>NW_027131527.1:10000000-20000000 GCF_026122565.2 Emydura macquarii macquarii | reverse complement strand
TGGCAAAAAGGGAAATGGACTAGAAATGAAACCTGTAAAGCTACACCAATTTTTTAGCGAACAAATTCTGAAGAGACAGAGGCCTATTTTCTTGTTTTCACAATCTGCTAAAATAAAAATAGTAATAATAAAACCTGCATTCTTAGTCCCTTTTTTCATCCTTTCCACCCAGTTAAAGGCAACAGCAATGCCTATTTCTGGATTTTTGCATAATACATAAATGAAAATTCTCCAGCAATTTGATATCTGGATTGGGGCTAAACCTTAACATTAGAGTGATCAATTTCAAAAGATTAATAACCATATTTATAATACATGTGTTGAAATAAATTGGTTCATGTTACAAATGTTGTAAGAACATATATTTGTATCTTCTTCATATATCCTTAGCATTCTATTCGTGTCTTATATGACTGCTATGCATTGAGCAAAATACAAGCCATTTAATTTCTTATGCTCCATTTGTCAATAAATGAGACTGTTGCTGCTTATTACTCATTAAAATGGGATTTTTTAGACTACTTTTTTTTTAATTCATAAACTTTTCTGTGGTATTCATCATCTCAGTACCTCACAAACCTTAAAGAATTCATCTTCACAGCAGTCCTATAAAGAAGTATTATTATTAATCTTAATTTACCAATGGGAAACATTAAGTGCATTGCCCAAGATCATACAGGAAATCTGTGACAGGAATAAAATGTGGGTCTCCTTAGTCTGAATCAAGTGCCTTAAAACACAGGATTGTCATTCCACTTTGTAGCTATATGTACACGACTCTTTTAAATTGACCTTCGATAGCGAGGGATGTGTGCTTTACATTTCTTTGTTTTTAAATGGTATATTTAGGAAGTATCATTGGCACACAAACATTGTTAATATTGCTTTTTCAGTTACAAAATGGATTCTTCACTTTCTGTTAAAAGACACCGTATGCAAGGATAGGATCATAAGATACTTCTATTTGGCAGGATGTTATCACTTGAACCTCCTGACACAACTCAGGGCATGGGATTTCCTTCAACTGAAAGACAATTCTGTCTTATTCGTTAACAAATCAAAGCAAGTCTATTAAAGTTATTAAACAATTGTCAGATAAGAGAGGTGTATTGTGGGTGAGTGTAGTATGTCTGAGTGTTGAATATATGGTCTGTATTTTTCCTCTTCCAGTTTTCCTGTATGCATACGTGATGCACTAATTTCTCCATAACAGTAAACTTTTTGGGGATTTGTTTTATTTTTTGAACCATCCTTTAATTTTGCCTTTTCCAATGAGACACTACCAATAGTCTAGCAGCTACTAACAGTTGAGAGATTAATTCTTCATTCCTTTGCCTGTGACCATTCCCACTGGGAAGCCCCAGGAGAATTATCAAAGGATCATTTAGTAATAAATCTCTATCCATTTTTAATATTTGATTATGTATCTTAATCTTTAATAATTGGACATGTCCACACATATGCATAAAATCACCGCTTTCTCCACACAGTTTCACCCACAACTATCCCCACTCAATCTATTTATATATACTTTTAACCCCATGGACGTAAGGTACCATTGACACATCTTATAGAGATTTTTCCCTTATGGTACTAAAAATTGAGGTTTCCAGTCCTCAATTTTTTTTATTTTTCTTCAAAGCTCACAGCATTTTCAACAAAAAGTATGTTAACCTACCTGATTGTATTTCTCCATGTTCTTTTCCTTACAGCCATAGTCATAAGCTTGCAATTGCTTTGAATACAATACCTATTAATTATATAAAATAAAGCGTTATAGCTATAGTGAAAGTCTGGAGCGATCAGAGGATAGAGAGCAGAATACAACATCTTTCATCCTGTTAAATCATTTGGCCCAATTTTGCTCTCATGCTGTTCCGGTGGTTAATTACCCTCACTTTTAGAAATGTGTGCTTTATTTCTAACCTGAGTGTATCTATCTTCAATTTCCAGCCATTGGATCATATTACACCTCTGTCTGCTAGATTAAAGAACCATCAACTATCAGAAATCTCCTCCCCATGTAAATATTTATCGATATTGAACTGAAGGACTTTAAGGAACCAAACAGTGGGCCAGATTGCTCCTGAGTGTGACACTGATTACTTCAGGTGTTACACCTGAGAGAAATTTGACCCATTGATGTAAATATGGAGTATATCCACTGATTCAATTATTCCAGATTTACACTAGAGTAAGTGAGATCAGAATCAGGCCCGTTGTGTTTATCAGTCTTGGTTATTTTCAGTAATTTAGGTAGATATGTATGCAATTAGTATATTATTAAACATTTATATTGCAGTAGTGCCTAGAGGCTAGCCAGGTCAGAGGCCTTTGGTGCTAAGCATTGTACAAGCATGTAAGAAGTTATAGCTGCTGTCCCCCCCAGAGATGCATATTTTGCATCTTAATCTAGACAGAATTCAGGAAAACAATTTTTTATCCTAAGGGTGGAGAACCAGCCATTTGTAATAATTGCTTGAATATTCTAGGCTCAGTTGAAATAAATGAGATTATTCACATATCAAGGTACTATCCCCAATGGATAATGGTGGCAGAATCAGGGTCTCTTTGATTATGCAAGGTCACTAACTTTGTATTTCTATTGGGTAGATGAGATATATAACATAATTTTATTAACATTACTTGTACTGACCTATTTAAATTCTTGCTGACCTCATGCAGATTGTTTTAAAAGATTTTGCGATTTTTGAGAGAGAAAAATCAAGAAATTATCAATCTGATCCTACAGCAATGTTGTTACCTCTTCCTGCTAGGTTTAAGGTTTAAATTCTGGTAATGTATATTCATGGCATTCCAGCTGAAGTCAATTATTAATGAAAAGCCAAAGACCACACATAAGAAGCATTGTACATTACATCTGAATTTTATTATATGTAATAGAGGAAAACAAGGATGTTTATTTGCAGTTTCAGATCAAGATCTTTGGAATGCACCAGCTTTGTTCTATGCATAATGGGTTGGATCCTGCATCACTGACTTCCAACTGGTACATGATCAATCCCAGTCAGGTGATGGTGAAAACTGGGGTAACATTTTTTAAAGCACCTAAATGAGTGAGGAACCTTAAGTCTCATTTACACCAGGTGACTTAAGACCCGATTTGTACTGATTTTACATGCTCTATTTGACTTATACAGCTTTCAAATCAAAATGTTTTTAATTATAAAAAAACTCAGGCTGCGAGCTCCTGGCCTTACTGCCCAATTCCTAAATGCATAATGTGTCATGAAGAAATCTCAGTACCTGATATCAAAGAGTTAAGGCTTTTGTAAAAATGTTGTGATAAACAGCACTCTGCCTTTGGCAAAAATAAATGATAACGTGAGACAAGACAAGTTGGGCAAGTCTCTAAGGCCTGGGTCCACAACGGAACTTGGGTGATGTATCGCTTAACTGTTAGGTTCCTAAAAAAATCACTGGAACACTGCAATTCATGAAGCCTGAGTTAGGCATCTTCTGCTCCTATGCAAAGCATGTGGGGAGCAGGCTTCTAAGAATGTGCTCCACAAAAGCCAGTACATTAGCCAGGGAGCCATCTAAGCTAGCCAATAGAAGATGCTGATGGGTGTTCTAAGTCCCACCCCTCTCTCACTGACAGGCACCTAAGTCCTGGCTGCAGGGAGATGCCTAACTCTGCTTGCAATCCACAGCTGGGAACCCATTGCCTGGACGCAGGCAGGTTAGGCGCCTAAGTCATTTCTTGTGAGAATGAGCTAGGTGCCTGCCCTGCTCCACACAAAACTTAGCTGGTGGTGGTGCCCACCATATAACTTTTAGCTTAGTGGTTAGGGCACTCACTTGCAAGTGAGAGTCGCAGGTTTAGTTCTCACCTGTGCTTGAGGGTGAAAGAGCATTTCAATCAGGTCTCCTACCTCTCAGGAGGGTTCTCTAAACACTAAGTTATGGGATATCTGATGCGGGCTCCCTCAGTCTCTCCTGTTGAAGTTGTTCCACTTTGAAAAACTACTTAAAGAGAAGCAGAAAGAGAGTGAGAATAACTCTGTAGTCTAGTAGTTAGGGCATGCACCTACAAGGTGGGAGACCCAGCATCCACTCTCCCTGATCCAATGACTTTCATTATTTAGCCACATGGGAAGAATTTCAACAGGAGAGACAGAGACTCCCACATCAGACTATCCCATTGCCCAGAAGTTAGAGCAGTCTTCTGTTTAAACCGTTTCCCTCTCTGATCAGGCAGTGGGGGGGAATTGAAGCAGGTGAATGTTCCAACCACTGAGTTATAGGTGGGCACCACCTTTTCACCCAGTTTATGAATGGAGCCTGATCCAATAGGCAGCCTCTGAGCATGCATGCTAGATCCGGCCCTGCAGGCAAGATAGGTAGATGAACATCTTCCCACCTGTTTGTGGCTCACTCTGTGGCTTACATGAGAGATAGGCACCCGGGCATCTAGAATGAGGCAGCCGCACACATACCCAGTGACAGAAACATTCGTGCCTAACAAACTTTCACCCTGAAGATTTAGGTGGTGAGTGAGTTTAGACGCCTACAAGGTCAGGCAGCTGCCAAGCAGGAGTTCTGGGGATTGCAGCAGAGCCAAAAACTGGGACTTAGGTGACTACGTACCTTTGTGGATCTGGGGCTGGCATAGTAGCCCTGACTTTGTTTCAGAGTATCAAGTATACTTATACTACATAAAATACACAGCAGTTACGAGTCAAAAGCTGAGAAATACCTGGCGCCAATGTAAGATATTCTGGACAGCTGTTCCAGCAGGAGAATGTCCTACGTACATGGCTAACCGACTCTGAAAAGAAAACATTTATTAGTCATTATAAACGTGGGATCCATTTGAAACTGAAGTTAGATTCAGACTCATAGACTTTAAAACCAGAAGGGACCAACCTAATAATCTAGTCTGGCGTCCTGCATATTGCTGGCCAGAGAACCTCACCCACCCACTCCTGTAACAGACCCATAACCTCTTGCTGAGTTACTGAAGTTCTCAAATCATGATGTAAAGACTTGAAGTTATAAGAGAATTCACCATTTACTCTAGTTTATATCAGCAAGTGACCTGTGCCACACGCTGCAGAGGAAGGCAACCCATCCCCCAACTCCACTCCCAGGTTTGTAAAGCTAGAAAGTACCTGATTCACCATTACATGAAAAAGATTAGAACCCATTAACCTTAAAATAGAAGAACAGGGAATTTATGAACAAATCTACAAAATAACTGGCTTAATGCTAAGAATTTACAGATGGCATTTTGTCCAGTAGAGGGAGTTCATGTTATGTGAAGCCACTATTACTGAAAAAACAGTTTCTGTGATAAAAAATAATTTTAAATTAATATAAAAACTAGAGTCTTCAGACCAGATACATGCATTACCTCATAACAAGCATGTATATGTAATAACAAAAACTTAAAAATTTAATTTACTATGCATTCTACTTTTTCCACAAAAAATTAAGAAAAATAATTTTTTTATGTTTATATTTTTTTAGCTATATTAGTATACTAAAAGACAATTACTTAATATTGTGAAACAGTAACTTAGATTTTACATCAAATTTGGTTCTGAACTGCAAGTCACATTACTGACTTAACCAACATCAGAAAAAGCATTAATTCTTTAGCTTCACCATTAAGAAAAGCTAACCGTTTCCTTCAGTGGCTGTTTTAAATTGCTATAACATCTTTCTGTGGTTAATTTTTTATACTGAACTTATGAAATGTTTTAGTGCAGAGACAGATCATGGTAGGGTATATTTTATAATTTAGCTTTAAGTCACTACCGTGATTCTCAGTTGTTAGAAAAATCTGAAAAACTGTCACTGTTTTCAAAAACTGGATATTTTTCTTACATCTAGATAAAACTTTTTAAATTAATTGTTTAATCTTTGTTTAACAAAAGGAAAAGGGGGACAAAGATGGTTAATCCATATTAGTTCGCAAGCTTCAGGCCATGCCATACCTCCCATTTGTGAACAGAAGCCTCCCATAGAAATCTGGAATGTGCTCTACTGAATAATCAATGGCATGAGATGGTCTATTGTATTTATTTAGACTAAAAAAAGCTTCCAATTAATGTCATCAACACCTCTGGGAAATGGAGTGCTACTTCACTCTCATGGTCTGATAAATACTGATTAGAAGCCTTATGGTGAGAAAAAAATTGTTTTATTCTTTACAAGAGTTTAGTTACAGTAAACGTTGGAGATGCACAGTTTCTTCCTGCTCCCTTCTTCCTTCAGGGTGCAGTTACAGTACATTTGCCCTTCCCCTTGCCTCCAGACAGCTCAGCTGCCTGACACGTGCAGGGGATGGAGCATGGAACTATGGCTCCACCCACTCCACCTACCTCCTTAACCAGTAGCTCATGGAGGGAAGAAAGCACTGGGCATACAGGCCCTGACACCCTCTTCTCACCTTTGTGCCTTAGAAACATGATTCAGGGAAGACTAAGATCCACACAAGGAGAAGGAGATGGAGTACTTATTCCCCCCTCCTCCATCTGCATCCCACTAAATAGGCTCATAGACAGGATAAAGGTAAAATGAATTTCAGATTAAGAAAAGGGAGCATGTATTATGGACCAGTCATTCATGGGTTAAAATTAGAGAATGTCCCAGTTGTCAAATTGGCTCTGGATCTTTAACACCTTGCAGCTGGGTAAGTGGTGTTCTGACCACAGGGCTTGTATCAACCAGTTTGAAAGATAGGGACATTTGTGAAATCTGGAGCCTCGTTTGGATTCAGACTCTTTCCTGCAACAAGGTTTTAACCTAGTATTCTGGTTGAGCCCATCACTAGTTAAAAGCCACCATGTCAAAGGAGTTCTTACTCCCTCAGAACATCACTGAGTTAGGCCAAGTATTAGACATATATTTTCTCATGTGAAAGTAGTTATGTGCTGTACACAAAGGGCGCAAACATATTTAGCTCAGAAATTATTTTAGCGTTATTTGTTTTAAAATAGTCTGTTCCATACTTACCATATTTAAGTTTTGCTCATTACGCCCAGCCACAAAAAAGAGGATACAGGCACAAAATTTACCCAGCTTGTTACAAAATAGAGTAATAGGCTTTTTCAGATGTTGATTCTGATGAAAGATTCCTTTAGTTCCAAATACAGTCTGAAAAGAAAATTATTCACATTTTTTTTCTTACTACAGTAGGTCTCTCATTACAGTTCTGTTTCATACAGATAATGTGTTGCCACCCTAGTCTTTAATGTGAGCTAAGTATTCAGAGCTTAAGGACACTCTCTGTCACCCTGTAATACTTCAGCCTCAATCCTCTCCTTTCTTGGTCAGTTTACTGAGTGATAATCATGAAGGAAATTCTCTATTATTCCCAAGACAATGACCTCTGTTTCAGAAAATATTTCAGTGGATTGTAGTAAGCCTGATTACAGGTTACAGGCAATCTTCTTCACTGTCACTAACACTCACCACATGCAAGCAAGTAAAGTCTTACTCTCTATCCTCTCACGACTCTAGTTCTAAAAGATCATGTGAGACAGAGAGCCCTGGAGTCTGACGTTCCTTACCATAGAACAGAGGCAGCGCAGGCAGTAACAATGCAAGCTTAGAGTATTAGAATTCCCAGAGAAAAATGATATTAAACTGGAGTTAAGGGTGATAGCATGTATCAATAACTTAAAAGTAAAAACATTTCAGAGATGTTGTAATTATCCTCAAAACAAGCATTTCAAGTCCAGGAAATTCAGAGTTCAGGCTACACTTAAGGGAAATCCAAACATGCTAAGATACAGAAATTCATATTTAAGGCAAACTGCTCTGCTCTGTCGCGTAGTGATGCCATGCGATAACAATTAAAGGACAATTTAAAAATTATTTTTAACTCAAAATTAAAGGATTTACTTGTAAATTCTCTGAAAATTAATTCTGTTTTCAAAAAATAAGAGCTGTCACTTTGAGGAGGATATTCTGTAGTCTTCATCTATAGCAAAGTGATTGAATTCCTGCTTTAAATTCAACTCAGTCTTAACTATAGAACCACAAACAGCACTTCCATGATATTCTTCAATTCCTTTGAAATCACTTCCAATATGATCATTCTCAGGCTTGCTCTGCATACTATAAATTGAGTGAATACATACAGGTCAAAGGGGACAGTTCTCATAGGGCCCCAGAAAGAACTGTTTCTGTGTAACTTTCACCTCCCTCCAGAAACAGAATTCTAAGAAATTGCCATGGCTGTAGCACTAACTGCAACTCTGTCCCATGTCTGGTCTCTCTGAGTGCACCCTTCAGGTGTTAGGTCTCATGCCTTTTTCTGTCCTGGGACAGAATTTTACAATTCTCCCATTCTTAGACTGAGCCTTGGGCGACAGTCCTCTATATATCAACCATGCTTATCCCGTGCTTCTGAGTGGGTTTGGACAGCTGCAATTCTTCCCTTCAGGAGCCCGTGACCAGTGGTGTACAGTGACCAGCCTTCTCAAAGAGCAGAGTTATTTGTGATGCGGTAGGAACAACGCTTTTAGAGAAACTTGATTTTAAAACAACAATCAGTCTATAGGCATATCTATTTTACATATAGGCTTGCCATCCTGTGATGGTAACCTAGGCAGGCCTAGCTTCTCCAGACATTCCAGTGGGCTCTCAGCCTTGTTCCCCTACCCCTTCTCTCTTGAGAAATGGTCACTCTGTGTGTTCTTTTGGGCTTGTAGGCTCAGCAGGAGATCGAACAGAGGCCTCAGAGGCAATAGGATTGCCACCATCCCTTAACAACTCGCGTGCTTGTTGAGGGGTGAATCGTTTTGAGCCATTCTTTTCTTTCCTGACTGTTTTTCCACATAGACTCTCGTTGAGTTAAACCAATATAGTCATCCAGCAAACACGCCAGTAACCAGGCCAACATACAATATTCATTAACCATTACAGAGCAGCTCCAACTCCATCAGAGAAAGATTTGAATAATCCAGTATTCGGGGCCAGATTTTCAACTGTGCTGAGTTTACCTCCCAGTCCCTACTAACTCTTCTAGCCCCTGACATGCCCCCCTAAGTAAGAAGGGAGCAAGAGGCACACAGCAGCTCTGCACCACCCAAGGATTCCCCTCTGTTGGAGGAATCCATGGCTGTCCCATTTGGGTAGTGCAGGTCAGGTGGAGTGGAAGTCAACAATTTGGCCCTATAGGTGGAGGAATGACATACCTTGAGCAGTGTCTCAGGAAGACTCACAAGCTTTATCAAAGGGCTTTTGGCAAATGTTATTGTGGTTACAGGCCCCAAGGCAAAGAACATTTTTATTCTTTGAGCCAAGTCGGGCCTAATTGAAAATGCTATGAAACCTGAGGAAACATAAATGATTTTGTATTATTGCAAAGCCATCGTCCCTAACTAAAATAAATAGTTACCATGCAGCACAATGAGGGTTAAAATATAAAAGTAGCCTTTTATCTGTTCAAAAGTTACACAATTGTTCTCCATGTCCACTGAAGTAGGAGGAAAGATAACGGGCTTAAGCTGCAGCAAGGGAGATTTAGGTTAGATATTAGGGAAAATGTGCTAAATAGAAGGGTTGTTAAGCTCTGGAATAGGTTTCCAAGGGAGTTTGTGGAATCCCGATCACAGGAGGTTTATAAGAACTGTTTGGACAATCCCCTGTCAGGGATGATCTAGCTTTACTTGGTCCTGCCTCAGTTCCAGGGGCTGGACTTGACTTCTCAAGGTCCCTTCCAGCCCTATGATCACAGTATCATCATCCTATCACCACCCTACATCATCACAGTAAAATGTCATCCTAAATCTTCATTTAGTGCTTATTGGGAAAAATTAAGTTTTGGGGTATTGCTCAGATGGATTCGGGTGGCCAAGAGCCAGATTATAGTTTCAACTCAATTTGATGTAGAACCAAATTTTCTATTAATCAGATTTCTGACAATTCCAGAATCTTATCTATCGAGTTTCCAAAATTCCCATAAAATATTTTCTGAGTTTTATGGTGCTCAGTTTCTAAAGTACTATGTATATGGCTATAAATTTATAACAGTAGTAGCATTCTTATGAGGTCTGGATTTGCATTAGAATTTAAAAAAAAAAAAGTTAAAAATTTTAGAACAGAGACCCTACCTATATAACATATAACCTGCAGGTTATTTAATTGTTCACATACAGAATTGTATTTAAAAGACTGTTACAATTGTGATTTAAATTCACAATGGTAGGCAAATGTTCAGATAAAAAAGAAGCACACTATTCTGTAAATATTCACACAATACCACAGTGTTTCAAAGAGCAATTAAAGTGGCCTTAACACCAATCTATAGAAGATTTATGGTACAATTTTTATTCTAAAGCTGGGATTTTCAAAGGTGCCTAGGGGAGTTAAGCATCCAACTCCTATTTATGCCTTTGAAAATACCAGCCTAAATGTATGTTTTATCATTTTTTTCTTAAGACCCTAAAATGGTTCTTAACAGAGAAGGGGAAAGTGATATTATGCAAAGAAGTAGTAACATGCTTCCTGCTCCCAACCAGCATTTCTTTTTGTCTTTTTACCAACTATTTTCCTTTTTTCAAATAGCAATGGTGCAACATGGCATATGAACCTATATCCCCCATCCACTGTCATCAATGTATCTTATGAGTAAACCAAGAACGCTCAAGTGACTGTAAATGAATCAAGTCCCTCATTGCATTCATACGCTAGGGACTGATTTGGCTTTCTGTACAGACGGTATGCACAGTAAGCAATTTGTAAATATTGGTTGAGTGGCTATATTACCGTCAATTTGTTTTTAAATAGCAGAATAGCCAACATCAAGCACCCAAAAATCCTGCAGCAGCCCCCCTAAAATAATAAGATTGACTTAAAAATAAATAATGGTTAGGTTCTTTTTTATTTGCCTTCTGGTGCTTGAGCCTCAACAGGTCACATTTTTAATCTTGTTTCCAAAATATAGCGTTAAATCATGAAAGCTGAGTTTCTCATGTAATAGCATTGACTGCAGGAGCTGGCAACAAATATTGTGAGACTTGTGAATAAAAATCACAGGAGCTGGCA
Organism: Emydura macquarii macquarii; assembly: GCF_026122565.2. Taxonomy (NCBI): domain Eukaryota; kingdom Metazoa; phylum Chordata; order Testudines; family Chelidae; genus Emydura; species Emydura macquarii. The sequence goes on along the minus strand of NW_027131527.1, from coordinate 19,988,975 downwards.
ATACTATATAAACCAAAGACACCTGGCAAGATTTCACACTGACCACCTGCTAAATAATAGGTTTTGATATCAACTATCTCCACCAAGAAAGTCTAAAAGGATGGCAGAAACCAATTTGTTTGCTTAGCTCAGACAAACAAAAATTGTTCTGAGAAAAGTTATCCAAATTTTGACAATTTTAGTTTAGAAAGTGTTTCTACCTTTGTCTTTTAAGCTAGGGAGAAAGGGAATTAATAACAGAAGTCCATATTCTGCTTTCAATATCCTGTGATGATGTAAATAGGATGCTATGGTACACCAGTTTGCATTCCTTAACGTACCTAAAGTTGTGCCCTCTGAATGGCCAATATAGTACAGCTCCTTTTGTCCTGTTTTATTCATGGCAAAATAGAGAACTGCTGGAAGGTCATATTTACTCATCTCATCAAAGCTACAGAGAGAAACACAAAAGGCTTACATGAATTAATTCCAATAGTCCCAAATCATCAGAACTCTCATTAGTAAATCTCAGGTTTCTTAGCTTAGTAAAACAGGAACTTTTCAATGACTTAGGCCATGTCTACACCACAGAGCTAACAGTGGCACAGCTGTACCAATACAGCTGTGCCATGCTAAGATCTCTAGCATGGCTGCTCTATGCCAAAGGGAGAGAGCTTTCCTGTCGACATAGTTAAACCATCCCCAATAAGTGGCAGCAGCTACGTCGGTGGGAGAGTGTTATTTTTCCACACCCCTGAGTGACATAAGTTATACCAATAAAAGTGCTACTGTAGACATAGCCTAAGTCAAACCATTTAGAGATTTGGGTTCTTTGCCTCACTTCAGAAAATATGGCAGCTCTGTCTCCAGAGGCCTTAGGAGACCTGTGCTTAGTGGTATGTGCCAAAGCACCAAGCCATGAGCCTCTCCCCATGCCCCTGAGGAGCTACAGACTGGAGAGTCCTTCAGTCTCATACAAGCTCTAATACTTGGACTCTGAATAGGTGTTTGTTCCTTTTTTGCTGCATTGCCATTGGTTATCCATATCATTTTATCCTCCCTCCCTCCTACCATGGCAGCCCTTCAGCTGCCCCATCCCACTATCACTGTTTAGTGTGCTTCTTATCTTCCTTTTCTTCCTCCTCTCTTTACCCACATCCTTCCCTTACTCTCACAATCCCTTCCCACCATTCCTCTCCCACACTTCAACCCCAGTGAGTGCCCCCTCCCCTGTACCTTTTTATCATCTTGTCCACCCTTGTTCATTGTAGGCCACCTCCCACCCCTCGGGGCACTACCATTCTGGGCTAGATGTGAACTAATAGTGTGAAAGGGAAAGAGTCCCCTATCCCATTATCTATCCCCCCAAGCCAGCCAGTCTTCAAGGAATCAGTCAATTCCATTTTTAATAGTTCTCATTAATTCAGTCTACCTGAACTCCCAGAACTTTTGTTGGTAAGGCTTAAGCGTCTTGTGTTTTTGAGACCAAGTATTCCCTCTGCTGTTTCCCAACCAAACATCAAAGCCAGCGTCTGCTAGCAAGAAGCCCAGGCTGTTGTTGTCCAGGTTTGAAATCCAGTGGGTAGCATCTCCTACGAGTGGATGTTGCAAAAACACTACTGGCTTTTGCCCTGAAAAGGAAGAACTTTTTATTAGGGCACGGCTGTGACTAAATGGTAGTGAAAGTTATGTTACAGAGTTTGGTATAACGGGACCTTCAAACTTTATTTTGTAAAAGTCTCATTGAAATGCAAAAAACAAAAAAAACAAGAATATAAGCTGAGTATGACTGGGTTTTTCATGCTGATTTGATGAAAAGTGAATTGATAGAGAAAGAATAATAAGAGCTCAAAATCACCTCTTTCAACAATTTCTCACTGGACTGTATCACTTTTTGTAACCCTTTTGCAAGAAATATAAAGCTCTGGTATCTGACCTTTGCCCACCTTATTTCTCTGCATCTCTTCTAACTGAGGTTGAAATTCCTGTGTGTCACAGGATGGCTGGCCCCTGTAAATGAAGTACATCCATGGTCCCTGTGCCAGAATAGGTTCTCCCATTTGGCCAGTTAAGAGGGCGGGGCAGTACCTAGACTATAAAGGATCAAGGAGAATTGAGACTCCTTCACTGAGACTCCTGCCAGCTGACAGGTTATTTCATCACTGCTAAACGTGGAGGGTTATTCTTGGTGTACTTCCTCTGAGTGACCTTGGCAGCATTAAGACAGAATAACTTCCCAGTTGCATGGAACGTGTGATTATCAGGTGTGCTGAACTGCTGATATAAAAGTGCATCAGGGGACTACTAAGGTTTTGTGCTTGATGAAGCTGGGGATGTGTTAATTTTTGGTATTTGTTGAAGAAGGAAGTGAAAGCCTTATGGAGTGTTGTAGTCTGTTAGAGACATAGTAGGCAAAAGGAAAGTGAAAAGAATGTATGTGCATTTCCCTTCTTATTTCCATTCTTTAGAAGTTTTCGGTGGAAGGAGTGTGTTCTGATGCAATTTTAACTGCCACTAAACAAAATTTTGTTTGCAAATTTAACTAGAGATAAAGTAACATGACACTATGGCAAGTGTTACCTGGTGGCACTGTTATACACGGTCTTCCAAGGTTTTTCTCTTACCATGTGAGCAAGTTTTGACTCTTGGAAACACATGCAATATCGTTTTTAGTTTTGGATTATATATAATTTTTGTGTGGGAACTAGAGCTGGTCAAAAGACGGAATTTCTATTCTGTACAAAATTCTGAAAAATTTCATTCCATTTCAGAACAAAAAACCAGAATTTCAAAATCTTCTGAAAGTAAATCTGAGAAAAGTTGATTTAAAGTAATGCAAATTTTTTTTTGAAAGAAATTGAGCCTGCAAGCTCAAGCTCTAAAACTCCTGGCTCAGCCATGGCTCTCAGGCTCCCTAGTCCTCGTCAATCCTGTTTGGGCTTCCAGGTTCCCAACTCTGCAGCAGAGAACCTGAAAGCCCTGAGAACCTCCACGGCAAGGAACCAGGGCTTCCAAGCTTCCAATGATGTGGCAGGGACCCTGCAAGCCTTGGGATACTCCACATAGCCAGGATGACTCAGGGCTATGGAACCTGGAAAACTGGGCTCCCGAGAAGCCCACCATGTAATCTGGTGTACTGGTGAATCCCCAGCAGTCCATATAAATTAGTGAATCCAATACACTTTGCTGACATTGAAAAGCATAAAACATGCAGCTATATATACAGGAGTGCAATTTAGGGGACTGGTTTTAGAAACTTGGCCCACCAAGCCTTCCTTACTTCAAACAAATAAATCATACCTGTGTTCACACTGTTCTTCCCACTAGGAATTCTGTTAACACTAAGGATATATCCATCTTCTGTTAGAACTTCATGTTCCTCACTGGGGTATCCATGATATCTGATAATTTCAGACTGTGGGAAGCAAATGAAGGCTTGTTTATACACATCCATTTTCCACACTGTGTGCACGCTGAGGTCTCTTTGAGGAAACATTAGTCCCAATCCACGTATTTACTCAGGGTATTGCTCAACACAGGAAGGACAAAGAGAAGATAACCGTATGCCATCATTGTGATCTTCCGGTTCCCAAGGCTGCTGGGGACTAGTTTGTTTCCCTCGGGTTCTAATTATGCTAGCTGGTAATGGCCCCAAAGCGATTACTGAATCACAGCAAAACTCTGAGCCCTCACTTTAACCCAGGGGAAAGAGATGGCCAGGAAGGGCTGTTGCTGCAATATGCTATAATGCCACCATAAAAGGGCACCTGGGATTCCCCTGGATAGTGTAGCCTCTAGACTATATGAGAGTCAGATTTCAAGGCTGCATCTCTAAAAATTATCAAGAATTACAATCTGTTCCACACTTAATCTCTAGGATTTGACCATCACTGAAACGCAAACATCGAAATCAAGAAAATATTGATTATATATATATATATAAAATCTACTGTATTTAAATTTTTCAAGAATGGCCTTCGCCATAGTGCTGGTATCTAAGTACTGAACAGATTAGCGTTCTTTGGTTGATAGGGACTTGGCTAAGGATTAAACAATATATCTCGTTGAATAGCTTTAGGCTAATGTTTTTTTTCTGGTTAATTTCACCTTTTGGACATCTGAATAGTTGAATCCTTTCTGTGGTATTTGATCAGCTCCAGAGATGGTCTAATACTGGTCAGCTAATATATTTTGATTATTTATTAAATTGGTCAAGTATTTATTAAATTGGTCAAGTATACAGTATACATACACTGGATACTTAGTATTTGACTGGACCTATTGCACATTCAGAAATCTATTAGCAGAAACGGTGTTCAGTACAGGGCTTGTTTTCAAGCAATGCCACGTTAGCTAGATTTGTGGATAAAAAGCCAATAAAATGTATAGTAAAAAAGATGACTAGTGTCCTAGCCTGACTCAGACAATTCATTCCCTCTTCATTCATAAATCTCTTGAAAAATGAGAAAAAAAAAGGCTCCCTGGATGCTGGGAAGCAACATTCTACATTTAAAATGAGACAGCTTCAATTCCTACAAGCAGCATAATATGGATATATTCGTCTTGTTATGCAAGCTTCCTGTATAGGTTTAGGACCTTAGTGTTAAAGAAGCTCCCTTAATGCTACAGTGCATAAAAATATTTTTGCAAAAAATGAATGGTCTCAACTTGAAAAATAATGTAATAACTTACTCATAAAAACTGTTGCCTTCAACCTGAAACAATTTAAAAAGGATCCAGACAGCAGGTTTGTGGTCTCAGGTAGCCTTTATTGTCAGAGCCCAATTTTTGAGGGACGATATCTAACATCCTAGAAGCATGTTTTTACAGTAGAAGGGTTTAATTTATTTTAGATTGGAAAATAGTCTCCACCAACTCTACTGGGGATCTGGCTGTCTGGCAGTCAAAATCCTCAAGACAAAGTATCTAGGTCCTTAAATTCCTTTCCTGTCCCAGTGCACCAGGTGCCTCCTCTCATTCAAATCCCTTCTCAACCCCCTGCAATCCCACAAATACTAAGCCTTGTCAGAGGAAGCCGTCATCACCACAATATCAAAATGCTCTAAATAATTTTGACTATAGTTTACAGCCGCTACCCAGATTCCCACTGATTTCAGTAAGAGCTGGATCAAGCCTTAAGAGTACTGTTCATAGACAATGCGAGTCAGTGGCAGAGTTGGGTACAGAATTCAGGAGTCCTGATTCCCAGTGCCCTAAAGCAACTACTCTCCTATCCTTTCAGCCAAAGGTGAGGTGGTGGCAGCACCAATCTAACGCTAACATGATGTCTTTATTGATGTGATTTTATACAAGGTATAGCTACTGTACACATGGTCAGAGCTTGTACTCATTGTGATCTGGACTCTAATAAAATTAGTTTGGCATGCAGACCATTATCAATGATGTTGTATTACTAATAATTCAATCCATACTTTAGAGAGAGAAAATTACATAACTTACGACATTCATAAAGCATTCTGGATCCACCATACTCTTCCTTAGTATTTCTTCTACATTTTTAGTGTTCCATCTTATGAATTCTTCTGAACATATAATTCCTTGGAACAAATATGCCAACATAATAAACAGCTGCATCTTGGACCTGTGTGAAACAATTCATTTATCTGTTAATAGGAATATCTCTCTGCTTTTAAAAAAAATGGTACTATTTAATTTCAACTAACTCAAAAGTAAATACCTGCACAAGGAAAAGCTGACTCAGCTCCTTGGCCTGAGGGAAGCGATGCTGTGAAAGTGAAGAAAGTGCTATAGAAAAATGCCAGTAATTCTGACTCTGCCCTTTGTAGGGGGCAAGTGACCTCTGCTTGTCAAGTTAGTGACTCTTATTGAAATACTTCTAGATACCCAAGTAGTAGCAATGATCATAAACATTTTCTTCTATCTTCTTATAGCCATAGCACTGTGTCCCTTCCTCTCAGAAGTGGACCTTTCCCATAGTAATCCATGCCTCTGTCAACTAGGAATTAGACTACTGCAGCCTGTTCTACAATAGGTTGACTATGAATGCCACAGAGAAGCTTTTCTGATAGTGACACAAAGCAATAAGAGCACACAACACCAAGCCTCTGGACCCTATGTTGCTCCACGTACAATAAATTTCATTTCACAGTTCTACTCTTCATCTTCACAGAACTGATTGGGCTAGGCAGGACCTTAGTTACCTGCAGGAACTTTGCATGCTTCCAATATTGGTATCAACACTGACACTTTGGCTGAAAAGCTGGTGAAACTTGGGGACTGAGGGTAGGGTGTGCTTGTTGCAGGGCTTCAGATATGGGAATTCCTGACTGCAGACCAGAGTGAATAAAAGTATTGCATCATTCAGCTCACAGTGTAAGACTCCATTCTTTCACAGAGTTTTCCTGACTAAATGTAGCTACCAAATGGCCTGATAGCCATTCTCTCTTTCTGACACAAAGCAGCACAGAAAATAACTTTTCAGAAAATGTGATTTGTCAGTGGGATCAAGGACCTGGGAATAACTGAAAGCTATTGTGTTTCTAGTACTTCTTGTATCCAGTGCCTACCCCATCCGTCACAATGGAGAGAGTGGAAGAGTAAGACATCATAAAAAAGAAAATAGTAGTAATTTTTCAGCTGAATAAAGTTTGCGGCTAATATGCATGCAATACAATGATGCATCAATCATTACAAACTCACCTCATCAAGGCTTGGTTTGTGTTTTCAGGTCCCTTTTACTGCTTCCCAAAACACTCATTAAAGGCTGGATTGTGTCTTTTATTACTTTTTTTAAGAGGTGTTTTGAAATTTTTCATAAAAAAAACTAAAAGAAAAACCAAGGTGAGTTTGTGTATGAACATTTTTGTTTTGGTCCAAAAAGGCATTTTCCATTGAAAAAAAGGTGTCATCCTGCTCTACCATTTATGGCACAGCCCTACATGGGGGGCAGTTTGGATCTGCACCACCCCAGGAAGGGGAGTAGGAAGATTGTGCACATAATCAACTCCATTAGGATAGACCAGTTGTACCCCCACAGTACACTAATCTGGCTTTGCTTGCCCATGCACAGAGGAGCAGGTCCAAGGCCCCACATCTTCCCCTTCTCAGTTGTATGCATCTATTTGTGCTCTCCAGAGCACAGGGAATGCTTTTGTGGGAGGCCTTTGTACAGCTGCACGAGGAGAGGCTTCTTCCATGCACCTCTGTCCCTGTGCAGCCAAGCAAGGGTTCAAAAAGTGCAAAAGTTTACAGTATTGCCATCCTCAAGCCTTCAAAAACCATGAGTCAAGCCCCCAGCATTATGAGTGTCTTAAAATGCATGAGATTATTTTTAAAAACAATAAGTGTGGGTTTCTTTTTATTTGCTTCCTGGTTTCTGAGCCCGTGAGTGCACTCGATTCATGCTTTCAACCTTTTCTCCACAACCAGGAGGGGTGGAAAATTCCTGTTTTTAAACAAAAGATGAGATTCTTATGCAATTTCTTGATTCAAGAAGCCTGGTCTTTGGGGAAATCACCAAATATTTTACGATGTGTGAGAGCTGGCAACAAAGCCACCCCCCTAAGGAAGTCAGTCTAAGAAGTCATGGATTTGGCCCTACTAAATTCACATCCATTTTGGTAATGTCACAGTCATAGGATTTTTAAAATAGTCAGTTTCACAGTTCCAGATGTTTACATGGACCCGTGGGGGTCCCAACCCAAAGGAAATGGGGGGGAGTCACAAGGCTATTGTGGGGTGGGTCATGGGATTGCCACCCCTACTTTGCACTGCTGCTGGCAGGACTTCTGCCTTCAGAGTCGGGCACCCGCAGAGCAGCTGCAGCTGGCCAGGCACCAAGCTCTAAAGACAATGCCACAGCCAGCAGCAGTGCAGAAGTGAAGGTTGCAGGGTCTGGGGGGAGTGGGTTACCATTCATCTGGGTTTTCCCAGCAGCTTCCTGCCCGGTTTTGGAGGTTGACAGCTCAGGCAACAGCCTCTCCACCCGGATCGGGGGGTATCCCAGCCAGCAACCGCAGGGTTTCCTGCCTCCGGGGGAGGCTCCTAGAGGTGGGTCTGACCCAGCTGTGGCCCACAGTAGGAGCCCTCATTTGGAGCACCCCAGCCCTGCCCCTCCCCTACAATAGCCAGATTTCACGGGAGAAATCAGATTTCACCATCCATGAGATATTTTTCATGGCTGTGAATTTGTAGGGTCCTAGTCATGGAGGGAAATGGGCAACAGTTTTTACGTAAGAGGAGATTTTTTTTAAAAAAAACTCTCATGAGTATCAAGATAACTTTCCAAATGTGCTGATGCAGCAATATCTTCCTGAGTCATCTGTCAGCTAGACTGGAACAAAACAGTTGTGAAATAGCAAGGGCCCAACCCCTGGCATTAGCCCACATTCCAAGCAGTCAGGCTACGTGTGTGTGGGGGAGAATTCCTTCATGATTGGAAGGGAAGGAATCCTCTCCTGTAGACCACTGTTACATGAGCAAAGAATACACATGTGCCACCCCAACTCTGCAGCTCCAATCCTTCTGCTTACTTCAGACAACTTTGGTCACTGTAAATCAATATAATAAAGTTTACTAATTCGTGACCTTGATATTATTTCTTTGGATATCTACATGTTAGCGAATGGTGTCTGTATATGCATTTGGGGGCACCTTTGAAATCACTAAAAGATGTACACCAGGACACAACTCCACCATCATATTTATTATGTAATCAACAGGGTGGGTCAGAAAAAATAATTCTATTCTGCAGAAAAAAGGGAAAGAGATTTCAGAATTTGTTTTCATTCTACATTGGAACAAAACAAACAAAAAAAAGAGACCTCCTGAAACTTTTTGCTAAAAAAGAGAGAGAAAGAGTCCCACCGCAGAGCACCAATAGCCCAGTGATTTGGGCACTCACCTGGGACGTAGGAAATTCACTGCCTGTGAATCCAGCAGCAATCCCTCCCGCAATCTAAACGAGTGCCTGAACCACTGGGCTATTGGCTATTTTGGGGTCTCTCTCTTGACCTGAGAAAGTTTCAGACAAAAATATTTAATCAAAAAATTGCCAATCAGTTCTAATAATCATTCCACACCAGCATAGCCAGAAAAGATGTAGCAGCAGAATCTTGTAGTGGGGGCTCATATTGTTAACCCTCAGTGCTCTTTTAGCTTAATTATATAGTGATTACTGAGGGGCAGATCCTGTTTCCTGCTCTATGGCAGTGGAGTATCCTCTGGTAGCAGAACTGATGTTCTAGCTTGCTTCTGCCTACTTTTGGAGCCCAGCTGGAGAGACCCCTTCCCTGCAGGTAGCGATTTTCCTTAGTGCTCTCATCCTATTACTATTTGGCTTTGCTGATATACTGAAATTCCTCAATGTACTTCTCTTAGTTGCCTTTTAAACCAGATACAGAGTATCAATGAAACTAACGTGCCATGGCTTCTGCCATGCCAGTAGCAGGAACAAAGACTCAACATTATGAGAGTCTGGAAGCTTAAATAAATACATTAATAATAATAATAAATTGGCCTCCTCACAATACCCTGCTACTAATGCCCTCATTAAATGAAATTATTCCTTCTGGGTTCTGGTTCATATTCAGCTTAAAATTGTTAGTCTCATAATTACATTTGAACAATAATAATATAAACTATTACTACTAGGGCTGTTGGCACATAGTAGAGAGTTCTTCAACCCAGCACCTAGAGGATCAGCAATAATCACCTTAATAATCCAACAAAAACAACCAGATGTGGGATGTGGGAGACCTGGGGTCAACTGCCTGGCCTAAATCAGGCAGATCAGGAAATTGAATCTCAATCTCCCACACTCCCATTACACTATTCTGGGGTGTGGGTGGAGAGCTGCATGAGCTGCTGTTCCATTCTGGACCTGAGAAACCTCCTGCTCAAAACAGATAGATTTCTGCGGAAAGTTTTGGTTTTGATGAACTGGCATTTTCTGAGAAAAATAAAGTTCCCTACCTACTCTAGCTGGAAGTACCAGAGCTACATCTTCAATCCTCATTCTGCAGAAGGTTGATGGGTCAGTGAGTACCTAAGCTGTACCGATTCTGGGCCTATGCCATCACTCAACCAGTTCTGAGACATGCACACAATATCCAGGATTGAGGACTGGTCTGCACTACAGTTAGGTCGACATAATGCAGCTTATGTTGACCTAATTATGTCAGTGTCTACACTACAGCCTTCTTCCTGCTGATGTAAGTGTCCTACTACACCAATATCATATCTCTGCCTCTGAGAGGCGTCAGGCTTACGTCGGTGTAGTGAGGGTGACGCAGTGTCTATGCAGACAGTGTCCCCCTTACATTGGCTGTTTTATTGATTTCAGGTCAGGAACCATGAAATTGACAAGACTGTCTGGCTCCTGGCTGGGAGCTGGCGGGGAGGAGCCCAGGCTGTTGGGACTCCACTCCCACCGGCAGCTGGGCTCCCGGCTAGGAGATACGTGGAACTGGCTCTTAGCCCTCCCCACTGCTTTTCTTCATTTACTGGAAGCAATCCTGGTGAAGATATACAGCATCGACAGAAGGAGGGTGGTGTGGACATTAGTCACCACAGTAATTATTGCGGTAGCTATAAGTTGACCTAACATAAGTTGACTTAGGTTTGTAGTGTAGACATGCCCTGACTGACAGAATCATTGAAGTCCTTAGCTTCATTCACAAGCAGAACTGTCATCATTCAGCCATAAAAAAACCCATGCTGTAGGGATCTGAAAGACCTTTCTGTTCAGGCTATATGAGTATTTCTCAATAAGAGTTCACCCTCCCCCCCAAATGTAGAAGAAACCTGAAACAAGCCATCTTCTAAAGGATTACTGCCCAATTCTCCCATCCTTATATGGTGAGGTTTTCCAAAAAAAAGCCCCACCACATATAAAAGACACAAAAGCCATTACAGTGCCTGTATAGTCGCAAAAATTGGACACACTGGTCCCCTTTACAGTATAGCTTCCTCTTCTTGCTACCACAAAACAGCTTTACCACTATTAAATTGTGTGTCCAATTTTTGTCAGGGAAGCTTCACCATGAGAGAGCAGGCATTTGCATTCCTTTGTCCTCAGGTTTAAAAAAAAAAACATCAAGGAAGATGAAATTGTTGAACTGGTGATCTCTTTTAGCACTTTCCAGCAGGAGAAGTAGCAATTCACACACACACACACACACAATCTGCCAGCACCAACCTTACTGAACAGAAAAGCAGAGAACTCTTTTTTCACACTCATAATAAGCATCAGAAACAAAGACACTATGCACTCCGTGCAGTTTATTCTTATTTTCATTTAAATAGGTGACAAAATAAAGAAATCATGAACTCACATATAAAAGAAACTTAACTTTGCTTCAGTTGTCTTAGTCCCTCCTTCTATCCGTAGTATTCAGACTGACTCCACCTGATTCACTGTGGGAAGAAAATGCCAGGTGCAGGTAATCAAAATGCATTAATCACTTAAGAGCAGCAGTGAGAATTGCTATTTGTTGCCAGCATACACAGCAGGGTGTGTTTAAGGCCACATTGGATGGTAATGTAAAAGTAAAAACAAAATTATAATGAAATTTGTTTTCCTTTCAGCTGTGTGGAAAAACCTAGTCTGTCCCCTTTTATTTCTGATTCTTATCAGATTGACTGCATCAACCTGTTGGGATTTCATGTTATATATTTTAATATACTGACTTTTGGGATTATTTTTAAAAAATCTTTCTGATTTTTTTTTGTAGATTTTTTTACGAACATTCGCTAAGAAATGATAAGATGTATCAAAACAATGAAAACATGCTATGGTGTCAGAAGCAAACTTTTTCAAATTATGATTTTGAAAGTAGCATACAGAGATAAGTGATTAAAATATGTGATTAGAGAGCAAAATAAAATTATTCCATAAAAAGATACAGGGTATGATATTTTGGCTTTATCTATGAAAGTCAATGGCAAAATGCCCATTGACTTCAATGGGACCAGGATTTCATATATGGTATTAGGGAAATGATGTACAGCAACAATTTCTGAGGGGGCCAGGTAGCTCTATAAATTATTATTTTTATTTCTTTGGGAAATGAGTTTCTCCACAATCAGAATGTCCCATATTTTAAGAGCATAGAGCAAGGGAGCATTTTAAGAGCATAGGGGTTATGCTTCTGGGCCGCACTGGAATGTCTTGCAGCTATCAGAAAAAAATAGAGATGAACTACCTTCCTCTTAGGAATGACATTGTCAACACGCAACAGGGCTATGGATAGATTTAGTTGTATGGGAAAATCAATTCACATATTTGCTTGATTTTTTAGCAAAACTGCAAAAATTTGTATGGAACTACACTCTTTTAATATGTTTATAGGATCTATAGCAGATTTATAAGAACAGTATCTCTCTGATTCAGTCAGCTCAGTCATGTGGTCTAGGTGGAGGCAGGCAGGTAGGTTCTGTGTAATGGTTAGCATTTAACGTTCAAATGGTTAGTACATAAAGATTATTTAGAATTGTCTCCAGATGTTTCCACAGGATTTAGAATGAAATTCAACAAGATTATTAATATCCAACTCCTGAATATCTATGTAGCCTTCATGCTGAAGCTTCTGAGCTTTCAGAAGTGTTTTGTAGATTTTAGAAGGGCTACTTCTATCATTAGATATATTAACTGCTATTATGTCAAAGCCTGATAGCCACATGATCATTAGTCAATTGTTGACCTCTAAAAATATGAGAGTTTGGAAGCATTTCAATAAATGTGCATCTCTGAAATGATCACGTGGCCTTAAATTGGCCAAATAAATTATATTTGACCATTCTATTGAGAAATAAGGTAAATCTAGTAAACCCACCAAGGCCTCAACCTTCATACAAGGATTCACAGTCTCCCAAGAGTATCAAAAAGGTTATTGCATAATGGGGACAAAGGGGCCCTCCCTTGAGGGTCTCAAAGCCAGGGCTCTGGCCTGAGCCCAAATATCTACACTGCAATTGCATATCCCCACAGCTCTAGCCCAAGTCAGTTGACATGGGCCAGTTATGAGTGTTTTATTGCAGTGTATATATATCCTTGGGTAAGGCCTAAAAAGAGAGCCTCTGTCCTATAATAAATAATTCTAAAACCAAATAATTTCCTGAAGCATCTACACTGCTTCCGTGTATTGGGAAAGGACATTCTGAGGTTCATTGAGAAAAGAAACATCCAGTGTATCTTCAACTTCTCACAGTGTAGAAGGTGTGGTGAGGAAGAACACGCTGCCAAGACCTCTCATATGCACTGAGAAGTCGTCATTCATGTTTTACATAAATGAATTCATGAACAAACTATTTGGCAATGAAAGAGATTGCCTGAGAAACAAGGTCATAAAACTTCTTTTCAGTTTTGTTTTTCTGCATTTGTGTTACTTAATGTAAAAAAATAAAATAAAAATAAAACCAACCCTCCGCCCCCTCCTTCCCCCCCAAACCTAAACAAAAAACCCACAAAAATTTCTGACAAACATACACTAGATAGGAAACTAGCATCAGCAAAATGGTTTGGTTGAACACATCATCCTTCTAAGAGATCCCTAAAAACAAAGGACTCCCCCCACACCACAGATTCTTTAAGGAAAAGTAACCTGGAGACAAGCAGTTGCAATGCTTATTGTGCAAACCTTGCTTAAACCTAACTCCTGATGTAATATAAAGCCAACAATCAAAACCTATATTTAAATGGTTGTTGTTCCAACATGTTTCCAGAGATGCCTTTACATATTCCTTATAATACACTAATTAAATATTGCTTCTGGGAAAAAACAGTGATGCAAATCATTATCAAAATGACATATTAATCACAGAAATAGTTCTCGCTTGCAAAACAAATATTCATACTCTTGAATAAACAAAGAGTTTAGTTTCTTAAGTGCGGTGAGTTGGATCTGGACAAACATCTCAAGTGTCCCACATTTTCATTCAGTCTCCCTGGTCAACCAGGGCATTTACATATAACACCAGGTCCCCTGTGATCTCTGTTTCATCTTCTACCCACATCATAACAAGTCTGTAGTTGTACACATACAGAATTCACATTTGTCAACTTAACAGCACGTGCCAGAAGCAGTAAAATTCAGAGCATAGCACCTAAGCTAGAGGAGAATCTCCCTTGACTGTAAGAAGTATTAATTATATTCCCCCAAACCAGCCACAAGAGGGACAACAATCTAAAATATTGGAATATTCTTGAATAGAGCTGCTAGGGTGAAGTCCAGTATCCTTCCTCCTGGACATCCGTCACCTGATTTGAAGAGATGCTGAGCATCTGATTTCAACTGGAGATGAGGGTACCCAGGATCTCTGAAAATCTGTGTCAAGTTCATCATAGGAAACAGCCTAAAAAGGAGAGGAATAGACTGCTGATCCCTTAATGATATTGTTGGCCCTGTGATACGACCCGTGCCCAGGGTAGCCAACTGATAATGCCAAGGTCAGGGCAGGCTGCAAAAGGAGAGCGGATTCTCCTCACGCTGGTGGGTGACACTGAAGCCCGGCTTCCCAACCAGACACGAACTGCTTCTGATTACCCCTCCCTGGATATCAAGAGCCAGTCCACGAATGCCCACAGCCCCCTTTACTGCATTTCAGCTCCAGGCTCCCAAATCAGCACCAGGTCCAGTAAAGAGACCAGTTACTAGAACTCTCTGCTCTTTACTAAAAGGTTCCCTCTGACCCCAAAGGGTCAGCCACAGCACCAGAGCAATATAAGTTTAGATCTTACCTAAAATACCATGCTGTAAGCCAATCCTTTAGTATCTAAACTAAAGGTTTATTGTAAACAGAAAGAAATAAACCATGAGAGAAATGTTAAAGGGTTAAAGTAAATCACAGATATACAAATGATTAAAAGTCCATATACTTCAGGTTTCTGGAAGAAATGTGGATTTGCAGGCTTGTATAGTTTCCTTTGGTTCACATCCAGTACCTGGATGGGTCTAAGTCCTTCGGTTCAGTTGCAAGATGAATTGGTCCAGAGGTAGGTGTGTGTGTCTGCAGACTGGACAGGAACAAAGACAAAATGGTTTCTCTGGCTTGATCTTATATATCCTCTGTCTTTTCGCCATGTGGCCTGTGAACTTTGCTGGAGCTAAAATGGAGTCCAGAGTCATATGGGCCAATCCTGGTGACTCTTCAGGTGTGCCTGGGGTCCAGTCACGTAAGCAGGTTCTGGTGACTCAGTGGTGATGCTGGCTTCTTTCTCTGGGCCCCTCGCACCTGGGAAGGCCTTAATGGGCCATTACGCTGGCCATTGTTCTGCAGCCTTCCTATCTGGGGTGTTGCCCAGGCAGCACAATTGAAACACAGACATCTCAAATACATCTATAACTTCCCTTTCACATATTACACATGGAAATAAGTAATATTCTCTTACTTAGCATATCATAACCTTCCTAACCACACCTGGCATGGCATATCCCACATGGATTATTATGATTCTGCCATGCTGATGTCACACAATATACTAACTACCCCCACTCTCAAGTCAGCCCGCATGACAGGCCCCTTTTCAACCCTGAGCAATTCGTCAAAGCCCTGGGTCCCAGGGATGTCCCAGTTAGAAGTAGACACTGATGGAGTTTAGTATTTGCTTTGATGCAGTTCCTTTTTATTTACAAAGAATGTATGAAGTCCTGTGTCTCTGAACACAGGGGGAATCAAATAGCAGGAAACAAGTTCTTTTGCTCTCAACACCAAGGGCACTCTTTTAGCCAGAACCCCAGATCCAGAAACCTCTTCCAGGCCAGCCACCACATTTTCAGCTGCTTCTTCATGCTGTGTCCCCCTCTCAGGCTGTTCTTGACCTGTTTCCTCAGTTTCTGTGTAATTTCTCTCACACTCATTCACACCCCTACCTACCTGCCTACCGGCAGGTTCACACACTCTTTTTGTCTTAGGTGGGGCTTATGCTTACAGTTACGTTAATTGAAGGATGATTTCACAGATGCTAATCTCAATGGGGTTTTAATTTAGCAATTGTATTCTGGGTTGTCTCCTAACGTACATGTAGAACACCTACACACCTGAATAATAAAGCATTTTAGCAATGCTAATTCTAACTGGTGTTCGGTGCCAAAATACCTTTAGGGATCTAGGCCAAAGAGATTAGATTGAATATATAATTCTATTCAATCAATGCTGCAAAAAAATACAAACCCTTGCAAAAGAAAGGGTGGCCTGGGAGTGGAGTCTGGGGGACAGGCACATCCTGCAGAGGAGCCAGGTGGTGGACAACCAGCACTTTTTAAAAAATACACTCAGGACCAGCATAAGCAGTCAAGAGCTAGCAGATCTTCATGTTGTTTCATCTCCATGAGGGCTGGGTGTGGGTCCAGGAGTGCTGCTGTCATTTCCGAACAGCAGATAGACAGAGTACTGCTCAGCACGGCTACACATTTGACACTAGATTTTCTACTGCCTTCCATAGCAGGAGTGAAGTTAGTGGGGACAAGGTTACTGTTGCCTCTTCCCTAACTGAAATTTGAGGGGGGTCTTCACTCTCTTTTCCATCCTATAATTATGCCCATGAATGGAAGCTCAACAGAGTAGGATGGCAGCAGTTATCTACTCTGCTTTGAATCTGAGACAGTAGGTGGCTTACCTCCTGCTGTACATTGGGTCCTAGCAACTTTCAGATATCACCAAATGTCAGTGCATCTGATTGGGTCATGATCCATTGCTGGTCCAAGCACATCATCCACCAAAGCCATCTATAGTCCAGATTTCAGCCAGCATTTCCAGTTTTGGCTGGTTTCTTTGGCTACAAGACTGCCTGTTCAGCCTTAACATTTTTCTGTGCTCCCTTGAGGCTGCTCTGGGTTCCTTCAGGCATGTCCGTATTGCCAACTCCAAGGTCTAAAAATATTGTATGAACGGCTTAAAAAGAGGGTTGTGATTAATAAAGATGCTGTGACTTTACTAAGGGCAATTTTTTTTTCAAGCATTTGCCACAGAGAAAAAGGGTGCATGCCCCTGACTGGAAGTATCCTGTTGAGAAGAATCTCTGACCTTTTGATTTTAGGCAGGTCTGCAGCCCACACAACTACAAATCCTCGAGTGATAATCCTGTGGGGCTGGCTGCCACAGCAGCTATTTAAAGGAGCACTGACTCAGAACATTTATGGCAGCAACAGTCGCAGCAGCATTCAGCAATGAAACAGCTTAAAACACACTACCTCGAACTTGATTCAGGGAAGGCATTAAGCACCTGCTTATCTTTAAACACATGATAAACTCAATGGCTTCAGTAAAGAATTTGGGCATGAGCTACACTAACAAACATAAGGAGAAAAGGGTGTTTCTGCCATTGCCAACAGGAAATCAAATAACTCTTTAGCATTGTGAGAAGGAAAAGGAAGGCTTTTGTGGCAGCAACCAACAGCTGGAGTGGGTAATTTGTGGAAGCTTTAACAATATGATTCACTGGCCTTCTGATTGGCCATAGTGTAATGTCATCTGTAAACAGCTGGAATGGCTTGGATTGCTCACTGCAAGTTCCAGGGACTTAAGTTAATTTTAATATTTGGGTTCAAAAATTGTTTCCAGGAGCTAACTCTAAAAATAAAGTCTCTATCAGTGGTGCCTTCTATTTACAGTAGGGTGAAAAGTTGCAATAGCATATTGTCATGGAGTTACACGGAGTCATAAGTCCATTATCTCATGCCTACAGTTTATTTGAGGCTATACTTGAAGAGGAATGAAGTTAACCAATTTCAAACTTCAACCAGCAAAGTGTGCCATTATAGCAGTAGTCCGATTCTCTCCGCATTTGCTTTTATTTTTCAAACATGACTGAGCTTGGTAAGAAAGACTATGCACCAGTTATCACACTCTGGGTCCTCTCAGAAATCATAGAACAAATCCACTTGAAGGACCCCACAGCGAGACACCGCAGCTGAGTCAACAAGACATCATGCCATCTGGTATCACAGATTATTGACAGATGTACAAAATCAACAAATAAAATGCTTGATTGTATCTGTCATTTAGGGTGACCAGATGTCCTGCTTTTATAGGTTCCAGAGGGGTAGCTGTGTTAGTCTGTATACAGCAAAAACAACGAGAATCCTGTAGCACCTTAAAGACTAACAAATTTCTGCGGGCATAAGCTTAAGCATTAGCATAAGCATAAGCTTATGCCCACAGAAATTTGTTAGTCTTAAGATGCTACAAGACTCTCGTTTTTGCTTTTATAGGGACAGTCTTGATATTTGGGCTTTGTTTTATATAGGTACCTATTACTGCCCCCCTTGTCCTGATTTTCACAATTGCCATCTGGTTACCCTACCACCATTACAAGGCGATTGTCCACACATCACAGTGATGTCTCTGTGCAGTAACCACCTCCGAAATTAGACAGATGGTGACAGAGGTCAAAGTAGCTCTCCCCACTAGTGGGTTAACTCCACAGTGCTCCTCTCAACAAACATTGAAGGGAAATGAATATTATTGTTAGAACTGGCTAGGAACTTTTTGGTGAAACATGTTTTTCCATCAGAAAGGTTTCTCAGCTCCAGGATGGCATTTCTGGTCAAAATGAAAAAGAAAAGACACACCCCCCACACACACACCGTAGAATAGCCAATAGACTGTTGGTTAGGTCATGCAAGTGGGATGGGAGAGACCTAGGTTCAAATCTGTACTCCCAATATGTTCTAAGTTCCAATATGATACACCACAGCCCAGTGGTTAGGAGACCCACCTAATGTGGAGCAGAGACTCAAATCTGGGTCTCCCACATCCCCAACGAGTGCTCAGACCATTGGGGATTGGAACTTATGGGGATGGTCTCTGTTTTCTTGCAAAGATGTGTAGAAAGGTGTGATTTCCAAAGCAAAATTAAAACAAATTTTGAAGACTAAAAATGTTTCATGAAACAGAATTCTTGTTTTCTCACTAGCCCTAATTATTGTCCCCACTTTACAGATAGGTTGTCATAAAAATGCCTCTTGAGAACTTGAGCTGAATCCATATGAAAGTGAGTTACTTAATCAGTGGTGGGCTTTGATGAAGAGACTAAAAACTGTAATGATACATCATCTCTCAGTAGCAAGTAAAGTGCATTATAAAATTGATTTTTTTCAGTTTCAAAAGCGATTCCTTAAGATATGTAAGCTTTGCTTCATGAGGTGATGCCATAGTTCAGAGGTTCTCAACCCACAAACCGCTTGTGGCCCAATCAGCACATAGCTACGCTCATGTAATATCCTTAGGGCCATACAGATAGTATATATTGCATGGATGCAGCCCACATAACACTGAGACCTGCATATGCAGCCCTTCATGGTTGAGAACCACTGTGGGTAGTTACTGAAATTCACCAGCAGGATAGAAAATATGATACAACCCATGTAGTGAAAATACAGCCAATCATAGTAAGCCCCTCTACTGACTCATTATTAACTTTTTTTTATAAAAATGAAAATAGGCCTCTTTCCATACACAGAGAAAACAAACTTCATCAGAGGAATCCAACATTAACCTAAAGCAAGGCTACTGTACATGCTTTATGGATGCTTCTTCATCAGGTCAACGATTTCACTATAGAGACGCAGAGGTGCATCCAGCCCCCAGATGAAATCCAGATGTGCCCATTCAGGAATGTTTTTGTAATGAATAAGATTAATAATTTGATGGAGCAAAATATTAGCATCCTTTACATCTGCAAGCAAATCTTGTCCACCAGTCCATATTGCAGTTGGCACTGTCATATCTTTTATCTTGTATAAAGGAGGGGTGTCCTGGAAAACAGTGAATAGTGCAGAAATGAAAGCCTTTGAAGTCACTGTGAATTTTACACACATTCATTCAGTAAATGATGAGAGAAGCTGCTCCTCAATCAAAACCAGGAGGGAAAATCCCCTTTGCTCCCCCACACCCAGCTCGCTTCCCAATTGCTTTTATTTTTCTAAAGATGATAGCACTGTTCTGAAAAAAAAGTTCTTAATCCTACCTGAGCATATTTCTCCATATTCTTGGTTTTGCTCCTCCAATTATAAGATTGGAATTCCCCTGAATGGACTATCTAATATGAAGAGCAAGAGAGAGAAAAAGTGACAGTTGTAATATACAAACTGATTGATCAGGGGATAAGAAATAAGTCATGGAATCTTTCACCTTTGGTTGGATTCCAGCCTACACTATGCCAACAGCAACTAAACTTAATCCCATTTCAAAGCTACGTGGAGGCCTAGATTACATTAGTTAGTGGTCTCAGAGACAAGTGGATAGGTGTCTCTGTCAACTTCTAACAGTCGGTATCCTTATTAGCACAATGGGGTCTTGGTCCATGATTAGGGCTCCTAGACACTTTGCTAATACAAATAATAAATAGGAATAAGGACTAGCTGGGCTTGGAAGACTGAACTACAGCAATTATAGTAGTTGCCAACTGGTGACCAGACACCACTATAGAACGAAATAATTTGTAGTGTTCCCCCATTTGGAGGCTGGACTCTGATTTATTTTCCCCTCGAGCCTCTATAAAAGATTAAAATAGATCATCTTGTTTTGGCTTTGGAAACTATGAATCTGTATCTACTGCTTTACAGATACAGACCACACATATAAAGAGTATAACCAGGGTTTAATTCCCACATGCACACTCATCCAAAAAGTGCATTGTTCCATCCAATGCTCTTGTTTGTATTTGCAAATTGGGCAATTGCATGGGCACATGCAGACAAGTAACTAGCTGAAGAGTTAATCATCAATGAGCAAATGACCAGGTGCTGCTCAAATATGAACAGAAGAACATGAGAATGGCCAGGCCAACGGTACATCTAGCCTAGTATCTTGTCTTCCGACAGTGGCCAGCACATTAGGTATCTGCCAGTCATCTGGTACAGAGGCTGATTTTAGCAATAGGTTACATACCACAGTTCTTAGTGCTGTAATTTCATATTTGAGTTCCTTCAGAACTCATGGGTGGATCTGGTCCTGGTGACATATAATGCTTTAATTTATCAATTTTTAATTTTATCACCTCAATCTGTGACAGTTTCTCAGATTTGTCACCTATAAAGAATGACGGAGGTCTGGTAACCTCAATCACATTCTCCACAGTGAAGACCAATTGAAAGAATGTATTTAGCTTTTCAGATATGGCCTTGTCTTCCTTGTGTGCTTCTTTAGCACTTTAATCATCCAGTGGCCCTATTGATTGTTTAGCAGGCTTCCTGCTTCTGATGTACTTAAAAAACATTGGTGTTAGTTTTTGTGTCTTTTGTCGAGTTGCTCTTCAAATTCTTTTTTGGCCTGCTTAATCATACTTTTACACTTGACTTGCCAGAGTTTATGCTCATTTCTATTTTTGTCAGGAGGATTTGATGTCCAATTTTTTAAAAGATGTCTTTTTGCCTCTAACCACCTCCTTTACTCTGTTTAGCCATGGTGGCATTGTTTTTGGTCCTCATATTGTTTTGATTTTTTTTTTTTTTAATTTAGGGTATACATTTAGTTTGAGCCTCTATTATGGTGTTTTTTAAAAGTTTCCATGCAGCTTGCAGGTATTTCATTCTTGTGAGTGTTCCTTTTAATTTCTGTTTAATTAGCCTCCTCATTTTTGCGTGGTTCCTCTTTTTGAAATTAAATACTACTGTGGTGGGTTTCTTTGTGGTTGCAATAGATGCATATGCATATTTGCAAGTGCACTGTGTTTGGAAGGGTTTCCTTCTCTGACCCCCATTCAGCAGTATTGGCAGAGTACTTATCTTAGCAAGATGTCTTATCATACACTGACCAGCTTCAGCCTTGATAAATGGGTAACTCTAAACAGAGAAAAATAAAAATCCAACAATCCTGCTGTACAAGATTTCCTTTCCCTAGAATATGCTATTACATAAGGAAAATAATAAATCTTCTATGTCAGTAGGTTTACTCTCCGTAGTTCTAATATTGCCTCTGAATTGATAGGTTGAAGAGTAAAAGGGATCTAATAAGAGCTGTTATGAGGAAAGCTTGACATATTGAAATAAGAACCTGAGCCTTCTCTTTTGCTGTACATATATTAGTAAGACTACTTAGCCCATTATCCTTACCTCTAACTTCCAAACGTAATTGAATTTCCTGGAGGAATTTCAACACCTGTTGTTTAAATGTCAATAAAAAGTATTGTTTTTGTTGAGATTTCAGTTGCAAACCATGAATTGGGTGAGTTTCCAACCCATTAGCTGCAACTTCATTTCAGAATATTAAATACACCCTATTTGTATAATATACCATGGTTAGTACCTACTTTGCATCTCAAAAACTCAACAGTACCTGGCTCCAGTGGATTACATTTTGTACAGAGGTTCCTGCTGGGACTCGTGCTACATACACATTAATGCGACTCTGAAAGAAAACATTCAGTGAGGGTCCAGTTCCACTTTCTTTCTCACATAGTAGTACCTTCCCCCCCCCCCCCCCCAAAGTATTCTGGTGATGGCAGTGGAACTACTCATAGGGTAAGGTACTCCATATGAGTAAAGATAGTAGGATCAGGCCTCATTAAGTACTTCAAATGTGGTAATGCACTGGATACAGATAACATTATGCAGAATTTTTAATGGAGTTGTAGTCTCAAAGGATATGAACAATAATTTAAATGATAAGGCAGGAGATTTATCCAAGAGACTACAGAGTACTTATTTAGTTTATACTTGTAGGGATTAATAGGTAGGATTTGGGATATGTGGAGGAACTCTTGATGTTCCAGGAATGTGCTAACTACTGTCACCATATACAGCCAAATCCTGAGCCACATCCTCAAGTTGTTATGCAGTCCATACTTGAGCAAAACTCTCATTCAAAAAACAATGGGGATTTTGCCTGAAAAAAAGCCCAAGTAAAAACTCGAGAGGCAGATTGTTTTGCCTAGAACTGCACAAGAAAGGGATCCTCCAAGTGTTAATCTCCCTGTTCGTTCAGGTCTTTCATCCTTGGACCCATGGTGGGACTGTTCTTCTCTCCCTTCCAGCCCTAGAGGGAATCTGCAGAAAATGGGAGATCTCCTGAGGTTTTATAACCTTTTCTGTGGTGCCCAATGCACTGTGAAACCCTGATTATAAAACAACAGTTCCATAGGCAACAGCCAGCAGGATAAAGCTCTCTCAGCATGGAAGTGAGCACGCTCTGGCATATTGCCCTAAAAACTTGTGGGTCTTGAGACATTGTGTATTCTGGGGACTGAACTGCCTGCATTTGAAGGAGAGCTTTGCTCTACCTGTCAACACAGTAACATAGCCACCAGAGGGTTTTCCCATCTCTCAGACCATGCCTGTGGACTTTACCGTAAAAGGGTGTGGGATTTGGCCCTGACTAGGGACTTCAAGATTGAGAACACAGTGTTTCAAGTTGCAAATGAATAAAATTGAACATCGGGGCTAGAAATTTCAAAATACAACTACAACCAGCTTGGGTTGTACATACCATATTTATATTATTCACATTGTAGCCTCCCAGAACGAAGAAGACATTTCCACAAAACTTAGCAAAAATGCTGCGGCCACAAAAGGAAACAATTAGCTTTCTCAGCCATTCATTTTGGTGAAATAATTCCCTTTTGCCAAGCAAGCCCTGTAAAGACACAAAGGCAGAGTTCCCGCACTGAATTAGTCTATGGATTTTTCTTCCTCCCCCCCAAAAAACCCCAACCAAACAAAAAAAATCACCTTTATACTCTATTGCCCCCTTTTTATTTCTTCCCCTCCCTTAATTACCCCTATTTTTCCTCCCCTCCTCCCACTAATCTGTTGGTTACATATTGCTTGAAGAGAGGGGGCATGTTGAAAAGAAATTGTTTGTTTATCCATCAAACAGGGATAGCACAGGTACTGCCCAGTCAATGTGCTTCAATGTTTTGTTTGTTTTTTTAGTGACAGACTTTCTTTCAAGTTAACTCTGGTTCTGCTTTTGCTCTTGAGCCTGCAGATAATTTTGCACTTGAGCAGTTTGCACATATAAGTAGCCCCATTGACATCAATTAGATTACTCACACTTGCATACATTTATGCATGTGGTTTATGGTCTGTAGGACTGGAGCCACAGCAATTCTTTTGGAGTTACTGTAAATATAGGTAAGTATGATTTTGAAGTCAAGGACTTAACTCTGTGGAATGCAATATTCTGCTTTTGTATTTCTGAAGATAAGGAAGAAAAAGACCTAAGGAGGTCAATTCATTCTCCCAGTGTTGTGGTGGAGCTGGACGTATTTAACCACAAAGACGTGAAAAGACCCATAAGTTTCTAGTTAAATATGTTTTCAGTTCATCCGTTCTAAAAGTCAAAGAAATATTTAGAGAATAAAATATTTTAAGTGGAAGAGTCACATACCCTGAGCAATATTTCAGGAAGGTACAGAAGTTTTACTGCAGGGCTTCTGGCATACTTAACGGTAGTTACAGGGGCTAAGGCAAAATACAGTTTGATTCTTTTAGCCAGCTGTGGCATTGTTGAAAATGCAATGAAAGCTGAGAAAATTCAAGAGACAAGTTAACTAGAGCAACTTTCATAAACGAAAATATTATCAGTGTTTACCATACTCGATCTGCAGTTTCAAACCTACAGGCAATCCTATCACTATTCAAATACTTGATTAATTATTGAATTAAGTTTTCATCCTAGATTTCATTTGAAACTCCACTATCCTCCCTGTCCTACAGGCTTTCAAACTAATCATCATCTTACATTCTCCTCCTACACTGATACTATTCTTATTGTGTTCTGTATCCACCACTTCTCCAAAAAATCCACTCAAAGTAGATATACTATTAAGTTCTGAAGATGCTTGCATTACTCTCCCGAACAACTACCTCATCATATTGCCTTTTATCCTCCACTCCACCCAACCCCTCTATTAACGGCCATTTCCACATTTTGCTTGCCTTAACTTAAGCCCTGATCCTCCAGTTGGATCCCAAACCCCTTCACCCATGAACCCAATGAAACTATTGGGCCATATTAAACTCCAGTGTAATTCCAAATCATCAAAGTTACACCAGGGATGCATTTGGCACATTCTGACAAATAATAATTGGCTTCATTAACATTTCCTATCAATTTGAATACATCTGAATTGTAGGTCTCTCATAAAAGGTGTTAGAGAGATCCAAACACAGTCTTCACTACCATATAGCAGTGCAAACATGATTCCATAACACATCAGTCTGCATTCCTTGTAACATACCTATAGTGGCACCCTGTGAATAGCCAACATAGTACAACTGCTCTTGCCCAGTTTTCTGCATAATAAAGTTTATCATTGCTGGAAGGTCAAACTTAGCCATCTCATCAAAACTGCCGAGAGAAAAGATGAAAAAAAGTGCATGCATAAATTAAATCCTATGTGACAGCCTTGGATAAAGGAAATCCAGGTTTGTCAGATGAGAAAAAACAAACTGATTTGTGAGTAAATTCTACTAGTTTGGGTCCTAGGTCTTTGTGGCACCTGGTATAAATGGGACTGTTTGGAGGTGCTTTCTGCTCAGACCTGAGGGATTGATCCAAAGCCCATTGAAGTCAATGAAAAGACTCCTTTTAACTACAGTGGCTTTAGGGTCAGACCATGAGTGCCTAATGTTGGTATGTGGAAGGAACAATTAGTTATACAGTAATGGATCCACTTCCCTGGACACACAGGATTATATAATGTACCACTAGAGTCTAGTCTTCAAACATTCATTAAAATAAAAGTGCACTGGCAGCCCTAGTGACTGAAGTCTTGTGTGTGCGCACCTGCAGAGAAGTGGTGCAGTCTTCCATGAGCCACTCTGTAGCTGTCCCTCAGCAGTGTTTAAGAGGCCAATGAGGACTCCACTTAGTGACAGTTATGGTAATATTTTGTGGTGTGGACACTTACTCAAACACCAGCTTCAAAGCCATCAGATGCCAACAATTTTCATTCATTGTCAAGATGGACTGAATTTAAACCTAGATGCACTCTGACACCACACTGATGGGTGCTTTATAAAAATCTAGCTAGGTGAGCAGACAGAGATAAAAAATGAAAGATATCAATATCTCAGGTCCCTCCAAATGCTTTTTCCAACAGTGCTCATTAGTTCAGTCTACCTGAAAGACCAGAACACATCTTGGTCAACAGAAAGATTCAGGTGTCTTTTAGACCAGGTGTTCCCTCTGCTGTTTCCCAGCCAAACGTCATAGCCAGCATCTGCAAGTATGAAGCCCAGACTGTTGTTGGCCAGGTTTGTGACCCAGTTGCTAGCATCTCCTAGTAATCCATGTTGGAGAAACACAGCTGGCTTTACAACTGAAAGGAAAAAAGTATTTTACTGAGCTATTTGATTAAAATGGCAATACCGTGACACTCCTGTCCAGTACTCAACACCGATTCCCAGTCCTGAATTGGATTAAAGGTGGACTGCTAAGAATTTTTTTTTTTAAAGTGTGTATACCTTTTTCAAAAATAGACACTTGGCATGTGGGTGCTGGAACTAAGGGTGCAGCAACACCTTGTTGCTTTAGGTGGTTTTCCATCATATACAAGTCTTACAGGTTTGTTCAATGGTTTTCAGCATCTCCATTATAAGAATTGTTCCAACACCACTGACTTAGCACCAAATTCTGCTTACCTTACTCTCAAAATTTCCATCAAGTTCAGTGTGACTACCCAACTAAGGCAAACAGAATTTAGTGCTTAAATTCAGCCCAAACATACACACACACACACATATGCAGATGGGTAAAGCAATTCAGACACTTGTTTTTCAAAACATGTCTTCTCAAGTCTTCTTTGCTTTACAGAAAAAAATCATACCAGTATTCCCCTGATCTTCTATTCCATAAGGGATTCTGTTAATGCTAAGGATATAGCCATCTTCTGTCACTACTTCATACTCCTCACTGGGGTACCCTCTATAGGTAATGAGCTTGCTCTGCAAGAGAAAACACAAATGCTTTTGCTGCAGATGGCTTACAGGTGTCTATTTTCTACACAATATGTATATGCAAAGATCTCTGTGATGAGGAAACATTGTGTACTAGATTCCGCTGGCCTCAGTTATTAAGTGTCCAAAATAAAAAGAAAATGTCATATTTTAATGACATCCCTCAAAACAACACCCCCTTTCTTTCATATTTCACAATACATTCTGGAATATTTTAGTAGGAGCGTTGTAAACAAGACATGAAAAGTAATTCTTCCACTCGACCCAGCACTGAAGAGACTTCAGCTGGAGTATTGTGTCCAGTTCTGGGCACCACACTTAGGGAAAGATGTGGACAAATTAGAGAAAGTCCAGAAGAGAGCAACAAAAATGATTAAAAGTCTAGAAAACATGACCTATGAGGAAAGATAGAAAAAATGGGTTTGTTTTGTCTGGAGAAGAGAAGACTGAGGGGGAACATGATAACCGTCTTCAAATATGTAAAAGGTTGTTATAAAAAGGAGGGTGATACCTTGTTCTCCTTAGCCACTGAGGACAGGACAAGAAGTAATGGCTAACATTGCAGCAAGGGCGATTTAGGTTAAGCACTGGAACAAATTGCGGAGGGAGGTTATGGAATCTCCATCCATCACTGGAGGTTTTTAAGAACAGGTTAGACAAACATCTATCATGGATGATCTCAGATAATATTAAATCTGCCTCAGTGCAGGGGACTGGACTAGATGATTTATAGAGGATTTAGTCCAGTCCTACACTTCTATGATTTTATGTTCTAAACCTCAGCTCTAGAATTCTGCCATCCAGGCAAACTAACAAAAAAATCTAGAAAAAAGACTTAAAAGACAGATTAAAAGAGAAGGATTAACCATTGAAAAATCTATTAGTAGCTGGACATTTCAGTAAGAGTCTATTTTTGAGGATGCCAACTTAGCTCTTGTGATTCAGATAATGTACAAATGTATATTGACGGGGATGAATGGTGTTATGTGTATGTTGTTTGTGAAGGAGAAGTGACAGTCCTTCAGAGTTAAGGTTGGACCCAGAGTTCCATTTTAAAGACACTCCAACTGCAAGATTAAAATTTATCACATTCTCAAAAGATTTCCTGAAAATTAACCTTTCAGTAGGTCAGGGAACTTTTCCAGGAAATTGAAAAGAAACTGAGTAAGTTATCTTTGTGATTAAAAACTCTTGAAATTGACACCTTTTTGATTTGTTGCCAGTTACATATTTTGTCTCCAATTAAATCAACTAACACTACAAAATTTGAAACACTGATATGGACTCATTCAAGCAGCATTTTTCAAGGGCAGGAACAGTGAAATGATTAAAGACTTTAAGATGTAAAATACTGACTTTTATTAGAGTGTAAAAGGCGGTGGGGTGCAGAACACTTAGGTCTGTGTGCTCTGAGTGGGGACTTGGTGAGATGATGATTCATTTTGTTCCTGTGTAGCTAGGGAGTGCCAGAAAAGACAGAGCATGTGGAATAGAGTTGGAAATGTAAGCAGAGTAGGGGAAACAGGGAAAAGGGAGTGATCTCAGGCAGCATTAAAGTTGTTTTTTGAACTTTTCTGATACTAAATTTTCAGCTTTTTAGCATAGAAATATTAAGAAACCACCTTAACATTCAGATAAAAATTGCCTGTGAGGTTTGCCTAGTTCACAACAGCACCACAATAAGATGTAGATATGTTATCTCCATTTTACAGTGGGCTATTTGACAGGGGTGCTGGAACAATTTGCTACATGATGCCTCAGAAAGGTTAAATGACTGATAGAATATACTCTTGTATTCACACCCTACACATTGTTGTAATAATCTTTATACAAAGTATACCTTGTAAGGTATCTTTTGAAAACTCATAATTTCCTGGTCGTTATTGTCTTGATAAAATGTGTGTGACAACTGTAAAGTTATACCATATCTCTATATGATGTTATTAACACATGTTCCAAAACCCACAGTCCTGCCCAAACTGAGGTTGGCGAACAGGTCTGTCCTAAACAAAGCAATGTGTGCTCTGTTTTATTTACTGCTTAAATGCAAATTAAGTCATCAAGCAGAAAGCAGTGGCCTACGGAGGCCTACAGTGGCCTACAGTGTCGGGCCGTCCTTTCACCACAGGCAGGAGGCAGGGGACACAGAAGACTCTGAGGGTCACCTCTCAGTGCCTTCCCCTCTCCCTGTGTCATGAAGGGCCGGCCTGGTGCCCCGCTCAGGCCGGGGGGTAAGGCCTCCCTGTCCAAGCTGGCAGTGGGTTGCGGGACTGGAGCAGTGGGTAAGTGCGGGTGGGGCAGCCCTTCATGACAGGCGGGGGGCATTGTGAAGGGCCAGCCCAGTGCCCCCCTCAGGCCGGGGGGGCAAGACCACACCTTGAGCTAGTGCTGGGCTGGAGCAGCAGGTAAACTCCGTGCTGGCCCTTCACGATGGGTGGAAGGGCACAGGAGGTTCTCTGAGGGGAGCCCCTCAGTGCCTCTTCCCCCAAACATCATGAAGGGCTGGTCCAGTCCCCCTTCCCAGGGTGGGAGGGGGGTGGTCTCCCCATCCGAGCTGGTGCCGGGCTGCGGGGCTGAAGTGGGAGAGGCAGGCACCAGGCGGCAGATAAGTGCGGGAAGGGGGACGGCAGAGCCAAGTCTGCATTTGCACCCCCCTCCAAGCTTCATGCCTCCCACTCCGCAGGTACAGGCCCCCCCACCTCTGAGTGAGAACCAGAGTGTAACCCAAGTATGGATGTCAGGCTGCAGTTACATACAGACACTCAGGGTGCGGCTTGCATGCTGGAAGGCTGTTTGTGAGCAGCCCAGGTGGGAGTTACTTCAGCAAGGCATGATAAAAGCACCCAAGGTTGCATGGCAAGGGTGATACAGCTGTTCATTAATCTGGATTGGATCTTGGTATGTCACAGTGACTTTCCCATGGTCACCCAGGAAATGAGAAGAGCCAACTCATTGTTCTGAAGTCTCTGGGACAATGGCTGTTTAACATTCCACATTTGCTACTGGAAGGCAAGGTCGTTTTACAGGTACTCAGCACTCTTTAGGGGCATTTACCCTGCAGGGTAGTAGGATCAAGATTTTTAAGAGATTTTTTGAAAAATCAGCCTCTTTAGGATGTCTAAGTTGGGCACCCCTAAAAATGGAGACATCCAAAAATCACAAATTACTTCCAAAAATCTTGGCTGAGGAAGTCTGTAGTTCCAGAACCTAGCTGTTTGCCCTGTCAGCTGAAAGGCTCATGCTGGTGCAACAATCAAGTGTTCAAAGGGGAAATTTTACTAGAGAAAGATACAACTTTTCATAGTGTCTATCACTCATGACTGCACTACTATACATGTAGATAGGAAAGAACATCAGGCAAAACAGAGTGACAATAACTGTCTGAGTAGAGGGAAATGTTAGTTAAATGCATCATACCTGCTCCTGTTAATGCAGACAATTCTAAATAATGTTGTGCTATCAGCAACGCATTCCATTCGTTTTAAATTAATTCTCACGAATAACTTACAATGTTCATATATGCTTCAGGAGACACATGATCTTTCTTCATTCTTATGAGTTCCTCTGAAGATATAATTCCTTGGGACAAACATGCCACTGTAATGAATAGCCACATCTTGTTTCTGTATAAATTAGTACAATCAATTGTTAACAACATTGCTCTGCACAGACAGACAACTGCACTATGATCAATGAGAGGTGAATTGCTGAGAGATGAAGCTTGGAGAGGTGAAGTTGTGCCTGGTACCACAGTAAGGCATCTGACACACCCTGCCAAATTCAGCAGAGTGCAGCAAGGTCCAACCAGGACATGGTGTAAGAATGAAGGTGGATGAGGATAGGACGGAGGGGAGAGGCTATTTATGAAAAATGTCTTTGGGTCTGTGAATGACTCCGAATCCTTTACTGATTCTCTGAAATTTGCAAGCTGAACAGATTTCATTGGCAAACACACTGCAGTTGCTGCTTCTCTTTGTGGTAGTCTTTTCAGAAAAGTTGGCATAATAAAGGGTTTATTTTTCCTCTTAGAAAGAAAGTTATAAAATTATATACAAAGACACACACTGTATACGCAAGGTTCCTTTTAAAAAAAAATATTAGCTGTTTAGATAAGTTCACTTCTTTTATAATGAAAGGGATAAATATATTTTAAAGTACTTTCAGATCAACATTTTTTTAAATGATCAGTTAGAATCACCTTATTACTCATTCTTCCATCCCCTCCCACTACCCGAAGAATTTAAAGACCAGAAAAGAATCTGACCTGTAGAATCACCTTTTATCAAAAGGAACCTTTCGGCAAGCAGCAGTTCTTTTATCTTTGTCAATCTTCCCCCCACACACACCCCCACCACACACCCCTTTCTTCTCAACAGCATATGCTAAACCATTATTTGTTTTTGTCTCTTGCAACCCCATGAAAGTTATCACACAATTCTGGTCAGAGTGAAGTGAAAGTATTACCAACCTTGTGCTAGAATTCACTTGTTCCACTCAAAGATTCCGATGCAGGAATGATGGCAACTCAGTGTAAAGATGATGAACAATGTGACATGGATCACACTATTTTTTCCAATGATCATTAGCAACTATGGCAATGAGCCTTGATTTCTCTTCATTTCCTTCTGCTTGGCAAATTAGCAGCACTTCAGCTTTTTAATATTAAAGGGAGTGCAGTGCTCTAGTGCTGCTATGGGATAACTCCTTTGACTCCCACAGAACGCAGGGGTTTTAAAGGGAATACCAAGCCCCTTGAAGTGGAACAGCCTCGTCAGGAATTTCAAAAACAAATACATTCGCAGAGGTACCTTGTCAGTAAAACCTGGAAGAACTTCCTTTTTTACTGCTAGCCTGCCGAGCCAGTTATATTCATGCTATATGGAGTGGATGGAAGGTGACCTCATTCTTTGATGCTGCGATAAATAGGAATTTTTCTGCACGGTGTTTTCTTTTTATTCTCTTCTATGCACATGCTGCCATTCCATGTTTCTAAAGTGATGCAGAAGCAGTTAAGAGGATTTTCTGATTCTGACTACACCTGCATACCATCAGTGTGAATTCCATGCATACTATGACAATAAATATACAGACCCCTTCGGTGTGCAATTATCAAGGTATTCTGTAACTTAAGTCAATGTGGAAGCAGGCCCTGGAAAACACTACCTTGCTTAAATTGCTCATGATGTGCTGTCCATCACATTCTCAGTGCCCTCCACTGCCTGCCTCTTGCAGGAGCGTGTCTAATTATACTCATTCCATTGTGGCCTAACAGTGGGCACTGTGGCATATCATTCAGGTAATGTGCCCTGCTCTATATGTCCCAGATTAGAAATTCACAAGGATGTTGGATGAAAAGCTTTGGAAATGAATTGCCAGGTACCTTTTAACTGTAAAAGACACAGCAGACTATCACAGCTGTTAGGAAATGGTGCTTGGTGTTCAGGCGTAACAGAAATAAATAGTAAGCAGCTACAAAATTCAAAAGGATTTTCCTACAAGTATAGTTGGGGCTGAACTGGTTCCAAAGCTGTTTTTACTTCCCAGAACAGGTATCAAAATGACTTCAATTGGAAGTTTTTTGGGAGGAACCATCCCTTTGGCCTGAGTTTGAACAGTGCCTAGCACAGCGGGGCCCTGATCCATGATGAGGCTCTTAGAAACACCCAGAATACAAATCATAAAAAGTAATGATAAAAAAAGGTGATCAAAGTTAATTTCTGTATAGTCTAAGTGAAGCAACAGCTATTGTTCTTTATACTATGTCCATTTCAATTTGGTATTTTTAAACCTTGAATTGAATCATTCCTCATTATTGGGTTCATTTTTTGGCATTTAAGTTTCATACCAGACACTGTTCTTATGCATAAGATTAGGAATCAGTGAACTGACTCAAAGCTTTGTCTGTATGTTTGGCTGAACCTTTTTCAAGGTTTTGAATAATTCTGTTTATAATTGGTTCGTGCACCTTCCCACTGCAGTTTTGGTTCTGGCTAGGACCAGGTGTATTTGAAATACCATAAGAAGGATTGTTCTTTTGGCATTTCCACCCCAGGTAGAAATGGGAAATAAATGTTTAGGAGAGAGTTTGATCTCATGAGATCACAGAGCTTTAACCTCAGGTCCTAGGAAGAAAGTAGAAGAGGAAATAATTATCAAATCTTGCTGAAAAATATATTTATAAATGTTGTCTATACCTGGATTTTTGTCTGGGATTTTAAGCTTTTTTTTTGGGGGGGGGGGGGGGGGGGGGGTATTCATAAAGCATTTTGGTTCATAAAGCATTTCACCATACCTATAAGAAAACTGGCTTTCCTCCATTCCACGTGAGCACCAAGTCCTCTTATCCTTAAAGAAGGACATGAATTTCAGGAATGAATTGTTCAGATAGGTGCTTGCCTTTAAATGCCTCTCATTCAAATTTATTAAGATGGGTTACTAACTGGTTCTGCAGAAAGCCTGATTCATTCTTCTAGGAAAAGTTGTATCTTAGGCACACTCCAGTGAGAGTATTTTCACATGCAAAATCTATTTGTCCAAATGGGTTTTGCATGGGAAAATTCCATCCTTTGATACATGGTAAATGTAGGACTCCGTTATCAAGGGCTCTACATTCTGCAACCTCATTGAGCATTCATTCTGCAACAGTTTCACTGTGGAGATTTTAAAATTATATATATATATATATATATATATATATATATATATATATATATATATATATATATATATATATATATATATATATATATATATATACATATATATATGTACACACATATATGCACAGATGAAACCAAATACAGTGAGTGCATAGCCCTGTTTTATTTATTTTGATATGAAATTCAATTGGTTATTGGCCCACATTCAGTGCTCCTGATGCAACTTATTTGTACATTGGCAACACAACTGCCAACAGGCGGTCATTTTCTGCTTCCTTCAATACACCACTCAACAAACCAGGATGCGTCTTCTGAGCCAAGGGAGGCCCATCCCACACCTAGCTCTAACTCGGGAAGATCTAACTCTCCACATCCCTAACCCTGACCTGGGAAGTTTACCGACCCCAAACATCTATAACTCTGACCCTAGCCTGAAGAGCCCAACCCACCGAAACCTTACCTGTAACCTCAGAAAGCTTACCCTCCACAACCCTAACCTGTGGAGTCCTACCCAGCTCAGCCCTAACCCTATCTTGAACAACCCTACCTGCCCCAAACCTTATGCTACCCCAGACAGCCCTATCCTTCACAAGACAACCCTAGCTTGAGGAGCCCCATATGCCCAATCAGGGCCCCCACATGGGGGGGAAGGGTACACTTCACCGGGGCCCAGAGGCCCTGGGGGGCCCAGCCCAGGCTGCAACCCCCATTACCATGAGGAAAGTTTTTCATGGTTCATGAGATTGTATGTATGGGATGAGGGATTGAGCTATGTGTGGGGGAGGAGGCCCATGTTGTAAGTTTGTACTGGGCCTGAAAAAATTATGCTTGGGTCCTGCACCCAACTCAAACTCTAGTCTAAGGACCCACACCTGCTCCATCCATGCACAAGGGAGTGCAAGCAGGGGCACGGCCCTCACCAAAAATTGGCAAGGAAGCACAGAGCTCCTTCAACTCCCAGGACTCCAGCAGGGAAGGCGCACGCTCCTCTGGGGCCCCAGCAGGAGCTGACAGCTCCTCCAGCTCCTGGGGTGTGTGGGAGGCACACAATGTGCCCCTCCAAAAGCACTGGAATTTACATTTCTGTGCACACTCCTGACCCTATCCCTATCTCTAGCCCCAAGAGGCCTATTCTGCCACCCACCTGGCCCCCATCCTAGCCAGGGAGCCCTACTATCTCCAACTCTAGCCCTAGCTAGCCTAAGCAGGAATACCCAACTTAACAGGCGTAGTTTGATCTCTGTATTTGGGGTGGCAGCTCCAGTCAGGCCAACAGGACTGTGTATGGCCAGGTTGGGAATTCTACAGCTGCCAAAAGCTTGCAGTTGTGCAACACTACCCCTGCCAAAACTACACCCAGGCCCAACACTAAGCTTAGAACAAGGAGCTCCACCATCCCAACACTACCTCAGCTTAGGAAGGCCTACCTACCCCAACCCAAGCCCCGTGAGCCCTACTCTCCAACGCTATCTCAAGCCTGAGGAGGAATACCGCCCCTCCCCCACCTTAGCCCAAAGAGCTCCAGCCGTCCCAATCCCAACTAACCCTTGGTATCTTTCTGCCCCAATCATAACCCTAACTCTGGGGAGCCCAGCCTTCACAACCCTAACCCATTTTTGGGGAGCCCTCCCCTCCAGCACCTTAACTGCTGGATAGGAAGTCCTACCTTCCAAAACCCTAATCCTAACCCAAAGAACTGTCCCCATCCCACTCCCAGCTGTAGCCTGGAAACCCTACCTTCCACAAACCTAGTCCTGGAGCCCATGCCACCTGAACTTTAACCGTAGCCCCATCCTCCACTACCCTAACCCTGTGAAGCTCAATCACTACCCAAACCCAGAAGCCCTCTGCGCCCCAACCCAAAATCCTAACCCCAGGTGAGCTTTTATAGAAACATTTTAGCTATAAACAAAACAGGCCCTGCAGGAGGCAGAATCAACGATAAGATCAACCCTACTGGAAACTGTAAATACGTGATAGTTGGAGCTGCTATTGTGGCCAATACCAATCAGGAATATTTTCTTATTGTCAGAAGTTCTATGCAACCACCCATCTGTAACTTTACAGCTAATAGCCCCAAATAAATAGATTGGTAGCTAATGCCAAAAACCACCCTTACGTTTTTAAAGGCAGCATCTGACAAAAAAAATCTTGTTACAATTACTGTGAGTGAGCTAAACAAAGTTAACCATGAAGAAGGCACAGCAAGGCAACACCCCTTAGTTTTACAGCTATTTCTTCCTCAGGTGAAGGATTTTACTCTAAATGTGCAGAGATGCTCCAAGTCCCCACATGAAACCCAGATGGTTCCAATCAGGAATATGTTTGTGCTAAATGAGATTACTTATTTTTGCAAGCAATGTGGCAACATTCTTTGGGCTGGTGAGCTAGTTATGTCCATCATGCCAAATCCTAACTGGCACCTTTATATCTGTGTCATTGTACAATGGAGGTGTGCTTTGCAGAAACAGCAACCCCTTCACAAAACAAACCAAGTCTAAAAAGCAAACCAGAAATAATTCTCTAAGTACATTTTCAAATTATAGAAGGAATATCTTGAGCAAATAACTATTAGATGAATTAGTCCTAAAAAGAAGACATTATAAGTGTGTTTATTTTGTCACTTCTATGTCTAATCAGAATTGACCTATTTAAGTTACTACTCGACAAACAAGATATCAGATAAAATTCCAGTGACATAATAGTGGTTTGATCTATTTCTGATATAGTAAAGAACTATTTTAGTGAATGGCCAGAGAAATCACATAAACCTTATTAAAAACCCACTTTTCACTATCGTTATTAGCTACAGTAGAAACATGCTGCATAATTCATACAATTTTAGAAGTATAAAATGGAAGGTGACAGAAGATTATTTGAGAGTCAAGATACAAAGAATGAGTGAGTTTGGGTCTCTCCTTTGGCCCCTCTCAGCATAGAGCACTGGACTAGGACTCAGACTTGGTTTTTATTCTGACTCTGCTAGTGGCAGAGGCAGTTCACTTCCCTCCCTTTTTCTCCAATTCCCCATTTGTAAAATGGGAATAATGATACTGACCTCTCTGGGAAATTGCTTTAAGATCTACCAATGAAAGTGCTACATAAAAGCTAGACATTATTATTGTGTTGTCTTATCTATTTTGACTTTTCCCTCATCTGCCCATCCAAAGCATTGAGTCACGGCTTTACATCTTACATTAAAACTTTCTTTTCTCTGTAAGCTTATTACTCACCCACCCCCCAGTTTTGCTGACTGAACTGCAGCTTTTCTGAGACTAAGTAGAGGACTCCAGCTTCTATCGCTGGATGTCAGTACTTAACACGTATGAATTCAAATTTAGAAAAAACTTCACAAGTAAACTAAGACCAGACAGACAGCAGCCATCTTCCTTGGAACATGCTGCTGTCATTGAAACTGATAAAAATGTTTACAGAAGTAAAAGAGCATCTAGTTACAGGCTTTAAGTTTTTGATAAATTAGTCATGTTTAAAGGCAAGGAAACAGGAGGCTCTGAAATGATCACTTTGGCCCTGGTAAAGCCCGTCTACAAAACTTGCCCAGCTAAGGGATCTTTGATTTTGAACCTTAAGATTTACACTATTTTCTTTTTGCTTGCACTTTACTGACAAGATTCCCTTCAAATTTGACATCTGCTACCAATTATCCTAGTTTATTTGCTGAGTTGTTTCATGAGCTATAAAGCAAAATCCAAGGTGACTTGTGTTCTAGCAATAGATTATAAGGTCTCTCCCTTGGTTGATAAAATTCTAGTGATAATTAAATGAAAGGTTCTATAAGAGATGACTGAAATGTCTCAAAGTAGGTAACATTTCAAATTGAGAAACAGGTGAAAAGTCAGAAATGAATAAAAAAATTTCACTTATAAAAGTCTTACTAGTTTTTGTCAGTTAAGTTTACCAAGACAAAATTTTCATTTTTAAGTATCAAATAGAATAAAGGCCTGATAACGACTTGCAACTGGTGTCAAAAAGAAAGTTACACATAACAGCAATGGGAGTTGAGTGAGTCTTATATCGACTACTCAAACATTTGATTTTACTGGCCTAATCCCACTTTGACCATAAAGTGGGTTATTTATAAACATATGGTAACTGTCTATCAAATGGTAAAGTGCTTTTTTCTTTGTATGGAATGTTGTTGCAGCCATGTTAGTCCCAGAATATTAGAGACAAGGTAGGTGAGGTAATGTTTTCTTGGACCAATTTCTGTTGGAGAGAGAGAGAGACAGGCTTTGAGCCTCCTTTTTCCTTTGTGCTTTTTGAGCTAGCGCCTCAGCAGATATAAGGTACCATAGCTGTATTAAAGGCAATGGTTCTATGCGATATTGGTGAAACTAACTCTGTACTTGGGCAGGGACATTAGACAACCCCCACACTCGTACAGCTGGCTGAATAGTAAAACTTTTGTTGCATAGTGTTTCCATAATAAAATTGTAGTGTTCAGTTCACAGAGGTTTGTGAGGTCATGTTATTCCTTAGATCCTGATTTCAGACTCCATAGATTACCTTTGTTGTAAGTGTGACAGGGTTAGTCTGTCTGGCTACATTACACAGGGAAGCACTGGTCTAACTAGGCACCCTGGAATTTGAACTGTCTGCCTAGGTCTTTAAAACAGGGAATGGGGGTAGTGGTGAGAATGATGCCATTTGGGGACAGTCTACTTTCCTGATGTCTGATGTTTTCCTTTTCTGAACTCTCCCCTGTATGTGCAAGGGTAAAGTTACAGTAAGATCCTTTCAAAAGGGCCCAGTTCAGTATAATGGTTCTCATAATACACAACTTGACAGTGCAGATTACTACTGTTATAGAGGCTCTGAGCAACAGCGGGGCCTTCTATTATGAATGCATGTGTTCTCTGATAGCAGAGGCCTGGAAATGCCACACTCTGTGCTTAAGGCCTCCACTTCTGCAGGTTGTGTGTGTGTTTGTGCATATATGTTTCTATGGACTCCCTACTCTCTGAAGAATATGCATCAGTTAAATGGTGTTTTCTTCTATGCCCTCAGTTCCATCAGACACTGGGTTTTGTGTGACTGACAACATACTGAATGACAATATACCATGCCTCTTTTTAAGATCTGTTTAGTGCAGGGGCTGGCAAACTGCAGCCCGTGGGCTGCATATGGCCCATCCGAGCTTTTAATCAGACTCTCCAGCTCAACCGGTGATTGTGGCACAGTGGCAGCCGCTCCCCCTCCCAGCCCTGCTGTTCCCCCCACCCTGCTCCCACCACGCGGGTCCAGTGGCAGCCTGGCCAGAGAGGGTGGCAGCTGCTCACCCTTCTAGCCTGCCTCACTCTTTCCCTTCCCCCCGCCCACCCTTCTCCCACCATGTGGGCCCAGCAGTGCCCTGAGTGGAGCCACTCCCGGCCCCAAGCAGTGCCATATGGCGGCCACTTTGCCCCGCACAGTCCCACCCCTTCACTCCTACCCCTCTGTATGGCCCCCCCCCCTACAATTCCTATATGCAGATGTGGCTCTCGGGCCAAAATGTTTGCCCACCCCTGATTAAGTGGCTATTAGTGCTCTAACCTGTGGGGTGCTTAGAATCAAGAGACGCTATCAGAGGTACACAAATCCTGTGGCAGGTAGGCCTGGGTGAAGTTTTTTGGTTGAAGTCTTTTTTTGGTGAAAACTGCAGATTCAGAAACACCAGAAGGTTTTCAAATTCATGTCAAATTCATCAAATTTGTTTTTGGTTTTCAACCACAAGAAATTCTAAAAGGGCTGAAACATTTTGATATTTTGAAACAAAAAACCCTCAGTTTTTTTGTATGAAATTTGTTTAGAAAGTCCCTCCAATTGTATTTAAAAAAAAACAAATGTTAACAATGCTCAATCAAAATGAACATTTTGTTTCGAGTCAAAAAACCTTTCATGAAACTGAAAAGATTTCACTCCCCACCACATTTTGATGTGTCAAAAAAATTCAAGTTTTCATTTTTGGGTCAGCCTGATCTTTTATAATTATGTATTTATTGGAATCACCATCAAATTGAAAAAAAATCTGTTATTTGCCCATCTCTAGTGGCAGGGGTACCAATAAATTAATGCTTCTTCTATTTACCTGTGTGACAAACATGACAGAGTCCTTGTTCCTGTTGCTTGGAGCCATGTAAAACAGCCAAGCACATTTTCAGTAAAGGATTCATTTCCACCTAGGGATTCAAACAATTTCAACTTTACAATCATAGCCTAAGACTTTTCTAGAGATCCATCAGAACAATACCCTGGATGCAACCACTACCCACTCTGTGCTGCAGGGGGAGTGGGAAGTTTTAGAATCTCAACCTGGATCTCTCTGAATTCCAGTTATGATGAGTCAAACCAAAACCCCACAGCAGAACTCCTCCACATTTTGATTCTGAATTTTGAATCTCCACTCAACCTTAATGACCCTGGCCCATCTTTTTAAGAAACCCCTGTTGCAGTAATCGCCACGTAATTCACAACTGCATTGTGCAAGTTCTTTAAGAACCGATAAGGCTATGACTGGAGGCAAAGTAGAATTATAACAGAATTCGCTTTGCTTCGGTGAGTTACCACATAAGATAAAGCTAAGTTTATTATATGTGCACATTTAGATTTAGGGTATATTTGGCAGACATGTATACAAGGGATAGAACCAGTCAAATCCCTTTAACTTTAAGAGGAGTTGCACATTTAAATCTCCATGCCCCATGGGAAAGTGGATCCATAACCTAGTTTTAATTCTGTTTCAAATTTTGAAAGTCAAAGAAATGCTCATAATTTAGATTATTAAATCTTTTAACAAGTAATCACGTACTTTGAATAAAGAGTCAGGAAATGAGAATTTCCTAAAAGGTTTTTCAAGATACTTCACTGAGAATGCAGAACAGTGGCTGCTTTGAGCAAGGTGAGGCAAACCAGAAAATACTGAGAAAGCTGAAAAAGAAGAAGAGATTACATAACCTGGTGCGGGTCTACTGAGATCTGAAAGGTCAGATCTCAGTTTGCTCACACTGGTCATAGCCACCTGTTATAACGAGGCCTTGCAATTTCATCACCTTTGACCCATTCTTGTAACCATCACCCCTCCCCTGAGTCAGCCTCTATGAAGTCATTGTTCAGAAGCCTTTTCTCAGAGCTCAGTAGTATCTGCACCCGTCCACCCACTATGTCCAACCACGTAGTCTTAAATAAAAGAAAATTAGAGCAAATAGAAAGAAGTCACTAACTCCCCCATTGCAGGGTCCCAGAACCCAGGCTCCAGCCTGAGCTTGTGTGTCTACACTGAAATTTTCTAGCCCCATAGCCCAAGCCAGCTGCCACAGGCTAACAGTGGGTGTTTTATTGCTATTAAATATTTAGGCATTTGAGGACCTTTACTTATGTGAGTAGTCCCACTGAGTTCAACTAAGTTACTCATGTGTAGACATTTGCAGGATCAGGCCCTACATTTGTTAACTAGGTTTCAACAAGGAGAAAAATATCTATATGAACTATCACCACTAAAAACAGAGGTGAATAATGGAATAATAAATCTTAACCAAATAGAAGCCAGACCTACAATACATTCAGTTCTGTTCTTCTTAACATACAAAGAAAGCTGCCTTTCGAATGGCCAAAA
The DNA here is from genome assembly GCF_026122565.2 of Emydura macquarii macquarii. Lineage (NCBI taxonomy): Eukaryota > Metazoa > Chordata > Testudines > Chelidae > Emydura > Emydura macquarii. Next base: position 19,947,843 of record NW_027131527.1, on the reverse strand, counting down.
AATTACATTTGCTCCTGTCCAGTCTTCTTTAGATTAAAATTTATCACTGGCAGAAGGTCGTACTTAGCTATTTCATCTAAGCGATAGGAAAGGAGAGACAAGATAAAGTTGGATCTACATAAAAATTATACAGCTTAATTTATCCCTGGCATGACTCCATTAGTATCAGAGGAGTTACAAGAGGGATGAACTTGGTCCAAATGAATTAAGATTTAACCCCTGATAAATAAGCAAAAATGTTCAGGGATGAACTCAAACCTCTTGAGTTGGGGGCTTGTTTCTCTTCCATCACTGCTCAATGAGCTTAAATATGTGGTGAATTTATCATGGTGGAAGACTTACAGCCTAATGATTTGAAAGTGAAGTGTTAGCGTTTGTGAAAAGTGCCTAACACGGCCCTGGTTTTCAGTTTCTTCCATCTTTGCCAAGCTAACAATTTGGCTGAAATTTGGCTGTTTGCTCTGCCGCAGGCAGAATGTTTAATTGTTTTTGCAGAAAAGTCTGATTCTAAGAACAAGATAAAGGAAAAAAACAGAAAATATGTTAATGTTAGCAAGATTATTTCTTTAAAGAGTTCTAGCATCTCCATACTTCAAACAATACCTTGAAATTTGACATGGTGAGGGCTTGGGGATCATAGAGGCGCCTTTTGCAGTCTAAAAGAAAACCCAGCCAGCTTTGGCTGTTTTAAGCCTCTGAAAATAACTTGTTGCACTTGCTCAGTAGAGCCTTTTAGAGATGTGCTGCTACAGTCTTTGGAGCATCCATTGGCACTGACCCCACATAGCTTGAACGCCACATGTGACAAAGCAGTAGCACTGCCACTGCTGACTCTGTGGCCAAGGGCCACCCACTGATTTTAATAATTCTGTACACTCGTCCCCTTATTGGACAAGGACAATTCTGGTAGACCCTATAATAGAGTCCTGTCTCTAACGTGGCATACTCAAGGTTTAGAATGATTGTACAAAATGTAGAGGTTTTATTGTGCTGTCTTCAATTAAGAGACCTTCAACCCATTCCAGAGCCAGCACCAGAACCCAGGAATCCTGACATCCATTTCCCACAGCTTTGTAGCAAAGAGCTGAGTAAGCCAGAAGAATGCATTTCATCCCTCTCTATTAGCTCCACACAGGATAGTAGCCTACCACCACGTTAGCTCCAGAGGTCTGCACTGTGCATCTAACTCCAAATCTTGATGAAGATCAGTATTCTTCCACTTGCTGGAATTCCTGGGCATTTTTTTAAAGTGTTAACCTAGGAAATTTAATTTTAAAAATCCCGCTGTATGAAAATAGCATTAAGGTTGCAAAGTCAAGCACTCAGAATTTAGGAAGTGCCAGAATTAGTGTTGTCCACGCAACCTCATTTTACTCCCTTGTGTGCATGATCATATTTATTCTACTGGACCCCTTCCTCTTTTAGTGCACAGGATGGATAGGAACCAAGGCAGAAGGTTGTAGGAAGAGCAAGAATGTTCTCTTGTAGGTAAGGCACTAGATTAGAACCCAGGAGAACTAGGTTCCATTTATGGCTTTGCTACAGACTTCCATTGTGATACCAGATAAGACTATGCTAATGCACAAAGGTGCTGAAATAAGGTTGCACAGGTAATCTTAATTCTGGAATTGCCTAACTTTTGAGTGGTTAGGTTTGCAACCATAGTTTTCTTTCTATATTTCTCTAAGTCTAAGACCGTATCTATATCTAGCCACAACTGAAATATATTTATAAAATGTAATCAACCTAAAATCACAGGACTCCCGGTCATTCACAGAATTTGTGTTGGATCCTCTAGATCAGCAGCTCTCAACCTTTTCAGACTACTGTACCCTTTTCAGGATTCTGATTAGTCTTGCACGCCCCTAAATTTAACTTCACTTAAAAACTACTTGCTTAAAAAAAAAAAAAAAATCAGATATAAAAATACAAGAGTCACAGCACACTATTACTGAAAAATTGCTTACTTGCTCATTTTTACTATATAATTATAAAATAAATCAACTAGAATTTAAATATTGTACTTCCATTTTAGTACATAGCAGCATAAACAAGTCATTCTCTGTATGAGATTTTAGCTTGTACTGACTTCACTAGTGATTTTTATGTAGCCTGTGGCCTTTATGCAGGCAAATCTAGATGAGTTGATGTATCCCCTAGGAGATCTCTGCATACCCCCAGGAGTATGTGTACCTCTGGTTGAGAACCACTGCTCTAGATGACAGCTTCCCCTTGCTGCTTCCCACCAAACATCTGCAAGTATGAAGCTGAGGCTGTTGTTTACAAGATTCATACACATGGTGGTGGTGTCTCTGCTCATACCATGCTGCAGATACACAACAGGCTTGGAATCTGAAAAGCAACACATTTCACTCTTAAACCCAGGACTTCTGAAACAGCACAGAATTGCTTGCATATTTCATGTATGTATTTATTATTTTTATAAAGTGCGCCAGATTACTGTGGTCACTGGGCAGATGTATCTTACAATAATCACACACTTAACATTAGTAGGCACGTCAGATAATCCTGCAACAGAGGAAAAACCTCAGCAGGACCCCTAAAAGCTTCAAGCAGCATTAACTTCTGTGCAGCTATTTGTGCAGTTGAGAAGGAGCATGATATATAGTAATGCTGCCCCATACCCTGCTTTATATGGAGGGAGCGCCCAGAGGCTTGCACAGGTCTCCAGAAAGGAATGCAGTCGCTGTTCCCACTTTTCTTCCCTTGCCCATGTACTGGAAGGTGAAGTCTGCCCCCCGTTGTATTAGTACAGCATGTGACTTGGAGAGAGCAGGCTGGCAACAGCACTAAACACGCCTCTCATGATTTATTTTTTCTGGCACATTATCTCACACATTGCCAAAATAAGAACAAATAGAAAATGAAGGGAAAAAAAACTCTTTCGCATGACAAATTTCAGAGTGCGTCTATAAACGACCTCAGACGTCTCAGCAAAAACAACTGAAGTGTAGCACAACATCCCTGGCTACGAACTTGTTTTCTGAAAAACAAAATCAAATGATGAGATGATATTTACCAGGCTCCATGTTTGAATTCAACCAGGCTAGAACTCTGCATTAATAATGAATTATTATTGTGACCATTGTACGCATTATTTCTGGAGCATAGCGTGGGGTCCACTCAGAGCTAGGGTCACCTCCTTCCCTGCTTTGGGGATTAGCTCCTGCAAGGTTCAGGGCTCTCTTCAGCTGCTACCTGCATGCATTGCCACCTCTATCTCATTCAGTCTCTGCAAGTGGTGCTCCTTCTGTATGACTTGGCCCTCTACCCAGCTCACTGCAGATGTTTCCCCCTACCTGGGTATCAAAGTCTTCTTCCCCAGCAGTCTCTGGCAGTCTTCCCCTTCACTCCCACTATGGCACCACTTTCCCAGTAGCTGGCAGGGGAATCTAGCCCTGCCCTCAACTCTGGATGCCAATTCAGGGGCCTTAATCCAAGGTCTGCACCCTCCTGAACCTTGCTGCCTTTTCCTGGCCCTTACCTTTCAGCTCACCCCCAGTTTACCAGCCTCAAAAATCCCTCCTCCCAGGGATTACCTGTGGGCTACTCACCTTTGTACCCCTAGCACATCACTCACCAACCAGGGAGTGACTACAGACCATTTCCCTACAGTTCCCTCTGCTATCAGCTTCCTGCCTTTATAAACCCAGCTCAGCTCACTCCTCAGCTGGACCCACTCATTCAGTCAGGGGATTACTTAGACCACCTGATTCCCTTCAGCTGTGGCCTGTCTGGTTAATTGACCCCCTTCTTAGCCTACATTTATCCTTTCAGGGCAAGTGTGGTGTGAACACCTCATCATATAGCACCATAGGTACAAACAGCAATTTAGGGATAAATAAAATACATCTCCCTATCCAAGGCACATTACCATCTTCAGCGCAGTCTGATGCATGATTTTGTAATTGTGTATATAATAGTCAAAGAGGATAAAGGATTTTACCGGTTGCACATTTTCATATTTCTCTCCATACTGTCTAGTCCAGAAATGATTTGTGTAGCACAGACAAACTGAGCTATGAGACCTGTTACCCATTTAAAGACTGCAATATACCAAAGTCATTTTGCAAATTAGTACAGGATAGCAATACTAAGAACTGTATATTACATCCACTCTCCTTTGTAATATGCACATAAAACATACCCGAGTGTTCACCATATATTCCCCCACAAGGATATAGCCATGTACTCTCACAACTTTATACTGCTCACTGGGCTATCCCCTGTACTTAATGGTCTCATTCTGCAGGAGGAAAAACCAAAGGATTTTGCATGAGACAGCTGAGCTTTATTCGTTGTTATTGCTTTAACTGGAAGCAGTTTCTATTGGGAACATATGTATAAAGGAGATGAACATCTTTGCATTTTTCCTGGGAAAGTCTCCTTGCCTATCAACACAGGGACTTCTAAAAACACAGAGCTCAGAACTCCCAGCCAGAAAGGAGGTAGGAGGGGTAAAGTAACCTTACGCCAACTTTGCACTTCTGGTAGTGGGCTGCTTCTGGAGGTACTGAAGCACAAGATTGTCCCAGGCTCCAAGACTCGCTGCAGCACTATGTGCTGTAATGCTACCCCCACCATGCCCTTCTGCGCACAGCCATGCCTCCAGAACATGGAGGTGCAAATACAATGCAGACTGGAGTGGTTCCTACCCAATAAAAAACAGTAGACTTTCAGATGAATGCTCATTTTGTCTTGTTTTTTTCAGAGGACATCAGCATTGGGAATTCTGAACTAAATGACCTCAAAAAGCACCTGGAAATTTACAAGCCTGTAAATTGTGCTGCAGCCTTGAAAACACAACAGTCAATAAGGGGCTTTTTTTAGCCAAGTTCAGCAGACTTTAGGTCAGAAGATTACAAATGCTGAAGTATGTTGCAGAACATGGATTACCAATTGCATTTGTAGTGGCTTTTGTTCACACCCAGGAAAATGCCTTTGCCAAGGCTTTTTTGCCAAGTGATTGCAGAACATGGATTACCGATTGCATTATTGCAGTGGCTTTTCTTGCCCACAGGAAGATGCTTTTGCAATGTTTGAATTGGGAAACATCAGCGTTACAAAGTTTGTGAATCAAAGCTCTTGTCAGCCACCCTTCTGAATCACTTGTAACACATGCTAAAACAGGCCCAATCACTTAAATGGTGGGTGAGACTAATGATGTTTGTAGTGACAAAGAGGTTTGCATTACCATTAGGTACTTTCACCAAACTCTTAAAGTTGGGAAAACAGACCTCTTGGCCATGGAAATATGTAATATAGCAAATGCAGAAAACCTGTTCAGTGTAATAAAGTCTGTTTTTGCTAATCACCACATTCCATGGGAGAATGTTATTGTTTTCTCTTCTGACTCTGCCAAGGTCATGATAGGAAAAAATATCTCTATTTTAAATTGAATAAAATAACAGTCTTGGTCCATGTACAGTCTGCCTTGTGTTTCCCACATTGCACATCTAGTAGTGAAGGATGCTGTTAAAGCAATTTCAAAGCCAGTGGAAGATCTGCTAGTGGACATTTTTTATTATTTTAATGGTAGCGCAAAATGAAAAGAGGAGTACAAGCAATACCAGCACCGGTGTGATGCAGAAGAGCTTCAACTAATAAAACACAGAGGAACAAGGTGGCTCCATCTTTGCCAAGCAGTAGCAAGATGTAATAGCCAGTGGGAGCCCTTTAACAACTATTTTGGAAGTAATAATGAAACAGAACAACCTGGCCGATTTCAGTAAATTTACACTTACATGCAAGATGAGGAAATGCACCTTTTCTTTCTTTTCTTGGGACACCGGCTGGTTGAGTTATTAACCTACAATGTTTTTTTTCAAGCCAAGGATTTAAGAGTTGCTGACCTCTGGGAAGAAAGCATTAAACTGCTAAAAACGTTGCCTAATTGATTTGTAAAGTCAGTTGTGGTAAGCAGTGCCAATGATGTAACCAGGGTAGATTTCCATGATTTAACATATCAGAAAGAAAACAAGAAGTTGTCTGTTAGCATTAAAGATAAAAATTTTATTGCTGCTCATAGAGATTTAGACAATGCTACACTTGAGAAGTTCTATGGTGGGGTCAGAAAGATTTATTCTGCAACTGTCCAGAAACTACTAAAAAAAATGACCACTAACAGACAAAATTCTTCAGGCATTGGGACTGCTACATCTACCTAAAAAGATGGATTATGATGAAGATACAATTCTTAATCTATTGACACAATTTCCATCTAATTAATCTGAGAACAAAAAACAAACAATTGTGAATGAGTGGAACCAGTATCAAGTAGATTCTGAAGTGCCCATTTCCAGCCAAGGGTAACAAAACTGGATGAGTGGTGGCAGCAAATCCTGGCTCTTAACAAAATGGGGACACAAGAAAAGTGGTATCCAGCTCTTTCGAAATTGCTACACTTCTAACTCTCCCTTATGATCAGACCAGCGTGGAGCACGTTTTCTCTCTAATGCAGAGAAACAATTATGCAATTATATTGCAATGCATAGGCAGAAAGCAGGCATATTTAAATTGTAAGCACGAGTATAACTTTGGTATTTCCTGAGTTTTCGGTGTTTTGCTGTACCAACCCAATGTTCTATTAGCATAGGCTTTTTTTCTATGGAGTATTATGTATTATATATTTTCTGGTATCGCTAGAGCTACACCAGCCAGACAGAAAAATATACTTGCATTTAATGCTGACTTTATTAATTTAGGTCCTTTTATCCCACTCATGTTCAGTTCAGGCCATTTTCACGTTAGTTTGCAAGATGTTGGTCAAACCTGTGAAAATTAGGACAAGTCTATATACAGAGAAGTTTATGTTTTCGGCTAGTGTGTGAAAACTATCAGAGCACATTGTACTCTTAAGCCTTCAAGAATCTAAACCTTGCATCATAATAACACTTCTTAAACAGGAGCTCTCTGAAATAAGTAATGCAGATTAGTGATCTGGAGGATGCGGTAGATTGCACCCTCAGCAAGTTTGCAGTTGACACTAAGCTAGGGGGAGTGGTAGTTACCCTGGAGAGTAGGGATAGGATACAGAGTGACCTAGACAAATTAGAGGATTGAGCCAAAAGAAATCTGATGAGGTTCAACAAGGACAAGTGCAGAGTCCTGCACTTAGGACAGAAGAATCCCATGCACAGCTACAGACTGGAAACCGATACGGTAGGCAGCCGTTCTGCAGAAAAGGACCTGGGGGTTACAGTGGATAAGAAGCTGGATATGAGTCAGCAGTGTGACCTGGTTGCCAAGAAGGCTAATAGCATTTTGGGCTGCATTAGTAGGAGTATTGCCAGCAGATCAAGGGAAGTGATTATTCCCTCTATTCGGCATTGGTGAGACCGCATTTGGAATATTGTGTCCAGTTTTGGGCCCCCGACTACAAAAAGGATGTGGGCAAGTTGGAGAAAGTCCAGCCGAGGGCAACAAAAATGATTAGGGGGCTGGAGCACAAGATTTAAGAGGAGAGGCTGAGGGAACTAGCCTTGTTTAGTCTGCAAAAGAGAAGAACGAAGGGGGATTTGATAGTGGCCTTTAACTACCTGAAAGAGGGTTCCAGGAAGGATGGAGCTAGGCTGTTCTCAATGGTAGTAAATGACAGAACAAGGAGCAATGGTCTCAAGTTGCAGTGGGGGAGATCTAGGTTGGATATTAGGAAAATGTTTTTCACTAGGAGGGTGGTGAAGCACTGGAATGGGTTACCTAGGAAGGTGGTAGACTCTCCATCTTTAGAGGTTTTTAAGCTGGCTGGGATGATTTAGCTGAGGTTAGTCCTGCTTTGAGCCAGGGGTTGGACTAGATGACCTCCTGAGGTCCCTTCCAATTCTAATCTTCTATGATTCTATGGAGTGTAGCCAATAACAGGTAATGTTAATAGTTAACAGTTAATAACTGGCACCTGATCCAACCAAAGCAGTTTTTCTAAGAGTTTGGAGCACCCTATTCCAAAGCCCAGTTGGCAAAGCTCTATTCCAAAGCCCAGTTGGTTTTCTTTTTCACTGAGTATGTCTACACTGCAGTGTAAGTCCCGGATTCAAACTCCAGGGTCAGGACTAACCCTCTTTCCAGGTACACACAAATTGTACTAAGCAAGGTCTCAGACCCCGGGTCTCAGAGCTCCATAGGAGTTGAGGGTCTGAGCCAGGACCCAGGGTTTAAGCCCTATAACTTTGCTGTGTAGATGTAGCCCTACTAAACTTATGCTCCGGGAGTCTGCCAAAAATATCCCACAATCTCATGGGCTGACTTTCTTTGTCCTCTGGACAGTCAAACAAATGACTAGAGTGGCCACATTTTGGGAAAATGCTAGGAAGTCTGGGTCTAGAAGATTGGACTCAGGCCCACAAAATGCAGTGTAAACACTAGCCCCAGGTTGGGAGCCAGGGTTCAACAATTCCTAACCTGGGGCTAGAACAGAGTATAGATGCTCAAGCCCTATGTTAATAAACCCTTCTGCGGCGCCCCTCGCTGCCGCTGCTCCTCCTCTGCATCTCCCTAGCGCAGGAGGCGGCAGCCACGTCTCTGAGTGGCTATTTCGGGACCAAGTCCCGGTACGAGGAGGTGAATCAGCACCTACTGAGTGACCCACTCTCCCTCGGGCTCCCGGAGCCGGGGTACCTGCTGCCCTCCGCCGCTTGCACCCCGCTGCAGCTCCAGGCCCTCATCTGCCACGGCACACGCTTCCCCACCAAGAAGCAGATCCGCAAGCTGGGCCAGCTGCACCGCCTGCTGCGAAGCCAGGAGCGGCCCTGCCCCGCCGCGCAGCAGCTCGCCCGTTGGGACATGTGGTACCAGCCGGACATGAACGGGAGGCTGGCGCCCAAGGGCCGCCTCGACATGGAGCAGCTGGCCCGGCGCCTGGCCGCCTGCTTCCCCTGCCTGCTGTGCCCACAGCGCTGCTTCGCCCTCGCCAGCAGCTCCAAGCACCGCTGCGTGGAGAGCAGCGTCGCCTTCCGCAAGGGGCTCCACCTGGCCCTGTACGGGCAGCCTCCGGACAGAGGTAACGGAGCAGGAAAGGCCAGCCTAGGAACCCCCCAGCACACACCGGAGGTTGGGACCCTGCCTGGGCCGGGCCGGGCTTGACCTGGATGCCCCAGCACACACCACTGGGGCGGGTAAGTTGGGACTCTCCTGGGCCTGCCTGGGTGCCCTCAGCACATGGCACTGAGGTGTGTAGGGTCTGCTAACTCAAGTTCTACTAATCATGGGCTCACAGTGCAGTGTAGACATACCCTAAGTGTGGAAGAAGACGACATTCTGCAGCAAGAGCAAGACAGGGAACACAACTGAGGTTTGTTGCTTGGCTAGAAACCTTAGAAGAAGACTTCTTATTTTCTTATAGGGTAATCACGTTGTCATCATAACAGAGAATTGGAGCTTGAGCCTGCACTCAGTGAACTCAATGGCAAAGCTCCCATTGATTTTAATGGTGTGCATTAAAAACCTGAGGTGGCGGTGATATTCGTATGAAGTTCTGGCAGGATTAGACTGGTCCTATCAAAAAAGGTAATTGTCCAAACAATAGTTTTCGTGTATAAGGTTATGTTCCTAAGACTAAAGAACTGTATAGCCACAAGGGGGAGTAATGTAACCTCTGTACTAAGTAGTACTAAGTACTGTCCATTAAAATACTGACTGATGCATGTTAGTTATCATTCAAAACATTTGTTGCACAGCACAAAGTGTATTGTTCATGTCTGAAAATTATAAAAAATAGTGATTAACAAAAAGACAGAAACTAATATTATGAGACAGTTTCTCTTCTTTTATGCTGAGTACAGCATTGCCAACCCCAACCAGTCAAAACTCATGAGGCAGAGCCCAAAAAACAAGATGGGCTTAGAAATCACAGTATTTATAAAGATAATAAATTTGGGGTCTTTTGGGTTTGAGCTTCTAAGATTCATATTTTTCAGCTTTTCCCCATACATATAAGTGCTACTAACTTCAATTTTTTTTAATGAAAGCTGAGATTCTCACATAATCACATGAATCCAGGAGCTTGGTTTTTAAGATAAACACCGAAAAACAGACTTTCAATAAAAATCACTGTTGTACTCTCTGAACTTAGGGAAGTTTACTGATAGAACAATTTATAGCCTTTTAGACCATTATATGTCTTTTACCTAGCTACTGAAGGAATATTTACTAAAAGAGTGTATTATTGTGGAGAATTAGAATTTGACAGAACTCCTGAACGTCAAGATCCAGGATAAATATTTCTAGTATTGTTTATCCAGATCTTTAATGTAGTGCAGGTTAAAGTGATAATCTAATTGGAGCCAATCATACTGACCCCTAATTCCAAAGAGATATTGATTTATATGAGCACTGTGTATATAAGCAGTAGGGTCTCACTTTGCAAACCCCCTTTCCTGGCTCTCCCAACTTGTTTATCTATAATAGATAGCGAATGCTTTTCTGGACAGTTACTGAAGGCAGAATTGTAATGAAAAACATAACCTCAACAGGAGAAGGTGCTGTGTCACATTTTCCCTTCATGCCCCCATAATTTGTCTGCCACATTTTCCCTCTTTCCAGTATCTTACCTTTCATACTTTCCTTCTCTATCCCTCCTTATTCCTTTCTCCCCATCAGTCTCTTCCTTCAGCTTTTCAACCTTCCTCCAACACCCCATTCGTCCTGAACCTCTTCATCAACCTACTGTACCACACATTCCTGCCTCCTCATAGCTTTTTGTTTAGCCCCCTAAGGAATCTCACTCTAAATAATGGGAGGTGGTGGCCATCTTTACTAGGGGCAGCCTTATTCCACATGTAAATAATGTTGGGAAATGATGGAAAATTTGACTTGGGGCAGTTTGGCTTCAACCCCATTGAAAATAATGGGAAATTGCAGCTGTGATGCTGTGTAATTATATCTCAACCGTGTATTTTGTTCCAGGGTGACACCCCCCAGATAGATTTACATCAGGGCTAGACAGCTATGTGTTGATGGACCCCATTAAGGACATTCCACTCTCACAAGAGGCCATTGAAGAATCTCATCCTGTCAAGTCGGCCTTTCCTGTGGATGCCTCAGTTGGCAAGGAGCCAATAGCCATCCTTTGTGATTCAGCAAAACATGTAAGGACATGTGACCCTGGACTCCATCTTGGGCCAGTAACTTTCCAGGCACCTGGGCTGTGGGCTTTGTTTGGGATAGTAAACTTCCATGCACATGGCAAAGAATATAAAAGACCTGAAACATATCCATATTGCCTCTCTTCTGCTCTAATTCTCTGGACTGTGGATTTACAACTAAAAGGAGCATCTTGAACTATGGATTTAGGACTATGGACTGAGGACCTTCCAATATTTTGGTAATTACCAGAGAGACTTTTGAAGCCAGCAGTTTATTCTATCATGGCTACAAACCCAATATAAGGACTTTGCATATGTATATGTATATGATCTATTAACCATTTATAAATTTCTTCTTTTCTTTTATTAATACATCTTTAGTTAGTTTACTAAGGATTGACTGACAGCATGATATTTGGGTAAGATCTGAGCTTCATATTGCCCTGGAGAGAAGTGTCTCATCCTTTGGGTTTAGTAGAACCTCACATATGGTGAAATGGGTTTTCAATAACATCGCACTATATTAGACTTAGTTGTCTGGATGGGAACCTCGGGCTGGAATGCCTAAAGGACACGGTGTTTGGCTTCTGGTTAACCAGTGTAGAACTGCAGAAACTCTTTTGTTACTGGCTTGGTGAATCTAATTCTAGAATAAACCACCAGTTTTGGAGATTGTCTGCTCTATTTCTTGCAGTCTGTCCTGAGTGTGGCATTCTTAGTGTGACCGATTCCAGGCACCAGGTCACAGCAACCATTTTGAATAAGGGAATATTCATGAAATACAATGCCCCTGGATGGGCAGGTAATATGAATATGCAGAGATAGAACTCTCAAAGAGACACAGTTACTGTGATAAGTAACCTATCTTTCACCTTTGATGAGACCTTCACATATTTCCAGGTGCTGGCACCTGCAGTTCCCAACAGGAGCTGCAGATGCTAATAACACTCAGATTTTGGCACTGAGGACATAATAAATACAAGCCTTAGAAGGCCTAAAAGGAACTTTTGTCTGAGAAATGTTTTCCATCTTTATTTTTTCATTTACAAGAAGACAAGCAAGAGTGCATATGAAAGAGCTGTACTATTGCATTTTTAAAAGAAATTCCTTTGTAGTAAATAAGTTTATCAATAACAAGAAATAAAATAATTATTGAGAATATTCTCTGTATTAATACCCTGGATATTTATCATTTGTGATCACAGCAACATACTTTTGAGTTTCTTCCATATAACAGTTTGAGTTACCTTGCTACCTACATTGCTAATTTGCTATGACATTGATTAAAAACAGCAAATTGATTCTTCCTTGCATGGTATTCTTTCCAGAGCTCCTCAGAGAGCAGGCTGTGCAGCCTATGTATCCCCCCTTTTGTGTCTGGCTATCTCCATAAAATGTACAATATACCTCTATATTATGACTGTATTTACTTCAAAATTCAACGTTTCCTTGACACATAAGTAATATAGAACCTCAATCAAAATCAATACCTCTTTTTCAACAGTTATAGAAAAATCCTAAGAAAATGCAAATAATTTCAGAAGCATATAATTTTAAGATTGAAAATGCACATAGTCACTATGAATTTATCTAAAATGTAGATAGGAAAGGACTTTTAATGTTTCTTTCACCTGCAAACTGTGGGACAGAATTTTACCAACACCCATACATTCAGATTGAGAATTAAGCAATGTTTAGTTCAGTTCAAACAAATGGACTGGATTCCAAGCAGATTGCTAAAAGGTGTTTTTCTGAATGTAAGGGGTCTATTAGCCCCTTACTGAAACTTAGTGGGTCTTTTTGGGTTGGCCATCTCTGGAGGAAGCAGGACCCTGGAATAGACAGCCCCCAGGGCCAGTGGAGAGAGGCCAACCCAGGTCAGCCTGATTGACAGGACGGGCAGGCCAATGAGGGAGCCAGGAGGGTGGAGGGAGCCCAGCCCTCCCTGTGAGCTGAAGCTGCATGCCCGGGCAGAGCTGACCAGAGCTAAGGAAAAGGCAGCCTGCAGCTGGAAGGCTGGACGAGGAGCACAGAAAACTGAATGGAGCCAAACTGACCCGACCCACAGCAGCAGAGCCAGAGGGGCATTCCAGAGAGCCAAGCGCAGCTGCACTGAAGCAGAGCGAGCTGGGGCAGGAGCCATCTGGAGCTAGGTGTGTGGTGAGCAGCTGGGGAGAGCAAAGGGGACGTTGGGACTGTGTGGCTACTGGCAGAGCAGGGTTCTGATTCTGCATCCCTGCAGCGCAGCCAGGGCCTGGACAGTGGGCCTGCAACATGTGACACAGACTGTGAACCCCAAAGACACTGCTTGTGATGCCCCGTGCCAGGGGGCAGCGTTTGGTGTTTTCCTTTAACCTTTCTCCTTTTTTCTTATTTTTTTATTTGATTTGATTGCTGTTTGTGTAATACATTGTATTGCTTTGTACTGTATGCAATGATCAGTGGGTCAGGGAAGTGCCCAGTGCAGAGTTAGTACCCCCGAGTGGGGACATCCTAGCCCCTGCCCTAAGGGATCATGGCAATATTGGGGGTTGAGCCCTGGAATCCTGGGTCCAGCCTTGTTGGGGTTACAGGCACCCCACCACACAGGAGAGTGGGAGGGGAGCCCTCGAGGTCAGGTAGGCCTCCGGGTAAAGAGAGTGGGAGCAGGGACTCAGATCCTTTTGCTATCCAACTCTACTGGGGTAGTGTACGAGCAAGGAAAGTTCCCCACGATAGCGGGCCCATTCCCCCGCTTACATAATTGGCATCACGAACAGGATCCTATCCATAGGATCCACCTCATTGGTTAACTGGTTGAGTTCTGGTAGCACGGTCCAGGTCTGTTTGAGAGCCCTACCATAGCTGGAATTGAAGAATTACGGGCCCAGTTTGCTGAACTCCAACACAGATTTTCAGACCAAGCTGAGGCATTACAACGAGCCAGAGATGAACAAAGAGAAGCCTTATCACTGACTAAGGCAGTAATAGACCAGCAGACAGCAGAAGCTAAGAAGCCTCCTACCATTTATGTCCCATGGGAGCAGAAGGTCGCAGAATTCAGCGGCTTCCCGACTAGACCAGGAGACATTACAGTAGAGGAATGGATCAAGTCTGCGAAGGTGGCTATGCGTGTGCTACGAGTACCTGAAGAAGATTGTGTGGACTTCATTGAGGAACACCTTAAGGGCCAGGCCAAGGCCACAGTAAAGTTCATGGTACAGGCAGACAAAACAGATGTGGAAAAAGTGTTTGAACTTCTCATAGAAGTGTATGGAGACAAAGTACCTATTGGAACCCGACTAAAGGAGTTCTTCGAGAGAAAACAGGAACCTGGTGAAACTGTCCGGGCATACGCATATGATCTCCAGGAGAAAATGAGCAAAGTGGAGGGACGAGACCCTCAATGAGTTCCAGACCTGGATATGGTTCTGAAAGAGCAGTTAGTGCTGGGACTCCGAGATGACTCCCTCCGCTGGGAAATGAAAAGGAGATTTAAGGAAGAACCTGGTAAGAAGTTCCATGAACTAATGCAGGCTGCTATTACATGGTCCAAAGAAGAGGAAGTGCTGGCGGAAAAGACAGCCAAGCCTGACACCCACACGGAGTGGGGGCCTAGTGAATGCAACTGCTGGGGAAAAGTTAACACTAGAGAGTTTAAGTGAGGCAGTCCAGAAACTGACAATCCATCAGGGGGAGATGCTGAAAGTGATGACCGAGGTGATGAAAGGACAGACTCCTGCTAGCATACCAAAGCATCCCAAGGCCTCAGGGCCCTGAACATCCCCACTGAAGGACGAGTTGGGAAGGTACATTTGTTACACTTGTGAAATGCCAGGGCATACTAGCCGGGAATGTCCACTGAGAAAAAGACCAGGGGCCTCTGGCGACTGAAACTCAAGGGACGCCAGGAGCAAGTAACCCACTGCCAGGGGAAGGACGGTTGGGGACAGAAGGGTTTCTACGGCTGTCCCTAGGAAAAGGGCAACATGCCAGCAGTCAGGAAAAAGACCCTGATGATGCTAGTGTGTTCAGTGACTTCTGTGGTCGAGCATGTGGAGACTGCTTGACAGTGGAGATAACCATAGCAGATGTGAGGACCTGCTGCTTGATAGACACTGGCTCTGAAGTCACCATTATTTCCGAATCCTACTTTCAAAGCTACCTAAAGGAGAGAGATTTGACCATGCACAATACCTGATTTGTACAGTTGACAGCAGCTAATGGACTAGCCATCCCTGTTTTGGGGTGCCTTGAAGCTGACATAGGGTGCATGGGTCAACTGATTCCTGGGAAATGTATCTTTATCCTCAAGGACACAGCTTCAGAAAAGACCTTAATGGAGGACAGGGTACCGGGAATTCTCGGAATGAATATTATCAGAGAGCTGAAAGAATTATTACTGATAGGAGAAGGGACCCAGGAGATGAATCGTCATGGGCAACCTAAAAAGGATGCTACACTGAAGTGGGTACTGGCCCAAGTGGAGAGACAGGGCCATTTCCCAGGTCCTACTGCACAAATCCGCTATGTTAAAGTGTCAGGGAGACAGAAGGTGGTTATACCTCCCGGGAGTGAGAAGATTATTGATGGACGTTGCCGGGTACCAGGTGACTTTGCCAGGTACCAAGTGATTGTTGAGCCAATCTCCCTAATGGACTCTTGGTTGCGAATGTACTTGCTAATGCCAGCAAAGGAAAAGTGCCAGTCAGGCTGTTAAACTCGAGTGAGAAGACCATAAAATTGTGTCCCTGGACCAGAGTGGCAGAGGTACACCGACCTGAAGGAGTGGTCCCCCCAGTGAGGGTGGCTTTGGAAGAAGACAGGGATGAGCTGCAGGTGACAAAAATAGAAAAAAGAGTACAGTCCATATCACCGCAAGTGGCACCTGATGGGGAGCTACCCATTGCAGTTCAAGTGGATCTCCAAAGCCTAACCCCTACACAAGCTAGCCATTTGCAGGCACTACTAGAGAAATATCAAGATGTCTTTTCCAGAGATGAGCAAGACTTTGGTTACACCACCACGGTGACACATCGAATACCCACCGGAGATGCTGTCCCCATTAAGCAGACACACCGGAAGATCTCACCACAAGTGTTCCAGGAGGTAAAAAGACATATCCAAGATCTAGTGGCCCAAGGTGTTCTTAAAGAAAGTCACAGCCCCTGGGCATCACCTGCAGTAATCGTAATAAAAAAAGATGGTGGAGTGTGGTTCTGCTGTGACTACAGGAAACTGAACGAGGTGATGTGCAAGGATGCCTATCCACTACCCCGTGTGGAAGAGTCACTGGATGCATTAGGAAGTGCAAGGGTGTTTTCAACCCTCGATCTAACTGCTGATTACTTCCAGGTGGCAGTGGAAGAACAAGACCAGGGAAAGACAGCGGTGATGACTCCGTTTGGGCTGTTCGAATGGACCCGTATGCCTTTCGACTTGTGCAATGCACCCGCTACGTTCCAGAGGCTAATGGAGGGGATGTTGGGAGACTATATCCTGGGCACTTTACTGATATACCTGGATGATGTCATTGTGTTTTCCAAAGATTTTGAGAGTCATATGGAAAATTGGACTTGGTTTTCACACGGTTGAAGGAACATGGGTTGAAGCTGAAGCCAAGTAAGTGTTGCCTCTTACGTGAAAAAGTCAAATTCTTGGGCCATGTAATTTCGAAAGATGGAATCCAGGTAGATGAGGAGAAGACCAAGGTGCCGGAAAATTGGCCAGTCCCCAAGAACACCAAGCAAGTGCGGCAGGCTCTAGGCTTCATGAGCTATTACAGACGATTCGTCCCAAAGTTTGCACACATTGCTGCCCCCCTATATGGACTAGTGGGCCAACCAGCTCAGAGGAAAGGAAAAGACCAAAGCTGTGTATGGGATGATGCCTGTCAGGCAGCTTTTGATGAGTTAAGACACCGGCTAAAGTCACCACCTGTACTCACATACCCCGACTTTAGCCTGCCATTTATAGTGACAACTGATGGAAGCCTGCAAGGCCTGGGAACAGTCCTCAGCCGGAGGCAAGAGGGGGCTGAACGTGTGATCACATATGCGAGCCGAGGGCTGAGAAGGTCAGAAAGGAACGACAAAAACTACAGTGCATTTAAACTAGAATTGCTGGCCTTGAAGTGGGCTGTCACTGAAAAATTTAAGGATTATTTAGTGTACTCTAAATTCACAGTGATCTCGGACCACAATCCACTTCTATACCTTGCAATGGCTAACTTAGGTGCAGTTGAACACTGGTGAGTAGCCCAACTTGCTGAATTCACTTTTGAAGTACAGTATAAACCAGGAAAGCAGAATGTCAATGCAGACACCTTGTCTAGATTGTCCATAGAGGAGGAACCAGAAGAAGGCAAAGATCTGGGGAAAGATTTCTTTGTCATTCCTGCAGATGTGGTGCAGACCTGTCTGTGGCTAGAGCATCCAAGGCCTGAGGATGACATGCTGGTACAGGATGCAGTACAAAATCTGGTAAAAGGGGATAGCACAATAATCTCAGGGTACTCATGGGAGGAGATTCAAACTCTGCAACGGGAAGGTGACGTTGGACCTGTTTTAGCGGCAGTCATGAACCGAACGAAACCAGACCGAGCATTTAGGGTCAGGTACTCCCAGTCTAAGAAGCTGGCTAGGGAGTGGGTACGACTTGGAATGCTGTTCCGGCTGACATACCATCCCCGAGATGGTGAAGAAGTGTGGCAGTTAGTGGTGCCTGTGTCACTACGGCAGCAAGTTTATGAAGCCAGGCATGATCATGGGGGGGCATTTTGGAGACAGGAGCACTCTTGAGGTGATGAGGAGAAACTACTACTGGCCCACGATGAGTAGCAACGTGCAATCATGGATCCGTCAGTGCAAACGGTGTGCCCTAGCCAAGGATGTGTTTCCTGCCACCTGAGCCCCTTTGACCTGTATTAATACGACTGCCCCAATGGAGGTCTTAGCCATGGACTACACACGACTAGAGAGATCTTCAGAGGGGTATGAGAACGTACTGGTTCTCATGGACATATTTACCCGATTCACTGTTGCAGTTCCAACTCAAAACCAGACAGCGTGGACACTGGCTGAAGTCCTCATAAAACACTGGTTTGTGTACTATGGTTGTCCAGCATGGTTACATTCAGACCAGGGGAGGAATTTTGAATCCGAGGTGATATCTGAATTGTGCAAACTGTATGGTATAGCCAAAAAACACCCTATCACCCACAAGGAAACGCTCAATGTGAAAAGTTTAACCGTACAATGTATGACATGCTAAGAACACTCCCTCCTGAAAAGAAGCGAGCCTGACAGGAATATCTCCCTGAACTGGTGTTGGCTTATAACAGCCATATTCATTCATCGATGGGTTATGCTCCTTTTCATCTCATGTTCAGGAGAGATCCCAGGTTGCCATTAGATATTCTGGGCAGACAAAGCCCTGAGGAGGATGAGGTTACTAATTTGGATGACTGGGTCAAAGGTCACCATGACAGACTGAAGACTTCCTGTGAAGTTGCTCTTGATACAGCTAAAGACGCGGCCCAAAGTAGGAAAAGGACTTATGATCGCAAGTGCAGTGGGGCTCTCATCAGGCCTGGCGACCGTGTACTGGTTCGTAACCATAGACACCGGGGGCGCAATAAAATACAGGAAAAGTGGGAGTCAAATCCCTACATTGTAGTTGCTCACAACAACCCCGAGCTGCCAGTTTACACTATCCAGCCTGAACGGGGAGGCCCTGAGAAAGTAGTACATAGGGACCAGCTAAAGCATTGCACCCTTAGTCCGATCAGGGACCATAGGAGGTGTAGGCTGGAATGCCCTGAGGAGACTGAAACCAATGGGGGGATGGTGCTAGTCCCACAAACTGAATACCGAGGGGAACAGAGTGGGGCAACCCCAAACCACAACGAAAATGGCCAGACCCCTCAAACTGACCAAGTGTTACCCGAGGACAGGAGCGTAGGGAATATGGGTGATGAACCACCAGTCTTAAGAAGATCCCAGAGAACTAATAAGGGTGTACCACCCCTTAAACTTAGGGATGATTATGTTATGAACTCTACGTACTGTTGATGATTATTATCATGATTGACATAGAGGAGTGGACATGGAGTGCTAAATACGTTAAATGTTCTTTTTGTTAATTGTTAATGGAGTTTTTTGTGTATAACACGATGCTCATAAATGTTGTCAATATGGGACCCAGATGCACTGGTGTGAACATCCTGGGTGTGGCAGAATTTTAGCAGGGGGGAATGTATGGGGTCTATTAGCCCCTTAATGAAACTTAGTGGGTCTTTTTGGGTTGGCCATCTCTGGAGGAAGCAGGATCCTGGAATGGACAGCCCCCAGGGCCAGTGGAGAGAGGCCAACCCAGGTCAGCCTGATTGACAGGACGGGCAGGCCAATGAGGGAGCCAGGAGGGCGGGGGGAGCCCAGCCCTCCCTGTGAGCTGAAGCTGCATGCCTGGGCAGAGTTGACCAGAGCTAAGGAAAAGGCAGCCTGCAGCTGGAAGGCTGGACGAGGAGCACAGAAAGCTGAATGGAGCCAAGCTGACCCGACCCACAGCAGCAGAGCCAGAGGGGCATTCCAGAGAGCCAAGCACAGCTGCACTGAAGCAGAGCGAGCTGGGGCAGGAGCCGTCTGGAGCTAGGTGTGTGGTGAGCAGCTGGGGAGAGCAAAGGGGATGTTGGGACTGTGTGGCTACTGGCAGAGCAGGGTTCTGATTCTGCATCCCTGCAGAGCAGCCAGGGCCTGGACAGTGGGCCTGCAATGTGCGACACAGACTGTGAACCCCAGAGATACTGTTTGTGGTGCCCTGTGCCAGGGGGCAGTGTTGGGTGTTTTCCTTTAACCTTTCTCCTTTTTTCTTATTTTTTTTTACTTGATTTGATCGCTGTTTGTGTAATAAATTGTATTGCTTTGTATTGTATGCCATGATCAGTGGGTCAGGGAAGTGCCAAGTGCAGAATCAGTACCTAAGGGACCACGGCAATATTGGGGGTTGAGCCCCAGGAATCCTGGGCCCAGCCTTGTTGGGGTTACAGGCACCCCACCACACAGGAGAGTGGGAGGGGAGCCCTCGAGGTCAGGTGGGCCTCTGGGTAAAGAGAGTGGGAGCAGGGACTCAGATCCTTTTGCTAGCCAACTCTACCGGGGTAGTGTACAAGCAAGGAAAGTTCCCCACGATAGCGGGCCCATTCCCCCACTTACATGAAGATGATCATTCTGATATTGGATATATTGTGTGGATATGCAAGTGAATGCATCTTATCTGGAATCAAATGCCACAAATAATGGAACTAGTTGGGGGAAGAGAAGTACCTCAGTTCATCAGTTCAATATCCTTACTGAAATTAAGAATCTCTCACAATCAAAAGAACTAGACTGCATGAGCTATATCCTCTTTGACAAGGTTATCATCATATGATGGAATTCATATTGACCAATATCAGAAAACTAATTTCAGGATAAAGGAGAAATAGCTGGTTATGTGAAACTGATAGACTGAGAGATTGGTGACCCGGCAAAAGGTTGGGAGGTGTGGCAGCAATTTTTGGAAATAAAAATATAATTTACGTGAGGGAGAAATAACTTTATGTCCTTAATTGTACACAAGTATTTTAGATTCCAGACATCGATTTTTCCCCCATTCATCTCTTCCTAGTGTGATTCTCTTTATCTTTTTTCTACAAGCCTATCAATTCAAGGACATCCTTTGATTTGTGTATTTTTCCTGTCATGCTTTTGCTGTTTTATCATTATTATTGTATATTTTCATGTGTATCTATACAAAATAAATGGTCAAAGTAAAACTAACAGACTGCCTTAACTGTAAAATCATGATGCACAGATATATGAAAGGCTGCATTAATGATTACAAATTTAAAAAATATTTATTTTAAATATGTAACATGGGAAAGTTCTCAAGTATTTTAACTGGACCAGAGAAATGTCCTCATTTGTTCAACATCTAATGATGGACTGTACTGAAAGATTTAAGCATTCAAACATATTCTGGCTCATTGCGGTAATGTGCATTATAGGATTTTAGTTTTGGATTCAGAAGTATTTTCTTTGAGACATGTAATTCAGTTTTCTGGGTTATAGCATCCTGGTTGCTGAATTTCACCAGGAAGATGGGGAAAAATTGGTACCATGACCAAAAGAAAAATAAAGTAAATATGAAATCCAGTCACAGTAACCCATTCTCTTTTACAAGCTCCATTACTGATTTAAAAAAATAGCAACTAGAAAAGCAGACTATTGCCATACATACAGAAAGCAGGTTTCAATAAAACTAAATTAACTAATTCTCAAGCACGGTTGTGTGGTTTTATGGATACTTTCCCATCAGTTCAATTATTTTACTGTATACACGCTTGGCTGCATCAAGACCCCAGATGAAATCCCAGTGGTTCCAGTCAGACATATTATTGTGGGAAACTAGGTTAGTAATTCGAGGAATTAACATGCCAATATCCTCTGGGCTTGCCAGCCAGTCCTTTTCACCAGACCATATCGCAGTGGGCACAATCATATCTTCTATCGTATACAAGGGAGGGACAGACTGAAAGACAAAAAAATCTAAGACTGAGAAGCTGTCCTAATTTTAAAACAAAAATCAGTGATTTGCTGTTTGACTGCTGCCCAAAATTACCAGATTCATCTAAGATGATTTGTGTTTTGGGGTAGCAGTTCTCCAACTATGGTCCATTGTTCACATAGCACCTGCCACTGCAGCTGGAAATCAGTGAGTAAGCCTGCTTAGTTTCCCTGGGGTCAGTGCTACATGGGAGTAGGAGGAGGAAAAGGAACTGTTCTCAGAAACTTGCTGCTGTAAAGGAGTTGCCAGGGCTAGAGGAGCCAAGACCCATCCAGCCGGAGACAAGCATCAGCAGAAAAGGGAACCAGGCAGCATACATAGGAGATCAGAAGAGAAGGGGAACACATGGCAAGGAACCATGATCAGAGGAACACACAGGAAAGGAAATGGAACATATGCAAGGGAGTGAGGAAGAAAGGAATGTGTAGGCAGTGCAGGGGGAGAGGAGGACCTGAAAGCAGGGAGCATGTGTAGGAGGAGACAAGGACCAAGTAACAATGACACTGTGCATGGGAGGTGAGGACAAAGCAGCAGGAGAGTGAAGGAGAAGGTGACCAGATGGCAGATGAGCAGGTTCAGAGAAGCCAGGGGAAAGAGAGGAAAAGAACAAAGATGGGGAGATGAAATGAAGAGCAAAAGGACACAGTATGATTAAGTTTTTCCAAATGGAAGAAATCCATATTAAATACAACCCAAAAAGTCCATAAACACTTTCCTCATGCTAGTTTTTCTGTAGTCAGTTGGTATAACAGCTTAGGGATTAAGAGTGGGAGGTGAGGGGATCAAATGGGACAGGAAGCGTTCATAAGAATTTATCAACTAAGATGCGGGCCATACTGTGAAAAAAGTTTGCAAACCACTTGCTATAGAGCTGAATTACATTTGCCATGTTCAATCCACGTTCTTTCTTATATCTATATGCAAACCAAAAAATGTGTAGGTGAAATGGAGAAACAATAGCAAATAAATTAATGAAACTATTAAAACAATAGATCAAGCAAATTATGGCTTCTTAAGAAAAGACTTTTTTCCGGTTGTATATTTTTTAAAAATGTCAGATTCTGTGAGAGGTATTTAGCTCGTCATTAAACCTCGAGGCTGCCTTGTGAAGACTTCTCAATAGTGAGGATCGGAAAAAGAAAGATAATGATATTGCCTATCTGAAAAATCCATTATGGAGATAATAACTTTAAATATATATTTGCAATTAGTAAGGTACAGATTAAATTAAATTATTCCAGAAACAAAAGCTATGGTACGAGATATTTAAACAGGATCCTGTGTGGCCAAAACCAAATCTTCTTTCAAGAGTGAATCTCAGTTCATAAACTTTCAGAAAAAGATTACTACAACACTTGTGTTGCAGAGTTAAGGCAAGAACCTGGTATTTAAATATAATGTGCTGTGCAGTTTCTTATGCAGCTCTGCCATTACTCTTAGTCCTGTAGCAGCTATTCAGTAGCTTCTCTGGAGCAGGCTGTGTGTGCAATCAGTGTTAAACTGAATAAGTAGGTTGATAGCACTGGCTATAATCAGATGAGAGACTTTGGACTCCAGAACTGAAAGCGCAGTGCAGTAACACGTTTGGCCACTTTGTGCCCTGCATATTAATATTCTTGCTGTACTTTTTTTTATTCATTTTTATTTTTAAAAGATCATTTAGTTTTCCATAAAAATATTTTTTTATTACCTGATTATATTTAGCCTGGTTCTCCTTGCCGTAGTCAAAATATCTGAATTCTTTTGATTTAACTCCCTAGAAAAATGAAGAAAAGAAAGTGTAAAATTAGACACAGAATTATCCACATACCTTTGTGCATCAGTGTGCTATTCTGCCTCAAACTATCATGAAGAAATCATATTACAGAACATAAGACTTAAATTAGATATTTTGGATGAAATTTTGGCAAAACACTCATTGACTTCAATAGGGTCAGAATTTAGTCCTTTGCATCTACAATAGTATATTTCTGACATAAAAACTAGGAAAATTACATGCATTTCTTCAAAATCACTTCTCACTGCTGGTGAGTAATTTTTAATCTGTATATGCTAACAAAAAGTTTTTCTTTTTGTTAACTTCATTATGAATATTGTGCACATGGGATGCTTTTTGAGAACTTTATATTGACAGACTTTGGTATTACATAGTCGATATTTTTTCCATCTTTCTCTTTCTCTTTATTGACTCAATAGTCTTAAAATATATAAACAATTCCAAGAGTTATAATTTTCCTTTTCAGAACTCCTTTCTATACTGGTGTTCTTCATTGAAGCATTATAGGTGATACAAGCAGCAACACCTGACGCTTTTCATGATAAGACCCTGTTTTCAGTTTGCCAAACTTTAATCATTTGGGCTGAAGTTTTTCGGGCTGGGCATCTATCTTAGGCTGAATTCTTTTGGCAAATTTCAGTAAAACCAGTTCAGCCGCTTATTGGAAAAAGCCTATATTCCCTGAGCCATGTCCATCCTGTGCACCGAATGAGGCAGGGTCCTGTGGAAAAAAAAAGTGTGCTATCCTATAATTAAAGATTGTAACATGATACCTGTGCATAAGGGGGTCTATATTAAGGTTGCATGAGCAAACTTTATTCTGGCATGTCCTAACTTTTGAGTGTGTGACTTTACAACCTTAATATTCAGATCTTTCCTACATGCATGTCCTTTCATAGTAAAAACTCTCAATAACCAACCACATCAAAGATGGAACTCAAAGGATTATGTCCCTTTATTAAAATCTCATTGATAAATAACTGCCTGTCTGTTCTGGACAACCCAGGTTTTAATTATGATCAGAGAGATCAAGGGAGAGTATAAACCAACAGAATACTGAAAGATTTCAGAAGCTCTACCTGGGCCCAGTGAAGTAAGTTTTTAACAGATGTTCCATCTGGAAAGTGGTCTGTGTACACGTCCATTCGACTCTGCAAGAAAACATTTTTAGGATATCATTTGTTTCTCTAAATGAAATGGGAGAAAGGCAGGATTCTACATAAACAAAACACTATTCAATTCAGTAACTACAGCATTACAAATAATCAAAACATGAGAAAGTTGGATAGCCAGAAAAACTTGAATATTTTCAGAAATATAATTTCTGTTCATTTTTAAATCAGTTAAAGTTCTGCTAAAAGTAGTAAGAAAGCATTTGTAATATCAAGCTCTCCTTGAACCTATTCTAGGGTTTGATTTAATCTTGTCCAAGTTGTGGGTCTGAGTGCCAGATAAAAACAGGCTTGCAGTGTTTGCCTGAACTACCTCACACTGTGTTGATCCTGGGGCAAAGGTAAGTGGATTCTGGTGGTTCATTGAGGTAGAGGGATTGTCAGACCATCTGAACATAGAGGAAGTGGGAGTTGCTCTCTGTAAACAGAGGAGTTAGGTGGTTGCTTATGTAGGAACTGTAGGAGCAGCCAAGTTTGAGTAGAAAGCTGGGGCTGAACTTTGTTTCCTGTTGTTAATTTCTGTGCAAATCCCCAGGATCGTGCAATTCTTTCACTCTATATATTGTATGAGGACTTTGTTTAAGAGCAGGTTGAGCAAAGTACCAGCTCACACCAGGCACAATGTCCATTTCATTTTTTTATTTGGAGAACCCCAGGTTGCCATGGAAATGACACCTCTGGCAAATGGATTACCATTGGACTATCAACATTTTTCCCGGAGAAGAGATTAAATATTCCTGACAAAATACGTTTGCAAAGTGTGTCTGTGTGATACTGGGTACCTTGCAATGCTGCCAGCAAACATTACTTTAATCTTTGACAGCCTGGTGCCTGTTAAGCCTACAGACACATTTTAATAAAATATTGATAAATATCAGTTGGCAACTGGCGCCTGTTAGTTAGGGAACTGCAGACTTTTCTTATCTGGGCAGCATTCTACGGTAGGAGAGGTTAGGCTGAGGCATGGAATTCACACACACCACCTCTGTAAATAGACAGGTAGACTAAGGCTATAGCATAACTTACCTATGGCCACTACGCTATGCTACAATGTGTGCTCCTGAGTAATGTTTTGGGGACATTGGATCCAACAGCTTCTCTCCTGCCCACCTGCACACTGGCCCTACTGGAAATCAATGCAGACTGCCTACCCATAGCTCTGAAAGAGAGCACTGTGACCCACCCTGTACAACATCTTTGGCCAAAGCATGCACCTGCACAAACCCACCATGGGGTTTACGCGACACAGCTTTTATATGGGACTGCAGGCTGTAAACTCCAAAAGTGACTGATATTTTAATGCCATGTTTAACATTTATGCTGCTTCATTGAGAAAAGACAGGTAGCACATTAGCCAAACCACTAAGCCAAGTGTAGGCTGCAGAGGTTCCCAGTTAAACTGCTTATCCCCACCTGTATCATTGAGGCATTTGCTTCTCCATTCTCATGATGTTTGAAAGTCCCTACCTAGCAAAACTCTGAAATAATTAACTGACCCTGCTTTACTCAATCCAGATTAAATAATTGCACATTTGGCACAAATACAGTTGAATGCAAAAAGTTAGCTTGATTTTAATCATCAGTAAAAAAAAAATAGGGCTGATATAGATTAGATATACACACATACCGAATTTAGATTTTTCTCATTGAATCCGCCCATAAAGAAAAATGCATTGGTACAAAATCTACTAGGTATTTCATAGCTGCATATTTTAGCAGAAATCTTCTTCATAGTCTTACCCCACCAACGGAAGTCTTTTTTCCCAAGAATATCCTGTGAAAATGCAAAAAGGCATTACTTACAGTGAACTTCCAAAATGTTCCTGTTCCTGGCTCTGCCTGGTGGGCCAGGCAGTAGCTCCCTTATCGCAGTCCATGCCTGATCCAGGTTATACCCACAGTGACTTCCTTGAGGCTCTGGTGTGGTTACTAGGAACACAACTGTGCCTCCATAAACTGTGTATTCCACCAGTGTCACAGTTAATACATGCATGCTAATGGAATTCTCACTTATTCAGGAATGTATTTCCCAACCCCTGTGGCTCCTGACTTGTACAGATACCTCAAAGCCATATGCATCAGTATCAATATGGTAATCTGAATGTGCAGTTGGAAAATTCACATTCAGCTATCGTCTCCCACACCCACATTTTTTTTCAAAATAAATTTAAAAATCCTTGAATACAACATTAAAATTGCTCATTTAAACATACTCAAGTCAGGAATTCAACAGTTAAGATTACCAACAGTGATGTTCATTCTGTTTACAGTATGTTTCCTCTTGTATTATCTGATAGTGTGGGATTCATGTTCAGGCACAATACCACTTTTAAAAATCCGTATTCAGGAGAGTAATACAATACAGAGAAATGGCATACCTTTAATGATTCTTCAGGAATTAATAACAATTTCAGCATAGGGCTTTTCGCATGTGCAACGGTGGCTGCAGGAGCCAAGGCAAAAAACATTTTGACTTTCTGTGCCAGCTGTGGCATGGATGAAAATGCTATGAAAGCTGAGAAAGTAGAAGAGAATAATTACAGAAATCTTACAGAAAAGAATGTAATACTTACAGGCATGTGTTTGAAAACTCCACCAGAGGGTTCATCAGAAGCCATCATGCAGATTTGGTTTAGAAGAAATCAGCTCTAGTACAGAATGAGGGGATTTGCATGCAGTTTGGGTGGTCTTTGACTATGAATCAGGACAGGTGATGTCATAAAATAGTTTAGCCACGGATTGACACAAGAGTTCTGTGCCTGTGCTGAATAATGCAATTTAGCCCAGAATAAGAACTTGGAAACTGTTATCAAGGTTGTCTCCATTTCAGAGGAGTTAGCAAGGGTATTTGTTCACTACCTTTCTGTTTAACTTTGATATCACTTTCACAGAAGAGATGTTCAAAGGAGATTATTTCTTTATTTCTGTGCTCAAATATAGTCCTGATATGGACCTCTTTAATGCTTATTGCCAAGAAGTAGCTCTCTTGATCATCAATTATTGAGACTAAAAGGATAATATTTTGTCCCTATTGCTAACAGAGAATATGATAAATTGATAGGCCTGAGTTGGAACAGTAAGTCAGTAAGATCATTTTCACACTTGGGCTAGTCAGTTAGTTAGTTCATTCTGTTAGTATGGAACAAGGGAGAACCATGCAGATCTCGGGAAGTGATTATTCCCCTCTATTCGGCATTGGTGAGGCCGCATTTGGAGTACTGTGTCCAGTTTTGGGCCCCCCACTACAAAAAGGATGTGGAAAAGTTGGAGAAAGTCCAGCGGAGGGCCACAAAAATGATTAGGGGGCTGGAGAAAAAGACTTATGAGGAGAGGCTGAGGGAACTAGGCTTGTTTAGTCTGCAGAAGAGAAGAATGAGGGGGGATTTGATAGCAGCCTTTAACTACCTGAAAGGGGGTTCCAGGAAGGATGGAGCTAGGCTGTTCTCAGTGGTGGCAGATGACAGAACAAGGAGCAACGGTCTCAAATTGCAGTGGGGGAGATCTAGGTTGGACATTAGGAAGAAGTTTTTCACTAGGAGGGTGGTGAAGCACTGGAATGGGTTACCTAGAGAGGTGGTGGAATCTCCATCTTTAGAGGTTTTTAAGCTGCGGCTTGACAAAACCCTCACTGGGATTATTTAGCTGAGGTTAGTTCTGCTTTGAGCAGGGGGTTGGATTAGATGATCTCCTGAGGTCCCTTCCAACTCTATGATTCTATGTATTTCACCTTAAAACAAAAGCCATGAATTTGGTGCAGAGCCCCTGGGTTAATTTTAGGGGGTATGCTGGTCCCTCCAGCAATGAAAGTTTTCGCAGGTTGGAGTATAGTCAAAAATTCCGTTTGTGACAGCAAGATGACGTTTAGCAAAAGAGGAACCTTTGGAGGTCACCAAAACCTCTCTGGTTGTTCTAAGAATCCGTTGACCCTCCCTGTCTACATCTCAGGAGCAATGGCTTCAGTGGGACTTTGACCTGAGTCAGGTCTGATTGAAAACTGAGAAAGGAATTCTGGATTTAGCCCTGTATAAAGTACCTGCACAATGTTACACAAAAATGGGAATATTCTCTGCAATTGTCTGCTTATAAACATAGGAAAGAGTTAAAAATAGTCCAGATAAAACCTTCATTACTTAAGAGAGAGACAAATACAATACTGATGCCTCAAATTCTGCTAGCATACCCATAGTGCAGCCCTGAGAGTAGCCAACATAATACAGTTGCTTCTGTCCAGTTTTCTGCAGAATAAAGTTGATCATGGCTGGAAGGTCGTATTTGCCCATATCATGAAAACTGTAATATATAAATATGAAATTAGCTACATAATGAAGTTATAGGGCCCGATTCTCAAGGAAGTTATGGCTTCTATGCACCACTAAGGTGACAAAGGGGGACGAGTCTGGGATTAAATTTCCAGGAGAAAACTCTCATTGTGTAGGGAAGCTCTCTGCTTTGCTGAGTGCAACTGTATGGGGTCTGAGGTTGTGACTCTGGCTACTGCCCATCCTCCTCTCAACCCCCAACACCAGGGGGAATTTCAGACATGAGAGAGGGGGTGTGACGGAGCTCTATTCCATTTACCATTTACCAATCCTCATTGGCGAAGGATCCATGAAAGACCCTTTATCAGTGCCGCAACTTTGAGTTGCCCAGCAGCAGCTGAAAATTAGCAGGGCTTGCTCTTAGAATCAGGGAGCTGTAACCAGCTTTGCAGTGAGCAGAGGTCTGGCTAAGCAGAGAATCTGGCCAGCAAATATTGCCCATGTGCATTTGAATGCAAGACTGGTGAACCATGGGTCAGTCAGATAACAGCTCAAACTATTCAATGATCCAGCCTAGCCTAGGTTTGCGTCTTTAGTCTCTACACAATACAGACGCCTTATTTATATTTCAGTATTGGATGTGTTTACAAGCCTAAGAAATACCAGGCTCTTTTGACCAAGCCATGATGTTTGAATTAATGTTAGCTCCATGCTCTTTTAATTCTGCTTCTGTGCTAAAGGGAAATGACAATGTCCTTAAAAAGGACTTCTAATAACTAGACCCAGTTCCAGTAAATCACTAAAGACAAGCTGGTTACAAAATGGCTCAACTATAGTTAAATAATGCTCAAAGAGGAGGCAGCAGCCAGTTGGAAAACTTGATGACATTGCCTGAAAGCTGCATTACGTGCATTTTATGTCTGAGCTTCTCCATCTGAAAGGGAATGTGCAGCTGCCCCTTTAGCATGGCGCCGCCTGCCCCCTATAGTTCATCTGCCCACTCTGGACTAGTGCAGATGGAAGGGGGCAGGGTCTATTCCATGCTACTCCTTAGCCCCTTTGGGGCAAATTCTATCCCCATAGTGCAAGACGAGAGCAATCCCTGTACTGCTCTGTGCTCAGGGACTGATTGTCCTTGGCAACTGTGTAGGATTGCAGTGAGGGAAAGGTTCCTTGTAAAATTGAATGAACTAAACATATCCAACAGTGCAATATGTCTCTATGGTGACTAATGGTCCTAGCAATGACATATTTCAATGCAAAGGTCTCTACCACACAGGTTTTATTTTACTCTGTACCCCTATCTTGCAGTCCTACCGTTACTGAAATCAGTGGCATTAATGATGTGAATAAGGGGTGCAGCAGGAGGTTCTCTGCTGATTTGCACTGATGGCATCTCAGTGCCCTGGCAATGGAGCCAAATGGAAACTTGTAGAAATTACAATCTAAATCTTGTATGAGCACCACTGCTGTGCACAAACCACAGATCACTGCACATACAGAATTGACAACATGCAAAACAATTTGCTACCTTCATTGGTTTCTCTCCAGTTTAACCTACCTGAAATCCCAAAATTTCTCTTGGTCAACTGAAAGGTTCTGGTGTCTTTGAGACCATGTTGTTCCCCTGCTATTTCCTATCCAAACATCATAGCCAGCATCTGCTAGCATGAACCCCAGGCTGTTGTTGGCCAAATTTTCGACCCAGTTGCTACCTTCACCAAACAATCCATGCTGGAGAAATACAGGTGGCTTTGGACCTAAATAAATGGAAAATTTTACCAAACCAGAATTTCTGTAACATGGCAACTAAGTGACATACTGTATTCCTCTCATCCCAGACACATGCTGATAAAATTTTTATATCAGATCACATCCATAAGTATGATACCCCATAGCAAATAATTAACTAAAGTTAAAAGCAACTGGAAAGATGGGTTTAGAATGGAAATGTTTAGAAAATTGTATCTATAACTATCATTAGCATTTCACATATCTATACCTATAACTAGCCGTAATGGTGCTAACAGCTGTAGTTAAGATTTCCTCAGTATTTCCATACTAAATCCCTGTTTTAGTTGCTCATAACTAAGGCTGGTTGCTTGACGTAACAACAGCAAAACAGAACAAAATATTTAAAAGTCACAAATGTATAGGGAAAAAAATCACTGTGCAACTTAGCCAACAGACATCCAGCCTCTCCTGTTCTCAGATTTATATCTTGCTAATTTCAAAACCATGACCTGAGCGTTCTCAATTTTCCCCTACCCTGTTTCAGAATAAGCATGAACATACAGAAATTTGTAAAGACTTGGTTTTCAGTCTGAGAAAAAACATTTTGGGTTCAGGATTTTGCCACAGATATTAAACTTGCCCCCAATATATCTTTTTTCATTTGGATTGGTGGGTTGGTTAGTTTTTTATTTTGGACCTGTGTTATTTGGGGTTTTTGCCTCAAGCAAAACGGAGCCATACCTTTGTCCGTAGTATTTCCCCTGCCATAAGGAATTCTGTTTATTCTCAAATAATAGCCATCATCTGTCAGAACTTCATACTCCTCACTGGGATATCCTTTGTAGTAGATCAACTGACTCTGAAGGAATTAAAATAAAGATCTAAAATTATTTCCTTGTATCAGGTTTTTATATTATCTGTTGCAGGGAGGAGACTAGAAAGTGTCAGTGTGTTTGTTTAAATTGTATGCATTCCTGCACTTAACTAGTTTCAACTGGGATATGAAACACAGCCTAAAATAGTGAGAGAATTGATGAGTCTCACTATATTCCTAATCTGGCCCAAACCATGAAGTACTGAAAATATTCCCAGAGGGCCTGTTCTCATGAGCTTTCCAGCCCAATTCTCTGAACAAGGAAGTGTCAGGAAGGCTGGATTAACTGTGGAAAAGCTTAGACATTTCTCCACAAAGAATGTAAACATTTGCATGCTCTTCCTTCACAAATCCAAATGCAATGGCTTCCGTCAGAAAGGAATAAATATTCAGGAATCTTATTTGAAAACAGTTTTCATTGGAATGGTAATTTCAAGAAATTTTCAATAAGTATTTTAGATGGGAAAAAAAGGTCAATGATTAATAAATGAGAAAAATATAATAAAAAAATCACTTTTGAACTGTGATGATTTGGGTAATTTGTCTATATCCAATTTAAGTATTCTGGTTGATTTTATGAAATTGCTGTATCATTGAATCTGTACAATTCACTGTCAGCTGTCGAGGCTGTCATCTCTCTCTCTCTGACCAGGGACAATGACAGGCCACTAAACTTTGATTATCATCCATTCAAATGGAGCACCCTGGGCAAAGAGATGATTGCTGCCCAGGGCAAACCAGTTTTTCAAGTCTGAACTCCAGAGAGGAAGTAACTAAACAATGGATCATCTGGTGGGACTCTGATCATCTAATGAGGCTGATCAGAGACGAAGTGGAACTTGGAGGAATGACTCACAGAGACAAAGGGAGTTTGGTCAGGAAAGAGGAACAGAGGGACATGTCATTGCAGAGGAATAAGGAAACTGTCTGCACAGGAGAGGAGATACCCCATGTTTTGGAGGAAAAGCCATGTGCAGGAGGTGGTATCCTGGACCCCTTAGTGTACTCTGTCCTAAACTCAAAGAATTCCCAAGAGTGCTGAGGAAAGTGAAGCAGAGAAATGTGTACAGGTGTCTTATAGTTTTGACTTGCTCTGTATATTTCTTGTGCTAGCTAAAGTAAAGAGTGATTGTTTTTTGGAACCCTTTGTGAAATCTGTGCATCTGTTTGCTTCACTGTAAACACAGAGTGCCTACAAGCTAGGAGCTGAGGGAAAGGGTGAGCTTAAGTTACTGGGGAATCTGGGGCATCAGCGCTGCTCCTGGGGCCTATAGCTGGTGGGCCATGAGGCCCTATCTCAGTGAAGGGGTAAACAAACGGAGTCTGTGCCGAGGACGCATGCCAGAGAGGCCAAGAAAAGAGACAGTGTTATAGCCTATTCAGATTAGGAGATGCTTAAAGCACATGGGCACCCTAGCGAGTGTGCAGCTGGGGGACCTTTGCCAGGACTGTGACAAGAACCCAAACAGAAAGGTAATTAAGCACATGGAGGGGAGATAGGTCTGGGTCCCAGAGCCAGAATATTTAATAATATAAACACTCCTCCTCGTCTGCGAGAAGTAGGTTTTTCCAGAGCATTCTGAGTGCTAGCTTTAGGAACCTGTAAGAACCAAAAGATTATAAGCAATGGTGTCTGCTGACAGCTGAACCACGCCGTATGAGAAGAGAAGAGAGGTGGGAAGAACTGTCTATCCAGGACCAAGAAAGGGAATGGAACTGAATATGAGATCACTCCCATTTTTAGCTGACATACTCATATGCACACTTAATACTTCCAATTTATTTTTATTGAAGGATAGATCAGGGGAAGGCCCTTTAAAAAAAAAACACAGACGGAAGGTATAGTGAGGGCTGCTACAGAGGGGGAAGGAAAAGAGTGAAAGAAAAAACTTGTTAATGAAGATCTTATAAATATTAAATCTGGACCTAAACTTGGATCCAAACTTTGCAATTAAGTCACTTTGTGGATGTTATTAATGAGCCTCTCTAAATCCCAAAGCCAGACATTCCCAAATCTGGTGATTGAAAATTTGAAACAAGGCCCTGAACCTGAATCTGAATTTTCAGGCATCTAATTATTATGCTCAATTAGTGTTAAGATTTTCACAAGTACTTGACTTACAACATTCATAAAAGTTTCAGGATTCACGTCTCTTTCCTTCCTGGTGGGTGCTTTTGAGCTTATAGAGGCTTGTATTAGACAGGCTACTGCAATAAACCACCGCATCTTGTTTCTGTGTAAAACAATGTGCCCATGTTAATAATATCACTACCAACATATATCTTGGCTTTGTAACATTTATGCCAACTTTCTCTATATCTAAAGAGTGTGAAATATGTGCTGGAAAATGGAGGGGGGGAGGGGGAAATCACTATTTTACCTGCCTATTCTTAATCACAAGAACAATACTCTTTAATTCAATGGGGGCCAGGCCCTACTTCAGTCTCTGTATTTATGGGCCACATCCAACTCTTATTGAAGTTATTGAAAGACTCCCTTTGTCTGCAATAGAAAATGGATCAGGTCCTATGCAAAGAACTGTTATACCTTGAGCACTACAAAGCAGTTAAACTTCTTTATACCAAGGAATAATGTTCCGTAAGTTAGTGTCTTCCATTTTGTTAAACACAGTAAAAATAAGGACTAAAAATATGTTGAGGAATGCATTCCTGCCAATCAGGTTATGGCCATGTCTATACTTTTGTTATTTTTGTATTAATATATTGTTGATTAGGGGCCTACTGATCAAACTAAGCATTGATCAAACACACAGGAAGACATGGTCCCTGCCACAAAGAGTTTATAATCTAACATACTGCTATAAACCATTATTTCCAGGGTTAAAAAATTCTCTAACTAATTTTTTTTTTAAATAAATTTGTCAAGAAAACATCATAAAAACCTCCATACTACTTGGCACATGTAGTAATCACATCTCCCAGTAAGAGGCCTATTTATAATATGACTGGAATGGCAGTTGTGCTTAAAAGCATGACTTTAATATTGCCTGTAAACATTCTCCCTGGTTCTGTGTTGTGATACCAATCCCTCACTTTATTGAAGAATCAAATTTACCACAGAATTTACAAAAATAAACAAATAGTGCTAGATTTGTGGCACACCAACACAAGGCGAGAGACTGAAAGTTAGGCTTGTTTGAAAACCACAGAAAAAGAACCCAGCAACACAATTTATGCCATCTCATATTTAATGATTTTACTGTTGAATGCTGTATTAAGAATACAAAAAATAATCTCCTATATCCATTTAAAATATTCAGCATGCTCAATTCAAATGAATATTCTTGTGGGCCATGCACTTTTTGTAAAGTACTGTAAATAGTAAATTTTACCATAATTTTAAGTAATGTCTCAACCTATGAAAAAGACCAGATCTACCCTTAGGAGACTCTACTATCCTTCTTTCCCACCATCTTTTCTCCCCACAAAATATTTTTCCAACAATCTTTTCTCCCCAGCAGAGTTCAATGTCAACCCTTCTCATTCCTTCTGAGGAAATGTTACAACCATTAGCCATAGCTCCATCTAAGGAACTGTCAAAACCATGTATAAATTTAACACAAACCAAGTGACATATAATTTATCAGTTATTTTGCCCCCAAAAGCGCAGCTAAAATGTAAACCCGAGTTTAGGTAGGAAAAGATATTACCCACCAGAGTCCACTCACGGTATCAGATGGGATTTAGATGCTTGAATGATGGCAGTTCACACAATACCAATTTTAAAAGCAGCAAGAGGTGACAGAGGCATGCAGTATCAAATTACATGTCTCACAATTAAAGTAGGTGCATATAACACCACTTATGACTAAACCCATATTTATTGTGCAATTAAATGCCTTCGTTCCCTCCACGTCCATGATGTCATTTAATGTCAATGTCGTTTGACAAATTAATTGACAAATTCTGGTTTGTAAATGTTAGCTCAAATTATTTTTCTTGTCTGTGTTACTGTAAGCTCCCTGCAAATTGGGGAGGAGACTGTGTCTCCCTGAGCTCCCCTTGAGGAGGGGCAAGGTCCCTCACTCCCAATGTAGGTTATATCTGAATGGTACCATTTAGCAATGGCAACATAGGAATTGCCCTGCTGGATCAGACCAATGTCCCATTTCCAATAGTGGCCAAAACCAGCAGCTTCAAAGGAAGGTATAAGAATCCCATAGTAGCCAGATGTGGGATAACCTTTCACAGGCTTCCTTATTCTGATATAGTTAAAGAATCTTTTGTTTCTTTTTTCATCTTCTGCTACTGTCTCCTTTTTTACCCTTCTCATTTCGCTCTAATTATTTAATGAGTGAGTGAAGCATGCAAAGCAGTAAAACCCAGAAGTAACACATACAGTAATGTAAGGTGTATTGGTTTGATTAGATTTATTTTTATTTATACACTCGTTCCATCCTTTGCTCTGGATGCTTCTTGAGACATTTAAAAAATAGACTACTCTGGAACCCTCCTTTGAGCAATAATAAACATACATAATAATCCAGCAGTCAAAAACATATTTAAGATCATTATCTCCCAGCAAAATCTTCTCACTCCCCCACAGCTAAGGGAAACAAGGTATGTCCTGAAACAATCATGCAATTTTTCACCAAAACCTTTGCAATTTTTGTTGATTTTGTACCCTCCAAATATCACTTTATGAAATTATGTTTCCTTGGTGAAAACATTCAAATATGCAGCCCCACAAGTGATAACCATGGTGGCAAGTTTAGTATATTGATCTATGCACATTTTTTTTTTCAAATTCTAATGGAAGACAACATTAAGTTTATGGGGGGTGGTTTAAGTTGTGTATGATGAGAGTGATTTATGATTATAAGGTAATGATATCTGACTTCACGGTCAATAATAAAAAATGCACATTGTTTTGCATGAATAAACCTCAATACCAGGTGCAAATATAAGCAGTGATTTAAAGCCATTTTATATTTGCGAAACACTACCTGGCCCCAAGGAGTATATTTTTTTTTTACAGATGTTGAATCTGGAAAGCATGACAGGTAGGTAATGCGACTCCGCAAAAAATATTTCAAGTATTTATTTTCTAAATAAAATGGATGAAGCTAAATTAATCTTAAACTAAATACTATCTAGTTTAATAACTACAGAATGTTAAAATATCTGTACTCTAGAAAGTCTTATTGAAAGGGACTGGGAATATTTTCACTAACATACAAAGACTGGATTTGTTTCCAAGAACTGAGCTAACTTTTTTAAATGAACAGTTTTACCTCAGTTCTACAAAAATATAACAAAATGTAACTATATTCAACACTATTCAGACAGGTGTAATGAACTCTAGTGTGACAGAAGTTTTGCAAGCCATTCAGTGAATCTGACAATTTTCAAGTAAATCTGGTTCAAGTTATGGATCCATATGGTTTTCTAACACAGACAAAACTTAATTTCAGCTCAGTTTCCCTCCGAGTAAGGTTGTTTTTTCATGTTTGTAAAAACATTTTTGACTTTCATGACAAAACAATGATTTTTAAAGTTTTTGTAACAAATCCTGGCCTTTGGAATCCTGGCCAGCCTTCTGTTTAGCAATACTCTTCCATAATTCGTTACAAATTTGAATCAGATTCTCCCACTTGCTCACACTGAGTAGAACCTTACCCTGTGGGTAGTCTCATGAAGTACTCGTCAGTGAAAATAAAGGTGGCAGAAACTGGTGCTGTATGTTGAGCACTGTGGAATATGGGAGAATAATCAGAGGGTTAAGTGGTTTTAAACTTTTGCTCATTTTTATCAGCCTGCCTTAAATAGCTTTTACTGCAAAAATCAAGGAAGTTTTTGCTTAAAATAATGTGATCCTCTGAGTCTTTGCATTTTGTCTCTGTGACCGTTGTAGCATTTGTTCTAACAGATCCATGCTTTTTCCAAGTTTGTGCCATGGCAAATAACCAGTATTAATTTTTTTCAGCCTCCATTTGAAATGAAAACGCCAGGTTCCAATTAATGCCCATTTATATACAACTATTTTGCAAACTCCAGTCATTCAAAATATTTTAAACTGACAAGACAGCAACACCTCTGTGAAACTGGTGATCAGGGCACTTCTAGAGATTTAGGTAAAGTAGGGATTACAGATGGGTGACAGTGTCTGCAGCTATGGACCTCTCAAACTGTCATTTGGGTTCACAGAGCTTTTGGGGGAAGGTGGATCTTGTTAATATAACCAGTTTTGTTTTTTAATTAAAACAACTAGTCTAGCCAAAGGGAAAAGGGCAAATAGTATTATGCATTAGAGAAGTAATTGACCTCAACCTCCATGACACTCAAAGCTAGGGTGGCACCAGCTGGTATCCTACATAGATCTGCATTTTTCTTCCACCCATCACTATTCTATGTAAATATTGTATCAAGAGGAAAAAACAATCATTCTCTTTGAAATGTCTCCAATCAACATTCCTCCCTTGCTTACACTGCATTTGTAAGTTATAATTATACTTCTGTTTGTCTGTAGGAGAGGAAATGCTGGGCTCTTCTGCAGGTATATTTATTCCAGGATGATTATGCAAAGAGATTGGTTTTACACAGACGCCTCAGGCCTTGCCTACAGCAGAGAGATTTGTACATGTTAATGTGCGATAGTTTGTGGCATTAGTCACAGCCCTGACAGGGATACTTCATCAGCTGCGCCACCCCAGCAGGTACTGTGATTTGGAGTCACAGATCTCAGTCCCAATTTCTCTTCTGCTTCCTCCTTCATCTGGGGGGAAAGGAGGGAAGAAGAATTGTAGTTTGCTGCTGGCTTATATCATCACTAAAAATAGATAATTTTCATAGCACAGAAAAGTCTTGCGAGCTATACTCTAACTTAGTGAGATTTGTAAGGATGTGAACCAGGACCTTGAAATAGACCTAGAATTAGACAGGGAGTCAGTGGAAGTTGCATCTACCCTAGCTTTTTTTTGTAAAATCTCTTGCCAGCTAGCAGATTTAATGAGAATGGTAGCATATATAGGGCACGGGTATTTTTCCCACTGTTCAGAGCAGGTCAATATGACAGTGGTAAAAATGCTTGAGTGAAATGCAGCAGATATGCTTATGTTCTTTTGTAGGTTGGCTGCTATGTACTATCTGAATGCTATGTACTATCGTGTGTGTGTGTCAAAGAGTTATAAGGCCCTGTCCTTGTCTGCCATTGTGAAGTGTTGCACACGCAGGGAGACATACACAGTGTTAAGCTAAGCTCTCTGGATCCCCACTGAAAAAGATGCACTCACTAGAGCAGATGGCTTGAGATGGGCTATTAAGTATCACTCAGGTCCAGAGTATCACCTGGGACAGGAGCTGGACAGGCTAAGTCTTGGAGGCAGCAGAGAGGAAAGACAAAACTAAATTAAAGTAGAAATACTAGTAAGAATAAAAAGGAATCTGCGGTTTAAAAGGAGCTTTCATGGAAGGCTGCTAAAGAGAACTGACTGCACTGCCATTGGATGCTACAACTAGATCTCAGGTCTGGGTTCATCCCTTTCCATTTTCCGCTACACTCAGCAGGAAAGTTCCATAATGCTATGTCTGTGTTTTCTCCAAAGTGGGTGGGCCATCCCAGAGATTGAATCCAGATTGGTGGATGCACTTCACCTGGGAATCTTCCCAAAGGGCTTGCTTTCCTAAGATTTCCAGCCAAACAAGATTCTGAAAAGGTCAAGTAAGCTACGGAAAAGTCTCTATTTAGAAACCAGCCACACTGGACTCGCAAGCCTTTGTAGATACCGAAGGCACAAACTCAGGAATGAAGTAGCACACTAATGCCAGTATGGCAGTGTCAGAAGGAAATATGCATTTCAAATCTACTATTAACAACAATCATAATACCTAGCTCTTATATAGCACTTTTCATCAAGTCGGCTTCAGTAAAATTTCAATGTAAAAAAAATCCCTACTCCCTTAGCATTTTAGATTTAGAAAAATAAGTGCCAATGAATAATACACAAGAAACACATAATAAAATATGGAAAGGGGTGACTTTTGAACCTGAACAAAAGGCAATTAAGTGGATGGAGGGAGAAATACTGCTCCCAGATATAAAGACCCCATTCCAGTGTGATCCATGTGAGCTATAGGTCTGTCTAGTGCATTCTGGTAGCTTTAGAAGCTCAGAAAGAACTAAAGATAATAAGCTTCTGACATGTAAATGGTGGTAATAAACCTGGCATGTGACGGCTTTCTCAGAGCTTCTTAAAACCAGAGTTATATCAGATTGGTAAAGGCCAACTACTACCTACATGAGCAGTAAACACCTGAGGTATTTGGGAAGCTTGAGCAGGGCTTTGCAGCACTGGAAGTTTGCAGAATGCCTCTGGCAGTACAGGAGAAGCATATGCCAGAGTAGTAGCCATGCTAACTTTTGAAAAGTTAGTGGTGCTAACAGCGCTCCTGTGATCTTCCACTACAGTAGATGCTCCTTCACGCTGTCTAAGGCCAAGATCCTGCCCTTCTCCTTGACCATTTTGGAGTACTAGCCCAGTGGAGTCCTCATACTCAAGGAGAGCAGATGGTGCAAGTGCAGCATCCTGAGTGAAGGCAGAAGGGGAGGGGATCTGTGAATATTTTCACTGGGTTTACCTGTTACTATTACATTTTCAATGTGAAGTTCAGCCTTTTGGAAAGAATTGGGATATTTATTATTGTCTTCTCATTTCTGTCTCCATTTCAGTCCTCTTCCTTATTCTCCTTAGAACAAGCAGCTAACTGGACTGAAAAGATGGCACATGCTTCTGCTCATCAAGTGCCTCTAAACTCTGTGCAGTAAGGAGATAGCAAGGGCCGACCCTGCAAATCACTAGTCACATAATTTTCTTTTTTTATCTTTTCTTTTTCTATGTGCTATTGCTGTATGTCTATGTCACTCTACCATGCACATTACTGTTCTCTGTGAATATGGCATTGGATGTGATCCAGATGTCAACGTACTATTTGTACATTTGATTCATTTTAGTTCATTCATTTAAATTTATGAGAGGTCATTTCATATGCACCCATCCCATACCTTGGACTCTTTACATACATTTGCATTTCATAATGTTGAGATATTCAAGTATCATGTAATGGACTGCTCAACATTAAGCCTTCAAAAGCAACTACTATGAAAGGTATCTGTGAGTTACATCAGGTGAGTGAATTATTTTGCTGGTAAAAAACCAAAACAAACATGCAAAACTTGCTCAGAAAGGAAAATTGCAAATTATATTTTGATGGGATGTAATGGAGCATTGAGCAATGATGAATAGTCAATACACCACATATACTAAACAAGGCTGTGTAACGTATTCAGTTATCACCACACCTCCTCAGCTAGAAAAGAGAATTTAGTAAACTTAAAAACGTTCTCAACTCCTTCTTCAAGCCAAATCTGTTTTCTTCATATTAGAACACACACAGTCGTAAGGCATAACAATGCCTCAGGACAATTCCAAGGAAGGAACTGTGGTTTACAGAAATGGGGCTTCCCCCTTGCTCTCAGAGGGTAGTAATCTACTGCTGGCCTATATCAGCAGTAAATTAATACACCCTTCACCTCACATTGGTCTGCTTTGCTGGCCAGTGAATAGAAGGTGATGTTAAGGCTCTGGTCTTCTTCTCTCCTGTGTAAGGGGGGATTCTTATGTCCTTTTAATCCCCTGCACAGACATATAATCCAAGTTACAATACAATTAATACTCCTATGCAAATATTACATTTCTTTTAAAATTATCAGCTATTACTTTGATTAAAAAATATATAAAGGCACCATTCACTTTACCTGTCTCTTCCACCAGTAGAAGAACTACACAGAAAAGAAAAAATGGTAGGAGGCTGCTTTGTCTAATAAAAACATAGTGAAGGTCTCACTTATTAGTCTAATATAGTCTTCAGCAAAGGAACACCCCAGATGTGCTCATTTGAAAAAAAAAAAAAAAAAAAGAGGTGTGTGAAAATAATTGCAGGGTG
The DNA here is from genome assembly GCF_026122565.2 of Emydura macquarii macquarii. Taxonomy (NCBI): domain Eukaryota; kingdom Metazoa; phylum Chordata; order Testudines; family Chelidae; genus Emydura; species Emydura macquarii. The sequence goes on along the minus strand of NW_027131527.1, from coordinate 19,906,381 downwards.
GGGGAAAAGAGTTGGTTAAAAGCACACTCTGTTAATGAGGAAATTAGTATGGATGTTATACAATTAATTCATAATACATTTTCCTACTCCCAACCTTTTCTCCAGTAATAACATGCAACTCACAATATTCATGAATCCTTCAGGATTCACATGCATTCTCATAGTTTCTTCTGAACTCTCAAGTCCATACGTCAAACATGCTACATAATAACCAGCCATATCTTTGTTCTGTGTAAAACTATGTACCTATTAGTAATATTGCTATAAACACATATCTTGTCTTAAAAAAATTACAATGTACAGATGCAGAAGACAGTGTTATATGTGCTCAAACAGCAAACAAATGTCAGGGATAGTGTTTTAGTTGTCTGACATCATGCTTTTATAAGGCCTTGCATGTAGTGATCATGATCAGATAAGCAATAGAATTACATCACTTTAAAATGCTAACTCTTTCAGTTTGTCCAAGTTGCCCATTTTGCCAGACAGAACATTACGTTATGTGGGAAAACTGACAGAAAAAACAGGAAAATTCACTTAGTTCTCACCCACACAGCGTTTCCATGAGATTAGGGAAGATCATTTACTCAGATACGTGCAAACTGGTTTTAACAGACTATTCATTTGACCTAAGTTACATTCAGCATCAACCCTAATTCTCAGCAGCCTAAATTTTGTTCACATCACAACTTGAACACTGTGGGATCCAGTTTTCTGTTTTTAATATGCTTGGGATTACAATTACTCATGAAACTGAGTGTTTATTACTATGACATAAAACCCAGCCAGAGAGCACAGATATATTTAAGCAACTCTTAAACAATTAACCAAAACAAAACCACTATTCCATTCATAAAATGCTACTGAGTAGCACTTGATCATGTGCCAGAAACCCATGCTTTGTGGCAAGTTCCCTTGGCAAATTTCAAATTCTGAAATTTAATTCCTTCAGAAGGAATCTAACAGGCGGCAACAACATCTCTGTCTACGGAACTGTCAAAATGTTCTACAGATTTGTTCTGAGACATTAACCGAGACAATTTATTAATCATTCTATCTTCAGAAAAGTAACCAAAATGCATTTTGATTCAGGGAAAAAGAAGAGATTACCAGAGTTTACTTGCTGGAAATCAGATGGGAATCAGATGCTGTAATGCAGGGGTGTCAAACATATGGCCCATCAACCTTTTTGGTCCAGCCCCTGGCAGCAGCGCGCACTGCCGCCAGAAGGTATGCCGCTGAGAGATGTCATGAGAGTATGACACCATGAGATCTCGTGGCGTTGCACGGTGCCACAAGATCTGTGTACTCTGGCGACAGCACGTGGAGTGCTGTGTGCATGAGACACAGCACTCCAAAAGTGCCTAGTATTTCGATGTATGGTACGTATGGCCCACTTGAAGTACATTTAATTCAAATCTAGCCCGCCATAGCAAATGAGTTTGACACCCCTGCTCTAATGGTTGCAGTGTTGATGGCCCTAATTTAAATGAAGCAGGAAAGAGGAGAGAGAATAAGCCACACAGAACTTGTTATTACGTCAGTATGTTGCTGCCCATCTTGTTATTACATCAGTATAGTGCTATAAAAGGGTGTGCACCACAATAACATCTCTGTTGCCTCCCTTTATTAATATTTATAAGCATAATTTATTAGCAGATTGTGATCTGCTTTCAAAGGGAACACGTACACCTTGCGGCTGAAATACTGATTTATGGTTAGGAACTTCAGCTATGAATACATTCGTAGAATATAGAAAGAATAGTTAATGGGTTTTGTGCTTTACGATAGAATAGTAAAGTATATAGCTTGGGAAAAGGGCTGAAAGGACCTGATAAGGGCTGTCCGGGCACTAGCACAGCACAAATAGAGGGCAAACATAAAAACAAAAGCTGACTAGAGCTGACCACACCCAGCTAAATAACACTTGAAAGTGCCTATAAGTCGGGATGCCTCAGCAGAAATGCTCACTGATCATGATATTGACTGCAAAAGTGACACTGTTCACTAACTGGTTATATACTGATAGCAAAAGTGACACTGTTCACTAATTGGTTACATACTGATAGCAAAAGTGACACTGTTCACTGGTTGGTTACATAGTAATTAAGCTGATCAGTTTGGTGATCAGCCTGAGGGTATTTAAACCCCCAAAAGTCAGTGGCACTTCGGACTGCAGCCCGCTGGGATCCTCGGTAGCTGGACTGAGCCCTTCTATGAACCAGCAGCGTCCAGGGACGGCTAACACTTATCAGAGTCGACTCGGCCTAAGAGGCTTAAGGAGAGAAGCGCTTTTGATAACGTATGAAAGTAGCACTTGCTTTAAGATAATAAACGAACATCTGTCTGTTTATCTGTCTGTGAAAAGTAACTAGGATTTTACAAACGACCATCTGTCTGAAAATAACTGAGAGTTTACAAGTGAATATCTGTCTGTAAACATAAAATGACCAAAAATAGAACTGTATATTACGAGAAATGATTGCATGCATAGAAAAATATTAGGCCTTTGTATCTTTCTTTGGTTTCATGTTTGTATTGTTTACATTTATGCTCTTTACTTAATATTAATGACTAAATAAATGAGTCATATTTCTTCAGTTAAAGCCCTATTCGTATTCTTGTTCGGTCACCCCCAACCCTCAGCTGAGGCAACTCCTCTGCTTCCAGAGACCCACACTCCTAAAGCTAAGGCCTTTCAGGCCACTCTGAGTCCACCACATTCACCTATACTTTGTCACAGCTACTGTGGTCTGTCCATAATACACAACCATTTATTCTCAATTCATGATAGCATAGCATAAGCCAGCCTAGCAGGATGGTGCTCCATAGTCCCCGAAGTCATGGTTTGCTACCTTTGGGCAGTCAGGTGCCCAGTGCTTTGTGTCAAGCTTCTGTCATGGAGCCAGGGTTAGCGCATGCTGCTTCTTTTTGGATCAACTGTGACATGTGCTAACAGGGGTGGTGACATGTACAGACAGGACACCAGCAGACAGGACAATGCAAGACTCCTCTGTTTGATCATCCCTGTTCCACTTCCACAGTGGGCTCCACACTAGTGTGATTTTTCCAACACTGCAATTTGGTGTTGTAGCCGTCAATGAAACTATTGAATTGTTTCAGAAAAATAATTCCATTCATGCTGAATAGGAAAAAAATGGTAGGCAAAAATTGGAAACATATTTGAACAATGTTGCAGAGAACTGGATAAATTTAACCAGCAATTTCTGTTGTATTTGTCTGCCATTGGGGCACAGGACAAAGATGAAAACATAAAATCATCTATATTTTTACATGTTGCTGGGGAGGAGGCACTGGATGTTTATAACAACTCTGAGTTTGAGGAAGGTGAAAGCATGAAATTAAATATAATACTGTCTAAATTTTGTATGCCAAAAAGGAATGTGACTTTTGAGAGGTATAGATTTTTTTTACATGCACACAAAAACTGGATGACACCATAAAGCAATATGTCACAGAATTAAGAAAACTTAGTAAAACCTGTAACTTTGGTGGCTTGACAGAGTCTATGATCACAGACAGACTCATTCGTCGCATTAGAGACAATGTGTTAAGAGAGAGACTGCTCTGGGAGTGGGAGTTAAGTTTGAACAAAGCTCTCCAAGTATGCAGGACTGCTGAAACAGTAAAAACACAAGTAAAACAACTGAATTCCCCAGAAGGGGTCATCCATTCACTAAGGAAAGCAGAATATAGTCAGAGGGGCTCAAATCACAATGTGGAACCAACTCCTGCTAAAGGAAAGACTGAGTCCAGATGGTCATGTGGCAAGTGTGGATCATGGCATGACCCCAAACAGTAACTTGCCTATGGGAAACTGTCATAACTGTGGGAAACTTAATCACTTTGCAAACTGCTGCAGATCCGAAGGCAGAAGAGTCAAGTGCATTTAATTACTGACAATGTGACTGAGGAGTTTTTTATGGATGAACTGGGATAAAGCAAGCCTGATGAGAGGGACTGGATACTGCCTCTGACAGTGAATGGAATAGTCATTCCACTGAAATTGGACACAGGAGCTCAGGTTAATATATCTGCACAAGATAGCAAGAGACTGAAAATAAGACCTAAACCGGGACCAACAAACAAAAACAGCAGGGTATTCTGGAACAAAGATACCAGTACATGGATGATGCTTCGCTAGCGTTAACCATAAAACCATCATATACAGGCTCCCTTTCATTGTAGTGCCACGAGAGGTGACACCAATTTTGGGCCTAGCTGCATGTGAGAAACTCAATCTGGTAAAAAGGGTGCTCTCACTACAAGTTTATACTGAACCTGGCTATGAGGCACTCGTTCAGGAATAGCGAGACCTGTTCCAGGGTATGGATTGCTTGCAGGGTGAACATACAATTCGGATAAACAAGCAGGTCCCTCCAGTTATTCATTCCTGTAGAAAGGTGCCATTTGTACTCCGTGATAAACTCACGGCTGAGCTTGCAAGGATGGAAGCAATGCACATAATACAAAAAGTAGAGGAGCCAACAGAATGGGTGACGTCCCTTGTCACCGTGGAAATAAGTACCGGCCAGCTACGCATATGCTTAGATCCCAGGGACTTCAACAAGACTGTACAAAGAGAACATTTCAGACTATCAACCAGAGATCATGGCTCAGTTTGCAAATGCTCAATATTACAGTAAATTGGATGCATCCTCAGGGTTTTGGCAGCTAAAATTAATGGAGAAAAGCTCAAAATTATGCACATTTAATACTCAATTCAGAAGATACAGATTTTTACGCTTGCCCTTCGATATAACTTCAGCACCAGAGGTGTACCACAAAACCATACACATGATCTATGAACATGAACATATTAGTGATGTGCTAGTAACCTCTTCTCTCTAGGTAGTTGACACATTGAGTTTATGGAATTGTATAATGCATGTGTTATTACATAGTTGTTATGTGTTATTAGATGTTAGTGCATGAGTCATTAAATAGTTTTTTAAAGATATCTAAGGGTTAACTTGCTACCTTAAGAGGGAATATGTAGAGATATGTTTGTAGAAGATTGTGATTTAGAGATGTTCCTTAGCATAGGACAGTGTTGTGAATTGGGAGATGTGCCCTACATCAGATCTAACATGGCTGCTCCCACCTGTACTTCTCGCAGTCACTCCCATCTGTGTTATTAAAGTTCTATTCCTGACTCATTCAATAGTTTGTTCTTTAATGAATCCTCAAGATCGTTACAGTTACTGCCATGGGATTATGTGATTAGGAGAAGAGGGAATTTCTTTTGCCACACTTCTCAGGAGTTAACGCACAGAACTGGAGAAATTTTTTTCCCCCACAAATTACTCATCTGTCATCCTCTTTAAATAAATTTCAGCAACATCTGGATGATATTAACACACATTTGTAATTCCTTCATAAAACAGATATCAAGGACTAAAGCTTGTTCTCTGAAGACATTTATAGAAAATCTCATTGAGGGCAATATGTATCTATGTAAAAAAATGAAAATCTAGAAAGTTTGCCATGTAATACAGTATCCTAAAGACCTAATATGTTGCAGTAGTCAGTCCACAATCCCTATCCAGAAATGCCTTCAAGATCAGATTATATATGATTTGCCTAAAATTACACAACAATTCTGTGGAGAATCCAGTTTTCCTGTCTCCCACTTTTAACTATCATCCAGCACTGTTACTACAAAATTATTCATCCTCATTAGGCTATTAGCACTTCCAACTCCTGCACCTCAGGATATAGTTCTGAGTCACAGCAGCCATGCGTATAGTAGGAAAAATTGCCTGCTCAACTCACTGTGAGGATTGGAAAAATTTTAGTATAAGATTAGTTAATGAAGAAGGGACAATGGAGAAAAATTGAGGATGTACAGCAGAAGAAGGATATTTATTCCATTGCAGAATTTTTTTCTCCTTTCTGCTTGTATGGATGAATCTTTCATTTTCTCTGGATCATCAGAATTCTTCTATTTACCTAGAAATTTATAAAACTAAACTAAAAAAAAAACCCAAAAAACCAAGCAGATGATACCTGATTATTGAGAAGATTGTAAATGACTCTCTTAAATGTAATACCAAACTCACTTTCTGGCAGTAAAGGCAGATGATTATTTCATTGATAAATGGATGATTTTCTATTGTACAAATTTTTAACTAACGTGTGAAAGGAAGAGTCAAGCCAAATTATAAAACATCATCCATTAGTGCAGTATATTTATTTTAAAAGAAGACATGGTTAAACAGTACAATAAATATCAGGAACTCTACCTGGCTCCAGTGGATTACGTTTTTTACAGACACATAATCTGGAAAGTTTGCTACATACACATCTGCTTGGCTCTGCAAGGAAAAAATATTGTTACACAGTATTCACTCTCTAAGTGAAGTAAACAAGGACAAAATTCTACTTAAAGTGACATTCAATTTAGTTTGACTTATCCATGCTCTAGGTGTAGGACACAATTTAAAATAGAATTTTGTAATCACAGTAAATCAAATAAACTTTATAAGAAACCCAGGGAAAAATGTGAAAGTCTAAAAAATGTACCAACTCCAAACAAAGCCCCATTTCCACCCCCCACCCCTTAAGAAAAGCTGGAGAGAACAGTTGGGGCTTACCTCTAGTCCAGAAAGTCATCATTTCTAGACATTAAAATAAGTTTTCATCAAGTGCATGAATTTAGCTCTAAAAAAAGGCAAATGTAGCAGGAGTTGAGCCAAAATTTTGTACTAGGTATGTCATTACACAGCAAAATTTCAGAAGTTCACTGGGTTTGGAGCCCACCAAAGTCAAACTCTGAGGGAGCCAGAGAAGGTTTATGGTTTCTGGAGGAAATCAAATGACACTTGATCACACTGCATGACTTCCACTCAAACAGAGACAAACCGGCTTTTTGAGTGCTACTTACATTCAGTGTTCTGATTCATTCTAGCCTTAAACTCAAAGACCCTCCCCACAGCCATGTGGCCTTTGGAAAAGAGGCTGAAGGGAGAAGCCAACCAGAGACAGAAGCCAGCAGGAGCAGCTGCAGAACCAGCTTAAACAGGAATTGCTCTACTAGGCAGAGAAGGGGGTAGAATGAAGCCCAGCAGGACCACCTCTGCAATATCCAGAACTGAGCAGAGGAGAATCCCTCCCACACTCCCAAGGTCCTTGGGCATCCTCAGTCTTTTTTCATCTTCCACATGCCTTGGGGGCTTGAAGAAAGAAACTTCAGGGAGGAGCCAGCCTGAGACAGGAGCCGGCAAAGCAACTGCAGTTTAAGCAGGGTCCAAATGACACTGATAAACTAACTGTATAATATGATTGACTGCACTTTAGCATCACTCCACACCTGTCCTGCCTACCTTCTTCCCCTTCCTTTCTCACCTCTTCTGTCCACCTCATTGCTCTTCCTTGCTTTTTCTTTCCATTTAGCAAATGCCTTCCTAACAGAAACTATAATTAAAAGCTTCCTGAACTAACATGACAATTGATATCAGCACATGATTCTCTCTGCTTGTGTGTGCTATCCCTTTTCTTACCCTCTTGTGTGTGTCTTCTCTATTTAGATTATGAGGTTTTCCAGGCAGAAATGGTCTACTACCCTATGTCTGTACAGTGCCTAGGACAATGGGGCCTGATCTTGGTTGGTCCTGGAAACTATCATAATAGACAAGATTCATAATAAGAAAGCAAAACATGCACACTAACCCACGTGAACCTAAACCAGCACTACTACTAATCCTAGTCACCCAAATTATTTTGCAAAGCTAATTCTTCTCCTTGACATAGCCATGGCACCTCCAGAAAAGGAATCAACACAGACATTTCAAACATTTACAGAAAGAAAAAACTCAATTATTTCTGCGCTGGAATAAAAAAAGAAAGGTACTTCAGCAGCACGGACAGGGAACGGATGAGCGAAATTTAAAGGACACAGTTACTACTAGACTGTATTGGGCACTGCCTAGTCAATTCATCTTCTGCATGAAGCTCAGAGTGACAAAGTAGAGCCTCCCCAAACTCTGCAATACACTAAAGACTTCGTTATTTTATTGCAGGTTAAATATTCATATTAAGGTCTCCAGTGCAGGATAGTTTTTATGTTTCGACAGCACCCAACACTGTGGGACTGCAGTCCTGACTGAGGGTTTTGGGCATTAATGTATATGTTGTTGCTTATGATGATGATGACAATCATATGTTGCACAAATGCTGGCTATTGTAGATCAGTAAACTAGGATTGTTACTATATGTACCACATTTAAGTTTTTCTTATTAAATGCACCGAAAATAGAAAAAGGGTTTTGATGCAAAGTTGGTCTATTAGTCCAGTTCTGCACACCTTGGCAGTAAGCTGTTTCAGTTTGGCATTTAATAGACAGAATTCTTTCTTGCCAAATACAATCTGAGAAAATATAAAAATATTGTTCACCATGACTTTTAAATCCATTGCTTATTTTTGTTCTCTTATTACACCTTATGTATAGGTAAGCATCTCTCAGAAAGACTCAAGTAAAGAGTTAAAATTTGCTGGAATGTTCACAACTTTTCCCTAGCTAAGAATTCTTGCATCTATAATTAGTGAATGACAGATGCACTTCAGTACTAGTAAAATGTTCACCTACATGGTAAGAGAGGCCATAGGTGGACTCATGAGTCCATAGAAGCCAATTCAAGGAATCCTATGAGGTCATGATGCCATGATGCCACAGCCACAGGGAAAACATCACAGAGCATGATCTTGCTCCTGAATATGGCTCATGGACAATAATAAGGGCATGGAGGACCCAGAGGTACAGCTCTCCGAAGGGACTTGAGTGGCTCAATAAGATGCAGAAATTATCATTCCCTGGACCTAAATTAAGAATTTCATTTTGATTTTTGTGACAGAAAATGATCTTTTTTGTAGAATATTTTGATTTCAGTGTAAACCATTTTCTAATGGGAAACCATGGTGATGGAATCTTTTCAACAGGCCGTACTACAATTTCTTTCTCTTGGCTGCAATTTTAGATGGTATTAATTAAATTTCATCTAGGTAATTTGATCTAACATAATGACTTTAACCCTAGTCTAGACGAGACCTCTCTGTTTAGACTCAACAAGTCACTTGGGGTTCATCCTATGAACTATTAATTGAAATCAGACGACCCACATGAGTAAGGAGCTGTAGGATCTCTGAGCCCAAATTTCCCAATCGTTAAAATGCAGGTCATGAAACAGACCTATTTCTGAAATAATATTTGCAGAGTGCTGTACAGTCCTTGCAAGAACATGTTACTCCTCATGACTGATTCTTTGTGCAAAATGGGGGCTTTTCAGGCTTTTGGATGTTTGCCAGTGAAAAGCTTTCAGGCTTTATATTTGCAGAAAAATCAAATTTCAGGTATGCAAAACTCAATTTGGTGGAAAACGATTAATTAGTTTACGCACCACACACACGCACCAAATCCCCAGTTTCCCCTAACCCTAGTCTCAATACATTTATCACACTATTATTGCACGGTAAACTTGTTTCCTTACATACTATTCTGCATTGTTGCATGGGAAATGTACATATAGCACTTCTGTGTGCATACAAGCCATAGGTCCTAACTTTTCATTTATGAATTTTTCATATAGCATCATTTATTCATTAGAGTAATGAAATATGGAGGATTCTACATACCCTTAATATACCAGTAGGAAGAAATGCCACTTGTGTCAGAGGGGCTTTGCTTTTGTTTAATGTGTATACAGGAGCCAAGGCAAAAAATATTTTGATTTTTTGAGCCAGTTGAGGCATGGCTGAAATTGCAATGAAAGCTGTGAAAGCAAAAGAGATTAATGAAAGCCATCTTAGAACCAAATTACAACATACAACAACCCTGTATATATAGGCAGATCTGTACCTGTGCAGACACTCGTTTGATTAACGTAAATGTCAATCTCAGACCTCAATGTATATTTTGTTTGTAAGAAATCAGAGCTAATGAAGAAAGTTGAAGATCATTCAGGGTAAACACAAGATAAGATCTTTCCCATTAACTGGAACTACAGGTATCTGATAGTAAATATTGCCGTTAATTTACTAACGATAGGCAATCTTTTCTCCATGTCTGCCTCAGAATGTCCTGGACAAATGTTTCCATAGTGCACATTTCTAAGGACTCTTCATTTTCTCTTTCACATTGTCAAAATTTATTTAAATACAATGAAAACAAAATCCAGTTAATTCAGCGTTCTCTCCCTGTTTACAAGGCTGGATCAGGTACAGATAGTGGAAAGAAGGTTTGAGATAATGTGAGGGTTCCAAGAACATACTAAGCATTTAACCAGAAGTGATGGAGGAGAGCAGCTTAACATGATTATCATATGTGTATCCAGTTCCAATGTTGAGATCAATAATCTCAATTCCATCCATCTCCTTTTCTGCCCACTCAGCTCCCTTCTCAAAATTGTGGTCTCCTCTCTATCTCCTTCCCAAGACTCTGCCCCATTGGGAATTGCTCTCTCATTCATGCACAACTCAATGGAAGTGGAGAGCAGCAATGCACCCGTTTTGACCAAAATCTTGTTATAAATCCATGTGAATAATATTCAGAGTGAGATAACAGTCCCAATCAAACCTCAGCTCTGAAATAGGGACAAAAAGACAAAACACATTTAGTCCTCTTCTTCCGAACGTACCTATTGTACAGCCCTGAGAATACCCAACGTAATACAGGCTCTGTTGTCCAGTTTTCTGCAGAATGAAGTCTATCAGTGCTGGAAGGTCATACATGGCCATTTCATGAAAACTGCAACACAAAAAGATAAAGCTGCTTGCATGACTGAGTTGTAATTCCTGCTCCTGTGCAGCACTTAAATGTAATAACTGAGTCACACATCTGTCCATTAAATAAAAATAAGTGTAGTTTTGGATGTGGATGGCTTCTTTTGCTGTTTGTTTTGTTCTGGGTTGTGAATTATGAGACAAAAGAGCTTTTATATAAAGTGAGGCATTAAGAGTCCCAGTTGAGTAGGTAGTATGCAAGCAGGCTTTTTTACGTTATTATTTAGTATATGTCTGTCATATCCCCTCATTTCTCCTCTCTAAACTAATAGTCTCAGTCTTTTCTGCTTCTCTTCGTAGGGAAGTCTCCCCATGCACATAACTTGAGACCTCTATTTTTGCTATATCCTTTTTGAGATAGTGTGACTATATTCAAATGCAACATTCCAGGTATGGGCATTGATTTACATTGCTGCCCCTTGTTCCAACACCAATGCCTGTTCTGATCTCAGTGTTTCTCCTCTGCTGAACAGCAGAATTCAAGGACCTGGCAGGTTGATTTCTGGTGCAGTAGAAACCTGTGACTTAATTTGGGTCCCTTTTTAATGTAATTTGATTTATTTACATGTATATACCAGGTCTGCATGAGATGGTCAAACAGCATGCAGATCAATCACTTCTTCCAGGCATTCCAGCTCCACACCTGTAGCTGGTGATCAGAAAGCAATCTTCCTCACCTATCATGCAGTTGCAGTGCAGTGAAAGAGGTAGCATGGAATAGCAGATTTGGGTACCAGCTTGGGAATCCACATATCTGGATTCTATACCCAGCTTGGCCAATGACCTGCTGTGTGACTTTATGCAAGTTAATTCATATCATTGTACTTGTTATGCTGACCACTCAGTCTGTCTTATCTATTAGGTGCTTAACTCTTTGGGTTACACAGACTGCCTGTTACTATTAGAACTGGCTGAAAAATTTCCAACAGAACTGTTTTTCACTGGAAAATTTGTCAAAATAGATGTTCCAAGGAAATTTGATAAAATTTCATTTAGAAAAAAACCACAGTGAAATATTTATAAATTATATTATAATATAATATAAAAGAAAAGAAAAGAAAAAGAAATCTAAAGAGTTTGACTGACTGGAAAAAGACACAAAAGAAAAACAAATTTTTTTCTAGGGAAAATTCAAAATTCAATATTTTGTTCCCATTTGCAACAGAAGTAAATTCTGAAATTCTGGAATTGTCTATAAAACACAAATTCCAATACCCACATTGCTCTAACTTATTATTTAGTTGTACAGCTCCAAGCACAGAGGGGCACTGATCTGATTGGGGCCTAATGAGCTTAATATATTATAAACCAGTAAGAGGATCTGTGCTGACATACAGTTAACTTACTGTATAGCAAAATACTAGTGTATATGTGAAGTATGGTTTTTAAACACATACAGCTTAGCTAAATCCATTTTTTCACTAGATGGTAAAAATGTACCTCTGTGACCTAGGGAATATGTACTTGCCAAGCATGAAGTTCAGTCGCCTCTCACTGAAGTACTAGAGTTATTAAAAAGGTTTCAGAAAGCTATTTATAATGGCTTAAGTGTTGTTTTTCACTGTCTCCATCTTCCAAATCATCTGAACTATTTTCCTCAAATGCTCAACAGCAACATATATTCCCAAGTGAAAAACAAACATGCAAATCTTTCATCTCAAAAGGCAAATGTTAAAGTGATAAATTGCTGGCACATCCTCATAAGGAAATGCTTGTTCACGTAAATTATAGGCATCTTTTACATGCTCTGTTTATAATATATCACAATATAAAATTGCTTCAGTAATTTCTCTCCAGTTCAGCCTACCTGAAATCCCAAAATTCCTCTTGGTCAATTGAAAGGTTCTGGTGTCTTCTCGACAAAGTGTTTCCTCTGCTGTTTCCTATCCAAACATCATAGCCTGCATCTGCTAGCATAAAGCCCAGGCTGTTATTGGGCAAATTGACAATCCAGTTGTTATCTTCAAAAAGAAGAGCATGCAGCAGTAACACAGCCAGCTTTGGGCCTGGAAAATAATATATATATTGTGAAGTGGAATAGTTCACAAAAACAGAACTTCTGTAACATAGTATTGATGTAACACTAATTCCTCTTCCAGCCAAAGTCTACAAAAGGAAGCAAATATTTCCTGACTTGATTACATCAAACCTTTGTAATAAATTGTTTTAATAATCCATTATACAGGTCAGGGAACTGAGTGAAAAAGACAAAGTAACTTCCTTAATTTTCCATAGTGCAGAACCAGGAATACAACCAAAGATTTCCTGATTCCCAGTGCTCTGCTCATTGATTTAGATCACACTGTCTTATTGCTGAGCATCAACGTCTCCCAATTATCCCAGTCCCATTAAATTACAGTTGTCAGTGTTTGGTAATTCGAATAATCAGAGACTAGGTGTCTCATTTTGGGTTTCCAGAAAATGAGAACACAATTAGTTGCCACATGTGAAAATTGTGCTCTAGTTGTCTTTCCCACCCTCACACAGTGATATTTGTCTGTGGCAGAGCCAGAGATAGGAACTAGCTCTTCTGGACAGTACACAACTCTCATTTGAGTACACAGTACAGCACTGTCCAAAATTTGATTTCAGTCTTTCTAGAGCTCTGTAGCATAAGTCTGAGTAGCGCTAAGTTCAGACTCTACATCCCAGCAAGGGCAATGTGCACAGAATAATTTTGGACTCTTCTCTGTTTACATCCTAAGTTTGAGACTTGCCCCTACTTTGACCTGTTCATTAGGGCTCAGTCCTGGACTCTGAACATAGAGAAACTCCTGCAATAAATTCCTCTTCTTAGATTTAGCTGTTCTCATTGTTGAAATGATTTACCATGGAACAACTCTAGTTTCCCAGAATTTTTGACCAGCTGAGAAACAAGAATTTGCAGTTCGTAATCAAGCTTCGCCAACACCCACTTCTTTGCCATCCTGTTCTCCACTAGTCCCTCTCAGGGAAAAGTTCCAACACCCATAGGATATGGGAAAGACCATAACAGATTAGCAAGAGTTGTTCAGGTAAGCATTTATTCTCAGGAATGAACATTTCCCCAATATGATGAAGGGATCAAGGGATTATTCATTCTCCACTGGAGCAGGGGGTGAGAATGCAACTCCCTGAGCCAACGAAACCAGCTTAGCTACTACTGCATTTCCTTTAAGTGCGAAAAGGCAGGATTTGACCACAGAAGGTCTGTTTAAATTGGTAACTTGGGTCCGTGGGAGTCCCATCCAAGCAGAGATAGGAAGACTTAGTACATTACCAGAAAGCCCTCTTCCTTCCGTAGCACCTTCTAGGCAGATCTTCCACCAGCATCTCTCAAGGCTGAAACAAAACCCCTCACCCCTTAAGAACTTCTTAGTTCCTGCGAAAGGAGCCAGACCTGTGTCCCTGGAATTTTCTTTGCCATGAGGAATCCTGTTCATGCTAAGGTAATAGCCATCAGCTGTCAGAATGTCATACTCCTCACTTGGGTATCCTTTGTATCGGATCTTCTCACTCTATAAATAAAAACAAAGGTTTTGCCTAAATTTGTTTATTCATATCTTTTTAATCCATTATCTCCTGCAGGGATTTTTGGTTTCATTCCCATGAACCCCTGTACTTTCCTGATTTATTGAAGTGATGTCAAACAAAACCTTAACAGAAAAGGCTGAATTCAGAAATTCTGAATGTTTAAAATTTTAATCTTAATTTTAGTCTATAAAATGTTTATAGATTCTCCCATCACTTTAACACTTCCTCACTGGGTTTAATATTTGGATGAGAGAATAAACATTCCGAAATCTATCAGTGGAAACAGGTTTTAGTGGGATCATAAGGTCAAAAGAACAATAAATTGAAAAAGGGAGACATTTAACTTTTGAGTCCAATCAAAAGAGGGAAGAAGTTTGGTGAATGGAAATAAAACTGGGTTCCAATGTTTCACTTTTTCAGAATATAAATACAAATACTCCAACCCAACACAATCAATTAGAGGCTGAGGTCTCTGCTGAATCCTGAGGAAAGCCATCTTTAGAAACTTTGAAAATTCTGGTGATAAGAAGCAGAGAAGGCAGCAGACCTCTGAAAGCTTTTATCAAACCTGACAAATAAAAGCTTGCTCAGGAGTCATTTTATAGAAATAAGAAAGATCTAAGTGCACATGAATCAATGTATGGTGCACATTGCCCACCTGCCCTTCCGTTAGGAGTCTCCTTTGATAATAAGCAAAATGAGGCACTAGGAAGTCTGAACCCTTCCCTCTACCACATCTTACCACCCCATATTGCTGGAACCCCAACCATTCTTCTTCCATTCCATGGCTCTTATCCATTCTTAAATATAAACCATATGGCTTAAATATAATACTGTAACTTTACTACTAAAACATTTTTTCCATCCAAACCATTTGATGAATCTTTGAGATAATTAATACAGAATCAAGTAGAGCACGACTGTGATTCAGAAATGGAAACAAGCTCTGAATTCACTAGAAAATTTATTCCCCATGAATAATCTAACCAGCCCTATTTTTACACACTTCAAGAGTTGTAAGTCTGAGACTACAGAAGGTCCAAAATGCAGAAGAAAGACCATGTCCCTTCCTCAGCTGGGGATGATTTGGTGCCAGTTGGGAACCAAGAAATAGGAATACCTCACAGATGGACTCGTCAGCATCCTCAACAGTGAGAAATTGAGCTCTGTGAAACTCCCCATCCTCATCAACACGCCTCTTGCCAAGGGAAGGCAGACCAGTGTTTGTAGATGGACCTTTTCTATTCATCCAGTCACAGGCCAGCAATAACCAGATAACATTTGTAAAGTAACATTAACTGCGCTGGGCCAGAGAGGGAAAGGGACTATATTTGGTTCTGATCCTGCAAATAGCTGAGCCCTGCATCTTATATGATCAGGCCCTTTATGGGTTATTTGTGTATGATCTGTGGACATTTTATATAACTAAGAGATGAAATGGTACAAACTCATGATCAGTGGTTAAAGGTGGATGTGAATTTCTGATACACAGGGAAGTCAGATTAGATCCTTAAACAGGAAAAATTCTTTTAGGAGAGAGAGAGAGTTTTGACACTTACTGTCTTGCTCATACTGATAATCCTAAAAGGAGTTCCAGGACTCACCCTTATAACAACTTTCTCTCAGGCTTCCAAGATATAAAAGCACCTGTGATTCATTAATACTATTACACAATATCAAGTTTATGTTTTTAATTAGCAGGATTACATTTTTTTAATCAAGTAGAGTAACTTTGATAGTGAAATCACTATTTACTGTCTGCCAATTCAGTTCTTATACCACTTGGAGAAAGCCTCAGAAGGGAACAGTGTAAAAAGCTGTTGTTTTTCCATGTACACTGTATTTTTGATCACACTGGACCTGATTCAGATCGGTGGTGAAACTCCACAGGTCATAGATGAGATTAGTGAAACTGATACCAGACCCCATAGCCAGTACCCATCGTAATCTCTGCTCTAGAGAAGGCAGATTAGATTGGACCCTTTTGGAAAAATGGAGAGTGAAGGTAAGTGCTGGAGACCTGGGAGAGATTTGGTTAAAGGATAAATCTGTTACTATAGAAATTGTAAAGCACGTTATATAAATAACACTGACCACTTTCCATTATTTCCAAACTTTCTCCAATAAAAAACTTTCAATATTCATAAATGCTTCCGGATTCCCATGTCCACTTCTTATGAGTTCTTCTGGATCTGCAATTCCTTGTGTCAGGTATGTCACCAGAATGAACAGCCACATCTTGGCCCTGTGCAAAATAATTTATCCATCAATAGTTTTGGTAGGACACACATTCATAAAAATGGCACTATCCAACGCTGAAGGAGGTCAGTGGAAAAATAAAAGCCTGCATTTTCTAAGGAAGACATTATTAAACATACAACTGCCAACTATCCTGAAGGAAAGAGAGGGAGAATCATAAGAGGCCTTTAAAGAGTTCTTTAATGACCTGAAAATCAAAAAGGAATCCTACAAAAAGTGTAATATTGATATATTGATAAGAAAGAGTAGAAAAGAATAGCAGAAGCATGTCAGAACAAATCGGAAAGGCTAAGACACACAATGAGTTAACATAGGAAGGGACATAAAAGATAATAAAAGGCTCTTTAAATATATTAGGAGCAAGAGAAAGATGAAGGAATGTGTAGATCCTCTACTTTGCAGGGAAAGAGAGCTAATAACAGAAGATATCAAGAAGTCTGAGCTGTTAAATGCCTATTTTGCTTCAGTCTTTGTTAAAAAGAAGAATGGTGGCCAGAAACTCAACAAAATTAATATTAACAAGAGGAGGAAAAGACCACAAGTCAAAATACGGAATGAACAGGTTAAAGAATATTTAGATAAGTTAAATTGTTGAAATTGGCAGGGCATGGTGAAATCCATCCTAGGATAATTAAATAACTAGTTGAACAATCTCAGTACCATTAGCAATTATCTTCAAAAACTCATGGAGAACTGGTGAGGTCCCAGAGGACTGGAGGTGGGCAAACACAGCACCCAGAGCATCATGCCCAGTCAGCCTAACTTCAATACCTGAAAAGATACTGGAATATCAGTATTAATACTGGAATATATACTGAAAAGATACTGGAATATCAAACAATTAGTAAAAACAACGAGAGTCCTGTAGCACCTTAAAGACTAACACATTTCTGCAGGCATAAGCTTTCATGGGCTGCAACCCACTTTGTAGATGTATCCATTAGTAAGCACCTAGATCAGGGGTTCTCAAACTTTTTTTCCAGGACCCCTTTTGAAAATATTTCAGGTTGTGATGACCGCCCCCCCCCAATGCCATGCCATGCCACCCTTACTTCTGTGCTGCTGCTGGGGGCAGTGCTGCCTTCAGAGCACCCAGCCAGTAGCCGCTGCTCTCCGGCAACCCAGCTCTGAAGGGCTCTGGCTGTCAGCCATACACGGGGCTGACAGTGACAGCCATGGCATGTGCAGGGGCTGAGGGCTCAGGACGCCCCCTCCTCCCCCCAAATAACCTTGCGACCCCTTGAGGGGTCCCAGCCCCCAGTTTGAGAACACCTGACCTATATGTTGATAGGCTTATATAAGGAATACAGAACATGGATTTGTCAAGAACAAAGCATGCCAAACCAATCTAATTTTCTCCTTTGACAGATTACTGGCCTAGTGGATAAGAGGAAAGAGTAAACATCATATATCTTGATTTTAGTAATGCTTTTGACACAGTCCCATGCACCATTCTCATAAGCAAACTAGGAAAATGTGGTCAATATATAATTACTATAAGGTGGGTGCAAAACTGGTTGAAAGACCATACGCGAAGAGTAGTTATCAATGGTTCTCTCTCAAATTAGGAGGGAGTACCTAGTGGAGTCCCACGTGGGTCAGTCCTGGGTTTGGTACTATTCAATATTTTCATTTATGACTTGGACAACGGAGCGGAGAGCATATGTATGCAATTTGTGGATGTCACCAAGCTAGGAGAGGTTGCAAGCACTTTGGAGGACAGGATTAGAATTCAAAATCACCTTGACAAATTGGAATATTTGGTCTGAATTCAACAAGATGAAATAAAGAAAAGTGCAAGTATTTCATTTGGGAGGGAAAAATCAAACGCACAACTACAAAATAGGGAATAACTGGCTAGACACTAGTACTACTGAAAATTATCTTGGCTCTAGAGTGGATAACAAATGGAATATAAGCCAACAATGTGATGCAGTTGTGAAAAAGGCTAATATTCTGGGGCGTAGTAACAGAAGTGTCATATGTAAGACAGAGGAGGTAACTGCCCCACTCTAGTCAGTTCTGGGCACCACACTTCAGGAAAGATGTGGACAAATCAGAGAGGATCTGGAGGAGAGCAAGAAAACATGAAAAGTTTTTGAAAACCTGACCTCTGAGGAAAGATTAAAAAAATTGGGCATGTACAGTCTTGGAAAAGGAAGACTGAGATTGGACTTGATAACAGTCTTCCAATACGTTAAGGAC
The DNA here is from genome assembly GCF_026122565.2 of Emydura macquarii macquarii. Lineage (NCBI taxonomy): Eukaryota > Metazoa > Chordata > Testudines > Chelidae > Emydura > Emydura macquarii. Next base: position 19,887,606 of record NW_027131527.1, on the reverse strand, counting down.
TGTTATCAAGAGAACAATGATTAGTTGTTCTCCATGCCTAATAAAAGTAAGACTAGTATTAATGGCTTACCCTGCAGCAATGGAGATTTTGGGTTAGATATGAGAAAAATCCTTCTAACTGTAAGGGTACTTAAGTTCTGTAATAGGTTTCTAAGGGAATCTCATTACTGAAGGTTTTTAAGAACAGGTTGTAAAAACACCTCTCAAGGTGGTTGAGCTTTACTTGGTCCTGCCTCAGTGTAGGGGGCTGGACTTGATGACTTCTCAAGATACATTTGAGCCTTATCAAATTCTATGCTTCTATGAAAAATGAACAAGGCTATGTGGCTTTAAACTTGTAAAATCATTGATGCGGATAGCAGACTTCAAGATCTGTGTTGTTATCTTCAAGGCCTTCATTGAAGAAGCAACCTAAAAGATCACCTGAAACTCTGGCATAAGATTTGTTGTTAACAACTCCTTGGGTATAATGGAACTATCCACAGCGACGGTTAAACTTGTTTGTGTGGAAGACAGAACTTTTTCTAAGGCAGTAGAATGAATTCCCACATGATCTAATAACTACCTCAACCATTACCACTTTCCATTCCAAATGTAAGGTGAACGTCTTTGAGTTTGCCTTCAATAATGAACACACATAGTCGTCAAGCAACTAGGACTTGGGCAGTGTAGGCTAGTGGTCACAGCAAGTGTCAGGAACCAAGTGTCGGAACCAGAGGCTAGGGTCATAGTCAGTTGTCAGAAGCCAGAGGTTTGGGTCAAGCTGTAGGTTGAGAACTGGATGTCAAACCCCAAGTCAGTAGTCAGAAGTGAGGGTTGAAGACAGAAATACTTGACACAGGCAGGTAACAGGCAAGGTGGGATCACACGCAGGAGCAGGGCTGAGGCAAAGCTGGGTGCAAGACAGGAGCAGCAAGAACAAGGCAACATAGTCACAATGGCGGACATGAGCTCTGAAAAGCCAGCGTGCTGCCACTAGTTTAAGAGCCTGTCTGCTGACCCTTCAGCTAATCAGGCAGCCTGCTGCAGCTCAGCTGTGCTCCTTAGGCTGCCTGGAAACTAGCTCTGCTGCAGGCTGTGATTGCTGACAGTCGCGCATGAACCATACAATAAATAAACAAAAAAGTTACTCATGAGATTGTCTCACTCGAGAGAATCACTCATAACAAGTGCCAATCAAGGTGCTTAACACGTCCCTGAGAGACATGCAGATGCAATGGTGCTGAGGGTGGGATAAGAACCAGCACAGACAAGAACAGAACAGTCTGGAAGATCAATACAATGTAAATAATATTAAATACTGGCCAAGCGAGTGCTCTTCCAGTACTCATCTTGTTGTTCACTGTTAGTTAAGGGTATGCGGTAGGGCTGGCTTGAAAGCAAACATTCCATTTTGTTATAAACTGAAATCTCAAAATTTGGTTTTGTTCTAGATAGAAACAAAAAACAGGGACCTTTTGAAACTTAATGAGAACACAAGAAAGATCCTGGGCGAGAGTAGTTGCCCAGGCTGTGATTAATAGCTGCCCCCAGGCATTGTTTGACTACCTCTTTCCACTATTCAAAAGATAGAGTTAATGGGATTCCTCTTGGAGTCTTTTGTTTTGTTAAAATCAGAGACAAAGCTCCGGGCAGCAGCAGGCTTTCCCCAGGAACTGAAGCTAAACTTACTAGAGCTAAAATCATTAACTTGGGAACTGGGGAAACCTCAAGAGACTGACAGGCAACTGGGCTAATCTACCTGGCCAGCAGCAGAAGCCAGCAGAGGGGGCTAGTCGAGCCCAGGAACGGAGGCCAAGAGTGCAACTACAACAGTGCCAAGGGGTAGGGCAAGGGGAAGCAAGAAGGGAGAGGCGAAAGACACGCCCCATGTACTCTGGAGTGGGATGGGTTTTGCTCATGGTTTTGATGTTTATTAATTCTGTTTGCACTGTTTTCCCAAATCAGTGCTGACTTAGTTCTTTACTTTTATTAAAAGGTTTATTTTCTACACTCAGACTCTGTGCTTGCGAGAGGGGGAATATTACCTTTTGGGGGCGCCCAGGAGATAGTGTGTAATTTCCCAAGTGACTGGGTGGTGGTTCAAGTCGACTTGGTGTTGTATCACTGAAGCCTTAGATATTGAACCCGGCCATTGTGGCTGCCAATTTTGTCTGGCAGAAGGGTTACACAATTTTTCTACTTTCATAACTGATGTGTCAAGCCCATAAGTGCCACGGCTACGGACTGGCAAGTCCTGGCACAAATTAAGCACTGATTCCACATCATTTTGTAGATTTCTATTAATGCTGATATGTTGTAACTACATATGGACTTTCGCAAATAAAAAAAATATTAACAAAAAAGAAAAAAAAAGTGAAATTTTCAGTTTACCCTAAACGTTGTCAAAGGTTTATAAAAGCATGGATAAGACAGCAATGTGTAAAACAGGATGAATTTGGAACAAAGATGAAAGTTCTCCCAAATGCAAATATTTTAAATCCCTGCAATGTTCAGTCTCTCCAATCCTCTGCTCTAATCCAACAGTGCAGACTGGGGTAGAAGGAGGTGACAATTTCAGGGAGACTCCACCCTATCAAATGTCTTCTTTAAGGTGATAAAAATATTTAGAATCATCTGATGCTTTCTGAGGAACACAATGGAAGCTTTTCCCAAAATCATACATGGAGCTGATAGTGCTGCCTGTTGCTAAACTTCTCTGATACTTTCAATTTTAAGAGCTTGTTTTCAGTTGGGCATGCCTTTGCGAAACTTTAACTGTCTCCAATTAAGTTTACCATGCCCCATGGCTGCCTCATACAGATTTGCTTTGGAAAGTATCACCTAAAACTGGCCAGCTATTTCTGAGAATGAGATTAAGAAAAAAATACGTTGCTTTGTCCATATTCCATTTTTCTTGTGGAAAAAAATAATGTGAATGTGTAATTAAAGATTATATCATAATGCATATATGCTAGGTGGCTCATTTAAGGTGGCACAGGCAACCTGAAGTCTGGCATTTCCAAACTTTTAAATGCTTTACTTCACAAACTTAAATTTTGCAAATGTAGTTATTTGGAGGTAACATTATTGTATGAGATTTTAGTTCCAATCATCTTCAGAGATGTGGATTCAGAGAGTCTGCACAGCTTTAACTACTGTAAAGCAATGGTGGAGAAACCAGAGAAAAAATCTGCAGTGGTTCTCTTGTGATAGACAAGATAGCTATAGAATTGTGAAATGAGTTTGATATGACTATCCATTTTGAGTGCCAAGGAAATGCCTCCTTTCTTTGAAGTGCACACGACTTAAAATCTATTCATTCTTACCCTTTGAAGTCCCTAACTCACACTCCTGCTGTAGATGCCTTGGCATATCTTTTTTTTCTTCCTATCCTCCCGCTACCACATCCTGTGCACCAGGAGCTGCTGCAGAAGCAGTAGAAGTAGGCAATATGACAGCAATGATTCTGGCTCTCCATCTCAAAATTTTCTGCAGACAGGGTGCACATCTGTAGAACCCCATAATGTGGGCTCTGGCTTAATGCTGAAGTCTAGTTCTTCATGTGAAATGATTTATTAGGTACTCTCCAGAAAGACTCTCCCCTAAGGCAGTTCAAAGTACCTGTTATGACTCGTCTCCAAGCAAATTAATATTCAATAGAAAGTCACTTCTGGACCATGCACTTCTGAAAACAGTGATGTTTAACCCACATTGTACTTATCATAATTACGGTTTTACTAATGATTTTTCAGGAAGCACCCCTCAGTGGACATCGGCTGTACATTGTCCAGCAACGTTGTCAGAATTACAGGTTCACAAAACACAAACACTTTTGGAGAGACTTCAGGAACTCCTGGATGATAATCTCAGATGTGTTACTTTCACTTTCAGTCCAGAATAGTTATTCACTAACACACCAGAATTTCTTTCAAATATTCCTCCTCACTCAACCCATCCATCAGAATTATAATCCATCAGGATTATTCCCAATTAGCTGGTCCACAGGCTCCTTTGCATAGGAAATCACTAAGAATGATACCTGGCACTTCAAGATGTTCCTCTTCTAAAAACAAAGCTGAGCAAGTCCAAAACTTTTGCTGTGTCAGAGATGAAAAACAAATAATCATGGAAACCAAACATCCAAATCAGCTTGCAGAAGTTGGCTCATTGTCAGCCTCTAAAGCCTGAATGTAGGGGATTAGTTCACCCAGGAGTTTTCATCTTTGCTACATAGGGATTAGTCACTTCTTTCCTCATCACAGCCTTTGCACACCAAACTGGTATGAAGAAAAACTGACTAAGCTCCTGTCAAAAACCTTGAGTCCTTTATTGCTTCCACATAGTCCTATGGGTAGAAATCCCTGCTGGAAACCCTTTTGATGCAGTTCCCAGAGATAGAAATAGGCAATGTTCATTAGTCTGCTCATGGAGTGATCCCAACAGAGTTGGGGACGGGTTATTTCTAGTGGCCCAAAAAACCCAAACCAGCTCATATGCAGAAGGCACTGCCCTCTACATCCCAAGGGCACAGGATGAGTTGTGAGTCTAGGATTTTTGGTGAGAGACCAGCAACCCAGGATGAGAATAGCAGCTTCTTGTGTTCCTAAAAACCTCTGTATTGCATGGCGATACAGAGATGCCCTTGGCATGGGGGATGGACCAGGAAACAGATGGCAAGTGGAGACTCCAGTACATCACATTGCAGCTAGTTATTTCATTTCACAATTGCCCTGTCCTTGGCCCAAACTCATAGAATCTTATTATTTGCTAAGCACTAGTGAGTGATGGTCTCAGAGCATTTGAATATTTCACTAAGGCCTGGTCTATACTGCTGGTGGATTTTGGCGGCAGTTGACAGGAGATTAGCAAGCTATATAGTGTAGCCTGCATATCTCCCGTCGACTTACTAACTTCTACTTCCCACAGCATCCCCACTGCACTGCACTGATGGGAAATGCCCTCCAGTCGATGCAGAATTAATCATTTTGCAGGGGTGTATTAATGGCATCGATCAGAGGGCACTTCTGGATTCGATTGAGCAGGTCTCCACTGCTGCTCAATCGATGCCATGGAATCAATCCTGCGCCACCGGCAGTGTAGACATACCCTAAGGCCCAATCCCTCAATTAAGTAAACTTAGACCAACCTAAACTTAAAGACTCCAACGACGGGATTACACAACCTCCCTTGGAAGCCTTTTCCAGAGCTTAACTATCCTTATAGTAAGGAGGTTGTTCCTAATATATATCTAAATCTCCCTTGCTGCAAATGAAGCCCATTACATCACCTACCTTGAGTGGACATGGAGAACAATTGATCACCGTCATCTTGCTAATAGCCCTTAACATATTTGAAGAGTGTTATCAGGTTCCTGCATCCCCTCAGTTTTCTTCTCCCAACACTAAACATGCCCAGTTTTATTAAACTTTCTTCAGAGGTCAGGTTTTCTAAAACTTTTATCATGTTGCTCTCCTCCAGACTCTCTCCAATTTGTCCACATATTTCCTAAAGTAAGGTGCGCAGAACTGGATAGAGTACTCCAGCTGAGGCCTCACCAGAGTGGGACAATTTACACGCCCCTCCCCCCCCCATGTCTTAGATATGACATTCCTGTTAATTCACCCCAGAATTATATTCACACCTTTTTCGCAACTGCATCACATCGACTCTCTCTTACTCAATGGGATTGGAGCCTGCAAATAGGAACAGCTGAAGAGACCCGTCCCTTTCACCAAATCTCAATGACACACACAGACAAATTTTCTCTCAGCATCTGACTCCAAACTGCCTGAGGAGAACTGAACATCCACTATGTACCTAAAATAAAAGATTTGTGGGAACAGCTCTCTCCCCTCTCAGAATTACTTAGATTTGGACTGAAAACAGCCCTTTTGCTTACTTAAATGTTCCAAGTGAGACTAACAGATAACTCAGACTCACCCTGTAAATAACTGCTAATATTGCCATGATAATTGAATGCCAGGGTTATAGTTACCTGTTTCCCGTCCCTTTAGAGATTAGAGATCTTCTGAAGAGGTCAAGGGGGACACAGCTGGTACCTGGGTGTGGTTCCAGGAGAGTTCAGTGTACCCCAGAGAGACTCAGCAGCAGTGGGGCTTGTGCAAGCTGTGTATGCTTGTTTCATAAACCCTTCATTTTTAAAACCATCCCTGGTCTGACAGCATAACAATGAAAACCAGATACATGTAAAGGCTGCATTACTGATAGCTAATTTTCTAATACAATCTTGTTCGTTCCACCAGTTTAAAAAGTGAGAACTTTGACTAGAGGCATAAGTGCTTAAACAAAGGGATTGAAGTAAGCAGAGATTTATGGAGTACCCATTGGAAAACAAAGAGAGAGAAATCCCAGCCCCATAAAACTCTCATTGATTTCAGTAGGGCCATGATGTCTCACAGTAGTATACCAAGAGCTGGTCAAATTATGGGGGTGGGAGGAAATTATTTGTGGGTGGAGGTGGGAGCAATTATTCAATAAAAGAATGCCAAAAAAAGAACATATTTGTTAGAAAATTATTAATCGACACTACTTACACAACAGGCTTCTTTAGATTGTAAACTGTAATCCATTCAGGACCAGGATCATCTCTCTGTTTGTAGAATAGTCAGCACAATATCAGATAGGGTATTTTGGTGCTACTATAACAAATATTTACCACAATGACCACTCCAGAATTGTTTATTGAGTGAACTTGTTCCCTCAGTCCAAGAAACGTAGCTCAGCTTTCTGAGATGGCGCCAGTGATGGAAAAATTGGTGCAGAGAAAAAAATGGTAAGAAACCAAACCAGTCATAACAAGGCACTTTTATTAAGAGGAGTGAAGTAGCGCGCATGTCCACATATGTGACAAACAGATTTCATAATTGGACCAAATCCTTAAGTGCTCTATGGTTTTATGGATGCTTTTCCATCAATTCAAGGATGTCAGCATACATACGCTGGGTTGCGTCAAGACCCCAGATGAAATCAACATGGGTCCAGTCAGGAAAATACTTATAGAAAACTAGATTGGTAATTCGAGGGAGTAAAGCTGCAGTGTCCTCTGGGCTTGTAACCAAGTCACGTCCTCCATTCCATAATGCCGTTGGCATGGTCATATCTTCTATCTTATAAAATGGAGGGGTGGTCTGTGGGGACAAAAAGGCAATTTAAAAATCAGACAAATGAAAGTCTGAAGCCTCAATAATTTTTAATCCACATCTATTTGTTAGCTGTGCATTAACATAGGAGTTGCCATAGCAGCCGAGACCAGTGGTCTTTAATTATTATTATGTATTATTGGCATTATAATATATAGGAGCCCTAGTCATGGTCCGAGATTGTATTGTCCCATGCACAAACAGAACAGAAAAACAATCTCTGCCCCAAATTTGTTGCCTTTAATCAACCCACTGTTACCTCAATACCAGGTAGGGTTCTAACCGGTCTGTAGTATTGGGAATCAGGTAATTAGACTAATATCTTTCACTGAGGATGCCTTTGAGGCAGGACATAACATTGGCACTGTTTTAGTTGACCTTTCATTGGCATACCACACAATTTTGCACCGTGGTTCAACTTGCCCATATCATACGAACAACAGACTTCCCCAAGGATCTCTATTTATTCTGATGCTCTTTAATATATATACACACATATGCAGCGAATCTGCTGACCACGTTGGAAACTAAGTTTTCACTGATGACATCTTCCTGGCAATACACCAAAGAAGTTTTGAGGAGTTGGAGTCCTGCCTATCATCTGACCTTGACTTCTTGTCCAAATATTTTTCAAGTGACAACTTAAACTAAAGGCTGTAAAGACTGTGCCATCTTGTTTCCATCCAACTGGTTAACTCCTCCTGACAGCTGCAGATCCTCTTGAAAAATCAGCTAATTATTTCAGCTAATTTTTCTATAGGGATAAAGCTTGACTGCTCTCTGTCCTATCTACAACGTATTGAGAAGACGTGTACTAATATTCTCTTCCACCGGCTTGTAGGCAACTCATGGGATGCTAGCACTGCAACCTTATGGACATCTACCAATGCCCTAATTATTGCACATGTTGAACATTATGCAAAAGTGTGGGGCTCCAGTCATCATTATGGCAAGTTGGACTCAGCGATCAACTCTGCCCTTCATATCATCATTGGTAGGACCTGGTCAACTCCAGTCTCCAAACTCTCAGTCTTGACTGCCAATGCTCCCTCAGAGATTGTGTGTAAAGGCAGGGTCCTGGCCACATTCCTATGCACAGCCAACTCTCAAGACAGCTTACTTCACAATTTCATCTCAAAGCCACACCAAAACCACTGGCTAAAGTCACGATAACCCTTTTCTGAAATAGTTGTGCCTCTCAGGCTGTGCATCAGACACAACCTCTCTAAGCAACAGTGGCAACAGGTAGTGCAAGAGTATATTTGGGATCGAAGGTGTATTTCTTGGGAGATAAACGCCTCAGATAAGCATCCCCTAGTCTCTCTGGATCAGCTCTTGCATGATCATCAGAACCACCATATGAACCTAGAGATCCTTCTTCATTACAACAGGATACCTAGTGTTTATCTGAGTGGTTTCATCTCACACCTAGTCTTGGGGATTCTTGAACTCCCCGTCTTGTCCCTGTGGAGTTCAAGAACAAACAGCATGCCATTTAGTTATGGGCTGCCCTCTTTATCATCATGATGGATAGATGAGTTTGACATCTCCAGATGATGCTGCTGTGAGTGGCTACATCATTTATCCAAGATCTAATTCATCATTTATGCCGTAAGAAGCCATACACCAAAAGAAAAATGCTGTGAGGAAGATGCAAAAAGCCACATCTTGGATAACTATGAAAAACATGCTCACATGAGAAGTTTTGTCCTAACTCCACCAGTGAGAGTTTAGCCTGGGCCCTTAAGTGAGAAAATTTATGTCACATCTTGGTTTTTTGTTTTAATCTTCTCTGAGATAACTGGGATGTTCATGTCTGATATTTAAACCGATTGAGACTTTGCGCCAAGATTTTCCAAATCCTGGTTTAGGTTTCTACATAAGTAGCCTGATTTTGGAAAGTGTCAGCACCCAACATCTCCCACTCACTTCAATCTAAACAAAATCTAAATAATTATAAAAAGGGAAGGGAAAGAGGGATTGTCATTATGTTCAACTGGGGAAAAGAGAAACTGAGGCAGAAGCAGATTAAGTGACTTGCCCATAGTCACACAGAAAGTCTGTGACAGAGATGGAAGTTGAAACCAGATCTCCTAATGGCCAGTTACATGCCTTAAAGCAATGCCACATTTCCTTTATTGCCTTCCTACTCCTGTTTCTGTGTAGGTATATACAGACCCTCTGTGTCTTTGTTACTAGGTGCCTAAATAACTTTCAGGTAGACTATAAGGATTTAATTTCCTTACTTCTGATTCTGACGCTAGGCTCTGTGGCACAAGCTTCCTCATTTTCTGAAATCCTCCTTTCTAAAGCTTAGTGTCCCAGGCCTTGGTTTTGGTAAAATTCTTTTCCCAAGGATGTTCAATTAATTATATTGTGGTCACTATTTCTTACTGCCTCACACACAGTTGTTTCTTGAACCAATTCCTGTGTTTTGTTCAAGATTACGTCAAGAATATCCACTCTACACCACCTGTTCCAAAAAAGAGGTAATTTAGGATGTTAAGTATGACAACTCTGCCCATAATCCAATTTGAACCCTGGTCTCCACAAATGAAAAAGCTAACACACAGAGAAAAAACACAAACTCACCATGCCACTTTGATTTCTGCATATAAACATTCTTAACTTTCAAAATACAAAAAACAAAAAATCTCTTTTCCTTACCTGATTGTATTTATCTTTGTTCTTACAGCCGTAGTCAAAATATTTAAATTCTCCAGATTTAGATACCTAAAAAAGGAAATACACGGGTGTAAAATACAAAACTTAATTAAATTAACTTAATTTGTTCTTCTGCTTGAAAGTGTCATGAAATACTCAAACTAAAGAATAGCACTAATATGCAAAGTTCAACTATTTCTATTAACAAGGAATACATAGCGATGCAACATAAAAGATAAACTGATTTCATAACATTCTTTGAAATCATTCTCAGGCAACTTTTTCCTTTAAAATTACATACTCAAACCTCATATACAAAGATATTCAAAAAATAATGAACACACTCTAATAGAAGCAACTGCTTAGAATCCAGAGTTTTCCAATGTTCCACACCATATACAAAATTAACTGATTTCTATCATGGACTCAGAAAAAAGGAAAACCATCTGAACTGAGAAGACAAGGAGAAGACACACAGATAGTGGTGGACCAGAAAAGAAAAAAGTGATGTGCTGAACTTAAAAAGATCCTTATACAATTATAGACACTAATTTAATTATCTTCTATATGTAAATTGCATCTTTAATTAGCCCTTTCTAGACTAACTAATCTACTCTATCTAGTTACCCATGTGGGTTGAAAGTGATGTATCACCAAGGGCTAAAACGAATACTAGTAAAGAACAATATCATTTCTGTGCTCTGCAGTCCATTTCTCCATTGGCCTTATGCTTCTACCCTGTGTGTCTCCCATTAGTGTGGAATAGTTTTTTCTAAGATTCTAATTCACCGATTTACTGATATCCCAGAATATTAGTGACCATGATGGTTATGATGGAGAAAGAGAACTTCCCAACTGGAGTCAGGTTCCTCATTTAGCAGGACTCCCCTCCCCTTAAGTAATATACTATCATAATCAATCTGAATTTTCCCATTGACTTCCCTGGGAACCAGAATAGGCCCAAGAATGTTTTAGCACTTCTGTTTGTCCACAAATAGCTACAGGGTGTGTAATGAGGTTGAGACACCACATGTGCTAAAGTGATCTAGCTAATCTGACAGCACTAGCCTGTCATATTTTTGTTGCTCACTTCAAGCGTGTGTATGGGATACTTTTTCTAATTATGTCTCTGCTTTGAAGTAGCAATACTTACCTATTAATTAGTTTACCTCTTAAGCAACAAGGCTGGGAAAGGAACTAGCTCCACAGTAGAAGGTAGAAAGGTTCTTTATTGAGTTGCTTTTGTAAAGGGGCTGCTAACCCCATACTGAAAGCTACCGGGGGTTTTATTGTTTTTGTTTTGTTGGCCCTTTCCCAAACCAGGAGAAAGGGGTAGGGCTGAAGAGAAATCAGGATCCTGGGACTGCCAGGTATCCAGGGCCAACGGAGTGAGATCAGCCCTCCAAATCAGCCAGATTAACAGGGCAGGCAGGCAAAAATAGCATCAGTAGCAGGTCCCATCCTCCACGTGTACTAGGACTACAGAGCAGAGCTGGGGAGAGTGTAACAGCATGAACAGCCAGAGAAGCAGCCCAGTCAGAGCAGCCAGGGCAGTAACCAGAGTCGGAGAAGCATTGGAGCGATAGTGTGGAGGAGTCTCCCACTCTCACAGCAGGATCATGTGCACTGGTCTAGGGAGAGAAGAAGAGACAGGCCCCTTTCCCAAACTCTGTCAAGAGGGCATTAAGTGCCAGGGCCAGAGGAGGACATAGCCTGACTGAAGGCCAGAGCCGAAGGTGGACAATGGGTTCTGTCTCAAACACATCCTGGGTCAGTGCCACACCAGCAGCACATCTGGCTCCAAGAAGAAGACAGTGAACTTGTAATTTTGTTGTAACTGTAAAGTTTATTGCACTTGAAAAACTGCTGGATTGTACCTTACCCAAGCCACTTCCTCACAGTGCTTATGCTGTGAAGTGTTCTTTAGTCCCCAAAGAATCGTTTTTGGTGTACATAAATTATATATACACACATTTAAGGGCATTGCAGTGGTCATGGGTTAAGAGGGTAACAAGTGCGTTAGGCATATCATAGGCATAGGTGAGTTACTTAGGTGAGTTAGGCGTATCCATGTCGTCCGTGCCTAGATTTGCCGATGGAGAGACTGAGGTAAACACCCAGGAACTCCTGGGCTCCATACTCCCTGTCTATTGCAAGTCCTGTTCACATGGGGCTGGGATGGATAGGCAAAGTCTTGAATTACCAGGGAGAAGTGAATTGGGGCAGGGACTCAGATTATCACTCAGTTCAGCTGGGGTACTATGTACATAGAGAAATCCCCCTATTTTGGTAGGACAAATTCTCACTTACATTTTGCTGAAGTATACTTTTGAGCCCTAATCCAGTAAAAAAAACAAAAAAACAAAAAACAAACAAACAAACAAAAAAACCAGTACTAAAACCAGTACTAATCTTTAAGTACATGAATACTCCTTTTGAATTCAATGGGACTATGCATATGCTTAATGATTTGCTGGACTGGGGCCTTTTTGTGAGCTTCTTTGTAGAATTCACTCCCTGTGGTCCTGGTTCAGTTGTAAAGATTTCACCTGTAATTAACCAGGCCTCTGGTCCTTTAGGTAAATGCCACAGGGCTATCCTGACAACTATGAACTCTATGGCCAAAGGAACAGCAATTGCATCTGGAGGTAATGGAACTGCCAGTGCTTGAGGAAAAAAATCAGGCAGTTGGAGTTGTCGTCATGGGATTATGTGATTACCTAGGAGAAGAGTGCATTTCTTTTGCCATACTTTTTGGAGTGGATTGGAGGACTGGGCCAGAAATCTGATGAGGTTCAACAAGAATAATTTCAGAGTCATGAATTTAGGATAGACAAATCCCATGCACTGCAACTGACTGGGGACTGACTGGTTAGGCAGCAGCTTTGCAGAAAAGAATCTGGGGGTTACAATGGAAAAGAAGCTGGATATGAGTCAACTGTGTGCCCTTATTGTCAGGAAGGCTAGCATCATATTGGGCTGCATTAGTAAGAGCATTGCCAGCAGATTGAAAGAAGTGATTATTCCCCTCTATTTGGCATTGTTGAGGCCACATTTTGTGTATTGTGTCCAGTTTTGGGCTCCCCACTACACGAAGGATGTGGACAAGTTGGAGAAAGTCCAGCGGAGGGCAACGAAAATTATTAGGGGGCTGGAGCATGTGATTTATGAGGAGAGACTGAGGGAAACTGGGTTTGTTTAATCTGCAGAAGAGAAGAATGATGGGGGGGATTTGATAGCAGCCTTCAACTACCTGAAAGGGGGTTCCAGGGAGGATGGAGCGAGGCTGTTCTGTGGTGGCAGATGACAGAACAAGGAGCAATGATCTCAGATTGCAGTGGGGGGAGGTCTAGGTTGGACAGTAGGAAAAATTTTTTCACTAGGAGGGTGGCGAAGCACTGGAAAGGGTTACCTAGGGAGGTGGTGGAATCACCATCCTTAAAGGTTTTTAAGGCCCGGCTTGACAAAGCCCTGGCTGAGATGATTTAATTGAGGTTGGTCCTGCTTTGAGCACGGGGTCAGAATAGATGACCTCCTGAGGTCCCCTTCCAAACCTAATATTCTATGACTTTTCAAGAATTCTGTGGAGAATCCAGCTTTCCAGTTTCTCACTTTTAACTACCATCCAGTACTGTTAAAAATCATTCATCCTCACTAGAATCATAGAAGGTTAGAGTTGGAAGGGATCTCAGAAGGTCATCTAGTCCAACCCCCTGCTCAAAGCAGGACTAACCTTAGCTAAATCATCCCAGCCAGGGCTTTTCTCAAGTCACAGCTTAAGAACCTAAATAAATCTAAACCTTAAAAACTAGGATATTAGCACTTTTGAGTGTATTTAAAGATTGATCCAGGGAGAAATCAAGCACTTTCAACTCCTATTAGTCCCAGGATACAGTTCTGAGTCTCGGAGGTCATGCATACAGTAGGAAAAATTGTCTGCTCAATTCACTGAGGTTTGGAAAAATTGTAGTATAAGCTTAGTTAATTTTTCTCCATCCTCCCTTCTCCTTCAAAAAGGATGTACAATAAAACAGCTATATTTATTACATTGCAGAAATTTTTTCTCTATTCTGCTTGTATTGATTCTTTCATTTTCTTTGGATCATCAGAATTCTTCTTTTTACCTACAAATTTATAAAAATTAAACATAAAAAAAAAAAAAAAAAAAAAAAAAACCCAAGCAGATACCTGATTATTGAGAAGGTTCTAAATGACCCTGTTAAATGTAATACCAAACCTCAGTTTCTGATAGTAAAGGGAGATGATTATTTCATTGATAAATGGATGATTTTCTGCTATACAAATTTTTAACTAACGTGTGAAAGTAAGAGTCAAGCCAAATTATAAATCATCATCCATTAGTACAGTATATTTACTTTAAAAGAAGACATGGTTAAACAGTGCAATAATATCAGAAACTCTACCTGGCCCCAGTGGATTATATTTTTTACAGATGTATAATCTGGAAAACTTGCTACAAACACATCTGCTCGGCTCTGCAAGAAAAAATATTGTTACACAGTATTCACTCTTTAAGTGAAGTAAATAAGGACAAAATTCTACTTAAACTTAACATTCAATTCAGTTTGACTTATCCATGCTTTAGTCATAGGACACAATTTAAAATAGAAATTTTTATCACAGTAAATCAAATAAACTTTACAAGAAACCCAAAGATAAAAATGTGAAAGTCAAAAAAGCATATCCATTCCAAACACAGCCCCATTTCCATCCCCCTCCCCCTAACAAAAGCCCGAGAGAACAGTTGGAGCTTACCTCTAGACCAGAAAGTCATTATTTACAAGATTTAAAATGGGTTTTCATTAAGTGCATGAATTTAGCTCTACAAAAGGCAAGTGCAGCAGCAGCTGAGCCCAAATTTTGTACTGGAGATGTCATTACACAGCAAAATTTCAGTAGTTTACTGGGTTTGGCCTTGTGGCCTTTGGGAAAGAAGCTGAAGGAAGAAGCCAGGCAGAGACAGAAGCCTGCAGGAACAGCTGCAGAAGCAGCTTAAGCAGAGACTAGGCAGAGAAGAGGGTAAAAGGAAGCCCAGCAGGGCCCCCCCAATTACCCAGAACTGTGCAGAGGAGAATTCTCCCCATGATCCCAAGGTCTTTGGGCATCCTCACTCCTTTTCCCTCTTCCACATGCCATGGGGCTTGAAGAAAACAACTTCAGGGAGAAGCCAACCAGAGACTGGAGCCAGCAAAGCAACTGCAGAAGTATCTTAAACAGGGACTGACTGACACAGATTGTCTGTTTAATATGATTGATTGACACTGTTTCATCTAATCGCCTTCCGCCCCCTGCTTCAAACTCTGCACCTTAGCATCACTCCACACCTGTCCATCCTATCTTCCTCCCCTCCCTCTTCTCACCTGTTCTGTCCCCTTCATTGCTATGCCTTGCTTTTCTTTCCATTTAGCTAATGCCTTCCTAACAGAAATCATAATTAAAAACTCCCTGAATTAACATGACAATTGATACCAGCACATGATTCTCTTGGCTTGTGTGCGCTATCCCTTTTCTTACCCTCTTGTGTGTGTTTTCTCTATTTAGACTTCCAGGTCTTTCACGCACAGATGGTCTACTACCCTGTGTCTGTATACTGCCTAGGACAATGGGGCCTGATCTTGGTTGTTCCTAGAAACTATCGTAATAGACAAGAGTCATAATAAGACAAGCAAACCCACGTGAACCTAAACCAGAACTACTATAGATCCTAGTCACCCACGTTATTATGCAAACCCATTGTATTCAGAATTCATCTCCTTGACATAGCAATGGCACCTCCAGGAAAGGGATCAAAACTGACATTTCAAACATTTGCAAAAAAGAGAAAAAAATAAAATCAATTTTTCTAAGCTGCAATAAAGAAAGAAAAGTGCTTCAGCAGCAATTACGGGGAACAGATGAGCCAAATTTAATTTAATTAGTACTAGACTGTATTGGGCACTGCCCTGCAATTCACCTTCTACACAATGCTCACTGTGACAAAAAAAAAAAAAAAAGAACCACCCCAAGCGCTGAAACAGTCTAAAGAACTAATTATCTCATTGCAAGAAAGATATTTATATTAAGCTCTCCAGGACAGGGACTTTTTCTACACTTCTACAGCACCTAGCAGTGTGGGACTGCCATCCTGACTGAGAGTTTTGGGCACCAAAGTTATATGTTGTTGTTGATGATGATGGTATGTTCCACAAGCACTTTGAAACTAAGAAGCTAACTTCTGCAGATCAGTAAACTAGGATTGTTACTATACATACCACATTTAAGTTTTTCTCATTAAATCCACCTAAAATAAAAAAAAGGGCTTGGATGCAAAGTTGGTCTATTAGTCCAGTTCCGCACACCTTGGCGGTAAGTGATTTCAGTCTCGCACTTAACAGACAGAATTCTTTCTTGCCAAAAAAAATCTGAGGAAATATAAAGAGGGATTGTTCACCACGACTCTTAAATGCATTGCTTATTATTACTTTCTTATAACACCTCACAAGTAGGTAAGAGTCTCAGAAAGACTCAGGTAAAGAATTAAATTTGTTGGGATGTTCACAGCTTTATCCTAGCCAAGAATCCTTTCACATACAGTTAGTATTCATTTCAGTACTAGTAAAATGCCAGAGCCTCTCCTCTTGTTTCACCTGCGGAGGGGGATCAGCATCCTTCCCATTTTATAATGGGAGAACATTAGAATTTTTTCCACGAGCTCTACTATAATTTTAGATGGTATTAATTAAATTCATCTCAGTAATTTGTTCTAACATCACACCTTTTAATCCTAGCCTATAGGAGACCTTTCTGTTTAAGGAGTTGTAGGATCTCTGAGCCAAAATTTCCCAATCTTTAAAATGGGGTTCATGTGACAGACCTACTTCTGGAATAATATTTGTGGAGTGCTGTATTAATTCTGAGGAAAGCTCAAGAACTGTCGTCTCTCTGCCCTTATTTTTGTGGGAGTGTTACCTCCTTTTTTCCTCATACTTTACAGTCTTTGAAAGAACATGCTACTCCTCATGACTGAATCTTTGTGCAAAATGGGGGTTTTTCAGGCTTTTGGATGTTTGTCAGTGAAATTCAGACTTGATATTCTGGCCCCCTTCTCCCCTCAAAAAAAATCAAATTTCAGGTGTGCAAAACTCTAGTGGAATACTTTGGTGAAAAACATTCAATTAGTTTTACACACACACACACGCACGCACGCACACACACACACACACCCCACCCCCACCCCCCAGTTTCTCATAATCCTAGTTTCTCTTTGCTTGTCACACTATTGTTGCATGATGCGTGGTAAATATGTTTGCATACATATTGTTCTGCATGGGAAATGTACATATAACACTCCTGTGTGCATACAGGCTACAGATCCCAAATTTCCATTTAGTGACTTTTCATGTATCTATAATTATTCATTAAAGTAATGAAATATGGAAGATTCTACATACCCTTAAAATACCAGTAGGAAGACGTATCAGTTGTGTCAGAGGGGCTTTGCTTTTGTTTAATGTGTATGCAGGAGCCAAGGCAAAAAATATTTTGATTTTTTGAGCCAGTTGAGGCAATGCTGAAATTGCAATGAAAGCTGAGGAAGCAAAAGAGATTAATGAAAGCCATCTTAGAACCAAATTACAACATACAACAACCCTGTATATACAGGTAGATCTGTGCCTGTGCCAGTTCAGACACTCAGTTTGATTAAGGTAAGTGTTAATCTCAGACCTCAATGTATATTTTGTTTGTAAGAAATCAGAACTAATGCAGAAAGTTGAAGATCATTCAGGGTAAACACAAGATAAGATCTTTTCCCATTAGCTGGAACTACAGGTATCTGATAGTAAATTAACGGCAATATTTGCTAACCACAGGCAATCTTTTCTCCGTGTTTGTCTCAGAATATGCTAGAAAACAACAGTTTCCATACTGTATATTTCTGACGACGGTTGGATTCTCTTCCATATTATCAAAAATTTTTAAAATACAATGAAAACAAAAACCCAGCTAATACAGTGTTCCCTCCTTATTCATAAGGCTGGATCACATACAAATAGTTGGAAGAATGTTTGGGATAATGTGAGGGTCCCAAGAACATTCTAAGAATTTAACAACAAGAAGAGGAAAACAACCTTAACATGATTATCATTTGTGTATCTAGTTCCAATATTGAGATCAATAATCTCAATTGCATCCATCTCCTTTTCTGCCCATTCAGCTCCCTTCTCAAAATTGTGGTCTCCTCTCTCTCCTTCCCAAGACTATGTCCCATTGGGAATTGCTTTCTCATTCATGCACAACTGAATGGAAGTGGAGAGCAACGATGCACCCGTTTTGACCAAAATCTTGTTATAAATGCATGTGAAAAATATTCAGAGTGAGATAACAGACCCAATCAAACCTCAGCTATGAAATAGGGACAAAAAGACAAAACACATTTAGTTGTCTTCTTCCGAACGTACCTATTGTGCAGCCCTGAGAATACCCAACGTAATACAGGCTCTGCTGCCCAGTTTTCTGCAGAATGAAGTCTATCAGTGCTGGAAGGTCATACATGGCCATTTCATGAAAACTGCAACACAAAAAGATAAAGCTGCTTGCATGACTGAGTTGTAATTCCTGCTCCTGTGCAGCACTTACATGCAATTACTGAGCCACACATCTGTCCGTTAAATAAAAATAAGTGTAGTTTTGGATGTGGATGGCTTCTTTTGCTGTTTGTTTTGTTCTGGGTTGTGAATTATGAGACAAAAAGGAGTTTTTATATAAAGTGAGGCATTAAGAGTCCCAGTTGAGTAGGTAGTATGCAAGCAGGCTTCTTTACGTTATTATTTAGTATATGTCTATCATATCCCCTCTTATTTCTCCTCTCTAAACTAATAATCTCAGTCTTTTCTGCTTCTCTTCGCAGGGAAGTCTCCCCATGCATATAACCCGAGACCTCTATTTCTGCTATATCCTTTTTGAGATAGCGTGACCATACTCAAATGCAATATTACAGGTACAGGCATTGATTTATATTGTTGCTCCTATTTCCAACACCAATGCCTGTTCTGATCGCAATGTTTCTCCTCTGTTGAACAGTAGAATTCAAGGGCCTGGCAGGTTGGTTTCCAGTGCAGTAGAAACCCATGACTGAATCTGGGTCCCTTTTTTATGTAATTTGATTTATTTACATGTATATACCAGGCCTGTTTGAAATGGTCAAACAGCATGCAGATCAATGACTTCTTCCAGCTCCACACCAGTAACTGGTGCTCAGAGAGCAACCCTACTTACACCGGACCCTAGTCAAGACCCAGGGCAAAGAGCAAACACTTCTGCTCATACTCCATCTCTCCCTAAGCTGCCTCTATACAAAGCACATCATTGTACTTCTTTTGTTGACCACTGTCTGTCTTATCTACTAGGTGCTTAACTCCAAGTTATAGGCTCTCTGTTGCTATTGAAACTGGCTGAAAAATTTCCGACAGAACTGTTTTTCATTGGAAAATTTGTCAAAATTTGATAAAATTTCATTTAGAAAAAACCCATAGTGAAATATTTATAAATTATATTACAATGTAATATAACATTTTTTAAAAAGTTGAAATCTAAAGAGTTTGACTGACTGGAATAAAAAACAACTTTATTTCTTGGGAAAATTCAGTGTTTTGTACACATTTGGAACAGAAGCAAATTTTGAAATTGCAGAATTTTCTGTGAAACACTATTTCCAGTTCCCACACAGCTCTACATATTATTTAGTTAGATAGCTCCAAGCACAGAGGGGCACTGATCTTGGTTAGGGCCTAACGAGCTCATTAAAGTAAGACGATCTATGCTGACATACAGTTAGCTTACTGCATAGCAAAGTATTAGTGCATGTGTGAAGTATGGTTTTTAAACACTTGTAACTTAGCTAAATCCTTTTTTTCACTGGATAGTGAAAATGTACCTCTGTGACACAGGGAATATGTACTTGCCAAGAATTAAGTTCTGTCGTCTCCCACTGAAGTACTAGAGCTGTTAAAAAGGTTTGAGAAACTTATTTATAATGACTTAAGTGTTGTTTTTCAATGACTCCATCTTCCAAAGCACCTGAACTATTTTCCTCAAATGTTCAACAGCAATATTTATTCCCAAGTGAAAAAAACAGGGAAACCTTTCATCTCAAAAGGCAAATGTAAAGAGATAAATTGCTGGCACATCCTCATAAGGAAATGCTTGTTCACATAAATTATAGGCATCTTTTACATGTTCTTTTTATTATATATTACAATCAAAAAGTGCCAAATTCAGTAGTTTCTTTCCAGTTCAGCTTACCTGAAATCCCAAAATTTCTCTTGGTCAATTGAAAGGTTCTGGTGTCTTCTAGACCAAGCATTCCCTCTGTTGTTTCCTATCCAAACATCATAGCCTGCATCTGCTAATATGAAGCCCAGGCTGTTATTGGGCAAATTGGAAACCCAGTTGCTACCTTCTAAAAGAAGACCATGCAGCAGTAACACAGCCAGCTTTGGGCCTGGAAATTAAAAATAATGGAATATTTCACAAAAACAGGAATTCTGTAACATGGTAATAATGTAACACTGATTCCTCTTCCAGCCAAAGTCTACAAGAGTAGGCAAATATTCCCTGACTTGATTACAACAAACCTTTGCAATAAATTGCTTTAATATTTCATTATACAGGTCAGGGAACTGATTGAGAAAGGCAAAGTAACTTCCTTAATTCCTTAAGTAACATAGTGCAGAGCCAGGAATACAACCGAAGACCTCCTGATTCCCAATGCTCTGCTCATATCTGTGGACCACGTTGTCTTACTCCAAATGGCTGAGCATCAACGTCTCCCAATTATCCCAGTCCCATTCAGTTGCAGTTGTCAATGTTTGGTAATTCGAATAATCAGGAACTAGGTGTCTCAATTTGGGCATCCAGAAAATGAGAACACAATTAGTTGCCACATGTGAAAATTGTGCTCTCGTTGTCTTTCCCGCCCTCACACAGTGATATTTGTCTGTGGCAGAGCCAGGGATAGGAACTAGCTCTTCTGGACAGTACACAACTCTCATTTGAGTACACAGTGCAGCACTGTCCAAAATTTGATTTCAGTCTTTCTAGAGCTCTGCAGCATAAGTCTGAGTAGCACTAAGCTCAGCCAGTACATCCCAGCAAGGGCAATGTGCACAGAATAATTTTGGACTCTTCTCTGTTTACATCCTAAGTTTGAGACTTGCTCCTACTTTGAGCTGTTCATTAGGGCTCAGTCCTGGACTCTGAACATAGAGAAACTCCTGCAATAAATTCCTCTTCTTAGATTTAGCCGTTTTCATTGTTGAAATGATTTACCTTGGAACAACTCTAGTTTTCCAGAATTTTTGACTTGCTGAGAAACAAGAATTTACAGTTCGTAATCAAGCTTCGCCAACACCCACGTCTTTGCCATCCTGTTCTCCACCATCAGTCCCTCTCAGGGAAAAAGTTCCAACACCCAAAGGATATGGGAAAGACCATAACAGATTAGCAAGAGTTGTTCAGGTAAACATTTATTCTCAGGAATAAAACATTTTCCCAATATGATGAAGGGGAGAGTTTTACATCCCATCAAGGTATTGATTCATTCTCCACTGAAGCAGGGGGTGAGAATGCAACCTCCCTGAATAAAAGGACTAGACTGGCTACTAATGCATTTCCTTTAAGCATGAAAAGGCAGGGTATCACCACAGAAGAGCTATTTGAATTGGTAACTTGGGTCCACAGGTCCTCCCAGAGCAGACTGCCACTAAGATAAGAAGAACTAGCACATTACCGGAAAGCCCTGGCTATACCCCCTTCCTGCCATAGCATCTTCTAGGCAGATCTTCCATCAGCATCTCTCAGGGCTGAAACAACACCCCCTAAGAATTTCTTAGTTCCTGTGAAAGTAGCCATACCTGTCTCCCTGGGATTTTCTTTGCCATGAGGAATTCTGTTTGTGCTAAGATAATAGCCGTCAGCTGTTAGAACGTCATACTCCTCACTCGGGTAACCTTTGTACAGGATCTTCTCACTCTACAGAATGAAAATGAAGATTTTTGCCTAAATTCTATTTTTTATATCCTTTTCATCTATTATCTCATGCAGGGATGAGGGTTAAAAAATAGGTTTTATTTTGGCTTCATTTCCAGGAACCTGAACACTGCAGTTAAGCCTAAAAAACAACACTGAACAAAACCTTAATACTGAAAGAGTTATCCTCTCTCGCTGTATTTTTAAAACGGCTTAATCCAGGAAACATTGGAAATCTTCCCAGAGAACGTAGTCTATTGGTTTCCAGCTCAGTTCCCAGACCATGGAAGTTCAGAGAAGGCTGAATTCAGAAAAGCATCTGAAAATTTAGAATTTTATCTTAATTTTAGTCTATAAAAGGTTTACACATTTTCCTGTCACTTATCCACACATTAAACCCAGAGAGGAAGTGTTAGCAAGAATAAGCATTCAGAAACCTACGGTGGCAGCAGGTTTTAGTGGGATCAAGAGTAAGAAATGTGAACAAAAATTGAAAAAGGGAGACATTGAATTTTTGAGTCCAATCAAAAGAGGGAAGAAGTTTGGTGAGTGGAAATAAGACTGGGTTCCAATGTTTCACTTGTTCGGAATACAAATACTCCAATCCAATGGAATAAATTAGAGGCTGAGGTCACTGCTGAATCCTGAAAAAAGCCATCTTTAAAAACTCTGAAAAGCCTGGCGATAAGAAGCAGAGAAGGCAGCAGACCTCTGAAAGCTTTTATCAAACCTGACAAATAAAAGTTTGCTCAGGAGTCATTTTATAGAAACAAGAAAGATCTAAGTGCACATGAATCAATGTATGGTGCACACTGCCCAGCTGCTCTGCCGTTAGGAGCCTCTCTTGATAATAAGCAAAATGAGGCACTAGGAAGTCTGAACCCTTCCCTCTACCACTTCCTACAGCCTCCTGTTCCTACAACCCTGCTATTATACATTGTAAATATAATCCACATAGGTTGAATATAATAATGTAACTTAACTACTAAGAAAAATTAGCCATCCAAACCATTTAGTGAATAGTTGGTATAAGTAATACATTTGCAGTATCAGGAACTGCACATGGAAAAGAGTTCTGAATTCAGCAAAAAATTTATTCCCCATGAACAATCTAACCAGCCCTATTTTTACACACTTCAAGAATCCTAAGACTACAGAAGGTTCAAAATGCAGAAGAAAGACCATGTCTCTTCCTCTGCTCGGGATGGTGTGGTGCCAGTTGAGAACCAAGAAATAGGAATGCCTTACAGATGGACTCATCAGCATCCTCAACAGTGAGAAACTGAGCTCTGTGAAACTCCCCATCCTCATCAACACAACACGACTCTTGCCAAGGGAAGGCAGACTGGTGTTTGTAAGTGGACCTTTTTTACTCATCCAGTCACAAGCCAGCAATAACCAGCTAACATTTGTAAAGTGACATTAACTGCGCTGGGCCAGAGAGGGAAAGGGACTATATTTGGTTCTGATCCTGCAAATAGCTGAGCCCTGCATCTTATATGATCAGGCCCTTTATGGGTTATTTGTGTATGATCCGGGGACATTTTATATAACTAAAAGATGAAATGGTACAAACTCATGATCAGTGGTTAAAGGTGGATGTGAATTTCTGATACACAGGGATGTCAGATTAGATCCTTAAACAGGAAAAATTCTTTTTAGGAGAGAGAGAGAGTTTTGGTACTTACGGTCTTGCTCATACTGATAATCCTAAAAGGAGTTCCAGGACTCACCCTTATAACAACTTTCTCTCAGGCTTCCAAGATATAAAAGCACCTGTGATTCATTAATACTATTACACAATATCAAGTTTATGTTTATAAATAGCAGCATTACAATTTTTTAATCAAGTGATGTAACATGTTAGTGAAATCAGAAATTACTCTCTGCCAATTCAGTTTTTATACCACTTGGAGAAAGCCTCAGAACAGAACAATGTAAAAAGCTATTCTCTTATGTTTCCTTTATTTTTGATCACACTGAAGTCAATTCAGATCAGTGGTGAAACTCCACACATTACAGACAAGTTTGGTGTAACTGAAACCAGACCATAGCCAGTACCCATCGTAATCTCTGCTCTAGAGAAGGCAGATTAGATTGGACCCTTTTGGAAAAATGGAGAGTGAAGGTAAGTGCTGGAGACCTGGGAGAATTTTGGTTAAAGGATAAATCTGTTACTATAGAAACTGTAAAGCACATTGCATAAACAACAGTGAACACATTCCATTATTTCCAAACTTTCTCCAATAAGAAACTTACAATATTCATAAATGCTTCAGGATTCCCATGGCCACTGCTTATGAGTTCTTCTGGATTTGCAATTCCTTGTGTCAGGTATGTCACCAGAATGAACAGCCACATGTTGACCTTGTGCAAAATTAATTTATCCATCAATACTTTTGGTGGAAGCACACATTCCAAAAAAAAAAAAAGGCACCGTCCAATGCTGAAGAAAGTCCGTGGGGAAACAAAGCCAGCAGTTTCTAAGGAAGACAATATTAAACATATGACTGACAAATCTCCTGATGTGAAGGAAAGACAGGAAGAATCATCAGAGACCAATAAGGGGTTGTTTAATGGCCTTAAAATCAAAAAGGAATCCTACAAGAAGTGGAAATATTGAGAAATTGATAAGAAGGAATAGAAAAGAATAGCAGAAGCATGTAGGGATAAAATCAGAAAGGTGAAGGCAATAAGTTACAGTAAGTTACACTTAGCAAGGGACATAAAAGATAATAAGAGGTTCTTTAAATACCCTAGGAGCAAGAGAAAGATGAAAAAACGTGTAGATCTTCTGCTTAGGGGGAAAGAGCTCTAATAACAGAAGGTATCAAGAAGTCTGAGGTGCTTAATGTCTATTTGGCTTCAGTCTTCATTAAAAAGAAGAATGGTGACAATTTACTCAACAATTAATATTAACAACAAAGGGGAAGGAACAAGCCAAAATATGGAATGAACAGGTTGAAGACTATTTAGATAAGTTAAAATACTGAAATTGGCAGGGCCTGATGAAATTCATCCTTGTGTAATTAAGTAACTAGCTCAGCAATCGTCTTCAAGAACTCAGAGAATGGGTGAGGTCCCAGAGGGCTAGAGATGAAGGGAAAACAGTACCTGTCTTTAAAAAGGGAACAAAGACAACCCAGGGAATTATAGACCAGTCAACCTAATTTCAATACCTGGAAAAATACTAGAACAAATTATTAAACAGCCAATTAGTAAGCACCTAGATGCTAATAGGGTTATAAGGAATAGCCAACATGGATTTGCGAAGAACAAATCATGCTGAACCAACCTAATTCTTCTTTGACAGGTTACTAACCTAGAGGATAGGGGGAAGCAATAGATGTGATTTATCTTGATTTTAGTAATGTTTTTGACACACTCCCACACACTATTCTCATAAACTAAATAGGAAAACGTGGTCTATATGTAATTACCATGAGGTGGGTGCACAACTGGCCCATTCTTATCAGCTCTGGTGAGGCCTGAGTCCTGTGTCCAGTTCTAGGCACCACACTTCAGGAAATATATGAACAAATTGGATAAAGTCTGGAGCAGAGCAAGAAAACATGAAAGAAGTTTTTGAAAACCTGACTCCTGAGGAAAGGCTAACGAAAACTGAGCATGTATAGTCTTGGAAAAGGAAGACTGAGGTGGAACCTGATATCAGTCTTCAAATATGTTAAGGGCTGTTATCAAGAGAACAATGATCAGTTGTTCTCCACGTATATTGAAGTAGGACTAGCAGTAATGGCTTAAGGTGCAGCAAGGGAGATTTTGAGTGTGATATTGGGAAATATCCACAGGAGATACTGTCAGCCTGATCCCTGGGCAGGGCTCCTGAAGCAAGCCATTCCTGTATACAGCTTCTGGAGTGAACATACAACTCTTTGGATCTAGTGAGTACGATATGTTGTAGTTAATTGTTGGCTTTGTGTTGAACTACCTACCTAAGAAATCCTTACACATTAAACCTTACTGATCTGAAAATCGGGCGTACCATGTCTCACTGGTAACTTCACACGGATCAAAGAATGCCTCGCAACAGGTTGGAACCAGAGCTACCTGATGTAGGCAGGAACAGGGCTCCTGATGTAGGCAAGGCTGGGTGCAAGACAGGAGCAGCAGGAATAAGGCAACACAGGCAGTCACACTGGCAGGTGTGAGCACTGAAAAGCTAGTGAGCTACTGCTGGTTTAAGAGCCTATCTGCGGACCCTTCCAGCTAAATCAGGTGGCATAGCCAATCATGCAGCTGCTGCAGGTCAGCTGCGCTTCTTAAGTTGCCTGGAAATTAGCTGGGCCGCAGGCTGTGATTCCTGACAGTAGCACAGGAGGCATACAATAAATAAATAAAATAATTAACTTAAACTAAAATATTACTCATGAGATTTTCTCACTTAGGAGAAAAGAGAGAATCACACATAAGTGCTAGTCACAGTGCTTATCACATCCCTGAGAGACATGAAGATGCAATGGTGCTGGGTTGGATAAGAATCAGAAGAGAACAACAGAACAATCTGTAGGATCAAAAAATGTAAATAATATTAAACACTGGCCAAGTGAGTGCTCTTACAGTATTCATCTTATTGATCACTGTTATTTAAGGGTATGCAGTAGGGCTGATCAGAAAACAAACATTCCACTTTGTGATAAATTGAAATTTCAAAATTTGTTTTTGTTCTAGATAGAAACAAAAACGGGGACCTTTAGAAACAGCAGAGAACATAAAAAAGATCTTGGGCCAGAATAGCTAATAGGTTAGGCCATGCACTAGGAGATGGAAGACCTAGGTTCAGCTATCTGATTTTGGGATGAGAAGTCTTCATCTCCCTCTTGAAATTCCATCCTTGACCCAGGAAACCCTACTAATTTCCTCAAAACAGATACATTTCTGCAAAAAAGTTTCAGTAGTGACAAACTGGCATTTTCCTACCAAAAAACATTTGTTGAAACGTACCAGTTCACGCACATAACAGCAGTTTTATTGAATGTCTTTTTTGTCAGTAACAATTGTATATTCCACATCATTTTGTAGGTCTGTATTAATGCTGATATGTTGTAACTACATATTGGTTTTTGTAAATAATAAAATATTAACTAAAAAAAAGGAAAAAATGAAGTGAACTTTTCAGTTTGCCCTAAACTTTGTCAAAAGTTTATTAAAGCATAGATAAGACAGTAGGGCATAAATCAGGCCAAATTTGGAACAGAGATGAAAGGTCTCTGAAATGCAAATATTTTAACCCCCTGCAATGTTCAGTCTCTCCAATCCTCTGCTCTAATCCAACACTACAGACTAGGGTAAAAAGGCAAAAATGTCTTCTTTAAAGAGGTCAACAATATTTATAATCATCTGAAGCTTTCTGAGGAAAACAATGGAAGTTTCTCCCAAAATTATACATATGTGCTCAGACATTGCAATTCTAATCAGTTGCAGATCCAGAGATTCTGCACAGCTGTAAAAGTTATAAAATAGTGGTGGAGAGACCAGAGAAAAAATCTGCAGTTGTTCATTTGTGATGGACAAGATAGCTATAGAATTGTGAAGTGAGCTTTATACGAAGATGCATTTTAAGTGCCAGTGGAATATCTCCTTAGCTTGAAGTGTACATGTCTTAAAAATACTTCATTCATTCTACCTCCTGAGGTCCCTGATTCACACTCCTGCTGTAGATACCTTGACCTGTCCTCCCACTACCCCATCCTGTGCACCATGAGATGCTGAAGAAGCAGTACAAGTAGGCAATATGACAGAAATTAATCTGGCTCCCAATCTCAAAAATTTCTGCAGTCAGTGTGCACATCTGCATCACCGCAAAGTGTGGGCTCTGGCTTAATGCTGAAATCTAGTCCTTCGTGTGAAATGATTTACTGTATTAGATACACTCCAGAAAGGCTCTCCCCTAAGGCAGCTCAAAGTACCTGATTTGACTAGTCTTCAAAAATTCCTGGACCATGCACATCTGAAAACAGTGAGAGGTTTAACCCGCATTGTACTTACCATAATTACATTTTTTCTGATGATTTTTTAGGAAGCACCCTTCAATAGACCCTCAGTAGACATCTGCTGTACACCCTTTAGCCTCAGAGGAAAAAGCAACCAAAATACCACATTCCAAATACAACCAAATAGAGACTCCCCTCCTGCCCCCTTTTGAGGGAGTCTCAAAGGCTGCAGCAGTTTTGACATATATGGAAATGCACAATTATGTACACATTTGTTTAGAGACACAAATCACGTCACAGAGAGGAGACTGATCCCTCATCCTGTCCCAGGAAAGTAATTAAATGCAAATCTGAGTCAGAGTTAAATTAAGAGACGGTGTTACCCACCACAGTCCTGCTGCATGAAGTGGATTCAGATGTCTGAACATTGGCAACTTTGATGTCCTCAGTGTTTAAAAAAAAAAAAAAAAAAGCAGCACGAGAGGGCTGATACCTCCCATATCATAACATCTCATACTTCTTGCTCTCCAATCAGGAGTAGTCTTGAAGTGTCATTTACCAAGCCCTCTCTCTCTTTGGCCTGATTTTTAAATTGAAACTGGCTAGGGATACCTGTACCTGATTTGTGAAGGGGAAGCAGCTGTCTGCCTAATTAACCAGGGGCTCTACACAGGCCCAGGTGAAGGAAGTAGGGTCTTGGAGTCATTCATGACCAAGAGAGTAGCTGAAGGGGAGGGGCAGAGGCAGAGAAACTCTTATAGTACCTTTAACTTTCCAGAGAGCCTACAGATTGGCACAGGTACTCCTCTAAGGGAAGTACAAGTCAGAGTAAATACATATATATCAAATGCTAAAAATAAGCCAAAGAGAGAGAGAGGATTGGTAAATATTTTATATATATAAGACCCTCTGGTTTAGCAGTCGAGTGTAGTTTATTTACAATGTACAGTCCCACCATCTTCCTACAACAATATAATTTGGCTAGCTGCCTCAGGCGCATCTACAGCTAGGTATGCAGAGCCTCTGCTCCCCTTCCACTCCCCAGCTTCTCCTTCCCTACTTCCTTCACCTGGGCCTGTATATAGCCCCAGCTAATTAAGCAGACAGCTGCTTCCCCTTTACAAATCGCATACAGGTGTCCCTAGCCAGCTCCAATTTACCTCACTTAATTGGGGCTGGCATGGCAGAGGACTGGCTAAGGGGTTGCTGTCCAGCACTCTGTCACAATACATATCACAAAATAAATTGACTCTTGTAATTATGTTAACAGTAAAGAGACCACATGGCAATTATGTCTCTGCTCTTTACTAACAGAAAAATTACTGACTGATTGTGATCTGCAGTCTTAAAAAAAATTACCCTAAACTTGAAAGAAAAAAATAGACTTGGAGTCAGGAATTGTCACCAAATTCCGTTATGAAATGTCCACCTAAATTCTGTATTCAATCAATCACATAGAATCACTTCAATTGTCGGTAACAGGGCATCAGCCTATAACATTAATATACAACATATTAGATAGCAAAGTTTAATCCTTTGCTAGATTGATGACAATTTATTAGGCAATGATGTTTTTCTTTGTTTTCCCTTTTCCTCCAGGTGATAAATACCATCTCAATAATATTTGCACAGTGCAGTAGAAATCTGAAAGTGCAATTCAATATTGCCAATTTTCATTCAGTATTAGCTTTCATTTTGCCAAATTAAATCCCTTGCCATGCTAAACTGCTCTTATCACTAGCAACATTGTCAGAATCACAGGTTCACAAAATAAACCCCACATTTTGGGAGAGACTTCAGGTTCTTCTGGATGATATCCTCAGATGTGTTACTTTCACTTTCAAGTCCAAAATAGCAGTTCACTGATGCACCCGGAATTTCTTTCAAACATTCCTCCTCACTCAACCCATCCATCAGAATACTGTGCTAAGTTTACATCCTTGCAGAATTTGGTTAACTGCCCAGTGGACATTTGCTGGTGCAGGCACATTCCCAAATACCAATATACTATCATGAAAAAACCTGGAACACATTCATGATCAGACAGACAGTGTTTGGAGACTTCTGCCAAGATCATTTGAAAATAAGATGTTCAACGGTCCCAGACTGCACTCCACATTTTTGCCATAACAACTTTATGTACAGATTGACAAAGAGAGAAGTTACATGGTATATGTGGAGAGGATTAAACCAGAAAAATCTATGACTTTTCTGAATTTACTTTATATCCAGAAAAAAGAAACAGATTCCTGCAGGATCTGCAGAAGGGGATAGTAAGTTGGTGAGATGATAAGAACAGCACAATGCCATCTTCTTCAAGTGTGATTTGATTTTTTTTTAAAGCAGCCCTTTCTTATGGTATCACCCCATCCTTGGATTATTCCTGATTAGCTGGTTCACAGGTTCCTTTGCATAGGAAAACAGTAAGGATGGTACATGGCACTCTTCTAAAACCAAAGCTGAGCAAGTTCAAAACTTTTGCTGTGTCAGATGAAAAACAAAATAATCGTGGAATCCAAACATCCAAATCAGCTTGCAGAAATTGGCTCATTGTCAGCCTCTAAGGCCTGAACTATAGGGGATTAGTTCACCCAGGAGTTTTCATCTTTGATACATAGAGATAAGTCACTTCTTTCCTCACACCTTTCCTTTACTACACACCAAGCTGGTGTGAAGAAAACTGACTAAGCTCCTGTTTCAAAAACCTTGAGTCCTTTATTGCTTCCACATAGTCCTGTGTGTAGAAATCCCTGCTGGAAATCCCTTTGATGCAGTTCCCAGAGGTACTGCCTGTGGCAGGACTCAGGCAATAGGTAATGTTAATTAGTCTAGTCATGGAGTGATCCCAGCAGAGGTGAGTGCGGGTTATTTCCAGTGGCCCAAAAAACCCAAGCCAGTTCATGTACAGAAGGCACTGCGCTCTACATCCCAAAGGCACAGGATGAGCTATGAATCTAGGACTTCTGGTGAGAGACCAGCAAACCAGAATGATAATAGCAGCTTCTTGTATTCCTAAGAGCCACTGTATTGCATGGTGACACAGAGATACCTTTGGTTTGGAGGATGGGCCAAGAAACAAGTGGATGCTGGCAAGTGGAGACTCCAGTACATCACATTGCAGCTAGTTGTTCCACTTCTTAGTTGCCCTGTCCTTGGTCCAAACTCAGGGAGCCTTTATTATTTATACAACACTAGTGATGTCCTCAGAGCATTTGAATATTTCACCAAGGCCCCAGTCCCACAGTAAAGTAAACCTAGAGCATTCCAGACAGGTGTTTGTCCAACCTGTTCATAAAAACCTCCAATAATGGAGATTATACATTTTGAAGCCTATTCCAGAGCTTAACTATCCTTATAGTAAGGAGGTTGTTCCTAATATCTATCTAAATCTCCCTTGCTGCAAATGAAGTCCATTACATCACGTCCTACCTTGAGTGGACATGGAGAACAATTGATCACCGTCATCTTGATAGTAGCCCTTAACATATTTGAAGAGTGTTATCAGGTTCCTGCATCCCCTCAGTTTTCTTCTCCCAACACTAAACATGCCCAGTTGTGTTAAACTTTCTTCAGAGGTCAGGTTTTCTAAAACTTTTATCACGTTGCTCTCCTCCAGACTCTTTCCAATTTGTCCATATCTTTCCCAAAGTGTGGTGCCCAGAACTGGACATAGTACTCCAGCTGAGGCTTCATCAGAGGGGACAATAACCCCCCATGTCTTAGATATGACATCCCTGTTAGTTCACCGCAGAATTGCCTTTTTCACAAATGTATCACATCGTTGACTCTTACTCAATGGAATTGGAGCCTGCAAATGGGAACGGCTGAAGAGATCAGTCCCTTTCAACGTATCTCAGTCTCACACACACACACACACACACACACACACACACACACACACACACACACACACACACACACACACACACACACACACACACACACACACACACACACACACACACACACACACACACAAATTTTCTCTCAGCATCTAACTGACTGCAAGAGAACTGAACGTCCACTCTGCACCAAAAAAAAAAGATTTCTGGGAATAGCTCTCTTCCCTCTCAAAATTACTTAGATTTAGATTGAAAACAGCTCCTTTGTTTAATTAAAATGTTCTAAATGAAACTCGGACTCACTATAAATAATTGATAATGTTGCAATCATAATGGAATGCTAGGGTTACAGTTACCTTTGTCCTGTCCCTTTAAGGATTAGAAGTCTTCTGAAGAGATCAAGGGGGACACAGCTGGTACCAAGGTGTGGTCCCAGGAGAGTTTGGTGTGCTCCAGAGAGACTCAGAAGCAGTGGGATTTCTGTGAGCTGTGGTTACTTATTTGGATATTAAGTTTAATTAATAAACGGCTCAGTTTTAATACCGTCCCTGGTCAGGGAGTGTAATATAGACAGGCAGATACATGTAAAGGCTGCATTACTGACAACTAATTTTCTAATGCAATCTCGTACCTTCTTCTAGTTTAAAAAGCGAGAACTTTGACTGGAGATTTAAGTGCCGAAACAAAGGGTTTGGAAGTAAGCAGCAATTTACAGAGTACCCACTGGGAAACAAAGAGGGGGAAATCCCAGACTCATAAAGCTCCATGGCAAAATGCCCACTGACTGCAGAAGAGCCAGGATTTCACCCACTTCTGTGGTTTTATGGATGCTCCTCCATCAATTCAAGGATGTCAGCATACATTCGCTGTGTTGCATCAAGACCCCAGATGAAATCAATATGGGTCCAATCAGGAAAATACTTATAGAAAATTAGATTGGTAATTCGTGGGAGTAAAGCTGCAGTGTCCTCTGGGCTTGTAACCAAGTCACGTCCTCCATTCCATAATGCTGTTGGCATGGTCATATCTTCTATCTTATAAAATCGAGGGGTGTTCTATGAGAGAAGAGGCCATTTAAAAATCAGACAAATGAAAGTCTAAAACCTCAATAACTTTTAATGCAAATATATTTGTTAGCTGTGCAATAACATAGCTGTAGCCATAGCAGTCAAGACCAGTGGTCTTTAATTATTATTAATTATTATTTGTATTATTATAGTATATAGGAGCCCTAGTCATGGCCCAAGATTGTATTGTCCTATGCACAAACAGAACAAGACAATCTCTGCCCCAAATCTGTTGCCTTTAATCAACCCACTGTTACCTCATTACCAGGTAGGGTTCCAACTGGCGTGTAGCACTGAGAATCAAGTAATTAGGTGGATATCTTTCACTGAAGTTGTCTTTGAGGCAGGACATAACATTGGCACTGTTTTAGTTGTCCTTCAGCATACCAAAGTTCTGTACCATGGACAAGTCCCAAAATTTTGCTTCATGGTCCCAGACCAGAATCTTCTAGATTTTATTATGGAGACCATTTTTAACACTACGGTGATTGTCAAGTGTAGAAATGGTTCAACTTGCCCACATCATATGAACAACAGACTTCCCCAGGATCTCTACTTTTTCTGATGTTCTTTCTCTCACACACACACACACACACACACACACACACCACCACCACCACCAACCACCTTGGCAATTAAGTTTGTGATGCTGATGACATGTTCCTGGCAATACACAGAAAGAGCTTTGAGGTGTTGGAATCCTGCCTGTCATCTGACTTTGACATCTTATCCAAGTACTTTTCAAAATGACGACTTAAACTAAAAGCTGTAAAGACTGTGCCATCTTGTTTCCATCTCACCAAGCCATTAGATCATTGACAGCTGCAGATCCTCCTGAAAAATCAGCAAATCATTTTTGGACTGTACTCTTTTTCTATAGGGATAAAACTTGACCCTTCTCTGTCCTATCTACATCCAATTATCAAGACAGCTTACTTCACAATTTCATCTCAAAACCACACAAAAACTACTGGCTAAAGTCACGATACCCCTTTTCTGAAATAGTTGAGCCTCTCAGGCTGTGCATCAGACACAACCTTTCTAAGCAATGGTGGCAACAGGTAGTGTGAGAGTATATTTGGGATTGAAGGTGTATTTCTTGGGAGATAAATGCCTCAGATCAGCATTCCCTAGTCTATCTGGATCAACTCTTGCATGATCATCAGAACAATCATATGAACCTAAAGATCCTTCTTAATTACAAGATACCTAGTGTCATGAGTGGTTTATCTCACACCTATTCTTGGGGATTCTTGAACTCCCTGTCTTGTCCCTGTGGAGTTCAAGAACAAACAGCATGCCATCTGGTTATGGGCTGCCCCCTTTATCATCATAAGGTGGATAGATGAGTTTAGGCATCTTATGAGTTTGACATCTCCAGACAATGCTGCCATGAGAGTGGCTACATCACTTACCCAAGATCTAATTCATTGTTTGTGCCATCCGGCACCATATGCCAAAAGAAGAATGCTTGTGAGGAAGATGCAAGAAGCCATATTTTGGATAACTATGAAAAACACACTCATATTAGAAGTTTTGTTCTAATCCCACCACTGAGAGTTTGGCCTGTGCCCTTAAGTGAGAAAGTTTATGTCACATCTAGGTTTTTTGTTTTAATCTTCTCTTAGAATACTGGGATGTTAATGTCTGATATTTAAACTTATTGAGACTTTGCTCCAAGATTTTCAAAACCAGGAGCCAAAGGTTTGCTCCAAAATCCTAGGTTAGGCTTCTAGTAAGTGGCCTGATTTTGGAAAGTGTCCAGCATTCAATATCTCCCAATAAATTCAATCTAAGCAGACCTAATCTAAATAATTATTAAAAGAGAAGGAAAAGAGGGATTGTCATTATGCTCAATTGGGAAGAAAGGAAACCAAGGCACAAGCAGATTACGTGATTTACCCATGTCCGCACAGAAAATCTGTGACAGAGCTGAGAGTTGAAGCCAGATCTCCTAATGGCCAGTCCTGTGCATTAATGCGAGGCCACCTGTCCTTCTGTGCCTTCCTGCTCCCTTTTCTGCATAGACATAGACAGACCCCCTATGACTCCGTTATAAGATGCCTAAATAACCTCTAGGTAGACTATAAGGATTTTACTTCCTTACTTCTGACTTTAGGCTCTGTGGCACAAGCTTCCTCATTTTTTAAATCCTTATTTCTAAAGTTTAGTGTCACAGAGCTTGGTTTTGTTAAAATTCTTTTCCCAAGGATATTAAGATTAATTATATTGTGGTCACTATTTCTTACTGGCTCAGATATAGTTGTTTCTTGAACCAACTCTAGTGTTTTGTTTAAGATTAAGTCAAGCATAGCCTATCTCCTTGTGCAGCCTATACCACGTGTTCCAATGAGGTAATTTAGGATGTAAAATATGACAGCTCGGCCCATAATCAGATTGGAAACCAGGTCTCAAGAGACAAAAATCTAATGCACAAATGCACAAATATTCTGACTTTAGTTCTCTCCTTGTTCCTCTTATCTTTCAAAAAAGAAAAAACAAATATCACTTTTGCCTACCTAACTGTATTTATCTTTGTTTTTACAGCCATAGTCAAAATACCTAAATTCTCCAGATTTAGCTACCTCAAAAAAGAAAATACAAGGTGTAAAATATTAAAACACAACTGAATGAACTTAATTTGTTTTTCTGCTTTAAAGAGTCATAAAATGTTCAAACTAAAAAGTAGTAATAAGATGTCCAGTTACACAGTTTCTGTTAACAAAAAATACGCAGCTGTGCCACATAAAAGATAACCTGTTTTCATAATGTTCTCTCTATTCACTCCTAGGCAATTTTTTCATTTTAAATTATACACTCAAATCTCATAATAATATATAAAGATAATATAAATAAAATAAAGAAAACACACTAATAGAAGGAATTGTTTAAAATCCACAGTTTTCAAACACTCTCCATTGAAATCAACTAATTTCTATCAGGAACTGAGGGAAAAGAAAAATCATTTGAATTGAAAAGAAAAGAAGATGATAGACAGACAGACAATGATGGACAATTTGCAGAATAAAGTGATGTACTAATCCTAACGAGATCCTTATACAATTATGAGCAATAATTTAATTATCTTCTAAACATAAATTGAACCTTTAATTACCCCTTTCCAGACTGATTAACCAACCCACTAACTGAGCTACCCAGGTGGGTTGAAAGGGTTTTATCCAATAGCTAAAAATGAATACCAGGAAAGCATAATATCTTGATGATGATGATGATAATATAATTTCTGTGCTTTGTAGTCCATTTCTCCATTGGCCCAATGCCTCTATCCTGTGCTTCTCTAATTAATGTAGGATATTTCTTTTCTAAGATTCTAACATCACTCATTTACTGGTATCCCAGAATATTAGTGACAATGACGGTTATGATGGAGAAGGATAAATTTTCCAGTTGAAACAGGGTTCCCATTTAGCCAGGCTCTTTTCCCTTTAAGTAATATACAATCCTAATTAATTTGAATTTTCCCATTGACATTCCTGAGAGCCAGCATAGGCCCCAAAATGTTTTATCACCTTTTTTTGGTGGTCTAATAGGCCTCTACACAGTGTGTAGAAAGGGTAAGAAATCCCACATGCTAAAAACAGTCTAGCTAATCTGACAGCACTAGCCTGTCATATTTTTTGTTGCTCACTTCAAGTGTGTGTATTGGATACTTTTTCTAACTATGCCTCTGCTTTGAAGTAGCAACACTTATCTATGAACCATTGTTAATAAGCAAGTTCCTTCTGGGGAAGGAACTAGCTCCACAATTACAGGTAGAAGGTTCCTTATTGAGTTGCTTTGTTGAAGTAAAATTTTGAGCCCCAAACAAGCAAAAAAAGCACATAAACCAGTACTGCTCTTTAAGTACATGAATACTCCCTTTCAATTCAATGGAACCACACCTATGCTTAATTTTTAGATAGACTGGGGACTTATCCTGGGCTTCTTTGAAGAACTCTCTCCCTTTCTTCCTGGATAAAATGTAAAGATTTCACCTGTAACTAACAAACCCTCTGGTCTCTTCGATAAATTTCACAGGGCTATCCTGCCAATTGTGAATTTTATTGCCCCAAGTACAGCAGTTACCTCTGGAGGTAATGGAACTGCTAGTAGTTTAGGGGGGAAAGATCAGGCAGTTGGAGTTATTGCCATGGGATTACGTGATTATCTAGGGGAAGGGGATATTTCTTTTGCCACACTTTTCCAGAGTAAGTGCAGAGCATTGGAGAAAATCTTTCCCCATGAATTCATCCTCTTTACATAAATTTCAATGTCTGGATGATGTTGACATGGATTTGAAATTCCTTGTTAAAAAGTACCTATAAGACTAAAACTTGTTCTCTGGGGACATTTGTAGAAACTCTCATTGAGGATAAATGTGTATCTTTGCAAGAAAAAATGAAAACCTGGAAAGTCTGCCATGTATAGCTTGTGTATAATACTATATCCTATGGCCCCAATATGTTGCAGTGCTTAGCCCACAGCTCCCTCTCCAGAAATGCCTTGCAATATTATCTGACTTGCCCAAGATTAGACAGGAATTCTGTGCAGAACCCAACTTTCCTGTCTCTCATTTTAAACCACAGTTGTTTATTGTTAACTATAAACATTTATTGTTAACAATAAATACAAAATCATTCATCCTTATATTAGGATATTAGCACCTTTGAGTGTATTTTAAAGATTGATCCAGGGAGGAATTGAGCACTTCCAATTCCTATTCATCTTAGGATCCAGTACAGAGTCACTGAGGCCATGCATATACTAGGAAAAATTGTCTGCTCAACTCACTGTAAGGTTTGAAAAGATTTTAGTATAAACTTAGTTAATTCTACTCCATCCTCCCATCTCCTTTGTGAAGGACATAGCAGAAGATAGATATTTATTACATTGTAGAAATATTTCTCCTTTCTGCTTGTATGGATGATTCTTTCATTTTCTTTGGATCATCAAAATTCTTCTATTTACCTAGAAATAAACTAATAATAAACCAAGCAGATAACACCCAAGCAGTACTGAGCAGCTACTGACTGATCCTGTTAAACTTAATACAAAACCTCACTCTCTGGTGGCAAAGGGAGATAATTATATGATCATATATCATTGGTACACAGGTGATTCTCTCCTACACAAATTTTAATTGAAGTATGTAAGGAAGAGTCAAGTCAGATTAAAAAACATCATCCATTAGTGTAATATTTAATTTAAAAGAAGACGTGGTTAAACAGCTCTATAAATATCAGAAACTCTACCTGGCTCAAGTGGATTACGTTTCTATACAGATGTATAGTCTGGAAAGTTTGCTACATACACATCTGCTTGGCTCTGCAAGAAAAAAAATATTGTTACACAGTATTCATTTTCTAAGTGAAGTAAACATGCACAAAATTCTACTTAACATTCATGTTAATAAGTTGGACAACAACAGTTTCCATATTGTATGGACTCGAATTTCTCTTCCACATCTTCAAATCTTTTTTAAATAAAATGAAAACAAAAATCCTGTTTACAAGGCCAGATCAGGTACAAATAGTGGAAAGACGACTTGGGATATTGTGAGGGTCACAAGTAATACTAAGCACTTAGCAACAAGGGGAGGAGGGGAACTAACATGATTATAATTTGTGTATCCAATTCCAGTATTGTGATCTAAAATCTCAATTCCATCCACCCTCTTTTTTGCCTACTCAGCTCCCTTCTCAAAATTTTGGTCTCTATCTCTTTCCCAAGACGCTGCTCAGCAAGGAATTGCTCTGTCGCTGGTGCTCAGTTGAATGGAAGTGGAAAGCAGAGATGCACCCGTTTTGACCAGTCTCTTGTTATAAATCCATGTGAGTAACATGGTGAAATAACAGTCCAAACCTTGTGTAAACCTTCCACAAAATGGAAATCCTAGTTCCCATGTCTGTATTTTAGGGACTATGTTTATCATCTCCCTCTGAGACACTAGAACTCTTAAAAAATATTTTTGAAAGAACTTATAAAGATGAAAGTGTTTTCCACTGTCTTTATCCTTCAAAACACTTGAACTGCTTTTTCCTCAGATGTTCAACAACATTTCTAAGTGAAAAACAAACATGCAGAAAAGGTAAACGTGAAAGTGATACAAATTACTGCCACAGCCTCATAAAGAAATGCTTATGCAGCATACAAGAGAAAAATTTTCATGCTCTGCCTACCTGAAATCCCCAAATTCCTCTTGGTCAACTGAAAGGTTCTGGTGTCTTCTAGACTTGATGTTCCCTCTGTTGTTTCCTATCCAGACATCTGATAGTATGAAGCCCAGGCTGTTTTGGGACAGATTGGCAACCCAGTTACTACCTTCTGAAAGAACATGCTGCAGTAACACAGCAGATTTTGGGTCTGGAAAAGAAACAAATGGAATATTTTACAAAAATGAAACTTCAGTAATGTAGTAATGACTTAACACTGATTCATCTCCCGGCCAAGATCTAGGAGCAGAAGCAAATAGTCCCTGATTTTATTAGAGCAAACATTTATAATAATATGTTCAGTATTTATTTTGGTTTATTTATTAATTTTCTCAGCTTTCAAGCAGTCAAGAAATATTTGGATGCAAAGGAGTGGATTCTTTTCTGGGAAGAAGAGAAATTAGCGGGCATAAATACAGTATGTTTATTGTTATGCTAGGCATGGTCAGGTAGCTTTGTTATACAGTCTTCCAAGTTTTTTTTCTTAGCATGTGAGGAAGTGTCTATGTTGTTGTTCATGTTGGTATGGAAGGGATTTTGTCTAGAGGCAGCCTGGGGGGAGAGGAAGCTGTGCCAGCAGCAGGAGTGTTGCTCTCTGTCTTGTACTGTTGATTAGGGTCAGTTCCTGAGGCAGAGTTGCCCTTTGGTGACTGAGCATCTGTATTGCGCGGAGATTCCTGGAATCTGGGATTGTCCTGTACAAAGAACTGGTGATTAGGATCAGGGCATGTAAAACAAATTCAAGTTTCTTGGAAGGGGGAACATCTCAATATTATTTATTATGCCTCTTCTAGCTCACTACTAGATTACACCATTTATATACGTCCGCTGCCATTTGTTCTAACATGGGAATATGGTCCTGTCTGGATTATATTAAAAATTGTTACAAGTATGTTCCTAGGGTGCTGAGTCAAAAGTTGATTGTACAAGCTTAATTATGTCCCTTACTGTGTATGTATTCTGATATTGTATTTAATTACATGATAACATACTATTTTTTCCACCAGACACTTGCCTCATTCAGTGCATAGGGTGGACAATACTGAATGTTCCTTTTTCCCCCATTCTCTGCACTCAGTGTGTGGCGCTAGGCATTATTTACTGCACTCAATCCAAACCTTGCACTGAAAACAAAATGATTCAGAATTACTCGGTACCCCTAGCTTGTCTATAGAGTTCACCTTTGTAGTATCTAAATACTTCAGAAACATTAAAGCACCAATCTCCACAACTCC
The DNA here is from genome assembly GCF_026122565.2 of Emydura macquarii macquarii. Taxonomy (NCBI): domain Eukaryota; kingdom Metazoa; phylum Chordata; order Testudines; family Chelidae; genus Emydura; species Emydura macquarii. The sequence goes on along the minus strand of NW_027131527.1, from coordinate 19,847,466 downwards.
CCTGAATTATCAGCCCCAATTTACAGATGAGAAACAGACACAAAGAGGTTAGGACAAACATTTGCAAAAATGTGTTCACTAATTTTGGGTGCTCAATGATTTTACAGAGTAGCTAGCATCATATTATTAATGCTTCATAAAGCACTGTACAGATATTAAGTAATTAATCCACACAATACCCTTGTGAGCTAGGTGGATAAATATTAGAGAAGGTAAAATTGAAAATTTATTTTCCTCTGGGAAATCCTGAGATTTTTAACATTTGGTTTAGTTCTACATATGAACTAAAAGTCAAAATTGGGACTTTCCCACTAAATGAAATATTCAGAAGTATAGTTATTATATATAGATATATAATAAATATAGAAAAACATGTTTAGACAAGTTCAAAACATTTCATATTAACTTCATCATTTATATTAAGTTATAAATATCAAAATTAAAAATATCAAAAGGAAATGAAGAAGGCAATACAAATGTTTCAGACTTATTGCAATGAAACTGACACATTCCTATGTGTCAATTTTGTTGAATAATTTTGTTAAACAACAACAGATCCAACAGAATGTTTTTCACCAGCTCTAATGAATATTATCCCATTTTACAGGTGGGGAAATGGAGACACAAAGGCAAAGGGACTTCCTTAATTCTACACAAGTCAGAATATAACTGAGGGCCTCCTGATTTGCAATGCTGTGTTTATTCTTCCAAACCATACTGTCTTTCTGCCAGAGATGCTGAGCACCCACTGAGCCCAGTTGCATTCATCTGCAGTTGGCCATTCTAACAATCAGGTGCCAGGTGTCTCCAATTGGATATCCAGAAAGTCAATACACAATTAGTTATCACATATTAATATTACAGTCTAATTGTCTTACCCAGCAGACACAGAAACATCTGTCTGCCTAGCTCTTCTGGGCAGCTAATAACTGTCTTAATCTTTGAAGTACACAATCCAGCATTCACCATTATGATTGCGACTCCCTCCATCTTCTGGGACCTCAGGATCTACTGTAATACCACTGGACCTTCATTGTCCTGCTCTTGAAAGATATCCTGACCCAGGTAGGCAAAAGAGAGGGAGCCAGATAACATCATTCCCTCCATCGACTTTGGCTAAATCCCAACCACCGCCTGGGCTGTGAGACTGTCTCCTCCTGTCCCCCCATGTCCTTTTTCTTCCTCACCTTATTTCTTCACCTTCCTCTCTCTCTCCTTTTTCCTTCTGTCCAAAAGAGTCTGGCTTAGCCAGGCAAGACTGTATATTTACAATGCTGCTGTGAGTCTGTGACCAGAAAGAGGCAATTAAAAGTAATGGCTTGAATACCTGATGGTGGTACAAGTTTACCACGTCTCAGAGTGGCTAAAAAGGCCATGTGCTGAGCCTGTGTTTTTCCATCAGTGAGGTTACTAGTGAGAGTCACCACCAGAGACAGAAGCTGTATTTTCTGTCTCGGCTGTTCTTTTCCCTCCTGTTTTGTGTGTGTTTGTCCTGTTTTGTCTTTTTGGAAACAGGATTGGATTTCATCAATAACCAAAAACAGCTCCAGTCCATCTCAAGTAACTTTTTTCTCCTTTTCCCACAGAGGACAGTTATTTCTACTTTTAATACCACCTAAAAAACTGTCAAGTGAGTGTAGGAGGGAGAGATTTCCTTCCAAAAACCTCTTTCCAGCAAGAGGGCAAGGGAACAAGGAATGTTGTTAAAATGAAATCTTGCTTAACACTTTATATTTCAAATACTTTTCTGATTTTCCTTCTTTTCTGTGTCTTTGATAAAAGGTTAGAAAATATTTTCAGTAATGTGTTTACCATGGTACTAAGTAAGCTGAGGTCTGTGTATACAAAACTCCAAGCCTTGTTTAAAACTGTTTAAAGATGGACAGTGACTGGGTCATGTTAACACCTTTTGACTCTTAGAGCCCATATGTTCCATCTTAATTAATACAACAGAGTCCCACCAGAGCAGGCTGCCTCTGAAATGAAAAGAATCAGCAAACCCCAGAGAAACCCTGCCATACCCCCTTCCTGCCATAGCACCTTGTATGCAAACTTTCCACCAGCATCTCTCAGTGCTGAAACAAGACCCAAGTCTCCTTGGTTCCTGTGAAATGGAGCCATATCTGTGTCCCCAGGAATTCCTTTGCCATGAGGAATTCTGTTCATGCTAAGGTAATAGCCATCAGTTGTCAGGACTTCATATTCCTTACTTGGGTATCCTTTGCATAGGATCTTCTCACTCTACAAAATGAAAAAAATAAAAAGGTTGTTAATGACATTTCAATCCATTATCTGGTACAGGGAGGAGGGGTCTCTCAGAAGGAGTAACAAAACGGGGGTTATTTCCATGAATTCCTTCACTTTTCTGAGTAGATCAATGAGGTCAGTCAAAGCCTGAATAATGCAAGAGTGAGCCTCTCTCACTGTATTTCTAATTTGGATCAATCCAGAAAGCCCTGGAAATCTTCCCAGAGAGCATAGTCTGTTGCTCAGGAGTCAGTTTATAGAAGCTCAGCTGCCCTGCCCCTAGGAGTCTCCACTGATAATAAGCAAAATGATATATTAGGGTAGGCCAGAATGATGACATGAAGGATGAGCTGGCATGGGTAGGACCCCCCAACCAACCTGGAAGCTTTTATGACCTATGGATTAAGATTGAGGACTGGCTATCAGAACACCACTGGGAAAGGAAGAGAACCATGCCTACGTACATGACCCTGGTCAGCACATCTCCAGTATTCCCTTCCCTCACAACCTGAAACTATGCAGGTAACTGTGGATCAGCCACTTCCCTCTGATGCTGGGCATTGGGCTTCTGTCTTTACTGTGTGGGGTTGTTGCACTTTGCCATCTCCTGTCTGGGAAAAGGCAAGGTCTGCATGTCTTGGTCAGGGAATACAAGGTCTTAGTCCCAATATAAAGGTCAAGGCTGGACATTTTCCCCTCAAGACTGGATATGGCCTCCACACCCGTTCACTGGTATCCTAACAGCAGTCCATCAACATCTGATGCACCCTCTACTTTCACTTTGTCTGCAACATTCTCCCATGTCAGAAATCAGCTTGCAGCACTAATAGACTCCAGTGCTTCCAGCTGTTTTATTAACTCAGATTTTGCTTGAGTTCATGGAATTCCAACCCAGTACAAGTTGTCCCCAACCTGGTTAAATGCATCGATAGTCACTCCTCTCCTCAGGTCCTGTCATGCATGAGAGGGCACCCTGACTTGTCACAACCCTTTAGGGACACCATGAAACACTACAGTTTGGTCTTGCATTCTGCACATTCTCTAATCATCTTCATGATCACCTGGCTCACCACTCATGACTTATACATCTTCTGGAAGACTGGGGAGGTTTGATTCTGGGTTAGTCATTCTGCCTACAGTCCTGCCTCACTGAACCTGGGTTCAAATCAGAAGCTATTTGCAGTTTGACCCCTGAGGATGCACTGCCCTTCTGAGAGCCCCGGAACAACAGGGATGGAGTCCATGAAATCCCAGATATCAGCTACCCAAACAATACCTGCAAAATACCAGAACCTTGCAGATGTTTCTCACAATGGGAGGCGGACATACTTCACGTACACAGTCACCCCTGTTACTACAAATGCCAGATAGACCTCCAAACAGGGGCAGAGATTCCATTTGACCTATTTACTCCCTCTCCGAGCCTAAGTGGAGGCATTCCCAGAGAACCTGAAAAAGGGATTCATCCATGTCCTCAGCATGAACTCTGATTTTCTTTGTGACGAAGAGGAATGGCTCCTGTACCTTTGCATGGACTATTAGGCTCTAAACAAGGTTACCATTCAGAACCCTTTGTCAATCATTAATGAACTTTGAGAGACACTTCAACTTGCAAGAATTTTCACCAAGATGGACCTCCATGGGCCTATAACTTGCTCTGTATCTGGGCAGGGGACAAATAAGATGGTGTTCCGCACCTACTCTGGGCATTTGGAATACCTAGTGACGCCATTTAGGATATGTAATGCTCCCGCAACCTTTCAGAACTTTCTCAGTGATACATTTAGGGACATGCTGGATCAGTTTGTAATGATCTATCTAGATGGCATCCTTATCTTTTCTGAGAACCAGGTCCACCCTCATCAACACACCGTGTCTTAGCAAAGGAATGCAGAACTGTGTTTTCTCATCATCCAGTTACAGGCTGGGAGATAGCCAGCTAACATTTCTAAAAAAGAAATTAACGTACTTTGACAGAGGGAAAGAGACCAACTTTAGTTCACATGCTGCAAGTAGGTGAACCCAGCATATCATACTATCAGATCCTTTGTGCGTTATTTTGTATATGATCCACAGACATTTTGTATGAACTAAAATAGATGAAAATGTAGTTTATGATTAGTGAGTAAGGTGAATTTCTGAAACTTGGGAAAAATCTTTTTAGGAGTTAGTGAATTTTGGCACTTTCTGTCTTGTTTAAACTAATAATCCTAAAAGGAGTCCCAAGATTCATCCTTTCAAGAACATTCCATCAAGCTTCCAAGATTAAAAAATACCTACTTCAATAATACTATAATACAATATCAAGTTTATGTTTTAATTAGCAGCATTACAATTTTTTGATTAACTGGATAGTGAAATCACTATTTGCTGTCTGCCAGTTCAGTTCTTATACCATTGGGAGAAAGGCTCAGAAGAGAAGAATGTAAAAAGCTGTTCCCTTATGTTCGGTGTATTTTTTAATCACTCTGGGTCCCATTCAGAACAGTAGTGGACCTCCAGAGACCACAGATGAGTTCAGTATAACTGAAACCAGACCCCATAGCCAGTACCCATCATAATCTCTGCCCTAATAAAGACAGATTAGATTGGACCCTACTGAGAAATGGAGACTGAAGATAAATGTTGGAGACAAGAGACAGATTTGCTTAAAGGATAAACCTCTTAAAGTAGAAATTACAAAACACACTGCATAAATAACTGTGCCCAGATTCCTCTAATAAGCAACTTACAATATTCATAAATGCTTCTGGATTCCCATGTCCTCTTCTTATGAATTCTTCAGAATTTACAATACTGTTTGTCAAATACGCCACCAGAATTAACAGCCACATTTGGCCCTGTGCAAAATAATTTGTGCATCAATAGCTTTGATAGGAACATACACTCACGGAAATGACACTTTCCAATGCTGAAGGTCAGTGTAACATAAAGGAATGGGGCAGGAGGAAATTAACCAAGTTGTGTGGTTTTAAACTTTGCTTTTTGAGGAAGGCAATGGAAATTGCTCCCAATATTATACATGGAACTGTTAACATTGCCCATAGCTAAGGTTCTCTGATACTTTCTATTATAAGCACTTTTTTCCAGTTGATTTTCTGATCTTTAATTGTTTAAAATGGAATTTACCATGCCACATGTCTGCCTCATGCTGAATTGTTTCGGAAATTTTCAGCTAAAACTGTTCAGACATTTTCGAGAATGAGATTAGGGAAAAATACATTGCTTTGTCCATATTCCATTTTTCTTGTGGGAAAAATAATGTGGAAGTGTAATTGAAGATTATATGATAATGCATTATCATAGGGGGGCTGAATTAAAGTTGCACAAGCAAATTGAAGTCAGATATTTCCTAATAGTAGTGGAGAGATCCAGAGAGGACATCTAGAGTAGTTTAGTTGTGATGGTCAAAGTAATAGTTTTACTATGAAGTGTGCTTTGTATGAAGATATGAAGTGTTGGTGTAGCCATGTTTTGAGCTTACACGGAGCTCTTCTTCAGGTCTCTGTGTAAGCTCGAAAGCTTGTCTCGCTCACCAACAGAAGCTGGTCCAATAAGATATTACCTCATCCACCTTGCCTCTTTATAAGACGCATTTTAAATCCCAATGGAACATCTCATTTACTTAAAGGGTGCATCTTAAAAAAATATTTGTCTTATCAGCTGAGGTCCCTAACTCACATCCCTGCAAAAATGCTTTGACATCTCCCTTTGTTTTCTGTCCTATCCTTGTCCCATGCCCTGTGCCAGGAGCTGCTGTGGAAGCAGTACAAGGAAGTTACAGGACAACAATGAATATAGCCCACCATCTCAAATTTCTATAGACGAGTTACACGTCTGCATCACACCATACTGCAGGCTCTGGAAGAATGCTAAAATCTATTTCTTAACTTGGAATGATTTATTAGGTACACTCCAGAGAGACTCCCTCCTAAGGCAGTTCAAACTTCCTGGTATGCACTGGTCTTCAAAGAAAATATATATGCTACAGAAAATCACTCCTGCTCCATGACCCTTGAAAACAATGAAAGGTCTAACCCATGTTGTACTTACCGTAATTACAGATTTTCTGATTTTTCATAAAGCTCACACTCAGCAGATGTCTTCTGTACACCTGCCTCTGGTAGAGAAAAAGCAGCCAAAAACCCCTCACTCAAAATTTGAATAAGTACCCCCATTAGAGGAAGTCTCACAGGCTGCAGCAGTTCTGCCATCTATGTAAAGATTGACTCCTCATGCTGTGCCAGTACATTAGCTAAATGCAAATCTGAGTTGGAGTTAAAAAGCTGAGACCTGAGACTGCAGAGACCTGCCATATCAAGATCTCATACTTCTCGCTTTCTAATCATCAGCCTGGAAGCATCTTGTATCAACCATGCTCTCTTTGGCTTGATTTCTTAGTGTTTCGATATATGTTTACTTGGACTTATACTATAAAAAGACCTTGTCTATACCTGTGGCAGTGTATTGCATAGATACATGCTGCAGTGAAAGGCAGGCTGCGTCCACACTCACTGCAGTGTGTAGCTACACGTGACTGTGAAAGGCTCCAGCATAGGGAGGCAGCAGGACATTACACTGCTAAAAACAGCAGTGTAGCTGTGGGAGGCACTAATTGGGTATGTAGAGAGAGCCATGTATGGTATATATCCTAGGGTTCAGGTGTGTAGCACACTCTACTCTACTGACCAAGCAGTGCCTCACTGTCTACCCTGCTATTTATACCCATGTTAGCTGAGCATGCAGAATCTGTACTCTACACGCTGCTGTGGGTATGTCTACCCAGCAACTAGACACCCATGGCTGGACTGTGCCAGCCAACTTAGGCTTGCAAGGACCCTGCAAGGTGGGAGAGTCCTAGAGTTCATGCTCCAGCCCATACCCAGAAGCCTACACAGCAATGGGTCAGCCCAACAGTCTGAGCCCCACAAGCCCAAATCAACCGGCACAGGCCAGCCACTGATGTGTAGCTGCTGTGTAGACACACCCCGTAAGTGTAGATCTGTGTTAAGAGGAGCAGCTATACCAAGCTCCAGATTTCCTGTACAAAGTTAAAAATACCTGTCATCAAATGAACAGAGTGGCAATTATGTGAATACTAAAGGGTGTGCATGACAATTATACCTCTGCTCTTTCCTTTATTAATACAGACAAGTTATTGCCAGGTTGCAATTATCTATTAAGGAAACACCCAAACACTGAAAGTAAACTGTAGATCTGGAGTCCAGCTTTGTTAGGCAATTCAGTTACAGGGACATCTACCTAAATTCATGTAGAATCTTGTAGATTGTTGGTAACAGGGCATTAGCCTATAACATCAATGCACTATTAGTTAGCTGTAAGATTATAATTCTTTGCCGTGTTGATGAACATTTATTAAGCAATGGTACTTTCCTCTTTAGTCTCCTTCACGAGGAATGAATCCCTTGGCTTGTTGCGTCTCTCTCACTGATCTGTACACACTGCTGATTCTCTATGCCTTAACTGGAAAAACAGTTCATAGGATTTTTAAACAGGTCTAACTTGTTTCTAAGTGTCCCAAACTCATCATGAATTCATGGTGTGAGAATGTGAAACTAATGTGGGCCAAATTGGTGAAAATTAATTTTTAAGAAAGAATGAGAAGTTTTTCACTTTTTTTCCTCCTATGATTTTATACCCCTCAATTACAATTTTTATGAGGCTTTCAGAGTTTGGAAATTTTTCACTATGGGGCACCCAAACCGTTGCAAGCCTCCTATCACTAACACAGCCTGGTAGTGCTTCCCCTGTTGGACACTCACCAAACTGCTGGGTCTGGGTCCCACCTCAGTGGGCACCACATACTTTAAACTTGCTGGGTTCGAACAAAGTCCAGCCACTGTCCGTGGCTGGCATGTGGAGGCACACTCTCAGAGGGCAGCTCCTCATCTAGCACCACCTTCTGCAACCTGAGACCCCACAGTCCAACTGCCTAGCCCCTGTGACTAGCGCTGGCTCTCTAGTAGCTTATACCACAATAAGAGGAGCTCCCCAGTAGCTTAAGCAGATTCTCTTCTAGAACTCCAAAATTGTGGGCTCTCTAGGTTTATAAATTGGTCTCTTCTGGGATATGTAATAATGACGAAACAGACATGCAGATTGGCTTTGCAAAGGTTTCTAAACATAATTACTATTTACTTAGATAACAAGTGAAACACAGATCTAGGCAAAATAATAAACACCTACACGCATTTTCCTGCCTAAATTTCCTCACTATTCCTGACCTTACTCTGTGCTTATGTCAGAGTCCTTTCTGGGGTTCAGGTCACCTCTGCGGTCTGCACTCCTCGACCAGCACGTGTTCCTCTTTTTGTTCTGGTCAGTGAAACAGAGCTATTCTAAGCACATCATTTTAATCACCTCCTGTTTCCTTTGCCATGTGACCCTCTGGTCAGCCTCAATCCCACCCCTCCAATCAGATGATCAGTTGCCTATTTATCAGGTCCCTGGAGTCCAGATTTGAAAACTTGTTTGCCCAGGGTTGTAGACAATTCTTTGTTCAAGGAGTTTCCATGTGACTAGAGAATCAAAGTTTAGCAACCCTTCATTCTTAGTCCAGTATCACCACACTTTGGAATTTCAGCCCAAAAGGGAGATAAAAACAATAGGAGCACAAAGGAAGAGACCAGCCTTACAAAACAAAATGGAGCATACAGCTTGATAAACATATACACAGAGTTCATAATCTCAAACAGAATTGATAAATTGTACATGGATACCCCAAATCATCACAGCTTCTTTCACATAAAAAATTCAGTCACTGAGAGTGGTATGAATTTTAAAATATACATACATAACTCCATTTTGCTTAGATTCTGAATCCCCACTTTAGTTACTGTTAGATAACTCAGGCTGTTTATTTTTTTAAAAAAAAGTGGAAAAACAACAAGAATTATATTATAGGGCATTTGCTGTTTTTTTACTGTCTAGGCAGGAGCAAAAGAAATCAACTGATTTTTAATTAGATGTGGCATAGTTGAACATGCAATAAAAGTTGAGAAATCAAAAGAAATTAATTATAGCAAGCTTATAGAAAATTGCAGGATGTTTACAGAGCAACAACATACCACTTTTTGGCCAATATCTAGTTATAAATCCACATGAAAGGATATTAATTACTCCAAATCAAACCTGTCCTACTGAACAGGGACACATACAAAAAGCATTCTGTTGTATTTAACATATAGATATTGCCCCGAGAATGACCAGTGTAATAGTTTTTCATGTCTATTTTTCTTCAGAATAAATGTTATCATTGCTGTTAAGACATACATACCCACGTCATGAAAACTGAAATACAGAAATACATAAGCATGTACATATCGCAACATCAGTGAAGCACAAATCTTTGACATAACAATAAGAAGTATAAGTTGTGCTTTGTATGTTTTACTGTTTTATTTTGTCTGGGTGCTGTTTTTCTGTTAAACAAATTTAGGCACTGATAGAATAAAAATTTATGTATGTACTTAACTTTACTCAATGTGACAACATACATGCAAAGAGTTAAGCATGTGCTTAAGTCTTCAGAGACTATAACGCCTGTGAAAATAAGATCTGTTAACTAAAGCTATGCAGGAAGTTTCTATTTCATGGAAAATTCTACAGTTTCAAATATTTTTTCCATCTAAATGAAATCTCCCACAAAACAAATTTCATTTCAGACCAACCAAGAAGCTCCATTTCAATAATATCTAAATGTTTCATTCTAATTTCAACTTTTTATTATAATAAAAAAAAATTGGAATAAAAAGTTATTTTGAAGCAAAAAAACAAAAAAACAAAAAAACAAAAAAAACAACCCAGAACATTTGACCATACAGAAAGTCATTGCAATTTTTTTCTAAATGAAATTGTGAAAAAATCAACACATTCTTGCTGAAAGATTTGATTTCAAATAAAAGGCATTTTTTGGATCAAAAGGATTCCATCCGAAAATTTTTGATCAGTTCTACTGTTAATCCTGTTATGTGGAAAATACATCATTTGTTACTGTTCTCCCTTTACTGTCTCTTGACCAGTTTCAGAACTGTGACAGCTCATGACTACTGTCTCCTTAATAGCCTTTTGTGATGGGCTTTATCAATACTCAAATATTCTAGTAGATTAGAGACCCAAGCCACATGGTACTGGTTCTAGTTCCCTAATTCCCTAAGACTATCACAAGTAGTTAAGAGGCTCAGCAGATGCCATCTTGGCTCATTCTCAGAGGGAGTGACTGTAGTTTGTCTGTACTTTCTGAGCCACCAGAAGTGGGAAGGGAAGTAGCAGAGCATTGGAGCACAGTAAGCCAACTCCAAGTAAGTATAATGGAACATTATGAGGCTTGACAACCAAATATCCTGGGCGGTGTCTCCCTTAATAATCTTGGTATTTAAGCATCCAAATTCCAAACTTTTGAGGTGTGCCCCCTGTCCTCCCCACAATACTAACTGCATATGTTGATTTTGTCTGGGCTTGATTATTATGTGCTGTCAGCAGTACCTTACTCTATGAACATAAAATTGCACAATAGAATTAAGCAAAAAGGATTTGGTGTCCCACCCACCACACAAACTTTTAGAAATGTAGTAATGATTCCTGAGCAAGCTTTTACATGCCAGTTTCAATCCCAGGTTTCACATTTTGCAGACTTCACTGCTTATAATATTCAGGCTTTTCTGAATTCCTGAAGCTGGCTTTTTTCTTGGATTCACTATAGACTTAAATCTGAATTTATTACACTAATACGGAGAGTTTCTATTCTGGGCCCCAGCCTTGCCTTACCTCACCTCCACCTACTTCTTTGCTTTTTTATTTGGACTCAATAGTTAATTCTTTCCCTTTTAAAATTCTTTCCCTTTTAAATTCTTTTTAAATTCTCTCTTTTTAAATTCTTTCCCTTTTAAAATTTAAAATTTCTTGACGTTACAATCCCCCTGAACTCTTCCACAAATTGACTTCCAAATGTTCATTCCCCTCTGAAACTGCCTCACTAGCTTTAATATTTGGATCAGTGATGGGCAATCAAGGCAAATCTGAGGAGTGAGATTGAAGATGTTTCTAAATAAATGAGCCAAGATTTTCTAAAGTGGTAACAGATTTTGTGTGTGTCAAATTTTTGATCCCCCACTTGTGACATAAAGGGAGCTGACACGCCGAGCGGGTGTTCGGCACATTCTGAATATCAGGCCCCTTAAATGCCTCTAATTAGGCACCCAAATCACCATTCACATTTGAAAATCTCGGTCTGATGGTTTTCTGTAGCTTATCCATGCTTATCTAAAACTTTTTGTTCTGAAAACTGGATTGGAAACCTTATGAGAATAAATTCTCTGGGAAGATTTCCAGTATTTCCTGGTTTGAGCTGGGTTGGAATCCTAATAAGAGGAGCTAATTGTTGCACTATTCATGTGATTTACTTGATGTCACTGTGCAAACCAGGAAAGACTTTATGAAAATCAAACAAAGACACTCTGACATTTCCTGCTAAGAGTGAAATCCCCTCCTCCATGAGCCAGATACTATAGAGAACTCACATGTGCAAATTATCTCAGGCATAAGTCTTGGTTTCCCCTCTTGCAGAGTGAAATGATCTGCGATAGACGGTATCCCAATGAGGATTATGAAGCCTTGACAGACAATGGCTAAATGCAAATGGAATTTCATGGGATGAGCAAATGGTTGGCATAATTCCATTATACATCATCTCTGGCAGTGGGATAGCAAAGGGGACAAAGACCAAAGCCAGGCTGCAAACAAAGATATGTTGATGCATCCAAAACAAAAGTAACAATAATATTTTGTAATGAAAGAGCTAACTAAATATAGATAGCCAGCCCCTCTGTAATCATTTACAAGAACACGTGCTCATTGTGTAATCCACTACATCTATTTAGGGGGACAGGCCATGGCCCAGACCACGGTTTCTCAGTCTGTTCATGGTGACCCAAGATTGGATCTCCAGAATATGTCTAATGGTCGTGAGGGAGGCTTGTGTGATTGCACAACCTGCCCTGTAGTCACTTTGCAGCAGCAGCTCCCACTCTGGGCAACCTGGTGTTCCATTTGTCCCTCTGCCATGATGTAGGCCCAATCTGAGCGAGTGGTGCAGAGACCCCATGCACCAGGATACAGCACTTCTCTCATAAATTTGGCTTGGCCAACCCTCCCGGCAGTGGGGCTGGGCCAAATCGGAGCTATACTACAACCTGGATGATGGTAATGCTCGGAGGGGGGAACCAAGCCCAGCCAGCCCCTCAGGACAGGACCCACTACTATGGCATGCACAATGTACCATTTTAGTACTTATTATATTAATACATATGTTGTATTTCATGGATAAGAAATATTTAGTAAGCTGTTTATTCGTGGGATGGGGTATGCCCCCATCCGAATCAGGGGAAAGATAATGATTGCCAAATAGGCGCACCTGAAGAGCCCTGCTTCACTTGGAAGAACCAAGCTTAAAAACAGAACTTGTCACAGGAAGGCGCAGAAACAGCAGAAATCTGCTGTGCCCAGAACTAGCTGACCCAGGCCTAGGTGAACCTGGCCTGACATGTCTAACTTTGGAATTGTGATGTGCAGGCATCCACCCCCCTGCATTTGAGTCTGATCAACTCAGTGTAGAGTTGCAATACGCCAAACAGAGATGCCTCAGTGATGAAGTCTGGCGTTGAACTCAGTTCTTGGGAAGCCAAGTGGAAAGAGGTCTCAGAGGGAATCCCAACACCTGGCTACAGAGTTTTCAGAAAGAAGACGTCTTGTAAACCTCTGCCACTCAGAACGACCCACCAGACTAGGCCCTGGTCTACACTTACCTGGAGATTTGGCAGCAGTCGACGGGAGTTACGTAGTCGACTGCTCTGCTTCCCTTCTGCGCGCAGTCTACACTGCGCTGTGCCGACAGGAACAGCGTTCCCGTCGACGCAGCGTTACGCTACTTGAGGGGGTGGTTTACCAGCGTCGACTTCCTGATCGATTGAGTGGGTCTACACTGACCGCTCAATCGATCCAGAAACATCGATCTGGCGGTGGCGAATTTGCCGCCATCAGTATAGACATGGCCTAGGTATAAGTCAATTGCCAGGGGGAAGGATCCGAGATAAAATCTGAGCCGGGGTCTAGCTGTACCTACCCACCATAAACAAGCCAGACCTCTAGACAGTCTCTTAAAGGAAAACTCAGACCGGATGTCCCTTTTATTGGGGGATCCCTGTACCTAGGAATCTGGAGAGACTCGTTTCAGGTTCCTAATGGGCGAAAGGACTTTGGAAGGGGACAAGATTGAAAATATCTGAGCAGGACTCAGTAAAGGCCCAGCCTATCATAACTAGCCATCAAGGTTTACAAATGGGTTCTGAGCCCAAAATGTTGAGAACCACCAGCGCAGACAAAAGAAGTCTCCTGTCACTTGGAAGTTTTTCTCATAGTATAATTAGGCAGCATAGAACAGAGAGCAGGCTCTCTGTTGCCTTACCAATAGTGGCCTGCTGCTCTGGGCCTGCTGTCTCTAGCTCCCCTAACCTTTCATTAATCTGTGTGTGTGGTGAAAAAGAAGAGGAAAGAGAATGAGATGGAGCAGGCTGTCAAGAAAGGAACATCAAGTAGATGAGTAAATTAGAATTTTGTGCAGCTGCAGCAAGTTATTAGTTATTATTACTATTAGCGGTAGGGCATGGCAGCATTTAAGCCAGTCCGTCCCCATTAAGATGGCAGTGTGCACCCAAAGCATTATTGATGACCTGTATGCTATGGGTCAGATTTTCAAAAGATCTTAGCACCTATTGTATCCTTTTTACACACTTAAATAAGTGGACAGATGAGGCCAGATTTTAAAAAGAGCTCACCAATCCAAAATGCTGGGTGCTGATACATACGTTGAGAAATTGGCTCTACCTCAAGGGAATCAAATACAAAATATGCAAACAGATCCATCCCTCACACCCATGAATCTGGTGAATCTAAAAGTGCCCAGAAAAAGTCCAACTTTTACCAGGAGAGTCATTTTTCAACCATCTGTCCTATAAACTGTGATTTTAAAATGGCCTCTTTTATGCTTGCCAGTTCCTTCCTCTCCTCTTCCGCAGAAGGGTACAATGTGGTGGGATTTGGAAAGCCATTCTCCTCAGGTACAGAACCAGGGAGAGCAACAACTACAGAAACACTTCTACTTAACAAGGAATTAGCTTACATGATATACACAGAAGTGGGTAAACCAAGTCTATGACTTTTCTAAATTACTTTTATAACCACATTAAGCTCAAATTCATGTAATGTTTGTCCCAAGAGGATAGTGAGTTGGTCAAGTGAGGGTCAGCTTTAGTGGGGCTGGAGGGGACACAGTATGGATTTTGTTGAATTGGGAAGAGCAGCCTGGACAAAGATCATCTTTCCCACTCCTTCTCCATGGTGGCTACAGAAGCCTGGGCAAAGATCATCTCACTAAACACTCCCAATGGAGCCTGGTCAGATATCTATCCACACAATTCCCTACCACCATGTGTAAGTGACTGCAGAACTGGTTATTTTGAACCATGACTGCTTCATGGTTTTTGCCATCACAAATCTGCAGCATTAGTCATCAAATTTAATCTGCCAACGTGCTTCCCATTTACTTAACTTCATTAGACTCACATACATTCCTCAGTCTACTTTAGTCTGAATTAACCTAAATAATTTGGTGTCCTATTGAAGTTTTGACCTAACTCATCCCCCTTTAGTCCAGATCTTTACTACATAAAAGAACCCTACTTCTAGTATGGAATCTGGAGCACACAGAACTGTTAACTTTTGCCTCATTGAAAATGGATTCCTACTCTCTCTTTTCTGCCTAAGGCTATGGCTACATTACAGAGTTTACAGAGGTGCAGCCGCCACTGTAACACTGCTACTGTAGACACTAAGCTGACATGAAAGCACTCCCATTGACATAGCGCTGTCTATACTGGTGCATAGGCCATGTAACTTATGTCGCTCATGGGTGTGGCTTATTCACACCTCTGAGCAACATAACTCATACCGACTTAAGCAGCAGTGTGTACATAGTATTAATGTCTGATCCATGTTATTATTCTACCTTTCACCCTTCAACTAGGGTTTCCTGAAAAGCCTTTTGAGGGATCTTGTCAAAAGTATTTTTGAGAGTCCAAACAATTGTCACTCTGTTTGCCTGTATCCATTATTTTACTGACATGCTTAAATAGATTCACTATCGAGTCTATGGATTTTCATTTCCTTTATTCTGATTTTGAATAACTTCCTAATTTTTTAAAGACAGTTTAATGCCACACTATTTTTTGTTACTTCATGGTAAGTATTTTTGTTAATCCATTGTACTAATCAGTGTATAAATTAAGCATGTGTATCAGTCTTTGTAGGATCAGAGCCTCGTAAGTATTTCTTGAGCCTATTCCTGTGTTTAAAATTACCTCTCATTTTCTCTGCTCTGGACCTAGCTTTTCCAGAAAGCAATTTATTTAAGATGTCAAGAATAACAGCGCGGACCAGAAACCGGACTGAACTCATCTCCAGAAGTGAAGACTAATGCACTGACCCACTGTGCAATCCTTCCCTCTGCTTATAAATATTCCTCTCCATTCTTCCTGAAGAATGTTTGTTAACAAAAATATTGTTTGCCCCTACCTGGTTATATTTATCCTTGTTCTTACCACCATAATCAAAATATTTGAAATCCCCAGATTTTGCAGAGTATATTTTATCTGTAATTTAAAAATTTTAATGTGCTTAATTTGTTTTTCTGCTTTAAAGTACCAAATAGATTAAAATAAAGAATATTTACAATTCTTGAGAGAAACAAACAGGTAGTTTTCCAGCATGTTGAAGTTAAGATGATTTAGTAGTTTTCTTAAAAATCTTATTTTACTCTTATGTAATAGTCTGTTTATTGGAAATTTTGTATCCATATTACAAACAAGCCAAAAGGCTTCTAAGAAATCATTTGAAAATCATGCTATCTACTACACAGAAATTAACATATTGAAATCCAAGAATGCATGTAGTTTTGTGTTGCAAAACTTTACTATCCAGTATTAAAGGGTGATTCGGGTTTTTTCTTTTACATGTCATTAATATATATATATCTGCATGTATGCCACTCCTGCATAAGTCATCATTTCAGTTGAGAATTTAAAATATCACCCTTGAATACAGTATTTTTATTTAAAACAAAGATGCGGGCAAGCAGCATTTTCAATTTCAGAAACTCTACCTGACCACAGTGTATTCCATTCTTCACAGATGTATCATCTGGAAAGTGTGGAAAGTACACATCTACTTGATGCTGCAAGAACACAGTTTTGAGATATCATTTATTTTCTAAATGAAATGAAAAATCCAGTTTCAATATAGTTATCATTCAGCTCAGTAAGTACAATTTTACAGTTAAACCTACCCATGGTCTAAGCACGGGACAAGTAAAAATACAAACCAACATTTATCACAGTTTTTCAAACAGGACTTAAAAAACATGAACTGCAAAAAACAAGCAAACCCCAACCTACAGCCCATTTCCACCTTGAAAAGGGTATAAAATCTAAGCTTAAAAAAGCATAAAATCGATGTGTTTGATGCATTTGTTTTAGCTTAAAGGTCAAGGAGCTTTGCAAAACTTTTCTAGTGAGTTTCATTACACCCAATACTTGGACCAAGTTCACCGGGGATGGAGCAAGCCTGGGGCAATCACTAAATGAACCAGAGCCAATTTATGGTTTCAGCTGGAAATGTGAAATTTAACGATTACAACTGGTCACAGAAATTTCAACAGAACCATATTCCACCAGAATAAAGAGGGCCACTGAAATCTAAATGCTTTATGAAATTAGGTCAATTTCAAAGGACTTTCATATAAGAACAAAACCAGATTTTTTTAAAATATCCTGTTTTGACATTTTTGGAAGCAAATACTTGACTTTTCATTGCTTTTAACTTTTATATTGTATACACAATAAAAAATTTAGAAGCAGATGAAATAAAACCAAAACATTTTGTTCAACCCCAAATGAGTTTTTTTCCATGAACTTTACTTTGCAGAGAAATTCACAATTTTCAGATTTTGTTCCAATTTGGAACAAAGCCAAATTTTTCAATCTCAAAATGCTTTGCAAAATGGAACTTCTGCCCTCTGCACAGTTGTTAGCGATAATGCATGATCTGTACCCAAAAAAACAGAGAAAGTGCTGATGTCTGGAATGAGTTTTGCTTTGAGTTTGTTCAAGCTAATAAGTGAAATGCAAGGGGCTCACATGGATTTGTGACCAAAACTGAAGAGGAAAACAAAGTTTGAAATGGACCACCCAAGAGTGAAAATGAGTGAGTTATTCAGCACTAATTAGACCCTGTTCACCCAGATTACCTTCCAAACTATGTGTATTCAACATATTTCAGACTGGTAAATCGCTGGCACCTCCAGGGAACTGATCAGCACTAAAATTTCAGAAATTTGAATGAAGTACAAACTCAGGTTTAAATACTTGAATTTATTGGGGACCACATTCATTCTAAATCAAAGGCCGGCATAAACCTCTCTTCAGTCCTAATCATGAGGTTTAAGTGGTTGTAGGTTCTTGGGCTGACAATGGAATGAAATTCCCTGTAGGTATAGTGCTATTAAATTCAGGGCCTAACATTTCAATATCATTAACATCCAAAACTCTACTTAGATTTCTTTTCAGAAATACACAAACAAAAAAATATTTGTTTCATCACAGAACAAACAACATATGTATTAGGCCACGGGACAGGAGGAGTGGGTGGATTTTGCACTGCCCAGACAATCTGATTTGTACGTGGGGGGGATCCGGCAAAACCAACTCAGCAACATTGAAAAGAGTCTCACTTTCTTGATAAAAACTTCATATTCACAAGCTCTTCAAGGTGTGGCCAGTATCTTTGTCTGTGTTTCCACAGCATCCAGCACAATAGGGCCCTACTCATGATTGGCACTTTTGTGTATCATAATAATATAAATGTTTAATAATAATATTATGTGGAAAAATACTATGAAACTCAAATACTAGCTTGTGTAGATTCTAGTCTTTTAATATAAATACCATGTTTAGGTTCTCCTTATTAAATCCACTGATAAGGTATAGGACTTTGGTGCAAAGTCAGACTATCAATCCATTTCTGCACATCTTGGTAGTACATTCTCTCAGTCTCCTGTTCAACAGACAGCATTCCTTCTTGCCAAATAGTCTGTAAAAATGCAAACACATCATTCTCTATGAATATCATAAGATCTGGGAAAAGGGAACAATAAGTGAATTTATGTAGGAAAGTGTGTAACAAAAAATTCCAGGTGAGGAATTTAGTTTGCTAGAACTTTTCAGTCTTTATCTTAGCCAAAGCGCCCTTCCCCATATAACTGACTTTTTGTAGCATTAAGGTAAAACAGTTGAATAAAAAAAATAGATAAGCTTGGGAAATTGAGGCTGAGCTCCTTCTGCTAGGGATTTGGGTAGGACTAATTGCACAAGTAAGGACTACTCATGTGAATAAGGGTTTGAAGGAATGCTCAAGTTGAAATTCCATTCTATTCATGACCTCTTTCCATTAGAGCATGTTCCGTGAGAGTGAACATAAATTTCACGAACAATTTTTCAGCCAGCCCTAGACCCAATACATTTGTCACACTGTGACAGCTTTGAAGCACTTGAAAATATGGTAAAAAGTTAACCTGAACTAGTTCACTTTGCATGTACAGCAGAGACAGTTGGCATTGTGCAATCTGTCATTCAGAAAGGCATATATACATGCTGTACATTAATCTAAAAGGTCATTTCCCCATCACCACATGAAAAATGTATGTACGTAAAACTTGTCTGTGGCCATAAAGAATAGTTTCTAAATGTCCATTTAATCACCTTTAAAAAAAAACAAACAAACAAACCACACACACACACCCCCTCACCCCCATTATTAGAGTAATAAGTTTTGTAAAACTCACTCTCAAAACAACCTCAGAAAAAATTCTAATTATATCCCAGGGCCTTTGCTATTCTGAAATGTGTAGGCAGGAGCCAAAGCAGCAGTTAGATTTTTAGGCATGGTTGAAAATGCAATAAAAAGCTGAGAAATCAAAGAGATTAATGGCAACCATCTTAGAAAAAATTACAGCAATGCAAAATATGCATGTAGAGCTGTATTCCTTCAAACACTTGATCTGATTAAGGCAGATGTTTGTCCCACACTCACTAGTGATATTTTGTTTGTAAGAAACCATGTCTGATACAGAATGATAGTTGAAACAGTATTATACAATAGTATTATACAGAAACCAAGAGCTGTACATGTTGCTAGATAACAAATGTTTCAGTCTGGAAGCTAACAGGAAAATATATTGGCCTCTTCCCCAAGTGTCTGTAGTTGCTCTCTCACTTGTGCACAGCTGAATGGAAGCAGACAGCAGCCATGTACTTACTCTGGCCAAACCCAAATTATAAAACCATGTCAACTGAGATTAAGAATAAGTCACACCAAGCTCTCTGCTGCTGCTTAAGGACACATTACATGAAACACATTTATTTGTATTCTTCTGACTGCACCTATTGTGGAGTCCTGAGAATGGCCAAAGTAAGAGTTTCTCTTGTCCAATTTCATTCAGAATAAAGTCTAACATCGCTGGAAGGTCATACATGCCCATTTCATGAAAACTCAAACACAAATACCATCAAGTTGGATTAATACTACCCCCAGGCTCTTATATAGCACACTTTTTTTTTGTCTGTAGAAGGTAGTTAAAAATAATAATCAGGGTTTCACAGATTGTTCCAGTCAGGAGGATACATTGATGAAGGAGGCTGGTACCTCTAGGGCAACTTTGTTTACTTACAAGGAATGTACAAAGTCCTGTTTCCTTGAACACAGGAGGAAGAAAGTTTTTTTTGTTCACAACCCTAAACCTTTTAGCTGACACCAGGGTGCACACAAGAGCACTACATGGGAACTCACACATCATCCCTTCTAAACAGGACAATTATGGGGCAGAAAAGGTTACCAAGACCTGAAAGTTTGCAGTGGGTCTGTCTGCAAACACCAAGCCTCAGTACACAGAGGCATACTGAGGAGTGGCAGTAAGGCTCAAATTGAGAGGATCCCAGATTCAGTGAGGTAAGTAAATGATACTGCCAGAGAGATGCCATCTCGGAGCACCTCCACATGATGTGGAGTAGTCCTACAAGCACCCCACCCTCAGTTTCCACTTCTAAGGGCATAGCTCCAAGTCTCCTACCCATTGGAACCCTAACCCAAGCTCCAAGTCCCTTACCCATAGAAATCCTAAACCTAGGGCAGGGACCCCTACCCACAGAAACCCTAAACCAAGTTCCAAGTCCCTAATCCATAGGAGTCCTAACCCTACCTCCAAGTCCCCTACCTTTAGAATCCCGAAACCTCGCTCCAAATCCCCTACCCTTCGGAAGCCTAACCCTAGTGCGGGGACCCATACCCATAGGAACACCAACCATAGCACCAAGGCGCCAACACTTAGGAATCCTAACCCTCACTCTAATTTCCCTACCCTTAGGAACTGTATCCCTAGATCCAAGTCCCCTACCCTAAGAACTCTACCTCTAGCTCCAAGTCCCCTACCCTTAGAACCCTAATCCTCGCTCCAATTTCCCTACCCT
The DNA here is from genome assembly GCF_026122565.2 of Emydura macquarii macquarii. Lineage (NCBI taxonomy): Eukaryota > Metazoa > Chordata > Testudines > Chelidae > Emydura > Emydura macquarii. The sequence continues at coordinate 19,826,569 of NW_027131527.1, read as the reverse complement.
TAGGAACTGTACCCCTAGATCCAAGTCCCCTACCCATAGGAACACTAATCCTAACTCCAAATCCCGTACCCTTAAGAACCCTAACCCTAGGGCAGGGACCTCTACCCATAGGAACCCTAACCCTAGGGCAGGGAGCCCAACCCATAGAAACCCTAACCCTACCTCCAAGTCCCTACCCTAAGGAACCCTAACCCTAGGATGGAAACTCCTACACATACGAACCCTAACCTTAACACGGGTTCCCCTACCAATACCAACTGAAAACGTAGGATGGGGACCCCTACCTATAGCAACCCTAACCCCTGCTCCAAGTCCCTACATTTAGGAACCCTAACCCTTGCTCCAAGTCCCCTACTGACAGGAACCCTAACCCTAGCGTGGGGACCCCTACCCATAAGAACCCTAATGCTAGGGCGGGGAACCTGATCCATACCAACCCTAACCCTAGGGTGGAACCCCTACCATTAGCAACCCAAACCCCTACTCCAAGTGCCCTAGCCTTAGGAACCCTAACCCTTGCTCCAAATCCCCTACCCACAGGAATCCTAACCCTTGCTCCAAGTCCTCTACCCATAGGAACCCTAAACCTAGCACCAAGGCCCCGACACTTAGGAATCCTAACCCTCGCTCCAATTTCCATACCCTTAGGGACTGTACCCCTAGCTCCAAGTCCCCTACCTTTAAGAACTCTAACCCTAGGGCGGGGAAATCTACCCATAGGAAACCTAACCCTAGGGCGGGGAGCCCAACCAATAAGAACCCTAACCCAACCTCCAAGTCCCCTATCCATAGGGACCCTAACCCTAGCTCCAAGTCCCCTACCCATAGGAACCGTAACCCTAGCTCCAAGTCCACTATGTTTAGGAACCCTAACCCTCGCTCCAAGTCCCCTACCCTTAGGAACCCTAACCCTAGCTCCAATTTCCCCACCCTTAGTAAACTTAAGCCTAGATCCAAGTCCGTGATGCATAGGATCCCTAACCCTAGCTCCAAGTCCCCTACCGTTAGGAACCCTACTGCTAGCTCCAAGTCCCCTACACTTAGGAAGCATGACCCTAGCTCCAAGCCCCCTAACCACAGGAGCCCTAACCCTAGCTCCATGTCCCCTACTTTTAGGAACCTTTACCCTCACTCCAAGTCCCCTATCCTTTGGAACTCTAACTCTAGTTCCAAGTACCCAACCTTTAGGAGCTCTAAACCTACCGCAGGGAGCTCTACCCATTGGAACCCTAAACCTAGCTCTAAGTCCCCTATCCATAGGAAACCTAACCCTAGCTCCCAGTCCCCTACCCTTCAGAATCCTAACCCTAGCTCCAAGTCCCCTGTCTATAGGAACCCTAACCCTAGCTCCAAGTCCCCTGTCTATAGGAACCCTAACCCTAGCTCCAAGTCCCCTACCCTTAGGAACTCTAACCCTAGGGTGGGGTCCCCTACCTATAGGAACCCTAACCCTACCTCCTATTCCCCTACCTTTAGGAACCCTAACCCTAGCTCCAGGTCTTCTCCCCTTAGGAACACTAGACCTAGGGCACGGACCCCTACCCAATGGAACCGTAAACCTAGGTCGTGGACCCCTACCCATAGGAACCCTAAGCGTAGCTCCAAATCCTCTACTCTTAGGCAACCTTACCCTAGCTTTTTAGCCTTAAGGTCCCTGAGATAAGGACATATATTTAAACTCTTTTCCAGCTACACCAGTAAATATGGATGTTAGCTGCAAACTGTATTTGAAAATAAGAATGCATTGTTTTAGATACACGGCTATGTTATTGTTGCAGGGCTATGATGAACTGTTTTACTCCTTTTTCAAATCCACACAATAGGGTCAATTATTTGATTTAACAGATTTATTCTGTGCTCATAACAACTTTAGAGTTCATCCCCAGAGGACTCCAAATACTATATTGACAGAGAAAGACAATAAGGTCTACATATTTTTGTGTGCTCACTAATTCTGGGGGCGCAGTCGGACTTCTCAAGGCCCTGATTTATTTAGATGCTTAGCACCTACAACTCCAATTGAACTGAATGGAGCTAGAGATGTTCAACACCTCTGAACATTCAGCTCTAATTGTGAAATTGGACACACAAAATTAGAATTTTGGCCTACTTCTTACTTTATTAGGACAATGGTTTCATTGCACCATTTTACAAAACAAAATAAATTGGTCATGTCCTAGTTTTCCCCAAAATTATAGTCTACCTGAAAGCCCAGATTTTCTCTTGGTACACTGAAAGGGTTATGTGTCGTCTAGACCAGGTTTTCCCTCTGCTATTTCCTATCCAAACATCATAACCAGAATTTGCTAGATTGAAGCCCAAACTGCTTGTGGTGAGATTAATGATCCAACTGCTACCATCTGCAAGCAAACTATGCTGCAGAAACACAACAGGATTCAGACCTGAAAGAGAGAGACACTGAATATTCCACACAACCAAAACTTCTATGACACTGATAATAAAACATCACTCATGCTTCATAGTCAAATTCCTTAATCCAACATAAACTTCCAGGGGACAGAGATATTTAGTTGAATTGCCAAAGACTGTATTTTAAATAATTTTAATTTAAAGACACATGCCCTTACCGTTGGAAGAGTACATAGAACTCTTCTTTCATTTTTTGTGTAAATGGGTCTAAACCTAAGAAAAATGTCAAGGAAAAATGGTGTTTCTCAAATGTATCATTACTAAACATAGAAATCTTTAGAGATTTAAGGGAATGACTTATTTATTACAATGCTACATGCAGAGAGTGCCTTTTCAGTATTAGTCCTATTGTATTTGATTTTCAAAATATTTGATTTTGTTATGTAGTTTAGGCTCCAAGCAGTATACATCTGGTTGTATCTTAGGTTAGTGAGCATCACCCTGTTTATTGGATCCAGGCTCTCATTTTCTATTGGAGAGAATGGAAGCAATTGAGTTCAGTTTCCTCAAGTATTCCACACCTGTTCCCACAATAACTAAATCTCAGTGCATCAGTTTCTCTTGCTCTCCCCCACACTCAGTGTCCATGTTTATTCCTCTTCCAGGAGCTTCTTATAACATCTGGTTTTAAGTGTCATGTAGTGAGTGCCAGTGCACTTTATACCACTGCATGTCCGAGCATTTCCTTTTCAGAGTCATTACTTTTACCTCACTCCCTGCACTCATATATGTGCACAGTTTCGCGTAGGTGACCTAGAACAGTGAGTGGCTCTCAGTCTTTCCAGACTACTGTATCCCTTTCACAAGTCTGATTTGTCTTGTGCATCCCAAGTTTCACCTACATATTAAAAATGACTTGCTTACAAAATCAGACATAAAAATACAAGTCACAGCACACTATTACTGAAAAATTGCTTGCTTTCTCATTTTTACCATACAATTATAAAATAAATCAATTGGAATATAAATATTATACTTACATTTCAGTGTACAGTGCATAGAGCAGTATAAACAAGTCATTGTCTGTATGAAATTTTAGTTTGTATTGACTTTGCTAGTGCTTTTTATGTAGCCTATTGTAAAACTAGGCAAATATCTAGATGAGTTGATGTAGCCTCTTGAAGATCTTTGGATACCCATGGAGGTATTCATACCCCTGGTTGAAAAAATCACTGACCTAGAATAAACAAGTCTCTACCAATCATCCTAGTTCAATGTGGGTTGTAAACACTTGTCCCAAAGAGTTGGTATCTGGTGTACGCTAATAGGTAAAGGAGCCTTCCCCCTTCCACCTCTGCACATTTGAGGTCCTTGCAGGGACATTGTTTAATACCTCCAAGACTGAAGCTACAGATGGACTTTCCCACAGCTAAAGACCAGGACAGGAATGTCAGATGCAGGAAAACTAGCATTTCTGCTACTCGGGGTAACTCCCCCATTCTTCACAAAAATGTCACACACATTCATGCAGAGCAGACAGAATGCCTGCTGAAATGCTTAGGTAAAACAGTGGTATAAGGGGTAGGGACACAAGATGGTTCAATTAATGTGTAAGGAACTTTTGTCCATTGTCATGATCATTGCACTGACATGAAATTAAAACTAATGTGTCCGTGAGCAAACACACTTAAAAATTTGTAGACTTAATTTTTATAAGCACATATCCTTTCTTCCATGCATATTGCAGAAATTAAAATGTATACTTTACAGCACAAAACAAAGCCACAAACATCCTCATAAAACTAAAACTACAGAGAATGAAAACAATGAAATGAAAACAATACTCACTCCCGGTAACAATAATAGAGCCCCATCTTTAGATGGAGGTCCATGAGGATCGATTGCTCACATTTCACCTGTATGTGACTCCTTTAATGCTAATGGTTGTGTTTCTAGTGTGTAGCCCAGTGAGCCGAGGTTACAAATGAAATATCTAAACAAACACCTTTAGTTATAACCAATTATATATTAATATTTTAGTTCCTTTGTGCTTGGTTAATTTTACACTTCAAAAAAGCAACAGTTAAAAAAGGAATTACCCTTATGCCAAAGGGGTCAAGAGTTCCCATTAACAATCACAGCTCACCTACATATTACTAGTCTGCAGTGCCTGTATATATGTAAATAGTTAAGGGATAAGATGGTGCTCAAGAATATATAGCATAGTTCCTGAGTTTTGCAGGACCAATATAACTTGCAAATGGATTCTTCTGGCTTGCTCTTTACATCAGACCTTAATACAACCGTCAAATGGTGATCCAAGCACAATGAGCTTCATCACAACAGAATTTTAAAGAAACACAGGGCAGGTCTACACTACCACTTAAGTCAATGTAACTTACGTCGCTCTTGGAGTGTGAAAAAGCCACCCCCCTGAGAGACGCGAGTTACAGCGACCTAAGTGCTATCCACACAGGAGACGCTCTCCCACTGACGTAGCTTCTGCCTCTCGTGGGCGTGGAGTAATTATGCCGATGGAAGAGCGCTCTCCCATTGGCATACAGCATCTTCACCAGACGTGCTGCACCAATGTAGCGCAGTCTACACTATGTCCAATATTTTGCGGGTTCCAAGTATAAATTTATGCAATAGTAGAAATCTAATAAGAGTAAATAAAACAAGTAGTTTAAACCTCAGCTACATGTTCTACATGCTTAAGTTTTAGTCATACTATCTCATTCAGAAAAACTAGACAACTGAGTAATCAGACCTGTAGCTTAAGTAAAGACTGAAAGAGACAAGACAAAAAACAAAACACAGGACATAGGCGTTTCTCTAACATGGCCTCAGTTCCCAGGAGTGGAGAAGACTGAGATCTAAAGGCTGCCTCAGGTACAAGGCCTGGGTGGCGTCAGGCCTATGTAGTATCTTCCTATTCAACCACTCAGTGCCCCATGGAAGCTTCTCCACTAGAGGTTGGGGCAGAGCCCGGGCACAGCACCAACTGTTTTCCATAAAATTGTCCTTTGTGACAGCTACTGCACAGCCAGGGAAGGACACTGTGAATGGCAGCATGGCTCCTGGAGACCTGGTGCTGCCAGTGGTGGCTGGGTGGGAAAGAGCTGTAGAGTAGAGTAAGGCGCTCGCGGTAAACCCTTCCAGGGAGGGAGGAAGGGAACTTTACCCATCTTTCCTTTTAAGAGCAGTTCAAAGGGAAACGCCATGAAATCAACTCGCAGAATTCTCCCGTAAACTCCCTACATGTATGTCTGCAATCTAGCTCCGATTTAAGCCAGAAAGGAATTTAAGGCTACAACAAGTTTCCTATTTAATATGCACATAAATTTTACCTGTGTTGTCAGCATTTACTTTCCCATGAGGAATTCTGTTAATACTGAGGATGTAGCCATCTGCTGTCACAACGTCATACTCCTCACTGGGGTAGCCCCTGTATGTGATTATTTCACTCTGCAGGAAGAAAAATCAAAGGCTTTAGCTTCCAACTGCCGAAAGCTTTTTAATTTTTTAAGGCTTTCCTAGGCCACGTATTCACTATTAGGGGTTTTTATTAGAAGTAGTTTCTGGTGAGATATTTTCAGGGAATACTGAACTGTGGGGCATTATCTATTATAGGCTCTGTCAGTTTATTCCACAAAATAATAGGCTGAATTAATAACGTATATTTCACTGTTTCTCCCCCTCTTTAATACATTACTTACAATATTCATATATATTTGTTGTCATTTGACCAGTTGTCAGAGAGTCCTTGCACCAAAACAATTCCATGGATCAAACACGTCACAGGCCACATCTTGGGCCTGCGTGGAATAACACATGTACCATATTAGTGCTATCTGAATCATGCTTAAGTCTTCCAGCACCACACACATGATTAGAGATGACTCAGCAGGTGTGGTGTAAAGAGCCATAATTACTTTATACTTTAATGTCCTGTTCATTACAGCAGGTAGAGATCAGGCTCAGATGTGATGTTCAGATTCAAAATTAATCAAATATTATTAATCAAAATTAATAGCTCAGCACACTAAGGAAATAGGAGTTAGGTTCAAAGTTTGGATCTGGATGAGAATCTGAGCGTTCCCGTCATTCAGGGACTGCTCTGATGTGGGGTTTTGGTTCAGGCTCATCTCTAATAGCAATAACAACCTCTGAATCAGGCGTTCCCTGGCAGCTGATGACCAGATGGTTTAAGCCCTTTCCATGTGCAATGACTGAAGGATCAAGTCCTAATTCCTTATATTATGGATCTAAGTGGATCAAATTTCCAATCATCTTAATGGCTAATGTCCAAGGCAATAAAGATCTGTTTATCAGAGGTGCCATGGATAGGAACTGCAGATGTTCAGCGTCTTTGAAAATTAGGACCTAATTCACTAGCAAGCCTTTACACATACTGTCTAAAACACAGAGATGCCAACTTCTATACACATAACAGTGTAAGTAGCTGACCAGACCAGGCTTCCACCATCTCCCTTAATATTTTCAATTTTTCCAGAGTAAGAAAAACTTTTTCCATTCCCTTGTAATTAAGCAAAGAAGAAAATAACCAGTAACACAATTTAGAAAGACAGTTCTCTGCTGCAATCTTTTCTGTATTCTCCTTTCCATCTTTCTCTTCTTCCTGGTGGAACAGCTTGTTCCTCTAGCTGTTCTTTGTAAATTATCCACATCTTCACAGGATTCAATACATTTATCTGCCTTTTCTGGAGCATTAACGAATCTAGCTTTTTCTCTGTTTAGGATCTTTTTTGGCTGGCCACCGTACTGCAAACTTTAATCCTCTCTTTTTGAGCTGTGTATTTACATTAACAAACTAGAATGTCTAGCATGGAGACTCCATTTCTACATTCACAGCTGTAAGCTGACTACCTTGAAATATTCTCACCAAATACAGTCCAAGTCTCTAGCAAGCCTCAGATCTTTCTCTGGGTGCTGGAGACAAGAGTTTTCTTATAAGTGCTTACTGCATGCACTGGAAAGGGTCTAGAGTGCAAACTGTCATGTGCATTATGTCTAAATCAAAGTCTGTATCTTCAATTGCAATGATGTGCAAGTACAGGGCAGCAGATTATTAACATGCTTTTCTCTGCTTGTCCACTTAAGATTACAGGTAATCTAAGACTGATCTTTCAGGTCATCTACTTCAGTAAGCAGACTTTTAAAGTAATTTTGCAGTTTCCCACTTTTGACGGCATTAATAGGGGTTCATCATTTTTCAAAGCTATCTACAACAGCTCTAAAGGATTTGAGAGTGGGGGATAAAGCTGATGCTAGCTCAATGATTTTATGGCTTGGTACTCCTTGCAGTATTTTCTTCATTGTTTCTTCCATCTCCTCCTTGCCTGAAGGAATACATTCCCATGAATAGTGGGGACTGCAATCCTATCTTAGACGCTTTTCCCATGTTCTCTAAACTTAATTTGTGAAGAATTTCTGGTGCAGAGGAGTAATTTCAGTTGTCACTGAGGAGGACTTTTAGGTTTCCCGTGAGCAGATCTTGCAGACAACAAAAAACAAAACAGATTGCTACCATCTTGGATTGCTTATCTTGACTGCTCAGCTGGAGACAGAAGTAAGACAGACTGAATATCCAGAAAGCCAGATGAATTTTTAAAGTGCTCTTCCTACCCATCCTGAGTTTGATGATTCCCTTCATTTCCAGATCTGCCAAAGCTGATTACATGCCTCCTGTACTATGCACCCAAGATCAATTCTTTTAAAATTATTATTGTAAAATTTTCAAAGTCACATGAAGCACATTATGGATGGAGCAAAGTGAGTTTCCCCAGGAATAGTTGTATTGAAATGGAATGAAAAGAATATTGGCCAAGAATATTTACAGTTGGAATTCACTTTAAGCTTTATTAGCTACAGAGTTTGTCAGCAGCAAACACTAGAAACTAATTTAAAATGAAAATAATATTACAGCCATTCCTAAATTGTTTTTGATATTGAAGAGAGTGGGTTGTTTTTATTCAAAGTATTTTCTATTCTAACAGACTTCACATAAGCAGTAGTGAACAATATAACCAAGACTGAAATGTAGCTTCCAACCCTTGCTAACTTTCAGGCACATTTGTTTTGCACTAGAATTTTCTGTATTTTGTTTTGGCCCCTTGTGATTGTTTCTGAAAACTTCCAAAAAACTCCAAACATTTTCACTTCTCCATGTATGTGGCAATGGGAAGAGAGAAATGCTCTCAGACTCCAATGAGAACTTTTGTGCATGCACAGCTTTAAAAGGCTGGTGCACTTTTGTTCAAATGTAGCAGGTCTCTTAGGCATTAATAAGCAAGATTTAAGACAACTTATTCAGTAGTTTTAAAGATGTGACTATTTAAAGTTTTTGACTAATGAAAACCAGGATTCACAGTCAGGTCTCATTGTGTAGTCTCAAGAAATTTACAGTTTAAACAATAATGAGCAGGATTCTACTTTTTGATTCTGCAGTCTGTTTTGGGTATTGTGATAATTAAAAGATATAATTTTTTAACTTTTAAGTTTTTGGCAAAAAACTAATATTGATTCACGTTAATACAGGTTACATGTTAATATGTGTCTTCTCATTGAATTGAGCATTAGATATTAGAATCTTGTAACCATTGCATTAGCTTGCTATTCATCATTTAAAATTGTTGTATCAGATTCTTCCTTTCTGATTCGCTAATTATGAAACAAAGGAACACATTTCAGAATCTGAGTATTTAAAGAACTTCACTTTTATTGAATTCAAAAGGTATGTAAATAGAAATAGATTACAATTAGAGATTTATTTTTAGTTAATAGCACATATCACATACATATATAGAACAATCTCCTTATAATAGTCTAACTTTTTCCACTGCACTATTCTTCAAGGGGACAATAAAAAGGCATGCCCATTGGATCTCTTCATTAATCACTGGGATTAATGCAGAATGTCTTTTGGTCCTGTGACAGGTGTATTGACCCTGACCTGAGGTACGTGACTGGGACTATGAGATGAAGTCTCTGGCCCAAATCCTCAGCTACATTAAAATCAGTGTAGTTCCATTGACATCAAAGGAATTACGTATTTAAAATGAAGTAAGAACTTGAGTTCTTTTCTGAATTTGGGCGTTGTGATTGCGTGTCTAGTCTAGCTGGATGCATCAGTTGTGCCCCATGCATTCAATTCACCTTATAGAAAAGGTCGTCCAGACACAAACTAAAATTCAACTGGAAAGCAGATCTACCCTCCGATCCATGATGTATTTAATTTACGACACATACTTTAGAAAGCAGAAGACTTAAAATGTATGTGGTGTGCTTTAAAAATGTACAGTGCTAGTTCAATTACTCTCTTTGGATATGTATATACTGCTGACCTAATATTTAAGATCATTAAAGAGAATCATATTAAAGTAAAAATTGTGAGTATAAAACATTATGTGTAAATAGTTTTGTAGTTTGATAAAAATCAAGACAGACACATATCAACAGAAATTACTCAAATCCTTGACTCCATAGCCACACTATTTTTATGGATTTTTCCTCATCAAGTCAAGGATTTCAGTATACACACGCTTAGGTGCATCGAGGCCCCAGATGAAATCCAGATGGTTCCAGTCAGGAATCGTCTTGTGGTAAACAAGATTAGTGACTTGGGAGAGCAAAAGGACAACATCCCTAGGGTCAGCAAGCCAGTCATGTCCACCACTCCACATTGCAGTTGGCACTTGCATGTCCTTCACATTGTATAAGGGAGGAGTATCCTTTAAAAAAAAGGATTTTATAAAAGAAAAGTTTCATGTTACTAGAGGATTATTTAAAACAAAGAACAACTTTATAATGATTTATTGTAGTTCTGGAAAGGACAGCACTGAGGACAAGAGTTGTGAATCACAAGTTTGAATTTCCTGACAGTTTGCATTTGAATTTTCAACCGGAAAATTCATTGCATCATTTTTGGTACTAAGTTTTCCTAATTTTTTTTAAAGAAACAGCAACAGAACAGAAACCTATGTTTTAATATGTAAGGTTAGACATTCCAACTGGAAGAAAATATACGAAAAAGAAAATATCAACTAACTGATTCTATTTTGAAATAAATTTGAGTGTATTTTGAAATACTCTCATTAAACTGAGTGTGGGTACAGACGCTGGGATATGTAGGCTAGTGACTTTTTACATAACATGCATTTATTTGAGTGTTCTGTCAGAGAAAATGCAACTGCGTTTATTTTAGTGTCCACATCTTCAGATAAATGCATTTTTGAATAGTTTAATTTGGTGATCCAATTTAAATATGCCCTGTTATTGGAGCAGCATGAATTCAGTGGTGCGGCTCTAGATTCACACCACTGTAAAGGAGAATAGAATTTGGTTCCTAATCTTTGCTACCAAATGACACAATATGGAACCTTCTCTCTCTGCCTTTTTTGCTTTTTTTAAAAGAAGGAAAAATATTTTCCCAATTGGAGAGGCTTACCTGTTTATAGTGCAATTGGTTAAGCAGGATTCCCCAGTCAAAAGCTTTAAGTTTACCAGTTTGAATTACCTAGAGTAAAAGATTAAAATCAAATGTATATATTTTTAGTAAACATAATTGTGATCATTGTGATTCATACATTAGCAGATTTTTCATATGTAGAGGCTAATCATTCCCTCTGCTTTAAAAAGTGAGGGGGGTGAAATACAGACAGACAGCAGTTGAAGGAAAACTGGGTTGCCATATATCCCCTGAGGAAACTGGAATGCATGTGGCAGAGCAAGTGTGGTGCTACTAAACAGATATGATAGCTACAAGTAGAGAGCATTAAAATATATATAGTTACACCATGTCTATTCTGATATACATACACAATAGCATGGCACAGACAGAAAAAAATTGATATTTTGTTTACTATATTCTGGGTGTGGGTTAGCAGTCAATATCAGTTTGCAAGATAATTAACATCTTATGTAAAGAAAAACTAAATTGTAGTGCTGCTCTGTAAGGTGGTTGTGCACGTAAGATCTTTTCATGGACACTGCCAAGGGTCTGCTTTGCAAAACATGCTATGCCAGGCTACTAAGGGAGTATTAGTATTTTTGATGAGGCAATGCCATCTGGATTGACAATTTATTTTGAAGATATTTTCATGCCACTTCAAAATTCTCTGCTTGCAGAATATACTCAAAAAAGGCTAAACACAAGCATGATTAAGGAGCATGAGTTCTTTCCATGTGGTAATGTAGATTGGTGGCACCTAGAGTGATAATTTATTCTGAATGCCAACTTTTCCTGACAGAATGGTATGGGAAACTGGCCATAAATCAATTTTCAACTACCATGTATGATTGTTACATCATGATTGAAGGGCATTCTGTGTTTCAGAAATTCTACCTGTTTCCAGTGAATCATATTTTGAACAGAGGTTCCAGCTGGGGCATGTGTTGTATATACATCAACTCGGCTCTGAAAAGAAATATTTAAATTTCACAAGAAGTTTCATTCCAAAAGTGGCTCCATATATTTATTTATCACAAATCAAAGCAGACAATTCAAGGAGAAATTGGTCTTTCAAAAAGAATACCTGAGGAACATCTGTAGATGTATACGTACCATATTTAAGTTCTTCTCATTAAAGCCACATAGTACAAACAGGATGTTACCACAAATCTCTGCGAATTTGTCCTGGCTGCAAAATTCAGCAGCAACCTCACCAAAAAAAGTCTCAGGTAAGAAATCTTTAACGCCAAATAAAATCTGTAAAATTACAAAGATTTATATTTATTAAAACTACAGATATTGGAGATGAAATCTTCCTTTCCCTTTATTAAAGCTAGAACTCAAATATACTATAGGGGATATGCTATGTTCACTGGACATTTAAATAACTCAGGTGAGGAATGTTCTATTACTTGGAAGACAACTTCCTATTCTAACAGTCCTCACTGTTAAGAATTCTTCCTTTAGATCTGGATTACTATTTTCCAATCCTTAATTAATTCTTCCTAGCTGTACCTTTTGGATAGCCCAAAATAATTCCTCTCCTTCTTTGGTATTTGCAAACTTCTGGGTCTACTGAACTATAACATGGTCTCTTGGCCAAGTTATTGGGATTACCGTATCAGATCAGATTGGTAGTGCAACTAGTCCAGTTACTGGTCTCTGCAGTAATACGTGCTTCAGAGGAAGATACTAAAATCCTTTTAATGGAGAATCATTCCAGTGTGGGAAGTAGCTTCCAAACCCCTGGCAGCTCATGATTAGTTTATATCCTTAAGCAATAAGGTTGATATCCCTCATTTTGTATCCCACCAAGTATAGCTAGACATCTTTATTACCCATAGAAATAGGCAATCCTCCTTTGAATCTTAGTAAAAACTTTTTCCTTTTAGAGTTTTAGATTTGTTGCCCTTCAGTTTTATGGAATGTTATCCTTTTCTTGAATTAGGAGAAAGGGCAAGTGGCAATGCTTTTATACCATTTACCATTTTACACACCTCTCATGTCTCCTTTTATTCATACACTCTCTGAATAGTCAGAGATTTTTCACTCCCCACCAAACTGAAGTCTGCCCATGCCTCTAATCAGTTTCCTAATTCTGATGTAATATACTTTATCCGTAAATTTTGGCACAGATTATGGATTAAGGTATGTGACTATCTTTAATATTGGTGCAGATTGCACACTAAAATCTCTGAATATTCTAGAATGTCTCTTAACTCATTTTAAAATCGCCACCAAAAAGTCCTGCTAACTTTGGCCAAATGATATTCTGTCCAAAGAAATCACATACCTTGATCATTGCATCAGGAAGCAATGCAAGCATTGTCAATGGGCTTTTGGCATATTTAACTGTGGCTACTGGAGCTAAGGCAAAGTACATTTTGATTCTTTGAGCCAGCTGAGGCATAGTTGAAAATGCTATGAAAGCTGAAAACGAAAAAAGAGACGAACAAGTTACTATTGCAAGGAGTGCAGGCACAATGTTTAGTTTTTATGGTTTGTAAAATAGTTTTCACAATGAAAACAGAAATGTTGAGAATTTTTAAAGGTCAATTGAAAACACAGGCTGTTTATAATGTAAACATTGTCTACCTGCATTTGAGGTTCACACCTTGCAGTGCTGTGATAGAGTGCAATTTTCCTAAGACCCGAGTACCAGGAAGTTCCTACTGAAGTTTGAGGAGGAGATGATGACACTTGCAGTCTGAAGCTTTCTTTCAGGGGAACTTAACTTGAATGTAATGTAGTTGCCTTTGCCTTGTTTAATGAAACACGGTTTTAAAACAAAAGGTTTTGATGATTTGAAAGTAGCGCACTGAGTGTGCACTTGAGATTTCCCAAAAAGTCCAACTATAGTCAGAATGGCACCTCCCTACTCGGATGTCCTTCCTCTGTGTTGCCAGGCTCAGATTTACTTATCTTAGCCCTGGTCCACACTCACCTGGCGATTCGGCGGCAGTCGACAGGAGTTATGCAAACTACGCAGAGTAGCTTGCGTAACTCACGTCGACTGCTCTGCTTCCCTTCTGCGCACTGTCTACACTGCGCTGTGCCGACGGGAACAGTGTTCCCATCGACGCAGTGCTGCACTACTTGAGGGGGTGGTTTACCAGCATCGACTTCCTGATCAATTGAGCGGATCTACACTGACCGCTCAATCGATCCAGAAAGATTGATCTGGCGGCGGCGAATTTGATACCGTCAGTATAGACATGGCCTGAGCAAAAGGAATAAGTGTTTATTACTCTTGTGAGCACCGCAGAAATCAAATAACAATTGTGATGCTCAGCAGGCTCCTACCTTGGCTAATGCATCTACTACAGAATTGTTAGCTGAATTTCTGTGGCCCTGTCCACCCTAGAATAAAATGGTTTATTTTACTAAATGGCAGCTACTATGCAATTCTAAACCCTCAAGAAGACAGGGCAATGGTATTTTAAAATGTTAGTTGACCACAGTGAACCCTGGAAGTTCAAATAGAATGTTCCTGCTCTCCATTAGGAGTTTAAAATGTGCTAGTTGAAATAGGTTAACTCACATGTTTTAGCAGTACACTTTCTTCCTAGTGTGGACTGGCCCAAGAGAAAAATTTGCACTTCATAGTGTGCACCTTAACTACACCTTATCTACACATGCCAGTTGGATCAGAGTTAGGGATTACTATGTGCAAGTCTGAAAAAAACACAACATGACTTTCACATGACAGATCCACCAGGACATGACATTGCCCTAAAAATTCCCCTCAGCTTACCTGTGATATTTGCAGCAGAAACAAAGGGAATTGGAAAAAGGGTGAATGTGTGCATGTGAGGCAGATGTGTGGCAAAGGAGGGAAGAGATCTAGCTTATAAACAGACAGTTATTTCCAGATTTAACAATACATAGTACTCCCCTTAACTTACCTATAGTGGTGCCCTGTGAATGGCCAACATAGTACAACTGCTCTTGTCCAGTTTTCTGCACAATAAAATCAATCACTGCTGGAAGGTCATATTTAGCCATTTCATCATAGCTACAAAAGGAAAGGTACCATTTTTATGTTAGATGTATAATAGAGTTAGACGTTTACTTTTAAACACAAAAAGTCTTTAAACCATAGAACAAGCAGAGCACATGCACTGCAAGCTTCTCCATATTGTTTCCCCAAAGTGCCTCTAATGTTCACAGCCTCATTCACACTGGGCCAGAATCTGACGTAAAGAATCATGTTTAAACCTTTTTCCACTATATCAGTCAGAATGATTCAGAGGTCCAAACTGTGTGTTTAAAAAAAACCAAAATAGATTGTTTGAGATACAGCTCTCTCATATCCAGGTTAGCTGCAACTATGTTTAAACAAAGTCTCTAATGACAATGATGTCTGATGACGACTGTCAGATATTGTAGCAAGACTATGTTGAACTTTCTTGTCCTTTGCTAAATTCATATTATAGTTAAATGGCATTTGTTTTCACTGAACTTATTCTGTACCCATACTAATTTAATGATTCCTAGAGAACTCCAAGCACAATACAGCAAAATAGACAATAACTCCTACATTATCAAGTGTGTCCTCCAATTCTGGGGGCACAGACTGACGTATCAAGTATCTGATTTTCTGAGATGCTCACCATCTACAACTCCAATGGACTTGAATGGAACTGGATATGTTCAACACCTCTGAAAAAATCCAGCTGTAATTGTTAAATTGGGCACTTAAAATTAGTGGACACATTTTAGTGTTTTAGCCTAATTCTTTATTCGTTTATCACTGCATTAGTGAAAGTTTTCTCAACACTACTTTATGAAACAAAAATAAATTGGTCACTTCATTGTTTTTCTCAAATTCTGGTCTACCTGAAAGCCCAGAATTTCTCGTGGAGCACTGAAAGGGTTGTGTGTCGTCTAGACCAGGTGTTCCCTCTGCTATTTCCAAGCCAAACATCATAGCCCGCATCTGCCAGAATGAAGCCCAGGCTGTTTTTAGCTGTATTAGTGATCCAGTTGCTGCCATCTGTAAGTAAACCATGCTGCAGAAACACAACAGGCTTCGGACCTGAAAGAGAGAGACACTGAATATTCCATACAACCAAAAGTTCTGTGACATTGATAACAAAATGACACTCATGCCCCAATAGCCAAACTCCTGACTCCAGCATGCACGTCTAGGCTTTAGATGGATTAAATTGAACTGCCAGAGACCGTAATGTGGAATTCCTTAAAGACACTTCTTACAACAGGAAAACTACATAGAATTATTCTCTCACTTGTGCTAGTGGTTGCTAAATCAATAACGATTTTATGGGAAAAAAAAGACATGTTTCTCAAATGCTATCATCAATAAATATGGAAATTTTTAGAGAAGATTTAAGGGAATGGCTTAGAATTACTGTGGCTAAATGCTCACTGTGGGTGTATTTCAATATGAGCCCTATAATATTTCACTGTCAGAAAACATATTTGTTATGTAGTTCAGGCCCCAAGCAGTACATGCTTGGAAAGATGCATTAGGTTAGTAAGTTTCATCCTGATTACTGGATCCAGGGCCTCTCTCAGCCTCTTCTCATGGCCTCCTCCTACCCTCATTGTGGCTATGTTTATTCCCCTCCTAGTAGCTGCTGTAATACAATGGTTCCCAAAGGGGGGTCCTGGAACCTTTGTGGGTCTGCCATGGGCTATACCAAGGTCTGTCCGTGGAGCCACCGGAACAGCATTTTGGCTCTTTTGCCACATGAAGGACGCCATTTTGTTCTCAAAATGGCATCATCTGCACAGTGTGCCCTCTCATGCAATGTGTTCATGTCAGGTCATGTTGGAGGGGGCTTTCTGGTAGTATCAGAAATGAAAGGGGTCCAGGACATTTAGTAAGATGCCAAAGGGTTCCTTGGGGGAAAAAGTTTGGGAACCACTGCTATAATATTAACTGGGTTTTTTAAAGTGACATGGAATCATTGCCAGAGCGCCTTATACCACTGCATTTCAGACATTTTTTTCTTAAAAAGTCCTGATGGGAATCCCTTTCATTGCACTTACACCTGTGGACACCATAATTAGCAGCAGTTCCGGTTTGACTTATGTTGTGATCACTTGACCTGAGGACCTGGTGTCCAGAATATACTGGCAGCTATGGGAGTCTTCCTTGCCATCTCCTGAAAACAACTAGCAGCTCAAGCCCAACAGGGAAGTTACTGCACTGGAAGTGGTGCCAGGGAACACAGAGATTTGAATTGCTTGGAGGGTATGCTGCCACTTAAGAGTTTTCTTGCCTTCACTAGTGTCTTGACCAACCCGGGATCAGCACCACTCACTTTCCTGCCTCTGAACCTACTATTCTTCCACAGATGCGCACCTCTCCTTCTCCATCCCTAACACCATCGCAATAGTTTATGGAAACATTTAACTACCTTCTGGTACTCCAACAAAACAATTAAAGTAGACAACATAGCTGAAGTCCTTAATATATGTTGTTTGTTTGTTTATATAAAACTAAAAGTCTGAAATTTAAACACTGAAAAAGTCTATTTACAACTGAAGCTAATTAAATGATTTCTTTGCAAATTACTGCAGTTATTCAAAATTAGGTTTGCAAAAATAAAACTGATAGGAGAGGAGTTTTATACAAAATTAAATATACTGTGAACCATCAACCATTAGAACAAGCCAAAACCCGATTTCAAAACAGATACATTTTTAAAAATACCCTATTGTTACCATACATAGTGCTGTTGTAGCCATGCTGGTTCCAGGATATCAGAGAGACAAGGTAGGTGAGGTAATATCTTTTACAGGACCAACTGCTATTGGTGAGAGAGAAGCTTTCGAACTACACAGAGCTCTTCCTCAGGTCTCGGAAAGGTACTTCAGGCTAGTCTACACTTAAAAACTTACAGCGGCACAGCTGTATCGGTACAGCTGTGCCACTGTAAGAGCACTTGTGTAGTCGCATTATGTCAACGGGAGAGAGCTCTCCCTCTGACATAATAAACCACATAAATGTCGGCGGGAGACCATCTCCCACCAACTCAGCACTGTCCATTCTAGCGCTTATGCCAGCAAAACTTATGTTGCTCAGGAGGGTGCTTTTTTCACACCTCTGAGCAACAAAAGTTTTGCCGGCATAAGTGCTAGTGTAGACAAGGCCTTAGAGTGTCACCGCTAAATACAAGATCAAACTGATAGTTCAGGATAAGTAATTACCACAAATTCTAAGGGGCCATTCAAGGTAAAGTGGCCACTCAGTTTAACATAAATAGTTAGCACATATTCTATCTGTTCTATCCTGTATTTGGCTGTGATAGTCTAAGTACCTTTCCCAGACCTAAGGAAGAGCTTTAGGTAGCTCGAAAGCTTGTCTCTCTCACCAAGCAAAGTTGGTCCACTCAAAGATATTATCTCACCCCCCTTGTCTCTCTGTTCTTACTGTGACAGATAATTTCCTGCAATATCCTTGGGGGGCAAAAAACTTATTGAATTAAGTTTTAGTATCCTTGCAGTCCATTGTATTAAAGGCAAAGTTTATGAATTATTGTGGTCTAGGATTCCATGTAACCTGTCTAGGGGGGAGATGTAATGCAAGACCTGGATGATCAAAGCACTATGTTGAACAACGTGCAAAACGGAAATGGATGGTGGAGACAAAAAGTGTTAAAGTGCAAACATTAGTAATAAATCAAGTCTTTTGAAGCTATGTCCTGAGGAGAGGACCATTATCTGCCAATTACCTGAAGAGAGGGGTTTTCACATTACACAGGCAAGAATTAAACTGCAACAATAACCAAAATTTGCACTGCATTCAGAGACACTGTTATGAAGATTTTGTGTGTGTGGTAGGTTATTGAAACCCATCACAGACTTTCTGTACTTCTTCCCCATCTCTTTGTCATTGCTGATCACCACCTCAAGAACACTCATTTCCAATCCAATAGCTCCCCCTGATGGATTCATTTTACTGATGCCATCACTCAGCATACAATGGAAAAAAACAAAAATCCCCAAAACAAAAACTAATTGGTAACATTAATTTATTTAGATTTAAAAATATAAAGAGATGCCCATCCACAGCTCTAGATGCCTGTCAGTAATAACACAACAAATAAAATCATAGCAGCATTAAATAATCACTTTTACAGGAACTCAGCCAGCCAGACACCCACTAAGTTCACTTTGCATCTCTTGATCATCTTAGCTGTGCACCATACCCTTTCCCATCACTCCTGCACAAGGACACTTCCCACACTCTAACCGTTTTCTCTTAAGCACATACAAAACAAAACAAAAAAAAAAACCCTCCTGTTTTAGGTTTGTGGTTGGTGATTCTTTTGAATAAGCAATAATGTTGCTCTAGGCAAGACAATTGACTTAGATCTCAACATCTGGATTGCAGCAGCGGCACTCTAGTCATCAGGGCCTCTTTTTCATGCTCAACAAGGTTTATACTAACAAGACTCAGTTTTCCATATCCACAGGCAGAAACCTTTCACCTCTCCTGGCGTCAATTTTGTTTACTCCCTCCCCATCATCTCTCCATTCCCCATTATTTTGTGTGCATTTTTCCTCTTCCCTCCCCTTACTGCAGTACTCGCACTTTCCCTCTCCTCTCCTCCTTCCCCACACAGTACTCCTTCCCTTGTCCTCTCACTATGCTAAGATCCTGACCTACACCTTGAGTCTCTCAAATGCTCACACACACTTTGCTATCCCCTCATGGCTTTTAAAGTGCACTTCTCTGCAGAATTTTCTTCCCACTTTTATCCAGACAATTAGCACTGTTTAGCTATACTTTGGGATTAGCAGGGGGAAAACAGCCTACCTGTGCATTGTGCACCTTGCAAAGACAGTGCTTAATCCCTGCAAGTAGCATGACCAGATGTCCCGATTTTATAGGGAAGGTCCTGATATTCGGGGCTTTGTCTTACATAGGTGCCTATTACCCCCCACCCACTGTCCCGATTTTCCACACTTGCTAACCGGTCACCCTCCCTGCAAGTGGCCAGGCTTGGTTTAGGACATGGTGCAAACATTACATATAAATACTTTTTCCCTCTTGATCATTTTCAATATTAATTTGTTTGAGCCACAGCATTTGGTTATTTGTACTCTTCAAAAAAGCAACAGTTTAGAGAAATCTCTTATTCCAAAAGGGTCGTCAAGACTTCCCATTAGAGAACCACACAGCCCATCTGAACTCAAATGGCAAAATAAATATTGGTTTTACCATAATAAAAAAAGTTTTGGAATGTACATTTTTAAAGAAACAAGTGGTGAGATCCTTTCAGTGTTTCAAGACTGAATTTATGCAACAGAGATTAGAAACCCAACTGCAGTGAAGGAGACAAGTAGTTTAACATTCAGCTATTTGTTGCACAGGCTTTAGTGTAAGCCATGGGAGCATACAGATAAAATAGATGACTAAGTGTGAGACCGGTTACCCATTTGAAGAATCAAGGACAAAAAAAAAAAAAAAAAAGCAGGAAATAAACACTTCTCAAACAAAAACCCACATCACCCCTCTCTGCTCCCAGGATCATGGGGAAGGCTGAGAGCCAATGGCGCCCCCAGGGTACAAGCACAGGGGTAGTGTAGGGACTCAGTATTACTCTCACCCCACCCTCATTGCCCTGTGGAAGCTCTGCTACTGATGCTTGAGAAGTCTTGGGGCAGAACTAGAACATAAATTTCTTCTCTGTGACACCTACTGCACAGCCACAGAAGGACTCTGCCAATGGCAGCATGGCTCCCGCAGGACCAGTGCTACCAGTTGGGGCAGAGCTGCAGGGGAGAGTAGGCTATGGGAGGAAAACTCTTCTAGGGCATTACAGGGAGGGGCTTCTCCATAAATCTCCCTGCATTGGATGGAAACTCCATAAAACCATGGGATTTTCTAAGACGCCTGT
This sequence comes from Emydura macquarii macquarii, assembly GCF_026122565.2. NCBI lineage: Eukaryota > Metazoa > Chordata > Testudines > Chelidae > Emydura > Emydura macquarii. The sequence continues at coordinate 19,805,851 of NW_027131527.1, read as the reverse complement.
AAGCTTCTTGAACATACTTCTGTGTTCTAAGTTAAATTCCTTCCTAACCTAATTATAAGGATATAGCAAGTTTCCTGTTTAATCAATGGATATCAATTTTACCTGTGTTGTCAGCATTTACTCTCCCATGAGGTATTCTGTTAACTCTAAGTATATAGCCATCCGCTGTCACAACATCATACTCTTCACTGGGGTATCTCCAGTAGGTGATGATCTCACTCTACAGGAAGAACAATCAAAGTCTTTGGTCTCTGACTGTCAACAGGTTTTCAATTTTTGAAGTCTTTCCTAGGCTATGTATTCACTCAGGATTTTAACTGGAAGTAGATTCTAGTAGGACCGTATTTTCAAGGAATACTGAACTGTGAGGCATTATCTATTATAGGCTCTGTCAGTTTAATCCACAGATTTACATATTTAACTACTAGCAATGTACATGTCATTGTTTCACAAAGATTTCCTCCCCACCCTTGGATACTTTCCTTACAATATTCATAAATGCTTCAGGATTAAAAGGTCTGCTATTGCCAACGAGTCCTTCCGCTGATACAGTTCCATGGATCAAACATGTCACAACTACAGCCAGCCACATCTTGGGTCACTTAGAAAAAAAATGTATACTGTGTTAGTGCCATCAGAATCAAGAGTAACTTACACAAACCACATCAGTTATGACTTAATGTAGCTTACTATTATTCATGTTTATAATATTTTTCCTAGAGTATAACACTGCAAAATAAAGTCCTGCTTTCTGCTTGGTTATTCTATTGGTCACTTATTGCTAGGACGCTAGCCTCAAACTAACAGCAACATCACTCACATAATTCAAGCCTCCGCAGAAGCAGAAGCAATGCATAAATAACACTTGCATTGTGTGTTGTTAATATATGGTTTACAATAACAAATAGAGTTGGGGGTTGAGCTGGAAAGCAACTAAAGCTGGCTGAAACATGTTTGGTGGCATTAGATCCCCAGGTTTTGGTTTTCCCTTCTCAATCCCCTTCTAACAGCAATAATAAATGCTGAGTCCAGCATTTCCTTAAGTTGATGTCCAGCTGGTTTAAAGCCTTCCCATCCATATACAATGGCTGCATGATCAAGTGCTAATCTCTATGTTAAGCTAAGTGGAGAAGAGTTCTAGAAATACTAATAGCTAAAGTACAGGACAATAATTCTTTAGCTGTGCCCTGCATATAGCATCTGAAATCGCAAAGTGTATTAGAATAAATTGCATATGCCTGATTTTTAATTTCTATTTTCATTTTATAATTTATCTCAAGTCAAATTCCCTCTGTCTGGTCATTAAGACCAGTAAGTGCCCTGTGTTTCCAATCTATTGCTGAAGTAATACAGACCTGAGGAGGCCTTTTTGGACTAATCACTGTTGGCATTTGGCAGAAAAAAAAAATCAGATCCAAGGAAAATGTATCACTTTCAACAATATTTGTTGAGTCTAAGATTGAATTGTCTTTGTAGACCACTCTAATAAAAATTAGCAGGGGTTTAATTGTCTTTACAAGTTATCCATTACAATTTTGTGGTCACATGTCTTAATTCATTAATAAATCCAACAGTTTACTCAGAGTTTACTACATACCCTAGCCATTAGGATTCCAGTCCTGCAAACGTTTACACTTGCGGTAGTCCCAGTGAAGCCAATGGTGCTACTAATGTGAGCAAGGCAAACAGGACTTGGCTTGTGGTGTTGAACAATGCTGAGTATTGGAGTGAATAACATGACTCCAGTGCAGGCTGATGTGCCAGGATGCTGCACACATTCCACCAGCAGAGAAAGGGCTTTTGGTAGTTAGACTGTGTCTGTGTTACATTTCTCTTGCACTAATCAGGTCATAAAGTGCTCTTTCTCCCATCAATGCACAGAGGATATAGGTATATGTTTTCCACCATCATTAAGTGACAGAATGGCTCCCTTTAGGATCAGTCTTACCTTCCTCTTCCCGTCTCTAAATAGAACTATTATGATAGTATGGAAAAGAGAAGAAGACTTGAGCCTGCACTCATCGTAAGGAAAACTTTACAGGCATCAGTATATTGCATGCACAAATATTTCTGTTAATACAGCTAAACAAGCCTACCCATCAGTTAGAGACAAAAGGATGACAATCTGATTCTGAACAATTCAATACGCAAGATAAAAGCCCAAACAAAAGAAGCGCTTTATTTCTAGGCTTGGAAAGATTAGATTTATATGTGTAATTGTCAATAAACGTCAATTTCACTGTACACATACAAACAGACAAAAATATTTCCACTGATGATAGAAATTTATAGATAAAAAGAAAAATGCTGTTTGAGAACTTATTAGAGGTGATTTAAGGATATTTAATTTGTATGTTTTGGCATGTGATGTTGAAAATTTGTGTTTTAACGGTTATAAAGTTTGACAGTTAACATTTGAATCTCAACCTCCATTGTCATTAAGTATTGTCTGATGTCCCTCATTGTATGAGCCCTCCCATAGTTTCTCACAACTGTGAAAATTTAAATCAATAAAACCTGAAAAAAATGCATAAAACCCATGATTTTGTGCAGCTGTGCAAATCTAAATTGATAAAAATAAAAACCCTTAAAATAAACATTGATATTATCCCTCAGAAATATAAAAAATAAAACCAAATTCTGCCAAGTCTATTTCCTTAAAAAAAACCCCACAAAAAGACGTTGGTTAAGAGTTGATTTTCTATCGTGACCATTATTGTAGTGAAAGTGATACAAGAATTTGCTACAATTCATAATACATTATCTATAAATATAGATGCAAGTATAAATCACATCACATTACACTGGATTAACACACCCTACAAAGGTGTGTATAGAAAATCACACCCTACAGAAGTGTGTATAGAAAATAAACACACCTTACAAAGAATGCGTTGATTACAACAAGAAGTACCACATACATACACACATTCTATTGTTTTGTGAACAACCCATCTCTAAATTACTTTTCCCCTACTAGATTTAACACCTAAAAAAGCAGAGGATACCAGCTTCGTATAGATACAGGAGGACAGCTCCTTTGGAGAGACTCAAGGACAGGATTGACAGCACCTATGATGGACACAGTACTAAAGCAATGTCAGGTTGTGGGATGTCAGAGGAGATGAAACAGTAAGAATAGGGAAACTAGACTTCACCCACAACCAGCATGGTTTGCTGCATTCTGTCTCTCTCATTGGCCAGACCTTCCCAGTGTTTGAACCAGTGGTTCTCAACCTATTCACCATTGTGGGCCTATATGCAGCTCTCTGTGTGTTATGTGGACCGCATCCACACAATATATATACTATCTGTATGACCCTGAAAGTTTCATGTGGGCCACAGCTGTGTGCTGGTTGGGCTGCAAACAGTCCACAGCCCAAGAACCATTGATTTGAACTGTGGCTGAGGTGGTAGAGTGGCCAAGGAGGGAGAAACAGGACAGAGAGGAGAGATGTAACTCCTCCACCACACTATCACACATGCAGGTTGTCTGACACTTTTCAAAAATCTAGTTGTAGCCAGATATCTGCTTGAATAGGTTCTACTAAATTCTATTTCACCCACCTGCAAATAGTTTTGCATGTTTTAATATGATTTTCTTTAGCAAGATGCTTGATATTTTCACAGGCCCTGACTACCTTGGCTTCCAGTTAGTTAGTGTTCTTGACAAATAAGCAATCTTTGTTAGAGTCTCTCCATTTATAATAGGAGAAAGCAGTAACTTACTACAACAGAAATGTTCAGTTCACTACTGCTTTTGAAAAATCATTAATAAAAGAAAATATAGGTAGGAGTAAAATGACTTTCCCAAGAAATGGAATAGAAACAAGAATGCTGGTCAAAACATATTGGTTGCAATAAATAAATCATGAGGTCTTTTAGTCTATACGTTTAACTGCAAATATACTCTTAGTGCAAAATCTACAAGAGCAATGATGTGCTGAAGGGAGCTTCAGGACCGTTCATTATAAAATACATACAGACACTGACAGAATATGAATATTATATTAGAAATATCTTTTTCTTTGAAGGTTACAGCACATGGAACAATATTAATATATCTGCCTACCCTCTCAGTTGTCATTAACAAGTCTGAGTACTAAAATACAGAGTTTTGGTGTAGGTTTTGTAGACTTCAAGGAAGAAAGGTGTTGTGTTTAAGGCACTGATCTAGGATTCAGTATATGTAGATTATGTTACTGGCTGTACTATAGACTTCCTGTGTGACCTTGGCCAAGCCACTCAGGCTAGAGTTTTCAGAGGTGGGTAAAATGGGTGCATTGTTCACATTGTGACCCCTAAGGGGAACAAAGGTGTCGTCCACAACTCCTAGCCCATTTTCCTTCAGTGCTTTCTGATCGACAGCCACAGGGTGTGGAGTTGAGTGGCTCTGCCCATGGGCAACATAATGTAATCTGGTTTCCTCCTGACCCTGGCATGCCAGAAGTCCTCAAGGCAGTAAAGTGAGATATGATAGCAGTGTCCCCTATAGACATTTAGAGGACCCCAGAGACCAGAATGCCCAGAGTAACAATGACCCTGAGAAGGACAAAGCATGCATGGCAATTGTGTGGCCCTCTCCAGGTACTCCCTGAGCTCACCTCACAGATACATCACAGTGGTGATCTGGGGTTATCCTGACTAAACCGGATAAGGAAACATACAAGTTAATTGCCCTGATAATCCCCCTTTCAGCACTTGCTGAGTACCTGTATGACGTGCAAATAGGAGAGGGGTACCTTGTAGTATTAGGACAATTCCAAATTTTCAAACACGTTTCACGGTGTTGATGGTAGATGCCCCACTCCTTGTCCTGGTGTGTTAAAGAACAGACATGGTGTTAAACACACTAAGGCAGTGACTATCACACTGGAACGCAAAAATAATTCAAACTTACACAAGAAAACAGGTTAAAAACCAATGACTATAAGTTGTATGTAACAATTTGATTAAAGACAAATATACAATCAATGCAAATATTAAATGATTAGAGATATAATGCTTTTTAATTACAAACGGCTATGCCGGCAAGCCCACCATGGCATGTGACCACACACTCCCTAATGTTCCTACCAAAAGCATCTCCCCCTTCAGTTCCATTTGTCCCTTACATTTCAAGTAGCCAGGTGGTGCACGTTGAGACATGCTGCAGCCTGTAAGGAGATGCTCTTAGAAACGCATTTTATTATACTGGGAATTGTCAGTGCAGGTCTTGATGATCCAGGCAGATTAAAGCCCTTTCACAGATGGAATGAATCTTAACGGTGCAAGATTAAAGTCTAACAACCTAATCAGCTGTAATACAGGGTACTCACTCAGGTTCCCTTTCTGGCTGAGCACTCAGAAGATGGGTGCAGGCATGCAGGTCCTCCCTGGGGATCACTGGAGAAGAACTAACCACCCACACCTTTCTGGAACTGTGCTGACAGTCTTTAAAGCTTGGAACCTAGCAGGTCAGGTCTCGGGATCCAAAATCCCAGATCCAGTGTGGACTGGCTGCAGGGCAAGCAGGCTGCAGGTGGCAGCAGAAGACCCAGGCTGTTTCCTCCCCTTGCAGAGGCAGTGGGAGCAGATTGTCTCCTTCTGAAGTTTTTTGGCTGACTGAGGTTACAGACAGGCCAGTTTCTGGGTCTGGCAGTGCTGTTCTGGCCAACTGTAGGGAGATCTTCTCTCTTTCCTTCACTCCCAGGCTAGTCTTGCCACATTTATGAACGCACGGCTATTCCTAGCCTCCCTTCTGCTTTTCTGGGCATCTAGGGCTCTGCCCATGGTCAGATTTCTTGCAGTGCTGCTTGGCTGTCTTGTGTCCTCTAACTGGCTGCTGGTGACTTCAGTTGTTTCTCTTCTTCCCATTGGTTGAGGGAGGAGGTTTGCCAGGGTGACTGGGGGGGGATGTCGTGTTCTCTTCCTCTTCCCTACTGCTGCCAGTGAGGACACCAGTGCATGACTCTCTTGTGAACCACAAGGTGCATCTCTTCTCTTGGGGCACAGTCCCCTTGCTAAGAAGGGTGAGGGCTATATTCATATAAATTAAACCAACTTTAGCACCAAAATATGACTTTAAAAAAAAAAACAAAAACACACTGAAACATAGGACTGGAAGAGATCATGAGAGGTCATCTAGTCCAGCCCCCTGCACTGAGATGGGGCCAAGAAAACCTAGACTATGCCTGACAGGTGTTTGTTCAACTTGTTCTTAAAAACCTCCAGTGATGGGGATTCCACAAACCTCCCTTGGAAGCCTATTCCAGATCTTAACTATCCTTATAGTTTAATCTGCAGCAAGGGAGATATAACCCTTTATTTCTTGTCCTACCTTCAGAGGACATGAAGAGCAACTTGTCCTCTTTAGAACAGCCCTTAATATATAGTAGAACCTCAGAGTTATGAACACCTCAGGAATGTTCCTAACGCTGAACAAAATGTTATGGGTATTCTTTCAAAAGTTTACAACTGAGCATTGAGTTAATACAGCTTTAAAACACTACTTTGCAGAAGAAAAATGCTTCTTTCCCTTTATTTTTTAGTAGTTTACATTTTTGCAAAACTAATCATGCCCAATTTTGTTTTGTTTTTTTTAACTTTTCCTCACAGGTCAGGTTTTCTAAACCTTTTATAAATTTTTGCTACTCTCCTCTAGACTCCTGACTGTGGTCTCTTAATTTGTGATCTCTCTAAACCGATATGCTGGTCACAAGCAGAGAGTATAAAAAATAAGTACTGTTACAACATATCCACTCTGCCATTCCTTTACTGCAGTATGGTACAGAGACAAAAAAAAGGGACATTTAATTAACTATATTCTGATACCGCCTGAGTGTGGATTGGCTTTCAGTACTAACATGCGAGCTAGCACCTTATGGAGGGAGGGAGAGAAAAGAAACTAGTAGTAATGTCCTATGAGTTTGCTGTGCACTTAAGATATTTCCATGCCACTGCAAAAGCATGACTAAGGGAGGATTAGTTCTTTCAATGAGGCAATGCCATCCAGATTGATAATTTATTCTGAATGCCAACATTTTATGGCAGACTGACCACAACTCGCCCAGGTTTTTTAGCCTTTCCTAATGAAAAAGGTTTAGAAAACTTGCCCTATTTTTTTTGTTCTCCTCTGGACCCTCTCCAATTTGTCCACACCTTTCTTAAAGTGTGGCAACCAGAACTGGACACAGTACTCCAGCTGAGACCTCACAAGTGCCACATAGAGTGGGATAATTACCTCCTGTGTCTTAACTCCTGTTAATACAACCCTGAACGATATTCGCCTTTTTCCACAACTGCATCACATTATTGACTGATTCAATTTGTGGTCCACTATAACCCTCAGACTCTTTTCAGCAGTACTACTGTTTAACCAGTTAATTCCCATTTTGTAGCTGTGCATTTGATTTTTCCTTCCAAAGTATAGTACTTTCCACTTGTTTTTATTGAATTTCATCTTGTTGATTTCTGACCAATTCTTCAATTTGTCAAGGTCATTCTGAATTCTAATCCTTTCCTCCAAAGTGCTAGCAACTCCTCCCAGTTTCGTATCATCTATAGATTTTATAAGCATAATCCCTACTCCATTATCTGAGTTATTAATGAAAATACTGAATAGTACCAGAACCAGGATAGACTTTTGCAGGACCCCATTAGATGCATTTCCCCCCCAGTTTGACAGTAAACCATTAATAACTACTCTCAGGGGTTTGCACAAGCGGGGACCAAGCAGGGACATGGCCCCCTCAAATAATCATTGGAGACACCGAACTCCTCCAACCCAAGGCAGGAGAGGGGGAAGAGAGCAGTCTCCTGTCAAGCAGGGCAGGGGGAGAGCAACTGATTGATTGATAATTTGTTCCAGTATCTTTCCAGGTATTGAAGTTAGGCTGACTGGTCTATAATTCTCTGGGTCCTCTTTGTTCTCTTTTTTGTTGAAAGGTACTATGTTTGCCCTTCTCCTGTCCTTTGGGACAACACCCTTCCTCCAAGAGTGTCAGAAACTAGGCCTAACTGGTGGACAAAATAATGAAAGGATGGGCTTTTCCACCCACCATTCCCTTTGTGGGTCTTTAAAGAAAGACTGGGGAGAAAAACTGGCTACTGGAGCAAGTTTCTCCATTGTGGCTGCCACCTATCCCAATCTCCTGGAACCCTGGGCCTTCATCATTCTGATCCTGAGAGATGTTTTAAGCAGATCGGGCCAGATAAAGGGATCTAAATGACATAGTCACCTCTGCTGGCTCCAGCTGAATCTGAAACATCACATGGATGAAATGGGATTAGACTTTAACAGCAGCAGCAGCAGCAGCAGATCTAGTCCATCTCACCTAACTTCTTCTCTTTCTCCTAAAAGACAGTTTTTATCATCTTTGATACCATCTAAGAGACTGTCAAACAAGGGTTTTTTTCCCCTCCTAAAAACTGTACAGCTAAAGGAAAAGGGAACAAGGGATGCTGTTAAAATGAAAGCATTATTTAATACTTTACATTTTAAACGCTTTAATTGTTTTTCCTTCTTTTCTTTATCTTTAATTAAAATCTTTTAGACTTTTTAATTGTGTGTTTGCCTTGGTACTAAGCAGGTAGAGGTCTCTGTATACCTAATCATGAACCTTGTTTAAAGCTGTTTAATGGTGGATAGTGCCTGGATTATGTTAACACCTTTGGCCCATATATTCCAGCTGCAGTAATATAACAGGAGAAGTACAACAGATATTTCTGAAATGTAAGAGAAAGATGCAACAAGGCTCAGTCAGTTACAAAATACACACTTCAGAGGTGCAGCTGTTTGGCTCTGCCACATTTAAAGGGACAACCCCAGAAAAGCGCATTAAGAAAAATAAATCCAAGAATTGGGAACCTCTGTGCTGAGGTTAGTTAGCAGGGAGCAGGAAATCACCAAGGAAGGGACTGCTTTTCTATTGTGCATATCACCACCTATTACATCCATGTGCACATACATCGTAACAGGAGAACTGATGAGATGAGAGAACTCAAAAATCAAGAATACTCCTAGATAGGAATAAGTACTGAATATTAATATACAATAGTGAACAAGATACATATTGTAATGCAGCCTCAGAGTATGCAGCAGCCATACCATTGTACACTACATTTTTGTCAGCTTTTACGCTCTAAACAGGTGGAAGGTGGATCAATATTTGGATGACAGACTTCTAAGGAACATTTAAGTGTTGCAGCAAGTGGTACTAGCAATTCAGCTGACACTCTTTGTTCGAACCAACATCTGAGCACTATGTTAAGGGCATTGTCCTTTTGGATGAAATTTGAAATTGAGATTCTAACTATTTATGGTCAGTAAAGAACTTATGGCACTTGTAAAGATAAGGGTGCTATCCCACCAACGCAAAACGTATCACTCTAACTTGGGTGCTTTCAATAAGGTCTAAATGCTTTAGCTGGAAAACTGCCAGTAGTTCTGATTTAATGTGCTCAGTACTAGGCCCGTGGGTCACTTGCCACTTAACTAGTGTCCTATCACGTGTCCTTCATTCAGGGGTTTCCTTAGATCTTCTGCTCCTTGGTGCACACTTCAGCAATAGACTGTGCCCTGGAGTGGTTACAGCTCTTGGAGAAAGAGTTGCCTCATACCTGAAGCCTTTTGTTATCGGTTTGTTCCCCCCCAAAAGTCCCAGGTTTTTGAAAAAGCCAGTATGTGTTTTTTAATGATTTTCACCTGAATTTTGGCTTTTCGGGGAAATTTTTCACAGGGGAAGTGGATGGCACCACACTAAAGGGCCAGAATCAGAAGGGGGCTCTGTCCAGCAGGAGGGCCAGTACACACAGGTTACAACCTTCCACTGCTTCAGCACAGCCCAGTTTGCTTCTCCTGCACAATGTGGGGGGAGCGAGATGGGTGAGGAGCCGGGTTCCAGCAGCCGAGACCATCCACCACTGCAGGGAGTGGAAAGCTTCCTCAACTGGCACATAGTGAGAACCCCCCCGGGAGTACCAGGCAGCCTTTCCCCACTCGCTGCCTTTCCTTTTCATTTTTTACTGATAGCCTCCCGTTTTTTAAATTTTCGAATGAAACCCAATAAATTCCTGGGAAATTAAAAACAAAACAAACAAAAAAATGAAAATGAAGGGCCCAACTCATGCAGTTCTCCCTGAGAGCACTCTTGTCTCCCCCTTTCCAAGCAGCCTTGATGACATACCTACCAGCTGAATGTAGAGAGATTTTCCCTCTAACTACAAATCTTTTGTTTTCAAACTCTCATTGATGTCTGTATTCACATTTAATAAACTCATCTTCTATAAAAACACCATGGAAAATCCACCTTTCCCAGAAGAACTAATCATATTTCGCTGTAAATTATAGTGATGAATAGTAGGTGTAACACATTTCCTTATTTTACCAAAGAGTTTGGTGCATGATTAAGCACTCCCAAACAAATAATTCAGTGATAAAACAATCATTTAAAAATTATGAAAAGTTATTCATAAAGGAAAAAGTAAATCTAGCAACAGAAGACTACTCAACCTATTGGAAAATTAATTTCTGTGGAGTCTGAATAGTTTTCCAAAAGATAACTCTAAAATGGGATTCAGAACACAAAGGGAGTCACTTTAAACTACAGTGAGCCCCAGCCATTGTAATGCAGGAAATGTCTTAACTGGAGATGTGAGAAAGTGCTGTTACGAGGGTTACCAGCTCTGTTAGAAACAGAAGTGTTACTGGCCTGTTGCCATCTCAAGTTTTCTGAGCATAAACATGAGCTCAGAATTCCAGCTAGTTAATGGAATCATATAAGAAGCCTTTACATTTTTCTAAAATCAGACAACTATATTCAGAAGTAAAGCTATTATCTAACCTAGTTGAGAAAATAATCTAGATCTCCAATATTTGCCTAAACCTTAGTAATGAGCTCAATTTCTAATTGATAAAAGCATTTTCTACTAACATGCATGTGGTTTGAATATCCCTCCATTATAGCCTGATCACTTTTTATAGCACTTTAAGTCTGATCGGTAGTATTGTGCCAGCAGCAAACACTAGAGTGTTGCAGTCTACAAGGGCCTTAGAAGCAAGAGGCAGTACTGGCAGTGCAGGAAGCCAGATGTGCCACGATGTGTAATGCAGGGCCCTTTGGTTGGACTGGATATGGGCCACAGTGAGTTTTAATTCACCACTAGATATGATGGAAATCACTGAATTAAGAATCATACAAGTAATTCATTTAAAAACAGCACAGTGGACTGAAATGTTTGGGACAAGGGCTGACCTTTCCGGAATATCTGGAAAGTGTCCAGTACATCGTAGGTGTTATCATAGACAAATAGATTGACATTTACCAAACCATGGTATATGCACAAGCAGCCAGGAGAAGGCGGATGATGTATAGATTAAGGTGGGCAAGCCATTAACAACTCATGGTGGGATTATAGGGGATGCAATTGATTACATTTTCCTAAAGGGTTCAGCTTACAGAAGTTTGGGAAACACTGTAAAGGAAAATGATAATACGGTGACCACGCTAAGTATATTTGCACAACACATATTTTGGTATAATGCTCTAAATGTCCGCAGATAAGACAACTTGAAAGATTACATTTATTAAGCTAATTAACAGTAGTTTAACAGAGTTTTTTATTCTAACTGCAACCAACCATTTATTAAAAGGGTTATAGGAGGCTGGGCAGGGTATGGAATAGTTTTGAGGTAATGGGTTGTCCCTTCCCTAGAAGAAGGATGAACTAAAAGAAAGGCAAAGGACAGAAAAAAATATATTAAAGATACCTGCTACTTTAATAATGCTCATAGTCTTAGAATTCAACCCTGGCTGGGGTAGTCTATATCAAATAAAGATTACAACCAAACTTCTCAAAAGTAACTCACGGGAGCTCCAAGTCTTTGGCATCTCTGAAAACCAACCTTTAGCCAAGCCCAGATCCTGAAAGATATTTAATAGCCTAATATTTCATATTCCATCCTCTTCACAGCCTCCACTAACCTCTTTAGTAAATGGTTTGTTGCAGTCAGAATCTTTTGAGTCTTCATATCTATGGACAGTTAGAGCATTTTAACTTTAGAAGCCTAAATACATCTGAGGATCTGGCCCTAGGTGCCTCAAATTGTTACCCAGAAGCTGACGCACCAAAAATAAATGGTTACTTATGAACATTTGGTATATCCTATGGCTCCTACTCCTTCTCTTATCTTCTGAGGTGCATGATCCTCAACTGAGGCAAACTTTAGTCCTATGAGGCATAGGTATCGAACAAAACATTGAAATGTATGTTGATAAAGGCTCTTTATGTATAATACCTACTGAATAATATTATAAATAAGGACACTGGAAACAGTGAAAGTTAACAGCATAAACTACAGGAAGTTTTCCACCTTTTCCACAGTGTGACTTTCTACTATTCTGTTCTACAGTTTGTGGTTGTTCTTGTTTCTAACCCACTTCCTAATTTCTGCAATAATTGGTATAACCCTTGACTGCTATTTCCTAATAAAACATCATATAGAAAAACTGATATCCAACCTTGGACATCCCTATCTGCTGGTGTATGGCTGGTCACACATTACAGTGGTGTTTTGCTGATTCTTGCTTAAAACAGACATTGCCACACAAGGTGCCATGTACAAATAGAAAAAAAAGTCATGTGCCCAGACTCTGGGCTGGAGGAAAGGCATAACTGTGTAGCTGCTATAAAAAGGGAAAGATTGCAATACTTTATAGTTGTCAAACTTTTGGGGCTGGTTACCCCTTTCCAAATAACATAGTCTACCGCTTACGCCCACCTGAGATAGGCAGAGGTGACTTCTGGGGGAAGGGCAAAAGGAGGACACATGTTAACCCCCCGCCCCAAATTTCTGCCTTCCATTTAGCAACAGCTTCTAGAGGTTTTCAAACTGTGGGGTGCGTCCCCATGGGGGAGGGGCATAGAGGACTGTTGGGGGAGGGGCTTGTGGCGGGAACACCACCGCCTCACCTCAGTGGGCCTGTCTGGGTTGATGGGGTGCAACCAAAAATTCTAAATCAAATTCTAAATCAGCTCAAAAAGTTTCAAAACAATTTGGTATCGCTGCTTGCCCCCCTGAACATTCCTCTGCGCCCTGCTATGGGAGCACACTCCACAGTTTGAAAACCTCTGTTTTATAGAGTCAAATAATAAAAACAGTGAAGGAAGAGAGACAGAGTTACAGCTTTGAGATGAGACTGGAATAAAGCTAATCAGTGAGGAGGAGAAATACAGGGAAAAAAAATGAGAAATTAAAAGGGAAAGCAGAACAGAAGAAAGTGGCATGGTGGGGATCCTTGTCTACGGAGTGAGTCAGACCTGGAGAATCTGAAATGCTGGTCATGCTTACGAAAGGTACTGACATTATTCCCTAGAAAATGTCATTAATATTGTATTCCATGTGCTGAATTCTTTGTGATGAAGCACTTAATATTTTGTTTTAAGCTAAATGCACAGAAAGGAAAAGCATGGGATGGGGGAGGATATGCTTTCCCCACCCCTCCTTGTCCAGTGTTTATTCTCTCCTTTTTTTTTTCCTTCTTTTTTTTTTTGCAACCAGTGAAAGAGGAAAATAAAAAATTTTTAAATCCCCTTTTCCTGTTTCTTATGCTGGTATTTAAAAGATTTATAAGAGTTAGAGGGTTCAGAGTTTAAAATGCTGCTGGCTGTTTAGGAGCTGTGATGCAATATGTGGAATAGCCTGAAAGACTTTCTTGAAAGAATATGTGGAAGGACAGAAAGACAGTATTTTCTTGAGTGCTTTAGATTCAATTATGTGTTTTTCTTACACTACTTTACATAAGAACACAAAAAACTATGTTGAAATAATGTTTTTCCACTATTATTTTCCCACAGAACCCCTACCTCATTCAGATTCTACCTCATCCAGCATACGTTGGATATTTTGTTTAATTCTCATTGTTCAGTGTGTGTCCCCAAGCCTTTTTTACTGCATATTATTTAAACCCTGCTCTGAATAGAGAATAATTTCCTCATGGGTGTTTCTATGAGGTTCATCAGCACACTGTCAGAGTGCTTCACAAACATTAGTGGATTAATTTTCACAACATCCTGGTGAAGTGAGGTGGTGGTTGTGACACTGGCAGACCAGATGCCAGCTCATGCGAGGGCCCGTAAGCCTCTCTGAACACTGACATATGCATAGCTGGAAACCAGTCTAGCTCACCTGTGTGTTAGTTTTGTTAAAATAGGTATTAGATTTGGAGAGATGTGTTTAGTGTTTGGACTTTATGAAATGTTTGTGAGTTGCTGCATGCATTATATCACTTATGTTATCTGTATCCTGTGTTACAAGGTAATATTTAAGTGTTTGCTTTGTAACTATAAAAGTATTTGCTATGAAACTGAAAACCGCCCCCCACCTCCCACCCCGTGCCCAGTCAGGAAAGAAGTATTACCACAAGGTGTCATCTCCTGCCCAACAAAAGAAGGCCTATAGACATCAGATGAACCACTGTGGAACATCAGTGGACAAAAGACTTTGTTGATTGCTCCCCTGACACCCATGAAGAGGGGACATGCACAAACCCATCACACTTTGAACTCAGGGGGAAGAGGAGAAACATCCCTAACCAGAAGGAACTGTATCACTGTGCTGCTTGGAATTTGGAGGGGAATGTTTCTAAACTCAAGCAAGGAATCCTTAAGCTGTTTAACTTGGGTTAGCCCTAAAGGACATACTGAGCTTGCCCATTACAGCAGCTTCTGTTACCAGCTGTAACTCATTTGTGTGTGTGTGTATGTTTACCTGCTTTAACCTTATAAATAACTGTCTTATTTCCCTTTCCCATGTTACAGTATTCTCTCCATGACCACTCCCAGTCTCCAGCCTGGCACTTTTGCCCAGTCCCTTTGCCCAGCTAGTCCTAGTCCTCCATTTCCTCCCCACTCCCCCTGCTCTCGTTCCTGTCCTCTCTGCATTCGACTTAAATCAGGTTGTTTCCTCCTTCTCTTTCACACTGCCTGGGTGCCAACAGGGAAAGCTCTGAGAGAGAACCCAGGAGAGACTCTCAGTTCCGGTGCCCAGCACTGCACAACCTCTAATGACCAGGAGATGGAACCTTCTGGAAAGTTCTACTCAGCTCTTAAAGCCTAGGGATGACGCATGTTCAGTGCAGAGGGAATCTTCAGAGAATTTAACGACCAAATTCTAACAAGTGTCTACAGAGCACATGAAAACAGATTTTTCAAAGGCTTATAAGTTGGCCAAGTTTCGGTCTTTTTTCCCCCCCACAGAAACAGCAAAAGACACATTTGTGAAACCAGGCAATCCCTCTACCATAATTCAAGTTTCTGCTCCAAAGCATGGAGGAAGCAGAGCTTCTCAATTAAAGGGTTTTAAGAATTTTTTTTAGCATGGGCAAAAAAACATATTGTTCTCTGAATCTCCTTTTTGGGAAACAGCTGAATGATTTTTGCTGAAACCCTTAAAAAAAAAAAAAAAATCAGCCTGTGCAGGCACCCCACATGGAAAATTTCAGCCCAGTTAAAATTTGACAATGGTTAAGTAACTGAAAACAGTCATATAATGGGAAGTGTCAGGCAACTTTAAATATAGACAGCACTAGTAGCACTGCCTATAATAATTTTAACATTTTAACTGTCCCAATTTGGAGTAAAATTAATGCTTTTAGAAGGATTATTCAGATCTTTGCTGTCATTTAGACGTTAACCCAGCCATGTGGAAAACTGCAAATTACTCTGTGAAAGCTATATATGAAATGGAATAAGCCTGAAACATTTTTTTAATAAATGAAAGCTCAGATGGCTATAAAGGAGACCAAAAAAAGACAGAATGCACTACATACTTTCACCATTATTTTTTCCAGTAGGCTGTAGGAGAGCAGATCCACAACCACCCTTCACTATTACTGGGGCATTTACTGAAGGTATTATTTTGTGGACTGTTCAAACATTTTGAAGCAAGGGTGTATTATACTTAGTGCACACATGGATATTTCGGTGGTTATGAGTTTGCAAAAAATAATATCATTTTGCTGTGGCAAACAGCTATAAATTCAGCGAATTCAGTGGATAATAAAGTCACCACAATCCATGAATGAGGCCCCTGATTTTACATATATAACTGAAACTTGAATGGATGACACTGCAAGATTATTATAAAGCTAGATGAGTCTGGTCAAATATCAGCATTAGTTATGTGGTAATTGGGGATTCTGTGGGGCCCTGGATCTGACATCAAATTTAGGCCTTTGTGCCAAAACCAGCTGCAAGTATGTGTATATAATATTGCATAGCCTGTTGTAGTCAGGGGAAGGCTTTCTGCATACTTCAGCATTACATTCTTGTATAATGTTTATAGTCTTCTTTTGTAACCTCTCTTCTTCTTACAGAGAGTGTTATGTTAAGCTAATAAAGGCAACTACAATCTCTTATATCCATGAGGCTCACACTGGTTCTGTGGTATCCTTAAATAATGATCTTTCAGTTGGACTTCTTGAAGGGAAGCTTGGCATGTAACATTCGTGATGATACAACCAAAGATATCATACCCTAAGAAGCCAGGCCAGATTGTAATTACACTCTTACGCAATAAGTCTTCATTTACTATTTGAGGGATAAATAGCTTTACTTACCAATGTATTGACGTTGAAATTTGGAAGGAAGGAGTCCCTGCTGAGGAAAAAAAGCACCTTGATGAAAACTGGTTTTGATTTGACTAAATGATACATGTTGGAACAGTGTACATTGTATATCTGAGTTCATATGATAGATTATTTATGTGTATCTGCAGAGCTGAGAACAAAGACTGGCTGTATTATAGGCCTTACTCTCAGTGCTTTTTTAGTCTGTGTACTCTGTAAAGTGTACATATCTGTCTCATGTATGAAAACATGCATAGGCAGCTGCTGTTCATTAAGTCCTGCTTCATCCCTGTTAATCAGTTAAAAATTCAGCCTTGCAAAACAGATAGGGATATTTACTTGCAAGTCCTTAACATACAGGATGGAGCATAATCAGATGGTAAGTTATTCTACATGCCTAAGAAAAAATTCTGCTCTTCAGGGTCAAATAAACATTGTACACAAGATGCAAAATTCTGTATGCTGTGTATTGAATGAGGTGAAGCTAATAGGAGCCTACCTTAATTGTGACATATCTTATAAGGCAGTCTCTGTGTATTTTGTAGTGTACAATTATTCAAACACAGGAAAGGGCTCCCCTCTACTGACCTTGCAAGATGTAAGGCACTGCTCTCATGTGGTCTGACCTTGGACTTCTTTGTGAGGAGAATTTATTAAAATATATATATTAAACAATATTTAAGGTTGCAAAGTTAAGTACACTGGTATAATCCTGTCTCCACCAGGCCTCAGTCCAGCAAAGCACTTCAACATGTGCATAAACTAAATTATGCAAATAGTTCCACTGAAATCAATAAGACTATTTGCACACTAAAGGTTAACCACATGCTGAAGTGCTTTGCAGGACTGTAGCCCCACTAATGTCACAAAGATGTGACTTACAAGGTTGTATGAAACAATTGTATAATATTCTACTGCACATTTGCAATTCCTAACATTAGTGTGCTTAATCACACATTAACATTATTTTAATAGTATAGAAATTAATTTGAGGGGAAATATTTTAGGGCAATTAACAGGATTCATTGAAATATATATATAAAAATGGAGATAGTATTTTCCTGAATTATGCAATTCAAAATTTTAATGTCATAATTATTGGTGGTGCTTTTTTAAGGAAGAAAATAAATATCTGACATTGACTAGCTCTAAATTCTGAATTTCATTTAAATGTTGAAAATTATAGGATGCTATTGGAATGTAATTAAAGAAATAGTAGCATAAATAATGCACCTACTCCTCCTCCTCTTTTGCCATCTGTCCGAATCCTCTACTGTCCACAGATCCACCACAGATCCTTCAGATCCACCACAAATCCTCTGTACAGCTGGAAAAGGTCAAACTTATAGTGCCCTTTATACTTCTACTGAAAAGCTGCCAAACTTCAAAATTCACCCCATGGCCATTTTAATGAATAAGATGACAAAATGTCACATGGAAAACTCAGACAGAGCATGGGAATCACCTGGAAACAAAAGATGTCACCTGTGAAAGATAAAAACTGAGATGACCATTGCCACTGCAGAAAAAAGAGCAATGTGTCAGACTGGGGAACAAGATTTAAAGCTCTAAAACCATTATCCATGTGTTAAAAAAAGGAGGGGGAGATGGCATCCTCAACATATAGAGCACTGCAGATATTGATAAGTTTGAGTGTACAGCATTTTATAAATGTGCATATCAATAGCCAAGCCCATAGCTTTTATGGATACAGGCTCCCAACTAGCCCCTGAATCATGTTCTGTGACAGTCCCTCAGAATACGGGGAATGTCCAGTTTTAAAGATAACTAGTGGCTCTGCATTTGCAGCTTTACTGCTTCAGTGCCGATGAATGTAGTCGGTACATGAGACAAAATGCACATCCTGTCCTGATCCTATGATCAAGGACTGTAAGTCTGAAGTGCCAACAAAAACATAATAATGAAAATGGTAAAGGCAATGGAAATGTTTATCAAAATATATAAAAAAAAAAAGTTTGAGATTCCAAACAAAACTACATGTATGGATTATACCATTATAAATTCATATAACAAAGGTGAACTGAAACACTTGTTACCTACTAAAGCTTGAGTTTCCACCATGGGGGGGTCTGTAGGTTTGTTTTGCAATAACTGGTGACATTACTAACACCTAAGTAGAAGAAAAAGCGGCATTCCTTACACAGGTATTGGGGTTAACAATCTCACCAGTTACAAATGGGACGCTCTGACTGCAGATCTAGGAACTTGGCAGTTAAGTAGAACAAGAACTTAGTTTAACTCTCTTTTTGAACTAGATGCATTTCTGTTTACACGGTTTTTGTTAGTGATTTTAAACGTTAAGCATTTTTAGCTTTTCTTTCTAAAATGCTTACCATTAAATATTGATGTATCAATGGCTGGGGTACCCTTCCCTTTCCTTGGCTTTCCCCATCCCCCTAATGACCATCACCGGCCTAGCCCTGGCTGGAAAAGAAGACTGCAGCTCACACCAGGTCCATGTGACTTTGTACTCAGTTAGGTCCCAGTTGTGCAAGTGACTCCACATATGTGGTCCAATCCGCTCCGGGGAAGCCTGTGCATGCGGAGTCACTTACAGGATTGGGTTTTCGATTATCTGCTCTGTCGTTTGACTCCATATACAGAAGTCAGCATATACTGGAGTCCTGTTTAGGGAGTGTTGGTGGGGGCGGGAGATGTGTGGGGGTTGTGTAAGGCTAGTCCTAGGCAGGGATTTGTTTATGTAGGGCCGGGTGCGGAGCACATATGTAATGTGGACGTGTCCCTGTCGTGTGTGCATGTGACAGACAGACAGACCTCTCCCACCATGGATACAAATCAGCAGGAATTCCCCCCTGCGAAAGCTCGTCCTCACTGAGGCCCTGGGTTCCCCCTCAGCCCGGCGAGGAGAGAAGGAGGAGCGGCTGCGCTGGTACGCGGGCGGCGCTCTGGGGGCTCGGCCTGGGCAGGCAGAGCTGTGAGAGCCGGGCCCGCGGGCTGCTCCCCCTGCCGGCGAGTGGGGCTGCAGCAGGATCCGCCGGGCAACTCGCTGGTTGGCCCCAGCGGCAGAGCAGCGACGCGGGGGAGCCGGAGTCTGTGAGCCGCTCGGCTCGGCTCGGCTCGGCTCATGGCGCGGGTGCTGATCGTGGGCGCCGGGCTGACCGGCAGCCTGTGCGCTGCGCTGCTGCGGAGGGAGCTGCCCCAGCGGCCGCTGCGCATCGTGCTCTGGGACAAAGCCCGGGGCGCAGGTGAGGCCCTGCCGCGGGCACAGCGGCCTCTGCAGGGACTTCGCCTCCCCGCCGCCCCGTGCCGAGGGACCGGGGAGCGCGGGCGGCGCAGGGGCTGGCACCGGCACCCCGGCTCCGGGGAGGGAGGCATCAGCCCGGCTAAGCGCAGGGCCCGGGGAGTTGAACGCCCCATGCGGGACGTGGGCAGCGCCCCACTGAGACCCGAGGGCCGGGGAATGCATGGATTGAAGCTGCCAGCGCCAGCAGGGCCTGACAACGGGAGCGGACGGAGGCGAGGGACGGGGCGTCTCCTCCCCCGGCTCGTGGTGAGCGGGGCTGGGGCTGCGATGACAGCATCTGCGAGGGAGCGAACAGCTGTGCAGGATGGCGGCCGCTCCGGCCAGCCGAGGGCTGTGGGGGCCGCGCCTTGAGGGCTCGAGAGCAGGGGCGGCCCTGATCGCCCTTGGGGGCGAGAACGAGAAAGCCCAAGAGCCTGATGGAAAGTCGTTTTCTGCAGCCCATCGCAGGTGACGCGCTGCGGAGTGTTCACGGTGTCCCGTGACGGTACATGGGGGAGCGTGAACAGACACGCCTAGTGGCCGTCCTTTAATCCCGTCTCCCTGCCTGTCCTTTCTCCCAGGCGGAAGAATGGCTACGAGCAGGAGCCCTCATGACCCCGGCTGTACGGCAGATCTGGGAGCACAGTACATCACGCTTAGACCCGCCTATGCCCAAAAGCATCAGAGGTGAGAAGCTGAATAAAAAGTTTGTGGAGAACGATTAGGAAAAGTAACAGCGAGCATTATCTTTTTAACCCGATAGGTTGCACTCTCTGTGATACAAAATGTACATGGGATTACCAAGTGATCTTTTAAAAAAATAATTTTCTGCTCTCAGAAGAACAGTTTTCTTACAGATGTTACTAACAACAACTTATTAAAAGTGAAAGAATGAAAACTCCCTTGTCACTGAAAACAGAGGTTGGTTTACTTTCTGCAGTTTTCACAGCTTGGACAATAAAAAAAAGTCATCAATTTCATTTTGGTTTTAGTAAATTTCACTTTTGGAGTCTTAGTTTTGCTATGTTTAGACTTGGGAGGCTCACAGGAGTGTTTATTTATTTAAAACAGTGATTCAAGAAGAAGCTTTTTGTTTAAAAATGGAAATATTAGTTTAAGAAAAATTGAATTCCCAAAATCTCAATTTCAGGCTGCACATAAATTGACAGTGTACCTTTTGTATTTGTTATGATCTTATTATTATTGTTAAAGTAATTGTATTAAATTCAAGAGAATTTTACCTATTGTTTTGTAGGCAAATGGAATGAATAACAAAATAAAAAATGAGACTGAAAGTTAGCAGATTTACAAGTATGTGGCATTGCTATTGAGTTAGATATGGTATTGCTTGTTTGATGTGAACATCCCCTGCTAGTTTTTAACATATCAAAATGTAATCGAATGAAAGCATATTCATTAGAGGCACAAATTTTTAAATGGTTCCAATAAGCTATAATGGCAGCACAAATTTATTCATGTACATAGTTGAAGTTAAGAAGACTGCTCATATTAGAGGCTGTTATAGTTTGACCTTGGGTAAATAATAAATAAACTGCATGTGCTCCTCAGCAGTGTCCTGACTAGACAAAGATGCAAAACTGTAATAAAAAAGCAATTTTCATTAAGTATGTCCTTTTGCCTGCCATCATGTGCATTCCAGGAGTTCAGTAAACTTCTGCCATTCTTACTCATGCTGAGTGGTAATTTACTCTGCCAGTAGTTCCAGTAATCTCAGTGAAAGTTCTCAGAGAATGAGGTACCACCTGGTGTGAACAAGGGTGACAAAACTGGGCCTTACCTAAGTAGTACAGTTAAAGGGAATGTTTTTGAATGAGAGAGAAGACTACAGAGGACCAAATTAGAGGTTTGCTTGAGCCTAACTTTTAGGCTTTGACCCAAACCTACTCAACCCTGTCCCCCAAACCTGAATCATCACTGCTGCCTTTTGCTCCTGGGGTTGTTGGCGTGGTGGCAGCTGCGAGCATCACCCCCTGCTGCACCATGTGCATGCTGCAGAGTGAAAGACACTGGCGCACTCTCTGCAACACATGCAGTGCAGTGAAGTAGCGGTGGCCAGCAGGAGCGAGGAGGAGGAGAGCCAAACGGAGCAGATCTAATTGTTTTCCAATCGGATCTGGACCTGACACTTCTCCCATTGGGTTCGGCTTGAGTTGCAGGGTTCTAGTCCAAATTCTGCCTTGACTACTTTCTGTTTCCTAACTGAAGTCAGAGGGATTAAATATGAAAGTCAAGAAAGAAACTTAGGGAAAGAAAACAAAACCTCAGAGTTATAGTGTACTGTGCCATCTGACTAATTCTCTGAAAAATTCTGCAGGTTGTATAAATTATTATTTCCTATCTTTAAAAAAAGATTATGTCAGGTGTCCTAAAAATAGTTTTACACCTCTTTCCATGTGTTTGTGTATCTCTCATTTGGAGGTATTCATCTTATTACCTTGGGGACCTGCTTGACTTGGCATCTAGGCTAAGTCTCAAAATGTATAAATGGTGAAAAATGCCTTCTTCCAATGGCTCTTCGCTCTGATTTCCCAGGTGAGAATCTGGCCACAGAGATCCATCCAGATTAATGTAACTCACTGTGGCTGAAGATAGCAGCAGTGCAGAGACTCCAGCTTGCATAAAATACTCCAGTGTTTGCCTCCTTCGTGGGCCAGACTGCCATGAGTACATCACCTCTTTGTGCTCCCTCCACTGGCTCCTAGTCTGCTTCTATTACCAATTCAAGGCCTTAGATTTGATCTTCCTTGCTGTCAGTGGTTCAAGACCCAGGTTATCTGTCCAAAACCTTTTCGACAGCTGGAGGAGGCTTTAAAGATATGACACCTTTACAGTTAAAAAAAAGTTGTCAGGGGTCCAAAGTAATATTTTGTGGAGAGAGAGGAAACATGCAAAATCTTTGTTAAAATAATGGTGACTGTTTGAAGCTGCTCATTGGTTTGGAATATTAAAATAAATCCTTAGGAGTTGGATTAGTGGGCTGACAGTGTAATGATAGGTAATTGATACCCTGTGCAGTTTATTTTTTGTAAATGCTAAAGGAAGCGGAGTTCCATCTGTAGGAAGATACTGACAACTCAGCTGAGACATCACTTAGAGCTTTCCCAGTAGAAGAAAAGTGGGCAGTCAGTTAAATACTTTTAGCGCCTCAAAACACCATCTTTTATCTTCCTGCCATAAAAAGTCAGAATTCCTAGCTGATATGAAACTTTCCAGCAGGATTGCAATGGGAAGAGCTAGGTGGGTACATTTTACTTCCCTAATAATGAAATAGTGAGAAAGTAAACATAAGTTTTTATAAACACACATATGCATGCACTTTCTTTGACAGGGTAACAAGCCTTGTGGATAGTGGGGGAAGTGGTGGATGAGATATATCTTGACTTTAGTAAAGCTTTTGATACTATCTCACATGACCCTTTCATAAACAAACTAGGGAAACACAACCTAGATGGAGCTACTATAAGGTGGGTGCGTAACTGGTTGGAAAACAGTTCCCAGAGAATAGTTATCAGTTGTTCACAGTCAAGCTGGAAGGGCATATCAAATGGGGTCCTGCAGGGATCAGTTGTGGGTTTAGTTCTAGTCAGTATCTTCATCAGTGATTTAGATAATGGCCTAGAGAGTACACTTATAAAAAGTTTGTGGATGATACCAAGATGGGAGGGGTTGCAAGTCATTTGGAGGTTAGGATTAAAATTCAAAGTGATCTGGACAACCTTGAGAAACTGTCTGAAGTAAATAGGATGAAGTTTGATAAAGACAAATGCAAAGTACTCCGTTTTAGGAAGGAACAATCAGTTGCACGCATACAAAATAGGAAATGACTCCTTAGGAAAGAGTCCCGCAGAAAGGGATCTGGGGGTCATAATGGATGAGAAGCTAAATATGAGTCAACAGTGTAACACTGTTGTCAAAAAATAAAAACAAAAAAACCCCAAACATCATTCTCAGGACTGTTAGCAGGACTGTTGTAAGCAAGACACAAGAAGTAATTCTTCTGCTCTACTCTTTGCTGATTAGACCTCAGCTGGAATACTGTGTCCAGTTCTGGGCACCACATTTGAGGAAAGATGTGGACAAATTAGAGAAAGTCCAGAGAAGAGCAACAAAAACGAATAAAGGTCTAGAAAACATGACCTATGAGGGAAGATTGAAAAAAATTGGGTTTGTTTAGACTGGAGAAGAGAAGACCAGGAGGGGATGTGATAACAATTTTCAAGTATGTAAAAGGTTGTTAGAAGAAGGGAGAAAAATTGTTCTCCTTAACCTCTGAAGATAGGACAAAAAGCAATAAGGCTTAAATTGTAACAAAGGAGGTTTAGGTTGGACGTGAGGAAAATCTTAACTGTCAGTATACTTAAGCACTGGAATAAATTGCCTAGGGAGATTGTTAAGACTTTTAAGAGCAGGTTAGACAAATACCTGGTCTAGATAATGCTTGGTTCTGCCATAAGTTCATGGGACTGGGCTAGATGACCTCTCGAGGTCCCTTCCAGTCCTACGACTCTATGATAATTTATATATTTAAATTTGTTAGGAATATATTAACACTAAACATACATAGTTTGGCTTCAGACTCCAGTTGAGTACATAGTGGAAGACAAATGTTATATAATTTTTGTTATGCCAGTCTTTAATTGCCGTGGTTAACAATTAATGAGGTTGTTACTGTTCTTGCAGATACTTAGCATGTATATTTTGTTTGATTCTTAGCTTCTACGAGGAGCTTTTGACTCATGGTGTGTTGAAGCCATTGACTGCCCCAGTCGAAGGAATGGTGATGGAAGAAGGATCTCACAATTTTGTTACTCCCCAGGGAATCTCCTCAATTGTCAAGCATTATTTAACGGAGTCAGGTAGTCTTCAGACATGTTTTGTAATTAACTCCTCTGTTAGTTATCCTTCCTCTGATCAACAAGAAGTGACCGAGGAACCCACTCACTCTTGAAACTAGTGTCACTTGAAAGTGATAGGAATTTTTCCTTTGCACCTCAGTCTCAGTATACCCTCAGGAAAAAGGTCTGAATGTAGTGACTCTGCAGTGCTCCCATGCCCTTGGACAAGGAAGGTTGGTAGTAGATTTGTACATGTGAGAGCATGATGGATTGGAAAACATGCCTCATTGTGCTGGACTCCGGGAGCTCAATTTATTTAGTGTAACAAAGAGAAAGTTAAAGGAGTTACTTGATCTCAGTCTATAAGTACCTATATGGGGAGCAAATATTTGACAATGGGTTCTTTAATCTAGTAGACAAAGTTATTACAAGAGCCAGTGGCTGGAAGTTGTTGCTAGACAAATTCAGACTGGAGACAAAGTAGTGAAGGTAATGAACCATTGGAACGGTGTCCGAGGGTTTGGTGGATTCTCTTTATCACTGGCAATTTTGAAGTCAATTGGATGTTTTTCTAAAAGATATGGTCTAATTCAAACAGTCTTATTTTGGGGGAGTTCTGTGGCCCGTATTATGCAGGAGGTCTGACTAGATTATCACAGTTGTCCCTCCTGGCCTTAGAATGTATTAATCTGTCATGGCACACTAAAGTTTTGAATGGACATGGCTTGTTACAGTCTATTTGAACCTGGAAAAGACTGATTCTTTTTCATAAAAATGTTTCGTGCCAATATCAATCTTGAAGCTGTTTAAATGGGAAACAATCTGCAAAAATTTAAAAACGAAGACCCTAGTCCTGTAAGCACATACACATGTGTAACTGCACCTGAGTGAGTAGTCCTGTTAACTTCAAATGGGACTGCATGTGCACATTTATGCACGTGTTTAAGTGTTTGCAGGATCAGAGGCCAAAGTTATATTTGCACTCTCTGCTTTATCATATATAGACCAGATCCTGCACCATTAGGACAATGAGAATGTTACCATTGAATTCTGTGGGAGCAGGATCATGCCCTGTGTGAACAGAGGTTCAGGGGAAAATTTATTTATATCTCATAAATCTTGAGTAACTGCATATGACCAGAATTTGGGATTTTTAAACTAATGTATAGTATTGGTTTAAACATAGTGTTCATCTGATGATCTAGGACTCTCTCAACTGCCTGGGAAGCATAGTGCTGAAAAGAAAGATTTATTAACCTTTGTGAACAAACGGTTTCACAATATGTACCTATGATATAAAGCTGTACTATGTTTAGAATTGATTACAAAAGACGAGGGAGCAGATCATCCAGCTGCTATAAACTGTCATAGCTTCATTACTATTTTTCTTCTTCAAAGCAGTGGAATTTGAGTGTTTTCTTACAGTACTTAGTGACTATTCTACTAATACATTTTTAGATAAGTTAATATTATTTATATTAAACAACACTTCTGCATTATTTCAATTGCTGACATTGGAAATTTGTTGTTATAATTGTGATTACAATGCATTAGGTCTTTAGGTCTGAGTCCTGCTAACACTTAAGCATGTACTTTAATCATGTGATTAGATACACTGATGTAAATGGGACTGATTATGTGCTTAAAGTGCAGCACGTGCTTAACTCTTTGCAGTAATCAGTTGGGATTATTAATTGAAGTTATTTTAATATTGTGCACATTTTCTACTATCTGCTACAGAATTATATGCGTTAATCTGGTTTTCTTTTTTGAAGCAGGTGCTGATGTTTTCTATGAACATCATGTAACACAGATCTCCCTCAGAGGGGGGAAATGGGAGGTCTGCAAGAAAACAGGATCTCCGGAACAGTTTGATGTAGTTGTTCTCACAATACCGGTTCCACAGATTCTTCAACTTCAAGGTGACATTGTGAACAGTAAGTCTTTCTTTACAATTTCATTAAGTATCGAATTCAGAATAATAATGTATAGTAGGACACTGCAAGGAACCTCTGAGTTTGTGACCTGTTCTCATTTGCAGAAAGGAGGAAATATTTTGCAGATGCTGTAAATCAAGTAGGTGTGCACTGTCCAATAAACATCAGATTATGTTTTATACAAGCAATAGCTTAAATGAAATCCAACTTTCAGAACAGAAAACCACCTGTTATTTTAGAAGAATGAGAATTCTGATCTGTAATTGTTATATTCATAGTAAAAACTCATCCAGATCTGTAGTAACTAGAAACATATGTTTTTTGCAATTATCAGATCCCAAAATATAAATAAGTAGTCAGCAGTCCCCCAAATGGCTGTTTACTGGCTTATCACCTCCTTCAAATCTGTTTAGGGGAGTAAATGAGCAGGCCTTTTCCATAAGAAACTTGTTGAGCAATTAATATAATTTTAGTAACATCTGCAGTTTCAGGAAAAATTGTAGGGTTTTCAGTAGTAAAGTTAGCATATTCTCACTCACTCACTCACTCACCCCCTTCTCTGCTGAATTGTGCTCTTTAACTTTAAGGCTCCTCAGGGTATGACTCTTTGCAATTAAACACACACAGCTGGCCCATATCAGCTGTCTTGGGCTTGTGTGGCTTGGGCTACAGGCTTATTTAATTGTGGGGCTGACATTTGGGCTCTGGGACCCCAGGATTCCAGAGCCCAGATTCCAGCCTGAGCCCAAACGCTTATCCCATGGTTAAATGGCTCTATAGCCCAACCCCTGCAAGCCCAAGTTGGCTGACAGAGGCCAGCCACAGGTGTTTAATTGCAGTGTAGATGTACCCTTGGAGACTTGAACTCACACAACAAATAGTGGCCTATTTATTGACCAGGAATATCCACTGAAAGCATATTGCCCAAATATTCTAAGTCCTCAGTTCATTGTTTACTACTGTATTCTGATCTTTAATGCACTTATAGGACTGGGACCAGGCTACCTTGGAGACTGCCTCTCCATTCACTGCCCACATAGCAGTGAACATCAGAGACGCAAACTATCTGTGACCAGGGTGAAACAGTAGGAGCTAAGGGTACAGCTACTAATAGGCTGTGGAAAGAGCAGGCCAAGTTTTTTGGCAAATAGTACATTTTCTGAAAAAATGTATTTTTCAATGCACTGAAGCCTTTTGCTGATTTCACATGTTGAATTCAATGACTAGCTTTGGCTGGAAAAAACAACTGAAAACAAGAATTTCAGAAATGTTGAAACTGATCATTTAAAAAAAAAATGCATTTCTGAATGAGAAAAATCAAATCACAATTCAACATTTTCAATACTCCAAAAATTTGTTTCACCAAGAAAAACAAAAACAAAACAAAAGTCAGGTTAGGTTTGAAACTGACACCTATTTTTTGGTTTGTCCACCAAACTAATATAAATCAATTATTTGCTCAGCTGTGCTGTAGAATGTATCCTGTCAGAGGAGCTCAGAACGAGCTCTAGTCTGACTGTTTTCAGAACCCTGTATAAAGCCCATCCATAATAACAGCAGCTGATGAACAAAGAAGAGGGAAAGATAAGGAAAGAGGAGAACAAATCTTCAAGTATAAGCCCCATCTCTAGGATAACAAAAGCAGAGTCCATGTCTGATAACAGTAGGTAAAGGACAATATTTTCATTCCAGTCTTTCATTCCAAATGCCATTCTTTTTCTATAAGACAAATAGTGTCTTAGTGAGTGTGGAAGAGTCTACTCACCACAGGCATGTCCTCTCATAGCTGGGTATGGTGTAGCAGCCTCTTCTTCTTTGGTGTCCTTTGCCAACAGCCACGCTAGTCCTGCAATGAAGTGCCTCTTCCTGTGACGGCCCTCCAGCCAGGTTACTTTTAGTCCTGCCCCTTCCAGGGTAACCCAAGTCCAACACACCAATAGTCCGGCAGCATTGAACCAGAGCTTTAGCCCAACTTTGGGATTTGTGGGCTTTACAGCCCTTGTCTTCAGCATCTTCACATCACACAGTAGGGTGTGTCATTAGGGAACCCAGGACCCCCCTCTACTCTAGGTTCTAGTCCAGGGATCCTGCATGAAGTAAATAAGATCTGTTCGTTCAGATCCTGTGCTGTATCCTGGGGTTGCTTTTTACTAGTCCTGTCTTGTAGTTTCTTCCTAGCCTGCCTCTTCTTCAGATCCCCAAAAAGGGAACCAAACTAGTTATGATAAACAAAAGGTTCCTCACCACGCCTCATTGCCCTAAAGAGGCACTGATCCTAGCTAGCCCTTCCATCACAAGAAGTACTCAAGAAGTACATTCCTTCTCCCAATCAGCTTCTACTGAGCTGAGTCTTTCCTCTTTATCTCCTTCCTTTAGGCTTGACACCTCACACAGGTGTAATGGGGTGGGGCTGATTGGGCTCACAGGCTCTCATTATTGGTCAGTGTGGGTGTGTTTATCCCATCCCATCAGTGCCCTTCTCTGCCATTCACTATTTTATAGACTTGGTCATAATTCCTCTTACTCTTCCCTTTACCATATTAAATAATCCTGTTCTCTTTAATTCCCTTTATTTGGAAGAGATTACTCCCTATTGTCAACATAAACAACTTCATGCTTCTAATACTTTTTGTAGCCCACATGTAGACCTCTTGTTTTATTAAATACAGGTGTTTTCTGTTTGAATACTTGGTTTTAAGGTGGTGTTTTTTTAAATGCAAAGTTATATTGATGTTAGTTCAAACAAACAAAAAACCTGGCTAAGATTAGTCACTAACCTTTCCATGGACTTTAGGAGTTTACTAAAAAGAGTACAGTGATAATTTAATAATTTGGAGGAAGTTAGAAATGAAGTTGTATAGATCAGTGAGAAGAAGAAGGAGTTTGTCTATATAATAATATCACTCTAGAGCAGTGTTTCTTAACCTGGAGTTTTAGAGGGGTCGCAAGTGCAGAGCTGGTATTGGGGGTGGCAAGAAAGGTAATTGCCTGGAGCCACAGGGGTGCCATGAAACTAAGTTACATGCCTCAGCCCCGTGGGGGTGGGACTCAGGCTTCAGGGGTACAGTAGTTTGGAAAAGTTAAGAACCACTGCTCTAGAGAAATACACCAAATTGACCTATTGACTAGAGGCTAAGAAAAGGTGAGATATCAAAATGCCCCAAGTGAATTTGGAATAAATTGGGTTGGGATGCTGAAATTCCCAAGAGAGTGCTCCAACAGTCATGGTATTTTCTGTGTAATTAAGAAGAAAGAGTAGTGGAAAAGGAGTGTGAAGATTGTCCGTCATCTGTAGTGGATGGATTGATGTATGGCCAAAAACAATTCTGCTATCAAATGGCAGACCAAAAAAAAAAATTTAGAAAAAAGTAATCAGGCTGTTTTAAAACTCCAGGAAACATTCAAAAAGAGAGAAGTGAAGAAAAATGTACAGAACTTCGTTATGTGCAGATCTGAGTATTTTAGTATATTCATCGCATATCTTGATAGCATGAAAGAAATTAAGAGTTTTAAATTTTGTTAAAAAGATATAGATCAGCTATAATATACACATGTGCACAGAACTTTATGGATAAGGTGCAAATGGAATTTCTAGAGACAATTCCTTTCAAGTTAAAAGTCCCAATAATGAGGAAAACTTTCTTGGGATTAATTTGTGAGTTAGCTTGATTTCTTTTTCTGAATTCCTGTCTGGAAAATGCACAATGTGCGCTGAGTTTCATAAAGAATTGGGAATCGTTCTATTTCTGGGATCACTGTAATAAAAGTTTGAAAAATAGATTGGAATAAGGTTCCTCTGTTGTCAGTTTCTCATAATTTCATGAAATTTTCCACCTTTGACTCTGCCTGAAAATGATGTTTTTTTAAATATTTGAGAAAAAATTGAATGTAGAAGTTCCTTAGTTTTTGAATGTCATGAGAACTAACACTTTTTGCCCCATTATAATAAAATTTTGATGATCATTTTTGAGCAGCTCTGCAGACACTGCATCTGGGGAGCAGTGCACATCTTTCTTCCAGAGGAAAGAGGGTTTTGAGTCAATGTATTCTGGGCCTTTAAAAATCATACAGGGTCTTGATTCAGGAAAGCACTTAAGCATATTCTTAACTTTACAATCCCATTGAAGTTAAGCATAGTCTTAAGCGCCCTTCCTAAATAGATATGATTTTCTGAATTCTATTCCTATTCTTCCTCAATCTGTCCTTAACTCATTGCTATTCACAAAGCATATCTAATGAGGCTTGAGCAGGTCTATAACTATAAAAAATGAAGTTAGAAAGTTGTAAATATATTAACTACTCGATAGAGCTATAGGGAATAACTGATTTTTTTTTTATTAAAAAAAACAACTTGTTTCAGCTCAACCCAAAACCAAAATTTTCAAATATATTATTTTCAGCAAATCAGGAAGAAAACTATTTTGCAGCAAACAAAAGTTTTCATTTTCATTTTAGTATTTAACTTTTTAAAATAAAATTGAAGGAAATTTCTAAATGAAAAATAGTTTTGAATCAGATCTTAGCATCTTATTTTCAAAATGTCAAAACAAAGCATTTTGACTTTTTCAAGATTTATCATTTTGGGGGTTTTTTTTGGCACAAGCAGTGAAACGGACATGACTTTGCAAACCATTTGCAAATCATGCTGAATCTGCATTTTTAATTTAAAAAAAAAAAAAAAGCTTTGGCCAAAAATTTTGCCATCTCCACTGCTTAATTGGGTTATACACTTAACAGTTGACTTGGAATCTAGAAATATACTTCAAAGTATCAAATCAGTAGTATTGAAGAATATCCTTTACGCAAAATTCTCTTTTTAAAGAAACAGGTTAAAATATTTTAAAGTAAATACATTCAGTATTTGGACAATGTAGCATTTGAACTTTATTAAGATCACCTGAGAAATACAGAGCAGGTCCATTTTTACATCAGACTGCAATATGTAGTAACTAAAAACTTTTTTAATAGGAGTTAAAATTTATTTCTCTGAGAAACAATTTGTGAGTGATGTTTCTGAGAAGCAGCATGGCCTAGGAGATAAGACAACAGATTGTGAGTCAGGACACCTGGCTTCCTTTTCAGGTCTGTCACTGACCTACTTTATGACTTTGGGCAGATCATCTCTTCATACCTCTGTTCCTGTTTAACCCTTCATCTGTATTGTCTGCTTAGATTATTAACTCTCATTATGTATTTGTACAATGTCCCACACAATGGGGCTTTATCTTGGTTGGGGCTGCTAAGTGCTACTGTAATTATTTATTGTTTCAAAGAAAACAAATACTATCTGTACATTGAAACTGACTGTATTATTAAAATATATACCTTTTAAGGGAAGAAAACCTAACATGTAAAAAAGTCAGTTAATAAAGACATGCTGGACATGACAGTAGAATCAGTATAAATGTATAAGAACGAAAAAAAAAAAAACCAAAATTCCACGGGGTGTACTAAGGTTGCAGGAAAAAATACTCCATTGTGTAAGCAATGTGTCTTTATGTAATTAAGAACTGTGCATGCATACGTAAGAATAGAGTTAAGGTTGCAGATTCAACTTTAACTTTGTCACTTTACTTTTGATTGTGTAACTGTGCAGCCTGAATGCTGTCTTAAGAGTTTTTGTATGGAATATTCTGGAATATTACATACACCCAAGTTAAAAATATATACACAGGAAAAGTTAAAGGCTACTATATAATATAAAAAGATCAAAGATAAAACCAGGCATTATGCTGAATTACCTATGTTTCCCTGCACACCTCTGGGAATGAAGTGGGTGTTTTGGGGGGTGGGGCGAAGAGAGATATCTTTGTTGTCAAAGTATAGTGTCTTTTTATATTTAAAAAAGAAGAGAAAAAACCTGAAAAAACTAAAAAATTTAGTGCTCAGAAAGTATACCAGATAGGCATCACAGGAAACAGAAGACCCTTATTTATGTATAAAACCATGCTCCATAACTCTGTTTTGAAAGGATTATCATCCCTAGGAGTGGAGAGTAATTTACTAGTCATACCCTTTCAGGAACAAAACTTTGTCAGGCCATGGTAAGGGGAAATCTACTTTATCTGAGCAGATCATTTCACTTACTCCCAAGTGGTTTTTTGTTCTTATCCTCTGCCTCTAAAGCTAGGACTACACTAGGGATGTCTTCTGGCACAGGTAGGTGTGAGGTGTGACAAGGTGTGATCCCTGACTGACATAGCTGTGATGGAAGAAGTCTGTACCGTGCTTTTATGGGTTTAGCTTGTTTCGTTTGTGGGGGCTGGTTTTACTATACTGGAACAAAGTGAAGCTTTGCCAGTATAGCTGCATCCATAGTAGGAGTGCTGTTCTGGTATTCCTATGCCAATAATGCACTCCCAGTGTATTATCTTTAATCCTCTTTATGTTTTCAGGATTAACTTTATCAGATGGAGCTCTGTGAGGGTTTTGTCTTCCCCCTTTCCTTCCCCTTGCTCCTTTTCAGAGTTCTGTTTTGACTTACAAGATAAACTTTTTTCATTGCACACCTAACCCAGTTCTAAGCCAATAGGTAATTCCTAGCTAATAGCTAATTTAAACCAACATTGCTAATTTCCTAGGTCATGTAGTCTCCTAGGACTTGTAACATTTATATCCTTCATTGTTCTACTGTTAGTCCTTCTAATGTTTTATATGCAAGGGGGTGAAAAGAATGTATAAGAATGCTGCAAAAATGAGAGTTCTGTAGCACTTTAAAGACTAACAAATTTAATTTCAGAATTTAAGAATGCTGAATTTAAGGGAGATTTTCAAAGACTCCGATGGAAGTAGATTCTCAACTCCTATTGACTTACAGTGGGAGTCGGGCACCCCTTTGTGCCTTTGACAGTAAATTCCTTCCATCAATTGTGTGACTGGGAGTTCCATTTGGATTTTAAATTATAGGTATGTCTGTCTGGTGACTCCATGGTCAAGGTTATGTTGAGGTTTGCATTTAAAACAGGACTAAAATTCTGGCATTTCATACTTCTCTGAATTGTCTCCACTTTTAGTACAATAACTCTGAATAGTACAAATGAATTTTCTACTGTATTTGTTTTTTTTCAACAGTTGATATTTATTATTTTGTATTAATGTAGCGCCTAGGAGCCCTGGTCATGGATCAGGATCCCATTGTGCTAGGTGCTGTACAAACACAGAACAAAAGACAGTCACTGCACCAAAGACATCACAGCCTAAGTATCTGTTGTCGGAACCGAGATTGCAAGTTTTATGTGGAGTGGGAGCACGGGTGTGTCAGCAATAGCTGTGAATGAGGTAACAGAGAAGGTGAAATAGTTATGACTTGCAAGAGATGACCTTAGGATGTACCTAGTGATTTGCTGATATATTTACGGCTATGGTGGTGGTTTATGTATGCAAGCCTTAACTGGTTTTAATGAAGCTTTTTGTTATAGCGGATTTAAGTTGTATAGCTGTGTAGGTGCAAGGCAGGATGTTTTGAAGAAAAGGAACGATTTAGAAGTAAGGCTTGAGACGCCCTTTGTTTAATTGCTCACATTGTAGGACTTTGAAACTGAAGCCGAGTGACAAGGAGAAGGCTGGGTGGCATTGTAACATTATTGCCATAAGAAATAGAGAACTTTTAAAAGAAGAAATATGTGATAACTGCAGTGAGGGGTTAGTGTGGCACTAATGAGAGATAAATCACCTGTCCTCAAATCTACACAGAGCCCTAATCATGCTGTTAGCCCCCACATTCAGCAAAATCTAGCCTTTATTGTGCACATTCCTTTGCCTTCTGATGTATTATCATCTATCTTTTGACAAATCCTTAATGAAATTAAAATATATATGGCTCTGGGCTTACTGCCCAGCTGCTGCCCTTTCACCAGGTGCAGCTGTGCTCTCCTTCTCTGCTGTCATTCTGGCATAGAGGTCCTCAGTTAGGTCCTCCACACGCTGGGGTTGGAACTGTTCTGGCAGTGGTTTTCCTTTCTTGGCCAGAATGAACCAGGATTTTGTTTTGAGCACCTTTGCTCACAACCAGTGAGTCTCTAGCATCGCTGTAACAGTTCCTGTCCATGCTACCTGTGGAAACTATGCTAGCTCCAACTATGTTTAAACATGTTTATGGCTATCACCCTACTGAGTGGCTTTTGGTAAGATATTGTTTGTGCTAATCTGTAGGTGAGGATTGTGAAATGAAAATAGTGTTAGAAACCTCTGAGATTTAGATCAGTTCACGTGTGCCAGTGTTAACTTTTGATGTAAAGAAGCAATTAAAATGTTCATTGATCCTGAAGGCCACAGCCAAATTGCTAATCTGATGCGTCTGACAAGTCATTCCTTTCAAAACTGATCTGACGTGTTCCTTCTGTTCCCTTTTATATGGAAATTTTCTGTTCTTACTGTACTTTTCTCCCAGCTTAGAATAGTTAACTGCCTGAATGTTGTATTTTAATTTCTTGTTCCATATTAATCATGACTGAAAACCACTAAACATATAGCATGGTTTTTTTTAAAACAGACTAATTGGAAAATTGGACATAACATTTTCAGTGTTCGTTTTCAGTGTTGTGTGCCTGAGGCGTCTATATCTAAGTTTAGGTACCTGAATAAAAGAGGCCTGATTTTCTTCGATACTGCTAACACCTGCTGCTCTCAGTGACTTCATTAGGATTTGTGGGTGCTCAGGACTTCTGTTAATCGGGCAGCTTTAATTTAGGTGTCTAATTATCAATTAAGAAGCCTAATTTTAGGTTTTGCAATGGTGACCTGCATCCTTAGAGATAATTTTAAAATTTAATTTACAACTTTGACAAATTAATAAAATGAGGTTTATAAATTAGAAAAGGACCAGGGACTTATCTTTTATGGGCTGACCCATTTGTTTATTTTTCCCCCCACAACTGAAGTGAAGTGTCTGTCAATTGGCCAGTTTAAAGTTCTTTGTTTTAAAACATGTACATTTACTTACAAATTTTCACAGACTAAAATATCAGATTATACATCAGTGAGAGACATTATAAAAAAAAGTTTGTCTCGGCAAAGGTTTTCATCTCTGAAACTTGAAGCTTAAAAAAGAGAACTAATGCACCACACTGGAAAACTGGAAAACCTGTATTACACTGGGATATATTCTCTCTTTCTGACCATTGACCTCTCAGTTGATATTTAATATGTGTTCCAGGTATAGAGTAAAGTGAGAATTTAGACTCCTTTGTGTGTACTTGGGGGAGGGGAGAAGGAAGGAGATGGCCATAAATTAGGTGCCTCTTGACTTCCATTCTAGAACTATTAATCTGTGATGGTTGATGTTACAGTTGTCTGCTCCCGAGTCGCTCCTCTTTTGGGGCCTGCTCCAAAGGTCATTCTAGTCAATTGGCACTATTTCCATTTTACCTGAGTGCTTTCACATTTAATCATCCTTTCTTGCTTGAAGAGTTCAGAAAAAGTCGGTACAGAAGGGTACTGTATGTAGCTGAACTTCTGTACACCATTTCCTCCCCAGCCACAAATAAGTCTAAGCAGTTGTGTTTTGTTGTAGTAGCTAAGGAAAAAAGAAATAATCAAAACTAATGGAACCCATAAGATGTTGATCTCCATTAAATGATTAATAGTGTGAAGGGAGAAGCATTATTATATAACCAATTATACTGATTTATCTTGAAATTATCCTTCAGTGGCTTTGCTGTAGTTGGTATTCACAAATAAATTCTATGAAAACAATGTTTCCTTGCAGCCAGAGTGGAGTTACCAAAAAAGTTAATAAAAGCAGACTTACATTTTTCTCTTTGAAAAACGTTTGGCACTTGAAGGGTTAGTAGCTTTCTGAACCTGGAAGTATTTTGAATTCAATACCGGAATTGTCTTGTGGCAAATTAGGAAATTCTATTTAGTTAGTTGCAACATCTTTAAAAGAACAGTAGGTGGCAGTGTTCAAATGGTCTTTGTGACTGCCAAATATGTAGGCCTAAAACAATGTAAACTAGGTTTGTGCAAAGATTTTTACTGTAGCCTGTGATTGTATTTGGGCTTTTTAATCTTTCAGTAGCAATTGCTGTGATTCTCTAGAACAGTATAAGGAAAATAAATGGCACTTTCCTGCTTTTACAAGATCTCTTATAAGTGCAGAAAAATCAAACACTTAAAGGCAGGAATTGTTGTAAATTAAAGGACTCAATTCTACAAAACATACATTATGTAATGAATATTCTGGAGATGCTGAGTAGCTGGAATCTTTATTGAAACCAAGAATTTTTGAAGAATTATAGGCATTAATATACATTTGTGAGTGAGACTACCAAGCAGTTGTCTTATTTTTTGTATTTACAAATTTGACAGGCAAGCTTTTGTCTTTCAAGTTTGATTTACAGAGTAAGCAATTTTAAATGGCAAAACTGAAACGTTTAGTAAAAATGATTTATGCAGCAAGTTATAGTAAGTTTCATTTGTTAAGATATTTTCATGAAGTCATTTTGCTCCAAGTCAGACATTGCAATTTTGAATTGCGTAATCTATTAATAGAAAGAAATGTCTTTTTAATTTTTCTTTCCCCTTACATATGAATTTTTCGTGTGCTATATGAATACAATTAACATAATTCATCAAGGAGGCTTGGCAACATAAATTGTGAGAGCTAAGCTCAGGTCTTTTCACCATTCCCCAAGTCTTTGTCTAACATTATTGCATATATTTTTTATAGAAAAATAAAATGTTTATATTTTATCGTATTCCAGAAAAGCCCAGCAGGGTTTGTCCAAACTTCAATTAACAATCAGGTTTACTCACGTTACATAACATGACTCAAAAATATATTTTAGAGAGGGACACACTAGTTCTAGCTGGTTGTCAAACCCTTAGGGTTATGATATTATACTGTATGACTTATTGTTTGTGCTTTCTTAAACTACATGCAAACATTTAAAGGTTATTAGCTTTGATGTGACAAATTGTTGATATCAATATGGCATTTTCAAAACAAAGTGTAAATGAACATTTCTGATAGAATCATAAATCATAAATTTTTAATGTTTTGAGAATAAATCACTAGAGCTGATGTCACTGGAACCACTCAATAGACTATAATAGGGACATTCAGAGAAGGCCAAATTCTAATTTTAAATGTGGTTGGTGGACGAGGGTATAAATATAGACGTCTCTCAATTCCGAGCAAGACCCCTCCTGATGTCAAAGGTTTGCACAAAGATCTGGGATAACAGAAAGTGGCTCTTGATAATAATGACAAGTTTAATTATATTCTTTATTATTTGCTGAGTACCTAAGTGTCACATTTAGCATTGCTCAGTGGGAAAATACGCTTTCCTTTAGGAGCACTGTTTCTGCCCTTCGTTTCTTTTACTCCCCAACCTTCATTCTCTGTTTCTCTCCCCCTCCTTGTCTTTGTGTGGTGATCTTTCTTCTTCCCTCTTCCTTTCCTTTGCTGTAGCAACTCCCAATTCCCACCCTCTTCCCTGTTATATTTGCTAAAATGGTCAACAATTAATAGTTAATGTAGACATTTAAATGAACTTCAGAACTGGTGTGCAGATTACATTAATAGGGGGCACCGCAATCATTGTTTCATGCTTTCTGGGAGGGGTTTAAATTTACTTCACATCATGAGGGCTAGACACTTACTGCTTTTTGTTGTTTAATAAAAACTTAAATTCTGAACAATTTGAACATAATAATACAGGACACATAAATATAACAAGTAGGATATATGTGGCCAGCAGGCTGTGTTTGACATTGTGTTTGACCCTTCTGACCTTTCTTTTACATGTCTGCTTACCTGGTGTGCTTATCTTGGACCTGCTACTATAGCTATTAATTAAGCACATGAGAAGTCCTGTCAAGTCATATGAGTAGTTGTGTTGACTTCAATGGGACTCTTCATATGAATAAGGCCTAAAGGATCAAGCCTGCTGTGAGTGAATGTATGTGTATACAAAACATCAGAAGGAGAATAAAATAGGATATATGCAAGAAATTGGGTCCAGTTTCTACTTTGATCTAATTCCAAATATTGCCTACCCTTGTCAGCTGAAAAACAGAGTCCGTCTTGATAGTTCTCAGAGTTTTTGGCCAGACTGAAATATTAGAAGTAAAACACACGCTGGAAAATATAATAAAAGTGTGCCACATTTGGCTATATGGAGAAGTACAAGACTAGAAGCTTATTTGTAGGGTTCCTAAGGGATCAGGTCTCTACATGTAACCACTAGGTGAACTGGTCGGACAAGATGGACTCAAGTGCCAGCAATATGCAGATAACACGCATGCTCTACCTATCCTTCACTACATACAAACCACACCACTACCACTAAGATGGTCTGGTGTTTGGAGATCAGATTCTGGCTGAAGCTGGCTGAAGTTGAATCTGAGCAAACCTGAGGTGATGCTGGTGGGCAGAGGAAAGTATATTGAGTTGTTTGCAGCCATTATGCAGTTTCCTTTGACTGAAGGTCCACATACACAATTCGCCAATTCAGTCCATACTCTTGGATTCCGTACTTTGGGAGAACTTCTGGATTCCTCAGTGATGCCGAGCTCACACATTGCAATGGCCGCAAGTAATGCTTTCTTGCCATTTTTGGTTGGCTAGAAGATTTCATTCCATTCTGCTTGATGAAGACCCGTCCTCAGTTATTCATGCCTTCATCACCTCTCACCTGGACTATAGCTATGTGATATACCTGAGCGTGAAATTTTCTGCACTCAGGTAACTCCACCTAATACAAAAAGCTGCAACATATCTCCTCAGCAGTACAGGCTACGGTCAGCACATCACACCTGTCCTCCACTCTCTACACTGCCTTCCCACACAATTTTGAATTAAGTTCAAGACCTCAGTCCTTATCTTCAAAGCACTCCATGATTGGGCCCAGGATGCCTAAAAGACCATCTAAACTAAAGCTCAAGGACAAAGAACATGGTCAACAACTAAGCTCCTTTGGCATGAAGGAACTCTCAATGATAGGAGTAACGTTCGACTGCTCAGGAAACAAATTTCTCCAGGTGTGGTCCGAAGCTCTGGAATGAACTCCTAGGAACTATGGACCATCACAAACCTCATCACTTTCTGGTCCAAGTGCAAGGCACATTTCTTTCACCTTGCCTTCTCCAACAGAAATACATAACAACGTATTTATTTAATATAAATAATAAAAATCTACCAAAACAAATTCACACAGATATTTGTACCAGTTAAAAAATTATATATGTATTATTCAGTCAAAGGTAATTATCTTATCCAGGCTGAGATGTTTTTCTAGCCCCAAATAAATTTACTTTTTTGGAGATTTGATTCTCTATATAAAGTGAGAAAGATATTTCATACTCCCAGTAGCCTGCTAACATAGTGAATCATCTTTAAAAGTCCCTTGGTAATTCCCATAGAACATCTACCCCTGTGAACTTTGATTCAGGACTACTAACCACAAGATCAGCTCTTCTGTTCTGCACCTCCTGCCCAGCCCTCCAAAATTTGGAAGATAAAAACAGACAATAACTGCTAGTGTTTAAGGGGGTGGGGTCGTGCGGTTGGGATTTTTTGGGTGTAATAAGTATACTCTTCTGAAGTGGCACACTTGGAGGTAAAATCTCACATTCATAATTTACTTTAGTAAATAGCTTCATTAAAAATATAAACACTGTTTATGAGATTTATTGTAAAAAGTCAGATGTAAGACCTCCCAGAGCATTATTGGTCTTGAGTTCTTTAATCATAATTTAAATATCCATTATCAGTGTTTCATCCCGTGACTTTTCAGGGAGTTGCAAAGCTTTGTTGTCTCACATGTGATTTGCAGAACATTTTCAAGTGATGCTTAGCCTTTTTGATATTGTCTTAAGCTCATACCAGACTTGTATTGGCTGGAACTGTCCTATCAGTTGAATTTGATAAGCCATTAATTTCCCCATTTGTCCTTACAGTTATTTTTTTAACATCTGTCTTTATTGATGAACATAATGACATTTTACTATTTAAAAAAAATAGTATGAAAAAAACTTTGTATCAATCATACTTGATGTGTATGAGAAGCCAAACTGCTAATTGGCAGCATGTCATCAGGTGAGTAATTTTAAATAATCAAACTTTCCTGATGGAGATCACCAGGGGCCCTGAAGCTAGGGTTCCCAGGGTGAAGCTCATTGGGGCTCATTGGACAGAGCATTCGGATTTGCTGGAATTTGCTACCACTGGGGCTGAGGATGAGCCTGAATCTAGTTCACTTCAAAACTAAAGTTCAGGAAGCATCTGTTTACACAATCCTTCCCCCCGTAACAAAGCTAAACAAGCATCCTAACAGTATGCCTAGTCCCTGAAGTTTATTTAACTCAGGAGGTGGACTGAAATGAAGGAATCAAGTGTTTTAATATTTCAGTGATATAACTGATGTAACACTTAGATCGTATTGTACTAGGCTCGTAAAGATACTTAGTGGGTTCTTGTTTTTTAGGTGCCAGTAAATATCATATCTCATTAAAGAAATATAAGCAAACACACATCACTCATTGGGTCTGTAAAAGCAAAATCTTACTTCAAGCAATTGGTCCCATTCGTTCCAATGGGGTTATTAAAATGATTAACAAATACATGAGTAAGGATTTGCCCATACTTTCTACTGTGTTTGAGTGAATCAATTTCAAACAGTTAGCAAAAAATCCAGCCAGATACATGTGCTCCTGTTTATGTTGTTACCAGCTGTAGCTCGACCTATTCAGGTATGTCTGATGAGGTAATAATAAATAAATAACATTTCAGGATGCTTTTGATCATGTAGAAAAATTTAACTTCAGACTGTAGCCAGGTGTCTGTCCCCCATCAGTGGTCTCTTGTCTTTTATTTAGATTGCAAGCTCCCTGAGGCTGGGACCATGCTTTTGCACTATGTTTGTGGAGCACTTGCACAGTGGGGTCCTAGTCCATGACAAGACAATATGGTAATACAAAATAATGAATAATGATTTCATTGCAAAAAGACAGAATCAACATAAAAGGCAAAGGACTTTTCTGCTGTGGGGAGAGATACTGGGATGTGTATACACATGTGGTATTGCTTTTTCATTGTCAGTTAAATATAATTTAAGAAAACCATGCTAAGATAACTTTTTTATTTAATGAAAAAAAGATAAACTTGTAAAGAAACCATTTCACAAGAATTTGGTTCAGAGCATGTTCATAATGAGGTCTGAAATAAAATCTTCATACAAACTTATGCATCCAGTGACCATTTGTACAAATAATTACCCAGATTGCACACATAACTACATGCACAAATTAGGCAATTTCAAACTTGTTTGTTTTATACAAAATAAATTAATACAAATATGCAACAAAAAAGCAATACTTCAGAGGCTGTGTATAACAAACTGCAGTGAAATCTATTTTTGTGTAATAGAGAAAAACAATTAAAAATTGTGACAAAAACATAACTTAATAGAAATTAAGATCATTAGATCATACAAGATATATACTTGGTAATTGGTGATTACCTTGGTACTTATTAGACCAAACTAGAGAAAATTATGTTTTGTAAAATAGTAAATTTTACAATGAATACTCTTCCTAAAAACAATGTTATGAAAAACATTTAAAAATATTTACTTTGATGTTAGGTAAAGGATTTCCATTTGGAACACAATATGGTAAATCTTGTGCAAGGTAGTTGAGAGGGTCTCAGTATGGAAGGATTTGAGTCAATTCCACTGCCTGTGTCCTCCCCACCCCCAAAAGTCACTTTCCATGTTGCAGCAGATGAATACCTGGTCTGATTAGCAAATTGGATCAACCTAATTGCACAAATGAAAGCAATCTGGTCTCAACAGTTGTGTTGTAGTTTGTGATGCTTCAGTTAAAGATTTGTCCATCTATTCTCAGGCATGTGGCTCAATCAAGCTTTACCACATGATAGTATATCCTCCTGCTCATAGAAAAAGGGAAAGCAAAATTGTATTTAATGAAAACCCAGAGACAATTTTTTAAAAGTGTCTGGCTATCTTATCACAAAACAAATATATGGTGACCATTTCCATAAAGCATAGGAGAGAAACTAGACATTTTCAGGAAATTAGCACATTTTGGTCTCAAATTTGTTATATTTTAATCTTGGCAGAAAGGGGAATGTTTTTGGAAAACTTGATCAAAATCCATTCAGCCACTTCGAATTTAAGAGTGATTATTTAAATATAAAATAAAAATCAAAGTCCTATTTTGTAAGGCACTTTCTTGTTCACATAAAACTTAAAATTGGTTCAACTTTGCAGTTTGAAATGTTTTATTATTTGCACAATATATTTTCAAAAGCTGAGTTGTAGTTATTTCTGAACTCAATAACTTACCCAGTTGGGGATTTTTAGATAGGACATAATTACCCAAGATGGAATTTGCACAGGACACCGTGATTGTAACTCTAATCTGAAAAAAGTGCCAGGGAATCTTTCCTGACAAGAAAAAGAATTAATCATCCATTTTAAAAATAATTTTCTTTATTCACAAAGAATCAATATTGATTACATCAGTATTTTTAGGGTCTAGTGGTTGTCACCATCCTTAATTTTTAATGGACATCAATTTGCAAAAACTAAGTGTTTAAATTCATAAAATAAATGATTTCCTGTTAACTTTAATATTGTAGATGTTGATATTCCTTGGCCTATACAGAGTGGTATAAAGATTGATTCATGTTGGCAACGTTCTGAATAGTGCTCAAGGAAAAAAATGAGCATTTAAATCACGTCTGAGATGATAAACAGTAGGAACCATTTCTGTATTTAAAAACTCAAAGGATTTTTTATATTTCTTTCTCTTAATTTCTCCATTGTTAGTATTTTACAGGATTCTGGCATTTCTCCAAAGACTTTTTCATGGAATCCTGACAGTAGATTCCTCAGCAGATGCCAGCCTAAGCATACCTATTAAAGCTTCTACAGAGGCTAGTCCTGATGGGGCTCTATAAGGCTTAAAGTAAGATGGGTTACAAGGTATATATCTCTGAGGCCAGTGTATTCCTGGCAAGGAGGCGCTATAATCTGGACAAGTTGTCCAAACTCTGAAATGTTGTAAAAGTTAGTGTCTAGCAAGGGACATAAAAGGCAATAAGAAGAGGTTCTATAAATACATTAGGAGAAAGATGAAGCAATGTGCAGGTCCTCAGCTTTGTGAGGAAGGAAAGCAAATAACAGCTGACACCAAGAAGAATGACATGTTCAATACCTGTTTTGCTTCAGTCATCATTAAAAAAGGTAAATTGTCACCAGATACTTAAAATAATTAATATTACCAACAAGAGGGAAGGAACGCAAGTCAAAATAGGGTAAGTACAGTTAAAGGATATTTAGATAAGCTAAATATATTCAATTCAGCAGAGCCTGATGAAATTGACCGTAGAATAGCTAAGGAAATAGCTGAAAGAATCTTGGAACTGTTAGTGATTATCTTCAAGAACTCCTGGAAGATCTGAGAGGTCCTAAAGTATTGAAGAAAGGCAAACATAGTGTCTGTCTTTAAAAAGGGGGAACAAACAAAACTCGGGATTATAGACCAGTCAGCCTAACTTCAATAGTTGGAAAGAGTCTGGGACAAGTTATTAAACAATCAGTGTGCAAGCAACTAAAGGATAATAGGATTATAAGTAACAGCTAGCATGGATTTGTCAAGAAAAAAAGTCATGCTAAACCAAGCTAATTTCCTTTGACAGGGCTACTGGGCTAGTGGATGGGGGAAGCAATAGATGTGATATATCTGGATTTAAAGGCTTTTGATACAGTTCTACATGAAATTCTCATAAATACTTGGGAAATGTGGTCTAGATGAACTTACTATAAGGTGAGTGCCCAACTGGTTGAAAGACCATACTCAAAGAGTGGTTATTAATTATTTTTTGTCAAACTGGGGGGAAAGTATTTAGTTGGATCCCACAGGGTCTGTC
This sequence comes from Emydura macquarii macquarii, assembly GCF_026122565.2. Lineage (NCBI taxonomy): Eukaryota > Metazoa > Chordata > Testudines > Chelidae > Emydura > Emydura macquarii. The sequence goes on along the minus strand of NW_027131527.1, from coordinate 19,761,287 downwards.
CTGAGTCCAGTACTATTCAATAATTTCATTCATGATTTGCATAATAGAGTGGAGAGTATGCTTATAAAATATGCAGATGACATCAAGACTGGAGTGGTTGCAAGCACTTTGGAGGGCAGGATTAGAATTCAAAAGGACCTTAAATTGAAGAATTGGTCAGAAATCAACAAGATCAAATTCAATCAAGACAAGTGCAAAAGTACTCAGGAAACAAAAATCAAATGCACAGCTACAGAAGCGGAGAAAAATAGTCTAGGCAGTAGGATCTAGGAATTATAGTAGATCACAAATTGAACATGAGTTCATAATGTGTTGCAGTTGTGGAAAAGGCCAAATATCATTTCAGGGTGTATTATTAACAGGAGTGTTGTCTGCAAGAGATGGGAGGTAACTGTCCTGCTCTATTTGGCCCTGCTGAGGCTTCACCTAAAATAAAGTGGCCAGTTCTAGGTGCCACACATTAGTAAAGATGTATACAAATTGGAAAATCCAGAGGAGAGCTACAAGGTTTAGAAAACATGATCTTAAGGACTGTTATAAAAGGATGGTGATCAATTGTTTTCCATGTCACTGGAAGTAGGACAAGAAGTAATTAGCTTAATCCACAGCAAGGGTAATTTAGGTTAAATATTAGGAAAACTTCCTAACTAGAAGGGTGGGATTCCCATCAATGGAGGATCTTAAGGGTTTTAATGTGAGGGATAGTCTAGATTTAGACTAGGTTTACTTGGTCCTGGACTAGATGGCCTCTTGAGGTCCCTTCCAGCTCTACATTTCTATGATTCTGTGATCTTTGGCCAATCATAGAGCCATTATTTTACAGAGATCACTTTAAGTACTGGGGGTCCTAAGGATTTTCACCCCTTTATTCGGTTGAAACAGTGTTTTCTTGACTCTCCCCTCTTGAGATCTATGATCACAGCACTCTTCTTTTGGCCATATATTCCACTTTCACAGAACTTAGCTTGGGAGAAGTAGAAATGAGATCCATAAAATGGAAGCATCATAAATTGATACTTAGCATACCAGCTGCTTTGTTTGGAAACCATGCTGTAGCAAACTACAGGGCGCATGGCTGAGAAAACTCATTTGCAAGATCCACAATTTATGGATATCTTGTTGGAGATGATGAATAGCGTTCAGTTTTTATACATGTGCCTACAAATATTATAGCATGCTAAGACATTGGAAACTGTAACAAGCATTTCCAGGCAACTTACCGGGGCGACATATCAAAACCATTTAAAAATTCCTCCCAGATCCTCTCTCAGGATAAACATGTAGCACATGGCTACAAATAACAAGATACATGGTAATTTATTGGGGGTTTTTTTCATTTACCCCCACGCTTCAGCGGATCATAAGTGCTGTTATTACGCTTTTGAGGGTCACTGGGATGATACCAATATTTTGCTGTAATTTGGTGTGGCATCGTACCATGATCAGATATTGTAGTATCTGGTTTAGGTTTGAGATTTTTTAGGCTGATTTTGTAGCAAGTGCTCATGCTTTCCTTTACTCTGTGCAGCATACACACATGAAAGCTGATGGGGATTTTAAGGCAGGTAAGCAGGCTGCTGACCATCATTTCACAAGGGCAGGGCTTCTGCTGCTTACAATTTCCTTTTTTATAGTGAGCAGCTCCACCTGTACCCTCAGGAAAAACATACCATAGAGAAACTTTGGGTTTTTTTGAGCAGCAACGTTTGTTACAGTGTATGACAGGAAGTGATGTTCGATTATGTTTTGTCTGCTTCTTTATACTTGTGCTATTGGCAGGTCAGCAGCAAAGTATAATTTTTAAGAATCCCTATTTCCATAATGCTCTGACACTTCTGTTTCAGTGCAGTATTTGTGGCTGTCCTGATTCCAGGTGTGGAGAGACAGTGGGGATTGAGATTTTCAGTTTAGACACACAATTAAATGCCCAAAGTGTGTGTACAATTTCAGGTTTAATTTACAAATACTGTTATTTAAGTTCCCTATAAAATTAGATAATTTTGTACGCAGATGGCTACTAGTGTGTAATTTCCTGATTAATATGCATGGTGACATATATGTGATGTGCACATGCATTTGCATACCTAATCTCTTGGAAAAAATCTGGTTGAGAGAGGTCACAGAAGAGACGTTACAAAATAAAGACTAAATGAAAGGGTGATAGGCGAGACATTCCCGATATGTGATATAGATGAGGCAATATGAAATCATTCACTAACTTCATGAGTGAAATATATTTTTCTCCTTAAAATAGATATCTCAAGCTGTACTTTCTGTTAATGACTATATTTTACTCTGGATATATAGATATTTGAGATGGGGGCACACAACAGTAAGTCCTCTGCTAGTATACACACTTCACATTGCTATTTTCATCTCTGGATTAATTTTGGAGTGCTATTGAGCTGTGGGAATATGGATCTTGAGAACCTATACTACAGCAAACACTGCTCATTGAATCATCATTCGATACAAAACGTTTTGTACGTTATCAGTTAAAGAATAAAGAAATACTCTGGGAAAAGGATTTTGCAAGTGCTATGGTCTGAGTGCAGGGCTGGGAACTACAAACTCCTGAATTGTAATTGTGGTTCTCACATCATTTTCTCTGGCTTTAGGGAAGCTACTTAAGTTTTTTGCCTCAGTTTCTCAGTTGTTAAAAATGGGGATAATATCTACAATACAGGTATGCTGTGAGGATAAATTGGGTAGGACTTGATTATGAATAGACTTAAATTTCTGATTCTAATACCCTTCATGTCTGACAATCATGTCCGCCTCCCTGTATGTACACTGCTATGTAACTAAAAAAGTATTAAGTAGTATCATATGACTGTCAAGAATACCTAACTCGGATGAGGTGCTTTGCATCTATAGATCTCAAAAGTACTTCACAATCTTAAATATATTTGTCCTCACAAAACCTCTGTGAGGATATATATAGTTTGTTTTATTTTAAACTTATAATTTGAACTGAAGTACTACAATAATACACCCCTTTCTATATTGCCTACAACACACGGTGAACCAATTCACCAATCTGATGAAGTCTTGCTGGCTCCTCAGCTTCTCTCACCAACTAACTCACTTTCTTAATATAATCTTACCTTTGCTGCAGTAGCTGCGTTGTTCAAACAATGCATGACAAAATTAGATTGGACTGCATAAGGGCTTTGATTTATGGGAAAAAATTGACATCTTTTTCACTGATCTTTAAACTTGTTTTAAGAGTTGGGCATTGCACAGGCAGATCTAACAGAAGGTGGAGTTGTAAAATATAAGGAATTGTTGGGGTTATATATAGGTATACAGCCTGCCCACACAAAAAAATCCAGCCTGGGCCAGGGAAATCTCCAGTATTTGCTCATAGAAGAGATCACCACATGCTCAATACTGGAAATTACACATCCTTATTGAGGGAAATACCAGCACTTCCCAGCTTGTGCATTCCAGACCACCAAATAAAGTCATGACAGAGAACTGAGAGATTTTAGCTCTCTTTTACACTTTCCACATGAGTCTCTTTCCCTCATCAAAGCGCTTTTTAATGTAGAAAATAAGGAAAGAAAATATGGTTTCATTTAAAGCAAAGCTAGTTTGTTACTCAGTTGGCATCAAAATGACAACTATTGTAACATGTCAGCAGCATGTTTTACAAAATATTTACAAGACTATTTTAAAAAGTTTAGTAATTCTGAGGAAAGTTATGCCCTATATCAGTTAAATTTTTAATTTAAATGTAAAGCCATGGATTTTCTCCATCTAGGTTGAATTAAATTGGTATTAATTCACCTGAATTGTTTTTAGTATACAAAGGACTCAGCATCTGTTATACAGTGCCAGGGAACAGGCATCTCGTAAGCCCTTAAATCAGACAGCCAGCTTTAAAACACCAAAAGGATCAATCCTGAATGAGCAAGTAACACCAATTCACCACTGTTAAACTCAGAAAGTTGGAGAGGAATATGGTTTGTGTAATAAATCTTAGCATGACATGCTGTGCACTTGTCCTGAACATTGCTAGAGAAATTATTCCATTATTTAGCAATATAAACCAATTTTTTTCACAACTCAGTCTACTCATGCATTCAACTAGTCGTTCCCACAGCCTCAGGCCTCTCAGTATATTCTCCCATGAAATATACCAAGAATGGGAGGGGTAAGCATTTCTTCTAGCAGCATAAAGCTTTATTTAAAACATTTCACAATAAAATGTCTGTAGTTATAAACAGGTGCTCACTTGTGTACCTACACTTCCAGACACGCCAATTACTTATCTGTAGAGGTCTGTTTGGACCTAATTTTAAAGACCCAATCCAAACCTAACCTGGGCACAGCCGACCTGAACCCAAGTCTTTTTCAGCCCCGATCCAGACCCTGAACCTGTATCAGTGGCCCCACCTCATCCTTGGCACTAGGCCCAGAGGGGTTTCATGCTTCCCATACCTGCGATCCACCTCTGGCCGCTTTCTGTCCAGGGGCTCCGTGTGATGGCAGCTGCATGCCCTGCTCCTGCCAGCCACTCCTGCCTTGACGAGCGAGAGGTGCTGTGATTCGTCAGCATGCAGCAAGGTGGTGGCCACCAGCAAGAGAGGGGTATGCAGCCACTGCCGCTCAAACCCAGCACTTGGAGTCAGGTCCCATTGAATTCAGGTCGGGTTTCAGGGCTCGCCTTGTGTGTGCACATATGCTCAGGTCTCCAGTTGGTGTGTGCATGTCATGTATAGGCATCTGTATAGACACATGCAAAAAAGCTCTCTTGCACATATACAAGAACGAAAGTAGACATGGATTTTGGGCCTCACTTTCTATCTGGTCAGCATGGTTTTGTTCGCTCAGATGACATTATTTTAAATAAGATCTTTTAAAACTTTTTTTTCCACCTGAAATTCTGTCTATTCATGCTAGAAAATAATTGCTCATGGCTTCTCTTATGCAGAGTAGCCCCGTACTCTTGTCAGTAGCCCCACTGACTTCATTGGGGCTATTTGGGAAGTAATGTGCTGCCCACCATGAGAAAGGGTATCTGACTGTGGTCCGGAGTTAGACACTACCCTGGATGCATGAAGGTGGCAAAATCCAGCCCTAAATAAAATGTGGGGTTTTCTACTCAACCTCAGATTTAGCTTTGATTTTTCATAATCTTCTACTAATTTCCTATGGTCTTCTGACCTGATTGTATCCAAGCAATTCATATAATCCCATCATACTTCTATAACTTTATTTCCATACTTAAACAGTGTTACAAAAAAACTATGTATCATGAAAATTCCAACATGTCTGACCATGGGCAAGTCACTTAACATCTCTGTATTTGTTCTTCTGATCAGTTCCTACTGAAATCAATCACAAAACTCATAATAGGAAAATTGATAGGAAAAAATAAATTCCATTTACTTGAGGAACTGATGTGTAAAATACATACTCAACGTTTTAAAATATTTACTCGATTCTTTATCTTTTATGATTTAGCATGACAGGTCATGCTTACATTCCTTGTGTGATTTTTTCTAAAAATATGTCAATATCATGGACCAAGTTTTCCATGGCTTCCATCTACAATCAATGGAATTTTGGCCTTGTACCAAGAATTTGCCACTTTCTGTGCAATATGGACTTTGTACCGCACGTAATAGGTATTTTGTAGAGTTTCTAAGTGAAGACAAAAGCTTTTGTTTTGCTTATGTCAGATCCTTGAAGAATAGATAGCTTTAGGAAGGTTTGGATTTTGTTTCCAACTCCAATTTAGACTTTGAATTGAATTTCTTCCTTATATTTGCTTCTCTATTTAAAAAAATAAAGTAGTTGTATGGTTTAGCATGCAGTCTTGCACATTTTCTCTGAGCCTTATTATCTCAGTTCTCCCTTTTCTTTTGCAGTATTGTTAACTGTCTGGAGCTTGCAGGTTCTCTCTATATTTCTTACAAATATTCTGAGAAAAGGGACAATAATCAATCTACTTGTGTCAGTTTTCTTAGGTTCAAAATATAACATGCTCAGAAAGGAATAGTAGTAATAGTTTGTACTTATAACTAGATTTGAGGTGCCTAAATACAAAATAGGTGTTCATTCACTCATTTTAAAGTGCTGTTGACATCTCATGGCAACATCTTTGAAAGACATACTGTTTTGCTGCTGATATCCATGATAGAATGTTATTCCAAAGGAAACCATTATTCCTTATGTTCTTGCATTTTTAAACAAATGCTAGGAGAAAGGGCTTCAGTTGAATAGCTGTAACATAAGGGGAAATGAAGAAGCACGTAGTGAAGTAAAAACCCAAATTAGGTCTCGTCTGAATATAATCCAGTTTGAGTGATATTGATCAAAACTGCAAATTAGTCTTATTTCCATAAGGAATCTTTAATGTTTTATTCACTACTGTTTGGAACCTTTGGCTTTTTTTTTTTTTTTTGGTTATGATTAAGATTGTTAATGGCTACTGTATGCAATAAATTAGCTAGATCTTAGATTTTAATATTGTTGTCCCAAGAGTTATCTCATCAGATTCATTGTAGAGATTTTTTTTAATAAGTATGATTTGCTTTGGAATAGTGGCACAAACTTTTATATTATTGCTCTTCTAAACCCTGAGAATTAAAAGAAAAAAGGGTGTTGTATAAAACCAACAGAGGAATACAGCGTGCGAGCATGTGAGAAGGGATTTTGAGCTTCTGCTTCCAGTTTACCACTTCCATACCCTCTGTCTATAGCATGTACTTTGCTGAACAAATGAACCACAAAACTGTGGAATAACTTATTGATCTGAAATTCGGGTAAATGTCCTTGGTTTTGGCCAAAACAATTTAAAAAGAAAAGAAAAGAAATTGTGCTGCATCATTGGTGAGAGAGGCTGTAAAGATCCCATTGGTGAGAACGGTCATTGCTGGAATAAGCATGAGTTTGTGGTTTGAGGTGATTGAAGATTAAGTTCAGAAAATGAGTGAGACGATTCAGGAACTGGCTACAGAAAAAGAGGAAATGCAGCACAGAATCTCTGACCTCAAGAATGAACGGAAGAAATGAGAAGTAGGTAGCAGAAGAAACTAACTGAAAAGGTTGCAGATCTGGAAAAACAGGGCCTTGTGAGCATAGAGGGCAAATAGCTGGTTATGGTTTTTCAAAAAATGGGTCCTTGAAAAGGTGCAAATGGAGATGGAAATTTACAGTTAAAATAGAACCGCCAACAGATTCAACAGCAATTAGGGTAGATTATGTTGGACTCCACAATTTTGGGGACTAAGGATGAAATCCTGACCCATTTAAAGTTAAAGTAAAGCTCCCATTTATTTTATTGGGGCCAAAATTTCACCCTAATAGTGCATTTTGGAAACATCAAGAGCCACCAGAGACCTTGAAGAACACAGTTGCCTGTTCTTTTTCCAGGACAAGTCAATGAGGAGCCAAAAGTGAAGAAATGAGTTTTCTAAGTAAGGAAATAATTCCATGTATTGCTGCTTGGGAATGTGAAGGGTATAAATAAATCTTTTGTAGGGTGGGGGGGAGATGGTTTCCTTGGAGGGGAGGGGGAAAAGTTCATGAATTACAGTTTAAAGACTACTTTTGGTTTTGTTTATGCTCTGACTGAACAAATGTGGCTGAGATTTTCAAAGCAATCTAGGGAATTTAGACATCTTGTTCATTATGGAAGTTTGTGTCTAAACTCCCTACGTAGTTTTGAGAATCTCAGCCACATTTTGTAGACAGAACAAACAAAATTAAAGATGAGACTAGATGTGACACCTCATTTCCCAAGAATGGAGTTGTGATCTATGATGTGCATTTGAATCAGTCTCCTTGATTAGCAACATTAAGAAATGCATTCCTCCCCTTCAGAAAGATGGGTTGCTACGCAGGAAGAACTATGCACAAATGAAACCCTTATTATATTGGCTAACATTTATGTGCAGCACTTCACCAAAGAAGGTAGTGTAAAACACTCCAATATAATGCAGACAATTGGAAATTTAATTCAGAACAAAAAATGAGTCGAGTATTTCAATCACCTTTAGTAGTATAGAAGATCACACACACCCTTGACACAAGTAGACAAGATCCCTAAACCAAAACTGTTTTAGAGGTGGGTTGATCTGATGTGTGGTCATACCTCTATTCCTATGATAGGCATTTCAGCTTCAGGTCTCAGTACAGCCCAAAATTAAATCAAATGCTTAAATTGACTGCTTCTTGGTAATTGCACTACCTATTTCTTCCTGCACCTTAATAAGCATAATTGCCTTGTTGGATTATGCTGATGGTCTCGTGAATTCTCTTTTAGGGCATCTTGCACATATACTCACAATATATCTGATCACCTCATTTGGAGTCAGGAAGGAATTTTCCCTCAGGTCAGACTGGTAATGACCATGGGGGTTTTTACCTTCCTCTGTATCGTGAGGTGCAGGTCACTTGCTAGGACCATCTGTGTATCTCTCACTAAATCAGTTCCTTGTTGTTTCAGGGACTTCGAGCATTGGTGCACCTTGGTTCCTCCTATTCTCAGCCTTTGACATTCTTAGCGTCCTGAGAGCTGTAGCACTTTGGTCTAATTCTGGTTGTTGGCATGATATGGGGGTAGCTGGGTGTTGTTTAATGGCCTAAGATGTATAGGAGATCAGATTAGATGAGCTGATGATCTCTTCTGGCTTTAAACACTATGATTCTATGCTGTCCCAGCAGACACTAACGTTAGAGATTTGATAATCACTTACTAGGGCTATGTACACACTGAGAGCAGCAAATTCACTGCTGTCAGATTGATCTTTCTGGATCGATTGAGCGGTCAGTGAAGACCCTCTCAATCGATCCGGAAGTCGACGCACTAAAAACACCCCCTCAAGTGACGTAGCGCTGCGTCGTTGGGAACGCTTTCCCATTGGCGCAGCACAGTGAAGACGCCGTGCACAATGGAAGTTAAGAAGTCAACGGAAGTTACACAAGCTACTCTGCATAGCTTGCATAACTCCCGTCAACTGCCTCTGATTTTTCAGGTTAATGTAGACCTGGCCTAGGAATGCCTTTCATTCACCTCCCACTTCTGACTCTAACAAATACTTGCACTCTTAAGAGGACCTCGACAGAGTATTAAAAGTACTTAAAACTGTTCTGAAAGGACATAAACTCATATGCAGTGAATAAGAAAAAAAAAAGCCATTTTAGCAACCCAAACTAGCAAAAAGGTAGTGCAACTGTAAATTGATTGCTAAAATCTCTACCAAAACCAGAACACATGCACCAAAACTCAAGCTACTTACTAAAATCGGAAGCTTTTGATACTTAGTCACAGTAAAATCTCAAATAACCTATTAAATTGAAATATTACAAAAAACTGTTATAAAAAATAAGAATGTTCAGCAACTTTTTCAAAAATAAACCTCTTGTCACCTAATCAAATACTCACATGGAGCTTCAGGTTCTTAGGCTATGTCTACACTGCAGCACTAATTTGAATTAGCTTAATTCGAATTACAGAAAGCGATTTATAGAAAGCGCTGCAGACTGTCCACACTACAGTGTTTGTGCTGGTTTCTTGCATCCACACTGGCCATCCTTAATTCGAATTAGAAAGCAGTGCAATGTGGGAAGCTATCCCACAGTGCAATTAACCATAGATACTGTTGTGACGAATGTCATCATCCCAGGATGCAGCGCTGCTTCCCCCACTCTCTTCCCCCCCCCCACCCCCAAACAAACAGGAAAAGGATTTTCATGCTGTAGTTTTACTCCCCCGATCGCCATTGCTGCAGGCACATGGAGCCAGCTGAACTATGCTCTCATTTTGACCATGACAAACAGGTCACATCTTATCCTGGATTACTTTAGAACTGTATGCTGTTTGCCTTTTATGCTCCCCCCACCACCCCCTGTATATTGCTTGCCTTTGATTTTGATTCTACAGGTGTCTGTAGAATGTAAGATAAATAACAACGGAGTCAGTTAGTATATTAATACAGTGATACAAATGTTTCCATTTCACTGATGGAAAGCATGACATAATGTATCCACATGTAGCCCTGTGAATAAACTCTTAAGAAAAGTATCAATTTCCATGACTGGCCACTGAAACAATGTAGCAAAGAATTTCCTCTCACTGCTGGCATTTAAAATGCATTCACGACGCGGGGAGGGGGGTGGGTGGTGAAATATTTCAGAGGGACAAACTTTAAAGGGCTAAACTTTCAAAGGGACAAACTACAAAGGACTTGCTGGGCAGTTAAAACGCATTCACCATGCGGGGAGAGGGGAAGTGAAATTTTCAAACCCTTAAAGAGACAAACTGCAAAGGGCTTGTTGTGTGTGTGGGGAGGTGATTGCAGCTTGGATTTTAAACCCATTCACCGCAGGGAATGAAGATTTAAATCTTTCCGGGGCTGCTTTGGGGGAGGGTACTGAAATGGGGCATCATGGGATACAGTCTGGAGGCCAATTAATTCGAATTAAGTCCCATTGCATCCACACTCACACTAATGCGAATTAACTGATGCGCTTCAGGCGCTAATCCACTTGCAGAAGTGGTTTTATTAATTTGATTTTAAAGGCTCCTTAATTCGAATTAACAATGCACTAGTGTAGATGCGGGAGTAATTAATTCAAATTAAGGGACTTTAATTCGAATTAAGCCACCAGTGTAGACCAGGCCTTAGACTAACAGAAAAAGTGAATTCAAGAAATTCTGCATTGACCTGTACAAATGATATATAATTGATCAGAATCCCAATAAATTATAAATCTTTAATTAAAGAATATTTAGCAAATATCAAACTGCTGATAGATGTGGATTCACTGAAGATTGAGGGATTTATCAAAGAGGAAATTGAGCAACCAGTTGGAAAGTGTGGTACCTAGGGCCTTAATTTCTCTAAAACGTTTTATCATTGAGACATTTGATATTTTTTTAAAAGTCCATAGCGGAATTAAAAATATAGTGATTTCAAGACCCTGGAAAGGTTTATAAATATTTGCTTCTTATAGGGCAGTTTTGCTGATCAAATGACAGAAAAATTATGAGACACATCTTTGTCTCCACCCTAAATTAACTCGTTCTAAAACTCATTAACTCAAACCAAATAAACTTTATCCTACACTATAGGTCATTGGTAATCTGCAAAACATTTTTAATTTAATATGCTGACCACCTCCCCACTGATCACCCCTGTGTATCTGTGTGGAGTGGCCTGTTTTACTCTTGATCATAGACATCTTTGGGCCAAATGAACATTTTGATACCTGATGTCATGTGGTCCCACAAACCACCCTAAGCTATCCTTTCACTTTTTCATGTCCTGTGGAGTCCAAGAGCAGCGTGCTCTTTGTCCCAATTATTATTTGACAGAGTAAATTCTTGGCAGAAGCAATTAAGACCCAGCCAATGTTTCAAAGTCTCCAAGTAGGCCAAAATGGCACTTTGTGCTCTGTTGTTCCTGTTAAACAGGCTGTCCTCAAACATTTAACTGCAATTGAGAATGTTGGCCAATTAGGCTACAAACTAAATCTTACCAAAACAGAGAGCCTAACATCATGATACAGTTTGCCATTACAGTATCTCCTGGATCAGTGAAATGTGTGTATGTGAAGGTACCACCAACTTCAAACACATAGTAGGGCTACACATTTTCATTACACCAACAACAACAAGAAAAAAAGAAAAGAAAAAGAAAGAAGACCTGGACAGAAAAACAAACCTTCTTGTAACAATGTGAGGTAAAGGAGTTCTGTTACAGATTAACACTTTTCCATGTCTGTTATACCAGTTCTTGAGGTTCCCATATTATCTAAAAGCTTTGTTCCCTTGCCACAGTTCAGTTGGCAGAAGTTAAAGAATGACAGATTCCCTTTATGTCTGTGTGGGAACAGAGAAGCCCATGAGGCTTCTGAATTTAAAATTCTATTCTGGGCATCATAAATAGTATATCTACTCATAAACATGTTTTCTATAAAAATCTATTTTTGTCAAAATTACATTGGAAACTAAAACAGCAGAGAGGCTCAAGCAAGCCTTAAACAGAATTGGTACAGCAAGTGCTACAGATATTCAAGGATTTTGCTGAATTTTGTCACGAATAGTGTAGCAAATAAGAGTTCTTTTAAGAAATGTTGTGTTCTTTCCATATTATGTTTAGTCTGTTTGTAATAAAATAGAGTTCTGTGTACAGGTCAGCAGGTTTATGCACAATGAACTCAGAATGGTTTCCCAGATGTTCATGTTTAACTAGCAACCATATTCCTGAAAGGAGTAATGCTTTCAAAGGTTATCGCTCCGATTAACGGCTTTCACTGTTCTCAACTTGGTGATTTTATAGTCTATCGGGGAAATTAACCATGTAGCTCCCAGTTCAGTTCCTTGCAACTTTAAAAACTGTAGTACAAAAGGGATATATTGGTAGAGAAGATACAGTTGCCATCATTATTTGAAATGAGATCCAGGCATTATTTGATCTAATGATGGATACATATTAACTATCAGAAAAATGTGGAAAAAGGCAGGAGAATTGGGTAGGGTTATGCACAATGGACATAGTTTATATTGTGTGTTTTGCTGTGGATTTCTCTGCATTTCATCAAGAACCAGCAGATGTAGTGCTGGGGTTAAAACTTTTCACTATAGAGCTATAAGCTAGGAGGATTTTGTATGCTTTCACATATTAGAAATTTAGTTTTATGTGGCTATGGCTTATAGTACTTTTAAACTTAAAAATAGAAAATCTCTGATACAAAATAAGCCATTGACAATGCCAATAACTTTTGTGTGGAGAAATGTAATGGTTAGAAAACGTCTCAAATTCACAACACCACAAACACAATCTTTCAAACTTTTTTTTTTTCTTTTGGTTATAATCACTGTCATGTATTGTCATTGCCCCTGTTGGAGGGTGCTGAGGAGCAACATACTTTAAAAAACTGAGGGCAGCATAAACAGAACAGCGTTCCCAAACAGACCCTTCTATACATTCAAATATTAAATCTTAGCTGTAGCCTTTCTCTACTCTGTTCATGGTTTATTCCCTAAAAAATTTGAGTGGTGTGAAAACTATGACATTGTATTATACAAGAGCACCACAACTGCTATAGTTAAGGTTGAAAAATCTTTTTTGGCTAAAAGTTTGTTCTTCTAAGTGCTCTAAAACCCACATGCTTAGTCTGCTTGTCTTGAAATTTGCTGTGCCTCAAGACTGGTGCAGGATAGGTTTAGGAGTCCAAAGCTGGAGTCATTTGTGTAAATGGGAACCCGAGATACAGCCTAAAAAAATCACAGCATTTTACAAAATCCAAAGTCATAACATTTTTGGAGCACATGGGGGTTCAAACCATGGTTCTAATCATCCCCAAACTGATCTGAGTCACTCAACATTTAATCTCAGCTCATGCCTGGCATCCACTGTTCTTTTGGGCAAACACTGTTGAAAATGTTATCAAAGGAAGAGTTTGGCTCTCTAGAATGGTATGTGCCAAAGGCTTGCAAGCCAAAGAAAATGGAAATGTGCAGCAAGGCTAGGTAAGCCTAGGTTTCCAGATAACTCATTGCCACAGTAACTAGCCACAGCTAGCTTACTGGTATGCTGAGACCACAGCTGCCAAGGAGCTAAGGGAGTGAAAAGGAAAGCTGGGCTGGGATAAAAAGAGTACTGAGTAATTATTTTTTAAATAACCAAGGAAATTAAGTGCTCAAAATCTTTGTTAACAGACTTAAGGTTGCCCAGTGATGCCTGATGGCCGTCCAGAATGTGAAGAATGGCTTAACTTAAACCTCTGAAAATCAAGAAAGCTAAGGCACCCCAGTGGGGGGGAGGGGTGTCGTGGGGGGATAGGCCTGGCTCAGCATACGGCTTACCTACATAACCAAGGAAGAGGGCAGCCCTCTAATAAGCTGTGGCCTGTGATGCATATGCAGCAGCAGAACGTGCCAGACAGCAAGGAGCAATTTTGTATGTGCTAATAGCTTCTGAAGTACTAATTGCCTCACAGGATAGGAAGAGGAGTGTTAGCTGGGGAGGGAATCATTAGTTGACAGGGACCTGTCTGTTGGAGGATGGGGCCAAGGTGAAGAAGACACACACACACAGTTTTCTCTCACACACTCTAAAGTTATTGTAACTAACGTGGAATAAAACTGTCAGAATGTTGGGACATAAATCATATCTGATTCCTCTCCCTGCCCTGCCAGCAACTCCACTCTCCAAACATTTTAAATCAACATACTCATTCCCCTATAATAAAGTGTACCAGAGGAGGGGATCACCACTTAGGAATCACACAGCATCCTCTGCCTTTAGCTTGCCTCAGTAGTGCCTCACTTGCAAACTTATGTGATAAATACAACTGCCTAAATAAACACTGTTACAAAAAACATTTATCTTTCTGTTAAAAAAACTGGAAAATTCTGCATGAATGAATTCCAGAGGGGTACCTGTGTTAGTCTGTTTTGAGAAAAACAGGGAGAGTTCTGTGGCACCTTAAAGACTAACAAATTTATTTGGGCATAAGCTTTCGTGGGCTGAAGTGGGTTTCTGATCACGAAAGCTTATGCCCAAATAAATTTGTTAGTTTTTAAGGTGCCACAGAACTCTCGTTGTTGTATTAATGAAGTTTTTTGTCAGCGAGTTAAGATTGTTAACATCAAGTTCAGCAAACTCAACCTCTTCAAAATTCAGAGTTAAATTACACAGTAGAGTACCTTAACTCTGTCTTCTTTGAGCAATTCCCCAAAACACCCTAACACACATTTGCACTCTGTCTTCATAGGTAGTGCACATCACTCAGGGAATATGGCGCATGACCACTACACTACAAAGTCTAATGCAGTTATTTTCAACCTTTTTTCATTTGAGGAACCCTAAAAAATTTTAAATGGAGGTACAGACAGACACCTTTGGAAATCTTAGTCTGTGGACCCCCAGGGGTCCATGGACCAAAAGTTGAAAATCACTAGCCTTCTTTTTGCTAAGGCAAAACCTGTATTAAGGTGAGCTGTTCTGAACAGTAGCTACCTACATCTGCTATACACTCAAACACTGAGCCTACTCCACAGAATCAACCCAATACTTGCTAAATTTTACAACTCAATCACATTATCCACAGGATTCCATATAATACTATATTTTCATTTACCCATCGTTAAGCCGACAAACTACTCATCTCCCACCTGACCATCCCCACATGATAAGACCGCACCAGACACCCCTAATGACAATCTACAGAACTCAGTACAGAAATGAGAGACATTGGATATCTCAAGGTACACATGCACCTCTTTTCCTTTGATCATACATGGGAATGGGGCAAGGAGAGAGACTGAGACCCTTTCCTGAGGGGTAGAGCCCTCCAGGTTGCTGCATATCACAACTGCAAGTGTGCCAAGTTTCTCCAACTAATCCTTTCACCATTCAGTACAGCTACACCTAACACAATGAATGCAGCTGGAGGGCATGCAGCTAATTATTAGTGGCTATTGCCAGCTCCAGGGGGCAGAGGTAATTGTTGACATGTGCCATAACTCTGTATTTCATGGTTTTCAGCAGTTTGAGTTTTGCTGAACTCAACCTTCTGGAAGAGCATGAGATACCACTGGGCAACTTTAACGCTGTAATAATGAATTTTTGTTGTTGTCAGTGAATATACGGTAATTGACACGCTATCAAATATACAATGTTTTATAGATAATGCTTGAAAACGGTGGAGACACTGTTCAGGGATTGTTAATGGTGGTCATGGTGGGAAAAGTTTATTGGAAGTTGTTGGAAGTTTATTCAATTTTCACTCTTTAAAAACATATTTTAAGGTGGGGCAGGGACTGACCAAGAAAATAAGGAAGGAGGTGGACTTGAAGTAGAGCTCATGACCAGAGCATTAATCAAAGATGCCTGCAGTCGTTGTCAAAACTACTTTAAACACACATGAGCGGAAAGCAGTGTACAGAAGAACTTTTATGATATCATGTATTATGTCTTTACAGTGCCTAGCACAAGTAGCTCCCAACCTTACTGAAACCTGTAGGTGCTACTGCAAAATAAAGCCAACCTTATAGGTACTGCAGAGCACTGCAGTAGGGATTGTGCAGTCTGCTCCCACAATTGTCAGCCAAATCCTAAATGGTCCCCTTCCAATAGGCCCTGTGTGCAAAAGGAGTGGCTATTACATCGCCTCCTGAGGAAGTAAAAAAGGGGCAGGTTCAGCATCTCAGTGAACTCTATGAAGAGCCCAAAAGCCCTTGGAATAATCTGCATTTGCTTGATTAAAGCAGCACTGAGCGAGCAGCTTGGCTCCCCGGTCAGCAGCTGGGGATGATGGTACTGCCCTTTAAGTTCTCCCTACTTGTGCTTCAGAAATCAGGTTTCTATTCACCATTCTTCTGCTACAAGCAACAAAATGCAAGCACTCCAGGTGAAGGGAAAGAGTTCTGAAATCTGGGAGTGGGAATGGAATAGAAGGGTGGAGGAAGACTGGGAAGAGTTGGAGCAGATGCTAGCTTCAAACCATCTCCACCACTGATGTCTTCCAGTGCCCTCCGTGGTGGATCTCTGTGTGTGTGCAGGTTTCACAATCTGTCCCTATTGGAGAATAGAGTAAGATACTTTGTAACAAAGCAAAAATGCCACTTCATAAATACAGTACAGGCAGTTTACTCTTAAGTGGCTATATCGAGCGTCTCACAGTCCTTAATTTTGAACTTTTTTTTGTCAGTTGCACAGTGATTAAATATTCATTACCTTTGGATGTTTACATTGGACTGTACTTCAAAAATTATCAGCACATCAACTTATAATATATAACTTCCCTTTAAAAAAATCTGATAGATGTAATCCTTTGAGATGCACTTCTTACAATTCATTCATCGGTGCAGATGTTAGCAAGTCACATGGGACAGCTAAAAATGTCTTTTCATAAGAGCAGAGAAGAAAGTCAGCCGTAAATCATATGCTCGAAATAAAGGAGACTATATTCCTGTGGGTAGCAGGGATTTCTCAAGACCAAGTCATTATAAAATTAAAATTTTAATACTCAGGTTAATATTATTCCAGTGTTTATTTTATTGATTTTTTTTGTGTGCAGAAAAGTGGACATGTCTCTTGGATTCTCATTAGCAACCTATTATAACTCAAACTACTGACAGAAACAAATCTTTAGATATGGATATGTTGGTGGTTTTTTTAGGGTAGGAATACTGGCTGTCCATATACTTTCAGTTCGATTTAATATCTCATACCTTCAGGATCTTGACTGATGGCTAACAGTAAACATGCATAATTATTCTTTCATGCAGCTTAGCCATTGGCAGTGATTTTGATGACAGTAATTTTCCCTGCTGAGACTGCAAGTCAGGATTCATCAATTTTATTAGGATTTTGAACCTTACCCAAGACTTTAAAAGCTTGTGGTTGATGATAGCATTAACTCTAAGTATTTTCAGAATTAAGAAACATGTACTATATAGTCTTCAACAAAGGTTGGAAACAGGTGCAAAATTAAATTTCTAATTTGCATTCTATAGTTTCTCAGACATATGCTCATTTATATGGTCATTTTATAGTTGCAGTACATTTGTGTTATCAGTGCATAATGTTTAGATGAGATGTCTACGGCAAGGAGCCACAGAGACACAGAGGAAGGTTACTGTGGTACCTCAAATCAGCACCTAAATGGGTTTTGTTAGTATCATCATAGCCCCCTTAGACAGTCCTTGAGCCTCCTTAATGAGAATGATAAACTTCCCCATTGTGTCGGTGGAAAAATGGTCCATGAAGCTTCTGCCCCCTGAGGTTTGCTGTTTATGCTGTTGGCAGCCAAACAAACAGAGCATTAGTAGTAATGATTGTGGGATAGAACATACTGATATTTAAGAGGGAACCCTGTATTTCTCTTATAGCTCTGTCTTCCACAGGAAGCACTGAGAGTCAGCTGACTAACGGAGCAGACAGTGTGTGCTGTTTCTCAGTTGTGAGGCATGATCCCAAAGACTGAGTGGGGAGTGTTCTGAAGGAATGTGGTTGAACCTAGTTACTTTGTACATGCCTCAGAGACTCGAAAAGTTCCATCCATAGTAAAAAGTATTTGTTACCTTGAGCCATCCATTATACCCACCAAATATTGATGCTTGACTAAGTAATATGACTAACCTCTTAGCTAATGAATGACTGGCATTCCACAGAAAGGGAATGTCTGAAAAATTCAAAGCAATTTGGGCTGACTTTTTAGTATGAAACATAGACCCAGAAGATGGAGATGTCGCTTCCCCTCCCCTCGCTTTGTCTAACCCTCTTTGTTTACTTTGTGTCTTAAGATGAATCTTGTATTTTGGTGTATTTGCAAAAAATTAATTTAAAAATATAAATTAAAAAACGATGTATGTCCAAAACAATTCAGATAATTGTGAATTTCCAAATGCTTGCCTATGTGTGTTGGTCATATTTGGAATTTACTCACTAGTTACACAGTCTTAGAATTTTGGATTCATAATTAAATTTTTTAATTGGAATCCTTACCTAAAAGCTCATAATAGGGCATTACTTCTTATAGGTTTCTAACTGACCTCTTGTGCAACCACCATTTCTTTTCCCATTTTCTTATCTGTGAAAATGTTAGCCGTTGTGTTTCTAAGCTGTTTCAGTCTGTTCTACTCTATTTTCCTCCTTTTCAGTGATTCATTGAGAGGAAAAAAGCAGATGAACTTTGTCCAGGAAGAGTCCAAGGACACAATTAAGAGCAGGGCATAATGGGAAATGTTCCCAGGATATAAAATACAGAGTTATCAGGAGGAGTTTTACCTTGTGGAGGCAGAATTAAAGCAAGGTAGGTTATAGTCACAGCAGGAACCAAGATCAGTTGGAACATTATTAATAAAATAAGAGAAAAACAAAGTAGACATTTTATACTAAGACTTGGACCACGCTGATCCCAAATCCCAGAACTCATTTGAGGTGGCTTCTTCCTTTGTTTAATATTCAGCCTGTTTATATCCTTTTTTGTGACTGTGGCTTTACATATTTTTTGCCTTTAAATAAAATGTGCAGGTTTTGTTAAAACACTTTTGAGTTGATTTTCTGTTACGCAGGTAAATGAGAGATTGGATAGAGATCCAAATATCCAAGTAAAGACTTGTCTAAAATCTACCCTCTATTACATTTGAGCAATCCTGGTGACCCCAGTTGGGGTAGCACAGGGCTAACAAAGGACAAGATTTAGCTCAGTATTGTGAGGGTAACTAACTAGTGATTTCAGTTTGGGGTTGGGTTTTTAGTTTTATTGTTATTTTACTTGTGTTGGTGAGTATGAATCCAGGTTAGAATGGAAATCAGATTTGATTACAGCAAGTTCTAACATGGCTAATTTTCAGTAGATAGCCTGAGATTTTGGAAAAAATCCATTAGAAATAGGTGAATAATTCAGTGATCAGATCTCATCAGGACAGAGAGGGGATAATTCAGTTCAGTAAGAACAAACCGAACTATATAGATGAGGATCAGAGTTGTTCATGCAGCCTTGAAATACATTTTACTTGTTTGGGCAAGTAAAATCCCTTTTGACTGTCCCCTGGATTATAAGCGTGCACCTTCTTACCAACTCAAAAACTGGCTGTCATGCATAGGATCTTTCATATAAAACATTGCCAATTTCACAGGATCTAAATGAATGTCTTTTTTGTTTAAACTACACCAGAAGTTGAGGTGCAGCAATGACACATGGAAATAGAGCCCTTAAACTTCATTTTCTGTTAGTTAAAATAGCATCAACTTTAAGCAAAGCGCTGTTTGAAGAAGCCTGTGGTATTTCAAGTAACATGAATCAGCTTCCTTGTTCATAGTCAGTTTTTTTAGCTTTGACAGTCTTGTTCAGTGTCTGTTCTATGAAAACCACAAATAAGTGTCTTACACTGAGCCATTACAAAACTCCTGTTTCAGAAATCACAAAGCATTATTCTGCTTCAAGAGCTAACTGCCTGTTTATTTTCCAGAAGTAAGACTTCCTTTTGGCTATAAGTTAACATAAGCATATAGGAAACAAAGATTTTTCTTTTAAGTTTCTAAATATAAATTTAGGAGCTTAGAAAATTGTAAAGCCAAATTTAAAGTCAGTACAATTTAAAACAATCCCTCAAAACTGAATTTTTAATTATACTCACAGATCTTTCAGTGTGGTTGGTCACTTGTATATTTCTTCCAGGCTAGCTAAGTGAAAATATTCTCTTTATGAGAAATTGAAAAAAATAAAAGTGTTTCACGTAGAGAGTGATCAAATAAGAGGGGATTTGGTATAGACAGAGTCAATCAGCTGCTCTTAGTTAACTTTTCTCATAGTAAAATAAAAATGGGGTATTCAGATGTAGTGAAAGACAGGAACATAACTGATAGTATTTCTTTTTATGTTAAAAAAAAGTTGTGGAGCTCATTGCCATAAGATGTCATTGAAGCTCGCACCTCTGCTACATAGACAGTTTCTCCCTCTGGTGAGTCTGGGTCTTGTCACAGGGAAGACCCATTCAGATGAGCCTTAGCAGGTCTATCAGACTAGGACTCGTGTTGCAGAAGCTAATGCGTCCTAGAGAGGTTTGGGGGAAGGGTAGTACTGACACAGGCTTACCAGAATTAAAAAGTAGATACACTACTTTTACCGCTAATTCTCTAATGTTGCAAGAAGAGTTGCTAAATTAAAGCTAAATGACTGATTAAGACGGTGGTGTCTAAAAAGGAAACAGGCTGGTAGACACTTTGTGATAAGGAAGCAACCATCACTAGGATCCCATAGTCCCCATTTCTGATCGCACCAGGGAAACGGGATTTGTCCAAACCATATGTCTTAATAGTGGCAATATATTGACTCTTTTCTACTGTACTGGTTGCCATAGATAATTTTCAGCATTTTGACATTGTTTTTAGTGATTAATTTATAAAATTAGAAACCAGTTAATTTCTTCTTTGGGAATTTATACATTTCATCTGAGAACTGGTAATGTTAACCATAATCATAATCCTTAAAAGCTAGGATTCATAGGTATTGTTGCATGCTTTGTAGCCTTTTTCATTAAGTATGTTAAATTTCATTAAGAACATGCTCAAGTGTTTCAATGATTATACAGTATATTAAAAAGTATCTCTAATCTTGATATTTCTGGTAGCACAGAAAAACTCACTAGTTTAGCTGGATATGGGCCCAAGCATACAGCTGTCATGCAAGTCATCCAATGGAAGGCAAGAGTAAGAGTAGGATTGGACCCTACATTAGCTTTTGCTTCACCCCTTTTCTTTCCCATCCCTATGGGTTTTGCAAATGGAGGAGACACTGTGCCTAGACTTTTCCCTTCTTAGGCAAATGGGGGGGAAGCAGCCTATTTAGCATTACCCCCCTTCTAAAGGTACCCTCACTCCCTAAAAGAGAGATTTGCAGGCTCAATTATTACATAGAAGTTGAAGCTAGAAAATTCAGTCTGGAAATAAGGCATACATTTTAGTAGTGAGTAATTAACCATTGGAACAATTCACCAAGGGTCATGGTGGATTCTCCATCACTGACAATTTTTAAATCAAGATTGGATGTTTTTCTAAAAGATATGATCTAGGAATTATTTGCGGGAAGTACTATGGCCTGTGTTTTACAAGAGCTCAGACTAGATGATCACAATGACCCCTTCTTGCCTTGGAATCTATGAATCATTCTATGAACCATCCCTCTTTTTTTTTTCTTTTTTTTTTTTTTGGAGGGGAATTACTTTAGTTGGGACTTCTAATTTACTGAGAACTGTTGAAGCTGAAATTTGGGGCGATCAAAGCTCTTAGCCATAACTATATTACAAGAGCTGTGGAAACTTACTCACAGCAATGTCAGAATTTCACAGTTTCTATTGTGACTATCCAAATGAGGAGAAATTACTATGTAAAAAATGACGTTGCAGTGAACTAATGCTTTTGATTATACATTTTTGAGACACAGGTTCAAATATGTCTTGTGGGAGAAATGACTTGCATGTTTTGGTTTTAGTTTGGCTCTTTAACCTTAGTAGCTTTTATGTTAAAAGGAACTTTGTAGCTTATGGGAATCCCAGAATGAATGAGCAAAGAGTGGGAATTATCATATGATCTAAGAGCTATGTGGGTCTTAAAGCCCAGATGCAGAAAAATGCAAAAGACATCTTAGAAGTAGGCCTTTATTGTAGTTTCACTCTGTTGGGCTACTCCTCTGAAAGCTTAAAAGTATGACTGGCACAGGATGTGTGTTTCTATTTGTTAAAAAATAAATGGGACCGTTGAACTTTAAAAAAAAATTAGACAAGTATTTGCTGTTCTATCAATCTCATCTCATGCAGTTATTTATTGTTTGTTTGGCTGCTAATGTGCTCTTTGTGTGGGCATTGTTCTTTCATGTTCATTTTAAAGGAGCTCCTACTCGTAAACTTATAAAGTCCAGACATCATCAAATTAAAAGAATGTCTTCCTGTCCAGAAGATTGCAATACAAAACTTAACGTAATTACATGAGGAACTTTTGTAGGATGTGAATTGGCTGATATTTAATAAACAGATCTCCCTATCACCACATAAAAAAGCTGATTTTACAACATTACAAAGCATTTAATTTACTTTCAGAAAATGAAAAATTAGTTTTATTACAAATAATTGCCAAAAAATGGCAATAATCATTTAAAAACAATATATTTTAAGGACACTGAAATATACAACTAAAATAATTTTACACCTTTTTTTTTTCCTGCAGAGGATCTGGGAAAACATCCAAATGTTCACACCCACCATTGCCTTTTTTTTTAGGAACGATTTTAAAAATGAATTTGACCATTTCTTTTTTATACAATTTTCGATCAAATTGACAATTGATCAGTTCAATTAACTTTTTTTTCTTTCGTTGCAGACATTCTTTTTGAGCAATCTTACACAGAGAAAGAATTTGTTATCAGGAAATCTAGGAGAGGTAGAAAGATACTCTCATAGTTGATGGGCCAATATTTGGGCCCCCTTGAAAAACTTACATTTGTATATGAGAGGGATTTTTTTAATCTTCCAAAACGAGGGCTTCAAAAACCTAAAATTGCCTCTGATGAGCCAAACCCAGGAGATTGTTGAGATCTCAAACAGGTTGTAATGCAGCAGTGGTGTAAACGCTCCCCAACTATTTCCATTCTGGTGAAGCTACAAGTAATTAAAAGTGACTGGGAACCTGCACTTACGCTCTGAGGTAAAATGTGACTTTACATGCATGTTTGTTCCTCATCTATTTCAATCCCCATCTGATCTTATTCATGAAAATAGAGTTGTCAGAGAGAGAGAAAGAGAAGCCTGTATTTGTTATGTCATGTATGCTCTTATCTAGGTCAGTAAACGCAGCACTGTGGATTTGTGTTTTATCCCAGATCATCGGGTGGGCTTTTAGGGGATTTGTAGCCCTTGTTATGAAAAATGCCAATGTATTTTTTTTTATAATAGAGGGTCTATGAAAATGAAACAAGCATACTATATAGTGGATGGAAGAATGAGCAATCTTTCAAATGTCAAGCATAAAAATAACTTTTTAAACAGACTTTTTATTTTATTTTAAATCTTCCAAAAACCTATTTTTGACTCTTTTACATGCCTGTTACCATGTCACCTATGTTAATAGCATGAAGTAACTACATTAAATATATTACATTAAATACATATATGTATATATCCTGTCTACCAAAGTGCTTGCAACCCTTCCCAGCTTGGTGTCATCTGCAGATTTTGTAAGCATACTCTTCACTCCATCATCCAAGTAAATGAAAATATTGAATAGTACCAGACCCAGAACAGACCTCTTCAGGACCTCACGTGATAAGTCTTTCGAGTTTGACACCAAACCACTGATGCTACTCTTTGAAAATGGTCTTACAATGAGTTACACATCCATCCTATCGTAATTCCATTTAGACTATATTTCCCTAGTTTGCTTATGAGAAAGTGGCACTGCACCAAAAGGCTTACTAAAGTACAGATATATCATGACTACTTCTTTCCCCCCTTATTCATTAGGCCAGTTACCCTGTCAAAGAAAGAAATCAAATTAGTTGTAAACCAATTTCAGTCCACACTCCTCTGGCACTAGTGGAACTCTCAACAATCAGAGTAAACCTCATGTGTGTGGGAGACAGAACTTTCTGTGGGTGCCGTCTGAGACTGTGGAATGAACTCACTCAAGAGCTAAGGACCGTTACATACCTAACCATTTTCCTCTCCAATTGCAATACATTTCTTTCACCTTGCAATGTGTTCGTTAGGAAAGGCAACTGTTATATTTATTTAAAAACAAAACAAAAAAACCCACCAAAACATCCATTGCTTGTGCTTCCATCCCTGGCAAGAAAATGCAAGAACAACCAACATGTGACAGTTAATTAGTCATATTGCTTAATGCACTACTGAAAGGCACTCAAATAATACAGTGATGGGCACTGTATAAGGACCTGGATACAATAGACTAGAAATAAACATGATTTGTTTTCATGATTGTTTCAAATCCATGTTGGTTATTATTCATCATCTTATTCTTTAGGGTTGAATAAATCGATCATGGTTAATAAAAAGAAAAGTTATCCCTAAAGTAGACAAGTCCCAAAACCATATAGCCTATTTAGATTATAACTAACACCTTGAACTACTGGATGAAATCCTGACACCCCTGTCTTCCTCCCTTGAAACCAGTGGGAGTTTTGCCATCAATTTTAATTGAGCCAGGATTTCACCTACAAAACCTAGCACCGTTTCAAGAAACAAGATTTAAACTTTTAATAGAGTGATTCACGAATCTGTCAGTGAACCAGGAAAATTGAATGAAAACTAAGCCAACATGCTATAGGTTTTCTAAATATCTGGGTTTTTCAGACAAAGGTCTGAGCACATTATACTTGTAGATGAGTAACAGTCATCACAGATGCTATGCTGAAATAGTCTCACCTGAATAGGAAAGAAACCTTTAGATTTAGCGTAGGAGCTTACTACATCTCACATTTTAGCAACTTGAGCATTGCAAACTGTATAAATGTATAAATAAATGGGGAAAAAATAGTGTTCTATATTGATAAACTTGAAATATCAAACACTAAAGCCACAATACTAGGGTTCCCTGCATGTACTACATTCTATTCCTGTTTTTCTTGTTAAATGTAAACTTTAAGGTATTATTTATATTACTGGTCTCATAAAATGTAGAATGTGTAGCCTAGCTGTTAATTTTAGTGGAAAACCTTAAGTTTTGGAATTGTTGAGCTCTTGAATACTTGATCTTATAATTTGTTTAACTGCTAATGCTTAATTTTGCATTAAACTCTTATTTATATAGATTTACATAATATAAAGTTATAAATTATTTGCATCATTTCATGTGCTGAGTGAAGAGTGTAGCATTCAACAATGATACTTTTCACTTCCGTGGTGTCTATCAGATTATTTGAAAGGGCTGTAAATATTAAGTAAGTATCGCAAAATCCCTGTGATGCAAATTATCATCCTCATTTTATAAAGGGAGAAACTGAGATAAAGGGTGGTTAAGTAAGTTGTCCAAGGTTACACAGCAAATCAGCAACAAAGCTGGGAATGTAATGCCCAGAGAAGGGCAAAGAATGCAATATAAAAGTGATATAATACAGTGGACGATATCATTGTGTAGGTCCCCGGATATTAGAGAGACAGGGTGTGTGAAGTAATATATTTTATTGGACCAACTTCTGTGGGTGAGAGACACAAGCTTTCAAGTCACACAGAGCTGTTCTTCAGGTCACCTCTCAGCTTGTCTCTCACCCACAGAAGTTGGTCCCATAAAAGATTTTACTTCACCCACTTGTCTCTGTAATACAGTAGAAACAGTTGTAGAGTACTCTACAGGGATAGGATGTGCACACTCATGCATGAGTGTCTGGAAGAATAGAATGACACCTTCCATGCAGATTACTCTTTCCTAGACTGAAGGTGATCTCCGAAATGTTGAGATGAGCAGGTATCAGGAATTGTGAACCATTTTGCATGCTATTGTGTTTGGCAGCCACGCAGTGGAAGGTATAAATATGCAGTGTGCATACCTTTGATTGTTGGATGGTCCCATTTTAAAATAGCTAAGTGTGAATGAAAATGCTGGTCTCCTCATTTTCTTGATTAGTCAATGGAAAAAGAAGCTATTACACTATGGAATGATTTCTGAGAATGAACTGGTGGCTTTAGCATACTGTAAATTATGCCCACTTTTAAAAGACTTTACAGAGACCAAAGAATTCAGACAGTAGCAATACAAGGTTTTCTATGCTGTCCAGAAACCCTGACCTGAAAGGGCCTGCATTGTGTCTTTATAGTAGTGTCCATGGCCTGTATAATCCTTGGCCTGTTTACTGAGACTGACAACAAGGGAATCAACTGTGATGGTTACTTCTGGTTTGTGGAGAACTACATTATATACCAAGAATCAGAAAATGACAGTGTGGTCGCTCCCTAAAGCAGGCCCATGTGACATTGAAGGTATAACTCAGGCCCTTCTGCTTCAAAAACACAGGAATCCCCCACCCCGGAGTTGATCTGAAGAAGAAAAGCTTTTAGCTGTAGCAGTATGAAAACTTGTGTCTTTTAGAGGATGATAGTTATACATGTTTGAACCGGTCTGATTTTTTAAAATACATATATATTTAAGTAATCAATACTTTGCAGATGATCCAGCACTGTTTACACCACACTCTTTGGACTGCAGGTTCAGTTCTATGGTTCTATTTGCTTTGTGTGGACCTTAAAGATTCCATACCATGTTTTATAAAGTAACAGTTTGTACTTATGGTTTAAAATTGCTTTCATTGATGTTAGCCACAGTTTAATCTCTTTTTCTTCATCTCTTTCTACTGTGCCATGGGTTACACAGTGGAATAAACAAGTGATCTGATTCATGGAACCTTATTGACAATTTTTGTTTGAAATGATGGGATGAAATTATGGGAATCCAGTAGTAAAAGAAGCATTTAAGTCAGAAATCAGTGGATGCCCAGTGTTCTCTGCAAAATCCATTTGTTGTGTAATGGCTGTACTGTAGTGGCGCCTACTTTAATTAAGGCTCTGACAGTATTTCCATTATAAACCATGTTTTAAGAGGTTTATTACGCAACTGTAAAAATCTGCTCCAGGCTGAGATTTGGTCATAGAAAGTCTTAGCATAAAAGTATTATCTTAAATTTTGAAAAATAAATTAACTTTAAGTTACACAAGTATGGATTCAAAGACACTATTCTTCAACTGTGCAACTAAAACAGCTTTTATTTATGAAAAGAAAAATGTGTTCTACTCACTTTTGTAAACAAGAGGGGTGAATTTAAAAAGCCAACATCAAATATTTAACTTAGGACACAGTTTATAGTGAAACATGCATTTTAAATTGTTACACAATTTCAATTTTAGTTTTAATATTTAAAGTATCAATATCATTATTAAATATATCAATAAAGAGATCTAGGAGTCATTGTAGATAGTTCTCTGAAAACATCCACGCAATGTGCAGCAGCAGTCAGAAAAGCTAACTGAATGTTGGGAATCATTAGGAAAGATAGATAATAAGAGAAAAATATCATTTTGCCTATATATAAATCCATGATACACCCAAATCTTGAATACTGCATGCAGTTCTGGTTGCCCATCTCAAAAAAGATATAATGGAATTGGAAAAGGTACAGAAAAGGGCAACAAAAATGATTAGCGGTATGGAACAGCTTTCATATGAGGAGAGATTAATGAGACTGGGAGGCTATGATAGAGGTCTATAAAATCATATCTGGCATGGAGCAAGTAAATAAGGAAGTGTTATTTACTCCTCATAACAGAAGAACTAGGGGTAACCAAATGAAATTAACAGGCAGCAGGTTTAATTTAAAATGAACAAAAGGAAGTATTTCTTCACACAATACACAGTCAGCCTGTAGAACTCTTTTCCAAAGGATGTTGTGAAGGCCAACACTATAACAGGGTTCTAAAAAGAACTAGATAAATTCATGAAGGACAGGTCCATCAATGGTTATTAGCCAGGATGGACAGGAATGCAAAACCATGCACTGAAGTGTCCCTATTCTGTTTATTCTCTCTGAAGCACCTGGCATTGACCATTCTTGGAAGACAGGATATTGGACTAGATGAACCTTGGTCTGACCCAGTATGGCTGTTCTTATGTTATGGTAGCACCAAAGGCCTTAGTGGAGTTTGGGGCCACATAGCACTGAGTGCTCTACTAATTGAAAAGAGACCATCCTTGTGCTGGAAGGTTTATGAGCTGATAGAAGGTAGAATATTCGTTAAGCTCTGTGACTTGTTTGTGCTCCGTTTATTGCCCCCCCCCCCCTTTTGGTCTCCTGGTTAGCTAGGTGAGTTTCTATGCTATTTAATGAATTACTGTTCTGTAGGAAAGAATTTAAAGCCTGGTGTTGCAACTTCAAGAAGAATGGCTTCCTTTCTCATCAACAGTGCTTTTGATGCAGATTGACAGAAAGCTGGAACTCCTTTCAGCAACATCAGGAATTTGTGCATCTGGCCTTGGGAGTTCTCTAGTACATTACTCAGTATTAGAATTCTGTGTGTGCTGTCATGAGAAACTGAATGTTAGCAGGGAAATTATTTTGTATGTCCTTTTCTCAGGTGTAAAATAGATCTACTGCTTCCCAGTAGCCAATCCAGATTAGTAGAAACTTGGTGCACACCCTAAGTTTATATTTTTCTTTCTGACATCTTGTCTGAAAACTTGTTTTAAGGAAAGGATCTGTGTTGCCTTTATGGGTCTTGGGTACAAAAGGCTGAGTGGACCAAGCTTACAACCAGGCAGCAGTGGGTTTTTATTCCACTAAGAAGTTTTTTTTTATTACTGGAAGTTCATTTCAGTGGAAGTGCATCACTATCCCAGCTATCTGTATTATATACAATTTCCTAGACCTCCTTTAGCTACTGATTCTGATATAAATTACAAGCACAGCACATAAGTTAGTAATAGAGGAGAAGTATCAAGTTCCCAGCCCAGAAGCCAGCTCCACCTCACTCAATGTATTTACGTGGATCCAGTGACAGATGCAGATAGAGCAGAGGGAATGTTTTCATTTTTCCAGAATTAAACTCTAGTCATTATAGTTCAAAATGAACCTTCCAGCTGTGACTGAACTATTCACCTCAAGGTAGTGTTAACTATGAAATCTAAAGTTACCGTCTTAACCAACTATTCAAATAATTCAGGCATACACTGATAATTATACAATTCAGTGCAGGTAACTATGTGCACAAAGGGGAAAGTAAACAAAGGGCTGAATTAACTGTTACCCTAAAAAATCCCACAATCATCTTTTCCAACTGAGTGATGCTGAATGGAACAATAATTTCACTTATCTAGAGGTTTGCTCGGACCATGTTTTATTCCCCAATTTCAAACAAACTGGCTGTGGTCATCAGTGGGATTTCCACTGCGCATAAAAGATGATGAGATGATCCCAGTTTTGTAGTGCTGACCCATGTACCTAACTGAAAATGTAATTCCACCCTCTCTACAGTATGAGTTTAATTCTTTTGTTGTAGAGATGTTTGCTCTAATTCTTTATCACCAGTTCTGCATCGGTTTTTCCTCACATTCATTTCTGACAGACTTAGCTGTATCAGACAGCCTTACTGATGAATATCTTGAAGAGTATCAAAAGACATTTCTGAGACCCTGTAAAAAAAGATTTTGAAATTGATGTGGTACACTTTAAGTAGCTACTCGATAAAATGTATACAGGTTTTGTATACATGTGTACAGCATGTGTCATATGATTGTATCTACAGCATGGTCATTTCACAATTTATTGCAAGTATTGCAATATTTGGTGTTTCCTTAAAGTTCCAGTTCCTGGAGTTATGATTATCTGAGCATCTTACTTTTCATTTTAAAAAATGAAGTTTCTAACATGAAACTGTGAAGGCTCAAAAACGAGAAGGTGGTGAATAAAAAGAACCCAAAGTTTATTAATTTAAGTCTCATGATTTTTGGAGGCCTGATTCATCATTTTTGAATGCTTGGATTTGGTAACTAGATCTATATAAAGTAATTTTAAACAATCAAAGTTGTTTGTCTTCCAGGACTGTTTCTGTCTCACTAGAATTCTCATTCTTTTTACTGCTGTTCCACTCTGGTGCACCTGATGGCAGTGCTATCATCATTTCATGCATGGGCATGTCCTTCTGAACAAATCCAACTGTGGCACTTTAAAGACTAACAAATTTAATTTTAGCAGGCATAATCCAGACATCCTGTGCTTCAAATACAAATGCTGCCATCTCTCTATGTTTTTATATTCCCTTGAGTCTGTCATCCAAGTAACCTGGACAGAAGTCCCATGTAAGGCATATCGAGTGGAGGGGAGGGAACACGACTCACTGGCCTAATTGGCCACGGCAAAGCCTACTAAGGTGCAGGGGGAAGCTCACAGCAAACACTTTCTCTTTTCACTTTCACTTTCTCTCTTCACGGCCTAAGTGTCAACACCAAGAAATAATTTCCATATTTTATTTTTATTTGTTTCTTACCAGCTGCAAATCAATTTGGGATACTCCTTTAATTCCTCTATTCCTCTCTTTTTATGATCCCTTTGTAACTATGGCTCTGTTGCCAAAATGAGAGGCCTTCTTGAAACAGCTGTCCCTTAAAATGGATTATCCAATAAAACCATCCAGACACTTGATATCTTCAAACTAGGAGCCTGCTTATTAGCTGTCCTTAGCAGGAACTTTATTTATGGGGGCTTGGAACCAATCTTTGGTTCAGTTTAGTGTTTCTTATGTCAAGTCACACCCACTATGAAGAACCAGAGTTGTCCTTCAGTCAAGAACCACTGAGATGCAAGAGAACATTACTCTTTCAGATATATCTGTATTTTGCCTACAAAACACAGGACAAAAGACTGTATCACCCAGTACATGGGAAAAACAAGAGGTAGATTTGCTCTGTTTAACTCACACTCGATTAAAGCTACAGAGAGTGGCCTAACCACTCCTGATCAACAGAACTTAATTCTCATGGTGCACCTTTAAAGCGGCTTTAGTGTGCTCAAAAGCCAGTGCAGCAAGACACCTCTGCATCTCCTCTGACCTGAATTCATTAGATCTGGATCCCTGCTGCTTGGAAAAACACAGGGTATATTCTAGCCAGTGTACCTAAACAGGCTGTGCATAACCCCAACCTAATAAAATAATCCTTATGGAAGGAAGACAAAGATATGAATAAACCACCCGCGAGTTTCTTTCTTCCCTAGATAAGCAGAAGGGAACGTCGAGATAAAAGGTGACCCCAGATTTTCTTTTTCAGCTGTCACTGAAATCTTTGGCTCGCACACTGGTATCAGAGTCTATTTATTCTAAAATCAATTAGTAAGTTGTGCAGCATTCATAAAATTTAAGGCAAGATGGGACCATTAGGGCTCGTCCACACTAACATTTAATTGATGACAAGCTGGTGTATAAATCTACCCTGCACTAGCATGTCGTGCACTAAGTATCCATGTAGACCTTGCTGACATGCACTGGCCACTCGTTAGTGGGCTCTGAACTACCCCGCTTTTGGAACAGGAGCTTGCCACAAACTAAATGTTCATGTTGACAAGCTCTAAAATAATCTAGTCTGACCTCCTACATACCATTATATTTCATGCACTTACCCCTGTATTGAGTCTGATAAATTGTGTCTGACTAAAGCATAACTTCCATTTGGCTAAAGCATATCTTCCAGAGAGGCATCCAGTTTTGATTTTAAGACATCAAAAGATGGAGAATTTGCTACTCCCCTTGGTAGTCTGTTCCAACTGTTAATCATCTTCACTATTAAAAATGTATGGCTTATTTCCAATTTGAATTTGTCTGACTTCAGTTTCCAGCCATTGATTCTTGTTATGCCTTTCTCTGCTAGACTGAAGAGCCCTTTAGTACCCAGTATGTTCTCCCCATGAAGGCACTCATACACTGTAGTCAAGTCACCCCTCACTCGTCTTTTGAATAAGCTAAATACATTGAGCTGTAAGTCTCTCTCCTCTGTAAGGAGTTTTTCTCCAGCCTTCAAATAATTTTTTATGGCTCTTTTATGCACCCTTTCCAATTTTTTTCAACATCCTTTTAAAAATGTGGACACTAGAACTGTATCCAGCATCAGTCTCATCAGTGCTGTACACAGAGATTACATCACTCCTTTCTGCTACTCACTACTCCCCTTGTTTATTCATCCAAGAATCACATTAGCCCTTTTTGCCACAGCATCACACTGGGCACTCATGTTCAGTTGTTTGTCCACTGTGATCCCTAAATCCTTTGCAGTGCCAGCTCTTTCCAATCCCTTATTCTGTAGGTATAACCTGCATTCCTTGTTCCTAAATGTATAATTTTACATTTGGCTGTATTAAAAATGAATTGTTTGAATGGGCACAACTTACCAAGCATACCACATTACTCTATGTGACTGCCCCGTCCTCCTCACTATTTACCACTCTATCTGCAAATTTTATCAGCAGTGATTTTATACTTACTGCCAGATCACTGATAAAATGTCGAATAGTCACACACCTATTACTGATCGCTGCAGAACCCCACTAGAAGCACCTCCCTTGTTGAGGATTCCCCATAGACAATTACTTCTTGAGATCTGTCATCTAGCCAGTTCTTAATCCATTTAATGTATGTTTTACTGATATTGCATAGTACTAATTTTTCAATCAGAATATTGAGTGGTGCTGCCTTACGACAGGCTATATCTAAAAGTTACCTTTATCAATTAAACCTCTACTTTTATCAAATAATAAAATCAAGTTTGTTTGATACAATGTGTTTTCCATAAAACATGGTGACTGGCATTATATTCCTATGGTTTAATTCTTTATCAGCTTTTCCACTGTTTTGCTTCGGATTGATCTCAGGCTAACCAGCCTACAGTTACTGGGTCATTCCACTTGCCCTTTTAGAATATTGGCACAATGCTATCACTCTTCCAGTCTTCTGGAATTTCCTCAGGATTCCAAAATGTATTAAAAATTAACATCAGCAGGCCAGATATCTTCTCAGCCAACTCTTGTAGGACTGTTGGGTTCAACGTTATCTTGGCCTGCTGATTTTAAAATATTTATGCCTCATAGGTAATGTCTAACATCCTCCTTAATTATTAATGAACTCAAAAGTATGGATCAGAACGTCTTTCCTGGTTCGGAGAAAACCTGTTTTTTCATGTCTTTAAAACATAATATCAGTAAGGATCCATAGTTGCTCATATAGTGTTCATGCATACATTTCACAATGGTCTTAGTCCATCAGTGTGTCACTGGCTTTTGTAAAAAACCTTACTTGTTACAATAGTGTTTTATATAAAATAATATTGTATCCAGTCAGTTGATTCAATTGTTTATTCTTTGGCATTCAGGCCCCTGTTCTTCTCTTGGAGTGTCTAGACCCTGATTGTCACATAAATGCAGAACAGAAATATTTAGACACTAGTGCCTTTTCTGTCTCATCATGAAGTTTTACCATCTCTGACTAATGGTGGACCTATGCCATTGCGAGGATTTCTTTTGTTCCTAATGTACTTTTCAAAACTTCTTATTATCCTTAACCTTGGTACTATTTTTGCACAAAGGTGCACAGAGTAGTTGTGGTGGTGATGCCACTGCTGTTGCTATTCAGTATAATAAGTTATGACAAATTGCTTTATATGGTTGAGAATTCTGCTTCTCTGCCTTGTTTCTGCAGTTTCCCATTAAAGGTTGCTTAGTTTTATTGCTTTCTCATGAGGAGAAAAAAGTAATTCTTTAGATTTTCACATGTTCAGTTGCAATGGAAATCTTCAGGGAATTTTGGTAAAATTGACTAGGGGATTTCCTAAAACCCACAGAAATTCTGCAGGAGTTTCATTCTCACTTTCTATTCTGCTATTTTAATATATTAATACCAGATATTTGGATATAAGGAGAGTTCTTTAAAATTTTAACATGATACTAAAGTGAAATGCCTGTTACTTGCAAATTAAGTTTTTCTACCCACAGGCCCCACCACAGGAAGCCAGCACTTTGCAAAAGCTTAGACAATTACCACCACTTAACCCTACATTTTAAAGACCATAGCAAGTCTCAATCAGTTGAATAACCCAGGCTGACCTTGTGACCTTGTGGTTAGCACACTGTGGGTGAAACCCTCCCCTGTGTTAGAGGGCCACTACAAGGCCTATGACTTAAGTCTTTGTTCTGGCCCTGTGCATTCAACATGTGAAAGATGGGTTTAATTCCCAGCCCAGTCTCTCTCCCCAGTCGACTGGGGTCTGAGTCATCACAATGTGAAGGAAACTAACAGGATAGGGAAAAAAAAAAAAAAAAAGCCAAATCTCCACTCAAAGATGCATCACAACAAGGAAACCAGGCAAAATGTACATGACCATAGAAAACTTCAGTCAGACTTGCCAATATTTTCAGTGTGAAATGAATGACAGATGTATTTAGCAATTAACCTTTATACCAAAGATGTGCATGCAGGATTGGGCAGTCCGAGGTCAGGGGCTGGGAAATGGATTTATTTTCTCATGTAAGTATTACAGTTAGCAGTAACTGTTGCAAGGAGGGAGGACAGGACTGTTTGCCAAACAAACTTATATTAAGTGCACTTGATGGCAGCACTTCATTTCTTCGTGTTATACTGAGTATTTTGGAAGCAGAGCTTGGTGTTTAAACGGCGTCATTTGCAGAAGTTGGGCGGGAGCTATGCCTTTGTAAGGGGGCCTGTATCTTGTCTGAGATTCTTTTTAAAATACCTGCTGCTATTTGGTGCAATTTGATGTATTCCAGTTATAAAACAATTGCTCTTTGGAAGTATCTTTAAAAGATGGGGATATGTTAACAGTGTCAAAAGAAGACTATTTACTCCACCGAAGAACAGGAACAATCCCCCATTTCTGTTTTAATGCTTTAAGTGTAAAAAGAAGGAGCCTGTATCCTGACCTGGAATAAGTCTGAACTTGAAGAAAATAAGCAGATCCTCAACTTGACATCTGCCCTAAAACATATAGAAAATGAGGTCAGAGAAGGTGTCTCTTGAAGAGACAAAGTCATCCCATGCTAAACTGTAGTCACAGGCAACAATGGACTCTGGAGATGTCAAAATATGATCTAAGCTAGCCCTAATTATTTAAGCACAGCATCCAGATACCCAGCAATACAACCATGACAAATAAAAGGATACATCCATCACCTCTCCTAGACTTACAGAGAGATGGAATGTCTGCCATGGGAATGCACAAAAATATAGGAAGATAAATATAGCCATGAACCTAAATTGTATCTCTCTTCTGGCATCTCTAAATTATTCTTTCTTCCTTTTTCTCACCATCTCTTTTTAGCCCTATATCTGCTATTATTTGTAATTCGTTTTCTTTCTTCATTTCTGTCTGCGGTATCTCAGAATTTTCTCTCCTTTGTCTCATCCTTCAGTGTCTCTCTGTCTCTGAAAAGCTGCTTCTCATTTCCTTTTATTCTTTCTTTCAAAAATTGTCATTCTGTATCATATTCCTAATTCCTTCCTTTCTTCCATTTTACTGCCTGACATCTCTTGCTCCCCTCCTGTTGACTCTGCCCCCTTGTTCCTTCATTCTCATCTGTCCATCCCCACATTTCCTCTCCTCCGCAGTTTGTCAGTCCCAAATTGTCCCCTCCTCTCTCTATTCCTTGCCCTCTTCCCTCATCGCTCTGGATCAGATTATGACACCTGTTACGCTGATGTAAATCTGAAGTAATTGTATTGAAGTCAGTGGAAGGCAAAAGTGTTCCTTTTCTTTGAGTGGCAACAGCATGCACATAAGAATTCAAATATGTTTAATGGGAAAATAAGAGTATTCTGAGACCAGTATGTTTCAATAGCTTTCTCCTATTTTATAGACTGTTGCTTACAGTTCTCAGCTCTCTGCTTCTTGAGGCAGCTAAGGGAAAATACCATTGAGACTGTGCCTAATTCAAACACTTCAAAAAGGAAATCTGGCTATATTCTAATTGATTACAGCATTTTTTTTTCTTGTACATGTTTCAGCCACTGAAATATAGTTCTGTGTGTGAACAAAAATGTTTGTCAAATGACATTTTCATAGCCTGGTTCTCACCACTTTCATCTCATGAAGGTTTATTTGTAAATTCTGCCGGTCTGGTTGATGATGTTAAAGACTAATTAACATAGCAGGTGCTGCATTAAGAAAAATACTGATTATCTGGAGAAGTTTTAGAAAAGACCTATTTTATGTAAGTAACAATTGTTGAAGGACATGTGAGGGATGGGTCATTTCTCCTTGCCTGAAAGTTGTCTGTTTGTCCAGTGAACTAGCGGTGATGTCTTCCTACTTGAAGCTTTTTATAAGTATACAGCGAACTAATAACAATATGTAATACAGAGGACTATTTTAGCTTGATATCTTTCTTTTACTCTCTGTCAAATAGGTTTGCATCAGATTCCAAAACCATTAAAGGCTTCTCAAATAAAAACAAAGCAGTATATTTGCTTTTTTATAGAATGTGGAAACTAAACTGCAATTTCCACCCAAGTCTGAACCTGTAAATTATACATTAGCTTTTTAACTGCTGAGAGCATCACCTCTATTATTTAATATTATGCCTCATCAATAAATTATAACATTTCAATATTATGTAAATTTATATCAGTATTTGGGTTCTTGAAACTACACACCCTAAACTCTCTTAAATTATACATTACAAAGTAGATAGCCTCTACAAATAGATTTTATCATTGGCCACTACAGTTTATAATAAAGTTTAATCTACAGAAAGTTCCATTTCTCTTTCTAGAAGGGTAAGTAAAATGTTGTGGTTTTGTTTCCTTTTTAATTGGAAATCAAATTAAGCTGCTAGGTAACACAGGTGAATGCCATGTGTTATTTAAAAAAAAAAGGCATTAGGGGATATTACATGTGAAAAAAATACTTCAGAAATACAGATAAGTGTAAATATGTATTAGAGTGCTCAATAGATATATATCCAAAGTGTGGATCACTTTTTTTCGTCCTTGTACATAGTCTTGTTTCAATATGCACTACTGAAAAACTAACAAAAAGAGCAACTACTACAATAGCAGAAAGAAAACATGTTACTTGTGAAACACGACAAGGCTTCAGAAATCTTTGGGTGTTATTAGACAATACATGGAAAAGGAAGGTGTCTAATCAATGAAGAAATACTTCTATAAATTGATATTTAGTGATTTCCCAAAGAAATAAAACAAGATAATATGTAGCATATTGTAAGAGTGACTCACCCCAAGCACCCCTTCGTGGCTACATGGGCCATTGGAGGGCCTTCCCCAAAGTCACCTCTGTCAAACAGCCTCCTAGTGGTCCACCTGTCCTTGTGACCTGGCCCTCTGGCAGGGTCACATAGTCCCACAAATTCCAGGGTAAACCAAACACCCAGCAAACAATATTTCAGTGACCTCACATTGGGTCTTCAGCCCAACTCTGGACTCAGTTGTCTTTACCCTTTTTTTCAGGGAGTGTTCAACACCACCTT
The DNA here is from genome assembly GCF_026122565.2 of Emydura macquarii macquarii. Lineage (NCBI taxonomy): Eukaryota > Metazoa > Chordata > Testudines > Chelidae > Emydura > Emydura macquarii. The sequence goes on along the minus strand of NW_027131527.1, from coordinate 19,723,775 downwards.
ACCCAGTAGCCTGATAGGGGAACCCAAGCTCTCCAGCAAGCCATTAATAAGCAATCAAGGTCTGTCTATGCAGACCACTTCTTACCTCCACCAGTCTTGGGGTTTTCCTATAGTCTTCTCCTGGGCTCACTGTGTATTGGCATTTCTCTCCCTTGGCCTTTTCCCATGATTTACTGGGGAGCCTCTTTGCACTTTCTGCCACTCAGCTGCTTCTGCTGCAGGAGAGTTTCTTTACTCCCCTAGCAGAGCAGTCCTTGCCCATGCAGGAATCCTCCTGCTCCCTACAGACCTCTCCACCAGTACAGAGAATCCTGGGCAGACCCACTTCCTCCGGCTTTCCTTCACAACTGCTTTGGGCTCCCTGTCACTGCCCTATCTTCCTTCAGGAAAGTTATCTGCCAGCAGATCAGATCAGCACCCAGTTCTAGCTAGGCTTCTCTCCCTCAGTGAGAGCCAGAGATGAGATCTGCTCTCCTTCCCAGTGGATCCCCTACCCCCTTCTCCACACATACAGACTGGGCCAGCTTCAGACCTGTAAATAGCTCCATCCCAGCTTGAGAGGGGCTGATTGAGCTCACAGGCTCTCACTAATCCCTCCAGGCCCATCACACATATCAAAAAGTTTAAATAACCAACTTTCAACATCATATGAATTCTAATAAAAGTTTAAAACTTCACCTGAAACGTATTCATATTGCTTATTTTGGGCCAGAATTATTGCTATTGCCTATATTAATACTATTACTGAATTCAAAGCCATTAATATGGAAACTGTAGTGAGCTGGATACCTGGTTTTCAGTATCTAACTCACTTTTATTTTTATTTTTACTAATCAGCCACATGGAGAGGAAACCCTTAGCTTCATCAAAATAAAACTTTAAAAAAAAATATTCCATCACTGCTAATGTAAAGTTTGGATGGAAATGAAACACAGGCCATGAAACCCAAAGTCAAATATTCTGCTTGAGTAGGTCTGTATGTGGGAAATGGGATATATATCTTCAATTTTTGTACTTATGATTTTTTTTTTTAATAAATTGCTGTATAGATGACATTTGATTCCAGTTAAGATCCATCGTATGTTTGCTACTAGGGAGATCTTCTGTTGAAGGGGTTGTGGGGAAAGGGAAACATACTTGCATATGTGGTCGGGTGTCCAGAAATTAATTTGGGGAGGAAATTATTAGAAATTCATCTTACGACAAAATGCTGGCTTCCTAGAGGTCCCCGAGTCTGCTTATTTATTTATTTATTTAAAGGATCTACATTTTTAAACAGACTGACAAATTAATCTATTTTTATTGCTAGAACTAGGCTTTGTATTGCACATTATTGGGAATATGTGACCCCTTATCCTGTGGAAAAGTAAATATGGACTGTCTTTATAATGGAAAAGCTTTCAGACAAAATATACACATACACAAGCGAGCACCAAAACAAAGATAGGTATTTAGAAATGTGGTCACCCTTACAAGAGTGAGAAGGAGGGCACTCTAGCTAGCAAGCCAGACCAGGTTCTTTAAATATTAACCTGATCCTGTGTAAGTAATATACAATGTAGTATGCTAACATTATATTGTAACTTTCCTTTAATAAAAAGGTTGGGGGGTTTTTTTAAAGCATTATTTTATTTTCTCTGGAGGTGGTGAATTTGATATGTCAAGTTATATGTGAACAGTTTTATTTAAAAAAAATACTACCTTTCCTCCACACCAATTATATTAACATTGCATGGGGAAAATGCAGTAAAAAATAAAGGATAAGACCACAGCAGGATTCGACACACATGGATAATTAAGTTAGAGCAGGGGTGGAAGCAACACGAGTTTGGAAGATATATAATGCTCTTGCATCCGGCATAAGACAAACTTCTAAATGAATGGATTAGGCAGAAACTTCTCCTGTGCGCAGGATATACCATAACTGACCTCTTCAAGGTTTCTTGCACCTATTTCTGAAGCCTCTGGCCTATAGGTCAGTGTCTTCCTCCCCTTCCTTTTCACTCCTATAACTGCTGCTTTCCCAGTTCTAAGAACTAGATGAATCCTGAGTAGTGCTACCCACTCCTCAACAGCAGCTAGATATGACTCGTATACGCAGGTGCAACTCTGGTGACTTCAGTGTAATTGCACAGGCTTATGCCAGGTGATGGTCTGAATTTGGCTTATTGATTCTAAGTTTGACATGCCCATAGTGGATCCTGCAGCAGGCATGATTTAGGCAGCAGTTCTGAAATGGATGGGTAAGTCATTATTTTAATGTTTTTTATTAAATGAAATATTAAGACCCTAAATTTTAGAACAGCTTCAACTCAGCCTCATTTCTGATACCTGCAAATAATTCCAGATGTAATTTTGCTGGTGTCTTTTATGCATTTAAACATCTAGCTGCCTCACTACACCAGCACAGTAACCAGACAAACATCTAAGTGTTAGAAAATCTGGGTGCAATATCTTAGACTCCTTCTGAAACTCAGGCCTAAATTACTACCATACTCAATACCGAGATACAGGAAGGTTGGACAAGAAATGGTGGGGTCAGGATAAAAGGATATTGTGGGCTAAGGAACGGAGCAGGTTCTGAGCCTGGAAAGTTCAGGTGAAGGAAGAGGATTGAGCTTTGTGGGAGTGCAGCTGGGAGGCAATCGAAGGAACTAGAGGGGTTCTGACATGAGAGAGATTATGTTGTGTTGGCAGGGTGGAGTGTTAATGGGCAGGGGGTGAACTGATGAATCTGAGTGTGGAGTACATGAATGAGGGCACATGGATGGGGGAAGAGGTGAAGGAGAGGTTGAAGGATAAGAGCTAGAGTGGAGGTGGAGAGAGAAAGTGGGTGAGCATGAAGAGCCTGAGAGTGAGGGGAAAACAGTGAAAGGGTCATAGACTACTTACTACTAAATACTGTTTTCTCTCTTCCTGCCAAATTCTTTACTACAATGTGTCCCAGAGTTTCATTCTGAAAGTGGGGTTACAGAAGAGTAAGCATCCTTTTCACAACCTCCCTCTTCTTCCACCAAAACCTTCCTCCATGGCAAACCCATGCCAGCATCGAAGGTTTAGGCTGCGAATATATGGTCAATCTGCAGAGAGAAGATAGGAGGCAGGAGGGACTTTGTTACTTACAGCACCCACCTGTATCAGTTTGCTCACATTTTTATTTCTTCTCCTTTGTACAGCAGCACCGAGTTTATCATTTATTTTCTTACTAAAGTAGTGTTGTGTGGTGTGCTTTCTACCGAGTATTGTACAATAGTACAACTATACTGTGCGGTTTATTGCCCAAAAGATAGGCATTTATTCTGTTTATTATAGCGGGTATATAAATTTTATGTATTATTTGTTCTTTTATTATAATTTGAGGGAAAAGCCACCAGTTTCAGAAAGTAAAGGAATGTGTGCTTTCATTACATAACACCTATCATTATTATATTGTACTATTTTATTATTGTGTGTTTAGGATGTTCAATTTCTGTACACATGTTTAATATTAATAAAATGATTTTTTAAAAGCGTAAATCAACAATACACGTCAGTGCTGATCAGCTGTTACAAACACTGAAATGCAAGAAATCAACCAAATTGCATCCTATAATTTACATTATATAGTACAGTGAAATCAGTACTAATAAGTCAATTTTAATGGTGGTTATAGTTTTTCAAGAAGATAATTCAGAGATTTAAGTAAGTAGTAAAGTCTTTTTATTAGTTAAATTTGGAGTTACTGTCACTAATTATTGTTATTCATTATTTATTTAGCCCCAATGTACTTGGCACTATATAGTATACAAAAATAAAGAGATCCTACCCCACTGATCAAATAATTCAAAAGATAAACACAGAAGACAGGAGTAACTGGGAAATCCAGATAATTTAGGTGGGGGGTGTTTTCTTGCTTTCCATTCCTAAGAATTTGGTCTCCACAATAAGTGTGCATCTCTTGCCCTCTGCGGCCATTTATAGAGGTGAGATCAAGTTTCAGATTTTGTCTCAGTGTGTTAGAAGCAGGCATTTGCTTCTTAGATAGGAGTTAGCCTTAAAACTTAGGTATGTTACCTAACTGGCATTTTACTGAAATATATGGGTGGTGCTCACAGTTCAGAGCTGGCAATCTGTGTATACTAATCATCAGGATACCAAAATTATATAGATGGCCTGGAGATAGAGAGGGGAAGACGGCTCCTGTTCATTCTTAATTTTTGGGTCTGTCCTCCCTCCAAGTCTGGTCATAAATATCGTCGGGTTATAGACTGGCTTCTTTTGGAAATTAAAGGCCTTGCAAAGCTCCTTCGAGGTCAGGGGCCGTTTTCGCTGCTGTGCTCTGCTAAGATAGCGTATATAAAGACAATGCCTAACTCATGTTGACTCACACTGGCGGTTGGTTGTTTCCTGCTAGAATCAGGTGAGAAATTCTGAACCTCTTTGCCTTTTGCTGTCTGTGCTTTTCTGGCTGTAGTTATTTCACACTTTCTATCTTACCCTCTTCCTGTCTATCTTCTGAAGCTTGCACTGTTTCCTCACTACTTAGTATGTTGATAGACTTATCTACAAAATTTGATTCCTTTAAGACTTTTTACTTGCCTGTTTTAAGAAAATAAACTAACAGAAAAACTTTTAACCCACTCCTTTGTCTCAAGCATCAGAAGGGGAATCTGGCCTTCCTGCTCCTGGCAGCTTCCCAATTTTAGTCAACTCTGGTCCCTTTCTGGAGCAGTAGCAGCAAGACAGCTTCCCCGGGCACCTGGCCCTTGCTTCAGGGACCTATGACTGGACTGGACTGGACATCAGTTCAGTGAGATTGCCCTTCTCCTGGCACAGCCTGCCTACCTTCCCCTTTCATTGCTTGCCCTTTATAGGCTCTAATGTAGCCCGGCTCCCTTTAGTTGGCTAGAATGGGCTCACTCTGACTCAGTGGAGCTGGGCCCAGCTATGCTATGGTCAGGGGATCAGGTACCCGAGAGACAGTTCTCTGTGACATCTCTTTTGTCCCTCTGAAAGACATTAACTGTATGGGCTTTCAACTGATTGTTAAGTGAATAGTTAGGAGTAGTCAGGAGAGGCTTTCTCTGAGCTCCAAGAGACCTCATATTATCTTTCTTTGAATATAGTTTACTCATCCCCTAAACCTTACCCCTTATATCCAGGGGAAGGAAATATTCTTGGATTAACTTGACCAAAGTTGAGCTAACGTGTGTTTTGCCAGTTTGGGCAGTTGTACCTACATCTGGGATGTCAGTATTGGGTTATAAATCCAAATCTTGATCTCTGAGTGGAATCCGCCATAGTCCTTTTTCCCAGTGGTAAGAGCAAAGCTAGGTAAATAGCTTCAAATAAACATTAAGGTTCCGACTTAAACATAAAAACAGTGAAGTTAAAAACTTCACTGTGTGGGTAATCTCACGTACCATATACACTGTAGGGCCTAATTCTAAGCACGGAGGTAAGAATGAAGCATGGAGTTTCAGCATTAAGCCTGCATTGTCCTTACTTCTGTACATTCTGACCCTTTTAAAATTTAGTCATTCTCCTCTAGCTTTGTGGATTTGGTTGAATGTTATTGATGGACTCTTTTGCTATATTTTTTAAAAAACACATAGAGACAGTCTCCATTCCTTATTGGCAGGATTAAAACATGTAAAACTTTTCTCAATGCCTCTGTCTGTACAGACAGACCAACAAGTTCAAATATATTGGTGAACTGTTAGTTTTTCCATGAAATGAAAGTTCATAATCAAGCATGAAAGTTCAAAATCAAGCAGTGTCTCTTCAGTTTGTGTGGAGGGTGGGAACTATATTTGTGTTCTTCCCTCCCATTCCAAATTTTCAGAAACTTAGTATTAATTATTGTTATTCACTTCTGCAGCAGTATTCTGACATATGGAGCAACCGGTATGAGTATACAGGCTCCTGCAATAAGGAACAATGAAGTCCAAAGCCATATTGTGCTGTAGAAGATCTTTGTAAGGCAGATTGCCTAACGTTCAAGCAAATTTTGTATGTATTTTCTTCTGATGGAATGAACTTTCGCAAATGTAGAGTGACTAAATATAATTGCCTACCATTGTGTGTAAATTGAACATGCTGATCACAGGACCTTTGTTCTGGGAGCACTAAGATAACGTCTTGGGTATTGGTCTTTATTCTTCTGTCTCAGTTGCTAACTGCGTCTGGTCCTGTGCTTCTCTCTGCCCTGTCTTCCTACAGATATTTGCTAACATGTCAATATTGCAGTTGCATGTTGTCAGTGCCATTCCCTCACTTATCACAAATAGCTTTCTTATTGTCAACATTTGGTTTTGCTTTCACATTTAACATGAGGTTTGTTGTACATTCTTTTTATATATGTTGGAAAGTATGGTATGTTATACGATGGTATATAATCTTAGTCTCATGGGGGGGTCTCAGCTAATCTGACAAATCATAAGGCCATCTTGCCTGACAACGTTTGTCAAACTGGGGAACCAGCTCCTTGAGGTTCAGCTCCCTCTCTTGCAGCTTGTGTCTTTATGAGAGAGGCTAGCCAGCGAGTGTACAACCTGGGAGTTAGCGCCACTCCTGTTTGACTCTGCTGGGCTTGGCATCACTCTGCTTCTTTCTTCTCTCCTGGTCCCAGCTATCTCTGGTGCAGGCAGCGGAGCTTGTCATGCTGGCTTCCTTCCTCACTACAGCGGGAATGATTCTTTGTATATTACCAACACTACACACTAAAGCCATATTCATAGTTATGTAATTATAGCTATACACCTAGCTCTATAACTATGTGACTTAAATATTTTGTAGTAACAGGCTGTCATACCTATTCAGTGTATTGCAAAACCATAAACTCAATATGGTTCACGTTATTCAGTAAATAGTTCATACAATCATTATGACTTCAGCTGTGACTTGTCACATGCTGAGTGATTAACTGTAACAGTGTCAGTATTTGCTCGCAGTCCAATTCAACAAAATTAGCATCCAAGGAAGTATATGGGCACTCATCATGCCAAGCAATGTATTAGTCTTCTCTTGGGTGCTAATAAATAGAGCCAAGTTTACTGCGGCATAAGAGATTTAGGAAAAGTGGTTCTATTAAATGGTACAGCAAGAACGAGATAATGTTCAGTCAGGCTCAGTCAAAACTAAATTGAACTAAAGAGGAACAGGGAAGCATAAAGCTGTTTATGCACATCACTGTACCATGCAATTTAATTCTACCAAAAACATTAAAAAGAAGGAATAAAACCAGAGATTTTAAGCCCTTCTGAACATTGCTGGTAGAATGAATAAACAAGCACCATTTCCCTACAGAAGTAAAGGTTGCTTGGGAAGCAAATGACCTATCTTTCTTGGATGGCTAAAGCAACCTGCTAATATTCCTATCATTACGCAGTGAACCAGCATCAATTTAACATGATTTCACTGCATGAGTAAAATATAGATATAATTTACAGCTGTTGTACTACAGGAACAAAGGAAGGTGGAAAACCTCTCCCTGACTAAGTACTCTGCTTTAAAGTTCTAGGAGTTGTTGACTGTACCTGTGACTACTTTAATAACATCTAGTGCTTTTGTGGTGTATTCCATCTTCAGAGTGGTATTGAACACTCAGTAATTCTCACGACGATCTGCTGTGAGAAAGCTAAGTTTAATGAGCCCTATTTTAGCAATGAGAAAACTGAGACACGGGAAGGTTAAATGATTTGTTCAAGAGCCACATTTGCAAATAAATGCCAGAGCTAGATTTAGATCTCAGGAATTCCTCGTTTCTAACCCCATTCTTATTCTGTTAGACTTGGACACCTCTGCTACATAGTACTCCCACTTTCTTCATATAAATGATCTATAAAAATAGAAGGCAATACCACACCATCAGTGTGGAAGTATTGACAACAAAAATGTTACTAATAATAGCTTGGTGTTTAGTCATAATACTTTGTATGTGTATATGTGTGCATTTTAACCTCTTTGGCCATGTACTCAAAATGTATCTGATCCATACATTACATATTCAGCAGACATACAAGATAGGCTCTTGTTAACATGAGGTTAAGGCACTAATATCAGCAACTGAGAGATACACAGATCCACCCTTTGGGACCCCAGAGATAAGCAGAGAAACAGATATCCTGCTGCTAAAGAAATGATTAAAAATACAAATAATCTCAACAAAAAGTAATGCAAGACCCAGATTAAATGAAATGTATTGACAACTGTTGATTTATCACAGTATTAACAAATCTCAATCATGCATGTTACATTGATGGTAAAGATACACTCATAGCAATGTTGGCATCAGAAGTAACTAGCTTGTGCCAGTTACAAACAGAATGATAATGATTACTGAGGCCATAAAGTCTGATGAAGGCTCCAAAATAAGATATGTAATACTTCCATCTGATCCCAGGTATTTCCCTTGCCTAATGCCAGTTATTCCACCGGACCTGTATTGGATAGCTCATTTTACCAATCAAAGTGTGTGTGGGGAGGGACAGATTTCGTTTCCCAAGGATTGCCCTCTTGGTCACTAGAGGCTTGTGTAAATGGGGGTCTTAAACCAGATCAAATCAAATTAATCTGGTTTGATAAAACTTGCATACACACAATATCACTATTACTGTGCACTAACTATGCATTTATCGGGAACTCTGGCAATCCTGTTAATGCAAAGTGGACTAGGTTTGCTTTGAATTTAATTAGTTTGGTCTTTTGCTCATGTGCACACAATTGCACTTTTTGCATCCTTTGAAGATTAGCCCACAGTGATTTGCAGGTTGACTGTGAATGATTGAAATCCAGAAGCCCCATAGCATGCTTTATGCAGCCATATGGAGCCATGCTAAAACCCTGGATCTCAATGCCATTTGGGGAAAAGTGTTGGTACAGGAAGGTCTTGTGGCCAGCCACAGGAATAAGAACCTTTAAGTGGACTTTACCAAGCAGATGTCCTGAGCGGTCATCACCAGGATGCCGACCTGTGCCAGATAAAGAGCAAGCGGCTCAGGAGAAAGCACACTGAAATGAGGGATAAACTGGACAGGATTCTGCACAATTACAGTACAACCCATGCCAGGCACTGTTGAAGCCTGCTGTCTCCATTCTCTCCCCCACTGAGGAAGATCATCTAGACCCATCAGAGGATGAGCAGGAGGATGCTGGAAAGGAACTGCCCCCCTGAGACACAGAATCTTTTTTGGGACTCAGGAATCTGACCACAGCCAACTGAAAAGCCAGCTCCAGTCCTCCTCTGCTACAATAGACTCCAATTCCTGCCCTGCATCGGCTGACCCCGACTCCCAACCAGAAACCCAGGCCAGGACAAAACAGTCAGATACCCTGGAGAGAACTTCGACATGTAAGTACCTATGTTCACAATCTATTTTCTATTATTATTAGTGGTGGATATGAGCTAGGAGCCCCCACCCACCCTTTTTGCCATTTCAAAATGTCATGCCAGCTCGGTGCAGTCAGTCTGTGGCCACTCCCTCCCCACACCAGCACATTTTAATAACAAAAGTACTCATCTGTCCAAAATGCAACGGTTTATTTTTGTAATTTACATGAGGTATAACTATATATTGCATACCAGACAAGACACAAACAATACTGCTTGATTTATCGTAAATGGAGCACAAGATAAGGTCCAAGAGGTGAATATAGATGAACCACTCAGCAATAGTGACCATAATCTAATTAAATTTAACATCATTGTAAGGAGAAAAATGCCAAAGAAACCCATCATCATAGCATTTAATTTCAAAAAGGGAACTGCATAAAAATGGGGCTGCTAGTTAAATGAAAATTAAAAAGAACAGTCACAAGGGTGAAATGCCTGCAAACTGCATGGAGACTATTTAAAAACACCATAATAGAGGCTCAAACTAAATGTTTACCCCAAATAAAAAAAAACAAATTTAAGAGGACCAAAAAATAAATCTCAATGGCTAAACACCACAGTAAAAGAGGTGGTTAAAGGCAAAAAAGCATCCTTTAAAAACTGGAAGTCAAATCCTAGTGAAGAAAATAGAAAAGAGCATAAACTGTGGCAAGTCAAGTGTAAAAGTATAATAAGGCAGGTCAAGAAAGAATTTGAAGAGCAACTACATAAGGACACAAAAACTAACAGCAATTTTTTAAAAATACATCAGAAGTAGGAAGCCTGCCAAACTGTCAGTGGAGCCACTGGATGATCAAGGTGCTAAAGGAGCACCCAAGAAAGACAAGGTCATTGCAGAGAACCTAAATTAATTCTTAGCACTGGGCTTTTCTGTAGAGTTTATGGGGGAGAGCCCCACGAGCCATTCATTTTAGGTGACAAATATGAGGAACTGTCTCAGATTCAGATGCCAGCAGAGGAGGTTTTGAAACAATTTGATAAATTAAACAGTAATACATCACCAGGACTAGATAGTATTCACCCAAAAAACTCTGAGGGAATTCAGATATGAAATGGCAGAACTACTAACTCTGGTATGTAACTTATTGCTTAAATCAGCCTCTGTACTAGATGACTGGAAGGTATTTAATGTAACACCTATTTTGAAAAAGGCTTCAGAGGCGATCCTGGCAATTACATCCCAGTAAGCCTAACTTCAGCACCAGGCAAAGTGGTTGAAACTATAGTAAAGAACAAATTAATCAGGCAGAAAGATAAACACAGTATATTGGGGAAGAGTCAAGACAGCTTTTGTAAAGGAAAATCATGCCTCACCAATCCATTAGAATTATTTGAGGGAGTGAGCAAGTATGTGGACAAGGCTGATCCAGTGGATATCGTGTACTTGGACTTTCAGAAAGCCTTTGACAAAGTCACTCACCAAAGGCTCTTAAGCAAAGCAAGGAGTCATGGGATAAGAGGAAAGGTCCTATCATGGATCAGTAACAGGTTAAAAGATAGGAAACAAAGGGTAGGAATAAATGGTTAGCTTTCACAATAGAAAGAGGGTAAATAGCAGGATCTCCAAGAATCTGTGCTGGGACTGTGCTTTTCAGCATATTCATAAATGATATGGGAAAGGGGCTAAACAATGAGGTGGCAACATTTCCAAACAATACAAAATTACTCAAGATAGATAAGTCCAAAGCTGACAATGAAGAATTACCAAAGGATCTTACTAAACTGGGTGACAAAATGGCAGATGAAATTCAATGTTGATAAAATGCACACTGGAGAAAGAATACAACTATACATACAAAATGATGAGATCAAAATTAGCTGTTATCACTCCATTCCAAGAAAGAGATCTTGGAATCCTCATGGATAGTTCCCTGAAAACTTCCACTCAACGTGCAGCGGCAGTCAAAAAAAAAAAACTAATAGAATGTTAGGAACCATTAGGAAAGTGATAGATGATAAGACCAAAAAGTGTCATAATGCCACTATGTAAATCTGTGGCATGTCCACAACTTGAATATTGCATGCAGTTCTGGTTGTTTCATTTCAAAAAAGATATATTAAAATCGGAATGGAAAAAGTAAAGAGAAAAGCAGCAAAAATGACTAGGGGTATGAAACAACTTTCATACAAACAGAGATTAAAAACCCTGGGACTGTTCAATTTAGAAAAGAGGCAAATAAAGGGGGATATAATAGAAGTCTATAAAATCATGAATGATATGGAGAAAGTAAATAAGGAACTGTTATTTACCCCTTCACATAACACAAGAACTAGCTCTCACCCAATGAAGTTAATAGGTAACAGTTTAAAAACCAATATAAGGCAGTTCTTCACACAACAGTCAGTCAATCTGTGGAACTTGTTGCCATAGGATGTTGTGAGTATAACCCAAAAGTATAACTGGATTCAAAAAAGAATTAGAGAAATTCATGGAGAATAGGTTCATCAATGGCTATTAGCCAAGATGATCAGGGATGCAACCTCTTGCTCTGGGTATTCCTAAATCTCCAACTGCCAGAAGCTGGACTACAGGGGGATGGATCACTCAAAATTGCCCTGTTCTGTCTCTGAAGCATCAGATACTGGTGACTGTCAGAAACAGGATACTGGGTAGGTCGACCATTGGTCTGACCAAGTATGGCTGTTCTGATGTTCCTCACTGAGGTACAAATGCCTTATAACATGCATTGTAGCTGAAAATCATTGCAGGAACCTATCTATTTTTCTCTGTACTTTCTCCTTGTCTGCAGTGGAGATAAAAACAGAACATAAGACTGAGAAAGCAGCTTGATTTTATTTTGCACAATCTAAGCAATAGCCACATGCCCATGCCTCCTCCCTCTCCCCCATCATATACCTTGCAAGCCCCTTCCCTTCCTGAAGCACTTCTGAGGGGACCATCCTAGTAAATAACTTCACAGTGTATCTCACAGCTCTGCCCTTTGCCTTTTAAAATAAGACCTTTCTCTGCCTCCTAATCACCCGCCTCAGCATAATATCATAGAGAATGAGGACAGCCTAAATGGAATGTAGAGAGGATAACTATCCAGCTGGCCCCCATACTCTCTATAAACCCTCCCTGACATGGCTAACACTGTAGAGGTGCCTCCAGCACACAAACAAAATTGCAAAAACAAACCTGAAACAAAGCTCCCATCTCTAGGCAGATACAATATACTGAAATCCAAATGCACCTAGCATCCTTGGATCCGTGGACCACATATCTTCACTGAGGTTCCCCCGAAGAATGGGGGAACATGTTTTACTTATCTGGGATATCAACAATAAACAACATTTTTTTTCTACCCCCCCAGTCACAAAACCTGCAACAGCCAGACCATCAAGGACAGGGCCTCCACATACTGCTGACAGGCTGGCCAACCTGAGGGGAAGAAAAAGGGAAACTCATGATAAGATGTTTACAGAGCTCATAACAGAGTCCCAGAGGAGAACCAGGCTGGCTGAGAGGTGGAGGCTGTACATGAGGACCCAGAGGGATAAAGAAATGCAGCTGTCCCAGAAGACAGTGGCAATGGCTAAGCACAGTGTCGCAGTGGCCAGGGAAAGCATAGTTATGGCCAAGGACAGCATCACCATGGCAAAGGGGAGCATGGAAAAGGACAGAGGGATGCAGAGGCAACTTCTGGATGCTATCCTGAGCCAGAATGCCTTCTTGCAAAACATGTTCCTACTATGCCAGCAGGCTCTGCAGTCCCATAATTTGGGACCCAGCCATATCCTTCAGCATCTGGGCAATGCTGGCTATTGGGACCAGCAGCAACATAACCTACACTCCCCAGCAGCAGTGCTCCCCATTCATCTCTCAGATCCAGCCTCTGGGCATCAAGAACACTTGCACCTAGGAGTCTAGCTCTTTTGAGCCCTGCAATACCCAAAACCCCTGCAGATAAGATGAGCCAGAGGCAAGGTGGATACTTGCCTTTAATTTTATGCATCCATCCTCCTGTCTTAAATGGTTATATTTGAAATGTTCTTACTGTTGCATTTTGCGTTGTGTTTGCTCTGTTGCAGAAATTAAAAGGTTTGTGTATAGTTGGTTACTTAAGAAGACTGGTTACTTATATATATTTCCAGATACAAAGATACTATTTTTCCATTGGTTTCATTAAAAATATATTGTTTTTTTCATAATAAAGCCATTTACAATAAATGCAATGATGACTCATAATAGATGTAACACAGAAACTCCTTTAAACAAAGCTAAAATAATTCATAGGGTTTTACAAAAGCACATAAAGAACGTTAAACTTCAACCACCTACATACAATACACAGTATTTGCAATGTCTGCATCCCAGCACACACCCCACAGGCTAATATGTTCAGGCATGAGACTCAAAATATGAACAATAAGCACCCCTGATAGCTGGGTGATTCCCTTGGGTGTTTGTGTTCTCTATGGGATGCCTTGCTGGCTGGTTGAACCTCCAAGCAAGTTTCTGCACATCAGCCTCCCACTCATCAGGAAGGCTTTTCTTCTTGCTCTCACAAATGTTGTGTGAAACACAGCACATATCTATAATGGTTGGAACTTTTTTCCTGATATTCCAGAAGCAGAGCCATCTGCCTTTCTAACAGCCAATGCACACTCGACTACCTTTTTGCAGCTACTCAGGTGATAGTTAAAATAGTCCTTCCTTCTGCAGCCTGTGTCTCGCTCCATTAGCTAGTGCATCCCAGAATAATTGGACCAACCTCAACACCATTAATGTCCACATTGCTCCTGGGGCCGAACAGTCTTTTCTCCATTTATTTAAATAGTACTGAGTTCAGAAAGATCCTAGCATCATGATCTCTACTATCTGTAAACTAGAAACTGCCGCTGTGTTTAATCATTCCTTGGAGGACCATAGAGAAATACTCCTTTCTGTTTATAAATTATGTGCTCTGGCAGGAGGTGTGGAATGATAGCTACATGGGTTCCATCAATTGCCCCAATACAGTTTGGGAACCCCATGCTTGAAAAGCCATCAATAATCTCCTGAGCATTACTCATCTTCATGACCTTGTTAAACAGCACCTTTTCCACGGCATAGCAGACCTGTAATGAGAATGGCCCCAACAGCTGATCTCCCCAGGCCAAATTGGTTGGCTACAGACCGGTAACATTCTGAAATGGCCACCTTCCAGATGGCAGTTCCAGCCTGTTTCTCCATGGATATGTCGCTGAAGCTCCAGACTCCTGCACAGACCTCAAAAAAGGTTGACCTCACCATTCTGAAATCCTCTCGCCACCGCTGGTCATCCCAGCGCTGCAAAATGACCTCTCCCACCAATCCATGCTGGTTTCCTGGGTGCAGAAGTGGCACTGAATGCTGTGAATGTGATCCAGGAACAGCTTAGTGTCCTCCTGTTCTTCCACCTCAGCCTTCTGCCATCACTGCAGAGTATCCTTCTGCTGGCAGAGAAGCTGCTGCTGCTACCAGAGACTATTCTCTTGCTCCCACATCTCCTGTTTGGTGGTGCAATGGGAGAAATCCAGTACCAATTCATCTAGCCCTGAGTGCTGTAGTACAACCCGAGCAGCCAGTGTTTATTCACACTTGTCATCATAGCGGTGTGGAGCATTGTTGGACCCATTGTTGGCAAACAGCCATTTGAAAATGGCACAAGCTTTCCCAAGCCTCCCTGGGATGGAGACAGTGGAACATGGGATTTTTTTGAAACATTTGAATCCACTAGACTTTCCACAATTCACAGCAAAAACAATCCCAGTATGCATGCTGCTCAGCAGGGAAGCCAAGGACCATGGGATACTTTCTGAGAACTCTGTGCCCTCAGTTGACAGCAAACTGCTGCTGTGTGCTCATGCAATGTGCATTGAAAATGGAACAGGCATCTGTGTGCCCGCTATCAGTATGACTCGCGTATCACGAGTTTCCTAATGCACATCAAAAACTACAGATTAATCTTACCTTATAGACACATCCTAAAATAACTAATGAGAACTATTTTCTGTAACTAATAGGTTCAGTGATTTAGTTAATCCAGCTGGTCCAGTGAAAATGAACTAGGGGAGGAATATATGTTGGTTGGAAGGACTTTTGTATATATTATTCCAGTCATTTCTTAATGGATGTCAGGAGAACAGAATGGGCGGCAGATTAGCTTGCTGCTGCCAAAACATCTTGCTTTTGCAGTGATTCACTGACCCTACCCTGAAGAAGTGTTCTGTGATCCAACGCAACCTATTCAGGATGTTGTTTTAAAGAAATAAAGAGACAGAGAATCACTGACTAACCTACTAACAGCTGCCGGTCTCCCATGATACAGGGCTCATTCTAGAACTCCATTCAGTCCAGGACTTCTGAACACAGAAGGAGGCAAAACACTGGAAACCTCCCTAATCCAGATCTGTACCACCAGTCATAATGGTGCTGGATAAGATCATCACAATAGCCTATTTAAATAGACAGGCGGGTTCAATGGTTCAAGACTGTTCCTGGAAGCCATGTCATTAGACCATTAGGCAGAACAGCTTCTCATTTCAATTAGAACTATCAACATAAAAGAGGTATGCAGTGGTGTTGTAGCCATGTTGGTGCCTGGGTATTAGAGAGACAAGGTGGGTGAGGTATCTTTTATTGGAAGTTGGTCCAGTAAAAGGTATTACTTCACCCACCTTCTCTCTGTAAATATAAAAGCGGATTGGCTAAGATGCAAGGCCCTG
The DNA here is from genome assembly GCF_026122565.2 of Emydura macquarii macquarii. Classification (NCBI taxonomy): domain Eukaryota; kingdom Metazoa; phylum Chordata; order Testudines; family Chelidae; genus Emydura; species Emydura macquarii. The sequence continues at coordinate 19,707,712 of NW_027131527.1, read as the reverse complement.
CACCCAGGAGACTAGTGCCTGAACCCATCATTCAGACAGGAAATAAGGTGTACATTTTTGATAGTGAGGGTAATTAACCATTTGAACAACTTATTAAGGGTGTGATGGATTCTCCATCACTGACAATTTTGAAATCAAGATTAGATTTTTTTTCCTAAAAGATCTGTTCCATGAATTATTTTGGGGAAGTTCTATGGTCTATGTTCTGTGGGAGGTCAGACTAGATGATCACAATGGTCCCTTCTGGCCTTGAAATGTATGGATTCTTCAAGTAGTTAACACAGAATTTTGGACATTCCAAAGTAGATGTCTTCATGGTGCTAGAAAGTCACAAGATTCCAATAGTCTACTTGAGAGAGCCAGATAAGCATCTCTAAGCAACTGTGAATAATGCGTTACCTTGGAACTCAATCTCTGAAGGTCTCCCTCACCCCAGTACAACTGTCGTCCAAGGTCATCCATGCCCATACAACCTAGGAGGCCATAGTTTTATGAGTAATTTCATATGTCGGTGCTTTACCCCATTTGACTAACTATATTTAGGATCTTAAAGACTAATACATTTATTTCGGCATAAGCTTTTGTGGGCAGAAATCCACTTCGTTGAATGCAATCTTAGGGACCGTGCTAGCAACAGAATTCAGTGAGTCCTAAATGTAGTAGCATGGCTGGCTGAATGGAAAAGGCTAAGAAAGATAAGAAACTCTAAATATGTGATAACTAAGTTATTTGCACCTTTCTGGTATTTATATTGCCCTCCCTATCCCTTATTTTCTTCTTTTCTGCCTATATCCTGTGAGTCCTATAAAAGAAAGAGGAAAATGGGTCAATTTTTCTTGTATGAAAAAGGCTTTTGCCATGATTGATCCATCCATCTCCTCCTGATCTGCAATTGTAATGTAAACTTATTTGTTTAATCTGACATTTTTATAGAGCCGGTTACAGCTCAACCTGAAGGTTATAATTCCACAGTGTTACAGGGTGGCACTGGCCCTTTAAGAGGGAAGAGGCCAGGGCACCTGCGAGTCGTCAGCTGCTTCCTAATTGGGCCATATAAATGAGATACTTTGTGAGTTGGAGTCAGTCAGAAAAAGGGAGGCAAGAGCTCCCTAGGTTAGTCAGGAAAAGGCCAGGTGAGCGCTATCTGGGAATGGGATTGTCAGAGGTGCCAGAGACCAGCGGACTAGAGGAGGTCCCTGAAGGAAGCTGTAAGTGGTTCTTGGGTGAAGGCTGAAGGCAAGAGCAGCTAGAGGGGTTTGCTGGCTGAGCTCTGCAAGACAGAGAGTCAGGGCCAAAAGGAGTTGCCTGCTGCTTTCTAAGCCAGAGAGAGCTGAAAGCAGGGGAGCAGTGGCAGGACTTGCCCTCTGACATCTCCATGCTGGAGAGCTGGAGCCAGAGGGCTGAAGAGGGCTGAGGGAAGAGGGGTGAGGAATGCTCCTCTGGTGAAGGTGAACTCTCAGCAGAGAAGCTGTGATGGGACCGGGGGACTGGCTACTGACAGGTGTGGGATTGCACTCCAGCTGAAAGGGCTGAAGAAAAGCCCAAGTGTGGTGACAGGCTGTGGAAGATGGTAGGTGCTATGTCAATGAACTAGAGCATGTGGGCTTTTAAGGACCACAGACACAGGGGATGGGAAATGGACTACACTTGGGGACTTTGTTATGGCTTGTTTGAATTATGATTTTTGTAATAAACTGTTCCCAAGGGAGGGTATTACTGAATCAAGAGAAAGCCTAAATGGAGTTACTGAGGACCAAGAGAAAGGGAAGGTGCATCTGTTCTGCCACAGGACAGCATTCCAGACAGGGTTCCCTGTGACACATGGGTATATGTTACTAGCACTGTACTATTACGTGTATCATATCTAGTTGTTAATAATAAAAAAAGCTTTGGAAGATCTTATTTTGAAGAGAGAACCTATGGGCAAGTCTTTTGCATTGTAGCTTCAGATGCCTCCATTACAACCAGTGAGGATTAGCAACCCATAAGTCAGGATCATCAGCAAGAATATTTTGTCAGAGACAATATATTGCCCGATAACCCAATGTTTTTCTATTTATGGTTTTGAAAGGCTCTCAGAGCCATTTCTATTGGTGTCGTCATTCCTGAAAAAAATCTCATTTTGTTGGTCAGCCTGAGTCATGCTCCAGTACATGTCAAAGTTATTTGCTAAGTGTTTTATAATTAAGATTATATAAGTAATGGGCTTTCACATCTTGGCACAAATAGTAAAAGTACTTATTTCTAGAGCTGTCCACTCTGAGGTAAGAAATAAAATGGCCCAGGTTGTTACAAAACTGCGGAATATGAATCTGGAGTAATTAATATGTCCCTGAAGGAAAAGGTGACATTATTATTATTATTAATCAACATGTCCAAATGTAAGTGCTTGTAGTTAGGCTCCTAAATCCACATTTAGGCACCTAAAGAGAAGTGGCCTGATTTTCAAAGGTGCTGAGCTCTTGCAGGTCCCATTGATTTCAATGGGAACTAAGATTATAAATTATAAACCAGTGAAAAGAGGGTCTTATGATGGAAAGTGTAAGGCAGCCTTAACTGTAGGTGTCATTACAAGCTACAAAAAGATAACCGTAGAAACAAAGTAATCAGAGTTATGAAAAACAAGTCTTGCATATTCCATGTCATTTAAAAAATTGTATATGAAGTGTCCTCAGTTGGCCCTTTACCTAGTATTCATTAGTTAGCCAGTTTCTTGGGGCACTGTGTATATCTTTCTACCCTCCATGGATGGCCTGAGAGCTTTTTGATCTTGGGGAATCAGTGAGGTTGGTGAGAGCTACTCCTGCCTGCTCCACAAGGAAACAAGCTTCCCACCACTCAAAAAATCTGATGGAAACTCCCATGCTAAAGCACCCCTCTATGGTTTTTTTCCTCCCCTGTGCAGATGGTGATGCAACCATAAGAAAATGTTTGCAGTGGCCCTTGCAAAATTGACCATAAAGCCTCCTGCTTTCTTCAGATTTATAAACTTCAGATCCCATTGACCCAATGGGCCTGCTTCTCTATGAACTCCCTTTTTAAACTAAGATTTACTTAATTTTGAACAATACTGTATCTCTAAAAAGAGCATAAACCTGCAGCTGTGCTAAACTACAGGAAAATTCTCATTCAGAGGAAGATACATTACAGTGTACGTAACACACACACACACACAATATAGTGTACCTAAAATGATGTAGAAGGCTGTGCCACAGATCCTCAGCTCTCAACTACTATAGCTCCATTGAGCTATGGACAGTTTACATGACCTGAGGATCTGCTCCTTTGTGTCTGAGCCCTTTGCACTGGAGTGAATTTCACCCACAATGCAGTAATGCACAGTGAGTGTGCCAGTCAGAGTGTGGTTCTATTCCTTTTGGGTTTTCAGCACCTCCAGAACACAATATGGCTCTCAAACACGGAGACCAATCTGATTTAGCTTAATTTAAAACGTACAAATACCAGCTCACCTGACAGAAAATGTTAGAATGTTGATTCAAATAATCAAAGATTTAACAAAAGTGAGTTAAGTCTTTAAATATAACCCTACCCTTTAAGAATGAAATCTAATACCTCAAGTCCTTGTTCCACTTCCTCAATAACGTGCCAAGAATTAAAATAATTTCCACTGAACAGCATTAGGCTGTGTGCTGATTTATGCAGTATATATTAAAGCCAAATACTGCAAAGCATATTCAGTTTTTATTAAAGAAAAGTTTGTTGTAAGAAATTTTAACATTACAGAATGGATTAAAGGATTTAGTGTATTCATATTGGAAGGAGGAAGGGTACAATTATGTGAATTAGCAGACTTTTTAGGAAAATCTGTAAAAAGGAAACTCTTAAATCCTTTTTTTTAAATGAGACACAAACCAAAATTGAAATCAGATTGAAACATTATTTTGCATGGCTGCTAAAAACGCTTTCAGGTTAGTCAAGGACACTATTCTTCTCACCTAAATGAGTGCAGGACTTCTGTATCAAATGTAAATGCAGACAATAGCCCTACAAAGCTCAGATATTGTCTATATACCCAGACTGAAGAGACTGGAATGGTGTCTCTCAACTTTGCATCACACTGAATGCAACTCTAGAATATTGTTTTGAAATTTTGTAGGTATTTATGAAATTAAAAAAAAAAAATCCAAAAAAAGATAGTTCTTTAAAAAGACATAAAAATGAAGACACGTTCATGTCATTATTGGAGAAACTATACACAGTATTCTCCTGTATGATGTGACAGAGAGCAGCAATTTGCATTGGTTTTACAGTTGGGATGGGGGTCGTGGGAAATAGGAGAGAAAGACAGTATGCACCCCACTCTCATAGTTCCCAGCTGCTTCTTTGAAACAAAAATAATGTGAACGGAGCTCCACTGGAATTTTGGGTGGGGGGGGAGTTGAGAATGGAGGGGTGGGAGAGAAGGACCTGGTCTAGAGAGTAGAGTCAAGGAGCAAGGACTCGGGGCACATGCTCCAACAGAAACGCATTGTCACTCAATGGGAAACAGCTGCATAAGTTACTATTAGCAGGGGCAGCATTAACTTGCTCTCTACAGCTTCATCCTCCATCAGATGGTTCAGACGTGCATAAAAGCCATCAGAAGGGCTACTAGCAGCATAGGAACTGAGCAAACTATATTGCTAGTGTTGGGAAATTGTATGGGAAGCACTTCATGTATGAGACAAAGATCCATTAGATTCAGGCCACAGTTCCCCATGGATCTCCAGTCTATGGGACTGACCAACCATCTTCCAATCCCTTTCATGCTGTCACCGGCCCTTCCTACATGCGGAGGCAGTACAGCATATTCGCAATCTGCAAAGTTTTCAGTGTGAGATTTTCCTTTCTACCAAACAGAAACAAAACACTTTTAAAAGTGTAGCAGTTTCATCTCACTCCTTTATGACAAAGGTTGACTAAAGCAGACTATAGCCTTGTGAATAGGAGGAAGCAGTAGATGTGGTATATATTGACTTTAGTAAGGCTTTTGATACTGTCACAAATGACCTTCTCATAAACAAAATAGGGAAATAGAACCAAGTTGGAGCTTCTATAAGGTGAGTGCATAACTGGTTGGAAAGCCATTCACAGAGAGTAGTTATTAGTGGTTCACAGTCAAGCTGTAAGGGCATATCGAATGGGGTCCCACAGCGATCAATTCTGGATCTGGTTCAGTTCAATATCTTCATCACTGATTTAGATAATGGCATAGAGAGTATACTTATAAAGTTTGCAGATGATACCAAGCTCGGACGGGTTGCAAGTGCTTTGGAGGACAGGATTAAAATTCAAAGTGATCTGGACAAACTTGAGAAATAGTCTGAAGTAAATAGGATGAAATTCAGTAAGGACAAATGTAAAGTACTCCATTTAGGAAGGAATAATCAGTTGCATGCATACAAAATGGGAAATGACTTCCTAGGAAAGAGTACTGTGGAAAGGGATCTGGGAGTCATAGTGGATCACAAGCTAAATATGAATCAATAGTATAACAGTTGCAAAAAAAGCAAACATTTTGGGATGTAGTGGCAGGAGTGTTGTAAACAAGACACGAGAAGTAATTGTTCCACCATACTCTGTGCTGATTAGGCCTCAGCTGGAGAATTGTGTCCAGTTCTGGGCATCACATTTCAGGAAAGGTGGACAAAGAGAAAGTCCAAAGAAGAGCAACAAAAGTGATTAAAGGTCTAGAAAACATGACCTAAGGGAAGATTGAAAAAATTGGGTTTGTTTAGTCTGGAGAAGAGAAGACTGGGGAGGAGGGGACGTAATAATTTTCAAGTACATAGAAGGTTATTACAAGAAGGAGGGAGAAACATTGTTCTCTTTAACTTGTGAGGATAGGACAATGAGCAATAAGCTTACATTGCAGCAAGGGTGGTTTAGACTGGACATTAGGAAAAACTTCCTAATTATCAGGGCTGTTAAGCACTGGAATAAATTGCCTAGGGAGGTTGTGGAATCTCCGTCATGTGAGATTTTAAAGAGTTGGTTAGACAAACACTTGTCAGGGATGATCTAGATAATACTTAGTCCTGTCTTGAATGCAGCAGGCTGGACTAGAAGGTCCTTTGAGATCCCTTCCAGTCCTACGATTCTAAGTTATATTGTAGACAGGTAATATAAATTCTATTATGAAAAAAGTACTGAAGTGTCTTATAATAACAGAGTGAACATATATTAAATTTATCAACAGGATGTATGGAATGTGTATACAAACCTAGTACCTGTCAAAATCCACTAGCTACATCATAAAGCTCCTTGTATTGCCATTCTTTTTAATATCTTTTTCCCCTATTTGATTATATAACTTAATAAAAATGCCTTTTTCAAATCTTTCATGTATCACAAACTTTAGGTAATTAAGTTTATAGCAAACCATTCTGGGTTGCAACGATTTAAAAATGGCACTTACTAATAGTAAATTGCCAGCCTATATCTAAATGTTATGTTGCAGTCTTAAATATATTATCCAAATGGAAACTCTGCATATTAAAAATATACCTATATTGGGGCATGTCATATTTTTAATTGCCATTACTTTGCAAATATTAATGCAGTTGCATTTAACTACAGTGCTGCCTTTCAAAGCCTGAAGACATTTGATAAGAAAACATAACTAGCAAATGATGTCTTTCTCATAACCTTTGCTACCACCTACGTAAGTAGAGAAACAGTAAAACAGTCTGCAGCTTGAAATGGTCAGTGCAATGGCAGGAAGCCAGTATCATTTCACAGCGTCAGCTTAAAAAACCTTAATGATTAACAAATGGGTTGTTGCCTGAAGAGTCCGGCCTTTATGACCACCAAACTGGTGGCCTCTTAAAAAGTAGCTTTTAATCATTCTTTAGAGAAATATAAAATGTCTCTAAAAACCCACAAAGGAAGAAATCATTGTTATCCCAGCTGACTTCATTGTAGGGATGTTGCAATAATGTGCCATTTTGAATAACTGATATCCCAAATAAAGATACAGTAGCACTTGTGATATAATGTTACCTTTTCTCACCATGTCCAGGTACTAAGCAGAGAAGCATATACCTCTGGTTGTGTTTTGTTCAAATCTGCTAAAATGATCCTCGTGCTAAAAATACCCATGTTACAGTTTAACCACAGAGTTTCCTTTTAAACTTAAAATAGCGATCAGCAGCAGCTTTAAAATATTGCTGCTAGGACAGGCAATTTGTATATAATTGACTTGTTGAGATTCATTCCACTGTACAGTTAAGTCAGACACTGCAAATAAAATCTTCTTAAACCAATCTGTTGAAGAAAAACAAAAATTCAACATGTTTTTTTGGCTAATAAGTATAAGAAAAGTATATTACTTCAGAAATAAAATATTAAATATGAGATCTCATTCTTTCAAAGCTGTGTTCCTTAATGGGATGTCCCTGACCAGTATTTGGGGACTCTTAAATGGCACCTACGCACGTAAATTACTTTTTTGCATTACTGATTGGCCCATCCAAGTGCAGGATGTGCAATATCATGTTAAAATCAGTTAAAAACGGGACACATTTTCCTAAACTCATGTCTATGAGAGCATTTCCCAAATATCTCTTGGAGGTTAGTTGTGAAGGACTAGCTGGGGGAGGTGAGCACAGAACAGTGGTATTGCAAATTTCCCCATGCTGCCCTGTTAACATGGTGGGATTGAAAATGGGTTTCATTTTCCTGAAGGTGGAGCAGAGGATTCAAAAGATTAGGAAACACTGGTCTGGTCTATAACAAAGGACATCAGATTGCTCTCTGGCTCAGGGTGGCCCATACTATTCCATTTCATCCTTCAGAATAAAGTCACCCCCTAACAGTTTTGCTCTGTTTCCAGCTGAGCCTTCTAAGAGATGACAATTATATTTTCTTTTTTGAATAGTTTGAAGTAGGAATTAATACAGAGACACTAAAGAAGCCACATTAGAAGTCATGGGCAAATCCTCAGTTGCACCAGAAATCCAATCAATGCATCTTGTGGACAGAGTGTGATAAAGGGTGGCTGTTAAACCACCTTTTCACTCCCCTGATGACTGGGGGCTGTCAGGGATTTGCTCATCCCCAGATATAATTAAGAGCAGGCCTCAGGGTGCTCTAACTTCCACCTACTTATAACAGCCCCTGGGGCTATTATGCTGACCAGGATCACAAGAGCACACTCTGGCCATGCCATACTTATGCCACAGCAGCAAGGAATGGGTGGCTTAGAACTGGCAAAGTGCCATCTAGGAATTCATCCCATGCTAAGAGAACCCCCAGCTGCTCCGTTGGGTAGTTTTGGCATTACAAAAGTGGCACCAAAGGTCCAGAGCAAGGCCAGTATCTAACAGCACTCCCACCAGAATTAAATCGGACAGATTGTGCAAAGTGTCCAGTAGAAACAGATACAAATTGATTGGTATTTTCATAACAAACAAAACCCTCTAGAGATTAAAAAAATATCCCCAGTATCCTAACATTATATCAATACTAAAAATTGTCATTTTGAACTATTGCTTTGAATCATAGGATTAGAAGTGACCACAAGGGTCATCTAGTCTAATCCCCTGCCAAAAATGCAGGATTTGTTGCATCTAAACCATCGAAGACAGGCGACTATCCAGCCTCCTTTTGAAAACCTCCAGTAAAGGAGCTTCCCCAACCTCCCTAGGCAGTCTGTTCCATTGTTCTACTGTTCTTACAGTTAGGAAGTTTTCCCTAAAATTTAATCTAAATCTGCTATACTATGGTTTGAACCCATTGCCTCTTGTCCTGCCCTCTGTGGCGAGAAAGAACAACTTTTCTCCATCTTTTTTATGGCAACCTTTCAACTATTTGAAGAATGCTATCACGTCACGCCCTTAATCTTCACTTTTCCAAACTAAACATATCCGGTTCCTTCAGCCGTGGCTCATATGGCTTAAATTCCATCCCTTTGATCATCTTTGTCACTCACCTCTGGATCCTTTCCCGTTTCTCTATATCCTTTCTATACATTGGTGGCCAAAATTGGACACAGTACTCCAGTTGAGGCCCAACCAGAGATGTCTCACCATGGTACCATCACCTCTCTCATGATTTGCATGCTATATTAATGAAACCTAAAACTGCATTAATTTTGCAACTTAAAATTTTGCTTTTTTTGCAACAGCATTGCATTGATGATTCATGTTGAGATTGTGACCACTGGAGCTCCCAGATACTTCTCAGCAGTGCTGCTGCCAAGCCAGTTATCCTCCATTCTGTATTTGTGCATTTGGTTTTTCTTCCTTACATTTCTCTTTATTGAATATAATTTTTTTCTATAGACCAGTTCTCCAATTTACCAAGATCCCTCTGAATTTAGCTCTGTCCTCCAAAGAGTTGGCAACCCCCCCTAGCTTTGTGTCATTTGCAAATTTAATCAGTATGCTCGCTATTGCTGCATCCAAGTCATTAATAAAGATGTTAAACAACACCAGACCCAGAACAGATCCCTGTGGAACCGCACTTGAGACCTCCCTCCAATCTGACATAATTCCATTAATAGTTACTCTTTGTTTGTGCTTGTTTAACCAACTGTGTATCCACTTAATGGTAGTTCTGCCAAGCCCACATTTCTCCTGCTTATCTATCAGAATGTCATGTGGCACTGAAGTCCAGGTACATTATGTCCACCACAATCCCCCTATCCACTAAACCAGTTACCCCACCAAAGAAGGAAATCAAGCTGGTTTGGCATGATTTGTTCTTAGTAAATCCATGCTGGTTGCTAGCGATTTACTCCTTCATCCTCCAGGTATTCTCAAATTGAATGTTTTATTCGTTGCTCTCTAGTAACTTCCCAGGTGTCAAAAATCAGATTGACAGTTCCATAGTTCCCCAGCTCCTTCTTTTTTCCCCTTTTTAAAGATGAGCGCTACATTAGCCCTTTTCCAGTCTTCCAGAACTTCTCCTGTCATCCATGAACTTGAAATATTATTGCCATTGGCGCCAAGATTTCTTCAGCTGATTCCTTCAGTTCCCTCAGGTGAATAGCATCCAGCCCCACTCATGTGAATTCATTCAAATTGGTCAGAAGATCTCTGACATGTTATTTACTTATCCAATTTGCATCCCTTCCCCTTTATTGTCTATGGTAACTTCGCCTATCATCCCATCACGTTATTTTTTGTGAGAAGACTGAAGCAAAGTAAGCATTGAGCAGCTTTGCTATCCTATAATCTTCTGTTAGCAGCTCACCTTTTCCACTGAACAGCAGCCCCATACCATGCTTGACCTTTCTTTTTTTCCTGACGTATTTGAAGAACCCCTTCTTGTTGTCTTTAACATTCTTTGCCAGCTGTAACTCATCTTAAAACAGTGCTGCAACTTATTTGTTCTTTTAGTGGGTAAATAGCTTTTAGATTCTAAGTTATCATGGCTTACTTACAAACGTTTTTCAAGATTACACAGCGATCATCGTAATTATAACAAAGTATAATATTTGCATATCTGATATATTTCCATAGGGCTATTATGTGGCATATTCTTATATTTTCAATTCCACTAAAGTCAGCTGTAGCAGTACTGCTGTCCTAAACAGCTTGGAAAACATCTGACTCTCACACATGACAGTCAAACAAAATAGTAATACTTTCCCACTCACCTCTGGAAAGGGACAAATTTTCAACTGACCTCAAATCCACATCTACATTTGTACAAATTTGCCCATGTATCTTTATGCATATGCAAGAACTGCATTTGCACACACAGACTGGATAGCTGGATTGTGTACAAATTTATATGAAGACAGGAATCCACTCAATTCTTACAAGCACAAAACATCGGTCACATAACTTTCCATAAAAAGTAATATTTTATCTCAGCACCTTTTATCCTTACTTTCTGAACATGGTCTTCTCTTTCTTTCCCTAGCCCTGACCAGTATTTGTAGACATACAAAATGGTGTATGGGGCGGCTCATATTACACTGTGGCAGAAATTTATGATAGTAGGGTGGTCTGTATAGGGTCCTGTGTCTTTTACCCATCCTGTCATTTTGGAGATTTCTAGTCTAGCCTTTGCACCATTCCACTCCTTTCTTTTAACTGCCCAGTACACCACTGGCATGATCCATTTATTATTTTATCTCATTACTACTTAGCTAAATATTCTTACACAACACTGCAGTATTCACAACAGAGGTGCTGTCTGCTCGATCCTTTCTGGAAAGTGAAGTTGTTACCTCAGCAATGTTCTTAGTTCCAGTCAGACTGAAGAATAGCTAAGATCCCTCGAACCTCATATGTTCATGTATTTCTGTTTGCTGGCCTTTCAGACAGGCAGAGTGTATACCTTTGCTGTGTCTCTTTTTAAAATGTGCTACAGAACAGTATAGCAGGTGGGCCCCACATACAATTTCAGAGGGACCTCTTAATTTCTCCACTCACTCAAAATTGCAAATCCTAATCCTCCTACCTCAGCCCCTGAACTCTCTGCCAGGCTGGTGGCTGAGCTGCACAGCTTCCTGACTCCTGCTCAGGGTAACCTCTATAGCTTGTGGCTGGGATTCCAGTCTCCCTGTCCCTTTGGACCATAGCTCAATTTCCAGGCTAACTCTTGGCCTCCCATTTTGCTTCCCTGATTTCTAAGTTGGTAACTGGGGTCACTTCTGAGCTTCTGCACTGATAACTGAACCCTTGGCATTCCTGCTTTGCTTTTGGCCCTAGTGGGATCCCTAGATTCTTGGCTCCCCAATACCACAGAGGGAGTGCGATGAACATTACAATCCTGGAACAGCAAATAAAAAGCACATACTGTATTTAATGGATGTTACAAATAATTAATAATCCAGTCCTCTGTCAGGGTCTGGTGAAAAAACAAATGGATGACACACACTTCCTTGCTTTGATGTAATTTAATCACCAGAGTATATTGATTATAATGGCATCCACTAGCGTTGCTACTGTAGTTAAGGTCTTGTAGTATTTCCATTGTAAACCTTGATTTCCAGGACTTCAAAAGATGCTTTTAAAAAAATGTCTAGAAGCTGAATCTTGTCCCCGTACATTTTTTTTCAAAATGTTATTAAAATCATCTTAACCATTTTTGTTATAGTGGAAAAAATTATTAGTTGTTATTTCTGAAAACATAAAATATTAAAACAACAATCCGGTTCTGATTTAAACCAATATAAGTAAGGAAATTCAAAGCTAAAGCCTTCACCGTATCCTTAGTTCAACCCATTGTCCTCAGTGTAAAAGAACATACTGTATGAGACATAAAATCACACACTCTGGTGAGATCCTTGCAATAGCTAGATTAAAGTGGAGAAGTTAAATACAAAATAAAAGCCTTAACTCTGAATGTACTTTTTCTGTCTACTTCACACCATCCCATTATTTTCACATATAGTACAGTAGGTTTTTCTTTGGGTGTTTCAAGACAAGATTGTATCACTGAACTTGACAGTACTTGCGTACTTTATTGTGAACTATGAAAAACTTTGTGAAGTTACTTAGCTGCAATGTAGTTTCCTACCTATTATACAAAAACAAATTTTATTTATTTATTTTTTTACAAGGAAGGTATCTAATTTGTGAATTTTTTCTTTGCTTGCCACAAGCCCACTATACGGAAGATGTATGGTTTAATACCTATGATGCCAGTTTAAGTATTTAGATTTAAAAATTAGAGTGAGGATAACAGATACAAACAACGAATGGTATGAAGAAGGTGAATTGGACACTCGTTTACTCTTTATCATAATAAAAGAAAAAGAAGACACTCAATAAAATTGAAAGGCAACAAATTTTAAAATGATAAAAGGAAGTATTTTGCAACAATGCACAGTTAGCCTTTGCAACAGATTGTCACTACCTCAGCAGGACTCAGACTAGGATTGAACGTTTATATAAACATTGAGGACATCTACAGTTATGGTTGATAAGATTAAAATAAGTAGGAAGGACATATACCTTCATGCTTCAGGACATTTGCCAGCCTCTAACATAAAGGGCTTAGGAAGAAACTTCCTCTGTGGGCAGTGTCACAGGCTAACTGCACCGCTGATCCCTCCTGGTCTCAGAATCACCTCTCTCTCTAGAATCACATGATTTTCCTACTTTCAAACTGGGCCTTGAGTTGCAGTCCCCAGATGCTAACCATGATTACCTAAGCAGACATGAGTTCTGTTCAGTGCCTACTGTTCTTTTTCCTCCAGAAGCTGGTTAATACAATGACCAAGCAGCCTTCTTAAAAGTGAAGTATTATTATTTAGTACAAAAGCGTTTAAGAGGAAACAAACCTTAAAACAATGAAATAGTCTATACACACATCTTGCTTACCAGGTTTCTATGCATTTTGCACATAGGGATTCTGGTAGGTCTAAACTTCCTATAATCCTCCTGAAACTTGTAGGGTCTAGGTGGCATAGTCTGCTCCTTTAACTCACAAACCATTTCTCCCTCCTGCTTTGGGGAACAAATCACTTTTTAACAGTTTATAGCCCTTTGATCTCCCAGCACTGGTAAAACAGCAGTGCAGTTTTGGATTGGAGCCTGGAAATAGGCCATTGTCCTTCTATGCTCCCCAAGTGTTTGTTTGGAAGTTGCTTATGTAGATTTATTGTGTTGCTTCCCTGCTTGTTTTCCAGCAGACCCATATTAAGGTAGATCAGTACATTCACACAGGACCTTTACCTCACTCACCAGGTCACATACAATAGTCATTAAATTATTACATAGCCGCATTCTTAGCTTATTATATAGCAGCTCCATGTCCACTTTGGGCAGATTATGGGACAATTATCCCATAAAGAGTTTCTACAACTTCCTCTGAAACAGTTGACAAGATACTCAGAGGCCCACTGGTTTGTCCCTGAGATGCAGGTTTGTTGTTCTACCTGCAATATTTTGCAGATTTGTTTTTCATTTGTGCTGAGACAGTTGCCCCACACAGAGCAATGTAGATTGAAGACATATCTTTTCCAAAGAGAAAATGAGCCTGTAACATCTGTCAAATTAGCCTGGATATTCCTGTGATATTTTAGATTAAAAAAATCAGTTTCATATTAATTTATTTACATATTTATTTTACAGTTTTATATACTTTTTCAGATCACAACCAGAATATATGTAACCCTTCTGCCAGGGGCTGTCAGCAGCAAAAAGGGTCAGGTTCAATGCTCCAGGTTGTCCTTCTAAAGACTGAAATAACACCAGCTTTTGAGCTCTCCACCCAGAAACCTGGGAAATTATGTGTGTCACCCTAGGTGCCCTTGAGGAGTGATACTTCCCCACTCACAATATTTCTCCCCTAGCCAGCAGAGGCTTAAAACAAAGAAAATTTTATGGGGAACGGGGTGAGAGACCTGGGGGTGGAGGAACACTAAAGAAAAGTCTTGGGAAAGCCAGCAATAAATAAATTAACAAATTCTGTGAGTTAAGACTCCCACCCCCAGGGTGTCTTCACAATAGTTCCTGCCTTAGATTCCACCTGCATTTCTGAGTGCATTAGCCACTTCCCTCCTCCCTGGTTCCCTCACTCACAGTTTGTTTTTCTGGGCTGGAGATTCTGGCAGGTCAGTGCTGCCTGGACTGCTCTGGGACCTCTATCACTTCACCCAGCAGCAGTGATTTCAGCTTCAGTTATTGGAGAGGGAGGCCCACACCTTAGTCCCTTGGATAGGCTGCTGATTTTGCTGCAGCTTCAGCTCATGTATCATCTTAAAGCCATCTCAACTCTGTGGCCTTCGCTGTTTCAATTCAGCTGTTTAGCAAGAGATCAATGGCATCCAGAACCCTTCACAACATCCTTCTTACCAGAGAAAAGCTCCCTACTGAAAATCAGAGTGAGTCACTGTCCCCTCATAGTCAGTGGTTTTGGGGGTTCAAGTTCCCATTCCCAACTGTACCTGACTATAGTGTCACTCATGGTAGCCACAGGCAGTTTGTGTCAGTTAGGTTGTTTTTCATTTCCCAACAGGGTCAATAGCATTTTATTGCCCCCAGCCTTAAAACTTAAACCAGTATTTTAATCAAAATACCCCAGACTGTTACTTAACCAAAATGCAAATAAGGCCCAGCCCATTCCGTCATTTCCCCCTGTTCACCGAAAGAGGCCAGCAGAGAACTCGCATCTGGAGTTCTAAAGCCGCTGTGAGCCGAAATCCTGTTCCGCCAACAGGCATCAGTAGTAAGCGCCAGACAGTCTAAGGCTGCAGGCAACAGGGCTTATATATATATGAAGTTATTATTCATGGGGAGGGGGTTATGTTAATGCCTAGGGACCAGCCAAGAATGGGGCCTCATTGTGTTAAGCTCTGTACAGACAGAGGGTATGGCTACACTTGGGGCTGGAGGGTGTGATTCCCAATTCTCGTAGACATACTCATGCTAGCTCTCATTGAGTTAGCATGCTAAAAATAGGACTGTAACCAGGGTAGCACAGGCAACGGTGGCACAAGCTAGCTGTGCCCAGTCCAAACCCCTGGGTATGGACTCGGTGCAGCTAGCCCATGCTGCTCCTCAACATTGCTTGTGCTACCATGGCTCCGCTACTATTTTTTGTTTTTGTTTTTGTTAGGGTTAGCTAAACTGGAAAGACCAGGGAAGGCAGAGGGATGAGGGGGCCAGAGCAGGCGAGAAGAGGAAGGAGGAATAAGAAGGGAAGGTGTGAAATGTGGCTGTGATGAACAGAGAGGGAGCGAGAGGAGGAAGCGGTTTGGAGCAAACAGTGAATCTACACAGAGCAGAGAATGTCCAGTAAAAAAATGTAGAAAATACTCTGAGGACATCAGCAGCATCTGTTGATCCCGGTTCAAGCTGCTTCTGTAGCTTCTCCTGCCAGCTTTGGTCTCTGGTTGATTCCTCCTCGCTATTTCTTTCCCCAAAGCCACATGATGGTGTTGGGAGGGGCGCCACTGCATGGGCCCTAGTGCTTCCCGAGGGAAGGTCGCCCCTGAACAGCTCTGGGTCCTGAGGGCGTCTCTTTCATTTTTGAAGTGTAACAACAATGGTGATGCTGGGCAAGTGTAATCTCTTTTTGCTCTGGAGTGAGTATTTAGCAGAGGCTGCTCTGTCTTTGTTCCAACCAGATGCTGTGTGAACAGCTACTAGAAATTGCAACAATGGTTTCTGAAAACACTGACACTTATTGCAAGCAGGTTTGTACAAGCTGCTTACCCCACAGAGATCACACAAACTGCAGAGGTTTTAGCAGTGTGGTTTGTTGGGATAATTCCCAGCTGTCGCTTTAGAGAAAAGAAGACATATTGACATCTGCGTTGACTACCTTCTTCTTCTGAGCCTAGAAAGAGAAGGTGCTTGACTCAGCTCTCTATCTTAAAAATTCCCAGACTTACTACTACTACTATTATTTGTAGAATAGTAGCACCACCTGACTCCAGTAAATTTCCAGGGTCCCAAATGGGTTGGGCGCTATACAAATATATACAGTTCTAAAAGACAGGCTTTGCCCCAACTAGCTTATAACCTAATTACAGAGAGGACATAAGAGTGAACAAGAGAGAGGGAGAGGGTAACAGTAATGGAAACAAAGTTACATGGACTGGGTAGTGTGCATAATTTGCAGGTTTCGGGGGTTTATGTAGTAAGAATTATATACACTGGGAATTTTTTGCACATAAAGGAGAGAAGTGATCAACCCAGCTGGGCAAGTTTAAAATGTGCTTCTAAAATTCTGTCCTGACATTGAATTCGAGAGCCTGAGAGACGCTGCCTGATTCGGGAGTTCCTGAATGAAATCACCAGATTCAGAAGTTCTGATTTATAATCCTGGATCCTACAGTTGTTGCCTCAGCCCAATGAAATGTCAGTTCATAGAGACAGAATATGTGCTGGTTTGATGTGTTATAAATTTTTTATTGCTAGGAGTTTGGGGCAGCAGCGTTATCCACAAGTGGCAGGGCCAACCACATCAACATTTTTCCATTTGATGTATGTTGATCATAGAAGGCAGATTACGTTGGTATGAGTATGACACTAACAAGAACAGAAAATCAGTCTATTTCCTCTTCCTGAAATGTCACCATTTATCCAACAGTTGTGCTGCCTAGGTATGTGGTATGACTACAGGAAGTATTATAATTGGATACAAGTATTCAGTATGCCTAATAATTCCTTAATAAAAGCTGCTAATCCTTTTGCTGTTGATGTAATTCAGTATAAAGCTAGGTGTTGAGAGTTGGTCTTTTGTCTCTCCTAGATTGGTTTCTTGTCTCTGTTTTGATACTGAAACTGTAAAACATGGTAATGGAAGGAGACACTTCACATTTGACAAGGGAACTCTGACATCCTGTAATTGTACTGCATCTTTATTGTCTACTAACTTCAGGTCTCAAAGACCTTATTGACCATATACTTTAGCAATACAAAAATATGTACCATATCTCTGTCCCAGTAAATAGTGTAACTGTTGCTGTTTTCTCAGATGAAACAATCATTTTTGAAGTTTGCCATCTGCTGTTACAAAAACTTTCTCCAACATTTTATAAAGATTGCAAAATTATGACAATCAAACTTAATAAAAATGAAGAAAAAGAAAAGTTGGTAACAGAAAAATTTGACTTAGAGTTGAACTAAAAGCATCTAAATAAGCTTAAAATACATGCAGCTAAAAGAATTACATTTTATTTTAAATTCCTTTGGATATTTTTTTCTATCCTCTCTATGATGGTGGTAGTTTAAATCTGGACTTTTGTACAAAGTACATTTATTGCTGAATAGATTTAAACTATTTTTTATTTCAGTTATTTCTTTTTATGCTCCCTTGCTCATCAAGTTGCTTATCATTTGTATGCTTGATATAGCTCAAGATTAAAATAAAGAGTTCAAATGTGATGAGGACAGAAGATACTGAACTAGATGAACTGAGAGTCATTCCTTTGTGTTAGGATTTGCAGTTCTTCCTATTGCTCACCATGAATCGTGATGCTGGAGTGTGCTTTGGAGCGGCACTTGGAAGAGATAAAACATTGGCAGCCATGAGCACTAATCACTGATAAAAATGCTTCCCACTGTTCCCCTGAAACATAACCTTCCTCAGCCAATGAAGACCAGTGCTTCAGGCTGTGTTCTGGACCCAATGTTCTTCCTGCTCCATCATCTGGCAGTAGCCATTTTCAGTTTACTTCACCTTATGGATCATAAATAACAAAGCGCTATGCTCAGTTGCCCTAGCAGTGGTTCAGTGCTCTTCTGATCTATACCTCAGAAGACTGAGCCCTAAAGCCTAATTCAGTAAAGCACTAAAGCACATGCTTAACTTTAAGTAATACTTAACACTGATGTCAACAGGATATGAGCCCATCCCTAAAATTAAGCCTAAACTTTGTTGGAATAGGATAGACCGCAGAATCAGGGCCCAAGTCACTATTTTTTCCCAAGTTTCAAGGGTTCCTAAAGGGTCTGTTAATACGTACAACCATTTTGTTTAGGCAGAATCACATAACCAATAGTGCATTGGCTACATTAGTGCCTTATTCTGCAACCCTTTACACACCCTGAATAGCATTTTCTCACCTGAGCAGCCCCAGTGAGCACACCAGGACTAAGAGTTCCACTAACAGGCTCCTCTCATAAAAGCTTTAAGTCAGTGTCTGCTACTGGAAAAATAGGATATAAACCACTAACAAAATTGAGCGTGTCAAGGATACACTCTTAATACCGTACCTCTAAAATGTTTGGATAAATCTCCCAGAAAGAAATAAGAAACTTTTAGTTTTTAATATTAAATGATAAACAGCCTTTAAGCATTCTAGTCCCTGTTTTAGGAAAAGGTTAAGCAGCTTAACTATCATACTCACACGTTTAATGCTCTGAGAGAAAAGTTCTTGTCTAATTTTTTCCAACAGTAATTAAGGAAAGTCAAAAGCAGCAACTGGAATCTGTGAGCTACTCCTCTCGCTACGCTCTGGGACTCTTTTATGAAGCTGGCACATGGATTGATGTTCCCTGGGCTGCACAGTACATCACCAATAATCCCTGCATACGCTTCATCTCCATCGATAATAAGAAGCGCAATATAGGTCAGTGCTCCTATTATTTCCCTTAAACACAGTAACAATAGAGAGTGTAGATCATGAAAAATGCTGTTTAATTGAGTGTTGCTATTCTGAAAAGAGCAAGTATTTAACTCCAAGCCACAGGGGATAAAATTTAATGTCACATTTGGCCTGTAATAAAAATGCACTATGAAACCAGGGAAATTTTCAGAAAATCATCACCCAGCACATGGTTTGTATTACTGACTTTATGAAAACAGTGTCAGAGGATTTAAAACATCACAAATGTTACTATTCCAAGAAATAGTCTCCATTCCATTATTTAAACACTGATTCATGCACATGCCGGTTTATATACCGTGATCCATTATTTTACAACTCTTGATCTTTCCATTGAGCATGTTTGGAACTATTAATGAATTATATAATCAAGCCTGATCAGTCTAATTCAGTGTTAGCTAGTTTACATTTTCATCATGGTAAATCCTTGAGATTACAGTATGTATAATATTACTTCACAAGTCTACTTTGCAGAGTGCTGCTTAAGAGCTTAGCAGTTATTCAGTGAGGCTTACACCTCTCATCTTTGTTGAAGATGGTCATGAAAACAGATATTATACTGTACTTATTAAACATAGTTAGCAAGAATCCCATGGGAAAACTACTACTCTGGGTCATGTTAAGAGTAACTATGGGCAACTTTCCAATATGAATTTTTTGTGAACCATTAATCTTTTTTTCAGGGAGGAGGGATTTTTTTGTTTTGTTATTAGGGGAAGGGCAGAATGTGAATCCTATATTACTGGAATTCTTGGCAAATAAAAACTGGCATAGGTTTGTTATCAATAGATTGGTGTGAAGTTAGGGTCTAACTGCCTCATTTAAATCTCATGCACTTATATTTGGTAGAGTTTCTTAGAACATCCTGAAATGCACAACTATTTAAAAAATGTAACTGGGACAGTGATAGTCTAGTGGATTTGAGCATGGGGTTAGGAGTAAAGAGATCTGAATTTCTCTTCCTGGCTCTGCCACTGATTTCTTCTGACCTGGACCAAGTCAATTAACTTCAATTACTTCATCTGTGAAATGGGAATAACAATCTATCCATTTTTGCTAAACGTGGAGAGCTGCGCAGAAAATACTATGAACTATTGAACAACTGGAGTTAGTAAGGATTTTCAGAATCAGGTGCTATATCAATACCAAAATAGTATTCATTAACTGGACTGAAGCAGGGTTTTTTATGCAAGCATATGAACCTAGAAATGTTTCTTTTTTATGTATCTTGTTCAGTCTGGACTGATTGAGTTTAAATTCATACTGAGTATGTGCACTGATCAGCTTCTGTCTATGAGAGTACTTCAGATGCACCTACCACTGAGGTTTCCAAAATTGTATAAAGCAACCATATCAGAAAGATTGAATTTATTTTTCCTTGTATTATTATGCCAAATACATGGAATTTTAAAACTATTATTATATTAGTTACCCTCTTCAGGAAGTGAGGCAAGCCATTCTTTAGCTTTATTATTGTGGGAAAGCTGTGGCAACGAGATGATCTCACATTTCCCTCAGGCAACAAGAAAACTTGAGGTCGTTCTGCTTGCTGGTGTAAGGGTACAGCTATGGGCCAGTTGCCTGGAAAGGCAATTTTCACCGTTTTCTAACTCCAGCATCCCCAAATAATACAGCTGTCAAGTAGTGCTCAGAGAGAGGGGTTGTTCCTGAAATATCCCAGGTGCAGTTCGTGTGAGGTCATGAAAGATCGCCATCTGGACCTTGATCTGAATCCAATACTGAACAAGGATCCGGTGTAAAATAAGAAGTTCCAAAGTGATATGCTTGAGTCTTGCTGTGCTACATAGTAGATGAGCTGTTGCATACTCAGACTTCCATCCTCACATTTACAGGAACTAGTTGTGATAATCAGGTGGTGGAAAACTTCTGTATTGATGTAACCAGGTCCCAATAGGAAAGGGCACAGCCTCTTGGCCACTGGGGATGATAACAGGCATTTCTTGTTACTGCTGCTATTTTGGTATTCAGGAGCATGAGAACTCAAAAAGACATCTCCCTTGATGATCAGACAGTGCCCCCAAATTGAGGGTAAGGATATAGTTTGGGCTCTCTCTTCTAAATATTTCCTTTGTCCCACCAAAATCATCTGGCATCTTTTTCAGGTTTTGTTTCAACCAGTGACTTGTCCTGCCTCAGGCATACTGACTGATGGTACTGTTTATTGATGCACTTAACCAGCTGGGCAGCAAATGTTTTGGACATATCATTAATACGTTACTAAAGATTATCAACACACATCTATTCAAAATGACTCACTCTTTTCATCTCGGAGTGAAGGTTCCAAAATATCATGATGGTAATTTCTCTAGGAAAGTGCAATTTCTCAAGAGGAACGAACTGCATAGCAGTTGCAGGGTTTGAACAAGCTGAGGACCAGCAATTGCACGTGAGCTGCCTCCCACAAGGCCTCATTACAACATATAAACAGCCAGCCAGCCCTTTCTTTTGTACTCTGTTCCTTGTTAACTAGAATTTTACAAATTTCAACTTTGTTCCAAGAAAACTAGTAGTGGAGTGGGAGAATAATGCATGTTAGCAAGGAAACAGAGAAATATTTCTGATGGTGGGTGCTGCTTCATGGCATGGGAGGTTTGAAAGACATGTCCTTGCTCTGTTTATTAAGGATATTTTAATAAATAGAAATATAAACAGCTGAATAGCACATGTAAACTGTCGAGAGATTCTCATTTATTTAGGCATATACAAAACTCCTAAAGTTAATGGGAATATGTATAATTATACACACACACCAGTAGCATGCAATGTGTAATTTATTTATATTAATGGTATAGTAACAGAAACACTGTTTTACAAAGTTTTCTTTGATTTATTTTAGTACATATATAAATATTTTACACTCTCATTTTTCTCTTATTGCACCCTTGATAGATGTACATAATGTTTAATAAGAGATAGTGGCAAGATACAAATGAAACATGAACGGTGCGGGAAACACTTCCCCACTTACTTTCATGTACTTTTATGTACAATAATAATTCACAATACATTAAACAAAGATTTTATATTATCTGGGTTTTACACTGCAGATGAAATCTTGTTGGCAAACAACAGAGTGCTTGAAGAGCACTGCAGCCTTCTGTCATGGGAAGCTGAGTTATTTTTCAAAGTAATAGATGTTGCTAAAATAGATATGCATATGCTGTCTACACAAAGGCAAGATTATTTATGGCTGTTACATTCCATTGCTCTTTACAGAAGTCCCAAGTATTTTTTGTTTTGTTTGTTTGTTTACACAAGACTTGGTAATTATCACTTTGACTCATTTAGCAAATAACAGAAGATAAGGAACAAAAATAAATAGCACTTTATAGTGGTAGTTTGACTTTATACTGGTGAGATTTCCAAATAAAATGTGAACAATCAGCCTGTTACTAAAATCATGATAGGATGCAGTTTGTTATCAAAGCTAGTCGGTTGTCAGAGTTTGGCAGATGAGAAGTAAATGAAGAAAGAATACAGAAATAGAAATTTTGTTCATTTTAAGGAATGTTCACTTAGGGCATTACTGTGCTTCCACATAGGCACTGCTTACCACTCTGTGTTAATCAGGTAAATGAATTCTTTATGTTGTATTTACTGTACATTAGATTCAGGCCATATATCACTGCTAGGAGACCCAGTAACTGTATAAAGTAATGTACAGTATCCTTTTAACTGCACCTTGATATCCTGGGAGGTACTGCTCAAGATTCCCACTCTGAGTTGTGTTATAAAACTTGATCCTGCATAGGTAACCCTTGACTTCACTATGTGCTGAGGATCTTCACAAGGGACAGATAAGGAAGGAATCTTCCATTGGAGCAGCTCTGAAGCTGCTATAGTGGCCCAGAGGTTGCAAAAAACTCAATGGCTAGTGTATCCCTCTCTGCAAAGGAGAAGTGACCTTGCTTTGGCCCTCCCTATTCCTATAGGATAGGGTGCTCTGTTAACAAGGAGGAGTGAGCAGAGTCTGTCCCATCACATTCAAGGCAGGACTACACTACCACTTACACTTGTCCCATCACACGTAGGGCAGGTCTACACTAGACGGTCTCCCGCCAATATAGCTTCCCCGTGGAGGTGAAGTAATTATGCTAACAGGAGAGTGCTCTCCCGTCAGCATACAGTGTTTTCACCAGACGTGCTACAGCATGTAGATGCGCCAATGTAGCACTTCTAGAGTAGACCTGCCCTTTTAGTATGTCATTGAGAGAGAAATTGCAACCTCTGTCCTCTAGGTAAAGTTTCCCTATGAATCCACTACACATAGCTACTATATACCAAACTTGATCTCACAGCGATGCATCCTTATTGGCATGAGTTGGTTGTGCAGGTGCATAGGTGAAGGCAGAACTTGACTAGGGCTAAATTTATACAGTTTGAGTACTCTGATTCAGGAGCAGAACAAAAGGCTCTGGATTTCCTTGATGGTAAATTACTCTGTGCAATTTTCAGTGTTGGCCCAGTTTACTCTATCAGACAAGCTCCGATGTGGACTAGAAATAGCAAGTCTTCTCAGATGGAGGATATGTCAGCACAAGCTGACTCCAATCCCTACTCTGGTGGATCAGAAGATGGCAAACACAACACACAATGGACTGAGTCAAGACAGAGAGTGGGTGGGCAGGTGATGCACTGATTCTGTGATTTCCATGGGCAGCCTCTACTGGAAAGACTCTGGGGACTCAGTGGTTGCAAACTGAACTCTGTGGTGCCTGCAGGACTGAACCAATCCCTGCATTTGTAAAATCTGTACGGGGTTTTAAAAAGCAACTGTTACAGTAGCCTCATTCTTACCTGAAAATTCTAGCTCCTTATCAATCACAGTATCAGTTACTTCAGCTGGTCTCACCTTCTGGATGTATATCATATAACAGAAAAATCAGTAGTAAAAATCACTGATACCACCATTCCCAGTCTCCATATGGAGTATGCTCAGCCAGTAGCCTCGATGGAGTCACACCTATATACACAAGCTGAGGAGCTGACTCATTGTTTTTTAATGCGGCTCACACCTGCAGATGTAATGTTATTGAACATTGCATCATGAAAAGAGCCTACTTCTATTGTATATTAAATTCTCTGCATAGTATGTATGTATATTAAATAATTACACAATAGTTGGTTTTAAAAACTCCATCAATATTTATATTTATAAGGGACAGTGGGACTGCTTCAGCAAAATTATTCCAAAAATCATATTCATAAGACTGCAGAATCTTTGCTTTCTATAGATATAAAAGATGAATGACTCACAAAAAGGTAGTAAGTTCCCTTCTCTTGTTTAATCGGCTATGTCATTATACAGTTTAAAAGAAGAAAAGACACTTTTTCATGTTCAGCATAATTCTTAAGTATCCTTTTTGGGTTGTAAAGGGAAGACTCCTTTATCCCTCAGTACCAATAGAGCAATTTTAGGAATAGGTAACAGCTAAAGCTTTGTCTCATGGAAGAGTCTGTAGCTTATTACATGTGAATTTCCTTGATAATCCCATCCCTAGTCTGCCTGCTTATTATTAAGCCAATCAGAAACTATCCATGAGGATAAAGAAATACTGGATCAGAAATCTAGTACTGTTCAGATTCTCCTTACATGAGTTCTTCTGAGATATAGTCCGCACATTACAGCGATACCATGCAGAATAAAAGAACCTCTGCACACCATGAATATTTTTAAGAGACTTCAAGAACAGTCTGTTCTTTTACCAATCAATGAAATAGATTCAATTAATAATGGCATTTTGGAGGAAATTCATGTATTTTTCCTGTTTATTTCTAGGTTTTAGAAATTTGTATTTTTAGTTTAGATGTAATTTTGTTACCTCTATGTCCTGACCTCTTTTCCAGTCTGAGGGATTGGAGCATTCCTCTCTTACTGAAAATAGTGAGGCAGTTCAGCCTTATCCACAAGGTCTAAGGAACAAGTGAGGCCATTCCCCTTTTGCCTCAGATTCTCTGCTGCTACTGTCACAGAGTGCATTTATGCACTCCTTTTTCTGTTGCCTGCCTAGCTTTAATAGCTTATTTTGCTGAGGAGAAAGCAAAATCCCTCCCCCAAATCTTCACA
The DNA here is from genome assembly GCF_026122565.2 of Emydura macquarii macquarii. Classification (NCBI taxonomy): domain Eukaryota; kingdom Metazoa; phylum Chordata; order Testudines; family Chelidae; genus Emydura; species Emydura macquarii. The sequence goes on along the minus strand of NW_027131527.1, from coordinate 19,682,603 downwards.
CTCAAAATGGATTTTGGGATAATGTCAGAAGATACGCCATGTCTCACATTAACTGCCATCAAAATCTACAGACTAGCAGGAAATAAAGTATCTTTCCTTTTTAAATCTCTTCTAACTCCAGGTTTTGTGACGCTGGTATCCTCCACTTCCCAGGAACATGTGAGGAAAAAAACCTGGTAGATTTTCCTGTATGAAAGATGGTAAAGTGCTTATGGCAGCCTTATAAATAAAGATGCCCCATTTGCAGGTTGGGTTGCAACCTGAGGTTTATAAGTAAGTCCCTTTGGCTACCTATATGAGGAAGAGACTTGCCAAAAACTTCCAAGCAACCCCTGTTAATAATAGTGGGATTCACAGTATAGACAGTGGTCTAGTGACCAGAATAGTTTTTAACCACTGTTTTACTAAACCTATTGAGAAGCAGGTGTAATCAAACCTGTGGTGAAAATGGGTCTTGCTCCCCCGGCTACAGAATTGTTCCTTCCAGTTTTAGTATTGTTCAGATGAACCAGTGGGAATTTTTTCTGGATTTCCTTATTGTTGGACATCTTTAGTAATTACATGGAAGTAATTGCTCCTGTTTTGCTAAAGCCAGAAGCTAGGGTGTGGCTATTGTTTCAAAGTTCACAGTGGTTTTTGTTTTGTTGAAAGTTACTGAGTCTTCTCTCTAAACCGCAGAGCAGATACAGCAAACACAGGCTGTTGCACAAGTTTTCTCACACTCCCCACAAACATGCTTCAGTCAGGAGCCAGAGCGACCACTTCTAAGAGCGAAGATGTTCATTCTCTGTACATTCAGTTCTTGGCGCCTCTGTGGAGGCTGAACAAGGGTGTTAATATGGCAATGTTTTGTCGGTGTTAAATATTTTAGCATAGGAATTGAATAGTGATCACCAATTCAGGCCAAGCACATAAAATTCTCTCAGGGTGTATAATTATCTTTGGACAAATACAGCTGGCTTCTATTTTTTTTTTTCCCCTCCCAGAAATGTTGGCCTCTGCCCTGTGAGGGCTGCCCAATTCTTACTTCAATAGCAATTTGAAGCAACTATCGGGTCCTTCACCCAGGGCCAAATCCTGACCTTATCTTACCCAGGACTAAAGGGTACAGCAGTTCCTTATTTCTTTGCATTGGAACGCAGCACTAACCTGATCAGCATTCAGACTAGAGAGGAGAGGGATGCAAGATGCTCACAAAATATTCTCTTGTGTAATTAAAACAACTCAGAAGGCCTTGAATATATCCCTGTTTTTATGCCTTTGTCTTCTGAACGTGATGCTTTTTTTTTAAAGTCTGCCGTTCTCTGTTTCTTCGTCCTCTTCATCAAAGGTATAGTTTTCAGCTTCTCTGATCCCAAGACTGAGGGATGCCAGGCATCCCAGAATCAGAGGTTAATTAATTCTCAGGTTGCAAAATATGTAGTGACTGACCAAGCAAAACCTGTAACTTTGTCAGATTATTTACCACTAGCTAAAGGAGCACTAAACTTTGACTATTTCTGAACCTTGGCTTTTTAGCTGAGCTAAAGATACAGTTTGTCAGAAGCATCTCACTGTTTACATCAATTACACAGAAGTTTTGGGGCACATCTGGTAATAAATATCACCACACTGATCACAGATTGCTGCTATGTTGAAAGCTCTACATTTTCTTCTAAACTGAATGATTACACAGCCTGACTTTGATAGAATTTGTGGACCAACATTTTTCGTTTTATCTGTAAAGATAACAGAAGCTTTTACAATCTACAAGTTAGAAAATACTTATGAACAAATGAACCACTGTAATGTTCTGCATGAGAGACTGTGTGGTTCAGTTTGATCCATGCAAAGTCCCCTTTTTTCCCCTCCCCACAAACTACTGAAGATGACTAAGCAAATAAAACCTCCCTTTTTTCTTCATCTTTAATGGAACTTTAGAAGTGTCTAAGTTTTGCTGAGATTTCATTATTTTATATGCATAGTCACTAATTTGCCTTGCACATCTATATTCTTGACTAATAGAAGTGATCCAATTTTAAGCTGTTAATATTGTATGCCATATTACACAAAAGTGTCTTTAAAACCTTAAGGGCCATATTCTGACACCTTTCCCTAGGTAGCAGCTAGTTCTGTAAGTAGCCTCACTGAAATCAGTAGCAGTACTTTAAGAGTAAAGTACTACTCAGCATGAAAAGAGTTGTCAGAATACAGCACTAAAACAAGTTGAAAAACCAAAGGACTTAAAATCTCCACTGAGTCCAAGCTCTGCTAGGATGCAGGGTGGAGGCAATTTTGCCCAGTTGCAGCTCCCTCATCATATGCCAGTCAGCCCTTATAGAAGTTGGAGCAGTTAAGGGCCTGCTCTAACTTATGCCAGTGGAAGATAGGTGATCCTAGCATGCCTCATTCCTGCCCTCTCACCAAAGGTTAGGGGGTGGCTGCCACAGCATCTGGCTTGGCCAGGCATACCCCTGCAGAGAGTTCCTCTCGACAATGGGAATTCTCTGCTGACCAGCTCCCGCCAGAATCTGTTCACTTTGTGCCCATTCAGCAGAGAACAGAACCGATGCAAAGAGCCCAAAATATTTTTTAAATTTTATTCACTGTTTAAACCCAGAAGTCAATTTTCAGCTAAGACTCTGGTGCTAGAGACTTGATGAATGGTTTCACCATGGATATGGTACTGTATCTTTAATTAAGATTCATTTGAGCTAAACATTTAAAATATACCTATCAAACTTGAGTGAGTAAAACTGAGTTTCCTAGAGGAAAGGCTGATAGAAAAGTTAGGCATTTCTGAAGGACATTAACAAGTAGGGAACAATAATAATTTGCCTAAGTGCTTTAAACCACAAAATTAATGAAAATGAATGCCATCCAAGTCAAATACAAATAAGCATATTTCATGAAGCTCTCCCATTCAGAATCTTATAATCTCCTTTCCTCATTCTCTTCCCTGCCAAATTGTGTGTTTTGCAAAGTATAAATGCATGTAAAGACCACTTTCTTTTTCTGCTTCTTTACAGATTTTGGAAAAGAATCCATTGAGATAATACTCCAAACACAACATAATGTATGATTCTTTTCTATATATCTGAAAGTAAAACGAATCCTCAAAGAAATGGATTTAATCTCTGAATTTTTTACCTTGAATCAGGTATCCCCTATTGTTAGCATTTTGTGACATGGTAAAACAAGAAAAACTAATCCATTTATGACTGTGTCCTTCAGAATTCATAAGAAAATCAGAGTATGAATTTATATTCAGTTAATTTTCCACCCTCGCAGTATCTGGCGGTGTTACTGAAAATGAAGACACTGATCAGCTGGAGAAAAATACCTGTTTGGGATATGACTTTTAGTGAATTCTTGTTAAGATAGATGTCTGTCAATAGGTCCAGTATTTTTCAAGGATCAAAGATCTTTGTGATCTGAAGAGCCAGATGTTAAACTGAATTATTGGCATTGAGCCAGTAGGTTTGAGAGGAGTTATCAGTGTTAGGAACTTTATAAAAAGACTCAAAGACTAAAGGACAGAATTCACCTTTAAAAAAGTATAATTGCTGTGGATCCTGAAGTCAAAGGAGGCTGAAACATCAAAAAAAAAAATGCAGGAAGAAGTTTCATGTCCCTTGCGCTATTCACGGCTAAATTAACTAAAAGAAGGTCAGGAGACTGAGGCCTGCTAATGTGGGTTAAATGGCTATATCTACACTGCAGTGTAAATCCAGCTCTGTGGGACTCGAGCCCACACGCTCGGTGTTTATAAGGCCAGGTTTGAACATCCACACTGAATATTGACCCAGAGTTTAGAATTTCCGGACCCAGGTCTCACACCTGTGATCAGGCATCTATACTGCTCTATGCAGAGCTGAACCAAACCAGACTATCCCAGGCTTCCTAGTGCCCTCCCTAGCCGTAGCTGCTCTAGTCCTTAATTTGTGGTGCCCTGTGGGAAAACTTGACTGTCCATCCAATGGCACTTTTTACATGAAGTTGTCACAGCCTGCCAACACTTCCTGCCGAGTGGTCTTTTGGGGCTACATGCTCCCGGCAACAGCAGTCTGAAACATGGAGGAGTCATCATTTGAAGAACATGTCCTGTTTGCACTTTCACTTCTGCTTCAGGAAATGGGCTAAGCATCCATGAGATGCTGGTGAACATTTCAGTGGCATTTTCTGATCTACCAAAGGCACTTTTGGAGGAGGACAATGACGATACAAACACGGCAGACTCAAGCTGGCTGATGCTGCTCACAATTCTCAGTATAGCCACTGATGCCACCATATAGTGTAGATTGTTGTTTCTGGAGCAGGGCCACAAGCACAGTCTGATGGGATCACATAGTCATGCAGAACTGGGAAGACCAGCATTGACTCCAGAACTTTTGCACGAAGAAAGCTACATTTCTGGAGCTTTGCGAGCAGCTTGCCCTGACCCTGCAGCATCAGAACACATGCATGAGAGCTGCCATCCTTGTCAATAACAGGATGCTATAACCCTCTGGAAGCTGCTACCCTAGCCTGCTACAGGTCCGTTGCTGAGAAGTTTGGTGTTAGAAAGCCAACTGTGGGAACTGTAATGGTAGAATTTTCTGAAGCAGTGAGGCATGTGATTTACCCAAAAGGTGGTTGGCACAAACAATATCCCTCAAGTAAATGATGGTTTAGAGAGAATGGGGTTTCCAAACTGCACCAGGTTCACCATGGTTTACCTCTCTCAAGGCACATGAGTACATAAATCGCCAAGGGTCCTACTCCATTATTATGCAGGTTCTTGTCAACTACAGATGCTGATTTGTGGATGCCAATGTGGGCTGCACAGGAAACATTCAGGATGCCAGGGTTTCTACCAATAAGGAGTCTACCTTCATGGACAGACTGGGACACTATTCCCACCAAATGACATTGTCATAAATAGAGTTACCGTCCCCATTGTTATTCTAGAGGACCCTGCATACTCCCTTTCCTGATTTCAGAGGCGCTGGCAAAATAAAGTTTAATTCCACTCTCAGTAGGTGTAGAATGGTGATTGAATGTGCGTTCGGCAGATTGTAAACAGCACCAACAGGATTTCAAACTTTGCCAAGGCCCGCTTGCTCCTGCCTCTGCTCATGTCCACAAACAGCTCAGAGATCTTTTTCTGGTAAACCACCTTGCACAGTAGTTTTACAATATTAGTTTCCACTGCCCTTGTATGCTCTATAGCCTCACCCCTACAGTCCTAGGGAATTGTTAGCTTCTGAGGCAAGCAAGGAAGAGCAATTGCAATCTCTCCTGTTCCTCTCCCAGTTCCTTCTTGTGTCTTCCTCTCTGGTGTTCCTATTATGGGAATAGTCCACAGTTATCAGCACCTGTGATTAGGCCAAAATTCGTAGGTGAAATCAACAGAATGCTGCATTAGCATCCACATGGATTACTGCCTTCCTATAGATTATGGTACAGCCTGCTATGACCGCATCTACCAATGGGCTACATACAAACACGTATGATAATACAGACTCTTAAAGAACTGCACCCCTCCCTCTTCTCTGGCACATTTCTGGACAACATTAAGAGCCCTGTATTTTGGACCGTGAATTTGTCACCCATGCACAAGTCCACTGAGCCAGAAAGTGCACCTGTCACAGATGCATACAGGCAACAGAAATCAGGGTTATTTTGTGCACCCATTATGGACTTTCATGAACCAACACAGCCAGCTCATCTGCTATTTCTTGGTACATTTGTGGTTCTCGTACTAAAATTGAATGTCTTGCTCGCCTCGCACCACAGACTTAACAGAGTCTGAGTGTGGTGCCATGACCAAGTAGCAGTGCACTTGGCAAAGGACTTCATCTTGCTGGTGGCCATAGCTAGTTCAGGAGACGGTTCACCCCGTTGGCAGTTGAACAGCCACAGTGAAATGGAATGGTTTAATGCCAGGCAGCTGTATTTAAAACAGGTAGTTTTGTTTCCATTTCCTGGGAGTTGATTTGCTAGTCTTGGGATAGAAAGTCCAGGGGACGGTGGCCCATAGGATTGTAGGATAGTGTTGGTGAACTGTCAGGACACGAGTCTGGGGACCTGGGTCTGCTGCACCCACACTGCAAAATTATGTAGTTCGGATGCAAGTCCTCATGGGACTTGGGCTCAGACCCATCCAGGTGGCAGGTCTTAGGGCCCAGATCCTGAGGGCTTATACTGGCCCAAGTCGGACAGATGTGTATGTAGGTAGAATGTGGAGTTGGGATTGAGCCTAAGTTTGAACTAGGGCTTATACTGCAGTGTAAACATGCTATATGACTAGTAAAACCAGTTCCAGACTTTACTTCCTGATGTCTGCATAGCATTGGAGCATGTTTTGCTCTCCTATCTCTAATCATGATGGCAAATGGGACTGCCTTGTTCACTGCAAGCATAGTCTCATAGACTTTAAGGTCAGAAGGGACCATTATGATCATCTAGTCTGACCTCCTGCACAACGTGGAACCTCACCCACCCAAGCAAGCCTAGAAACCTAAAACAAAATCCAGGAGCAAACTTGCCTTTCTTAGGAGGGTGTGCACCGGTCACACTAATATGTGAGTGCTGAACGCTATGAACTCTGGCAACATAAGCGAATGGTCAAATCAGCTGCTCACCCACCAAAATAGTCAGAGATGTAACCAGTTCTCATCCACTATGTTACCTGTGACTTTCAGCACGATTGTGTCCATTGTTTGGATTCATTATACACACAGGATCAGGGATGGAGAGAGGAATTGTGAGCAAACTTATGCTTTCATTCTATTTCTACTTGTCTACATATGCTATCCCTGAAATGACTGGCCGTTACAAAGTTCTTTAACTGACTTTTGTATGTTATATCACAGTGTTGTATGCATCAGTGGTTTGTTTGCATCACACCACCCCCCCCAAAAATGTCCGATGATAAGAAGCACTGCTTCTTGGGTTAGCTGCTGTCATCTGATCTAAGCAAATTGGGAGAGGTAACTGCAAGTGTTACTTCCCTGACAACTGTGCGTATCACTCAGGCCCCCTGCAGCAACTTTAGGTAGTTAGGTGTGGTGGCTGAGCTGTCCCATCCCCCTATACTCTGGTGCTTTTGGGAAAAATCTCCATAGAGTTATTCCCGTGACCAGTGCTTCTATGGAGAAAAGGCTTGAGGGTGAACTGGATCCTTAACAGTTTGCATGTTTCAAAACTACAAGACTCTGACTCAATGGAATCTGGAAGATCTCCAAACGGAGTAGCTTTCAGGAGAAATTAAAAACTCAACTGACTGTTTTCTGAAGTTTGTTTTGCACATGCTACAGAGGAGATGAGAGATTTTAAAGAACCAGCCCCTCTATGGAAATCTCAGGCTACTAAGCACAACAAGTCACAGCGGGTTAGGAATATTTGTTTTATTAAAACATTCAGTGATCATTCAGATAAGCCCCCTTTCTGAATGCGTGTGCAAGAACTTGTAAAGATACGATACATGCAGCAACAAAGCCCAGAGTAACAAAAATATTCACCCACTTTGAAAAAAAAACCTTCCAATAGTCCTTCACTCAGGCAAAAGTCAGGCTGAGTGGCTACTGCCTTGGTGGGGAAAGCCAAAGGTGTCTTTCCCCTTTGTGCTTCTAGGGTAGGGATAGTTCACTTCTAGCATCCCAACGTGCATGATCAACCCCTAAGTGGGGAGTAGAAGCTAGGCCCTGTCTCTCTACTAGCTAGCAAAGCTAGTTGATGTGCAGAGGGGAACATGCTGCACCATCTGAAATGTTAGTGAAACAGGTGTAGAGCATCCAGGAGCTTTGGGGGGTTGGGCCATTAAGCCATAACTGAGCCCTAAGAAAAGAAGCAAGCTCCAAAGGTCAATAGATGAAGGCTCTGTCAGGTCAAGAGGAAAAGCCATTGACAAAACCCTGTCCATAGTTGCCAGCCATTTAAAATCTGGTCACTGTGAGCAAAAACTACATGGCTAATCTCAGCTCATGGAAAAATGTGGCCTTTTAATTACTTGGGTCCCAAGACATATCAGGAATTATAGATGAAAATCAACACCATGAATTGCAACAGAGAGCAAACTGTAAGCTATTGCAGATTTCAGAAATACGTGTAATATGCTGCCTAACAGGCTTCTGGGCCCGAGAAACGAGCACTGACTAGTGGGATGGCATCGTAATGCAGGTTTGGGATGACAAGTAGTGGCAGTAGAACATTTTGATGTGAAAGGCCACATCTGTGAATCAGTGAGTTGACAGTGGAAAAGCAAGTGGTGATCACACTCTGGAGGCTTGTAAACTTGGATTGCTACTAATCAGTGAGCAAATCCATAGAGGAGACCACTGTCATGCAAGTGTGTTGCGCTATGCAAAACTGGGATTCTTGGCAGTATGCTGGCCACAGCAGATGGATTTGCAGCAGTGGGGTTCCTGAACTGTATTGAGATGATAGATAGCACACATATTCCTATTTTGTCACCAGCCTGCTTTGCCACAGAGTACATCAACAGAAAGGGTTACTTTTCTCTGATTGTACAAGCAGTGGTGGATCACAAGGGACAGTTCATTTACATCAACGTAGGCTGGTCAGGGAAGGTGCACGACGCTTACATCTTTAAGAACACAGGAATGTTCAGAGAGTTGCAAGTAGAGACTTTCTTTCCCAACTAGTGGATTACCATTGGCAATATTGAAATACCAGTAGTGATCCTGGGAGACCCCACTTATCCCTTGCTCCCCTAGCTCAGCCTCAAGGAAAGATTCAACTATCAGTTCTGCAAGTGCAGAATGACTGTGGAGTTTGCTTTTGGTTGAAGGGACGCTGGTGGTGTTTACTCACCAGACTGGATTTCAGTGAGAAAAATATCCCAATGATTAAAGCTGCCTCTTGTGTCCTGCATAATATCTGTGAGATAAAGGGGGCAGAGCTGCCACTAGGGTGGAAGTGGAGCAGCTGCATGCTGACTCTGAACAGCCAGACACAAGGCCCATTACAAGAGCTCAGTGTGGAGCCATGTGGTTGAAAGAGCACCCCAGAAGTCTCTGTGCTAGACTGTTCTCTAGGGGCCTAGAGCTCTGAGAGCTGTTAGGAATTGTGTAATGCTTGCAGAACGTTTATAAATATGAGACACTGTTTTCCTGAACCAATGAGTTCTGTAATGCTGTACATTTACAAGCACTGGATGCTTGGAGTTCTGCTATGCTTTCTACAACATGTGTTGTGAAACAGTACATATGTTTTATTTTAAAAAAAATAGAAATTTACTGAGTGGCAAAAACAGTGCAGAAAATCAGTGTGCAAAAAAACCAGGCAATGCAATACAAACTTTTAATATAGATTAACAGACCGGAACTTTAAAATTGGAAAGGCACCAAACATTGCTGTCCATTTCCGTGCATAAATATAGTTCATTGTGGTTACACATACAGCAGCTTTGGTTTTCATAGGTCAATGTTTGTGAAGCTGTGGTTTCCCTTACTGTCCCTGGCCTGGAGTGGTAAGGATAAGGATGTAGCCCATGTTGCCACGTAGTATTTTGGGGGGGCATAGGGCATTGCTACCATAGAGTTCTCTAAGAATTGCAAAGTGTGGGGAGTCCAAAATTTTTGGACCTTAAATCAACAAGGGTCTGCATAATTGGGTTTGGTGCCTCTCCCTCTCATTTTCCTGCTGGGACTGTTCTCCTGTTCACTCTTTTCTTCTCCATGTCCATGGCAATTTTTTTAGACTATCAGCAGTTTACATTATCATTGATCATGATATTTCGGTGTCTCACTTGTGGACCTTGGCTTGTGTGGTCTGGTTCACATTTTATTCGTTCTGTTCTTTCAGGACAGGAGAATCCAAGGGATGCCCTGAAGGTTCTCTTGTCTGATTCTGCAAGGCTGTATACTAATGCCATTTCTGTTCAACATGTATGTAAAAAGCCACTAGGCAAGATGGTGAGATGGTAAGTGCAATGGTCTGTGCTGTGCTGCTAGGATGACCGGATAACAAATGTGAAAAATTGGAACAGGCCGTGGGTGGTAATAGGCGCCTATGTAAGATAAAAGCCCCGAATCTTGAGACTGTCCCTATAAAATTGGAACATTTGGTCACTCTGTGTGCTGCTATCAGCATGTGGATGGCACTGGCACGGACACACACTTCTAAATCTTTTCATCTGAATTGGACAGCTTAATCTAATATCCCATTGTATAGATGGGATAGGGGTTGGGATGGATGAGTGAGCTGCCTGAGATTTAATCCAGACAAGAGAGAAGTGATACTGCTTGTTAAGAAAATGCATTTTATAAGAGATGAATTCCAAGGCAATAATGCTTTATCCAGCTAACTACCTCTGCTTTTTTATTATTATTATTATTATTAAAGCAAAGAGAATTTAAGTATTTGCTTCATTCCAGCACTATGCAAATAATTTTTGGACAATCATATGGTCAATTAAAAATACGAAGAATAATTGGGTTATTCCAATGATAATTTAACAAAAATAAAACAGAACAGAAGTTTTTGGTCTGATATTTACATTTACCTTAAAGTTAATTTTTTTATTCTTACTAGCTTATTATAACAGTTCAAGTTTCATATTGCTGCAGAGGTGGTCCTTTTGGAGCAACCTGAAATATGATTGCTGTGTGCCATGCACAATTTTCTGTTGTTTATGAAGGATTATTTCCTGTGTGTACTTAAACTTACAAGTGTTTATGATTAATTTTTATTAAAAACCTTATGTCACTCCTTGAACTTTTACAATGGTTCTAATTTCTTTGGTATATGGGTTTGCAATTTCTGTGCTTGTTTTTGCTTTATGTCCTAGATTTTCTGTTTCTCGGGGCATAATGTTAATTTGCATTGCAAGATGCATAAGAGGAAAGATAGGTTACAATAACAGTATTATTGCAGCTGACACATCCCATAGCAAGAATGAGTTTCTCACCCTTGGTTAACAATTCATAACAGTAAAGGAGCTGCTGCTGCAATGAAATGACAGCTGACAGAAAGAGACAGTCCATTTCATTACACACAATTGCACATTCAGCCCAGATGGGTGACATCTGCACATTGAATAGCAGGTGCAGTCTATGTGCTTCACGGCGATGCTTCTTTGAAAGGCCATAGCACTTCTGTCCCACCCATCCACAAGCAGCACTTCCTTTCCCTCCCACTTGCGAGCAGTTCCTACACCTCTCCATCCTTTGCCAAGTAACAGCAGCTCTTTCTCTGACCCACTAGCCATTGCTGATGCCAGCCTGCGCATGGAAAACAGAGGATGGAGAAAAGAGCAATGGGTGGAATGAAGGGAAGGAGGGAGAGGAAGATAGAGCAGAGAAGAAAATAGTACGTGGTAGAAACGAGGAAAGGACAGAGAACATAATGAAAAGAAGAGACAGAGTTACATGGGAAAAGGAAAGTAACATATTATGAGAGAATGAAAGAGATGGAGGAAAAAGAAATTCGTTTTAAGGCCTGTAGTCTATGCTTTGAAAAGCACCGAGGGGTGAATATAAATTGACAGAATGCATATATACTTAAGTAAATATGTAAGCAAATTAGTTATGGTCTGCAGGCTCCTAGAACATTGGTAAGTACTTCACTTGTGGTTGTACACATTAGTATATACAGTTCTTCAGCAGTTCAGATTAGAAAGAGGAAGTGGATCCCCTCTTGACTCATACTTTCATACTCTAGCTCTCATGGGTGTGGCTGCTTGTCTGTGTCAGAGTTATGGATGTTATTTGTTTAAATTACACTTGGCATTTGCTGCTGTGTTTCAGAGAGTTCTAAAAATGACGTAAGCGGCAGTAGGAGTGCTGGTTCTTGACAGATAATCACAATCTTGTTAAACTACAGTACGTCTGCGCATTTTGCAATGGCCTGCCCTCCAGAACATTAAAATGATCATACAGAAGAAAAGTGGGGTTGTACCAAATGGTTATAACTTGTTTATATTTTGGCAGCAGAGTGGAGCTAGAATGTAGGCCACTTTTAAATTTCATGGTGAAAAATGAATTGTGTGATTGCAATCAGCTAAAGCTCACTAGAGCAAAAAAAGGATCAAATCCAGCACATACTGCAAGAACTGTAACAGACAAACTTATCTCATTGTATAATTTTACTTTTGTGAGCTACCACACTACTGTGTTTACAGAACTACAGTGAAGTTGGCCAACATCTTGGCCATTTTTTAAAACTGATTTGCTCTGTTTGTGTTTTTGAACTTTAGCATCCAAGAATAACCCTTAATTTAAAAAAATGCCTTGCATCCAATATCTACTGTTTTAAGTTCATAGCTGTTTAGGTTTCAGCTGAAATTACAGGAAGTTCTCTTCTGCTGTTCCCAACAAAAACATTTCTCCTGATTGCTATTCGATAGGGTGACACATCGAGTCTTTTCACTTTAGTTAATAGGAACCTTTCCCTTTTTATTGTTCTCCTTTTCTGCCTAGGAAGCTTCATGTTTTTACATTATTCTTTGTATTTGGTGGCCAGTGCAAACAGATAGGTAGCTGGCAGTAGGCTGCCTCAAGGCCCATGTGACTTTAACTCTTAGCACCCTGAAGGTGAGTATATTTACTATGCTGTGCTGAGGATGTGTATGCTTCTCAGGCAACTTGCTTCCCATGTCCCCAAAATGTGTATGCTCTCCTTTACAGCACAGTTCCATCCCTTTTTCTCCTCTCTTTACAATAAAGCTTCCAGCCTCTCTTTATGAGCGCTTATGAAGAAGGCTGTCCTCCCACAAATATGCTCCATACAAGGAAGTCCCTGTGACAATTGGGGAGTACGTCTGTGTTCTGACAGAATCCGGTCTGATTTCCTTCTACTTCGTCTGCATGGCTTCTCGACAGCCTGCCTGCCAGACTCAGGAGGTCATCTAGTCCAACCCCCTGCTCAAAGCAGGACTACCTCAGCTATATCATCCCAGCCAGGGCTTTGTCAAGCCTCAGCTTAAAAACCTCTAAGGATGGAGATTCCACCACCTCCCTAGGTAATCCATTCCAGTGCTTACCACCCTCCTAGTGAAAAACTTTTTCCTAATGTCCAACCTAGACCTCCCGCCCTGCAACTCGAGACCGTTGCTCCTTGTTCTGTCATCTGCCACCACCGAGAACAGCCTAGTTCTACCCTCCCTGGGACCCCCTTTCAGGTAGTTAAAGGCTGCTATCAAATCCCCCCTCATTCTTCTCTTTTGCAGACTAAATCCTCATCACCAACCTCTATTGCAGACACTTTCTGCCTCTTTCCTGTTATTTCTTAGACTGAAACAAAATCAGACCCAGCATCCGGGGAAAGCTGAGTAGTCTTGCAAGAGAGAAGTCAATGAGTAGTCTTGCAAGGGAGAAGGGTGTTACTGGGCAGGGGAGTTGGATTCAGTCAAGATTTACTGCACGTAGGATTTCTGACCCACTTCTCCCTCCCAATGGCCTCACGTCCTCCTTCCTCCCCACAACAGCAATCCCTAAGGGGCCCTAACAAATCTCTGGAAATTAGCCAATCCCAAATTATATCCATCAGGGAATGTGATAGTTTCCCCAAGAGCTTCACATTCTCCTGTAAAACAAAACATCCAACGTCTTACTTACTTGCACCCATTTTTCATTTTCTGATAGATGCACACTTGTGCATAATTCAAAATTCAGAATGAGCAATAAATAATTTGACATATCTGCAAAGATGAGAACCCAGCCTCAAACTGTATATCTATCAATCTAAGTCATGGTATTAAACTATGATAAAGAAGGAACATTCTGCATTAACTAGAGAAGTTGTTAGCATTGCTGTCCTGATTTAGTACATAGTCTGCTTAACTTAAAGACCTCTGTTTCAATTCCCTCCATAGTAAATGGATGTCTACGTCATAATTGTTACCTTACCTACATATATCTGCTCAATATAGGCACAAAATCTTTGGGGTTACAAAAAACTTTGGGTGAACAAGAGTGTGCATCCAAAAACTTGAGAGCACAGCAGAAGCCTCTTTGAAAATGTCCTTAAGTGTCTACGCCATGTGTCTAAGTCTCTCCTAAAGATATATTGAGTAACTCTTTGTAGTAAGGGTGGTGGCAGACTGACATCCATGACATCTACCATCAATTTCTACAGCTAAGATTTTAAATTTAGGAGCAGTGCAACCAATTCTTAGTTCAGTTGATTCATTGAAACTTTTGGGGGTTATTTATGGAAGCAATTGTCTTTCCTTCTTTGTCACCCATGTAGAATCTTCTGAATTTGGGCCATCTGTTGTTGTGCATACCAGTGTACCATTTGGAATTGCACATCTAGAATGGGACAATGAAAAGGTGCAGCAGATAATCCTGGATCAGCTAGAAAATATTATGCCAGGTTTGCCTAAACCAGCTAGCATCAAGTGCCAGAAGTGGAGATACTCTCAGGTAATTATCTATCATAAAGAACCATCTGTGAGTAACAGAGGCCATCAAATTGCAGCTTACTCTGAAGAAAATGGTGTATGTGTATGTAATACTATTGAGCTCTCGTACATCTGTACAATCAATTTGTAGAATGCTTTACAATCAATCTGGATGTTAGGTGCTATATAGATATATAGGCACTGCCATTTTACAGGTATACTGTATCCCATATGTGCAGGACACTTACAACTAAGTGTATTACCAACTTGCCACAGGTTTACAGAAATAAGTAGATGAAAATCTGATTATGAAAGATGATCAGTATCCATAATCCATTTATCCATAGTTAAACTACTACATAAAGAATACAGCAAGATAATTTTAAGAGCTGTGTAATTTTTTGAACTATTGAGCATTTTTGGAATTTTTTTTATCCCTTTTGTACAAGGAATAAAGTTACCCAGAGTTCACTATAAGTGAAAGTAGAGAGTGTTGTAAGGGGTACAATAAGGAAATAAATCAGCAGCCCTTTTCCCATGTACCCATGTCTTTCAGTGGGATTTTTGCTGTATTATTCAATATAGTAACTCAAGCTGCCTTTTCCAAGTGTTGGTGAGTAGGGGATAGTATTAACAAAATTCCCAGCCTACTGCAGAGAAGCAAATACTCCCATTGTCAGAGACACTAATTGTTATCAGTGGATTTGGCCCAGTTCTGTTTGTCAGTAAGTTATCTTAGGGGAAATAACAGAAAAATTTGGATATTTTAAATGTCTCAAAAATCAAAGAAAATGGTTAATCATTTACCAAAGTACTGAAATATATGTAGGTATTACTCAGAACCTCTTAAGTTAAATTACGTTGGAAAATTGAACATGGACATTCATGCAAACTGTTTACTTAAAGTAGTTAGTCACTTCAAAGGTTTTTACTTTTTATGAAATCTGCAAAAGTGACCGTAAAGGATTGGTTGTAAGTTCTATTCTCGTAACATTGGCTTGCAACCAAGTTTAGGAACCTGGCCTAGTTGGGTAAGCTCTTTTCATTTGCTATAAGCTACATATACATATATATATATATATATATATTTGCCAAGTCAGCTCCCAGTTCACAATATTTTTAAAAATAAATTATGTAACTATGAACATAACAGTTTCATATTTTACTTGAAAATCATTCATTACTTTTATTTAGAAATATTTTGTGTTTTATACATTTTTCTTTGCTTTTTTGTGTTAATAAAAATCTTTTTTTTTTTTTTTTTTAAATAAAAACATTCTGGATATTCAAACCCTAGTACAAATCTTTGATATGGGTTCAAATTCCTTAAAACCATTTACACTGAAAATAGTCATATAGTTCTCTGATTGGTTATAATTCAATAGTATTATTTTATTAATTCCCACAATGCCTATCATTATGGCAGCTAGGTAATTTAAGTACAAGATAACATTATGTTAATTAGGTTTATTACTATAGTTAATCATTCCTATTACAATAGCACCCAAAATGCCAGTGCTACATGCTTAAGTCAGAAGCATGATCCCTGTCCCAGAGAACACAGAGAGATTTTGATTGTGCAATAGGAGCTGCACAGGCTTCTGGATCCTGCTCATAGAAATCCCACTGCAGAATCAAGACCAGAAGACAGAGTGCCTAGGCAAGGGCATTAAAAACAGGGGTTGAGGACTGACTTTAGTCCACGTTAATAGATGCATAGATTTTTAAGGCCAGAAAGGACCATTATATCATCTAGTCTGACCTTCTGTATAACACAGGCCAGAGAATTACACCCTCTTGCCCCTGATTGAGCCCAGTAACTTCTGTTTGTCTAACTCCAGAAAGGCATCCAGTCTTAATTTGAAAACATCAAAACATGGAGAATCTACCACTTCTCTTAGTAGTTTTGTCCAATTGATTAATCACCCTCACAGTTAAAATTTATACCTTCTTTCTAATTTTAAATTTGTCTGGCTTTAATGTCCAGCTATTGGTTCCTGTTGAGCCTCTCTCTGCTGGATTAAATAGCTTTCTAATACTTGGTATTTGCTCCCCGTGAAGATACTTATACATTTTAATTGTTACCTTTCAATCTTCTTTTTGATAAAATAAACAGATTAAGCTCTTTAAGTCTTTCACTGTAAGGCATTTTCGGCAGCCTTTGAATAATTTTTTGTGGCTCTCTCATTTTCAACATCTTTTTTAAAGTGAAGACACCAGAAGTAGGCACAGTATTCCAGTATCAGTCTCACAAATGCTGTATACAGAAGTAAAATCATCTCCCTGTTCCTATGCTCCTCATTAGCCTTTCCCCCACAGCATCGCACTGGGAGCTCATAGTGAGTTGCTTGTCCACTATGATCTTTAATATAATTAATAATTTATTTTTAAATACGTATAATAAATTAGATAATGTATTAATAATCTAATATTTATTTAGAGTCTTCTATGTTATCTGATGTCTATCTAGTTCACACTTTGAGTGGAGGATAGGGTTTGTTGGGCTTTTTGGAATAGGTATGATTTAAAGAGAAGCAGGTGGAGACATAGTGACTGGATCAAGGAAGAGCTCACAAAACAAAACCATCTGTTGAGCTAAATAAAAGAAATCCATTTTCCATTGCATTATTACAACAGAATGCTATCGTAGCATATTTTGCAAATTTCATTTAATTGTGTTCATACATCACAGTGGTCTTATTTATAATATTCCCTTTAATGGCTATATGATGGAGTGATATTGATTCATATGTATTATGTATGGTATAATTCTGATTTATTTCACCATGAGAATGTGTGTTAAGTAAAGGACTAAAAAAGACAGTTAATTTCATGGTACTGAATAGAATTAACAAGTATATTCTCCAAGATAATTTATACTTTGTGAGTCCTTGCAAAATGAGTTTTCCCTGATGTTCAGACATGGGGATTTGGGGTTTTTTTGTAAATCCATACACATTGCTAAATATAGAATGAAATAAAACAATTACTTTATAATAATGTACCTTATTTTGCATAGTAGGTTCATTTACTTCATATTTCTAAAATAGTGTATTTTGTGATTATCTTTATGATGTCCTAGAATTTGTCCATTTTTCAGTAATTGAAAAAAACTAAACCTGAACATAAATGCTGCCCACTTTTTAGAAGTTGCTAGATTCGAAGATACCCAGTCCCTGAACAATTACAGCTCTACCCACTTCACTCTCAATATACAATGACAGATGGTTTCACTCGCTAGCCACAATCTTTTCTCCAATCCCCAGTGATTTCAACTGAAATTCCCTTTCTTATGTTAGACAGTTCTTTAATTTTTGTATTGTTTCCCTGTATATTTAATAGATATAACAAGAACTCTGATATTCTTATAGCTTCTCTTTAGCTTTTTAGAATAGTTAAGTTTTCTGAAATTGGAGCCTAATGTTTCTGGTATCCAATTTTTTTTTTAAATACACATTTTGTTCATGTAAATGCTGCAGAGTGACACAGAAATTTTTTTTAAAAAAATGTAAAAAGTTCACTGGGTTGGGTTTTCTGAAAGAGACCAGCATTTACATCTTCCGTAAAAGCCAAGGTCTGTCATTAAAACCAAAGGACTGTTTCAAGCATTCCCACTGTCAGGCATGCTGTTGACACTGGCAATTGAAACACTCAAAGTAAGTTTCGGAGAAGATATAAACAGTACTGGTCCCAAACAACGGAATTTATTTCAACAGCTTTTTAATTTATTTGGCCACTCCACAGGAAGAATTACCATGAGACTTTAACATACTAGGTAAATAAGTGGGCATAAAACTGATAAAACTCTTGATAAAACTCTATCCCTATATCAGAAGGAGGGCCCCATACAAATAATCACTATCCAAATTAAATACCTGAGTGCAGAACTCACTAATTCCCTTACAACCATTTTTTTTTAATTATGATAAGCTGTTAGGACAGAAGCAAAATGAAATAGAAAGATGTATGGGTCTTTCCCCTGATTCTTTTATGCAGGATTTGTCCTGCTTGTTAATTAAATACTGCAGTTATGTCTTTCATATGGGCCAAACACAATCCTAGGATTAAAATGAAGACATTACAATTACCCATAGAGGATGAGGGATTAGTGCTTCCAAACTTTGACTGATACTACTTAGCAGCACAGCTGCACTTCTGTATCCCCTGGTTTAATTATGATAAGACTATATTAGCATTTAGAATCAAAGACTTCCCAACCCAGGATGTCTCTTTGATAGAGCTGCTTTATCTGAGGGTTGCAGGGGTGGGGAGAATAGCCTATGCAATATGGCTATAGGATGGCTTTGATGACTGCTTTCTGAGCAGTATCTTTAAAAGAGGGCCAGAAATGTCCAGTGTTGACGCCCATTGTTACATGTAGAATGGGGTGACTTACAAAAATGGACCTCACATATGCTGTTTTGATTAAAATATACAGATTCAAACATGATCACCTTGTCTCATTTGTTCAATGTAAAGTAACATTTAAGGTTGAACGCTCACCATTCTCTCATTATTTACAAATTGGAAACAATTTTAAATAGCTAATATAGAAAAAAATTCAGAAGAGGAAAATGAAAGATTGAATGAGCAACATACAAACACTGTTCTCCTACTAACCCTCCCTCCATTGTTTATGCTCAATGACATTGACCTATTAGAAAAACTTAGAAAAAAATTGTCTAGTGACCTGAATAAAAACATGATCTCGGGGAGGATATACCATATGCAGACAAACTAAATTATCTCTCATTGCATTTAATATTGGATGATGGATTATAATTTGCTGCAAATTCCCCTCAAAGAGTTGCCCTGAAAACACCTACAATCTGCTAATAATGTAAAACACACAAAGGATTTTTTTTTTTTGTTGGTCCACCCTGGAAAATATTGGAGGTATTCTATGCCATAAGGTGTTTATATATCACAGTGATGGATGGATGCATTATAAATGCAGTCTATATCCCCCATCATATTCTTTTCAATGTCTATGATTAATTGAGCTTGTTAGAGCTTTTAAATGCCTCCTAACTGGTCAAAAATGTAAAAGTGATGCAGGCTTGGTTTCAATGGGGGAAAAAGTTACCCAATGGTGAGATGTTCTTTACTTTTTTAATTGTTTAAATATTTTACTTTTATATTTGTCTATTTTTAAAGAGCATGTTAATATTATTGGCAATATTATTTAATATTGTGGGTCTTTTGTCCCCACTGAGCCCATGATTTGGTGAGCTCCTTTGATCCTTAATATGACCCATAGCATCCTACATAGGAGTGATTACTATATACAGTCTCCCTCTCTCCTCTTTGTCTATTTGCTCAGTTAAGACATGTCCTATAACAATTATTTTCTGCAGAGTATTCATTTTTCTTTCTGTTAATTACTGAGCTAGTCTATGTGATCATCTGTTGTCAATGACAAATAAAAAAGAAGGGAGGGTGGGGGGGTGAAGTTCTGGTCACATTGAAGTCAAAGAGCAAAGATCCCATTGATTTCAGTGGGGCCAGGATTTCACTAATTGACTGGAGCTTACAATTATACTGCAGGAGACCTGAAAATTGTACTGCAAGGTAACCTGAGTCAGCCAAAACACATTTTTGATCCAAGAGAGTCTAGACAGTCAAGGAATGATGGAGGGGAAAATTGCATCTTCCACTTTTTTCCTCTGTAATCTCCAGCATTATTTTCTTAATTTCTACCCTATTCCTCCCCTCTCCTCAACCCCCTGCTGTTCTTTGTTTTTCTTTTCTTTGTTTCTCTCGGGATTATTTTCTTTTTCAACTTCTTCAGTCTCATTTTTCCTTCCCTCCCTCCTTTCTGTAGCTACTTTTTTTCCCACGTTCCTCCTCTGTCTGTTTCTGTCATCAACTTCTACCCAGTTCTTATCTATTTTATCCCCTCTCCCTTCCCTTCCAGCTTGGTTTCACTTATTTTAAGTCCACACTGTGTTAGCTCTTACAGTGTTGAATAACTGATATCAGCTGCTTTGAGAAGTAGTGATTTCATACAATATGGACATTCAGTCTTGCCACATACAATGGAATCGTGTTCAAACAAGGTGTGAAAATGTGAAGCATGGTTAAAAAAAAAAAAAAAAAAAAAAAGTCATGGTCTTTTACTCTGTGTTTAACACATTAATACCATTAGTCAAGATTTCCTGGCACAAAACACGGTACCAAAAATAAACTCCTTTCCTCCCATGAGTTCCAAGTACCTTGAAATGAATAGACACTGACTAAATGAAACTTTGAAATTGTCACCCTTGTAGGGAAAATCCATTTAAAATGAACATGTCAATGGGAGAATCTAGATGATGCCAACATTTATTGAAATAAAATGTTTTTAAGCTCCCCAAATATTGAATTGAGTTAATTTTTTAATTATTGGTATATTATACGGTTTGGGTCAAGTTATTAGGTTTCTATTACTGGGATATTGAGGAGCAGCTACATAGGTATGATGAAATCAGTGGAGGAAAGTGGACAATGGTTGAAGCAATGCTCTGCAGCTATACCCTATTTGGTGTTTCAGGTTACAGCCATTTCCTGTTTCGCAAGATTTGCCATCTGAACTCTTAAATTTTATAGTACGTTTATGTGAAGGCTGATGAAGACATTTTTTAGTTAACAACTTTTGTGGCACAGCTACCAGCATCAGATTTTTTTAAGGGGGTTTCCTCTTATTTTCTACAGCACAGCCTCGGGGGGAGTCTTGGGATGATATGATGCCCACGAGGAGTACTAACTATAGTTTATACAGAATGGGAACTGGGCACCTAACTGCCCTTTGTGCCTTTGAAAGTTCCCTCAAAGATATTTTGTGGCATCATGGACGTTATTTAAAAATTTGGGCTATTGAAACATTTTTAAAAGCTGAGAGTATTGGCTATGCGTGGGATTTTTTTTTTAAAAAACTACTCCCTTGAATATACTCTCCTGCATCTCAATGAATGGTTATGTTTTCTTCCTTGGCATAACTTAATTGTGTGTTCGTTATCGGGGAAACGAAGATGTATGTAAGGGCACAATTTGGCCCTCCAGTTTCTAGCCTTTCATACACGGTCAGGGTGGCATGCTGATACACTGAAATCAAAGGGAGTTGTAGCTCTGCACTGACAGGTAGAATTGGAGCTTTAGTGAGCAATGCATTCGATGATTTTTTACCAAAACAGTCACTTCTGTAATTGTGTGCTCTTTTAATCATGTTCTGCTACTTAAGTGACAGAAGTAATACACATTTTGAAAAAAGTAGCCATCCCAGTTTTAAAGAAGGCACATATGTTTTGCTGTAGAAGAATGCTTTAAAAAAAGAAAAATAACCCAATCTAGATTGAAAGATTTGCAGATTGAGTCTGCAGAGCTTGCTACGTATTAAAAACATCTCTTTGTTTGAACTGGAAGTCACTGAGATACCATAATCTGGGATCTCATAATGCCATATTTATGGTCACTTTTCAGAGTAGAACCACGTTTTCCACTAGCTAAACTATATTTATTTGATAGACAGTAAAGTAAGGGGCTGAAATTGCAGTTTTCTAATAAAACTTTCAGAAGCCCTTTTGTGTCAGAGTTTTCCCTTCCCACTTTGATAAATGTACCAAGACAAACCATACTGGCATAAACACCTTTATGCTAAAATAACTGCTCTCACTAGGAGGTTGCGCCCATTTAACAAAATCAGGTATTTTACTGATTTAGTTAAATCAATGTAAAAACTATTTTTAGACCAATCCTTTGTGTGGTCTCAGTTATTTGCCCGCTGGTGAACAAGTGGCAGACTGCTATCTTGAATTCCTTCAAAGCAGTTGCTAATCACAATAAATCGTAACAAGTCACTTTTATATGGATGGGGATGATCAGTGTGGCCTAGGGACTAGAGGATTATCTTGGGATTCAAGTGTCCTGAGTTCTATTCCTGGCTCTACTGAGTGACTGTGGGCAAGTCACATCACTGCTGGTTGCCTCAGTTTCCCCACTCATAAAATGGGAATAACAACACTGAACTCCTTTGTCAAGTACTTTGAGATCTACTGATGAAAAATGTGACCTACGAGCTATGTATGATGATATTTATTACCAGTATGTTCTGTGTTAGTTTCCTTGACCTCTTGACTCCTCATATTATTCTTTTCCTATAATCCTGAAGACCTTCAGTACCTCCCAGCAGGAGAAAGTTATCATATGCTCCAGTGACAGATGATTACCATGTATATAAATGTATATAAATATATTCTGGTATTTATACTCTATTTTGAATTTCTGTTTTGTGAGAGGAGACAGGTTATTAGGATATATGTCATATCCTTCTTCGCTTGCATAACCTGGTGCAATCCTTGTCTTAAAGCATTTCAGTGTGCTGCTGTACTTAGTGGTTTGTTTTACCTTATGGTGTCTGTTGAAAGTTACATATTTATTCATTTTTAGAAAAGGAAAAAAAAATATAGTACCAGTACTGTCAGTCATGAGGCCACAAAGTGATGCATATAATGACAGATGGTGAAGATTGTTGCAGGCACTCTGCAGGGATAGTGGAAAAATCTGCATCTAACATCTCTACCTAGAGTGGACTTCCAACAGATTGGAGCCCATTGTGTGGGTTATAAATATAGAATTAACTGTATCTCTTCCTTGGTCCTTTTTTCCCCAGTTAGACAGTTAGACAAAGCTGCTCAGTGAAAATAACAGTTCAGCTTATTTTAGTTTAATGAAGCCGCTCAGTCTTCCAATAACCAAATATTAATCTACTTTCCATAAGAAGATAGTGACAAGAGTATAGAAAGCTTTAGAAACAGTATCTATAATGCCAGCAGAACCTACTAAATAAAGAAATGTTCCCATAGAAGGACAAGCATGGAGCCAGCTTATTGGTGTGGGGTGATACAGTGAGCTGCAATTTAGGAAACCTGGATTCAGGAACATGCTTGGGCTCCTAGACTGTAGGCAGCAGAGATGAAAGTTTATAGAAGTGTCTCATTTGTTTTGCAATGTACTGCTCTGGGGAATGAGAAGAGCAATTCAGATATATTCTAAAGTACCTAACAAAACATGCACTGGACATTATTAGGGATCTGCCTTTTAAACCTCAAGCAATCAAGAGTTAAGGCTGCCACTCTATCCATAATCTGCTGTACTGGGCTATATATTAAAGAGCTTGCAAGCGAGTCATTTTGCCTGAATAATATGCCTATCAGATGTCCAGCTGTGTGTGAGTGACCCTTCTTGCTAATGTAAGAAGCCATGTCTAGCCTTTTTCCACTAGAGGATTGGTTAGCGTATGCAACGTTTCTGAAGGAAGGATTAAAAAAGAGGGAGGTCTGAACAGAAAAAAGAGATTCTGTAGGAACCAGAGTGGTTCCTAGGAGTCCAGCTCCCTTCCACGCTCTCAGGGGAGAGGAAACAAACCACACCAAGCCTATTTGCGTAGATGCCATCCTATTGATGATGGCAATCAGATGATTTTATAATGCCTACCAGATAGGGCCCCCCCACAGTAATTAATTGACAATATTACATATATGAGCACAAAATGGTAATTTTCTTTCTCAAGCCTGAGACAGATTCTGGACTAAAGCTGGGACTGTAGAGAGGAGACATGGTGAGCCCACCCTGCTCTCACACTCCTTTACAGAGGTCAGTTTAAATCCCACACTTTGCACTGCCGGCACACAGACTAAGGGAGAAAGTGTTGGCGCATTGGTTGGTGGAAGCAACCCAAAAAGGTACAGGTGAGGCTAGCTCTCTGCACTGCCTGGTAGTCTGGGGACAGACTTTTACTGGTACTTTTTATTTACTTAATACTGGCACTGTGCTCAGCACTGAGCAAGGCACAAAGCTAAAGACAGTTGCTGTCCTGCTATGCTGTACATCTGAAATACAAACACTAGGAAGGAAAGATGCACTGTGCAGACCAGAAGAGGGAATAATTTAGCTTGGTGATTATTATTATGGGGGTGCAACACACTACATCCTTGTAGTGAGTTACGTTCAGCAGTAGCTGCTTCTGTCTGCAGTCCACAAGATCCCTGGGAACACTCTGCCTCTGCTCTCTGCAGGCAGATTGCCTGCAGGGACAGCCATTGGTGCAGTGCCCCTCTGCAAACCCCTAGAGCAGCTGTGGCTTTAAAAGCTACAATCTGGCCCTACATTACAGTTCAAGGCCGAGTAAATTTTTTCAGCCAAGTTAGCCCATCAATATAGGGGTTTTTAACAGACAGGCTTATGGATCCATAACTACACTGGCAGTAGCAGATGTCACTATAATACAGTGCATGATTCATTATCTGCTGTATTCTTTGCCATCCAGAGAGGCTGCTTTTATATGGGCTTGTTTTTCATGGGTTAGGGTTTTTTTTTAGAGATGGAATGGAGTGAAATTAACTGACTACAGGATGTTGTGGCTTAAAACAGTTTCAAAAAAGTAGATTCCTTTCGTTATTACAAAGCTAAACGCTGCTGCATTGCCCATATACTGTAAGTGATTTGTAGTGTTCTGTACACCATGGTTTGTTTGAACCATAGCCCATGAAAGGAAAATAACCCTTATTAATGCGGAGGAAAGCCCTACTGAGAATTCACCAATTTACTACATCACCAGTTCTCAGATGTGGGTCACCCTTACTAGGTGGATTACTAGGGTCTGGCAAGGGATTATAGTCAACATTCTCACATTTAAAACAAATGTCAGACTGCTTCATAGTATGCAGCTGCAAGGACCCAGGCTGACAGACAGAGAACAAGAAAAATCACTCCCTTCCTCCCACGGCTGCTCTCTTCCCTCCTCCCCACCCAGGCCATGATGAGCTCCAGGAGAAAAGCAGGTTACAGGTACCATTTAAGGATAGTACAGGCTGCCGAGACACCAAAGCAGCTGGCGCACCTAGCAATCAGTTGGGTCCACACCCACTTTAAACAGTGCCTCCTCTCCAACCAGAACACAGGGAGAGGGAGGAAAGGGAGTGAGATTAGTAGTCCTGCATAAAGCACCCTATAGCACCCCTCCCAGCTTTCCTTAGAGCCACCCCCTAAATCTTTGGTCCCTCCCAGTACTCGTTCCTCTGTGAGTACTTCACTTTCCTACACATGTAGGAGACAAATTCTATTATAGGGCTTGATCCAAAGATCCATTGAAAGATTCCCATTGACTTCAGTGGGCTTTGGATCAGACCCACAGACTTCATTGTCGTTTTCACAGCAAATAACAATGACCAGTACTGTGTCCATGTGCCCATATTGTAAATGATCATCCCCCCCAAAATACATGTTTTTATAATAAAAACCTTTAAAGGTAATGAGGCACTAGAGATATAGTGCTGTATAGACAAAACAAAAAAAACCTTCACAGACTATCACAAGCGATTGAAAATGTAGAGTCCATGCAGGATTGTAAGAAAAGGAATGTGGGTGATGGGAATGGAGAGCAAATTTGATAAAACTGGTAAAAACAATGCTATATGTTGACATTATTTTGAAGTAATATAAATTGTTGTAAAATGTATATAATGTGATAGAGAGAGCTATATAACATAACGTATAACAACTACTCATTCAATTTTTTGCCACTGATGCATTCCATTTAATATGCAAAACTACCACTCGCTAATTATGCCAGAAAGTATATATAGAAGTGTCTTTCTTAAATTAGAATTACATTGCTGTTGCAGACATGCACATTTCAGGTGGATCACATTATGAAGGAATGTGCCATCTCTCTCATAGACAGACAATCAGAAAATTGTGATGAAAAATAAATTTCAATTAAAAATTGAAATGAAAATTTTCATAGTCAGAAAATTGGAGGGGTGGGGTGGATATCTATCTGCACTTATAGCACACCCCGACCCCCAGACTCCATCCCTAGTATTTTCAACAGTCTGTGAAGGGAGCCAATGTGAGACACTTCAATTGTGCATCTTTTTCACATTTATGATACAAATGCTGGTATTAATTATTTGTTAATCTGTCGTATTAAATACATTTTTACAAAAATAAAATGTATAAAGTTTTTTATGGTTGCTAGTCTTAGTGATAAGATAAAATAAAGCAGTATCATGAGTCATAAATAGTATCTTCATCTGTAACTGATGTTATGAAAAATGTGTCCTAAGAGGTCTGTGTGTTTTCCCAACAGCATGTTTGTTATCCCATTTTTCACCTGTTGCCAGAATAACATTCTGTGGTTTACATTCTTAGGTATGAAATAGTACTGATGAGGTTAGAGGCTTAGTAGCAGCACAACTACATGGTTGGTTGAAGCTTAAGTGACACCTCGGCTTACCTCAGGAATCGTTTTGTATACTCCAGAGGGAGTTTGTATTCTAACTCTCCTCAGTTAGAAAAGAGTTTGGTCCAATGAAGATGAGGAAAATAAAAAAGTTGAAAGTGCTATGGAGATCCTCAAGTATATTATTATCTGTTGCTCAGTAACATGAAATGCACAGCACTTTGTGATACAGATGAAGACAGATTGCACATGAGCATGTTTAAGGTTTCTGAGACAGAAAAAGTAAACTAGTTGGACATGAGAAAGTGAAATGAAGATGCCCTTTTAATAATTCAGTGTTGGTTCTTTTATCTGTTCTGGAAGTTTACTAAATGCTACACAGAATTTTTGAACTGCTGACATAGATCTGTGGTTCTATCCTTTTAAAGAGACTGGACAAATTCCATATTTATAAACATGCAAACAGTTATTGTCATTTGCATCAGCATTCCGGTCTCTGCTCCATTTGTTTATATTACTCTGTGTTTCTGTAAACAGGCCTATAGATACTAAAATAAGTACCTTGGGAATTCCATAGAACAGCCTTTGCCCAGAAAAGAACACGCAATGAACAAGTTAGAAAAACATTTGACCTACATTCCGCCCTAGGTTACATGCATATGACTCCTCGCTATCTAGGTCCACCCTGCCTTTCCCAGGTCAAAACACAGCTATTGAACCAAATTTTTATCTCACTTACACATGGGGAGTTAAAGGGAGATGAATGCATGTCTCTGAGGGTATGTCTACACTGCAGAGTGAAGTTAACTTACTTAAAGTCGACTTTCTATTTGTAGTGGCATTAGTTGTGGCCATGAAAATTTGCTTTGGGTAGGAAACTAGCATGCAAGGATTTAGTCTAACTAGGGAGGAATTGTTTATGGATTTTGGTTTTTAAATGTACAGTTTACTTTCTGATTTTTTTTAAAAAGAGGCCTAT
Organism: Emydura macquarii macquarii; assembly: GCF_026122565.2. Lineage (NCBI taxonomy): Eukaryota > Metazoa > Chordata > Testudines > Chelidae > Emydura > Emydura macquarii. The sequence goes on along the minus strand of NW_027131527.1, from coordinate 19,655,075 downwards.
AAGAATCTCTTACTTTAAAAAAAAATTAAGTGAATTTTTATGCATTTGGGATCCATATTACTGAATAATCTCTAGCATATTTACCCTTTAGTCTACAGATCATACTGATCCTTAGTTCTTGTGTTTCACTTGTAGATCTCAAAGCGCTTTACAGTGGAATGGTCAATTTTTGTAGCTGAATTAAAATATAGTTGGTTTCTGACAATCAATTACTTGTCTTTTTCATGCATGATACAACTTCCCTGAGTCATTCACAAGGCCTCTACCCTGTCCATATTTAAATCCCTCTTGTAGACCCACTTCAACTACACTTCCTACAGTGAATTAAGTTGACATCTATATAAATTGCTCACTGCCATTCCCCTAACTTATGTCTACTTGTCTCTGTCCTTTGAGCTCCTCTGAGCAGGGACCATCTCTCTTGATCATTTGGAAAGCCCATAGCACATAATAAGCATAACCATAAAAATTAATATTGTAATATTGTAGGGGGTTATATATGTGAATAATTTAAGGTGATAGCTAAGTGCTTCCTAAGAGCCAGCCTGTCAGTGGCACTACTTGTGCGAATAAGGTGATCACAGTTTGGCTAGAAAGTATTTTAATGAGCAAAACCAAAATGTAAACATTGTATGTGATATTTTGGTCATTGTTAGAATCTGATACAGCATGCAGAGCAATAAATATTTACCTATTCTTCCCGTATGTTTTTCTTTTGCAGGTTACAAAAGCCATTCCCCATTCTCCAGGACAAATGACTCTTCATATCAAACCTTCCCTGGTGTGTGGGGGTGATGGATTTACTCATTCGAACTTTGATGGGTGCATAGATTCTGCCACATGTATTGTGGAGGCTTTAAAAACTAATGTATAAAGTTGTCTCCATATAGTTTTAGTTCTATGGTGAATTTTATCACGATGTTAAATATTAGTGTATTGTTGACATGATTGGCCTATATTTTACATAAATTAAAAAAAAACAATGAATTTGCTCATATCTGTTTAAATGTAAATAAATGTTGAGGCTTCTGGTACATAATTTGCTACTCTGCTATAAAGGAAACTCTTCTGATCGCCTGATTCCACCATCTTTTTGCCCACAAGTGTCCCATTGACTTTATCTGGTGTTACAAACTTAAGGGGTAAAAGATGTTTTTCAAAAGTCACACTGGGCTACTCAATACCTTTAAAAAGGCCCCTAGAAATGTCTGAACATTTTACCATAGGAATGCACACTATTGTCAACTCTTGATCTTTGCCCAAGACTCTCATTGAGATCAGTGAGAGCCTTGCACATAGAACAAGTATAAAAAGTGGCCATAATAGTTACAAGCATGCTTTTCAGATGTGGTTGCCAAAAGTTGGGCTGCTAAATCCATAGTTAGGTACCTAAATAAGTGTCCTTTTTTCCCCAGAGGTACTGAGTACCCAACAGCTTCCAGTGAAGTCATCAAGACTCCTGGATGCTCAGTATTTTTGAAAAATCAGGCCATTTATTTAGGTGCCTAACTATGGACTTGGGAGCCTAACTTTAGGCATCCATGTTTGGAAATCTTGGCCTACATCAAGAAGTTCTTCAGGAGCTATATAGTACATATTCAGAATAAAATCCTGCCCCTACTATCTGAAGTCATGGAAGTGACAGAGTAGAGTAATATCATTGCCCAGTGTGTCCCCCAAACAGGTGCAGATTAACCAATATGCACTGTGCACTTACTGGGTCCCTCCTTCCCCAATATCTCAGAGCAGTCCTACCACCATCGGGAGGCAGGGAACACCCTCCACACACACACACACACCCTCCACACACACACACACCCTCCACACACACACACACCCTCCACACACACCCCAAAACAATAACAAACCACCCAGGGTCAGGAAGGGGGTGTGGCATAACAGAGGGATGGCCCTGCCTCCATGCTGTGGCAAAAGCCAATGCGTCAGATTGGGGAGCCAGGCCAGCCGTGCGGGAGCTTCTGCGGGGTCAGCATGGGGCAGGCTCACTCTCCAACATCCCCCCATAGTGCATAGGGCCCCAAAGTTATTTCATTCAGCACTGCTCCCAACCATCCAACAATACATTTGATAGGTCCTGGTGCAGAGTGGGTAAGGTTGACCATAGGGACTCTGGGGAGTGTGGAATGGGACACACCTTCCTGCTCTTCTAAAAAGCAGCAAAATGTACCCACTGCCTACAGCCAGCTTCATAACCCACTGGGCTAGTCAAAGCTCTGACTGTGTCTCCAAGGCAAAAGATCATGTCTGTGGAGATACAGTGTGCCAGGGAGGGTAGTTGCACGTCCCTGTCATTGTCCCCGGCCCCCACACTGTGTTACATGGCAGTTCTTCCATGCAAGCAAGCAGTGGCTCCCTCTCCTCTCACTACCACACTTGTGCAGCACAGGGTTGTGCCCTACAGTAATAGAAAATCCAACATCCAGTGCAAGATGACTGGTGATGTTATTATTTACTTAATTACATCATAATCTACTTATGCTCTGGGGTAATCTGCTTTTTGTGTTTCTGAGGTGGTATATTTATTATCTTTATTTATTACTAGTCAAGTAATACTGGCTTTATATTCAAAAGATGTTACTGAGAGCTTTCTGCAAGCTCATAGAAGGATTTATTTCTTCACTTCTAGAGATAAAGTACCAATAAAATTTGTCACCCATCCTAGAAGTGGTGCAACCAAAAACAAACAGCCTGTACATGTGAAAGGAAGAATGAAGAGGGTGCTAGAAAGAAAATAGGCAGACATACAAATGCACCTATCTAATTTCACTAGATTTGTTACCTTGTAGCGTTTTCTAATATATATGTTTTCATCTGGGCTATAATGCTAAGTTGTAATGCTAAATTGTAACATTAAGTTAACTTAATGAGTTTAACACAAGCGCACACACACACACGCACATGCGTGCACAAAGTTACTGGACCTGAAAATAGATGCACTTAAAATAGTTCAATATTTGCCAGCATAGTGGTTCAGCGAAGGGTGCATCATGCCTCAGTTCTTTGACTCTTTGCTGTCTGGAGAGACATTGATTCTTAGCCTACTAAACAAGGTGCACTCTGGCGACTTTAGGAAAGGTACAGGAGCAGCAGCTATAGAAGAATTTGCCATTGCTTTAGTGGATAACAAATGCAAAGAGAAAATGTAGATAAGGACTTTACATGAGCACAATTACATACCAGTGTGATAACAGCAATAAAACTCTGATGGCTTTCCAGGTTCAGAGTTACAGTAGCTACACTAAAAACATTAAAACACAATTAATTTAAGTAGTCGCAATTAAACTGTAGTTAACAATAGATGTTAGATACTTTGTTTTGGTAGAACATTTGTAGGTGTGCAATGGCAGTGATATTTCTATGTATATACTTGAACAAACAATTAAGTCAATATGATGAGACCTGAAAAATAAATTAATAAAAAATAGTCTAATTGCTTTGAGAAATACGGACTGTCAGAATGTCAAATATTCTTAAACTACTTTTAATTTGGTTCTGTGAAGTCAAGTTGTAATTGATCAGACCTGTTGTGGTGATAGTGTAAATTTTTAGGCCCAAAATGTGAGAAAAAGTACATGAAAGTTCCTACAGTCACAACAACAAATGTTGATGGGAAATGGTACAAAAGGGAGATAGAAAGAGTGAATTAATCCAACCAAAAAGGCTCACTGCTATAAACTTAGGACTGTCTGTTGAGATCATGCTTCATAAAGATAATATGGGTCTGGAAATTAATGAACCAAAATGAATGTGTCAGATATTAGGCCTAATTGGTGGACAAAATAATGAGGAGATGGGCTATTCCACCCATCACTCCCTTTTGGAGTCCTTACAAAAAAGGGGGAAAAGGCACTTTGGGAGGGAAATATGAAAGTACAGCTAGAGACTACCGGAGAAACTTCACCATCGTGGCTGCTACCCCCACCATCTCTTGGCACCCAGGCCTTCATCAAACTGATCCTAAAAGGTGTCTTGACTAGACTGGGCCAGAGAAAGGGACCCAGATGACATCTCCACCTCTACCGGCTACAGCCAATTCCAGCCAACAGCTAGGATGAAATTGAATTGAGCTTTACAACAACAGCAGCAGCAGCAGCAACTAGCTATTTTCCTCAAGACACTTTATTACCATCTAGAAGGCTGTCAAACAAGGGGTGTTTTCCTTCCAGCTAAATGAAAAGGGAACAAGGGATGCTGCTAAAATAAAAGCCTTATTTAATAGTGTACATTTCAGATGCTTTAACTGTGCATCCTTCCTTTCTTTATCTCTAATAAAAGATTAATAGTATTCATAATGATGCATTTGCCATGGTGCTAAACAGGCTGAGGTCTCTGATTAATGCTGGACAGTGACTGGGTCATATTAACACTTTTGGCCCCTATGTTAAATCTACATTTACAGACATTCCCAACTGAAGTTAGACACAAATTTTATTTTAATTAGCCCTTTCACTAGGTCATATTTAGCAATTTGGAAGTATTAGGTATTCTTCTGCATTGCAGCAAGGAATAAAATGTCACTCTCAGAGCAGACAAGGTGGGTGAGGTAATCCCTTTTATTGGGCCAACTTCTGTTGGTGAGAAAGACAAGCTTTCGAGTCACATAGAGCTCTTATTCAGGTCTGGGAAAGGTACTTCTAGTGTCACAGCAAAAGGCAAGGTGGAACAGATTGTTAAGAACAAGTAGTTAGTACATATTGTAAGGGACCATTCAAGGTAGAGTGGCCAATTAATACCTCTGCAGTCATAGGACAAAAAGAAGGGGTTAGTGGGTGGAGACTGCTTACATATATAAGTAATTAGCATATATTCTAAGGGACCATTCAAGGTAGAGTGGCCCATTACTATCTCACCCACCCACCTTGTCTCTCTAGTATTCTGAGAACAACACTGCTACAACTGTACTACATACTCTCAGGCCAGATCTCTACTATAAACTTACATTGGTGTAACTATGTTGCTCAGGGCTGTGAAAATTCCACACCTCTGAGCAACCCTGTTATACCGACCTTACCCCTGGTGTAGACAGTGCTTTGTCAACAGGAGGTTCACCTGGGGAGGTGGACCAATTATGCAGATGGGAGCGGCTCTCCCGTCAGCAGAGGAGTGTCTTTACTGAAGCGCTACAGCACAGCAGCAGCACAGGTGCAGCTGTGCCACTGAAGCGTTTTAAATGTAGACCTGCTCTCAGAGCCTGCATTTTAGCCCATGTATCCAAGAAGTAACTATCACTCAGACTGTTTTTTCTTAATCTTTTTTTTTCCTGAATTTTTTGGGGTATCTGAAAGCTCTGACAAGAAACCAAAATCTAATACAACAGTTAAATCACTATGGTTTGTTCCTTTAATAGTGTCCATAAACTAATGCTACATTTTAAGTGACATAACTTGCTTAAAATTTAATTTAGTACCTAAGTATGCTTCATGGCATTTCTGTTTTTAATGTCAAATTCTTTCTATTAGGTTTGTATATTTGAACAAGCAAAATCCTGTAAATGGGCAGCATGGTATAAATCACAAAGGAAGCCAGGCTTCAAATGGTCCATATTGTTTAAAAGACCATTGAGACCAACCTGTGGAACTGTCTCATGAAACCCTGGCCAGGAACAGAGTGGCAAGTGTTGTAAATGTGCACATGTCACTCTTGGAGGAGCAATGCCTGAACACAATACTTCCAAACAAGAACTTAAAAAAAAAAGAAACATTAGAGTAGCCACAAAAAGCTGATCACTTTAGAAATAAATGTATTCAAGTGAGAAATGGGTTTAGCTGTTGCTTGATTTAATGCACACTGGCTAATAAGCCCAGTCTTCTAGTTGAAATAAACCTTTGTGCTGCAATGTTGACGAAGCTATATTAACAAATTGTCTCCTCACAAGTTCTGCTCAGGAGCTAAGGATGACAAATGATAGTAACCTTAAGCAGGATTTTTTCCTTTGATGTTTCTGAAAGGAGAAAGAAGCCTTGGAAAAAATGGGAACAGTTTTACCAATGTTTTCCAGTGTATTGTGTCTATTGAAAAATAGTGTATCATTGAGATACCGGTCCTTAGTCTAATCTCTGATACATCAGTGTAATCCAGATTAACGCCACTAAATGCAATGGAGAATATCAACATCAGTTAAAGTACTCAAGATTTACACTGGTGTTAGCCATAACAGAATCTGTCCTGTTGTCTCACACATACAGTGCAGCCAGTCTCCTCATTCAGTCTGTTGGAGTTACTGGTGGACTTTCAATTTAAATATGCTACCGCTTGTCAAAATGAAAACTGCAGTTCAACAGCCATGGATTCAGTGAATCAGAAAAAAAGACCCCAAAAAATCAGTGTTCTTATTTTATTCATCCATGCTCCTCATATTGACTTCTGAGAATTCACAAACTTCATGGGGTGTCTGTCTGCCTGGAGCAAAGCTTCACACAGCTGTGATTCAGATTTCTGTAATTTACACCCTTCCAGTTCTTTTGTCCTTGTCATGGGGCAACTACTGTGACACGCAATTATGCCCTGCAGGGCAATGAAACCAGCCTGGAAATACTGTTCTGCGATTCAGTCAGGGTACATTCTCTCTTCAGAACAGGAATTCCCTAGAATTTTGTATCTCCATTAGACTACGATATCACCAGAAATCAAGAGCAATATATACATGGTTGTTAAAATAGACTTTGATTGAAATATATGAATAGCTTATTTGAAGTCCAATTTTTTAAAAAGCTGAAAGATTTTGAATTGGGTGGTTTTAACTTGGGAAGGAAATCATTATCTTAAAGAGGAATATAAATCCATTTACCCTTCACTTTTTTTTTAAATATAATTTGTCATATCAACTTTAATTACCAAAGCCATTTGTTTTAATGAGGGCTTTTCTCCCTCACAGCCCATCTCCTTTTTCATCCTGTATTGAAGCCACATAATGCTGAATTTGTGACCTGTCAATAGTTTCCTCTGCACCAGACTATGGAGTCATAAACACAAGATAATGACTTTGCTGCAGTTTCAAGTGGAAAGAGAAACTGGGCTGCAAGGAGAAATGCCCTAATCAGAAAGCACATCTTTCATAGGAGCAACGGGAATGCAGGAAAAGTAAGAGCCTAATTCTGTATTCCTTGAGCACCCAGATCTCCAGTTAAACGTATAAAGGAGCTTGGGTGAGCAAAGAATGCAGGATGCCTCATGTACCTGTAAGTTTGTTCTGACACAACTATCCTGTCCTTTCAATTTTACTGTTATGAATGGCCCTTTTTAAAGGAATCTTTGTGAAGAATGTTATGGAGTGAATGCAGTTACTCAGAATTTGATTGAGTAAACAGCCTACATTTATATATTTAGAAACAGTTGTGTCATTACAGCTCCTGATAAGGAAATTTTAAAAAAAACAAAATCCAGGCCTTGCTGCTTGGAGGAAAGAGAGAGATATCTGTGTCCACTGTTATTTTGGGAGGTGTTATCCTAGTGATGGGCACCATATAAGAACTTTGGTATCTTCCCTCCCTTTATAAACCTGTTTGCCCTAGAATTGTCAAGAGCCTCAGCAGTCATTTCTGACTAGGATCAGCTGTATATGTACCAGTAACCTGTAGCTGGCAAGCAAAAACTTTCCACTGTCAAAGGAAGATTGTTGCTGTATAATGCTGTTCTTAGAAAGTAAGCAACAGAGAAAGTGCTGAGAGCAGGAATATCCTGGGATAATAGTATTGTGTGGAATTGCCAGGTAGGCAATGACACATGACAAGGCTTGGGTTGAAATCTGATAACTGCATACCTCTGGTGTGTTGTGTGACAATGGCACATACTTGATAAAGTGTAGTTGTCATAGTTTAGGAGGGGGGCATTAATAATATATTTTGAAAGAAGTCTGTTTGGTGGGGAAAGGTTTTTTTATTATGTATAAACAAAAAGAAACAAAGTAGTTGCATCTATAGATAAATCCATCACAGCTATCTTACTCAATAAGAAAAAAATAATTTCAAATTGTCATTAACAGTAGTGTTCGTTCTAGTCAGTTTAGTTAACTAAATATAAGTCTTTGACCCATCTGACATCCTAAAGCTCATGGCAGCTTTTATCACAATGTGTAAATTAAAGACAGACCTCAATCATTCAGAGACTTATGCACATGCTTAACTCTACATGTGCGTAGACATCCATGAATCTACTCACGTGTAGCGGTCTTTACAGGACTGGGACCTTTGTTCCCATTCAGGCTGTTCAGGTAGTCTGTGTTTCAGCACCTGCTCAGTGGTGCCTCAAATTACATGATCATGCTATACTGCAGTAAGATGGTAGCTTAGCAAGAGCCACCAACATGTACTGTTACAAGCACATTGAAAACAATCACAACCCAAAAACTATCCTCAACATGAATTTTGAATAAACAGTATTTCTTTGGCTCTTGCACTCCTCTGCACATGTAAAACTGAGGCAGCCCAGAGCCATACACTTGCTCACCCTTTCTGAGCCACTGCTTTGACCTCTTTGGGAGAAGGGGCAGTGCCAAAGCAGAACAGCCAGGCATCATGAGAGGTGCTTCTAACAGAAGGCTGAGATTGACAGGAACATCAGGGGCAATTCAGATAGTCTGCACTTCCCTCCTTTCTGCATTGACCGCAGTAGCTTCTCATTTCTTGTCTCTGCTACATAGCCATTGGTTGACCATGCCTTCTTGCTTGACAAGTTATACTGCTGTATGAAGGGAAAATACCATGTAAAGCCACATGTTGCTTAGGTACCGCCATCTTGTCTCTTGCCACATACCCACAACCATGCAGCTGTTGTGTAGAGACCACAATGAGTAAGTGTGGCTACACTCTAGAGGAAAAATACTATTGCATAGTTGTCTTTCCCCTCTTTGTGACCCTTAGCCCCTTTCTAATAATGTCTGCTTCCCTCCCTGCTATGCAGTGGAGAGGAGCAGATGGCTATCGTGTAGAAAATACATTTTTAAGAAGGTAAAAAATAAATTCTGGCCTCATACAACCATTTACAGCTCCTGTTGACGTCAGTGGCCCAAAGTTTATGAGTTGAGGGGTGCAACATTTTTTCAATAAAATTGAAGATCTTGAAATTCAACATTTTTATATTTTGTAAAGAACTGTAAAACGGGCTAATTTTCGTGGAAAATTTTGCTATGATAGATATATTTTTGCTTAAAAATGGGCTGAAATGTTTTCTGGTACAAATGGGACCCTTTGTCCAAATGAGGATGGATTTGCAGAGACATGCTAACATTTGCTTCTTCACTTATTTTTAATTGGGAAAGAGCCATCTCATTGAAACTGCAACTAAAGCCAAATCTGAAACTGTTAAATGCAGAACACTTTGTACAAAATCATGGAAAACAGAAACTGAGAAGATAATACAGCTCTGACTGTAACTATTGTGGTTTTTCCTTTGTGGGAGTGAGACCTTGTATTTTGAAAATCTCAGCTATTAAGAGTAAATCAAAAACTCCCCCAAATGAAAGAATGACTTAATTCAAAGTAATTGTGAAAGTGATGCCTTCTATCAGAGACACACTAAAATACCGCAAGCCAAAGATAGATAAGGGGAAATGATTATGACCCCATCCTTCCAGCAATCCAACTACTATGGTCATTATTAGACCTCAAAATATCTGATAATATAAAAGACATAGATTTTTTTAAGGCCAGAAGGGATCATTATGATCATCTAGTTTTATCACTAATCATGACTGATCCCATGTTCTGACCTGCAATCTCATGACTGACTCTTCACTAGTTAACTTATAAACTGACAAATGCACACTCTAGAACTAGAAGAATTCATCTTTTCTTTTCTTTTTTTATGGTCAGAGGAATGGAAATATGGACAAAATATTTCATATATCTTTTAAATATTTTAACTCATTATACCTTATAAAAAAAAAACTTATCTGCAATCAACTAATCAAAAAAATGTAAGCCAAAATATTGTCATCCAGTGGACTGAGTATTCCATATTAGTCTTTCAGTAGCTAATGGAAATGATATTATAGCTTCCTTTCCATTTCTCTTTGATCTCTCAGTCCTTATTCTCAAAGGAAACCTGCCCAACACTTTCAAAAGACAAGCCTGAGAACTTAAATTTGTTACTGTGCTGGACACCAAAAATCATGGTCTGAACAGAGACACTGGATTTACAGTTTATAACAAAACCTGTGACCCACTCATCCTTCTTTTTGTCCTATGACTGATGAGATCTTAAACAGGCCACTCTACCTTGAATGATCCCTTACAAGATGTGTTAAACAATCAGCTCCACTTTGCATTTGACTGTGAGGTTGGGAGTCCCTTTCACAGACCTGAAGAAGAGCTTTGTGTGGCTCAAAAGCTTGTCTTTCTCACCAGCAGAAGTCGATTCAACAAAAGATATTACCTCACCCAAACAAACCAAAACACCAAGACCCTCCTTTGATCAATTTGAACATCAAGTTTAAGGGAAATTGGAAACCTTTCTGAAGGGTTTTCTTTTTTCTTTGCCCCCTATATTGTCTGTACCTGTGAGGGACATGACAGACATTCCAGAGGATTTGAATCCTCGTAATGTTTTGTAGTCTAGTCTCATATCATCATTATATATTATCCTCACTCTATCCAGGAGAAAAACGAGTCATGAAGAGATTGACGTCCCCACAGGAAGGCCAGTACTTGATGCCGATACTTCAGAAGCCACTATCCATAGTTGAAAGGAGAGTGGCAGAATCTTTTAAGGTAGCTGAAGAGATTAGTCAGATAAAATTCCTGCACTTTTGCCTGTTTGGGCATAACCTTCAGTTTATGTGATAGGTAAATCAGGTATAACCTATATCTCCTGGCTCCCAGCGTGGTACTTCAAGGCCACCCTTCCTCTCTAAATGAAACAGTTAATGCCTTTACATCTTTTTTCCCCTCAACATACCTCCGTGCAGAAACTCCAGAGGACTTAGAGATTTAAGAAACAGATAGTATTGTTAGCACAAGATCATGGCATTCAGAGTGGGCTTAGCATGCCATTTGGTTAGATAGTTGGATATGCACAAGAGCTGGATTGGGTGAGGTCACACTGGCCTGCTGGGTAGGTACATTTTCCTGGAGTCTGCTATCTTGTGCTCTAGAATGTAAATTTTCACTTTAAAAGTTCTTATGCTCACAAAGAAAACCTTCAGAAGAAGTGATGTCTTCTTAGTCTGCAGACACCCTGAAATGATGGGTCAGAGAGGGGTGTGCTGACCCATTTATCTCACAGAATGTTGATTCTGGAGCCCAACAGTGATTATTTAAATATTGACATCGTTAGAAGGATGATCCCATTATGAACAGCTTCACAATCTACTGTGAGCAGTGTCTCTTTTTGGCACCACAGTTAGGTAGAGCTTGGGTAGGTATGTCAAAGGCTTCGTCCCTCTGCAACATGTCAGGGCCATGTACTTACTTAGGCTACAGTCATTTAGGTGGGGACAGTTAATATCACCAGCCCAAAGCCTGAAACTCAGCTCTCCATGTGAATTTCTCTGGGGTTTGCCACCTCCAGGGTTCAGAAACAACAATAAAAAGTCTTAAAGAAGCCACCAGTCGCTTTTCCTTCAGGGGAGCCAGGGGCAAGCCACATTCCGGCTTAACGTTCTCTCATCAGTCATCAGGGACCATCTTGTGATAATGGTTTATAGTGCAGCCCAGGGAGGTCCTCTCAGGGAGCTCAGACAGTCCATAGGCATGGAGCAGATACTACCCTGTCTCCATCCCCTCCCTCATGAGCTGGAATGATCAGAAATCTACTCTTCACCCAAAGCTACCCACTGGTGGGTCGGGCTTCTCCCTCTTTTGAACTCTCCCTCCAGTCCTGACATGCCTGCAGGGCCACTCAAGTCCAGAGCAACACTTTAACCCCTCAGGCAGGGTTATAGACCACTTATTTCCTTCTGATCACTGTGTGCACCAGTGTCAGGGCAACTTGTCCAGGACCCTGTGGCTGCTGAAAGGTTCCTAGTCTGACTGGCAAATAAAATAAAAACAGATGATAAGACTGGCAAAAATACAGGCTATTACACAGATAGGCTTCTGTTCCCTCTGAGAATTCCTCATTCTCCTCTCGACTACAGACACTTACTTTGACTATGAATGGCCACTTCCTCTTTGAGGTATCAGCACCCTCAACCCAACAACAATCTCTTCCAGTCTCCCCACATGGGAAGAGCAGCACAACCACCACCCACACTGAACTCTCAAGAACAGCACTTATGGTGTGAGAAAGATGACCTCAACGTCAGGACACTGGCTGGGAAATCAGGAGATGTGTGTTCAGCTGGCTCTGCCTCAAACTAGCTGTTTGACCTGAGATAAGTAACAATCTCTCGAAACCTCAGCTCCCACCGTTTAATTGGGAATAATGCTATCTCCCTACCCTTCAGGATAAACTCAATAGTGTTTGCGAAGTGTTCGGCTACTAGTACTGTACATAGATGGGGACAATGGGGTGGGTGTCTGCCTGCACTGGCTAAAGTGGAAGGAAAGAAGATTGGTTGCCTGCCAGCAGTGGGGACAGACATCTTCCTTGTAGAGGTGAATGGTTTGAGGCCATGATCTAGGGGAAAATTTGAAGAGGAGTGTGGTTAGGAGTTTGCATTGGGGAGTGGCATTGATCAGGCCTCACATCAAGGCCTGAACTCAACCAGTCTGCTCCTGCACCATAGACACCATGTAAATTGGCTGAGGCGCATATCATCTGATAGGTCTTAGAGGTTAATTCCTACATCTGATAACCCCCACTCACTACACTCATTGTCTGCTTGTGAGATTTCAGCAGCATGGCTTTATGCATGCTTTTGAACTTATCTTTTAAAACAAAAAACAAAAAAAACCCAAGTCCAAATCCCAGACTGAGTTGTGTCGCTGTTCAATGGACAGGTAGCATTTCTGAAATTTATAGACTGCACAATTTTTCTATTAAGAGCTAAATAAATCATAATGTTTTCAGATGGGTGTAAAAACACACCTTAGATTTTGAGAGTAATGCTTATAAATTGTGTATCAGAGTTGCATCAACATGTCACCATAAATCTGCTCATCCATAAGAAATGTTCAATGATCAGGGGAGAAAAGAAGCAAAAACTGGCAAGGGGAAGGGAGGGAAGAAAGGAAGAAAAGACCAGCCTTTAAATTATAGGTCTTGAGTATGGCATTGATGGTAAAAATAATAGCAAAAAGGAGCAAATCATAGTTTTCTTTGGGAGGACGCTAACTCCTGTTCTATAAGCTTGGTTGAAATAAAATAATTTCACCACTTTAAAAAGAAGCAACATTAAAGAGAGGAACTTGCTGGCCTGGAGCACAAAGTACTCAGGGACTTTTGTGTGCATCCAACATGCTTTGCTAATCAGGAGGGGGAAAAAAGCCCTCAGTTTTGCCGAGAAAGCAGGAGAGGCATTTTTGGAGACAGAGAAGTTAATGGCCCATGCACTGGAAAGTGTGCTCCTTCCTCTAGCATCAGTCTTTCAAACACTTATTTTTGCCCTATGTCATCTCCCCTTTCATACTGGTCAGCTGCTGTAAGGGAATTTACTGTCAGCAGGCAGGACGTATGACCATGTCAAAATAAGGGATCTTATTCTGATCTCATTGAAACTAATGCAACTCTGGTATAGTTCTGCTGAAGTCAGTGAAGTTCCCCAGTGATCTCAGATTTAGACACAAAATGTGGCCCAGCCTATTGGATCTAGCACTGATATAATCTATGCTACAGCTCAGAAGTCAACTGCTTGCTGCTGTGAATGTGCCAAGTTCCCACCAGTTCAGAGGGGAATGGCAGCTGATTAACCTAGTTCTTTTTAATCACATTGTAGAGAACTCCCCTTTTATTCACTCAGAAGGCCCAAATCACTGTAGTCTCTGACATCAAGCTAGGATATCCTGGTGTGCTCAGCTCAGGCTGGTCAAAAGGACGAACAGTGGCCACTGCCTAGCATCAAAGGGGTTAAAGGATGAACTGAGAGACAAACAGTTTAAATAAAAGCGATGAACAACTAATAGACCAGTTTTTAGAGGACACTGCCAAGGTAAATAAATTGGCAGAGCGTCTCCCCACCGGAATACACATGCAGAGAGGGCCTTCTGTATGTGCCTGTCTCCCTCTCATGTAATGGGGGATCGGTCACCTGCATAGCAACCAACTGTCTAATTCCAGCTTAGGTCAAAAGCAACCAGAAATTGTTCCCAACTGATGGCTGTTTTGTTGTGACTTGCTGTAGTCCCCGTAAGCATGAAAGTGTTTCATTCTTACGCCCATGCCTAGTAAGGAACTTTCCACCATCACTACTAGTTCTTCCACGGGCTTGAGATCCTGGGAGACTGTGCAGCGCTCTTTTCCCCTAGGAGGTGCTTCTCCAGCTCATTGGTTGCATGTGACGATAACTGCAGTAATGCGCCTTGTGCTGTACCTGTTGCTCGCATTTTACATGAGCATTGTTAACAGATTACTGTGCTGGTCCAAAGTCTCATTCAAATAAACAAAGAACTCAGATGTGTTTTTAAAAAAAGTTTAAAATGAAGCTTAATTTGGGCCTATAGGATTTCATCAGAGCCACAATGCCTGTCTCCAAAATGTGGTTTTAATTATGCGTTTAAAGAGCTCACAGCCACTTCTACACCCACTTGAAGACCTGCAGCTCCAAAAGGGCAGATCTGCATGTCTACTTAGTTTGAGCTGGCAGATCCTCCCCACTCCCCCAAGAAGGGGATGTGGTTTGAGCAGACAGCACTAAATACTAATAACAGTCAAAAAGAGGCAGATCTGGGGAGAAAATGTTCAGTTCAACTTAATGCCAACCTTATCTGAAATAACTTGCACTCTTCGGCATCCACATCTGTGTAGTCACTAGGGGGCTGCTTAGCTACAAGTGTGTTTACAGAGATACACATCTGTCAGCTGAATCAGTGACCCAAATGCAAAGTGTAGCACTCCAGAACATGATGTGGATTTGTGACGCTCCCAGGAGGGCTATGGATCCATAAACTAGGATATCAGTCAGAGACATATGGATTTTGTCAATGTTAATTTTGCTATAATTGTACTCAGGTTACGCAAAGGAAAACTGCTCGTTCTGCTGAGATCAGCATGCTGACATGGCAAAGCTTAAACATGCCTTTTTACCCAAACATCCCACTTTAGTAGCACCCCAGAGGTGATTGCAGATCAAAGGACCTGCCCTTCTCTCCAGCTGTCTCATCTCTCCCTCTCGGAGTCCACCCATTTCTTTTATTTCTTCCTCAGGCCATCCTTCTGGTGACCCTAGGCCCAGTCCAGTAATGAAGTCAGTGGTGTCTTCCTGAACCCGAAGACAGCCTAGACTAGAGCAATGACTCTGAGTGGCATGAGCCACATCCATTTTAGGGTTTCGCTACATACAGTATTTCCTACAATTGAACTATACCCATTTCTAAACCCATTTACTGAGCTAAACAAGCAATATTGATCTAAGCACTTTTCTATCAAATTGTGTTCACATGAGGGGGTTGCACCAATTTAATATTGTTGGTTTAGAAACAAATATCATCAAATCAGTGCAAAAAATGGGGTGTACACTAGGGCTTATTGGGATGTTAACTCCGAGACCAGTTGCTTTCTGAGAAAGCCCCAACCAACAGCACCCCCACAGAGGACTTTGTGGGAAAGATCCCTTGCTGATGCTACTCCATCATGGGTCCATAGTGTCAATAGAAGTCCTCCAAACACAGAAACCTGTGCTCAGGGGGTGGGTTTTTCTAGGCTGGATTCCATCCCATATGAAGGCAGTGAGCACCGGGGTGGAGAAAGGGGAGTCCTCAGTCTGCCCAAACAGGAGCTGCACTGCCACTCCTATGAGCACAGCCCATGACTGAGACGTCTCAAAAAGCAGCAGACATGTACATGGATAACAATAACATCCAGAATTACAATAGTAAAGACTGAAAAATACAAGAGGTTTGGAAGGGATCTTAACACCCGAGCTTAAGACTCGAATTAATGAAGGATAGAAAAAACTTCCCTGAGGATAGGTTATGCTATAACTGCCTTCTACAGAGCTTCCTGCACCTTCCCCTGAAGAATCTCCTACTGGCTGCTGTCAGAGATAGAATACTGGACTAGATTGACCCCTGGCCTGATCCCGACTGTCAGTTCCTGTGCTCCAGCTGGCACCTCTTGGGGTGAGGCATGTCACCGCCAACCCAAGCAGAGGCAGGGCCATAGCGCAGCGTGAGACCACAGTGCTGGGGCAGTATCACGGAGTTTTGCGTGTGGAGTGTGCCTAGAGATCTGGCTTGCTTTGACCTGGACCTGACTGACAGAAATGTCTCTAGAGACGTATCCGTTAGGTATTTTTAATTGCCCTAGGAGAACTGAACACGACTGTCAGGGGTTCACAGCAGCTCACCCACTCAGGAGACATGAAGTTGCACTCTGTGACTGTTGAAGAGTCTAACTCACCTTCCAGCAGACCAGTTAAAGGTAACAACGGTGAGCATGACTTTTACAAAGTCTGCATGAGATAGGAATGATGGCAGGTATTATGGACCTCTACTACTATTTGAATCAAGGAGCAGCAGTGGATCCAACGGAACTCAGAGGATGTGAACCATAATGGCAAAAACTGGGCATACACCTCAGCTGAGTGGCAGACGCAGACTTTGGACATTCCTTTACCTGCTCCATACCACCAATCAGATTCATTTCCCTCTTCGCCAGATGGAATCTAAGCTATTTAAAAGAAACACCACAAAAACCATATGAAGGAAACATAGGCCCTGGCTAAACGTGCTTGTTTCCCAGAGTCTGTGCCCTTTGGCTTCCTAAAGTTGGATTGAAACGAAATATTGCTTGGATCACTGAAATGTTTGGGGCCCAAACCTGCTCACATATTTCCAGGTGAAGGGCACCCAGGATGGAGTCACAAAATGGCAATGAGGAGAAGAGGGTGTTCAGCACCTTATAGGACCAATCCCCTATCAGCCTCTGTATTGCCTCGAACAGTTTAACTTGGCATTTTATTAAAGAACCTCCCTGCTCCTTGTCTAGGGGCTTTTCCCATTAACTGTTTTCATATGTATTCTAGTTGCTTTACAGAAAGTCTCCATGCTTATATTCTCCCATTTATTCTAATGATGCTAGTCACATATCATATATGTGACAATAAGCCCTGGGGTGAAGACCTAAAACATCCTGGAGTGCATTCAATCCCCTGATTTTCCTCCCCCAGCTTTCTTCACTAATGCCTTTCCTCATTAGTGAGGACAAATTCCCCACCCTCGTTATTCCAAATTGAACAAAATGAGTTTTAGAGCTGCATTTCAGTGGTTCTATGGGTTTGATTCCCAGTAGAAAGATAGTTCTGTGATGAAAACCACAAATGTCAGTTCAGCAGGTCAAACTGTTAGGTCTGTCTTTTCCAGTGTGTGTGTCTGCTGCATCAGCTGAGAAAGAGAAAGAGGGAGAAAGGGAGAGAGAGCATATTTATGCCTCTGTACGTCTGCTACACATTAATAGAGCAACAGTCTGAAGACACATACGTTTCTGAACAGTTGCACCAAAATTGCAAATCATTGTGACTGACAAGTTCCTGTTTGAAAAATGCAGAAATAGTAGCTGCATCAACATGGCATGAACTGTGCAATTATTTTTAAGCATCATATTACTGAGCAACATTTTTTTTTCAGGATTTAACTTTAGCTAAATGACTTTGAAGCGAAATAATGAACTGTGAGGCTTGGACTGTGCTCTTAAGAGTTGAGATTGGGTTTGGCAATTGTGATAGGGATTGGCAATTCAAATGATCTCTAAGGGAAGAAGGGACATTTCTGAGCTGTTGCACTCTGAATATTTTGAGCCACTGAGAAGATATTTATGAGAAGTGAGGGCTGTTTTTGTCTCTAATCCAGGTTTTGACTCTGATGTGCAGTTTGTAAGCTGCTTTGCACTGCAGAGCTGAAATCCTGAAATATCAATGATGTCACCTTCTGCTGCTGTTCTGTATATGCTACTGCACAGACTCAGCATTAGCTCTGTTACAATTTTGTTAATTCTCTCATTTGGGTTGCAGTTTGAGTCAAAACAACCCGGCTCAGTGATGATACAACAGCACCATTCTGAAACATGCCTGAAGCTTGCAGAGACTGGGGTGTTATGAAAAATGCACAGCACTGAAAACAAGACAGTGTCAGTTTTCAGGAAAATGGATCAGTAAAGTGGAGCTCTAGGCATGTCTCTTTATAGAAGGATTGGTGCAGTCTGTCTTATGCCATGTGTAAAATATTCAGTGAAACCTTCAAATGATGTGCTTTTTTGGTCTTGACTTGAATTTCTGAAATATATTTATCATCTAAAAACATGCAAATAGAGTTAACAACTCTCCCATTTGATACACTCAGTGTTCTCACTAAATTAGAAATGTAGGGATTGAAGTATATTTAATCACGAAAGAGAACTTCGGTTCATTAAAACAATTTACCCACCCCAGCACAGGAAGAATTAGTGGTAAAAGCTATTTCTGCCATCACAGATGACACTTTAACCCTTTGATTTCCACACCTCAAGCTAAGCCTTTCAATGCCGCTCTGTTGTTTTCACTGGGACACAGTATAGATCAGTCAAAAGCCAAACGATTGACCTTTTGCTGAGTGTTAAATGTCTAGGGAACAAAGAGCATTAAGTGACAAGAAAATTAATTTCCCTGAGTTCTGTGGGACCTCTCTTTTTCTCTAAGCCCAACTTTGTGGTAGTAAGGAGAGCAGTTAAAGCTCTTATGCCTTACTGCTCTATGGGAGTGTGCACAGAATGAATGTACTAAAAGTCGGCATAGGTTTATAAAACAATAGAATAAGAGAATGGGTCATGCTAATGAAATTAAAAACAGCATTTTTCAACAGGTCGGTTGAAGTATAAGTCACAAGGGTGAGAAAAAGTTCTAAACTTTGCCACAGCCAAGATATGAAATGTAAAAGTGATTTCCTCTTATATGCACAGGGCTTGTGTGTGTGTGTGTGCGCGCATCTACTGTGGGAAAATGAACTTTTTTTTCAGTCACCCCTGACATCTGACCACTCAGCTGATCACAAGAACATTGTGGTAAACCACAGCTCAACTTGAAATTATCTTTTTTAGAACACAGTTCCTGTTGAGCTGGATGGCACCTCCTGCATCACCTGCTCTTCAGCTGAAAAGCCCTTTCTTTATTATCTCTATCCTTTGCTCAAATCTGTATGGGGATTGATTGTGCATTTCAAAATCTTTAAAAGCAAAATACATTAATCTTTAAGGCCAAATTCTCCAATCCACTGGGACTACCTGTGTGATTAAGTGCAACTCAGCATGAGTAAGGGTGCCAGAATTTTGCCCAAAATGAGCAAAAGACGTTTAAAGAATGTTAAAAAAAAAAGAACGAAGGGCATCCATTTTGCAATTTGCGCATGATTTTAAAATGTGATGTATTGAAACATTACTGAACTCACAAGCCAAAACAAACATCTTTTGAACGATCCCCGGAGCAGAGATCAAGCAAGGCTTTGTATATACAGTATTCCCAGCTGTTGTAATGCCTTTTGACAGTCATGGTATCTTTCTTTATACTTAAGAAAGGACAGACAAATGTGCTAAAGTGAAAATCTTGGAAGAAACAATTCTAAGTAAACAAATGCCATTTTGTTTCTTACCTTCTTTCTTTTAAGGAGTTTATAATACACTATGGCTGAGTTTTAGCTCTGGGGTTCTAGCCCTTGTGAGATGCCCTACAGCATTGCCCTGGTAGTGTTTCACAGCCCGATCCAGAGAGCCGAAAGGTTGATCATCCAGAACACATAGGGGCCCAGTGCACAGAGCTGGCTGTGCTCCTCAATTTCCAGTCTGACTGGAAAGGGTTCTGACCAGTAATGCACTGCTCAGCTCTAGTGCATGTCACTGGAATATAGGTCAATATACTGGCCTCTACTCCAAGCAAGCATGGGTCACTTGGGTCA
Source organism: Emydura macquarii macquarii (assembly GCF_026122565.2). Taxonomy (NCBI): domain Eukaryota; kingdom Metazoa; phylum Chordata; order Testudines; family Chelidae; genus Emydura; species Emydura macquarii. Next base: position 19,635,099 of record NW_027131527.1, on the reverse strand, counting down.
TAGCCTAACCCTAGCATGTTGCTTTAGCTACAAGAGAGAAAGGGAAAGGGGACAGATTGGGAAGGGAAAACAATAAGAAAGAAGAAGAAGAGAGGATCATTCTTCATTGCTTTCTGTCTAGCACGTTTAATTTAAATTCCCAAACTTTCTTGACCTGTCTCAGTCACCAAGATAAGTAAAGTGTCTCAGGAAGGCTGAAGGTCAACATGCAAGGCAGAACACACCTGCCAATTATTTTTGCTCCAGGCAATGACTTTTCCTTAACACTTGATTCCACTACTGAAGTGAGTGGTAACGTGTGTAGCTGTGTCAGATTGCTGGAGAAAACAAATGACATTCAATTGCTGAACAGTTCAGATGCAAAAAGATGGACCTGCAGATGTTCTTTTTCCAGTAGGTCAGTGCTGAATAGCTATTGGCCTTGTAAAATTATTACCTTGTTATTGGGAGGCTGTGTGGCAATTTAGGCCCAAAACTCAGGTTTTCAGTATTGTCAACTTCTGCCATTTTGTATTTAGTATCTTCCTTAAAATCCCAGTTCCTGGAGTCATGCTGTTATGTGCAAATCTCAAACCTTTTTTTTTTTTTTTTTTTATTTAAAGGAAATTTTCAGTCCCCAGGGTTTTGGAGAAATGCTTGAAAACATGCACTCTACAGGCTCAAAACAAGAAGGCAAATAGCAAGAACCCCAAATTTATTACGTTTAACCTCTTGATTTTAAAGGCTTTTGGAGGGCCTGACTGAAGATTTTTTAAATACTTACTGTTGGTAGTGCCGGTTTTGCAAAATGTAAGCAAGCCTGATCCAAAAAAGTGAAGCTTTTTACAAAACATAATAGGAATGGAAATGTTTTCAGGATATTTTGTCAGTCAAAATCGTTTGTTGTCTTCAAATATTCCCGTATGGTATTTCCAAGCCCAACCTGACAGGGTTTGGCTAGAGCGTAGGAACCAGGAAGTGATACAGAAACTTAAATTGACCAGCCTGTTTTCTGTTCCGTTAGCACTAAAGTTCAATAGTTAGCGTGTCCTATAACAACAATGAATTAAATGTGTTTTGGTTTTAAGTTTTAATAGAAAACACTGGTACTTTTCAAAAAGAGTAGGGCTGACTGTGCTTCAGACCCTGCCTTGTATTTCCTGGATAACATTGTACAAGTTTTCCTTCATTTGCCCAGCTCTGTCTTTTTTCCTCAGGGGGAGGAGCCAAATACACAGTATTTCATTCCAAGCACAGTGGTACACTTCTGTGGTCCTTTCTCTGGAGAAAGGACTACCACTTGTCCCAAACTAGGCTTGATGCAGCTCTGGGATATCACAAATTCCACCAATATAACCCATAGCTGAGGACCCCGATGGCAGAAATTTTACCTGGACAGGATTTTCAGTAGCATAATATCTCCTTTGGAAAGTTGGTTGAGAGTGGCTGGTACAGTCTGGGGATGAGGTATAGCGCAAACATCTGAGTGATGTACTCATTATCTGCATGCCACATTGGAAAGACACCTGTGCCTTGGTTATCCTTCAAAACTACTCTTCCCAAGGCAGAACTCTCATGGATGGGAGCAGTGCAAATACCACCAGTCCCATACTGTCCCTATGAAATTAATTCCCTCATCCACCACACAGAGAGAAGGTAGGGATTTGTCCATCTCCCTCTCAGTTCTGGGGCCAGTTGGGAGCCAACCCACTCCCTGGAGCAGCCACAGGGCAGCTACGGCCCCAAAGGCAGCAGGGCACAACAAGAGAGAACCACAGAGCAGAGTTGTTCCAGTCATGCCCCTTCCTCATGGTCATTCCTCCAACACACTTCCTACCCTGGAACCAGTTGCCATAAGGCTACCTATACCAGCTGTATGCCAGCCAAGGATTCCCCTATACCACAGGGCTCCCCATGTAGCCAGCTGAGCATACTTTAATAATCTACCTTTATGTTGTTCAAATATGTTTTTCATCTAGTTGCATCCATTTACTGATGTATTACTTACAAGTTGGTATTACTTGCGCATTAGTAAGTGTGTGCAGTTAGATGTAAAGGAGTGTAACATATCGCCATATACATCACCTCTGAAGTTTGGCCTACGTGTATAGATTAATTACATAAAATGTGACTCCTTTTGAACAGCATATAAGTGCTCTGGATATTCTTCAGTGTGGTGGGAAAACATGGAGAGTAGAAGAGCTGTTTTTCTTCCGTAGAGGAGAAGGGTGAATATTCAGCTCTTTCCAATGAAAGCTTTGCCTTCATTGTCCTTGCAATGGAAGAAGCAGTCCAATCTCTATCTAAAGAGAAAGAGCAAATCTGGCTGTAAATGGAGTGCATCAGCAGCACAGGGAAGGGTTCAGAAAGTGGTGGGAATTTGCAGAAACAAAAGTTACAGACAGCTTTCCAGACATTATGAAAACAACAAGTATAGCAGTAATTGAGAGGGCTAAGAGAAAGGATGACATCACTCCACTGCAGTTGAAGAAATGCACGCAGGAGCAGAATGTACTGCCGAGATGTCTGCTTTACAGCTGTAATTTTAGGAACTGCTTCAGATCTGTGTTATGGGATTCTGCTGCAATATTTACACTAAAGTCTAGATTTTGTTCAGTTTAGAATAGAATTACAGCGTTATGAAAACAGCCAGGGAAAAGAGAGATGAGACTAGACCCCTTTATAGTCAGAAAGGATTGCCTGCTGCTTCAGTGACAATGACATTATCCGTTGTAGGGTAGAAAATTTTTCTCAAGTGACTTGAAAAGATTTTAGATCCGCTGTGGTTAACCCATCAGAGGCCTCTTCCTGTAGCTCAGAGGACAGCAAGATTCAACATGTGCTGGCCATTTGGGGAACAGATTCATAATGAACAGATATAAAATTTCAGGAGGCCAGAGAGACTTAAAAAAAAGTAACCTTCTGACACTAATTTAGCAATTCTTTTTTTCTTTTCATTCTCATACATGGTATATTATACCCAATATTAATGAGCTTGGAGAATTATTATGCCTCACCGATTTGATTTTAAAAAGCTTTATGACAAAATATTAATTTATCTAATTGATGTGTAAGGTCTTTAGAACGCAGTTCTATACTGAAATGGGGCTATATAAAAATGGCACCTTCTTACTCAGTAGATCTGCTCTTCATGGTGTATTCAGGATCACATTTGCTTACTTAAGTGACAAAAATAAGTTGTTGCTACTTTTTGCTCCAGTTAGCAGAAGAGAGCCAAATAGCTATGGGAGAGTGAGATGGAATCTATTCTGGTTCTCACATTATTGACAAACATGTACGTTAAGTTCCAGAGCCAGCTTCTGCCTACAAACAAGGACTTTTCTCAAGTGTAACCAAGGGCAGAGTTGGGTCTTTAGATTCATGACGACACCTTTATAATGACCCGTGAGCATGAAAGAATGTGTCTAGAGTCTGACTATCACACCCCAGGATGAGCCTGTATGGATGGAAATTAGAAACCTCCAGCCTTTATTCTCTATTCCAGCCAAGCTACAGTCAGCAAAGGAATGGAACAAGGTGGATTTGCTTTGCCCCTCCTGATATTGTGGGGCCATTCTGGGTCTTGCCTAGCCCGTCATAAGTTAATATAGCCTAAGGGCTGGCACTGGTCTGTAGGGGCTGTTAGAGTAGACACCCCTAGGATGCCTCTTTCCCCACTTCCATGATCCTATTCTGGTGGATACGAGAGGATTGGTGCACAGCCAAGGATGCTGGCTGCACACACTCAAAGGAAGTCTACACTAGGCATACTGTTGCAGCCATTTTACATTACTGGAGTAGCATAAAGGGGAAAGGGAGACTCAGGCCCAACATCCTGACATTCACTTAGGAAGCCACTGAGTGAAATAAAGATACTCATGAGACTATTTATACAGACTATTTATACAGAGCAGGGCCATACTTTAATGAGAAGACACTCCTCATCCCAGCCAACCAGAAAGAGACTGTCCTTGGCTCATTACAAGTACATGACAGTCAACTGACTCTTTTCTCACATATAAAAGGTTAAAAGAATCTCTCAATATTATTGATAAGGCATTAAGAAATGTCTACAGCTACTGTACTTTTTGTTAAACCATGTATATATACTATATTAGCCTAAATCTATACTCTCCCGTGTTCAATAGTCAGAAGCTCTCCTTCTTTGCCATTACTGCTGACACATTCTTGACTCAAACTGTTCTGATATGGAGTCCACTGCGTGGCTCTGGACTTATTACTTGGGTGCATCTACTAACACTCTGAATAAAGTAAGTTAAATATGTACTTCTTTTAATACTTAAGTAATAATGCTCCAACCAGACCTTCCATCTGTGGAGGCCACAAATGTTCATAAATTAAAGCTCACAACATCACTGTGAGGTAGGTACTATTAGTTTCTTTTGGCAGATGGGGAAATGGAAGCAGAGATGTTAACAAAGTTACACAATGAGCCTATGGCAGAACAGGAAATGTAGCTCAGCGCTCTTGCCTCCTAAATATCTGCTTTTTGTAGTGGTGATAGTAGTAGTGGTAGTAAACAAGTATATTGCTGTAGCATTTAACGGCTGCAAGCAGGTTAAGGCCCAATTGCATTAGACTATGCACAGATGTAATAAATGAGCGTCCCTGCCCCTAAAGTCCGCCCCTTCCTGTCTTGAAGATTTTAAACAAAATCAAGAAGTGATGAAATTTTAGAGCCAAATACTCTTCTTGGCTGGACATCTCCGTGGGGCTGGTGCACACATACAAAAATTATAAGCTCTTTAGGGCAGGGACTATTTTTGTTAGGTTTGTACAGCATCTGCTATAATGGGACCCTGGTTCACTAATAGAAATAATAGCAAAATGTGGCTTTTTTCTGTATATGGGGTCACAGCTGACTCTCTTTGTGATACTGAGACACTCATCTTTGCTTTTTGATTCTCATACTTAGACAACTCATGAAATTGCTTCTGCCTGCTAAAATGCCTCTATTTAGAGCTAAGCCAGTCTTCTGAATTGCACTGTACACACTTTAATGCAAAATTAGGATATTTTGACCAATGCTGAACTATTTCATACACAATGTAAAAATCAAGCAAGGGGAATTTAATCTGAATTCATACTGTTAAAAATCTGGGCAGCATTAAAGACCAGCTGATAGCTTTTCAGCTACAGCTGGCCCCAGGAAGGACTCCTGCTGCTGATTTAGTAAGAATTCCTCCTGAGGGAGCACACCACCCTTCAGTGATTTTATTTACTATTGGAAATGGTCCCATGTGCGCTCCCTACCATACCAGGCAAACTCAGCCAGGTGCTATGGCAGAAGAATGAGATCATGGCCAAACTGCTGCTCCACTTCTCTTTGCTCTTTCCTGAAAGGTTAACTTAGTACCTCCAACAGGCCCAGTCAAGAGCAGAGCCGGCATTCCCCAGGGGGATGGTTTCTAGCCACTGCCCATAGTGGGAGAAGGGCAGAAGTACACCTTGTGTCCTGTCAACCACCCAAGGAAGGCCAAACACAAACTACCCCTAAGCTAAGAACCTTGACTTGTCTTGGGGAGCATTTCTTATCCCTTTTGGAGCTCTTTTATCCCTTTTCCTGTATATCCTCTACTTCACTGTACTTTCAACTACTGAACTGCCCTCCTAGTATATGTTTGATCCATCCTTGTGTTTCAGGCTGTAAATGAAGCTCAGGCACCCTGGAGTTGAAGTAAGTACGTACTGTCTGCAAAGGTCCACCAACCAAAACTTCTTTACATCCACAAACTTGGGCTACATAAAAATTCAAACCCTGCGTTTTCTCTGAGGCATCTACTCAAGGTCATCGAGAAGCAACCGGGAGGGGGGAGGTGTAAGGGGGTGTTAAGGAGCTTTCTTATGTAATTTACCCATCCATTCCTCTTCTGCAACTAGTGGTTCCCTCTTAGTCCACAGAGGGAGAAAAAGGTCATTTTTCACTACCAATGAACTTTTTTAGATTCTGTTGCATGCTGTCTGTTCTAGAGAGCTGGATTTCTTAATTGTTTACAGACAAAAATCCAAAGTGGCATTCACTGATTTATTGTCAACTCAAAGGACTCCATTTCAGCCAGCCAAGTTTTTGCCTAGTAAAAGTAGTAATTTTAGAAAGGGACATCTGTTTAAAAAGAATTTTTATACTAATGACAAAAGCTGAAGAGCAACACTATGTATTACACCCATGAAGCTTTATTGCATGGCCCTATGCACACAATGCTGTTTCCTCTTATGAAAACAGTACCCATTTAAATATCAAGAGGACAAAAAAATCTCCAAAAGGAAAGCTCAGAGAGGGTTAATTTTATCCCTCTTTTTTCTGCTCTTTCTTTGAATAATGAAATTAGTTGTTCCATAGTCTCTTGAAGGGCCAAGCTTGGTCTTCTTACAGAACAATACATGCTGTGCTCTGTATGTGAATGCACTTATGGTGAACTTTGAACTACACATCTGCTACAGAGAAGTAACTCTTATTCCCAATTGGCCATTACTAGCAGAAGATGCAGGGTTCATCCATGCTTTAGCATATTTTTATTAGATAGACTTCAGCCTTACAGGCAAAATAGATTGGTCGTTACTATTTATACACCTCATTATAATGCACCCTCAAGTTTTATTATTTCTATTGGTTGAATGAGAGCAGCCGCTCCATTTTACAAAGGTGAACATTGGACTAATATATAGCATATTAACAACCTAATCCTCTTTTTGTTTTGTTTTTAAAACATTACACTTCTGTGGCTGTGAGATAGTAGTTAAATGAGACTGGACTAGGAATTTCCTCAGGCCACTTTTCTGTATGAATTAACATGAAGGATCTGATGAACTGATTGCTGAAAATTATTGATAACAATCCATCTTCAGGGAATAACTTTTCCCTTCTGCACTCTGATTTGTCTGGCTTCTTTCCAATGTTCTCCCTTGAAATTTGATGAAATGAAATGATGGAGAGGGAGAAAAGAGGGTTAAGTAGCAAGAGTTTAAATGAGATAGTGCCGCTTATCTGCAGCAGCGCTTCTCTCTCTCTCAAGCTGATTTACACATCCTCTGAGCTGATTATAAGTGATTTATAGAAAAACCGATTCCATGGCCTCTGCTCAAAAGATCAAAGGTTAAATTCATATTTGATGTGTTCTGTAAAACTCTGTAACTGGCAGCAAAAAGACCTCAGCTCATTATGTTGTCTTTGTAAACAAGATATTTGCCTTAGTGGACTAGCTGGCAAAATATTTTAGATAAATATTACTCCCTGCTTTTATCATATTGACCTTTGTCTCCTGGTACCATGAGTTACAATCCCAGGTGTAGATTTAACCTCATGATAAAGTTTAGGGTCGTTGCAATATTCCTCATTGGCTCTCCTGAGTCCCCACATTCCTGAAGCTGGTGTTGAATGGGATGGGAATGTGAGTATTCAGAATCTGGCCATCTACCAACTATACCATCATCCCACTGCTGAATGAAATTAACAAATAGTACCCACAACAAAACACTCTGTAGGTCTAAGAATACCTAGAGGAGTTGGTAAGCGTCACAGAGTAGACATTCCAGGTCTGATCCTTGCAACCCTTATTCCCATGAGTAGTTCTTAAGTATGCAAGCAGTCCCAGGAATTCAATGGCACTAATTTTGCCAGTAAGGGTTGCAATGAGTATACATCTAGTTGAAATGAGGTGTACTAGATAAATTAGGGTTTTTTTCAGTTTTTTCCCCTAATGCAAAATATTTGATATTTTCAGAAACATTTGGACAGGTTTATCAAAGCATAAAATCAGGAACTAATATTGTTACTTAAAACCTTTTGATGGCTCAGATAATTGAAAAGGTTATGCAATTAAATTAGCACAGTATTGCTATACAATGGTCCTAATACAATGGTTCTTTACACAACAAAAGTGTGGGCTATTGTGTCATATCCATCAATGTAAACTGCAAAGGCGCTACACCGCTGAATAATGTATGTTACTTAGACTAAAACCAGCATCTGCTATGACAATGGAGGCACAACACCTAGCACTGCAAGTAGATGAAGGATTTCTGAGAGATCCAAGAGATCGCCTTATCAGATACAGAAAATGTATCTGGGGACATGGAGGGAGAGGCTCCTTCTCTTTTTTTTTTTTAAACAGCTTTTAATACAGCAATTTATACTCTTCCCACCTCAAGTAACAGTATGATGACAGATAGTTATACAGACAGCTGTAACAAAAATCATGTGAGCAGTGTTATTATGCTGATGGTCACCTTTTAGACACTACTGAGACTTGTGGTCAAGGGATCTGTGCAGCTTCTTTCATTAAGAGCCTGATCCAAAGCCCCATAAAGTCAATGGAAAGTCTCCCATGTGGTTTGATGGTCTCTGATCAGGCCCTTACCAGCTGGTAGTTGATGTGTGCTGTGTGGGAATGACATTTTACCTTTTCCTCAGATGTCCTCTGTGTACTTGTTCACTCATATGATTGCCATGGACAGAAAGGATCAGCAGCTTGCTTGTATCTCACAACATTATATCTCTGACCCTTGGACTGACTTTCAAAGGCATCTGTGAGTAGCAGTGTTTGTGTGTCGTGAACTAGCTAAATTCTGTTAGAATTATGTGAGCATCTGCAAGAGAAACTGGGAAGTCACAGAGTCATTGCACACACCTCTGTAGCTGTGCAGCTGTTAACTTCAGAGCTGGGTGAAATTCAAAGTTGGTGGTTCACAGAATTTAACTCAGACTTTTTACCATTCCATCTGACATGATTTGTTCCTCCAACTCCCAACCCTACTCCCCAAATTTTCCTTTTTGTGAAATATTGGTAAAATGGCAGGTTTTGTATTTAAAAACATGCAACAAGAGCACATTTCTACATGTATTTTACAGTCACTTGTGCTGTGATGATCTCCTTTTCACCTTAACATGGGCCATTTTTTTTTTTTTTAAACCCACATGCCTCAGCCAATTTTCTTTTGTGAAAAGATGGTGAAGTGTTTTCATTTCATTATGAATATTTTTCACACCCCGAGTTAACCGGTTTGCAAGACTTTGAAGCTGGCTCCTTTCAGTTAATAATTGCAAACACCTCTGCTGGAAGCCAGACATTTCTGCTTCTGAATATCATGTGGCTTCATTTGGCCAAGGTAATTTTTGTCTAAGTGTACCAGGCAGAAACGAAAAAGGCTGAAGTGATTGAAGGACTGGTCTTCCTTAATCTCCTGGATGATGCATCACTATTGCCCACCATCCATTCACTTTTGTTACTCTAATCTGTAATAGAGGTTTGGCACCAGAGGCTAGATGAATATGGATGCATAGGCTCTAGGTTTGCAATTACAGCTCTATTGCTAGTTAGAAGGGGTGGGATCCACAAAGGGACTTTGGGAGGTGCAACACTGGAATCCAATCTTGAACTGAAAACATCAGGAGATGGAGAATCTACCACTGTCTTTGGTAGTTTGTTCCAATGGTTAATCACCCTCACTGTTACAAACTTACACCTTCTTTCTAAATGGAATTTGTCTGGCTTCCACTTCCAGCCATTGGTTTCTATTATGGCTTTCCCTGTTAGATGAAGCACCTCTGGGAAGGGACTTTTACACTGTACTTGAATCACCCCTCAGTCTTCTTTTTGACAAGATGAACAGATTGACAGTCCAATTCTGTTTTTCTGGGAAGACTTGAGAGACGGAAGCCAGACTCTTCTTTGCAAGAACAGAATTTTGCATTGAGATTTTTATATTCTTCTGCTTTGTACATTAGGGGCTATCTTCTGCTCTCAGTTACACTCGTGTCTATCTTCAGTGTCTCCATTAAAGTCAATGGAGGTTTTGCAGATTCACACCAGTGTAACAGAGCAGACGTTGTCCCTAAGCATCTCTGGCACCGTTCAGTTCTGCTTCTAGAGGATAAACATCAGGAACTGTTTAAAAACTTTATGGGATTAACTCAGCCCACTACACATTATAGGATCAGTACTTTGGTTCCCTGGTGCAAGGAGCCTGCCAAACCTAGAAGGGCAACAATTCCACCTGGGAAACAGATGAAACTGTTTTAGTACCTTATCCTTAGCTAGGAACAGTGAAGTTAGATATAGTGTATTTGGAAGAAGAGTAGTTTGGGCTCATTACAATGGCATTTGACTACTCTGTGGATAATCTAATGATGTCCTGTAACATATAAGGCATAGATGAGAACATCATTTTCAAGACTTACATTAGTGACTGAGAACAACAACAACATAAAGCAAGTGAAAAGAGTATAAGCCACTTATTCTCATCCTACCATATAAAAGCCACCGAGGCTTGCTACATTGGCAGAGTTTAGTCTTTGATAGCAAAAGTAGTTTGAAGCTGAGAGAAATGCAATATCATTACATACACAGATGCTTCTTTCACTCTTTATTAATATTGGGGGTTGAGGGATTGTTTTGCTTTTTGGGATTATGTTCAAACCTATCTCTAGTCTAAGAACCATACACAGCACTGATTCCCTGCTCTTCTTTATGCTGTTCTAACAGCATATTTCTCTTATACACACACATGGGGGAACTAGGTATCTGAAGGACACGCTGATAATTTTTAAATTGTTTCCACCTGCGGTAAGTCATATTTCTCTGATATGTAAAACGCATAAAGACAAGTTTACGGTAAAACGAAAGGGACGTGCTTCTAAAAATCAGGAATTCATGCTATTTGTTGGAGTCAACACCAAGACAGATCTTCATGCCACCTAAAGCCAATGCTAAACTGGGGCTCTCACTGGGAAACAAATAGAATATTGCAATTGTTCTATTAGTAGGTGTGTGTTTACAGCTGTGCCAGCCTGTGGGGGAGTGACAGAATAGCCAGCCAGTTTGCAAATACTGAAAGGTCAAAGTGGTATGGCCAGCTGCCATAATTCTGAGAATATATCAGGCATTAAAAGTTCGAATGACTTGGCCCAATGATTACTTACGTATAGTTTAGATTAGAACATTGAACTGGGATGATGCTACATCTCATTAATAGTGATTATAATAAAGTGAAAATAGCACTTCTTACTTCTCTTTGACCCCAAGGTAATTCATTATAGTTATTTGTATTGAGTAGTTGTAAAACAGTAAGATTATATCAGTCAGTTATGAATAAAGGGGCCTGTTTTTTTCACTGACTTCCACAATATGTAGTTATTTACCCCTCTGTGAGCTGAAAATGCTACCTGATGAGAATTCCTCACTTGCTTTTGCACCCACTTTGTACAAGTCTAAACCACACATGGTGCAAAGCAGTGGAGAACCAAGCACAACATTTTTTCAGGGGGGGGGGAGGTGGGAGGAGTTAGGGTTAATAGGCTTTTGGAAGAGCTGTGTTTTAAGGAGGGGCTTGAAAGAGGGCTGCATGGAAGAAATCCCACAGAAGAAAGTAATAAAATCCTTGGCAATATGAAAACAGGTTGAGATAAAATTGAAAACAATGTAAGCCTTTTCCCAAAACTCTAGTCAAACCCCAAACCTGGATTACTTAACTGTTTTTGCCTTGGCACTGTTTTTTCCATCCCTTCCTGGTGCCCCTGGAGAGGGACTGTACTTGTTGGTTTTGGTCCAGATGAAACCAGGAAGGGATGGAAATCTCACGTGAGGGCCCAGATTTCCAGACAATTGAATTTCAGATAAGGCTGGACAAGCATCCAAACTTTGTACTCATAGGAGCCAAAGGGTAATTTATTGAAAAGATTTTTCCTGCAGAATTGTAGCTGTACAGTCATAAAGGCAAGTATCTAATGTATATGTCAGACTCACCTTGAACATCAGCTATGGCTTCCACATACTCTGCCACCGTGTTTCACATGGACACTCTGTGGCTTCCAGATGCATTTAAGATGGCCATTCTAAGTATATCTGAAAATCAGAAGAGAAAGTCATGTGAACATAAAAGATAGGACCGGTCTATTAAAATCACAGCAATGTTATGAACTAAGGGCCAGATCAGGGTTCTGACTTCTCTGCACATAGTGCAACTTGGGGTGTATTTGACAGGTAGTGTAATGCTCATCTATGCACTTCCCAGTTCTTGTTGCACTGTGTTACAGCAGTTTGAGATAAACAGGCAGGGACTGATTATGGGGAGAGGTATCCTGGGTACACCCCAGCAGCCGGTGATAAACTTGAGAGCCTCTGCCACCTCAGCAACCCCGGTAGATCATCCCAGTGGAAGGATTATCTGCCCTGGGCCAGTTATGCCAGCCTGTTTACATTGGTGGTGCTCAATCTGTGTGTTTGGTAGAGACACTCAGTTATGCTCATTAGTTATAGATAAGTTCCTGGTGGATATGTCCATCAGTGGTCAGAAAACAGGATACTGGGCTAGATGGACCATTGGTCTGACCCAGTATGGCCATTCTTATGTTCTTATATTCTTATCCAAATTTAAAAATACCCCGATAATTATATTGTAGGTCTCCAAGCATGGAAGATTCCTCCCTCCTAAATGGCTCTGTAGCCCACCAAAGGACCAGTGGATCCTGGCTGTCCTTCCCTCTGCAGCAATAAAGTAGTCACTTCTCCTATTGCCTGGAACCAGTCCCCTGTAGCCAAGTCTCTCCCCCCAAATGCTGTACCTGTCCATGTTCTCTGTACATGACTAGGCAGTCCCAGCCACATGCAAGCTATCCTGGGCCTGCAGTGGGTTGCCATTCTATGTTAACCAGGTTCCTAACCTAGTAACTATTTCTCCACCCAGGCCTGGCCCCCACAGGCTCACAGCCCACAAGTTAGGCAGACATTGGTTTTCATGAGGGTTCTTCTCCTTCCGGGAGCCTCCTAATGGGCTCCCTGATAAATGCTCCCAAACAAACATGTTCCTTGGTCATTTTTTCCCAACTGCTGCCTCCAAGTTGATGCGAGTGGGAGTTGGTTCCCTTAGCAAGGGGAGGGTTGGAAAGAGCTCCCGCAAAATCTGCTGGTTTAAATTCACTCAAGTTTCTGCAACCCTTCCCTGCATATTCCATTTTCACTCATAAGGAAGTTCACTGTAAATCTGGGTATGCCCTAAACCTGGAGCATAGAAATCACCTACAGGAAATCCAATTACATGATGGTTTCATTAGGAAAACAAGTTTTGCTGCTGTCTCCTTTTAACCAGCCTCTCTCTTCAAAATGCAACCAAACAAAAAACAGGCCAGCTCCCCACTAATCTTCAGTTGTCTTCTGAAAGACATTGCATTTGTTTTCATTCTACACCTTCCATCCTCTGAAGTCTTTAAGAGTAGGTTCCTGACTCCCAAATTCCTCTACCTCTCCACCAGCTCTTCACAAAGTAGGCATTTGACTCACTTCCCTCAGCCTTTTTCCTTACATGGAGAAAGTAGGCTGCCTCTCTCCCTAAATCCTCCTGGGGAGACAGCCATGGAAACTTTTTCAGTCCTGCTACTGCCTGCTACACTGCTACCTATAACACAGTGCGACAGCAAAGCTGTCAGTAGGTTACTGGAGAAACCACACTCAGGGATTCTGGGTTTTATCATCTGCCTAGGTATTTCTACTATATGCATCACTGTGCTACCTAAAGGCCAGGGTTTTAAAGGTATTTAGCACCAAAACATGTGGATAGGCCCCTTATGGAATTTTCAGAAGTACTTATCTACCTCATTCCCAGAACCGGGTGCTTTTGAAAAAGCCACTTGGCGCTTATCTGCATTGTTTGGCACCTAAATACTTTCAAAGATCTGGCCTTAAGAGCCTTCCAGAGATTGCATACATAAACCTGCAGATCCTTGAAGCTTTTGTACAGCTCTACAGTTAATGAGACATAGTAAATACTTTAACATGATCATGCTGGTACAAAAAAGCAAAATAGAAAATAGAACTTAAAGGGTTAGGAAACAATCCTAAACCCCTACATTACTAATCACAGCACACATCCAAGGGTCTTCCAGCCTCTCTCTTTTCCATAGCAGGTTCACATCAAGAGGCACGATAAAGCAACACAAGGGTTTTACATGCAGATGATGTGCCTTTTCAAGATATCAGAATATGTCCCTGGGATAGGAAAAACCTCTTCAGCAGAATGCAAAGTCAAATGGATTAAATAAATCACGGTTTGTCTTTAGTGAGTGTGGTCTGGGTTTCAGCTGAGCCCAAAAGAATCAAACAAATCTCAAAAGTAACATGAACTTTATTTGCTCTCTGCTCAGACAGAGCTATGCCTAGCATTGGTACACCAGACTGGGCAGTTGTTCCATTATTCAATAACTAATTTAAAGGTGACCTGGAACACCTAAGTAAAAACTCAAAGTCAAAAATTTGATTGATTTAAAACACTGTCTTCCAACCAAAAAGTTCTCAAGCCAGAAAGTTTGTAACCAGATCTAACTTCCTAAAAGTTTGGAGATGTCCAAATCTGGGGAGTTTGGACTCATTCCTAACATCCTGGAATCCCTAAACCTGATTAAGAAAGTCTTTTGGGTCCCAATGACCTCTCAAAAAATATGTCTACACACTGAATCCACACTAGCTTAACTACTGATCTCTCATTTAATACCCGAGAAGATGCATCATTCTCTGAACATGCAAATCACACAGGCTCTGGCTCTGAGAAGATTGTGACTTTTCATCAATCACTGAAAGAGATCATTCTGACCATTGTCAGATCTGGAAAGCTTTCCTTGATCTATACGTACATGTATATATATTTTTCTATTATGGATTGTGTATGTTTTCTTTTAAATTAAAAATATTGTACAAAATATATTTTTTCTTGCTGTTTCTTGCGCAATTCAGATTAGGTGCAGGATATTAATATACTGAAACCAAACTTTGCTACAGTTGTTGAGACATTAAGTATATTAAACCTGGTTCAGATTGGCCCAGTATGTCTCTAAAACCGCTGTCTTCTTTACCAGAATCTGAACATACTTTTTTTTAAATTTAAGTGTCTAGAAAAAAAGCCTCCAGTTTAACAAATGAAGCAACTGCCTGAGTCTGTAACAATAAATCAGAGGTGTAAACTTCCCTATATATGCAGCTCAGTGCAGAGTTAACTTAGATGCCTCCTGTTGATAATTTAAATGTCAACATTGTTAACTATTTCATTCTTCATGTATGAAAGCAGCAGGAGGTTGTCATTTTCAGTGAGTCACGTCTCATTTTGCTGTCACTAGTCTGTGGCATTTGGTAGATAATAGAGCTGGTTGGAAATTTTTTAGACAGAAACATTTTTAACTGGAAGATGCTTATTTGTCAAAACTGAAATTGTTCACAAGAAAGTAAGTTTCCACAAAATATTTGGTTAAAAATGTTTGGAAATTATTTAAAATTGTTAAAATGTCCTGTTTTGACATTTTCTACATGTCAAATTCTGTTTTTGTGATTTGGAAATGACTGCTTTGAAATTCAGGCAAATGATAGTAAACAATAATAAGGTCAAAATCAAAAAGTGTTTCAAAACATTGAAACAACATTTTGTTTGGTCTGAACTGAAATACCTTTTTAGCCTGTCGGTTCATGAATATTTTCACTTTTTGACCCAACTCAGAATGGGAACATTTTTCAAAACCTCAAAAATGTTCCTGGAATGGGAAAACTGTTTCTTGCTACCTCTAGAAGATACTGATATTTATTTTGCTTCTATGGTCAAGAAGGACTGGCTCCCACACAGCCTAGCAGAGGCCCTGGGCATATTTGAGCCCCACCAAAGAATGCCAAGCTCCAGGAAGCAGCATTTCACTTTGGCAACTCATATGGACAGAGCTTATTTTAGGGATGGAACTTGAAAGAACATCACCTTTTTTATTCCAATTCAACCCTGTTTTGGAAGTGTGCTTTACCCTGCTTCATGATACTCCCTCTTATTTCTCTTGCTGGCTGATATCAACTGTGCAGTTTGTGAGCACTGCAGCAGCAAGCTGTACAAACCCTTCATTAAAAACACCTAGAACATGAATGTGGTTTCAGTGGGTATACATCTATTCTGTACTGTTCTACTCAGTTTCTAGACTGGACCCATTAGCGTGGTATTAGCTGAATGCCTTGTACCAGTGGGTAAAACATGAGTAATGTGTATCAGGATAAAATTTGGTCCTTATTGTCCAAACCATGATCCACGTTTAGGCTGGTTTTAGGGCTCAGTTCACCACAGATCAAGGTTTCCATGGGTAATATTGGCAGATAATCACATTCCTTCTAAAGCTCCGCTCCCACACAGCCTACTCCTGATTTCAAAGGCAGAATTGCCCATTTACTATATCATGTCTACCAAATATCATCTCTAGGCTATCGCTTCTCTTCCTTTACCACTCAGGTTGATCCTCTGCTTCCTCCAGCCCCAATAATCTCAGGAGAATAAAGCTGTGCAAACAAATGCCAATCACATAAAACTGATTGGTGGGTGGGAGGGAAGAAAGGAAAAAAAGGCACCCTTTTGCCACTTTCACTAAAGCAAAAATCCTGTCCCCAACTTCCACAAGTAACTCCACTGAATGTCAGGAAATTCTGCACCCTCCTTACAGGTGCTGGAATGGCAGCAGGCCACTCAGTGGCCATTACTCCAACCTAAGGTTAAAGTAGCTTTGAGTGCGGGAGAGACCTCTTCAGAAAAGGAGCTCCTCCTTCCCTGCCTCTCCCCAAGTCTGTCCCACCATGGGTGGCCAAACAAGAAGCTGTTGCGAGACAGGACTCCATGCACGGGAGTGCATCTCCTGCACTCATCTACCAAATCTTTATGATAATTCCTGCACTGGTTCCTTTGTATCTCAGATCTCTGCATCCGGGGAGCAGGATTTGCACACATCTATACCAAACATATTACAGTTGCACTCCCAGCTTGGATCTTATTTCACAAAAAACATTGGCTTTCAACTCCACTATACCAGAGATTCATAGACAGACAAGGTAGAATCCATAAAAAGGCTTTTCCAACTTAGTTCAGGCCTAGGTGCACAAAACCAATCAAGCCTCATCTCAGTGTAGCTTTTCCTTTTCTAGCTGATAAAAGGAATGGAGTTATGGACGGAATGACATTTTTCTCATGCAATTTTAATTATTTGTATTACCGTTGTGCCTGAGAGCCCCCGTTATGGAGCAGAACACCATTGTGCTAGACGCTGTACAAACAGAACAAAAAGTTGGTCCCCGCTTCTGAAACAATGGAAAATAGTTTCCCGACCATGTGTGAAAGTTGGTGAAAATTGCACTTTACACACTGGTGACAAATTGTGAAATGAAAAAATTAGGACTTCCACCAAACGCTGTAGCAGAGCACTTCAAAGTCTCAGCAGGATCAGGGGTACAGCTGCATCAGCATATTTTACACCCAAAGACAAAGCTTCAGAGAGTTCAACCTTCAGGGGTAAAACAAACCAGCAGAGTGTTGGTCAGGCAGAAAGTTAAAACAACACCGACTGTTACAAAAGCAAATGGCAGCCAAGTGGCATTAGAACAGAGGAAAGGAACCCCATACTTGGACAAGGCCAAGGATTTTGTTTGTTTGTAAGAAGTGTTTTGCAGTCATCTAGCCAAGGACATATGTTCAGCTGAGAGTCTTTGGTTCAGCTTCCAAAATTTCATTATGATGGAACGTAGACCCATTTCTTCTCCCCCACCTCCTGCTCATTAATTCTCCGACCCACTCATGGCTTTCCACAAATGGCACTTGCAGAAAGTGAAAGTGGTCCTAAAACTTAGAGACTAACTGGCGGCTGCTCAGCATGATGGGGAGCAGAAGCCAGGACCACAATCTTCTGTGGGTTTACGCAATGCACTAGGCAAAAGACTTTTGTGGTTAACAGAACTCAGAACTGTTATAAAATAATTGCAGTTATGAATACAGTGTTAATGACCAGATCTGTGGCTGCCTTTAATTTATGTCTACAATAAGCACTTTCTTACCTTTTAATCTCTTTGCTGTAAAACTTTCAACTACAATTTTTTCTTTTTACTTTTGGACTGAAATTATTTTTCTTTTTAAGAGTTCCACTGGAATTTTTCAACTTTGTCTATTGAAGTCATTCAGAAAATGGGTCATATTTGAGAAACATTAATAGTTTAACCTAATTCAATTCCAGTTCTCTGGAATACAAGTACAGTGGGATTCAATTTTAGTGATCATCCTTTTCCATTTCTCTATATGAACCAAATATTAGGTCCAATTTTGCATTGTGAATCACCTGATCAGATCACTGTAGCTCTATCCAGGGTTGAAATCTGACTTCCTTAAAGTCATTTGCCTTTTGGTTCTGAGCTATTTGCCCACTCGTTCACAGTGAGGATTTGGGCCTCCTCTTGCAAAGACTTACATGCAGACATAACTTTAAGCACATGAGAAATCCCATCTAATTCAACAGGACTACTCACATTCTTAAAGTACGACACATACATAAGTCTTTGCAGAACTGGGATCTTGGTTTTTCATTAGAATCATATTTGGTTTGAAAAATAAATTATATGGATGGATGCTAGTTACTGCCTATTATAATTTGACTTATTGGCCATGGCACTACAATTTCTGGATGATCTCACCTTGTCCTGGCAAGATAGACATTTTGATCCCTTTCTTAAGAAGTTTATAGCATCATAGAAATATATGACTGGAAGGGACTTCAAGAGGTCATCTAGTCCAGCTGAGGCAGGACCAAGTAAACTAACCTGTCCCTGACAGGTGTTTGTCCAACCTGTTCTTAAAAACCTCCAGTGATGGAAATTCCATAACCTTCTGTGACAGCTTCTTCCAGTGCTTAATTACCCTTATAATTAGAAAGGGTTTCATTGTTGTGTAGCTCTGCATAGAATCATCATGTGGCTAGAATGATCAAAATGGGGGTACACACTGACCAGCATATCCTGCTCTTTCCACCCTGGGGCTGGAGGGGAGAAGGTGGTTCTGCCAGAACACACAAGGGAAAATCTCTGTTGACTACTGTCAGAAGCTTTAAGGCCACCCTAAGCTACTTCGGTGATACAGAGCGGCCTTAGTGGATAGGAGAATACAGTCTTATGTATTGACATTGGCAACAATAAAAATAAAGTTAAAACTTTAAAGTACAGTGCAGAGGCTATTTGTGCTTTGTCTGTGTTGTGTATTAGACATGTGTGAACATGTTTGGATAAAATAAGATCTAGCACAAAGCTTGAACCAAACCTTAACTTTTGAGGTTTGAAAAGGTTTTTAGCTTTCATTTTCAAACATTCATAGGTCCCTGCACACTCTGGGTTCAGCCGGGACAAGCTGCAGCCATACTTAAATATCATGCAAGAGACAATCACAACTATTTCTAAAACAAATCTGTTCAGATGTTGCCTCTGACCTAGAGCTCGAACAGGCTATTTTCAGTAAGCAATTTATTCAAAAACAGAATCTTTTTCTATTGGAGAATTATCTGCCGATAGGTCATGACTTATGTATTTGTTCATTATTCAGAATTTAACACATTTTTATATGAGCAACTTTCAGCTGGTAGGTAGCTATTGTTTCAGCTGTTTGCTATTTGCACTGCTACCTCAGGTATTTCTGCTCAGTGATTGGGAAAAATATTTGTGAACATGTTATTTATTCAAGCCCTTCTCCTGTTCACAAGAGTTTCAATTACCCAGTTTTCAACTTGTCCCATGCTGAACTTCCAGTTTCATCAATGGTATTATGCTTTAAACTCTGTTTCAATAAGTAGGACTTCTATATGAGCTACAGAAGCCTAGTTTCACCATTGAACATCTTTTCTTTTTCCCCTCCATACCAACGTTTGGCTCTCTCTTTTTGAAAGTTACCTGAAAACACAGAAGCTGAAGAAGCATGTTCTTCCACTTTAGAGAGCAAAATCCTACCCTCATTGAAATCAGTGGGAGTTTTGCCATTGACTTTAAGCAGTCCAAGATTTCCCATTGGGTGTTTATTAATGGTCATGTGTTAAAATGAGTGTTTACCAGAGCCATTTGTTTGGCTACTGAACTTGAAGGAGTTAAACTATTACATAAAATAATTAGAACTTAAAATTGTAAGTTTTTGGGGAGCAGGGATTTATTTCTATTATTTCTTTGGAGAATACTTTGCAGAATGGAGCCCTGGCCTTTGTTAGCTTCTAAGTACTACCACATTACTTTAAATTTTTTTTTTTTTTTTTTGGCAAGGGAGTAGGAGGAAGAAATGGTATAAACATCTCCATAAGGAAGTATAAACATTGCAAAAGCCATATGAACCTGTATCTTTGTTCTGATTTTTGACATCCCACTGCCTGGCCTTCAACTCTTCCCCCATCTCCTGTACCTCCTACTCTTAATATTATAATCATTATCTAGTGCTTGCTCAGGGAGAGGGTACATTGACATAACAGCATGCACCCAACCCCTTGGCCAGTCCCAATAATGCACCTCTGTGATTCATTTACTAGAGTCCCAATAGAAGAGTCTTTCAGAGCAGTCAAGTTTGGGGCACAGGTGTCATTTGAAAACCTAAATGGGAGCCAGGTGCTGAGTTCTTGAGTAACTGGCCCCTGGTCCACACCACTCCCACTAGTGAATTTTCTGTCAGGCTGGAACCCCTGTGCACAGGCAGGCAGAATTGGACCCATTTCCTACACCTTATAAAGAAATAGAGCTTATGAATCAATGAGTGGTGAGTTAGGTTTTTTATTTGTAAAATCTAAGTCTTTATATGGTCTCTGGCCTATTGTCACCATCTTGGCACACACCTCATGGCATAGTGACTGTGCCATGCAGCCCCCATTCACTTTCCCTTCCTCAGGGCTCCTCAAGAATATTTCTCCAACACTGTTATGGGCTAATAAATCCATATCCCAGAGATACTTAATAGACCACTTCAAATCAGGAGAGTTCCATACTGTAACTCAGAAGGTTCTAGCTCTACTACCTTCTAGATGTGCACTCCTTCAGCAGTGTCAATCTTCCTTCAAATTGGAGGGCTCTCAAACATACCTCCACAGTCCCTGACTAGAGTTCAAAACTCAGAAGAAGCAACAACAAACAATGACCACCCACCTTAGGCTTAATGAAAATGTCTCAATTTCCTCCTTGGCTCCTTCCCACTTACTCAGGACTGTATCATAAGAGTGCTCCAGGGGTACCCCCACCTCCAGAGTTTCTACATCCTGTTAGTCAGGTTTCCCATGTACTAACCTATTACCCCCATGCTAACAAGGCACTACAAAACTGTCTACTCTACCCCCATTTTCCTCTAACCTCCCAGGGCTCTTCCTTTTAAGCCACTCCCTGGAAGCCTGCCTTCTGCTCCAGGTGTCTCAGTTTGGGCTGAGTAGCCCCTTCCTGCTTCCCAAGCTTCATTGTCTCCTGAGCCCAGGTGCAACCAATCCTTAAACAGAGTTCACCTGTTCAGTCACAGGAGCTCTGAAACCTTCTTCCTTAAAGGGGGTCAGTCAGACTGTGACAGTTCCATCAGCCTAATATCTGAGCATCTCACCAACAGCAATTAAGTTATCCTGCGAGCAGCCCCTACAGTGGGAAATATCAGTATTACCAAGCCCAATAATTCAAAAATCCTGAGTCAGGCCTCCAAAAAAAAAAAAAAAGAGATTAAAAAATCCCAATAAATTGGTGATTTTTGTGTGTGTTTGTCTTCTGGTTTCTGAGCTTGCAGGCTTGTGTTTGCTTCTCTACAACTGTGAGGGTTAGAAATTCACTTTAACCTCCCCCCCTGAGATTCTCACACACTCACTGGAGTCTAGGATCTGGGTTTTAGGGTCAAAACATCAAGAATTGTGAGACTTGTGATACACTCAGAGCTGGCTTTATAGTATAGATGAGGAATCTGCTGTCTGTCTGCCCTAATGGATCTTGCAGAGGTTTTGACCAGAATGTAATGAGCCTGGTTTAAGCCTCCAGTCACAAAAAAGTGCCTGAGTTTTGTGCTGAAGCTAGAACATTTACATCACACAATATTTGATCTATGAGTTCTCTTATTTCCTAAAGCCAGTGAAGTTAGTAGGACCGGGCACGGCCACCAGGTTCCACTCTAGAAGATCTGATGCAGGCTCGCAGCCCTATTTACTAACATGCCATACCTAAAGCATTCAGCTTGCTACCTTGGCTGCAATATTGGAAGTCAAAACAGGGCGGATGTTTTTTAAAGAATATCACATGAATTAAAAGAAGCCCTTTCTAGTTTTATTTCACCATAAAGGTTGAAACTAAGGGGCCAGGATTTTACCTTAAGTCTTTAAAGAAGGGGAACAAATTAAAACCTAAATAAGGTTCATAGTGCCCCCATTTAGTACAATAACTACGTATATTACACTCATCAACCAGTTTAGACAGCCTCCCAAAAAGGACTGATGAGACTAAAAAATTGAGGAAACATCAATTCAAAGAGCTCAGGCTCACGTTTTACAGCTTATGTTGCAATGTAGATGTGTTTTATAATCAATTATTGGACACTGCACTATTTAGTATCTATTACATTGGTTTAACAGCTTTGTTATCGTGCTTTTTGGACTTCACCTGGGAGTATACTGTAGTGCTGCAAACAGAAACTAGGTAATCATAGGGCTTTTTAATTTATTAGCAGCTCTTTATTTTCTGTCATTTTCCACTGGCAAATGTTTAATTGCAGTTGGGAAACAGTAAAGTCTTGTGTTGCATTTCAGGAAGAGTAGATTTATTGTGATCAGAATATATTTCCACCACTTCATGCTTAATCAAGGACAATTTAATTTAATTTTCCAGTGGTCCTCTTTAATTCACAGGCAAAGAAAGTCCCTTTGAAAAAAATAGGACAAGCTGTCCATTTTTTAGTAAGGGCAAAATTTATGAGATCCCAGCTTTCTCTGGTATCATGAATGGTTTGAACAAAGACCCACCTAAAATGATGAGATTTAAAAATAATCACAAAAGCCAGCATCTCTGTTGCAAGATTTATAGGTAACATGGCTTCATGGATGAGGAAAACCACAGTTCTAATCCTGGCCCTGTTATTAATTTGCTGTTTGGCTTTGTCTCTGCCTCAGTTTCCCCATCCATAAAATGTAGAAATTGAGCCCAATTCTGCCCTCAGTAACACCTATGCAGCACTTCAGTGGGGCTCTTCGGGTGTAACTGAGGGCATAATTTTGCCCAACAGTTTATACTTACTTATCTCAAAGGGCTGTTGTGAGGATTAGTTATTTAGTGTTTGGACAGCACTTCAAAATGTAAAACCACATAAGTGCCAAGAATATTCCTCCTTTACCATCAGTTGCTCTGCAGAAGATATTGTTTCTTTTTCATTTAAGACCATACCAACTGTGTTAATATTTTGGCATAAGTTAAGAAATGTTTTAAGGTTCTGTCACCCCTCACTAAAGCCAGATTTAAGGATCATTTCACACTATTCATTATCTATTCACACTGCCATAGATGAGAAAGAGCCTTGTGCATAAGCTTAGTCATAAGCTTAGCATCTCATTTGGGAAAACCAAAGCCTGAGTCTCTTAAAACCTAGCCCTCCTGGAACACTAGAACATGAAGCCAATAGCCCTTCTCTCACAAATCTCCCTGGGTGCAGAATTAGCTATTCCTTGCTATTGTTAACAGGCCAGTCCAGTACAGGGGGCTGGATGGCAGCCTTCTCACAAAGCACCTGGAATGAAATGGGCGCTGGCAGTAGCCTCCAAGCAAGGTAGGAGATTGCTGTCGAGAGAGAGATCTCTGGATGTCCTATGAAGATACAGGCCTCAATTTTCAAAAGTATCTATTAATTCTGGGGGCCTCTGTTCCTTGGTATTTTATTTAAATTGGCTAAATCCCAGAGTCCATTAGTGGAAAACACTTTATAACTAAAGGCCCAGATCCACAAAGGTATTTAGGCTCCTAACTTCCAATTGATATCAATGAATGGAATCCACCAAGGGATGTAGGTGTTGCAATACTGAGCACCCTGGCGCCTAACTTTTCGGCACCTAGAAAATCACAGGCACAAGACAGTGATCCACAAAATCTGAGTTAGGCACCTAGGATCCCTGTATCATGAATGGTGGGAGATAGGGTACATCCGCACAGCACACACACACACACACACAAAACCCCTGCAGCAGTGAGTCTCAGAGCCTGGGTCAATGACTGGGCTCAAGCTATGGGATGAAAATAGTGTGGAAGTTCCTGCACAGGTGGGAGCTTGATCTTGAAACCCAGCAAGGCTGGGGAGGGTGTACAGAAATTAAAATTGTCCCCTGCAGTAAGAAAAAGAAAATGCTCCACTCCCAAACCCAAGCTCTTGTCTCAACTGCCAAGAACAGAGGCACCGTTCTTCAGAAGAGAAGGCAGATTGGATGATGGAGACAGACCAGTAATGAGAAAAATCCAATGGGATCAATTAAAGTGCAATTACCTCATTAGCATGATCTGGATATAAATAAGGAAAGTACTAAATATACCTATTCTTTTTAAAAGTCTGAGATATTTGATTCTGTCTTTGAGGTACTATGTTTAAGATTTTCTGTAAGTCAGGGACAAATTTGTTTAAAACCAGCACTCTTTTTGGATTAGGAGCCTGCTATGTAATAATATAAGATAAATAGAACTGTTTGCATGCTGAGAAAAATAAAGAAACATATGACATTGCATGGCCATTGTATGTTCCATGGAGTTGCCCAGTTTGACTTTGTCTGAGGTAGCCAACTCTTAGATACAAAATAGCTAGCCTTGCAGCAGCTCTGAGAGGAAGAACTCCATTCTTTACAGCCCTGGATGAGTCAATGAGCAATAAACAACCCTTAACTGAGCAACACCAAGCTTGTAATGGTATTTTAACCCTTACACCAGCATTTCCCAAATTGTGGGTTGTGAACCCTAGGGTGTCATGAAAGGGTAGCGGAGTTGGGCCTGAGAAAAAGTGAGCAGAAAAACGGTCTGGTAGGAGGTAAGCCATGGTGATCCTGAGTGAGATTTGGGGCCTGGATTCACCATCCAAGCCACAGGCTGTGGTGACTGTACAGCGCTCTAACTGCCCCACAGCCCCCCTCTAAAAGGTACCTAGAGAGTGTGTCAGCAGGTTTACATAGGGCAGTTAGAGCACCCATGGCTTGGTCAGTGAATTCAGCCTCCCACACCCAGCTGTGACTGGTGCAGATGTCTTGGACCAGCAGGGGCTCCAGAAGCCAGGCAGAGTCAGAGGAGCCGCTCTTCACTGCCCACGCCTCTCCTTCAGGAGGCCTGTGGGCACAAGTAAGTACAGCATCCCCGAGACAGAACAGCTCTGTCCTGCCTGGGAGCTTCTCCTCTCTGGAGCTCCTGCAGCATAGTGGGAAATCCCTGTTGCTGGCAGGAATCTGAACCAGTCCAACCTACTTGGGCTGTCCTGACTTGACCCAGTTCCAGGTGGAGAATGAGGGGAAACCCCTTTACCCCTTGACCATCGGCAGGGAGAGATCGTGTCCAGTTATCCTCTCTCTGGTGGGAAGGGAGGGGAGGTGAGAGGTTGTAGCAAAGTGAAGGGGGGGGTGGAACCCCATATGCTTGCCTCAAAGTTCATCAGCCGCCACTGGACTTTATAATTTTTAATATAAATTTAAGCTCGTTTGGTGTAGCAGGGTGGTTTTAAAATGTTTTTTTTTTTATTATTATTATTTTAATTTTCAAACCCCCATAGTTCACATTAACAGTATGAAAAGGTTTGGGAAGCACTGCCTTACACAATTTACACATGTTGTTTGCATGATGTTTTCAGATGCAAAGCAGGGCATGGATTCACTTGTAATATATACAAGATGCTGATAATAATTATGCAGAAGTTCATTTATTAAAATAGCATGCACCAACTGGGACACAAAAGCCCTAAATGAAAGCTGTTTTGTTTATACCCCTCTACCAGAGCAAGCCTATCAAATCAAAACTTCTTCAAATCTACATCCCACTCCACAAAAGTATTTAGGAACCTAACCACTGAACTATAGGGCATTGTAATGTGGGGGCTTCCTCAATCTCTACAGCTGAAGCTGTTCCACTTTGGATAAATAACAAAAACATAATGGGAGCAGAGAAACTAGCTTCTAGGTCTCCTGCATCCCAGGTAGGCACCCTAATTACAAGACTACAAATACAGAGTCATTCTCACTCTTTTTCTCTCTGGCCCAAGGACTATTAAAGTATTTATCCACAGCAGCTCAGTCCTGGGGCCAGAGACAGAGAGAGAACAAATGAATGAATTGCTCTGTAGCCTGATGTATAGGTCCCCTGGCTCTAATCACACTTTCATTATTTATCCACAGTGGGACAGCTTCAATAAGAGCGAGAGGAAACCTGTCCCCCCCATCCCCACTCCCGACCTGCTCAGACTATCCCTTAGCTCAGTGGTTAGCGCGCACTACTATGAAATAGGATTTGAACGGGGGTCCTCTTTCTCCCCCTCAGGCAGAGACAGGGGAAGTTGGACATGGATCTTCCACCTGCCTAGTGAGTGTTCTAATCTGTGGGCTAAAAGTTATAGGGAGGGCACTGCCTCCTCTGGACATGTTGTGTGCCATGAGGCAGAAACCGAATTCAGTCCTGCAAAAAAAAAAAACTTAGGTGCCTAAGCTGCCTGATGTTAGGAGGCGGGTTCCCATTTGTGGATCACTAAGCAGAGAGAGAGGTACCTCCTTACAGCCCAGACTTCAGCATCTATGCCTGAGATGATACATCCCTCTCAGTTTAGGCAGCTCCCTACCTAGCATGCTGACTTTTGTGGATCACATTCTAAGGCGCCTGCCTCTTTCCATTCATTGTGCCTAGCCCAAGCATTGTGGATTACAGCCTTGATCCTATGATTTTCTAGCACCTAAAAGTTCAGTGCTGAGCACTGCAATGCCTAAGTCCATTTGTGGATCTAGGCCCTGGTGCTCCTCTGCCAACTAACTCCACCTGCAGCTTGGATCCAGCCCAGCAGTGACATCTGTTGCCAGCCCTTCCAAAGCTTGCCCTCCCCACAGCCAGGGCTATTTTAGCTACTGTAATTTCTATTCCCTCCTTTAACGCAAATCACGTGGGACTAGAGTCACAAAGGGAATGAGGCTCAGCCTTGCGATGCCTAACTTTAGGCACCTTGATGTCCTGTCAGATCCTCAGACCTTAGTTAAGCACCCAGGCTCCTTATACAATGCATGGTGAGAGATCAATGTCTAACAATGGGATCCCAGGTGAGCACACTAACCCCTAGACTAGAGTACCACTCACTCTCTCTTGCTGGCCCGCTGAATATTTAAGTACACAAAATTCTGAGGGGTCCCCACCTCAGAACATCACAGAGACCAGTGTTAATGGCACTTCTCTGGGAAATGGGAGACCTAGGTTGAAGAGACTGCTTTAATCAGGCAGCATAGGCACTGGAACCTTCATCTCCTGTATCCCGGGTCAGTGCGCTAACCACTACACTAAAAGAAGGCATCTCTACCCATTTTGTGCAAGGCCTGATCCAGTACACATGCTCTTAGGCAGCCTCTGAGAACACCTACTGCATCCAGCAAGACAGGAAGGGAAATGCCTAATTTGAGGGTCCTACAGGAGTTTAGATGCTGAGCAGCTTGGTGGTATCAGACTGAAGGCAGCTTTAGGCATGCACACTGGCAGAAATTTAGCTACCTTGTGAATCCTGGCAGCTGCAGGATTAGATAGTAGCTGAGTGGGGCATTTTGAGGAGCTAAATTGTTAATGTCACTTTGCCACTTTTAATGTTCTATGTCACTTTTAGAGGTAAAACACCAGAGAATATAACTAAGTTAATTCTACACATGCTATAAGTGAAATTGATTTGTATCCTTCTGTGAGACAGTTCACAGCACAGCATGCTATCATTTATCTCCACCTATGCCTAGCTAGCAGGTTCACCTGACAGATTAGCAACATGAGGAATTTGCCCAGCTGGATCTTGAAATGAACCTTCTGGAATCTGCTCTAGCAATGAGCTGCCATTTCCTTGCTCTTCAAGGAAGAGAATGAGGGAGATTTGGACCTTCCTCTCCTCAAAGCTATCTGGTAAGATCTTTGGTGTCACAATTATTTTCATTGTATTTTTGTCAGTAATAAGTGGGCTACCCCCATGGAAGCTGTGTGATGAATAATGTGTAAATACTGCTGGTGTAAAGTATTGTTCAGAGAGTCAGTATTGCTTCCCCACATGTACAAGCACCCTCCCCCCCCAAAAAACCTATAAAATTGGCAAAAAAATCATGCGATTTTTAAAACATAAGATCTTTTTATTTGGTTTCTGCATCTTGAGCTGTTAGGGGGTCAACTTTTCAAGCTTCTCTGCACAATCATGAGGGCTAAAAACTTAGTTTCATTTAAAAGTAAACAGATTCTCAAGTATTCAGATGACTCCAGTAGTTGGGACTTTTACAAAAACACCAGATATTGTGAGAGTTGGGGGCACTTGTGAGATGCTGCAAGAAGATGGTTTTATGCTTTATTCCTTTTACTACTATTTTCAGAGAACTTATCAATATACAGGAAAATATGTTACTTCTGAGATTTCCAAGGGAGGAAAGTACAAAGAGGAGTTTATTGGTCTGTCTCCTACATCTCCCTAATCTCCCACTTGCTCTTGCTAGTTGCAGTGCTGCTGCTGTGATGGGGGAAAAACAACCTGTTCCATCCTTGCTAAAGGTTTCTCACAACCTACCTGAGGCAGTACTTCTTCCATTTCAGGCCCTTGAGTCATATTCACTTATAACACCACCCAGCTCCTATATAGCTCTTTTTATTAGTCATTCACTAGCTTTAATGTATTCACTAACACAACGCTCCTGTGAAGTAGGGAAGTATTATTATCTCCATTTTACCAATGGGGAACTGAGGCATAGAGACTTATTTGAGTGAAAGCTGGCTTTAATAACTATTAAAATTGATGTATAGGAAGAATGGGTGGTAAGATAAATATTTGCAATGTGAGGGTGAAAATGCAAAATCGTTTACTAGATTTCTTACCAAGGTGACAGTTTGAGGTCACCCCTAAAAATAGAAGCTCTGGAGGACATGATTAAATCATGCAATCTTGGGATATTAGGCCTGCCAGAAAATGTTGATGGCCCGGATTTGTTTTGGGCCTGGTTCTGCTGCCCTAGCTCATATTCAGCAGTCACCCTATGAGGTCTGCCATTAAAGGGATTAGTCACTAAGGCCCCCAGGTCTGCAGAAAGCCATGGGGCTGGACCCCTGTAGCTGTGCAGAGCCCTAATGACTTTGGTGTGAGTCTGTACCGGCACAAAGGCCAGCTCTTGTGGAGACACTTAAAGGACGGGGACTATAGTGCAATGCTAATCAATTTGAGTAAGAGTGGTAGAAACTGGCCCTTTAATAATTTTTAGGAAATAACAGGTCAGAAATTTGAACCACCTTAACATATTCTATAATAGTTCAGCATTTTTTTTTCAGTTTTTTCCTCAGGCCCTTCATTTTGCCTCTTGACAGTTTCACACAACTCTTATCAGCTCTGTACAACCTTTATCATTACCTTTGCATCTCTGCTTGATAAAGATGTCATGAGAGTAACCTAGAGCTGGAATATTTATATTTTGTGATTAAAAATGCAGGTTTTCCCAGTGCTGCAAAATTTCCTTAAACAAGACCAATTATTTCCAGTTAAACTTTCAGATGATGCTGTTTTTAGTTACCCAATTGGTACCAAAAAAATAAAAATAAAAACCAAACCCCTGAATGGAGACATTGTAGAGGCTTCTTTCATATTCACATGCATCACTTTCATATTCTCTTTCTGTTTCATTAGGGTTTTTGGATATTATTTGTGGTGGTATTTAAGGTGTCAATGTTATACTTTGCAGACTGAATGAAGATAATATATATGTTTTGGATGATTCATCCTCAGATTCTATTTTTGGTCAAGTATCTTTGGATATTATGTTTGATAATGTCTTTGTTGTTCTTCTCCAAGATAATATGTACATTTCCTTGCTTTTCATATTATTGCATACCAAGATTGAATTCTTTACTCATTGTCTCAAGTCATTTGTGAGAGCCCCAACCCAGCAAGCATCTGTGACAGTTGCTTAACATTTTGTTTAAGTGCTTTACTGGATTAGGGCCTGTGTCAATAAGTTTCTTCTGAAGTAAACATTTTTGAACACATAAATTAGTCTTATACTGAAAACTCTCAGTCTTAGTTGGTGCATTTGCGCTCTCCTTATATTCCATTCCTGTGTAAACACTGTAACAAATACAAAGGATCCCATAACATATGGCATGCAGCAATGCATTTTATTAAGGTACAATGCTTGCAGATTCACCTGCATGAAGTGTTGTGGTTATCAGGTACATACTTTGTTATTTGAAATACATATAATAAAGCCAGACAACCACCTACGATGCTTTAGGTAACGATGCTTTAGGTGTTTAGGTAACACTCTGATCATTCCCTTTCTGAAATGTCTCCTCTGGCAAGTATATTATTGTGTCAATCAGAGAATATCCTTCTTTGTTAACACTTACTTGTCTTTCCATTTAGCTGCTATACCTGCAAACACTCTGGATCTAGAAAGTGTAGAGGGTAATGTACAGGGGTGCTTGGGGCTTTATCCTACTCATCTGAAAATGCATAGTCCTAAACCTGTTGCCCCGGAACTTGTTAGGGGATTAGAAGGGTATTTTACTCACTAATCTGCCTGTGAAAAAGGAAAGAGTTAGCACACTTCTTCTAAACTTTTACCTTGGGTTTACCCAGACCTCAAAGATCCTTCCACTGTTCTCCCCCCTTGTTCTAGGGAAAATGAAACTTTAACACTCATCGAAATAGTGAACAAATTTCAAAAATGTACTATTATCTGTAGGGTCCAACAAACTGCCCTATATACTTAGGAGCTCCTGTCTAAGCCCAGCTGTGCATGAGTGCAGGGGAGTAAGGCTCCCATGTGGACTACATGCATTACCAGACCCTGTGTGGTGGGGAACTCATTCGTTGGCTACTAGTCCCCATCCTGCACCAGTGGGAAGAAGGAGCAAGCAGCAGGCTCTGCCCCATCTCCCTTCTTCAGTGCCCTAGCCATTACAGCTGAGCCAGCATAGAGGAGAGAAGTGAGCTTTGCAAGGAAGAAGGATGATGCACCGCTCACATGGAGCAAGGAGGAAGTAGGGACTGAATTGTGGCTCAGAGTTACAATATAATTCCTGCCTTGATGCTGAGGCAGCACTGCCACATGCTGCCCCACACTTCGACAGAATTGCAAGGTGCCAACCCAGTGCCATGTGAGTAAAGACAGCAGCATTAACCCCTTGAGGCCATACATATGTTGCCCTGAGTCTGCATTTAGATCAAGCCTAGCTTATAGCTCACAATTCTGTATTCTGCTATTTATTTCCTGAGGAAAGTACGTGAGTATTGTAAAAAAGGGAAAATATGGAACTTTTTAGAGGATTTTGTATCTCTGGGGGAGATTTGTGAAAGAGAGACCAGATTTATTATCCATTTCGTTTTAACTGATAAAAAACAACTTTTCTAATGGAAAAGCACTTTACAACAGACAGGCTAATTTTTTCTTGTTAAATACAAATTTTGTCACTGACTTCAGAAGATCTCAAAGCACTTTGCTGCCATTTGTTTTGATTTTCACAATAAATGAAATTGCTATTTCTTGTTTAGCTACTTCAGAACTCAAAATTGTTCTAGTGTTCTAGAATTACTATATTTTGATCATATATCACTTATTAAATTTTGGAATTCTGACTTTGGTTGTGATGGCATAATTAATATTTGTAGCAATGTATGTCATTAAGATATGACCTCATTTCTAATTTATTAGAATTAACATTGGTGAGGGTGTCACACTTAGCAGATTTGAAAAGAGAATCTCAGTTATTGTAGTACAGAGAAATGTTTTGAAAGATACAGTATGAGGGCTGAATTTTATAATCAAAGGAAAAGAACGAAATTTACTGAAGATCAAACTGATTTTGGGGAAGAAAAGGTGATAAGTGATTGACACTTACCTAAGATTAAATAAGAAATCTTTCTCTAGCTTCCATGCTGCAACTTCCAAATCTTCAGGACCAAACTGAAATTTAAAAAAACCTACAGAGTTACATAAAAGACGTAGCAAAGACTTCAGAGAGTAACAGAAGCGGCAGTAGAAAATGCAATCTTCTGCTTTCAGTTACTGCACAGTACAATTATGCCCAAAGTGTAAAACAGGCTCCATGCTACAGCTGACATGTCTATAGGAGGGAATCATATAACCAGGACCAAATCCAGCCTTCCAGTGCAACACATTAAAGTGCTTAGCATGGTATTCATATACATTATTGAGGAACTAGCAGAAACTTCTTTTCTTAACTTACAACCTATCTTCCAAAAAGTGTGACCCACCTCCTCCCATCCCCAAAACTTCATCTCCTTGTAAGATGACACACCTCATTTCTTGTATCAGTGTTACTTTTGGGCAGTAGCGTACCGTGGGTCTCCAGCGCCTGGGGGCCATACTTACATTGGTGCTCCCTGCCCGTCAGCAGCACCCCACAAGCCCATGTCCCACTCTTCCCGTCAGCAGCAGCAGCGACAGCAGTGTCCCGCCAGGGAGGGGGGGTCTGCAGGCTTGTGTCTCTCTCCCCCCCCTGCTGTGGGGGCGGTGAGGGCTACCCAGCAGGGGGAGGTGTGACAAGCTCTGGTTCCCGCGGCTCCCTCTTGGCGCCAGTGCAGGAGTGGAGGGGCCAAGAGGATGCCCTAGCTGCCTGCTAGAGGGGGCGGCTCCTCCAAGGAGAGCCTGGCTGGTGCCCCTCTCCAGACCGGCGCATGGGGACATGCCCCCCCCTTGGTACTCCACTGCTTTTGGGCTGATAGATGCACTGCATGTAGACATACACCAACATTTTAAAGTGTCCACTGATTTTGAGTGCTTCTGTGCAACTCAAACACTTCAGACACTTCTGGCCTTATTTCAGAAGTGCTGAGCATCCACAACTCTAGTGGATTTCAGCAGGAGCAGCAAGAGATGAAAACATCTGAAATCCATCCCTAAGTCTCTCTCTGACAGGACTGCAGGTGTGAGGAACCAAACGAATCTCCCAAAGATTCTCATTTTATATGAGAAGTTTAACATTTTCCAGGATCTACCTTTGAGATAATAAGCCCTTGTCCTATGGTGAGCTGACATGGAAGCAGGGCAAAGATGCATGGTAGTTCTTTCTCACCACGCATGGCCTGAAGAAGGTTCCTGCCAGAGATCTGGAGAGATTTGTCATGGGTGCTCAGAGATTTGCAGGCCTGGCAATAGAATGCACCCCACATGCCTAGAGTATATGCACTGCCCCTGATCAGAAGAGGAGCAAAAAATGCTGCATAACATAGCGCTGATCTACTCTGCAGAATCTTTCCCTTCAGTGGCAGGATTCCTAGGTCATAACTTTAAACTACCTTCCTTTCTTAGCCAAAACTTAGTGTTGTCTTCTATTTGCACATGTGCGTATTGTATATACATGCATGCAGTACATATTAAATAGGGCACAACCGGGGCAAGCACAAGGGGGAAAAAGCAGGGGCCCCCACAATCAGCGGGGGCACAGAACTCCTGCAGGCCAGGGTGGGAGATGACAGCTCCTCTGGCCCTGGGTCTATGGGGAGGAGAGTGAGCTCCACCAGCCCCGGGTGGGGGAGGGGGGAAGAGGGAAAGAGAGCCAGCTCCACCAGCCTCAAGGTCACTGGGGTGGGGTATGGAGGAGGGAATAGCCAGCTCCTTCATCCATGGGGGCACAGAAAGTGTCCCTCCAAAAGTAGCCAAATTTTTATTTCTGTGCATGCTCCTGGGCACATTAACAGTTACACAAATGACAACAGTTGTACTCTTCCACTTCTGTAAAGCTTACTTTCAGGAGCTGTTTAGCAGATTCTGTACAAACATTTAATTCCAGTACACTAAGGAGTGCTTCATGCTAGTAACATAAACTGGTCTGAAATGCGTATCTTCTTATCACACCCTTGGCCTATCTAATTTCTTAAACCCATCAGACATTTCAGTTCCTTCAGTGTGTCAGTTCTATTTTTTTTCCCAACTACTATAGCTGGTATCTTCCTTGAGGACAGGTTTTATACAGTAAATACTTTTAAAGTATGAATGGTGTGTGCTTTAAAAGAGTTTTAATCAAATTTCACTGAGGTACAATGCCACCACCTCATTTTGAGGCCCAGGAAAAGTTCTTGTTTATTTAAATATGATGGCCTAGGGCTTGTAGCCACTACCATAATACTGCTAATAAATAATAATAAGTTTTCAACTCCACAGATGTTCACGTCTGCCCTCATCAAATAATAGACCAGAGAACCACTTAGCCATGACAAATCTGAGCCAATGAAGCAAGGAAGTATATAAAATATTCTGGCCCAGATGCTCACCTGCTGTAAATTGGTATAGGTCTTCAATGGAACTATGCTGATTTACCCCAGCTGATGATCTGGCCCTCCCCCTGCTTTAAAAACTCTCAGTCAATATTATGAGAATAGTAAATATGAAAAAGGCATTTCAACTCCAGTGCTTTTCAGTGTCACTAGTTGCTGTCACCCACCCATTTCATTGGGGCAGGGACAAAAAGGGTTATTTCAGAATTGCACATCTTTAATTCCATTGTTAGATTCTTCTGCCATTATGTTTTCACATTTCATCAGCTGACTTTCTTCGAAGACTTTGCAGTTAGTTTCTCATCTCCTGTGTTCTGTGTGTGATTTGCATTATGGCAATGTTAAAGATAGAGAATTGAGCAATACCTTCCAGGAGTTTTATGAGCTGTTTCCTAGAAATGCTAACCACCTCTCTGTGAGAAAATGTTTTGCTGATAAAACTGATTAACAAGGACAGGGTCTTAAAATAGCAGATATATTCTGCGAATAATTTTGTGTATTATGTAAGAGTAAGAGCAAGAGCAGGGATCCCCCAAAGAGGGACTTTACTTCCAGGGCAGTAGGTTGCAGAGGAATACCAAGTGTGCCATGAGAAATCATGCAAAAAAAGTTACATTTAGGCATGATAAATTTACAATAAATTGAAATGATAAATGAAAACACAACATAAGCCTAGTCATGGTATGTCACTTTTGTTAACCTATATGCCCTTGCTAGTGGTTGATGAGGACGATGATGTACTTTCCATTCCATTAGTAATAAAAGAGGAGGGTAAACGACATCTATTACAAATAAACATCCTTTAATCAGCAGGCTGATAAGATGATAATGTACATCAAAGGATGTATCTACACTGCAAAAAAAACTCAAACAAACATGGCAACAAGTCTCAGAGCCCAAAGCAACTGATTCAGGCTTGTAGGGCTCAAGCTAGGGAGCTTAAAATAGCAGTATAGATGTTCCCGCCTGCCCAGGCTCTGAAACCCAGGGACAGGGGAGAGTCTCAGCACTCAAATTCCAGCCAGAGATGATACATCTACACTGCTATTTTAAGCCCCAGATCATGAACCTGAGTCCGTTGAGACTCGCTCTGAGATGTGCTGCCTGCCACTGGATGTTTAAAAAAAAGCGTAGACATACCCTAAGAATCCAAAAAGAGCTGGCTGAGTAGATAGCAGATGTTACCATTTAATAAATCATGGAATGCCAAGGAAATATCCAGGAGACTGGAAAAGTGTTACTATTGTGCCAATATGCAAACAGAAAAAGCAGAATGACCCAGTTAATTATAGTCCAGAACACTAACATAATTCCTGGGCAAAACAATGGAAAACCATCCATTATTCAATCAATAAAGCATTCAAGGATGGGAATATAATTAAATGCCAGTCAACCTAGTTTTGTGGAAAATAGGTCCTTTTTAAAAAACAAAAATACTATTTTTGATGAGATTACCAATTTGACTGATAAAGGTAACCGCCTAGATGTAGTATACTTACAGCTCCGCTACCACGGATAGGAGCAAGCGGGTGGGCCTCAGGGGAAGAGGTAGAGAGGAGCAAGCGGCAGGCAGTGGGTGGCCTCAAGGGAGGAGGCAGAGAGGAGCGGGTAAGGGGCTCAAGGGAGGGTCAGAACAGGAAGAGGAAGAGGCGGAGTAAGGGTGTGGCCTCGGGGAAGAGGTGAAGTGAGGGTGCCCCCCCCCCCCACTTCTAGAAAGCTTCCAGCTCTCACGTGTAAGCGTCCCCAAATGGAAGACTCACACACCGCCTATGTTCATGGGGAGGAAATCCCAGCTACCAAAAGGTAGTTCAATCTAGCAGAGAAAGGCATAGCAAGAACCAAGGGCTAGGATTTAAAACCAGAAAAATTCAAATGAGAAATACGGCACAAATTTTTAACAATGAGGGTGATTCTCCATCTCGATGTCTTCAGGTCAAGACTGGATGCCATTCTAGAAGGTATGCTTCAGTCAAACAAATTATTGGGCTCAATGCAGGTGTAATTGGGTGAGATCCTATTGCCTTTGTTACACAAGAGGTCAGAGCAGATGATCTAATGGGACCTTGTCTTTAAAATCTATGAATCCATGAATGTAGACTAGGGAAGGGTGTGTGTGCAGCAAGTATTCTACTAGAATCTCTGCAAATAAAACAGCATTAACACACACACATCTGGATTTATCTGGTTTTATATTTAACAGTAGAAGCTCAATTAAAAT
Organism: Emydura macquarii macquarii; assembly: GCF_026122565.2. Taxonomy (NCBI): domain Eukaryota; kingdom Metazoa; phylum Chordata; order Testudines; family Chelidae; genus Emydura; species Emydura macquarii. Next base: position 19,598,636 of record NW_027131527.1, on the reverse strand, counting down.
ACATTATTATGTACAACAGAGACCATGACAAAATAAAGTGTCATGGACCTGGGACCTTGTTATGTTGGCTGTAACTGTAAAAGCCTAATGGCACTGTGATGCGTCATATGACTATAAACATTGTTCAGTCTTTGTAGTTCAGTTCTGGTCAGGGGCGACTGGAAAGACTTCATGAAAAGGATAGCGACAAGTTGTTACGACAGCTCATAAAGGAAAAAAAGTAATGGTGGAAATAGCATGACAAATGACAGAAGGTTTTACCTTGATATGAAACCCCAATGTGGTCTGAAGTGCCAACAGTTGAGAATACTGACTCTTCAAAGTTGTTACAACATTTGGAAACCAAATATCATTTCACTGGAAAACAAACCTAAGGATTTTTTTTATTCTTTGGCAAAAACTTGAAGCTTTGAAATATTCATAAGGCTTGATTATGCAAGCTCCCCGTGTCAACATAAATGCTCGTCAACATCTTATTTGAAATCTTTACCAATCACATATGGGAATGAGGTGCATACCCTGACAGAAAACCTCCCTTTTCCCTACACAGTAAACATCATTTGAAAAGCTAGCGGGGCCAGATGCAGCTTCCAAAATGAAGACAGTGACTGTCAACTAAATGTCTCATTGCTATAATAGTGACATGGCAGAAGTTGTCTCAGAGCAACTCCACTTTCAGGGAAGCGCTAAATAAATTTTTTTTAAATCAAGAAAACTTGCCCTTGGCCTAATTTAATCAAACACAAATATACCTGAATGTGATTTACACCTTTTTCCTAATTTAAATGAAGCCAAATGTCACTGCAGTCTGACTTTGCCCTGTTATGTAGTGTTCTTTATAATGAGATAGATCAGCCAATCCATCTGAAGAGTGCTTATTGCAAAACTCAATTGTGGGGTACAGGTGGCTTTAATCCACCTTTGTGATCCTTTGATCCTGAGGCCAATGTGTGCAAGCCTAGACTCCAACACACATTAAAGTAGCTGAGGGCTGCTGTAACTTGTAACACCTGCCCCATGGGGCAATTCCAGCCAGATTCCTGGCTTCAGTTCAGCTCTTTTGCACTGCTCCATCAGTACAAAGCATCTCTAAAGCTGGTTTAACCAGCTCCTTAAGGATTCCCACTGTCTTGTAGAATCCTTGGTTGGCTTAGCTATACCCCAGTCATATCCCTTTTGTTAGAGACTAGGAAGGGAAAGCATAGGAGCTGCTAGGTGGCTCTATGCCAGCTGAGGATTCGTCAACCAAGTGGGAATCCTCAAAGCATGGGAGCAGTGCAAAGCAGCTGAAGTGATGCCAGAAACCTAGCCCAATCCTCTTTTGGATTAGCTTTGTCTCGACACTGAATTATACAGGCCGAAAAAGTTAATGTTTCTGCAGTAAAATACCATCAAAGCTTTTCTATTTACAAATCATTATAAACAGAGCCATCAGCTGCATAAATGGAACAGAGCTAATAGGACTCCTGTATGGAGGCTCTCACTTGGACAGTTTACTCTAAGTTCTAACTGTGTGTTTTCACTAAGAATACACTGTATACAAAAAATGTCTTGAGTTTATTTCAGCCAGTCCGATTCATAAAAATCATTGGATTTATTTCCATGTGATTCTTCCGTACTTTGCTGAAGGAAATGTGTTTTTCCTCAGCAATTACTCTTGTTTAATGGTCATGAAATGTCAGAGTCTCTTTTATATGTGGCGTACTCATGGACATAGAAGAGGCTTGTGGTTAGAACATCCAGAAGATACCATTTAATTCTAGAGGGGTCCTGAGTTCAGTCTATAAAAGGCAATTTCTTAATTCATCTGACATCCCTGTTGGACACATCCTGGATTGAAACTATATTTATTTTTATGGAAAACAAGATAAGATGCAGTTTCCTGAATGTCAGAACAAGTAGCGTGACAAGAAGCTTAAAGAATATCTTGGGAAAAAGCCAACAAGACCAGTCGAATGAGTGAGAAAAGTTGGTAGTCTTTGCAAGTAAAGAAAGGAGAACATTGACGTGGGAGCCCAATGAATGCATGTGCCAACAGTGAAAATAGGAGACCTTTAAACTCATGGGGCTTTGGGATGCTTTCTGACAGAGACAAACTGTTCACATTGACACTATCAGAACTTGTAAGGCATTTTTTAATCTAGGCAATACAGAAGTGCTATGATGGACAAAGGCAAAAACTGCAGGGGAAACATGTATAGATCTGCAGGACTGGAGGAAGTTGGGAATGAAAAAAAAAAGTCCTCTCAGGAAGATGTATGGTTAGGTTTGGAGTAGACAGGATGTGTTAGCTCATCAGTGCTCACTGATCTTAATTCCTGATCAACTATTGAGGAGTTGGAAACAGTGAGCTAGTCTACTCATGATAGACTTTACCCAGTGATACATACTATATTGGTCACTACTGGTCTGGCCCATGGAGAACAACTTTATATTCTAAAAGGAAGATAATCCAACCAAAATAAAAATCCATCTGTGTGCTGAACCACTGAGTGGCCTTTTTTTAATTGGTATGCACAAGAGTCAAAGGACATTTTGAAAGATGGCCAGCCTTCATAAGGCACTGTTGGGATGTCAAAGGCATTCTAGGTGAGGTCTCACCACCTTCCACTTCTGCAATGATGCAGATCTATTAAACAGCTGCCACTGAAAAAAATCCCCAGATTAGCACCAGATTCTGTAAAGACGTACCTACAAATAGTGCTGCCAGTGTGGGAGTGCGAGATTGAGCCCAAATCTCATGTTTAGAGCCTCCACAAGGAAGCGCATTATGCTGCCACTATTTGGTTTATAGAATTCTTTAAGCTCACCTTTGTTCCTCAGACAAAGCAAAGAGCATAACCTCCCTTTTAATAATTGGTAGGATCTTAGTGCTTATTTCTAATCATATGGCTGTGTATCAATGGAGCCTCTAAAGCTAATAAAAAGCTCCTATATCTCACCAAAAGCATTCTGTTTTATGAGCTATATATCTTTCTTCTACATGCAGCTGAATAGAGATGGACATCCACTGTGTTTCAGAAGACGGGGAATTCATCTTCTCTGTCGATTAACTGATGTTAATAGTATCTTTATCCACATTTTAGGCCCCAGTTTTGCAGTCCCTATGATTTCACTGGGACTTATGCCTGCAATGAGCGTCTTAAATGCATGACGCTTACAGAACTCTTCAGTCTTCATTTATACTGGAATCGCGCTGGGTGTGGGAAGGGTGATTTAACATGCACAAACTACGTCTAGCTAATATCCTGATACTTAGAATGTTTTCAGGCTGTCTCACCATTTTGTCACCAAAATTATACACTGTATCTTTCACTACGATGCCTAGAGCTAGTGCAAAAATGTCTGGTATTATGTGCACATCTTGGCATTTGCATAAGTACCTTGGCATACCCCCCTGGTGCAGTGATGTTGATAGAATTGATGCCATGTTTCAGTTGCCAGCCTCAATCTTTATTCTTCTGTCAGTTTCTGTGAGAATTGCACTAGTCCGAGTGGCAAATAGTGCCTTTTAATAATAAGTGAACTTCAGTGTTTTGCTCCTATGGAATGATGAGATTGCCTCATATGGTCAAGAAAAAGAGAATCCACATGCCCATGCTTAAATACTGCTTATAATTTCTGCTTGCTGTAACTCTGTCCAGATGCTGGTACTCTATGTGCCCATGGCAATTAGACAGTTTTCTTTCTTTTCAGTCTCTCCAAGAATCTCTGCGCTCTGACTCACACAGAAAAAAGAATGGAAGGAATGTGAGGCAACTGCATACAGTACATAGTATTTTATTATTGAAGGATCTATTGAAAGGGGAATCAGAGCCTTGACAAACAGTAAGATATTTAAGGTTGCTGAAATTTTATTGCTCAGTTAACAAAATTTAGGCTCAGCTGGCCCTCCCTTTAAGACAAATTCTGGTTCAGGCTTTATGTCTTCTGATATAGAAAACATATTGGTTAGTTTTCTCAAACTTGCTGCTATGACTTTTTGCCAAGGGGAAATTATTTTAACATCAAAGGTAACACCTCTCTACAGAGCCTACAGCAGACTCCACTTTATCTCTATACAAGGACCTGATCCTGTACTCTTTCAAAAGCCACAGGCTAGAAAAATCCTATGAAGAGTCATAAACCCTGACCTACGCTGCATGCTAACATTAAAGCCATATTCACGGATGTATATTTGCTTGATGTGGAGAGGGATGGTTCCTCATAAAAAGGGCATGAGCACTCCTGTAAGGTGGTAATGTTCAATGTACCTCTTGCAAGGCCAGATTGGGTACGATTAAGCACAGACACAGGATGATATCTAAATTGTGGTGTTGTCTGGGTTAAATTGTGTTCTCTTTCTCAAGCATTTGGTTACCAAAAAAAAAAAAAAATCCCAAATGCTGGAAAGTACACCTGTAACATTCAGCAGCTAAATCCCCAAAGCCATCGAATGTATTCAAACCTCTGTCCTGGAGGCTGCCTGAGACGAGCTGCCAAATTTGCAGCTGTAATGAATACATGAAGGCCCTGTTTTCTGTGTGCTCGCAGAGGCCACTGGCTTTAATCTAAAACTTGGATACTTTGTCAAATATCATTAGTTGAGAAGAGTAATCTTCTTGTGTGGGAGAGATCACAGATCCAAACAGGGATCATTTTGCCAAATAAAAGTAAAAATAAGGTGGGAACAGAAAACTTCTTTAAACCGCAAGCTTCCATAGATTCAGGTGAGTGACAATTGCCAGGACTGCAAACCACATGTAACATGCCGACATATTCTGAGCAGAACAGATGGGTGAATGGCCTGCTGAGATCAATAGTGGCCAGAAGAAATATACTTCAGGCAACAATGACTTTTTGTAGGCCATCCCACCTCAAGCTCCATATTCCAAGTTTATTGCTCCCCACAGGTGCACTGAAGGAGCAATAAGCAGACTAACACGCGGAGAAAGGTGCTCTCAAACATTTAGCACTCATTGAAGAAAACTCTTCACATTAAGTTCAGCCTATTGCTCAGAACTAGTTAAGAAATTTGAGAACCGACTCCCTACCTGCTGTACAAAGCTCTTAGTTCTTGTGCTTGCATGGATAATCCAGAGCTCCATTTACAGGATCTTCCTCAGAACTCAAGAATGGATTCTGAGGGCTATGAAATTAGAAATAGAGGACATACTATGTGAAGGTGAGAAAAGGTGTATTTTTTCTGAACTTCAGTCCAGTCATGAAAAAAAACAAAGGAATTTCTATCCAGGAAAGCAGGGGGTTGGATGAAGGCATGGAGGTGTTTTTATTACTCCTCACCCAATTATGGGTCTTTTACATGTGGATTTTTTTTTTTTTTTTTGGGGGGGGGGGGGAGGGAGGGTCATTAATTCAATTTATCAGATATTTTGCAGGTTAAGGTAGAAGAATAAAGCTGATAAAACCAGGGAGGAAGTTGAAGATCCAGCGCAGAGCTCAGACTAAATTGCTTCAGCTGTGCCTTGATAACTGAGCAATATTAGTGATATATTTAAATAATGGTCATCTTTCTTCATTTGAATTTATGATGATGCTTTCCTTTCTTTCATAACATAGTTTGAAAATGCTTCCAACATCTCGTGGTTTAGCAACCCATGACCATCTGCAATTGCTCTGGGATCTTTTTCTCCCCGACCCATTCTTGTCTGATAATTCACCTACTACTCTTCTGAAGAAAGCTGAGCTAATAAAGGCTCAGTTGAATCAGATAGTTAGATCACCGCTATAAATTCAAAGTCAGGAGGCTTAAACCTGATTGAATCATTGGGGGCAGGAACTTTATCAAGGCCTTTAAATACCCAAAGGCCAATAATATGAAAGAGTAAGAAGTACTAGTCACAGTATTCACTAGCCTGAAAACAAGGAGTAATAGTCTACACCTGAGGGCAAAACAAACCTCTAACATGGATATTTGATCCAAAAGCTTCCCCCAGTAAAGGTAAATCAAAATAATAGAGCTACTGTCTTATGGAGCTTGTTACAGTACAAATACAAGGCAAAATTAGATAGAATGGTTCCAAGTCTAGCATGGATTCCTTCCTATGTAAGATAGAGAATGCAGTAGATGATTGAGGAATAGTGTTATGCAGTGATTGATAAAAATGTTTACTTCATTTTTCTCCTGAGTTTTGGGTTCAAATAATCCAATAATTCAAAACAAAAGTAAATTGAAACTGTAACGTTTCACATCATAACACATTGTTGAAACTGAGAATTTGTATTTAATACAAAATCAAACAAACCCAGGTTTGTTAATCTTTATGAGCTGTTGAGGAACTACAAGTTTTCATGCTTCAATGCAAGTATTTCCTATGGTTCCATCCAATGTTATGATGATTTGCCCTTAATGGAGTAGATTTGTATCTTTTTGTTTCCAAAATGTATAGGGCTATTCATTGCACTGAAATGAGAGTTCCCAATTCAAGAAAATTGAAGCAAAGCAAAGATGGGCCTGATCCAGCCTGTGAAGATCCCATAACTTTAGCAAAATTCAAATCCAATCCTAGATCCAAACATTGTATTGGTGCCTATTCTGTAATGGGCCAAACCAAAACCAAAGATCTGAATCCCCTGAAACTGTGAAAGTTTGGATCTGAACTTCGTGGCACTGGTCCACCTCTAACCCAAATAATAGAAAGTATGGGCCTGAGCCAAACTCATTAGAGTCAATAGAAAGATTTTCAGTGACTCCAAGGGGCTTTGGATCAGACCCTATTAGAGCTGTGAGATAGCAATGGCAAGTGCAGCCGTGATTTTAAACTCCATTGACCACAACCAGCATTTAATGCTATGTTGTTTATACTACAGTGCACAGCGAACACATTAAAGGAAATTCTGATAGCCAGAATTAAGAAGGGAAGTGACAAATAGAGTCTGACAGAAATGGCTACAAGATACAGTGTCCCATACCTCTAGGTCACTGCTTTTAATCCAACCCAGGGAAGCAGTAACAAAGGCCATTACCATCCAATGGTTGATGCCTTGAATCCAGTGAACCGAATGTTGCTGAACATTTTCTAGAGAACAGGTAACCACATCACAAAACCCGTCATCATCACACTGGACTATAACTAGCAGAGAAATCAAGGCGCAAATGAACATGGAGACTGAGCTATCTTCTCCCTCTGAGAGATCATCTGTCCACAACAGCTGCAAGAGAGATCGGTGAAACAGTGCGGGGAGCCTGGGCATTCTCTGTCCTGTTGATGGGGACAGAAGGTGCATCTTCCAGGATGCACTCAGCACCATTCAGGAGAAGGAAACATGCCATTTAAAACAAATTAAAATAAAGCATACAACAATTCTTTTCAAGAAAATGATGAAATCAAAGACATTCTTTAATGAGACGTTCAATATTTGGGGGGGGGGGGGGGGGTTCTCAAACTTTTATTTCTGTGAACCCCTTTGAAAATATTTCAGGCTGTGATGACCCACCCATGCCATGCCACCCACCCCCACATCATGCCACCCCTACTTCTGCTGCTGTGGGTCTTCAGAGCACCCAGCCAAAAGCCACTGCCCTCTGGCTACCCATATCTGAAGGGCTCTGGCTGTCAGACATTCACAGGACTGACAGCCGCAACCACAGCATGTGTGGGGGCTGACAGCTCGCAACCCCACCCACCATAATAATCTCATGACTTGAGAGGTCCCGACCCCCAGTTTGAGAACTGTTTAGCATCAATGAACAGTTCAATGCAGTGAACTAGGCATTTGTTGATAAAAGTGCTGTGAATGTGAGTATCTTTTTGCTAGATATGTCCCATACTGATAACTGCCAAACAAAAATGCTCTAGGCAGGCAGCAGAAAGATTACAGAAGCAAGCAGAGTAGAAAAGATGTGCTTTTACTAAGCTCCTTTTGGACTGAGAGAAGAGGAGGGCTTTGTTTTTCTCTTAGTGCTATATTTCACATCTGCATTCTGATACAGTAATAATCTGAGTGTCTACTGTATTGCTCAGAGGCCAATGGGGGGGAGGGGGAACTAAACAGGATAGTCATGATTTATTCATGGTAAATGGAGCCCCCAGTGAAGTCTTTGGCTACTGCCTTCATATCACAGCAGGCTGACAGGCAAGTTATTATCTCTGCCCTATCTAGGACCATAGTCAAAGTGAATATTTATTAATAGAGGAATTTCACTTTTAAAAAATATCTGGCAGTGGTAACCAGTTTTGGGTTCCATATTTGATAAACCCTTAGTTATAACTATTGAAAGTCAAGCCATGTGCATCAGAAAGGAACAAACAGAGTTCCAAGAGAAATCAGCTGCCCAACAAGAAAATAAGGATCTCTCCTATTGTCTGAAGAGGCTGGGGAATAGGACAGTTGGGTTTCTGGGCAGAGATGACCTTTGCACCTTTTGAAGAGGTGCACCTTCGAGTTGTGGTTGCCAACTGTGTTGACAGAGAGAAAATGTGCATGCACTCACTGGCCAAAATCTGCTTTCAATGGCATACATGCTGCCTGTTTATGGGGAAGCACGTGGGGAGTTTATAAACTTGATGAAGAATTATAAACTTTTATCTAAAAGCAGAAAATGGCCCTACTGAAAGTGTTGTAAAACCCCACTTGTGCTAAAATGGCGTTATAGATCTGGGTTAAACCCAGCGTAGACAAGTGATCCATACTCCTGGCTGAAGCTCAGCACTCCACTCAGCTCAGTATAGATAGATACAACTGATATAGCTCTTTGTCACCTCAAAAATTAGCAGACCTACGCACTCCTAAAGTAACCACAATGACGTCAGTGGAATTACACCAAGTATCAGTTTGGCCAAATGGGTCTTTACTCCAGCAAAAAGTCAGTGGGAGGTTTTTTTTGCCTGACTGGGCTCCATGACAACTTTTATATCAAGGGTAAAAAGAGGGAGTTAGAAACAGAGTTTCATTGGTAATTTTGGTAAGTTTGTCCCCCAGGACCTTTGGAATGGTATTTAGTATTTTCTGTGCTATTACTGCTATTAACAATGGGCTCTTTGCTGGATACTTGGACATTTCCAAAGCCTTTGTTCCAATGTGGTGTTTCATTGTATGATTAGAACTATGTAAAACTTTTTGTGAACTTTCCTGCAGGCACTGACAAGTTGAAAGCCACAATTGAATTTTGTTTGTTTTACAATTATACATTTCAAAGCAAAGTAGGAGACGTGTCCTTGCTTTTTGCAAAACAGTACTATTAAATCATAAATTTGTTTTCACAGTCTTTTCCAATACCAAAACGTTTCTTCCTTTCCTTCATCCATATCCAATGTCCACTTGCATTTTCTTTTCAGTCTTCTATGCATTTGCTCTCATTTTCAGGTGTGCTTTTGTAACTATAAAAGCATAAAGAAAATGCACTTATTAGAAGTGACTTTTAAGGGTATATTATATGTGGTTGTCTAAAGAATTAGATATTCAAATCCTATAATAAATAAAAGCTGTATATCTAGGTCTTATCCACACCAAGAAAATTTGCCCTAGTGTAACTACAGTGATGTAGTTATACCCATGCAAATCTTTAATGTAAATTAAAGATGCCACATGCTGCCCCAGTGCCAAGCAGGGTGTATACTGTGCAGCTTACTTCGGTATGTAACCAGATTAACAGGTCAGTGTAATTACACAATGTTCTGCCAATTTTCTTAATGTAGACAGGACCCAAATTCTCCATAGAAAAGGCTGAAATGTACTCCAAAATTACACAGCATATTGAAGCGGTAAAGAAATGTTACAATATGATTTCATGCTGTAGTTTTTGCAGAGTTCCTGTAATGTGATCTCTTTTCTGTGGTTCTGACTAGCATGGATGTTAAGCAATTACTAACTTCTGCATGGAAGCAGAAGTGCTGAATGAAATCTAAAAGGAACTACAAAGTGCAACACATTTTGAGACAAGACAGCTGAGACTTGGGGCTACCGCCCAAGAAATGAAGCACTAACTCGGATATGACTGTAAAAATTAAAAACAAACTATACTTACCTTCTCTTTTCTAACACCGTGAATGAAATACAGTGTAATGTACAATACCAAGACTTGGATTTCTACATTGTCAGTGATTATGGCTACTGAATTCTTTACATCTGCATTAATTTGTCAAGGTCTGGCTGCTAAAAGAAACATCTGGCTTCCAACCTTCAGCCCTAATGTTCAGTTCATAAACATCCCAATATTTGATAAGATAAATTTAAAAATGCAGGATTTATGGGGTTTTTTTCTTCTTGTTTGTTTAACAATAATTTACTGGACAAATAGGCTACATGTATCCTTGAGCATCCCAGTGAATTGGGTCATGCAAGATAGCGATTGAATTACACACATTTCCCATCCAACAATGAGCTCACCATGGCTGGACCCCTAGACCCCTGTGAAACACCACTGATATAAATAGGGTATAAATACAGGGCTCTGCCAGCGAATAGCAGCTAGCAGTATTGGGGCCTATGTCTCCTAAAACAAACTTCCACAGCAGCAGTGTCTGTCCAGAGATGCTGCAACGATAGATACAAAGTGAAATCCTGGCCCCATTGAAGTCAGTGGGAGTTTTGCTATTAACTTCAATCGAGCCAGAATTTAATCCCAAAGTCTTTCCAATACTGTACTTTTCCTGCTTATTTTAAAATGCTTGGTAACGCTCTTAGTCAGATCAGAATCCCCAGTCTGGGTCAAATCACTAAGAATCAGCCTACCCTTTTTGAGATGGCACGTTTTTACTCATTCTCTGCTTCCGACTGGTCTGACATGCATGTAATGTTGTGTAGGACAGGGGCTTGTTTTACTAGCAAATCTATCATTTTCTAAAGTCAAATTAAGTGGTTCTTTTTACAGAAAAGCTTTGGAGGATTAGGATGCATTAGTAGTTTACAATTGGTTTGTGTGACTAATGGCAAAAATCAATGGTGTCCCATAAAAAAAAAAGCTCTCTTGGGTCTGGACAGAAGCTGAACAACACACTAGCTTGTGTAGCCACAGAAAAACATTTAGCAGTGTGTGTGTAAAATTAAAAAATATTTTACAACCAAAGATACATGCAATAAAGTCAACAATACTACAGAATGTACATGTGAAAACATGCCCTGGACAAAGTCTGCAAGTATATACATAGGCATAAATCCAGATGTATGCCAGAGAACATAATTTGACCCAGTAACTTTACTGTGGAAGATCCTGTTGCAATGATAGGTTAGTGCTAGGCTGGGGGTCGGGTAATATAAAAACTACTGACCCTCATGTATGAAAACTTCATCAGGACTTTAGCAACAACACAGCAGAAATCCAGATCTATAGGCTTGAAGCTGACATTGAACATATGGATACCAGCTTTACAAAGCTGCCATAACCAGCATGCACATAGTTCTTGTACTTTGACTCTACGCAGTCTCCTTTGGGATACAAAGTACTGGCCATTCATGGCAATGATGCACAAAGAATCTGCTAGACAACTTTGCCCACGAATTGAGTGAGGAGGAAAAGCAGAGTGCTCTACATCAGTGGTTGCCCTTAATATTACATTTAAATACCAGCAAATCACAAGAGGACAGCGCATCGGCCTTTTAACAAAGCTTGTAACCACCGGCCCACCTGTCTCTCCAGACATATTGCTCGAGGCAGAAATACTGTTCTCATTGTTCTGTAGCACTGTAGGTGCAGAATGTGGGTTTTCCACAAAGAACTTAATCAGAACAAGCCAATGCACGTACAGGATATGTCTACACAGCAATTAATAACCCATACTGGCCTGTGCCAGCTGATTCAGGCTCAGGCTAAGGCGCTGTTTAATTGCAGTGTAGACTTTTGGGCTGAGGCTGGAGCCAGGACTCTGGGACCCTGAGATGTGGCACAGGCCAGCCACAGGTGTCTGATTGCAGTGTAAACATATCCAAAGGTAGCAAAGGCCACTCCAGGACTTAATGCAAACACAAGTGAATGGTTTAAGTTTAGATGATTTTCACACTGTTCGGCTATTCACAACTGCCTTGAAAGGAGACCAGAAACAAAACATTCTCAGCCACAGTGATTGATTCTCACTTAAGGGGGAATGCTTACGGAGCCAGGTGTGGACCCCTGATCCTGTGGCAAATTCTATGCCAGCCCCAACCACATCCCTGATATACTTAGAGCAAAGTATAGGATAACACACACACACACACACACACACACACACACACTTTTGCCAGTTGGGAGTTTCCAGACAACAGCACACTCCAGCAGTGCCCCAACCCCAAATTGGGGAGGCTCACAACTCAGGATCTGGCGCACAGTTAAGCACTAAAGCAGACAGTGGGAGTGGAGTGCTAGACAAATCCTATTCTGTATGATCAGATTGAGATTTCAAACCAAATGGGCATTATTATCCATCGGATTATTTATTAGATTTGTATCTGAGTTTGAGGTAAATTATTATATAGTCTGAGTTCTGACTCACATTCTCAGCCGGAAAGTGGCCAGGGCATTTTACATCATTGTCCCAAACCTTTTGGCATAGTGTGAGGGTCAGGAGCTTGCCAGGGAGGGATGGGGCTTAGCAAGAGTGTACTGTGCTTAAACATTTAAGGTCCTGAAGCTACTCTAAATTACATTTGTCACCAAACTGACCCCAAGAACTGGGGGGAACACAATACAGCTCAAAGTCCCCTTTGTTCCCCTCTTAGCTATGCTGAGCAGAACTCTGCTGTAATTTAGGATCTGGCTCATTTTCTGAATAGTGCAGGTGTTGGGGTTAATGGCTATTTTAGACGGATGCCCAACTCCCATTGACAGTAGTGGGAGCTGGTGCATATCTCCCTGAGGCCCCTAGGAAAATCCCACCCCTAACTCTTTTCCTTTTAATTCTGTCCTGGAATTGCACTGCCTGTCTGCTTCTGGATAGTCTCCCTCAGTCACTAGGGCTCTCCAGACTGTGGCAGAGCAACACAAACAATAAATTCTAGTCTCATAAACAGCCCTCATTATTTGTAGCATCTCGGTGACTTCCACTAGTGCATTAAGTGACACGACTAACATCTGCCATGTGGGATTTGTACTTACATGGCAAAAGTGCTTTGTTAGGTTGGGCAAACACACACACACACACACACGTGACTGGGGCCTTTCCAAGTAAAACCAGAATGTTTAGTAATTTTGACCTACAGTACAGCTAAAATGTACCAGAGGTCAACATCACAGTGATCAATAATTAAAACAACTTAATACAGGAGCCTGAGTAAGCAGGAATTTATATGTAACTAGCAGCTCAATTAGGGAAGGATCAATTGTTCTGCAGCTGACATGGGAACATAGGACGTCTGGTGTTGCTCACTACGTGGTGTAAGAGTATTTTTTCATGCAGTTAATGAATCAGGAGGCTATTTTATACCTACAATAGGTGAGTTAGAATCTTCTTATAAGAAGTATATATAATACTAGCAAATACTTGGGGCCTGATCTTCCTCTCACTTACTAGTGCCAGTCAGGAGTAACTCCACTGCAGTGTAAGACTGGTGTGAGCAGAACCATACCCCTTCCTTCCTCTTTCTTTCTCCAACAGCCCAATTATAGCTGCCTGGATTTTATAATCCAGTCTCACTCTCATTACTAAATGTGGTGGTTTTTCTATCTTCCAATGCTGACAAGTAACAGAATTAAAAATATCTGCTGGAAGTCAAATAAATGTGTATATTGCCCTGTAACTATGGGACCTGTTCTGATTTATACTAGTGTAAATAAGTATATATATTAGAAGCAAACACTGCAGCAGCATAGCGCTGGTGACTTCAACCTAGCTATATCAATTTACAGCAGCTGAGGATCTAGCCCACAGTTTCTCAATGATCAGCAAATTAAATAAGCTAAAAGTCACATGAAATAAACAAAGAAAAGATATTCACCCAAGGATGGTTGAGGAAGAGTCCGAATGAATGATAGCAAGAGAGGATAATACTTCTTCAATAGAGATGGGAACAATACATTGTTGCTGGACCCACAATGTAACCTTTTATAAATGAATGTTTCCATTAAGGGCAAAATTTAGCTTCAACATGCACCTTGTGGATAGTTTGTTTCATCTCATTCCTCATCTGGAATTCTTGTTGATGCCAACAGAGGGTTGGCATGAGAAGTAAGTAGAGAGTATTAACAGAAAACTGCACCAATAAGAAATGCACAATGAATATCCAAGAGCAAAATTTTGCTCCGGAAAAGAGAAGGTAAAATGACAAAAGCAGCACAGTGCTCTTCTTATATTGCTTAAGGGAAAGAACGTAATAAAAAACCTGATCCTGAAAGGGTCTGAGCACTGTAACTTATCCAGAAGTGAGTGGCACCTCTCTGAAGCAGGGCTATCTAATGTGTATGAATATAAAGCAGGGGGAGATGAGTGTGTTACATGAGCTTGTGGATCCCAGTCACCTCATACATAAGCGGTGCAAGAAGATCAAAGATACCATACTGTACTAGTGCCTACAGCATCAAGCAAGATGAAAAAATGAGCATGACCATCACAGAAGAAGAAACAAATCATTTCTGTTTCTGTTTATTAAAGATTTCAAAGGAAAGATGATGGAGAAACAGCCTCCAAATTTCAGAAGTTTATCCAAACAGCAGATGAGATTTTCTATTTGTTTAATGCTGGTTTACTGGAGTGGCGTCTGCTGCACACATAGTTTGAGTCCATAAGCAGTAATAATCATAAAGAGTGTACTCAGAAAAGCCTATGAATACAGTCCAAGTATGATTTATTCCAAACTCCTTATATATGACTTGTAACCCTTCAGTATGCAATACTGCAAAAAAAAAAAAAAAAAAAAAAAAAAAAAAAAAAAAAAAGGGTGTGTGCATTTTTCTGAACCAAAAATTGAAAGAATGATAATATTTTTTTCCAAAAAATAAACTTATATGTTGCCCCTACCAATTGGCTATATGCTAGGAGATAATGCAGCTGTCTTCTGCTCTTATTTGCATTATATTATTATAGGTTCTTTTCTTTCTTGGCTGATGTACTTATTTCACTGTAGCACTTTTCATGTCAGCATAAATGTTATTCTACAGACTGCATGTAGGTTGAAATTCTAACACTGTTTTCAGTCACTCATAACTTTCTGAAATATTCACCTTTCAGACTGAAATTTCTACACCCTGGTTTCTACTCAAATGTTTGGCATTCATTTATTTAAGATTAATCAAAAAAGGGTCAGCTATTTTGGAGTATAATAAGGAAAGTGAAAAAAATATCCCCGCTTTAAAAGAGTTGGAACTTTTTTTTTTTTTTTTTTTTTTTTTTTTGGGGGGGGGGGGGAGTTCTATACTCCAATTTAAGTACTGAACGTTAAAATTTGGCATGGAAACATCCCTTTTTGATGAGAAGTGCCTTGGAGTGTTCTGGTGAAGTTTGGTGTTGACTGAAATGAGTTATAAGCCTTTGGAAATTACATACCAAACACCCGGAGTCGATTTTGTACAAGAGTTTTGATAGGGAATCATAAAGCAATCTGCGAGGAAAGGCTGCAGTGCACATCTGGCCAACTTAGCTGCATTCTAAGAAGTCTAGGGTAACTATGGGCTGTGGCATGGGCTCCAGGGGCTTTTTGTAAACATATGTGCAAGGAATACTGTTCACATTGAGGTTATTGGACAGGGAAAATGTTGTAAATATGGAGTCACATTCAAACAAGTATTTGCAACAGAAGTGCTCGCATAGACATCCTGAAACCTCCTTGTGGGTTTGAGGGACATACAATCAGGGAACAGAAATATCATGTGAACTAGCAACAGTTATGGCAAAGAGTTTCTAGGCAACACAGAGGTTTGCCTAAATACTTTCTGACAGTGAACACATTTATTTTTAAAATGTCTGTTTACAGTTACTTCATGAATGAAAATAGGGCAAAATTCATCAAATCATTTGTTCAGTGAATATAGTTCATCCAGCTCTATTCAGAACCCAGCCCATCTGTGAGATTCGTTTTTCAATTAATTCATAAACTGGGTTATTTATGACATCATAATCTCTTTCTATAGGCCACAAAGTCAGCAATCTGATTTCACTCCAGTTTCAAGCAGTGAAAAAGATTGTTTGGGAGAAAGCCATTATTTCATCAATAAATTCCATTGGTCACTGATAAAATAGGACAGCCAGACTAGGAAAAGAACATAAAACGTGAATATTTAAATTATCGTAGATGCCACCACTATGAAATGGGGGGAAAAAATTCCCCTACTTACTAAAGAAACAAAACTTGTCTGACATTAAATTTTGCTTTTGCATAATGTAAGAGGAGAGTTATTGTCTATCAAAAGGAATACATAGTTCTACCAAAAGATACAGCTTGTTCTAGATCCTCAGCTGCAGCTGAGAGGGGAGGGGGCAAAGGTAACTTTTGTGGCACTTTTGCAGCTCCCTCAACCTATAAGGCAGCCTCTACATTGTGTTCAACTGCCTATGATCCCAAGGGGCCATTCCAGCAGCTGAGATCACTAAGGTGCAGCAACGCTCTGGCCACTGCCCCTTTCCCTGGCTACACTAAGGAGGTGACAAAACTTCTGTGGAGGCTTTATGCCACCTGGGGATTCCATCTCGGGTGGGTCAGAAGTTTCTGGCTGTTTTGTGCAAAAATTGTATGGAACATTTTTAACTCAATTTCAGTTTTAAAAAGTGAACTTCATTCAAAATCCTAGTCTTTTGCTACCTGCTACTTTGAATATAAGAGAACCAGAGAAAACAGATTATCAAAAGATTAATGTTGGTATAATGAATGAATATATTTAACCTCAAAGAGCCATGACGGCTGACCTTGCTGAAACAAATACCACTGAGTTCAGTAGGGGCTGTCAGGCAAGTAAGGGCTATAGCATCAAGCCTAGAATTTGAAATAATGTTGCCAAGGTGATCTTTAGTGCAGTTTGTTGGGCCTCCATATGGTAGATTATGGAAGATGAGTAAAAACTGGAGCTAGGGACAAAATTCACATCATCCTTGACTGGCTTGCAACATGTAAATAATAGGAACTTGATTATTCAAAACAGATTGTACATTATCATCATCATTCTGTATTCAAGTTGCTTTATGGGTCCTTCATTAGTTGGAACATATTTTTAATCCTAATCTCAAAACCTGTCAGAATTAGTTTTGTTCAAGATAACAGAATGATACAGGTCAGATCAACTATTATGAAAAATGTAATTAAGACAGACCCATGTGACGTGCTATAAAAAGAATACAGCTGCACATATGGCTACAAAGAAGTGAAAGCACTTAACTGCATGAACATCCATGACATCATATTGTCCTTTAGTCCTTCATCTCTTTGCATATGGGCTACAATGAAGGGAGGAAAAATCTGACTCCACTTGTCCTCTTCAGAAAACTATAATAATTTTTCACACACTTTTCCTGAGTACACTAATTATCCCCTGACATAAAAAGCTTTCCTGGAGGGCTTAGAATTACTTTAGGAAGCTGTAACACTCTCATTGATATGCTTAGTGCTCAAACACATTCTTTTTTTTTTAAATCCAGAGAACATTTCCACTAGTTAAATCATATTTTCCAACACAGGATGCTGCAAACAAATTTTCCGCAATTTCAGCAACTTTCGTATCTCAGCAAATAGTCTTATTTTATTTGTTCATCCTACCTTTGAAAATACTAAAATTTAAAACAAGAGAAATGTATAAAGAGACAATTTTGCAATAATGAGTTATGTTCACAAACATCTTCATTAAAGGTCACAACTGGAATAAAAAAAATAATTTTAAGAATCAAGCCTTTTATAGACTTTATCATTAGATTTTCTGCTATCTTTTTTAAGATGAAAGCTCCAGCCCTGCAAATTCTTATGCATTTGCTTAACTCTCCCCACATGAGTAGTGCCAAATAGGAGTGAAGAAGTGATTTGGCGAGGTGCCATGAGACTACACACATAAATAAAGTCAAACACACACAAGTGTTTGCAGCATCAGGAACTTTAAGGGTCTTTTCAATCAGCAAGAGGGAGCAAGCCTGAGGTACTCCTACAAACATGTCTGAGCCTGCTCCTCTCTGCAAACTTCTGCCAGCCTCAGTAGCAGCTACATTGAGGCAATGCCTTCTAACCGCACATCTCCTGTCTGAGACTTGCAGAGGAATCTTATGGAGTGCAGAACTTGTACTGGGCTCCTTTTGGGTCACAGCTCTATAGGGGGATCTGAGGAGGAATCCTAAGCTTCTGTTGCTTCCTGGCTTGATGCAAGGGTGTGGGGAGCAAAGAAGGGAGCTCCCCTGGCTCACAGCCTTGCTCTGCGGGGCAAAGAAGTGGTCTGGTAGAGCAATAAACAACTCTCTCAGCTCCTGTTGCTCTCCAATTTCATGCAGAGGCAACACAAACTAAGATACTTTCTGTTCCCAAGCTCAGAAAAAGCAGCACCACTGCTGCCAGTGTTAATGGTAAAAACACACATGCCAGGCCTAAAGGAGAGCATTGGTGAGACAGGAAGTGCAATTGACAATCAACAAAACAGCAAAACCAAGGAGACATAAAATGCGTCAAAGTCACCAAGGAAACAAACTGAAAAAAGACAGAGAAAATGCTTTTTTCCCCCCACTCACTCCTTTCTGTCATGATGATTTTGGTGCAAATCATAACAAAAGGTCAGATATTTTCAGATATAACTGCCATTTACATGTTAAAGTGTCCCTTTGCCACTACTAGAAAACAGGAAGGAAACCATCGGTAGTGTAGCATGAAATATTCCAAGCAGCTCATATTAATTGAGCTAGGCAACTAGTGGAGTCCAAATATTAAGATACCTGTCTAATTTATTGTGCTTACTGGCATAGCATCTTTCAAACCTATACTTAATGCCAAAAGTATGAATCCAGTGACCACTAGGTAAATATGTGTCGAAGGGTGCATTTAAATTCTTTTAGTAGAAATATATTCTAACACTCAGAAATACCTATGCCCTATACACATGGACAATGTCAGTTTCAGAGTGGTCCCCTTTTTAACTAATTTTTTTAAGTTGGCACAAGGAGGTGCATAAGGAGGCCAAATGATTTCTCCAGAGTGAGAGCTAGTCAAAAAATGCTTCTCTCTTTCTAAATTTTCTGATAAAAAGGAAACTTTTTTTGTTACAAAAATCCCTCCCCCCAAAAAAAATTTCCTAATTTTTAACCCAGTCCACTTTAGAGAATGATTCAGCTGGAATTTAAAGTAAAATACTTATGGGTCCTAGTGCTTTCATGTACTTGCTACCTCCCATCTTCAGTATTTGCAATAAAATGGAATTGTCTTTAGGAGTTTGAAAATCATAAACCTATTTCTTATACCAATCTTCAGGGTATAAAAAAAGTAGGATCTCCCACTACCACAATTTTTTCTTAAGCTAAAAGTTTGTTAAAACGAGTAGGCACCGTTTCAGCAAGCTACTACAGATTTTTCAAGGCCTTTCCTACCATGATACCAAATGACTTCAATAAGACTATTCAAGTGCTTATAATTACACACATGCTTAAGAGTTTGGCTAGATCAGAGCACAGGACCAAGATCCTGTTACCAGCATTTTGAAAGACATGGGCATATCTACACTATGGTATCTATAGTGGCACAGCTGCAGCACTGAAGCTATACCACTGTAGCATCATAGAGTAGATGCTTCCTACATTGACAGAAGGGGTTTTTCCATTAACATAGGTAATCCACCTCCCTGGGTTGATGGAAGAATTCCTCTGTCGACTTAAGCCATCCTAATCCCCAGTGTAGATGTGGCTAATTACGGCAGTCAAGGGTGTGAGTTTTTTTACACCTCTGAGCAATGTTGCTAGCTCGATCTAAATTTTAAACATAGACCAGCATTAAGCATTCATCAGGTTGCTTTTCCTGATTTCTCCCCACATTTTGAATGATGGGCCCAGACAAGCAATTGTTACATCTCCTGCCACAGTAACTGAAACCTCTGCCAGGGCTTCTTGTAGTATTATGATGCCAGGAAGTAGGCCTCCATAAGGGCCAACTTAGAACAATTCAACAAGATGTTACTTGACAGACATTACCGTCAGCTGATTTCCAGGTGCAGAGGGAAGGGTAGCCAGACAATGCAAGTTCTGATCTCTAGCTATCAGCACTAGGGATTTTTTGGCTTGGTCTTAAGTGGAGCTGAATATCCACAGGTCCCACAGAAATCAATAGTCTAAAGACAGAAGTCCATACTCAAACTCTTCTCTTCTCTCTTCCTTTGGTGGAACTGCTTGTCCTACCTTCTTTAAAAAAAAGAAAAAAGAAGCCACTTTGTTCATAAAAGACTGGCCACTGCAGAGCTGACAAGAAAGATGTTTCCAATGTCCAAAGGGAAGAGTGTATAAAAGAATAAACTGGAGGCACTCCAACAAAAAGATGGAGTATGCTCACTAGTCCTCTAAACATAACCCGCCCCCCTCTCAAACTTTGGGGTTCATATTAAAGAACATTGATATAGTCCTGTCACATACCTCAGTTAGTAGAACAGAAGACACTAAGCTGTACCTCTAAACACTCTTATTTTTCTTTCAATACTTTTTTTCAAACTTTGCATGACCTGCAGTGGCATTTAAAACCAAAACAGACCTTCCTTTGGCTGAATTATACAACCAAATTTATTTGGCTGACCTGGGCAGCAGAATGGGTCAGCATGTTGAGTTCTCCTCCTATCTCACCCAAGTTTGATAGGCCTATGAGCAAATGCAAAGGGAATATTGCTCAAGCTCTGCTTCTCTTTACCTGCCTCAAAGGAACCCAGCAAGAAGAAATACTCACCTCGTGTGGATCTTGGCGCTGAATTGTATCATTTTAGGGCCATGAACTCAGACTGTCTCTCTCTGTCTTAGATACGAAGGAGACAGGCTTTTCTGAAAAACCTAAGTGCTAAGAACACAAGCAAATCGTACGTAGCACACCAAAAAGGGTCTGTTTGTGAAATGTTGCACTAACACCTCAGGGTAGGTCAGCCAATGAGAGTTTTCTAGATGACCCTAAACTGTCTGATTCCTTGACTGAGTACTTGCTTACATTACATTTTACTAAAAATTTGAGACAGGGCCACTGTTGCCTGCTGTAAAAGATACCAAGGTTATGCCATGAAACAATTACGTCAAATTAAGAGGTCAAGGTTTCCTCACTCGGGACAGAGTTCTAAGGATAAAATACCTGAGTAATTTACCAGTGGGCCCTTTTTTAAATGCAAGATTGATACTAGATCTTTATTGCTACATTTGGATACTATCAATTAATTATTCTAGTCTAGTATATGTAATCGTTGAAGGGAAAACATGAGCAGTATTCAGCCTGCATCACTGCAAGTGATCAACTCAAGGGCAAATAGACTACAGTTGTCTACTTTGTACAAGTGCTGATATGAAGGGCACCAACCTTTCAGTCTTGGCTGACATTGCTCCTATGGTGATTAGGTCTGAAGACAGGGCCCTGGCTGCATTATTGCATGCAGCCAGCTATCAAGATGAAATTGTGAAGTAAGTTATCTCAAAGCCACATCAGAAATTCTGGGTAAAGTCAAGATGCCCTTTTCTGAAATAGTTGTGTCTCAGAGAGTCTCTCACACACAACCTTTCCAATGCAAGAGGTGGTGCAGGACTGTATTTGTATTGATGGTGCATTTCTTGGAAGATAGACAGCTCAGATTTGCATCCCTTCATCTCTCAGGATCAGCTCTTGCGTCTCCCTCAGAACACCCGTATCAATCAAAAGATCCTTCTTTATTGCAGCAGGATACATTGTGGTCATAGATGTACATTTTACTACCCTTACTCTTGGGAGTTCTTGAGCTCCCTGTCCTGCCACTATGAGCTCAAGAACAAACAGTGTGCCAGCTGTTCATGGACTTTCCTCTCTATCATCTTGAAGGTAGAGGGATGTACTTGGCGTCTCCAGTGATGCTGCCATGACAGAGTGTCTACATCACTTACCCACT
Organism: Emydura macquarii macquarii; assembly: GCF_026122565.2. Taxonomy (NCBI): domain Eukaryota; kingdom Metazoa; phylum Chordata; order Testudines; family Chelidae; genus Emydura; species Emydura macquarii. The sequence goes on along the minus strand of NW_027131527.1, from coordinate 19,576,735 downwards.
GTCTAATTGATTGTTCGCTATCGAAGCCATACACCAGAAGACTGCAGGTGTCTTGAGCCAAATGTATCCCTGCTCTGTAATTCCACAGGAGTGAGGTGTTAATTTCTCCCTTTGTTTGCAGCATTTTCATAAATATATTTGTACACATTGCTCAAGGAAAATCATGGAGCACATTTTCTCAACAAAAGGAAAGCGGTTTGAAAGTGCTTCATTAAGTTCCTTTGTCCCATGAATTAATCATCTCAGACATGGATGTAACTGTGAGCTACCTCAACTGCCCAGCTTGCTGAAGATATTCGTCATCTTTGTGCATAAAATAGTCATTCTGAGAGAAAGAAAACAGTTCCTATCACGTCAGAACTGAGAAAGCCACAACCTACATGCACAAGTTGGCCAAGTACTTATATTGCTAATAAACAGTTTCCTTCCCAAGTAACTCTCAGACAGCACATAAGGTGCTTCTAAAACACAGGGACAACCAGAAATGCACACTAGTACGCAATGGGACATACAACACGTTATAATTAGACTGGTGTCTGAACCAAAACTCTGCAGTCCCAAACTTTGGGTAAGCTTGGAGCTTGACATCATGGGTAGCTCCTTTCAATGTTAAGGGCCAAACAGAAATACTGGATACAAACATCTGAATTTCAGGAACATCTGGATCCAGACTTTGTGGGTGAGGCTCATCTTTATTCATAAGTGAGAATGGCATTGTTTTCTCAAGTGACTACTCTTGGAGGAAAAGAAGAAAGTGGGATTTTCTCCCAGCTGTGCTCCCTGCATTTAAAAGAATTTAACTCATTTTTACATGAAGGTAAATGGGTGACCCTGTGGCCAATATTCTGTTTAGTAGTTTTCTGTCAAACCCTTTGAGGCTGTTTTGAGTCCAGAATGGAAAGAGGCATGAAAAAAGCCCATACCTATCAGAAAAGTGTCAAAATGGAAGGAAACCATTCAGGATAATGCCAGGTGTGATACCTAGAAGAAGTTACATAACACTGTATAAGAGAGAATTCAGACTCTGCATTGATAAGAATGGTTCAAACAAGGAATAATTTTCCAGGGAGGTGCCACCATAAATAATTTGTGGAGTTCCATTGCTGGAAATATTTAAAAGACAAGCTGAACAAAGCATATGTGACTACTTGATAAGTACAATCCACTCATTGCAGGGAGTGTATTAAATGCCTTATTCACTTCCTATATTGTTCTACTACTTTATTTAACAAAAATAAGTCAGAAATTGCATAAATCTCATAAAACTGACTGTATCTCAGATATCAGTCCTCCTTTTGGTAGATACAAGGCATGACTCAGTGTCTATACTCTCTCTTTCTTACCTACTTAGGCCCAAATCAGTAAGGTAATTAAGCACATGTATATGGTTAGATTGTAATTCAGCACCTTGCTGAATCAGGATTTTAGTCCCTGCTATATCTTCATATACGTCTATTATTTTTAATAACATGTTTAACCCATACACTTTTCAAGCTCATCAGTGAAATAAATCCTTCCAAATAACTAAGCATGTGTGTAAATTTAATGCTATAGGGACAACATTTGTTCTTGCGCTATAATAAAATTGAGGACAGTTCAATATTACTTAAGTTTGTAGTGGAATGTTTTTCCTGCTATCTAAACTTCCACAGCTAAGAGAAGTACAGGATTCACTATAAAATATTATATAATGTAACCCTTCTGCCAGATGTTGTCAGTAGCAAAAAAAGGTCAGGTTCAAATGGTTGTGCTATTCAAACTAAAATACCACCAGCTGGAACCCAACTCCAGAATTTCTGGAATCATTAAATGCCTTCTCCCTAGGTAACTTTAATAGAAATATTTTTCCACATTCATACATAGGCTCAGTGCTCGCAACAAGGATAACTTTGTAAGGGGGAGAAGGAACGCAAAATCAACTTGGGAATATGTAGCAACAATATAGATGAGTGAGTGATAAACGCTCCCCCATGGTAACTTTGGCAGTAGTCCATTCATTTGGTTCTCTGCAACCCCACTGGTCAACATCCAATAGGCAAATGTCCTTTTACCACATCATTGCTCACTTCCCCACCAGCTAAACCCCACTCACAGGTTGGCATCAGCAAATAGCATAGTCCCAGAGTTCTGAGGTGCACTCTGGTAAGCTGTCCATTTCTGTACGAAGCACTATCTGATCCTGTCTTGAGGTTCCTCCACCTAACCCAAATTCGGTGATTTCAGCTTTTGTGTCTGGGTCGGAGAGGCCTCACCAGGGTTCACTCAGGTCTGCTGCTAGATGGCATCAAAAAAGTGTCTTATCTGCATTGCACCTCATCCAGGAGCTGCCTCTGCATCATCTGTTGTTGTGAAGTTCTCTACAACAGTTCTTACCATGAAATCTTCAGTCTGTGTTTTCTCTTACCATAGAGTCCTCTCAACAGCAAAGGATCCCCAGGGGGCGTGAACCAGTAGTTGATAGGACTCATAAGTGCAGTCTTTACCATAAGGTGGGAACCCTTTTCCCCCATGATTTTCTCTCAGTTCCACTACCAACCAATTCAGACTTTGTGCACCATTATGGTGGCTCCCAAAGTGTCACTGGAGGAATTCTGTGTAGAAAGTTTATGCAAATGAAGATCTTGCTGTAGCCATAGTTCTTCCTGTTCAGTAATATAGGGTGGAGAGGGAGGGCAGAGAGCGCCTTCCCTTCTGGAACTTCTGTACACCTGGAATTCTGAATAAATAGCTTATGCAGATGAAGCAGCTCTGTGATCATTCTTCCCCCTATTCATCAACAGAAGAGAGCAAAGAGCTTCCCTACCCTCTATAGCTTCAGACCACAGGAATTACAATAATATAAATATATTAGGTTCTCTCATTTAATAGAATTATGGAAATGTAGGGCTGGAAGGAACCCCAAAGGTCATCTAGTCCAGCTCCCTGTACAGAGGCAGGCCCAAATATACCTAGACCATCCCTGACAGGTCTTTGTCAAACTTGTTCTTAAAAACCTCCAATGAGGGGATCTCCCTTGGAAGCCTATTCCAGAGCTTAACTACACTTATAGTTAGGAAATTTTTCCTAATATCTAATCTAAATCTCCCTTGCTGCATCTTAAAAGGATTGCTTCCCATCCTACCTTAAGTCGATATAGAGAACAACTGATCACAATCTATTTTATAACTGCCCTTAACATATTTGAAGACTTATTTTATATGCAATTGAAATCAGTCTTCTGTCTTAAGATGATATGTACTCAGATAAGACTTTTGATGTGCTGTGATCTCTGTATGGGTAATACTGAGATACATTTCTCTTCCTATAAAGTACATAATATTCATGACAATTCTGTAACAAGAAGCAGTGCATCAATGACCTAGCAGTAATTATCTTAAAATCTCAATAACCTGATGTGAGGAAAATAGCCTTCATATGAAAACTTTTCTACCCACAAATAAAAGTTCCAACCAGCATAAAATCAGTGGATTATTTACATGTCTTTCAGAGTGACCCATACAATTCAGTTTGAGCTTTATAATATTAGTATTCTACACATTTACAATATTCTCCTGACACTAACATTATGGAGTCTGACCTGAAAATCTTCACTGTGTGGAGTTATAGGAGCTCTGCACACTGTGGACTTGCAGAATTAGGTCCTATCTCCCCTTAAATTACTACAACAACAGTTCTGTTTAGATGTTAATGTAGAAATGAAAAATCAGTAGCACGTATTACAAGGCATTCATTAAAACCTGAAAAGGAGAAATGGTATCAAGCTTTTACAGCATGTTATTTGTACTCTTTTGCATTCTGTTAGCTACTCCCACAACACCAGAAATCTTTCTGAACAGATATTTATTGGAGCAATGAACAGAGACTGCCTGATTGTTAGCCTAAATTGAAATAACCTGGATTGACTTAACTTTTTTTCTATTTTCAATTGTTAAACTGAAGCAGTAAATGAAGCCCCAGGCAAATTGCTGCCCAGAACTATTTTTCTATTAAGTGTTTATAGAATGCCAATCACCACTAAACAAGTACTAAAGGCACTAAACAAAGCAAGAGGACAGAAGAATCAAACAAAAGTGGACTCTGCTCTCACCTGGCTAGAATATGGTTTCTAGTCATTGTTTGGGAGGGCAAGGGGCAGTTAGTTCCCCCCCCCCACCCCTTTTTTTCTTGCTATATGCCCAGTTCAGCACAGTGTACCGTCAATTTCCATGCTGTACAGGCAATTTTTCAAGCCTTCTATGACCTATCACAGAAAAAGTGTTTTTGCTCCCTTTGTCCTGCAATTATTAGATTCCTATAACTAGAAACCTGCATACATACATTCCATTATTATACTGGAGATAATGAAATACATATTTACAAACAGCATAATGGAACCTAATGGAACCACTTAACATACACAGTTTCATAACTGCAACTTTTGTAATTTGCATTTTGTGTGTGAGAAAGAGAGAGGAGAGAGAGAGAGAGAGAGAGAAAGAGAAGCCAGCACTGCCAATTTAGTCTTTGGGAGCAAGTGCATTTGAAACTGTCTATATAAGACCAGTCATCCAGATCTCTGAACCCGTCACTGTCATCTCATTTGGTAACTTTTCCCACATGCTTACAGTGGCCCTATAACCCATAAGGTAGGAGTGCTCACTTTGCGATCCTGCAGTTTGGTGGCCATAGGAGCGGAAGAGAGAGAGACTTAGATGTTTAAAGAGGGTTTCCTCTGATCATTTTAAATGTGGAGCCTGTTATTTTATGTCCCCTTTTGCTCTTGCACTGAAAAAAACTGATTTTCAAACATATTTTCCCCCAGTGTAGAGATGGCCACTGAATTTTTGCTCCATCCTAAGCCAATTCCCAGCAGCTGCCTATTTTTATTTGTTGCATTTGTAATGTTTTCCCCAATCTTTCTTTAAAGCATATTTAAATGTAATTAATTTTATGACTTCAGCCAGCCCATTCAATTCAGCCCATGAATTCCAGCCCATTCAAGAATACCACCATAAAACACCACCTCTCAGAAGTGATGAGACTGGATACATTCATTTCACCCATGCCATTACTTGTTCCCTAAGCTGGCAGTATATAGCATGAAACAGAATAGAATGCTATAGCAATGCATTTCTAAAGTCTGCTGACACAGGACAGCAGTTGTGAGGGTTGCTTTGCATCTGTGGGCTATGGTGAAGAAAGTTCTGCCCTTCATTTTCATTCCCCATGTCCGCTCTAATTTCAGACCAAGACATTGAGACCACTAAACAGATAGAAAATTACATGCCAGAATTTGACAAGAGTAGCATTTGGTTGGCCCCTTCCCTGGCCACCAGTTCGGCTTCACAGCTGGCCATCATGGTAGCTGTAGCACTACCGATGGGGCAGCAGGATGATCCAGACACTGGATTTAATTGTCCTCTTTATTTACATTCAACATGTTATTTACATGTCAATTTTGTGGAGCATTTTTCTCTTTCCTTTCAAAATAGACTCACTTGCCAACATGACTATAATCTTAGTTTGAAAGTAGGAACAAATTGCTGATTTGAATACATTTGAACCAAAGTTCCCACCAGCAAATGTTCTGTGTTTCATTTGCAAATAGTGAAGCTGAATGCAGGTTAAGCTGAACAAATGGAACTTTATTAAACCCTGAGAACAGCTCAGTCCACGTGGCTGGATTGCTTTCAACCTAGCTCCAGGCATCCCCCACTTTTCTGTTGTCCCGTCAATAATAGACCCTCTAGGGAACATGGGCCCTCTGACTCCACTGATTTGATAGTCTAGAAGACTTGCAAATGTTGTGTGACATTGGGCTAACAGGTTAGATGAACACTATCACTTAAACAGAATGTTTCTTTTGTCATGGGACAGGGGCCAGTAGCTCACAGTACTGGGAGAATTCATAAACATTAAAAGCACAACAGATGTCTCCATAGCAATGCAGAAATGTGGGAAGCACAGGTATCCAGTATCTACTCTAGAGTACTAAAGACTTGTTGCAAAAAGCAGGTGAGGAAGATCCTCACCCTTTGAATGTTTGACTAACTGTAGAGAATGGCTTTTTGCCAATCCGCACACTTCAGAGACTAGGCGAGATAGTGTGATCTAGCAGACTGGGCAAGGAATGAGGAGCTCCCGAATTCTAACCCCCGTTTTATCTCCTAACTCACCATGTGGCCTTAGGCAAGTCATTTAAAGTTACTGCATCCTATCCTGTACAAAAAATAGGGAGGGGTAATACCTCCTTACCTAACTACACAGTGTTTTACAAATTAGGTAATAATTGCACAGTGCTGTGGGAATGTAAAGTACTTCAGAAATCTCAGCCCAAAACCAGAAAGTGAAAAAACACAAATAATTAGTGTCACAATTTCAGGGTAGCTGCACCTGTATTCCCTCTCTGTTATCCCTTTAGGGTGTCTGCTATAAGCATCCAGCTCCAAGCCGTCACCTCTCTTGGGTGAAGACCCACATGACTGCCTAACGAGGCCAGTACCTGTGCTTTGCTTTCTCTCCAAGGACTATGACCAGTGTATTGCCAGCAGTTACATATTACCACACAGCTCTTTCTAAGCAAGCACATTTATTCTTATGGTAAAAGCATTACTGAGAAAACAATAAAAACAACAAACAGATTTAAACACACACTAAATGTACTAAGTCACCCATCAGTCTTATAGAGCCCTACTAAGCCAAAGGTTTTTCAACACTCCCCCAAGGGTTGTGGAATATTGGACAGAAGGTCTGTCCATTGGCTGGATTAGAAAGAAGGCCCTGAGTCAATTCATGCTCATCTTTTTATACCAAATGCACTTTCTTTCTCTCCTAAGTCTTTGGAAAACCGATCTTAAACCAGTACACGCAAACTACTCCAGGGGGTGGTACCTCCCTAGCATGGATTAGTCTCAGGGAGTTGCCTTCATCACTCCCTCCACCTTCCCCGCTCCCCCCATTTTTAGTGCTTCTAGGAGCTGCAGTAACCCTCCCACATGGAGATGCATACAAGTCCTCCCCCACACTGGCCTGGAATATTTAATAAACTTAATAGAATCCCCAAATATATTGCATATGGTTACAATAGCTGTCACAAAGTTATTACTTTAAACCTCAAAAAAAAAAAAGGTTTGAGGTAAATTTGTGTTTTGGGCTAAAGTTCAAGCAATGTGGCTATACCCCAACCCTCATTCTAACTAACGGCACCGTTCAAAATGGGCATATGGTTCTCCGTCTTGTGAAGTGTGGAAATCACTTTTTGCAGCCTTGTGGACGGTAGCTGTTCTGATGTTCAGAGACAGGCCTCATTTCATAACGTTTTAATTTAATCTGAACCAGTTAAATCCATCCCACTTCATGACTATTTACCTAAATTAGAAGAAGGGCTTGTTCTTCCCCTTCCTCACACCTTGTGGCATTTACTCAACTCTGAACTGGTAGCATTTCACACACACAGGTCCCCACTGTAAATAGCCAATGCTGCCAGCCTACAGAAAATCAGGCCCTATTTTTTTTTTTTTTTGTTTCCACTCTTCTCTTCTTGATAGAGGGTTAGCCGATGTTAAACTCTCTCTTTCGCTGAGGTGCCAGTTTGGCGGTTGTGCACAGATGCAGGTTGTGCATCACATGAGCTGTTTTATTCACTGTTTGCTCACTAAGAAAAGTGCAGTGCGGGTAACCGATGTAGCTTGTCCAGAGTACCATGGGAAGGGGAGAAAGATGAACATTCGAGGGACCTTTGCAAGAGGCTTCAGCAATAAAGCTGGCACTTGGGGGCTTCTACTAAACTATGGAAAGGGGAAGAATCTCTTAAATCCCAACTACGGGGGGAACTGGTAGCAGAACTGAAACTGAACGAGTAAGCTCATTCTAGTACACAGCAGCCTTAGTTAATTGCTCCATTGTGCCTGTTTATTTTGGGGCTGTAATGTTAAACTGTGTTTGATTCACAATATGTAAAGAACAAAGGTAGGTAGTCTGGAAGTTTGTCCAATGTTTTCTTCCCAACTTTTTTTTTTTTTTTTTAATTTCACCTGGAAGCAAGAAATGAGGTTCTACATTTTTAGGTTTCTCAACTGCTCTATAGCACATTGGGCTATTTCTGGGAAAGTCTGCAGGAGCAGGGTTTTATTTTATTAATTCTTACAGTGCCCCAAGACATGGCACAGATACCCCAGATGGGAAAGTCAAACACATTGGATATAATTCACACCCTGCTACTTCTGCATACAAGTAACAATAGAATGACTTAGAGGGACACAGAACTGAGTTTTTGCTGAAAATACATAACAAAAATCTTACATCAGAAGTATATTTCAATTCTCTAACACCAACATTGGAATGGAATGGATTTTAATAGCCACCCCTGGAGAGTAGGTAATAATTTCAGAAATTGTAAGACAGATATGATTTTCCATGTCAGCAGCAATAAAGGATGTTTCCTAAGGAATTTATAACGTAATACAGAATACAGAGACAAACCGCTTCAGCCAATCAGCACCTTGCTATAAGAACTGGTCATTTCAATTACCTTCCTATTATTTTCACACACCTAGCACAGTGTTAATAGCTGAAAGAACCAGGGTCACATCTGCAACAGTCTGGTCTGTAATAGGATAATTTGATTCTTTTAAGAAAAGTATATGAAGAATGCTTGTAATTTTTCATTCCCCTAAATAAACCATCTGTTCTCTCTGGGAATGGTACCTGTAGAGAGTGGGCTAGAGAGATGCTGTGTTGCCTTATAAAAGGTCAGCAGTGCCAAAGGATAAAAATTCTATTACTGCATCTTCCAACCTGATAGGGCTTACCTACCTGTTTGCAAAATTCAATTAACGCCATAAACTATGATGATGCTAGGACAGTGTTAAGTTGTGTATCATTTGCAGTATTAAAAAGAACTTCTTTCCATTACTTTCTATGAGCTAATTATGAGTTCCTCAAAAGACATTATTCATTGTGCAAAAGCCCCATAAAGGCAACAATAACTGCCAAGTGACTCATTTTGGTTCTATATAACTGTTTAAGTTTAGTAAGAAAGAAGAGTAAAAATGTAAAAGGCATGTGTCACTCAAGGCATAATTAGTACTGGATTTATAATAAAGAGGCTTAAATCTTACATTCATGTGGTTGGATAGCCTCACAAGTGTTTTATGTGAACTTCAGACATGACTAAAACAATTGGTGAAATGATTTTCACCAGAGAAACAAGGTCATTATATGACTACACATGCGCACACGATAGAAATTCCAAGATGACCAGTAGACTACAATCCAATGGCATTCAGTGAACTTACAGATATGGGAAGGAAATTGCTGTTAATCAATTGCCGTAAGCTCGCAGGCTCGAAGCCAGTAAAAGGAAAATCGCTTTAATGGGCAAAGCAGATGTTGCTAAACTCATTGCAAAAGTGAGATGGGCTGATGGCCAAGGTGTGCGTGAGTGATGTTGATCTGGCCTCCTGAATGGAGAAAACAGAGAAGCTGATAAAATGGAATTGTATGTAATAAGTACTGGTACTGAAGCTGGATTTCGTTAGAATGACTGGAAAAATATAATGCTCACTCTCTCCAATGCTCATGTCGTCCATCTCATTAAAGTACTTATTTCTAAGGACAAACATCTAGTGCATTAGCTAAACAAAGGTAGTCAGACTGCTCTGTCTCCCAAAAATTATACATGCACTTCCCCGGTAGCATCTCTCCAGTAGTATTTATGGGAAAATTCTACAAACCTGATCTGCTGCTGCCCCAACTTATATGGGGCCATGCTGATTTACACTAGCTGAGGTTCTGTCCCAAAGTCTTCATGAATTACGGACCTTCCAGTATTGGATATTTTTCTAACACAAACGTGCAATATTGAAGCAAATAAGAAGCAAAAGCCAGAGGACTGATACAGTATATTGTTAAGTGCAACATTTGCCTAGAAGTTAAGAAAGCCCAAATACTTCCACAACATTTCCCCCATTCCATAGTTAAGCTACAGTCATGACTTCCTATCCAAAAGCATTCAGCTGCATACAAAATGGAACTGTCTTTTGACAATCTGGCCTCAGCTGACTGCCAACTTGAATATTTATCATATAACAAAGCTGAAGGTTTGGAAAATGGTGTATAGCTTACAAGTGTATAAGAAATACTTAGCACTACTTTAAGTTCAATATGTGGAACACTGAAAAGAAGAAAAATGTTTGCCTGCAGTAGGCTTATTCTTGATCTTGAAAGAAGCAGTGTAAATCTAATAAATCAGTAACATTTTTATATAATTATGGCCAAAATCTTCACCTGGCTGCCTCAAATTAGGCTCTCTAGTCAATATTTAGGCACCTATTAACTTACACTGAATATAATCATACAGAGACTATGTTAGGACACTATTTAGGCTGATAATGTTTTAAACTCAAGTTAGAAAATTCAGAGTTAAGATTCCCAAAGCAACATATATCTAGTACTACAAAACACTACTTATAAGCAGCCACGGTTCTAGGAAAAGGTGCAGTCCCTTTCCATTATGTTCTGACAAAAACTGTCACATTGCCCAGTATTGTGCAACTAGAATGAAAGGCTTTATTGTAATGCACAAGGATAGACTTTTTGTGCAACTGAAATCTCAACCTTAATGTTGTGTTCACATGGGTTCATTTAATTAAAACAGTACACAAGTAAGAGTAGGCAAGCAGAACAACAAGAAAAGGTTCCATAGGAAGTTGGCTGCAATATTTTGCACCAAAATATCAGTCTCCCACTGAAATACTGATCAGGATTAACCTTGCAAGATGCCCGTGGTTGAAGAAGAGTGAAGTTGCATTAACAAAGCAGAGCTTCACACCTGCACAGTTTGATTATATATTTATTTAAAACAGTACATTATTCAATAAAAACAAAAATATAAAATTAGCTTGGTTTTCTCAAAATCTGTTTAACAGCATTAATCAGGCAAAAATAAAAGTGGATAAAAGTTTTGGTAATCAAATGAGAGAGATTTATCTGAGCTTGCCACTTGGTTGGAAAGATGTACTTCTTTCCATGGTACAGAGAATTTCTATAGTACTGGATTGTGTTAAAAAATCTTCACACAGATGGACTTACTGTGATTATCAGGAACCTGAGCAACAACTGAAAGCAATGTAAGTCTGAAGTTTTAATTTTTAATATATATTCTCCAAGTGGAAAAAATATGAATAATTTTCTAACTGAAGAACTAAAAACTAAAATTAAAGGTACAATTAAAAGCTATCTGGCTTTCATTCACTTTTTTTCAAGAAAGTGACACTTCTGTGCTGTCACCAAACATGGTAGTTTTAGCCCACAAAGTATTTGAAAGTCAGTGACTGAAAATAGGACTTCAGAATGGAGCTAACTATAGCATTGCAACTGCAATGCTAAATGTTAAAAGGTTTCATTCAGGCACAGGATACACTAGTCAATGTCGTATTCACATTTGGCAACCTTCCTTTTTAAAAGTTCCTGTTAAGTTTGAAAACAAGCTAGTTTGAATTCTTTTTAAAGTTAAAACAAACTGCTGTTGCTCCAACCTGCATAGACATTTCAGTGTGAATAACGCAGACTTTCACAAGCATGTCCCAAACCACATTAGTTCTTATTGTTTAAACTGGCTCTTAAGCAGCTGTTAAAACATGCTGTAAGATATCAAAGCCTCTTTAATTAACTTCCTGCTTTACTAATACTTCAAAGTATTTCTGAAAGATTTTAAACAGGATTTTTGTAGTAAATTTGAAAAAAATAGTTGCAGAGTTGTTTATCCAAAACTTTTAATATAGTTATATGTATTTAGAATCCTTAAATTAGCATTTTTATTTAAAAACAAGGTAAATAGTATTTTCCTAATGAATTTCTTGGCTCTTTGGCACTGTCTATATTAGAAAAGTGCACCAGTAAAAACTAGGATTAAAGAACGATCTATTTAAACTGGTGCAAACCATAATGTAGACAAACTTAAGCCACCTTAAATCCTGGCTTACATTGATTTAGTTCATGTCTAAGTTATCAGCAACCAGTTTGAGTGAGTCTACGTTTAGAAAGAAGGCACCAGTTCAACGGGATCAATGTTTTTTAAATTGATTGAGTTAAAGTGGTGGAGTTTGCTAGAAAAAACGACCTTATTGGGTATGACTACACTGCAAAGAAGAACCCTCATCACCAAGTATCAGAGCCCAGAGCAATTGACTCAGGGCTGTGGGATTAAAAATAGCAGCATAGAACAGGCTGGAGCCTGGGCTCTGAAACCTGACTTAAGGAAACGGTCTCAGAGTCCAAGACCTGCACTGCTACTTTTAGCCCAAGTCAATTGCCCCAGGCTCTGGGACTCAACACTGTGGATTTTTTTTTCCAGTGTAGACATACCTTTTGACAGCATACAAGCCTTCACTATTCAGTTGTGGGTAAGAGAGACCAAACAGCAAGGCCATTGCCTTGTAGGAGGCAATTTTTATTCCCACTTTTTGATTAAAAAAAGAAATAAAATTAGTGGAATGATCCTGGTGGCCTTTCTGCAGCCAGCCAGAGTCTGAGTCTTGACTCCAAATTTTGATCTTTATCTGCTCATGCTGCTAGGGCTATGAATATTGCAATGCTGGACACTCATGGTGTAATCTGCTCCTATCAAACCCAATGGGAGTTTTCCCATTGACTTCAACAGAGCCAGAATTTCACCCTCAGCTTCTAGGATTTAGAAGGTGTAATCCTAATTCCACTGAAGTCAACGGAAGCTTTGACATTGACTTAAGTGGAGCTAGGATTTGACCTACAGAGCCTCATAACTGTGATTATGAACAGCTGTAATAGCTCTGAGGAGCAGCACTGAAGGGATATGAATGTCCCACACTCCCAACCCAGTCCCTGTCTATTTCATTGTTGACTGGGACGGTGGTCTCCTGATGGGAGACAGGGAAGAATTAAAGTGAGTTTAGGCACAGGAGGGAGGAGCAGATAAGTGTTCCCAACACTTCACTGTCTAGTGAAATTATCAACTTGGAGCCGTTTTAAGGACCAGAAATCCACCACCACCAGCAGCCCCCAAAAAATCATTAGCTTAAGGGAAGGGTAGTTGTTCCAGTTTTCCTAACCATAGTTTTAACTCTTCCTTCTTGGTGTCCAATTTAATGTCAAGACAATCTCTTTACAGGTAAATATTACAGACCAGTCTCCAAGACTACATGTCAAGGTCTAGCAATGTGTCTCCAAGGAAGATATACATTTAGTAGAATATCTGAGCAAAACTGTAGTGAAAGGTCACTGAGTTAATTGTACCCTTAGCTGTTGTCCTAATTTTCCATGTTGCAGCAAAAGGCAGATATGGTATTTATTTAAGCAGTGTATATTATACACTGTCTCCTAAAAACAAATCATTTCCATGGTGAAGTTGTTTTGGCCCTTATTCTGGGAGTTCGTTAAAAAATGAGTTTAGTCGGACACAACTGAAGATTACCACATTGCACTACAAACACCAAGAGCCAGATTCCAGGCTGAAAACTGGGTAGTTAACAGATACTTTGCCAGCTTGAAATCACTCCCACAGCTTGTCTTTTTGTTGGTTCGTTACTTCTTTGCTCACTAGGGGCTTCCTTGTTTTCCTGAATGATGCTCTCTTTTGATCTATAGCACATTTTTTGGGTCGTGAGACATATACTGATGCATTTATTCATTTGTTTTAACTTTTTCTGGTCAAAAAGGAATTTTCCCACACCCCCAAATCTGCTGCCACTATAAACTTTCATGCCAGTGTCCCCTTGATCATCCCACTTGATTAATGCATTTATTTTCTCAGCCTTAACTCTGAAGTAGAACTTTAATAACTCATGTATGTTTGAACCGGTTACATTTGTTAGGCCTTTCTCAATCCCCCAAATACACTATTAAAGTCCACACACACGAACTCTTGCCACACTCATTTTTTTCCAAAAAACGGTAAGGCCAAAAATAGAACATTTTCCATTCTGAGAAACAAGCAACATCCATGGGAATTCAAGCAATGATGTTGGCCTGTCCAGAAAATTTCTGACAAACACTCCTACAAAAGCCTACAAAATCATGTTCGCTCTCGTGTCATTGCAGTGGTGAATGTCCCTATTTTAATTTGCAGCCAAACAAAATTATAAGAGAGACTAATCGCTGCGTGGAATTGATAGGAACAATATTACGTGCCACTCCCATGTCCTTCTCGACACTGGGGAAAGTGCTATTTGCTCACCAGAGGGATAACGGTAAAGACATTTCCTCTAAAAATCAGAGGCTGCGAACAGTGTAGATCACAAGCCTTGTATTCTGCTGTCACTGTATGTAATAATGAGCACTGATATCTTCTATGGCTATATAAAAATGCAGGCCTCACTGAGCATCCTGCCACCAACCAGGGAAATTCTTCACATTGCAATATATAGTATTGTGGTGATAATGGATTCTCAGATGAGACAGAGGAAAGGTTCCTTTTGTGCACGGTGGGGTTTTGTGTGTGTGTGTGTGTGTGTGTGTGTGTGTTTTTGTTCTTGTTTTGTTTTAAGTTACCTAAACAATTTTAGATATCCCCATAATTGCTAGAGTACTTAATAATGTAGTCTGCAGTAATTTGCCAGGTTAAGCAGAATCAATATGACTGGTGTAAGCCAGTTAAGAAATACCCACTAAGGGCAGCAGCTCAATTAAAATCAGCTTAAAACAGATTTTAGTTAAATCTGTGCAAGTTGTGTGCATAGAAAATTTTACTCCTTTTCTGACATACCAAAAAGTTATTTTGAAGTCTGATTTACATTTTCAAAGGTGACAGACACCAAGAAGTTTAAGTACCACTGACTTTCAGTGATATTTAGACTATTAATTGCATAAATTACTCTAGAAAATGAGACTTCGGTGCTTTTGAAAATTTTAATGAAGGCCTCAAATTACTAAACACACAAGTGAATGCAATCCATGAAAGAAATGGACTATATGTAACAGATTCTAATCTTTGGACAAGCCAAGCTGGTGGCAAATATTCAACTTCCTCATATCACGCTCTCAGCAGCACAGACAACATAGAAGTATGTGCTGATTTTTACAAAGATTTGTATTTGGAGCAAGGGACTCAGAGGGACTGAGGAAGGGGGAAAAAAATTTTAAACAAAAGTTAATGAAAAAGAATTATGGAGAACATGGCTGTGCAAACCTTCTAGCTTAAAAAAACTCAAGGGGCTAAAGTAGTTCGCAGACAAACACTAACAGCTGGTAGATAGAAAAATGAATTTTATAGGGAAGGAAACATTGGATATGGGTGTAGCTCTTATTTAAGTATCATGCCAGCACTGGCCCACTATTTTCTTGCTCAGGAGTTATTCAAAGTTTGCTTGCCAGCTGCACAGACACATGGACAAAGCTGCTCTCCATAGTAAATAAACATGGCATATTCAAGAACTCACCCAGGTGTCCAGCCATTAGACCCTCTAGAGAACAAAATGAAAGCTAATGCAGGGCAAAGAGGTCAGAAGAACTAGCACACCATATTTACATCATTTAAGCCCCAAAGGGAGCAAAGTCAAGCAGCTGCTTAACTTTGAATACATGCGTAAGTCCCATTGTGTCCACTGACTTCAATCCATGGCAGCTGCCTCCTGGATTCCAGGCTCGTGTTAACTCCAGTAGCTAGGGCCCCAGAAGTGCTTTTACCCGCACTATCCACCAGCAGCAAGTTTGGGCAATAGCAATCTAAGTTTACACTCTCCCGCCCTTCCCCTTTTTATATTTCAATACTATTCCTTCCCCAAAATGTTATTCTTCCTTTTTATCCTAATCAGCCAGGCCACCAGGATGGTCTTGAGGAAGGTGAAAATATCCAGCAGACTTCCTGCCAATCTTGCCTGGAGAGAAAGATCCCTTCTCCTTACCCCATAAAAGGTGATCTTGGCCAAATTCTACACAAAGCCTGGAAACAGCACTAGTGACGACAATAATCTAAAGAGCCGTGGGGGTGAGGCATCGAATATGGAAGCTGCAAGCTCAGGAGGGCATTGAGCAGGGCAGTACAGGCAGAAGAAGCCAACCTTCCACCAACATCCAACGAGTGGCCAAAGGAAACTGAGGTGCATCATGTCTGACCCATCCCAAGCCCCCATAAGCCCACAAGGTGAAAGGCACAGAATGTTAGCAGAGGACTCCACCTTCCTTCCCCACAAAGACAGATCCCCAAAGGAAGGCCATCCTCCTGCCAGTCTGATCATTTTCCCTGCACAGCTTGGGGGAAAGGCTTTTCAATTACACTTAGGAAGCAGAGAAACTGAGGTACCTTTGCATTTACTTTTAAACGGTCTGCAGGCCCCATTATAAAGATAGGCAAAACAAATATCAAGCACAGAAAATCTGTGAATAAAAACATTATAGAATTCCAGCACAGATCTGTTGGTTCTTGCATACTCGCTCTCCACCTGCTCTTGCGGTGAACATCTGGAAACACTGGCAAAAGTACTTGGCCGCCGGATGAAATTCCAGGTTCAGTACAGGCCCTTTAGACTTGGTCTCTTGCATGAGTTGTTTCCCCCAGAGATTGCATGGCTGTGTTCTCTTACAAGTGTCAGATTTAGCCAAACATCTATACAATCTGGTGCATCTCCTTTCCATTTATATTATGAACTTCCATATTATAAGTAACTACTGCATAAAAATTTGACAATGTAGCCCAAGATAAAGAACATGTGTCGTATTAATAAAACAATACTAAACCAAATGTATTAGGTGGGAATCTGGGAACTCACTGAGAATGGGGCAATAGTGAGAAAGCAAGGACTGAAAATGTATATAGCATAAATTTCGGCTTTGTAACAGGAATATAGCTGAAAAAAAGATTCATGTAGGGGGAAAATCAACATTAAAGTAACAAAACATCAGGGATGTACACCGTGCAGATTGGCTACAGCTCCCAGTCACTGTGGAGTCAATGTCTCTTGATAACTTATTTTTAGTTTTATTTATAAGGGGCTTTTTGCAGTGCCTCCCTCTGCTTCTGCATTTAAATTTAAGACAGCTTACTCTTGAACATCAAAAAGAGTCCTTTGAGACATTCAGAGTGTTTACATTTTACATTATAGGGCCAATGTGCAACCACTATATTCATGGCACTGCACTACGAAGTGAGAAGTTGAGGCCTGCACTACTTTACCGCAGCACACAACCATGGAAGTTTTAGAATAGACTTTGCTGTAATTATGCTATGTTGAAAAAGTGTCAGTGAACTTCAGACTGCCACTTCCCCCAGTATGACATTATGGATGGGTTGGTCCAATGTTAGCATACATAAGGTTGCAATTGCTTTAAAAGATTTGCTGGAGCTAAACCACAGGTAATGAACCTGATCGAGGACTCTCAATGAAATTTTATGGCCATGCAGGTCAGACTAGATGATTGCAATGTTCTCTTCTGGACTTAAAAATGTAAGGAGCTATTTGGCAATATAAACATGGAAAAAAAGAAGATTACAATTAAAAAAAAGAAAAAAGCTTTTTGCAATGCTTGAGTAAACTTGTCTATTTCTGCGCTCATAAGAAAAGTTAATATGCTGCATTTATACACAACTTTTCATCACAAAGAAGCCCAAAAGATTTTACAATTTAAGCTGTAGTATAAGCAGGGATCATTTCATCTAGTGGTGAAATGCAGCAGTCAGTGGGTATATAAAAAACAGTTACCTACCTTTTGTAACTGTTCTTTGGATGCATTGGTCATGTCCATTCCAAGTAGGCGGGCATGTACCATGTGCACAGTTGTTCGAAGGTTTTCCTCCCAGTGGTATTCATCGGGTCGGTGCAGATGACCCCTGGAGTGGCGCCCTCATGGCATTGTAAATAGGACCCTGCTGACCCACCGCCTCCTCAGTTCCTTCTTGCCACTCAGCTCCAACAAGAGGGGTAGGCAGGTGGGTCTTGGAATGGACATGAGCAACACATCTCGAAGAACATCGAGGCAGGGGTTTACCACAAGGTTTTTGTTGTGGTCTGAATCATCTTGATCAGAAGCAAGGCTACCCTTCAGGGTCCTTCAGGCGTCAGGATATCCACCATTGGATATCTGCTTGCAACCCCAAGTTCTGGGCCACTCATCTCAGGAGCTCTTGGTGAGCTTTATTGTCCATAGGGGTGTGGGTAGCTGTTGATCCTGCAACCATTTCATCTGGGGAGGAAGAGTACAAGGCCCTTGGTATGATGTCAGCCTCCTGAATGTCCTCGTCAGGTGGCCCCTGGTCTGCTTCAGGCACTCTCTGGAGCCAGGGTCTTCCTTCGTACCATGCCTCACACTGGCCCCTGGTGGCAACTCTGTCCATCTGTGATCCCTGACCTCAGTGCTGCATTGAGGAGCTCTGTTCTCCGGGTGCAGGTCATCTGGGTCTCCGAGACGACTGAGTAGGAGCCTTTAAGCTGCGACCCTTTGGCCTGATGGTATGCCCATGGGGTCCAGAAGCACCATTGCTTGGGCATCTGCCACTGCATAGGCCATGACCCCTGCCCCTCCTCCTCTGCAGGGTGGCGCCTTCCTGACCTGCGCCTATTTCGCTTGGAGGAGTATGATTCTGCCTCAGAGTCCGATGACCGAGATTCCGCTCATGGAGACCACGGGGGAGCTGTAGAACGGTGCTGAGACACAGGTGATCAGTGATCGGGAGACTGGTGCCGATGTGCAGGGCGAAGCTGAACGGTGCCGGTGCACGACTGAACAGCACCCAGGCGAAGAAGATTGGCGCTGAGGTGCAGGTGACCAGTGCCACATCATTGTTGGCTTGCCTCTAGACGGTACCACAATGGGCGGTGCCAGAGGTATTAGTTCAGGCACCTTTTCTACTG
The DNA here is from genome assembly GCF_026122565.2 of Emydura macquarii macquarii. Taxonomy (NCBI): domain Eukaryota; kingdom Metazoa; phylum Chordata; order Testudines; family Chelidae; genus Emydura; species Emydura macquarii. The sequence continues at coordinate 19,557,935 of NW_027131527.1, read as the reverse complement.
ACTGGGGGACTGTTGGGCCATCACAGCAATCAAGTCCTTTGACACCTCCATATCCGGTGCGAAAGGAAGGTCCAGCTCTTCCACCTCACTTTCCTTTGCCGGAGAGTCCATGTGTGCAGGACTCACAGGTGTCCTCTGCAGGGCTGACATGGACAGCCCTGAAGGTTCCTGCACCTCTGCGACTTGGGATGCGAGATGATAGCATCCTTTCCTGAAGTTCACACCATAGGCAAGCGGCTTATATCAGCCCTCTGCTTCTTTCAGGGCACTGGTGAATGGGAATGGTGCCGCGCTAGTCTTTGGGCTGGCGAGTGGTGCCAAGATTCCCTTGGAGCAGAGCTCTTCAGTGCCAGGACTCAAATGGACGCTGGAGCATTGGCACCGACGTGCCAGATCTGGAGGTTGTGGCTCCGTGAGGATCTGCTTGAGATGAGCACTTTTTTTTTTCTGCTCCTGGGGTGGAAACTCTTGAAGATCCTGCAGTGATCAGTTTGGTGCAACTCCCTTAAGTACTTCAAAAAGGAGTCGTGCGGCTCGCCTTTGGGCATAGGCTTGCAGCAGGATCTGCAGGGCTTAAAGCCTTGGGACTGAAGGCATGCCCCGGCACGGGGAGTACAACTAATGGGGAAGAACCCACTTTTATTAGGTTTTTTGTTTGTTTGGTTGGGTTTTTTTTTAGTAAAAGTTAACTAACTATTACAGTAACCGCTAGTCAATACAGGGAGAATGCTTGCAGATGCAAGGCAAAGAAGCTCCAACGACCATCACGAGCGGTAAGAAGGAACTGAGGAGGCGGCGGATCGGCAGGGCCCTATATACAATGCCATGAGGGCGCCACTCCAGGGGGTACTTGCACCAACCTGATGTGTACCACTGAGGGAAAAACCTTCTGACAATTGTGCATGTGGTGCATGCACACCTCCTTGGAATCGACATGAGCAAGTCCTCGAAGAAGAACAGTGTATAGCAACAGAAGAGGATCCAAACATACTTTAAGCAGTTGAAACTACAAGGGGATTTAGGTCATCTGAAAGTTGTAATTTGGCTATATTGCCAAGTTTAATTCTCCCTATACTTGCAAAAACATTGTGAAACCTTTCAATTACCTCCAGCAATTACCTGTTTTTGAAACATGGCCTTGTTCTTTAGAAGGGGGCACTCTCACGCCATACTTGGGGCTTAGACTGAGTAGACTGAGTGATTCAAACCTAACTGAAAGCATCACTGATGTGTGATTAAGAGTGATTTATTGACGTGCTCCCTCCAAATGCAGCTTTAGCAGAACTGCTTAGCTTGCCAGAATAGATGGCATCGCAGCTTGAAGGTGGTGTGGCAAGACAAGCTTCTGAACCTTCGACTGACCCACTAGTTAGTGTAAGTGTAATACAGGTATATACGCAACACAAGAAGTGACAAAAATGACATTGATAACTGCTCTGAAATAACTCCTTCAGCACAAATGCATTAGTTACATAAAGAGTCTGAAATAAGGCAAGTATCTAAACTAAATGAGAGAAATACAAGTTAAGAATAAGGGTCACCAACACCACATATATATTAATACAAAGTACATATCTAAAAGCAAGTTCTTACGTAAACTGCATAATAGGCTGGTGAATGCTAGTAACAAGAAAAATTAAGATACGCAGGGGTAGAAAATGATTATGTTCTCGCATTTTTAAATTCAGTACTATAAGTGCAAATTTCAAACGCATCTCATTAATAAAATGCCAAAGATTCTGCTGGATGACAAGCAGACAATTTCTCAATCTATAGAATGGCGGAGATGCAGACACTCACTCACATGCTTAGGTTCTGCCATAACAGCCCCATGTGGACAGACATCTGTTAAACTATGTCTGTTCTGCCATGATGAGGGTAACCATAGAATTTTATCTGTAGAGAAGGTCTTCATAGCTCTTACCATAAACAAAAGTTTTACTGAGACTACGGAAACTTCCGCATCCTCCCCCCTCAATCTTAGTGTGCAAATCATACCCAGCCCCTATTTTCGTAGCAGGGGAAAACACAACTTTAGGAGCCAGCCTGGACTTTTTCTCTCTCCTATCCCACCTCCCCCCCCCGCCCCCCACCCAGTGTCTTCCAGGACTGGAAGACATTTCCATGCAGAAGAGACCCTTATATCATCAGGTGGCACTGTAGATCCATGTCATTCCTCATCTAGCACCTTCCACACTTAGGCTCCCCTCTCTCCTGTATCCCTTCATTACACCATCTTCAGTTTATTTCACATCAATCCATAAATAGTAAATTGACTATTGCCTGCTTGAACTCTAATATAATTCCCTGTAAACAATATTTACTTGATCTTTTCACCCCTATTGACAAACTTTGGATCAAACTGAAACTTTTCCACCTGTTTGGTCCTATCAAGGGACATTTCTTTGATTAGATGTTGTCCTATCTGCTCTCTATACATTTGTATCTGAAGTGCTTACCCTCACCCGTTCCCCCCAAAAGAGAGAGAAACTTTTAGCCATTTGTATTTTAAAGATCTAGATTAAGACCATAATCAAACAATGGGGGATGAAGGAAAAGAAAGAAGAGGAAGGCAAATACACTCTAAGACTCAGCATTTTTCAAACCACAGACATGCCAACTTCCTGCAATTTACTGATTTTTTTCCTGACTGCTATCAGAGGGTCAGATGAATCAGGACAATCCTAGTGCAACGCGTTTAAAAGAAGATGCAGAGTTTTGCTTCTGCAAACACATTTGACCATCTTCTCCAGCTGCAAATAGGATACCAGGAAAAAGTATGTTTTAGTACAAAAGATGAGCTGAAAACTTTTAGAAGACTAGACCTGCGAAGAATACCCAGACAATGATGGTGCAAGCAGAGCAGTATCAAGTCTTAGTTTTGTGCGGATCAATTCAATATACCAGGATGATGATTTTCTGTCAATGCAGTCTTCCATAATGGATTACAAAAAGCCCCTCCTGTTGAAAGCAAACAGCATTTGAGGTCATTCGCCAGTATCAGTTGTAGAAAGCTTCCCCCCCACCCCCATTGCTTCTTTCCACAAGTGCTGAGACAGACTGGACTTGCATTCAGCCAAGATCTGAAGTAGTCTGTTCCTTCCAAATAAAATCTCCATCTATCTTGGACAAGCCATCTGTCCAAAGGATCAGCTACAGTGACGATCCCTGCAAATTCTCTCACTTTGGTATTGCACTTGTGGATAATTTGCTAATATTTTCCATTATAAAATAGGTCCTTCCCCTTTAGAGCTTGTACAAGAATCTGTGATAAGAAGTTGGTGTGCTCTCAGCTCATTCACAGAAATGGAACATGTGTTTTGGTTTACCTGGTTTTCGTATTTTAAGCTTTCATTCAACACTTCTAAAGAATATTTGGTGATAGCTGCTTCCTTTTCAACCTCATCTGTAGCTACCCCCATCTCATTTTCCCCACACACCACTTTTGTTTCCATTCCACCATCCCCTCTCCTCAGCCAAAAGAAGTTAATTTTGCCAGGAGTGCTTCAAATTTTTCTACAAAGAGGTCACAAGTAGTTTATTAAATTTGTTATGGATAAGTATTTCCATCACTATGTTATATCTCATCCAGAAGGGCTTTTAAGTCCTCTACATAATAATAATTTGCATGGAGAAGACATGGGAGAAGACAGATGGTAGCTTGGAAGCTTCGCTGTGGCCAAGGGTGCATGATTTAAAGCAATCATTGCAGTTTGATTATATATATGCAAACAAAACGTAAACAGGCACACATCCCCAACACAATGTGCTGTTGGGCAACTCAAGAGCCACATGGCCATCCATTAGGTTCTGCCCTCACCTTCTCCCCCATGGGTCACTTTTACTAGCAAGTGTCACAGATTGGGAAATTGTTGAAAGTTGCAGATATAAGGGGGAGTCATGAAGAACTACATTCATAAATGTGTGTTGTGCAAGATAAAAAGTACAAATGTATTAGTTGATTTCCAACTATCTCCCCCTCTGCAATTGCGTAACACCTGACGAGCATGTTTAAGTGTTATGGGAAGCAGATCAAATTATTAGGCTACCTAACCAGTGTTTTAGTAACAAACACAAAAGTGAAACACTGGAATTCCCATCTCAAGTGCTTTCCTATATAACCAACCTGCTTAGATCATTTTTATACAGTTCAATTTATAATATACAAAATCAAATGATTTGGGCAGGTTATCACTAAAATCTGAGTCAAACTAATCTTCGTTTGTAATTTTCAAATGGTAGCAAGTAGTTTATATTTTTCAACAGTAATATTTGTATAAAATAGTTAAATCAGTTCATTACAATATATTGGTTTTCTAAAAACATCAGAAAATAGGTAATTTTAAAAAGTTGATAAATTATATTTATTCTGGAAGCCGCCGAGACTGAAAATTAATAACTCCATTTCATAAATGTAATCCTTTATTAGGAAAACTAGCTCAAACTTCTGAGGTATTTCTTCTAACAGCCCTGTTAAAGAAATCAAAGCTTCTAGAAATATTACAAATATGAACTAGATCTCCACAAGCATTTAGCTCCCAAGGTGCAAATGTAAATATGCAAAGTTAACAAAAGCATTGCTGCAGCTTATTTATAGTTTATATATCCTGTATTATTTTCAAACACTTAAGTTCTATTGAGCATTGGAAAACACAATTTATTGAATAACTTAATATAGGGAGTAACAAGTTCGGCACTACCCCCATGATTTTGCTTCAGACATCACTATTTGAAGTGAGACATATATTATCTTGTAATACTTCATAACAATTTGTATAATTTTCTCTTGGCTCCTGTGACTCTACTTGGCTGGTTCTCCCCTCTTACTAACCACTTCAGCATTTCATTTAATGGCTCCTCATCCTCCCTCTCTGGCATCTCTCCAGGTTCTGTCCTCAGTCCCCTTGTCTCCTATTACAACTTTTCTAACATCTACTCCCCTCGTTTCAACCACCACCCTTATGCGAATAATTCCCAAGTTTATCCCTGTAGCCATCACTACGTTCCCTTCGTCTGCTTCTCTCCAGCTGCCTCCCAAACAACTCTACTTGGATGTTTTCCACCATCTCAACCAGTCAGTCTCGCCAAAACTGAACTTCTAAACCCTCTGTGACAGTGGTCCACCATCTTTCATGCATCAAGACTCAATTGTCATTACCCCAACATAGTTTCATACTACATCCGTAGCTTCATGCTGTCATCAAACCCATCCTTTCCCCACTTCCCGCATTGCAAAAAATGCTTTTCTACACTTTGATCATATTGTTTCCATCTTTCCGCCCTGACCTACTTTTCTCTCAAAATCATCCCCCTTCTCCTATCTTATCTAATCTACAATGGGTATGGAAGCAACAGCCTTTTTGACACTGATCAAGTTTGTTTTCTTGAATCTCTTCATTGACGTTCCTTACTTGTGCACCTTCCAAGCTTTCATGAGCTTGATTTCAGCTAGTTTAAGCAAAATCCCTGACTGCAGCTCAAATCACTTCGCGAGGCACTAAATAGACCACTTGAGCAAAGCCTGCATTAACTTACTAGATATTTTTTTTTTTTTTTTTTAAAGGATCAAATTTTGGCCTGTAACGTGCCAGAAGCTGGGACTGGATGATAGGAGTTGGATCAGTCAGTAAACTGCCCTGTTCTGCTGATCCCATCTGAAGCATCTGGCACTGGCTGCTTTCAAAGACAGGATACAGAACTAGAGGGACCATTGTTCTGACCCAGTATAGCTGTTCTTATGATTGGCTTCCACTGGATTTAATGAGAATCACATGCAACATGACCAAGTGCAGATTTTGGTTTATAGGAGGACTTTCACAGAAAGAGGAGAAGGGAAGCCACTGCATTTTCACCTGTGGAAGTTTGCGCCAGGGTTGTCAGGAACAAAGAATCAGTCAGAAATAGAAAAATCTTTCCTTTGTGCCATAACACTAGCTTAATCCACAAAGAAAAAGTGTGCTGAAAAACATGATATAGGTTAAGTGATAGTGTGTGTGTTAAGAACAAACATTCAAGTTAGTGTTCAGCTCACTGTAAACAAATTCAGAGCACATGTACACTATTTACTATTACATTGTCTGCACACTAGCTTGTTTATAGTCCACCAGAAATTAACTCAGGCATGTATAACTTACAGCTTGGATTTGTTTAACCCTACACAATCCTGACATTCTCCTCAAGTCATTCCTTAAGGGAAAAGCTGCCAGAATGTGAAGGAGCAGAAAGGTTTTTTTTCTTAAGGTATTATCTACAAAATAGATCACTTAAAATCCAAAATAGAAAGTTACTACTTTTTTAATAACTGCAAAGGGTAAGTGACCAACTTTTTTTTGGCGGGGGCTGGGGGAGAGAAGTATTAGAACAAGTAGAATAAAGAATGCCCCCAAAAGCAGAACATCTACAGAGGGAAAGATTCCAAAAAGTTGAAGGGAACATTGACCATCATTCCAATAGATTTTCAGATTTATAATAAGTGATTTGCTACTTTTGCTTGACATTTTCAATTACAGTAAATAAGGGTTCTAGATGAAGGACAGCGCAGGAAGAATGGGGTATGTCTGAGAGGAAAATGAAGGGGAATAACGGCAAGACAGTTTTAAGAAAATTAAAACCAAATTTTCAAGAATCTCACATTATTTCTAATTTTGCAGATACTCAAGTACAAAATTAAAAGCCAGTGTTGACCATTTGACTTCCACTATATTTATATCAATTAACATACTCCTGAGCTATTTTTAAACACTTGTTGCATTATTTTTGTAAATGAAGACTTTTGTCATTCATTGTAAAGCTTTATAATACAATGCTATCTTCAAAATTTAAATCCATGCAGATCAGGACATCACTCCAATGTTATCTTGGCATGCTCTCTGGTCTTCCTCACTCTTTCTTCAATGCACATATCTATGCATTATACATGCATGATTGTAGGAAAAACGGCAAGGAAATAGTTTTGGGAAAAGGCTTATTTTACATAAGGCTTGTTCAAAATAGAGGTATAGTAATTAGCTACAATTTGTGTGTAATATAAATAGGAAGTTCCCCTGGACTGGAAACTTCTCTCCTCTTTTTGGCTGTGAAGTACCTAGAACACTTAGGTGACATGAACAATTTCTCACCCGATCTTTAGGTTTGTGTGTGTGTTATTCCAGTCCAGACAGTGGTAATTTATCCAGGTGTTTCAAGTTCTCTCTCAGCAGTTCTACAAATTTTATTTCAGTACCGATTTGGCAGTCTGGGCTGGCGTAGACCAATGATATTTTACTTGGTAATTAGATTTATACATTCTTCTATGAAAGCACAGAATTCCCTTCCTTAAAAATTGGTTCAACTGTTGCATTTTTCCCCCTACTTTCCAGTAGGGTGATTAAGACTTATGAGATATTTCAGGTAGGATTCTTTTAGTAATGCAAGTCTGACAGTTCAGCAATCTTTTTATATAGAGGCATTTAAAACACTGAAAGTTTTTTTCTGTCTGCTGCTAAAAATGAAGGATACATTTATCCACTGTCTTGGCTGGCACAAAAGGTTGAGAGAAAAATAGATTATATAGGTGAATGGATGAGAGGTCCCCAAGCAGGTTGTCCTAGCATAATGCACATACAATAATGAGACAATGAGGGAATTAGGCCAACGGTGAAGAACAAAAGCAAAAATACATTCTTCCACCTGACTGTGATTCAATCCCAGCTTTATTCCCCAGGCTTTTGGACTTTTTTTTTTAATTTTGCTTGTTCTTCTCTACAAATGCCTTCCTTACAAAGATCCTTTCATATCTCTGTTGGCTCCCACTGGAACCCTGACCAAATCTCTTCTCTACTGTTGGCTCCCACACAATACGAAACACTATCACGAGATCTAACATGCAACTCTCTCAGCACGCTTTTTTAAACAGTTTATTGTCATCAAGACTATTTTCACAACTCTTATTTTAAAACGGCCTGTTCCACCATTTGAGCAAGACATATTGTATATTAGCAAGTCAGTTTTATGGCCACACTTTTTAAAAATGCTTTTTTTAAAACTGCCACTTTATGGCTTGAAGTGGCCTACATAAATTGAGTTGGTATTCAGGAAAAAGTTTTGCATGGAAAAAGTGTTCACATACAACCACCAAGATAAAAATTTCACAGGACAGCAGCCAAGTAGAGACCCCAGGCAGAATGGACATGGAGACGCAGAATTAAAGTATACTGAGCAGAAAGTTTGCATTGTTGTTGCCCATACTCCACCATGCACAAACATATGATGAATTATAAACAAGGTGATCAGATGAGACCAGGACTGAACAAGTAGAAAAATCTAACTGCTGCATGTCCGACTGAAGAAACGGGTATTTTAGTAAGCATTGGTGTACACCTGAAAAAAAAATGAAAGTCATGAAAAGCAGCAAAGCATTTGGCTTCAGTATGCAAAAGCTTGAAGAAAAGATTGGAGATTAAAAGACCGTAAGCAGAGAAATGGCAATTCATTCAAAAAATTTCATCTAAGAAAAAGTAATGGCAGAAATTACAAAGAAATGGATATAAAGTAAAGCAGTATTAGAGGAATACTCTAAATAATACTCAAAAGCAAGCAGCATACAAATTTGAAGACAGATGAAACCCAGGAAGGATTCCAAATATCTAACAGAAGGCCTCAAAGTACAAGTTGGAAACATTACACTGTAGCTCTATTGGAAATAAAAAATAAGCAACTGAAACAGCCCATTATTAGACTACCACAACTGCAGAGGGAATCACAAGGATTCTACTCTGTACTTCAGTAACCTACACACCACTAGTTCCTACAACAAATACGAAAACATAATTGCAACTGTCATAACACCAGAACCTCTTCATGTAGATTCTTTTCCAATATTCTTTTAAAAGCCACTCATTGAACTGAGTGCTGAATGGATTTTTTCTAAGTTTCTATAGTCTACACTTACCAAGCGATTCAGCGGCAGTCATCAGGAATTACACAAGCTACACAGAGTAGCTTGCATAACTCCCGTCGACTGCTGTGCTTCCCTTCTGCGCAGTGTATTCACTGCACTGTGCCACTTGAGGGGGTGTGGTTTTACTGCATCAGCTTCTGGATCGACTGAGTGGTCTTCACTGACCACTTAGTCGATCCAGATAGGTCGATCTGATGGTGGCGACTGCCACCGTCAGTGTAGACATACTCCTCTTATTCTCATATGCTTCACACCAAACAGGCCTCCTCCCTCCCCAAGACAATTATGCTTTTTTAAAACTTTTGCTTTCAGAATGTAAAGAACTATTACCATAAAAATAAAGAATACGTGTAGAAAGATGTTCAGGATTAACTCTTAACAGGCAATATTTGTCTGTTTACTGAAATGCAACAGTTATTAAATTCAGTTTGGCTGTGTCAAACATCAACCAGGAGGAAGATTCCATGCAAGTTAGAGAAATCATGCAATATTAAAGCAGCAAAATGTTTTTCATTTTCATTACACTATGAAAATGGTGATGGCTATAGCACTGAGTATACATATTGTGAATTGATTCTCAAAGCAATATGGGGCATCAGTTTTGAAGACATTTTTCTCAGCCAAACAATCTAATATGTTAAGCCATTTTTAAACGAAAAAGGTGAAGGAGGCAGGAATAGCGCATACAGAAATGAAGTTGTCTAATGTGTAATTTTCATAATTCAAAATCCTGGTAAATCATCGTCACATGCAAAATAGCAAAACATTCTCTTTCCATCTTTACAGAGCCACTGGATCTTGAACTTAGAATCTACTTGATTTGTGCTTTTCTTCCTTAAGGCTCAAATGCTAAGAAAAGCTGAAAAAAGTAACAGAAGATACAGTATTTCTACAAGACGACATGTACAAAACCTATTTTGAAATCAATTTGAGAAAACAGTAGGCATGAAAAAAATTCAAACCTATTTTATCATGTATACATATATTATACTTTGGAAAGCATTGGAAAAAGCATCCTGCTGACAACTTTAGACTATTGGCAGTTTAAGATTAGAAAAATTCAATTGTATCTCAGTGACCTGTATTATATTTTCCTGAAAAGAATGAGCTTCCCATACAAACAAGTTAATGTTATTTCAAAGAAAAAAGTGTATTGTGGTAATAAAACGTGCTGACTTGAAAGCCAGTAAATTGGGCTAGTTCAAGAAACCAGAGTGTTGTATTATATTTCATAGGTTGAAGATTGTGAAACTGAAAAGCCCACCTACTTTTATTTCTTCTATGATTTTTGAAAAGCAGTGCAAGCAAAACTCACGTTTCTCATTCCAACCCTGATTTGTTAATATTCAAACTCAAAGGATTTTAACATGCAGTTTTCCTGAAATTTGTTTTGATACACAAGGACCTGCTTTTAAAGGAATGTTCCTTATTCCCACAATCATACTTGATTCTTCATTACATAATAGCAAAATATAATCTGAGCAGTTTAAAGCCAAAATACTTTAATAAAACACCCACACAGTGACAAGAATGAGACTTTAATCAGTTTTAAGTGGAGTTTTAACACTAAGAGATAAAGGGTTGTAAAACACAATAACAAACGGACATCTGATTTGTAGGAGGCATTATCCTGTACATGTCTTTTTTTTGTTTTTGTGTATCCTCAGTGCATAGCATTACACACAGAGCCACTGTTGCACAGCACAATAGTATCTGAAGAGGCTGAATCAGAGTAAGGCTGCTTGACAGACTTTTTTTTTATAATATATATATATACTCTATATGAAAAACAGACTGAAAATTTGAACTGGCAGAGTAAAAGGCAGCTCTGCCAAATTGCAGTTAAAGCCCCCTTTTAGCACACAGTTCCACCCCTTCCATCTGCATGCATGATACATTTTTAACAGTATTTAAAGGTAAACGAGGCACTTTGTGGCAACCACAGGCATCGTTAACATATTGCACAAATTTGCTATAACTAAACATGGAACTTGCACACTGGCACCCTATTTTTATATTTTAAAGCTGAAACGTTTGATGCTGTATGTAAACTCCACTTTAGTTTACAATTTGTGCCACAGCAAAGAATCTTGATGCTATTTATACAACTGCCCTTTAATAACTGTGGCAAAACATTTCAAGTGGGGCTACAGATGACTAGGGATGGTACAGGGTCTAACAGCAAGCTCTTATGAAAGTGATGCCTTCAAGTAATTTCAGACATGTAAGCTGCTGCACATCCAAGAGTTTAAGCATACAGTCCAGAAACTCAAAGAGAGATTACCTACTGAATGCATTTCAAGCTAATTATGAATACTGTCATAAATAAAGTTTTAATAAGGACTCAAAAACCTTTCAGTCATAGTAATTCTTGTCAAGTTCTATGGGGATGGTAACTGAAATAAAGTATAGGAGAGTATGTATAATATATATTTATATATATATAATATATATATATAATGCCATTTTTCCATTTCCAATGACTACACCATAAAATGTAAGCAAGGCTTCTCAAAAACATTGAAACATTCATAATCAAAACCCTCATTCAGATCTTCACATTCCAAAGGAAAAACAACAGTGCAAAAGCCCATTATAATGTCATTATTTCCATTCTGGCCATCAGTGTTACATACTGGAACCACACAAATTAAATTTTGATATCATGAACCCAAGTGTGGGACATAGAACAGTGTCAATATCCAAATATTTTAAAGAATTAATATTTTTACTAGCCAACATGACTTTCAAGTGCTAAAAGCAGACATAAGGTGAAAAGTATCAAAGGATAAAAGTTCAGTGTCTGGTTTTAAGGTAGCCATCTACTTCTGGTCAATTTAATCAAAGGGAATTATGAGTGCAGGACCAGCATTTTTGATCTGTTAAGACCTTAAAATCTAATTAAACTTATAAACCAGAAGATCCTGTTAGCTTTGTTAGAAGTTTAGATCATGAATTTGATGAGCAAAATTGACCAATAAATATTGGAAAAGCATCTTGCACCTTTGTTTACCAATATTTAGGTGAAGTCTTACCTTGTCTTTTTATAATTCATATTCTTGGTTAATGCTGTTGTACTGGGCCCCTTGGATTCCAGATTCAGTTGTTAACTAGATAAGACCACAGCTCATAAACAATGTTGACACCAGGAAGTCAATTAAAATGGGACTTTACACCATAAAGTGTACATTTTGGGGGCGCTATTCCAAAAATTTGAAGGTCATGGTGTATTTTATAATGAACAGAATTTTTTTTTTTTTTAAACTTCTTCATATCTGTATACAACAGTAGTTGTATTCTGTTTAATTAGCTGCAGTCTGGGCACATCAATCGTAATATTCAAAAGTGAAGCTCAATCCCTTGCTCTGGCTATATCCCTATACACGAATGATACAACACTGCCAGTGTGGATATCTAATTCTTTTAATAACAATCAACAGATAGAATATTTGGGACAAGTTCTACTTTCAAAAAGGACACATCTTTATATCTGTGCAGTGTTGAGAATTTATTGCAAGACTGGTTTCCTTTATACCATGTGTAATGTCTCTTTTTAAACATTGTAGGTACTAAGTATTCAAGTAAAATTCCCTAACAGTTAATGACATTTTTTAAAAAGTGTGCAAAACTGCAAAACTCATTGTGATAGAATGTGTAAGGTCAAAGGGGTGGAACATCTGACAGCTGTTTGATTGAATAAATGCATCATAAATCTTCAAAATAAACACTAAACTGTTGAATCGCAAATTGAAGTTTCCTGTGCACCATCATAAAATATTTTATATTTAATGAGGAAAAAAGCTTGCAATGCAGCACATGAAGCATTCACAGCAGGTACGTGATGGACAAACTAATAAAATAAGTGTAAGATGTTGACTGATGTATGTACTAATAGCATCTGACTTTCAACACTGGCCTTGATTACACAGGAGATGGAGCAGCCATTACAACTGAGAAAAACATTTAATAAATCATTGTCTTTTTTTGTAACAATTGTTTCAAGCCCATTTTAGGTTGATAGCCTCCACATTTGTATGGTTAAGTCATTGTTGCTGTGTTTCTTATCTGTGACCCCATTATTTTCAAATCCCTTCATTTGTGGGTCTTTAAGATGTTGTGGAAGGTTCACTCCTGTACCCCTATACAGAATCACTCCCTCTAGCTGCCTTTTCTAGCACCATTATGCTTAAAAAAATAAAAAGCACAAACAACAAGCAGTGACAGCAGCCAATTCCTCAAATGTCCAGGATTAATTACTGCAGCATGCTAAAGAAAGGTGCATGTAAGTAGCCGGATACGGTACATAGTCCAGGGTCCAGCATAGTATATTCCTTTCAGAGCATCTCTTTCCATTCCCCTATCCAGAATACATGCATTAGAATGTAGTAAAACCCTTTTGAAACGTCTCTTAGCCAACTGCAGACTATCTGTTGCCACTTAAGTGCAAAGAAAGGGGCAGGATGTGAACCTGTATATCAGAAAGCTTTCCCCCCACCCTCCCAACTGCGGTTGGTGACAGAACACAAAAGGAAAAATTCCTACGCATACACATCAGATCTGTCTCCACTTTTATAAAACTGGAATAAAATGGGAAAGTGCCATCTTTATATTTTCCTAATTGAAATTTTAATGTCCTTTTGACACAAAAAGGTATATACATAACAGCTACGTAACCTTTTTCAATTGGACAACAAGTGTCAAACCCTGTGGATTTATAGGGCAAAATAAGATTGGTCAGGAAAGAATTGTTCCTATAATTGGTAATCTGACACAATGTCCTATTGCCATTTGAAAAGGTCCTTTTTCAGTTTATTCAAGTTTGTATCTTTGTGGTTTTTTTTCCCAGATTAAAAAAATATTCAGACTTTTGTAATCTGCGTATGCTGATCTTCATCAAAAGGTTCGTTCTCTGGATCAGAGTCAGTGGTGTCAGAATATCTATAATGATCAGGTTCATTGTCACTAACGTCCGGTGTTACTGAAGCAGAACTGCTAGCCTCTGGATTTGATGGCTCTTCTACTGTTTTTGTGAAAAATAGCTTCACCTAGGAAAGGAAGAAAACAAGAAGTTAATTAAATAGATTCTAAACTTCTCTCTCAAAGAAATGGAAACAGCATAGGCCAAGCCTACATTCGCAAGGCTTTGCTTGTACAGCTCTACTAGTAAAGTGTTCCTAGTATGGACGCAAGCTTACCACCAGAGAAACTGCATTAATTGCTTATTCCAGCCCAGCCCAGTGAAATAAGCTAAACCAGCAAAAGCACAGCACTGCTGGTAAAACTGCATCTACATAGGGGTTTTTTGCCAGCACAGCCATGTCAGTCAAAACACACACCCTAATCAACCTTGATATAATGGCCAAGGTTTGTAGCGTAAACTTGACGACAGGATTGGCTTTAGAGATAGAATGATTGTAAAAGCATCTGTGTGATTTGGCTACCACGTACACATTTTTAAAACCCTATTAATTACATATAACCTTCAACATCAAACTTTTGGCATACAAAATTCCAAGTCCCAAATCTAAAACACCTACACATTTTTCAATAGCATAAATGGCAAGAGTCACGAACAAATAAACAAGTGCCTTAGAAATGGACCATCAGGCGCTCCCACTATCATCATAAGCATTAAGAAACCCCAATTGCAATCTCTATTGTGTCCTTAGTGGCATTATTAGTTACTCACTACCAATTATCCTTTTTCCCTTTACCCATCTTTATACAATTCATGTATCAGTGGGTATTAAATACTGGTTAAAACAGATGGATGTTGTAGTGACGCTTCCAAACAGCAGCCAGCATCCTCGGCTTAAAGTAGTGTTACAGTTAGAAAGATAGTATATAGAAATGGCACCTTCTTGTTCAACAAATAAACTCCCCGCGTGGATTCAGTCATGTCTTTTCACTTAAAATAAAGTGGTTTTTAGTGTTTTGGTGAAGACTCTGAAGTAATCAGTTTTTATTAATAAAACTATTTATTTTTACACTTGGGAATGAAAATCAACTAATTTACTAGACTTGGCTTAAGCACAAGTGGTTCTGTACATGCATTAACCATTTGTATTCTGAATCACTTCAGTCAACCATATCACCACCACTCTTCAGCATTCCTCTAAAATTTTCCCATTGGAATACCTCTTGGGTTTCAAACAGATCTCAGAACAGTAGATTCCATAAGACTTTGTGAAAAGCAAGTTAATCCAATATTTGGTACACATTATTCTGTGACCCCCATTATTTTCACATTCCTTCACTTGTGGGTCATTTGCAGAATGTGTGTAGGAGAACAAAAGGTGTTTTATAAGCAAGATTAGAGTACCAAAAGGTTCTTTGAACCATAACTTTCTCTAGGGGAGACAAGGACTCAAACACAAGCTTCAGAGTTTATATCCCACTGACATTAACAGAATCAGATTATGGAACAAATGCTGACACAGGACTGGAGAATCCCATTCACAGTGTTAGGCAATCCTGCACACCAAGGAATTCAACTTATCAGGTATTTGGAGTAGAGCTGGTGGACCACTTGTCAGCCCCATGAAGGGGGGATAGAGGGAACACAGATTATTATATCACTAAGGTTTCCTACTTATTACTAGAGAGGATCTGTCAAGTTTGAGTGTTTTAATTTTTCAGGCCACAACCACATTTATTATTTATACTGTACAAGTTTATCAAAAAAACAACTCTTCAGAATTAAAGACAAAAGTTACAATTAAAAAAATGATGTTTTATCTCCTGCAAATCTACCATTTCTTTTATAATAATTCAAGTATCAGTTACTGAGTTCTTAAAAGCAGATAAACTTAAGCAACAACATATCCAGATATAAGTTACTCAGGGCTCAACCTAGAAAGTTATTAACAAATGGTGTCTAGATAAACATGTTTTGATAATGCAGTATATATTAATTAAATAACTACATGCATCTCTTCAAGTTCTGTTTATTCTATGTTCTTTAAAATATACTGACCTTGAAGTTTGGAGAGAAATATCTGTTGGCTTTGTCTTTATTTGCTTTGTCTAGATCATTTTTTGTTAACGTAAGGATTAAATATTCCTTGTCATTATCAGAGCGTTCTGTGCTGAAAATACCATCAAGTTCCTGATCTCCAACTAGACTTCCATTTTCTACTTTGTCTGAATTTTCATCCAGTCCTATGAAGAATGTGTTTACCCAAAAGTGAAACATTTTTTCCTGTGGGGGAAAAGCAAGCTTGCTTTAATACTTACAGATGGTATGTTCTCTTATTTAAATATAAACATCTGGTTTTAAAAAAATTGATAAATTTAACAATATCAAACCAACCAAAGCATAAAAGTCTAGACAATATTATATCATCAAATGTCAGGAAGTATGTTTTCACTGGTGTTCCTATATAAATACACAGATCTATGTTAATCACCGCATGGCTTTTCCTCAGGTAATAAAATAATTTTTTTAAAAGGTCTTTTTTTAAACCAAAAAGGCTTTAATAAATTAAGTGAACAAATCTACAAAGCAGGAGATTAAAAAATTAGTACAAGTAGCAGAAAGTGCCAAGAAAATAGTTACCAGGCATATAAAACAAACTTATATTACACACACATTCATATAGTAGCTGCTTCTTGACAGCCAATTTTTATGCACCAGACTTCCTGGATCAATAGCACCGATAGGAAGTAAAGGATATCTATTAATATTTGTAATTTAATTAGTTTTCCATTCAACAGAATGTTTTGTTTTTCTTTATTTTTATATGAAAAAAGCTGTGGTAAGAAAGAACACTCTTCAATACTGACAGTAGGTGAAACAAAGATTAATTTTATTCCCTCATGCAGACTACCTCAACAGCAAGTGATTGCTAAAATGGGAGAGGAGGGGAAGAGAACAGGAAGTCAGCCCCTGGAAAAAGTATTTGCAGACCTTCTGAAAAGAAGGTAATAATATAAATGTTTATTGAGATGCTAAGTTATATTTGCTGGCATTTCTAATGACCAAATCAAGGTTGAAACATTCCAAATGTCCCACCTTTGACAGTAAGCAGGAAATAGTTATTACCTGAAAAAAAAGTATAAACCAGCTTATCTGGTGCTGCAGTGTTCCAGTGTGCAAACAGATGTAAAAATAAAAACCAAGTCTCAGATAGATTTATACGGTTACTGATGTAACATACAAGTGCCAATAATTTACACTCTTGATTTTAACAAGAGTTGTCTTGGGATACTATTGCAAAATGCTTCACATGCACTCCTGGGCAAGCAGCAATAAAGGTGTTTTGTCCTTTACTGGGTTAAATCTCAGATGAAAATTAAGATACGATTAAACTTAACCTTTATAACCCCTCAATACATATAGGTTTCATATCTGGTTTTTCCCTCCCTACTAGCCAACCAACACCAAATCTTCCAAGAACTTAACTGCCATTAATAGCTGGGCCCTGACTATCTCTGAGACTGCGTCTCTCCCTGAAACCCTCCATGACTAATTTATTTTCTCTTTAAATCTCCTTCTGACATAAAACTTAAAATTACAACCTTCAAAGCAAAATATAGAGCAATTTTTAACATCGCTACTGCTTTTTAACATTGCTATAGCCCTTCCTACAGTAGTTACCCTGAAGAATGACTTGGCAACACCGATTAGGGGAGAGAAAGAAGAGAAATCCTACAAAAAAGCAATGGTCCTTTAACAAACAAACACGTACACACAAAAAACCACACCAAACATTCAAGGGTGTTATACATGAGTAGAATGGGAATTGAACTCCTTCTGAACAAATGTAACCATGTATTTTTATTAGTGCCCATATAACATGATGGAATTACATATATTTCTAGCCAAAAAAATATGCCTAACCGTTTCAGACCACACCATCTTGCTGATGATTTGGAAGGGTTGGGGCTGGCACAGAAGCTGCAGTGGCTCTACACCCACTCAGCATTCCCTCTGCTGGAGGAATCTTTCACTAGCTGGCAATGTTGCCTTTGGGGTAGCTTTGTGCCAGTGAAGCAACACAAAATTGCCTCAGTGCACTGGACAAAAATAAAAAAAAAAAAATCTATCTTCTATTCCTGTTTTGCTGGTAAAAATGTAGTTTACTATATTACAGTTTATGTTACAGACCATAATAAAACAGACTCTTGCTTAAACCTTAGCTTCTCCATTCCCTGGATTTATATTTCATGTCTGCAACTGTTTCATTACTATTTTACATATACGTACACTCAAATACTACCTCCTCTGCATGTGCATATATTTCTATCATTATGGAGAGGAAATACCCTGCCACCTTCAAGGAAATTTGAGAACAAGGGTGGACTTTCAGATCCCTAACTAGGAGACAGGTAGCACTGATGGTCCAAATTGTCTTTATGTACAATTAGCTAGAGAATAGCCATATGTACCTCACTGACATCATCCATGCCTTGGTGGCTCCCCCAACTGGATTATTGGAATGCACTGTAAATGGAGTTAGCAGAATGGAGATCCCCACTCAGTATACAATATCAAACAAGTATACATCACTTGTTATCCAAAGACTGCATTAATTTTCTATAGCTTCAGGCGAAATTACACATGGAAATCCACAACTTGAAAGTCATGTGTTGTCTGGGTCCTGGACACTGGCAAGAAACTTCTACATGGTCAACATTTTAGATCAGCTGAGATGCTTGTTAACTGTCAGTATGTGAAGATGTTTCAACAGGAGGCACACCACTCTTGGAACTTGAGAACTAGGTCCACTCCCCTGATTGTCACTCTGAGCTCAAATCTGTTGGATCAGGCTTTGTGTTATGCCCTGATGGCCAACTCCAATTGATCCCACCTTAATCCTTTGCCTGTGTGGGTAGTAGAGCTATTCAAGGAAGGTGTCCATTTGACTTGTTAATTTTCAGTGATTTTAAAGCATGTACTTGGAGCTTTTAAGATAGGCACGCATTAAAAAAATACAGAGAAAAATGAATGGTCTTCTTTCCAGAATTGCATATGTGAAAACATTTTAATTTTGACATTCAGTGTCTGCACGGTACTCTCACTATTTGGTACATTCCCACCACTTTCAAAACTTAGGTCACTTAGCAATCCCTATTTTTTTAAGGGTCTATTTAACAGTCAACTTAACTTGATAGGAAAACGTACAAAGTATCATTTCATATTAAAATATTGTTGTCATTGATGTAGACAATATTCAGCAGTTCTGGAGCTAAACTATTTACATCGTTTTGTTTTTGAGTGTAGTTATGTAACAAAAATCTACATTTTTAAGTTGCACTTTCATGATAAAGAGATTGCACTACAGTATTTGTATAGGATGAATTGAAAAATACTATTTGTCTCTTTTACAGTGCAAATATCTGTAATAAAATATAACAAACTGAGCACTGTACACACACACTTTGTATTGTGTTGTAACTGAAATCAATATTTGAAAATGTAGACAAACATCCAAGATATTTATAATAAATTTAAATTGGTATTCTAACAGTGTGATTAATCGCAATTAATTTTTTTACTCAAGTTAACACAAAACAAATGAATCACTTGAGCCCTCTGATTAATTGACAGCCCTATTAGCTTTACAGGGTCTTGTGTTTACATATGCATAAGTGTGTTCATAAATATTAAATGTGGGCGCAAAGAAACTGAGGAAAGCCTAAAATGACCAATGTTGCATTTCTCTCAAAGCTGTCAGTTTTATAGCCATTGTTACCACTTCTGGGAGTTCCATAGTCTAAGTGCAAGCTCCTATTAAAGGTCAGTTTCCTGCGCTCACCAACTGAATGATAGTTTCATGGGAGATCATGGCCATGAAGAGAGGTAATCTGTAAAGTAGTAAGGTTCAAACTCCATGTATATTAGCAACAGAGGATTTGAACTGCATTTTGTTTTTTAATGGAAAACCAGTCCCAAGAGCAGAGTGCCAATGAAGAGTTAACAGCAACCTGCACTGAACAGATAGGCTGCTGACTTTTGTACCTTTTGGAGTCTTTTCAGGTGTTTTCTTTTATTTCTATATAATAATTATTTGCAACAATCAAGACTGGAGGTCACAGATGTGTTCATTACTGTGGCCAGCTCTGGTTCAAATAGCATGGACAACAATGAAGGATGAAAGTGGGCATTTACATCATGCTATTTAGGCATCCAGTAGCACAGAAGAGATAAAAAGCTGTGCACTGATTTAATATTCAGAGCGGATATTCTTGATAATGGAGAATAGGAGAGAGGCTACAACTCATTCAAAGCCTTTCCCTCCTACCATCTCCTTTACCTTGCCCGAAGGTAAAGTTGCTGAATTTGGCTAAGTACTGAGAAAACTTGGAGTTTGCCGTTTACATCCGACATACAAGTGCACTCCTGGGTGTCTGCATACTGCTGGCACTTCAGCTTGTGTTGTTTCACCAGCTCTCAGTGGACTACTGAGATCTGAATAATAAGTGGAAGACTACTGAGTCATATGGGACTCAGTGTCATGGAGAGTTACAGAACTCTGGAGATGAAGGAAGTGTTGCCATGACAGAGTTTGGTTTGTTAGGAAGGATATGAGCCATTTCAGGGGTCTCTTTCTCATACAGCAGCTTCTTGGAGCTGGGACAAGAATATTTGGTAATCAGTAGTATAAAATGCCAGAAAGATCCAGAAGGAGCACAGGCATACTTCCCTTGGCCATGAAAAGGGGGTTGTCAAAAGCCAAAGCAACAAATGCTATCTCAATACCCTTCCCTGGCCTGAAGCCTCAGAGGGGATCCAGGATACTAGCAGTTAACAAAGGGTGTTAAGTGTGTTAACTTCTTGATTGGCAAATTCAGGAAAGAGATTAAAAAACTGAGTAGTTTAGGTTAGTGAAAAGGAGATTCTGACAGTCTTATTAGGAATCTCAGGTGTTCTCTAATCTCTTTCTAATACCTAAGGAGGGCAGGTGTCAAGAGATGGCAGCCCCAATTCCCCTTAATGGTTCCATGACTACTTGTGTGAATAAGGCAGAATCTTGAAGGAAAGTGTTTATTTTTAAGTTCTGCTCTTGGTTTATTTCAATTTAGAGAATTCACCTATGACATCATCCTGAATACAAGTAAATTTTCTCTAAAGGGAGAGAAATCCTTTAAGTGGGTGGTGCTATAGTCTGAGGCTGAGTAAATACAGTCTGGATACAAAGCAATTCAAAGTCTAGAAAAGATCTACAGCGCCTCACTTTGCTGCCTCCATGGCAGAGAAGAAAACTCTCCGTCTCCTTCACAGCAGTGGAATACAACTGCAGAAATTGCAACCAAGACTATCTGTATGTTTTTTTGCCACTAACATTCAGGTTTTCTTTTCCCCTTACTGTTGCAAGTGTGCAAAAAAGAAGCACAGCAGTCTATGGGTGGTGGTGTGGGAGAAGAAGGTACTGTGGTATTAATATCTATGGCAATCGTCTGGGAGAAGTTGTAGTACTTCACTCGTTCTTCTGCTCCTTGACCTCTTAGATGGGTAGGCTATAAGCAAGTTGGTAATTTGGCTGGGTTTAAGGTCCTGAGTCTGTACTGCTCTACACCTTGGTGTCATTTACACCAGTGCCACACGGGTGTAAAGTGCTACCAAAAATAAGAATGGTAGTGTTTCACATCCACTTTGCACTGGTGTCAATGGCTACTCAAGGTGTAGAGCAATCAAGAAGCAGGCCCAAGTGTTTCTCGGAGCAGACCATGGTGGTGGTTTCTCTTTGCAGTGCAATGGGGAGAAGTTTTCCACCTGATGCAGGAAGCAGTCTGATCAGGGAGGTGAGTCTTATTTCTTGGCACAGAGTTTTGTCCTCGCTGGTTCTCTTGGACTTTAAGGTCAGGGGGGACCATCGTGATCATCTAGACCAGTGGTTCTTAACCTTTCCAAACTACTGTACCCCTGAAGCCTGAGTCCCACCCCCACGGGGCTGAGGCATGTAACTTAGTTTCATGGCGCCCCTGTGGCTCCAGGCAATTGCCTTTCTTGCCACCCCCAATACCAGATCTGCACTTGCGACCCCTCTAAACCCCCAGGTTAAGAAACACTGATCTAGACTGACCTTCTACACTTTGCAGGCCATGGAACTTCACCCACCCACTCCTGTAATAGTTACTGAAGTTACTAAACCACGATTTAAATATTTCAAGTTACAGAATTCACCATCTACATTAGTTTAAACCTACAAGTGACCAGTGCCCCGTGCTGCAGAGAAAGACAAAAAAGGTTCTGAGTCTGTGATGAAGAGTACTGAGAAAACAAACACCTAAGCACTGATAAGTGTGTCACAGAACTTACAAATGTAGTACTATAGTTGAATGTGCAGGAAGGAAGCACAAAAAATTATCAAGAATCACCAGGATCCTGAAGCAATACAAACATTCACATCAGTTATACCAGGGATGAGCTGGCATGAAATTACTAGGGGAGCCTGGTTTACAATTGAACCTGCACCTATTGCTCTCAAAAGAAAAGAACAAGGAAGAGTTCCAAGGTTATGCAAAAGAGCTAACATTCAGGCATGAGAACTGTGTACATATAATACTTAAATGTTTTTTTTTTTAAGTTTACATTTAAAATACACTTTCTTATACTTTAAGACTAAGAGGAAATCCCTGACATTTTTATGTCCAGAAAAGCAATTTAAAAAAAAAATTCTAGAAATGTTGATAGCTCTGAATCCTGTATAGTGGTTCTCCTGACTTAAGGTATCTGGGGTTAACAGGTAAGGAATAAGAAATAGTCTCAATTAAATAAAGAAGTTTAAAAGTCACAAATACTATTTGTAAAACAGTAACAGTGAACACAGGATGAATGGTGAAGTAGTACACAGGTTAACAACGTTTGTTTGGAATGACCTGCATACTTTACTGACCATTGTCAAAACTATGAACAATCTAGTCATCCACAAATTTAGCCAATAAAACCTATACATCCCTCCTCAATGTATTGCACACACTTTATACATAGAAATCAGATTTATGCATTTGGGTATAAAATGATGGCATTGCCTCGTTTTATAATCTCTCGTCTTCCTCTCTCCTAAACCACTCCAGTATCTTCTTGCCTTATGTTTTGTCTCAACTCAGAACCTAAGTTCCTCTGGGCATGGAAACCTGCCTGTGTGTTGTGACATTTTAATAATGGCTGTCAATTAAATATAGAATTGGTTATAAAAGTGGAAAGCACGTGTTCCAAGATGATCTAAACATTACCTTTTGCACTCAACTTCTCGCTCCCCTCTACAGGTCAAAAAACCTTATTTTACCTCTGACTCTTAAGAGCATAAATTAAGCTCTCAGGTGCCTGCTTTAAATGCTTCTCTTTTTGTGGCAGGAGTCAGGATTTTGAAAACAAGATATCAGAGGCTTCAATTCTGCAGCTACCCTAAGCACTGAAAATAATTCCTAAAGATCCAAAACCCTACAAAAGAAGCATCTAGTTCCCACTTGCATTGCATCTGGTTTACAATATTTCCCTTAAGGGAAAGAACAAACCTTTTTCAACATCTTGTTCTGTTTGTGAAAGAACTCCACTTTGATATCACCGCACACTGGCAATGGTTGAGGGAATTCAAAGTACATATATTTGTCTTCTCGTCTTGGGGGTCCTGAAGGGGAGGTGAATATCTTTACCTTTAGTTGGTACACCACAAAATGAGGATCTGCATGGCAGAAAATAAAAGTATTTCTTGTGAAATGATACTGTTCTGTCAAAACCTGGGTTAACAGACTCATTTACAATATGTACAACAGATTTTAAAAGTAAGTATTTGGGTAGTTCTCATGTGATAAACCACCACTTTTCCGAAAGATCTTTCAAAGATTAAAGCATAGAAACATTGCCTAGTAGAATTCTGTAACTCTCATAATAAATCAAGATTTTCAACCTATGATACTATAGTAAGATGCTTATAAATTTAATCCACATTCTAATTTATAATACAGTTATGGTAAAGCGTGATTATGTAAAAATGGCAACAGTGTCATCCCTTTGTATGTTCAAAATACATATATTCATATCTGCTTATTTTAATGAGCAAAGTAAGTTTTCTACTTTTTATTCCTGTTTGCACTGCAGGGTCAAGACAGTTATGTCAAAAAAAACAAAACTGGATTCTCTTCTGACTTGCATGTAAAACAGACTTGTTAATTAAATTCCAATTACTGTGCCAAATTTTAACCTTAACGAATGTACCAGCACATTGACAATGACAACAGGGCTATACAGAGGCAGTTGATGAACCTGAATGAATCCAGCCCACAGAAATTTTACTGACAGCAATGATTCATAAGCCATCAGCAATTCAACTTTCAGCTCAAAGTAAGTCTGCAGAGATAGGAGTTGGAAAAATGTTTTTTACTTGCAAACTAAGCATATTTGATCCAGAAATTATTGAAAGAAAGCATGAAATCCAGCAACTTTCACAATCACTTTTGAGACTAGAAACACACTTTAGGTCAAATCTTATCCCAGTTAATATTTAATCCAGGCTGTTTAGTGGGCATCTAAGGAACCGGGGAACTAATCTTGCCCCTGACTGTAGAGCCACTTTGAATCTATTATTGCAACCTCAGAATTGTAGCATCTACAGCCACAGCACTATCTGAATAGCACTACACTTACACTGCATCTCCTCCCTCAAGCCCTCCTATACAGTGTCTTCAAATCCTGCCACCACCACTCTTTCTGCAGAACAGTCACATTGCTCCTGCTGAGTTAGGGGCCTCCAAACTCATGGGAGGGGTGATAAGATTTAGCCCTGTATGCCTGTTGAAGTTAATGCCATCACAACAGGTAAAAATTCAACATAGAGATTCAAGAAGTAGTCAACTACAGGTTTTACTACCTGAAATGGCATTTAAAATCTCATAGAAACCACACTTTTGTGAGGAAAAACATTGTGGTATTTTAATTTATCTGTCTAATAATTCATTAACTCATCATGAGCAGAAGTAATACAGAAACTTATCAAAAAGTGTAGGTTTAAATTAATATGTAGATTGCTAATGTAGAAAACCATGCTAAGGATAATTTAAAAACTTAGCATGAACTTTTTATATCATGAGGCCTGAATTTTGCTGAACAGATTATCTGCAAATGTATCTGTGCAATCTTCAACGTTACCATTTTGGTGGTTTTTCTTTTTTGTTTGCAGAGTCTCCGCCTTTCCTGTTCCTGCAAACCAAGCTAGTTTTTATGTATCTGTATAAAAACCTGCACATGACTACTTTTTAAGTCTATGTATGTTCAGGTTGTGTGTTGCAACGACATGAGTTTCAGTATCTCCTGTGGCCGTACTGAAGCTTAAAATTTCGCTGCATATCGCCCATTACAGTAATCCTAATACTGAAACGATGGAAAGCAATCTTTTTTGCATATGAATAGAAAATGAATGCATGCTACTATGCAGTTATTGCTTTGAAATGCAGTCTCACAAAGACAAAGGTAAAACAGGTTTTCATTAAAGAACTTAAGTTAGCTGACTATTTCCTTGCCAATACATAACATACTCCCAAACCAAACAGAATTACTTCTGGTTAGATATGTTACTTTATGAGCTTCTTTGAAATAAGCCCTTCCATCAGAAAGAGGCAAATAGACATGACATATCCAGTAGAATCACGCATTTTTAGAGTCCACAGAAGAAAAATGCCATGAGTTTGTTCAACAGTCATGGGGATTGTTGCATTTGAAAGTCAACGTACAGAATCAAAACTTCATTTTTCAGCAGTATTATTTCAGAAATGTTGCTGTGTTTAACTGACTTTGAAAAAACTAAAAAAAATTTCAGTATTTAAAGATTATGTAGGGTGGCATATTTTGTCTCAATGCACTTTTAACTTCTCAACCACTTTAAATGTTTCCCAATTTAAAGTTTAATGAAACAGTACCTGTTTGTAAGGTTGTGTAAGAGAAATCCCACACAGACTTCATGGAATTCATGTAAGGATGAAAGAATGAATAGCCCTGGCCAGGATTTGAACCCAACAGATTCCAAAAATCTAAACATGGTTCTTTACACCACTAAGACATCCTATTGCTTAAAAAGATAAGGTGGCCCTGCTCTGTAATGGCATTAGTATGTTGCCTCAACCGCAAGGAGCTACATAAGTAACATACACAAATTCAAATACCTATACATTTTAGCAGATAAGATCCATGGAATAAAGGGTACTTACTGCAAGTTCCGCCGCTGAACATTGGAATTGTTTCAAACATCATCTTGTGAAACAGCAGTGCCACTGGTCTATAATCCAGGTGATTCTTTAACAAGTAACTATAGTAATATACATAGCGTCTCTGACTGGGAATAGTTACTCCCTAAATAAAGAGAAACCAAACTTCAAAAACAATTCCAACCATTAATTAGTAGTTTCCCATTAATTGGCTCCTTGTCTGTTAATAACTAAGTCAAGCTACTGAAGTCAATTCTAATAATAAAGTCATAGTGGACACAGATCAAATAGCTCGGCATTTATGCATTTTAGTGGTAATACCATCTTCACTGCTGGCAATCAGGGGCTGGAAAAAGTTACCCCAACCTGTTAGTCCAGAGACTAAGCCCCATAGCTAAGCTGAAAAACTGCCTCCAAACCACTTTCCTGGTGTGGGGGGAGGAGAGGTGAAGCAGTTCTCTAAACAATTTTTCTCTTTCCATACACAACCCCACACCTTCTTTACCTCTCCTGCATAAATTTTAAATGCAGGCAGACCACATGGGATTAGAGACAGTGAAATGGTATAATAGCACAGGGTCCACCTTATCTACACTCACTCAAATTTGCTCTTGCATTGTGGTAGAGGGTTTCTCAAGTCCTGCTTACTAAACTCATCTACATATTTCCCAAAATAAGACCTACAGGTGGCATGAGCATTACGGAATGCTACCCTCAGTTTTATATTAATTTAGTATATAAAGACTCAAAAGGCTTTAAGGGCCACATAGCAGCCTACAGCATGAAGTTACTTTTTAGAAAAAAAAATTCAGTTTGTTGCAGCATATATTTAGTGGGAAGGCCATATGAACCACCTGTATTTTTAACGTTCCAAAGGATTTATGGCTCCACCGACAAGAAATCTTGTATGTTCTAGCTATGCTTGCTACCACCACCTATAAAATTATAGTGCCACTACTATTTCATTATGAAATCCCATTTGAGAGAGGTTTCACATAAATTAGAAGTTGAAAGATCCATTAGATTAGGTCAGCTAGCCCAAATCCCTGTCTGTGTAGGACTGTGCAATTACACTACATTTTAAAACTCTGCATTAAATGTTTGTTTGGAGAAACTATAGTTGAGGTTGAACTGGTTTCTAAACTGATTTTGAGCTATTTTAAAATTTGAATGCAGCAATAAGCTAGTCAAAAATCCTGTCATTCATTTTTGGTATTTTCAGAACAAAATTAGTGACAAACATGGACAGTCAATATTTTCACTAGAGAATGATACTGTTCAAAACAATCTACAATATAGTGCGTAACTTACAGCATACAGATTCAGACAACTAGTACACATTCACATGACAATAAGAGAAAACTAGCTTTAACTGTTTTCTGAGAAACATCTTGTGTGTGTGGCTATGTGTCCACAAACATTTTGGTTTCAGTAACTGGTACAAAGCTAAATGTGTTAATTTAGCAAACATCTTAACTCTGAAGAAGCATGGAGCATGTGCCAGTAAGTATTCTTTTCATTAATAAAAATGCTGCAAAAACAAGGCCTTTTACGACTCCAAATGTTTCTATATTATATACAATAGTTTTTTTTCCTATGGTACCTGTACAATGAATTTCTGAAAGTATCTGTCAGTCAAGTCAGTCTGATGACAAGGTTTTGACTTCAGGCATCACCTCAACAGCTGCTCTATGAGATCCATTTCTTAAAGATGCTTTCAAACATTTTCCTAGTTCAAGTCTGGACTTCGTTTAAATTCAGAAACATAACCCTGACCCTAAAAATGACCAGCATGCAGCTTGGCAGCACTTCAAAGCTACATAGAAAAAACAGATACACATAGGAAAAAGTCTTCTCTTCTGCTTATATCATCTTGACCCTGGAACAAATGCTATGTACAGAAATCTCTCCAATCCTTACCAAACAGCTAATGTTGAGACCAGAACAAGGAGAAAATAGTTATATGGTGACAACGGATACTCAATGCTGTATCAATTTAGGCACAAATATCTTTGTTGAATTAGATGGTGAACCACCAATCTTGCCAAGTGGCGGCATGGCACATCTCAGAAACAAAAAACAATTTTCTTTGAGCCCAGATAGCAACTATACCTCAAATCAAATAGTGTCTTTTGGGAATAAGAGCCTGTCTTTATGCCACATCTCCTAACACACCTATCAGTACACTAAGGCCTGGTCTACACTGCTGCCCCACCACAGCATCTTCACTGTGCTGTATCAACCGGAGATGCCCTCCGGTCAATTCAGCCTTACTCCTTTCAGGGAGGTGAATTAATCGTGTCGACTAGACAGCACTTCCAGGATTGATTGAGCATGTCTCCACAACCCACTCAATTGATCCCGCTGCATCAATCCCCAAGTCGCCGGCAGTGTAGCCATACCCTAAGCTAAAGGGGGACTATCAAGATTTTTTTGCCTTTCTGAGGACTTTAAAGCAAAAGGAATAAAAACCACAGATTTGCTTAAGTGGTATTGTTTTATGAAAGTAATACTTGACAGTTGTAACCAATTCCACAGTATGTCTGTTTATCTTTAATCAAGAAAGAGTTAGGACAAAAATGAAAAGAAATATATTTGGGTGGATTGATTTTAATTAGTAAACAAGGAAACCTTGATTTAAATCTATTTGAATTTTGTTTTGCATTTGTATTTGAAAGAAAGACTGATAACTATTACAACATGTTGATTTGCAACCAAAGAGCCTTTACACTAAATACTTCTGTTTGCTAACCATGAGGACATACTATATCATGCATATTTAAGCAATTATATAGATTAACTCCCATTTATTCAGATTCTTAATTTTTACTTTATTTTGTTAGAAAATGATAAATGAAGCATTTCTTATTTACTAGATTTTTTTTATTTGTGTTTTGTGCCAAGCTCTATTTGGTTATAAATTAAAATACAATTCAAAGTGGACAAAAAAGTGTGTTTTAATTTTATTAGTTAAATTAAATTCTGACATGCTGGATACACAAGAAAAAATGTTTATCAAAAATGTTTTTTGCATTTAAAACTAACAATTTATTAAACAAAAAGAGGTGAATCAAACTGATTGTTTCTGGTCACTGTGCCGTTCTAACATTTTAGAACTAGTAGATCTTATTCTCTCAGACCTAGTTTTTATTCAGAGACTGGAAGAGAAAAACAAGCTTTCCTGCCTTTTCAACTCCCAAACGGTTTCTTAACTTTGAATGAATTAGTGAGCTGAACTAGTTGAACAAACAAAATAAAGAAAATTTTCTCTGCACCTGCAGACGAGGCTACTAATACCAGAAAGCTGGTTTAGCACTCCAACAATACCTGCTACCAGGTGCTTAGTGACTTCCACCAGTGCTGTGGTTTGACTTTCTTTAAAAGGTTGGCAGCAGTAAATATGTACTAAATTTTTTTTAATTAATTAATTCAAATGATTAACAGATTATAGTAAATTCAGGCCTTAACATAGGTTGTCTTTATTACAAATATAATAGATTAGTTTTAAAAAATTGACATTTGAATGTGAAGACCCAACACTGCAAAACATTGATATGGAGATCTCTGCCTGGATCTCTGCCTGAGATGACTCCAAGTGCACTGATGCTTTTTACCCCTTTACTTTTACACCCCAACATGGACAGTACATCATGAAAAGCAGAACCTGAAAGTTTTTCTCAACACTGTCCCTCTTAGCAGATTCTCCACTGGGTTATCACTACCAAAAATCAGAAGCTGGGACTACTGCCAGATTCAGGACACTAGATTTAATATAGGACATCATCCAAAGATTGAGTACAGTATGTTAAAATCAGCCTCTTGGGTCAGACAATCAGTTAGATATGACACATTGGACATGGTTTGAACCAAGTCAGATATCCAATTATAGCCATTCTGAAACACCATTCAGAATGTAATTCATACCCATTGATCTATTCAGACAGAACTATGTTTAACATAATCTCAATGCCAACTCTGCAGCCGAAAAGAGCTGTTCTTCCAAAGACCGTAACATCAAGATGTGGATGGATGATAAAAAGGGCCCTTGAATGAAACATCACAAACTAAAAAGTCATTAGGCATGTTTGCTTTCACCAAGCCTGCACCTACTAGTAGTAGTGCCATAGCTTAAACAGCAAATATTTGCCTTTTTTAGGCCAAACTACCATTAGAATCACCTTTGAAAAAAGCACTGGTTTGGATGCCAGTGCCTCTTTTTATGGGAGCATCCAGGAAAGTTGTCTGGCTACACTGTCACAATGATGGTTTAATGTCCAGCTTAAAATTGCTGTGTGCAATAAAACCAGCCATTCCAGATCAACCACTGATTGAAGTATTCCAGATCTCTTCAGAACTGCAAAAAGGAGGAAGTAGATCTCCTCAAATAATTACTGACTCTGAAAAGTATTGTTTGTATGAATACATTTTTATTTTGAAATTCAAAGCATTTTATTCTTCTTCCCTAGGTCCAAGAATAGAAGATACATGATAAGCCCCCTCTCCAGGGAAACAGAAATAATGTGGTACCTTCTATCCACTACTTTGAACACCCACTTTTAATCTCGTCTGTCCATATTTTTCTGGGACGTCAAACTGACTTCAAGGTGGAAAGGGCTGAGGGCCTGTGCTTCTGGCATCAGGTTTTCTTCAGTGGGCTTAGACACATTCTGCTGTCTCTGGAGCCAAATTATCTAATAAATCAAAGTTCTGCTCCAGATAACTGACAATCTGGAATGGCTCCTACCAGAGAGGGTACCTGTCTTGTTTTCCATTATTGTGGTCAGGAGTAGAACAGGTAAGGTGACAAATAAGGTTCCTTTGTCTAGGAAATTGAAGAGTAGCCTTGGCTTCTCTTATTTGTCTGGTTTTTGCAAAGGCCTTTGAGAAACTTCTTCCATACAGATACAATGGAAAAGTAAACCATAGAAATACTGGCGATTGTATTCTTTAATTTGTCGTACTTCCTCTGGCAATTTGACTCATACTTCCTGTCTACATTGTCTTTTAAGTGCCGTAAGACCTTCAGAGAATTAATTTGCCTTGCTTGTTAACTGCAAAAAACTCTCCCTAGTTACTGTCCTCTGGGATTTGTACTACTCTAAGCAGGCTATATGCACCCTGTGGGTTGCTTTGGGGAGAAAATTTAGCATTAAATTAAAGCCAATTTTCATTTATTTATTTCTTGGTCTTTGCCCCAACAGAAAAAGGGAGTTGGTTGTCATGGTTCAGAGGTTGTTCTTTCAAGCCCTATTCTACTTCCAACTCAACAAGTCAATTAAGATTTTAATTTATCAGTAACTATAAATCTCCAAAAAGCAGCACTTGAAACACAGCATTAAGATAAAATATACAATGGGTATACAGAGAAGAGTAAAACCTCCCAGAAACATTTTTAAATACCTGTCTATAAACAGTATTCCTAAAATGAATTACCTATTGCATGTTATCCTTCTGTCAAATAATCAGGTCCAAGTGGAGGCAGAGACAGCAAATCTTACAGAACAGAGACAGTCTATCATCATCACCATGGTTCTCAGGTATTTACAATGTACTTTAAATAGGGCTCTCACCATTTGTTTAAAGATCTCATAGGATTTTCAAAAGAAAACCTAAGTACATATGGCTCAAATCACGTTTCTGCACACTTCACTAACTGTATTCATCCTACAAACCACCTCTGAGATGAATAAATATTACCTTTGTACAAGGGAAGGGAGGGGACTGAGACACAGGGATCTTAAAGAATGACTGAAGATCACACAGGCAGTCTAATAAGAATATTTAGTTAACAGATCAGAACAAAATACCATCGTCTTCAGTACATATTATCTAGCAAGTGTCTTCCTCCCCCCCCCCCAACTAGAACCTCCATAAGGATTTCATCATTACTCTACTTCAAAACAAAACACTCAACATTAGCTTGTTCCCAGAATATGTAGATATAACCTTACTACTGCACAGTGTTTAATCATACATACTGTTAAATGACAGCTTCAACATGCACCATCTACCCATTTGACTAGTAATGAAGATAAATTAAATCTACTAAAGAATCACATTTTTTCACATTGTTTGCAGATGTTCTCTTTGTCAGAGATCTTTTATTCTACAGATATTTATTCCAGAGTTACCTTTGCCAGTTTTTGCTGCAACAGTTAGTACACTGTTTGGATATCTGATCTCATTCAATTGTGATCATTACAAAGCATCATTTCAGAATATAAACCATTCCTATCTTCCCATTCATAAGGACCTATATTATATCTATTAATTCTTCTCTCCAAATGACTATGGTTAAATTATTGTTTGCCTGTTTGCTAAGTCAGGCTAGTGTGTGTGGGGGAAGGCGGGAATCAGTTATTCATTGATTTGTTAAAATCTTCATTACAGTTGTGAATGGAAGTCTAAGATGGAGTCACAGTAACTGATGTTGAGGTTTGCTGAAAAAGGACTAGATTTGTTCATAGTCATTATAACATTGTCCACAAAGAGAACGGAATAAAGTTTTAAAGGCATCTAAAAGTTCAAGAATTGCTCTGTTCTTGGGTACTCTAGAGAAACACAACTATCTTGTTCAAGAATCAAGTGCATCCTCATCTCAGTTCATTTCATAATTTTTTTCCTTATAAAAAAGTATTTTTTTCCAAGATGGGTTTTTAGCTCAGAACACTGATGTAATTATAGTAATTGACAGTTTTCTTTCTGTACAGTACTACATCAGCATGGAGACAGATGGACTAATGGTCTTGTATCTCTTATGATTGGTTGAGACAGTTTATCTGCATGAGACAGTTTAATTTGTTCCCTCTAGGAATCAGCAGGCAACCTCTTCAGTTGCTCAGCTGATGTTTCCACAACCAAGAGCCTTTGAACACATGAACCTGCTTAGAAATCCATATGCTAAGAAATGTATAAATACCTAAATGCAGTCCAACACACTCATATTATATACATAACTGTTGTGCAATGTTACAGCAATTTAGAGAGACCTACTCTGGAATGGACTGGAGCTGTCATAGGTACACGCGTCAACTCCAATCGTTTTCAGGGTAGGTGTCAGAATTGCTGCAACACTGCAGACAAAATTGGGGAGGAGAGGCGGGGAGGAAAGGAAGGAGACTGCTCATCTGAATTTGAAAGAGAAACCTCAATGTAGCTGAAAAATATTTTGACTAGGATGCAGAAGTGAAAAAAAATATTCTGAGGCCCTGAACCACTAGAGAGATTGCCATCAATAAACTGCAGCCACAGCACTTGAAGAAAAACCTGCCTGTGACAGACAGCCTTATGCAGGGCCACTAAGTCTACTAGCAAGGTGTTAGAAGCCATAAGAGCCTTCTGCCATTGTCACTCCCTGAACTGAAAAAAATCCTCTCATCGAAAGGCTGGTATAGAACTGAAATAGTGATTTTCTCCATGAGGCAGGCTATGAAGGAATGCTGACAGCAACTTCTGCCTACTGCCTGGAATATTTCATCCCTACAGGACAGCCAGGTAAAGCAGAAACAGAAATTTCCGCTGAAGAGTTAAGGCAAACCAGATACCTTACAGTGGCTCGTCGTATTTCTGTCATAACAAGCACCTGCAGTAAATGAGTAGCAGAATGCCTCAAAGATACAGAAGAATTAAAGAAACAGAGGAGCTGGACAGCTCATCCACTAAAGGGAGCAAACTAGAATAGACCTATCTTCCAGTTGGTTGAAGCTGCTGGCTGTATGATGTAATATGATGCAGAACATTCTATGAAAAGGTGGTCTGATATTCCTATGACTAGCAAACATTCAGAATCTTCTTGGACAGAAGAGAAACAAGGAAGAAACAACTTCAGCATTTTGGTTTCAATAGCATCTTATCAAGAACACTGATGGTGTTATTTCTTTATACCAAAAGTTAAACTAGTAAGTCAAACACAATCAAACTTTCTATTGGAAGACTAGCCCATCTGAATTTAAATTAATTAGAAAAAGCACCAAGGAATGGGTGTTAGTGTGGAAAGTGGCAGAGTACAGTAACTCACCTTCTTGTCTCTGGTCCTTACTTCCCCATAGAAATCTAGGGCTTCTTGAGCCTTTAGAAACTTGCCTCGATGTAACAAATATGCACAAATCATTACACCAGTTCGTCCCTTTCCAGCTTTACAGTGGATTGCTGCAACATGATTGTCATCTTCACTTAGCCATTGGTCAAGATCTTCACAAAAAGGTTTGATAAGCTCTAGCTGTGGTGGGTTATGGTCTTCAAAAGGATACTGTGCAACTGTAATAGGAAGATAAGATTTAAAATGAAGTCTTTACAATGAAGTCTTAAATTTAAATTTATTTTAACTAGTTTAACCAGACTTTACAAAACACATATCATGCAATTAACAGTCTAAAGAGGTAACCAAATAAGTTAAGTGGTCTGACAAGTACTGTAATGATTGATTCCAGAAAGGGGGTGGGCAAGATATGGAGCACTTGCCAATAGCTTGGCCCATCGAATTCTAGCAAATTCCCAATTATATAGCCACTCTTACTATCTTACTCAATAGGGCAATTTTACTCGTATCTGACAATTTGTCTCATAACAATCCATCATTCCAGAAATGGTCTTATACCAGAACCTATCTGTTCAAAAAATAGAGGGGTAAAGCCATGCCCACTGATTATATGAGGCAATTCTGCTCATGAGTTCTAAGATTATGGTTTGCTCTATTCCAGGGACTGAACCAGTCATGTCTGCATAATTAGTTCCAAAAAGCTCAAATACTTGTGTAACAGTAAGTAACCGTAACTGCTAATTGTATAAAAAAACCTAAAAAGCCACATAAGCCAATGCGACACCTTTGAAATGTCTGGGTTTTACTGTTTTTAAAAACCCCACCACTTTCCTCATACACAAGAATCCATCAAACAAGAAGTGGCAACTACCTGGAATTAGGAAGCAGGAAAAAAATGAGAATCAGAACAGAGAAATAAGTGATAAAAAGTAAGTGATGATAAGGAGACTGCAGCACCCAAAAAACAATCTCACACCTATCTTGCAGTGGAAACAAAATTAGATAATACCCATATTACTACTCTGTATATTTAGTCATACAAAGCCGCATTTTCTCTGTCCAACAGGCTCCCCCCTCTGACTTTGTGGACATACAGGCTCTCACACAGATCGTCACTCAGATCTAGTCAGAAGCTGTCACCTTGGAACTTCTCTCTCTATTTTTGAGCAACAAAGAATGAATAAAGAATCCAATTTTGGGGAAGTCTTTGTATTAGTTTCATAAATAAATAGTATTTTACTAGCTTGTCATACATTCAGGTTAGGTAAATTCCTTTGGAGGAGACAGTTTCCTAAGAGCAGAAGAGAGATGATGATGATTATGATCAAGCCATGAGATTATTTTAGCAGAAAATTCTGGTACGGTGCAGAGTACCATTTTCTCTGGAAAAAAACCTAAAATGACAGCTTATACACTGACAGCACAGGCTATCCACTTGGTCTTCTGGAAGAGCAAAGAAACCAAATAAAACTGACAAAAATGAACACATTTTGACATGGGTTTAAAAGGAGAGTCCACAACACTTCAGAACTCGATTCAGATTCCATCAAGGCTTCAGAAATAAGTGCTAGTTTTGCAAACCACTCCAATGTAAAAATGCACCACTATGCTGTCTTTCATGAGTATTCCTAAACTAACTACCTCCATGTGAAGATAACAGACTTAGGTCCTTTAGACAACTGTATAAAAGGAAACTGAAGCAGTCCCTTCAGACACTACCAACACAGCATTGATAAAGGAGACAATATTCTGAGATATATCTCAGAATATCACCAAAATTTGGAGGTAGATTCCATTTTAGATTAGAACTAGCCAAGGTTCCCTCCAGAGAGGGAGCCACAGAGGAAGTCCTGGAAGAAAGTTCCAAGAGGAGAGCAGCTTGTTGTGGAAGCTCTCAGGGACTAGATCTGAGTCAAGGCTGGCATAGTTCCTTGCAGAGAAGGATCTATGGGCCTAGGAAGGGCTCAGCTGAAGATTCCAGAGAAGGCCTAAGTGGAGTCAGGCAAACGTATGAAGTGGCTCTGGGAAAAGTGAAGCAAGACAGTCTGAAGTTTGGGGTGGACAGGTGATTCCAAGTTCAGGGACCCAGGGCAAGGGCAATATCCTGAAGTAGCAGGGAGGCCCCCAGGCTTCCTTATACCACCCACCTAAAGATTGTGGGAAAACCCTTCACACAGGAACAAACTGAGGGAAGCTGAGGTATAAGACGGGAGGACAGCTTGATCCCTGACATAAGGAGAGAAACTCTTGAGAGGAAAGGACTTAAAGGTTACCCAAATCCTAAGCAATGGGCTATGGTCCACAGAGGGTGAAGGTCTCATTCTGGACAGCTTTTCGTTTTGGACTTTGTTTGCCCACAAGGAAGATACTTGATTTGATTGACAACCCACCCTCTGAATATCAGACCCTCTCAAGATGCTTCACGATGGGCATCCAAAATCACTACTCATTTCTGAGTATCTTAATTATTAAAGCTTCCTCTTCTCCTAAGGGTAGGCAAGGTGCATGGAAGAAGAGGAGTCTAAGAGTCACTAACCCTGTTATCAAAAGGTGGATTATTGTTTTTGTGATGAAAGGTAAAAGACAAAAGTACAAAAAAATAACAGACCTCTGTAACTGAGCAACCTCAGCTAAGGCACAGTAGAGCAACTGGGATGAGGCATAAACATTTAACTGTGTTAAGGACTCTTTGTAATACTTTAAAGTAAAAGGATTTCAGTAAATCTGTTTTCCGAAAGGTAAGTTCCCACTTCATAACGCAAACTAAAAGTGAAAGCAATCATGGCATGTGGTCATGTGTTGTTAAAGGCCCACCCATCTTCATTTATGTACATCTCCTTCCCACTCTTGGAAGTCCTGGAATCGATCGTAATAGGATGCTTCCTCTCCTTACTTAACTATTTCACTGGTTGTCAAAGCATGTAAGAATGATGACACAAAGTATCATAGCTGACATCTGAGTTAGCACCCATTGAAATGAATGGGGCAGTTTAAACTTCTACTATTGTTTTCTGCCTCTCTGTAAACCCAGACAGACATTGCCGAGTCAGTTAAACTCTGATTAGGTTTTGAAGGTTTCCTTTGCAAACGTAACAGCTAGAGCAATAGCTTGTATTAAAAAATTTTAAAGATACTCAGGAAAATGATGAGAGTTCTGTCCACACTTCCCAGTCCCCAGCTAATCCTTCATGCCCTCCCCCCAGAGGTACACACTCCCCACTTTGGAAAATATTGGAACAAACACAGAAGGAGATTACTACACCACTGACTAGATAAGGAAAAGGATACTGGAGATCCTAGTGAGTCTACCCCGTAGTCCTAAGGCTTACAGTTGCAGTAGCCTGTTTCAACTAAAATCTACTCTTATCTAACAAGCTGGTGGTGCTTCCCTTTAGGGCTCCATCTGAAGCAAAGTAAACTGCTAAGTTCATCTCCCTCAAAAACTCTTAGGCCATCCATACTGAAGAACCTCTATTTATCTATCCACCATTCTGAAGCATGGAAAATAAACTACTAATGTTCGGTGTCCGGAGAGATTCCTCTGCCAGTGCTACCATGCAGGAATCCAGAGCCACCATTGAAGAAAAGTTCTGACATGAAGCATCAATATTAGTTCACTTTCACCAGGTGTCCTGCCAAAAGACTTTGCTTAACCTAAGGTCAAGAAGAGAGAAGAGAGATACGGATTCACAGTAGAACCCAAAATGTCCCCTCAATAGCTGGAAAAGCTCCAAGTCTGTCAGAGTAATACTGAACTGCCTCATTTAAATAGAGGCAGAATACCGAAGCTGCAATGTAGTTTCAATTCCTTATATTGGGGAAGCCTTGCTTCCAGAACTTTCTGGCAGAGCTGCCTTTGGGTTCATCTACACTGCAATAATAGACTGATGGTATGGCTGTAGATGGCCCAGGTCAGCTGACTCAGGCTCATGGGGTTTGGATTTCAAGGCTAAGAACTGCAGCATAGATGTTCGGGTTCAGGCTGGAGACCAGACTAAAATCCCATAAGCAAGGAGGGTCTCAAAACTCAGAGTCCAGTCCAAGCAGGGACATCTATGCTGAGTCTGAGTCAGCTGACCTGGGCTCTGAGACTTGGTGCCACAGATTTTTTACTGCAGTGTAGAGGTACCCTCTGATCAATAAGCATGGCTTAACCTAGTATTCTCCATTTTCATTTTATGGATTCTTGTCTATAAGAAAGGACCTTTGTCCCAATTTCAGCAAAAATCCCCATTTTTTTTATAAACTAGATGTTCAAATTAAAATCAATTTTAAATCATAACCCCCGACTACACATTGAAATTTTGATTTGTCCAGGAGTAGTCCAGGATAGTTAATTGCTAAGAATATACTTTCCACAAAGTGTCAAGCACCACAGTAAACTTCTCATGAAGGAATCTTAAGTTATGTCGATACCATTCCCCTCCCTCCCCAAACCATTACATTAATATTTGACAATTTTACTTGATTCCTTAATTCAGAAAAATAAAAAGGAGAAATTGGAAGGGGAAAAAAGCTAATAGCCTAGACCCTAGACAGCACATCCAACATACCTCTGCAGTTAAATTTAGCGGTGTCATAATGTCTTTCAGCACATCTAAAAAGAAAAGATTAAAGTTCAACATAAGTACTTTAGGTATGTCTTTTTATGTAAGGATCAGCATACGAAAGCCAAGGAAAAACCTTTAGTTCACATCACCTTTATAGCTCAACACCACAGCTAGATTAGGTCCATGAAATTCAAAATATTTTGTTTTAAAACATATTGGTTAAATTGCTATGGCAAACTTCACAGATTTTGCTGAAAAATAACTGTTACCCTACAGTAACTGTGGTTCTCCGAGATGTTGTAGTCAGTATGAATCTCCCTGTTAAGCGTTCATATGCTTCATGAGCAAGATCAGATTTTTTGGCATAGTTGTGTCCACCAGGGTTGTGCATGCACCCTATGCTCTCTTGTGCTCCCGTACAAGGTCATAAAGGGCTGTGATTCTCCCTCAGTTTCCTCACAATTTGAAACTTGTGTTAGCTGAAGAAACTGAAAACAGGGAAGGAGGATGGATTATAGGATCCACACTGAAATCATCATCTTTAAGAACCACAGTTACTGCAGGGTAAGTAAAACTGTTCTTTCAAATATGTCAGTGTGGATCCCACTGCAGGTGATTGGCAAGCAGTGCCCCTTCTGGAGGGTGGGATAAGGAGTACCAGCTGCATCAGTCAAAAAGTGATTGTAGTATTGCTGTCTTGAACTTGGCACCTGCCCTTGAGGCGAAGTCCAATGCACACATGTTTGGCAAAGATCAGTGGTTACTTCATGTCACTGCCTTGCACATTTCAGAAACTGGCATACTTCTGAAGCAGGTGGAAGATGTCACTTGAGCTTTGGTGGACTGAGCCTTGACACCATGTGAGATATACCAGCCAACTTGAAACAATGTAAGATACACTGCGTTATCCACATAAATATTCTCTGAGCGGAGATGGCCTGACCTTTGGAACAGCCAATTATTGCCAGAAATAAGTGGGTAGATAGTCTGAACTGTTTGGTTCAATTGATGTAGTAAAGCAACGCTCTGGAAACATCCAGTGCATAACAACTTCTCTTTCCAAAGCTCAACTCTACACTGGGAAAGAAGTTAACTGTGTATCATCTGAATCAGAGACCACCATGGGGATGAACTTTGGGTAAGGTTTCAACACCATCTTGTCTCTATGAAAGGTTGTGTAAGAAGGATCAGCCATAAGCGCTCAGAGATCACTTTCCTACCCAAAGGAATAGCAACTAGGAATGTGGTCTTCAGAGTGAGATGAAGGAAAGAGCATTATGACAGACATTCAAAGAAAGGGCCCATGACTCAAGAGGATGATGATCTCATTTCAGGCAGGGGCAGACTCTCTGACTGGAGAATAAGTATGTAATAGGCCCTTGAGGTGCTTCAATATTGCCAGGGGAGAGAAGACCAAGAAAGACTGTACCAGTGGATGGGAAGCAGAAATCGCTGCAAGAGGGACCTTAACAGAACTGAACAAAAACCCAGAGCATTTTAAAAGTCGTCAAGGATCTTTGATGGTATAGCCTCCAGAATGCAAGCTATGTTGGGCTACACATAAAGAACCAATTCCATTAACACAAATAAGTGTTTCTGGTAGATGTCATCCTGCTTTATATCAGAAGCACCTTGGAGGACCAGGAGAATCAAAGGAAAGGCACATCTCAATTCCATTGCAGAATGAAGGTGTCTGGTAAAAGACCCCTGAGCTCATTGCCCCTCTAGACCAAAAGTTCTGACACTTGGTATTGTCGTTGGTGGCAAAACAGGTCTCTTCCCCAATGATGGAATATCTGCTCTATGATGGACCTCTTCAGTGTCAACTTATGATTGTTACCTGACTGTCTGTTAATGAAGTTCACCAGACTGCTGTGGGCACCTTGGATGCGGAGAGCCATCAGGTGATCCTGTACTGATGCCTCCATATACAGAGTTTGATGGCATACAGACAAAGTGGTGATGAGTTGGAAATTTGTGGCTTGTTTACACAGTGTGTCAAGTTCTCCAACTTATCTGATTGCATCCTCCTTTTGTGTCTGTAGTCATTTACGCTCCTCCCTGCCCCGCCACACAAGTATATATACCATATAACATCGCCCAGCTCCAAAGGCAGACTGGAGAGTGGCTAGGCACCCAGCTCTGACGGCACCACCACCACCAGCAGCAACGCAGAAGTGGCACGGTATGGCACTGCCACCCTCTGTTGCTGCTAGCAGCAGTGCTGGCTTCAGAGCTGTGTGTCTGGCCAGCAGCTCCCACTCACAAACCCTCAGAAACATTCCATGCCCTCCTGCCCCCACATATGAGGACCTCTGATACAGTGCATTGCCGAGGCATGCTCCATCAGAAGCTGCACTGGAATTTGGAGGATAGTAGGAATGCCATACAAGCTAGCCTGATGGCTGAGTTCCAGGACGTCTGAG
This sequence comes from Emydura macquarii macquarii, assembly GCF_026122565.2. Lineage (NCBI taxonomy): Eukaryota > Metazoa > Chordata > Testudines > Chelidae > Emydura > Emydura macquarii. The sequence goes on along the minus strand of NW_027131527.1, from coordinate 19,516,838 downwards.
CGAAGTCTCAGGTCTTCTGGGGACCAACTCCACTGCATCTGCAGGTGCTCCAGGTGAGCTCTGCAATCTGTCCCTGAAATACCCATGATTAGAGTCCTTATAAGGGAAGGAGCTGGAGAACAGTACTATGCTCTACATGTTCTTGGGTTCTAACCCACATCCCAGTTCCGCAAGAACATGGAGGTGGTACTTAGAGCTTCTAGTGTCTTGCCGGAGAAGAAACTGACCTGAGTCAGAATTATAGGTGCCACAGGTGAAGCAGTGTCATGTACGTGCATGCCAATATGTGGTCTAATACCTGAAGGCAAGCCTGTACATCAGTCTGGTTTGATTTTATCTCAAGTAGCAGCCCTCACAACAAAACAGGTACCTGTGTCTTTGTACAGATATGCTCTCTCTGACTTGGAACGGATCATAGCTCCCAAAAACTATTGCCTGTGATGGGATGAGAAACTTTTTCACAACTCACCAGGAGACCTAGCCAGTCAAAAAGAGAGAGAAAGAACATGTGCATGCATGGATAATCTAGGCTTGTTGCTGTCTCCTGCTGGGATCTGCCTCTGATCAGCCAAGTGTAAGGATAAATATGGATCCCGTCTTCTGAGGTGAGCTGCCACCACCACTAGGCATTTTGTGGAGATTCTCAATACTGTGCAGAGTCTGAATGGTCATACCTTGTACGGTAGTGATTTGGCCCCAATGTGAACCTCAAATACTTCCTATGGGCCAGATGGGCAGCTATGTGGAAGTACATGTCTGATAAGATGATAGTCAGATCCAGTCTTGATCCTGAAAAGATGAGATGATGGAAGCAAGAGTTACCATCCTGAATCTGAGGCAGTATAAATCTGTTCAGTCTCCTCAGGTCTAGGATAGGAACCCTTTCCTCTTCAGGATATGAAAGTATCAGGAGCGAGTCCCTTCCTTTGTACTTCTGAGGTAACTCCCTCCTTTGCTATTAGAAGAAAAAGAGTTGGCCTTACTGCTAACAGGCTCTCATGCAAAGGGTCTCAGAGGGACAAGGCAGGGAACAGGTAGGGAGTAAGAGGAAATTAACAGAGTAGCTCTGGGTGATTAACACCTGTTGTGATATTGGAACTAAACCTAATGACTATACTGGGCAGCTCCTCTCGTATAATGGTCTTTTCCTTGGAAGATACTTAGGTTGTCTGCTCTGGGAGCAGGAAGGTGCCTCTTGCTGAGCTTGCTATTTGGATTGTCTCCGATAGACGCTACCTACGGATCATAATAGGGCCCATAAGTCCTTCAGTAAATGGGAGCGCTTGGGCTGTTCTGTGAACTAAAGAACTCCATCCATTCAAAGGGCAGGTCCCTCTCTGGTGGCTTCCACCTGTTTTGGGAAGTCTAAATGCTAGCAGTCATTTTGGGATGACTGATACTAGCAGTCATAAGGCACTCTTCATGGTGATAACCACTGCCACTCACCTCATAACCATATTTGGATGCATCCATGGTCATTTGCAATGCTGCTGTGGCGACCACTTTGATCATAAAAAGTCTGTTTCAGTTTCTCCCCCTTCTCCTGTAGAATTTCAGACAGAAGAAACTTACTCTTTCCCAGGTGAGGAATTTATATTTTGCGAATAGGGCCTGGTAGTTCACAATGCAGATCTACAATGAAGTGGAAGAATGTGTGGTCCAGGTTTGTTCATTTGTTTTTGGGGTTTTTTGTTTAAGTCCTTTCCCTTTGACGTGCATTCTGTGGGCCTAGACTTCTCTTGTACTAATGAGACCAGCAGAGTTGAGTGTGTTTAGAAGTGTTCAAAGCCCTCTGAAGTCACCTGGTACCTCCTTTCCACTCATATACAGGTGAAGGGCAACGATGCCAGGGTCTGCCATAGTCTTTCGATGGCTCGAATATACCCTCATTGACCAGGAGGGTGATCCTGGCCATGGTTGTAGAGCTTAGTATTCTGAAGAGCTCATGTGACTTTTACTGGATTACTGTGATTTCAGTATCCAGAGGCTCTGTAATCCAGGACAGGAGGCACTGGAAAGCCTTGAAGTCATCATCTCCCTGTACCATTGGCCCAACCGGTGGTGATGAGGAATCCTTAGGTGGGGATTAAGGTGGCTGCTGTACCTCCACTGTCATGTGCTCCTGGAGATCAAGTCTGACACTGGAGTGAGTGGCCTGGTTAATAATACCACTGTATAGTGAAATCTTCTCTTCGTGAATGTATGGGAGGGGAATCTGCTCTAGTACACGTGCAATGATGGTCTTCAACATGTTCAGGGCAGCACTCTATAAGGGTACTAGCCAAGTTGAAGTTGGCCAACTTAGTGCCAACCGCATCTCACCCGAGGGGGATATACAGAGGAATTGCCAAAGTGGTAATATTTTGTGGTGGGGTGGTGGTTTTTTTTGTTTTGTTTTTTTTAAAAAGGAAACATCCAATTCGAAGACATGGAAATGACAAAGTTCTTCAAAACTTGTGTTTTTAATAATAAATTGTGAAGGTCTCAAAAGAGTGGTGGGTTGGACAGTCACTGGATTCCATCTCGCTGTCATATTTGACAAGATGAAAGGGGGAAGGGCGCTGCAGCTGCTCCATCTTTTATGCCCTTGAACGGGAGCATAAAAAGGGACAAGGCACATGTGCAGCCCCAACAGACACGGCTTTTCAAGACTTCAATCTCACATTAGGCACACTGACACTGAAAGTAGTAAAACTTACCTATTCATTTAGATTTTTACAGGTTTCTATTTAAAAGTTCAATTAGAACTGTAATAAAATGTAAGACAGTAATTGAGCCGCTGAGACTTCAGATTTTTTTATTTCATACAAGCTACAGCTGTGTTTTTGTAACCAACCCCGTCAGGAATCCCTAGCAGCTTCAGTGGCTTCAAAATTTTAAAAGCCACTTAAGCTTTAAAAATGGCCGTAATTTAACCTGCAACCAATTTGGCACCTTCCTGGCTGTCATATGAGCATGAGATATTATCCATCAACTTGGCTGATGGTCTCAAGGCCAAAGAGAAAGCAGCAACCTGTATTCACATGTGGCTTCATGCCAGAGGCAACTAATCCCCCTGTGAGGAACTTTCACAGAAGTTAAGAGGACACAAAGGAATAGAGGCACAACTAATTACTCAAAGGAGAGGGCTGGAAGAAGTTGTGTACAAGCACAAAAGAGGTATAATAAAGAAGATGAGGAACAAAGGAGAGATTGGGAATAAAAGGGGTAATTACAATTTTTGGGTGTATGAAAATAGATGATGAAACCTAAAGAACATGGAGTAAATAAGAATACTGAAAACAAATGGTTTAAGATGTACAATGGAAGAAAGTAAGAGTGAAGAACAGGAAAGAAAATAAAAATAAGGGAAACAGATATATTTACAAATATTTTCTAGGAAGTAAAATGCCAAATTGTTACAATAGGCTTTATCTGCACAGTTTGAACACCAATGTAACTAAAATGCTTTAAGAAACCACAAGTTAAATTGATGCAACTGTGTGGTGTAGATACTATTTGAAATTTCATACAACAAACTACATTAAAACAACTTCTCAGTACTTGACTTTGCAACCTCCAAGTTCAGATGTATTATGCCAGTATTATGATAAACAAATTACATGATCAAATGTTTTCCCCAAGACTCCAGCTCATTTTTTCAATACTCATGTAAGAAAATTAGTACTGTCAACAACTGTGCTTATTTTTAAATTAAAAAGTTAGTAACTACAAAGGAGGAGAGGAATGTCTTGGGGACTGATATCATTACATAGATGCCATATCTAATGTGGCCCTTAATGGAGCCCGAAAGCTAGCATTTGATCCCTTTCCTATCTTGAGACCAAATGCTGTACTGATTTACCCCCTGTATAATCTCACTTAAATTTATGTTTACCCAGGGTAAGAGTCTGGACAGATTTTGTCTATGTAATAAGAATTAAGAAATGTCCTGGATTCTTTACACAAATGAGTGGCATTTACAAACTATGTTTGCCATCGCTATAGAGTCATTCTATTCTGAATCTGTTCTCAATCAATCCCCTTCTTGAACAAAAAAATCTCTTTAGGCACATTTGTCATATGAAAGCCTCATCCAAAGGGTACATTTGGTGATTCTGGTAAATTATTAAGTCACCTGCACTAGCCTTGAGTTAACCAAGAGGGGAAAAAAATTAACTATATGTCTTGTAAGGACAGAAAACCACGATTTTTTTTGTACTTATATAACTGAAAAAGATTTACATTTAAACGTCAAAAGCTTGCCATGAAGTTAGGACATGAAGAGAAAAGTCTCTGACATTTTAAAACTTGGTTAAAAATACAGTAAACATTAGAAAATCTGAAATGGGTTACTGGCAACATCCATATATCAGAGACTCTTGTGTTCTTAATAGAGAGAGAAAACAATGGCTCTTATTATACCCTTCTCATTTTAAATTCCAAACTTGTTAAAGAGTACTCAAGTTTCCTCCTCTTTACCAAACTACTAGTTCTCTGTCCCCAACTTTATTTTAAACTACCTACATATTTTTAAAAAGTTTTCCCCATCTCTTCCTTACAAATTCTTATATGCTGATCTGATTTAGAAGTTAACACAGTGTTTTTACCTGTCACTATTTGTGTCAGTTTCAAATGACAGTTTCAAATGACAGTACTGAGCAGTTCAACACTCCCTGATCTTGTGAATGATATCAGAACCACACTTCACTGAAACGGGCAGCCCTAAGAAGCAGGAGAAAGTGAAGTTATAGTTACCCTATTTCAATATTTTCCAGAAATCAAACTGGCTCCTACAAATAGGGTTTTTGAGGAGGAAGGGGAGAGGCTGGAAGGATAAAAAAAATCCTTGACTCAATCTTGAAGATTCTGGGGTTCAAGACCTTTTCAACAAATAAGAATTTAAAAATAAATGAACTAAAAAAGCTTGAAATTCAACCTGACGACTATGACAAGCCCTCCACATGATCATTACTACATTTTAAAAATATCAGAATGCACACTACAAGCCTCTATCTTCGCGTGACCAGGTTGAACTGCAAAAGGAGTGTAATGATGACAGATACCCAATAAATACCTATTGAGCTCTTTAAAGAGGGAAAAGTATATTCAAATGAATTATCAATTGCTTTTAGAAATACTGTCACTTATCTGTGAATAGTGTTGGCACATCTTTCAGTGGGAGGTTATATTCCAATTAGGCTGCTTTCTGGACAATTTATAGGCACAAGAAAAGAATCTCATCACTGGAACGTATGAGAAATCGCTTTCAACACTGTCAAAATTGTATTATTTTAATATATATTTTGGTTAACTGCAATAATTTCCCTCTAATCTTTTTTGGACAACCTTATAGCTATTTTTTTAAAAGCATGCCATTTCTCATTGTTATGTAGTTCTATGTATCTTGACAGATGCCTGTTGGATTGTTATTTATTATATCTAAGGCACATTTATACTACAGTAGAACCTCAGGAATGGAGGTTGCTCGTAACTCCGAAATGTTCGTAACTCTGAACAAAATGCTGTGGCTGTTCTTTCAAAAGTTCACAACTGAACATTAACTTAATACAGCTTTGAAACGCTACTATGCAAAAGAAAAATGCTGCTCCCCCCCCCCTTTTTTTTTAAGAAGTTAAATATAAACACGGTATTATACTGTATTTGCTTTTCTCTCTCTCTGCAGCTGCCTGATTGTGTACTTCTGGTTCCAAATGAGGTGTGTGGTTGACTGGTCAGTTCGTATCTCTGAGGATCTACTGTATTGTTTTTAATGAATTACCATTTACAGTATGATGTAGTTATTGGACTGATTTTTCTATTAACAAAAATAAAAAATATATAGGATTAAGCAAAATAAAGCTTTGAGAAGTTCAAAACAGATCAATCACCAGGGTAACTATTAAATTTTACTTTTTCCTACACCTCGTTTTTGAAATATATATGTATTTTTTTTTATTCTCCAACTTCAGCTGAAGTCACCATAATACTACTATATGTTTTACAATGCAGAAAGAAGATCAGAATCAGATTTACAACAAAAAGAAAATGAAGACAAAAAGGAGGTAAGCATCAAAATCCTATCAAATGTTTTGATATAATAGATACACTTACACAACTAAGGCAAGCTCAACTCCACTAACTGTTGCAATAACTTATTCAAAATTGAACAAGGGGACAGTGAAGAGTTCAAGCAGATGCAAAATAGAACTATTTAAAGTTTATAGTACTGATACAGTGCTATATAAATAGAGATGCAAAACAGAAAATATTTTGCAGTTATTCACTGAAGAATGCATTAAACAGAAACCTGATGTAAATTACTTTTGAATTTACACATGGTTACAAGCTCTAAAATGGACTGTATCCCATGCAATTTAAAGTAGATCAAGTAAAAAGAGACTATACCAGCATTCCATTTAACTTCATCATTACACTTTACTAAATTAAACAGTGCTTTCAGTCTTCTTGAAATAACTGTTTTAAGAAATCTGCAACGCATTCAGCTCTGCTTCAGTATGAAAAACAACTACTTTCACTTATGAAGTATGTTGATAAAAGTATTTTTGAAAAGTATAGATATAAAAGCATACTTACAGATTGTATATCTTATAATGGTTTTTATGCTTTGAATCCAAAAACCTGAAAAGAGAAAAGGAAATTTATGTACATGTATTCTGGCTATTACTGTTTCAAAGATATTTTAATACATGTACCATACAACAAAATGCTTTCATATGAATTTCAAACTAAGCAGTTTTGAGTCTGAAATTTAGGCTATCCCCCCACATCAGGGGTAGACAATTATTTTTTATCAAGGCCCAAATTTCTTGATCAAGGTATAGTCAAGGTCCAGGCTCCAGAGAAAAATCAAAAAACCAACAATAAGTAAATAAAAAATGTTTGCGGTCCGTTCAAATGTATCTGATGGTCCGGATTAGGCCTGCGGTCTGCCTATTGACTATCTCTACCCACAGTATCTCTTGACAGACAGTCATGGGGAACAATCCTGCACATCTTGCTCATATATGTGGCCTCACTAGCATCAACAGCACTACTGCATAAGTGAAGGCAGCAGGTTTAGGTCTACGTAGTTAACTACAGTTTGTATTTTAATATTCATGCTCCATTTGTCATCAGTATAGAAATTTTTAAACTCGTAAAACTAAAACACAGTAATACATTTTTACCAAAAAGATGTCTGGTTAATTCAATAAAAATAATGGCTAGAATAGTTACTTCCAATGGAATCATATACACAGAATATTTTGGGTATGGAGAGAAGGCAGGTAGTTATTTTTTAATTACTTGAACCAGCATCACTTAACAGCCATCTATCTCTCAAACTAGATTAATCGTTTTTCCAGTATTAAAACTCTAGTGACCATTTTGCAATATAATTCTCTGCAATGTTACAAGTTCCAGACAGCAACATAAGAATACTTTGGACTAAATTTGATACTTACACTGATTTAAATGAGTGACAATCTTAGACCTTCATGTTTTTATAATGTGGTACAATCAAAATTCCCAAAGCCCTTCAAATCTGTTTCATCACATCCCTTTTAGATGGAGAGTACACTCATTTTAAAGATAAATGAGACACAGAAGTTAGAGGTGCACTGTCAGGACAAGAATAGGGTTGTATTTGTTTATTTTGGAGGAGGAGGTTAAAGTGCTCTTACCTCTTTTACAGATACCACCATAAATTAATGAAACAAAATTTTAAAAGTTCTACTTTTCATAAGCCACAGTTTAGGCAGACTAGTCAATTTCACTTTATTTTCCATTTCATTTTGTTCTTCTCCTGCACTAGCACAAGTTTGGAATGCTTGAGTTGCAAAACCGAAAGGGAAATTTTGATCTGTTTTTAAACTGTTTCAATTGATATTTTTTCCTATTCATCTTAGATTTTGTAAAAAAGTTTATTTAAACAAAAATGTCTAAATTTGAGGTCAAATTTAATCCGATAGTTTCCCTAAAGCGTCCCTCCCTTACCCCAGATACAAAGTCAGTCCACGGCAAAACCAGGAACAGAAGCCACAAAATTGTAAGTAATAAATTTATGAACTAATAGGAAAAAGGTCAAATTTTCCCTGCTTTGTTCAGGTCAGCTAAAGTATTGTCCAAACATCATTCCCCACTTAACGGTGGCAAAGAGGAAAGGGTCTCTTTTCTACAGTGACATATCACACTTCATGCAGAAGCTCTAAGAGTTGAACTATAACCATGATAGACCAAGAATGCCATGATTATATATGATGTGTCACCTGGCAATGTTCAATAAGAAACAACATACAAGTGTTTACACTTATCAACAAAGTGTGTTTGCACATCAGCCAGAAGGAATTAAATTAGCCATGGCAGAACATGCTGTTCAAATTGAAAAGAAACATGAGCTGCTAAAATCCTGGAAAGCTCAAGCAAAAACAAGCTCTAGTTATCAGTCATAATACTCCAGAAGAACCTCTGTGGTTAAACTGATGTGTTAAAATAAGAACAGATGTGAGTACTCATCGTATAGCACTGAATCCTAGACTGCAATTTCATCTACAGAAAAATATTTTATAACACAGCTACAACTGGCACCCTTGTGCAGTTTCAGAGAGGTCAAAGGACTTAATGAACATTCATCCCTAGAGATGGCCCCATGAGGTAAGAGTTGGAATACTTGGGAGGAGAGGGGAGCAGGGAAAGAGAAGCTGGCACTGTTTCTGCTAGTAGTTTACTGGCTTTGTAGCTGAGTTTCAGTTTCCAGGGTTATCAAATAAGGCATTTTTCCACGCACTAAATTCACAAAATGTTAAAAAGCCTTAATGCAGCACTACAACATAACTTAAAAGTAACTGCCTGCATTTTTGAAGATGAACAGTAATGATATATTGCAAATATTCTGTTTTTAGAAAGCTACCAATGTCATCATTAATTTTTCATCACTTTGACACTGACTATTCAGGGGGGATAAAGGTCCTTAGAACCAGATACTAGTATCTCCTGGACATGGATTGTGAGGAAAGTACATGGATTGTGAGGAAAGCACTGGTGAACTCAAATTTTTTCATAAAATGAAAAAATTATTAAATGTTATGAAAAAATGTTTCATGTCACTGAAATATTGCATGCTCATACTTTTGTATAGTCATGCCTCACATTTGAAACCAAGGAACTCAAAAGAATATAATCCAGGTTACATCCAGTTCCGCTGGAGCCATTTAATTTGCTTTTTTTATATATATAAAAAAAAATCAATCATTGATTATGCTTCTATGATACTGTTTGCACCTAACTTTAATGGAAATACTATTTTCCTCATTTAACTTTATCTGCAAATCAAACTTTTATCTAATGTACAATATTTATTCTCAGAAACAAATACATCTTTTCTACATTCTAAAGCAATTAGAACTAATATTTGGAACTGTGGAGGGCAGATGGCCAAAGCTACACTAGCAGTATTAATTTGGGTTGCACTACCACGTTGGCCAACATTTCCCATCCTTTAGGGCATTTAATATGTAGAACCTATACTCAAAGGATGTAAGTGGGACTTAGGGAAAACACAGGTAGGCTGACTGGCTTCACTGGAAGCCACAAATCACTTAGGATAGTAATTTGGGGGTGCGGGCAAAACACCAGAACAGTCCTATGGAGCACAATGTAAAATGGGTCAGCCAGTAGCATTTGTAGCTCAATCACCGTAAGCTGATGCAATAGAAATGAAGAAAGTAAACTAAGGAGAGATGTACAAAAACCCTGAACACCACATTGATAACTCAAGATGAAAGTGACTCAAAGGAAACTCATCTGGAACAATCATTTTAGTAATAATGAAGAGTTAGGGTGAGAAAACCATTTAGCACTAGGGAGTTGAAATCAAACTATGGCAAGGTGAACTCACTGAGCAGAGGAAAGACTTTGCCACTTGAAATACAAAAGAAAGACTATAGTGAAAAGGATGGATTTAAAGAGATCACATGTTTTGTTGTGGACATACAGAAAACTGCTTCATAGCAAAATATTTTCTGCTTTCAACCGGAATCTCTGTTTTGCTAGCCAACAGTCAGGCTGTCAAATACAGAGACTTAGGATGGAGACTCCAGCTTCAATTCCATGACATCAGGTCTGGAATTCTTGGCAGTGGGACTCAGATCCAGGACAAATCCAGGTATGATCATCAAAGTGCTCTGTCCTGGCTGATGTTACTTAACTCTGTGACCCTCTGCCTGAACTTATCAGTCTGAGTATTAAAGGGATTGGAAGAAATACGTAAGGTGTTCACAAGATGGACAACTGTCAGTCATGATTTTGTGGACCTCCCAAGTGACACCAGTTCTCAACTTTCAGACCAGAGAACAATATGCCTCCTACTGCTGCAGTGCTGCAGGCTGCAACTCTGCTGCTCCTTGCAGTCCTCCTGGAGAACAGACGCAGCGGGGAGATGGGCCACCTGTTCATTTCTCTTTTCAGCTTAACAGAAAATACATAAAGAGATTGTCTCCTGCTACCAGGAAGGCAAGAGATGTGGTGAAGCCTTTCACTGTGTAAATCTCAGCAATGAGGCCTCTCACTCACTTCCAGCAATGTTGACTGCTCGAAATTAGAGAAAGGATACATGGGAGCTCAGCAGGGTGGCTTCCTCATTCCACCAGAAGTCCCACGACCCTTTTAAAGTTTCTTGAATATAGTGGTCAAAGATCTCAAGGTGCTTGAGTCCTTTAGGGCATGGAAGGAGGAAGTCATCCATAATGAAACAAAACCGGTCCCTCAAAAAGAAGATCCTCAATTATATTCACCTGAGGAGTCCTGAAGGCTGAAGTTAAGACACCCTTAAGCACAAAATGGGATAAGGGAGCCCAGGAAATAGAAGGCAACAAGGAAGCCGCTGAAAAAGGATGAATATGGGAATCCTGGAACCAAGGGACCCCAAAATGAACCTTTAACCCTAGTAGCAGGTTGACTGGCATTCCCTAGAACCAAGTAACTGCTGCACATGCTTGAGGAAAGAGAATGTGGTAAGAGATGTTGTTTCTCTGCTCAGCAACAATGAAAAACACTCAATCTTAAGAGGAAGCAGTCTCCCTGGTGAAGAACTGTACTAATGCTATTGCAGATGGCACCATTCCAAGCTGGGTTGCAGCTACCTACGATACTGACTGACCCAGAACCATGATCTCAGCACAGACTTCATGGAACCTTTAATTCCTCAGGCTTGGTCTACACTGCTGGCGAAGTTTGGCGGCAGTCAACAGTAGATACATAAGTAGAGTAGCTTGTGTATCTCCTGTCGACTTCCTAACTTCTACCTACCACGGCGTCCCCACTACACTGCACTGAAGGGAAATGCCCTCCCGTTGACACAGAATTACTCTTTTTGCGGGGGTGGATTAACGGCGTCGACTTCTGGATCAATTGAGCAGGTCTCCACTGCCGCTCAATCAATCCCGCAGAACTCAATATAGACATACCCTCAGATTCAGATTTTAAGGCCATTTGAAACTATTAGATCACTCAGTCTGATCTCCTATATACCACAGAATTTCATCCAGTTATTTCTGCACTGAGCCCAATGACTTGTTTAAATAAAGCATGTCTTCCAGAAACACATCCAGTCTTGGTTTGAAGACTTAGATTAAGACTCTGCCAGTTCTCTTGGTGGTTTGAAGTTCAAGGTAGTTACTGCTCTGTACCAAGGAAAGGGTCTTGTCCCCAGTGTCATCAGTGGTCTCTAGATGGCCTATTTTGAAGACTCAATACCACAGTTGTGGTGCTACTGAAGAAATAAGCCAACTCCTTACCAATGGCAGTCCCAAATTTCAGTGGGTACTGGTTTCCAAATAGTGTTTTGGGAGCATCTCCTGGAACATGTGCCAATGAAACAGGAATGTGGAACTGGAATTCCTGATCACCAAGGGAATTTCAGGCATAAAGTCTGAAAAGTCCTTCCAGTAACAGAGATTCAAGAAAATTACACTAGAATCTTGAGACAAGCTTTTGGTAGCTTGGTCTTTGAGAGGGATGTCTCTGCTAGCTAATTCTAATGAGTGTCACCCAACTATCCAGGCTCAATGCTCACACTGAACATGAAGTATTTCCAATGTTAAATCAAAAGCAGACTATTTCTGCATGAGAGTAAGTGTTTAGTTGTCCAGTAATAAAATGGTTACTAAAATGGGAGTTCTAAAAAGAAATGATGGTCCGGTTAAGGCACAGGACTGGGCATCAGAAAATATGCCTTCTATTCTCAACTCTGCAACAGACCTGTGGTATGACCTTGGACAACTTACCACCTCAACACCTCAGATTTCCTCACCTATAAAAATACAGACCTACATTACAAGAGTATGGAATGAAATCTTGGTCCTACTGAAGTGAATGGGAGTTTTTCACCTATGGAGTCTAAATTCATGAATGTTTCTAAAAACACTTTAAGACCCTCAAATGGAAGACAGCATAAGGATACAAGATTCATTTCCTATTATGATGTTTATTAAATATAAGTGACCATGCCTGAAATTTACACTACTCTATGACAATTCAATATACTACTCCTTTAATGCCATACCATTAACATACCATCAGTTACCCCTGGGTTGTTTATGTATATTATGGTTTGATCATCTGAGGTACTGGGCACCCTGAGAATTGTGAATAAAATCTCTCCTGAGGTGCAGAGCGTAAGTACAATACTTTGTTTTAAAACAGTAAACAAAAGCTGTTTGGTAAAAAAAAAAAAAAAATTATGACAAAGAGCAGTTGAGGACCACGTGGGAGTTCCCAGATTTGCCAACTGAGACTGTATTAACAGGCCACAAGATGGGGAGGGAGGCGGAGTGGAAGCTGGTAGGATTGCTTTGGGAAGACTTACATCTGCGGTTCCCTCATCCATGCTGGAATTGCGCAGATATGTGATGAACTGGTTCGTAAGAGTTATTACCTGTAAGACCAATTTCCCAAAAGTTTTGGAAAAATAAACCAATACTGCACCTCTCCCACTCATCCCTTACTGTGTGTTGTTAAAGGCCTCCCAAACAAAATTTCCACACACACACCCACCCCACCAGACAGTCCTTCACACACCATTTACCCATCCCCAAGGAGGCTGTGGCCCTGCACTTTGAGAATTGTTACTCTAAGAAGTGCATTCAGATATGTTAGCGTTGCTCATGTAATATGTGGAGCACTAATGCATGCGGACACAAAGGCCTACTTGCAATACAAAATTAAGCCATTATGCGCACAGTTGTAATAATTTGGTTTAGCTAACTTGATATGGAACATGGTTAAGCTTCAAGTGTAGACAGAGATGAGGTCTAGTTTAGCATTATCTCAGCTAATTGTGCAGGGTTTAACCATGATTGTTTCAGTTAATTCTTTAACTACACAGGGTTGGTTATCTAAATATTGTTAAACATAATTTGTCCCCATTTACTTTTGAAGCTCAATCACACTCAGAACAAGTTCAGTCGTCCCCATGTTGTTGTGCATAACTCTTTGGCCATGTCTGCAAGTATTGAGTACAATGCTTTTTACGGAGAAGTGCCTTAATAGTCTTAAACAGTACTGCAAAATCCCCTTTTATTTAAAAATCAATGAGGATCTTTTTAAATTTGATTTGTGACTTGTGGCATATGTCTGATGGACAATGTCAGCCTGAAAGTGTGTCTCCTCCGCACCCCCCATGCCTCCTCTCCATGATACTTGGGCTTTTAGGTTGTTTTCTTTAATGCCTTTTACATCTTGGAAATAACAGGAATATTAAATCTGGTCTTCCATGGTTTTGTTGAAATTTTCCCACCTCAGACAAAGAGGAAAGGATATTGAAACTTTAATGAAGACATTTTTCAAAGTGTTTTTCAGACACTGTAGTTAAACAGGCAAACAAAAAATACTCTAAGTAACTAAACATGCTTCCCTCTCAATTCCTTAGCTTGAACTCTTGTAAGATCATAATTTCACTTGTTCTCCAGTTACGACAGAGGATGGAATTTTCAAAAGCACCTAAAAAGTGACTTATGAACAAGAGTTCCATCAACTTTTAAATGGGAATTGTACTCTTAACTCACTTATGTTTCTGGCAAGTTTTTCTGCTTGGTATTTTACATTAGAAATTTAAAGTTAACTGCTCTGAAAGACTCTGGGTGGAATTTTTGAAAGTACCTGTGTGAGTTAGGAGTCATGCTCTTAAATCATTTAAGCACTTTTGAAAATCCCACCCAGTCTCTTCCAAGGCAGCTAATCTTAAATTTCTAATGTAAAAATACCAAGCAGAAATTTTTCACAAAACTGATCATGAAGTATTGATAAAAAGCGTGAAGCCCAGTTTTTCTTCTCTGTTCATGTTTTACATAACAAGATGTAAATAGTTCATCCACAAACTTTACAGTTCACTACCTGAAAACAGCACACTTATCTTTACACTTAGGTACTCATCTGAATAAGAACAACTATGTGAAAACATCTATTCTGAAATGTTCAGCTATCTGATGATAATCTTGACACTGTGGGTAACAAAGCCACTGTTTCACACATTATTAATACCTCAAGAACATCTTTTATTCCAACACAATTAGCTCAGATCAATGTTTTATCTGAAAAGCTGATTTATGAGTCTGATGTTTACGAAGAACATAGCCTGTAATACAATCCCTAGAAATACACTTTATTTTAAAGAAGCAGAACCAAAGGCCACTTTTACACCAAATGTTCCCTTCCCCTAAGCATCTCTGCCTCTTCTAAGTAGAAGATCATATGTACTCTATCCGGCATACTTATAACAGGCATTAAAGGTTCAACTACTGCGTGAATGATGAGTATTGCAAAAAACTAGATAAGGAAATAATCCAGAGTATCAGCAAAAATATAAATCTTACCTTACTACATCATCAATGTTGTTTCGGTATACTCCTTCAAGTCTATCCGCAGGAAAACCCATAGCAATTATGTTTGGATAAATATCTGAATATTCAAGTTAAGGAAACATTTAGAAAATAAATTTGTCAAGTACACAAAATTGCAACAAAAATACTATTAAATAGGTTGGGCCATTACTCTCTATTTTTATTAAAACCACTGTTACCAAAGAAAATTAAGTTCAACAATTCAAAATTATTTTAATAAGGAAATACAATTATTAAGGAACAAACAAATTAAGCAATAAATGCATGAAAAAGATTATTCTTTCCAGAATATTTTTTCAGGGTGGCAGAGGGGGGAATCTTGCAAAGCAGATTAATACCAGAGCATAGTGAATGTCTCTCTCTCTCTCTCACACACACACACACACACACACGCGCACACACGCACACGCGCCAGTTGGACAAAACATTAACATTCACTAGGAAAACAAATCTACTAGCGAACCAAGACAACAAAAACGTTGAGAAAAAGTGCTATTGTAAATTTAACGCACCTGCTCACTCACATTTGTATTCCACAATATCTACACATTCTAAATACTTGTCCACACCAACAGATTCTTTGGCCATAAAAGTCTATTTTAAATATAAAATGTTATGCAGTTTTAAGTTACAAAATGTTCCAAATTAAAAGCTACCTTAAGCCATCAGCAAGATCCTAAAGTAGAAAGCTCAGTACTAAACAGCAACATTCCACTTTAAGAAACTGAACTTCATGTTTCAGGTACGCAGGGACCAGCAATCCTACACAAATAATGTAATATATTAATTAGAGCTAATGGTTGAGGTGGCATTATATCCCCAATATGCCTACAGTCCTAAATATGCAGCATTCACCAGATGAGAATTTACAATATCTCAGAAAAATTATGAAGGTCTCTCTTTATGATATAGATTGGACTTTCTATTTCCCCAATTTTGGCCCCAGCATTTACTTATTCTGTCTGAACTGCTCCTGTGTCACACATTTATCTCAATGCCATACAGTCGGAAGAAAGAATAGAACAAGCATCGTCTTTCAAAAAAAGAGGACTGCTTCTTGGAGCAACTACTCCTGGAATCCACAAGGGGAGAGGCAATTCTTGATTTAGTCCTAAATGGAGCACAGGATCTGGTCCAAGAGGTGAATATAGCTGAACTGCTTGGTAATAACAACCATAATATAATTTAATTTAACATCAGGAGGGTAAGGGGGACACCAAAGAAGCCCACCACAGTAGTATTTAATTTAAAACAGGGGAACTACACAAAAAATGAATCAGCTAGTTAAAAACGGTAGAGTTACAAAACTGAAATACCTGCAAGCTGCATGGAAACTTTTTAAAAACACTATAATAGAGGTTCAAATTAAATGTATATCACAAACTAAAAAACACAGTAAGAGGACCAAAAAATTTCCACCATGGCTAAACAAGTGAAAGAAGAATTAGAGGCAAAACTTTAAAAACTCAAAGTTAAATCCTACTGAGCAAAACAGAAAGAAGCATAAATTTTGGCAAGTCAACTGTAAAAGTATAAGGCAGGCCAAAAAGCAATTGGAAGAGCAACTAGCCAAAAGACTCAAAAGCTAACAGCAGACCATTTTTTAAGTACATCAGAAGGAGGAAGCCTGCAAAAACTTGTGGAGCACTGGACACTAAAGGGGCACTCAAGGAAGATAAGGTTAATCCAGAGAAACTCAATTAATTTTTGCATGGGTCTTTCACTGCAGAAGATGTGAGGGAGATTCCCATACTAAGCCATTCTTTTTAGATGAAAACTATAAGAAACTGTTCCAGGTTGAAGCATCACTAGAGGCGGCTTTGGAACAATTTGATGAATTAAACCATAATAAGTCACCAGGACCAGATGGTATTCACTCAAGAGTTCTGAAGGAACTCAAATATGAAAATGCAGAACTACTAACTGTGGTATGTTACCTATCATTTAAATCAGCTTCTGCACCAGATGCCTGGAGGATAGCTAATGTGACACCAGTTTTTAAACAAAGGCTCCAGAGGTGATCCTGGCAAGTTGGTAAGCCTAACTTCAGTACCAGGCAAACTGGTTGAAACTATAGTAAAGAACAGAATTATCAGACAAACAGATGAACATGATTTGTTAAGGAAGAATTAACACGGGTTTTTGAAAAGGGAAATCATGCCTCAGCAATCTATTAGAATTCTTGGGGGTGGGGGGGGAGGAGAGGGAGGGGAAAGAATCAACAAACATGTGGACCACGGGTGATCCAGTGGATATAGCGTACTTGGACTTTCAGAAAACCTTTGACAAGGCACCTCACCAAAGGCTCTAAATCGAAGTAAGCAGTCTTAGGATAAGGAGGAAGATCCTCTTGCGGATCAGTAACTGGTTAAAAGATAGGAAACAGAAGGTAGGAATAAATGGGTCAGTTTTCAGAATAGAGAAGTAAACAGTGGTGCCCCCCAGGTATCTGTACTTGACCAGGGCTATCCAACATATTCATAAATATCCAGAAAAAAGGGGTTAACAGTGAGGTGGCAAAATTTGGAGATGATACAAAATTACTCAAGATAGTTAAATCCAAAGGTGACTGCAAAGAGTTACAAAGGGATCTCACAAAACTGGGTGCTTGGGCAACAAAATGGCAGATGAAATTCAG
Organism: Emydura macquarii macquarii; assembly: GCF_026122565.2. Taxonomy (NCBI): domain Eukaryota; kingdom Metazoa; phylum Chordata; order Testudines; family Chelidae; genus Emydura; species Emydura macquarii. The sequence continues at coordinate 19,499,324 of NW_027131527.1, read as the reverse complement.
TGCTGATATACGCAAAGTAATGCACATTGGAAAACATAATCCCAACTATACATACAGAATGATGGAATCTAAACTAGCCGTTATCTCTCAGGATAGATCTTAGAGTCATCCTGGATAGTCCTCTGAAAACATTCTCTCAATGTGCAGTGGCAGTGCAAAAAGTAAACAGAATATTAGGAAAGGGATAGATAAAAAAACAGAAAATATGTCACTATATAAATCCAAGGTACACCCACACCTTAAATATTGCAAGCAGTTCTGGTAACCCCATCTCAATAAAAATAGATTACAATTGGATAAAGCACAGAGAAAGGCAACAAAAATCATTAAGGGTATGGAACACCTTCCATATGATGAGAAATTAAAAAGACTGGGACTGTTCAGATGGTAAAAGAGACAGCTAAGGAGGATATGAGAGGTCTGTAAAATCATGAATGGTGTGCAAAAAGTGAATAAGGAAGTGTTATTTACTCCTTCACATAACACAGGAACCAGGGGTTACCCAATGAAATTAATAGGCAGCAGGTTTAAAAACAAACACAGAAATACTACTTCACTCAATCCATAGTCAACCTGTGGAATCTGTTGCCAGGGGATGTTGTGAAGACCAAAACAGTAACAGAGTTCAAAAAAGAATTAGGTAAGTTCATGGAGAATAGGTCCTTCAATGGCTATTAGCAAAGCTGGTTAGGGATGCAACCCCATGCTCTGGGTGTCCCCAGCCTCAGATGCCAGAAGCTGAGAAATGGGTGACGGGATAGATCACTCAATTACTGCCTGTTCTGTTCACTCCTTCTGAAATTCCTGGCACTGTCTACTGTCAGAAGACAGGTTACTGGACTAGATGGACCACTAGTCTGACCTGTATGGCCATTCTTATGTGGAAATAAACATCATGAACAAACAGCACACTTATCAGCAAGTTAAAGAAGTATGGGTTGGACTAATGGACTACAAGATGGATAGAAAGCTAGCTAGCTCATCGGGCTCAATGGGTAGTGATCAACGGCTTGATGTCTAGTTGGCAGCCAGTAACAAGTGGAGTGCCCCAGGGATAGTGATAGGGCTGGTTTTGTTCAGCATCTTCATTAATGATCTGGAGGATGGAGTGGATTGCACCCTCAACAAGTTTGCAGATGACACTAAGCTAGGTGGAATGGTAGAGGGAAGGATAGGATACAGAGTGACCTGACAAATTGGAAGATTGGACCCAAAAAAAAAAAAAAATCTGATGAGGTTCAACAAGGACAAGTGCAGAGTCCTGCACTTAGGATGGACGAATCCCATGCACTGCTACAGATTGGGGATTGACTGGCTAGACAGCAGCTCTGCAGGACTTGGGGGTTACAGTGGACAAGAACTTGGATATGAGTCAACAGTTTGCTCTTATTGCCAAGAAGGCTAATGGCATATTGGGCTGCATTAGTAGGAGCATTGCCAGCAAATCAAGAGAAGTGATTAATCCCCTCTATTCAGCACTGGTGAGGCCACATTTAGAGTATTGTGTCCAGTTCTAGACCCACCTTCCCCCCACAGGAAGAATGTGGACAAATTAGAGAGAGTACAGAGTAGGGCAATGATTAGGTGGCTGGAGCACAAGACTCATGAGGAGAGGCTGAGGGAACTAGGCTTGTTTAGTCTGCAGAAGTGAAGAATGAGGGGGGATTTGATAGCAGCCTTCAACTACCTGAAAGGGGGTTCAAGGGAGGATGGAGTCAGGCTGTTCTCATTGGTGGTAGATGACAGAACAAGGAGCAATGGTCTCAAGTTGCAGTGGGGGAGGTCTAGGTTGGATATTAGGAAAAGGTTTTTCCTTAGGAGGGTGATGAAGCACTGGAATGGGTTACCTAGAGAGGTGGTAGAATCTCCATCCTCATAGGTTTTTAAGGCCCAGCTTAACAAAGCCCTGGCTGGGATGATTTAGTTGGGGTTGGTCCTGCTTTGAAGCAGGGGGTTGGACTAGATGACCTCCTGAGGTCCCTGGCAACCCTAATCTATGATTTAATTTTTCTTACAAATTTTTTAAGCATGAGCAGAAACATTCATAATGCTCAGGCATCTGCACTAAAGTCCTATATATCGGTTAATATTTCCACTCACTATCTTAGTATAGTTGGGATAGTCTAAGAAAAAAATTATTTAAGTTCTAAAATAAATAAAGATGAGAAAATAGACACATGGAACCAAAAAAAGCTTAGAAAATGAATCATCAATTTTAGTACAGAAAGCCTGACTGAACAGCACAAAACAAAATTTAAGATGGGCTATTAGAAGATGAACCCTCACTGGATATTGGTTAGGATTAAACAGTAATACATTAATGAAACTTTAAATTTCTGTAATTTAAACCACATACTTCAGAGATTTAAGTCTTTACATTTTCTTCACTTCTGAATATTACTGTAGTCCTTCTATTAGACAAAATACAGAAAGATAGGAGAATATATGATAAAGCTAAATAAACTATAAATATAATAAATTAATTATTTTAAAGCTAAGAAATACTACCCTCATTATGCAAAGAAAAGTGAACAAAGCTTAAGCAATCAATAAGATGGTAGTAATTTGCCACATCTTCTGAAGATATGAATATATGCAAGTTATCCAGTATTACTCAAAGATCAAAGATTGTCTGAGATACAAGTAACACAATGGTTAAGTAATTTTAGTTAACCGTTCCAAACTTCCCACAAATCTGTTCGCAGTCTCTGTTGCTTGGACTGAAGTAAATTTGAGACCTCTGTATTTACAAATGGTGCTAACCAAAATACTTAACAAGTTGCGGAAAGTACAATAAAGTCTTGAGAGTTTATAAGAATGTAATGTATTAAACGTTCAACAAAAACACTAACATTTAATACATAGTAATCCTAATATTACAGAGCAGTATCTATTTTAATTACTCAAAACAAGACTATTCCCCAGGTATTAATAAAAATGTACTATAGTCAAGACATCTATATACGTATTTGTTAAATGAAATATATACACTGAATAGGTTTTTAAATGCTTTCTAATTTTTTCTGGAATTTATTAGCTACATTTCTATTTCATTAAACCTCAAGTTTTAGCCAAAGTTAAAAAATAAGATTTACAATTTTAATACTTTAATCATTAAGCTGTTTTTCTTTCAGAGCAATGATAGACTTGCATGCTCTGATATCATATGAAACTCCAAAATACATGCTTGCATGCAGAGAATGTTCAAGCCGTCTACAGCTCTCTGTTAAAAGTAGTAATAAGTTGTGTTCAATTAATGTAGTTACAAAAAACTAGCTACTGCTTTGTATTTACTCCTATTTTAGTAATTACTACATTTTTACTCTACAGTAAGTAGAGGCTAATAATTATGTAATAAAGTAACTGCTCAAATTATGTCCATGAACCACTTAAGTTCTCAACTTACTGGTTTTTAATGAGCACACTCAATTACCTTCTTCCTGGGTTTCAGAAGATATGGGCCGACCCTAATACTGTTTCAGAACTATGCTTTTGTTCACAGAAATGCTTATCATCTGCATCCAGCACTAAAAAATTCACCTATGACAAACCACTGTTCCAAAACAAGCCAATACATAGAAGTGTAACACATCTGCCTTTATAAAAAGACTTTAGGCATATGCACTAGCAACATATGCAAAGTCAAATTAGTATTTGTCATTTTGCTACATCATAACTAAGCACAAAGCTTTCCATTAAAGAATTATTTCTCCATCTCATAAAAAGTATATACACAAATATTTCATAAAGATTATAAAAATATTTAGTCAATCAAATGCTGCAGTATATTCCATGAAACAACCTTAAATACAGCAATTCCTCTGCTTCTACAACTTGAAATAAAACGCTGTACTTGAACCATAATTTCTCCATAAATCAAACATTTCAGATTGTTTGCAGATTAATTCACTTTTACTGCTCTGGAACATATTTGAAAATATTCATCCACACAAGGATTATACCATTAGATCTATATGTCTTGAGTAGGAAAAATATCCCAAACATTGAAAGCTACTGTTCTCTAAATCTATGCAAATACATTAACAAAGCAAATACTCTCCAGGATTTCTATATGGAGTAATCAGCAGATGAAACAGTAGATTATAGGCCATAAAGAGGATAGACAAAACAAAAACAAACAATGATACAGTAGAACCTCAAATATAGGAACACCAGAGTTACAAACTGACTGGTCAACCGAACACCATGTGAAACCAGAAGTAAGCAATCAGGCAGCAGCGGAGGAAGAAAAAGAAAAAAGCAAATACCTGTACTATACTGTGCCTGTATTGCAATTTTAGCCATGCAGAACAGAAGCAGCCTGGGGTCTGCACTGTTTCCTGTAAACCAAGAGTGCTGTTTAACTCCCACTGCCACCTCACCCCACCGGGAGTAAGAAGCTGTTTTCACCACCACACCCTGTCAGGAAGGTCAGTGTGAGCCAAGAAAAAGCTGCCACAGGGAGCTACTGATCTGTTCTGTTGCAGCCAAAATCTGACCTGGAGCTAGAGTGGAGGAGCTGCGCTCTGGAGGAGTTTTAAAGGGCCAAAGCCTGTGCACTGATGCTGCCCAAGCTTTGCCCGTGGCTGCACTCCTGGATCCTATCAGCACCACTGGGAGTGCAAGGGGCAGGGGAGGGAGGGATGCTGGCAGTGGGCCGGCACAAACCCACTGCCATGTGCTGCCTCTGGAACCTGGTGAGCGTGCACAAAGCAAAGCAAGCCCTGAAGAGAGATGGCTGAGGCTTGTAGTGCCAAGGGTGCGAGGCAAGGTCCCCCAGTTCAGCCCAAAGGCAAGAAATAGGAATAGGGGAGGGAGCTGCTTGCAAACCAAGCAGTGCTGGCAGCTGCCACTTTTGCAGAGATTTCTCCCAGCCTCAGCTGGAAGACACTGATTGCAGGGTACTGTACCATAATGTTTGCTTCAGAATTACGAACACTGCAGAGATTACGAACAACCTCCATTCCCGAGGTGTTCGTATCTCTGAGGTTCTACTGTATTTACAATGTGCAAGCTAATGGATATATTGTTTCAAACAATATATGGTCCTAAACGCACAAGTACAGGTGGGAAGGGAAAGAGATGTAAACTGGACTAGTTCATTTACAGATTTCCTACTTACAAACTCTGCACCTTACTGTTTTACACCATTACTTAAAAAATCCTGCCATGTGATGTCAGCCTGCCAGTTTCCAAGCAGTACAAGCTTCTCCAGTAACCGAGATAATTGTAGATGTGTACAGTATTAACTATGATCAAATCTAACACGGCTTTCTTATTTTAAAAATATGGACTGTACTGCCACAAACCAATTTTTAAGCAGCAAAAATGGCTGACTGCTATTTAATAAATTACATCAGAGTTTGTCATCTCTAGGCTGAATTCTACCATCGTTACTCAAGTAGAATATACTTCACTGTGCAAGTAGCCCCATGGAAGCGAAGGGGGTTACTTGAGGAGTAACGTATTTGAATCTTGCCCAGGAGCACAGGATTACTGATCACAGATTTTACTAAAACTTCAGTTATACTCAACTGCTCAGACACATTTCCAACCACAGCACTATAGGAAATACATACCAGATTTCCATGCCAAACTGATTTAATAACAAATCTAAAAATTTTGAAATTAGTGAAACTCATTGCAATCCAAGTACCATTTGAATTCTGAACCTCTCAAGAAACTGAGAAGAGAAACTATTAATATAAAGATGTAGAGACAGCTTTCACATTGTACTGATTATTATTTCTGGAAATGCCTCAATAAGAAAAAAATCATTGTACTAAAAAACCCAATTATTTAACATGAAAAGTAGAACCACATAAATCTGGACAGTTATGGTCAAATAATTTGGACAACTGCATCTGCAGATTACAAGAGACTATTTTGAAGTAATAAATATGGCAATAGTGCAGACACAAAATTTCATGCACTTGCTTAATGGTAAATGAAACCACTTATGCTTTTGAAAAGGAGTTTCATAAAATGAAGCATAACAGTTAAATTGTATACACTAATATAAGAGTATCCAATTTGTTTTAAGGTTTTCAAAATCTCTCCTGAACCCATCACATTCATTCCTCACTCCTACCCTCTAAAACATTGTTGACTGCAGAGATATTCTAAATTCAAGGCCTAAACTGAGTTTCACTGAGCACTTTCATTAACAGTAACTGTGGGCTAGATTCTGTTTTTCAGATGGCATTGAAAGAAGATAATTGGGAACTTTATTTAGCTACAAATATGAAGGCAAATAATATACATTAAACCATCAGCTGAAGTTATTCTGAAGCCAGCTTTTAGGGAAATTCTGGTTTTGGCCCATTTGCCACTCTTCCCTCACCCTCACCTAACTCGCTCCAAAGAACATACACACATGCAATAAGGGGGCACTGTCATTTGCACAGTTAAAAACCCTGGTTCCAGGACTGATTAATTTTTCCAACTGCTGTAGTCTTTTCCAACAAATGTGCATGAACAGTGAGTTAACCTTGGGGGCCAGACACATAGTACATACAATCAGTGTAGATCTTTCAGTGATGAGACAGATTCCAAACTGACTACAGCAATACTGGAATATTCTTATTTTTATCTTGAGCTACTTCTCCGATATCTGGAGAAGCTGTTCAAGCCACCTACATTATTAATGAACTGGTAACCCAAATTGGATTTAAAGCAGATACGGAGCCTACTAGATTACCACAGTCAAACTTCCTATTTAAAGCAATTTTTCCCCTTTACACCACATATGGTTTTGCTCATGTTGGTTTTAACATTCATTTTTTGTGCCAACCAAGGCCCCCATGCACAGTTTCATGTTTAAATGGGACTCAGCATGGGCACAGAAAATGCATTCTGGTGCAGCTGTTTTAGAATCAGGACTTAAATCAGTAAGCTATGAATTTCTATCAATATTTATTTATTAAACACTAGAATTTTCGTAGCTTCCTCTTCTCATTGCCAGTTCAACACTGGCTACTTAACATCAGGATACCTGGGAAGGAAAACAAGACTGTTTCAGAAAAAAAAACTTGAGTGTTAAATTAGTAGTGTAGGTTTTCAAGACATCAATAAAAACTTCTCTACATTACCAAGCATTATGATTCTCCTAATCTGTTACCTGATGCAGATTTTAAGAGTAAAGTATTTCCCCAATGTCAGAGCTGACAAACTTACAAAAGCAAGGAATTCAGCTCTGACAATCACATTTACCTATTTCTTTGGATAAAAGAAACTCTGAAATATACTGCAAATTCAAAATGACCACCAAAGTATCACCTGAATGAACAAGAGAGCAGTCGAAACATGTAAACTGAAATGACAGTATAATTTAATAGAATTACACTGGCAATAATAGGAATATTACAATGAAAATGTGATGCTTCCTAAATAGCAAAGTAAGATAAATAGAAGATAAAATGTGGAAAAAAAAACCATACAAGTGAATTATCTGTATATCACAGTGTGTTCTTCTGTAATGGTATTTCTGGATTTGACAGTAAATAGTTTTCTTTATTCTATAACCCTGAAATAATTCCCAAAATCTAAACACAATTCTTACATTTTTAAAAAATTGAGATTTGTGCTATTTCTAAAAGAACAAACTAAGTTATTTGACAATTAGGAGCAGTTATAATTAATTTTAAAAAGTGATCTTGTTTTCCTTTGTAGTTACATTTGAGTGTAAGTCAGTAATTAAAGGGCATGCTTTTATTTTTGGTTTTCAAGTATTTTAATATATTTGTTTAAGCCGTTCCATTTAGTGTGTGTTTGTGTTTTACTATAACTGAATACAAAAAACAAGGATGAAGTTACTGAACAGAATTCTTATATTATAAAACAGTAAATAATGGAAGTAGGCCTAATAAGTTACCCTGAAATATTTTCCAATAATTAAGTTGCTCTTAAATCCACTCCCAAGGGGGTTGCAAACACATACACAACTAAAGCTTTACTTGTCAAATGGAGAACATTCTCTTTTAATCAATAAAACTAGAGCTTTAAATCATTAGTTTAAAGAATTATATGGTGTGTTATTTTTATACAAAAATGAACTATTAGGCATTTTCTTTCACAGGTAATAGCAATTTCCTATGCAACAAGTGGCAACCAAATGACAAGTTGTGCATGGTATTATAAACCACACTAGAGAACACATAAAAAGTTTACTATCTAAACTGACTTTAAAAAAAAAGTCATTGTCAGTTTACAAAGTCCATATACAAAAAAAATTTTGAACGTCTCGACAGAATATAGAATATAGAATGCCTTTCTAGTTTCTCTCTCTCTCGGCAATATATTCTTTAGAGCTAACTAAAAGGTGTATCTACTCAGAAGCTGAGAAGTGTAATTCCCAGTGTGGAAAGTCACAAACACGCTAGTCCCACTCGAGCTAGCACCTAAAAATACTGGCATGGCCATAGTGGCACAGACAGCAGCTTGGGCTAGCTGCCCAAGCACGTACCCCAGAGAGGTGCCTGAGTTGCCACCCATGCTGCCGCTGACACACTGCTATTTTTAGGCAGAAGCTTGAGAAGAGCTAACATGGGTATGTCTACCCATACTGGGAATTACATCTCCCACCTGCAGTGCAGACATACCCTAAACCAAACACAAGTCTTGACAAATCCACTTGCCAACTCACCAGTGGAAAGTAGGCAACTTCCTGGCAAGTGAAAGCCTCCCTTCACCAAGTTCTGTAGAACCTGAATCCCTACTTTCAAAAATCACGATTTCAAACTTTCCAAATGTGAAACTGGTGTATAATCAATGCTGTGCTGTCTTCCTGAGTCTGCGCACAGTCTGAAACAAGAGCTGTAACCTGTCAAAGACCCAAATCTTAGCTAGAATGTACATCCTAAGCAAATGAAGTGTGCACTGGGGTCAATCCCCATGCCAGCTCTTTGCAGCAGCAGAGTCACCATTCCTCATTTGCTGGAATAGTCTCAGAGTCTCTTCTGCTCCACTGTGAGAAGGAAGTGGACACTGGATTCTCCAACTACCACCAAATCCTAGCTGTATGCGGTGCAGAGGGTTACAGAGCTGGACCTTAACGGCATATAGAATGTGCTAATCCTCCATCTGAGCTACCCAAATTTTGCCTCAATCTCAGCACCTCTAAATCCTACTGATTCAAGAGCAGTGGCAAGTGGAGGGCAGGATTCACCCCTAAAGTAATATCATAAAGCATTCTCTGAAGCAGATTTAAAGTTTGGCCAGACCTCAAGGGCCAACCAACTTTCGTGGTTTTCTTGGCTCTCTTCCTAATGAAAAATGCACTGAGCTGTACTGGGAAAGCATGCACAGAAGCCTGTTGTCACACATGACATTTGCCAGTTCGCAGTACTATCCTGAACACACACTCCTTATTTAGACTGTGTTCCCATTAGTTGGTCTGGGGCACAAAACCAGCTTGCTATTTTTCTGTGTCTCTGGATGGTCAGGAAGTAGAAAGGAAATGAACAGGAAGAAAGTTCTTCAGAAAGTAAAAGATTATTCCTTGTAGCCAGCCAGCTGCACTTTGCCAGCTCTACCATCTGTACCTTAAAGGACAAGAAGAGAGAATCTCAGATGTGGTTTACTGATAGCACAATTTTGTGATTTAGTAGCAACACATTTTAACCTTTTGATGTTTTCACTTCAAATCCTTTTTATATTTTATACTGAAACTTGTAATGTGTAATTTAAGCATGGTAAGCAATTCTATTTATCTATACTATGAGCATGAAGAAAAATCCTCTATTTGCAAAACTTAAAAAATCTCTAATTGGAGTACAAAAAGCTGTAAGCAACTTCTATTTGTTATATAGTAATATAGTATATTAGTATATATATATAGCATATATTAGTATAGTATAGTAATAGTACTATAGTAATGTTTTATTGTAATGTGGGAAACCATAATTTCAGTAACAATTTCTTCACTCTAAGTACTACATGCAAAGGGGTCAGATTTACTCCAGGAAGAGTTGCTTGAGAAAGAGTTTGAGGAAAAAGATGTGCTGGATTTCTAATTGCAACATGATTTGCAGATTCATGGACAAAAAAATTGGGTAATGAAAAAGATGTCAGCTCTCCAAAGGAATTCATGCCAAATTTCCTAAGAAGTGGTAGCTGATGTTACAGAATGTGAATGAGGTGTTTTCATCACCAAGAGAAATAAGCAATATGAAATTAAAACAAAAAGGGTCTAATAAACCAAGCAACAGCATGACTACAGTATTCAAACTATATAAGATATAATTTGAACAAGGAAAACCAGCTAACATAAAAGCAACTTGTAGGATTCTTACTAGATACTGCAGCATCTGGAAAGAAATGAAGGGCATGGCTTCAATGTCTTATGTAACATCAGATCCACGTGTTCAGTTCCACAAGGAAGCATGCCTGTGGCCCCAACAACCAAGTCTTTCTAGATGTTTCTGACAAAGAACGTGCATGTGTACAGTCAAGAATGTGAATCTCTTCAGGTCATATTCAACATGTTCTACTACTTTTTACTCATTTTAGCCTGCAAAACCAAATACAGCTAAGAGTGAGCTAGATTCTATTGCTTCTTAACCAAAAAGAATTTCTAGGCTAGAGAGTTGCATCTTTCTGATAGCTGCTTTCAAAATAACTTATCCACACTTTGCATCACTTGGCAAGGATTGGAATATAGATAACAATTTTATAGAAGTCTCAAGGGAAGTCCATAAAGGAAATATACAAGAGCATATCAGCCTAAAAGACAGACATTTTGTACTAAAGCGTTTTGTGAAATCTAATTTAGTGAAATTGGGGTATTACATGAATTTTCTACTATTAACATGCTCAACTGTAACTACCTCTGGGAGATCATTAATACAGAGACAAAAGCCGGAATGCAAAACATACAAAGCAATCTTCAATACCAGATTTGGAGTGGAATATACTTTTTTTATTCTAATGAAGTCTAGTGATTTCTATTAATTTTGGATATAACATTTGTAATACTAGATGGAAAACACTGGAGTATGTAAGTTGCTAAATCAAGCACTCAAGTTAGGAAATGCAAGATTTACAATTCTCTGCAACTTTAATTTTGTCACTTTGTGCATCCAGCCTGTGTACTAAATGATGCAAGGATCTTGCAGGGGGGAAAAAGTATGCAATCCTGTAAATAAAAACTGTGTATATACTGCTTATGTTTAGGACAGCAGAACTAAGATTACATGGGAAAACCATAAAACTCTGGTATTTAACTTTTCTGCACTTTATTTTGAAACACAAAACATTCTTTTAATAGTTTTTGCATGCGATATCCTAGGGTTTTGTTTTTTTAAAAAAGGAAAGATGAAAAAATTACACTATCATACATTAGTAGGGTTTGAACACTGAATTTAAGCACACACCTCCGCCAGAGGACTAGTGAAATTAGAAAAACTACCTGATCAACCTTTATTCAAATTCACTGCACATACGCATTCTGACAGTGTTTAATTGCATGATCATGTACTTTTTTTTCTACTGAACCTCATCCGCTGACTTTATAGGATGGGCAGACTGTTGCAGGAACAGAAAGGGTGTTAACTCACATTAGACAATCAACTAAGGACTTAACTTCCAAGTGTAGATAATACAGATTAAGGTAGTGTGTGAATTTAAAGCACAGAAGCTATTCCTGAATCCACTACCAAAGCAGATTAAGCTAAACCAGAACAAGGCACTCTTATTGCCAAGTAAAAGAAGTCTCCCATCAACCTAGCACTGTCTCCACTGGGGGTTAGGTTGTTTTATCTACGTTGCTCAGGGTTGTGGATTTTTCACACCCCTGAGTGACGTAGTTATACTGACCTAATTTCCTAAAGTAGACCATGCCATACACAAGCCCTAAAACCCAGGAGAAATGGGTTCTATTCCTGGCTCTACCGCAGAACTTAATATATGATGTTAGACAGACTAGGATAATGCATACACACATGGGGACTGAATTAAGAATGCACAGGGAATACAATCTTAATTCTGGCATTTACGTTTTATAATGCAATATATATTAATGTTGATACCTAACTAATGAATATCCATACTGATATACAGAGATTAAAAATCGTGGCAAATTCTCCACACAGAAAAAAGTAATGAGTCCCGTCCCATCCACCCTACTCCCGACACTGCATACCCCAACACACACCATGAAAAGTAAGGAATTAAGTCATTCAATATCCCAGCTACACTCTACTCATGAGTTCCTCTTCTTGATTTCAACTATCACCCTTCCAGTCTACATATCTCCACCCTCACACATTAATGTATAAACTTAATCCTATTTGCATGCACGTGCAGATTTTAATTTTGCAATTTCTACAAATACCAAATTAGGTAGCAGACCACCCCGTTCACATCACTTCCTAAACATTACAGAAAAACATTTTACAGCCATTATTTGCAATTCATTACTGTATCATTTACATACACTGATAAAAACCATGTACGGAATTACAATGTAATTATGAAAGCCACACCAACCATATATCAACTCAAATCTATATAAACACAAACGAACATGGTTAGAGTTCTGAACAACCAACACACACTAGACTGAGGATGAAAGGGTGGGCTATGAAACAGAACTCATGAGATGAGTGTATGTAAGGTGTTGAAAAGACTTCTGTTATCCCCTTGATTTTTATGGCTTGCATTGGTCGAGGATGCAGTCTATCAATGCTAAAGTTTCTTGTCTAGTAACTTTACATAGTGCAAAGGGAAAGCACAACTCAAAAATACTAGCTTCAGACTTATTGGCCAGGGTTTAATTTGACATTTTTGTGCTGCATTAACATGATGCCTGACATTATTGATTCAGGCAAATTCCATCATTCCATTATAAAGACTAAATTCAGCACTTTGTACCAAAACAAAAACTCCATTCTAAACAAAAACTTTATACAAAAGTTCTGCCTCAGAATAATCTTAATTTGTCATGTTTTGAAGACAAATATATTCTCTATGGTTTTAGCCCATCTGTGGAAAATTTTCCTCTTTAAAATACTTTTTTGCTCCTGAAAATACTACATTAAATCAGATGGGACTCTACTAATCTGGAAATGGCCTATCAACATAAGAGAAATTTCTTACCCAAATTGCCACAGATCAAGATAATACATAAACACACATGTAACTGTGCCTCCTTTTGGCATAAATCAAAGTTAGCTGCTTTTGAAAGTTGTTTAAGCACACAATAAAAGACTACCAAGTTTTTCTAATTAAAGTAACTACTAACCACACAGCAAATACTTTACTTAGGAAACTTTCAAATACAGTTACTATATCATTACTAAGTGTATTGAGATTAACCAACTATGCAATGACCAAAAAAATACTATCTTTACAAAGAGAGCTATTAGACCAACCGATATGAAGAGACCTACACTTATATTTTGATATGAGCCATGCTGCAGCAATGCTAACCATCTCAAGTGTTTCACAAAGTCATACATCGGGCTATATTATTTCCCCAGACACATAGGTAACATACTCTCACTGAAGTCAACAAGAGTAGTTGCAGGTGATGATCTGAGGACAGAACTAAGGCCTTAATGTTCAGACATCAGTGTGATAGGCACAAATTCCTAGACAGCTTCACGTCCATAAAGTTTAACCCACTACCTGACATTTTACAATATCATCACATATTTACATTGAGATCTACCTTAAAACAAAGGCTTAAAGGGTGAGATTTTCAAAAGTGCTCAGCACTAGCTTGACTCCACTCCCACTGAAGTCAGTGACCAAACACCAACACTCAGCATTTCTGAAAATTCCACTCTGAAGTAACATGGTTTTAAAAAACCTTTCAAAAGCAAGTAAAGTCAGAATTAAGACATCTAGTTGCACAGTGCAAACAGTATTACAGACATCTCCCAGGAGTTCATAATTTTGTACAGTGCACTATAATATACAGTCAATGTTTAGTTAACATAGTTGCAGCCTTTACCTTGTTTCCTTACTTGGTCTATTTAAACCAAATCTCAATTTTAGTATAAATTTTCTCTACTAAACTCCACAACATTTTACACATTACAGACCAGTACCCCTTTTAATACATGAATCAGACAAATCCATTACATATTCCAGAACTAGTTGTCCAACTAATCTTCTGTTTTAACTGTTTGAGAGCATACAATTTCACTGAAGACTACTAATTTGACTTGCTATTTCTTTTTAAAAATCATTAATAATTTTTGAGAGACATTTACAAGTTATTCACTGTTTTTCACTACTCATTTCTCTCTCTTACTTGAAAAGAGGAAGTCAAACAGAAGATCTAGCCATCACTTGAATAGTAGCTACAAGTGAACACACGGAATGAGCTGCCAGCTTCTGTCCATTTAAAAGTGTATACAGGTAATTTGTTAATTTTTAACTTTATGTTTAGCTTGTGCAAACAAGCTGCACACATTGACTAAAATGGTTAGACAATACAGAGATCAAATAGTTACTTGTGAAGTCGGTACTATCACAAGCCATTTAAACAATAGGAAAATAATAATAGCCAAGCTATAATTTGAGTGAAAATATACTGTCTCCCATCTGACTAACAGCACAAAAATGATGAGCTCAAAAGTGCATATTTTGCAAAAGCGAACAATTACCAATATACATATTTTGTGTAGGTTTTAGTTACCAAAACAGTGAAATATATAAACACATAATACAAAAGTGTCAAAGTTAAATAATCTTCCTTGCAGCCTAAAAAATAAGGGCTCACTTAATCAGTGAGGTTTGGTTTATTTAGCACAAATTTCTACATCTAACAGCACTTTGTTTTCTATTTTAGGTACTTATATGGCCTCTAATTGCCATAGTACTTTGGCATGTCAAAATCTTTTTGTCCACAAGCACCCCTGTGAAGTAGGGAAACATTATTAACCCATTTTACAGACAGAGAAAATGAAAAAGTGATTTGCCTACAGTCACACAAGAAGTCTGTGATGGAGGAGGAAATTGAAGCTGGATTTTCTGAGCCCCGGGGCTAGTGATCTAATGCTGTGTTCTGGTGCACATTTTTTAAAATTAAAAAAAAATGTATTAGGTACAATACTACAAGAGGATAGAGGAGTAATTCGCAGTGATACTGACGCTTACCTTCCATAATCAAAACGCAACTTCCAAGACAATTCTCCAAGAGCAAGTCCAACCTGTCAGGCTTTTAATATTGCTAAGCAATATAATGCATACCTAAACATAGGAATATTTTTTCACCAGTAGTTTAGTAAATACAATGATTTATTAATACACGTAAAGTCCTCAATAATTTGGGAGATTTGCCCTTCTGTCAATGAAAAACTTCCTTTAAGAAACATTTCATAAGAATCACTATATTATGCCTCAGTTATAAAGAGTGAGTGCAATGTCAAATATTGGTTCTATTTTTAATGCAATATTAGATTTTAAAATATGCAATAATTAAAACATATCACCATTACTTCAGATTTATTTTCCTGAAACTGAGAAGCAACAATTTATGGTGAAGTTATATGATCATTTTAAGATTTCATTCAAAAATACACAACGTTCTGGCAGTACTATTAACAGGAAACATTTGGATTACTACACGCTTTGTGAAATTTCTTTTCAAAATTTTGATTTAAATAACAGATATAATTACATTTAAAAGTTGTGCATATAAGACAACTTTTATAGGAGTTCACTAACATTAATATGGATAAAAGTCACTATCCATGCAACTGGGATCCTAGTCCTGCTTCCGGACCACCACAGGTGTCCTTGCTAGCTGATCTCAATGCAGGGTGGAACTCTAGCATGAAATGAACGTTTTAAAATGCAATGATCATAATTTGCCTGACTAAAGCTGTGAACTGGCATATAAGATAGGTGTCAACCATTATTTTTAGACTTCTTAACTGACAAAGCTCCACAAAAGATTTAATTAACTTTCTATAGACTACATCTAAGGTATGAATTCAATGCAAGTTGCATGGGACAGTTGTATGCATTTGCTACCACTTAAATTTAATCAACCAGAGCACAAAAAAACCTTCCAAAAATAAGTATATAGTTTTAGAAATACAAGATAATCAAGGATTGTAAAATTATTAAAAAATACGGTTGTCACTGTATCTTAGAGGGACACCAGTATTCTCAAAAAGAAGTTACCTTTGCCTCACCCCCCTACTATTTTCAGCAAGCACACTTAACACTGATGAAACTGAAGTAGACACAAATATGGTAGAAGGAATCAGAGGCAGGGGCAAATATTTGAAATTACATTAAACTTTTTTTAAAATGACTAGATACAATGTTGAAGGTATCCCCCTTTCTACCGCTATTCCAAGGATGTACAAAAACTTTTACAAATGGTGCCTGTTGAAGTGTGACATGCAAGAAATTTGTTTAGCAGTTCAAACTGTGTAATGTATAAAAAATCAATGTATTAAATGTTAGATTCTTCTTTCTGCATGAATTCAAACTGATTTTATTATATGACATTTGCTAAATGATTGGCTTATGATGTTTTGATCATATAACATAAGACCAACATATAAAAACATCTCAGGTATTAACCGTGAGAGGTGACCATTTCCCATGCACAATTCCAACACACCCTTAAAAGAAAATTTCAGTACATTGTAGTTGAAAAGTACTTTTTATAGTCTGTATGATGTGTTTAGGAATGTGTAACCTACGTAAACCTACGTTAGTTTTAAAAGAACTAGACACATCCTGACATTTGACATTAGAAATACAACTAAAGAGTCAAAACCCAAAAAGCTGACATTTACTCCTTAGATCATATTATCATACACAGCCTTTCTGTGCTACATTTAAAATCTAGTCTCTCCTTCTCAAAGTTATGAACAGTCTCTACTCACAAAAAAAGTTAACTCAACTAAGAGTTTGCAGACTACACATATAAAGAATGGATAAGTTAAAAAGAGAATAACTTAATATAAAAACTTTTGAGGTACCGGATAGGACTATTAACTACCCCATTAACAACTTTGTCAAAGGCCTTCCTTGTGCAGCCCTCACAAAAGTGATAAAAACAATCAAATGCCATTCAGTACATGGAGCCTTCTTCCTTCATTATCTGTTCAGAATCTCCTACAATGAATACAGAACCTTATGGAAAATGGCATTTCATATTATGTAGATACTAACTCCTCCATGGAAGTATTATTAAAAAACAATCTTTCCATCAAGTTAAATAAATTAAAACTAGAAGTTGGCTACGTCCAAATTAGTTTGTCTTGTCACAATTCAATGACAATTCTACTTCTAATGTAAACCTAAAAAGAATTAGGTCTATGAATTTTTTTTCTAAGTCAGCAAAGTACAAAGACAAAATTTGTAACAATACTGCATCATTCAAAACTCTGAGCTGGATAAGTGAGAAAATCATTAACTAAAATTCACGAATCTTCTCGTCAAGAAGCCAAAAATAAGTATATACAGATTAATAGTTAAAAGCAAGTTCTATTATGTTATAGTATGTCCTTATGATATACTCATTTTAGAAAAAAGTTAAGGACAAACTCTAAAACTGTATGAAATTAGGTTTCTTGCTACTGATTTTCCATTTTTAACAGCTTTATAGAAGTCATCAGTAAGTACAAATTTAATGTAGCATTAAAACTGAAGCGTGTAAGCTACATTTTAGAGGAAGAAGTTTCGCAGGTTTTAAAATACTAATCTATATTTTGAAAATGCAGCTTTGTATTATTATCCACACATCACGTCAAAGAGAAACAAAGTCTGAAATGATAGCAACCCATTAAGTGATTAGTATTTCCCAAAACAGAATGAAAAATATTTACTAAAAATTTTAGGCTGTGACTCAAATCCATACAGAAGAAATCTAGTAACCGTGATAGAATTCTGCTCACATTCTGAAGAGCAATAAGCTTATCTTGACTTTACTGTAAACTAATTCTAAACTAGAACCTCCTTCTGAAAATGAATACCATTTTCAAAGCTTAAGATATAGTTTTAGTGCTTAACTGAAAGTACTTCATAAACTGCAAATTGTACTTTTAGTTAGTAATATTGTCTGTGATAAACAGAACTTAATTCTGAGTTTAATATGTTACAGTACAACCCTTACATACGATCAACTGTGCAACACATATTCAAAGCCAAACATCTGTCCGCTGCTGCTGCTATATTACATCTGTTCAAAGAACGATGCAGTTCTAATGCTTCATGGTTTGACTTGTTAGTCCTAATGGAATTAGATTACATATCCCAGAACAGAACACTTCTCAGCATTCTATATATTCAAAACATATCAGTCAGCTGACAAAAAGAACCTCATCTATTTTCGTTTGTGAAATGTTCTCTGACACAGGCATAGGTACATTAATGCATACCAGATCTACCAGTACAAAATATTGTTGAATGGACAAATTAGTGTTCTTTGAAGTGAGATCAATTTTTAAGAGTAAAACTGGATAATTATTTTCTTATATTCTTTTCATTTTCTTACATTCAAACATAACTTCCATTATTTTTAGTCAAAAACTGGAAATATAAGCTTTGTTCACTGTTAATACACATTCTGTATCTATGTACACAAAGACCAAGGTAACAGCAAACCAAAGCAACACTAAAATCCACTAAAATTATGTTTCCAATTCAAGAAGCTGAGTTACTAACTGAAAAAGGCATCACTACCATGCAGCACAGTAAGACAATTACATTTGATACTGGAACTAAAATCAAGTATCAAGATAAAAGGCAGAATTTTTAAATGGCATTATTCTGAACATGAGCAATGAAATAACTGTTAGTGGGTCATGACACCTAAATAAGGGAAGTATCAGTACAGGCCGTACAAGAATGCTTTAATTTCAAATGAGCACCAGTGTTAATCTTTATAATCACCATTTGTGACATATAATACCCATTAATCTCCAGGACATCATCTTTAAGGACCAAAGAACTATTCAATCTCTATTTTGAACTAGATATATAACAGAGTCTAAAACACAACAACTATAGAGCAGGTAATGTTCATACCTAATCCCACATCAATTGGGAGAAGGACAACAGTCAACCCAGGATATGCTTTTTTCTATAACATACTGCCTCAATTTTTCAGAAAAGAAAGAAATAAGGTTACTAAAAACTGACCAACTTGCAATCACAGTAACTGCACAAACCTAGCCACACATCTGACTAGGTAAGTGATCCTATTCAAAGTAGTTATGCCGAGCATAGCTCTACAAGTAATAGGCACACTAGGTAATGGCTGTAAGGGTCTGATGCAATAGCTGTACGTACTGCACTAATTTTCGTTTTAATCTCAACTCTATCCTGGGTGTAGGGCCTAGGCCGAGTGCTCAGCCTGCCCGACTCGGCTCTGGTAGCACTGGGGAGCACAGCAGACTCAGTCAGGAACATGGCAGCACTGAGGGGGGAGGGAGGGAAGGAGAACAGACACGCATCCCGCTCAGCATTAACACGACAGGTCGCTGGGGAGATGATCACGGCTCCCAGCGAGCCAAGAGCGAGAGCGGGGATACAGGTCAGGTCTAAGTCGAAGCCATCCTCCTGGTATCTCCTTTTGTTCCTGCTGACGATCTCTTTGATGATGGCGGTCATGTCTGGGAGCCGGGGGCTGCTCAGGAACAGCGAGGACAGGCACGGCAGCGGCGACGGCTTCTGCGGCTGCAGGATGCAGATGGCCCTGTGCTTGGCTGAAGCTGCTCCCCCTCTCCCCGCTGCTGCAGCGGCGGCCCCTGGGCTCTGGACGGCGGCCGGGTAATGGCTGCTGCTGCTGCTGGATGGCACCGTGGACAGGGCCTGCCTCTGCGGCTCAGCCCAAGGCCCGCAGGCGGCGGCTGGGGACTGGGAAAGCGGCGAGCTCTCCTCCCCCTGCGGCGGCGGCGGCGGCTCTCGGCGGCGGCGGCGGCCCCCTCCTCCCCCTGCTGCCCCGAGCGGCGCTAGAGCCGCGGAGGAGGAGGAAGGGTTTAGAGTCGGCCCAGGTCCCTGAATGTGCCGCCGCCGCCGCCGCCGTCTTTGAGGCGATGGAGGCGGAGAGGGGAGCTCTCCAGCGCGCCGGGCCCCAGAAATGGTGACAGCGGCTCGGGCCCCCCCGTCCCGCTCCGCTCCGCTCCCCGCCCGGGGCGGCGGCGGCGGCGGAGCCCGCGCGATGGGGCCGCGCGGGCGGGCGGGTGCTCCCTGCCTCGCCGGAGGAGACGGCGGCGCGCCCGGACGCGGCTCGCACGGAGAAACGAGCCTGCGCGGGCTCAGGCGCTGCAGGGCTGCAGGCCGCCCGCTCTCCTCGGCCCCGGCCTCCTCCGCAGCGCAGCACCAGCCACCACTGAGCCGAGCGCCTTAAACTTCCATCATGGCTGCAGCCTGCAGCTTCCGAGAGGAGACGGACCTGGCCCCGCCCCCCGCCTCCTCCGCCGCCGCCGCCGCGATGGAAAATAGTCCCGCCACATCAGCGCCCCGCTGCCGCCATTACCCCCGCTCCGCCCTCCCGCTGCGCTGCCCGCTCCTTGGCTCCCTCCTGCCCTGCGGCGAAGCGCTGCAGCCGGGGGCTGGGAGATGCCTGCCGCAGAACACACGGAGAACAGGCCCCAGGACAGCGGAAGGATATGCCCACGCTAACGCGATGGAGCTACTTCCCTGTGGAGTCACGTGAGGATCGCCGGGGCCCTTCTCTCCCCTCCCCTCCCCTCCCTGCAGCTCCCCCCAGTCCCCACCCCACTTCCTGGCGGAGTGCTGCGCGGCGCGCGCTGCTTGGCCCCATTCTTACCTGGCGCTGCCGCTCGCGCCGCGCAGGTCCCGGAGGCTGGAGCAGCCTGGGGCTGGTTCTGCGGCTGCAGCCGGGCTTCTCCGAGGCCGTGCAGCTCTGCGGCTGGGGGATCCCAGGGTAGAGCCTGGCCTTGGACCCCTGTGGCCTGGCTGTCCCGTGGAGGGATGAGGGTGGCAGCACTTGGGTACCTGGCCGCCTCACCGCCGGAGGGGAACATGGGCAGGTGTCGTGCGTTGCGGTCAGTGTGGAGCTGGCGATAGAGCCTGGTCCTATCGTTCCTGGTGTTATCCTAGTACTAGGGAGCAGTCAGGAAAGGGGGTCCCATTGTGCTCGGCTCTGTACCCACAGAGCAGACGGTCCTGCCCCAAACTTCCCCCAGGGACTAAATCTTATGATTTAACCTGATGGGCCAGAGGAAATGTTGGGAAAAGGATATGGGACCCAAGCCGAGTGAACAATAGCACACGGATTCCTTTTGGTGGGGGGGATAGAGGTGTTTAGAGGGTTAAATTGAGTGGGACTAAGATAAAGGTAAAGACCAGGGAAGTGGGAGAGGGTGGCTGAGTAAGTGTGGAGCGAGGCCAAGCTGAAGAGACTGGAGCAAGCAGTCAATTTGTAGGGGGGAGAGAATGACTCTTCAGAATTGTAGAAAATACTGATGATGTCACCAGCCCATTATTCCTGCTTAAGATGCTGCTGCTTCTGCTCCTGGATGCTAGGAACACTGCAGAGGCTGGAAATATGAGGACTGTGAAAGTGGGCAACATCTTGCCACATACTGGCTACAGTGAAGAGTTGCTTCCAGGGAAGGACAAGTGCAATACAAGAAACACTGCAGAGTGGCTGAGTGCAAGGAGTAGAGCAATCCCCAGAATGTAATGGTCATGGGGGCTGCATCAGGTGTGTGAGAAGCAGGAACCAGGCATGGCAAGCAGATAGTTTGTATTAAACCCTCTAATATTAGGAATTGCTGCAGTGAGTACACCTGGTCAGACTGTTTTGGTAAAATATGCTGTTTTGGCAAAGATGAAGCATTTCACAAAAATGTATCAGTTTCCATGAAACTTTCTTCTGTAAAGTTTTTTGCATCCTGGGCAGAGACTATATAACTGGGCAATAGCTAGTGGGCTGGGACATGGTGGAGACCCAGCTTCAGGTGTTGCTCTGAATCAAGCAGAGCATGGATTTGAATTTGGGTCTCATATAGTCCAGGCCAGTACTCTAAGCACCAGGCTGGAGAAAGACACAAACACCTCTTTTCCTGACTCAGTTCTGTTTCCATGAAAATGCAAAAAGAAAACAATTTTTTTTAAAGTTATTTTGAAACAGTTGTTCTTTTCCAGTCAGGGTGAGTGAGTGATCAGTCTGCAGCATGGGTTATGGCTCAACTTATTACCTATGAGCAGAGAACAGCCACTACTCCTCCCCACAAAATTTCAGGGTCCCATGCACCCATTTCTTCTCACGCAAGGTCTGCAACTAACCGAATGATGCTAAAAACATTAGACCAATCCCTAAAAGCATGATTTGAGAGTCATTGGAAAAAAGAGTAAAAATAACCACAAGCAGAATGGCCACATAACCATAACGGCTACCTCACTACCCAGATGCATGCAAAGGTAAGTCGTGCTGTCCCCACATATACAATGATCACCAATGAGAAGTGGAAACATACAAAGTCAATGGAATGATTGTGTAATTAGCATAACAAGAGATTGAAGTAAAGAGAGATTTTTATTCCATTGTCTGAAATAGGAGGGAAGGAGATATTTTCTCAATTATCAGAAATGATCAAAACTTTATCAAACAATAATCAGGAAAAACCTGTGCATGAGGGTAATGGTGGATATAACATAAAATCTATATAACAACCTGATACATGATATTTAATGAGAAATGTACATGAGATTAAACCACCAAAACAATGTGTTGTAGCTACCTCTGAGAAAGAGCTGAGGTCTCTTTTTTTTCTTTACATGTTGGCAACACTTGTATAATTTATGCCAATTAATTAGTTTGAATTTTCTAAAGAATCATCTCTAGGTAGTATGTGGACACCTACTGCCCCCTGCAGCCTCATAGATCTCCAGAGAGTCAGTCTACCTGACAGTAGGAACAGAGAGTGGGATTGAGAACCTGCTATGAAGAGTACAGTAGCAGTATACTAATGATTGTAATTCACTAGCTATCTGTTTCTCCTCTTCCATACTCAACACAGTTTTGCAATTCTCATTTTTGCATCATTCCCACCTTAAATTTAGCTAAGGAGCATTAGAGACTGAACATAGTATGTGGATTATAAAAAGCTCTCATATCTGCCAGAGGTATTCAGGATGGAGGAAGGAATTACTTGTTCTGATAAATGAGGCTGTTACTTTAAATACTTGCACCCCACTTCTGCTAGTTCTGAAGAATTGCTTCTTAGAACCCAACTGTGCTTCACCTGAATGGGAAAAATTACTTGCCTTGTGTGATGATGTCCATAGCACTTCTGAATTGTGGGTGATTTTATGAAACTGAATCATGAAATTACTGTGTCATGGAGAGCCTATATGTATGTGGATCCACCATTAGATAGCAGAGTTGTGTTACTCTATTCCGGGTCAGAGACAACGGTGAGTGATCAGTACTAAACAATCATCTTTTCAAAGTAAAACACTTTTGGACAATGGGTTTGCTGTAGCTGGGAGAAAACACTTCCTTCTCATGTCTGATGGGAGCAGTGGAAAGTTACCAAAAGGCGGAACAAAAGAAGCAGGTGCCACAGAGTTTATAAAGAGTCTGGGTGGAGTGGAGGAGGATCTGAGGGAGAGAGTAATTTTACATCAGATTAAAATGAAAAAGGCTGTGTCAGGGGCAGGGGACCCTGACTGACTGACTACACAGTCCCAAAGGACTCCCAAGGAAAAGTGAGATAGTGAGGGGCATTATGTTTGGGATGTTTTTAGTCTTCATGATTTGTACTCTCTGTGCTTTATCTGTTAAGCAAAGAGCAATGGCGTTAGCTTCAGTGCAAAGCCTGGCTACCAGTATATACTAAGTTAACACAACTACCATGTTGCCCCTGAGAGAGTTAAACTGTAAACCAGAAGCTTCACACCTTTGGGATGGAGTTCTCAGAGAGGGGTATGTGCAAGCACTGAGGAGTCTGTCAGGTCAGCACTGCATCCAGAGGGGCTGGACAGTGGGTCCAGCATTCCACTGATAGGTATGCTCTCAGGGCAAAGACCTAAGGACCCCAAAAGTAGGGCAGTGGCTAGACTCCATTGGGATTCCAGGACCTTGAAATACCCCAGGGATCCAGAGCAGCAGAAGCTTGAATTTCCCAACACCTGTCCTAGGGGGTAGCTGGAAGGGACACTTGCTGGGATCTGTGACACCTTGTAATCCTACTTTTTTTGAAAATATCTCACAGGTTTCTTCTCACTCCAGGTGTGACGTTTCCATCATGCAGTTAGCTAGAATTCCCAAAGCTGACAAGTTATAGAGAGGTACTTCTCTCACAGCCACACACACACGCCAGCACATGGAACTTTATTGATGCCATCAATTATTAGTTTAATTTTTGGAGCAGAAAGGTGAAGCATTGTCTAATACTAAAATATATTTCCTAACACTAGATGGTATACATATAACAAACTTTTGAGGATATTCTAACATACCTCATCTCAATGCTGAGGCCCAAGAATGGAAACACTATCTGAAAATAGCAACCTCCAAACTCAGGAGCTAGGTGAGAGAATGAGAATGCCAGGAGATAATATCTTCAAAGAAGCAGAATTATAAGGGAAGTAATTTTCTCTTCTTTAAAGACACTGTCTTCACAGGGTTCCTCCACTTAGAGAGTAAGTACAATGGGATAGTGCAAATAAAATGAAAATAATCTACACAACAGGCCTCTCTTAACAAAGACCTATTGAAAAACAACATAGCTACATTCTTTTGTTTTTCTTAAATAAAAGGCTTCAGTAGATACCTACCAACAACCATGAAGCAGAAGGACAAGAGGCCTTGAGAAGTTCATCGGGACCTGAAAAAGAAAATATATCCAAGTTAGCCAGAGTAGGGACTTCTTGAAAGAACCAAAATCAAAGGAAATAAGAGAGCTTGGCCTTGGGCATCCCCCAGTCTGAAAAATAGATAACATAGGCCTGAAAGATGTATTTCCCCCTAGGGGCTGAATCCAAGATCTAGTGCATGTATCTATGTAGTGTTCCTGAGGCTGGCAATGAAAATCTGAGAGACCACAGACCTAGACAGGACCTTCGAACTGCAAGCAAGCCAGGGCACAAAACTTCAGCCATGGTCCACTTATTGATTTCATTGGTGAAGAAATTGGTATCATACAGCTGAAGGTGAGCTGGCTCTCGGAGGCCTCCAGTACACTCCAAGTAAAGCCTTAAGGACCCTTGCACCTGAACATTGGACTTCCTTTTCCCATCCATTTTCGTTTTCCTAAAGGAACAATTAGGAAAAGGATTGTGGACAATTCCTAGCTCTGCTTATTTTTGTAAAATTTGGTATGATATGTATCCATCAGAGCTTCAAGCTCTGTTATCCTATCAGGTGAAATCACTTTTATCTAGAAATGGTCCGTCATCAGGAAACTTGAATTCAGAGATAGTGAATGGCTCACAAGCATCTTTGTCAGGACTACATTTCTCTCCCATGACAGCAATGGCTTAATAATAGAGGGGAGGGGACAAAATCATTAAGCCCCACATAATCTGATGCAAACAGTTGCACAAACACTTCTATCTTCATTTAGCCACCAAATGAACACGGAATCAGATTTTAAGTTAGATATCAAATGGAAAGGAGATTGGAACATTGTTGGTGTAAAGGCACATAAGGCCTGCGTACACCACACCATAAACCTTTCCCATTAAAATGGTATGTCCTTCTGATAAACTCCTTCTTGAAAGCCAGGAGGACTCAGGGCTCTTGTCTGTCAACAACTTTCCTATGGATTCTTTCTTGAAAGGGCAATTTATAGCTGAGAGAATTCCCAAGATAAGAGAGAATGAGTTGTCTTGGTTCAGAGTGAATATCCTTGGTCATCTGTCTGTAAAAGACCTGAATACCAATGCCCGTGTCTGCTTGGGCCAAAATGGTGCTATTAGGATCAAGAATTGTTCTCTCTCCTGAGTCTTAGAAGGAGTGTAGGCACCTAAATTAGTAACAAATACACACAAGCTTCCTTTTCCAGTGAATTGTAAAAGCATCTTTCACAAAACTGATTTTCCCCAGTATCACTAAGTAAGAATCCTCTTTTTCTCTTCCTTTTTCCTTTCTCCCCACCCCCACCAAAGAAAGATCTGATCCCCTACTGCCTGAGCCACTTATGTAAACAGGGAAATAGTGATTGACTGAGACTGCCTGAAATTATTATTTTCTTTCCTTTCTGAGGAATAGAAATCTATATGTTTTTAGATACTCCAAGGGACATTTTAAATTCTCCATCATTTAGAGTATTTACATAAAGACTGGATGACTTTCGTGCTTCTAGTTCAACCCCATCCTGCTTTAAATGCAGGATTCTCTGGGTTAAATGCTACAGCCTGTGTTATGCAGCAGATCAGACTAAATGATTATAATGGTTCCTTCTGACCTTAAAAATCTATAAATCTGTGAACATTTTTCATGACACAGTCCACATGCAGATGCACAGGGCTTTTGACTCAGAAATCATGAATCTGGGCCTGCCTCTTTGTGGATGTAACCATAGTAAACAAATCAAGACCATAGTTCAGAGGGAGGTTTCTACAGTTCCTTTAAGTTTTCAGGACCATGTATGTTTCTACAACAAGTACTGTTCCAGGAAAGACCATATGCCTTAGTGCAAAATCCCTGTCCTGGGCTCCTGATCCCAGGTCATATGGATATTGAAATCCAGTCTAAATTAAAGAATTTATATAGATGGCTATCATCTCAGCAAGACCAGCAATCACCTTTTACCCAGAATTGTGGTGATGATCTTCATGATGACCACCAACCTTAAGAAATCAAGATCCATCAACACTTTTGTGTGAATGCAGACATGCTACCAGCTTGGTAACAGCTATTTGACTGACCGTACTTAGCTAGCACATTCTACACAGCAACCTGTTGATCCAGGAACATCTTATTACCATGCTCATAGTAACTGGGACATCAGATGAGTTTTTCAATTCTTTCTTTGATACTTCCACGGCTCTTTTCACTTCTGCCAGTTTTCTTTTGAGCTGCTCATTTGTCTGTCTTCAGCTCCCTCTCCCCTTCTCACATACTTTGTCTCACTTTCTATTAGTCTTCCTTCTCTATCTCTTCCCTCCCTCTGGGTCCTACTGATCTAACTGACACTAACCAATTTCCCATTTCCAACTATCATGAAACCACCTTTCACCTTCCCTTCCACCCCCTTCTACTGCTGGATCCAATCCCCATCTCCTGTAGAAATCACTGGAAAAACCCCAGTTGTCTTCAGTGGTTGCAAAATCAAGCTCATCAATGAGACATCACCCATAACAATATACTAGTAGTAGAGGGGGAAACAGTATCATGCCATGTGTATTCTACTTTATCTTGTTTAATCAGAGGTCAGGTCACTTATATTTCTTCTAGTAGGACTTTTGAATCCAAACAACTGAGCAGTTGTGAAGAATGTCCTCCTCATGTTCAATACAAGTGCTCAAAATCAGCATACTTACTTTTATTGCACAGTCTTTAGCCCAAGTCTCCTGCCAGGGGCAGACAGAAATTAGCATCTCTGGCCCCCTGGGCAGAGCAGAGGAGCAAGGACCATTCTCTAGCTCAAAGCCTGCTGGCTAGGGCAGACAGGAATTCAGTCTATAGCAGGCGTGGCCAAACTTACTGGCCCTCTGAGCCACATATAACAATCTTCAGTTCAAGAGCTGGGGCGTGCCTGCCGGGCTATGGGCTTCAGCTCTGTGGCAGGATGGTGGGGGACGGGAGGCTTCTGCCTCGCAGGGTACAACTGCTGAAGTCCCGGGCCCCAGGAAGCACCTCCCACAGGGCAGAAGCCTCGAGAACCCCCTCCTGCAGGGTTGAAGCCCTGGCAGGCACTCCCCATAGGGCAGAAGCCCTGAGCTCCGGCAAGTGCCTCCCATGGGACAGAAGCCCCTAGCCCCACCACCCTGCTGCAGGGCTGAAGCCCCGAACTCCCCACCCCAGTCTGGTAGGCAGAGAATTGGGGGGCATAAAGGGCCACATGAGCTGCCCTTTAACTGTAAAAGAGCCACATGCGGCTTCTGAGCGGCAGTTTGGCCACCACCGGTCTATAGCTCTGACCCTCTTGGTGGGACAGAGCAGCCCACAGTCTTTAGCTTCAGCCTTCGGGCTGGAGCAGACAGCAATCTCAGTTAAATGGCCCGCAGCCTCTTGGCTGGTCAGGCCACAAATCAAGCACAGGTCTTCCAGCTGAAGAGGAGTAGGTCACCACCCCAGTGGGAAGGTTGGCAGCAGGGGATAGGGGGACCCAGCCCAGGGCCTTAACAGTAGCAGGTGGTCCCACCACTGGGTCAGCAGGGATCCCACCAAAACACGTTTCTCGCTTCCCAGCAGCACAACCAGACTGCCTGGTTCCCATGGGCTACTACCTACCGCAGTCCATTGGCACAGCTGCGTTGGCCACACGTCCTTAGTGACTCCTGGGTAGATGACAGATGGTAGTCCCAGTTTCCTCTCTGTCCCTTCTGCTGGCAGGGCATGGAGTGGCTCAGGGCCTGGTCTAGAGTCCTGCAGAGGGCTTGAGACATCTGCCGCTATCCCACCTCAGCTGTGGGGCCTCTCTTTATATTTCCCATCCCGCCCCTGAACTTCTGGCAGAAGCGGGGCTTGTTTGGCTCCACCCACCACAGCTATTGTAGTGGCCCCTCACTGTCAGGCTTGGAGGGAGGGCACTCTGCCTCACTACAGCTATTATGTAATACTTATTTTCCTGGTTAAATACATTTTTATTGTGCAGTACTATAAAAGTATGCAACAAAATATGAAGTGATAAACTGTAATAGCTCTGAGGGAATCAGTCTGCAGCTATTACAGGGGTCATGTATGTAGCATTTATCAGACAGGTGGAGCAAAATCAGCAACCAAGTTCATATTTTCATACTTGCACTAATTCTGAGAACTTGAATAATTATTAGAGCATGAATTTAGTGGCAGAATTCATTAATCACAATCTGTTTTATTAAACTAGGTGACTCATGTCCATTAAATCCAAAATCCATTAAGGTCAGTGGAATGGATTCCATTTATTTCAGAGTTAGGTCAGGAAAATACCGAATCAAACTCTGGACCTGAATAGTGAAGGTGGAAGCTGGGTAGAGTCAATGGAGAGGAATACTCCCCTACAGACCATGGAGCAGTAACAGACTTGCTCTTCAGAGTTTACTGTAATACAATATAACCAAAGTAGCCTCTGCATGTCTTATCTTTAGGGTATGTTTATACTGCAAATGAAGGTCTGACTGTAGCACAGGTAGTCATATATGTACTAGCTTTAATCTAGCTCGCGCCGGTAACAATAGCAGTGTCAATGTGGTGGCCTGGGCTTCAGCATAGACAAGGAACCTGAGTACACGCCCTACACTGCAAAATAAACTCAGGTCTATGTTGCCTCCTGCCTACAGACCCATTCTTTCCAAGCACACACTTGGATGTCCACATGAATCTTTTATCTGTGCTGCTGCATCCATATTGCAATATGCACACACGATTCTGATGCCCTGGCTCCTTGGGACATATCTCAGGGTTCTTCACACTCTTGCTAGCTATAGCTGCTCTAGGGCTTCGTTCATGGTATATTGAGGGAGAACTTGCCTGTCCTCCCATGGCACATGACCAGAAGTGCTCATAGGCCATCAACACAATCAGCCAAGACATTTTTTTTTAGGTGTGCATGCTCCCTGCAACTGGAGCCAGCACCAGTGAAGAACTTCTTTGGCTTGCACTTTCACTCCTGTTTTAGGAACCAGGCAGAACATCTGTGAGGTGCTGGTGGACATTTTGGCAGCAGTATTTGTCCTATCTCTGATGAGGGCACAGACATAGCATCCATGACCCAGCTGATGTTACTCATTCCTATTGGCATGAGCGCTGATTCTCCATATGTAGACTTGTGTTTCTAGTGCAGTGACATGAGCACAGACTGTTGGGATCAGATCATCACAGAGACTTGGGATAACCAACAGTAGCTCCAGAACTTTTGCATGAAGACAACAATGTTCTTGAAACTGTGTGAACAGCTTGTCCTGATCCTCCAGTGTCAGGACACATGCATGAGGGAGGCTATGCCAGTCCAGAAGTAGTCTATATTGCCATCTGGAAGCAGATGTTCCCAGACTGCTACAGGACCATGGCTAGCCAGTTTGGTGTTTGCAAGGCAGTTGTAGGGATTGTGGCGGTGGAGGTTTGTGAGGCAATCAGGATTGTGGTTTTTCCAAAAGTTGGGTACATAAACAATATCCCTGAAATAATTGCTGGTTTTGAGGTAATGGGCTTCCCAAGCTGCACTGGGGCTATCAATGGGACTCATGCTCATAGCTTGCCCTCTGCAGAGCATGAGAACATAAACCACAAAGAGTACTATTCCATTGTTATTCAGGCCCTGATCACCCCCAGGGCAGGTTCATGGGCACTAGTGTGGAATGTACTGGCAAGGTGCATGATGCCAGGGTTTCCTGGAGATCATGACTTTACCTTCATAGACAAGCTTGGGACATTCACTCCAAAGAACACTGTTAAAAACGAAGTCACTGTACCCACTGTTATTCTAGGAGACACCATGTACTTCCTTCTGCCATGGCTTATGACACTGCATCCTGATCTCAGAGGGCCTGGCAAAAGAAAGCTTAGTAGCTGTAGGATGGTGGTGGAACGTGCATTTGACAGATTGCAGTCTACATGGCAGTGCCTTCAGAACCATTTGGATACCAATGCTGTCAATGTCATCTGCATTACTGTGGCCTGCAGTATACTTCACAACATCTGCAAGGCCAAAGATGAGCCATTTCACCAGGAGTAGGTTCAAGACACTGCTGGATTGCTGTAATGGTGCATGCAATCAGAAAGTGCACCTGTCATTACTGGGGTAGGATCCACTCACCTAAAGGAAATCAGGGATGCTTTATGTGCCCGTATAATAGGTTTGCAGGGTGACATGGGTGAACGTGAATGACAGCATAATTATCCCACACTTAAATTATGCCACATTCACCCCAGAATTTCTGAGGCTGGGGCAGCTCAGGAAGATTTTTTATTAATTTTATTATGCATTTTATAAAAGCTGTTCATGTACCTCAGCACACAGCTTATGCATCACTTTGATTAAATTTAATTTTAATGAATTTACTAAAACCCACTTATATAGCCTTGTTTGTAAATTTGACACTTTAATTTAAACATGAGCGTACATAACAAATTACAGTTTAAAAACTTTTATAGTCAGAACAGCTGCCATCAACATGTAAAAGAACATAAACAAAACAGTGCATAATAAGAAACCAAACAAAAGTGCAAAACAGTCCAGCTATATACATTACCACAACAGCAGTTGCACTGTTGCTGGAACTATGTCCTCCCTGTGTTCCTGTTCTTCTTGGCCCTTCTGGTGTGTTTTGCATGTGTGGGCTGTGGCTGAAAAGGCATGGAGGAATGTACAAGGTACACTTGACTGTTTCATGTAGTGTTCATTGCTTGGGCAATCAACCAGCCAATCCCAGGATTGTCCAAATGCTGTATAGGCTGCAAGATTTGGTAGTGTTGAGGGGACTCAGTGTGAGGGACTGGAGCTAGAGTTTGCAGCCTACTGGCCATGAGAGCAAGCAATCTCTTGAAAACCTTCTTCTGCTGTGCTCTGTCTTCCTCTGATCATGCTCCAAGAATTCTGCTGCCAATTTCTCCTCATGCTGGGCAACCTCTTTTTCTCTTTCTACTCTTCTATCTTTCTTCTTTCTCAGATAAACAAGCTGTTCATTGTTCTTGGCCAATACATCCAGCATAATTTCATCCCTCACTCTCATTCTTCTTGCATGTTGGTTGAGAGTCCATTCCCCCAGGCTCTTGATTCCTTGTCTCTGCCCAGCAGAGGTGGAAGGACCTGCTATGGAAAAGGAAAGAGCACATTATTTTCTGACCATGAGGGGGAAAGAAAGAAATTTCTACTCTTTTGCAGGAGTTGCGTCACTTCAGGGTCAAAGGATGATGCTTTTTATCATTCAGTTTACTTTTATTCATCCAGAAATCACTGCCCTATTCAGAAGCTTTTGCAAGCTATGCTTCAAGCTAGCACTCATCATGGTAAGATGGACATTGTTGTCCTGGAAGTACCTGAATGGAAGCAGGAACTAATCCAGACCAACACAGGAGAGCCATCCCTCTTTGCTAAAGCATCTGGTGACTGACCAGTAGATCTATGAATGGAGTGGATTTGTGAATTACAGAGGTGACCCTAATAAGTATGCCCTGACCTTGAATTTAACCAACCATTTTCCTACTCCGGGAAAAGTTTGCATGCATTACTAGCCTGGAATGGGTGAAAATTTGTGGCAAAAATGAGTAAAATGGTGATTTAGGATGGAGATGCATTACAGACTCCTTACAAGCTCCCTGCATTCCTGCACAGACCAGAGTGGCAGCCTGGGACCACATATATCCTCGGCTACCATTTGAACTCATAACACAGGCAGTCATGGACTAAATACTGGAATACTTCAGCTGGACCAGGAGATGGTTGGGTGTGGATGATTTATAAGCTGATTTATTAGCTGTGTTGTATTTGCAGGAAAAGGAAGGCAAGGCCCATAAGTCTAATACCCCAAGCTATCTTTCTACCAATAAGAATGGATCTAGTAAAAAGTTAAAGCTAACTGCTTTTTTACCCCCAACCCCTCATTTCCTGGAATTTACTTTGAAAGCCCGCATGGTGTCTGGGGGTGGGGGGGGGGGGGAGGTTAGGGAAATATCATGGCTTCCACAGTCAGTGGAAGCACACTACAATCCCCTGCTTGTAATAATAAAGTAATTGGAAATTCCTCCCATTCTTACTATTAATAACAAAAAACATGGCAGCCGTGTGCTGTCACCCCAGGCATCCCTGTGTTCACACGCTACACACTACTGCAATGTTATGTACACAAAATATGCCTGGCAATACATCATTTGAAAACTAACACCACACTAGTCAATAGTATCACTGTGAAATGTATGTGACTGCTGTGCATGGAATTATGGATATTCATTGATATTATGCTTTAAAGTCTGTAACTAAAAGGTGTTTAAACCAGGCATGTCAGGAGGAGCTGATAAGCAGGTTCTCAGGACAAACGAAAGAGGCCAACACCTCAAAACAAGTGTGACCAAATTCAATTGGCTATTCATTTGAAGGTTGCAGGAAAAGAATATTTACATGGTAAAATTGCAGCTGGAAGCATCACATGGGAGCACACCAGGGGACACTTCAGTCAAGATGGAGTTGGCCTCCC
The DNA here is from genome assembly GCF_026122565.2 of Emydura macquarii macquarii. Classification (NCBI taxonomy): domain Eukaryota; kingdom Metazoa; phylum Chordata; order Testudines; family Chelidae; genus Emydura; species Emydura macquarii. Next base: position 19,466,096 of record NW_027131527.1, on the reverse strand, counting down.
AGGGGAGACTGAACCCCAGAGAATCAACTCAGTGCTATGTTTGAAGGGAAGGGTGTATTTACCCCCATTAAGTTAATAAGCTGTAATGTACTGACTCTTTAAAAAAGCAGCAAACATAGTATCTTCTGCAAATGTAGAGTGATAAGTGTTGTACATTGCAGAGAGATGTCTCTGAGGAGCTTGATGTCTGCAGATCATTGATTGTTACCTGCTACGCAAGGTTAAGACTGATAGAGTCTCAAGGAGTTTGAGGGTGAGGAAGAGAGACTGGGGTGGAAGGGAGCTGACGCAGTCTAATCTCCAGCAAAGCTCACTCTTGCTGAGGCAGAGAGGTAACAGTGGTTCACAGCTCTGGGTATTCCCAGCAGCTTGTTACTGGTGTCAGCGCTTCTTGTGCTGTGGGCTGTTCCTCAGGACCATCCCCAAAGAAGTCCTCTGAATATGGTCCCAGGATGTGTTGAAGCTCCAACGGTCCTGTACCAGCATCAGCAACAGGGCTATTTTGGAGGGTCATTCAGAGGCTGCAGGCTCTCCTGTAGTGGTGCCTCTGATTCTGGAGTTATAAACCTGCCATCTCTGTTCAGAGATTGTCATGCAGCACTGTGGTCTCTGCGTATGGTGCAGTTGCCACCACCTGATCAAACTCCTCAGAGAAGAGGTAGGTAGATGGGGAGTTCCCTGGGGTGTGGTTATCACCCATGGTTTGGTGGTAGGCAGTCTTGAGGTGCTTGATCTGTTCCTGGCATTGACTGGCAGTTTGGTAGATACCCAATGCCACCAGCCTCCCCAAGATTCTTGTGTACAGGTGGTCATTTATATGCTCTTGCTGAAGTCATGGCTCTTATTCTCTTCACATCACAGATTTACCAGAATCTGGCTGTGTTCCTCTGGCTAGCTAGCAGCATGCTTAGCTTAAGGCTTCTTCTTCATGCTGGCTATAGCTAACACACAATAAGGCTAACTGTGTTTATAGTTGAGCAGTCCATAGAGAAAAGAATGGTTAAAACATGTAGCAGCTGTATTTGAATCAGGAGGTTGTTTCCACTTCCTGGGAATAGAGTGGGAAATCTGGGCATAGAAAGGCCAGGAAACACATGCCTAAGAAATCATGGGGCAGTATTGGTGGGCTCTCTAAATATGACCTTGGTGATCTCGGCTCCCGCCACATCCACACTGCAAAATGAGTGGGCTTGGATCTGCGCCACAACAGGCTTGGACCCATAGCCTGGGCAAATCTGCAGGCCTGAGTCCTGAGAGGTTTCTGGTGCATTTCAGAAGGCTTCATGGTGTGGACAGTAGGCAGGTTTGGGCTTAAACCTGAGTCTAAGCCTAGGTTTCTTTATAGTGTATACTTTACTCCGCAGGCACCCCTCAGAACTCTGGTTGGTAGCCTATGCTAAAGCTCACGCCACCATATCTATACTGACATTGTTGCCATGCTAGCCAGCCACAATCACACCTTCACTTGCAGTGTAGATATGCCCTTAGTAAAAGGGAGAGGTTAGAGGGATCCCCCAGCATCGGATACTGCTGTGCAGTGGGTGATTTTTAATATTGTCCAATAATGAAATCATCCTACCTGTCTTTTCATAGCCATTGTGTAATAGAATCCCAAGTCAGTCAGTGGCTGTTTTGACTGTTAGGTTCCCCCTATTCCAGAATATGAAGAATTATAGGTAGGGACAAAATGGAGCCACACAGCATTGTCTCAAAGAGAGGCTAGTTTTAAAACACTGAAGAGAACAAAAGTAAACTGATGCGAGGACAGAACTATTGAAGACAACAACAGATAAGTGCTCAAAACCTCAGAGTTTGTATTAATTACAAAGATCTCCCTTTTAACCTCTTCTATTTTGTGTTATAATGGTTGAAATTATAGAAGTAAAGAAAAGAAGGAGATTTGAAGAAAATTACCTCAATGTCTCAGAGGGAGCAAATTCTTAAATATATATGATATATGATATATGATATATGATATCTCACTGGGATTTGCAAACTTCTCTATTTTCAGAAATTGCATTACTGACCTCTGAATTGCATTGCTGACCACTTTTGAGATGAATCGGGCCAATTGTTTATCAGCATATAGCAACGCTATATAATAGTTTAGGACAAGAAGTGAAAAATATCATGGCAGTTCTCAAACTGTGGTCCACAGAGCATTTCCTGGTTGTCCATAAAGAGCTGGGTAGTCAATGATTTTGGTTCTCCTGCTTGTTTCCAGCTGCTAAATTACATGAAGACACCACTAAAGTTACATTAAATATTTTCTTAATATTACATTTCCATGTAAGCAATTGCTGTAATTGCCATAGGGATGTAATGTTATCTGGAAATGGAGGGGAAGTGGTCTATATGATCATGAAGGGTGGGGGTTCATACAGTTGCGAGTAGCGAGAAAGTGATCCATGAGACAGTCTATGAAAATGTTATCCACGCTATGAGAAAGTTTGAGAAGGTGAGTAAAGTGTATGATTTTCCTTTAAAACAAGATTCTGAGCTGGATGGCTGGGGTTCCTGGCAGCATTCCACTAGGGTGCACCATGGCAACTGGGCATGAGTTGGGAAAAGTCTTTTGGAAAACAACAGTTTGATTTTTGGGAGGGAGAGAAGGAGCTGGAGAAGATCCATCTGGGTAGAGTGTGAAAATGAGAGATCCAGTGAGGATCAGAGGATATGAAAAGGACACAAAGGAAAAGGTAAAGTAAAAGAATTAAGAGCAAAGTGCAGAGTCAAGTCACATGAAGAAAAAATAGAAATAAGAAAGAAAATGTAATAATTAATTTGGAGTAACTAGGAAAATAATATGCAAAAAGAAGATACAAGGATAGGATGAACTACATAAGGCATTGAAAGTAGAAGAAAAGCATGACAATAAATCAGAGAAGTCCTCAGGGTTTTCTGAGAGACATGAAGACCTTAGGGGGTGGGGGTGAGAGTAATAGTTAAAAATGGTTATTTAATTTTTTTTTAAATGAACTCCTAAAGGAAAAAGTTTCTCCCAGCGTAGCTAATAAATATACTATGCACTTATTTATATACCACTTTTCATCAGAAGATTTCAAAGCATTTTACAAACATTAATGAGTTAAGCATCACAAGACCCCTAAGTTAGATCTCCTCATAATCACTTTACAGATGAGGAAGCTAAAGCTGAAAGATGGTTACTGACTTGCCTGAGGTCACAAAGACATCAGGACAGAATCAGGAAAAGAGCCAAAATCTCCTGGCTCACTGTTATGTGCTTTTACTGCAAAACCATCATTTCTTTTATTTAAATTACACTGAAAGCGTTCCAGTCCACCTTCCAACAGAGTACTTGTGAAATGGAAGAGTGGAGAGATTGTGCAGCTTGTAATGACAATTTTCATTTAATGAGGTATCTTCCAAAAGTGATTTTTCCATAAGTGTTTGCTCTCATCGTTTAGTCAAGTTCCTTGCTTATTGGGGTTAAAAACCCAGATTTTTTTTCAGATTTTTAGAAATTAAGTTAAGCATCAACCCACCATTTTCCAAAGACTTTCAAGGACATTATTCCTTTTTCAGGTAAATCTGAGAATGCAGGTGGCCTATTTACAGTCAAATTGCTCCAGGTTATAGAGAGAAAAAAGTGAGCACAGATGAATAGTTTGGAAACTATAGCATCTGGAACCATTTTATGCCTCATCTATCAATCTGCTTTTATGGGAATTGAGAATTAACATTTCAAACCACACTTCCTTACTTCATGACTGATGAATCCCAGATCTGAGGTCATTATTCCACCCAAAGCAATATGGACAGATATCTGTGAAGGTCACTCTAAAGGATCTTTGGAAACTCACTTATGTTGTCTTTTCAATTAAAAGGTAATAATGAAATATACATTGTTACTTAAGGTTGTAAAAAACATTCCATTGCAAACCCGTTTCCACCTCTCAACTTCTGTTAAAAATGCTTTTGAGCTGATAGTTCTCATAGTGTGAGTCTGAACAAAGGTGAGTATTTTTTCATTATGATCTTAAATATTATTTGTCCTCTGCTAATAAAAATAGCTTCGTATTACCAAATTAGAATTGTTTACCTATGTAGTAATGAGTGTCCCATTTAAGACTTGGAAATGTTTTTAGACTAGTAAGATAAGATGTCTGAAGGGTCAAACTGTTTTTTATATGCATTCTGGTCACACAATTATTATTATTATTATGTGTGTGCTAGTCAGACACATATTGTTTAATCTGTGCACTTTGTGATTATATGCCTATTGTATTATATGGTTGTTTGCTGGGCATACAATATATTGCAACTGTACAAAATTAAAGATTTGGACCAGAAGAGAAGGCTGGGGTGGGGTATGGGTGTGACGGAGAAAGAAGGAAGACAAATGATTTTCACTAGTTCAACTTTCAGGCTTCACAAAGCATTACACTCTAACTGTATCTAAAAAGCATGGACAGTTTTTACTCAAGGCAAGACGTACTCAGCCCTTTCTTTTTTAGGTTTATTTACCATATATTACTAACACAGAAGGTAATGTAGTAAAATCTTAACTTTTTATCCTCACTTGTTTAATTTAGTGGATAGTCTGCAGTAGTCAAACAGCTGAGGCAGTAAACTAAAAAACAAATAATAAATATTTCTTAAGTATTTTCCTTAAATGTTATATCAATAGCTATATAAAATCTTTGGGAAATTTAATGCTGTAACCTCAAAGCCACTCACATCCACCAAGTTAAACCCTTTCTATAAAAACTATGTTCTTTTTTATTGTCAGAAAACTTTAGAAATATTTTGCAAGTCTCTTCCCTTTATCAAAACCAGAGAAATGAGGATAGTATTAACAACAAATGTTCCCAGCCTGGAATTATGTTGTCAAATAGGAGATGTGACTTTGGGTTCTGAGCCATCAGGAGATAGAAATACTTTGGGAGCAGATGCTTCTCCCCTAGGGATAACCTTGCCCTTGATAACCCACCCCATCCCACCATGTCTACTACTATGAATGCCACTGATGGACTACAGAGTGAACCATATGGACACATTCCTTTTTGGATGGAGGGAGATGGGAGAATCAAAATAGTGTGATGTCTTTGAAAGATGGAAGAGTAATGTTAGAAGTATCTGACAGATGACTGTCAAATTCTGAGAAGTAAAGTTGGTGACAACCTAAAATAATTTCCTGTACTTGGAAGAAAATTGTTTAACTTTATTTATTGGGTTATTATATATTTGTAATCATATCATTATTGTACTTTTAGTATGATGCTTTACTCGGAATAACATTTCAATCAATTTTAAATTAGAAGTTATATACAGGAAGATCCTCAGCTGGTATAAATAGTCATAACGCTACTGAAGTCAATGGAGCAAAGACAAGTTATGTGAGCTAGGGATCTATCCCATATTATTGGGGAAGCCAGTTAGCTAAAGCATGCTTAAGTAATCCACGTTTCTCAATGTGATGAGAGCTCAAATATAATAGGTCCCAGTCTTAAAAAGATTTATGTACATGCTTAACGTTATGTGCATGAGGAACACCTATGAAGTCAATGAGAGTATTTATGCATGAAGTTAAGCATGTGTATAAATGTTGTAGGATCGGAGACATAATCATTAATAATTTATATATCTCCTAACTGCTTGTTCTCAGTAGATTAATTGATCAAATAACTTGCTTTTGGCTGTATGAAAACATCTGCATTCCATTAGGTAAGTAGTATGTTGGTATAGGTGCTAGAAGTGAGGACTAGGAAAGAACTGTTGGGAAACAATATTCCCAGCCCTGTCACTTACTTCCTTTGTGACCTTGAACAACTAGTTTTACCTCTCTGTACCTACATTTTAAAATCTGTACAATGTGGCTAGTAATCAAGGCCTGGTGTGCTCTGCAGCAAATTACAGCTAAATTCTGCCCCAGTTCCACAATACCATTTAAAATGCAGGTCTGACCTGAATTACCTATGCAAATGAATGATTCAATTATTACAGTAGCACTTGTACTATTTAAATGTGATCATAAGTTTTAGATTTACATGATTTGTTTATACTGAAAAATGCATCACTCTTTGTAGCAGGGATCGGGAAGCAGGAGGCTTTGGGCACCTCAGAAGGCAGGGCAGGGAGCATGGATCTGGGGGCTGTCGGTGCGTCATAGTGATCCGCAGCGAGACAGCTGTGGCTATTAACTGGACCCTGTAACAATCAGAGCGCAGCACCAGACTGCCATGGCGGGGACGCTTCACCCACAGCGGCGCGGCGGCCCTGGGCTGGCTGCAGTGACTTGGCGGGGACGGAGGTGCCTCCCCAACCACTAGGGGGCCAAGCAGGCCAGGCGCTAGGTATCGGGCCACGTGCAGTGCGGACTAGGGGCGCAGCGCGGGGCCGAGCGACCGGCGGCCGGGTGTACCGCAGCCTGCAAGGGGCCCACCCAGTCGTATGGGTCTCGCGGGGCTGCTCTCAGCTGCCGGCCGGGATCCCTGGGGCCGGCAGCTCCCCATGGGCAGTAGCCAGTTCTGCGCAGGCGCCCCGCACAGAACTTAGCTGCAGCCCCGCGCTTCCCTCTGCGGCTGGGCGGGCGCCGGCCACTGCCGCCAGGCGGAACCTTCGTGCGGGGCCGTCTGCTGCAGGGGCAGGGGCGCCGGGGGAGGGAGATCACAGTGACTCGCCGCCGGCTGCTTCCTTCCGGGGGGGGAGGTGCGCGCGCGCCGGGCGGGAAGCGGAACCGGGACGGGAGGGATCTACCGCCTCACGCCGCCGCGGGGCTCGGGGTGAGTGTCCGCGAGAGCCGGCTGGGCGCCCCCTCGGGCGGCTCTGCCTGGGGAGCAGCCAGTGGGGGGAGGGAAAACGGTGCTTCCTTCCTGCCCACCACTCCGCCCGGGTTCGGGGCTCCGGTCTCCCCTGCCGCCGCCCGGGCCCGCTGCTCTCGTCCCTGCTGCCCCATGTCTCGCCCGCCGTTGATCCCTCCCCCGGCCGGGATCGAGGGCTCCCTGCCTTCCCGGCCCACAAATAGCCCGCTGCTGACCCCTAGGCCCTCTCCTGCCACCGCGCCAGGCCCTGCTGTCCAGGCCGTGCTGCCTTCATCGCTGAGCAGCCCCCGCTCCGGGCAGGTCCCCGCGCGGCGCCCTTCAGTGACCGGCAATGACGCTGTGCCCCTAGAGGCGCCTCCATCGTCCGTTTTTAAAGCACGTGGTCCTCATTAAGCTATTTATCATCCCACCACCTCTCTGTCGGCCCGGTTTTGCAGAGGGGAAACCGAGGCCTGTAGAGATTAAATCACTTGCAGGGAGTCACAGAGGAGGCCTGCCGCTGCGTTAGGCATAGACCTGATGTCTGACTGCCATTTCTGGGTTTTCCTGGCTTGTGCCTTTTGGTGAGATTGGACAGCGGAAGGTCACAGTGGTTATCAGCGTATGATGTCCAGTCTTGAGGGGAGCGGGCTACGTGTGGCTTGTGAGTACGCTTTAGCTGTGGGAGCCCCCTCCATACTAAATAAAAGGGGTTGGTATGACCTCTAACTTTAGGGTTTTCCTCTGAGCTTCTGGCAACTTTACATAATGGGCTTTGGATTCACCTACAATAAACCATAGAGACTAAGCTGTACTCTGCTGTCAGCTAGAAATGAAGTCCAGTACCGCCCTATGGTGTGGTGTAGTGTAGCTCACGTTTTTGCACTCTTATTAGTGCATGTTATGTTTTCTTGTTATAAACCCCCCCCCCCCTTTAACACTGGCAAACTCTCTCATTAGGCCAAAATATTCTGGGTTTAGACTTTGGTTGAAGGTAAACTGGTGATCTTGTACATGTGTAAAGTAAGAGCAAAAAGTGGCTTGATGGTTTCCAACCGGGGGAGGAGGGGGGGGAAGCTCACCAATTATAAAAACAAATGCATAGCTTTTGGGGGTGTTTTTAAACAAGCATGCACTAACAGCTGGAGCTAGAAAGCTGAAATTGGCAGGAAAATAGGCCTCAGGAAATGGCTGTAAGGGTTCAGATTAAAAAAGTTTTGATTTGACTTCGTTATTAGGGCTTAATTCAAAATTGTTTTATGTACTGTAATTTTTATTGTGTACAATTTTTTAGCACTTTTACAGACGTTCTAAGCAAAGTAGAGTTGGTATAGCAAACTGTTTAATGCACCTGCATGCTTCTAAAGGGGCATGTTGAATGAAGCAGTGCTCTTGTGGAGCACGTTTTTAACATGTATTGGCTAAGTTTTCTATGACATTAAACCTTTTCCTCATGAGTAATGTGCACATTCAAAAAGCAGTGGTTCTTTGTATGGCATAGGTAGTATGGGTTACTGTATCTGCACTCTAGTTTGTGGCCTATAGTATTTACATGCATCAGGGAAATTATGGAGGGAGTCCTCTGAGGCATACTGGATGTTATAAAAGCAGAGAAGACATCTGTAACCTCTCCCATCTTGTGACCTTCTGATGTCATTGGTGTGGCTTCTGACTTTTCAGACAATATTGCCACAATAAAAATAGTGGTATTTATAGTGAATGAAGCAACAAGTGGAAGGAGACACTAAGAAAATGGGTCATTTATCTTTATATAAAGTTAGAGGTAATGTGTGTAACTTAATAAAGACCTCCATTATAAGTGAGTCTTGCAGTCCTCTTTTGTGATAGCTAGAGGCTGCATTCAAGTGATTTGCATTACTGTGATTCTGAAGACAGGATTACCAATGATTTTGGTATTCATAGCTGCTGGTTAGAGAGGGGATGATGAAATTCCAAGAGAAGGTTGAAGATATTTGAACTCCCCTCATTTAGTCCACGGTGTGCAATGGAGCTATCTTAAGAGTAGGATGTGCATAGAAGGGGTTGATGTGAGGTGGTTGCCAGCATGCTTTGTGTTGTGGTAGTAGCTGAGGGGCCGCAGTTGTGGCGCAGGGTCCTATTGCATTAGAAACTGTGCAAATACAACAAAGATGTTTCCCTGATCTAAATAGCTTACACTTTAACAGGAAAATATAGCAAATGGAGGGAAGGTCCCTAGGAAGGGGAAAAAAAAGCACTTATCTATGCTTATATACTGAAGAAAGGAGCATTTGCTCTTGCTCAGATGTCTAAGAAGAATCAAGAATATTTTATGACCAGATAAGCAACTTGTGTTGGAAGAGGAAGAGAAACCAGAGCAGCTGCCTGTTTTGTATGCTTGTGAAGGGCTGTTATATGTTCAGGCAGAACTTGAAGAAAACGTCTATTTAAAATAAATAAATTAAAATGCAACCATTGGTCAGAAACAATCAAAGGCTCAACCCTAAGTTAACTACCCTTGCTCAGTGAATTGATAGAAAAATCCATTAAAATACATTGGCCAAAAAGATCTTATAAATAGTTTAGGAAGATAAGCTTAAACTAGCACTTTTGTTAAACAGCTTCTCTTATAGTGTAGTATTTCTCTGCAAGTGAATAAGCATTTTATTGGAGATTCTTTACTGTTCTTTACTGACTATTTTTATTCCCTTTGCTTCAACAGACCAGGTTTAACAAAATCAGCAAACTGTCTACATAGTTCTAATTAATTAATTGAGTCTCTAAAAGGGCAGCTTCTCTCAAATGCAAATATATACACTTTGAGATTTGAGTAAAATATATCCCTAGAAATAAGGAATTATGACTTGAAAAGAAAAATAATTTTACTGATTAGTATTGGAACATGTTAGCCAGTTCTAGCAGTCCTCCATTAGTCATTGAACTGTAGTGCTCTTTTACTCCAGTCTGCTCAGTCCAAGTGTGGCAGTCAGGCAGAACAGAATGGCAGTGTTTAACATGAGTGCAGGATCTTTGCATGCATGACTGAATAGCAGCTAGCCAAGAGAGGAAAAAAATTAAGGGTATGTTGATTCTAAATCATCCAGCTTGGCCATGGCTGACAGCTCCTTTTGGAAGTCAGCCATGGAGAAGGAGAAATGGTTCATGTTACCTAAGGATCTCTTACTCAGTCACCCTAGACCTAAAAAGCAAGGCAGCCAGTGGTTGAATGAGTTTTCAGACTGAGACCCTTCTAGTTCAGTACCATGTAGTCCTGGTCTACGTTTAAAAATTAGATTGACCAAACTATATTGCTCAGAACTGAGACATTTTACAACCTTTGTGATGCAGTTAGGTTGAGCTATTCCCTACTGCAGACGCAGCTAAGTCAATGTTCTTCCATGGACCTAGCTACCACCACTCACAGTGGTGGATTATCTCCTTTGATGAAAAAACCTCTTGTCAATGTAGGATGTGTTCATGCTACAGCACTTCAGCAGCATAGCTGTGCTGCTGTGGTGTAGACATACTTACAGACTTGGGGCAGGGAAGAACAGACTTCTAATCGGATTTCTTACGTTTTAGGACCAGAAGCAATCTATTGTCACTGTATGATATCACATCTAGGGAGGTTACAGGGCGTAAAGGAAGTTTATCAAGGGATAAGGGTTGGCCTCCAGAAAAGCCAAAGATAGAAAATAGTTACGTTTGCTTAAAGGCTAGCATTTGCAGCCTTCTGGGGAAGGGAACTGTACAAATCAAGACTACAGATATCTTGTAATGAATCCAGACTATAATGCTCTAATACCCAAATGTGGAATACATGCCTTAAAAACGTGACAATGAGCCATAATGAGACACATACAAAAGTAGTTGAGGAAGCTTGAAATGTGTTATCTTTCTTTACCAGATAGAAAAAAAAAGAACTTTTTTTTTTAAAGTCAGCATTTTTGATACTGGTAAATCATAGCAATAAACCAGTAGGCCTGAATCGGAATGGGGTAAACTTGGAACTAAAATGTGGCATGTCCCTATTAGTAAGGTATTGTATGGTTGAAAGGATTGCAAATTTTTTAGTGAACTGTTCTGAAATGAAGATCTTCTTGAATACATTAAAATGTAGAAGCAAGGGTTCAAATTACTGTGGTTGCCTTTTGTACTCAGAGGTGACAAGCCAGATTTTGATTACATCAAGCATTTAACCCTTTACACTAATTTTTGGGCTTCTGTTTCCAGTTTGAGGATGATCAGAACTCAGAAGTTTACATATTGTCAATTAGAAGTGTGTCCTTTAGTTCCAGATGCAACTAGTTAAGTTTAGTGTAGCAAGAAGTTACATGAGCTTTTGCCACTATTGTAAAAATAGAAAATAGTTGGAACTGTTGCATAAGATGATAAATTTGACTTTTTAGACTTGAAAAATATGCATTATTTTCCTTTAAAGCTTTTCTCCTCTGACTTCTGTTTAGTGTTAAATCAAAATGGTACATGCTGAAGCCTTTTCTCGCCCCCTGAGTCGGAATGAAGTTGTTGGTTTAATTTTCCGTTTGACAATATTTGGTGCGGTAACTTATTTTACTATTAAATGGATGGTAGATGCAATTGATCCAACCAGGAAGCAAAAAGTAGAAGCCCAGAAACAGGTAAGATCAAATATTTCTTCTAAATATTTGTTACTTTCTAAGAACACTCTTATGCATACCACTCTGTATATGCACAGAAACCAGTTCAACTACTGAAGCACATCTAGGACAGGGATTGAAAGTACCCACTCAGTAGAAGTGTACTGGAAAAAAGAAAAGAAAAGAAAAGAAACAGAAGCAGAAGTATTGAGTGGGAAGATTTCTGTGGCAGATGTTAGGGCCTAAGCTACCAGTCTCTGCAAAATTTAAACTTTAGTTTAAAATCAACTTTCTAGCTCATGGTTGTGAAAATAACCTTCCAAATGTAAAGTGATGCAATGTTGTCCTCCTCAGTCTGCAGGCAGATAGTACCAGTACTTCTGCTGCTAATAGCTTTGACTAGCAGCAGCAGGGGGAAATAAATACTCAGTCTCACTGCCGCCATTTAAAACTTTGTGGGCAGCTATAAAACTAAAGAAACAGTTTAATTCTATGCTACTGCTGCAGCTTTTTGGGAGTTTGAGTTAATAGAGGTAGTCACTGTAGCTGTTCATGGCAAAGGAGAAACCAAAACATGAGAACTGAAGGAGATGTAGGATAGCTAGAGCCATACTGGCCTCTTACTGTTCTTGCTATCAGGAGTTCTTTAATGACCTGAACATCAAAAAGGAATCCTACAAAAAGCGGAACCATGGATGAATTGCTAAGGAGTACAAAAGAATAGCACAAGCATGTAGGAATAAAATCAGAAGGCTAAGGCACAAAATGAATTGCACCTATTAAGGGACATAAGGCAATAAGAGGAGGTTCTTTAAATACACTTTCCCTCTTTCTCTTGCTCCTAATGTAAGTCCACCACTGAGCAAGAAGGAAGGGCTAACAGAGGAGATCAAGAAAGCGGAGGTGTTTAATGTTTATTTTGCTTCATTCTTCACTAAAAAGGTTAATGGTGAACAGATACTCAAGCAAATGTTAATGACAAGGGGGACCGGATGCAAGACTAAAGAAGGGAAAACATAATACCTCTCTTTAAAAAGGGGAACAAAGACGGCCCAGGGAATGACAGACCAGCCTTACTTAGATACCTGGAAAGATACTGGAACAAACTAACAATCAATCAATCAGTTTGTAAGCACCCAGAGGATTGGTTAAGGAATAATTCACATGGATTTGGCAAGAACAAATCATGCCATATCAACCTATTTTTATTCTTTGACAGGTTTATTGATCTGGTGGATAGGGAGGAAGGAGTCTGATGTATCTTGATTTTTAGTAAGGCTTTTGGCACAGTCCCCTATGACATTCTTATAAGAAAGCTAGATGAAGTTATTTTAAGGTGGGTGCACAACTAGTTGAAAGACCGTACTTAAAAAGAGGAGTTATCAGTAGTTTGCTGTCAGACTGAGAGGGGGTAGCTAGTGGTATCCCACAGGAGTCAGTTCTGGGTCTGTCACTAGTCAATATTTCAGTTAACTTGGATGATGGAGTGGAGAGTATGCTTATAAAATTTGCAGATGACACCATGCTGGGAGGGGTTGCAGTCACTTGGGAGGACATTATTTGAATTCAAAATGACTGACAAATTGGAGAATTGTTCTGAAATAAAGATGAAATTCACTAGAGACAAGTGCAAAGTAGTTCAATTAGGAAGGAAAAAAATTCAAATGCACAACTCCAAAATAGGGAATAACTGGCAAAGTGGATTGCTTAAAAGGAGCTTGGGGTTATAGTGGATCACAGATTGAGTCAGTGTGATGCAGTTATGAACATGGATAATCTAATTTGGTGGTGTATTAACAGGAGTGTCATGAGACATAGGAGATAATAGTCCTACTCTATTCAGCACTGGTGAGATCTCACCTGAAGCATTATATCCAATCCTGAGCACCACACTTAAGGGGAGGGAGGGAGTTAAGAAGAGAGCAACAAAAATAAAAAGTTTAGGAAACCTGTGAGGAAAAACTAAAAACCTGGGCATCTTTAGTCTTGAGAAAAGACTACTTGGGGGAGCTGATAATTCTTCAAATATGTTAAAGGCTGTTATAAAGAGGACAGTGATCAATTGTTCACCTCGTCTACTTGAAGTTTGGAGGAGTGGTACTTATTATGTGGGGCTTATTCTGCAGCAAGGTTAGCTATTAGGAAAAACTTGCTAACCAAAAAGGTATTTAAGGTCTAGAATATGCTTCCAAAGCAGCTTGTGGAGTCTCCATCTCCAGGACAAACACCTGTCAAGGATGGTCTAGGTTTACTTTGTTGCGCCACAGCTCAGGGGGCTGGAATTGAAGACTTCTTGAGGTTCCTTCCAGCCCTACATTTCTATCACTTTCTACAGCAGCCAAGATACTCTGGACAGGAGGGAAGAGACAGCAGATTGGTCTTCCAGTGGCTAGGATTGTTGCAGTTTTAATGTTCAGTCACCTATTAACCAGAAGCTGATAGTCTTCAAGCAGGATATGTGGATAGCACCCTAGTAGCAGTCCCACACCCTCCCTATTCCCAGTACTTCTGGAAAGCAATGGGTTTGGGTTTCTCACGAGGGTGTTTTCCCTGGACCTGGCTATTTCATTCCCTCCCTCCTAGGTCTCTTGCATCTATATAAAGTTTAGTCTTTTGACTGGTAGATGGGATAACTTTTTCAAGCCCTGGTTTAAGACAGGAAATGAACACTAGCATATCTAATTGAAACTACGCTTTATGTAGTGCCTTTGGTGCAAAGGACATCTAGGTAAATAGAGTATACTTACTCCAGCATCTTGGTCAAACTAGAGTTAACTCCCTTCAGGTGTTCTTTGTTTGATAAGTGGTCAGGACCAGCATCATTTAAGAGACTGCATCTTTAATACAAAGTTCTTTATATTACTATGCTGGGGCAGTGCTTTTATACAGACAGTGGGAGTAGTGCCCCCTACTCTGAGATACCACTTTCTGCAGCACTCTAGGCTTCCTCTGAGATTTGTCATCTAACAGCTGGCCAAATCTGATCCTACTCAGCTTGTGAAATTTAATGAAATCACTTTCTGTGGTAGTATAACTGCAGGCCAAATTTGTACTTTATCACCTCAACTATTTTTCCAGCCTTAATGCTTAAATTCACCTTCCATGCCCTGTGATCTGTCTTCTTGATGTCCATTTTATAACATGGTGGCATTAACTAGATAAAGAAGTAATTCATCATAGAGGGAAAGGGAAGAGGAGTCTGTTTTAATTTCTGTATCCACATCACTTCATTAATATGAATAGAAGTGATATGTGGAATAATGGACAAATCTTCTAAGGCTATATCTTCACTAGGGAATTGTAGAGGAAAATTATTTTGGTTCAGCTGATTATGCAAGTGTTAACAAAACAAATGGGTTTAAAAAATAGCAAACTGAACGCAGAAAAATGCTGTCCAAGTTGTGTGGGTTGTTTTGATAGAAGTATTTGCTCTCTAACTGTATAGCTATCCCCTTATACAGGATTTCTAGAGTAACTCCAGTTACATTTCTATTAAAGTGTGTAGTTACTCCCTAAATATTGTACACGCTGTATATGGCACTGCATATCCCTCTCTATCGATCAGTACTGGAAAGTAAAGTATTCGGCCCCTGCCACAGGTAGTGGTAGACATTGTGTGCTGCTCTACGCCACCCATCAATGTGCCTCAGCCTAAGGGGTAGACGGAGCAGGATGGCCAGTCTTTGCTGTTTCAGTCCTTGATGGGTCTGCTGTGACCAGCACTCAGTATTGTTTGATATGCAATTTTTTGATGTGACATTTGTCAAACTGAGACCATGAATTAGCTCCACGTAGCCTACTGAATAGATAGTA
Organism: Emydura macquarii macquarii; assembly: GCF_026122565.2. Lineage (NCBI taxonomy): Eukaryota > Metazoa > Chordata > Testudines > Chelidae > Emydura > Emydura macquarii. Next base: position 19,450,921 of record NW_027131527.1, on the reverse strand, counting down.
ATGCCTTTTTATTGCAAAGGACTCAAGCCACGTTCAAACGGATGACTTTCTATCAATTTTCTAGCTCCTAACTTCCAAACCTCAAGATAGTTCAAAATTGTTGTTTTAAAAGTTGCTATTTAACCTTTTTTTTCCTTTAATGTTCCTGGCTGCTCTTCTCTCTTTTTCTAGGCAGAAAAACTAATGAAGCAGATTGGGGTGAAAAATGTCAAGCTTACTGAATATGAAATGAGCATTGCTGCACATCTGGTAGACCCTCTTAGTATGCATGTAAGAAACTATGTTCACTGCTCATTTTCCCCTATTATTTCCTATAATAAAAATGGTACTTTGTATATGTGTAAAACAAAGTGAAACACTTGATATATAGAAGATCTTAATAGTGTCGTCAGAAGACAAAAAGTTATCCTACAATTAGGAATTATATTTTCATAATTGTAGAACTTTAAAACTTGAAAAGCTCATCATTGTCAGCATGTATCCAAGTGGAAAATAACTTTTTACCAGGAAATCATTAACTGCATCATAGAGAGTTTCTTTTTCTCTGCATCTTTTAATTTTTTTTTTTTTGGATAATGTTACATTTACGGTCTTCAATCTTTGAGATTTCAGACTTAGATTCCTTGGAGGCCCTGTAAGAATCAGGGTAATGTTTGCTAACCATTGGTATAATACAGTCTAACTTTATTCTCAATACTGTGTTTGTACATCAGGTAACCTGGAGTGATATTGCAGGTTTAGATGATGTCATTACAGATCTGAAGGACACAGTCATTTTACCTATCAAGAAGAAACATTTGTTTGAGAATTCCAGACTCTTGCAGCCACCAAAAGGTAAGGAGAAAGCATCCATCCTTCTCTGGTGTTTAGACAGGCAGTGTTGAGTTGGCAGTAAACTTGAGAGAGAGTCAAAAATCTTTTATTTATATTGTTATAAAGTTGAAGTATCTCCATTTAAGTCCTTAGTCACAATTGTTTTGTACTCATGTACATAAGAGCAAAATTTGGACCTAAGTAGTAGATAGGACAAGAATATAAAGACAGGCAGTGTTGAGTTGGCAGTAAACTTGAGAGAGAGTCTCTTTTATTTATTTTCTATTGAGAAGTTTTGTACTCATGTACATTTTGGACCTAAGTAGTAGATAGGACAAGAATATCTTTTTTTCTTTGTATTACGTGAAAGCCTTCTTTGTATAATTGATTGTGTTATCTTCATCAATTATCCCCTCAAAATGCTCAGTTCTGTTTTGTTTGGAAATAAGTATTTTATAAACAAAATTGTTAGCTTGTTAGGAATTTAGCTTGACTTGAAAATTTGTATTTGGTCATGTGCTTTAATAAAGATGAAAAAAAGAGCTATTTGTATAGACCTTCCAAACAGACCAAGCCCCACAATTTTATCAGTCATTTAAATCATGAACATGGGAGATGCATCTCAAGTAATTATGCCTCTGTAGATGTAGAAAGCCACAAAAACAATTAAGAAAAAACTCAGTTTCTGCAGCTGTGTTTATAGAGAACATCCATTTAAATGTAACTAAATAAGAAAAGAAAACCTATTCACTACAGGAAACTGTAAAATTGTTTGAATGACTCATTTTAGAAAATGAGATTATGTACTTCAAATAATAAGCACTGCATTTTAAAAAAATGCTTTTAAAAAAGTTTATATGGATTTCCCTACTTGATTACTGATTTTTTTCATAAGCCTTTTCAGGAAGGTAGTGACTACAGACAAAGCCCTAGTAAATGCCCCGAGTAAGCAAACTGAAATTCCCACCTCACCCCCATCAGTTTCTTTGAGTCATAGTAATCTTGACTGTTTCTTGTAACTGTAATAGGCACAAAACAAAGCTTCAGACTAATATTTTTTAAAGTGTAAAGAGCTGTTATGTATTAGCTCTTAGCTAACAGGTAAAGCTGTCTTGAATAATGAAGTTATTGGATTTTTTTATTAAGGCAACAAAATAATTGCAGTACAGTTGAGTACATGGAGTTCAGTGGATTGGTGGCAGTAACTGAAAGGTTACTTGGATGCCAGCCTTAAGGAAATCTAGCTATACTGTGACTTTATACACTGCTGTGTTAGTCACACTAAAATGGGTCTTCCTTCCTTTGGTGACACTAAAACTTTAACGCTTACTTTTCAGGAGTACTTCTCTATGGCCCTCCAGGTTGTGGTAAAACTCTGATTGCCAAAGCTACAGCAAAGGAAGCAGGTTGTCGATTTATTAATCTCCAGCCTTCAACATTGACTGATAAATGGTATGGGGAGTCTCAGAAACTGGCTGCTGCTGTCTTCTCCCTTGCTGTAAAGCTACAACCTTCCATCATTTTTATCGATGAAATAGGTAAAATACATGTTTTCTTATAGTAATAGAAAGAAGATTAAACTTTAAGTGCAAGTTGATGTATGATACTACTAATTCTCAGAAAACTTACAGAACAAAATGGTAATGAAACAAGATTTAATCAGCATAAATAGTATTGAAGAGCATAGGTGGCAAAGTGGCATGTTTCATATTACAGAAGTCCTAAGTTAAATTTTAAGTAAAGTTATTTCTATACATTCTTTAAAAGCTTTACCAGCACTAATAGTTAGTTTATGAATTTACATCTGGGATTAGTTATTGGAGAAATAACAATGAACTCAGGTTCTCAGTTTGTGTCCCCATTCTGGAAATATGTCAGTGGTAAATCACTACTGTTCTTTATCCATGGGGCTAAGTTGGTCCTTTAGAAAGCTCATAGTTAGAAAGGAAAAAGGCTTTCCTGAAATACATAGTTATCACTGAAAGGCCTGGGTAGATAAAACTAACTCTTGGGCTGATAGAATATTGAGGAAGAGAAGGGCATGGAATTAGAAGACAGCAAAGAAATGGGTGGTTAGAATTAACAGAACAGTCACATGGTAGACGTGAAGAAGATGGCTGCCTAGTCCCAGATCTCATCACACATCAGTTCATCTCTAATAATTACTTTCCTAGCAAATTGCCAATAAGTTGGTCATAAAAATGTAAATTAATTCCCTGGATAAACTTCAAGCTGTTGAATATGGCTTCCAATGAAAAAATGAGGCAACAAAAGATCTAAACCTGAATCACCTAAGCAGCTGAAGGGGGAAACCACAGCAAAATCTAGCTCAGCACTGAAAGAAGCTCTTGAAGACAGACTGGATTCAATTTCAATAAATATTTGTGGCATCTCTAAAGAGGTAGATGATGTAAAATCCCAAATGGTTCTCTCAGAAAATGATCTACAAAAGACAGCCATTGAAACTACTGAAATTCCAGAAGAAATCGCCTCCTTAAAGCTTAAGCTAGACAAACTGGAAGAAAAATGGGAAGATACAAAACAGATTTCAAAGAAACAACCATCACCTCTTGTGTGTTGCTGAGGGTCTAGCAGAGAAGGATAGTATCAGCTTTCTTTAGAAGCTACTCCATGCCATATTTAAATTGATCCTGTAACAGGGTTCACTTACCATTAGGGCACCTCTTCCTGGCTGCTCTGGGGATTACCTCTGTCCACATCTGATGCCCCCCTCTCAATGGTTGCTTTCACTGTGTCCCTCCTTGCTCTCTCTTTCTAGGACACAGGTGATCCCGCTTCATGACTCAGCTCTCTGGCCAGGTTACTATGGTGCTCCTCCCCTTCCAGGAGATCAATCCCACTGGATCAGCTGTTGTCATCTGTTCCAGGTGGTCTTACAATCCACAGCTAGGTTCTGTGCTATTTTCCCAGTGGCTGGTAGAGGAACCTAGGCCTGCACACTACTCCAGCTCTAGTCCAAAGACCCTGTGTCCAGTAACTATGGTCTTAGTGCTATTTCCATGTTGCTTTTTTCTTGGACTCCTTCCTACTTCTTTGCTCTGTCCTCTGGCTCCAATGCTCTCTGGGTTTACCAGCTCAAACTCCCACCTCCCGGGAAGTAGCTGCAGACTACCTAGCTCTAAGCACACCTTACTTCCCCTGGGGTCCATTTCTGCTGCCAATTTCCTGGCTTTATACCAGCACCACCTGTTCCTTTTCAGCTGGGCTCCATCATCAATCAGCCTTTCAAGCCCTGGCTCTCTCCCAGGTGCAGCCTATCAGGCTAATTGATCTCACTTAACCTGCTCTGCTTTGTGGGGGATGGACATCCTCATCTGCCACTGTTAGATATTGAAAGGGCCCATCAGATGGCTGGTATTAGAAGGTGGAAGTCTGACAAGCCCAGACCTACCATTTTCAAGCTGCTGAAGTTCAAGGATAAAGTAATGTTAATCAGTGCTACCAGAAAAGCTGAAACCTTATGTCAGTGTTTCTTAACCTGGGGGTTTAGAGGGGTCGCAAGTGCAGATCTGGTATTGGGGGTGGCAAGAAAGGCAATTGCCTGGAGCCACAGGGGCGCCATGAAACTAAGTTACATGCCTCAGCCCCGTGGGGGTGGGACTCAGGCGTCAGGGGTACAGTAGTTTGGAAAGGTTAAGAACCACTGCCTTATGTATAAGGGCCACAAAATTACTCTTTTCTGACTTCTCAGCTGATCTTAACAAAAGGAGGGTTGCATTCAATGGCATAAAGTGAATCCTGAGGGGGATCACTGTCAGATCCAGCATCAAGTACCCATTATCTACCTTCACTATGGATTTAGCAGGTTCCACAAGATTTTGCAAAGCCACTCTGAAGCTTGGCAGACACTTCAAATATTGAGATCAGATTTGACCAAAAATAGCAGAATAGTAGAACCATCATGAAAAGTATATCTCAAGTTTAAAAATCAGTTTTTCTTATGTATCCTTGTAAGTATGATAATATTCACTTATATAATCTTCCAGCTCCAAGCAGATAACCAGTTAGGCTGAACTCTTTGCTGATCCCCTTTGGAACTCAGCAATAACAATTGTATAGCACTGTAGAGAAAAATAGTGCTATGTCCCCCAGTTTAGTGTATATTTATCTACTGTCTGTAGTATTATCCGCACTGATCATCACATCTTGCTCAGCTAGACAAAATCTCTTCTCCGCTTTGCCTCTGATGGATCATGTTATGGTGACCATAAATCCCTTGGAACAGTCCATACTCCTGATATGTAAAGTAGACTGTAACATAAACCTTAAATAGCACTAGTTATTCAATTTGTGCTGAGATACTATTAATATGAAACTTTTTATATTGTATTTTTCATATTTAGATATTGTACTAATTTTATATTTGATTTACCAAATGACAATATTCTAAACACAAAAATATTTATTAGATAATATAGGAAGGGGAGGAGCAGAGGGAATCTTCAGGGTTCTGAAGATGCCCACACTTTTTTCTTCTGTTACATATATATACTTCAGACGACTCATGATATTTAACTACAGATCTTTTTGTATACCAGATATCCTTAGGCTCAATTGAAGGCATAAATTCATTCAAAACTAACCAGTATCTATTATGTATAAACACAGATGATAGCCTAGAGATGTGGTTTTACGATATAAGTGGGGAAATATGTATCTTTAGAATAAGGTTATAGATCTTAAAATATCTTTTAAAACTTTGCCATGAATTTTCTGAGTGTGTGCTCCTGGAATGTGTGGGGACTTAACTGACCTTCTAAAAAGAATTAAAATCCTGAGATCAAAAAAGGTTCCAAGTGGCTTTATTGCAGGAAACTCATGTAGCAGGATTAGACGCCAATAAAATCAAGAAAATGTGGGTAGGTGTTGAGTATCTTTCATCATTGAATTCTAAGAGCAGAGGCACATGCATCTTAATTCATAAAAGTGTATCTTTTCAATGTATACAGTCTTAGTCTGATCCTGAAGGAAGATACTTTCTTCTTGAAAGCTGTGCCAGCTCAAAAATGTTAATTCTAAGGAAGCATTTACAATCCAAGTGTAGGTAATTCTTAATTTTTCAAAGACGTTGCAGACATTCTGGCAAATAAAAAGACATGGCTATAATACTGAGAAATGATTAGAATACTATGCTAGACTGGTATCTAGACAAATCCAATACATGTGATTTAATACCACAAGGAGCATGACTATTTCTCTGCTGTTCATCTTATTCCAGAATTGACTTTTTTCTAGTGTCTTCAGAACTGATTCCAGCATGCCTTGAAGCAACTATTGATAATATATTGATTTCAGATCATGTTCCAGTAATACTTACCATAGAAGCTGGTTACACCTCACTGAAGTCTTGTAGGTGGAAGCTGAACACTCTGCTACTAAAAGGATGCAAAATTTTGTTCCACAGTTGATGCAGTCATCTCTAACATCATACAAGAAAATAAGCACTTAGTTACTTCAGATATCCTCTTTTGGGAAGCTTAGAAAGCTACTGTAAGAGGTGAATGCATAAAGTATGCCTCCTAAAAGGAAAAAGGAACTCAAGTGACTAGACTCTCTGACTAAGGAAATAGATGAGTTGCAGAGAACGCACAATACTGACACAAGTAATGAAAACCTCTTACATTCTCTAATCAACACCAAATATAAATATAATGAATGCTTATCTAGCCAAGTAGCATTTACATTCAGCAGGGTCAAACAAAGATATTCTGAATGGGGAGCTAAAGCAGGTAAACTACTGGTCTGAATTTATGATGGAACTAGCCAACCACACTATTTCTTCCTTATTACAAGAAGACAGGAGTGCTATCCTTGAACCTTAATTTTAATTAAATTTATATCAAGCTTTATATAAATCAGGCAACAAACGTGACTAATACATTTGATCATTTCATTGAAGGCCTACCTTTTAATACCATGACTTCAGAACACGTGTTATTCATGGACAAAACTTTCACAGCACATGAAATCGAACAAGCTATACGAAATATGAATTCCAGCAAGGCCCCTGGGATAGATGGCTTTGCAGCAGATTTCTACAAAATATTTTTTAATCAGCTATCTTCTATTCTTTCAAAGATCTTCACTGAAACATTCCAAAAAGGAATCATGTCTCGTGACATGAGAACTGCTTTAATTACCTTAATAGTAAAGAAGAACAAAGATGGTAGCAACTGTGGTGACGTCCTCATTATCTCCACTGAACATAAATGCAAAAATTTTACTGACACAACTGAGCACCATTATCCTGTCAATTATAGGTGCAGCTCAGGTTGGTTTCATTAAAGAAAGATTGCCTAGAGATAATACAAGAAAGTTGCTCACTTGATCCAGTATACTCAGATGTTCCCTTCATAGCCTTATTGTTAGATGCAGAGAAGGCCTGTGATAGGGTTGGATGGCTTTATATAATGTCCGTCCTAAAAAAATTCATATTGACCCAGTGTTCTCTAATTGGGTCAGTGTATTGTACAGCTCTCCCCTCGCTTCACTATCAACTAATAGAATTATTTCTCTCACATTTCAGCTAGAAAGAGAGACGCAACTGGACTGTCCCCTCTCACCTCTCTTTTTTTTAATCTCTCTCGAACCACTGGCAATATGCATTCATCAGCACTCAGCCATGGAAGGTGTGACTATAAGCAGGAAGAATATAAAATCCAATTTATATGCTGATGACATTTTTGAACTATTGAAGAATCCATTCTCATCAATCCCATCATTATTGAATGTAGTTGACATTTTTGGTGATATCTTTGGTTTTCGCATTAATTAGAATAAATCACAAGCAATGGATGTATTGAAAAGATCAGATCCTTCTGAGTTTCAGCATTTTCCATTTAAAATGTGCAAGGAAGTAACAAGAAATTTCCAAGGATGTAGAGAGGTGGTATCTCTTCTCTTTGTCCTAACTGGGGAAAACAGAAATAGTCAAAATGAATATCTGCCCAAGATTGACTTATTAGCATTAGCCTATTGCTTTTCAAGGTCTCTCTCTCACTCTTTGCTTGAATAAATAGGTTTATCATGCAATTTGTGTGGGATGAAAATAGCCTCTGGTTGCACAAGATCCTTTTAAAAAAAAAAAAAAAAAAAAAAAAAAAAAAAAAAAAAATCCTGGACAACTGGGGTTGCCAGATTTGTATCTTTATTATCCAGCATGCCAAATGCATCCTGTTGTAAGGTAGTTCCCCACCAGTGGCGTTGTATATACACCAGCCTGGTTTGAGATCAAAGAAAGTGTAGCTATGCCATTTGGTTCCCTCTCCTCTTCTATAGACCTTAAGAGGCTACTTACGCCCTTAAGTAAAAATCAAATATTTGCATATACATGGGGCATCCTGCAACGCATTAAGATGATTACAGCATCCAATGTTACTAATTTTCTTCTTATGCTGTTATAGGATAACCCATGCTTCAAGATCAAGGACAACTCCACACTTATCTGGCTTAATGTGAATGATACTTCAAGTTCTTTATCCTTGTGATTCTTGCAGAATAAGATATTGAATGGGTACTACTGAACTCCAGAATGTTTGTCTAAGGCTAAATTGGCAACACATGGCAAATGTTGGAGATGTAAACAGCCACATGTGAACCTTTCACACATCCTCTACACCAGTCAAAAATGCATGTGTTCTGGGACACCATATTCAGTGCTCTCTCAAACACTGTGTGTCACTATCTTTCCTCCTCTCAGCTTGTGTATTTTAGGGGTGGAGGATAAATTGGTATTACCAATTAACATTAAGAAATATATTGCAATAACTATTTTAGTGGCCAAAAGAGTTATTTTGAGAAAATGGAAATCTGCGATTTCTCCCTCATATCCAGACTGGTTTAGTGAGCTCTCTCTCACTGCATTAATGGAAAAAATGACTCTTAGAAACGTTTGGAAAGAATACAAGGATTTCTGGTCACACATGAAACTATTGCATACTTTTGCAGTTTAATATGTATTAGTCCCAAATACTCCTAGGTTCTCATTTATCTGTTCAATCACTTGATGCTCTGCATGACCTCTACAGGTTCAGTTTTTGTTTATTGTGGTTTGGTTTGTTCCAGGTTTTGTAAATATGTTGAATTTTGAATGTTAAATTTTGTTACTTATATGCTATTTTCATCTTGTGCACGTATTTTTATTTGGTTTGTTTGTTTGTTTTATATAAAACAATACAACTAAAGTTAAAAAATTTAACAGAACAAAGGAGAATGGGGAGGGAAATAGAAAATATAAAACAAAACAAAAAAATCTACCTAAGGATTAGGAAGAAAGCAGAATCGCTATTTGTTAGGATCTTGAGGATTTATCTTTTTAACTTCGAAGCCATGAATCCATACCAAAGTGAAACAAGAATACTTAAAATTGCTCATTCTCTCTTACGTCAAGGACTTCTTAAGATGACACAGGGGACATGGAGAAACAAGATTTACTGTGAAACATAGTGAAACTTCCACTTTTATTTATGGTGGAGTCTTTTTCCAAAAACACTCTAGTTTTCTTCGGGAAGCGCTCTTACTAACTCTTAACAACCGTGTATACTTCTGGAGCTGATTAGCAGAGCTAGAGATCTTCATGAATGGGCCACTTTGCGTTAAACATGCATCTATGCTATAACCGTTTCCTTTGATAGCTTCCAAGCTTGTCATTCTCAGAGCAGCACTGTGGTAGTCTGCATGAGGAACAAGAATGAAAATTCATTTTTACATATCTAGGAATGGAAAATTAAGAGTTGCCTAAGATACTAACTAGCACTTCCTATAGATTGGCAAATGCAGATTTTTCTCTTCTAGGTTTTCTGCAATAGATTTTGCGAAACAAAACCAATCTCAAAATCTGAAACAATTTCATGTGATTTGTATTTGATGTACCTACATAGTGCTTAGATAATGTAACAGACGATCTAACTAAAATTTCAGTGATATTCATCATCTCTCTCCTGGGTCCCCAAATTTATTTTTCTTTTGTGATTAGTCTTTTATAAATTTGCCTTTGAGAAATATAATAGCATGCAGCTGCTGTCATTGAATCTCTTTTATTTAGATTCCTTCCTACGAAGCCGTTCAAGTTCTGATCATGAAGCTACGGCTATGATGAAAGCTCAGTTTATGAGTTTGTGGGATGGTCTGGACACTGACTATAGTTGCCAAGTAAGTTAAAAGAATAAGATGAAAACAACCATAATTCTTACAGAGAAATTTAATATATATTTTCTCCATTTAGGAGATGGTCAAAAGTAACCTATTGGACATAGTAGCTGCCAGAGGAATTTCTGTTTTGTTGCTGGACAGCAGAATATGTGAGAACAAGAACCCTATTTTAATAGTTCATGCATTCATGTTACTGTTGACAATAGTAAATTATAGACACTTTAAAAAAAAAAAAAAAAAAGTGTCTGTTTTCAGAAGTTTTTCAATAATACAACCACAGATTTGAGATGACTAAATTTGCAACTTTTATTACTTGAAACACATGAACAGTTGTTTCAGGCTAAATGTAATGGCTAAGACAAATACAGACTCCCCATTGCTGTCTGACTGGTGAGGAAATAACTCCACACTGTTCCTTCTGAAATTCACTTGCATGGCTGCTAAATCTTAGAGACTTATTGAAAGATTTGAATATTAATCCCAGTAATATATTATTATAGAAAAGCCTAGACATCCTCCCTGTACCAGCTCAGCTGCTTCTTCACACAGAAACATAATCCTTATGCTTACCGAGTTAAGCTTGAAAGTACAGGAAGCTGATTTTACCAGAGCGTGAATTTACCTCATTTATCCAACACTTCCTTTCTTATCTGATTTTAGTAGCAATACCAAATTAGAAAAAATAATTGCTGCTGCTTGTAAAAAATATTTGTGAGAGACTGAAATTCTCTAGTCTAGAACAGTTGGAGAGTGTCAGGGCAGCCTGCCTCCACACCATCTTATCAGCGTTTCTCAAATTTCACCTAGAGGAACCTCTGTGTAAGGCTCAGAGGGCAGTTCTTTCTCCATATCTATTAAATGTGTGGCCTCTTTTCTCAGTGTGTCAAGATTCCATTTGAGGTGATAGTTTTACATGTGGAAATTAATCCACCAGGAACTGGACAGATGACTGTACTTATTTCACATAGACCACCAAGCAGTCATTGGATGGTACCACAATCACGTCAGACTGGATTTATTTTGGCATTCTAGGATTGAAAGGATTTGTATCCCATTAAAGATGTCCCCAAACCAACCAATGTCTGAGTTCTCTTTCCCTGTAAAACAAACTTCCTCTGTTTCACTACTGGTTTTAACTATCTCTTTTTATAGTTTTATAACTTTAAAATCAGTCAGAATGGTAGTCAAATTAAAATCCAGCCTTTCACATTATCTTGAATACAACTAGTAACTTTATAGCAGACATTTCACCCTATGATTCAAAGACGTACAGTCTTAAGTACAAGTATCAAGCTGTGGACCATCTGCTTTTGAAGAAACAGCACTAGACAGTGCTAATAATTACGCCACACAAAACTTGACGTTAAGGCTGAGTAACCTGATATTCCCTTAGGTACAGACTCCTTCCCATTGTTTTAACATGATGCCTCTTTAAACATTTCGGAAGTTTCTTGGAAACAGTCAAATGAAGCATTCCTTTCCTTCAGTAAAACATATATATGGCTTTCTCCTTACACAACTGAATCCAGTGTACTGGATCTGAAGAAATCATTGTGGTCCCTTATTCATTCTTCTTGGCACAGTGGAAGACCCATTAGAGTAAAATATAGCACAAAAACCTGGGCTGGAGAACTTAAGGAATCTGTTACAAAAATATATCTAAAATATTTGAGAGTTATTGGACATGTCCTTTTAGTATCATGTTCAAGTCGGTTCCATGTTGAACTTCATTACTGTTTAGAAAAATTAAATGGACCTTTCATTCAGAATATTTTGTTGAATATAAAATATTTTTTAAAAGTCTGCTTACCATCTTACTGTCTAGTAACTGTGACACAATTGTGTACCTCAAGGTGGCAGCATCACTCTAACCCATGAAAGCAATGTAGTTCTGGTGCATAGCTCTCAACTTGCCACGGTCACTTCTGGGGGCAAAGATCCAAAAAGAGAGACCCAAGAACAATAGATTTTTAAGAGTCTAAAATGATATGGGATTAATTTCTTTGACATTCATGTTTTTCGTGACCAAGCATTTGCAATGTTCATAACTTAGAGTAACAAGTGAGAAAATGAGATGTGTATGCTATAGGTAAATTTGCTCTTAAAATGACAGTTGAGGTATTGTCCAGTGGTGGAAATATTGTTACTGTATTAAATATGGATTATAAAAATAAGATGCATTCATATTACGTTATGTAAAACCTTTGTAAAGCCTAGCTTCAGATCTAGTTGTTAATACCGAAGCAGTTAGTATATTTTGGCTTTTCAGCTGTTCGGTTTTGTTTTGTTTTTTTTAAATCAAACATTCTTTTTAGTGAACTTTGTGCTTGTGAAAAATGCCATATTGTTAGTCCTGAAATCGTCTGCTTTTTATTTACATAGAAAAAAGATAGTGCTTCCTCATGCTACCCTACCAAAATGCCTCCGCATTGCAAGTTCTAGAGAAAACTTATCCACAGAGACTATTGAATGTTAGTGATCAAACATTGTTATCCTCATGTTGATTTGGACTGAATTTGAATTTCCAAACTAGAGATGAAAGGCTCCAAATAATCAAAATTAACTTGTCCCCTTCCAGCTGTTTAAAATATCCTCATCTGTCTGGTCCAGCAGGATTTAAACAGCATCAGAAAGCTTGACACAACTTCTGTGTAGTCTGATTTGCTTGATGGACTGTAGAACAGCTACCCGATTTGGTTTGTGTTTTGTGAATCCCCATTATGATGATTCTTGCAATAATAATTTCCCTCTGTTGCTTACTCATTCTGTTTGTCTGTATTAAGGTGATTGTGATGGGAGCTACCAATCGTCCTCAGGATCTTGACTCTGCCATTATGAGAAGAATGCCTACAAGGTTTCATATTAACCAACCGGTAAGTCATAGCAAATTATCTTAAATAATGTTGGGTTTTTTTGCCTAGTAGATTAGCAATAGGTAGGTACCCTACCAAAAAAGAGACCTGTCTCTTCACTAGCCAGGCAAACAGAACCAGAGTGATTTGTTAAGGTTTGTTTTCAGTTCCTTAGAAGTACAGATAATTTTGCTTTTTAGGCTGGAATTTCCCATGAGAAACTCGAGATGTACATATTTCAGCTGGAACCAATTCATTGTGCCACCAGTGGCTTCCAAACCCATTTCCTGCACTCATCCTGTCCAACGGTACCCTGTATGCAAATTTATATAGACTTCTGTTCAATTTTTTTTAAGTTGTTGGCAGTTATCTTTGACCATAAAATCAGGCGTCAGCATGTTTTCGCTCAAGAGCTGTCAAAATGGATCAGACTATGCATACATCATGGTTAGACTTGGAAACTGTTCAGCCACCTGAAGATCAGAGCACACTCAAATTCCACAGTATGCCTACTCACTGTTCCTGTTACTGACATAAATAAGGCGCTTGTGTTCTCTGCGCTCACATAGTTTGATTCCTTCAACTTGGTTGCTTCACTTGATGCCCAGTTCAAGAGAACAGCTATGTACTCATATCCTCAACTTATCTACTGGAGAGTTACTATTTATCCATTAATCTCAGAGAGGGGATCTCTAGGGGTGATTCTTGAAACAGGAAGAAGTTATTTACCATGGTAACTGTGGCTCTCTGAAGTGGGAAAGGTGAATAGGGAGCGTGGATCTATGTGGGCAATAATCTGTCTTTTGTAAAAGGATTCCTTGAATTAGTGGAAAAAAAACAAAGGATGTTTGGGGCCATTTCCTCCTTTCATTCCTTCAGAATACTCTTTGGGATGATAAATGAGCCACAATGGACAGTCCTCTGGAAATTCCAAGCTCTTTCACCAGAGTACACTTATCTCAAGAGTGGGGTTCAGTCTGGACAGCTCTCTCTGATCACCACAGTTACTATGGCAAGTAATTATTTTTCCCCAGGGTAGTTTAATCCAAAATAAACAAGTGGAATTGGAAGCTGTGAATACCCAAAGCCACCCTCTAGGTAAGAAAGAAGTGTTTGCATAGCTTGGGGAAAATGACAGCAAGAAACTCCTACGTAGGCATTGAAGCAGATAATAAACTATTCAGCAATTTTGTATGTAATAAATTGATTTTTATAAATGGAAGTGGATTTAAATGGCATAAACTTGTTCAATGGCAGATATGGAACAGTTTTTTCAATACTTAGATTTTACAATTTTGGTCTCAGTAAAGCAATGCTCAGTGGTTACTCATCTTCTGTCAGTGACCACACTGCAATGCATGACTAATATTACTTAAGAAAGTTTCCCAAGGAGGATATTTAGAATCAATGTGATATTTTTTAAAACAGCATTTGCAGCAGTAGTGGTTGTCCTGTTGCTTATGTGATTAACAAAGTATGTTTAATATATAATATCTGTTTTTGATCCAGAGGGACCGGTCCTTCCCTCTGTAATGGATGATGGGTACAGAAAACCCTAAGATAGTTACATGGGTCCAAGTCCGGTTCAGGGAAGAGTGAGATCTAAAGTATTTGTCAACTAGTTTTCTCTCCTTCCTTATAATTAATGTAAATATATGAAAACGAATACATTGTTTCTGGTCTCAAGGGATAAAACATAGATTTGATCTTTTGGTGCTGAATAGCACCATTTCCACCAGAAGCGTACATGCCAGGAAACTGATCTCCCATTTCTAGGAATCAACCTGTGTATGTACCAGTTGAGTGCTTTTAATAGGTAAAGAAATGTCACACTGTATCACTCGCTGTTCCCTAATGACTGAAATCTCATTTTTATTTAAAGGCTCTGAAGCAGAGAGAGGCGATTTTGAAACTGATTTTGAAAAATGAAAATGTAAGTAATTTATTTGTTTTTAAAAAAATTATTTCTGTGCTTTATCATGGCCCTGGGTGGAAACCTTCAGAGTAATTGAAAAACATGCTTTAGAACCAACTGTCTTTGGCTGTGGTTTGGATTATAATCAGAAACATGTTAGTAGACAGACTTTGAGTGCAGTGTATTTATGATTGAGACAGTTCTGCATTTGGGTGTGTCATCAGATTTCAGAGGTAGAGTTGCCTAATAGATTAAGGATGAAACTGTCCCTAGAGAAATTAGAGTTCTAATCTCAGTTTTCACAGTGATTCACTGTATGGTTTGGGGCAAATTACATAATCTCTCTGTCTCCAATGGAACATTATCTCTAATAGATCTGGGAAGTAACAATGTCTGACGGTGTTGCTTTTACCCCCTGCCTTGTTGATCAAGGAGACAAGGTGTTGCCTCATATTTATCTTCAATGTGTTAGATGGGGTTCATGTCACAGACTAGGCTAAGAAGAGAAGGAACAAGGAGAATGTCTTGGAATGAACTTGGAATGTCTATGTATTTTTACACAATTTTCCTGCTGTTGGTGTTGATACATATAAGGCCTAGTACTGCTGGCCTTCTCTGTGGAACTCCCCTTTCAGATAATGGGAGTTTTGAGCATGGAAGATTTGCAGGGTTTAGGGCCACCATATTAGTAACGCCCATAGTTATGTTTACAAAACATCATAGCTTAAGGTTTGTGCAATAAAACCAATACATTTCAGAAGTAAAACTAATTTTAAATCTCATTAATTTTAGTGGTATAATATGGGAGTTGATCCCTATGAATGGCTAAGTATTAAGAAGGAAAACATTTAATAAACTGTCAGTATTGCTTGTGGTAGTTGGAATGTAAGTTCCTTCTGGCAAAATAAGTGAACACTAGAGATATGAAAACAGAACTGAAATTTAAAAGAAAAGTTTCAAAATAAGAGTCCTAGAGGAAGCTTTGGCTCAAACTTATTGTTGATGATTTGAAGTTTGATGGATTTAGTATTGGGAGATCCATAAAATTATAGATGTTTAGGGCTGGAAGGAACATAAGTCATATCCAGGTCTTATGTTGTGAATATATACTTTGCTAATATTTCCTTTTAGTTCCTCAAAGACAAAACCTGATAAAATCTAAAGATAAGAAGTCTCTAATAGTAAGATATTCTACTAAATATAGAAAAGAAAGTCACTGACCTTTTTCTCAAGTTTTCATGCCTCTTTCTTTATATTCTGATAGGTGCACAGGCATGTGGACCTCCTGCAAATTGCTAAAGAAACAGATGGATTTTCAGGAAGTGATTTGAAAGAAATGTGTCGTGATGCAGCACTACTGTGTGTCAGGGAGTATGTTAATTCTACACATGAAGAAAGGTGCTTGTTTTTTGTTTGTATTATGGTTGCCAAACTGAAACTGAGCCCCTTTTATGTTAGTCACTGTACAAATAATTACGTCTTCAATTTTAGTGTTCATAAGGAGCTTTAAAAACCAAAGTAATGATAGAAACAAGTGGTGGCTTTTCTCCAGACCAGTCCCCGCTACACACACAACAAAATGAATTTCAGTGAATAAATCACTTCATTTTGGTTATGGATATAATCAGGATTTTGTTGAAAATTGCTCCAGTACTATTGGGAAATATTCTGGTAAAAGAGAAGTGCACAAGATGGTGCATAAGTTTATTGATTTTAATGGGACGGTTCATGTGCATAAAGTTAAACTGTGCATAATTGCAGGATTGGTCCCTGTGTGTAATCGTAACAGGATATAGATGTCACTACTTGAATTATACAGTATGTCTTCTCTAGGTTCCAGTCTTGCACTCCCTGCCTCTACCGAAGCACTAAACCATAATTTCTAATGTAAAGGCTCCATAGGCTCTGTTATAGGATCACTGCCCTCAAACTCACCTTTGTGTGTTCTTAAATCCAAATCCAAGGGGAGTTTCAGTGCTTCATTTCACTGTTTAATATTGAAAAGCAACAAAAAATATTTGGTGTGTTCAGTTGGAGAATGAATTCTCCATAAATATCAAAACCAGAAATTAGTGAATATTAAGTAGTCCAGAGTTTGAGCCAAATTAGATTGTCGACTTCAGGTTTCTTTCCTGTTGAACAAGTTCTTTATTTTAGTGTTCACAAATTCAGAACTTCTTTTCTAACAATACAGTAAGGTACCTAAAGAGGAATCCACAAATGCTTGTGTTTGCATAGACTTAGATCCTGTGTTACATAATCTGATTCCTGAATGTTGCAGCAATAGCTCTTGTGAGTACTTCACTTTTATCCCTGGTTAGGTCAGATACATCCATTGATATAATCATACATTATCTATTTAATGTTCTGTAGCTTCTGGTGTTGTATAGTTGAGAATTATTTTACAGCATGTAAATACAATTAATTATGTAACATTTGAATCAATGTTTTTTTTTAGCCATGATGAAGATGAAATTCGGCCAGTGCAACAGCAGGATCTGTACAAGGCAATTGAGAAGATGAGGAAGTCAAAAGATGCAACACTTCAGAATGTTTTGATGCATGTTAGCTTAGACTAAGACTAAACAATGTGTTTGCAGTTTGTGGCCTAGTTTGATGACTTATGCTGTAATCGGTTAGTTAAAAATGGAGTGTACGGGGAGGGAAATCTTTCAATAAGGGAGTTAAATGTTTCATTTTCTTGAGGTTTTTATAAACTGAATTCTAAATTATTGAAATCTGCTAATCTTGCAGAATTATATGTGGCCTACAGATCATGAAGTGGAACAATATAGCCCAGTCAAAGAGTGAATGCTCGTGTTTTGTCCCATTACCAATACATTGTAGTGGCCTTAAAGCAGGTTCTAATGTGGTGCATGTTTTCTGGAGGGAGGGGAAAATGATTGAATACCAGTTCATGTATATAAGTATGAATGTGTGTGTTTATATTAAATGTATATATCCACACATTTTTTATATATATAGACATAATCTGTAGATAACTTGAATATTGAATATGGAATTTGAATATGGAAAATGTTTTTTACTTAATTACTGAATGAAACTAAATCAGAAGATGTATGGATTAAAGACTCTGCTGTATTCAATGCACATTTAACTTTTTTTAGCACTTATACAAAGGCAGAAATTCGGCTTCTCAAATTGAGATTTTTTTTTTATTTTACAAAGTTGAAGTATTGGTGACTTTCACATTAATGTTTGAAGTCTACTGATGCCATTCAGTAGAAATAGCAAACTAATGCATAAATATTTGAATATTTCTTTCATTTTATATGAAATCCTGCTCTTAAGCTTTTTTGTTTTTAATGCTGTTTTTACATTTTTCCTCTCTAAGTTGAGTAAATAACTACAGTGGAACCTTTAGCCGGTCTTTCATTAAACCCTCCATGTTATGATGCCCTAAAAATGTGGCTCTGATTTATTATACATTAGTTGGGGGTTATGTTATTATGACTTCATTGTCTTTAGAGTATATATTGCAACATATTTACATGATACTATGAATTATCACAAGTTTCATTTTAATTTGGAGAGGAAAATGTATTTTATGGTGTTTTACTTTATTCCATCATACACTAATTTGCAAAGCTGAGAAATTCCATATGGATCTCCCAGTCACTGTGAATTAGCAATGTTCTACTGTACTTGTACAAATTTATATAATAGTTAAGATAAGAGATTGGTAATGTAAGATGTAAAACTTTTTTCCAAGTTAAATATTATTTTTGTAACTTTTATTTTCTTATAGCAGCACTCTGAATTGTGCACCAATCAAGTGCAAATATATTTCCTAAATGCCAGGAATGTTCAGATCTAAGTATCTTATGTATAGCCAACAAATGCTAATGTTAAAAGGAAAGTTAAATAAGCATTGAAAAGCAAGCTAAAAATAAGATGAAGAAATTTGAACTAGGGTTATAGAAGGTTAACCGTTTAAATGGTAATCTGCTGTTTAAACATTTTAAATAGCTGGTTACTGTTTAAACTGGGTGGTGGAGGGGAGCAGCAGCTGTGCAGCACAGAGCCCAGCATGGGCGGGGGTGGGGGGAGGAGGAGGAAGCCTCAGCTGGGCTCGGCTTCTGGTGAGCAGCGGGGAGCCTGGGCGGGGAACAGGGGGTGAGCAGCAACTGGGTTCAGCTTGCAGCGGTGGCGAGCAGCAACTGGGCTCAGCTCACAATTCAGCCCCGAACGAGTGAGAACTGCCCAGCATGTTCGCCTCCCAGTGTTTAACATTTAAATGTTCTATTTTTAGAACGTTTAAACGGATTTTATTTTAGCTCATTTTTACATCCCCAATTTGAACCAGCCATCCTAGGGTATAAAGTGCTAAAACTGGAAATTCCATCAAGTTTATAACCACTACATTTTATAATATACAAAAAGTCCCTTTGCTCTGTGAACTCCTTCAGTTATCTCTCTCATATAGCAGCTGTTCAAAAGATGTTGCCTTGACTCAGCAACTCCTCTCTTCCCTCCTCCCCCATCCCTCAAAAATTGCCTTTCTCCTAGCTAATGTTGGTTTCCTTTTTAACACAGGAAAGCTCTAGGGTAAATACACATCAGAGTGGAAAAGGGAAATGATTATGCTACAGTAAAGAACACTAATTGGAGGTATTCGGCATTCTAATCTCAAGCATTTCAACTATAGAAAAGTCTTTAAACATAAGCAGTAGTTGAGAGACTCAATAATATACAGAATTGTATCCTTTTTAAAAAAGAGAGTCCTGTAGCATTTTAAAGTCTTAACAAATTTAAGTTCTGCAGGCATAAGCTTTCGTGGACTGCAACCCACTTCGTCAGATGCAAGCTTGCAAGATGCAGCCCACAAAAGCTTATGCCTGCAGAACTTAAATTTGTTAGTCTTTAAAGTGCTCTAAAACTAGTCTGAATACAGAGTAACATGGCTACCCCTCTGGAACTTTTCATCCTTTTTAAAATAATTCCTCCCCCAAGAAGGAGAACTCTTCAGTCCTAGGAAAATAACAGAACCAGTCCTGAGAGAACTTGTAAACATCTAGAGGAAAAGAAACAGCAAATGTTAGGTAAACATAGTTATTCTTTAATTTTGATTAAATCTGTGGATGAGGAAAAGACAGCAGAAGTAATATAATTTTAGTAAAGTACTGGCGACTGTGCTTCCCCCTCCCCGTATTGCCTTACACACAGTAGCATTCACGATATTAAAATTAATTTCTGTAGTTTTAGAATCAGTTTAAATTGCATGTACTATGACCACCTATTACTAAATGTAAAATTCAAATAAACTTACATTAGCAATCCATTTTAACAAAGCAATTAAGCACATACATACTTATCCTTAAACCTCTATGTAGTCCATTTGAAATCAGGGGGACTGCTCATCTGTTTAAAGTTAAGCACATTTATATATTTTTCCTGATTCAGGGCCTTCCTGAGCCACTAGTTGCCCCTGTTGAACACGACACTACCCTTTCTGTGTGATGTGTGTTTGATTTTATTTAGGTCTCGTCCTACTCCACCCAGGCCTGGCCGACACTGCTGTGTTGAGCCAATGCAAGATCTGCTCATTATGTGATGTAACTGACATATCTCACATCTATGTACTTTTGTCTATGCAATGCAGCATCTTCATGATGCTACATCAACAGGAAAGTGTCTCCTGTCGATGCTGTCTTCCAGGGGGGTGGACTAATTCATTGGACGGGAGAGTGCTCTCCCATGTGGGTATGCACAGACCTGCTCAATCGATGTCACTGCATAGATGCCTGCTGCCATGGCAGTGTAGACATGCCATGAGTAACCATCATCATTGCAGTAATCTGTGGCTAATCACCTAATCCAATCTTGGAGGAAATCCTGCTGTCTTTCTTCCACAAGGTCCTTGCTATTCAGTGAAGGATTCACATGGATCAGTGACTTCAACCTTTTTACACTTGCAGACCTCTAAAAATTTTTGAATGGGAGTGCAGACCCCTTTGGAAATCTTATATAGTGTGGGGACTGCAGGTTGAAAACTACTGATTATCGATCTCTAAAGAACACCACTTGAATTGCCCTTCTGCTGATTAAGATTCTCTTTCCATCTTTGAACTTCAGTTTTTTCCACCAGTGCATGGGAGCAAGACTAGGGACAACAATTCAGCCACATTTGATACATAAATAAGCACAGGGCCATGGTGCCTGAAGTGTATCAGCTTGTCCTCTGAGCAGCAAGAAGCTTGTCTTTATTAACCATTCACATACCAGGACTGTTGTGCTTTGTGTCTTCCCTCTGAGTGCACACAAAACTTTGAGTGCTAATTATTGTACATCTCTTAGTGCCCATCACACTAATATCAAAGCACTGAAGACAGAGCAGCTCTCAGTGCTTGAAGGGTCATAATTTAGCAATCCTTGAGAGGGATTCCCAAAGTACTTCCCCAAAACAGTCAAACTCAAGATGAGGCTGTAGCTACTGTATCTTGAATCTGATTCTGACTCCCCTTAATGTAACCCACACATTGCTGAAGTGGCTCTGAAAAGTTCCTCACACTTGAGCCCATTGTTTTTGTGTGTAGCTGCTTAGCCAGGAGTGTTAAGGAAATAAGTTATATCTGGCAAGGATCCTGCTAGTGAAGTCCAGCTTCTCACAAGTATTGAGGCCCAACTGGATAAGCTTCATTTTCCATCAGTGCTGGCCAAGTTACTATGCTGTCCTGGCTCTTTAAGACTTGAAAGGAAATACTTCATTCAGGTGTGGAGTTGGTAGGCCTATCTCAAACAGCTGGTAGATGTTTGAGAATCTAATTAGAGCTAATCTCTGGAACCCAAAGCTTCCAGCATGCACTTTTGCAAATACACAGTATCAGGTTAGGGAAAGCTGTGTGCATAGCCACTCAAATCATTGTTACTTCCACTACAATTTGAATGCTTTTAAGTTCTTATTTTTAAGGAACCTCCTTCCCACTGCAATATCATCTTTTGGAGTATGCAGAGTGAAACACCAGTTTGTAATAGTTCACCAGCATTAAGCTTGAAGCTTAACACTGGCAATTTAGGATGTGGTTTTTCAAAGAAGCCTGTGGGAATCAGATCCCACACCCTATTGAAACTGAATGGTTTTTAGGTATCTAATGCACTTAAGATTCCTTTGAAAATACCAGCCCTAAATTTAAACCTTAATTGCTGATAATTTTATCAGTCATTGAGCTACTGTGTTTGCATGTTCCAGCTGGATGTTCAGGTGCAGTTGGCAGGGCTCTTTCTGTCTGGGTGAGATGCATACACAGCTAGATTTTTCAGTTCAGCATCTAGGGTGGCTCAGGGGTGATTGTGCAGAAATGCCATTGTGCGCTATCAAGTGCGGCATTCTTGAAAATTTGGTGCCTTGGTTTGGTACTGAGTCCTTCATCAGCTGGCCTTGAGCAACTTTCCCACAACTTGCACTTTGCAGTTATTTAGAGGGGGAGCCGGTGGGATTTTTCTTCACCAAAAATCTGAAGACAAATGCCCCTTGGAGCGCTGACTGCAGCAAGTCTATGTCTCTCCATGCCTGTTTGAGAAGAAAGTGGAGTTCTGAAATAAGAGCTTCCTCGTGTGTGGCCATGGATGATGATGCCCCTGCAGCCCCCACTCAGTCTTTCTTAGGTGAAGGTACAACTGGCCAGTTTCACTCCTTAGGGGAGGGATACTTTGGGATTCCTCAGCCTCTCTCAACTCTCACCAGTGTGTGCACATAATGCTTTCTACCAGCCCTGGAGACTCAATTTTTTTCCTGGCAGATGAGCTAGCTTCAGTTACATGCACCCTCATCACTTCCTGTCTGGGTTACAGCAATACACTACAGCTGGGCATGAAGCCTTTAGGAACACACAATTCTGCAGTACATCTCCTTGTTAATACTGGCCACGCTGAGCCCCTTATACCTGGCCTCCACTCTAGCTGGGCTGCCCATAAAATATTAAGTTTAAAGTTTCTCTCCTTATCTTCTCCACAGTGAGTGGAGTGGGGCTATCTAAAAGTGCCTAAAGATCCAGGAGAAGGACTGTAATGTACAGCTGTTCCTTGGTCATAATGGCACTGTTCACCATAAGGGTAAAGCTCATGAGTGCAGGAGACAGCTTCCTCCGGGGCCAGCCCAAGAGTGGAATGACCTTTCACAAATGCTGAAAGCCCATCAGAAACCTCACCACCTTCCACTCTTAAGTGCAAGGTGCACTATTTCAAGCTCCCTTCCTTCACCTGCCAACTCTTGCACAGCAGCATGTACATATATAAAAAAATAAGTTAAAATAAACTACCAACGCCCCACTGCACACACAATTTTGCCAAGCTGCTTGGTAAAGGAGGAGCATGAGAACAAACCGCATGTGCCAGATCTTAGTTCCATTATTTGATGTATTAAACAGGAAGGTGCTTGGAACAGTGTGGGTGGTATAAGAGCCTGAAGCAAATCCTAGTTACTTAATTCCTTTACCTTGGTCAGAGCAGTGAATTTTTTTCCACCACTATGACTAAAGATTTTCCACTGCTCCATTTTATTTCGGGCTTCCAGAGAAGAGGATCCTAGCAGTATGTAGGTGCTCAGGAGTTAGAGGCTGAGAACTGGCCAATCCAAATATCCCCAAATTGCTTTTTATATCTGATGTGGGGTTATGTAGTTACTAAGAAGTTGGATATAGAGTGACCTACGTATGAGTAATTTTTTAAGTACAATACCTGTGTTGATCCTCCTGTTAGAACTATGCTATAAGACAGTAATGAGAAGGACTGGATGGTTCAGGAAACTGGCTGTAGCAGGTTTTGCTGGCATGGACCCAGTAAGATTTTAGCATTGTTTCAGTGGCTACTCCATGCATGCCAAACACCCTAAAAATTAAGAGGACAGGAGTAGCAATGCAGTGGGAGAACCCATGTAAATTTAATGCTGACAAACTGCATTATCTTACAGTTAAGTTTGGGGGTGAACACATTTCAGAAAGCTATTGGGTCCTTGCCCCTCTGATCTGACTAGTTTAAAAAAAATGGAAAAAAATCCACGTGACAAGCAGAGTTACACGTAGAAATATATATTTTTTCTAAAAGTAAATGTTTAATAACAGAGTATCAAGTACAGAATATATTATGAATCATGAGATGCATCAGTTAAAGCACAAATTCCAGGTTCTTGTCTTTAATAAATATACTATAAAAATACCAATGAATGGACTCTAATCAGAAGTAATCAATATACTACACTACTTTAAAAGAATAATACATTTATGTTTTGCTGTAACCATTTGGGTTTACTGCTTTTTCATGGACCATTCCATTGTTTTAAGATTTAAAAAATGCAATGCTGCTATTTAAAATATCAAATATTAATTGTAAGTCACAGTTCTAGTTGTTTCTTTCAGATCCCTGCCAGAGGGCCTGAATATAAAAGGCACTAGTGTTTAATATATTTTTAGCTTCGGTATAATACAACTTTTGGTTCCTTCCTCTAGATTTTTAAAAGCAATAAGAAGCCAGAAACATGTGAAAAGCAAAATGCTTAAAAATAACATTTCATGTTGCTTCTGTAATTTTGTGCATTGCACAATGGCCACAGCAAAACAATTTCACTTAATATATATTTTACTAAACTAAATTACAAGTAGAAGCATGATTGTTTTACTATGAGTAATCTTTTTATAATTAAAACTGTAAAATGAAAAAAATCCTATTTATTTCATTTTCAACACCTTTTTGACCAGTTTTTGGACACCCAAGTATTCAGACAAATATATATAAATCTGCAAGATTCGAGACCAAAATCAGTTATATTAGTTCCTAAAATAACTGTATAGATCCCCTAGAAAATGAATAATACAATATCATGTTTATGGAGGTAATAAGCTCCTACAAGTCTCCAGTGAATACCAACCATTACTTCAGCAGCTCTCATATGCTTTTTTCTTCCTAGAAGCCCATGAAAGTAGATAGGCTTTGGAGCATGTTCTATCTAAATCAACACATTTGAGCCACTGCAGAAGTAGTGAGTTACAAAGCCTAGGGCATCTCACTGGACAGCCTGTTAACAGTTCCTTCTCTTCTAGACTGAGAGGTCTCCAGTGTAAACATTGTGCTTCTGTTGACTACAAATATGGCAATAAGGTGCAGGGAAGAGAGGTGACTTCTCAGATAAAATCCTTCTGCCCATTGCTTACATAAGTAGATTCCAAGCCAATCAGGCTTTCTAGATCAACGCCAACAACACCCAGAAATACGATGGCAGCTAATGCACTTTGGATGACTAGTATAGCATGTGCATGAGAGTCTACTTAACCGATAATCAGCCACATCCTGCACCAGCTTATGTTTCCAGATGAATTTATGGTGCATTTCTCGGTAGAGTTCCCTTTAGTAATCACAAGGTGGCAAACAATAATTGAACACTGTAGCAAGACCCATTGCAAGAAACTTGCAACCTCCTGGTCAGATACAGATGGAAAAAACTAACATCCCAGTCTAATAGCACCTGGAGATCCTAATCCCTATCTCAGATTACCACTCCCAAGTAACAACAGGCAACACATGCACACGCTTCATGAAAGAGGCACATATTTTCCCATCTCATCGTTACTTCTGCTTTTTCTAGATAGAGCTTCAGCCAGCTGTCCCTCACCCATGCCCCACCCAATCTCTGGCACACACTGATGAAACGAATTGGATTTTTTTTTTTCCTCTTTAGAGTAGCAGTAAGCTGCAACAGGATGGGCATTAATAGGCTGTTGGTCCATGACTTGTGTGCATTATGGGCATGAAACTGGTTAATGCACATCCTGGAGTGGCTTACCGCAGTTACAGTAGATATGCTTAATTTGAAAAACAAATGTTTAAAGCTAACCAGTCTGAAGAGTGGAGGTAGGGGGGAGGCTGTAACTTATCCTTCCCGCATGGAAAGCACTTCATGATGAAAGGATGAGAAAGCAAGGGAAAGTGTCAAACACTATCTCTACAATTTTTACTGTACAGCAAGGTAATTTTTCCGGCTTTCTCAGTGACACTTTTCCCCAAACCTCTGGAGCCAAAATGGCCTTTCAGGAACAGGCTATGGCCAGTTTTTTCTATTGGAAACTGGAAGCATTATATTTGCCCAAATTAGTTTTTGTAATAGAAAAGCGAGTAAGGAGTGGCCAGAAAGAGGGGCTGAGTTCACATTCTAGGATGTGAAAAGTCTAAACTGTCCCCACCTGAACCTGGCCTTGATAGTCAATAAGCTGAATTGGGATCCTGATTCTTAAATCACATACAGCACTATAAATCAGAAATAACACCACTCGGGTCAGTCGAATTACACTGGTGTAAAACAGATGAAGTGAGAGGAGTCTAAGGGCCTTCATGCACCTCCTAGTACAGCTTCCTACGGACAAAGCAGGCCAGCCCCTCCTTCAGTTCTGGGTGAGGAGGGAAAATGCCACACGGAACCCTCAATAAAGGACTCAAAAAGTAAAGCACCATTTCTCCCAGCCGCACCATGGCACTCAAAATGGGCTGCTTTAAATTGTGTCCTTTATGTAGAAAGCTGAACTTGGAGCTGCAGTAAAGCTTAGTTCAGTTTCTTAACCGAAAAGTCCAAGTTTTAGTAGGAGTAAGTAAAAAGTATTAGAAAGAGATGGGTGCGTGGTGGACAACAGAAACCCATATAGTGAGCTAAAGAAACTCCTTCTGCCCATTGCTGGACATGGGCTTCTTAAGGAATAAGGAAAATCATTTCTTCCCTATTTCCTGTTTATAACTCACTTAAAGAGCATAAGGGTTACATATCTGCATGATGACAATAAGGTCAAACTGCACCTTTGGGGGTTGGTGTACCACTATGACATCACCGAATATGTGTTTGGACAATCGTCATGTAGAGCCATATTCTACTATAAATAGCAGGCCTGCTGCTGCTCCCTTTGAGGGTGAAGGAAAATTCCCAATAATTTAGTGGGAGAAGGACCAGGCCCAAAATACGTACGTTCAAAACCAGTTTGACCCTGTTAGAAAATGTTCTATCCTACCATTAGGATATTGAAAATGCAAAAGTAAGTGATCTGTAATACAGTAAATCAATCAGTCAGAGCTCACTCTTAATACCAGTATTTGTGAGGGAAAGTAGGATTAATATTTTTTTTCCAGTGATTTGTAGTATTCAGTTAAGACTTTCCAAGCTTTTGGGGCCATGAACCCATCAGGTGGATTTTCGCCTTCCCGAGCAAGCTTCCTCATGCGTGTTCCAGAGATGAAGTCAAATTCATCGTGCCTACCACAGAACAGACATATGGATGAAATCAGTACATTTAATCTGCCTAAAGTGCATCAAAGCCAAATCTTCAAATTTATTTTTCTGCTATCCCCAGAATTTAATCTGAAAATTGCTGGCACTAACTCTGTGAGCCCTGCTGGCACAAATCTTTAGCTTCATGTGTGACTATACTAGCAGCAAAAAGAAGCCATGGGACCTCTATTAAAAGGACCTCTATTTTCAATACTACATTGTACTATTAAATATAAAATACTTTCTAAAAATACAGAGGAGTATTTCTACTGTTGTTTGTTTTCCAAATGTTGTTGCTTAACGTTTTTGGCGAAGATCAAGCTTCGCGTTAGTTTCACATGTGCTAAATTCTTGATCTGGGTCCTGTGTTCTGTGCTGTGAGGTGTACAGGCTCCTCAGCTAAGTCTTTTCATACCTTTCGTCTTTTATTTCATTTACAACCAAGTAATCTAAAATACTGCAAAACTTTGCCTTTCTTCTGCTAAACTGCAAACCTTAAGAAATCATTTAAAGTATTAAATATATGGGCTACTTTAAAGCAGATTATCATTCATAGTGTTACCTTTCTGGATCGTAGAAAATCATGGCCTTTTTAACTGTATTGTATGCTGCAACTTTGAAGGGAATGATTTCCACAGAGGCCAGGCCTGGTGCCATGCTAAGGACCTTCCCTCCTTGTGTGGGTTCATACAAGTCTTTCTTGGTCTCTGGATGGGGCATGCCTGCAGGGTCTCGACCCACGATATAGAAATTGGCTCCGGCAATCATTCGAGCCCTACAGTGCCACTGAACCTGTGGAGGTGCAGACAAACACTGTTATTTAACTGCAGGCTGACATCTGACACAGCATGTCAATGTGTTTGCCTACCTTTTAAACATTTCTTATTAAAGCAAGACAATCTCTTTAGTTGGACAAGCACGAAAAGAATGACACTCTTTAGCAGGCTATTTGTTGTTTCTGATTATTTATTTAGCCACTACACTTTCATCTACCATTGCTTTCACAGCCTCGGCTTAAAATGAAACTGGCATAAAATTAAATTTCTGCACAGGAGATAGCTAAGAGACATTGTAGAGAGGGAAACTGTGATTTTGTTCTGTTTCTATGGCTGTAAGAGTACATGAGATCATTTGCTCTCTCTGTGTCTAATCATAAAACTGCTTAAGTGGAATGTCTGAAAACTGAGAGGTCTTAACTGAAGAAAGGCTGAAGAATGAACACTTTACAAGTCTCTTTATTTACTAATAGTTGAATACATGCATAACTTAAGTGCAGCTGGCTGGATAATTAGGGGCCTCTGGTGAAATGGGAAAGAATCCTTCATTAATTTAATCTTAATTCCTCTCTTTATTAGGGCCACCAAGAGCTGACTGCCATAATCTTGGGTACATATTGGAATTGCCCCAGCCTCTCCAGGAGGCCAGACAGACCACCCCAGCCAGGCCTGCAATCCCAGAGGTGCAAAGGTAAAGTAAACCTACTTTGCACCTCAGTCCTCTCTTGCTGTAAAGGGCAGCACAGAATTTGGCTGGATGTATATATATACTCACTGTGCTTCACAACCTGCACACTGTCTCTGCTCAGCTCCCTTTTGTCATCCACTCAATATTTGAACACAAATTGAGACGGCCTATCTTCAGTAAAAAGTTAATAAAGACCAAACGTCCTGCACCCCTGTGATGCTGTGTAAATAACGCTAGTATAACTGAAATTACTAGTTAAAAAGGCTAATTCCCTCTGGACATCTATTTATGACCTGCATTCCTTTCTCAGGATTAATAGATTATAGTGTAGTTATATTTACTAGTTATTTAATAACCATGATGAGGGAGGGACAAAGGTTTGTAAAAGCTCATGTGAAGGGAACAGGCTGAGGGTTCCCCCACAAGTTACTGCCCAGCAGTCACAGGTATAGGCTGCATGAGTAGATGAAGCTGTGAGGAAAGTTCTCATTCCTTAATGATTTTATTCTAAACGCCACACTTACCTGCCTAGGGATATTTATTCCTTAGCTTTAGGATAAGAATTACTGGGGAAAATTGAAGAAATGAGTGTCCATGACCAGAAACCCACAAAGGAGTGGAAATTAATAAGGAGTCAAAAGCCCAGTTACCAATCACATCTCTCCCATGCCCCATGTAGCATTCACTCTCAGAAGGACAGGCCAGTTCTGTAAACAGTCACTGCTAACATGGACCTCTCAGAAAATAGTGGCACTGTTTTATCTATAGCAGCTCCACTGCCTCCAAATAGTGTCCAGCACAAAATGAGTAGAGGAGAAAAACAGTAGGGGAAGGCCGATAGACTGAGTGATGGGCACTACAGTGTAAGGCGTTTACACCCTGCAAGCAGGCAGGGATGAGAAGAGAGCTAATGGGGGAGTTCAGATGGCTCAGGGTGGGAGGAGGGAAAACTCAAGGGAAACTTAACAAGTTGGGAGGCCCAGATGGCAGACCTTGGTATTTCTATGAAGTCTATCCTTTTTAAAATTTGACCCTTGGTTAATGTGATGATACAACAAAGGTATGTTCATGCAATGAACCTTGATGGAAATATGTAAACACATTGTATGACTACTAAAAAGTCCCTCATTCACTGATGCCATTTTGATTGGGGAATATGGGATGTTTTTTGTCATTTAGGAAGTCTGCTTTTAGACTATTCTGGT
This sequence comes from Emydura macquarii macquarii, assembly GCF_026122565.2. Classification (NCBI taxonomy): domain Eukaryota; kingdom Metazoa; phylum Chordata; order Testudines; family Chelidae; genus Emydura; species Emydura macquarii. Next base: position 19,421,239 of record NW_027131527.1, on the reverse strand, counting down.
AAAGAGTTGCATTTTTATTTGCGTCAAATGCAGATACAAAATAGACAGGCACAAGTCGGGTAAAACGTAAGTAACTAAATAAAAATAATTGCCTGAAACGTAGCTCAATAAAAATGGTTCTTATGTACTCCCTGTTTTTCAGTCATGTGTGTTTAGGTTATGTCCAGAACCAAGATTACCAGGTTGGAGATCCAGTACAGCAAAATCTAATCTGATGATGTATGAAGCAAAATATACAACTAGACTTTTTCAGATATTGGTCTGAGCTTTTAATGAGCACATCTTATCTGACTTGTACTGCAAGCAGAGTTGATATGAAAGCTATTGATGGAGAATGAATATGGAGCCTCAGATTTCACTTATGTCATTTCTCTGAATAAAGCCATATTATGAATTTAAAATTCTGTGAATACTTCAAGGTGTTGGTTGTTACTTAGGAAATACTTTACCTCTGTTGGACCAGCATACAACATGGGAGAGGGGAAGATTGCAACAATAGTTGACTTTGGGTCTAGGACATGTTCCTCAAGGACAGCTGCATGCTGCTTCATTCGCCATTCTAGTGGCACATCGTCGTCTTTGGTCCACCCTCCTAGAGGGTGCAGCAAAAGCACAGGATTTTTGTAACCTCTTTCCAGCAGATGGCTTTTGGTATCCTGCATGAGCAGAGCATGACCATTGTGGACAGGGTTGCGCAGTTGAAATGCAAATACAGCATCTAAAAAAGAAAAATTCAGAACAGTGTCATAAGCCTGATAAGGTAATTAACAAATGCTTTAACCTAAACACCTAATAACAAGTACATTTACCCACTATGTAAGTCATGAGCGCCAAATTCTGACAACCTCTATTATTTGTTTCCTAGCATTATTATTTGTATGAATTATCTGTATTTCCATAGCATCTATAAGCCCTATTTATGGACCAGACCACCACTGTGCTAGTGCTGCACACACACAGAACATGAAATGTCTGTCATAATCACCCTTATAAACCTTATCTTCACATGAAATGGTCCCTACAATATTCATATTATTCTCTAACATGTGCATTGTGCCTCTTAAGTGCTCTATGAAATCTGTTTTCACTGCGCACATTTTCAATTAGGTTGATTTTGGTTATATCATCCCACTGTGGCCAATGTATTTTTCACGTTTCATTAGAGAGGGTATTTCCAATCGACACCACATTTTCTAAACTTCACTTCTGAAATTATTTGTTCATTTTCCAAGTTCAAAAAATGCTTAAGGAGTCTGGAAAAATCTACAATAAAAGCACCTTCTGCTTTCTAAAACAAAGTCAAATTTCTTGTGCAGAGCTGTAGCTGACTTGTGGAGCTTCTGTCCCCAGTATGGTCATGTTTTGGTGATTGCAATGTTGTAGCCATGCTGATCCCAGGATAAAAGTCAAATTATTATTCAGTACGACTAAGAATATTTTCTATCTACACTATGATGAGAAAACTGGCAAGCTCTAGAAGTTCTTTAATATTAGGTGCAGAAATTTAGAAGAGAAGACTATCCCAAATCTTACATTTAGATCTACAGTATGAATCCGCTTTTGGGCTGATAATACAGAGAACTGTTAACTATTCACATACTTTTAGATCAACCAATAAAATGAAATAATTCAATGCAAGAAGTGTGTGAAATTCTCAATTTTCACTTCACACATGTGCAACAGGAACAGATCTATTAGAATTTTTAAGGTAGTTTGAATGCTGAAAATTAGCTAGCAGGAAATTATCCAGCTTTAGCTCCATTGTATCATAAGTAGTCTTCTGACAGTTGTCTCAAGTGAGGATTTTCTAATAGGGAGACAAAAGATAATTAAGCCCTAGCCCAGCTGAGATTGTGAAGAGGGCGTAATATCACAAAGTCATATGCTCACCAGCATTCATTTCTTCAAACTTCTGTCTGAGCTCCAGTGGTGTCAAGCGGTACTGGTCCAGTCCATCATGCCACTTTATTCTCTCTAGCACAAGAAGATCACCACCAGCCAACCAATCCCCACTTTCCATCACCATCTACAAATCACATATGTATATATACACACATATATATATTAGTCATGGGATATCCACTAAATACTAAAACATTTGTATTCATTTTATATTTAATTTCCTCCCATGCCTCTACAGTGCAACTACTAGTGGCTTACTGAATAGCTACATCTAACATGTTTCTCTCCTTGAAATGTAGGGTTAGAAAGGACCTTGCCAGTCATCTAGGCAAGTTCCCTGTGCTGAGGCAGGACTAAATATACTTAGACCATCCCTGACAAGTGTTTGTCGAACCCAGTGGTTCCCAACCTGTGGCCCGGGTTGAAAGTGGGGGCTTTCAAAGTGGGCCACAGCTCCCCTCCTGCTGGCTGCAGAAGGGAGTCACTGCCTAAGGACCCAGGTGGAGTTCTTTGAGTTCCATGAGCTTGATGAAATAAATTGCTGTCTTATTAAGCAATAAACATGATGTTCAGAGACTGTTTACAAGTCAAGAAACCAATTCTCCCTTGCAATCCTAACCAGATGGTTTCCAGTGAATGGTTCCTTGCATTTGGCTTTGGGAGAGTACAGGAAACACACTGTATATTCCTAACAGGAATTGTACTATTCCCAGCTCTGTACACATGGACCTTATAGGTTGCCTTAGTTTTTATTTCCTCAAGACTTCTTATTGCAAACAAGGACATGACTAACACACTTACTTTGATATGTGGGTGTTTCTCACAAGTTGTTCCCCACACACGCGCACAGTGCTCCTCCTTTCTATGTTCATAGAACTCTGGGTTTTTGAGGATTGCTACCTTTTGGCCATTATACTCAAGTGCAAATGCAGTGCAGCCATCCAGCCGTTTCTTATCCTCCGTAGAAACAGGGAGCACAATGGGAATGCTCAGGTTAATAACGCCATCTGTTACGAGAGCACCGCCATATTTTAATATACATGAAAGGGCTAAAGCATCACACACACACACACATAAATAAATGGTTCTTCTGAAAATGTCCTGAAAGAGGAAGCCCTACCCAGGGCTGTACGAATGATCATAGACCCTGAATCAATTGGTATAATGACCTCATTCAATTAACCACATGACCATATTGATTTTACTCTAGGATTAGGGTTTTTCCCCCCTTGTTTTTGCTTGGAAATATACCAATTGTTTCCCTATAAGAAATAAAATTAATTAGAAAGAATCATTAAACCAGGGGTGTCAAACTCATTTGCTATGGCAGGCCAGATTTGAATTAAATGTACTTCAAGTGGGCCGTACATACCATAAATCGAAATACTAGGCACTTTAGGAGCACTGTGTCTCGTGCACACAGCGCTTCACGTGCTGCCGCCAGAGTACACAGATATCGGGGCAGCGCGCGCTGCCGCGAGATCTCATGGCGTCGTACTCTCTGGCAGCAGCACACGACGCTGCCAGAGAGTACAACGCCACGAGATGTCGCTGCAGCGCACGCTGCCACCAGGGGCCGAACCAAAAAGGTTGGCGGGCCGTATCCGGTCCATGGGCCGGATGTTTGACACCCCTGCATTAAACAATTTAGCAGTTGTAACTGTGACAGTGATTGCTGGCCATCAAAGACAAATGATTTTGTTCTGGTTTGACATATAGGTAATACTAATGCAATACAGGATCTCAGAGATCTTTTCAATATTCTGCTCATTCAGCATCTTGAAGATTTTTCATGTGATGATTTTAATACTATGTAGATTTTGTCATCCTTTACTTTATTTTTATATATGTTATCATTAATCTATGTGTAGCAGTTTTAAATTAATTTCATGCACAATCAGGTACTTAAAATATAGTCATGTCTGATCCAACCAGGTAAAATTTCCCTTTGTTTAAATCTTCCTGACTGGGAGATGCTTTCACAAATTATTCAGAAGTATGTTTAAAAAGTTGGAACCCCGTATCAGGTCTATTTATTTAAATAATACCAACCAATACTCAAAGATCAGTTAGTAAAGCCAATGTGGCAATAAAAATTGAATAATTGCTTAAACAAATAAATTTGGGGCTATGATTTTCCAGCTTTAATTACAATACACAGAACAACAATCACTTTGATATATGCAAATACAACTTGCAAAGTTATGACTAGGATTCTCATGCACCCAGTTAATAGCGTATTGGGGGTCTCGTATGTTGTATAGCTGGTTGGATCATAAATAACCTGGTCTAGTTCCAGTCCCCCAATTTAGATTTCATTTTTCTATGGCATTTTATATAATTTATGTTAAAATCTCTAATTGTAATTATTTCTATTCTATCTGGAAAACAATTAAATACATACCAACTAGAGCTATACCAAATCTACCCTCTCCTAGGGGAATAAAAACACAATTAACATGTATGTTTTTAACTCCCCCCAAAACAACCTTTACAGTAACCGATTCAGGAACTAAATCATTAATCTGAAACTTCAAAAAAGATATTGCACAATTTTAGTGTGGATATTTCCTTGCACTATCAAGACTAAATGTTTTCCTCTTTTCCTATCAACATAAATGTAACACTGTACAATTCAGTGCTATATATTTAATTTGCTACCCGTTTTCATAACACACTGTATTCCATACAAAAAATGTCCGATGTGTATAGTTTCCCCATAATTAAATCTTCAAAAAATATATACATAATAGGCAAGACATTTGCTGTGTGCTGACTGTATGCATTCAAAAGCATTCATTAATAGAGCTGGTTGAAAAGTGGAGGGAGTTACTTCTGCATAAAAACAATAAACCCCTCAGTTTTCCACAGAAAGCAAACCCTTGTCACAAAACAATTAGTTTAATCGAAAACGCAATTTTCTGTCAAAGAACTTTTGACAGAACGTTTCCAACAGCCCTATTAGTCATGTTATTTTCTGACTCTGTCTTAATCATTTTGGAATACACCTTGTCTCATCTCTAAAGGGGAGAACAGCATCACACAATACATCTGTGTGGTAGTGATTTTAACTAATATATCTTATTTAAAGGTAAATAAGATGAAATTACATATTTATACATGTCTGGAATGCATATCTTATGCTACCATACATGTTGCTTGTAGTTTCACAAGCGAGGTTATATACTTTCAAGGCACCTCAGTACATTCTGCAGATACAGTGAAACACATTTAAGACAGGGGTTTTTGTACATAGCCAAATTACTAAAATATAAGTATGTTCTTATTACTAAGAGGTTATGGGACTGAAAATGTTCTGTTATTAGTAAAAACTGGTAACACGCATTTGGATAGGTAAGTGCAATGCTTTTATTGCTCAGTTTATTCTGATTGCATCCTTTCAAGACATAACTATTTTTTGGTCAGTACTAGGCTCAGTGTTCCAACGCATGCTAATCAGGTAGAATGACTCACCTGCCTTTTTTTGAAAGTCTATCCCAAACTTTTATTAAGGAACAAAGAATGGTGCCCACATTCTTTGTGGGCCTCTGCTCTCAATCACTTTACATCACTAACTACAACCATTAGCCTCTGCGCTCAATCACTTTACATCACTAACTACAACCATTAGTAAAGAAATAAGGGCCTTGCAATCAACACATCAGAGAACCTCACTTCCATCCATTGAAATGTTTGTCAAAAGCCAGCCCAAAGAGATACAGTGACAGGAAGATCACCAAACTCAGACCACCAGGGACAGAAGATGCCAGTGGCATGAGACTGCTACTGAAAATACCCTTGGCTGCCTCCTTGGAGAGGTTAACACACATAATGAGAAAAGCAAGTGCTCCGATAAGTGGGTCCCAGGCCAGTTAGGGCTTTACATAGTAACCAGAAACAAACAAAAATAAATAGACATTCAGTACACAGAGCACTGGTGCTGTGAATTTAGTCTGGGGCATCCCATTCAAAAGATGAGCCACGGTAATCTGATACACTTGAAAACCACCATGAAGCATCATTTGGAACAGTAAACAGTAATTTAACCTAGAAGGTACAAAGGTGTTCATTATTGTGGCAAGATCTGCATCAGAGGGAAAGAGTTACAGCCACCAGGCGAGCAGTTGTCAAAAGTCACTTGGGGCCACCACAGCCACCTGGAAATCCAAAAGCAGGGATTATGGCAATGTGATCTTTAGACTGCAAACTGTATTGACAAAGCTACACTTGCCCTGTTCCCAGCTTCTTCATTTTTCTTTTATCAGGTTGAACCTAAGCTAATTTGTTCTCATCAATATTTATCAGGCACTGGGATCGGCAGAAAAACCACAGCTGTGGGGTTGATGAACAGGAGATGTAGTTTGGAGTGTCACCTGCATATTAGGGATACTGCAAGTCAAAATACTGGTGGCACATACTCATTTAACAAGAGTGGTGACAATGCAGAATTCCACACAGGGAAGCTTTTGCAGTAAAAGAGTCACTATTAATTAGCACTCTTTCTAGTCTGTCAGGGTCTGATTTTTCATTCCTTATTTACGTTGAGCAGTACCTTACACTGTGAGTAATCTCAATCAGTGAAAGTGAGTTGTTACTCAATGTGAGGGTGTTAGATTTGGGGCTTTAGAGAGGAAAAAGCAAATTCACTATTTCCAGCCATTCTCTCAAGCTTCCAAAAGCAGGTCAACAAAACCTTATGGTCAATTATGTCAACAGCTGCTAAAAGATCTAACAAAACCAACATCTTAAGCATGTGAATGGTTGGGAAAGGACTGATCTAAACCAGGGACAGGAACATCTACTTCTTCCCAGCCAAGATGTAACTCTAGTTCCTTCACTTTGATTACCTGCTCCAAAAATAAGGAAGTCTAATCTTTCAGTATATTGCTAATGAGAGATGAAATTTCAGATCCACAGTTATGCTTTTAAGACTTAAGCAAGAAGACATAAAAATATTGTCTGAAAACATATACAGGCTTCAGTTTCCCAGGTATACATCTTTCCTACAGGGACTACAAATTCAATCTGCCAATCTCCTTAGACACTGGCCTTTGTATTGTATTTGTATTTAATTCAGTACAATTGAGCAGGAAAAATTGACATACTGGTTTTCAAATATTTGAACTGACAGTTAGTGGATGTCTATATGTGGCATTGGGGGCCCTTCCATAATAAAATAGACTGTCAGTTTTCATACTCTTCCACGTAGATAAATATACCAACTTGCCCATTCTCAAGGTTCTTTACAAAGCTATTTGCTCAACGATCAAGAGAGAGAGGAATTAAACAATCATTAAGTTTTGTGTACAATTTACAACTACCATATTTCATTTAAATTTTTCAAACAATCTTCAAAGCTGTTTGGAAGTTTTAAAACTAAATCTGTAGGAAGCAGGAAATCATACCATCCATCAGGGTGTCAAAATGGATAACTTGCAAATATTCTGTCTCACGCATAAAACCTTTCAGTGGTGTGGCCCAGCCTTCACTCAGGACTTGGACCCACTGTAGATCCAACTGAAAAAAAGAATAAGATATTACTTGTATTACTAGATAATACTTCAAAGATAGATTTCTTTAGCTTTCAGATCGAAGAACAATCTTGTGTTAAAGTGCTACCATTTTCTTCAATATAGTACATTTATAAACACATTTTTCAGTCCCAAAGTGTTTTTTTCTTTTTAAGACTGTTAAGCAGAGATCAGGGGCATGCCCAAGGGGGGGCAAGCAGGGACATGGGCCACTCCATGTGTCCCTGCAGCCTCTGGAGGGAGCAAGGAGCAGGGTGGCTGTCTGCTGGATGAGCTCCTTCTTTCCCCACCCTTATAGCTGCAGCCTGCTGCATCTCCTCTTCCCTGCTGCTGGAGTCCCACTCATTGCCTCTGCCTCCACTCCTTGACTCACCTCAGTAGGCAGTCTGCAAAGCAGTCAGCAGTGCTGGGACTCCTGCAGCAGGGAAGGAGATGCAGCAGGATACAGCTGTAGGGGGAGGAGGAGGAGGAGCTCAGCTGGCCAGAGACCCTGTTGCTTCTTCCCTCCCCCGCTGCAAGAATACAGAGTGCTGCTGCCAGGGGAAGCCACTGCCTCCTTGCTGATGGGCATCCCCACCACAGGCATCCAAAGAAATCCAGGGTGAGTGTATGTATGTGTGTGTCATGCGAACCTTTTATTTGTGTGTGTTTAACATGCCCCACCAAAAGTATTCAAATTTACATTCCTGTGCATGAGCTCCTCCCTCACTTACATCCCTGCAACAGAGGGCAGGTCTACACTACCACTTAAGTTGATCTAACTTACATCACTCAGGGGTGTGAAAAAGACACCCCCTGAGTGACGCAAGTTACAGCGACCTAAGCGCTGCCCACACCAGCACTATGTTGGTGGGAGACGCTTTCCCGCTGACAGAGCTTCTGCCTCTCTCGGAGGTGGAGTAATTATGCCGACATCACTATGCAGTGTCTTTACCAGATGCAATGCAGCTGCACTGATGTAGTGTTTCTACTGTAGACCTGCCCTTAATTTGCTTCAATGAGGTTGCTAATGTTTGCACCTGTAATTCACTTGAAATCGCAAGAGGAATGGGTACAATTTTGCAGGGACAAAATACATCCAATATAAGACACCGGGCTGAGCCCAAAGGAAAATTTTGACCACAGTGTTTACTGAAGTTTCATGATATACGAAGGCCATAGCACAAGCACAATAAGTTGTATGGTACAATAACGGCTGTACACAAATATTTGTCCACTGGGGAGATTCTTTAAGATAATCTCTCAGGTATGTTTCAGTATAAAAAAAGAAGTCTTAATAGAGTGGGCTATTACAGACAACTAATTTTTCAATTTTATTTGAAAGACCATAAGAATATGGCTACAAATAATATTAACAGAGTAATTTTTAAACTTTCAGGTGCTGAAAGATATGTTGTTCTTTGAAAGTCTTATTTTGTACGTTTCATTAATTTTATTTTACTGCAATTATGTGACACTATAAAATTATATGTCTACATATAGTACATGCCTCTCAGGACATTTTACAATCTTTAGAAGATAAAATTAGGATTGGACCACAGTTACCATAAGAATCACTTTTATAACGCTCACCGGAATAATCAGACTGTCTGGATTTCAGAGTCCTCAATTTCATCTGACAAGGAGTCTTAAAGTCAGGAACAAGGCATCTAAACACTAATGATGCGACTTTAGTGGTACAGCATTTATTAATGTCAAAAAGAAAACATAACACATGGAAAATGTTTTTTAGCTAGCACTGCAAAATGTATGTATTGCTTTTTTTTTTTTTTTTTAAACTCATAGTAGGCTTTGAACCATTCACATCTGTGTAGTATTAGGGCTTGCACTAATCATAGGGCTTACAGTAATCAGAAAGCAACAGGGTTCCATGCACTTTGGAGATGTGTCTGTATTGTAACTTATACAGTACCTTGATAAACCCTTTTATCAAGGTACTACACAATGCCATTTTCTTTACTCTCCCACCTTGGTAATCTCCAGAGTAGGCAGCAGGTTAGCATCAGCGCGGGCCTGGCCAATCTCATTTTCAGGTACAAACAGTTCATGAACATCCTTAATCACAGCTTTGGGGACTATGTTCTAAAACGAAAAGAAATAGATCCTAGTTAACACACTAATTTTTAAACACAAAATATACCAAAAAGGCCAACATTTGAAAATATACTTTACAAACTGCAGGAGTTTTTTTTGGAACAAAACTACCTACTTGTGCTTGTAGCAGCTCCACAACCTGCTGGATACACTCATTCACTGTAGAAACGTTTGTTTTCAACACTAGTTCAGGATTTTCTGGTTTCTCATACTCTGAGTCAATCCCAGTGAATCCTACAGACAAATAAACCCAAGCTAAATTTAGTAAATGTAATAGTGAGCAGCCTAGGGACCAATACATTAGTTAGCTACTGTACAAATGGCAAGAAAACATTCTTTCATTCAAGGAACCCAAGCTGAGAAATGGCATTGAGACGTTTTGTTTGGTCTATCAACAATGCACTTGCCAATAGGGTTATAGCAATATGACGCTCCATGCTACAGAAACAACCTTTATTTGCCCACCTATGGCGATGTTGATGGCAACACTGCAAATACTAGTCATACTGCCCTTAATGCCAGAAGGGAAAAAAAGGGATGTGTTTGCTTGGAACTGGAACTGAGTCATACAAGTAGGTGGATCATATTAGTTCAAACCAAGAAAGAAGAGAGGTTGGAGTATCCTTCTCTGGTTAGAAAGTTCCTGGAGGGAAAACTGTAGGAGAAAGCTAAGGCTGAGGCTTACATTTGGTTGTTATTTGAGAGAGCAATAAAATCAAACCCCACAAAGAGGTTAAGTTTGAACTATGTGCAAAGTCCCTTCAAAACAAGGTGGAAACTGCACCTGTTTTCAGTACTGGTCTCTTTTCTAATGTGGATATTCCACGTTTCACCCACTGTGCACCCTTCTCACACCTATGATTCTATTCCTCAGCATGTTATTGTTGGGCAATTAAACAACAGTCTCTTTGCCACAAAAAAACTTAACCTAGTTCTAAGCACAGAGATTCTGTATGGTGTGACATTATGTATTATGTGATTTCTTATCCTGCTATGGAAAAACCACACTTTAAGAGAATGTCTGCATTTGTGTAGAGGTTTATTGTCATTTCCCCCTTTATACTCCAATCTGGAGCTTCTCTCTTACCCTGCACAGAAAGATTGAGTTCAAAAAGAAAGTTAGAACTGTGAGACATTAAAAATGTTCCAGATTAGTTTATCAGAATATTTTAGGTTCTCAACCACATGAGCTAGAACGTATCTTGTGTAACTTCACCCAGAATGAAAAGAACTTAGGAATAAGCACATCGGTAAATAAAGAATTTTAACATTGACGAGATGAATTAAGGTGAAAGGAACTCCCTGAAATATATATATATATGTCACCTGTCCAGATTTCAGGACAGTCCCTATTTTTTCAGTGAAATATTTACCAGTTTCTTCATTAAAAATTTAAAAAAATCTCTTCCAGCTCAAAAGATTTCAATAGTTAAAGGATGTGTCCATATTTTTCTTCCCAAGTGTCATTATCAAATCTAGCAGGCATGCTTGAATGGGTTTAAATCATCCGATTTTAAAATTTACAACAGCACCTAAGTGACTCAGGAACTAAAGTCCCATTTTTAAAAGAGACTTGAGCATTTAGAAGTCTAAATCCCATTCATTTTAAAGAGACATAAGCGCCTAAGTTACTGGGTAACTTTTGAAAATGGGACTTAGGTTCCTAAAGACTAGATCCACAAAGAGATTTACTTGCCTAATTGCCGCTTTAAGTGCCAAAGTCCAAAATCTACATCCCCTTAACCCCCATTCTACTGCTGCCAACCCTGTAAGCATTTATGTTTCCACTAGTAAAGTCCCCATGGTGCCTAAACATCTGCAATTGGGCATGCACACAGCCACCTACAATCTGACACTCGGGCAGCTGGCTCCCATTTAAACCGCAAAGACATCCTCAGACTAGGTGTTGCCCCATCTATGTCACCTGACCTGATGGATCAGTTCTCACACAAGATGGCTGTGGTGGTGGTAATATTGCTCGGATGTACTATAGCCCAGTGGTTAATGTACTCAGCTGGGATGTGGGAAGTTCAAGTCCCTCTTCCAATAACTATTTATTTTTTTTAAACAAAGCAGAATAGCTTCAACAGGGGACATGCTCCACATCAAGCAGAAGGGGGATTTGAATCCAGGTTTCCCACACTGTGGGTAAGTGCCCTAACCACCGGGCTACTTGGTATAACAAGGCCCATGGCTAGCAACACCACCAATACCATTGACTCCAAAGCTGCTAAGAGGTGTTCCTTGCAGCCAGGACTTAGATGCCTGTGGCCATGTCTACACTACATGTGCTACAGTGGCACAGCAATGATGCTGTAGCTATGCTGCTGTAGCACCATAATGTAGATGCTTCCTAGAGTGATAAAAGGGTATTTTTCTATTGCTATAAACAATCCACCTCCCAGCGTGGTAGTACCTGGGTTAACAGAAGCATTCTTCCATTAACCTAGCTGCATCTATACTGGGGGATCAGGTCAGCATAGCTACGGTGCTCAGGGGTGTGCATTCCTCTCACTTCTGAGTGACATAGATATGTTGATCTAAATTTTAAGTGTAGTCCAGGCCTAAGTCCTTTTCAGGGACAGGGCTTAGGCCTCACCCCTTTCCTTGGCATTTCCTCCAGGCTAACTTCGGCAGCTCATTGTGCTGACTTTTGTGAATCCCATTCTTAGGCATCTAACTCTCCCATGCATTGTATAGGGAGCCTGGGTGGCTAATTCAGGACTCTGAGTGCACCTAGGCAGCAGCATGGCTAAACCTTTGGCATTGCAATGCTCAGTCTAAGACCCTTTGTGGATCTAGCCTCTAAGTCACTTCAACACTTTTGAAATTGTTACTCATAACAAGAAGTCTCTGTGTAAGTAAATACTGCCAGCATTAACTGTGTAAAAGTACAAAAGGGCTTTGCATCACTTTGCATCACTTAGAGTGTAGAAATTAGTCTATGCCCCTCCTTTCCGCCACCTTCCAACAGGTGGCTGGGTTTTTTTCCCTTTATTTAAATAGGTAGCAACCCTGGCTCTCATAACACGGTTCACTGTTGATGAGAAGAGAAAAAGGAGGCAGATAAAAAGAAGATACTGAGATTATATTAAATATAAACTGTTTACCGCACCTTTGATTTCTCCAGCCCTGGCTTTTTTGTAAAGGCCTTTCACATCTCTACTTTCACAAATATTCAGAGGAGCATCTATAAAGATTTCAAAGAAAGGAAGACCAGCCATTTCATGACTTTTCCTTGCATTTTGACGATCCTGTAAGAAGCAAAGGGAGAAATCATAAGCAATTCCACAATTAAGTTCTTAGTAGGATGTTGCTAACTGTTTATTTGATAACCAGCACCTGCCTAGAACTGGATTTTTCCAACAGAAGACTATAGGCCGTATTCATTCACTGTAAAATGTTATATATTTTAAATATATTCTTACTAAGAAAAAGATGTTCCTTTTCACATGATGTTTATTAAAAATTAGTAGTTTGATCTAGATTCAGCTTTATAACAGCAGTTTAGAACAAGTATCTTCACTTAGAAGGATGATAGAATCTTATAATTTGAAAAAAATCATTTGTAACCAATTGTATTGACCTGACATCAGCAGATTTCTGTCATTATTATGAAGCAAAATAAATCCAAATGCAACAACATATCAAAACTTCTTAGAACAGTGTATATCAGCGTGATTATACTGCTATAAAACCCTGTACGCCTTTCTCCAGTTTTCTATTTTTCTGGGAACTAGTGCTGATGAGTGAAATTTTTATTTTTTAACTTTTTATACAAAACCACTTTTTCTGCACATTTTTGCACATCAATGTGCCAGTCCAACTTGCATCCTAGCAATAGGGACCAAGGGAATTTACTTTGATATATACTCATGATTAAAAAAAAATAGGGAAAAAAATTAAGGGAGTGTGTGATGGGGTGAAACCCATTACAGGCTGGAAAGAGGTTAATAATTAATTATGGCAGAGATATAATAGTTCTACCTAATTAGCTGCTTCTCAGCCACAGGGGTCAGGATTGGGAGGCATCAGGTGATAACTTAATGGACACCCAGGCCCCATGAAAAGGAGAAGAGTTTAATTTGAAGGAGGAAGCTAGAGGGAGCAAATAGGAAAGCAGGCTCCTGTGAAGGGCTGAAGTGCCAGAGACTGCTGGGGGCTGGAAGCCTCAGCATGACTTTGGTGGGACCAAGGGCTTGTCTACACTTACCTCCGTGATTCGGTGGCAGTCGACAGGAGTTATATAAGCTACGCAAAAAACTTGCGTAACTCCCATCGACTTCTCTGCTCCTCTTCTGCGTGCCATCTTCACTGCACTGTGCCGACGGGAACCGCGTTCCTGTCGATGCAGCGCTACGCCATTTGAGAAGATGGTCTTAATACGTCAATTTCTGGATCGACTGAGCGGGTCTTCACTGACCGCTCAGTCGATCCAGAGAAATCAATCTGATGGCAGCGAATTTGCCGCCGTCAGTGAAGACGTAGCCCAAGAGTGCTTGATATCAGAGCTGAGGAGAGCAGTGGAACCCCAGGGAAAGGGGTGAAGCACTAGACCCAGAAGAGAGGTTGATTCTTTGGGACTTTAGGCCCTGAAATATGGGGAGTACTGAGTTTACTACATAACCATACATTTGAAATACAATATATGAATTACTCTCTTTAAAAGCTCCTCTTTCCTAAAAATTCTAGTAATGAATTTTAGTAGTGAGAGAGACAATGGACTCTCTGCAGAGACCCCGTTTTGTCTAGTAAACATCAGAATAATCTTAAATAGGTTTACCTTCGCAAAAGGGGAAATGAAACTAGTTATACAAACAAGACCAGCATCGGCAAACAATTTGGCAACCTCAGCAACACGGCGGATGTTTTCTTCTCGGTCATCAGTTGAGAAACCTAGGTTTTTGTTCAGACCATGCCGAACATTATCCCCATCCAGAGAGTAGCAAGGTATGCCACGAGACACCAGGTATTCTTCCAGAGCAAAGCCAATGGTTGTTTTACCAGCACCAGAAAGACCTGTTAGAGAGGACAAGCAAGCCATACTGAGGTTCATTCGGGATTCTGAAAAGACAGAAAACTAAACAGTAAACTAATTAATTACTGGTTACAAGTAATTACACATAGATTCCTAGATACTATAGCATGAATGAAAACAGACCGGAGAAAACAGATTAGATACTTGAGGTAGATTAAAGGCATAAAACAGACTTTAGCCAGAGTAGAGCAGCTGCATACCGAGGCCCTCATTATCTAGTCTAATACTGAAGCTGAAGAATAGGATTTTGCAAGCACACTAACTCCATGAGGAAATCCTCATGGAGATTCTCTCACATCCTTCTATCAGGGGAGAACACAGGATTTGGTTCCCTCCTTTCTCCTGTGAAATAGATGCAATCAAATCTGGCAAATCCCAAGGGATCTGCAGGCTGCTAAGCCATCATGTAGAAACCCCTGTATCCTCACTGGGCTGTGATAGTTGCTGGGATACAGGGCCTGGGAGTAGGTGAGCCGGTTGCGCTCCGGATCTTTTTCCGGGTCTCAGGCAATTGGAGTCAGCAAAGGGGCTGGAGCGTGCTGGTGCAAGGCCACCGATGGCAGGTACAGGCAGTGATAAGGGTCTCACATGGGCCAGTGATGTCACAAGGCCAAGTCCTGATAGTACTGCAGGCCCCATGCATACCACTCAGGCGGGCCCAAAGCATAGTGGTCTGGAATAGGTGGGTGTGCCTAGGAGTCCACACTACGCTGAGAGACCAGGGAGAAGGATGGCTCTTCCACTAAGAAGCCCTCCAAGTATGAAGAAGCCTCTGGAAGTGGCGGAGCCATTGGTGCGGGCAGTACCACGACTTGTGGAGGCGGGTCATGGCTGAGGAGAAGTGGCTCATCCGCCAGTGTAGGTGGCCAGGAGCCAGAAAAAAGCAGCAAGGCTGGGTACAAAAGCTTGAGGTGGGACGTGGGGATCAGTGGATTTGTTTGGCCCGGTGTCCAGAACATATCCTGCTATCTGCCACTCTGAGGAGGAGTATGTGGAGTAGAGCCCGGAGAATCCTGCCACGGCTGAGGAGCATGCATCGGTGGGCTGTCGGGACCCTCGGTCATCACAGGAAGCGGGTCTCGCTTCCATTTCGCCTTGCCTCCTGCCTTATGGCGTGGCCCTGCGAGGTCATTACGTGGCGTTTCACCCAATCAAGCCTGGCTTGGGGAGTAAATGTGGTGCACCACAGTGGTCCACAACAGGGACCTGCTGTGATGTTCATGAAAGCACTTGCAACTGTCCTTGTGTGCCTTCTCACGTCTCAGCAATGCCGATGGATCTGGTCGTGAAGCTGAGGGCAGAGCACTCACCGCCGGTACTGAGGATCCGGGATCGGACTTCGCACTAGGCTGGAGCACCTCCACCATGAAGAACTGGCGGAGGTGCAGAAGTCAAGTGTTGCAGGTCCTTGATGAAAAGGACTTGCAGATATCGCAGTGGGCTACAAGGTGTAGAGACAATGTGTGTGCTTGTTGCTCACGGAGAATGAGCGTGGGCATGAGGTGCACCTTCTTGAACCCTGGAACGTGGGGCATAATCCCCCCCAAGGGGTTGGGAGAGGCCCCATACAGGGCTATATACTCTAACTAACTAACCAATGTATTTACAGAAGTAAAAAGAAACAAGGAAACAGAACTAACTATCTACAGTGGACCGTTGTTCTCGTAGAGTGCATGAGCGCAAACAGAGGATTCCGACTCTGACCATGTGATAAGAGAGAACTGTGGGTATGTCGGCCCGCACGGCCTCTTATAACCTCACATGGAGTACATGGTGATGTATGGCGGCTATGCGGGTCGACGGACATTGCTGCTGTAAAACTTCCAGTGCATGGTGCACCCACATTTGGAATACGTATAGGGACCATCACTCTAAGAAGAACCCCTTTTCTTTGCAGGAGAGTTAAGAACCGTGTACTGGAGACTGCTCTGGGGAACAGTAAGGACAGGAGGGCTAGCTAGGGACCAGAGCACTTCAATTTACATAAGATAACAGTCAGTCACTAAAAAATGGTTACTAACCTTCCGTAACTGTTGTTCTTTGAGATGCATTGCTCATGTCCATACCAATGTAGGTGTGTGCTTGCCCCAAGCACCACTGCTGGAAAGCTTTTTCTCAGTGGTATCCGTTGGGTTGGCTTCAGTGCCCCCTGCAGTTGCGCGTTCATAGCACCAATATAAAGGGCTCTGCCAACCCCTCAGTTCCTTTTTGCCATCTAACACCAAAGACAGACAGGTGGGGGTAGGGACATGAGCAACACATCTCAAAGAACAACAGTTACAGAAGGTCAGTAACCGTTTTTTCTTCTTCAGGTGCTTGCTCATGTCCATTCCAATGTAATTGACTCCCAAGCAGTTGTGCAGGTGGAAGATCCAGCATTCATTACCTGGGGGTATAACCACTCCATGCCCTTGAAAAAACAACTACAAATACAGTTTGAGAACACAGACCGGCCACTCACCCATGGGTGAAAAGCCAATGCTACTGATAGGCCTTGGTGTTTCAAATGGAGCAAGTAATCTAGAATGAAAGGTAGTGTTGACTGTGTAGGTGAAATCCCTTTCTGTGTGCACCAGACTGAGAAGCCTATACGAACAAGGGGCACTGTTCCTTGCCCTCAGCACCGGATGGGTCTTGCAGTGCTGGGTCTTGCAATTTGGCATCAAGGTTGGTACCGGTGTGGGAGATTCACACATCCATTTGCAGTCTCAATAACTGCAAATAACTCCCGGTGGGGGAGACTTCTCCGAAGGGGGATGAAATGCCACCTCCTTAAGGAGGAACTTAAGCCTGGTGTCCGTGTCTTTCTTAGTACAGGGCCTGAATCCCTTACAGATTCTGCAGCTCTCCCGCATGTGTGCGTGAGGCAGCTGGAATTGGAGCCACTAACAGGCATTGGCTTATGGCACAATGCATACGGCTTGAACCCCCAGAGGTAGGCATGCCCCGGTGCTGGGGAAGGGCTAACCCCACTAAGCAGCGTCTGTTAATCTAACTAATTTACTAACTACATAACTGAAACGTAACCACTATGAATAACTATGTACAAGTAATAGAAACAGAGTCTACTAAGAGAGGGACTTACAGGAAAGGCAAGGACGAACTGAAGTTCCAGTGACCATCACAGGCGATAAGAAGGAACTGAGGGGATGGCAGGATGGCAGGAACCTTTATACCAGCACTATGAACGCGCAACTCCAGGGGGCACCAGCGCCAACCCAATGGATACCATTGAGGGAAAAACTTTCTGCCAGCAGTGCTTGGGGGAAGCACACACTTACATTAGAATGGACATGAGCAAGCACTCGAAGAAGAACTGGTGATCTAGGAAAGGTATCTAGAAACCCTCAAATGGACTTTCATTGTTGAGCCTTTAAAAGTTAAAGTAATAAAAATGTATGGTAAGATCTCTGTATACTTCAAAGAAAAAACATCACTAAATGAAATTCAAACGCTTCACATACAGTACTATAAATGATACATGAAAGGGAATACACAGCACTGGATGAGTTTCAACTTCAGGAATAGTCTTAAACTGGTTTAGTCTGTCACCTAAATGATGGGTCTTCAGTAACCTTTTTAAAACTAAACTGTATTTTAATGGAATGGTCAGTACACGAGCTGATATGAACTTAAGATAAAGTGGTGCTCCAAACATTATGGAATGTGTGTTTTCCCATGTTCTAGTTGCCAAAGACAACATATCAATAGTTATCAAGCAAACAGAAATCACGATAAACAATAAAAAGTAGTCTAAGAATTGTATAAACAGAACTGGAACAATGTGCAGAGTACAGTTGTGACTTTCTCTAAGGTTTTCTCTTGGAAAGAAAAATCTGGAAGAGGGTGGAAAAAGTAACCCCTCCCTCAAAGTTTTATGAAATGAAATGCATACAATGTGACTCATGTTGTAAGCATTATCTTTTCTCTATAAATACTAAGCCCACCCTGCTATACCATATTGCAGGATATTTTAAATCCCAGGAAACTTTTTATTTAATTTGTGAATCCAGGTCACAAGAGTTTCCTTAGTCTCATTAGTATCAGTTTATGCAGTTCAAGTTTACACCTTGCACTAAACTCTACTTGGGTAATTGATGTATATAAATGAATTTCAAGTTATACTCATCTAACACCAATGAGCAACAGATTTCACACATCCATTTGCAGTCTCAATAAGGCTTAAATACCTGTTAGCCACACTGTGCAGCCTCGAAATCCACCTCTTGTACCCACAACTTGTCCTCTTTTACGCCTGCTGACATGATGAGCTTGATATACAACGTTGGTGGCTCTTTGGATATTCTATCAACAAACAAAAACAAAAGTTTATTGTTTCATACTGCAGAATAGAAAAATCCAAGGGGAAATAACACAAAAGGGGAATATTCAAATTCAACAACAAAAAAAAGGAAGTTATTTACACTAAAGCACAAATGAAATATGTTTGCAGTGCTACCAGTTTCTGAATAAATAGTGGATAGTTTTACATGGAACTCAGGCAATTGTTCAAAAAGGGGGACAAACAACCAAATAAGACAATTGTCTGTGGTTCCAGATGGATTTAATTCAATAATATTGTTTTTCTAAGATCTGTAATTCAATTCTTCTTTAAATTGCTTCTTATCTTTGATCCCCTCATTTAGAGCCTCTCATGCCAGTGTATTTTTTACATTTTATCACTGACTATGAGTACAGCAGGAATTTCCTGTTAAAGCTGATATGAAATGTAATCTGTATATTGTTGTAGATAGGGTGCTCTGAAGCGGCTGACTTGACCTTACACTGCATAAAAAAAAGGAAACTACATACTCACCATGTTACATACTCACCATGTTTTATGTCTCATTTCTCTTAAATTCTGTGCAGGTGTAAAGCACAATTTTAATTAAATTTACATAATGTAAATCATTTCAAGCTGTCAATTTACTTGATAATCTTAAGCGGACATCTTAAATTGTTAACACTTACATCAAATAAACGGTTTACATTATGTAAACAATTAAAACAATACTTTATTATGCTAAGGTCAAAGGATAGAATCCTCCTCTTTCCCCCCTAGAGCATTAGTGGAGTCGTTTCTTTGGCAAGTGTCTCTGCATAATCCTGGAACCACTGGCCATGCTTTCACCCCCGTTCTCCACTGTCAAAAGTCAGAGTTCTCCTTGCTCAGCCTCTCAGTTTACCCTCTTTACCATGGAATGTCAGTGGCTGTGTTGCATTTAGGATCTTCTGTGCTCAGAGGGTAGGACCGGGTGGATTTTACTTTGAGCAGCAATCTTCATTTTTATGTAAATCACATTTATATTTTAATTGTGGTTTGGAAATATTCATATATTCAAGATGTGGTTAAATTGCAAAAGTATTTCACTTCACACCACCACCCATTCTCTCTCTCTCTCTCTCTCTCACGCACACATCCACTCACACCCACGCACTCACACACAAACTGCATTTTGCTGAGAGTGATTATAGGCGGGGCTTGTAGTACTGATTATTATTAAAGATGCCTGGTCTTCAGTTGCTTATAACTTTGTCAAACCATAATCATTTAGGTTGACATTTTCATGCCTAGGAACCAGTGGAGGGAGGGTGGGGGAGAAGAATGTGGAGAAGGAGGGTAGCCAGATCTGATGAGGAACAGAGTATGGGGGAAGAGCCTGAACCAGGTGGTAAAGAGACTAGGACAAGAAGCTGGGGAGGATGGGTGAAGATTAGACAAAGAGCCTGGGGAGGGAGCCTGGGATTGCAAGCAAGTGGAGATGGGGAACATGGGTGGTGGCACATGTGTGTGTGTGTGTGTGTGTGAATGGAGACCAGAAGGCGGTCAGTGTCAGACTGGAGAAGAGCTGGAAGGAGGGGGGGATATTGGAACTAGAACTAGAACTAGCTGGTAACAGGACTGGGGACAAAGAGGCAGTGGGAGAGGGAGGGCAGATTGGTAATGGCTGGGGCAAAGAAGTGGGAACTGGGACTAAGTGAGGGAGATAGAGATTTGGATTGGAAATCCAGAGGGGGAAAGATTAGGACTTGCTGGGCACGCAGACTGGGATTATCATGAGAAGCCTAAGGAGAAAAAAATAGTCTGTGATCATGTAATTATAGACTGTCTCACAATGCATAGGTACAAGGGGGCGGGGAGAGGAAGGAAGGAGGCAAACAAAGTTGCACAGGCAACCTTCATTCTGGCCTTTTCTAACATGTGAGTGCTTGACTTTGTGACCTTAATAATAGTCTTTTAACATAATTTTTGTGGGTGTAATACTGGATGTATTTATGTCTCTCCCATTGACTAAGGCTCTGGATTCCAGACCACGTCTCTCCCAATTTAACAGTGCAGTACTCTTTTTCCACATACTATCTTTGAACCCAAAAGTCAGAGGCTATGTTGTAGCCATTATAGAAGAAACTTGACCATTGTTTATCCTCCATATAAACATGCATTACTGCTTTTCTATTAATTGGCTCACAGTAAACTAATAGATTTGAGACAACTATCTAGATATCACTGCGCTTTAACGTTGCACAAGGGTTGGTTTCCCATTGATCCAGCTGAAGAAATGGCTTCAAGAGTCTGATAGGAAAAAAGTACAAATATTTTCTCCCCAAATTCTGCATGATAGTTGGGTTTACATGATATACACATATGATATATGAACTTCATGGGTTCTTAAACTTTGCCATGACATTCCACCCCATGCTATAAAAATATTTACTCTTCTCCTGGTGTTAGAGAAGGGAAGTGTTAACATTTCACTTGCCCCTGAAAAGTTGTAGGAAAAGATAAAAGAACAAGGAATGGGAGAGAGAATAAAATGGGAAGAGCATTTTAAACACGTTGGCAAGGCAGCCTGCATATTGTTCCTGCTTGTTGGGTCATTAACACTCTTAGGACTCAGCAAACAAATAAGCATCTATTGCAAAAAAATCTAACCAACAGATGTTTTGGTTTCTGTAGAATTTTACATGAAAAATGATTCACTTTATCTTGTTCTTGCTATTTACTTCCACCAGAGAGGTCAGCCTCTCCAGAGAAATCCCCTTCACAATTCCAAGAAACACTTATTTATTGTATTCCAAGTTTCATGCTCATTTTAAAAGCACTGATCTAAAGTTTCAAAAATGGGGCTCCATTTTTGTGCCTAAAAATTGTGGCTGCAATTTGCACTTCTGTTTGCTTACAGAAACCTAGATCTCCTGGTACCTGATTTTCATGTACTATTAGGTACTTAAATATCCAACTGACAATAATTTGAGTGTATATACAGTTGCAAATGTAAAATTGCCCCCAAGTTTATTTGCAGCTGGACCCAGGGAGACCCAATGTAAGCAAAGCTGAAAGTCCAGAATTACAAGTAGTAATAAATTCCCATTCTTGCATCCATGTCACCCTGTCATGTCTTGATGGGAAATCCCAAAGCTAAAAAGTTTTGAAGGCTCCTGTCTCCACCACAGCTGGTGGTGCATTCTGTCCCTTTTGGGAATCTACGGCCCCTGCTGCCTCAGCTCCCACTTTCGATTTTAACAGCAGCTGCTGATGGCAGAGTGGCTCTTGGGGACTGACTCCACCCCTTCAACAATCACTTCATTGGTTAGCATGGGTTATCTTTTAGCTCTTTTTCTCTGTTGCTGCTACCCAGGCTAAGTACATTTGCCATTTTTAAGGCAGTTCTTTGCTGTTACTATGTCCTCACAGTAGGGAGGAATGAGCAAGCGCCACCATCCGACAAGAACCAACTTCTGGCCAATTAAATGCAATACAGCATTGGTCCCCCATACAGTGACACACATTAGTTGCTCAATAATAAGGCCCTCACCTGGCATTATCTCCTGGAACTCAGGTATCAATACAGCACAGCTTTTTTTGGGTGCAGAGACACCAGTGAAGAAAACCAATCAGTTATGGATGAATTGATTCTGAGCTCATTAGCTGGGCAGGTGAAACAGCATTTAAAACACAGACCCCAGGAGTGTTGCCAACTCTTGCAATTTTATCACGAGTCTTCTAATATTCGCTGTTTTTCTTAAAGCCCAAACTCATATTATCATGTGATTTTGTGAGAATCTCAGCTTTCATTTACAAAGAAAGTAAATTTCTATCCCTCACCATTGAGGAGGAAAGCATGAAGATGTCTGATCTGAATGTAGCTGAAAAGCCCAGAAACCAGACATCAAATCAAAATGATTATTTTTAAAGATCATGTGATTTTCAAGCCAACCTCATGATTTTTGGAGCCCTGACTCACGATTTTTAACCACATGGGGTTGGCAATACTTAAAGTAAGCAGTGTCACCAACTCCCATGATTTTAGCACAAGTCTCATAAAAATTAGTTTTTTCTTTAAAGCCCCAGCTACTGGAGTCATGTGAATGCATGAGAATCTCAGCTTTCATTTTTAAAGCACATTCTTAGCCCTCATGGTTGCAGAGAAAAGCTTGAAAATGTGACCTGAGTGTAACTAAAATCAACAACCAGCAAATATAAGAACCGAAAATGTATTCTTTTTTAAAAAATCCTGTTTTTTAATCCAATCTCCTGACTTTTTGGGGCCTTACTTGTGATTTTATTTCTATAGCTATATATTTTGTAACATTTGGCATTACAATGAATGTACCGTATCAGCACAACTTGATTCACATCTTAGCTTCAGGCTGCAGCATTTGAGTGAGTGCTAAATGGATGTGGTATCAGGGTATCGAAGAGAGAAGCCTGTCAGAATTATTAACTATTACCAAAGATAAAAAACAGTATTTATTCTGCACTACTATTATTAAGCATAATTTAAAAATACAGAATACAATGATTAATGACTATCCCTACAGAGCACAAAGACCCTCAGTCAGTGTCAAAAGTCACCCCACCCCCCAAGTTTGGCGTTACTGGTAATCAAAAAAAAACCCTAAAACCCCTCAAATCCTGAACACCACTACAATATAAACCTCAGCGAATGCTTCCTTCTCAAGACAGGCTGTTAGGATGGTTTTCTTTAAGGACCACCTCTGTCCTAGAACCCTAATTTTCTCTTACCCAAAAAGAAATATTCCCACAACCTGCATATCCTTGCTGCAGTTAACTGTACTTGGCAACAGAGCCGAGGGTGATACAACAGAGAAGCCCTGCGTGTCTATATGGTGTCATATAAGCTATGTCTACACGGGAGCTGGGCGCGATTCCCAGCTCACATAGACACACGTATGCTAGCTCTGATCTGAACTAGCACTCTAAAAATGGTGGTATAGGCATGGCGCCTGGGCAGTGGCACAGGTTAACCACCCCAAGTACAACCCCCGCACAAACACTGTGGCAGCTAGGCCCTAGCGCCACTGCCCATGCTCCTACAGCTACACAACCCCTTTTAGCACGCTAGCTCAGATAAGAGCTAGCACAAGCCTGTGCATGAGCTGGGAATCACACCCAGTGCTGCAGTTATAGCCCTCGTCTGCCAACTTGTTACCTACACCTAGACTGCAAACACTCCTACTCTAAAACAAGACTAAATTATTGTGAGGGACTGTTTGCAGACTGAAGGACGTGACAGATTGTTTGCACAGCAAAGTCAAGTGACGGAAAAAAATACGTTGAATATCTTTGCAAAATGGAATAGTATGTTCTTCAGATTTTTGTACCACTCTCTTTAGCTGCAGCTTGTCTCTTACACACAATTTTATAAAATAGTTTTTCAACATGTTAATCTGCTGGAACTATCCTGCACGATACAAACCTTGCTGGTGACTAGTTCTTGAGCCTCTGTGAAGTATAAAGTAGATTCCTGGATATCTTATAGAACTAACAACAAAAAATGTGGAAAATTTGCTTGTCGGTGATCTATTAATCTCCACTGCCTACCCATGATACTGCAGTTCCCCCCTCCCCTCCAAGGTTCCCTAAAGCAAGTGTACCCAGAGCACCACAAAACGTATTTGGAAAATCCTGCAGCCCATTTACAGTTCTCATGCTTGCAGGAAATTCCAGCCTGAAACTAAACTCTTTTTGACTTTTTCTTGTATATTTTTTGTTCATGTTTAACTGACTCATTCTTAAAGAGAAAAGACTTTTAGAAACTGTATTGTGTGTTGAGAGAATTCAAAACACCATGGCCCTACTCAGAGTAATCCTTCCCTCTGGAGTTTCAACACACACAGGTTAAAATTCTTGCTGTCAATCACTCAGAAGATAAATATAGCAGAAGTACAGTAAAGCAATACAAAACTTTTCCTGGTTGGGTAGTTTGACAGGACATGGAAAGACAGACTGTTCGCAGGAAATACTGATTTAATTCAGAATCTTAAAACTGTCATGGGATGTCAGATCTGAAACATTATCAACCAGAGTGACACCAAGAATGTCATCACCAGAAGTCAAACACTGGCATCTTGTGAATACATCTTTGAAATGATTCCAAACCCAAATTCTTAGTCACAAAGACTGGACTCTCTGATGAAAGAATGTTCCTTGACACTTACGTTTCAGTCAGTGTTGCAGCTTGGGGCACTGGGGGCAGAGCGGCTGCCGTTGGGATAGTTACCCTCCCACCAATTTAATGAGAATCTAAGCTATTGTAAAAAGACTTTAATTTCTAACTCCTAAAATGGTCAAATAAACCTTTTAAATGAATCTCCGATGCAGTGCAGGCTGAATCTGAGACAGAGTGCCCAGAACAATAGCTGTAGGAGAGGCATGAACTTCCAAATTATCTCAAATCAGTGTTAAAGCTAAACTCTTAACTATTGCAGGAGGACAATTTAATGTCAGTGCTGTTAAACATTTATTTCACAGGCTATATAGTAGAGGCAGGGACCTGAGCCTCTCACTTCAAATCCCAGGTGGCCTGAGCGCAGGGAGACAACCTTGGGATCTGTGGACATACACAACCTATTTAGGCCTGGTCTGTATTAAACAATTTTACCAAGTTTGAATAATGTTGCAAACAACTGAGTTAGCTAACACAATGTTGCCTATGAGTGAGCCGTCAGTGTAGACCTGGACAAATTGCGGTAAGCACTGGGTCAAGCTACCTCTGATTCACTCTGTTCCAGAGTTATGTCCAAACATGTCAAAACATTCTTGTGTAGACAAGGCCTAACTTGGATAAATTGAGGAAGGTAATCAAAAAGTTGCCTAAGTGCCACCTCCAATTTCATATGTCGCTGGATAACATCCTTGTAGGCAGGACATGGAATGGAAACAACACTGCTCATTCTGATGGATGAGCTCCTCTTGGCCATGGATGTCTATTCTCATACAACTAGATCTGACCATGATGCTATGGATCATAGTCTATGACTATCCTATCAAAGATGCAGCAGGGATTAATGTAAAAGAACAGATGGATTCAGTCCTTGCAAGAGAGACAAGGTGGGAGAGGCAATTCCTTTTATTAGACCAACTTCCATTGATGAGAGAGACAAGCTTTTTTGCCTACACAGAGCTCTTCTTCAGGTCTGGGAAATTTTCTCAGGGTGTCACAGCTAAATACAAGGTGGAACAGACATTTTAGGGTAATTAGTTAACACATGTTTCAAGTGACCATTCAAGGTTTAGTGGCCTGTTAATCCCCCTCCAGTTATAGGCAGGAAAGGAAGGGGGGGAGGGAAGCAGCTGGAGAGGGTTGTTAGGGGGTTATAAATTGTTGTAATTAGCCATAAATCCAGTGTCTCTATTCAGTCCATGATTTTTAGTGTCTAGCAAAGTTATGAATTTAAGCTCCCAGGCTCATCTTTTGAAAGAGTTGTGCAGGTGTCTTTGAGGATGAGGACTGAGAAATAAGAGTGATCATTTTGTGCAAAGTGTTCACCCACAAGTGATGTGGTGTTTTTGTCTTTTATCATTTTCCTGTGTGAGTTCATGCACGAGTGTAGCGATTGTCTGGCTTCATTCACATAGTTGCTATTGGGGCATTTGACACACTGAATAGGTACACCACATGTGATAGGCATGTGTAGAACCCATGAATCTTGAAAGATGTGTCGTGGGGGGTGTTGATCATTGTAGCCGTGGAGATATGTCTGCAGGTTTTGTATCTGTTATTCTGTCAGTGTCAAGCACTGATTTGAGTTGGTGTGTCCTGGTCATGCTTCTGATGATGAGTTTGGAGAGGTAGGGAGTGTTTGAAGGCTAGAAGACAGGCGTTCAAAAACGATTTCTTTGAGGATGGGGTCCCAATCAGGTATGGGTTGTAGTTGTTCGATGATACTCCGTAGAGGTTCCAGTGTGGGGTGGTAGGTGACAACTAAGGGTGTGCAGTCAGAAGGGGTTTTATTTCTGTATTAAAGCAGATTCTCTCAGGGTATTTGGGTAACTCGTTCCAAAATGCGATCTACTTCTCTGATGCAGTGTCCTTGTTTGGTGAAGGCAGTTGTGAGTGTGTAACATGTATATCCTGGACTTCCTCCTCAGAGCATATTCTGTGGTATCCGCGTGCCTATCTCTAGATAACAGATTTCTTGGTGTGTTTGGGGTGGTTACCGGATCTATGAAGGTAGGTGTGATGATCCGTGGATTTCTTGAATATAGTTGTCTGTAGGGTTCCACTGATGAAGCTGATCATGGTGTCCAGGAAGTTGTTGCTGGAGTGGGAGTGGTCTAGAGAGAGTTTAATGGATGGGTGGTGGTTGTTGAAGTTATGGTGGAAATCTATGAGGAAGTTGTTTGTCCAGACAACGAAAATATCATCAATATATGTCAGGCATATAGTTGGTTTTGTGGTGCGTTTGTTAGGCTGCAGACACAGTGCCAATAAACAATTCTCTTTGGTCACCAAACTGCTTATTAGGAGAGACCAGGTCTTAAATTCAGCCGGAGCTGTCTTTTCAACCCCCTGGAGTTTTCATAGCATGTTGGGGTGGGGGGTTCTGGGAAATACTCTGAGAATTTAAGTGCTGAGGAAGCCCCATAAGGCTCCATTTCCCCTCCTCCCCCCATCCTAATTAACATGTACATGAAGCCACTGGCAGAAATTCTAGGATATCGTTTCAAATGTCTGTGGGTTTAGATTTTAAATATGAGCTTGCTAGTTTGCCTTTTGAGAACTGGCTGGTTTCCAGCTGTTTATTTTGAGTCTTTTTTCTTAACTCATGTTTCCAACAACAAACTGTCATCTCTCCTTAACAAAATGGTTAAAGGAGGAAACATTCATGTTCTTTTGCAATATCCATATACTGCTAAGGATAATTGCTACTTAGCATATGAGTAGAGAAAACAAGGAATATTTTTCTACTCTTAACTGACAAACAATTGATACACCTACAATATCTGCGGACCTTTGAACAAGTCATCTTTGACATTTATTAAGAGTTGACCCAACGCAGGAACAACTAAGAAAATGTACTGGCTGCTTCGCAAGGCAGCCTGAATCTGGAAACTTATTATCACTGCTCTGAAGTATTAGATACACAGTTCATCATCTTTCATAAACTAATCTGCATAGGGTCCTCTTCTGCCACCCTTAATCACACTGAATTATATCTTACTACATGAGTAGTCTCATCTCAAAGATACTACTCAATGTAAATAAGAATGCCAGGAATAACTGGGCTCACTTCACCCCGCCTGCCATCCCCATTGCAAAATCCTAGATCCAATATTGGTTTAGTTACCTAAAGGGCACGAGTGCTTCCATGGAAAAGATACTTTTCATTTTGGGAGGAAATAATTTGTAATTGGAAAACAGTTTTTTCATTTGTTTAGAGAGGTAGAGTTTTTTTTAATGTATTAAGAGTTCTCATAATTTCCTTCATCCCTGCACCCTCCACTCATAACCATCATATCTCAGCATATAATATCTGGCTCATGAGCAGGATCTGAAAAGAAGTCAGACAGTAAGTGCCACAATAGTGGCAATTTAAGAAAATCTGTTCCAAATAAGATCTCTCTCATGAAGCTATATTACACAGCTGTCCCAGAACTAGGCCAGCAGAGATATATTCTTTGCAGCATAATATTAAGAACACATTAGTTGTGCATCTATCTCCTGAAAGAAAAGAATCAACCTTGTAAGAACACATTTAATGCATGATTGGTAACTGGTAATGCACATAATTGTGAGCAAACTGAAAGGCAATTTTCCAGTGCAAACATTGACTGTGGTCTTTTTATTAGACAAGCAAAACTACATTTTAAGGTCCCAGTCCTGCAGAGACCTGTACTCATACTTATCTGTGTGGACAGTGTGTAGCCCCATTGATTCAATGGGTCTATTCACAGTGTGCACAGTCAAGTATGGGTGAAAGCTACTGAGAATGTATAAAGTTATGCATGTTTATTAGTCTTTGCAGGATCTGGGCCTAACTTTGCAATTTATTCAAGAACTAACTAATAAAGCACAATGGATAGGTTATTGCAGACAGAGCCTGATCCAACTCTCACTGGAGATAAAGACAATATTTCCACTGACTTCAATGGGAGTAAGCCCATGATGATTCCTTTCCTTTAATTTTTGGATATTTAAAACTGGCATTGTCTTTAACAGGAATACAGAAAGCCTACAGAATCAGGCTCAAAGTGGATTCCCGATATTGGAGAAAGATGCATTTTTATTCATAAACAATCAGGCAAAAAAG
This sequence comes from Emydura macquarii macquarii, assembly GCF_026122565.2. Taxonomy (NCBI): domain Eukaryota; kingdom Metazoa; phylum Chordata; order Testudines; family Chelidae; genus Emydura; species Emydura macquarii. The sequence continues at coordinate 19,392,115 of NW_027131527.1, read as the reverse complement.
CATCTTTCCTTTAAGGGTTATTTAATAAGATGACATCGTTTTCTAATTATGCACTTCACATTTGCCTTATTTCCACATTTCTGTCTTAAACTTTCCACACTCCCCCCGCAAAAAAAGTTTTAAAACATTTTGAGCAGATCAGTATTATTAGACAAATAATAAAAACAGCCCATCTAATTAGATAAGGCCCTGATTTCAACAAAAGTAATGGATGGAGTTCCAGCTGTGATGATTTAGGCCCAAATCTTGCAAAGATTTAAACTCACACTTACCTTTAAGTATGAGAATTGCCTCACTAAAGCCAATGAGACAGTTCTTATGCTTAAAGTTAAGCATGTACTTAAGTCTTTGCAGGAGTGGGGACTAAATTTGCAGATACAGGTACATATTTTGTTGTATTTTTTCCAAGGTTTCCATTATGAATATTCTTTTCAAAACAATGCCGAATTTCACATTTTATCTCACAACCAATTTTTTAATGTTACCTTTGAAAGATCTTTTTAATGTAGATCTTGGCCTCAATTCTGCTCCCACTGAAGTCAGTGGGAGTTTTAGTTCTCAGATTTGAATGAAATGCTGAAATACATTAAACAATTGTTTTCTAAACTGCAAAACAAGTTAATTCTGCCACCAATTCTCGATTTTATGCTCATACGAACAATCCTTAGTCACGAGACTAGTTTCAGTGATGTCAATTGGACTACTATGTGAGTGTGTGCCGATTTCAGCCCTTACTTTATTGAAAACTCTCTTTAAAACACTATTATATTTTTGAATCTCTTATTATTTCAATCAGAATCTGAAATTTTGCATTATTTCTCAACAACTATATATTAAACATATAATTTTCCTTTTGAGACAAAGCACTACTGAACTCAATACCCTCATAGGTATTTTTATAAGTATAACATCATAAGGAAAATATTATAACAACATCAGAAACAATTTTAAACATTCATAGCTAACAAGAAACATTCAATATATATCGAGAAATTCTATTTAAATTCATTTTTAATCAAAAATTATTTGCAGCCTTGAGTGTTCATAATGTTGCACAAATATCCAACAACAAAAAAGTAAACAATTAAATTAATAAAACATTTTTATTAGCAAATAATTTTCTTATAAGAACATTAAAACAAGGCCACTCTTTCAGCCCTTGTCTTGTAAGTGGTCCCACTGACTTCATTGAAAAGAGAATACTCAGCACCTCTCAGGAGCCACTCTATCTCAGGTCCTCAGACCCACAGTAATAAGGGTTTTAAGACTGAGTCCATAGTTTCTTGTTCAGTACCAAGTTAGCTTTCTACTCTTCTCCAATTGGCTCAACGCTTTATAACTCCATCCAATAAATACTTTCCAAAAATGAGCTGTGACAGAAGTTTTTTTCAGAAAATGAAACTTGTCCTGACTTTTTGAAAAATGTATACAATGGCTTCCCCCCCCCCCCCTTTTTTTTTTTTTTTGGCCATCTGCACAAGCATTTTGTGCAATTTTTTGCCTGAAAGCAAAACTGATTCAAAATTACTCTGTGCTACAAAATAAACCCTATTACAGAAAAGAGGGCAACAAGGGCTAAAGTTCAAAGGTTAATTCTGCTTTTTGCTGCCTGTTTCCATACAGGCTGAATCTGACTCTAGTAATCAGTCATTATGCCAAATCTCAGACTCTGGAGACTCAGTATGGGTCTGACATCCCAAAAGTTTGTTTTTCCAAAATACTAGCATCAGTGGGACTACTTGAGTATGTAGGGACTACACAAGTGAGTAAGAGTTTCAAAATTAAATTTATTCTCTACCATGGAAACCACCTACAGATGAAATTACACTGGAAATTTTGCAAATTTCAGTTCACAGAGCTCCATCATTACCAGTGGAACTGGATTTCCCATTGTCCACTACTGTTCCTATCTTTGCAGGAAATCCCACTTACCTCAGGGCATTCACAAAGGAGGAGGAAGTCCTGAAGAGCACATGCTCTTCCTGGTTCCTATCAGGGCCTTCTCCTTCCCTCGTAGCAGCTCAGATTCTTCTAACCTCTTCTCCCCTTACACATTTACAGATCATTTTTGGCTAGTATACATGCACCTTTCATTCCCTCCACTCCTAAATGAGGAGGGGATAATTTGGACATATTACTTGTCAGTGCTTCTGTGCTAAAAGGCTGCCTTTACGGTTAGCTGAGCCACACAGTGCTGTGCCACAGAAAGCGCTGCATAAGGATGAATTGATTCCCAATGCCCAGTTAGCATTACTCATCAACAGCAGACCTAACTGCTACACTGGGATTCCATTTTTGTATTCAGTGCTCTGACCAAACTGAGTGGAGCCACACTTGTTCTTTGGCACAATCTAACTTTTTATGCTTGTTAATTTTGGCACGACTACACCAATCTCTTTCCTCTACCAAGAACATAACACAAATTATTTTAAAGAGATCAACATAGACATTCTGGTTACCTGAAATAAGAAGTCTTTCAGCTTAGAGACAGACAGTTTGAAGTGCCAAGATTACTGTACCAACACATGGGTTTTTCATATCAATGTTAAACAATATTTTAGTCTTAAAGAATTTCTGATCTTGTAGCGTGGCACTAATTTTGAATGTAACACAAGTATTCTTATATCTTGTTTGTGCCTTCACAAACAATTTCTCCAGAAAGAAAGAAAAAATACCTGCTCATGTTCCATTCACCTCGTAAATGAAAAGCATACTGTGGAGTTTTCTTGAAATCAGTTTAATAAAGGAGATTAAAATCAGCCTTGCTAAATCTCACTTACCCAGGTCATGTAACTTTTATGTATGAGACAGTAATAACACTACTTTTTTCATTAGTGTAGTAAAACTGGGATAACTTTTGTGCTTGGACTCTCATTTCCAGGATGATTTTGCAAGGCTGGGTTTAAATGGACAGATGTTATTTAATAAAAATACTGTTCTCTCTCCAAAAATATGACAGGCGGCTATGTGAAGGAAGATTATAGAAAGATTTGTCCAGTGAATATGTTGCCAAACACAGAATCCTGTAAGCAGCTGACAAATTCCACAGTAAATTTTGATGGGGTCAATTTTTTTTTCTTATTCCTTAAAAACAGTACTTTGAAATTAGCTCTGCAAATGACCCTACTTTGACAGTCACCCTATGTCCTTCATACAAATAATAGGTTTTTTCCTCAAGAATTGAAAGCTACTGTTATCTAAGAACCTGTTACATGCTGGATCAATTTCAATAAGTCCCTGCTAATCCAAAGGAACAAGTGAATGTTAAAATTACCTCATAATAAGAGGGGACATGTTAGTCAAGTTGCTTAATGCACTAGTGAAAAAGTATTCAGATTATGTGATGATGAGTTTGATATAAGAACTTATAAAGAATAGAATAGAGAACATAAGTCAAGCACTTCTATTTAACATTTCACATAGTAATGGAGTAAGGGGCCATCCAATAAAAATGAATGAATACATGAATCCATGTATGAATGAATGAATAAATGAATCCAATACATTTAAAAGTGATCAAACTAACTGTCACTGAGCTGTTAGTTTCTCTAAAAGAAATACATCAAAGTGGCAAATGGGGCATCAATCTCTCAAAATTTAGTAGGAAAAAGAAATAAGATGGAGACACAAATTTTAACTTTAACTTGAGCTATTGAGATTTTTTTTATAACCAAAAATTAACAAAGTGAGAACTTAATAAAATAAAATAAAATAAAATAAAATAAAATAAAATAAAAAATTAGGTGTCCCCTGCACTTGGAAGATCTTCATTTCAGTTCTAATAGGGGCAGTCTTGCACCAGGAATCAGACAGAAAAAAATTCAGCGATTTTTGTACCTTAAAGATTTTACGACAATGAGGTTGATTAATGTGAATAGACCTTCCCCTTAATATAAAGTTAAAACACTTGACTTACAACCATCCATTGTAAACAAACCACTGTTATCTCTTATCACAGCCAGGCACGCACTGCTTTGTTTAGAAAGGCAGAACAGAATTTGGTCCTGCATAAAATGTCATTTAAAGATAATTTAATTTATGATACATTGTCAGATGAAGTTAAATGACTTGCTGCTAAACAAATTACACCTTGTTTAATTACAAGATGAAGTGATGAAAGATGTGAGCTTTACTGTTTATTATTCTCCTTCCTAAACTTTAACTTTAGAATTATCTTACGTGTCAATTGGAGGAAAGGGGAAGTTGAATTTACATACATAGTTAAACCGGACTTTCAAATTTGAACCTTTTAACGCATCCAAAGATTTGAATTACAGTCCCTAGATTTTTTTGTGGTTTCACATTATTTTCTATTCCTAATACCTATATTCTTCACTTTAAGGCTTGCCCACCCAAATCCAAAGGAAGTTTGAAGTCTTCAAAAGCCTGACCCGTGAAGAAATACACTAACGGATATTGATTACTTTGACATGGCAGTATGCTATGTTAGGATTGTTCACTTGTTCTTACCACAAAACCTGTCGATCCTGTTGTGGTAGGGTGAGCTCTATATTATCTTTAGAGGGACCTGTTCTGGAACTCAGGGTAGTTATACTGGCTCATATATAAACTGACCTGTCTGCCCTAGCATTAGTCTACCTATGTAAGGGAGTGAGAAAATAGGCACTCCATAATAACCTGGTCAATTACCTTCTTTTATTTATTTATTTACAAAAATGGTTTTTGAGGGACAATTACAAATAAACCCTATGAAGAACAACCAGACCAGAAGCATAAAAAATAGTCAAGTATCAAGAAATACAGAAAGCAACAGGAGCAGGCACAGCTGAATATGCCACATTTTAAATTGCTCAATAGTGCCATTTAATTTATTAAAAAAAAAATTGCCTTGACAATATTGCCAATGCAAAAAACAAAGGGGACAAATTCAGCTTCAGTGTGACTCTAGACCATTAACCCTAGTGGTTTTTCAGCAAAGCAAGCTGCCCCCTAGTTTAAAAATCTGATTTAGGTGTGCAGGTGAGGTTCCAACTCCACATGGTGCTAAATGGCGGATCTGAATTTTTTTCAAAGGCTGAATTCAGACTCTCCTGGAAGCAGATGTACTGCCTTGTTATTCAATACGTAAAGTAGCCTTGTCATTGGTTCTGGATGGCAGCCATTCATCCACTCTGACTGGCAGTTAAATTCTGCACTAGTCAAGGATGGTTGGAGTGGGGATGGAGACAAAAACAGAAAAAAGGCTAAAAAAAATGTAGAAAAGGGGAGGAATCTAATTACAGGGGGAGTCGATAGCTCTTCTTGCATATAGGTTGCCTAACACTTTCCATTATAAAAAGATTCCTGCAACCTTTCTTCAAGAAGTTCTACCACTTTCACTGTTTGCAGCAGGTCTTTGAAATTGGCAGAGAAAAAGCTATGGGGCTAGAGATGTTCCTCTCACTTGTCCCAAGAACACGTGTCCGGTTTTGTCCTGTTTTGGCCAAGATAAAAACTTTCAAAAATAACAATTTGCCTTCTCTCACCTGCATTCTGCAGTTAAATGTTGACAGCCTGCCAAAACAACTGAATGTGAACATTCTAATGAGCCAAGCTCACGCTCACTGCAAAGCAGCAGCAGACACTGCCTTGGGAATCCTGGAAACCCAGAGAGCAGCTGCAGCAGCAGGAGAGCTGGTAGAGCAGGGCTAGACTTTTTCCCCATACCCAACACTTTCCACACATCCAGGATGACACGTGGCCATCTCCTGCCTCTGGGAGCACAACATGGGGGCAGGATCCCTGAAAAGAACCCACTAAACCCAGCACATGTTAAAAAAAAAAAAAAACTTATGAAATTAGATACAAAAAGTTAGAAGAATGTTATTTAGGTGAGCAAGTCAAGGACTCAGAAATTAGGAGGTGCCAGCTTTATGGTTGCCTGTTCAAACTTAAGTAAATTCCCTGGTGCACATGCATCATGACAGTGTAACTACATAATCACATTCTGGTTTTTTCCCCAGAATTCCTGCCTCATTCAGTGCTCAGGATGGATGCATAATGGGACAGAATTAAGTTGCACGTGCAATCTTAAATGTATTATTTCCTAAATTCCAAGTGCTTGACTTTGCAATAGTAATGTTCTGGGTGTGGTTTCTTTTTGTTTTTATTTTAAATGTAGTTTCTGGTTAGAATGTTTGGGATTTATATAGTTGTTCTTCGGTATTCTAGGTTTATGGACAAGAGGCAGATTCATTTTTGACTTTCATATCATCTCTGGGAATAGAGTTGAGAGATGAATAATCTGAATAGATCAACTATTGCAGTTATGATTTTTAGTTTTAGTTTTATTATTTGCAACAGTTGTATCAAGCTGTTATTCAAGGCTCTTTTTTAACTCTACAAAAATAAAAACGGGAAAAAAAAACAAAACCCAGAAGCAGGTAAATAAACCCTATGTACTTCAATGGAAAGAAAAATGGCCTGATCCGGCTAACAGCCCTCTGTTTCTGTTGATTTCGGTGCTGGGTGAGGGAGGCTCAGCATACCAAATAATTAACAGTGCTGATTAAACAAACTATTATTCCAGGGCTATATCAGTTTGGCAACATATTTGTGGTTAAATAATTAACTTTTTTATGATAACACCCAGGTAAGAAATCAAATTGAAATCACTAGAGATATCAGAAGAAAATGCAATATAATGGTTAACCAAACTATTAGTGTGGGATTTTGCTAGGCAGAGTGACAGAGCAGATTTGTAGAGAAACAAGGTGGAATAAAATATATTACCTCACCCACTTTGTCTCTCTAATATCTGGGAGTGACTCAGGTACAACTACACTGCATAGAGCAGATTTTTCTCAATCTACCATTTGTTTCCCCAATCGTAATTCAGTTTGAAATACAGAAATATTTGAATTCTGTTGTGAGGTGTGAAATTGCACTAATCTGCATTTTACACACAGATGCCCCATCTTTTCATTTCCAGGAGGAATAACAAAGGTGCACTCTGTGTCTCCTGGAGCCCTTGAATTGATGTCTAACCTTTCTATTAACTTGTAAATGTTGCTATTTTCATACAAAGGAAGACAACATATCTTTTAAATTACTTTTAAATTACTTTTAAATTAATTTAATTTTAATTACTAATTAATTTTAAATTACTTTTAAAAGTACAACCTAAGATTGTTGCATTGCTGAGATTACTACATTTGTTACCATGGTTTTTTTATGTCTCTGATTTTACAATACAATAATATATTGTAAATAACCATTACATCATTGGTACCATGAAAGTTTGGATTCTACTCAGAAGGGGCCAGATTGTACAACCATTGCTTACATTAACAACCATGGATTTAAATGGGGCTATTTATGGAATAAGATACCAATTTAGCGTGAGTCAGGTCACAGAATCTGCCCTATACAGGGATATTCTCCTCTATCTAGTTTTAGGATTGAATTTTGCTCTCTAGAATAGGAACAATAATTAAAAGAAAGTAATTTAATTCAATGGAATTAACCTCAGTTGGACTACATTGTCATAAGTGAGAAAAGAATTAGACCTTTTGTTTAAAAAACAGAATTGTGCACCAAGCGTAGCTGAAACTCCAACTCTGTGCCATATCTTACCCTTATTTCACAGGCAGAATTTCCAATGAAGTCAACGGGAATTTTGCCCAAAACTCAAGTGCAGACAAGAGGCAAATATGTGTTCAAAAGGAGTCAAATCCTCCTACTGAAATGGATGACAGTTTTGCTGTTGACTTCAATGAAACCAGCATCTGACCCAATATCATCATTGCATGAAGTTACTTTGTACTACAAAATAGTAGATTAACTGTCAGTTAATAAATTAGCGAGGAAAAATCTTATTGCAAATCACTAAGATGCTTCAGACTGAGAAGGACAAGCAAAAACAGACTCCTACCTTTGGATTTATTTCAGATACACAGACCATGAATAAAAGTATTTCTCTCCCGCGTCACTCATCTTGATTTACTTGGGGGCACATGTGATTCTTTTAAGTCTAACTAGAGTGGGTCAGTGCAGGAAAACTGGGTCTATCTGTGCACTTCCTGAGTCCTACCCGTAATTCAGATAGAAGCTAAAAGTTTAGAAGCTAGAAGTTAAAAAGAAACTTGATCAAAGGGGATTCTTATTGTGATGGAGTTTCTGTAGACAAATTTAAAGATCTATGTTAACTTTTTGCATCTTTTCGGATAATTCTTGAGTTAATACTTTTTTGTGAGGAATGTTATCTTGGAATTTTGTAAATGTTTTTTTTTTATAGTTTGACTGCTTAATCCATTAATACAGGAACAGCCTTACAACCATGTTTGAAATTTTAAAAGCTTTCTTTCTGACTGCATCATTGTTACATAAAGACTCTTTTTCAGCCAATTTCAAGTTCACTCTTTCAAATATGCATCTGAAAAACATCCTAGATAATATATTTGCTGTTCCAATTGCTAGCTTAGAGCAGGGGTTCTTCAAACTTTTTTTTGCTGGGCCCCCTTGGAAAATATTTCAGACTGTGATGACCCTCCCCTAAAAAAGTGATAGCAAATTACTGTACATACCCATAAGAACATACTCATGGCATTATAACCTTCATTCTGTGCTGCTTCAGAGCTGGGCGGCTGCTGTACCCTCAGCCCCAGCAATATTTTTTGTTATCTCGCACCCCCTACTACAGCTTTGTGATCCCCTTTTGGGTCCAGCTTAGAAGATGAAAATGAGCAAGACAGTAATGAATATGATTAAATAACTGCCTTGACACAACAGTCCCCAAATAGCGCTGATGCTTACTGGAGGGACTGCATGGGGAAGGAGTACATTATTAAACATCTAACGGAAGTAAGAAAAAGTAAGCAAATCTTGGTTGCAAGCTTTAGATTTAGGCAGTAGGGTGCTTAACTCCCTTTAGGCTCCTTGAAAATCCCATCCTTAATCAACAGGATTTCTTGTATCTCTTTACCCTTCATGGGGTATCACTGGGTACCCTTCACTGAGAAGTCTATTGGTTACAAAATAACACAATCCCTAGAACTGGTCAAAAACTAGGATATCTTTCTGGTGAAAATTCTTGCAAAAATGTGTCCTGCTTTTCACCAGAAAAATTCACAATTTATCTTTTCTTAACTATCTCCACTAATTTCACGCCTATAAATTGCAGCAAGGTGCTTGCTAGCAGAATACAAGGGCAAAAATGTCACTCCAGAAACAGTTTCCTTGTTCAGAAGGATGTAAGACAAAGCAAATAGGAGAGGGGAGGGAGGGAACAACTTACTGATTTTAAAAGAAAACAAGAAACAAAAGCAGGCCAGGCCATTTCTCTACAACATGATTACCACTCTTAGAATTGGAATAACATGATTTTAAAGGGGGAAAAAAAAAACTATCCAGAAAGTTGGATCATTTTTATAAGCACAAAAACTGTTAAAACACCATTACGGTTGCCAAGTAAAACACTCAGAAGTTAGGAAATCCCAGAATGTACTCCTTGTGTATCTATGATACAGTCTTTAATGACATGATTCATAGCTTCTAAGGCCAGAAAGAACCATGGTGATTATCTAGTCTGTCCTCCTGTATAAAATAGGCCGTAGAACTTCCCTCAAATAATTCCCAGAGTATTATTTTAGTAAAACATCCAATCTTGATTTAAAAATTGTCAATGATAGAAAATCCATCATGATTTTTTGGTAAATAATTCCAATGGTTAATTACTCTCACTGTTAAAAATGTACACCTTATTTCCAGTCTGAATTTGTCCAGCTTCAACTTCCAGCCAATGTCTAATGTTAGTAAAGTCTGTTAACATCCGAGAGTAGTGGAATGGAAAGAATGTTATCAATATATGATGAGACTATATAATCTGTTTTTTACCCAAATACAGAACAGAAATATTTGCTGAACATTTCTGCCTTTTCTGCATCATTATTTATAATTCTAACATTTCCATCTAGTATAGAACCAATATCATTATCAGAATTCTTTTTGTCCCTAATATAGTAAAAAAACTCCTTATGATTGTCCTTAACTCTTCTGGCCATAGATGGTGAGTTGTGCCCTTTGGCTTCCCTTATCACTTTTCTACATGCCTATCTTCTGATTTATATTCACTAATATCAACTTCCCCTTTTTTCTTTTCGTTATATATTACTTTTTTATTTTTTACATCTGTCTTCATTTCATTTCCTCTCTAAACCAGGTGGATTTTTTTAACCAGCACAGCCCTCTTCCTCAACTGTGTCTTTTTGGGCATCTGGTAAGGTATTCTTAAATAAGTCCTATATATCATTCACATTTTTCTGATTACATTTCTTCCCCTAACTGATTTGGCTCATAATTGTTTTGAACGTTGTGAAATTGGCTCAATTAAAGCACCAAGTATCTAAATTACTAGTTTGGACTTTATTCTACTTCATTTTATAAATGTCATCAAGTCATGATCACTTGTACCTAAACTAGCATTAACTTTTAGTGCTGTGAGCAGTTCCTTTTTATCAGTTAGGACAAGGCCTAATATTCCCCTATGTTGGGTGCAACACTTTTTCAGATAGGAAACTGTCATAAGAACACAAGAATGGCCTTACTGGGTCAGACGAATGGTTCATCTAGCTCAGTAGCCTGTCTTCTGACTGTGGTCACTGCCAGATGCTCCAGAAGGAGTGAACAGAACAGAACATTGACAGAGTGATCCCTTGTCATCCAGTCCCAGCTTCTAGCACTTAGAGGGTTAGGGACACCCAGAGCATAGGGATGCTTCCCTGAACATCTTGGCTAATAGCCACTGATGGACCTATCCTCTATGAACTCATCTAATTCTTTTTTGAACCCAGTTATATTTTTGGCCTTCACAACATCCCCTGGCAACTGTGCATTGTATAAAGTACTCCCTTATCTTTGTTTTAAAGCCACTTCCTATTAATTTCAGTGGGTGACCCGTGATACTCGGGGTAAGTAAAGGGTAAATAACACTCCCCTATTCACTTTCTCCACATCATTCATGATTTAATAGACTTCTGTCAGATCCCCCCCTTAGTCATCTCTTTTCAAACTGAATAGTTTCAGTCTTTTTAATATCTCCTGATATAGCAGCTGTTCCATACTCCTAATTATTTTTGTTGTCCTCTTCTGTATCCTTCCAATTCTAATGTATCTTTTTAAAAAAATATAAATAAATACGGCAACCAGAACTGCATGCGGTATTCAAGGTATGGCTGTGCCGTGGATTTATATAGTGGTATTATGACAATTTCTGTCATATCTCTCTCTTTGCTAATGGTTCCTAATATTGTTAGCTTTTTTGATTGCTGCTGCACATTAAGCAGATGTTTTCAGAGAACTATCCATGACAACTCCAAGATGTCTTTCTTGAGTGGTAACAGCTAATTAGGTCCCTTCACTTTTATGTAAAGTTGGGATAAGTGTTTTTCAACATGCATTACTTTGCACTTATCAACATTGAACTTCATCTGCCATTTTGTTGCCCAGTCACCCAGTTTAGTGACATCCCTTTTTTAAACTCTTTGCAGTCTGCTTTGGACTTAAACTATCTTGAGTAATTCTGCCACCTCATTGTTATTAACAGTCTCAAGTCACAGTACATATTCTTGTGGGACCCTGCTATTTACCTCTCTCCATAGTGAAAACTGACCATTTATTCTTATCCTTTGTTTCCTATCTTTTAACCAGTTACTCATCCATGAGATGATTTTTCCTCTTATCCCAGGACTGCTTACTATGATATAAGAGACATTGGTCTAGAACCTCGTCAAAGGCTTTCTGAAAGTCCAAGTACACTATGTCCATTGGATCACCCTTGTCCACATGATTGTTTACTTCCCCCAAGATTTCCAATAGATTGGTGAGGCATAATTTCCCCAACATATCATGTTCACCTATGTGTCTGATATTTATTATAGTTTCAACCAATTTGTCTGGTACAGAAGTTAGTCTTACTGGCCTGTAATTAGAAGGATTGCTTCTGGAGACTTCTTTAAAAATCATCATCACATTAGCTATCTGGTACGTAAGATAATTTAAATGATAGGTTACATATCACAGTTAATAGTTCTGCAATTTCATATCTGACTTCCTTCAGAACTCTTGGGTGAATACCATCTGGTCCTGCCTTGTCAGAATTTATGCTCCTTTCTATTTTCCTCTGTAGGATTTGACTTGCAATATTTAAAGGACGGCTTTTTGTCTCTAACCACTTCTTTTACTCTGTTGTGGCTTTTTTCAGTTCTCTTACTTTTTTTTTAATTTGGTGGTATACATTTAGTTTGAGACTTTATTATGGTGTTTTTAAATAGTTTCCATGCAACTTGCAGGCATTTCACTCATGACTATTCCTTTTAATTCCGTTTAACTAGTTTCTTCATTTTAGCATTGTTTCCTTTTTGAAATTAAATGCTACTATGTTGGGTTTCTTTGGTATTTTTTCTCCTGCAAGAATGTGAAATTTAATTATATTATTGTTACTATTACCATGCAGTTCAGCTATATTCACCTCCTGGACCAGATCCTGTATGCCATGTAGGACTAAATCAAGAATTGCATCTCTCCTTGTGGGTTCCAGTGCTAGCTGCTTCACGAATCAGTCATTAATAGTGTCTAGAAATTTTATCCTGAGGTAACATGTACCCAGTCGATATAAGGATTGTTGAAATCCCCCATTATTACTGGGTTTTCTGTTTTTGTATCCTGCGCAACCTCAGACTACAGCACCTCCATTGACAGGATTTCTCTCCCTTTAAAGAAAATTATGACATCATAGGTTTCCAGAAATAAACCAAGAGCAGAATCTAAAAATAAACACTTCCCTTCCAAGATTCTGGTTTATCACAAAAGTAGTCATGGAATCATTGAGGAAAATGGGGGCTGCCATCTCTGACACCTGCCCTTCCTGGGTATTAAAAAGAGATTAGCAAACACCTGAGATTCCTAATAAAAGACTCTGAAAACCTCCTTTTCACCAACCTAAAATAGTCTACACTAGAGACCTACAGTTAGGAACCTAAATCTCCCTTTCTGCAATTTAAGCCCATTACTTCTTGTCCTGTCCTCAGTAGTTAAGGAGAAAAATTTATCACCTTCCTCATTATAACACCCCTTTTTTGTACTTATAGACTGTTATATTGTCCTCCTCAGTCATCTGATCTCAAGACTAAACAAACTCAATTCTGTATATCTTTCCTTATAGGTCTTGTTTTCTAGAACTAACCATTTTTATGTGCTCCTCAGGACTTTCTCCAATTTGTCCACATCTTTCCTATAGTGTGGTCCCCAGAACTGGACACAATACTCCAGCTGAGGCCTTATCATTGCTGAGTAGAGTGGAAGAATTACTTCTTGTGTCTTGCTTACAACACTCCTGCTAATACAACCCAGAATGATGTTTGCTTTTTTTGCAACAATATTATATTATAGACTCATATTTAGTTTGTGCTCCAGTATAACCTAAGTCCTTTTCTGCAATACTCCTTTCTAGGCAGTCATTTCCAATTTTATATTTGTGCAATAGATTATTCCTTCCTAAGTGTAGAACTTTGCATTTGTCCTTATTGAATTTCATCCTGTTTATTTCAGACCATTTCTCCAGTTTAAGATCATTTTGAATTCTAATCCTGTCCTCCAAAGCACTTGCAACCCCTCCCTGTTTGATATCATCTGCAAACTTTTCTACTTTTCTGTTATCATGCCTAACAATGCACTTTACCACTGAACTTTGAACATCTATACCTCTCCTTTTGTTAATACTATACTCTGAGAAAGTTTTAAAAGAAAAAAAATATTAAACTACAAGGGCTGTAGTGTACTGCTCTTTCATCTTCTGTGACTATGACTTGGAGTTATGCCAGGGATAAATTTGGCCCATTATATACTTGGGCGTAATACATTAACAGATAATATCCTGCAGTGAACCCAGGGTCAATGCACACGGCCTTTGTCAATGGACTTTCAGTACTCTTGACTGTTCTCAAAGTACTAGTTCAAAGTAAACAACGACACCCTATCCAATAACATGCTCATGACACAGACATTAAGTGACATTATCTTCTAAGCAGATGTACGGATTCAAACTTATCAAAACATTATATTTTAGATATAAACATCGTTTCCACTTAAACAGATATTTCAACAGTCAAAATCAGCTGCATGATAAAAGCAAATATGCCTACACTCCAATTTCTCAAACACACACAGAGAGAGGAGAAACAAAGAATCACTGGGGGCTAGGTTGTGAAATCACAACACTTGTCCATTGCTGCTGTGAGCATGTCAGCATGGTTAAGAGAGAGGGGTAGTCTTCAAACCATACCATGACCCATCTCTACACATTGCCTGCCTACACAGTGGCTAGTCATACTTCTGAGAATTAGCACAATTTAGGAATTTGCCCCCTATACTTCCAATCCATTGCAGAACAGTCATATAAACTGCCTGGAGTGATTGTGGCATGGCTTCACCACTGCCATTCTATATGGACCATGCTATCAGTCACTGTCACCATGCCATCTGATACTGGCTGACAACATTACTGCTATCAACAGTGCTGGATGCTGTGTGGCCTGGTAGGCACAGAGCAAGACACAGCAAACCAAAGATTGGTGCCAGGCCCACATTATTCTGCACCCATGAAACCAGAAATCACTGGTGAGCAGCACACATGTGCCATGCTCCCTTTGTGCTACAATATGCAACATTAGATCTTACAATTATACCCAACCGATTACCATCACGCCTACCCTGACACCTGACTTCAGGGGCTGCCATCTCAAGAACAACTAGAGGCAGAAACCTATGCCTGAATTAAGGTGTTGGTATAGATTTCTAATAGACTGACAATGAAACGTTCTTAAAAATGCCAACAAACTTGAAGAATCTTTCTTCTGTGTGAATCTAGCCGTGCTTGTGAAAGGTGCAAGATTGACAGTATAGAAACCGAGGCCAGATCTACATTAAAAACTTTTGCAGGTATAGTAATGTCACTTAGGATGTGATTTTTTTATGACATTTCCATACTGGCAAAAATGCTAGTATAGATGTTGTTACACTACTAAAAGTTCTTTTGCTGGTATAGCTTATTTCATTTGGGGAATTACTTTAAGTTATATTGGCCAAAACACTCTTTTGCCAGTATAAGGTGTGTCTCCACCAGACAAATTTGCAAGTATAGCTATGCCATCAAAGCTTTTCCAATGTAGTCTAGCCCTGAGGCCCTCACAGATCTAGTACAGCACAGGAAACAGCAACTGCTTCCCCACCTCAATATACTTCAACTCTGACCTGAGTCAACCCCTGTGGCTGAGAGGGTAATTCAGTCTACAAGCCCGTTCAGTCCTAGCCTACTCTGCCAAGAATGTTAAAAAGGGTGTTCATTATCACCAATTGTAGTGGTTTGTGTGCACCAGTGAGGTGAACATTAGTCCACTGGGAAATGAAATGAGGCCATCCAGCTCAGGTCACCAAACAGCAACTAGACAATAACTTCTAGTAAACAAACACCTAGGTTTTGTCTGTACTGATGACACAGAGGTAAAAGACTAACTGGTTACCAGTCCCCTGAACCTCCAATCTCACAGAGCACCACAAAAAACCCCAAACAATTTTTATTTCATGTTAGCTTCTGCTGTGGTCCATCTTCCAATAAAGTCTATGAAGTTGAATCTCATGCTTATACATTGAAAGAGAGAATGTTTAAGAAAATGGAACCAACATGAAAACAACTTTTATTTAAACTCTGGGAACAGATAAAAATATTTACCAGATCTTCATGTAAAAATGCATATTTATGTGCATATATACTTCCTTTCAGATGGCATGAACATATCCTCCAATAACTTACATTTAAGAACATCAAATACAATCAATAAGCTATGTCACGCTAACATCCCTTTAAAACAGATAGGGTTAATAAATGGGAAAACAAAACAACACTAAAAGTAAGATTTTAATAGCAAGGGGGGGTACATGGAAAATAATCAAACTGAACAGCTACCTAGTTGACAGACACCAGGTGTAATTTCAAATTGAAGTACATCTTTACGAGAATTATTCTTGATAAACTAACTGCTTTTCAAAATAAATAGTTAAAAAGTAATCTGATACTGCTCTATAAGATCCTTCCAGCAAAAATGCCGGCCGTGTTCCAACATCCATATTTGGACATATTTACTAGGGGAAGAGCTGTAATAATATTATTGTCTGTGGAATTATGAAGATGTAAATACATATTCATTTATTTATCTGAAAGAGCAAAAGTCAAACTCTCAGACAGCAAAACAGTCATATTTCACCATTATGAGGCAATAAGAGTACCACCTTATTTCACAATTGTGACGCAACCATAGCTGTAAACTATGACTATTTCAAAAGTGTGATAAAACATCCAAAAAATGTTTGAGCAATTTGGTTAACAGGACTGCAATGCGTCAATGTACTAAAACCAGTTTACTCCTAATGTCAAAATTCCACTGCAGTGAGCTATCAATAGTTGTCTTGAAACAATACACCTATAAATCTTTGTTTTTCTTTCTGTAATACAAGATTATCAAAAACAAACATGCAAAACATTTAATGGTATGCACTGTATAGAATTTTTATAAACTTTTTGACCTTATGCTGTCCTTCAGTTAAAAGAAAACCTTAAGGCTATTGATACACCCTGCAAGGTACTGAGTGATGCCACTATCTATGTGAGCTTGGTTCTTACAGTTGGATGGCTAGTCTAACATCAGAACAAGCTGCAGTTGTATAGGCTAATTATATCTGAGTTAACCATATAATGTTCTTTCATGTATCAGTGTAATTTAAACAAGGAAACTGAACCTCAGATGTTAGTCAACTAATTTGATGTGTTCTTTTAATAAATTATATACATGCAGAGATTTTTTTTTAAATCTATCAGTAAATATTGTCACATTAATTTGCTCTTTAAAAAAAGAAAAAAGAATGCAATATCTTCAATGTAATTGAAAGAGACTAAGATATTGTTAAGGAAGTCATTTAGTTTCATTGAGATGCCATTTCAATTTCTGTGGATGTGAGTGACACCCCCGCAGTCTCCAAAGATCATTATAAATCAGCCATGTCAATGAGAAGTCAATCTGAAGAAGTCAAATATTTGTATATTTATGTATTACCAAAAGCTCTCTTTCAATAACATACTATATGTATTCTTATGCAAGTTATGAAAAGACCACTTGATTATGAAAGATAACTTTTGTACTGAGTTAAGGAAATGCCAAGGAAGCCTCAGGTGCATAGAGAACAAGTCCAAAGCTTGTGGGTGTTGTGAGGTCTAGTTAGTCATGAATGCTCCACTGTGCAAAAACTCACATAATAAACAAGGTTAGGTCTACAGCTGCACATTAAAATAACTGCAGTGAGTAAAGTATATTTATTCTCAAGCGTATGAGTTCACTCATAAGGACACAAGTTTTATGTAAATAAGGTTAAATGTTAAGCTCATTACTAAACACCTCTGTTCTTAAAGGTAGTTTAGCACCTCAAAGTTAATATTTATTGCTTTTAGAAAAAAAAACTCTCGAAATCAATGATGTCTTTTCAAATTCCGTAAAACAGAACATGTGCTGAATGAGACATTTCTCTGCATAATTACCTTTAGCTTTAACATTAATCTTTAGCAAGTACCATGCACAGAACTAGAGAAAATAATTTTCATGCTAACTAGCAAAAGTCAAATTGCTGTATGTAAAATATTTTGTTCTTAATCTGAGTTAAAACAGATAATTAATTAATAAGAAGGCTATATTGCATACACAGTCTAGAAGTCAAAGTGATGTTCTTCTAAGTGCCTGGCTGTTGCCTACACAGCTAAATGGCTATAAAGTGAAAATACTACTGAACTAGAATTTTACTAACACAAAAGATACATCTTGGTTTTCTTAAATATTTCAATTATACCTGCCTATCCAGTTATCATAAACAGGATCACATAACCAAATAATTTGTTTCACTGATGAAAACCTAGTTAATACTCACTGCCTTTAAAGATTTACAATTCTTAACTAATAAAGAACACATATACATTCCTTTTTCTGACACACTCTCAAACAGTTAATATTCATGGTAACATCTATTCTGTTACATGAGTATGCCTTCATAGAGACCCACAGGATGTAGTTTTGTTAGAGAAGGCTCAATGTATCATCTTTGTCAATAAGGAGCTTCTTTTTATGGAATAACGAAGAAATCAGGATTTCATTAATGTCCAAAAAGCAGACAAATTTGGATTCACACTCCTGGAAAAGTAGAGAAAGAGAGGAAGTGAGGAGTAAAAGAAGGGGAAACAGTCTCAACTGCCATACTAAAAGGGACCTTGTTGGGATATGTCATTTTCTGCATCCCTTCTACCTACCTTTGCAACCTTGATTTCAAGCTGCCATGAAAAATTCATTGTAATGTCAACATTTTCCCCCTTCAATTTCCCCTAAATTGCAACAAATTGGTCATTATCTACTTGACTGTGTTTAGCCCCTTTTCTGGTTTTCACTAGGCAGGGTCTCTTTTATAAGCTACAGGAATCTCAATTCTTCTCAGTTGCAACTGTAATTTAATTAAAACTAAGTCCAATTTGGGTAATATAGCCAAGAAAATCAGTAATAGGGTATGGAGATGTTTTCATCCACACCATTGGTTCGAATATGGACCAGGCGGGTAGTGACTGAAAACTGTTGCTAACTGATGGCCTTTCAGTAGCATATGTGAAGTGGGTTGGTCTTCTCAGTCCAGTCCCTTTAGACAGGTATCCATATAAAAACTGCTACCTACAATTGTCACTGGATGGCACTCATTCTGGCAGTTTCAGTACAAAGGCCAACTATCTCCTCACTCGTAAAGGTGGTCTCTCTAGGCCAAGGTTGAAGCACAGTGCCAGGACAATTTTGAAAAATTAATACTGCCCCTCGCTGTAATACCAGTGCCTAGAAGGCAAAAAAGTTCCAAGAATATCAATCTAGCATGTTTCACATGTAACAAATATTCTACAATAATCTATTATTTTTATTTTTTTTTGGGGGGGGGGGGGAGGGGGGAGAGGTAGAGGGCCTCTTTTCACGGAAGTTTGTCCTGATTAATTATTTCATACTTCTAAAAAATGTAGTTGAGAATTTGTATAAACAAAATCTATGGTTATCATAGGGGAATCATTTTGAGAAGTCAGTTGCTGTGTTTGCTGAATTCATCAAATCCTGCAATCCTTGTAATGTTAGGTTTCTTTAATACCCATCTCAACACTGTGAAATAAACAATTGTATACACACTGCATAAACTAACCAGATTTTATGGCTTCTAGAATTACACTATTCCCATTGGTACCCCTCTCCAAAGATTTATTTCCACTCAAAGGAGTTCCCATGTGACTTGCTGTTTGCAAGCAGATAAGCAATGGATTACCTCATGGAACAGTTTTAAAACAAAGCAGCACAGTTTATTACAATATGCACAGAATGCTAATATTGCCATATAGTTGCACTTGATATGTATGGGTTTGATTTAATCAATGTCTGAATGTATTTGCATCACATTTAAATATGGTGAATTTATTTATAAAATGATGAATAATGAGAAGATACTTGGAAATCATCCAGTGAAATAAATAAGTGTTTAGTTTAAAGACTTTTACAGTTCTAATTTTAACTAGGAAAAATACAAAAATTCAGTTTGGAATTAATTCTCAAATTCCAAGAAGTAATGGAAAACAGTTGGCAATTGGAAGGTGATTTTCATTTATGCATAAGTATTGACACTAATTTTTTACTGTGAATTTGATCCATTATTTATTTAGTTCACAGCTTTTAAAAAAAAAAATATATATATATATATATGGCTTTTACTACCATGCTGAAAAGTACCAGATGTTATTGAATGCTTCACCAATTTACAATTGTCAATATGGCTCAATCTTATTCTGAAAAGGCTACCTCAAGTGTGAGAAAGCAGTTCAGTCTCCTTGTTAATTCAATCCTTACCCTCTCCTGAGAGGTTGCTAACAAGGCTGTCAATTAGTGCTAATTATGATGATTGGTCTTGTAATGTTGACTGTTATCCACTGTAGACTGAGACTACCAGAAAATTTCACATAGTCAAAACACACCTCAGCTTATTTATTTATATTTTGCCATTTGTGCTCTTGGCATTCTACATATGAATGAAATGGCGAGGTCCCTGCTCCTGAAACATAAATCTGAGGGCCTGGCCCTGCTTCAGTGATTCCAAGGCCAGAAGGAACCATTATGATCATCCAGTTTGACCTCCTGTATAGCATAGGCAATAAAATTTCCCCAGAATAATTAATGGACCATATCTTTTACAAAAACATTTAATCTTGATTTAAAAATTGTAAGTGATGGAGAACCCACCACAATCTTTGGTAAATTGTTCCACTGGTTAATTACCCTTAACATAAAAAATGTACCCCTTACTTTGCATCTGAATTTGTTTAGTTTCAATTTCCAGCCTATGGATTGTGTTAAACCTTTCTCTGCTACACTGACTAGCCCATTATAAAATATTTGTTCCCCCTATGAATATTTATAGACTGTGATCAAGTCAGCTGAAAAAGCTGACAAACCTCCAACTGAGACACGTGTGGCAAATTCTGAACATCAAGTGGCAAGACTGAGTTCCTAACACTGAAATATTAGCAAGCGCTGAAATGCCCAGGGTAGAAGCAATAGTTATTTCCTCACAGTTGAGGTGGTTAGGATATGTCACAGGTATGCCAGAACACCGGCTTCTGAAAATCCTCCTTTATGGTCAACTGAAGGAAGGTAAACAAGCTAGGGGTGGTCAGAAGCTACGTTACAAAGTCGTCCTTGAGAGACATCTAAAGACAGTGGACATCGATGTGGACGCATGGGAGATATTATCAGAAAACCGTGTACAATGGAGAAATGTTGTATTTGAGGCCGTTGAAATGATAGAAGAAAAAATGTTTAGTAACTTATCAGCATCATCATGAGATAAGACACAACATGGTTCAAAACCAAGAGAGAGACATCTCCTGTCCTCGATGTGGCCGATGTTTCCGTTCAAGAGCTGGGCTTGCATCTCATCAGCGTGCAGGAAAGTGCTAGTGCTCTCTATAGTCATCATTGTTCACGATGGAGAGCCGAAGAAAAAGAAGAAGTGATCACGTTAACCCTTAATCTTTTTTTTATAGATTGAGCTCCTAGAGTCTATCACTATAAGGCATATTTTCTAATCCTTTCATCATTCTTATGGCTCTTCTCTGAATCCTCTCCAATTCATCAACATCCTTCCTGAATTGTAGATGCAAGAATTGGACACAATATTCCAGCAGCGGTCACACCAGTTCCAAATACAGAGGTAAAATAACCTCCCTACTTCTGTTTGAGATTCTACTGTTTATGCACTTCAGGACTGCATTAGCTCTTCTGGCCTCAGTGTCACACTGGGAGCACATGTTCAGCTCATCATAAACCCCCAAATCTTTTTCAGAGATATTGCTTCCCAACATAGAGTCCCCCATCCTGTAAGTATGTCCTGCATTCTCTATACCTAAATTTATACGTTTACATGTAATGAGTTCTGGACATGGAGTGCTTACACAATAGAGCCAGAAATGATGCTATCATCATTCCTTATCACTGATAAGGAATTACTGATAGAGCATTTATTTGACAGTATACATCTAGTTTTTGTATGTGAACTAATTGGGATTATTTAATCATTATAAACTCATTTTGCTATATCACTGCTGCCTTTTCAGTGTGTGTTCAGAATACCTGACTAAATTACAGATAAGTGCAGATTCTTTCCAATCAAGACCCTGTCCCTTCCATCCACTACTGTGACGTGGCCAAGGGAGATGCAACTCCCAAGTGATTTTAGTGAGAGCTGTGGCTGCCCAATACTTCTCAAAATCAGGTTCAGAATCATTTAAAGAGCCCATAGATTAAAAGCAACAAACTTCTTTTTTATTCCTTTCTATTTTTAATCTGCTGGCCTTGCTCATTGCTTTCACTAGTAAACCATCCTCAGTTTTCCTTACTGTTATGTATTCAGTGCTGGCACACAAAACATTACAATTTATTGGATGGACAAAGCCACATCCTATGCTAGTATAGATCGGTGTAGCTTTATTGGCTCCAAGAGTTGTCAGACTTACCCTTTCCTAGTAAGGCTGTGATCGTCATTGATGTGACAATGGAAGTCAATGAGATAAAAGTTTTCTTCATTGATCAATTTTAAGACAGATCATTTCTTTCAAATTCTTATCCTCTTGGCTGCATTGTAACAAGGGTATCAACAGCAGAACTGCAACTGGACACTCATCTCACAGAACTGGCCTCTGCCCACGTCAGATGCTGTACTGTACCATAATTTATCATTTTATAATATGTTTATATTTGTTTTTCCTTTCTACAATTCTGGAGGAATGTAGACAGGGAGAAGCTTTTGTGTTGGTGATCTTGTAGAAGCCCCGAAGATTTGCAAAAAGGCAGTATAATAGCAGACTAATGCAGTCCTAGAGTCCTAGGGTCTAATAGCATCTCTGCTATTGACTCACTGTGTAATGCTGGGCACGTCATTTAACTTTGCTCCATTTTCTCTAATCTATAAAATGTGGATAATATTTGATTACCTACCACACACGTTGTGAAGATTGGTTAATGTTCATATGGAGCTCTGGATGTTAAAAATGCTTTTATTATCCCTTCCGTTTTTCCATACATCCTCACAGCTTCAAAGACCTGTGATGCAGCTACTATTTATTAAGATAAGGACTGAAAGTGATAACTTTTGTTGCATATCAAAGGACATTTTTAAGGCACCTCAACTCTTCAAGAGTAAAGTTTGCTACACCAAATATACTCCCTTTAGCCTGGGGAATAACAGCCATGCTGCAGGTCATCTGGATTGTTCTACTCTTTCTGCAGAATATAAAGGTCTTTTGAGAATTAATTAGTGAATGTATTATCCAGATAATTGTGCTTTGAAATGGGCTACAGAACTTCAGGGTTTTCACTAAATGAGAAGTATGTATTATAAGCTAGGTAGAACTTGCCCAAAACAACATACATGTAGAATAATTAAGGAAGGTTAAGGTATATATATTATGGAATTACTCATAATTACAATGATACAGTTTTAAAAACAATATAGACTCTGCAGGGGTTGCCAAACTTACTGACCTCCCTTCCTGGCTGGGCAGAATCCTCTAGCCCCACCATCCTGCCACAGAGCAGAAGCTCTGAGTTCCCCACCCCAGTCTGGTAGGAGAATGGGGGATGGCACAGGGGGTTCTGCAAGCGCATTTTAACTGTAAAAGAGCCACATGCAACTCACAAGCCACAGTTTGGCAACCCCTGACAGGAGGAACCTGTACTAATCATCATCTTCTAACAATAGCCACATTTCCTAGTGGCCAATAAACTGGCACTTGACACAGGGATTGCTTCCTATTAATTGCAAATCCAACTGTTACAGTAAAAAATAGCAGTTCTTTTACTGGCATTAACAGATTCCACTGTAACTTTAATAACTTCATGAATGGATCCTTGGATACTGCCAAATATCAAGAGAGGCTACATTTTAAAATGATGCTGGTAAATATCTGAGGCATATAAGACGATAAAGCTTGGTTATTGGTTTCTCCTCTAACCATCTCCTATGTGTAAAAAAAACCTGAGGCTCAAATGCTAAAATTAAAAGTAGAAAGTTTGCAGCCCTTCTTCTCTAGGAGGCATGGTTCAAATGTAAAAGAAAATCATGTGGCGAGCTACTGAAAATAAAACAGGAAACGTACTATCTGTTCCGATGGGCTTTAATAATGGCCTCAAAATCTGTGGCCTGAAGCATCACAAGCGTGCTTGGCCAGCGGAGGCACAGCACACCTGGTCAGTCCGGCCATGGCGCACCGCTCACCAGGACAGGACAACCCTCTGGGCTCAGCTGGGGGTACATCGCCTAGCGCCAGTTAGCGGGACGGCTCGGCTCGGCTGCCACGAGCTTAAGGGCCCGCACGTTAAGCGCATAGCCCAGGCAGAGGGGAACCTTGCTGCCCGTTCCTCGCCCTCCTAACTCCTCCTCGCTGCTCCCGTCCAACGCGCCAGCGGGGGCGAGTGTGGACGCTCAGCCCGCCCCGCCCCTCCTCCCCGGGGACGGGAGCTGAGTGGAGGTTGTGACTCGTCCTCGCTCCATCTCCGCCGCACGCGGCAGGAATTTCACAACCCCGCAGCGTATCACAAGCCCCCTCCCAGCAGCCTCCCCGGCCCAACCAGGTCGGTCACCCGGCTGCTGCCCGGTGACTCGGCGCCAGGCTCCCCTCCGGCGGCCGGCAGGTCTCTGCAGCCAGCCGCACTTTCACCGGGGTCGGGCTCCGGGGGCGCGCAGCCCGGCGCCTGGCAGCGGCGCAGGGAGAGGGCGGGAGCCGGGGGAGGCTGCGAGTGAGCGACCGGGCGGGCGGCAGCAAAGGCTCAGCCGGCGCCCCGGCGGGAGGAGGCGCAGAGCGCTCCAGCGGCGCTGCCGGCGAGAGCTGCCTGCGAGAGCTGGCAGCGGGCAGGCTGGAGGGGGCGGGCGCTAAGCGAGCGTCCTACCGTCTTCTCCTTCTTCTGGCTGCCGGACATGCTGCTGGCGCCGGGCGCTGCTGGCTGGCTGGCTGGCTGCGAGGGACGAGGCAGGCTGGCCCGGCGCTGGGGGCACGGCCGTATAAAGGCTTGGGAGACACGTAGCACTTCCCGGGACCGGCCCCTCAAGAGTCACCCCTCCTCCGTCTCCACCTCCCGCTCCTCCGCCCCCAGCAGCAGCAGCAGGCGACCGGAGCTCCGGGCAGGGACCCGGCGGCTCTGTCCCGGCCGCCCCGCCCGCTGCTGGCCCCCCGCGAGGGAGCGGCCCCAGCTGCGCGGCAGCGCCGGGAACAAGCCGGCCCCCAAGAAGGCGCACGGCTGGGGGAGGGAGGGGAGCGAGACGGCGGCCAGGAGGCAGGACTGCGGAGAGCTGCTCAGTGGCTCTTTGAAACACGCTGAAAAGTCCCTCCCTCCAAAAGCAAACACATCCCGGGGCCAGTGTCCTCAGCCCACCGTGCGAACCAGCCCCGGCTGCCCAATGCTTTCCCCGCCCTTCACCCCAACTCAAGAAGGGCCCGAGTCTCCTTACTCGCCCCAGCACAGGCTGCAGAATCAGGCCCGTTGCCTCCCCGCATCTCCCTGAAGTGGCCAGACGAGCAAGACACAGGACCACACAATCAATGGCAAGCTAGACATAGCCCCCAGCTTCTTGGTGCCCAGGCCCAGCTTTAGTTCCTTGACCACACAGCCTAATCTCTCCCTCTCCTGAAAGCTGGCAGGTTTGTAAAAACACTGTGCCTGTAACCTAGCTTGTTCTGTTTCTGCACTTGTACAGCCAGCTACTTCTTTGGAGAACTCAGGGGGGGGAGGCCTCTTTTCACACAGATTCCTTACACTCCCTTTTTGCCCTTGCCCTTTGCCTAAGCTAGAGAAGAAAAGCTGCATAAGCAGACCCACAACTGTTTGCATTGAGACTCAGGAATGAAAGACACCGGCAAAGTCATTACAAGAGGAGACAGGCTCAAGCCACCTCCTCAGGGTTGCAATACCTATTGGAAGGCTGCAAATTTAAATAAAGCACATTGCTAACCTCATTTGATTTGTTCAGGCACATTTCTCTCCCTCTAATTTATCAAAAGTTGGAAGGTAATCAGTTTGTATGTTTTGGAAGTGCCTATTTCTGTCATAATTTTGACATATGATTGTGGATCATGTGAATAAGGTGTTCAGAATACTTCCATTTGAGCCTAAGGCCTCCCTTCTACTTTCAATGGGAGAAAGCTGAAAAAATCCAAAGTAAAATACATGCATGGCCCTTGGTTCTAGATGAATAATTACTGTACAGTGGAAAGCTAGTGTATCAACCATGATGCATTGCTATCAAGATATTGGAAGCATACTATTTCTGTAGAAACTCAGTTTATTCAGCATGCCTGTACTTATGCAGACTATACAGACTACACTGATGTAGCTATGGCAGTATATTCCCATAGCGCAGATGCAACCTACACCTACAACAGGTGGTTTTTTGTCAATGAGAGAACTAGCTACCGTTATCTAGGGAGGTATGGCAAGGGAAACATTCTTCCATTGACATAGATGCATCTACACTGGAGGTTAGGTTGGCATAGCAACCTTGGTCAGGGGTGTGTTTTTCAATCAATGGACCTATGCCAGCCTAACTTTTAAGTATAGGCCAAACCTCAGGCTAAGCAATAATTTAAGTCTATTCCTTGTTTGTCAATAGAGAAAGACCTGATCGACACTAAAAATTTAGACTGATATATTTATGTCATTCAGGGATGTGAAAATGGTATCCTGTGAGCAGTATAGCTATGCTGACCTAACTCCTGCTGTAGACTTGGCTAGGTCAACAGAATAATGCTTCGATTGGCCTAGCAACCTGGGGAGGTGGAGTTCCCACCCCAAATGGAAAAACCCTGTCTGGTGCTGTAGGAGGCCTCTGAGCTACAGGTTACAGCATAGCTGAACCCAATAGCATAGACAATCCCTGAGTTAGTGTAGAAAGAAAACATTTCATACTCCTTAAGTAACCTTTGATATACATCATAATAAAAACCGAAGATTCAAATTTAAACCAAAAGTTCAGGTATTCACAAATTTGTATCTTCTGTGTGAGTTTGGGCCCATCTCTAGTTATAAAGGTCTGACTATACTGTTCCGTCTTTTTTGTTTCTAAATCCATTGTTTAAAAGGATGGAGTTGACAGCTGCATAGATTCTAGTCAGTACATTGCATGTAGACTAAAGGCCTCATTCATTGTCCACTGAAAGACTCCTGTTGACTGCAATCGATACTGGGACAGACCCCAAATGTCCTTGTGCTATATTAGGCCTGGTCTATACTGACGACGAAATTCAGCAGCAGTCGATGGGAGTTGCACAAGCTACACAGAATAGTTTGCGTAACTCCTGTCGACTTTCCGTTTAGCGTGCTGTCTCCACTGTGCTGCGCCAACGGGAAATGTGTACCCATTGATGCAGCGCTGAGCTTTTTTTGGAGATGGTTTTAATAGCTCGATCTGATGTGGTGGCGAATTTGCCACTGTCAGCGTAGACATACCCTTAGTCTCATCTTCCACAGGCAGTACAGCTCCTGTAGGCTCTATGCTCTGTGCCCATATCTGGAGACAGCAATGTTCATTTCATTTCCATCCCCTTGATCACAAGTATTGTCCTCCAAAGGGCACAAATCATAGCAGTGGAATCTGTGTAAAGTAAGGTAATAATGACAATTCCAGAATTGTCTTTCACAGGAAAATTCCTACTGATTTGAAAGGGGATGATGCTATAGAGAGCAGCAGTCTCCTTGCCTGGCTCCATGCCCACTCATCCAAAACCACAGAGGCCCAGCTGCACAGACATCATGTCTAGAGGCGTCAGTGGTATTTGGCATGTTTGTGGTGCTGTGCTGGCTGAAACCCTTCCTTCTAACAAAGTGTTAGGAGCAGGTTTTCTGCTCTTTCCTGCTTCCACTCTCCCTTTTCACCTGGGATTGAAAATGGGTAATTCACTCATTGATCATAAATCAAATGAACTGATAACATATGGTTATGACATACCAACAAAGTCGAAATCAGACAGCCGTATGTACTGGCTACCAACTCAGGACATTGACCTGATTAGTACAAAGGAATATGGTTCCTCAATTCAATGCTCAATTCACACCCGATGAGCTCTTACTTTTCCACAATGCACAGTTAGCCTGTGTGATTCTCTTTCATTAGAAAACACTGAGGCCAATAGCCTACCTGTATTCAAAAATGGATTGCATGTTTGAATGGATAAGGAGAACATTTAAAGTTACGCTTTAGGATAAAAGCCAACCTCTGACTGATTAGAAAGAAATTTTCCCTATGGGCAGGAAATTCTGTGTATGCCTGGTCAAGACATCTTCCCCTCATGTGTCTAGTACTGGCCACTGTCAGAGACAAGACACTGTACTAAACTGATTACTGCTTGATCCAGTATAAATTTCTAAGTTATGTTTGTATTGTTACTATTCCCACCCATTTTCTGACCTATTCACCACCTTCTTCAAAGCCATCATTTCATCTGGCCTGTTGTTGGCTGAGCAAACCAAGAACATTATCTCAACTTGATGACATTTCTCTGACTGGTTGGATGTAATGCAATAGCTTTTGAATGCCACATCTATTCAATATCAAAATGTCAGGGAATGTTCTAGGAATCAATGAGTAGAATCCTATTGATTTTGGTGAAAGTCAGAAAACTGGAAGGGGAAATGGGGAAAATTCAGAGCCCCTAGCATCTAGTTGTAGACCAATAGCAGCTTCAAACAGGTCTGTAATTGTCTATTGATCAAAGAACCAGTTGATGGCACCAGCATAACACTATTCAGCATATCTCCACCCCCATCTCAGCTCTGCTCATCCTCCCAATAGAGTTTAAAGGGTGAATGACTTCTCTCCCAAGTAGAAATGGAAGAAATAAGAATGATGGGAAGAGGGGAGTAGGAGAAATGTGACGGTGGGGTAGGGGGTACACAGAAGGGGGGTACCCTGGCATGAAGAAAGAATGGAGGACTCTGACATAGGGGGAAGGTGAGCACACAGCGCAGAGTACCAGGCAGAGGGTAGAATGGGGGACCCTGGTATGGGAGGGAAGGAGAAAGGGGGATATAGGGGCTCGGTGTCTCCCTCTCCCACAGTATGATGGGGAAAGTAGAGGGGAACCTGGAATGGAGAGAAGAGGACATGGGGGATACAGCCTCATGGCATGGGGGATTGAGAACAGCGGGGTTGCAGGGAGTCTCTGAAACAGAGGGAAATGGGAGGGTGGCGCACAGGGAGCTTGTGAAAAAAAAGGAGAAATACAACAAGCCCTGCTGTGTGTAATGTGCTCAGCCTATAGAAGCAATAAAGTATGCAAACTTTTAGTGTGTATTATTCACTATGGGTCAAGTTCATCCCTGATAGAAGTCTGGTGAAGTCCATGCTGTTACATTCAGGATGAATTTGACCATAAGTTTTTCAGGAATCAGCACACACTAATATTTCATGCATTTTCCATGGATTAGTTTTCATATTAATTGTCTGAGTGTAAATTCTGTTCCTGAAGTAAAAACATAATAGAAAAAAAAATCTCTATGGAAAAAGCTCATCATGATGTAATGATGATTTTAAAGAACTCTTTTTTTGGGCCAACCATTGTCAAGAAGAAGTTTGAGTTTGGGCTGTCTCTCCCTGTGCTAGAAGTCTGCAGAAGGCCATTGTTAATGATTTTACAATGTATCTGGTAGCGCTTAACAAAATTCTGAGCATTACAAACATTTTCCTCAGAAGCATCACAGAATCCAAATATTAATCTTTGTTGTGTCACTATGGCTGACGCAATCACAAATTAATTTGTGCACTGGTGTTAATTGGAAAGCTGACACAGAGACTGCAAGCAGACAGTGTCTGGTTCTGTGCAGTTAGAACCACAGAATGCTTTTACTGACATATGGATTGTATCTAGTGAATTTGCTAGCCTGATACACTTGCGGTTGAACAAATCAAAACTGACCTCCCAGTAGCAAAACCATGTAAAATTTACAGTTTGAAAATATAAAAGATTACTACAGATTAACTGTATGGTATTCCATATTGGCTCCTTTGGGCAGTAGCACAAAAGAGCCTTTGTTATGGTCTCAGAAGAGTTATTTATCCATAGTGACTTCAGTGGGGACTGCTTTCTGAATTAGTGTTCATCCCCCAATTTGTGTAAAAGTCTCTTTGAAGGAAAACAAATACATTTTATGTAGCAATATTTACTTCCAATTTCCAAACCCTGCATGTTAGACACAAAACAGAATGAAAATCCAATTATTATTACCTTCTTTTACGTTTGCTTCCCTACACTAGTGAAAAAGGCTCGAAGTCCCCTTCAGTGTCCAAAACCAGCATGGGAATCTTTTTTCAATCAGAGAAGGAAAGCAATGATAGACATTGTAAGTGATAATGATGGTCAGAATCAGGGAGCTTTGGAAAAAAGGATGGCTTCCGTGGCAGTGAAGTACACATAAGTTATTGTGGTGGTATTAAATTTAAAGGAAAGGGAATCACCTATAAAAATAGGGCTAGAACATAGTTCAGAATGACATAGTCCAATAAACCACACTGGAAGAGTTTTATCTCATGGTCTTCCAGAGTTAAATCATCTTAGTTTTCAAGAGTGGTTTTGCAATTATCAAAATATCATGTACATATTTTTTAGCCTGGTACCCAAATATTTTGATCAGGTTCTTTAATGCAAAAAAGATTTACATTTGATTATTAGTTTTTATCTGATGGCAGAGAAAATCATGGGTAGTACAGGACATTGGCCGGCCCTTAGAAGGGAGAAGTAAAGAACAGGATTATCAGACACACAGATGAACACAATATGTTGGGGAAGAGTCAATACAGTTTTTGTAAAGTAAAATCAAGCATCACCAATCTATAAGAATTATTTGAGGGGTGCAACAAGAATGTAGACAAGGGTAATCCAGTTGATATAACATACTTGGACTTTCAGAAAGTCTTTGACAATCTCCCACACCAGAGGCTCTTAAGAAAAATAATGAGGTGGCAAAGTTTGACGAGGATAAAAAAATTACTCAAGATAGTTAAGTCTAAAACTGACTATGAAGAGTTACAAAGGAATCTCACAAAATTGGGTGAGCAACAAAATAGCCAATGAAATTCAATGTAAATAAGTGCAAAGTAATGCAAATTGGAAAACATAATCCCAACTATGCATACAAAGTGAGTAGATCTAAGTTAGCTGTCACCACGCAAGAAAGTAGTTGGAGTCATCGTGGATAGTTCTCTGAAAACATCTGCTCAATGGGCAGCAGTCAAAAAAGCTAACAGAATGTTAGGAACCGTTAGGAAAGGGATAGATAATGCCATAGTGCCACTATATAAAATCCATGGTATGCCCACACTCTGAATAGCGTGTGCAGTTTTGGTCTCCCAGTCTCAAAAAATATATTAGAATTGGAAAAAGTACAGAAAAAGGTAACACAAATGATTAGGAATATGGAACAGCTTCTGTATGATGAGAGATTAAGAAGTGTGACTTTTCAGGTTGGAAAAGAGACCACTAAGAGGGGTTATGATAGAGGT
Organism: Emydura macquarii macquarii; assembly: GCF_026122565.2. NCBI lineage: Eukaryota > Metazoa > Chordata > Testudines > Chelidae > Emydura > Emydura macquarii. Next base: position 19,360,969 of record NW_027131527.1, on the reverse strand, counting down.
CTATAAAACCATGAATGGTATGGAGAAAGTGAATAGAGAAGTGTTGTAGAAGGGGGCTTAAGGGCTAGATGAATAGGAATATCTGTGGGGGATGGCAAGTTGCTGAGTGAGGGAGTTTGTGGCCAGTAGAGGTCATTCCCTATCTTCTGTTCCTGCCACCTGCGGTGCTGATCTTTTCCAGCTCAGATCTAATGAAGTAGTGAGAAAGAGGCCATTTGACTATAGCTCAGGAGGCTGTGGGGATTGCAAGCCATTGCTGCCTCACAGCCAAATGCATGACATGCATGGACAGCAGACGGGCATGCATGGTTCTCGTGCCATGTGTGAGACACGTGACAATTCTGATTTTATCATGTAACCATATGGAATGATGCTGTAATAATTTCTACATCACTGAAAAGTGTGTTAAGCTGTCGCTTGAGTTATTATCTACAGGCCCAGTTTTGCAAGCATGAGATTTCTACTGATGCCTGTGGGATTCTGCTACTAGGACTGGGTGCCCTAAGAGGTGGCTTGATTGTACATAGAGGTGTTGTTGATATCTTACTGGGTTCACACCTGTGTAATGCTTGTTTGACAGAGTCACTCATACCCTAAGCAAAAAATACGGGCATTGCTGTTAGAAAAAATATCTTCTATTGGTCTTTCCTCAGTTGGCTTACTAAGGACCTCTTTATGAAACACTGATGGCTTATTTGTTCCTCCACACATAGAGCTACTCTATATTACCCCCAGATCCCTCAGAGATGCAGCAGGAGGGAGGGATTGCCTATGAAGCCAACATTGTTTGGATTCATTGCAACATTCTGCACTTCGATTGATTCAAGTATTTCACCCAGGATACTTTGAATTCCTCCTTAAATTACCCCTTCAGTGGTATTAGGCCAGGAATTAGACTATCTATTAGAGTTTGTGTGAGGACATAAGTGTTATCTTGCTTAAAGAAGTATTGTCCTCCATTTCCCTAAACACTACACAGGAAATGCCAGGAAGTTCTTTGACATAATTAATAATTCAGACTTTTGCACACACACACACAAAAAAGTGTGCATGAAAAATACATTGTTAGAGATATTGCATAAAGATTTAAATTTTGTACAATTAAGAAAATAAGATGATTTTATAACTAATGCATTAGAATAAATAATTCCTAAAAAAAATAAACAAACTAGTTACATATATCAGAGACTCAAGGGAGGGGGGAAAAGATCATGCAGGAGCAGTGACGGCCCAAGCTACAGTCTGACTGGGCAACAGCCCGGGGCGCCTGATTGTATGGGGCGCCAAAATGACTGATTAATATATCTATAAACAATAAGTTTTTACCTTCCTCTATGGTGAGTCGCAGCTGGAGAAGGAGAAGGATCCAGACGGGTGCCATGATGCCCCGGGGGCTCTATCTCCACAGCCCGAGGCGGAAGAGACCGAAATACACCTGGCCGCAGCTGTCTCCGAGTGACTCGGGGCTCGGTGGCCAGCTTATCAGGGATGTGCAGCAGCAGCAGCTGAGCCAGAGGAAGGGGGTGAGAGAGACAGAGAACAGGAGGGGGATGATCCACCTGAGGTGACCGCATCTCAGCGCCGGGCGAAGGATCCCCATATAAACAGCTGCCCCATCCCAGAGGCGGCCACACGGTAGGGCGGCAAAACGGCTCCCACGATCCCTCTCCGAAATGGGCGCGACTTCGATCCTGCGGCACCAAAATGGCCACCATGTCCTGAACCCAACGCAATTATAAAGTCTGCCTCGGGCGCAAGAATGGCATAGGCCGGCCCTGTGCAGGAGACAAACAATATATAAAGGGCTATTAGGTGTGAGGTGGGTAAAGTTGATGTTCTCCCAGCTTTCCTAGCTCCTGATGCCAGAAAGAACCTAGAGGGCGTCCCAAGGCATGCGGGTTATGGTAGCTCCTGGTTCCTCCAGTCATTGAAATGATGGCAGTCTCTATAGTTCAAATACTGTACATAAGAAATGTGGTTCTTTAGTAATTATTATGCCACAATTGAATGCATGTAATAACTTTGACAGCAGCCTCATATCTTGTCATGCCAATAAAGATTCTAGCTCTGATAATGACCTGCTCCAGCTTGCATTTCTTGCTTACCAACCCTACTTTCCATCCACTGTTTTAAAAATATATACACTGTACAAGCCATGTCTGAAATTATGTGTGAAAACCCAATTCACACTCCTGCAGAAATACAAGATTTCCAGTATTACACTCTCAGAAGAGATTTTTTTTAAATTAACTAAGTAAGCATATATATATATCTTATCAGAAACTCTGACTATATCAAACTCCAAGTTTCTGCTGGTTATGCTCTAGCCCCTTTTAAAAACAGTGCAATTAGAATTTTTGAATGACAACAGGGAAATTTTTATTTTCTCCCTGATATCCTGTAACTAAAAAATGCCTGTTAAGGATTTTGAACAAATTTCAAAAACAAGCAATAAACCTCAACATTTTTGAGGTACAAACCACCCATAGAAATTTTGATCCCAAAAGGTCAGTTCTTTGTAAAGTTAAATGGTCATGAAAAAGTAATCATGAAAGGGGTTTTGCAACCCTACCAATACTTGTTGCTACTGGTGATTGCTATGAAAAGAACAAACACACACTTTAGATACTCAAAAATAGTTTTCCAAGGCTCCATAGTACAGATTAATAGATACGACAGAGCCATGAAAAAATAATTAATAATAATAATTAGCACTTATATAGTTCTTTGCATTTTCAAAGTATTGAATAATCATCTAATCAATGTGTTTATGAGGTACTTTGTATGAAAATCTTAGTCTCATTTTACAAATGGGGAAACAAATACCATGTAATTAATGTCTTTCCCAGGGTCACACAGCAAAGATATGTCCAAGACAAGATTAGAATTCATTAGCTTTTAAATTTTTGCTTACTCCATTAGACCACAGTGCCATGCACATGCAATAAAACAAGGTACCCTTTAAAAGCAAATGTCTCCTGTCTGTTTGTGGAAGAAAGGTCTATGCCACTCATTTACGCATTGCTCTAATTGTAATGTTTTCAGGCCTTTTTTATTCTTTGCAGTTTAAATGGACTGGCACAGTGTCACCTCTTCCTGCTTCTAATAGTGATTCAGAAGCACATTTAAAAAAAACAAAAACAAAAAACAATGCCTCCCCACACGCCAAAATCACTGCAGTCATGATTTGCTGCTCTCACATGATAGAACAACTAACCCTAATTAGTACTTATTCAGTTATTGCCCACCACCGGCAGGATCCTGCTTCCTACTCCTCCCTCCCCCCAAGAGTTAAGAAAGTGCAATGATAATGATTCACATAGAATCCCATCACTACCTCCACACCTCCCCCTCTTTTTTTTTTCAAAGGAATCAAATTTAAGCATTGTGCCTTGGTTTCAAGGCCCAACAGCAAAGCTCAGCTCTCTGATGCTGTTCTTGGCAGAGTCCTTTCTCCCCTCTTTTGCTTTCCCCCTCACAAACCCCTTTATTCCTTTTTCTCAAGCCCATCTTTTTGCCTTTTCCATCATGCTTCCTATGCAGGGAACAACCTCTCAAGTCTCAGTGTGCAAGACCTTTGCTTTCCCCTCAATCACATCCCTCTGCAAGACTCACTTAAAGAGGCTGCAGACACACTTTTCCAAAGAAGAAAGAGAAGACTTACAGAACTGAATTTATCTCCCAGCTCATGCTGTCTTGTCTTTCTGCCTTTGGGCCAGGTATTGCCTCTGTTTTTCAGTATCAAGCCCATTCTCAGCCCCTAACTGAAAATAAATAAGAACAGATCCTTGACATTCTGTAGCATCTTTTTTTCCACAGTTTTCACAATCTCCTAACCATCTCTATCCTATGTGTTTCTACCTTCAATGCTGGCAATACATCACTTATTTCCATTTTCATCATTTTATATTCTCCTTTTCCCTGAACTGTCTTCCAGTGTGCTTTGTCATACAGGTTACCAGTCACTCTGTATTGTGTCTGTATTGGATGTTCTCTCAGAGGCTAAAACAAGCATTTTAACTTTTATAACTTGCAATCAATGTCAGTGATTTGCTACCACAAGTAAACATCCCGGGTAAGTTTTAAATAATTGTATCTTAATGTTTTTCATAATACCATAGATCTTTGCACAGAAGCAGCTCTATCTTTTAAGTTTGCAATTTTTCAAGCTATTTGTTTAAGGCGTGCTCTTCAAGAAACATGGTACAAATAAGTTATTCATTGGGAGCGGGGAGAATACCCTTTCAGTTTCAAGAAATTGGGGCTTCCATCTCATACCAGCTGTGAAAATGACCTCATCACACATTAAGTAGGTAGGGCCCTTTGTCTGGCTTGTTGGAAAAGGTGTGCTGCTCCTCCAAGAGCCAGAGAGTTACCTGCTATGTGTAGGCAGCTCCACACCAGGTCAGCGCAGGAATGCAGACCTATCCCCTGCCCTCATGTGACTGGAAGAGAAGGGAACTATTTATGCCTATGTCTATGCAGGGGAGGCCCTCTTTTCACCTGGGTCAGGCTAAGCAGCACCCATGCTCCTCCCCATGGAAATAGTTGAAATACCAGGTTTTGTGACCTGCTGTGGGCATTAGACGAGTTGTTCCTTTCTCAGAGGGCAGGAAGGAATTTTTACCTCACCACCGGATTGGCCAAGGCCAGGTGGGATTTTTCGCTTTCCTCACAGTGGGTTAAGGGCTTAGTTGGGGGTAAAAAATGAAAGGGAGAGTTAGGCTATGATGTTGCAACTCGTTAAAGTTGGGGCAGATGTTGAATGCAGGTGGACCATAGGGAATGGATACAGTGATCAAATAAAATGGTTTGGTAAAGAATTTAAAGGAGGCATTCTGTAAAGGAGTAGAAACAGAGGGCAGTTCTGGGCTCATTTTATTGGTACAGCAGGAAATCAAACCATCCTCCTTTATAGCCTCCCTTCACCTTCATTTGAGGACGGGGGTGGCGAGGTCGAAGTAGCTGGCTGGCTGGGGACCAGGATGGAAAATGGGGAGGGGGCTGCCAGTATGTAAATGATTATGGAATTACCTGCACTGTTCAATTTTAACTGCCAGTTACTCCCAGACATTTAGAAAAAGAGTTATGGCCTACTTAACCCACATCCAGCATTGGCTGTCCTTTTTCTGGCATAGCCAGACACACATTGGGTGCTTTATTGAAAACTGTGATTTTTATTTTTAAATTTGAAAAGCCAAAACACATTGTGTTCTTTTAACCCTTGAACAATTGTATCTAGCCACTTGTTAGGAAAACTGTTGATTATCAGTTGTACAGTAGATAGAATAGTGAGGTTTCTGAAAATGCATTTTTCTAATCTTTTTTTATATACAGCAGTAGATTCTTTTCTGTTTTATCTGAGTTTGTTCTGTTCGTGCCTTTCTTCTATAAGCTGCATTTGATTACACAGAATTCAGTGCAGACGTAGAATACATTGTATTATTCATACATTATTTGACCATTGGTCTGACCAGTTTGGCCATTCTTATGTTCTTATTATGAATTGAGGACATTAAGTATCTGTCATTTAGTTTGACCTTTGTATGCCTGCTTTGTATATGTCTTTTAGCTGTATTTTTATGGCATAGATATGGTGTTCATGGCTTGTGCGTGAGGGATCACTGATGTTTAAGCACCCAGAATGAAACAATCCATAGAATGAATTAGGGATTACCTGTAGTAACTGCATCCAGAGTCATTAGGGATATTGCATAGGCTAAAGGATCCTGTTGAGGGCTCTTAGACATTTCTCAGCTTCTGTGGTATTGCATAGCAGCTGTGCAAAAGGAAGACTAATAGCCTGGTCACCTTTTCCAGAGCAGGCAGGCCAAGGGGAGCCTTAGACAGACTTTCCCAGATGAAAAGTCAGGGGCAGAAAGAGGAATAAGTGCACAAAGCGTTTAAGCAGACGGTTGTGTTTGAGATTTGTAAGACTCCTAGAGAGAAAGAGAGGCCCAAGGCAGCGGTGCCTGATCTGAGGCTTCTAGAAAACAGAGCAGTTTGGAGCGGTTTGTTCAAGGAAATAGGACTTATGTACAGCTATAAAAAAATTACAACAAGAAACTGCCTGACTTCACATCACCACTTTCAGCTGCAAATGAGAAAACGAACTTCAAGGTGCCAAATTCTGCTTCCACTCAGCAGAAGGGCAAAAGTATGTAGTCCATTTAATTTAAAATTAAAACATCAAATGAATAAAGAACTGAAGAGGAGGGAAAAGAATGTGCACCTCCAAAGAAAGACTGCTTCTGTGGCACCTATGACTGAATGCAGTTGACTAGGTTTTCACTTTTTTTTTTTTTTTTAAGCAGTGCAGTGAAATATAAAGGACTGTGTCAGAGTTCCTGTGCATGAGGAGACACGATACTTCTTTGTACTTGCTACTCCCCTTAATCCAACATTACATGAAGAAAGTTCACAGCCAGATCAAGGTACAGCCTAGGCAGGCAATTATTGATTTGCTCACCCATGTACTGCTAGGACGCTGATCAAAATAGCACAGGCAGCTAATTTGGTTACCTTTCACTTGAATTAAATCCACTGAGCTGAAGGTATTTTTCAAAAGTACTAGAATGGTAGGATGTTGCTTTGTTTAGAAGTCTTGTTTAAAGGTGGCTGTTTGTGAGATACTCCAAATAAAGATAGCATTTTGCCCTACAAAGATCTGTCTTAGTTCTCTCTTGCTATAATGTATTTTCAGTCTACTTGTAAGAAGGTTTCCTAGTAAAAATGAAAATGAATTGAAATTCAAACAACAAATGTGATGCCCATGTTGTCCACTGGAAAGCATCCAAAAAGGCTACACATTATTAAATAATAGTAGTTTTATTATTTTTTAACAAATGTTTATTTAACATTAAGTGGAAAGTCTTGGTGCTGTCAGGAGGAGTGTATTATTAAAGTAATTATTTGGCTCATATAGCCAGAAAAAACAGGTGGGGAAAAATGAAAGAATTATAGGGTTTTTTTTAAAAAGGCAGCGCTGTTAAGTTTCACTCAATCTTTTTGTTGTTATATTTAGTTAATCTTAAATACTGTCTAAAATATTTAATTAGATTTGTTCTTCTTGGTTTCTGGTAAGATACTGAAGTTATTTGTTTGGGATGATAATCTTGAACTCCTTATTTAGGCAAAGCTCCCATCAAAGTCAACAGCAGCATCACAAGTTCTCCTTACTGGCAACCAGAATGGCCCTCTTTCCTCTCCTCCCTCCTACTTACAAAATTAAATATACATAGGTTTCCTTCTCTTCCTAGTTTATGAAAAGGGCCCAGATAAAAGTCCCCAGTTTTCCACAGTACACACTAGGCTCAAATTAAATCATTCCCCTTTGCTGGCTACAACAGAAAGTCTATTTCTGGCTTGAGTTCAGATAACATACAGGCCTACCACTATTTCTGCTTTTTTTGGATGTTTCCTGAGCCCTATAGTCCTTCTGTATCTGCTCCCAAATAAGTGTTTTTATACCTCCACATACCTGTCAAGGAAAACTAATTGGGAGTCTTGTTGGCTACCGGAAGCTAGACAGGTAATTTAGGCTGTCATGAGAGATTTTCTTAAGGACTGACTGCCGGATTTAGTCATTTTCAGTAAAACTCCTTTTTAAACAGAGGCCTCTAAGCCTCAGCTATATCATTGCTATACAGAGCATTCTCTAACCCTGCTTTTACAATATTTACATTCATGCTGCAGCAAACTTTACTGGCCCTAATATACTATAAAACAGTTAAAGAAAACAATCTGAAACTACTTGTTCTAAAGGGAAGGGAACAATTACTCACCTGCACCATTTCAGAGCCTGGAAACAGGAAAGCACTCTTTTCATTATGGAAAGGTTCATATTTAGCATTCTAACCCAAAAGCTACGTGAAACAGTTTGAGGAATAGGTCTGTGTCAACTTGCACACAAAACAAAATTAAATTTGTACCATTTGATTGTAAACCTACACTACGGATTAGAACCTCTAATCTGTGTATGATGCTAGGTTGTGTCCTGTGCCGAACTGGTATGGCATAGTCTGATGTGATAGACGAACATAGCTAGAGAAGGAGTTGTTGTTTCTGACCTTCTGGACAATCGATCCAGGAAGAGTCAACTGGCTGGCTGCCAAGGATTGTTGACCTGACAATGATTTGTAACTGCTTTTGCACCTCTATTCAACAAGGGTTTTTGGGCATGTTAACTCAGCATGGCTGGTGCATGAAGTCTCACACCAGGCCTCTTGACCAAGACTGGCTTTATAAGAGAGATTGTGTAGGATTGCAAAAGGAGCCAAAAGCAGCAAGTGGGATTGCTGCATGGAGAAAAGGGAGTCTCCACATAGCCAGAGTAAGAACAGAGCTTGGCCCAAACCAGAGGGGTGAGATCAATCTGAGGGAGGAAGGTGTTCAGGTGTTTGTTTTTCCATATATCTCTCTCTCTTGTGCTTTTAAAAAGTATGTTCGGGAAGTTCCTTTGCCAAGCCTGTGTATTCTTAGGCTACACTGTCCCTGAAGAGTTGAACTGTAAAGTGGCATGCCCATAAGGGTGGAGCTCTGGGGAGGGCATGCATAAATTAGTGGAGAGCTTGTGGGGAGGGTTCAACACTAGTCTTGGGACCTGGGGCAGCTGGGACCTGGGGCCAAACCTACTAAAGAGGGGCATGTTAAAGAGGGCAGAGAGGGAGTCTGCACCCCACTGTGTGCCTGAGATGTCAGAACCAGACAGTGTCTGGACGCTGCTCAGACCCAGCCCGCTTGAAAGCACGTGGGATCCAAATGTTGAGTCTAATAAGGCAGATTAGTGATTTTGGGTCTAATAAAGCGATCATCCCTTAGGGGAACTCATCCAGGGCTATGAGACTGTGTAGCCCAACTCATAGCTATAGGGTGCAAATATTCAAGCATCTATTTAGAAAATGTGGTGATGTTGCAGTTATACAAGAGCAGAGATACAGAAGCAACCTCCCCACCCAATTATCAATAGCTCAAGGTTTAGCAGGTACTTTACCATAAATTAACTGCTGTCTTTGATTAACAAGCTGGAGCCAGGAGCCAAAATACAAAAAGTGCATACAGTACCACAAAAGACAGGCCTTCATCAATAATTTTTCTCACCTGCATAGTGTAAGGTGAGCTTGGATCTGTACACTGTCCCTCTGAATGGGTGACAGCATATAACCAGCTTCAGTGTAATAGAAACAATGTGGCTTCTTATGCAGACTATTTAAAAGGCACTGCACCCATTTCGAGCATTAAAGAAACACTGAAAACTGGTTGAGTCATTCTCTTGTTCTTTCTTCAAGGTGTCTATAATATATGTTTGTGAGAATGCAATCAAATTTGCTGAGAAAATGTAGCTAGTTGTTTAAAGTTTGCTCCCTTCAACCCTGAAAAGGGTCCAGTCCAGCTGCCACAATGGGTCACATTTGTAATAATGACCGATTCTGACCAGGATAAGTAATTATGATCACTTAAACAATGATAATAAAAGCTACTCCCACTTTCTAAATAATTGAACTACTTGAAGAAAAGGTTTTCATTCATTTTAAAAATAGCATTGGGAGAAAAATTGCTGCCTTGGACTCAACACTAATGTATATCTCCTTATGCTGTAATGATTCTCTCTTCAGGAAGAAAAAAAAAAAAAACACATGCGCGTTGGGGGTGGGAGAGAAGGAGGCGGGGACAAGGGCACCAGCCTGGCCAGTTTGGAGGAGATGACTAAATACTTTATTAGTTCAGCAATCTCTCTCAATCTCAATATATTCTTGTACAGCTACTATCCTTCCTCAGAACGGACCATTTTGCACACTGGATTCCTCCTACCGCTCTGCTGGATTCTCCAGTACCCCTGGCAACTTCCACCAGTCATGAAGAAGCTATCAACCCTTCCCCACAACTGAAATGCTCTCGATGCCACCAAAGATAGGCCCCCCTTCAAAACCACATTGTACGTATCAAAAACACTCTAAATCTTCACCACTCCCCTATACACTCAGCCTCCTTCCTTAAGTTGTTGTTCTGCTTCCAGCATTTCCATTCTTGTTGCCATCTTCTCCCTGTTGTTTTAATTGCTAGCATCCTTTGGCATGTTGGTGTGAGGAAGTAGACTTCTTCAATAGGAAAGTCATATCAAATTAGGCTGTGACAATCAGGTCCAACCACCCCAAGGGAAGAACTGGGGCTCTGAGCCCCAAACACTAAGCAATTGAATCAACTGGTTGTATATGGTGTTATTGTGTATAATAGTATGTTGAATAAGGTCTTTCATGAAAGCTAGTAATATTCTGAACTTGATGGTCATTATGGGATATATTACAGACTGTGGTTATGAATTTATGTATATAAAGAACGGGATTCATAAAGCTTTACATCTACCTCCTCAACCAGACGAGAACAGTTCCCAGCACCGACGATTATACAACCCAGGAAAAGACAAATGATAGGCCACAAAAGTTAAAAGGAAAACACAGATCTCCTGGCTAGAATTTCCCCACCCTACAGAACCACGAGCCAGAAGAGAAAAGACAAAAGCCCTTTTTTAAAAGGAGAAACTGAAGTCTTCATCCAGAACTTGAGGGCCAATTTCGAAGGCAGAAGGCTGTCTGTGAACAGTGGATCCTTTCTAGAGCTAGGGGGCACTCTGAGAAACTGTTAAAAAATGATAGATAAATTCCCTTTACTAATGCAAGTTACCTAATGTAGAAGTGCAAAGCCTGAAGTTACACAGAAAATAAATATAAAGGTGCAACTTGTATGTGTTTGCTCTTCCTTTCTATTTCATCCTTCCTGAATTGTGGACACCAAAACGGGACACAGTATTCTAGTAGCAGTTATACCAGTGATGCCAAAGAGAGGCAATATAACCTCCCTATTCCTATTCAAGATTCTGCTGTTTATACACCAAAGGCACTCCTAAGCCCTTTTGGCTACAACTTCACACTAGGAGTACATATTAAGATAATAATCTGCCATGAACGCCAAAATCTTTGTCATGCCTCCAGTAAGCATGGCCTACGCTCTTTGTCCCTAGATCATATTGTGAAAGAACAGTCCTAGAAGAAGGAGAAAATTGAGACTTTAAATAAAAGTAATAATAATCTGTTACATGGGCAAATAACTTCCGTTTGCAATATAAACAAACATCCGGTACAGCCTGTACATTTCTTTAACAAGACTTGGGGCAAATTAATTGTTTAAATGGATTACACACACAGTTTTAATGAGAATGGTTATGACAAGACTAGAGTGAGATATTTTCAATTTCAGATTTGTTAATTCAACTTTTTTCTTTTCCGCTGTCCATGTTAGAGTGGTTTGTCTATTAAAAGCAGATCTGAAGTCCCCCTCACCTCAAAAAAATCAAGTGACATTCATGAGGCAATATGAAAAGTAAATGTTTCAAAATTATATCCAAAACAAAGTTTTGGTGCCTTCCTCATTTCTAAGACAACATAAGGAGACAGAGTTTTACAAGTATACAGGGAGTGTGTCTAGTAAGTTAAAAATTCATCTTATTTTTGCGTAACTGGACATCAAAAGTTATTCTTGTCAATTTTCAGGAAATTGTTTAAGATCCTTTTCAGCCACCAAGAAACCCAAATATGTGTGTCTCAAAAGATAATAGATTCCCTTAAACTAAAAAGGCCAAGAGAGATGTGAAGAACTTCCCAACCCAGCACTACCACTGAAATGGACATCCCTTTCAAACAAAAAGAATAAGTTTCGCTTGTGCCTCTACAATAAATTTTGTCAGTAGGGGGAAAGAAAAGATCAGCTGTGAGTAAGATAACTGAAGGCAGGGATGATACAGATGACTTCAGAGATTCTATGCAGAGTTCTCTGCTGTGCATAACCTCCACAGGACATAGCAGGTATACAGAGAAATTAGTTACAACTCCCGGATTCTGGTACAGTTCAACACCAGGACTGGTTGGAGTAGCAATCTTGAGGCTGCTCTATTCTACACCTTTTGGATTTGGCCACTAAGGGGCCATTTGGAAATAACAAGAGTAAACACTGTCCTCAGCCCTGCATACCAGAAGCTGTAGGAGCTGCCTATGATAGCTCTACGCAAGCTAGGAAGTCCTGTGGGCCAGGAGTTTTTCCAGCTGGAGCAAACCGGCAGCTTTCCAGTCTCTCTACACCACAACAGCAGTGAAAAATGATATTCGAGCAGGGCAGAGTCTTGGCCCTGTCTCTACATTAAAGTTTTAAACAAAACACATCAAGAAAACCACTGCCACGTCAAATATGACTTCTAATAAAGTATTAAAATATTAAGTACATACGCTATTGGTAATGCCCTTTTCTTCTGACAGCAGCTTCAAAGAGAAAGAACAGAACAGGGCAATTTATCAAGTGATCTATCAATCCCCTGTCATCCAGCCCCAGCTTCTAGCAGTCAAGAGGTCTAGGGACACCCAGAGCATGGGGTTCAATCCCTCATCATTTTGACTGTACCTATCCTCCACGAACTTATCTAATTTTTTTTGAACCTGGTTACACTTTTGACCTTCACAACATCCCATAGCAATGAGTTCACAGGTTGACTGTGCATTGCGTAAAAGAAGGATACCTATTCATTTTATTGGGTGACCCCTGGTTTGTGTGTTACGCAGAGGGGCAAACCACGCTTCCTTATCCACTTTCTTCACAGCATTCATGGTTTTATATACCTCTATCATATCCCTCTTCCCTCCCCCGCTCATCTCTTTTCCATACTGAACAGTTCCTGTCTTTTTCCATCTGTCCTCAGAATGGCTCAGGAGTGGAAATCTCCCTCACATCTTCTGCAGTGAAGACCAATGTAAGGAATTCATTTAGCTTCTACCAAACAGCCTTGTCTTGCTTCAGTGCTCTATTAGCACCCGGGTCCTCCAGTGGGCACACTGATTGTTTGGCACGCTTCCTGTTTCTAAATGTACTAAAAAAAAATTGCTGTTAGTTTTTGTGTCCTTAGCTATTCTTTTTTGGCCTGCCTAATTATACTGGATTGACCACAGTTTATGCTCCTTTCTATTTTCCTCATTCGGATTTGACTTCCAGTCTTTAAAGGATGTCTTTTTGTCTCTAACCAGCTCTTTTACTCTGTTGTTTAGCCATCGGTGCACATGAGTTTGTCTAGAGGTCTGCAACCTTCGCACCCGGCAGGCAATTCACCATGGGGTTCTTCTGGTCATAACTGTAAACTGGCTCTCATACTCCCTTCTCTAAACTCCCTCACAAAAGTTCCATGTGATGCTCCTGGTTGCTAGCTCCTCTGGTTAATTAGAGGCTGGCTTTTTAAAACCCCCTGTTCTCCCTGAGTTAGACCCACCCCCTTGCCAAAGGGGGCTAAAGGGATTAGGGATAAAATTATGGCAGGCTAGAGCCTCATTGGGAAGCTCTCAGCCTTCTAGGCTCAATGCACAGCCCACTGAACAGACCGCACTATGAACTTTAATCAAGCAAGCACATAATTAATAAACAGACAACAAACTTACCCCAAGGGTCATGTAGTCACTCTTCTTACACCTGGAGAACTCTCTTGTAAAATGCCTCTGGTTGCTAACGCCTCTGGTCACTTAAGAGCTGGCTTTTTGAACCCCCTGTTCTCCCTGTACTGACTAAACAGGATTGATTAACGCACTGCTTCTCACCTTAAGGATCACACCCAGGTTTCGGGGGTGCAGTGGGGTGACAAGTCACTCTACCCTTCTTTATGGAGAGTTTGGAAGTAGAGACCCTGAAACTATTTTCTCTTCATAATATGCAGTGTAAGTATGAAAAAGGTTGTGAAGCACTGAATTGCCTTTTTAATCGGTAAATGTTTCTCTCATTATTACAAGTTCACAGCTACATAAAGTCAACTTATATAAGACCAGAGACCTGAGATTTCTCTTCACAGGGAATTTTTCTTGTAATAACCCTAGAAAAATGGTCAGTTTCCTACTAAAATATATTAACATTTTTGTATCATAATTTTAGTTTTTATAAAAAAATAATCACAGGATAACATTTCATTAATCCTTTAAATTTACATTAATAGAGTAATTGAATGTAGATAAACACACTGTAGTGCAAATTCAACCCAAAGAACTACGTACTATATTAGAGTTAATAATAAAAGGACAGTACAGCAGCTAGTTAGCTCATTGTTCTCTCTCTCCTGATCAAATAAATGTTAACACTCTAGCATGTATGAAGTGATGAAACAAAGGAAGTTTACAAAAGGAGTTCTCGTTTTAGCACAATGTTTATCAAATAAGAACTTTATGAAAGACCCAAGCAGAAATAATCTGGAGCTATAAACTTGTGCATTGTTAGAAGACAGCTTTGTGTGGGGAACTCCCACACTAACAGCTAATACATAGCTCACTTTGAAAAAAAGTGGTTTGTCAAATGCCAAACCTACAGAAAACACAACAGCAAAGGCTATTCTCAAAGCTTCCAGCAAATCTTGAACATCAGTCTCAAATCCATAAAGCAAAAAAATAAACAGAGCTTAACTCCAAGTGCAAGGGCCACTAGACACTTGGAAATTTACCTACTATTTCACAATTGGAAAGGTAGCATGGGATAGTGGACTGAGCAACAGTCTAGAGTCCAGAATTCCTCAGTTCTAATCCAGTTGTCAATTCATTGTAAACTCATTGTCAATGACAAATGTAGGACTAAAGCATATTTTGCTTTGGGCAAGTCACTAAGCTTATATCTTAATTTCCCCATCTTTAAAATTTACCTTACAGGAATATAGAAGTGAGTATTTGTAGGGTGTTTTGAACATATAAGTTATATTCAAAAATATTATTCCTGGAATTTGGTATTGAACTTACTGTTAAAATTCAGTGTTCAGCTCTCAACAAATAACTGGTAGCAAGATGTTCTAATTGTTGCAGAATAGTTTTGCATAAATAAATTTTTGAAGTACCATAGAAAAATAAGATTGACTGGTAATTCTAAAACAATGTACACATCCTTTATGCTGCAAAATTATCTTTTTTTTAGAGTAAGGCAGAGATATGCCCTCATGATCAGACTTGCAAGTTTCATAGGTATTTCCCAGAAGATTGATGGAGATTAGTGTAGAATATCATACAGTTTCAGCAAATTCTTGCCAGGCTATCGTCGGGTCTTGGAGTAAATCACAGGATCCAGAAACTGAAAGTTTATGCCATTTCTCTTTTATGTTGGTGTTGGCTATTCCCATTATGACAACTCCCTCTGCCAGCCCATAACAAGTGCTCCAGTCCCCTCCACAATAATGAAACCCTCACAGATCCCAGGTAAGTGGGAGACACGGATAACTTTCTGAAATGTCCAGGCCCTTTAAAATAACTTTTCAGCATGAAGAATGCTGAGATCGGTGTACAACTGTGAGGTGGTATTCTCTCTCTATGGTACTTTTCATGATAAAACTTTTCTGTAAAAGCATCTCAAGTTGGGCTAAAATCCACAGTCAGTTTCCAAAGTTTAATTTGCAGATTCTCATCTGTATTCATGATGAAATACAGGAATATGTATTTTAATCAGTGGCTGGAGGATTAGTTTTTAATTTACACCTCAATTTTGTTATTTTTTCATCATTTTCAACACGTGTTTATGGATAAAAGTTGCAACTTTTTACAGTATTGAGTTAGTCTAAGACATAAATGGAGATTAATTAGGATTTTATTTGAATTAACTGTTGGTTTCCCATAAATATACTACAGAATTTCAAGCCTCGAACAATGGCTAAAGCTGCATTAGGAGAGAGCTTTAAGGGGGAGGAAAGGATGCAGTGGTGGGTGCATCAATAGGATGGTTCAGCAATCATAGAAAAACCAATGACCATCTCCACAACTACCTTTTGGCCTGGTACAGTAAAAAGAAGTGCTCTGTGATGTTCAACTACACAGAACAGCCAACACAAGGGAAAATAATCTTCTACATAATAAAACTACACAAGGTGAAGTTAGAGATACCCAAGAATCAAATGTGGCTTCATTAACTGACTATATTTAACAACGAGAGCTATTCTAGAAAAATGAAATATCCTGGTTGAAACCTGTATGTCACAAACTGGGACTCAAAAAGGAAACAACAGTTCTTGTATTATGGTTTAAAAGGTTCATTTCATTTTCAAAGTTTCCCAAACTCTACATTAGGCCCCTACAGTGTATGGGCTCTTCTACATTGGATAAGTATTTTATTTAACATTATTAATCTGTCCTGCCCAGTGGGCTGACATATAGAACACACTAAAGGGTCAGTGATCAGAGAACAAGTTATAAAATGGAGCAGAAAGCTGGTTAACTACAAATAATTGCAATAGAAAGACACAAAAGGACTGCATAATTACATTTTTAAAACCCCTATCTGCTACCAGATATTCTAACAATGAGAACAGGAAGGATCTCCATGCACCTAGCACCACTGAAAACAGTTATTGCCCTCTAAAAATCATTTTGATTGTTTTTGGTAAATGAAGTGGGAGAGAAATATCTCAATACTAGTAACAAAGCTATGCACAAACTTTTCCACGGGGCTTTGAAAGTTTTGTATGAAGTATTAAGTTAATACATGTGACAGGAGTATAGGTATCTATGTTGTTCATCTCTACTGAAAATTAAAAAGATGAACAAAATTGACAATAACTGTCTCAGTCACCTATTTTTCCCCTTGATGGAGTCATCCAGTAATTAAAGTAAAAAATATTTCTTAGTTTGATAAATACTGGATTGGACTGAAAGAGCTTTAGATGTGGTTTAAGCTGAACACAGAATCAGCACTTTCCATCTGGGGATTTGTAAGTTATAGTGCTTTATGCAGATGGATGTTGGTGAAATCCTTCCCTCCCCCTGCTTTGGGAGCCATATTTTTCCTTTCATAGCTGCACAACCAATAAGGTTCCAATAAGCTGTTCATCGCACAAGAAATGCAAAATGGAAAATCATCACACGAAGACAAAATAGCACTCTACACAGAAAATAAAAATATGAACTTATTGAATGTTGCTCTGTAGTCATGGTTAAGTTGATGCATAAGAGTTGCTACACTGCTAAAAACACACTAGGAAATTAAACTTTAATGGAATGCAAACAGCATGTTTATTTAAAGTGAGAAGATACACATGTTCAGTGCTTAAGTTCTCTGAAGAAAAATATTTCTCACAATATTATTTATTATTTGTACTTCCATACTGCCTAGGAGTCTTAGTTATGGAACAGGACTCCATCGTGCTAGGTGCTATACAAACAGATCTTTAAGTGCCAAGTTTCTGGGGATACAAAAGTCAAAGAAAAATATGTAGTTTTCTTGCTTTTAAGACATTACTGTAATTATTTTAAGAGACTGGTTTAAATCATGATAGTTATTTATTCTAAATTGCACTTCACTCCTTTAAGTTGTGTATCAGAAGTATTAATATAGTCTATTAGAAGTTTAATTTGAAATACTATTACCCTTTCAAATAAGACTTCCATAAAGATCAGTAAATACAGTACAATACACTCCAAAATACAAAATGAAAAATAAATAATTGGTTAGTATGTAGGTAATGTATGTCAACCACCACTTCTAAGCTTACTTTAACCAGAGAAAGAAAATGTCAATGTGATTATGCTAATATGAAATTTCAAATAAAGCAGTTACTACAAGTTACTAACTGTATTTGCAGGAGAATGCAGTACTGTTGCCAGAGACCCTCACGTCGTTGTTTGTTTCATAAGTAGGTAGGTAGATTTACCAAATATGGTGAGACTTTTCATATTTCATAGTACTAAAAAAATTGGTCAAAGCCAATTATTTTCATCCAAGCTCCTACAGTACCCCTGCAAATACATGCCATATACAGCAAAAAAATATTGGACAACTTGATGCTAGCCAGAAATACAATACTGAGATTCACTCTTTAGCAAGAAATTAGAGGTGGTCAGCTAAGAGATGCCAGAAAGAGTGCTCTAATTTCAAACAATTCTTAGTAAAAAGACTAAGATACAGTAGTAGCATTAAATATAACAGACCCAATGTTGTAGTCAATCAGAGATTCTGATTGCAGAACGATGGAAAATTGAGGCCTCATCTGATAAATAAAACAACATACGTACAGTGTTACTTTGCCAAGATTTTACTATTAAAAAAGAGTGACAAATGGTTACCTGTGCATTGCTGATTACAGGCCTGGTGCCCAACTCTGTAATGGAGCCCACTTACCCATCTTTCTTAGTTTCCTTTTTCATTTAATATACAGAAAGTTTATTTTAATTTACCAGGTTAACTAAAAGTTAAAATTTTAAGGAGCTATTACAATGTTGATGTAGTACATTTTCAAAATATGCATTTGCATTCTGGAACCTTTTATTAGAATTGTGCAAAATTAAATCCACAATCTGAAATAATCAGTTCCAGAAACATACATTTGATTATGCCAAATGAGTAAATCAAGCTTCAGTTTTCCAAAACATCTTACACGTAATACATCAGTGCTTAAATAGCACAATTTCAATTACTCGTAAATCGGTTTTCCACCATTGACTGGGAGACACTACTGAGGTGTCCCCCACAGAAGAATACAGAAGCCATCTCTGCTTCCCCTTTCCTATGAACCCCCCCGCCCCGCCCCGCCCCACCCCCCGGCAAAAAAAAAAAAAAAAGCAGCTGCCTCCATGCATTATAGTGCATGAGACTACTCAGTAGCACCTCCATCTTGGAGCAAATTTAAATGAATGAGAAAGGAAGGTCTCCTATAACTAAAGGCGCTAGGTACAATGGGTTTATCTATAGATTCCAGTTTTATCATGTTATCCATTTTAATGAACTTCATGCGTGAAATCTGGGCTCCTAGAAGTGGAAAAACTTCCATTGACTTTAGTGGGGTCCACCATTTCACCCCATAACGTTCAAAACCAGAACAGTTCTCATGAATACAAGGTAACTCATTCCCAGAAATGGATGATTATTTGTTTAAAGGTGATTTCTTATGCTTCTTATGCTTACTCTGTACTTAAGCGAGGTGTATTTAAACAAAGTTTGATTTTTCATAGCTTTTCTCTCACCTGGCCCTGCACTAAACGAGTATTATGAAAATGATTATTATGACAACTGACTGAAGTCACATACTATTATAGCTTCTATATAGAACCTAGCAAGTGAAAAGACAGATGAAGCTGGACATAAAACAATAGAAAAGGTCACACACAAATACTGAGTTCATTACTTTGCCACATTTACTTCAGTATGTGAATGCCCTTCTTTATCCATCCTATCAATACTTGATTGACTTAAGATAATTGCAGTGATTTAGCTTTTCAAAGGTACTAATATTTCACTAAAAATGTATTAGAGTTCTCCAAATGTTTAGAAATACCCACCACCATTTCAGTAATTCCATTCAGTGACAAACCATTATCCCTCTATTGATATGTCATATTTATAATCCAGCATTGTACTTCCCAATATAAGGCTAAACCTCGTAAAACAGATTAAGATTATAAAAATCCAGAAACGGCACCATTAGAAACTTAAAATCAAATGATTTAAAAGTTTTTTTAAATTCAAATTTTATAAACTTAAAAGTTATTTTATCATCTGATTTGACCCAACCGATTAATCAGTATGATTTATGAAGAAGAGAATACATGAGTAAAATTTTCAAGAGCACCTCAGTGAAAGTCCAGGGCATTTAGACATTTAAAATTTTACTCCTTATAACTTTGCAACTGCTTGAGTTTCATTGGTTTCGAATGGGTCTTGAATTTTCTCAATCCAATCTGCTTAATGAGACAATCATGATAAAGGATTCTATGACTGTTTTCATTATCTGTATTATATTTCAGACACTTATTCTTTGTAATTATCTGCCTTTTTTAAATATTACATTACAATTTTCTTTACAGTATCTTATATTTTTGAATAGCAAATAATCCCACTTTAATACAGGTACAATCTCTTTAAAAATTAGCAATACTGTACTCAACGAACAGGCAGTCCATTCTTTTAGAATAAATGGCCCTGTTTTAAGGACTGGCCAGCACATGACAGCGGGCAGTCCACACTGCAACTGGGAGTGTGCTTTGCAGCTCAGACATGCTAGGTCTGCTTGAGCTAGCATGCAAAAAATAGCACTGTAGCTGGAGGTGGTGGCTCGAGCTAGCCAAACCAGTACTTACATAGGGTGTCCAGTGGGTTAATACTCGGATGGTTAACCCGAGCTGCCATGCATTCTACTCTCGGCTATACTGCAGTTTTTAGCATGCTAGCTGAAGCAGAGCTAGCGTACGTCTGTGGATGTGAGCTGGAAAGGACAATCCCAGCTGCAGTGTCAACATACGCAAAAAAGGCCAAGGTGGCTAATACAGCGATGGTTTGTAAATTTGGTTCAAGAAGAGTACTAAAACTCTCTGCCTGAGTTATTAGAATATAAAATCACCACTTGCCACAGGATGAGGAAATCCAATCTCAGTGGAGCTAAACACACAGTATTTGTATGCCTTAACCTGAACTGTTAAACGAGAACAGTAAGAAATTGAAGGAGGCCTATAGACTGGCAGAGGATTGGCACATCTTCCAGAGCAACAGCCACAGCACCACTTTAGAAAATTCCAGTACATACTTCCCTCAGTGGCCAGTTAGCTCTGGCAGGTAGGCTGAAGAAGGTTTTATGCCATGGAAATTCAACCCACTGCGTCTCTTTGGGTGGATAGTACCCATAGGGACACAATCCAAGGAAGCGGCTATGCTCAGGAGAGTGCAGGAATTAGAATCATGGTTGACTGCTGCTTAGACAGTAGTTGGACCAAGTCAGACTTTGCACCCTTTCCTTTCTGAACCATAAAACGGAGCCAAAATGTAACTGTAAAAATAAGCACGGGGGGGAGGGGGGACCCCGCAAATAGAAAAGGGTCATTTTGTGCCTGAGACATCAGAGAAACATTAAGAAACAGGAGAAAGCAGAGAAGGCTAGTGCGAGGGAGACACAATGAGTGGAAAATGCCATCAGTCCCACTAACTGGTGTTCTGGTAAGCTAACTTGTCTCAACCCACTAAACCTACCTTCTGTGCTTAGAAAATAGGAATAATTATATATGAATGCATATAAATGTATAAATATAGTTTACCTTGCATCTTCATATTTGTAACAAATGCTTATCCCAACTGCCAGGTTAATTAAAGAAATTACCTTTAAAATTGTGTTCATGCCACAGGGACAGTATATACTTAGATTTTTAAGAAATCCTTGAATTAAGACATAGAAATAAGCATTTATCATCAATTTGTAGATGCAAGATAGGAGTGTGAGTATATCAGAAGGAAATAAATAACCAACACTGATGAGAAACACTTGTTCACCACACATACAAAACTGCATCCCACAGATCAATTTCCATGGTATTTGCTCTGTTCTGCTCCCTCAAAGTTCATCAGTGGAAGTAGTATTAGTTTTTGATAATTCACATTCTTCACTGAAGTGGCAGTTTTGAAGGATGTCCTTATAATGGTTCTTCAGATCTGTGTACAGAGCGACAGTTTCCTCTGAGTGAGGAAATGGCAGCAGCTTTTCATTCAACAGAATCTGTACTTGATACTCCTCCTCAGGGGTCTTAGCTTGGTCACAGTGATAAAGCACAAATATCAAATTGGAGGCATAAGGCACAATACGACCACTACGAAACTGTCGATGCATTTGTTTTTTGTAATTGTTCGCAGCAAGGGGCTCCATATCCTTGAAGAAACCCATTAGAGCAAGCAGTGGCTGAAGGGTCTCTGCATGTCCAAATTGCAGGATTACAGGTGAAGAAATGGGCATGGAACTAGAAAACATAAAAGTGAAGAATAAGCAAGACAATAATCTGTGTTTACATACACTGGTGTACTATACATTGTTACCAAGGCAGTTTTAAGAGAGTAGACTACTTCAAACGTTTGTTTTTCATTGAAGTTTACTGTAAAAACCTGTTTGGAAACAGGGGCGTACAACTATCTGAAACTCACTTTTAAGAAAACATACTTTTTAAAATGTACTTTGTAACCATCAAAAATGTAATTGTGCTTTTAAAAAAATTATTGGCTCTTTTACCTATTAAAGTTATTATTGCTATCAATTAATTGCTAAGTAGTAATCTGAAGTCTTAGTACACAAACAAAATCATGCCTTATTTGACATTACTGAAATATTCATGACTGAAATATGAGTATAGATGTGTATAGCCTGTTCAGAAAGGACAGGCCGGGAAAAAGGGAAGAAGGCTGAATTACATACCAAGAGAGTAAACACTTGCTCTGATGTCTGATGAAAAGCAAACCTGCTGAAATTCTCTTGGAGAAGATAAAAGAAAAAACAGGGGCAATGTCATGGAAGGGATTGACTGTAAGGCCACCGAATTAGGAAGAAAAGATGGATGAAGCATTTTTAGAACAAACAATGCAAGTATTCAAAGAACAGGACCTAGTGATAATGGGGGACTTTAGCTGCCCAGATATTTGTAGGAAAAGCAATATGGCAGGACACAGACTGTCCAACAAGTTTTTAGAATGTATTGTGGACAATATTTTTGTTTCAGAAGGTAGAGGAAGTCAATAGGGGGTGGTTATTTTAGATTTGATTCTGACAAATAGGGGGAACTGGCTGACAATCTGAAGGTGGAATGCAACTTGGGTGATAGTGACCACAAAATAAGAGTTCATGATTCTGAGTAAACAGTGAGAGCAGCAGAATAAAGAAACTCAGAGTATTGGGAGGCATGAGCCCATGGGACAGAAATCTAGGGAAAAAGGTATTCAGGAGAGCTGGCAGTTTCTAAGAGGGACAAAAATAAAGGCACAAGAGCAAATTATCTCAATGCGGAGGAAAGATAAGAACAGTAAGAACAATGATTACATCAGGTGCTTTTTAATAACTTGAAAATCAAAGCAAATGTACAAAAGTGGAAACAAGGACAAGAACATACAAGGGAAAGTTCAAAAGAATAGCACAAGCATATGGGGACAAAATCAGAAAGGCATAGGCACAAAATGAGTTAAAATTAGCCAGGAACATAAAAGATAAAATGTAGGTCCATTATCTAACAGGAAAGGAAAGCAAACAATAGATAACAGAAAAACTGAAGTGTTTAATGCCTTTTTTGCTTTCTTCTCCACTAAAAGGTTAACTATGACCACATGCTTAATACAATTAATATTGACAAGGGGGAATGATGTTGGGTCAAAACAAGTTAAAGAGTATTTGGATAAATTAGATGTATACAAGTTGGGAGGGCTAGATGAAGTACACCTTACAGTACTTAAGGAACTAGCCAAAGTAATTGCAGAATTTTTAGTGGCTATGTTTGAAAACTCATGGTTGTGTGAGGTCTTAGAGGACTAGTGAAGGGCAAACAGTACCCAGCTTTACAAAGGGAAACAAAGGGAACCCAGAGAATTACAAGCCAATTGCTTTAACTTTGATATTCAGAAAGATACTGGTACAAATTATTAAACAATCAGTTTGTTCAAACCTAGTGGATAAGGTGATAAGTAATAGTCAACATGAGTATGTCAAGAACAAACCATGTCAAACTAACTGAATTTCCTTCTTTGATAGGATAACCAGAGGAAGCAGGAGACATGAAGTCTTGATTTTTCATAAGGTTTTGAAACAGTCCCATATGACATTCTGAGAACCAACCAGAGAAATATAGTCTAGATTAATTTACTATAAGGTGGATACACAACTGGTTGAAAGACAGTTCTTAAAGAGTAGTTATCAATGGTTAAATGACACAGTAGGATGGCATTACTAGTGGGGCCCCATAGGGTGGGTCCAGTACTATTCAATATTTTCATTAATGGCTTGGATGAATGAGTGGAGAGTATGCTTACAAAATCTGCAGATGACACCAAGTTGGGAGGGGCTGCAAACACTTTGGAGAACAGGATTAGAATTCAAAATTACCTTGACAAATTGGAAAATTGGTCTAAAAATCAACAAAATAAAATTCAATAAAAACAAGTGCAAAGTACTAAGGAAGGAAAAATTAAATGCACAAATACAAAATGGGGAAGAACTGGCTAGGCAACAGTTCTGCAGAAATGGATCTGAAGTTATAGTGGATCACAAATTGAATATGACCGGAGGGTGGGGGAGAAGGGGAGTCTACACCTGTCTTCAAATATGTAAAAGGTTATTATAAAGAAAATGATGATCAATTGTTCTCCATGTCCACCGAGGGTAGGACAAGAAATAATTGACTTAGTTTTAGCAAGGGAGAATCAGGTTAGATATTAGGAAAAGCTTTTACTTCTAAGAGTAGCTTACAACTGGAAAGGTTACGTAGAGAGTTTGTAGAATCCCCACCATTGGAGGTTTTTAAGACCAGGTTAGACAAACACCTATCAGCAATTGTATGAGTATACTTAATCCTGCCTCAACATGGGTAGATCAGTATAGGACTTCTTGAGGTTCTTTGCAGCCCTATATAGTTATGACTCATTGCAATCCAATACAAATATGTGGAAACAACAGGCCAAGAAGAGTTGAAGTGTGTGCATCCATATGATATATGAAGATTTCTCTCAGATCTTCCATGCAAACGGTCAGGATCAAACTTTTCTCAAAGTTAATTAATGTGTCTAATCACAAGCTAAGAATTTGGATATGATCTGTAAGACAAATTTTGAGGTACCATTGCCTCCTCCCCTGCAGAAACCCTGGGGAGGGGCACATGAGCAGGAAACCTACATAAAGTAAGCTTCATGGAGCCTTATGTAAATGGAGTTCCCTTACAAGGACTGGGTTTGGGAGATTATCGGGTGTGGACACAGAAAAGCACCTCTCTCTGTTACAAAATATAACACCAAATTGCTCTCCATTACGATATTTGTGTGTTGAAAAATGCACTCAGATTTTTGCCAAAAACGCTAACACATTGTTTAGGATTCATAACAATCGAAAACATGACGCATACAATTAATAGGTTACAATGTTTTTGAATAACCATGTGGGAGTGTATCATTTGTACCCTGACCTGATGGCTACCTAGTGGACACTTACAGCAGGCCTGGTGCTGGACACCGGGTCAAGTGAGGCTGCCTACAGGGAGCTGGAAGGTGGCCACTTTCACTCAGGCGCCTCACTGGCGGCGAGTTCCGCGGACTTGGCCGCCATCCAGTAGATAGTAGAAAGTATCCAAGGTCGTAAACAAGAAAGCTATGTAAGCTAAGAAGCTACCAATAATATGTAAGCTGTTCCCATGCTAAGTGTGTGAAATTATATAATAGCCAATCAGCAATTGTGTGACCATTGTATGCAAAGATGATAAAAAGGTATATAAGCTGGAGAACAAGATAGAATAAACGATTCTGCTTGCAATCATATTGGTTGTTGTGCTTTATCCGTCCCGCATCCTCTGCCATCAGCAGTGGAATCCTCCCTCGTCCTCTGCCATCAGCAGTGGAACCCAACAAATGGTGACCCCGACGTGATAGCAATTCAAGTGGATTGGATTGTGCGTCGGGCAGGGAGAAGAAACGCGGGAGTTATAGCCGCTGCAGGAGGTACTGCGCTGGACGCAGCTCCTGGTCGTCCAAGAGGGACGTGTATGAGCTCACAGGAGATACTGCGGTAAAGGCAGCTCCTGGTTGCCCAGAGGCAGGCGTGGTCGCCCAGAGAGGCAGGCGTGGTCGCCCAGAGAGGCAGGCGTGGTCGCCCAGAGACGTGGTCGTCCGAGAGGGACGTGTTTGAGCTCAAAGGTGAGCGGCTAATTAATTAAGTATGGGAAACGCTGCATCAGCTGAAGAAAAAACGGTGCTTGAATTTTTTATATGTATCGCGGAGCGCCAAGGGGAAAAGGTGTCCCCGGATAAATTATCTTGCTTATTGAAGTGGGAACTAAGAAGGGGATTTTTTGTAAAATCAAGTACTGTATTTGATAAGACTGTCTGGGAATACTTGGGCTCCGACCTATGGGAGTCGGTAGCCCATGGCAACAAGGAAGCCTTTGCCTTAAGTCAGACCTGGAATAAGGCAAGAAGAATGGTGAAGAACCTTGCGGCTGAAGCGGGGGTACAAGCGGCAGTGAGAGAAATATTTCAAGTGGGAAATGAGACGCCTCATGTATTGCCAGTAGGGAACGAAGTGAGTGTGGAGACCTGGACCGCAGTTCCATACCTCCGCGAGGAGATTGGTCGGTGACGGCCAAAGCGTGTGATAAATACTGGCACATAGGAAAATAAGACTCCTAAAGAGACCTCTACTATGGGAAATGAAAGAAATACTAAGTGGCAGGTTTCTCTGAAGAAGTACAGAAGTACTGAGTGGCAGTCAGACTTCTCTTATGTGGTATAATAAGTGTGTGAAAAGGATCTTAAAAACTGTTTGTTATTAGGTGCTACCTTAAGTGTTTCAAGAGAGAGAGAGGAGATTTTTTTTTCTTTTTTTTTCTTCTCTGTTTCTCTCTCCTTATCTCTCTCTCCGTTTCTCTTCTCTTGTTTCTAAAAACCTTTGAGAGAGGGGGAGGGAGTGGGTAAACATAATGGGAAATTGTAAAAAATAAGGATCGGGCCCTTAAGCATTTTGGTTTGAACAACATGGTTTATGGCCAAAAGGAGAAAGGGGGGGCCAAAGATAAAATGCAAACAGGGTGAAAACTTTAAAGAAAGACTGCATAAGTCCCGGGTAAGGAGTCTAAAGGACTCCAAAAAGGAAAAAGTGAAAATTTAGATAAAGAGTATATAGAGAGGTTGAGGCCGGGGTTGGGGAGTAGGACGTGGTACCTTTTTGGCCCCAGGAGATTCCTCCTGCCACTATTGTGGACAGTTGGGACACTGGAAAGCAGAATGTCCAAGACGATCTGGCCAGTCGGAGTGGACATTTGGGCCACCACCACCTCCTCCCCGAGACCAGACTCAACCTTTATATTAGGACAGCCTGGGAAATGGTAACTTTATTAATGCACCCCTTTTGTTAATAGATTAATCAGGTTTTTATGTGTTTTGTTTTATTGATGGAAAACCAGTAAAATGTTTTATAAACACTTTCTAGACACTAAAGTCAGCAGATCCACCTTAAAAGTTTAGAAGTTTTCTCTATTCCCTTATCAAGGAAGAATGTAAACCAATTAATGCCGCATCTAGTGTCTAAACCACTATCTGTTTCTTTAAGATCTATTTCTAATTAGCATGCCTTTTTGTTTTTAAGTTTTTATTTTTCAGTTAACCTGGTAGGTAGACATTTATATTGTAATATTTAATTGTACTATTTATTGTTTACCAAATGGGATTAATTTGTTATTTTCCTTGTGAAAATGAAAATTCTATTTTGGTTGTATTTTTTGAATAGGGACAGGATTTTAAAATATCCAGCATACAAAAGAAATATGTCTTGTAATTACATCTCTCCTTAAACAAGGAATTATTGTGCCTATTTGAATCCTCTAAAACACCCCAATTTTTCCTGTTAGGAAACCTGGAAAATATTTATTGTTTTGTGTAAGATTGTGTGGGGATAAGTATAAGATCATTGCCTGTTACAGTAATGCCATGGACCCTGTAGCTGCAGGGCTTCCACCTTGTCTCCGTGCCATTGCAGCTGTAGCTGCCTTGGGTAAAACCTCGGAAACTTTGGTCCTTGGTTCTCCATTTATTATTTTTGTACCTTATATTTGTTTAACAAAATATGAAATTCCTTTGTTGTTTGCAGGTCATATTACACTCACCCGATGTCCAGTTTTTGATCCTGCCTCATTGTTATCCACCTTTTGTAGAACCCAAAATTGATTTTCTATGTTATTGGCTCCTGTCAAAAAAATTTTAAAGGTATTCTTGTGGCTAATTATGCTGTTTGTTCTCAATATGAGGTAATTAAAAGTAACCCTTTCCCTTCTGTGAACCCTGATCAAGAAGCTAAATTTTTTTTCCTGTAACTACAGTTTGTATCCTGACCAAAGGTAAATTTGTTAATGTTTTTATTGATTCCCATTATGCCTTTGGTGTTGTCCATAATTATGGTTAACTCTAAAAACAAAAAGGCTTCCCCACTTTGGGAGGCTTCCATATTAAATGAATTTTATGTTGCTGCTTTATAAATGTTGTATAGTTATTTTTTATTATTGTTGTTGTTAAATGTTTAGTTTATTGGTATGTTGTAACAGACTCTGCTGCTAAGGTTGCAGTCCTTTCTGCATTTTAGGCCATATTTATGTTGTTTTGTGTTTATATTGGTCCAGTCTAATATGTATTAGTAATTGTATGTTTATTTTTGAATGGGTAAAAGTTTACCCATGTGCAAAGGCTGACACTATTATAGTCAGCAAAAGGCTTGTGAAGGAATTTATCCCTTGCTTTGGGATCCCTCTGTCTACCAACAGTAACAGGTCAAGTTATAAAAGAAGTTTGCAAGGCTCTTAATATCCAACAGAACTTCTATTGCCCACATCACCCTCAGTCTGCAGGGGCAGTAAAAAGACAAAATGGTGTTCTGAAAAAATAAACTAGCCAAAATTTGTCATAAAACCAGCCTCAAATGGCCAGATGCCCTGCCTTTAGCCCTTATAAGTATAAGATCATCATGTAACAGAAAGACTGGACTATCACCACAAAAGATCCTAATGGGCTGACCCGTGAGGCTTTCTAGCTCTCCACCAGTATCAACTCACCTAATGAATATTAATTTAGCTAATGAAACTAATTTGACTTATTGTCAAGCATTAATGAAGTGTGTTAAGGCTTTTCGTTCACAGGTCCAAGAAGCCTTTCCCCAAGACCCTCAAAAAGCATGTCATGATCTACAGCCCAGTAATTGGATTCACGTAAAGGTCCACCAAGACAAACAGCCCTGAAACTGCGTTGGAAAGGCCCACTCCAGGTACTTCTCACCACTAACACTGTTGTAAAGTGCCAAGGTTATCAGTCCTGAATACATGCCTAACACTGTAAAAAAACCTCTGCACCTGTAATGACAAGATCAGTGGAACAGGGTGCAAGTGCTTGTAACCTCTCCCCTGCTCAAGAAAAGGATTTGCCACTCCAGAGCGAAAAGGATTTGAAACCACTCCAAAGCGAAGAGGATTTGAAACCACTCCAAAGCGAAGAGGATATACCACGACGTCATCCCTACCACCTCAGAAGAAAAAGACTTAAAAACTCCCCAGATCACTGGTTCCCTAAATGGGTATGGCTAGTGATTTTCTGGATGTTCTGTATTGGCCTTATCTGGATGACTCTCTTTTGATCCAAGTTCCTAATTAACGGTACACCTGTCGAAAAAATCCCCAAGGTCCATGGGGAAGAAGACCAACAACCTAATGACTTTGAGGTACAATTAAAACCCAAGCAACTAAACCATAAAAGACAACACTTCTTGGACTATACTGACACATTTTTATAATTAATTAATCAATTCTAACTGTTGGATTTGTAGTCATGTTCCCTTGCATTTTTAAGAAGGTATACCCGTGGTTCTGATTGTGTTAAACACCATGTAAAAAAAAAGTGAGAAGTTAACACTACAGAGTTTGGAGGGACAGTTGAAAGTGTGAAAAGTGTTATAGGAAGAGAATTTTTAAATTTTTTTTTGCAGCCTTCTGAAGGAAAAACAGGCCCTTCTCCCAAATAATTGGTCTGTAAATATGTAAATAATTAATTGTAATTAATTGCTGCAGGCTGATAGACAATCTGATTTAAATCATTTGAATATGGACGATTCAGTCAAAATTACTAAAAGACCTACTAATTTAATGCACATGACATTTTACAAATCGCATTATTATTCCATACCATTTCCCAAGATGATATGTCATGGGGTTTCACAGATTTATTTTATGCCTTAATCTTATGGCTACCAAATTTATTCTG
Organism: Emydura macquarii macquarii; assembly: GCF_026122565.2. Lineage (NCBI taxonomy): Eukaryota > Metazoa > Chordata > Testudines > Chelidae > Emydura > Emydura macquarii. The sequence continues at coordinate 19,331,197 of NW_027131527.1, read as the reverse complement.
GCTTAAGTAATTGTTTGTGTGTATAATTTGTTTTATTGTTATTTTTATTTGTTGTTGTTTTTAGTGTTTGGGTACTTTGCCCTCTGTTTGCTCTGTTTTTAGTTGGTTTGTTAAGGCCAGAGTGCCTGTCGTGCAAATGTTAACTTAAGTTGAAATTATTAAATTTAAGCAAAAGCTAGCTCAGGTTTATAAGTGAGCCACACTGGTATTACAGTATGGCTCAAAGGGGGGATTGAAGGAAAATAATTGTCTGCTTGATTATAGTCACTTTATTTTAGTTTTTTGAGTGTTCTGCTCTTTGCTGAAATCACCCCCCTTCCTTTTCCCATAGTGTTTGATTTTTTGCCAGGGTCAGAGACAGGGTAAGGAGAGAGCCAACTAGTTTTAATTAGTCATATAGCCTTCTGAGGGAGAGATCAGACAATTTCAATAGAAAAGTAGAAATTTTTTGTTAATATGTTATTTGTTATGTATATTTTTTAAAATAGAAATGTATAAGTTAATAGTAATAGTAGTAATACTTTGAATATGCCTATAAGCATCAAAAATTTATGCATATGTAATTTTTTTTTGTCTTGTTTGTATAAATATGTAAAAAAGCATGTCTTCGGGGTCTCACACTGACCACATGCTGGGAAGTGTAAAAGAAAGGGGGAGCTGTGGGGGTATATTATCCATATGCTGACCTAACGGCTGCAAAATCGTGCAGCTATCGATTTTTTTTGTTGGCACAGGGACAAGCTTGTGAGGATTTTGAAGGCATGTGTTGTATGAATTTATCTAATCAGTTATATTTTGTTCATGCTTTATTGCAATGTCTTGCAAATAATATGCATAAGATTACGCAAACTCATAATCCCTTATGGGAGTGGTTTAGTAGCTTTGGCTGGCCCTTTTGGCTTGTTTTGTTTTTTTATATAGGCATTATTGTTGTGGGGATTGTACTTTTTTTGCTTATTTGTGTCCCCTGTTTTATTCGCTTATTGCAAGGTAGTCTGGAGCGTTTTGTTGAGCGCCTATTTAAAAGAAAGGGGGGAGATGTGGGAGTGTATCATTTGTACCCTGACCTGATGGCTACCTAGTGGACACTTACAGCAGGCCTGGTGCTGGACACCGGGTCAAGTGAGGCTGCCTACAGGGAGCTGGAAGGTGGCCACTTTCACTCAGGCGCCTCACTGGCGGCGAGTTCCGCGGACTTGGCCGCCATCCACTAGATAGTAGAAAGTATCCAAGGTCGTAAACAAGAAAGCTATGTAAGCTAAGAAGCTACCAATAATATGTAAGCTGTTCCCATGCTAAGTGTGTGAAATTATATAATAGCCAATCAGCAATTGTGTGACCATTGTATGCAAAGATGATAAAAAGGTATATAAGCTGGAGAACAAGATAGAATAAACGATTCTGCTTGCAATCATATTGGTTGTTGTGCTTTATCCGTCCCGCATCCTCTGCCATCAGCAGTGGAATCCTCCCTCGTCCTCTGCCATCAGCAGTGGAACCCAACATAACCAATATTGTTTTCACTGTATTTTGTTATAATTAATGTAGATTATTAGAATGACACTGCTTGGTTCTTTATTACATCGTGAAACTAAGGTAATCTGGGGGAGCTGTGACTATTGTCTCTGGCTTTTGGCCTTTTCCTTATTTTAAGGAGAAAAGCAAAGATTGTTGAGCAAGGTAATACAACTTGTATTTAATTTATTGTTCCTCAAATGCCCTGGATGAATACTTAAGACAGCTCAGCATTTTACATGACAGGGCCATTTTAATCACCTCATGTTTTACAGTGAATCCATGGGATAGCACCCAGGAAGACTTAATAAAACACCCAATTTGCAATCAGCTTGAAGCTGGCAAGCTTTAAAGTTTCAAAAGAGCAATTCTGCTACAGTAAGACATTCAGAACTTCTAGCTACTATGACAAACTTACAAGGGATAAAGGGCAAATTAGTGCTAAGGTATAACTTAAGTTAATTGGAACATTTTATTAGCACCTCAAGTTAATGTACAATATCAAATTGCAGTAAAAGTCAAAGTGCGTTTTTGACATGACAACTTTTAACTGTGAACTTCAAATCACACTTCAGCAAACAAACAAATGGTTTTTAAAAGGTATATTTCTTCTTTGGTGAAATATAACCAGTGCAGGATTATCTACTCTGCACATAGGAAAAAATAAGATTTACATCCATAATATCAGATTCTGTTGTTATGTATCACGCTAAAAAAGGGGAATTATGTTTAGTTCACTGCAGATATTCATAAGTACTACTACCAAGGAAACATTTGGTTTTCTTGCAGAAGGAATACTGCCTTATTCTATCTCTACATTATGCAGAGACTTCATGCCTGTTTTCTAATTGAAGATTGGACTGTGATCAGGGGTGGGAAGGAGGAATGCAAGGAAATTTTCCACCTTAGCACATCCGTAAAGAGGCCAGGCACAGTTGTACTGAGGAGCATAGGTACTGTTCCCTGATAAGACTCCTGATGATACTAGCTAGCCAAAAAAGAACGCGCCATCTCAGGAGTAGGAAAATAAGAACCAACCACAAAAGGAGGTGGTAAAAGCTAGATGAAAGGGAGATTAGCAATGGTCAATTTAGAATTGCATCTGCCAGTCTCTCCCAGACTTAGAGGACTAGCAGCTACAGAAGGATGCTAGAAAAGACTCCTGTAACAAAAAAGTGAACCCAAGAAATGAGAGAAGATACTACAGCTCTTTCCAAGGGCCAGGTACGTAGGTGGAAAATGTCCACACTGATGAGAGATTGGAAAATGTCCATTACTGGTGAATTAATTCAAGTCCTCCCAAACAAATGAAAAGAAGAATTCATAGCACCTGATGTCAAAGTTTGCTACTTATTTTTGTTTTGAGTTAATTCTCTTTGAAGTAGGAAAAAAGGGAAGTATGCTCAAGGCAGGGCTTAGTTATAATCTCAAGTGCCACATAGGGCCAATTTATATAGCTGTTCTATAGTGGTGTGCACCTATTCACATACTTGCACGTGAAAGCAAATCTTTAGCAGGGAACTTAGTTTTCCTATGATAAAAAACTCCAACATTCTCTGATAAACATAAAATCTGCGTTTTTCCATGATTAAAATTAAACTCTGAACTTTAGTTTCCCTAGCCACATATACAGTACCCCGTTTAGCTGAGCCTCCATTATTCGGTTCTCAATATTAACTGAAACACCGGGGCTGGAACAGTAAGCCCCAAGTGACTGGTGGTTCGGTTAATATGGAGAGCCGGATATTGGAGCTTGGATAAATGGGGTTCTAATGTATGCTTAGTTATGTAAATTTAAAGCACATTGAAAGAAATCAACTACGGTGGGGACACTGAATAAGTGATACGGGTACTTTAAGTAAAATGTAGTTAATAGGTAACATGTTTTTATTTTGTCACAAAACATAAAATCTAAAGATTCTCTGTAAAAATGCAAATTCCACATTTTTCTGTGACAAACAGATTTCTAGGATCCCTGATCATTGGGGAGTCAATTTCACCCCCATGCATGCAGCCAACATAATGCCTAGGCACTGCTGATTTCCTTAAAAGACTTACCTATATTATGCTATATAAATATAGATACTATAATTTAAATTAACCTTGTTTATGCAACTCTAACCATGGTTTAAAATTATACAAAAATATATATGTATATCTTATGATCAAGATAAGCAAGAACCAAAAATGTTTTATGAAAGCAAGAACCAAAAATGTTATTAACAATTCCTTATATGCAAAAGCAGCACTGTCTAGCAGTATGAGCACAGGATTCAGTTCATGAGCCAATTCTAATCTTGGCGGACTCCTGTGATCTTGGTTTTAACCTCTGCAGAAATTTTCCCACCAGTAAAATGACAGTACAGTAGAACATCAGGAATGGAGGTTGTTTGTAACTCTGAAATGTTTGTAGCTCTGAACAAAACATTATGGTACAGTACCATGCAGTCAGGATCTTCCAGCTGAGGCTGGGAGAGATCTCTGCAAAAGGTGGCACCTGGCAGCACTGCCTGGTTTGCAAGCAGCTCCCTGCCCTATTCCTATTTCTTGCCATTGGGCTGAACCGGGAGGGCCTGCCCTGCACCTTTGGCATTACAAGCCCCAGCCCTCAGGCACCTCTCCCCAGGGCTTGCCCTGCTCAGTGCACGGCTCGCCAGGCTCCAGAGGCAGCACATGGCAGGGGTTGGTGCCAGCTGACTATAGCACCCCTCCCTCCCCTGCTCCTTGAACTCCCAGAGGTGCTGGCAGAATCCAGGAGAGCAAACTTGGGCCACACCAGTGCACAGGATGTGGCCCTTTAAGACTCCTCCAGAGCACAGCTGACTCCCACTCCAGGTCAGGCATTGGCTGCAACCTTCAGTTCCTTGCAGCAGCAGCAGCAGCAGCTCCCTGCAGCAGCTTTCTTTCCTGGGCTCCTGAGTGGAGGTGAGGAATGAAAACAGCTTCCCCCTTCCAGTGGGGTGGGGTAGGAGGGGGTGAAACAGCGCCCTTGGCTTACAGGAAATAGTGCAGACCCTGGACTGTTTCTGCTCCGCATGCTGACCTTTAAGATGCAATACAGGCACAGTATAGTATTTACCCACACACACCCCCGCCCTGGCTGCTGCCTGATTGCTTACTTTCGGTTTTACATGGTAATAGGTTGACTGGTGAGTGCGTAACTCTGGTGTTTGTATCTTTGAGGTACTACTGTAATTCTATATATCACCTTTAATAAGCAATAAGTTAACACACATGCTGAACTGGAAATGCATATCTTATGGGCCAAAAATCACTTTCAGCTGCACAGATAGCATTTTTCCTGAGATTCTAATTATCTTCTACCACACTGGTTGAGACTTTGTTCCCTAGGAGTCATGGGTAAACTCTCCCCCTTTGTCAGGTGCATCCCATCGCCAGAGTGTGATTTATATAATTGTTAGATAATGGTGTATACCTACATACAGAATTGCACTTGAAAACATCATAGAGATGGGAAATTCACCCCCATGCAAACTGCCAATAAAAAACCTATGTACTCCTGAACTCAAAATAAAGCTTCAGTAGGGTATTCTTCATCCTCACAAATCCAATTATTTGCATATCAGCTGATCATGTGTAGATGAAGTCCAGTTAATTATAAATAAATACATTTTTTGTTCTTGCAGCTAAGGCCATAACCCCGCAAGCTGCTTTGTGTTGGTGAACCCCTGCACCCACACACAGCCCCAATTACTTTAATGAGGCATCGGGCTGGTGTAAATCCACAAGCACAAAGCCCCATTACAAGGTTTGGGCTATGAAGATTTACTGCAGAATTACAATGAAAATTAAGTAAAAAATGATTGCATCCAGAAACGAGGCTAAAAGACCGTGAGAAACAGTGAAGCGCAATCATTACATTTATTCAACTTTGAAAAAATTTAGAAGGGACTTAACTAAGGTATTTAAGATGATTAAACATAGATAATAAAATCTTAGACAAGAGAGATTGAAAGGGCCGATTAGATCATCTAAACCATCCCAATCCAATACAGGATCATTCCCTAATATACATTTCCTCATGTTGTATCTAGTTTAGTTTTAGATGTGCCAAGAAAATGGGCTTCTACTACCAGAAGATTGTTCAGATATTCAGTTTAGTTGTTCCATTTTCATTTCATTTTAATTATATCCCGCTGTACTATCCTGAACAATTCTTCCTTCTTTGCATTTACACCCTTTAAATATTAAATTTTCAGCATCTCCCTTCTACCCTCTCATCCAATTAAAAATATTCGCTCCTTTTTTCCTCTTTCTGTTGATCTTTCTGATTGAGTTTGTCAGTATCATTCTGGCATTGAGGTGCCCAGAAAGTAACACAACATGTTAGGTGCTCTCATCAAGGACAGAAAGCAAGACAGTACCTGAACAAAAATTTGAAGGGAACATTCCATTCTCTAAATTAAGCTATATTTACTTTCCTACAATTCATCAGACAAACAAACTTATTTAAAATTTAACTTGGACCATAGAGTACTTATGAATCTAAATTCAGTTCCAACTACATAATATTTACTATGTCCCTTTCAACCAGTTCTTCTGTAATTCCATTACCCACTAAACAACACACCCCCAAATCAAGCTTCTCTAGCCAAATTTGTTCTGTATAAAACTACATTGCTTATTGCTTGAGATTTTGGTTGGAGGCCAGGATGACACTTTCCCTTTTTCAAGATCACAGCATTTATTTTCCTCCATTTTCTGGTACTTTCCTAGCTCTTCTTGATTACCCATAGTCTGGGATTGGATTGTGACCTACCTCTTACCTCCATGTAAGGGGCAGTGCATCACTGTATCATCTTAGAAAGAACCCTGCTTCTTGTTTTTGCTGGAAGGTGTAAGTTACTGAAGACTTTTTTGGGGTGCTCCCTGGTCACCCCAACTCAGCCCAGCTGGCCAGTGTATTGTGGGAAAAAGGGGAAGGAGAACTAAGGATCAGCCACTCCCCTTCCACCAAGCTCAGGCAGCATCTCCCCAAAGCCATGAACCAAGCAGACCATTCAGGGAATGGGGCTCAACCTTGTATTCCTCTGTGTGGCAATGTAATGGCAAGAAATAATCATGTCCTTTTGGGACAGTGGTCCTTCCAACAGCTCTGCTGCCTACATCTTTGCACCATCCTCCTTCTTAAGTACTGCTCGTCAGTCACCCACAGTAGAATACACAGAGACCCGCACTCAAAGAAGAGGTTACGAATGTTACAGTAACCAGGGGGGTTTAAGACTTGTAGTCTCTCTTTATATTCTACTACCCACCCTCCTCCGCACCTGCTTCGGGCCATATTTGGATTCGCGGAAGAGGCAGTTGGCCCACCCCACCCTTTATCTGCTCAGTTGGAAGTATGAGGAGAGCAAGGACATAGATGTGGGTCAATGGACACCGCTTGCAAAATTCTCCAACTCCGAATGCATGAATTGCATTTGTATCCCCACAGTGGGATACACGCAAAGACCAGCACTCAAAGAAGTTATGACACAAGAAGAGTTAAGAAAAAGCTTCCAGGAGTGAAAGTCTTCTCGTTGTCTAATTTGCCTTGAAATTTCCAGAAAAATTCATCCATGATATAAAAGTCACAAGCAAAATTTGAGATACACCAGTATATTTTTGGCAAAGCTATATGGTGATGTAGGGGAGGAAAAAATGTGACTTATCTTCAGTTTTAACTAGCATTTCTCCATAATTGTGTATGAAACCTCCAACTGTTATTTAAGAAAGCAGAAAGCATAAGAGGCCTATATTGCCTGTCACAGCACACCAATTGTTAAATCATTCATTGCAGAGCACACAAATTTTAAATCTTAAAATCTTTAATTATTTTCTATATAACCCTACTATTGTTCTCTCACAGGACCAGAAGATACATGGTCACAAAAGTCATGAGGCCCCTTTAACAGTGACTTCCACTTGATGAACTGCCATTGAGAGAAACGCTTTTTTAGAATTGCAAGTTAACACAAAAGTATGCACAACCGGAATTATAAAAACTGCTCAGCACAGATCTAACCCAACACCTGCACACTGTTTTATCTTACTAGAGTGGTATTTTATGCTTTGTGAATGTTTAAACATCTTACTGAACAGATCAACTTACCTTTCAGACACCTGTAGCTATTTTCTTCCCTGAAAACATTAATAACTAAACAAAACTCAATACCAGATCTTTCCTGTTTATATATAGTGGATCAAATGAAAATCCTCTATTTATGAACCCATAAGCCTTTATATGAGAATGATCATGTGACTATTTCCTTAAATAAAGCTCTTAATGTTATGTAACACACTGATCAGTTGTACCTCTAATTTCTGTAAGCTTGTTAAATCCAGTTAACAACTGCTTTTGTGACAGAGAAATAGTGCCTATTCTTCACACTGTACTGGCAACCATTAAATTAGTCATCTCCATAATTCCTTAGGAAGCAAGCAGGTGACATCGGATAGGAAGCCGTAACTTCTTGCACATCTAACTATATTCAATTTTGACCTTGTTCACAAGACACAGTACCAGACTGTTACCTCTTATGTTCATTTATCATGACATCCAAAAGATACATGCTATTTAATGTTAATACAGAAAGAAAAAAACCACAGCTGAACATTATGGCCCCATTTCTGCAAAGCACATAAGCACACGAAAAGTCTGTATCTTGCTCTTGGAGTAAATTTTAAACCCAAGCAAGTTATATTAAAATTAATGCATAAAATTTGCTGGGTTCTACTGTCTAAATACAGTGATGCAAAGAAGTATTTCAACTGAGTTTATGAATCCATATTTAATTACTGGCACACAAAAGTTCAGTAAAAAATACTGACGCAATTAAGCGATTATTGTGCAAGGTGATTATCTGCTTGTTTTTGACAGTTAACCTTCTAACTATGCACTTGGACAACAGAGTAGCGGTCAAAACATATTTTTGTTTCTCCTCTGAAGAACCAACATAGCATTAAGTCCAGATAGTCTAGGCCTGCATCTTCAGCTACCCCACTTCACAACAGATGGCAAAATAACCCTATTCATTGAAAACATACTCCAGCCAACTCTCAAAACCAGCCTTTGGGATCCAAGTCTGTAGAATATTATGGGAATGCTAATTTTAAAAGGTAAATATAATGACCTTATGGTAACTGCCAATCAAAGTACAGTAGCTGCCTATCCAGGAAAGCAATGTTACAGTTCGTTTCTGTAGACCCAAAAGTAGATCGAGACAAGACATTTTGTATTTTCACATCTAAAGGAAAAATTCTGCAGTTGCAAGTTAAAAACGATCTACTGCTCAAGATTAAGTTGTCCAGAGCCCCCAAGAATCAACAGATTATTTCAATCTTTCCTTAGTTACTGTCCTTGAATTAAACAGCAAACAAAGTGAAGGAAAATTACAAACCAATTTTATTCCTAAATCTAACCGCACATTATGAACTAAAGATGTTTTAAAAATGGCTGATAGAAAACAAGAATTAATTCACACACAATTCAAGTAAAGGAAAATGTGTTTCATATTCAGAAAGAGAAATACTACTTCAAAGCTAACTTATTTACCAAAATATAAGTCACTAGTTTTTATCTAAACATGTCTACAAGTTTTACCAGTAGCTTCTCAGTGACCCAGATACATATTCCCCTCCCCCCCCCTTCTCCTCAACAGTCTCGCTGAGGATTTTCCAATACTCTATTTTTAATCTTTTATGTAGTACAAAAGGGCTTTCTGAGACAAGATTTCAACATATTTTGTGCTAGGTAAGATATCCCAACCTTTCCCTACTCACTCTCAATACATTCTGTAGGTTAGAACAGACATTCTTTAGGGTACCTTAAAGCTCCCCAGAGAATTGGGAGCAGTTAAGCTTTTTCAATAAAAGGGCCTTGTAAGGTGGTGTAGTCACCCCTTACGTCAGGGTGTGATACTAGAAGGATCCTCACTGCCGGTGCCGCCTCCTGGCTGTCTGCCTCTCACGAGGTCTTCCATGGCTCAGCCCCCTGGCAAAGTCACAAAGTCCAAACCCCCTTCTGAGGGAACAAAAGGGTCCAAACAAAGAGCCATAACAAATCCAAAATAATAATTCTTCTTTGGCCCCTCTTGGGCCAAACTAATTACTACTTCTCCAGCAGGATTCCCCACACTGTCTGCCTTCCTCAGGGATTCTGGCAATTTGCTTCAGGGGTCTCCTTCCTGTCCTTTTCTTCCATGGGAGCCTAACCTACTTCTTGTGGGTTTCTGCTCTTCATTGTAGGCTTTGACTCAGGGCTTCCCTTATTGGAGTCTACTCTGCTTCCTGTGGATTTCTTCTACCAGATCTCTTTCCTTCTTACCCCCTTTCCAGGAGCCAGTTTCCACCTGTAGGACTCTGGTCTGAAGGCCTACAACTCCGTCACTGTCTCTCTTCCCTAGGGACCCTTATTTTCTTGGGGCTGCAGAGACCTACTCTACCTCCTGTGGGCTCCTTCCAGCATGCTGCAGAGCTTCTCTAGAGAGCTTCTTTTTCCTCTCCCCCTTCCTTCTAAGCATCTTCTCCTTTATAATGGTCTAGTAGCCTCTTTCTAGCTCAGCTGCTCCATGACCTCAAGGGGCAACACCTGGAGGACCTGATTGCTCCCAAGTGTAGCCCACAGTGACATCCTGGGCTAATTAGGCCCTGGCTCTCCTAATGGGCCATTCGCCCCAGGACAGGACTGTTCTGTGAAAGTCAAGCAGTAGCCTATTGATTAAACTTTGGCACAATGGCTACAGCAGCTATGCAAGCAAAGTGAGATTTAGAACTGGTGTAACTCGGAGCATGGGCTAATGGTGTACAGTGGCCCATGACCAACTACCAACAAACTACTGAAGAAGAGACCACTTCATACATTCAATCTCACAATATTTCATCAAATCTAGACTTGACATGTAGATTAACACCTGAAACCAGATTCCACCTCAGACTAAAATATGCAAGGTTCTTAAAACTACAGTATGGAACAGTTTTTCTAAATAGCTGCAAGAGCTGTGGTATCAATCACCAAAGCAGTGGAGTCCCACAAGATATGTCAAATTTGGTTGAAATTTACATTTAACAAACCAGGAGCACAGGTCATTTTTAATTGCATGGGTTTTTTTCCCCACAAAATGCAAAAGTAGAAAAATCATGTTTTTAAAACATAGAGGTTTGATTTTCTAAAATGGTTAGTGAAGCAATGCAATAACCAAACCTGCTTGATATCTTTGACATAGTCTGAAAGCATCTAATGCGCAGCAGTCACTCAGTAATGGAGGACTGTGACTCTATCAGATACCTGATAAGGTATCTGTTTTAAACATGCATTTTTCCTAAGGCCCTGATCCAGAGCCCAAACTAAGTCAATGGTAAGCTTCCTTCCTATTGACTTCAACTGGCCATAAGTCCCTCCATATCCATTGATCAAGGGAAAAAGTCACATTAACCCAACTAGCGTACGTCACAATCCCTGGACTTTCAGGCATACTATGGAGCAGTTCATCAAGAGCACCTGTGTAACCAAAACTGAATATAAACACTGACACACACACACAACCCTTGTTCTGGATCTTTTCTGAACTCATAGAACAAAGTTTTCTGCAGCTTTTGGAACAGGAAGACATGCTAACTTCCATTACTTCAGCTTGTGCAAGTTTTTTGAACCACTAGATTTAAATCAAACTGTTCAAAGAAACCTAAACACACTACTGGAATTCTAACTTATGTGCATAGCAGTTAAAAATAAAAAAGCTCAACAACCAAAATTATGTAGAATTTTGATGTTCTGTTTAAAAATGTTATGTACATATTGACTTGGGAACACAAGTTTTATCAGGGAGACTTTTCAGGGGATTTATTACATCTCATATTAAAAAGAAGCTGTGAAAGTACTTCACTTTTAAGTTGTGCTGAGATTTAAGAAAGAAAAATAATTTTTAAACTAGACTTTTTTTTGCTCATACTATTTCAAAATGGGAACAGCAGCACCAATTATGGTTAAGATTGCATCCATTCTAAGCCTGTTTGGCCACTTACAGTTTAATAAAAACAGTTCTACCATTTTCTGTTATCTCTCTGAGTACCAGGAAAGTGTGGGGGGAGGGGGAGAGGAGGGAGGATTTCTCAGGTATAAAAAAAATTCTTGCAGTCTTTTATTGAACAGGTCCAGAGCCAAAGCAGCTGGCAGTAGAGCTGAATTCTGATAGACAAAACCCCTGTTGAGAAGAAATGGCTCAAACTGATCTAATGAAAACTGGTTTTGACTTCATCAAATGATGAGTGTTATAAGAAGCAGGGGCCGGGGGGGAAGGCTGGAGATAATTTCATGCTAACAAATTGAACGTAACTCTTTAATAACACGTTCTTAAAGTATGCAACTAAGAGAGGCTGGTATTACCACATGCCAAACTTAGCTAAGTACTGAAAAAATTTAGTGAAGGTGTACAGGGAGAGAGACAGTTTACTAAAAACACTGCTTCTATCGGTATATATTTTGTAATGTGAGCAAGGAATGAGGCAAGGCTCCAGTCACATCTTGTGAGGCGACAGCATTTAAGGCAATTTTGTTGGTTTTTCTTAAGATTGAGAGACAAAAACACAACGTTATAGTCTTTACATTTAAAACCTGTATCTGATAAACTGTAGATCCGGAGACCCATCCCAGGGGGCTGGATGTCATATAACCAGGAAAAGGAGAGTTTAATACAGTGAAATCAGAAAGACCATTTGGTAAGGCTTTTATTTTTTCAGAAGTGTTAGGTTTTGCCTGAGAAGAGTGGTTGCCAAGGATGTGCAAGGTCTGGAAAAAAGCCATTGTTTGTGTAAATGGAGTTGTACTTAACCACACCCATCCCCAGCTGTATACCTTGGACCTGGTCAGGCAGTAATCACTATATGTGAACAAATAGTGGAATGAAAACAGCATAATCTGTTGTACCTTTTACACGGTAGGGTAAGTGTTTGTGCTTTCAATTTAAGAAGTCTGCCATGCAACCTCACAGTCTAATAGAAATATTCCTGAAGTGACTAGTCTAACTTTCTTGGGGAATACCATGTAGAAACATTGGGATACCCTCAGACTGTTGAACCCTAATTATTTTGGCCGAAGTACAGTATATTCACATTGGGCAAACCACAAACCTTCAATGAAGAATTAGTTTTCTTGTTTACAGTTTATAGAAGCAAAGAACAGAAAGTCACTGCTGTCCCCTTCCAGTAAAGGAGGGACAACTGCCACCATGAAGTAGCAATGTAAATACACCAAGGACTTTTGGATTGACAGCACTTGAACTCACTCTACCCAGTGGCATCCGATCAGATGCAAAGACCCAGTCATGCATGTCTGACCCTACGTAAACCAAACAAAAAGAGCTGATTCTACTAAAGTAAAGTAAACAGCACGGTGTTTTCATCCTGTGTCAAATTTCACATTTATTTCATGTTGTGCAAGTTATTTTTCTTTTGTAATCCTAAAGATCAAACTGTGATGCAGCTAGGCTTTACAAACCTTCCAGATTTTCCCTGTTGTGTAATCACCCAGGGCAGCACAGTAAGGCACTGAGGGGGATGTTCCTAGAACACACACGTATATTCCAAAAATCCAATCCTCTTAAAAAATCCACAACCAATGTACACATACGTCCTGAAATGCATCTGTTCCTGGTAATATAATATTATCGTTAAAAGTCAGAGTTCTCACCCTGTTCTCAACAAGGGCTATGAGGACTGGATACAATCCAAATTTGCTCCTTTCCCATGCCTTTACTTAAAACATTATGCCCACACATTCAACTAAGGTTTTCCTTAAGCTTAGCTTTTTTTTCTCCAGGACTTCCTCTGTCCCATTCCCTGGTTTCCTTTGCCTTAATGGGACATTCCAACTTATGATATCCTGATTGGAACAAAAGACGCACCCTGGAAAAATTCTTTTTCATACACATGCAAGAGTCATACCTGACAACTTAAGAGACGAGCCCTGTATGCTGCACCCTAGAATCTTCCACCTTATTACATATGGGTTGTAGTGCTCTAGTTAAATTTGTATGAAGTCTTGAGAGCAGAGCAAGTGCCATGTCTGAATTTATAATCAAAACATTACTAGTTGAGAGAGTGAGTGTGATACTCCATGCTTACTAAAAAAGGTAAAGTAAAAAATTAATAGTTTACATCTCTTGCATAAGGTGCACATGCTGTCCTAGGTCAACAAGAACCTTAAATAAAATGAGAAGGATGAGCTTAAGCGTCACATTTAAGAGATTTTAAAATGGGCATTTTTTATTTCAAAATTTCTGAATGAAGAGATGAGAAAGTATGACCAGACAGACAATTTATAAACCAAAGTTTTTCCGCATATACACAAACTATTGCAGCGGTATGACACAACTAAGTTTGAAACATCCAGCTTGCTTAAGTAATTATCTCACTCCCACGACAAATTCAGATTCTGCAGAAATCACATTTTCATTAACAAAGCTGTAACCCTTATGACTGTGAAAAAAACCTTCCAAAAAGTGAACTGTATGTAGTTTCCATTCTGCAAAGCTTTTCTGATTGCTGTTCAACAGCAATCTAAAAGTTTATTAAGCTGTTACAGCATATCAGGAAGCATGCTGTAGCTATATGTACCTTGTTTTGACATGAGTAAAAAATTTTCCAATTTACAAAAACTAGGTTTGTTTATACTTTACCATACAGTAAATTGTTGTTTTGAAGAACTACACTAGCTTAAAATAGACAACTCCATTATGACTTAGTGCTAGCAGATCCTCAAACTGTGTTTAAAACCTTTCATTACATGATATACATGAGAAAGGCCAAGGGTCTTAATCTTCCAGTGAGATATTGCAGACTGTTGAGGTATTTTAGTCAAATTTGAGAGAACAAACTGCAAAAAACATTTCCTCAAGTCACAAACAGTAAAGGTAAGAAATAACAGACTTGATGAAGCAACTACATAGTTTAGTCAAACATTTGAAAGTCAGTGATGCAACAATATTTGCAAGCTCAATGAAAATTTAGTTGCATAAGCTATTATTATAGATATACAAAAGCAAAGGTTTTCCTCCCACATTCAACTGCAACCAGTCCACAGAAAAAGGCAAAACTACAAAATTTAAATGTAGCCTAAGACAATACAGACAAGTGTCATAGTGTAAGTGTAAAGCATTTTTGGCAAATTAAATATAATTCAACAATACATTTTCCTTATTGTTGGCGCACAAGTGTGTCCCTAAAAACCTTTTCATTAGAGCCTTCTACTTTTGGACAGTCCTATTTACTCCTCTCTCCTAGTAAAGGAGCACTTGATGAAATAAAAAAGTGATATCACCTCACAAGTGAGTTATTAATCCTCTGGTCTCAGAGTTGTCAAAAGTCAATTACAAGACAGCTTTCAATTTTGCTGAAGAGAGGTATCATCCCACAAAAGGGTATTCTTTACAATTTGTTTCAGAATGGTTAACTATTGCCCAATATGAGAGATGCCATTTGCTCACCATTTTGAAGTTGCTATGCCATAAAGTAAAATGCAATGTATGCGTGTGTGTGTGTGTATATATGTATGTTTATACACCTACTAACAGCATTTTATTAGAATTATAATGAAAAATTGGTCTGGTGGTTAAAATTCTGGACTGGGGGTCAGAATATATGGTTCTAACCTCAGCTTTATTCTAGACTTCTTGTGGGAAGACACTTCTTTGTAACTCAGCTCCTCATCTGTAAATGGGCATCATGAATATTTCCCTAACTCACAGGGCTGAGAATGATTAGTTAATATTTATGAACCGCTCAGATACAACGGTGATGGGAGATAGATATCTATGTACTTTTAATCATTAGTGAGTGAACAGATTAATACAACACACTGAATTAGCTAAAGTGTTCATTGTTTTAATACTGCCATCTTCTGCTCTGTGATGGAACTACATGCTGTTTTTATTCAAAACTTAAAATCTATTGTAATGTTTTATAATTTAATTACCTAAACAGAAAATGTTCATGACTTGGGCATACGCATTCTGACACGTTTGCTCTTCAGATGGTACACTGTTCATATAGTTTTAATTATCCGTAGATAAAAGTACAGATAAAAACAGTGTCAAATAGTTTACAAAATTCTGTGTTTAACTGTTCCCTGCTGAGCCTAAAACCCAAATACAACTGCATTTTTGTTAGTGCATGAGAAGCACAGCAAAACCAGCAAGTCTAATTTTGTTGTCCAAAGTGAATAAACTGTAAAAAGGACACAAATTAGATGACCATTACTCAAAACTAAAAATATGAATAACCTAAGCATATTAACAAGTGGAGAACTTTTGTAAATCTCAGATTGAAAGGGTAAATTTTAGACCACTTCTAAACAAAGTGTTTGACTATTTCTCATCTACTTTTACTCCCTTTTCTGCCACCTCCATTTTACCGTGTTCTCTGAATTTTTTCTTCTTTTTATGAGACTAGTAGTAAACACTTATGGGGTACAGTCAGTGATAGCAATCCGATCAAATAAAAACTAGATTAAAATCCCAAATTTATCAGTACCTGCAAAGTTATTAATTATTAGTCTTTGCTGGCTAAAAAGCTGATATTATTTAACCTTCCTAAAAAGAAAATGAAGATAATAAAAAGACGTGATCTGAGTGTAGTTAAAAGTCAAACCAGAATTCCATAAAAATTTTAAAGTTTTAACTCCATCTGTGTCAGAATGAGGGGATTATCAGTGTACCAGACAAAACCAACGTATGTGGTGTTTGAGAACTAACTTAACTGGACAAATAAAATGGCAAGAATGAAAGCATTTTCTGATCAGAGTTGTTTCTGGAAATAAAAGTATAAAAGTATTAAAACAAAAACAAACAAAAAAAAAACGATACAACTGGGTCCAGGGACCTGACTGGAAGAATTCCAGAATCCATGACTGGGCTGGGTATACCATTCAAACTTGAAGGAGACACAAGAAAGCCCTTCAGGCAACAGGGTGAATTCCAGGCTGGTTACTACATGGAAACTGGCCTTTGAATTCCTGACACTTGACCCTTGCCTTCCTGATCTGTACCTGGTTCCCGTTCCCATTCCCCTGGTTCTTGCCTTCCTGTCTTGCTCCTGATCCCTGGTCTCTGACTTTGACCCTTGGCTTGACTCTCAACTCCAACCAGTATGTCTGACCTTCCAAGTCCTGGTTGTGACACTTAAAGTTTGTCCAATAGATAGAAGGTCCATTACTCCAAAAGGTCCATAAAAATCTATGTGGTTTCTATGTCACCTATTTTCATATTATGTTTTTTAGAAAAAAACATACTGAAGTACAGAATATTATGGTTTAAAATAATGGAATTTAATCTTACTAATTGCAGTTCCTTACGTAATAAAAGTCTACTTATGTTCCTCCTTGCAGAGGAGATTAAGAGTTAAAATGTTACTGTAGAATAAAATATCCTGTACTATATATCACTCTTAAATAACCGCACTGATAAATTAGTTATGAGGTACTTTACAAATCTAAATATTAGCATTGAACAGTTTTATAAGTCTTAGTATTAGAGTTTTCATTACATTAAAAATGGAATCAACAGCAGGAGTTTGCATCTATTTATGTTCTCAGTTTTTCTATATAGGTCAAAATCTATCTAAATCTTCTTCCCTGCCACCAGATGGAAACCAAGTATGTGAACTTTTAAAGCAGTAAATCTATTATAGGACAACAAAAACAACAACAACAAAACAAAGAGAACCCTTTGCAATCACCACTAGACAAGCCAGAGTGACCCAATGAGGGTCCTGCATTAGGTTAAATTTGACAGAAGTATGTCATGAAGACTTAAACTTCTCTCCATATTATCCTATACCAGTCCAGATCTCCTAAATCAATTTAATGTTTTAGACTGAGTTTAGTGCCTTACAGGCTCCTAAAACAGCTTTCTGCCAAAGACTGTCTCAACAATAGCATCCCATCCATAATGTTTTGCAATAATGTGCATTTAAGCCAGAACAGCTGCCTTGCACCTCTTTAAGAAGGGTAACTCTGCTCTCTACTTATGGCAAAGTTAAGCACTCTCTGAACAGCCTTTGAAGGAATTTTAAATTTATTTTTTTCACCACTAAATAAAATGGTCATTCACACCCCTTTCCTCCTCAATGAGCACAAAGTGCTTTTCTGAATTTCTGATGCTACATGTTGCAGCTAGTCACTAAAATAGACATCTTAGTTCATACCAGCTGGCCGGAGGATGCATATCACTGTGTTCTTGTTCTATTGAACTAAATACTTCATTCTAAAATTCAACTACAAGAGTTAACTTTACCACTCTCTTTTTCAGATGGTCGATGTACAATTTTCCCAATGAATGACCACTGCCCACAAAAGTTCCCTACTTGTATAGGCTGGCATCCATTGTTACTGGCAACTTCTTGAAGGAGATTCTAGTTTGTGGTGATATCCTCAGGAACTCAATTCTTAGATTGCATTTTTCAATACACCAATTGTTGAAGAGGCCCAATATACCTAGAAAAATCAATATCCAAGGTCTGCAGCAACACCACATGGGATTCCAGAAGAAATTGCACAAGCTGCAGAGCCAGGCTCAGAGTGTGTACACAGGTAAGCAAACTCTGGATTAAAACGTGCTTTTTTCTTCATCAGTCATGATACTTCAGAAGATGGCACACTCACAATAATATGTAGCTGGCCAGTCAAGATAAGCCTTGAAAAGTTTATGAAACTGACTCTCCGGAGTATCATAACCTGTATAAAGATTTAGGATTTAAGGTTAAACCAAATTGTAAGGCCTGGTATTAGCATTCTTGTCCCAGATTGGGGAAGCAACAGAAATGGTAGAAGAGTAAGGATCTGCAGATAAGCATCCTGAAGGTACATGAAACAGATACACTTTCCTATTTTGACCATATGAATCAGACTTGGGATTCATGCAAAAGTTTGGTGCTCAGAGAGCAATTTACAATTCAATTCCTGGATGAAAGCCTGCCTGCCTTTTGAATATACTAAGAAAATGGCTTGCCCTTTCCAGATCCTGTGGGACTGGGATGATTGCTGAGGTTTGCAAGAGCTGATTCAAAGCATCTAATTGGCTTGGCTCTAAAACTGCTGCTGTAGTCAGGTAGCCTTGCTGTCTGTATTCTTGCTGGTGGAGAAAAACCTAGAAGTCTAAGATGATACACCCTTTATATAAAACAGTGAGATCAAACCTCAAAAGCTCCAGTGTTCTGACTCTACATGCTGGAAAGGAGGAACTAGACTCAAGTACTTGAATTGATCTAGAACAGTGTTTTCAATCTTTTTCATTTGTGGACCTCTAAAAATAATTACAAATGGAGATGTGGACCCCTTTGGAAATCTTAGACATAGTCTGCGGATCCCCAGGGATCCACGGACCACAGGTTAAAAACCACTGGTGTAGAAAGACATCTCCCTGCAGCAACATGGGAATCAAAGTAAACACAGCTAGGAAAACACACGCACACTTGAACAAACCTACCTTTAGTATCCAGTTGGATAAGAGTAAAAAAAGCACATATTACTGGTGAGGAGTAAGTTAAATTCTACAATGTTTTCAGTTTAACAACAAGGACATTTGTTTTTTTTTAAAAAGTTAATGATTTTAACCTGATATCTCTGAAAATCATGCTGATCTTAATGAGCTGGAACAGAACATCAGCACTATCTAAATCAAAATGATTCATTTCTTTCAGACTTGGCTGCTGGCTAATCATTTAAGTCTTAAATGATCCTGTAACTTTTTTTTTTTTTTTTTTTAAATAGAACACAGGCTTTTGTTAATCCAACAAACAGGAATCATTTTTAGACTGTAAGCTCCTTGGGGCAAGCAGTCTTTTTGCTCTGTATTTGTATGGTACCTAGCAAAACGAGTCCTGGTCCATGATTAGGGATCCAAGGGGCTATGGTAATAAAAACAAAATAACGTGAAGAAGTTAATTTCAAGCACTTTTATCCTTTTTCAAAGAAATCCTTAAAAACACAAAAAAAAGTGTACTAAACATCATAACTTCTTCAAAAGTTTTCGCTGTGGGCCATAACTTTCAAAGCTTTCCCTGAGCTAAGAAAGTGAATAATCTAAAAAGCTTGAGTTAAAGCCATTGAGGTATTTGTGTATAGGAGGAAAGAGTAGGTCATAAAACAAAGAGAAAATTCCTGCGTACCCTAGAAATACTTTTGGATGAAACTCCACGCATGGATATTGCTATAGCTAAACAGGATACAGCATGAGGAATTAATATTGCCTTATTATATATGGGAGAATCAATCCCTTAAAGGATTGTAACTAAACCCAAACATTGTATTAATTCTTGAGCCATTATCCAAGTTCTAATCATTTTTCTCCTTCAGAGCCATCCTTTCAGGGTGGTAAACAAATCACCACCAGAGTATAGAAAGTTTGCAGCTAAAAGCAAATTTAAAAAGAAAAATAAAGCTTTTTTACCTTTTACTCTCTGCAATGGCTTTCTCCAAGTGTGTGAAGATATCTTGAAATAAAATACAACTGGAACGACTATTGATATCATACCCATAGCCTCTCTTCCAGTACTGCTTTAGGTCATTCAGGTATTCCAGTACCTAGAAGATTTTAAAATGTGTAACAAAAATGCAACATTTATTCTTCTAGATAAAGACACTTATAGAAATAGCATGGCACTGACAGCTTTTTTATGAAAATGGGCATGTTTGATCAGTCTACTTAAAAAAATATATGCCTACTTTTGCATTGAGTTAAAACACTAACAAAAAAGGCCACTCATCTCTGATCTTCCAGCATAAGTTTACAACTCCTCCTAATGTCATATTTGTTTCAGCTTTTTATTGTGTGAAAACATGAAGCAGAAGAGTAATGCAATTTTCTAAATGTACATGGCTTTCATCACCTTGTTTTTATGTATTATGCATCATTAATGATCAACTTAAAGAGCCTAGTGCCAAGACTGACTTGGTGAAGTGAGCCCAACCAGACAATACGAAACATGCAGTGCCTGCCCAGCTTCCTCAACAGACTATGGGGCATCTGCACAGGACACCTAAACCCAGTGAACAACCACAAGACCCCACACCCCTCACTTGTCTCCCTCTGCACCAGCTTCCTGAGGCAGAGTTCTGAAGACCCTAGCATTCTTCAAAGCCAGAGCAAAACATCATTATAAATGAACACTTCCATTCTTTTGATGTAGAGACTGCAATATTCCATCAACCTGCTTGAATCACCAATTGATTTGATGGCCAGATAGTTTACTATACCTGCTGTCATGCTGCTAACCTGGCCTGCCCATCCGCATCATGCCTCTGGGCCTTTCCTCTGGCCTTTCCCCCCCATTTATATGCCAGGTCCCACCATTTCCAGATCCCTGCTGCATGCTCATACATCATCTCTCCTCTCTCATAGATAGCCATTCAAAGTAAGATACTAGTTCGGAAACAAACATACTTTTGAAAAAGACCACTTGACCAAAACCATCACCAACCTAATAAGGAGGCCTTTAAACTAGGTTTAAAGGGAGTGAATGACAAAAGCCCAGAGGTAAGTATAAAAAAGAAGCGACCTTAAGAAAGGTTTAGAAGTTTGGAGGGACATGCAAAATTACTATAGGATGACAGGAGGAACAAGAGGGAAATCAGAGGGGGAATCTGCTTAACATCTTAGATGTCTACACACAAATGCAAGGAGTATGGGGAATAAACAGAAAGAACTAGAAGTATCAGGACATAAGCTAAATTATGACAACTGGCATCACAGACTTGGTGGGATAAGTCTCATGACTGGAACACAGGTATACAAGGTTACAGCTGGTTAAGCATGTGGTGTTGCATTATACATCAATACATACACTTATTCTGAGGATCAGAAGGAGATGAGTAGCAGACCAGTTGTGAGTCTCATGGTAAAGATAAAAGGGGTAAAAGAAATAGGACACATGATAGGGATCTACTACAAACCACCAAATCAGGAAACGGGGTTAGATGAGGCATTTCTAGAATAAATAAATATCCAAAACACAAGACCTGGTAGTAATGGGGGACTCAGAAACTACCCAGAAATCCATTATTCCAGAAAGTGGAGGAAGTAACCAGGGGGGCAGCCATGTTACACTTGATTCTGACCAACAGAGAGGAATTGGTAGCGAATCTGAAGGTGGAAAACAATTTGGGTCAAAGTCATCAGAAAAAGATAGAAGATTTCATGATTCTAAGGAAAGGAAGTAGTGGGAGCGGCAGAATAAGGAAAATAAGGACTTCAAAAAAAAGCAGACAAACGAACTCAGAACTGGTAGGTAAGGTCCTATGGGAAGCAAATCTAAGGAAAAAAGATCAGGAGAGTTGCCAATGTCTCAAAGAGACCATACTAAACTGAAAGCTATCCCGATATGAAAGAAAAATATTAAGAGGCCAATATGGCTCCAACGGGAAAAATCAAAAAGGAATCCTTCAAAAAGTGGAAATGTACAAATTGCTAAGGAGTACAAAAGAACAGCACAAACTATAGGAACAAAATCAGAAAGGCTAAGGCACGAAATGAGTTACACCTAGCAAAGGACAAAAAAGGCAATAAGAAGAGCACTGTAAATACATTAGGAGCAAGAAAAAGATGAAGGAAAGCATAGGTCCTCTACTTAGCAGAAAAGGATAGCTACTAACTGATGACATCAAGAAAGTTGAGAGGTGTAATATCTATGTTGCTTTAATCTTCACTAAAAAGGTTAAGGGAAACCAGATACTCAACACAAGTAATATTAACAACAAGGGGAAATGAATGCAAATGGAAATCAGGAAAGAACAGGTTAAAGAATATTTAGGTAAGTTAGATGTATTCAGATCAGCAGGGCCTGATAAAATTCATCCTAGCATACTTAAGGAACTAGATGAAGCAATCATCTCTGAAAACTCATAGGCAACAGGCGAGGTCTAACAAGACTGGAGAAGGGCAAATATATACTTACCTTTGAAAAGGGGAACAAAGAGGAACCAGGGAATTACAGACCAGTCAGCCTAACTTCAATACAAGCAAAGATACTGGAACAAATAATTAAACAATCAATTTGTAAGCACCTGAAGGGTAATAGGGTTATAAGGAAGAGCCAACATTCTCTTTACAAATCCAGGTCATGCTAACCCAATCTAAGTTAGCCAATATTACTGGCCTAACGGATGGGAAGGAATCTTTAGACATGATATATCTTGATTTAAACAGGGCTTCTGACATAGTCCCACATGACATTCTCATAAGTAAACTGGGAAATTTGATCAAAATGAAGTTGCTATAAGGCAGGTGCACAATTGGTTGAAAGACCATACTGAAAGTGTAGTTATCAATGGTTTGCTGTCAAACTAGAAGAGCATATCTACTGGGATCCCACAGGGTCCAGTCCTATGCAAAATTTTCATTAATGACTTGGATAATGGAGTAGAGAGTATGCTCATAAAGTTTGCAGATGACACCAAGCTAGGTGGTGTTGCAAGCACTTGGGAAGTCGGGTTTAAAATTCAAAATGACCTTGACAAACTGGAGAATTGGTCTGAATTCAACAAGATGAAATTCAATAAAGACAAATTCAAACTACTTCACTTAGGAAGGAAAAAATCAAATGCACAACTACAAATTAGGGAATAATTGGTTAAGTGGTAGTACTGCTGAAAATGATCTGGGGGTTATAGTGAATCACAAATTGAATACAAGTCAACACTGTGATGCAGCTGTGAGCAAGGCTAATATTATACTGGGGTGTATTAACAGCAGTACCATTTGTGAGACATGGGCGGTGACTGTCCAACTTTACTGGCAGTGGTGAGGTCTCAGCTGAAGTACAGTGTCTAATTCCGGGCACCACAGTTTAGAAAAGATGTGGACAAACTGGAGAGAGAGTCCAGAGGTAAGCAACAAAAATGATATAAGGTTTAGAAAACCTGACCTGTGAGGAAAGGTTTTAAAAAAAAAAAAAAAAACCACACACCCTACCAGGCATATTTAGTCTTGGGGAAAAAAAAGACTGAGAAGGGACCTGGTAACAGTCTTCCAGTATGTTAAGGGCTGTTATAACAGACGGTGATCAACTGTTTTCTACCTCCACTGAAGGTAGGACAAGAAATAATGGGCTTAATCAAGGGAGATTTAGATTAGATATTAGGAAAAACTTGCTAACTATAAGGGTAGTTAAGATCTGGACTAGACTTCGGAGGGAGGTTGTGAAATCCCCAACATTGAGGTTTTTAACAGGTTGGACAAACACCAATCAGGGATGGTTTAAGTTTACTTGGTTCTGCCACAGTGCAGGGGGCTGAATTTGAAAACTTCTTGAGACCCCTCCAGCTCTGTACTTCTATGATTCTATGTGTATATATTCACAAGAAACTGCATCATCTTACAGTCAAGCCTGTGCTCTGCTCCTCTTAAGCCTGCCTCTTCCTTGGTTTGTCTGCCACCTCTTGCATCTTGTCAAAAGTTAAATTTTCAGAAAAAGACCACTGTGGAAACACCTATACACAACAGGTGCAATAAATATACATCACTCCTAAATAAATATATTGCTGTACTCTAAATAAGCTGCAAGCCATTGAAGTCCTGTAATGCGATAATTATAAGGGTGTGTGTATATGTAAGACCATAATTAGAAAATAATGGGACAGGCTGTGCCAACTGTACAATGGAAAAAAAATACTTGTACCTCACCTGTTTTTCCATGGAAAAGTCTTGGTCAAAAGTGGTAAGATCCTTAGTCTAGCACATTACTTCTGATTAAATCCAGTTAAGTAGAGTCATAAAGGAGTGACCTTCCCATCAATAACATCTACCCAATGGCATGACTTCTATATCCGAAAGGACGAGGACAAGGTAACTCAGACACATCCTGCCAGTGATATTGTTCAAACACTTCTCCAGGCAGAGACCAACTTCCAGGGTCCATAGGAAAAAAATTACACAGCTACTTATCAGTGTACTGATGCTTCTGAATTGCTCTACACCTTGTTTATAAGCTCACACAAACAGGATTCTTTTCAATTGACCAAAATTGATTTTTATTCCAAGGCCAGATGGTACACAGCACTTCATCAAGGATGATGCAATGGCAGATACCTCAGTGATATGCACCCCATCTCTGACCAACTTTTAGAAGTGACTGAACCACTGACATACTTTTGGGGGAATTCTGAGCCACTGCGCGCACACAGAATTCATGTCCCCATAGATTTCTTTGCTTCCATGCAGAAAAATGACTTCTGATGTGGAAGCAGCAAGAGTGGTCATGCACCCTGCCCAAGCAGTGCGGACATGTTGTTTCAGGTGCCTGGAGCAGAGGTAAATCACTGTGGGGGACGGGCTAGTGGCTCCTACCCCGTGCCACGCTCAGCTGCTAGTCCCAGCTGGGTTGGGGAGGGACTTCTTCCCCTGCAGCCAGGTCGGGGTCAGACTCACCTCCAGAAACCTCCCCTGGCTGCTGCAGGAAGCTCTGCACACCCTACCTTCCTGCCCCTGTTGGGGGGAGGTGATCACTGTACAGGGAGCTGCTCCCCTGTCCACCCAACCCCTGTGCATCTAGGCCTCCCCTCCCAAACCCAAACTCCCTCACTGGACTCTCAACCCCCCACACCCAGAACCCCCCCACTGAGCCCCCTATACCTGGACCCCCACCCTTGCACCCAGACCATTCCTCACTGAGCCTCCCCACATTCAAACCCCCACCCCAACAAGCCCTAACCAGCTGCACCTGGACCCCCCGCCACCAAGCCCCACTCCCTCAACACCTGGAACCCCACCCCCACCCCATTAGTCCCGGTGCATGAAGCTTCCCGCCCCCACTGATCTACCCATATCCAGATTGCCCCATACAGAACCCTCCTACCCCACACCTGGATACCTCCACACTAGCCCCTCCACACTTGGATCCTACTGGGCTGAGCCTGTCTGCCCCACACCAGGACTGGGAGCCAGGGCTTGGCATGCATGCGAGACTGTTCCTCTCATTTGCTATCTTGGTGTGCCTGGTGTGGAGGGACAGAGCCCAAGGATGGGGCAGGCCCTTGCACTGTGTCAGGGTCAAGTGCAGCCTCACTGCCGAGTCCATGTCCCGGAGGGAAGGGAAAGAGGGAGGGGGCGCTGCAGGGTGATCTCCCACATCCACGCAGCAAGTGGCCTGTGTTTCCCACTGCCATGCTGGGAGCAGTGCCATCACATTTGACAACAAGTAAAACATGCAGAATTTTAAAATATTGTAAGCAGAATTTTTATTTTTTTGGCACAGAATTCCCTCAGGAGCAGAAATCCAAGTCATCATAGTTGTCTAAACAAATCCCCAGAACATTTCTGTCACACACTGACATTCCAAGCTATAGCCACCATTGGGGAATGGATCAAGGTAAATGACCAAAAAACAAGATGCAAAAATAGCTATAAAGTGGTCCTCCACCTCTTCAAAAAAAACCTTGTCCTCATATCACAGCAGTCTCAAGCAACCAAATATTACTTCTACATCTTTGTGCTGGTGCACTTAATGTATTGTGCACCAAATTTAGCGCTGGGCATGAGTCTCCAAATTCCACAGTTGATACCTGATCTTAGGAGGGTACAATATCTTTACATCTCTGAAAGCCTAAAGGAGAGGATGAAAAGTCAACTTGTTGACTTCACTGAATCTGAGATATCCCATAAATGCCAAGTGTACTTTGGTAATGCTTAATCCAAGGGATGCCCCATTGTGTTATAAAGCTTCGAATCTTTGTAAAGTGCTTTGGAAGCCTCAGAAAAGGCACTATTAAGTACCAAGCATTACAACAACAGGTCAACAAACCTAAGATGTTGGGCATCTTCACCTTGATCAGTTTCAATCCTCATTCTTATACCTGAAGCACTATCTTCTCCAGTCTCTAGCTGTTGACTTAGCTAGAGAGAGCTTTATGTCTGCCAGAAGCATATTGATTATCGAATGCAGGGGCCTTAAAGCTTATTCCTGTCCCTCAGTAGCTGGGTAGTCAGAGTGACAAAGAACATAGTCAATGTCAGGTTAGACCAAGTCATGATTTATGTATTTCAATTTCTAGAAACAAAGGTGTCTCTCTAAATAGCCCTAGGTGCCCTGACCTCAATGAAAATCACCTGTTTTAAAATGAAACATGGGACAATCAATAAGACTAAACAAAAACAAAACAAGCCATTCAATTGAAGCAAAGCCTCTAATCTACAGAGACTCTCCCTTTCTTCTTCTGCCCTAACCCCAATGCCTGATTAAAATGGCATGCTCTGATGGTCAACCAGTTCAGGCTACTCTGGACTGGGAGAATAAGAAAGTGAATTCCAAAGACCAGGGCCCCTTACAGAATATGTACTAGAAGCAATTCCCCCATATTATAACTAAGGGGCTCCAGCTTAAGCATCTCAGCTGATCATTGCTGCAGCAGTATCACAGGAAGCTCCCAAGCCATTTAGGTCTTTATAGGTCAAAACCAAAATCTTGAATATCCACCCAAAGACCAACAGACAAACAGTGCAGATTCCACAGAGTACTGGTGTAACCTGCAGATATTGCCAAACCTTATTTTGTTTTGGGAGGGGGATGGAGTTATATTCTTGCTATAACTCCTCAAATGTCTTAGGAGTATCATATGACAGGGACATATGACAGTACATGTGACAGGGATAGAGAATTATCTCAGTTCTTTTTCCTCTAATGAGTAGATCTGAATTATCCTACAGTACTGAATCCTCATGAGGAAATGGATGTACTGCGAATTTCACTGTCTGATTAGACCAAAACTTTTCAGGCAGCATCAGTTACCAGTGAGCTTTCCTGTATACATCTGTAGTATGAAGAACCTAAATAGAGGGGATGGAAGTATAGGAATTCGTGGTATATATGGAGTCACATGAAGAAAACATTGGGAGGCATGCTTATCTCCCTGTATTGGGCTCTTCCCATTCCAATCTCACATTTTTCTGTGGCAGAGTGAATAACATACTTTAGCACTTTCCATCAAAAGATCTCAGTGTGCATTATAAACAATAGTTAACTCAACAATCTTCTGAGCTAGGCAACTATATTAACCCTAATTTACCAGTGAGGAAACTCAGGAGGAGAGAGACAAGCTGAAAGTCAAAAAAGTATGTTGCTGGGTCAAGAGTGGAACTCCGATCTCCTGACAAGTGCTGGGCCTTAAAGGCCACAAGCTCACAAATATTTACTCTGTGTGTTTTTTGTTTGGCTTTTTGTTTGTTTACTTTTTCTTCCTTCTTTCAGGACTGCAGATCTAGAACAATACCACTATCATACTCTCAAAAATAGCCAAGACCCCAAACAAAAAAGTATACCTGTCTTAGAGGAAGAAAAGAAAGAAAGACAGCCATTTAAACCTACATTCAGCTCTTCCTTTAAACTTGGACTCACTGACCTTACCTGGTTCTGTAAAGTTTCCAGAAGATTTTACAGGGAAAGACAGTACACACCTGACAGCCAGAATATTTTGAGACCTTTATACTTGTGTGTGTGCAGAGAGACCTGAACCCTAGATTAAACCTACATCTTTTGGCAAGCCTATTTTAAAACCTTTAAAACCTCCACTCAAAACTCCAGATTTGTAGGAAATACCCTTTAAGTAGACATGGTTTTTACTTAATCAGACATTTCCTCTCTGATTTCTGATCCTTTAATGTAGACAGGGTAAGCGTCACCCATGCCCTTGCATCAGGACTCCACAGGATGTGCACTTCTTGAGATTTGACTAAGATTTTTAGACTTTTCTAGCGTCTTCTTTTGACATCACGGAAGACATTCACACTGAAGCAGCTAAGAGGAAAAAGACTAGTAGTCATTAACAGGAAACTAAAAATGATGAGACTAAATTAACCAGTTTGTATGTATATCAGTAGTAACTTTCCTTAGAAAAATTGCTTAGAAATTTAAATAAATATTATTTAAATTCAAAAGCAAACAGAAGTAAGTTCAAGTTTAGAGACAGCAGCAGTTGGGAAGCAGAACATCAGATGGCAGCTCTCAGTGAGCAGCCTTCTCCTTTGCTACAGGCCAGAGTCACAGCACTGTTTCAATAGTCCCGTGTAGCCAGGAACTGAGAGGCAATTCTTGTGAAGATCAGAGGATATGTTTTTGCTTAAGAAATACCACTGTAACCACTTAACATTGAGAAAGTATCTTGGCCCCAAAGAGCTTACAGTTATTTACTTACTTCAATTATAAGAAGATGCAAACAAATGTTTCAACAGCTAAGAAGAGATCATTGGCACACACAGCCTACCTTCCCCCCAAAAGATCTTTGAAATTAGTGAAGAGTTGTAGTTGAGTACTCTAATGAGTCATCTTTTAAGATCTCTTGCAGAACTCATCTATCTTTCTCCCATTTTCTTACATGAGGAAATTTAACTTTTCTTTTTAGGAAGAAGGCTATTAGTCTATCTTTAGAAGAAGTTAAGATGGAAAGTGAAGAAGTTAAAATCATTATTTCTGAAGCTTGGGTTAAATACATCATTCTGGTGACCAAATGACTAATTTTTAACTAACAGTGTCCAGCACCTAAGCTGATAGGTGCTATTTGTCAACTGATTATAATGCAGGTAGTGGCACCTACAGCTAAAGTTGCCTTGACACTTTGCATTAACTTTGTCAAGCTAACTATCTGAGCTGAAATTTTCCATACCAAGAGTCTGCTTTGGGCTGAATTTGTTCGGAAAAAAATATCAGGAATAGTACTTGAGCCCTTTCTCTAACAAGGTTAGGGGAAAATGTCACTTTGCCCACGTTAAAAATTTTACCATGTCTTATTGAGCAGTTCTAGCGCCTGTAGAATTTGGAGCAGGGACTTGTGTCACGGATTTATTGTCTACCATCCCCATGAAATTCTGACCAAATTTGGCCAAGTGATAAGCCTCTGAAAATCTCAAGTCACCCATGCTTAGTAGAGACTTGTTAAAGTTTGGCAACAAAATTCTCCAAATATTTGATCTGTAGTAGGCACTCTCCATCCCAGGGCTGAAGATGCTCAGCAGGACTTTCCCTGCAATTGCTCTTCCCAGCCGCCAGCAGACCTTACGGCATTAGGCACAGAAATTGACAGCAGGGAGACAGTCTTTGCTGTGCTCTCAATGCTCCGCCTGCTGGCATCCAAGCAGTGAGGAGGATGGGAACGCAAAGGGACAAGACTGGGACAAAGAACCAAGGTAGGTCTTGGGGGAGAGGGAAAGAAAGATAGGGACAAGCTGGAGGGGACTAGGGCAGAAGGGTCTAACCACTAGAGGACTCTTCACTCAGAACCTGAATAGAATTCATGATTCCTGAGTCTCACCATTCTTCTTTCAGAAAGCAGCTGGGAAACCCACTGGTAAAACATGCCTCATCTCGCTCAAGCAGACAGCCCATGTAGACAAATCTACCACTGCTATCAGTTACTCCATTAGCTCAAGTAGCAGATGTCTTTGCTGTGAATCTAGAGGTTCTTATGTTGATGATCAATCACGTAGGAGTCAATATGGTTCTTCATGATGGAATTTGTTGGGGTTTTTCCAAAATTTCCTTTTTTAATATGAATTACATTAAACAAATATTAAGGTTACAAAGTCAAGCATGCAAAAGTAGGCAAATGCCAAAATTACGGTTGCCCATGCAGACTTAATTCTGCTCCCTTGTGTGAAATCACGTCTTTAACTGCACGATGGCACATTTTTCCACAGGATCCCTGCGACATTCAGTGCACAGAACTTTTCTATTAAGAAGGCTGCTCTAAGTTGCTGTCACGGATTTTCTGAGGTATTGTTTCATAATTTCAAGAGTAAATTATATATATTCAACTTCAATTTTCACCTTTTCATTTTGTCCCCCTCCCCAATATAAAAAGAGACAAGCAAGACAAGCATCTGAGAGGATTTTTTTTTGTCAGGCATGGTGAAGCCTAATAGACAAAGGAGAAGGGAAAAGCATTTCCCTTTTGAAAGTCTAAATGACTTACCCATTCTTCTGGGTTAAGTGACATTTCTGTTACATTATGTTCTAATTCATGCTCAGATTTGCTTTTCATAAGTGTAGTAAATCATGTAATTTATTTAATATTGCAGCCTTATATTTGAATGAAGCAATAAACTGAAGTTTTTTTCCCTAAGAATATCCATATAACAAACTGTTTACATAAATATGCACAACTGAACAAAACAACTTTTCTCAAAGTTAATGTCACCACACGAATTACAAGCAACACCTACCTTGGCATCATCTTCATTGAAGAGTGAGCACCAGGGAGAATTCACGTTTTTAATAGCTAACTCAAATGAACAGGTAAAAAAAGCAACTTGAACCAAATCTGTAATAAAAAAGGACAAAAAAGTGACAAATGACAATTAAGTTTATTTGCTCTCCACAACCCACTCTCACCATCACCCTCCTATTATTATGAATATAAAACAACATCCCACCCAGAGCCCAAGCACACGATATATACCAGGGGTGGCCAAACTGTGGTTTGGGAGGTGGGAGCCACATGTGGCTCTTTTACAATTAAAGTGCCGCTCACGGAACCTTCTACACCACCACCCCCATTCTCCACCTACCAGACTAGGGTGGGGAGTTTGAGGCTTCAGCCCCATGGCAGGATGGTGGGGCTAGAGGCTTTTGCCTCACGGGAGCCACCTGCGAGGGCTCAGGGCTTCTGACAACGGGGCGCGCCTGCCAGGGCTTCAGCACTGCAGGGAGGGGGGCCTCGAGGCTTCTGCCCCGTGGGAGGTACCTGCTGGGGCTCGGGGCTTCAGTAGACATACAGGGCTGAAACCGTAAGGCCTGGCAGGCACACCCCAGCTCTCAAACTTCTGAAGATTGTTGTATGTGGCTTACAGAGTCAGTAAATCTGGCCACCCCTGATATATACTAAGGCTCCAATTTTGCATTATGGGACGACTCAAATGTTTACATGATCAAAGCCTTAGATTGTAAGCCTTTCACAGGGCAAGGACATGTGCGTAACCATCATGTGTTTAGTGATTTACATCTACTGGTATGTGTTATTATTATGCAATAGACAATGATTACAAGCTATAGAAATAAGGCTATGTTTACTCCCTTGTTATTTGGGCTACTAGATGGCAAGAAGAGATGCACGACTTTTCTGATTTAAGACAGCAAGTCCAACTCAATTCCTTTCAAGTTTCAGGTAGAACAAAAAAACTATAACTTACAAATTTATAGTAATTTCTTACATTCTCTATGAATGACCTCATGGACTTGCACAAAATTCTCAATTAAAAAGGGACAAAGCATTACCAGCTACTCTAATCATTCTTATTTCAGCAATTACTTGTCCACCTGCAACTGAGCCGAAGATAAGAGGTTTACGAGTACTTCTGTTAGTTCAGTAGCAGCAAAGGCAACTTGTGTATTTTGTTACTACATCCTAAAATATGAGTTTCTATAAAACTTAATATAGAAGATGGAATTTAATACAGGAGAGTTTCAATGTGGAAAACAAAAAAATATCTACCACTTTATATCAGTTTTAGTTTAGATAATGCGCTCTGACTTCAAAGAGAAGAAAATTTTGGGTAATACAGATAGAACATTTGTATCAAGTTAATATTATCTGTAGGCTAAATGGGAAGGGATTTTCTATATTAGGTGCTCTGACTATTCACTAATAATGAATATGGATTATTACAATACTGTATTTAAGAAATTTTAGTTAACACAACTAAAGTAGAATAAAACTAGAATTTTTAACTGATTTGGTAAAACTAAAATGACCTCACCGATTTTTTTTGTAAACTATACTTTTTTCCTTAAAAGTAATCCAGAATTTTGGGTTCCTTTGTATCTTTGGCCCCTCTCTCAGAAGGGTTTCTCGATTAAACTGTTAAAACTGGTTGTCTGTAACTTTGTTTTATAACATTTAAGTGAGGGTACATAACCCACTTTGGCTTCAGTAAATGAAGTAATTTTTAAAAACTGTTCCTATCAATTAGTGATACAACGTGTTGTCTTCACTAATCTTGCCAAAGGCCTATAAAGAGCATTATAAACTATTTGTTCTTCATAACTATCTGAAGATCCTAGAAAACAACATTTACGCAAGTTAGAGAATCAAAAAGCAGAATAAATACACTACCTGCATTTAAATCACGCACTGGTATACACAAGGTAGCCGCAATTTTTTCCAAAACTCTTTTCATCTCAGGACCCTGCTTGAAGGCATCCACTTGGTACATAGCTGTAGCATTCTCTTCTACACAGGTCACAAACTTCTCACAATGATCAAAAAACCTCATTAATTTGTCATTAATCTCAGTCTCCTCATTCTCGATGTCTGAGAGGAAAAATAATTCTTAATGGAAAAACCCAACAACACACAAAAATGTAGCAGATAATTTAAAGAATTCCCTGCCAGAGTTTACAAAAGTTGGTCTGGGGACTGGAAGCAACCTGTCAGGTACTTTTGTTTATAAACAAAAACAAAATATTACAAAGATTATAGTTAACTTCTTAATTCTGACATTATATTAGACTTAAACCCTGTCCTCAATAAGAGAAAAAGAAGCTATGTTAGCTTCAATTGTATGTATTTCAAGCAGGGCTCTAACACTGCTTTCGCTGATAAGCAGAGAGACTATATTAAGAGACACGCTAACCAAACTATTCCTAAGGTATCTACCCTATACAGGAAACATTTTCCTCTTTACCTACTGCTACTACACTTTGCTAAACCAATTTTATCACAGGTCTTTAGGGCTGGAGAAGGCATTGGAGAGACAAAGGCAGTGGCCCTGGAAAAGACTTTTATGCAGCTGCGGGTTTTACTCTCCTCTCCTTGTGTGTTTGGGTGGAGGGAGAAAATGGGGACATGGGGGGAGAGAAGAGAGAGAAAGAGAAGGTTCGGTCTGTGTCTGCATTCCACGCTCCACTTGTGTCTTGGGGCACCAAGGTGAGTCCCAGGCAGGGTCTCCCCCAACCTACATCAGTGTGGGCGCTAGGAGAATCAAAACCATTCCCAGGTAGGGTCCTACTTTACCCCCTCCGCCCCCCAGTGGTGTGCGCTGGGGACACCCAGGCCAGTCCCGGACAGGGTCCCAACCTATCTACCTCAGTGCCATGTGCTGAGGACACCCAGGCA
Source organism: Emydura macquarii macquarii (assembly GCF_026122565.2). Lineage (NCBI taxonomy): Eukaryota > Metazoa > Chordata > Testudines > Chelidae > Emydura > Emydura macquarii. Next base: position 19,297,596 of record NW_027131527.1, on the reverse strand, counting down.
GGCCAGGCCGGGTCCCAACTTACCCGCCCCAGCAGTGTGTGCTGGGGCACCCAAGTCAGGTCAGGCCCGACCCGGCCCAGGCAGGGTCCCAACCTCCAGTGTGCGCTGGGGGTGCCTAGGCTGGCCTTTCCCGCTCCGTTACCTCTGGCCGGAGGCTGCCCGTACAGGGCCAGCTGGAGCCCCTTGCGGAAGGCGGCGCTGCTCTCCACGCAGCGGTGCTTAGAGCTGCTGGCGAAGGCGAAGCGGCGCTGCGGGGACAGCAGGCCGGGGAAGCGGGCGGCCAGGCGCCGGGCCAGCTGCTCCATGTCGAGGCGGCCCTTGGGCGCCAGCCTCCCGTCCATGTCCGGCTGGTACCACATGTCCCAACGGGCGAGCTGCTGCGCGGCGGGGCAGGGCCGCTCCTGGCTCCGCAGCAGGCGGTGCAGCTGGCCCAGCTTGCGGATCTGCTTCTCGGTGGGGAAGCGTGTGCCGTGGCGGATGAGGGCCCGGAGCTGCAGCGGGGCGCAAGCGGCGGAGGGCAGCAGGTACCCCGGCTCCGGGAGCCCGAGGGAGAGCGGGTCGCTCAGTAGGTGCTGATTCACCTCCTCGTACCGGGACTTGGTCCCGAAATAGCCGCTCAGAGACGTGGCAGCCGCCTCCTGCGCCAGAGAGACGCGGAGCAGCAACAGGAGCAGCGGCAGCGAGGGGCGCCCCGGCAGGGGGCCGCGGCAGCAGCTCGCCATAGGGCGGTCGGGGGCAGCGGCTCTGCACAGACACGAGGGAGCCTGAGCCTCCTTCCACTGCCTGGGCCTTCGGGCCGGGCTTGGTAGCGGGGCGGGGTCTGCAACGGGGCCGGGAAGGGAAGCCGGTATTACGCTCCGCCCTGGCCCGGCCTCCTCCTGGCCGCCGCCGCCTTCCGGGGGTTCAGCCGCCCGCTGCTATCTGAGCCAGGCCGCTGCCTTGCGGTGGGATGGTCACGGGTTCTCCGGGGACCTGGGCACCTGGAAACAAGGGTCCCGCCCCCGTGCTGCTGCTTAGAGCAGCGAAGCCAGGCTGCCCTCGGGGATGATGCCCGTTGCCTGGGTTTGCTAGATAGTGGGGAGCGGAGGGGACTATAACTGCCTGCCCCCGCTTTTCATAACCCCTCTGTCATCCTCCCCCCCCCCATCGTGGGATTAGCTGAAAAATCAAGCGATCCTAAATAAATAAATAAACTAGCCAGGAGGGTGACTTTATTCCATCTTCTGTGGAAAGTCTCCCGCCCCCCACTTGTGTTTGATCCTGTCACGTTCAAAATTCAACCAGCCAAAAAGCAGGAGTCCTCACTGGCTGCTTGGAAAAGGATGCCATTTACCCTCTCCATTTCCCTTCACCAGCACCTGTCTCCCTACACTTCCATCCCTCATCTCCAGTTTGTGCTTCTATTCCATTCTCCTTCCATGTGTCTTACTTTCATTGTGAATGACAGGCAGCTCTTTTACCCTCCCAAAGACTTCTCTGAGCTGCCTGTCTTCTGTCAGGGCCTCCTCTGGACCAAGAAACTGGTTTCAGGGACCAGGTCTATAGTGACTGCCAAAGGGGAGGACCTCCTTGTAAAACCCCTGCTATACAGCCCATAGGTGCTGGAGGTACAACTGTTTGGTGCAACAGAGGATGACCCTGGCTCATGTCACGAGGATCAGAGACCTCCTGGACTATGGTCTGACTGATTGGGTGGACCCCATGGTGCTTAGCCAATACATGGGGTTGTCCACTTTGCGCTTTCCCCATAGCATGTTCCAGGAGATGAGGGCAGCAAGTGCTTCTCTCCCTTTTCTCAAGCACGCCTCATTTGGCCTTCTGGAGCTCATTGTTGGGCCCCTGCCCTACGAGCCTTCCTGACTACACCCAACGCCACCTGAGTCAGCTGAATGCCATCCAGCCAGTCCATCTACAAACTGCACCTAGACAACATCTGTACACACTCATGCTGCATACCATCCACTTCCTTGCCTTCATATCCTGTGATGACTTCAAGTGGTGGGACTTGGTTCATCTGCAGAGGTCAGGGAGCTCTGGTGGGGCAGTCTTTACTCTACTCTGGTTCCATGGTCATTGGGGATGTTAGCTAGCAGCACCTTCATGGAGTCAGGAGCACAGGTGTGTATCTAGCACTATTCAAGGAATCCTGACACCTGTCCATTCTGCAGCAGGAAGGAGACCCTGGTGCACAGCAGTGTAGAGTGCATCAGGCTGCAGCCCCTCTTCCAGCTCCTCCAGAGCCACTAAATGAGGTTCTGGCTGTACTTTGCCCCTCACTTATTTATTCTCTCACACCCTATCCATGGTTTCACAAAGTCACAAAACCTTCTCCTCAACTCCTCCTGGCACTAGCCAAGATGACCATCTACAAAACCAGCAGGAGGAAGCTGAATGGTGTGGGGGTTGGGGCCTTGAAAGTGGGGGGCCTAGTTCTGGTTCCTCATCCAGTCATACCTCCAAGCAGAGTTTCTCTGGGTAGTGTCCCTGATTTCTTAGACACCTTTGAGGAGTAGTGTGCACTGTACAGGGTTCTCTGTTCAGTGTAGCCTTCTAGATCCCTGATTTTTAACCTTTGACTCTTACTCCTGTCCCCATTTTCTCATTTGTTGTCCCAAGAAGTCATTTGGGCTCAGTGATTCCTCCCACAGGGTTGAGGGGGTGGGTATTTAGCTTTAGGTGGGTCTAGGCCCACTCTTTCCCAGATATCACAATAGGTACCTAATTTTTGCCCCCATTTCCCCCTTCTTTTCTTCTCACAGTCTTCTACTCCACTCATTCTGTCTCTTGGCAACCCCTTGTTCTGGTTCATCAACTCAGTCAGCCACTTGCCCTTCTTCACTCTCTTCCTGTTCTCCACATTCCCTGGCACGCCCCTCAGTATGCATGCTATCCTCACAGTCTCCTCTGGAGGCCACAGGCCAAACTACGTAAGAGTTAAAGAAATTTCCCAGAATGCAGGTGTGATAGACTATACCCCTGTGTCCACACCCTATACACTATTATACTAATCTTTGTACAAAATATGGCTTGTAAGGTATCTTTTGAAAACTCATAATTTGCTGGTCAATATTGTCCTGATACAATGTTGACACACATATTTTATGTGAAGTTATAAAATTCCCCTGTATGATGTTATTAACACGTTCCAAACTCTGTAGCCCTGCCCAAACAGAAGTTGGCAAACAAGTCTGTTCTAAACAAAGGAATGTGTGCACTGCTTAATTTGCATTTAAGATGAAACAGAGTAATTAAGCAGGGAGGACAACAAAGAAAGCTCAAACAGGTGAGAAAAAGCCAGCAGGGAACTTCCTTCCCCATAGACTCTTTGTTTCCTAGTACCCAGCTAGAAATGTGTTCCAGGAGGGAGATTGAAACTATAAAAGGAGAAATAAACACACTCTAAGGTACTCCCTCAACCTACTTATTGCATTTATGGCACCTGAAGAGAAAAAGGAAGTAGTTGTTGGATTCTAGGGGGAGGGGTTTTGACCTACAGAGTTTGGTTGGTAAGACTACTGAAAGCCTGTGGTGAGCACTTTGTTTGACTCTAATATAGTTTGTTAAATTAGGTGTTAATGTTTTCTTTATTTTCCTTGTAACTATATCTGACTTTTATGCCTTGTTACTTGTATTCACTTAAAATCCATCTCTTTATAGTTAATAAACTTGTTCTACTGTCTTTTCCAATCCAGTGTGCTTAAATCAAAGTGGCTGAATAACTATGAGGTAATAAAATGGTATGTTAGTCCCGCCAGGGAGTAATAGATTTAAAATATCTGTACTGTCTAATAGAGGACTGGGCAGCATAGACCATATCTGAGACTGGGGGTGTGGTGGGTTACATCTGGTTTTCATCAGCCTAGATTATACTGCAGGATGATCTGAAGAGTGGCTGTCAGGCTACACTTAGACACGAACACTCAGGGTGTGGCTTGTATGCTGGAAGGGTCCTTGTAAGCAGCCCAGCTGGGAGCTACTTCAGCAAGGCATTTTAAGGCATCCAAGGTTGTAGGGCAGAGATGACATTCCCCCCCCACTGGTCTGGACTGTAGCTTGGTAAATCACAGCAGGTGTACAGGGGCATACCAACATGTAGCGAGATGCCTAGAGTATTCTAAAATGCAGGGAAGCACAAGGTTGTTCCAGAATATGGGGAGGGGGCAAAATGTGTGTGAATGTTCTACAGTGGAGACAGACACATTTCAGAATCAGGGGGGATACTTTGGGACACTGCAGAATGTTTGGACATAGAAAAATTCCCAAATAGAAGATGAGGGCTGGAGCCCAAGAATGTCCCAGCGTGTTTAGAGTGTGGGGACAATCCAGAAGGGCTGTTATGGAATGCATACAGTGTGAGAATATTCCAGAAGGTCTAAAGCATTACAGAAGAGCCTAAAGAATAAGCAGTCACTATACCAATTCAGTAAGCAAGTATTCATAAGCATGTGATCAGTGTACTTACAAATGGGCCAAGTCTAGGGAGAAACCAGCTCATCTTGACATTCTCCACTATGGTTAAGTGGGGTCTGACAAAGAAACCTGACATTCAGAATTCTTTTTATACCCTTCAACAAACAAATTGTCATAGCCAATTACCTACTTTAGCCAACAACCAATCTGAAACAGTTAACTCTTATTTCCAGTCTTAATTCAGATAAGATTTACAATCTCTCTCTTCCCCAAGGCTACTCATTTTTCCTGCTGACAAATAGCTTTTTTTTTTTTTTGTTACACCTGGGTTCACTCTTTAAAATAAGACTGGCAGGTGTGGTGGGAAGGTTGATGTTGGCTCCTTCTAAGATAGATTTTTTCTTTTATTTATAACCACCTGCAGTTACCTCTGTTGGTCAGAGGCCTTTTTAAAAACTTTTCCTTATCTCACTAATTATTCTTTGATCCAGACATCCTCTACACTTTTTTTTTTTTTTTTTTTTTTTTTTTTAACACTTATAACTTTCAAGGTCTTCCTGGTACTTGCTAAACAGTGACTTTCTTTACAACACATTTCCTTAATCAAATTTAAGGTGACTAATTATTTCATTTCATATTTATTCTACAACTATGTTAACAATAAACTGCAAAGAACATTATTATTATTTACTTTAGATGTTCTAGGTGCTCCATTTTCCTCTCTGGTTATGGACCCTGAATACTTTTGGATAACTTGAACAGTGGGGGTACATAAAACTGCAACCTGAGTAACAACTCTCTCCCTCTTCGGTCCCAGTGGTGCACTCTAATCTGGGAGGGCATACCCAACGCTACATGGAATTCCACTGCAATTGCATAAGCAGGGTGATATTGCCTAAAAGTCAGTATCCTGGTAGTCCAATTGTGGGGAGGCAGAGCATCAGCCCAGACTACAGGCTTGCATGACTTCATTATTCAGATATTTCAGAGATCCCAGGGTTGTCTTCTGCCAAAGAGAGTTTTGAGAACCTGATATTTTACCATTATAAAAATTATTTAATAATTTTAAAAGCTATGTTTATATCATTCATTTTTAAAGGGGAAAAGATGTTCTGTTTGGCAATTCCTTTAAATGGGCCTCCAAAAACAATCTGGGGCAAAACTTTGGGGCAGAATTCTGCATTCATACGCATGCACAAATTCCACTGACTCCTTATAAAAATTTACCCCTCCTGTCCTACCAGCCACCAACAGCTTGTCTTTGAACAGCTTTGGAGGCAGCAAACAGACACAACCTCTTATGTTTTAGGTGGGTGACACAAACACCAGTGATGATAGAAACAAGGAGATCTAAAGGGATCAGTAACAGGGGCAAGAGAATTGAAAGGGGGGAGGGGGAATTCATTTGTATATTTCCAGGCTGAATCTTCTATCTAGGTAATAGTAATAATCAATACTGCATGGGAAAGCAACACTGACAAAGTAGAAATATTGCAAGTAACTTCATTTACATGTTTCAATGTGAGATGGTCACAAACTTTTTCTTACAGAGCAATGAAAGACTAATTAGGAGATACATACAGGTTACAGGTCCCCCATGACACATCAAAGCTCACATGGCATAAAGCCATACTGCAGAAAGCAGTGCTGCTGTATAGTCAACTCTAGAAATGGAAGAACAAAAGGAGATAACTCATGGCAAGTTCTGTTTACAGAACTAATGCTGCTCATTGATTACAAGGCAGAAATATAGCTGTCTGAAAAAAAAAAAGAGACAAAAACTAAAACAAAAATCCCAACACTGATGATCTAAAATGAATTAAGGCAATTCTCTCATTGCTGAACAGGACTCCAGCACACGGCTGACTTGCTACCTGTTATGTCAATGCAGTAAAAAACAAATCAGGAGTATGGTCAATTTAATAAAATAATTTCTACATTTCAGCCCCCAATGCATCCAGCCACTTAAGCACTTGATTAATTTTAATTACACAAGTACTCTCCTTGAAGATCTGGATTTGCATGTGCATAAAAATCTTGCACTTATCTCCTATCCTCAGTAAGTATACCATCAGAAAAACACTTGATTAGCTCCACCTTTCCACACAAACCAAATGACCCAGGGGATCTCACCCCCTCTCCTATGTATAGAATTGATAGAAGTCCTCACATAGCACAGAGTTACAGGTCCTTGCACAACATTATTTTCTCTTTTTTGTTTTATTTTATAAACTGCAGCTCAGACTTTTTTTTAAGTAATATTTATTTACAACCTTAATTATCTTTAGGTTTTTTTGTCTAGGAATTTTACTTTAAATTCTGATTCCCTACCCCAGATGTTGGAGAAAGGGTTTTGGACAATCTCTCCTTTTATTTGTTCTTGTCTCCAAGTGATGTTCCCCCAATTCTTTAAATTGTTGCTTCTTTCTGTTTTTGTCTTCTGCATCTCTCTCTCCTCCTTTCCTTGGAATTGAATGACATGATCTTTTAATGCATGGTGACACAAATGGGGCTGCTCCATAACATCCCTGCTGGGCCACATGCAGCGCTGCAAGGACTCTGCCTTGATTTGCTTGGAGCAGTCTGTTCAGAGCAGGATGGCCAGTGCCATAAGTTTAACCTCAGTCTTTAAACACTTAAATAACTAACTCAGAATTTGGCTGCCTGTGTCTGTAGAGAAACACTGAATTGCAGCACCTGAAGCCAAGGCCTTGATGTGGCCCCGTTGGTTCCGGGCTAGCACTGCAGAGCTTTCCTCAGTTCCGATCTTAATTTGTCTGCCCTCTTGAGAGGCCACAGGGAAGTTTTCTTAACTGGCTCACTGGCTTTCAATTAGCCAGAGTGTCCTCCTAGCCCTTCCAGGGGACTAAGTCTTGTGGGTAGCCTACCCTGGGTAAGTTTTCCTTGAGCAGGGGTGGGGGTATTAGGACACCTATGCCTTCATCATGCTCTCTTAGTGGAAGTGGCAACAGGTGAGCTGCTGCACTTGATATTGCTGCAGAACACCTGCTGATGAGCTCCTAACCCTACAGAACAGAACTGCAGAGGAGTGCTACAGAGCCAGAGGTTCAGCACATGCCTGTCAGACTTTTCGGCCTATGAACCAAGCCTGTCTTACATGCACAAAGTTGTACCATATAAGCATGAGGTCCTTGTTATACAACATCACAGATAAGTGAACTACTTGGTACCATTATAAAAAAGCATAACCAACAGTTTTGGGGGAATATGCCCTCCCAGTTCCTCTGCAAGATGTTAGTCAGTCCTGTCTACTTCCAATTAGGATCTGCCACGTGAGTAGAGTGTCATTTCACAAGAAGATGGCCACCACCAATAGGTGGCTCAGAAATATTTATTTTCTTTTTGTTATTTAAAAGCCTGTTATTTTCAAGTACATGTGTGAGTTTAAGGTAGATGGCCTGTGTGATTTTCCCAGGGGGTACCTAAGGTTGTGACACACCTTGCAACCAGCTGCCCATAGAGTGAGAATGTCTTGTCTATCAAGGGTCAGCTCCATGAATGTCCCAGATACAATCAACACAAACAATCCCCTTTCAGCCCAAGTGGGCTCTTCTATCTCTCATGCAGGCTAGCGATAGGCACACCCCAACCCCCACATTCTCTGAGCATCCCCCTGCGGTATCCAGCCTCTTATCCGCTGGATAAAGTGGACAGAGTGACTTAGAGAATTGACAGACCTGCAGTCCCCAAAGGAAGAGTGCATTGCAGCTTAGTAGATGCACCTCAGAACACAGCTCTGCTTAGCTCACAGCACATAGATTTGTTTACTGAGAAAGCAAATATAAGATTATTTAACAAAAGGACAGAGATTCAAATGATAGCACACAGAAATATTGGAAACAAAAGGTTACATTTAAACATAAAATCCCAACATACATTCTAGAGCCTGAACTCAACTAACAAAATGCTCTCTTGTTAAATGAGGTACTGCTTACCCAAAATCTTTCCCACAGAGCTTTGCAACCAAGATGGCTGAGACCCTCCTTTCATGAGACCAAGCCTGCTGGCAGCTTGTCCAGATAAAAGATGTCCGAACAACTCTGTGCACCCTTAGATATATCAGACTAATCCCTTGTTTTTCACCTGTAAACAGGGTTTCTCTCACCCCCACCTCACTGTTCACCCCTTCTGTTAATTTCTTCTCTTGAAATCACCATAAGCCCTTCATCAGCATTTAACTCAGTATGCAAATAGACTTCCATTGTAAAACACACAATGTTGAGCCAGGGAGAAAAGTGTCTTCAGCCTCCTATCTGGTGGAACCTATCTTAAGGCATGTCTCCCCTGGGTGACCTGTTTTTAATTTAATGGCTTCAAGAACATAATTTCCAATATATATACACAAATATCTCCTTATATATTATCCATACATACATTTCACAAAGATTATGATCAGGGTGACATGAGCTTTCAAGACATTCTTTGGTGAAGTAGTATTTAAATACCAACTCCAGGCGATCCCTGTAACCCTTTTGCACCCCTATGCACTGTTCCAGTGGGTTCAAGAGATCCTTGGGTCACACCATCCAAATACTTGGCATGCAAGTGCTGTGCATTTGTGAAAGTCCCTCTGAGAAATACAATAGGCAAGCATGCATGCCATGTGCTGGGATGACATTGCTCAGTCCTGTAAAGGAGCCAGCAGAAGTGATTTTTTAACATTAGAGCACAGGATTTGGTGAACCAGCACCTTGCAATCACAAGGCACAAAGGAAGTGCTGTGAATCTGTGGACAGAAGTTTCTTCCCTTTATACCCTTGGCAGCCACTTCATGGAAGTAAATCCACTCTCCATCACATATCATTAGCTCTTTCAATATCTAGAAAAGTTACTATCATCACTTCTTTAGTTCTCATATATTTTTGTGCTTCTGTTTCTATCCTTAGAATGTGGTCGATCGCACTCCTTCCCCTCCTAAACCTACTCTGTGTACTATCTGTGAGTCTTTTTCCCTCTAAATATTAAACCAATCTCTCAGTTGCCATTTTTTCCATGGTTTTACCTTAAAAAAAAAAAAAAAAAAGCTCTAAGGGCAATTGGCCTGTATGCATTAGGTCTTGATATCAGCTTGCCCAGTTTTCTTACTGAAACAATAACTGTATGCTTCCAGTCCATTGGCAGCTCACCTTTTCCCCATATGCTATTGTACACTTTTACTATCACACTCAGATTCTCTTCAGCTAGGTGTTTAAGTATTTCAAAGCTCATATCACTCTTGCCTGGAGCTGAATTTTTGCTCTCTCTGATAGCTTTGTGAAGTTCCTTCATACCGAAGTTTTCATTTGAGAGAGTTTCTACATCTTCCTCCTATCTCTTAAGTATCTCATAGTTTTCTTCAATGAATTTTTTTTCCTGTCATGGATCTTCTTTTATATTTTGTTAAGTCCTCATTATTCATTGTACTTTTTGCTTTTTTACATGCTTTATTCCTTCCTTAATTGACATTGACACTCCTTATTCCACCACAGTATAGATTTTCTGTCTTCAGGATAATTCGGTATCCAGGTATAACTAGGCTTGCTGCCTTTATTATTCCCTTTGTGATATTACTACTGAAGTCCTCAATTTCCTCACTTAAACACTGCTCATTTACATATTCAATACTTGTTTCTAAAGATTTCCCAATTAGCTTTTTTTTTTAGATTCCAAGTAGAGAGACATTGTTTTCAGTATTACCCTTTCCTTGAAATATGAGAGTCAGGAAGTGATCACTTCCCATTCCCTCCTCTATAGATTTCCTAGCTATATTTGTTTGTTATGTTGCTTGTTGCAATTCCCAGGTCTAGACAGGACAAATTTCCATCAGTTGTATTAAACCTGGTAGGTGCTCCATCATTCGGAATTACTAAATGATTTTCATCAATGAACTGCCCTAGACATTTTCTTTTATTATCATTTCTCCTACTTTCCCACAATCTGTTATGGTTTTTTGGATCTCCACATATAATATATGGGTTTGTGGCACCTGCAGTTATCTCCTTCAGTTCCTTGGCCACTAGTTTGCTGCATGGGTTGTTCACGTTATACATTCTTAGTGATATGGAATTATTTTGCATTGTAATCTCAATACCATTACACTCAATATTATTTTCACCTCTAGTTCAAAATAATTTAGATTCTCCTTAATAAAGGTACAGATGCTTCCACCCCTTCCTATTTCTCTATCCTTCCTATATATGCTATATCCAAGGAGTCTAGATTCCCTATTAACCATTCCTCTTGAATACATATAATATCAGGTTTAGTTTTTATGTCAGCAATATTTTTCTTTAATTCCTGCCTATGCACTATGAGGCTGTGTGTATTCCAATAAACATTTTCACCACCCTTTAATTTTAACCATCAACACTACCTTCACTTAGGAAAGCATGGAGTCATACTACTGCTAGTATGTAAATACTTTTCAGCTGCTTTAACCAGAATTCTCTTTTTCTCTGTTTTTGTTCCTGTCTGAGATGTGCAGTTTATTACTTTATCATAAGTACTCTGAACCTCTCTCTTTCTCTGTACACAGAATGTCATTTCTGTTACCCCAGTATCATTCATTACATCCTTTCCATTATTTTGTTGCTTTGTTATTTCTTTTCCTTTATTGGGCTTCCTTTCTTCCTCCTCTTTTTTCTTTGATGTCTCCTAACAGCTTTCACATATATGTTATTAGGGAGCTTAGTTTTTTGTGTTTTCCTAGCTTGCTTTGCTATAGTACATCTCCCACATGCTCAACTAGCTTTCCCCACTGCTCATGCCTGACCTCCCACTTCTGCTCTTTCTTCTGGATCAGGCAGATCCACCCTTTCCTTTTTTCTAACCTGCAACCACTCTTCCTCCCTGCCATCCCGTTCTACATTTTCTAAACTAGCTTCAGTATCATTCATTAAATCTTCCATCTGTATTTGTCCTTCTTGTGTAATCCTGTGTCCAGCTAAAGCCCAGACCAGGAGATCACTTCCCCCCCACCCCCTCCTCTGGGCCAGTCTCCTCCAATTTATTCTTCTCAGCCCTCTTATGAGGCTGAGGTGTTAGCAGGCTGTCATCTGTCACCCAGTTAGCCTTGCCCCCTCAGGCTGGCTGGCAGCCAATTATGGCACAGACAGGGCTGAATGAATAGGGCTAACTAGACCTATACAGACACAGACACCAGATCTTTTGGCTTTTAAGGGGCTCATCATTTTGTTAGAAGGTGTCAGGAAATCTTTTCTAGAGGACCTTGAATAAGGGCACAAGCTCTCTGTACCTGAGATTACCGATCTGTAAAAATGGACATAATGCTACTTACCTATCTCAGGGCTTGTCTACATGTGAAATGCTACAGCAGAATAGCTGCCCTGCTGCAGCTGTAGCATATCAGTGTAGACACCACCTATGCCCATTAGTGTAGGTAATCCACCTCCTCAGAGGTGGTAGTTAGGTCAACAGAAGGATTCTTTCATAGACCTAGTACTGTCTACACAGGGACTTATGTTGGCTTAACTATATCACTCCAGGGGATGGATTTTTTGCATCTCTGAGCAATGTAGCTGGGTTGATCTCATTTTCTAGTGTAGACCAGCCCTAACAGTAGTGTTGTGCCTACTGCACTCTTTGGGAACAGGCAGGCCTAGACCCCCTAAAACTAAAGGCCCTCTCCCTCATGCAGGGAGAGGAACTACTGAATTCAGGCCGCAAATGAATACTTGGGGCAACAAATGAAAAACCAGAAATGGGAGTGAAGATCAAAGCTTTAAACTCATGGAACCAGAAGGGGATACTGAGCAGAGAACCCAGACAGCTCTCACTGCTCCTCAAACATGTATAAGGAGTCAGTGGACATTGCCTGGAGGAACTCTGCCCAGAGACATGATTTGACAAGGGACTGGAAATAGGCCCAATAGTCAGAGTGCCACCATCTAGTTTTCTCCTCCTGGTGTGATGAATGTCCATCTTGGCCAGCACCAGAAGGAGGTTGATGAGATCTTGAAACTTTGTGGGATCATGGATAGGATAAATCAGTGAGGGGAAAAATGAAGTCAGAACTTCAATAAGAGGTTCTGGAGAAGCCAAAAAAGAGACTGCAGCCTGATTCACTCTATGTAGACATGCACCAGGGTATCCCTCTTGCCGCAGAAGGGACAAGTGTCAATATGCCATATATATGCCCATGCTCAAGGCTCCATGGAGGAGTCACCAAGTAATATCTCCAACAGGCCATGGAATCAGAATGGAGTACAGACTGACTCACCTGGGACCCCCTCTCTCCGCAGGTGGCAGCAGGTCCCGCCACTTGGTGTCAGGGCGGGACACAAGGGTGAGGAAGTGCTCACAGTAGTGTTGTGTGGGCTTAATTAATGTTTGTAAAATATGTTCAGAGCCCCAAAGAGGAAATAGTATAGTACTGCAAAATATAATTATCACACAGAAGAATCTGGCTAGACTGGAAACTTGTTACCACTGTAGGCTTGAGAGGATGTGACATTTAGCAAATTATGTCTCCTCACTAACCTGGATTGGGATATTTAACATACATAGTAAGGATAATTGTCTCTAATGACATTGCCTTAAGGGTTTTGCTCAGGGTTTTTGGTAGAGACCTACCTATCAGTAGATCAGGTCTCTGACACAGCTAAAATGATTTAAAAATCAAAGGGACTGACTAGTGATAATAAAGAGTTGCTCATACAGACAGCTGAAACTAAGGATTTGGAAATACCTTTCTCCTACCCTAGCATGGCTGATTTTGACACCAAGGTAGAGGGGAAGAATTAATACATCTTGTGACATTTCTGGCAAATCAGTTCTGACACATAAATCAAAGTGTTTGATGGCAAAAACACCTGGGACAAAAAAAAAATGATTTTGAAAAATGGATGTGAATATTAGAGTTCATGGATGTGTGAAATGGAGAGCACTAGTTAGACTACGGCTGGGAAAGTGCAAGCAGTGTGCTCTGCAATCCATCTCCATACAGCTTTACTAAGGGTATGTCTATACTGATGGCGGCAAAGTTGCCACCGCCAGATTGATCTTTCTGGATCGATTGAGTGGTCAGTGTAGACCCGCTCAATCGATCAAGAAGTTGACTGAGTAAAACCACCCCCTCAAGTAGTGTAGCGCGACATCGACAGGAACACAGTTCCCATCGGCGCAGTGCACTGAAGAAGACACCATGCAGAGGGGAAGCACAGTAGTCGACGGGAGTTACGCAAGCTACTCTGCGTAGCTTGCGTAACTCCCGTCGACTGCCGCCAAATCGCCAGGTCAGTGTAGACCAGGGCTCAGGAACCTCACTTGATAAATAAAACCCACCCTGCTCTTTTGGTTCTGACTCCCCATACAGCTCTGTCATTTGTACCTGATTTTTAACCTGCAATACTTTCTTCTATTCCATTACTGCCCCCACCCTAGCTCTGCCTATGCACCTCAGTCCTGATCTGCACTCTCCTATTCCTAGGTTGAGTCTGTCTTGAATGTTAAGTTGTGGATAACTGTCATTAAAGGACTACGCTGAGAGACTGGCAAACTCATTCCATTTGTGATCAATCTACTTCCTAGAGGTTAGAAATAATCCAAATAATAATTGTAATAGTTTTCAGATAAATTAGAACCTCATCTGGATTACAGATGATAAAGAGTTTGAAATCAAAGATGCACATGCCGGTAATCTGTGTCAAAATCTGGGAAATGTGTTCAGTTAATTGATTTTTATTTTCCTACTCAAAATATATTTCCAGGAACATTTCCATGCCCCAAATGATTTTCTCCTGTTAAAATTCATAAACAGTTGCTGATCCAGAGAAGCTGATCCTAATAATGAACAACATCATTTGTGAAAATTACCATGCTGCTTAATTTTAATGACTTTTTAAAGGTATGCTAACAAGACATGAACAAAACCTTTAATTATTGCATAAGTGTTTCATGACTGAGGTGTGCTGCGGAATTCCAGATCAATTATGGAAAATACATTTACTGGGTGGGAAGTGGAGGGGAAGTGAAAGCACTCCAACCTTAACAATCACACTTTCTCCACATAACATAGAGGGATCTAAAAATCAGCAAAACAAACTAATAGACATGACAGACAGATTGTGATGGGGTGTATACTGACATGGAAATAATTAACTGGAGCTGGAATGCTTAATTAGGGAATCTGTTTGCACCTGGAGGGTGGGCCAGGTCCAATTAAAGATGGGTCTCAAGTGAGGAAGTAGTTAAGTGATTACTATAAAGAAAGGAAGGTCAGCCCACCCACCCTGAGAAATGATATTATACTCTTCTTCTTGTTTGAAGGAAGGGTTGTAGAGGAAGCTTAGGGAAATAGGCAGTCTTAGAATCCTCTTTGAAGTAGAGAATTAGCAAAAGATTAGGAAAGTTATGGAGAAGCCACTGAGAGGATACAAGCTTCAGTGGTGAGCCTTCATGAAAGGCTAGAATCCCAACAGCCAGGGAGATGCTTTGTTGAAAAACCACCCTGAGGGGAATGAAAGTTTGTGACTGAGGAGGGTAGAAGTAGTTTGAATTTGTTCTTGTTTGAGCCTTATTAGGAGTCTTCAAGGGGGAGCCCTGGGAACCTCTACTCTGGAAAAAAGAGTGGACCTTAAGAGGTCTAAGAGAATAACTAGATATATGCTTAGTCAAGGAAGAGGCAGAGGGAAAGGATTGAAGATAGGCTGAAGTATGCAGATGTCCACAGAAGGACAAGAAAGGATTTGAATATATAGAACTTGCCTGCTACCTGGGTTAGAACCTAGAGAAAAGATAGGATCTGGCTTGTCCTATAGGTATCCTGATAAAGGTGGGGCATAGACTCAAGAGATCAGCAGTAGAATGACTAATGAGTCTAGAGTTAGATCAAGCACTGGTTGTGAGGCTGCTGGGCCTTTGTTTATGGGATTCTCTTACCTTGCAAGGGGTGAGACTCCAAAGTCCCTCCTTTGGAGAGCTGAGTCATAAGAAAAAGCAGACAACCACAGCACAGGGCTGGAATAACTGTTGGCAGGGACACAACATGAAGAGAGCCTGCTGTGCTATCATCAGCCGTGTGGGGGTGTGCTGGCTGGTGAGTAGTTTTGACAGAAAAATTTCAATCACTTGTTTTATCGAAGTGTCTTTTTGGCTCTGATTCATTGCTGTTTCCCCAGTGATGTGTAATCCTTATCTTGATTTAAAAAAAAATAAATGGAGTATCCAAAATTACTGACTGTCCTTTTTCCAGTTTAGAGGGACTGGAGCAGATGCATCTATAGCAAATATTGGCACAGATGCAATGAGAATATGACCATCAGTGTGGTCATACAGATTAGAGGCATACAGATTAAAAAGCTATATGATGTTTTCAGATACTTGTTCATATGTTATGCAAACTGCACAAGTAACTTAATTTACCCACAAGATGGGTTTATTTTTCCTTTGCTTGATCATTCTTAATCTCCTGTAACATCAGATTCAAGATTAAGGAGGTTTTTAAGAACATGTTGTCTCAAGCTATTATAAACTGCACAGAGAAAACAAAATTAGTTGTGGTATCTTTAAAATGATGACAAACTAAATGTAAATTGAATGTGTCTCAAATATCTGTATAGATTTTAAAAGCTAATAAGTGTGTAATTAGTTCTAACTGCTTATTACGAATGGTATGTGTATACATATATGTATGAGATCAAGTAAGAGCTTGTTTTTATGGCTTGCCTATAGTGAAGCAAGTCTCCATTTTGAAAATACCATCTATAAATTGCAAATTTTAAATGTTGATTCAATTTAAAACTGATGCAATGATAGATACATATTTGGGAAGGAAACATTATTTAAAGAGTTCCTGGCTATTGCAATTGTTCCCCACCACCACACCCTTAGCATCATGTTGTATTGGTCAGAATATCCCATTGAGTGTTTGACCATGTAATCTGGATGACTTTTAAAAATCTGATTGTCTGGCATAAAGGAAGAAATTTTTATTGATTTTAAGAGGAGTGTCTTCTGTGTATTTTTTTCCTTCTCATTGTCCTTTAAAAGACATGAGTGGAGAGACTCGTTTCTTATTACATGTTCCTTATTTGAAGTGTTCCATGCTCTTAGGAGCTTTGTTCTTCTAACAATGGCTTAGGTGTGAGTGAGTGGTGGCAGAGCTCTTTTGAAAATCTGGCCATAAAAATGGGAGCTGCTCTGTGCTGAGCACTCTGGTGTATCTGGCCCTTATTTAGATGCCTAAATGGGAGACAAGCTGTTTTGAATATCTGGATGCAACTGTTGTTGCTGAGCATTGACCATCTGACCCTGTATAAGTTCCTATAGAGTGCTAACTTCTATGGGAACACCTCATTTGAAGACCTGATACAGTGTGATTCATGCACAAAGTACTTGTCTAGAGATAGTCACTTTCATCCAGTAATATAATATTGTAGCAGAAGAGGACTGTAGAAAACTGTAATCTTGCTTGACTCTCTATTCATATTGAATTGCTTATTTTTTATTTCCACTTCAAAAACTGATTCATTTTAGTGATTGACCAGTAGCATCTACCTTCTAGGCTTCATGAACACTTTTCTGTTGTAGCAAAGCCAAATTGGTTTCAAGAAACTGATCAGTATGATTTACTCATTTTTTGCTTCTCTTTTTAAATGCACATCAATTTTCAATATAGAAGCTATGTTTAGAATGCAATTTAAATTAATGCATTATGTTCTTTTGACAATATCCAGCTGGGTTCCTTGGAAAGGTCTCTTATTCCTACTGCAGCTTTGCTTGCTTTGCTGATGTATTCCACTGGGTGGCAACATTTCTTTTGCAGCTAATGTCCTGACAAGACATTTTCAAATCGGTCCATTTGGCCATAAACTATTGTTTGTTCTTAATTTCTTGCACATCCTGCTGGTCTGGTAAATTAATCCGATGTATACTATTTACTAGATGGGATGTTGTCAATGGAGGATGTTTAAAAGTTGAAGTGACTTTAGTCTATTTCATTTTCCTTTATCGTCTTATTTTTAAACCAGAGAGATAGCTCACTTCCATTTTGCTTCTCTTGACCTGGTGCTTCTTCTTTACTCACCTGGAGGCTTCATGCTGCTCTCATTAGAAATAGCCTTCTAGGTAAGGATCTGAGCTCTTCTGTCCCTTTATGCCAGCTTCCATCCCAGCTCTTTATCCTGGCCAATTTTCAGCACCCTCGAGTGGCCAGTCCTCAAACCAGGAGAAAAGAACAGAAGTCACATACAGCTTCTAATTGTATAGTTGGATTGTAATGGGTATGCAAGAGAGCTGAAACTAGGTCTGGAGATGGGGGATTTTTTGGCCATTGGGTTCCATCTTGAAAGAGAACCTAAGGAGCTAGTCCAGACTGTGGACCTCCTGAGTACACTAGAAGTGCTATCTCACATTAACTGGCATTTCAAAACTTTTTGTTTATTTTTAAAATTAAACTTATCTGGTTTTTGGACGCTTAAAAAAAAAAATCATGGCATCCAGTTAATGTGCTGAACTGGTTCTTTTCACACACTCTTGTGAGCTGCAAAGTACCTGATTTGTTTTCTTCACTGTGTGCACGTAACAACCTATTTTCATGGGAATTCTAACTGTCACAAGAAAGTTCTCTTGGTATTTTTCACTAATCAGGGATTGAAAGTGGATAGGAATATTTATTCCTTTGTTATTCCCAGATAAAAAGCTGTGTTAAAATGGAGTTGAGGTTGAGTACTTAGTGATAATCTTTGGATCACGAATGGAACAATGTTACAACTATCTCCAAAACAAGTATTACAAACCCAGGCAACTCAAGGTTTAACTTAAAAGAAATATAATCTCCCCCAAGCTATGGAAATGTACAGTTAGAATTACCTCAGTGCCTTAACTCTGATCTGTACTAAAGCGTTGCCACGAGGAAAACTGTAGAAAAATACTAGCCCGTCTAAGGGCTGGTCTACACTGCAGAGTTTTGTCAGCAAAAGTCAGCTTTTAGTGACAAAACAGTGATAGTGTACACACGACAATGCTCCCCCGCCAACAAAACTCCCCTGCTTTGGTGACAAAACCACCTTGAGAGGCATAGAGCTTTTTGCAGCAAAGTTAGAGTTGTAACTGGGCTCCAGGCACTATCCCACAATGCCCATTGACTGCTCTGCTCCCTGTTTTGAACTTTGCTGCACTGCCCTGAATTTCAGCTACACAGGCATGTGCCTCTCTGCTTTCAAAGCTCCAGGAAGTTCTGAAATTGCACAATGTTGAGAGCTCACACCACTACTGCCCAGCTGAGCATGCCAGCTCCTAGCAACGAATGCACTCCTGCCTGGACTACAGGGGAGGGGGAGATCATTCTCCTGGGTCTGTGGGGAGAGGAAGCTATGGGAGAACTGATTCATCAATCATAGAAGATTAGAGTTGGAAGGGACCTCAGGAGGTCATCTCGTCCAACCCATGCTCAAAGCAGGACCAACCCCAACTAAATCATCCCAGCCAGGACTTTGTCAAGCCGCACCTTAAAAAACCTTTTGGGCTGGAGATTCCACTACCTCCCTAGGTAAGCCATTCCAGTGCTTCACCATCCTCTTAGGGGAAAAAGCTTTTTCCTAATAGCCAACCTAGACCTCCCCCACTGCAATTTGAGACCATTGCTCCTAGTTCTGTCATCTATACCACTGAGAATAGCCTAGCTCCATCCTCCCTGGAACCCCCTTTCAGTTAAAGGCTGCTATCAAATCCCCCCTCGCTCTTCTCTTCTGCAGAATAAACAAGCCCAGTTCCCTCAGCCTCTCCTTCTAGGTCATGTACTCCAGCCTCCTAATCATTTTTGTCGTTCTCTGTGGACTCTTTCCAATTTGTCCACATCCTTTTTGTGGACCCAAAACTGGACACAGTACTCCAATCCTGCTCTCCCCAGGATCAGCCCATGCTGCCAGCATGCCTGCCATAGGAGGAGAGACGAGACTCCTGATGGACTGTGCAGAGCTTGGGGAGGGGGTGGGCAGGGGCTGATGTTGGGGTGGTCCTCTCCCCCTGCCACCAGTGTACAGATCTCTGCTGAGCTGGGTGAGGGGACAGGGGAACACCAGATCGCTGTGCACCAGACTGCAAATTTATTGGTGGAAACCTTCCTTGTGGACAAGCTACAGAGATTAGTAGTAACTGTGGAGCAGCTCTTCTGCCTGCCCATTGACTGGGGCAGAAGATAAATTATACAGGGCAGCAGGGAGGAAGTTACTTCAAGAAGGGCATGTCCCTTAATACCTCTGCCTTGGTTGTGTTATGTGTAAAATGGAGATAATCTACCTGCCTAACTGGGGGGATTTGGGAGCAGATTTCATTCATGTCTGTAGAATGCCAGAAGATGTCCAGCAGGGGGCACTATATAAGTGCAACATTATTTTCCTTTCAAAACAGCAAAAACACTTAGTTTGTGACTTAGAGTTCTTCCTGAAAGCAACCACAAAAAAGTTGCTGAGCACAAGTTTTAAACTGTACCTTCCTGTACCTCACATGACCAAATGAAGTTATGTAGAACATTATTCTTTATCTCACTTCCAGAGGTCTAACTTAATATAAGTTCCAGCCCACAGTACAATTTCATAGCCTAGTTATAGGCCCATGATGATAAGGGTTACATAATGAAAATGTTGATAGGCAGACCCTTTATTCAAAAAAGATGAGAGGCAGTTTTGAGTGACATGTGGAAAGATAAGCATCAAGAAGCCCTATTAAAAACTTAGTGACTCTGTTCTGCACTGCATTAAAAGTCAGATTTCATTAAAAATTGTGCAGTAGAAAGTATTGGAGATGGACATAACTTGTCAATTTACTTGGTATATGTGCAGTCTGGAATGGCCCCCAACCTTCTAAAATTAGAACGGTATAAGACATACTTTCTTTATGATCAAATCACCTATTTGGTGGTAGTCCAGCAAATTAAATATTTATAGTGGATGATATCTGTCCCAGTCCTAAAAATGCAGGATCAGAATTTTAGGCTGCTTGAAGACTGACGGTTTAAATTTATTGGTGGAAATGGCATTCTTTAGGGCATCTAATAATTGGCTTTCTCTGACAGAAGCATTGATGATCTTGGTGCTCCCCAAGGCCATATGTCTCCCATTACATTGCACCTACCAAGAAGGGAAAGGGTGTATTTTACACATAGCATGTCAGACATTCCTCAAAGTGCTTGTTTGGGTGATGGGTCCAAATTCCATCCACGAAGATGGGATCCTGTTTCTTGTCTGATCTGGTTAACTTTCTCATGTCGGCCCTCCTGGTTTTTCAGGGTATGATGGTTCTCAATAGTCAGTGCTCAGATAAACCTTGTTATCCTACTTTCTCTCTGGTCAGAGGCAGAATAGCCTGTTTGCCTCCATCAGTCCTGACATTAGTTAATGAGCTATAAGCTCAGAGGAGATTGCTTTGTTGGCTATGCCTTCCCTTTCTTCAACTTGCAGGTTAACAATAGCCATACTCCAGTCCCCGAATCCCTTTGGAGTGTTCCCCTGTGGTGTCTGGCCCCTTAGGCACTGAACACTCACATTAAGAACAGTGTATGCACCAGCTTGAGATGATTCTGAGCTGAATCATTCTGCCAAAAATCATGGATCCAGTGCTACTCTTTATTCTTCTGATAAGTGTTATGAACACACCGTGGCTGATCATGTCTTATTTTATGAGCTGTCAATCTGAACAGGAATCGGTAGTGCCTGCCCTCCTGGAAAGAAACCATTCCAGATTTATTTTTGGCATTCATGGAGCAGCTGCACACAGTGGACCTTCACTTTTGGGCTCAGAAAACAAGCACTGGGTGGTGAGATTGCATCGTTGTACAGATCTGGGATGAGGAGCAGTGGCTGCAAAACTTTCTGATGCAGTCACCTTCCTCGAACTGTGTGCTGGGCCTGCCCCTGCCCTGTGGTGCGAGGACACCAAAATGAAAGCTGCCCTCTGGGTGGAGAAGTGCCTGGCAATCACCATGTGGAAGCTGGCAACTCCTGACAGCTACTGCTCAATCATGAAGCAGTTTGGAGTTGGGAAGTCCACCGTGGGGGGTGGGGGAGGTTGTGTTCATGCAAGTTTGCAGGGCCATTAATTGCATCCTGCTATGAAGGGCTGTGACTCTGGGAAATGTTTGTGAAATAGTAGCTGGATTTGCAGCAATAGGATTCCTTAACTACGACAGGGCAATAGATAGCATTCATATCCCAATCTTGGCCCTGGACCATTTAGTGACGGAGTACATCAGTAGAAAGGGCTATTTCTCTATGGTATTTTAGGTGTTTGTGGATCACTGGGATCATTTCAGTGATATCAGCACAGGTTGGGCTGGGAAAGTGCATGACTCGTGCATCTTCAGGAACACAGGCCTGTACAGAAAGCTGCAAGCAGGGACTTACTTTCCAGACCAGGAGATTCCAATTTACAGTAACATAGGAAAGCACAGTGTCTGTGCTGACACTGCCTCAATCTAACTTTGACACATGAAAAGCTCTATGCTTCTTGTTGAGGTGGTTTTATTTTGTTGGCCTACCAGGAGAGTTAAATCGGCTGGAGGAGCATTGTAGTGTGCACCGCTCTTCTGGTGAGGAAAACTGTCTTATCTACAAAACTGTAGCGTAGACAAGGTCATAAATACAGGATGAAAGGTTCTCATCTTTGCCTTCTCCTTAAATTCCCCAAAATCCATTTTCTGTACCTCAGTCAAGATGGCCCTTTCCTTCTACTTCCCCCTCGCCACTCCTGCATAATTTATTCTCTGGTGTGCATTCTCCTGCTGACTTTGTATGTGAATGACCTGCCCTGTTAACTTATGATACTTAACTTATGTGCAGATCGACAGACAGCTGAATAAACATCCTTTTTCTGGCAGAAATCAGTTTGTCAACTTTGCCTTGATACAGACTTTAGGAACATATCTTTAGTATACATACATTTCACAATGACAATGTGACAAAGTTCTTAAAGATGCCACATGGTCATCTGTGATGAACCAGAATGTCCGTATCATGATATTCTTATAACCTCAATGCCAACTGGCAAGGGAGTGTTCTGGGTATCTCACACGGAAAGCCAAGAGCTTTCCTACACGGTGCATCTTTCACCTAGATTGGACTATATTTTAGACTCTTAGATCTCATCCAGATCCCAGACATGATAAGCCATTAGGAAAGCTGAGACTGCACCACTAAGATGAGATGGAAAAAGAAATGTAGGGTTGTATGTTAACCTCTATTCTGCAACAGCAGCCTCCCATATTCAATGAACAGGAGATGTAATCGAATAGAACTCTGCAGTACTTCGCACAAGTGGGGAGAGAGAGAGAGCAATTACCCAAACATCCCACTGGCCCTTCTAAGGGAAGAATGGAACCATGTGGGTGCATTTCTTTCTACCCCAGTTAGTCT
This sequence comes from Emydura macquarii macquarii, assembly GCF_026122565.2. Classification (NCBI taxonomy): domain Eukaryota; kingdom Metazoa; phylum Chordata; order Testudines; family Chelidae; genus Emydura; species Emydura macquarii. The sequence goes on along the minus strand of NW_027131527.1, from coordinate 19,274,818 downwards.
GCAGCAATGTCAACAATAACTCAGGGTCACAGTATCCAAGGCAGTTGACACAATTGGTAGGTAAATATTTTAGTTGTCCCAGTGGAAAGGCTAATAACTGAGTGGACCAGGCAGCTGCGTTACCACCTTATCCATAGACATGATCACATCAGAAATAGCTTGAAGCACGCTGGTAAGGTGGCTCATGAAGCTGGCAAAACCACTGCCTGTGTCAGTATTTGACACGTGGCTAAACAAGTACATTTTCCAGTAGTACCATGCTGGTATCTTTCATAGTCATTAAATGACTTGAGGGGGAGAGAAGAACCTTTCATATCCGACTTGAAAGAAAACAGTAGGCTTAAAGTAAACTCCAAGTGAAACTGCTGGAAAAAGCCACCAAATAATATTCAAGAGCCCAACTAAAGCAGCAATAGTTGAAGTGTGCTAGGGATACTAAAGAGAAGAGGGAGTTCTCAGACAGGAGTCTGCCATAATGTAGCTTAGTGCGCTCTGGGCATTGGGCTTGCCTTTAGTACTGCTGACTTTGTGAATGTTCCACAAGAGGCTTAGATGAATGCAGCTGGAATGTGGTTGCCCTGTTACATTGTGCATGAGGCAGGGTGTCCAGAGCCTCACTGAGAGCATGACCCAACTTCTCTCAAAGTTTTTGTAAGGACCATTAGCAAGCATGCTCCCCATAGCCAGCTGGGAAGCACTGGAGGAACTCACCCCTGTGGTGCATCCTGTTTGTGCCTATATAGCAACTTCAAATCAGCAGTAAGGCTTCCATGGGGAATACACCCAGCTTAAGGGCCCCCTGGATAGGTGCACAGTTGTTTTCAGCTATGTCTACATGGGAGACGTTGCAGCAGCACAGCACAGTACTGCTGCAACTGTGCCACTATAAGGTCTCCCATTTAGCCACTCTATGCCAATTGGAGAGAAATCTCCTGTCGGCATAATTAAACCACCTCCAACAAGCAGTGGTAGCTATGTTGGCAAGAGAGCATCTCCCACTGGCATAGCGCTAGCCACATGGGTGCTTTTGTCAGTGAAACTTATGTCAGTCAGGGGTGTGTTGGTTTTCTTTCCACACCCCTGACCAGCAAGTTTTTTCAACAAAAGTACTTGTGTAGACAAAGCCTTAAGCAGCTCCCTGCAGGAGCCTTTGGTACAAGATGTGTGGCTGAAGTGTTCTTATGCCTAGGCTATCCCTACCTGCAATTCAGTCACCCTGACGACTGTCCTAAAGTGTCAGGAACTGAACACACCACCTCCCCTCTATCCCAGCACTGACAACAATGAATCCCTCTCCAATTTATGCTTGTGCCTCCATTAGGAAAGTGACATGCATTCTACCATAGCCTTGCCTTCAGGAGCCATGATCTACCCCAGAATTCATTGATAGGGTTAATTTTCAAAGTAGCTACATCCCTGCCCACAATGTGACTCCCACTGATGAAATATGTCTGTGCCACTTCTGAAACTTATTACATACTATTTTGGCTGGCTTACCAGACTTTCTTCTATATATTAAATTCATCAGCCTTTCAATTACCATCTGTATTGATGCATGCATTAGACAATGATCTCTTAGCTAGATCTTTGTTTTATCACTTTGGAGGCAGTAAAGTTTTTAAACTAATTCAATTCACACTTTGTTCTCAAAGATATTGACTGCTTGTTTCTGTCCCTTTCTGGCATTCTAGTCTAATGGGTGACCTGGCTGGATTTAATGAAGATTAATGGTCATTTAGGGCCTAGTAGAAGATGAAGTATTTCTACTGAAGGTTGAGTCCACTCTCTGTATTTTCCTAACTTCCAGTGATGGATGGTTCTATTAACGTTATCTCTGGACTATCAAAGCTGACTGATTTATAACATCTGATTGTTTTCCTAACTCCTTAAACTCAGTCTAACCTACTACATCTCGTCTACCTCTAAAAATTATATCTGCCTAGCTACATCCTTCAGGGCTGTGGAAAATTTTCATAGGCCTGGCCTACACTACAAAGTTAGGTTTATGTAAATTACCATGTCTACTTCTTTGTGCATGTATCAACATTCAAATTTGTCTCCTCCTGTAAGTGCCCTGTTATAGCGCTGCAGTAACATCACTTCCCCAAGCTGTATCTAGCCATGGTTGATGTACTATGGTTGACACAGTGCAAGTGTAGACACTGCATGACCAATGTTGACCTGAACAGTCCTCCAGCAGCTGTCCCACGATGCTCCAAAGTGACTGCTTTGATCACAGTTGTGAACATTACTATTGCCCAGGGGTCACAGAGACGGGAAGCCACCCCTTTAAAAGCCCTAAGTATTTCTGGAATGCTCCTGATTGCCCAGTTTGGCAAACTCAACTAGCTCCCTTCTCACACCTACCAGCACTGCCCAACTGTTTGTGCTAGCTACATGCTGTAGATATGCTCCTGCCTGGAGTAGTCAGGAAGTATTGGATCTCCTGGGCCTGTGGGAAGAGGAGGCTGTGCAGGCACTGCTATGCAGCAGTCATAGAAACATGGACATCTGAGCAGATTGCTGCTGATCCCTGTCATACCCTTTTGTCTGCATCCCCTGTGCAATGTGGTATGAAAACAGAGGAACTACAGCAGGTATATCGCAAGGCCAGGGAAGCCAACAACAGATCTGGTGGGGCCAAACCACAGACCTGCTCCTCTTACAAGTTGCATGCCATACTTGCAGAGACTCCACCAGCACCCCACAGATCACTGTGGATACTTCAATGGAGCCTGAGAAGAAGACCCCTGCTGTGAAGAGTGAGGAGGAGGGACATGGGGTGGTGAGAGGAGGTCCAGGTATGCGATGAGTCAGGAACTTTTTGAGGATCCTCTGCAGTCTAGCTACTCCCAACAGCTGATCACAGATGAACCTAGTTCAGGGAAGGATGCTCAGGTAAGCGTGTGTGCATTCTCCCCTAAAATGATTAAATATGAAGATGGTGCTCTGCCCAACCCCAAGTTAGCAAGACAAATGCATCTGCTCTTCTCCTCTTCTCAAAGAAGTGGAAGAATGAGGTACAACAATCTGCTTTTCATTCCCTGGTAGAGTTAGGCGAGGGGTGGGACTTGCAAGGTGGCCTATGTACATAAGGATGTCCCTTGTATCGCCTTGAGAGGTCTCAGTTAAACTTCCCTGGAGACCCTCTGCAATCCTCTCTCTGAGATTTTTAGGGAGAGGTGCAATCTTCTCCCTTGGGATAGGTGCCTTGTTCCTTCCTCGGTGATGGGAAGCATTCTCATGCCTCTTAGTGACCACTTCAACAGGTAGCACAGCAATAAACAGGCTGGCAGCATACAGACCCAGGTGGCTTTGGGACTTCAGCAGCAGCTGTGTTCTGTGCCTTGGCAACCCCCAGGAGTGCAAGCCCCTTCTCACCATTGTCTGTAGAAAAGTGTCAGTACTCTGCTGTTGCCATGTTCTCATATGCATGGAAGCAGGGGTTTAATATTTTTATGCAACTGAACAATTCCCTCCATTTCCCTGGCTGCCCACCCACCCTTGGCTCTGGAGGGGCCATCCTCACTGTGGCTGCAGCTGGAGAGCAGTGCTGTGCCAGGCAGTCCAAAGCTGAAGTGTCAAGCATTTTTAAGTAAGACGTGCTTATGGGACGAAGGGAAGGAAGATCTGAAATGTTCACTTGTGACTATAAATGAAATGATATTTGTCTGTCTGTCTAACCGCTGCTGTGGTCTTGAGGGATGCCCCCTCCACACTCATGGCATGCCTGACCTTAATGAAGAGAAGCAAGAAGCAGACTAGGGAGGACATGTTCTCTGAGATTCTGCCAGCCAGTGCTCCATTGCATTGTGAACAGAGGGCCTGGAGGGTAAATATTGCAGACAGCCTGGAGAAGGAAAGAGCAGATGGGGGAAGTATCGGGCCATAATGGGGCTTCTCAGGCAGTGCGAACAAATGTTGCAGACTTATGCTGACTTGCAGGTCCAACAGTTACAGATTCGCCTCCCTTTGCAGCCATTGGTGAACAACATTTCGACAGCTCGTTCCACATGGTATCATGGGCCGCATTTCCTTATCGTCCCCCTACCACTTCTTGTTGGGGGCCAGTTAGGAAAACCGCAGCTTCACCTATTCTGACCTGGGAGAGCCAGAGGTGGTGTATGTTTGGCAGAAATGAACACACGTTCTCTACCATTCTAATGTTTACAGCTCTGTTCTGTTTTGTAAGCTTGCACTGTATTGGCTTTTAATTGCATATTAATGTTGTGTACGGTTTGGTAACTTTTTAAAATTGTGTTTTCATTACTTCATAACCTAAAATACTGTGTGCTTGGAGTCGTGACAGACCAGGACCACAGAACAATATTTTCAAGTGAAAATTACTGTAATTATAACCTTAAAGTAAGCACCACCTAATGTATAGGCTCATTTAAAAGACAGTATTCATAAATGTACACCAACCCCTGCAAAATTCCTAATAGTGTCCCCAAACTTCAGGGCCGAGACAAGCACAGTCCACGATGCTGCTGTGGCTGGATGATAAAGTACTCCTTCATGGCCTCCCTCACCTGTTCTTCTAAGGGCCTTTGTGTCTGGTTTTTTGACATGATAGGCGGCTGTAACTGTTGAATTATTTTTTCACTGAGATCCAGTCTTGTAAGTAAACAATAGCTGCTTCCCCTCAATCTAACAAAACTGCCTTCACCTGTGATTCTGCACCAGCACTTCAGTAGAAGTGGGTGGTTTTGGGGGGGAGGGTGCATGAGGGCCCCCTCCATGGCTGGAAGCCAGAGACCAGCCATGGTAAGGGCTGAGCAGGGAGCCCGGGCCACTGTGGGGAGTCCCAGATCCTCTAACTGTCCTGGGCAGCATGCCGGAGGGGGGGGAACGGGACGGGTGAGCAGGAACATGGGCTGGAGGCTGTTCTCTGGCCCCTTGCTCAGGGCACCTGGAAGGTGCAGAGTTCCCCACAGTGGCCTGGGCTCCCTGTGTGGCTCTTACCATGACCCGGTTCTGGCTTCTGGCCTGGCAGGGGGAGCCTCAGGGAGAAGAGAAGCAGGGATGAGGCCCCATGGTAAAGGGGGGGCTAAAGCCCACCTCAGCCCCCCACTGGGAAGAGGCTGATCATCTTGTCAGCTTCCCCTGCTGCAAACTGCCCCTGCTGGTGTTGCTTGGCATTGCCTACCAGAAGCTTGTAGTGTGGGGGAGGGTAAAACAACCCCTCCCCCCAACTACACACCTTAAAAAGGGGGGAGGGGCGCATGGCTCTTCTGGCTGCTCTCTGGTTCCAGTGCCCCGATTCTGCGCTAACTGAATCTTTCCTTGGCTGTCAAGGTGGCCAACATGTGCTTTCATGAGCCAGAGGCCCAAGACGTTGGCTGAGTCCCCTAAGGTCATAATGGCATGTCAGTCACCAGGGTAATCTGCTGGTGGGGAAGAAGTCCCTGCTTGCAGCTTCCTGAACAGACTTGCATCTTGTAAGAACACAATCATGCACTTTTCCTTTCTGTTGATTCACTCTGTGGTAAGGTTGGCTGGGGCCAAAATAGGGATATGCATGTTATCTGTTGCCCTACCACAGTCTGGGAGACCTATTACTGTAAATCCATTCATAACATGCATTTTGCCTGTCTCAGTCCTGTGTAGCAGGATTCAATTAATGTTCCTATGCACTTGTATGACAGCTCTCACAATGGATTTTCCAGCTCAGAATGATTTCCCATGGAGTGGTAGCAATCTGGCATTGCAAGCTTCCCCTGTGCGATTGTTACTCACGTTCCAACTGTCAGTGCAACTCTGACTTTGGTGTCCCATAGCTGGGGTGAAGTTGGTCCTTCACATCAGAGTTCTGCAGCCACTGCTGTGATTTCCCCTCCTCCCCAGTCAGGGCTTGTTTCTCAGGCCTAGAAGCAGCACTCCACCCACAGCTGTTCCGTGAACACCACCAACAACCTTGAATTGGTTATTTGCTATGTTCCATATCAGTCCTCAAAGAAATTGCCACGTCCCTCATTGTTGCAGTACTTTCTGCACCTAACAGAGACTTGTTTGTCTCATACCTATGTTCATGACAATTGTACAGAGGTGCATGGGCTCCATGCTTCTGTCAGAGATGGACAGTGGCGAGTGCTGCATGAGTTTGTGGGATTTTTAAAAAAAGCATGAAAATTATGGGATAGGGATGGAGAAGTTGCATACTTGGAACTTGACCTTTTGCTCCCAGCCCTTCCCCTCCAGGACTCATGTGTGCCCCAAAACTCACTGCAAAAAATCCCTGAAAGGCATTGTGACAGAGTGGCGCACAGGGATACCTAATCATCATGCACTGCACTTTGCATTGACACAAGCCCTCCTGGTGCATACATGCAGTGTCAATGGAAGTAGCCAAGTAGATATGTGCAGAAGTGACCTGCTAACTCAGAGCCTCTATGCTAAATGTAACTTGCATTGACTAAAGTTTGTAGTGTAGATATGGCCATAGTTCAGGCGATCTCCCCTTCCACCAACCTAATTGCTTCTGCAGTGGAGGAAGTCTACCACCTCTCAGAGAAGAGACCCTTTTATTGATGTAGAAAGCATCTAGGTATGGTGCAACTGCAGTGCCTTAGTCACACCTGAGAAGTTCTGAGTTTGCAGATGTGTTGCTTATAATGTAATGGCTACAACATTTTTAATGGAAAAATATTCTCGATAAACATTTGTTTAATAAATTAAGTTAATTCTATAGTAATTCTTATAAATAGCATTTTACTAGACTTTAGGACATCATTAGTGTAGCTTTTTTCCCCCCAATAAAAGGAAGTTGGGTTTTTTTGTTTTTTGTTTTTTTGTTGCCTCACTTGAACGATCTTCAAAGTTTAGGGGCTTGAAGATTTGAGTTTCCAGTTTTTGTCTTCTAGAGATCTGCCTTGACTGCAGAGCAGTGTCTCATAGGCTTAAGATATCCATTGACTTCTGAGGGTTTTGGATTAGGCCAACCTTTGGATCTGAACTTCCCTTAAAATGTGGGAGGACTCAGAGCTTGGAATATTGAACAAGGAACGGTCTGTTTCCTCCCTACTTTGTTCAGAGAAACAGGACTTGGTGTGCATTTTTTGTCAATAAACAGGGTTGCATCAAAGAAATACCTGACTCTGTCAGCTTCTTTTACTAATGCAAACTACCTGGAAGACCCTGAATATTGGTTAACTGCTCAGGTCAGACAGGGTAACCTGTATATGAAGCCAATTGTTTGCTCTGTGGGGTGGAGTCTGTCTTTTGAGAGAGACTAAAGGCTCTACCACTGGCAAAATTTCATTTGGGTCTTCACTTCAGTGGACGCAAACAACAAACTTTAACTAAAAGGCCTGATCCAATTTCCACTGAAATCAATAGGAACTACCCTTTAACTGGAGGACTTTGACTGGAGTTGGATTGGGCCCTAGGTGTCCTTTTATATTTATAGATTTGTTCTTAGAAATGAAAAGCTTTGTAAATACAAGTCTTTTTAATTGAAAGGGGTATTTATGATTGGAGAAAGCTAAGACTTCCTTTATTGTATATTGCTATCTTTCCACAACTATCTCCAAACTTACCCCCCATTGAAATGATCTCTGATCCATTTCCTTATAGTGGGATATACTATACTTTCACTTTAAATCATACTTTGATCAAATATTTAGCATAGTTTCACCTTTGCAATGGCAACTGATTACATTTTCTTTGAAGCTTTTGAGAAGAGAAGTTTTGGAAAATGTGGAACAAAGCTGTTCCTTGGCATATACATGCTGATTAGTTTATTGATGTAAATTGATCGGGTTTTTTTCATAACAATCACTGAATTTTTATGGTCCTCTTTAGGAAAAAATCAGTTCCACCTTCTCCCCACCAAACTGACTAATTCACAGCTCCCCAACTAGTTCCCATAAACTCTGAGCTCTTGGCCACCAGAACTTCCACAATGGTCCCTCTCTTAGTGACTGGCAGCTTAACTACATTTGAAAGTGGTGGTCAAATAGACATGTCACCCTCCCCTGCACAGGGAGAACATCTCCCTCTATTGGCAGTGGCAATTTTCTGACCCCAGCAGAAGGGAAATAAAGGGAAAGTCACAGGACAAAATAGATGAGTTTGCTACTGATTTCATATTTAATTGCCTAGCTATAATTTGTATTTATAAACACTTTTATATTAAAATACTAAGTTGGGACTTCATTCCTGTCACCATTATTCTTGAGTAGTACCTTATTATGCAATTACAACTACTGAAATGTGTTGGAATCTGGCCCTTAATGATAGTTATGTAGGGTACTACATACTAATATCTATTAAGGTCAGACTTCAGTAGATCTAGTTGTACTACCTTACTGCCTGCACATACTGTTCATCCTCCTCTATTTCTGGAACTAGACTTTAATTATTTTTAGTTCAGGCAGACAGTTTATCAGAAGTTGCAGTTCTGTGGCCACATAATGAACTTGTTTTGTGAAATGGTTTAGTTTAAATGTCTTCTTACTAAAAGATTTACTTTTGATATGTTATGGAAAGTACAGCTTATTTGCAATAACTGTTCAGTAGCTTTAAAATACAATTGCATCCTTTTTTAGCACAATGTCTAATCACACAGTTAACAGGATAGGACAATTAATCCTATCCGGTGCAAGAGCAGAAATATCATTAGCTGAATCAGGCTAAGTGTGACGCTTCCCCATGAAACTTTCATTCAAAGAGTTTCTATTTTGGGGAAATCATGAGGCTGGAACGAGATGGAAATAAAAGATGAGAACCTATGGTATAACTGTAAAATATTACCTCTCCACTGCTACAATTGCAACTAGCTCTTCTTATAAAGTTCTATTTTAGCTTCCCTATAACTTTGACCTGAAAGTTACTAGATATACTCTGAAAGCAAAGGAGAATATTTATGTAAAATATGGAGATAATTTGTCAGTTTGAGTTACAAGTTGCTAGTGCTAGGGTAATATGAAATTTTGGCATATGCCTAACATTCATCACCCTCTAACTCAAAAATTACCTTCAAATTTTCCATACAGTTAAACCCCATTGAAAGATCATGCATGGGTTATTTAAAAGTAAATTGGTTGTACTTAAGTAAAGATATTGATTCTCTTGTTTTTTGAAGCCAATAATGTTCCCTTTGTCAATAGAGGATTTTTGCCATCGATTAAGTGGAACAGGATTGAGGACTTTGATACATGTGAGCATGTTGCCTTCTATTGGCTGGCTGCAATTTAGAAATAAAGGTCCTTCTGTATTTGAAAACTAACAGATCTACATGGGGCTAATGTACCGAGGTTCACTCTACAAGTGTGTTTATTTCCTTATGGTACCATTATAAGGCTGATTGTGAGCTGCCTTGTGGTTCTAAAAATGGGGAAAAAAAGATCTTCGCTTGAAAAATGTGGTCTGAAAGCTTTGAATACATTGAGTAGGGTTTGAATTAATCTCCCTTTTGAAAATTTTGTGATGTCCAATGTTTGTGTCCCTTTATTTGCCCTAATTGAATTACTCTACACCACACCATTTGAAACACATGTAGATAGTGACATTGGCTCATGCAAGATGTGGTGTGCTGCAGTGCAGGCAGAAGCAAGATGCCCAAAGAAACTTGAATGGTTTCAGTAAGGCCAAGTGCATTATTAAAGCTTAGTTAGCACTACTTTCAGGCTTAGTGAAACCTACTGTTACCTCTTTAGGGCCTTTGAAAACTGCCTCTTGTGCTCTAAGGCAGGAATTGTCATATATTTCAGAAATTGCCTTCTTGTCAAAGTCAATTAAGGACAAAACTCATGTTGATAGTTTGACAAATGCATCATTTTTTAAAAACCCAAGCACTCGAAGTACAACGAAATGCAACACTGAGCATATGGTAAATATTTCATTCTTATTTGGTTTAGACAACACTCTTAACTCTGAACCAAAATAAATGCTATTCATTCATCAAATTCATAATATAAACAACCCAAAGTCCTACTGAAAAAAGGATCACATGACCCAAGTGGTGGCAGGTTGATAGGCGTGCACCTCTGACCTAAACAAGTTTTTCTCTAGGATAGTTTTGAACCCGCTATTCTTCCCAAATCAACAACCTGGCAGCCTCTAAGAACCAGGCTTGTAGATGGGAAAATGGTAAAATAGTTGACTTTTCTTTAACCAAGATTTCCCAGCCTATTCCAGTGCAAAACAGGCTATTCATAACCTGCCTAGGTCCCGGTCAGAAAGCAGAGAAGCTAGCCTGGGGAAACCCAGAAGCTACAATTCAGAAATCCCTGCAAGAAATACAAAAGGGTACAAGCATTCTTGCAAAGTCATTGACTTCTGTTTATAAAGCAGTAAACAATATTAAACCGGCCCCGAGGACTTCCAAGAGACTGAGGCAGAGTGCTGGATAAGGGACCAATAAAGCTAGAGAAGATGCACATAAAGCTCAAGTTGGCAAAAATCAGCCTGAGAAGATTGGAAGATCTGGAACAGAGCAAGATGATGAAATGTGAGGCTAGTAGATCTTCCTGAAAGGGGCAAGGAGGATATGTTTGTCACAGGGTGACTGTTCCCTCTTAGAGGGAATGGGGTCCAGTATACCAGGGCTGATTACCTGCTGCCCAGTAGGGCTTAAGGGAAGGTAGCTGCACCTTACACAAGGGGAGCAGCTGCAGGCTGTTGGCAGATGCCTGCATACACTACAGTGAGTTAGGCTCCTACAGAGCTCTGAGTCAGCAGGGAGGAAACATCTGAGAGGAAGGCCTGTGGAAAAGGCAAAAGGTGTTGAGGAAAGTAGGAAGATACACCTCCCTCCCCCAAGGGAGGACAGACTGTGCCACTTGGAACTGGGGTGAAGACACCAGAAGTTTGGTTTCTTTTGAAAAGCTTACTGCAGGACTTCATAAATTGGACCCCATAATGGGAAATGTGAAGGGGCCTCAGAGGTAAAGGCTAGACGGAGACGGGTCAACAGAAGGTAAGATGGGGTCGCTACAGAGCAGCCATGCTCTTTGACAGTGTTTTTGTTTATAAATAGCTTTTTAAAGGAAACTTTTTGCATCCCCAAACTCTGAGACTGGTGGGATTACAGCCCACCACAGTTTTTTACCATAGGCCCTTGCTGATGAGCTACTGTGACTAATGATGATAAAATGACTGAAATTTCAAGAAGAGGAGATGGTTTAAAATTAACTAGGAAAGTGACCTCTAAGTTACAGGGAGAAAAGGAAAGGTTTTTGCTTGCTATCTATGTGGCCACTTGGAGGAGAAGGATGCAGTTTGTTCCGTTAAAATGACTGAGACAAAGGATTGGCCTTTGCCTTAAGGTTTCCTGAAAGACTCAGTCCTATTGTATACAGGATTCAAATTAAATTTAATCAGAAGCTTAGAACACGCTATAACTTTCTTGGATTTTGTATAAAATCCATGTGGATGTAAATAATTATCTCTGATCCCAGCAGATTTCTGCCACAGAGAACCGATGTTTTTGGTATGATGGTATGTTAAAGAGAAGACGAGGGCAAATTTGTTCCTCTCCTTTTAATAGCTATAGAGACTGAATACTCTGCAATAAGACCTTGATAAAGCTGATCCTATATGGTTAGTATTAAAACTTTGAATAATATCTTAATTTTAAGATTATATATGATCATAAAGCACTTTGGGGGGGGGGAAAAAGGAAATATGAAAATTGAGATTTCCCTTGCTATATTATCAAACTACTGTCCTCTTTTGAGAAACTGAGCTACTAATTTGAAGTTGGAGGCACGAAGCTAGTAGAATCATTACCATAACCCTCCTAAACCTTTCTAACCATGAGGAGTGAAGGTTTGGAACAGTCTTTCAAGGGGAGCAGTGAGGGCAAAAAACCTAGCTGGCTTCAAGACTGAGCTTGGTAAGTTTATGGAGGGGATGGTATGATGGGACTGCCTAATTTGGCAATTAACTGATCTTTGACTATAGCAGTGAACATGCTGTGATGGGATGTTAGATGGGGTGGGTTCTGAGTTACTACAGAGAATTCTTTCTGGGTGTCTGGCTGATGAGTCTTGCCCACATGCTCAAGGTTTAGCTGATCATCATATTTGGAGTCCAGAGGGAATTTTACCCCAGGGCAGATTGGCAGAGGCTCTGGGGTTTTTTTCGCCTTCCTCTGTAGTGTGGGGCATGACTCACTTGCTGGTGGATTCTCTGTACCTTGAAGTCCTCAACTCATGGTTTAAAGACTTCAATAACTCAGTCATAGGTTAGGGGTCTATTTCAGGAGTGGGTGGGTGAGGTTCTGTGGCCTGTGTTGTGCAGGAGGTCAGACTAGATCATAATGGTCCCTTCTGACCTTAAAGTCTGAGTCTAATCCCAACTGTCTGAAAAGTGAGAGTTCTGAGATCTCTCTTTGAAACAGCTCCTGTGTGGCAGCTGGCTCAGTTTTTAACCCAGCATTGTGCAATTTGTAGTGGGACTGAGGTGTCCTTGAATTGCACGTCACTGAAGAGTAATTATGTGCATTAAAAGTGTTTCGAAGTGAAAAAATAGAGCTAATAAACATATTTTCAATTGTAAATAGAAACTGTTTACTGGCCACAAATGCAGCAGTATGACAATCATTGTTAAATTTCCTCTCAATAGTTCAAAAAGTAGAAGACTGAGATAGCAAGGCTCTCTCCATGTCCTTCATTTTTTATGTGGAATTAGTTCTGGAAGCATATTCACAAACATACGATTGAGCAGGAGATGTTCTTGTGATTGATCAGCACAGACAATGGATTTTTGTTCATTTTAATAGCTCTAATCTTGGGGACTTTTGGTTCTGTTAAACCACAAACACCCTGTTAAGAGAAGAGACTTATCTTTTAACAGGGCTTCTTACACTTTTTAGTAATGTCTCATGAATACTTCTCCTATTCATGTTCATGTGGACCATCAGGCAGGCCAACTTTTCTTCTCCGTTGTGACCCACATCCCTGTGGCTACTACAACCATTTTTGAATAGTTAAAAATGACTTTCCTAGTATCATTTTTGTCTTTAGCGTAGCAAGAGTCTGAACTTCTTGGAAAAGTCAGTCACACTTTCTTCCTTTGCTCTTTCTTTCATCTCCCATCCCCACCTCTCTGTTCTGCTCCTTCCAGATGGAAATGAGAGCCAGCATCATGGCACCAGACATCTGCTCACAGACTGCACCAGGCAAACTATTATAAGTGTTTCTCAACGATCGGTCTGTGGACAAGTGCCAGTCCCTGAGATCTTCCTGACTCAGTTTAGGAAGGCAGCAAGCCAGTCCCTGGAATCAAAAAGTGTTTCTCAACTTGTATTAGGCTATGTCTACACTAGTAAGGTTTTTTCTGTCACTGTAGTAGATTCACTCTTGAGAGACAGTAGCTAGGTTGACAGAAGAATTCTTCTGTTATCTTTGTGTTTACAGAGGGGGTTAGGTCAACTTAATTACATGACGGTGTGAAATTCTTCATAGATCTGAGATAAGCTAGGTGGGCCTACATTTTAGATGTAGACCAGGCCTTCGATTCAGCCTCACGGAAGTTATTGACATGCTATTAACTTCCTCTGATCATTGCCTTGGAGCTGCAAGACACTGGAGAATTTATTAGCGCTATACTTTAATGTTATGCTTTGCAAGCTGCCTTCTCACCCTGGCCCATGTGTCGGTTTTTAGTGCTGAGTATCATACTTAGGCCTGAAGTCATCACCTGAAGTCAAACCAACAATCCGGCCACAAGTTGTCATTAGAGATTTGCTCTGATCTGAGGTTGAATCCAAGCTCTGGGAAGGGAGCAAGATGGCTTTATATGCCCTTTGTAGAGTCCTAATTTGTGGGGAGAGTCCCCCATAAGTAAGAGTAGTCCTATGGGATGCTCTAACTTATAGGTGCTCGCCCCTATGACATTAGGGGCTATGCTTTTAAGGGCTGAGCTTCCCAGAAGAGTCTGGGCAGTGCACTGTAAAGCCTTAGGTATGGGTCACAGTTTCAGGGTAAACTGTACCTTTGACCTTCTCCCCTACCCTCCATCTTCTTTTTCACTTACTGAAGGTTACAGGCTGCCAATTGTCACCTCTCTTGGGCAGATACCCATGTCTCTCTCTCTCTCCAGAGTGGGGGTTTAGGCTTGCAATCCCTCTGCGTCTCACTGTGACTTCTCCAGCAGATATGACCAGGGTCCACAATCTGTGGTAAAAGTTTCTCCAGGGGCTATAACCATGCACAACAGTTACCAACCAGCCTTCACAAAACAAGATACATTTAGGCTTAGGGTAAAAGCTCGACAGAGAAAACACACAAAAATAACCTACACCCAGGTGACAGAACTACCAGAGGTCAAACAATTTTATGGGGCCCTAGCAAGACAGTCTTTCCAACCCTTCCACAAGGATTGGAGGTCCCGCCTGAGGAGGAGGAGGCCCTGTCAGTCTGCTGGATGAGAAAAAAGGCTGTCAGGTTAAATGCAGCCCTTTTATGCCAAAAGCCCTTGTATTGTGTGTTGGTCTCTGTTTGTTTGATAAAATTCAGGTTGAACTAGTAAAGGGCAACCTTCCTGGGGCTGGTACTCTCTGGAGGTGTTTTATATCCTAAGTGATTCACCTTAATTAAACCCCACTATGTTAGTTACTGAAGGAGCCGTGGTACCCCTCCCAGTCTGGAGTTGCATTCACTCCCTATCATACGTTAATCATTCATAAACTTAATGGAGCATGGTACCATGTCTGGTATGCAGGTGCAATATCTGTTACAATATGCACAGGCCCTTGGAACCAGGCACAGAATAAACCAGAGCTCTTGAAAACACCTTGAGTACACTGATCACTGAACACCAGAGCCCTGGAGATTTACGGATCACTGCAGCTGCTCAGAATAGCTGGAACACAAAGTTCTAGTTACGCCTATTACAAAAAATAGCTTCCCCAGGCGGCGCACTTCAGTGTGACAATGTGAGGAACTTAGAAAGCTCTACTTTTGGGTAGTGCTGGGGGAGAGTGTTGTATGTGAAGACATATATGTGGAGGAAGAAATAAAGCTGGAATATAGCAGGGTCTCGGCTTTCTCTTTTCTAACGTATGAGCTCTAAACAGCTGTCAGAAGTGAGTTGGCTCTTGCACATCCACAAATTAAGAATATTGGGGGGGAAATCCCAGAACAAAACCAAACCCAGAGAACATCAACCCAGAATAAAAGATTCCAATTCCTGAGCAGACAGTCATAAGGAGGTGATTAGCCATTGCACATTCCTTAGCTCAGAATGGGAAAACTTCTGAAATGCACAGAGTCTAGATAAAAAGAAAAGAGAAATGTAAGAGGGTAGTCTATCCCTTCCAAGGCTAGACAGAGCCTATTTCAAACAGACATCTCAGCCTGCACGATAGAATTATGAGCTGTACTGGGGAAGGGGTCTGGTGCTTTCTGTAAAAGACTCACTTGATGAGGAGCTGTAGGAAGCAGTGTGGATCCTGTGGCAGGTCCTGGAGTGGAGGTGGGGGAGAAGCAAGGGGAAAGGCCTCTGCAGAAGACTCAAGGTCGAGGAAAAACCTGGGTTTCTATGTAGAACATAAACTGGAACTGTGCCTGGATGGAAGGGCCTGAGTAAACTTTGGGTGTGGGTCCTTCCTGAGCTGAAAGAGACAAGTCAGCAGTTCACAAGCTACAGCTTTTAGCATGGTTGTGGGCAAAGGCTGCCACATAATCCATTAGCTGGATATATCAGCAGGAAAGTGGAAGAACCAATGTAAAATCCCACCAAACATGTCATATGCAAAAGGTATCTTTTCAACAACTGAAAGCAAGAATCTGGAGAAACAATATACCAGTATATTGCCAACCATACAACATGAATTATGTATGAAATTATCAAATCTTAAAAGTTAATTTGTGATACGCTAGTAATAGAGATGAGAATGCACAGTCCACACTATCTCTAACAAGAGCTGTAGACATATACTAAGCTAATCAACAAGCTCCCATCCAAATGCAGACTATAAGTGGATCAGGCACAGATAATTCACCAGGAAACCTAGGGAGAGCATAAAACTATAAAAAATTGTGCAAAATGAAAACACAAAGAGGAGGAGACGAAGTGCAAAAGAAGATGTGTGGGTATCATGGAGAAAAACCAGACCATGGAAAATTCCCAACATGTGCAATAATTGTGGCAAGAGGAATTCTATGCCAATGCTGCAGGCAAGAAAAGCAAAGAAAAATGTGTGTCCTATCAAGAAAATAAGCAGTGACTTAGAGGATGAGATTTTATTGTATTTGGCATTAATACAGTACAAAATGGCAAATATGGCTTGTAAAGCTCTGACTAGCACCAGATGCAAAGACAAGGCAGCAGCACAGAAAGGCAATTGAATGCCAAATAGACAGTGGGGCACCAGTGCCTGTGGTAAACTATAAAGACTTCCTCAGCATCATGCAAGAGAAAGAGCAATTGCAACCCAGCAAAGCCAAACTAAAATTATACAATGGCACAATCATAATGCCACCAGGACAATGTCAACTACAAGCAGAATACCAAAGAAAAAGTATACAGGCTGAAATTTCAGGTAGTACAGACCACATAAGCCACTGCTTTCAGCTAAAACAAGTGAATTCATGAACCTAGTAACACTAAACTGTGACAATTTATACCACAGACACACAAGCAAAACAGATCTATCCAGAGCAGACAATGTACTGTGGCATTCTTGCAGCAAAGCTGCTAAAAGACTAGATGTTTTTGAAAGACTAGATTGCCTTCCAGGCATGTTACACCTAGAAATAGATCAAATGATTCAGCCACACACCAGATGCAAAGACAAGGCAGCAGTACACGAAGTTACTTGCAGAGTACCTGGTGCATTAAGGGGGGGAAAAAAAGGTGGTGGTGGGAGAATCAATGAAGCAAAAGGAACAAGACATCATTGCTAAAATCACAGTCCACCAGCTGGATGAGCAGCATGGTAGCTACTGAGAAGTCAGGCAAGCTACTCATTTTTTAGATTCAAATAAATTAAAGCACTGAAGAACTCAGTACCAAATGCCTACAATTAAAGAAATATTACTTCACCTGTCCAAAGCAAAAATATTCTCCCTATTTGATCCCAAAGATGGATAGTGGCAAGTGCAACTGGATAAGGAAAGCAGTTACATCACCACATTATGAACACTACAAGGTTGATACTGCTGTTGAGAATGCTATTTGGGATCAAACCTGTAGCAGAAGAATATCAATGCTACCAGCAAGAAGAACTAATTTGAGTTGCAAGAATCAGCATCATAGCTGATGAAAGTCCAGTATATGGACATGGAGATAGCATAGTAGAAGCTGACAGATCACAACCCTACCCAATCTGTCTGTTAGAAAAACCTGGGGAAATAAATTTAATATTAAATAAAAACAAGGTGAAATTTCAATTGACTGCAGTACTATACATGGGACAGCTGATGATCTACCAAAGGCTATGACTTGACCCCAAAACACTCAGGATACAGTAGATGCCCACACCTAAAGATCAGTTCAGAAATTGCTGAGATGACCAACTTCCTATCCTGAAACATATAATGTGAGTAAAAATGCAACTATACAATGTGGTGCCAGTGCAATGGAGTTTAGGGCACCATCCATACGAAAGGGACCACTTCTTTTGCGTCAAAGGCATTGTTGCCAACCAATCAAAGACATGCCTAAATTGAAAAGGAATGTCTTGCAATAGTGGTGACATGTGAAAAATTCAATCAGAATTTTCAAGGATGGGAAACTATTTGAATAGAAAGTTATCATTAACCTATAGAGCATTTTTTAAAAGCCATTGCCCCAAAATGCCTTCAGAGCATATTGTAGCATTGCCGTTTCAACAGTTCAGAGGTACACGATCAGAAAGAGACTGACATGTACATAGCTGACTTCTTCTCCAAAATAGTCTGGCCACATGAAAATCATAGAATCATAGGGCTGGAAGGGACCTCAAGAGATCTAGTCTAGTCCAGTTCACTGAACTTATGGCAGGACTAAGTAATATTTAGACCATCCCTGACAGGTGTTTGTCTAATCTGCTCTTAAAAATCTCCACCTCCTTAGGCAATTTATTCCAGTGATTAACCATCCTGACAGTTAGGAATTTTTTCCCAATGTCCAACCTAAACCTCCCTCGCTGCAGTTTAAGCCCATTGCTGCTTGTCCTGTCCTCAAAGGTTAACAATTTTTCTCCCTCCTCCTTGTAACGACCTTTTATGTAATTGAAAGCTGTTATGTCCCGTCAGTCTTCTCTTCTCCAGGCTAAACAAACCCAGTTCTTTTAGTCTTGCCCCATAGGTCATGTTTTCTAGCCCTTTAATCATTTTTGTTGCTCATCTCTGGACTTTCTCCTGTTTGTCCACATCTTTCCTGAAATGTGGCGCCCAGAACTGGACACACTACTCCAGTTGAGGCCTAATCAGCGCGGAGTAGAGCGGCAGAATTACTACTTGTCTGACTTACAACACTCCTGCTAATACATCCCAGAATCATGTTTGCTTTTTTTTTTTTTTTTTTTTTTTTTTTTGGCGCAACAGCATTACACTGACTCATGTTTAGCTTGTGGTCCACTGACTCCCAGATCCCTTTCCACAGGACTCCTTCCTAGGCAGTCATTTCCCATTTTGTACGTGTGTAACTGATTGTTCCTCTCTAAGTGGAGTACTTTGCTTTTGTCCTTATTGAATTTCATCCTATTTACCTCAGACCAATTCTCCAGTTTGTCCAGATCATTCTGAATTATAATCCTATCCTCCAAAGCACTTGCAACCCCTCCCAGTTTGGTATCTGCAAACTTAAGTGTACTATTATGCCGTTATCTAAATTGATGAAAATATTGAACAGAACTGGACCCAGCACTGATCCCTGCGGAACCCCACTCATTATGCCCTTCCAGCATGACTGTGAACCATGGATAACTACTTTCTGGGAATGGTTTTGCACCCACCTTATAGTAGCTCCATCTAGGTTGTATTTCCGTAGTTTGTTTGAGAAAGTCAAAATAAGGCAACTGAACAAGAATGAGATCCTTAAACTGACAGAAATATCAAACACAGAAAGACAAAGCATCAACCCAGCCAGTTATGTGTCTGTTTCAAGGTAGAAGCTAGAAAGAATCTGAGAACCAATTATGTAAGACAAAAATTTAGAAGTGCTTGCATCCATTTGTCTGTCAGGATGGCCAGACTCCAGAGGAGAAGCCCACTTGCCTCCCAGGGAATCCTGGAACTATAGAGAGGAACTGAGTGTTCAAGACAGCATCATATATAAAGGCAGTAGAATCATAATACCGAGATCACAGAGAACAAATTCTCCCAAGAATACATCAGACACATTCTGGAATAGAAGCATGTCTTTAGGTTTCCAGAGACACCATATCCCTTGGCTGGTCATGTCTGGCCAGCATATTAAAGACATGAGCAGTTGTGATACAGGTGAGGAAATGGAGGACAAGTAACAGACAATGAAAATGCACAGCATTCCCAACAGATCATGGAGAAAAGTCAGAATAAATCTTTTCACTGCAAGCCATAGAAAGCACCTCATTATTGTAGACTACTTGTATACTTCTGTGAATTAGATGAATGGTCAGACTATATTGCAACGACCAACACAGAGAAAACAATGAAGCATTTCACAGTTTGGGATACTGTACCTGCTGCAGTGTTTGGAGATCTGACTCCAGTTTACCTGCAAAGAGAGTGCACAATTTATCCAGGACTGAGAACTCAATCATACCACAGCCAGCCAAATGGCAAAGTTGAATCAGCAGTTAAAATTGCTACTAAAGAGAGCTGCAAAAAGCAAAGAAAATACATAGAAAGCCTTTCTTGAGTGGAGAAAAACCCCCTCAGAAGGCTTTAATAAGAGCCTAGTCCAACATGTGCATCTTGATATCAAACCTACTTTGGTGCCTGTAGCCCAAGTATTGCTACAACTGGCGGTTGTGGAAGGTGTAGCAGACAAAGGGCAGAGAGACCTGCAGAGGCCAAAGGCTATGACGACACACAAGCTAAAGATCTTCCAGAACTACAAATGGGAAACCCTGTCAAGATCAAACTACTTGGGACAAATCATGGACTTGGAAGCAAGCTACATATGAACAGATAAATCCTTGTTCATATAACATACTTTGTGGGGGGGCATGTTCACCCCTACAAAGAGAAACATGGACATTCAGGGTGTTGAAATATGCGCTCTGCAGAGACACAAACATCAGGACATGGAAGAAATGCAGGCCAATGAGTGACCAATCGATAGTGAAACAGAGTCTCAAAGCACCAGAAGAATCAAGCACAAGGCAGTCTCCTGTCACCATAGGAAACTCTCATTTGCTCAACATCTAACTGCCTTGTGTGTAGGGTATACACAAGACTTTGTATTGTACTAAGTAGTGAAAGAAACACCCTCCCAAAAGCAGAGGAAATACCTTCGTTACCAAACAAGTGAAGAGTTAGTTTAAAAAAAGTTGGTGGTATGAAATACACTTTATGCTAAGAGTACAGGCAGTTTATAGTTTTCATCTTTTAATTCTGTGCTCTCAAATGTGACAAATGATGCCGGCATTAGAGCTGGATGTAACTGATTTTTTTGTTTGTTTTCTTCATTTGGCTTTTCAAAAAGACAGAGGAAAAAAAACAAACCTGTTTTCAGGTTCGACTAAAACAAATTTTTTAAATTTTTGTGGTGAATCAAAGGAAAATTAATTTTGGTCAAACAAAGCATTTAGTTCAATCTGAAACAGTTTTGTCTTCAATTTTGAGTGCTTAACACTATTAAAATCAAAGGAAATTTCTAAATGAAAAAGCAAGGTGTAAACTGAAATTGAAATGCTTGTTTGGAATTTTTTGGGGTTTTTCCCCCCAAAATGAACAAATTTGAGAAACTGACATGACTATTTGAAATATGGGGTGTTGTTGCTGAATCTGCGTTCTTCTGCAGAAAATTTCAGTCTACAAATTTCGCCCACATCAAGGTACGATAAACATATTCTTAGCTAGGAGCATTATATTATGATGATGATGGGTAGACACTTACTTAAAGAACTCTATTTTCAGGAAGTGGATAGCAGCGCACTCTACATGGAGAAAGATATAAAGCCAGAATGTTGCACTGTCCTGGTTCCGTTTTACTGCTTGAACATTGTATAATACCTTCTGCCCTCCTTCAGAATCTTTTGCAATGGAACATGCCTTATAACTGCACTACATTAGTATTTATTACAAAGAGAGATGTATTTAACTACTTTGATCCTCAGAATGAAGAGAATCCTCTGAATAGATACAGTGGACACTGATGGATGCCGTATGCATCCTAAGGTGCAGGAAGATAAAGATTAAAGAAAGAGATCAGTACTGGCCCATACTCCATAGCAGGGGTTCTCAAATTTTTTTCTGGGACCCCCTTTGAAAATATTTTAGGCTGTGATGACCCTCCCATGCCATGTCAACCCCACCCCCATGCCATAGTACCCTTACTTATGCACTCTGCTCCAGGCGGCACTGCTTTCAGAGCACCTGGCCAGCAACCGCTGCTCTCCAGTCACCCATATCTGAAGGACTCTGGCTGTCAGTCATGTACAGGGCTGAAAGCAGCAGCCACGGCATGTGTGGAGGCTAACAGCTCGTGACCCCCTCCTCTCCCTCTTCCCCCCCCCCCCCCCCCCCCCGGTAATAATCTTGCAATCCCTTGAGGGGTCCTGACTCCTAGTTTGAGAACCCCTGCTCCATAGATTGTGTGTATCTGCCATATTTTTACTTTTAGGTTAGTCATCTCACTATTAGAAGTCAAATCATTATTTACATAGCCTTCAATGGGTTTCCAAGATCTTTATGATGTATGCAAGCAAGGACCCTGCTCCAAAAAGCTTTATATCCTTGGCCAGTGGATGTTTATAGCCCCAGTAAAGTGGATCTGGTTGTTCACTGTGAACAATATTCATTATGAATGTAGCCTGTTCTTGATCTATTGTTCACAAACTGATCCTAATTTCTCCAAATGCATTTGTTGTGTGCATAAGTATCCACCAGATACTTGGGGGATGAAATTAAACAAGCTTACACACTTCTGAAGTCCCACATAAGCAGTTTTCATGGCTGTGCTGCCTAAAGGCTTTGCCCAGAGTGAATTTCATCCCGATTAATGTTTTTCCTTTACTGTTCACAAATGGTCTCAATGACTATTCACAATTTGTTATTCATGTGATCATCTAAGTCACAGGACATTGGATCTGATCCCTGATGGAATGAGTGAACTCTTTTAAACCAGAGAATAACAAATAATTACTAATGAGTAATCGACTTCTGGTACAAAGTATTGGACAAACAATCATTTATGCAAGCTTCTCAGAACTTCAGGATTTGTGAACACTTTCATGAATGCCCATTCTGAATAATAAAACACAGCAGGGGATTGACTCACACTGGGCTCAGATTCACAAATAAAATTAATGCATCATGTTTGTTTGTTTTTAACCATTCTGTCAGCTCTATCTGCTAGTGCATTTTATCTAAAATAAAGTAAATTAGATTAGTTTTGGATTTGAGCAATGTTTGGAGGCTACATCCCCAGACATCCAATAGAAAGGGAAATGATTTATTGAGAACAAAAAGTCTAGTTTGAGAGATGCTAAAGAAGAATCTTAATTGGAATCCACATCTCAGACAAATTCTGTAATCTTGGTTATGTACCTTTTTCAATAATTCCAGCAGTATTGAATTGGATCAGTTAGAGACTGCCTAGTGTCACAACACGTTGCTTTTTCTAATCAGACCTGCTATTCTTTACAAATACACAAGGCTGAAATAAGGTTCAGTACCTCCTCCCTGCCCTATCATTTGTTCCTGTAGTTCAGCATCAGTGGTAGACTAAAAGATTGAATTCCCACTTGAGCACCTTGCTTGGCGGTTGTCACTGGTATACCGAGAGACACAGTCCCATGCAAGAAAAAGCTTGCTGGGGAAGCTTACTACAGATCTTCGTTTGGTAAGGTGGGGAAAAAGGAACTCTCATTTTGTATACAAACTGCATTTTCAGGCCATTACACTAATGTTTATCAGTCACTAGAAACAGTTCTACTTAACAAAACTTAGTTTGTTGCTTTTTAAATTTTGTGTCTTGACTTGAGAAGAAGTGCTGTTTTTCACAATGGCTTTTATGTAGCATTACTGTACCACTGATGTAAAAAACAATGTGATTGGTACACCACTTGTTGTGACTATGAAACTGAATTATTACTGAAGAATAATTGATACCCTTCAATGCAGAATAACTTTTGTGTTGTGACAGCATTGTCACTGCAGTGACTGTGATTCAACAAATGAGTGTCATGAGATCTAATGGCACAGACTGTAAATTTAATATAAATTATTACAGCTGTGTTATGGATGGCCAATTCAAATTTACTCCAAACTGAGTATGATTGCAGTGACTGCAATATTATTTACAAAGCAAATAAGCTCCACCATGATTTTCTAGTGGCTGATGTTTTCAGTCCATGTAACAAGATGTGCTAAGTCAGTGAATGTTTTTTTTTTTTTTTTTTTTAGGACTAGGTTTACCTGTGAGCCTGAAATTTAGAACATATGTCAAACATCTCATCTTTTTCATCTCCTACAGTTTTTTTAAGCTTTGGCAAAATTCAATTCAGCCTTATGATGTCAGCTGCATTTCCTGTTGAACTATAGGGTAATTATATTGCCACTTTGATCACGACACGCTCTACTCAGGAACAAACAAGATCTCTTTATTCAGGTCACACAAGCTGTATATACTTCTATGGCTTGGTGCTTGCAATCCCTACTTGTGAATCAAGAGAAAAGGCTGCTTGGGCATCAGGATTTTTGATGTGAGGTTTTTAAGAAGAGATTTGGATGTTACCAACGAATCTGAAGATTTTCCTTTCTGCGTGTTACTGTAAAATTGAATTTTGGCTACTTTGCCAAAGTCTAAGGACGTATGACATGGTAGATGATATGGTAGAAGCAAATAATAGGTAAAACATGATATATGACCTCTTTTATGGGCTTCACAATATTAGTCAAGTTATCAGAACCAATAAATGCCAACTTTAGTCCCTGTGCCATTAACAAGAAAAATGACGGCAGAATTGGCCCATGCCTGATCTGGCTCCTGTTAAGTTAAAGACAAAATTCCCTTTCAGCAGGAGCTGGATTGGGTCTGCTATATTAATTTAGGTGGAATATATAGGCCCAAAGTGTCAGTGATGTTAACATGACCCTGTAAATGTCCAACATTAAACAGTTTTAAATAAGGTTTGGGGTTTGGTATACAATGACCTCATCCTGCTAAGTACTAAGGAAAAAGACTGTTGGAAAAAAATAATTTTTAAACTGTTTATTAAAGACAGAAAAGAAGGGAAAACACTTGAAATTTGAAATATAAAGTATTAAATAAGGGTTTCATTTTAACAATATCCCTTGTTTCCTTTCTCCTTACCTGGAGAGTTAAGAAAACCCAATTTTGAAAATCTTTTAGATGGCATTAAAAATGGTAATGACTGTATTTAGGGGGCAAAAAGACTAAGCCAGTTGAGAGGGGCTGGAGCAGTTGTTGCCACTGTTGTTAAAGTCCAGCCCTGTTTCCTAATGGAGAAAACCACACACACAAAAGGGGAAAGGAAAGAAGAGCAAAGATAGACAATGCAGCTTCTGTCTTCAGTGTTGACTTTTATTTGCAACTTACTGCTGGAAAAACACAGGCATGGCCCATGATCTTACTGCTACTCTGAGGACCTGGCAAACTTTTACCAGCATTGGGCTGTTGAGGGTATTGCTTTTAGCTGTCTTTGCTTGTAAGCCTGTAGCTAGAATGTTGCAAAATATACACTCTTGGCCAGCTAAGTTAGACTCTTATTAGGGAGAAGGACAAAAGAGGGATAGGAAAGAGAAGAAATAAGATAGGGAAGGAAAAGGACACGTGAGGGGAAAGGGAGAAAGTTTCATTTACCAGATGATATTTGGGATTTAGCCAGAGCTGAGGAGGTCATGATGTTATCTGGGTCCTTCTCTTTGGCCCATTCTGATTAGGACATGTCTCAGGATTATGATAACAGAGGCCAGTGATTTCACAATGGATCCCAAGGCCCCAGGAGACTGAGGCGTGGCTGCCATGATTATGTCTGCTCCTTCCCATTCTTCTGTTTTTCAGTCAGTCGATATTTGTATCTGATAATTTTTTCTCCCAACATCTTTTTTTATTTAAGTACCTCAAAAAGGAATGATGGGTAAAATAGCTTATTCCTTCCTTATTTTGTCCACCAGTTAGTTCTAAATTCTGACATGCTGTCTTTGGTTCATTGATTTCCAGTCCCACACTTCTCTTGTTTACCATATATGATCTTACCACAGTCCTTGAGTTATATCAATAGGCAATTGTTTGGACTAATTCAGCCTTTCTGTCTCCCTTTTATACTTCTTCCCATCAACATTTATCAATATATGTGATTGGAACATTTCACCAACTTTTATCCACGATCTCACAGTTGAGCTCCCAGTTAGGGTAAAATTGTAGGCTCAATTATTAAAACAGACCCTAAATTCCTTCAGCAAATTTTCACCACTGTAGTAGTGCTTTGAAAGATATTCAGAGATGTGGATAGGGAGATTTCAAGTGCAATATTTCAATGATTTAGTTCAGTCGCTCTCAACCTTTCCAGACTATTGTACCCCTTTTAGGAGTCTGATTTGTCTTGCGTACTCCAAGTTTCACCTCATTTAAAAACTACTTGCTTACAAACTCAGACATAAAAATACAAAAGCGTTACAGCACACTATTATTGAAAATTTGCTTACTTTCTCATTTTTAACATAATTATAAAATCAATTAGAATATAAACATTATACTTACATTTCAGTGTATATAGAGCAATATAAACAGTCATTGTATGAAATTTTAGTTTGTACTGCCTTCACTAGTGCTTTTTTTATGTAGCCTGTTGTAAAACTAGGCAAATATCTAGGTGAGCTATGCCCACTGGAAGACCTCTGTGTTACCCCCAGGGGACGTGTACCCCTGGTTGAGAACCACTGATTTGGTTGACCGATTTGGTTTCTTGGCGGCATTTTATTTATTTAGTAGAGGTACAAAACACCTATTATGCAGTGACTAATTTTGTGGCGTTTTCAAAAGGGATTAAATGGTAATTCCATGCTTGGCAGTAGCTAGTACGTTTTGTGTGAATCAGGGAGACTTTGCCCAGTTTGTTTTGTTTTGGCCTCTAGGTCTAATGTTCTGTTTTTATCATATTTTATGGGGGGTTTTTAGCTCAAATTCTGCAAATTAGCCAAGATTTGTCATAAGAATCAGAACTTGAACTCTAGCTGACTCTCCCACCCCTACATGATACAGTTAAGTGGCAGGTTGTGGTACTTTTAAGATGTTAAGATAAGAAAAAGCCTTTACAATTAAAAGTGTACTAATGTTCATTTCTGCACCCCAAAGTGTGGGGGTGGACTGCTGGGGGCCAGATCCTGTGCCAAGGGAACAGGGTCTCCATATGATTAGCCCTGGCCTCCTGTAGACTGCTCGGAATCTGTTAGGTTTGTGGGAGGATCCCACAACCAGCTCTGCAAGCGTGGTGGGGGGTGGGGAAGGAGGAAGGGGTGGACAAACCTTACTTGTCCCCAAGAGAATGAAAGGAGAGAAATTCCATGAGGGGATCCTTTCAGAGATTCAAGACACGTCTCTGAGGGAGCAAGAGATTTTCCATGGGAGAAGTTGATTTCGCAAATACCGAAAATTCTCAGTGCCACTTTAAGTAGCTTTGGGCTTCTGTTACAGAATAAAAAAAACACTTTTGTAGCACCTTCAAAAATAATTTCAATGCCACAGGATAGACCGATACAAACTCAATTTTCACAGACATAGGCACTTTTGGATCATTGCGAATTCTGTCTTCAGTCTATATTTGCACAATAATCCTGAAAACAAATCCTGAAATTCCCCTTTGTTTATATCTTTCTTGGGCAAGGCTGCACATATTTTTTTTTTTCCTGCTCACTTATTGTCTGGGTTTCTAATCCTGTGGGCATTTTCCGTTTTTGCTCTCTATTCATTCTTCCATTTGCAGAATTTCTGGCACCTGCTTTCAGAAGGTGTGTGAGCCTACACGAAACATGGAAAGAAGAAATCTTGTAAACATTTCAAAATCAGGTGCTAGTTAATAGGAAAGCCAAACAGCACTATTTCATACAGACTGAATAACAATGCAATAAATTATCAGCAAATCTGAAATGGAGACATGTTTGTTAGTGTAGATTGAGCTAGGGAATTGAGAGGCTTGGTGCGAAAGCCAAAAGATGGCATTATAGCAGAGTTATTGATCTATTATCCTTAAAATTAAGGCCAGTTTTCCATTTAAAGCTCAACTCTTCTAAGAGTTTCAGCTCATGTGCCTAGTAGCTTACACTGATCATGTATTAACAGAGATGTTAATGGGATTTTTAGACTTTAAAATTTCATACCAGCTGGATAGTTCAAGGAGGAGAGCAGTGGTTCTTTGCATCTGGTCCAACCAGCTGGTGTCTGTCTGAGTCCTACCTTGGGCAGAAATTTGGAAAAGTTGGAAGGTATGTTACAATAATTTGTCAGGGTTTTTTTGGTTGGTTAGGTTGGATTTTTTGTTTTTGTTTTTTCTTTGTTGGGGGGAGGAGGGGAACAATGATGTAATCTTTTTTTTTTTTTTTTTAAATAATTAGACATATGAATGCTTCCTGCCAGGGAAGGGGCATTTCAGGGGGTGGAAGAATCGGGTAATTGAGTCAGAGGGGTTTGGGGTTGCATTGAGAGTTGTTCTCATTCAGGTGAGAGTATTACATTGAGATGAATGGGCCATTTCACACTTCTCTGAGCCACCTGGATTAGTAGAGCTGGATGCTGCACCTACCCAGAGTAAACGGGGTTGGGGGTGATGTGAGGGCTCACCCAGACTGGCCAGGCAGTGCACAGAATATAGCTTCTATTCAGAAAATTGATGTGGCTCTGAGAAGAGCCTTTGGGTTCCCTCATCATTCCTAAGGGGAAAGTAGAATTTGAAAGCCAAGCACAGTTGGAAACTTGGATACACCAGCCACGTGCACACTTCAGGGACCCATCCCCACACTTGGGGTGAGGGGAAGCCTGAACAAAATAGTGTGGTGGGGGGGCCATCTGGGAGTGTGGCTGGAATAGAAGGGACAAGTTTGGCTAGTGGCGCAAAGAAGCAGGGGGAAGAAGGGCCAGGATCTGTGGTCTACTTGACCTGCATGCTGTTCATAACTGCCACAATGACCTACCAACACATTTTCTTTCTGTTAAAAAATACTAGGAAATGAAATGGCACAAACCTTAATTAACATAGAGTTAAGATTTCCCAATGCCAGGTCATGCCCTTCCATAACATTGAGTTCAGCAAATCTCTAGCTTCAGAAAACCAGAAAAACCAGAGTTTAGGTACACGCCTCCATGACTAGCTCTGTCCTCTCTGAGCAATGCCCCATAACATACATATTGACACTCTGGCTTTTCACTGTAAAGGAAAGGAGCTACCAGCACCTTTCCTACACTCACACACTTAGGCCATGTCTACACTTACAAGTTTACGGCAGCACAGCTGTACCAATACAGTTGTGCCTCTGTAAGCATGCTCATGTAGCCATGTTATGCCAATGGGAAAGAGTTCTCCCGTCAACATAATCAAACCAGTTCAATGAGCGGCGGTAGCTATGTCGGTGGGAGAGCGTCTCCTGCTAACATAACACTGTGCACACAAGCGCTTATGCCAGCAAAACTTCTGTTGCTCAGGGGTGTGTTTTTTCACAATCAAGGATTGGTACCTGGGCTGGGTCTGAGTGCCTGGGTTAGCCTAGCCTTGCTTTGAGCA
Source organism: Emydura macquarii macquarii (assembly GCF_026122565.2). Classification (NCBI taxonomy): domain Eukaryota; kingdom Metazoa; phylum Chordata; order Testudines; family Chelidae; genus Emydura; species Emydura macquarii. The sequence continues at coordinate 19,245,996 of NW_027131527.1, read as the reverse complement.
CCTCCATTCTACAGCCATCCCTTCTTTACTGTGTCCTCACTGTTCGTACATTCACCCATGTGTGTCTGGGAGCATATCCCATGGTTCTTTGTACCGATATGCTCTATTATTTTTCCCAGTCAGTTGAGAGAACTTGTCTGTACTTTGAAAAGGGAGGGAGGAGGACTGTGGACAGGCACTGAATGATTATCAGAACTAGAGTGATTGAGCCTGTGTCCTCACTGCGAAGTGGGCAGGTGCCAGCACAAGTTAAAGTGGAGCTGAGATTCTAATTTATATCCCCAGTCAGATAAGCTAGCATCTCCAAACCCAGTTAAAATCTTTTTATGTCTGGATGGTAGGTGTGGGTTCAAGCTGAAACCAGAAAAAGAGCCCAGGTTAACTGTTCAGTGAAGACATACTAGGTGCTTGTTGCATGCTCTGTGCACTATGAACTTAGAGGCAAGTGCTATTAGTGTTCCAGGTAGAGCAGGATGGAAACTTTTAAAACCATTTGGGCGGGGGAGGGGAGGTTTTCATTTTGAAAAGTGGCCTTTTTTAAAAATTGAAATTTTGTGAAAAACTGCCAACTTTTTTGAAAATATTTTTAGTGAAAACTTTTATCAAAATGGCTATCGAATTTTTTCATTTACTGAAAGCCAGGTAAAAATATTTAGTGAAAAAAAATCAATAACTGTTTCAGTAATGGTTATAAATAATTTGATCTTTTGACAAGCTCTAGCTCTAAGCACTAGGCTCAGCAGTCTCCAGCCCTTGTTGGATCCCCATAGACACACATTTCAGATAAGTAACGGGATTCAAATACTAAGGCTGCCAGAAAATTAATGATTCACATACCCTAGGAACAGTTACTTTAACAGTTACAAATAAAATCAAACCTACAGTTCCTAAATCCGCCCTGGGAACAGTTCTGTATAGAGCTGTGCGAATAACTTGCCTTCTCAGTTTGCTGGCAGTTCTGGGGGTGGGGAAAAGGTTTCAGGTCTAAAAATAATTTTGGACAAAAATTGTGCCCAGTTGTAGTTCAATACAGGGATATAAGTAACAGTGCCAATAGGCTCCCCCCTACACCATCGTCCTGCTGTGCACATGCAGTTGCCCCTGTGGTTCCTACCCTCAGCACACTGTTTTGTACAGCCTTCTACTGCACCTACTGCAGACTTCCTGCATGCAGCAGGTTAACCCTATATCTTCACTGTCTAGATTCTTTTCCTCCAGCTCAGCCAGGGTGAAGGGGAAGGTACTAATCAGCCTTTAATTACAATACCTTTGTGACCAGTAGATAAATCCTACACTAGCTAGTGAGGTTAAAATCCTCCCCAGCAGCAAGACGCCATTTAAATCACTACTGGAACTGCAAAGGGGAAGAGAAATAGGATTTGACAGCTAGCAAAAATGAATGGTAGGACTGATTCTTGAGGGGAACCTTAACATGCCTAACTAGGAGCATACACTTGGTTTTCAGAGGATCAGGGATGTAAACTAACAGCTGAAAAGCTAACAAAAAGATGAATATGAAAGACAGTAGCCAGGAGGCCTTGCAATCTAATTGGCTATGAGAAAAAGCCTTTTCTCAAAAACATAGGTGTGTGCTGGAAAAAAATGTTCCTTTTGTCTTGTGGAATTTTGGCCTGAAGGAAGTAGGAGGTCTTATGTTTTGGACATGTAATAGAGAACGTGTGGTGCCACAGCAATTGACCTAAAACCCTGTATTATGGTTTTTTCCCCTAACGAGAGCAGTTAATTTGCCACAATCTGTGTGTGCAATAATAGGAAAAATAATCTGAGAAGAGAAAATGTCTTTTCACTTTAGTCTGTTCTTCTTTCCCTTGTATCGAGGAGTACTGACTAAGGTTTCACCCATGCCTATTGTAATGCTAACAAACACGTATTGAGTCCCGGAAAACAGAAAAGGCATCAGGAAAAGATTCATGTGCAGAGATAAGCAATAGGTTAGCCAGTTAGCTCACATTCCTACTTCTTTGGCCACTCATCATGTGATGCAGACACAAGGGATATGTTTCACAAGAGGGTGTTGGATTGTAGAATGGCCTAATTAAATCAGCTATGCATTTCTACACGCAAATGTCAATGCAGAAGGAGTTTGTGGAAGCCTCCCTGGAAACACTTAGTGTGAATGGCACAGGTCTGTAAAAGCCTTTAGGGCCTTACATTCTCCAAAGTGTGACTACTCTTCTGCATACGAAAACTGGGGATTGGATTAGACACAGCACACCTATATTTGTGCACCATTGCTTTCTATGCTGAGTGGATGGACTTCTGACAAATTGGCTCAGGATTTGCCACACTGGATTAATTCATGTTCCATGTAATTAAGTAATCTATGAAGCTTAATAACTTGTCTCTGGCACCTAATACCTGATACTTCAGAGGAAGGCAATTCTTCCTTCTACCGCACCTAGCCACTTGTACCATGTTGTACATGGGATGAAAAATTCCTTCCATTTCCCTTTTGAAAGCTTGGGATAGGCAATGCAGAAAATATGAACATTAAGTCCCAGCCCAGAAATCTTAGTCTAGATTGAACATGGAGATGTAGAAGATGGACTGGGACACAACAAAATGAAGTGACAGAGTAGTGATAGTAGTAAGCATACCTTGGTTTAGAGCCACAACTTCTAGATCCACATTTTTTTTTTCCTGTCATCCATTTTACCAGCTCCACTGTGAGGTAAATAACAGGGTATAGCTCTCTGGGAAGGCATGTGTTTTAGGGATACATGTAAAGGAAGACATACTGGAGGCTTTATTGATAATCTGTATACTTTCTCTCTCATAGCCTTTTTAAATGTATGCATGTTATTTTCCTTGTAATAAATCGTAAACCCAAGCGGTCCCCTAGGCCCAGAACTTCATTCTTTCTTTTATATATCTTGAGAAACTCCTCCCGACACTCCTGGCATTGTACTGAAGGCTGTACAGCTTGGCTACATGGGTGGGGAATGGAAAGTATTTGCTCAGCCTTGAGTACTGCTGCTCTCTGCTCCTCTAAGCTCTAAGGCAGAGGTTCTCAAACTGGGGGGTGTGACTGCTCAAGGGATCAGCAGGAGGTTTTTATGGGGGGAAGGCGGGGGTTGCGAGCTGTCAGCCCCCATGCATGCTGGTAACGGTGGCAGGGCATGGGGGAGGTCATCACTTTTTTTTTGGCAGTGAGGTTGTCACAGCCTGAAATATTTTCAAAGGGGGTCCCCCAAAAAAAGTTTGAGAATCCCTGCTCTAAGGGGCACTTGAATCTAATGAATCAGCAATGAGCAGCAACTGAACTCTTGTCCCACCAGAAATATTCCATCCAATCATTCCCATCCAACCACCACTGTCGCAAAGACCTGATGTAGAAATATTAAAAAACAAAAAACATAGTAAGTACTGTGCCTTCTCGACAGGTGAAGAAGCCAGTATTTGGGCTGGACTCTACAGGAAAGGCTTTACTTTAAAAGGTTTATTTATTTATTGGGACTGAAAATGCTCAGAATGAGTCCAACTCTAGATGACCACAAGAGGTTCTAGGGAACTGTGTGACTGCCTTTAATTTTCTGTGGAAATGACACATTTTCCAATTGATACCTAATTACAAGCATTTTGGGGCAGTAGCTGTGTCTTCCTATATATGTAAAATACACATGAACATTCAGGGATACTACCAGAATATGAATAATATTAAATACATATATATATGATCACCTTAAAGCTTTTCATGTCATCTTTCATTCGCCTTCCCATTTTTTCACTTCCTTCTCTAGTTTTTTCAGTTTCCTTTCTTTCCATTTTCTTTCTCCTTCTTTTGTCTTTTACACGGTGATGCATTACTGTATAGCTACTGTCCTGTCAGATAAGTGTTTCAAATTTAGCAGCATTTCCCCAAGAAAACCTCATTTTTGCCGATATTTTAAAGAGTATATTCCAACGAATTGTAAAAAAATTTATTTACAGAAATACAGTTTATAATTTTTTCTAAGTGGTCAAAGTATATAGGAAAAATGTACAATCTGTGACAATCAGAATGCAATTTTTCAAGAAAGGTTCAATGAGCATTGTCACTGATCAGCAAAAATGACAGCACCTAAAACATTAATCATTTAATACAATAGCAGCAAAATAAACTAACTGGAAACAACTTGCACTTGTTGAAAATAAGTTTTCTACTGAGCCTCAGCATTTATCTAGCAGTAGCAGACCGTTATCTTATGTCAATATTTTGTTCCATTGACATTCTTTTAAACATGACATATCTATGCGTGTGCCATGTGACACCCATTTATCATATGTTTAGTTCTCGTTTGTTCTGAGAATAGTTTCATACGTGCTGTCCTCTAAATTATTTGTATAATCATAGCACCTAGAAACCCTAATCATGGGCCAAGATCCCGTTGTTCTAAGTGCTGTACAAACACAGAACAAAAAGGCAGTCCTTGCCCCTTAAATATTTTAAGGATGTGAAAATTGCTACAGTGCACAAAACAGTGCAGTGCTGGTCTGTCTAACTTGAGGCTTAGACTACAGAACTATACCTTTACAATTACTAAGGAAATTTATGTGAAGTATTCTGGAAATAGTGGAAAATGTACAGACTAAACTGAAAATTCCTGGGCTATCAGTGATGCATAAGCTTAGCTTTTAATTTAGCAAGCTAAAGCCAACTGCCAATTAATATGAGTTTCCTGTATTGTGGGGAGAAACTTGGAGAGAGAATGCCTAGAATAAACACAAATCAAGTTTATGCTAATCTGATAGTACAGAGGAGCAAACAGTCATATCTTCATTTTTTAAAAAACATGTATGCTATCTCCATGCTAGTTTTTGCTGCTTTTATTCCTTCCGTCTTCAGCAGGCAGCACCTTCATTCCGTATGGGATGGCACTTAGCCAGCCTTATGTGATGATATGTGTGAATGGGAAAGTAGATTGTAGTACAAACTCTAAAAACAGCTCAGCAGACACTCTTTTCCCAAAAGGCCTGATTCAAGGCCTATTGAAGCCATAGGAGTCTCTACATTGAAGACAATGAGCTTTGGATCATATCCAGAGAAAGGACATCCACAAACTCTACTACAACTCTAGGATCAGTGTCATCCTCTGCATAATAGGCTTGTGTCTTTCAGTTGGCAGAAGAATATGCTGTTGTGGAGAGACCTCAATACTGATGCAAAAACCATATTAATAAAATTATAATTTATTCTTATAATTGTAGACCTTTATAAACTTGTCTGCACCCTTGCTGAATATTAAGATAACTACAAGTATGTGTAGCAAGGATGCTTGAAAATATAACACTACCTGTTTGTTTTAGTTGGTGGTTATAAATGTTCAAGCTAATCAAAAGAAATCACAGGAGGGTTCTGCTTTCTGTCACTGCAAAGGCGATGTTTATTACCCCAAGAGTGTTTATACAAACTCCAGAATGCATTGTTTTTCATTCCTATTTTGCTTTAATTGTTATAGCAATGTCATTTATGCTATGTTTTGAAAAATGGATGTGTGATTGGTGCTTTGTATAGAATATTTATTAAGAGTATTAACTGCAAATTGTATATTGCAACTGGTAAATACCATTTACTCTAAAGGTAACTAAACCAGAATTTCTTATCAAGAACAGGACATCTCCCTTTGTATAAAAAAAAAAAAAAAAAAAAAAAAAAAAAAAAAAAAGTGTGCTACAAATGTAATCCTTATCTCAAGAAAGCAAACCATGTAAAACATACGTGTCTTAAGAAAAGACCTGATTGTGTAAAAAAATAATGTAGGGATGTGTTGCCAGAGCAATAGATCTAGTTTTTATAAAGTGGGCTTTCCCATGATCCCAAGAAAAATATGTATATAAGCCCACATAAAGAATTCCAGAACTACCCTTGTTGAAATGAATTTTTTATAATCACTCTAAAAACTTCATTCAAAAAAGTCTCTTGGAAAAAAATAGTTGGAAATGTTTTAAACTTTTTGTCTATTTCTTAAATGGTAAAATGACAAACACCTTTGAGAGAGAAATGCTTACTTGCCAATATGTTAGCTAAATGCAAAGCTTCTAATGTAATTTCATAATAGCATAGCTATGTAAATGGTAAATTGCTTTATGTACCAAAATAGAATCTAATGATCTTGCTAAACTAATCCTAATGTAAGAAGTCATTTAGGTATAGAATATTGATATCATTGGGGAACTGATTAACTATCTGGAAAACTCAAGCAACTCCCCCACCCAAGTCAAGAAGACAAAAATGATAACAATTTTTGCAGAGATGATTAAGAGTCAACAACTTCTTTAATAATTATTTAAGGTAAGGACTCTTTTAAGTATTATTTAATTTTAAAAAGGCTATTATGAGAATTAAAAAAAAAAAAACCCAAAAAAACAAACAAACCAGGGATGTTTGTACTACTTGAAAACAATTTCATTACCTGTTGAACTCTAATAAAATTGAATGAATATCTCAGAAAATGGGCTGAATAAAAAGAGTTAAAACTCTAAATGTAAAGACGTTCTGGGAATTTCCTGCCACAAAGATGACAAAGGAAATACAACTGTCAGGAAGAATTACAACCTGGCCCTAATGCATAGATGTATTAACAAACTGCGTGTTCATAAGACGAGGCTCCCAATAACAACAACCCATGAAGGTACTGAGCCAATGAAAAGATGACAGGAACCAATTTTAAATCTAAAAAAGCCTGAAAGGGGTTTATTTTCCTATAATTTCATGAAAATCGGAAGGAGAAGAGGTGCTCATTTCAGTTTGTATTCTATTTTACACACACTCTGATGTTTTGTTTAAGGAGGATAGCAGTCATCAACTTATCCTGTCCATTTCTACAAACTGCCATTAGACAGCTCAAAAAACCCCAAAGAAACTAATACCAGAGAAACTGCAAGACAACCAAAGAAAACCTTCTAAAGACTTCAACACATATTGGTGGTAAGACATTAACTAAGACACTACCAAGGGATTAGATTTTTAAAAACTTATGATTTTAGTGGGCTATGGAAATGCTGTTATACCTAAGATATTAACAGTTTCTCCTGTTAATCACCAAACTCGGAAAATAGTAGGATTCAATTGGATTTAAGATTCTTAATACTTATTTATGGGCCTGTCTCAAGACAACTCCTTAAATGGATTATTCGAAGTGACTGATTTATATATTTTCATAGGATTTAGTAAAATTATTTACTTTGCTCTTCTGCAAACTGGTGATTAGTAATAACCAATAGGATCCACAGGTCCTTAAGAAAAAAAATCTTTTGCTTATTTATAAACACTCTGTTTTCTTCTGATACAACTGGCAACAATTTTGGGAACTAAGACCTTGGTCTCAATTTACGAAGAAAAATGTCCCCCACCAACGGTGGATGTACTCGCAAAGGTGTCATCTCTGCTAAGAGCTTCCTACAAAGAGGCACAGAGAAGAGATTGTAACAGAAGTAACTGGTTTATCATTTGTGTTGGTTTGTTTAATCTTTTCTTTAATAATAAAATAGCCATGGCTAATAACTGTGATGGGTTACAGAATGGTAAATGTGTCAATGGCCAGTGTGTATGACAGCTCTATCAAAGAGACTGGGAGATAACTAGTGCACTAAGCAGCAGGTCTAGGCAACCAGGTGACAAAACCACAAGTGGCAGTTCTAACTTTAGCACGTCTACCATTGTCAGTATTGGTGGAGCTGTACTGTTACCAGAGCAACAGTCAGAGATTTTAAGAAAAAACCTTACTGTAGACGAGGCATGCGGGAGGTTAACTTGGGCTGTAGAATATTGGCATGCAAATGAGGTTTATTCTGTTCCACATCTCCCACTCTCTGACCTGACTACCCTACTTGCAGTTCTTCGTACTGTCCAAAACACTCTCAAAAATACCTTATTATTCCATAAAGAAATGTATTTAAATATTATATAAAAATTAGAAGGTCTTGTCTGCATTAAATGTGATCTTCAAAGAGATCACTGTAAAGGTAGTTAATCCATAGAATCCTAGAAGGTATTTGCTGTTTGAAGTGAGCTGTTGTTACTTGGAGAAGCCTGATGCTAAAGGAAAAGATAACAGGCTACCTAAAAGATAATCTTGCAGATATGCTGACTGTAGAAGCTTTCTTGGATCCAAGAGCATACTCTTGGATAAGGGCATTTTTTGAGACATTGGGGAAACAACTGAGGAGAAATCTTTTATGTGTGGAATCCATTTAATCCGATTGTTTCATCTATAGTCAAGATGAAGAATATGTATTAAGGAAGCAATAATAAACCATGCTTTTTGCAGAGACAAGAATAGAGCATCCAATTATGGACATAATTCATCCAGTTTTGAAGTTTTGCTAATAAGGAACAAGACCCTGATCTAGCATGATAATTAATTATGAGCCTAACTTTAAGCACATTGATGTAAATAGAATCCTATGGATATAAATTTAACTCCCATTGAGGTAAATATAGCTACTCACATATTTAAATTTGCTTAAGTATCTTATTGAATCAGGGCCTAAATTATTAATGAGATTATGCCAATTTTTGGATTATTACCCTCCCAAATGCGTCAATGTAAGGAAACCTATTTCTTTTAAGAAAATCTTGGGAAAAAGACATAGAGAAATGGAACAGGGGCAAGTGCTAATGCAGTACTAGAAATAGAATGAAATTTAATTATGATGTCATGTGGAAAACTCCAGAATAGATAGGAAAAGGAATAGAGGAAAAGGAATAGATAGGAATAAGAGCTAGAATCTATTCTAGACTCTCCAGAATTCATCCTTCCACCACCACTTGAATTACAACAGGAAATATGGCAATCATCCCAGAAAATGATGTAGTCATGTCTCTGATGGATGCCGTGGAAACCATTCTCTGTAACTATCGCATTTACTTTTGCAAACTAACTGTGCTGAGTCTCAGTAAAATCAGACCATAATCCAGTCAATTTGGAAAACTACCAAAAGGACCAAACTGCATTTAAAATTACTTAGGAAAAATCATTCCTCAGTGACAAGAATGTTTAATCATTTGAAGCAATAAAATTCTTCTTTAGCCATGGTAACTAAAACCAGCTAGGACAGAGCTATCATTTGAAAGTATAGGATTCTGTGCTTTGAAATTTCAAATAGGATATCGAAAAAATGTTTGTATATATGTATTTAGTCAGACACTTACTTTGGCCAAAAATGGGAAACTTTTCTGTAGCCAAAGCTCCAGACACTGTACAAATGATATCAAGACAGACCATCTTTCATATGCCTGCCTATGTGTTAATGAATGTTATACAATCATATAAGCATACAAGACAACTGCCTTCACATTTGCTTGTGCCATAAAATAATGTGGGGAGGGAGGGGAAAATATGTCAGGTCACAGGCTTCAAGAAGGATTCTTCATCTGGAAGGATTAGGTGAGTAGGACAAATTTAGACTGAAGGTTCCAGCAAGCGTTGACACTTGGCTGAGTCAGGTTGGGGCACATAAGCACTTATCACTGATGTCTGCTTGATGGACTCCATCTATTTAGGCCAGCCTAAAGTCTAAAACAGTAATATATTTGGTGCTTTAAAAGGGACCCATTTCACAAAACAATTCTGAGCCAAATCCATTGGGAGAAAGAATTTAGGGAAAAAATGTGAATGATAATTGGGAACTGCTTAAATTTTTTTACTAAATGCCCATTAGCCACACTGGTTAAGAAACCATTCATGCTTAGAGGGGAAGGGAAAGCAGCTACAAAAATGTGTATAAATATTAAATATCTATAAACTTCCCCTTTCTTTCATTTTATATGTATAGATATTAAATATCTATACATATAAAATGAAAGAAAGGGGAAGTTTATAGCAATGAATATAAATCAGAAACTAAGAATTATAAAAAATTGATAAGGGAGGCAAAAGAACACAAGGAAAAATCTATGGGCAGATTTTATTGTTGATGGAGTGTGTCCAAGAGCAGGAGCTACCCCTCATCTACCGCAGGGCAGTAACTACCCTGCAGCCCAAGAAAGGGACCTCTGTGACTTACTGAACTGGAGACCTATTTCCCTTTCACTGTTCTGATTATAAAAGCGTAATCATTGCCTTGGTGAATCAGCTGAAAAACTATCTGGACTGTTGGACACATCTTGATCAAATGTATTTTGTCTTTAACCTCTGTATTTTTGATAACTTGTTTTTAATTTGTGATATACTGTGTACAGTGTCCAATTTTGGGCACCACACTTTAGAAAAGATATGGACAAATTGGAGAGAGTCCAAAGGACAGTAACAAAAATTGTAAAAGAGTTTAGAAAATCTGACCTATGAGGAAAAGTTTAAAAAAAAACTGGGCATGTTTAGTTTTGAGAAAAAGAAGACTAATATTGGGCTTCAAATATGTTAAGGGCTATTATAACAAGGATGATGATCAATTGTTCTCCATGTCCACAAAAGGTATGACAAGAAGTAATGGACTTAACCTACAGCAAGGGAGATTTAGGTTAGATATTAGGAAAAACTTTCTAACTATAAGGGTATAGGCTTCCAAGGAAGGTTATGGAGGTTTTTAAAAACAGGTTGGTCCTGTCTGGGATGGTCTGGGTTTACCTGTCCTGTCTCAGCACAGGGGGCTGGACTAGATGACTTCTTGAGGTCCCTTCCTGCCCTACATTTCTGTGATTTTTATATTTTTTACTGTCACAAACTTTTAAATCTGGATGTGGGATTTATTTCAGTGGGCTAGGAGAAATCTTTTGATCGACTTGAACTTGTCTCTCTTTTTAAAACATTAGAAGCATTAGGGATTGGGCCAGTTACTTCATATTTTACGGTACCATAAAGTTTTTAGTGTTTTAAAGATTAACAGGGGTCTTTGCTGTTGCATTCCAGTATGCAGAAGTGCTCATCAGGAGTGTGTTGTGTCTGGGATGTTATCTGCCCTGTAGACCGTGAAATTTCAGCTAAGATGGGCCTACTTATAAAATTAAACTACCAAATTAATAAGTGCATATTGCAGAGTATGTGAAATGGTGACTGGAGTCCATTTTGAAAAGGAGTGATTGTTTCTCATTGCAACATACCCATGCTGTCTTTCTATTCTCAAAGTATGTCTGGTATTTCATTAAGGTAACTGTTTATTAATTGCCTCTCTGTCTGGACCATTTTCCCTAATGAATTTATCCTCTGGGAGTAACTCATACATGCAGTAAACAGAAATGTGTTAAATGCAGGGCGTGCTAGACCTCCATGGCTCCAGACCTCTCAAAATACCCTGTGATCAAAGCAAATGGCTGGATACCACCCCAGGTATTGCTCAATTTAATCACAACAATCCCAATACCCCTTTGTTTGAAGGGTGGAACACTGAAGCTAAAGAACAAATCTAGGTGGCTAGCACCTTTTCACTAATTAAAGCACATGGGTCTCTCCTCCTTGTATTGTTTTCTGGAATTCCTGTGTTTACTCATGTAAATGACCAAAATGCTTTGAAAAACATTGGATTCAAGAATATAAAAGAGAAGCAATGGAAATAAGCAAGCAGGCAAGCTTTAAGAGAAGAAGAATCACTCTTGACAAGAAACTGAGAACTACCATCTTGCCCAGCTGCCTTCTGAGACCATGGATCCAGGCTTTCGGGGGAAGCTGCTAAGAAACCATCATAGCCTCTTGCCTGCATTGGTGAGGATAATTGCTTTTGCAGCTAAAATATACGGGACTTTTGGTTTGGGGGCTCATTTTATATGTTTATAAGTATAGTAATTAAAGCCTTTCTGTCATTATCGAACGAGAGTCGTGTCAATTCCTGAGCACACTAATAGCAGATCCCAGTCTGTGAGTTAACATGCCCTGAGCCTGGAACCACTCTTGCATGTCATAAGAAGCCAACTGACTGGCCTGCCTGTGCCCAAGGGGTTGGATGGTTTCCTGGTTTGTCTGTCAGCCTGCATTGATGACATCTCAGTTTTTATCACTTTTGAGACTGATGTGCAGACACTTTGCCTCTGTCTGCAGGAATATGAAGAGGTATCCTTTACCCGAATCAACAGGGCAAAAACAATTTGATCTTACTGGGATCTTGGCAGTGTAGTACTCCCCAATTGCTGTCCCAGCAATTGCAATTGGGCACCTCTGGGATTAAACTGTTGAGGGTTTTTTTTATCTGAACAATATAGGTGAAAGATGTGGGAGACAGCTGAGGAAGGTGCAAGGCCACCTGCAGCAATGGTGCTGGCTCCTTACTGCACTTTCTTTTTGGAGATGGGTTTTGGTTACCAACGACTGCATGACCTCAATGTTGGAGCGCTTACTGCTGTGTCTGGGCCTTCCCTCAGGACTCCTGGACTGGATTCAGAAGCACATCAACCACTTTTTGTAACTGTTACATCTAGTTGTACCCTGCTTTGTTGTTGTTGCTGATAGAGGAGAGAAGGCTGGGGGTCATTGACCTGGTCAGTAGGGGGTCACTTTTTTTTCCATTCAGTCTCTGCAGTGGTTTCCCTACTCTCTGATTTGCAGGAGAGATGGGCTTGATTCTCATTTGTTTTTGCTAGGACATGGTTGCTTAGAAAACCTGGATTTGTCTATATTCCACAATGGCCTTTTCAACTCTTGGTGACTCCTGCAAAGTGTTCAGCTAGAGCACACATTTTACAGCCATGGCTCTTGAACAATATTGTGGTTTTTTTACCCTCTTTTTCCCAGCAAGACTGTCTCCTCAGGAGCATGTTTCTGTGCTTTTACCCTGGCTGGGTTGACCATGCTTACCCCACGTGCTTACTCCTGCCTGCTTCAGTTGCAGGTCGGTGGCAGCCCTCCCTACTCAGGCTGGAATCCGATCTGTGCATTTTCTGGGTATGAGTTCCTCTGATTTACAGCCAGTGCTCCCTCAACAGGGTGCTCCGTATCTACACAGGATTGCTGCAGTGATTGTTCTTGCAGGGGGCACTCTTGCATTCCCTTCACAGCTGGGTAGACTCTTGTTCTGGAAGGGGCTGATAGATGCTGCATTTCTACTTATGAACAAGAAGCAGCTCTATGGTTTCTGTACCAAGGTATGGCATTATGCTGCCCCGTCGGATCTCCCTGACACTTCCTGGAGGTTATATTAGTCCCTGAGTGACTCCATGGCCCTGGTCTGGAGGATCTGTACAAGTATCAAGTCCCTAACCCCTGTGGTGACTTGCAGGGGTGAGTCTTGCTAGGCACTAAAACCATCAAATTGCTTTGTGAGCCACCTCAGCCCGGAGAAGAGTGTGCAGCACCCCTTTTGCTTGGCCTCCATATCGTGTCATTTTCCCCTCCACTGACCCCATTTGATTCCTCTTGTGGATTTTTTTGCAGCAGCCTTTCACTTGTTTTGGTCTGGGTTTTTCGATCCCTGTTTATTATGGGAGTGAGACACAGTGCTCGCGTGTGGCCTGTTTCCTGGCCGGGGCATTTTTTTTACTGGGTCAGGCCAAACTGGCCTTTTTGACAGCAGGGCAGAGGCAGCGGGGGGGTGATCGGCCCAGCCCCCTGATTTACACTTTCTATAACTTGGCTGGTACTCTGGCCACCTGGTGGCTGATCCGGTGCGTGTGTGCAGCGTAACGGGTGAACTTGGCAATGGTGACGCCTAGGCTGTGTTTATCTTTAGTTCCACCAAGCTACGTTTACACTGCAAGACCTGAGATCGAATAACACTTCGCGTATGTTTTATAGGCGTCTTTATGGTGTTTACACGTCATGGCTCAGGCACACAGCGGGCCGAAGGCGCACGCACCCTCGGTCTCCAATCTCCGCCCCGAACAGGGCCCTGTGTGTGCAGGCCGGGGTCGGGGCCGGGGCTGGGCTGCCGCCGGCGTGGGCTGGCGTCCCGTGGGGTGCTCCTTCTTGTGCGGGCGCGGTACGGCCGGATCCCCCCGAGGCAGGCGGAGCAGGCCGGCCCCGGCCCGGCGGATGATGGCAGCTGCGCAGGATGGATGACACGGCCCCATCACGTGGCTTAGCCCTCCCCGGGTCCCCGCCCCTCGCCGTACGGGACCACGGGCCACCCGCCGCCGCCGCCTAGGGGACTCCGTCAGTCCCTCCGCCCGCGGCCGTGCGCTCCAGCGTGGAGGGTCCTGCTGGCGCACGTAGGCTCGGCGACCCGTCCCCAGCACCTCGACGCCCACCTGCGCTGGGCTCCGGCTACAGGAGGCGGCCCGGCTCGGCCCGCAGCCCGGTGAGTGCCGCGAACCAGCCGGCCTGATCCTGCCCAGGGCTCCGTGCCCGGAGCGGGCCCCGTCCCGGTAGCCCGGCTGCGCCCTCGAGAGCCCATTACAGCGGGAGCCCAGTGAGCCAGGGATGGCTAGCGAGCTGAGTGGAGGGCCGGTGGTTAGTGGGGGGTGGAGGGGAAGTGGCTAGCCAGCCAGCCAGCCGGTCGAGTTGGGGAGGCTGGTTGTTAGTGGGGGAAGTGGCTAGTGAGCTGAGTGGGGGGAGCTGGTGGTTAGTGGGAGGGGGTGGAGGTGGCTAGTAAGCTGAGTTGGGGGGGAGGAGGAGGCTGATGGTTAACGAGTCGGGGGTGGTTGTGGCACTGGCTGGGGGTTAGCATGCTGGAGTGGGTGAGGGTGAGTGACCAGGACAGGAGGTGAGGGTAGGGAATTAGGGCAGGTTTCTGGGCCAGGGAGGCAGGATTGTTAGGGTGGGGAGGGTGTCAGTGTGCCAGGAAGGGTGGGGACAGTCACTGTGGCAGGGCAGTGGGACACAGCTGGTGTGGGTGTGTATTGGGGGGTCAGTGTGCGGGGAGGGAGTGGGGATGCTGGGTGAGAGTGTTGTGATGTGGTAGTGCTAGGGCAGGTAGGGAAGTGTCTGGGAGGCTGGGGGTTTAGTGTACCAGATCAGAGGATAGCTGGTGGGGTGGGGTGGGGAGGTTGTGTTCTAGGGTATGATATGCTAGTGCTGGCAGAGGTTAGTGAGCCAGGGAAGGGCTTGTTTGCCATTGGGATTGGTGCAGAGTGCCAGAGTGGAGAGGTGGCTGCTGAGGGGGAGGGTTAGTGTGCCAAGGATGGGGGCGCACAGGTGACGGATGGAGGGGCTTAGAGTGCCAAAGTGAAAGTTGCTGCTGGAGACGGGTGTGTGTGTGTGTGTGAGAGAGAGAGAGAGAGAGAAATGAATGTGCTGCTGTGGTGGCCTTCAGGGTTTTAAATGCTTTAACACTGTAGTGTCTGGAACCTCAATTTGCAACAAGCAGGTGTATAAAAGGACTACCTTCTCACTAACTGTTCTACTGTCAAGAGGTGCTTATAGGATTTTATGGACATTATTTTTAGTGGTGGAAGTGGCCCAGAGATGAGTTTTGAGTTACAACCTGGGGTAGACAAGCAGGTGCAGTCACAAGTTCTGAATTCTTGAGGGAGGGAGAATGACATCTCTTAAGGCCAAAGCTGTTGGTTACATCTCTGCTTTCACCAGGGAGCGGTGAAATGGGAATAGCTGGTCTAGGTGTCTGTGGGATGAAATTTCAGGTTTAGTTGGGAGTTCAGCAATAGGTGGGAATTCTCTTCTGTGAATGCTTACCGGTATTCTGCTCCCTGCAAACCCCAGAGCTATATGAAATGAAGAAGGCAGCAGTAATGAATCGATTCCTCCTTGGCTGAGTTTGGGAGAGGGGAGCTGGTGATTGCTCCCTGGCTCTTGTGCACTGCTGGTTAGATAGCTGGATGTTGTTTCTTGTTCTTGGTGGTTGTTGGAGGCACAGTTCCAGGGAGGCTGTCCACTTGTGTAAGGGAGGCCTGGAATAAAGAGTCCTGGACTGGTGTTGCTCCCTCTGACTCAGCAGTCCTAGCTCAAAAACTCAGAGATTGTCATACAACCAGCCAAGAACTCCCCAGCCTCCCTTTCCAAATGAGTAGGAAGGGTCATCTGAGTACAATAGCCCTGTCTGAGGACTATGTTGGAGTCAAATTATAAAGACCTCATCTGAATTCCCATCTTTTGTACATAAAAGAAGGCTGATGGTTTTTTGTTGTTGTTGTTGGGAAGGCCTGTACTGAAGAGACCTGGTATTGCTTCCACTCAAAGAACCATGGATTTGTGGGGGGCAGGTGATGTTGTGCTGGGGATGGTTACTGTGCTTTGTAGTAGGGGATAGCATGCTAGTAGTGTGTTACTGGGCCACAGATACGGGTTTTTAGTGTGGGTAGAGTGTTAGTGTGCCTGGAAACCTTAAGTTTTCTAGTTTCTGTTGTTAGGAGCAGAAGTGTGTGGAGACAGAGACACCCACCCTACACCCCAAAAATCGGGTTAACATTGACTTAAATATTTAACCTTATGTGCATTTTAAAATGATAAATGGAAGTATGGCCCCGAAATTACAGGGCCTTCTAGTGTGCACAGTTTTTTTAATAAGGAGAACAAATGTATAACTACTGAAAAGGCTGTCAGATGTAAGCTTTCTTTTCTGAGGCAAGGCATAGTTTCAGCTCATATTTGGCTTTAGATGTGAGTTTTGTAAAACAGTACTTCTCTATTGCTGTTAGAGTTTTTGTTATGACTTGAGACATGAGAACTGCCATGCTAGTGAGATGCCAATGAGTTACAGAGGGATTGTAATTTATACAGGATCCCTTGCCAGATTTGGAAATTGCATCTACATATTCTGAATCCCAGTGCAATGCTTTAATCCCAAAACCATCCTTTCTCTCAGATTGATTGGTGTCCGCATCAATGTGTCAGTCTGCATCAACAGATTGCATAGAGGTTGAATAAAATCTGTTGATGCATTTCAGTCCTGAGTAGGTGAAAATGACATGAGTGTTATTTTGTAACTTTCAAATTATTATAAAGAAAACTAAGGACCTGATCCTGCACAATTCAAGTCAGGGAGAGTTTTGCTATTGAATAGAATGTAGAATTGGACTCTGTGTTATATTTAATTTGTTTTTTTGTGTTCTTGATTGAAATTATGTATGATTTTCATTTTATTTTGTGTAGTATTTTGGCAGATAAGAATGACACACATTATACTTGTATGGATTAAGTGATTGGAAATTGGAGAGAACATACCAAAAACTTCATTTGATTGAAAGTGGAAGATAAATACTTCATTGTTAAATTCAAAGGACTAAATCTGGAGTGACCCCATTGATATCTAAGAGTTTACTGCAGTTTCATATGTATGTAACAGAATTAAATTTGGCCCAGACCTTTTCAAACTGGATTTATAGTGTAGAAAACGGATTATGGTTCCAAACTGCCTATATCATGTGCTTTGTTGTTTTTCACATATTACTCTAGAAGCAATGTAGAACTGTTTGTTTTCATTGGTTTTTATTTTTAATCAATATCTATTGCATATAAGGAAATGGTGTATATAAACTAAATTAAAACACTTATTGTAGAATTTAAATATTTAGTTTAGAAGTTTAACTGTAAATTAAAAATTTAGCATGACTAAGGCCTTGTCTTCACTAGGAAGTGTTGTCGACACAAGTTACAATGATGATCAAAAAGTGCTATAATTACAATCCTTGTGCCTGTCCACACAGCACTTATTGTGTCACCGAAGTGCTTCCACAGTTAGTGCTCTAGCATCAAAAGTGAGAGCAGTGCACTGTGGGCAGTTATCCCACTGTGCAACTCGCCACTTTGTGCTGCTAGGAGTTGTGGGAAGGTGGAGAGGATCGCAGTGCATTAGGGACTTTTTTTCCAGACCAAAAGATGCCAATGGGGGATGTTGAAATGCCCATAGTGATCCTGGGAGACCCAGCCTGCCCCTTACTGCCATGGCTCATGAAGCCTTATACAGGCAACCTGGATAGCAGCAAGGAGCATTTCAATAACAGGTTGAGTAGGTGTCGAATGACCATTGAATGTGCTTTTGGCAGATTAAAAACTCGCTGGCAATGCTTTTATGGCAAGTTAGACTAAATGAGGAAAATATTCCATAGTTATAGCCTTCTGCTGTGTGTGCTCCATATTTGTGAAGCTAAAGGTGAAAAGTTTCCCCCTGTGTGGAACGCAGAGGTGGATTGCCTTGCAGCTGACTATGAACAATCAGATATCAGGGCTATTAGAGGGGCACAACGGGTAGGGGGCCATTTGAGTCAGGGAGTTGTGAGTTGTGCCCGAGTGGCAAGGCCATTCAAGCTGGGGAAAAAGTTATGGGTGAGTGTTTGGGGTATTGATGCAGGTAGATAGGGACACAAAATTTCAAATTATGCCACCATTTTCCACAGGTGGGAGTCATAGAAACACAAAAGAGATTTAAGAGTCTAAGTCTCACTGACTTCTTTTGAGACTTCTACTACTGAATCTCTTTGGCAATTCTGAAAACCTCATCGATTTTTTGTAGAATTTCATGGTCTATACTTTTAAGGGGGCATAACAACGGCATTCAGGAGTGTGAAAAATTCACACCCCTGAGTACTGTACCTGTGCCTACTTAACTCCTGGTGTAGACACAGCTGGATCGATGGAAGAATGTTTCCGTCAGCCTAGCTAATGTTGCTCAGGGAAGAGGTATTCCTACAGTGATTGAAAAACTCTTTTCATTGCTGTAGGCTGCATCTACGCTTCAGGCTCATGCTGGCATAGCTATAGTGTTTGGCTATACTGGTATAATCCCCATAGTGTAGACATGGCGGTGTTCGGTGCAGGTAAAAAAAAAAAAGAACTTCGGATGATAAAATGGGATGCAGTAGTCTATAGGGATGGATTCAGCTTACTTAAATGTTCATTGATCTGGATAAATAAGTTATATACTCTAAAATACACTCCATGGAAATATAGCTTTGGTAATTTTACTTTCTTTAAAATTTCTGATTACGTGATTTATGGTTTTATCACGCATATCTTTACCCATCAAGTTAAAAAATATATTTTCAAAAGGAAACCCCTTTTGCTAGCACCACATTGGACTTTATTCTGATACTATTATTCAGACAAAAGTTCCTCTGAAATCAAGGATTGATGAAAAGAAAGCAGTGTTGCATGTCCTGTAGCTTATTAAAGCTGAATAGACTTTTTAAAATCTAATTTACTTCTGTCTGTTCATGTATTTTTATTTTTTCATTTCAATCACCTTGGACATGGAAAAAGACAGCACTAAATAGTTTCTATCCCTTTACTCTGTTTATTTGTTGGTGCAGTGCTGTTCAGGTTTTCAGAATTGCAGGGATGTGTTTGTATCCAAACAATATGTTTTTATTGAAATCTTAATCATGAAAATATTTCCATTAATGTTTCACATGCACAACCTTATGTGGATATAAATAAACAAATGCCCTTCCTCATTTGTCCATAGCTCTTCAGTTATTCTTTCCTCTAGGCTTCCCAGTATGTCCTGTCCTCTCCCTTTTATGTCTCTTTGATTGTAAGTTCTTTGTGGTAGGCAGTCTACATTTGTTATGGTGGTCAGTGCTGAGCATGCTGTTAGCTCTTAAGAAATCATAAACATCTCCTTGCAATACTGGAAACCCTAGAAGCAGTGTGTTTTACATAAGAAATATAGTAGAGCTCAGTAGAAACTTTTTTTGTCATCCGGGGTGTGTGTGTCTGTACTTGGGAAGGGGAATAGCAGGAGGGAAGCATCTTACAATTGGCCCTAGACTATTTATAGAATTTATTTATAGAATGTAATACAGATTATTGTTGCCTAACCAGTCAATTAGTACTGTGCATTTGTGAATTTTAATGCTCCTTACTTAACTTTAAATGACACTCATGACAATCTCCTACCTCTGAGTAGTGGAGAATGGTGACTGGGTAGCATTGTGTGCTGAGCCTTCATCTGAAAAGAGACAGAGTAAAAATAAAATTATAAATGAACTGTTAAACTTATAGGGTATGTCTGCACTGCAATGAAAGCACAGGGTTAGTGGGACTTGAGTGAGCAGACTCTGGGTTAGAAAACCCAGGCTTGAGCACCTACACCGATTATTCCACCCTAGGTTAAGAATTTTCTAACCTGGTCTCAAACCTGGTGCTCTGGTGTCTACACTGCAGCGCATAGATCTGAAGCCCTCCAACCATATCTCAGACTTCCTGGCGCCCTCCCAAAACATGGCCTCTCTAGCCCTTTGACGTGATTCAATGTGGAAAAACGTGACTGTCCATGCTGCACATTACAGGAAGTTTGAACAGCCCATAGACACATCCTGCTTAGCCATCATTTCATCTGTGCTCCCAGCAACCAGCACCAGCAATGGGGATGAGTCACCATTTGAAGAATTTCTCTTGCTTGTGCTTTCACTCCTGTCTCAGGAAAAGGGCAGAGTTTCCATGAAACGCTGGTGAACATTTCGGTGGCCTTTTCTGAGTCACCGAAGGCACCTGACAGAGTTTATGATGGAGTTAGAGGAAGAGGAGGAGGATACAGACATGGCAGACTTGAACTAGCTGATGCTGCTCATGACGTTTGGTATAGCTGCTGATGCCCACTACGTAGACCAATGCTTCTGGCGCAGGACAACAAGCACAGACTGCTGGGGCCACACTGTCTTGCAGACCTGGGATCATCAGCATTGTGTTCAGGACTTTCACATGAAGAAAGCTATATTTCTTAAACTTTGTGAGCAGCTTGCCCCAACCCTCCCTTATAAGGACACATGTACGAGGGTGGCCATGCTGGTCCAGAAGTGGATTGTGATAACTGTCTGGAAACTGGCTACCCCAGATTGCCTCAGAAACCTCCACTGCCACTTTTAGCCACAATCATCTTTCCAACAGACCTGTAGCAATCAGGCATGTGGTTTACCCCAAAGTGGTGGACATAAAAGCTATTCCTGAAGTAATTGCTGGCTTTGAGAGAATGGGGATCCCAAATGGTGCTGGTCCATTGATGGGACTTATGTGCCCATAGTTTGCTCTCCTCAAGGAGTACATAAACCGCGGAGGGTACTACATTGTTACGCAGGTCCTTGTGGACTACAGATGCTGATTTATGAATATTAACATGGGCCACCATGGAAAAGTTCATGATGCCAAGTTTTTGCCGATTGGGAGTCCACATTTGTGGGCAAGGTAGGACACTGTTTCCATCAAATGACATGGATGGAATTACTATCCCCACTGTTGTTCTGGGGGTTCCCAGGACCCCCTTTTGTCTTGGGTAGTGAAACCGTACCTTAGGATCAGAAGCCCTGGCAAAAAAAAAAAAGTTTACACTCTCAGCAGGTGTAGAATGGTGGTTGAATATGCTTTTGGCAGATTGAAATCCCATTGGAGATGTCTGTAGAATCCCATTTGGATTCCAGTATCATCTTTGAATCATCCATTTCTCCTTGAATGGACCTATGACAGTGAGGGGCCGCTGAATCTGTATGCTCAGCCAGAAAGTAAACCTACCACAGCTGGAGGTGGATGCACTCGGGCAATAGTAGTCACAGATGCTCTGTGCTCCCATATTATGGACTTGCATGGCCCAATGGATGAGGGAGAATAGAAAATATGAATGTGCTTGTGGTAGTGGGGAGGGTTGATTGCTTGGGGGGAGGGGGGGGTTGGGGTTGATTGCTTATGTACTGACTGGACCACTTATCAAAAGTGTGTTTGGTGGGGAAGGTGAGGGTGAATCACAGTATGGATTGTTGTGAGGAAATGATTGATGTATGGACTGATAGAGAGAACTGTACTGAGGAATAGTATTTGCATACAAATTCTGAATTGTCCATGGTCATACTTTTACTTTTATTATTTGAAATACACATTGTATGATTGATGGAGTGATAGCAGTAAACCTTATTGATAAAGTAAAAAGCTTTATTTATGTATATGTATTAGAAAAGTACAACATTAATCCATTGCCAGGCAGACCAGCTGCCATTACTACACCAAAACACCATTTAAAAATATCTTAAAAAACCTCCAAAAAAACTAAGTTCATGACCAAGTGCAAACAGTGAAGCTATGTACAAGACAGAAATCGTCTACTGTTGCGTACTCCCCGTCCCCCATTCTCCTTTCCTTTCTCTCCACATTTGCCATGCACTAGGTGCCGGGGAGGGGATCAGTATGGAGGACAGCATGAGGCAAAGTTGTGCAGCCCAACCACTCATAGGCTCTGGTTGCATGGGCTACCCAACCGTAGAGTTGTCCAGACTGTCCCTGGACTGCAGCACAGGGTACCGCGGACAGGACTCAGGCCATGGTACAGGTGCAGCAGGGGCTGGTTCTCTTGAAGTCATTAGCGATAAAAGAGGCTCAGACAGTTCTTTCTGCTAAACTCTGTTCCCTTTCCTTAGTCTCTGTTCCAGTGCCAGGAACTGCAAAGCAAGTTCCTGCTCCCACACACAAACCTTGTCGTCCGGGTGCACAGCCAGCCTGAGCCTTTGCTCTTGCCTCTTTCCATAAGTCCCTTTGTCTTAGGTCCTGGACCTGCTTGTTGGCCCTTCAGCCATCATTTCATCACAGAAATGCTCCCTCTTGGAATGGTTGGTGAGGGTACATTGGCTCAGGTTTCTGCTGCAGTGCTGGTGAGTTGTGGAGGTACTGCAGTCTGTAGAGTTGAGGGGCCTGCAATAGGACAAGACACAGAGGGTTATTGGCTCACATAGATCAGTGCAGGAGCACAGAAAAAATCCTTGTGGAATGTAAAGGAGATAAAATGTTACTGTTCCGAACTGAACTTCAGTATTTTGTGAGAGGGACACAGCTGGATTGCAGTGAAAGAACTGCAGAGACAAGGGTAAGTTTAAAAAAATCACAGCTGCTCTTTTTCCTAAAAATTTCAGAGTAACTTTGGTTTCAGGGCAGTCAGTGGCTACAACAGATTTCTCTGTCATTTCACAAGAGGTTTCATTTCCCTAGCCTTAACCCAACCTCTAACCCTGGACTGGTACTCTCACTAAAATCCATTGTTTTGCTGGCCTCATGCCAGAGATTAACCATAATGTGGCTGTGTAAAGGAATTCTTCTGTTTGGTTTCCATTACAAATGCAGAAGATTCTCTGAAGGTGTGTTTGCAGCTCAGTGGTCAGAAAACAATGGAAGGTTTAACTCTGATTTAACGAGTTGCTGCACTACAGCCAGGGGAGGGGGTTGCTTCTAATTCCCTGGAATCGATTGGTGATTCATGGGATAGAGAGGACAAAGGAAGTTGGCCCAGGGGATGATGGGATACTTCTGGCGGACTCCCAGGACCCGAGTCTGTGGTGGCTATGTCTACACTGCAAAAAGCAATAGGGCTTGAACCTCCACCCCTGCAGGGTCCTAGGACCCTGGGCCTGGGCCTGAGCCTGAGTTTAAGATATTTGTGTGTAGATGAAAGGGAAGCCTGAGTCTTGGGCTTGCATTGCAGTGTAGAGATACCTATTGTTCCTGTTAGAGGAATGGAGCAGCATTAACTCTTGCGTGGATTGTATTTGACAACTCTTCCAGATATATCTACATTGTATCAGGAGCTGTGATTGCAGCATGTGTTGACATACCTGAGCTAACAGCAGGGGAGCCAGGGCAGCAGACTTCACAGACTAGTCCTGCTTGCCCAAGTCCCTGGATATATACTCAGGCAACTTCTCCATGTTGCCATGGTTTTACTGCTTTTGTTACTTACTTACTTACATTCAGGGGTGTATTAACAGAAGTGTCATAGGTAAGACACCAGAGTTAATTGTCCTTCTCTAATGACACTGGTAAGGCGTCCCTTGGAGTAATGTGTCCAGTTTTGGGTGCCAGACTTTAGGGAAAACGTGGAAAAATGGGAGAGGGCCCAAAGGAGAGCAACAAAAATGATAAAAAGTTTAGAAAAGCTCACCTGTGAGGAAAGGTTGAAAAAACGGGCATGTTTAGTCCTGAGAAAAGAAAACTGAGGGGCACCTGATAACAGTCTTCAGGATGTAATAAAGAAGATTGATTGATTAATTGTCCTCCATGTCCACTAATGGTAGGACAAGAAGCAATGGGCTGAATCTGCAGCAAAGGAGATTTAGGTTAGATATTAGGAAAAACTTTCAAACTATAAGGGTAGTTAAGCTCTGGAATAAGTTTCCCAGGGAAGTTGTGGAATCCCCATCATTGGAAGTTTTTAAAAACTGGTTGGACAAACACCTGTCAGGGATAGTAAAGGTTTACTTTGTTCTACCACAGTGGAGGGGACTAGACTTGATGACTTCTCAAGATCCCTTCTAGCCCTATGTTTCTATGATTCTATGGTTTCCTCTATGGGTAAACAAAACTTTGTTTTTCAAGGCTCTCAGTCGGAGCCTTTTACGGACACTAAACTGAATGAGCATTTTGCACATTTTACTGTGAGTATGATGGAGAGAATCACTGGCTAAGTTGTGAGTTTTAGGTATCAAAACAGTTATAAATAGTGAGTTAAAGACAACATCCTTGATAAAAGGAATAAGATTGTGTTTAACACACTTCTTTAGTACTGTGAAGAAACCGTCTGCTGCTCTCTAGATAGCATAGTGATTTTTTTAAGCTTGTCTCTAAATAATTTCATGAAATCTTTCTGTACCACTTTGACCTTTGTGCTGCTGACTTGGCATTTTATACATTCTTCTGGCATGAGCGTTACTTTCAAGTAATAACTTAGTAAATATTCAAAAGTTTGAGCCTGCATTTCAGTGCTCTGCCAAATTATAAAAGGTCCGTTTATATACAGAGTAGGCTGTAGTTTGCTGTGAAGTGTTCTGTAGTACTTGTGTTTGTAGATGAAGTGTGCTGTAAAAACAGTCATGTTGAATCTATATATAATGATTACTCATTGCAAAGAAATGTTGTGTGGGGTTTTTATAAAAATTGAGCTATTGTTTATTCTAAGTTTGCAACTAGTTCTCATTGCAAACCCAGTTCTCTGCGGTTTTCCCCTTCATTCCCTCTTTCAACAATCACAGCTCTGGCTACCAACACTGATTTGGCTTGAAAGCGAAGAAACTTTTCTTCAAAGTTTTTAGGAAAATTCTTTCTGGAGTGTATTAACAGGTGTGTCATATGAGACATGAGAGATAATTTTCCCACTTTACTCATCATTGGTGAGGCCTCATCTGGAGTACTGTGGCCATCTCTGGGTGCCACACTTGAGGAAAGATGTGGGGAAGAGAGAGAGAGAGAGAGAGAGTCCAGAGGATAGCAAGAAACATGATGAAAGGTTATTTTTTTTAAAAAGTTGAGTGTGACTGTAAATTGACAAGAGCATTGTTTCCTAAGGCTATGGCTACACTAGAGAGCTTACAGTGGCACAGCTGCGCTGCTTTAAACTCTCTCATGCAGCTGCTCTAAGCTGACAGGAGAGAGCTCTCCTTTCGACATAATTAAACTACTTCCAGCGAGCGGTGGTAGCTATGTTTGCGCGAGAAGCTCTCACCAACAGCGCTATCCACACCAGTTCTTAGGTTGGTGTAACTTAGGTCACTTAAGGGGGTGGTTTATTCATACCCTGAGCAACACGAGTTATACCAACGTAAGTGGTAGTGTAGAGGTAGCTTAAGTGCGGGATGTGCCTCCCGTGGCTTTCCCTCCTCACAGGCAAAGCTTTCAGTGTAATCTCTGTCCAGATGTGGGAAATCAGTATTTCAAGATCCCCCAGGGCTTGTTCTGCTTTGTACATGACATGAACAAAGTATCTTTTTTCTATTTAGTAGTGGTTTTTATATTTAAAGCAAGTCGGTTAATATGTATATTAAAAATTTGTGGGTAAGTTTCAGTTTCATCCTGGTATCAGGACTCACTTTGGATAATAGATGTATTTTGAAAAACTGGGGTAGACATTATTATAGATGTCCCACAGTGCTATATACATGAGGAGTAAAACAGAAATTTGGAGTAGTGACATTACATGTGAGGCCTCCATATAATTAATTACTACACAGCATTGCCTATTCATGTTATCTGTTACCTTACTGCTGGTTGTCATGGTTTGGTAAGCTTTACCGGGCAGGAGACAGGAGTGGCTAGCTTCTGTGTGTCATTGCACGGTGCTGAACCATTGCGACCACACACTGGAGTTGTGATGTCAAAAATATACCTGGCTTACCAAGCTGTGTGCAATCCTCTTCAGGTTTGTATTGCTGTGGGGTACACCAGTAGTTGATGCAGATCCAGTTGTTCGTTATAGATGCTCTCTTCCAGACAACCTACTGAATGGATGGTAACCAATATATCAAGTATTGCAGTGTTAGGATCCAATATTGGTATTAAGTTGCCATCTTAATGCAGGTTGTCATAAATAAGCAACATATCATTCACCATTTTCTAACATACTAAAAATGTACAATTAATAAGAATCTGAAAATACTGTTATATAATTGCCTAAATAAAAGTGTATATAATTGCATTGTACCCTCCTAGGTACTAAAAAGTTGTAGTAAATCTAGTGTCAAGGCTCTTATTTAGTTGTAAATTAACATGTTTTAATGGTTATATCAACCAGTGAGACCACCTTTCTTTAACTGAAGTACAAATGGAAAGCTTTATTTAAATTGAGGCTTTCCATTTGTTGATTTAAATTGCCTTGATTTGAATCAATACACCTTGTTCAAAAAAGATGAATATAAACATTTATTACCAAATTAGTGCAATTGACCTGTTCTGGACATCAGAAAATTCCCTCTCTCATCTCCTTGTTCTAGATACTATATATAGTCATTGGCATACAATTCAGTCCTGCAAACATTCACAGTCGTGTTTAGTTTAAAGAATGTGAGTAGTCCCTTGAATTTAAGCATTCTCCACCCACCCAGCTTTGAATGTGCGGAATAAGGCTTTCCCCCCAAAGCTTCCCCTGTTTCCCTGGAATACATTCTGTGCCCCCCCAGTTTGACAACCTCTGATTTAGAATAACTTTCCAAATGAATGTACTGTGACAATCAGAAGTGATGATCTCTTGATATGAGAATATGAGGTCACTATTGAGGTTTTACATGAGGGAGTGAGTGAGTAGGATTAAGTTGGGTTATGGATTGATTTCTCTGTCTGTTGGAGATGGAAGTGAATACTTTCTGGAGCATAAGGTGTTACCAGCAGCATTGTAGGCAATGTGAAGATGGTAAGGAACGCTGCATACTTGTCCCTTAAATTTGTTAGCATGCCTTGAAGGAGTTGGGTAGAAGGGGTTGGGTCCTGATGCAACATTAATTGTCACTAAACATACATTTTGTTTGTTTATATGATGGCTACATTCTGCTCCCATTTACATTAGCGTGAATCTAGAGCAACTCCATTGTCTTTCTGAGAATTGTTCCAGAATTTATTAATTTAACGGAGAGCAAAATCACCTCCCTTATGTGTATGGCTTGAGTCAATTTGTCATAGCCCTTCTTATTATTTATTACCAACTTCAATACAAGCTGCCTCTGGTAACAATAATGGCCTAAGAAAAGGTAGGGGAATGAAGGGCCAATTAATGCCATAAGTGAAACCATGGATTTTCTATAAAAATATGTTTGTTTAGTTTATCCTTCTAAAAAAGGAGGGAGGTTTTCAAGTAAGGCCAGGGCCAGTCTTTTGAATGGCCTCACTGTGATGAATATTTATTCCCAGTGTATTTTTTGAGGGACAGGAAAAAATTGCTGCTCTTGAAGGCTTTTTTGTAAACTTTCGGAAGATTTTGCTTTATTTATTAATTTTTTTCTTTAAAGAACAGATAACTACAAAATGACTTGTTCAGGTTTAAATTTGAGTACAGAGAGAGCTGGGTAAAATGTTTAAAATGTCTCTAATCAGCTTTATTTTTACTGTGAAATATATAGCTTAAAATACATATACTGACAAGAATGAACTAGTGTGTCCCAGTTTTTTCACATTAGGGACTTGATACTGCAGTCACTGATGGAGTGGCCTTTGTAACTCAACCCAAATCTGTCAGAACCCAACTACAAGTGTCAGGTTCAAGGTCTGAAAATAATTCTGCCCTCTTGGTTAGAGTCAGATGTGCTCAGGTCGGGTTTGGGTCTGGGGTGGGCTTTAAAATTAGGCTCAAGCAGACATCTAGGGCATTGCTCTATTGACTCTGTTGGGACTCTGTGTGGACATAAGAGTCGGCACAGTTCTAGTTGCAGTATTCGAACCTAGGAATACAGTTACGGGATTTGTGAATGCAAATGTAGGGTTTTGTGGGTACATGTGCATTTTTATAGGTACACACATAACCACAACTAAAATGTTGATTCTTGTTTCACCACAGCAATCTGACTTGCTTCAGCTTGTATGGATTACTCCATGATAGCTATTACTGACCCCTCCAACTCACCACCCCAATATATTATTAGCATTATTCTTATGATAGAATGAATGGTATCATAAATAAAAATGATCTAGCATGTCCTGGGCATGATGGTTACTGAGATACATGCATTCCGGTGAAGTTTAAGAGCAGGGTCTTTTGACATGTATTCTTGCTAGCTTTTTTCCTCCCTTACACAAGAAATCATCCAATGTCAAGTAAGGTTTTCAGGAGGTCAATTATCTTACATAGTGAACATTTTATGGCTAAAGCAGCATTTTTAAAACAGCTCTTCTAATTGCTATAATTTGTGTTTGCAGGATGAGGGCAGCACTGTTCTTCTTTGAATGTCTGTTGAAGTGAGATCTCTTTGGACACCACTAAGTGTTAACTTTTCTATAAGGAAAAGGAACAGAGCTGTTCAAGAATCTGGGGGTAATTCTTGCCTTCTGTGCTTGAATGTGATTAATGATTATGTTGTGTATGTTTTGCATATCAATGACCAATAGGGCAGTAAATATAAATGTTTCCACAATGTGGTGTTGCAAATGTCTCCATGTTCTACATGAGTCAGATCCTGCTCTGATTAGTCAGTGAAGATTTGCCATTGACTTCAATGTGAGAGGGTTGGGTCCAATACTTCGAAGGCTTCATTCTCTGCAAAGAATCAGAAAATTCATAAATGATACACCTGTGCTCTTAATTATCTTATCAGGCAGGCTGCTGCAAATGCTAAAGTTTGAGTTGTGCTTAGTTTTACAACTATCTTCTAGAGCAATTTTCTGATACACACTTTTTCCCTTATATTAGGAGTATGTATTACATGCACAGTGGTTGCCAATTAAATTAATATTTGCCAACAATAATCATTTATAGCCCACTCTAAATATAGGGATATCTGTGTGGGGTAACTTTTGGCAAATGCTGACTTTTTAATGGCAACCTCTGTATATATGAGAACTCCCTATTGTTAGTTTCTGGGCTTAAAGTGCTCTTGTGGGTTGTTTAGGAACAGTGTGTAATTCTTGATAGTGCTCACACAAAGGGAGAACTCTTTCTGGAATTAATAAAAAGGTTGCAAGGGAGCGTACAAATACGTTTAAATACTATAACAAAGGTATGTAATCTTGAAAACAAATTTATTTTTGTGTACATGTAAGAAATGGTTATAGTTCCATCTAGAAGTACTTTAATGGGATGTCTCAAAATCTGATTGGGATGGGTGTTTATTTTCAGGATTGTTCTTTCTTCTGTAAATATTGTGTTGCACAGTGCAACATCTCTTTTAGGGCTAAAGGTTGCTTTGAATGTTGTCCTTATTGCTGGTGGGATGTAGCATAGTTTTATTATCATCATAATAAAACAAACTTTATTGCTAGGGCCCTACCAAATTCATGGCTCATTTGCATAAATTTCACAGTCATATTATTTGGTTTCAGATATTTGACTCTTAAATTTCATGGTGTTGTAACAAAGCATGAATCTGTATTTAAAAACAGCAAAATGTAAACATGTAACGTCTTTAAGTCACCGTTTCTCAAACTTGGGGTCTCGACCTAGAAGTGGGTCGTAGTATTGCCACCTTTACTTCTGCACTGCTGCTGCTGCTGGTGGCGCTCCCTTCAGAGCTGGGCACCCAGCTCTGAAGGCAGTGCAGAAGTAAAGTTGGCAATACCGCAACCCCCCCCACCTTGCAGTCCCTTTTCGGTCAGGACCTCCAGTTTGAGAAACACTGTGTACTTTTGTAACTTTTTTCCTAGTAGGGTAAAAGTACACAAAAGACCAGATTTCACAAGGGAAACCAGATTTCATGGTCCGTGACATGTTTTTCATGTCCGTGTATTTGGTAGGGCCCTATTTATTTCATATTTATTTAAGTGAAGTCATTTGTTTTTTCAAATCAATTAAGTTACAGATAACCTAGACTTTGCTGTACTTCTCCATGCTTACACGCTTATGGAAAATTTATGGAGGCTGTTGTCAGTTGTTGGCTGCGTGTATGTGCTCCCTGTGTGCTGTCCCAGCTCTGCGTGGGTAACCGAGACACCATTCCACAATTGAATGATTTGACAAGAACACAAATCCTTTCAGCAACAAAGGCACATGGCCAGGTTTATTGTGGGCAAGCACGGTCCTAGTATCCCGCAGACTCTACAGGACCACTAACACGTGTATGCTTGTTACAATGGTGGGACTGTTTTCCACCTCAGCCAGCCAAAGATGTTTCCTCTAAGACCCTCTTTTATACATTGATACAAACAAGTTATGTATTACCCCTCTAACATGTGTAGTTGCCACCTCCTGACGTGGCAGGGTACCACCCTTTGACGTGGTAAGATACCACCCATTACCTTGTACTGGATGGTTCGGTCAAAACATCTCTATTCATCATATTAACAGCCATTTCTATCCATTATAGTGATATTTGAGGAGGTCAGTGATCTCTTGTTATCTCTGGGGTATTAGGATGTCCTGAAACCTTTCTGTGGAATGTGCTTATGCCTAGCACTTCTTTGGAACATGTGTTTGTTATACTAGCTCTGTTTTTACCAGTTATTGTGAGCCTGCCAGCATTCACAGCATTACTTCTGCTATCTTTGCTTTATAACAGACTTGACCATTATTTTATCTCAGGCCTTGTATCTGACTTGTTATGCTAGGCCTCAGGCCTCGTATCTGGCCTGTTATGTTTCAGGCTCTTACTTTCTACTACAGAGGCCACTCTCAAAAGACAGTTACTAACTAATGGCTAAATAGAATGAAGAGAGTTGATAATTAAAATATTTCTTTAAAATGTGTGTTTTTTTCCTTCATGCTTTGCATGCCGCTTGATCCCTTAAATTGTGATTTAAGCACGTACTTACATTTTTTGCTGAATGGGGAGCTAAGTGCTGTGGGTATAGAAGACTTCTCTTTGGTGAAAACATATCTGTGCTCATTTTCAAGTTGTTTTGTTCATCTCTTAAAAAAAAGGGTGTGTGATTAATGCTATCACAGTAACACATACAATCTGCTTACAATCTGTAGTTACGGTTATCAAATGGTTTGATAATGTAAGTGCCTGTGTCTTTGGTACGACAGATTGCTGTTTCATGGGGTTTATAGAGTAACTGAACTGTGTATATGGTCTCAAGCCAGAAGTAAACATTTTCATGTTATTAAAACAATGTTTTTAATATGGACTGAAGTTATACAATTAAAACCCCCAAAAGGATAGGTTCATTTGTTTCAGAAATTTGTATTAGTAAGATAAAATACTGTTCTATCTTGAAGAAGTGTTCAAAATAGTGGGGGCTAGTACATTAGTGTACGTAAGGGGAGGGGAAAAGTTACCAAGTTACTTTGTTCAGAACCAGTTTTACTCTTTCCAGAGCCTAGCTCTACTTGCCTCGTGGTTAATCTGTTACAGGTAGTTCATAAGGTGATTCACCTCTACGGCAGTGTAGAGTAAAATCTTAGCAGCGTAGGGGTTAAAATATTTCTCAGACAGCTACTGACTTGAGAACTAATCCTACCAGTCTGGGTTAAAAATTCCTGCATGGCCACCTCCCCTTTCTTCCCCATACCACTTAAACTGTATAAGGGGGAGCTAAGCTAACACACCAAAACAATTGAAAAGAAGAGATTGTCCAAGGAAATCTGGTTCAAAGAGATGAAGTAAAAATAAAAAATCAAATTCTGTCCCCTAAGGTAATATTAAACAGATTTCAATGGGAAATACATACACACATTTTAAAGCAGAATTTGGTACAAAAAGCTTAACTTTTTTTTATCTAGTCCTTTGAGTCTGATACTCAGATTGTTTCTTTTACAAAAAGATATTGCTATTATTAAATCTTTAAACTGCTCACTTTCACTATTGGGTGTTGTACTCCAATAGGAATGGTAGGGAGAAGAACTTGCAGAAACAAATATGTCCCTTCAAAGGTAATTTGGTCATGTGATTATCTAATATTTAAAGGGCTCTCCATTGCAAAGGGTCACAGACTTAGGAACATGTTGAATGATTTCATTGTCTTGGAGAGACAAGGTAGGTGAGGTAATATCTTTTATTGGACCAACTTCTATCGATGAAAGAGAAAAGCTTTTGTGCAATACAGATGTTGGTCTTCAGCTTTTCAGATATCTTTTCTTCACTTAGGAGGTGTAGATAGTTTGTGTATATGTTCTGTTCCAGAGAGAAGGTTGTTGTAGTCTGTATTTCACATGATTATGTAATGTAAACCACGTGCTTTACCAGCAGAAAGGGGAAAGCAGGGTGATTAAGCTGTCTTCCTCAGTCTAAAGTTTAAAAGTGCAGTTGTGAAAGAAGAGTGACTGACGCAGTTAGCAGTGTGCCATTTGAGCAACTGAGTGTTTTTTCAATGCTGTATAAGCAGTCCATGAGATTCTCCCAAGATTAAGCTTGTCCATACTCTGAAGCTGGAGTCAGCTGAGTATAATGAGCTGTATTGTAAAAGGCTCTGACTTTAAAAGTGGAGTACATTGTATTGCATGTTGTTCTAAAGGAACTAGTCCTTGGTTTTGCTAGACTGTATACATTTTCTTATCTTGGCTGCACAGCTTTGTATGGGGAGAGGCAGTTTCTTGAGTAGGCAGGTGCTAAAAATGTTAGGGCTTTATGGGTCAAAACACACACCTTAAATTCTGCGTGGAAACCAAGAGACAGTATTGATATTGTGAAAGCAGGATTCCTTTGTTAGCGATATTGGTCAGTGAATAGTTTCTTGCTGGGTACTTTGCTGTGAAGTACATATGTGTAAATAAAATCTTGTGCAAGTGAAAATCATTCACAAAATTACTTAAATAATTATATAACTTACAATTAGGTGAGTCTGACTACATTTCTTTGTTCTGTCACCTTTTACTGTGTACAGGAAGGTAGACATCCTTAAACGTTAGTTCTTGTGTGCATTTGGGCATCTGTTTGTACAGCCAATTTTGGGCTTTCTGTATTATCATATTAATAGTTACCTATTAACACTGAAGAAACTGTGCACTGTTCAGCTGATATTTCCTGTATTTAAGCCTGATACCAAAGGGGATGACAAACTATTGGAGAGACGAACAAAAAAGTTATAATCTAATATTAATTTTTGTTTTGCCCTGATAGAGTACTCAAGTTATTTGGATTGTATAAAAGAGCCCATCTGTGCTTAAGGAGGTGGAACATTAAACTTAAATCAACATAATAGGTAAATAAGTATAACAAAGTTCAAACACCCATATCTGCTGTACAGTGCAAATCTCAGCTAACCATTAAGATAAAGAAAAGATGGAGGATGGAAAAAAATCAAACATCTTTTCCAGCAAGGGGAAAGAGGGATATCACACTTATTCAATAATTCTTTAAAAACACACTAAAAATATTCTCTTAATATCAGATGCAAATGAGTTTGTGCAATGCAAAAAATAAGGCAGTGAGGAATAACAAACATGAGGGCAGCTTAAAAAAACCTTAATATTTAAGTCAGAAGAATGAGTGGAGAAGTAGGGAGAGATGACCATTCTTTAGGGCTCATTGCAGGTAAGGCAAGTTAATCAGGGAAATAATGCCGGGATCCCTAAAATGCAGGTGGTGTCAGAGTGCAAATACCTGTCAACTAGTTGGTCTCTAATATAGGTAAGGATTACACTTACCTATAAAGCCTTGGGGCTTTAAAAACTATATATGCCAATTTAGAATAAACCTGCTGCTTTAGAGGCAGTGTGAATGTAATATGACGATGATTGCTCAAGCCAGCTGTTGTATTCTCAGCAAGCTGCCAGTGACAGAGGAGGGAATGTCAATAATCAAACCTCCGGGTCATGAGGGCATGTTTTCCTAATTCATTACAGAATAAATAACTCAGTTTATGCAATTGGAGAGACTTCCAAGCTGTGTCTGACTTATGGTTTATCATTGACGGGATGGTCAAGGTTAAGCTGACATTATTTTTCCTCATTACATCTGAACGAGTCCTCTTCAGCATGTCATTGGTGTCCAAATGTAACAGTAGTTGAATAGGTGCTGTTTCTCCATCACCCCGTCAGAACATGCATGTGGATTCTGAAGTGCCTACAAAGACCAGCAGTTTAACAGTATACATCACAATTAAATTGTCTAAAAGCATACTGTGTTTAAATGTAATACTTAGAATATATAATTTCTCTGTAGTTATTTACACAGAAGAAAGAAATTGAAGGGACACTCAAATTAATTTTTTAAAAATTGACTAATTTAAAAAAAAAATCCAGTTTCTGTCAGAGTACCTTTTAATAATATGCTATGAAAGTATTTCAGACTTTGTAAACAGTTATTTAAAAGTATATAAGGGTTTTCTGCTTCTTGGTTGATGTTTACAAAATCTGTTAGCAGTGGAGGAAGTGTTTACCTCTGCAGGGGAAACATTGAAACTGTACACAAAGTGTTAGAGGGTAGGTCTACTGCAGTTAGATACCCACAGCTGGCCTATCCTGACTTGGGCTTGCAGGGGAGGGGCTGTTGAATTGCAGTGAAGATGTTCAGGCTCAGACTGCAGCCCAAGCTCTGGGAATCTCCCATCTTGTAGGGTCCTAGAGCTCAGGCTGCAGCCCAAGCCTGAACATCAACACTGCAATTAAACAGCCCCTTCATCCGAGCCCCATGAGTCCATGTGAGCTGGCATGGGCCAGCCAAGGGTTTTTAATTTAAATTTCATTACCCAGAATTAAATTAAGTGCAGGACTGTGGGGAAACTTTCTTGCTCTATATGAGTAGAGAAACCACTGTGTGGCAAACTCCCACATAGAAGGGTTTTGCCTGATGCAACACACTATCCTTTTGCTCAAACAATTTCATACTAGTCTTTCCGTCAGCACCTCTGAGCAGCCCTGTACTATTTCATCCTTTGTTGAGAGAGGACAGAAAAGACATACAGAACAGAAGAGACCCAAGGGACCCCATCCTCTCTTGTCTGCTGCTTCTCTCTCTCTCGCTGAGCTCTAACCAGCTCTTTCTTCTTCTCAACCCCTCACTCTCACCTGGTTCCTATCCGTCCCAGTACAGCCATACTTTGGTCTTCTCTAGTTTAAAATAACCCACCCTTGGT
Organism: Emydura macquarii macquarii; assembly: GCF_026122565.2. Classification (NCBI taxonomy): domain Eukaryota; kingdom Metazoa; phylum Chordata; order Testudines; family Chelidae; genus Emydura; species Emydura macquarii. The sequence continues at coordinate 19,210,840 of NW_027131527.1, read as the reverse complement.
CCTTTCTTTCAAATAATCACCCAATCTCTTTTCCTTCCTTTCATATTTAGACTTATTGAACATGCTCTTAGTTACCAGGCAAACTGTACCTCTGACCATTCCTGGTCTTTCCAAGTGCACTCCTTCTAGGTCTCAGGCTTCTGACTGTCACTTCCTCTTGGGATGGAATCATGTGATTCTCTGACTCTCAGATGGGATGGCAGGTTGTAGTATTCCTTATATCAGCTGGGATCACGTCAGCGGGTCTGACTTATGTCCCATATCTTGCTATTCTGTTCCCTTTGGGGCAATGACCATGTAATCAGTTACCAAACAACCTCCTAAAGCAAAGCATTATTTATTTAGAGCCAAAGTACTTCAGAGACCACATATTTTAAAAATAATAAAATAGCCTGTCACAGTTTTAGGGTAATTGCACATGTTTTCCGGTCCCTTGAGGGTACCCACTTAAAGGTTTCGTGCACCAGCCATCACCTCTTCTGGGCAGCGACTTCCATCTTACTCTTTCCTAACGAGGGGTTTTAAGGTTGCACAGCTCCCTGGATTTATAGACTACATAGATTTACAGACTACTTGAATAGGCCAATGCCTTTGCTTTACTTTCTCTCCAAAGGCTATGACCAGTATATTGCCCACAGTTATAATTTACTACACAACTTCTTCTGAGCAAACACATTTATTCTTAAGGTAAAAGTATTACAGTAAAAATATACAAAAAAAAAAATTCCTAAATATACAAGTTCCTATATACATGATAAAAGCTTACCAGAGGTCACCCATCAGTCTGTGGGGCTCTAGTATATCAAGTTCTTCCAACCTTCTGCAGGAATTGGAGGCCCCTCCCCACCCTTGGACATAAGGTCCTGTCTGAATGCTGGATCAGAAAAAAGGCCCTGAATCAATTGAAACTCAGGTGATTTATCAAAAGTCCTTTTTTTGTCTATTGGCCACTAGAGAATCTAGTTTGGAGCAGACTCCAAATTTCCCCCACAGGTGGTGCTTCTCTCAGGAGCTTACAACCTGTTTGATTTGCCTTAATCACCCCCCACTATTTTTAGATCCTGGAGGCACTGTGGTAATCCATCCCAGTGGAATAGAACCCAATCATACATAAACCATCCATTTAAAACAATGGACCCCAATGATACTACAGGAAATTCCCTTTCTGTCACAAAGACTGTATGCTTTACAGGTGTCTATCACCCACAAGGGGACCATGGAAGGACTAACTTCTTATAGGCTCTTCCACAGATTGTGTCTGTGTCAGCTTATCCTTGTCAGAGTTTAGGCAGCCCCTTACAACTCTCTTCTTCCCCTCCCCTGGAATCAAGACACTAAGTAACTGTTTATAGCATTTGGATCTGGAAACTCCCAGTTCTGGCAAATCATGGTTTACAATGTGTTGGGAAACAGGATACAGGATCTTTGAAGCCAACAGCTTGGCACATTTCCTTTGGTGTATACCTAGATGGTCTCCTCTAGGATCCATTGTGCAGCTTCCCTATCTGTTCTTCCCACAGCCCTTCTGAACTCAGCTGTATGGCATGTAAGCATTTTATGACTCCCGTATACTATTCAGTCTCTCCCAATAATTAGATTGCATATTAATATTCTTAGATTCTTGAATAGCAGTTCTTACAATATTCAAAACATCATTACATAGCAGCTCCACTTTGATCTTACATGCTGTCTACAATCACCGTCTGAAGTTTTTATTTTTAATTTCATTTTGAATCCTCTCCAGTCTGGCTTCCTGGCCTCTATACTTATGGCTCTTACTTAAGTCTCAAATGATTGCTTCCTGGCCAGATCTAAAGGCCTGTGTGTGCTCTGTCCTTGGCCTCTTGGTGGCTTTTGACACTGTACACCACTCACTGCTTCTTGAAATATTGTCCTTCATTGGCATTTGTGGTGCTGCTCTCTCATAGCTCTTCCCTTACCTGTCTGACTACTTTCTAACTACTTTCATGATTCATCCTCCTCCCATCTCTCCCTTTGTCCTAAGAGCCACCCCCTCCTGCTCCCCACATTATCTCTAGGTGCTTTTATCCACAAGTATGGCTTTAACTGCCATCTTCATGCTGATGGCTGACAAATAGTTCATCAGTGGAGGGAAATATCTCCCTTCATCCAATCTAGTACTTCGGCTGTCTTTCTGACATCTTTATGGTTAACCAGTAATTATCTTAAAATCAGCACATCTAAAACTGAGCTCTTGATCTTTTCCCTCAGGCCTTCGCCTCCCCCCTTCACTATTGGCAACATCACTATCCTCCAAGTCACTCATGCCCATAACTTGGGTGCCCATAACTTTGATGAGGCTATCTCACTGGACTCAAATGTTCAAGCCATATCTAAATATTGATGCTTTTATTACACAACATTTCTGTCATCAGCAGAAGCAAAGTCTAATAGAAATGCTTTCTGCAAGTGGATCTGTTAATCCTAGTTTAAAAGGGAGCATTTTATGAGATAGCAGCTGTGAAGTTTCCATCTTATCAGATATACACCAGCATTATCATTTGTCAGTTCAGACAATGCTGTGAAGGGATACTTAGTTTGTTGTTCTCCAGCTGGGAACTTTGCTGCTCTTTTGTTTTTTCTTTGGGAAAGAATGTTTGTTACAGTCTAAAGGAAATGTAGTGTCTATTGTGTTTTTGGCCATTTGTTGAGCTCTGCTAGCAACAATGGAGGCTATGTTACACAGCCCCTTTTGATACTCTGGGATAATTGAGTTATTTTTTTCCTAGATCTGTTTTTCTTTTTCTTTTCTTTTTTTTAGACTGTAAATTGCAGAAAATCTTCACATTCCATACAGATAAAGAACTTTTAGTTGTAAAAGTCAAAGTTGTTTGGATTCACTTGGTATGTTTAAATCTAATCAACATAAGACACAAATCAAGGAGAACAATCTTCGTCCGAATTGGTAGCCCTGTAATGACTGACCTACAGGGAAAATTAATGTTTTAGTTTTCATTGGATGTTCCATATTGGAATTTATAAGAATTGAAGAAATAAGATGTTCCCTTCAGGAAGGGGAGTAAAGCCAGTAGTTTAAGGGTTCTTAACCTGCAGGTTGTAACCATCCTCCTTTTGTTACTTTCATCTGTGTAACACAATTCCAGGAGGGTCCTTCTGTGTGCCTCTGAAAACTTATATGTCTGTAGCATCAATGTGAAGTTATGGAAGCAGTTACAAGTGTCAATGAGAATTCTCTTTGTTCAAAATATCACCAGGCTGAATCATTACTGCCTTTCATGGTCTGTTACTGTCCAGTTTTTAAGTTCTCGGCCATTTTGACTTTACAAATTACACCAGCGTGGTATTCAGTGTCAGTAAGGCATGTATCTATGCTATGCCAAGAGTCCTAGACTCTTGTGATAAAAGAGGTAACTTAACCAACCACCACCCTTACTGTACAGCTAATTTGTATGTGACAGTTTCATTGATTGTATGAGGGAGATTGCACAGATGGTGAATTACTTGGTCCAGCTGCCATAGTTCTTCAGAACCACCCACACAGCAATACAACCAGAACACACAATAACCGCAACACACACAGCCCCTCACCACAGCTTCTTACACCCTTCATTCACCACCAGCTCTAATCAGCACAGTTCTTGCAGGATTGTCACTCTGTGTCACTGTGAAGCCAGAATGTCAGAATCAATGTGAAGTGATAGGAACTGCTACAAGCATGGTTGAGAGTTGTTTTTACTTAGAATATCACCAGGTTCAATCATCATTGGGTGCTCTGAGAACCAGATGGAATGTTGGAGTCCAAAGGTTCTGTGGCAGTTGGAATGTGACAGTTGATCAGAGAAGGTGGGAGTAAGTGCTACATGGGATAACAAAGAGGTGGTTATACCTCAATTTTGGGGGCAGCTCTGTGCTCATACTTTGGGGAACATGTACAAACAGCAATATTCCCACTACAGCACAGCGCATGGAACCAAGAGCCCCCATTTTTGGCTTTTTTACACATAACTTTATGAATTACACCTGTGTGACAGTGTGGGCTTTCTTCTACTAGTTCAAAAATAAGATTCTAGCCTGTGTGGTTGTGGGGAGAACCTAAAAAATATGAACCACACACAAACTGATAAGATGCCTGCCAAAATCTGCAGGCAGCCTGAAATAATTGCTCTAAAATGAGTTCTCAACCATGAGCTGCGAACTGCTATTGAAGTCATGGCTATTCTGCCCTTCCTGTATTGGTAAATGGAATGAAGCACAGCTAGATGCTAGCTACGTCGGAGCAGGGTTTGAGAACCACCATTTTAGTTTGGCACATAGACATCCCTTTCCAGCTGCAAATATCTGCTGCTTTTATATTTCTAGGAATAGTTAATTCAGTTGTTAATAGAAGGGTGCAGTTAAAAGTGGGGCATGAGGTAGCTAAAGATATAAATCATTCTGTGTGTGGAATGGGCACAGGGCAGTGTGAACAGCTGTATTAAAGAGTGATTCTACTCTGAAAGTGACAGTAAATTGGCATTGTGGGGATACGTTTGTGTATATTTTACTTGCTTACAAACAATATGGCTTTAGCTGCTATTCTTGTGAACTCAACCTGGGATTTGAAAGTCAAGCTGTATTTGTTCTCATCACCAGAGTTTAATAATGTTGGTGATTTGCTAGCCAGAGAAGTCCTGATCACTGTCCCATAGCTGTATTGATTCTGCAGTGTTAATAAACAAAAAATGTTAGGTCTTTTTTGGTCAGCAATGGAAGCCGATATGACTCAATATACACAATGAGCTTCTTGAGCAAGAAAATGCTTTTTTTTTTTTTTTTTTTTAAACACATATTCACAATTCTGGCCATAACAGCACTTGCACCAGTGGACCATTTTTCCTGGAATCTGAGAGAGAGAGAAATTAGACTGCCACCTCTGGGATTTGGGAAACCCAGGTTCAGTTCCCTACTCCATCACAGACTTCCTGTGTGACCTTGAGCAAGCCACATTGTCTGTCTTTCAGTTCCCCATCTGTGAAATGAGAATAATAGCATTTATACATCTCATAGGGGTGTTGTGCAGATAAATACATTAAAGATTGTGTGAGGCTCTCAGATACTATGGTATTGGGGGACATATAAGAATCGAAGATAGAAAAAATATTAACCTCATATGAAGCCTGATCCAGTGCTCATAGAAGTCAATGGAAAGGCTGTCATTGACTTCTGGGACAATAAATAAGGTTAAGTTAACTAATGTTTATATAACACTAGGAGATCCTCAGATAGAAAGCACTGTGAGGCTTCCTGCACTGGAAAAACTTACAAAAAATTCTCATTAGTTGGCCTGACAATGCTATGTTGACTTGGATCGCTTTTTATTACCTTTTCTATTACTCTTCCTTATGAGCAAGTTCATTTAAAATGGGAGTAAAAATGGGTCTGGCTGCCATTATTCTGATATCAGTACAAGTGTGTTTTTGTAAATTTCCCCTGTGTAGAAGAGGCCTGTTGTGCAAAGGTTAGATAAGGCTTGTTCTCATGCTTTTGGACAGTGTAGAGGCCACTGAATGCATGATGTGTCTCCATGATATTTTGTCCCATCCCAAGCCAAATCTGGTATATATGGGGGTTGGAGGCCTGTGAGGGACAGGGGTCTGACTCCGTCTAGCCTTTGTGTTTTAGGTCTTCCAGGTTTTTATCCCATCCTGCTTTCACTGGGTTGAAGTCAAAGGTGATTTTTGCAGGGAAGTTGGTAGGTGTTAGGCACATATGACCGTGCCATTTTGGAGAGCACAGGGCAACCGTTTGAGAGCACAGAACCTGTTTAGTTAGAAAATAGATCTATTCATTCAACTTGAATTCATACTGTTTGATCATTCAGCAGTGCTTCATCCAAATGGTGTTGAACATCTTTTTAATCTTGACAATGAGGGGACATGTGCCATAGGTCAGCACACTGACCACCATTGTATATCCTCAGAGTGTTCAGTTTGGAAAAGACATTCTTGATGAAGCACCCCATTACTGATGATGCTTTTGCAGTGTGGGCTTCAAGTTCTTTCTTGATGCTGCTCAAGTTATCAACAGCAGAGCTGAGGCAGGTGAAATCACCACCAGTCTTGACTTGGTGGATGTCTGCTAAGATACTAGAGCCTTCAGTGTGTTCGAAATCACTGACTGAAAATTTTTTTAGTTTTACCTCAATTCCTTTTTAGGCTGACTTTTGCTACTAAGCTTTCCAGGGCTTTAAGTACTGCAACTAGCTTGTTCATTGATTTGACAACTAGTGCTATGTCATTGGCAAAATCTGTGTTCGTGAGATTCTCATCATCAAGGCGTATGCCTAAAATGCATCATATTCTAAAAGCTGAATTTCGATATAAAGGAAGCTGGATTTTTTTTCTTGTGTGGCTCGTGTGTGTGGGCAGACCATCCCCATGTAAGTTGGAGATTTGTCTTGCATCTCAGCTGGATTCCTTATGTCTTAATTCCCTCTCCTCATGGGGAAGCACTTGCTGTCAGTGCCCAGAAGAAAGAATGTGTCTTGAAGCCATGGTAGTATGAACTAGGGACTTAACTTCGAGCCTTCATGACTGCTTGTCAATTTCCAGATTTAAATAACTCCCTGTCTCTAACCGGTCTAAAGAGTCACTTCTCTAGAGGCCCTTTCTGCAGCTGTCGTAACCCTGTCATGTTCATTGGAGTTGAGTGTCATCTTTAACTGTTTTTGATGAAACAGAAAATATTAATTCACTTGTTGGAGAACTTTGGCAGCAACCAACTTTCCAGATCTTTCATTTCATATGACTTTTTCCTTGACACTTCCTGTCACTGTTACCTCATAGGAAGACACTCTTGTACACATAGAAGACATTGTATAAGTGGTGCATCAGTTTGAAAAAAGAAGATGCTTAGACATTTGACCTGTATATAAGACAATTCAGAGAACTAATTCAGCACTGTTTGTCTGCAGTGGCCTTAAGACTGGTCTTCTTGCACAACATAGAAAGTATACTTTTAGTTATATATAGGATAGTACCTGCCAAAATCTGTATTGGAAAGAGGTGGATTTGGAAGATACAGTAATTAGGGGCCAGTTATAATTCACTACATATTATAAATGTTAAGTGTCTCATTGAAGTTACGTAGAAATAAAGAAGAAATTTTCAGTTTCTCTGTAATTCAGAGGAAAACTACTGATTTTTATTTTACTCCAGCTTTTATGTTAAAATATAAATTATTTTTAGAAGTCTCAATTTGCTAGGGCACAGTCTCTATAAATTTCTAGCCCTTATAGTCAAAACACACTTAGAAAATGAGAGAGCCAAATTTAAACTGATGTGATGACTTCATGAGTCTCTAGACAGCTTGAAACAAAAGTTAATGTGTAATCTGCTCCAGACATATAAATGCACTATTAAATCTGAAACATAACAACGACAGTTTACACAGCAACATAGTTAACTGTTTTACTGCTGATAGGCTGGATGTTTCTGCTTATAACTATGTGCATATTGCAAAGTTCCAAACTGTATCCCTCTTCTCTGCAAGGGATGTGTGGGCAAGATGGGTGCAGTTCAACTGAAAATAAAGAGATAAAGCGATACAAATAATTCCAAAACCCAAACTTGGAGCAGTTAAATAATCACAGTTTCTTTGGATTTGTGTAGGTGTGTTTCCTCAGCATGTAATTGCTGCGTTGGTGGCTGTGGTAAAGGTGGATCTCATATTCTAAATGAATAGTTATTTGGTGCAAAATTCAGTAATACTTTGGAAGTAGTTAACTATCTTGTGGAAAGGTGAGTAGCAAAAATATTACATGATAACAGTGAAATACTGACTAAAGTCAAGGTCTGATTTCATCGAGTCTTTTAAAACCAAATATATAAGCTAGTACCTCTATGGACCTCTGAAACTCACATCCCCTTTCACTATTAAGGGTATTCCTTTGGTCTGAAAATCAAATTGGGCCTTTTGAAGTTGTGAATTTTTAACTAGCTTTTCAGTTCATGGAGTCATTTGCTCTTTTCACATTTTTAAATGTTTTCTACATTGCGTGATCTGTGAGGCAAGGCTTACAGGGGCATTAATTATTCAGATGGAGCTGTTCTGTGTTGTTAAAAAATATTTGACTGGCATATGTAAGTGGCTTAGTGAGGCAAGTATATTTTAGTGTGCTCATTGTCTTGTGATTCTCATAACTCAAAAATGGTCACAATGGGCAATAATCTCAATTGTAAATAGGCAATACATTTTTAACAGGATTTTATTATTGAAAATTCAAAATATGATTTTTGTGTGCAGAATGGCATCTTTTGAGCTCAATCTCATTTTCTCTCTTGCAGTTTCACTTGTAGTTCATTGAAACATGACACCATTAGAAGTCAAACTAAGTTAGTTTTTAGTGGCTAAAGCTTGTTTGAATCACCTTGCAATATTTCAATAATTGATAGTAAGTAGACGCTTGTGTGCAGCAACACCTTGTAAGAGCAACTGCTGCTTACATGCAGCATTTCCCCAGGGATCGCTTTTCCTACTGTGAAATGTCAACATACCCCATAACAGCAACAGCCACTTAGGAGCAACATAGCAAAAGGGCACCAATATGTTGCTACTAATTGTATCTCTTTTAATTGTATCTCTTTAACTACATCAGTAAAGTTAAATTGGTACAGCTCCAGTGTTGATGCTGTTATAACCAGTATAGCTTACTCCCATATGGGAAAGAGAATGAGCCACACTGTTATAAGGCATGTACATTCCAGGGTAACTGTCCCCACACCTAGTGATTGTACTGGTACAACAATTTATGGGAAAAAAAATCACACTCATCCCTAACCAAAACAGCTATACCAGTTTAAAAACTGTGTTGACCAGGCCTCAGAGACAGAAAACAGAGTAGGAGTACATAGTCAATTTTCATTATGGCGTAAGGTGGGGATTCACAGGTTTCCATACTAAAAGAGTTACTGGGACTAGGAAAAAGCTTCTTGGGGAGGTAATTCCATAATTCTTTGCCACAGAGCATCTTGCACCTTATGAAACATCTGGTACGAGCCACTGTTTGAGAGAGACTACTGGAATAAATGGACCACTAGTCTGATCCAGTACAGGAGTACTGTGTTACTCAGTCCTTCAGACAAGTGTCCTGCCACGTAGCAGGTAAAAATTGTTCATTTGCTTGTATTCATTTGTAAACAGAATATGTGAGTAGAAATACTGTTCAGTTGACTTTTTAATGAGCAAATATCAGTACAGCTTTAAAAATAAGTTCTGGTTTTAAGATGACCCTCAAAAGCTGTTTTGAGTCTGTTCACATTTTTGGGTTGAAACTTAAGGTCTATGAAGAGCCACTTCTGCTTTATTTTTAATTTTTATTAAACCCTTTGTTTTCATGACTTAATTAAAAATAGTGGCTTTGACCCTCATGCCTTTTCCCCCAGAAGAAACCACAAAAGAGGACTTAAAGCTCTGCCCTCTGTGGACATCAGAGCTATTTACATGCCAAACAAATGCAAATAGTCTCCTTGCGCTCGCTCTTTACTTATATATTACTACATTGTTTAGAGTGAAGTTGATACATTGGTGCCTCCCAGGAAAGTGTGGTGGAAAGCAAACACAGAGTAGGAGCAACTTAGATTACAGCGTGGTGATTAACGTGTCTATATGGATTGTGATGTTGCTATTTTATAGAAAATAAAATTGCACTGGCTGCCGTGGGCAAAGGGATATGTCCAAGAGGTGAACTTTGAGGAATAAAACACAGAAGAAAAGTTACTTAAGCAAACTTTAAAAATCTTTGCAGGTCATCATTGAATCTAGTAATTGTAATGGTCCAAAAGGTAGGTTCATATAGTAAAATCTTATTTTCACTTACTCAAAGACTAGATGGCATTTTGTGTATTTTAAGGGATTTTTTTTCATTTTCCTGTGTGTGTGTGTGTGTGTGTGTGTGTGTGTGTGTGTGTGTGTGTGTGTGTGTGTGTGTGTGTGTGTGTGTGTGTGTAGGAGGGAGGTTATGGCATTTTTGTCTTCTGTTCATGGCAGTACAGTAATGTCACATTGTTTCTTTTGTGCATGTCTTTTGCTGTATTAAACTTGAAAGTGAAAGCTCTGCTTAAAGAATAAACATGACGCTTTTGAGTAATTGCCACTTTAATTATCAATTTTTAGCCATTTGGTCTGCATTGGCCTTTTGGAGGGTGTGTTACTTTGAAATCTTGGAGGAAACTCCTGATCCTTACACCTCATGCTGGAGGGGAGATGAGGTGACAGTTGATTCTTGAGCATTTCTTAGTGGCTGTGTTGCAAAAGGGGCATTAACTAGATAAAAGTAGAGGGTCCACAAGGAAGTGAGTGGAGATGCTTGGACACCCTCTCTATCACCACATGCTTACTTTGTAGACATTGCTGATGTAAGGATTTCTACTGCAATTTTATAAACAGGTGGCTCAAGTGATGTTGTTGTCTGTGCCTGGGAACCGAGTGCCATCAACTCTCATGAATCTTTACAGTTTTTTTATTGTTCTGTTTGTAAAGTGCCTAGTACAATGGTGTCCTGGTCCACAATAGAGTCTTATGTGCTACAATAATGCAAATAATACATAATAATGGCTCAAAGTTGGGCCTTGCATTTTTCGTTCTTGATCAGTATTAAGGATAGCAGGGACTTCCTGAAGAAGTAGTTTGTATTTTAATTAAACAAATTAAACCGTTGGAAACCTTGTAAATATCAATGACCTGTACAAGGACAAGGCAAGCTGCAAAGTATTTAAGGTATTAGTGACTGCTACAGTTAAGACTCTAAACCTTTCCTAATCTTTGAGTCCATTAGTCACAATATATCAGGTCAGACATTCTAAAATGGTGATTAAGTTGCAAGTAAGCTGTAAGTGTTCTTTCCAAGATCACTTAGATTGTATGTAAGGGTTAAAGCCATTAGTTGAGTATTAAGAATGGTTGTCAATACAAAGTGTAACTGTCCTGTGATTTAAGGAACCAATTGTCAAGTAACTACAGAATCCATAATCTTCATGAACAACCATCATTACTGCTCTGAGACTTGTATAACCTATTTTGTGAACATTAAAGTGTTTAAAAACATTGCTGCCTAAGGCTAGAATACTAAATCTTACATGGCACTAAAATAGAAGTGGCTTAATCTTCAGACATGCTGTGCATACACAGCACCACTGATGTCATTATGACTTATGACATACTTCTGAAAAACAGGCCACATCCGTCTTAGTGTCTAAATGATGATCTAGGAATACAAGTTTAGGTATCTAGATTTGAAATATTGGCCGAAGACTTTCTAAATCCAAATGTGCGATAAGTGTTACTGGGGAGATGAGGAAGAGTGTTTTTTGTTGATTTTGGGGTAGAAGTTGGGGAGGTTTGAATGGCATAATTAAAAGAAATGGCGAAGAAACTGTATATAGTATTTATTTTTGCCAAGTGCCTCTAATGCTCCAGTAGAAAAAAGGAACCATATATTTATTTAGAATTTAGAATAAAATGTTTGGGTAGGATTTTAAATCTCATTTAATAAATTAGTAGAGAGTGGAATTGATACTGATTTTTCTATCTTTCAGTATGAGTTGTTTATAAGGAAATCTGATGTGGGAATTATATTTGGAAGAATAATTTTATCAGCACTAATTCTGTATATGGCAGGGGTTGGTAGAAGACTCATTTGATATCTAGCATATCTGTGGTGCATACATAACAATGTAAAAATGCACCCCATGTTTCATTAATTGTTCATTGAAAATTCATGTTAATACTGAGCACTAATTCACTTGATGTAAACTCTCTGTTACGTTTCCAACTCATCTTCCATTATAACCTTGCTTTCTCTTCCTCAGACTTATTACATTTGGACTGAAAATTATCACAATTGATCTTAGCCCAAAGGTGCTTTTTTTTGTTCTTTCTTCTGACACAAATTTTCCAAAGCTGTTGGGATACCTTTTAGGAAGGCGGGCTGAGTAGGGGAAGTTCAATTTTAAATTTTCCTTGTTCCTGGGTAACACAAACACGGAAAACATTAAACCTTCTAACTTTGTGATTGGACCTGAGCAAAGAGTAGTGAGGTTAATATGAGACTTAAGTTGGGTTGCTGCTGATGTTTCATGCAAGTCTATAGTGCCAACATTTTGCAAACTTTACTGTTGTTGTGGTGTACCAGGATTTGGGGGGAGACAGAAAGGGGAGAAAAGTGATTGGCCTAGAGTAGGGAGTAGCATTGCTGTAAATGGAGGTGACTGTGGTCACAGTGGAAAAGAATGTAGGGAGAGCTGTTTTCATTTAAACATACCACATAAGGCCCTCTTCCTGACTGAGAATGTGTTTGCGTGACATGGGGTGGGTTTCTTACTCCCTCCCATTTGTGGTAGCAAGGTCACAAACCCATATTGCAGGTCTGGGAGACTCCCATCCCCTAAAACACAGTGAGGGGTTGGACAAAGAATCACTTCACATTAGAGCTGTCAAATAAGGAGGAAGTTTCTGACTGTATGGCCTCTTTGCATTCTCTCTGCTTGTCTAGCTGACTCAGTTCCCAAAAACTAAATTGCCATATGTTACAATTGGGTGGGGGACTATCTGTTTGGGTTGCCGTATAAAGGTGAATTCAGCTTCAGTCAGCCACTTCTATAGGCAACTTTCCCTGTGAGAAAGACTGCATTTATGTGTAGTAGTAGCAACATCTATACGGTGACTAAAATCTAGTACAAGTTTCCAAATTTCTCTAGCTAACCTTTTTTTGCTGGGTTTGAAATTGCGAGGACCATCTTTGAAATTAGCATGTTGGAGTTTTTGGTTTTTGATAACAGGTTATTTGGGATTCTGCTCTTCCTATCTAAAAGTGAAATTTAATTTACTTTCTCCTGTATTGGTGTTACTGCTTTGGACAGAAGACCGCAGTTCCTAGAGTATTTCTGCCTAATCCACTTAAATGGAGGCAAAGTTCTTTTTTTTCTTTTTAATTTTAGTTTAATTGAAAACTCCTTCCACTAACATGTCTGCTGAACAGTCTTTCTGCGTCTATTGAGAAGAGCAGACATTTCCTTTTCTCCTGTGAAATAACTTTTGGAAAGGGATTCTTTTCCCCTGGGAGATTAGTTTACTTGATGGCTTCTTTAAGTAAAGCTTTGATTGAAAAGTATTGGCTTTATAGAGAATATGATAAAAAAATCAAAGCAATGTGCTTAGACATTATCTGCGCCACCTTGCTTTTGGCATTATGCACACTTTTTGCATGTAGGGAAAAACTACAGCACTTAATGCAGTAAATTCTTTGTTCTAAGACAGGTTAGATGTGAAAATATTCGTAATTAATATTTATCATCTTGAAGAAATATCTTTTTTTTTTCTTATGTAAATGAAGTGTAATTGTTCTAATGGGACTCTTTCTAAGTCTTTGCTGTCCTTGCTGCTGGAGACCATGTGGTCCATTGGAAAGAGTACCAGATTGTGAACCACAATACCTAGCTTCTGTTACCAGCTCTGCCTTTCTTGCTGTGTGACTTTGGCAGGTGATATGATCTACTAAGGGAAAAGAAATTGGGACCTTTTCTTGATGTTTTATGGTATACGTATTTATGCTTCTTTATGATCCTTTAAGCTGTGTATAAAAAATTCCTGCAAGTGTCCTTTGTTTTTTCCAAATTCTTGTTTTTCCATTAGGATTTCAATTCTTACTAGTCTGGAAAGCTTTTTGACTCTTACTAGAGCACTAGAGAGAGACTGATATCAGGAGCCAAAAGAATGAAAGGAGAGCTACTAAGAGAAGGGATTTTGAGAGAGAATGGTTAAAACTGTAATGTTTGTTAACAAACATTTTACTTCGAGGACTAACGTTGTGAATAAGGAAGCCCTTTTGTTAGAGGTTCAGTATCCTCGCTCCTTTATTTGAAGAGTTAAATTGCTTGCATCTCCTAGAAGCCTTCCAGAAAATCAGTGAAAACTGAACTGGATGCTCCTGATATTTCTAAGGTGTTATTTTTCTGTCCTTAAAATAAATATTTAAATAAATAAATAAACCCAAAACATTCAGCCCTTCATCTAGCATACAGATGCACAAACCTAGCTTTTAAAAAGTATTTTACAGGTCACCTTTAACCTCTCTCTAATTGATTTTTCCTCATCTCTAAAAAAGTAGATAATGCTTTCCATATACTATATAAGGAAATAACACTTTGCATCTTTAGATTTCCAAGTACTTCACAGTGATGAACAAGAAGCATTGTTCTTCAAGTGCTTGCTCATGTTCATTCCCAATTTAGGGGTGTGTGTGCGCGTGTGTGCGTGCGCCACATGCACTAGTGCTGTAAAGTTTTTTCCCCTTAGTGGTACCCGTACAAGCCGGATCTAGTGCCGCACCGCAGTGGTGCGCACATGCACCGCATATAGGTGCTGCCGGCTCCCCCTCACTCTCAGTTCCTATTTGCCGCCAGGGATGATGCTGGAACGTCTCTTGCCTTTGCAAGTTCTCTTTCTAAAACCTAGTGGTTTATTCATTGTTCTCGTGTATATAGTTTATAGTTTAGTTCCAGTTTGTTAGTTGTTAGAATCACAGGGTTGGGGCATGCCCCACTCACCGGGGTTTAAACCCTGAGCTTCGTGTAAGAAGCTTACGCCAAGGAGTGACCCACATCAGAGCTGTTTAAAGTGTCTGGAAGAAGCGCATGTCCGTGAGAGGTGCAAAATCTGTAAAAGTTTTCACCCTCGGACTTCAAGAAAGAACGAGATATTTGTCTCAGGGCCATCCTGATGGAGTTGGCACTTAGATCTGTGTTGGAGACCGGCAGATCAGTGGGCAGTGCACCTCTTGTGCTCTCTTCCTTGTCTTGGCACCGTTCACCATCCCTGGTACCGAAGAAGAGTCCAAAGACGACTCGCATGGAGTGGGGGCGCTCCCTTGCGGAAAAGAAAGGGGACCAGGCAAGACCCGTGTCGGGTCGCCAATCCTTCCCGCCTCAGAAGGATCCCTCGCTGCTACGAGCATCGCCCTGGCATCGGACCCTCCACCAATTCTTGTTAGAGATAGAGGCCCTCATTGCCTAGCGGTGCTGTTGACTCCAGAGGCCTTCCAAGTGATGAAGGACCTCCTAGCGCTGCTGGTACCACAAATGCTGTAGGACGGAGATTTGGCACCAGCGCCTATGGGCAGCCTATTTACAGACAGATTGGCTTGATAGTTCCCTTCACTGAGGCACTGTTCACCGGTGCGCAGGTGATCTCTAGAGTCGAGGCCATCCTCTCTGGGTCAGGACACCGCCAGATCAGGCACCCGCTGCTGTTTTCCAGAGGACCGGCACTGAGCGGAGCAGCGTTATGGAGCCATGGAGTGACGCAGGTTGCCAGACTCATGGCGTGTTTCTCTGGCACCATGACCCTGCTCGCCTAGCCCATACAGGAAGCCCAAGGACAACTGCCAGTCCTGTCACACGTATCTTTCGGGCTCTTCATGCTGCTCACTGGTCCTGGTGCATCAACAACGCGCTTCACATGGCACCGCGTGGTATTCAGAGACAGCACCGCCCTGGTCGTTGGATAACAGCACCCCATCCTCAGCTAGCGAGGAAGTTGTCCAGGCTAAACAAACCCTGGCTCAGGTGCCCGGTTTCCCCACGGTGCTGCCAATGGCGGCGTGGCTGCAAGGTCAGTGTCCTGGACTGTGGCCTTACTGGTGGGGGTTTCCCTGTGGGATTCCGCAGGCTGGTTCCGTGAGAAGAATGTCAGTACCACAGTCTTACATTCCTCAGAGTGCAGCGCCGCACCTGTACACGGACTCGGACCATGAATGTTTGCGTGTCTTGGGCCGCGTGGGGGGCGGAGGGGGGTGTTTCCACCCCGCCCAGAGCAGAGGCCCCTCCCCCAGCTTAGATACTGGCCTCTTCCTTGTTGTCACTGGACAAGGTGGTCGTGGGACCCTCATCTGCGGTGCTGATGGACAATTTTAAGGCGCACCAGGACTTATTGAAAATGGTCGCCTCCAATGTGGACCTCAGAATAGAGGGGCTGGACAAGCCGGTTGATGAGCTATTTGGAATATTGCCCTCAGCAGCTTCTAGTAGAGTGGCTCTTCTAGTCCATGAGAGGGTTGTTAAACTGGCCAAGGCCCTGGGGCAAACCCCAGCCTCCCTGTCCCCCATGTCTAAGAGGCAGAAAGAAAATATTACGTACCGGCAAAAGGATTTGAATATCTCTACACCCACTCCACGCTGGGATCTCCAGTGGTCATGGCCGCCAACGAAAGGGACAGATGGGAAAGTCAGCTTGACCCCTAAACATAAAGACGCCAAGAGACTCAACTTGTTCGGTCGAAAAATTTATTCCACAGCCAGCCTGCAGCTACAAGTGGCGAACCAGCAGGTGCTGCGTGGTAGATGTCAATTCAATATCTGGCAGTCACTGGACAAGTTCACGGACTCATTGACCCCCTCCTCCAAACAGGAGTTCGAGGCCATCTTAGAAGAGGGGAGATAGATAGCCAGGGAATCTCTGCAAGTGGTTTCTGACGCAGTGGATTCTGCAGCCAAGACGATGGCCTTGGCAATATTGATGAGGTGGGCATCATGGCTACAATCCTTGGGTCTCCTGTCAGAGGTCCAGCAGTCAATTCACTCCTGGTGAGTCACCTGAATTGGGAATGGACATAAGCAAGCACTCGAAGAAGAGAGAATGGTTACTTACCTTGTAACTGTTGTTCCTTGAGATCTGGTTCTCATGTCCATTCCATACCCGTCCTCCTCCTCCTCAGTCGGAGTTCCAGCAAGATGGAACTGAGAGGGAAGGGGAGCTGGTGGGGCCTATATGTGTGCACATGTGTGTGCCGCTGCAGTGGATGCTAGAGCCGGTTTGTACGGGTACCACTAGGGGGGGAAAAAGTTTTCCGGAACCGGTGCATGTGGCATGTGCACACACCTAAATTGGGAAGGGACATGAGTAACACATCTCTAAGAACAACAATGTAGTGTTGCCAGGTGTCTGGTTTTTGACTGGAAAGTCCAGTCAAAAAGGGGACCTGACAGAGTTGGGTCACCTGAGTAACTATCCACAATTGTCTTCTGTTTTGCCATGAGGAGGGTGGGAACTGGTAAGAGCAGCTGCTGCTGCTGGAGTTGGAGGAGCGCTCACGAACTGCCTGACTCTGGCAGAGAAAGGTGCCAGCACCTGGGGGGAGGGATTCTGAAGCACATGGAGTTTGAGGAGCAGGGCCAATGGTTGGGCTCACTGCCTGGGCCCTCTTCTCAGCCTCCTTTGTGCTGTGCCCCTGGGGTGCTGCCCCCTGCCCTAGTCACCCGCCCCCACCCCTGGAGCACAGCTCTCCCTCCTCCATCTTGCCATGGTCATTCCCCCACACCTGTGGCATGACTCTACCCTCCATTCTTCCCCCTCACCCCCTCCTGGAGTGCAGCTTTCCCTCCCCTGTCCTGTCCCAGTCATCCCTCCATGCCTAGAGCTCTGCTCAGCTGGTGGGGCGATGGACGTGGAGAGAGCAGTGAGCAATGGGTGGGAGAGAGAGGGGTAGGGCCTTGATTGAAGGGGCAGGCCTTAGAGGGAAGAGGCAGAGCAGGGGCAGAGCCTTAGGGGGAAGAGGCGAAGCAGGGGGGGCAAGTGAGGTTCCAGCATTCAATGTCTGGTTTTCACAAATTAGAAAGTTGGCCACCTTAAATGAAACTGTTCTGGACAAACCTCCATAAAACCTACATTGTCTCTTCATCAAAGATTCATTAAAAATCCTTGCCAACTTTTTCAGTTACATAAATATTAATGATGGAACACATTCTCTTCTCCTGGCAACAGCAACTACTAGCACCCTGTTAATTCAGCTTCTCTGTTCCCTTTTCATAGACAGATGCTATGAATAATTTAGTCATCTGCTAATTAAAGATTTATGTAGGTTCAGCGGGCTGAACATATAAGCACAGATCCTGTAAAAGACACACATTTCCTTCCTTAGTAGATAGAAAGGTTTGATACTAGATATGACTGTAGATCTGGCATTTGATTTTGTTTTGAATGATTTGTACTCGACTTGAAGGCTATCAACTACTGGTTGCACACTTCTCCCAATATGTACCACCAGTGAGTTTTCAAAAATAATGGTAGCTGAAAAACACATGGGTGATACTTATCTTCATTTATTGTGAAGATTAAATCCAAGAATTCAGTATAATGGTGTAACAGGATGCAGTCCTTCGAATGTCTTGAATTGCATTTTTGCTAGTACTGGAAATTAATTGTTCTCATTTAATATTTTTTACATCATTTTCTTTAAGAAAAGGTGAACAAATGTCCATCTCATTTGATAGCTTAATGAAACTGGACAGTTGCTGAAATGGTATCTGTATCATTTTATCATTCTTATCCTCATTCTGCCACTCATTTTCGCTCCTGTTGTACTTTACGAACACTTGTTGAATCTTAAATTAAATTGTTGGCTTTTTGAGACATCTCTTATGCTTTTGTATAATGTCTAACAGCAGTTCTGATTGCGGTGTTTGGGGGCTACTGCAATACAAACGAGGAATAATCTACTTTAAGTATCTAGTGTCACATTCCTGTTATATTGGCAAATACTAATTTTCACTGTAGTTCATATATTACTGATAGAACTAAATATCTGTATCTACTGATAATTTATTGTTGGAGGGATTTTGTAGATTACTATTTTCAGACTTATGAGTATGTAAATGACTTATTCATGCATGAAGATAATTTCACATGGGTGCATATAAGGAATCTTTAGAAAATTGGTGTGGGTGGTGTTTAGAAATTATGGTACCTTGTTAACTGTTGTAAACTCTTATTGTATTAGAGGTCATTTAAACTCTTTAGTACAGATGATAATAAATAATTTGCAAGTAATTCAATTTTTGGTATATTTTGAATAAACTATGTATTTGACAATTAAATAGGCAACAGTTGCATAGACCACTAAAGTTAAATATATTTTTCTTGCACATCAGTATATTATAAAATACATGGAACTCTGCGATAAGAGATGCTTTATTTCGTTTTGAGTGATGCTCCATTTTGTACATATGTCAAAATGAGTTAACTGGTGCACATAAGGATACAATTGTTAGTCTTATTTCAACTTCCTGCCTAGTAGTATTGTTACACAGTGAAAGTGGCTTTGAGTGGTCACCTGGGGATTGAAACTTATTGTGTAACTGATCTATAGCTAAAGCTCAAATAAAATTGTAAAATAAGCCTTAAGCACTCTGAAGGAGTTAACTGACAGGGAAGTTTCCATTAGAAGGTAGTCCTTTGTGCAGGCTTCACTACATCATTGTTAATGATGTTTGAAAAACGTTAGAGAGGTAGGACATATGCAAGCAAATCTATGGATCATATTCCATAAATGTCCAGTATGGATTTTCTTGTACCTTCCTGTGAAGCATATGGTACTGGCTACAGTTGAAGAGAGAATACTGGATTAGTTGGTTCGCTGGTCTGACCTGGTACCAGTAAGGCCCAGAAGCGAAGATGTGAATTATTTTCTCGTTGAACTTGGTACTGTGCCAGTAGCTGTAGGACCTGCCCTTTGCCTTGACTCTGCGTATAATGTGTCAAAGAGAACTTTATGGATGTAAGCTCTACATTTTGCTGTTTATGTCCAGACTGGTTTTCTCTTTCCATAGATACAGAAATAATTTTCACAGCCTTAACCACTAGACCGTTCATTTCATCAGCACTCTGACAGTTTAGTTTTTGGTGTTTCAGAGCAGTTTGATGAGGCTTCACATCTTTGATTTGTTTATTACTCTTGGGAATCTGTTAGAAAAAAATGCTTCCTCATACTTGCCAGTCATGTGATAGCGTATGAAAAACATCAAACTAAATTAGCTATCTGGAGTTTTTGATTTGCCTCAAGTGGTCTTGCTTTGACCATGTATAAGAATGACACTGTATGACAGCCTTTCTGTAACTGATGTTAGATTTTGGCTTTCTTGAAATGACCTGTGGTTGTTCAGCTTTCTTTGATGAGTGCTGCTTGTTTTAGAGGTACTGCCCTCATCTGGTATAAATTGGGATATCTCATTTTACTTCAGGGAGAACTACTACTACTATTGTTTCTGAGGATTTGCTTCATGGTGTTGAAATTAAGATGTTTAAACCATCTTTGAAGCTGTTCATCGATTCTCACTTACAAACATTCACAGTCCAACGTAAGGTTATGCTTTTATGTTTTTCATTGAAAGCTTATTTATGAAAAATTGACAAATAGCAGCTATATTGGTTCAGAAATCTGTTTAATATGTTAAGTATAGCTATATTATTAGATCTCAGTATTCTTTTTTAAATGTTGCATTGCCTTTTTACTCCTCAGAGGCCTGATCCAAACCCCATTTAGGTCAATAGAAAGACTCTCATTGACTTATGCAAGAATTAGATCAAGCACCAGATGTGTAAATTTATCAAAGCATGTATTTTCAAAATGCTCCAAAAAGCTGAATTAATAATTGTTCTTTTCAGTCATCATGGAAACCGGATGCATTGATATTCTGTGACTGATGGGCTTTTTGCCCTTTTTATTATATTTTCTCCCTCATTGTGCATTTCCAAGTAACTTGCGTTACCTTGTTTTCACAAATGTACACTCTCCTTCTTCCTCCCTTCACAAACATACATTCTTCCACATCACAAAGTCAGGTGAAGGCATTTTACAGCATAAAATGATTAACGTTCCCCCTTCTGGATTATCCCATAGCTTTGTCATTTAAAAAAAAAAATTAGATACAAATTACATCAATTCACAGTACCGGTTTCCAAGTTCTGCATCTGTGCTGAAGACATGCATGTGCCTTAATACTTGACAACTAACATAATTTACAAAATATCCATTTGAATTTATACCACAGTTGTTGCTATTTATTGTCCCTAAGTAGCTTTATAAAACAACAAATAATGTCAAAGCTGTACTTTGGATTAATCTCTTAAGTGGCATGTTCAATTGAATCAAGGCGTAACAATTTTTATAAATCTTTCATGTATGATCATATATAGTATTGCTGTAAACTGTAAAATGCAGGGGAGTAAATACACAGCTCTGCAGTTGATGATTTCTTTATTTTGCTGGGTTTTTTTTGCACTTTATTGGCCTTGTCTGGTCTGAAAAATTCTGCTAGATGTGCCTGTTACATATCAGAATCTTAAATTTATGCTGAAGGGGACTGCTACTTAGACTAAATCATTTTTGTTTGACATTTTCCTTGCATGACCCCATTTTCAGATGTGTTGTTTCCCACTACCCCAGACTGCATGAAAGTTGCCATTTAAAAATGGTGTCCTCCATGCAGTATGACCTCACACGTACTGTACATGCAAGGTCCTTCTGCAAGGAGGCTGCCATTTCGCTTTACAAAACAGCATCCTCTGGACTGCATGACCTCACACATATATGGTGCGTGCAATGTCATGCTGGATGGAGGACACTGTTTTGTAGAGCAAAATAGCTTTCCCCTGTGCGACGTGACCTTGTGCATACAGTGTGTGTGAGATCATGCTGTGTGGGGGAGGCCATTTTGTAAAATGGTGTCCTCAGCATGCTTGGGATTGCTGTGACCCCATCCGCTGATGAAGCAACCCCACTTGGGGTCACAACCCACAGTTAAGAACTGCTACTTGAAAGAGGGATGTGACTTAAGGGTAGAGACCTGCTTTTCAGCAGGCTCAATACAGTTCAAGGCTCATTTGGAGAGATTATATAAAAGGGTGGTTAGTCTCTTTAAAGTTAGACATACTTCCCAATACTTCCCCCATCTCCACTGCCTTTTTGCCCTTCTATATAGTCACGGGATCAAAGCTGTTGTATGAGAAAGGGGAAGGTGGTTATGGAATGTTGTAGCGTCTACATAGCCACTTCTGTCACATCTGTACAGTCTATAAGCAACATCTTAAACAAGTATGTGGGGCAGATAGAGAAAAATCACTTATCTGAATGTACCCATACTAACAATGACAAAAGTCCACATAAACGTTGATTGTTCATCCCTCTGTCAGCAAGCTGCCCCTTGTCCTCTATCTGAGGGAGTCAGACTACATTATTGGCTAAGAGTCAGTGCCATTGTGGCTATTGACTACTGTACAGCTGTTGCTAGACAGTGAAGGTATAGTTTGAGGAGCTAATGGCCTGATCCAATCCCCACTGAAGTCAGTTGGAATCTTTCCATTGACTTTAGTGGGTCTTAGGTCAAAATATAAGATAATTCCTATGTTTAGTTTGTCCAGAATTGGTGGGGTTTAACCCAGTGATATTTGTAGTTCTAGGACTTTTACTTTTATTTCATTAGCTAGCTTGATTTCAGTAATTTGATGAAATAAGAAGCAAATTGAATCTCACATTGTCATGTCTAGCATTGACCTTTGTATCCATTAATGCTAATTATACTGATTCCCTCTCACATAATAAAAAGTCCAATTAAATGAAAGGACGAGGGAGAAAGATTGATATGCAAGAGTTATTATGATCTGGAAGGTCATTGTCATGCCAATATTGTTAAATAGACAGGATTAACTGAAGTAAAATTCCTTTATTTATTATATCTTATTTTATTGTCTCTTATATTGAGGGCCAGATCCCTAGTTGCTGTAAATCGACTTTGCTCTTGAGGTCAAAGGAGCTATGCTGAGTTATACCAGCTGAGGATCTGCACCATAGTCTTTAAGGAGGAGATTTGCATAGGCACAAAGAGCAGTTAGGGACCCAATTCCAATTGAAAGTCAATGGACTACTGGGTGCTGAACTCCCATGTGTGCCTTTGAACAGCTCACCCATATTCTTTCAGAACTGATGGTATGAGTTTCGCTTCACTATATTTTCATAATGTCCAAAGGTCATCTCTCCATAATGTGCCCAGTGTATATCCAGTGTAGCTGTTTAGGGGAAAGCTTGCATCCAGAAAGGCAAAATGGGAACTTCTCATGTAGTCTATCTTAAATTGCTTTTCTGGGCAACATAAAGCAAAGACTATGGCAGCTAGTGAATACACTCAAAGACCAGATTATTCAAACAGATTGGTACTTTGTGGGTGTATTGCATCATAATTGGAAAGGACTTTCATGATACTACATCACAGTTAGAACATTACTTAATTAAATTTTTCCTTTTTTACTAATACAAAAACTAAAGGTGTATCAACATATTTTGCACTGTTCTCATGGGTATGGGTTATTTCCATCTCTAATTTACTTTTAAGAAGAAAGCAAAAATGGAGGCTGAAATTGTTGTCTTGGAATTTGTCACTTTTTGACAGCATTTTTCAAAATAAGCTCTTTCTAGTGCATTGAAATTCTTTCCTAATTCTAAAATATATTGTAATTTTGTTGTGTACAGACTCAACTTTTGGGTCAAATAGTCTCTCCTGCAATAATGTAATCAAATTTTTGCATCTGTAACGGAAATCCCCCTTCCCACAACATCTCGACTTGATGAATTGTATATGACACATGGTGGGTTACACATTTCTTGTATTGTCTAATGACATGCTTTTGGTGTTCTTGTAATTAATAGCATGCAAAGCTTAACACTGTCATTCCTGATCTATGCAAAAAAGCCTGTAGTGGCTTTTAGAGATGAGCTGGATTGAACTTGAGGTGATTTTTCTGTTCAATCACAGCCATAAAAGCCCAAATTGGGTCAACTCATGAGCAGAGACCTAAATAACAAGGCATAGATCTGATCTAAAAAGCAGGATTGCAGAATGTATCCACTCCCCTTTCTTAAACTTCACCATACACTCCCACTCCTCCTAGCCCCCAAATCTTGATATTGGAGTCTAGTATATTGGGTCTGCAAGATGATGAGGAAGCTAACATTTTTCTGGGGAGAAATGAATGTGTGTGAATGTTCCATTTATGGGCTGAAATAGAATTTAAAATTTACTGCAACATATTTCCTACACTGAAAAACATGGAATCGTTCTACTACTGCATTTTGATTTTATGAACCTGTTGGATGCACAGAGCAGCATGCTTAAAAGCTGCTTGGCAGCAAAAGGAAAATTTCTGCAAAAGTGAGCCAAAAATTGTTAGGAACTGGGGTGCAGGTAGTTTGGCTTTAGTTTTCCGAGCAGACATCCAGGTTAGGGAATGTAAGTGGGGTTCAGAGCGAGAGTCAACTGCCAAGTGCCAGAGCCAAGGGTAGAGCCTGAGTCAGGACCAGGAATTGAAGCTGAGGATGGAGCCGGGGTCAGATACCAAATTCCAGAGCCAGGGCTTGAGCCAGAGTTGGAATCAGAAGTTGGAGTTGGGAGTCAGAGTTATGATTGGTATCTGATGGTCAGGAGCAAGGTGAAAGGGCAGGCAAGGATCAGGCATGGAACAGGAGAAAGGTGGGAGCTAGGAGTGAGAAGTAGGTCAGAAATTAGGAACATGGTTGGATACAGATTGCAGGAGGCTGGCAAGAGCAGGGTCCTATGTGGCAGCAGCAGAAAGTCTGCACAGTTGCTTGACCAGCCCACCCAGGCTTAAATAGGGGGTATAAGCTAATCAGGTGGCTGCAGGTCTTGAGTGCTCCAATAGGATTTCCTATGGGGCCTGACATTCCATGTTTAGTGAGATGCTGCTTCAGCCGTCTCCCTTGGTGGCAGTGAGGGAGTGTCAGAGGTCCAGGGCCCTCACAGTGCTCTGGATTCTAGACCTTGACTCTTGGATTCTTATAAGAATTACATCCTGATTTCATGTTAATTCTGGAAAAACAATATTAAATATAAGAATATTAAATCAATACTTCCCTTCTTTCAAAAACTATAATTTGACGTGCAGGTAGTGACATTACACTTTGGAAAGCCAATAAGCTGGCAAACTGCAGGAATGTATCAAGGGTTCCTTCTAATACAGAGATTCCCGAACTTTTTGTTGTCACAACCCCATTTTAATGAATTATTTTCTGCTGGGACCCCAAACAGCATGGAGGATGCCATTTTGAAGAGCAAAATGGCATCCTTCACACATTTTGACCTTACACACATCATATACGTGAGGCCTCGTGGCATGGAGTGAGACTTTGCATGCACCATATGTGTGAGGTCACGCCGCATGGAAAGATGGTGTCCTCTGCACTGCGTGTATGGTGTGTGTGAGGTGAAGTGCAGAGGATGCCATTTTGTGGAGCAAAATGGTGTCCTCTGTGCATGGTGACCTCACATTCATCATACATATGAATTCATGCTGCCTGAAGCAAAATGGTGTGTTCCACACAATAGGGGCACTGCAAACCTATCTGAGGTTGCGACCCACTGTTTGGAACTGCTGTACTAATAACTTTATCCTGGCTGAGACAGTAGTAGGTAAAATATTGCAGTAGTAGGCTTTTACACCTGATTTAGATTACATATAGGGATGTTTGGACACCTTTGGATTCTTCACCTTGTTGCTTAGTTGGTTTTCCTTGAAACTGACTCTGAGACTTTTAATTTGTTGGTGAAGGAGTAAGTAAACACTGAGCGGGCTGATGCTGAACAAATAAAGTGACCATTACATTGATTGTCTGCTTTGGTTGCTGAATAGCCAACAGATTCAAATCCTTGTTTACAATTACAGCTGAACAAATTTTTTTGACTAAAGTTATTTGCAAAAAATGAAGTTTGGGTGACAGTGAAACATTTAATTAATTCATGTTGAATTAATTGGTTAGGTTAAAAAAAAATCCTTAAAGAATCCCCAAAAAATAAACATTTCATTTTAACATTTTGAAACAAAATGTTTTTTTCCCAATTTAGAAAGACTTTCAGTTTCAAAATTTCCTTCAATTTTTATTAAAAATCATTCAAAATGATCAAAATCTAGCCATTTTAAATGGTTGAAATGTAACAAAACATTTTTGATTTAAAAATAAAACCAAACATTTTGTTTGAACTGAAACAATGTTTATTTTTCAAAATTACTAGCAAATCAAACAGTGCATTTATTCAACCAGTTCTATTTGCAAATATATATGAAGTCTTTAGTCTATGATAACGTGTTGAGCATATTTTTTCAGAGCAGTTAAGATAGCTACCTTGTCATTACTCAACATCTGAGATTCCATCTGAATCACTCTTGAGGTGGGGATTTGCTTGCAGACCCAGACTATCAAATTCCTTCTGAGGGACTCCAGTAGAGCTTGGTTCAAGTCCTCCTTACTCAGGGTGTATCAACAACTGTTTTTGCCTTCCTTTGATTAGCAGTTCCTCTCAATGACTTTTTCTCTCCCTCCTTCCCACTTTGGCTTAGTTTTGTTGATTGCGTGTGTGACTTTCATTGCTATTTTAAATGTATCTGGATTCTTTTTTTGCTTACAGCATCTGAGTTTAACAATTTTAAAGTCAACAGTTGAGAGATATTACTGTTCAGTTACTGCTTTTTCTAACTGTAGTTAAAAATATTAACAGTTGGCGAATGCTGAGGTTTTAAAAAGTGACCTATGAACTTTAAAATGCTAACATAAATATGCCTGTATTAGTGTTTGGCTGGAATTATTATAATTGAATTATTGCTTTTAAAACAAGGATTAATCTTTACAACTCTTGTTCTCACATTTCCTCTGATGTCAGGATAGATGAAATTTTTTTAAATTTGGTATAACTGTTTTTGGTTGTATCTATTTTTATAGCTCTTCACATGCAGTGATAACTTACACTTTTTCCATTAAGGTTGCTGACAACTTAGTGGAAATGCATTTTGGCTGATTGTTTCTGAGATCATGATGGAAAATACTCATGAACTGTATTTTATATGCTGTAGTTGAAATACCATATGTGTGAATGGAGTTTAAGTGCATAGAGGGACATCTTTTCAGAGAGACATCCTTGCAGATCTCCACAGATTTTACTCTTCCGCAATCTTCCTTTCTTTTCTCAGTGTAAACAGAGGCTGAATGTCTTCTTTGAGTAATGTCCCTGTGGATGTTTTGCTTTAGGTTCTCATGTGCCCCATATGCCTTCAATTGGAGAATTTTGCTAGCAGTGACCATTCAGTCTGGATATGTGCCCTACATATCCTCGTGCTCCACACTGAGGCTCCTGAGACGGAGCTTTTAGCATGTTCGCCTTGAGCATGCCTTGTTGTTGAAATTTTTCTGGTATTAAGCTAAACTAACATAGTTGTTAGTTTAGTTTTACTAGTGAGAGGACCGATATTCCATTTCTCTGGTCAGTGTTAACAGTCATCATAACAGATGCATAACTGCTGGGATGAGGAGCACATCTTGATGCTTATGCAATCCAGGGCAAATGGTTGTCTGAAGAGGCCAGTCTCCACATCACCCTATTGGAACTAAGGGCTGTCAGGAATGCCCACCTCCATTTTCTGCCTCTAATAAGAGGAAAGTATCAAGATCATGACAGACAATGCTGCATGTTTTATATCAACCAGCAAGGCAGCAAGAGATCTTTCTCTCTGAGTGCCAAAGCAATAAAGTTATGGAATTGGTGCAAAGTACACTGCATTCACATTTTGACATGTAGCTTTCCAGAATGCAAACCACAGCTGATGCCCTCAGCAGGCATTTCTTCCAGAACTATGAATGGAACATGGATCCACGAATCCTAGATGATATATTACGAATGTGGGGATGCCTGGAAGTGGACCTCTTTGCCACCACTACAAATGAAGTGTTATTTTTTCTGTTTAAGAGAAGGGTCTAGGCCGCCATTTCCTGGGGAGTGCCTTCCTCCTATCTTGGATGAAGGGCCTGTATTATGCATTTTCCCCAACACCTCTAATTCCAACGGTGATGAACAAGGTCAGGGAGGACAAAGCCAAAGTTATCTTAATAGTCCCAACGTGGCTGAGACAAGCCTGATACCTTTACCTATTTTGATTGGTCACTGGACCATGAAACAATCTTCCATGCATGCATCCCTGTTCTGCTCTCACAAAAAGTTGGCTGAGTGCTTCATCCCAACCTGGAAGTTCTCCATCTTCAGGCATGGCTCCTTGATGGTTTGTGGGGATATTTGCTCTGGAGAGGTACGGCAGGTATTATTAAACAGCAAGAAGGAATCTACTCATAGTACTTACCGTCAGAAGTTGAAAAGGCTTAGTTTCAACCTTCAGCAACTCACACCTGAATATTCTTCATTTTTGCTTATTCTGGATTACCTGCTACAACTGAAGAGAACTGCTTTATCAGTTAGCTTGGTCAAAGTTCATTTGGCTGTGATAACAGCATTTCATTCTCCAGTAGAAGGGTTCTCAGTGTTTTCTCACCCTATAATGATGATGTTCATTAAAGGACTTGGGGAACCTCTTCCCTCAAGTAAAAGTCAGTCTAGTTCTCAGAGGTCTCACAAGACACCCATTTTAACCAATAGTGACCCGTTCCTTACTGAACCTGTCTATGAAGATGGCCGTTTTAATAGCGAAGAGTTAGAGAAATCAGGGGCTTGGTGACAGATCCTCTTTTTAGGGTATTCTTCTAGGACAAGGTTCCCCTGCATTCACACCCTAAATTCTTGCCTAAGGGGGGTTTGAATTCCATCTGAACCAGATTATCCATTTACCTCCTCTTACCTTCCTGCCCCATAAAACTACAGAGCTCAGGATAGGAAGCTTATCCATATCTGAGATATGAGAAGAGCATTGCTCGTTTATCTAGATGGGACCAAACCATTTTGGAGGACTTCTAGGTCATTTATTTCCATTGTATGCAGATGTAAGGGATCCAATATTTCTACCATATCAAGATAGGTTTCAAGGTGTATTATTGTTTGCTATGATGCTACCAACACCCTGCGTGGTCTTCAGTACATATTTTCACCAAACATTATGCCTTGGTCCATGTCTCTGATGCGTCAGTTGGCAGTGCAGTTTTGTCCTCAGTACTGGACTCTATTCCAAGGCTTCTGTGGATACTGCTTGGAAGTCCCCTGAAGTGGAAAACTCACCCTGAGCAGTAATTGTAGCTCTTTGAGATGTGTCCTACTGGTGCTCCACTACCCACCCTCCTTCCCCTCTGCTTCAGAATTTCCTTAATGTATCATTGTGGAGATACAGCTCAGTTATGAAATTTGGATCTGACCTTTTAGATTCTGACACTACCTTGAACACAACTTTCACCTGCAACAACTTTAAAAAAACCAACCCCAAAAACACAACACACACCTGAGGAATATTTGAACCTGCAGTTATGTTTTGAAATCAACTCTAGATTCTTGCATTTAATTTCCTGGGCCATTTTTAGAATAAAAGGAAAAATTCTGAGGAATTCACTTGCACAAGATACAAGCTCCATGAGTTTAGCCATTAGAGCTAGTAAATTTATTGCTCTGGGGTTAATTAATAGGCTTGTAAAACTATAATGATGCTGGAAACCTTAGTCCAGTGTTCAGCAACAGTCCTTGCTCCTAAGTTATTTGAGCGCCCAGGTTTATAGTTTCCTCCTCTGAAAATGTTATAAATTCCCAAAACCAAAATACCTGTACTGTTCACTGTGTCCATCAAGGTCTCGTCTTACAGCAGTTATGACTTGTGCGGTTGTATATTAAAATACTCCATAGGATACACGTGTCCTAAAATTATACTTCACAGGAGGCTGAAGGCATTTGTGTTTCATCTTTGATCCTTCACAGCGCACTCAAGGAACCCATACAGTCTGTCTGAGCCATGTTAATTTTGAAGAGACTCTTCCGAAGATGCTGTGTATAGAGTTCAGCTTCACTACTTCTGGCAAAAGCAGAGAGTGAGAGCTCCTCTCCCTTTCTCTCTTCTTGTCCTTTGCCTGAAGGATCACAGGCCCTATTCCTATTTCTTGCCTTTGGGCTGAACTGGGGGAGCCTGCCTCGCACTCTTGGCACTACAAGCCCCAGCCCTCAGCTGCCTCTCCCCAGGGCTTGCTCTGCTCGCCAGGTTCCGATGGCAGCAGGTGCCAGCCCGCTGCCAGATTTCCTCCCCTGCCCCTTGCACTCCCAGAGGTGCTGACAGGATCCAGGAGTGCAGCCACAGGCAAAGCCTGGGCCAAACTGGTGCATAGGTTGTGGCCCTTTAAAACTTCTCCAAAGCACAGCTTCGGGCCGGATTTTGGCTGTTGCTGCTGCAGCAGCAAATCAGGAACTCCTTGTGGTAGCTTCTTTCTTGGGCTCGGGATTGACTCTCCTGACAGAGTATGGTGGTGAAAACAGCTTCTCCCTCCCATTGGGGTGGGGTGAAACAGCACCCTTGGCTTACAGGAAACAGCGCAGACCCCAGGCTGCTTCTGTTCTGAATGTCTACAATGGCAATAAAGGCATAATATAGTACAGGTATTTGCTTTTTATTCCCCTTCCTTCTTCCGCTGCTGCCTGATTGCTTGCTTCCGATTTCACATGGTGTTTAGTTTACCGGTCAGTTCATAACTTGTGTTCGTATCTTTGAGGTTCTACTCTACCTTCCTTTGCCCCAGGCTCAGACATCTATGTGAAAATGCACAGCCATTTTACTGACTTACCGTGGGCAGCCATGTCAGATTGGGTTTTAACACCATTTCAGGGTTGTAAAAGAAGACTGAGGGACTCTGAGGAAAGAAAATAGAAGGTAAGACAGGAAGGAACTTTGGCTGTGGTTTGCATGTTGCTCTAGGATATAAAACAAAATGTCACTCTCCTTCCTGAGGGGCTTTTTGTTGTTGTTGTTGTTTGTTTGTTAGGTGGATGGATAGAGGGAGAAGCACAGAAATGGCCTGGGAACTACATCCATTTACACCTCCACCCAGAGCTAGAAAGTAACTTCTTAGCCTCCTGGGAATAGTGAGGAATAACTTTCCAGGTACTAATCTGCCTAGTGAAGGAAACCCTTACTGGTGCTGTTTCCATTGGGGAAATTGGGCTAGTAATACTGTGAGGCAACAATGAATCCTTCTCTTCCCCTCACAGGTGCCCACCCTCACCAGCCTGAGCCTCCTGGAGCCCTCAAGGGAGGTCATTCCACCAGTTTGACCCTTCCAGAGCCACTTCCTCCACCCTCCAGTCTTTACTTTACCCTCTGTGCTGATGGGCCCCTTGCCTTTGGGTGACAGGTCCGTCCTGCTTCCTGGACTGGGCTGATCCCCGGCAGTGAGAGGAGCTGCTAGTGCAATTTCAACCGCTGGCAGGTGAGGGTCCAGCATACAGCACAACGCAGAGTGAGAGATGCCAGCTGGCCAGTGGTGTGCTCTCTCCCACCCGTGAACCTGTGCAGATTTTAAAAAGTGGGGAGGTGTATGGCCCTCTGCTTAAAGAGGGGGGGCATGCCTCCCCAATCTCTAGAACTTGTGCTGTTCCTACCTCCCTGAGAAATTGCTACAGGCTCTCCGGCAGATATCACTGCTTCAGTTACGCTGTTCTCATACTTGGCATAGGGTAGAGCCTTCCTTTTGTAAATAATTCCTGAGCACAAGATGCACCCCAAAAATGGGGGTGGGGTGGAAGAGGGTCACTGAATTAGTCCAATTCAAGTTCTGATTCTGTCTCAACAAGATGTGTTTTTGCATCATTTCATGACTTGGAGACTCACCACCACAACCAAAATCGGTGACCTCTTCCCATGTCTTTTCTTCAACCTGAACAACTATACAAAACTAGGAAGAATTCAGTGTAGTTGGTTTCATGAATATTTATTTTCAGCCTGCAGAAAAACCTGGCAAGGCTAATGAAATGAATAATAAAACTAAAGAAACTAAATGTTTTTGATGAATATTCTGGCTAATTATTTGCTTTAATGTTATACTATTCTTTTTGCAGAACATGCTCTGCCACTGCAGAACTACTTGTGCCATGTATGGAGTTTTGAATTCTATTGCATTTACATTGTTCTGTTGGTTTTAGTTGAATAGCAGATAAGTTTTTAAAAAATGTTTTACATTTTAAAATACGTTTCTTACTCTGGTTAAGAATTTTTGCTTTAACTTTAATGCCTACTCTTTCAAATGTAGATCTCTTGTGGAGATGCTTCAGTATTTATCATATAGTTATGTTCTGAAAGTGTATTAGAGTTATTAAAATGTATTTTTTCAAAACATGTTTACAATGCTTTTATCAGAGTGGTATCGTGTTTGTAACACTGTAGATTTGTTGCTGTTTCTGGCATAAATGCAGTTCTCCAGGGGCTTGTGTTGTCAGTTTTTCCTTTTTACAGTGCAATGGCACTTGGCAAGCGAGATCTGTACTATTTTTAAACTTTTGAAAAGTGGCTTAAAGTATGATTTCTCGTTGGTGAAAATTGTCATGAATGTTCTTCATACCCACTTTTCTTTCTTGTTTTTTTTAAAGATGTACTTGTCTCTTGCTAATTGAGCTTCTCATACTAATTATTTGTATTATGGTGGTACTTGGTGCCACCATAGAATGGCCTTGTGCCTAGGCACTGTATTGTCACAGATTTGGTTGAGCATCCCCTGTTAGAAACTCGCCAGATTGCTGTAAGGGGAATCCAAATGCTGAACTCCACATGCTTTTTGCTTGTTGGGGCTGGGCAGAATTTAGAAACTGTCGTGACTGTGGACCTCTATAGACACACTCCATGTTCAGATCTCATGTCTGACACCCCTTATGGTAGTAGGAATCCCTTGCAGTCCAATTGCCTAGGCCCTGAAACTAATGCTTAATCCCTCAAGCCTCCTCAGCAACTCTTGCATGTTCCCCAGAATCCCACATGAAGTGTGAGCTTCCTGGCTTACAGTTCAACTCTTCAGAGGCACGCAATAGTGGAAGCAGACAAACATGTAGACTTTGCACAGGATTCTAAACATAATTTACTCTTTACTTAGTACAGATATAGGCAAAATAATAAACTCATCTATACCTATTTTCCTTGACACAGTTTCTTCACTACTCTGGAGAGTTCTTTGGGCTTGGGCAGAGACCCTTAAAGAGTACAGGGTCCTTCCTCTCCCCACTGTCATGCTGCACGTGGCTCCTGATCCAGAACATGGACTCTCTAGTCTCTAACAAAGCATGGAGGGCAGATGTAGAGAGGCTGAGATGTACTTTGTGATACTACACAGTAATGTGATGTAAGCCCCAGGATTAATAGACTCATGGGGGGTGGGGGTGAGAAGCTTTTTGGTGCTCTGTGATATTGAAGAATAAAGGAGTGTTCCTACCTACTGCCACGTTAATTTGCCTATGCTGTTTTCTAGTGCCTCTGTACATAAAAGGGTAAAACTGAGGGGCTTTCCTGCCTGCTCTCATGTATCATTTTCATATGCTTCAATGGAGTCCCAGAAAGTGCCCAAAAAGTTGTGCCATCCATAGTTCCCCATATACCTCATGAATTGCATTACATGTATTATATAATGACACTCATCACTGGGTGCAAAACTGGATTCATGGATATTATTCAATGGAGAAAGTGAGCCACCCTGATCTGGAAATCTGTGGGTTCAGACTGGGTAGTCAGGCCCTGCAGGGACAGAAGAAAGTGGGGATTTCTTCCAGAGTCATATCTTGGCTCTGGTGAGAGAGACTCCAGCTGTGGACCTGATGGCAGTGGGCTGGATGGAAACTGGCATCTGTGGACTAGAAAGACTCTGGCTGGGCATGACAGATTGTATAGACCCAATGTCAGCAGTCTGAGCAAGCCCCCAGTGGGACCAACATGGGGAGCCTCTGCAGCGTCTTTAGCAAAGTGGGGTCAGACTGGATTGGGTGAGGTTTAGGTGGGGCTTCTGTTGGTGGCCAGAGTTTGGCGAGCCACCCCCAGCTAGCCAGTTAGTCCCCACCCTACCACAAATAAAATTGGCTACGTTCATGGGTGGCCAAGAACCCTGAAAAAATGCCACTTAGGTGATCAGGGATTTGATTTATTTTATTTATTTTCCTAGAACTGTGAATACAGTTCTAGATGGGAGCTCAAGCCATGCATTTTATTTGTTTTATAAGGAGTCCTAGACACCATATTCAACCTGCCTCTTGTAACTATTGATACTTGTCAGGCACTGTAAGGAATTATTGTGACAGCTGTGTCATTTTCATTCAGTTTTTCCTTCATTCCTGAAATCAAGCACTTACTTTGTGTATTGTAGTCAGAACTGGAGAAGGAGCTTTTGAATATGTTACTAGTTTTGTTTTTGTGATCTGAGAGAACATTGCAAGAGGAAGATCTTCAACTTTAGTAACAAAAGTTTCAAGCTGACATAACAGCATATGTTGGCATAGTGTGGCAGCCTAATATTTTAAAATCAGTTGTCATGTGCTCTCCATATTTCAGAGACCCCTGCAATACCTTGGTACAACCAGTAAGTTGAAGATGGAGCAGCAAACTTGATTCTGAATTTCTTGATTCCTGTGTTGGGCTTCTAGCGTTAGTTTGTGTAGTTTTCCATTGGGCTGACTACATGTTTTTATGATGCAACATAATTTCCGTGGCAAAGGTTATTCAATCAATGAATCAACAGCCTTTTAGGAAGAACAGATAATAGCAACACTTACTTTTGGATAGTTTGCTGTACTTCTTTGTGAAATGAATAGTCTATTGCTAATAGAAAGGAACGCTAATGTAAATATACATTGGATAGCGGTTAGATGGCTATTTAAGATAGGGGATCAGGTTACTGATGTGTGAGGGAAGAGACAAGCCCAACACAGATCTTTTAGATCTGATCGTTTGGTTGTGAAGTAGTGGTTGGACAGAAATGAGATTCTGGTGACAGGAACATTAAGGTAAAAAAGTCTGTCCTTTATTTTAGAGCATTAAATGGCTTATTTGTTTTAAAATCTGGTATTTTCTTACTGAGGCCATGTCTTCACTACAAACTTTGGTCCGAGGAAGTTATGTTTGCATACTGCCACCAAAGTTTGTATCTTGCTCAGGTGTGTGCATACTTGCTTGCTTGTGTCATCACTGCACATACTCACCAGCAAATTATGGTGTGCCATAGGTAGATGTCCCCATGTGCTGTGCACTGCCATATGGCACTATTTCTTTTGGGAAATTTTTGCAGTGTGTTGTGAGGTAGAAATAATGCACCCAGGGATTTCGGGGAGTTAGGAGTCAAGTTCCAACCATGCAACTTTCTTCAGCCACGTCTACACGTGCCACAGTTAAGGTTCTGTGGCTGTGCTGCTGTAGTGAAAATGCTTCCTACATTGATGGAAGGGGTTTTTCCATCGATGTAGTGAATGTGCCTCTCAGAGAGGTGGCAGCTATCTCTTCCGTCAATCTAGGTACATCTACATTGTGCATTAGATTGACCTAACTGTGTCACAGAGTGCACACAATTTTTCACAGCTCTGAGTGGTGATGTTAGGTCGATCTAATTTTTAGGTGTAGACCAGATCTCCAACCTATAATGCCATCCTTATCCCATAATTTTCACGCCTTTTAAAAAAAAAATTCCACAAACTCGCCCGTCACTTTTTAGCATTTGCCATCTCTGACATGTCGTGGAAGAAAGATCACGCAGCTTCACTTTTAGGGTTAGATCAAGTAGACAGACACAGAGAGCTATGGCTATAGGGAAGCCCATCAGCACGCCCCTGTGCTGATCTCTGGAACTTCGCCTTGCCATCAGATACAAAGGACTTATATGGGTTTGTTTTAGATTCATTTACATATAGATCGTATAGTGGAGTTTCTTAACAGGTTTATTACCTCTTGCAAGGTAATTAGAACACACAATGGGGGTTTCCCAGTGCTAGCCTGTCCTGGTGGGTCTTCTGGTGCCAGGAAGTCTAGTATCACGTACAGACACTTGCTATCTTATCTGACGGGATGTCCGTGTTAGGACTTCAAAGGTGGCTAAGTTCTACAACATAGACTAGCGAATTTGCATGTGGATGGTAGGGCTAAGACATTCCACTTGAACTTAGCATTTCTATCACAGTTTCAGACAAAGGTATTCTGTCAGTGATTTTTCTGATTCCACAGACAGAAGCATGGACCATGTAGAGATCCTTGTTGTTCTCAAGAGCATTGCAAATACAGGACACAGGATTCTCTTGTATTTGCAGACAGACTGCAACAACTGGGTACATGATGATTTCTTCAAGGACAATTGGTAAGGGATATAGCGAGAAACAATTCAAGGTGTTTAATGGCATTCACAGAGCAGTTGCAGATGGTGGAGTGCTGCTTCTGCACCTGAGAAATGAATACTGACTGGTGGGATTGCAGGTGTGGAATAATGTGTAGTGGCTGCAGAACTTCTGGATGTAAAAGGCCACATTCCTGGATCTGTGTGTTAAGCTCGCCCCAGCAGTCCAGTTCAGGGACACCAGAATGAGATCTGCATTGACTGGAGAAGTGAGTGGCAATCACGTCTGGATGCTTGCAAAACTGGATTGCTACCTGTCGGTGAGAAATCATTTTGATGTTGGAAAATCCAAAGTGAAGGCCATTGTTATGGAAGTGTGTAAGGTCATTATTCAAAACCTGCTATGCAGGACTGTAATTCACAGTAATGCGCAGGACATAGTGAATAGCTATGCAGAAATGGGTGTGGACGGGGCATCCCTCAAAGCCGCCACGCCAGAAACTGCTGATTAAAAACAGACAGGTGTACCATTGGATTCACAGTCACAATGGAAAGGGAAAGATAAGTTTCAAAACACCCTTCTCTTATTCCTGTAAACACCTTGAGTAAGAAATGGTCATGAACACTTGAGCTTTGGAGTGCCTTGGCACAGCACTACTCTCCAGTGCCAATCATGGTGAATGTGGCCCTCTAGGTGCAAGGCATAAAGCAATAAAATTGCAGTCCCTATTCCATGGATATGAGTAAAGGGCAAGGGCACTGAATATTGGCACTATTTTCCACAGGCGGTGGTGGTTTTATCTGATATCTCACTGCTAACAGGTAATAAAGACACAGAGCCACCCACGCGCATATGCCGGTAGCCTATTTACTGCAGTGGTGCCAACTGAACTCCTTGCAGAGTGATGTAGGAAAGTGTCCTATCACAGAGGAAGACATAAGGCAGCTATCCCTAGAAACCTTTGGGAATGGACTGCGGAGTATCTCCATGAAAGTTTCATCGAGATCTCTCAGAGGATAAAAGGAACGTTTCTATGTACATAAACAAATTGCTTCTCATGCTCCCGCCCCTTCCTCCCCCCCCCCCCCCCGAGATGACAAGCAGATACAAACTTTACAGTCTGTTTGTTGTACCTCTGCCTTTTCTTGTAGAAGTAAAACAATGAAAAGTCGATATCTTTGGCTTGTTAACTTGGGGATGGGACAGGCACCATCTTTATATTTAAACATAAAAAGGAAAAAACTGTGCACACGCTTCTCTTCCATCAGGCTCACCTGTGCTCATCTGGTGGGACTGGCTTGACTTGCAGAGTCTTGAACAGATCCTGGGTTTTGGCATGGCTGGAACTCCCTGCCATATCTCCCCCCTTCTCCTCTTCATCCCACTGTGTTCACAGGAGGGGTCTCTGTATTGGAGTCCTCCAAGACAATGGTCTGTGGGGTGCTTGTAGGGTCCCTGGCAAGTATGGCATGCATTTTTTTTTTTTTTGTAAAAGCAGTAGGTTTGTGGGGCACCATCAGATCTGTTGTTGGCCTCCCTGGCCTTGAGGTATTCCTGGCGAAGTTCCTTTGCTTTCATGTGTCACTGGTTCTTATCCCTATTCATACCCTTTGCTTTGCTTCCCCCATGCAATCTGTTCATATATGTCCATATTTCTGTGGCTGGTCCATAGCTGTGCTTGCACAGTCTTTTCTCCCCACATGCCCAAGAGATCCAGTACCTCCTGTATACCACATTCAGTAGTGCATATAATATGTGGAGCCAGCATGGTTGGCAGTTGCACGCAGCAAGGGTGAGTTGCTAGTTGTGCTCACCCATGTGAGCAATCAGGAAAAGGCATTTTAAAAACATGCGGGTGTGCATGTATATGGTTTCCAGTCTTTGTGACCCCTAGGTAGTGGAATTTACAATTGTGATCAGAGCAGTTGGATGTCTGAAATTTGGGATTTTTTTTAGTAAGGTTTGTTTTATTACAATAGCTAATCAAATCAATACTGAAAAAAAGATAAAGCTCCCACCTTTCCCTATGAATGTTCTGAAAAACTTGGTCAGATCTTCTGTCACTGTGTTTACATATAGTAATGTTGTAATGTTTGCTATAGTAAAGCTTATAAAAAAGCAAAGATAAATGTTTTTGTAAGTGGAATACATCTTTTAAATGTCCTTGATTTAAAGGCTGAGAGTATGATGGAATAACTGTTCTGTTTTGACAAGGTAGACACCATATATTAGAAGTTGTATTGCTTTCATGACAGATTTTTCACTTCATTAGAAGGCTGCACACCATGTGAACCTGCAAAATATTGCAGCTATGTTTCGCTTTGGCTAAAACAAAATTTAGAAGTCTTTTCTCTCTCAATTTATTTAAGTCATGTAGCTTGGCTGCAAAATTATGATCAACAATGCAAACATTTCTAAATTTCAAAAAGCTGTAAGCTAATTGTGATTTACCTAAGCCACTTCGCTTTCAGAGTTAACATAAAATCAAGCTCCTCTGTCACATTCCTCTTCTTTCTAGGAAAAAAGAGATGTGAATTTTAAGAGGATTTGTTTAACTTTCATAGGAACTGATGCTTGTTATGAATTATTTTATTAATTTGAAAATTGTTCATCTATGAAATTGATAAGGATTTTAATGTTTTAAGTTCAGTCTTGATATTTTTGGTTCTTATTTTTACTTCATTCACCCATTTTAATGGGATCTGGACCCTAATCAATCTTGTAATGGGACCTTAGGAGTACCACATCTAGCTCTCAAGCTATGAAGGTGCAGGGCTACATTTAGCCATCATAGTTTATTCCTCTCTATTTGGCATTGGTGAGGCTGTATTTAGAATATTGTATCCAGTTTTTGGCCCCCCACTACAGGAAAGATGTGTACAAATTGTAGAGTCCAGCAGAGGGCAACAAAAACGTTCTCAGCCAGAAATGACCTTGCATAGCATCTCAGTTAGCTCATTTGTAAAATGGGGGAAATACTTGCCCGCCTCCTAAGGTTTAAGTTTAAAGCCTTGCACAATATTGACTCATCTTGGTTACTGTGCCTGATTATTTTTGATTTACCTTCGTTAGGGATGTTGCGTTTGAGTGGTTTATTCTGATTAGGTGGGAGGGTGATTATGTAGCTTTAGGGCATACTTTTGGTTCTCTGGGTTTTGGGAGTTGAAGCTGGGTGGTGGTTGCCGTTAGCAACCTTAACTGTTAACAATTTTTTATAAGTATGCTATAGGACAAACATGCATAAACTAATATATTTAAAGATTTTACAACATTTCTGTGAGATGTTATCTATATCCTTTCTGTAGATGCACAGAAAGTAGATAATTACCTTTGTTTTTCTTTATGCTCAGAAGAAGCTTTTAATCCAAAGCACTGTCATTAATGTGATTTAACAGAATTACTTTCTCTTAGATTTTTATTTAAACACAGTCTGGCATGCTAATATGAGCTCAGTGTTCTTGGGTTTACATCAGAATTATTACATGGTTGAACAGAAACAATAGACTACTCGTAACAGTGGAAGGTGATGAAAAGGTTCCCTTATATTGGTCAAGAAATAAAGTAAGTCTATGGACAACAGGAGATACTGATAATTTTTCAAGTCATACTTAAGTTTTCTTGCATTTTATTTCAACAGGATTGATATTTTAATGATATTACAGT
Source organism: Emydura macquarii macquarii (assembly GCF_026122565.2). Classification (NCBI taxonomy): domain Eukaryota; kingdom Metazoa; phylum Chordata; order Testudines; family Chelidae; genus Emydura; species Emydura macquarii. The sequence goes on along the minus strand of NW_027131527.1, from coordinate 19,171,289 downwards.
ATATAGGTAAATGGAAAAATGATTTGAATAGTGCAGTTTGGGTCCTCCGTTCCAATTCTATGTGACCCTTTGTCCATAAGCAAGCACTAAGATGGTTCTTTTCTGGAAAGGGAAGAAGAGATAAGTGAAACCTTAACTTTTTTTGTTTTGTCTTAATTAAGGAAAGATAAATGCAAGAATTATTTTCTCTCTCTCTCTCTCTCTCTCTCTGTGTGTGTGTGTGTGTGTGTGTGTGTGTGAGAGAGAGAGAGAGAAATCCTGTGTTTCCAAAGGACTTGAACATCCTTTGTAAAATCAGGGGTTCAGTTAGCTGGGTTCAGTTACAAAGCAAGTCAAGTCTGTACAAAAGAGGAAGAGAGGTTTCCCATAGTTCCTGAGCAATACAGGTGCAGAACTTCAGTTTGTGTAGTTCCAAAGGTTGTAATGGCCTTAAAGTAATTGGAGTTTGATAAAGTGGGGTTGTACTTTGTGTTTAGAATTGAGTAGTATAAGGTTTTGAATTAGCCAATGGAGAACTGAATATGAGACCAGCATGCACAGGTAAAAAATTCCTTCAGGGAATGGCTGTAATTGTCCTGTATCTTATTTTCCGTTGTGTTTTGTCTAATCATGACTTAGTGATTAGAGTCTTTTTTGTAAATTACAGTATTGCAGCACATTTCCTAGTAGCTACAGTTAATACGTTGAATAGTCTGTATTGTGCTAAAGGAGTGGTATTTCCATTATATATATTATGTTGAATTTTTACCGTGTTGAAGATCTTTTGCTTGTAGCTTTCTCATAAAATTTGTCAGAGCCTATTTGCTTGTAATCTCTCCAGTACAAAGTGAGAGTGTTGGGTTTCATTTCATTAGTTGCTGTGCTTAAAAACAAAGAAAAAACCCCTTCTCTTCGCTTTGCTCAGTCCAGAAGTCAAGACATTTCTTACCATAAATAAAGTGGGAAATAGATCAGAAAGTATATTTTATTAACGGACATTTCTGAGCTTTTAAGCAGGCAGTAGCTATTGTGCTGAGAAAGTGACATATTAGTTTAAAACAAACGAAACCCAGACACCTTTATTTCTTGCCCTAAATGTGTTCCAAGCAAAACCTGTTTAGGCTGCAAGTGAAACAAAACTGCACATGACAGCTGTTGAATAGTGAATGTGGCTGGCTCAAACAAAAAAGCCAGTTTTCTTTAGCAAATACTGTACATAAAACCATGTTGCAAGATTCAATTGTCTGCCAGGTATAAAGCCAATGAAAAGCTGCAGATGGCAGTAGAAACTAGAAAAAGGATGAAGAAAATTACACTGCAAAGTTGGTTCTGAAGAAACCAACGATGTAGGCAACTGCCCAGTGTGTCAACATTTTAAAATTTTATTTTTCAGATGTTTTAACATATCCATAGATACATTCAAATACAGTGACAAAGAAAACAAAACAGGAGTACATATTTAACAATATCACAGTATGAAATATTCATAGATAAATACTCATGAGGATTATAAAATAAGTAATTCTCTATCTACTGCTGCTCCCCCTACAAAATGAAGCATCAGAAGCCCAGTGTATCTGAAGTCAGTTTGTAATGCTGCTGTCATGAAGGACCCAGGTGTCTTCATAGTTGGATTTTGTGCTCTTCTAGATTGTCAGTTTTTCCTTGAGGATAGTGAGGAGTAATAGCAGATTTCCATTTTTGCAGAAAGACTTTTGGCCACTGTACATGCTGCAGCAATCTATTTCTTAGGTGTTCCTCAAAAAGGATGGATCTTCTAGAATGCTCAAAACACAGAGGCTTGATAAAGGAGTAATCCCTACCCTGGTTGCTTTAGAGCACCACACACTGGAACATACCAAGAGGAGGTAAATGTTTTATTTTTTCTTAAAAGTGCAAGCAGCTATTTAAAAAATGTAAGTGCAGAGAAAGATTCAAAGGGGATAACTAACTTTTCTTCAATCTCAAGGCATACTGGGGTTTGGGGAGAGTTGGGAGGACAACCATTTTATTAAAAATCTTAATTTAAAAGCCAGGTGATATAAATACAAATCAGGTAATTCACACTCTCCCCCCCCCCCCCCCCCCCCCCAATTTTGCAGTTTCTTAAGTATCTTGTGGGATATCCATGGTGTCTTCGTATTCCGTAAGAATTGTTGTATAGATTTATTTATTCTTGTGGAAGTTGAAGAAGGAAATTTAACTGGAATTAAGCTAAATATATACATTAATTTTGATGTTACATTGATTTTAATAGCGTCTACTTTTCTCGGTAAAGATATTGGTAGTGAATGCCATTTCTCCAGGTCTTTTGTCACTTCTCTGAGTATTAGTATGTTTGCAGGTACTATCTTTGATTAAATCAGAGCATATCCTGATGCCTAAGCAGGTTATTTCTTTGCATGAATGAAAGAGAATGGTTGTATTTTAAATGGATTTGTTCTGCAAGAAGCATCCATCATCTGAGACTTTTCTGTTTATCTGAAATCCTGATATCTTACCAAATTAGTGTACTGCAGTGGTGGAATCGAAGAGGAAGGATTTTTGAGAGTGAGGAGAAGAATATCATTCGCACATAGACTTTGTAGTCTTTATTCTAATGGCAGTTCTTTCAGTGGAGAGGTGTCTGATTTCTGCTGCTAGTTGTTCCATGGCTATCTCAAATAGTAGAGGCAATGGGGGGCACCCCAATACATTCCTTGATATAACTAAAAAGTGGAGATGTCTCTGTTCTGACAAATGGTGTTAAGGGTGATTTGTAAATAATATCAATCCAGGTCAGCGGTTTAGATCCAAATTCTAATTTTCTCAGGATTGTTTATAGATATGGACATTCCACTTGATCAAAGGTCTTTTCAGTATCTAACTTTAGGATAGCAGCTGGAGCCCCAGTTTTTTGTGCCTGGCAAATTAAACGGAGTATCTTCCGAGTATTGTCTGACCCTAATATGCTACAAATAAAATCCACCCGATGTGCATGAATGAATGATGGAGCGATGTTTGTTGTTTAAGTGTGAAATGAAAAGAAAAGAGCCTGCCGTGATCAGGAAATCAAGCGTTGTTATTCTTCATGGCAGTTCAGAGCACTACTAAGCTGATACTGCAGTGTGATTTCTGTATTTTTAAATTTTGTATCCCTGTGTAGTACAAGTAATTTGTGGGTTTTTAGAAAGTGATGTCATACTTCACTGACTTCAAATTCACAGACTTGAAATTTCAGTGAAAAATGGGAAATATTTTGTTGATCTACCTACTCCTCCTCCATTCTTTCAATCAGCTCTAGTGTGTTTAAAAAAAAGAGGAGGGATATTTTGTATGTTACAACAGTGGTTAGCTCCTGTAAATGATATAAATTGTTTGAACATTCTATTTTAAGACTGCTGCTCTAGGTGGTGGGTAGCTCTGGAGAGATCTGGACAGGAAGGGCCTTACAGAGCATTTTCGGCAGTAACTCAAAGAATTAAAGCCTAAGAACATAGATAATTTATTTTATTCTACAAAGGTGAAGTTACAGAATATAGTAATAAGGTTTTAAAACATACACCTGTATGCTTTCTTTCGCTGTGCCCCCAGGAGAATTAAGATCTGAAGTGAATGAATACATTTTTTTATTCTTAAGTTTGCACCTGCAATGTGGCACTTTGTGTTGCTGGAAATGGAACTGACAGTGCCAAGTCAGAAATAATTGTTGTTGCGTTCTGGTAGTATGATCTGTGATTAGTCAGAAATAAAAGGTGAAATTCACCCATGTGGAAATCCTTATGCACCACTGAATCCCTTTAGGGAAGTGAAGTGGACTGATGGATTAGCTCTTTGCATCCTCTGTGCAGTACTTAGTGGTCTAAAGTGGGAGGTTTATCATAATCTGGAAGCAGCAGCTTTAGTAAGATAATATTTAAGGTGCACCCCATAGTGACCTTGCTCAATTAAATTTTTTTGGTGGGTCTGCCATCCCTTGCAACACTCCCTCTTGCCATACATACACTTTAAGCACTGCTTCTGTGCACCACAACTCTCTATACCAGCCCCAAATACATCAACCGAGAAAGAGTCATACCTGGGTGGACTGGGGCAGGAAGCTACTGCATTTGTGCACATGCAGTTCTAGTGTGTCTCAAACTCCTGCACAGGGGAACGCAGAGGGATGGTTGTTGTACCAGAGGCTGCAATAATGGCTGTGGAGGGTGTGCATTGAAGCTCCATAGCTGCCCAGGAGTTGATCCTTGTGTGAAAAAAATCAATTCCCCATTCCCCTCTCAGAGGCCTGCTTCCTCATGCAAAGTCTGATTGCCCAGAGATAGTACCAGAAGAAGTGAAAGACACCACAAGAAGTTAAACATGATTTAAATACTCAAACCCACCAAACACCTCTACAGTATTAAAATAACCTGGAAAACAGAGAGAATGTATGTTTGAATTATTTGGTCCCTTGGTGTTTTTATTGCCCAGAACTTCTCCACAGGTTAAAATTAAATTTCTTTTTTTGCCATTAACAAACATTTGCTGTTAAATGTGTAGTGGCTAAACCCACAAAATTATTGGAAGGTAAGGTTTTGGAAAAGTAGTGTTCTGCTTTTTGGATACTGAAGAGAAATTTAGAAAACACAGATGAGCAACCTGGCAACAAGAAGGTGGAAAAAGTCAGGCTAAATATTTGCAACTTAGTTTTATTAACTGTTTGTTAGTGCTAGTTGGTGTTAGTGGAAATCTGAATGTTCTTATCTTTTGCTTTGCAGTACTGTGCATCAACACACTTTGAAAGTAGACAAATTTAGTAGACAGGAAATAAGGGGCAAACCTTTAACAGTGAGGGTAATTAACCTTTGCAACAACTTAACAAGTCTGGTGGATTCTCCATCACTTGAAATTTTAAAATCAAGACGTTATGTTTCTTGTTTTTTAAATGTATCCTCTATTTCAAGAAAGAATTAATTCAGCAAAGTCCTATGGCCTGTGTTGTGCAGGGGGTCAGACTAGATAATCAGAATGGTCCTTTCAGGCATATAATCTATGAAAAACACACAAATCCTCTTTTAGCCCTAGTCTAGACTAGAGAGTTCTGTCAACTGAAGTCAGCTTTGGTCAACAAAACAAAGGTGGTGTACACAGTGCAATCATCCCCCTGGTGACAAAACTTCCCTATTTTTTCGACAAAATAAAACCACCTTGACAGGTGTAGGGGAGCTTTTGTCAGCTTAGTTAGGCTGACTCAGTATCAACGTAGACACTGGATCCCCTTACATTGGAGTTGGGGCTGTCATTTTGTCTACTTGGAGCAGTGAAATTAATAGGAAAGTCCAACCCTCCCTCTGCTGTAAACCCAGGCAGCTGGTTGTTGCTCTCAGCTGGAAGCTGGGGTGAGAAGCCAGTGTTCTTCAGGGCAGCCTTGTCAATTACACTGAGCCCTGAAATTGACATGGCTGCCTGTTCAGTGGAGAGGGGGACAGAAAAGCCCCAGGCTCTCAGCTCTCCTTACTGCCCCTTAGGTTGGTGGAAGTATCCTGGTGAGAATGCACTCCACCAAACCAAGAAGAGCAGTGTGGCTATGAGCTGGCGTTGTAATTACAGTGGTGGCTGTAAGTCGGCCTGTGTTAAGTCAACTTATTTTTTAAGTGTAGACAAGGCTTTAGGCCATTGCACCTTGGTCCTCAGCTTCATTCCAGCAATCTTCATTGTATAATATTTGTATACTGCTGCTTAAAAAAAAATAAAGCACAGGTAAAGTTCTTTCTGTGGCTGGAAAAATAATTTGAAATGGAAATCCCACTTTCTTTCCCTTTTCGGAGCAAGATACCTCATGATGAACCTGGATGCTGAAAAAGCTGACTATTCCTCTTGGATCTAGAAACGGTTTGACACTGTTTACCTAGAATTTAATATTGAGTCGTGCCTTATAGGTGTTGTGTTTCCTAATAAATTTGTATAAGTGGCATGGACTTTGGGGAATCTGTGAAGAGAGAGAGGCCATATTTTCTTATGTTACTTTAAACTTCAATTTTCCTCTGGGTTTTATCAGAGTTAGTTTATGAAATGTTGGGAAAATCTTATTTTATGCATGGGCTTTTATTTAAATGGAGACATTTGTAGTCATTTTAATAGGGATGGGCTCATATTAAAACCGTGATCCAAACGCACACTAATGTTGCGGAAGTACGGTACCAGATTCAAACTTGGTTTCTTGTTCCTTTCTTGAAGAATCAGTTTAAAATAAATCCTTTTATCATTATGAATAAAATATACTTTCTTAGAATAAATCATTTGCATTTAGTTAACAACTCCCACCATGTACATAATGAAAGTAAATATTATATTCCAAGATTAGTGTTGCAATCCTACATATCCCTTACTGTTAAGTTATGGCTTAAAATATAACTAAGTTTAGTGGCTTTACATTTTTGCCTAGTAAAAATAAATTAATGGCAGTTGTTACAATGAACAGCTTAGTGACATCCTTTTTTTTTTTTTTTTTTGGAGTCTTCAGTTTTTCCCTTAGGCTCATGTTTCAAACAACGTTATCTGGTCCATCAATTTCCTAGGAGGATAATGCCCATGTTATACAAACTTAACAGCACATTTGGCACAAATGGTAGCTGACTGAGGATTGAGTGGTCAGGGAAACTGAGTATCCTCAGTTTTCCAGGTCAAAGCTGGATACAATGGATGGGTACCAAAGGGGAAGTTTTTACACAGTTGCTGTTCGTGTTGTTCTGGTACAAGAACCAAAGAGTCTATTTCATTTTCAAGTCCTATCAGTTGGACACCATTCATGAGCACTAAAATTACCTTTCTAACAAAACACCAGTGTTAATGTATTATATAAAGAAGCACTTTGGTATCAATGTTCTTTGTGGCATTTCTGAAGGAAATTGGCTTGACCAGAATTATGGTAATGATCTTGATTTCCATTTCAAGTCCAGAAAGCAAGAGTGTGCTGTTGCTATTTTTTGTGTTCAGTTGGTTCTACTTTCTATTTTAATTTTAGTATGATATAGTACTTTATACTTTTCTTTATTGCTGCCAAGAGAAAATGGGCTTGCTGTTGTGTGTTGTGTGGGTTAGAAGTGGGAAGAATCCAAAATCCTGAAGTTCCAGTAGTATAATTCATCAGCTTGACATGTTCCAAGGCTCTGTGAGGGTTTATTGTAATGGTTTCACATTGACAGCTCCTCGTATTAGGAAATAGTTGGCATTTTCATGTGAGTTTGTGGGCCATTATTATGCCTCTTTTTGTTGGCTTGTTAGAGCAAGCAGCACAAACTGAATTTGTTGTGGTGGCCACTGTTAGTCCCTTTCACAAATAGATCAGTTTCTCTGATAATAGGAAAGGATTTCTAAAGATAAAAATTAATTTAGTGTACTCCTGTCAGTAAACAAAAGCCCATTTTGGGGAAGCAAGATCGCCTAAATATAGAAGCAGAGGAAAGCTGCTCCAAGATAGCAGATACAAAGTTTGCCTCCATCAGGCTCTCCTCCCATGCTTATGCACTCCACTAAAATCCAGTTCCACAGATACTCAATAACCTTCCCTAAAAGCATGAAACAGTTTTTATGCAAGAAAAGCTGAGACTGTAATAGCAGAAAGATGGACCTTTATCTGAAGGATTAGTGGAATATGTGACATACAAGGCTGCTAATGCTGAAAAGGAAAAATGTGTCATGGACAAAAACAAAGATCACAGTTGTTATTTGGATTTTAAGGCCAATGAACAGGCATACTCAATAAATTAACTGATAAAAAATGTACCAAAGAAAAAGTGAGCTCTTTGGACACAGATGCTGATAAATGTATTTAGCAAATAAAATCAAGTATGTGTGGTGGGAAGGAAAGGGAGGAGAGAGGAGGTATGGCCAGGGAGTGCCAGGAACCTCAAGAGAAGGAGTTCACTGTTTCTGCAGTGTGTAGGAAAAGGTGTTGAATCTGCATTTTTAAGAGTCAGGTCTCAGTAATAAGGCACACTTTCTATTTTCCTCAGCTAGTGTTTGCAGGCCCGCCCCCCCGGGATTAATTTAAAAAAAAAAAATGCAGTGATGAGGAAAGACAAGAAGTTAAAGGAAATGTTAATATAAAGATAAGTATTATGACTTATGTTCTCTGGCATTATAGCTAAAGCAGGATCTGAGTAAATCAGTGAAGAGCTTAGAAAGAGAGACGTAAGGATTTGACCTTCTACAATATAGTTTTATTCTCAGGGGCCTGTAAGAAAGTAAAGAGATCCTCTAATCATGAACTGAGAAAACAGAAATAAAGTGAAACCCAGGGAGAAGAATCTGAAGATGAGATGAAGTTGAAGTTCTGGCAAATAATGCCTACAAGTGTACAGAAAGAGATGCATTGTACAAAAAGGGAACAAACACATGATTAAGGAAGATTTTGAAGAGTAGGTCAAAGAGAACTGACTAAAAGAGTTAATTAATTTGGACTGTGGGAGTGGGAGAAAGGGTGAGTTTAGATATTACTGTACTGAAAATGAAAGGTTTTTATTTGGAAAACATTCCTCAAAGAAATGAGATTAACAAAATGAGGTGGAGGGTGGTTATAAAATACATTAGTCATAGGAGCCATATGTGAGTTTTTTCTCTCTTTATATAGCTGTAAAGATTTCTAAAATTAAATAGCTATATCTTAAAGTTTTTGGGGAGAATATTAGGATATAACTTGTAAATGTAAATATTTGGAGTAGAAATGTACAGAATCCAACTGAGGATTGAGGCCATATTGGCAGATTTAGGAGATAAAACCCCTACAGCCTCTGAAAATCTCTCCCAGCAGCCCATTAATAATCATATTCACTATTTCTGGCCTCTAACAGCAGGATTTAGATGTAGTTGTTGAGTACAAGCGGAAAGGGCATTCCAACGAAGTGGCACTTGCAGAGTATGACATTTTTCTCTAATCTGTGTCCAAGCAGAACCTTCAAGACTAATAACATTGAATGACAGTTCTTAAAACAAGTGTAGCTTATCTCATTCTAACTTGCCAAGTCAGTGTTTGACCCATCTGTACAATGATGTTATACAAATGATGAGTGTATAGCTATAAATTATGTTTGTTCAATGAGAGTGATGACTTTTCCGCTGATACCATTTTATTTGTGTAATATGAAAACTTTACATGGATACGTCTTAAACGTTGTACTGAATGGGCAAACTACCTGTATTTTGACATTTGCATTGAAGTGTTGTAAGTTGTTGTAGCTAAAGATCAGCTGTTGCTGGCTATTTACACAACTTCTCAGTAAATTGGAAATGCAAAACATTGTTAGTCATAAAAACAAGAAATTTTCAGTTAATCACAAGGCGAGGTAAATTGACTGCTGTGTAAAAAGCCATAGGTGTTTGAATGCTTTTTAGGATACTTGTGTATCTTGGAGGACTGAAGCTAGTGTGTACCTGAATTTAACTGCTTGAACCAGTTTGTTGCTTACAGCCTGTGGTAAATGCGGGCATACAAAATGAAAGTTCTTATTCCCATCTCCTGTTCTTTCTTTCTCTCTGTCTGAAAGTTTCTGCTTTATTTTGTCATTATTTTACATCTATATATATATATATATATATATATATATATATATATATATATATAAAAGTGACTTTTTAAAGATACTTGCTAAGAAATCTGTCCTAATCAGCAGAATTGTTTAAAGGAGAATATGAAAAGTAAAATGATCTTTGTTTTATGTTTTCTGGTAGAGAGAGAGGCCTGAAGAGTGATTGTTAATATGGGAAGGTGAATGACACTGTAAAAGTAAGTGGCCTTTTTCTTTCCGTTTTTTGCTCAGGAATGCTGTTCAACAAAGAATATACTTGTATGAAAATTGTCATTGAATCATTTAACAAATTTTGACAAAATACTTTAAATCAAGTTAATTTAAAAACCCCATTAATATGGAATAATTCCATTAAAATTGAGTTTTTAGAGATGAGAAACCAGTTACTTCAAAGGCTTAGGACCTGAAAATTTACGACACATTGCTGTATAGTGTTGAATCCATTATGGGATATGCTGTTGATTTCAAGTATAGAGAGTCTGCTTTCAGTGGACATTTGTTTTGTGTCTAGACCTATTTGAGAGATGCTGAACAAATTTAATTTGGCAATTTGGGTTTAATACACACTTGTGTGTGAAGGTAATACAGTTATACAGTGATATATCTGATACAATATCTTTTATTTTAAGAAAATAATAGTTGTAATATACAGTAGCAATCATTGTACTATGTTCCAGTAAAGCCTTAAGGTAAGTGCTCCACACCTCATAGGTTCAGTTGCACGGATGCAGATTTGCAGTCCCTATTCAGTTCTTACTCTGCTCAAGCTCTCATTAGCTTTGCCACAGTAAAGACTGAGAAAGGACTGCAGGATATGGCTCTCTAAATCTTATGCAGATCACCTTTTACAAGTTCACAGGCAGTAAATGATCTTCCCTACTATTGTATTCTTTGTAAAGAGCCCTTTGTGCTTCTTGGTAAGTAGTCAAAGGATACACTTCCAGTCTGTCAGAAGATACTATTTCACATTTGTATCTAAAATGTGAACCAGAAGTTTATTTTTCCTAACCAGTTAGTCTTTTCTCTCATTGAAAAAATAGAGAGTTTACTTTTTGCCGTTTTATGCCCTTAAATGTATAATTATGATTGTATTGAAAAGGGTATGATGGATTTTTAGTTGAAATTAGGTGGGTTTTTGGATGGCTCTTTACAAAGATTACAGTAGTAGGGAGTTCTTTCACTGCTTGTAAACTTGTAAAAGGAGATGTGCATAAGAGATAGTAACATGAAATAGACTCTAATGCCAAAATTTGCCAAACATAGTGCTTAAAGTTAAGATTCTAAGTTTGCGATTAGGCAGTACAATTATCGGCCTGGTTTTTAAAAGTTCTGAGCACCTAGCAGCTCTCATTTGCTTCCCAATCTTGCCCGAGGTTTCTAACGGAAAAGAAGTAAAGGGGGAACAACAGCAAGTATTTGTCTGTGGAAAACTAAAAATGCCATAATTTTAGACTTGGCGCTCCATACTTGTTTGTCTTTAATCTTTTCAAGTTGTGAAGAATTTTAACACCGTGTTTTCTTGTGGACTATCACTGCATGGTTTCTGTGATCAAAGTAATAGAAAATGACCTTTTAAAAATAAACTGTAGCCATTCTAATGACCTAAGGAAATTCCACTTTATTTTCCTCTGCAGTGTGGGGCATGGATTACTTGCTAGCATCATCTGGGTATATTTTACTTAAATCAATTCTGAGTCATTGCAGGGGTCTAGGGCATCAGTCCTTCTTGTTCTCTGCCTGTGGCATGGAATAGTTTAGTCTCCTGAAATCTGTAATAATTTGGTTTAATTCTTGTTGGGTTTGGGGTGTGGGAGTGGTTGGGTGGTGTATAGTGGCTTGTGATACACATATGGTGAGGCTAGATTATGTGTTGGTCCGTTTTGGCTTTTAACTCTAAGGTGCTCATGAGTCCAAGTGTGTGTGGTATTGGGCCCCTAGTTTGTGAAGAAAACAGTTGAATTTTTTGCTTTGGAAGTACTTCTGTGATACAAGAAAAATGATACACAGTGAGATTACACCATTCGTTTAGCTCAAGTGTAATAAAAGATAGCCTGGTCTTTAAGAAAACAAGTACTGCAGCACCAAGTTACAAAGTGTGAAACTACCATTTCCTGTGATCTTAGTACAGCATATGAGAAGATGTCAGAGTACAAGATTTCATGTGTGGCTCTGCTGCCACTCAGGCATCCATTCAGCCTCACTGACCTCTCTTCTTCTGGGTTTGCTGTTGTGTCTAATACCTGCTTGGTATACTTCTACCATCACTGAATTTTAAAAAACTTTTATATTTTACCTGTCCTGCTTCTGCATTGTCTCTGTAATTCTCATTTACTCAGTTTATTTAAAATAAAACTATTCTACAATATTGTAAACGACTGCAGTCAAAAGGAAGAGGGTTCCCATCACTGCTGGTTGGAGGTCCAGAGCACTTGCAAGGGTCATTACTGAGGAGAGTGATATCAGATTTTGTGGATTGCATGTGATCTGGTAACTGTGATTGTCACCAGTGTAACCAGAGTTTATTTTGTGAACTTGTTTTCAAAAAGAGGATCTGAAATCTGAGAAGTGCTATGCTAAAGGATCTTAGAGTATGGGCCAGTTTTGAGTGTTTCTGAATGTAGCAAGATGTATTAGAGAGAGAATTATCAGAGTAGTGTCTAGGAGCCTGTAGCTCAGTGGTTTGAGCGCATGCTTTGCATGTATGAGGCTGTGGGTTCAATCCCCCCTACCTCTAGTTTGTCCTGCTCTGAGCAGGGGGTTGGACTCCATGATCTCTTGAGGTCCCTTCCAACTCTAATATTCTATGATTCTATGTCCAGGACTCCAATGTGCTAGACACAGTACAAACACACAACAAAAAGACTGTTCCTGCCCCAAGCAGCTTACAATCTAAGTATGCAACAAGAGATAACAGATAGACTTACAAGGAAACAATGAGACAGTAGTGGTCAGCATGGCAGGCTGTGGTCTCCGTTCATCAGTAGCCTAACTTGTCAGTTCTCCTTTTCTTTTTTTTTTTTTTTTTTTTTTTTTTTTTGAGGCCTCATAGCAGAGGAAAGTTGTAAGGAGAGATCTGAGGGAGGATAATGAGGTAGCTTTGTGGATGTTTACCGAGAGCTCCTTCCAAGCACAAGGGGCAGCAAAGGAGAGAGTACTTAGGGTATTTCTACACTGCAATTAAAAACCCATGACTGGCCCATGCCAGCTGACTTGGGCTAGGGGTAGTGGGTAATTTAATTGCGGTGTAGACGTTCATGCTCTGGCTGCAGCCTGGGCTCTAGGACCTGGTAAAATGGAAGGGCCCCAGAGCCTGAATGCTTACACCACAGTTAAACAGTCCCTTAGCCTGAGCCCCGGAAGCCTAAGTCAGCTGGCCCGGGCCAGCCATGGGTATCTAACTGCAATGTAGACAATACCCTTAAGTGCTTGTTTGAAAATTTAACAATTTTCAGTGGGCAGTGGAGGCTGGCATGATGGGCTGATAGGAGACTGGAGTTGACCTTCTGTTGCTGAATGAGAGATGATAGTTTGAGTGGAGATAGGTCATCATGACGAGCCTTCAAAGAGAAGACAAGTAGTTTGATAGGATTGAGAACAGGGAGCCAGTGAACAGAATGCAAAGAGAGGCATGGTCAAAGAATGGGCTAGAAAAATTACCTTTACAGCAACATTATTAATGGTTTGTTGAGAAAAGGATGTTGCAGAAATCAAGATGCAAGCTGAGAATCTGGACAAGAGTTTTAGCTGTGTGCCTGGATAGGAAAAGCCATATCTTAGAGATGTTATGCAGAAAGAATTGATAAGACCTAGGTGTACATGGGTTTTGGAGTGCTGAAAGGAATAATGAGAATAGCTTTAGTACCATGTACTGCGTATGAAGATCCATCATATAAATATGAAGCAAGTCAAGATGATATCTGTCAGCTGAAGAACTATCAGTTGCACTAATAGGCACCTGCAGCAAAAATGTGCACATCTAGAATCTTAAATTCCAACTTCAAAAATCGGTAACGTCCTAAAATATTTAGTAAACTATTTGAATCCTCAAGCGTGAATTGTGGGGATGCTTGTTACATTTTATATAAAATTAAAGCCATAGTTTGAAAGCTTATAGGCATTCTATTTCTATTTGAGAACCATGATATCTTTACTTCAAACAGCTTCCATGAGCAGAATCACCATTACTTGTCAACATCAACCCTATGCCATGCTACTCTGTGAACAGATACTTGACCTTAAACAGAGAATCTGCATTGAGTATAAATGCTTGTGAATTCCCTGTATAAAAACTGAATCTGTTGTAATCTGCTTGTATATGTTTTCCTATAATATAATACTAACATATCTGGCCACAGATATACGGGACTGTATCTGTAAAGTGTGAATCCAGCACAGTGTGAGTTAGAATTAAACTGACATTTGAATAATGCAAGCAACTAAGTACTTAAGTTCCATGAGAAGCATTTAAATGAATTGTGTCACTAAGAAATATTTTTGTACATCTTATTAGTGAGCCTAGGATATGATTCACCTAAATCTTGGCAGTACTTCTGTTTCATAGTGTCTGGGAACTTAAGAAAATTATTTGATTTATTACAGACTGATGATGAGACATGGCACTTCTGCTGCTTAATAACTTGTACCTTAGTAAGACTCTTAGCATGGGTCAAGAAAAACTATTGTAAAAAATGCTTCTGTAATTCCAGCATTAGAAACTCAAGTGAACTATAACTTTGTGCCTGGTCCTGTATGTGTTAAAGATAGAGGTAGGCTTTGCTCTTGACTTGAATGGGAGCAGCAGCAAGTTCTTTTATTCATTAAGGTCACAGTTCAACAAGGTACTAAACATGGAGTTCAATAGGACTACTCAAGTATTTAAAGCTAGGCATCTTCTTAAGAGACTTGATGAATTTAAGAAAATGTATAACCACTTGATGGCAGCATGTTCAGGTGATGTAATACTCCTGCGTTTTGAAGCCTAATTTTGTTTCTGTGGTTGACTTTGGCATAGAAGGGATAAATTAGTAATTTTTAATATTTACAGAAATTGTTGAGCATTATGTTCATATATGGTCAAACCAGGATGGCTAAAACAACTATACAAAGCTGTAATTGGAAAACTGTATTTAATAATCAACTTCTTATTCAGAAACTTCAGAAGGGGTTTCAGTGCAAGTTTCAATTGATTAGGTAATTAGGATTGGTTTGTGAATCAAGGCAGGCATACTCTTCGTATTTTAGAGTGGTTACTATGTAGTTTTTAAACTTGTTTTTAGGGCAGAATTGCAAACAGTGTATTATAGATTTGATGCAAATGAAACATTGTTTCCTTATTTTTAACAATATGAAGAGCTCTTTCATTGTCCGCGTCCTTGGCTTTCCTAGCAGGGTGATACCAGTTCCTACAGGAGTTGACCCACATGAACCACACTGGCTTTCTACACTACCTAAAGCCATCAAGAGTTTCTATACCAGAGCACATCATCAGATGCAAACAGAAAGTCCCTTGATCTTTATCTCTAATCTGCATCAGATGAGTAAAGGTCATAAAAGACCTGCACTAGAAGGCTGGTGGGAGACAAGGAACCATAAACTGTTGAGTTTTGTACTCTGCTCTACATCATACGTATTGTGACCATGAGCAAGTCACTCAGATTTTGTGTTACTCATCTGTAAAAATGAGTGTTATTATATATAAGTGTACATCAGAGGATTATTGAAGGTTAATTATTTATCATTGTATATGGCTTTAAAAATAGAAAACACTTAGTCCTGTTTGTTACTCCAACCTTTCTTAGTCTGTTTTGTCATGGGAGCAAAGGGGTGGAAATGTTGATAGTTGAAGCCTTTCTTATTGCTGCAACATAAATCAGCTATATTTTTATAAAGTAGGTCTTTTAAATGAGCTGACTGGATACAGTTTAACCTGTGACTGTTGGATGTAACTGCACAATTGTTTACCAAATAATTTGAGTTATGGTGTGTAACATAGAGAAGGCAGTAATATAGTGTTTACTATATAGCTGGCTCTTTTCTCTGCACATGTTAATGGACATATTCTGCCGTGGGTTGAGTCAATGTGGCTCCTAGTTAATTCCGCGAGAGGTACATGTGTGTGCATGTTTGTCATTTTCCCCTAGTGTACAGACACTTAGTATTACAGTATCGTTGATCATATGTTCTGAAAATTAGATCACAGTAAGGATTATTTATTACTTACTTCGATCACCAATAATAATGTATTATTGTAATAATACAGTAATAATACTGTATTGCATTCATAATTATTACCCTGTTCACATATATTGTAAATTTTATTCCATATCTAACCCTTGTTTTTTATTTTGCCTTTCAGACTGTAAGTTCTCAGGGCAGAGACTGTCTTTTGACATGTCTGAACAACGTCTATAAATAGTGTATTTTGGGTATTAATATTTTAACATCTTTTTTACATGCAGCTAAAATATAGTGCAGATGAAAGGCTAAACTCTACTCAGATTTACACTCTGAGCAACTCCAAAAGAATCAGTGGGGATGCACAAAGGGTATATAGACAATGAAATTGACTCATTCTGTTTTTAACATTAGCCCAGATCATCCAAGGCCAATCACATACTGTACCTTTTTTTCTTTTTTTTTTTTGGCACCTGATTGATTCTTATATTGGAAAGTGCTGGCTCCAGATGGGTAGTTCTAGATAAAAGAAACTGAGATTCATATTTGAACACTGAGACAGTGTCAATAGAACTGAACAATTGTCACTTGTCTAATTGTGCTCTGAAGCTAGAAAAATGCAGAGGAAATTTGAGAATATAAATATTAAGGTGAGATAGGGACATGGTTAAAAAAGATAGAAACCATTTTGCAATGTGTTCAGTTCAATTTTTAGTGCTCTTCTACCAAATTAGTTATTTTTAAATATAAATAAGCATTGCTGAGCATACCAGGACTGACCCCTGTGGGACATCACTAGATACAACTAGCAAACTATTGATAACTACTCTTTCAGTATGGTCTTTCAACCAGTTGTGCACCCACCTTATGGTAATTTCATCTAGACCACATTTCCCTAGTTTGTTTATGAGAAAGTTATGAGGGACCACGTCAAAAGCCTTGCTTAAATAAAGCTATATCACATCTACTGCGTGCCCGCTATCCACTAGGCCAGTATCCCTATCAAAGAAGGAAATTAGATTGATTTGACATGATTTGTTCTTGGCAAATCCATGCTGACTGTTTCTTATAACCTTTTATTATTCAGGTGCATGCAAATTGATTGTTTAATAATTTGTTCCAGTATCTTTCCAGATATCAAAGTTAGAATGACTGGTTTATAATTCCCCAGATCCTCTTTTCTCCCACTTTTAAAGATAGATACTATATTTGCCCTTCTTCACTTTTCTGGGATCTCACTCATCCTCCATGAGTTCTCAAAGATAATTGCTAATGGTACAGAGGTTACTTCATTTAGTTCCTTAAGTACTGTAGAATAAATTTTATCAGGCCCTGCTGACTTAAATACATCTAACGTATGTAAATATTCTTAACATGAACTTTCTCTATTTTGGCTTGCATTCCTTCCCCCTTGTTATTAATATTATTTGTGTTGAGTATCTGGTCACTATCAACCATTTTAGTGAGAACTGAAGCAAAATAGGTATTAAACATCATCTCAGCTTTCTTAATGTCATCAGTTCTTAGCTCTCCGTCTCTGCAAAGAAGAGGGCCTACCCTTTTCTTTCATCTTTTTCTCATTTCTAATGTATTTAAAGAAGCTTTTCTTATTGCCTTTTATGTCTCTTGCTAATGTAACTCATTTTGTGACTTAGCCTTTCTGATTTTGTTCCTACAGTTTGTGCTGTTCTTTTGTACTTTTCCTTAGCAATTTGTCAGTGTTTCTACTTTTTATAGGATTATTTTTTTGATTTTCAGGTCATTAAAGAGCTCCTAATGGAGCTATATATTGGCCTCTTATTATTCTTCCTCTCATTCCTTTGTATCTGGACAATTAGCTGTTGTGTCTTTATTGTCTCCTTGAGAAACTGCCAGCCCTCCTGAACTCCTTTTCCCCTTAGATTTTCTTCCCATGGCATCTTATCTACCAGTTCTGAGTTTAAAATCTGCTTTTTTGAAGTTCATTGTTTTAATTCTGCTGCTCTCACGCCTTCCTTTCTTTAGAATTGTGAAATCTATTATTTCATGATCACTTTCACCCAAATTGCCTTCCACTTTCAGATTTGCTACTAATTCTTCCCTGTTGGTCAGAATCAAGTCTACAGTGGCTGTACCCCTAGTTATTTCCTCCACTTACCTGAGCAAAGAGTTGTCCACAATACATTGCAATAACTTATTGGAAATGTTCTGTTTTGCCATATTATTTTTCCAAGAGATGTCTGTGCAGTTAAAGTCCCCAATAACTAACCAGGTCTTGTTTTTTGGGTATTTCTGTTGTTTGTTCTAGAAATGCATCCCACATCTCCCATCTCTTAGTTTGGTGGTCTATGGTTGACCTCTGCCATGATGTCACCCTTGTTTTTTACCCCTTTTATCTTGCCTGTAGACTCTCAATTGGTCTGTCTCTCACCTGCTTCTGGACCTGAGAACAAGTGTATATATTCTAAATGTATAATGGGAAGGAAAAGTGTGCTTGTGGTATTGTGCATATAGTAGACAGGGTGTCAGATAATGTTCCTCTAAAAAATTAATTAATTACATAAATAATAATCAAAGGAACAAAAAGGTCAAAGCCCCAATCTTGCAAACATTTAACTTCAGTGACACTACTTACATGTTTGAATGTATGCATATTAACTACTCTCTTACTATAGACACAGTCCTATTTTAAATCAGAGGAGTCATTTGCCTAATAAAGTGCTTCTTGTTCAGTCTGAGTAATAGTGGCAGTATCTGGCCTAAAGCATTACATTTTAAAATTTTAATATATGTTAAAATGTTCAGGTCACCTAAACTTTGAAAGGAGGCAGAACTTAAAACTTTATTCACCAGATTTATGACAAGCCATCAATATACAAAAGCAAATTAATAGATAGTAATTCAAAAGGAAACAGTAAAAACATAATTTTTCTGGAAAAAACAAATATATTAAGAGAACATCAAATATGGATTAGTTACCACACTGTATGCCTCTTGTGGCACTTAGTAAGGAAGTTTTAAGAATAATGTGTTCTCCCTATAAAAGTGAGATGCTCTTTGTGCTATGATTTATTTTCTGTGAGGAAGAATTTTACCAGAATGAACCCTATACATTATAAGCTCTGTATCTTGTGGACTATGACTCCTCAAAGCAATAAGGCCTTGGTTTTTAAGGAGAAGTGAAGGTACTAAGTGCAACTGCTCCTTTTCTTTCCCATGCTGAGAATGCTATCTTCCAGTCAAGAATGAAGCTTTGTGTGCCACAGGTCACCATACAAAGTCCCTACTATGTGAAAATGTTTATTTCAATCATATGATGCTGAACTGAAATGGAGATGTTTCACAGAGTAAACTTATTGTAAGCTTCATTATTCTTGGTTAAAACACATCTGAAACTTACCATACTAGTGTTTGAATACCTGTTTTATTTGAACTGCATAATACCTTGTACATTTTGAAAAAATTTCAAACGGATTGAAAGTGAAACTGTAACTGTGTCGTGTATTATCCAATATGACTTTATTAATAATCTCTGGTAAAGAATCTATAGACGTTATTTTTAAAGTTCCATACTGTAAATTGTGGTGTTGGTAATCAGGCTTGCCATAGTTCAGCCACCACAGGGAAAATCTTCACAACTTTAAGGATGTTCCAAAAAGAAAAAGCCATGTGTAACTAGGAACAGCAGAAGAACTTACACAGTGAAAGGCTGCTGTTATGTGTGTGAATATATATTTAGTAGGACAGTCTTAGATCAGTGTTATCTGAAAATTTGTGACTATTAAATTCATTTAGAGATTTTGGAGCAAATTATTTTTCTCATGTGTCACAAATGTGTCACAAATGGAATGAAAACTAGCGCGCGCCGGGGGGGGAGGGGATGGTTGAATTAAGTTAATCAGTATATAGGAAGGGGAACAGAAACTGCTTCCTTTGCACATTAAGATATAGTGACTCGTGGAGTATGATGTAGCATTTCTATTTGGAACTTTAGTTGCCAAAGCATGAGATATGTTCCACCCTTCTCATAAGAAGGGAAACACCCTTCTTATGTAAATGGGTTGAAAATTAAATCAAATTTCTGGTGAGCATTTCTAATAAAGACTATATTCTATTGGAATTTTAAACCATCTGTTTTTTATGTCCCTATTTATCTGTACCTCATCATCTATTTTAGACTAAAGCTGTCTTAAAAAAGACAGTTTTGTTGTGTTCATCTGTTGTCATAATTAGCTAAAATAGCACTATTACTGCTGTATTATAGAGAAACTGCAGTTTCAGAGTTTTCACTTTGTCATTCAGATATAATCATTCAGTAGGAAAGAGAATTAGATTTGTAACTTAATCTGGAAGAGAAAACAGTTTTTTGTCAGTGCAGCACTTAACTTTTTAGGTAAAGAAATGGCTTTTTTGAATCAATTCTCATGCAGTACCTTTGTTCTTTGGCAATATTATTAAATTACAGTTACTTGAATAGAATTTCATTACAGAGAATTTAGGTCAGAATTTAGGGAGAGGTACTACTTTTATTTGGGGATGGAGGAGAATATTGGGATTACTGTGCTCTTCAAAATTTGTTCAGAACAAAATAGAAGTTGCAATGTAACATGCAGAAGCTGTGCCTTTGTCTTACTGTGTCTTGACTCTTGGAAGCAGAAGTATTAAAGAAATTAAAGGACTTTCCTTTTATATTATATTTTTTTAAATCTAGCTTCATTCCTGCTTTCTCCAGTTTCCCAATAAGCAATCTAATATTGGAGGAAAGGGGATAGGTGTTGGAACTCAGAATTGTTTGCAATCCTAACCAGGCTTTCTGCCTCCCTTTTTGTTCCCCATCTCCCTTCAAAGATTGATCTGGATACAGCAACATTTACCAAACCTAACATTCTGACTAAAGATGGGCTCACATCAGAATACAGTAATCTGAACACTCCTGAGCTGTGGGAAAGCTGGAATCCAGGTGTGAGCTTTGTGAAATGGTTGTCTCTCTAATTTTGATATCCAAAGTTTTGAACCTACATGTGATGTGGATTTCGCATCTTCTCCTTGGCTCTCTGTCATGTCTCCAGGCTAAACTCTTCCTTTCAAGGCTGGAAGAGGTTTCTACTTAGGCCAGGCTCTGAAAAGCTAACTTAAATTCCAGACTAAGTTTTTCTAAAGTTGGAGCAGGCCTTTGCCGAAATTCAGTTCCTAAGTTTCGCAAAATCTTTCAGGTTTGGAGTTTCTGAGCAAGCCTTGAACCAAGCTCCCAGCCATCCAGATGGAGTCTGACATCTGCTGTGCCTCAGCTAAATGCCAGCCAATCAGTTAACCCTCTCAGTGAGATACCATTCTGTCACAAGCCCCTGTGGTTCAAATACTCCTCCAACTACCATCCAACATTGCTCATCCCGTAAACACTGCTCTGCTTATGCACTGCTTTTTACTTTCTTTCTGTTACTTGAGAACTTTTTTTCTGTTACTTCAGATTTCTCCCTGTTTGATTGTCTGCTTCTCCTACCAATACCATGTTATTGTTCATAAGATGCAGGGAATGGTGCCTATCGCTTTCAGAAACAACTCCTGATGTCATCAAATGATGTACTGTAGATAAGAAGAGGAGAAGAAATATTCCTATTTGCAGCTACATACCCAGTGTCGACACAAAATTTAGATATAAATTGTACCCAAAGTAAAGATACTGCTGATAATGTAGCCATATAGAAGTGTTCACTGATGTTTTCTTTCATTATTACTCAAGCTAATTGTAACAAAGTGCATTGCTCAGACAGATGCTCAGAGACTTTAATGGGAAACCCCTGTTATTCATTTAGGCTTCCTTTTACTTTCCATAGTCGTCTTGCTTTCTGATAGGTGGAGATACAGTAACAGAACACCTAACAAATTGGGAGGATGCAGGGAAGATGTGATGAGTAGGACTGCAAGTCTGTCTTGGAAGTCACTGATTCCGTGACCTCCGTGACTTCCGCAGCTGCAGTGGCCAGTGCAGCTGATGTCAGGGTCGCCCAAGCAGTGGGGCGGAGACTGTCCAAGCAGCGGTCCTGGGGGGCATCTCAGGGACTGCTGGGGCAGCAGTGGCCCTAAAGGACATTGGAGAGCGGTCACTGGGGGCCCCAGAGCAGCGGGTGGCTGGGACAGTCAGCCCCCACCCCTGGAGCAGGGGGCAGCAGTCAGCACTCAGGGCCTCCCAAAACAGCAGCACACCAGGAGTAGGTAAGATTTAGTCATGGGTATTTTTAGTAAAAATTATGGACAGATCAGGGGCCATGAATTTTTTTATTGTCTGTGACCTGTCCATGACTTCTACTAAAAATACCCATGGCTAAATCTTAGCCTTAGTGATGTGTACAACAAAGAAGATTATAGGTAAGCAATGTTCTCTTTCTGTAGGAGACTTAACTGAGCTTTGCTATGTCAGACCTCATTAAAAAATTCAAAAAAGCACAGTTGGGCAAAATAATTTAGACTGCATCAAGAATAATCACCAAGGAAAAGTGCAATAAATCTACATACAGGTTAAAAATGATGGTTATTTGAATTCATTCTTTCATATTTATCTGTTTGTTAGAATGTAATTTTGTAATTAGGATTTATCTGCTCATTAGGTAGGTCAAAAGTATTTTGTTTTAAATAATTCCTTTCAAAGAGTATTTGTTGTCCAGTGTTCACTAAGAGCTAAAATTGAGAGCGATGTACGCTTCGAAACTGTACTAATTTATTGAATTTCCATTGCTGTCTATAAAACCAGTTCCTTGTTGTTTCAAAAGATTATTCAGTGTGTTAGCTGTTATCAGTGAATGATGCAAGTGACATACAAAATTCTTTTCTGTCACCAAGTTCCCATTTCTTTTATAAAACCTCTCTTAGTTTCAGCAATAGTTTTAGCCTGTTTAATACTGCAGCTCGTGAGCTGGATACCCAGAAAATTGAGGACACTGGATTTTTTACAATTACAGTATCTATGTTTGCCATACATTTCACAGGATCTTTGGCAATACTTTGTCCAGAATAAAAAATTGATCATTTTAAAAGGCCTTCATAATTTCCATTTAAAATATCTGTTTTGGAAAACATTAAAAATATTTTTCCATTTGATGGTAGTACAAAAAATGGGATGTGAACCACATCCTTTCTAAATCTCTGTTTTGTCAATTTAAGGGGGATCTCTAGAAAATATTTCCCAAATGGTGTATTTTACTCTTATAGAAAAACCTAGAGTGTGACTTTATCTTAGAGTTTTATCGGTGTATAATTTGTGTCTGGTAGACCGTGATTATAGAAGTGTAAGAGAATGCCTGAATTCTCAGGTGTGGTCAGTGCTAGCCTGACTCTGCTCCCTTTGAAGTCAATACTGAAAAATCGTAAGGTGTGCGTGCGCGCATGTTACTTGGTTCATTTTTCACTTTCTGTAAACTTAAAATTTAAAAGTAGTTTGAATTAAAAGTCAGGTGAATACCAACATGGAAGGAAAGATGCTGAAGTTTAGAGGAATCAAGCAAGCATAAGGCCATGCATAGTTTGATGCCAAACATACCCATAACATATTCACACACAATCTATTTGCACTAGTTGACATGAATTGATGCAATCCTGCAAGCTGTTTAGTTGCCTGCCTAAGTCTACTGAGAAATCATTTATCAAATTGGATTTCTTATGCATCTTGAATTCTTGCGTTCCTTTATCTTAACCAGAGAGAGAGATTCCGAATGAAAGACTGATTTTTCTTGAAAAAGCACTCGGTGGCATTTATTGCAGCGTGGAATAAAACTGTTTCACAAGGCGAAATGCAGCATATACGGTAACATTTTAATAATGAGAAACTACCTCTTTCTTAGTTTGATTTATTAATGGTTGAGGAAACAAGTGGCTTTGGTACATATTCATAGAGACTTGATTGCTTGTTGCAGTATTAAAAGTGTTGTTTAAATTGCTTTTCAGTATCATATATTTTAATGTGACCTGTATTGTGCTCAACATTGTTCTAATTTGAAATATTACTTTAGATTGCTTTGAAAATGTTTTGAATCCAGTAAAATGTCAAAGTAATGCACCTGTTAATACTTACATTAAAATGAATAGATGCGTACGTTTGCAGAATTATGATCCAGTAACTTCCCTGTGTACGAGAGACCCTATTATGCATTTCTGATCATTTTTAAAAGTAGTCCGCATGATGCATTGGAAAAAGCACTTTAAAACATATCAAAAAGGCATTCCTTAAAGACTACCTCAGTTCCAAAATCAAACTGCCCTTTATCTACCCACATAATACCAGCCAAACCCAATCCACCCCTTGTTCCTGGAAAAGAAAATGGGAAAACAGGAGTGTCTTGCATTATGCTCTGAGGTTATGGTGGACCATGGTGGAATTTAATTGCAAAGCCTACAACCACCAGATGAGAATGTACTGCTGTTCAAATTAGGTTTTTTTGTTTTTTTTTAAAGCTCTTGTGTGCGTCAGATGATCCTCAGTGCTGAGGCAACAAACAGAACCATAAGTGTGACCTGGAAATCATTTGGTAGATAATACGGCTCACTGAGCACTAGAGCAAAGCAGTTCTGTCAGAAAATACTACTTAGGAAGTAACCAGACATGATCTGTCCTAGCTACGAGTTTCTGAATGGCTTTAAGATCTAAGCATTTCTATTTTAAAATATATTTTAAGATCACATTATCTGTGTAGTGGGCACTGTAGTAACTTACTTTAGAGGTGACAAAGACATGGATTACTGTGCCTTTGAAATAAAAAAAAAATCACATCATTCTTGTCCACTACTGCTAATAAAAAGCTTTTTTTTGGCAAATGCTCTTATCTGGATCTTCAGAAGCAACTGGGTATTGTTAACAGCTAATCCATATCTGCTGGTGCAGTAAAACCACAGTCTAATAGGAACCTTATCCATGCCTTGGTCCCTTTTAGACTGCAGTTTTACTGTGACAGCAGGTATGAATTGGCTGAAAATAAAGCTGGGTTTCTTCAGCATATTGAAGGCTTTACAGCGTGTAATGTACTTTCTCACTAATCCTCCAAGTCATGTTTCATGAACGTTGACTTGACGGAAGTGATAGAATAGAACCTATTGGGACCTTGAATAAGTGAGCTCTTGAGGCATGTGAACAATTGACCAATATGACCGTGATCTTTCAGAGACAAGATGGACCAACTTGAGCAAATCCATCTATTAGTGTGTCATGGACAGGAGTCCAAGGCAGCTAGTATATAAAAGAAACATGGGCACAGCCAGGAGACCACCATTAACTCTGTACCCGGACTTAAAATCAATTGACTGGGGTCAGACTTTACTCTATTCTGCTAGAATTTTCACCACAATCTAATATAAAATCTTTTCCAAAAGGAAGATTCACAACAGTGTGATAATCAGTGATAATTTCTGAACAAGGGTCTGACTGCTTCATTAAAGTTGACCTGCAAGAAAGAAAGAAAATAGGTTTGTTCTATTTTTTATTTTCTATGCTAAATAAAAGCTTGAAAGTTGGGATGTTTGTGTGTTAAAAATAGTATTTGTATGTTTTTCTTTTATATTAGCAAATCGGATATTGTCTGTCCTGTTTTTCTTAGCACTTGTCTTCACTACAGTGCTAAATTAGTGCCACAGCTTGTCTGGTGAAGGCACGCTTAGTTGATGGGAGAGTGCTCTCCTGATGACTCGGGTACTCCAATGGAACGGGAAGCGTAAGCTATATTGACGGGAAAGCATCTCCCATCCACATAGTGTGATGAAGAGAACACAGCTAGTTGATGTAAGGTACATTGACCTCAGTTACATTATTTGTACCTTACATTGATAGAGCCATGTAGTGAAGACAAGCCGTCTGATACCATGCAGGTCAGATCTGATTAACTGAGAAGTGAAAGTGATTTTGTTTGTATTGTGTACAGCTGTTTTTGTTAACTAATTAAATTCAAATGCCCAAAAACTGATTAGCAGCAAATATGCCTTCATTAAAACATCAACAGTCCACTCCTTTAACTAAACTACAGCATAGCAAATTTAGATTAAATCTCAGGAAAAACGTCTTAACTGTAAGAATAGTAGGATGGTGAAACAAATTGCCTATGGATGTTGTGGAAGCTTCACCTGAGGTTTTCAAAAGGAGGCTGGATAGCCATCTGTCTTAGTTGGTTTAGACACAACAAATCCTGCAACTTGTCAGGGGCTTAGGCTAGATGACCCTTGCAGTCTCTTCTAACCCTATGGTTATATGATTCTATGTCCTCAAACTATGTAAAAATGCATGGAGGAATGCATACTATAGAAACACTGTGGCTTTTAACGTGTGACTGAAGGGTTGCATAATCTTAATGGAAATGAGGATAGACCAGGCAAGACTGCCAGGCCTCATATATATGAGACTTACTGCCCGCAAACTCATGGATTCATTTGCACTCCATGTGGAGGGAATTTCTCTGTATTGTTTCTGAGCTGTACTTTTTCCTCGAAACAGATGGTTCCTCATCTGTTTGGAGGTTTAGTGATGATATTTGAAAAGTTGTGATGTAGAAATGCATCCAGTAATGTTCTTGTTTTTCTTTCCACATAACAAATGTTTACCAACTTTATGAGATCTTACCCCAGCTTGAATAGCAGATGAATATCCCTCCATTTCCCTTTGCACAGATTCAGTTGCTGTCACCTCCTTTTCATCTGTTCATTTCTCTAATTCTGGTTTTCCTTGTTGAGAAAGAGCCACTATGTCCAATAGGCCATTGTTTTGTTCTCTGTCTCTCTACACCAAAGTTGACCCATCCACTTCTTTTTCCTGCCCCTTCCTGTTCAAACTGTTCTCTCATGACCAGTGGGGAGGAGGGTTAGGAAATACTGCTTCACAGAATAACAATGTTGTCTGCCTTAGAAACTTGGTTTTTGTAGTAGTTTGACATATGTGGCGCCTAGTAGTATGTAGTTTGGAAGGGAGGTCAAAGAATTAAGTTAGAGTTTTTGCTTGCTGAGGTGTGGCACCAGCTTTAGACTCAGATTCTTACTGAAATACAAGCTGTCTGTATGTTGGAGAATGAACATTTCCTCTCTCTGCTGGTTCTGAACTTTGTGATTTAACACTTTAGCCCTGCTTTCTGTTTTTCTTATTAGTTTAGTTCCCGTGTATGCTGAGTTTTAGCTTTGATAAAATTAACTTAGATACTTCAATACAATTACCAGATTTAGCTGTACTAAAGTTTGTAAATTGATTCATAAAAATTCATGTTAGTGATTGTTTTACTGATAAAGAGTTGGAACAAATTTAAAGTGAAATGTAAACTGCCACATGAAACCATGGTAAACTTCAGAAGAAATTTAAAACTCCAAATTGTGTTAACTCGTTTGAAAAAAAAAAAAAAAGCTAGAAAGATTGCATTTCTTTAGCAGACAATGAAAATGTTTAGTTTTAAAAATCCACTAGGTTGATTCATTCTCTTTAAGCTTTAGCAAAGGCAAACCAGCTAAGCAGTACCACACCCTGCATACCATGAAAGCTGCTTTCTGTAGACACGTCATCTCCCCTCTAACCTCTGCAAACTGTAGTGAAATGGATCAGCTCCCTCAGATGAGCAGCTATATGCTTTAAGCTGTCTATAATGGGAAATAGTTCCACCCACCCACAAAAGTCACAGGCTTTCTCCACTTGGACTGGATTTCCCAGTATGCTTTTTTCTCCTCCTCTTTCCCTAAGTGCTGCTGATGTCATTTGTACACAGTACGATAAGAAAATACAGCTGGAGAAGAAGCAATCTTTGAACCAGGCGTGTGTTCGGTGAGAATGTGCTTTATTTAAATGCTGTATCTGTACATGTGGAATTAAGGTAGTGTGTGTTGTTGTAACTGTTTTCAGGGAGGCTTTAGAGATTTCTTTTGAGTTTAAAAGTGAAGTACAGAGGAAAACAGTTTGAAAACTACGAGAGTTCTGTAGCACTTGAAAACTGTATGAACTGTGAGTGTTCAGTAGAGAAGAGAGGAAGTGTAATGTGAACTTTGTAGTTTGGAGAAGAGAAAGCTTAGTATGTAAAAAGCATGCTGAAACACTGAACTGGAATTCTGAAGTTTGATCTTATAGATATCGGTCCTTGCTGAATTGGCAAACTCTAAATGAATTTACACTTAAAATAAGAAA
Source organism: Emydura macquarii macquarii (assembly GCF_026122565.2). NCBI lineage: Eukaryota > Metazoa > Chordata > Testudines > Chelidae > Emydura > Emydura macquarii. Next base: position 19,143,482 of record NW_027131527.1, on the reverse strand, counting down.
AAAGGGTAATTCCCAGACCATTAGCAGCAAAGCCAAAGAGAGAAAAATTATGTCATGTGAATTAGATGGCAAAATGTAAGTAAATCTTAAATTCTGAAAGATCTTGTTTTAATCATAAGACATGTCCAAAGCAAAACAGAAGGCCTGAGACTGCACAATGGAGTAAGGGTAGAGAATAAACTACTATTGCATCTTAAAGTGTCAAGAGTACATGCTTTTTTTTTTTTTTTTTTTTAATGGCAGTGTTAGAAGAATTGCATTAAGACACTTAGTTGGTCAAGGCCAGCTAGAACGTTAAGTGCCTTTCCTATCATTAGCTGGAGTAAACATCTCCAAAAGGGGAAGCAGTTTTCACACACACTTTCAATTTTATATATTATTTTAGTTTATCAAGTTTCCTTAGTGAATATTTGACTTTACTTCAGGCTGAAAATGGTGGTGAAAATACTGGGTGTTTTGTTTTGGATTGTGGTTTTTTATTTTTAAATAATTTTGGTAGGTATCTTTTTGTGAGATATTCTAGAGCAGGGGGTCTCTCACATTTTCATAGCATGGGTGTCACATTAAAAGTCTTATGGACCACTTCTCTTCCTTCTCACAGGTATGTATGTGGGCCTCCTCCTGTCCAATTAATAGCTGTATAACATTCCTGAGGCAATTGCAGCAATTGCTTATGTAGAAAAATAATAGCAGGAAAGTTCCAGAGGGGTAGCCGTGTTAGTCTGTATACAGCAAAAACAATGAGAGTCCTGTAGCACTTTAAAGACTAACAAATTTAATTTCTGCAGGCATAAGCTTTCATGGGCTGCAACCCACTTCGTCAGGAAAGTATTAATGTATTTTAGCCTCTTTCAATATGATTTTATCAGTTGGAAATAAGGTGAGTCTGACCCATGTGACTAGGAAGCTTTATATAGACCACTACTGGTGTGTGGACCCTAGCTTGTGAACTGGTGTCCTAGCATTTAACTAGGTGACCCAGGTTTTATAGAAAACCTGGTGACTCATGGGACTTTTCTTCCCTCATTGGAGCTAGGGAAAACCTGTTGCTGAGTTGAACAAGTTTCAAGGAGAGAATATAACCCTGGCCCTAGACTCTGTGTTTTAACTAGCTATTTAGTAAAGTTTTCCTAATACATAATACTGTTTGTTAATTTTTGTCTACTACATTTTTCTCCTTTCCTTATTGCAATATTAATTAAAACATATAAATGGGATTTCTCATAGGCTTATATTTCTTGATGAAATTTAAATAGAACTTAAAATACTGTATGCAAGTACATATATTTTGGTTGAAGAATAAAATCCAAGTTTTGTAATGGTTATTGTATTACCAGGAGGAGAGCAAGTTGCATTTAAAGATAAATTACTGTAGGAGAACATATGGAAAGTAAAAGCACATCAATTTATTTCTTATGGGTCCTACATTTTAGTACCTGATTTGTGAAAAGAATGGAACAAGGCTGAATTAGCAATATTTTTTAAAACAATTTCTTACGTAAAACTTTGGCTAATGGTCTAACTGGTGTGAGTGCTATGCTCTTTCCTCAGGAGGGCAGATAGCAGCTTTGCAAATGTTTATGGCAGAGTGACCTTGCTCTGATTGATTGCAGAAAGAGCAAATAAACTCACTGCATTTTCAGCCTCTCTTCTGTGTCTCGTTAAAATGAAGCTGCTGATTCTGTCCATGTGGAAGATGTGAGTAGAGTGACTATAGAGTTAGTAGGTGTCAGTAAGCAGGGCTTTAAAATAGTAACATATGCCTAATGAAGTAGGTCTCAGAGACAGGTGTAGGTGAAGGGGAGACCCTAGGATTGAAGTCAAGCAGGAACTCTCCTAGTGAGAAGGCAGCTCCCCCTTTACTACCCTCCACCCTTAATCTTCTGGAAAGGAAGAGGGAATTCCTATCTGGTAGCTCTTCTTGGATCCTGCTGTTAAGGTTGATCTATAATATTAGTCTTACGTTGGTAGGTAACTGATATATTTGTAGCTCCGTATTCTCAAGATTCTGGAAGGGAAAAGACTTTCCATTACACCTCACTCCTACCTTCTGCTGGTTACCACTACTCCTACCACCGAATCTGACATTTTGCCTGTAATCAGAAGTGGGGAGGGAAGAGGCCTTCAGTCACCCACTTCTCCCAGCATCTGTTTTTGGGTTCTCCTCCACTATGGATAAATCCATTGTATGCTTCCGTTGCTTGCTTAGTTTTCCAAAGCCTTAGTGAGAAAGTGATATGCTGTCTGCATAGTTGTGAATAGCAGCACAAAGACTGTGACTACAGTCGTGTTATTGTGTCTGCTTGCTGCTGCTTGGTGGTAGAGCTGTCCTTGTACTGACGTGTCTGAGCTTGGCATTGCTCTTAAGATATGTGTGTCTTTCTTTACATGCTGGTTTTACTCTTATTGCCCATCTTTTCTATATTTTATATTGGTCAGTAGACAGTGCTCTTTATATGATATTAATTATACATAAACCACAGAACACAACACATACTACTTTTACATAGAAATCTCACTAGGAATAGAAATATTTTGTAATCAGACCTTAAATTCTTCAGAGATTGATGACCTCCACCTTGCAAAATAAATCTTCCCAATCATTACTGGCAAGTGGATTGTTCCAGGCCACACTAATTAGTCTGGCCAGTGGGCAGCATTTTGTACCACTGTCAGTCAGATGGATTAGGAGGAGGACTATCAAACTTGCTTTTAAAATTTGAGTCCCTGCATTGAAATAATAGGGGTTTCATGAAACTAGGAAGATCTCAACAGAAATCAAGAGATTTGCCATGTGGTTTGGTGGACAAAAATGAATTTTTAGTGAAGGTTGATAATTGATAGCTAGAGCAAACTTCACTCTCTGATGGTAGATGCACATCACCATAGAAGCACAGCAGCAGACTTCTCTAGATATACAATGAGGCAGTAGATTTAGATAAGATTCTTGCTTCAAAGAATATTCTTTTATATATTAGAAATATTTTTCAATTAGGATCTTAAATTTATTATCATGACCATAATTCTTTTCTAAAACTTCAAGAGGAAAACATTGGGTTAGGTTTGGACTGCAAGTTACGGGCTTGTCTACACTTAGTGGTGTAGCTGCCCCAGTGCAGCTGTGTCATTGTAATACTTAATGAAGACACTACCTATGCTTATGGGAGAGCTTCTCCCATCGGCATAAGTACTCCATCTTGCTGAGAGGCAGTAGCTACAGTAGAACCTAAAGTTATGGACACCTTGGGAATGGAAATTATTCATAACTCTGAAATGTTCGTAACTCTGAACAAAACATTATGGTTATTCTTTCAAAAGTTTACAGCTGAATATTGACTTAATATAGCTTTGAAATGTTACTATGCAGAAGAGAAGTGTGGTTTTTAACCATCTTAATTTGAATGAAACCAGCACAGAAATTGTTTTCTTACCTTGTCAAATCTTTTTTAAACTTTCCCTTTATTTTTTAAGTGATTTATGTTTAACACAGTACTGTACTGTCTACACCAGGAGTTAGGTCAGTATAACTACATCGCAAGCTTCTGAGCGACATAGTTATACCAATATAAATTTGTAATGTAGACCAGGGCTTAGTTTGCAAAGTAATATTGGAAAAGGAAAGGGAAATAAATTTAATAATTTTGTAGGGATTTATGCTTTCCATGGTACTCCCACTGAAGAGGAAAGCTTAGGAATTAGTGTTTTGATATTATTTATTAATTTATAAACAAAAGCTCTTCCATGGGATTTTTACTTCTAAATCCTTTAGGAACTTTTGAAAATCTTCCCCTTGGGGCACAGTCCCTAGCTATTAGTTAGTGGTTGTGGATTTGCCTGCATAATCACCACCTTGTTGTAGAATATTCCAGTGCTGAACCCTGCCCCTATTCTGATTAGCTGCAAGTGAAGACAGCACTGCACAGAGTCCAGGGCTGTGCTTTATAAGAGTATCAAGTGATGTATATAAATATATCTTTTAAACAGATTTTTAAAAATACAGTAGTTTTTAATCAGCTTTTAAAAAACCTCAGCAGATTCTCCTTCACTGTCTAATTAATTGTCTCAGCTTTTTCTCTTGAGCAATGTTGAATCAGTGGTATGAGATTTGTTGGTATTTTACATGATGGTCAGATAAGCTGCCAAGCTAGGAGTTGTCTAGGTGAGGAACCTTCTTAGTTTGAAAATGGCTGCTGTGATTTTTATAGAGACAGAGTGGGAGGTGGGTCAATTAAACTAAACTGGCTGCTGTGATTGAAATACAACTCATGGTAGGAATGAACATTCATTTTCATTCTGTGGTTCATCCTCCAGGATTTTCCAGTTCTCCATATATGCATTTTGTACAATTCCTCATTGACACGACTGGCATATTTGGATGTGCTTTTGGAACCAGGCATCTGAGACACACAGCAGACACAGATTTGTTTGATTTACCAGGTCTCATAATGTATAGGAGGAAAAAACCCAGGTCCTAACCAGAATACACATTATTTTGCAAACCTGTTTGGGACATTTTCACCATGGGAAAGAGAATCTTAAAAAAACACCCTTGAGTGATTTAACAATGTAGCAGATTAGCTAAATTGATCAAGATACTTCCATGAAATGCTGGCTTTACACCACTCACTCATGGCCCACCTGCATAGTGGGCATGCCATGCCGTGGTAGGAGTATGCTGTGCTCTGCCAATCCTGGGGCAGTGGCAGAGCCATTGGGGGGTTGTTCAGGAAGCACAATTTGCAGCAGCTTTGAAACTGCTCTAATTTAAATATGCTATCTAACATCTAGTAGGCAATACAGTTGAAACTCACTGCTACTGGTGGCCAGTTATATGAACCATTTTCCGCACGGGGAAAGAAATTCACATAACGAAAATATTGATGAGGAAGAAGTCAATCATTCTTCACTGTCCGATGCCTTCAGGGCATTGGAAATTGCTCTACAAGGGTTTAAAGGACAAGAAAAAAAGTGATGTGATGCACTGTCCTGCAGCTTTGAGATTTTCAATTTTATGAAGTCCTCCATCCGCAATTAGTTCTTAAAATTGGGTTTTCATTGTAATCACGTGTGTGCTGATTTTTACTGATGTTATACTTTTTGTAAACTATATGTTTATAGTGCTGTCAATTTAACGAGTTGTTATAATGATTTTTTTATCTGTTTGCTGGCAGTGTGAACTTCTGTAGATTTTCTCAGAAGGAAGTCTTAGAGTTAAACATTGTCACTTACTGCAAAATAAATAATGAAGTTATAATAATGAAGTTATCCTGCATCTAATTTGCCAGAACAGATTTCGCTGGATGCAGTTTCCATCATTCAACAGTGCATTGTGGTTTAGTGGGTAGAGTATGTGAATGGAAGGCAGGACTTCAAGGTTATATGGCCCCTTGCCTTGTGTGACCTTGAGCAAGTCACTACTGACCAGAAGTCTTTTTCATTAATTAGTAAATCATAACTTTGCATGCAGATTGTATCTGAATAGACCTATCCTGGCAATAAAGTTGCTTATTCCTACAGGTAATTGTATTTTGGATTTTATCTGCTCCAGTTTATAAATCTTTACAGGGAGAATATTATTAGAACACTTTTAGCACTACAGGTTTCTTTGATTCCTACATATGAATTTCTCATTTCTTCTTCATGTCCATTCCAGTGTAGGTGTGTGCTCGCTCCAAGCACTGCCGCTGGAAAGTTTTCCCTCAGTGGTATCCTGGAGTCACACCCTCATAGCGCAGGTATATAGCGCCCCACCGCTCCTTTAGTTCCTTCTTACCACCCATGACGATTGCTGGAATTTCTGCTTGTGCTTGCATTTTTCCACAAGTACCTTCTCTCAGTGGACTTGTGTGTAGATTGTAAATAGTTACCTTTTAGAGTTAAGATTTAGTTAATTAGTTAGTTAGTAGTATAGTCAGTAGCAAACGCTGCTTAGCCCTTCAGTGGCACCAGTCCCTGGGGTTCAAACTGCGTACGTTGTACCACAAATTGATGCTAGTTAGTGACCTGCACACTAGTTGCCTTATGTGCCTGGGGGAGGTCCACATGCAGGAGCATTGCAGGATTTGCAGGGTCTTCAGGCCCAGAACAGGACAGGGACACTAAGGACACTAAGGTTAAGTTCCTCCTCATGGAAGCTGCACTCCATCCCCCTTTGGAGCTGAGTCATGTGGACTCAGTACCGAGCACTTTGACTTCTGTGAAGTGTGTCCTGGCATCTCTGAGGAGGCGCAGTGCTGTTCCACCTCCCCAGCACTGACACACATCCCCAGCGCCGAGGAAGTCAACTCTGGCACGGGACTCTTGGCACCGCTCTCCATCACTGGTGCTGAGAAAGAAGCAGAGAAAGACTGACTGGGGCATTCTCCAACCCCAAGGTCTACAGGCCATAGAGACTCCAATAGAATGCGACCCATGCCAGACCACTCAGAGATGCCAGTGGGACATGTGGTACCGTTGACTCTGGCCCCAGGAACGGCACTGTTGAGTTCAGTGCCATTGGAATGAGAGTGATCGGGGATTGACTACCCTGGCTCATCTACACCGGAGCTGTTTGAGGCAGCAAAGGACTTACTATCCCTCTCGGTACTGCCATCCCTGGTTATTCAGGAACTGACAGTGGCAGCACCAGAAACAAGGACTACCAAGGCCGGTGCCGTTGAAAGGCAAGCCGGCCATGTTAGTGCAGCACCAATCTCCTCCCTCCTGGCATTGTTCTCCGGCACCGATTGATACCGCTCTGCCCTGGTCGCTGAGAAATGGCTCTTCAGACTCCAGTTCTGAAGTGGAATTGCAGGAGACACCGCTCTGATCGGCGATGCCCTACAGCTGACATGAGCCAAGGCATGCCGCTGACTGCTTGGTGACAGGTGCAATGGCAAATGCCACTGCAGTGGCTATTCTGGGACCCCTCAGCTTTCCATCCACTCCTGGTCCCCCAGCCCAGAAGGTCCTATTCTGTTATATCAGAATCAAGAGCTTCCCTCCACCCACCTTTAGAAAGGTGATCAATCCCCAGTCCTGAGCCTGGTACCTACCTGCAGGACTCACCCCCATGGGACCCATCCAGGGCAGAGGGAGAAGAACATAGATCTGTTCCTGTACAGGCTGCTTCTTCCTCCTCTCTCGATGAGATGGTGGCAGGAACAGCTGTAGAGCCCTCCCAGGATAACAGGGCACATGAGGAGCTCCTGAGGAGGGTAGCCCGAACCTGGGCATCCAGCGGAGATCTCCAAATCCTCCCACACCCTCGTGGATATTTTAGCGGCCTTATGACTATCATGGGTGGTCCTGCCATTGAACGATGCCATCCTGGAGCCTATAAAAGCTCTGTGGCAAACTCCTGCATCCCTCCAACCTACTGCAAAGAGGATGGAGAAGAAGTACTTTGTCCATTCCGAGGGGTACGGATTTCTGTATACACCTCCCCTCTCCCCCACCAGGCTCGTTGGTTTTTCAGTGGCAAAGGAGAGGGAGAGACAGGTCAACAGGGGCAGACTCCCATGGCTAAAGATGCCAAAAAACTTGACCTTTTTGGCAGAAAGATCTACTCAACAGGTGGCCTCCAGCTCAGAATTGTTAACCATCAGGTGCCGGTAGGATTTCAACTCCTGGAGTGCAATGGCAAAATTCAAGGAGCTTTAGCCACAGCAGTCCAGGGGCAAGTTCTCAGCCCTAGTTGAGGAGGGGAAATCAGTGGCCAGGCAGCTCTGGATGCGGCAGATTCTGCAGCTGATTCCATGGCTTTGGTAGTGGTCATGAGGTGAAGTTTGTGGCTTCAATCTTTGCAGTTGCCCAAAGTCCAGCAAACAATTCAGGATCTTCCACTTGAAGGCAAATCACTCTTCTTGGAGTAGACAGACTCAAAACTGTATAGTTTAAAGGACTCTAGAGCCACCCTTAAATCCCTGGGGCTGCATCTGTCCATCCCTCCCCAGGAAGCACTACAAGTCCTAACCAATAGCTTGCTTCTATCCACCACAATAGAGACTGGAGAAGAGCAAGAAAAGGAACAAAGGCTACAAGAGGGGGCCTCTGTCCCAATCCTCATCTGCCCCAATACCTGTCCCTCCCAGACACTCGGTGGGATATGAGCAGGCCTTTTGATGGGATGCTCAGGGACAATGTACCAGGGCACTATACGGATCCAATTTCCCCTACGTTTGTGGACCAGTTATCCTACTTCTACCGGGCATGGCCTGCATTACCTCAACTCGCTTGGTGCTACGCATGATAGAAGTGGGATATACCCTTCAATTCAGTTGTTACCCATCAATGTGAGGGCATTGAAGGTGCTGCATCTAGCCTGCCAGGCATCCCAACCCCCCGGGGGACAATTGTGCGTTGGTCCTCACAGGCAACATAACAGCAGTGTTTTACATAAATAAGCGAGGCGGAGTGCGCTTCTCTCCCCAGTGCTAAGAGGCTCTTTGCCTATGGGAATTCTTTATAGCCCATTCGATCGACCTCGAGGCCTCCTTCCTCCCAGGGTCATCTCAGCAAATCCTTTTCCAACCATCACGAGTGATCCCTTCACCCAGATGTCGTGAACACTGTTTTCCAGTGGTGGGGAACTCCCCAGGTAGAACTGTTTGTGACAAGCTATAACAGGAAGTGTCTTCAGTTCTGCTGCTTCCTAGGCAATAGCTCAGGTTCACTCACAGATGCCTTTCTCTTCCCTTGGATGGACCAGCTCTTCTACGCATTCTCTCCCATCCCTATCATACACAGGGACTTGCTGAAGGTCAGAAGGGACAGGTATATGTCTTATCCTGATAGCCCCAGCCTGGCCTCTTCACCCTCCTAGATTTCTCAGTGAACACACCAATCAGACTGTCCCTGTTTCCGGATTTGATCTCTGAAGATCACAGCTGTCTACGTTATCCGAATCTCTTCACCTCACGGCATGGAAGATTCCTGGCTGAACCCTCTGGAACTGGCTTGCTCTGGGCCTGTTTGTGAGGTGATTTTAGGGAGCAGAAAGCCATCTACTGGAGCCAGTTACCTGGCAAAGTGGAAGAGAGTCTCGATCTGATCAGCACTAAAGGGCATTTCGCCTACCGAGTCATCACTGCCCTTCATTCTAAGATTACCTACTCCATTTAAAGCAAAAAGACATAAGTGTTATCTGTAAGAGTCCATTTAGTTGCAATTTCAGCTTTTCACCTGGGGTGAATGGCCAGTCAATCTTTTCAAACTCAATCTGTAGCCATTTCCTTAAGGGGCTAGAACTGCTGTACCCGCAGGTACGCCAACCACTCCCTGGGACCTCAATTTGTTCTGGCAAGGCTAACAGGACCTCCATTTGAACCAATGGCAGCTCTCTGCTCTTCCTGTCTTGGAAGATGGCCTTCCTAGTCACCATTACTTCTGCCAGAAGGGTTTCAGAGATCAAAGCTCTTGCCTCTGAGCCACTGTACAATGTCTTCTTCAAGAACAAGGTACAGTTGAGGCCACAGTTGGCCTTCCTGCCAAAGGCGGTCTCACAATTCCATAGTAACCAGGATATCTCTGCCAGTCTTCTATCCTAAGCCACATGCTAACAGGGAGAAACAGACACTCCACTCGCTGGATGTTAGAAGTGGAAGTACTAAACCCTTTAGGAGGTCCACCCAGCTGTTCATAGCCATCACGGACAGAATGAGAAGTCTCGGCCCAGAGAATCTCATCATGGATTGCTTTCTGTATCTGCACATACTATGACCCAGCAAAGGTCACAGCTCCTCCATTGACAGCCCATTCTACATTTGTGATGCAAGTTCCAATTCAGGACATCTGTAGAACAGCGACGTGGTCTTCAGTCCACCCTTTGCATCACATTACGCCATCATCCAGCAAGCTAGAGATGATGTGGACTTTGGCCATGCTGTGCCACAGATAGTAAGCCAAAGAACTCCGCCTGCACAACTGCTTCGGAGTCACTTACATTGGAATGGACATGAGCAAGCACTTGAAGAAGAAAAACTGGTTACTAACCTTCTGTAACTGTTGTTCAAGATGTGTTGCTCGTGTCCATTTCAAAATACCCTGCCTCTCCCCTCTGTTGGAATTAGCTGGCAAGGAAGAGCTGAAGTGGCAGCAGGGTCCTATATACTGGCGCCATGAGGGTATGACTTCAGGGGGCACCAGAGCTGACCTTAGAGATATCACTAAGGGAAAACTTTCTGATGGCAGTGCTCGGGGTGAGCACACACCTACATTGGAATGGATGTGAGCAACACATCTCAGTGAATTATGGAAGGCTAGTAACTGGATTTTTTTACCTGTGTTCTCATCTGTATCTTACAGTAACTGAGCTTTCTCAAGTAGACTGGATTTATGCTGTTTTCAGCAATCTTACACTGGCAGATAAGGAAAAGGTTTTAAGAATAATAAAGACCCACAAATATCACTATCACAGAATCACTTTCTCTCTTGAAATACACTGTAAATGTCTTTTCCGCTCATAAGACCAGAAGTAAGATTTCACTAGGGTGCTGCATGTGTGTAGGGGTCTGTCTGCATGGAGTAATTTGTGTGGTAAGGGCATATAATTGTAACAGCATCCCTCCTGGTGGTTTTAGTCCTTTCAGGCACCAAGCAATATTTGAATTTAGGCTTAGTGGCCAAATAAATATGGCAACTATCAGAGCAATCCACTATTGGGGCTAAAGGGCCCAACTTGATATTTTGTACATTTTTTCTATGGTTTGAAAATGGATAAATTTCTCAAACTACTTAATGGTTTCAGGTAAACATATGCGCTAGAGAAAATATCAAACCATATTTTAACTACACATGTAGTGGTCATTTAATAAGAAAATAATTAAGAAAAATTGTGAATAGGGAGAGAAGACTCTGAGCTTGAAAGGCTTCCCATAATGTGCATTTGTTGTTCTTTACATTCATTTACAGAAATTCAGAGAAATTCAAATCTCCCTAGACCAAATAATCCTCCTTTATTGTCTTTCTAAAGGCATGTCTACATGGTGGAGTAGTGTGTGCTACAGTGGTGCGACTGTTAAAGCACTGTAATGTATTGTGTATCAATTGGTTCATGTAAAACTGGTTGGTGCGCACTAGAAGTTCCCTAACTTAGGGGTTAGGTTGACCTTACCATGGCATACAGGGCACAACTTCTTTCACAGCCCTGAGCTTCATGGCTAGATAAATTTATTTTTTAAGTGTAGGCCAGGCCTGAGATAAGGTTTCTGCAGTTTTGGATTCCCTCCCTAGACCAGTGGTTCTCGCACTGGCTGGAGGGAGTTACTTGTTCTTCCCTGCAGAGCAGCCAGTCTGGCTACATGTGCAGCAACTGCAGTGAGCCACCTGGCAGGAGACAGGGAGGGGGCTGCTTTGTGGGGGAAGAATTGCAGTTTAGGGAGGGGGTTATTGGGGGGTCACTTGCATGGTTGCAGGGAGGGGAGGATGTGTGGGTGAATGCAAGGACCTTGGGGGCAATCGAGCGGCTGGCAGGGAGGGAAGGAGGAAATCGAGGTGGGTGCCAGAAAGGCAAGGAAGGAAGTGGGTGGAAGTCGGAACCCAGAGGCATTGGGGTGACTGGATGAATGCAAGGAGTCAGACCCACATGCAGAGACAATCGAGCGCTGGCAGGGAGGGAAGGGATGGGAGGCGGGACCCCAGGCACTGGCGGGCTGGCAGGGAGTGGTGCAGACCCCAGGGCAGACGCGGGGGGTCGCTTACCTTGGCACTGCAGTCTGGTGGCGGAAGGTGCTTCTGGGAGCCAAGGGCTGGGGGTTATTCACTCTGCGGGCGCTGCACCCAACAAGTCCCGGCTTGTGATCAGGTGAAACCTGGCTGGGCCTGGTGGATCGTTGCCCCTCCCTCCCCCCCCAAGCTGCTCGTGGACGCACAGAAACGCCCTGGTGGCCGCTTTTGAGAATCATTGGCCTAGACCAGTGTTTCTCAAAGTGTTCCATGGAACTCTGGGATTCTGCAGGCTGAGTTGAAGGGTTCCGCGAAAAAGCGGAACTGCGCTGCCGAAATCAACACAAATCGCGCGCCGCGGAACAGCAGATGGCGCCGCCGAACCAATGTGAACATGCCTCCGAACAGCTGATCGCGCCGCAAAAAACTGCTTACAGAGCGCACTGCCGAAACCAGCCTACACCGCGCTGCTGAAAAGGGGAAGATTTCCTGGACTTGTCGGCGGAGGGTATTGCATGGCCGCACAAGGGTGCCGCGGCGAAATATAATTGAGAAACACTGCCCTAGACTCTTCTCTCATTGTTTCTAGGCTGTTCCATTAAAAATAACTAAGTTCAGGTTAAATTTCGTTTTCCTTTCTTTTTAAATTGGAAAGATATAACTTTTCTTCTTGATTGCAACTTTCTGTTGTGCAAAAAATTAATGTCCTATTTTTTCTTCATAAAAGAGAGAACAGTAATAATTTGTTAGGTTAAAATCTTCAGTTATGATCAGGGATCTAGATCTTGGGACTGTAGGTGTTAGATATCCAAGGTGAGTAAGAAATTTCTAGCAAGAAGTTCAACTCATTAAGTTGAAAATAATGCCACTTTAATATTCCTTGTCTCTGTGGTCTATAATAGCTTTATTGTATGTTTTTAAATGATACTGGCTAGTTGTCTTTTCAAATTCTGCCTTTTTAAAAATCCCTGACACGTTGCCCTTCCTTCAAGTAGAGTGGTTGCAGTTTGTGGAACTTCTGTTACAGTGGTGAAGCTTCCTGCTTTTTGTAGCCTCAGTTAAAGACTGTTAAAGTTTCCAGAGCCTTTCTGACTGTCTAAACCCGAGCATCTTTTAGCACCTTACATAGCTCTGTAGACACTTTCTCATGTAAATAAACCATAATCAAACTTGAAGTAACTTAGAGAGGTTGGGGCTGCTGCAGGCAATGAAAAGATTTTTTGTCCCATTACATTTTACAACCAAGAAGAGAAAATAAGCACATATGTTGCAATAAAATAAGTTTACTTTTATCTTAGGATAATACTAAGAGCTTCCAAAATAGTATAATTGCTGGAGAGGAGGATTCATGGTTAGGAGGGAGTCTGTTTCTGGTGATCACTGTAGTAGAATTGGAGCTAGTAGGAGAAGCATTCTTCTGGCAGTTCTTGAACAACAAATCAGAATCCTGTAAAACACAAACTTCCTAGTAAACGCTGCCAACGTCCTGAGTGTGGGATTTTAAAGTGATCACACATTATTTCTCTGAGAAGTACACTAAAGGTTTAATATTGTATCAAAGAAAATAGAATTTCAGCACATTTATTTTAATGAGTCAAGTTAATCGTGTGTTGCACCAAAGTACATCATGGCTTCGCTCCATTTCAGTCATTACAAAGGAAAGTGGAGGGGAAATGATCCAGTAATTCAAGATTATTTAAACTAGAAGCATGCAGTATTGAATTAGATTTATTTTTGGAGAATGGTAATGTAGGCTTAGACTTTTGTTAATGTTTAATGTTCTGTAGCTTTCTTCACAGAAATAATTGAGCATCAGCACATTAGTGACCCATTCAGTGTGGTTTGGTTTGAGTGATTATAAAGCTTACTGCAGCATTCATTTGAATGCAGTCTGATGAGCTAATTGGTGAATGATGCCATAATTTACTTACAATGGTCAAATTCATTTCAGATTAACAGTTCCAGTCATTTTTAAAAATGTTATTTGAAAAGAAGAAAAAGGGCTTGTATGGTTCAGAGAGAATTTCATTACTAGACTGTTGAGGCTGTTCTGTCAGAAAGCTGTCTAAAATATTCTCTTGCTTATTTTGCATGATGATTTTGCACTGCTTTCATCCATCTTGGTTTTAGTAGCCTTTCAAAATTTAGATTTTTTTTAATGTCAATTGACCTTTTAGCCTCAAATGTTTCTGCTTGTGGACCTGAATCATTTTGGGGGAGGGAGTCAGACATACAGGTTTTAAACCAGAGCTAAAGTGAAAAACAAAAAACAAGGCAGATAAGTTGGAAAAATAAGTTCTGAAACAGCTAGCGTTGTTTTGAAGGATAGCTAATTTTACAGCACAGTTCCTTTTCTGCTTAGTTCTGTTACGCAACTTATGTAATGAGGCTCAATCAGAAATCAGCCAAAGCATGAACAGTTGAATGATTCCGTCCTCAAAGAATTAGCTGTATACCAATGAATCTGTCTTTATACAGTCAACAAAACTATATGTTTTTGGGCGGAGGGACTGCTACCAGAAGCCTTTTCTAGAACAAATAGGTAGGTGGAAATGAAATTTTTTCATCCCATTCAAAGTTTTTGTAGTAGAAAGCACCTGAGTCACTTCAGAGATGCAAATAGTATCATTTTTGCCAAAATCCCATGGAGAGATTAAAACAGTGTTAGGAACATAAATTTTAAGGTGGTTTGCTGACGATAAATGTTTCTTAAACATTAAAGGAGGAGAAAAATTAGAAATGCTCGACAATTTTCTGCTCAAGCCAAGTGAGGTAGATTGTTCCATGTCGTAAGGTAAAGAGAAGAATCAAGACTGGAATAGAGTCTTTGGAAAACTAAGTTGTTACTGTGAGACATAGGCCTGGTTCTATACTATTGTGCTGGGTTGACGAGAGCTATGCTGGTTACATAATGTAACTAACATATCTCACGTTGACGTACTTGCGTCTAGACAACGCAGCATCTTCACCATGCTACGCCGATAGGATAGCGTCTCCTGTCGACGCTGCCTTCCGCCTTTCAGGAAGGTGGACTAATTCAGTTGATGGGAGAGTGCTCTCCCATCGACTGAACAGGTCTACACAGACCCACTCAATCGATGCCTGCCGCTATGGCAGTGCAGACATGCCCGCAATCTCCCTTTCAGGTTTTTTTAAGGACTTGACATAGCTTATACTACCAAGTATGGCACTTAGTATACCAAGTATAGTACTTAGGTAAAGAATATTGTGTAGCCTGAAGCAGCCAACATGGCAATGGGCTGCTCCTGATGCAACAGGCGACATTAGAAGGATTTAAAATAGCATGTAGACCATAGCATCACAGGGAAAGCAGGAACTGCTATGGAAGAAGCTAGTGCTACTTCTCTGGACCTATATAATCATATTTAGCCCAGGATGCTTAGTAGCACTGTGGTCAGACCTTTATCTTTGGGAAATAGAAAAGAAGTGTGATGGTTTCCTTATATTTGTGATAACTTTTAGACCTGTTGCATATGTGGTTGACGATCGTTGTATACAAATTTTAAGTAGGTGTCCCAGTATTACAATGAATTGAAATAGAAATGGAATATAGTAGAAATTAGCTACTCAGAATTCTGATAAGTTTAATGATGCTGTAAACTTTAAACTTCAGTTGGCATTCAGAATATACAAGACTTTTATGGATGCCTTTCTAAATCCATAAGAGGCTAAGATGATTTTTCACTGCTAAATGAATATGTTGGTCGGTACTCCTGGCTTCTAGGAATATAAAATTTTGTGTGACACTATGGAGTGTTTCATTGGCCGATATAAAATCATTGCCTTTGTAACAGTTTCAAATATAAGAAGATCACATACATTCTGAACAAAAAAGTCTGTAGGAAAATATAAACTTTGTAACTCTTCTTTTTTTATTTCTCTGTTTACTAAACCTTTTCACCAGCTCTTTCTGCTTTGTCTTTGCCCTGCAGGGCTGTAGTCATTTTAATCTATCATCTATACATATTCGGGGCTAGATTGCAGGCTAAGGCATAAGCCACATAGATAAAGAGGGGAGGGGTGTTTTGTACAAGTGTTTCATGCCAGCAGCAGCATCTCTTGGAGGTAGTTTGCCTCAGACAGGAACAGTCCCTCTGGACAGACAGTGATGGCTTCTGTTGCACTTTTACATAAAGTCCTGTGCACTCCTTCATCTCTCCTCTGAACCACCTATGTTGTGTGGCCATGCCGCAAACCTCTGGAAATTACTATTACCACTGTTAGTAGAGGTGGTTGGAGTTTTTTTTTACAATGGCCTTTTTCATTTAAATGTTTTTAAAACGTGTCCGTTTTGGCAAAAGTTCCTGTGGAGGGGAAAGATATTTTGAAACTTTTTTTTTCATTTTGGAACATTTTCATTTCAGAATTTCTATCAACATGTCATGAAATCATGTAATAGTAAAAATAATATAAAAAAGAAAAAAAATCATAAAATTCCAAAACACCGTAATTTTCTGAAGCTGCCCTTTTGTATCTGAGAACCTATGGTAGTCTATGCAAGGACACACAGGAAAGGTCATCCGAATTAACTAAAGGTGTGAATTGAAAGTGAATTAGTTAAACTTCATTAAATCCCAATGTGGATGCTCTCATTCAGAATTAAAATATTTTAAATTAAATTTAGCTCAATTCACTTTGGAAGTGAATTAAGATAAACCAGGTTAAGGGCTCATTAATTCTGAATGAGGCCTGGTTTACATTAGAAACTTACATTGGTATACCTGTGTGTTTCAGGGGTGTGAAAAATCCATACCCCTAAGAGAGACAGCTCTTCCAATCTAAACTCCAGTGTAGACTGTGCTAGGTCGATGGAAGAATTCTTCTGATGACCTAGATAGCACTTCTCAGGGAGGTTGTTTACCTATGCAGACAACGGAATCCTTTCCATTGGCATAGGTGGTGTCTACACTGAAGCACTACAGCATCACAGCTGCAGCGGTGCAGCTGTTCCAGCATAGCAGTTTAAGTGTAGACATACCATGAATGTCCGCACAGGGGTTTAATGTCGTTCAACCAATCCACTTTCAATTCATACCTTTAGTTAATTCAGATTAATTTTCCTGTAAATTCCCATGTAGACAAGTTTTCTTTGGGGAAAAAAAAATCAGTCCGTAATCCTCAAAGCTGTGAAAATAACCTTTCAAAATAAGAAGAGTGTAAAATGGATGTAGTGTACGCCTGAATCTGCGCATGCTGCAATAATAGCTCTGAGAGAGGTTCATGATTCGAGGAATATACATTGTTGCTATATTCCTGTGAAAATTTGCTAAGGAATTTAACTGTGTTTGCAAAGCTGCTACATTTTTGTTGTCAGTAGTAATCACTGACACGAGATTGCAAACACACACTACACACTGTTCCATTTTGTGCATGTGCCTAAATATTTCACCCATTTTCACACAGTCAGTTTCAAAAAGGCAGTTGAAATTGCTTTCATCTTTCCAAGGAGCTATTAGGAAACGTCTAGAGAAACTTTTGTCTCAGCCAGTCTGGTTTAATTATTAAGCTAATAGGTGTTCTTTCTGTCTTGTAAGAGGTTTAATAATTGCTACGGAGACATTAAGAATAATCTGAGAAGTGACTTAATGTTCAATAGATAGACAGGATGGTGAGGTAATATCTTTCATTGGGCCAACATCTGTTGATGAAAGAGGCAAGCTTTTGAGCTGCACAGAGCTTGTCTCGCACGCTGCAAACAACAATTAATGTTCAACAGTCTTTTACCCCATTGGTTTGCGTGAATAATTCATAGAAGGGAGAGATTTTTGCTGTATCAGGTTATGTGAAACATATTTTTTAAAATCTACATTATTTAAAAACAATATTGCATTAACAGCAGTCGCTTTTAAATAAACTCTTCTACCATTTAATTGACCCTGAGGCTCATGAATCCTTGCCTTTGGGCACACAACTCTCATTCAGGTCGTTTTTTAGTGGTGAGCCCACAATAACAGGGTCTGTTGCTCACATATGTGTCTATATTTAATATTTTTCACTTTTATCTGGAATGCATATTTTAATAAAGCGAGTAACCAATATGATGATCTTCATAAAATTTGTCATTTAGTAGTCTGGAAAATATAGAAGCTGCTACTTTGTAAAAGGAATTGGTTTTCATAGGACGGATGGAATAATATGCAGAAAATTGCCATTAAAACTGTTGAGCAATATTCCTAAATACTCCTGTCAGAAATGACTTTTTTTTTATGAATGTTACTATGTTATAGAATAAGGGTGGAAGGGGTGAGAACATAAAAAGGAAAGAAAATATTGAGCTTTATTAAGACTGGTAAACGTAAAGTTAGGCTTAACAGAGTTGAACTGGCTTGAGTGTGTTTGCCAGTTGCACCATAATTCCTCTACCTTCCCTGCTTTTTTTTTAATGCCTAATATAGGGTATCCTAACTCACAAGTTTTTTATATATTCTTTTAAAAAAGAGTCATTTATTTGATTTCCCCAAACTACAAGCTCAGTCACCTTGCTAACACATCAAGATTGTAATCACACAGTCCTCATTTTGGAAAAGTGAGGCTAAAGATTTAACCACCCAGGTTTAATATGTTCTCTAAAATGAAAGCTGAAACATTGTTAAAATCCTAGTTAGCAAGCTGACCCATTAACAATCTTGGGCATAGGTGGGGCTTGAAAAAATTTGCCATCAGAATCATGAATGGTACGAAATTAAGCATTCTTATTTATCCTTTCTTATAATATGTGAACAAGAGGGCATTCAGTGAGACTGAAAATGCAACAAATTTAAAAATGAGAAAAGGAAATATTACTCTAAATTTCATATATTTTATTCTGTTGAACATAGTTGCTCCTAGATGTTATGTAGACTAAATGTTTGGTGGAATTAAAAAAAAGTTCAGACAGTTTGGTGGATAATGAGAATTTCAACAACTTTACAATCAGTGTCTTATTTTTAAAATGTTTCTCTTGCTGGGGGCAAACCTTACACAACAGGAAACTGAATCCACAAAGTGCTGTGAAGTGCATTAAGTAATGAAAGAAAAAATTTTCTGTAATGTCTTCCAGCTATAGTAATTTTAGCTGTTACTTGTAACCATAGCTCTTTAAAAAAAATCAGTCTCAAATTTTTAAAGTGCAGCACTACCAGGTCCTAATGAATTAGGCAGCAAAAGACTGCTATTGGTAATCAAATTTGAGTCTCCAAAATAAAACCACAGTTAGGCAAGCTGTGTTTTTTTTATTAGTGCTGTTACAGTCATTTGGCTACAATCTTGACCCAACATCAAATCAGAGTGTTTCATGAAATCTCATTCAACTTGGGGTGATACCATTCATGTCCTCTTCCTTCCTACATTTACCATCCTTTGGTGATAAGAGGAGGGTGGATTGATCTGACAGTGGTCCTCTTTCCCAGAATCTTGTGATGATTCCAAAGTGTTACACTTCCCCATTTTACTAATTTGAATGGAGGGTGACGCCGGGTATCATTACTGCTCACATTGCATTTCTTAAAAATTCCATTGTGACATTTAAGGAGCTTAAGAAGCCACATGATCCTACATGTCATAGGCAGAGGAGAGTGAGATGTACTATCTGTTCTGCTGCAGCCACTGGTCCTGTATGCTTAGTCATGACCCTCAAGTCTTAACTCATACATTGTCACTTTTAGCAATTTTGTATGTAAGCTTGACAGCATAAATTGCTCTAGATCTATAAATGCAGTGAGTGGTCTAGTATAGTTCACACACTATAATCATCACTTTTTATTCATTTACACTTGACTCACTCTCAACCAAAATAAGAAATTGAAGATGTGGTGTTTTGGGTTTTTTTTAAAGCTTGGAACACAGTAAAAGTGCTAATTCTTAATGAATGTAATCATTCTTAAATTTAAGAGTTGTGTCTGAGATGCTTTTCTTGTGCAACTAATGTACAATATTAGTTGTTGCTCAGTATATATTGGTCAGTCAGCATATCTGTCTTAGACCCCATATGGGTTTATAACTTGGCTGTTGAAGAACAATTCAGTATGGAGCATGTTTTCTTAAAAACATATTTGAAGTTGCTTCATTTTCGCCCTTAATGCTGTGAAAATCTCCATCTCAAAGCACATTTTTTGTACTCTCACTCTAGCACACAAATAACATTCATGTTCAGTCAGGATTTCTGATGACTTATTGAGTATTCCCATAGTAAGAACTTTTGAATAAGTATTTTAAAACTAAATTAAATATTGAACTGCCTTATCATTTAGGACAGTTAATACTGTGCTTGCTTTTAAAAATAATTTTGTAAGTATTTGTGCTGTGCAGATTAACTGCAAATGGACAGAATATGATAATATTTTAACACTTTTAAAAATCATTGTACAACTTCCAAAAAAAACCAGAACAGTGTTTCTCTTAGTATTTTAAAATGTCAATATTTTCTACATGGCAAGATTTAACAGTTTTGAAGGTCTTTCTGGCAATCTTTATAACTTGTCTTATGGATTTTTATCTTTCTATAATAGATTTTGTTTAGAGTTTTTAAAAATATTTTTCTCACCCTTTTGTTTGTGGAATTATAAATCATGCATGACTTAAGTCAGTGTTTGCCTCCTTCAGGAAAATGAAACCAGATACTCCTCCCTTTGTCCCTATCATGTAGTATCAAAGGCCGAGACAAAATGAACAGTCACTCCGAGTAGATTGTGTAGATACTCATATTGTGATGCTACTTCTTGTTTTTACATGTTTTAATGTACAATGAAATTGTTCACAAAGTTGACATTTTGAATTATCATCACTGACATCTGAATTTGCACCCATTGAAATGACTGGGGCTGTTCACTCCTCAGAGCTATTGTTTCAGGCAGACATCACTGCATCAGTTACATGCGGGTGGTTCTCAAGGTTTTCCTTTACTACCATAACAACTAAAGAAAAATATTTTAAAAAAGAGCTGGCACTCTGGAGTATAGTGGACTCCCAGTGACACCCTTCTTGGATAGTCATTTGTACCTCCCATACTTTGGGGGACACTGTTTTAATGATCCTCAATTTGTTTTATTTTTTAAAAGTGCTTTAAATGTACTAGGATGAATTATATAAAAATGCCTCCGTTCCAGATACTGTACACTAAAACTGAGGTGTACAGTACTGATTTCAATCCTCTAAAAAACCAAAAAAAACCACCCCAAAACAGGTTCCTGTACTGTATTGATGAATCAATCTAAGGATGCTCTGCTTTTATCTATGTGAAGAAAAGGACTATCTGGCATGTCTCAACTTCTGTTTTCAACATTCTTACCAGTCTTTATTGCTGAAGGTTGGGTTAGCAATATCACTGTATCTCGGACCTGGCCTACACAAGAAACTTGGGTCAGTTTAACTACGTCAGTCAGGGGTCTGAAAAATCCACACCTGTGAGCAGCATAGTTAAGGTGACCTGAGGCCCCATGTAGAGAGCGGTAGGTTGACAAAAGAATTCTTCCATCAGCGTAGCTATCACCTCTCAGGGAGGTGGAGTACCTATGAATATGGGAGAATCCCTCCCGTTAGCATAGATAGAATCTACATTGTAGCATTTTAAGTGTAGACAGGCCTTCAGTTATACCCTATCGAACACATTACCATTGCTGCTTCATTAAGCAAAAATCAAAATGACAAATGCATGGTATATAAATTGCCAAGCTCTACAGTATTGTTCATCATTGTGCTATATTTCTGTCATATTTTAACATGCTTCTTTCTCCCTGCCTTCCTCAAGAGTGTTGGAGCTGTGGCTTCTTTCAGGTAATCTTCCAATGAAAGCAATTGCCAGCAATCTTGTACAGGTATCTTCACCAGGCCAGAGTGTATCCAGAATTCACTGACTTTATCACCTTACTTTCATTAACAACTTTACAAATTTGGGTTTTACTCCAGCTGCTGTTCATGAAGCTACAGCATCCACCAACTACAGATTTTAGCTCCCTGTCCTGTTTTAGAATTTATCCTCTGGGCTTGGGGGTTTTTTAGTTGCTTTTATGTGTAAGCCTTGTCCACTTACCAATATACTCTTTAGAATTACGTAGCTGCATTGGTTGATTAAATGGTTATTCAGATGTCTGTATTTGTGTATCCAGTAAGTAAAGGATTTAAGTAGCTTTTCAATTTCTAATCCAGCCCAAATAATTTATCTTTCAGTAAGTTTTTTTTTTTAATTGTGAGAGCAACATAGAAAGAGATAATGTTACATAATTCATAAAGGGCTGTATGATCATAAACTTTGGGGCAAGTAGTGATTAGTAGTGGCAGAATAAAATAAATTGGAGCTGTGTGGCACTGTACATGGCCGGTTGTGTTATGATAGATTGTGAACTATTACCAGGACCAAAGTCACATCCTTAATTTATGGGATAGTTGTACCTCTCTCTCCCGAGGCCTCTTCTGCTATAGCAAAGTAATGTAGAGTGTGGGTACTCTCTCAGCAGAGCAGAAAGATAACCAGCATTACGCTGACACAAGAGTGATGTACTATGAAAAAGATGGTTAATAACCTCTAATTAGTGAGTTATGGAGAATTCATCTCTTTGTAATTAGTGCAAAGATGACCTAACATGGTAATAGCCAGAGGATTTCAAGTCAACATAAAGAGGAAGTAAAGTTTTAAACTATTCTTATGTCATTTATTGGATATCTGAAGTGTTTAGTACTACCTCTCCACAAGTTTTTAAAAGCTAAACATTTTTAGAAGAGTTAGTGGAGGGGGGAAGACATGATTGGGGGTGAGCTCAGTATATGTGACTTTCATTACCAGCAAAAGCAAAACACATTGTCTTCAGGTGGGAAAAGAAAACCATTTAAGGCTAGATTGGCAGCTTGCAGTCCAGGCTAAATAAGGGGCAGTATGTACCTATGCTGCTCAAGAAGCAAGGTGGATACTGAATTTTGACTGAGACTCAGTTTGTGGTCCTCCCCTGCCACATCTTACTTCTACTGCTGCACCGCACAGTGGTGGTGGTGGAATTATCAGGACTGCACCTACTCCCTGGTGAAGCGGAAGCAACAGTAGCAGCTCACCCACCCATGCAGTGTCTGGCAATGCCAGTACATGCAAGGCAGTAAAGGGACTCCTCCAGCTCCCTTGCTTTCATGTTTGTGTCTACCAGCAATGATTGAGCCTTTATGGAATAAAACATGTATTTTAGACCTTTTTCATAAGCTTTGTTACCCTAACAAGTGTTATTTTCTTTAATGTTTAAAGCAGTCAGCCATATGTCTTAATTGTGAGTGGTAATTCTGGATGCATGTGTATTGCCTTTTCTGATATTACTGATATATAGCTTTTGAAGCTCCAGTATTTTTGTTCTATTTCTGTGATGTTAGCAAGTCTTATTTCCAGAAGTCAGATTTGCCCAGATAGTTTAAATGAACTAAGACTTTTTTGGTGCAATCAAGACGTTATTCCTATATCAAAACCCCGTCCTAACAAAGTATTCTATGTCAAACCATCACATAGTGAAATGTCTTTTAAAAAGCAAAATTTCAGAAGTAATTTGCAATAAATTTTAAAACTAATATAAGGATATACTTTTTATACAATGCATAATTAACCTGTGGAACTCATTATTGTAAGACGTTAAGTCAAAGAGCTTAGTTTAAAAAAAGGTTAAAACACATAAGTTTGTATATAGATAATTAGAGCATCCACATTTATGCTAGGTAGGATAAAGTATTTTTGTGTAAAGGGTATAAACCATTATATTCAGGGTCCAAATGGACCACTGACTGACAGATTAGAAAGAAATTTCCTCAGTGGGAGTATTATTCCATATTTGTCCAGTAGGAGTTTCTTGTACTTCTCTCTGAAGCATCTGGTATAAGCCACAGTCAAAGATAGAATACTGGATGAGGTGAATCATGGATTGACCGACTGTAGCATTTTCTGTTTGATTTGAGATTTTGGTTGAAGTTCCATTCCATTTTGTTCCTTTTGCCTGGCCCTGTTTTTAGTGAAATGTTGCATCTTTTTAGTTGCACCACAAAAAAAAAAAAAGCAAATTAGTTCTCAAAACCAGTTATTTTTTTCAACTTCTCTATTAATAGGGTTAAAATGGTATTTCCTGTGAGTTACAGTGCTGTACTTTCATCTTCTAGCACCATAAACTGACACTTTTCACTAGGGCTTCACAATTTCTTTTAATATCCTTATCAGGATAATGGTTTTAAATATCTTTTTTAAAGACTAGGTTTTTTTATGATAACACTAGGAACTATTTTACATAAAGCTAGGATCTCAGAAATTACTAAAATGCTAGGCAAAAATTAGTTGTGCATGTGACTCTTTCTCTGAAGTGGATACATTAGAGGGGATGTATGATTTATTAAAAGATAGGCTCTAGGAATTATTTTGGGGAAGTTCTGTGGCCTTTTATGTAAAGGAAATCATACTAGGTGATCATAAAAGCCCCTTCTAATCTTGGAATCTATAAAGACCTCTTGTCATGTATAAAACTAGCCAGGACTGTAAATAAATAGGCGATCGTATTTTACTTCACCAAATACAGTTTCTGCTTAGTCATGTTTTGTCTCTCTTCAGCAACTACCATTTGGTCCTGAGAAATCATAATGTGGAAGACAGGAGAAATATTATAAAAATTATAAAAAAATTATTGGGATATTGGTTTCTATAATGGTAATATTATTTATGGTATTACAAACTTTTAAATATTTTAGATTTTAGAACAATTTGGGATTTTAGGATTTGGGATTTTAGAACAATTTGGGGAAAATATTAGTCTGTTGAAATGTTCAAATAAAACCCGCCGTTAATTTTCTTTTACAGATGATGTTAATTTCCAAATTTTAAAATACACGAAAGGAAAAAGCAAGCTCAGTTACTGTAAGTATACAGATTTAATGAATAATTTCTGAATTTTGTACCGTCTCTGACTTAGTTTCAGTGAAGTTACTGCTACCTCATCAGTGAAGCGAAAAATCAGACCTCTACTATACCATTGATCCCTAACTGTACATTGTATTTTGAATCAGGTCTGGAATCAGGTATATGGTAACTAGAGTATATCAAGTTTAAATATTAAATCAGTAAAGATTTTGGAGATAGCTGTGGATTCTGTGTCAGTTTATAGGGTAAAGCATTTATAAACCTTCAGAAGCGTATTTAAACTTTCAAATGCACATAAGGAAAACTAACTATTTTTCATTAATATGCGTTGTAGAATATTTGAGCCACCTGCTGGTTGACATCTAATGAAATGCTCTGAGTTTTGAGTGTTCATAGCAATTTTATGGAAATAGCATAAGTATCACTCTTTTTTTATGCCCCAAGAGTGTGTTTCTTTTTAAATCTGAAATTATTTGGATGTAAACTACGTTCTAGGCCAGTAGAGAGAGGAAGTGAGTGAAATCTAGTAGTATTTTATACTGTACTTTAAATAGTAGACTGAAACTGTACACTGCAAATCTCTTGTTTTAGCTGGCACTAGGGCTTTTGGGTTATTTTAATGTGAAGCATTCAAAATACACCAGTTTCGTGCCATGCATCACTGACTAAAATCCACTGCTATAGAAAAAAGAAAACAAGACTTCAGTTTTTTGTATGGCAGATAATGAAATAATTATTTGAAAGAGGGATGATGACTGAAAAGAATTCTACATAATGTATGTCAGGGAATCAGTAACGAGTTGACAGGTTGCTAATGTATACTTTCATAAATACGGTAGGAAGAAATTTAATATTTCTTTCATATTCCTCTGTGACAATTCCAATATCTTTAAGTAAAACAGAAGATAAAAGAAAAAGTAAGAAACAAGATGTTAATAAGTAAGCATGGGAGAGGGATGGTCAGAAGAATTTCATTTTGAAACTCTAATTTCTGTATGATTTCATTAAAATATTCAGAATTTCTATAACAGTGCTATAGCTGATATAAGTAACATGGCTGAAATCCTGTTTTCTGTATCTTTTTTATTTGTGTAAATCTCTCACATAATATACTGACTCAGTAACTTTTAAAATATGTTGATACTAATACTTAAAACAAGAAATGCTTCCCAGATTTTGTGACTGCTCACTGAACAAGCTCTATTTCCTTTGGGCAACATAGATTATGACCTTGAAAATCACTGAACTGCTCTCATGTGGAAGACATAAATGGGCATTCATTTGCTTCATAGAAGTGAGATTTTTCTAAAATTTTCTTCCAAATTTAAAAAAGAATTGTTTACCACATGACATCTAGAAATATTAAGAATATTGAAAACACTAATTTCTTGTGTGAATATTGCACACTTTTGGGACAAAGTGTTGTGTGTGCATATGATTAAGTGCTGAGTTGGCATAGAAAACAAGACTGTAGTGATTTTGCATAATCCAAGGTGGGTTGGGAGCTGTGAAACTACACAGACATGTTACTCAGCCTTATGCCAGAAGAATCTAAGTGAATTTGGATAGAAAATATTACATTAAAATCTAGATTACTTTTCTCTATATTGTCGTCACATGTGAAAACAAAATAATCAATCAGTCTCTTAGGTCTCCAATTTGTCATGTGTGTTGTACTCAGCAATAGAAAATTTAAAGTTAAAGAATATAATTAAAATATATCATTAGCAGTCTAAGTTTCACCCATCCCAAATGATTCTCTAAGTTTATAAAAACAGGGTTATTGGTACTTAATTGTATTTGCATAAGCAATTTAATTAATCACACATGCAAAATTAAATACCAGTGACAGTTTCCTTGTTCTGTAGAGAAGAGACATTAAAATAGAAACATAGTAGTAGAAGAAACTTAAGATTTGCAATTAAGATATTTTGTTCATATATGTATGTGCTTACTGTTTAAATATGAATTATGAACACATGGTTAAGTGCCATCTACATAATATTATATTTTAAAACCATAACAGGACAACAGTGTTGTAACAGGTTCGCCCACACAATTGTGTTGTAGTGTTGATGAATCATAATTTGCAATTTTGTTTTGTTGCCTGTTGTCCAGACTGAGATTTGTTGTGGGTATTGCCATTGAATTAAGAGTTTTTGGTTTTATCTAAGTTATTTTTAGATTTACAGTACTGTACATAATTTGTAGCTAGGTAACACGAAATGCTGCATCTTAAATATTGTCTTGATTTATTTTTAAATTATGATATTCATAGCAGGAGTGATTTCTCTACATAGGCTATTAGTTAAAATATAGGTTGTCTTTCTTTTTTAAGGGCAAATTTCTGATCTGATTTGGCCTATAATTAAAAACCCTAGTTGACTGACTGACTAGCATGTCACACCTGACACTGAAAGGGAAAACTGGCCTTATTTCTGCCACAGTTTCATGTAAACTTTACCAAAGAACTGTTGTGCACTAACCATCTTGTGCTTTGAGAAGGCACATACATAATAATTAATGTGAACTCTTTCCAAATTCCATATGGAATACAAAAAAAAAGATGATGATTATGTGTTTTGGTCTGTCTCTTGATTTTTTTTTTTGGAAATCCCTTTGCCCTCCTCCAACATGTGTGACTGTTACTGTTGCCAACTCTCATAAATTTATTGAGTAAAGTAACTTTGGCCCCTGTGGTCAGAACTGTCACTGGCTTGCCTGATGGTGCAGTTTCCAGCTTTTCCTTAAAATTCTAATTAATTGTGTTCCTCACTCCCACATTCCTCTAGCCCAGCAATTAATTCTGCCTCCCAGATCTCACATCTGCTTGCCCTCAGTCCCCAAATCAGTTCTGCTCCTCCTGCAGCTGCTGGGTGTCTTTACCTCTCCCAGACCTCAGGGGGAAGCTGCAGCAGGCTCCTCTTCTGCCACTTCCCAGATGGCTCATTGCAGGAAGGACCGGAGCAGAAAAGAGCTATCCCGTTGTTCCAAGAGGGGAGGGAGCAACACCATAAGTAGTTGAAAAGACTGTGTAGTAGCAAACCCAGCAGGAAAATCACCTATTTATTTTGCAGATCGGTAGTGTTCACAAGGAAGTGGAAGCAAAGGACCTGCAGATCAAACTGTAGTCAGGCAATGCATCCAGGATTAAAATGAAAGATTAACAGTCTATCAGGAATTATTTTTTCTTCTCTTAACTGGGTTTTTGGTTTTCCAAGACTATTCATGCAATAGGATTCTGCCTAGGCTGCTCACAACTTCACAATTGCCAATTGTTGCAGCAGAAGATAGTGAAAATACAAACCAAAACGCCCAATTTTCTGTGTGACTCAATATAAATAAACCAATACATACAGATAATGCTGCATAGAGAAGATCTGTGTTCAAGTATTGTTGCTAGTGATTTGTGCTGGAAATTAGGAATCAGTATTGTTTCCTGGTCTCTTTCCAGCTGTAGTATGGATCTGTGGATGGATCTGTGGATGTTTACATTCCCCACCAGAAACTACTTTTTAAAGTCATATGTTACTGGTAATAAAATATTTGTCACATGAAATATTAAACAGTTTCCACTGAACATCTGCTTTCATATGAAGCTATATTAAGCACAGTATAGTCCGAAAACACAATGTGGAAGGTTTACATTGAGAAGAAGTGTCAGCTGTTTTTCTAGGTGAATTAGAAAGGAAACATAAATGTTGGTGTTGTGAGGCTGAGGCTATGAGCGTGCAAGTTCAGTTCTGTAAGAAAACTTAGTTTGCTTTTGCCTTAGTCATAACGAAAGAATGGTTTGAATGAAGTACTTTTTCTCTCATATTAAAGGAGCTATTTGATATGCCATTCTATGGATCCTAGCCAAAAAAAAAAAAGTGGATTTTCTCATAAACATTAAATGCACTAAGGTGGTTGTTAATAGTGCATATTTGTACTGTGGGTTTTTTAGGGGGTTTTGTTTTTGTATCGACTTTTTATGGCTGGCTCTGTAAAATATTTTGAATTAGTGTACGTATTTCATAGACCATTTGATAGTTTTTATTCATATTTTCCTTTAAATTTTCCTTTTTTTAATTTTTCATTTGGGAAACATTTTTTATACTGCTGCTACTTAGATTGCCTGAGGCTCATCACAAATATTGATGACCCTCCAGCAATAATGGCTTTTTGGTATACTAAATTAAGGATTTTTGGCCTTCTTTACTTACATATTAACTTTTAAAAATAAAATCTGTGTATATAATACATTTTAAATGCTCTTGACTTAATATGTTTAATCTCCTTCTTGCCAATTTTCTCTAGGTTTTTTTTCACTTTCTTCTCCTCTTCTTTTGCGTCTAAGAAAAAGCAGTTTCCTTCCTTCCTGCCTTTTAGCTCACTGAGGGTTGTAAACAGTCACTTATTTTTTTTATCTCTGTACAACAAAATTGGAGTTGCTGAGTGCTGCAAAAAGCAGCAAGAAATACCCCATGTGAATGTAGGTGAGTGCTGCTGCTTATTATTTTATTATTATTAATGATGATGATAATATTAGGAGGGAGGGTTGGAGCGGAGGTGCTAAGAAAACAGTACCTTATCTTTGAAATACAGTGTTGGCAACCCCAGGGGGTGTACTCCTCCTACTTGATCTGCCATTTTCTGCAGCTTGAATAAGCAGATGAAGTTCAGAAGCCTCCAAGACAGTAGGGGGAAGTGAGATGGCAGGCAGAGGGATGAGAAAAGACTGAAGTGAATGGAAAAGCTACTCTTCTAGAGAGTCCAGGAAACATTTAAAGTTGGTTATATTAAAAATAACCAACAGTAAGTGAGTTCTGCTTTTTAACTTACCTTTTCTTTCTGGACCTATCTGAAGTGACATGAGTTATCATATTTTGAAATATTCCTTTAATTATTCCTTTTACTAATAGTTGACGGGGTCTTTTGATCCCAGTAAGGTACATCAGGGCTAGTTCCGTGCAGGAAAGTTATCACTTGTTAAGTGACTTCTTCTGACTCACGTTAAATCACTCACTCAAATGTGTGCTTTGCTACTTTGCTAGTGTTAGCAAAGATACAAAACCAGGCCAGGATACAACCCTTTATTTTTCAACAGAGGCTCGACACAGACTTTTTTTTTTACTTTTTGGAAACCTGAGAGAAATTGTAATATTCCAGTTTTTCTAGAAGACAGATATGACATCCATGACCTGGATTTTTTTTTTTAATCCTAATCTTAGTGATTTGAGATCCTCCTAATTTCACAAGCTCTTCCCACCCTCTTCCAGGGAAAATAAAAAAATCAACTATAATGTTGTATTTGCTTGTGTAAGTATAGTCAGCAGTTTGCAACTAAGAAAATGATTCAATCAGAGAGATTGCTGCTGCTATTCTCAATATCTAAAAAAAGAAGTAACACACAGCTGCCTATGCATTTCTTATATGGCTAACTGCTTGAACATTTGATTAAGCAGAACTAGCAAAAGTATCTCCAATAACACCATTTGGTGACTTCCAGTAATGTTACAACAGTGCCTTGATCGCATCTTTTCCGCTCTTCGCACTTTTTTTTACTCATTTTAGAGGAAGGCATGGCCAATCCTCCTTTGCTGTAGGGAAGGGAGTCTGTGATGTGGAAGGCAGGGTGAAACCACGGTGTTTGTACCTTTTCCCAGATACTGCTGCTACATTATTATTATTTGCTGGGTGTGGACAGTATATGCAACCGCCTATGTAGAATACAGATGAAGATATTGTCCCTACCTCACTATCTACCTGGACAAATAAACACCAGAAACACAAAGTGACCCTGGATGATCAACAAAAGAAGGTTGACAAATGTTTCAATTTTTATATATGTGTGCTACAACACTCTGTCTTATCTGGGTTACCTTGGCAGAATGTGTTTTAATGTGTTTGTCACTGGGCCAGGGATAGGTCAGAATTTTTTCCACAACTTTTAATATTCTGCCAGTGGCTCAAGGGGTGATGTAGTACATGTGGCTCACAAGGCTTGACCTACCTTGTTTAAACCAAGTGCATATATACTCAGGGACTCAAAGAATTTCTGTCAGTACATTTAGCATCTTTAATTAGATAAAGCTAAAACAGTGGTCTGGTTTCCAGTGTATACTTTTTCTTCAGGTTTTTACTTTATATTTTCTAAGCTGTAAAAATGAAAGCTTTTAGTTGTGTCCACTTATTTAGTCATTCACCATAGAGTTTTCAGTTTTGTAGGCAGCCAAATGACTTGTCTGTGTAATAGTTCTTGCTTCCTGGGAGTTTCTTGAACAGACTCCACAGCACTGCAGTCCATCTTTACTTTTAAGACTTTGCCTAATTCACAAAATAAGCACAGCTCCTCCTCAGGCACTAACTAGTTCTGACATTAGCAAACTACCTTAATAAAAATGCTGAGAGTGGTTTTGCTGTACACTGGTTGGTGGTCAGAATATTTTTTTCATTTGTGATTGAGAGAATAATGCTCTGCAATGGAGAAAGGAAAGAGGTTGCAAAGCTGCAGACAGTTGTGGATTTGGGCAATGATCTTACCTCTGGTTTGAGAAATAGTGTACATGTATTTAACCATTTTCTTCTGTAGAAGTTTAAAGGGGTTCCATTTTCAGTGTCTGTAAGATGGCAATCATTCACAAACAACTAAGGAAAAAGACTTTATTTTCATTTTACACATGAGTGTATTGATGGTGTGATATGCATCTAACTGCTCTGAACTATCAGATAGCTGGGTTTAATAGGGTTTTTGGCATCGAGTTTTATCTTCCATGTTAATAAGACACAATGCTTATGTAAGTGCAAATCATAATTATCCAAAGTTTCAACAACCAAATAAAGCACAGAGAAACTTGGCAGTTTGATTTCATTTTCGTAATGTATACAGGAGTTTTTTATTACATAGTAGTACTATTTCCCAAATAAGCTAATAAAATAATATTTTAAATAAACCTTAGATACACTATTATAGGGGGAGCTGATGGTGACACATATATTTAAGATTGCCTAACACTTCCCAAGATAAGCCCCTGTTTTAGGTTACTTGTAACTTTGCCAAATTTTAACCATTTGGAATGAAGCTTTCTGTTCTTGCTTTCTGCTACAGGCTGAAATTCTTGGGCAAAGCACAGCCATTTCCGAGAATGAGGTATATTGGGGGGAAGAGTAGTTTTGGTATTATTCATTTTTTTTATTGCTTCTTTGAACTCTAGCTCTTCCATGGTTTGGAACGAGAACTAGAACCTTGATGGAGCTCATGCTAGGATCTTTCATTGTGCCCATGAAAATTCAGCCAGATTTGACTAAGGTATAAGCCTCAAAAATTGTCATTTGCACACAATTGGTAGATGTTTTGAGAAGTTTTCTGCTAAAACTTATGACCATTACTCTGCAGTGAGCATATTCCAGCATCACTGACCCTTCATCTGCACTAAGCATGCTTCCTGGCTCCACAGTTCTTGAGCTGTGGACAGGACCCAGCAGCAAACACCCCTTTTACCTATGGGAAATGATGCTTCTCTGGGCACCAGAAGAAGACTCTCAGTTCTAGTCTTAGCTGGTCTATGTACAGGTACCTGTGAGGTACACATCCTTTATTATTCAGCAAGACCTCATACCCATAAATTCGGGAGACAAGCAAGCATCGCTTTCTGCTTTTTTACAGATAAATGATAAGTTGCACAAGGTTACAAGTAAAGTTTGTCATCCTCCAGAGGCTTTGTCCACATATAGGAAAAAAGTCTACTACTCTTAGTTCAAGTAGTTGAGGACTCTGCGGCAGAGCTAAAGGTCTTGGGTTCAAATACTGATCATCTGGGGGTTAATATGGTTTCACATGGTGGAATTTCAGGTGTGTTTGAGTGTTAGTTTGCTTTTTTTTTAAAGTAGGAAATTACATATTAACACTATATTTTTAAAAAACCTTCATGTTCCATAGTCAAGCACTCAGAAATTAAGAAATATCAATGTTGAGGTTGGCCATGCAATCTTAAATTGACTTTTGTGTAAGTGTATTATGTTAGTCCTGTCTCAATCTTATTCCTCTTAAAATAGCCTTATATCCCTAACGGAGTGGAAGGTTGGTACCATATCTCAGCTGTTCAAAAATAACTTAGATTTCAGCTCATTTTATCTCAGGATCTTTGAAATAACTTTTTAATTTAGTGATCAAGGTAGTTATTGTAAGTTAGTTATCTGCTATCACACAGTCTATGCCTAGCATTGCAGATACTCCATTACAGTGGTGATTGGCTCAGTATAAATGCTTTGGTTGTGTTTTACAGTATATAGGTGCAACACGGCCAGGTAAAGACTGAGAGAGAAATTTAACATGAATTTTCCTTGCTGTTGGGCAAAAACCTCCATGTGTTTCATGGCTGTGCCTTGAGTGTAAAAAAGGCAGTAGCTGGGATTCCAGCCCTAGCATTCCCCCCACTCCACTCCCACAATCATTACTAGTTGGAGCAGACTTTAGCTTCTTCTATCCCCTAGCATGTAGGGAGCAGCTATTGTATCCCCTTCCCTACCTAGCCAGGTTAGACAGCTGCCCCACTTACTTTTCCCCACAATCTCTGATCCCCCACCTGCCCCTATATGCTCTCCATGTTTCCCTCCTTTTTCCCTCCCTCTCCTATCATCTCTGCCATGCTTCATTCCCATGTACTTTAGTTTGCCTGTTGCTCCTCAGACTCCCCTCACTCCTCAGTGATCCGCTCTGTTTCTTAACACATTTACCCTAACACCTGCATCCACAGTTTCATTCTCAGCACCTCCGCATTCTCCTGTCCCCTCATATGGCACCTAAACGACCACCATCTTCCCTGAGATTAGCCTGGGTTTCAACCTCACTGGGAACAATGGGAAGTGACTATCTTTGCTAATGGGAGCCTCTCCTGCACCTGCAAAGATTAAAGAAGCATAGCAGCCATTTTATTGAGGGCAGTTGGTGGCTTTAGTCTCATTGACAGTAATGGAAGGTGGTAGAAATTCTAGGTAAGAGAAAATAAAAATGAGAAATTCATTAGAACTCTTTATCTCTCAAAATAGTGTGAGACTTGTGATAAATATGTGAGAATTGGCAATACATGATTGCAGGAGAAAGGGTGAATGTAGGAGGCAAGGGTTCTGTACAGTGGGGAAAAAAAGTGTGTAATCATGTAATTGAACACTATCTTAATGCATGCATATAATGGGATTGAATACATGGGCAACCATAATTTGTGTTTGATTTTAAATCTTTAATATTCTTTCAATTCTTTTATGTAATACAGAGTAAGTCTGTGTATTGGTTATATACATTGTGGGAAAACACAATTGATTTCTGTTATACAATAGAAAGAGAGTAATTTGTCAGGAAAACTCAACGGTGCTGATAAATGGTATAGTTAGTTGCTTGACTACACTTTGGTTTGTTAGAAAATGTATTCAAGAGACCAAATAATCAATATCAGTCAGGTTTATTGCTTTAAGCCAATAATATAGTTCAGGAAAAAGATTCAGTATGATACCAGCCTCTGAAAGCTGTCTCATGCAGCACATAGAAGGTGTGCTCCCAAGGTTATGCCTTCTTATATCCACCTCTTTACAAATAAAAAGGTACTGTGTATGTCATCTGACACTAGATTTAACCAACCGCTTTTTACCCTGTTTTTGTAGTACTATGCTGTACCCTTTATATCTGTGTTCTGAACACACGTATTCCAGGTACTAAAGGACATGAAGACACATCTTAGGTCTGTACTAGGGTAGTACAATCATATGTCATCTTCCTTTGGGACATTCCCATACAGGCCTGTGAGAGTAAATTCCCCCCCCCCCCCCTTTTTTTTTTTTTGCTCTGATAAAGCATTCATCTCCTGATCTTAAAAACTTCCCTATTTGTTCAAACCATAACTCACTTCAGTGAATGCAACGAATTATGGGGTACTTAGCATAAGTGAGCAAGATTATATAAAAAACATAGGCCAATTTAGGCTATATAATTGCTATTATATTACTATTATGTGCACAATACATACTGATATATGTACTGTGCTGATAATATGTATTAGTAAAGTGATATATATATGTGTATATGTATATATACTAGTCCAGCATATATTAGTCAACAACAGTGAATCAGATAAAGTAGTATTTCCATAGCAACATAACAAAGGCTTGCTTAGCAACTATTTGGTTAATAAATTTGTGGGTCTGGTGAAAACCTAGCACAATAATGTTTGTTGTCGCCATAACAACTTCACAGAAGCAGGCAGAAGTTGTTGTCGCCATAACAACTTCACAGAAGCAGGCAGAAGAAGAGAAAAAGTTATATAGATAAACCAGTTTTATGGGTATGACTGGAAGAACTGAGTCAAAGGAAATGAGCCAAATGAGGTTTGAATGAAAGAGATCTTCATCTTCTTTGTTTGTCATAATACAAAGAATGTATGTTATTTTTAAAAGCATTTATTAGATAACTATTCGTTATCATATATCCCAAATGCCTCTTGAAGATAATTGTATTAGTGACTATCAATCTGACATAACTAAGGTATCAGTTTAACTGTAACTCAGTTTTTCTCACTTGTGTCATTTTTTCTCTGTTAGATACCTTTTAACTGCATAGGTTTTAACTGCATTCTTTAACTGTGAGTGGATTTATATTAACAGTTCAGAAAAGATTTCTGTTCTTCCCTGGAATGTTAAAAATGTGCTGATCAATTATTAAGTTGGTATTAAACAGATTTTTTTCTTTCCAAAGATGAACATGTAAATTATTTCAGCTGTGTTTGAGAGTATCTTTTCATCTTCATTGCAGTCTTCCTTTCAGAATGTGAACTTTGTAACTGTAACTCAGGTTTTTATGACCTCTAGTCTGATTATTACATTGTATTGTACATGGGGCTACCCTTTGAATCCACTCAAAGGTTGCAACTATCTCAAAATCCAACATGAAAATTGCTGAAGAGTCTCTTGCTCAAGATTTGGTGAGGCCTGCAGTTCTCTAAGCCAACTTCAAGTTTTACTGTGAGGTTTTAAAGCCTTATGTTATTTAATCAGTCTACCTGAGAGGCCATCTCCTAGACACTACATCCCAGTAGAAATCAGCTGCTAATCACCTAGGGTACAATTTCAAGATGACTGAAGGCAGGGCAGGACAGGGAAGGACTGGGAGGAGCAGCAGCAATTTTGGAATATTCCCTGTAGATATAGATTTTTCTCATTGATATGAAATGCACATGCTAGAGTTGTATGCTCTGGTTATACACTTGCTTTATTATTTTTTTTGGGGGATGTTGGTTTGTAGGCTTGTTGGTATATTACAGTTGGAGTGGTGGAATGGTGTTGGTATTGCTGTTAATATTTGTAGTATTGTAGTATCTAGGAGCTCTAGTCATGGACCAGCACCCCACTGAGATAGTCATTGAACAAATACAGAGCAAAAAAGTTGATCTTTGCCCCAGAGAGTTTTCAATCTAAGTACTAGGGCAAACTGTTTCATGCCAATATCGGTGATAACTTTGGTAATATATATATTTAGGCACTAAAATCTATCGCTAATTAATATTCAGACTGTTACAGTCTCTTGTTTGTCTTCTTTTAGTTTGATACTTGTTAAATAGGCATTGTTGACTTGACTAGGCTTCAAAATCAGTGTTTGCTAAAGGAAGATAAACTCAATTTTAGGAAGTTTTTTTGTTTGTTGCTTGCTTTTGCATCTTAACAATAAAAGTAATGCCACTATCACCGTGTGCAGTTGCAGAATGTGCAGTTTCAGAATGCATATAATGTAGATGGTGATGTATGGAGCTTTTTGTTTTAAAAAATACTTTGTTACTGCCTGTTCAGATATTAAGCTATTTAAAAATAAAAGTGAAGCTCACGGCTGCAGTGCTATTGGTGAATAGCTATTCACAGCTTTGAACTGGCTGTTGGTTACTTCACTAATTTCTGTAGTGACTGCTGCCTTGATAGGAAAGGGCTTCATTTAGAGAATAAAAACGCAAAACAAGAATGAGGATCTTGTACTTCAGGCAGTTAGGAGATCTGGGTTCTGTTCTTGGATTTTTCACTGACTTTCTTGGCAACCTTCATGTAAATGCATAAGCTTCTACCACTTAAGCTAGAGGGCATGAAAGCAGCATTGGAGTCATAAACCTTTGTACAAGGTCTAGCTGATGAAGTGTGACAGAGCCATACTTACCTAAGCACCTGATTTGCCATGTTCCTTCTGAAATATTGCGTAGCAAAAGCGATGAGACTTGGCTCAGTTATATCAGAAACTCTGATTCTATTCTCAGCTTTGCCCAAAGTGGGTGAATGAGGTGTCTTTCTGCAAGTTCTCAGTTATCCTATCTGCAAAGTGCGTGAATAATAGTTTTCCCCCAAGACAACAATATGAGATCTTGGCTTATAATAAAGGTTGTGGTGTGCACAAAAGATGCAGCAGTCAGTAGAAGAGCTGCGACTAGAACTCACGGTATTTGGACTTGCAATCAAGTGCCCTATCCTATAGGTTACAGGCATTGCAGGGGAATCACTCTCTCTCTGATTTTGCTTCCTCAAAATCATGCACTGGCCCAATCTTGGCCCATCAGCAAGACTGCTTGCAGCAGGGGCCAAATCTAATGACTCAGGATAAATCTGAAATAGTTGGCAATGCTGGATCCCAGATTCAGAGATCCCAGATTCAGGCACTGCAGATGACTCAAATGTGGGTGGTGGTACAGATGGCTATGCTGTCTATAAAATCTGCTCCCAGAGCCAGGAAAAGAACAAACAAATCCTAATTCCTCGAGTTTCAGTGCCACTTCACAAGTATTTGTGTAACTCACTATGTGTGTTGGCTCACTCTATGGGCTGAGCCATACAGAAAATAAGATGTTTTCTTTGTACAAATTATTCTTATTGCTGAAGTAGAAGAGATCTGTGTTGTGGATCTGAAGGTTGTGAATTCAAAGTCTGCTGATAACTCATGGGGGGGTAGGAAAAATTCTTGCTGTAATTTTATCTTGCTAGACATTGCATTTAAAATGATTGTGGATGTTGTTCTAATATTGGCTTTACAGCTACATTTATTATTTGCGCTTGGTTAATGGGAGCTGTTCCTTTTAAAAATAGGGTATGGCAGATTGAAAGTGTGTTTGAAAGTGAGAGCAAAGCCTGGAAGCTTAAGCCTGTTTCCAGAAAGTGGAAGATGCAACCTATGTAAGTTCCAAAAATATCAGAACTTGATTTAATAAACTTACCTTTCCAGAAAATCAGCCTCTTTCTGAAACGTGTAACATTAACACTAATAACTCAGGGCATTACTAATGCACTATAGCACCTTTTATCTGTAAGCCTTTAGTTTGAATCCTTTGCTGTTTAAGAGGGAATAAAAATGGTTCCCATCTAATGGAAGTTTGATTTTTGTATATCAGATCAGTTTGAGTTCCAGCTCCCATGTCAGAAGCTTGATTTGTTTTTAGCTTTTGGGGTTGGCAATACCATGTTATTCCTGAAAAGTCACTACACTTGACTCTGACAAATCACCAAAGAAATCAAATTTCAGAGGCTGAAGCTACAATCTTAAAGTCTAGTCTACACTACAGACCTACATCGGTGTAACTATGTCGGAAAAATCCACCACCCTGAGTGATGTAGTTGTACTGGCCTAACCTCCAGTGTAGACAGCACTATGCTGGCAGGAGAATTTCTCCTGTTGACAGAGCTACTGCCGCTTGGGGACGTGGGTTAACATCAGCGTGAGAGCTCTCTCCCATTAGAGTAGAATGTCTTCATTAAAGCACTCCAGCTGCATCAGTGTTGCTGCACGGATATAGTGTTTTATGTGTAGACTTGCCCTAGGAAGCTATACAAGCAAAGAGGGGGTATTCAAATAGATTCTGACAGCAAATGTTTTGCAACTGATCTTAATTGCTGTAATGGAATATAGTATGAGAGGCATTTTAGGAAGACCTGGTGGGGTGTGGGGGAGAAGGTTAGTGCCTCCTTATCCTCCCCATCCTATCCATATGAGATTATATTTAATGAAGTTTTAAAGGGATTAGTATTTTTCTTAGAAATATGAGTATCTAGTATTGTCTTGCCTTTTTTTGTTAGAGAACTTCTTGTATGACTCATACATTTATATAGGAAACAAAATAAGGTATTGTATCCTTAAAAAAGAGCTTCCCCTTCCCCCCCAAGTGTATTACTACATGTTAAAAATGGAGTTTAACAGCTGAATAATACTTATTTGTTTGTATGTATTGCAGCAGTGATTAGGAGCCCAGACATGGACCCCACTGTGCTAGGTGCTGTACAAATGCAGAAGAAAAAGACCATCCCTGCACCAAAGAGTTTATCACTTTTCCCTTTCAGTTAATGAAGTTTCACTCCTTTATGCTTGTAATGTCATAATCCTACTCATTCTACAGCCATCCAGAGTCTTCCAGAGCAGATGACCTGGATTTCTAGTGAGTGAGAAAAAGCAAGGGGTGGTGAGAGGGTGATTTTCTTTACAGTTTAAAAATAAAACCAACCAAACCCCTTTTAAAGGCTCTCTTTGTACATTATAAAGAGGC
The DNA here is from genome assembly GCF_026122565.2 of Emydura macquarii macquarii. NCBI lineage: Eukaryota > Metazoa > Chordata > Testudines > Chelidae > Emydura > Emydura macquarii. The sequence goes on along the minus strand of NW_027131527.1, from coordinate 19,104,440 downwards.
AAAATAACATAAGATCAGCTTGTTCTATTGCTGGCCACCTTTAAAGGTAATTGCCAACACCATGAATTGCAGACACAAGTGAAAATAAGCCTATGTAAACATCTTGAGTTTATCACAAGTGTTTTTGCATTAGCACTGTTGCCAGCTCTAACAGTGATATTGTGTGTCTCACATTTGATGATTTTTAAAAGGTGCAGCCCCAGGAGTTGTGATGAAATGAGAATCTGAGTTTTTTTAAATGTCTGTGGAGAACTGCCAACTGCACATGTTTTCTAGGACAGCCCATAATTCCTGACAGACTGGGCTTCCTGCCACTCATTGGGAAATCACTTCAGTGGGACCAAGCCCTTCTGGTGGTGTGCCAACTGTAGATCTTTCCTTAGGGATTTCTTCTCTCAGGAGTGACCCTAGTGAGCTGTCCTAGGTTCTCCCTGTCATTAGGAGTGTACCTCTCTGTGAGAACCTTCTAGCTAGAATCACCACCTCCTTGAAAATGTCCGCCCTAAGTTCAGGTAACCTTTCTATTAAGTCCAGGCACCAATTAATCTTTAGTTAGCCAACGGTCAGTTACTCCCAGGTAGGTCTTCAGAAGGCACACTGGAGCCTGATTCCCCTTAATGGAGCCAGTCACTCTGTGACAGCAAGTACCTGTACATCTGGCTATATCTAGTTAATTTTCCTATCTATAGAAAAATAGTGAATGTGCATTATTTTTCTCTGCATCATATTAGTCAATTAACTCAAACCATTTCCTGAACCTGCTGGTTCCATTCCTTGCCCCCACCTCCACCCCAGCTTTCAAAATCTATCCCTGCTTGACTGCGTTTCCCATGTTTTTTATCATGCAAGGGAAGAGTATAGTCTGCTATTGTGGGTATCAAGAAACTGAAATTACCAAACTGGCTCTTGCTGAGTGGCAAGTGTAGACCATACATATGTGGGGATGGAACCATGGAGTGCTTTCTTGTGCTGCATTTGGACAAGATATTTGAGAGTTCTCTAAAATATGAGCGGCAATACCCAGACAGAATTCCATGAATTTCAGATGCAGCTTTTGTCTCAACTTGAAATTTCCCAATGTATATCTACTTTACTAGCAGCATGGAGTGTTTGTGGGTTTAATGTTGGCATTGAGGAAACGGACACTCTGAAAATTATGTAAATATTTATTGTTCCATAAACTGTTAATCTAGTATGTCTTTAGAAAACTTTTAAAAGTATATTGTTTACTCAGCTGACTATGCAAACTGATTCTACTCTTTTGGAGGTTTGATTCCAAACACCCTATTCCAGTAGGATGTTTGGCAAAACCCACTTCCCTAAAATTACTTTACGCAGCTCTATCACACGTTTTTAGCTTATTCATATTCCTTTATGTTTTTAAGACTGGTTAAATCTGGTTTTCATAGTCTTATATGATCCAAGAACCTCTTAATGCCATCTAGCAAAGGGACACAGAAAGGGACTGGTATCTCCTGATTTTGGTATGTACATTCTGGTTCACCAAATACCCTAGTGAAGAATCAAATGAAAGCAGTGTGGCACTGGTATCATCATGAAATATATGTACAGATGCTATGTAAGGAGCTGTGCATATATACTGCACATACATTCTTAGAGTCTATATCAAGGTGTCAGTCACTAGCGGAGGTGAAAAACATGTTTCCTGTCAGACGAGATATTTATTCACCTCTGTGTCTTTTGTTATGTCAATTATGCTTTGTAAACTAACACAATAAATGCCCATTTACATACAGAGTCAAATATTAACGAAGAGATGTGAAGTCAACAGGAAAGAGCATACAGGAAAAAACAAACCGTGGGGGGTTATCCTGGCTAAGAGTAAAGACAATTAACTTTGGGGTTATATCTAGGAGGCAGAGAAGACACTCCTTATCCTGTATCTAGGAAGTAAATGGACATCATCACATTTACACTGATGAAAACAGGACCTCAGCCAAACTTGGTTGAAAACTCTGTAGAGGACTTTGTGTGAGATAAGCTTCTTTGTACAGGAGGTTAACCTGTTAGTTAAGTTTAGTCTCTATAAAGTGTATTATAATTTTGGTTTACATGGAGCCATTTGTTTCCAGTATACTTACTCACTGTCCCTTTGATCTTCAATCTTCGATAATAAATTTATTCTTGTTTTCGCTATAAACATCTCTGAGGCTTGGTCTATATTTACCTCTGCAATTTGGCAGCAGTCGATGGGAGTTATGCAAAGAACTCCCGTTGGCTGCTGGGCTTCTCTTCGGCGCGCTGTCTTCACTGCACTGTACCGATGGGAACCGCGTTCCCGTCGACGCAGCGCTACGCCACTTGTGGGGGTGGATTAATAACATCGACTTCTGGATTGACTGAGCGGGTCTTCACTGACCGCTCAGTCGATCCAAATAAGTCGATCTGATGCTGGCGACTTTGCCGTTGTCAGTGTAGACATAGCCTAAGTGCTGTGATATTAAGCATAGTATTGATCCTGAGTTGAATCTTACAGATGGATGTAGAGTCCCTATCATTGGCAGTTTTTAAGAAGAGGTTGGACAAACACCTGTCAGGGATAGTCTAGGTTTACTTGGTTCTGTTTCAGCACTGGGGGAGGGGACTCAATAACCTCTTGAGATCCCTTCCAGCCCTAGATTTCTATGATCTAGAGCTTGCATTTTGTTTTATATAGTACATTTTATTTTGTTGTTTGTTTCAGAAATGAGCAGTCACTATGGAGTTGTTAAAAGTACGGATGAAAATAAACTATAACTTAAAATCAGAACTATTGCAAAGTTTGTACAGTTAATATTTACATCAAGGATCTGAACAACTCCCTCTGCTTAGGTTTCACATCACATCTAAAATTGAAAAGGTCTAGTTTTCCAGTTCTGATTTAAGTGTGATCAAAACCTTGTGATTTTCAGTCTTTAGGATGGCTGAAATCTCACATCATCAGTCAACTATCTATATTTTCAGCTAAAAGTTCTGTGAAAACAGCTTGAGATGAACATGATTTGGATCAGAATTATATGTTGCCTCCTTAGTGCATCTCTAGCTAGAATGTTAAATTAACTCTTTTAAAGAAGCTGCCATAATTTTCATTATAAAGCTGCAAAACTGATAAAAAGAGATGACTTGCAAGTTTTTCTTTTATAAATTAGTAAATTATTACTTTAAGGGGAAAAGCTCATACCTAAAAAACCCACACTTGCTGCTTTTTAATTGTTTGCTAACTTTAAACAACACTTATAATGATTAGTTTATATGGTGCCCAAAATTTTCCTCGGTGCTTGACAGAACAAAGGCAAGGGTCCCTGCCCTGAGGCATTTACAGTCTAATTTCTTGTGCCGTACAATGAGTGCGCATAACATATAGCGGTGTGTGAGAACAGGAGCTACATTAATAAGATCACACAGTTGATGTATGGACTTGTAATGATTTACTATTTGTATTACTGTAGCTCCAAGGACCCCTAGTCATGGACCAGGACTCTCTTGTGCCAGGTGCTGTGCAAACATGGAACAAAAAGTGGTTCTCTGCCCCAGACAGCTTACATTAACTGTTAAAATAAAACATGCAGAAGAGCAAACTAGTAACTGTCTTGAGTATTCAGAAACAAACTTACAAAGGAAAGTCATGCATTTGTCTCAGTTTAAAATAGTACTTCTTTCTTCATGCTCCTATCTAGATATTGCTTCTTTGGGGGTAATTTTTTCTTATGAATGTAAAATGCAAACTTACTGGTAAATAATGTCTTTATCCCTCTTTTTATTTCCTTACAGAAAGAAAACTATAAATGCAAGAAAAGTGAACTATTTCCTGGATTTGCCACACAACATATCGGCATTTCTACGAAGTGTTTAGAAACATGTATTTGTGAACTTGCCAAACTGGTTTCTGCTTTACATCTGACAGGATGAACAAGCCAAAGAGAGGTTTTTTGTTGTACTGGAACAATAGCGACTGCTGCCTTGTTTAAAGTAAACTTAAGACTGCATGCATTTGCCTGACGAAATGAAAGAAGTGGCATTCTGGTCACCCAAAGAGGTGGCAAATTGGCTGATGGAGAATGCTGTTCCAGAATACTGTGAACCACTAGAACGTTTCACTGGGCAGGATTTGATCAATCTAACCATAGAGGATTTTAAGAAGCCACCTTTGTCACGTGTGTCTTCCGACAATGGGCAGAGGTTGTTGTACATGATAGAAACTTTAAAAATGGAGCATCACATTGAGGCACACAAAAATGGGCATGCCAGTGGGCACCTCAACATCAGTATGGATGTCACCACGAGTGAAAATGATTTCAGCACTAAAATTAGACTGAATGGAATGCCAAATGGATATAAGAAGGAGATGATAAAGATCCCCATGCCAGAGCCAGAACGTTCCCAGTTTCCTATGGAGTGGGGGAAGACTTTCCTGGCTTTTCTTTATGCACTTTGCTGTTTCATCTTTACCACAGTGACAATCTCAGTCGTCCATGAACGAGTGCCTCCTAAGGAGTTGCAGCCTCCCCTACCAGATGCATTTTTTGACCGTTTTAACCGTGTACAATGGGCCTTTTCTATTTGTGAAATTAATGGCATGATCCTTATGGGACTCTGGTTAATTCAGTGGCTGCTCTTAAAATACAAGTAAGTACAATTTTTTGGAAATGCTGGTATTTGATGATATACTAATCACTTTTGGAAGAGGCAGGTATTTAAGGCATAAAATTGAAATCTTTAAAGTGTTTTTAAGTGTTCCATTTTCTTGCGGTGCTGACTTTTTTAAAGTCAATGTAGTCCTGGCAAACTCAGAAAAATCTAAATATATATCACATACTCTATAGATTTTTTTTGGGAATGTACATATTTTTGTTCATAAAGTACAGAAGGAAGCTATATCTAAATACCATGGTTAAGTATTGATAAATATGTGGGCTTGTCTTCACTTTAGAGTGAATTCAAGTGTTGCCTCAAATTCACACACAAAAACCCTTAACATCTGAATATGGTGGTGCTTTTAATTCAAGCTAGGTCACAGCTCAATAGCACAACTCTTCAGCTGCTCTCACAATCACTCTGTGTACCTCAAGTGTTCAGTTTGTCAGTGTGGCCACTCACTTGAGTTAGGTCAGATGAAATGTAGATAACTGAAGCTAACTGTATAGTAAAGACATATGCTAAAATGATATCACTTTTTTAAAAGTGTAAAAGAAGCTAAACAAACAGCATAATAAAATGCATGCAAAAGGCACAAACCATACTATGTGAATGGAACCACATGAATAATTCTGGGATTTCTGCATTTTAGCTAGGCATTTTAAGATGTATGGTTTTTGTCTTTCTTAGATGGGGCAGATAATACCTAACTTAAGTTACTTTTAGATAAACCAGTTTGGTAACTGATTAACATAAAATAATCTGATGTTAAAGCTCAGTCAGTGAAGTATTCAAAGCATTGACTTTTACCAGTATCAGGTTTTTCATAGCTGGTCACTTTTCTTTTCAAACATGAATAAACATATTTGAGATCCAGAAACTAATTATTAAACATCCAAAAATAGCAATCTTGTTAATCTGCATTAGAAAGAATTGACCACTAATGATATCAGTGGGTGCTGACAGAATATGGCCACAGGCAAAATGATGTGTTCAAGAGTGTCATTGGAAGGAATGGAATGCTCCATAAACCTGCATGGCCCTTGACTACAAAGCATGTTAGAATTGTCTACTTGGGCTTGGCCAAAAAAAAGCCTGAGGGGTGAAAATTGCATGACACTGTCATATAATTTGCTTAATAAATCAAAATAAATCGAAGTGGGTTCCGACAATTTCCTCTTTAAAAAAATCCATAAATTACCCCCATCACAATATCAATTATACCCCTTGCATTCCATCCATCCTCCCATCAGTTCATCAATTTTCTCATCCATCCTGCTGCCTGCACATTCCTTCAATTTCCTCTTTTCATACAGTAAAACAATTCTTCTTTAACCGTCTCCATTCTGTTCTAGAGAGGTTTCATACTATGCTCATCTCCAATGTATCTGAGCCCCCATCATTAATCCCCTCATTCCCCACAGTCCATCAGTATTCTCTGCCTTCCCCATCTCCACATGTTACCTCTAACCCTTCATCTTTTCTCCTAGATTCTGGTGCCTGGCTTATTTTCTCAGCAGTAATTCCCTGCTGGTCCTTTCCACTTCTTCCTTCAAGCAAACTGAGCAGTTCGGGCCTGAGGGAAATGGGCCAGTGATTGAAACTCTCTCTTTCCCAACCAACTGCTCAACACTCTCCCCCCGCCACCCGAAGCTCCCTTTGTGTGCCTCGTAGGAGGAAGGACGGAGGAGCTGCAGGCACAGTTAGGGCAAGATATCATTATGGCATAGGTATTATGTGAGAGACTGGCAGTGGGATATAGACCTGCAGTCAAACAATATATGCAATCAAATGCAAATCAAATATATGCAATCGAACAAAAATTTAGAATGTATGTATAATATTACATACATTTGCTAGAATAGTGTGTGAAGTTCTGGTCATTGCATCACAAAAAAGAGAGAAGAATTATAAAGGTTCAGAAATAAGCAATGATTATTAGAGACACTAAGAGTATGTTTACATTGCACTGAAAGACCTGTGGCCTGGCCATGGCTGGCTCAGGTCAGGTGACTTCGGCTTGCAGGGCTCTGCTGTGAGGCTATAAAATTGCAGTATAGATGTTCAGGGTCTCAGAGCCCAGGCTCTAGCCCAAGCCCAAATGTCTACACTGCCATAATAATCCTGCAGCCTGAGCTCCAGGAGCCCATGTCACTTGACCCAGGCTCTGAGACTTAGTGCTGCAGTTTTTTCGCAGTGTAGAAATGCACCGAAAGAGTGCCAGGTGAGGAAAGTTGAAAAATAGGACTGTTCCATAAAGAGGAGATGAGCGAGCAGGCACATGATATGAATAGTTAATAGGGAATGGAAAGGTAAATTATTCTCATAATATATGAACAAAGAAACATCCAATGAAATTGAAAGGCAATAAATTTAAAACTGATGAAAGGAAATATTTTAATACATAGTGAATATTTGCATGTGGAACTCATTGCCACAAGATATGGTCGAGATGAAGTTCTGTGCAAAATTCAAGAAAGGATTACATATTTAGATATAAAATGAGAACATGTGCAGTTATGCCAGATAGGTTTAAAAAATAAGGGATATGAACTTCAAGCTTCAGGGCACAAGCCAATCACTAACCAATCATGTGGTGAAAAGAAACTTTATCAGTGGGCAGATTGTTCCATAATTATCTATGGCAGAGTTTCTTGCAGCTTCCTCTGAAGCATCTGGGTACTGACCACTATTAGAGACAGGAAAATGGACTTGATGGGCAATGGCCCTGATCTGCTAGGGAATTTCCTATGTTCCCATTAGGAGTACAATTCCAGGAAAGTTTACATGTATTATAATATCTCAGCAACTCCAATTTCAAAGAAACACTATCAAATTTGAATTTTATATTATTTTTTTGAAATCAAGCTTCTGATAGAGTAGTGTTTAGATTGTAAAACCTCTTTTAAAAAATTCTGTTTAAATAATTGTGTAATTTTCCTGTATTTCTGCAGACATATATAAAGGTCTTTCCAACATCAGGGTGTGGGTGGGCATGAGAGCAATTTCCAGATGTTCTCAGGCATGACATATGTGGCCCTGAACAAAATATGGGTGCTTGGAAAATTCAGTGCAATAAAATTTTACTCAGCTCCTAGGATGGGTGGGGTTTTCTCCACCCATTCCTCTGTTTTGCCATTCTGCTCTTTGATGTTGGTGGCGGCATTTGTATGAATAGTGAGTTTTGTTTCCATTGGAATCACTGTATTAAGACTTCCAGCTCTTTTTAAGGAGTAATTTTAAGGAGTACTACCCATCCAAAGGGCTCTTTTGCTATCTTCAAGAAAATGAATTAGAGCTCATAAATAAGAGGATACACTTCAACTTTGTCTCAGGAGGATCTGCTATTTTTAAAAATATTCCCCAAAATATTATGAATCCCTCATCTAATGCCGAATTTCCAATATGCTCATGCAGGCTGTGCACAAGTATCAGTTTCATATATGCAGACTAGATTTATGTACACTATATATGGAACAGAATAAAATACAATCAGGAGTTGCCTCTCTAGTGAGAGAGGTGAGCTATAGACTATTTTATAGCTTTTTTTATATTTACAAAAGACATTGTCAAGAAATAAGTCTGTTCTGCTTTTGAGTGGCTCCATGGAGTCTCTATTTTCATTGTTTTATTTTTATAGGTCTTAAAGTGACTGTGCCAGAGTCTCACTCATATTTCCTTTTTTTTTTGGAAAGGTGGGGATGAAGGACTATGGCACAAAATGTGGGTACAAATCAGTATGAGTATCAACTGCCTCAAAGCCCCTATTAGCTAGCTGGCTTAAGGAGAAGAAAGAACTTTACACCTGAGACCTTCCAACCACCCACATCCTATCTGCTGTCCAGGAGCAAATTTCTATTTTCTGGTCATCTCCTGTGGTTTACAGATCAAAAGTTTCTACACTTCCACACAATGAAATGATTAATTTCTCTTGTGTTGCCTCCTTAGATGTTACTTCCTTTCCACGCATATTTGTGGTGACTCGCAGGTCAGCCAATGCCTTGCTATCCCTAGTCATTGCCTGGGATAGTGATGTGTCAAATAATCATACGGTAGAACCTAATAGATATGAACACCTCAGGAATGGAGGTTGTTCGTAATGCTGAAATGTTTATAACGCTGAACAAAACATTGATACAGTACCTTGCAGTCAGTGTCTTCCAGCTCAGGCTGGGAGAGATCTCTGCAAAGGTGGCAGGTGGCAGCACTGCCTGGTTTGCAAGCAGCTCCCTGCCCGAATCCTGTTCCTTGTCTTTGGGCTGAACTGCGATGGCCTGCCCCACACCCTTGGCACTACAAGGCTCAGTGCACTGCTTGTCACGCTCCAGAGGCAGCAGGTGGCAGGGGGTTGGTGCTCCCCTGTCCCTTGCATTCCCAGAGGTGCTGGCAGGATCCAGGATCTGGGCAAAACTTGGGCCGGATCAGTGCACAGGCTGTGGCCCTTTAAAACTCCTCCAGAGTGCAGCTGACTCCCACTCCCGCTCCAGGCCAGATTTTGGCTGCAACCTTCAGTTCCTTGCAGCAGCAGAAGCAGGGAGCTTTCATTTGTGGGGGCAGGGGTGTGAAAACAGCTTCCCCTTCCCAGTGGGATAGGGTGGGAGGGGGTGAAACAGCACCCTTGGCTTAGGAACAGCGCAGACCCTGGACTGTTTCTGCTCTGCATGCCGAGCTTGCAATTATAGGCACAGTATTTGCTTTGTTTTTTTGTTTTCCTCCTCTCCGATGCTGCCTGATTGCTTACTTCCAGTTTCACAGGGTGTTTGGTTGACCAGTCAGTTCCTAACTCTGGTCTTCCGATCTTTGAGATTCTACTGTACTTGATCTGTTGCCAAATAGTTTGCATTTTAAACCTGCTCTGGTGGTGGGTTTGTTGTTTCAACTCACCCTGAACTGCTACCATGTCCAACATGGACAAGAAATAAAGTCGAAAGTGTGAGTGATGAGAGGTATAGGTGATATCATTTGATAGTTATTAGTAAGTATATCTAGGAAGGAAAACACATCTTTAGCCCCAATTGAAATGCATTATATTGGATAGATGAACTTTTTTCTTGAAGATCAGAATGGAAAAATGGAGTTTAAAAGAAGTGGTGTTTCCTATGTTTTTAGTCTGATATAAAAGCTTATGATTTTGATACATTGGTGTTTTAGTTATGCTGTTTTCCTAGGAAACTGTTGCAACCCTATGGCGTTTCAAACTCCTGGTATACTACCATCACTCTGTGTGGCATTGGGGCATATTATTAAGTTTTCTTCTCTATTGCTGGTAACAAAAAATACATTTATTTTAATTTTGAAAAGTGCCCCCATAATGATTTAATTGAGCAAACTTTCCTTTTGACATTTTACCCATTTAATAGACTACTTTATACTTGAAACTCCATTATATTTCCAGTGAATGCTGTATTGCTAAAAGAAAAGTATATAGTGCCCCATTGTATAGTATAAAAGAAAGGTATATAGCGCCTGAGCGCCACTTATTCTTACAACTGTTTCTGAAACTAGCAAATTACCAACTAATTTCTACACATATACAAAGGAAAGTGTGGGAGAGAGATTTGACACAGTCTTGCTCTCCAGCTTTGTTTGTGTTTGTGGCATATTGGGATATAATCCAGACCCATGTGGGCTTGTAACCTGGGGTGCCTTGCAGTGCCTTGCTGTTGTAGCTTCCAACCTGAACTGCTCACAACCAGCCATCAGCAGGCAGACCACTTTCAGATGTGTTTGTATGACTGCAGCCTGCCAGTACAGCCTGGTTTTCACCAGCTCTGATTATCCTGCAGGGTATATATACACTAGCCTGTTACCTTAGTTACTCAGACACTTCAATTTAAATACACTGGATTATATAGAACAATAAAACAAGTTTATTAACTGCAAAGAGAGAAATTTTAAGTGAGTATTAGAGTAATGAGGCATAAAATTCAGAAATGATTACAAGAAAAATAAAGATGAAACTAGTGCCTAACTTAACAAGCAACATTTCTCATTACCTGCTTCCAGCAAGATTATTGACCAAACTCTTTAGGTCAGGAACCCTCCTTCCGCCCCCTGAGAGTCCAACAGCTATTTCCTTTGTCATCTTAGGTGCAGAGAATATGATTGGCGGGGTGGGGGGTGCCTTGGTGTGTTTTCCCTTCACTTTTATCGTTTCAGGCTCCCTTTTGAAAAATATTTTCAGCTGAGAACCAGGAGACAAGTCTGTGTGGAAGCATATCCCTTGTTGGCTTTTTCCCCCCTGCCTGTCTGAGCTTCCTTTATTTTCCCTTTCTGCTTAATGACTCTCTTTACTGCTTAAATGCAAATTAAGGCACATTCCTTTGTTTAGGACAGACCAGTTTGCTGACTTCTGTCTAGGCAGGGCTCTGGGGTTTGGAATGTGTTAATAACATCATACAGGAGAATCTTATAACTCCACATGCTATGTTGTCGCACGGGTTTGGAATGTGTTAATAACATCATACAGGAGAATCTTATAACTCCACATGCTATGTTGCCACACATTTTATCAGGACAATACTGCCAGCAGATTGAGTTTTCAAATCATACCTTACAAGATATACCTCTTGCAAAGATTATTACAGTAAGGTGTAGGGTGTGAATACAGGGGTGTATTCTGTTACAGTATTAACTTCTGATAGCACAGTACAGTTAATACTGATTCAAAATAATTCCATGTATTGTCATAAAACTTTCAGTATAAATCTAGTGAGCATAGTAGTCCTGATTTCTGAATCGCTTTGTCCTGTAAATGAAGACAAACCCCCCACCCCACTATAATTTATACTCTTTGAATAGGCATCAGTGTGTATCCTACAGTGGATATGCATGCCCACATTAATTTGTTTTGAAATAGCAGTGCCGGATGCCGGGCCCATACCATCTATTGGTGCTGCCCTTTGATGAGGGAATGTATTCCTCCACGCCGTTGCTGACATATTCCTTCTTGCCAGCTTAGAGCAGATATTCCTCTTCTCTGCTATTGCAGAAGCACCGCAAGGAGGGTGTTGGGAATCCTCCAGTCAGAGTGCCATCCCAGCTGGCTTAGGAGTGGCACTGGAACTGCTCACCCCAACCTGGCCACTACCTGTATAATATGGGCCACTGTGGCCATGCTGGCCATTCTCCCACATCTCAGAGCATATCACTCTCTCCAAAGGAGATCATGCTTCTCCGTGGCTTCACTGTTTAGGCCATCCACACCAGAATTGTATGTGGGTCCATAAGAACAAGAGGTCCATAGGTGCTGGAACTATGGGTGCAGGGGGTGCTGCTGTACCCCCGGCTTGAAGTGACTTCCATTATATACAGGGTTTACAGTTTGGTTCAATAGCTCTCAACATCACCACTATAAAAATTGTTCCAGCCCCCATGAAGAGGTGTGTGACATAGTTGCTGGTTGGCAATTCTTGTTTCATATTTGACAAACTCGCTGCACCAAACACATCTTGCAAGGTATTTATCTATAAGGGGTAACATGCAAGGTATCTGCAGAAATTGCATAACTTATCAAGACTCAATTATTGTGAGATTTATGTATAGGTAATATTTGAAGGAATAATGTAACTATGTTGAAACGTGCATTGAGATCTTAAATTAAAAGTTAGTCATCGGGGGTGATATATCTGGATGGCCCATTCAAGGAGAATGCAGTTGTCACCACTCCCTGGTTAGCCAGTGATTTAATGCAAGGCTCTGTTGACTAGAGTTGCTCCATCCCAAGACTATCAAAGGAAAACAGTCAGAGAACTGCAAACAGACAAAACCACTTGAAAGTAAAAAAGAAACATTACAACAGACAGGGTTCGCTCTGTCTATGAATAAAGGTAAAAGATAGTTTCACTGTAGCACAGAATGGGGAAAGGCACTCGGAATCCATTAACTGAGAAAACATCTTGTGGAATTGGGGGTGTTTTCTGAAAGTTTGGATCCTGATTCCTGTAAAGCCAGCAGCTGTGCAACAGACTGAACTTTTGGGTGGGGATGGGGAGCCTACTTTATTAGGTAGCAAATGTAACTATTTATTAAGGTATAGGCTGTCCTTCACATTTTACAATTTGGTTTTGTATGAGGACAACACCAGATATCTCACTGTATACCTCTCCCACTGAACATACATTGGCATGTCTACGTTACTCAGGGGCGTGAAAAATTCTTCACAGCTCAGACAACATCCTCTGCCTATTTTTGAGATCTGCTAGAGTAACCAGCCCATTGACCTTTTTCAAGCATAATGCATTGGACCTAGTGACTAGATCAGATGCCAAATTTAGGACAGCAGTATTACAATCACTGTTTAATTGTTATAACTGATACTAAAGAGACTAGGTGGGTGAGGTAATGTCTTTTATTGGACCAACTTCTGTTGCTAAGAGAGACAGACTTTTGAGAAAGAGCTTTGTGTACCTCAAAGGCTTGTCTCTCACCAACAGAAGTTGCTCCAATAAAAGATACTACCTCACACACTTTTTAGTATCCTGGGACTAACATGGCTACTACATTACATATAGTTGACACTACTCATTCTCACCATCCTAAGGGGATACTACTAGCCAGTCACCAACAGTGGGTTCCACAGACATGTTCTCAAATAAAACAGTTACTTTTGCTATATTAAGTGGATCTTCAAGCTGATGTACAGTGTGGATCCCACAACCCACCCTCCATCCCCACTTTTGGAGTCTTCAGCTACCACAGCCTTTGAATGGGGAGGGAAAGGGTCATGGCCTCTCTGCCCTTTTGACTTTACACAGGGGCACAAGGAGGTGCACGGACTTTTTTTTTAAAAAATCTGATTTTGTGCACATAAGGCTCATGTGCACCTGCAGTGTGGGTTCCACACCGACTGCAACATCTTGATGAACCGCAGTTCTTTGGGTTGGTTGCCTCCTAGATTTGTGGCTAAACTTTTCTCCCTATAGAGACATAACTAATTGAGCATTTTAGAGGAAGAAGATTTTGAGAGCTATGTAATGAGTTATAAGCCTGACATTTGGGTAAGTATTCCAAACCCTCATACGCTCAATCAAGTGATTGGCCTTCTAATTAGGAGACGAGAAATCTCTGACATCATAATTTGGACATTTATAATACAACTTTTCATTGCCTTTTATCTTTATAGCTGTTAGTAATAAAAAAAACAGTTTGGATTATTCTCAGACAAACTGTCAGAGGTAATCCCTGACCTTCTAAGAAGGGATCTAACTATAGCAACAAAGAAAAAACATTCATAGACATAACTATTCCACTATATAGTGAAGATAACTGGGAAGTCCCTGATATAGCCTGTTGATATATCAAATGAAATTTGACATGTTGCTTAAACATTTATCTCCATTTTTGTATGGAAAAGGTGAGGCACCTAATTCAGGAAAGCATCCCTTCTCTCTTTGAGTGATTGCTCATATGCATTCCAATGTAGGTGTGTGCGCGCCCCGTGCACAGATTCCCGGAACTTTTTTCCCTAGCAAGCCCCGCATGGCCAGCTCAGGCGCCCCCTGGAGTGCCGCGCTCATGTCGCGGTATAAAGGGCGCTGCTGGCTGCGCGGGTCCCCAGTTCCTTCTTTCCGCCTGTGACGGTTACTGGAACTATCGCCTCTTGCTGTGTGCAAGTAGCTCATTCCCTAGTTGTTTGACTGTTTTCAACGTTTCTTGTTATAGTAGTAGTTATAGAGTTCGTTAGTTTGTAGTTGTAGTGACAAGTTAGAACCCCGGACGGGGTCCTCTTCTGCTGGGAGTCATGCCGGGGTCCACAGGCTTTAAGAACTGTGTCTTGTGTACTAAAGCCTTTCCTATTAGTGACCCGCATGACCGCTGTCTCCGGTGCCTTGGAGAAGAACACCGTCGAGACAAATGTAAGATTTGTAAGTCCTTTAAGCCTCGGACCCAGAAAGAACGAGACGCGAGGCTAAAGGCGATTCTAATGGAGTCGGCGCTCCGTCCAGCTTCCGAGCCGTCCCGGTCTCCGTCGGCACCGAGTGTGTCGTCGGTGCGGAGCGCCCCCCACCGGCACCGCTTTCGGCACCGCCGCGGGCCTCTAAAGTGGCCAAGAAGACGGCACGGCCTTCGGCCGCACCCAAGATCTCCCTCCGGCCCGCGCAGGGTGGAGGAAGTACGGAGACGCCCCAGCCAAGCGCCGTTGAGATTACTCCGGCACCGGGGTCTCCACGCGGGCTGCCTCCCCCGACTCCTGGTAGTGGGGGAGTGCACCTGCAAGGGCCGTCGACGCCGGAGGCGTTTACTGCGGCACGAGCCCTCATGGCCTTGCCCACGCCTCCGTCCCCCCTCGGCCGAGGGACAAGGGACCCGCGTCTCGGGGCAAACCCGCGCTGGGTGGTCCCGGTGGTTGGAGACGCTCCCAATCTAAGTCTCCTGCCAGACGGTCACGGAGGGTGGAGAGCGTCGGCTCCCCTCCGAGCTCCGACTCTAGGTCGTCGAGCGACTCGGCACCGCGGCACCGTGGGCGGTCCCGAGTCCGTCGCCGGAGCCGCAGATCCAGCTCCGATTCGAGCGGGGACCGGGATTCGGGCTCACGATCTACGGTGCGGAGCCCGTCCCGGCACCGATCGAGGTCACTGTCGGTCGTTTCGAGAGGCAGCGACTCACATCTGGCGGCACCGCCGATCCCGGCACCGACGCCTGCTTCGGCACTGTTGCCGGCTCCGGCACCGGTGCAACCGGCACCGATGATGGCACCGTTGCAGCCGGCACCGATGATGGCACCGTTGCAACCGGCACCGGTGATGGCACCGGCACCGACCTCGGGACGGCTGGACTCCCTTCAGCGTCACCATCGTCGGCACCGCTCTCGGTCTCGAGGGGGCAAGCGGCATCGCAAGTCCTCTCGCCGCAGGGGCAGGTCGGGTGCGTCCTCCTCTCATCGCCGGCACCGCAGACGTCGGCACCGGTCCACGTCGTCCTCATCGGACCGCTCCACGCGTCGGCGACATAAGCGACGCACGGGGGGCTCTGGTGACACTAGGGCGGTGCGGCTCCATCAGCCTTCCCTGCAGGCTGCGGGGTGGGCCCAGGGACCTTGGCAGTGGCCGTATTGGGGACCCTGGAATGCCTCTATGCCCCAGGGCTAGGTGTCACTGCACTCTGTGGTGGCCCCCCCAGTCCCCCCGGCCCCTAAGGTTCATGAGCAGGGTTCGGAAGACTCGGACCCTGGGGAGGGACCCTCTTCCGCACCCCTACCCTTCTCTTCCTCATCGTCACCGGATGAGGCAGCAGCAAGGGATCGTAAAGGGCCCCTGTTTGACTTCAGGGCCCACCAAGACCTCCTAAAGAGGGCTGCTGAGAACTTGGGCATGGAGTTTAAGCTCATGTCTGAGGAGGAGGACTCCCTCTTTGGGCCCTCGGGCTCTCTGGGACCCTCCCGGGCGACCTTGCCAGTGCATGACAATGTCATGAAGATAGCGAGGAAGCTGTGGCAGACCCCTTCCTCCCTGCCTTCCACCTCTAAGGGGGTGGAACGGAAATATTATGTCCCCAAGGAACCCTTTGAATTTCTGTACAGCCACCCTGCGCCCAGTTCTCTGGTGGTCGATGCGGCCAACCAGAGGGACCGTCAGGGGGGTCAGGGTAGCACCCCTAAGGACAAGGAGGGCCGTAAACTGGACTTGTTCGGGAGGAAGATCTACTCTACTGCGGCGCTGCAGTTTAGAGTAGCGAACCACCAGGCCTTGTTTGGGAAGTATAATAAGAACCTGTGGGCCTCGATGCAGAGGTTTGCTTCCCAGCTGCCCCCTGACCAGGAGGCGGATTTTTCCACGGTTCTGCATGAAGGATCTGCGGTGGCTACCGCTGCGCTGCAGGCGGCTAGCGACGCGGCTGACACAGCCAGTAGGGCAATGGCCTCGGCGGTGGTGATGCGCCGCTGCTCGTGGCTTCAAGCCTCTGGCCTCACTCAAGAGGTTCAGCAGGCTATCCAGGACTTGCCGTTTGATGGCCTGGGTCTGTTTTCGGAAAAGACAGACGACAAGCTCCACGCTCTCAAGGACTCTCGGGCCACCCTGAAGTCTCTGGGGTTGTATACTCCTCAGGCCTCCAGGCAGCAGTCCAGACCGCAGGTCCAAGGGCAACCACCGCCCCCGCCCAGGCCGGCTCCTCGACCACCCCAGCAGAGGAGGGGTCGTGAGCGCTACCGCGGTCCCAGCAGGGGAGGCCGCCAGGGGTCCTCTGCGAGGGGCCAGCATGGGCCTGCAAAAGGGGGTAATCAGGCTAATAAACGTTTTTGACCCAGAGCAGGAGGGTAGTACTCTTCCTTCTCTCTGGGATCCTGGTCGGCCGTTTGGGGACAGGCTTCGCCCTTTTCTTTCAGAATGGGAAGCCATCACTACGGACCGCTGGGTCCTGGAGGTGATTGCTAAAGGGTATGCCCTCCAGCTTACAACCTCCCCTCCCAACACCCCCCCAAGGCTGTCCCCCATTGGGGATCCGGCCTCTGTTCAGCTCCTGGTGCAGGAGATTGGGTCGCTCCTCACGTTGGGGGCAGTGGAGGAAGTCCCACTGGCCGAAGAGGGCAGGGGCTTTTATTCTAAGTATTTCTTAATCCCCAAGGTGAAGGGAGGCCTTAGGCCCATTCTGGACCTCCGTGGCCTAAATAGATATATTAGGCGAGTTAAGTTTCATATGGTCTCTCTCGCCACAATCATTCCGGTCCTTGACCCAGGGGATTGGTATGCCGCCCTGGACTTGAAGGATGCATACTTTCACATCTCGATATTACCGGCCCATAGGCGGTTTTTGAGGTTTGTGGTAGCGGGACACCATTATCAGTTTCGGTCCCTACCCTTTGGGCTCTCCTCAGCACCCAGGGTTTTTACTAAGTGCATGGCTGTGGTAGTAGCCCACCTGCGCCGTAAAGGTGTTCAAATCTTCCCTTACCTGGATGACTGGTTAATCAGGGGGAGGTCGAGTGCCCATGTGAGACATAGTCTGTTCCTCACACGCGACTTGTGTGCTAGACTGGGGCTGATTATCAATGAGCAAAAGTCCACACTCACTCCGGTTCAATGTATTGAGTTTATTGGAGCCAGGTTAGATGCAGTACAAGCCAGAGCCTTCCTGCCTCAAGCAAGATTTGAGGCGATGGCAGCCATAATATCGGATCTCCACTTGTCCCCCATGACGACAGCCAGGCACTGCCTGCAGCTGTTGGGACATATGGCGGCTTCTACATATGTAGTGAGACTGGCCCGATTGAGGCTTAGACCTCTCCAGGCGTGGTTGAATTCGGTGTATGTACCACACAGGCATTCTCTAACTAGAGTGGTCCTGGTTCCCCCACAGGTGCTGTCGTCCCTCGATTGGTGGAGGGACCCCAGGGAAGTGATGATGGGAGTCCCCTTCAGAGAGTTCACCCCATCTGTGACGCTCATCACAGACGCATCCGATCGGGGATGGGGAGCCCACATTTCTCACGATCAGGGCACCCAAGGGCTTTGGTCTCTGGAGGAGAGAGCTCTGCACATCAATGTGCGCGAGCTCAGAGCAGTCCGGTTGGCCTGCAGGGCCTTCCTCCCCTTCCTCAGGGGCAGAGTGGTCCAAGTCCTTACGGACAATACGGCAGCCATGTTCTACATGAACAGGCAGGGGGGGCACGCTCCTCGGCACTTTGCCAGGAAGCCATTCACCTCTGGAACTTCGCGGTGAGACACGGTTTTCATTTATCTGCCTCTCACCTCCCGGGGGTACGAAACAGCGAGGCGGACCGCCTCAGCAGAATTTTTCTCCCCGCCACGAATGGTCCTTACACCAGGACATAGTGGCTTCCCTTTTCCAACGGTGGGGTTCTCCCCGTCTGGACCTGTTCGCTACAGCGGAGAACAGGAAATGCCCGAGGTTTTGCTCGCTCAGGGGTCGCGAGCCGGGCTCTCTGTCCGATGCCTTTTTGGTTCCCTGGACAGGGGAGTTAATGTATGCTTTTCCCCCTGTCCCGCTCCTGCCCCAAGTCCTCCTAAAGATCAAGAGGGACAGGGCGGACGTTATCCTGATTGCTCCAGCGTGGCCGAGGCAGCATTGGTACAGCATGCTGCTCGACCTCTCCATCACCGAACCGATTCCGCTACCCAGACGGTGCGACCTGATCTCCCAGGACCATGGGAGATTGTTGCACCCCGACCTGACCTCCCTCCACCTTACCGCCTGGAGACTTTGTGGCTGACGGAGGGAGAGAGGGCCTGTTCTATGCAGGTTCAACAGGTCCTCCTGGGCAGCAGGAAGCCGTCCACGCAAGTAACATACAAAGCTAAGTGGCGGAGGTTTTCGGGGTGGGCAGAAGCGAGAGGGTTACACCCTAGCATCTCCCCTATTCAGGCCATCCTGGAGTACTTACTGCAGCTTAAACTGCGGGCCTGGCTTTGGCCTCCCTCAAGGTCCACCTGGCAGCCATCTCGGCCTTCCACCAACCCATGGAGGGCCGCTCACTGTTTTCTCACCCTATGTCGGTGAGGTTCCTTAAGGGGGTGGAGAGGACTTTCCCTCAGGTGCGGGACCCGGTGCCACCCTGGGACCTCAACTTGGTCCTCAACGGGCTGATGGGTCACCCATTCGAGCCCTTGGCTACATGCTCCCTTCTACTCTTGTCATGGAAGGTGGCCTTCCTAGTGGCTATCACCTCGGCCAGAAGGGTCTCCGAACTGAGGGCGTTAACCTCGGAGCCCCCCTACACGGTTTTTTATAAGGATAAGGTCCGGCTGAGGCCTCCCCGGCTTTTATGCCTAAGGTGGTGTCTCAGTTCCACTGTAACCAGGACATTTTCCTTCCTGTGTTCTTTCCCAAACCCCATGGGTCGGAGGAGGAAAGGAGGGGACATTCGCTGGACGTCAGGCGAGCCTTGGCCTTCTATCTCGAGAGGACCAAGCCTTTCCGGAAGTCGACACAGCTCTTCGTGGCCGTGGCGGATAGGATGAAGGGCTTGCCTGTCTCCACCCAGCGCATCTCCAAGTGGATTACTGCCTGCATTAAAGCATGCTATGAGCAGGCAGGAGTACCCCTCCCAGGGCCGGTGAGAGCACACTCCACTAGGGCCCAGGCCTCTTCCGCAGCCTTTCTAGAGAGGGTTCCCCTGCAGGACATCTGCAGGGCAGCGACCTGGTCGTCAGTCCATACGTTCACGTCGCATTACGCCATCGTGGAACAAGCAAGGGAAGACGCAGGGTTCGGCAGAGCCGTGCTGTCTAGAGCAGGTCACCAATAACTCCTACCCTCCTCCAAGGTACGGCTACGCAATCACCTACATTGGAATGCATATGAGCAATCACTCGAAGAGAGAAAACAAGGTTACTTACCAGTAACTGTTGTTCTTCGAGATGTGTTGCTCATATCCATTCCAAACCCACCCCCCGTCCCCGCTGTCGGAGTTGGCAGAAAGAAGGGACTGGGGACCTGCGCAGCCAGCAGCGCCCTTTATACCGCGACATGAGCGCGGCACTCCAGGGGGTGCCTGAGCTGGCATGCGGGGCTTGCTAGGGAAAAAAGTTCCGGGAATCTGTGCACGGGGCGCGCACACACCTACATTGGAATGGATATGAGCAACACATCTCGAAGAACAACAGTTACTGGTAAGTAACCTTGTTTTTTTAGGGAGGACAGTTAAGCACATGCTTAAATGCTTTGCTGAATCAGAGCCTTGCTAAAAGCTACATAGTGAGTTGGTGCCAGAAAATGTGTTGGGGTCCAAGTTTCCTAATGAGTTTTCTGACAACTTGGCAGTCATGCTTCCCTGTGAATCAGTTATTCCTTTAACTTTTTAAAATCATAATAAATACATTTAATCCTAAATATATTTAACAGGAGGATTTATCTGAGATAATCTGATTTGACCTGTTCTTGTTTTCACAGCAATAATGCCATACCATGTAAAGAAGTGACTTAAGAGGCTTAATTCTTATCACTTATGTGATACAACTATATAAAACTATATAAAAACTATATAAAAAAATAATAATATGGAATTTTGAGATTTTATCAGGTTCTAGAGAATATTTTTGATCAGCATTAATATTTAGTCACTTATTCTATGCTATCATCAAACCAATAATTAATTCTTTGAAAATCGTGCCCTAATTAAAGCCAAACATGCTGAACCATCCTGAATTTAAAATTGACATTTCTGTTCATAATTCTAAGAAATGCAAATTAGTTTAACATGAGGGGTTTTTTTGTTTTTGTTTTTAAGAGCAAACTGTGCTCACTACTGACACATATGTTGACAGCATTATCTGAGAGGATTCTATTCTATTGTATGTAGATTTGTATACTGACCTCATCACCATAGTGCTTGCATGCCTTCCGATTAGTGCTCTAAGCATCATAACTAATGTTTGTCATGTGTTTGTTCTCTTATCCTCTTCCCAAGGAATGATGTGTGTGCAGTGTGGGATTTTTTTTCTTATATGAATAAAATATTTTGCCTTTTCAGGCTAGATTCCCAATGGTATTTAAGGTACTATTCACAAAAACAGTGGTTGCTGCCCCTGTTATACCTAATAGCCCAGTGCCCTAACCACTTGAGCTTTGGAGTCATTCTTTCTATCCCAATGAATATTTAAGTATTTTGTATAAAGTGCAACACTTTCAACAGGAGAGAGACCCACCTTAGAATAGCCAATAGCCTGATGTTTAGGGCATCTGGGAACAGAAGAGACGGGGGATCAGGTCCCAGTTCCAGAGTGGGGATTGGGATCTCTTTCTCACATCCCAAGTGAATACGCTAATCACTGAATTATTGCATATAAAGAGGGCATCACCTTGGCTTTGTCAATCTAGCCTTCATTTTCTTTGCTTTTATTAAAAATACCCCCAAATTAAACATTTTGTTCAACCCCAAATGAAATTCTTCTTAGGTTCACTGAAAACTCTAAAAAAACAAATTGGTTTCTGTTCAACTAGAACCAAATTTGTATTTATTGTTCTAGAACTACTAACCAACCAAAAATCAATTGGCACAGCTCTACTCAGTATGAGTAATGGTTGCAATATCCACCTGTAATTTAAACTACCTACATACAATGCATAGCAACCATTACACAGTAGTGCAACTCCTCACAGTTGGGTCTTAGAAGTATATTATAAGTTAGAAGGGGTTTTTAATTAGTGATCTTAAAGCTATTGTCTGAGTATCTATCCTCTGATGTGCTATAATACTATTAGTAGTTGCAGCAAAGTTAACCTTGTCAGCATTTGTAGCCTCAGAAAAACAGTGGTATTGAATTTTTACTTCACATTGCCTTTTACAGTTTATTCTACATCGTAGCCTGTGTCTTTACCCACAGAGTCAGCTAAACCAGTTAGTTTTAATAAACTGAAACCAAAGAGCCATATTTTAATAAAAATGGATGTAGCCTGGAGTGTTCAGCCTTGAGTAGAACATCTTTGTTCCTTAGTGAAATTGATCTCTCTAATGGAATAACTCCCTTATCCCAGCTTGCTATATTTAAATTCATGGAGCTATAGTACAACATTAAGCCTTCTTAGTGTATTCCTGTTTGCAAAAATGTTTACTGTTTCAAGAAGAAGTAATCCTTCTTTGTTGGAAACATTTGTGTAGACATAATAAATTGTTTGAAATCTTTCTGACAAACCAGTGCATTTAAAATTCTTTTGTAATATTGATCTGGCATTGGTAAGTCACACTGTTGTCAGATCAATAGTACTGCAACTAACTGACTCTGCCAAAAGTCATTAAAAATCAAACTGCCAGCCAATTGTGAGTTTCAAGAAAGCTCAGTTTGCTACTGGTTGTTTTGTAATGTTGTTTGTTTAAATGGTATTAGATGTGTTTCTCTCTTGATTAAACACTTTTAAAGAAGTGAAATTTGAAAGCAGTCACAGGTAAACGCTATAGGAATCCTTGCTGAAGATCGTAGTTTTTACTTTAACAGAGACAGTCCTGGGGAAAGGGAGCAGCAAGAGAGGAAAGGGATAACTTTTCAGTATATTTACTATATATCTTTCTTGCAGACAGCTTTCCTTAAAGTATTCTACAGAAAATGAACTATAATTATAGGGTAACCTTGGGCCTTGTTTGGCAAATAGAGACGATATGAGAGAAAGGATAATGTTTTATCTTGCCCATGCATTCTACTTTCAGCTGGATTTTGCTATCCCTTTCACAGGTTTAAATGCTGATTATTTTACAAAAACAAAACCAACAAAACATGTAACTAACAAAGCTGTACCAGATCTTCACCAGATTCCTTGTGTTGCATTTCTTTCCTCTACCCTGTTTCTTTTCTCCTTTGGTGAATTGGGCATACAGCAGTTGTTTTGGTAGGTGTGCATCAGGCATGCACACACAATGTCCGCTCCTCCTCAGCTGGTTCTGGATAATCAGGCCCCAACACTGAAGATGTTGGCCTCCATGAGGACACTGATGTTAGTACAGCGATCCTTCCACTTTATTGAGGATCTTCCAAAGAAAGTGCTGGTGCTTACATTTCCAGGTTTTTCAGGTGTTTTCTGTAGGTCACCCAAATCTCTCAGTCTTAGAGGAGAGTTGAGATTACCACCAGTTTATAAACCA
This sequence comes from Emydura macquarii macquarii, assembly GCF_026122565.2. NCBI lineage: Eukaryota > Metazoa > Chordata > Testudines > Chelidae > Emydura > Emydura macquarii. The sequence continues at coordinate 19,081,273 of NW_027131527.1, read as the reverse complement.
AAACTTTTGTATGTGTTCTGATATTGTGGTTGTTGAATACCCAGTGGGACAGTCTGCCAAAGGCAAGGCTGGCACAATGGATTCTGTGCTGAATCTCAACGTCCATGGTTGCCCTCTATGAAAGAAGGCAAGATAGGATGAAGGGTTTGCTGTCAGTCCAATATTGGATCCCAAAGCCCTGTGACAGATGGTCTTGGATTAACATTTTCATAGCGGCTAGGAAAATGGAGAAGGGAGTGGATGCCAGTACGCAACCTTGCTTTTTCGCCAATTTGAATGTTGACGGGCTCAGAGGAGAGCTGCTATGCAGGTGGAGGTAGTCATCTGGTCATTGAGGAGTCTTACAATGGTAGTAAATTTGCTTGGGCAACCAAATTTGACATGATTTTCCACAGAGCCTCACAGTTGACAGAGTCGAAGGCTTTTGGTCAGATTGACAAAGACCATACACAGCTCCTGGTATTGTTCTTAACATTTTTCTTGGATCTGCCTAGTTGTGAAAATCATGTTACTGGTGCTTCATAATCATAATGGTCTGAAGCCAAATCAGGACTCTGGGAGTACTTCCTTTGCAAGAGGTAGCAGATGATTGAGAGGAGGGCAATGCCAATTGGCCCTATCTCCCTTTTAAAAAATGGTGACATTGTTAGCATTGCGTAAGTCAGTGGGGATTTCTTCAGTGTGCCAGATTTTGAGGAATAGCAAATGGAGCTTGTCAGTCAGTGTTTCTCCTCCTGGTTTCAGTACTTCAGCAGGACCTGATGCTTTATTGTTCTTCATTTGCTTATCTGCTTTACAAACCTCCTCACGTGTTAGGTTGTTGAGAGTTTTCCAGACTGGGTACTGAGAGGTGGAGTCAGTGGTGTCATCAGTGATAGCTGAGTCTCGATTTAGAAGCTTTTGGTAGTGGTCCTTCCAGTGCTCTTTGAAGGATTCATTGCCTTTAAGAAGGGTACTACCATCTTCATATCTCAGTGGTATGAGGCTACATGAGCTTGGTCCATAGAGAGTCTTTGTCTCATAGAAAAAGCTCCGCATATTATGTCTGTCATATCATGTTATTACTACTATTATTACCATGTTTTGAAGATTACGTTGAAAGTTGGCAGCAGAAGGCTAAATGGGCCAAATTTTGGGCTGGCATCAGCCTGTAACCTAGTTGTGCTTGTACTTTATGTGCAGTTGGTACTTGTAAAGCCTGCATTTCATGTTTAACATGAATTTGCACTTGTGCATTCAAATTAGAGTGATAGCTAATTAGCAGGTTTTCCACTCACAGACCTGCATAGATAAAACTTGCAGGTGTAATTATAGAGGTAAATTGTAAAACACATGACTGATTGTGTTTTCATGAGACCACTGTGGATCCATTGTATTTAAACCTTCAGTTCTTTTTCAAGTGCATGTTTCCATCTGTAACCCTCACCTGGGTACACATGTGCAGCATGCGCCTGAGTCTGGAAATTTTAATAAGTAGTGTCTGTTGGTCCGCATACGTGCAGTTGTTCTCCTCATGCTTCTGAGCTAGAGTAGAAGAGGCAGTGCAGGTTGACACCCCCCTCAGTTCCTTACCACCTCATGGCCTGAGTCAGAATCCAGCATCTTCTCTTTCTTCAGCTTTCAGTGAACCTGTAAATAGAATTGTAAATAGTTATTCTCTTTATCTTAGTACAGCTGTAATTTTAGTATAGTTTGAGTACTTTCCTTCCCAGGACTGGGGATTACCTCCCTGCAGTCTGGACGTATGCCAGAGTCCTAGGCTTCAGAGTCCTGCCCTAGATTTTTCTCCCATCAGTGGCAACACCAATGGTGTGTCTGCTGTCTGGATGAGACACATATTTCTGCAAAGTGCAGTATTTGTTGCTCATTTCCACCAAGAAATCATGAAGCCTGTTAGCTTCACCTTAGGAAACCCTGGGTGGAGAAGCACCAGAGGGAAACTTCTAAGCCAAGACTGCTTCCTCCTCTTCCTCATGCTTTGTATCACCAGTGTCCTGCCGAGCCTCTGTGCAAATGTCAGAAGACTGAGGCCCCGCTTTTCATCCCCCTCTACCAGCACAATGGCTTCTCATTCCCAGTCGTCTGCTAGGAGCCAATTTTGACATTTCATTCGGGACCCATTTACCGTCTCTGATGCCACCTACCCCTTCTTCTATCACTCTTGGGAGCTGTCTTACTCTTTTCACCCACAACTAGGAGTTAATCATGACAGACAGTTGGATCTTGGAGATTATCCATCAGGGATACTCCATAGAGTTCCTCTTCTTCCCTCCTCATGAATCCCTCTTCCATTCTCCCTTCGGGGACCATTCTCACAAGGTGCTTCTTCAACAGGAAGCAGAATCCCTATTATACCAAGGAGTGATAGAACACCTCCATCCTCAGTATAAAGGAACAAGTTTCTATTTGCCAAATTTCCTAGTCCCCAAAAAAGACAGAGGGTGGATACCCATTTTGGATCTTCAGCAACTCAACATCTTCATTCGGAAGTTAAGATTCAGGATGCTTACATTGGTGTCAATAATCCTCTCTCTTCAGGACATGTAATTCTCAGCTCTCAACATGAAAGATGCATATTCCCACAGGAGGTTCCTATGATTTATGCTGGGCTGCGAGCACTTTTGCAAGAGCCTTCCTCCCCCCAGGATAATTCTAAATGATGTGCAACCTGATTTCTTTGATTTCCTGCAGACTAAGGACTATAGTGAGAGCGTGTCTGTCACTTTTAGGCCATATGGCAGCATGTATCCACGTGACACCCTTTGTCAGGCTTCATCTATGATGCTACAGGCCTGGCTCAACTCTGTCTTCTTGCCCAACATGGATCACCTCAACTCCAAGGTGACCATTCCCACCAGGATCATCGCCTCCTTTGCTTTGTGGTCAAACCCAGGAAAGGTAAGAGTGGGAGTCCCCTTCTCTATTCCCACTCCCAGGATCACCACTGTAACAAATGTTTCCCTTCTGGGGAGAAGTGCCCATCTGAACAATTACACTGCACAGGGCACATGAACCCCCATGGGAGGCCAGACTACACATGATCATACTGGAGCTGTGGGCAGTCTGACTTCTGTGCAAGGCCCTCCTCCCATTCATATGCTCCCTCCATATCCAAGTGATGTTGCACAATACCATCACAGTGCTCTACATGAACAAACAGGGAGGAGCAAGTCCTCTCCTGATTTATCTGGAGGCAGTTAGGCTTTGGAACCGGCTCATCAGCCACAACATAACTATCCAGGCAGCATATCTCCTGGATATTCACAACTCCTTAGCAGACAACCCCAGCAGACACTTCTCAGCAGACCATGAGTGGGAAATCCACGACTCAGTTCTGACAGACGTATTCATGCCGTGGTATATGTAGTAGCATATACCAAACCTATATACAATAAGATCAAGCTTTAGCCACAAGTTTAGCCAATAAATTCCCCCTCTATTGCTCAAGGCAATGTTCCATTGTCATGGATGAACAGTTTCAGGTATCTCATTCCCTTGCTTCCACAGGTCCTGAGAAACATACATTGCAACGGGGCCAGCATCATTCTCCTAGCACCTTACTGACCCACAGTTTTGTTTCTCAGAGCTTCTGCTGATGTCAGCCCACTCTCCAATCAAGATCCACCCCTTTCAGAAGGACAAGGTATCCCTTCACTGCCTCCTCAAATTTCTCCTTAAGGTCATCTCCGAATTTCATATCAACCAGGGTATTGACTTAGCTGTCATTTTTCTGAAATCCCATGCTGCTTCTGAAGAGATTTCACTCCTTCGATGTCCAGTGTGTGCTGACTCTTTACCTGCAAAGAACCAAATCAATCAGAAAGAGATTAGCAGAGAGATCCTGAGTTCAAACCATGTTCTTTCAAAGAATTTCTGAGTGGGTTTCTCGCTGTCATCGAGTACTACAGGCTAGTTCACATCCTGCCTCCTGGCAGTGCAATAGCCCATGAGAGCACAGGCCACCCTGTAGCATCCCTGCAGGAAGTCCCAATATCGGACATGTGCAGAGCAGCTACCTGGAGTGCCATGCACACGTGTGCTAGACATTGTGCACTATTCCAGACCTCTGCTGTGGTTGCAGTAGTGGGATGTGTAGTAATGCAAATATCTTGCACCCACCTCCAATCTAAGCACTGCTTGCCAGTCACCCATGTGTGGACTACACATAGGGACCACCACTTGAAGAAATGAGGAATACTTACTGTAAATGGAAGTTCTTTGAGATGTGTGGTCCCTATCTGTATTCCACTACCTGCTCTTCATCCCCTCTGCTTTGCATCTGTTTGGATTCGGTGAGAAGAGGAACTTGAGAGGGCGTGGACTGATACTGCCTCTTATATTGTTGCTCGGAAGTACAATGAGACCTACTGCACATATGCGCGCCAGCGGACACTGCTTGTTATAAATGTCCGGACTCAAGTGCATGGTGCCCAGGCGTACCCACATGTGGACTACAGATACGGACCACACATCTTATTGTAAATAACCTCCATTAGTCATTGCTTGGTCTGATTCAGCTTTGTAATACTTGTATCTGAAATCTGTTGGTGATGTGGATTGCTGATTCTCTTTCCTGAGTTGCATTTTTTATGTATGTGAATAAATCTAATATGATTGCTCCTTTTGGTAGATAATTCACTGTTCATAGATGCAGAAATACTCTGCAGAGATTAAAGGAATTCTGCCTCTTTGGCTAGGCACCTATGTTAGTTTTGATAATATTAGCCATTTCACTTAAAACAAGCCCTTTGCAATTAACACATTAGAGCTTCAGATGAAATTTTTTTTACTAATCCTGTAATGAAAATGTTTTGATTTTTGCTGCCTTGTTTAATGCAACTTTAATTTCAAATTCCAACTCTTATATAAATTTAATCTTCTGGAGAAAATTCTGTTTGCTATCTTTAATATCGCTATGGGTGTTTGCACAAATGCTCACAAACTAGATTTAAGTTTACTAGTCTAATATGGCATGTGAGAGAGAGTAAAGATGGACTGACTTTATTGTTTGCTACTTTTAAACTAGGAGTTATTTGTATTTATAAGGAATGATGGTAATCATGGGAGGGGGTCATAAGTTAGTGTTTAGAACACAGAACTAAAAGGCAGGAATTCTGGGTTTATTCTGAATTCTGCCACAAGGTTACTGTGTAATCTTAATTGCATTCTCTGCCTGTTTTCTTCCTGTAAAATGGGGAATCTCTTCTATTTACTACTGTTTGCAAAGTTCTTTAATAGTCTTAGACAAAAGCTGATATAGATGCATAAAGCAGTATTAAAATTACTGAGCTTGAATTGGCAATATGATATTCTAGACTGACACCTTTCATGTTTGATAGACAAATCTTTGTACAATTTGGTTTCTTTGAATGACACATTTTTCCCCCTGTCCCTAGGTCTATTATTAGCAGAAGATTTTTCTGTATAGTTGGCACATTATACCTATATCGGTGTATTACAATATATGTAACTACTCTCCCAGTACCCGGCCTGCATTTCAACTGTTCTCCAAAGGTAAGTTTTTCTCTCTGCAATTCTATTTTGTAGCTTCTGTTCTTTTTCCTTTCTCCGTACTCCAGAGACCCTTAATAGCTATGAACAGCCCTCTTCGTTGTAACTCTTATATGACAAGTTGGAATGGCAGGGACTTTTCAAATCAGGAATGTTTTCTCCTTTTTCGATCAAAACAAAACATTTATGAAATCACAGGTTTCTTTTCTGTTGCTTGAACTTAGCTGGGATGCTTCGTTATGAGTTAGTTCAATGTTAAACTGTGTTATGGCACATTGCCACATAGAAGTTGTAGTATGGCATTCTGTTGATCCCCATTCTCCCCATGGACCAGGTTTCACAGCTGGAGTATATCTACAATATACGCAGTTCCCCATATAGTTTTATCAAAGGGGAATCCAGATGACATTATGAGAGAGAGAATTCTCCAGGGAACCTGACCTGTAGCAATGGAGCAATACACTGGATGGGAAGTGCAGTTTAATGTTTTGTTGAACTGATTTGAAACAAAACATCTCAGGTCAATTAAACAAAGTGAAATATTCCAATTTGTTTTGAACCTGACCCAAGGAGAAATATCTAATTTCCATTTTCCTAATAGAAAATCAAAGATTCTTGGAAAAATGAAAATTTTCCAACAAAAAAATTTGATTTTGTGGACAATACATTTTTTATCTTAATGATTTTCTGGTGGCTGGTTCCTAACCAACTCTACATACTCCCCTACATTTACAAGAATAAGCTATCCTGGTATAAGCATTTTTATATGGGTATAATTGCATCTGCACTGGTGGGTGAGGTTATATTATACGACTTCACTATGCCAGTTTCAAACCAATATATTTTAAGTGGTACAAAAACTATAGACAAACATAGTGCTGGCTTGATCTCTCTACAGCATTTCTCTACCTAGCCAGCCTAGATGTTAATTATGGCAATTGTTAAGCTTGAGAGAAATAATGTAATCACCCTATTTGAAACCTCCCCCACACGAGCACTCTATGGCTTTGTCCACATTTTTTTGCGCTGGTGAAGCTCCATTTACAAAGCAGAATTAGTTGACAAGGCATCTTAAAAATCCGACACCCCTGAACCTAGTTTACACCAGTATTTTCACTGTTCTTTTATGGGTGGAACTGCACTGATGAAGAAAAGTGCTTATGTGTTCTTAAAGTAGACAAACCCAGGATGTTTGGCTTCTAAGAGAACAAGTTCCAGTGTGTGTACTGTTCATTGGTGGAAAATTAACACTGCTTATTTGATGACAGTGGAGAGTTTGCCAAACCATATGTGGCTGCTTGGAGACATGAGTCTTTGTAAATTGAGGAATGGGTGGGGACTTGAAAAGGAGAATCAACACCAGTCAAACAGTGAGCCACTATGAAGTACAAAAACAAACCAGATACTATAGTTCCAAACTTGAGTAAATCTGTCATTTCTGAAAAGGAGCATTCTTTATTTCAACAGAAATTACACAGGTTTGCCAACATTTTAAATACCCATTGTAACAAGGGCTAACCTACGTTGTACTCTGGTACTGCTGAGCGTTTTAATATTTTAATTAGCTTCTCTTAATCTTACTACGGGATTTACATTTTCAATCCCAAAAATAACTTGTCATCTCTTCACTTAGTCATACATTGAAGGAAAAGATTAGGGGCTTGGGAGCATTCTAGGCTTTTATGGGTAATGTAAGTGTTTATAATCACGATGAAAGATACTAAACAGATCTTTAATAATAGAACTGTTTGTAAAGTACAATTCATACCTTCTGTTGCATTTTTAAAACAAGTATGAGCTATAAAATAAAGGAATATCAGTCTTCAGAAGATGAACATATCCGTAGTGACTGATTCCAATGGTGCATGTTTTGTTCTATTTATCAAATGGTTACCATGGTTACTTTAGACTGTGAACATCTTTAAAAATTAGATTAAGATCCAGCATGAAAAATTAGCTGGTTACTACACTAATCAATTAGATCCTAGCTGGTTAATACACTAATCCGTTAGAACCTATGCTTCTGGGCAGTTTGTGGGCATGCAATACGTTCTTTTCTTTGAATCAAATAAGGACCCTAATGTGCCCCTGTTATGCTTGCAAAAGAGTGTAAAAAATTCCGTTACTTCTGTGAGAGGCCTCTTTTGAATGAATGCAAATATCTGAATCACTCTAGCAAGTGTGAGCAGCCCAGGCAGTATGTTAAGAACACTCCATAAAATAGTGATTTTCAGGGGATGCGCAAAAACCTTTGTTTGGAGGGGGAGTAGAATCTTCACAAACAGATTTTATTAAAAATATGTTTCCCCTCTGGTGCATTCCAAAGGCAAATAAAAAATATTCTTCAGTAGTATATTTGAGCCTAAATCATCCATAGGCATGGATAGTTAAAACATCAAGAGGAAGAGAGAAACCCAGCCAGAGGTGTGTGGGAATCCACCTGGCCCTCCCACCTCCTGTTTGAATTGAAGTAAATTAATTGTTGTTTGTGCACACGCTTGTACCTTCTCTGGGGGGTTACACTAGTTGAATTTCTTTCAGAATGGAAACTAATGTTTTGAGGCCTCTTAGGTTTTACAGTCAGACTGCCTGTGGTTTGCTGGCAGTGAAACCCATGCCAGTGAGCTAGAGAAGGCTCCTCAGACTGCCAATGCTGAAAGGAAAGGGAAGCATATTCCCAGGACCAATATGGGATATGGATACTCCAGTGCATCTATGTGTTCCAGGGAGTGTAGATGAACAGAGGTCAACAATAGGGATCATAAGGAGAGGAAGGGGCTAAATGTAAAAAGACAGGCAGGGTCATCCCTATCCGTCTCATTAATAACTCCTTGTGCTTGGGATGGAAGACAGGTTTTCCATTCCAGTGGACTAGCTGAAGCCTGTGGTAGATAGTAAGCCTCTGAAGAACTAGAGCTTCGCCAGAGGTAAGAGAAGCCTGCACACTGTTTCTTGCCTCAGGCTGGGGGCAAGGAGACACTGTAATGCTGAATTTTAACGCCAAACTTGTACTTCCCACATGAAAGAAGAACACGTCATACACTTTCCCATTTATATCTGCTGTAAATATAAATGACAGTGTTACTGAAAAAGGTCGAGCTTTCATTACAGTGTGAGCTGGATGAATTTGGTGAGTCTCTTGTGTGTCTGTATTCTTTGGATGTGTGGAGTATATTTAGTGTTGTGACTGGGTGTTAAAGTATTATAAACAAGTTTTCCAGAACTTGTAAATTCTTTTGTTCTATGGATTTGTGTGGATATGTTTTGCCCTTAGCAGTTCTAACTGGATTTTAATAAGCTTTTGTGTGTGGAAACAGTATGAATGTATCTAGTTAGTATTAGTACTTCAGCAATCATTTTTCTATTTAATAAACTGTTTTTGAAAACAACATTGTGACACCCCGACTTTTGTGTTTTATCTTCTTTCCTGTCTTGCAAATCACAATTTCCCTTCATAATGTAGTTATTAGTGTTTGGCTTCTTCCATTGTTCAGTTCTCATTACCTGTTTGTCCATTGTTAACACTTTTCTCCCCCTCCGCCTATTTCTCCTTTCTCTCTTTCTTTGCATTGTCCCCTCCATTCCTTCAGTCATTATCTTTTCTTTGCTTACTCTTCTCCTCTCCAGTAATCTCACTTCTTCACAAATACCCTCTTTCTTCTTTTTTCTAACCTGTCTCTCCAGCCTATCCATATGGTCACCTTACACATCCTACTCATCCCAGTGCATTTATGCACTTGTGATAGGCAGGGGAATTTTACACCAGCTGTAGAACACAGACTCATGGGAGCAGAAGGTTGGGCTGGGTAAATTGCTCTTTCCCTATCCTTGCTTCAGAGGGGGTTACTGGAACAAATGGGTTTTTCAGCCCCTCTTCAGAGGGGTATAATTAGTATAGGTATGGTTTTATCTTCCTTTGGGGGAGAGGGAGGGTGTAGATAGGTAGTTCACAGATTGACTTTCTCCAGGAGATAGCCAAGGCACCAGCCTTCAGTTTTTCTGCTTTGGTGGGAATAGTGAATAACAACCAATAAGTGATGGTGTTTCCTGATCTTCTGTGTGAGATCTGTTCTGCTTTGTGAAGATTCAGCAGCCTGATGAAGGAGGCAGTGAATTGTATTGAACCTGTGCATGGGTAGCCTGGTTCCACAGCCAGAGGGAAATGGCCAGCCCAGTGAGCGAATGCGCAGTTGTCTAGCACTCACTGAATACAGGACCAATGTCCTGTGTTCCTTGCTGATGTTCGAGCCAACTTGTGGAAATGATACAACAGAGCTGGAAATGCTGTATGTCATTTATGGAATCATTTTCAACACTGGATCCACTGGTTGGTTGCCATATGAGGGGAGGGGTAATAATAGGGGAATATGGATAATCAGAACTATAATAGCTTACACCTTTTTTTATGGAGAGCTTTATGTCAAATTTGAGATGTTATCAGACCACATTAAATGTCAAGGGGGTATTTACTGTTTGATCAAGCTCATTCAATTGGACAATTCATCCAATTTACTATTGGATTAACTTCTGTAGGAACAACATTGTCACTAAGGGACTTTATTTAATTCATCCTAATTGTTTACAGTTTATCATTATCAAATGAAAAGGAAAATGGGGAGTTTACAAAAGTTAGTGAAAACACCCAAAAATTGCAGATTGTAGCTGGAAGAATTTGATTTATATTTAACATACTTTCTTTTTGTGACGGTGTTGGGATTCAGAATATTTGTTAGATGAGATTTAAAAAAACCCAGACATTTGCAGTCTGTGGCATTCATTGCATGGAATTTTACTGGTGCTACAGATGTTCCTGCTGCTTGATTTGCTTAGCCCATCATCTTATCATCCCAGGAAACTATTCCATGTTTTTCTAGCTATTGTTTTTTTGCTTTGCATTGGTCCATAAGTCATTGGAAGACATTTGTAAGTTGCATGACAGCTAATGTAGTAACATAACCTGATTTTTTCCTTCACAAATACATCCGTTTACCAATAGAAACCCTGAATTCTAGGAATTGGATCTAGGCAATACTATATACATTTGATTAATCTGTCAGTCTCAGATCTGTATTTTGACCACCTGTCCTTAGTTTCTGGGCTGTTTAATTCTTAGGGGGAAAAAAGCCAAATGTAAAAGATATTTTTCTATTGCTATACAAATTCCTTTGCTATTCACGTAAAGAAGATAGAAAAGCTGTTTTGCTAAGAGTTGTTTTCCTTCTTTCCCACGATTTCACAATATATGTACAGGGCTTACAAAGTATTCATAGTTACGACTATGTAATTCCCACTGAGAAAACTAAACAATTACCTAACTTTAAAGGCTCCCACTAGAATCATTTTTCCTTACAGTAATGAACATTATTGAATGTTGCCAGCAAAATGTCTGTAGAGGAATGTCTTAAATGGCAGCACTTATAAATATTTATGCATACCAGAAATGATTTCATCTTACCTGTTTTAGTGTTACCATAACTGATAGCACACTAAAATTATGGCATATTAATTGTGAGATGTAATGGCAGTACCGATGGAGTTACTACTTTGATCCAATACAGCACCAAAAAGATATCATGTTGATTATTTCAGTTGAAGGTGAATGAGTTAATTGCGGGGTATTTGTTAGTTTCCATATATCCCCAAACTATTTGCTGTCTGCTGTGAAATGGGAAGGTCCCTGACAGTTTATTTTCTTAGGCAAGTTTCCATAATTTTTGGTCTCCTATCTTTGAAAATACAAATCCATTTAATTAGAGTAACGCTGCAGTAACATCCCAGTAATGTTTTCTGCATGTTATAATCCCAAAATAATTCCTTTATTTTTTTCACCATTATTATGTATTGTAATTGTAGTCTTAAAGTCTTATCTTTTTTTGTCCCATAGATATTTGGCAGTAGTCTTTGGAAGCAGTTTTCTTATTAAATATCTCATATGTAAAGTTATCAAGATAAAGGGTCTGATCACATAAATTAGTAAGCATTCTCAAGTCCTATTGGTAACAGTGAGAGTCAGAATTGTTCAGCACTGTATTGGAGATGCTTGACACCTTGCAGTGTAATTCCCTTTCTCAGAATCCAAGTGTTAACCTTTCATATTTTAACACAGTGTGCAATAACCGTGGTTAAATATGTTCTTTTCTTCTTCCACCAGCTCTTTGGAGATTGGGAGTCCCACTTCAGGAGGATAATGAAATTGCTTGCTGGAGGAGGGTTATCTATCACAGGATCCCACAACATGTGTGGCGACTATCTGTACAGTGGCCACACAGTCATGTTAACACTTACATATTTATTTATCAAAGAGTGTAAGTTCATGACAATGTTTGTGGAATTTAATTTTATATATAATTAATGACTAAAGAATGTTCACTGTCTTGATCCATTAATAGTGACTAACCCAGCTTGTTCAAGTCTATTCAGTAATGTAAAACAATAATGAATGCTTTATTGAATATGAAAACAGGTAAAAATGGAATAAAACACTTTACTGTATGATTTATACTTGGATCATTCATTCTTATTAAAGTATATTTTGAGTAGAACATTATATGAACCTTGCTTCATGCTCACTGAATGTAGTGCTTTTGATCCAAGTATTTCAGTAGTTTAAAAACACAAGCCTCCTCATACCTCAGTTTAGCAGGCAAATATTAGCAGATCTGTTTTACAGAATGGGAAACGTGGCACAAAAAAGCTAAGTGACTTTCCCAAAGATACTGGAAGTTGTGTGCATACAGCTGAAGGGATGATCGGGCCCAAAAGTACATGTAAACATACACACACACTCTCTCTCTCACACACAGTAAGAGAAAAAAGGAATTACAGTAGCCATGTAGTATGTATAATTACAGACTCAAAGTACTATATATGGCTATAGGGGCTTTGAGTTTTGAAGTCTGAGATAAACCAGCCAAATATTCACAGGTGTAATTTTTTGAAGATTCAATTAGCCTTTCCTTTTTTTAGTATATGACTGCCTGTTGTTGGCAGTTGTCATGTGTGTAGGCTCTCTCTGTATACTCTCCCAGCCCAGCACAGATAGTTGGTTCAGCAGACCTCGATAGTACTAACCAGAAAGAAAGACCACACACATGGTTCAATGGCAAAGGCCAGGTTTATTGGCCTCAAGGCACAGTACTAGCACCATGGCTCTGTGATTACAGGTACACTAACACATGACTGCCCAGTGGCAAGGAGTGGCTTAGTCAGCAGTGGGTGTCTCTGCTGTCTCCTTGGCCACACAAAGGGTTAAAGCGAGGTACCCTGATATTTATAGACCGAGGCAAACAATTTAAGTATCACCTTACATGTTTCATGACATCTGCTTGTTACCTCTCCTTGTATCTTGCTCCAGGTTTCTCAGGCAAAACATCCCTGTTCATCACTTTTGTCAAACCCTTTTATCTGGTGTTAGGTCAGGATGTACCTGAGCTAATTTTTTGGAGTGTTTTTACACACATACCAAGCATTTGCTGCTTCTTAGGAGTGCTAGTGTTTTAGCAACACTAGCAGTATCTTTGCCAAGGTCATGTACTGGATAGTAAACTTGTAAGCATCTGTTTTTGATACATGACATGATTTTGGTTCATGACATGGCCTAACTTTGCAGACTATGGTTCAGGCCCCAGATCTTACACCATACCCAATGCTCTAGGCTTTCTCTCTCCTACACCTATGAATACATTTTAAAAAATTATTCTGATTACTTTTCGCACTGAGAAGTAAACATTAATTATTTTGCAATCCCGTCATTCCTGTCATAAACCGTATTGTGCAATTCACGTGTATAATTCTCTAACAGTCTCCAGTTTCTGATTATAAATTACTGGCTTCCTGAGTAATAAATTAAAGTTTAAGTAATGTTATCAACACACTTTTATATGATGAAATAGTAATTATTTTTGCTTGCTTTCAGATTCACCTCGGCGACTCTGGTGGTATCATTGGATTTGCTGGACGCTTAGCATAGTTGGGATGTTCTGTATTCTCTTGGCTCATGACCACTACACTGTGGATGTGGTGGTGGCTTACTACATCACTACAAGACTTTTCTGGTGGTATCACACAATGGCCAATCAGCAAGTGAGTTTTTCCTCAAATATTTGGTTCTCCTTGGCTCTTCTTCTTCTTTTTTAGACCATCAAAGGATGAATTCTGATATGTTGTTTTGAAGACTTTTAACCAGGAAATATGCTGTTTTGGATTTTTGCTTTTTTTTTTTTTTTTTCCTATTTGGATGCAGGTTTGTGACTCCTCCTCCCCCCCCCTCCCCCTTCAGGTATGAATCTCTCGATAGCCATTCATGCTTTAGTAACTTCCAGACTGGGTTGCTGAAAAGCTACGGGCTAACCATTTGGAAACTTTACCTACTGCATTGCTTGAATACCAAATTATTTACTGGTGTTTCACACAAGAAGCATACTGTGCTCCATAACACTGACTTGCTTTATATATGGTCCTGTTATAGATGTTTCTTTATATCTGGAAAGTTCTTTATAGTGTGGATCCTCCAGCTGTCTTTAAACATTCTCTCATCTAAGATTCCTTCTTGACAGTTGAAACTTGCTGTTCCTGACAGCAGCTGACAGCCCCTAGGGGATAGGGAGTTGCCATAGGGCTCTCAAATCCATCATTTGCTTTCTCACTTGGTCCAGTGGAGCTGCAGTTTGACTGTTAGGACATGTTCTGTTTATTCAGACTTTTATTGGAGGAAGGGAGGCTAGCGGAGAGTTTTTGGGGAGCAGTGGGTAGGAAGCATATGAAAAATAATTATTTGTATCCTGCTGAAGTTTTGTCAATGTAGATTGCTTTTGGTATGTGTTCATATTGTTAATGTAAATGTGCTCAGGGATATGAGGCAGGCATTATGTAAATTGAAACTATAAATTTATGGAGAACTGCAAAAGAATGGTTGCAAATAGTGTATATTAAAATCAGAAGAGAAATTGCTGAGCTTGTTTGTAATTATTTTTTTCCTAATTATCTCTGTACAGGTGCTAAAAGAAGCTTCCCAAACTAACCTCCTTGCACGGGTGTGGTGGTACAGGCCCTTCCAGTACTTTGAAAAGAATGTTCAAGGAATTGTACCTCGCTCTTACAGTTGGCCAGTGCTGCATCTGGGTAGGCAAGCTAAATACAGCAGACTGGTGAATGACACATAACAGCTATAAAAAGTGGGGGGAAAGGAACTGTCCAAAATGCTCAGAACTCCACGAGAGAAGATGCCATAACAAAAAAGTGAACTGCTCCCTAATCCTTTATCTTTTAAACATTACCTTGACTTAACCTATTCAGTTACCTGGTAAGCACTGTGATCTTTTTTTCTCTCCAAAGTATCTGCGTTGGACAACAATAAAGAAAATTTAACTTATCATGCACTGTATACATTTCTTGTTAATAGATTTGGTATTTACATTACCCATCACCATGTTCCTTTGTATATGATCTAACAGCATAAATGAAAACTTTTATATCATATGTTCTGGTCTTTCCAGTCACATCTGGGAATAAAGCATATTATTTTCTTGGGAAAACATACTTTTCATATCTCTTGCCCCAAAGATTGGGCTGTAAGCCATTTTCTAGCAAATATCTATATGAAGGTTTCTAAATACCTGACCTGGGGTAAAATTAAAACTCTTTTTACCTGTTACAGCAATGTTACAAATAAAATAATAGACACAGAAAGGTTTTAGTAACTTTTGATTTTGTAAAATCTGCAGTGACAGTGTCAAAAAGTGCAAAAAATAATATTCTGTTGTAAAGTGATTTTCTAAGTATTTCCTAACTTTATTTTTCAAAATGTGTATGAAAATTAAATTTAAAAAGATTTTTACATGTCAGAGAAAAGAGAGTTAAAATAAAAACTGCTTCTTGGAAGAGAGAGAGAGAGAGATTTGTCTATGTTTCTAGTGCCTTTCTTGTCTTGATTGTATGGTCAGTAGGCAGTCTTAAATGTTTTTATTTAAAATAAAATATTCCATGAAAATGCAATTATATGTACTGTATACATTAATAAATTTTACATTTATAGCTAAATTAAACTGGAAATTTACTTAAAATGTTGAAATTGCTATTAGTGGGGAAAAACCAAATCAAAGGCTCGGATCTTGTTCACACATTGTGGGCAGATCATGGTGAAATGTACCGTTTAAATTATTTTATTATCTACTCAGTAGCTGGATTTTAACTGTATCAAGACAACAGCCATGGATTCCTTTTTTCAGGCGTTTTACTGATCACTGACTTCAAACTGAATAGTTTCTCCATCCTTTAATGAAAATGTTGTTGAAAAACAACAAAAATAATCTATTTCTTTAAAATATATTTGTGCAGAAACTGCATGTACCTCTAAGTTTCACTCCTACCATACATACTGTATGTTTGGGGAAGTATTCTATCCTATACTTGCCAACGTGCAGAACAAAATAGTTTTTTAAGAATGAAGAAGATATCCAGCCAGTATTTTACGTGAAGCAGAATTATCTTCTGTAGAGTTTTTGTGTATTCACAAGATGATATTTGTATTGTAAAACAATAATGGTGAAGGAAAATAAAGAGACTTTTAAAAAATATAGTTTCCTTTGTCTTTTCAATATGTCTTAAATATCGTAGGTTTACACTTCAGAACCTTACCTTATGTGTTTTCTTGATCAGCAGGTCCTTAGAATTGGGGACTTTATGGAAACAACATTCATTTTTAGCCAGTGTTCACATTTAACAAGTCAGTGCCTTATTTTTAAATAAATGCTATGCAATAGTACTAATATTTAAAGGTGTGATAGTAGGTCTGACAAGCCTTCTTTTGAACCATTATTTGAACATTACCAGGCCTTGAAAAATCTACCCAAAAATTAGTAATCCAAGATGTAAACCTCATAGCTGGGGAAAATACTCGTGTCCATACGCACAAAGCTATGCCCTCTGCTATTAAACAACTAAAAATCTTTGTCAACTTTTGATTTAATACATTTTGATACAAATATAACTTACTATATTTTTTCCTGTGGATAGTTCTGCATTATACCTGCACTTCACTATCCTTTTTCCCAGTCACAAAATCTCCTTCTCTGTGAATATCTCCAGTGCTCATCTCTGCTTCTTCTCATAGCTTTCTCTACGCAACAGTAGAATGAAACTGATCTGATTTTTAGCAGTCTCACTGCTCCCCAGAGGGTTATTTTTCATACCCTGATTTTTTGGTAAAACTATGAGCTGCAAGAGAGGCTGTAGAGACGATCTGCAAACTTTAGAACTTTATTTACATTCAGTTCATGTTTGCAAGGTTCTTTGGTTAAACCTCATTGAAATAGATTGCTGTGAACACTTGCATCATTTCAAATAGTTCTAAAAGACAAGTAAGGCACCCAACCTAAAACAAGTCATAATGGATTTTGGCCCGAAAGTAGTACTGTGTGGGCAGAGGATTCCACTGGTATTGTTTTGTATGGGCAGGGTAGAACAAAACAAAAAAACAAGTGGATGGAGATAAGAAATAGAGAGATTGAGAGGCAGTGGTCCTGGGAGAAGTCTGGAGGAGGTTCTGGGTCAGAGACTCTGACTGAAAGAAGCTTGGTCATGTAAGCTAAGAAGCTGCTTCATTTTGTTTTTGATTCTTCCTGCATTTGGAGAAACTTTACTTTGGCTATTCCTTGCAAATAAACAAGATTGCATCAAAGAAAATACCAACTCACAATTTCTCTTCTTGGAAACATGTTTTTTGGGTGCTTGCATATGTCCATTTCACTGTAGATGAGTCCATCTTGTGCACCAATGCCAGAGAGTTTTCCCTAGCAGCAGACCTGCATGTGCCCTGGCTTCCTCATGCTCCTAACCAAGGTATAAAGAGTTGTCACCTCAACCTGTCCTTCAGTTCCTTCTCTACTGTCTGTGGTCCATAGCTGGAGCATTTCTGTGCTGAACAGCCTCACTCCTCTGTGAACAAGGTTGCTTATAATTAGTTCATTTTATCTGGTAGTTCTTGCTGTTTTATCCTCTGGATGTCTTTTTTTATGTTGTTCAAATTTTCTTTTCCTATTGTTTTCTTTGGATCCAGTGAGCCTTCAGGCCTTGCCTGGTACCAGGGGAATCCTATTCCAAGCTACCCTGGTTTTAAGACCGACTCAGCTGTTAAAAGCCAATGCTTGTTAGTGAACCACACTCCTGCTGTTTAAAGTGCTTGGGTGAGGGTTATGTTAGAGACAGTTGTCATATCTGCCATGGATTCAAATCCAGAATGAAGAAGCAAGAGAAGAGTGTGTTAGATATATTTTCACGGAAGCCGCCCTTCACCTGGCATCAGACTCTCCTCAATCATCACAAGGGAGCTAATCAACCTCTCCTTCTAGGAATGCTCTCCCAGCCTTGCAGGCAGGCAAAGACCATAGGAGATCCCTTTCACTGGGGCTGTCCCTTTTAAGGTATAAGAAGTGTGATCACTCCTGGCCTCTGAAGCATAAAAAGAAGATGGCATTGACTTCTTCATAGTCCTTGGTATGGGACTTGTGGAGTGAAAGGCGACTCTTATACCAAAGATTGAGGGGGCTCACTGCCTTGCAGTACCAGCTCACAGTGACTCAGCCCATTGACTCACCCTCAAGAGTCATGGTAATGGCAGTAACTATGCACCGTTCCTTGTGGTTGCTGTCATCAGGAATTCCTGCAGAAGTACAGCAGACGATGAAGATCTTCCTTTTCAAGCTGTGCTTTATTTTCCTGGTAGAAAAATGAGGCTTCACAGATATTAATTATTCTAGAGCAGTCTTAAAGTCCCTAGGTCTATACACGCCAGCCACAAAGAGGAGAAAAATATCATCCTCAGATCGATCCAAGATAACAATTCTACCCCTACAGCCTGCTTGACATTCTAGGTACAAACAAACAAAGATTGCTTCATCCAGGCAATCGCAAGGCTCAAAGCAGCCTTATCCCATCTTCTAAATGTGTGGCAGACTATTACTTCAGCCAAGTGCCTGCCAAGCACAGTGGAATCAGGATATACCCAACAGTTTCTATTCTCCTTCCCACCCTCCTTCCCAGTCCCTTTTTAGGGACCCAACTCATGAATCTTTGCTAAGACAAGAAATGAAGATTTTACATTCTTTGGGAACCACGGAGGAAGTGCCTTTTCAACATAAGGGCACAGGGTTTTACTTCTGGTATTTCCTAATACCCAAAGCTGGGTGGGCGGGGGGGTTCACTGACCTATTCTAGACCATCAGACATTGAACAGATATGTCAAAAAGTTGTAAAATGGTTTCTCTTCCTTCTATTATTCCTTCATTACATCCAGGAGACTGGTATGCTGCCCTCGACTTATAGGATGCTTACTTCCCTGTGTCAATCCACCCTGGCCATAGAAGGCCTCTGAGGTTCCTGATAGGAGAAAATCATTTACCAGTTCACCATTCTACCCTTTGGACTAGAATCAACACTGAGCGTTTTCAGGGTTTTCAGCAAGTGCATGGCAGTGGTGGCAGTCTCTCTCTCTCTGCCAGGGGCTGTTCACAGGTATCGCTATCTGGATAATCAATTGGTACAGGTTTACTCTAGTCATCAGGTAAAGACCAGTATCCATCAGACTTTCCATCTCTTCAGCAACTAGGGCCTGAAAATAAATAGAGAAATGTCAGTCTTGTCACCTCTCCAAAGGATAGAGTTCATTGGCGCAGTCCTGGACTTGACCTCTGCCAGGGCTTTTGTGTCCCAAGTTCCTGGCCCTACATCAGTCTCTTCATGTGTTGTTCAACCATGATCCACAGTGAAGAACTGCTTCAAGCTCCTAGGTCACATGGCTGCTTGTACACACAGGACCACTCATGCAGGGCTGCACATCTGGGGAATGCAGGCACGGTTCACCTCAATCTACCACTCTGCGGTTCACCATCTGGACCATCTAGTCCAGACCATCCATTATGCATCCCAGACAAGACATTGTCATCTCTGAATTGGTGAATGAGCTAGGACAGTATGTGTGGGGGAGGGATCCCTTTCCTCTCCCCTCTGTCTTTAGTAGCAAATGTTTCAGGCATATGGTGGGAAGCTCATTTGAGCAATCTTCAAGCTTAGTGGGCCACCACAAGGCCAGGTTATACATAAATGGTTTGAAGCTGTCAAGCTGTGTGCAGTATTCTGAGCACGTAAACAGCTCCTGCCCCACATTGCAAGCAGGACCATTCAGGTGCTCACCAGTGACGCCACAGCAGTGTTTTATGTGGGAGCACAGGAGTGGGAGCTAGGTCAGGCAGCCTGTGTTAGGAGGCAATCAGGTTGTGGAACTTGGTAACTTTCAAGGAATCTGAGACATACCTGAGGTAAAATCCAGACTAATGAGTAGCTGTCACCACTGCCCTCTAACCTGAGGTGCCCTTTATGCTGCTTTGCTGCTGTAGCCTCCACTCTGGACTGCTCACAAACAGCCTCCAGCCTGCAAGTCACTACGAGCTATGTCTGCAGACTGCCCGTGTACTCTAGTCAGCCACACGTTGGCTCTTACCAGTCTTGATTATATTGCAGGATGACCCCAACACACCCCCAACCCTAGATTTTGCCCCAAAAATGTATGTCCTGTACTACCCAGCCCTCTCCTGGACAAAACAAATTAATATAAAGTCTATAGTTCTTTAATAGGAATAATATGCATTCTTTGTTATCTCAAATGGGGTTTCCCAGATACTTCAGTTTAAACACACTGGATTAGCTAAATCAATACAATTAGTTTATTAACTATAAAGTGAGATTTTAAATGACTACAAGTTGGGAGGTGTAAAAGTCAGAAATGATTACAAGAAAAATAAAGATAAAATGCAGCTAGTGCCTAACTTAACAAGCTAGGTTAAAGTCAAAGCAAAGTTTTTCTCACTACATGCTCTCAACAGTCTTAACTGGCCAAACTTCTTAGGTCAGGATCCCTTTTTCTGTTCAATAGTTGCTTCCTTTGTCCCTTCTTGTGCAGTGAGTCGATGAACAGGGAGAGAGGAAGGGGGAGGAGGTGCCTTGGGGCATTTGCCCCCCTTTTTTTTATAGTCCTGTCCTCCCTTTGAGAAGTATTTCCAGCTGGGAACAAGGTAGTCTGTGAGGAAGGGAACTCCAAGCTGTTCCTTTGCGAAGATGTAGATTTTTTTTTTCCCCATTCCCCCTTTCCTGCCAAAGAATGGCCACATAGCAGCTAATGGCCCATCTGTCTTGTTTACACCTGGCTGAGCCATCAGCTTGACCTTTGTCTCTGAGGAACTGGTTTGGCCACTCCCCAGACTTCTCTGGAAAATAATATTTTAATCATGGTCTCAGCTTATGTTTTATAACTTTACATATAATGCTGCTATGTGCATTATCCCATGACATTACTGATCAGCAAATTGAGTCTTTAAATTACATCTCACGATGCAAACTTTTAATGTGGGTGTGGTGTGTATAGTGTGACACAGGGATACATTCTCTCACCTGCTGGGAGTTCAGAATGGCTTC
The DNA here is from genome assembly GCF_026122565.2 of Emydura macquarii macquarii. Taxonomy (NCBI): domain Eukaryota; kingdom Metazoa; phylum Chordata; order Testudines; family Chelidae; genus Emydura; species Emydura macquarii. The sequence goes on along the minus strand of NW_027131527.1, from coordinate 19,060,297 downwards.
AGACAGCAAATCCTTCAATTTGGATCACGAATGGTCTCTCAACATTGCCATTTTAGGAGCGGAATTTTGAATGGGAGGAATTCTGACAGTGGATTTGTTCACAACTCAACAGACCAGGAGAAATGTCCTCAGTTCTGCTCAAGAGTGAGGCCCAGTCCTAGGTCCATCTTGGACATTTTCCTATTCCTGTGAGGCAAGGGCCTGCTGTATGCATACAACTCTTTGTACCACTTATTCCCGGAGTTGTCATCAAGCTGAAGCAAGAACAAGGCAGAATGATCCTGATAGCTCCAGCCAGACCAAGACAGCTGTGGTGTTCAGACTTCCATGGGCTATCCACCCGAGAACCCTTGATTCTGCCACTAATCAAAGACTTGATATTCCAGAATCACACGTAAAGTGTTGCACCCGAATCCTCAGTGCTACACCTTGCAGCATGGTTCAGTGGTTAAATACAGAGGAGGTGCACTACTCAGTAGCAATTCCCAATGTCCTGCTTATTAGCAGGAAACCTTCCACAACAACTACTTCATGTAGTAAATGGAAGCTTTTCTCCATCTGGGCAGCTAGCCTTGTTGAGTCTCTTGTGCAATCCACAATACAAAAGATTTTGGACTGCCTTATGCATTACAAAGAGTTGGGTCTAGCAGTCAGCTTCATTAAGGTGCACTTGGCTGCAAATTCAGCTTTTCACCACTGTATTTACAGTAGGGCTGTTTTTCCCCAATCCTATGACAACCAAGTTCCTAAAAGATTTAGATAGGCTTCTTCCTTCTATCAGGAATTCAGCACTTCTTTGGGACTTGAATTTATTACTGTCATCCCTCATTCAGACCCCTAGCCTCCTGCTCACCATTACACATCTCAGCAAAAGTAGCTGTGTTAGAGACCATCACCTCTGGTATAGAAATGGGGAAACTGCAAGGGCTGCTAACAGATCCCTCCATATGCTATAATTTATGAGGAAAAAAGGTGCACCTTTCCAAGGTGATTTCCACCTAAATCAGTCTATATACTTGCCAGTCTCTTTTCCAAAGCCACATACTCACAAGGATGAATCAAAAGTTGCACACTTTATAGATGTGCACTGAATCCTAGCCCTTTACCTGGACAGAATAAAACTCTTGGGTTTTCTACCAGCTCTTCATATCCTACGCAGAACAAGTGAGAGATCACCCTGTTGCAGCATGATGCCTCTCTAAATGTGGCTGCATTGTCACAGTGTGCTGCCAAAGGTATCAAGCTTCCTGTGAAGCTGTCAGTGCATTGAACCAGAGTGGTCTCATCCTCCGCAGCTTTTGTGGGAAATGTTCTTATCGATGACATTTATAGAGTAGTGACTTAGGCTTCAGTCCACCCGTTTGTTAGATACTGTGCAATTACAGCAGCATCAAGGGAAGACACAAATTTAGGGAAAAATCAGAGTTCATCTTCTGATGAGACTCCTAGCCCTATCTCCATCGATAATTACTTGGTAGTTGTGACATTTTGGGGATCACCCAGGACAGAAAGGGCTTCTACCTCCTGCCTTGTAAATTTGGATGCCTCTATGCTTTCATGACTAAGGGTCCTGACACCAATAGCCTGCCTACTAGCATAAAGGTCTTGCGCTGGCTTCCACCCACCTATTTGCTCCTTTCATGATACCCTAATAGCCCTTCTGGTCCTGAGTCTCCCCAAATCTGGTCCCCAAGTTCTAAACTACCAGATACTTGCACTTTCCCTTCTGGTTTGTCACTCCCAAAGGAGTGAAACCTGCCTGCAGGTATCAGTCCACTTGGGGCCACACAGTCGATCCAGACTGCATAACAGACATCTACTTAGGATAAACAGAAACAAAGTTTATTTGATAGAAAAATCACAGATTAAAAGATGAAATAGTAAGCGGCAAACATACAAGTTACTCAGAAAATATACATAAAGCTGCAATCTCAGACTTTCCATTTCTATATTCATTAATTTCCCTTCTCTAACACAAGTTACCTGTTGCTTCTGAACAGTTTCCTGGCATGCCTTCTGTCATAGAGGGGATCCAGGTTTTCACAGACAGCTTCTGAATAGCCTTCATTTCAAGCCCCTTCCCTTTAATCAGGGTTTGCAACTTTGCAGTGTTCTGGGGTTTTTTTTTCTCAGACTGTAGTAATTCATGGTTTCAGAGTGAGGGAAATTCCTTCCTTCCTCAGTTTTTGAAGATTGGTGTATTCTTTTCAGTTTTAATGGTCCATTACATTAATGGTCCACATTTGTCTTTCCCTGGGTTCTACAATGCTAGGTGTTTGGAATTAGTTTTGTGTAAGCAATTAACTAGGGAGGTGCCCCTCCCTTCCTGTTTCTGTCCCCATACTGCTGTGAGGTGATGCTGTAGTTGCACACCAATTACAGTTTTCTGCACATAAATGCATATATTCATAACCCTAACCTGTACACACCTTCGAATGACAAGTTCAAAACATTACAAGTTTTTATAAAAGACCTTACACAATAATATTGTATACAACCAGTTGATTCACTTGCTTGGTTTTTTTTGTTTGTTTGTTTTGGGGGGGGGGGGTCACATCCCCTGTTCTCCCCATCTGGCCCCTTATTGTCACAGTAGTCACATACAGTGTAATGAAATATGCAGGCACTACAAGAAGAAGAAATGGTTACTCTGCTTCTTGTAAGTTGTTCTTTGAGCTGCGTTACATATGTCCATTATATTACCTATCCTCCTTCCCCAACACATTGGAATCCCATTGCGAAGGAACTGAAGGATGAGCAGTTTGGATCCACTCTTTATACCTTTCATTCATAGCATGAGGAAGCCAGGGAGTAAGTGGGACCACCTTTACTGGTACCACTAGTGGAAACTCTCTGGCATGAGTACTGAGATAAACATATACCTACAGTATAATGGACATAATGCAACCAATCTTGAAGAACAGTAGTTATGAGACAGTGAGTAACCAATACTTAAAATGGGACCTAGTGAAACCCTCTGCTCACATGGTTACAGTTGCTGGGCAGTCTCCATTATGCCTTAATTTAGGTGGGGCTCTCTAATGTCTCTCACATCTATTTTAAATGAAGGGTGTGTTTATGCTTTAGGAGTTTCAATACAATATAACCCAGATCATAACATTTGCAACCACAGAGATAAAGTTGATCTAAAAATTAACAAAACATAGAAGCTGATAACACTTGGGAAAGATCCCAGATGTGACTAGATTGTCTAGGTTTTCATGATCACACACAAAAAATCATTGGCGTTTGTGTGACTGTATGAGCGCAGAGGCAATGCATGAGGGGGGGCATGTGCGGTTACATTTCCCGCCCCCCATTTGCTGCTTGGCTTGTATTGCTGGCTCTGTCTGCCTCACTCTGCCCCCTGCCTCCCAATCTCCCTGCTATCAGCAAGCACAGGTCATATATGTATGAGCATTACATTAAATTGAATCTGCCCAATTCTGCATTATAGTGTCTGACTTACTGCATGAATTTTGCTAAAGATGTTTTGATTTACACGAGTTATCATTAAATTAAAGAACCCTGTCTTGATTATTACTTTCTGTTGTAGTTAATAACCATTGGGCAACTGGCGTTACTTTTTGTCCAGTGGATACCATGTGAAAATGAGATGGAGAGGATTTGGGAACATGGAACATAAAATTCAAGATGAGACAAAAACTGGACTACCCAGGAATAAAGTGAGCAATTAAGAAGGGTAAAGCATTGCAGAGAAGCTAAGTGGTTTCTTTGCATCAATATCCACTACGTTGAATTTTGGGAAGATACCTATTTAGTTACAAGTAATAAAGATGAAAAACCATCAGAAACTAAAGCCTCAAAAGAGGTGATACCAGAACAAATTGATAAATTAATCAGCAACCAGTCACTAGGACCAGATGCTGTAGGAGTTCTGAGAGATAGGACAAGTTAAAATTTAACATGCAGGGACCATAAATCAATGTGGAGCTGCTGAGCATATGGGGTTTGCTACAATGATGAGAGAATAACCAGTATAACATATTGCACATTCCCCATAGTCAAGGAAAACTTGTTCATGTGTCTCTGAAATTGTTCAGATATAATATATCTGTTTTGGTTCTGCCATTCTAATTTTCTAAAGAAGTTATAAAGCGCTAATAATTTTCATTAAAAAAAAAAACATATGTACAGGAGTCTGTCTAGGGTCTTATATTCCTAGAACTCATACAGAACCTCTGTCCTGCAAATACTAGACACCAAATCAAGACCCTTCTAAGTAGTTAAACTGTGATTAAATTAAACTAGGGCTCAGTTCTATCACCCTTACATTGTATATTATCTTTGTTTCACAAGCGGTGCTATTGCCATTGATTGGACTACTCAGAGAGTAAGGCACTACACAATGTGAATAAGGTGAAAGCACAAGGACCAATCCTCCAAGCATTTACAGCAAATCATATTGCTTGCTGCTATACATGTTTGTAGGACTGGTCTCGTAGCCTGGGCGTGTATGCAATACGAATTCTGCCTAGATAAACTGTTCTAGAGAGAATACTTTGTTACTACAGTATAAAATCTTACCCTGGGCCATAAAGAAAAAAAAGCTATCCTTAAATTCCAGTTGACGGAATTAGTTTATAAATTAGTTTATTAATAAATAGACGTTCAGTTAATTAAGAGTTGAAAATCAATGAATGCTCTTCACTGGTTTTGAGAGATGTTGTTAATAATGCTTTGGGTATTGCAGAATAACCCTCTGAAATGTATTCAAATAGGACAGTAGATCAATCTGCAGAAAATAAACATTACATACTAATTCAAATATCTTATTAATGGAAACTGTTTCTAGGTGTCTTCAAAGAGCATTGCTTATAATTGTGCTCTAGATGCAAAAGCAGCTGGAAATAGTAGTAGTAAGTTGCAAATACAAATGCAACACAAATGCAATACAAATGTAGTACCACTCAATCTGAGAGGCCCCAGATAGTGTGAGAGGCAATTGGCAGAGTTGGCACAGGAGTCTGAACTGACTGGGATTTCCAGTAAGGACGATCTTTTCTTTAAACAATTTAAACAATTTGTGGAGGAGTTGTAGAGCTGTGTTCAACAATGAGCAAGTAAAAAGGTAATAACAGGTGGTTAGGCGTGCAACTGCTGTAGGAGCAAGGTTTTAACAAGGCTGACATTCCAAACCAGTCTCTTTGAGGTCTCTGAGTGTTAGGTGTGAGTGAGTCACTGGCATGGTCATCTGACTGAATAAATTGGTAAGAAGGTCAAAGTGCTTGTGTGCTGTACTGGTTTGATATAAATACAGAGGTAGCTAGTGAATGTGCTTCTCAAGATGAGTGGCAAATGGTGAGCCTGGAGTGAGCACTGAGGAGTCTGGACGTCAGTGGAAGTTCCAGTTGGTGAATATCTTTTAAATGACTTTTTAAAAGTAACATTGAAAATGTTGTTTTGGGCTATAAACCACAATCTTTAATGATGAGCAAAAATATAGTTGATTTATATGGGCGATGGGGCAGCTGAAAAGTGTAAAGTTAAGTATTAGGCATTTTGAAACTGGGTGAGAACCACAAAACTGGACTGGACTGGACTGGAAGGGACCTTGATAGGTCGTCTAGTTCAGCCCCCTGCACTGAGGCAGGAATAAATTTAAACGTTTTATTAGAAAATGTTTAAGCAAAAAAACAAAAAGAAATGGTCAAGGTTTACAAGGCACAGTAATACAATATCCAGGGATGGTATGCAGTGGCGGGTTGGGGGGTGATCGGGGATCAGGGGGTGGCAGCAGCATGATGATCTGTGGCCCCATAGGAGAGGCTGGAAGTGTGAGACGTGAGGGTTGCAGGGGGGTACGTGGGGAGAGGGGGACGCTATCCAGCATGGGGGGAGGGTCCCTGGGAGGCATTTGCTAAGGAAGGCAAGCGAGTCCATGTGTGGGAGTGGAGGTCTGGGGAGTACAATAGGGTGCAGGGCGATATATGGGGAGGGGGAGACATTATCCATCGTGTGGGGAGGATCCCTGAGAGGTGTTTGGCAAGGGGAGCAAGCGAGTCCATGCATGGTGGTGGGTCTGTGGAGGACTGTGGTGGGGTGGGCTGCAGTATCCCGGATGGGGGAGTGGTGGTGTTAGGTTTAAGGTTTACAAGGAGATATATGGGCATGAGGGAGCATTTCAATGTATAGGAGAACCATTGGGGGCATGTTTTAATAGAAAGAGTACATAGGTCTATACGGGGTGAAATGTCTCTCATTAGTCCACTGTCCCTCACAGTCGATTGGCGCATTCTAGACCATCCCTGACAGGTGTTTATCTCACCTGTTCTTAAAAAACTCCAAAGATGGAGATTTCATGCCTCCCTAGGTAGTTTGTTCCAGAATTTAATTACCTTTACGATAAGAAAGTTTTTTTGTAATGTCTAATCTAACTCTTCTTTCATGCAATTTAATCCCATTATTTCTTGTTCTGTCCTCAGTGGTTCAGAAAACCAATTAATTGATCATCTTCCTCTTTATAACAACCTTTTACATACTTGAAAACTGTTATGTCAGAATGATCCTAAACATGATCAAAATTATCCTGGCTGGGAAAAGTGAGAAATGTGAGCAGCTGAATATTTGATTGAGAGAGTCTTCAAAGCGCTGGTATGAAACCAGCTAGTGTTTCCATACATTTGTAAAGCAAACATTGTGACTGGCTATCAACACTTTGTTTTGAATCTTATTAATGTATTTATGTCCAATTGTCTTTTATTTTGCAATGTTTTCTGTACTATTCTAATAAAATTTGCTTTTATTTCCCATAACTAGAATTGGACAGCAAAACTGTAAATTGTGCTCAATTACTTTTAGAGCAGCTCAAAGAGAATGAATTTAAAGTCAGAGGATCTGGAATCAGATATGGAGTAAGAGTTTGAGATCGAGTCAAGAGCAAAAAGGAGTTGTAATTGCTTTCTAGAAACTGTACCTAAAAAGCCTGGAAAAGAATGGTGTGAGTATGGAAATGGCCCAACAACCTGGGTGTGCTGGGATGGTTAGAGCAATACAGAGGCCAATTACTCCTAGTGCTTTGCAATAAAAGATTGGCTTGAACACAAGACCTGAAAGATACATATCAAATATCAATCCCTCTTACTCAGGGGAGTGCAGACCCATTAGGTCCTCTGCCAAATGCATCTCAGCCTGATCTGGTGATCAGCACTCAGGTGTGTGGATGAAGGGTGACAGTTATTTATACCTTCCCATGGGTTTGGTCAGATTCAGGCTGCCATGTGTTGGCTTGGGCGTGACATGCTTTCCGAAGTTCTGTCACACCTCTGCATGCCTGCTTGGATGTCTCACGTTTCTAATTTAGATGTAGTTCTTTACATTATGTTAATCACTACAGGATCTGAGCACCTTCCCATATTGCAATGTGTCTACACATCTGTCACGTTTGTTCTTTCATCTTTGCCCCAGAGGGAGATATGGAGTGCAGTGTCTTGTTTTGATAGGTTGTTTGGTTGTTTTTTTGAGATCTTTTTTACATGCATGTTTGTGTTTATACTAGAGAAGGCAAGTTCAAAGAAATACACCTAGCACTTGGAATGGAAAGTTGTAAGGTTTGTGATAGTTCTTTTTAGTTCCTGATACTTTGACCAGGTAGTAGCAAGTGTGAAAACTCTGGACAGGGGGTTGAGGGTAATAGGTGTCTAGGTAAGAAAAAGCCCCAAATATCAGGAGTGTTCCTATAAAATCGGGACATCTGGTCACCCTAGTTCTTGAGGAGTTCATTGCACTGTCTCATACCATCCCACATAGATGAGCTTTACTCTTATTATTGGAAGTTCCATTGTTGTAGGCCACAGTCTTCATCCTGGAACATTAAACGGTCTTTTAGATATCCTGTACCCAGGCCATGGAGTGATCTGAATTGCTTGGTAAACTGAGTGCAACAAACAATATGCATTTTAATATGGCTAAATGCAATTGAATACACCAAGGACTGGAGAATGTAGGACATACTTACACAATGGGGGACTCTATCCTGAGACGTAGCAACTCTGAAAATGATTGGCGGGTGGTGGTGGATAATCAGCTGAACGTGGGCTCCCAGTGTGATGCTGAGGCCAAAAGAACTATCCTTAGATGCCTAACCAGGGGAATCTCAAGCAGGAGTAGTGAGGTTATTTTACCTCTGTATTTGGCACTGGTGAGACCACTCCTGGAATACTGTGTCCCGTTCTAGTGCCCACAATTCAAGACAGATGTTGATAAATTGGAGAGGGTTCAGAGAAGAGCCACAAGAATGATGAAAGGATTAGAAAACCTGCCTTATAGTGATAGACTCCAGGAGCTCAATCTGTTTAGCTTAACAAAGAGAAGGTTAAAGGGTGACTTGATCACAGTTTATAAAACCTACATGGGAAACAAATATTTGATAATGGGCTCCTCTATCTAGCAGAGAAAGGTATAACATGATCCAATAACTGGAAGTTGAAACTAGACAAATTCAGACTGAAAATAAGGCACAATTTTTTAACAGTGAGGGTAATTAACTACTGGACCAAGGGTTGTGGTGGATTCTTCATCACTGGTGATTTTAAAATCAAGATAGGTTGTTTTTCTGGAAGATTTGCTCTAGGAATTATTTGAGGGAGATTCTATGGCCTGTATTACAGGAGGTCAGACTAGATGATCACAGTGGTCCCTTGTGGTCTTGGAATCGATGAATCTGCAGAATGGGATAATACTTCTGTTCCTCATCAAGGTGTTGTGAGGATAAATAAAATTGTGAGGTGCTCAGCTATTATGGTAGTAGAGGGGCCACATATAAGTACCTAAGATAAACAAATACCTTTCTAGAAACAGCAGCTTCCATCCAGTCATTCCAGTTCCAGAATTTTCTAGCTAATGACCACACCGTGTGCTTGAGAATTCATGCTGTCCTCTGTTGCACCTTTGCAAGGACAAGTCATTAAAGTTCCTCTTAGATGTTATGACAAGCCTTGTCAGCAATGTCGTGTGACAAAGTCAGATCTGAAAGCTGTAAGAAAGTGGAGGAAGGCAGGTATATCAGCCCAAGAATGTAAAGGCTTTATGCCCCATGAGCTGAAAAGCGGTTACCTCAGCTGAGTCCAATTAAAGGTTGCCTGTGACCTTTAAAAACCCCTTCTTCTGGTGAGGGAGGAGGGATGAGAGACAAGCTGCAGCAGGGTTAGTGGCAACAGGGAGAAAAGGTTTCTCCTCGGTGCAAGGCGGCTCTCTTCACTATAGGAAAAGCAACCCAGCTAACTGCCTGTTTAGGCAAGAACTGGCCCCCAGAAGCCAGAATAACAAGGCAACACCCTGGAAAAGGGACAGAGAAAAATATTCCCTTGTTGGATATGAATTTGTTTCTGTTGTTTGGCTGAAGAGTACTCTACCTACCCCGAGGCCCACCTTGCAAATCATTGTAAAATAAAACCCAAGTGAGGAATAAAAGCTCTCTGGTGTGGGACTGATTTACTCCAGGCCCCCCACCACCAGAGAGGGAAATGCTGAACCCTGGTGAGGAAGGTGGTGCCTCGCCACAGTTGTGACTGGCTGCTCTCTTCTTTCTTTGTATTTGTAATTTCTCCCCCCTTTTTTATTTTTTATCTTGCAACACAGTTGAAAGATTACAACTATTAGCTGGACCTAGGTGTCTTTCCTTTGGAATCCTGTTCAGCTGGTGTATATGTGCAGTTGGAGGTGAGAAAAGGTAGCAGTTTCTGGAAAAGTCTGCCCCTACCTGAATGTATCTGTGCAAGACAAGATAAGATTTTGCACTACAATACACAGTGGAATTTGCTTTTAATGCAAAAACATGAGGCTGCTGAGTAGTCCCAGTTTCGACTTTCTCTAAATAGTAAGCAAAAAAGTTTACCGCGTCTTGATATTACTGCTGCAGGAAGACTCTGTTGATGAGCAAGCGGAGGCAGTGGTTTGAACAGACATTTTGTCCAGTTTGTGCCATCAAAATACCAGTGCTGAGGAGCATTTATTTATGGAAGAAGATTCTTGTATCAGATATGGGAGTGCAAAAGTCTACACGAAGTATTTTTTTAAGGAGAGGATTCACCATTGAAGGTATGGAAAGTGAACTTCCTACATATGAAAGTTTAACTAAAAAAATGAGAATGTAAACCATGCAGCATTAATAAGCAGATGGCAGTAGAGGTGGGAATGCAGCCAGAAGTTATAGTTCCACAGCAGAACGTACAAAATGTTCCAATCTTAAAAAAATGTATTTAAAAATTCAGTGTTTCTTCAGGAAAAGAAAATGTCATTGCATTATTCATCACGCATAACCCCTACATACCATTAACATTCACTCAGTGTGAAGCAAATAAAAATAAATACATCCAAATTATACCCCAGGTAGCTGAAATGTCACTTCAGAACATCATGATCACGGAAGATTGTTGTACAAGCTTGGTTCCTTGTAGATATCAACTCCCCAAACTGGCTATTATTTCTAGAAACATTTAATTAACTTAAAATCAGGCATGGCCTATGAATCTACAAATACGCTAATAAGGAAGTCTTCAGGTATTGAAATAAACATGGCAAAAAACAAAACACCTTTGACAATTAGTTGCAGAAGAAGGCCCACACTTGCAAAAGCATGAATGCCTGTGAAATCATGCAACCAAAACACATGTGCATTGAGTGTTGCACATGTACACATTGGCGGTTGTAAGTAGTGCATAGGACTTAGGTGAGGCCCTGTCATTTTTGAGACCCATAAAAGTTACTAAAAGACCATCTAAAATGTGAACAATGTTCATTTACATTTGCTCTACATACTACTCACCCTGAAACTATTCTGGCTGAAATCAGAGGTAAGCTGGGGGTTATTGATTTATTTGGCAAGAAAGCATGGTGAGAGTTTTACTTTCAGATTATTGTTCTAACTGATGTCTGAACAGTAATATAATATCAGAAAGGCAACTACTTTATACAAAAGAAAATTGTTGTTCTACATAGCATGAAGGAAAACACTCGCACTTCTCCTCCCACACCCAAAAAACAATAAAATTAAATATAGTTAGAATCCGGCACAGATCATTAATAATCAAAAGCCATTATCCTCCAATGACTGTTCTTTGGCCAGTGTAAAAGGTTGTGGTTTCAGTCCAGTTCCGAGAGGGAGAAGTACCATTGCAATTCATATTCTTACTAGTTGTCTTAGCTGAGTGCCCAAATACTGACTGGATACTGCAGTTGGACACTCCTATATGGTTCTTCCAGGACACACTGATGAAAAACATTATAACTGTGCTCCCCATCCAGTAGCTATGCTGTGGATTAACAGTGGAATTGAGTCTTCAGGGTTTTCAGTCTAGTTCATCTCATTAGTTCCACATTAATTAAAATAAAATAAATAAATTGAGTATTAATTTGTCAATAACCATATACCTAAAGGCAAATGAAATGGTGTAGCATGAAGATCAAAACCACTGTCAGATTGGCTTCATTACGTTTTTTGGACAATGTTGATCTTTAAGATCTTTGACACAGTTGAATTCAACATAGATTTTCCTCCCTTAAAGCTAGTAATCTTTTTCTTTCTCCTTCTACATTTCATTGGACCAAGAAAAAATGATGCATTAAAGTAAAGCCATTGATCAATTTGACAAGTACATTCAATAATGTGATGTCTAATAAATGCTGTGCAATTGTTTAACAAGCTGAATGTATCATCAGAAGACACGATGTAGTGTATACCATGCTTTATTTCTATTTCTGCTGTGTCAAGATATTTAGCAGTTATTTACCTATCATGCAATGTAAGCTCTGCCAGAGACTCCTTTTAGTGGTTCTTTGCAATTTAATCAATCACCGGAAAGATTTGTAGATGCCAAGCTGTTATTGAGTAAAATAAGTGTCTTTTACTCACTTGTGCCAATAAGTATGCAAAAATGCAACCTGAACAAGGTCTGCACAATTATGCACATTGACTAGCATAAGTTCCATTTAGTTTTTATTAGTTTAAAATGGAGATCAGTTGCAATGCTTCACTTTATATAGCACAGAGAAACAGCTTAAAATAACAAGTTTCAATATACTGCTGTTGTTTCACTTAAAATTTTTGCACTGTAATAACCAGCAGGGTTAGATACACACACCAATGTGGCTTTTCATGAAAGGTTTAATGAATTATTCCTCTTAATTTCTGTTTGTGAAATGATTTTTCATTAATAACTGCAGGATTAGAAAGAGGGGAAAAAAGAAACCAGATTCAATATCTGAAAAAGTTGGGGGGTGGGGAGGCAAAGGAACAAAATGTGTGAAAAAGCATATTTTTCATTAGGTCCTTTTTTGGCCTGGCTATTTTAATATTTCTTACACCTTGAATGTGGGTAAATTGGTTCTTGGCTTATTTCACTCCAAATGGATCTCAAGGCCAATAATCTATTATTCATGATGTCCAGGAAAAACAAGACTAGTGGGATTTGTTATGTGTTGTTTCTGTAGCCCCATAATGTGCTTGGTGCTGTGCACATCATATAATTAGAGCTATGTCCCAAGGAATTTACAATCTAAATTTGGCAAATGATAACTAAACTGTGCTGTATACAGGTTTGTTTTTTTTCCTACAGCCAAACCTGCATACTGACATAGGAGGACAATCAAGACAGAAGGGCTCACCTTAATGAGATGTATAGAGAAGATATAGGCATTACATGAATTTATTAGGACAGAACCTAGCTGGCAAACTACCTAATTCTTGACTGTTAGCTAGCTCTATTGCTGCATACAGCCCAAGCTAAGAGAGATCAAGATTCAAGGAAACAACATATCTACATTCTTAAATTTGGAAGCAAAAATTTGGGTTAATGTAGTGTAACGATTAACTGGTTAGCTTTATGAATTGTTGATTAAACACACAGAGGGGCACTATATCTGATCAGGTTTATTCATGAAATGTGCAATGGGAGGATGGAAATAGAACATTCCCCTTTCATCATCTTTCCAAGAAGACAGTCTGGCTACAGTGTGTTCCATGTTTTTTCCCTTGGTTACTAGTTACTTTATTGGTTACCCAGACTCTAACATGCCCTGTTTTCTTTGAAGAGCAGAAGCATAGTAGATGGTATTTTCTAGTGATTAGAGAAAAGCAATTGGAATCAGGACTGCTATAGATATTGCCCAGCTCTGCCATTGATGTACTGGGTGATCTAGGGAAAATTGCTTTCCCTCTGTGTCTCAGTTTATCTGTTTATGCAGTGCATATAATACCTAACATCAGAGCTTAAGTAATTTTTATGAAGCACTTTGAGATCCTTGAACTATAAGTGCTACTTAAGTTCAAAAGTATTACTAGTAGTCAAAAGTGATTTCTATTGTTCCTACACTTTGTAGTGAGAGTTTAAGGAAGTTTGAAGCAGCTGATGCAGCAGGTTCTGGTGTGTAACAACTTCCTGGATAGTATCCTATTTTCTCCTGTGAGAACAACGCAATGATTGTTCATGTTTTCAAACAAGATCCAAAGGACATTTAATGTTCATGGTTCTGCTGTGATGAAGAGTTAAGAGAGAGGGTTGTAAAGATGCTTTCCACTCATTTATATGTGCTTACATCTGCATATGCATTTTAAATCTTTCAGACTGCTAATGTATGCAGGGCATTTGAATGTCACATTCCTGTTGATTTAGAAGTACAATCTTACTGCTCAAGGAAGTATGTATCTATAAAGTATATTTATATTTACTTTTTTTACTTTTACTCTCATCTTTGTTGATTTCTTTAGTGGAATGCTAGAATCAAAGAACATCAGAGGTTTGTTATCTGTAATGAAGAGAGCATTGATTTAATCCTTTGAGCTAAGAGAATAAACTTCAAACGCATTACATTTTTCCAGTGCAGGAAAAATAGTCTTGGCTATAATCCATTTATCTTAGAACTAAAGGCTTCACTATCCATCTTATCTACTGAGCTGAAAGAACCTTAGAAGTCTCTGATTGCTTTACAACTAAAAATACTTTCTTTAGTCCTGCAGACTTGCAATTAAGCTAATATTTTACTAAGATTTAAAGGTCTTCAGCTTGTCCCTCACATTCCAGATATTGCAGATAGTAGACCTATTAATGCTGTACTTCTGTGCCACATCACCAACTTTTTCTCCTTTCTAGGTCCCTGAGAATCTCTAGTTTCTGCTTTAAATGCAACATAGGTATTTTTCTTTTCAATATTGTCCTGCCAAGCTGCTCTTGCTGCCGCTGCAGTATTAGGTCTCAGGGTATGTCTACACTTAAACTGCTGCAATAGTGTAGCTGCACCGGTGCAGCTTCCCCACTGTAGTGCTTCTGTGTATACAATATCTATGCTGAAGGGTGGGCTTTTCCTGTTGGCATGAGTAATCCACCTCCTTGAGAGGCAGCAGCTAACACAATGAGCCTCAGTTACTGAATGTAACTCCTCATACAAAGCCGTTGATTAGCTCTAACAGGCTATTTGAGACTTTATTAGTAGATGATTAACTAACAAAAGGCTATAAGGTAGTGGGGGGAAGGACACATTTTGGATTCAGATAACGAGGCTTTTTGGTTAATGGGAATTTAGATGATTGGAATTATACTGTGTATATATTTGTTTATGTAAAATAAAATTTCAGATTAACAGTTTTGCACTCAATGTAGGTTTTATATCTTAGTAAAAAATATGAGATTTCCTAGGATTTGGTTATTTTAATTATATAAAGCATACAGTATCTATCAGAAAGTAGCACTTACCGAGGTTAATGTGAAGAGAAAGAAGGCAGAAGTATACTTCGTTGAAAGTTGCTATTAGCACACGTTAACTTTATGTAGTGTCACTGATACGGTGATAACTATAAATGCATTTGTTTTGTATGTTTGAAACCTTATATGGCAAAACAGGCCTATTTTTGCTGATGGGGCAGATGCAATAAATTCTTTATTGGTATCATTGCAAAAAGATAATATATCAGAAAATGCTATATCTTGAAAAGATTATTCTGAAAATTGCAGCGTCATACAATTATTTATCTGACTGTAGCATGTTGAGTTTGATTCATCATTCTCATGGATAACTGGGATATTAACTATTTGAATCCTATTAGACAAAAGTATGTAACAATTTTAAGAGGCAGTTGTCAGAAACTCCTGGTTTTCAGAATGCACAAACTAAGCATTTAAGAAAAATTAGGATTTACACCTGCATTCATTGATTTCAGTGGGAATTCACAATATTAGTGGGAGTTTTGGGTGTTGCAGGAAGTGAAGAACAAGATTTGTACGGTGTACTTTTTTTTTTTTTTTTTTGGAAACCAATTTGGGCAGCAAATTGTTTTCAATCACAGGTTGGACCCTACACATATAGAAAGGTTTGGTATAATGGAATTGCAGCAAGCAACCACCAGTATGTAAATGAAAACAGGAAAAATATTTAGCTAAAGCAATGGTTTTAGGAATTAGTGAACTCATGCATTATGAAAAATTGAACTCTAGAAATGGTAAATAGAAGGAAAAGTTATGGTCAGACATTGTGCTTTAAAATATAAATCTATTTGCAAGTTTTAATTCCATGTTCTGTTCATGATTAGAAATCTTAAACTGGTTTTTAAATTGTTTGCATAAAATCTCTGCAATTCACCTTTTAATGTTTGCATTTCTTTGAAGATATGCAGTAGGTGCATATTTGTGGAGGGTAATGGCTGCATCTTTCTACAGTTATCCATTTTGGGACATACCACACCAATATGCAGCAGCGGTTAATGCATCAACTATAGCACTTGCCTGGATGAGACTGTTGCTTCAGTATATCAGAGTGACAGCTCTGATATATTTAAGACCAGCTTTCTATTTAAAGCTCAACTGTTCTAAGTCATTTAAAATCCATTTGGTCAATCGGATTGTCTTGAAATTTGGTGTGCTTCATGGGTGTGGACTCAGATGATGGGGCGGGGATAAAGATTGGAGGAGTGAGAGGGGAGGAGTAGGGTCAGTTGGGACACCGGGAAAGGAAACATGGGGCTGAGAAGAATGACAAGAGCACCTGTTAGCCCTCATTCCCCTCCAATGTGTGTGCCATGACCATCCACAGGGCTGTGAACTGCCTGCCTGCCTCCGTCACAGGAGCCAGATTCTGAGGGGCTTGCTTTTCTGGGGGTAGGTGTCTGAGCCAATCTTCCTCCCCCCGTGTGAGACAGGATCTGGGAACGTCCTGCACCTCTGGGTGAGGATGGGAACTTAGAACTGGAATGCTCAGCGCATGCACCAAGAACACACTGCTGACATGGGGGTGAAGAGCTGAAAATGGGCATGTTTGATACTTATCAGAAATTCTCCAGCATTGAGGAAGGGGAACACCCACTGACGTGAACAAAGCAGTCCACACATCTCATAGCTATTGTTTCAGACTGTAGTCATCTGCAGCAGGTATTCTATTTCATCTGGGAACCATTCGTTGAGATGAACAGGCCACTTCACACCTCTCTGAACCTGCTGATGTCATACCCTGCTGATGATGGATGTGAAGAGCCCCTTCCCTCCATTCTCCCTCTAATTTCATAAAATATTCTGCAGCACCAGCTCTGCCCTAGTCTTAACTCTATGGGCTCATCTACACGTAAAACGCTACCATGGCATGGCTGTACTGCTATATTGCTTCAGTGTAGCCACTACCTAGGTTGACAGAAGAATTCTTCCATCAACTTTGCACTGTCTACATGGGGATTTTGGTCATTTCAACTCTGCTGCTTAAGGGTGTGGATTTTTCACACCCCTGACCAACGCAATTAAACCAACCTAATTTTCTAGTGTTTGAATTTTGTCGATCTTGTTGTTCTGGAAGGGCACAAGCTATTAACCAGCAAACTTAACACTGCGGCAACAGAGTTTGTTGCCATTGAATAAAGTACTAAGGTTGTATTACAAGGTAGGGTTTATAGTGCATTTAGAATCTATTAGTTCTTTGTTAATAACAGCAGTGATAAGATATGTGCTATTTCAAAATAAGCTTTTGTAGTGCCATGGAAAAATTAGCCCCTATTTTGATATCGCTGTTTATATTGTACAGGGATATTCACTCTTAGAACTGAACTTCTGAACTTTGCAGCCTTTGCACAATAATAATGCAAAGATTAAAAGACCAATGTTTTGACAAGCCATAGACGTCCTGAAGTTGTGCTTGGCCATCATGTCGTGATCAATATAGAATGATTTACAACTGAGCTTCCATAAAATGAAAGTTTTGATAGACATGTTGCTTAAAGCTTGCCTCATCATAAAAAATATATTTTACAGCTCCTATATGGATGTATGAGCTTCTTATCTTGTAGTCTTCCTGACTCACAGGGGAATAATAATAATTGCAATAAATCTAGAAAGCTTTCATGTTAACCTGACTTTCCTTCAGACCTACAAAAGTTCATGACCAAAGAGAAGTGGGATACAAAAGCTGTACATTTTACCAAGGGATTAATTGAGTTTCCAGAATTCTGAAATCTTTAACAAAGTGTACCGTCAGGTAAGATTCTCTGTTATCAGGTTTGGTAGTTAATATTTTTCCAATACTATTGTTTTTTTCGCACTTTGCTTCTAACCACCTTAAAAATGTGTGATTAACTCCTCTCCCTCCACCCCCCCCCCCCCCCAACATATAAACATTTAATACTATTGGGTTTTAGAAGTACTGATTCAATAGATTTTGGTGATTTGTAGTACTATGGAATTGGATGCCAGGTTTTAAGTCTGAGTTTGTAAACCAGGTTGTAAAAGCAAAAAATAAAAACAAACCCTTTAAAATTAGGACCCTTTCTCCTACTTTCAGACCTTTGTGAATCATAGTGATGAAATAGGTTTGCTTTTATTTTACAAATGGAGGATAAAACAAACAAAAATATTTTATATAGCAAGTTGGTTTGACACACAGATCTTTTTTTGATATGTTATTTATAATTGATATCTTTTAAAACCACATGGCACCTTCTCCAAAGAGCTTATCGCCTTTCAGTCAGTTGTTTCTAGGGTGTGTGTATCCTCTGTGCATATTAGAAAAATGGCATGAGATAAGGCTATAGACTTCTTTTGTAGAGAACAACCACTGTGTTTTAGAGTAAAATGTAATAACATATGAAACCTATACAAACTATGCAATAGCACAGGGACATGTTGACAACATACTCGTACTAATTCCATGATATGCGGCATGGAAATGCCTCTGGATACTACAGTAATAGAGATCCTAGATTAATGAAGAGAAAAGAAAACATCTCTTTAAAATGTGGAGTTTTTCTGGCAATGCAGTTTGCTCCCAGTCCCCTTCCATTCTCCTCACTGGCTTCCAGTCCCAGTTCCCCCCCTCACCTGTCTCACTATCCGAGCCTACTTGCCTAACCAGTCCCAGGATCCCCTCTTTCCATCCAGCTCCAGTTCCAGTCCCAGTCTCCCCTTTCCTCACCCAGGCTCCCAGTCTAAGTCTTCTTGTTCAGCCAGTCCCAGCCACAATTTCTCTCACTGGACTCTTTGTCCCATCTCCTCTTTTTCTTCTCCCTGGCTGTCTTTTTTCTCCTCTCCATTTGAATCATACAGTTTCTTCCTCCACATTGCCTGGGATCACCGAGAGCACAGGAAAGACAGATTCCCTGTCTGCTCCCATGCCTGTCCCTTCTCAGCCCACAGCAGCTGGGAGAAGACATTATGGGGAAAGTCTGGCTTCCTCACTGTAACCCTGGGCTGGATAGAACATTCTTGGTTGCCCTGTGGGTATAATGCATGTGCAGTCCAGTCACTGAGAGGAGCTGTGAGGTGATGGAGCATGCTCTGTAGGTATGTAATCCTTGGCAATGTTAGCTTCTAAAATCAAAGAAGTCTCTTCTCTGCATGTATGAACTGAGATTTTTTTCAAAGGATTATAACTTTGCTAAATCAGGGCAGGATTTTCATAGGGATGTACCTTTTGCTGTCCCTGACACAAAGGCCATTCCCTACCAAATTTCAAGACCCTGCTCCAGAGCCATGTGGGCACTAGAGCTGTTCAAAGAAAAGGTCACCAGAAATTTGTAGCGTGGGCAAAACAACATAAGAAAATAGAATGGCCATACTGGGTCAGAACTATGATCCAGCTAGCTCAGTATTCTGTCTTCCAGCAATGGCCAGTGCCAAATGCTTCAGAGGGAATGAACAGAACTGGGCAATTATTGAATGATCTTTTCCCCGTCATCCAGTTCCAGCTTCAGCCAGTCAGATGTGTAAGGGACGCCCAGAGCATGGGGTTGCAGCCCTGACCCTCTTTTGAACCCAATTATATTTTTGGCCTTCACAACATCCCCTGGCAATGAGTTCCTCAGGTTGATGGTGCATTGTGAGAGGAAGTACTTTTATGTTTGTTTTAAACCTGCTGCCTATTAATTTGATTGGATGACGCTTGGTTCTTGTGTTATGTGAAAGGGTAAAAAAAACACTTTACTATTCATTTTCTCCACACCATTCATGATTTGTAGACCTCTAATATATTCTCCACCCTCACAGCTCCGCTGACTCCTGCCCCCTCCTCTTGCACACAGCTTGCCTGGTTTTGGCTGTCAGTGCCCAGTGTCAGTCCCCCACCTTCCCTGCACAGCTGGCTCTAGCCCTCAGTGCCCTGCATTTTCATGCTGTAAGGGATTACATATTGCTCATGTTTGTCGAGACGTCTATTTTTTGTATTAATATAATACATATCTGAAATTTCCAAAATATACAGCTTAGAAAATCCAAAATTACTTTGTTTTCATTGCTGGAAATCACTGGCCCTAGTTATAAACAACTGAAAAGAGAGTGAAGGGTTGGGCAACCATTGCCATGCTATCAGTCCTGCTTATAGTACACTTGAAAAATTCACAGCACAGCTTTTAGCATTCTGCTTCCATCTGTGTGGTTTGATGTATTGTCGATACGCTCGTAAAATAGCCTAAGGATGCTTAATAGCAATGTTAAAGATGCTGGGGCGAAATCAAAGTTCTCATTAAGGAAAACATTACTGATGCTACATCTGCAATCCCAAGAAGATACATGGTTAAGAGAGAGTGGTGACACATTTTTAAAGTTCACACCTAGAAAAGAACATGTATATAGCTGAGGTAACTGTTGGTTAAATCTGTCCATTTCTTTCAGCCACTACCAAAGAATGAACTCTGCCCATTCACCTATCAGTTAGTAAATGAAAATCAACTCTACTTCATTTTTAATTTATAAAAGATCATGGTATGGCTGAAAGACTTGATGAAGCAAATGTTTATATAGAATGTGAACAAAAAGTACAATATACAGTACAATATATAGTAGTTTCACAGATAGTTTTTTAAAAAGTCATACAATTCATGTTGTGTAACAGCTAAAGTAGCAAAGTATTTTCTATTATAAACCCTCTGTTTTCACATGTCCGTACATTTTTTAAACATTTTGCACAGTTGGCCTCTTCACATTGTTTTAGAGAGCTGTGTAAAACTTATTTAGGGCTTTGTAATAAAGGGAGGGTGAAAATGTCACACAAGCACTACATTTTCCAACTGGAAAAAAATGTTGCTGAACCGCACTTGAATTTTGCCCTGTGTGCAGTTGCTACTGAATAGTTTGTGTTTGCTAAGTTTTAAAAAAAGTCATTAGTACAATGAATTCTGTGTGTTTTCAAATGTGTTCTGATGTATGCACTGTAGGAAATATTGTCAGGTTTCAAGCTGCTATATTAATCTCAGATGCTCTGTGAATGGAGGATGTTTCATCCACTGAAGAGCTTCAAAACAGCTAGGGATTATTTAAAAGTCAAGAACATATTCTGGAAACTCCAGGCTGTGTAAAAGAGATCCTCCTACATCTGCTTCTCTCCCTATCCAGAGATTGAGGAGGTCCCTAAAGGGAAGGAATTTGGTATGATCTGAAGTTTGCTGTGATGCCTAAGGACATGGCCTAAACTTGCTTTGGACACATTGTAATTGGAGTCAGTGTGCTAACTTCTATTTGAATTTCTTACAGTTTCTCTTCTTTTTTGTAGATTCTGTTCCTGCAATGGGTAAAAAGTGCAAAACCCATTTCTCATGCCTGGAAGTGGTCCTCATTGTCCTCTTGGTGCTGATTACAATAATTGCTTTGACCCTTCTAGTTCTTCTCTTTATTTCTAAAAAAAGCCCGACTACAAGGAAAAATGGCAAGTTACTTAAAGTTATTTTGATACCATTATCAGAAGCCATGTAATTGTCTTGATCTAGAGGGTTTATTGGGACCTGGTAAAGCTTCATGAACAAAGTCTGAAAATGAATTTGTTATGAACTCATTGGAAGTCTGTGAATTTATTATACTTATTTCTATGATGTCAATGTTTAGTTAGAGGCTTCAGCTAGGATTAGGTCACATTGTGCAGTGCACTGTACAAACACATAGTGTGTGAGAGTCCCTGCCCTGAGGATTTTACGGTGTAAACAGACATGATAGACTAGCATGGGAAAGGAAATAGACACAGAGAAGCGAAGGGACTTACCCAGAGTTACTCAGCAGACACAGGAATAAAAAAACCTTGTCTCATGACTTTCTGTCCATTGCCCTTCGAACTAGACCATGCTGCCTGCCATACATTGCTTCACAATCGAATCACAGTAAACATAGTATGAAAAGGCTCTTGCCCATAGGTCACTGGGAACTTAGGCCCCTACAACTGCATTTTTTTCATAGTAAGATCGATCTTTGAATTAACTATGTCATCCAATGTAAGTGTTATACACATGACTGAGGCCAGTTTTTGTAAGGAGTCTCAATGTGCACCTGAAAATTTGTGTGAGCAAAATTTGTTTGTATAATCTGAACAGATAGAACTAGATGTTTTTTCTTCTTGGACATTTTGTTCTTTCAAGAAAATAAAAATACATATTAGAAGAAAAGTAACGTGAAGATGATCTCCCCATCAGTACCCTCCCTTCCAGAGAAATGAGACTTGAGTGGAACTCTCACCTTCAAAACTGTCCATCGTTCTCTGCATTTCCTTAGCAATATGCATGGCATTGTCATTGATCCTCTTCCCCTGCATGGTTATTCCAATTAGTGAACCAAAGAGAATTATGATACAGCTGTCATCATGTTGGTTATGTTCAGATTTGCAATCCTTTCTCCACCCCATCCACACAATTGCCCATGCTGGCTGAAATTTCAGGAGTATGGGCGTGAAACCCTTTCCTGCAATAATGCAACATAAACCTCCGTGTACACTTTCTCCTGACCTTGGTTACTCCTAGGGTTTGTTCCTGCCTATAATTTCTTCCACTTCTGCGGGCCACTCCAACTACTTTTGTATCCTGGGTTTTAGCTACTTGGTAACTTGAGTCAGCAGAAATAACTGCCTTCTGTCCAAGGACCTAGAACCTTCCAGAGTTACCCGCCTGTTGTCTCTCACCTGCTCCGTCTCAGTCTCTGTATAAAGCTCCTTTGCATGTGGAAGCATAACAACTAGAGGGTGAGATTCTTTGCTGCACCTCAAAGCAGCACATTCACAGCCTAAAGGGAGGATGGGCTACGGAGGCTTTAAGCAGCCTTTGCAGCCCCCTCATCTTTGACTGCTACAGAGGCTACAAAGGGCTCCAGCATAATTTAAATAGTATTGGGGGCATAAGCTACAGCACCTTCTTGAGCTGTCCTGGAGGCCACTGTGTGCCTGAAATCTTTGCAGAATTGTAGGCTGTGTCCCACTCTGACAACTCACCTCTCACCCCCAGCACCACCCCTTACTGAAGGTATTTCTAAGGAGGCCTTGGAAGGTAGCCTTACGGCTGCTGCCCTCAGCATCTGCACCAAGAAATCCTCCCTCAGTAGTACTGGAGTTTGTAGAGCCCTTTCGTGCTGCTCCAGCCCTTTTACCTGGCATAGAGGAGCTGGAATGGGGATGAAAATCTGACCCAGAATATTAAAAGTAAAGTTTTGAATAGGCCCAGGGTTTAATGTTCTTTTTTTTCATTTTTATTTGTTTCATAGTGGTCCTCCAAATTTGGTGGTTTGGTTTTTCTGATTCAAACACCTATCAGAAGGCATGAAACATTGACTGCCACTACCTATTTTTGGGTCTTTACAAAACTACTTGGGCTCCTGTCTGTTTCTTGTGAGGATGAATATGAAATTGAGTAAGGCACTCAGCAGAATAATCTCTGAGTTATTTATTTTGATGTTAAAATCAATTTAATTTACACCTTCCCCACATTTTCAGTTTTGATATTTATGAAAGTTTTGCCCTGACAATGCAGAACTGCAGCGTAGAAATTGTCAGGGATAAAGCTGTAAGTTTGGCATATTGATGAAGCATCACTGAAAAAGAAACTATCCCATTATGGCTAGTGAGTTGAACTGTATACATAGGCATGGAACATATTTTTCAGCAACATCAATTTAAAAAGCCAAGTCAGTGGGTCTCTTGTAGGCTAGGGCCACATCTCTCCAGAAGCTGGCAGAAGTTCTGTGTGCACATAGCAATGAACTACACTGACACGAGCAGAATACTGATGGATTATATAGGACTTGTTTCAAGGTTTGGTGTACAATGATTCAGGCTATAAGCAGGGCCATGGGTTGCCTGCTCTGAATTCTGAAATCCCACTTATGCTTAGGGTGACCAGATAGCAAGTATGAAAAATTGGGACTGGATGTGGTGGGTAATGTAAGACAAAGCCCTGAATATCGAGACTGTCCTTATAAAACAAGGACATCTGGTCACTCTACTTATGCAACAGGAAGCTAATTTTGATATCAGGTTCAAAGATGATAAATTCCACAGGCATTTGGCAACCATAATAAATGGGACTGCTCACCATACACAGCGTTTATAAATAACAGAAATTTTACCTGATAATCAAGTTCCTCCTTGCTCAATTTTCTGAGAAAAATGTCTCTGTTCAAATCTGATATGTTCATTGCTTTTAATGTTTTCACTCATATCTGTTCTATATAGGAACTCAAAACCTTTCAGCTGCTGACTCTAACTACCTAATTGGTGTTGGCCGAGCTGACTGCACTGGACCAGTTGCAGAAGTCCCTTTGGTATGTACAGGAACTTCATAACGTGTCTGTGAAACACGTTATCTTAGTATTCTTTCATGTACCAAATCCAATGGCTTGCGTAGCACAGCTATGCAAGATATTTGCTTTCTTTAATGAACAGATAGAACTTTCTTCTGACATTACATGAGGCATGATCACCCTTTGTTTGCAGTCTGTCAAACTGCATAGAATGAAAGTCTCAACTAACTGTTCTTCAGAAAATGTGCCTTAGTTGATCTTTTTTTCGCATCTAGCTGCTGCACAGATATTTGAATACTGAATCACCAAGTCTTTATATTAATCATTGTTTGCTAAACAGAAAAGGGAAAAATTAGATGAGAAATTGCTTTTTACTTAAAAATTTACATAACTATATTATGAAAATTAGTGAACATATAGGCAGGCTGAGTAAATGTAATATGTGTTACAGGGTATGTATATACAGTGGCAATTTTCTTACTGCATACTATTCTGATTTACCTCTCTCTCAAAAACAAAAAAGAACAAAAAAGTCAAGCAACTACAAGTTGGCCTTGATTCTATGCACGAGTTATAGGATACTTAATATGGAACCTAGATCATTCTTTTTTGAATGGTTAGCTGTAATTTGGTCCTGTAGTGATTTTGTTTGGAGAAATATATGCAAGTGAAAATATGTATTAAGTCAGTGCGGGATTGGCCTAATGCTGTATTCTGCTGCAGATGGGCTATGCCAACCCTGACCAGCTGGCTGGTGGAATTCTCTCACGTCTGTATAGTAGAGCTTTCATTGTGGCAGAGCCTGATGATTCCAAAAGAGTGGTGTTTGTTAGTGCTGACATAGGAATGGTGTCTCAAAGACTGAGGCTGGAGGTATGTGAATAACATCAATTGGTCTTTACTTTTTGTGTTAATTTTAAAAAATGATTCCATGTTTTTGTTTGTTAATAAAAATAACAAATATTGTCACACTTACCCCAATCAGGTTTGCAGCCTCATTGTTTTAGATGTTGTACAAACATGTAGGTGGAGGCAACCCTGGTCCCAAAGAGCTGACAATCATTTGATTTACAAAGAGGGCTTTTATTCTGTTTGTATTAGTGGAAAACTTACCAACAGAGCATGCCCGATATTGGGTCCCCTGTAATGTCTGATTTCAAGTACTAGTATGAGGAGCTAACAGGTGTCAACAAATTCTAAAAAATGTTATTTAGAATAAAAACTTGTAAAGCAAAAATGTGTTTAATTATTTTCTGTTTAGAGAACAGAATAGGTGGCTTCTAGATGATGTTTCAGGGCAGATTACACAACCTCAGGAAATTTAATTATGATGAGCCTCATTTCAGCCAGAAATTAAAATCAAGTATTTTAAGCTCACTCATGTCCTATTCACCCAGAATTGGTCCTAGGGGTATGTATGATTCTTATTCTTGTCTGTGATGCACATTTGGTGGTCAAGTGGCACATAAGGTTTTCTTGCCTGTAGTGCTTTCTTGGTACCAGATAGTTAGTGTGCGGTGAATATCAGCAAATAAGTGTTTCTGATTTAAATTCTTAGAAGATCAAACTGGTGAGAGTGTCAAGAAAGGGTGAATGGTGGGAAGAAATGGGAATCCTCTACGTAATTTTCATATGTCTTGTAATAATAAATAAGACTGGCTGTAAATAAACCACAGTAGCCTTTATTTACTGCATTTAACAACTTCAAGGGTTCTTTACTGAGTGTTCAGATACGCTTCTAGTTACTCAGTCATTAGTATGTGTGTTTGGGGGGGATGTGGGAAAGGAGAACTGTGCTATTACCACAAAAATAAAAAAAGAAAGAAATCCAGGATTATACATATCTATTATTGTCTTGGTGCGAGGACTGACCTAACACTCTCTGGCCTTTCAGGCATGTTAGAAACACCATTTGTAATAACTACCTCCTTCCTTTTAGGTAATGAAGCAATTGAAGAGTAAATATGGGGAGCTATACAGACAAGACAATGTTATACTGAGTGGCACTCACACCCATTCAGGACCTGCAGGCTATTTCCAATATACTATCTTTTTGATAAGTAGCAAGGGATTTATCAAACCATCCTTTAATGCCATTGTAAATGGGATTATAAAGGTAGGTGTTTTCAGTTAAATTTTCTCCCTAAAATATATGAATGTACACAGCAGGGACAACCTTTGTGGGTTTTTTAAATTTTTTTTTATGAGTATAGGAGTAGCCCAGAACGGTCAAGGGGACATCAATTTCAGTGTTTCATGACATCATCATCCTATTTGTTGAAATATTTTAGATTCACAGTGACCAATTTGATCAAATCAGCATACAAACTGCTGCATTATTTCTTTAGCAAGATACGATTTAATATTACTTTAAAATGTAAATTAAGTTTGATTGATACTAGCTATTTTAATTTCTAAAGTATAACACCACATCAAATGTAAAAAAGGGAAGAAAATGCAACAAAGAATAGCCCCAGATTTATCTGTTGTAGGTGTAATGATTCACCTTTCTTTATCTGGACTTTCAGTAAGGTTCTTAGACACAGAAGACACATACTTGCTTTCTACATAGCACCTCTTCACTGTTACTGCACTGATGTTCCTTGCCTTTTTGCTTTTCAGAGCATTGATATAGCACACCAGAATATGAAAAAAGGAAGAATTTTTATTAATAAAGGTTTGATAGAAAATAGCCAAATCAACAGAAGTCCTTACTCCTACCTTCAGAATCCAGAGTCTGAAAGAAACAGGTGAAGAAGAAGGGAGATGCTATAGCTCTTAAAAACAAGCATGAACTGTTGTCAAAAAATGTTCTGGGGAGACAGTGTTGAAGAACTATATTTCCTTATGTCATCAAAAGCGAAGTCTAGATCCCAACTTTTCCCTTACCAGTTGATGGTGAGGTATGGGAGCTTTTAGCAATAATAAAGGGCTAAACCCCACAACTTCATGCACTAGTTGGCTGATGGTAGCCAACCCACCCAGGTGGCTCATGCTTCACTTTTTTACCATGCTCCTGAGCATGTGTGCTGGTATCTTTTTTATATTTCTGTGTAGGGAATCTTCTACTCTAGCTGGCCTTGTGCTGGGTTTTTTAAATTAAATAAAGCATTCCAAGGTTAACATTTCGGTCAGATACAGCCTCTTCCCATTGGAAACACTACTATGTTTAAAAGAAACATTTGGGCACAATTGCTTACAGATGAGAGACTAAATAGAGTTACTGCATCTGATTCTCAGTTAACAAGCCTTTTTAATGCCCCCTGTCAGTGTATAATATCCCCTGGGAAGGGCCTTCCTGACTGGTGAAGGGATTCTAAATCAGCCCCACTCTCCACCCCTGGCATGTCTAAGGGGCATTGGGTCACACTACACTACACCTGTTCTCTGCTTCCCATGGTCCATAGGAAGCCTTTGGAATGCAAAACATAAGTTACAGAAGGCTCAGGGCTATTCTAATGTTGTACTGGGGGCTGCCCCCACCACACACACACACAATTGCCACAGAATATGGGTTGCCCAAAGGGACCTACAAGTCATTTTTGTCACTGCTCATTCCATCCCTGCCCTAAGCGCAGAAAAAGAGTAATTGAGAATCTGGCCTTTATGTTTCATGTAGAAAATATGTCACTGCTATAAATTCAAATTTTGGTTAGAGTGTGACAAAATGGAAAGCAGCATCAACAGTTCTTGTAAAAAACAAATAGTTTTATATCACAGCAAAACGAAAGCTCAGTTTTCTTCGGACAAGCAGCAGGATATACTACAGGATGTAACTTTTGTCACTGAATTTAGCAGCTTTATATAGTAGCTCCTTGTAAATATAAAAGTTGGAAGCTGATGACCTCAGTTCATTTTCTTGTTTGGTATATTTACAGAGTGTGACACTGGCTGTGGCACTGAAGTGATTTCTCTGTTTTGTTCTCCAGGTATTCATCAAATACAGATAAAGAAATGGTGGTACTGAAGATGGTAGATGTAAATGGACAGGAGCTAGGCCTTATCAGGTACTGAATCCTAAAGCAAAATTCTCTTCTAAACATTGTAACATAAACTATGCCCCCAAATATGTCTTTTCTATCGATTGCATTCTTTGTAGGCATCAAAAATGTCCATATTAACCTTTCATCTTGAGGTCATTCATTCAAATCCTTCCCATAGACTACGGGCAGTGGGGGCTAAGGTAGCTTTAAGTCACCTTTGCACCCTACCTGGGGGGCTGTCTAGGTTATGGCCAATTCCCCAGGCTGCCTTATGGGCTGTAGCACTGTCTCGGCTCTCCACAGCACATGTGCTGTGGTCCTGCCTATGGCACACTCCCTCTACCAGGGCTTGTGAGGGAGTTCTTGGAAAGCAGGTCTACAGCTGTCTTCCATAGCAACAAAGGGAATCCTCCCCTAGCTGGATACAGGGCTTTTAGGGTCACTTTACACTACTCCTCCAACCCTTTTACCCAAGGGTAAAGGGGCCCAGAGCCAGGGTGAGGATCTCTCTTCTAGTGCCTCATTCTATGAAATGCCCCATATATCATGTAAATTATGCCGTTGTTTCACTAGGGCCCTCACTTCATATGCTGAGATAGCATGTAAAATGGTGCGCGTTAGTAACTCATTTTCTATTTGAGATTTGAAGGCGAGTATTTGGCTGTACAAAGTTCAGAACTCAAGGCCAGGCAAACAAATGACAAAACTCGCAATACTTACCCAATATTTGAACTTCTTCATTTAGCTCAGGGCATGAACATCTGGGTGGGGTCAAGCTGTGTCACAAGAAACCTGAAGCTTTATTGTACAGGGGGATTTTTGCACATCTTTTTTCACCCTGCTGCACACTGTTATATACTCTACAGGTGAGGGGGAAAGGTTTGTTGCTTAGGCAATTTGTAACATGGAAGAAGCCTTGTTATTTTGCAAGATTTTGTGTGCATTCACATCACATATCACAAGGTGCCATAACACATCTTACATTAACCATCACACAGGCATATTAATAAACATTGCTAATTTATAATGCATACATCTTTATGACGTGAAACTGGTGGCAATTGCTAAACATAAAACTGCAAAACAGTTTGCATTACAAACTTCTGTTTTATAGTTCTCAACATTTTTCAAAGCTTTTACCTTTAGAGCTGAACATTTCCATGCTTGGTCCTGCTTTTTCTCTTTTTGCATGTGCAAAATTGCTTCAGCCACTTTTTAAGTGACAAATGGGGACAAAATGCTCTTTCCCACTGTGACCACCTTTTTTTTTGTGGGAATAGCTTCAAAAGTTGGCATGTAAACAGAGCTTGATGACCACTATATGCTTTAAGTTTGGGGGGAAAAATTGAAACTAACAAAATTAGGTACATTTGAAAATGCAGAAGTAAGCATGTGCAGTCAAACGTTCAAAGACCTGCATTGAGCACACGACCATAGGTAGTGAAATACATATGGCAGTACAAGAGGCCCATTAACTTTTAAGCAAGGGCAAGCTGATTTGCTCTGGAGAAAGAGGGTGGCAAGCTGTGTCAATGAATGGAACATGGAGCTTTAAGCTTCCATCGGAAAACAATCAAAATCATGTACAATCAGAATAATGCAATATACATGTCATCTGTACACTTACTGTGTGATCCAAAGCCCATTGAGGTCAATGGAAAAACTCCCATTGACTGCAATGGGCTTTGGTTGAGACTTTTAGTCTGTCATTCTAATCTTTGATAAACTGACAACTGTTATTGAACAGGAAGTTTTTCTTTTTTACACCACTATATTTTTCCTTAAAAAAGAAAAGGAAATGAAATGCAAAACACCCACTAAATGATGCACTTCTAATTTCACAAAAGCCAGGAAAGACACAATTTCAGGACGAAGCAACAAACTTAATTCTGCCTCGTTGTTGGTACATTTGAGGATAGTCATATTACTGTGTGTGAGCACAGATTATTTTAGTTACTAGTATATCAAACCTAGTTAGAAATGATATTAGGCTATATCCCCAGTAGCCTGCAGCTTGGGGACTGGGGCCACACTACGCTCTGATCCTCAGGCTATCAGGATCTGATATATGCCTGAGAAGCAACTCACAACAGCCTTAATCTGGGACAGCTGCAGTGGTCCACAAGGTCTCATGAATCTGAAGTAGTCTTTGGTAGCAGGGAAAGAATGGAATTTTCCAAGCTTTTTAGGATGACATCTGGCTGTAGGAAGATTTTGATCAGATGTCTGTATTCAGGTAGAGGTTGAGAGATGGAGAAGGGAAGAAGGGACAGCAATTTCAGCTCCAAATAAGTAACTTTGGTTCTTTTCCCCCAGAGGAGAGATACCTTAGGTCAGCTATAACTAATATTAGTGAATGCATTTTCTGTATTTCCTGCATTTCCTATTTTCTGATTATTTATTAGCTGGTTTGCAATTCATCCAGTCAGCATGAACAACACAAACCATCTCGTAAATAGTGACAACGTTGGCTATGCATCTTACCTGTTTGAACAAGAGAAGAACAAAGGACTGCTTCCTGGAGAGGTTGGACTATGTTATGGCTACCGTGAGGAGTGTGATAAAACATAAATACAAAAAGGGCCAATAAAATGTGTTTTATGGAGAGATGCAGTCTCATTCAAACAGTGATCGCAGACAAATACTGCAGATGCACAATAAAGACGTACCATACATTTTATCATCTACTTTTTCCAATTATAGAAAAGAGAAATTATAAGGAAACTACTGTATATTTATTGCTTCCCAAAATAGTAATTGGCAACATTTATTTAGATTTCAAGGGACACTGCTGATTTGTTAAAATCCAAAATTTGATCTAGATTAAGAAAATATCTAATTTTCTAATGACATTTGGTTCAATGGGAACTACTCACGTGCATAAAGTTAAGCACATGGATAAGTGTTTTTAGGATTGTGGTTTTTAGTCATTTTCACTTTATCATCAGTTGCTATGCAGTTCCACTTTCGTAGGTTCTTGAGATTCTACAGTATTCGGAATGCAAACACTGTAGGACCATATTATTCCTTTGAAAAGACAATGTTTTAATTGAAACGTAAATATATATTTAAAATAGAAATGTGTGAACCTCATGAAGTGCAAGTGTTGAAAGCCCTTTGGAACTCTTTTTAAAGTTTTTTTTAATAGGTGAACATTCTTAAAAACCAAACCTGACAGAAGTGATGCCCTATTTAATCCAGCACAGAAAATTAATTCACTTAGAATTTTTCCACTCTCCTACATTTTTCCCTCTCACAAGCGGAATGCAAGCCTATTACCTATTAGATGGAGTCCAACTTTCAAACCAAAGACTTTTGAATGAGTTGGAAATTAGACAAAAAGTTTACTCATATCTCCATGGAAGCTTTTCTTTTGATGTTAGATTTTAAAAATACTTTTATTAAAACCAGGATCCTAATCTTACTGCCATGGCTTCATTGCTATTATTACTCAAACTAGCTAGACCAAAGCTATTGTGGGTATGTGCTACTTCTGATTGCAGTGTAGACATATCCTAAATTTACACGTTATGGATGGTGTGATATGTCATCTGTAATGGCTTATCAGAAAAGTTAAGATGAAGCTGTGAAGTTAAAGCACATTAAAACGCTGTGTGAATGCTCTCATTCTAAAGTAAAGTGGCCTTGAATGAAAACTTCCACCCAGAATTTTAATGCATTTGAATTATTCACTTTAACTTCATAACTTTAGTTAATTCATCTTAACTTCCCTAACTAATAGGTGAGTACTGCATGGGATGAACTAGTGTTATAGTGCATAAATGTGTATCGTGGCCATGGTCAGCCATTCAGTTTGCTGTCTTTAATGCTAACTTCATCTGTCAGCTTCTGTTCTCAGTGGTTCACACAAATCACATGAACAAAGAATGTTCTTAGCTAAGTGTCAGCTAAATCTGTCACTAGAAATAATAGTGAAAAATGAAGTAGAGTGGGAAAATCAAGCAAAAGTTTCAGCAAAGATTGCTAGAATTGAATGTCAATCATTAAGAATTAGAAACTGTGGGAAAGGAAGGTTACTGAATTGGGAGAGGATGGAAGGAATGTAATTTATTTTATATAATGAAAAGAGATAAAACAGAAGTAATGGCTCGGAAGCTTTTATTCCTAGCCTTGTCATCGATTCACTACATGACACTGGACTAAGTCACTTCACCACTTTGTGCCTCGGTTTCCCCATCTATAAAATGGGAATATCAATACTTAATTATCTCTAAATTGCTGTGAGGTGTGGAAGATTAATATAAAGTGCTTTGAGGTGCTCAGGCCAAAGGAGATATATAAATTCAAGGTACTGATTTTAAGTTTCTACGTGAAATATTTAAAAATTCCTTACTGCAAAAATCTTATGGCCTATATTTTCAAAAGTGAGTTGTTATTTTTGGGTGCTGAAGGTTTTGAATGACCAACTTGAGGCACCTTGTAGCATACTGAGTTAGGGGTTAGGTGCCCAGCACATGCTGTGAATCAGGCCCCTTTAATGTAAGTCAGGTTATGCACCCAAAAATTCAGGCATCCAGAACCACTAGTCACTTTTGAAAACTGCACCGTCATATCACTACCAATTGTATGTGATATCAGTGATGGTATGATTTTGCACATGTTGTCTGCAGTCCTGGGTGAATTTATACAAGCAGTACATTATATAGACAGTTCATGTTTATTTCACATGGTCGGATTACATGACAGGGTTTCTTTATTGAAACACCAGTATATATCGGATGTCTGCATGTTGATGGCAATCATTGCAAGAGACTGAAAAAGACGTAACATTGTTTTCTTTTGGCAGGGATCCTTTGTAGCAGCCTTTGCATCATCCAACCTGGGAGATGTGTCACCCAATATCAAAGGCCCACACTGTATAAACACAGGAAAATCATGTGATAACCCCCATAGTTACTGTCCAGTGGGCGGGGTAGGTATATATTATTTTAGCTGCATTTCAAGTTTTAAGGTAGATTTATAAGTATGAAATTGTAAATATAGGGCCAGATTGTGGTCCACCCTGCTGTAAAGAGATGTAAGGTACCCCTATGCTCTCCTGTACCGATTACCCATATAGGCAGTCTATTGGAGCTGCCACTTATTCCTCCCACACAGTGTTGCCAGCATGTTGGGTGATGTATGCTGTGCCAAGAGTAAAGTGCTGGATGGAGTGGGAAACTGGAAGGCAGATTATGAATTTCAATATGCAGCTGGACTGTAATACAAAATCTGTGGGAAGTTTGTGTACAGCATAAAATCAGTATAACGTTACAGAAAATAACACAGAGGATACTGTACTGAGAGCAAAAGCCTTCATTTCTGAACTTACTGCAAGTGGCCAAGAGGTTCCAATCTTCCATGAAATTCAGCTCTGGTGTGCTCAGAAGCTATAGATCTTGCCACAGAATTTAGTCCCAGTTTGAGACAGCCCCCGGTGCATGGATTATCACTTTATTTATTAGAAGCAAATATTTCTGCATGAAAGTGCACAATAAAAACTTTATATTGCTAGAAGGATGTCTTATCCATTTACATATTTTAATTATTTGCTTTAAAAATATCCTTAACAGGCTAAAATGTGCATGGCTGCAGGTCCTGGCACTGATATGTTTGACAGTACAAAAATTATAGGACAAAATCTCTATTTGAAAGCAAAGGTAAGTTAAACTGGACTCTTTTTACTTGTGCATTCAAATGCATTTATTAGAAAAGTCAGTAAACATTTTCTTTTTAACAAGTGAGCTTCTGAAATGTATTTTTCATAGAGATATTCTCAAAACATGTGTGCCAAGGTTGTAGGCCTAAAGCTATGCATTTAGATCCATACTTGTGTGCCTAAGTAAAAGCCGTCTGATTTTCAAAGCAGTCACACTTATTTAGGTGTCTAATTTTAGGCACCAAAGTTTGAAAATGTTGTCTTTTGATCTTAGCGCCTCTGTTCCTCATTGTAACATTCCTGTAGAATGTGGACGATACTTACCCACCACACAGGTGAGGTGTGACAGTTAAGTAGCTAATGTTTGTAAAGATCTAAGTCCCCAAACTCACAAGAAGGTACACATGACACTTTCACATAGCCCTTCAGTGCCTCAGGTTCCCCAGAATCCCAGTTTATCTGGAATATCATTTCTGGCAAAACTCTTCCAAAATCTGGCAATTGGGCACATATGTCATCATAAGTATCATAGAATCATAGAATATTAGAGTTGGAAGGGACCTCAGGAGGTCATCTAGTCCAACCCCCTGCTCAAAGCAGGACTAACCTCAGCTATATCATCCCAGCCAGGGCTTTGTCAAGCCTCACCTTAAAAACCTCTAAGGATGGAGATTCCACCACCTCCCTAAGTAACCCATTCCAGTGCTTCACCACCCTCCTAGTGAAAAACTTTTTCCTAATGTCCAACCTAGACCTCCCCCTGCAACTTGAGACCGTTGCTCCTTGTTCTGTCATCTGCCACCACCGAGAACAGCCTAGTCCCATCCTCCCTGGAACCCCCTTTCAGGTAGTTGAAGGCCGCTATCAAATCCCCCCTCATTCTTCTCTTTTGCAGACTAAACAAGCCCAGTTCCCTCAGCCTCTCCTCATAAGTCCTGTGCTCCAGCCCCCCTAATCATTTTTGTTGCCCTCCGCTGGACTCTCTCCAACTTGTCCACATCCTTTTTGTAGTGGGGGGCCCAAAACTGGACACAATATTCTAAATGCGGCCTCACCAATGCCGAATAGAGGGGAATAATCACTTCCCGTGACCTGCTGGCAATGCCCCTCCTAATGCAGCCCAATATGCTATTAGCCTTCTTGACAACCAGAGTGCACTGCTGACTCATATCCAGCTTTTTATCCACTGTTACCCCCAGGTCCTTTTCTGCTGAGCTGCTGCCCAGCTCGTCGGTCCCCAGTCTATAGCTGTGCATGGGATTCTTCCTTCCTAAGTGGAGGACTCTGCACTTTTCTTTGTTGAACCTCATTAGATTTCTTTTGGCCCAATCCTCCAATTTGTTTAGGTCACTCTGTATCCTATCCCTACCTTGCAGGGTATCTACCACTCCCCCCAGCTTAGTGTCGTCCGCAAACTTGCTGAGGGTGCAATCTACCCCATCCTCCAGATCATTAATAAAGATGTTGAACAAAACCACAGCAGGCTAGGGAACAGAACCAAAAGGTTTACCTTTCCCCACACGTTACATACATTATTATTATGATTATTGTAACATCAGCTGGTAGAGGCAAACCTTTCCCTATAGGAATTACAGTGTTGTTATTATTGTTTGTTAGTTGCATTGTGGTAGCTGTGACCCGAGAACCTCTTGGTGCCAACTTGCAGAGAGCACAGGAGTTTGCACAGGGTTGTACAAGTATCCCTTGGGACAGAAATCTGCGTAATAATTCACTAAAGAGTAGAAAGAAATAGTAGTTCACTAGTCATCACAATCACTGCAAAAAGGATGCATGTATATATTGTGTAGGAAGGTATGTGTCTGTACTGAAAAGTATGTTCTTGAGGCTGGTAACCAGTGTTCTTTTCAGGCAGGTGGTAACAGGCACTTATCCACCTGTCTGGTAATTGTGTAGTGGGTATTATCTGCTTCACAGTGCATGCTAATTTGCATATTGAGCCTGAGGGATAATCAAAAGATTATGATATTGACAGGAGAGGAAAGCCAAAGGAAAAGAACAACCAGTGGGGAGGGGGAGATCCTGTTTATGAATCAGAACAGTGGATTGTTCTGATATATCTAAGGGTACCTACCAAGAGACACCTGGAATCCTTCATCTAGGGGACAAGCTGAGAGTGTGTCTTGTCTCCTAAAAAAGAAATCACAGCCTGCTTGGCTGAAAAGCGTGCGTGAGCAATACTTTATTAGGAAGGATATGATTTAGTCACAGAGGTCAGGGGAGTCACAGATTCCATGACTTCTTTGGTTTCAGCTGTCAGTGGCTGGTGAGACCCACACCAGCGGCTGCAGCCGAGGCCAGAGCAGTGTGTCTTCCTTGCCTGTGGCTGTAGCCAGGACTGCGTGCTCCCCCCACGGCTTCGGCTGTGACTTCGGCTGTGTCTTCCCCCATCACCACCTGTGACTGGGGCCAGAGTTATGCCCCCAGGACTGGGGCTTTGCACCGGGCTGCAGAGCTGTGCCCCCTCCCTGGTGGTGAGGTTCTGGCTGTCAATCCCTCCTACCCCCTGCGGCGGGGCTTCAGCTGTCATCTATCCCCTCTCCCCTTGGTTATTTTTAGTAAAAGTCACAGAGAGGTCACAGGCTCCCATGAATTTTTGTTTATTGCCTGTGATCTGTCCATAACTTTTTCTACAGATAACCATGACAAAATCTTACCCTTATTGATTGGACATAAGAGTATCTTGTTAATTAAGCCTAGGTTTTAGAATCTGTGCTATGGTTTTATTTTATATGTAACCAGCTATTTCCAATACCACTTCTTGCTCTCCCTTGAATCTCTGTGCTTTGTTAAATAAACTTTTACTTGCTTTCACTATACACTTATCTAAGTGCTGTGTATTACGTAGAACAGTGACCTGAGGTGTAACTGGTAAGCTGGGACATACCGTTCCTCTGGGAACAGCTGCTCTGTGAATACTGGGAATGCCCAGTGGAACAGGGGCTCCATGTTCCAGGGAGATGCTCGGGCATTTGGAGAGTGCCTCACCATAACCTGTAGTGAGTGAGTGAGTGGGGTCTGTGTAGACCTAGAGGGGGTGCTTGGGTTGCCTGTAGCCAGTGGAGTCTGAGCGCTGACTCGTGGCAGGCAGAGACAAAGCTTCCTCATTCTAAGGGCAGGTGGCAGCAATGTGCCTCAGAGCCCTGGGTGCCCCTGGGAAGAATCACAGTAATGCTCAAAGGCCCAGACAAGACAGAGGCTGCACCATGACACTAGATGATGGGAGTGGTATAAGAATTTATATAGAATAGAATATATAGATGAGAACCATGCTGTGCACTGTAATATGTCAAACCACAATAAATATAGGCTTTTCTCCACTTCATAGCTAGGCATGCCTAAAATGCTGTTCTTTCCTGAAGGAGCTACCCAAGAAAGCTTTTCTTCTAACCTCAATGGATCCTACTTTATTCGTACTGTACTACATATTCTAAGGTTTGTCAAGTGCAGCAGAGGAGGAAGTGCAGTACCCTTGCACTTGGTGATTTCAGTGTCAGCAGCTTGCAGGAACTGGAACAGATTCAATAAATGAATGACAACAGTAGGCTTGATTATAGCAGTTTTCTTTTTAATTGCCATTTTGAGTGTTTGCAATAGAATTGCTCTAAAATGACAGTGATTTGTAGGTTAGTGAATATTCTAGTCTAATTGTACATTAGGAACTTGCATGTGTATCTCATTTAGAAGGAAATGATCTTTACCATATATAACTATGGTGGGTGGTGTTACTTTTGGATTTCAATGTATACATATCATAGTAAAATGATACTTCACATAAAATGTTACCAAATCTGTGTAACTTCTATTATACTTGGTATGTGCTAGTTCTGTGAACTATGAAAATCATTCATTATGGAAGATACCTTTTAATTAACAGTTATAAATGAATTCTGAATTTAAAAAAAAGGAAATCATATTTTTGAATTGTGAATGTCTAATTATCAAACTAGAACTGAGGAATTGGTAAAGGTGTTGGCAAGTTTCCGCCAAGGAGAGGGTCGTTCAGCTTGGTGTTAAGATGAGCAAAACAAAGATATTTCTTCTATAAAATTTGATGAGGCAACTGCTGTTCTTTAAGTTTAGTCATTCCTTTTTGTTACTAATATTATAGATTATCTTTACAAGAGCTTTGCTAGGTACTTGAGTGAGCTGTACAACTTGTTTCATTTTGTATAATCTTTCTCTACTCCCTATCTGATGTTCAAAGCCTAATTTAATTTTGATACGGTAATTCAGAGGTACTGGATTTGTGGACTGCTGAAGGTCCACGGAGAATTTGTTGCACACATGGTGCTAATTTTCCTCCTTATTTCCACTGCTCAATGCCATTCAAGACAGAATACAAATATATTCTATAATTTCCCAATATTATTCTTCCATGTAAGCAATAGCCATAGTTGCCACAGAGGTGTTATGTGCTGAGGAATGGGAAAAGAGATGGTCTCTACAACTGGGAAAAAAAAGGGGAGGTGGTTCTCAAGAACTCTCTCTTTCTCTATTGAGATATGGCCCACACTGTAGAAAAATTGGAGAACTCCAGCTCTAGTTGATTTATTTTTGGACCAGTTGCTGTCTGATACCCTTTTGTGTTACTCATTCATGGACGAGGAAAGTGAGGCTGGTCTGAGTGACCATCTGGTTCCTGCTTATAGGCAAAGAAACTGATGGAACCTCCGCTTACAGGTCAGAGAAAGCCTGATGATGCTGAGAGATCCTAGAGAAGCAAAAAGACTTGAAAGTAATAGCTGTGATCTCAGCAGAATAAAATTAATATTTTAGTTGAAAAGAAATGAACACACAAAAGGGTCCCACGGAAGGAATCGCTCTGTCGAATACTACTCAGAGAGAGAAAACTTAACAATACAGAGGATGTGCAAAGAGAGGCCCCAGATAGATAGGGAGGGTGGAGCATTGTTCATGCCCTAAGCGATGTCTGACGGCTTGGGAAGGACTTGACTAATAAAGCCCGAGTATCTGTAACTGACTCACACCACAAGGATATGTTCTCAAAGATTTTGACACATCATTTCTTTTACCTGAAGGACTAATGGCTTCCACCTTCTCCAAAGAGAGCTGCGATTGTATTAAAATGGTTCATATTTGTCTTGCATCGGTTTTTAGCAGGTTCTTTGCGGTGCTCTTTCATTAAAATATATTGTTTCATTTTTGCATCCAGTGTTAATCAATATGATACGTGTCTGTGTTTTAGGAATTGTATACCCTTGCTTCCCAGGAGGTGACAGGACCTCTCCATTCAGCTCACCAGTGGGTGAATATGACTAATGTCACTGTTCGGCTCAATGCCACTCATTCAGTAAGTACTGGGAATTCCCTGGGCTGCAGCTAGGGAATACTCATTAGAATATTCACGGCAGAATTGTTATGGTTTTATGATATGCTGTCTGATGTGTTGTATGATGTGCTGTATGTAATCTAATTTTAAAATACTTTTATGAAGGTTAAAACATGTAAACCAGCCTTGGGCTACAGCTTTGCAGCCGGTACTATTGATGGAGTGGGATTCTTCAATTTCACACAAGGTAAGTAGGAGAACAAAGTCTGCAGACCTCATTCACTGAGGATTATTATTTAAATGGCAGTAGTGCCCTCAGTCATGTTCACATGGAACTGTGCAAACACAGGAAGACACAGTCCCTGCCTCAATTAGCTTACACTCTTAAAATATAAAGCAGATGAAGAGTGGGTGATAGGGATACAATGTATAAGGAAAGTGGTGCAGGTGTGGATTGGAACAAGTCTTGTTAGTTCATTCTTTATTTACAAACCTATCTCTAATTGCCCCTCTACCTAACTATTGTTAGTGCCTTTATTTTATATTTTTAAAACCTCTCTTTATTTGCTCCTTCTTGCTATTAGTTCCAGATCTAGTGAGGAGGACGGTCCTTTCTATCTGTGTAATTCTTGTTCTCTACTCAGTTACTACAGTCACAGCCATGTTAAAAATACTGATTGGTAAGAACTGAGATTTTTAAAGGAACCTACGAGAATTAGGTGCCCTAAATCCCATTTTAAAATGAATGGATTCAAATCTCCTAAACTCCCCTGAAAATCCCTGCCTAGATACATAGATGCTTTTAGAAAATGCAGGTGAGGAATTAGACTTTGTCAAATATACGCTGAGAAAAACTGAAGAAATTGTATTAAAAGAGGTTTCTACTTACAGGTTCACTAGAGGGGGAGCCATTCTGGGAAATTGTTCATAACCAGCTGCTTGGAGAGCCATCCAATGAAACAAAAGAGTGCCACAAACCAAAGCCAATTCTTTTAAATTCTGGAGAGGTAGAGTGTGTTGGTGTATATCATTGTGAGCACAGCTATCACTCAACTATGCTGGATTTTCCTGCCAAGATGAAAGATATCCATTTAAATTCCCACCATAATTAAACTAATGATGCAGAAGTAAAGGACGTGAATGGTTGTATGACACTCATATTTCAAAGGAAATCTTACCTTAAAAGACATGAAAAAGGAACATAAATCTATGCTTATCAATATTCTGAAAAAGCAGTAAAAGATAT
Organism: Emydura macquarii macquarii; assembly: GCF_026122565.2. NCBI lineage: Eukaryota > Metazoa > Chordata > Testudines > Chelidae > Emydura > Emydura macquarii. The sequence continues at coordinate 19,020,129 of NW_027131527.1, read as the reverse complement.
GGGGAGTCTAATAAAAAAAGAAGCATGTTTTTCAATATATGCTTGTTATAGAAGTTTTAAAAGGAGGAAAAGACATGCCCGCCTCACAAAGAGTGCCTTTGTGATAATATACAGTGCAGAAAATGTTCAGAAATGTTTGCCCTTAAATAAAGATTACTACTGTGATGCTATAAAGGTCAGTTAGACCTTTGGTTACCTGCCAAATTATATAATTTTATGGTAGAAGAGTTTTTGACTTGTGGAAATGTCCGATGAGAAATTTTGGACTAAAAGGACAGTGACATTAGAATTTCAAACCTTCTGGCTTGACTAGTATACCAAATTTCTGGAATACTTAATGATATAAATATATGTTGTAGCTCCAATTAGAAATATGGATAGAAAATAACAATATGGAATTTGTTCTGAAAAATGTAAACTGGAAAATTCAATCTAAAATGAGTCCCTCTGTACTGTAATGACAAGGAAGGAGTCTTAGAGATGGAATGAGAATGGACATCAAATTAAAGATGGGGAAAGATTTCAAAAGTTCCTGAGTAATTTAGGAGACTTAATCCCATTTTCAAAGAGATTTAGGTATCTAGGAGCCAAAGTCTTATTGAAAGCCTAAGTCACTTAGGTGCTTTTGAAAATTTTACCCATGAGCTTGAAATATTTATTTGGTGGGGTTTTAGTAAGCAATAGTTTTTTGAGCTGCAAGTTCCTAGGCATCATGTACCTAGCATGTTCCTAGGTATCAGAGTGCTGATAGCTCCTTTCTCTCCAGTGCTTGTTAGCCTGCACCAAGAATGTTTCATTCACTTCCAGGCACTTCACTGCCAGAAAGATATTAACAAAGTGATTAAATCCATGGAGGCATGGATCCAAGGGGCAAAATGTAAAAGAACTAACTATAGAGCAGCCAAATGCTGACCGAGGAGTGATATGACAGCTGCCTACAAGTATGTGAAAGAGAGGAATTATTTAAAATAGGTCAAATATGTAAATCAGGAGTAATGGGATGAAGTGTTAAACAGAGGAAAACTTAGGGGGTCAAATCATTTTTAATGGTGACATCTGGGAAACTGTGGAATAATGTCCCAAGGGAAGGGAAAGAAAACCCATTGCTTCAGTCATTTTGAACTGAACAGAAGAAATCATTTAAGAACATAGTATGAGGAACAGTGTTGCATTGGCATGGAGACAGACACAATCGGTTTCTTCCATCCCTAATTAATATAGTTCTGGTTGAATGACTTAATGCATGGATGGTATAAGAGATAAAGTGAGACAAAACATTAATTTCCCATTGCCACTGCAAATGTGTTATAAAAATAAATGTTATTTGCATCACTAATCTTATGAATAGGAAAGAAAAAAACCAGGATTGTAGTGAAGCTTATAGAAATGTAACTCTATATTTCTTTTTTTTCCCTTTTGTTAAGCTTTCATTGCCTTACTTATGGCACCCTCAAATAGTTGATGTTCAACTTGCTACTATTGGGTCCTTGGTAATAGCTGCTTTTCCAGGAGAGCTTACGTATGTATTATGCCAGAAACAACCTTTTCACTGGTACAATGTGATATGCAGCCACTGTATGTCAATGCTCATTCTAATGTTCTAATGCAGGTGAATTTTTATATATGTGTGAATATATATATACAGTCTTTAATTGGATATATGAGAATTCCCTCTTCCCTATTTATAAACCAGCAGTTGCTGATCTGGAGGTGAGATTGGAATTAGCTTCCCATTACTATAGCTGATCAATTTTTTCCCCACAGAACCATTTTTCCGTCTGAAAATGCAGTATCATTGAAATCAGAATGTTTCATGGTGATACGACAAAATTTTTGACAAAATTTTCTGTGGAGAAAAGTCTAAACAAATAATTTTGACTTTCTCATTTCATTTCTGTAATATCAAAACATTTCATTAAGGTCAAATATTATATTAAAACATTTAAATGGAGGGCATTTTCACACCTATCAGTTTCAACATGGGGTAAACCAGCTAATACCAATATGAAGAATTGCTGGGTACTTCAATTCAATGGACAAAATGAGGAAACAGCTAGACCTCAGCCAGTACCTGTGTTACATCGCATATGGCTGATAAATTATTTATAGTCTTCTTTCCACTTTTTCACATAGTGATAGAGATTTCTAAATGCCAAACTCTTCTAAAGGAGAGGGTTCTTGTACTGGCTGTAAATATTCAGGTAATTCAGGTGAGATTCAGCTGAGTCATCCAGGTTTTGGGAGCTTTGTGTGATCCAAACCATACCTACTGGTGCTCGTCCATCAGTGATTCAAAGTCACCTTGCACTTCAGTATATCCCATTTTCTTTGCATGACTGGAGTTTAACATTACTATCATAATGCCTCACAGGACAATGTCTGGACGGAGACTACGAGACGCTGTTAAAAGAGTAAGTTACTAGCTTAAAAACTTGAAGAGAACTTTTCTAGACAGCAGAGTCTATAGAACCTTTGTTTGCTTGAGTCTGTTATCTTTCTCTTGCCTCCTACTGATATTATTCCTTGGGCGGGGTGGTGGGGATGTCCCTTGGAAGGTGTAATTTCCTGCTTGAGTAGATGTAGCTGCTCAAGCTTCGATTGAGCTAGTGTGCAAAAAATAGAAACGTAGCTGCAGCAGCATGAGCAGTGGAATGGGCTAACTGCCCGAGTATTTACCTAGAGTTTCAGATGGGATTGTACTCAGGGGGGTGGCCCTTCCTGCCGCTAGCAACACGGTAGCTACTTTTCTGTGTTTAGCATGCTAGATCTGATTGAGCTAGCATAGATGTGTCTCCTCAAGCAGGAACTTCCACCTCCAGCTCCAGTATACACATACATTTGGTCTCATATTTTATTGCAAAGTTTTTTTTTTTTTAAATCTAGTTGTGTATCTGATATCTATCCATCCATCAGCAAACCCTGCCTCCCAAGATGTCAATAAACAAGGCCACCCAAACAAACAGTGGTGAAATCCTGGCACCACTGAAATTAATGGGAATTTTGCCATTGACTTAAGTGGAGCCAAGATTTCACCCATTAACTCTATTGGTGTGGTGCCACCATGAGAATGATTGGAAACAGTGTGACAATCATAACCTTATCCATCCATTATACTGAACATTATTTCTATTCATCTTTTTACTCACCAGAAAAAAGTTAATAACTTTTTCTGGAACCAACATTGTTACAACAACACTAGATAAACGATATGACATGAGATGTATATAATTGTATGTTTAATATTTATTAAAGTAATTATGTATTTGTACCCATCTTAGGAATTTGAATCCTATGGGACCCAGGGAATGAACGTTGTAATTGCAGGCTTGTGCAATGTTTATACTCATTACGTTACTACCTATGAAGAATACCAGGTAAACAAAATAGCTCTTATACAGGACAAAGATGTTCACAGAACATTTTTATCCTGTGTTTTTACTTTTCAGTGATAGTTGGTGGGTGTTTATAAGCTTGTGGAATAATTTTTCTTTATCACAAAGAAGTGAAAACAGCAACAACAACATCTGTGAAAAAAATGCAGAGATCTTTTCATCTCTTTTGTAGGTTCAACGATATGAGGCAGCATCCACCATTTATGGGCCACACACACTCTCTGCTTATATTCAATTGTTCAGAGGACTGGCCAGGGCTATTGCTACGGTAATCAAACAAATTATATACTATATGCTGCTAAGATAGTTTGAATTCAGCACACACTTTTATATCTACGTATTCCTTAGAAGTGAGGTTTACATAATTTTTCCATCCTATTATTTTGAATGCTGTGGCCCTGATTCTCTGTTCTGATCTAACTGCCTGTATTGCTCTGGCAATGCAAAATCACCAGAAACCCGCCTAACCAGCTCCCTGGGAATTTCCCTTCAGTAAACAGAACTTCCAGGTGGTATAGAAGCAGCATAGTAGCTCTGTGTCTCCTAGCTCTTGGCTTTGCCAGGAGGGTGATGTCCTGTGTAGCTGGAAAAGCCTCTGCATTCTGACAATTCCTGGCTGCTAAAACAACCCTGTTGATCCGTGGGCAGCTGTATGTATGTTAAATCAGCTCTTAAAATTGTTACAGCTTTTGCTTGGGGATGAACAGGATGGTAGCTAGAGCAAGAATTGAGGAGCTGCAAATTGGTGTAAAGTCACATGGAGATTAGATCCAAGAATGAAATGGTGCTGAAAGTAGCATATAAACAAGGACCCTCTCACAGTGCTTTTTTTTTTTTTTTGCTCACTTTATTATTTTTGGCATTACAGCCAATGATAGTCATTGTATAAAAAGTATAAAAAGGCACATTTGGCTTCTTGGATTTTGTGAAATACAACTGCATCTGTATATGTCATTTTGTCACAATTGTACCGTAGTAGAATTGACAAACAGTATTTCTGCTTGTTAAACAAATGCTCTTTTTTCTAGAATACAGTTCAGGATTTGCCAAATGGTCCAGAGCCACCATTCATCAATATAACCAAATTGACTTTGTTACCTATTGTTCTTGCTGATGTCACACCAAGCAATAAGAATTTTGGGGATGTGTTACAGGAAGTACAACCACAATACAGAGTGGTAAGACTATTTGGGGAAATATCATTTACTAACTACTATTCTGAATACTTGTCAGATTCTTAACCATACTCCTAATTAGTGTGGGGTTTCTAGAGAGACATAGGGCCAAGTTGTGCTTTAGCTTACATTCATGTAAATCAAAAGCCTTCATTAATTTTAATAGATTTACATCAGGATATATAAGAGCAGAATCTGACCCATGATATGTAGATTAAGTAGTCTGAGGCCTGGTTGTGATAACAACTCAGTTTAACTTTGCATGGGTTGCAAGAAAAAGTGAAACTGAAATAAAATTATAATAAAAACAAATGAGAATTTAATAGGTATTCAGATGTTTATATAGCTGACATGAATTTCAAAATGCTCTTTTTCTTCCTTATTCTTTATGGCAGTAAATCAAACATGCCCTTTGAATCTGAAACTCACAAATAAATGAATTACTGAGAAAAGAATGTGCTTCTCAGAAATGGATAACCACATCAGTGTTTTTATATGAAGGTTATTTGTCCTTAATTTAGAGCAATAACATAGATGCAGATATCCTATCCTTCAAGGTTTGTATACTGAATGTAGTTAAAATCAATGAATAAAAAAAAAGAAGCCTTTGCCATCTCTCCATGAAGGAAAATCTTTATTTCTATACATAAAATGAGGATTCACTATGAAGTAGCAACTGTTGTGTTATAATGTTGTGAAGCAGAAACCTGGTTGTCCTTTGATATACCTGCTTTGGAATCTGAATCAGATAAAAATGTCACAAGGATTAATTATTTTAAATACTTGGCAAAATTAGATAATAAGATATTCAGAACAAGAGCAGTGTCCTCTTACATGCGCAATTGGGTGCAATAAAAGCAGGTGGAGAAGCAGCTACAATGTAGTCCAGTAACCTTAAAATCCCACCTGTCCTGCCTTTCTCTTTTTTAATACAGGAATTTAATTTCACATAATGGAATTCATCCTGCAGACAGGAAAGGTGGAATGTTAAGGCACTGTACATAGTGGACTTCACTATATAAACTCTTCAATCCAATAGCAACAATTAAAATAATACAGACATTAATAAAGATGTCTTAAAAGATTGATTTTAATATATAACATAAGTCTACTCTCAAAATAAATTATAACATTTCCTCAGGGAGAAGTTGCTGAAGTAACTTTTGTTGCTGCGAACCCCAGGAATTCGGCTGAGAACACTGTAAGTATAATTAAATGATGTTAGCTTTTTCTATTCGTTCACAATGGTTAATGTCTAATTATTGTTTTGCTTGCTTGCATGGAGGACTTTGAGATGCACCTTTCTAAAGAAAGAAGGAGAAAAGAAAGAGTAAAACAAAGGAAGTAGAGAAGTAGAGGGAAATTAGAAAAAAAGCAAATGGTCTGGAGATAGGTTGAATAGGTCAGACATGGAAAGAGAAAAAGAGGTATAGATGTTAGGCCTGGTCTAAATTAGAAAATTAGATTGGCATAAGTATGTCACTCAGGGGTGTGGAAAATCCACGCCCTTGATTGGCGTAATTAAACTGACCTAAGACCCTGTGTAGAAAGCATTAGGATGACGGAAGAGTTCTTGCATTGACGTAGCTACCGCCTCTCGGGGAGGTGTATTACCTACAGCGATGGGATGGCCCCTCCCTTTGGCGTAGGTAGTGTCTACACTGAAGTGCTACAGCTGCCCAGCTATAGCAGTGCCACTGTGCTGCTGTAGTGTTTTAAGTGTAGACATACTCTTAGAAACAAATAAACACACACAACTCTCAAGGAAGGAAATATTATTTGAGTTCTATTATTTTATATTATTTCTGTGGCCAATTGAATTAGTTGTAAACTGCAGGGAAGAGTCACTGAAGACAGATATAAGCTACTATAAGTTTATAAACAAAGATTCTTGCATATTACACTAAAACTATCATTCTATAACTATACACTTACACTAGGATGAATACTGCACATTAAAATAATATATCATTTTAGAATGTTTATACATCACAACCAAGGGTATAGGTAAAGTCTTCTAAATATAATTTACTAACTCCCTGTAAATAAATATTCATTGGATATCCCCATTAGTGCATACAAAAACATGTTCACCCAGTTCATACTTATGTGAGTTACTGATTTCAGCACCTTTTTTGGAGCTTTACATTACCAGAAGTTCTTTGATTGTGAAGTCCCAACTTGGAAGTTTGTCCAGTTATTAAGTGGATTTTGAGCACTGAATAGGAAACTGCACAGAGTTCAGTCTTAGATAATTCATAACCTCTTCATACCACATGAGTCAAAATTGCACATACGAGCCATGCAGAAACCTTTTCTCTATACTCTGGTGCGATTTAATGCAAGTCCAAGCTTCCATTCTCAGAGCCAAAGTAAGTTCAAACTGTTAAGTTTTTATTTAAAATAGTAACGTTTTTAAAAATAAAGAACTGGCATGTCATATTGGTTATTTTTTGTTGGAATCTATGTTAAATACCATATATTTTGCAGCCTACTTGGAATGAGTGTGTCCTTTACATGTACCCTACATTATATGTACAGCTTAGTCTTGTTATGTTTTGCCAATAAAAAATTAAAACAAAGAAAAAGCACCTGATCTCCGATTTAAAAGTAAGCACTAAGAAGCTTACATGTTAGGTCATTCACTATCTGACTAGTTGTATTCATTTTATTCCAGACTCATCAAACCTTCCTTACCGTAGAGAAATATGAGAACATTTCAGGAAATTGGCATGTAATGTATAATGACGCCTCCTGGGATACTAGGTGAGTAACTCCCTCAGGACTGAAGCTATTTTACAAATTCCACTGAGTATGAAGGAATCAGTGAGCTGCTAATAAAAACCCCAGGGACCAGGTTCTGACACTCTTTGGATTTTCCTCAAAAAGGTGTACACTAACACTGCAAAAGTGTTAATTGCCCAGACACATTCTGACTAGCACAGCACCACAATGTAGTTTATTCTTACCCTTGTAAAAAAGAGTACCTGCACTCTTTGGGGACACTTGGGCTATGGCTGTGTTGGTAAAATTCTCATATGACAGCCTAGACCTGCCTTTGAAGATCAGCAGAAGGTCTGTGAAGCAGCCTATTTTTAGGTTGGAGGGTGGGGGGCAGAATCAGAGTTGGAACCATTCTGCTATGTGATTCCTTATCTGGTTGTAACTTTCCTTTAGTGTTCATAATCAGGAGGCAGATTCTAGTATTTAAAGAAGCTATATAACCAGGATGAATTACCCACAATTACTATCAACAGAACTATTGTGGAATGTGAGATAAATGGATAATTACTGTAAGAACAATAGGTAGAAATACCTCCTTCTGCAGAATACAGTTCATTGTTTTAATAATTTGTTATTAAATACTGCATTTTGCAGTATAATACTTGTAAAGTAACTTATATTGACTAAAAAGATTGCCGCAAGCCCAGAGCCAGTGAGATGCAAGATGTTGGTTCATTAAAAAGCCAAAATTCTTTGTTCTCTGCACAGGACCTGGTTTAGGGGTGACTTTATGCAGCTTTTGCAGTTCTCATGTTCTGGGGCTGCCTGTAGACCAGGTGGCCCAAGGCATAAATTAGAGCAACCTCAGGGCTGCTTTAACTATATGAGGATGTTGTTACAACTGGGCATATCTTGAATCATAAAGTTTTTGGCCCCATCACCTACCCTCTGGCAATAGCCTCTGCACCAGGTAATGTAAAGTGGAGGGGGGTTGCATAGTATTCCTATGCCAACTTTAGGATTCCTCTTTTGCCACGGAAATTCCCAGTGGCAAGATCCACAAACTTTACAGTCTTTTTTGTATCTGGTGAAGTGATGCAAACAGGCCATAACATGATAAACAATTGGGCCTGAGGAGTCTTGAGATATGGCAACAGAAGTAGGGCTTTTGATATTGTAAATTTCTGCCTGAGATATATTCTAACATTCCCCTTACCACCCCCTGTACACTGCAGAATAGTAACACACTATACAGAGCTAGGCAGTGGGAATCACTCCATTTTGGTTTTACCATGTCCTTTTCAACAGTAGAAATGTAACAAGAGCCAACTCTGCTCAAGCCAAAACTTTTGTTTTTTGAATACTCTGATCTGTGTGGGAAAGTGTGTTGTATGTGATTTCAGTGACATTTGGCTCAAGCTGAGTTGAAAAGAAATATTTAAAATGACATTTTAAAAGAATCAGCCTTTGTGATTTTGTACAACCTTATGCACGGCTTTCACATAGAATAGAGAATGTACAACTAAATCTTATTTCGTCTTAAGGAAAATGGTGGTATGAACCAATCTGACAAAACCCATTTTTGTTAAAATATTTTTATTACATTTTCTAAACAATTTTTATTTAATGTATGAAAATTCCATGGAGATAATACTACCTGGCTCTCATATGGAGCTTTTCATCCATAAATCTCAAAGTGATTTGCAAAAACAGGCAAGTTTTATCATGCCCATTTTACAACTGGAGAAGTGACTTGCCCAAGGTCACTCAGTAGGTCAGTGGCAGAGCCAGGACTAGACCCGATAGCACCCAATTCCTAGGCTAGTGCCCCATCCACTGGACCAAGTTGCTTAATAGCTGAAAAATAAAAGGAGGATATAAACACTTCCACCAACACTTATTTTCAGGGAAACTATTTAGTGGCTTTGATTTATGTCCATCTTTATGGAGAGGTTTCATTAAAAAAAAAAAAAAAAAAAAGGGGGGGGGGCAGTAGAAATCAAACGTGTGGTAGGGTTGCCAGCCCGATAGACAACCTGGTTTTTGAGAGCTATAATCAGTAGAGTTAATAATGTCAAGATACATATAAATACAAGAATGCAAAGGGGTTATTTGTCAGATCCTTGTTCAAAGAAGTTATTGCCTAATCTGAATAAAAACCAATGACTTTATTTACCTCAGTCTCCTAAATATCAGCAAAAGAATGGATCCCTAAAAGGTCCATTTCAGGACCCTGTGATGTTAGAGGTATTCCAATAAAAACACCTTACACTACAAAAGGAGAGACAACGTTCCCAGTGTAACAGACTTGCATCAGTAGATTCTATTTCTCTGAATTTATGATGGCTCCTTTCTGAGAGTGCATAATTTTCTCTGCCTCAGTGCAACCAATTGCTTCTGAATCTGATCTGGTAGACAAAGGACACTGAAATAAATCCACTGTCTCCTGAGAGTTTCTGACACACTTTAGTAGCATATATAACAGCACTAAGCTTGGCGTTTTAGGAGATGGGTATCATGCCTGTGTTTGTGGAATACAAACAGACATGCCCTTTTCTACCAGATGTTATTCTGGCCTTTTCCAGTGTAGTTACGTATTTTGGGGAGAGATAGGGGATGGGTGAGTAAGGAAAGTTAACTGTTGCCCTCTTGTGTTGTTGCAGTATATTAGAATCCCAATTTCTGTAAATTTTCCTTCTAATGTAATATGCTCAGATCAAGGTAGTGTTGTGTTTCATTACTTGGAAATATTAATGTGCAGTATGTCTATGCTTAGCAGCCTAATAATACTCCAAAAAGCAAGTAATGCTACAAACAAGGAATTTCTCTTCTTCTTGAATAGCAAAGGTTAAAACATTTAATATAATTCCTGTGAAAACTACCACAAAGAACTTGAAAGAGAAACTTCACTAACATACTGTTACAATATTGAAAAGACTGGAAACTATTACACCCTTTTTTTCTAAAGAAACTTCGAAGTAGAAAATGTTAAAGGAGCTCAAACTTTGGGTCTATCCCAGTCTGACAATGTCCTCCCTAAATATATCTACTGAAAGGAAAGAGAGAGAGAATTTTACTTTTACAAGCCTGATGCCAAGTGTGTTGTTTTACATACGTATGGCTTAGTGGAAGGCTGTGTTGCCTTTCATAGAGTGCAATGAAAGTAGAAAACTCTTTGCATCACTGCACTTGAATAAACACAATAGGGTTTATATATTTACTTTAAGGAGGTAAGATGCTGTAAACCATTGTGGTCTCCATGTATATTTAAGGGAAGCATTTTCCCAGTTGGATCCCAATTACATTCCAGTTATGGTATTTCAACATAAGGGTCCTGTTTAATCAAACATTCTGACATCGTGCACATATTTCTGACATCCACACAATTTAGGATACCAGATCACTGGGTAGATGTGTATTATTATTGTTTATTGGCATTACTGTCACCGAGGAGCTCTAATCATGGACCAGGATCCCACTCTGCTAGGTGCTGTACAAACAGGACAAAAACATGATTCCTGCCCCAAAGAGATTACAATCTAAGTACAAAACAAAACACAACACATGGTGTGATATAGCGAGGGCAGTAGGAGAGTGGTTTGTATTTGCTTGAGACTAAATAAAGTAGAAGCTTTGAGTAAAGGCATTCCTGTGGGACGGATGGAGACTAATAGACTAAGTGAAAGCTCTTGACTTTGAACGGTTTGTGTCAACCAAGTAGCAGACAGACATGCTGCATCTCCATTGATTTATTCCTGACACTGCCTCACAAAAAGAGTAAAGTTATCAAAAGCTTTAGGTCAAGAAAATCCCAGGTAACAGTCATAGCAGGGTCCAACAAGGCCTCATTGTCTGGCAGCGCAACTCAAACAGAGGGTGTCCACTGAAGAATATCCAGGAGCTTATGTCTTGACTTTCTGGTCTACTCTGTGGGGATCTGTGAGGTGTCTGCACTGTTTCATTAAATCCTTGAACAGTCTGAAATCATCAACCAGAGGAGGTCAGGGAGGCATCAATTGCCTCACCTGGAGAAGATGAGGAAATATTCATCTGTGATGTAACCTCCTTATCTGTCCTGGCCTCCTGCTCACCGCATGATTCCTGTGGAGTGGAGGAGGTAGTGGAGGAGGAACAGATGGAGTTGGAAAATATTTTCTTCTGTGGTCCCCACAAGAAAGACTAAGCACTTGAGAGAATTGCTGGCAATATGAAGCCCAAGGATCCACTGAGGCAGTCCATAAAGCATCAGACATAGCATCCATTGGTGCTTGAACCAAGTTGGGGGTGGGGAGCAGGCAGGGATGAGCTCATCGTGCATGTAACTTCTCTCTCCCCTCAAAAGTATCAGTATGAAAGTCCCTTGGCTGAACAGTAGGGGAACTCTGCTGAGGTGTGAGAGCTGGAGAACTCCTCATCCTAAGGGAGAGCCTACCAAACTCAGAAGGTGGTGGAGAGTCAAATGGTACTGGGAAAAGTCCAATCTTGGGGACCATGTCTTTCTCAGTACTAATGAACATTTGGTACCCACTAGCAGGGGAGACTCCAGCTAATCTGAAATGAATAAATCCCTGGAGTATCTCAATTCCTGCAGCATCAGGAGGGCTTGTGATGACAGGGCAAGAAGGGAGGTATGTGAGCCTCAGAATGCTCAGGGCTCTGTTCCCTGCTGACTAGCTAAGAGCCATTAGGGGGCAATTAGGAGCAGCTGAGGCCAATTAAGGACCAGCCAGGTGCTTCATAAAAGCCCTATGCTCCAAACAGTCAGGCATGAGCTGGGAGGAGGTACTGTGCTGTGCTGTGCTGTGCTGTGCTGTGCTGTGCTGTGCTGTGCTGTGCTGTGGGCAGGAGAGCTGAGTTGTGTGGAGGAGCAGACGAGTGCAGAGTTCTGTGGAGGAGCACACCAGAGGAAGGTACCAAGCTCAAAAAGCCAGAAGGCCAGAAGGAGGGGGGGAAATTAGCCCAGGGGAAGAGAATTGCAGTTGGGAACACAGTGCCAGCAGCACATAGCCCCAGGGAGGATGGAGGGACTAAAGATGCCCTGGCCCACTACAAGCAACAGGAGCGTGAGACCCACTAGGGTGGAGCTGGCTGTTTGCCACACGTGATGTCAGAAATGGGATAATCACGCAGTGGACTTAAATCAGGGCGGTCCTAACCCACCCCACTCCCAAGATGGAGGACGTGGTCAAAGCCCTGGTGCAAGCCACAGCCGCCCAGCAGGAAGCTACCTGGGTCCAGGCAGCTGCCCAGCAGGAAGCTGTACGGATACAGCAAGAGACCAACCGCCTGCTGATGAACCAGGCTGCCCAGGACCGAGCCCTACTTCAGGAGGTGGTAGGCCAATTGAAAGTCCTGGTGGGGCCAGGCAGCGGCCAAGATGGCCAAGACGGGCCAGCCACTACCTACAAAAAATGACCCGGGAGGACGATGTAGGGCATACCTCCTGGCGTTTGAAAGAACAGCCCTACAGGAGGCCTGGCCCCGAAATCAATGGGCCAGTATTCTTGCCCCTTTCCTGGGAGGAGAGGCCCAGAAGGCCTATTATGATATGGCGGCAGAAACTGCTGCAAACTACCCACCAGCTGAGGGCCGAAATCCTGGCCAGGTCCGGAGTGACGGTAGCAGTACGAGCCCAGAGGTTTCATGAGTGGAGGTACAGGGAAGACAGAACCACGATCGCAGCTGTTCAACCTAATCCACCTGACCCGGAAGTGGCTGCATCCGGAGGCCCTCAGCACCGAGAGGATGTTGGAGCTCATGGTGATGGACCGATATACGTGGGGGTTACCATTGGACCTCCGAGCCTGGGTTGGACAGAATGACCTCTCTACCTACGATGAGTTGGTCGCCTTGGTGGAGACGCAGCTTGTGTCCCGTGAATTGTCCCCAACCCCCTAGGAGAAGACATGTCGGGCACGGAGGCCGGCCCCCAACCCCGGTTCCTGGACTATCAGGAGACCCAGGGGAACAGAGACCGGGCACCAGGATGCTGGGGAACAGCCCGAGGACAGGAAGGGACCTGGGAGCTCGGGGGGGTGAGGGTTGGGGGACCCCACCAAACAGCCCAAGGCAGAGGGGGGCCGCTAGCCTAAAATACCGGTGCTATGAATGCGGGGAACTGGGTCACATAGCAGCCCAGTGCTCCAATTGGGAGGAGCCCATGCAGTGCAACCTGGGAGGTCACAGGGAGTGCTGTGGTCTCATTAGCTCTGTAGGGGTTGTTATGGCCCCCCATGGATATGTGAGGCCAGTAAAGATGAATGGCATTGCGACCACGGCCCTGGTAGATTCTGGGAGTGCGGTCATGTTGATCTCTGGAAAATTGGTGGGGTGAGACCAGCTGACCTGGGCCAAACACACGGAGGTAACCTGCATGCATGGAACGGTAAATTTCTACCCCTCAATCCCGGTACAGATTGAGATCCAGGGGAAGACCACCCAGGTGACAGCAGGGGTTGTCCCTAGGCTTCCCTACCTGGTCTTGGTTGGTAGGGATTTTCCCGGGTTCGAGAATCTACTCCCCTCTGTAGAGGCCAAGGCCGTCGGCAAAACCCGGACTGAGGCTGAGACACAGGCAACCAGCGCTGCCCCTGTGTTTGCTGAATTTGGCCAGGAGCTATTTTCACTTCCCAGAAGACACCAGAAGTCCAAGAGGGAAAGGAGGGCGGACAAAAGATTAGGAACCCGAATAGTGGCTGGAAACCAGAAAGCTGCCCTGGTTGGTAGGCGAACCCGTTCGGGAAGCCAGGAGGCCACTCAGACTAGTGAGGACCCAGGGGCAGTCCCCAGCACTAGTAGGGGCAACCCCAGGGATGAAAGTGAGGCTGGGCCCCTAGAGGTAGGTCAGTTAGGACCCCTACAGGGGAATTTTGGACAGGACCAGGCCCAGAACCCATTATACCTGAATGTGAGGGAGGAGATAGCAGAGATTGATGGCGTTCCTGTGGAGGGGAAGACCAAGGGCCCAGGACCCTACTACGTCCTGAAGCGTGACCTGCTGTACCGTGTGGCCCCAATATGCGGGGAGGAAGTAGAACAACTCTTGGTGCCCCGGAAGCATGTGAAGGCTGTTCTAGAGTTGGCCCATAGTAAAATGTCAGGCTCCAGTTATAGTGGTCTAAGGCAATTCAGTTTCCCGAGAACATTTTTAGTGATTGCACAATAAATATGAGGAAGGATGTGGTTCTAACACAGGATTGGAACGTGGATAAGTTAGGTTCAATTTCCAGCTCTTCCACAGATTTTGTGTGACCTTTCACAATTTACTTGATCTATCTGTATCTCAGTTCCACTTCTGTTAAATGGGAATAATATTTTCTTATCTCACAGGGGAGTTGAGGGTAAATTCATTAATTTTTAATAAGCATGATAATGATATTGTGAGGTGCTCATTTAATACAGTGATGGGAGCTATATAATTACTTAGACAGAAATATTTCTTATCTACAGAAATAACCACTTATTTGTTGTTTAATGTTCCCAGGTGTATTTCAGTGCTGTTCATTGTGCTATTAACAAAGTAACAAAAATAAAACAAAGTTATTATAAAATCACAGAAATAAAATCCTCTTGGGACAAATTGAGCTGGAGTGATTATTTTAGCAGATATGACACTTAACTTGTAGTAAAAATCTTTCTGTTCCATAATGATTTGCCATTCAGATGTGTTTAGTTCAGCCAATTAGAGATCTTAGAGGGATTATTAAAATACACATTAAAGTGGATTATATTTTTTAACCTGTAGTTTATTTTTTCCATTAGATTTTACTGGACCAAAGGGTTACTTGGTTGCAGCACGGCTAAAGTAGAATGGCATATTCCAAAAACTGCTGAACCAGGGCTCTACAGAATACAATACAGTGGGCACTACAAAGTTCAACCATTTCTGAAGCCAGCTCAGTTCTATCCATTCAATGGCATATCTTCAGCATTTCAAGTTGTAAAACTGTAGCTACTTTCTCCTTAGGGGGAAAAAAAAGTTGCTTCACAGGAATTGTGTGTACGGTACTGATGTTATACAAATATATAGCTGGGAATTGTTGTTAAGAGTACCAGCAATTCAGTGCTACATATTCTAGTTCTTGTTCTTTGGCATGTTTTTATTATTTGATAATCCGTCCTCCTTGGCTGGTCTGATGTAGTTCCATTCTGGTTGCTCATACCCAGTCCTGTTATCATTGCAGTAAACTCCCACTCCAATAAATGATTCACTATCTTTTTAAAGTCATCGATTGCACTTGAATTTTCATTCCTTGTTCAATATATAGCACTCAGAAAGAGCTGTTTCCTAATGTGGGTTATTTCAGACAATCCAGTCCATATAATACAGTTATGAGCTGCATGAAACCTTGTTGTGACAATAGTTAATCCCCCACTTGAACAGAATGAGCAGAATCTTTCCCAGCCTCAGCATCTATAGTTATATTTTCATATTTAGGGGTGGCTGTGCTGAAATCCTGTTCCCCAAGCTGTAAGCACTAGCTGGCTTGCTTTTTGTTACTTCCTCTTTCTCTTTTTCGTATGCTTTTAATTTCTGTGTATTTTTCCTCCCTCCCCCCACCCACCTGGTCACAATATCCAGTGGAATCCCCTTCCCACATGGTGCTAGTTTCTGGGCGAACTCTGTTAGACCTTGTTTTAGGTGTTGTCCCTTGAGTGTTCATTACAACTATTTTAAGAGAAGAGTGTGTTCACACAACAGTTTGAATGAGGTTTTAACTCAACCCATAACAAGGTTTAACCCAGGTCACTACCACATGTTATTAAAGAGAACTTCCAAAACTCACAGTTAATTAAAAAAAAAAAAAAAAAGAAAGAAAAGGAAATGAACCTAATCCACAATCACATGTTGCAAACAACTGGAAAAGTTGATTTCAAGGGAGACTCTGAGGGAAACAGTATGATATATTTCCTCATCACAGAGCTCGAGGAGATTGGTGATTTTCTTCTTGATGAGGCTGTACCAAAGCAGTAGGATTATTTTTTATGGATAAATAGAAGGCTTAATTCTCTCAGTTAAAACCATTCCAAATCATGATTAACTCCATTGAAATAAATGAAATTACAGTGGGGTAAAACCCTTAAACCTGTGTAAATAAGATGTGACTCGGGCCTAGTGATTCCATAATTCAGTACTCTGAACTTGGAAGAGATTTTTGTTTTGACTAGATTTTTTACAGAATCCAATTTTTAATAGCCAGCCAATGGCCTCTAAAGCAGGAAGCAAGGGTCAATAACCCTAAATAAATTATCATATACAATAAAACACTCGTACTTTTTAAAGAACTACCACATTATCTTCCAGAAATGTAGCTTCTCAACAGCTGAATATACCATGTAGTCTCAGTACTGTCCTCCAGTTGCACCCAGGCTCCCCCTGGGGTGTATGCAGGTCTGATTTGGCAAGGAATAACAGTTTTACTTTAGTAGGCTAAACTTGTCAGTTAAGGTGCAGTTCAAAAAAGAGGTATTTTGAACTGACTGTCCGACCAAATCAAAGGAAGCCTGATTATTATTGTTATTCATTAGTATTGCAGCAGCTCTTACAGGCCCTCCCATCAGGGCCCTAGTTTGTTAGGCATTGTACAAACATATAGTAGAATGATCATCTGCAAAGAGCTTACAATAAATAAGTACAACAGGTGGATGAGACAAACGGAGATGTGTGTTGTGGGGAGTAGATTACAGTAGATCAAGCATGTTTTTGCACAGAGTGTTCACAGTGTAGCTCACCACCTGCCTAGCCTGCCTAAACTGGCAAGTTTCTGTAGCCATCATAGCCAAAATGAGTTTTAAAGAGACAGCTGAAGAAGAATAAAGGTGGCATCTTTACAAATTTCTTTGGGGAGTTGATAACACACATGAAAGATGACATGGAAACAGCCTCAACGTTCTTGTGGCCTAACAGGCTGGCAATGTTGGTGAAGCAAAACTGACAGTCAGTGACACCATAAGATGATTGATATGAGAGGTGGAGTGGGGCTACATTTTGTCAGAATCTAAACAAACAAAAAAAAAAAAAAAAAGGAAAGAAATATCTATTTTATGGGGTCAAGAAGGGAGAAAGTTCAGATAGGGAACACATAATTAAACCAACAAGAAAGGAAGATTTTTGGCAACTGTTTGAATGGCCTTCAGGAATATTTAGTTTAAGCAGCTGACAGGACATCCACAAAGAGATGTGGGAGAGACAAATGAACTGCAGGACTAGATGAAGGTCAGCATAGACATAGTAATCAAAGACATGAAAGGGGCTAAAATAATCTAGAGAGAGAGAGAGTTTATAGAGGCAGAAGACAAGGGAGCCAAGAACAGAGCCATGTAAAATGTCTGTGAATGAAGAGGAAGAGCTGAGACCAGGATCCAACAAACCAGAAACTGAAGGTACCATCAGAGAGGCAGGAAGGGAGCCATGAGGGAATGAAGTTGTGAAAGCCAATAGCTGACAGGATTTCAAAAAATTTGGAGTGCTCAAAGGTGTCTAAGACCCTTGAGGGCTCCAGGTGCACGAGGATGGAGTAGATCATCTTGTAGCAAACTGAAACTTGTTTGCTGATTTGGATTTGTCCTAATTGCAAAAAGCACAAATTACAGACTACATATATGTATTTAAGATGACTATTCTCTGTTTTCCTGTTGTACATTAAGAGCTTCTTTTAGAGTATTATCTAAACAATTCTTAAAATTTTATATAATATATAGCAACATGTATACATTTTTATTCAATCTGAGGAGGTCTATAGACACATTATCCAAATTATTCTGCCTTTATCAAAATAAGTCGGAGAGAAGGAATTCTTCATTTAAAATCTATCTTCAAGTAGGTGTCAGACACTCCTACGCTCACATAAGGTGTACGAAGAAATTTTAATACAGATTTAGGAAATAGAGGGTGCTGGATAAACATTACCTTGCATGTTTCCTCATAGAAAACAAAGAGTTAACGCCACTATGCTTTAAAGTATAAGAAAATCCTACCTTATTTTTATAAAATGAAAACATTACAAGAAAAATGCTTTTCTGAATAAGGAACCCACAAACCAGTAATATTTTGTGTTTTCACAGAAACCACAGAGTATTGTTGACCCGCTGCCAAGAGGTAGCAGATGTCCTGGTCTTGTAGGTTGCCTTCCCAGGGGAATTCAGTGACACAGAATCTGGGAATATTCTAAGTGTAACTTGATTTATTTACAAATATGTAACCAGCCCTGGAACAGAGGTGGTCATGGCCATCATGCAAGCAATACCTTCTTTCAGGAGTCTCATCCCCAAACTAATGCCCAGTTCCCAGGAGTCAACTGTGCCTAAAGAATTGACTTCAATCAGCTACCAAGGGTGAAATCCTGATTCCACTGAAATCAATGAAAAAACTCCCATTCACTTCAGTGGGGCCAGGGTTTCACCCCTGGGTAGAAAGCAAGCTCTTCTGCAGCTTACACAGTTCTTTAAACATAGAACCTTATATAACCAAAACTAACAACAATAAAAGAATTGCTCACTTGTTAAGAAACAGAACTTGGAAGACTGTATAATAGGATGCCCTAGTGACACACATTACAACAGGGTCGTTTTTAATATTTTATTTTGGGATACTAGTGCACTGTACACTTCACTGGAGCTTTGTACTTATGATTTACAACATCAGATTAATTTCATGAAAAGACAGTTGCTTTGTACAGAACGCTGACTATGGAAATTTTTGGATTCGTTATGTTACGGGAAGTTATTTTGAAGCTTTGTTCTGATTCTTTTGCAAAATAGGGAAGCGCCCTGTTTTTCAAAATATGCAGTCTACCTTCCTACAGGATTGTGTATAATTAGACAGGGGACTTTGAGTATATTTGCGATAGTGAGTAGCAGTTGCTTATTCTGAAAATTAAGCAGAAAACTTGCCTACCATGCAATAACTAATCATTCAAATTAGATATTACACAATCTGATCAGACATATGGATGGTAGCTGGAAGGTGCATTTATTTATTTAGAAATACCTACTTCTGCTATTAGAGAGACAAGGTGGGTGAGGTAATATCTTTTATTGGACCAGCTTCTGTTGGTGAGAGAGACAAGCTTTTAAGTGACATACAGCTCTTCTTTGGGTACTTCTGCTATTGGCATCTGGGGCAGAATGTGATTTTTATTTGTTTATAACTGATGGATAACACTGATGTTTATTTTAAGCACTTTTTTCTGTTTATTTAAATGTTCACAGTTGGACAAAATTGAGTTAAGCATTTTTTTTTTAATTGATTAGAACTTTTATAGTTAGGGGAAGTTATGTGGGGGACGGGGGTCAGACAATAGTGATTCACTGACAGTAAAATTGCAATGCAAAAAGTTAAAGCTTTATAACTATTAAAACACAAATTCTCAACAGTACAGGTTAAAATATTCAAAGTAAATACCCGTACATTAAATTCTAACAAGTTCTCAAGCAGCACTTTTCTTACTTTGCCTATTTGTAAGTTTCAATTATTATTGAGGGAAATATTTTTGTTGGTTTGTGTGTGTACAGTGAAGTCAATGTTTACTGACATTACTGATAATCTTATCCTTCTAAGCCTTCATATACCAATCAAAACAGTCAATTACAATTCAACAGAATATACCAGGACCCCACTAAGGAAGGCCATATCAAGTTTCAATGAGAGGTGATGAGAAGTGACACTTTAAGTGCTGGAAAAGCAGTACTATAATTTATCGCTTCTGTAACAGGGACTAAAATTTTGATTTGAGCTTTAATACGTTACAGAGCAACAGGAACTGAAGCTTTAAATTACCCCTAAAAACAACATAAGGGAAAAAATGTAATTAACATTTACAAATATATCACATCTGCAGCCCCACCTACTGGGGAAGAAAGAAAAAGTTTCAAGGACAGGAAGCAGTGTTTGCTCACTGTGCATTATCTGAGAACATTTCTATTGATTCAGGCTGGTAAATGTGCAGTAAAACAGTTTTATCTGAAACCGAGGCTCAGTTTTATAGCTAAATCTTGTTAAGCAATACCATTGTATTTAGATTCCACATTGTGCAGTCATAAAACCCCTGCTGGTGTCTAAACACGTGGATGGTACAATGGAGGGTTCATCCAAACCCATAAGTGACATGACATATTGTACTTGATTCTTGAGAGAGAGGTTTTTTTTTAATAATCTAAAATAATAAATATAAAAAAAGAGATTTTTAATTTAAAAGTAGATTTAAAATAAATACAAAAGAACTAATTTTAACAATAGATGTTGACAGTAGAAGGCAGCAAATTGACCTTCCTGGTGTCTAATGCACACTATTTACTGACAGAGGAGTGGAGGATTGCTAGGGACATTTTTTTCCATTTTTTGTTCATTTATTCAGTAAACACCTTGTTACAAATTTCGTAAATCAAAGTGAAAAAGGGGAGAGTTGACTGGAAAGGGGGCATGTGGGGGAAGTGTTTCAGACTGGTTCATTCTTGTTCCTTGCCCTCGCTCATACACACATCCTTCCATTGCACCATACCAAGGAGCAGGAGAGGAAGGGCTTTTTGTCCCAGCAAGGGGACTGATAATGGAGCAAGAAATTTCTTTAAATGATAATTTCAGAGGGAACTAAATACCAGCTATAAAACCAGCAAACCAGGCTCCGGAGGAGAGCTGGAAGGAATGGATAAAGTGATTAATCCACCATACTGCTCTCCTCCTTGCCCAGCATGGGTGTGCAGGGTGATATTGAGCAAAGGGAACTGAGCCAAGGGAGACTGGAAAGGAAGGGGGAAACTGAGGCAGGGTATTAAATGTGTCCCTTGTCCACTGATGAGATCCCCAATATCACCCTTCACAGCCCCACCGGGCAAGGAGGAGAACAGTGTGGTGGAATAAACACTTTATTAATTCCTTAGAGTAGTAGGCGTTGATATTAAATTTGGGAAGGATCCAAGCAGTGCTTTGTCAGAGTTTCACTGTCTGTACCTGAGATGAGGTGGGGGGCGGAGAGGGAGCGATTACAAGTTACAGAGGTATAAATAAAGGGATGGTACAGAAGTTAAAGCCAAGCACTGAAATTCAAAATTCAGCAAGAAAAACTGAGGGCTGGTCCATATGGGGAATTTACATAGGTAGTGTGAAAAATCCACACCCCTGTAAGATAGAGCAATACCAACCTAACCCCTGGTGTAGACAGTGCAAGGTTAATGGAAGAATTCTTCCTTTGACCTAGCTACCGCCTCTCAGGGAGGTGGATTACCTTTGTGGATGGGACAACCCCTCTTATCGGTGTAGCTAGTGTCTTCACTGAAGCACTGCTGCATAGCAATTGTGCCAACGTAGCAGTTTAAGTACGGACATACCCTGACCAGATTGATGAATAGATCCCTAGCACTAAATCAAATCCCAATAAACCCAATTGAGAATGCTGGGAGGAGGGCAAAAACCATCACTTCTCTATTGCATCTAGACATGAACTAGATTGCGTGAGAGTTTGGTTTCATCTGTAATAGACAGCTCCTGTAAATAAGTTCTACATTCATTTTAGAGTGGGAGTTGCCTCTACAGTTCTCTGTTATTTTCCCCTCAGTTCTGACAGAGAAAGACCCCTTTCAAAAAGCTTGATGGAAAGCCAATTAAATTAATGGGCGTCTTTTCACTGACATCGCTAGCTCAGGCCCAGAATAATAGGCTAGTTTGCTCTCCATGCTCATTCAATCTTTGGTCTCTGGGTATGTCTATATTGCAATCACAAGCTGTGACAGAGATTTAGACATATCCAAGTTTGGGATAATCAAGCTAGCACGGGTCACGGAGCAGTGAAGCTGCAACAGTGCACTTCAGCGTGGAATAGCCGTGCAGGTAGTTATCCAGGGGTCTGGGTAGGCTTGCACACCCTGTGCTGAAGTGTGTGCTGCCACAGTTTCCCTTCCCTGGGACCCAGGTTAACTAGAGTAAAGGTAGCACTGATATGTCTACCTGAGCTGCAGTCACCCCCTGTGATTGTAATATACACCCTGGGATTTCAGCATAGATATTCCGTCAGGAGATTGGCAATGAGGGTGTTTATTTGCCAGTTGAGATGAGGATACCTGCCTCTGGGTGGGGGCTTGAGGCTCATGTTTTATTTATTTTATAAATGGTCCCCTAAATGTATTGAACCTGGCCTTTGATGCTGCGATCTTTATTGACAAAAAGGGTCACATAGACAACTTCCTTTTTTAGTAATCTGAGCCAAAACACCAATGCTCAGTTTCTAGGGAGCAACTGTGCCTCAATAATTGTTAGAGAAATTAACACAGAGAACACATTCTCCTGCTGCTTGCAACAGTTGCCCCTAGAACCATTTCACAAAACCATCAACAATTTAGCACATCTTCAAGGACTGAACACAGGTCTCATGCCAAGAAACTTGGAAAACCATGCGTAACAGCACCATCTAGTGATTACCACCTTAACAATGGAAAGAAAAAAACAAAACAAAACCCAAAACACCTCACTCCTTGTCATGTCTCTGAGCCCCCTTCTATTGACAATACTTCTTACTCTATAAAAACCAGAACTGGCCACATTTTTTTTACAGTTGTCCTGAAAATGCAGTTTTGTTGGAAGTGAAACATTTCATGGGAATGTGTGGATTTAAATGAAAGTTTTTTTAAAGGAAATGTTAAAAAGTTTTATTTCAATAGCACTATTTCAGTTCATTTTGTCTTGGCTTTTCTCTTATATGAAAATAATTTAAATATGCATAAACACTATATTATAGTTAATATTTTAATATCATATAAAAGTTGAAATGAAATGAATTGGAGTGATACTACTGAAGCAAAATTTTTTTAGAATTTCCATTTTGCAAATTTTGGCTTTTCCTTCTGATTCAGGCCGATTCCCTCCCCCCAAACGCTGGAATTTCCCATAGAATGGAAATTGTGGTTCCCGATCAGCTTTGCTGGAAATGTTAAATATCAAGAGTACCATTACTTGTGTGCTACAAATAATGGGCTAACTACTGCCACCTTTGTAAAGCACTCTTGAGGTCTTTATACAAAAGGTGCTAGTGTAAATAAGTGCAAATTATTAATAGTAATAATTGGTTTGGAGTGAAAGTAATTTGAATCTTACTTGAAATGCTCTGGGCAGATGAGTCAAAGATTGGGATTCAAGTCACCTTTTCTCTGTTGTCCACCATGTAAAAACTGCAGAAATAAAAAAGGAAAAGCTAAAGGGGCTTAACTCTAAGCAAGTGGTGTAACATAATCCAGAGAACAGAGAAAGTCAGCACACAAAGAACCCATAACTCAAGGCCCTGCTCTATATAAATCTAGCACAGATAGAATTTAAATTTTATACACTCAAAGATTAAGCAGACCCCTGGACACCTTCTTATTTCAAATTCAAAGCTTCTTTCACAAGGGATCTAAAAAGGCAACACATGGATGTCCATTTCACAGACTGTAGGGCCAGAAGGGTCCATTATGATTGTCTGAATTCTTGCATAATACAGGCCAGGAAATTACACTCAGGTTTCAAAGACGTTTGATATATTACAATAGCACATTTTAAAAGTGTTTATCCACATTTTCCATCCTGCCTTGGGTGCTCTTTCTATTTTGTACCTTGTCAACCATGAACATATAGTAGTCAAGAAGCAGTGCCTCTTACTCTTTCTCTTGCTGACCTGGTGATACTGCTCCCAGAAGTCAGTGATAGTGTGGTGTGAGCTAGTTAGTTTAGTAGCTGACATAGCAGGAGACAATCAGAGTTAGCCTTCAGGCTAGGTAGGTCTAGCATACCAAAACTGAAAGAGTGCCACTAGAATTATAGGTAGGTAAATTGCCTCAGTTGCTTGTTGTAGGAGGATGTGGACTTCAGGCTCATTCTGAAAGAGAAGTGGACAGCCTGCATGTGGCTCATCTGAAAGCAATGGAAAGGTTTTTGGATTGGGAACTCCTGGTAGCTTACAAGTTATTTAACACAACTCTTGTTTATATCTGGGTTCTCGTTGACAAAAGAACTGCATTGTGGATGATGGCTGATGCATGAAAAGTTAGGTCTCTGTGATTAGCAGCTAGTGAATCAGTTATAGCCCCTACTAAGTATTAATAATGAATGAGAAATTTTAGTAGAGAAGAGAATGTGGCAGTCAGCCCAGGTCTATGCTAGGAATGTTTTTCCAGTATAGCGTTACCAGCAAAGTCCTCCCAGTGGACACAGCTTATACTGTCACAAATGTACCTTTGCTAGTACAGCTTATTACAGCCCTCCTTGAGCTAAATAAACCATACCAGCAAAACCACAGTTTCACTGGTGTATCTGCATCTGGATAGGAGCTTTTGCCAGCATAAGTGTGTTGGTTACAAATCTCAGTTCATTACACACCTGACTGACATAGCGATGCTAACAAAAGTTTGCAGAATAGACTTAACTTTAATTGGTTCTTGAACCCAGTTTAGCAGAGTAAACAGAATAAAAAGTCTGAGCTATATCACCAGGTCTATTCAGAACACTGAACTGTCATTAATTTCACCAGCCACTGGGTGACAGCGTTGTTCTACACAAAAACAAGGCCAGCACTAAATAAATTGATGTATGCAAAAATCAGTGAGAACGGTTAGCTAATGTGTCAGATCTCCAGATTTAGAATTACTAGTTAGAGATGCTTCTATCTTTCTTTAAAATTGACCTGAAGAAGAGCTCGAAAGCTTTTGTCTCACACCAACAGAAGCTGGTTCTGTAAAAGCTATTAACTCACCCACCTTATCTTTCTAATATCCTGGTACCAACACAGCTACAATTTAAAATTTCTTTAAAATTTCTGTCCTTTAAAAGCACATATTTGTACAGTCAGCAGTCTACAGTTCCATTTTTCATTATAGGACATGATATAATACACTCTTTAAACTGTCAAACAAACACTCTTTTAGTCTGTTATGACCCCTGTTATGCTTAAGAGTCCACTGAAATATTATTCATTAGAAAAGTGCTAGTTTCAGCTGATAACATGGGTTTTCTATTCATCACTTAAACAACCTTATCTTTCTAGGATTATTATGAATCCTTGTTAGTTACCATAAAGATATGCTAAATTAGGGCCTGATCCAAATCCCTATGAAAGTAAATGGAAAGCCTCCCATTGGCTTTAAATCATATTGTTAGTTGCTAGCAAAGGTATGGATTAAAAATCTGCCTACTGATAACCTGGTGTAGCGTTTAAATGTTTCCATGTCACAGGTCAGCAACGTGAAGGCACTTCGGCGCTTTACATGAACACATCATTACCAGCCTGAACAATTCCTATGCTGTTGCTCTGCCTGGTTAAGACCATTTCTGTGATTCACTATCTTTGGACAAGTAGCTGCTTCTCATTCATTTATGAATGATCATTTCCATGTCTGGCAGTTTACATGCATAATTTACATTGGTGTTAAAGCAAGTTAAATGTATACGTGCCTGTTTGTGGAGATGAGCAGGTATTGCAGTCATGAGCAGCTAATGGTGTGAAGTCCCACCAACCCTTTCCCTCTTTTGTTTTCTTAAACTGCCCCGTCTCCCACCAACTTTCTGCTAGATAGCTTCTCTCTTGATGCCGATGGCGGCGGGGCAGAGGTGGTGGAGATGGAGTAGATGAAGGGCTTTTATGACAGGGACTGCTCTAACCCTTGGAGTGCAGTGTTCAAAAGAAGGAAATGTCTAGAGATATGACTGCAGTTGTAGCACCATGAGGTGAAGTCCAGTAATGGGGAGGGAGAGGTGATTTTCCAGCCCTGAAAGAACTCTTCCCTCTGGTCACCTCACTCCACGCTCTGCTTCTCCGCTGTTTCAGCCGAGATCCTGCCCTGCACCCAGTCTTGTTCCAGTCCTGTCCCAGCTCTGCTCCTGCCTTCAGGTAATCTGGTTCTGACCCTCAGTTCTGATTCCTGGCTCAGCCTCTCTCTCGACCCTTGGCTCTGGCATTTGGACTCTGACTTTGATTCTGACTCTGCTTTGACTTTGGGCTCTGGCATTCAGACTTTGACTGCTAGACATGACTGCCTGGAATATGCTCTACTTTGGAACTGGCGATACTGGGAATGTGAAGTTTGGGGGAGGGAAGTTACATTGCTGGGACTGAGACCTGGTGGCCCTGTGGAAAGGGGAGGGAGATTTGTCCCTGACTGCCCACTTTTTAGGCACAATTACTCCACTGAAACTGTCTTTGCAAGTGCTACATAATATATACTATGCTATAGCTGAGGGAAAGCAGCTTTTAGAGGAGACTTTAGGTCATCTGACTTATTTTCAGTGTCTTAGTGAAATAGCAAATGTTCTACTCCCTGTCTGATATATACCTGGCTCCAAATATGGGATCTGCAGGCAAGGTTTGCTTTTGCTTCAATACCTCAGAGGTGAAGCCTTCTGTCAGAGATATTTCCTGAAAAGTTCTGACAGCACCAGAGGGTGAGGGCAGTCCCAGAAAAGTGGAACCTTTCTGTAATATGTATTTACGTACCTATGGCCATTTTCAGGTTTTCCAGGTCTTCAGTCTTCTCTCTGAACATTTCAATTCTCCATAATATGTGTCCTGTTTCAAAGCACAGATATCATTTTCAGCTGCTTCTTATTGTTCAACATGAGCATATCGCTTTAAGTTAGGGAAGTATTATTTCTCTGATCTTCTTTGGGGTTTTTGAATTTCAGTCACAGGTATTCACAAAGAAAATCTGGTTGCTGCTTGATTTATTATCTAGCAGGTGAGAAAACAAAGCGAATTGCGGTTTCTGAGAACTCTAAGGATCCTTTTTAAGGAAGAAGAAAAACTGGGTTCTGTGTTTGCCATAATTTTAAAACAAAATGAAAGCAGGAAATAGTGGAGTTAAATGAGGTAGAGCAGAAAATTAGTAAAGTAAATGAGGTAGAAGAATAGAACTGGCAGAACAAATTCTTCTTGATGGAGTAAAGCTCAGAATACAACTGACCTCCTTAAAATTCTTTAAAAATTGCTTCGGGGTATTTTAAGGCTATTTTTCAGTTCTTCCTTGGCTGTTTTTTCCCCTGATTACACATCTGCTTAGTGAACATTATCTCATATATATAATTAATAGTAGAATGTTGAAACCTCTCTAATCATTAGGATTTAGCACTTCCATAAATAAAGATATTGAAGAATACAGGAACAAAGCAAATTGTAATGCTACCTGGCCTAGTACTGGGAACTCTGGACACTCCGGCCCAATTTAGTGGAACAGGTAGAATTCAGAGTTAATGTAGAGCAGAAAAAAATGTAAATATACATGTGCAGGTTTTGTAAAGAACAAGTCCCCCATCGCTCTATTCTTAGGCAAGCTCACTGGCAACTACATTATAACTTCTGCTCACACAAGTCCCAGGGCTTGCAATTCTAGCAAGTTACCAATAAAAGCATCATTGCTGAGTGTCACCTCCTCTGTACCCCCTCCGCCACTGTCCCAAAATGAATTCATTGACATGGTACAATGGATAAAGGTCTTGGCCAAATTTTTGTTTTGAAAACTTGATTGAATTTAATTTTTCTATTGCAAGAGTTAATTGGCTACCCACTCACCCTGTCCTTCCAGTCGATCAACTCAAATTTTGGCCGTGAAGATAGGCCACATCCTTCTAAGCAATTAGGAGATGGTCTCCTCCAAACTGCTCATCTCACCTTGTCTTTTCCTCTTGAAAGGAATTGAGGCTTCCAAAGGGAGGTTACCCAACAAATTCCCCAGGATCTAAACTAACTGGTGATGGAGTCTTTTCCTTCTGAGTCCTCACCATTCGCCTGAGGTCCCTTCTGGCAGACTGCCCACTTGTTACTTTGAATATTCTTAACTCATCCCGCCTGTGTTCTATGCAGTCCCACACCTGTCAGGTACTTGGGTCTGAATGTATATCAGGGGCAAAAACATTCTCCCTGTTAAACACTCAGCTGACCTATTGTTTTTATCTGTCAGCCTGTGGGCTCTGCAATTGGAAGGGGACTTAAACTGCAGACCACAGTTGGGGACATGTCTTAGACACAAAGCAGAAACTTATGTCCTCATCAGTCCTGAGCCATACTTACTTGTACAGGAGTCTGGATTGACATCTCACTGCTGTATATACCTCTGTATTACATGATACCTGAATATAACAAAGCATCAGTTAGGATGTTTCTTGAATAGAAGGGTAGTGTATGGAAAAATGCTGCTGTCTAGCTGTCCAGTATAGTGGCATTTCTCAGACATTTTGCTTCCTCCTTGTTGATATTGATACCAATGCTGTTTGATTGCACCTCACAGAACAAGAGGAAAAAATATCCAGATAATGCACCATCCAGATATATTTCTTTGTTGCCTTCAACAAGTATAACCTACAATATCTTATCCAGCGAAAGGCTGCCTCTTGTCTTGTCTGAGCATTCCATTTACTTCTCTGCTAGCACTTTTCCCTTGTGCCTTGTTCCCTGAAAGAGCCAGCTCTAAGTTAACAGTGAATGGGCTGAGAAAGCCTGTCATGCCTGTGCCTATCATGGGGGACCTAGACAACCCAGCAAATACCCTGTTCTCTTGGGACCCTGAGGGGAAATTCACTGCACAGGCCAAGACACTTTGAGAGTTGGTCGTTATACCCAATGGAAATCGTTGCCTGTGCCGAAGTTAAGCATGCTGCATCAAAATGCATTTATAGCTTGGTGATATTTTTAGATAGTGACACTATGTCCATTTGTCAACACTGTAATTTACATTTGGGATCATTTTACTCGAGATAGCCACCGCATTAACAGAAGAAATGAAAATTACACAAAATCTGAACTTTTGCAAAAATGTATTTTCAATAAATAGCACCTTTTCAAATGTTAGTGAACAAGTTTGTGTTCTTTGGACCAAATGGTGTGCTGGTGTATGAATGCAGCTCCACAGACTTTAATGAAGACTCGCCCGCTTAAACCCTCAGAGAATTTGGTCTGATATTTATTGCCACAAATCCAATTTCAATTGACACCTGCTTTAGCAGTCCTGGAGAGGGTTTGTACTGATACCTCCTTTTTTGACCTGAGTCAAAGTTTGATGCCCTGGGATGTTCTAGGTGGGAGAAGAAATTAATGGAGTCTGGTATTTTCTTTGATGCAGTCTTGTTTATTTACAAAGAATGTACAAAGTCCTGCTTCTCTGAAAGCAGGAGGAATCTTGAAGAAAGGAGCAGTTTCTTAGCTTATAAAGCCAAGTCTTTTTAGCCAACAGATCTCAATGTTCTCTCTCTAGCTTTTTCCAGGGTGTCACTGTGTTTACTGGCTACTACTTGTCTTTCTTGCTTTTTCCCTTTGCCTGTCTCTGTCTGTTCTCAGTTTCTCTCAATTCTTTCTCTCTCTCACACACAACTCAGCAAAAGCCCTCCACCCCACAGTCCAAACTCATGGGTGGGCTTACAACCCCCTTTTCTCGTTAGGGAGCTTGTGATTAACTCACCCTGTCAGTTATGTTATTGAAGGATGTATTCATACCCATCTCAAAGAGGTTTGTGATTCATAGGGTCACCAGTACACTTAGCATAACAGAATTTACCTTCCTCCAATCTTTTTCTTGCAAACCACTTGCCAGGAACTGATAAATTAAGCTTATTTATTTTCTTTCTTTTGACAATGCCCAAAGAGTGCAGGGCTCTTTGCTAAACAAATATTAAAACATGGTCCTTGCACTGAGGAGTTTATAATCTAATTTAAGAAATGATTCAACCCTGGCTGAAATAAGGTGAAAGAAGGGCAAGAGATTGATAATAAATTATGGGGTTACTTAGATTCATGATGAGGAATGTCTTAGTGGTATTGCTGTATGTTTCTTTAAATATATTTATGTAATATATTGAGTTATCTTCATCCATTCCATGGAATTTTATTAAATCTGGGTCCAGCAATCTAATTGAGAACAAGAATAAAATTCTGGTATCCTGCAAGTACTAGAAATATCATGAGAAATTCTCTTCTTGCAAGAGTCCTTGTTCAGTTTTACAGATCGAAGAGGCACAGGTAGTTTGGAAAAGATTCAAATAATCATCCAGAATTTTAAATGCTTATTTAACCAAACTCCCAAACCCATCCTTCCTATAGCTCTGATTCAGGTCTTATATATATCATTCACATATTCTTAGATTTAATGGAACTTACAATATTTTTCTTGTATTTTATATATGATTTTACATTTATCAAAGGCCCACATGTATATGGATTTTTTAATTTGAAGCTTGGGAATTTGGACATGAGACATTCCATAAAGGGAAAGAAGAAAAAAAAAAAAAAAAAAAAAGCAACGAGCAATTGAAAAGTTGTTGTTTTTCTAATAGTTCTAGGCTGGCCAGCTTTCAAACAAATGCTGTTATCTGGAGCACTGGAATGACCTTGACTGTACAAAACAATTTAGTGCTGTCTACCGTGATGGACTGCAGTTGTGCAGAAGGCACAGATTGTTTTGAAAGTGTGTTAGTTCTGTAAACTCTGAACTATTATGCTGTGTGTGCTATAGCTCACCCTAAAGCAGGAGAGAGGACTCCGAACTCATACTGGAGTTTTTGCAATTTGCAGGCAATATTCTGTCTTGCTTGTAGAATAATATCTAGGCTCTTCTGCCTGTTTTATACACAATCCACCGTGAATTCCAATCCTCTTCCACTTCCAACTGTTCAATTTTCAGTTTAGAAGATGCATGTTTTCCTTAAAATTAAATAAACAATTTAGTTCCCATTCCAAGAAAATACCAGGACCTCTGGATCTTGATTTCATTATATGTGCTTTTCAAATATAAGTGTCCTTGTGGAATGTCCTTCTGAAATCCTAGGGAGTTTCTTAAATTCACGATATTATATATCTCTCTCTATAGAATCCATATAATCGGAAGTGAGAATCAGCAGAAGCCTCAATGCCTACTGTTGGTGGAGCTCCCATAGAGATCCCTAGTACTTTTTTCTTTATGAGGCTGGTGTGAATGATCTGGTCAGATACAGAATTATTACATAACTATTTCTATTGTAACAATTTAAAAAAGCAAATGTACTTGTTTATTTTTTCCACTAGGTGGCAGAGTCAAAGTTTAATTTCAGTGATTACTTATAAATGGGACACAAAACCAAAAACCACCCTTGATCTTTGTTTTCAAGACACAATTTAATAATAATAAACTTTTTTATTTGCATAGTTTGTTTATGGCATAATTTAGTGTACAACAGAAAAAGTATGGTACCAAAGTGTATGTAGGAAGGCAATTGCATTCAGAAAATCTTGGCATATATAAAAAGTTGGCTGATTGTTTAAGAGATATACACTCAATATTAAGTTCAACAGAACCTGAAGTGTTTTCTTATGTAATATACACAGAATGACCCATCTAGATGAAGCTCAGGCCAACTGACCAAAAACAAAACAAAACAAAAAGCAATCCAGACAAACTTTCATGTTAGTTTAGAAAGTTTAATGATATTGCAAAGTCCAGTTAATGCCCTTTGATGAGCCTAGAATTACAAAATTGTTTCACAGTATTTAATCCAATTAATAATTTCCCTTGAATTCACGATTCTCAGATGGCAATTTGATTTTATTTCTTCAAAACAGATGATTGCCTTTCCAGTAAATAGATGGTGTGATTTTTACTACATTTCACAATGTTAGAACTCTGTACAAGTATTGTACTAAAAGTACAAAAATAAGTGCTTTATGCACACACTTTTTAATACTGTTCCTGTCTCTTTGCTTTGGCACCTGCTTTAACTTACCTTATATAAATAGCTGGAAAAAACAGTATATAGTTATTTAACAAATGAAAGTGAGAAACATTTTCTACTGACAGCAGCCTTTTTCTTTTACAGTAGATGTATGGATACATTAGTTCTTGGCAATTTTCACTAGTGTATCATTGCTAAAAATGATTTAAAACGGATATGTATAAGGGAAAATTGAGCTAAAACACCAATAATACTATTAATTATTTAAACCTCTGAGAACAATTGATGGATTTAAATGGTTTCCCTGCAGTGCTGTTATTCTCTGCAAGCATAACAATACTGTAGCAATTGTAGAGGAGAATATCATGTTATTTTTTAATCACCTTAATGAGACAGCGTGGAAAGTGTATAAATAGAAATAAGCTCCATTAGCTCCAGCAGTTACAGAAGTACTGAACTTTCACAAATGTAGCCAGATTTTGCACTCCTTATTCAGGCAAAACATCCATTGAAGTTAATGGGAGTTTTACTTCACTTAAGAAGAGCAGGACCAAGGCCCATTTCGTTTCAGTGGCTCTGATATGTGAATAAGCTTTAGACAATACAACAATGAACTAAATTAATATAACACTCTAGAGACTACGGGACACCAAAGAATAGACATTTAATGTAATTTCCCTATTATTATTGAGTTTTCCAAAAATCCTTAAAGGGACACTGTCAAGATGGATAAATCCCAAATGATTATTTGTCCCCTTTTATATATGAATACTTTGCACTTAGCTACTACTCTCTGTCTGAAGATACTCATGTGCTTTGTAGACATTAATGAATAGACATTAATGAAGAAGGGGAAGGGACAGTCTTATTAGACAAGTTTTACAGATAAAGAAAGTGAGTGCCAAGGAATTAAGTGACTTGCCAAAAGCAGGGTTTCTGATTCCAGGTCATAAAACCATCCTTCTTCCTATAACTTTGTAAAGCCAACGGGCTAGATTCTCCTTTCATGCTGGCCTAAATCAAGGCTAATGCCACTGAACTCAGTGGAACTAAATGGGCATATAACTGTGCAAGTGAAAAAAGAATCGGACCATATGTATATATATAAGCAAATGTTTTAAAGCCTAAAATGGACAAACCACCCAAAAGCTGGAAACTGAGCATGCATAAGCAATCTTATGATGCCAAACCAGGGCATGGGTGTGAGGGGTGGAGAGAAAATAGGCCTGATTATGCTACCATTATAGTCAAGGGCAATGGATTTCAGTGGGACTGTAGCAGGCCCAATGTTAAAGACACAGAGTTTACTCTCAAGCCTCCAGTGGGTTAGAGAGAATAATGAACTAAAAAGAAAAAGTGAGAGTTTTAAAAATGATTACAAATAAGTTGACAGTGTCCATTTAAGTTTCCTATGTAAATTCCAACGAGCATATATATTTACTGGTGGATTTAAAAGGGCGATCCCTGTCTCTCTATAACAATACATAGTAAGGATAGGTAGACTAATAGCATTAGAGACTATACAGCTTCTACATTTGTTCCATTACTACTACAAGCAAGTCAACAAAAATATGAGAAAAAAGTAAATGCAAATAGTTAACTGTTACTAATCTAGTAAACACTATTTCATATACCAATGTGCTAAACTCTACTTAGAAAAGCAAAATAACTTTCACAGTGTCATTGTTTCACATATACTGGTTTACAAATTTGGGGCCTGATCCATTTCTCATTGAAATCAAGGCAACACTCTTAACTACACTGGGTGCAGACAGGATCAGATAATTTTTTTAGCATTGAGTACCTCTCATGACCAGTGTGTCAGCGGGTGGAAGGTGGGGAAAGTGCTTGTTTTGCTCTTTAATGGAGAAGATGCATTGTTGAAATAGTGGAATTAAAAAAAAAAAAAAATGACCTGTGACTACAAAATGAAAATCTGATACTGTCACTCCTCCCCATCAATAACTGAAGATGTTTGTGGATAATGTTGAGATATAGAATGAGATATTGTAAGATTTAATTTTCTCTGTACTAAAAGATATTATCTATGGGGATCTTAATAACCATTTATTAACACGCACAACATTTTGGCACTAAAAAGAGATTAGTACCGAATTATTTTGAATAAAACATACTGCTCTCTCTCTCTCTCTCTCTGTATTTTGGACTCTGCTAGTTTTGAACTTATAATTGCTTCAGGCTCCTAATTAAGCAATAAAATATA
Source organism: Emydura macquarii macquarii (assembly GCF_026122565.2). Classification (NCBI taxonomy): domain Eukaryota; kingdom Metazoa; phylum Chordata; order Testudines; family Chelidae; genus Emydura; species Emydura macquarii. The sequence continues at coordinate 18,985,968 of NW_027131527.1, read as the reverse complement.
TAATTTTTAAAGGAAGAGCAATTTAGGTCAGGACACATTTTTCTTGATTTCATATTATTAGAGTATGATCTACATTTCACCTAATAAGGAAAAACTAGAAATCCAGGCGCATAGGTTAAGCTTTCTTATTCATCTCTTAGATATGCAAAATTTATGAAAACCATCTTTGCTCTCTGTAGTGACCTGGCCTTTAATATAGTGGCCAGAGTTTTCAAAACATTTTAGATACCTAAATGAGCATGTATGCCTCTAACTGAATGCTTATATGGTGCCCATATATGATTTTTCAAAGCAAAGGTGTGCGCAGGGTTGCCTTAAATTCCACACATTGTTTGTTTGGCCAAGGACATAGTAGGATTTTTTAGCTGGGTGAGGGTGTACATGGGCCAACATAGGCTCATGAAAGTTAGGTGTGGTCAGGGCACATCTAACTCATTAGGCCTGGGTGGATGAGCAGGCAGAGAATCAATTCCCCTTTGGCTTCTGTGAATGAGGCATAGGTACAAAAAGAGGCATCCAATGACTCAAAAAGTCCCTTCTATTCATACACACACAGCTGAGTGGAAGAAAAGAAAACAGAGACTTAGCATGGCTGGTTTAGTGAGATCCAGGCAATTAGGTACTGGGCTGGGGTGGTAGTTAAGGCATACATGTTTGGTTTGGGGATCGCATGAGGGCTTTGCTCTGTGGAGGAAGTGAATTGTTTTGTAGAAGGGGGTGAGAGGTTTGCTGTGCGTCCCAAGAGGAAGGAGAGCGATCCCACCAACCAGCCATTCCTTCATGTCACGCAGCAGGGGAGAGATTGGAAAAAAAATGGGCCTTTCGTGCTGATCTGCTCCCTTTGTGCTTTTAAGTCTTGCTGTACACTATGAACATGGGTAGGTTAACATAAGCTAGCTAATCTGAGAAGTCTAATTGCTTCTAATTGCTCTAAAGTCTAATTGCTTCTAATTGCTCTGAAGTCACTACATAATTGGGAACATTTCTGTTTTCAGCATGGATTATTGTTTGTAAACACACAAAGTAATATATACCTGAGAACCTTTAAGAACTTTTTTCTGGGCTAAGGTAATTTGTTATTGTTTTTTTCCAGTGTGAAAAGTTGATTTTTAACTGATTTTAAAATTCTTTTGGGTATGTGTTCCATTGTAAAACTATCAAACTAGAAGTATAAAACTATCGCTAAATCTAATTTTGGACAATAGGTTAGTTTAAAATCATGGGGTCACAATAATTATCAGACTGAGCTAACCTTTTGCTGAACTTGATGATTAAAAGAAAATAGTGATTTTAATAAAACAGAACATGTCTCTCAAAATGTTCCATAACCATCACTACGAGTAGCCACTGCAAAGGTAGGGTAGGCTTCATACGTTGTGTAAGTTGCTAAATCTTGTCCCAGCGTCACTGCTTGTTTTAGTTGCGAAGCTGTTACAGTAGCAGCTGCATTAGCTATAGTGTATCCTGCAGTTAAAAACAGACAGAAAAATGCATTTTAATGGAAATGTACCTGCAGGGTATGATATAGCTGATAATCATCCTTTTGTCTATATGATTACATAAACAAGTGGAGATTTCATTGTCAATGGTAACAGTATATTTGTTAGATTAAATGTACTTACTTGTTCTGCCATCAGTGTTTATCAGCTGTTATCATAAATCATAATTCTCATTTCCTTTGGTGTAGCTTTTTAGAAGCGTTTTCATATATTATTTGGTTATTTCTAAACTAGTAAGGGTGTCACTATAGGCTTATATACTCTACTTCACACTTGGCATCCAAAGAATAAGACACATTATCTGTAACACGAGGATGTTCCTGGTCAGGTTTTGTGGAGGAGAAATCTGTATAAATGGTGGAATTGCATACCACCATTCAGTCACACAATCATTACCACTCTCTTCACCAAATATGGTTGTGTAAGGAACATCATGTACAGAGGGGAGATATTTCCAATAGGCAATCTTGGCAAAATAGTGGAAGTTATACTTTATATAGCTATATAGCACACCTCCCCAAGTGTCTCAAGTGGGATGGGCTAAAGTGGTTGGCTCTGGGGCAGGAGTTCCTTGGGAAGGGTTCAGGTGTTGTCCCTGGGGGTGAGGTGGGAGGCCCTGGAGGGGGCTTGAGTGCGGCCCCGGGGGGCAGGGGGGTAGTTGAACAGCAAGCTTATTGGGAGTGCTTGGTCAAATGTGGGCCGCGTTGCAACCCCATGCATGAGGGGCCAGGTTGCAATGCCTGGAGTGGAGAGCTGAGCCCAGCCAGTCCAATAGGACTGGAGCTTCTTCAGCCAGGACAAGGAGATAGTCTTTTGGGGGTCAAAGTGGGATAGTCTTGCAAAAGCTGGGACAGTTGGGAGGTCTGGTACAGAGAATTTTCCATCTGAATGATTTTTCAATAGAAAATAGTGAGAGTTCTGTGGCAGCTTAAAGACTAACAAATTTATTTGGGTATAAGCTTTCATTGCATCCGACGAAGTGGATCCGACGAAAGCTTATGCCCAAATACATTTCTTAGTCTTTAAGGTGCCACAGAACTCTCGCTATTTTGCTAAAAACAGACTAAAATGGAACTCTGGAACTCAATAGAAAGTAGTTTCCAAAAATTGATATTTTCTGTGTAAAATTTTTGATTTTCTGACATTTGTTTGATTGCTCATCATGAAAACTGATACAAAATAATATTTCATTTTGGCTTGGTTTGACCAGAGTCAAAATATTTGAGTTTGTTGAACTGACATGAAACATTTTGTTTAGAGTTCAACTGCACTCTCTACATCTCCCATGATGCAGCACTGTTTCCACTCTGACCAAATGGTGTGGTGCATCATGGAAGATGTAGGCCCACCAGGGAGCCTGGTCCATAGGGGACAATGGAGAGGATCAGGCAAACAGAATCACAACTCCCGTGCACCACAATGGGAAAACAGTTTAATGTTGAACTCACTCAAAATGAAGAGTTTTGGGTCAGTTCAACAAACCAAAAGGAAATATTTCAATTTGCGAGTGTTGAATATTTTTGTTTTTGATCAAAAATGCCAAACATTAATTTATGAATTGAAATGTTTCTAACTTTTTATTTAATAAAAAATGCTGATTTTTCAAGTTTTTGATCTGATTGAGGACAGAATAAAATGTGATGGAAATTCTAATTTTTGCTCAGTTTTACTGCCTAGGTGTATACTCATTATGTCAATATCAATTCCCACTCCATTCATTGTGAATGCCATTGAATGGGGTCACATGGATGCAGCCACCGATGGCAGCATGGGAATAAAAGTCCATATCCATGCCAGAAGTAGAGCTGATACATGCACATGGATTGAGATCTGCAGGGTTACAGCCATCATTGACTAAGGTTCTTTGGCCACTAGCAATACTTCATGCTCCTTTTTATGCACGTGAATTTAAAGACAAGATTTTTGTCCTCATATGACTAACTTAGTAATCAGAAAATTATGTAAATATCAAAGAAAGTCATATATGTTGCAGGCTGAAAAGTTAATGTACCTATATTTGTCAAGCTTCCAAGAAAAATAAAAAAGGGTGGATGAAAGAAAGAGAGAGATTATAATTAAGCAGGAAGTGGGGACTGGATTCAATAAAAAGTCCATTTGGCTTACATGCTGCGGAAGCCTTCACAAACCCAGACAAATTGATTTTTTTCTGTGGCTTTTGCAGACTTCTGTGGCAGGAAGATGGATATAGATATAGATATATATATATTATTGAATCTGTCTATGAGACACTGCAAACAATTCAGTAGTATGATTAATGCATGCTTTGTGTGCAGTTTAGCTCAAGGCATTCCCAGGATTTCAGAAGCACATTCATATCAGAGAATAATATAAATGCAATGTCTATACATTAGATTTGTGTTTCTGCCTTATTTTCCATAATTTTCCTAGCTATTTTGGCTAGTAATTAAAGCTTTTTACTAGATGTGGGTCCCCAAACTGGAACAATGAGTCCTAATGCCTTTGAACTTTGGGCAAGTTTGGATCAGGACCTAAACTTAGTGGCTGCCCTCATTTCTCTAGTGAGCTAAATCAAAATGGTAGCTCCAAACATGCCCAGACTTTGGGGAAGTTCTGTTGCAGATCCAGATCCAAACTTCACAACTCAGGCCCATCTCCATACTTATTTAAACACGTTTTCTTCTCCCATCTCCTGTCCTATAGTGGACAGTGAAGTCCTAGTAAATCATTTGAAAATACATGCATTCTTATGCCAGCAAATGATCATAACCCAGAGTATAATATTATGTTCTCCAAAAATGGGGGACAGGAACGGATGCATGGCTATGTGGACAGATAGACAATATGTGCATTTCCATTCAGTAGATTTGAGTCTGAACACTCCTGCAGTCCTACTATATGTAATCAAGTAGCTAACAAAAATATATATCTTCAGAAGTGCATCTCAGTACAGACCTTCACATACCTGGAAAAGCGGGAGCTGTAACAGAATTCTCTGCTCCCTCTGTGGGAATGCCCAAGGTCTGAAGGGTATATTCTGCAGCATATGTCTTGGCTTCATCAACATATGCACTAAGCTTAGGCGGTGTGAAGGGATGTCTATGAACCAGAAACAAAATATTAATTGGTTTTACTATTTCTAAGGATCAGACACAAACTCCTCACAGAGCAGAAACACCAACTCAAAGTGGCCCCAGACCCTGCCATAACAACAGATGCAAACCCTACAGACTTATCTCCACTGCTACAATGATCTAAACCCCCGTCAACATATCCATGAGTCCTACATATGCCTACCATTATATGTGGTGTACCTCCTCCAGTGCACTAAATGCCCCAATAACCACTAGGTCAGTGAAACCAGACAATGACTGTGCTTGAATGAACTCTCAAGGAAAAATGATAAAAGACAAAAACACTGTATCACCCATGGGTGAACCCTTTTCACAAAAGGATCATTCCATGTCTGACCTTTCAGTTTTCGACCTCAAAGGAAATCTGAACACCATCAAAAGACGAGCCTGGGAGCTTCAGTTCATAACTTTGCAAGACTCTAAAAATCATGGACTGACCAGAGAGACCAGATTTATGGCTTATTACAACCATCTATATCCCACTAACCCCCTCTCGCCCCAGAGCTGCCTTTGTTTCCCTCCTCCCTTCCTTTTCCTCCTCTGACTGGAGGGGTGTTAACGGGCTACTTCATCGAGAATGGTCCTTTGAAATATACGTTAACTACTTATGCTAAACAGTCTGTTCCACGTGTTATTTGCTGTGACACTCTTGGTACGTCTACACTGCAATTAGACACAGGCCAGCTGACATGGGCACGCGGAGCTCAGGCTAATGGGCTCTTGAACTGGAATGTAGCTGTTTGGGCTTAGGCTGGAGCCTGAGCTCTGGGGCCCTCCCACTTTGCAGGACCCCAGAGCCGAGGGTCGAGCTTGAGCCCAGATGTCTATGCTGCAGTTCAACAGCCCCTGAGCCTGAGCCCTTACATCTGAGTCAGCTGACACGGGCCAGATGCCATTTTTTAATTGCAGTGTAGACTAACCCTCAGAGGACATTTCCCAGCCCTGAAGAAGAGCTCTGTGTAAGCTCAAATGCTTGTCTTTCTCACCCACAGAAGCTAGTCCAATACAAGCTATTACCTCAACCATCTTGTCTCTCTAATATCCTGGGACCAAAAGGGCTACAACAACGCTGCACACTAGTCTAAGGATGACCGCATGACACTATGTACCTCCTATCAAGCGTTTTGAGCAAATAGAAAAACATGGTGCATTACTGATATTCTGTGAGAGAACACGTAAATGAGAAAACACTACGATAAAAGCAAAAACACTTACTTAATATCAATGTATGTACTAGTACATAAATGTTAGCAGCATGAACGGCACTGTCTATGCAGGAAAAAGGACAAGTATTTTGAAAACTCACATATTTCTGTTTGTTTTTGCTAACTCCCTCCAACTGGAGGTGTAACCTTTAAATATAGAATGGATATTTGCCAAATATGATTCATTAGCAATTTTTTTTGATTACATGAAGTGGTGTGACCCCCAAGAAATGTATTCAAAATATCGTTATTGGTTAGCAGTGGAAATACTTGATTCCTAGCTGTTATAATTATAAACAGGGCTAGTAGCATGGCCTATTATTAAGGTTGCCTGACACTTCCCATCATAAGACCCTGTTTTCAGTTGATTATACTTTGCTAAATTTTAATTGTTTTGACTGAAATTTTCCAAGTTGTGTGTCTGCCTCAGACTGATTTTTTTTTTTTAATTTGGAAAATTTCAGCCAAAATGGTTGGGCCATTTCCAAAAGTGAGGCCATGGAAAAATATATTGTTGTTGCTAATTGTTAAAAAATTTCTGGAGATCTTTTCTTTGAACAGCTCTAGTGCCCCAATGCTTTGGAGCAGAGACTTGAAATTTGGCAGAGGGTGTCAGGGATATGACTTTTGTCAATGCTGTGAAAAAATCTGCCAAAATTTGGCTAAATTAAAAGCCTTTGAAAAACTGCAGTTCACACATGCTCAGCAGAGACTTTTTAGAGTTTTGCAGCTAAATTCACCAAAGATTCTGTCTACATTAGGAATGCTCCAGTCAGAAGATGAGCATAACTATTTCTGTAATTGCAACTCTGGTCTGATGAGGACTGGCCTGGGCAGGGCCAAGCTGTATTTGAGCCTGGATCCTGTCTCATCTGTGCTCTCAGTGCCCCCCCAACACCAATGGTTCCAGGCAATAAGGAGGAAGAGGCTTCCTCATTTGAATGCAGAGAGGTCAAGGAGTGGACCAGGGGGCACAGAATGGGACAAGGAACTGTGTGGGACACTGGAACCGGAAGCTGGCAGCAGAGGGAGAGAGAAACTGGGACTGAGAGCTGTGGGGAGGGAGGGACAGATTTGACAAGGAGCTGGGGTGCAGGGGGAGATCTGGCATTGACTAGGCAAACAGACTGGAGCTAGTAGCCAGTGGTGGGTGGATGCTGAGTTTGGATGAGGAGCACAAGGTCTGTGAGACAGTGGGATGAGGAAGGTAGATAAGGGTAGGGTGGTGACTGGAGGCCAGGGGCTGAGGGGAGAGAGACAGATTGGATGAGGAACTAGGAGGAAGGGAATGGGTCTGGCTGGACAAAGGTCTGGGAACAAGAAGCTGGGGGAGATTGAGACTGGTAGGGGGAAGACTAGAGTTATCGGGGCAAAGGGACTGGGATGAGAAGCCAGAGGCTTGGAGATGGGGACAGGGTAGGTAAGGAGAATGGGACTAAGCTGAGTATCCAGAATGGGGAAGAGACAAGTCTTGGATGGGCAAATTGGAGGGGACAGGGCAGAAAAAGTCTAGCTTGAGGAGAATGGGCAGAAGAATTTGTGTCATCTATAGCACATTCCCCTGCAGACCGTGGAATGGAACCCAAGATTCTTGAGTCTCACCATTCCTCTGCTGTCAGCAAATACCTGTGAAACCCACTGGCAGAGTGTGTGCCAAATCCTTCTCTAATGGCGGTTCATGCAGAGGATAACAGCCCACTACTGCTATTAGCTCAAGTGACAGAAGTCCGTGTGATGAGTCTAAGGGTTCCAAACCTACTGGTGACCCATGTGGGTGTCAATATGATACTACTTTATTGAAAATTTGTTTATTCAGTTTGCTTTCTTAAAATCCTAGGGAATTACTCACCAAAAACTATATTAACTAAATTAACATTATTAAAGTTGGCAAGTCAAGCACTTAAAAGTTAAGAAATGCCAGAATTAAGGTTGTCTGTGTAACCTTAATTGTTTTCCTTGTGCATCTACTTCGATACAGCCTTTAATTACCTGATCATATACCATTTTCTCCACAGGACTCCTGCCTCATTCAGTGGCCAGGGTGGCTGGTGCACACTGAATAAGCAGCTATTTAATATTTTGTTTTATACTCCTTGTTCAATGTAGAACTTTATCCTTCTTCCCCAAATCTAAAATAAATATAAATAGTGGCCTATGTGGTTGTTTCTAGCAATGATGCTAAGTAAACTGAAATTTAAAAAACTGATTAAAAACATACAAAATGGATTAGTTACATACATAGTAGGATTCTGGCTGGCAAGGGCAGGAATAGTGATTTTGTATAGGAATAGTTGTCTTTGGTCTTGGCCAATTGCAGAATGAAGCTGATAAACAGGCTGTCCCCAGTTATTTTTCTGGCAGACTTCTTCTAAAATCTATAAGATAAAAATTATTTACACCAGTTACAGGAACATTTTAATGTTCTGGCCCATCTCAGCCCTACCTGCTGCAAAATACATTACTTTCCACGAGTTTTCATCTGTAGATTATATGCGCCAACTCTTAGTAAACAACTTAAACATTCAAACATCAATTAATTCATGAAGATAATTGTCACATCTCTGAATCTGATGTATTTTCAATATAACCCATTAAGTGTTTTACTTTGATGCAGCACTGGAATAATTTCCTTTGCCTTCTATTAATTAATCCATTTATGCACTCCAGAATTCTGCATTTTCAATGGCTGCTAAAGAATTGCAACTGTATTATCCCTCACATCTCTCTGATTCCTTTCCTGCTTAGTGATGTGTACTGAACGAATAGTGGGGGTGTGTTCCCTTTCCAAACTATTTGTCTAAAATATAATTAACTTACATTTCTGTCCAATTTATTGCAAAGGCTACTTGCTTGCTGATGCTCATGGTCTGTAACAGAAATGCTGAGTGGCATTGCCCTCTGCTTTTGCATTGATTGTTCCACACAAATAAATCATTGTCCTCAAATGTTATCACCCTACTTCATATTCCTTCTTCCAAATCACAGAGTATATAGAATGTCCCAACTTGACCTTAATTCAGATAATTCAAAGCTTCACTAGGGGCTCATCATTCTCCATAGCTCTCTATTAGTGATGCCCAAGCCAGTTGTTTGTTCAGATGATGCAACCCACAGATTTTATGGGTGGGAAACTTGACTGGATCGTCAAGGTGCCAGATGGCTTTTGGATTAAAGAGGGAGTGTATACAGGGGTAGGCCCCATCTTCCCCTGGGTGCTCTGCTGCCCATTGGCCAGCTAGGGAGATGCAAGGTGATTGGCTCTTGCTTCCCACAATCATTTACTTAAACCCCTGTCCAGGATTTATCAGGCCTCTTGCCCCATTTTTACCTGAACTCACCTATCTTCCCTCCTTAAAGTATATATAGTATATAGAAACTGTTTTTATGTTGCTTTGGGTCAGACTAATTGCTTGTTTATGGGATCAGGAAGGAATCTTTCTCATTGGGGTCAAGTTGGCTGTGGCCTCGTGGGCTTTTTTGCCTTCCTCATAGCATCATGAAGACAAATTTAGGTTAAATAGGTGTAGGATTTAGGAATTTAATCTGAGGAATTTTATTAATGTTATTTCATCGCAACTTGAGGACAGGGTCCAGTGTGGACAGAAGACCAAAGGGACAGCAACTGGAAGGTGAGAGACATAGCCTTTTGCTTGTGGACCCCAGGGCTATGGGCAAAAGGGAGACTCAGATTTGAGTTTGCAAATGGCGTCTGTGCAGACCCTGATTTCCAATTTGATACCCTCTGTCGCCTTTGCAAGGAGGGTGGGGGAATGAGAAGGTTCAGTGGAGCAAGCTGAATACTTGGGGTAGGCAGTGGAGAGTCTACTCTGAGGCTGTGTCTACACTGCAGCACTAATTCGAATTAACTTAATTCGAATTACAGAAAGCGATTTATAGAAAGCGCTGCAGACTGTCCACACTACAGTGTTTGTGCTGGTTTCTTGCATCCACACTGGCCAGCCTTAATTCAAATTAGAAAGCAGTGCAATGTGGGAAGCTATCCCACAGTGCAACTAACCATAGAGGCTGTTGTGACGAGTGTCATCATCCCAGGATGCAGTGCTTCTTCCCCCACCCCGAAACAAACAGGAAAAGGATTTTCATGCTGTTTTTTTACTCCCCTGATCGCCATTGCTGCAGGCACATGGAGCCAGCTGAACTATGCTCTCATTTTGACTGTGACAAATACATCGCAGCTTATCCTGGGTTACTTTAGCACTGTATGCTGTTTGCCTTTTATGCTCCCCACACCACCCCCTGTATATTGCTTGCCTTTGATTTTGATTCTACAGGTGTCTGTAGAATGTAAGATAAATAAGAACGGAGTCAGTTCGTACATTAATACAGTGATACAAATGTTTCCATTTCACTGATGGAAAGCATGATATAATGTATCCACATGTAGCGCTGTGAATAAACTCTTAAGAAAGAATCAATTTCCATGACTGGCTACTGAAACAATGTAGCAAAGAATTTCCTCTCACTGCAGGCATTTAAAAGGCATTCACCATGCGGGGAGGGAGGTGGGTGGTGAAATCTTTCAAACCCTTAAAGAGACAAAGTGCAAAGGGCTTGTTATGTGTGTGTGTGGGGGGGGAGGGTGAGCGCATCTTGGATTTTAAACCCATTCACCGCAGGAAATGAAGATTTAAATCTTCCTGGGGCTGTTTTGGGGGAAGGTACTGAAATGGGGCATCATGGGATACAGTCTGGAGGCCAATTAATTCAAATTAAGTCCCATTGCATCCACACTCACACTAATGTGAATTAACTGATGCGCTTCAGGTGCTAATCCACTTGCAGAAGTGGTTTTATTAAATCGATTTTAAAGGCTACTTAATTCAAATTAACAATGCGCAAGTGTAGACACAGGAGTAATTAATTCGAATTAAGGGACTTTAATTCGAATTAAGCCACCAGTGTAGACCGGGCCTGAGTTATGGGCTATATGATAGGAGCTGTGTAAACCCCACCCTGAACCCACCTAATGCCTATTGTTGGGAGACGTTGGACAAGACTGGTGAAAATTTAACATTGGAGAAGAGCAAAGTTGCAGCCTGCTACCTAAAATCCATCCCTGTGTCTGTCCTCATTCACTTGTGTATCCTGATCAAGTAGTTCTACCATATACCACATTCAGTGACTTTAAAATGGAAACAGTCTTTTGTGCAGTAATGTATCATGAGTTTTCCAGTTAAATTTTCATCAAGGCTACCTCCTCTAACCTGTTTGTTCAGTGTGGTAATGATTTGCACTTAAATTTGCTCAAAGTGCTTTACAAACATTAGTAAATTTAACTCACTGCTCTCCTCTTAGCTGGGAAAGTACTAATTCCATTCTTTATAAATGGGGAAATTGAGGCACAGGGCAGTAAATAAGCTTCACAAAGTCACACAAGAAGGTCTCCTGACTGTCAGTTATCTGCTTTATCCACATGAACATCCCTCTTCTAATGTGATAGCCCTTATCTTTGGTTTATAATTGTGTGCAGGCTATTCATGCTTAACTGCTCTGGACACTCAAGTTATGTTTTTCAAGGCGTCACAATCCATCCATTAAAAATTTGTCAGTGATTTTTCACAATTAAAATTTTACATATGTTGAATTTCATTTTAAAATTCTTATTTGCATAAAAAACATCAGATCTGAGTTTGCAAATGGTAGCTGTACATAAACTTGGTAAGTTAGGCATCTATCTGATTCTCACATATAAATGTAGCTTGTGTACAAAAGGGCAAATGTTTGTGTGTGCAAAACTTAGATATGAAAAATTGCTGGCAACATTTTAGAAGCTGTTTTTAAAATATTTAGCCAGCCATTGTCCAAAGCTAGTTTATGAATAGCTGGATAGCTTCATTTTAGGCTGTCCTATCAGTATTGAAATCCCCTGTGATACATTTACATGTATATATAAAAACTTAGCTGGAGAAAGAAAACAGAATTTGAAAATGTCTGACATTAAAACCTCTCTGAAATGGACCAAAGTGAATGAATAGTATTGGCCAGATTAAAAGGTGAATCTAAGATACTGTAATTTATACCTTCTTCTATCCTGCCATCTTGTGTAGGTGTATGGGGGGAGGGGAATTTTAATTTATATCTGTGTATTAGTTGTTTTTCCTTCTAAACAATCTTTTTTACTCTTTAACCTGTCAGCTACAATGCCCTAGACTCTTTTAGATTCAGTAGGCCAAATGCAGAAGTGATGTGAAAGAGAGTGGAAATTCTGTGTTTGGACATGGCATGTGCTCAGTGAGTCTGTATTTAAGCTGGTATAATTTATATATTGGAAGAAAGTATGAATGACACCAGAATAGTGTCCCTTAAATTCACTTAAACCCACCTCTGAATTTGTCCTGTATGTTTGTGAACTAAGAGAACATTTTGTATGTTCCTAAGGAAACAGCTTTATCAAGAAGAGTTTCATATTAAATAAATGTCATTATCAGTTCTATTTCAGATTGTCTCTTGTATATCCTTAAACTCTTTAGAGATAATTCGGCTATAACCGTCAAAGAATAGCCTCTGGGCACAGGGACACAGGATTCTCAGAAGACTCACACAGTCATACTTGTGATTGGCGAGAGAGAAGATTTCAATCATATTTTAAAGGTAATATGCATTCTACTACATGTTTCTTGTGCTAATTAACAGGCCTCTTTTATAATGAGTAGTGGTACATTTAAATACCAAAGGCAACATTTTCAAAAACATCTGAGTGATTTAGGAGCATAAATCCCACCATGTGGGATTAAGTGGTGCATCGTGGAAGATGTCGTCCAACTGGGGAGCCCAATCTACAATAGCAAATGAGAGCATAAGGCACTTGAACTACACCTTCCATCAGGCACTGTGGTGCTATTTTCCAATTGAAATGTTTAGGTTTCAGGTATTCTATATTTTGATGAAATATCAAAATTTTCTGTGGAGAATAGGAACTTTTTGCAAAAAAACTTTAGTCAAAAATCCAATTTTCCACTGAAAATTTGTGACTAACCTTAGTCTGTAGGTACTACTGTAATGTAAGTATTAGTAACAATAAGTTTACATCCAATCCAGACTTCCCCAAAATTCAGGATGGTCTGAATTTAGAATTTTGCTTTGCCCAGTTAAAGAAAAAGAAAGAGAGAACACATTATGAAGTCCAGATCCACAAAATTCCAGGGAATTTTTTTCTGGTCTGGGGTTCTGTTTTGGGCCTATCTGTAATTTCAACAAATTTGTTTTCTGTCTTAAGACCAGTCCTGCATGTTTTGTCTATAAATAACTTTGTGACTTCCATAGGCGTTATGCTTTTGTCAAGGATTGAATGAGTAGATCAGTAGCCCCTTTTCACATTAACTTTAAAGGGGGGTCACTGAGAAAATATTCAGGTTCTATACATTAATCTTTCATGTTAGATTACACAGTGTGCATAAAGTTCTGCCCTTGGATCTGGCATGTAACTCTCATGGAAATCAGGAAAGTCAATGGGAGCTAACATGCTGAGATCTGAGGGCATGTTTAAGTTGATAATTTTTTCTTCTGTTACCATATTGGAATGATTATCACATGCTGAGGCCTCAGATTCAGTAGTGTTAATATTGTGATATATTATGCTATGGAAAGCAGAAACTTTTTTTAATATGACCCAATTCTTTATTTTTTCTGTTCAAAAGAGTTCTTTTTCATTGCTTCCTAAAATAAATGTGTTTTTTTTAAAGCAAACATATCAGTAATAATTTCTGAACATTAATCTCTTTATTTGTGCACCTCCCAGGGATATGCTGGGACTGAAGTGATAGTAAAAGTAACTTCAATCCAACATGTGCAGTCTTCAAGGATAGATGGAACTGACCCTAAAACAGCAAACCCTTCTTTAGATAGAACAATGTTAATATGTTGTAACTTGTAGTTATTCTCTGAAATGTCTCTTTGAAAGGGGAGCAGATCTCTGTGTGACCCAACCTATGATCAACTATCAGCATTTTCAAAACAAGTAACCATTCAAACAGGAACTAAATCTATTGTATTGTTCAGAAAGCATTAAAATGAAGAAGACTAGTATGGGTCTGGCCAGAGCGCTTTTTCCTAATTTGTTGGACCTACCTGAGGAGCAAGTTTAATTCCATGTGGTTTTAAAGCAATGTGATTCATTGGGGTAAGCTCCATTCCAGGCAAAAGATCGTAGAGTTTGTCTTCTCCCCTCTTTTCTCCCTTGACCTGGTATCCTCGACCCAGGCCAGTGTAAGCCAAGTATCCACGTCCTCCTAGTCCTCTAACTCCCGCAGCCCCTACAGGTACATTCATGTAAATTTCTAGGAATGTAAGAAGTATTAAACTGAATCAAATCACCGGAAATCGCCCTGATTCTTACTGTAATGGAAAAGTTAGCCCCATTCACTGATTTCTGATAAGAAGATGGGTAGGAACACTGACTGACTGAGAACTGCTTCAGATTCATATCAGTTTATCCACTATGAACTAGAACTCACAATAGGGAGTTTATTACCTTTGGAGGAAAATATAATACCACCATAAATATAAAGCTAGTACCTACACACCTGTATCATTCTAGCTTTTGTAATACCTCCTGGGGGGTTATTTATGTTTAGTGCCTGTGATTTCAGGCTGCAAACTCTGAGCAGCACAGTCTCCTTAGAAAATTCATTGCCAATTAGAAGACATGGTGAACTAGGAAATTCTAATATATTACAGTATATAACTGTAAGACTGTCCTTATCCCTATACTATCACTTCTGTATTGGATTCTATCAGTAATTTTGTCAATGTAAAACAAATCTCAATCCCATCATCTTTTAACTGTTTTTCCTAATGTGCCGTGAAATATTTTAGTTAGAAGGAATGTCGTAATTCTTTCTGACTGACTTTCCCATCTTCTCTTTTCTGTTCAGTCAACATGAGGCTTAACTTTCCATTGAATTCATGCACAGATTACTTTTGATTTTTTGCCATGTTTGTAACCTGATTTACACTTTAAGAATAGCAGGGACAGCTAAAATTAGCTTGATTACTGTTCATTGGTATGATTTAAACTTTTAAAATAATTTAGAATATATAGGTTTTTTCCCCTCCATTGAACTAATGGCCATTTTCTCACATTACAACTGGTTCCTTTCAGAAGAATTGTTTGGGAATTTAGGAGATTGATAAGTGAGAGCATATTAAGGAAAAGTGAACGGAGTGATTTGTCAGTTTTGACACATTTTTCTAATGTAATTTTAGTGAGTGCTAGATGTATATATGCACAGTAAAGATAAAGCATGGGTAACAGCAGTGCAAATTTCCCATACCATATCATCCTGCTAGTGTGTCTTGATCCCTCTCTGAAGGGATCACTTCTAGGGGGTGAAAGATTAGGTTAATTAATTCAGTCCTCATCAACTCCACTGAGGCTTTGAAAATGGAAGTTTTAATATTGTGTTTTTTAGGACATCTTTCTACCTGGAAATGGGCTGAGCACACAATCTAATTTAATTTAGGACATCAATCTGCTGTCAGTAATGACTCTGTCACTACTAGAAATGAATGAGAAGATCTGGATTTTGAACACTGCAAAACTTAATTCAGCCCATTATAATGTTAGTGGGCATGTGTAAAATCCAAATCTGAGTTTTGAACATAAGGTTTGGTTCAGTCCCATCTCTAGTCACTGCTAACTTATGGCAAATTTGCACCAGTAATTTCAAAATTAACTTTACCAAATCCTGATACTATCTATTCCAATTGACAGTTTTTAAAAAAAAATTGTTTTGTTACAGGAAACAAAAAAACAAAACAAAGCAGAACATCTGCTAAGAAGCATGACATTTTATCATGTTAAATATTTAATGATTTGCCTACACTGTGATAAATCAAAATTGGAGCTATATATCTAAATCTGTGGCGGTCAGATACCGTAGGACCCCACACTGAACTAGCAACTGGTTGGTCATTGCAAAATTAAAACCCAACCAACAAGATATTGCAACAAAACCATCCCCAGTTTTGATTTCTGTAGTCTACATAGTTGAAAAGATACTTAATGTCGACAGTGTAACCTGCTAGTGCTTATGGCCATTTGTTGGAGCACACTGTAAAAAACACTTCTTGTTTTCATCTCTGTTTTGGAGGTTCATTTGTCATTCCCTGTAATGATGCTTAGGGCCCCAGGATGGCTAGGATTATGGTCTCTCTGGAAAACTAATGGTTCTGGGAAGGTAAGAGTCAACACACAGAACAATGAAGCTTCTGGGGCTGGTTAGCTTTCCTGAAACCCAGCCTCAAGCCATTAAAAGAAGAAAAAAAAATCAACTGCTAGGGCTTCTGGGACTGAATCAACAGCCAGCTACGGGCAAGGAGTTCTGTTGTGAGTGGAAAAACTCTTGTTTTGTTTGTTTTTTTCCCTCCTGGGATAAAATGGAGGATTTTTGGTTTGTTTACTTTGGAGCAAGAGTAATTCAGAGACTGTTAAAAGACTGTGTTTTGGCTGGCTCCTTAGGTTATGAGGGAGTATATTTATTTTTTTGTTTGCTCGGCCTGCCTGAAGGTTCTCATCCCCCTTTAAAGGAGAAGTTCTAAAGACTGTGGCTATTTTCCAGTGTGTGAAGGCTTTTGCTCTCTCAAAAGGATGCATGAATTGACTCTATGCAGAATTATAGAATGCTGGGCTATATAGATAGGTCTGTCCTAGCAAATGGAGACTGTGGTGGGTATAGGGAAGAGGAAGTAGCTGAGAAGATCAGGAAATTTGGGAGACTATTGTGTATTCCAGGAAGATTATTGAATGTTTCAGTGCTAGCAGTTGGAATGCCTAAGAACAGGGTGGGCTGGGGTTTCTTGGTAGTGAGGAACCATGAGATGATAACCATGGGACATTCCTTAGATCATTAAAGACACAGGAGCAGCCCCAGCTTAAGGTCCTATCTGAAGGACTCTAAAGTGTAGGACCGATGGGGGAGTATGCTTCAAGCTAATTTCTCCATTTAGTTAAAATTGGTGCATGTGTCAGGCTTTGTTTTAAATTTTTAGTGGAACCAGCTTTAATGTGATGCATGGATGCACTGAAAAACATAATGGATATTTGATTTCATAAATTTAGCCCTACTCTAGCTATGAAGCTATTTCAAAGAAAGACACCTGAATACAGGTGTTATATCTTGTTAGATTTCTGTATTGCCATAGACAAAGCTGCTGGAATTACCTCTAATGGATGGCGGTCGGAGAATGCCCCTATTACTGAGGTGACCTTTGGTGGCAGGGAAATGAAGGTTAGGAATAGCAGCGTAGGCCTGAGGTGCATAGAAAACTGGAGCTCCCAGGTAGGTGGTGGCAGGGTCATACACGTGTCCAAACGTGTAAGTATATTCTCCTTGTAGCACAGTACCTCGTCCCCCTGTGCCTCTGGTGTATCTAACGTAACTGTCTTTGTCTACTGGTTTCGCTAATGTCACTTCGATAGGGGAACCATCCAGCACCTTTAAAACAAGGAGACATGCATGGAGAAATGCAAGACGTACAAATGCAGTACAATATCCCACATCATAGTGATTGTTTTGCATAAACCCAGCCACGGTCTGCGTTTTTGCTAACCACAATTACTTAGGTGGGGTGGCTGAAAGAGACTGAGACCCTTCTCAGGCGAGGCCATGTTCCCAGGTTGGAAGAGAAGAGGAATACTGGCTGCCATTACAAAATATGTGAACCATGGCAGTCTGCTCCTCTTCTGCCTACTGCTTCTGTGAGCTTAGGGGAAGTTGGGCTATGTCTACACTTGGGAGCTGAGGATCACACCCCTAGCTCCAGTGACATACTCGTGCTAGCTCTCATGGAGCGAGTGTGCTAAAAATAGTAGTGTAGCTGCAGTGGCACAGGCAGTGGTGAGCAGCAGCAAGGGCTAGCTTCCCCATGTGCAAATCCTCCGGGACCTTGTGGGAATGTACTTAGGATGCCTGGCCTGAGCTACTGCTGCCGCCTGTACTGCCATGGCTACTCCACTGTTTTTAGCTCAATGAGAGCTGGCATGAGTATGTCTGCATGAGCTGGGAATCACACCCCTAACTCCAAGTTTAGTCATAGCCTTAGAGACCCTCCTCATCTTCCCGCAGCAATGTGTGAATTCAATCATGCTCCAGTGCTCATTTTAAAATGACACTGTTTGGGGAGGTTCAAAATTAGACAAAAAAATCCGTTTGCCCCTTCCCTGATCCAAACATTACCAGTTATATTAACCTGACAATGATAATAAGCACATGAAAATGGAATCCAGTTTTCATTGTGATGTGAATTATAAGCCCTGCATCTTCAGTGTTGATTCCAACAGGTGATGCAAAATGTGCTGCCAATTGGCTTGATGCAATTTTTCAATGAGGCACTGCCATACAGCACCCTTCAATGGAAAAGTGACTGCATTACCTATTTTCCCAAGGCAGATGTTCAAGGTAGTGATTGCCTTATGGCAAACCAACTCAGAATATGAGGAGTACACTTTTACCTGCACTAATGGCTTTATATAACTTCAGACAGCTTTTAGATGGAAAAGCACTGCAATTACAGGAAATATAGTCTCGCTAAAGAGAGTTTTTGAACTGTATTATACCTGACCAATGCCTGTTTGTTTTACCAGAGGCAAATGGATTAAGTTTCTTAGCAAGCATGTATTCAGTTGCAATGCAGAGCCAATAGAGGGTGTGGATTAAATATCCCATATATCTGAATTCATAAACCCTGAATTTCTCTGCCTGCTCTCATGTTCTCTGTACAGGAATATATTCTTAATGTGTGCGTAGCTCATATTAATGTAATTGGAGGTGATGTTAGCACACTATTTTTAGACTGTACATTCTTCAGATCAGGGGCTATTCCTATGTGTTTGGAAAGGATTTGGCACATTTGAAGTGATTCCTCGGTATAAGCAGAAATAAAGGAGGGATGAATATCATCCCATGATTAATATGTAATACTATTACATAATATTATACATAATATATAGATAATATTTGTAACATATATGAAAATAATAAAATAGTTAACTCTTAAGACATGGTTATGGCATTATAATGCCATAAATTACATACAACATTAAAACTGGATGAATTCTGAAAAAACAGATTTTGTAGATCTTGGTTTGAATTTTGAACTGCTATTTTGGTTTGACCATGTTTGCAGTCATCATTTACTATTTACATGCTGCCTTGTTTTTTGTTGACACACGAGGAAAGGGTATTCAGGTGCAAGCATGAGACTTTATGACCTATTACTTAGTATCAGTCATTTGTTTATTATTCTGTTTCTTGCAGAACAATACTATGTGACTTAGTTAACCACTTTCACACTATGCAAATATATAACAAATAGTCAAAATGAACAGATTGTGAAAACCCAACAGTCTGACACTTGATTACATAAATTACAAGAAGCAAATACATTTGTATGACACTAATATACTATAAATGCTACTAGTCCAGCATTACCTTCCCGTTTAAGGCTTTCATAGCTTCAACTGCATCATTTCTGTTATTAAAGTGTACAAATGCATAGTCTCTGATTTTCTTTATTCTTTCAACTGCACCTACAAAAAATGTTGGGAATTAGTTCTGCAACTGTCTTTTCAAAGGAATACAGATTTGAATTAACGTTCTGGATTGTGTTTTTAGCACTCAGTTTTACAAACCAAGATTCTGATCTGCAGATGCTTATGCATGTGGTTAACTTTATGCATGTGAGTATTCCACTGAACTCAGTAAAATTACTTGTGTGTAAAGCTAAGCTTGTGCATAAATGATTGTAGGGTCATAATGAAAATGAGTAGTTA
The DNA here is from genome assembly GCF_026122565.2 of Emydura macquarii macquarii. Classification (NCBI taxonomy): domain Eukaryota; kingdom Metazoa; phylum Chordata; order Testudines; family Chelidae; genus Emydura; species Emydura macquarii. Next base: position 18,966,359 of record NW_027131527.1, on the reverse strand, counting down.
TTGTACCTGTCATGCTATAGTTTTAACTTGGTCTGATTACCCAGCTCAGAATGTTATACTTCTTAGAGTTTAAAAGTTTGAACAGACTAAGTTAATTAAGCATTCTAGAGGTCTGGAATTGCCAAGTACTTTCAAAAACTATATTGGTTTAGTTTTTCATATATGGTTACAGAAAAATAGTTAATTTAATAGAAAAAGTAAATGTGATATTAACTCACACTAAAATAAGAGTAACCCTTTCCTAATTAACAAGTCAAAGCTACTTTTGCAGCCCTATTTTCAGATATATCAATTCAGCTAGATCAGACTCTGTAAAAAATCAGGATTGAGAAGAAAACCATGTGCAGTAAATGGAAATAGAGAAACAACCTTCACAGAGTGTGACAGAACCATGATCTTGGCTTTTGAGTGAAGTTCTTGAGTATTCTAAAACTAGATTTATGATTTAAAAAAAATACCGTGAGGAAGTGCATTCAAGTGCATTTCAACTCAGGAATTTTTATGTCTGGTAGTCTCCACTATGATGGCTGAATACAACTGTCTGCTGATTATGTAATATATTTTTCAATTATGTCCTGACTTTTACATCCATGCAGCCTCAGCAGAGCCAGCAATTTCAGAAGCACTAGCTTCCTTTTACAAAAATTTGCCTCTTTCTCACTTTACATCAGAACCTTTTCTTTTGTTTCCCACCACTGGCTACATGAGAAGTGATGTGCGTGTCAGCAGCCATTATAAAGTCAATGAACACTTTTGCCACCTGGCCTGAAGAATACAAGGCAATCCTGATTTCTGAATATTTGTTCTGCCTGCTGATCTCCAAGCCTTTTTGCAGAACATGTGAATATACAGACACATCACCCAGACAGCTGTGGTGGGGGGAACAAGAGTCAGAGAGAGAAGCGTTACTCTAAATCCAATTAGTTTATCATCAATGGTGTATTGAGTATGCATCAGTGTACAGCTCTTCAGTGGAAATGTAGGACTTTTTTATCAATACAACAGGTTCTGTTGGATCTGCTGCAAGGTACATTTATGCAAACAAGTGCAATTTGCACTGCCTGTGAAGAGAACTATCATGAGAGAACCTGCTCTGTGATTCTGCCCAAGCACAAAGAGCAGAGTTGGCAGTAAACATGCACAATAAGCACCTGCAGGCTCAGGAACAAAAATGGGCATGCCAAAGGAAAGATGGTCATGGAACAGACCAGGAGTATATGTCAATTTCCCTCACACTCTTTGGAAACCTTTGCATCTAAAAAATGTAACTCGAGCTGTCCAAGTCTGCTCTAAAATAAGCCTTTTCTTTTGCAGTATGGTATGGTCAGGCAGATAAAGAATGGACTGCATTATGCTATAGCCAAAATTGGGCCAAATCCTCAACTGTTGTAAATTCATAGATTCCAAGGCCATAGAACTTCTCCATAATAATCCCTACAGCATTTCTTTTAGAAAACATCCAATCTTGATTTAAAAATTGTTAGTGATGTAGAATCCAGCATAATTCTTGGTAGATATTTCCAGCTGTTACTTATCCTCACTGTCAAAAAGGTATGCCTTATTTTCAGTCTGACTTTGTCTAGCTTTAACTTCCAGCTATTAGACCATGTTATACCTTTCTCTGCTAGATTGAAGATCCCATTATTACACATTTGTTCCCCATGTAGATACTTATCGATTGTAAACAAGTCACCCCTTACCCTACTCTTTGTTCATCTAAATAGATTGAGCTCCTTGAGTCTATCACTACGGCACGTTTTCTCCTTTAATCATTCTCATAGTTCTTCTCTGAATCCTCTCCAATTTATCAATATCTTTCTTGAATTTCTTGAATTATGAGTACTAGAACTGGACACAGTATTCTAGCAGCAGTCGCACCAGTGCAAAATACAGAGGTAAAATAACTTCTCTACTTCTATTCAATATTCCTGTATTTTTATGCATCCCAAGATCACATTAGCTCTTTTGCCCACAGCATCACAGTGGGAACTCACATTAACTGATTATGCATCACAACCCCCAACTTTTTCAGAGTCACTGCTTCCCATGATAGAATCCCTCATTGTATAAGTAAGGCCCACATTCTTTGTTCCTACTATATATTTACATTTAGCCATATTAAAACACATTGTTTGTGTCCCTCTTCATTATTTAGCGCTCCCCAATTCTTGTGCCATCTGTAAACTTTATCAGTGATAGTTTTATGTTTTCTTGCTGGTCACTGATAAAAATGTTAAATAACTCAAGGCCTTATAAAATAATAAATATAATTAATTAATTATAATTATAATAATTAATTAATAACTGCTCCCTGTGGGACTCCCCTGAAAACACATGCTCAACAATGATTCTCCATTTACAAATTACATTTTGAGACTTATCATTTAGCTAGCTTTTAATTTACATAATGTGTGCCATGTTAATTTTATATTGTTCTAGTTTTTAAATCAAAATGTTGTGCAGTACCAAGTCAAATACCTCACGGAAGTCTAAAGTATATTATATCAACACTATATACAAACTTGTAAATCTCATCAAAAAAAGATATCAAGTTAGTTTGACAGGATCTATTTTCCATAAACCCATGATGATTTGCATTAATTATATTACCATCTATTTCTTTATTAATTGAGTTCCGTCTCAGCTGTTTCTTTGCGATTGATGTCAAGCTGACAGTGTATAATTACCCTGATCATCCTGTTTATCCTTTTTAAAAATTGGCACAACGTTAGCTTTCTTTCAGTCTTCTAGAACTTCCCCAGTGCTCCAGATTTTATTGAAAATCAACATTAACGGTCCAGCCAGCTTCTCATCCAGCTCTTTTAAAAATCTTGGATGAAAGTTATCTAGACCTGCTGATTTAAAAAATCTAACTTTAGTAGCTTCTGTTTAATAGCCTCCAGAGATGATAGTGCAGTGGAAAGAATGTTATCATCACCATATGATAAGATTATGATAATGTTTTCCATTCCACTAGCATTTTAAATAAGTTATATATTACTTTTAATTTTTTTTTATAGCTGCCTTCAGTTTCCCTTTAAAGCAGGTTGTTTTTTTAACCAGCATAGCCTTTTTCCTCAATTGTAGTATTCTGGCTTTTGGTGCATTTAATAAGGTATTCTTAAACGATTCCCAATTATCATTCATATTTTTTCTGATTAAATTCTTTCTCACAGCTGATTTGGCTCATAATTGTTTTCCGCCTTGTGAAATTGGCCCTATTTAGACACCAAGTATATATATTGCTGGTCTGGACTTTAATCTGCTTGCATATTATAAATGTGATCACGTCATGAGCAGCTGTACCTAAGCTGCCATTAATTTTTAGTGCTGTGATCAGTGACTCTTTATCTTTTAGGACAATGTCTAATATAGAATCCCCCCCATGATGACTGTTCAACACTGCTGAAGTTACTAAATTGCAATGTATAATGTTTACGTAATTGATGTAGCGCAACTGAAACCAATGGTACTATGACAATTTACACCTGCTGAGGATGTGGTCCCTATTGTACAGTGTGCTGCAGTTAAAGCCATACATGAAAACTGAATGGTGAAAATTTTAGTGTACTAAAACATATGCTCTACTCTGCTCTTTTCCCTGAAGGGAGAGGTGTGTGTTCTGTCCTTCCCTTTTGCTGGGACACTTCTTTCTCCCATTTTTGCCCATCTGATCCACCTGTTGGGGAAACCTGTCTTCTGTAAGGCCTGTGGTCAATCCCCACTTGCAGTGTATAAACCTATAAAAGAAGACAATGTGCAAAAATGCTCATTGCTTCAATATTGCAACTTGAACCCAAGCAGGAAATTTGTGTTTGGGGCTAAATGTCCGTCAATTTCCATGAACCCAGTTTGGGTTTTCTTTTTTTCCCAGTGCCTTGGTCTAGAGTTAGAATTGGAAGGGCTCTGTCCATCCTGTATGATAAATTTACTATCAGAGATCTCTTTAAACTGCTGGACATTTAGCAACATTACCACACCTGTCTTTGGTTAGTTTACCACACCTGTCTCTGGTTAGTTTTTTGATACAGAGACCCAGGTGATCACTGGCTTAGTGGTTAATTGAATTCCACAATTAATTTAGTGTAGATGACTTTATGATGGGGGTGTGTGTGAGGCAACTCTCAGAAAACAAAAGGGCCATTCTTCACAGCATTACTCATCTGGAATCCAATTCAAAGTTTTCTGTTCTTTTTGAGGTTACTTCTGCTGTAGTTTTTCTTCATCTTTATTTACTGTGCTGCTAGTATCATTTTTTTGGGAACTATGACGTTCAACACCAACATGAGTAATTGATTTTCCTGCCAAAAAAGAAATGAGCTGATTCTATTTCCTGTGGTCAAAGATTTAAGAATTTATCTCCCTTATTTTTTCTAATGACAGTGTCTTTTCCTTTCCCACTTGCTGGAAGTGCATTTCCATCCTCTACTGCTACTGAGACATCTACTATCAGAGATACAGATGCTGGAAAAATAAGTGGCATATGAATGCTAAATTAGGGCTTGTCTACACTTAAAATGCTACAGCAGCACAGCTGCACCACTACTACAGCTGTGCTGCTGTAGTGCTTCAGTGTAGACACTATTTATACTGATGGGAGGGATTCTCCCATCAGGGTAGGTAATTCACCTCCCCAGAGGCAATAGCTAGGTCATCAGAGGAATTCTTCTGTCACCCTCGCACTGTCTACATGGGGACATAGGTGGGCTTTATTATGTGGCTCAAAGGAGTGGATTTTTCACACTCCTGCCCAATGCAGTTAAATCAACCTAATTTTCTAGAGTAGATCAAACCTTAATCTTGCAATGGTTTCTCCTGCTTCTATGCTGAACTTCAACACAGGGAATTGTGTTATTGCAGTAAGCAGAATTTACTGAAACAGTTGCAGCAACAGTTTTTGGAGTGGGGGCAGGTGTTAGAAGCAAAGTATCACTGACTGTGGAACAAGAAGGTATCAGAGCTAGCAATGCAAGCTGGGTGCACTACTTCAAAATGACACTCAGGTTGATATTTCCAAAATTATACCTGTATGGGGGTGGGGAGGAAGGAGGAGTGGTTTGCTTCTGGGTGTGTAGCTGGAGCTTTTCTAACACCATGTGAGACTTGATTGAGACTGCAATGTGACAGAGACCTTTAGAATGAAAGGGGAAACATATCTGAGCAGTCTGCTCATCAGCCAGCGAGGGAACGATAGGAGCCAACGGACTCCTTGCTCCCCATAATCATTAATTTAACCCTTTGCCTGGGGTTTCTTGAGCAGAACTATTGCTTATGACCACTAATTCCTTCACAAGAATGGAGCAGACAGGCAGAAGTGACTACATCCTAATATTCATTCTTGTCTCATATGCCCACATTCACAGAGAAACTCTCTTCTTTAGCTCTGTTGGTTTTAAGTCACCTGACATTAACTTCCATTTCACATATTGGTGCACTCTGGAGAACAAACATCCTTTTTCTAGGCTTAGGACTGTGTGCATAAATTTGAAAAGTTAAATTCAGTAATGGGCCTCTCAGACCTTCTCTGTGCTAGCACTTATACTGGCAAAACTTTTGTCGCTCAGGGGTGTGGGAAACCCCCCCTCCGAGCAACATAAGTTTTGCCAGCATAAGTTCTTATGTGGACAACACTATGTCTGTGGGAGATGCTCTTGCGCCACCATAGCTACCACTGCTCATTTAGGTGGTTTTATTATGTTGGAAGGAGAGTTCTCTCCCATCGACATAATGCGGCTACACAAGCATTCTTACAGCGGCACAGTTGTACCAATACAGCTGTGCCACTGTAAGTTTTAAGTGTAGACTAGTCCTCAGTCTTGATGCTCTGGCCCTAATTGTCCAGAGTGCTGTAGACTATTTGTGCCATTCTGATGGCACAAAATAACCTCAAAGCAAGTGTTGAATTTGGCACTGCAATTTTATAAAGGGTAATATTCTTCATGCTTTATTTTGCCCTTGAATACATTCACAACATTCCCACTAAAGTCTCTGGGAAATGTGGATTTAAGAGGCTCTTTGGGTAATCTGATCCACAGATTTTTACTCCTCTAAACAGAACAAATTTTTACTGGATGCTGTATTACTGTCAAGATTACTGTCAAAATGCTTTCCAGATACAGGATCACTGGGTCAAATGTATATTTCAGTCCCAAGGTGTTGCAACAGAGCATAATGTCCAATGCAAGAGGATCAGGAGAGGGGAAAAATAATTTGAGACTGTTGCTGTCATTTCTGATTATAATCTCACTCTAACCTACAGCTGTGTTTATTTCCCCAAAACTCAGATTTTTGCTACTATATACACATTTTTTAAAACATGCAACAACCTCAAAAACGAGTTCTCATCCATCTAAAATAATAATAATAATTAATAATAAAAGAGAGAAAGACAGAGAGAGAGAAATTTCCAGTTTTCATCCCTGAATAAGATCAAAATCTGTGGGAGAGGAAAATGATAAAACTGCAAAAATATATCATTAAAGCAAATGCAGTTTAAAAGCTTCCATAAACTGTTTTGGAGTCCATTTCCTTTAGGCAAATTTTGCTTAAGTGATAAATGATGGAATTTTATTGACACTTTAGGGTGACTATAAACATATTTTTTAGGGAGTGCTAATAGATTGGAATGTTCTGGAACAAAATGGGATTAATAATGGGAGGAAGAAGCTGAAAGTAAAATGGTTCATCTAACAACTTCATGATTGCTAAAAGTTTCATGCTGAGGTATTAAAAAGACAGGAATGACTCATAAAGGAATTTCTAATAGATCTTTCGGCTGCAGCCTAATGTGAAAAAGAAATTTATGGAGCAGAGACAAAGCAGGAGAGTTAAGATGCTCAGTAATACATCTTTAAACTTTATAGGAGAAAGTTAATAGAAGTGAGGTCAATCATGAATGATTTCCTAGTGCTGAGCACAAGAAAGTAGTGCAGAGATTACTGCATTTCTTGGAGTGCCAAAATGCACTTTGTTATATAGATTGGGATTTTCTAAAGCTTCGGAATGATTTAGGAGCAACACCCCCATTTAAAAATCAATGGAACTTGTGCTCTCAACTCATGTAGACACTTTTGAAAATCCCACCCTACATACTCATAGGTAATGGAAGCCACAAGGTAATTTATGAATGAAATTATAAATATCAGTTATTTGTATTTTTATAAAAGTTTGTGCATTTTATTCATTTCTCTGATGGGGAATTATACATTTTCAAGAGTTGTGGTTGATGTGAGTTCCAGAATGTAGAACACAGGTGAATTAAATCCAGTGCCACCCATGCATCTCACTCAGTGGGAAACATGATTGGACCTGCAATGTGGTAGATAGCTGGGAGGGGGTGGGGAACACATGCTTGGGAATTTAGGAGTGGGTCTCCCCACTCCTCCCATTAGCCAGCCAGAGGGAGATGGGATCTGAGTGGCCCCTCGCCACTACAACTCTTCATTATTTGAACATCTGCTTGGTCTTTCTGGAGCCTCTTGCTCCAAAAAGCTGCTCTCCCTCCCTGTAGTTGTAGTATAGAAGCAGGTTTTTTGGGGTATTGCAAATCTGACCAATTGCCTATTTTGGGATCAGGAAGAAATTTTTCCCTTTGGGGCAAAATTGGCAGAGGCCCATAGGGTGTTTTGCCTTCCTTGCAGCATCATGGAGGCATAGTTTGGTTAAATAGTTGTAGAACGTAGAAATTAATATTAGACAGTTGTAGGAATGTTTAGTTGTTACAATTTGCAACCAGAGTCCAGTGTGGTTGAAACGCCAAAAGGCTCATAGGTAATTCACTGGGATTTTGCTGATGGACCATGCCTTTCTGGGATGAGAGAGGATTGAAGTCTTCACAGACTGAAGTCCCCCTTTGGTACCCTGTGTCCCACTCCTGTTGGGGGGTTGCAGAGAGGATTCAGAAGATTGAGCTGAGTACTATGAGTAGGCTGAGGACAGTCTATCCTGAGTTGTGGGTTATATAGTGGGAGCCCTGTAACCCCACACTGAACCCTCTTCAGTGTCTGGAACTGAGTGATGGAAGGGGTGGGGCATATAGCACCCTCCCCAGTGTTAATAAAGTTGTGGCCTGCCACTTAAATCCACCCCTTTGCCTGTCTTAATTCATCTGCATGTCCTGTTCAAGTTAAATATGGGTTTAAAAAATCTAAGAGCATTGTGATTCTTCAGTGTGCAAGATTTATGGCCATGTGTATTACGTAAAATCACTTTTTAAAAGAGTGTGCAATTTTCACAATCAATCATTGTTGGCAGAAGTGAAGCAGCTCTCCTGAGTGCCTCTCTATTTAACATTATTCTTTTTCATAGACGAATACTGAAAAGTGCTGTCTACCCCACTAACAGTCTCTCTCGGAAGTAAAATCTGCCCTGGAAACAAAGCTAATGTTTTTAAAAAAACAACTAAACAAAATAACCCTCTCTGCAGAAATAAAGTTACTGGAGAACATAGATACAAAAACATTTCACCACAGAAGTAATTTTTACTAAAATAGAATCCTTCGGACTTTCCATAGGCCATTTTGGACTGCAGCTATTTGACTTGCCAACCAGCCCTGAAAATGTCAGTAGTGCTGTCAATTAGAAAACAAGCAGCTTACTGGATGATCTAATGCCAGCAGTGCTTGTTTAGGAACTTAAACTGGGTGAAAATTGTTTCAGTACTTGAAAGTTTTACAGGGGAAAAAACCAGCTGTTTTATCCTTTATGCTGGTGTTCCACCAATTTAATGTTTCAGAGAAAAAGACCAACTACTATTAGTTTACTATAACTGTACAAGATCTACCAACTCAACGGACTTAAACCTGCAACATATAAAAGCCTGCTTCATGTCATTTCCTACCTGGTTTAATATTGTTGAATTCTTTCTCAATTGTCTCTTCGGTGGTTGACAGCATAAGGTTTCGCACATAGAGTATTTTAACTGATGACATTGTATCTTCATCAACTTCAACTTCTGGTTCTGCCCAGTCTACAGCAATAGGATGTCCCCATAGCTGTATCCTTCCTGTAAAAAACACATACATAATTGAAAGTGCCATTGTTCAATTGGTTTCTAGACATGCTGATATTTTGTATAAAATTATGCTGTAGTATTAGAAGTAGCAGAATGGATTAATCATAAAGAAGGTCTAAAATTTCACTCTCAAAACAGTAGCACATAGACCATGTGTATCCAGAAACAGACAATCAGATGTCCAGATTTTATTCTGCTAACACCTAGATACACTGCAGAGATGCAGCATCCAGCAAGGATGAAGAGAAAATACGGTACAGTCCTAAAAAATTTTCATTTTATGAACCACTTTGAGAGATCTCTTAATGAACCCGTTTCTCTTCCAAAAATCCCTTCCCTCCCTTGGCTGGAAAATGTTTCTTTCTGCAGCTGATTGGAAAGGGCTCCACAGACTACTGTGCGACAGACACTGTGATTCTAATAAGTTTAAGTAAGCCGTTCTCGGAAATTTGATTTCTGTGCAGTAGTTTGGTCCCTATAGAAAATAGAGCAATGAAAGGTAAATACATCATTATAAGAAGGGCCTTCTGTGGGGGAAAGAAATTTAACTGATTTCAGTGTGTATTGGAGGAGTTCCTCAGGGAGAAATTGTAACTGATTTGGGGAGTTCTAAAGGGACAAAAAGGGAAAAAATTGGATGACTAGAAATCAGTGATATGGTAGCATGAATCTCATATCCATAGCAATAATTTATGTTGGGTTAATTAATCACTGCTTTTAAATTCATCCAGAGTGTTGGCATAACTCTGCATACGGCCATAGAGCTGGTCTGGAGGTCATGCAAATTATGCTAACGAGTACTGGCAAGCAGCCTTGTGCAGAGGCACCTCTCTGCCACCTGCTGTCTCCTCCAGATGGCAACAGTAATGGCTTTGTTCAGCTTTCCTTCCATTCCTGCACACCTTATAGGGAAATCCTCCTCTTCCAACAGTAACTGAAGCTTAGCTCAGCCACAAAAATCTCAGGACCTTATTTCTTGCTCAGTCGTGTCTTGGATTCACTCAATACTATCATAGATCTTGTGACAGAGTCGGTGCTTTCTCACTGGCAATTTTAATGAGTTCAGCAAACAAGTTTTCTCCAGATGATGCATTTGCATCCAGATAACAATGGAGGTTATCAGTGCAGTTCTTTTATCTTGTCTTTCTATGATATATATATATATTTTTTTACTTTTGACAAAATGGAAACAAATTTTAGGGGTTCTCCTCCTTTTTCCAAGGGAGGAGGATACCAGGGAGAAAAAGGGGAAGAAAATAGGGAGGGAAGGAATTGGGAAACATTTTTATTGTTGAAAAAGTTGAACAATTAATAAAAAAAAGTTTCCTTTAAAAATAAGATATTTTCTGTTCAGAATAAATCTGAAGTGAGTTTGACCAACTCTAGTTCTATATCCTTTCAGTGCTGCCTAAAGTTGGCTTAAACTGGTAATGACTAAAAGTAGTCATTTGGTAGGTAATTGTTAACCTATGTAAAATATATGGTTTTGGGCCAGTTCTCAGTGTTCAAATCATTAGTGGAAGTAACTGACTGATTTTGCTGCTGGTCTCTTCAAGGAATAAATAAACTTGAACACTGAAGTTCCCTCATACTTTAACTAGATAAAAAAATTGCATTGGGGGAGGGGAGAAGAGACAAAGTTTTTTCTTCAAAATGTGTGTTTCTATTTTTGACACTCTCTACCTCTTACACTAAACTACCCTTAAAAATAGTCCCTCAGGGAGCAGTTAGGCTCATAATCAAAGAAGAGTGATGTAGCTTGCTCTGCAACTGCCTGAATTCTATATATCCACAGAACAATAGAAGCTTTTCTAACAGCTTAAATCTACCTTAAAGCAAAATATATCTGAAGACTTTGCCCACTGCATCAAGTGGTGGTATCCCATTGGACTTTATTTTAAAATCTTTGAGTGATATTAATTTAGCCCACAGTATATGATCTTAAATTATGCTCATATGCTAAGATGAATGTAGAGTAATCAAAAATGTCTATCTAGCAACAGACTTCGGAGGAAGACCTAGGAGTACTTTACAAACATTATTTGATTCTGACAGCACTTCTGTGAAGTATTATTCCTATCTGACAAATGGGGAAAACTGAAGAAGTAGGATTTGGCCAAAGTCACACAGTGACTGGTAGAGCTGCTTAAAGAATCTTGAACTCTTAACCCCTATCTCCATGCTTTTGTCACTATTCCACACTTCTGCCCAGTATGTAAAGTTCAGTGTAAACGTGGAACTTTTGTAATACTAGATGTGTTGTAAGAGTGATAGTACCAAGATCTAGTTCTCTTTTCTGACTTTCATTGCACACAATTTGAAGATCTAATATTGATTATTAATAATTCATGGTGCCTTTCACAGGATGTGTGTGTTATGGAAGCTGATCTTCTAATGGTCAGCTCTGTAAACTCATCTTGGGATCTGACAGTCAAGTTTTTTTTTTTTTCACCTTGATCATTATCACAAGTGCTAGAGGTTCTTTAGGCCAATTATAAGTTACCTATGCCCTGGTCTACACTTACCTGGCGATTCAGCGGCAGTCAACGGGAGTTATGCAAGCTATGCAGAGTAGCCTGCATAACTCCCATCGACTGCTGTGCTTCCCTTCTGTGCAGTGCCTTCACTGCACTGTGCCAATGGGAACTGTGTTCCTGTCCATGCAGCGCTATGCCATTTAAGGGGGTGGTTTACCGGTGTTGACTTCTGGATCGACTGAGCAGGTCTTCACTGACCGCTCAATTGATCCAGATAGGTCGATCCGACGGTGGCAACTTTGCCACTGTCAGTATAGACATACCCTATGTAACCCTACTGTATTCATATTACCTCCTCAGTGATACCTGTACAAGCCTACTTAAAATTAATCAGATCTTAAGTCTAATTACTATTAAACTTTTCTTCTATCATCTTGGTGAGAGTCTTCAAATGTAACATGTAGTATATTCTTATTCAGAGATATTCTTTATATAATTTAAGTCTAGCCGTAAATGCAATTCCTCATTAGATATTTCTTCCTTCGGCTCCAGTTAGGAAACTGTCCCTATTCAGGAAAATGCTCAAGTACATTCTTAAAGTTAACTATGTTCTTAACTGCTTTCCTGAATAATGGCCTCATATCATATACTCCAAATCCTGCAAGGTATTGAGTACCATTGATTCCCACTTAGTTTATGAGAGTACCCAAATTCCTGGATTAGGGCCCATAAATATTCCCACATTCAGAATCTTGCCATCTCCCCCACCATCCTGGGAAGAAAATATGCAACTTTAAATCTTGAAAATCTGTAGCAACTCTATTTTAAACTTATTAAACTGAGCCAGTACAAATAATGATAAATGAGATTCATTTCTAATTTCTTATTAGAGATTCATTTCTAATTTCAGCAGAGATTGAGCATTTCTTTTCCTGAAAGGAGCCTAGCAAATCATTTTGGACTAAGAAAATGGCCTATCAAGGCTAATTCCACTGAATTCACACTAAACAATCTGCTGTATTGCAGAGGCTAATTTGGCCTGTATTAACTTGAAAAGTATTGTCCTTTGAAGATGATTTTGATGCATATAATAAAGTACATGCATGTGCATGAGTTGGATGTCTCTGTATTATATAAAGGTAATTTCTTAAAATTGATGTCTGTAATTAGACAGGAATTAAGTCAGGACTACAGAGTTAAATTCCTGTCTCAGTAAATAACTGATCTGACCTTGGGCAAATCACTTAATGTTCTATAAAACACATAAATAAAAGGGACTACAGTGGTGCAAAAGTGTAATATTCAGGTGTAATAATAATTTATGGGGTCAGATGCAGTTCAAGAGACTGCAAATAAAAGATGGCATAGACACTGAGTTGGAGCGTTGGCAGTTGAAAGTCCAGCAGGCACACCTTTTCCCTCTTTCAGGGGCCTATAAGCAGTCAGCGCTGCCCCAAGAGAGGGTGGCAGTGGACGGGGAAAGGTCAATCTCCATCAGTGGAACTCCTGAAGCAGTGAGTGCTGCATGAGTGCCTACTGATGATTATTTATCATGTTTATTATGGTAGAGCCAAGGAACCAACCAAGAGTGGGGCCCAATTGTACTAGGCACTGTACAAACACCAAGTAGTAAACAGTCCCTGCCTCTAACAGCTTTCATATAAATAGACAGGGCATACATAGGAAGGGGAAAGAGGTGTAACATCATGTTATGCTTTGCATTAGAGAGTAGAATTGGTTGGGAAATTTTTGTTGGAATGATATTTATGACTGAAAATGCCCTTCTCCCAAAATCAAAACTTTCCATGGGAAAATTTCACTTTTGCCTCAAAATTTCAGCTCTTCAGCTGCCCACTAGGAAGGCTTTTCCCCAATTGACAATGCTTTGCCGGGGGAGGGCAACTGAGACTGAGCTCCCTGACTTTGCCTCTCTGTCTACCCCCAAGTTCTGAGACCGGACATGCAGCCAGCTGGGGACTCACCATATCCACCTCCTCCCCACTGGGGGGGCTGGAGAGGCTAAGCAACTCATCTCTCTACCTGGTTGGCCCCGGAGCTGGGGGGAAGTGAAGGAGTTGAGTAGCTGGGCTTTCTGCCTCTCCCCCAGCTGGGCTGGCAAGCAGTTGGAAAGCTGAAAAATGGCAGCATTTGCTGTTGATTTCTTTAATGCTAAATGACCTCGTGAAGTGCCGTAGTGAAGGAAGCAATATGACCAGCACTGCAGACAAACCTGGTAGTAGTTTTCTTCTTGCCATTGCTGCTGCTCGATGACTTTCGTATTCCACAAAAGCAAAGCCACGGTTTTTTGCTTTGTCTGCTGCACTGGGATACACAATGACATCGATGACTCCATCTGTTACCTTCCTCATCTCTGCTAGAATTTCTTCTCTCTTCTTGTTTTTTGGGATTCCTCCTACAAACAAACGGCAGTTGTCTACACTGGCGCAAACCCCTAGTAGTCGTCCGTTCCTGCATACAAACAACAGTTCCAGTTTGTAATTTATCGGGCTCGGTTCTTTGAGAAATCACAAGCTCCATCTTCCCAAAAACACAGATTAAAACATATCTATCATGTCACTCCATTTGAGCAGTATATCCCATCCAATACTCAGTCAGCAATCTTGCCAGACAAAAAGGAATATATTCAGAATTGGTTTTGAATGTTCACACACCCACAAAAATTGGGGCTGCAGGCAAGTATCAGTATTTTGAGAATATATTGCTTTGAAATCATTTGAGACTTTGGGAAAAATAAATTTCAGTCTTTAATTTCCGGGGTGTTTATTTCCACAAGTGGCCATTGAGGGTTGTCTTTACCCCAGAACTGTACCATTGAGGAACACAATGGTAAAAAATTGTGTTTAGCTCATATGATGATGACCATGCCTCACAGTCACTGTAGATGAGGACAAATCGTGTTCACCGTTGTGTCAGCTAACTGTGAAATCACAGTCTGCCTGTGGCTCAGCATAATTAGGGGTCAGGGGAGACAACCTCTCTCTACCTCCTCTTGTTCACCAACCTGCATGATTCAGGCTATAGGGAATACTAATCCCTGTTCTCTCTGGGTGCTTCCTGCTTTTCTCTGTGTTCCATGCAGAGCCTCAGGGAGTGAAGATTCTTGCATTCATTCCCATTTTACCTCCTCTTCTTCACAACCCCTCCAGAGGGGCTGGAGAACAGTTACAGCTTCCTTCCCCACAAGCCTTAAAAGGCTCTTCATTTCCTGCACAGCCTCCCAGTTTCATCCCCTGCCAGCCCTAAATAATATCAGAAAATCCAATCCCTCATGGGCCTCAGCCTGTTCATGCTCATGCCACTCATACTCTGTGAATTTAAGAAGGATCCCTTCCCGCCAGTTGGCAACTCCCCTCAAAGGCAGGGGCTAGTCAGCAGCTCTTCCTGCCTCCCCAGGAGCCAAAATAGGGTTGCCAGTAGAGCCGATCAGGAATTTTTTGACAAAACACATTTTTCAGAAAATGCAGATTTATTAAAATGGAAACTTTGCAGGAGAGAGTTGGTTTTGACAGTTTTCAACTAAAAAAAAAATGTTTGAAATTCTTAAAACATTACATGTTCACACTTCGTTAATGAAAATGTCAATTTTTCAGGTTTGAAATGACTTTTAATTTTGACATTTAAGTTAATTATAATTTTAAAAAAAATGAAAAGTGGTCAAAATAAAAAAAAGGGTTGAAGTTGCCTAAACAAAACATTTCAATTGACCTGAACCATTTTAAAACAAAATTGTTTATTTTATTCATTTTAGCTCATGAAAGTTTTTTGTTCCTTGGGAAAATTTCCTGTGGAAATTTTGATTTTATGGAAATTGCATTTTCTGTTGAAAAAACACTTCAACCAGAAATTTCCAGTTAGCTTATTATAAGTGTCTTTTCATTAATGGGAAAGTGACCGATTGACTGTACAAAGGAACAGTGGATCATGTGATTTTAAGGTTTAGCTAATTATACAACTCTTTTGCAGGTCACAGAACGAATAGCCAGAGTATAATAAAACAGACTAATGCATCATTTGATTTCAACTTTATATGAACATGCTTACCTAATTTCATAATTATTGAGTTGCTTGATTGCATTCTTAGCCTCCTGTTTATTAGAGAATGTTACAAAGGCATATCCCCTATTGTTTCCATTGAAGTCCATCATCATTCTCATTTCATAGATTTTACCAATCTGTAAATGAAAAGAAAAATTAATAACCCATTCTGAAGGAAACTTTCACCAACAGCACAGAAGCTATTTACACAAAGCTGGTTATTTCGCTGACTCTGTCTTGTGTACACATCACCTCGGAGTTGTTTGAACATATCCATCAATGTGATCATCAACCAGAACCTGTTTAACTTAAGAACTGTTTTCTGACCCATGAATGAAGTCCAAATAAATAAAGGCAACATATGTTTAAGTGACAGTTAGGGCTGACTTAGCACTGCAGCTCTCTTTAGCAAGGTAAACGACCTCCATTCAACACAGTACACCATGTAACACAGTACCGCAGTTACAATGTGTGCCTCAAGAACCTTAATGTGCATTTGTCACAGTAAAATGATGTCTTGCACTGATTTTCTCTTTGTTTTAAAATATTTAATTTCCGTCTGTGCCTGGAAAGAAAAGGACTGGAAGTTCCAAAACCACACAGTATCTGTGAACCAGATCTGAAGTTCCAGAACCACACAGCTTGTTCTCAAAGTAAAAGAAAGAGACACTGATTCAACACGTGCACCTCACTTGACTAATCTTTCTTCTGCTCCACTTTTGGTGGAATTTTTTTCTTTTCATATTGAATTAAGGATGGCAGTAAAGACTACTGAGAAGACAGGAATGCTGCAGGAGGATCAGGCAAAACTTTTGGAAGGCTTCCATAGCTGGGAACATGATTACAATTAATGATAAGGGGAGGGCACAATATGTGCACGCCCTGATATAATTATTATTATCCAGTACCTAAAGAGTGCTAAGCACTTTACAAAAAATAAGACATGGAGTGAAATCCTGGCCCCACTGAAGTCAATAGGCGTTTTACCACTGACTTCACTGGAGTCAGGATTTTACATTTTGTCGTTGTCTCAAGGAACATACAATTTAATTTTGGAACTGATGCAATGAAGCGTAGGGATAAAAAAAATGGAGGGGGGAAGGCAGAAGAGTTACAATAATATAAGTATGTGGTTACTTAGGTTAATCAAATGATTATGTTGCCGATACTGCTTTCATGTTTTTAAACTACTCCCTTCTTGTGTGTGCAAAAATATGTAAGTGACTGCACGCCAATTCACACACACAATTACAGCAGTTGCATGTGCATATCTGTGAAGGCTAGATATACCCTGTCATGTTTCATGGTCCCAGTAGGGGTAATTAGACAGGATGGGGCACATTAAGGGCCCTACACACCTGTTAGGATCTGGAAGGAGTCATTGAAGGAGCAAGCTGCTCCTCCCAAAAATCAGGTGGAAGGAATGCTATATCACACTTTCTCTGCCAGGTGCTCCAGGAGGTATTCTGCTTGTATCAGCCCTGTGCAGACAGCATGTGTCAGAGCACCTCTGCAGATAGCATGCATCAGAGCACCTCTGCTCAGCTGCTTCTGCT
The DNA here is from genome assembly GCF_026122565.2 of Emydura macquarii macquarii. NCBI lineage: Eukaryota > Metazoa > Chordata > Testudines > Chelidae > Emydura > Emydura macquarii. Next base: position 18,949,257 of record NW_027131527.1, on the reverse strand, counting down.
CTATACCCCCACATTTCCGTAGCTCCAGCCAAGTATAAGCATACAGCTTAGCCCTGTAATAGAAAGTGAGACTCAGAACAGTTTTAGGTAACAGAGCAATCTCACAGTAGCCTCACCAAGCACAGAAGAATCCTACATGGACATTTAGGGAAACTTTATTAGCAGGGTTATACCCTAGGGATTGTTCACACACACAAGAATAGTTGCTAATGTTTGTGCATTAGAATGATATGCATTTCAATTTTTCCATTTGTTATTTCATGTACAAGGCAAATATTATTTTAACTCATTGGCCATTCCTTTGACTTAAAATTCTGTTTGAAATTTTTCCTGTTTAATGCATTGTAAGTAAATGCTGCCTTCTTTCTGAACACCGCTTTTATCAGGAACATGTGATATGGTACAAGAAGAGGAAAATCTCTTTAATGTAAAACATTACTTTTTCACATAGTGGGATAAGTTCATCTTCAAAAAGGTCTCGGGGTAATTTCCCAATGAAAATCTCACAGCCCCTCTCTGGTGGCAGGGCATCCCAACCAGGTGGCGGACCTCCATACTTTCTTTGTCCATTTTCCTGCATCAAAGAAAATAAACATGTATTTTAAAATATGTAGTATCAACAGAAATCTAGCAAAATTGCCTTTCTTGTTTCTATAACTCTCCATGTATTTCTCTCTCCTCATCCTCTCCTGGCCCCTCTGCTCATCTCTGCATCCTTTCTGTTCCTTCATAAACTCCTGATACAATGACTTCTCTTCAGCTCCTGCCATCTGAAACAATGTCTCTGTGCATCTCTCCTGACATTAAGGCCTGGTGCAGTGCCCAGTGAAGTCACTCAATATTTGCCAAAATGTTATCTATCTTTCTTTACTTCTTGTTGCACTATGTGGGTAGACCCCAGTCAAATGCTACCTTTCTGATGCTGCCGTGTTGAATATAACATGATGTATTGGAAAAGAATGCCAACCTACCAGAGGCTAAACCACTGCCTGCCTAGCATCAAACACACTTTACAGAGTCAAAGTTTATAGTTTACTAGTGCTTTCTGAGTGTTAGAAAGCAAGCAGGTGTCCTAATCCAGCTCCCATTGAAGTCAATAAAAAAAAATCATCAGTTTCAGAAACAACAAGATCAGCTCCTAAGTTTGCCTTCTACAGTGCCTAATGGCAGCTTCCTGATGTCCTTGAGAGATAACCAGTTTGTACTGCAGAGAGTTTCTCTGAGGGTCACAAGTGACATAGTAGAGTATTGGAGAGATGAGCATCTTGGCTTCAGTTATTTCAGGTAACACATTTTCAAATGTTTGAACTGGATTAAAAAGTCAACGTCAGATAGCTTTTCTAAACTTGGTATGACAGGTGCACTCAGTAGAACATGTGTTCGTTTTGGTTGTCGCCTAGTAATGCATTCAGTAAAAGTACAAGTTTTCACAATCCTCCGACTGGTCAGAAACATTTATTATTAAATTTATACTGGATTTCAGTAGTTAATGGTGAGCTTCTTACTATACAGAACAAAGAAGAGACAAGCTTACACATCTGCTCCTGGAGGAATTATGTTTCCAGGAGATATTTGGAAGAGGAGAGAGAGTGGGACTTTTACTGTGCTTCAGGAAGTCCACATGGTGAGTTAATGTATGACAAGCTAGTGCACTGTAGATTCACACCCTGGTTTGCTGTGTACTCACTTACTGTGTAGACACGCCCCAGTTCTTTAGTCATTTGCCCTCTGAAGTCATTCCAACCCTAAACTATTTAATAAAGCGGGAAAACATTTTGAGCTCTGTAGGTAGAGTGAGCACAGCAAAATGCAACTGATTAAAATCTTAGAGGGAAACTGCAAGAAATATAAGTGAAGAGGGAGCAAGAAATCTCTTACAGTCTATTTCCTATGAATCATCAGTTGGGTAGATGTAGTAGTGAATTATCCATTATCGTTCTTCATACTGTAAATATTTTCATCATCTTGGCAGAGTCATAACAGAGCTTTCATTCAGGAGTGAGCTCCTGCAGTATCATTTTCAAACACTGAAGCTGGCATCATTAAACACCATTTCCCTGCCCCCGAAGGTGCAGTTCTGCTGGCATGCTGTACAAGTGACTGTTGACACAGAAAAATTCCATGAACATCTGCAGATTCATTATGTATAGCCAAGGTGTGATAAAACTGTTCAGTTTTGTCACATTGCTAACTGTGATTACTAATGCGTCCCTGTGGATCCTGTGGGATCCATTCAAGAAAGGCTAAGTGAAAGGAATTTGAAAAAAAACAAACCCAAAAGCCTTTTGATCCAAAGTAGATTCAGATGAGAAAGGCATATGAAAATTTACCATGCCACCGCAAAACAAAGTATTGGAGAAACAAAATCTTTCCTTTTAATTAGTTCATTGAGTTAATGTATTTGTAAGTGAATGGGATGACTCAGCAGAAAATAAAAACCTATTTCAGTCAGCAAGGTCCTCACCTCATGGGTTGAAAGAAGGAAAAAGGACCCCAACCCAACTCTTGGCTTGCCACAGATTACGTGGAAGGAGTAAGAACTGTTTTCCTAAGACCTCTTCCCTTTTTGCAGTTGAGTGAGTGGGTAGTGGGGAAAGTGAGTGTGGGATAAGGGGCAGACTAAGACAGTTTGGTGATGAGTTTGATATAAAACTCCAGAGAACATGAGGCAAGGAAATATGGGGGTGAAAGAAGAAAGAAAATAGTGGGGAGAAAGGAAGAACCTGGGAAGCAAAGAGAAATAGAAAGGTGTCAGAGAAAGAAGAGATGAAGAAACTGAAAATGAGGGGAAATCAGATGCTGAAAATTACAGATGAAGGTAGAAAGAGAAAAGAAGGCTAGGATAAAGAAAGAAATGCAGAACATAACTACAGCAGACATAGCACATTATTTTTATCTCACTTTGTGTACAGTTTAGTAGATAATGTTAAAATGCAGGAAACTCAAATGCTTGCTTACCTGTAGTGTGTAGTTTTATATGCTATATAAACATTCTGGTGTTTGGGGTTTTTTTATATTTTAATTGTCTGCCCTGTAGTTTTCGTATTTGCAGGTTCCTTTTAATCAAAAACTGCCTCTTCAGGCTACTGTGATGCTTACCGTACTTCTGTCCCGAAACAAGGGACAAGAGCTGAGCCTTGATAAACTCCATACAGCTCACTCTCATTACCACTTGAATTTCCTTAGAATTTACCACATTATTTCATAGCACTGCCTAATTTCCTATAACTTTTGAAAATGAAATACATTGAGGCCATGTTTGTTTTGAGAAAGAGTCCAAAATTCAGTAAACAGCTGGATAATTTGACTTTTGAAGGGTTCCAGTCTGCTACAAATTTAGTAAAAATAAACAAAAATATCTCCCATTTTCAGACTTTCTAAAACAGACTTTAAACAAACCTCTGGTTATTAAGGCTGATAAAGAATCTCTTTCTCGTATGTCAGATAAATGAAATATTTAAACTACAGAGACTAAAAATGGTCTGAGGATGTCAAATTCAGACCTGGATCTAAACATTTTTAAAGTACAAAGGGTATATGATTCAGGCCTGGTCTACACTTAAAAGTTAGGTTGACATAGCTACAGGGTTCAGGGGTGTGAAAAATCTACATTTCCAAGCGCTGTAGCTATGCCCACCTAACCTCAATGTAAACGCAAATAGGCTGACAGAAGCATGCTTCTGTTGACCTACTACCATTGCTTGGGGAGTTGGGGTTCCTACAGTGATGGAAAAACCCCTTCAATTGCTGTAGGCTATAGGGTTAAACAAGTATAGCTACAACACCTCAGCTATGCCATTGCAGTCCCCTCAGTGTAGACATGGCAATAGTGGGTTTGCTTTGGTATATTATAAAGTGCAGCTGTGAAGTTCAGATTGCAATCCAAAACTTTCCTGAGATTCAGAGGCATTCATTTCTGGGTTTTCGGTTGACTTCTCATGATTGGCTACAGTGTAACCAAAAATCAATGGAAGAATTCAGTCCGACTTATTAAAATAAAGTATCTTTCATACATAAACTACAGAAAGAAGAAAAGAGAACCACCAGATAAGGAAAGTTCCCTTGTTAAATATTTACCATTCAAGTCCTTGATAAAACTAGTTAAATAAAGCTAAAATTAGACACTATGCATAAAATAGCACTCAAGTATGTGATCACAAGTTCCTACCTGGATCAAACTATATCCTGTGCGCTGAATTAATGCACGGAGAGCAGCTTCTTTCTGTGTGCCGGTCAATCCATCCCCGGATTTTTGATTTGATTCCATTGTGAGTGATTATCAGCAAAAAATCAGGTTAATTAGGGGTGCTCACTGAAATCAAATTTAAGATAAATTAAGTAAATTAATGTTTCTAGGAGGAGAAAGTCTATTTTATTAAGGATATTTACATGACTCATTCTCCCTAAATAAGTTAGTTTAGATAACTTTGTCAGAAAAATAACGGGTCAAAAAGGAAAGTGACCTCCCCCTTTACATTTAAGCAGAGAAGGGACAAAACACAACATTTAGATCCAGATCTAGCTTTTGAACAGCCCAGCACCGAGGGTTGTAAACATGGCATTTTGGGCCTCAACGCTCTAAACTGCTCTGGGCAGGTGTACCCTCACACAACCGTTAAGCCGTATCAAACCCAATGAGATGCTGCACGAGTTCAGAGGTCTGCACATATAGATGGGATCTGGACCATTAGAGGACTCAGATCTGTACCCCAGTTAAGATTTTGAACAAGCTCAGAGTGCAGGGAGGCTTGTGTTCCGAATTTTAGCTCTGAGACATCTGAAATATTAAGAACTATTTGACAATGTAGCAGTTTTTTGGTTAAATTATCTGTAAAATTTAGTTTTTAACCACTTTGAATTGGGTCACATACTGGCAAAGGGCCAAATTTTTAAAGTGGCTTCACTGGCCTATACATTTGTGTATCCCAAATTTCAGGTTGCAATTCTATGCTGAACAATTTTTAATGACAAAGCTTGTGTGCCCAAAAGTATGCTGATAGTATTTGAACATGCAAAGAGGATCTGCGGATACGATGCTGAGTGTTATGACTTGCAAAAATTCAGTTGTCCAATACTCAATAGCACATGACCCAATGCTATTGTGTGCCATTGTGTATCCTGCCAAATGAAGGTGCTGATTCTGCAATCACTTTGCTTTATGTATGTGAATAATCCCATTGAACTAAATGACTCTAAATCACATATTTAAAGTTTAGCATTTGTTAATGTGTTTGTGGGATCAGGGTCCTTGTGAAAAGTTGTGAAAACTTCAGAAAACAAAGTGTCTAAGTATATATGCACACCATAACCAAGTCCAAAAAGACCAATAATCAGGTTTGTTTACTAAAAAGTTAATACAGCACATGAAGTGTAAAATAACCCAGCCCGGACACTTAAAATCATTTACAGTATTAGTTTCAATTGTCAGCTAAACACTAAAATGTCACACAGTAGCCTCCTTTTGCATCTGTTTACTCCTTAATATTTTTTTAAGGCAGGGCTGAAATAATAGCTTCAACCCCATTTTTCAGGAAAGCAATGATTAGTCTTTAAAAAAGCATTGATGGTATTTTGGGGGGTCCCTATTGCTTCAACCTTTATTCTTTCTTTAAAAGCCCCATATTTTGCTGAAAGTTACTGCTGTCATCACTGTAACATATAATAGAAATACCAGAAAAAGCAGCAGAGACCCACCAACCTAGTGCTGTTGCTTTAAAGTGAGCACATTTGTCTGACAGAAAGCACCAGAATGAATGTGTGGGAATGAGAAAGTGAGGTCACCTGTAGGAGTGAGTGAGTGCCATGACTGGCCACACCTGAGTGGGCATATGAATGATGAGCACAGGGAATAGGGAGGGAACAGAATGAAAGACTAGAGAGGAATAGAAAGCAAAGGAGAAAGTGGCCTGTGGAAAAACAGGCATGGAAAAAGAGAGAGGAAAATAATACTACTACAATAGAAAGAAAAAAGCAGCAGAAGGAAGGGCAAAAAATGCAAAGACCACTTTGTAAGTTTATTACTTTAATTAAGAATGTGTAATCTCAAAGCACTGTAAAAGGCATAGTTGTATGAAAGATACAAATGTGCCATTTTGGAATGCCCCATGAAATTCTACTGTACTGTCTTTCAGTATACCAGAACTGTTTGTATGAAGCATTGCATTATACACGTCTTGAGCACCAAACAAGGCCAGAGAAATTAGGGTAGAGAAAGAAGAGGACTTTTGTAGGGCTAAGAACAAACCAGAAGAAATTGTGCTTAGCACACTTTGGTCCTATATACATGAAAAATAAACCTGTATCCATTAACTAGCTCTTTAATGCCAAAGTTATTTGATTTGTACTTGCTGTACTGTGTTGTGTTTTGGGATTCACTGAGCAGGACCACAGTTTTGAACTAGGGAATAGCTACGAGGCTTCTTGGCCATTTGCAGGTGACTGGAGCTGCAGTAGAACTGAGAGCACTTAGGGAGAATTAAAATTCACTAATGTTAGGACTGAAATAGTGCTCTGGGTGCTTTACCATTGTAATTATCCCAGTCACCAGACAGAAGCATGTGTTCTTTCTAGTCTGAGTTATCCTACTAATACTAGTTTTGTCTCTCATACTTCACAGTGAACAACTATGAAGTATTGTATTTATTCTAGGCTAGTACTCCTTTTTTCTTTTAAAAGTTACTTATGGTATGTGAATGGTTATAGCTGACATCTCTTCCCTGAGCTGCTACTTGATAAATATCAGTACTTGGACATAGCCTGCTAGATAAGGCTCCCATTATTACAGGATCAGAGTCTGGAGATGCAAAGATATGGGCATATGCTTAATTTGAAATCAATGGGATGTCTCTTAGTGCATAAAGTCAAATGCATGCATGTAATTGCACAGGATTGAGGCCTAAATTGTTATGTAACTGGATCTTTGCTAGTGTGTGTCTGTCCTTCAGTGTGAAACTTAATCATATGCAAATGTAGTCGCTATAGCTAAGTATATGTGTATATAGCTATGTATTTGTCTAAAAGTAACCTTTTTATTCCAAAGTGGTACTTCTGTTTATTCACTCTTTAGTTTTGTCACTTCTGTATTTCTAATCTTTGCTCTCCCCCCCTCCCCTTTTTCCTGCCATGCTGAATTGATCTGTTAAGCTTTTAGAGGGTGGGCTTTTATTTTAATGCCTTTAAAATTGTCCTTTAAAGTGGTCCGAGTGGCAGCTGCCTCACGACATTGTTACACATGCTGAGCTATATTCAGTTTTATTTAATTCTCTAACTGTTAAACTAAAGGAAATTGCATCATGAATTATCTGAAGTGTTGGGGTTTTTTATGTAAGTTTAGTGGCCAAATTCTGTTATCAAATGCATGTGTGACATTCCTGTTGAAATAACTGAATGCAAGTAAACTCTCTATATCTAATGGCACATTTTGGCATGGAGGATTTTTTGATAGGAATTGGGTTATATAATTGTACTGATCTGAGTTATAAAGAACTTATGATCAGTTTTTGTCATCTGTTGATTGTTTAGGTAAATGGATTCTTCTTCTTTAAGCTGTAGATAAAAGGCATTCAAAGCTACTTTGCTCTCAGATCTTCACAGGTGTGTACAGTTAGCTTTATTTTCAGATCTTATTGGGTTTTTTTAGCTGTTGGTTTGCTGTCAGATTAATTTACAAATTTCATTATTTACAGTATAACTTTAACATAATAGTCCCTGTAATGCTGTACACTTGAACTATATCCCATAGTGCTGGGCCACTGGGATATCTATTCTGATTCCCTCCAGTTACCACTAACGTGCACTGGCTGAATGATGGACTCGACAGTCTAACAAGTCTTTTCCATCTCTAATTACAGAATGAATTTCTTTTAAATCAGCTAAAGCCTAATTATTGCTTTATTTTATAGGCACATACTATTTTTATAGGAGCTGATATTTATTGCTTTGATTCTTAAATAGTTTTCTGAATTACAATGAACTTGCTGTGAAATATTCTTTGTGAAAACTACAAGGAAATGTATAATGTATTTCATAGCTGAGGCCCAACGGCTGCTCATTAGTTGCCAATATAGCCCATGCATGACCTGACTTCACAACTTTGTTATGCCGCTCTAAGCCCTGATTCTGTTTTCATTGAAGTCAATGGCAAAACTCCATTAGAACTCCTGCCATCAGAAATTTCACTTTTATGGACATCTCCTTAGCACATATTAAATACAATTGTAATGCAAGAACTTTAGCTTTCAAACCTCTTTAAACTTCTGTCCTTGCTTACCAATATGTGTATCAGACCTGTCAGAAGAATAGAACTTTTGATTTATAAAGTTGAAAAGGAGAAATAAATTAGATGCTCTGATGATTTTGTTCTAAATATGAAGAACCTAAAGTCGTGTGTAATCTCTTGCTTCAAAAGTTAACAGCTAATCAATGACCACTTAAAGGAATACAATTTTAAAAAAAACCAGATGCTGCACTGGAGTCCTCCTGTCACTTCTTATGGTTCTACTATTGCATTTTCTTTCCACAAAGGAACAAATTATATTGTTAGAAAACACCCACACACATGAGATGTCAAGGGCCCCAACTACCATCAAAAATAGGCGGTACCTTACAGGACTGGGCTTGGCCAATGATATACTGGGATATCCTATACATATATTCTGTTCATGAAAAGTTATCTTACAGTTGCTAAGGCTGAATATTTCCCTGAATAGTTATCTATGCATTACTACAGCTGTCTTTGCCCCCGCTGAGTCAGGGCTCCTCCCATACCCATGATTCAGGTGCGGTTTGGAGATGGGAATCACAACTCCCTTTTGCTCTTAATCAGATCTTAAACTCTTAATCACTTCTGAGAAGCTTTGTCTGACTTCTGCTCCTGTCTGAGGTGCCTCATAAGTGATTGGTCCCAACTTAATTTGGGCTGAATTCCATTTGTGGTAAATAAGCAGAGAATAGCATAGCACAGAAAATAAAGCTGCAAAATAAAATCTAATGTTGACTAAAAGCTTTAAATCAGATTCCACTAGTTGTTGACAGTTTGATTTTTTTCTAAGTATAAAAGAATTTACCTGAGCCCATGTCATGCCTGACACCTGATTGCCTCGCATCAGCCACTGGTGAAAAGTTATGCTCAGACTTCAGGCTATGCAAGTGACATCTCAAAGACAGTGCAGGCTAAGGAAATAGTACTCAAATCAAAGTTCTTGCCCAGTCCAGTTAACCCAATTTTGATCTTGTTTATGTTCTTACGCACTAATTGAGTCATCAAATCATGGATTTCTATGCTGCAGGTGCCATGACCACTAATTTCCCTGTCTGGAGACAGTGACATAGATAGACAGGTATCATTAGCATAACAGCAATACCCTAGACCCAAAATTTCATTAAGGAATATATATATAAAAACTGAAGAGCAGCAGAGATGAAACCAGTGGAAGACTATGGGATATGACCAAAATCAGTTGAGCAACATTCCCATCCATACCCAACTGATCACACAGCAAAACACCATTACTAATAATATCAAATGCTACTGATACATCTCACAGTATAAGGCCTCTACTGTCCACTGTGATAAATAGCTCAGTTTTTTGCCCTAAATCATTGTAAAGTTCATCATATACATCCAGTGCAGTCTAATGAAAGATTTAAAAAAGCAAACAACGTTTTGTGCAGGGGAATCAGCCAGTGGCAGAGAGGTTATATAATAGATTATTTCCTAGCTTGACTCCCTGATGATGATGTAAAGAATATGGCTAGGGATTTCTTATACTCAGTTGATTCCAATCTAGCATTAGTCCTTTGAGACCACTAGCAAGAGGCCAGTGTAATTTATGCCAGGGAACTGACCTGGAATGTAGACAAATGAGTACTGGGGACAACAAAGGCTACCTTGGCACAGAAATTGCACTAGGTACTCCTTTCCTGTGGGGAGTATCTGGATCATCATCTTTTTATACTGTGTATCATAAACTACATTGGGAAATCTATTTATCTAGAGGTAAAGATCGCAGGTCAAATCCTTACTTGCATAAGTAGGCCTACTGAAATCTGAGCCAGTGTGTGAGTAATGCAAGCTAAATTGTTGCATTCTAATGAGTCACTTCCACAAGTGTGTTTCCATAGCAGCTGAATTTTTCAGGTTATTACTTTAGTTTTGTTTCTGTCCTCTGCAGTGACCTAGATAGAGAACAACTGTAACAGCCTTCTTTCAGTTTAATATGGCATGAGATAGCCCCAGCTCCTGATCTACACATCTCAGCAAACTCCATGTATGTTCCCATAAATGAATTCATATTTGTCCACTTAAATTCTGCGTAAGTCTTCTGCTCAGGCATGAATTAATACATATATTGAATCCAGGTATCTAGAATGCTGTAAGTACTTTCCTGTATGCATCCTTTTCACCATTTTCTCACAAACATTTTGCAGATAACTTGATCATTTCATGTAGGAGTCGTGGTAGATAACCAACTGAACGTGAGCTTAAAGTGCAATGCTCTGGTTAGGACAAGTGATGCAATATTTGGATGTATAAGCAGGGGAATAATAAGAAGGAGAGGTGCATGCAGCACTGGAGACAGTTACTAAAATATTGTCTAGTTCTGGTGTCAACATGCCAAAAAAAGATGTTGATAACTTTTGAATGGCTTCAGAAAAGAGTTAGGAGAATGATTTTGAGGTCTGGAAAAGTTGCTTTACAGTGAAGGACTTAAGTCAAATAGATAGAATTTCCTATGAAAGAAAGGGTGAAGACATGACTTCTCCCTTTGTTTAGAGGCACCTACGTGAGGAGATTTCTGACAGTAGAGCACTCTTCAATTTAGCAGGCAAAGGCTTAACAGGATCTAATGGCTGGAAGGTGAAGATCTGTCTAATCTTAAATTAAGGTGTTACATTTTTAACAGTGAGGTTAATTAACTATTGGAACAACTTATCAAGGGATGCAGTTGATTACTCATCACTTGAAGCCTTTAAATGAAAATTAGATGTATATCTACAAAAATATGCTATAGCTCAATCATAAAATATGGCAGAAATTTCTGGGTGAAATTCATTGGGCTGTGCTAGACAGGAGATCCAATTAATCATCATTATTTATTCCCTTAAAATGTACAGAGCAATGAAATTGTTACTGTTAGTTCTTTTATTGGTGTCTGATAAATACCCTTTCTTTCTTTGAGTGTTGTTAAATATTATACAAATTACTATATTTATCTTCCTAGGATATGGTACATGTGACAATCAGTTTTCAAAACTTCTAGGAATCTATCAACCAGGAGTAGTTTATTACCTTTTTTCATGGCATTTGCTTCTTGATTATGACCTTTTGTGCTGTGCTCTGAGAACACTCATCTATCCCTTATCAATTTAAAAATTATATTTACAACTAAAATTGTAAACTAACAGATATCAGATACCCAATACTGAAATTTGCTATTTCTCCTAAGGTAGCAGAAGCAAACCAGCTTGTGTGTAACTTGCTTTTTGTTGACTATAGCAGTTGGAAGTAAATGATTTACTAAAGTCCAGTCATTTCAGCTTCTCTTTGGAAATACTTATCTGGTGGGAAGACCTTACTCTGACTGTATGATACCAAAAATGCACATAGTATGGATTTATAACTATTTGGTGTTGTCACTCCTACAATACTAGGAATACAGTCTCACCACTGCAGCTTGCCTGTGCAACTACAATCTTCCCTAACTTCTGCTCAGTAACATGACAGCAGCAAGGAGAATTGCTGCCACAGAACTTGAGGGGGGTAATTATTACTTTCCCTCTTGATTATTGGCTTCAGCGAGAAACAATTAAGAAATGGACATTGTGCTGGGGAAACTTATTTCAGTACTCATTGTTTAAAAGGTTGTTAATGACAGCATTTAAATCAATGAGTGTATTTAGAGATACATATTAATGAATAGTGATCACTCAAGTAGTTCAATGCAATAATTTTTCATAGACTGTTTTTTTAAAAAATCAGCTGTTGATTATTAAGCAAGAAAGTGGAAACAACAATTAACTGAGTTCTTGGTATATATTAACATTAGGATACTACCCGTGCTTGGAAAGCTATGGAACTTGCTGAAAATGCTGTTAGTTAAGTTACATTTCTGACAGCACACTGTTAAAAATGTTCTACATAGTTATCACTAGATCAGAGCCAGGAACACCGGACTGATTCCACCCCCATTTGGCCAGTGCTCTAATATTTTTTTTCTTTCCTAAATGATTTTCTTTTACTTTACTAGGTTAAAATATCTTGCAAAGAAAATGTAAGTATAGACATAAGCAAAATAGTACTATAATAAATTTTGATTTTACTTATGTCATTTTACTCTCATTGTCTACAGTATCTATGTACAAACTATGAATCTTTCATCTTCTGTGTTTCCTGAGGTGATAAGTGTTCAGGAACACTTGTTCCTTGAGTACAATTTTGTTGTTGTAGTGATGATGGTGTGGGGAAGTTCTGCTGAACACTATGCTTCATTTTAAAGGAAGAGAGCTGTATTTCAGATTAAGTGTGACAATGAGTTTCTGACCACTCATGGTCATGAGAGGTATTTTCTTGTTAGACTGGGATTGTTAAATACCAAATCCTAATATGAGTAGTTGTGTTCTGCCTACTTAAACCCCCTGCAACTTCAGTTAGTGCGGTATTCTTTACTTCCTTTCCTAAAATGTTGTGTAGCTCTTCTTGTGTGTTGTTTTTTTTTTTTTTTTACTACAGAAATCAGTGCAGTTCGGTAGATGAAGGGATGAGTTTTGAAAGAGAGAGGCAGCATTCATAAAACACTTTGTAATCCTTCAGGATGAAAGGCACTATGTTAAATGTTGCTATCTCAAAAATCAAATTTTAGTGAGCCAAGTCCTGGGATGAGCTGAACATAGGCAAGTCAGTGGGAGCAGCAACTGCAGTGGCAGAACCCCTGCGGGCAAAGCGGGTGATCTCCATTCTCCCACCCTGCTCCCTTTAGGTGTATGCACAGTGCTTTTTCAAGTACATTTTCCAGTTGAAAAATGGCTACCAATTACTCATCCTACCCCTTTTCTCTCCCAGCTCCTTTTAGTTACAAAACCTGCAACTGCTCAGCATCAATCAGGATTTAGTTTGTCATGTGGCTCGTCTCTGTTGCACTGAACAGAGAAATAGGATAAGTTTATAGTGTTCAGTGTGTTGTGAATAGAGAGGTTCTCAATACCCAAATTATCTGTGGACACTTCAATATGCATTGTATAAAGATACCTTGAAATTTCTTACTCAAATGGAAATTTCCATTTCCAATATACTACTTTTCCCAGTTGCTTTTGCATTCAGGTCTTGCTTATTAGCAATGCTCTTTGGAGAAACCTAGTTACTGTTTCCATGAATAAGATAACAAAATGGTGTTTATCCTGTGTAGATCAATATAGTGTCTTGTTTGAACATATTGAGTCATTCAAAGACACATCTAATGAAGGCCATCTTGCTGTAGTACCCACAGCATTACCACTTCTTGTGAAGAATAACATTATTTGAAAATAGCTCTTGAATTCATTACATTTTGTCTCTTAATGAAAATAATGTATTTGCTTGAGAAACCATTCAGTTCTTTACTGGAATTTTAAGGATCCTTTTAAAATGCCCTTTTAAGGCTTCAGCTAAGATTCTTCATCTTCAAAGTATTCTTTCTTAAACTAATATTTTTTTTCAATTAATCCAGAGAGAAGAAACGTTTCACTTTTTCCCTGGTCTATGATACCAGTCATGAAAACGTTAGGGTACAAAGCACTTTGCTTCGTTGTGTTTGCAGAACTGTACCCTGTATTAGCAGTACAACCACAGAGCTCAATTCTGACACCCTTATACTTCAAGCAGTCATAATAAAAAATGATTACTACTCAGTGTCAATGTGGATCGCAAAATGGGGATCCCGAGAGCTAAATTACATTTAAGCTATTCAAAAGAGCTACAGATTTGGTGGGTAGTAATTACAATACAAAGGTTCTTTACGAGATGAATATTAATATAAAACTAAAAGCTTGTGCACACTCTTCTTATATCTTATTTACTCTTGAAACATAGCTTATGTATAACGTTTAAAAATTCTTAGACCACATAATTAAACATTTTTTTCATTTCCAATTGTTTCAGTTTCTGTTCATGACATGTTGTTTCAGTTCAAAAGTCCCAATCAACACAACTCTATTATAGAAATCATAAACATGCCAAAAAATTCCCTCTCAAGGTGAATTCCCCCCTCCCCCCCCTTTATTTGAAACATCAAAAAAATCTAGGAAGTTCTGATTCATTTAATAGAGAAGTCAACCTCACATGTGTGGCCTTTTAAGTTTTGTATGTATCGGGGGGGGGGGGGAGTGGGGAGGGAGAGAACTATTTAAGAGAAGCTTAATATAGTAAACATTTTTCTGTTTTGATGAGGTTTTGTATATGCACTTGTGTATTTTGATACACTGTTTTGTAGGCAAACATTTTATAAAGGAATGAAGAAATATTGTAAAAATAAATCTTGGGAGTTATACACAGGCGGTTGGTGAAAAGATCCAATGTCTCTAATGATTAGCAATGGAAAGTTGTGATTTAATAAATCAAAAGTTAATTGGCTCGGGTAAAATCCCCCTTCCCTCCCTGTCAGTCTAATTTCTTAATAGATGACAGAGACCAACCACATCTTGTTCCCACTCAGAAAAGGGATCAGCTAAAAAAGGCTTTGGTTTTTCACTATCCATAAAGAAATGATAGCAACATTGGGCAACTGGAGTTTTTTGTATGCCTCATCTTGCTTTCTGGGGCTTGAAAAAGCTTTGGGAGCACCAGCTGAGGAGCCTGGAGAATAAAGACTGCAAGTTGGCGTGAAATCTGATCCAGAGCAAGAAGCACAGTTTTTAGTTGTTGTCACTTCTATGTCTGCTTCAGCACTTTTCTGTCTGACAGAACAATGAACAATCTACCACAGCCTGTGTTGTTCAGTGGCAATACCGTTTTTCAGAGTACTCATACCCTCAGTGTTTGAGTTAGAGAAATTTAACTCAAGACATAAACAGAACATGTAAAAATTGGGAACTCGGGTGCTTCCTATATTCTCTAACATGCATTAAAATTTTCCAGTGCCTCCTTTGTAGAAAGCAAGCAAGCTGTAATTAAAACACTCCTTACAAATCCTAGTAAAGCAGATAGTGATGAAAGCTGCTTTTAGCTAGATAACACTATTACCTTTTTTCAGAGACTTAAGATGGAAAAACCAAACAGATGGACTGTACCTGAGCAATTTCAGAGATCACCACCCGGAAAAGTTCTCCTTGATTATGGGGAATTTGCGACGTGTCACTCTGGTTATTCTCTAATCATCATATCAAACTCCAAAGGTTCAGCAGCCTCAGGTTGGTTTACAGTCCCTGCAGGTTAAACGTTAACTTACCCTATCTCTCAGTTCCATGCAGCCCTTTGACCAGATAATTGGGTCACTGCAGCTCAGACAATATCTACATAAAATGCATTTGTTTACAAAATTCAAAAGACTAAGTCAAAATTATACTTGAATAGAAGTATATAAACTGGAAATGTAATATTGTTTTGAAATCGATTACTGTTCCATTTTTGTGTCTAACTTCCTGGCTAACTCATCACTTTAAAAATCAGATTTCTTTAACTTTGTTCTCTGAACATGGTTCTAATGTAACTCTTTAGGGAACATAGAAAGATAGTCCTATCTCATCTGTATGGTACCTACCCTGTCTTACATACTGTTTTGTTCAAGTATTTAGACTATCTGTTCAATATTTAAGTGTAGTATGTATCTGAATAAAAACTTTGTCCATATTACATAACACAAGCGTCTGGTCCATAAACTGAATAGGGTCTTAAAATTCATGAGCTTCACATGACTGTGCCTGTTCTCCATATAAACAGTATAATAGCTACAGTGGAAATAGGACAAAAACACATAGACGATTGCAAAGAAATCTCAAAACTAATTATGTCTTTCCCTGAATAATACACATGAACATACAGCCAGCGTGTATGGAAACATATATTTTGGAAATCCCAAGTAGAGCTCTCAGTTTGCATATAAAAATGTCATTGGTAGATGCAGAAAGAGGAACGTGGATGGACAAAATTCATCCAAAAAGTAAATCTCTGTTGCTAATAGACTAAGTACATAACTTTAAAATGCAAGCAATAAAACATTTTATTTCAAGCAAGAAAGACGGGTGGGGGATTAGGGAGGATGCATTGTATTCTGGTGTTAAAGACCTAAAAAAACCAAAACCCAACTGTGCTCAAATCTTAATCCGCTAAAACAATTTTTCAGTTATGTGCTCCTTAATGTGAGGGGGGAATTGGCTACAGCTTGGTAAGTTGCTTCAGAGTTCTGTTGGTGCACCTCAGTCCAGACTGTAACTTACTATGCTAACAAACTGCGGTTTCTGCTTCCAGGAGCCAATCCATCCTCCTCTTCTTATAACCTCAGGTGAGCAGCTGTCCTATTCCAAAAGATCTTGCATTATTTTTGTCACAATGGGAAGTATTTTGGGAATAAGGGACCCTCCAGGGAATCCACAGTGATGAGCAAGACCAGGGGAACAATGAGGAAATACCCACTGATGCGAGAATGGTGAATGCAGGCTATTCAGGGGCTATAGTTTTTTTTAAATGTTTTATTGCCTGCATTTTGAAATGGTGGTGATTGGTTTTTAAGATTTCCTCTTATAGGAAGCCATTCTCCAAGGATTTCCAGAAATGAGTAGTTCTATGCCAGTCTGCCATACTTCCTCTGATTAAAAGTGGAAAGATTAAAAGCTCGTTAGAAATCCCCATGAGCGCCTCCTTTATTGCCCCTACCACCAACATGCCCCCACCACCAACATGCCCCCATGAAATCCTCCCTATATAGGCGGAATACTGAGTCACGGACAAAATAGGAAGTGGCTGATCAATTATTTCTAGATGAAATTGGTCACTTAATTTTCTACACATTGACCAGGCTAAAATGCCTCAGTGAGAATAGTTAGACAATGCAAACACCATCACATATATAAACCAGTTAGAAAAAATATTGCCCCTTTAATGTGCAATAGCATATTTTGGAGACTCGCATGATGGCTTCCCAATGGAAGAGAAATTAATGATGCAGAGGCTGGGTATATTCTTCATGCAACTTGTCTTATTTACACATTCACTGGTCCTGGACCAGAGGTGGCCATGAACAGCATGCAAGAAATTCCTTCTTTCAGGGATCTCAGCTCAAATCCAAACACCTGATTCTACCTTTGAAAATTAACTCTAAGTAGATTAAGGGAGAGAACAACTTCCTTTGCTTCTTGTCACCCATGATCAGTCACTCCCCACAAGAAACTCAATAAGAAAAGCAATGTCACACAATTTGCTAAAAACTTGCTTTCTTAAGTAAAATAACTTGTACTTATGGTATAGACCAGTCTTGTACTTATGGTATAGACCAGTGGTTTTTAACCTGTGGTGCTTAGGAGTCTGCAGACTGTCTAAAATCTCCAAAGAGGGCTGCACCTCCATTTGAATCTTTGTAGGGGTCTGCAAATGAAAAAAGGTTGAAAACCACTGGTATAGACAAATCGGAACCATCCCTATCTGTTCTTCATGTAGCTGAAATAGGCAGTACATTTGATCAGTTGAGCAGATCGTAAATATTTCTGGAAGAGTGGGAAATCAACACATTGCTTTTGAGTGAATATGCCACAATTGGAGGAGAGTGCAAGGAGATGTGATTATGAAGTCCAACAGAAAATTCTCCGAGTATAGTTTCCATCCAATGTCAGGGAGGGTCTATGGCTAAGCATTGGGGCTGGCATAAAAGATCTCTAAGGGAAAATTTCCCTTAGATCCTCTGAAATTTATGAATGAAGTTACTGTATAATGGAAAATATTTTATTTCCATTTCAAATCTTTTTAGCACAATTTTAATAGTGTGGATTCAATGTACTTAACTTGGCAGAGTGCTCTAATGTGACTCTCATA
The DNA here is from genome assembly GCF_026122565.2 of Emydura macquarii macquarii. Lineage (NCBI taxonomy): Eukaryota > Metazoa > Chordata > Testudines > Chelidae > Emydura > Emydura macquarii. The sequence goes on along the minus strand of NW_027131527.1, from coordinate 18,931,262 downwards.
TTTAAACTTTACTGCACATATAATGCTGAAGATCTAATCTTGCACATGTTCGCTGCTGTCAGTATTCTGTATTACATCAATGAGACTACTCAGGGTAGTAGCATTACAATTGGTATCAATGTTAGCAAGTTTTGACCCTACTAAGAATTCTGAACTTAGACAAGGTTTCTTTCATGCCATTGCACTGAACTAGTATTAAACTAAAATATCTAGGGTATGTTTCAGGAATTTTAAATAAACATTTATGATAAGATTACGCTGATACTTTAGAATTGGAAAAGTACCATATCACTGTTTTTTCTTGTTTTTAGAGGAACTAGCTATCTTTACAGTGAGGTTAGATAACAGAGGGGTTTGCTCAAAGTGAGAAGAATCTATTTTCTAAATATTGGAGCTGAGAGTCATGTTAATAAGCCAAACAAATCTCCCTGATGCTGCATTATATTTATCAATTTGATGGTGTTGCAATGGCACAAAAGTTGCCAATAAAATAGAAAATTTGTTTTAAAAAAGCATTATAACTGGGAAAAAAGCCAGGACATTCAGAGTTCAAACTATTTTAGTTTGCAAAATCCTTGGCACACAGCCCAGGAAACCAGAACAATACAGGTACATGTTGTTGTAGTATTTGTTGACTGATCATTGAATCTTCGGGTGCCTACTTGTAAGAAGTAGACACTACCTCACTTCTAGCAACACAGGCACGTGTACAGGTCGTGTACTGTCTTGTGATATCCTGTTATGCTTTTCGGAATTTGTAACATCTACCACCCCACACATGTGGTAATTCAAGTTGAAAAGCGGTGAGTGCATGTTCATTGAAAGAGAGAATTTGGACTTAAGTTAAAACACACATTTTCTGATTATAAAAGGAATGTGCAGCATGGTATCCTTTAAAAGCTATCTGTATTTTTTTCCTCATGAAAAGTTACAGGGTTAGCCTGGAGTCAGGATGCTCCAGTGTAGTTTGTTTTGGAGCACCGCAAAACAAATTCAGTCATTAAGCTAAAAGGCTTTCTAAATAATCATGGGTTCAAATACATGCTGCTCACTTAAGAGCAAACCGTCACAACGGGGGCAGAAAAACAAAGCTGGTGTCCATCACAGAGCCTTCAGCTTCATTCATCTTCATGTATCTCTATTAATTTAAGTTGCGCAAAACATGGGGAAGGGGGGATAAAATTACATTTTATCAAATAGAAGTTGCTAGATATGTTTAAAAAGTTAACATTAGTTGTCATTGACACTAACAAATTACAGATCAGTTGAGTTATGATCAAGAATAGAAATGATTGCCCATTGAAAATAGCCCCTTTAATCTTAAAATCTCTCCAAGCTGGAAACATTTTTCTCTAACATCACTTCACTGGCGACTAGATTTGTTCAAAGTCATGACCCGAGGAGTCAATTGCACCTCTGTGAAGGTGAGCAATATTGTCCAGGAGTGCACAGAGGGAACTTCATTACCAGAGGAAAATACACTCGTTCTGTAAACTCAGCATATATTTTAAAGTTTAAATTGACATTGCTGAAGTAAAGTATTACAGAGACATAGAACCAGTTGCTCAGCTGGTGTACCTCCTAATGAAGCCCATTTAAATTGGGATAAATCAATGGGGCGATCATACACCCTCTGAGGATCTGACCTATTAATGACAATGGCAGCCACAACCTATGCTATCCTTACATGCCCTTCTCTGGCACAGTTATTTGAATTTTCAGACAATTGAAGTCTTTTGAATTTTTACTGCTATTTAAGTGGGAATCAACCTCACAGGGTGAAGGGAACTACAAATTTCCACTGAAGGAGTTTCCTTTGAATTCCTTCCTCCATGTGTGACAAGAGAACTCTGGAATTCCACTGTTTTAAATTGAGATGTGTAGGGGATAGGTACACAGATGCCCTGTGCTTTTGAGCTGCCACTAGTCCATGCTACCATGAAAAGCCCTATTGGCTCCATTATAGCGAGGATTCCACAATATAGAGGGGAAGCATCAGGAATTGTTATAGTCTCTGGCTACGTTAACTTGTGCCGTGTTCTCTGGGAAGGTGAAGGAAGCATGGGAACCTAAATTAGAAAGTTTGGAAACAGCTCCCGGTACAGCTTTTTGAGTAAAATTGGTTGTGCTGCCATTGGCTCCTCCTTTTGATTGAGCCATGTTGCCAAATGGGGGAAGCAGAGAAATAGCACTGAGGAGGGATGCCCTATGAACTCCTGAGGTTCAGACTGACTTTGTGGAGGTGTTCAACCTTTTGGGGGCCAGAATGTCCCCACCCCTGTGCAGCCACAAAACCTCACCTCTTTAGAAGAGAGAGTGTATCAGATTCTCTGCAGACTTTTCCCCATCTTGTCAATATTTTGGCATGTATTTCTTCTTTCTTTAAAGACTTTTCCTGTCTTTTTTTTTTTTTTTTTAGTTCCATGTTCAGCAATAAAATATAATCACTATTTTTAATACCACATTACTGGTAAAAATTGTACAGCTTGCTTGAGGTTTCATTTCTCTGATTGCTACGTGGAATAAAAATTTAAAGTAAAAATGCTTCTAACTTTTTTAAAATTAAATTTTAATGAACATATATCCTTGATATTTTAATGTTTAGTCGTGTGCCACTGCAATCGTAAAAGCATAATGAAGAAGGTAAGAAGAACTCCAGCCTCCCAATTAAGTGATTACAAATATCTGTGTGAAATATACAGTAAGGGTTTAGTTACGAAGCCACAAATAGCTACTAGCACAATAATGAAATCACGTAAAATCGAAATCATGTAAAATCAAAATCTTTGATTTTGCTCCCCCTGTGTTAGTTGTGTATCAGCAATTCATAAGCTGCCATGACATGTTCTGCACTGACCTGGCTGGTCGTGTGGTGCTTGTTGATTTCATGGTGCTTGCGCTTCCTGGTTGTAGACACATCTGGAAATAGGTAAGCAGACAGAAGAATTGTGCTTATTTTCATGGGGATTGAAATACCCTGTGCCTCAGGGAGGAAAAATCTATTTTTGGAGGCACTGTAAAAGCCAAAGGGGGCAGACTCCTTACACTATACAAAGAATATGGCTACCTCTCAATTGATGAGACACAGAAGGCTCACTGTACCTTATCTGAGTGTTGTCTCCAAAACACTCCTGCTATCTACATATTGTTTTTAAACAGGAACCTGTCCTTGAAGCTGCCAGTTTGTGATATTCATTTTTTAATGTTTAAACTACTTTTATGATACCTAATTTTTACCTTGCTAATGGAAATAGAAAAATAAATCCATCTCTTTTCCCTGATATCCTTGCACTGAAGCATGACTCAATATTTTCCTGACATTGACATTTGAAGAAAATAAAGCAAAGAGCTGATTATTTCCTACAGTCTTAATATAAGGGGGTGAAATTCACCCATGTGTGAGGGATCCAGCAAGTGTCTCCACACTACTTGAACTCTGCAGCATGGTGAGCAGAGTGGTCATGCTAAGGGGCCTCATACCTGCTTCCTCTGCTATGGTGGATCAGTCTGTTTTGGATACAAATAAGCTGGTGCAGGGGGAGCTATTGGATGGACTGGGAAGGAGCCATAGAATCCAGACCCAAAGCCCCTGCTAAAAGATGGCTGGTAGGGCAGCAGCTACTATTCCAACCCACTGGCTGAAGTAACAGTTGAGGATGGACTGCCTTGGTTACTGGTTCCTCAGGTTTTGTGCTTGGTAAGATGAATTCAGCCTTGGTGTACAAGTACTAGCAGAGTACAGATTGAAGGCAGATATGATGCATGGAGAATTATAGAAGTGTAGGACTGGAAGGGACCCCAGTAAGCCATCTAGTCCACTCCCCTGCACTCAAGGCAGGACTAAATCATAACCAGACCATCCCTGACAGGTGTTTGTTCTTAACAACCTCCACGATGGAGAGTCCACAGCATCCCTAGGCAATTTGTTCCAGTGCTTAACTACCCTGACAGTTAGGAAGTTTTTCTTAATGTCCAACCTGAACCTCCCTTGCTGCAATTTAAACCCAGTCCAATCCTCTGAGGTTATGGAGTACAATTTTTCACTCTCCTCTTTGTAACAACCTTCTATGTACTTGAAAACTGTTATCATGTCCCTGCTCAGTCTTCTTGTCTCCAGACTAAACAAACCCATTTTTTTTTCAATCTTCCCTCATAGGTCATGGTTTTCTAGACCTTTTAATCATTTTTGTTGCTTTTCTCTGGACTTTCTCCAGTTTGTCCACAACTTTCCTGAACTGTGGCTCCCAGAACTGGACACAATACTTTAGATGAAGCCGTATCAGCACGGAGCAGAGTGGAAGAATTACTTCTTGTGTCTTGCTTACTACATTCCTGCTAACACATCCCAGAATGTTGGTGGTGGTGTGTTTTGTGTTTTGTTTTTTTGTTTTTTTGCAGCAGTGGTACGCTGTTGACTCATATTTTGCTTGCAATCTGCTATAACCCAAGTTCCTTTTCCCCAGTACGCCTTCAGAGGCAATCATTTCCCATTTTATATGTGCATGTGTGCTACATATGCAGCACCACTTTTACTGACTTACAAGAAATAAAAGTTCCAGTACTCAAGGCAAAGTGCTCCTGGTCTTTCTACAGCGAAACCATCAGGATGAGAGAAGCAAAAAAAGGCTACATGGGGGTGGGGAAGGGAGATTCAGCAACTCCTTGCATGCCACACAGCTGTGGTTCCTGGTGACTGCACTCTGTAGGAATGCATAAGGGAGGTTGAGTGAGCAGGAAGATATGGCCAAATATTGTCTGAAACAAAAACCAAGGACACAGTAGTCTGTGGTTATGAGTGTGAATAGGCAGTAGTAGCTCCCATGTCCTGGCTATGCAGGTATCCTGCATCCTACCTTTGCATCCTTCCCCAAACTTTCAAAAAGATCAGGATTTCACTCTTCAAAAAGGTTCAAGAACCACAAGACTGTGAAAACTTTAGGCTATAGAATAGATAATTCCAGTTCAGACTCTGTTCCAATTATTTGTATTTCCTGGGATTTCTAATTGTCAGCACTAGACACCTTTTTCTATTATAAATAGACGGTTAGCAGTAGATGTTTAGTTAATGACTGCACAATTGCATTTTATGTCAGAAATTTCCAGAAATTGCCAGAAATTTCAAAAGTTTGTGCTGGTACAAGTTGCCTGTTATGTGCAGGTGAAGCACAGGTTTGGCTGCTCACGGAATTTTCCCATCAGCTTGTTGTGTCAAAATGATTTAGAGGGCGCTCCCCCCCTCCCCCCCTTTTTTTTTTAAACCAGGTGCTCCTGCCTTAGGAATGTCATTGACACAACTGAGCCAGGACATTTAGATTAAGCCATTCAAGCACCAGCCACTCACTGTTTGCTCTGCACACCAGGAATCCCACTCCTAAATAATTTAGAGGGAGTAGAAGAGGTGGAAGGGGAGGGAAGCCATGTTAATACTTGGAGCTAGCATTGATAAGGGGCTTAAGTACTACAGCTGAGCCAAAGTGGGGGTAGAAATCCAGCCAGGGACAGTATGAAGGAAGAAGGATGAGCCTGGGGGCCGGTATATCTTAGGTTTTGTGATTCTGCGTGGGGGCTACACGTGCAGCACAACACATGACCGTGCAAGGGGTGTACAGTTGGAGTGAGGGAGGAGAGAAGAGGGGGTGTGAGCGAGTACAAGTCTGTTTTTGGCTTACAGATAGGGGTTGTGCCAATGATGTTCTCAAAGGAGGCCCTTCCTTGCCTCATCAAGGTTCTGAGAGTCCAGCAGTAGAAGCTAACTGTGGAGACCATCAAACATCTAAATGATGAGCTGAGGCATAAGCTGGAGATGGCCACATGTAGGACCTGTCAGGCCCAACACCACTTTTGGCATAATTCCAGAGGATCCCTGCAGACACCACTGGTATTAGTTAGTTAATTTACTGCCTCCCTGTGCTTGGAAGATTTCCTTAAGGCCACGGTGATACAACACAATATGCAATTTCACCCACTGATAAAATAAACAACTAGAGCTAATAGAGAAATTTTATGAGCGCCACCTTTCATCAGCACTAGCCATAGTGATGGCAAATAGTATATAAATACACGATGCAGAGTTGCAGAAGAACAATCATAAGTTGTAATAGAAAATTCATTGTTTAGGACTGTCTCCTCTTGGGAACCTCGTGGTAAGCCCTCACAAGGACAGAGTATAGGTATAGCTGTCCACAGTTCCATCGGAATAGCAATAGACAAGCCCAATACCTTTTCTAAAATAAGATTCAGGTGTCTGCAACAGACTGGTGGCACATTACAAGATGCACATTAGAAAGTTAATATGTCTGAAGAGAAAGATACACAAATCAATGAAACCACCTAGGGAAGCCGAGGATTGGTTTGGAGGGGGCTCAAGATCCACACAAACCTGGGGAAGTGGCGCCTACAAGCAGCATCTGGCCAGGCTGACTCCCAGGACTACTAGGGCAGAATGAGTGCTAAAAATTTTTTCCAGGTGACAGAGCAGAAAGAATGAATAGATATGAAATTATTCATCTTACCCATGAAAATGTGGCTCATGTTCCTTCAGAATATTGTGGTGCTTGTGGACAAAGCAAAAAGTCCATCTGCCTGTGAGATTAGAGTGTGTTCATAGGGAGGATGGGGAAGGGAAAGCTAGATGTTCCTGCAGCCCAGGGATGTTGCGGGAGAGTGAGTCTTCATTTGTTGGTGCTTATGGCTACACAGGATTGGGGGAGGGAGGAAGGAGAGAGGTGGGCTGTTGCAGTATCTTGTCCCAGCAACTGCTAGAGATCTTTTAGGTTTTCTGCGGTTGCTGTTAGTCACTGCTAGCATTCTGTATGGCTTTCTGCTGGGTGCTAGGGTCCAAGAGACATGAAGGAACAGTTCTTTGTATTTGGTATTTGTTGTTCCCAGCAGTTGCTGGGCACCAGAAGTTGACAACTTCCTTACTGAAAATCTCCGAGGTGGCAGACACATCTAATGGCAAAGTATTTGGGCAGCTCAGACACCCAGAGCACAGCCGCTAACTTCACAATTTTAGCACTAACTATCTCCTCTTTGGAAGTGCCCCAGATTTCCAAAGCAGCTAAAACTAAGCACTCAATATACTCTATTGCACACCTGATTCCCTTGAAAATAACTCTACCCATGCAATGGTGGGTAGAAAAAGGCATATTAGAATTAATATTGGGGGGTGAAATAAAGAAGCATGGTGTGATAGAATCATAGAGTTGGAAGGGACCTCAGGAGGTTATCTAGTCCAACCCCCTGCTCAAAAGAGGACTAACCTCAGCTAAATAATCCCAGAGAGGGTTTTGTCAAGCCGCATCATAAAAATCTCTAAAGATGGAGATTCCACCACCTCTCTAGGTAACCCATTCCAATGATTCACCACCCTCCTAGTGAAAAATGTTTTCCTAATGTTCAACCTAGATCTCCCCCACTGCAATTTGAGACCGTTGCTCCTTGTTCTGCCATCTGCCACCACTGAGAACAGTCTAGCTCCATCCTCCCTGGAACCGCCTTTCAGGTAGTTAAAGGCTGCTATCAAATCTCCCCTCATTCTTCTCTTCTGCAGACTAAATAAGCCTAGTTTCCTCAGCCTCTCCTCATAAGTCTTGTGCTTCAGACCCCTAATCATTTTTGTTGCCCTCCACTGGACTCTCTCCAACTTGTCCACATTCTTTTTGTAGTGGGGGGCCCAAAACTGGACACAATACTCCAAATGCGGCCTCACCAATGCTGAATAGAGGGGAATAATTACTTCCCACGATCTGCTGGCAATGCTCCTACTAATGCAGCCCAATATGCTATTAGCCTTCTTGGCAATCAGGGCACACTGTTGACTCACATCCAGCTTCTTATCCACTGTAACCCCCAGATCCTTTTCTGAAGAACTGCTGCCTAGGTCATCGGTCCCCAGTCTGTAGCTGTGTATGGGATTCTTCCGTCCAAAGTGCAGGACTCTGCACTTGTCTTTGCTGAACCTCATCCGATTTCTTTTGGCCCATTCCTCCAGTTTGTTTAGGTCCTTCTGTATCCTATCCCTACCTTCCAGGGTATCTAACACTCCCCCTAGCTTAGTGTCATCTGCAAACTTGCTGAGAGTGCAATCTACCCCATCCTCTAGATCATTGATGAAGATGTTGAACAAAACCGGCCCTAGCACCGACCCCTGGGGCACTCCACTTGTGACCGGCTGTCAGCTAGACATGAAGCCATTGATCACTACTCGTTGAGCCCTATGCTCTAGCCAGTTCTCTATCCATTTTATAGTCCATTCATCCAACCCATACTTCTTTAACTTGCTGATAAGAATACTGTGAGAGACAGTATCAAGAGTTTTGCTAAAGTCAAGGTATATCATGTCCACCGCCTTCCCTACATCCACAGAGCCAGTCACCTCTTCATAGAAAGCAATCAGGTTGGTCAGGCATGTCTTTCTCTTGGTGAATCCACGTTGACTGTTCCTGATCACCTTCCTGTCTTCCAAGTCCCTTAAAATGGATTTCTTGAGGACCTGCTCCATGATTTTTCCAGGGATTGAGGTGAGGCTGACTGGTCTGTAGTTCCCTGGATCCTCTTTCCTCCCTTTCTTGAAGATGGGCACTATATTTGCTTTTTTCCAGTCATCAGGGACCTCCCCCAACTGCCACGAGCTTTCAAAGATAATAGCCAATGGTTCTGAAATCACATCAACTAACTCCCTCAGCACCCTCGGGTGCATTGCATCTGGCCCCATGGACTTGTGTATGTCCAATCTTTCTAAATAGTCTTGGACCTGTTCCTTCAGCACTGTGGGATGTTCACCTCCTTCCCATTCTGTGCCGCCCAGTGCAGCAGTCTGGGAGCTGACCTTGTCTGTGAAGACAGAGGCAAAAAAGGCATTGAGTACCTCAGCTTTCTCCACATCTTCTGTCACTAGGTTGATGGGGTGTCTGCCCCACACTGGCACTGAAGGGGTTAAAAGCAGTCTAGGGAGGCTGTGTGGGAAGTGACCAATAGGAGAGGGGGGTGGGAGGAACAGCCAATCATGGTCCAGCAAGCCCATATAAAAGCTGCTGCAGGGCAAAGCAGAGGAGTTACTGTTTGAAGTTCAAGGAAGGGAGTCTCTCTTGTAGATTGAGAGGCCTGCAGCACCAGAGACAGAGCTACTGCTGGCAGTGAGCAGGGGAGCTAGAGGAGCTCCTGGCTGGTTGCTGAGTTGCTGCTGAGTGGGTAGTAGCAGGTCCTGGGCAGGTGAAGAAGTTGCTAGGGCTGTGGAGAAGTGGCACAGGGAGACAGCAGCAGGGAGAAAAATTTGAGATATAGTAGGAGGCTGTGATCCACAGGCGCACTGGGCCAGGATCTGGAGTAGTGGGTGGGCCTGAGATCTGGATTGGTGGATGGGGCCAGGTCCCTGTCTCTCCTGCCCCTCCTCCTCCTCCACTCCTGCTAGTGAGGAAGTGGCAGAACAAGTTGCTGCAGGTGCCACTGAGGAAGTGGCTGGACAAGATGCTGTAGTAGCTGCTAGGGAAAGAGGTTGGACTACTGAGGAGCCAAAACTCTCCTGTAAAGGGCGAATATGGACTACCTCTTGGCCAGAGGACTGAGCCACAAATAAGATGGTGTGAGTCCTGAAGCTTACAGGTGAACTGGAAGACAGAGTGACGATGCACAGACTGCAGATGTGGGTGTCGGCCTGGAGCTAATCCCCAGATGACTCACAGGAGGCGCCAGTCCAGGGGTGAGTAGTGCATCCTGTGATGCATGGGAATTAAGGCCTACACTTCCACAAATAGGCAGTGACTTTTGGAAGCCTGGCTTAAAACATTAGACCCAATTGCTGAGTGGTGCTGTGGCATTCATTGCTCTCATTGAGTCAGCTGGAAGTATAAGGGCTCAGTGCTTCTGAAAATCTGATCCACTGCATTTCAAGCTTAGCACCCAATGTTAGTGGCAGCTTCTGGGAATTTATGCCTTGAGTATGTCAAGAGTAGATAGCCCACTAAGGGAGACACCACCTCTTGTAATGAGTCCGGGAAGTGCAAGTGATACTTACAGACAGGCCATTCCTCTAATGCTTTTTATCTAGCAACTGAATCATCTATGGTATGCTGTCATTTTGAGCAATAGTGGGAAACACATGGGAAACTCTTGTATGTCTGTCAAAGCTTGAGTCTATTATATTCTATTTAACTATTGAAGAAAAGCTTCGCAAGATAGACTCAAGTTTTCCCATTGCTTTCTTTTGTCTCATAGCCAATAGTGAATATTAATTGAAGAAAAGACTGTACTACTTTCAGCCGAGCCTTATTTATTGGCTAAGGGCTGGACTGTGACTTTAAGCAGCTGTTTGCATTGGAGGGAGGGGGCCCTGATGGAAGTTCTGGACGCATTATGCCTGAGGGGTGGGCACAGCAGGCTCATTCCTGACCCTCCCTCTGCTCCCTGTTCCAGGCTCTTGCAGCATAAAGGGAGAAGACAGCATCTAGATCTCCCCTGCTTGGGAGTCCTCTAGTATGAGGGAGTTCTCAATGAGCATAGAGCCAACATAGCCAATTCCTGTGCTACCACCCCCACAAGCATACACATAGTCTGCTGGGGGATGAGAGGAAGGGTGGCCAGTGTGCCCAGCAAGTCCTGTCAATCTCCAGATGGTGGCAAAAGCAGTGAGGGTGTCACATGGCCAGCTAGGATAGAGTAGAGCAGTTCTCAGTGTAATTCTCACCAATTTAGAACTAGCCTTAGGTTCAGGGAGCTGCACATGCAGCTAAGTTTCTGAGAGTAGTGCATACATTGAAGAAAATCCTGATAAAACCCAAGTGCATTCTACAGGCTCAAATAGGGAAATAAAAACAGCGCCAAATTGTTCAAAAACTATCCCATGATTTTTAAACATATCACATAACTTTTTGGGCAGCCTCACTCAGGACTTCTGAACCCTCAAGGGTTAGCAATATTGGAAATGAATTCTATATTTCTGAAAGTCCTATTATTATTATTATTATTATTATTATTATTTAGCTCCAGTTCCTGTGAACCCTGTCCCTGCACTCGCAAGCCTCCATCTACTGGTTGACAGTCTTACTGTGGTGGCTGTTGTGACCATGAAGAGAGAGGTGGCCAAACCCAAAAAGGGCTTTGAATATCAACAAAGAAGCCTTGAGCTGAACGTTGTATTCAAAGGGAAGCCTGAACAGACAGGGTAAGGCAATGTCTTTTATGTTCCTGGCAACCTGTGTTGCTAAGCAGCCTGGTTTTAAGGAGCAAGAATTATATATTTATTTAGACTCTTTCCTATGAATTATACATTGGCGCACTCAGAAAATGTCCAGACATAAAACAGGCATACTATTCCATTCTACAACCACAAAAGATAAAACTCAAATGTCCAATGGGCGTCGGAAGTAGTTCCCACATTTCAAAGTCCAAGAAGTGGCCAAAGCCAAGGATTATTCATGACCTAGAAAGGCATGTTTGTTGGAAGTGGATGCTGAGATTAATGGCACATATAATTTGGACACAAGAATAGCAATGGTGATTAGGGCTGACCAAGTAACAATTCTGATTAACGCAAAAAAGTGTGGAGAGTTGAAAATTTCCAATGAAGAACAAAAATGAGACCTTTAGAAGCTTTATGGGGGAGGGAGTTTTCAGCGTGATCCCCACCCTCAATAACAAATAGCCCTTTGATTAGGCGACTTAACTGGGATGTGGGGAGATCCAGCTTCAAGCCTCTGCTCTGCCTGATTCAGAGCAGAAACTCCCATGCAAGTTTCCCCCATCCTGTGTGCGTGTCATTCTGTCTCAATCTCTCATTGTGACTGTTTCACGTTTTATAACTAAATATTTATAGGGTTTGGGAGAGAGAGATTGACTTCAGGGCCATAAAGTCCCTGCCCCCAAATAAGACAGAGCTAGAACTAGAACTTGGGTGTCCTATTTTCTAGGTGAGAGCCCAAATAACTTGGCATTCCTGGTTTCATTTTATGTTTCTGTGAAATGTTTTGGTTTTTACAAAATGACGTTTTTTGATAAAGGGAATTAGTTTAATCGATTTTTTTTTTTTTGGATCAGCTGAAGTTGTGTAACAGATATTAGTAACTGTCAACACAGCACTGTATACCACCTTGTAAAATATGGAGTTGTCATTTGTTGGCAAATGGAGTAAAATAAATAGGATTTGTGTTTTCAAGATGAGGCTATATTCTTACAAAATATTCAACATTTAATATTTTGTGCAATGAGTAATATATTAAGCAAGGTGGAAGCATTACAATTACACTTGTCCAATAACTAAAACTTGCTATATTCAGTTCAATACTGAGGGTTACGCTTTTAAAGTCTGTTATCTTTCATGAGCCTTCATACCTATGACTAAAACTGGATACGATCAGACAACTGTGATTACCAGCTCTCCAGTGCTATGTGATGTTCATTAGTAGCACTGATGGATCATGAGACAACAGACTTCAAAGATGTCCTTTTGGTTACCATTTTTCTTCCTTCCCCTCCCATTTACAATCTAGTACTATTTTAGTGGTCACTGTCATGAAAATAGCCTGAATTAGGAGCTGATGTTTCTGCCACTTGAAACGGGGTAACTCCATCTGCTAAACAGTACAAAACATTAATTTGTAACTTGGATGGCTAACAAAATATTAGCTTCTAAAATCCGTGTCAAAATTGAATTGCGAAAAAAATATGGCTTAATGATGGAAACTGGCTGCAAAATTTACTATGGAGATGTCACCATGTCTTCATAATTAAATTAAAAATGAGTTCTTCTGTATCTGATGGGAGTGAAGTTCCAGGTATGACTATAGCTTCCCAGGAACCTAGTTCTAATTCTAAATGTAATATTAACCAAACAGCAAATGCAAACAGGGCCAGGGGGAATATTTTATAGACAGAATGGAAAAGTTTTGCTATGTCGGAGGACGTGGCATAATCTTGCCATGCAGCAGGATAGTATGAAGTATGAGTCTAGCTAAATCACAATCTCTGCATTTTCAGTTTTTTGGGTTTTTTTTTATAAGAATAAACTGATCAGATAACTTAGCATATAGGTTGTCTTCAATCTGTGATTTCTTAAAGCTAGCCCAAAAGTCTGCTGTCAGAATAGTGCCAAAATTACTAGTTTTACTGTAGTTCTTTTAAAAGACTGCAGAGGACGTGAGGGAGACTCCCACACCTGAGACATTCTTTTTAGGTTATCAATATGAGGAGCTGTCCCAGATATAGTTATCAATAAAGGTGGTTTTGGAACAAATAGATACTTATTGTTAATAAGTAATTCACCAGGATCAGATGGTGAAGGATTCGGATAGAACTCAACTATGAAATTGCAGAACTACCAACTGTGGTATGTAACCTACCATTTAAATCAGTTTTTGTACCAGATGACTGGAGGATACTTAATGTGACACGAATTTAATAAAATAGTATTCAGAGGCAATTCTGGCAATTACAAGCAAGTAAGCCAAACTATAGTACCAGGTAAACTGATTGAAACTACTGTAAAGAAAAGAATTCTCAGACACCTCAATGAATATGATTTGTTGGGGAAGAGTCAACATGGCTTTTGTAAAGTGAACTCATGCCTCCCCAGTTTATTAGAATTCTTTAAAGAGGTCAACTAACATGTGGACAAGGGTGATCTAGTAGATTATACTGTACTTGGACTTTTTCTGAAAGCCTTTGACAAGGCCCCTCACCATAAGCTATTAAGCAAAGAAAGCAGTCATGTGATAAGAGGGAAGGTCCTCTCCTGGATCAGTAACTGATTAAAAGACAGGCAACCAAGAGTTAAGAATAAATGGTCAGTTTTTCACAATGGAGAGAGGTAGGTAGCGGTGTCCCCCAGGGATTTGTACTGAGATCAATGCTGTTCAACATATTCACAAAGGATCTAGAAAAAGGGGTAAACAGTGAAGTGGCAAAAAGATACTAAATTATTCAAAATAGTTAAGTCAAAAGTAGACTGCAAAGAGTTACAAAAGGATGTCAATAAACTGGGTGACTGGGTAACAAAATGGCAGATGAAATTAAATGTTGATCAATACAGAGTAATGCATATAATCCCAATTATACGTACAATATGATGGGATCTAAATTAGTTGTTACTGCTCAAGAAAGATCTTGGAGTCACTGTGGATAATTCTCTGAAAACATCAAGAGCAGCAGTCAAAAAAGCTAACAATGTTAAGAACCATTAGGACCTATGATAGATAAGACAGAGAAGATCATAATTTCACTATATAAATCCGTATTATGCCCGCACCTTGAAGAATGTGTGCAGTCTGGTCATCCCATGTCAAAAAAGATATATTAGAATTGGAAAAGGTTCAAAGAAGGGAAACATATTGATTAAGCATATGGAACAGCTTTCAAATGAGGTTAAAAATGGGGACTTTTCAACTTGGAAAAACGATGACTAAGAGGGGATACGATAGAGGTTTGTAAAATCATGAATGGTGCAAAGAGTGTGAATAAGCAAGTATTATGTGAAGGAGTAAACAACCCAAGAACCTGGGGTCAGCCAATAACATTAATAGGCAGCATGCTTAAACCAAGCAAAAGAAAATACTACTTAACACAATACACAGAATACCTGTGTAACTAATTGCCAGGGGATGTTGTGGAACTCATTGCCAGAGAATGAACTACAATGGGGTTCAAAAATTAGATAAATTAATCAATGGCTATTAGACAAGATGATCAGGTATGCAATCCCATCCTCTGGGTGGTCCTAGCCTCTCATTTCCAGAAGATGGGAATGGATGGCAGGGAACGGATCACTTGATGATTACCTCTTCTGTTCATTCCCTCTGAAGCATCTTGCACTGGTCACTGTCAGAGAGGATATTGGGTTAGATGGACCACTGGTTTGACCAAATATGGCTGTTCTTATGTAGTGATAAGAAATGTTTAATATTGGGCAAAAATTTTTGATGGCTGAAATTGAAGACCACATAGTTATACTAATAAGGAGCTTGACCCACAGATGTCTTTTATTTCTTAGTATTTATTTATTTTAATAATAAAAGGGACATGGGGAAGGAGTCAACTGATTCTGGGTCTGGAATTGAACGTACAATATTACCTCTACTGCAATATGTTGAATTAATGTATCTGATATTTAGACTCCATGCTCTTTATCTCCTGAAGTGCCTTTCTGATGGGGGAGAGAGGCCATGTGATCCTAGAAGTATACTGAAAGATACTCACTGAATTGCATTGTTTCATGAGTATTAATGTGTAAGCAGGGTCTGAATGAACTCTCCCCTGCCATCTAGTGATGCACTGAAGGGAAAATACTTCAGGAACACACTGTATTTATTAAACAAACTTAGGCTACATTTATACTGACGGCGGCAAAATCGCTGCGGCCAGATAGATCTTTCAGGATTGATTGAATGGTCAGTGAGACCCGCTCAATCGATCAGGAAGTCGACTAATTCTACCGCCTCAAGTAGCATAGTGCTGCGTTCCCGTCGGCTCAGCGCAATGTAGACAGTGCGCAAAAGGGAAGCAGAGCAGTCGACGTCAGTTACGCAAACTACTCTGCATAGTTTGCGTAACTCCCGTCGACTGCCATCGAATCATGCGGTAAGTGTAAACCAGCCCTTATTCTACCTCCAAATTCAACAGATGTAGCTGCTTTACCAAAGTGATCAATTTTGGATGGTGATGGGTTACAAATCATTTTAGTTCTGAGTGCATGGGTAATGAAATATTATCCTTTATTATAAGTAAAGGGCAGCAGAGCTTAACGTAGCCAGCCTTGACTGAGGGGGTCACCCTAAACTCAACCTCACTTGCTAAGCAGGGGGAAGGGATGTCAAATCCCAGTGAGAGGGTGAGGACAGCTGTTCCTACCTGGTGGTGTGGGCTTTGCTGAAGGCCTAGACACAACTTGACCCTCTCCTCTCCACTGACAGATAGCTGATTAGACTCACTAGAGAGTCCTTGTTTTGTTGAGTTAATCCATCTCTCAGTGAGTTCAGTAGGTAGTGGGGAACCTCACTGCTAGTGCAGTCTCTTTCACTACAACACTGTCCCACCACAGCTTTAAGGGTCAGCACCTGATGTGGGACAGTGTTGGCGTGAAAGAGCCCATGTGGCAGAGTGAACAGTGGTCACTGGGCACCAGTTGCAGACGCTACTGCAGCAGATGAGGTATTGCTTGACATCTTCTCCCCCGCTTTCTCCCCCGGTGGGAGAGGTGAACTTAGGTGAATACACCTCTGAATTCTGTGTCTTTGCTGACCAAGGACAGTGAATGGGAGCAATGGAGGGAGAGAAGAGTGTGTATTAAAGAAACATTTGTTTGGATTTTCACACCACACGAAGAGAAACTGGGGCAAAGAATTAATACTGGGTTCCTTTTCCCAAGTTGCCTTTGCTATACAGACTCAGTGCTTGTGAGAGTGGAAGTATTGCCTCTTAGATGTGCCTAGAATGGTGGTTAATTTTCCCAGATTACTTGGGGGCTCAAGTTGGTTCATTTTGCATTGTTGAGAGGAACCCTTAGATAAGCAATACTCAAACCTCACTGGTCCAGCGATCAATATTACCCAAAAGAGCCACAGAAGTGTGAATTCATTGTTTCATTTACTATAGTACTATCCATTTTTAAACAGTATGATGAGAAATATTTAGTGTTACATAACTTTGCTGTGAAAATAATTAACTTAGTGCAAGTTAGTAACTTAATTGGCTAATAACCAATAAAAACATCCTGACTGGTTGGCTAAATTATAGCATTTTAATATCACGTGCTGCAGCGAGCTGTAGGAGACACATTAAAGAGCTACTTGTGTCTCATGAGCTGCAGTCTGAACATCGCTTCCTTAAATGTTGAACCCAGCCATTATCACTGCTGACTCCACATGGCAGAAGGTTTCCTCTAGTGTCTGTAATGTGCATGTCTGAGAGATTTAGTGCCCCAATCCCTTTTTCAGGCACTCCTCCTGTTAAATTAGGTCATTCAAACGGGAAACACTGTCACACGACCATCTCAAATGTTGAACACACAAGAGAACGCATTTCAATTGGGGAGGAGAAGACCCTCTGCACATAGGTGCATGTTGTTTTTGTAAAAGTGGTTCAAACAACTGCAAATCTAAAATCATTCTCTGCAGACAATTTTCAAAAATAAAAAAGACTAAATCCAATGAGTTGATGACACTGGAACAAAATCCCTCAGGAACGAAGAACGAACTCAAACATCACCATTTTCCGTCACTTCTTTGATCTTCCCAAACATGTAGCACAGCTCTTTCCCTCCCCCTCCCCCCTCACAATTTCACTTAGGGGCAGGAGAGAATAAACATGACATATGTTGGTAAGCATTGCTTAATGCTCTTGGATGTACTGAACTCATCACCATAAGAAACTAAATAGACTAGAATGAATACATTGTTTGCAATGTACAGTTTGACCAGCTCCAGATGTTAGTATTACAAAACATGTAAAGAAGAATAGTACGCAGAGACTTGTTAAGATCTCCTTTGTTTTTATTCCTTTTTTCAAAGCAAACAGTCATTCTGTATGTGCTATATAGACATTGTGACTTTGATCTATTCATATTTTTTTTAAAATGGTGGCCAGTGAACTCCTTTTCAGCTCACTGCTAATTTTAAAAATGTTATATCTGTCTGTACTAGTATAAAATCAACTTCTTTCAGAAAACGGTTGAGAGATATAATGGAATTTTTCATGTTTGACCCAGCCGTTTAATAAGATTTAGCAGATATCCGAGACTTGGTAGGCCTAGATCAGAGGTTTTGCTTCTGTTCTTGTATCAGAAGCCATTTCAATAAGCTTTCGTTTTTCTTTTTCTTTTCTTGGCAGGGGCTTAGCTAGGGATTGAGGCCCCATGATTGGGTGATGTTCTCAAACTTACGTTTGCAAATAAACTAATTTTCAGTAATAGTGATATGATGTACTGGAATTATGTGCTTGTAATTCATTGAAATTAATGCTTATCATTGGGCTGATTGGCCTACTAGTGCTGGAGCAGAAAAAATATTAGTCTCTTATAAATTCTGGTGTTGTCAGCTGCTTCTGTGCCTTTTATGCCATTGGTACAGGAACACTGTCTTTTATGGGGTATAGGGAGAATATCCAAGACTTCAGGAGCCAATATGGAGCTGAGGACCATAACAGCACTGACACCAAAATTTCAGCATATAAGGAATAACAGTAGGTGAGCAGGAGATCATCTTATAGTAGGGATATTTGGTATGCAAAATTGGAGAGGGGAGAGCCTAGCGGCACGACTTTGACTTCTGGGGGAAGAAATAGTGATTATGAAAGAGCAGAACTGCAGATGTGTAATCTAGGGTAAAAAGACGTTGTGTGAGAGGGAGTTGAGGGGTGGAGAACGGCATTATGAAGCAGGACAGTAGTTTCTTTCAGGTGAAGTAGCAGAGAAAGCTGGGTGTAGGACTGGGGAACAGGCTTGGGAGAACATTAAGTGAAGTGGGAAGGACTTGAGTTGGATTTATTATTTGTAATATGGGAAACCATCAAACACTAAACTTAACCATAAATTCCTTTTTTAATCTCATTTTATTTTTATGGTGTTTTGATAGTGTAATCGAACTACCACTCGACTAGAGAAATACTTAATGATTACTTTGGACACGCTTTCCATGTTTCCACGTTTTTTTTCTGTCCTTAGCACAGCTGAATGAGTAACACTGACAATGTGATTTTAAAAAACATAAGCAATGAATTCAGAATTTCCTATTAAATGTTTTTAAATGCTCTAAAATTACTAAAATATTATGCGATGAATGTAGAATTGTTACCAAAAGTGTTCCAATTAATTCATAATTTAGTTAGGTTTTCTTACCCCTCAGGGTTATAAGGAATGCACGTCATTGCTTTAAGTTCACAGAGAAGAAATAAACTGTGTAGCAGAATTACTGAAAACAGAGCAATGATCAAAAAGATACTTAACTTTTTTTTTATAGCCTGTGGGTGTGGACTAATTATGCTGGTGAAGACTATTTACTTGGCCACATATGAGACCATCTTCATCTAATTAGGGATGGGCCCAAACCAAAGACCTACATCTGAAATATATATTTCTAAGTCTTCCCATCTTTTTTTAAACAAGATATTTTTACTATTGTATTAGTGACTATCTAACCATCTCAGATGCGCAAAAAAGCATTCAGTTTACAATTTGCTTATTTCTACATCTGTTATCCTAAAGTACTGCCATAACCTATGTACATCCCTACTGATATGCTAGTACCATATGCTAGTATGGAGATGAGTAGAGTGTAGCCCAGTGGCCTTATTCTATCAACAGGCACATAAGCCAAAAAAATTCATCCAGTTACAAGACAAAATGCTTTTTAATTCAGGCATTTTTCTCCTGCCCATGTCATCACTTGAGTATTTGGTTTGTTATAAAAAATATTGAAAAGGCAGAGGACTGAATCTGGTTTACTTTTATAGCCAGGCAATTTGCTTCCTTTCCATTCCTGTAACTTTACTTTCACTCCCTGTCTAAGTATTAGAGGTGTTGAGAGTGGGGAATTCTTGCTTGATGCCATAAAACAAACAAAGCATTGCTCTTTAGGCGTCATTCCCAAAAACCACATTCTGCCTGATCTGTTCCTCTGAGATCTGCATGCTGAAGTAGGGAGAGCCATGTCGAAGCAGCTGCTGTGGCCAATCCAGGAGCCATGTGGGCAGCAGATTACACTTAAACTCACCAATGAGCCTGCAAAAGGACAGACAGCTGGCCAAGAAGATGAGAATGCAGGTGGCAGCTGCTGCCAGCCTGCTCTGGCTCCACGTGGTACGCCTGTGTCTTGTGGTGCTGTTAGAGGCAACAAGGCAGCTAAGAAGGTGGACGGGTATCCCAGACCAGGGATAGGGATGATGATGATTTTTGTCCCTTCTGCATGTGTTCCGTGTAGCAGGCTGCAGCTAGGATAGGACAGGAATAGAAACATGAGCGTGTTATGGATTGAACTAGCTTAGCATGGCCAGTATCTGACACTTAACTAATGCTCTGTTCATGTTCTGGGTACCAGTAAAATCTCTCCCTCTTTTCCCATCTGTCGTTAATAAGATATCTTTATTGTATTAGATGTGTAAAAATCATCA
The DNA here is from genome assembly GCF_026122565.2 of Emydura macquarii macquarii. Taxonomy (NCBI): domain Eukaryota; kingdom Metazoa; phylum Chordata; order Testudines; family Chelidae; genus Emydura; species Emydura macquarii. The sequence goes on along the minus strand of NW_027131527.1, from coordinate 18,911,171 downwards.
TTCAGTTTACAATTTGCTTATGTCAGTCATTGCTATTAATAAGGAACCTTTTTTCACTTTCAGGGGATTAAAGAGTGCTTCTAAAACACATGAAAGCAGTGATTCATTCAGCTTGAGGGTAATAGGATGAAGACTCATGTCCATTTGCAGTTGAATAACATGGCTTTTAGTCTATTTAAAAGAGAGTAAGTAAAACTTGAGAATAGACAACGAAGACAATGTACTGAATGGCTTCATCTTGGTAGGCCATCCACGATCTAATCAGTAGGAAAAGCAGCACCAGAGGAATCCTATTTCTTATGTACTGACCACGTCTATAGTTTCCAGGGATTCAGCCTCTGCAAGTATTTATTCTTTAGGAATTCAGTCTTTATTGCTTCTGTTGGAATAACTTCCAGATATAGAAATATGGTTCCATCAGCAAGAATCCCATGTGGGATTCATTTCACAATACACATTTACTCACCCTACTTTCCTGTAATTAATTAACTGTTGCGTATGAACTAAAGATTACAGTTGGGTAGAAATGTGGTGGCTTCATTTCAGAGGGGTTTGCAAAGCATATTACAAAGCATGTGACAAAGCATGTCATGGTTAAGGATCCGATTCTGTCATGAAGGTCATGGATTCTGGGACCTCTGACTTCTGGGGTAGGGCTGGAGTAGTTCTCAGCCCCGGGGCTGCTAGGGCAGCAGCTGCTGAAACATCTGAGCAGCGGCCAGAATCCTGGGCCACTGAACAGTGGCAGGGTTGGAGCAGCTGCAAGCCCTGGCAGAGCTTTGTTTGTTCCACCTCCCCTAGGGCATTTTTAGTGAAATCAGAGACAGGTCACGGGCTTCTATGCATTTTTTTTGTTGCCCATGACCTGACCCTGACTTTTACTAAAAAAAATACCCGTGACTGAATCTTAACCTTTCTCATGATGCTCTAGCAAATTGTGGCCCCCTTGAATTTGCACTAAGTGTCACAGCTGTAATGAATGTAGGAATCGACACCGGCTGACAGGATGGAGCATATCCAGCAAATGCTTCCAGCCTGTTATGCAGGCCTTGCCCTGAATAGCTGAAAGACAAATTACAGCAAATGAATAAAGAACAATAGGAGATCACTGTGGGGTGGGCGGGGAGGTGAGATTAGCAATAAAAGGAAACCATTACAAAGTGAACCAATGTGCGCTATACAATAGTTCCCAATATTTCAGAAATATAGCTGGATTTCCAGCTGGTGTAAATCGGGGTGGCTCTCTAGACTCCCAGGGAATTACACAAGTGTTAATAGCCGCTCTCTGTTTAAAAAACAGAACGGCCTCTGTGTGTATTGTGTGGAAACCTATGCCTACTTCTTACGATGACTGGGGTGAAGGGTTTTGGTTCAGTAGTGTGGTAGGCCCAATGAAATTAGGGTGAAGGGGGATATGAGGATGAAGGCATGGCAGGACAGGGTAATGGTAAAAATGAATTGAGAAGGGTTAAAGGTACAGGACAGAAGGCTGAGAGGAGCAGGTGGTAAGGTGGAACAAGTAGATAACAGTAAAGGTTGTCATTGCAGTTGAAGGTGCCTCCTCACTGTTTTTCTACTGTGGCTGTTGGAAACTTTAAGGCTCTGGCGCTTGAAGTCTGGTTCTAGTAGTGACGTGTGGCCCATGTGGCTGTTGAGACCAAGTGTCTGTGAGCAGTCCTAGCTGATCTGAGGAACAGAGACATGGCATGTCTAGACTTGCTGTGGGTTTTGTGTATCCACGTTCAGCGTGACTCTCCCTGTCAACAGTTGCACAAGCAGATTGTGTACACCACGTTGTTATCCTACAATTAAGGTACTTTGCGTCATGGCATCTATTCAGCACAGTGACATTTCAATGTGAGTGCTCACATTCTGGTCAGACATCTCATGGCGTATTGCTCCGCCACAGTGTTGGATGTCTTCTGGGATTTTTCAGGCTGTGCATTGAGAAATCTGTCAGAAGGCAATAGGAATTCTGGGTCTTGAGGTCAGATTTAATTCCCGTTATTCCTCTTGTTTCATCCCATCACGCACCTGGATTTTGCAAGCCAGCCAGCACCGTCTCCAAATTGTCAGGCAGCTTGGAGGAAACGTTGGTGATCGTTGCAATCTTTGCTATGGTGAATATAAACAGGCTGCTGCTAACATTGCTAAAGATGTGCAATGACTTCAGATCCAGGGCGATAAAGGCCCCTAAGGAGGAGGAGGCTAAAATCAAGTAAAGACTTAGAGAGCAGTTGCTCTTGATGAAGCTCTACTTTTATGCTTGACCAAGTAGGTGGGACCATGTAGTGTGCATAGCTGGGATGACCTCTGAATCTATGCTGTGCTCCCCCTGGAGCTGCAGCAGCAGAACATCTGCCCTCAGTTTCAAGAAGCAAATAGCCATTACTAGCTGAAAGCTCACCATCCCCCAAGTGCTACTAGTCAGTAGACAACCAGTTTGGTGTTAGTAGATCATCTGTCAGGGCCTTTGTCATGGAGGTGTGTGCAGCTATCGAAAAGGTTCTGTCCCTGTGGATCATGACTGGTCAATAAACAGGAGGTTTTATTAATGGATTTGCCAGTTGGGGTTCCTGAGTTGTGTTGGACCCCTGATGGGACTTATAGGCCTTTTCTTCCCCACTTCCTTTCAACCACCTCCCACTCCTCAGCCTAGAGAACAATGAAGTCCAGGATCTTTGTATGAGACCATGGTGAAGCATAAATGATCAATAATTTGGAGTTCTTACAATTTTGGGTATGCCACAAGAGTTGGAATCAAAGAAAACAGAACCTGGCTGAGTGTCAGCATTTAAACAAGGTATTATCTGGTCAGTATGATCTTTGAGAAATATAAGTCACACAAGCAGACAGGTGACCCAGGTAGTGAGCAAAGCAGTGTGCGATACCAGTAGAAGGACTTGTTTTGAGATGGGGATGCATCTACACTTTGTTGTGGATAAAATCATCCCACATCTTAACAAACCTGCTTCAAAATGTGTTTAACAAGGCATGTTAAATGTCAGCTCATTCGCCACAAATGTGTGTGGATGCAAGACGCTTAGAGGCAAAATTAACCCACAACAAATGTCAAATGTAGACAAACGAAAATGGAACATGACTACCCCTGCCCTGATAGTGCTACTCTGTTGGAGTTTCTTGGGGGGCTTTAAAACTGAACTTGCCAACTCAATGACCACATATTTCTCCCCAACAATGTCCATCTTAAAATGGTAAATCCTTATTCACAAAGTGCAAGTTCCAATGTAGTAAATATAACTATAACGCATTTACTTGTTAGAGGAGAGTATTTACAAGGTAATTGGTGGTTTCTGTTACTTAATGACTACTTAATTACGAGCAATTTTGTGATAAGGATTTTTGGACTCACTGTGACCTCTTTTAACTCTTTTCACTTACAGCAGGTTACTCTTGACCCCTTGTCTCAGTGGTGGGTTTTGTGCTGCCTTCTTAACATCTTCATCCTACAACTGATTTCCCAGATGCAGAACAAAATATCAGGGAGGGTGTGTGTAAATTCTGTAGTTCTTACTCAAGCAGAACTGCCACTGGAATAAGTGAAGACTGCATGAACTGCCTTAGTCTTTGTTGGGAGCTCACTTTGCCTGGCTTTAGGGGGAGAAAGTACTATAAAAGTGAAAGGGAATATTCCTGTTACCCTATGGATATGAAAAGTGATGTGAACTGGAAGAAATGTTGGCATGAATACAATGCTATTTTTGTTTAAAAAAAAAATAAACCACAACAAAACAATATAAGAAGATTAAAATATTAAGCATGTGACTTTTTATAAAGCTTGAAAAATTAGTGTCTCGCAGGCACAACATGGATTGATGCCAACTTCTCCAGCCAAATGAAATGTTTTGTAACAAATAATGTAAATCCTTGAAGCTATCTAAATGAGATTCTCTGACAGAACACAAGTCTATGGTCTGCCAGCGCTTGCCTTATGCATGTGTATATTTTAGTAAGTATGAAATGTATAAACAGATTTGAGATGCAGTGGGGGAAATCAGAAAAAGGAAATAAAAGAAAATGTAAAGGTTCCCCTCTAATCTCAGGCTTGTGTGGTCATGTTTATGCTAACTTCAAGGCTAAGTGGCTGCCTCCTTTATTTTACTGGCCTTAGCTTATTAGCTACCTGGACCTTTACAGGACTAAACTGGAATCAAGTAAGGGGCGGTATAAGGTTGCACTGACCCAGGGGCAGACCTCTCAGACCTAATTTGGTCCTTGCTCTGAGGGGAATTAAGCAGTTCAGCCCTCTTCCTGGTGCAACTTACTCCCACAATCAGCTGCCTGGCATGTGGGCAGAGCCAAGGCTCCATCCACAACCTGCTTCTGCCTGCCCACCTCCTGGCTACTTCTATAGGCAGTGGAGTTGCAATGCTAGCTATTCTACCCTGCCTTGATGTGACTTGCCATCCAGGTACCCCATTTGGGGGTATATTAAGACCTCTTACACCTCTGTGTAGGCCCACAGGCTAGCTCACAATGTGAAATAGCTGAGGCCTTTTAAGAAATTGCCAAGAGTAGGCACAAGGGTTACTAGGAAATCTGACTTCTCCTCAGTATCTTCTTTTTCCCCCATTGAGTTTGATATGTTGTTGATCTTTAGAAGTCTCGGACTTGAGAGTTACAAGCTACAGTGGCACATACATCAAAACAAATATCTCCAGTTTATTTATCTGAGATCCAATTTCCACTCTGCAAAGAAGTGGAAAGCTTTATTTCTACCCTGTGGCTTATAAAGGAGATATGAAAAGTAATGATGGTTCCAAATTATTGTTTGGACCCAGAGGCTCATCCAAAAGTGAACTTCCCCAGGGCTTTGGTTTTCAGGTTCAGGCTGTTAATAGAAGCCCAAGTCACAAAGTTACTATTCAGATGAGAATCTAAACTTTTCCAGAGATGGGAGGGTTGATTGGGTTGGTGTTCTGGATTGTGTCCAATTCTAACAAAAAATTGTTTGTGATGCAAGGGTAGTGGTGTACATTTTTAGAGGTGTGTGTGTGTGCGTGCAAACCACTAAGGCAGTAAGTATGTAGTATAGTAGGGTTTGCCCAGACTAGTTAGATCATTCCCTTTTTCCAACCTGTCATTTGCTGCTGTAAAAGGAAACCAAGGTTTTCTTACTTTTAACAAATATTTTCTTTTTTGAATAAATATGAAAACCTATTAGCCTTAGGAGCCTTAAGATTTCTCTCTTTTTAATGTGAACTCCAATAATTGGTGTTTTGCCAGCACCCTCACTGACCTGGCATACTAATGTGTGGGGAAATGTAGCCTTTTTGACATGATGGTTTAGACAAACCATTTATTTTCTAATTGAGCCAGGGTTAGACCTTAAAAGTTTCCCTGAATAGAAAAATGGTGGCAGTTTAAATAATTAAAAAAAACCCAAAAAACCAAGCACCATTTCTCTGGTTGTCCTTTTCCACTCTTCCTTCCAAACTACGGTAGAGGAACAGTCATACATATCAGTTCAGTTTCTATTTCATTTAAAATTAAATGTTTGTCACAAGTTACTTTTGGGGTGGAGTAGGGGGAGAAAGGAATGTTGAGAAGATTAGTGACACTTTTTTTTATATTTAGGTTTGTTAGTGAAACTAAATAAAGTGATCAGAGTGACTGAGGCAAAATCAGGGCAAATTTTTCTAAACCATTTTAATATACCTGAGTCCTAACCCCCAGGTGCTCTCACTAGTCCAATCTTAAGCCTCTGCTAAGCAGAGAGTACAAATCATGTCAAACTTTTTTTGCCGAGATGTGTGTGGTGTTGACAAACGTGTATCTGGCTTTAGAAATTTCTAGACAAGACTGAACTTCAGCCAGCTAACTCCAGCCTGGATAAGATGCTGGCTAAATGATACTGAGAAAAGCAGCTTGCAGAGGATGGTAGAGAATATTTGCCCCTGTGATTGAAGGAGCGAGCTGCTCTGTACTATTGATGTTCAGTCTTGGGGTCTCTTTTTGGTGCCAGTGTACACTTCATTGTAACACTTATCATAGTTCCATAATACCACAGAGATGGGCATGGTATAGGAGCCTGGAGAGAATGACGTTATGATGATATAATTTAATTTTCCCTACATTTTGCTGGTAGGAAACATATTGCTGGCATGAATGGGTAATATTTTATAGATGTCTTGTGCACACACAACACAAAATGAAGAATACTTCTAGCCCCATCTCATCTTACTGGTTTTTAAATGTACCAGCTGCATTTGGGAGAGATCTAAAAGGAAAATGACTTTAATGTTAGTTAGTGTAGCTGGAGATTTGGATCTCAATGACCAGTATATGCTAAGAAGAGGGCAAAAAACACTTATTGAACTACATATCTAGCCATGGTTAGTAACCAGAGCCCCAATTCTAGGTTGTCCTTAGGGCCCAATTATGCCATTCTGGTACTATAAAGAGGCTGTAAACTGGGTGGAAATGACCCCCAGGGAAAACCCCTATGGTAGGGTGATCTCTTGCCCAGAGCAGAGCTGCTGGAATGGCTTTGTTAGCCACCATGACCCCCTGTGTAGGGGTATATGAAAGGTGGGAGTGGACATAACCCTATCAGTGGCACTGTTATGTTCTTTGGTTGTTTTCAGCTGGTGGACAGCTTGTAGCAGGTCATTACAGCCAGAATAAGTGTTGTTTTCTGTTTCTTGATGGGGTGATTGCTTGTCTAGTTAGCTCCATAACAAATTGCAAACATTACAGCTGAATCAGCAAATTTGACATTCATTTTTAGCAAACTTTGAAGCTAAAACTTGGCTTTTCCTGTGTAGTTCCATGTTCATTTTCTGCAAACTAATGCAAGTCTCATGAAAAGGGAAGAACTTAAATTCACTTTCAAATTCAAACGAATATTCCGTGACCATTTACTCCTCACTACTTTTGTGGTTAGATTGTATTTTAGATTTATAAAAAGTCCATCTATCCTAATCTCTGAGTAGATGTCTCAACATGAAATCCATTGCAAATTACATGATAGTGACACAAATATGACCGTAGGACTGGAGTTATGCTAAGAAACTGTCTCCTTCTGAAGTAGTTGAGGGATGTTGCGAATCCCTGAGTTTAGGTTATATTTCCTGATATCATGACTATTTTTTTTTAAAAAGAAACAAACAAAAAACCTTTTATTTTGCCTTCCTCTTTTCTCCTAACAATTCTGCCCATTGCAAGTGTGAGCGCTGTATATCACGCTCATGCTCCGTAACCAGTGGTACAAAGAAACAGAATTTATCCTCTTGCCCTTGCCCTTGCCCCTCTGCTGTGAAGCCTGCATTCCTCACTCTTGTCCCCATTTTCTGTTTGTAAAAGGCAATATTTAGTGGGTAAACTGCTTTATTTTGATTGTAGCAAGATTTACAAAACATGTCACTCTTCTGCTTCTCTGTGGAAAATGGCACAGGATCAAATTTGACAGTTTCTTACAGACCATTTTTTTTCCACAGCTAGTAACTTTTTAAAAATTTTATACAATATTTAATGACGGTTAATTTCAGCTTTACAAATGGAAATATTTCTCCGTGACCTCTAAAGCCACATATTTCAAATACTCAAATTCCTTATTTGAGGTTCATTGACATTATGCTTAGCTACTCAAAGATTGAGAAAAATATGTACATTTTGAATCATGTAAAAACGTTTCCTGGAGTCTTTAATTTTGCTCTATTTACTATTAGTGATGGAACAATAGTTCAGTGTTAAGTTTAGATGCTGATTTATTCTGCTATGCATGAGGCCAGTCAAAATATCACAGATGACGTAACTGTTGAGATTTAGCCATTCTTCTCTCACAACAACAAAATACTAGTGTTACTTCTTGTTGAGCACAACCTTCCCAAACAGGGACCAATGGGCTATTTTAATCTGAACAATCTCTTCAGTAGGTAGTTAAACCCTTTATTTGCACTGTTTTTTTTGTTTTACTTTAGTCCATCAAAAACAAATTCCTATGTACAGAACTAAAAGCTAATGAATAGGAAAGGAGGCTAAACTGCATCCATGTATGCTGCAATTCCAAACTGGGACGGGTGGGGTGAGGAACAGGAATGACTGAAGTAACTCCCCAACTGAATTACTGCTGACAATCCCTCTTTATGTTCCAGATTCTCAGGGAGACTGTAGTCCGAACATAGGCCCATTCTGTAAACTGTGTAAAATCAGATTCTTTTTCACCATGTGCCATCTAGAACCATAATGCAAGGTTATATATTTACTATTTTGTTCTGTTTCACTTTGAGAATATGAAAGAATTGTTTGAAGTAACTTTCTTGTAAGTGTGCTATTGCTTCTTCCATGAAATGCCTTATATGGGCCACAGTAAAACCTTTTTGAAGTCCAGGGCCCTGATTCTCTGTTGCAATGACACTCTGCTTCGCACAGGAATGGAGGGGATTGGCACCATATAGCATATAGGAACTGGATAGTAGCATGTTAAATAGTTGGGACCATCTGGGGTGCTCAGAAACCAGACAAAGCAGTAGTGTGTGTCTACACTACTTTGTATACCCAGGTCTGTGGGTCTCCATATCGTGGACTTGGTTTTTCCAACCCTATGCTTGAGTGTCCACCTGGCATTGTAAACCCAGGTTCACAACTGCTGGACCTGGGTCTCCCTGCTCTGCTAATAAGTCCATACTGCACTACACAGGCCTTCTGACTCAGGTTTGCAGCTTGCTCTGTGTCCACACTGTAGAATTATAGGACTTTGGCCCAAGTCAGAGAGGGAATCAGGCTCTGACCCGCCCCCCTCGCAGGATTCTAGGACCGGGGTCCTGACTATTTGCCGATCCCCGTTAGACTGATTTGTGTGTGGCCAGAAGCAGGGGCTTGGGATCAAATCTGTGTCAGAGTTCAGGCTTAGCATGCACTGTAGGCATACTGTATAAGATATAACATACCTGCATGTTGTCTATGTTTGGTAAACACAACTCTGCTGTGCCTGTATGGCTGCTACACATTTATTTAAATATAGCACTAAACATTACCATTAAACATACCACTTTGCACCTTCTTGGGTTTTTTGGGACTAGCCGGGGATTGGTCCAGCCCCCAACATAAGTGAAACCCACTCCAGGAGCCCAGAATAATCGGAGCACACCTCACCCAGCCACACCCTTTTCTTCTGCCCCTCTTTCTTCTGTTCTGCGATGATATAAACAGGGCAGCATATGGCCTAAGGCACCGGTAAATCCTCCTTATGCTGGCGGGGCTGGCTTTCCTGTGACTTGTGTACCGATGCAGCTGCACCACTGCATTGTGTCTGGGGAAGACGCTCTACGCTGTTGGGGGAGAGCTGTCTCGTCTGCATAATAAAATCATCTCTGTGTGAGAGAGAAGCTCTCCTGCCAACATAGCGCTTATCTCTGTGTAACTTAGGTTGCTCGAGGATGGTTTATTCCTGAGCAGCATAAGTGATGCCGACACAAACTGTAGTGTAAACATAACCTTAGCAAAAGTTTTTCATGAATGCAAGTTTTCCTTGTACTATACTACTCCTCTCTCCACTTCTTTCTTCACTGGTAATCAAATGAATATTCATGTCACACGGTGGAGAATCTGTATTTCTTCTAGTAACAGCTCCACAATGGAGGTACTCATCCCATAATGAAGAAAACACAGTACTGCTAGCACAAATAATCTATCTGTATGATGCTGCTGAGAGGCAGAGAGCTATTCTAGTAGCTACCTGCCATTATCTTTTCTTGACTTCTGCTGCAGAGCCAAATGTAACTCTGGGATTGACTCCAGCCACTTTCCCTTGATGAGAAGCAGTCTTTAAAATATATGCAGTAAATGGGGACAAATATTGAATTTCAAAATTAAAGTAGATATAACCAGAGAACTAGGCTGAAAGAAAATCAGACTTGACAGTCCAAAGCTAAAATAGCAACAGCCTAAATTTACAGCAACTGGAATAAAGAGGAAATCAAACATGTAAACCTAGGCTTGGTATAAGAGTAGCTATTTTCCTGTTAGTAAGTTGCCAGTATTGCATTTGACACTTTTTCTTTTAAATGCCATAGATAGCAGCACATTTCAACAACAACAAAAAATTATATATCCTGGTCTCTTCATTAAGCATGGTGGGGATTCCCATATGCAGATACTATACCAAATTTACTCCTTCCCCCAAAAAACTGACAATTGCAAGTGAATATGAGCAACTGTTGAGGGGGTTGTTTAGTTTTTACCCATCATGAGTTCCATTGCTTCTGCTTGATAATGTGTAGAACAGCACAGGTCCTAGTATAGATCCTTGGTTACCCTACTATTTATCTCTCTCCATTGTGAAAGCTGACTATTGATTCCTACCATTTGTTTCTTGCATTTTAACTGGTTATTGATCCAGGAGAGGACCTTCCATCTTAAGCAGTCATGGGATAAGAGCCTTTGGTGAAGGACCTGATCAATGGCTTGCTGAGTCCAAGTACACTAGATCAACTGGATCACCCTTGTCCATATGCTTGTTGACACTCTCAAATTCTAATAGTTTGAGGAATGAATTTCCTTTACAAAAGCTGTGTTGACTCGTCCCCCACCAAATCATATTCATTTATGTCTAAATTCTGTTCACTGTAATTTCAACCAATTTGCCTGGTACTGAAGTTAGGTTGATTGGCCTGTATTTGCCAGAATTGCCTCTGGAGACTTTTTTAAAAAATAAGTAAATAAATAAATAAAAAATTGGTGTCAAATTAAGTATCCTCCAGTCATCTGGTATGGATGCTGATTTAAATGATAGGTTACATCTCACAGGTGGTAGTTCTGCAATTCCGTATTTGAGTGTCTTCTGAGGTCTTGGGTGAATATGGTCTGGTCCTGGTGACTTATTACTGTTTTAATTTATCAGTTGTTCCAAAAATACATCTATGGATACCTCAATCTGGGACAAATCCTCAGATTTGTCCATAGGCAGCACGTGCTTTTTGCGTTTGAGGAGGCTGGCTCCACCCCTGAGGCCCAGCCCCTGCTCTGCCTTGGCTCCCTCCCATGAGGTCCTTGTCCATCTGCTGCTTGTTCCTGCAGGGAATGATCCATTCTAGTGACCCTCAGCATGAAAGCTGTTTCTTTCTCAATTCCTCCCCCAAGCAGTACTTCCTTGCTCTCACTTCCTACCCCATCAATGGGAAGAAGCAGAGCGAGAGCCAGGGGACAAAGAGGAGCGAGCAGCGAGGGTAGAGAGAGCTGAGAGACAATAGCCTGGTCTGTTTCTCCCAGCTGTCTGCTCTGGGTTATCCTTCTTCTTGAAGCCCCATTAAGAGACCGATCTGAATTAAGAGGCAGGGAAGAGAGGGTTTGGGATTTTGGGCCACCTGATTATACTTATCAGTTTATGCTCCTTTGTTTTTCCTCAGTAGGATTTGACTTCCAATTTTTAAAGGATGTCTTTTGCTTCTAACTGCCTTTCTTACTCTGCTGTTGAGCCATAGTGACATTTATATGGTCGTGTGTGTGTGTGTGTGTGTGTGTGTGTGTGTAGGTGTAGGGCAAATCGTTTGGGGGTATACATTTAATTTGAACCTCTATGGTGTTTTTTAATTTTCCATGCATCTTGCAGGACTATTGCAACTGTTCCTTTTAGCCTGTCTTTTTAATAGTTTCCTAATTTTTGTGTAATTCCCCTTTGTGAAGTTAAATGCTACTGAGGTGGGTTTCTCTGGTGTTTTCCTCCTACAAGAATGTTAAACTTAATTACATTATGGTTGCTATTACTGAGCGGTGTAGCTAAATTCACCTCTTGGACCAGATCCTGTGCTCCACTTAAGACTGTCAGGAATTGCTTCTCCCCTTGTGGATTCCAGGACTAGCTACTCTAAGAAGCAGTCATTAATGGTGTCTAGAAATGTTATCTCTGCATCCTGTTCTGAGGTGATGTACCCAGTCAATATGGAGATAGTTCAAATCCCTCAATATTATTGAGTGTTCTTTTTTTTTTTTTTTTTTGTAGCCTCTCTAATCTCTGAGCACTTCACAACACTGTTGCCATTCTGATCAGGAGGTGGGGATTATATTCCTGCGGTTATCCTCTCATTACTCAAATATGGAATTTCTATCCATAGAGATTCTGTGGTACAGTTTGATTTAAGATTTTTATTTCAGTTGACTCTCTGCATTCTTTCACATATAGGGCTACTCCCCCACCAGTGTGACCTACTGTCATTGCTATATATTTTGTGCTCTATTTCCCTGTGTAAACATGAATGGTGTGGAGAAAGTAAATAATGACGTGTTGTTTACCTTTTCACATAACACAAGAACTAGGGATCACCCAATGAAATTAATATGCAGCAAATTTAAAACAAATATAAGCAAGTACTTCTTCACACAATGTAAAGTCAATCTGTGGAACTCATTGCCAGGGGAATTATAATGGGGGTTCAGAAAAAAGAGCTGGATAAGTGCATGGAGGATAGGTCCATCAATGGCTATTGGCCGACAAGGTCATAGACACAACCCTATGCTCTGGGTGTCCCTAAGCCTCTGACCGACAGAAGATGAGACTGGATGACAGGGGATGGATCACTTGATAATTGTCCTGTTCTGTTAATTTCCCTCTTAAGCGTCTGGCCCAGACACTGTTGGAGACAGGATATTGGGCTAGATGGATCACTGATCTGACATAGTATTGCATTCTTTCCTTACTCATGATCATCATTCCAAGTTTCTACAATGTCTATTTTTTAATACCAGGCACTCAAGTTCACCCATTCTAGTGTTTAGACTTCTAGCATTTGTACACAAGCACTTATAAAATTTGTCTATTTAGTTGTTGTCTTGTGATGTGATTTAAATAGGATTTTTTCATTTGACTGTTTCTTTTCTGTTCCTACCTGTACTTTATTACCTTCTACTCTCTATTCAGATATAGATATCCCCTCTAATCAATTCTCCCTTAATGGATGACAATGTGCTTTTCCTAGTAGTCATTTCATCTCAAAACCTACTAGCCATTTTACTGCAAGTGCAGGGCTTAATTTATGCCAGGGCTGAGCCCCGGCACCTCTAAGCTTGGCAGTTCATAGCCCTGGTACCTCTGGGCTTGCCGCATCAGTTATGAGTGTAAAGAAGAATTGCTTGAGCACTGACACTTCTTTCATTACAAACTAATCACTGCACAAATCCACTAAAATTGGCACTGATTAGGGCCTGTGCTAAAGCTCATTGAAGTCAATGGAAACACGCTTATTGATCTTTTAGTACACTTTGGATCAGGTCCTTGGTTCCAAGGATTGAATGAATACTGAGCCTGAACTGCTCTTTTCTAGATACCTCTGGGTCATAAGGCTGTAGTATAGTGGCTAGAGAGATTTGCATTTTGCTGTTTTTTTTATTAGGATCTTTGGGAATTTATTTCCCTGTTCTTCTGCAGTATTCAGGTGCCCTGTATGTGTGCTGCAGTAGTGTTTTCCTGGGGATTGTGTGTGTGTGTGTGTGTGTGTGTGTGTGTGTCCTAGTCTGTGAAAATACTGTAATTTATTGTTTATCACATGTTATACAGTACTAAATTGTTAGAGGATTCAAATTATGTCCCAATTGATCCCTAATGCTATTTTATTGTTACCCCTTTTGATCAGAATGATTAGCCAAAATTTGAGGTCCTGTAGGTGGTTTCCATTAAGAGGAGAAATTTAATGATGGAGTCAAATACTTCCCTGATTCAATCCATGTTTTATTTACATAAACTCCTATTTCCCTGAGCACAGTAGAATCGAACAGCAGGAGACAGTTTCTTCCTGCACAGTTCAAAGACCCTTTCCAGCCAGCAATTGATGCAAAACTCTTTTACTTTTTCTGTCAGGTTATTCTCTGGTTGAGTTTTCTGCTGCCTCCTTCTGTTTCTAGGGTATTTCTCCACTCCTTCTTCCCACACACACACATGTGCTGTCCTCTGCCCCTGTCAGACCTGTGGGAAATCCTTTAGGTCACATGGCTCAACCTCTACTCAAGCCTTGCATGTGGCCTCTGTTTTGGGTGGAGGCCCTAATTGTTTTAGCTGTCTATCTACAAAAGAGCTCAATTGCTTTATTTTGATCTTGAATGAATGCTGGCAGCTACACCCACCAGCTTCAAATGAAGTTTCATCCATCTCCCCAATATAACAATATTGCATTCTTCTTTTCCTTTGTTTCTTAGGACCAGTAACCTATTTACATTTCTTTCTTGGGAGGGCTTTTCATTAGACTTCAGAACATTTTTGTCACCTGGTAAGACAGAAGTTAAATATCATGATGGGGTCTTATTTGAAGGCAGAATAACAAAGAAACAAAAAAACGGAAGGGAAAAAATAATTTGGAAATGCTTTGCCTTTTTTCCTGTTGGTTGACACCAGATTATAAAGTCCTGTAAAAATGTAAATTGCTGTTATCTTTAGGACCATCAATTTTCATCAGTTAGATACGGTAGGAGTTCTGTAAAGGAATCAACTACTACAGATTTTTACTGCATATTGTTCCACTGAATTGCAGAAAGATCACCCAAAAGCACATTGGGAGACCTAACTGCTCATATTTCATGACAGCTTCAGGTGATGTGAGTAAGGGGTTGTAACTAATTAAATCACATTGAGGAATGGCTTTAAAATTTTTTGATCATATTAAGCATTAGGAGCTATGAAAATGCACTTGTATCTCTGGTGTTTTAGTTTTCATTCATTTGTATTCCTAAGGATATCAGTTAGATTTAAACATATCTTTTTTGCAGGAATAATTTAAAACTACTGTATTCTTTACCAGATTTAGATTACAATCGACATATTTGTATACACAGATGATTATAAAGCTTTGAATTTAAAATTCAAATCATCGTTGTGCTGAGGTCAGTCTAGTTACCAACATTGCCTTTTAGCAAACCAGATAAAAAGAACTCCAGTGAGTTGTCGAGGGAACTAGATAATGCTGTAACAGATTACAAAGGACCAAACTGCCCTACTTAAACACTGGTAAACAATGAATAAGGTATTTGGTAGTTTTCTGATACAGCAGACTTTTACAGTTTACTTTCTAGCCTTACAGCAAAGAGCTCTGTTTCTCTTTGTGGGCATGATGTAATGTAAGTGCACACTGATTCTGAGCTTTAGAGACAGAAGGTTGTTTTTTTTCCCCATCATTACAAACCTGTTGGGATGAAATTCTTCCCCATGCAGAAAGCATACACAAGGCCCAATAAAAACTTACATTAAGGCTTGTATGAAGTTTGGGCGTGTTTGCCCTGTGTATGAGGATGAATTTCTAGTTAGTGAACTAAACAAAGTGATAAGAACTATGCCTGTCTTATTTGCTGTACAAACTCTGGCCTTATGCATGTATGTAACTGGTGTTCAATGAGGCTATTTGTATATAAGCATTGGCAGGATTAGTTCCTTTATTCGGATATTTAGTCTTTTTGACATCTTCAGATCTCATGACTGAATTGTTTTTATCACCTAATCAGAGCCAAATTTTGAGTTCCTTACTCAGGCAAAACTTATATTAGCATCTTATTTTTTCATATTTCTATAGAATTGTCATTTAAAATTTATTTTTAAAGATAAAAGGGAGATTTTGTTTGTTGTGGAGAAAGGAAAATTTTGTGTATATTTTAACTTGAATTTGTAAAACTCTACAATTAATGTAGCAAGTTCTCAAAGAAAATTTCAGTCTCATTTAGCAGTGGCTCATCTCTTTGTAATTACTTTAAAAAACAATGTGACAAACCAACCTGAATCCAGCTGTTAGTGCTAGATAACATACGAGCGACTTACTCATAATGATTTGTTCCTTTTTTAAATGTATAGGATGAAACCCTGGCACTGAAGTCAATGGCAAAACTCCCATTGACTTCAGCGGCGTTTAGGATTTTACCCTGAGGTAATAGAACATTCTGATTTTTATTTGGTGGCAGTAATAAAATGTAGCCTGAATTAAACCCCTTCTACTTGGGTTTGCCTGCTTTGATGCAAGTAATCTCATTATCAGAAGGTAATCCTTCCTTTATCTGAACATGATAGCATTCATAGACGACTCCCCTCCCCTCTGAGATCTGGCACCTACATGTACACGTGCTGTTGTACTAAAGAATACTTTACCCAGGTTTCTTTCACATTTTCCGGTGTTCTAAGGAATTTGATTTCCACTGGCCAGGGTTGCAAGTTTGAACTTCAGTGAAGTAATAACTTCTGATTACACTGGAACCAAATTAATACTTTGTAGTCTGTGATTTTGAAAAGAGCTGAGCTAAAGCTGTTTCTCTTTCTTGTTCATCTGCTCATTGTGATGTGACAGATCCCACATGGGTGATGACAGGGTTAATGAAAGTCTCTGGACCCAATTGGCGCTGCCCTGCTGAATCTGCGGCAGATGTTGGACGTGAAATAGGGGAGTTAACAGTAGAAGACCTAGCCCAGTTCAGGGCAGTCCAGGAAGGCGAGGAAGGCTCCACTTCTCCTGTTGTGAGAGAAGTCTGATTACAACTCAAAGACTGAGCTAGTTTACTGGCTGGATGAGCCTGTTGCTAGAAGGGACTATCAGAACCTAGTCAACCAGCTGAACTATGGACTGTTTGGAGACAAGCCCTGAATAGAAAGGAGGGTCTCACTAAAGGGTTCATTCCGTGATCCTGTTATGAGTGGTGGGGGTTTGGTTTTGATTTCTTTTGGACCTGAACACCCTGGCAGGGCTAGCACTGAAACACTCTTGTGCTAGAGAGACAAAGCACTACTAGCTTTCATGTTGCAGAGACTGCAACCTGCCAGCAGAGCTGTGACTGGGTAAGTTGTGCCCTATGGACCACAAGGGGGTGCTGCAGAGGCAAAATCCATTCACACTCCTTATCAAAGAGTACATGAACTCTTAAGGCTTGTCTACACTTAAAGCATTACAGCAGTAGAACTTAGTGAAGACTCTGGATTTTCTACATCCTGAGTGACAGTTATTCTGACGTAAATTTGTAGAGTAGACCAGGGTTTAATCTGCTGTGCAACTGAGGAAACAGAAGCTGGTTTCTTTGAGAAGCCAATAACTTTGGTGATCAGTTGAATTCTAAAACTTCTGCATAAACAAGATTTTTGTTTGTTTGTTTCAAATAATTGGAGAAAAAGGCATGATTGCTATTTTCAGACGTCCCCATACAGCATATTGAACAGGAAGCCAGATGAAGAGAGATCCTGGCCAGTAAGCAAGAGTCAAGACTGAAAGATGACTTCAGAACTATCTGAGGAGAGTCTGTCTTCTTGACCAGATATTGATGGGAAGTTTGCATCTTTAACAGGCTCCATGATAAAGGTTTTGTACTATAAAGGCAGTGTGAGTGCGTGTGAGTAATGTCCTCTAGCAGCTAGTCCACACAAGATAAAGGACTTGCTACTTCTACTACCAACTAAGGGAAATCTCCTTCAGCCTCAAGTGGTATTAAAATTTATTTTTTGAGTTGAAGAACTAAGATTCTAATTTTAGTTATCCAGCTTTGTGGTGTTTATCTAACATTTGTGTATGTGGTTTAGCTCACATGGATTATCCCCAAAATATAGTAATTTTTATTAGAAAATGGAATCTTTCTGCAAAATATTTAATGGAAACTTTTTTTTAGTGTTTTTGACCAGGTCTACTTTCTGTTGGAAGGGTCATAGTCATTGAAACACTCCCTCAAAGAATCATGTAAGAAGATTGATTGATTGATTCAAAGAGCCATTGGGCAGAGTACTTGGCCTGTTGTAGTTCACCTTTCACCCCAAAAGTGGGTGCATTCCATTAATTGTTATAAATTACATAGTTTGTGAACAGCTTGGAGATTCTTCAGGATGAAAGGTGTCAAGTGTGCACTCCCTTGTGTATGTCCTAAAATGATGATATACCCATATGATATTTCTTACTCATTTTTGTAGATGAAGGTCAGGAGTCCTGAATTTGGATTAATTGTGCTTAACTTTTCATTTTATAAACATTGTTGCTCAGCCACTAGAAACTTTGATTAAACAAAATTACTACTACTTTGATCAGCTGTGACTCAAACTGTAAGTCGTGTTCAGGACACTATTTTCTGCCTGTGAGTTACTACACTAAAAAGCTATTCCAAAATTGGTATTAGGAATTGCTTATTGCAATGGAGTTGATTCAAGACTAAGTGTCTCATAAAATATGTCTCAAATTTCATGTCAACATAAAAATTATTCTGGCAAAGTTATTTGTAGTGCAGAATGGTTTTATGGATGCTACCTTTTTTTGTAATGATCTCAATATGCTCACATTTAGCATAGGCCAGATATCATTTTAAGGAAACACTTATTCTAGAATTTTTCATTGTTCATCTCTACTATACTTTTGATTACAACAAAAATGACAAGTATGACTAAAACAATTTTTTTTTCTTTTCTAATGCTCTAAGCACAAACTGTATCTTGGTTAATCCCTAATCTGCTAATGCAGGTATTACTTTTTAAACATAGTTGGTATGTAACTGAAAGTTTTGTATTCTGTAAAGTCATTCATGTTTGCTAATTCATTCATGCCAATGAGTCACTGTCCTAAAAACCCCTTTAAAATATGATGTGGAGTTCAATAAAATTATGCTGGATTTTTTTTCAAAAATTTGTGTTTTGGCTACTCTGTGATTCAAAAATATACATTGAGTCACTTTTGAAGATTTGATATCCATCAGTAAGAATTTCACGTTTAGATTGTGCTTGGTACAGTAAATCAGTATCTATAATCCAACACAAACTTTATAAAGTTCATAATTCAAGCAGGCATTAAGAGAATTGCTGCTGGAGCCAGAGATTATAAATTTTCTTAAGGTCAGCAATGATGCCCAGAACATTTTTGCTATTGAGATATAATGTAGTGCAGTTTTAAAACTGTGACTTTTTTTACCCCTTTGGATTGTGAATTTCACACAATAGCTGGCAAATTCAAGCACAGATTTCAAAGAAGGTCCCATCAGTATGGTAAGGGGCTACTTTTAAGCATTTGTTGGCTAAAGAACTGCAAATAATTTCAAGTGTATTGATATAATATAAAGACAAATATTGAATAACCTCTAGATTATGAAATAAACTATCAAAATTCAGTTGCAAGAGAACTGCTCATTTTGAAAGGTCCCACGGTAAGAGAAAAACGTTGGTCAGGTGCTTAACACTCACCCCCTCAGTCTTGTACTATCAACAATAAGAGGATTCCCAAAAGCATGGGACCTAATATCTCCATTTTAAAGACCCTCTTCAAGAAGTCACTTAAAGATGCTAATTTTACAGCTGGCACTTGAAACCTTGAACTAGAGGAAGAACCATAATCAGGAAGGCTCTTGGAGAAGGTAAGATGGCAGACTGAACTATAGGGTACATTCTAATTACAATAGACTTAATGGCCACAACTCTGAACTTCACACCTGTCGTATTGTCAGAAGTAGCCCAAGGTCAAAGGGTTTCTGAGCCCTGGTCTACACTTATGTGAAGATTCGGCGGCAGTCGACGGGAGTTACGCAAACTAAGCAGAATAGCTTGCGTAACTCATGTCGACTGCTCTGCTTCCCTCTGCGCGCTGTCTACACTGTGCCGTGCCAATGGGAACAGTGTTCCCATCAATGCAGCACTACGCTACTTGAGGGGGTGGTTTACCAGCGTTGACTTCCTGATCGATTGAGCGGGTCTACACTGACCGCTCAATCGATCCAGAAAGATTGATCTGGCAGGGGTGAATTTGCCGCCATCGGTATAGACATAGCCTGACAGAAAACAGCCTGCCAGCACCCATTTCTCTGTTATACCAGCATAATTCTTGCTTGAGAGCTTCTGCTGATATCCTCTGTAGCAGCGTTGCACCGGGGGAGAGGCCGTCTCTCAGGTAGGCAGCTCCCAGGCCATTCAGGCCTTTAAGTTGTAACCAATACTGTAAATTTCTTTTGGAAATCAGCAGTCCCTGAAAATCCTGTAGCACTGGCATCCTGTCCCCATGGCTCTACTACTCAATATGCAGGGTGTTGCCTTCTGACCAGCCTCAGTTTTCAAATTTGATTTAAAGTGTAGACTTATATAGAGCACATTGTAATCTTGAGGTCACAAGAGCATGTTCACACTCTATCCCCTCCCCTTGCCTCCCAGGTAGGCACGGCCCTTCTGCAGCCTCTTGACCACTGTGCCCTGGACGGTTGCCCATGTCACACACCCATAAGTCTAGCCCTGTGCTCTGGCAGTTTTAAGAAACAAAAACCATATGTCCCGTCTAAAACCTTAGCCTTTAAATATTGATATATTTGAACCTAATCAGACAACCACTTATTAAAACTGCCGCGTCTGACCTGTTCCCACTGAAATACTGGGACTTTTGCAATTAACTTCAGTGGGAGCAGGATTGGGCCCATAGGCTTTGTGTGTTACTTTGTGACACAAAATTAGATTTTTCTCCATGCTCCCTTGGAGGCAAAGCTCCTCAAAACAGTGAACATCTGTGCTGTGCTATACTGTACTATGGTCATTGTTATTCCTTAGTCAGAGAGGTACTTATTCTTAAACGAGTTTGTAATTGGCAGCTTTTGATTATACATACAAGCTATTGTTGAGAAAAAAATCTGTAGGTAGCTAAATAATTGCCTTCATTCTCCAAACAGTTGTCAGGTCAGCAGTTTACTGAATTGTAGTGGACAGCAGATGATTGAGTGCCTGAGAATATCAAAATGGAATTGTGTAGTACGTTGAGTTTATAGGAAAAAATACATTTTAAAACAAAACTAGCTTTTGCAACAGTGAAGAGACCCATTGATTTTAATCAGTGTTGTGGTAGTTTTTTATGATGCTATATTGATTCACTGAAAGGACTGTGCAAGAAAACTACATTAAGGCTGCTAAATACAGTTGAAACCCAGACAAAGACTAGTAAACCCTAAAATGCCACTCCAGGGCATCCTCTGAGACTCAGACATTTAATGTAAAGCACCAAAATAAAAGTTGACCTATTAAAAGTAAGAAGGCTTTCTAATGTCTGTAAAATGGAACAGACAATAGTTACAGTGGAACAACACAAAAGCAGTCAGTGCCACAACATGAGAGAGTCAGTGTGGCCCTGCACACACACTTAATTGAAACACATGAATGGTTCTTGCATGGTTTCCCAGAACAATAGATTGATTTGTTTTTCTGAGAATCTGTAATAAAAGTAAGCTATAGACTACTTGACTGGGTACAATGGCTCTTACAGGGAATGTATGTATATTGTTCATGGGGAAAACTTGCTGAAACTATGCTGGGTTTGAAAACGTGATAGTTACCTGAATGGTTTTACAAAGTCTATATGTACAGATTATAAAGCAGATGAGCTAGGAATGGCCAGCCAGTCCAGTGAACCAATTGAACTTTTTTGTATTCGTTCCTATGATTAGAACAATTTGAGCACTAGAGGTCCTCCAACAAAATTCTGGCATATTATCATGATGAAGTTGAGACCTGAAAAAAGGTTTGGAGGAGGATACTGTTTGTTACCTCCCAATCCAAGAGTAAGTTTAAAACTGAGGTTTTAGTAAACTTTAATATATTCCAGGCAGCCTGCATAAACCTTACCTCAGTTCAGTCTGACTGGAACATGACCACCACCATCCTACTAGGACTACACCTTGTTTCCCCACTTGTACCCTTTCCCTTCTTCAGCAGTGCTCCAAACCCTGGAAGGGACAATTCACAGGTAAATTAACCCTGATATTCCCTTATGAGTGCTACATTTTGAAGATTTTCTTTTGGAGAAAGGGCTCAAAAGTTTTTTCTTGTAGAAGCAAGAATTTTCCACTTTCTTGATCTCTGGATGAACAACGCTTAATTAGTGTTAAGCTAAATCCCAAGTGTTCTAGGCCTCAAGGCACTTCTGAAAGGTTGGTTTCAAAGAAAGGCCTTACTTGGGATTATGGGCCAAATCTTGATCCTGTTGAAGTCCAAAAAAATTATGTCCATAAAATGTATCTTTTCCAGGATTTAATCCATGATGCTGAAATAGGAATAATGTTTCAAAGAGAATTTTTTTAGTTCTGGAAACACTTACATGTTGCACACAAATGAAGGGTTCACTAGGGAAGACCTGCTTTGCTAGAGTGAGCATTGGCATTTTATATTAAAGCTATGCCTAATTATTTCTTTCCCTCAAACGCTTTCTAATGTGAAAATACATGGTATTTAAGGGGGTTGTGTTCTATCATTAATGAATCAATTAGCAGTCAAAATTAATATTAATGAACTCCAGTGACTCATCCATTTCTATGGAGAAAATGAACTTTACTTCATCAGAAGCAGGGTGATTTGAAAGTGGAAACAGTTTAATCTCTTACTGAGTGTCAGCCCTCCCCTTTCAGTTATATGGGATCAGTTATCAATTTAATTTAGAAGGAAAAACAACCATATTTTAGGACTACTAAACACACAATAATTCAACAGAATTGTCACTTAAATTATCATCCTTTTCATTGTTCAGATTTTGCTCTCTCAAGGGACCCAGAATTAAGCGGCTAGCAAAAGTCACATCAACTAAATCATGATGGCTGTAAAAAGGAAGTTTGCAGCAAACAATCTGATAGATTAATTTCAGCAGGTGTTTAAACAGATAAATGCCAAGTCCTTTTTTCAAAATGATGTATGTATATGTTCCCATGTTTCATTCTCAAGTCCTTTTCAGATAACATCTAAATTAGCAGTTATGTATTAATGTGTAATTATCATAAGTGATTTCGTAAATTACTGGGTATGACTGATGCAGCATGTCACACCTGCTCACTATTTTGATGGAAACAAAAATTTACCACTGTAAGAACTATAGAGGAATCTGTATTTGGCAAGAATCTATTCCACCTCCTGGAAGCAGTAAAAAAGCAAAATTATTAGCTAAATTAGGATTCCAGAAATTTTGTGAATGTTTTTGTGACAACTTGATATACCAGACTGACCATAAGTGTTACTCCTTAGTAAAAGATCCTTTATTTTTGTTTTGTAAATTAAAGCAGCTTAATACAAAAGGCATTGGAGGAAAACAAATATGGAAATTCAAATTACATTTTTAAGGTAGTTTCTTTCAAATTACCCAGTCCCGCAGACCCATTTTTGACATCCTATCAGGTTGCTTTTGGTACAGCCTCTGCTGAACATTCCTTATTTGGCAAACCAGATTGTGGTTATTTTCCATTAGTTCTGTCACCTGTCTAATTTTAAAGAGCGATATTTGATATTTAAAGGAGAGTTGCCTGTTCCTTATTACATTTGGGCCAGTATATTTAGTACTGGTGTTCAAATGCAGTGGATTAACTGATCTCACTTATGAAAAAATAGATTATACCTTTAAGTAGACTGCCACAAATACTGTTGCTAATAATGCAATCTGTTTTCAAAACTGATCAAATATAAACACTGAGTGGCGTTCACAAACAGTCTATTTCAGCCATGCCTGGTGTCATTTTCCCAAAATAATCCTCAGTTGTCCTACTAAGTATGTTGGTTTTATTTTGGCTCTTGAATTTAATTATAAGGGGTAAAAGGCCTTTTGGATTTGTCACAGATGAGATGGTGAGCCTTTTAGAGAAACATTTCATTCTCCAAATAGCGCTTCTCTGGCTTAATGTATTTGTGGTTAGCCAGGTGGTAGCTAGCAGCTGTGTGGTGCTGCTGGAAATTGTAATCTAACACATACATTATTCAGCACAACAAAATATAAGGAGGAAGGTGTGTCTAAAAATCTATATTATAATTGCAGGCAAATGGTTGCACGTTGAAATCTGTTAAAAGGGAGATGCCAGTTTAAGCAAGAAAACCCAAAGTTATGGCTTAAATCCCTTCCTTTAGGATGCAAATATGTCAGTGTTGACCCATGTTGAGATCTACTGTCCAGAATAGAAGCTGTTGAATGCTCAGCACTTTTTGAAAATCAGACCACTTATTTAGCTGCCATGGTATGGAATTTTCAAAAGTTCCCAAATGAACTGGGAGTAGAAGTTCCACTGAAAGTCATATGGACTTGTCTTCGAAAATCACTTAGGCTCTTTTGAAAATCCACCCTAAACATCTGTTTAGGAGATCTAATTTTAGGCTCCTACGTTTGTATCCAGGTTAGTTATGAATATCAATAAAACAAAGGTTTTCTGTTCTTTCCTATCCTAGACCTGTTCGATCAATAGAATTCATGATAATGGCCAGGATTCCATTAGGCTTGCTGGTAACATGCTCAGTATTACTCTTTAGTGGAGAATTATAATTTTGGCCATGTAAAGGGATATCGCTTCTGAGCTGTCTGCTAGCTCTTCCCTTCCCTAAAAGGGATGGTCTTTTAGGAGAAATTACGTATTCAACTTTACCTGTCTGTGCCACCTTCCCTGAAGAGAACCTTAAACTTTCTACTTCATTGAAAAGTGTTTTCTTCAGTCATTATCAGATGAGGTCACTGAAAGTTATGATATAATATAGGAAAGACAGATGGATCAAAAGGTAATATTTGGTCATCAGTACCCTGGACACTTAAAAAATAATCAATGAATTTATCTAGGCAATGGATATAATTTATTACTTTGTCTGAATTATGAAGTTTTGTCTGAGGAATCTAAGAACCCAGATGAATTCAACTTGAGTCTATTTATAGTCCATATCAATAAGATCTTGGAAAAAGGAATTAATGAGAATGAATCCTTCTATGGTAATTGTTGGGATATGAAAGTAAACTTTGAGACCTATTAATACATCCTATACTTCATGCTGCACTTCAGTTTTGTGAATGCCATATTTTTATGATACAAAATAACAATCCAATGTAATATGTTACCTATTGACAATCCCTGATACAGGAGAGCTGTTAACCCTAACTACAGTTAAGTTGATCTTCTATTAACCCTATTGCTTTCTTTGTAAGAACTGCTTTTTTTTGTTGACAGTAGTTTCTTATGGACCCACCTTTTAAATGACTATCAAGTCATACATGGGATATGCAGTCTTAGTGAACAGTCACATTTTAGATTTGGAAATGTTATCCCTTTTGTGACATGGTTAACAGAGAAGCAAAAGCTTAAAAGCAAATTTGCACCCCCTCCCCAACCAAATGAGGTAAGAAAATGATCAGTTTGTCCTTTTTCATTAGGCTACTGGAATATTTGCACGTGAGAAGTCTTCCCCTTGAAGTACTTAAAGTTAGATAGGTACTTAAATCTAGCTCTTTTACCCAAAGTTCCTGTAGAAGAAAATGAAGTAATAGAGGACAGTTGCAGTGGAATTTGTCTTTATTTTCCTGTGAGTGGTTGTCAGTCCAATTTATAATGAATATTTGCTATTGATGCAAATTTTGTTTCAGTTTAGACCTCTTAAGAATGTAGCTGCTTAAAGTATTTTAATATGACCAGACTTCCACCCATTGTCAACTAGACAGTCATAAGGGTAGAAATAGAAACCCTCTGTCAGAAGGTAACTAATTTTGTTTTCTATTTAAAATGGGGAGAAGAGAACTTGAAGCTGCCTTTGACTTTTGAAACGTAAATAATATTTTAAAACTTCTTTTTCAATGTATTTTACATTTTTCAAAGATCAGGATGATCTTGTGTGAAGTCTAGAAAAGCAAGCTCAAAGTTGTGGTTGATGCAATTAATAATATCTGAAGAAAATATTCTCAAGGCTGCTCTGCACACCCACATTTAAACACCAATTACACAAATGAGTGTAGGTGTAATTTTCTGTGTAACTACTGATATAGAGCTCCCTCTCCTCTTCCTTCTCCATTCGAAACCTGGGTAAAGTGGTACAGCAAGTTACTAATTTATATGTTGTCCTAATAGATCAGTTGGTCTGTCTGTCTAATCATGTTCAATGGCAAAGCACACACCAGGACTTGATTTCAGTGAATCAGTGAATAAATTTTCAGTGAATAAAACCCACAGTGAAATCCTGACCCAATAGAAGTCAAAGGGAATTTGTCCAGTAACTTCAGTGGAGCCAGGATTTTACCCCAAAGTATAGATACTTTCCAGACCTATCTGGTTATTCTCTACTGGCTTGAAGGGGGAGCAGGAGCAACATGCTAATACAGTCATTGTGAGCACTGAACAGCAAAAGCAGGCAGCTCTAATGGATGACTGAAAGTAATGCTATTGCATATGATGTCTAGATTTCAGACAAGATGGACATTATAGTATTAAGCCATTTTAGTTACTTTACTTTAAAATGTATTGATGTCCATTCCAATTCTGTCTCCGCTTGTGATGGCAGTGACACTTTAGTTTTATATTAAAACGAGGATAAACTAAACATATAGGACCAAGGAAGAGTTGTACTCCATTTAAAAAAAAAAATAGTAATAAAAAAACCAGCCCAAACTAGAACAAGCAGCATGCAAAGAAATGCAACCACATTAGCAGCTATATTTACTTGAGAGAGGGAGACTGGGAAGTGGGAAGTTTTTCTTTTCAGCCAATCAAATACTAAGCATTAGCTGCTCATGGATAGATGATCAGAATTTTATTCTAGCTGGGGATCACATAAATCAAGTCTGTATTGTAGTGCACAAGCATATGGGGCAGAGGTAAATTTTATGCATGCAACCTTATATGATCCCTTCTTGACTTTTGACAGCTCAGGTGTGCAGCTTCAATGTCCCTTTAACATAATTTTAATGGAATTTTCTAGAGCTTTTTCCCTAATAGAGAAGAGGGATAGTGTAGAAACATTGTGACAATGCCTCCATAATCCACAGAAATGAACACTTCTTTTGCACATGTTAGGAGCTGCACAATTAACAACTTGAGACACTTTCTCAGGGTGCTCAAGACTGAGTCACCTTGTTTTACCTCCTTGCCCCCACGCTAGAGGAAGAATTGCTTGTGCTTAGCTGGGTGTCAGCTCCCTGACATCACCAGTCTGTTAGCCACCCAAACAATGTCTGCAGAGCAAAGCTAGCCCTCACTATCCTTTGCAGGTTAATAGGTGAACCCCAATTCTTGAGCCCCTTTGAAGTATTCTCCTGTGATATTCAGCCCCTGTCACTGGCTACTTACAAATACCACATTTGCTATCCACCAGGGGACTATGTACATGCTAATTTCTGTTATTCAATTTAGGGTCAGCTCCTAGACGACCACATCAAAGCACTGAGATACAGTAAAAACAATCACAAGATTACTATCAAAAGCTAAGATTTGAGAGAGGGTAATAATGGAAACTGTTATACTTTTGTTTTGTGTATAACATGTTTACTAGAGTCTAAACTTTGAGATTGCTTTAGGTGAGAAATGACTTTAGACAATGTCTCCAGCCTCAGTGGGATTCCTCTGTAATGAATGCAAAAAGCTCTGTCCTTTTTGCTTCCTCAAAGGTGGACAAAAAGTTGTCCTTTTACCTCCTATCTCATCTCCCCAAAAATCTATTGTTTGTTCCCAGGGTCAGAGGCCATCCCCTCCCTGCAAGGTCTATCCCACAGTGTGCTGACTTTATGCTGACTACACATTCTCATGTTGACTTCATATGAAAGTGGGGCTTCCACTGGGTTGGTTTACTATGCTTAATTTGTGTGTGAACTGAGGCAGAGGTGAATATACATCCTTTGTCAGCCCTGCTTTGATCCAGATTTTAAACATATGTTCAGTGTGTATATATACATATTGTCTGTACATACGTTTCACAGTGACTATAATGACCAGTGTAATCCTGGCTTTCATTAAGATCTCACATGACATTCTTCATAATATTGATCTATGAAAGCAGTGTGCTAAGTGTAGTGAGTTTGTCAGGCCTGATAGGAGTTGCTGTTATATAATAGTGATTCCTTTGCTAGCTGGTGTTAATGGTCAGTGACTTGGGAAAGAGCTCCTCTACATACTTCCGGTGCACTCTGCCATTGTGTTAGCCACACAAATTTAAACTCTTTGCCTAGGGTAATTTTAGTGATAGAGCTTTTTAAAACCAAATTGCAATACGTTGTTCTAGAATTGGGAAATTGTTTTCACTTTCAATCCCAAAAAATACTTAACTAGGTTTGCTCAAACTTAACAGAAATCACTTTCAGGCAGATGCCTCTTACATTAGGTTTCAGAAAGGTATGATTGACTAAAAATGGGGCTTAAAATGGAGACTAATGCAACCTTAATTATAATGGTCTTGATTAATGTTTTGCTATAATAATAAAAAAATTTTCATCAGATACTCTGCAAAATCCATACACACATAGCTTAACTGCTTAAAAATCATCCTATGTCTTTCCAAGATGATTGTTTTTTTGTTCACATCTTTACAAACTAACTTATGGGGGAAAGAAGCCCTAGCTAACTAGCTTTAAACTATATATTGAAAAGGTTCTACAGTATATCACCATAATAAAATGTGAAATATTACATACTCAGGCCTGATTCTATTGACAATGATAGTAATTAGGAAAGACAATGCCACAAAACGAATTCATTCTAGCTGTGGTCTTATGGTAAGTGATCTTGAATGCTATAAGAAATTGGGGAAGCAATATGAAACTAAAAAAAAAAAAAGTGGAACTAAGAGCATATTATTAAAACTGCATAGTTTACCTACGCACTGTAAATACTAGGCAATGCCTTCTTTCTATTATGATATTACAACTAGTAACGTCATAGTCTAACAAATCACATGTTGTTTTGTGAGTCACTTAGTCTCTCAGTTGCAAACAGTTTGCAGTCCTGATTAATCACTGTTTTGGTTTTATTATGACATCTGCTTTATTCCACATGCAGCTGCTAATACATGAAACATTTGCACACTCCCTAAGCCTAGGACATAATAAGGACTATGCTTATCAGTAAAATGTCAGTAGCAGACATAAAGAAGACCCACTATTGCATTTTTATTCATATGTCATATAATTTTGAATATAATTTATTATAATTGAACCTACTGCCAAGATGTCCATTATCACATCATCACAATAAAGCTAAACCCTAAAATAAGAAATTATGTAATTGCAATGGAGACTTTAACTGTTGCAATGAAAGAATGAACTCGGTTTGAGGTTCTCTTAAGAAGGAAAAAAGTCTATTTGATAGATGTAGATTAAAGCAGGATGCTGGCTGGCCTAGCCCACTAGTGTTGGGGTACATCATTAGCATCATTTACCTCTAGTTCACTAGTTTTGAATATGGCCCAGGTAAACACTGACCATAAGTCACTGCCATATGGTGATTGTTCACGGGCGTATGTAAAGTAGTTGGTGACCTCCCCTTGATCAGTTTTCTGTACTGCAAAAAATCACTTCCACAACTGGCAATCGCTGAAAGCTAAGGAATGAATAATTATGAAGACTGGAGCCATCCAAAAAAAGGGTTGCTGAACTTTAAGGAAGCAGTTAGAGGTAGCTTGCATTCTCATGGCCATTCACTACCTGTACAGAGGATAAAATAGTTCAGTTTCCATGGCTAAAAGTCAATCATGCAGCTTTTGGCACAATATTCAACACACAAACAGAAAAGAATATAGATTTATGATTTCAACTAAAGTAAAAATATAAAATGGAATAGTTCTTTCTTGCTATTAGGTCTCTTCTTTATTGCCTGTTGACCATTTGTTATTTGGATAAAAGTATAATTTTAGCTGTAAATTTAAACAAATGTAAACCTGTAATTTTATCACTCTTGAATTATGTAATAGATAATGGTATAGATGTGGGCAGATTCAAAGCATTTACTGAGTCCACTTAGCTCCAAACTTTTCTTAAAAATCATAGTTCAAATTTGAGTCCTTAATTCTGTTACACAGGCTCCTAATTTGCACAAGAGAACTTAAAAGAAAAATAGTGGGGATCTGATGCAGGGAATAGAGGATTCAAAATTAAAGCAACTGTATCGGTTTTATGAAATCCAGCATCATCTTTTGACATTCTGTTAGAGTTACATTAAAGGTTTCCTGGCATGGTTTCTAATTGGGTAATTACAGCCACAGTCTGAGTAATGTCTGCATGCTTTTTGTCTTGTAAAGTGATCTCCTATTATTAGAGGGAGTTTTGAATGAAAAATAGAGGCACTGGCTCTTCCTCGTTCAATACCTGGCATCTTTTGCATCTCTGTTTTCTGTAGTCTATTTTCTATAGTGCTGAGTAACAGTGATGCAGTTTAGGACCAAAAGTATGCGTTGGAAATGCTAGCCCAGCCCACTAGTTACTTTCAAGGAAACTTAATGTTGCCTTTTTTTATAAACATGTGGTGTTTTATGAATAGTGTTCCCCTTGGTACCCCACCTCAGGTTCATGCACACTCCATGTGCCTTTGATCAGAGATTTGCAGTAACAGTGCCCATTTAGCCCAAATATGCATTCTCTAGTCCTCCTCAAGCCTCATACCAAGGATAAATAAAATTGCATGGGTGAATTGCCCTCAGGTCCTTCTCAAATACTCTTTGACCTGAAACAGAGCATCTAGTGTGCCCACTTTACAGTAGTTTTAGTTTTACTCGAGTTTACATAGTAATTTTAATATTTGATAGAAAAACCCAAGTAAAAACTCTCCTTCCCTCCCCCCTCCCCACTTTCCCTTTTGTGAGGGTTTATCTTTGGGATTCTCCAAGCTTTCAGCACTCCCTTTCCTGCTAGGAATCCCTCCCAGTTAGCAACCAGAACACTTGGTGCCTTCACTGTTTGTTCATCAGCCAAGCGTAAGATCTGTGCATCTTTCAAAAGCAGATCTAGGAGAAACAAGGTTCAGGTTGCTTATGATGAAGCAGGCTCTGAGACTGGCCTCCAATCTAGGCTCAGAGAATTTTGCTGTGCAACAACCTTAGAGCACACTTAGCCCCCTATCAACCTCTGTGTTCCTGTCACCAAGATGTTTGTGGTATAAGAATGGTGGTACTGATAAAACATCTACAAATTGAAATTCTAGATCTCCCACCAGACAGCCTTAAAATAAATCTGTCAAAATGACCATTTTCAGAAACCTCCGGTAACAAAGTGATCACTGTTGAGGCTCCAAGTAATTCCAGTACAGGAAATGTTGTTGAAGACATCAACTTCTTCAGGAACCACAATACCAACCATGTGTCTATATTGAAACATCCCTCAGTACTGACCAGACATGGCCATTCCAGCAGAGATCATATTCTGAAACGGTCTACACCATCAGACTCCCCCATACTAACCCTGGTACCCAAACTGCTGCCCCGGGCTCTTATACCAGTGCACCAGAAGACGAGAGCTTCTAAAGTACCATCTTTGTCCAGCAAAAATGTACCACCAAAAGCATTCAATGTACTCTGTACCAATGCCATCTTGGCAGGTACCGTTGTCCTTGGTACAGACATTGATCATCTATGAATCCTATCCAGTTTCAGCTCACCTATGACTAGTACTGTGGGAGTTCAGATATTCCATAGATCTAGTTGTTTTGGAGATGCCAGAATCCCCATGGCTAGCTGGTACTTAATGTTTAGAGGTACTGAAATCTTCTGGCTCACTGAAACTGTTTGTTTTTTTCCCCCTGATGTTCTCCCAAGTGCTTAACAGTCCTTATTTTCATTATCTGTGCTACTTTGGAGTAAGTTGAGAAGGATTCCTTTGATTCTCAGATTTCTGTCCAGGGATCTCCTGTCTACCAGACAAGACACTACTCTTCTCTCACCTACCCTGAAAGAGAAACTGAGGGAAATATGATCTCAAGTCCCACTTCACTGGTTTAACTAATAGTGGATTCCTTCTTCTGTATCCTATGAGCCCCCTCAATGGCCTTATTTGAATCTGTGGGCTCAATATCACCAAGAGTTCAAGAGCTCCTAATTTTTCCTCTGGGGAACATTAGAGAGAGACATTTATCTGATCCAGTACTTCCTCCTCAATAACCTGAACATATGGAGGAGACTTTTGAGGCGCAAGAGCAGACGAGGAGTTGACACCTCAGATGAATATTTCATTGTCACCGGTTAAGGCTGTGAAGCGTCCACTATTTTCTTTGGCTGATGATTCAAGCAGTTTCAGGAGCTTCTGAAATACATTGCTAACTCACTCCAAATTCCATTAAAGTGGGTCCAAGAGTTACAGCATAAACTTCTGGATATCCTACACACAATCTGCTCTGTACATGGGCTTTATCTGTAAATGATGCTCTACTGGAACCTGCAAAAGTCATTTGGCAGAATCCAGCTATGGCACCACCTACTTGTAAATGAGCCAACAAAAAGTATAATGTTCCATCATAATCTCAATTTTATGTTCCTGTTCTCCATCAAATGATTTGGTGGTAGAGGCAATTAATGAGCATGATAGACAACACCATATAAAGTCTGCACCTTATGATAAAGACCAAAAATGATTTGATCTCCAGTCGCAAGAACTACTGTTTAGCAACTCTGAAGTTCAGGATCACAAATTATCAAACTCTGATGTCAAAGTACTATGTCCAATAAACTTAATAGCCTTCATTGAACTCCTGCCAGAGAAACATCATAAGCCATGTAAGAGGAAGGGTTTCTACTCCAAGTATTTTCTGGTTCCAAAAGAGAATGTGGATGGAGACTGAGACTAGATCTCAGACTTCTAAATGCATTTGTAAAATCACAGAAGTTCAGGATTGCAAATCATTAGACTCTGGTTCACGGCCCTTAACTTTCAGGACACAAACATTTTCATGTTGTAATTTATTTCTCACAAGAGGTTTCTTTTGTTTTATGGTCTATCAGGATCACTTCCAGAATTAAGTGCTTTCCTCTGTCCCAAGGGTGTTCTCAAAGATTATAACAGCAGTAGCCACCCACCTATAAAGGCTAGGTACATCTTTCTGCAGCTCAGGCAACCATGTCCCGGTTCCAGAGGTTAGGTCTTCAGCTCAGCATCAAAAAGTCAATTTTGACCCCAGAACAACAGATTTCATAAGGGCTTCTCTGGATAACAACCTGGGCTTACCTACCTGTGAATAAGTTTAAGATACTAACAAACCTCATTTGCAAGGTTTAAATAAGTCCCCAAACAGCTGTGAGAAATTGTCTTCAACTGCTAAGATGTGTAACAGCTTCTCATCAGGTGAGTTGGATTACTGAAGTACATCTTTGGTGCTTCCAAAGATAGCTCAGAAAACTCCATATCGTGACCAAATATTGTTTAAACAAGCTGGTATCTGTCTCTCACCGTGTATTGGATTCACTCAATTGGTGGAAGGACCGGTCTGAAGTTTCTCAGCCTTCTCCCGCTATCACTTTAATACTGGATGTATCCTTGGTGAGATAGTCAATGCATCTAAGATCTCTTATCATATAGTGCATGTGGTCTGCTCAAGATCTTTTATACATCAACATTCTAGAACTGAGAGCAACCAGGAATGCCAGTACTCTTTTCCTTTTCCTTTTCCTAACTGAGGAAAGTCCATCAAGATCATGATAGCCAATATAGCTTGTATGTCTTACATCAATTGCCGGGGAGGAGAGAGGGCCCCTTCTTCTTGTGCAGAAGCCATAAAACTATGCAACTGGTGCATTCACAGTCAAATCCTGATCTCAGCTTTTCTTACCAGAAATACAAAACACTACAGCTGACAATCCCAGCAGGCATTTCTCCCAAGATTACAAGAGGGCACGAGACTCGAGAATTCTTCATCATATTTTTCTAACCTGGGAGCTCCGAGAAGTGGTGGACCTCTTTGCTACCACTTTCAACAAAAAGTGCAGGAACTTCTGTTCAAGAGGGGATCTGGGTCCTCTTTTCCTGGAGGCGAGGGGATGCTTTCCTTCCTTGGATGAAAGGCCTTCTCTACAGACATCAACTAACACAATTACTCCTGAGGGTGCTGATCTGGATCAAACAAGAAAAAGCCAGGGTCATTTCACTTGTACTGACTTAGCTTAGACAAGCCCTTACCTGATTCATCTTACTTCTTTCTTGTGCATCTCAGGTCCTTTCACTTGTTCCCCATCTTGTTGTCCCAGGATGCCAGTCGAATTCTTCATCCCAACCTGTGAATTCTTTGATTTAAGGCACATCTCCTATGGTTCTCAGGGACAGAAACTTCCTTTTTTTTTTTTTTCTTTTTTTGACAGAAATACAACAGGTACTGTTAAAAAGCAAAGACTAAGCAAAATATTTACTTTCAGAAATATAAGGAATTTCAGCATTAGTGTGTCCAACGACAGACTTCATCTGCTTACTCTTCCCTTTCCGTTGTCCTTGACTGCTTGTTGGGATTAAAGCCAGATCTTTCTATGAGCACTGTAAGGATTCACTTGGAAACTATCAAAGGCTTTTATTCTCATGTGGTGGGCTCTTCAGTTTTTGCTCACCCTGTGATGGCAAGATTTCTCAAGGATTGATGAATCTCTTCCCACAAATTAAGGAACCTAGCCTAGTATGAAAGCTAAACTTGTTCCTTAATTGTCTTATAATGCTCCCTTTTGAACAACTGGATACCTGTTCACTATTTTCTCTCTCTGAAGATGGCCTTCTTGGTGGCCATCATTTTTGTCCAAAGTGTTGGAGAAATGGTAGCTCTGATGACAACCCTCCCTTTATAGCATTCTTCAGGGACCAAGTTCCATTGTGTCGTCCTCCTAGATTTCTACCTAATGAGTCTTCCGAATTCCATATTAACCATGTTCATCTACTAGTTTTTTTTCTGAAAACGCCACTGACCCAGTGATGAAGCCACCTTATATTATTTGGATGTCCACAGCTCTTCTGATTGCTATTTAGACAGAACTAAGCATTTTAGAAAGTCTCCTAGGCTCTTTGACTCAGCTGCCGACAAATTGGAGGAGCTGCAGTTTCATCTCAAAGATTCTCAAGGGATAATAGACCCAGAGATCCACTTTGTTAGGATGCTGCTAATGTTCAAACTCTTTCTAGAGTAGTAGCCTATTCTACAAGATCCTAATTTACTTACATGGCCCTACTGAAGGATGTTCTTGATGTTGAAATTTGCAGAACTTCTACGTGAACTTCAATGCATATGTTTTCCAAACATAATGCTTTGCATCCTGCTTCTAGAAGAAATGCTGTGGTTGGCAATGAAGTCTGGTCTTCACTGTCAGATCCAACTCTGAATCACTCACATCCTTCAAGGAATGCTGTTCTGGACTTACCTGAAGTGGAGCATCCAAAAGAAAACTACTTGAAGGAGAGGTTACTCATCTTTGTGCAATAACTGGAATTCTTTGAGATGTGCCGCTAAGGGTGTTCCGCTATCCCTGCACCTGTCCCCCTCCCTTCTGCTTCAGAATCCTTTGTATCAGGGCTTTGCCATGGAGAAGAAACTGAGAACAGTTTGCCTGTGCGGCTGTAGATAGTTCTGGTACCAGGTGCAAGGAGGACTAGAGCATGTGCACTTGGAAAATGGGTACTGCTACTGAAAATCTCTGATCAAAGGCACATGGAGGGTGTTGTGCACCTGAAGTGAAGCACTGATTGGGATTCGTGTCTTGAACTTCAGTTACTGTGAGTAACCTTTCTTTATCACTGTGATTGCTCCTATGTAACTTGGATTTAGTGATTCTGACCATGAAACATGCTTATTCCAAACATCACCTGTGGAGACTCTAATATAGATTGGCAATTTCCCAGAAATAATATTAAAGTCTGGTGCAAGATCCTTTTTTGCAGATATAGTGGATAATTATAATTAAGGCCCAACTTGGATAGCACTATGATTTGTCAAATAATTGTGGCTGAGTTGCAGACAAGACATGGAAAATCATGAAAAAGTAATAATGGACCTTTATTGCGGTAATTTGGAAAAGCCAGAGAAGACCTATTTGTTTAAGAGAAATTTGCTGGCACAATATAAACACTCAAGTTTGTTATGCCTGCTAATTTTTGTTGACAACCAGACATTTTGCTGCCACTATATTTAGTCAGTAATGTGTGGGGCTGACAGCCAGAGACCTAGCTACTATTAGTTTGGATAAATGGGGTTCTACTGTACTAGTGGGGGAAAAAGTGTGTTTGCAAACCACAGTTTTGCGTACATTTTGAGAACTGTGCAAAGTAAACTAATTAAAATCAAAATTGCAGTGGCAGCCTAATATTGCAGGATCCACAATTTCTGCAATATCTCAAAGTAGGGTCTGAATTATAATTGCTTTGGGTATTACAAATTGGTCTTAAAATTATAGACATTTAGAATAAAAATGCAGCTGTAGATCAGTGATGCCATTCCAAAGTCAGAATTTGTCAAAAGCTGCTACTAGGAGGTGTCTGAGATACTACAGGTTTTTTTGCTATACTTACCATGAGAAATAACTATAATTGTCCAGCAATTATTAGCAAAGGTATAATGACAGCCATTTGTGTTCAAAAGTGCATAAAACATTGTTTCTATACTTCAGCAGTAGAATTCTTTGCTAACACCATCAACATAAATACTTCTATGACCTTTTCATAACCGTCATGGCTCATCTTCATTTAATGAGGGGCTAGACAAGACATTTGGAAATTTATGTATTCTGTTAATTGTGTGGTGCAGTGGAGGCTAGAAGGGGTTTGTTTTAAGGCTCTTCTATAGCAAGGACAGGGAATTATCTGTATGGAACTTTTTTGGGGTTTATGGGTGTGTTGGTAGCATGATGAACATGATCTGCCTGAAACCTATAGTAGGCACAAATGGTTCTTGCTGTGATAACATTTTTGTTCGTTGGGAAATAGAGGAATCAAATTAGAAGTAGCTCGATGTTCACTATGGCACAATGAAAGCAGGAGGTAAAGAATCCCCAGTCTGTCCTGGCTATCTCTCAGACTTTGAGCTGTCCTAAATGCAGGTGGTGCTTGGTGGGCTCAAGATGACTGAGACACAGACTTGTGTCCTTTCCACCTATTTGAAGCTAATGGAGAAATGCAAATCCTATGGCTTGTGAAGATATATTGCTTCTCTCCAGGAAGGCAGGATCTCATTTATCTGTAAACATGTAAAAGTGTGTTTCAAATTTAATGACAAGACAGAATGTATTATGTCATCTCCTCTTGAGGTTGGTTATTGACAAGACTGTGACTAGGCAGCTTCAACCCATTTGGATCAGGTTAGCTTTTATTATCTCTTTTAGTGTGGAACTGAGAACATTGTATAGAAACAACTCCAATCAATTTGGTAGATCATGTTCTTCTAGCAATGGACAAAGGACATCTATCCTTGCTGATAATGGTAGTTCTTGTGACCAACTTTTAACACAGTAAATCAATGGAATGGCTAATTAAGTTAAAATGTCTCTTTAATAGAACTGAAGTCTCAAAAGCTGGTGATGGGTACTTGATTGAGTTGCTCAAACACTTCCCATTTGGGGTTATGAAGAGTTCTATCTTGCCCCTCCCATTAGAAGGTGTAAGAGGGCGTAAGCCTACATGTCACTGAAAGTGGATGATTGTACATAGTGCTTTGATCCTTTTTACCGCTGTTGTGTTGTAGACTCTCTTTGTGACTGTGACCCAACACCGTGCCTAGGGTAGCCACCTGAAAATGCCAAGGTCAGGGCAGGCTGTAAAAGGAGAGCAGATTCTCCCAGCACTGGTGGGTGACACTGAAGTCAGACTTCCCAACCAGCCACAAACATTGCTTCTGATTCCCCACACTGGTTATCAAGAAGTCAAAATAAAATATACACAACCCCTGTACTGCATTCCAGTCTCTGGCTCCCAATCAGCCACTAGGTCTAGTAAAGAGACCAGTTATTTAAAAGGCTATGCTGTTTACCAAAAAGGTTTCTCCTGACCCCAAAGGGATCAGTACCAGATCAATATAAGTTTGGATCTTACCCAAAATACCATGCTGCCAGCCAATCCTTTAGTAACGAAAATTAAAGGTTTATTATAAAAAGAAAGAAACAAACTATAAGAGAAATGTTAAAGGATTAAAGCAATCAGACACATACAAATGATTTGAAAGTCTGTATACATCAGATTTCCAGTAGAATTGTGGAGTTTGCAGGCTTGTATAATCCCTCTGGTATACATTCAGTACCTGGATGGGTCTCAGTCCTTTGTTTCACAGCTTTAGTTCAGTTGTAGATGAGTTGATCTAGAGGTAGATGACACACTGAAAGACCGAAGACAAAATGGATGTTGTGAAGCTGCCTTTTATGTTCTTTGGTGTATGCCATGCTGCTTGTGGAATTTTACAGGAATAAAATGGAGTCCCGAGTCACATGAGTAAGTCCTGGTGACTCATCAGGTATATCCCTGGCTTCTTCCCCTGGCCCCTTGCACCTGTGAATCTCTTAATGGGCCATTAAGCAGGCTATTGCTGCAGCCATCCTGTCTGGGGTGTGGCCCAGACACAGCACAATTTGAAATACAGATATCTCAAACATATCCATAACTTCCATTACATATATATATATATATATATATAATAACACATGAACATAAATATCATCATCTTACTTAGCACATTATAGCCTTTCTAACAGTACCTGACATGGCATATCTCACATTAATTACTATGATTTTGACATTGATGTCAAACAACATAATAAATGCCCCTCCCAATCTAGCCAGCGTGACACCCCCAACATGAGATTGGTGTAGAAGGGAGTAATCAGAGCTCCTGAATACACCTCAAGGGCCCCCCTAATCCAGCCAGTGTCACAGTGACTATCTGGCAGACACTTATGTTTAGATAAGATACAGTTGCTTTAAACTTAACCAGGATAAGATGGTAAGAATGTTCATAGGTGGGGAAAATGTAGTAATTCTGTGAAATGCAGGTAGCATGTGCATGCACATTACTCTAGGAGTGAGACTGACTTACATCAGACAGGTCTGCAGTTTAGTGGTCCTGGTGAATTACTCTCTCAGCACTGAAGCCCATATTAAAGTCCACTCTTATTTGGGCTTCTGCTGAAATTGACTTTGAAGCTGTAGCAATTGCAAAATTGGTAACAATGTAGTCCAGTGACTGTCTTCCTCTATGTTCCTCCAAAATAACAAAGGTCAGCTGGGGAATTCATAAAGTCCAGCAGGCACTTTAGGTGCACAAGTCATTTTGCATGGCAGTGGATGGAGGATATGGGGTCTCGTGTAGAGATGCGAAATAACTGGGGGTTAGAAGAAGGTGGTGTTTCAGCTTCTGTCTTCCTCTCAACACACTGTGCTGCATAGATGTGGGAAGGAGCTGGCTCAGCACTGCGGGCAGGAGTTAAAGCAACTAGCTTCTCACCTCACTTAAATAGAACTTGTAGTGAAGAATGGGGAGGGAGGGATAAAGTAGAGGCAAGAGCCTGCAGCTCAGGGCCTTGAGTTCACTCCACTGGGTCCTAGCAGCCTCCATACACTGTATATATTGCTGTGATCTCTGACTTTCCCTGGTGACCCACCTAAGGGTTGAAAGCCTTAGTCTGAAAGCTCCTGCTGTAGTTAATTCTGTTGGCTTATTAAAAAAGTGCAGATATTAATCTTTAAAGCACACGTTCCTTGTTAGAAGAAAGTTTTTGTAATACTTTAAGTTCAAAGTATTGATAAAGTTTAAATTATAAGAGGCCAATCGTGATCCATACTCAGAACATCTCTTGCTGTTGATCTTTTTTGCAATGTCCAAATGTGCATTAGGTGCTTTATAAAACAGATTAAAAAATAGGACTTGAGCCTGTCCCCAAAAGATTACTATATAACTGTATATATGTGGGTGGGCACAAGGAGAATAATGAACAGCAGGAGACGTTAGGGTGGGCAAGGCCAAAGATTACAGTAATGAAGTCACGCTTTACTCATTTTAAGCATACATTCATCTTGATGTTTCCATGGGTCAATGGTAGTCAGTGGGTGTCCCATACATAATGGAGCTGCAGGATGAGCCCATACTTACATGGATCTCCACTCATGTAAACAGTTTAATTTACTTCACTGGGACCCACTCATGTAAATGAAGATTTCTAGGATCAGGAAACTTTCCTTCCTTTCTTGACTTTATGCTTAACATAACTTAAATGAGAACAAGAGACCACTCCATATCGATTTTCAATTTCCAGTCTGAGTGGAGTGTAATACTTTTTAAATTAAAAAAACTGGGTCAATCTTTGCACAGGGGTTAATGTGACCTAATAAGATTGGAATTATGCACACAATATCCAGCCTCAAAAATAAAATTTAAAGTGAGCATGCATTATTTAGCAGATTGTACAGCATCAGTCAGTGTGGAGCTAAAGGGGCAACTTGTAATGATCTATTATGCTGTGGGCGCCCCAAAATAACAATGGGCTTGATCCTGTTCCCACTGAAGTCACTGGCAAAACTCCCATTCACTACAATGGGAGCAAAATAGAATCAAATAGTTGTTGGACAAAGGAGTTCTCAAGCAGATGCATGTTGTAAATTAATATTAATATAGTATAGGTTATTTATTAGACAAAGTAATACTATGTGGGGATAAATTGCATTCCTAAGATTAGCTCATAATTCTTTTGAATGGCAATGCTGAACAGAAACTTTGAACTTCAGTGTTCTGGAAATCCTGGAAAAAATATATTGTTGGTTCTTTTTTTTTTTGAGAAGACTGTTTCTTCTCAAACCAGAGATTCGAATCAGAAAGCCTGAACTACCAAACGTTCTTCTGAAAAATACCATGGGAAATATGTATGTAGTTAGCTTGATAAATTTTAGACTTAACCACTAGCAGTCAGTCAACAATAATATTTCTCTCTAATCTTGAAACTAACACCACTATGTAAAATCCCATAATAGGAATACAGACAACTGTAAGATAGAAATTGGAGAACTTGTTTTGCTAACTGTGAGTTGTTTGTGTGTATCTGTCTTGCCTCCTATTTTGTAAGACCTTCAGGGCAGGGACTGACTTTGTGGGAAGTGTCTAGACCAATGGGAAGTTGGAGCCTTCAAATGCCACTGGAATACAAATAATGAATAATAGATTTTGAAAAGAACTAAAAGTCGAGACTAAAGTTTCATTTGACTATGGCAAATCCTGAATTTATAGACTACTGCATGTCTTTTTCTTTTGTGTTTTTGTTTTATTTTCCTGGAAGCCCTAGAAGTTGGAGAAGAATCAAACAAGAATCTGAGTAGCACAGGTGTCTATTTAAAAATAAACACATACTTTTTATAATTTTTTCTCAAACAAGAGTTTAAGGGGGGAAATGTTTCATAGAAATTCAGAAGTGGGAAAATAAGGCTTTCTGCAGCATTAAAGTGTGTTGAATTCTCCATTGTTACATACCTGATCCATAATCCAATGCAAGGACTACAGGACTAGACCCTAAATTTGTTTTTAAAGCATTTAAAACATTTTTCTTTCATTTTACTCTTTTCAGTAAGAGTATGGGAGCAATCATTATATCATTTATGATCCGTATGCGTCTTTCCATCATTTGCTAAAGTGCTCTGGAACTGTCCCTGAAAACAGCAGTCGGGCCTGTGTAGCATAAAACAAATGAATTGGTAAATGAACTATTTGAGATCAGAGCATAGCTGAACTTTGCATCTGCTAGGTTTTTTCAGTCTTGAATGATGTGATTTATAGATTTTGAAAACGTTTGCCTTTGTGCTAAAATGTCATTTTTGTACACAAGATGGCACTGTTTTCCTTTTCAATGAGAAGTGTACAACAAAACTAAGGCTTCAGCTATCTGCCACTGATTTACGGTATTATTCACATTTGATTCACATATGTTGAAACTAGACTCTTTGAAGAACTCTGTTATCAAACTTATTTCCTCCATGAATGCTTTTTAATAAATAAAGGTGGTGTCCACAAATCCTGTAGCTGAGGATTTTTCAAACTGTTTAAATACTTGTATTTCATTAGAGATTTTTTTGGGGCAAGGAAGCAAAAGTAATTTCTCAAGAGAATTAAAAAAATAATTTAAAATAGTTAAATGGAGGCAACCAACTTGGTTTAAAAAAAGATATAGCTCTTTTGAGAGTGTTCTTTCAACAAAAGGAAAGGTGTGTACCTGTGCGTGTGTATGTTTCCCACCTTCCTCCTGTGTTCACATTTTTAAAGGATTTTTTGGATGGACCTGAGAGGAAAGCACCAGACATGCTCAGACTCACTCCTTCTCCTTTCTTTTCATGCACACACATGCCTGAGGCTTGCAGTCTTTTGACTGTTTCATCCCTGCTGTTGCTATTACTAGGAAAAGCACCTTTTAGCTTGAAGCATCCTTTATTAAACTGTGAAACTGACAATGACCATGCTGCTGTCATGTGCCTAAAGATAAGAAACTAAAAAGAGCTAAATATATTTTCCCTTTTATCTCTTCAAGCGATGGGGGTGGGGAGTATTGAATCTGAGGGGCTTACTGTAACACAGTTTTTGGGTGAGAATGTGATAGTCAAGTTGAATGGCGTATCTTTAAAGTTTTCATAAAAATCATGTGTGGTGGTCTATTTCTAATAAATACCCTACAGGTGAAATCCTGGCCCAGTTTAGGTCAAGGGCAAAAGTCTCATTAGACTTCAATGGGGCTGGGATTTTACCCTGAATGTATATATGAGGTATCGCTGTTTGGTATCATAGAGATGTTCTACTGATAAAGCCTATTGCACTTCTAATAGATCAGATTCTCATTTCATCTATGCTAATCCTAAGAAATCCCACTGATATCAGTATAGCTACTTAGCACTTGCACCAGATCATGTGAGAACCAGATTTGGCCCAGGGCGTAAGAGAAGGTAAGAACTTGAAATCCATTTCCATGTGCTGTGAATCCCATCCTGAAAATTGCACCATGTAGTGGCCTATTGACTTGTGTGACACTTTATATTTTGCTTATCAATAAACTTGCTACAAATTTAGAATTTTCACCCAATAAAATCTAAATTTTCAGAGGTAGTGAAAGCCCTTTCTATCACCATTTGGTGAGAATCACTTTTTTTAGTATTATAAAGGGGCATTGTTTACAAGAAGAGTAACAAGAAAGTACTTGGAAGTGATGATGGCTTTACATCTGGTATTAGTGCCTTATTTTCAAATGAGTGTAAATTGTTGAACATTTAGTATTATAATAAAGAAATACTGTACGTGCATTTCAGATGGGATGCAAAAACATAATTTGATAAGAGGCTGTGCTAATAGTAAACTGTAATGCAAGCAGAGGCTATTTTTTGAAGTTGCTATAATTTATTCAGTGTTGTAGGTGATTAAGGTGCTTGGTTTTTTTAGTTACATTAGTTGGGTTATGATAGTGCAAAACTAAGCTGCTTTAAGCAGCCAGTGATTAAATTTTTGT
Organism: Emydura macquarii macquarii; assembly: GCF_026122565.2. Classification (NCBI taxonomy): domain Eukaryota; kingdom Metazoa; phylum Chordata; order Testudines; family Chelidae; genus Emydura; species Emydura macquarii. The sequence continues at coordinate 18,868,093 of NW_027131527.1, read as the reverse complement.
AGTTTGGTGTAGCAGTTCTGATGCCTTTATAGATAATCCTCTTTTCCAACAGATAAATAGTATCTACTATCAGAGAAATACTTCTTAAAAAGTACAGTGAAAATGGTGCTATATCAGCTAACAGCGCTTCTCATAAATTGGTGAAGTATGAGTGGAGGAGGGTCTAAAGTGTCATAAGATTGAAAACAGAAGAACAATTCTGCACACTGAACTTCTGTGTACATAGAAAGAATCAAACTGCAGACAACACAACGAAGCCCATAGATTTTTTTGTAGGTGTCATTTGCAACCAACACTTAGAGTTTGTCACTTTTCAGTTCATTAATGTAAAACAGTACAGATCTATTCCTGCTGAACGATTTAGTAAAAAACTGAAGTTATGTTGTGGAAAAAGTCTGACTCTGATTGTGTCAAAGTCTAATTGCAAGTCACCAGAACCATATTGTTCTTGTACAACGAACTGGAGCATAGGAGCCTGGTCATGAAACCCAGATGAGCAGTGGTAAAAGGTGAGGAGGTGGAGAGAGAGAGAATGGATTCATGTAGGTTATTAGCTGAAGACGCTTTAATATTTATGAAGTGTTTTTTTTTTTTTTTTTTTTAATCCAAAGTCTTAGGATCCAGTTACAGGGAGCTGCGTCACCCTCTAGATCACATGGTAATTGTTGCTATTTCAAGGATCAAGTCTTGGAGAGTGGCACAAAGCCCTCCTTTCCCCCCCCCTTCTTTTGTACCACTTAGTGTTGGACAGTGATTATCGTATGATGGAGGGAGAGCTCCTGCTCTGATCAAACGCAGTTTAGGAGCTCAGTGGACTGAGTGTGCTTCCCCCCCCCCCTCACTCTCATGGAGTGAATCTGGCGGATATCAAGGGAGGAAGGGCAGCTCTAATTGGTTTCTCAATGAAAGATAATCACCTATTCCCCGGAGAGGGTTCGGATTAGCACTCAGCATCTCCTCTCTCCACTGATTTCAGATTTCTCTGCCTCCGTTTACAGCCCATTCAGCAGTAAGTGGATCGAAGAAAGCTGTTCACCACCCATTAGTGGCAGCAGATCTCCCTCCTCACTCACTTAGTTGGACGCTTCATTCACTCAGCGCTCGCCTTCCCCGTTGCTGCTGCGGGATAACAAAGTTAGCGAAGGGTGGAAAATGAGCGATCTGGAAGGGGACTTTGCCAAGATTTTGCAGCTGAAGGAAGAGCGAATTAAAGAGTTGGAGAAGCGATTGTCAGAGAAGGAAGAGGAGATCCAGGAGCTGAAAAGAAAACTGCACAAATGCCAGTCGGTGCTGCCCGTGCCCACCACCCACATCGGACCCCGCACCACCAGGGCACAGGGCATCTCGGCCGAGCCCCAGACCTACCGGTCTTTCCACGATCTCAGACAGGCGTTTAGGAAATTCACCAAATCTGAAAGGTAGGACCAGCTGCTGGGGGCATGGGCAGGCGCCCTCTGCCCACCCCCCTCCCCTTGTAGCCAGCATCGCGTTGGAAGCCTACGGCCCTTGGGGGATGGTTTCTAGGGGGTGGGGTGCCTAAATCCTGTCCCCTCCTGGGAGCTCCTCGCACCTGGGGTTAAGGGGACAAGGTGGCAATGGTCGGAAGACGAAGGGGCCTCTCACATGATGTTGGCAGGCTGTGGAAGGGAGAGATCCCCGGGCGAGGCGGGGGCGGAGGCGGGATCCGCTGCGCGGGGTAGCCGGAGCAGGAGAGCCTCCCAAAGTTCCTCGGCGGGCTCCTCTGTATAGCGGGGGCTGATTCCGAGCCTGCCCCGCTCGCAGCCACGGGCGGCCGCCGCCGCCCCGCGCTCCCCAGTCTTCTGCTGGCGACTTGCCTCCCTTCCTCCCCCCCAGCGGGCAGCGTGTCCGGGATGTGCCGTGTCACGGCCCCCTCCCCACCCGCGGCTGCTCCCTGGCTGTGCGTGCCTGAGCCGCGGGGTGGGCATGCTCGGTAACCACCATTGGACCCGCTGCCCTCCACAACTTGCTCCCTCAACAAAATGGAGGGGGGGGGGAAAGGGGGTGTCCAGACTGGAGACCAAAGCGGAGCGGGCAGGGAGCGGCCGAGAGGCAAAACCCGGCCCCCTCCTGCCTGGCGGCTGCTGCTGCTGTGAGACTCCCGGACACCGGAGAAGCCCCATCGATCGGTTCCAGCATTAAAGCCCCCACGGACATTAGCGAGAGGAAGTCGAGAGCGCATTAGGGGCTTTTAGGCGCTGGAAGTGCAGAGCACGAAATGCAGGCTGCGGGATATTGAATATCCCATTAACCCCCCCCCCCCCGCCTGCTCCTCTCTCGGGGGAGGCTAGTGGGGAGCCGCGGTGCAGTCACGCGAGCGGGAAAGTTGGGGGAAGGCTCTTAGCAATGGGCTAGTGCGAAGTTGCTGGGGGCGCCCCTCTGCTGCAGCGGTGCGGGGACTGGGGGTGCAGCAGCCCCCCGCCCCACCCGGCTTGAAGCGGTTTCCATCCGATCCAAGATGTACGGTTTGGTTCGCTGGCTTTCAGCACTCGCCTATACAAAGCGTTCCGGCAGCGCCTACGCTGGGCTGGGGAGCCCGTCAGGGGCTCGGCCGGCCCCGGTAGCCCGGTCTCTGCTGCCCCAAAGCAGCCCCTCTCCCTGCCCGGCTCCCTTCGCAGCTGCCCCTAATCGTCCGGGGCCCCTCTGCTCTGGACACCGGCGGGTCTGGTGGAACGTGGGCCTGCCCCTCCAGGGCAGCGGAGGCGAGAGGCCAGTGGCCACAGCTCCAGCCCGGCCAAACTGGCACAAATGTCCGCTCCTCTCCTCCATCCAGTGGTGGAAACTTTCAGCCTTCCTAGCCTACATCCGCGGGAGCGGACGCACCCCTCTGGAGAGTGGATATTAGGGCCCCACTGCTGCCCTGGAGGATCACATTCTCCTTCCCTGTTGTTATCTGTGAGGATTATTGTAGCTGATTACCCCGCTTCCTGCCATCCCTGAGAAGCGCTGGGCTGAGTTCAGATAGCAACTCGCAGAGAGCAAGTCTATGGGAGGCGAGGAGGTTGCATGGGAACAGTGGGGAATTGTTCGTGTGAGAGAGCAGCAGAGTTACCAGTTGGCCTGTGTGAGAAACGTCTGTGAGCCTGTGCTACAGACCCAGCCCATTTGAAAGAGCCAGAAGGGTGTGATTAAAAGTTGGCTTCGTCACAGCGTCAACTCCTGCCTCTCTCTCTCTCTCTCTCTCTGTGTTTGATGTGGAAATTGACTGACTATTTCCCAGCTGGTTTGGGTGACTTACTCGCCTCCTTTTTTTTTTCTTCTACCAGACCCAGACTACTTCTGCCTGTCTGCCTCTTTAAGAAACTCAGTTCCCTAAAGATTGATTTGGGTGTAAGCCTGGTTTTTTTTTTTTTTTTTTTTTTCATTCAATGGTTCCTTTGCTACATTTCACCGCGGCTTTTTAATTGCTACTTGACGACTGGGTTTATTTTTAAATTCCTCGCAGTCTGACAGTCCTGCTTTTCAGACTGGAGGGGGTTCCACCAGGGCTTGAAAGAGAGCACTGTGGATCTCAAATTAAAATTCATTTGGGCTTGCAATATGGCATTTCGAGTGATAATTGTCAAGTGTGTGACATTCCCACTGGAAAAGCCTTTAAAAAGAGACCTGGTATGGAAGTGGCTGCCAACAGCCCCTCCTGGTGTGTCCAAAGTCGAGAAAAGCTCGATATGTGGAGGGATTCTCTAGCTGCAGACAGATTATTCATTTCATTAGATGTGTCAAAGAACATATTTTTCTCGCAATGTGCTTTGCAAGTATGTCCCCATTTCCTCCTCTTTCTGGTTTACACTAGGACAGAGGGTAAACTTTTCCACTCAGTATCCGGGCTCATGCTTTAGAATGGAAACCATAAAGTTTATTTTCAGCAGGCTGACTCACTATAGTATAAAGAGTTATGACAAGTATAATATATGGACATAGCAATGGTTGGAATTGGGAGGTGGGGGATGCATCAGAACATTTAAAGGAGCAGTATGTGGTTGATAGCAATACAAAACAAGAACGCCTTTTTTCTGTCAGAAAAGTATGGCTGATTGGCTCATTCTGAAAGCAGGTATTGCTGAAATAAGGGAGCGCCCCTCAAATTTCTGACATTCCAGTTTAAGTATTTTGCTTCTAAAATGTTTGTCCTGTCCCTGGGTTCCCTTGCTAAAAGTTGAAATAATGTTGATAGGTTTTTTGGAGCTAAAAGAGACAGTTCTATTGAGTTGACTGAGCCTACAATAACAGAGCCTCTAGCATTGTGCCCAGTGACTGCTGTTAAAGTTATAGCATCCTCTTTAAGGGTTAATTGCTGGACAACTTGGAGCTTTCTCATCAACTGCAAAATAAATGTACTGTGAATGCTGACTTCCTATTTAGAACCTGAACACTATACAATAAAAACTATATATGTTAATATTATTGTTACTGAAATTTCATTCAAAATATTTGAATCGGCTACAGGAAAATAGATTTTGAAATATTTATTGCCACAAAATTCAAACAAACTTCTCTAACTTCAAACTATCGTTGCCACTCAAATGCCTTATGATACATTATCCAGATTTACTCGCATCAGTTGAGTATATAATATTAAGAACTCCATAAATAATCTTTGCAAAATGCATATGACATCCAGTGAGAACAGGGAGAAAGAGGTCTGGGCTCTTAGCATATTTCAAGCATATGATAACATCAGTGAAAATATATAAAAATCCAACTCATTGAATAAGGCCTGTGGACTTTTGGAAATTCATATTATTGAACAGACTGCTGAAATGTACAGCATTATCTGAATCTATACTATGAATTGCCCTAACCTGATATTTAGTGAATGAGACAGCTGTCCATTTAAAAAAAAAATAGAAAGCTAAGACCGGCATTGGAAGTGAACTCCTTTTCTTTCAATTAAAGCAAATTCATCCTGTTTCTTTCTTTCACTGAAGACTTGAAATTTTTTTTTTAATTTGGCCAAGTTATCCATAATAAAATCATCTTGGATCAGAGACTATTTTGGTCAAGATTTGCAGCTGTCACTTCAGAAAATTGCTCTGAACTGGACATAGTGTTATAAAATATAACTTAACATGGCCAAAACCAAGCTCCTGATCTTTCCCTCCAAATGCCTCTCCTGCCCTCTTCTTTCCCTGTAACGGTGACCAACATTACCATTCTCACTGTGGCTCAAACCTGCAATCTTAGTCATCTTTAACTTGGCCTTTTAATTTGACCCATGCATCCAGACCGTATTGAAATCTTGGCACAGTAACTCCCAAGTAACTCAAGATTCAACTTCTGCTTTCTCCCCATGTTGCCAAAACTTTTGTCCAAGCCCTGATCATCTTGTGCCTTGTCTACAGTAACTGTCTCCTCTCTAGTCTTGTAAAACATGTAGAAATCTACAACCTGATAATGGTCAGAAAGGTGACAAGCTGTGATCACTACTGTGGACTGGCTAAGAGTTACACACATTCTATTATATTTGTTGCCTTGTCTCTTCCATCCCACCTGACTCTATTTGTTTCATCCACCTGTTTTTGTTTTGTTTTTTGTTTTTTTTGTCTTTTAGACTGTGCATTTTGGGACAGAGACTGTTGTTTGTTATATTTTTACACAGTGCTTAGCCCAATTGGGCCCAATCTGATTAAGGCCTTTAGGCAGTATTACAGTGGGAATCTTTTCTTTTCCACCAGCAAAATGCCTGTTAATGCCCCTTAATGAGTTAATACTTTCATGTCCTTAATAATTTTTGTTTCTCTTTTTAAAATTCTCTCCATGGAGGTGCCCAAAAAGGGATACAGGGTTCTAGGTACAATCTTGCAATGCCATAGGGGGAGAGTTATTCTTTCCTTGTTCGGTGATGCCTCTGCATGGGCATTCCAAAAATCTCAGTGACTTTTCATATTTTTGCATCACACTTCAAGTTCGCATCCACTTTACTGTCTATTGCCCCTTAGTCTCTTTCAGTATTTCTAGTTTCCAAATATCTCACTCACATAAATTACCTGTGTTTTCAGACAGTTTGTACCACATGTGTATGCTTGCATATTTCCAGAGTGCTTCTGTCTTCTGTAGGACTTGCAGGTGCTCAGTGTCTCACAGGATCAGATACTTTTTATTTCTTGCGCCTATTGCTAACTTGTAATATATACTGCAGAATTTTTCCATTGTTAATGATAATTAATTGTATAATTCCTATGCCCTTACTGGGTCCTTACTGGTGGTTGCAACACTTTTCAATTTAGTATCTGAGAGTTTAATTAAGGCTTTGAGTTCTTGTTCCATATAATTAATGACGTTATTAAACAAAACTGGGCTCAATAATGATCCTTGCAGCATTCACTGACCAACCTTCTTCTCCTCTCTCCTCCATTTACCCCCAAATTCAATGGCACCGTCGCTCTTTACAGAACGTAGTGTATGTGCTGATGAGTTCCTTGATGGCTGCTGTGTCTGATGCATGAGTGACAGTCCGGCCCTCATTAGGGCACATGCATGCGCTAGCGATGCTCTGAATCCGAGAAGCAGATTCTTTCCTTCCTCCTCTCATGCCGATCAAATTAATATGTTGAAAATTAGTGCATCATTCCAATAATATATTTGGTTCATGAGTTTTTAGCTGGCATGAGTTGCATCAAGTCCAATTTGATCTTTCAAGTAAACAACGTAGCAAAATGCTACTATGTTTTGTTGAACTTTAGGCATATTGCATGACTCCAACTATTATGTTCTGTTCGTCCATGAAGCCTAAGCCCTGCAGCTGACCAAAAATCTGATCCTGTTTGTGTGAAATGGTATGCTTATAAACACATTACACTTATGTTCCTACATGTTTAAAAACTGCATGCAGAATTTTGTTCTAATATTTTACTAGGATTAAAAGTTAGAGTTGTTGGATAATAATTGCCAGGTAGATGTGGTGCCACTTTTGTTTTAGGTATCTCTATGATTCTCTGACTTTTCACCTACAATTTCTGATGGTTCAGTATCTTCATTAACGATTTGCTTTGGGATCCCAGGGGATGGATGGACGGACACACACACTCTATGTGTTTGTGTGTGAGGTGCGCTAATCTCAGAAAGGATTTCTATTTTACAAATGGAAATAGTTTACAAATACTCCTCTATCTGCATTTTAGCAATAGCTACTGACCGTGTTGTCCTTGTTGTAGTTCTTTAGAGCTGCAATTAATTTGCAGAGTACAGCATGAGGCTCTTCTCTAAATCTGGAGACAACTTCCATGTAATAGAAGCCAGTAAGATATTTAGACCAATATTGACGACATTCTACCCTTAAATTTTGAGTTGTTTTTAATTTAATCCATTAGGGCTGTATCCAAAGTTCATTCATGTCAGTGAGAGTCTTTCTGTTGATACCACTGGGCTTTGCATTAAACTCTTAGTCCATTTGCTTGCCAAAAGAACACTGATAATTAACTACCATGAATTTACTTTTATAGAAAATATCATTGTAATATATACAAATGAATCAGAAATCCTCATACTAAACAATATTAAACATGATAGAAATTTTGAAAAACAATTAAATCTTGCTGAGCAGAAAACAGAATAGATTGGAGCTATGGAATGTATTTTGTAGAATGTTAATATTGTAATGTGTTCTGTTATATTTCATGCACAATTTAATGAGTAATCATTTTAAAGATTCACTGAAGAAAACTGTATTAAAATAGATATGCATTACTATTTTCCCTTTTTATATGCAAGTATTTTTTCTGTAGTTGTACTTTTCTTTTTTGCCTTAATCACATGTGTGCATTAAAGATTTGCACCCATAAGATGGCTGTTTTTTAAAGGTCACTATTGAGGAGTAATTTTCTTCACATAACAGAATTAGTGTCATATGCAGACATCCTGTGAAGACTCTTAAGTATACCGTTCCAAGCTAGTATCTTTATTGAATAATGCGAGTTAGTTATAGAATCATAGAATATTAGAGTTGGAAGGGACCTCAGGAGTTCATCTAGTCCAACCCTTTGCTGAAAGCAGGACTAACCTCATCTAAATCATCCCAGGCAGGGCTTTGTCAAGATGCAGCTTAAAAACCTCTAAAGATGGAGATTCCACCACCTCCCTAGGTAACCCATTCCAGTGCTTCACCACTCTCCTAGCGAAAAGGTTTTCCTAATGTACAAGCTAGACCTCCCCGACTGCAGCTTGAGACCATTGCTCCTTGTTCTGTCATCTACTACCATTGAGAACAGCCTAGCTCCATCCTCCATGGAACCCCCTTTCAGGTAGTTAAAGGCTGCTATCAAATCCCCCCTCATTCTTCTCTTTTGCAAACTAAACAAGCCTAGTTTCCTCAGCCTCCTCATAAGTCTTGTGCTCCATTTTTGTTGCCCTCCTCTGGAGTCTCTCCAACTTGTCCACATCCTTTCTGTAGTGGGGGGCCCAAAACTGGACACAATACTCCAAATGCGGCCTCACCAATGCCGAATAGAGGGGAATAATCACTTCCCTCGATCTGCTGGCAATGCTCCTACTAATGCAGCCCAATATGCTATTAGCCTTCTTGGCAACCAGGGCACACTGCTGACTCGTATCCAGCTTCTTATCCACAGTAATCCCCAAGTCCTTTTCTGCAAACTGCTGCCAAGCTCGTCAGTCCCCAGTCTGTAGCTGTGTATGGGATTCTTCCGTCCTAAGTGGAGGACTCTGCACTTGTCCTTCCTTGTTGAACCTCATCAGATTTCTTTTGGCCCAATTCTCCAATTTCTCTAGGTCACTCTGTATCCTATCCCTACCTTCCAGGAGGAAGAATGAGAAGGAAAGCATTCTTGTGTACTTCTATAGATTAGTGAATATTCTGGTATAAACCAAAACCTTGCAAACTTTCCAAATAGCCATCCTACCCATGATAGCAGATTGTGTGTGTGTGTGTGTGTGTGTGTGTGTGTGTGTGTGTGTGTGTGTGTTTGTGAGAGAGAGAGAGAGTTCTTTTAAAAAGTACAATTCTTTCTAATTTTGGGAGGGGTTTGTGTGTGACTAAGTAATTATGTTGAAGAAATAAATGTGCTTGTTTATAAATCTCAGAAAACTTTTGAGGAAGGGGTCATGCTGCCTTTTAAGTTTGAAATTTACTTAGCAATTTGTGGACGGGGGGAGGGGGAACTCAATTGGTAGAAAAAATAATTAACACCACTCCAGCGGTAATAGCATTTATTCTATTTTTGCTTTTTATATTCATATACCATGGGTTATGTTTAAATATTTATGTATATAGATAGAAACTACTAGATTAAGTCTAAAAGATCCATCACCTAGTTGCTGGTTATCAGAACATAAAGTGAGAAGTAATCCCCTAAATAACTTCTTCTCAAAGCTATATATTTCACAACTAAGTAGTATGGGCACATCAGTAATTTCTGAGAGAGATAGTATAGTATTCCTGGTTGTTAAGGAAAACTCTTAGGCACTATGTAAACACTGAGCACTTCTCATGTACAAAGCTCTCTGCAGAATTTTAAAGTATTTTGGTGCTTAGTGGGATTTAAAAACTCCTATTTTACTGTTCGCCCAACAAAGTAGCAAAACTGAAGTGACCTGATCACTGTAATTTTGGTGCAAGGAGTTTATCCCAAACTATTCAAAGGTTTTTCTTTTAAGTTAAAAAAGAAGAGTTGTAGTATTTGCCACAAGATGGCAGTGGGGGTTAATGTTTAATACAATTTTGGGGTGTATTTTGGTTTCAGTCAAAAATGCTATTTTTATTCATTGTGCATCTGCTTGTTCTCCTGACAAACAGACATAGTTCAGCTTTCTAGAATCAATAAACCGTACAATATCTTAATTTTTATATCTTTGACATTGTCTAATATGTCAAACTACAGGAGAATATGTGTAAAGAAAACAGTGTTACTTAACTCTCTTCAGATACTGTTAGATTTCAAGATACACTTGTATGATGCATCCAATATAATGCTAAAAGTTCCAGAGGGGTAGCCATGTTAGTCTGTATACAGCAAAAACATCTGATGAAGTGGGTTGCAGGCCATGAAAGCTTATGGATGCAGTAATTTGTCAATATAATGCTAAGATTTGATTCTGCAAATATGTTTTCAGTGAACATTGTTGATGAACTCCACATAGCTCCATATCAATAATGTTTTTGGAATAAATTAGTATCTAATTATTCTAGCAATATTTAATCAAATATAATTTAAGGTCTAGATTCTGAATTTTGATACAGCCCCGGGCAAGCAGTGGTGGTGAGTAAATTGCACCACTCTAGAGGCAGTCCCAGGAGCTATTGTGTCTCGGAGAAACACACCACTGAGTCATAATTCCTCTTGCTCCCCATGGCTAGTTACTTACTGCTGGCCTTTATTACGAGCAATAAATTATGATTGCTCATGCTGGCTTGGCTACTATTGCCAGAGAGTAGAGGTGTAGCCAAGATATTTGTCAATTCCCTGCTCCCCTCCATCTCACTTGCCCTGGTAAGGAGTAAGCAGGTGAATAGCACCACTTATTCCTATGTGCCTGAATCCAAAGTATCAGAAGCCTTCTTAAAGACCTTTTTTACTTCCTTGTGCATCAGCATCTTGTCATATGATTATTTTTTTACATCCTCCGTTAAGGTAGAAAGAATTCATTTCCCCCCACTGAGCTACCACAGTAGGGGATGAATTAATGAGGTCATGTCTAATTGACTGCAATATGCTGCATCAGTGCTCCCTTGGAGAATACCGTTCAGCCTTCTTGTACAAAACCTATTTAATTCAGCTGTACCTGTGGCTATACTCAAGAGAACAGCCAAGAGGCTGGAAATGAAGTAATCATTCTGGTGCTATGGCTTGTGTGTGTGTGTATGTGTGTGTGTGTGTTATACCCTTGATACAGACATAGTACAGTATATTAATGCATATAGAAAGTAAAACTTGAATTATGCTAAGGTTAAATCTTTAAAGAAAGGAAGGAGAATTGGAGCTAAGACTTTCATTGTGTCATGCATTTTATTTCCAGGACTCAGGTTCATGTGCTGATAGAGATGGAGTGGCTACCCTTAAAACAGTATTTTCTTGATTTTTGTAATGTTAAAGTTAATTAATAAACTGTCTTGAATAATTTTTTTTCGTGTTTACTATTTCCATTTGGCTTTAAAACTTTACTAAAATCAAAATTGTGTAAAGATTACTGTAAGTGTATATGGAACTCTATTTGCGAAATAATTACTGCAGCATCTCTTTTGAGATTGTAAAACTTTGTCAAAGATTTTAACATCTTTGTGCCTGAGACTCTGTCCAAGGTGCTTCGGGATGTGTCGCAACAGGCCAAGCCTCATCACGCTTCTAGGTAACAACAGTGCGCAGAAAACAGTTATAAGTGGTTAATAGTCAACAAGATAGATAACCAAAGAATATCCTTTGTCTAGGTCAGCCCCAATAACACATTCAGGAAGAGTATAATTGTTTTAAATGTACAGATTAAAAAGAAAATCTGTTTTAGTCATCCCACAGATCACTGATACAATACCATCTGACTTCAGGCTGTTGTGACAGGGCATACTTTAAATACTTAGTCCATGGCTGATTGACACAAAAGATCACAATGGCTTCGTTAGACTCATTAGGCTTTATTATGTCAATACACTTTAAGGAGGCTTTATCCCACGGATCCTTTCATAGAAAGTAATGTAGTATGCTAAAAACCCTTAAGAGATTTTTTATGCAAACTAATTGTTGTACGTGTGCAGCTGCTACATCTATAAGTTAAATCACTCATTTGCCATTGTATTTAAATAATAAATACAGAAGCATAACTCTACCTTTGACTCACTTCCTGCAAAAAGAGAGTTCCTTTTGCTAATGCAGAGAGCCTGGTCTTGCGAGGTGATGGGTGTCATCATCTTTAAAAAGCAGCTTGCATGTATGTGCAGCAATTACTTTTATTTCATTAGAAGCCCTAGCATCTTGTAGGCCTAGAGAGAAGATAGTTTCTGTAAGAGACTCTATGTAAGTTTAAAATCTATAGGAACATTCTGAAAAGAATAGCTGAATCTATGCCTGGTCCTGGAAATATTTCTTTCTCGACAAATCCTTTCTCATGCAAGTTGTCCTATTTAATTCTATTGTGCAGCGGTCTAGGCTTTAAGTTGTCCAAGGTGTTTTTTTTTTTTTTTTTTTTTTTTAAAGCGCTAACTCAGTTCATTTCAGAAATGTGTTTAGAAAAGTAAGCAAGAGTTGCAGACAAGTAGAAAGCTACAAACTGGATCACTTAAGTAAAAAGAACTGTGACAAGGTCTTCAGTGCTCTAAGTACACCCATGGGTTGGCATTACAATGAGCTGAAAGATTCTAAAAAGAAAGGAGTGTATAGCTTAAAATCACTGAAATGTGGTGTGATTGATTAATTTTAATGGGATGAGGTTGCTATCTCTTTTTGGACATTGCTTTTATGTGAAGAACACTGATAAGGACAGTGGGATGGTTGGACTCCAAGGAGCGAGCTTCACTATCGTATCTACTAACCCCACCATCTTCTGGGACTCTGAGAGGAGCTGTAACACTGTATTGTCTTTTGTGGTCCTGATGCTGAAAGGCAGTTAACCAGACCAAGCCAGTGAGAGGAAATCAGATGACATCACCACCTCCAACAGCTTCAGCTAAAGTCTGAACACCACCTGAGGTTCTTGCTGTCACCCTTTCCCTCACATGTCACTGTTTTCTTCCCCATATTCCTTCCTACCTTTCTCTTTCCGCCCCCGTCTAATAAGCATTTGGCATAGCCAGCTGAGACAACTCCACCTGTGCAACGCTGCTTTGGCCCTGTGACCAGACAGGCAAGCTAAGCAAAGCCTTAGACTGTGTGATTCTGGCAGAAGTTTTTATTAGGGCTTGGAGTGGCTGATTAGATTGTGGGCTGGGGCTGTTTATCCAGAAGTGAGGTTGCAAGTGAGAATCAGCAGCAGAGATAGAAGTTGCATTTTCTATCTTTGCTATTCTTTTCTCTCCCCTTTTGTTTGTGTGTCCTTCTCCTTAAAGGAAACAGAATTGAACTGGACCAACAGTTTCACCATCTAAACTAATGTATTCTCTTTCCACCACAAAAAGACCCAACAGTTAATACTACTTTAGTTCCATTTAAAAGGTTGTCAAACAGATTTTCTCTGTGCAAGACTATACAGCTGTAACCCTTCTGCCAGACAGAATCGGCAGCAGCAAGGGCCCGGTTCTATGCCTAGGTGTCCCTGTTATTGATACAACCCCAAACTGGCTCGAGCCCCCACCCAGTCACCTGGGATATCATACACTATCCCCTGGGCGCCCCAAAGGGCGATACTTCCCCTCTTGCAAGCACAGAGTCTGAGTGTAGAAAGACCTTTTTCTGCTATTAAAAGGTTTAACACAGCACTGGTTTGGGAAACAGTGCAAACAGAATTTGTGAATTCAATGAGCCAAACCCATCCCAGAGTACGGGGCATGTCCTTCACCTCTCCCTTCCGTCTTTCCTGTAGTTGCAATGTCCACCTCTTGGTTGTGGCTCCGCCCGTCCCCCTATGCAGGCTCCTGTCCAACACAGGCTTGACCAGGCCCCCTCCACTGCTGTCTCCTACTGCCTTCGGGCTCCGCTGAGTCCCCGACCACTGGCAGCCACCCGCCTGGCTCCTACCAACCACGGCACTGACCACATCTGGCTCCCGCAAACACCAACCAACCAGCACCAACTGTGCCAGCCTCCCACTGGAGTTGACTGTTGCTGACTCAGCTCTGTCAGTTGTCAGGCAAGGTTTCCCAGGGCCTCTACTGATTCAGCCCTTAGTGAATTTCAGCTCTTTAATGATTCAGCTTTTAGTGAATTTCAGTTCATGGGTAATCCTTCTGCTGACACAGAGGCAATATCCCTGCTTTCAAGAAACAAAAGACTCCAAGAGGAGTCATTAATTCTACCTTTTAACAATGGGAGGAGAGAGTTACTCCATGCGTGGGCGTGTCCCTTTGCCAGGGCCAGTGCAATCCCAATAGCAGACTCCTCCTCCCCTCCCCCTTTACAAGGCTGAAACATCTGTCTGCCACCCTTGTGGGACTCCATTTAGTTTAGGGTAAAGTATTTTATCATAACAGGCTAAGCACAGTTCTGCTGACATCTGTTCATACAATTGAAGGACAACATTTCATTACCCCAGCAGTTAACACAAAAGTGGTTTGTAGCCCAAAAGCAGCCCTGCTAACCATTTCCCATTGTGCTCAGCACCTAGGTGTGCTTATCCATATACAGTGACATTATGCTAAATACTTAATTGTACTTATGCAAATACAAAGCCCATGCAAATAAAGTGCCCACCCCTTTCAGCTGACTGAGCAGAGGGAGTGCCACTCAGACCTTCCTTACACAGCTAAAGAGAAAAGAATAAGGTATCAATAAAATGAAAGTTTTACTTAATGTTTTACACTCCAAATGCTTTAACTGTTTTCTATTTTCTGTCTTTAGTAAAAAGCTAAAAAGATATTTAATGATAGTTGTTCTAATGGGGACACAAAACCCTGGAGCACACACAACTGTTTAATGATACAACAGTGAACAAGGGTTTTATTAACATCTTATCCCTGGTTGGGCCCAAGATACCCGCTTATCAGCACAACACTTCCGTGTGACTACTCATGAGTAATAATTATAGGATTGGGTTTAGAAACAGAAAAGGTCATCTTGTCTGTCCCCCTGCCAATACAGAGTTGTTCCCAGTAGTGTATTCTTGAATGCTTTGTTCTGCCTACTTTTAAATTATTCAAGTCATAGGACTTTCACTACTGCTTCCCTAGGGAGACTAACCCAGTCAAATAGACTTCACTGAAGTTGAGAGATTACAGTATAATGTAACTTTAGTCTGGAGAAAATTTTCCTGGTTAGGTTATGAAAACCTAAAAGTGTTGTTTATATATAAACTTTATCATAGCATTGCCAGGAACCACCTCTATAATTTTAAACTGTTTTTGTCTCTCAAATATTTGATCTCATTTTAAAAATAAAAGAGGAAAGTTCTGTAGTAAGTGAGGAATATTACCTTTCAAAATAACATTGGGATATGATAGAAGTTCACTGTGGAGTTTGGAAAGGAAAAAATTAATCTCTCACTTGCTGTTGTATTTTTCAGAGCAGTGCATAGATTTAGACATATATGGTATTGTAACCTACTCAGCTACAGAGGGGCTCTTCTTTTAGGCACATAGTGTAGTTCTCATAACTTTAGTCTACATTATCACCCTGAGAATATTTTGTTATAATATTACCTTTCAGATAAAGTGTAGCAAAGTAAAATATATTCAAAGGGCTAAAATAACCAAATAAACTCACTTTGCAGCCTAACTAATGAGAGACCTAGGAAAAACCGAA
Source organism: Emydura macquarii macquarii (assembly GCF_026122565.2). Classification (NCBI taxonomy): domain Eukaryota; kingdom Metazoa; phylum Chordata; order Testudines; family Chelidae; genus Emydura; species Emydura macquarii. The sequence goes on along the minus strand of NW_027131527.1, from coordinate 18,852,740 downwards.
GATGCCTATTCAGTAAGAGCTGCAGTTAGATGTTGCTCCTGGAAAATATCTTGCACACATCGGGGTTTGTGAGAACATTGTGATGCATGTTGACCTCGTTGCTGCAAAAGAAAAAGGATTGTTTCAACATTTTATTATTTAGCTTTTTAATGTTCCATTCATGGAAGTTATAAAAACATATTTTTCCCCTTTGTATTAAACAATTTTTGCAGGGGAGTGTAATTAAAATAGGTGGACAGTAGAAATGGAATAATTAATGAAAGCAATAAGACAATAAAGTGAAAAGAAAATTCTTAATCAAATTTTAAAAAGTCCATTTTAGCAGAAGAAGCTAATACATTGTCATATCAGGTATCGTTGCTTGCACACACAAGGATTCATTAGCACAATTTTAGCTTTGTATTTGAGGTTAAAATTCACCAGCCATGTATAACCTGAGCAAATAGACTTTGTGATGGTTACTGCACCAGGGTTGTGGACGGAAGGGTGGAATTCACTGCCTCAAGCCATGGGCAGGCCACGGCCACTCTTACGTAGTGTGTAGGTATGGCAATTATGATGTATTCTAAGACCGTCTTCCACTGTGTTCACTGACTCCGCTCTTCACTGCACATTGGGACTCTTGAATTCAAATCTGAATGAGAGAGAGGCCTGGTGTAGTGGACTGTGTACTAGAATAGAGAAGTAGAATTCCTGAGATTTATTTCTACATCTGATTCTTCTTGCACCAACATCTATCTAATCTATATTTCCAAGACACCTATTACCTTAGTTTAAGGGGACCAGATGTCCTGATTTTATAGGGACAGTCCTGATATTTAGGGCTTGGTCTTATATAGGCACCTGTTAGCCCCTCCTTCTCCCACCCCCCCCAAACTCCTGTCCTGATTTTTTTTTCACACTTGCTATCTGGTTACCCTCTCTTAGTTCTGCTGGCGTAGTGCTTAGCGGAGAGCCCTGATGGTGAAAAATTTGTTAGGAGGGTGATTGGGGGGGGTCAAGCCCCACTCCACCCAATCTCCCTACCATCAGGTGTGATCACACTTAACCAATGCAAAGTTGGTGACTTGGGAATGGGCCTGGGCATGGCAGCAGTAGGGTGTTTTGATTCAGTAGAGTCTTTAGTGAGAATCCACTTATAGGATTACTATAGAGCTCCTGACAGATCAAAGCTGGCAGTGGCCCTTTCTGGTGCAGGAGGAGGCAATTTGCCTGATTTCTAGTTGTATATATTTTTAGATGCTGCTCTGTTGGGGTTTTCTTTGTAGTTACACTCAGTGAGCACAATTCTGCCCCCAGAGACACAGGCACAATGTGCATTGGCGGCCTCATTAACAGTTGCAGATTTGATCCATGATGTCTGTTTGTGTCAGCTCAACGATTTTCTATTTTGAGGATAGTTTTCTAAAAAAGGTTAGAAAAAAGTGAATCAGACTTGGGGCTAGCATAATGGTTTTCTTGTAACCAAAATTAGCTACTCAAGTAGTACCAAGCCAAATAAATACTTTAATTGAATAAATAATTTCCCTTTTATTAGGCCTGGCTTTACAATAAATGGGCCTATTAGTTAACTTTTGACTTCACAATGCAATTCAACTCATTCGCTTACAACTGAATTGACTAACATGTTTCTCTTGCTCTAAATTTGAAGTAGAACAGGAAATACATATTTTTAAAAGTCACAATACCATTTTTAAGAAGGCATTTTGAAGGACATGTAAGGAGGATATTGAATATCCTCATTGAACTATTGTATTGAATATTCTCAATTAACTGGTCACAATCTCTAAAATGAAAATACATTGCTTTAAATTGTTGAATAAATTCAACCACTGAATCACAATGTTAGATATCATGATATGCACTGGTTTAAAAAAAATAAAATCTTCAAACAAATTAATTATGAACTGTTCATTCAGCTCTAAGATTTATACAATAATAAGGCCTTCAGGTTTCTTGATTTCCATATATATGTTTTAAATAAAGATTTATTTATTGTAGCTAATTTTGGCATGGAATTGTGGGTTTCCTCTGACAAGCCATTTGAAAAAGAGGATTTGAGGGGGTATTTGGAGCCAAGGATGGAGGTAGTATGGCATATGACACCCAGGAGGTCACTCCAGCTGTACTGGATTTATAGTATAGAGTAAAAAGAATTTAGAGTTTGTACATAAAGAAAATTGATAACAGGTTTACAAATTGTGTGGGAAAGTGTGGTGAGGTGTGTGGGTGTGGTTTTTTTTTTGCTGCCGTTCTTAAGCTGCTGTATCAATGGAGTAGCTCAGAGAAGAAAACAATGATTATTGCAAGGATCATTGCATTTTAACTGGGAAATCACTATATTTCTATTTAAAATAGTTTATTTTCCTTTAACAGAATTATATGACTCAGAACCAAATTCTTTTTTTAAGAACATAAGAATGGCCACACTGCGTCTGACCGATGGTCCATCTAGCCCAGTATCCTTTTTTCTGACAGTGGGCGGTACCAGATGCTTCAGAGGGAACGAACAAAACAGAGCAACGATCAAGTGATCCATCCAGTCATCCAATGCTAGCTTCTGTTTTTACCATTTATATGCATGCATACCCCATGTCCACAATTTAATTTTTAATTTTTTTTTGTTTTGCATAGTGAGTATTGGTACAATAGGAATATTTACTTCTTTTCCTACCTTATTATTTATCTTATGACGTATCTATTGTCTTGATTACTAGAAGGAAAAGAAATTGAGTATGTAATATTCAGAGATCCAAAATGGATTCCCCAAAGGTTTCTAAATGACCTGGAATTCATGCAGAACTTTGACATACACAGCATATGCCATTGAACAGGACTAATTGTAATGCAGAAGTACAATTATGGTAATTGGAATCAATCAGTGGCTGTGAGAATGACAGGTCCCATAAGAAATGACACATTTTAAACGTGTCTTAAAGGAAGGTTTCCAGTTTGGATATTTTTTTATTGCTTTGACGAGTCCCTTGAAGTGAAAATAGTACAGAATTAGATAATAGAAATGGGGGCATTTTAACAACTATGGAGCCAGATCCTGGTGTTTGGCCTGAGTGAGAATTGCTGAACTGAACAATTAGTTTAGATTTCTGCTATAAAAATATAGAAATGTGAACATTTTTTCATCTTCAGATTTTATACTTTGAGGTAACAGGTGATGGTGGAATTACTGGCTTTGTGCCCCCCCCCAGTGATAAATGATGAACAACCAACAGCAAAAATGACTTGAAGAGCTCTTGGGCATACTGCGTTGTTGCTGACGGTGACGTCTCATGTATCCGTAGAATTGAAGCTGATTTCCAGATATTTTATGGAAACACTGTCTTGCTTCAGTGTCTTTCTTTTTGTTCTTGCAATAATAGTCATCCTTATCCCCAGACCAGAATCCAGATTTCGTGTACCACAAAGATTATGCTCTTAGTTGGTGCAGTTCAACAATACAACTGACATAAGTTTGCAGAAACAGACATACTCCTATGGAGGCTAAATAAATCCATTGTCTAATTATACTACAGTTTCATTTTATTTTATTATATTATAAAAGTATTCAGAATTTAGAAGCATTCGTTCTTTTTTCAAAGCATGCTAAAACTGATCTTGATAACTAGTTATTCTTAAACACACACAACACCTACCATCCACCCAACTAAGCTTTTGTTCCTCCACTAATTTAGATCCTGCTCCTCTACCTCCAGTTCACCTGCCTATACTCACCCCCTGCCACCTCCCTGCTCAACTTTTTGGCTCTTTCCTGTCCCTTTTACTGCTCATGGAGACTGATATGGGGCTGTTGGTGTCTCAGTGCAGGCAGACAGTGCTTTCTTCATTCCCTTGTGTGGCTAGAGAAGACCAACAGACGGGAGGAAGAAGCCAAGGCCAAAGATTTCCAGAATCAATTTCCACATAAGAAAAAGATCTTTACATTGTAAACATGAATTTGTTCATTTTAATACAGTACGAAACTGTTACTTTGTATCATACTGTCCCAACCATTCAGCACAATCCATTTGTACAGAAACCTTTCATTTCAGTTGTAATAGTGGTAAATATGCACTTGGAGATTTTCTTTTTTACTTTGAACATTGGGCAATTCAGTATTACCTAGCCACAACTCATTTAATATGGTCAGTACAGTACCTTTCCTTTGCCAGGACATTTCTAGCTGCAGAAAAGCTTGGTATTTTTCCCCAAAATCTTTCAGTGCAATTGAAATACTTTGAACTTACCACAAGTACATAGCTCAGGAATTTGAACTACTAATGTCTCTTTTTTTTACTTGCAGTATTTGTTCTGGAGGAAGACAAAAAGCCAAGGAAAGAAATGTGGAAAGCTTTGGTGTTGCTAAATTGTGTGGCTAGTTACTGTTATTTCCCAGGAAAACTTCTCCTTATTTATCCATGTCTTATTGCTTTCCTATTTTGTTCTAAGACCATTCAAATGTACTTGGTCTCTGAAGAGTTACTAGATCGCAATGTCTTGACTGTAAATAAGTGCAGCTTTGCCAAAGTCATAGAATAGCAAGAAGGATGATAAGGTGAATATGATATATTATTTGCATTCCACTATAGCAGGCTAAATGGCAATTCTTAATTTAGAAGAAGGCAGGCATTGAGAAGACTAGAATATCACCTTCTTAGGCTACTGTGGCTTTAAAAATTTGTTTCATCTTCAGGAAAGTTATCAGTAAACAGATGGATGGAATGGATTATGTAGTTGATACCATTAGCATCAACAATTGCTGCTTAAGTGGTTTACAAGTGGGGCATGAGTCTTGTATAAATCTTCAGGGAATGGGTGAGATAAACACCTTTGCTCTTGATATTTCTGTAGTGCTGCAAAAGTATATAGCTCTCTTTTTCAGATATTTCTTTATATAGAAAACAGAATTCCATCTAACTAGAATGTCAGCTTCCTCAGTAACAGTGTTAATTTTTGGCATCTGGAGATTTTCAGCACTAAATTCAGCAGATATCCTACAGTCCTATCTTGTTTTGCAGGTTACTGTACAACACTCAATTGCATTCAATTACACATTAAACAAATGAAGGACTATCTCAATAGATCATGACTAGAATCTTAAATGGCTTTGGGTGCCTCACTTTAGTCAAGCAAGTTTGAAAATTGTGTTCTTTATATTTAGGATTATCTTTTACTTGTATTATAGTAGCAACCAAGATTGGGTCACCAGTATGCCAGGCTCTGTACACACACACAATGACAGCTTCTGACTCAAGGAGTTTACAATCTAAATAGACAAGACAGAAGAAGAGTGAGAGGGGAAACCAAGGTACAGATGATGAATTGACTTGTCCAAGGTCTCGTAAAAAGTCAGTGACGGAGCTGGAAATACTGCACTTCTATTCTTTGATGTTTGATGATTCTTTATCTGTGTCTTGGTTGGACTGTAGGGTAGGCAATAAATCCATCTGCAAATCCAGAGTTACTAGTAAATCACACAACCCACTGTGGACATCAACTCCAAAAGAGAGACAGATAGTCCTCTACAACACGAGCTAAAAGAGATTGTCCTTAGATGGTAATATTAGTATTTATTGTGGACCAGCCATCAAAGGCAAAATTGCACATATGCAGGGGTGTGTGTGTGTGTGTGTGTGTGTGTGTGTGTGTAATATACCCCCACATGTTCAAGTCAGTGCATTCCAGGAGAAAAAGATTGTGTAGGTGAATGGGCTGGTCTGAGTCTGTTGAGATGGAGAGAAAGGACAGAGACAGAAGGCGCACCATTTTTCTTGGGAAGGATGTAGTTTATTTTTATCCATGGACATTGTCTGGCAATAAAATAGGTGTAATTTGATTTAACTGAAAACTTTTAAAAACATGTGTAGTCTCATTAAACAGGCATCCAAAATCCAGTGCTTTCCCATTGCTGTGAATGCAGTATAAATTAATCCATTCTAATGTCTGTTACTTGCTGCCTGCTAGCAGGAAAATGGCAGTTTCACTGGAATAATACTTTTTAAACTGATATTTTAAACTAAAAAAAAATAGTTTTTATATGCAAGATAATTTTGAAACTTTTTTTGACAATTCTGGAGATTTTTTTTCTTTCAAAATAATACCAAAAAAAGCACATCTTATGCTTAAAACCACAGCAGTTTAACAAACAAGCTTGCCTGTGCTTCTTTGAAGGGCCCATTCTTTACATTGACCACAATGCAGCTTTTTAATAGTGGAACAATGTCTTTTCTACACCAAAGTACATATCATCCTGTTATACTTCAATCGTTACATATAGTAGAAATAAAGTTGTTTGGCATAGAACTGCTGTATGAGATAAATATCCCATTTATTTTAAGTGTCAGCTTGGCCTCAATGTTTATCTTTGATAAATGCCTAGGCAAAGAAAAGGCATTTATCTACTAACAAGAAACTTACGTTATAATTACAAAAGGGAACACTGCTTAGCAGTGTGATATTTGGAAGAACAAATAGTTGTCAAAATCAGTAGGTATAATTGTCCAATTAAGGAATTTCATTCCAGAGTGCCTAAATTGAAAGTTAGGAATAGCCAGTTCTCAGCAGGACTCACTTTTGAGTGTGGATTTCCCATTCACTTGGCCCAGTTTTCTCTGTACAATTCTTAGTCTTTCATATTATAAAATTAAACTGAATTCTAGTAATAGGGATTGGATTCTCTTTTTATAGATATTTGTATTTACTTTATATTTGGGAAAAATGTTGGAAAAGAGCCTTTTGTTTTGTTAACTACAGTGTCAGCAGGATGTTCGATGTCAAGATTAGTTAACAATTGTATCGGGTATTGCTTTTCTTGGAAAGGCAACTGAGAAAGTGGAGAAAGAATAATTCTAGCAGTAACTGAGGCCTGAGAAATCCTTGAACTTGGCAAATTTAGGTTTCAGGCCTGAATATGGGCCTAATGCACATGTTTAATCATCTCTTCCTAGCAGCTATGGATGGGGATCTGATTTTTGTTAGTGCCTGACTTTGATTTCATTGGCCATGAGGTGCTGGGACATTTGTGATTCTTAGCAAGAGCTGATAGAATCACTCTTCAGTTGCTGTGTTCTTTTCTTTGCGGGAGATCCCAAAGGGTAATTTTGGGGAAGTGCTTTTCTGTGCTTGTATGTCAGGTATAGCAAAGTTCTATCTCTTCACCTCTCCTTCTCAACATTTATATAGGAAGGCTGGTAGGGAGCTGTGGGCTGAGGTGTCTTTATCCTCTGTAACCTCTCTACATCTCCATCTCTTACACTCAACTTGTGCAGTGGAACAAGTGACCTTGTACCTGAATAAGATTGTGACTTGCACAACAGCTAGCTGGCCGAGGCTCAGCTCGCACAGCACTGAGGTACTGAGGGAAGCAACAGAAGAGTTGGCAAAGATTATATTCGCACTCTGAATTGAGAGTACGTCCACCATGTGTAACATAGATTCACCGTTTAGCAACCTAATTAAATTGTTGGGCTGATCATAGATGCTCAGTCAACAGCTGTAATGAAAAGCACTTTCTTTGTACACCCCTAATGAGTTACCTTATTAAGGCCATTCCAAAACTTAAACTGGTGTAGAATGTGGCTGTGCTTTAGATCACAAACACGTCACTCAAGTGTGCTATAAGAAAGCCTAGGAGTAAATTTTGTTGTAAAAATCACTGACTCTGGAAAAGTTATCTTTATTTCTAGTGTGGTCTACAAACTGTTACCTTGGAATCTGCAAGTGGCAAGCTGGCAAATCAATAATCCACAGCAATCTACAATGTTAAAATAATTATTTAATTTTTTTCTTTGAGCTTATATACATTTTTAATATTATTGTTATATCTTAAAGGTCAGGTACTGCCATAAGTTGTTTTGATGAAATTCATTGATGCCTATGAATTCATAAGTCAGTATGTACTGTAGGTTTTTTGCATAGTTTCTTGAAGAGAACATGACATCTCTTTGCATGTTTTAATGATTGCATGTTAAATATCACATATGGAGGACTGGCACAAAGTATCAAAACTAAGCTGTCCACTGTGTCATGGCAAAGCAACAGCTACAGGGGACAAATACTATATGTTCTTTGCTCAAGTTTTGGGTGGTATCACTTGCTGAAATCCTGGCAGTGCTGGGAAAGCTTTGTTATGAACTTTAAAGTCCCTGTCCCAAAGGGCTTACACTCTAAAATAGGGAAGAAAAAAAATAGAGACAGGGTAGGCAGGAGAGAAAAGGAACAAAAAGCAAATAAACAGCTCACTTGGTAGCTGCCATGTCCAGATGACACAATTATGCTTCTAGAGCTCCCTTCTGGGCAGTGTCACCATGAACTGCCACCATCTCAGACTTGAGCCGGTATGGCACACTTCACCCTTACCATGTAGCTTTTGAGTTTCTCTCTTTGTGCAGTTTCCATTGTAGAATTCAGTCAGTTTGGCATATGAGTGTGGCTTTTATCTTTCTGGTGTCTGGGGAGTATGCCTTTGACTACAGACTTTGCTGTTATTGCACATTTTTGCAAAGACTGTGTGAGCTAAGTGATGCCACATGGTGGCACTAGCCCTTTAAGAAGAAACTCATCAGCTGCTTCCCAGGTCCTCTGAAGAGAAGTCATGTGGGCCATATAAATGGAAAGAGACTGAGATAGTGTAGAGTTAATCAGAAAAAACAGGGAGGTGAGAACTGCCTGGGAGTGAGAGCAGCAGGTGGGAGGTGCCAGAGACCAGCCGACTGTGGGAGATCCCCGAGAGAAGCTGTAGCTGGTTCCTAAGAGAAAGTTGAAGGCCAAAGAGCAGCAGCAGTGGTTTGCCAGCTGACTGCCTCAAGCTGGAGAGCCAGGACTGGAGATGGTTGAAGGCCAGGGAACAGCAGAGAGAGCTGCCTGCTGACTTCAAAGCTGGAGGGCTGAAGGTGGTGGGGAGAGCAGCAGAGGGTCTTACTCACTAATGACTCCATGATGGTGAGCTGGAGCCAGAGAGGGCTGAGGGCTAGGGGAAGTTAGGGATGTTCCCCTGGTGAGGATGATCTCCTAGGAGAGAGGCTCTGGGGGCTCCTGCTGGAAAGAGTGGGGTTGTGCTGCTGCTGGAAGGGCTAGAGTGGCTGTCCTAGCAAAACGGTCAGAGGACCAAAGACGATCCCGGCTATGGTGGAAGATGCCAGAGTGTGGTATGTGCTGCATTGACAGAGTAGATAATGTGGGATTTTTGAGGACTTCATGCACTAGGGTGACAAATGGACTGTTTTGGGACTTTTGTTATGGACTGTTTGCACTGGCTTTTTGTATCAATCCAGTCCCAAGGAGGGGTGATATTGAGGAAAGAAAACTTGTGTAGGGTTACTGGGGACTCTGAAGGAGGGAAACTAAGGTGAGCATGCTTGTTCTGCCACAATCTGCCACAGGAGAGTGCCTCAAGTAGGAGCTGCCCTAAATATGATCTTTAAGTAATCATTGAGGAGACAGGAAAGGGGTCATGTAGTATCTTCCTCCCTAGAAGAATAATGCATGGAACGTTGTGTATTCTACAATCAGCTACTGAAACTTTGGACTCTCGGATATGAACTTCAGCACTGTTTTAAGATAGATGTAAAAACTCCAGGATACACAGAGCATACAAAGAAGCAGATTTTAACTAGCAGATAACAACACACTGCAACTGGTTAACCTAAATAGTGTTTGATTTAGAATGGAAGAAGTAGTGAGTGCTATATATTGAGAGAAAATAGAACTAGAAGCAAAAAGTGCTTTATGAGTTTGAGATATATTATGTTTACTTAGTCATGTGCAATTTGCATGAACGCTGCTGTAAACATCTCCACCTTTCCATCATAACAGGGAACAGAAGTCTAGTCTGTTATCTTGGAGAGCTCTGAGATAACAACATCATGGTTCTTTGTTCTTTTCTGCTCATTTTGCTGTGTCCGCTTTTGTAATCTTGAGTTGGACTTGTAAACAGCCATATTAAGATAGTAGTCATAGCTAGTCTTTTAAATAAAGTCCAGTGGGATGTTGCAGGTTAAGAGAAATATCTTACTGGTGCTCTCATAAAAGGTGGGTACTGTGACTACTGATGTGTACCTGAAATTCTTGAGACTTTCTTTCGCAGTGTGATGCGGTTTAATACTATATCCCATACTGGGCTGTTCTTATAACTTTAAAATGTCGTATTAAATTGGCAAATAGTACACACACTTTTACACTCAAACACAGGTAAATCCACTTTGGAAGCAGAATAATTATGCAGGAATTGACTTATTTCAGAATACTGCCCTAATATAATTATTCTACTATAGCTATGCCAGTCAGTGTCCTCATGTAGGCAAGCTCATGGATGGGAAACATCATGGTACAGCGCAGAAGGTGACCCTGGGCAAGACACTTAACCTCTCTGTGCCTCTGAGCAGGTGGTCTTGTGAGCTGTGGCAGACAGTCCACCTACCTCAGTCCACCAGACCTCAAACCCAGACTGTCAGGTGTGGCCAGCCGGTTTGCAAAAGTTGTGCCAATCACACATGCTCTATGGGTTGCACTACTGACCACAGCTAATGTAACAAGGTGAAGCAAGCTAGCAAGACAAATCCATAGATATACACTATATGTTTCAAAATAAATCCAAATAAATTGAAGTATAATTGGTGGACCAAATGAGTAGAAACTCAGGGCAATTTCCTAATTCAGTAACATGGAGATGGAAATATTTGATATATGCAGAGGAAGAAATATGCTGTTCATGCTTAAAGAGCAATAGCTATGAATCACAGCAGAGCAATTAATTAATATAACTTTTAACAAGGTAATGAATACATATATTTATAATGATTTAATTATGACAAATTTTAGTATTTATACACATTGTCAGTGGTTGGTTGATCACCTGTTTTGTTAATTACATTTGAGGCATTAAATTATAACTAGCTAAAGAATAGTTTATTAGTGTCAACTTCACAGTGGAAACTAGAATAAAATGTACAAAATTGGTATATAAGGACAAATGGAGGACTTTTGATGCATCAATGTGAAATAAAACATTTCAGATGCAATCTGTTTTTACTTGCAAATACTACAGAGATGGCTGAGGAAGTGATGTTCAGTTCTGGATTGGGGTTAGACTGGAAGTTTGGGTTTAAGGCAAAATCAGGGCTATGGTTTAGGCATAGCGTCAACAAATCTTGCAAATGGTTCTCATGAGATTTCAGCCCAGAATTATGAATTATGAAGTTTTTGTAAAATCAGCTTGTACTGTGGAAAACCTGCACAGTCAGTTGCTCTTAGAGTAATAAATACCTAGCACTTGTACAGTGTGTTTCATCAGTTGATCTCAAAATGCTGTGCAAAGGAGGTCAGTATCATTATCGCAATATTACACATGGAGAAACTGAGGGGAAGTGACTTGATCAAGGTCACCAGCAGGCTAGGAGAAGAGCTGAGTCCCTGTCCAGTGGTCTAGTCACTTCATAGACAGAAATCTCATGAGAACAGACATTCTCATGAGATTTCAGCTGCATCCAAACCAGACCAGGAAAAACAAACTTTTTCTGAGTTTTGGATCCAATCTGGAGTCAAAGATGCTGGAGTGGGAGGGGTCAGGCCTGTGAATTTGAATCCTAACCTTGCTGAAATTTGCAGGGATTTAGAGTCAAGTTTCCAGGTGGAATGCCTCCTAGACCTCTCTCCTCACTGCTGCACAGAACAAACACAGTTTTTTATTTAAATCTTTGACTTTTTCTCCTCTCTCCCTCCAAATGTGCTCACACCAAATGCATGAACATAATCTGAGATGGCTCTGTGAGCGCTTCCACTATGAATGAGTTTGCAAACACATGCATTTATGTGACTATAAGCTTCCCGTGAACCTGGAGGTGAACAAAACCTACTTAGCACAAATGTTCATGATAAATACAGAAGGATGTAAATGTGGTTGAAGTGAAATCTAAGTAGAATTTAATGAAACATTTGCAGAATCTTTGTCACAGGGTGGAGTGCACTATTTCTGTACCTTTTCTAACCTTGCTAAAAGTCAGGGGTTGCATGAAGTTCTTTAGGTTGTCTGCATTAGACTTATCTCATGAGATTTCCCACTGCAGCTATCATTGGTACAGTTCCACTACTGATGACAATTATGAGAATACTAATGTTGAGTGATTAGCAATGGTTCAACATCTGTGTCATCTGACCTTGCTCTGAGCAGCATTACAAGATACAGCTAAAATGCTGACAGTGGTATGTCTATGCAAGTGCTCCCACTGTCATTGCTAGTGAAGTTGCATTGATAGCACCAGTGAGAAATTTATGGCAGGAGGGTGTAGACTTTCAACCTTCATTCCCAAATGGTCTCTTTTTTTCTTAATGTCTTCTCTACATTATGCTTATAAGACAACACAGCAGTCTTTATGACCATGAATTACTATTTTCCAACAGGGCAACTGGAAATATATCTATGAACTTTAAATAACCTTACAATCTCCATCTGTTTTAAATATATCCAAGTAATTGCTAATGCTGTATTACTTTTTAGTTCTCGGGTGTCTGGTTTAAAATCTATTACATTAGATACATTTTAAATATCTTCTGTAATACATTGCTTATGTCCTATGAAATGACTGTTTCTGATCTAATATTTAAGTTCCATGAAGTGAAGTGTAGATCCACAGTGCCAGACACTTGTGTGTTTTTTAATTCTTGCATGGGTCTCTCTGAGAGAAGGAGCTCCAATGATGACTATTGCTGCTGTGCAGCTAGTGGTCAAGGAGTCATGTCTTCAAAGAATTGGTAGATGACATACAAAATTTAAATAAACGTTTTTGGTTTTTTTGGTTTAATAAAAAAGGGTGGCTCAAATGCCATTCATGTTCAAAGTTCCTAGCTACCTTTTCTCTGAATTTGGCTGGCTTTATAGCTCAGGAAAGACTAATGAATATTTTAAAAATGAATACCAAAGTAGCATAAAAGGTTTTTCTATTGATTTTTTTTCATGGTACATTAAGGGAAAAATGTCCATCTTAAGCTAAAGGATGAAATCTATATATTTGCTTTTATTACATAGGCTTTCAAACAGCATTTGGCTGGTGCATTAAACTAATGCTTTAACAATAAAGCTCTGAGAACAGCATACGTTTATTAGGCCTGAATGCCTCATTACTGGGACCCTGATCCAGATATGATGGGGACCTTCCTATTTTGAGATCTGGAAAAGAAAATCTGCTTCTTCCATGGCAGCTCTTTTTTCTCTTAGACTTTCAAGAGGGCCTTCAGTGATCTGGGATTACACAGGGGAAGATTACACAGGGGGAGAGGATTGGCCTGTGGCTAGATCAGTGGTAAGAATCAGAAATCCTTGCTCCAAAGGAGTCAGTAGGAATTTTGCCATTTGTTTCAATAGAACCAGAATTTCACTCACCATATACTAGGAGGCTATAAAATGTAATTTAAAAATGGTGATTTTATTCTTTGAAGAATTATCATTGGGTTTTTTTATCATGCAGATAAAGATACCTAGTGGGGTGTTTTTTCGGTCCTGTCTATATTTTAGTTTGAAATTGTAAGGGTACTGCAACAAAATATGAGTTTCAAAAATGTGCAAGATTGTTTGAAAAGCCTGTCTCTTCAGCTAGCTCTATTTACAATGAATAAATTAATTGTAGCTGTTGAGAGCAGATAACTCAGTACCACTTCTGTAAACCTTTTTGGGCTTTTTTTGTCAGCTGCAGATGATGTACTAAGTGTATGTTTCATAGGATTTAAATGGCAAAAATAAGTGCCCCGTAAGAATAAATCTGTAAAGTGATATGCACACTGGAGGCTTTATATAATTATATCAATAACGAAATAGCAGGGCAAATGTAGTGCTCAGAGGAGGAGATTGGATAGGGCAGGGGATTTGTACTGTCCCAGAGAACATTTAATCTCAGTGTGTCTTTTTATTAATCCTTCTATGAGTTGGCTGTGTCCAAAAGGCTACAGTTCCTTCATTGGCCTATACAAGTAAATTGGTGATTTCATATCAGTTACCATGTGTGCACTCAAAAAAGCCCTTCAGAAAGCAAAGTAACCCTATAATGTTAATTGGCATCTTTCTTGACAATCTAAACAAAAAGCCAAGGATTGGTGCCGTGTTAAAAGCTGTGAGGCTCTAACTCTCAAGCTTTGATCATCCCAGGAGTTTGAAGTCAGAGTCATTAATCGCTCCCCAGTGGTGGGGGGCTGACCTGAGCTAAGCATGGAAGACTTGGCATAAAAAGTCACTTGCTAGGCAAACTCAGGAGTTGTGGACAGAGGCAGCTAACAGGAGAGTTTTGGAGGGAGTAGAAAGACGGAGTGCGAGAGGTTTTCTTTCGAGGTTCAGCACTGTGTGTTGTGTATCAAGAAGGCCAGTAATGGAACAGTGGTGGTGACCTGCAATGGTGGTGCCATGTTCTCCTTCCTGCCTGAAGCCGGGAGGGATTTCCTGTGCATTAAGTGCAAGTTGGTGGCTGTGCTGGAGGAAAAGATTCTTGGATTGGAGGGGCAAACTGAGATACTCCTGACCAACAGAAAAGCTAAGGAGTTCTTTGACAGCCAGGTATGGGAAACACAAGTACTCAAGCTTCAAAGAAGAATGGAGCTGGCCACCAAGGAATCAGAAAAGGAGGAATTCAGAGGAGGCCAGATGGTTTATAACCACCAGAAGCAAGAGGTCACTGTGGCATTCATTCTACATGGTTGGAGAGAGATGAGGATAGGCAGGCTATGTCCAACAGAGAGAAGAGAAGCAGGAGGAATTTCACACAGCTAGAAATTTCAAATTGATACCAGGTCTGCAACATGGAAACTGAGATCTCAAGATCTGGCAGGTCCCAGGGAACAGAGATATGTACAGGACACATGTGGATGGCAGCTCAGCCCAACCTATAAGAAAATCAAGCTTTCCCACAAAGTTCTCCAACTGTCCAAGGAAGACAAAGATCTGTGTTGGAGATTCAGTGCTCAGAAGATTCAAAGGAACTTTCTGCAGGGGACAGGCAGACAACAGGACAGTGTGCTGCCTTCACAGTGCCGAGACACAGAACATCACTCTACGACAGTATAGGGTTCTGAATTCGACAGGCATAGAACCATTTGTTGGTTCATAATGGCACTAATGACACTGCATCAAGGGATATCTCTCTGATTATAGATTACTTCAGGGAACTTGGAAGTGTGCTGAAGAATAATGTCCAAGCAAAGTTCTCTGAGATCATTCCTGTCCCATGGGTGCAGAAAAACAGAAGACAGAAGATTATGTAAGTGAAACGCTGGCTAAGTAAGAGGTATAGGGTGGAGAGTTTTAGTTTTGTGGTGCATTGCGGACAAGGAGCTGTGGAATAATCAGGAAAGCATTAAACTCATAGCAAAAGAAAAGGGTAAAAGGAGAAGATATGAGTACTCCGTTAACACAAGATCAAGATGTTGAGAACAAAATTAATCAAGGAAATCTTAGACATGAAAAGAAGAAATTCAGTTGCTTATACACCAATGTTAGGAGCGTGTGTAATAAACGAGGAATTTAAATTGCTCATTAAGAACATAAATTCAGTCTAGTTGGTATTACTGAAACTTGGTGGGATGTTAAAATTAATGGTCATAACCCTATTTAGGAAAGGCCAAGTGGGCAAGAGGGAGGGGGAATGGCACTCTGTCAAAAAATAGCATTATCTGTTTCCGAGTCACTGGTAACTTGAAAATAAAATGATCTTGAATGCTAACAGATAAAGCACAAGATGGGGTAGTAGTTAATGTCTGCTGTTGATCACCAAATCATACTAGGAAAAAGAATCACTGTCTCCTTACACACTTACCTGTAATATGCAGGGGGGAAGAAAGCTTCATGATCATAGGGGACTTCAATTTGAGTGACACATATGCTGGAGTTTCATGTTGACTGTATTAAAACAGCCTCGGAATTTTTAAACATTTATAGATGAAAATTTGCTAACACAAAAAATGCTGCAGACAACACGGGGGAATTCTTTTAGACCTTGTCCTAACAGATAGAGTAACTGATCACAGAACTAAAAATTAATAGTAGCTTAGGCACAATTGATCATTACCTGAACACATTTATAAGATGTAGATATATATACATGGTTCTTTAATAGGGACAGTTCACAAAGGTGAAAACGATTGAGCCAAATCAGCTGGGAGGAAGAATTTAAGCATAAAAATGTGAATGATAATTGGGAATCATTTACGGACACTTTACTAGATGTCCAAAAAGGCACAATCATTGACATTCATATATATAAATAATTATATTAAAAAACAAATAGAAGAAAGGGGAAGTTGGTAGTAATGAATATAAATCAGAAGTTAGGAATTGTAGGAAATTTATAAGGGAAGCAAAGCAACACGAGGAGAAATCTATGGCCAGCAGCATTGAGGAGTTTTAAAAATATATTAGGAACAAAAAAAATCCTGACAATGGCATTGATCCAATGGGATGGAATTGATTACAATTCCAATTGATTCCAATGGCATGGAAATGGTAGAATTATTGAATAATGCAGAAAAGGCAAAAGTTCCACAAATAGTTGTGTTCTGCATCTGGCGAAAAACAGGTGATATAGTTTCATCATAGGATAAGGTTAACACTCTTTACATTCCACTAGACTCTCTGGAGGATGCTTAACAGAAGCTACTAAAGTTAGAGACTTTTAAATAGCAGTTCCAGATAACTTGCATCTGGGAGTTATAAAAGAGTTGGCTGATGAGCTCGCTGGACCTTTAATGTTAATTTTTCAAGAAGTTTTGGAGACGGGGGAATTTCCACTAGACTGGAAGAAAGCAAATAGTATGCCAATTTTTAAAGAGGGTAAACAGGATGATCCACATAATTACAGGCCTGTCATCCTGACATTGATCCTGGGCAAGATCATGGAGCAACTGATATGAGACTCAATTAATCAAGAATTAGAGGGTAATTCATTCAAATCAACATTAGTTTATGGAAAATAAATCTTGTCAAACTAACTTGATATCTTTTTTGATGGGATTATAAATTTGGTTGATGATGGTAACAGGGTTGATGTCATAATCTTAGACTTCTGTAAGAGATTTGACTGGAACAATATAAAATCTAGAACAATATAAAATTAACACGTGAAACATTAAGTGGATTAAAAATTTGGCAACTAATAGGTCTCAAAATGTAATTATAAAGGGGGAATTTCATTGAGTGGGTCAATTTCCAGGGGGATTTCACAGGGATTGGTTCTTGACCTGTTGCTATTTTACATTTTTAATCAATGACCTGGAAGAAAACATAAAATCATCACTGATAAAGTTTGCAAATGACACAAAAACTGGGGGAATTGTAAATAAGGAAGAGAACAAATAATTGATTCATAGCTATCTGGATCATTTGGTAAACTAGGTGCAAGCAAACTATGCATTATAATAATGGTAAATGTATACATCTAGGAACAAAGACTGTAAGCCGTACTACAGGATGGGAGACTCTATCCTGTGAAGTACTGACCCTGGAAAAGGTTTTTTGGGGGAAAGGCAGGTAGCTAGTCAGCTGAACATGAGCTCCAGTGTGATGATGTGGCCAACAGGGCTAATGCAATCCTTGCATGCATAAATGGCAATCTTGAGTAGAGTAGAGAGGTTATTTTACCTCTGTATTTGGCACTGGTGTGACCTGAGGAATGCTGTGTGCAGTTCTTGTGTCCATAATTCAAGAAGGATGTTGATAAATTGGAGAGGGTTCAGAGAAGAGCCATGAGAACCATTAAAGGATTAGAAAACCTACCTTATAGTGATAGACTCAATCTATTTAGTTTAACCAAGAGAAGATTAAGAGGCGACTTGATCAGTCTGAAGTCCCTATATGGAGAACAAATATTTAACAATGGGCTTGTCAGTCTAGCAGGGAAAAGTATAACATGATCCAAGGGCTGGAAGTTGAAGTTAGACAAATTCAGACAGGGAAATAAGATGTAATATTTTAACACTGATGGTAATTAATCATCGAAACAATTTACCATGGATTGTGGTAGATTCTCCTTCACTGACCATTTTTTAAACCAGATTGGATGTTTTTCGGAAAGATCTGTTCCATGAATTGCTTTGGGGGAGTTATATGACCTGTGCCATACAGGTCAGGCTGTATGATCACAGTGGTCTCTTCTGGCCTTCAAATCTGTGAATCATCATGGAGACTATGGGTGGGTGAGTATTTTAGAGATTATAGGTCTGATTAATGCAGGGTCCTTGCTGGGGAAAATGATCTGGAAAGGAGGCAGCTATGCAAGTACCATATAATAGTCCTTGCTCCCATTGTAGCCTGGAGCCAGGCAGCACAATCCTAAAAGTGGATAGGATTGGCTGGCGAAGAGATGCGACCCAGGACACGCAGGAGATGCACTCACTACTCAGACCTTCTCCTGGGCAGCCTTCATTTTCATGGCCTTATAGGACGCAGGCCATGAATTAAAGCTGTCCTTTTGCATGTATCCTCCACAAGTGATATTTTGCCATCTGTTTTGCCCAGGAGTACATCTTTTCTGGTGCTGCTGCAGGCATGGATTGAGGGGTAGAGGGTGGAGGATGTGATGAGCAGGGTGCAATTTGCACCTTTTGCCAAGTGCCCGCATGACAAATCAAGACTAATATCTTTAGAATAGTGTTATTCTAGATTGGTGAATAACAGACTGCTGTGGAGAAACTTGCTACTCCCCATGTTGTACCTACTCCATGTATAAAGAGTGCAGTTTCCAGTGTTTTAAGTCAAACACCTTTGAAAAATACTAAATTCACTGTCAAGAGGGAGGGTGTCCTAAGGCTGATAAGGATTTACTTTAAAGTAACGAAAGCAAGAAAATGTGGACTTGCTTCAGTCATGTTGTATCCAACTTTCTATTGTGTCTTTTAAAGGCCTTTCTGACAGTGGATAGTCTTACATGTTATATGTGCTGCCCTGCTCAGGCACAATAGAATGAGTTAAACGCATAGGGGCTGATTCTGATCTCATTTACATCAGTGTTGTGCCAGTTTCACTCCACTGACTTCAGTTGTTACTTCTGTTTTACATCATTTATGTGAAAGTCAAGTGATGAGTAAGTGATGATCTTTCTTAAAAATATACATTTTTTACCTTTTTACATTTTTTTTATTTTTGTTTCAATAGTTATTAAAATTCATTTAACTCCTTTTGAAATTTTAGAATAAATTTATTGAAATTCTTATAACCGTAATAGTTTCAATGGAAATAAATGATATAAAGTTAAAATGTACAATCTCGTATCCAGCATTTCTGTAATTATCCCAGTAACTTTGGAGTAGTTATATCAAAACGAGTGTTTGAAATGTCAGTTTTATACACTTTCCCTCCCTCCAGTTATCCTCCATTGAAACCACCCTGGTTCTGTGACTCTTTGAGACTTGTAAGCAACTTCAGTGTAGATTTCGGAAGTCAATTGTGCTAAAGTTTCGTATTCACATTAACAGGCATAACTCTCATTGATGTTAATAGAGACTCTGCACACATTCCTGTGGATTGATGGAGAAAGAGAGATATTTCCAGTATATTGGATCTACAGCATTTTTGGAAACTGGAGCCTAATTTTTACTTACATTAAGGCTACTTTTCAACGATCTGGTAGAATAAAGGGGCTTTAAAGTAGGTGCAAATGTAACTGTAAAGTGGCCTTAGTGGAAGTGAGAATTTGGCTACCTGGAGAACATAACAGTTGGATATTTCTAGCTGGAGGCCAGCCAAACTGGATGGTCCCTTTTTCTCATAGAAGGTGGACTAATGTTCCACAAAACCAAAACCCTTTGTCTAGTACCACTTACTTAACCAGTTGTTCATTTCCAGAATCTTCTGCCTTTTGTCTTCCTTCAATTGCAGGACAGGAAAGATGTCTGAGAAGATCACTTGAATATTGTTCTTCTGCAATTCCCTGAAGTCATCTATAATCTGTGAGGAATTCTGTGAAGCAATGCCATTAGTGCCAACATGCACCATCACTAATGGATCTTTGCTCACTGACTTCAGAAGCCCATCCAGTCTTAATAACATCATGTGTATTGGCTCCAGGAATACAGCACATAGTCTTGTTGTCCACTAGTCCCTTACAGAACGTTTTCCTTCCTTCTTAGTATAGAATCTCTCTGACAAGGATCATCTGTCTTCCATGGATACCTGGAGATCTCCTTGTGGGCAAGTTTTATTGTCTTGCAGATTTGGCTGAGCAGCTATCCACAGGTATGTCATGTATAGCTCTCCATTCTATTTGATGAGCTCGGTCATCAGATATTTTCTGCAGTTTCCAAGCAGAGAACATAGTAATTGGGTACTTCTAGCTATGTGGTGGTCTTCTGTATGGTGGTCACAGCCTGCCTATCCTCATGTACCTCCACCAACTGTGTGGAATGCTGCCTGATCCTCTTGCCTCTAGTGGTTATGTACTAACAAGCTTCCTCTCTGGTTTCCATTATCTGCTTCCTTCTTTCTTGAATGTGTGAAGATGAGGCATCCTGAATCCGGTTGTCTAAGAATTCCTCAGCCTCTCTGATGCTCCGTAGCATCTGCAGTTTTCACAGATCTCTTCTTCCAACATAGTTACCAGCTTGTACTTCATACAGAAATCCTTTCTGGCTTCCAGCAGGAAAGAGAACATGACACATCTGTTGCTGGGCACAATCAATGGAGATACATCTGTGTAAGACTGGAACAATCCAGTAGTGAATCAGCACTGAAATGGGGGCCGTCTAACAGTTATGAATGTATGTGTCTGATTCACAAAACAAGAGATGGAGAGGGTATTTGGAAAAGTAGGACTATTTTAATCAGAAACCCAGATTAATGATTCTTTCTTTTTGTCCTCTCTCCCGCCGCCCCAATTTTAGATACTTTTTATCTATTTCACTCTTTGATCTTTGATTCTTCCCCCTTCCTCCCCCTTTAAGTGTAATAGTAAAGAACACTTTTTTAAAAACAGTTAAGGGGAACACTTGGGACATTGTTTCTGATGGGGAAAATGTGGTGTTTGTTCACTTCAGATGCTGTTTGAGCCTAATATCTGGTTAATGAAACCATTGCATTCATGAGTTCATAGTATCTGAGACATTTTGTATGGACATTACATTGTTTTTCATAGTCTTCAGTCCCATATACGGCTGACAGAATCATTATGACTCCATTATATGATTTTAGAAAATGTGCCCATTTTAGAAAAATAAATCCTGAAAAACTGAAAAGTAATTGTAATACTGGTTTTCATTTAGAATCCTTGGCTGGGCTTATGTCCCCCAGCCCCACATTTTTTTTGTTTGTTTTTAAAAAGCCATGTACTCAAATCCATTAAAGGCTTATACTATACATTAAGATGAAATAAAATGACAAAATCAGCCCTGTTCATCAGTAAAGCAACATGTCCAAAGAGATGCCTGGCACAGCGTGAAAATAAATAGCACTGGTAACATTATTTTAAATGCAAAAACATTATTTCAGCATATAAAGGATTAAAAGCAGATTTTAGAGCTTTCCTTCAAATAAAACAGAACCAAATCAAGGTAAAAATTTTAAACGAAACATACAGGATCGGATTTTTTTTTTGTGAGTTAGTGTAATCCCAATGAAGCCAAGTTAAAGGAGAAATAAACGAAAACAGATTCACCTTTTGAGAGAGCACCAAAGCAAAAAGTTAAGAGCCAGATTCTCTGGCCCATTCCACTCACTTTGCACTGCTTAGGTGGTTCAAAGGGAGCAACGATTGGCCACATTCCCCTAAAATGGGGCTGTGACATGGAGGCATTCTAGTAGGCAGATACCCAGCAAAGCCAGTTGTTATGCCATCCTTCCTGCAGCTACTGGCACAGATTAGGATCAAGGCCAAATTCTACAGTATGTGAACAGGCATGATTCTCATTCAAGTCCGAGGGATATTTGCAGGCAGAAGAACTGCAGTGCGTGGCTATTAGGAGATGGGTATGTGTGTGTGTGTGGGAGGGGGAATGGACACCATGAATTTTCTTGAATATTAACTGGCTTCTCCAGCTGGAATATTTTTAGAGCTTTACATACAAAGAAACTTATTGTTAAATTAAAGCAGATAGATTACTGCAGTGATGACAAATGTACAGAATTTAAGGTCCACAATCATATACAGATAATACTACAAAATTAAGTGTGCATATAGAAGCAGAAGACCAATTCAGCAAGTAGAAAAGTTATTTAAGAATTTGGGCATGTATAAATTATTAGGCATTTTTAGTGCTAATATAAAAGAACTATCACATGCAGTGAAACCATGTGTATAAATAGTTTCTTTCCTAGGGTGAGGATTTTTCATTGCTAAGGAATCCTGCAGGTTCACAAACCAATTACCAGTTAGTAGACCGTATTGAATCTTCTATTCTGCTGCTCTGATCATCTTAGTGGCCAGTTATAGTAGCTGGAGAAGAGCTTGAGTAACTTTAATTTGTTCATCAATCGCTAGTCATGCAAGAGTGGTGGAAAGACACTTTCCCAAAAAGCAATAAAAGCTTGATAATATAGCAAAACTGCCACATACTGCATGCCTTCTCCAAAATGCATCAATCAGAATTACCCATATTAAAACAGTTTTATTGACAGCTAATGTAAATTCTATAATTTTTTAAATTGGTAATTAAATGATTTATGGCTGTAAATATCACTGATATCCTTGTGGATTTTAAACTACTATTCTTCAGTATAAGGGAAATTAAAATACCTCTACCAGGCCATGGCATAGGAACTACCAATTGGAGGGAGAGATTGGAGGGCAAAAATAAACTAAATATAATGTAGGAAGCCTTTTGGACAGGAGTGAAAATGCATGATACTTTAGAGTTCAATTAAGGGCTTTAAAATGCCTTTTTGTTTTTGAAAGCAAAATGTCTGACCTTAAAACATAGTATAAGTGGGAGTTTACCAATTGGATACTTTCTGAAATCTGGTCTAGTGTAATGATTTGGCTCTTTTGCAACTGAATGACAAAACTGGAATATGCTTCACACATTACACTAATTAAGATCAGATGACAGATTTAGAGAAGAGATGAGCCTGGATTTGGGTTAGAGGGGAGAGAGAACAAGAAACTTTTTAGTAATGTAGTTAATCTTTTCCATGTGTTCAGAGCATGTACAGAGTTGTGTGATGTTGGAATATATTGCTGTGACCCTAAGAGCGCTCCAATGACAGTTGGCATGCTGCTGTCATGTTATATACCCAAAAAGAGGCATGTAATAGATCATTAGAAAACTAACTCCTCACTCTTCATTAATATTTTTGGGTAATGTATGTCCAGTAAACCCACAAAGACTTCATAGATATGTATTACTAATACATTCTTAAAACATATTTGGCAAGCATTGTCTCTAAGTCTTGACTGTTTCACACAAAGGAATGTGATTCCACCTGCTTGTATGTGTCTTCAATGTAAACTAAGCCAGGTGTGACTAAAGACAAAGAAAAGCCCACTTACGTGCAAGGTAAACAAAGTCACTGGGAGAACCAGTGGGGAAAGATGACAATTTAACAGTCTTGACGGGGGGTGAAGTCTACACCTCCAGGAAGCCTTCCTGTCTCTTAAAGTGGTGTCAGTGGACTTTAGGAAGATAAATGAGAGAGAGAGAGAGAGGAAGAAGGAGAGTTATTGTGGCATCCATCACTTGAGGGACTAAAAGGGTCAAAGCTCTTGAAACACCAAATGTTGGATCCTTCAACCAGGGGGGATGAAGTCTCTGGGAACTAAGTATAGATGAGAAACCTGCTTTGGCAAAGATTGTAACTTGCTGAAATTAAGTTTTTGTCTTGGAAACATATTTTTACTTTGCTTGCTTGTAATCCTTTCTATCTTTTTTCCTTACACTGGTATCACTTACGTTTATTAAAAAAAGGTCATAGGTTATTTTACTTTTACTATAATCTAATTCAGTACTGTGATTAAAATAGTGTGTTAACCCCAGTTAAGGTAGTAAGCTTCTGGGTACTGTCTCTTTTAAGGGAGCAGTGAACATAATAACATCTGCAAGTGTTCAGTGAGAGGACTGGACACTAGAGGGAAGATGGTTTTGTGGAAAATTGGTATTTGGGGGAGTGTTACTTTTTGCAGGGTAACTGGGCAGTGGAAGCCAGGATGTGACCTGGATGCTCGTACGTTGGCTGTTGTAAGCCACAACAGCACAGCATTTAAAGCACCGAGGGTTGCAGGGCAGGCATTGATTCAGCTCCTTCCTGATCTGGGCTGAACCCCAGAACACTATGCTTTACTAAGCAAGAACATGGGGTTGGAGCACTGAAAATAAAAAGAATTTTGGCTTAGGTTGTTCAGTGCTGATGATAAAAGTATGGTAAAGCAGGTTGCCTTTTCTTTCCTTTGGCAGCGTCTTTTAGCGTCAATTAACTTTATAGAATGTTTTAGTAAGTGTTTTCAAGGGGAAGAAAAAGATCCTGGTACCACTGGCGAAGAATGAAACCAATTTATTTATTATTTGGCATATGCAAGCTGGTCAAGCCAAGCCATGTGTTTTTATCAACAATGTTCAAGGCACAAACGTTCTTATCAGCAATGTTCAAGACCTCCAAGAAGTTGTCATTTTGCAGTCCTCAACAACATATATCATGATTTTGCAGCTGCCCACATTGACATAGTGGACTGTCTCTAAAATGCCACTGAAATTCCACTTTGGCACAAATTCTATTTCCGGTACGAAACCAGTTCAGAAGGCTCTATTGCCCATGTGGCAAATCAAATCTGGATATAGTTTGAATGGGATCCAAGACAAGATAATTATTTGTCACTTTCTCTGTAGACCATGAAACTCACCATGCATCCTCTACCAGAAATCCCTCACCCGGTAAACTTTTCCACAACGGGTGCCATGAGGTCAGACAGCTATGTGGTGGATTAAATTGTTAGGATAAAAATATTAATTTATACCATTTTGAGGATTCTTCTACCTAGGGAAATCTGGGTAGCATAAAACTGCTATAGCGGCTACTACACCAATTTGTCTCCTGGCTGCTGGTGTATGGGCAGGATGTAGGAAAGGGGGGAATGCCCAAGGCCACCCCTATGTATCAGCAATCTTGAGTTGCTGGAATGGCTCCTTGACTCTATGAGCAGGCAGTATAAATTATAACAACCTGAAAGCTGCTTTATGTTGTGCTGGAGACATTCTGGAGCAATCTGAATTTAAGATTGATGGAAAGCAAAGATAGATTAAGGTTTCTTTGCCCCTCAGCCCCTCAAGCTGTGCTAAGTGCACCATGGACTGACCTGAGGATCTCTCCCACTAAATCTATTAAAATTTTTGGTCAGAAGCAAGAGGCCTATACCTCAAGTAACACAGATCAGAAAGATCATCAGTAATATAAAATCCTAAATACTAAATAGCCACTCACAGAAATGTTTTGTCAAAATTTTCAAACTTGTGACTTGGGGGTTTCTCAAATTTTACTTTTTTGACTTGAGAAGTCTTTAAGGCAGCCTGATTTTCAGAGTGTTAGTGTTTTGTTTTTTTTAAAGAAGACCCCTTTACAGGACCTCAAGCTGGGCACCCAAAAATGGAAACATACCTCATTAGTAGTCATCGGAAATTTTAGCTCCAAAATACCCAGGGTAGTTGGGGTAGGGAGATCACAAATACTTTGATTTTGAAAACCGTTGTTTTTTTAAACTAAGAGACCGACTATAAGGGACCCTTGCCCAGGTACACAAAGGCAGAGGGGGTATGCAAGAAACTTCCCTGACTCCTCCTTGCACAGCTGTTTGAATGCCCGCTACAATAGCAGTCCCTGTGCACTGGCAAGAGCAGGGATTCTTTTGGTCCTGTGTTTCCTCAGGAATAAGATACCGCATGGGAGGAATAGGGTCAAGCTGACACCACCCCTTCCACCCCAGACTGCTAAGAGGAGCTAGCATCCAAGAAGGGAGTAGTCTTTCTCTCACCTGTATGAAGCAATTGCCCAGCCCTGTTTGCATGGAGAAACCCACAGAGGCAGAGTTCTTGGCTTATATACCTGGTACTCCTTCTGGGGCAATGTGGCTCTCCACTAAGGGCTGTGCCATAAATGCCATGAATTAGCCTTTTATTTTAAAGGAGGGAAACATCAGTATTTTCCAATGGCTTGATCCTATAACTCCTTACTTATGTGACGTAATTTGGACTACTCACATGAATAAGGAGTTGCTGGACTCTAACATGGTAGGTTTCAATTGTAAGACTTAATATAAGCCAATAAATATTGTTCTAACTGATGGAATCTGATAGAGGATAAAATTGTGGGGCAACAAAGAATGGCCAAGTGTGACAGGATGTACCTGGCTCTTCAAGGTCCCAGGGTCTGTGACCCTACCTCACTTCACCCTGCCCCAGGAGAGGAGCAGCGATGGGAGGTCCTCCCGGCCTGCCTAGAGATGCTGCATAGAAGCAGCCAATTAGTCCAGCAGGCTCAGATAAAAGGAGCTGCAGGTTCTGAACAGGCCAGTTCCTGGCTGGGATAAGAGGTGTAAAGAAGAGTGCTCTGCTCTTTCCAGAGGAGATCAACAGACTGATTTACTGACCTGGGAACAAGAAGACCTGAGTACTGTAACCTTAAAATAATGGCTGTAAGGAAAGAGTCTACATGGGAAAAGGCTCAGGGAACAGCAGCAGTGAACTGGAGGTAACGGTAAGTGGCTGCTGTTTACAGGGTTCCTAGGTAGGGACTGGACTAGTGGGTGGGGTCCAAGTTCCCCCACCAGGCACTGGGAAAGTGGCCTAAGCCCTGAGAATGTGACAAAGCTTGGTGAGAAGCCAGAGAGTTAAAAGGCCCAAATATGGGGCTAATGACCCTGGCGAGTGCTGTCAGTGTGTTGAACCCTTTGCTACCCAGAAGAGGTTCATCCATTTGACTGTGTGGCTTGGCCAGAGGACTGAGCCACTGAAGACTGCCTAGTGAGATTGACCATCTATAGTGGGTCCCAGGAGGAAAAAAGTTTGCAGCACCATATCCAGCCAACAGGAGGCACTCATGAGAGGAGAGCACCCCCATCACACCAAGTCATGAATTAAATTCTAATATCTCATCATCATCATCGTAAATCTGACTACCAAATACTAAAATCTAATCATTTTACTAAAATACTGCGGTCCTCATTTTCTTCTCACTTACATTGATTTAACATTAACGTCAATGCAGTTACATCTAATTGACAGTGGAGTAGGAGAGGGGAAAATCTGGCCATATGAATAAAACAGATATTGAGGTAAGAGCTGAGATTTTATGATTTCTCAGTGTTCATGTAGTAGGGGAGGAAGTCTTGGGGAGGAGAAGAGAAAGAAAGGAATGATAGATTCAAAATATGTGAGATTCTTTCTACACCTACTGCAAAATAATTGATGAGAATGTCTAAAAACTTAAGACTATTTTTCTTCAAAATTAGTGTTTACTACCAAAGAGTAAAATAAAGTGATTACTTCATCGATTATTTTTCAGAGAAAATAAAATGTGTTATGGAAGAAGGTGCTGGAAGTTCCATGGCTAACAGCTTTGAGTTCAAGTATCACATCCCTTGAGATAGCAGATACAAAACCTGGTGAGGGAAGTGAAATCCAGAAGACAGCAACTGGCATGATATTAGGATGGTTTGTTGAAAAATTATATATAAAAAATAATCTTTGACAGTGAATGAAAGAGAGGGCAGTGTCAGGCAGACAAGTGTTATATTTGTTGAAGGGCTGCACATAGCCAAATCTTTCTAGTGCCTGCAAAATACTTTTAAATTTGGGTCCATACCTTGTGCTTTCAAAGAAAGGAGTCTTAGAATCTCTTCAAAGACAGAATTCTTTAAATAGATGGTTTAAGCAAGGTACGGTAAACACAAACAGTGGGCCAAACTCTGCCCTCAGTTACATCCAGGAAACCCCGCTGGCTTCAGTGGGCTAACACAGATCTAACTGAGGGCAGAATTTGGTCCAGGAAAACCAAGGAGAAGTGAAAAGCCTCAGTGTTCAGTCACTGGTATTTTTATCTGAAAAACAAAACATACAAATGTTAGGTAGGGTGAAGCCTCTGTGGTTTGCTGGCACACAAAATTTGACCATATTAAATATTTTCACCGCTGGCAAGAAGACATGGCTATTGGCAGCAGCTATAAATGGAAGATCCATTTAGATGACTGGAATGGTCACAGACAAAAATCTTCATTAACATAGAGCAAAGTTTGTAAATGATCTACTAATTTTTTTATGATAACCCCCACTGTTTGAAAGTCTGGAAACTATCCTTACAGCTTCTAAATTAAACAGCTAAACACCAAAACGTCAGGAAATAATGAATGTTCTGACATGAGCTCTGCTCTCCTTATCTTTATTTACCGTACGGGTTCCACTGCTGGGAGAACGCAGCACATAGATACCATAACAAGGAGCTCTATAGAAAAAACAAACACTTTATACAGAAAAGAATGCTATTAATAGTTACTGGAAGTGATTTGTCTGCCCTGCTGTACACCACAGTATGTTTGACAATATTGTGGTCTTTTGCAATGCAGTGATTGTAAGCTACAACATTCCAAGCAATGGTCAAAGTAGATTAAAACAGGAAGGGGAGCTCTCACTATGCTTCCAGAAATACCAACCAAGGAAGAAAGGGGATTTCTTTCCGCTGTTATCAGGGGACTGGGAATTACACTTGCCATACCTTCATTATATTAGCCCCTGCTTCTACTCTGGCACTGATATTATTTCTGTCCTCTCTTGCTAGGGCATGTGAGGCTTGGCATTCTGTGGCCCCCCTATGTTCAAGGCAAATATAGATAATGCTGATCTCTGGCTTATATTTCAAGATTGTGGTTTTTGACTGATTATAGATTCATGGAGTTTAAGGCCAGAAGGGATTATTTGATCATTTAGTTTGACCTCCTGTGTATCATGTGTCAGGTCTCTGGGTGTAGATATAAAGGAGAAACAAGGGTGATTGTCATACGTGGGGTCTTCTACTGGCCACCAAATCAAAAGGAGGAAACAGATGAGGCATTTTTTAGAACAGATTGAAAAGGTAGCCAAAGCACAGGATGTGGTGGTAATGGGGGACTTCAATTATCCTGATATCTGTGGGGAAAAATAATACGGCAGGATACAGACCATTGAGCAAGTTCATACTATGTACTGGAGATCAGGTTTTGTTTCAGAAGGTGAAGGATGTTACTAGAGGGCTGGCTATTTTAGAACTGGTTCTGACAAATCAGAAGAAAGTGGCTGAAAATTTGAAAGTGGAAGGTAATTTCAGTGAAAACGACCATGAATTAAGAATGAGTCTTGATTTCTAAAGAAAGGAAAGAGTCAGAACAGCAGAGTAAAGATTTCAAAAAAGCAGACCTCAGCAAACTCAGGGAATTGGTAGCTCCTAGGTGAAAGGTATCTAATGGAGATAGAGATCTGGCAGTTTCTCAGACTATATTGAAGGCACAACAGCAAACTATCATGGTGCAGAGGAAAGATACAAAAAATAGTAAGAGGCCAATATGGCTTAATCAGGAGCTCATTAACTACCAGAAAATCAAAAAAGGAATCCTATAAAAAGAAGACTGAGGAAATATTTCTAAGAATGAATGTTAAAAGACTAGCACAAGGATGTAGGAACAAAATCAGAAATGCTAAGGCACAAAACGAGATACTACTATCAAGGGACATAAGGCAATAAGAGGTTCTATAAATACATTAGAAGTAAGGGAATGACAAAAGAAAGTGTAGGTTCATTACTTAACTGGGAAGGAAAGCAAATACCAGACAAAACAGAAGACTGACATGCTTAAGGTTTTTTTATTTGTCATCAGTAAAAAGGCTAATTGTACATCAGATGATGAACACAATTAATATTAACAAGGCAGAAGGATTTCAGGTCAGAACTGGGGAAAGAACAGGTTGAAGAATACTTATCTAAGTTAGATGTATTCAAGTCATCAGGGCCTGATGAAATTCACCCTAGAGTACTTAAGACATTAACCAAAGTAATCTCTGAACCTTTGGCAATTATCTTTGAAAACTCATGGAGGACAGGTGAGGTCCTGGAGTACTGAAGAAGGGCAAACTTAGTAGCTATCTCCAAAAAGGGTGAAAAGGAGGACCCAGGAAATTATAGACCAGTAAGTCTAACTAATACCTAGAAAGATACTGGAACAAATTATTAAACAATCAATTTGTTCAAATTTGGAGGATAGTGAGGTGATAAGTAATAGCCAACAGGGATTTGTCAAGAACAAATCATGCCAAACCAATCTAACTTCTTTGACAGGGTTTCTGGCCCAGAGAGGGGGTGGGGAGGAGCAGTAGATGTTATATTTTGATCTTCAGTAAGGCTTTTTACACAGTCCCACATAGCATTCTCATGAGCAAACTAGGAAAACATAGTCAGATGAAATTACTGTAAGGTGGATGCAAAACTGGTTGAAAAAACAAATTCAGAGTAGTTATCAATGGCATGCTGTCAAACTGGAAGGATGTATTGAGTGGTGTCCCACAGGGGTTTGTATTGGGTCTAGTACTATTCAATATTTTGATTAATGACTTGGCTGGTGGAGTGAAGAGTATGCTTTATAAAATTTTCAGATAACACAAAGCTGGGAGGATTGCTAGCACTTTGAAGGATAGGATTAGAATTCAAAATGACCTAGACAAATTGGAGAATTGGTCTGAAATCAACAAGATGAAATTCAGTGAAGATTAGTGTGAAGAACTAGATATAGGAAGGAAAAATCAAATGCACAGCTACAAAATGGGGAATAAGTAGCTAGGCAGTAGTACTGCTGAAAAAACATCTGGAGTTAATAGTGGATCACGAACTGAATGAGTCAGTGTGGTGCTGTTGCAAAAAAGTCAAATGATGTTCTGGGGTGGTTAAGAAGAATGTCATGCGTAAGATATGGGAGATAATTGTTCTACTCAGCACAAGTGAGGCCTCAGCTGGAGTAATATGTCCCATTTTAGTGCACCACACTTTAAGAAAGATGTGAACAAATTGGAGAGAGTCCAGAAGAGAACAACAAAAATAAGAGGCTTAGAAAACATGACGTATGAGGAAAAGTTGACAGAATTGGGCATGTTCAGTCTAGAGAAGAGAACGCTGAGGTGGGACATAAGTCTTCAAATATGCAAAAAGTTGTTATAAAAAGGATGATGATCAGTTGTTCTCCATATTCACGGACTGTAAGACAAGAAGTAATAGGCTTAGTTTGGAACAAGGGAGATTTAGGTTAGATATTCAGAAAATGATAAGGATGGTTTAGCGCTAATGATAAGGATGGTTTAGCGCTAATGATAAGGATGGTTTAGCGCTGGAACAGGTTACCTGGGGAGATTGCGGAATCCCCATCAATGGAGACTTTTAAGAACAGGTTTGACAAACACCTGTCAAAAATGGTCTAGGAATACTTAATCCTGCCTCAGTGCAGGATTATCTGTGTGTGTGAACTAGATGACCTCTGGTGGTCCCTTCCAGCCCTATATTGCTATGATTCTGTGACATTTCACCCAGTGACCCCATATTACACCCAAAAACTTGTTTGACTGAAGCATAACTTACGTTTGGCTAAAGTGTTTTCCAGAAAGGCATCCAGTCTTCATTTGAAAACACCAATATATGCTGCCACTACTCTTAGGAGTTTGTTCTCCTGGTTAATCACTCTCACTGTTAAAAATGTGCCTTATTTCTAATTTGAATTTGTCTGACTGCAGTTTCCAGCTATTGGTTTGTTATGCTTTTTTTTGCCAGATTAAAGAGCCCTTTTAGTACCTCCTATTTTCTCCCAGTGACGGTATTTATATGCTGCAGTCAAGTCGCTTCTCAATTTTCTTTTTAATAAACTAGGCAAATTGAGTTCCTCAAGTCTCACTGTAAGACATTTTATCCAGCCTTTGGATAATTTGTGGCTCTTCTGTTCCCTCTCCACATTTTTAAAAGGATGTTGAAAAATTGAACACCAGAATTGTACCCAGTGTTCCAGTATTGGTTTCACCAATATCGGTGCAGAGGTGAAATCACCTCCCTGCTGCTACTCATTATTCCCATTTATACATCCAAGGATTGCATTAACTCTTTTTGGAACGGTATCTCTCTGGGAGCTCATGTTGAGTTGTTTGCCTACGGTGACCCCTAAATAATGTTCAGAGTCACTTTTTTCCAAGATACAGTCCCTCATTTTGTAGGTATAGCTTGAATTCCTTCTCCCTAAATATATAACTTTGCATTTGGTTGTATTGAAATGCATTATTAAAACACATTGTTTGACTGGGACCAGGTTACCAAGCAATCTAGGTCATTCTCTATGACTGCCTTATCTTCATCATCAGTATTTACCACTCTGCTGATCTTTGGGTCACCTGCAAATTTTATCAGCAATGATGTTATATTTACCTCTAGATTATTGCAAATGTTGAATAGCATCATGCTTAGAATCTATCCCTATTGACCCCCCACTAAAGCACTCCCACTGAGTGCTGATTCTCCACTAACGATTACTTAATAAGGGGATGAATGATGTAGAGTGGTGAATCCAGGTGATTGGCAGGATGATAGAAGAAGGTAGAATCCTGTGAGAACTACGTGCAAGGCTAATATTGCAAGGGATATTGTGGCCCGTGGGATGTATCATGAGGAAAGGGCTGTGTCTAGTCTTTGTTTTCTAGTTAGGGTGTGAGTTTACAGTTTATGGACTACGATCTTGTTTTCTATGCAGGTGAAGGGGAGGAGGTCTGTAGCCTGTAGCTGAAGGTTTCATGGGGATGATTGTCAGAAGCAAGAGGGCAGAGTTTTGGATGCTATCAACCTTTAAGCTGTGTATTTTGAGTCTTTTGACTAACATCTGAGTGACAAGGGCAGGCTTACAAAGTGGTGATTTGGAGTAACTGGAAGTATATTTAATAAAATGCATTAAAAATATCTTCTCCTGGTTCTCCTGGTTAATCATGCATCTTTGACTTCTTATGTTAGCCAAAGCAGTACCTAAATGGCAACAGAACTTTTACATCCTTTCTTTTTTCAGCAAATCTTTTTATATGTAAATCTCACTATCAGCAAGATTTCCAGAGCCATGCTTCCGGCAAATATGGTTGGTGTCTCACCCATATTTATGTTTCTGTATTGGTGTCTATTTACAGTATAGTATCATGCTTTTTTCTGGCCATCCAATATTCCTAGCCATTTAGTTACTTAATATACAGTAGATAAACATAGTAACCATGATTGTCTCTTTCTACCTGTGACTAGTCTGTGCCTAGGGTAGCTCACCTGAAAATGCCAAGGTCAGGGCAGACTGAAAAAAGGAGAGCAGATTCTCACAAATTGGTGGCTAACACTTAAGTTAGATTCCCCAAACAGTGCCTCTGATCCCCCACACTGGTTATCAAGAAGCTATAAACAAGAAGTTACACAGCCACCTTTATTGCATTTCAGTCTCTGGCCACCAATTAGCAACTAGGTGCCTTAAAGAGAGAAGTTATTAAAACTCTATTTTCTTTACCAAAATGTTCTCCTGACCCCCAAAGGGTCAGTCGTATTGATCTAGCAATGTAAATTTGGATCTTACTCAAAACACCGTGCTGCGAGCCAATCCTTTAACAACTATACTAAAGGTTGATTATAAAAGGAAAGCAATGATGAGAAACATTAAATAGTCAAAGCAATCAGATACATACAAATGACTTGAAAGTCCATATGTATCAGATTATCAGTAGAGTTGTGGCATTTGCAGGCTTGTACAGTTTCTTTGGTGTACATCCAGTACCTGGATGGGTCTCAGTCCTTTGTTTCACAGCTTCAGTTGTGGATGAGTTGATCCAGAGATAGGAAGCAGGAATGAAAACAAGATGGGAAAGGTACAGTTGTCTTATGTCCCTTCACCATGTGCCTTGCCCCAAATGCAGCCGCACAGCACATGGCCTGGAAAAGTCCCTGGGCATGTTCTTACATGTCTTGGTGGCTCATAAAGTGTAACCCCTGAGTTCTTTTCACTGGATCCATTGAGTTCCCTTGATGGGCCATTATGCAGGCTTAGTGCTGCTGCCAGCCTGTCTGGGTGTCAGAAACCTAGTACAAAAGTGTCAAACATATTTAGAACTCATGGTACAAAACTGATACATACATATAAATGTGCTTATCAAGCTTAGCAAATTATAACCTTTCCAATGGTACCTGACATGGCGTATCTCGTACGAATTATTGTAATTTTGCAATATTGAGATCAATAATATTATAAATGGCCACCTCTAATCCAGACAGTGTCACACTCCCATAATCCTGATGGTTGTCTTTCACTGCAGAATCTACACTTAAAAGCTTATCCAGGGAATAATTATATGACCCTTAGATGAAAGGAACTATATAGAAAGGTCGCTGTTTCTCATATTTTGTTCTTCACAAAATATACATAAAGCCTAGCAATACAATGGATTGGTCACTAGCTGTTACCTAATTTCTTGGTGTGTGTAAAGGATTGGGACTTATCTCATACCACCCTTCTCTGACTGGGCTGGGTTTTGCTCCTGCTGAACCAGCTTGCTCTGTCGGTAATTCTACCTGAAGCACTCTCACAGAATCCTGGGAAGCAGTTTCTAGCAGGGTTTGCTGTTTTTATTTCAAGCCTTCTTATCAAAACCAATCAAAATCTCACAAACTCCTCCCTCAGAGTCTGTGCAGGCTGAATCGTCTCTTCCCCAATTCTGCATCTCACACCAGTAAATTCAGCAACTCAAAATTTCCTGGCTTATACCTCAAAACCTCCGTCATAAAGGATTTCACAAAGTCTCCCTTCTATTTGGTTTCTGGAGCAATTCCTCTCTGCAGTTGCTCCAGTAGCAGTCCATTGGGTGCAAAGCACCTAAGCTTTCTGGAGGGTATTGCAGACTCCCTCCTCCATTTCCTGCTGCCCTATGTTATGAAGATCAGTCAGTTCAGGTCCAGCTCTTTTCCTAGGTTCAGTGAACAGGGTTAATCAGCCAGTTGCAGGCCTCTGACCCCAGAGGAATGGTATCCCTTATACCGTCACAGAAAAGCGAGTATGTGAATGAGAGATGCTTTTCCCTGCACTGAAGGGCCTGATAGTGCAGCAGCCCTTAGTCACAATGAATAGTATTTACTTGTGAGTAAATCCAATGGTGACCCAACAAGTATGTCTCAATGTGAATAAGTCTTGCTGGATCAGACCCCATTGTTAATCATTTCTATTCTGCACTGTTTTTACCACTTAGTTCTAAAACAGAAGGTTATTTCTGCTAATATTATTTATTTGCATTGACTTATCCTGGGGGTTCTTATGAAGTAAATAGTATCCATCTTGTATCAGTTGGTGGTGGAAAAATTATTTAGGAGTGTTACCTGTTCATTGGTTTATGGAGGCAAAGATTTCCAGGAGTGTCAAAAATCCACATTTTCCCTGAATGCCAGATTTTTGCATTTAAATCTAGGAGTTAACTGAAAGATGAGTAAAATCACAGGTAGATAGACTGTTCCCAATCTGCTGCCTATTTCCTCTTTTGTTCACCTCCCTTTCTTCCAGCAAGGATAGGAAATAAGTTATATTCAAGAAAATGGTTCCTAATTTGCCTCAGTAAGGGCAAGAAAGATTATTTGTGTCTCTCACTCCTCCTGAGACCCACCCAGGTTTAAAAATGGAGATGAAAGCTCCGAAAAAAAGTTTTCATAGAAATGAAAACTCTCACAAGATAAGAATGGATTTGGCTTCTGTCCTGTATTGTGAACTCCAGTCCGGATTCAAGAACAGGTCAAACCTGGACTGGTGGTGTTCGCCAAAACCCCCAAGTACTTAAGTTGGATGCTTTAAAAGGCTGCTTGAGGCCACCACCTTACTTTGTGACATTCTTCTGTGCCTGGGGGGAGGTGTCACCTTTTGCTCTCCTCCAGGTCTTGAAGGGAAGCCGAGTAGCTCTTTCCTAAGTAGGGACTTCCAGGCAACTGCTTGCTAAGGCCTGTGCTCCAGGTTCTTCATCAAGGCAAGAGGCATCTCTTTATCTTCCCCTTTAACCCAGAGAAATGCTCCTGATACCAGTTCTACTGAACTAGCAGCAGTGATCCCTCCATAATCCTAAAAATGCTAGTGAAGGTACTTTATATTCCACAGTGCATGATTTCTAGGAAACTCTGCTAGTTTCCTGGTTCATATGCTGGGGATTTGGAGATGCCTGTGCAGACAGCTCAATAAAGATAGTAACTGGTAAGAGAGATTTCTGCACTGAAGTCTGTCACCTTAATGTATAGTAGAATGACTAGCCAAAACACTCGTGTATAACAGGAAAATCTATTCATCCATTTCCTTTGAACTTACTGGTGTCCTCCATAAATCAACCAGTAGAGGCTAAAAGCATTGCCTTCCACTTCCCTCCTGCGATTCCTGTGGTAGCTTCAGTGAATAAGGCAATATAAGTGTGGAATTTGCCCCCATGGGGCAGCACTTTGCTCCATCTGCAAGTCTAACAATTGGAGCTAGTTCCTTTATAACTTTTAAAAGAAATCTAAAGTATAAATAATTAATACCCATTAAATAATTCAGGATGAAATACAGTACATGAGCTTAGCAGGCTGAACTTGATAAGCACATGTTTTATGGGTTAAGAAAGATAATTACTCAATAGTGGGATCTTCAGTAAGTTCCCATTTATGATTTACATTTGGAGGAACTGAGATAAACCACATACTGGAGGAAAAAAAACAGATTTAAAAATATGGGTTGAACTGTAAGATAAAACTATAAAAAGGCAAACTTTATTCAGATATGATTGTGTCCAAAATGAAATACCTAACACATTTTTTTTTCCTTTTGAAATTTATTTTATTTTTAATACATCTTTTAAAAATAATTGTTACTGGTAGCTTTAAAAACATGACAGTGTTTCAAAATTTTGCTAACATCGTGATGGAAGAAGGAAGGGAAAGCTATCTTTTAAATAGCTGATTCCCCTTTTCTTCCTGTTCTTTCAAATCCTTCCTAAAAATTCACTTCTTCTACAAAGTCCACAAACTCAAAAAATTGAAAAATGTTCTCCACCCTAATGTAATGTATCCTATGGAGATAGGAAACTGAAAATGTACTTAATAAAACATACTTATTTTTGTAAGAAAAGCCCCAGTTCCACAAGAACAATAAATAATGTACAAAACAAAGTTCCACTTTTGCAAACACTTGTATGAGTGAGTAACTGTATATTATGGAGTAGTCCCATTGAGTCCAATAGAACAACTTGTGTAAATTTACTCACATGGGTAAGTGTTTGAAGAATGAGGCCCAAGTTAAATTTGCAACACTGGAAAAATGATCAAGATCTTGAAGCACTGTATAAGGCTTCTCCAGTAGAATGCGTAAGAGAGCTTAATAAAAAAGCAAAACCATAAAATTAATTTGTCATCCTAGAATTCAATTAATTGATATTAATTGATGTTTTAGAATTTACTAATGGTCTATGACCAAATCTTCGGTGCTTTATCTGCATCATACCCTGTTGCAGACAAATAATCTGAGTTTTTCATGGAAGCAGAGAATTTTTTCAAACAAGATGAACTTGTATGTATTAATGGATGGAATGATGGTTTTCTAGAATGGTATATAGTCTTTCCTGTGGAAATATTCCCATGATGACTCTTTATATATATATATAAAAATAGATGCTCATAGGGCTGTTTTTCCTTTTCCCCTCCCCCTTTGGCATTTTCTGTGTGCTCAGACTAAGGGCCTGATCCTGTAAATTTAATCATATGTATAACTTCTTACTCACATGAGTAGTCACATTGATTTTAATGGCACTACTCCTATGAATAAAGTTGTGTACATGCTTAAGTTTTTGCAAAATCAGAGCCTTAGGCAGATCTCAAGAAGTTTGTATTGGATTTTGAAAATATATCACTTAGAATTAAAACTGATTTTCTGCTCCTGCTCAGTTAAGATATTAATATATGATGCTTTTGCTTATAAAGGTAATTTTTATTTATTCTTGAGTTTTAATACTATTTAATACCATTTAATGTACCATTACTTTTTTAGTTTCCTGTGGTGAAATAGAAAATCCATGGGATTGTTTTCTCTTCGTATATGGGCATTTCGATGGTGCTCATCACTATAATATTTGTGCGCTTCACAAACATTAATGAATTTATCTTCAAAGCTCCTATGAGGTAAGACTGTAATATTCTCTCTCTCCATTTTGCAGATGAGGCACAGAGGCATAGAAATAAATGATAAATATAACAACTAATTTTGGGTGCCCAATTTGAGATGACTAGAACCTGCTTTTTCGGAGTGCTTAGCATCATATAGCACTTTATACAATCAAGCACAGCTTCCATTGACTTCAGTTGCAGCTATGAATTCTCAGCACTTCTGCAAATCAGACTCTGTGGTCTGAAGTTGAGTACTGAGAAAAATGAAGAACACATAATGACTATCAGTAAAAAGTTTGGCTTAAATGGCTTGATTAGCATCACACAGGAACTTTGTGGCTCAGGTAGGGATAGAATACAATTTTCCTGCACAGCATTCAACTACCTTAATCATGAGAACATCCTTTTTCTTTCTGCAGTTCCATGACTTTTTAACTGCACATTTTCCAACTTTTGCAACAAACCAAGCAGTTTCCTACTGACAATAGCCTTTTAAAAATGGTCTTTTTGCACAGTTCTTGTATGTAATTATGGTTTCACAGCAGCAAGACCATAGTTTAGGTTGCATCAGAATTTTCTGTCTTGAGGGCTATGACTTTCTGAATATTTACCTTTTTAAAAAATAATGGGAAATTATAGCTGAGCCCCTGCTTAATTTTCTGCTAAACAATTAAAGTCACTTAGATGTTACATTTAAAAATATTTTGTTTGAATACAGTTCAATTTAATTACTTACCTATGTTGAGACAACAAATGTGTACGTGCTTTATTTTTAAAAGAATAGTTAAGGAAATTCACAAAACAAACGTTCTTTAATATTAAGGTAATCATTAAACTCAACTATAAAAAATTAGGAAATACAGTGTTAAGGATTAACAAGAATTATAAAATAGCGAAATCAAGCACTCAAACTAGGAATTAATATTATCCATGCACTCTTATTTTGCTCCCGCTTATGTGTAGGTATGTATGATACAGCATTTATTTATATGCAGAAGTGACTCCCTGCAGAAAGTTTGGGGTGAATTGCCCAGTATCAAATAGGAAATCAAAGAAAGAGGCAGCAATAGAATCCAGGTCTCCAGGGTGGCATTCAATTGCCTTAACCATGAGACCATCCTTTTTTACTTCCTGCAGCCCCCTGTCTCATTCACTATAAACCTTCTGACTTCTGCAACAAATTAGGCGGAAGTCCTACAGAAAACATGGAATTATGTAATTAAAAATGGTCTCAAATGTATATGCATAAGGGGGCTTGTGACAGTGTGCAGGGAATGAACAGGTGAGCCTGAAGTCTGATCATTTATGCTACTTAATTCCCCAGAGGAAGCTGATTGTGGTAATTATCTAATCAGGCTGGTGGATTGGGTGGGTGGGATAAAGATTCAATTAGCCCATCCACCCAAGTCTGATAGAGGCACAGGAAGGAAGTGCTCAGAGGAGGGTGGAAGAGAAATTAAGAGGGAAGGGAAATAGGGTTAGCTGAGCTAGGTCATATAGAGGTCTCAGAGAAGGGAGATCTCTGTTCCCTTCAGGTCCTGAGGAGAGGGCCAGAAGCACTGTAGATATAGTAAATAGACTATTGCATGGTGTCCAGTGATATTGGTGGAGGGAACTTGAAATAAAAGATCACTGAGTGCACATCTAGTGGATTTGATGCAGTTTCTGCAGAGAAGAAGACAGGAATGGAGCTATGCCCTGTTACAGGGCTGAATGAAGGTTGTATGGACAGTGTTCATTTTAGCATTTCGTAATTTGAGTGCTTGATGTTGCAGTGTTTTAATCCTTAACTTTGTATTCCCTTTTTTTCTTCTGCTTTAGTTGATTGATGAGAGCAATGTTAACTAACATTAAACAAAGGTTTTTGTTTGTGAATAGAAATGTGGAGCCAGCATTTCACACATCTCAACTAGTTATATTTGGTGTAATGGCATTGGGTTCAATGTCATTAAACTAGGGATGAATTTGTCCCTCTTTATGTCTTAATCTATTCTAAATTGTTCTTAGTGTTTGGGGGAATTCATTAATTAATGTTTGTACAGCATTTTGAAACATTTAAGAGTGCTAAGTATTATCAGGAAGTCCAACTAGAGTTCAAAGATTATGGTGGATGGATTTGGAGGAAAGAAATAAGTGCACACAATCTGCAAGTGCCTGTGTATGAATAGGCACATTCACACTGATTTCCTATCCACCTGCACATGTTGGGATCAGTGTAAATCAAAGGTAAAGCATCCTGCCCCCAAACTACAGATTGGAATGGAAAGTGTAGGGCACAACAAAGTTCTGTGGAGGGGCATTTTAAATCAGTGTTTGGGGTCTCTTCTGAATATTGCTACACCCTGCCAGATCCAGTCATTGATTCCTTAATTCAGGTTTAAATGTTTGCTATGATGAAAAGCAGTCATTGCAGGGTGAGATGTTATTTAAAGAAAATGTATTATTCTAAATATAAATGACTTTCTAAAAATGCTATGTTGTTTTGAATTCTAACAGTAAGCCAAAGAACCAAATATAAAACTCTACTAAATATTAACTTCATATTGATAGATGCTTGAGTTTGGATTGTGTTTCTTAATGTAACTGCATCTAGTTGGATTTTCACTTTCAAAGTTTTGTTTTCATATTGATATTTAAGTGTTTTGTTTTTCAGTGGTTAAAAAGGGTCTACTATGAGTGATTCTGGTTGTTATCAAATTGGAGAATCTGGACACTAGAGGGTGCAATTGTACCTTAAGTTTTGTATTTTATCTTTAGAAAAAACTAACATTAAATAACAGGGAAAAAATCTGAAGAATATAAAGCTATATATCATTTAAGGGAACATATTGAAGGCTTGAATACCCATAGAAAGGGGACATGTGAAATGAAGGTTCAAATTACATAATGCCAAACGAGAGTTGGAAACAATCCAATTACTAGATACCTATCCTTTATTATAAAATCCACGACTGTATTTGTAAAAACAGTGACATTGTCTTGAATTGTACAAAATTGTCTTGAATTAATAATCTTGGCTCTAAATAGAGGACACAGAATAAATTCTTTATTTAACATTATTAAATACCTGTGTTCTGGCAATGATGGATAATATTAATCATTTATATTATAGCAGCAGTACATCCATTAACACAGTGTCTAATGCTTTTAATGTGAGACTGAGAATGGATTTTGCATGGATGGATTCTGTCTGAAAAGTTATGATTCTTTGGGGCAGAGGTACCAATAAGAACACAGAAGATAAAGCACTAGGTTTAACCAAAATCAGTTCTTGCATAGATACAGGTCGAGCATGAAAAGTTTCTACCATCATATGCTTGAGCTTGGAAATATTTGTTAGTAAAGCACAGACAAGCAGAACCAAGGTCTCTGTGTTTTTCCTCTTAAGAATGACCATTTGCAAAGATATTTTTACTGTGCATTTGAGAGAGTTCCTAATGAGTTTATATCATTGTTCTCTTGAGATTAAATTCATCTCATGCCTCACCAAAGAGCAGATATGAAGGAGAAGGGACATAGGTGAAGCTGTCATGCAGTGGAATATTTGAATACTACAGGGAGGATTTCATGTTGGATCAAGAAAGCTTGGAGTTAGCGGGGATTGTGGAGGTGGGCTCAGATGAGTGGTTACTGGCCCAGTGATTGCATAGATCTGCTTGCTACAAATTCCCGTATAGAGGCAGGGCCCAAGCATAATTTTTTCAGACTCAGTACAAACTTGCAACATGGGCTCCCTCCCCCACACATACCACAATCCCTCATCCCATACATACAATCTCATGAGCCATGAAAAAAGTTTGAATTCTGAAATTACTGTTATATATTCTACATTTCTGAAAAATGCCCCCTCGCCCCCTTGCTATTTTTATTTGACATAATGCCCAGCCTGAGAGTCCTACAAGTTTGCTGACTATTCTGTAACTTTTTGGTCATTATAAAGGTATTATATCCTGTCTGTGTCTTGTGTGTTTTTTGTTTTTTGTTTTTGTTTTTGGGTTTTTTATTCTAATGGACTAGTGTGACTGCAAACATTTTATAATTAGGCCAATTAACTTTAAAGCTTTATTTTTCTGGCCTTTTTCATTACAAAGTTATGAATTAGCACCCCAAAGTCAATTTCTCTTGCAAGTTCACACTCAATAGACAAGATAGCTAGGTGGCTTAGTCGTTCTTGCCCCATTGTAGAACGTCTGCAGTTTTTGATGAGTGCTAGCTTGCTGAAACTTCTTTCAACTTCTGCCACAGTCACTGGCAGTGTGAAAAAATCCATAAGGCTACGCACACTTTACTGAAAATTAGTTGTAGTTTTTCGTAAATCTCATTTAATAAGATAAGTGGGGGTAGTTCACATTCTTTTCCAAAAGTAGACCTGAAGACTTTTTCCAGGTGCAACATTTCTCAAGGAAAATTCTCAGAAAGATCTGTAGGATATTTGTGAAGTAGACATTTAGAAGCTTCTTCCAGTTCCCCAGGCTCTAGTGTCACATATTTTAGGACTCAATGGAATGTCAAACAAATGTTATTGGTTGCTTTGAATCTGTGCTCTAATTTGAAGATGACATCAAAAACGTTCCTTCTGAATAAAGACTCTGATTCATTTTCAGAGATGGTAGAACATGATTCCTCAGGCTCAGATGTCTCATGAAATCTTTTCTGTTTCATTCCTCTCTTTTTTGGCAATTGTGCCAAAATTCCCATGCCTTCTGCTACAAGACTTGCTTCCTGTAGAATTTTGGGCCACTGATCTCTAAGTTCATAGAATCATAGAATATTAGAGTTGGAAGGGACCTAAGGAGGTCATCTAATCCAACCACCTTCTCAAAGCAGGACTAACCTCAGCTAAATCATCCCAGCCAGGGCTTTGTCAAGCAGCATCTTAAAAACCTCTAAGGCTGGAGATTCCACCACCTCCCTAGGTAACCCATTCCAGTGCTTCACCACTTTCCCAGTGAAAAAGTTTTTCCTAATATCCCACCTAGACCTCTCTCACTGCAACTTGAGACCGTTGCTCCTTGTTCTGTCATCTACTACCATTGAGAACAGCCATGGAAACCCCTTTCAGGTAGTTAAAAGCTGCTATCAAATCCCCCCTCATTCTTCTCTTGTGCAGGCTAAACAAGCCTAGTTCCCTCAGCCTCTCCCCATAAGTCTTGTGCTCCAGCCCCCTAATAATTTTTGTTGCCCTCTGCTGGACTCTCTCCAACTTGTCCACGTCCTTTCTGTAGTGGGGGGCCCAAAACTGGACACAGTACTCCAAATGTGGTCTCACCACTGCTGAATAGAGGGGGATAATCACGTCCTTTGATCTGCTGGCAATGCTCCTACTAATGCAGCCCATTATGCTATTAGCCTTCTTGGCAATCAGGGCACACTGCTGACTCATATCCAGCTTCTTATCCACTGTAACCCTCAGGTCCTTTTCTGCAGAACTGCTGCCTAGCCAGTTGATCCCTCATCTGTAGCTGTGAATGGGATTCTTCCATTCTAAGTGCAGGACTCTGCACTGGTCCTTGTTGAACCTCATCAGATTTATTTTGGCCCAATCTGCCAATTTGTCTAGGTCCTTCTGTATCCTATCCCTACCTTCCAGGGTATCTACCACTCCCCCTAGCTTAGTGTCATCTGCAAACTTGCCGAGGGTGCAATCTACCCCATCCTCCAGATCATTAATGAAGATGTTGAACCA
Source organism: Emydura macquarii macquarii (assembly GCF_026122565.2). Classification (NCBI taxonomy): domain Eukaryota; kingdom Metazoa; phylum Chordata; order Testudines; family Chelidae; genus Emydura; species Emydura macquarii. Next base: position 18,808,947 of record NW_027131527.1, on the reverse strand, counting down.
AACTGGCCCCAGGACCAACCCCTGGGGCACTCCTTGTGACCGGCTATCAGCTAGACATGGAGCCACTGATTACTACCCGTTGAGCCCGATGATTTAGCCAGCTCTCTATCCATTTTATAGTCCATTCATCCAACCCATGTTTCTTTAATTTACTGATAAGAATACTGTGGGAGACTGTATCAAAACCTTTGCTAAAGTCAAGGTATATCCCGTCCACTGCTTTCCCCACATCCACAGAGCCAGTCATCTCTTCTTAGAAAGCAATCAGGTTGGTCAGGCATGACTTGCCCTTGGTGAAGTTTTTATTTCTTCAGTAATATTAGCAATAAGAGCTACCTCTGTTTCAAGAGAGATTCCTCTGGCTTGTAAAATCTTGTTTCTGTCCTCAATACTTGAAAGAATTTTGTACCAGAAACTAGCCATCAAAAGGCATAAAAATGAGTTGAAGTACGTTTTCAGTGCTTCTACTTATGATTGAGCTTCATGTGTCAAATTTAATTCAAGAGCACATTCCAGAATACCTGGAAGATGCTTTGTGAGTGGACAGACAGCATGTGCATTCCAGCGTGTCTGACTGAGAGTGGAGTGTGTCCTATCTATTATAATCTTCCACCTCACTGGGCTAGCACTGAAAAACACAAAAAGTTGCTGACCACAATGAAGAAATGTTAATGTTTCAGTACAGGCTGCAGCAGCATTAACCCCTACAAGATTTAGTGAATGGGAACCACAAGGAGACTGCACAGCAAGTTCATTTTTGGATGTAATGCAGGCCTGAACACCTTTTATTTTTCCTGACATATTAGAGCCATTATCAAATCCTTGACCTCTACAGTCATCCAGAGGAATGTTATGACGCTTCAAGCTACCAATTAGCATTTCAGCTGTCTGTTCTCCTTTTTTAAAATCAAAGTTGATAAACTCAAGAAACCTTTCTTTAATGTTAAATGTACCATTGTCTTTGTTGTGAACTACAAATTGCAATATCAAAACATGTTGATGGTGAGAGGCATCATGAGTAACATTACATATGATAGAATAATAAATGGCCTTTTCTCTCTCTGGAAGGATGGCCTTCTGCACACTCTTACCACATAATTCAATAAACTCATTCTGACTCTCCCATGAGAGATAATGAGCCTGTCCTTTAACTGTTCTGCCCTCTGTTTGCTTCTGTTTGACTTTAGCCAAATGGTCACAAATGATGCTGTCATAATGAGCTATAATCTCAAGAGTTGCAAGAAAGTTACCATTGTGTGGGTCACCTATCAGATTATTATCTCCTTGGAATGCTAAACTTCGTGAAGCAAGAAATAAGGTAACATTCAACAATCTTTCCAATATTTCTTTCCATCTTGTAGCTTCTGTTAATATATATATTTTTTGAATCTCACTGTCTACTCCTGCCAGTGACTGCTGTAATTGCTGCCACTGGCAGTAGCAAGTTTTATGTTCTATGGTCTTTTCCTGTTCAGGAAGTTTAGTATATAGTTTACGCCATTTTTTCACAAGTGGTGAATACCCTTCGTTTTTTGCCAGCCTACTGCGTTGTTTAAGCCTCCCTTCAGGAAACAGCCGACATGAAAAACAATATAGTGATTGGTTGGTAGCACTCCAAACAAGCCAATCTCTTGGTATCCTTTCTATCTTGTTGGAAGTTTTACATTTGAGAAGAAATTCAGGAAAATTATGCCCATCAACATCTTTTGGGATTGACTTTGCTAGCTTCTTTATTTTTTCAAAAGTCAGGATGCCACATAGAACAATTTTTTGACGGATAGAATCTGTTATGTTTTCCGGCCACAAGCCTGGATCTTTGAAAACACAAGAATCAGATAGTATAGCACTACTTTCTCCTGATTCTTGTAAACCTTCTGAATGTGGTGATGCTAATGGTGATACTACCTGACTATCTTCAAGCATTAGATGGGAGACACATGATACATTTTCTGGCAGCTTTTCTTTGTCATCAATTGCCAGTGCCACAGACACAGTTTCTATACTGAAATAATTTTCATCTTGATTTTGTTCATCTGCTTCCCTAGTTAGTATATTGCCTAATTCAGAAAGGCCTTGTTTGATCTGAAAAACTGGAGGATAGATTGATGTCCTTTAGCTTCTTTTAGTTTCCCTTTCTTTGCCTGATTTGTATTTATAGCTACCACCAGACATGGCGGTACAGGGGGTGTGTGTGTGACTGTGAGTGAATTAGACACTTACTCACATATATTTTGGGCCTGCAAATCCTACCAAAAGAAGCAGCAGCACTGGCTCCCACTGTCTTATGGTACTTTGATTTGTCCCTCCCACTAGCTGTCCCTCCCTCCTGCCTATGCACAAGGAACTCTGGGACTGATAGTTCTTGATCTTGATATGATAGACCACGTCACAAAGAGGAGCACAAATCTCTCTTTGTCAAACAAAGAATCCTAGTTTAACTGCACAACCACACACACTTTCTATTCTAGAGAAGGGCCTGAGCTGGGCCAGCAGTAACTCACTGTTCAGAATGTTGCTTGAGACTGCTCTAACACTGCTTCTGATTGGCTCCAGCAAATCTCCCAAGATCTGGACAATAGATACAGGGCAATACATTTTTATAAATATTCTCAGGCATGATCTACAATTTAGCCTCAATTTTTCCTCATGGTAATGTGGGTTGCAGTCTGGGCCAGGCCCCCCTGGGCCCTGGTAAAATATATCCTCCTCCCTCTCCCCCATTTGGGGGCATTGTGTAGAGGATATGATCAGACCATTGTAATAACTTCAACTCCTAGGATAGAGTAGTGGCCATACAAATAGTGAAATAGTCAGCCTGTTGGTGGGGATAAAATTCAACCCCAGTCCTCAAAACCCAGGTGGGTATTCCTTCATATGCATACATAAGAATGCTGTTGTGTTGCAAATTTGGTATTGGAGTTTTGTGAAGGTGAAAAAAGCAAGAGTGCTGTTAATCTCCTGAGTTACATTAGAATGCCAGGACAGTCAAGCTCCTGCACCTAATAAATAAATTAAATAAAAAACAGGAATGCTTACTGCTAAATCTGACAAAAGTAGACCTATTGTGTTTTGATGATTACAGCAGTCACTTATTAAAAGCATTAACGAAGGGAAGGTTTCTTTTGATCTTTATAAACAATTTTGCACACTCCAGGGGCTGATCCTGATCTATCTTACTCCAGTGCAAATCAGAAATAACTCCATTTAAGTCAATGGAGTAACAGTAGTATAGAATCTGTGAGATCAGAATTGGGTTGTTGGCCTTTAAATTTTGTTCGGATAATCTCTGGAGACTACATCACTCTATTTTAGCATTAAGAAATATTAGGGGATGAAGCAATTATGACTTCAGTGGGAGAGGGCAGCAAATGATGGAAACCAGCTTTTTAAAGTTACCCCCCATTTGGAATTGTCTTTTGAAAGACAGGCTTAACATTAATGGGAATCTGTTCTAATTCTGGGTATAAAATCTTCATGGAAAACTTTATGGATTTCTAGATCCTATTGAGAAACCCTACCTACGTAAAAGTTTTATAGTTGCATAGGGCACACAGATATTATAAAAAGGCTTTAAAATACATTATCTCACTTTATTAATCAGCCTCTAAAAAGGAAGAAAATGCAAATTGCACCAAAACTGATCTGCCAGAAAAACTTGTATCTAGTTACAGATAGTGTACCTACTTACAATAGAAACAAATATATATGTATTTGCACTTACAGTGTATGTAGGTATGGAAAAAATTTAATAAACATCAGAGTAAATTTGGTTAGGCTATATATTTGCTTATGCACCTATCATAAACATAACTTTAAAAAAGTAGAGTATTTTAATATTGGTAAAGTAGAACACATTTATTACTTTCCAATTTCAGATATAATTTAGTTATTTTGAAGATTGGCTAGATTAATACAACATATCTAGTTCTAGATTTAGCTATCTATGATAGTTAAATGGTACATTACTAGCAAAAGGAGGTAAGACAAAGTGCCATCAGAGGGACAGCCCAGAACTACTGACAGCAGAGCTAAAACTGTTAGTACTAGAAGTTATAAAATACCACCAAAAAGCTTTAAAAACAAGCAGTGTAAAACAAAAAAGGTTTTGGAGAAAAAATGACTTGGATAATAACAATGAGCATCTTACTATTTCCTGATGTACCTTTTAAAAACATTATGTTACTATCAACAGTTTTACTATCTGAGAACAATAAAAAAACACATTGGAAAGGCTGAATAGAGACTTTGGTAAATGAAAGATGGCACCCCCAGAACATTGAGATTTGAGTGGAACTGTTCATAGATGTTGGAGAGTTTAGCTGAGGTACCAAATAATGTTTTAAAAGCGGTATGCCACAATAGTAAATTTTAGATTAACTTGTAAAATAAAGAGAGTTGATATTTCCACTCAAACCATATTACACTCTATATAGTAATTTTTGTCAAGATAAGATGGAGTACTGGTGCAACAAATCACCATTCATTAAATATCGCATCAAAAATGTTTTTAGTTGTATTACAGTAGTGTAGAGGACCCAAATTTCTTACTCTATATACAGAGTGAGAAACAATCCCGCCCTGAAGAGTTTACAATCTAAATAGACAAGACAAAGAATGGAATAGGAAACAGAGGCATAGATATAGGACTGTGACCAAGAAAGGAATAAAACCCAGATGTCCTAATTCCTAGTCCAGTGCCCTCTCATCTGGATCATATATAAGAATCTCAGAACTGTATGGTGCCAAAATCTTTTCACTGAACAGCCTAATAAAAATATTTAAAAATATGCTATTTTAGAATGTCAAAAGATTACTGGCTGTGTGAGCTTCATTGTTAACTTAATTATCTCCTGAGCCAAAGCCATTACCTGTCTGTAAGGATTCTTTCATCTCTGCAAAGGAAAATTTTGCAATCTGTATGCAGCTTTCACTTACACTTGCCCCCATCTACTGTGTGTTGATCTTTATCTTTCACATTTCTTATTTAAAATGCAAACTATAGAGTTACTAATTTTCCAGTTTTCATTTTGGTGAAAAAAATAATTAAGGGCTAAGAATCAAGTGTCCACAGTGTGGAAATGCAAATGAGGGGGGAGAAGACACAGGGAGCCTCCCCCCTACTGGGCTTGTGTAGGGACTGCTAGAATGGCAGTGATTGTGTTTAGAGTGCAAGGAATAGATCAGCTAACCTGACTAGAGCTGTTCCATGCTCTAAAGAGTGGGTGGGTAGAAGTCTACCCAGTGTACTGCCCTTTGAACCATGACACGCAGTCAGAAGCCTCATTTCATACACTCTGTAAAGTGAGTATGGAATGAGGCAGTGCTCCAAGGGAATTTGTGTTCTATCAAAAAGCCATGCCTCATTCTATATTATCTATGTATTAATACGGACACTAAATGACAGCGAGCTCTATAGGCCATTATGATCATGTCTTAGTTCCGTGATCACATATTATTGTTTCTCAAGAACTCTGTCATATTTTGCATACAGAGTGGATAGTAAATGAGGCAGTGTTGTAAGAACTGAGTTATGGGGAACCCCTTCCTGGTTCCTTGTGGGAGCTGGATGATTACAGTGAATGAGGAAGAGGGTCAAACACTGAATACTGAAGATAAAAAATTAATTGAGCACTGTCTGTCCTGCACACTGATGGCTGAATTAAAGTAAATGGAATGTGAGTGTTGGATTGGGACCTGAATGAGGCAGGGCATCCAAATTCAAGGAGCGGGCCTAGCTCCCCTACCCTTATCACAGATCCTGCACGTTCAAGGGCCCTTCAAATTTTGCATCCACCCATATGTCCCCATCTCTTGTAAAGGACAGTATATGAGGATCAGATTGATACATACTTGTCTTATATTTAATTTAATCAATCCCTAGGTTAATCTGACTTTGCCTGGAAGAAAAAAGGAAGCTGCATTTACAGGGTTTTCCTTATTTAAGTGGTGCTTTTGCTGTAAGCAGTTTCTGCCTTGGGACTACTTAGAAGAACTTATCTGTGCTGGGATATAGTCAATGTCTGACTGCAGTAAAGTGGAAAACAGCCATAAGAATTTGTTTTGAGAGTTTTCAGAATGAGTAGTTGCTTAACATGCACCCAAAGGGATTACATAAGGTATCTGATTCCCCACTCATTTTGAAGATGCCTATGAGTATCTTATACTCTATACTGGACTGACTTATTCACGTGGTCAGTTCTATGTGTTGGGGGATGAGTGTTGGTGGAGGAAGGGGTGGGAAATAAATTAAACTGCAGCTCAGCGGTGTGCCAGGAATAGAGTTGCTCAGCAACAAGAAACTCAACTGTGCTCCTGCTTCACCAGCAAGCATAGGCTGCTGGCCTACCTCCAGAGCCTAAGAAGGACTAAAGTCATGCCCGGAGTTTTTTTGGGTCTTTCCTTCTGAGCACAGGTGTTTTTTTTGTTTTTTTGTTTTTCTTCACACATTAAATGTAAGGGTATGTCTATGCTGCCGACGACTTGGGAACTTGTGGAGACCCGCTCACTCGATCCCGGAAGTGCTCGCCGGTTGACGCGATTAATCCGCTTCCCCAAAAGGAGTAAGGCCGTGTCAACTGGAGGGTGTCTCCGGTTGACACAGCACAGTGAAGACGCTGCAGTACAGCAACATAAGTAAATCGACTGGAGATACGCAAGCTACTTTATGTAGCTTACATGTCTCCCGTCAACCGCAGGCCTGAGCAAAACATCAAAACACAGCTGCTATTCTGCCCATTGTAAGGGGAAATGACTCTAGGAAATGTAACCCACCTGTCTCAGTGCTCAGTCCCTTCATTCTCCCTGCTTCAGTGCCTACCACAGGAGCCTATCTCTCTCCTACAGCAGTGCCCCTCATCCCAGCCCTCTATAGGTATCACTTGATCCCTTCCATGCTGGGTCTGATTATGGAACAGGGCTGGTTGGCTGTAGAATTCTTTGACACTTAAAGGGGTGATAATTCTCCTCCCTATTTTCAGTTTAACCTGTGCCTCCATGAGGTGGCTATGCAGGGAATGGGAATTATTCTCTTCCAAATGTTCCATCCCTCTGGGGCTGTGGAGAAAGAAGAGATGTTACCAGTTTGACACACAACATAATAGCAGCAAACGTGGATAAGGCCTTCTACTCTGCTGACAACTACAGGGGACAGAATGGAAACTCCTAATTCCACTCAGATGAGGAGGTGGGGGACCTATTATTCTCCAGCAGACTCTCCCAATTAAAGGGGCTCTCTTTTTTTTCTTCTACTTTTTCTTACTCTTATTGTTAATGTGATGTATAGAAAAATCTTCCAATGAAAGGGCGTCTTCCTTTCTGTCCCTAGGATATCTCTAGCCCCTTCTCAGAGTATTTAGTAGGTAGTATTTTAGGCTGATTGGTCCTTTAGTGACCTTCAATAGCAGACTGTTGGTCAGGGAAGACTCATTATGGGACTCTGAACATGTACGGAGTATACTTAACATTTTCCTAGTTGGTATTCTATAGGTAGAGATATAGACAATGCCCCTGGTAAAAGTGGGAGGGATTAGGGGACACTGGTGGAAAAGTGTGTTGGTTGTATTACACGAGTATTTCTGCAGTGGAAGGAGCCTCTGGGAGTAGCAAACAGCCCATGTGACTGCAGAGGTGAAGTGGATTGTAGAGGATCTGTGGCTTCTGTAGTCACACAGGTGGATTAGAGCCTTTTTATTAGTAAGAGACCAAACAATTATGGTGCTCTGTGAGGAGGACTGGATAATAAGTTTTGGTAGGATCCATGTCTAAAGATGCTTCATCAGGCACCTCACAAAATATTTTACATATTTTAATACTATGATAAAAATTTGAACATTTTATGCCTCAGGAAACTTGCCAGTTTTGCCTCAGTATTTGTAGTGTTCCTTGTCTCCTGTTTTGTCTCCTCCCCACACCAGTATTTGCAGATGCAGGCTCACCTCCATCCATAAAAGTGAGGGGGGGCATTTAGTCTTTTTTTTTTTTTTTTAAACAACAACAAAAACCTCTCCAATGAAGTAATTTCCTCTTGGATGCTTTCTGTTATTCATGCTTCTAACCTCTATGGGCCAAACATCCATAAAAGAATACAAGAAATCTAAATCTGATGATTTTTTGTGGGATAGGGCGAGGAGAAAGAAGAATCCATTATATTATGCAGATCATTCTATGCTATTATGTAGTAGTAATGTCTTCTCCTTTTGGCTTACATGATACTGGGCATTCGTTTTTGCTGTTATGTCCGCAGTGTGATATAAAAAGCTACATATGTTACAAATCATAATATAGTGCATTATTTTCCTTGTCTCATCAGCAAGCTTTTTTGTTCCAATTTTTTAAAATTTAATAGATCTTTGAGTATTGTCTGGTTTTACCTGTTCAGGTGACTTTCCTGGACAGGCAGACTGGAACATCTGCTGTTCTTTACAAGTATTGCCTCTAAATATTCCTTTCTGTTAATTGAAAGAATCTGCATACTTAAAGACCTTGAATCCCGCCATCCCCATGAGATAATGGGGATCATGAGACACATTGACATGACTTCTGTCACTTAAGAATCATTGGCATTTTAAGTGCTGTTTTCAGTGCAAAAGATTCTAGCTCTTCTGGACAGCTGTGTTCCCTCTCTTTTGTTCCACCAAGGGGAGGAGGGAGTGGGCTTTAGTTATGTTTTTGTATTGGACATATATTCATTAATAGGGCTCCACTGGGAAAAGGAAGGAAGTCTAGAAACTTCCTAAATGTTGAATCATAAATAGCATGAGCTAGTAATGTTTTTTTTTTTCAGAGAGAAAAAGGAAGAATACACTGCACGTCGTCATTAAAAAGAGTGAGAGTTGTTATAACTTAATCTTGGTAAGGTCAATGTCTATGAATCAGTAACTACAGAAGACCCCATTCATTTATCTGATTCACTATGTAGGGCACTCTTATGCCTTTGAGAGGAGGTATAGAGCCTGAATGGGAATTGTGGGAAGTATCCCTGGAAGGACACGAGCAGGTAGAATGCTTCTGAGATCACTGGGAAATATGCTCAGAAATGACAATGCTGCACCACTTTTAAAAGGTATAATGTGTACCTCACCCTCTTTCCCTCCCTTCCCTCCTGCACTGTCTCCAGTTATGAGAAAATGTGCACAAGGAACAGAGCCAAACCCACCTGACCAAGCCTCTTCTGGGTTCTGGAGTGCCCATGACCTTGCTGTCCCCCCCACCTCTTGGGCTGAAGGAGGGAAAACACAGACATTCTGGATACCCCCTGTGTTGGTGCACCAAAGGGAGAGAGAGCTACCTGTTTTCTTTCTCCTACTTGTATATCAGTGCAGGCCAGCCAGAATCTAACATTTGTAAGCTTTATTAATTTAAGGATGTAATGATAATTTGCAGACATAACATCTTGAACTGTGATCTTCTCAGATCACAAACTAAAACTAAACTAAACAAGGTCAAATCTGATTAGTCCCTGCTTTGAGACTCAAGGAAAAACTCACATGCAGGAAAATAGTGTTGGTGTTTCAGTAGGTGGCACTCTTTGCTCTGAGTCAGTACCCCAAAATAATGATATAAGGGGAGCGCTGTGCAGCTGAAGGTATTATTTCTCAGATAGGACACAATGCCACTTTTCAGATGAAATGTAAAACTAAGAACCACTTGTCACTAAAGGTAATATAGCAGTTTTTGCTAAATGCACATGTGATTCAAATTCCAGTTTACTTACATATTACTTATCTGAATTTCTATCTGTAGTTTTAATAGGGTTTGCTCTTCACTTTCTGAGTTAAACTATCATGTAGTGTTGCTGTACACTATTAAATAGCAATGTATTTCACCCCATAAGTGGTTCTATTCTATTGGTAGATAGAAATACATGTGATATTTATTTACAGAACCCTGACATTAATGTGTATGTGTATTTCTACTGCTCACGGGAAAATGTCCTGTAAACTCCCAGCAGTTCAGATCTCATGAACCCTGTTTCCTGTTTAAAACTGTAGTCTGATCTCCTCCTACAGATAGATTGGAGAGGAGCCAGTAACAGGGCTGTAGTAGATTAAACCAGAAAAAATTCCTCCAGCTGGAGGAGTAGATTTAGGAATGCACACAATCATGCATCCCTGGGTCACTGGGGTACCTTACAGCTACCCTGGCTTGTTCCAGCCTGATGGAGTCAAAGCTGATCATTGAGAGAGGCATTTTCATTTTGACTGGAGGGCTTTGAGATACCTGTTTTCAAATTGGAGGATGGCAGTTAAGTGGAAGTGCTGGCTGCGTCTGTTGACAGATGATCCTTGCAGAAGGATTTAGTAGCAATGCCATTTAAAATACAGAAGCTAGGAATATAGGAATATTTTGAATCTGTGTGCAGGTTTAGGAAAATAAGGACCATCTACCTTTAAAGGGACAGCATAAGATTCCTATTTTCAGGCACAGATGTGTGTGTCGTCTGTGGTGGGCTCATTCTTTCTTTCTGGCCAGAGATTGGAGGTCTTGACAGATGATGGGTATGTGTCAGTGTGTTGGACCTTTTGGACCAGGTGGGGAACAGAATTCCAGCTGCATGATCTGAAATAGACTTTGGAGGCCACAAGAAGGCTCACTATTACAAAGATTTACTCTGCCAAAAATTTCAGTTAGATTACAACTAGAATTGATTCTGTTCCTCAAAGAAGTTGTCACCTTCTTGTGTATAAAATACCCTTTTGTTTTCATTTATTTAATCACGAGTGTGCAGCAGCTTTTTGTGTGTGTAGCTTCTAGAGCAGATAGTTAAAGAAAACTAAGTGGCTACTTTAAAATCAGAATTCTACCTTGGGGTACTCAGCAGTACATGAACTGAGGGGTCCTTTTGTTTGTGAGCCTCATTCTTCTGCTGTGGTTTGTTGTACACTTTGGAGCTCTGAAATAGGTGCCTCATAAGGATTCCTCAGCTGGGAGCGAAGCATTAAATTATTCTATTAATACCTATGAAAAGCACTGAGAATTGGGATTGAAGTACTGTGACAAGGAGGCTGGCTCCTGTAAATGAAGTGGGTCTGGCTGGGGTAGCACCTGTAGGCTATAAAAGATCAAGGTGTGACCCAGTGAGTGAAAATCTTGATGAGTCTGTCAGGAAAAACCAGGAGAGTAGAGGAAGTCTTTGTGGAAAACTGCAGAGTGCAGAAAAGCTCTCTCCAGGCCCTCTGTAGAAAGAAGGGAAATAATCAGGAAGCCAGTGGAGGGGCTAGGAGGAAGCCAGTGGAGGGGCTAGGAGGAAGCCAGTGGAGGGGCTAGCTTGCTGACTTTCAAGTGCCAAAGCTAGTGCTAGGAGGCTGAAAAGGGCTCTGGACTAAGACATTATTGAAAGGGTAGCCTGTTGATCTTCCTGAGCCAGAGAAAGCAAAAGGCTGGGAAGGGCTGAAGTCTGAAAGTAACGAAGGGTGATTCTTGTTGGCTTTATGCTGGAGCCAAGGGCCCCGTAGGGCTGAAGGCAGGGCAGCAGCGAAGGAACTTACCCATTGACATCTCCAAGGCTGGGGAGCTGGACTCAAAGGAACCATCAGAGAGCCAGAGTGAGTGAGGGATGCTCCCAGCAGAGAGGCTGTGTGGGTTCTTGCTGGGAAGAGCAGGGTTGTGCTCCAATTGGAAGGGCTGGAGTAGCTGTCCTGGTATAAGGATGGGAGAGCACTGTGAAGGGTGAGTTGGGGCATGGGTGAGGGCTTCTGGGACTGCATCAGAGAGCAGTTGTGGACAGGGACTTTGGGGCTGTATTAGCTGTGTTGCCTGGATTATGATGGTGGGACTTGACATGCACAAGGCTTTCTCTTCTAATAAATTAGCCCCACAAGGGCTCCTTGTACTTAGAAAAGACTCTTCAGACTATTTGTGGGGACTCTGGTGGAGGGAAACTGAAGTAAAGTGTGTCTGTCATGCTGCAGCCTGCCAGTGGAGGGTGCTCTAGGTGGAGCGGCCTTATGACAAGTACTTTTCTTGTAGAATTTTTTTAAAATTATTTTTGAGTGAGACAGTGCTCCAGCTCCCTCACAGACAGAACTGTCACTGAGAACACAAACTGGTTGGTGTTACCAGAACACTGACACATGAGATGCAAGAAAGGAGATCCATACTGATTTCACAATTGCACTGTGGTGTCCTACAGACATCAGAAAACAAATGCTTTTAAGCTACTGTCAACAGTCTTCAGAGTTGATAACTTGGCAGGATTTGACTGATAATTGGTAAAGTGCTTTGGGATCCTTTGGGCTAAAAGTTGTATTAAAAAAAATTAACCTCATTTATTGTTTGTTTGTATTCTTTTTGTTTGTTGTAACTTCTCACTTCATTTGGATCTCACGGTTTCCATGGGTACCATAAGAGCCTGTCTTTTTATCCATAATTATGTATTTTATTTTAGAAATAAGTTAGAGTAACGTGATCAGTTTTATTGGTCATAAAAATGCCAAAAGCAATGCCTTAAGGGACAGAGTAAGCAGAAGATGTGTAGACTTTTAAAACCATTTCTGCCAACCTATTTCAGCATCATGTGTATGATGCTTCATAATACACATCAGTCCTGACCTTCTACAACTTTGCCAGCATTATTGATCTAGTGTAATTTCAGGGATGCCTTTTCTTTTACAAGTAATAAACAGATATCTAGACTGTAGGTTATGCATTGTTAATGAAATCTAAATAAAAGAATTATATAGCTTTGTTTGTTACTCAAAAGTTTATATTTTATAATTTCCATCTTGTGTAACTTAAGCCCATCAGACTTCAAAACAATTGTTAACAGCCTTATCTAGGTGTCAGTGTCCTATCTGAAAGAGAAAAAAATGAAAAATTAAACCTTGATTGAAAGAAAGGAAATTATAGAACATCTGTTTTAACATTGATTTCCAGTTTCTAAACAGCAAGGGTGCATTTGCTTGACTCATCTTTAAAATAGAAATAGTGTGATAGTATTTGGTGTTGTGAATCTTAGTAAATTGTGCAGGTTTTATTTAAGTGGGGGAAAATATGCAGCAAGAATGGGTTCAGAAGTTAAAGCACTTTAGAAATTGTCCACATTTTGAAAAGAAATGAAATTGTATCACTCTTGAATTTAACACAAATGCAGCCAAAAGATTTAAGCTGCTGCATATTTATTTGAAATAGCATTTAAACATTGAGTGTAACCCAACATTTTCTTGAAAAATATAGGGGGAACCAAATACACTCACGAAGCCACAGAAGCTCACAAAGTGTCCAGCCTCTTTAAAACAATAGTTTTGCATAAGGGATTTGCAAAGTGTTTTTTCAGCTATTCATTCTTAATATTATAGAGACCCTCAGCATGTGGAAAAGCTGGGACTGTGGTGGAGATAGTCAAGTGGCAGTAATCAACAACAGGAAAAAGATAAAGCTGGATCTATCTGCATTCTGCAGCATCTTGCCTATTTTCAATCACAAGTATAATTTTCAAATTATACTTTCAAAATGGGGAACAATCTAGCCACTCTTATTGTCCAAAAAGAGTTTGGGCCCTGATACATCCTAGCAGATGAGGGCTGCGAACACCCATTTCTGGCATCCTACATCTGTTACCTTCTGCCAATTTTTGGCTCTTCCCCCAAATTCTAATACCTAAAGGGAGACCAGATGTAACCACTTGTACTGCACTGAAAATAACCCCAGAACCATAACACCGCATGGTATATGAGTGCTGCAAAAACCAGATCCAGCATCTGGATCCACCTGCAACTTGGCAACTTCTATCCTTAAACCACCAAACTGTATAAAAGTTGAGCAAGTACAGCCAGTGCATGGGCCCTGCTGGATCCTACCATTTTTTTTGGTACCAAGGCCCCAAATTATACTTCTCAAACATGTATTACTGCTCCTACTAGACCAGAAAATCTATGCTCCAAAACATCATTTGCAAGACAAGCTAAAACACACATTTGATGCCTGGGTCTTGCTGGATCCAGAAAATTTTTGGCCACAAACTTCTAAATTCTATTGCATGAATAGAAGCCAAATGTGTCTGCTCCCATTCCATTATAAAAATCTGGATACTGATACATTCTGGCACACAAACAGGTGAAAAATCCAAATATGCCTTGGGACCTGGATCCAGCAGAGTATAGCCAATTTTTTCACTTGCATCCTTAATGTTTTACCTTCTAGATAAAAATCAAATGTAACCATATTTTTAGATATGCTTTTTCCATTGCTCTTGGGCCAGTGTATCAGTATCTAGATGCTCCTAGCGAGGTAGGAGCAGCTACACTTGTTTGTTTGGATTATACAGTATGGAGATTTATGGCCAAAGGATTTTGTGACTTTTCTATTGCACAGTGGAAATTGGCAGGATCAAGGTGCCAGGTTCTTTGCACTATTCTGATGGAATTTGGTTGGGTCTGGACTTTCTTGGTGCAGCAAAATGGTGCTCTTTTTCTATTAATGCTGTGGAACATGGGGGATAAAAACGGACTGGATCCAGCTACTGGAACCAATTTGTATGCTCTTATTCTACTAGAATGCATCTGAGTCTAGACATTTTACTAGGAGGGCTATGCTTGTTCTCTATTCATGTAGTGGATTTTTTGGGGATTGCTGCCTGAACGTGGCAGGCTCCACCAGGATGCAAGTGACAGCCACGGTTTTTGAATGTGCCAGAGTACACGCTTGGGTGCGGGGGGAGGGGGGAGTGGAGGAATGTGCAGTAGGAGAGGCTCTACCTATTCTGTATTCATGCTGTGCAATTCGGCAAGATCCTAGGAACCCTCAGCAACAACCATGAACAAAGCTTGCGCTCAGCGCCGTTTTAGGTTAAAGGAGAGTTCAGGCTTCTTCCAAATTTAAAACTGGCTTACTCGTGTGTAAAACATTAACTGTAGCTCCTCTTTCCAATAGTTTTAATGATAGTGAATTAATGAATAAGCAAACTGTTGGCTGTCAAAAATAAACAAACTGTTGCCTAGGAAAGGGGGAAGTAAAGAGATCCCACAATGTAACTTCACTGAGTGGAGGCAGAGAGAAAATCACGAAGGTTATTTTTTGCAGTTTGAGTCGTTTTGGCAGCATTATTTATTTACTGGGAGGGGGGAGCAACTGCAAGTGTAGAGCGAACTGCACCCGCGGTGGAGGTTGGACGTGCCCTGAAAACGTGGCATGGGAAAATGTGAAGGGTCTGGAATGCAACATCTCCTTCTGGTGCCCCCGCTTCCAAAACAGAGTCCGAGAGGGAGGATCGGAAAACTCGTTATCCTTAAAGTAGCCCTCACCGTGACACTGTCATAGGGAAAGTGCATGAGCTACGGCATCCTGCAGACGCCCCTTTCTCTCTCTCTCTCTCTCCCCCCCCTCACTCCCTCTGTCTGTGTCTCTCCCTCTCTCCAGTCGAGCCTGACGCAGGCAGATCGAAATCACCCTTAACAACCCAGCCTCCGGTAGCTTGGTGCCGGTGGGGTTCCGTTTAAGATTATGTCTCTAATCCTCCTTCCGTAGCTCCGCGCTCCTCTTTGCCAAATCACCCAGCCACCGCGCAGGCTGGAGGCGTGTTTAAAGGGCGAGCGGAATCTGCCGGCGGCAGGTCGATCGGGAGCGATCGGCAAAGTTGGCTGAAGTGGGAAGCTGCGGCTACTTCGGGGAAAGTTGCTGGGAGCGGAGGAGACGCAGGCTCCGGAGGAAGGAGCCCCTGGCCAGAGGAGGAGTATGGGCACTTTGCGGGATTTACAATACGCGCTGCAGGAGAAAATCGAGGAGCTGAGGCAGCGGGATGCGCTCATAGACGAACTGGAGCTGGAGTTGGATCAGAAGGACGAACTGATCCAGAAACTACAAAACGAGCTGGACAAGTACCGCTCGGTGATCCGGCCCGCCACCCAGCAGGCGCAGCAGCAAAGCTCCAGCACCCTGCATGGGGAACAGAGGACCAAGAGGCAGGCAATTTCAGCCGAGCCCACCGCATTTGACATCCAGGATCTCAGCCATGTCACCCTTCCTTTCTACCCCAAGAGCCCACAGTAAGCAGGGTTTAAGCGTTGTGTACATATGGCATCCTGTCTGGTAGTTGAATGGTCTCTGTATTGTCTGTCATCCACTTGTTTAGACGAGTCCTGCACCTTCTGCTTTCCATTTATGTTCTCATCCTCAGAAATATTTCCCTTAACGCTTCTCTTGGGCTGCCCACATTTCTTCAGCCACAGTAACTGCACGCATCCGTGTTCCGCTGTGTCTTTGTCAGATGTCAAGGCGCTTCCGAGCCCCTGTGAGCAGAGTTCCTAGACCGTGAAGGGGGAAAGCGCATTCTCCCCATTACCGTGGTAAAATTGCCCATCCAAACCCCTCCTCCCCCCCCAAACCGCCCCTGCCCCACTAACTGCAGCTTCATCAGACTGTCTTTTCCAATGTGGTACGTTTGTCTTTTTTTTGTTGTGCTCATGGTTTCTGCCTTGAATTTATCCGCATTGCTGAGTGATCGACGTTTGAACTATAGGAAGCAAAATAGAATTTGCTATCATGATTAAGGTGTCCTCTTATCGACCACCGATGATAAAGGTATTGCTAATTCCAGAGCTGATTTCATTGAATTTGCCTTTCTGGATGCTAAATCTCTTGATTTCTTCCCCCCCCCCCCCCCATATTGCATCAGAAGTGTGGGTTTTTTAAAAGGTCTTACCTGACGCAGATCCATAGTGTTACTATTTCCACAGCGCTCTGCATAACTGCTTTGCACGTTTCCGGGGTTCAAGGATGTATCTAAGCTGGGAAGATTTGCACTCTTATTATTTGGGTTCCGAGAGGCAGCTAAGTTCGCACATTTCAGATTTTAATCATCGCCCTTCGGTACGCCTAACTTGGATATAAAAATTGGCTCTTGGTTGTAGTTTAGCAGCCAAGCCTACCGGACTACTAAAGGAGATTCAAAATATCAATCCAACACACAACACCCACTAAAGTGCATTTCAGTAATCAGTGAGGTGGTGATACAACTGACAAAACCAAGGAAATTCCGAGGTTAAAAGTTGCGTTGCATTTACACACTCAGCCAATTATATTTAAGTATTGCAGCACATGTTACTAGGCGCTGCTCGGAAACTCCTGCACTGTCTATGCGCAACAGGAGTGAAGGGCTCAGGGAAAGAGAGAGTGTTTTCTTACTCTTGTTAATTTATTTCCATCCTCAGTAGTCTTTGTCTACATCGTTCTGTGCATTAGTGCTGTAAGTGGGCTGCTGAAAACTTGGCAGTCGTCCTTAGTTCGGGTGTGTAAGAAAGTATTTTCCTTGGTGCTGGTAATGCAGCCTCTGCATATTTCCCCTTCAGTCTGAGGTGAAAGAAGGTGTTAATGGTTTAATGGGGCAGGGAATGTAAGTAATCGCGGATGTTGTTTATAATAGAGGGGCCGCTGATTTTTGAGTTAAAAGAACAGTAACAAGAACGCTTACTTGGAAATACCGGCGACCCCTACTTCTATGTTAGTCTTGTAGATGAATTTTATTTATTGGCAGACATGCTTGTGTATCTAATGAGGTATGTGGCCTTGTCTACTTGTGCACATTTGGGTAAGGAAAAAGTCATAAACTGACAGTTCTTTGGACAGTTTACAGTTCTGTGGCATTTCATTGGGTTTTATGGGGGGCTTTGGAGAAATAAACATCAAGCAATTAAATTCATTCAAAGATGAAATAGTTAAGTGTGAACAACGATCAACACAAACAAGGTATCTCTTGACAATGAAAATCAAAGCTGATCTAAAGCTTTGTGGCGCGTAATGTAGAGTGAAAGGTGAGTAGTTGGTGAGTGACTGACAGATATGAGAAATTCCTTGTCTGACATTCTGTCCAACTACGAGAAAAACAGGGAAGACCCTGAGATTGAAAACAATGCGCAGGTTTCCAGACTCACGTTCTGAGTAATACCCTGCCTTTCTTGATATTACTTCTCCCTGCGCTTGTGAGTTTTTTCGGGGGGGGGCGAGAAGCTACTCCATTGGCTTTCTCCACTGTCAACAAAGCAGATGAAGGGAAAGTTGCAATAAATCTCTTTCGAGCTTTAAATAAAACTGGGAGATCATCTATCCTTGTTTCACACTTGCCGTCACAGACTATGCAAATTGGTTTAAGTGAGAAACTATAACTAAACTTGGTTTAAGGGAGAAACATCCTCCATACAGTGGAGTCTTTTTGACTACCCAATACATCTTGGTGATTTTGGGTCCCATAATCACAAAAAAGCTTGTATACTTTTTAATGTATGGCTTATATTAAAACATCACATACCGTTTCATTTATTATCTACATGCTTATTTAAGACTCATTTTGGAAATGTTTTTCATTTTGATATCAAAAGGTTTAGAGTTCAATATGCTAACTTAGAATATTCTCATAGACCATAAGATGAGTAGGAATGTGTGTAGGTGGGGCAAGTGTGGTATATGAAAAATCTGCTAAGTAAAATACATACCCATATAGCTAGTATCTTGAACAAGTAATTGTCTATCCTCTTTCTATTTGATTCGGATCACAGCCTGTCTAATATTCTGTTTAATTATTTGACGTGCCCAAACATATTTCTTGTCTGTAGCCATCAGACTTGTCTCATTAAGAGCTAAAATTTAGATTCCCTGCTTTTGGGATGCCTTTTATTATGCCTGCAGTCACTCCAGCTTGTCAGAGGCTGGAAGGCGAGAGAGACCTCATTAAGTCAAATCTGTCTAATGTTTATAGCTGACATTTTCCTTACGGTATGAGCGGCTGGTGAAAGGAGGGAGGGATTTCTCACAACATGGCTTATAAAGAGTTGCTAAGACCATTCTTGTACTAGCTCCTTTTCCCATGTGGGCAGTATGAAGCAGGGCACTCCTGCAGTTTATGACACGTGGCCATTGTATTCATTCCAGTTTGTATGTTCTTGCACATAGAAAAGCCCTAGAAGACTCTGTGTCCATGAAACCGAGAATAAGCACGGAATAGTATGTCTGTTTTTCTCAGCAGCCAGATTGAGTGAGTGCACGCGGTGGTAACAGATTTGAAGTTTGAGTTATAAATTCACAGAAGTGATTCTTCTTGGAAAGTGACATAATGGAATCCCACATAATGGAATCTGATTAAAGATTTGGATTATGGATTGTGGATATTCCTATTGTTTTACATAAAAGGTGGTTATTTAAACCCATGTGAACAAGTGAGTGTGACCTCCTCTTATTTGGTGATACTTTAAAATATCATATGTTGCATACCTTTATGTCTAAATCTAATACATCAACACAACGCTTTTAAAACGTTAATTCGAAGTCTGTAGGCCCTGTGTAAAATGTCAAATGTAGTAGTTGTGGCTATGATTTTTTTTAGAAAAAAATACGGTGATATAGAAAGCGCTATTTGGAGTTGGCAAAAATATTTTCATATTAGTACATAAGAACCACTTTCCATGCAAGCGCACGGGCAATTCAGATCCAGTTGTGAGTCAGAAATAGAGATTTAATTCACTGTGTTCCCCAAATACTGACGGGTTCATGTAATAACATCAAAATAGGGTATTTTGCTGGCAATCTTTTATTGAGAGAACGCATTTGCAAGAGTGCGCTTCTAATCCTTTCAGGCCCCTTTTAGTAAGGTAAGGGTGGGAGGCAGGGGAGTGATTTCATACTGCAGCTGATTGGTTGCAATTCTTCAATAGTTCAAGAATGTAACTGTAATGTGTGGTTTTGAGTGACTGTAACATTCCACTGGGGGATGATTTTTATGTCTCTTTACGTGAAACGGGGGTTTATTTGAAAATGTATCATTCCACAGAGAGATCTAATTCCATTTTCAAACCTTGTACATCGCATCCTATTAATTGTTTCAGTGCTGTATAACCCTTGTAGGACATGCTTGGCCCTCCTACAATTAGTTGAGATCACACTGCTTTAGTAAAACCCAAGACTCATTAACATTAGGTGAAGGGCAGCCTGCTCTCTTCGATTCACACGGTTTCGCTCAAGGTTTGCTGCAGTTAGTGTATTTCCCTGCAGCTCTAGGCAGAAGTGTAGTTATGTGTTTAATTTACTTAATCATTAATAGTCATTTAGGAGAAAACCATGCACATCCTTTCAGTGCTTCCATGGGCACTAGAACAATTAAGACGTCAATGGGCTCCGTTGGAAGGAGGTAGCTTAAGGTGCTTTAGGGCTAGTTTGAGGGGCAGCCAAGTTCTGCAGGGCCGAAAAGGGCGTTTATAAGAGAAACACTAAGAGAGCCTTAAACCCAGAAGCACTGGCTGCTGCCACTAGAATACAAATGGCAGCTGCCTCAGTCGGTTGGGCACCATTGCCAGGCTTGTGTTCCGTGTTGTTAGGATTTGCTGCCCTAATGGGGCTGGGCAGAGGGGGAAGGAAGCAGATTCTGTTGCTATTGTCGCTGTTGACTGCTCGGGCCTGGGCACATTTTTTGCCTGGGCTGCTTAGCAATGGAGGCGCTCCACGGTCTCCTAGCAACCGCGCGCAAACGCTCGGCCGCCGCTCTTTGCGCCGTCTCTCCTCTAGGTGCCTGGCCGGGCCCACGTTCGCCCGTCAGCCCAGCCACTCTCATTGGCCCCTGAGCCAGCGTCAGACGCCCCGAGGAGAGCCAGTTACGCGAGCCTAGCGCTGGCGTTTCAGATTCCCGTCCGAGCGGCGTAGCGGTGCTTCTCCCCTCCTGTCTGTGTCCGCTCGGATGGGGCTCGGCTGCCGGCGAAATATTTCAACTATTCGGGCTAATGGGCGGCGCGTGGGATTTGCCGCCTCCTCCCCCGCCTAGCGCGAGAGCGGCGGGAAGGGCCCCTTTGTCTGCCTGCGCGGTGCGGCTCTAGCGCGGCGGGGCGGGGCGGGGCTAGTTCAGACGCAAGTGGAATTGGTGGAGCTGTCGGGGCGGGGGGCGGCGGATCCCAGCCTCTCCTGCTGCGCCCGTCGCCCCGCACTCCCTGTGTAGAAGGGGGAGAGGCTGAGGATGCAGAGCAGAGTTCCCAGAGCTAGGATTGCCACCCCCCACCGCCTCAGCTTGGACACCCGGGGTGGTATGAAGTGGAAGGCCGAGGGTGGGGATGCCCAGGGTTCAGGAGCCCTGAGCTGTTCTGGGGGGAAGTTTGGGGGGAGAAGGCTCCTGTCAGCTACAAGACCTGACCCCTCGTTTGCAAGTCAGTCATGCATCAGTGTCCTGAAAGGGTTAACTCCCCTCTTTGCTGCGGGGGGCCGCGGTTCCCCTTCCCTGGGTATTTGCGATAGTGTGTAGGTTGCAGCGGAGAAAGACGTCCAGCCCTTGCAGCTTCAGGCTGTAGCAGCCTCCCTCCCTCCCTCCGCTCTGTCTTCCCAGCCAGCTGAAGTTTTTTCCACAGATATTTTGTCCTTTTAAGGCAAATAGCCGGAGCTCAACACTAGCTCTCGAATTGAAACAGACTGCATCAGTAGTGAGAAAAGCAACCCCCCCCCTCCACACACACTCACACCCCCCTTCGAGCCCCTTCCCCCTAACCCCATGTCTCTGGTCAAGTTCCACAGTGTGTTTAGAAAACCTGTACAGCCATTCCCATTGCACAAAAAACATGTTTTCAACCCTGGTGCTCACAGGCTAAGGCAAGCTGTGCCTCCCACATTCCACAGGATGTGTTAGGGTTCGGATTTTTCTAGTGAAGTAAGAGTGGCTACATTTGTTTATTATTTAGCTTGCATAATTTGAGGGTTGGGGGAAAAATTGGTCAGATCCAGGTTCTGGATAGGAGTTTTGGCAGCACTCTTGTGCTGGAAGCACCAAGGACCAGTTTCTTCTGGTACAGTAGGAGCGACTCTTATTCTCTATCCCATAGAATTTAGGGAATTGAGGCCAAAAACTGGCAGAATCCAGCTATATCCATCTTTTCTTCCCCCACACTTCCACTGAAGCTCTGGTCCAGTTGCCACCACCTCTCCAGTCCTCCTCCTGTCTGGATTCAGCCTGATGGAGGGTACTGGTAGCTTATTTCTCCCCCTGACTGTTGCTGTAAACCCTTTGATAAATGGTTAGACACTTCTAATTGTTTCTGATAGGGCCCATTTAAATGTGTAATTTAATAATTATTTCCTAGGGCTAAGAATGGCAAAAGGAAAGACTTTATATGCAAGATGAATGTTTAATATAATTGCAAATACCTCTGATTGAAAATAAGCTTCATCTAATCAGTGTCAATAGCAAAGTGTTTTCTTCTCTCTGTAACATGAAAACAGCAGACATATAGCACATAAAGCACAGCAGATGTAATAAGGATATCTGAAGGAAGAGGGGCATTAATTACAGAGTGAAGTTAATCATAAGGAAAAATAAACTTTTTATTAAGAATACATGTTCATGTCACACATTTGCTTATTGTACCTAAATGTCATGGGTAAAATGACATGAATTGGGGTAGGTAAGCCTACTTTAATATGTTAACATTTTATTCTCCAGTAATTTGATGTGAAGGAATCTGAATGATTGCCAAAGCACTGGAAAATCCACAGGACCCTGCCTAGCGATTTCCAGTGGAAATATTACCAGATTTAGGAATTCTCACATTAAACTGCATGGTCAATAAATTGCCTGTAAATCTTGTGGAAGTGATGTGACTTGAAGCAAAACAAGTTCTGAATTTGTGAAGGGTACCATAAAATATAGAGAGAACCTGGTGAAGTCTTAAAATATCTAATGTGTCTAATAATTTAAGCTTACTTTCTCATCCCAGGAAACACTTGTGTACAGAAAAAACACCGGTGATAATTGCATTATGTAGTGCACTGGGCTGTATTTAATATTGAAGTTTTATACAGTTACTTTCAAATAATGCTTTTATTCTAAATTAACATATTATTTCACAATATAACTATTACAGTAAAAGAGGGTGATTTCTATTTTAATTGTCCACAATTCTGCAGATGATAAATACACCTTGCTTGAGAAAAATATTTGATATTTTCTACAACAGTCATTCCACAGTGGCAGCAAGCCTGCCTAAGGAGAATACCTTTTGAGATAATGTGAAGTCTTCTGGAGGGTATACTGTACATCATCCTAACTATCCAGCCAATTCTGTAAGTTACAGTTTTGATAGCATTTCTAACTTGAGCCTCTGAGAGAGAGAAGAGAGTACTATCATGCCAAAGAAGAAAAATGAGAACTGTGAGTTTTGCCCCTCTGGAGTTATTGTTTATGATAGAATATAACATAGATTAGTCACACTCTGCTAGTTGTGCATGTGCATGGATAATGCACTGTATGAGGAGGCACAACCGATGCTGTTGTCATTTTCAGATTTAGTTTATTGAAAACATTAATGACTGAATTACAAGTTTCACATATATATATATGCAAAGAAAATCTTATATTGGGTTTACGTGGGTTTGACAGGAAAACATGTCTTTTTGATTATATAACTGAAGTCAAACTAGGAGACATAAAAACATTGGGATAGTTTGTGATGTTCTATGAAACAATTTATGGCAGCAGTGGGTGTGGGGGAAAGCTGGATACAGAACAGAAAATAACTCAAAATATGCATTACAAGCAGTAACATATGCAGTAAGGCCCTGATCTTGATTTACCCATGCAAGTAGTACCATTGACGCAATGAGTCAAACTTGCAATTTAGAGGAGCTTTGAAGGTCACTGGAGTGCAGCAATACCTGGCTGTGTCCATTTTTCCCAGCTGGTGTGCTGTGGCTTCAAAGGGGAGAAGCACAAATCTTCTGATGACCACTTAATACACCTTTTATAGCATTTTTTTTTTTTTGTGATATGGAAATGGTGCAGGATCTGGCCCTGCTAAAATGAGTGAGGACTAATTGAATCAGTAATAGTTAATAAATCTGGACCCTTAAAGTGCATCATAAGGATTAGGAAAAGTGATCCTGTGGCATTTTAGAGGCACTATGCTGTTACTTGTATGGATGAATAGTACTGGAACTAAGCCATCTAGAAGACTTTTTGTGTATGAGTTAACCCTGGGGCTGTTAACTTTACTCACATGAATGAGACTAGTCATCTGAGTAACATTGACAGGATTTGGTCCTATTATAATTCTAAGATCTTGAAGTCCAGATTTTGGGGGCTAGTAATAATACTGAGCACATACAGTGACCACCTGACCCAAATTGGGCAGGACAGTCCTGAAATGCAGAGTTCAAGTTCTGGTCCCAGGCTGAATGATTCTGTGAAAGCATTTGTCCTGGATTCCCTGCGGTGCTGCTCTGGACCTGCCTGAAGCACAGAGATGGCACCAACCTTTTCCCGGTGGGGGGTGGGCTGAGGTGGGCCTAGCCCCCACTCACCATAAGGCCCAAGCCTCAGCTCCTCTTCTCCCCCTGAGATCCCATTCACTGGCCAGGCCAGAAGCTGGAGCTAGGGAGTAGTAAGAGATGCTCAGGGGAGCCTGGGCTGCAATGAGGAGCCCCAGACCTTCCACCTGTCCTGGACAGAGCACACTCTCTGGCACCCATCCCCCCACCAGGGCAGGTGGAAGGTCTGGGGCTCCCCAAAGCTGTCTGGGCTCCCTGGACAGATTTTACCATGGCTTGGCTCGAGCTTCCAGCCTGGCCAAGGGTTGGGCCTTGAAGGGGAGAGGAGGAACGGGGTGAGGCCTGGGGGGGGAGGGGAAGGAATGAGGGGTGGGAGTGGAGCCTGAAGGGCCAGGGCTCCTGCCAGTGTCCCGCTTTTGTCTTTTGAAAAGGTGGTCGTCCTAGTTACATATGAAAAGCTGTGTACAATAACTAGCTACAACAACCCTCTGAGGATTTTCTGCAGATGAGAAAGTTGAGTCACAGAGAAGTTAAATGGCTTGCCTAAGGTCACACAGCAGTTCTGTCAGAGCTGGGATTAAAACCCACTCATTCCTAACTGTTTGTCCCATAGCTGGATCACAATGGTTAGGTAACAGATCAAGGGTCACATTTTGTTTGCTTTAGTCAGATAAACAGTGATGTTAATTTCAATTGGACTACTTGCATGAGAACAGTGAGCAGAATATAGCCATAGGTTTGTTAGAACACAAAGATTTATAATTAAAAGCAATGGCAGCCTAAAAACCCCGGAGTTCTGTGTCCCCATCGATTGGAGGGGCCTGTGCTCCTGCTTGCCCCCAAACTGAATAGTTTAAAAGAAGTTTAAATAGTTGGTAAAGATTTTGGAAAAAGCGGACCGGTTTTTCATAGTAGAAAAATAGTTCAGCAAATGCTGTAACAAGTCTTTTTTCCTATCTGAAAGTTTTCTCTGTTTTTCATTCCCCACCCCCCTTCTTCCCCCAAATCCTACCTTCCTCCAGTTTGATCTCCCACAGGTTGCATTCTGATATATAAAATAGCGGCATTAAAAGGATTCTGTTAGACCAAATTTAGGCCAAAACTGAGATTTATTTTTTTTAAAAATGATGAAACCCAAGACCAATAAAGGAGTTTCCATAACGAAGCAATCTGAGAGTTGTGACTTCTCCCATAAATCGGGCTTTTCTGGCGTTCTAATTTGCACCAAAATCAATAGGTTTGTGCCGCTTGATGCCTAGAGCATTCTCTGAAAATTTTCAATTGATCAGATGTGGTGTTCCAAAGTTTACAGATGTTGTGCAAAATTAAGCACTCGGGACTTTTTCAAGGGGAAAAGGCAGTATGCCACATTTATTGACAGAAACTAAAGTAATAACTAACTTAAACCTACACACACACACACACACACACATGCCCAAACATACCAGAAAGCGTTCTATAGTTATATATAGCTACCAGTCCTGATTGTGGCTTGAGATCGTAGCTAGGGTTCGTTGCTGGAATTCGTGGCTCGTGGCAGCTACCTGGCCAGGGAAGCTGGGCACGAGGAGAGCAGGGTCCTTGTCGGGCGCGCACCGACGCTCTTCTTTAGATGATATGTAGAACGCTGTTTTTCCCCCAAAGCCTTGAAATCTCACCCAGTCTTTTATAGGTTTTTCAGTTCTGCTGTGTCACGTCGCTTCTCTGTGACCCTTGATTGCTGGTACAATAGCAGACGTGACTTTCAGCTTGTTCTTTGATGTCTTTGATTAAGTTTGATTAAGTTTTTCTGGGGTGGATCCTTCTTTGCTTTTTGGGGCTATGTTCACACTCTTCAGCCTAGGATGGACTTCACACTTCATCAGGACAACTTCATCAAGACAAGCTGGCAGTTTGGGTCTGACTCACACACACATACACCCTCCATTCATACCTTGTTCAGATAACTATCTTATTCATCTAAAGGTTTAGAAAGGGTTTGACACAAGATGGAGTACATAGGGTCAAAATGGGGTTTTTACACAAGATGGAGTACATAGGTCAAAATGGGGTTTTACATTCACAATATGGAGTATGACTGAGAGAAGTTCAAATGTTACATGATATCAATAATAACCATATAGAGGTTGACACAAATAAGGGTATGAATTAAAAGATATGAATTGGTTACAATTACAATTAAAAGCTATGAATTAAGCTACAGGGTTACAATTACAATTTTATTCCTACACAGAGAAGTGCCATTTAGTTGTGTTAGACCTTACTTCACTCAGCTTTGGCCAAAAAATTCACTCAGCTTTGATTATTAAAGATGCTATTTATATCACAGAAGTTATTTCATTGGAAACAAATCAGGGAATGTGATTTAAGAGTGTTCTTTTAACAACTGTTAAATGTTATGCAGGCTATTGTTTGTTTTTACTATGAGAAAATAGCCATGTTTTTTTTAAAGTTGTCAGTCAGAAACAAAAATAGTTTTATATTGCTTTCTGAAGACTGTACACTTTGTCCCTGTGGAAATCGTAAAATATGCTGGGAATACAAACTTTGCATGAAACAAAGTAAACAGCTAATGGGCGTGTGGTATATATTGGGCCCAATCATGTTCCCATCAAACTCAATGGGCATTCTGCCATTGTCTTCAGTGAGAATAGGGTTGGGATCATGTGTATAAAAAGTGTTTTGGGAGAGTACTGTGTAATTTACAGAAAACAATCCGGTAAGAAGGAAAGTGACTTACTTTTATGCTGTGACTATGAAGTTCGGAAATCTTCCAAAAAACCACAAATTCATTTTCTATAAAGAGAAAATTCTACAAGTCATTTATATCTACAAGAGTTATGCTTAAAAAAAAAAAAAAAAGAAAACTGGTTGCACAGCCTTGGGGAAAATACAACATACATACAAGAGATTTAGTTGAATCCCTTAGAAAGCTAAATTGGTACTTTGAAGGCAAATACACACATCTTTTGTGGACCAGAGGCATATTTTTAAGTGATTATAATAATAAAATCAGAAATATTTAGAATGATGTACTCTTTCTAGTTTAGAGTGTTTGCATAAAGCAATCTACTAATTTTGTAAATGGTACCTTTCTGTCAATTATGATGGAACATATGGGCCCAAAGAGTCAAAGGTGACCCTGTAACTGTCCAACTTTAAACAAGGTTTGATATACAGAGAACTTAGTCTGCTTAGTACCAATGCAACCGCTATTAAAAATCCTTTAAAATATTTTATTAAAGGTACTGTAAAAGAAGGAAAAACAGTTCAAGTGTTTCAAGTGTGAAGTATTAAATAAGACTTTCATTTTAACAATAGCTCTTCTTCCCAATCCTTTTCCCTTTAGCTGTAGAGTTTTTAGAAGGAAACCTCCCATATTGGACTGTTTCTAACATGGTATTAAAGATGGAAATAACTGTCCTTTTTGGGAAGAAGAGAAGACGTTAGTAGAGATGGGCTGGAGCTGTTGTTGAAGTCTGATCCTATTTTCTGGAAGACAAAAAAGAAATGGACACAAAAGGGAAGGGAAAATAATAACAAAGATAGAAAATGCAGCTCTGTCTCTGCTGTTGACTCCCTTACAACCTTACTGTTTGGAAAAACATGTCCCTGGCACACAGTTTTATTAGCTACTCAGAGACCTGACAAACTTGTATCAGCATTATACTGTTTTGGACATTCATTTTATCTGCCTCTGATCACAGACTAACAGCAGCATTGCCAAAGGCTTATTAGATAGAAGGCAAAACAAGAAGGATAGGAACAAGGAAATAAAATGGGAAGAGAAAGTATGTACGAGGGGGACCAGGAGAAGGTGACACACCTGCAGGACTTTAGTGTAGACACTACCTACACCGATGGAAGGTGTTATCTGCCTCCCCGAGAGACGGTAGTTAGATTGGTGGAAGAATTCTTCTGTTAACCTAGCACTGTCTACACTGGCACTTAGGTTAGCTTATCTATGTCACTCATGGGGGTAGACTTTTTTATTACACCTTTGAGCGATGTCGTTAAGATGACCTAATTTTCTAGTGTAGACCAGGCCGGAGTCTCCCAGTCCAGATGGTGGTTAGCCAAAGCCAGTGGAGTGGAGGTGGTAATGTCATGGCAGGACATGGCTTGGGATCGGTATGAAGAAGGTCTGATGGTGTTATGGTAGAGTCCAGGGTTCCAGGAGACAACAGAGGTGGCAGTCATGGTGGTAAAGCTCACTTCTTCCTCTTGTTTTAGTGATTAATCATTGCCTTCCCTTGCCTCCTAAAAGCCTTTCCTTTTAAGGACACCAAAAGGGAGTGATGGGTGGAATAACTTATCCCCTCATTTTCTGGGTAACCAATTAGGCCTAATTTCCAACATGCCAATTTTGATTAATTGATTTCTGGTCCCACACTTTTTCACTTAAGTGGTGCAACCTATTGGTGAGAACAGGAGTCAGGCCTAGCAGTGAGAGCACAGCCAGAAGGCAGAACTGGAGTCATGGTCACAAGACAAGCCAATGGTTGGAGTCAGAACAGAACCAGAGATGTGGTCAGGAAACAAATCGGGTTGGAGCTGGGAGTCTGGAGGAAGGTACAGACTGCGGTTGGAGCAGGAACTGGTGCAGGTTGGAGTAAGGACTGGTACAGGAAGCAGCTCTGGTGCAGCTGCAGGCATAGAACATATCAAGGAGCAGCTGCTGTACTGCTGTTGCTACAAAGCTTAAATGTTGATCTGCTGACTTTCTGGTCCAAGCAGGGAGCACAGTTTCTTAGTGAGAGCTTATTGGGCCCAGAAAAGTTCATTGGGTTGCCAGGTGACCTCATCCAAAGCCAGCTGGGTTCCTGACATGCTTTTCTTGTTTACTAGGCATGATCTTAACACAGTCCATGAGCTATTATAGTAGGCCTTTTTGTTTGGACTAATTCAGTCTGTCTGTCTCCCTTTTGCACCTTTTTCCATCAACATTTATTATTATAGGTTGCCGTGGCATTTTATGAACTTTCATCAACTTTCCCACAGCTAGGCTCACAAGTGAGGTAAGTTTATAGGCCCAGTTATCACAACAGTCCATGCTGCCATTCCTGGGAGCCTTGCATTAATTAAATTCACAAAATGTAGGTCTAAGAGCATTGCTTGAAACCCATACCTACTATTTTTAAATTAGCCCAGTAAAAGGCATGATTAAATCATTAGAAATTAAAATTGTTTAGGGAGCTCTAATTGAGAACTACATAATCCCCAAAATACAACTTAAATTATTGCTATCTAAAACGGAGGGAGAGAAAAGCTGTCAAAGTTGACAAGTAATACTAGCATTTATACTTGTTATATTACATTGTGGCTTCAGTGTATGCACTGCAGAAAATGACATCAAGAACAATGTCATAATTAAAAACACTGGCCACAGTCATTTTAGCACCTTGCAAGGTGTACTAAAGGTATCATATCACCTGACAGTGGGGGTATTAATGAGAATGGAAGTTACAAGATAATTTAATTTGGCATATATCCAAGTAATACAATATAAATAGGATCGTATGAAAAATGCATTTGTCATTCTTTTGACAGTAATTAGCATATAAAAGTAACCACAGTGGGAAAGGGATACAATGTTAAACTGATTGAATCCAGTTTATCTTGGTAAAAAACAAACAAACAATTTATGTGCACAGGAAAATCTGTTAATTCTCAATTAGACAGTGAAATTCACTGTCAGTAAGGTTCTGCTGGTAGCAAAAGGTTGTGGGTTCCAGGCAGTTGGATTTTAATTAAATGCTGACACTGCAGTGTAATACCAATGCAATGATGCACTGTTAGAAATGTCAGCTTTCAGACGTGATACTAAACAGAAGTCATTTCTGCCTGTTTTTGTGGCTGTCCAGGGGGAAGTTAAAGATACCAGGCAAGAGTCTCTCCTGTTGTTCTGGCCACTTTGTGCCACTAAGGCTATATAAAATGGCCAGGATCTGGTGCTTAGCTGAGAATGTCCATCCACTATCCTGATGTGAAGGTATGTGAGGAAGAATAGTAAGATGCCAATGTGGCTCCATCAGGAGCTCTTTAATGATGTGAAAATGAAAAAGGAAGTCTACAAAAGTGGAAGTGTGGACAAATTGCTAAGGAGTACAAAAGAATAGCACAAGCATGTAGGAACAAAATCAGGCTAAGGCACAGAATGAGTTACACTTAGCAAGGACATAAAAGGCGATAATCAGTTCTTTAAATACATTAGGAACAAGAAGAAAACTAAAGAAAGCAGAGGAGATAACTGATGGCATCAAGAAAACTGAGGTGTTCAATGCCTGTTTTGCTTCAGTCTTCATTTAAAAAGGTTAAGGATGAGCAGATACTCAAAACAATTATTAATAACAACAAGGGGGGGGGGGGGAAGGAATGCAAGCCAACATAGGGAAAGATCAGGCTAAAGAATGTTTAGATAAATTAGATATATTCAAGTTAGCAGGCCTGATGAAATTTATCCTAGGATACTTAAGGAACTAGCTGAAGTAATACCGGAACCATTAGCAATTATCTTTGAGAATTCTTGGAGGATGGGTGAAATGAGGTCTTGATGAAATTACTGTAAGGTGAGTGCACAACTGATTGAAAAATTGTACTCAGAATAGTTATCGAGGGTTTGCTGTCAAACTAGAAGGATGTATCTAGTGAGGCCCCGAAGGGGTCTGTCCTGGGTCTGGTACTAGTTAATATTGTCATTTATGACTTGGATAATGGAGTGGAGAGTATGCTTATAAAATTTGCAGATGACCCCAAGCTTGGAGGACAGGATGAGAATTCACAATGACCTGGACAAACTGGTCTGAATTCAATAAGAGAAAATTCAATGAAGACAAGTGCAAAGTACTTCATTTAGGAAGGCAAAATCAAAGGCACAACTATAAAATGGGGAATAACGGGCTAGGTGGTATTGTGAAAAGGATCTGGGGGAATAGTGAATCACAAATTGAATATGAGACAACATTGTGAGACTGCTGAGAAAAAGGCTAATATTTTGGGGTGTATTAACAGGAATGTTCATTGTAAGATATGGGAGGTAATTGTCCTTCTCTATTCAGCACTGGTAAAGCTTCAGCTAGGGTACTGTGTCCTGTTCTGGGTGCCACACTTTAAGAAAGACACGGAGAAACTGGAGTGAGTCCAGAGGAGAGCAACAAAACTTATTAAGTTTAGAAAACCTGACCTATGAGGAAGATTTAAATAAAAAGATTGTTTAGTTCTGAGTAAAGACTGAAGGGGGACCCAATTTCTTCAAATATGTTATGAGATCGATTATTCTCCATGTCCACTGAAGGTAGGACTAGAAATAATGGAGTTAATTTGCAGCGAGGGAGATGTAGGTTAGATATTCGGGAAAACTTTCTAACTATAGGGGTAGTTAAACTCTGGAATAGGCTTTCAGGGAGGTTATGGAATTCCCATCATTGGAAGCTGTTAAAAACAGGTTGAGCAAACACCTGCAAGGGATGGTCTAGGTTTATAACTCAGGGGGCTGGGCACAATGATTTCTCAAGGTTCTTTCTAACCCTGCATTTCTATGATACTTAGGAACAAAGGCACCATATTCGCTGGTGAGTTGCAGCCACAGCACTGGAGCAAAATGGCCCTAAAGCTGGTGTAATTGGATGAGAGAGGGTCATCGATGTGTAAGTGTGATCCCTCAGTGGCATAATGGTGACAAACAGGCTTTTGTGCCCCTCAATCTGCCTGCTTGGCTGGGGATAGTACAGGCATGGTCAGGTTGAGCCTTTGTCACAATAATCCCCAACAGGTTTTTGGCCCCTTGAGGCTGTTTGTATTAGGCATAAATTAGAGCAATCATTAGGATGCTTTTACTTGGTGCACAGGGTGCAGCCTGACACAGGGCTCAGAGTGCAAAGGTGAGATTTAAAGCCACCTTTTCACATATACTCTGACCTGTGCTCCGCCAAACCTCAGGATCTTGCTGGTGCTCTTTTAAGATTTTGTGGGAAGAAGCTTTTCCTATGTTTAAGTAAATTAAATTGAACAGTCTTCAGTTTGTTCCCCAAAGTGAATAGCTTTATTGTGACCTGCTTATTGTGAAAGTACAATTAAGTTTTAGCAGCTTGTATTCCTAAAAGCATTGTGCACCTTACATGTGAATAATTACCCAGAAAAATGGGCGAATATGCTAGTATTACACAGGAATTGCCATACCAGAACAGGGCAATGGCACATCTAGTTTCCAGCCGTAACCTACACTGGATGCTTAAGAGGATGGCAAAATGCATACATGCCTATTGCGCAAAACATAATGTTCTCTGTTTTTGAGGTGATTTCATGAGGTCAAAGGAAAATTTGTCCTGAATCGTATATTGATGAGGAATTTTGTCTTTTTAGAGAATATTGGACACACTGACTTGATATGTAGCTGCTTCTTTGACTCTTGTCCTCTTTGGTATAGATACTGTATGATTCTAGTATTCCAGAAGCACAGTCACATACCATGCCTTATCCAACTTATCCACATACCTTATGCCTTAAGGGTAATGAAGATACTGAAACCTTCTTTCTTTAAATTGTAGCTGTTGGTAGTTCAGATGCTAGACCCATGTTACCACTCTGTTTAATGTCACTGGACGCCGTCAATGCCCTGTGTCATTGTTACGTCCAGTCCTCTGGCTTTTTGTTATGCATGATTCCTATTAAAATTTCTAAAATTGTTACTGTTTAAAAGATAAACATTGTCTGGAAATGTTGTATAAATCTGTACCTTTTTTTAAAAGGCTTTTCATTTGGAAGAAATCAACTTAGGGTATATATGCATTTAGAGAAATCCATACCACTATCATGTTTTTTATATCTTTGTGTTTATTTTAAAAGTTGGTGGAACAGAGGAAGAAGACAACATTTAGTACAGTAAAGGTTATTACTCTTTTATTTTTATCACACAATTCTTCCCTTCCCCCCATCTTTAACAGCAGTGATGGTTCATTGTTATCTATCTAGAGGCAAATCAGATGCATTGGTAATACGAGTGTAAAAGATGGGTGCATATGTACTTTGTATGATGATTACCAACATCTCTGAAATTGCATTAATGTCCATTAGCTACAATGGCAGAGCACATATCTAACTTCTCCATAGTAGGGTTTGTATCCTGGAAATAACAGCATACTTGTGGTATAACAGCAAGCACAAGACTTACATTTATAGTGTTCATGCAGTCACCGGTTTCCTAGGAAACTAGTGCCTAAGCACATACAGCAAAACTTTACCATTGGTGGTTGGTTTTAAAGTGTATCAGTAGAAAATCATCTCAGACTTTAGGACAGAGAAATTAGGATTCAAATTATTGGACTCTGTGTAGTGCTTGTTTATGTTAGCAAATATCTTGAAATAAAATATTGCTCACTTAAAAAAACTGGCCTAGCCAGATTGTAATAACTGGGTTTTTTTTCTGTCTGCGGCTGCATTTCTTTTTTTCAGAAATCTAGCTTTGATTAGGTTTTCAAGCATATCTCTTAGAGATGCCTCTCTTCAGAATTTACAAAACTGTTGTGACATATGAGTCTCAGACCAGATCAGGGTGCTTACAAGAAATGGATTTGAAGATTACACTGTCAGGGCAGTTCATTTTGTTCAAATATTTAATTTTCTGTGAGCTGAATGAAAAGCTGAACAAATAGGAGAAATACCTAACATCTGTCTGTTGTTCAAACCTGAAACCTTGATCTTGGATAACTAATACATATTTTTCTTGTAACCTAAAATATCATATTTTAGCTATAAAAATATTTATAACTGTATCTTTACACTGGCACACTATTATTTACACTGATTTTAAAATGGCACAGATGCTGATTTTTATCAAAAACTACAAAAAAAACAACAGTAGATTCCAATATTAAACAGTGTATATATAGGATTCTGTCCAAAAGAAATTAAGCTTTGTGGGTACACAATCTCCATTCGTTTCTGCAGCTTGGCAGCCACAGTCTAATTCTGATTCAATAGCTTAAAAAATAATTTCAGACGTGGAACATTGGCTTTAGACTTTCATCCCATCCTATTCTCTCCCCTCTCCCCAGTCCCCCGTAACACAGTCTCTAGGATCAGCCAATGCTTATTACTATTTAAACTGTCTGTCTGATGTGAATTTGGTGCAAAAATCCACCAGGGGAGAAGAATTCGTTAGTGTCTTTGTGGTCCAAATATAAATGAAAAAAATGAATTTCATGAGATGGACCGCCTTTCTGATTAATTCTGTGGCACAGACAGGAGAGGCTCAAGATCAGTCAGTATAGTATGTTTTAAACCTATGTTCTCAATGAATTTGTAATTAAACAAATCAATCACCATGTGTGATACATGAAAGAATGCAGTTAAGCAATAAAGTTAAATGGGTTCATAACACTGACAATCAGAATTGCTGTGGAGATGTTTTGAAAATATTGAACTTTTAACATCTTGAAAAAATCCCTTCACTAAAAATTTAAGAATATTTCTTTCATCAAACATATGCACCTCCCTTTGTTGTTCTTTACAAACAAATATAACATTTACTTTTGTGATGGTTTGGTAGTTTTTCATAATTTTCACTATTGTTTAAATCTGTGACAGCATGATTTTGTAAGGGAATGTGTGTCAATCTGAAGTTTTTGATGGGTAGTTGATACTCAATCAGAAATTCAAGAGATTAATAACTTTTTTTAATTAAAAAAATTGTGCTCTGAGAAGATCCTTTTTCATGTTTTGCAGTGGTGTAAAGAAAAATTTATTTAAGCTAATGGTACTCAACTTGTGGCTTTTGAGATCAATATACCTTTTGTGGAACCCATGTCTGATTACAGCTCTTCTTGCTTTTGCCTGGCCTTGGCTAGACTGATCAAAGTGTCAGGTTTAAGAACTGACATGTGAGGCTACGGAGGAGTGCTGAGCAAGTGAAGTGAACTGTCCTTCAAAACAGCAAGGAGTTGGTGAGGTGGAGGGAGGGGGAGAGAAGAAAAATAACATTTTCTTCTCTTTCCCAAGAGCCAGAAAGGAAGGGGAGAGGAATCTAACAAACCTTCCCAGTATTTGGGAACAAGAAGATGAAATGGGGGCAGGAGGAATGCAATGAGATTGACTCTATGCAGAGATCCACAAAACACGCACAGCACCACAGGCTGATAGGTTTTGCTTTGTCAGAAGGAAAACCTAAGTGGTCACATGCTTCCCAGCTTCTGAAGGCTGAGTGCATTGCACCCACGAAGGGATCCTTACATTCCTCCCTTCCACCTCACAAGCTCCTTGTATGCTATCTTCTCATCCTCCTCTATTTCAGGGACTTTTTGCAAGTCTCCCATTTCCCCCTCTGCCATGTTCCAGGGGTGTGTCCCTCATGTTCCTCTCTCACACCATTGTCCCATCTGTGGCCTCCTATGGCTCCCCATTCCTTCCTCCCCACTCCCTTGGCAGGGGCTCTCTGTCCTCATTTCACCTCTCCCAATACAAGGTCCTGCATTTTCTCCCATTATGCCAGTGTTTCTGTGCACCCTCCATTCCTTCTCCCCATGGCAGGATCTCTGTGTTCTCGCTGTTTCCTCCCCCCCCTTCCTATTTCCATCCTTCCCTCCAGGGCCTCACTTTCCCCATCTCCATTTCTCCTCCAGTCAGTTTTTTCCTTTGCATCTTGACTTCCACTTCTTGGTGCCTCTGATATCTGTAGTCATCAGCAGGGGGTAGCAGAGAGATCCCTCTGCCTGCAGCACCAGGCAGTCCTGGGAAATGACTTTTCTT
This sequence comes from Emydura macquarii macquarii, assembly GCF_026122565.2. Classification (NCBI taxonomy): domain Eukaryota; kingdom Metazoa; phylum Chordata; order Testudines; family Chelidae; genus Emydura; species Emydura macquarii. The sequence continues at coordinate 18,772,986 of NW_027131527.1, read as the reverse complement.
GGTGTTTTGTTTTGCCACCAGAATAAACAGGCTTGGAATTGATTAGCTGTAACATTCCAAAGTTATCGCATTACAGACAAACTGAAAAATGCCATCAAGTTGTTAGATCTTATTTTGCTTGGCCAAAAAAGCAGATCATGAACTTACAATGTAAAGGACACAAAATAAGAGACAGGACACTTTGCCTTGTAACAATGCACTAATTCATGATGACATTGAGCTATATTGACAAAGCATCACAATTCAAGCAATTCAATGACAGTATGTCATGTTGTGATTATTTGATGTTTCTCTGACTGTCTTTGATGATAAAAGCTCTTCAAGGATGCAAACCACAGCTTTATTATTATGAATCTTGGTGATCACACTGATGTCTAAGAACCAGCCATGACAGGAGCCCCACTGTGCTAGGCACTGTACAAACACATAAGTAGGCATTGTCTAACTTCACACGTATAGCAAGGTACATAAGCACGTGTCTAACTTTTAGCAGATGAATAGTCCAATGGTGCTTTGTTAGCCACTTATTAAAAATGTGCGGAATTAAAGCCTGTTGGCTTTATTTTCAGCATGTACCTATGCAGGCTTAACTCCCATTAATACCAGGGGCGTGACATGTATTGAGGGAAGAACAGATTCCCCATATTAGTCAGATATTTGGTTGATTCACTTTCCGCAATGGAAGACTAGACAAACAATAGGAAGAAATGCAGACCAGATACAGAAGCTTTTTCTACATATAGAATATCCAAAACCGGTGTGTCAAGTTACTCTTATTTATGGAGCGACTCTGAATAAGGCACTCGTAAACCATGATGCTGTGCGTGGTGTAAGAATTTAAGTAGAGTAGATTCTATTTTATTTGGTCTTGCCTTAGTTCAGACCACTGCTTGCCATTCAAGAATGAAAAGCAAAGACTGTGCTTTGCCACTTGGAGTTAGGCTTGTTACTGTGGGAATATAATTACTCCTTTATGGACTTCCATATTTTGGGGAGCGCAGGTGGTGCAAATTTTTGTTACTTGTTAACTGCTCTCACATGGCATTCATGCTCACAGATTGCATTGGCAGGGTCAGATCACATGTCTTCTTTGGGGACAGCATAATATTCCCTTGTGTGGTTTCTATTATCCTACAGCAAAGCAATCTTTCTCTAGAGTAGTCACTGGGGAATGCAACATCTCTGTCACTTTTCTCCATATATTTACTAGAGTTATTAATCTGCTTGCAGAAAGGGATGGGATATGGGGTATGAAAGCATTTTTGGAAATAGGGCAAGTCTGAATACCATAATATTATGGCCAATAATCACAAGCCAGGTTTATATGCCATTGTTTGTTAGATATCGGGCACAGGGGAAAACTAGCTTTGATTCTTCATAGTGCCAGACCTCTGTTCCTACTATGCAAGAACATCTGCTGTACCTTCTGCTTTACAAGTATCATTATCTTCCCATCAACCATCCTGGCAGGTACATCTGTTGTCCAGGAACACATTAACACTTCCTCATCAAATGCAAAACATTCTGCAATCTTTTCTTAAAGATTCAGTCACTCCTAATGTGATATACAAAATTGTGCTTCCTCAAATCAACAACCATACAAGTGGCAAGGGTAAAGCAAATATAAAAGGCCTGTCATGAAACTAAATTATATCTGTGCGATTATCTCTAAACCATCAGCCTTGGTGTGATACCACATGCATAGCATATCATAGCATAGAAGTGTTCGTGTAGCAAAATATTTTGTAAAATCACTCAGGGTAAGTGTGACATACCAGGCTACAATCTGGAATGCGGAACAGGTGTGTCCCCACAGCTCTCTAACCTGCTGCCTTTTACACTACTTTGCTCTGAGACTACCACGCCTGGTCCGTTCATAGTCAGCCTCCCATCTGGAAGTTACTCCCAGTTACATTGTATGAGTGCTATAACCAGCCACTTTTGAATTACACTGCAGAGCAGACACCAGCAAATTTCCAGTTGTAGATTTTCCCCAGAAATATATGTCTTGTATTGCCTAGCTCTCTCCTGGACAATATAAGCTCTTATAAATTCCATCATTTTATTAATAGAAAATGATATGCACAAATCTTGCCATCTCAAGTGGAGTTTCCCAAACACTTCAATTCAAACACATGGATGTAGATTAAACAATAAAATAAGTTTACCAACTCCAAAAGGATAGATTTAAGTGAATACAAGTAATGACTCATAGAAGTCAGAATTGGTTACAAGTAAAATGCAGTGAATGCCTAACTTAACAAACCAGAATGAATTCAATCAAAGGTTTCTCACCACATGTTTCAGCAGCCCTACTGGCTGAATTTCTTTCATTCAGGATCTCTCCCCCAGTCCAGTGCTGCTTCCTTTGTTCTTCAGGTGTCATGGGTGCCATGGGCAGGGAGAAAGGAAGGAATGATTTGGAGCATCTGCCCTCTCTCATAATTCAAGAAGCATCTCCAGCTGAGGTTCAGGAAACAAAAAGTCGGTGTGGATGAGAACTCCATGCTATTTCTTTTTAAGATGTGATTTTCTTTGCCCGTGTCCCTTTTCCTGCCAATGAATAGCCACCTAAGCAGATGATGGTCCATTTGGCCTGTTTACACTTGGCTGAGGCATCAGTTTATCCTTTGTCTCTGGGGAACTGATTTGGTTGCTCCCCAAACTCAAACTATGTTTTAGTAACATCCTACAGTGGAATCTTATAACTTTACGTACAATATTGCCACACACATTATTAGGACACTATTGACCTGCAAGCTATGAGTTTCAAATGATACCTCACAAGCCACATTTGCACAATAATTATCATAATAGTGTGCAAGGGGTGAATACAGGGGTACAGATCATCACAGTAATGGACAGTCATTGTAATTAAGAACTATATCACTTGATTGTAACACATTTGAAAACATTCTATGCTACGGCAAAGAACCTGTAAGCAGTGAGAATTTTGTTTTGCCACAAGACAGTGATCCGAAGATGACTGTATAATTACATTTCGTAGTGATTAATAGTACTTGCTGAGCATGAAATTTCTGGAAAAGGTTGTAGTGGTAACATTGTCACCAACTGGTGCAACTGGATAAACCAGTTTTTTTGAGGAAAACCTTGGCAAATAATTGAACACTTTCATAAATCTACTAGCCTATGGCATTTGGAGTGTGTGGAAACTAGTAGCACGTGTACAGTAGATGGAGAACTGGCTGACTTGCAAATTGCAACAGTACATAGGTCTCCAGGAATGACTGAGAGAACCATGTAGGACCTGGAGGGGCAGTAATACCCAAGGAAAGAGAGAATCTTCAAAGATATTTGTTTAAATAGGTCTAGGGCCAGCCTTAAAGACCTAAATTCTAATGCTTTGATTGTGCTTAGAGTCAAAGTGACTAAATATGGCATTTTTATAAACTTGTTCCCTGTATGTATTCTGGATCCAAGCTTACTGTTGACAAAAATAATTTTTGACCTTTGTTAGCAGTGTGGAGCTAATATAGCTACTACAGAGTATGCTGCATTCTTTTCAGGACCACACCTCATCAGTAGAGTCATTTAATAAGTTCTAGCTGAAATATCACTGAAACTGGTGGTACTATGCAAGCCAGAAAACCCACTTGATTTCAAGAGCCCATGTTGTTCACTGTGCAGCTAGTTAGAAACCTGTTGTCCTAATTCTCCATTCACACATAGTTGACAGAGCTGACACAGGGACCCAGATGTGGCTCCCTAATTCAGGGCCACCTTGTTCCAGGACGGGGCCTACTCAACTTCTGGGACAGCTGGTGTAATGTCCCTCATGTTAAGAAAGGATCCAATGTAGCATAGGTCAGCTTTGCCAAATCCCTGTCATACATGCCACTGACACGCCCTCATTCCCCTTAAGTCAGAGGTTGGGAGGTCAGCTGCACTGCCTCTGCCAGCTCTGTGCCAATGGAGGTTCCCTTTACACGGGTAGAATTCTCTGCTGGGGTCTCTGGCTGTTTTAAGGCTGCACTACTTAAGGCTTTAGGAGATCAGAGAAAATGTCCTTTTAGCTCTTTATTGCTAAAGGTAATACAGAGGTCACTGAGAGACAATAAATATTGAGCTCCTTTATTGCCTTTTTTTTGTTTTTTTTGGAGGATCCCTTTCTAGTATCAACTGCACTTTCAAGCAGTGCCCATACAGAGAATAAGAGTAGCTACCTCAGCAAATGGATGTAAAATATTGGCAACATTTCAGATTTTTTTAAAAGGGTGGGGCAATTAGCAAAAAGGCACTTCTTTGTCTCTTGTATGTCTTTTTTTTTTTTATTTTTAACATAACTGTGTCTACTGTGCCATAATTATATCGTCTCTCACCTTCTAGGCTTGATAAAGTTGCAAGAGCTTAAAAGGGTGCTTTGTGTTTTGTCAGTAGGTATCATTAGAAAAGACAGGTTACTTGTGGAGTTTCTCCAAAGTAATTCCTGGAAATTCAATCAATTGTCTGGTTGCATAACCACTTTCTGCACTTTTCTCAAAAGATAAATCACACCCTAAAGGTGACTAAGGTCCATCTATGCTGTGAAACTTCTACAGTTTGAGGATTAATCTTTAATTTAGGTGATTAGCCATAAAAGGCATGAAATTAATTTTTTCCATTTAACAAGATGCATATATAACATCATGTGTAAAAATAGAAATAAGTCTGAATGGAGAATACAGGTGTGCGGGAGGAGGAAGGGGGAAGGAGATCCATCCTGTGACGCTGCCCATGGGTCAACAGTGTTATGAGGTGCCTCGCTACCACCTGCTCTTAGCATGAGGAAACCTGCTGTACCTGCTGTGGGTCAGTTCCCTAACACCACCAGCCTGTGGTAACATAAGCACTGCCTTCCAAATCTCTGCAGGCCCTGCTTTCTTTTTATATGATAATGATAGGCACACTCCAAACCCCAAGTCCTCTATCTGTGTCCCTGGACCAGTCCCTGATCCATTGGAATTTCTCACAGAATTTCAAAGTCCTCTGTTTCCAAAGGGATAGTACACCACAGTAGAACTCCATACTGAACACACAGCGCTTCGATTTGCCTATAGAAAAATCAAGTATAAGTTTATTTAACAAAGAACAGAGATTCAAATGCTAGCAAGCTGAAATATTGGAAACAAAGGGTTTACATAGAAAATAAAATCATAACATACATACTAGAGTCTAAATTAACTGACAAGACATTCACATCATATAGAGCAAAGCTCATCCAAAATCCTTCCACCATATTGCAGCCAGGCTTGGCTGTGATCTTCCATTCATGAGACAAGCATGCTGTCCTCTTGAGTTCTCAGTGGAAGGTTCCAGAATTTATCTCTCTCCAGTTATATACAGTGTTGTAGTAGCTGTATTGGTCTCAGGTTATGAAAGAGAAAAGGCGGGTGAGGTAATTCATTTTATTGGCCCAGCTTCTCTTAGTGGAAGGTACAAGCTTTTGAGCTACACAGAGCTTTTCTTCAGCTCTGTCTCTGCTTCCTTCTACAGACATGACAGAGACCTATGTGTAGCTCGAAAATGTGTACCATCCACCAACAGAAGTTTTGATCCAATAAAAGATATGACCTCATCTACCTTGTCTCTCTACAGTTATAGTCCACAAATCCATTGTCTTCATGTGCAAACAGAATAACCCCTGCTGCTTATGTTTTCCTGTTTAGGATCTCCCCAGAGCCTTTGCAGTCACTTGATTAGCATTTTGCTCAGACTGGAAATAGGTGTACATTGTGAAATATATGATACTCAATTTACATGCAGCAGATCGATTAAACAAATATCTTTTGTGCAAAAGAAACCTGTTTTCTCACCCACCCCAAGTCACAGACCTTAAGAAAATAATTTTCAGCGTATATGGACGTAACTCCTGACATATCTGTGTATGCATTTCACAGTGAGTAGGAAGACCACTGTGGCACAAACTTTCAGCAGAGACCTCACCTGCCACTCTTTGGTGTGTAAGTATGTCGATACAAGACCCAGTGTATCCTTTGCATCCCTGTGCCCTCTGCCAGGTGGCATCAAGGGTCCCTGGGACACCTCTCCACCCCCACAAGTATCCATTGAGTATAGACACATTTAATGAATCAAAAATATTTTGCAGCTACATAGTGCTTTTCATTCAAGGATTTCAAGATGCTGACCCAGTGTTAACTGAAGAGACTTCTATCAGCACCTCTGTTCTGAATGCTATCATTCGAATCTAAAATGATCTTTGATTTTTAATCTGTCTTGTTGAATATAGAATAATAGAGCAAAATATGAAATAAATACCCAGATTGACTGTAGGTGTTACAGAAAAGTAATACACTATGTGCATTTACTTTGATTATTGGAGGCTCTATTCACGTCCAAGCATGACGAAGCAGCAGTCTGTTCAGAGCTTCCTCATATAAGGTTAAGACTGAGCGCATGTTATTACTAGGACTCTAGCTGAAATCTGGATTGTGTACAGTAAATCTCAAAATAGCTTTCATGGCCATTTAAGGCAAATATTGCCTCTGAAGAATCACAATTAGGACACATGAAAATTGTTATAATGCAGTTGACTCATCATCCACAAAACCTAAAATCTTAGTAAAAATGGTGCATGGCATAGCAAAACTTTTAACTGAGTAGCTGGGTTACATTAAGAAGCCAAGTCTACAGGCTCTTCTCCCTGTGACCATAGATGCCGCTTATTTTGCCCCTTATAATTTCTGCTACAGAAAGTCCTAAAATAATGGTGGTAATTAGTCTTTTGCTATGTCTGGCTTTTTTTTTTTTTTTTTTTTTTTTTTAAGTCTTTTCGTAAACAAAAATTCAAGATTTTGTTCTTTCACCTATTTATTTCAGTTACAGTAGTGCTGGCATTAGGTGTTATCTGTTTTAGCGCCTTCCAGTTACAAGTGCAAAATACTATTCTTCCTTCCTAAAAGCACAATCCGTTTAAATGTCTGCCCAACCAGTTGTAGGAATGGGGTTCATCTTGGAAAAAAAAATTATTTTAACCTATACATTGGAAGAAGAGTATTCTATAATAACCGCATAAAATATTTCTTACTATATACAGGTGACCGAAGTTCAGTATTAAATTATTCAAACTGCCGCCTTATTTCTTTGCTCTGACCGGTTAATGTTTTTAATAAATTTTAACTTCTAATTTGTCAAATTAGAAAAAAGACAGTAAGCCTGTGATATCTGAGGTGAACAGTGTACTGGCCAGAAGAGTTGGTTTTATCCGTACTTACAGTAGGTTATACAGATCTAAATCTAATTCATCTGGTTTGCAATGCTGATTACTAGGTTTTTGAAAAATCCTATTTTTTAAAAATTTCCTTGAAACTGTATTGTACTTCCTGAGTAATTGCAGTGAAGTATTCGGTGATTAGAAGTTAGATTTATATCTTCTTAAATGGCAAACTACAAGGCTGAGTCTCTTTAAAAAGCCAAACACACACCTCTGCCAGTTAGAAAATTCAATATTAATTTATCTGTCAAGCTATGAGCTAATGAGCATTGATTATTCGATAGTCTTCAGCCAATATAACAAACCTAAATTCCTGTTTAATAAGAGTGATTTCTTTTACTAAATGAAGCAGCAGGAACTGAGAATAATTCATACAACAAACTCCATAATAATTTCATCATATTTAGAGCGCAGAACCTCTGTATCCAGAATATCTTTTGTGTTGGTGTGAGAAGCTATTCAGACTAGAACTGGTGGATCTGAACACCCCCACTTGTATCGGACAGTTTATTTCCTAGCTCCATTTCAGCTATAGTCTTTAGAAAACACACTTGGGAGGGTAGGACTATTGGAAGATATATAGTTGGCCACCTGCGATTTCTGCCTTTGTCTTTATATAAACGCAAAACAAAACAAAACACACAAATACATGCACAAAAGGGAAATAGCATATAAATAACACTTAATGTTCATTATTTGTAAAACATACAGAAAAAACCTTTTGGCCCCAAGTGGGCATCCTGGGCATACCTGATGGAGGAGATAAATTGATTCCCCTGGAAACTATTCTCTTGGTTAATTTCTTAACTTTCTCTGACCCCTAGATATCTCTGTACTGCTTTGGGAAAATGACGACAATTCATTTAAAAAAAAAAATTACATGAAGATAATACTCTCCAACTGTCGGTGAATCCGGACAATGGAAGTGTCTGGAGTGGGACTCTAGATTTACTGCCTTCTTTATGGCCCGCCTAGCCTCGCTATTCCTTCTCTGTTCCATTCAACCTCACTTTCATGATTGTGGCAGTTACAGCTGTGGCACCTTTCTCAGCACAACAGTGTCACCACTGAAAGTTCTGAGGATTTAAAGGCATTCCTGAGGAATCATACAAAAGCCAAAGTCCCAGACCAAAAGTTGAAAGTTAGGAATACAGCAAAGATGGATTCAATATTAATATCTAAGAATGATCTCCAGGAGGTTCAAACAGCTCAGGTTTAGTCACCTCTTGCTATGTGTGGATAACAACTCCCATTGACTTGTAAGAGATGCATATGTTTTGAGAGGAGAATAGGCCAGTCTCTAATTAGACCATCTTGACTGCATTCCTATTTGATCTTGGTTCCTTAGCACAAGACAGGATAGAACTCTGCTCTCAAACATACCTTAGTCCTTTGAGGCACTGGCAGGTGAACCTCGTTCTGAGCTCCTCTTCTTGAACATTTAACCTCCTGACATAGTCAGCTAAGGTATTTCCCCCATATTATGGCTTCCTTCTAGGGTGACCACCCATCCCTAATTGGGTGGGACAGTCCCGAAATGTACATTTCAAGTTGCAGTCCTGGGTGGAATGACTCCAGGACAGCATTTGTCCCAGATTTCCTGTGGTGTCACTCCACACCTGCCAGAGGCTTGTGGTGGCACCAGACTCTTCATGGTGGGGGGGATGAGATGGGCCTTAGGCCCTACCCCCTGCTGCCCCTCCTCCCTCTGAAGCCCCATCCCTTGGCCAGACCAGAAGCTGGAGCCAGGCAGTAGTAAGAGCCTCCCAGGGATACTGGGCCACTGTGGGGAGCCCTGGACCCTTCACCTGCCCTGGGAAGTACACTCTGAGGGCGGGGACACAGGCTGGGGGCTGTTCTTGGGCACCCCAGTCTCCTGGCCAGGGCAGGTGGAGGGTTCGGGGCTCCCTACAGTGGTCCTGGTTCCCTGGGCAGTTCTTACCACTTCCCGGCTCTGGCTTCTGGCCAACGGGCGGGCAGGGCCTCAGGGGGTGGGGCTCCTGCATGTGTCTTGTTTTTGCATTTTAAAAAGTTGGTCATCCTACTTCATTTACTGAAGCCAGTTCCAGTCTCCAACACTGAGTTGGGCTTTGATTTGGATGGTATTTCTGTGTCCTTTCATTGATTTGCTGTGTTCCCTTTTAGTTCCCCACAGCACTCCCTAGGCTCTGACACAGGTCCCTGCACTCACACGGGCCTCTGGTCTGCAATGTTTGGATATTCCACTACACCAGTCCAGTCAGAAAAGGCTGAGCCCCAAATAATTAATCTCATCTGCATTTGTCAATAAACACAGAAACAAATGGTCACTTTCAGAGAGCCATCTGTTAAGATATGGCCCCTATAAGGCTCTGAGGCTAATATGAAGAAATAGTCCTATCGAAGATAAAACAGCAGTGTTCCACCCTTCCTTCAGGGAGGGGCCATTGAGCAGCAGTCATCCAAGGAGCTCTTGCCTAAAGCCAGCCCTCTTTCCAGGAGAGAGAGACTGGAGGTGTGCTTTTTCTTCTCATCTGCCACAAACTGTGTTGTGTTTTCCCTTTTTAAGGTCCTTTCTCCAGGTTTGACATCTCTGAGGTTTGGTGTGATAGAGCCAGCTGAGCCCACAACAGTTTATTAACCCTGTGTTGCCCAGTGTGAGGTTTGTATACTTCATCACAAGGCCCTCAGTGGCACCTTATAGCACTCAGATCTTTTTGGATTCCTACCAGAACACTGCTAAACCATTGCAGAAATGCACACAAAACATATGGGGTGAAATCCTGGCTCCACTAAAATCCATAGGAGTTTTTCAATTGACTTGATTTAGAGTCAGGATTTCACACACACTGTCACCAAAGTAGAAGCTCATTAATCCACTCCTTGCTGATCTGTACACTTCATAGTTTGCACAAAAAAGTTTCTTCCTACTTATCAACAAATACCTAACAGCAGACAGCTGTTTTGAAGTTTCACGCTACTAAGAATTATTAGAGTATTCTACAATTAATTAGTATATTTTGGTATACCACTGAGTAATTAAAACTAAGAAACATTAACATTGCTCAACAAAATACATTCATACAGTATCCTTGCTTTTCTATTGTTTGTGTTCACTGATTGAATGTGCCAAATTTAGACAGTCACTGGCAATGGGGCTCTAAGATATTGTAGGGTAAGAAGAGATATTGTGAGTTATGTGCCAAGTATATTATCTTTAGAGAAGGGATAATTACTAATCTGTAATTTTACTTCACTAAATATATCATTTTCATTTCACCTCCCCCCCCCCCGTTATTTTCATGTCTCCCCTAAAGTCTTTATGCATTCTCCACTGTCTGTCATATGCAACATACCTTATTACAGAAGAGCTATTGATCAATTACCTTTTGACTGAGACCTCTAAGTTGGTGAGGCTTCAGACCCCATCTGTGTTGAGTACTGTTTTCTCTCTTGGATAGAGCTTGTTCCTCTTTGAGTAGAGAGAGAACCTCATATTCCAGCAAAAGAGAAGTCTGATGTACCTAGTCTGGATACTTTGCAAAGCTCACCAAGGTAGGTGCACTAAACATAATTACAGTGAATATAAAGGAAAATGTATTTCTATAAAACATTATCCTTTTCCCACCTTGCTTTGGTCAGAGAAATGCAGTCAGCAGTTCCTCTTTTGTTTCTGACTTTCAGGCCCATTGTTCTTGTATCAACACACACCTTTATTATTGTGGCCCAAGACTTTGCTGCATTTGTTCTTTCCCCAGTTAAATCTTGTCGTCATATAATTTGATATTTAAGTTGTTTACAGAATTCACTATCGTATCTGGCATGTTTCACAAAAGGTATTTACTCAGCTGTTCTGGCATATTATCATATCGGACAGCCTCCACAAAATCATGCTCCCCAAATCCATTCAGGATTGTATTCATTACTAGACTGCCTGTTTCATTTTATCCTGAAATAGCCCTTTTTGAAGGCAGATGAACACACACAATAAGTATCTTTAAAAAATGTATTTCCCTTCACACTCAGGTCTGTTGAGGGAGGAAGTTCTTTAGGGATGCCAATTAATTTTTCAAATATTTAACTGTGTCTAAACACAGGTGTTAACCTTGTAAACTCATTGTCTCTCTTAAATGTGTGTGTGTGTTATACTGTAAATCCCTTTTATCGATGTTTGTCATCCCCAAGAAGTATAAGCTATGGATAGTTACCCATTTCTCTGTCAGAATCACTTTGCAAGATTCCTACTTAACTGTCTGTACCAAGTTATTTTCATAACTGATTTTTTTATATTGTCCTGTGATAAATACTCTTTGGGCATCTATTACTTTGGGGAGCTATTTGTTTAGCTAAACAAGGAACTAAAATGCCACATTCAGGGGTTTACAGAGGCACTAAGAGGTGCTCCTCAAAATGAAGCTCACTGAGCAGTAGGGATGTAAAAAATCATTTAATGAATTAACCATTTAAACTTCTAAAAACAATGTTTAAATGGTTAAACGTTAACTTACCTTGCAGTTGCTGGGATTGGGGAGGCTGCAGCCTCCTGGCTGGGGAGGGAAAGGGAGAAGTCCTGCAGGGCTGTAACCCAGCTCCCAGCTGGGACCTGGGAGTGGGGAGGGGAGGGAAGAAGTCCCTGCACGGCTGCAGCCCGGCTCCGGGTTGGGATCGGGAGCACAGGGGAGGGGCAGGAAGAAGTCCCCGTGTGGCAGCAGCCCAGCTCCCGGCTAGGACGGGGAGGGGAGAAGTCCTCACACAGCTGTCCTCGGCTCTCAGCTGGGATAGGGAGAAGAGAAGTCCCCCACAGTGGCTCCTGACTGGGACCTAGGGAGCTGCCCACGGGTTTAATTAAACCATTAAATGGTAAGACTGCTGCTCACTTTTTAAACGTTTAGCAGCTTACATCCCTACTTAGCAGTGGATCTGAGACCCCCAAATCTTTTAGATCTAGGCAAGTTCTAGCTAGTCTTGTGACAGTGAGGTGAAATCCCTGGGTAAAAATCCACTCAAGTGGTAACTCCAGTGATTTAACTGGAGTTACTTGAAGTAAATGAGAACAGAATTTGACATATGTATAACTTTGCTTCTCACAGTTGTTCCAGGTTTATATCAGTATAACACTAGCCTTCACAATTTTTAAATTTAAAGGATGTCCCTATAGCTACAGTAAAATGATTCCAAATAATATGGTTTTCTATTGTCTAGCTGGATGGGCTTTGAAAGACATAACTAAATTTTAGGCTAAAGATGCACTTTAGCTTGGATGATTTTGGCATTGTTTTGACATTCTTCCTTGTAATTCTGTTTTGCACTTTAAAGAGGAAAGCTAAAACATGATATAGGGAGGAAAACTGCAGGGGATTGCACAGTTCTTTTTAATTTGAATGAAGAAAATAATTTCAGCCAATAGCAGTAAAATACATTTATAGCATATTTAGATATTCACACTGGTGTTGCGTGTTCAGCGCTGCTTCTAATTTGGAAACTCTTTGCCATAAGGAGGTAAATAATAAAACTTTTAAAAAAGTGTGAAAAATACTCCTTTGGAAGGGGGGAAAAAAAAAAAAAAGACCACAGTGTTTTATTTTTCAAAAGCTTGGGTCAAAGGCACATTTAATTTCCCTAGGATTTAGGTTTATTCAGTTCCAAATACTCAATTTCAAAGATGTGTATTAGTCTAAAAAAGTGGTATGCCCATCCTGTTGCTGGATACCATTCTTGCGTGTGAACTGTTACATTTTGTGTCAATGAACACTTTAAAAATTCACTCTATTATTTACACGATTATGAGGCTTAGAAATTGTCCTTTTGGCAAATGCTTCTATTTTCTTTTTTAGTTGAGATGTTTGAGGAAACACAAAAGTAGGGGTGCCATTTCATATTTTGTTGGAGGAGAGACAACTTTAATCGTAATTCCAGGGGCTACTTAGGTACCTGAAAACTCTAGGTATTTTTTGCAGATAATAACTTATAAATTATATGACAGGAGCACTGTATCTAATTCCAATATAAAGAAAGAACATTAAATAAATATTAGACCCATTCAGCTCTAATACTAACATTCAGCGATGTTACATTGGGTGTTTCAATTTACCCTAAAAGATTATTCCAAGAGATTTTAATATCTAGAAGAATAGGAATCCACTGGTTGTTCAGCTAAGACTTCTTTATAGAGGGACATTACCCAGAATTCCCTATCCAAAAGAATTAAAATCTTCAACCACATTGTTCCCCTACAAAGAAAAAAAATATAACACTCATATGCTACAAATATACTTTAATGCACCCCCACCACTCCTTAATGCAAAATTCCGATGGTAAAAACACATTTTTAATTAACCTCCCACAAACAATATTTCCTGTAACAAAATTGCCACTCTGTAACAGAACTACATCTCACACAGGCAATACGCCTAAAATCAGAGATCAAATTACCTTCTCAAGCACATGGAGTCTCTTCTGCCTACGTCTCCTATACAGGAAGATCCAAACCACACATGGGATATATAGGTACAACCACTGGGAAGGATGAGTGTGTGGGGAACAGGTTCCCCTCAACTTTTTGCTGTTCTGGTGGTGATCATTTTGATATGGCTATCAGACTGAAGCATTTTCACTCTAGATCTCTCCATAACTTCTGCATCTTTGATCATTCAGGGTGAGTAGCAGCTTACAACTCTCATCATTTAGTTGCATAAGCAAACATCATTTACAAACCAAAAAAGAAGATACCATATGTTAATCAATCAATATGCATGAGTCAATCTGGTATACAGCAACCCTCTCTGGATTGAATAATATCAGTTTGATAATCAGATTCTTATGAACTCTTCCCCTGAAAGAACAAATTACTTACATGCTCAGAAAGTCTACTTCTAGCTAGAACCTTTAAACATCTTTCTTTCTTTTTATACACGTGAAACCTTAACATTTCCTGGTTTTTCTTTCTTTCTTTTGATAGGTTAACATTGCACTTTTTTAACATAGTGGATTTTCTTAGTTCTTTTTGTTTTTGAAGAGAAAAAAATGCATAATCTGTAACCATTTGGCCAGTCACTACCAGAACTCCTCATCTTTTGTAGGTAGGCTCTGTTTCAGGACAGCAAGCATAAATTTAAGAGTGTGATTTAATATTAAGATTTAATGTGATTAAATTTAAGAGTGTATTGCATAGAAAAGGACTTAACACATATGCTTAAGTGCTTTCCTGAATCAGGGCTTGAATGAGGGAAGGGCTTTTGCTCAAACTTCAGTCTGATAGGTGAAAGCTTTGGAGATGATGTGACTTAAATCAGCGGGACACAGGTAGGCAAACTGCTATAACAATAACTTGAGAGTACCCTGTAAATTTGGTAATAGTCACATCCTGAATTCCAACCTTTGCCCTTGGAATGTATTAGTCTGTGTTATGGATACTACCTTAAGGAAAGGAAATAACTCAAGATATCATTTAAATAAAAATTTCTCTACTTTTTAAAAATTGCTTTTGAAACTTTTACAGACAGTTTGAGTTCCATTGAATAGCTAATGGAAAGCTAGAATAGGCAACACTTGCTGGTACTTGCTCCCTTACTGTAAATAGAAATTGTGTTCTCTGTTGCCATATTTTAATTATGTAGCAAAGCATGGCCTCACTTTTAAACGTAATGTGCCATGGATTTAAATAGGAGAATGCTATGGTAGTCCTCTGGATATCTGCATTACTTACACTCTAGGGCCAGATCCTGCAGCATGCGTCTCTCTTATTTAAGTCTGTTGCACTCTGAGTGAAGAAGGACTGTAGTGCCAGCACCTGATCTGAAGGTATTTGCAGACAGTTCCAAAAAGGCAGAGTTTGACCATACATTTTAAACACACTTACTGGATTTATTTGGATGTAATGAAATGAAATGTATTTGGCTCATAGAAGTGTTTCTCCCCTCCACCGCCATGGCAGTGATATAACACAAGAAAGGTAGATACTACTGATGGCTCTTGGGGGTGAGTTTACAAGAGATAAGGAGACCTCACCAACCTTAGGATTTCACTTTTACTTTCTTAAACTCCATTCTTATCAGTAGGTATTCATCATGTGTCTGGTAACCCAGAGCCCTGCAAATCCTTTCCCCTTTATATGCGGTACTTAGTCTGTGAGCCACTAACTGAGAATTTTGAATGGGGAGGCTCAAGGCAAGCTTGTTTTTCCTCTGTGGTGTTCTGCATGAAATTTCTATATTGAAGGGTCAAGTAGTTCAATTAAAAATAAGATTTATTAAGTATAGAGAGAGTTTGAGTTGGAAACAACACTTGTACTTTATAACATAACTATTCTGGTTCTCTGGAAAAGCTCTACCAGATATTTCAATTACACCTAAGGGGAACTGAATACAAAATACGTTACCTTCTGATGTACCACTTTCTTTTATTTAATTCTCTAAGCCAGCTGGTCTGCCTGATATATTTCCCTCTAGTTTTGCCCTCAGCTGTCTCCCTTCAGGTGACTCTGGTGTAGCTGGTGTGTTATACAGGATGCCCCAAAAGTTATGTCCCTGAGACCTGTTACTAAATTGTATATTGTTCTGGATTGCCTACAATGCTGTAGCTGAACTGTTTCCCTTCCCATTTGGGGAAGCATTAATGGTAGCATTAATGTCTCTTGCAATCTACGGCTGTATATTGTTCTGGATTGCCTACAATGCTGTAGCTGAACTGTTTCCCTTCCCATTTGGGGAAGCTTTACTGGTAGCATTAATGTCTCTTGCAATCTACGGCTGTATATTGTTCTGGATTGCCTACAATGCTGTAGCTGAACTGTTTCCCTTCCCATTTGCTTGGTCCACCTTTGTTTTTCCAAATGTTCCTTTTGAAGGTAAAACCATCCAAATGACAGCCTGTCTAAATTAGGGAAATTGACACTAATATAACTGCACTGGTGCAAAATCCCGCCCCCCTTCCCCCAGTACAGAGTAAATCCATATTGCATGCTCCTGTTTACACCAGTGTAGCATATCTGCATTAGGGCTCTGGATGGATGTAGTTACACCAGTGCAAATTTTCCTGATGATATGCAGGCCCAGAGTCTTTCCGTCCATATTTTCATTTTTCCTTTCCCCACCCTTTGGGTGATTGTCTGATGTTTAAAGAAGTCCTTTTGGGATGCTAATTAAACTTTGTTCTAGTATTTATTGTACATGACTGAAAGTGTTGTTCTAACATACGGGGTTAATTGCCCGCTTTGGCCCAGTGTTTCAAGAGATTAGGCTCATATAATTCTTAACATTAGTTCTGGTCTCTCTAAAATGTGAATTATTGACAGATTAAGGTTTCGGTACATTGCTAATTATGGTAGCATTAATGTCTCTTGCAATCTACGACTGTATATTGCTTCGTGCTATTTTGAATCTCCCACTACAGTAAATCTTTCTATTTTATTGAAACTTCTCACATTTATGCAGGTGTTAGCACCACAGCTTGTTAGCTCATTGGGCCAGATTCTGCATGGCCAGGTGGCCACTACCAAAATGCAGCTCTGCACCTGGCATAGATGGTCATTGATGGATCGCCCCTGTCTACAGAGAGAGCACCTCTGTTGGCATATAGCTAGAGTAGCAGTTTCTGAGCTAAGTCCCCCATTTGCTGATGTAGGCAGTGAGGCTGCATCTGCCATGCGTTCTGGCAATCTTCAACTGTTTTATTGGCTCCTTGGAACCTTTGGCAACAATACAAGCTAGAGGTGTTCTAACGCGCACTGGAGAACTGGTCTGACACATGGTCAGTCCAGGATTGGGAAGTGCTCAGGTGGTTTAAAGTCACTATTGAATCTTCTCCTGAGAGGAGGCCACAGTTGAAGATCTGGGCCTTTATCTAGTAAAAATATTTAAACTTTTTTCTTAAGATACTGTCTTAAATCCTGTGAATCCCAATATAATTAGTTTGGTGGCCGTCCTACTGCCTTATTGATTATCTTGATGGTATTAAAATTGACTTGGAAGAGAATGTAGTCCAGGGAGTTGAGAGCTATTATTTTCCCTCTTTATTCCTTATACTTTCTGCATTAAAATTTATCATTTAACTTCCTCAGAAAACAATGACTGCTTATTGTTGGGGTTCCTATCTATTCTTGTACCATCTTTAGAAAGTAATAAGAAAATGGATAAGTGCTACTTTCTACTCTGATGTCCCTCTGTATTAGGAACCATTAAACTCAGTACTAAATAAATATTAATGAAAAGCCACTCGAGTTCCAATGGGGTCATCTGGAGATAACTTGTTCCATTTAAAATATTGTAGGTTTATTTTACTTACAGATGACCTCCATTAGGATCGTGAATCAGAAAATATAAATGAAATAGCAAGTCCCCTTCAAACGTAAATGGAGAAATGCAATAACGGTCCATTGTTAAACCACTTACTCTTGATTGAAAGCACACACTTTTGGACTGTTTATCCTATCTTTATCTTTAAGTTTAGATGCATACTTTTGTCCATTCAGAGATTGATGCAGTTTTATAAAACTAAAAATTAAGAAATTATGTGTGATGTAAATATGAGTTTATTATACTGTCTGAATTTCATATGTTTGGGTGCATATCTATGTAAAATACATTTTTATCTGAAATACTTCCTAATGAAATCTATTGGATGAAAACTGTATTTATTAGACAATCTAGAGTAAGTTAATGGTCTGTGCTCTGCAAGTATCTAGGAATGGTATTGGATTTGCATGGGTAATTTTTTGTATTACCAGGCTGACAAATAGCTACCCACTTGGAACAACAGACTAAATCTTACTGTAATAATGACAATATATTTGCACCAAATTTTGGATTAGTTCAAGATGAGCATTATTTTGTAGGATAGATGCAAAAAAAAGTCATTGATGAAATTGCTTAAGCTATTTTTTCAGATTGGTGATATGATGTGAAAACTGGCATAAACTTACCAATATAAGCACTGGGGGATTCATTCACATGTGATTTGCCTGTACAAAGAGGAAGACTGTTTGTTTATAGACATTTATATGGTGCTCATCACTGTAGTTGCTGGCTTCTACTAAAAATACCTGTCTAAGCATAACTACTTCTAAACATGATTATTTTTTATGGAATGATGTTGGGTAAATGTGATTAAAATAAATATTATCCACAGTATTCTGTGGAGACATTTATTTCTATGATTTTTCACTTTTGGCTAAGATGAAGTGTACTATCAATACAATTGGCATATCCTTTGTCTCGAGAGTGTCCTGTACTGGCAGGGAAATGGTCTCAGTGATTTAGTGGGTCATCTTCATCCTTAATTTCTGTGATAGGTAGGGCCTTCATGTGCTATGAATGTGCTACATCTGAGGTTTTCTTACATGGTGATAGGAAGTCTGCGTGAAAATATTACATAAGCAAACTACAGGAATGGGTCATACTTGCTCTGCTGCTTCTATTCCCAAAAGAGAATTCTTAATGGTTTTCTCGCTCCCTCTGCCACTCTCGCTTTATTATTCAGACTTTCTGAGGCCCTTTATGGAGCTCCTGAGAGTTTGCTATTGTTCAATGTCTCTGCAATAACTTACATGGTTTTTCTGTTGCCGCCTTAACTGATAGGTCAGATTTGGCTCTCACTCTGTGTCTTAATTCCCTACAGTTATTTGGTGGAT
Organism: Emydura macquarii macquarii; assembly: GCF_026122565.2. Classification (NCBI taxonomy): domain Eukaryota; kingdom Metazoa; phylum Chordata; order Testudines; family Chelidae; genus Emydura; species Emydura macquarii. The sequence goes on along the minus strand of NW_027131527.1, from coordinate 18,754,150 downwards.
ATTATTATTCATTATGGACACTTTAAGAATTGGACCTTATTTTTTCATCAAGGAGAGACTCATTTTGAGACTTGAAACTGAAATAAATGTCAGTAAATGTAATGTTAGTTGATATGATTAACATGGAGGCTTCAGTTATACTTTTTTTCCTCAGCAGTTTGTTTGAATGTTAATGATGACTGCTCTTGTTATGAACGGGTTTTTTTGTTTTGTTTTTTGAGGTGTATGTGCAGGAAACACCAACAGACCACTCCTTAGACAAGCCACAGTATAAAAACTGCGCTTCTGAGCGCATAACAAAGGCACAGTCTTGCTTAACACAAAAGAGCCAAATAGGAGGAAGCTGAATATCCATCATTTCTTCATCCTTGTAAATGTCCATAGTCTTTTCATTACTTTGAACAAGAGCAATAAAAGAATAGTTGTGTTTTGGATTGTTTTTATTTGCTTGCTCTAGTAATTGTAATGATTATATTTTAATTTTGAATAGATTTCATGAAAGTAAAAAGTTTTCAACGAAGTTAGTCTAGCTAGTTTTCTAAGTCATACTGAACAGGCTAGTATGCTCTACATCATTAGGACAGTGCTGTTTGTGTTTGATCTAAAGCATTGTGTTTAGAATATTTCAATGAAATAGAAGAATGAAAGCCATATTGGGCATTAAACAATAAAGTCTATGCCTAACAAGATGTTGACGTATTTTCCAAATACACTTGAAACACATATTGTATGGAATAATAGCCACAAGATTTACTTTGGAAGATTTCATTTACAACTTCTATAATGCAAGCAAAACAAGTGTATTTTTAACTGCATATTTTCTATATTTCATTTTTGTTTTAAGTTTCTGGAGCCACAACTTGGCTCTTATTCAAGAAAATGTGGCTGTCTCTTGAAATAAATTATATGTTTATATAGCAGAGATTATATTCTCATATAGTAGACATCACCCCAGTGCAAAGGCTTTGTACATGGCCTGACTCGCCACTTAAACTTCTAAACCCAAATCCAGCCCACAACACCTAGCCTTCATAGCTGGACTGGACATTGAGGAGATATGCAGGAGGAAAAGGTGGAAGCTACGCTGCTGATTTAGGACCACGCATAATCCTCATAGATAGGGAGAATGGGAGGATCTGGGTAGCAGCGAATCATTCACCCACAGCCCACTGCCAGCATGTTGGTGTGCAAATAGCCACTGAGAAGCTGAGATTGGCATCGTGCCAAGAGTGTGTGATTCCTCCATATTACCCACATATCTTGCTCCAACTTTACATGGAGCTTAAGTAATGCATACAGCTTTGTGAACGTCCTCAGCATTAGGATGAATTTAATTCCAAAGGGCAGATCCTTTGGCCGGTGTCAATTGTCATTGCTTCATTGAAGTATATTGACTTCAGTAGAGCAATGACAATTTACACCGATAGAAAATCTGCCCTATACTGAGTGGGATTAAAACATGCCGTTCTATCTGACCGTCAAATATAGTCGTGACAGACTAGCTGGTGACGTACCGTATAAGTAAACAGACTACCCAGACATGAACATCTGAGACTTTTAGATGAGGGCCCTGATTTTGATGGGGGAAATTCTGAAACTTCATTTAAATCAAGTAATCATCTGGTGTAAGTGAAATCAGAAATAGAACCAAAGAGACACTAATCAAATTAATCAAGTCAGACTTCGTCAATACAATAAGATGCCTTTTAATCTTCTTTACTGTAGATGGGCTTTGAAATGAATTTTTTTTAACATTCATATTCCTACAGGCATTGTCATCCTGGAACAGGTCAATGTCCTCTATTTTGCCACATATGTGTCTATGGAAGGAAACTCCTCACCCCATGGACCTGCCATATTTTCTAATATAATATGAGATGGTATTGGGGAAAATAACTCTTCCTAACACCAGATAGTGATTGACTTACTGAAGATTAATACTCCTTTTTAAAAATCCCAGTTTCTTGTAAATGCAGTTTGGTTTTGTTTTGTTAATATCTACTCTTTAAAAAGTAAAAAACATTAGAGTGCAAATGATTTATATAAAGCCAGCATGTGGAGTCAGTGTATACATCTGTGATCCCATGAATGCTAAAGAGAAAGGTATCAAACAGAGATGGGTTCCTGACAAAGATATCACTTCAAATTATCCATATTTAAATTATCCTTTTTAAGCCCTAGTTTGTACACATATATCATCTTTTGTACAAAGTCCTTTAAGAAGCTTTAAAAAAATTGTGTAGTAATCTTATCATTACTCTTTGTACTAACAGATGGATTAGGATGGACTTGATAGACAATCTGAGGGGAAATACATTGAGCATGAAGAATAGTATACTATTTAACAGTCACACCAGAGTGACTCAATGTAGGAGATGATCCTTCAAGAATTGATGATACCTCAGAAAAACTTTGTAAAACATTTAGAAACAATTTTGTTGGTCATAGAAAATACATGTTCTGCAGTGGCAGACATACTGAAGTACTTCTGAAAAAGCAGGTTATACTGTACATTCAGCTGTACATTCCAGAATAGTATAAGAATAAGGATGTTAAAATAACTGGTTAACAATTTATACCTTTTTACAATTTTCTATATTGACAATCAACTGCTTTTCTGCTAACCCTATCAAAAGCTTCTACTTAAACTGAGAACCTCTGACTTCTAAAGCAATTGCATGCAAAACACCCTAAATAAGTGTATATCTTTGTACATGCTAATAAAATAATTCCTTGAAGAATGAACTAATGTGTAACCAAAGAAATTAAGTCTTATTTCTGTATTAATGATGTTTTCTATATTGTATTTAATGAACCTTTGGAATATTCTTAATACTACAGAAAGAATGCCCAACATGTACATTATTGCAATTTTTTGTATTCTCTATTTTGTGTCGTTATTATACAAACATAATAAACTACAAGTCACAAAGTCTTAAATTTCTCTTTTGGTGTTTTGTATATGGAGAATAAATACTGTGGAGAACATCTGGAGTAGTTACGTTACTCTCATGACATCTGTATAAAAATGAAATCTAGCTAAAAGAGATGACAAAATTATAAGCATTTAATTCTACTCTTCAAAACTTGATATATCTAATCTTCTATTTATGATAAGCTAACAAATTAACACACACACACATACCTCTCTGTATTTTTTCATTTCTTCACAGATGGACTTTGCTTTCAGATTTTTTGGGAAAGTATTGGAATCTTTACAAGCAAATCATCCATCAGCGCACCAGGGCACTGTGTGAATGTGCTAAACTTCACATACTGTTAATGAACTAAATTGTCAGACAAGTGGATAAATCTTGCCTTTCTTGCCATAGGTCCAAGGATCTAATAAAGGAGGCAATCCTTGACAATGACTTCATGAAGAATCTAGAACTATCTCAGATCCAGGAGATTGTGGATTGTATGTACCCAGTGGAATATGGCAAAGACAGTTGCATCATCAAAGAAGGAGATGTGGGTTCATTGGTGTATGTCATGGAAGGTATGGTTTGTAACACTGACACTTTGACCTTTTAAATATTTCCTTTTCATCTTATCAGCCTGCACCCTGAATTAAAGTGTATTTCATGGCACAGGTCTATTTTTGTCTGTAGGGAAAGTGTTTGAAAAAGAGGTGAAATACCACTTAGGTATGGTTACCGAATGACTGCATGGGCTATTTGTTTTTTGCAATGTTAATACTAGAATTCAGTGTGAGCTAAGGCACTGACAGTACCTTGAGATCCACTAGCACTAACCTGAACCTGTGTTAAAGTCCTTTGAGTTTATGTCAATGGATCCCGGTGTAAGCTCAGAGCATAACGAAAGAAGGATGGCCTTGCGCATAACGCACAGGACTGGGACTCAGAAGAGCTGACTGTAGAATGTATAATAATCCCATATTATATGAAACACAAGTAATTTTTTTTTCAATGTCAGTTGTTGATTGTATGAGATGTCAGAAATAGTCATCTTGACTTAACATAAAACATACTCACTGGAAACGAATGCATATGTTTTGAATGACCAGTTTGTTTCTTTTTTTAGCAGTGTGGTAAGTTAAGGTTCATAGAGCATCCTGTTTTTGAGAGCGTCTAGAACCAGAGAACCATATAACTTTTGTATGCATTGTTTAATTTCATGTCTCAATTCAAAAGATTTCCAAAATGCTCAAAATCCAAACCTGTGCTATCACAATGTTGCTAATATATGCCAGGAGCATGGCTGGTGGCAGCCATTCTATGATGCATTATCCCTTGGCAAACCTGAGAGGAAATAACTACAGGAACCAAGGTTGACTCTGTTAGAATTAATATCTGTTGGTTCCTGCTATGTGCTTCGGAGAGGAATTTTGTGGCCAAGATTCAGGTAGGAATGCAAAAGAAAGGATTCCTCAGGTTGCCATTTTGCCATTAGAATCTGGCTGGGAAATATTAAACAGATTTGACTCTTTAATGGAAGACCTGGGCCTACATTACTCCACGAGAGTTATAGAACTTCTCTAACTATGGCTGCAGGGTTTGGGGGCTATAGCCCTGCCCACACTTAGTGCTGCATTCACCTACCAGAAGTGCTAATGATGCTGAGGTGCTTCCATGCTGTGTGGTTTTCAGCTCAGATTTTTCTCTCCTGCAGCTTTTGTGTAGGAGAGCGTGACTTTGGCCCTCAACAAGTCTCTGTTTGTCTTTGGCTGATTTTGTAACTCAATTTAATATTTAGGTAGCTCCGTAAATGCGCATAGCACTTCATAAACAAATAAAATCATGAAATGCTTACAATCTGTGCTTAGACATAATGTAGTGAGTCACAACAAAAACAGTGCAGGGGGAAGAAGATTTTATACAGTGGGTCAGAACAAGATTATGATCACAAGATCATTTGCTTACCTTGGCTATATGTATATATATATATATATATGCATCTTAATGTTATGCTTTTTAAAGTTTTTGGTTATAAACTTTAGTTTTAAGGTGTTAGTTTCACTGGAGAAATCTTTCATTAATGTAATATCCATACTCTATTTTCTCAAATTATGTTGAAAACATTTTTTTAATGGATTCTGTTCTTCTCTTGTGCCTGTAACACCCATGTATGTTAATGGAAGTTATTCATGAACAGCACTAGGTAACAGGTAATACAGTGCCTATTTCTAGCTTGTAATTCAACATTCAGACTTTTATATAAGTGTGAATTAGACATCTGTGCTGTTTCTTTAGATATCTTAATTTTCAATCAGTCTAAACACTGTGTAGTGAAAAACACATCACTTTTGTTGTCACTTTCTTCTCTACACATTATACTATCCATTTCATGGATGCTGTGATAACCCTACATTGCTCACATGTTGCATTGTTATCTGATTATCATGGAGGAACAATAGTGATTCCATGATTAAGACTGAAAACAATTTCTTCTTCATCCATGTAAGCTTATAAAACATGCTAGCTCCACTGGAGCTAATGGAGGTTTTACAGTTAAGGTCCCTGTGTCCTGTAATTTTTGAGTTCCTAATTTTTCTTTAGTTCCTTTTCCATGAACAGTTAAAAATCTATATATGTTTGCAGAATTCCTGAGTGAACACTGTAGATCTGAGAATCTTGATAATTATACATCTCCTAAACTCTGGTTTGACCACTATGGTTTTTCTACACTTTGTGATCATTCCAGATCTGCTAGATTCCTTAGGCTAGACTGTAGTTTTACCACTGACCCTCGGTAAAGGGCAGCACATAGCTGTCCCTTTCCAAGAGCAGCCCTGGGAAGGGATTGTGACTCTGAGTTACAATTCCTCCCTTGGTTCCCCACTAGCTCCAGTGGAGAAGTAATCTGCTGTTGGCCTATACCAATACCAGATTACTTTCCCATCTGTGCTAGCTGGTGTACTGGGAGTCAAAGTCTGTCCATTCCGCACCCTTGCATGCCATCCTTCACCCAACTTTATGGATGGCAGGACTAATGGCCATGCAGAACCTGTTCTCCCTATTTCATTAGCAAAGCGTGAAGCTGAATGCAAATTAAGCTGAACTTAATTAAACCTTGTGCACTACCCTGTCCATGTGGTTGCACTGTTTCCAGACCAACTTCTCACAGTCGCTGTTGTCCTGGTATTCTGTCAATAACGGTCCCTCCAGGGAACATTGGCCTTCTGACTGTAGTTCCACCGCTCATAATACATCTTTCCTATTTTACAAACATTTTAATGTGAACATTAAAAACAAATAATTGGTGCCCAGACCCCCTCCCATGTCCCTTCAGTCAGAGATTGCTAGCACGTAGCCAAATTAGTTTTATCTTTACCGCAAACACAGCTGGTTACATAGTCTGAGACAGCTTGGTTCTCCTCAACAGATGATGACACCAGGAGTGACCTATTTCTGTCCTATTTTGGTCCTTGTCCCATCGGTGCCTGTGCTTGACTGGTTTGGCATCCTCTTAATGAGGTATTCCTATGTGCCGAAAATGTTAAGGGCTGTGAATCAGAAAAAACAGCTTTGTGTAAGAGTCCCTTAGATGTTTTCACAGCTGATTCCACCTTACTATTATTCTGTGGGAATCTGGGGAGGAGTTGTGGTGGTGAAAATCCCATTTGTGTGCAAATCACTTGAATTCTTCTGCGGCAAACTGGGGACCATTGTTAGTGAATACCATGTCCAGAATGCCATATCTCTCAAAGAGGGCCTTCAGTTTGCCAATCGCTGACTTGCTTCTTGTGTCAGGCAAGGCATCAACGTCCCAGAAGTTTGAATAGTAGCCCACTGTAATCAAGTACTGCGTTCTCTTGAAGTTAAATAAATCTGCTCCCATCTTTTTCCATGGTTGAGTAGGTAGCTCATGTGGTAAGACTTTCTGTTGACAGTTATCATATGACTGGCATCAGGGCAAGTGTCATACAGCGCGCCATTCCTTGATAGAAGACTATTTATTCCCAGCCAGTAAACACACATGCAAGCTGTCTAAGACGGCTGTCAACATCCAGGCTTGAGACATGCATTTTTTGTATGACAACTTTATGTAAAAAGGCAGGGACAACAGCTCTCCAGCCTTGAAATATCATTCCATCCTGAACACTCAGCACCTCTTTGATTTGAAAATAGGGTTCTGCTCCTACTCATACTTGGCCTCCCTGCTAGTATCACTCTTTTGACTACCTGTAGCTGGAAGTCCCTTTCTATATCCCCTTTGATTTCCATCAGCTTTGGCTGTTGAAGCTCAGGGAGAGAGCAGCATGTTAATGGCTTCAGTGTCCCAGTCCCCTTCTTGCTGATGCTGGATTTCTATGCCCTGTTCAGTGTGTCAGCTAATACCAGGAATCATCCTGGAGAATATCTGATCTCCACCTGCCATACACTGCAGACTCTGTGGGAACTAAAAAGAGCTTTGCCATGATTGGCTTGAGGATGTTTGTGGTCTGATTTGCAGTACTAATATGTGGCCATATGTGTATTAATGGAATCACTCTACTCCAAGTACCACAGCCAGAATTTCTTTTTCTATTTGGGCATACCCTTGTTTGGTCTCTGACAGCACTCTGCTGATACAAGCAACTCCTTGCTCCTGCAGAAGAGCCACACCCAGTCCTTTCTCCACGGTATCACATTGGAGTGTCAGTTGCTGTCCCGGCTGGTAGTACTTCAGGATAGTGTCATTTATTATTATTTGTTTAAGCAGCTCAAATGCTTGCTTTTGAGGACCTGCCCACTTCCACTCAACATCTTGCCTTGTGAGGTGATGTATAGGTTCTGCTATTGCAGCCAAGTGTGGACAGAACTTGGAGAGAAAACTTATCATTCCTATGAAGCAATGTATCCCTTTCACATCCACTGGAGTAGGCATGTCTCTGACTGCCTGCTTTTGTTGGAATCTGCTTTCAGTCCCCCTGCTGTGAGCAGACGTCCAGTATATTTGTCTTCACCCTGTCACATTTTTTCTGGGTTGAGTTTTACATTCTTGTCTGTTCATTGCTGTAGAAAAGCTTATAGTTTTCTGTCATCCTTTTGTTCAGTTTCTGTATCATTGATGAGGATATCATCTGCAATAATTTTCACCCCAGGCAAGCCTTCCAGCACTTGGGTGAGTTTTCTTTGGAACTTCTCTGGTGCAGGGCTTATGCCCACTAGCATGTTCAACCTTCTGTAGTGACCAAATGGTATTGCAAAGATGGCCAGCAAACTGGACCCTTTATCCAGATTTTTGTGCCAAAACCCATTCCTCACATCACAGACAGTGGAGATTCTGGCTTTGGAGAGCTCGAGCAAGAGGCCATCAGGTGTGGACAGTGGCATCTTTTCAATGCCCAGTTCAGTGGCTTTGGGTCTACTATGCAGATGTGTAATTTGCCTGATGGCTTCTTTACCATCACCGTGCTGCCTACACAGGCTGAACTGGCCTGTAGAGGTGCTAGGATACCCCCTGCTCTGAAGATTTTTTAGCTCCTTGCTTATCAGATTACATAATGCCACAGGAATTTTCCTTTGTGTTAAGCATGTGGGGTCTACTTCCAACTACAGTTTTCCCTTGAGACATTCATTGCCTTTGTAAATATTCCCATATGCTTTTAAAATTCTCTGTTGTGCATGGGACACCTCTTTTTGCTTCTTGCACTGCAGCTACAAAATTCTGATGCAGTACTCTGATCACATCCATGGCTTGTAAGGCTGTTTTCCTCAAGAAGAGTCTGTTGTGTCCTATTCTGTACCACTAAAGAATAATTTGAGAATTGAATAAATTTAGCAGAAATGTTACATTTGTGATTTGATTTTTAAAATCATATGGAGTATATGTTTTACTTCTAAGTGCAGTTGAATAAGCTCTTTGATTCCTGCTTGAGAGCCATGGTTTCCCTCAAAGCCTAAGAAGCGGTGGTCTTCATCCGACAGTCACTTTCTGTCTCAATATTTCTCTAAATCCCCACCACCTTAAACTTAGTGTAAGATAAAAACAAAATAAACAGTTCAAGCTCAGATATGAGGAAGAGGGAGGCCCAATGAAGTTATTTGTTGGCTTGTATCCCTTCTTTAGTCAAAATATTGCTGGAACTTACTAAAAACATTTTTAACACGATGTAAAAATTTGAAAAGGTATATGTGAGAAGAATGTGTAGCATTTTCACATATCCAGCTCTGCTTTGTACTGACAGTTTTGAGTTGTGTGGTAGTTACTTCTCACTAATGAAGTTGTGTGATATATGCCATGTCTAAAACGAGATGTTTCCTCTGGTGCTCCTTCTCTGAATTTATCTACATCAGTGTGTTATATCTGATGGTTTGATTACAAAAGAAAAGTTTGTCAGTGTGACATTACCCAGGGTACAATCTGTGCTGTTGAACAGAGGTGTCCCCTTAAATCTGTAACCTGGGTTGCCTTTTACACTACTTTGCTGTCAGAGAAGCCACCCCTGGCATGCGCACACACAACCTTCAGCATGAAAATTTACTCCAGCTAAACACTTGAGCACTCTTACCAGTCACTCATGTACTACATACAGGATGACACTTGCAAGATCTCTAGTCCCAGCTTTGTTCCACCAGAAATGTGTGTATTGTATTGTCCAGAATGCTACTGAACAATGCAAGCTCATAGAAAGTCTGTCACTTTATCAAAGAAAAACGATATATGCACCAGCCTCGTTTATCCCAAATGAAGTTTCCTGCACACTTTAATCCAAACACACTAGTTAAGATAAAACAATAAGATAAGTTTATTAACTACAGAAAGACAGATTTTAAGTGATTACAAGTATTGATGCATAAAAGTCAAGATTGGTTACAAAAAAGAAAATAAGAGTAATATGCAATCTAATACCTAATTTAACAAGCAAAGTGAACTTTAAAAGCAAAGGTTTTGTCTCATTATATGCTGTTGTAAATTTCACAGGCTGGGTCTCCTTCCAGCCTGAGACCATTCCCCATTAATTCAGTTCTTTGAGAGTTGTTGATGTCATGAACAGAGTGATGGAAGGAGAGGTGAAATGGAGGCCACTGTCTCTCTCAAACCATCCTCCTCTCCTTGAGGGTTACTCCCAACTGGGGTGCAGGGGATAAGCATTCTCTTGTGGATGTGAGGTTTGAAATGTTTCTGTGATGCAATGTAAATTTCTTAGTCACACCTTCCTTCTTGGCAAGAAATAGTCATTTAACTAGGTGAATGTCCAATTGATTATGCTGATACCTGGCTGGGGGAACCAATGTCTCTTTGTCTCTGAAGAACTGGGCTAAGCCTGCCTTTCTAACTCTGGAACATTTTACAGCAATGTTATACAGTAGAAACTTTACATACAATATTGATAAACATATTTTACCCGGACAATAATATTCAGGATAATAACGAGTTTTCAAATGATACCTCACAAAGCATACTTTGTACAAAATTCATCATAGTCTTGTAAAAGTGGTGATCATAATAGTATAGACTGTTACTGTCAGCAAGTGTAATAGATAAATCAGATGATGATGTTCATATTACAGGCTCTCATGTGACTATCAGATACGACATTCTAAAACAATTGTTCTTACATTTTTTAAAACTGCATTAATATGTCTAAAGAGAAATTCTTTCATGTTGCAGCTTCTTTAAGTATGGAAGAAAAAGTTTATTTAACTGGGAAGACAATATACATTATTTATTCCCATACCTGAAGATTTCATATCTGAATTTTTACCATTTTTTTCATTTTTAATTTTTTATTACCATAGCAATGGATATTGAATATTACTCTGCACAGTCAATGCTTTTCATATCTCCGATACAGAATTGAGGTTCTGAACTCTGTCTCCATCCCTCCTCAACCTTTGAAGATGTTCAGATTGAAATATAATATCAGATCCACACTTTGAGATTATGTTCCATCTCTAGTCTTAACTGTGGCCTCAGATGTGTTATGTTATATTTTGTTATTCTCAGACTTTAGTTACAAAAAGCACATTTCTCAAAAAATGTTCAAGTAAACAGTTCTGCTATTTCTATAACTGTTGTTTAGTAATGGTACTTTGTGTTGCTTACCCATAATTCCACAGTCTCAGTGTTTGTTTGAACTATTGACCAGATATCAATGACCATGCACAGGCATATGGGAGAGCAAGCACCATTGTGCATATATTTGTATATACAAAAATGTATATGAATATATTTGTATAAAAGGAGAGAAATAAAACATAATTTGATTAGTGTTTCTTAAATGACATTAATACTCTGAAAACGTGCTTAAGTTGACAACAAAAGCACAATTTTTTAAAAAAAGTCTTCCACAAGCTAGAAACCATAGGCTTTTTATTAATGCAGTGTGAAAAGGCTTGCAACACACGAAAATCACCATAAATTATACACTGAATCAAAAAAGTAGCTATATAGTTCCTGCAGTAGTCTTTGAGATTTAGCATGAGCAACCTATTTGGACATTTAATTGAAGGCCTTATGCATCTAAATAGTTTTTGTGAATTTTAAAAATGCAAAATCCATCAGTGTACAGACACAGATGGAGCCTGTTGCTGAGTTTTGTAGCTGAAGACTTCTTAAATATCATTGGAAAAAATCTGGAATTGTTACAATTGCTTAACTTTAGCATTATTACAATTGAAAATCATGACACTTTGAGATGCTTTTTTTCAAAATAACAAGAAGGTATTACTAAGTATACATACATTAATAATCTATGTGCTGTCTTTTCCATGCATTTACTGTATAACCCTCTATTAAAATGTATTGATTTGAGTATTAAAAACTAGGTATATGTGACCACCATTAGAATGATATGGGAACAAATGGTTTTGAACCAGTATGTTAACTTTCAACCTGCTTCTAGCAATCTTGAGAGTTTAACGGGTGTTATTGAATGTTCAATTACTCTGCTCACTTTTTCCATATCAAGGTAAAATTCGAGCATCTGTTGAAGGTGGTCAAACTCTTAGGAAAAACAGTTTTTCTGTTGCATTTGTGTGCTGTTGTTTTTATATTTAGCATAGTAAAGATCAAAGTCTTCCATAACTGCATATCTACTTAGTGTAACATTTTCTTTCAATTTCAAGCTACCTTAACAATTATTCTTGAAAAGAATTTTTTATTCCCTAATGCTAGAGATATATTATTCTACTTCCTGTGGATATTAATTTGTAAATTACATGGTCACATTATTCTAATGTTACTAATGAAAAATTGTATTTGTTGGTGGTGATAGGGCGCCTTATGTAATGAGTATACATGTATATACAGAATGACAATAGTTACAAGTAGAGCTGGTCTGGAAATTGTCAATGAAACATATTTTTGGTGGAAAATCTCAATTCATCAAACTTTTTGCAGAAACAAAACATTTTGACTAAACTCTTTTTGGAGAGGTTTCTCAGTTCCGGAGAGGGAGAGGAAAGGAGGGAGCGAGCGAACGAACAAACACAACCCACACCCAGAAATATCCAGTGGCCTAGTTGATATGGTATTCACCTAGGACGTAGGAGATGCCTGATTCAGATCAGGGACTTGAAACTGGTCATCCCCAGTAAGTGCCCATCAGGCTATAGAGTCTCTGTCTCTCTTTCAATCTCTTCTGTTGGAGTTATTCCACTTTGTATAAATAAATATTCATTGGGGAAGAGCGAGGTGGAGCTAAAACAAATTCCAAAACCTCAAAATGTTTTTTCGTGAACTGAAATTTTGTTTTCTGGCCAGTCTGAGTTACAGGTCAAGTAAATTTGTTTTATTTGTTCTGTATAGCAAAAAAAAGTCTTTTTCCCCCCATCAGTAGTTTTCTAAAACTCACACACTAATACTTATCCTCTCTTACCTGTTGTTTAAAGTGCTGTGTTAGAGAGGTACAAAATAATGAAGAATACCATTCAGCGATGTTACATTGAGTGTTTCAATTTACTCTTTCTCATAATACAAGATGAGAAGAAATCCAATGAAACTGTAAGACTGCATATTTAAAACTGAAATGGAAATACTTTTCATAACATATCATTAAACTGTGTAACTTTGTTGCCATAAGAGAGCATTTAGTCAGACTTAGCAGAATAAAAAAAAATCATTAGACATTATTAGAGAAAACGAGACTATCCACAATTACATTTGACAGGATTAAAAACAAAAATTACAAAACTCACACAGTTCAGGACGTTAGCTAATTACTAACTAGTGGGAGGGGGGAGGAAGAAATAATGGGCAAGTTATTCCATAATTGTTATTATAGAGCATTTTTTGCATCTTCATCTAAGTATCTAGCATTAGCTGATGTTAGGACATAGTACTGAGCAAGATGGCTTATTGGATGTGAACAGAGTATTAGTTACTTTCTGGTGTGGTTTTATATGTTTAATAATTACTTCATTTAACCACAGCAATATTTAAATTAAATAACTGAGCCTTTTGCACTTTCCAAAGAAAAAATCTGTGGGAAGGACAGAGAGAGAAAAATTGTCAGATTTTCCATGTTGAGTTTTCTCCTAAATTGTTTAGGCTGGACAGGGGTGTTTCCTCTTTGGAACAAGCTGATGAGCCAGACAACCCCTCCCCACAAATCCTGAAGGTTCAATGGGAAGCCAGGGCTATTTAGCAGAAGCTCTTTGCCTGACCTGTGCCCCCAGAGCTCCCTATCACCCTTCCTGTCCATGTGTCTCCAGTGGAAACCTCATTGACTGGGATTCTTCAGCCCTCACAAGTTCCTCCTCAAAATGGAACAGGGGTTGGGCATAGAAAGAGAAGAATATAAGTGGAGTACGCTGTATCATTTTACTATGGAAAACTTCAGGGCCAATATGGAAATGTCCCTCCATTGTCTGTCCCTTGCTATATTTGGGGTTCAGGCAAAAGAAAAGTGATGCCATGGATGTAGGAGGATCCCTTTTCCTCACGAAAGAAGTAGATCTATGCATGAAGGTCGGTGGAGCACAATTGGGGCGCATTGTCTTCTGGGAGAGCAATCGGGAAATATAGTAATTTAAACACTTCAGTAAAAAATAGAGCAAATAAACTTCTGTAGCCATTTATGATAATACTGTGCTTTAACATCTATTTAAATTCAGGCCTTAGACTTTACATTTTAAGTAATAGCAAGAAAGATATGTTTTAAACCCTGAGACAACCTCTGTTTGATAGCTAATCCAGTCTGATCAGATGTATGTATGTTTCAATGAACATACTGTGGTTCATGTAAAGTTCAACAGTTCAATACTGGAGAAAGCAATTCAAACATAAGCTAATTAATTTGATATTACAAAGTATTTCCTTGTAACCATATTTAATTATTAATAAAACAATTTCTACATTAATTAAACATCTCAAGAGAACTCACAAATTATAAGCAATAGAAGAATGAAATATTGATAGAGTGCTTTTAGGTACCTATTGTGTTATACATAAGTGTGAAATATCTCATCTGTTCCCAAGGTTGATTTGTGATCTCTAGCTTACTCATTAGGTTGGCATGAAAATATAAATGGTCAGCTTTTCATAAAATCTTTTTTTTATTCTTGTACTAAGATGAGGAATTTGTTCTAAAACTGAAGGTGGAAGGCAATTTGGATGAAAGTGATCACAAAATAGATTTCATGATTCTAAGGAAAGGAAGGCGTGAGAGCAGCAGAATGAAGACAATGGACTTCAAAAAGCAGTCTTTAACAAACTGAGAACTGGTGTGTAAGGTCCCATGGGAAGAAAATCTAAGGGATAAAGGTGTTCAGGAAAGCTGGCAGTTTTTCAAGAGGATAATGTTAAAGGCACAACAGCAAATTATCCTGATGGGAAGGAAAGATGGGAAGAATAGTAAGAAGCTAATATGGCTCCATCAAGAGCTATTTAATGACCAGAAAATCAAAAAGGAATCCTACAAAAAGTGAAAATATGGAGGAATTGCTAAGGAGCAGTACAAGAGAATAGCTCAAACATGTAGGGGCAAAACCAGAAAGGCAAAGGCATAATATGAGTTACATCTAGCAAGTGATAATAAGAAAGTTTGGAATAAAAGGCAGTGAGAAGCTTTATAAATACAATAGGAGCAAGAGAAAGAAGGAAAATGTAGGCCCTCTACTTAGCAAAGAAGTAGCGCTAATAACTCATGACATCAAGAAATCTGAGGTGTTTAATGCCTGTTTTGCTTCAGTCTTCACTAAAAATGTTAATGGTGACGAGATACTCAACACAAGTAATATTAACAACAAGGGGGAAAGGAATGCAAGCCAAAATAGGGAAAGAACAGTTTAAAGAATATTTAAATGTTAGATATATTCAAGTTGGCCGGGCTTAATGAAATTCCTAAGGAACTAGTAAAAGCAATCTCAGAATCATTAGCAATTATCTTTGAGAACTCATGGAGGATAGGTGAGGTCCCAGAAAACTGGAGAAAATGTAATACCTATCTTTGAAAAAAAGGAGGATCCAGGGACTTATAGATCAGTCAACCTAATTTTGATACCTGGAATATTTGAACAAATATTTTAAACAATCTATTTATAAGCACATAAAGGATAATCGGGTTATAAGGAATAGCCAGCATAGATTTGTCAAAAACAAATCATGCCAAACCAACCTAACTTCCTTCTTTGACAGGGTTACTGGCCTTGTGTGTAGGGAAGAAGCAGTAGATGTGATATCTTGATTTTAGTATGGCTTTTGACACAGTCCCATATGACTTTATAGTGAGCAAACTAGGAAAATGGGGTCTCAATGAAATTACGATAAGGTGGGTTCACAACTGGTTGAATGACGATTCTGAAACTAGTTATCAATGGTTTGCTGTCAAACTGGGAAGGCATATTTAGTGGAGTTACAAAGGGGTGTGTCCTAGGTCTAGTACTAATCAATATTTTTATTAATGACTTTGACAATGGAATGGAAAATATGCTTATAAAATTTGTGGATGACACCAACAGTTTTGGAGGATAAGATTAGAATTCAAAAGGACCTTCACAAATTGGAGAATTGGTCTCAATTCAACAAGATGAAATTAAATAATGATAAAGGCAGAGTATTTTGCTTAGAAGGAAAAAGAAAATGCACAACTGCAAAATGAGGAATAACTGTGGAGGTGATAGTACAGCTGCTGGAGTTTAGAGTGAAGCACAAATTGAATATGAGTTAACAATGTGATGAAATTGAGAAAAAGCCTAATATCTTTCTGGGAGTGTATTAAAAGGAGTATTGTATGCAAGATATGGGAAATTACTTTCTCACTCAAGTTGGCACTAGTGAGGCCTCAGCTGTGTCCTGGTCCAATTCTGGGTGCCATGCTTTAAGAAAGACATGGAGAAATTGAAGTGAGTCCACAGGAAAGCAACTAAAATGATAAAAGGTTTAGGAAAACCTGAGCGATGATGAAAGGCTTTAAAAAATCTGGGCATGAGTTTAGTTTTGAGAAAAGAAGACTGAGGGAACCTAAGTCTTGAAAAATGTTAAGGGCTGTTATAAAGAGGACTGTGATAAATTGTTCTCATGTTTAGTGGAAGTAATATTTAACTTAATCTGCAGCAAGGGAGATTTAGGTTAGATATTGGGGAAAACTTTCTAAATATCTGAGGAGTTAATCTCTGGACTAGGCTCCCAAAGGAGGTTGTGAAATCACTGTCACTGGAGGTTTTTAAAAACAAGTTAAACAAGCACCTGTCAGCGATGGTCTAAGTTTACATGGTCCTGCTCAGTTCAGTGGGTTGGACTTGATGACTTTGAGTTCCTTTCCAGCCCTACATTTCTATGATTCTATGACCTGCAAATTTTGGCAAAATATGAATATTTTCCAAATGATGTATGGTTTCCTCTGGGGCTTGCTCTTATTCAGATTTATTTGATTATTCTTAACATTTTGCCTAACATGTCTCCGGGTTCTTGGAAATATGTTACTTGTTTCTTTCCTCTGAGAGAGGTAACACTTAGATGTGATGTGCATTTCTCCTCATATTCTACCTTTCTAGCAAAGAATATGTGTAGCTATGGCTTCCTCCTAAAGGAGTTCTGGTTCTCACAAACATTAATGTCAGCCATAAGGAGCTATGAGAAAGAGAGTAAATGTATTTGTTTTCTTTATATAAGGGCATGACTGATGTTCTGTGTCATTTAGTTCTGTTTTTCAGCAATTATGCAAAATACACTTTTGGTCTTGAATGATTTCTTTTACAAAATGAATTATTTAAATAAAGACCTAATTCATTTTAGTGGCAGATGAAAAGGGGAACACAAATATGTCTTTCTCCCTTGCTTACTGTCACTCCCTTCCCCACAGAATTGCATGACTCCCTTTTAATTTAAAACGCCCACAACTGAAAATTAAAATAAAAGGAATTTTTATTGTAATATTATACATAAAAGAGCTTGTTCTTTAATTCTTCCCATTAAAGTGTATGAATGTATAATTTATTCTGTGTATGTCAATGGAAGGAATATAATGCTAGAATCCAAAGCCTTTATTCAAGGAATGTTTTTAAATGTATATCTTTTTATTTTATGATTTTATATCTGTTGTATAGTTTTTGTTGGTGTTTTGATTATTAAAGGTGATCTACAAAAATAATTGGGCCTGTGCCCATTTTTTGCTGATTTATAATGCATAAACGCTTAAAATATGGGTATGTTCTTTTTCTGCTTCTTCTATACCAGGGGTGACCAAACTTGCTGACTTTTTGAGACCTCCCTCCTCTAACCCCACCACCCTGCTGCAGGACAGAAGCTCTGAGTTCCCCACCACAATCTAGTAGGCGGAGAATGGGGGTGGGGAGGCATACGGGGCTCCATGAGTCACACTTTACCTGTAAAAGAGCTGTACTTGGCTCATGAGCCACAGTTTGGCCACCCCGTTCTATACAATGGAAGTTCAGGTCCTGTGCATCTTGAAGGACACTTTTATGACTAGAGAATTAATAAAAGGAGGAGAGAATGAAAACTGAGCAATTGAGAAGGCAAGGGGTTTTTAGTTAGGCAGTTTAAAACTGTGGACTCCAGGCCGTGGCTGCCTCTTAGGAGTGCACAGCACAAGTCAGTAGGAATGGGCAGTGAGTTGGGACTTTAATACTGTTCCTCTGAATCTGGGACAGTGATGTGTAGTGTGCTGGTTCAGTCCCTCATACATTGGAAGCATAAAACTGAGGCCCAGTTATACTAGTGATCTCTAAAGAGCTAATACCACTTTTCGGCGTTTAACTGCATATGCACACGCATGCTACTCTTGGATCTTTGGTGATTGCTAGTTGGCCTGGATCTAGTTTTAGTGGTAACTCATCTTCACTATTTAGTGCTGCACTGAATAAAGGAACAGAGGCTAAAATGGGGAAAGGCTACAACAATTTTTGTTTGCAAAGCACAATGGCAAGAACTTAGTGCTTATATGTGCTCCTTCAAACCTTTCATTTTGTTGATGTTTTTTATTTGTACTAAACACATAGGTGAGCTTGGTGCCTCACAGAATAGAGTTAACAGATTACAGATATCTGCCCCAAGGTATTTAGGACTAGCTGTGGCTCCCATTCAAATCAACTCCCATTGACCTGAATGGTGAAGGATCAAGTCCTTACACTCTAGAATTTAGACATGGCATAAATGGAGAGTGAGTACAAACAAGAGGTAATACAGTGGGTTGGACATGGGTTGTGAATACAATTATGCATAGATTTATTTATATACACTGGTTAGTGGGCAAGTTTTTTTCTCTTGGTTTTCATTTGATATATTCAATTCTTGTAGGCTTCACTGCGTGAGTGAACCTTTGGGAGGAATTTGAATGATGGTTCCAGGAAACAAATACTTCATAAATATCAAAATGTGTTATCTATATTTTGCACTGCATTTTTCCAATAAAAATGAAACGTAAAATATATCAGTACAGCTGTTTAAAATTCAGCTGCAGATAATTATTAAGTCCTACTTAATACTGTACTGTTAAAAATTTGAAAATGTATCTACCAATTGAACTTTTTTATGACTGGCAATCCCTTTCAGAGCATCTTCCATATTATGCTCTCTAAGTCTTGTGATGTAAAATATTTTAAACTAAACTTGTGGGAATTGTGATTTAGAAACTAAAGAGATATTAAGAAGTTTGTAATCCTGTTGCTAAAGTTTCTTATTATGGAAAATACCCTTCTGGCTCTGGTTTAGGAAAGCAATTTCATGAAATAACATTGGAAATATATTCTAATATTAAAAATAAGGCAGCTGTAGATGTGTTTGATGGTGCAGATTTTGAAAAAGCAATATGTAAGCCTATTATAGTTGTACATCCACATCATTCCAATGTTGATCCACAAGCTACTTTATCAATGCCTAAATGAAATAAACTCTTTTTATATTGGAGAAGGAGAAAATAAGAAAACCATTTTTTTTAAATAATGAAAAGCTTTATAACGACTTCACATGTTTCTCACATCTGTCTTGTCTTTAATTAAAAAGAACACGTTAAGAGCCTTAAGAAGAAGAAGCTTTCAGATTAGCCACATTTATGCTGTCTCTTGCAACACAACAACTATATTCAATGTTTTATAATTCTAGTATTCTCTAGAGACAATGACTTCCAGTAACTTAAAAAGGAAGTTTTCTTAGGATTAGTTAAAATAATTTAGAAAGTTCTTCCCAAAATTCAGTTCATACTTTATACAACTAAGTGCTCTCTGGGCATTTGAGTTGTGAGTTTTTATTTTTTGTTTGTTGTATTTAATTTAAGGGTCATGCTCAAGGTGTTTAGAACAATACATGACTCTACTTTTCACTGTGATCATTTTTTTTAAAGGTCTTTATAGCCATCTGAAAATATAGACACACAGAGGACTTACTATAAGATGATAAAGTGGTGCACATTCTCTATAATGGGAAATAAGGAGAAGTCAGTGGAAAACTCTATCGGTTTCAATGGCACAAAACCATATGGGTCTGATGGAATGACAAGTGGCAACTTTTTTGTTAATAAATTTCAGAGGTCATTAAAATGTTGCATAAAGAATGAATACATTGTTAGATTTCAGAGCATAAAATTTTCCAGTTCTGTAAGCAAAGATACGGTTTTTTTTGTGTGTGTGTCATTCTTAATGTAGCATTAACAATATATGTCACATACTCTATAGGGGCCTTTGATGCTAATAATGTGTACACTATTGAGAAACTTCTCTCTAATTTAATGGTAAAGGGCCACCTGGCTTTTGTGCCTGCATATGGGTGTAAGATGGATTTAATACTTCCTCTTTTGCCCCTTTGTGATGTCTGCAGACTTAGGTCTGCATTCATAGGGGAAAGATTAGGTAAACACTGTGAGGTCTGTGCTTCCCCTCTGTGAGTAAGTGGCTGGGTAGTGGGTGAAGTATCCAATATCCCACAATGAACTAGCTAAAACAACTGAGCTGCCATAGGGGAGGTCGAGTAATTTTCTACTCGTGAAGGCTGGTAGGAGATTACTACCCCACTGGAGCAAGTGGGGAGGAGGGATGGAATTGTCTCTCCCCATGCTGCTACTGAGGTGGTGCATCTCTGTACTGCTTGTGGACACACTGCATGTGTGTAATTTATCCCACCATAGTTTCTTTTAAGTCATGTTTCTGATATGGCTTCTCATCTCTTAAACAATATGTCTGAGATAATGACTTTAATTCAGATAGGCAGGAAACTAGAAAGACTGGATTAATTTAACAAATGAATTGAAAAAATACACTCCCAACTAAACAAAATTCTTAATTGGTGATAAATGAGTGACTCCTGAAGAATCAATAATGAGAAATGTTCAAATGATTCCAGGAAGGAATTAGAATTATGAATGGATTATGTCTGCTGAAGTGATCCTCATTCTCAAAACTTCAATCATGGTCATCTGCGGCACTTCGTGGAGATACCCAGGGTAATAAGGCTCCTTGCTACCACTGGCCCTTCACATGAGGAAACCTCGGCTCTGCCTCTCAGGGGTCAGTGCCCCAACTCTTCTGTCCATAGTCAAAACAAACATTTCCCTTTAGGCCTATGCAGGCTCCCCTGTCTTTCCCTAGGTTAGTGGTAGGCACATTCCAACCCTTGAGCCTTCTAAGTATTTCCCTATTCCACTGGGCATGTAGCATATTCACAGGCCATGTCTATACTGATGGCGGCAAATTCGCCACCGCCAGATCAATCTTTCTGGATCGTTTGAGCAATCAGTGTAGACCCACTCAATCGATCAGGAAGTCAACTGAGTAAAACCACCCCCTCAAGTAGCGCAGCGCAGTGTAGACAGCGCGCAGAAGGGAAGCAGAGCAGTTGACGTGAGTTACGCAAGCTACTCTGTGTAGTCTGCGTAACTCCTGTCGACTGCCGCCAAATCGCCAGGTGAGTGTGGACCAGAAAACAGATTCACTGTTTCCAAAGAAACAGAACACCCCAGCTTACCCATTCCACTGCAGCTCACTGCTCTGCTTGGCACACAGCATTGATACGTTTATAGTGAAATCAAGAATAGGTTTATTTAACCAAGCATAGAGATTCAAAATAATAGCAATAGTATTGGAAACAAATGGTTACACATAAAATTATAACACACGTTCCAGAACCTAGATTTAATTAACAAGATACTCTCATGTCTCTTAAAGTTTTTCACCAGTGCTTTATAGCCAGACTGGCTATGACCCTCTTTTCATGAGACAAGCCACACTGTCAATGGAGGATCCTTGTTTCTTTGCATTCCGCTATATACCAGACTAATTCTTTGATCTTAGTCATAAACAGGACATCCCTGTGCTGATTCCTTTTTTCCCCCCTGTAGATTTTCTCTTGCAGATTTAGCAACCTTTCAACTGGTATCTAAGCCAGGATGCATCCATTGTGAGGCACATGATATTCTAATGGCCAGACAGAGAGATAAACAGCTGTTAACTCCTGTCTGAAAGGAACATGTCCTGCTGGCCTCCCTTAACTTCCAAACCTTAAGAATATAATTTTTATCATATAATTCCTTTAATATGATCTATACACATACTTTGTAATGGTTATGACGACCAGTGGGCTTTTGGATCTCGGTAGAGACCTCCTATCCCACTCTTTGAATTATTATCAATTTATCTGACTCCATACTTACAGAGTTACTTCATCCCAGCACATCTTTGCTCAGATCCTAGGGAAATAATTAGAAGGACATACATACATCTCTAAGTAGATCAGCTTTCAGCTGTATTATCACAGTTTCAGGGTGACTGCACCTGTGTTTCCCCTCTTCGTGCTTCACTTCAGGAGTTCCAGTCAGATCTCCAGCATCACCTGTCCCTGGATAGAGACCCATGTCCCCCTTCCTTCTGAATGGGTTTTTTTAAGGCTACACAGCTCCTGATATCCCCACCAAGTTAGTCTGCCTATAGCTCACAATCTGTGCTTTGCTTTTTCTTAGATGGCTATGAACAGTGTATTGTCAGCAGTTGCAAGTTATTACACAGTTTTCTTTCTAAACAAGTACTTTTATTATTAAGGTAAAAGCATTACAGAGAAAACATACAAACAATGAACATTGCTATACATATGCTAAAAGCTTACTCAAGATCACCCATCAATCTCCTGGGACTCTAGTAGGCTCAAGTTTTCCCTCTCTTTCCACAAGGGTTGGGCCTCTGGACAAAAGGTGCTGTCCATTTGCTGGATCAGGAAGAGGGCCCTGGGTCAATTTAAATGAAGCCTTTTTATGCCAAAAACCCTTTCTTTGTCTGCGGGTCTTTGAAAAAACAGTTTAAATGAGCATATGCAAGCTTCTGAGATGGTGTCTTTCTGCAGGGTGTTTACAAAATCAGTGTAACTGTCCCCCACTGCTTTGATTCTTGGAGTTTTGGTAACCCTACTCCACCTGTCCCGAGTTGCATACAATCACTGATCCACAGTGATACATAATCCATTCATACACTGAATACAATATGGTCCTCTGTCAGAGGGCTAGCTGTAGCACTCTGGTCACTAAGGTTGCAGCAGCACAGAGAAAGCTGCAGTCGTAATATGGAACCAATTAAGCAGTTTCTGTTGAGGTGGGGAGTGGAGATTACTGACATCTGGGTGGCAAATGGTGGGTTAATGAGGCAATTGGCTCATTAACTGGGAGGATATATAATTGGGAGGAACAAGAAGCTCAGAGGTTGAGCTGGAGGAGGTGAGCAGGCTACATATAAGTGTCCTGTGGTATACCTCTCATATTCTATTTTGCTTGGGGACTGAAGCATAAATATACATGTGGTGAAAGGGAAACAGTGAGAGTGAGACCACAAAAACTGGCTAGGCAGAGCTGGTCACTGGGTAGTTGAAGAGGTGCTCTGTGACACGTGGAGGCTTATGTGGGTTCCTAGCCCTCTTGGTTGAGAAAAGGAACCTTGAGGGGTGACCAGTGCTAGGACAAGGGATCCAGATGCAATGGATGAGGTGCTTCTCTGGACAGTTGAGCAACAGAAAGGTATGCTGATAGAATTCCAAGATGGTAATGACCTCCAGAGATCTCCTTTAAATAGGAGTTCTTCATGCAGAAGTCAAGGCAGCTTTGGACTGTATTAATAGGGAATCTAGTTCTAAGTTGATGGAAGAGGAATGTTTCTGCCAAGGTAGGTGATTGTGCCCGATCAGTACAGGACGTAGAAAGCGTGGAGGATCCCTCTGTGTTGATCATTTTGAGAGAACACTTGGGCCTCAGGAATTCAAGAACCAAATTCCTCACTTGATTAAACTACCAAAACTTAATCCTTCATTATAGCTTGTTCCTGTTCATTGTCATTGATCAGCTAAAATAATTTTAAATACTTTTTCTTTCCTCACAGTATGAGCTTGTCTGCAGTTACCTTCACAGCACCCCCTACTTGCAAATATATAACAACATTGCAAAATTGGCCATGCTCACCGTTAAACTCAACTCATAGCATTTGTTATTATTAGACTCATTTTGTGTTGATTAGAAGTTTCCTGATTGGCAGTACTCAGGACTTTTGGGGGCCATGGGGGAAAGGATTAGAAGGGGCTGTGATGCCCATAGATTCCTTGGCTTTTGGGCCTTATTAAATGTTAATGGTAATTTCAACTTTCTTTACATCTTTATTTTGTAAAGTAAATTGAAAACCCATTTCACTGCAAAGATAAAACTGAATTGTCTAGTCCTGCGGGGTTGAGGCTGTGAAGCTGCAGTAGTCAGTGGAGGTTTTAGAAACCACTCTTCCTGAGGAGGCCAGGATGTTGGAGGTGGGGAGGAGAGGGAGGATGGTTGGGGTTTAGCAGTGGTCATTACTGGTACTGCAGATATGTACAGTGTGCATTCTTCCTAAGGGCTAATTCTTCATGGTCGCAGGCACCATGTGGGCATGGGGAAACTCCTTCAAGGCCCTGACTGTGACTCCAAACTGATGGGCCACAACCCATTGGGTCTATGGAGCGCCAGGTGGATCACTGACTAGTGCTAGAGCAACATTCTGAATGACTCGTACACAAGTGCACTGGGGATGAGGAGAAAATAAATTCTTCTCTCCACCCCCAACAAATGCTGATGTATCACAGGAAGATTTTTGCACCAAATCTTTAAAATATAAACATGTCTCTGGACAGAGAGTCCAGAATCTTTCTAACATTCTTCTATTCATGATTATCTTCAAACCCTACAATGAGTACATTTTTGGGCAGGAAGGGTACCAAACCACCATCTTGCTGGTCTTTCTAATATCCCTAAGACTAACCATAACAATGTCACATGGAAATCTGATCAATTTTCCCAAGCTTCTTTACTAGTGACTTTTAAGTAGTCTTCTTAGTGGTCAAACCATTGTTGTGAATAAATAAGATGAGCCACATGCTCAGGTAGTATATATCGGCAAAGTTCCACTGAAGTAAAGGTAGCTATACTCATTTATGTTGGCTGAAGATCTGGCCCTGTGTATTTTACATGTGATCTTAATATTGAATTATTTATCATGGCAAGAAGATCGTTACATTAAACCTATTTACATTGTACACTGTCAATGGGGGAAAAAAAACTAAAAAGAAGAAAAATCCACCAAAACAAGCAGCTCTTGTAACAGAGGATGGTCAATGGGCACAGACAGTGTTGAGGAGAATGGGAATTGAGGAACAGTATACATATGCAGGGACATTTCGAGGCAATTTTTCAATATAAAATCTGACACAATCACTATAAAATAGAAACAAGATATTAAATTAAGCAATAACATTTGAGGCCCATGGCATTTCCTATGTAATTAATGACTGGATAGGATTAATGACTAGAAACTCTCCCAGTTCATCATTGACCCTGAGGAAATGCCAGTGTTGCTATTCTTAAAAGTATTGTTCAAAATTTTCCACAACTTTAATTTAATACTGGCTTCTATTGTGCCATTCCCATAAATATTTGTGAGTATTAGCTCTGCTAAAGATAAATTATTTCTGACTTTTCATTTGTTATGACAATATGTTCTATAATATGCTGATTGTCTGTCAAACTAAGGCTGTTACATGGGAGCTGTGAGTTTCAGAAACATGCTGGTTTGAGGATAGAAACCAGTCAAGTATCAGATGGTCTTTTGTGTTGAATAAAAGAAAAAAGTGTGGTGTGATTTGAAATTCCAGAAGAACTGGATGGAATAAACATATATAGTTTCAAGTAAAATTTTATCCTTAAACAATAATTTAGTTTTGCTTTGGATTTCTGGCAATTAGAAAAAACACAGTAATATGAATGAAGTGCCCATCATTTTCGCAGAATTATCGGGGCATCCCTACGTACATTTGTCTTGTACATAGAAGGGTTTCCTTCATCACCCCCTCTTACTACACAGCTGCTTAGTATGAGGATGGACTCGCACATTAATTAACTAAATGACTCCACAAAGATGTAATACTTGCACTGTTTCTTGAAGGTGGTAAGAGTTGGTCTCTGCCTAAGTTCTAGCAGGAGCTTGTTCCACGGCAACAGATCCTCAAACAAGTCAGCTTGATTCTTGGCTCCTGAAACATGTACTCTGCACTCTATACACTGTACTGCTCCAGCTGACTCCACTCATGCTTTGGGCACAGAAATACCTGGTTCTCAGCCCATTTTTAAACAAAGAGTTTGAATTGGACTCAGAACTGTATAGGTAAACTTTGAAGCACTGGCCTGATATGTTCTTATCTTTGTCTTGTTTAGTAGATTGATTGCTGCATGCTTTGCAAACTTTATTTCCCTGAGAATAAATTTACATTAGTTTTTAGAAACTTTCCTGCAAATATTCTCATTATTTCCAGAACCATTAAGAAGCTCAAATTCACCACACTGAAAAATATATCAGGAAATGCAAAACAAATCTAATATCTCACCTCCAATTCATGTGGAGCATCACCTAATACATTGACAAATTAGTACATTTTGCAATAGTTGTAATTTTCAAGATACATAGTAATACGTGCATACATCAGAGAGCAGGATGCTTACCTGAAACAATTGACCTCTTGAAAAGGTGACATAAAGATTAAGGAGCTAAGTTATCTGGCATGCAGGAAAATGTGAAAGTATTACCATAAATCCATGGTGCACAACGTCATAATACAAAGGGGGTTGTAAAAAGTAAATATTAAATACTTGCTTCATGGCTTTCACATGAAGTTGCTTGTAGTAAAAAAGTTTTTAATATTTGTAATCTTGCTATCAGAGACCCATACCTTGTCTTTCAAATATAACTCTATTTTTAAGGTGCACTACTCTACATATGGAAATTCAACCCACAGTGTTACTCAATTAGCAAACTACTATTCTTATGTTAATATATCTTTAAGTAACAACATTTACAGCATGTATTAGACAATGATATGAAAGTTGAAAGCGGTGGTGTTCTGCTCTCTGAATTACATAGATGTCACTCCCACTCCTGTGCTATGACGACAGCTATAATTCCTTTCATCTACAGAGTCTTCCCAGGTAAATACTATTCTGGTAGGGCACATACTGAAGTTCCAGTGGCCACAATCATCATGTTTCTGTTATTTGTTGTTTAAATAGTGAAAATAAATAATGCATTTCAATCCCCCATCTATTCATGAATATCTCTGCAGGAGTTCATTAATCTGATCAAAAACACATCACATTTACAAATAACCAAGTTAGAAGGACATTTCTACTGTTTAAAGCTGTGTTAGTGATTAAAAATGACCATATTAAAACAAATTATTATTTAAACCAGGTCAGGTTAAAACAGGCATAGCTGTGGCTAATTTGTTCCTTATCTTTAGGATTCATAAATTAATACAAAGAACCTCATAACAGGGGAGAGAAGTAAGTCAATGTTTTAATATAAGAACTGTATCATAACAGACTAATTATGTAGGCTTTAATGTAAAAATGACACCTTTTACTTAATATCTGCTCCCTTGTGTGTCTTAGGGTCATTTAATAACATAAGAATGGCCATACTGGGTTAGACCAATGGTCCATCTAGCCCAGTATCCTGTCTTCCGATAGCGGCCAATGCCAGGT
This sequence comes from Emydura macquarii macquarii, assembly GCF_026122565.2. Lineage (NCBI taxonomy): Eukaryota > Metazoa > Chordata > Testudines > Chelidae > Emydura > Emydura macquarii. The sequence goes on along the minus strand of NW_027131527.1, from coordinate 18,726,780 downwards.
GCTTCAAAAGAAATAAACAGAACAGGTAATTATCAAATGATCCATCCTGTCACCCATTCCCAGCTTCTGGCAAACAGCAATCACTGCCCCTCCTGGCTAATAACCATTGATGGACCTATATTCCATGAATGTGTCTAGTTCTTTTTTGAACCCTGTTGTAGTCTTGGCCTTCACAACATCCTCTGGCAAGGAGTTCCACAGGTTGTCTGTGCATTGTGTGAAGAACTACTTCCTTTTGTTCATTTAAACCTACTGCCTATTAATTTCATTTGGTGAACTCTAGTTCTTGTGCTATGAGAAGCAGTAAATAACACTTCCTTATTTAATTTCTCCACACCAGTCATGATTTTGTAGATCTTTATCATTCCTCCTTAGTCATCTGTTTTCCAAGCAGAAAAGTCCTAGTCTTATTAATCTCTTCTCATATGGAAGTTTTCCATACCCCACATAATTTCTGTCGCCCTTTTCTGTATCTTTTCTAATTCCAATATCTTTTTTGAAATGGAGCAACCAGATCTGCATGTAGTATTCAAGATGTGGGCATACCATGGATTTATAAAGAGGCAATATGATATTTTCTTTCTTATTATCTATCCCTTTCCTAATGACTCCCAACTTTTCATTAGCTTTTTTGACTGCCGCTGCACATTGAATGGATATTTTCAGAGAACTATTCACAGTGATTCCAAGATCTCTTTCTTGAGTGGTAACTACTAATTTAGACCCCTTCATTTTATATGTATAGTTGGGATTATGTTTTCCAATGTGTTTATTAATTTGCATTTATCAACATTGAATTTCATTTGCCATTTCATTGCCCAGTCACCCAATTTTATGAGATCCCTTTGTAACTCTTTGCAGTCTGCTTTGGACCTAACTATCTTGAGTAGTTTTGCATCATCTGCAAATTTTGCACCTCACTGTTTACCCCTTTTTCCAGATCATTTATAAATATGTTGAACAGTACTAGTCCCAGTTCAGACCCCTGGGGGCACCACTATTTACCTCTATCCATTCTGAAAATTGACCATTTATTCCTACCCTTTGCTTCCTATCTTTTAACGAGTTACTGATTCAGGAGAGGACCTTACTTCTTATCCCATGACTGCTTATTTTGCTTAAGAGCCTTTGGTGAGGGACCTTGTCAAAGGCTTTCTGAAAGTCCAATACGCTATATCCACTGGATCACCCTTGTCCGCATGCTTGTTGACTCCCTCAAAGAATTCTAGCGGATTGGTGAGGCATGATTTCCCTTTACAAAAACCATATTGACTCTTCCCCAACAAATCATTTTCATCTATGTGTTTGATAATTCTGTTCTTTAGCATAGTTTCAACCAATGTGCCTGGTACTGAAGTTAGGTTTACCGGCCTGTAATTGCCGGGATTGCTTCCAGAGCCTTTTTAAAAAATTGGCATCACATTAGCTATCCTCCAGTCATCTGGTACTGAAGCTGATTTAAATGATAGGTTGCATACCACAGTTAGTAGTTCTGTAATTTCCCATTTGAGTTCCTTCAGAACTCCTGGGTTCTGGTGAAATATTACTATTCCATTTATCAATTTGTTCCAAGACCACCTCTAATGACCTCTTAATCTGGGACAGTTCCTCAGATTTGTCATCTAAAAAGAATGACTCAGGTTTGGGAATCTCCCTCACATCCTCTGCAGTGAAGACCGATGCAAGGAATTAATTTAGTTTCTCCAAAATTAGCCTTATTTTCTTAGACTGCTCCTGGAGTATTTTGATCGTCCAGTGGGTCCCCTGGTTGTTTAGCAGGCTTCCTTCTTCTGATGTACTTAAAACGTTTTTTTGCTGTTATTTTTTGAGTCTTTGGCTAGCTGGTCTTCCAGTTCTTTTTTGGCCTTCCTAATTAAATGTTTATACTTCATTTGCCAGAGTGTATGACCCTTTCTATTCTACTCAATAGTATTTAATGTCTATTTTTTTAAAGTATGCCTTTTTGCCTCTAACTACTTTTTACTTTGTTGTTTAGCCATGGTGCCATTTTTAGGTCCTCTAATTACATTTTTTAATTTGGGGTATACATTTAAATTGAGCCTTTATTTTATGGTGTCTTTAAAATGTTTCCATGTAGCTTGCAGGGATTTCACTTTTGGCACTGTACCTTTTTAATTTCTGTTTAACTAATTTCCTCATTTTTGCATAGTTCCCCTTTCTGACATTAAAGGCAACCATGGTGGGCTGCTTTGGTGTTTTCCCCTTCTCTTCCCCCACCCTCCCTACAGGGATGTTAATTTTTATTATGTTATAGTCACTATTACCAAGCGGTTCAGCTATATTCACCTCTTGGACCAGATCCTGTGCTCCACTTCGTACTGAATCAAAAATTGCTTCTCCTCTGGTGGGTTCCAGGACTAGGTGCTCCAAGAAACAATCATTTAAGGTGTCAAGAAACTTGATCTCTGCATCCTGTCCTGAGGTGACATGTACCCAGGCAATATGGGGATAGCTGAAAACCCCATTATTATTGAGTCTTATTTTTATAGCCTCTCTAATCTCCCTCAGCATTTCAGTCACTATCACCATCTTGGTCAGGGGATTGATAGTATATCCCTACTGCTATATTCTTATTATTCAAGCCTGGAATTACTAACCACAGAGATTCTATGGCTCAGTTTGGTTCATTTAAGATTTTTATTTCATTTGACTCTATGCTTTCTTTCACATATAGTGCCACGCCCCACCAGTATGACCAAGTCTGGCCTTCTGATATATTTTGTGGCCTTCTGTTATATTTTGTGCCCTGGTATTACTGTGTCCCATTGATTATCCTCATTTCACCAAGTTTCTGTGATGCCTATTATATCAATATCCCCATTTAATGCTAGGCACTCAAGGTCATCCATCTTAGTATTGTGACTTCTAGCATTTGTATATAAGCACTTAAAATTGTTATTATTTAGTTGTCTGCCATTATGTGATTTAATTGAATTTCATTTGACTGTTTCTCATCAGATCCTACCTATATTTTATTATCTTCCATCCTTTCTTCCTTATTAGGCTATAGAGAATCTCCATTAATAGATCCTCTGTCTGAACCATATGCTCCTCCACACCTGTCGGCTACTCTACTGACAAAAATAAGTTTTCTTCCGTTAGAATAACTGAGCTAATATAAGCAGAGAATGAGCTGGTTCCTATTTCATCTTCTGTGGCATCAACAAAGCTCTCAGCTAAGTTCTCATTGTAGAACCTTTATTACTGGTGACAATGTGAAAGCCAGAGATCCTGATTCTTTTTCCAGATCCCAGACTGAATGTGTAGGTAGTGCTGGCAGTTAGCAAAATATTAAGTGTAAACTGAGCAAGTTTACTTTATGTGAGCCACTGAGAGAATAAATCTGGGAGTGCGTGTCACTTGTCAGAGTGTAACTGCACATGAGACACTGAGTTCCTGGTTAATGTTGCTTGTTTATCTCAATATCGTCTGTGAATATAAACTTAGCTTTATATATAAAACAAATACATGTGAAATATTTTGATACATTATCATTTTTGTTTTTTTGTTTGTTTGTGGGTTTGTTTGTTTGTTTTTTTTTAGCAGTAAGACAATATCTTGCTCCCACAAGTTGGCTCATAGGATGAAATCCTGGCCTTATTGAAGTCAATGGTAATTTTGCCATTAACTTAAATGGGGCCTAGATTTCACTCATAGGGTCCCAAAGGCAACAAAACCAGCGCAGCTTTACCATAAGGAGGGGGTAGACCATGAAGAACAGAACTCAAAAACTTACATCCAGTGGGCTGTGGAAAACTCCTCTGTGGAAATTCACATTGTCCCTCTGAGTGGACATTTATGTCATCAATTGTAAACTGACTGTATATGCAATTCAGTGGACATTACTATAGCTTCTTGGCTATAATGACAAATGTGGAGCAGCTATCTGGGGGAAATATTTACTTCCCCATATTCCTGTGAATTTCCCTTACTCAAAGCCCATTTATTTGGTCTTTCTGAAGTATGAATGGATTTGGACCCTAAGAACCTGGTAAGAATCAATCTAATTTAGAGAAAAATATTAACAGAAATTCTAAAAGTGGGAATTTGTAGGAATGAGCCACTGTCTTCAGACAAAGTGCACTCAGTTTCATGAATACAATGGAAACTTTTATACTGACCATATTATATATAAAAAGAGAGAGAGAAATTAGTTTGTTATACTGATTTCTCTAACAGGTAAAATTTGTCCTGTGGGTGCAGAGAGACTAATAAAATCCTGGCACAAATTACTCTTACGTAAAATGTTATAAAATATAAAAGCAGTTTTCCGGGTGCTGCAGACACACATGCATGTGCTATTCTAAGGAGATACTAAACTGATGTCCCAGAAAATTACATTATTCTATGGGCTAATACTCCTAGAAATGTAGGATTGGAAGAGACCTCAAGAGATCATCTAGTAGTCCATTCTCCCTACATGGAGACAGGATTAAATATACCTAGACCATCCCTGACAGGTGTACTCTCCACGCCATCATCCAAGTTGTTAATGAAAATATTGAATAGTACTGGACTCAACACAGACCCATGCTGGACCCCACTTGTTACATCCTCCCAGCTTAATAGTGAACCACTGATAGCTATTCTTAGAGTACAGTCATATGACTTAGTTTCTTATATGGAAATTGTTTAGATATTTCTACTGCATGCAGAAATATTTAAAGTGCTCTTTTCTAACTTAGCATACAATCACTTGCTGCTTGTTCCTCTATCACAAGGAATGTAGCTTTGTGCAATAAGTAATGTTTAAGGAACACAAGAATGATGCTTTTCATAAGTCAAGAGGCATAGTTGTACATCTCTAAATATTGTAATTTGTTTGAAAAATACTTAACATTTTAGTTCCATCCCCCCAAAGGTTAGTGTTTCCAGATACTCTTGACTAAAAAGAGTACTGAGTGCAGAGATGGAACCTGACTATTCAACTCCTAAATTTAATCTCCTGGCTGTAAGGAAAGAAAATTAACTGCTCTGAAAATAGATGGTTGTTGGAATGCTGAAACGCTATTGCTAGTACCTGAAGGTTGCCTTATTTTAAAAGCATTCTGTCATCTATTCAGGAATGGAGGTGTATGAAAATTACCTTTTGCCTAGTAGTGTCATGGTAGACATGGTTCTACATGTCATGAAGTCAAATAGATTAGCATTGTGAAAAGGAGTAACATACTTCTGTTTTATAACTGAATGCTGTTTTCATGTGTTTCTGTGTAAGCAATATTATTTATATTTTTCTGATATCCATAAGGAGGATTGTGCTGCTTGCTAGGGCTATAATATCTACCATAGTGTATTACATCACATATTTTCTCTTGTATAAGTCAAATTGAAGGATGTTTCTCTTACTTGGACTATTTCAGTGTCTGAAATAATAGCCATACAACAAATATGATGAGGTTTTGATCTTTCCTCTGCTTGGCCACCTCGCAGGCAACATATTTTAAAGTCAAATAAGTGTTCAAGAAAGGTACTGGTTTGCCAGTTCCTAAGTCTTATAAATTATTCTGTCTGTCTACGTACTTATACAGCCCACACTTTGGTATCTTATTGCCTCACAACTATTAGTGGATATTAGTTTTTCTCCTAACTTAGGGTGTGCTCAGTGAAAGTTTGCAGTAAAAACAATAAATAACACAGGATTTGTTTCTGTAATAATTGTATTTCAGTCTTCCCCTATTTTCATATTACTATCAGAGTACATTAGCATTCATTGTCAGTAATGTGATACAAACATCTTGTACTCAGTATAAAATACATCTGAAACATGGCTAATGTATAAGACTTTAATATCATTTTCAAAAGCGCACACTAACACAATTTCATTAAATATATCTGATTAGAGATGAAAAGGTTAATATTATAAAAATTGCTAATGATGATCCTAGCACTTCACATATAATCCCTATGCTTTTGGAAATGCACAACTTCAGATGTAACAAAAATCTTCAATTTAACTTTTTTATAGTAACCCGAATGCTGAGGAGATGATTAAAAATATTTGCAGATAATAAAAATGAACAGGACTAGTACTTTCTTCAGGGATGTCCAACTCAAATTAATGCCACTGCTTAGTGGAATTTTCAATTAGATATTTTATGAATGCAGAGCTTTAATTTGAAGGAAACTATCTATTGGGTTTGAAGGGCAAAACCCTCCATACTCCTCCACAGGCCTGGATGTCGTGATCCATTGAGCCCCAGATTTTGGGAGGGAGGGTGCAGTGGGAACAGTTTGCCACATCTGCTACTCCAATTGCCTGCAGTTGTGGCAGTGACTCTACACACCAAGGACTCTATTCCTGAGTCTTGCTTTTGTATTTTCTGGAGTACATAGTCCATTTACTTTGGCTGTGTACTCTGAAGATTTGCCTCATAATGTTTAAGTATGCTTTATTTTTAGTTTGTAATACCTGTTACAGTAAGATTTATTCCACATATATTCCTCATGCTAGTTACTCTAGTTGTGGTACAATTTGAATAAAGATTTGACATTATAAGGTCTTAGTTGATTTCTCCCACAGTTGTCAAGTCTGAATGTCTAAAGTTGAGTGCCTAAATTCACGCATAGGCTTCCCAGTAAAAATGGCCTGCTTTTCAGAGGTACTGAGCACCTGCTGCTACCACCAACTTCACATTTGTGCTAACTCTTAGACTTTATTGAGATTTACAGGCCTTCAGCACGTCTGAAAATCAAGCCACTTTTACTGAAATGCCTCGGTATGGATTTAAGAGGTGGACATGAATCAACCAGGTTTGAAAATTTTGGCCTAAGTATATAAACAAACTCTTAAATTGTAAGCTCATAGTATGGCAGAGAGAATTTCTACCTGGGTATTAGTACAACACGTAGTATATACCTGATCCCAATAGGGGTGTTTAGTTGATATCACAGTGCAAATAACTAATAATGATGTATTTTTGACTGCCTGGTATGATGTTGAACTAATATATAACTAATGACCTCAAGGAAGCTGAGGTGTTTAATGTCTATTTTGCTTTAGTCTTCATTAAAAAAGTCAATGGTGACCAGATGTTAACTCAATTATCATTAACAACAAAGAGGAAAGAATGCAAGCCAAAATAGGGAAAGATCAGTTTACAGATTATTTAGATAAATTAGATATATTCAAATTAGCAGGGCCTCATGAAATTCATTCTAGGGCATTAGGAAAGTAGCTGAAGCCATCCTGGAACCATTAGCAATTAGCTCTGAGAAATCATGGAGGATGGGTGAGATCCCAGAAGACAGGTGCTATGTTTGGCCTCCTCCAATCTTTAAAAAGGGGAACAAAGAGGACCTGGGGAATTACAGACTGGTCAGCATAACTTTGTTACATGGAAACAGACTGTAACCAATTATGAAGCAATCAGTTTAAATACCTGGAGAATAATAGGGTTATAAAGAATAGCCAGAATGGATTTGTCATGAATGAATCATGCCAAACCAACCTAGCTTTCTTCTTGATATGGTTATTGGCCTAGTGGATGAGGGAGAAACACCAGGTATTATATATCCTCATTTTAGTACAGCTTTTGACACAGTCCCACGTGATATTTCCATAAGCAAACTAGGGAAATGTGGTCTAGAAGAAATTGCTATAAGTTCATACACAACTGGTTGAATGACCATACTTGGAGTAGTTATCAAGGGTTCTCTATCGAACTGGGCAGGCATATCTAGTGGAGTTCCACAGGGTAAGCCGTAGGTCCAGTGCTAATCAATTCTTTCATTAATGACTTGGATAATGGAGTGGAGAATACGCTTATAAAATTTGCAGATGACACCAAGCACTTTGGAGGACAGGATTAGAATTCAGAACAATCTTGATGAGTTGGAGAATTGGTCTGAACTGAACAAGATGAAATTCAATAAAGATAAGGGCAAATTACTTTAATTAAGGGGAAAAATCAAATAAACAACCACAAAATTGGGAAAACTGGCTTGGTGGTATTGCTGAAAAGCATCTGAAGTTTATAATGGATTACGAACTGTGCATGAGTCAACAATGTAATGCAGCTGCAGTAAAGGCTAATATAATTCTGGGGCATTTTAACTAGTGTCAGATGTGAGATAGGGGAGATAAATTGTCCTGCTCTAGTTGGCATTTGTGAGGCCTCAGTTGGAGGACTGTGCCCACACTTTTAGCAAGTTGTGGAAAAACTGCAGAGGGCCCAGAGGATAACTGCAAAAATGATAAAAGATTTAAAAAACCTGACCTATGAGGACAGGTTAAAAAAAACTTGGCATGTATAGTCTTGAGAAAGAAGACTGAGAAGGAGACCTGAGTCTTCAAGTATGTTAAGGGCTATTTAGAAATAGGATGATGGCCAATTGTTTTGCATGGCTGCTGAAGGTAGGACAAGAAGTAATGGGTTTAATCTGCAGCAAGGGACATTTAAGTTAGGTATTAGAAAAAACTTTCCAACTTTAGGTTCTGAACGAGGCTTCCGAGAGAGGTTGTGGAATCGCCATCACTGGAGGTTGGAGAAATACCTGTCAGGGATGGTCTGGCTTTACTTGGTCCTGCCACAGTGCAAGGATCTGTACTTGATGACTTCTTAAGGTCCCTTCCAACCATAGGTTTCTGTGATTCTATATAGCAGAAGAGAGAAAAAGTGCAAGAATTGGACAGAATAAAGGTTCTATTTAATTTAATACTTAAAAATTGTAGCTGCCACTAGATAACTTTTTCTGTTTTGTCACTAATACATAATGGTCCATTGTCTTTAGCATCATTACAGAAGTCTTCCCTATACATAACTGTGTCCTTGTATAAAGTTGCCACTTAAACAGGCACATTTACATTTCTTTGTAAGGAAGACTCAAAAGGGGTGTGTATAGGATCATAAAGTTAGAGATAAGAAAAAAGGGCTTATTTCATTAGCAACCATTTTGGTTTCTATATCCCTTTTCCATTATGCTTACCAAAATAAAGCATATTTCTTGAAACATTAAAGTTGCAAGATAACAGCAACATCTAACCAATAATTCACCTGCTATATTTCCCCCTCTTGATTTCTTCAACACATGGTAATTCCACCTTTAACTGCTGTTTGAAACCTGCCTGAAGTATATGTATTTCAGGGCAGCTTTCTATTTCTGAAACAATTTAAATTAAAGAACAGCATCAGTATACAAAATATTATATACTAAAACTGGCATGAATCTAAAACAGTCTACCATAGAAAAGTTATTGATAATGTCAGTGAGCAATAGTTTAGACAATTATGTGTGAACTAGAGGATCCATTTTAGAAAGATGTGCAAAATCTTTCTATCAGCCACATATCACAAGTTAATAACTCTGATAAATGATTTTGACTTGCAGCCAGTGTGTCTAAGGGTTGAAATAAAGTGTAATGAATTCCTATACAGAATGTAATGCAAAAATGACAAAAAGCCTCTCTAGCTTCTTTCAAAATATGTTATTGATCTGTGGGAGTGTACAGAAAAGTAGGATTCTGCTATGTTCATGCCCTCTAAGTGAATGGAAAAATGTTAGTAAACAGAGGAAGTCCATTGAGAAAATGGCAAATAAGAGAAAAAAATGGTATGAACAAATACTGTGATGGAAAGAATAAGTAAATGAAGAAAGTTAATCAGGACATGTTCCTGCACACACATCTCTCCCATTGACTATAATGGAAATTACATGCCAAGAAGAGCTGCAATGGCCCAAAATGATGGTCTGATGCTGAGAGGCACTGGGCACCTGCGGCATTGACTTGACGGGGAAGTGCTGCTGCTGCTCAGCACCTCCTAGTAATAACCCCTTAGTAAGAAATCTAAATAAATGAACGTGCAAGCAAAGAAATCAGTAAGAATTGAGTAAACAATAAGCAGGATGAATGACTAACAGTGGTGTGAGTAGCCGTGAGTTGACAAATTGAGGAAACACTGATGACCATTCAGAAGACTGATGAAGTGCCACAGCAAAATGATGAGCAAGCCAAAGTGAATGAGGAGGTTTGCCATAAATCCAGTATATGAGCAGCAATGAAACAAGTCTGCCCAGAGAGCACAATAACCTCTCTCTTACATAATCAGAAACCTTTATATTTGTTGATAAAAATCAGTTTGCATTGTGTGGGTTAGTTTAAAGGAGACATGAATTTATGGAACAGAAATGATTTTGTGTGTAGCTGAAAGACTATATTATGGACTGTGAGTATTCAAAACAAAATGCTCCTGAATGACCTGCAGGCAAAAATTGCTCAATGGAGAAAATTGTGAATAATTTTAAATAACACATATAGTAGACAGTTTGATAATCTGTTCACCAACAGTTCCCAAACAGAACAGGAAGGTGAAATTGTTCAATTTGCTTGTAATGAATTATTTGCTGAGTTCTAGCTAAGGCTTGAAAGGTTGAATATTTTATTTTAAATTTTCTGAGCTCTTTTTATTTTTCACCTGTATTTTAAAATTCGAGTCCATTATTCTAATGAACTTTTATGCATTACAGGCTATGTCTTGAGCCTGGTTTATGTTACACTAAGAGGCTCATAAACCCATCTGCCTAAGTAAATCAGCTGTACACGAGGCCAGAGTATAGTATTGAATAAATACACATCTGCTCTGCAGGTGGAATATGAAGAGCTGCATGTAAATAAGCTACAAGCTTCCTTTCTCCCACCCACCTCCAAAAAGTCCTGGATGGGTTAGAGATCTCATGTTTACTCAGCTTGATATCAGCCCTAAGACTGTTATCCTGCCTTGTGCAGGATTTGATGGAGGAGAAAGGGGTCAGGAATGGGGTCTCTGTGTCAGGCAGGACTATTGAGGGCCTCCTGGCCCTGTTCCTGGTGGGCCCTATTAAAGTTTCCACAGGGTCTTGGGCTGCATGACTCATTCAATCAGCTGGAGAACAATTTCCGTCATCCACAGCTGATACACTGGGGATGCACTACCTCCCTGATGTCATTCTCCAACTCTTGACTGGCAATCTGGCTGAGAGGGAGGCTCCTGAGGATCACACTGCTCCTGAGGGTCAAGAGGAGTTCTGTAAATTCTTGGCAGTCACCTTGGAGGAAGGATTCCCAACACATCTGCAGCTTTACCAGCTGGCAGTTCTGTAGAGGGCTCTTTATGATGTGCATAGCTTGAGCCAGGATTTGACTTGACAGAAAGGATCATATGAAATAATACACTTTAAGAAAGAGAAAAAATGGCAATAAAAATTAGCAGGAAAGAAAATAGGGAGGGCAGGATGATGTGTGTCCAACTCTGACCCAACCCCTCTTTCTTCTAGTTCACCCTGGGTCCACCACTCCCCTGCATGGAACCTAGGTTGTCCAGACAGCCCTCTGCAGAGACTGGGAAGGGGAACAGTTCCACAGAGGTGTCTTTGTATGTGGGAGAGACTGGACAGCAAGATCTGGCCCATAGCTTAAATGAGATGATTTTTAATTAGTAACTTAGTCCCTTTTCAAGAACAGTTAAAATCAGTTAACATTCTTTTTGTCCACACAAAAAATTGAAAACATTCTGTTCTTTACAAAGGATCTATATGTTGATCCCTGTTTTCTAAGTATTCTGAAACCCTTTGTTTAATTGATTCATAAATGTTTATGCTTCTGTGAACTGTTTTTGCGATGACTTTCTTTTTCTGTGACCAAAAAAAAAAAAAAAAACAGAGGGGCAGGAAGATATTTCACTTCAGGCTATTTGAAAGCAAAGTGGAAGACTTGTTTTGAAAGTGTAGAAATGCTTAAAAATATTTCCACCTTCTGTATGTGAAAAAGAAGACCTGACTTTGAACTTTTAAATAACATAAACCCTAAAATTTAAAAACCTTTCTGTTAATAGGGAGATAAACCAGAGTTTAATTTCCTCTGGCAATTTGTGTGGAGAAAAATATTCTTTCAAATGTGGCAATGTATTTCCAAATTCTTTTAGTCCTAATCAGAGAGTTTAAATATGAGAAATCCCATGAGACAGCATGTTCTCATGAGATTTGCAACCCAGTCTTGCAAATTCAGTAGGTTCAGATAATCCTCCACATTTCTGTTTGCTTATCTGAACTGATCTGAATCTTTTGAGATCTGCCTGTTGTTAACTAAGATTTTTAAAAGTTGTTTTTATTTGTCTTCATCAGGATCATCTATATTTTTGAATCACAGATTTTTCTTCAGGAAAATTTTTTTAAAAGCAGATAGGCAATCCTAATCCAAACAAGAATGTTTTTCAGTAATGTAATTTTAATGACAAATTTTGGTTCTTGTTCAAGTGATGGTCCCTAAATGTATTCCAACATGGCTATGCATGTGCACCATGCGCTGGAAGTTTTTCAGCAACAGTGTCCGTTGACTTGCCAGGCCGCCTTACATCACCTTGTGCTCCATGGGAGGTTATAAGAGGCCATGTTGGGTGACGTGCCCTCAGTTCCCTTTTACCGTATTGTTGGAGTCAGAATCTTCTCTTCCTGCTCATATGCTCTACAAGAACGACTGTCCAGTGTAGATAGTTGGTTCTGTTTTCTTTTTTCTTCTTACTTCTGTAAAGATGTTAGTTAGTTAGCCCCATATGAGGCCTCTCCTGACCCCTTCTGGGGATTATGCCCCACGTTCCAGGGTTCAAGAACTGTTTCATGTCCTCACTCATTCTCCATGATTGATGAGCACATGTGTTGTCTTTACTGCCTCAGTGAGACACCTTGTCACCTGCAATAATATCTGCAAGTCCTTCCCATCAAGGACCCGTGATGCTCAACTTCTGTGTATCCACAAGTTCCTCATGGTTGGACGCACTCCAGTCTCTTGTGGAGTTCGATCCTGGACGGTCAGAGCTGACGGTGCACCGCCCAACAAGAGTGGTGAACGCTCTGTCTTTGGTTTCACGCCTGGCTCCATCGGCACCACTGAGATGTGAGAAGGTGCATAAGGACAGTCACAAGTGCTCTCACAAACACCGCAGCAGGTCCCCATCATAAACCATCACGGCACATCATGTTTCCTCCCTGAGCCATGCTTGGCCAGATGAGATGTTGTGCAATGACCCTGAAGGGCCACCCCCTAAGATAGGGGACAAGGCAAAGCGGAAGCAAAACCCCCTGGCACCCGCCATGACTGAGGATCCTGATAGCTGGTTTACATTCCTCAGCCACAGCAGAATTCTCTGGGATCCACTCTGCATATCCCTCTTCGGAATGGCAAACAGCAGGATCTGCCCTTGACACCGGGCTGGATGGATCCAATAGTCCCCATGTCCCAACTTGAGCTACTATACCCATCCTTGCCACTTCTTTTGGCCCCCCGGCCACCTACACCGGCAGATGAGCTGCTACTCCTCATCTGTGATCCACCTCCACTGGTCACTGTACCTCCTGCACCAACAGCTCTGCCAGTTCCGGAGGCTTCCTTGGACTGGGAGGGCTTGGCAGAAGAGCTGTCCTTCTCCCTGGTCTCCTGGCATAGTGCAAACTCCCAGGGATGCCCATTTTTTCCGGCTCACTATTGTCTGGGCCTGTATCCATGCAGCCAGAGTACCATTAGGACCTATCCTCATGGCACCACTTGCTCACGTGGGACGTTTACTGCTACATCGTACTAGCCCCACAGCCCAACGGCAGCCTCTTCCTCTCCAGACGATGCCCTGATCCCATTGACCCTCTAACCATCTGATGATCACCAACAGCACCAGGAGCTGCTACAGAGCGTGGCCCTTGACTTGGTTATTCCCATGGAGGAGGTCCACGACTAACCGGACTAAGTGTTGGACTTTCTCCAGCCCTGAGGTGCGTAGCTGCTAGTTGTGCATGACACCAGGGAATAGGTGCACCAGCACTCCATCACTTCCTACCTCCCAGATAAGGCAGAAAAATGCCTGGACCTCATGGGCCACAAACTCTATTACTCTGTGGCCCTTCAATTCAACATTTCTAATGATCAAACGCTAATGGTGAAGTATGTTTTAGGGATGTAAAAATTAGTTTAATTCAAAATCCATTTAAATGATCTAAAAATAGAATATTTAAACAGTTTAACGCTGGGGGAGGAAGCGGTGATGGGCTTGGCTCCGCACTACCAAGTGAGAGCTGCCTAGCTGCAGCAGTAGCTGGGCAGCTGTCACTTGTGGGGAGCTGAGCCGAGCCCAGCTGTAGCTACCTCCCCCCCGTGTGCTGGGCTCCACACCTCCACCCGCTCATGGGGAGCAGAGTCCAGATGTGGCTATTCTGTGCTGAGCTCCAGGCTTCCCTGCCAGCGAGAGCTGCCCAGCTGCTCTTGCTAGCGGGGAGTCAGCCCAGATGCTGCTCCCTTCCCCCCCCCAATTTAAACGTAATCAGATGTTTTAAACTTTTACATCCCTAGTATGTTTTTAACAGTTATACCAAGCTGGCAAAGTTGTTGGAGGACATCCTGCAGGATAAGCAACAGCCGTTCCAGGCCTTCCTGGAAGAGGCCATCTGATAGCCAAGGTCAGCCTCCAGGCCGTGGTGTATGCAGTGGACACGTCCTCCCTTCCTGGCCACAGCAATGGTGGTGAGATGCAACACAGGGCTCTAGTCTTCCAGCTTTTCCAAGATAGGTCCAATCCACCATTCAAGGCCCCCCTTTCGATGAGGACAAACTGTTCTCTGCAAAAATGGATGAGTCCCTGTATTCACTGAAGGACTCAAGGAATTGTAGGGTCGCCTGTGGGATCTACACCCCTGCTGCCGACAATTTAAGCCGCAATTCTGGCAGCACCCATACCCTCCATACCAACCCACCTCCACTGCCTCGCCACCAGCAGAAGGCCCAGTCTTGACGCGATGGTCGAGAGATGTGAAGCCCCCCATGTCACTACCTGCAGCCCCCGGTGCAATGTTTGGGGGTTATTTTCCCACCACTGGGGCAAGATCACCATGGATCAATGCATACAATATGGCTACTCAATAGAATTCCTCACTTTCCCACTTCACCTGGGGCCCTCCCACTCCCGGCTCTGTCCGGGGAGCTCTACCCACAACACATTTCTTCAACATGAAGTGCATACCATCTTCAGAAAGGATGCTATCGAACCCATGCCTGCTCCCTTCATCAGCAGTGGCTTCTACTCCCTATACTTTCCCATCCTGAAGGAAAACAGGAGCCTCCGCCGTATTCTTGATCTCCGCTTACTCAATATTTTCTTCAGAAGGACCAATTTCCATAAGATGACGCTCACTTCCATCATTCCCTCCCTCCCCCAAGGGATGTAGTTCACAGCCCTTGACATGAGAGAGAAATATTTACATATCGACATCCACCCAGGCTACTGCAAGTTCCTCCAGTTCCATGTGGGCAACAACCACTATCAATTTAAAGTCCTTCTATTTAGCACCACCACAACCTCCAGTCTTCACCAAAGTCTTTACGGTCGACTGGCTGCTGATGGCTTCATCCCTCACCAAGGCAGTGACAGCAGTTGCGGCCCTCTGCTCACTTCTTGCCTTGCTGGGCATCTGTGTCAATGTGGAAAAATCCATGTTCCTCCTGATGCAGATGATCCACTTCATCGGAGCATACCTAGACTCAGTTGCAGCACGAGCCTTCCTCCCAGCAGACCACACTTCGCCACCCTCATGGCCCTCGAGAAGATCCTGCACTGCAACCTGTTCATGACAGTGCGCCGTTGACTCTGCCTCCTTAGCCACATGGTGACCTGCACCTGTGTGATGCCACACATGTGCCTCCAAATATTCTGTCTACACCTGTGGCTCCTCTCAATCTGCAGACCCCATCTCAACCACCTGGACTTGGCCTTGACCATTCCCATCTAGGTCCGCTCATTACTTACCTGGTGGACTGATCATACCAGTGTGCTCTGAAACACCCTGTTTGCCACCTCCATCCCCATGGCCACCCTCACCACAGATGCCTCCCTGGTGGGGTGGGGCACACACTTGGTAGACTGCTCCATGGAGAGGAGGTGGAATCACAGAGAAGTGTACATGCACATCAACACACTGGAGCTGCATGCGGTCTGCATCAGGCCTGCCATGCATTGCTGACCCCTTTCTGTGACTGGCATGTTCAGGTCTTCTCAGACAACACACCACCTTACTGTACATAAACAGACAGGGTGGTACCAGATCCCAGTTACTCTGCACAGAGGTCATCTGCATCTGGTTCTGGTATCTCTGCCACAACATCATGCCCCATGTGGCGTACCCACTGGGGGTACAGAGCTCCCTGGCAGACTCATTCAGCAGAACCTGGTACCTCAACCACGAATGGGAACTCCATGAATCCATGTTCCACTCCATCACTGGGCCTGGGGCACCCTCTGGGACCTCTTTGCCACCCATGAAAAGGTCAGGACTCTAAGAGCGACACCCTCCTTCTTTCATGGTGTGGCGGCCTTCAATATGCTTTTCCCCCCAGTCTCCCTCCTCCCCCAAGTCCTCCACAAGATCCTCCAAGATCATGCTAGAATCATCCTGATAGCTCTGTGCTGACCCTAACGGTTCTGGTTTCCCGAGCTACTTCAGACTGTCATCCTGCCCACCAATCAGCCTATCTACTCGTCTGGACCTTCTCACCCAGGACTACAGCAGGGTTTGCCACCGTTCCTTGGGCCCGTTCCAACTGATGGCCAGATTTTTGGATGGGGTTCAGGTGTAGACAATGCCTGTTCATCACCCACCTGCCATGTTCTTACATACAGCAGGCAAGAGTCTGAGGGCATGCTATGCCACAAAATGGAAGCGCTTCACCTCCTGGGTGCAATGCCATCACCTCTTGCCCCATGCTATCTCTGTGCCCATTATCCTAGATTATCTCCTGGAGTGAGGCGGCCTTGCAGGTCAATGGACGTTGCTGCTGAAAAGCTTCTTGCTCCAGTGCATGGCACACATGCACACCCATATTTGGAATACAAATAGGGACCACATATCTCAAAGAACCTCCAGTTATAGGTAAATAACCACCTCTTTACATGCAATGTTAGATAAAATAACACCACTGAAAGGGTCTGTGGGGAAAAAACAAAAGAAATTTCTATGGTATCAATGATGGAGAAAGATGGGAAATGCTTTGTTTTATTCAAATAAAAATTCTCATAATTCTCTATAGGTAATTCAGAATAGCCATTAGTTCATGAATAGCTTTATGTTTAATATAAAATATATGTTTTGTTTGAAAATTTAAATGTACAAAAGCCAAGAAATAGTTACATAATAAAGCTATAATTCTCAAAGCAAGTGTAATTCATTAACATTGCACACAGTAGTCTATATTATTGAATATACTGTTAACCTTAAGAAAAATGGGGATAAGTTACAGTGTCTGTAGGAAACATATTTTTGAATTTTCTGAATTTGGTCCATCTTGGTTCTGATCTCTCTGTCATAATATTGTATTAACATTGCACCAGATCATACCCAAAATGATGATATCCGTAGAGTCAATAGGGGGTACTGCTTAAAACTGCTCCCAACATATGCTCTATGTACCTATGTTAAGGGAAGTTATGTGCTATGGTGAATCCAATATTATCCACTCTGAGTGCTAAAAAATAATTAATTAGGGCCCCAGAAATTGAGAAATTAGCTTAAGAATTAGATTTTTTTTTTTTAATTTAATATATTTAGAATTCTTTTTATTTGCCTTTTGGTATTTGAGCCTTTAGAGGTAGGTTTTCAAACTTTTCTCTGTAACTATTAAGGCTAGAAATTTACTTTTAAAAAATGAAAACTGAGATTCTTAACTATAACATGATTGTAGAAGCTAGAGTTTTAAATAAAATAATTATTGTGAGATTTGTGATAAGATCATGAAATGTATTCTAACTATAGTACTGACAAAAGTGACTGAGCAAGGCAACACATCATCATGGGTTTCCTATTTGCAAAAGGGAGAAAATAATACTTACTTGCATGGTGATGTGAGGATTAGTTAGTTAACATCACAACATTCTGAAGAAACACTAGAAAAGGTTAAGAATTAGTATTGGTTTTGTGGAAACATGAAGTTTGTCACAAAGACAGTTTGAGCATGTAGCTGAAAGCTACGAGGCAGTTAGGAATGTACTTGACCGATAGGCATGGTCAACAAGGCATGGGCAAAAGTTTTCTCTGAAGTAAAATGAGATAAGTAAACTGCCGAACTGTCTCTTTCTTTTAACTGAAGTTGTATTTTTCCATTTTAACAATAAGCTATGTGCATGCCTTCCTTTGAAACCAAATACGGAAAGTTCCTTGTATACGTGACACTGTTTGTGCAAACTCACTCTTTTTACGCATGCTTAATGCATTTTGCTGTATAACAATGACTTGGTAATAAGGCTATATAAAAACCCTCACACAACATAAATTGGGGGCGCAATTCAGCTAAAGCTGTTGCCCCAGGTTAATAAAGGTCTTTTCCTTTCCCACCCAAACGGAAGTGAAGACTATGTTTTCTTCAACAGTTTCTTATTGTCTACATTTAAAAAACAGGACAAAACATGCGTTTTTCATAGAGGATTTCCGTGCATGAGATTTAAAGACAAAATTCGTCATCTTCCATTGTTTGAAGAGTTGTTGTACCACATTGGTCCCAAGATATGGGTGAAACAAGGTAGATGAGGTATTAGCTTTTAATGGACTGACTTCTGTTGGTGAAAGAGACAAGCTTTTGAGCTCTACAGAGCTCTTCATTTTAGTTCGTTTTACCACTACAGGTTGATCCAATAAAAGATGGTATGTCACCCACCTTGTCTCTCTAATTTAAAACAAAGCAGTTCATTACTTAATCACAAAACACTCTAAAAATTTTAGATATGAAAAACAACTTTTCCCACACTTTTGTAATTCAAAACCAGCTAGCTTTCCTTCACCTGCTATGTAACAGTACTAGTAATACCAGTAGTACTATGTAATACTGTACCAGATATTTGATAATGGAGGATAATAATGATTCTCACTCCTCAAGAAGAACAATAGAGTTACTACCATGATACATGATGTATTTTCCAATGTCCGAGGCTGTCATTTGAATGTTTTATCATGTTGTTGTTTTCTGTGCACATTGAGGTAATTTACAGAGAGATGTTGAATACCTGATTCAGATCTGACTTAGCAGCAATTCCATCCTCTCAGAAGGTATTTAGTTTTGCTTGGATTGTGCTCCCTCCAAAAATGAGTGGATTTTGAGAAATCTCATAGCAAAGAGAAATCTTATGTTTATTGAAAAAGGATCTGTACATTGAATATTATCAAGCAGGAAATATATGCTTTACTTATCGATGTTAAAGATGATTCACAAATTATAGAAACATTTGTGCCCTTTATTGCTTCTTTTAAAAGATGGTCTTATACAGATTGTTTCAAAAGTCTTTTTTTCTTCTTCTTGTTTTCCATATTACCAGAAATATGAGCTCTTCCATATTTTGGGCAGAGGGATTCTTTTGAAAACTGGAGAACTGCAATGAATTAGTGACAGTGCAATAAGCTAATGCATGACACCTAATGCAATGTTTAATATAGGTGTACTGTGTATTGCTGTTAAATAGACAAGAGATTCAAGAAATAGTTTTCAATAAAAAATTTACTACTTAATGCATAAGAAAATGGAGGGGGTGGGAAAAGGCCCAAATCTACCCCAAACAGAGATTTTTAGGGAGAAAGGGAGAAAAGGTAGAGATTCCATGAAGTCTACTAAGCGCTTTGCTGTTGGCAGTCATCTTCATGTGGAAGACTCTCTTGCTACAGTGATGGGGAGCTGTACATTTTTCTGTGTTTAGCATTTCCCCTGATATAATGTACATTAATATAATTAAGCATGCTCAGATTTTGTGTTTACTCTGTTGAGGTTGCACTGTGCATTTGGGCCATGTGTCTACACCAGGCACAGTTATAGTGCCTTGTCAGATTGGTCAGTATCCTGGGGTTCTTGGGACTATTCCCAAGTCCATTCCATTTTTGTCAGTTTTCACACCAGATTGTGGGATACCTCCTAGAGGCCACAGGAAGTGTGGGCATAACTCCTATTATATCCCAATGTATCCCAGAGCTCACCTGGTGCTAGTGGCATTCCCAAATTAATCTGTCATCATGGAGGAGGCCTGGAGGTAAGCTGTGATCCTATCCATTACTGAGTTAGAAAAGCAAATTGTGGTGAATTTGAGATCTTGCAATGTGGTGTCCATGGCAGGAATCAGGAGATAATGGGAGATTTTGCATTTACTCAAGTGGAGATAGTGGAAACGAGAAGATCTAGAGATTGAATTCTCATCATCTGATCAAATCCCAGGTGATTTTCTCTGATTAACTTTCTGATGACTTGCACTTAGTGGAACCATGCTTTTGGGTCAGGCCAATGAGCACAGAGCAGTGAGATCAGAGTGTTCTGGAGACCTGGGATTACTATAACTGGATACAAAACTTGAAGATGTAGAGCTGTGTGCTAAACTTGCCCTGACCCTGCAGAACTGTAGGAACAGGATTAGTGTCACCCTCAAGATGGAGAAGTGAGTGGAGGTAGACATTTGGAAGCTGGCCAACCATTGATTGCTACACCTTAATGAGAAACAAATTCTGTATTGGGAGATCCATAACTGAGACTATTGTGCTGGAGGTGTGCAGGACTTACTTTGTTTGTTTTGATGCTTTGTGCAATCAAAATGGACAATATGCAGGACATCATTCATGGATACGATTCCCAATTTTGTAGGGATAATTGATTAACTCCATATGCCTCTTCTTTGACCTCCTGCCCACCAAGCTTCAGAGTTTATCAACCAGAAAGGTACTGCTTCATGGTTGTACAGCTTAGACCAGTTCACCAATGTTAATGTTGGCTGGTTGCCAAACGTCCCCATGCCAAGATCTTCAGTAGTTCAGTTTTATTTACAAGAATGAAACAAGAAACTCTCTTTTCTTATGTACTGTCGATATTAATAGGGTGAATGTACCAACTCTGCTTCCCTGGCTTACTGGGAATCTTGGCTGGGGCCTGGAACTACTTTAACTTCACCCAGAGTAACTGCAGGATGCCTGTGGAATGTGCCTTTGGTAAACTGAAGGGTCAGGTAGAGGTTTCTGATTACATTGACTGGGTGACATGAGCTTCCTCCTACATAGATGATGTCGAACCTTGAGAATAAAGTGAAGTAAAATCAGACAGTCCCTAATGCATGTATATGCTGCAGCCTACAGTATCACTCAATCATTGATTAAGTACATGATGAAAGAAAAATGTACCCTGATTACACACACAAAATATCTTTACTTCACAAGGAAATAGGACTATAAGTGGCTGTCTAGCTTAAAGTTAGCATACTAAAAATAAGAATATGCACCAGAATTTGGTATTTGTTCCCCTTATTACATAATTTATTGGTCAAGTACAGTCAGTGATGATGCAAATTCAATACACCAATCAGTAATTTGATTCAGTAATGGTAATCCAGTCTGTAACAACCAGCATGGCCATCATTACTGAGTCAGTGTGACCCCAAGAGCACCTCAGTGCCAGAAGGCAGGGGACTACCTGGTGTTTACCAAGAATCTTAGCTGGCATGACCAGCTCAGTGCACCCTACACACTGTCGTCATATTTATTTAAAAGATGTCCTGTAATTTTTGACATTCCCCAGGGTGCAACCCAAACTGCTATGTCCCCTTAGACCTCCAGCCTGGGATCTTTTTTACACTGCTTGCTACTGAACAGCAAACCCCTCCAGACTCTGTTCACTCACAGCCACAGCATGCAAAGTCACTCCCAGCTGATTACATGAATGCAGTGCCCAGCCATCCAGGAATAGATAAAGGGTGACATCCTCATATACCTCACCCTCAGCTTTGCCCCCCAGAAATGTGCGTCTTGTACCATTCAATAGCCCACTGGACCGTACAAGCTCATAAATTAGTCTGTCATTCCAACAAAGGGTAATGAATATGTATTAGCTTTGTTGTGTCAAGTGGAGGCTTCCCAAACACTTCAATCAAACACACTGGTTTAGATAAAACAGTAAAACAAGTTTATTAACTAGAAGAAGAAATTTTAAGTGATTCACAAGTAATAATGCATTAAAGTCAGAACTAGTTACAAAAGAAATAAAAAGATAAAACTACAATTTAATTTCTAAACTTTACCAAGGCTAATAGTTCTAAAACCAAAATAGGTTGTCTCCTCATTAGCTGCAATACATTTCATAGGCTGCTTCTTTTTCCAGCCTGGGGTCACTTCCCTTAGTTCAGTGTTCTTTAGGTATTTGTTGATGTCATGGGAGGTGGAGAAGAGAGGTGGCCAGAGGCCTTTCCCTTCCCTCCCCCCCTTCGTATATTCTGGCCTTTTGTACTGGAAAAGTCTTTGCTGGGTCATGGGATCAGCAGTTCTATTGCATATATGCTCTGCAAGCTGTCCTTCAGGTGAATTGTAAATACTTGGCTTATAATTCCCCTGGTGGTGAATCTGCAATTATGTTTAGCATCTAGCTGGCATGCCAGTGTACCTTTGTCTTTGAGAAAATGGTCTGAGTGTGTTACACAGAACTACAGCATATTTCAGTAACAATCATAAGTAAAATCTCATAACTCCATATACAAGATTGATACACACATTTTAACAGGACAATGATGTTCAGTAGATTGAGATCGCAAATGATACCTCACAAAGCATACTTTGTACAAAATATATCATAACCACATAAAAGTGGTGAACATGGGGTACAGGGTGTACAAATATATCATTGAAAAACTAGTAACTCACTGATCATTAATATTTGTGTGTGATGTATGTACAGTTAACATATGAAGAATTAGAAATACGTGCTGGAAATATGTTCTGAAAATGGCATTTGGCAGGTAGGATGTAAGGCACCCTGATCTGGACAAAGGAATGTGGTTTTGCCTGTTTGAATGTGTCTCCAATGTAAATTGACCAAGAAGAGACAATGGAAGTATATTTACATAAAAGGTAAACAAAGCCATCCAACTAGCAGGGAAAATAACCACTTAACTATTATGACAGGGAGAGGAGCTGAAAAAATTAAGATGACATCAGCTCCATGGGGGCTCCCTGACACTACAAGCTGAGCCCCCAGAAGAGCTTCCTGACTATGAAAACCAAGATAAACTGAAAATATAAGCAGAGCGAGAGAGCCGTTTTGGCATCCTTCACTGGAGGAGACAAAGAAACCAAGTGCTCTGGGCTCTGTTTTGGACTATCGCTAAAGACTGGCCAGCCATGGTGGAAGAATGACTGCGTTGATAAAACTATTGTGAACAAAAGGTTCTAGTTTGTTATCTTAAGTTTTGATCTTAGAAGCATGTTTGTTTTTGTTTGTAACTATTTCTTTCCCAATTCCTTCTCCTTGATATCACATAAGTATCTATTTTTGTTGTTAAACTTAATCTTGTTTTATTGCACAAACAACTCAGTGCAGTGTTTGAAACTGAAGAGTAAAACTGTCAGCCAAACTAACAGTCTGATGCTGTGTACCGTCTCTTTAAAGGAGCAGCAAACTTACTAAAGTTTGTGAGCGAGAGGAGCTGAGGACAGGAGAGGGGATGGTTTTGGGGAGACTCAGGACTGGAATGGCTGCTAGTGTCACCCTACCAATGAGTAAGCAGGCTTGAGAAAGCCAGGGTGAAGTCATTGTGCTGCTAGTATCATTGCTGTAAGCCAAAGCTGCGCACCACAAAAGCACCCAGGGTTACAGGGCAGGCAGTGTCACAAGCTGCTTACTGGTCTGGGCAAACCCCCCAAACAGCACAGGTGGGTTATAGTTTTATTGATACATTTTCCTGAATGTTTTAAATGACTGTGTGTGTTAACTTTCCATTATTCAAAGTGACTTACTGCTTTGTTTTTCCTTGGTAAATGTGTATTGATCAAATAACTTCCCATTCAAATCCTTCTTTTCTAGCAAATAGAATTATTTGTGCATTTGTCATAGGCTTATTCCTGTTAAGTTGATCATTTCAGAGGTTATGTGGGGATATGTCTTCTTCTAACCCTTCATTCTTTTAAGGTGACACTTCCTAATTCATTTATATCCCTGTTAATTAAGGAATAAAATATGACAGTGAATAGTGAACAGCGCAGTTCATTATTAAGTGACACCAGAGGTGATATCATCAGCCATCATCTTCTCTTTTTACTCCTCTTCACTCACTTTGAATACACAAATCTGTTGGTTATAAGGCAAGCCAGCGAAAGAATGAGTACAGACATACATATATGCAGTGTATACTGACTGTGGCTATTATATATTTTGTAAAGATACAGTCTTAGCCTCTAGATTGCCTCTACATTACTTCTGCCTTTAAAAATTGGTTATTTCAGCAGTAAGACTTTTTTTTTTCAACAACCTAGCTTCTTATAGATCCTATAAGAAAGCTGTACTTGTGTACAATGTGAATTATCATAGAGCATGTGCACAGCTTTGTTTGTTAGGCGCTACAAGAAGTTGTGTGGCCTCTTAAGGAACAACCTGAAGTGAATCAGAGATTCAGAGCTACAGACCAATGCAAATCTTAAATTAAATGTAGTATATTTATCTTACATATTTATTAAAAACTTTTGGGGAACCAAAATGAGTTTCCACAACACAGAGACAAAGTGGGTGAGTAATTCATTTATTGGACCAACTTCTGTTGATGAAAGACATAAGATCTTGAGCTACACAGAGCTCTTCTTCAGGTCTGCGAAAGGTGCTCAGAGTGTCACATTTAAACACAAGGTCGAACAGCTTTTTGAGCATAAGTAGCTAACACACATTTCAAGGGATCATTCAAGGTGAAGTGGCTAGTTAATCCCTCTGCTGTCAGGAGAAAAAGTGGGGGGGAGGGATTAGTGGGTTACAGATAGTTGTTATAAGACATAAATTCAGTTTCTTTAAATAGACTGATTTTTAGTGTCTAGCAAAGGTATGAATTTGCACTCCCAGGCTTGTCATTTCTTTGACTGAGAAGTCAGCTATGGAGTGCTCATTTTCTGAAAAGTGTTTACCCTCAGGTGATAGGGTGTTTTTGTCTTTCATCATTTTTCTGTGTGAGTTCACTTGAGAAGATAACAATTGTCTGGTTTCATCCACATCGTTTTTGTTGGGGCATTTAGTGTGCTGGATGTACACCATATGTTGTTACAGGCAAGTGTAGGAAACAACAGATCTTGAAAGATATGTTGTGGTGGGTATTGATCATTGTAGAGTGGAGAGATGTCTGCAGGTTTTGCATATGTTCTGGTCGGGCCTGGTTCTTCTCTGAGTTGGCCCTGGGGAGCTTGTTTCTAATGATGAGCTTGGAGAGGTTGAAGAGTTGTTTGAAGGCCAGAAGAGGGGCTTCAGGAAAGATTTCTTTCAGAGTGTAGTCCCCATCCAATTGTTTAATTATAGCCCATATGGATTCCAGTGTTGGTGATAGGTAAGAACTAAGGGTGTATGGTTGAAGGAGGCTTTCCCCCTGATATTGAAGCAGATTCTCTTGGAAATTTGGGTGGTCCATTCTATGATGCAATGTACTTCTCTGGAGTGTCCTGGTTTGATGAGGGTGGTTTAAGAGTGCTAAGGTTTGTATGCCAGACTTTCTCCTTGGAGCGTATTCTGTGATATGGCTGCAGATAACAGATTTCTTGATGTGTTTTGGCTGGTTACTGAATCTATGAAGGAAGGTGTGGCAATCTGTGGGTTTCTTGTGTATAGTTGTCTCTAGAGTTCCATTGTTGAAGCGGATTATGGTGTCCAGGAAGTTTATGGATCACACTCTTCTTAGACTACTCCCACACCAGCATGGACTTTGAATGGTCTCTTACAATATGTGAGAGACAAGGTGGGTGAGGTAACCTTTTTTTTTTTTTTGGACCAACTTCTATTGGTGAGAGAGACACGCTTTCAAGCTACAAAGAAGAAGAGCTTGGTGTAGCTCGAAAACATGTCTCTTACCAATAGAAGTTGGTCCAAAAAAAGAGATTACCTCACCCACTTTCTCTCTCTAATATCCTCGGTCTGACATAGCTACAACAACTCTGCACCTTTACAGTATGTGTTAACTACTTATGCTAAACAATATATTCTACTTTGTATTTATCTGTGACGCTTTCCCTTCCCAGTACCTTTCCCAGACCTGAAGAAAAATTCTGTGTAGCTCAAATTCTTGTCTCTTTCACCAACAGAAGTTGGTCCAATAAAAGATATTACCTCAACCACTTTCTCTCTCTAATATCCTGGGACCAACACTGCTACAACAACACTGCAAATTTCCACAGCACGGGTAGTCAAGAACTGGAGAATTAAAACACAAATACGGTACTTGTATTCCTAAACCTTTCCTGTCTTACAAAGGACACAGTTCAATTTTCAGCTCTAGCTTGTCTCAGGATTCAAGTTGTATAATCACATGGGTTTGCAAGGGTCATTTATCATATCTCAGCTTGCCTTCCAGCAATAAATTAGTCAGTGGAAATTATGTGACTAAAACCCCATATAGCAGTTTAAAAATGTAGATTACAAACTGTAAAACATATTTAGCTTGGAAATTAATATTTGTGATAATGTAAACATTGATGTGGAACAGTCCTGAACCATTTATGGGTCACCTTTGATTCTATAGCCGGTCAGAGTTTTTCATTCCAAAACCTTTTGATGGAAAATGCTTTTGTTTTTGTCAAAACAGATTTCTGCTGGACATGTCTGTTTTTGACAGCATTTTTTTAGATTTTTGTTCATAAACTTAACTAAAAATTGTTTGGCTATTATGATTTTTCAGAATTTTGATGAAAACCCTAGAACTTCTGCAGAAAAAAGTCAACTTTTTAGTTTTCATCTAAATATTCCACTAGAACCAAAATATTTTCCAATCGGTTCTAAATTAATTTCCCTTTGGACCTGAAACTGGGATCATTTATGAAAACATGAATTTCTTCAAGTACGACAATAAAAGTAAAAGTTTATGATTTAAATGAGGGTATGTCTACACTGTAATTAAACACCCACAGCTGGCCCATGTAGCTGACTCAGGCTCACTGGACTCAGGCTACAGGGCTGTTTAATGACGGCGTAGATGTTGGGACTTGGGCTGTAGCCCGATGTCTGGGTCCCTCCCTCCAACAAGCCTTAGCATCTACACCACAATTAATCAGCCCTGGAACCTGAGTCAGCTGACATGGGCTAGATGCAGGTTTTTAATTGCAGTGTAGACATACTCCAAATGTCTAATGAGAGGGAAGGCAGATAAAAGGTTTAACTAGTTAAAAAAATCTCCTTATCATGTTACTTTGCATATATCTTCATTCCTGATGAAACCTTCTTCAAAGTATTCTATCTGAAAAAAAGCTAATTAATATATTTCAAATGAAGCAGCTGATAGCCAAGTTTTAAATTTCCCAATTTAAGAAAGAAACAAAGTACAGAAACAGCTACTCATCCATTTTTTTTTGCTTGTTGTGCTTTTTACTTTAACTCAGAAGGGTCAAAAAGTAGATCTCCTAAAAATGACAAGATTGCTTTTTTTATAATCTTAAAACAGTGTATTGAATATATGTGGTTTCTGACGATCTGTGTACATCTCCCTCTTTACGCTTGTAGGAAGGACAGATGAAATGCACCCACTTATACTGAGAGTGAATCAAACAGATGTTTGTTACTCATCAGTATGGAGGGTAGCCAAAGAGCAGTAATTATATATTTGAGTTAATACATAACAGAGAACCTTACAGAGAAGATGCAGTGGATTCACTTAATGCTTTTTGTCCTCACAGAACAAGAGTGGCATACAATTGTCAGGCATCCTGCAGAGTATAAACCAGAAATATTCCAGTCTCCTACAGTGCATGTTTGTGTCTGACTGGGGAACAGTAGGGAAAAGTTCACAGACCTCTAATGTTTGCTGCATTCCACTTTGCTGCGGTGTTTTTTTTTTTTTTCTTGCTGGAAAACCTTTTTATAAATTGGTAGCAATATATCAAGCCAGAAACATGTGAATATTGCTTTAACACTTTGGCAGAGAGCTATATATGATCATTTAGTTGAATCACTTTGTTAGATTACAAACATGGTAGACAAGCTACATATTTACAGTACATTGACACAACAGGATTAAAAGATAGTACATCATTTCCTGTCATTATTCAAGTTTATTATTTTAGGTTTACTTAATAACCTATTTTCTCATCAGAAAAATGGCAACAAACTAGAGAAAGGGGTCATTGTTCATGGAAGAAGCAAATAAAATCCATTTACCAGTATTTGAGCCACTTGAGAAATATTTGTTACAGTAGAGCTCAGTAGCAGAGGGTTCATTTTCATGGTAGTTTATAAGAAGAAACTGCTTGAATTGTCTGTCCTGTAAATCAATCTGTCCTGATTTGGTTTATGGAAAAATGAGAAATGCAGATCTCCTGCTTTAGATGGGCAGGGAGGAGGGTGAGAGTGCAAATAGGAAGAACTTAGCTAGAACATGAGCAATCATTTTGTTTAATTTATTTTTTTGGTTTAAAACACAAAAAATGACCATCCAGCAGCTTTGAGCTCTCATATTGATAGCCAATTAACTCAAGCAATCAGTAAATCAAAGCAAGAGAAGATAAATGCTATTGAATAGTTTTGAAGCCACATTTTCAGCAACCTCTATAATTCTTACAATGTAATTGTTTGCACTTTTGTTTCCTTCACATTTAGCCCCCAGCTGCTAAAATTTCACATAGTAATTAGGAGAAAAAATTGTTTTTTCTTTGTTTCATGCTTGCATGTGTGTGAGGTCAGCTGTTGTTCCCTTTCTTTTCTGATCTGACCCTCTTAATCCTGTCACCTCAAAACACAGAGAAATGATTTTTAAAAGATATGTCTACTTCTCTTAAATCTTGGCAAAGCTAATCCAGCTGTCCTGTTGTGTCCACAAAAACATCTCTTTCCCACATGCAGTGCTTCCTGACGGTTGACTTTTGAGAAATATATACCCTTTGTGAGTATAGTGTAGTAGGGGTGGAAATGTATATGCAACCTACCTGTTGAAATATCAAAAATCCCTCCTTCCAGCAGTGAAAATTGAGTTTTTTGTTATGAGACTGTTACACGCACACAGCAAAACAATACGCCACAGTATTAGTCAACCTCCTGTCTTATGAGTCCACTTAAAAGTGCTGCCAAATGTGTTGAGTACAGTTAAAAGACCAGTTCATTTAGTCAGCTCATTGAAAGGAGAGAAGTTTTCAGTTTACATATGTTCTGTTACATATTTTCAGGAAACAAAGATGATGTTTGGCCAATGTTGGCATCCAAGAAGCTGTTTTCTGGCTAAGAAGATGTTCTGCTCCATCGTAGCATGTGCAATGATCCAAACAGCTGGCAGATCCACAGATGTGACTATGCCATCACTATGAGTAAAAATCATAAGCAAAATTTAAATTATGTACTGTGATCATCTGTGATTATATGATGACTATACAGTTGCCATATTTGTTAGCCAACTGTAAACACAAGGCACTGGGAATAGATCATACAGGACTTGGTTCATGTGCCACAGGTTAGCTCAGCTGATGGAGGAAACAGTTTGTATAAACAAACATTGACTTCCAGCCAATGTTTCTTTTGGGAGAGCTTGATTTTGCTTCTCCCCATGTCATTTTGCCTTCTGCTTTTACTTTCCCTTTGTTTTTTGGGGGGTTTTTTTGTCCTCTTTTTTATTTCCCAAACCATTTCACAATCCTACCCGTCTTCATCTCTCCTCACCTGGACTTTGCTAGTGATGAGGCTACAAAGTGTGCTTTCCTTCCTAGTTTCCTATATCAGCTCCCTCACCTGAAAGATAGGAAGAAAAGGTGTTGAGCACCAAGCAGAGGAGCATTTATCTAATCCATGCTGGAGTAACTGAGTGAAAGGAATAGACTGGCACTGTGCCTTACTCTCAGAACCAGAGCATCTGTTGAGGTGGTCATTTTTGTCTCCTATTTTTATGAAACGTTATTCCTTGTTTCTTTGTTTTGTTTCTAACCATCTGAAGCAGTATCTCCTGTTTTACAGCACAAGTTCCTTTAATTTGTGTCTTTACCTAGTAGATTTCAAAGTGAAATGTGGCCAGTTTGGGAAATTTACTGTGCTCAGATAGGGGACAGGGAATGATGCAGTGTGACTAGAAAAGTGAAACTTGGTAAAACACAATACAATTCTGTAGGGATGCTGACAAAAAACAAAAAAAGGACTGTGGTGGAGAAGACTAGGAAGAGAGACAACTAGAGAACAGGTCCTGGGGGAGATGCTGCTGAAGGTGGTAGATGAGGGGAAGACATAGTGGATGGGAGAAAGGAGTTGCCTACATTATAGACCTGTTTGAGATTGGAGTCTGATGTATTCCATCTAGTGGAAGGTAATCATTTGTGTGTACATGCACACTCTCTCATATCTGTCACAAAAGGCATAAAACAATAGAATTGCAAAACTGACTCTTCTTATAGAGTGAGTCCCTGTACTGGATCTCCATGGCATTTTGGATAGTAAAATTGGGAAAGAGTAGAGCTGGAGAGCTGCTGATCTCCATCACATGCTTTTCTCCAGAGGTGGCAGATAGTTAAGCGTTGATCTTCATTTACACTAATGGTACTAAAAGTAGCATCAGTCGAAGCTTTGGGGCTGCATCATTCTCAGGAAGGTGTTTTACATGGAGTGGGCAATCACTGACAAAGTGGCACAAGAGCCATGCAGTTAAATGGGTGGTGCATAAAACTTGAGTTTCCTTCCCCATGAATTTCTGTGATCCATGGGATTAGAAGGCCAAACTACCTGCTTCTATGAGGTAGTTATGACACAGTACTAGCACTAGTACTATACAGGCCTAGCAATTTGTTTATTCAGACAAGAACTATTTATTTTGGGCTAGATCTGGGAGTCCTCATTCAGGCAAAACACCACAAGGAGTTCAGAATAAAGTCTTTTGGAAGAAATATATTGGTTTATACAGAAAAAGAAATGAAGGGGGGAATTTGATATGATGGGTTGCACACACCCTCTTCAAGCAATCAGAATGTTTGGAACTGAACCTGATATAGTTTAATATTTGCAAAGTTTCTCATCTACCAGAATCTGATGCCTCTTTATTACCTAAGATTTAATCCATATGGATAATAAATTAATAGATGCACCACTTCTGCCTACTGATAGAAAACTGAGCCCGTTCTCATATTAAAAACCCCCACAGATTTTAGTTTGCTCACTGTCTAAATAAGTGTTACAGGAATTGCAAGCATATTAAATGTGGCAAGTCAGGTCCTTATTGTAACTAGACTGCAGCAAATGCAGGCTTTCATTCTGTTTTCCTTGTAGTCATCCATGAAGATAATATTGCACAAGAGTTATGGGGTTTATATGTGGTGGTTTGCTTTGGAATTTCCTTCATAGTGACTTGGTGTTCTATTATTCTTTAATATGTGAGCAGAACTTTTTTCAGGCAATAGAAGAGAAGGTATGAAATGCAGACTGCCAATTTACACTGTCTTGTTCCTATTTTATTAGTGGTAAACAGCAGGTGAAAACAAACAGACCCAGTATTTGTACAATTTTTTTTCGAACATGAGGAGCATTATATTGTACTACCAGAAGAAGTTCATTTTAGTAGTTCAAAATATTGTTTGTTTGGCACATCTAGAAAAAAGTGACTATATAAAATTTATATACAATTGTGTAGTTTTATCTCTTTAACTTTGTTCTAAAGTATTTACAAAATATATTTTACATGTTCCAAATGGTAATCTGCTGAATAGACTAATCTGTGGCCATAAAATAATACAAGCTGTCAGGACGCTATTTCAGAAATATTGGATCCTTCCACAAAGCCAACTTAGAAGTTGCCTTTTCCTTGTGTGACAGAATTCTTTCTATTTGTCCATGGATAAGTCTGCTGCCTACAGTAAGTGAAAGCAATTACAAAGACACTTATGAGTCTATTAAATTAGCATTCTGAATGATCTTGAAAGTAAAAAGAGATTTTGTCTGTCCAGAAAAACACATTTTTCCAACTGCTTGTAGGATGTAGTATTGTAGTATGGCTGGATGTTAAAATAGCACTGAATTTTTAGGTGCTCTAAACTGCATATTTTAAACCCTTAATCAAAGAGAACATTGATTTGTCTGTTTTGGGGAATTCAAACCTTTTGCTTTAGGAGCTTCTTGCAGACAGAAACCTGTTCAGTGCCCAGTTACAAGCCAACTTTCTTTTGCACCAGCACCCCTTCTCCCCGAACACTCTAGCTTCTATAGTAATTTTCTCAGTGTGCTCCCACCCTGTTCATAAAGGGGCAGCTTCCATTTCTCATTATATAATTTATATCACCATTAACAAAAAATATACAATAATAAACAAATATTCAAAATAGTTACTAAATATAAATAACATTTATTTCTAAAACATATATTCCAGGGACCTCTGACTCTCTCTGGGTTAAACAAATGTTCCAGCATTCAACAACTACTATATTACATATATTTCTATTTTTCCCCCTTAAACTGCAGCTTAGCTTTGGTAGCTAACCATGTCCACCAAACTGTAGACTTGTAAAAGGGTTGTCCCAAATGATCATATGTCAGTATCTCCTTTGGCCATTGTATTCTGATTATCTTTGCGGTTTTCCTGTAGACAGTAGTACCTCTTCTTCTACTGATGTAGTCTCATCTGTTGCTGACTCTGTCTGAGTTATGTCTTCTTCCAAATGTTCTGAAATGGAGTTGTCAACATGCAGTTCAAGATCAGGGAGCCCTAGTCCCTCTGGAAATGGCTGGAGCTGTTGCTTCAGGATTCAGTTGTCCTTGTTTCTCTGTGCAGAATATTTTTTTCTTGTCTTGTACCAGCAGGATAATAAGATGGGTCAACTGATGAAACTGGTTCAGTTCCAAAAATCTTCTCTTTCTGAGATTTCAGTGTCTTCTAGAACAGTCTGTGATTCCTTCAGTCTTTATGCAAAGACACTCCCTTTACTTTGGAAACACCTTTGTTGTTGGAGGCTCTTGACTAGCCTGTTCAGAAATAATGCAGTCAAGGCATGAGCAAGTTGCGATGGATGATGCTACTTCTCCCTGCTCCACTTGGGTTTAACCTCATACATGAGGCTATCTTCTCCTTGTCTCTTAGTGACTATATGAACCTGATCCTCCCAAATGCTCAACATTTTCCTGATCCTCCCTTCTCTGACGGATTCCTCACCAACATGCAGTCACCAGGCTGAAGCTCAGGTCCTTGCACTTTTCTGTCATAGTATTTTTCCCACTAGCAACTGATTTCTGAATACTTTATTTTGTACAATCTAGTAAGCTTCTTTCATCTGCCTCTTCCAGCGCTCAGTATTTCTCTCACATGTGTCACTTTTTTCTTGACCTGGACTCAGTCCAAATAATAAGTCATTAGGTATTTTTGGGTGTTTCCCTTACAAAAAGTAAGAAAGGTGATCAACCTGTCACTTCACTAGTTGTGCAATTAGGCATGCACCACTTTGTTTAGATACTCCTTCCAGTTTGATTTCATGTCTTCCTCTAGAGTTCTGAGCATGCAGAGTTCAGCTCCATGTTCAGGTAAAGCACTCGGCTGGATTTACTTGAGGATGGCAAGGAGTTGTTTCAGAATTTGTGTGTATTCCTGCAGTTTTTTTTAAATAGCAGCTTCTCAAACTCCTTTCTTTGGTCATGGTATAATTTTGAAGGAAATATAAATTGCATTGTGAAGTCATTGGAGATATTCTCAGCAGCAGTTCTGCCAGATTTATTTGTAGTAGGGTATGCATGAATAAATTTTATGAGATTATGCACAGTCACAAGGATGTAGTCCTACCTTATTGGATGTGGAATTCGCAAGCCAATTCGCAGCAGCCTCATCAGTGAAGTGCAGAGCACTCAGTCCATCATCAAATTTGATACACATGATTGAGTGTAGCTTTGTGTCAACCAACTTGATAGGAGACAAATGAAAACAGACTGGAGCTATAACTAGAAACATTTAGTTTAGCCAATGTCATCACATATGTTACAAGGTTGTTATCACTATAGACTGTAAATGAAGTTGATTAAAAAGGTTCAGCAATTACCTCTTCTGTGTGTAACCCACTTTAGAACTAGAAACTTGAGTTTCCCAGAATGCAAGTGGTAGTAGTTCTTTGTAGGTGTCAGAGTTTTGGATCTGTAGGCAATCACCCAGAATTTTCCTTCTTGCTGCTGGTACAGGACTGCCCCCAGGTCTTCATTTGAGGCATCAGTGTGCAACGTGAATGCTTTCTGGAAATCTGGGTATGTCATGTTCTGAGGATTGGACAGAGGAGGATCTGAGGATTGTTCTAAAACTCTTTGATGAGGTTCCATCCATATGACTGGTTAGGTGGGT
Organism: Emydura macquarii macquarii; assembly: GCF_026122565.2. Lineage (NCBI taxonomy): Eukaryota > Metazoa > Chordata > Testudines > Chelidae > Emydura > Emydura macquarii. The sequence goes on along the minus strand of NW_027131527.1, from coordinate 18,692,521 downwards.
GATAGCCTTTACTACCAGAGAGCTTGTTTCCTTTACATTTTTGTCTTTCTGTTTTGGAAGCCAGGGTGTTTGGTACTGGAAAGGAAATTGTGCAGTGTTTTTCCACCCTTGAAAAATCATTTATAAATCTTCTCTAATAGCTAAGGAACCCAACCTTCCCCCCCCCCCCCCCCATTTCCCTCACCATGGAAGGAATCCTTTCTTTCAAAACCTGGGCAGCAGTTGTGGCTTTTGGATCCTTCAGCTGACACCATCCTTTCACAATAGCATACGTCCTTCTTGAACAAATCTCATTTATTTGGTTGTAGTTCTATACCATTTTTCTGTAGACTTTTGAGAACTTTCCTAACATCCTTCATATTGTACTGAAATCTTTGCTGTAGATGAGCACTTCATCAAGGTAGGGTATACAAATTTTACCTCTAAATATTCTAGACATTCTTCCATGCAGCATTGGAATGATGCAAAGGCATCATGAGTCCAAAAGGAATTTGAACCCATTGGTACAATCCCCAGGTTATGATGAAGGCAGTCAAGTGTGCACTTCCTTCATTAATGAACTCCTGAATGATAAACTGTACCTTGATCAAGGACAGAGTACCATGAATTTCCACCTAAGCTGGATCTCTAGAATTCTGGGTATAGGATTTCCATCTGGAATAGTTTTTGTTTGTTTGCTTAACTCTATAGTCCATACTTAGTCATAAGATGACATCTTTCTTTCTCACAGAAACCATGGGTGGGGAATATGGTGACTTACATCTTTTTATCCACCCTCTGGCAAGAAAATGTTTTGTGTAGCTCTTCACTTCCTCATACAATGGTTAGGGGATGGCATTATATACAGGAGTTTTGTCAGTCAGTTTGTCTATTTTCATAGTTTCAATACACCTTACATCTGAATCATCCCAAGCAAAAGTGTTGCATTCTTTGCTCAGCATTTCTCTGACTTCATGTTTGTCCTCTGAAATGTTGCAGGAGGGTCCCATATTTCACTGTAGGTTTGTGCTGTGTCTTTATGTTCAGCCAGCAATATTGACTGGTTATTGTAATATTAATTTCCTTTCATTGGATTCCCACTTTCTGGCTTCTGTGGTAATTGCATTGGATAGATAGCTGCAACCAGCTATAATCAAGGTGGCATCATGTTCAGTGACTCCAATATGATGAGATTTTCCTTTTAGGAGGCTTATTAAGTATTTTGTAATGTCCAGACCTTGAAACCATGGCACTGTTTCATTTGGAATAAATAGTATGTCTCCCTCTGTGGAATTGTTTTTTGCTATACACTTCATTTTAATGGTTTGTCCTATTGGAATAGTGATCTCTCTTGTTCCTGTCTTGACTGTGCAAATATCCTCTGTCCTTTTGCTCTTCTGCTATATTAAATTAATTATGTTTGCTTGATTTACCTCTGTGAAGTGCTGCAGTTAAGGAAGGGGTCGTTCCTTGAGTCATAATTAAGGTTAGTCGTTCCTTGAGTCATAATAATTTCTTCAATGATGTTGAAGCGTATTAAAGATTGTTTTGTCTCCCCACAACTCACCAGAATAGGGACACATATCTTAATAATATGATTGGCATTAGGCTGTGATAAGTAGAATTCTATTTCAACTCAACCGTCAAAAGGAACTGTAGTGCTATTCACTGTTTATATCTAGTCTTCTTTCAATATCTAACACTTCTTCAGTGGGTCTTACGTCCAGCTCTGGAAGATAGTCATCTTTCCATTGTTTATCAATCACTGATACCTTGGCATCTGTGTCCCATGATGCTGTTATTTTTCTATTATTGAAGTTATACCACTCTAAATACTTTATTTCAACTCGCTTGGTAACTTTTCCTTGTTGTCTCGGAGCACTTACATTTAAAGCTTTGATGAGCCGCAGGATTAGGTAATTTATTACCGTTCTCTATGGAGTCTTACTGGATTTGGCAGATAGTTTTATGTTTTCTCCAGTGCTGCAGCTGACAATTCCTTGAACAATACACTTCCTGAAGACAACTTGAATACTGCATACATTGTCCTTCATCTCCTCTTTGTTGACAAAATGATTGATCTCTCATTTCCCAGTTGTATTGACCTCATACCAAACATCCTCTTGTCCAGTGTGCACTGCTACCACACTTGTAGCAGTTATTGCATCTTTTAATTGTTTTTTTCATTTGCAGTTTTGACAGTGTTTCTGGTAACTCTTTGGCATTTGTCCTTTCTGGTTAGCATAATTTGGGGAATTACTATAGGTCTTCCCTGAACTCATGGTCTTTGTGAAATTTTTGATTGCTTCACTATTCTATTCCATCTGAGTAGCTAATGAAGTTGGATTTGACAGGGTTTTTTTTGACAGTGGTCAGATTTTAGTTTCATCTTCTTCCAAAATAGATTGCATAGTATTTATTCGTAATAGCCTTTGTTGCCCTAATGCTCTTAGTTTTTTCTGGTGCTCCATTTCAATGTTATAGGCAGTATTCAATTTTTCCAACAAAAGTTCATCAGCTACATTTAAGTCCTGCAAGTATGGTTTTAGGCCGGCTCTAATAGTCTCATTATGTAACCTAGACAAAATAGACTGTAGAAATTGACTTTGGACCAAGTCAGGCTAATACATTAGTGTAGACTCCTGTCTTCTCTGATGCAAAGATAATTTTTTGATGAACATCCATTGCACACACCAGAAAATCCAATGGAGTCTCTTTGGGTTCTTGAATTGCTTCAGATAACTTTTGATAGAGATATGTGGCATTTTCTTCAGAATAATGTGTTTGTAATAAGGATCTGACATAGTTTGGGAAATGTGAGATCACTCTTGCCCTCCAGATAACTTTGGAGTTTTAATCCTGAGCTGACTGCACAAATCACACCTTCTATAATTTCTGGCTCTGGATAAGCTCTTCTTTAATCCATTTTCAGTTTGGTATTCCAGATTACTAAATTTAACTTGTCCTTTTGTGTGGCATCACCAATCTGCCCTATAATTCAGGAATCTTTCCTAAATACTAATAGCAGGTTTTGATGGTTCGGAGGCGGTTTCCCTATTACTGTCATTTTTAATAGGCTGCACTCGTTCATTTCTCATCCTCTTTTTCATTAATTCTCTCTCATCAGTTGCTCTATTGTCTTTTGATGCTGCAGCACTACCTGTTCCATGTTCTGACAAACTAGCAAAGCTATTTTCCACTCCTGAGAGGTGTTTTCTTGTTTAGCCTTTTCTGGCTCTGATTTGTCTTTCCCTTTCTAAGTCAGATCCTGAAAATGATCACTCAGATGGAGTAACATGGACATTCCTTCAACCTCCATTGAGCTAACAGATTCACTCTCTAAATAATATACTTGGTCAAATCTCTGTGGCTTTTGCCCCTTACGTTTGTTTGATCATTCTCTTTGATTTGCAGCCCTTCAGTCATACTCTGGAGATTCTGCTCTACTAAGGAGGCACAGACACCTTTTAGTCTCAAGCAGCAAGATTTTAGTCACCACCATTTTGTGGTCTGTTCAAATGCACTCCTTCAAAAGGGCTCAGAAAAAATAATCTCAGTGGGGCTTCCAAATTTGTTACCCCCTTAATCACAAGACTCAGCTTTTCAAAGAGAACATTGCTTATTCTGGGAATCCAAACCTTTTGCTTTAGGAGCTTCTTCCAGATAGAGACCTCCTTCGTGCCCAGCTACAGGCCAGCCTCCTCTTTACTGCAGCGCACACATACTGAATGCTCTAGCCTCTATGGTAGCTCATTCAGTGTGTATCCATGTTGTTCTTACAAGGGCAGCTCCCATTTCTCATATTTATATCTCTAACAAAAATATATACAATAACAAACAAATATTCAAAATTATTACTAAATATTAATGATATAAACGTTTTACTAAAACATCTGTTCCAGGGGCCTCACACAAGATCAATAGTAGCTTTGGTATATATATACTACCGTCCTTATCTTTTCAAAATCAGATAATGGGATGTTTTGGTGGGAATATGTTTTAGGGTCATGAAATCTATTTGAATTCATTATTTGAAACCATATGTAATGTGATTTCAGATGGATATGACATGGTGTCCGAACTATGAAACTGTGATATGAAATCATATGTAATCTATGTACCATATAAATGAGGGAAGTGAGGGACAGAAGAGCAACCATGTGTTCCCCACATTGCCCAGCTCTCATCAGGGCACAGAGCAGGGTGCTTGTACAGATGGACCTGGCTTGAGTCAGTAGATGTGTGTGTTGTGCTGTTGCCTGATAGGATATGGCATGCTTTGGCCTTGAATGATACTTAGCTTGAAACACACACTTACCATGTAATGAGAGTGAAGGGGGGAAGAGGGTTGTACAAAATATTAGATGCAAGGTTGAAAATAAGGGCAAAATGGTATGAAATTCCTGGGAGGCATGAAGATCTTAGCTTTCTTTTTCCCTCTCCCCAGTCCAACCACAAAACAAATACCTTTTTTTACTCCTTAATTGTGATGATTTTGGTTTGCAAATTGAATTGGTGGTTGCTATTTTGCAAACTCTTGGGTTTGGTGGCTTCTAAACCTCAGAAAGTGCTCGAGTGGGACAAAGGGGATTAGTCACCCACAGGAGTGTATGCAGGAATTTAAATTTGAGCCCTTTTGCAGGGGCACATTCTGCGCTCCTGCCCTCAGAGGAGCTCGATCTCCCTCAGCCCTGGCAGAAGCTCGCTCTTCCCCTCCCCCAGCCCTGGCAGGAGCTTGCTTTACCTCCCACCTCCATGCAGGCTGGAGGAGTTCTGTGCCTCCAACAATTATTGAGGGGGCCCGTCACCCTACTTGTCTCCCTTTGTGCATGCCCCTGGTCACCAATAGAATCTCCTCCTGATATCAAGGTGGAGTGGATCAGACTTGCTCTTCCTGGTCCCTGAATAATATTTTAGTTGTCTGGAAAGCAGTGACTAGGTGGCTGATAGTTATATTATTCTGGAGCTGCTGGTTATGGCTACATAGTTAAGATTGCATTGACTCTATGTTTACATGAAACTATGTAATACCTGTTTGTAACATAAGCTCAGCCCTCTTAAATAACGAGTCACTTTTTCATTGAGGCCTTCATTCTCTTGCAAATTGATGACTGTAATCTTTTCCTGCTTGACCTGGATCACTGCCTACTCAAATCCTTTCAAAATGCCACTGATAAAATCACCTTCCCAGTCCATTGCTCTTATCATGTCTCACGCGCTCCTTCTTTATTGCATTAAACACAAACTGCTGGTCCTTCCCTTCAAATCCTTTCACAGTTTAGGTCATTCTTATTTTTTTGATCTCTTATGTCACTGCTTTTTGACCCACCTCTTGGCTCTGACAATAATGGCAGTCTCCCATCGGCACCAAATAGAAATCATAGAAATTCCAGCTCCAAATCACTTTGCACAGACACAATTCTGTTTTTCCTTCTTTAGACCCCCTTCAACCTTGATAGTCATAATAAACTACCCAATGATAAAACAACGAGAGTTCCGTAGCATTTCAAAGACTAACAAATTTAATTTCAGCAGGCATAAGCTTTCGTGGGCTTCAGCCCAGTTCCTCAGATGCAGTTGGTAGAAATAATACAGCAAATATTGACAACGTATATAGGAGGCATATATGTATATGTTGTCTCCTATATATGTTGCCAATATTTGCTGTGTATTATTTCTACCAACTGCATCTGAGGAAGTGGGATGAAGCCCATAAAAGCTTATGCCTGAGGAAATTAAATTTGTTAGTCTTTGAAGTGCTACGGAACGCTCGTTGTTTTTGCTGTATACAGACTAACACGGCTACCCCTCTGGAACTCTTCTACCTAATGATAACGTCCAGATAATATCCAGATAGCTTGCCTGTTTATTGATTCACTATTAACTTTTGTTCACTCATCTCACTGAAAAAAAACAAGCCCTTCTGACCTAACTAATTTGTTGTTTTGTGTTTCTCTTACTGTCATTGTCTGTTGTGTTTTACCCACCCCCCTCCTGTTGTCTATTTCCTGTTTAAATTGTAAGCTTCTTGGTGCAGGAAATGCCTTATGTCTGAACAGTGCACAACACAGTAGAGTCTGATGATGGTTAGGGTCTTTGAGTGCTACTGCAAAACAAATAAATAACAATATTTTCCTGTATCAATATATTATACTTCTGGATGCTGGGGGACAAGGAAGGGTTTTGGATAATGCAGAGGTTTGGATAATGGATCAGAGACCCACAGCTGTGGGAGAGGTCCTCTGCCCGCTGTCACAGAATTGAGCGATTGGGGATGTGATAATGGCTGCAGAGGGTCCAGGGTCGGTGATACCCAGTCCCTGCAGGCACAAGGTATACTGGCTCTGCAGCAGCACAGGGAGCCCTTTGAAGTCTCACTGTACCATGGGAGTGAGTGAGTGGGCCATGACAGCAGAGCTGCAGAGGGGTCCGTGTGCTGCCACTCTTGCCTTCTTAATTATTCCAACTCATGCTTCTCAGAATAAAATCAGTGTCCTCCATTCTATTTGAATAATCAGGAGTATACTGCATATGCATTAATCTTTCCCTCACCTCCAACATACGCTTCCTAGCCCATATTCTTCATGAAAGTTCCATCCAAAAATAGTGGAAGGTTTGCATTTTCCTCTTTCTTTTCTTTCTTTCTTTCAAATACCTGGATCCCTGAAGGATCAGTTCAGCAGATATAGCGATAAAGTTCTCATAATCCTAGTATCTTCTGTTTTACCAAAGGATCAAGTTTAAATCCTGAAATTGATAAAAGTGAAAACTCTGGAAAGTGCAACAGAGGAAAAAAAAAAACCCTCAAGTCCAATAGGAAATATATACTATTGGCATAGGACTGCAAAATACCAGAATTGGATATCTACTTTAGACTGTAAAGTATCTGGCTAAAGTATTGCTTATAGTACCCCTAGTCAAATATGGTATCCTGATTAGTTGCTAAACTTTTTAAATTAATTCTCCCTCAAAGCCTAATTGATATTCTCAAAGGAGGGTTAACTCATTACAGTGCAATATGTAACAAAAGGTAAAGGATTGACCCCAGAACATTACATTTATAATGTTTTTCTCTACAGATGTCTACTCTGTCATTCAGTGTTCTAGAAAGTGAAGTTCCCAGCCAAATGGAACATAACATTTTGAAAACAGTAGGAACTACAGGACAGAGAATAGCTTTTACTAGGCATTAAAAGCTCCAAGAATTTTGTGATGACTCTTATTGTATTGTATATAATTTTGATGACACAATGCTCTTTGCTACAACCACCTGTGCAATGCAGCAAATTATGGAGTCTATAAAAACATTTAGTGACGAATATGAACTGTTTCTGAATGTGACACAAAACAAAATGCATGTTTATTGACATGACTATCAAAAACAGTGTGTAGGTGGTCATCATGATTAATGGAAAAGCTGTAGAGGCAGTAGATGAATTTAAGTTTCTGGGGTCATATATATCCAGCCGAGAAGGCTGTTCCAAAGAAATAAAAAAATGACTAGGGATTTCTTGCTCAACTAGGGCCTCCCTTAAGAAAGTGTGGAAAACCCGTGGCATTTCAAGATGTAGGGAAGTGCAACTGGTGAAAAGTCTAAATTTTTTTCCATAATGATTTATGGATGTGAATTGTATGAAGTTAATGCTGCTGACAAGAAAAAAAAATATATATATATATATATATATTTTTTTTTTTTTGAAATGTGGTGCTGGCAAAGACTCTTGCATATCTCCTGGATGGAAAAAAATGAATGGTGGTTAGAAATATTATTGGAGAGAAGCAGACCTTAGTACTTATGTACTTTGGTCACATTAGACACAGAGATGGAAAGTTATTATGGAAGGAAAGGTCAAGAGTCATATAATAGGGGATGACCAGAGAGGTCATGGATGGATGGAGTGCAGCAGATCACTGGAGGGTCAGCTGCTGAGTACTCAAAGTTAGCGATGCATCTTAAAGGTTTCTGAAAATTTTGTTTTGATGTCACTGATATTCAGACATGAATAAATAGATGTACTTACTTATTATTGTATCCACAAATGAACCAGTCTGTAGTTGATAGTGGTCTAAGTTTTATAAGAAGGTCAAAGTAGAGCTCAGAACTAAAATTCTTGTTTGTGTACATATCATCCAGTTGTTCCAAGGAAAAAAGAATCTAATTATAGTAAAACATACAGCCATGCCTTTCAATATTTTGCTGATGTCCTTGTCATGCTGATAAATGCAGGGAAAAGTAACAAGATAAAAATATTTACTTAGGATTTTAAATATTAAAAAAAAAAAAAAAAAGACTGTTTGCTTAAAATACAAGTTATATAATTTAGAACCAGTTTGACGCCATTCTTTTATAAGACATCATAACCATACGTTTCCAACTACTTGCCAGAAGTTTATGGCAACTAAATATATCTAGAATGCTGGACTATACACCCTGGTCTGATTACACCAGTATCTTAGCTTATGAAAATATGTAATGAGTCTCCCTAATGATTTTTAATTAATGTGTTTTCACTGAAACACACAAATGTAGGGCCAGATATTTCAATTTACAGTAGGTGAGGATCCCGCCCAAAGTGAAAAGAATAATCTCACTGAATTTAATACTTTGTGAAAAAATTAACTGGAACATTTTCTACACTTTCAGAATAAATAGATTTTATTTATGAATAGATTTTCATTCAAAGGAATGTGATTTACTAGGAGTATCAGCATTTGTCAGAAATCAATATTTTTGTTTCAGCTCTAATGCATTTTAAGTTATAGTGATATATTTCATCCCAATACCTTTTTATAGTTGAAAACATTTACTGCAACTAAATCCCTCAGTCCTGCATTTATCATGCTTTGAATTTACCATGAGTGAAACCGATACATTTCTTTATATCACTACTGAATAATGTCTAAAACCAAGTCAATATTTTTAAAAAGGGAAAAATAAAAAGGCATTGTGAACCTGAATTACCCAATTGGCTAATTAGGTGTATAATTATGACTCAACAGCATTTGCACAGGTATGTGACAAATCTATTTTCCATTTTAAAATAATTTAACAAATGTATTTAACTTAAAAAATACATCAGTTTAATAATACAGTAACTATGCTAAACCACTTCAGGTTATCTATATGCCTTAATTTGAGGAGTGGGGGAGAGGTGCTTGAATTGAACATGCTGCCATGTACCAGTGTGAAGTCGCATATGCAAAGAGTAGAGGATTGAGAAGAAAACATTGTCATTAAAATTAAAAAGAAACCACTGAAGTCAAGGAATATTTAATTATGAGACAAAGCAAAATTATGACTCAAAACTTGTTTGATTTTTATTTAGAACCAAGTGTTTGTTTTCATTGTATCTTTATTATTGGTGAAAACTTCAGTGCTGTATTAATCGGGAAACTTCTATTTCCTCCTTCATTTATCACCAATAATTTGTTTGTTTCTAAGATTTGGTTGTGCTTTCCATACATATTGTGTTAAATTGACAATATGCCTAAGCGTTTTTTAGCAACAGAAGAAAGCTCTGAAGGTTCCTGCACATTTTCAGAGTTATCACCTTGACTCATTGAAATGATTTATTTAAATGTATAATACAGTTATGGAGTTGCAACTGCATATTTTCTTTCCTTGGTGGAATTTTTTCAATCTTCCTCAATTTACTAGATGAAGCAGTGACGTATTTTGGTCTGCCCTGAAACTTGCATCTTTCTTTTTCAACAAACCTTCATTTATTAATAACTATGGAAGTAAATGATCTGCATTTCAGGGAAGATCACTAAAGCACAAGCATGATGTTCTGATCTTCATATAGAAGAACAGCAGACACACTGAATTAGAAGGCAGACCTATGTACATTTCTGCTGACAATAGTAGTATGAGAAATCATTTTCTGCCCCCTTTCTATGGAAATCTAAAAAAGCAATATTTTCAGTCCAGAAAATTACTGCCTGATGTAAATATACTGAAATATTTTCTCTGGCTTCCAGTCAAGCAGTCCAAGATTATCTTGTGTATGTAAAACCTTATATTGACTTGCTTGTTCTTATCTTTGTGATATAATTGTCTTATACAGTCCATCTTTATAGTTTTGAGCATCTGTCTATTCTTGTTTGGTCCTTGGACCTTTGCTCATTTTGCATCTTCCCACCACTCATATTTTAGGCTTTTGGAATCCCCAAGTCAGGAAACATAAGCTTAAAATATAGTTATATTGTGGATACTTTAAATGGATTTCTATTTTATCTGACCCGTGAAGCACACAGAGAACATTAATATAAGTGGATATTGATATTTGGCTTAAAAATAGACCTTCAAAATAAGGGTGAGGTGCTGGGTGCCCTCCATCCCCGTTGACTTCAGGGAGAGTTGAGAATGTTAAGCATTTCTCAGGAGCAGGCCCATGATAAGAAGCTCAAAATGTTTTGCCTTATTTTCTATTATAATTCTCAAGTAAGAGTAGAAGAGGAGGCAAACAATGTAGGTAGTAATAGGATAAAATACAGAATTTCAGTGGTGCATGAAAATGACCATCTTCATATTAATGTGAGGAAGCAGTAAATACATTTTTATGTTTTTTTAAAAATCTAACTTTTAAGGGTGGGCTTATGCTTTGGTGACACACCCAAACTTTAAATTTCTTTAAGTGGGTGTTTTAAATGCAGAAGAAATGCAGAATCTGGACCCAATTAATATACAAAAATATCTACTTTTGTAACTGGGGTTTTGATTTGCTAAATAGAAATCTAGACTGTGTTCCTCTAGAATTTTTCCTTCATTTAGACATTTAATAATCCTCTCAATAGTATTTTAATTAAACTGGTAAATTACCTTTGTTTCAAAATGACTTTTTCTTCAGAAGATTTAAACAAAAGTCACTATCTCTGGCTAAATTATTGCAGAAAAACTTCAAATTGCTAGTCTCCCTTTTTTTCCTGAACCCTGAAGTTATTTTGATAATTGCTGACATTGTCGGAACATGTATGTACAACGTTTAGATAACTGTAATTTAAGCACATTTGTTCTAAATAAACTTGTATGTTTGAAACTAGGGAAGAGGGAAAAGTATTTGAATAGCCTCCTCCCAGATTATTTGGATGGTTCACAGAGCCCTTTAATGTTTCATTTCAAAACCATAAATAGAGGAATACATGCAAATGGATCAGTGAACTCCAGCATCATCAATTTTAAACAAATGTTCATAATGAGGGTGAGGGGTCCACAAAGCCATTCAGCAGCCGCCCTCAGTAGGGCACTTTATTCAGGTGTTGATAATATTAGTCTATTTAGTTAGCCATGATTCAGACTGTGAATATGAGTCACCCAACACACTAAGACCTATCATCCTTTACGAAAGCCATTATCATCCTTTTACGAAAATTAAATGGTTGCTCTCCTTAATTGGCGTAAGTACATAGTTGACAATGAGTGTCTAGTTGACTGGGTTACTCTCCGCATCAATCTTATTTTTGCTTCTTCTGGTCTGGAAAGTAACTGCATAGCTGTAATCCAGTTATACTCCTACATACTTCCACAAACTGCTTTTCCAGCTGCCAAATGCTGACAAGTAATTTTGATTGAATAATTTTTGCTTGGCACCTGAATGATACAGGAATGGGGTTGCAGTTATGAATGCAAGGGAACAATTTTCAAGGACAGGTGTGCCATTTTCTGTAAGGAAAATGTAGAGACTGTATCCAAATGAACAGCCTTCAAAAGGTGAAATGTTGTGATTTACAGGTGACAACACATTTCAGTTGAACCTCTAAACTAGCCTTACAGATAAAATCCAACATACAGCCTCATAATGAATCACATTAACGAATTCAGAGATAAATAATGCAGCAGAGCAATTGACTGTGCACAGCCTTCTCTTCTAATAGAGAATGATAACTAATTGCTTATGAAATAGCTGTATGCTAGGTCTGTAATACTGCTGTCTGAAATAGTGACGCATGAATGCAGTAGACTATGGTAAAGTGTGTTAATGAGATGAATATGACACAGTGTTTGCTATTTTATAATGATGTTTATTAGCGCTGGCATAGGTGTAGAGGCAATCCATAAGAATGTGCAAGCAATTCCTATCTTGGAAAAAATGCTGTAGTTTCAAAGGACAAATGAAAACAAAAATGTGATAGTAGTTTTGGATAATGATTAGGATATTGTGGATTGCTCCTCGTATCAGATAGTCAGAATAGCCAGTCAGTGACCAGAGATTTTCCTCCCTTTTTATTTTTGCTCATCACACTTGTTTCCTCAGCTGTGTTTCACCAGATATTGATCCTGGCAGCTCTGAAAAACTATGATGGAGTACAACCTCAAAAGAGGCAACAATTGCCCAGATCTGTGGTTTTCCCTTGAAGCCAGCTGTGGGACCAATCTGTGTGGTGTGCAAAAGCCAGCAGAACAGTCTGAATGCTTTATCTGATTTTTAACTTCTCCATCTATCGACAACCTACCCACTGTATGCATGAGAAGATAGAACAAGGATCCCAAACTCTGCTACTGAGAAGAACTGCACATCATCAGCTTCTTTCCTTCCAACCCCAGTACGTATTCAGAAATCCGGGAGGCATAAATTAGCTGAGCACAGAAGGAAGAGTAGCCCTATGGTAATGATGTAAGCTGTACAAAATATCACAATTCACTTCCAGACCCTGGCCATTGGACCTCTGAATCCAGGCCTCAGCATTATGTCGAATAAGAGAAGACTTCCTTTCCTCTCCATAGCACAATCACCACCTCCACTAGTTCTCACTCATGGGGAGAACAGACCTGAAAAGCTCTGGAATTTCTTGCAGCCAGACAGAGCCTCTTATAAGTGGCAATCTGCAAAGTCCCTTCCCTACATGAATTTTATTTTGTAGTTTTTATTCCTGTTTTCAAAAAAGTTAGTAACAATTCACAAATGATAGGATTGATTTGGGGGGGGGGAGGGGGGGGAAGGGAGGGAGAGGGGGAAGTCTACAAGGTATTGCAGAACAACAGATATATTCTTTGCTTTAGATTAAAAGACCACACAACAACTACATGACTTTCTTTGAAGCAGAGAAGAAAGCCGTTTTATTTCTACCTAGTTTACAGGCCATCAGCCCTTACCTAATCCCTGATTTCACCAGTAATGCTGATATTATTTTAGAGGTTCTCTTCTTCTTCACAGAATTTTTGGAAAGGGGAGAGGAAAGATTCCTGGGAGGATTGGCAAAGGATGGTGCATAGTTCATCATCAGCATGGCAAATCCCAAAAGGACATGACCTCTTTGCAATTCAAGTGTCACCCAGTTCAATCTCTGGCAAGGTGTACCTTATTTATGTACATAAATTGAATATACAGTCAGACCACCATAACTGGAAGCCTTGTTGTGCCACTGAAGCTTTTGGCACCCGTGTGATCGCCAGCTGTGAAGTGGCATTCTGTGATCTTCCATTCTTATATGTCCATACCAAGAAAGCTACCAAAAGTGAACCAGTGCTGATGGAAATGGTTGCTGGTTTTGGCTTCAAATATCCTTGTTTCTGATCTTGTCCTGCCACTTAATATCATAGAATCATAGAATATTAGAGTTGGAAGGGACCTCAGGAGGTCATCTAGTCCAACCCCCTGCTCAAAGCAGGACAAACCTCAGCTATATCATCCCAACCAGGGCTTTGTCAAGCCTCAGCTTAAAAACCTCTAAGGATGGAGATTCCACCACCTCCCTAGGTAACCCATTCCAGTGCTTCACCACCCTCCTAGTAAAAAACTTTTTCCTAATGTCCAACCTAGACCTCCCGCCCTGCAACTTGAGACCGTTGCTCCTTGTTCTGTCATCTGCCACCACCGAGAACAGCCTAGCCCCATCCTCCCTGGAACCCCCTTTCAGGTAGTTAAAGGCCGCTATCAAATCCCCCCTCACTCTTCTCTTTTGCAGACTAAACAAGCCCAGTTCCCTCAGCCTCTCCTCATAAGTCCTGTGCTCCAGACCCCTAATCATTTTTGTTGCCCTCCGCTGCACTCTCTCCAACTTGTCCACATCCTTTTTGTAGTGGGGGGCCCAAAACTGGACACAATATTCCAAATGCGGCCTCACCAATGCCGAATATGAAACATCTAGTGGAGACGATGAAAATTGAAAACATCAATCCAGTGTTTTTCAGTCTTCCTCGGTGCCCACATTTGATTTCCATACACCAGAGTTGGTAGAACTGTGATTCTAGAGATAGGAGGTCTTGTAGCAAGCCTGTTGTCATGATGTCCCACAGAGGCCGCTGAAGAAGTCAAAATATTGCAGCAGCTGCTGCTATAAAAGAATCCACATCTTTTGAGCATCCTCCAGCACGGTCTATGATGCAGCCCAAATATTCGAAAGCTGGCACCTGCTTGATGTCCTGTCTGGACACACTAATACTAAGATGGTTGTAATCTGGAGCTAGAGGCCATTTGATGGTAATTGTCAGGGAATTAGGTTTATCCAGATGAATAACTAGACCAGTGCACACTCTTTCATGCCCAACCTTAATTGGCCATCAGCTGCAGCGATTCACCAAAGTGAGCCAACAAGATAATGTCATTAGTGTATTCAAGACCTCAAAGCAGAATGGTAGTTCAGCCAACAACTGCCTCCTCAAGCTTACCCATTAACCAGTCAGTGCCAACGATGAACAACGATGGTGCCAGAATGCAGCCTTGCTGAACTCTAGGGGAGATAGGAAACTGTGCCCTGTATCTGCATTGACTTGAAAACTGCTTTCTGTTCCATTAAGAGCTGTTCTATCAGTGACACTGTTTTCCCAGGGACACAGATCCTACTAACTTGCTTGATGCACTGAATCAAAGTTCTGACAGAAGACTATACAAAGTGCTGCACACAGTTTATCAAATTCATTTGTCTTCTCAAAAAGCTGTCTCAAGATAAATATCTGGTTAACCATGGAGCAATGAATACTTTACCCGGGACCAACAATAGAGTAGTACCTCTCACAATTTACAGTATTCTCGTAATCAGTAGGACCCACTTGTTCATTGCACAAATCCCCATTCTTCCCTGAACAGCATCAAATGTCTTTCAAAAAAGAGTCAAAAACTACTTTTGTTCAGGCGGTTCCCTACTGATAGTGTCCTCCATAGAAGATGCCTTGATAGTTAGGGCTCTGTTCTGAAACAGAAAGAGCAGTGACTTGAACTTGGGTCTTCCATAGTGTCCTAACCAATGGGCTATTGGCTATTCAATAGTGTGTGTGTGTGTGTGTGAGAGAGAGAGAGAGAGAGAGGCCTGGGTTCATCCTGTTGTGGCATGGGCAATTAAAAACAATGTCATGGGACAGAGAACCATTTTCTAGCTAGCTCTAGAAGTTCAATACAAAACCATTGCCCATACTAAAGGCATTCCAAACAAAGATTAGAAGAATACTCCCATACACATATCTGACAAGATGCTTGACTTGGACAGCACTAAAGCTATAGGATAGCAATTCCTGTACCATGAGAAGGAAACAAAAACCATTGCACTTATAAAAGAAGATTTATTGAAAGTATCAACATTATATAGTCTGTTTATCTGTCTAATCCCTTATACAGAAAATAAAGTTCCTTAGAATAAATCTTAAAATGATACAAGTAAAATAGCAAAGAAAAAAGGGAAAAGATTCCCTATGTATCTTCTGTAGGTATTTTTTTCCAAAATTTGGATACTGTCAATATTTGTCATCTAAAAACAATTGCGCTCCCTAGGTGAAGGGAGAAATATACACACATGAACATTAAACAGAACACTGAATACAAATAGATCAAGTAAAGCACAATTCAAAGCTACCTCCTTTATTTCTGGCTTGACAGCACTAAAGAGTCTTACTACTGGAGTAAAAGATGGCCATTACCTGTAGAAAAGCGTATTCTCGAATTATGTCCCAACTGGCTTTAATTGTCTAATAAAGGAAAGAAAAAGACCTATTTCCAACCATTATTATACATTTTAATCCATTCACAGAAAAGTGCCTCTTTTCTTGACTCCATGCCTCCAGGGACCCTTACCAACTTTATTTTCTTAAATCTCAAGTTATTTTTAAGGTCACTGACATGATTTCATTGGCATTCAGTCATAATGTCATCAAATTTGTTGATCAAAATCTTTTCTTTAACTTTCTCACCTGCCTTGTGTAGCATCAATTTAGAGCCTTCAAATATTATGTCCAGATATTAGGTGTTTCAGGCTAAAGCATTCTACACTTTTGAAGTTTTCAGAGATTCAGAATCTCAAAAACTGCACAAAATACTAATATGTCAAATGCCATTGGGCTCGGGATGGGAAAAACCAGATCGAATGTTTATCATTAGGAGTATTTACTCTATTAGCTTATCCTCTGTATGTATCTCTTCTCCCACAGTGAGGGGTGCTAAAATTGTGTGTGTGTGTGTGTGTGTGTGATAGAGAGAATGTGAACAAGTGTTTTCATCATTGAGCTCACTCAAGATCATTTTTTTAAAGAAAAATGTTCTTGTCACAAACCTGTGAAAATAGGAGGTAGGCACATGATTGGTTAGCTTAAAAACGTGCTTTGTTAAGTATTAAAATGAGTATGGTCACCTGAAGGTTTTAAATACAAACGAGTCAGAAAAAAAGCTTTATATATTTGCATTTAGAACACAATCTCTAAATGGAAAAATAGCTCCACTTTCACCTACTGCCTTTGCAAAAAAAAAAAAAAAAAAGCAAAGAAAAAAAAACCCTTGTTATGAAATGAATCAATTATTACAAACTCAACACTTAAATAAATAAATAAATAATGGAATTTTAAAAGAAAAAAAAATGCAGCAGACCAAGTCACATACAAAATCTATCATGGAATGGAATAACAAATAGTAATAGAAATTACATAGACAAAATCAAAGCCCACACACCCAAAGGAGATCATTAACAGAGATATATATAGAGTCCAAAAAAGTAACTTCTGCAATTCCCATTGCATTCCCATAGGAGAAGTGACTATAGAAATAGGGTTACAAAACCAATGGATAATAATGCAGTTAAATAGAATTATTTGGACACTTACTTCCTCTGAGGCTCCCTTGTAAAGGTGTAAGTCTCAATGTAATTTGTTATCCTTAGGACAGGTGAAAAGATGTGGTATCACCCTCATGCTCTGTAGACCAGTCTGATGCCTTTATCCATGGTGTGCAGAACCTTATTCCACAAGTGTCACACTGAGTTTAGTGAAGCTACTTGCAAAGTAAAGTGCCACTCTGCAGCACAATTAGTGCACCTGGTTTTAGACTCTGACAGTGTATACTGCATTAGAAATTATTTATATACCCTTTACCTGAATACGTTATACACCATCTTATACTATTTATAGCTTAGTAATATTATGTACACATATATCAAGTCTTTCTAAGTAAATATGTTTTTTGTTTTAAGCACAGCTTATGAGGAAATGAAGCAATGAGTTTCTTTTAAATTCATCCTAAAATAAAAATGTAGCAATATTTTGACAATAGCCTGGAGAGTAATCTGTTGTTGCAAACTTTATATGTTCTTTCTGTTTTCATCATTGAATGCAAGAAATGTTTTTGTCGAAGGTCTCATGATCAAAACACCATAGTTAACTTTTTTTCTGTTTTTAGAATTACTGTAAAACACCGCTTCCATTGACAGCCCATGTACTGGGACAATGCCGATCTTTCTACATCACCAGACACTTTTTTTCTGTGATGGAAACAGTTCAATGTTTCCTATTCAGTGTAGAACTACTTAATAAAAAATAATAAAAAATCTTAGTGGGAAATTTCATTTTTATATGTAAACCTAAAATCACACAAGCTGAAAGGATTCATTTTTATCAGTTTAAAACAAACTGATAATTTACTGATCTCTGATTTATTCTTAATGCAACTTCTGTATAATCTGTTCCATGTAAATCATTTGAAAAAAAGCATTATCTGCTGTGAAGGGTTGTCCATCCCACACAAGGTAGAGCAGGTTAATTAACCTGATAGGCTGCACCTGAGGGAGAGCCAGGGCTTGAAAGGCTAACAGATGATGAAGCCCAGCTGGGCAGGGGCAAACTGAGCGTGTATAAAGTCAGCAAGCTGAGAGCAGCCTGGGCCTGCATGGGGAATTAATCTACGGTGACTCCCAGAGAGAAGGGAGGTGTGTTTGGGGCTTTAGAACTGGGTAATCTACAGGTACTCATTTGGAGGAGGGAGTTTGGGTTGGTAAACCCAGAGGGTGAGGAGACCAGAAGACAGAGCAGGGAAGGACTTCAGGGAAATAGGAATGGGGTCTGAGAGCAAACAGACCATAGCTGCTGGATGTAGGGTTCCTGGACTATTGGCAGGACCAGGTTCCCCTACCATCTGCTGGGAAAGTGTCACAGGATTTTGCCATGGATTGAAGTGTATGAGGACAGTTGAGCCAGTAAGACTGGGATACCCCGGAAGGGAAGGATGTAGTGACCTGGCTAAAGGGCTGTCATGAAGAAGGAGCACCCTGAGTCCCAGAAAGAGAGCACTACTGGTGAGCCAGGGCGGCCACCAGGTGAGCAAGGGCATCAGGCTTCTGGGAAACTAATCCCCAGATGCAGCCACAAGGAGGTGCCCCAGTGGTAAGTAAACCCTCTGCCATCTGGAATAGCTAGAGAGTGCATCATAATTATTTCAAACAACTGTGATTAGATGGTTTAAACTTTTTCTGTTTAAATATTTTTGCTCCTGAATTAACAAGGTGAAAACTGAGGTTGAGTTCCTGTGAAATTGCATTTACTCTTCCAGATTGAAGGCTTTCGATCCCTTACCAGTGAACCAAGCATAATGCTATAACAGCTGGATTTTTATAGATGTTTAATCACCCAAAGATGCAGAGAGGCACTTGTGGGACTTTAGGCACCTCGCTATTTTTTAAATAAATGAAAGTTGAACTCTGAGGTGCTTTTATAAATCCCAGTAGGTGTCTGTTTGCATTTTTGGTGCCTAATTACCTTTAGAAATCTGGTCCTGGGGTGACTTAAAATTTTGCTGCAATTGGTTCAGAAGTCTGCAGCTTTCTTTCTGCCTAATATCATCATATTCTCAAATTCTTATGTTCTAGTGTAAAGGTGGAGAGAGACATTGTTGAAGTACAAGAGTAGTAATGAGTCTTTGTTACAGTAGAGCTTCCCAGTCAAATCAAACTCTGGCTGAGAAATATGAAAACTCCATATCACTGGATTTAATAAGAAATCCTTCCCGTTGGATTATCCTAGTCAGGCCGTCAGAAGAAGACTTATTTAGGTAATGGCTAGCAGTCCTTTAAATGATTATGTTATCACTGTCCTCCATGTAGAGAAATACCCTCCACAGCTATTTAGAAAATAGTGACGTTGTATCACATTTTGGGGGGTGAGCTTCCTCCAGGAGATATGCTTCTGCACAGAACTGCTTTTGACTTCTAAACTCAGCAAGGAGACTTTATGGATGTCAGATTTCCCTAGGAGTTTGATAGTCCACATCTTTTCACAACTGATCTCTAAATCAAAGTTCAGTGTAGTTGAAACAAATTTTCTTCCTCATTTGAGGGAGTATACCTGCAACTTGGATGTCATATTGGGCTCATAGCTACTACTGGATGTCCAGGAAGTCTTTGTTTAAGGAGTCAGGTTTGATTTATAAAGCTGTAAATGGATCCTGGCTACCTTAGGCTTCCTCTTTCTCCATGTGATCCCACAGCAGTTATGATTAACTTTTCTGTTCAGGTTTATGGTCCTCAGGCTTTAAACAAAAAAGACCTGATACTGTTAACTCAGATAGGGGCCCATGATTTTGGAACTTGCATATACCCCTCTATCCTCTGGTCCCCTACAAGGCCTCTATACAGTATTTTCCCAGGCTTGCCCTATGAGAGTAGGTTGACTTTGGGCCTGAATGGGGAAGAATTTTATTTATGATAGGGTGGAAGATAGGTTTATTTTGTTTTTTTTGAGAAAGAGATTTTGAAGACGATCCAGTTGAGTGTCTGTCTTGTTAAAAAGACTTGAAGGTGCTTAAAGGTTCAGATAGATGAAACTTCATCTATTTATTTCAAGTTACTGAAGCATCTATGAACTTTCTAAGTTCTTTCTTAATTCTTCCGTAATTCAGTGCTTTCTGGGATCTGTGAGATTTCTTGTACTTCGTCTTTCACCCTCATTTCTTAGAATTTCCTTTTGTTTTCTTCCAGCTATTGGGTAGCAGAACTGCTTCTGAATCCCAGCTTCTCTCTCAAGTTATACACACACAAGAACTTTCCCTGCTCTTCTGTCTCAGCTCTAAGTGGGCATTATATATGGAGCATGCTAAAAAACATTGTATCCAGTTTGTCTCCAAATCTTCTTTTTTAAACTATTTTAGAACTAATAATATTTTTAAGGACTTACTCCAAACTAAACACAAAGACTGTTTTATAAATGATTGAGATGCTACAATATTATCTTTATGCAGAGAGTATATATTCCTGGAGTCATCTGGAGAATGATCTATTGCTTAGCTGGCAGAGTGGTATATTAATACTAATCAGATGCTTTCCTAAAAGTACTTCTATTTCTGTTCAAAAGTTACATTTACATTGTTGCCACTGGTTCCTTGAACCAACAGAAATATGTTTTATATTGGTGCCAAAACTGGCTCCAAGGCGCCACACCGCTCAGCTCACAGGAATCAGATGGCATATTGTTCATTGCCTTTGGCAATAATGCACACCCTTGCCATAATATTTTTCATAATGATGAAAGTATTTTCAATACTCATGATATATCAACTCATGACCTTCCTTTTGTGGTCATGGTAAATAGTATGTTTAAAGTAAATGCTTTTTGTGGGTGTTTTGCTTATTAGTGGCAAAGATGAAACCATCATACTTTCCAGAGCTTGAACCAGAGGGGGGAAGTGGTGAGAACTCTATTGGCTTGCATTAAAAGTAATGGTTTGGTTTCTGCTGTTAAAAGGACACTGTCAGTTTGAATTTTTTGAAATTGACTAATTGAAGTCCCAGTTGCTGCTTTTAAATAATCTGATTTAAAAAAAAATCATTGAATGTTGTACCCCTTTGTATCTACTGGTATGCTGTATTGGCCTTCTATAAACAGCCCTACTTGTCACTAAAGAGAGCAATGGCCAGCTCTGAGTAAAGCATGGCACCAACTGAAACTGTTAACAGTGGCAATTAGAACAACATACAATTAATGGAAAATTTTAAAGCTGGGATTAACTGGATGGGAGGAAATAAGAGAAGAATGAGCTAGGAAGAGGCACCCTACTTCTATTTTGTCCTACACATATAGGTTCCAAGACTTTTATGATGTCACAGATGCAATACTATGATTTCAGTGTAAAATCATTTTATGAAGAAAAGGCAGGCTGTGAGGGAGCAAAGCACGGTTACTTTAAAATGTACTTAGTTCTAGGCTGATCACAGTCTCTACTGTTACTACATACCGCTTATCTCTTTGATCCTTTGTTTGCACAGCCTATAGAGAAACTCAGGTAGATTTAAATATTCCTTTTAGTTCCATTTTTATTGATGGTCTCATCTTTTCTAAATTAAATCAAGTTTTACTGCTAGTATTGAAGTATAATTAAAATGCATTTTTTCAGCATTGTGTACTCTCAATTAATATTTTTCCCTTGCTTGGTTAAGTAGTTTAAACAGCATTGATGCTTCATGCCGTTTCTATGTGCTTTGCCATTTAAAAAAATTTCCCTAGTATGACTACACAATATTCCAGAATTTAGAATGGTGGTACAGTCTCAACTTTCTGCACCAATGAACAGTTCTTATTAAATCTAGTGAAGGTCACACATTTGAACCTGTGTGTTAAGAAGAAAATGTTATCCTAATTTTGGTGTTGGCTGTGGGTTGGATCCTCCTGTCTGGCTGTGATGTGCATGCACAAGATCAAAGGAGGAAAACAAAAATATAGTTTTAACCTATCTTTATGGTCTTTTGATGCTGGGCCAGTCAGGAAATAATGCAATGCTTGATATAAATTAAAGAAACCCCAGGGCTCTGAGGGTTTGGCCCAGCAGCTGGGATAACCAAAGTAAGACTTGCTGTGACACTGGCAGAGGTATATGTGATTCGATGTTAACATCCAACTGGGGATAAAGAAGTCTAAGGTAGTATAAGGGAGAGACACATCACCCTGAATTTGGCCCTTTGGAAATCGCCAACTGAAGAATGAGATTCTGTGTGTGCTCATCACCTTCTACAAGTTGCTTTGCAGTGTTATGCCCAAAATGTAATCAGTCAGCTCAAAGCTGACTCTGTTTGATCTACTTGGTGAAGGCCATTACAATTAAATAATCCCTATTGAGGATTTAAAGTAGACAAACTGAAGACACGATATCAGAAGAGCCTAGTGATTTTTGGGTACCCAGCTTCAGACATCCTGAGGGTACCTGATTTTCAGCACCCATCCTCTGAAAATAAGGTGAAGGTATCTCAATTTGGGAAACCAGAAACTGATCCATGCAATAGTGACTTTTGAAAGACTTGGCCTTAAGGCCCATTTCTGCAGGGTGCTAAGCACCTTCAACTCAATTCAGTTAGGAACTGAGAATTCCGAGCAAATGTCAAGTTCACTTTTGACTTAACTCCCATTTCTTTCAATTTCATGCAGTGCAGGAATGTCATCTTGGCTTAATAAATTGCATGAACACAAAAGTAAGCCATGCTTATACATTTATTGTTTTTCTAAGCCTGAGCAAACACTTTTTTTATTAAATCAAAATAATTGGCATATATAGTAAGAAATATTTTATGGAAAAACATTCTACATTTATTAGACAGATAGTAGTTAACATTTTGTTTACAGTGTGCTAGTTCCTCATGTCCATATGTTGGTAGGAAATTATACTTTTTAAAATACAGTATAGTTGACAAAAATTTATTTAGTTTTAGAATAAACCAGAACCTGTTTGTTATACCTGTTTCAAATGTACAATACTCCTTGGCATTAGTAGTAATTATGCATTGAAACTTAACATAAAATACACAAAATACTGTTGTGCCTTTTACATTTGAATCAGTTTGGGTAATTTGAATCAGTTTGCAAACTCTATTTTTATTAGAATAAAAATAAATCATATTTAACACATCATTGGCCTACACAGAATGAGACTGGTTAATACCTGAATCATTCTAATACCTAGAAAGATCAACAATAGAGACAAACAAGGCATGGTAAGTCTTATAAAAATTTATCTCCTTGTCAAACCTCTCTTCTGCCTGCAAGCAAAAATAATATGATTTAATGAAGTATGCAGCACTTTCCCACATTTTTCCTCATTAAAACATCAATTCAATATAAAAATGGACCTGAAAATTCATGAAATCTGCCAGGCGGAACAGATGGCTTTCATTGCAGATAGGAAAAAAAATTGAGCTGTTCGTGAATACTGGTCTGTATTTTTGAAGCAATTAGCTATATTGTTGAAGGAATAATAGGTCAGTTTCTCTGGTTTAAAAAAATGGTCAAAGTTCATATACTGATTCATTTTCATTTTATCTTTAAATTAGCTAAGTGGAAGTCTGAACTCTAAATGTTGTGTTTGGTGAAATACAGGAAATGTGGCTTTCAGCAGAGGTTTTATGATACAAATGATTTTCACACTTCTAGTTGAACATTTTCTGACAATGAATAAAAATATTCTCCTTCATTAATTTAAAAAAAAATTCCTATATATTGAATATTGTGCACATGTAGGTGATTTTCAGCTGCATTGTCTGTCTGGCTGATTGCAGATTACTGCATGTCAGTCCGGGGAGATCACATTCTGATGGGTCTATGCCTCTGCCAGTGGACTGAAAATCAAAGTGGGAGGTGACTGCCCTCCTACAGCCCTGCTAATAGCAAGCCCAATGCCTGAGCCATTATGATTATCCTGAGGCTCATTTCTGTCAGGTAATCCTTCTGTGATCCCTCTCTGATTGGAACTATAAAGTGGCATGCTTGCCAGGAGGTTCCCGCCTCCCTCATTGTCTTGGTTTTTTTGAGCTATACCATCTCCTCTCTACACAGCATCCTGGTTTGGTGGCCTGTCAGGTTTCCAACCATGCCCCATATCACTCAGGAATCAATCAGAGGCAGCATTTTGGTACTGAATTCTCTGGAGCCATTCATTCAGATAACTGGCTATATTCATTAAGTATCCTTTTGAGATGACTTTATTTATATTGCATTTTTTTTCGTGTAGCTCAGTTAGGGTGTGTGCATACCTTGGTTGTGCGCTCATATAAGCTCTTGGGAGACGCATCTGTTTTCTTTCTTCTAGGATTGCAAAGTTGAGGGCAGGTTGTTCATCTCCCAGCCCCACAGACCCTGGGCTCACTGCAACAATTTCACAAGATGAGGCTTGATCAGGCAAATCATGGCAAATGCACTTGTTCTGCATAAAACTGGGCTTCCCTGTTAGGAGAGTACATGGACTCCACTCATCCATGTTCACGTTCTATCCCTGTGGTGAGACTAGCTGTTTCAGTAGGGCTCAGTCACTAGGAGGGGCTTTGAAGGCTAATGATGTTTGGCCATCTGCACAAAAGCTTCATTGTTTCTATAGTTCATATGGCAAGGACTATTTATTTTCTTGTGGTGTTCATTTGTTTTTTAAAGTTGCCTCTTTTAGTTAATGATACATCAGGTTTCAGCCTTTTTTTCACTGCACCAGGGAGAAAAGCCACACAAGTAATTGAACATTTCAGAAACAAAGATCTTCCACATATTTAAATGTCTCTGATACAGAACAATAGAAGATAACGACAGGATACTATGATATATTTTAATGTGTAGTAGGCTGTTTTTTCTAAGTTTTCCATGAGGTGTCAGCTCTTAATATCCCTTCTAAGAATAGTTTAGAAATTCCCCTTTCATTTTAGTATATTAGAAGGATGTAATTGGAGTTGGTCAGGGCCTGAGTACACCAAACCTCCAGGGTGCCAGTAGCATGTCAAGTGTACCATTACTTAAAGGCAAGTATTGTAGGTGCTAACCCTAATGGGTCCTAATAACCACTCAGCCACATGACTAATTGAAAGGATATTTTACTGGGGCTGGCAGGAAAGGGAAAGATTGCAAATATCCTAGGTACAGTAACTTAAACAGTTCAAAGTAAGAAATAGCAGTTCTTATCTAGGCCTTGGAGGAACTCCAACTGAGAGGTTGATGTCTCCAGTTCAGTCTCTATTCAAGCAAAGAGGACCTTGTGGGTTTCTAGGCCAGGCTCAGTTAGTTGCTCTCATTGGCACCCCTCTACACTGACTCCTATAGATCTACACAGACCTGCATTCTGATGTAACAGGCTGTGATTGCCAGTTGTTCCACACATGCCTCTGCATATGTTCCTGAGGATTTCTTTCTAGCTGGCTATTTTGCAACTCCTGGATCACTATGCGGCTACTGCCTCCTGGTATAAATGAGAGCAGGATTTAGTTCAAGATGATTTTATGCAACAGAAAATGTTTTCTATTATATGAGAGTAATAAATCAGCTTTCTGCTTGAAAAGAATTAAGCAGCAAAACAATGTGGCAAGAATCATTGTAAAGGTTCCAACTGTGTTGACTTCTGAAATGAAAATATGTAGAGGCACTTTATAGCTAATGTTCATCAGCTGCCAGAAAATTGAACATTTTTTTTGCCATTTCAGGTAGTGTTACTCTACTGGGTTGTAAATTCCTGTTAGTGTAAAGTACGAAATAAGATACCTTCATTATGGGATATCACATATACCTTTTATTTATCAAGACTGAAGTTTTGTTATCCCATTGTTTCCGCAATATCAGCCATGCTACAGCCACGTTTTAGAGCACAACTGATAACCATACTTAAAGGACTATGATTTACATTATAACTACTCCAATAAGGCTAGAAGTAGCTCTGCATGAGACCTGGAAGCATATCTAATCTTTTTTTTTTTTAAGCAAGAATGTCATATATCATCTATTCAAGCCAATTGTTTACCTTCCTGGTGCTTTTATTAGATATTCTTCTGCAACAAATGTAACCCAATTCCACTGACTCTAGCCTCACTTTATAAGCAAGAATACCTTCTTTTGGGCCCCCAAATGAAGGTTTATTCAGGGGACTTTCACCCTATCCTGCCCAGAGAAGGAGGGGTCAGCTACTTCTGCAACAATACCACCCTGGCATAGCTTCACACAGGAAAGCCCTTAGGAAGGTTGAGGATCTATGGCTTAGAAGGAGATTGGCCATGGGTGACTCACATTGCTGTCTGTCTTGCTCTCCAGCCCTCTTGGAGAAGCTTAGGCTGAATTAACTTTCCCATAGCCATTTCCATGATGGAGACTTCCTTGATAGAGTAGTTCCATAGGACGGGAGCGGGTGAAGTAGGGTGCTAGAGATCTGCAGAGTCATGCTATGCAGATAGCCCTGCTCTTTAAATCCCTGGGCATCTTTGGGTGTAAGGAAGAAGTGCTTTAAACCCCACTCCCAGGATGATCCCAAAAAGTCTTTGTGAAAGGATTCTGTGATAGGGAGTACAGACCCTGCCCCTGGGTTGGCAAAAAGCTGGACTTCTGCCACATGTTCTGATATCCACACTTGAAGAGAGTGGTATGTGACAGGGTGTGCACATGGGGTGAAAAGAGTGAACTATCTTGACCTTGGCAGAGTTATAGCTATTAACACTGAGTGCAAAGATACTCAGAAAGTGGTGGAAATAGCTTTACACTCTGTATAAGAACACAGCTCCTGGAAGACTGAAGGAGATATGTAATAGGAGCTGTAAGATTTCCTAAAGCCTGATGAAAGACTTGAGGGCTGCTTGACCCTGGAAGAAAAGGTTGAGGGCGTATCTACATTTACAGTGCTTTAGTGGCACAGCTGTAGCATTTAGTGTAGACACTGCCTACATAGACAGGAGAGATTCTCCCATCTGCATAGATGCTCCACCTCCGAGAGGCAGTGACTACGTTGATGGGAGCGCTGTCTACATGGGGAGTTTGGTCAGTATAACTGAACAATATAGCTATACCGACATAAGTTGGCAGTGTAGACCAGGGCCAAGGGATGGATTGTTTGTTTTGCGGGGCTTTTGTGTGGCTGTTGACTTGCCCAGGAAGAGGTAGACTTTATTTGTTTAGCTGGTCTGCCAAACCATATCACTAATAGGGGAAACTGAGGCAGGCATGTTCAGGTGCTGGCTTTGGTAATCTCCTAGTTCTCATTTCTGTTGCCAGAGTCCCAGACCATAGGTATATTCACAGAAAGGTCAATCCAATCCTAGGTGAAGTAAATTTTCCCCAAATGTTGAACTTTTCCTTTTTTGGTATTTTAATAGTAAAAATAAGGTACTTGTTATCAGAAGAAAGTCTAATAAAACTATTAGAAAGGTGAACAGTTGACTTTAGTAGATTGAATGTCAGTTTTCCCTAAAAATGTAGATTAGATACATCTCCATGTCTCAGGCAAAGCTCCTTCTGGCTTTAATGGATTAATGATAAAAGCAATAAGAAATTCTAGCCATAATATAAAAGATCAGTTATATTAAATATGTTAAAGATGAAAATTTGAAAGCAAAGCTCCCCATTTTATGTGAAGAAATATTATTGGTCAAGGGACTGATCAGAAATGTCAATGTTAATTGTTGATGGTCAATACTAACGAACATTTAATCTACTAATGATGATAAAGTGCTTTCACAGGAATAAACAACTATAAATCATAATTACAAACTACAATTTTATTGAATTAAATCCAAAATGGAGAAAGTCTGTAATTTTAATTGAAAATGGACAAATTAGACATGGCTTCAAGTTACATATCAACCTAATAAAGGACAGTAGAATCCTATACCTTCAGAACTCATCTCTGGATTTCTAGTTTAATGTGTTGTCATGGTTATTTTTTTAGTGGATTACATCTTGGGAGAGTGAGATTTCTTTCACATATTGTTCAGGATAAGCAAAGTTAACTTATTTGTTAAACAAAGCAAGCTGCTGAACAAGCAGTTGATAATATTTTGCTGAATTAATTTAAAGCAAAATAACATTATGTACAAGACGTTGCTTAAGCTAAGAGGGGTTGAAAATGCACACACCTCTTAGTTAGGTAGAAACAAAGCCCTTATTGTTTAGGATTGGAGGCCTTCAGGATTTTCACGTTTATCCCTTTTACTTCCCCATTTGCAAAGGGCCTACATCATGGAGAGTCTCTCTCTCTCTCAGCTCTTCAGCCAGAAGGATCTTGGAGAATGACCGTAGATGCTCCTTTCTATAAGTGACTGAACATGATGACCTTGCATAGTTTCCAGCTCCTATTTAATTTGCTTCCCCTCTGCAGCACTGCAGCTCTGATGCTCATAATGACTGTCCAGATTGGTTTCAGTTCAATTTCTGGATATTCATTTGAGCCAAAACCCAAAGGAAACTTCAGTTGGTGTGAATCCAACACTAAAACTGAATAAAGTTCACAGCATTCTCTGCAAGCTAAAACTAAGAAGTTGTGCACAGTTCTAGTTGGAACATAGTGCACAGACATTGTTAGTGGCATTTTCTTCTTTCTTTTCTTCCTTTATGCAAGTCAAATTGATTAACAGCATTTTAGCAAATAGTCAAAATGCATACAAATATTAAAATCCTCACACTGCAAAAATAGAAAGCAGAGATTCTGTAGAAAAATACATCAAAATAAAATTACAGAAATTGGGAATAAATTAATCCATATAAACTTAGTTCGTTTCAAAATAATTTTCTTATTTTGCCATCAAACAGGTGAAAAGGGCACCTGCCCATGTAAATGAAACATTGCTGCATAACAAATGTTCCAATTTTTGAGCCAATCAGGAAAGTCCTCTGAGCCAACATAGGAGAGAGCCATTTGAGAAATAAATGGCTAATAAAGGTCTTCAGAAGATAATGTGCCAAGTTTCCGACCTGACCCATATGAATAAAATCAATTAAGATCTAAAAAACCATAAAGGCCCTTTTTATTTTATTTAAAGTTTCCAAATATTTTTTTGAATCCATAGATGGATTTTAAATAAGGGAGCCAGGAAAACTCATTTGTTGTATTAATGCCCTCCATATCCAGTTGTTTACAGATATCTTCAGATTTAAGTTTAATTAGAGTAGTCATGCTCTTATTCCCCAAGAATGTAGAGATCAATGGACTTGCAAAAACCAGGACAAATTTTGGAGTTCTAAACTTCTTAAGCTGTTTCTGCAAACATAACTTTAGAAGATGACAAGTTCATATTCTGAACTGTAGAGGCACTGTGCTTTGGCTGAACTAGAGCATTTACACATCTCTCTTCTAAGTAAAGCAGATGGGGTAGAGTTAAGGAGATCAAACATTTGCCTCACTAGTTTATTTTTCATTAATTAGAACAGCCTAAGATCTCTCCAGATTACTGCACCGTATAATATTTGAGCATAAATGTTAGCCCTAAAGACTCTAGAGCTGGTACAATTTAATTATCCTTAAACAAGAGAAATGGAAAAACTGCTTGGCTCAAGGCTTGCCCCTTTATCTCCTGTTAGTCCCATTGACAATTCTATGGAAAACAAATCCCCTAACAAGAAAAGGACCTAACCTGTTCAATACAGTGGTTATCAATAATCCATTGGTGCAACTTTGGTCTATGTCCAAAAGTAATTATTTAGTTTTCTGATCGCTTATTAACACGCCTACATGAAGGAAAAAATACAACAAACCAACCATAAAATCTCTTAAATGCTTCTAACCCACTAAAACTATATTGCCTGTGCACAGGAAGACCAACACAGGTTGGTTCAATTTTTTCAGGGGGGAAATACCTCCCCTCCCAGCCCCTCAGCTTCACTGATATAACAATTAAAAAGAGAGGAGGCCAGTAAACATTCTTTGTAATAAGTTAGGATTGGTTAGCTTGTCTTTTAGCCCTATCCTAACTCAAGCCATAGTTTGGCCATGTAGGGCAAAAGCAGATTTCAAATCAACGAAGACCATATAAAATTTACGAACATCAAACAATTATTTGTGGTTCAGAGTCCATGACTAAAGCCAGCTTGTTTCTCTACAAAAAGATCACATCTTTCAGCCCACTCTTCTAACCTCTCCATCAGCTATCTGGCATAGATTTTAAAGACCATGTCTAAGTGGCTGATTGGTCAGTAATTCCCAGGGTCATTTCTGTAACTTTATATATAGCAATACATTTAAAAAAGAGAACCTGCAGGGAAAATTGATGGGTTTTTTATATTAGTAAATCATTTTGCTAAAATAGGATCCAACCAATTGATATTATCCTTATAGACTTGCTGAGATAAAAAATCGCCAGGAGCTTCATTATGGCATTGATTATTAAGATTTTTAACTTCCTTAATGGAAACTGGTGGACATTCTGGTAGAGGACAATGGGTATAGTCTATTGGGACACACTATGCCAGAGAATTAATAGTTGGTATATCATTGTAAAGAAGAAAAAAAATCCCTCCCGTGCATATTTAGGGATAAGTGTTTCAGTATTTATATTAACATTATCATAGCCCATTTCCATAACTTCAAAAATAAAATAAATGAATTTTTCTTGACAGCAGCTAGTTCAAATTCTTTCTAAAAGGGCCCTTTGGTGATAAGATTTTTCTTATTTAACTAATTTAAATTTTAAAATAACTAATTTTTTCTAATGGAATCCAGTTAACCATTATTTCAAAAAGCCTTTGTTTTCTAACAGTCTGAAGTCATTTCCTATAATTGAAGCATTTTCCAAATCATGCTAGATTGTTTAATTTTTTACAGAATGAAACTATCCTTCTTGATAGAAAAATTATTCTGCAGTTTTTTTTAACAATGACAGTAAATACTGTACAGAATTCATCCTTAAGGTCTGATAGTTGGTTCTCCAAAACTAACAGATCACTGGATGCAAGTTTCTCTTTGATTTTGGATTTAATTAAGGGATTCCATTTAACTCACCTCAAATTTATGTCAGAAATGGGGCAAAATCTGCCTGAACCCATATTCTCCATCCTTCTCCCAATCTCCCCACATAAAAAGGTGTCAGACAAACAAAAATTTACCTGAAAGAAGTTAGTGACCACCAGGGCCAGATTAACTCTCCTGTGGACCCAACATTATTAGTTTTTGTGGGGCCTCTTATGGGCTGGAACAGCGGTGCTCTGGGGGCTGGGAGCACTCAGACTGGCCTGGGAGAGACTGGCCAGCCTGGGGGCAGGGGGGTTGACTTTGTGGTGTGGCGTGGCATGGGCTGGTGGCACTTCAGGGGCTGGGGTGGACTGGGCAGCCTGGGGCTGGGTTGCGTCTGTGCCTGGTGCTGGGGCAGTGGGGGAGTGGAGCTGCTGGGGTGCAGGATGGCTGGAGTAGGTTGGGGCAGGACAGCGCTGGGGCACGGACTTTGGGGGCGCTTGGGGAGCTCCTGCACTGGGGCCACCTGGCCAGCCTGACTGGTGCTTGGGCCACCTAGGGCAGGGCTTTGACAGGAGAGGAGTGGAAGGGGCATGGTTTCGGGTGAAAGAGGCAGAACGGGCAATTCACCATTCATCTGTATTTATTTTTGCAGGGTCCCCCCCCCCTTAGCCAGAGGCCCTGGACTTCAGCCCCTAAAGCCCCTGCATTAATCTGGCCCTGGTGACCACTATCTGCTTTTAAAAGCCGTAATAAAATTAGAAAAGCAGGTTCAATTTACAGTTGGGAATGCAATATAGTCTCTAATACTGCCCCCTCTAGATGAAGTGAAAGTAAAGTGGCGCTCTACATCATCGCCATTCAGCACCTCCAACCAAATTCTATTTTAAAGTTCTGAAAATTACAACCTTGGGTATTTTTCACCTTCTCCAGAGATAGTTTAGGGGCAGTTAGAGGAAAGCTCCTTTTACTAAGTGAAAAGACAGATGAAGAATTCCCCTATCCCATGACCAAGTCATGCATTAAAAGCATCCAAAACAATAAAGTTAGATAATGGATACTTTTCCATAAGTGAGTCACTGAGAGTTTCAAATACTACCCAGAGAAACCAATAAAAAGGAGAGGCCAAGGGGAGAAAATAAACATTAAGGGCTAATAGAGAGAGATTTATCTGGAAAAATAATGCTTAAAGACCTGAAAATAGTGGTTAACTGATGTTAACTGATAGTTATGACATTTAATTTAGTGGGGACAAAGAGCGCCAGACCATTTGCTGGTCTGCCTCTCTTATCTTGCTTAACACCCTTTCTAAAAAAGATTCAAAGCCCCTTGAAGGGAGATTAAGTCAGACTGGAATAAATAATTTCTACAATCCAAATTGAGGTTTATTTTAAGGCCATCAATAAGCCATGAGATAATCTTGATAAAAGTTTTTATACAATCTCAGTCAGGCCCATCTAGTCACTTCAATTCCATCTCTAGGGCCTTTACTGAAAGATTTTCTTAGTAAACGGTTTAATTGGCTCTACAGTTAGATCTGTTTCTCCCAGAATTATGATCTGTAACCCTATGATTGACTGGTGGGTCTTGAGCAATAAGGCCTAAATCTGAGCCATTTAGTTTCACCAAATGACAGGATTTACATGAATAACTGGTCATTTATTTTATTATGTGCTGCAGAAATTCTGAATGCTTTTAAGCTGTTTCCCATTAACTCTTTCAATTAAATAGCCTTTAGCTCTCAAGCTCCAGATTTGCTTAACATCCCCCCAGTCCTTAAATTCTGTCTCCACTCTTGTAATCCTATGCTGGAAACACTTACTATCTCTTGAATTTGATTTCTGAGTAAAGAAAAAAACACTGTCTCTAATACTATGTATATATGGTGTTGCAGTCAGGCCTGTGGCTTACCTTTTTCCCTAGAAACATTACAAAAAAAACAGAGCCACAGCCACTTATGCTTCAGATTTCTTAGTCTTAAATCTGATATACTTTCAGTTTAATAAGGTTGAGAGGTTGGAATAACTTGTAAAGGACCATAGCACTGCTCTCTGTCAGAACTGCAGAAACGGTTTGGGTACCGGCAATACCCTTCTGACATATACTCAACTCTATATTATTAGGCTTAGAACTGTGGTTAAAATGGTTCGGCTGTTTCACATCAAAGGGAATAAAAACCCCTTATTTGAGGTAGCGGTTACAAATGGGGGTGTTAGGGTAATAACTCTTAAGATTTTTAGACTCTTGCCAAACATGCTACAATCTCCCCAACGTAACCTTAAAGTCAAAAAAAGGTTTCTCTGAGTACCTGAAACATCTTTAAAAATCACTTTATTGATAAAGCCTAAAGGAGGGGCAGTGCTAATCCCTGTGGAAAACTGGGGGAGCAAACATTCCCATGGTAAATATAAAAGGAAGTCCAGCTATCTAATGGACACATTACTGAAACATTACCTAATCCTTGTTCGTTACTGGTAGCCGAACACTCAGCCAGAAAACTCAGACTGGGGCTGGGACAAGTATCTGATAGTAGTACTGGTGAATCATTGGTGAATCTTATTTTCCATAAGACTTGCCCAAAAGTAACTGAGTGGAAGCTGGTGTATAAATTCCTGTAAAATTTTTAATTGGGGAGATAGTCTTCAGGTTGGTTCGGCCTGAAGTGAAAGTACAGGCAGGAAACTCCAGCGTAGTATCCAGGCAGCCACATGGCCTGAACTTTTGATTTGGTATCTAGTGATAACTATCCCTTCTGGGGTTAGTCTGCTGGATATAGGTCCATGCCATGGACAGATCCAACCACTACAAATCCCTACCGAGATCACAGGATGTGACCTCTTCTTTCTCCCATCAAGTCCACCCAGTCAGTCACTGCTCACTTTCCACTACTTCTGCCCCCGTGCCAAGTTGCCTGGACTGCTGCTGCCTCCTCCCAATGCTCCCAAATGGTAGGTCAAGTAGCCGCAGCCCAGGTCTGCCACATCTTGGGGCTAGGAGAACAGGAATGCAGTGCATCCCAATTGATCTCTCAAACTCAGCCGCAGCAACTCACCACCTGGGAAGCCAGGAGCCACCACTAATGAAGCTGCCGGCCAGCACTGCTGCTCAGGAAGAAAGGGAGTCCTCTTGCCAAAACTCTTCTTCCTTTGTGCACTCATGTAGTAATTAGAGTAAGGGGATAATATTTTGAATGAAACAATATTTCTTAAATTATTAACACTCTGGTATAATTAATAGGGGGGGACGACACACTTTTGCCCGTTCTCTGTTAACTTTAAAATAGGCTTACAGTTGAGCTAGGTGTTCCAGTTCAAGTTAAATAAAAAAGCGAACTTGACTTTGGCCCAACGCTTGAACTGAGCTGAAATCTATTTTATACACTGAGAAAATTTACTTAGAGACCTCTTCTTCAAAAACATTTTCTTGTGCAGAATGCCATCAACTACAGTAAGACACACGCAAGCAGATCCCTTCGCAGCATTAGTCCCTTAATTTATCACCCCATGCCTCTTGTTTCCCAGTTATTTGCCGATGGGCTGGAAGCAGAAGCACTAAATTGCTTCAAAAAAAGAATTTAGCTATTTCCACTCTGGCAAAAAGTGAGGAGTACAGGAAATCTTTCAAGACAATCTGTTCCTTTGAGACTTCCAGCCTGGTTTCTACATCAAAGGAGTCTTGATATGCACTTGAACTTTTGAATGCTTATCTGAACAAAAATGGAACCTCTTAACCTTTTGAGATTTTCAAAACACGAATTCACAGGAAATGTTTGTTGTTGTCCCTAAAATAACCCCCTATAGTTTACTTAAATCTCTGTTTTTCAAAAAATGTACACACTCTATGGGCATAAAAATGACAGTCTGCACTAAAACAGATGAGGTAGGTGAGGTAATAACTTTTTATTGGACCAATTTCTGTTGGTGGCAGGTATAAGCTTGCAAGCTACATAAAGAATTCATATTTTCCTTTTTTTTTCTTTTTTATCCCCCACAATTATTATAAATCAATTATGTGCATATTTACCCCCCACCCCCACTTGTTAGCTATTTATTCAAGCCTAGAATAAAGCAGAACTGGGCAAGAGAAAGTCATTGTATAGTTCATATTAACTTTGAAACATTTAAAACCATTATTTCTGTTTCTGCTTACTATCCTCCATGAACTTATCTGGTTCTTTTAAAGACCTAGATAAATTCATGGATGAAAGGTCCATCAATGGTTTTAGTCAGGATGGACAGGAATGCCAAAAGTGCATACTCTGAAGTGTCCCCAGCCTCTATTTGCCAGAAGCTGTAAATGGGTGACAGAGGACGGATCACTTGATGATTACCCATTCTCTTCATTCCCTCTGAAGCACCTGGCATTAGCCACTGTGAGATGACCGGATACTGAGCTAGGTGGACCATTGGTCTGACCCAGTATGGCCATTCTTGTGTTAAAGTGATAGTTTAATGCATTTTGGATTTGTGAGGCACTACAAATCAAATAGCGCACAAATAATGTTCATATTTTCCATAGGACAACAAGAAACTATGATAATTGCAAGTCCCAATAATTTGCACTCAGGTTTTCTCTTACCTTTGTTATGAACAAGGTGTGATACAGCAGGGTCAGAAGGCAGTGGGATGGTGGTCTTTTTATTGTGGAAACTGTATTGAAAGACATGATTTCTCCTCCTCCTGCACAGTCTTGGTTCCATGCAATCTACCAGTACAAAGGGCAGCAATGAGACCAACCTTGCAACCAGCTGGAGCATCTCTCCTAATGGTTGAAGGTTTACCAATATACTGATGGTTACCACTACCAAAGGGATGTTCTACAGGTTTCATAGCCATACCACGGACACGTGGCCATCAGTTTCACTTTGCCTTGTATTTGTGATAGGCACAACCTATCTTTAGGATAGGCTTGGTGTCCCCCCAGCTTCCCCAACACTTTAATTCCAGAACAAGGGAGATGGCAATCAACGTCTGAGTAATCTACACTGTGCTCTCTCCAGGTGTGGGGGCTCTGAGCCTGTGGCCATCTCAGGCCCAGTCTCCAGGCACCAATTGTTTCATGTTCTGGTTCGTGGCCATGGAGCGGAGGAGCTTCAGTCCGTGTCCTCCTCGAAGACAGTGAGCCCACGCTTCCCCACCGGCACGTGGCCCAGGGCATCCACCTCGCCTCCACCTCGGCTGGGCTTCTGGAAGTGAATCTCCAGGGCGTCCCTCATGGACTCCTCATCCAAAATGTCCAGGATCCCTGCCAGGAGCGCGGTCTTAGCACAGACAGAAGGACCTGCAGGTCTGTGATCTCTCCACTCATGTAGGGCATCACTTTGAGCTCATACATCTCCTTTCCAAAGGGGACTTGGATGTGTCCTTTCCTCGTTAGCTGCTCCGCCACTCCATCATGCACAAAGGCCAGGACCACATGCCCAGAGCCACTCAGGAGCTCCCTCTGCTCCACCTCACCACCCCCGTTCTTCCGCTTTCTCCAGCTTGTCCAGCATCTGGTCTTCAGAGAGGTCAAGGTGCGGGATGCCGGACAGCAGCATGCATCTGTCGCACAGCTTCATCTTCAGTCTCCAGGGGAGATATATAAGCCCCAGAATGATCAAAGCCTCCCTCCCTTTTGGCTGAGCAGAGGTTACTACAGGTCAGTTAAGAGCACCTGAGGCCAATTAGGTCTCTGTCAGAGACCTCTTTCAAACAGAGGAGAGTGAGGAGAGCTGGCAGTAGGACTGGGAGAAGTGTTGCAATTGACTGGAGTACCCGAGAACCAGAGGAAGAGGAACACTGGGAGGGAGGCTTTCCCCCCCAAGCCCTCTGGCTTGAAGGTACAGAGACTGGGGAGGGGAAACCTGCTTGAGCAGAGACTTCTCAAGCACAGAGAAAAAGGACCCTGCGAGACAGGGGATGAGACTGGGGGACTCCTCAGGCAGGGGGACTGGAGTTCAGGCAGAAGGAAGCCCAAAAAGCTAAAGGGGTAGAGAGGGAAATAGCCCAGGGGGAAGAGTCACAGCTTCATACTGTTGGCAGCACATAGCGCACAGGGCCCCTGGGCTGGGGCCCAGAGTAGAAGGTGAGCCTGGGTCCCTCTCTACCCTCCTTCCCCCACTGTACTCTACTGGATGGCCAATGCCCAGAAACAGGCAACAGGTGTCACCTTGACCCACTACAAGAGGGAAAAGTGCAGGACCAACGAGGGCAGAGTCAGCCATTTGCCACAAAGTGCTCAGAGCCTGCTCGATTAGCTTATTATTAGGTGATGCTAGTGCATAACAGAAAGGCATATACATATCACAGTCTGAAAAACCCCTTTGCAACAAGCTCATGAACAGCTTGCTCTTTTCTTTGGTCCAGTTCCGAAGTTAGCTTACAATTTGGTACAATAATAAGGTTGCATATAATTTTACTTTATTTCCTCTTTCCACAGACAAACAACTTATTTTACACAAATTTTCAGTATATTTAAATATCTATTTATCTGTCTGATGCATCAGCTTTTTGTTGACTTAAGTGTTTGTGCTTGTTTGATAGGATTTTTTTTTTTTTTTTAGTGATGTCCTTTCTTAACAATACTGGTAAAGGTTACATCTTTCTGGTGATTCTTAGTAGACTAGTATTTTTTCTTTTCACTTTGAGCACTTTGGGAATCTTTCATAAGCAAGCTATAGGCTTTATAAATGTCTGACACACGAATCAATATCATCAATATATCTAGGTAGCACAGTTACCAATGAGTGATAGTGTCTTCAGAAATGTGAATGGCACCTACTCTAGGTAATGAGCTCTCTGCTGATGGCGGGAAACAAATCTTTTACTTGTTAGGGGCCTTGTCTTTTTTTCTCTCTCTGACGAGCAGTTTCAATTCCTACAGACTTGTTAGCTTCGGCCCCTGGAATAATCTTTAAAAAAATCTTATTTAATTGTAGTTTAAATTTTTTATTAGATTGTGAAACTGTCTTGTAGCAGGATGCTTGCCTTATTTTGGTGTTTATCAAATGATGTGTAACTATGAAGCTACATATCGAGTAACTTCTAACATCCGGAGAAAAGGTCATTTATTGTTCCATTCTTAAAGGTGCTCAGCTCTCTCCAGGGCTTCAATTTCAGTCTCAAACTTGGGGAAGAGAGAGCTATGGCAGTCATATAATGAGTTGTGGTGCTGCAGTCAAGGGAAATGAGCCCCCCCAAATATTAAATAGAAGAGCTGAGGAGGAGTGTGCAGACCCAAGGTTCTACATCCAGGTTCTACATTCTACAAGGTTCTACATTCTACCTTTGGTCTCAACAGAGGCCTGAAATAGTGCAAATGAAATAAACACACACACACTCATTTTTCCTTTTATTACTTACCAGTGTGGGAAGTGATGCTTGAAGCATGTGAATCTTAGACAGTAACTAGTACCCTGAATTTCACACAAGAATTCACTGGTAGTCAATGTAGTGTGGAACAAAGGTAAATATATGTATATTCTAGCTAGCTTGCCTCTCTCCTAATTAGCTGAAGTCCAGGTCCAGCTGGGATTTTA
Source organism: Emydura macquarii macquarii (assembly GCF_026122565.2). Taxonomy (NCBI): domain Eukaryota; kingdom Metazoa; phylum Chordata; order Testudines; family Chelidae; genus Emydura; species Emydura macquarii. Next base: position 18,654,181 of record NW_027131527.1, on the reverse strand, counting down.
GATTTGTGCCTGCAAATAACAAACTATGCATGTCTGAGAAGACTTGGGGTCAAAATTTCCAAAGCACCTATGTGAGTTAGGAGGCTAAAGCCAACTTTTAAAAGTGACTTAGGCTTGACGTTGGCTTTCAGTGAGACTTGGCACCTTAATGACATAGAAACCTTTTGAAATTTTACCCTGGATGTGAGAAGGATGAAATCTTCTGGCCAGATAAAGGTGGGAAAATTGATTTCTGTCCATTGTTGTCATCTGTGAATCTAAAAGCACAGATAGATTTAGTAAGGCCCTGAGACTGCATAATATGCTGATAATAAATGCGCAAACATCCTACGTTGTCGTATTCTCCCTATTTGTCAGTATCCTTTGTTTTTTGGACTGAACTTAAACCAGTTGGTTTTCATCCAGCTCTCTTTCCCTGTTCATCAAATCCCATTAAAAAGTAGACAAAAGCAAGTTTCATTAGCATATTTGTTTATCTATCTGTGGTGGAGGTTTTTATACTGCATCACTGTAGTAGCTGAATGCCTTCCACAAAATAAATGATAGTGGTTATTCAGCTCATGTTACCTCCTAAACTTACCATGTGGCTTTGTATACAGCTTGAAGAGATAACGTGATTGAGCCCTGTGCAAGGGAAGCCCTAAGGGAAGGGGAGCAAATATCCATCAATACCCTTTGGTATCTGTCATATGGCAATGAGTAGAACCATTCTTAAGACATTCCATCTCTTCAGGGTCTCTGTTATTTCATGGTGTTGCTGCTGCTGAAGATCTTGTAGTATTAGAAAGGACCTCTGACCTTCTCTATTGCCATGAGTAGATACCGAATGGCTGAAGTTAACATGTCTCTGACTCGTGCCCTGGTCTGCTGACTGATTTACAAAGGAGGGAAACTAACAAAGAAAATGAAAATAACCCTTTGTTTTGAAACTTCTTATAAGAACTTGGAGTAAAATATTTGAAGGTGCAGGTATTCTTTAAATTGCAAATATCTTTAGGACAATATTTGAAATATGCTTTCTTAAGTAATATTTTCTTTCAAATGTGATATGCATGTACATTCCTAACAAAATGTAATATGGTGTACAATTCCCATTGGAAATAAGTGGGACTTGTGCTCTTGTAGCCCTTAGACATTTTCAAAAATCTCTCCCCTAGAGACAAATTCAGACTCTTTGTTGTCAATCTCAATGTGAATGTAAATTGATGTTAAAAATGCAGCTTTTGTTACCATTCATATTTTGGCCTACCATGCAACTAAGCACAATCTTCATGCAGTGCCATGTACAAATGACTGGTGCCATTCATAGAAATAATTTGAGCTGGGGATAGATCTCGTAGCTGTGCTTTTAAATACACAGACAATGCTCCTTATCCATAAATGTCACCATGAAATGTCTCTCTGCCAGTATTGCATGGAAAACGTGGTCCTTTTCTTGATGAGCAAAAGTGGTGGTGGTGGTGGGAGGGGGCACTCATTTATGTTTGCTCAGTTGAATTATCTCAACCTGACTAAAAAGCCCTCAGTGCTTGTTAAGATGCAAGTAAAGATGTTTTAAAGATCTATTAGCTGGCCGAGTTGTAGCCTGGGGAGAGCATAGGTTACAACATGGCTTCTAACATGGTATTTCAATTGTGGGGCCTTTCAGTCACGTTAAGCTAACATGATAGGCAAAAAATGTGTGTTCAATCAAGTCAGTGCAAGGAAAAATCTACTTAGTCAGTTATTAGCAAAGCGTTAGGTGTGCCACAGTCACACCTTGTGGTTCCTCTCTCGAATGCCTCTCTTCTTGGTGTAAGCAGAAGGACAAGCCATAAATCTTATTTTTGATTATTTCTGGTATTTTTATTCTAACAGGACAAAAATGAGAGCTGCATATGTGAGTAATGCTGGATGAGGAATTTAAATGCAAAATCATTTTAGATAGACATAAAGGAGCCAATTCATTACTTTTCTGTAGACCAAAAATAAAAATTAACCAAATGAACAATTACATGACAAAATTCATAAACACTACAAGCAGGGTAATAAGGTGTGTGTGCAGTACTGAAGCTGAATTTCTTTTGGATAGACTATTATAGATGCCATTTTGAATACTATCTCAAACACAAGTGTCTAATTTAGTAAACATTCAAAATCCATATCAAATGAGTAAAAGCAAGATAAGGTTTTTAGAAAGAATACATCTTAAAGTATATAAAATGTATCCATTCTTCGAGTAGTGTCCGTATGGGTGCTCCACGGTAGGTGTGCTTGTGTCCTTGCGCTGCTGATTGAAGATCTTCAGTAGTAGTGTCCGTTAGGCTTGCACATGCGCTGTCTCCTTGTGCTGTACTACAAGGCTAGCCAGCACGTGTGGGCTAACCCCCTTCAGTTCCTTCTCAACAGCATCTGACTAGAAATGGAGGTCCTTGTAGTCCATTAGCTTCATTGTTTTATTTGCATTTATATAGTTAGTTAACCTCTTAGCATAGTGTAGCTGTAGTTTATTCTTTAACCTCTATTTTGTTTCTCACAAAAGCCCCCCACATTTATTTTTCCCACTTCTTCCTCATTGGGGATCCTTCCCTCCCCTCCAACAGGGGCATGACTGAATCACTGGGGGCTTCAAGAAGTGCTTCACTTGCAAGGAGGCAATCCCGATTCAAGACCAGCTCACTCAGTGCATTCGATGCCTTGGGGAAAGCCACATCTAGCAAAAGTGGGGTCTCTACCTTTTTTCCTACTCCTTTTGAAAATAAAGGGACAGAGCTCATGTTATTCTGATTGCTCCTACTTGTCCGGAAAAGATCGGGTACACTTACCTGTCACAGCTCCTGATGTGCCCGCTGGTCCCTCTCCCGGCCATTCTGCACCTCCTTTCACAGAACAGAGGACATACCCTACATCAGAAGTTGGGGATTCTTTGCCTCAAAGCATAGCTCCTGCTTGGTTCCAACATCTAGAAATCTGATCAAGAGAGGTAGAAGAGGTTCTGTTACCAAGTAGAGAGTCTTAAACAGGACATACTGATGTGAAAAAATGATCCAGGTTTCAGACTTGGTGTACATCCTAACAAATCTCACCAACATCCATTACTCTTCCATGTATCCTAGATTATGCATAGTCCCAATCTCTTTAGGGTTAATCTTTAAACTCTCTCAAGGTTCACCTAGTGGCTATAACAGCTTTCCACCAACCTCTAGAGAGATACTCAGTGCTGTCACACCCAACTACTAAAAGGTTCCTCAAGGGTACAGTAAATCTCTTCCTACCACCTCGACTTTCTACTCCCTCAACGGACCTAAAACTGGTACTGAAAGGACTGACTAGGCCTCCCTTCGAATGTATGGCCATCAGTTCGCTGATGTATTTATCAATGAAAACAGCCTTTCTGATAACGATTGCCTCCTCCAGGAGAATAGCAGAGAGAGAGTGCCTCTGATGGTGCATTTCTCCCCTCCCCCCCCCCCCCCACTATTCTTTCTAGACAAGTTACGTTCAGGCCACATCCAAAATTCATCCCTAAGGTAACTTCCCCGTTTCACATGAATCAATTGATTCACCTTCCAAACTTTTACCCCAAGCCTCACTAAGACAACAGATTTCAGGAGAGCCCTGGCCTTCTACCTGCACTGGATAAAGATCTTCAGTAAGTCCCCTAGGCTTTCCTCTCCATTGCAGAAAGATCCAAGGGCTCAGCAATATCAGCCTAAAGGCTCTACAAATGGGTCTTGAATTGTATCAGACAGTGTTATCAAGTTTGCAATGTGCCCCTACAGACTCTATTCATGCACTCTCCACAAAATTGATCTCCTTATTCGTCATCTTCAAGAATGTCCCTATCTCAAAGATCCATAGAGTGTAAACATGGGTGTCAGTCCGCCTTTTTGCAGAACGCTACGTGCTCACTGGAGACTCCACTTCCAATGCTGTCTTTGGCGCCACAGTGCTGTCATTGGTAATTGACCCGACTCCAAAGTTCCAGTCCTCTGGAAAGAGTACTGCTTGGGAGTCACCCACAGTGGAGCACCTGTAGAGAGACTACTCGAAGAAGATGATCACCTTGTGCAGTAATGATGGTTCTTCGAAATGTGTGTCCCTATGGGTGCTCCACCCTGCTCCCATCTACTTTACAATTCTTGTCAGTGACTCTGTGGGAGAGAAGGAACTGGAGCAGCACCAGGAGAGACCGTGCATATGCAGGCCTGATGAACATTGCTACCAAAGTTCTCTGATCAGCAGCATAGAGATGCATGCGCACCTACAGTGGAGTACCCATTGAACCCACATTTCGAAGAACCATCGTTACTGTGCAAGGTGAGTAACTATTTCTTCTTTGGCACATGTAACTTATAGTGGGCAAAACTTGTCCCATGCAGATTAAATATCTTGGTTTTGCTTTTTTCTTGTGATTTCGCTCAATTAGTGTCTTGTGCCATGGACTCAGTTACCGTATCATGAATTCCACTTTAGAAAGCTTATACTTGTGGTTTTCCATAGGCTGTGGTCTGTCTTTTTGCATGAGTTACTTGCATTGTGCTAGTCTGTCCATGCTGTACAGAACTTTGTGTGATTTTAATAGGAATTTATTCAAATCCTGGTGTACTAAGTAAAGCAGGTCAGGTAACAGCAAAGATAATAGCACCAGTCCACCTCCATTGCCCATTCTTGTAATGTGTTTGTCTCTGTGCCAGTCCTTAGAATGCACAGAGAATAAAGCTGATCACAATATTCCTTTGCAGAGGCAGAAATTAGTTGGTTTGGCCAAGAGAGAATGATGAGGACAAGTGCTACTGCAGGGGATATGGGGTGGGTGAAATGCTGCTTCTCTCAGGTATATATTAAGTTGGATACTACAAATCCTATCAGTAGCTGGTGATTGTTTTCAGTTGTTTAACTCTGGAGAACTTTCCACTTTGGTTTGTCTCAGGCCATCACACACACAGCTCCACGGGGCAACTTTCTGATAGTTTGAAACCTTCCCTAGACATCTGGCTTCTTTGATTAGTCCCTAGACATCTTTGTTTCTATACCTTGAAACTTTGAGTCTCAGAAAGGTAGAGGCACATAAGATCAGCTAGGAAAGCCCCTAGAAATGGTAATTGCAGCCTTTGCAGGTGCTTCTGACATTATTGAAGTCCTGTAGCTGCTCTAGCTGTGAGACTAACAGAGGTGTGAGGTGTTTTACATTGTCAGGGTAGTATACTGTGAAGGTTTTATAAGGAGAAATGGGTTTTTTCAGGTGACACCAAACCCTTACTGAAAAGTAGCAACTTGGAAAAGCTGTAAAGAGCTACCGCATTACTCCTTTACTGGTTTATAACCGCGCAGAAATTAAATTCTCATCATTTGCAATGATCCGACTGAAGCAGCTAATCACACGAGTAAGAGGACTACTCCATGGAGCTATGTTGTCCAGTTCTTTGCAGTTTTGTATGTGACTTTTCAGGGCAATCAATGTTATTTTTACTTGCATGCAATTTAATCAATATAAAATAATATTTGTACATATAGTATTCTGGTGATTTTGCTGGCGTGAAGTGAAGCAAGCCCATAAGAAACCTTCTATTGCCTAAACAGCAGATTAGAACATGTCAACTAATTTTGCTATTTCTTAGAAGAAAATAAATCTGCAGTGTAGTATAACCTGTGTTGTATTGCAGAATTGTCTGCAAAATGTATATTTAGTCACATCTACACGAACATCTGTATATGTGTGCGCAAGTATATATGCACAGACGTGAGATGCTACGCAGTGGTGATAGCTGAGAAATGTATTGTGTTCTCTTGATCTCCTGTGCGCATGCGCGCGTTCTCTCTTTCTTGCTCTGTTATAGTGTATTGAAATACAGTTTGTCCTAATTCCCTTCCAAATCCAACTCTGGAGGGAATTTTGCTTTAACAAATGTATATACAGCATTAGAGATTAATTTAGCACTTAATAAAAGTATACTGAAGATTAACACCAGTTACAGGGCTTCATCAATGTAATAGGCTTTTTTCCCCTAAACGAGTGAGTGAGTGTGTGTGAGTGAGAGAGATTTGTGAATTTTTAAGTTAAGGTATAGCCATAATGATGATAGTTTCCTATTATTATGACTAAGGCTACTAAGATAAGTGATTTTAAAAACTCATATTGTGTGTGAGACAAGACTCTATTGTCCTTTCTCTTAAGAGATAAGGATTATAGTCTTCTTTAGAACATGAAACTCAGAATATATGTGGTTTATTGTAACCAGCATATAAGCAAACCTTTAAGATGTTGTGAATGTTCCTCTAAGAACAGTTTTGAAGTGATTGGAAAATTGCTGACAATTATTCAAGATAATATATGTGAAGTATTTTTCTTTTGGACTTCAAAAAAAGGGCTTTAAACAAACCTGCAGAGCATGTTTGAGATTGCTAGCAAGTATTTCCCCCCATTTGCTTCTGAATCTTTCATTTTAATCTTTTGGTCCATACTCAGACAATGATCATCATATTTCACTCATGTCATGAAAAGCATGGAGCATGTAAAAATAATTCTTAAAAGCTTTGGTGGTACTAGAGCTCAGAAAATTCTAAAACCAAAGCAGAGCCAGCATCTGCTGCAGAATATCTTTCTTTACCAACACAAGCTGGGGATTCTAGCTTAATCCTAGATGTGAAATTCTAGCAGCATTGTGAATACAAATCTCCTCTTCCTTACTATGTATTTTCCTTTCCTGCTAGAATCAAAGTTGCAAAGATACTTATATTTTGAAATAACGATCAGACAAATGTGGTGTCAATTATGAACAATATTGAATGTAATTGCTGAAACCAAGTGACAATTTACATAGTAAAGTGAACTCCCCAGGCACACATCTAATGTCAAACCTGCCAAATCTCATCTCGCTGAGTGGGCTCACCCAAGGTGTGGTGTGGTGCATGCTTCTTTTTTGCGTGCAACTGGAAAGATTGTTTCAGGCTGGCTCATTCTGTCAGTAAGGTGCTTCATGATAGTTTACGTACTGTAGGGCCATTAAACTCAGCTTTTCTTTGTTTCTGTACATTTTATTTTTATTTTATTTTATTTTATTTTAACGTTTCAATTATTTACAGCTTTAGGCTGTAGTAATTTGAAATTTTGCTGTTAGATCTTAAATATTAATCTACACTATGAGAACAAATGTACAAATCTTACATTCTGTGGGTTACATTCTGACCTTCCCTACAATCTTGCATACCCACTGAAGCCAATGATATTTGAGAATGTAACTGAAGGAGGATTTGGATCAAATGTATTAACATTAGAATTGGGGAGATTTTGTTATGTTCAATGGAGGCATTTTCATGAGTTTCGTCTCATAGTCCATTCTTTCTTTAAATGGAGATTTTTCCCCCCCTGTACCTTTCAGTATGGCTATCTGCCTTCAGATAGCTTGGTAATAATTTGGGGGTGGTATGGTTTTCCTATTTCTTTTCTTTATGATGATGATTTGCTCTAATGGATGATTTTTTTTGTTTTGTTTTGAAAAGGCGTCTAAGTAAGCTAGGTGCCTAAATCCCAATTAATTTTAGGAGAGGAACTGGCTACTTAACTGTCCATAAGCCTCTATTATAACCCCAGCCTACAATATTTTGATTCTTCAAGACTTTTTTTTATATGATTCGAAGTATCTATGTGGGAGGATGGCAAAGCTATGGAGGAAACATGGAATTCTGGTGAATTTGGGTCCTGATCCATTGTTGATCGGAAAGTCAGTGGTGATGTCCTGAAGAGCATTGGTGACTAACACAAACCCTTAATGTGATTTGTTTATCCATCCTGAGTACACGGTATGGCAGCATAAAGAAAAGTGATACAGCTAAATGGATTAGATGGCTTTTTTTATTCTTTGGGCATTTCTAGGGCTTATTCTGCCAGCAAGGCAATGGTCAACTACTGGTTAGAGATGAGTTATCATTAGTAAAGAAAACTACAAGATGACAACTTGAAAGCTCACCAACACTTAATTTAAAAAAAATGCAAAGAAGATGTTGGAGCCATTATATATGCGGTCTAGGTAAGCAGGATTTCGTCTACTGACCAAGCAAAAATACAGTGTGGTGGTGGTGGTGTGAATCCAGTACTCTAATTTTTGGCTTTAGGAATACTGCATGACTATGTAGCTCTCTGTGCTTTGTGTAATTAGGTACACATTGTAAAGCGCTTTGAAGATTAAAGTAGAGATGAGTGCAAACCAAATTCCTGCATCTGAACTCTCCAGTTTTTGAGTAGTTCCTTTCTAATGTTGAACTTTGTACTGTTTGTTGTTGTTGGTTGTTGTTATGACTAGTGAAGTTGAAATAGGTAGAGTTGGTTGAATAACATGGTTTGTAACTGTAAGTGCTGCCCACAGGGTTCTGAATAACAACGGAAACAGACAAGATTTCACTCTGCATTCTGCTTAGCAGAGCTATGAGCAGCAGCAGAGGCACTTAAACTGTTGCAGACACATGCAGACAATATTGCAGCTGTTTGTATTTGGTCTGTTATATTTTGAAGTTTATCTTCTCAAATAAGAGCTAGAAACTCTTCCCCCCACATGAAAGTTTAAATTTTGTTGATAGGCTCCCCATATTCTCCATGGAAAACTTCCCATTTGCCAATGTCAAATGGATTTTTCAAATTCTTATTTTCAACCAGAGTGATAAATAGGGTGGATTACTTTTGATTATGATGGTGCACACAGACAGCAGTGACAAAAGGTGAGATTTCTTCATAAACTTGCGAGGTTGTGAATCTGTGATAGCGAGAATCCACTATCAAGTAATGCAAGATGACAAATCTTTATGAATTCTGTTTCCATGTGGTTTTGAGATTGGACTAGTACACCAATTATTTATAAGAGTGTTTTAAAAGAGCCCTCAGGCATATATCCAACACTTAAATGTAAATAAATACAAAATGTAGCCCAACATATTAAATATGATCGATCAACACACAGCACAAAATCAGCAAACATTCAAAATATGCAAAAATCTTAGATGTGTTAAACATTCTGGCACTGAGGGCTTGTTTGTTTTTTATTCATATATTTTATATTCCTGTTTTCACTGACCAGGAAATCGTATCTACTGTTAGTCAAAGCTTTTGCAGTGGGTTTCTGTATTTTCTATTTCCTATATTTTATTACCCTCTATCATGTGTACAAGAAGAGTAATTCAATAAAATGTTTTGTTTGAATTATTATTCTATATTGATTCTCTTAATACACCCATTGTGTTAGCATTTCAATGCATTGCGTAAATTCAGCATAACATTTAAATCAAACTGTCTACAGTGGATAGATGAACAGCTCCCCACCCTATAAACTCCTTGAGACACCCATTTATAAATTGGTGAGCAACCATAGTTCAAATCAGTAGATGACTAGCTAGAGGGAGTGAGTTACACAGTCAAGTCCTCTCCAGTAATAGAATCCAACCTCTAAGTTCCCAAATGTGCTGTTGGGACAGGAGCTCAAATGTCTTGGTTTATTAAATTAAATTACTCTTGCTGCTGCTGAGTCCAACTTTATAATTCGACAAACTGTAATGTAACTGGTGTTTACAGTGCTAGACTCCTACAAGGACAGTAGCAAGCCTGGCAATTATCTGAATACTCTGAAGAACATTTGACTTTTGTTGTTCCTTCTTCCTAGGAGTTGTCGCATGGACAAACATTTCAGTTGGATGTTTATATGTCAGCAACCATAATTACGGTAGATGCAAAGTTATAACACCTCATTAAAAAGACTGAGAGGAGAGCACAAGTCTTTTCATGCTATTGTTCACATTTTAGCTGCAAATTCAAATTTCTCTTTTCCTCCATGAATACCACTAAAGCAACTCTCAATCCCAAATGTGTCTCATGTCCCCTCCCTCCACCCCTTGAGGAAAAACTCAAACTAATGCATCATTTTACATTGTAGAGATCTTAGCAACCAGAAGGTTAGCCACTTTATTTTAGTAAAACCTTAGGGTTGCCAGCCCTCCACGATTGTCCTGGAGTCTCCAGGAATTAAAGATTAATCTTAAATTAAAGATTGTCATAATGAAACCTCCAAGAATATGTCCAGCCAAAATTGGCAACCCTATGAGACTCTATCAAAATTTGTCCAAAATAACTCTCTGAAATTCTTAGGCCATGGTCCTGCAAATACATAGATACATGAATAACTTCATATATGGCAGAAATTTTTAGAGATGAGCTAAAGACACAACATCCAGCCTGTGATTTCAAACACACTAAAGTTCAGGCATCCTAAAGTTCAGAAGTATCTGTATCCTGGATTTTGGTTTAGACTCCTTTCTACAAAGCCTTGGAATTCATGGATATCCTTTGACTATAGACTGTTGTTGTCCTGAGTGGTGGTAATGGGAAATATCGCAGTGCATACATGTAAAATAGTGATTGGGAATATGTTTTTGTAATATAGCGAAAGGAATCATTCAGGCAGGGCTTTGTGCATGTTTTGTTAAGTAGGTTAACAATTTCTGGAGAAATTTTGTATTGAGATATTCAGTGAGAGCAATAGCTTCTTAAAATAGTAGTAAAATGTAGGCTGTAAATAGTTGCCAAAATTTGAATCTGAAAATTTAAAAATTCACTCATGTTATTATACACAGGTAATGAAGTATTCATGTAAGTTTAAAGAGTCATTTGGCCAAAGTGTCATTTAGAAACTATCAGATAGTAAAAGGGTTGTGTTTTTTCTTTTTTTCTTTTTCTCCTAAACACTACACACAAGATTTTCCCATGGCAACTGTATCCACTTAGCCTGATTATATGATAGTGGTTCTGGATTTCTGCACAAATATAAAAGATAAAGGTATTTCAAAGAAACTAATATGCAGATCAGTAGCTTCTAATCTATAAAACACAGAAGTTCTAAGAAATAAGACTCTTTTATATTGTATTATAAAATAGCTCTGTACATTTTATAGCTTTAGAACACCATGCTAAATTTTAAGTGAAGCATAGGCTAGGAAACAACCAGGAACATATTATAGAATATGTACATGCTTTTTGTCATGTAACTAATTTAAAAAGCTATATTGAATAGAAACGTTAGGTTAATTACCATGCATAATTGTATTATACTATAAAAAGAATTTTAACAAGCCTATAAATCGAAAGCTAGCTGTTCTTGTTTTTTAAAAAAAAGTATAATTTCCATGAGTGGCTGAATTAATTTAATGTAAAATTTTATTCAGGATTTTAAACAGCAAATTACAACACGCAGATCCAGAAGATTTTCCTTGGTAGGAACACTAAAACTGAAGAGTGAGATATTGTCAGGTTAAACAATGAAAACAATGATTTGTGTTCCGCTCAAGGGGAGCAGCTTGACAGCTTTTCAGTTACAATAAAAGTAGATAAAATTGAGATGAAATACAGTTAATAACAGTAATTCTTTTTGAGAAAACAGTTTTCCCTATCTTTGTCTCACTTATAATCTGTGCTGCTTAAAACACAGGGATGGACATGAAGCAAATGGACTACTTTTTGTGTGTCTATTCCATGTTCATCTTTTGCTAGTGTAGTTTTAGACACCATATAAGTATCTGATTCTGCATTCCCTTACTCAGGTATCTATAAGATCACTCTTTTGTATAAGGATCACTGATAAGAATAAGAGTTGGAAGGATCAATGTCTAAGATCCAATGATGATTCAAGGACTCAATTTGCCCTTTCCCTATGATGTCTGTATCTCAGGATATTTTCATTGTTGTACATTGGATGCTGTCAATTCTACTATTATGCAGAGCAAATTGGGGATGTGATGTTACCGGTTTGATTTGCACTTGAGAGATTGTGGTACATTTATGCATTTCAATGTGGGTATGCGATCACCTATTTTTCCTTGTGAGGCAATGACTGACATCAATATTTTTTACTCTGTCAATTTTTAAATTTTAGAAGGCTCTTCTGAAATAACATTTATGTAATTTTGAAATGACAAATAAAAATCTATCAACATAAGCCTTTCCCATTATTAAATAAGAAAAGTGATATCAAATGAAAGTGTTCCAAATAGTTAGAATGAAAACATTCCAGCATAAAATATTGTTTATATTTTGTATGGATTTGATAAGATGCCATATAGATTAGAAAGTATTATTCCTGATTAGTTGCCTACTGGGATATAGATAGTTGAAAAACAGGAACAGAGTAGGAGATGTGTGTGGTTCCATTTTAGAATGAAACATTTTTAACAGCCACAGAAAGCTTTATATCATTTAAAATTGCTGAAGTACCACAAAGCACTTTACATAGTTTCTCAACTTATGGTACTCGTACCCCTGGGGATACGCAAGACACAGGCAGGGGGTACGTGGCGAAAAACCTAGTGAAGGGAGGCAAGCGGCAGCCGCCAACTTCTGGGGAAGCCAGGAGGCAGGCGACAACTGCTGGCTTCTGGAGGAGGCCAGCAACGGCAGCCGCCAGCTTCCTGCCCAGTCCCACCTCCTAGCTGGGAGGTAGATAGCAGCTGCCCCAGTTCAGGGAAGCAGGGCGGCAGCCGCTGGCTTTTTGGGACAGTGGACGGCAGCTGCTGGCTTTTTGGAAAGCCAGGCAGCAGCCGCCCACATCTTGCCTGGTTCTAGCTTCCAGGTGGGAGCCTGGTGGCAGCCTCCTGCATCCTGCAAGCTGGGTTCACAGCTGGGTGGCTGCCACCTGCACCCCTGGCTCTCAGCTGAGAGAGAGCCTCTCACGCCCTGGCTTGAAGACGGGCAGCAGCCGCCTGCCCACATCCCCAGGTTCCAGCCTGCGCTGAAGTCTCCTCCGCCCCAATTTGGAGCAGGTGGGAGTTGCCCATCTCCCAGGCTGGCAGCCAGGCGGCAGCTGCCTGCAACCTGCCCAGGTGGCAGCTCCCCTCCCCAGCTCAAAGCCCGGTGCCCAGAAAGCCAGGCAGGGAGCCCAGTGGCTTGCCCAGTCCTGGAGCCGGGCTCTACCCACAGGCTTACTTGTAAAATTCACTGCTCTAGTTGTACAGTGAAACTGACAGCCCCAGATCTTACCAATATAAAAATGTTAAGAGGGGCCCACACAGTGTGATTTGCCCCAGGCCCGCACCCCCCTAGGGACGGCCATGGGGAGTGCACAGTGTGATCACTATGGCCTGATGGTGGGATTGGCTGATGTTGATTGGCTGATGTTGGCCTTTGCTCCTATATCAAGGAAAGGGAGGAAGAAGGAGGGGAGAAAGAGCAGGGGGTTTTGTGATCTGCCATAGCCACACAGCATTGCGGAACTCAGAATTCTCCTGCTTTATGAGAAATACAGTCGTCCAGTGGTAAAGGGGGAAAAGATTTAATTTCTCAGAGTGGATAATTAAGTGTTGGGGTACTTGTTAAAAGTTTCAGAAGTTAGGGGGTTCTTGCTACTTCAGGTTGAGAAACACTGCTTTACAGCAGCTTTAAAATTAAAGTTAGGTTAAAATTAATTTGTTGAAAATCAGTTAAAATCCATCTAATGAAATAATGTTTCAGGATTAGACTTAAACAGGAGAACTTAGTGACTTTACTGTTATCAGTATTCCTGTAGAACAGTGAAAATATTCTACACTAGAATATCCAAAAGAGGAGAGAGAAGTAAAGTAGAGGAAGTATGTAATAATGTTCAAGATCACATGAGGACACCTGGCCCCTCAACATTTGTCTGTTTGTTCCACGTTTACTTTCCAGGTTCTTGAGTTAATGGTTACAGCTTCTATTGATGCCTTGGTGTATACACAGAACACATTAATTTCCTTCTGTCTAAGGCTTTTCTTAGTCTTTTTAAATTGATACCCTTGTGTGTTTGAAACTGTTACCCTCTCAAATACTTTTATTACATCTGCATTTTCAGTGCTCTTTAAAATGTTACACTTCCATAGCCAGTTTCACTTTCTGGTGTGTTTTTCTGCATCCTCCACTTCCTCAGATGAGAATTTTCTCCAGATTCTCCTCATCAAGTTTCTGACGCTATTCGTCAAGAGCACAGTAGTTCCTCTGTGATTCTTTGTTTCCTTACTTGTAAAATCTTTCATTGTTTGTCAGCCCAGCACTTTCAATTCTCTTTTCATTATATAATCTCCTCATCACATTTTTTCTCTTCTTTCTGTATCCTCTATCATTATTCCTTTTCTTGTCACTTTGTCTTCTCTGCTTATTCTCTGTCTTCCTTATAAATATGCCTCATCTCTGATTTGGTTATCTATCTAACATTTTTTCACTTTACTTTCTTTTCTCCTCTTGGCTTTTCTGCTTGTGTTTTTCTGTTACTCTGTACTCTAGTGTGTCTGACAAGGTTGTCAGAACATTGAGCTGAGCTTCTTGTGTAATACCTAGGGAATCCATAAGACTTGTCTAACCACATAACATGACTTTAAGTTCTTCCTTCATTTTCCTTTTTTTCCCTTAGTACATTTTCTCCAGGTGCATTGCAAAATGCCATCAGTCGTAGTACCGCATGCTGCCACTTATACTCCATGCACATGCCCCCAATTAATTTATTACTGTTTTATAAGGAAAACAGGGCAAGCTATGTGCATGCATGACAGAATGCACCCCTTTGTTCACAAACTACACACTATTGTAATAATGTTTGTACAAGGCATGTCTTGTGAGGTATCACATGACTCACAACTTGCTGATCAGTAATATCATGGTAAAATGTGTGTAGCAGCTTTATGTGTAAACTTATACATTTACACTGAAAAATGTTAAAAATACATATACAGATTCATGTAGCACCAAACTGGTCAAACAGATGTGTCTTGAACAAAGGTGTGTGTGATTGTCTTAATTTGCATTTAAGCAGTAAAGAGTCATCAGACCGAAAGGGGGCAGAGAAAAAAAAAAAAAAGGAAGTTCACACAACTGAAAAAAACAGCAGGGAACATCCTTCCACACAGACTGTCTCCTGGTTCTCAGTTGGAAGTGTTTTTCAAGAGAGGGACCAAAACTACAAAAAGGAGGGGCAAACATGCCAAGACACCCCTCTCCCTGTCCCCCAGCTCATTTCATTCTCTGCAGTTGTGAAGGCAAAAGAAACAGCTGTTGGATTCTGGGGGAGGGGTTCTAACCTGAATGTTTGGTCAGAAATTCTGCTAGAAGCATATGGTGAGAAACTTTGCTTTGAATCTAATACAATTTGTTAGGCACTAGAAAGTGTTTTACCTTTATTTTTCTTGTAACCATTTCTGACTCTATGCACCATAGATTTTTAAATTAACTATAAAGATTGCTTGTATTCATCTATTTAAAAATCTATTTTTGTTTTATCTATTCCAGTGTGTTTAAGTTAAAGCAACCAAGTGGGTGAGGTAATATCTTTTATTGGACTTGGTGAGAGAGACAAGCTTTCAAGCTACACAGAGTTCTTCTTCAGGTCAAGTTCTGTGTAGCTCAGAAGCTTGTCCCTCACCAACAGAAGTTGGTCCAATAAAAGATATTACCTCACCCACTTTTTTTAATCCAATATCCTGGAACCAACACAGCTACAATTACACCGCATACAACAATCTAAGTTAGTTTCTGGGTAACACTATTTAAGGTAACAAGCTAGTGTATATTATTCCTTTATAGGAATAACAGATTTTAAATAGAAATGGATTGTCTAGAAGAGGGCTGGGCAGTACAAGACATGAATTCTGTGGGGGGAGGGCGGAGATGTGGGAGTACTGGGGTAGTATAACCAAGATTGGTGAGAGACAGAGTATAACCCAAGTGTGTCTGGCAGGGTGTAGTTACATACAAATGCTTAGTGTGGCTCACATTCTGGAAGGCTGTTTGTGAGCAGCCCAGGTGGGAGCTACTTCATCAAGTCATTGTAAGGCACCCAAGGTTGCAAGGCAGGGTGACACAGGCCTCCCCCCAGCCCTGATGTGGATTGTACCCCGTCTGTCACGGTGCACTCATAAATAATTATAACAACTTCTGTTAATAAGCTGCTGTTAGGTTACAATTTAAATTGAGATCAAACTATTTCCAATGACATTGTTAAAACAATATTTGTAATCTCTGTGCTGCATGTGCCACCATCTTAAAATTTCACCTGCAAATATCTTTGGTTACAAAAGTTTTTGTTGTGCTGAGAACCTGAAAGCCCTTCCTCACATTTAAAAAAAGTGAAAAACTTATACAGGACATTTTTCTCAGACACTGACTCTGATGGTTAAAGGACACAAAATTACTAGGATCTTCAGTTAAGTTCTGTACAATATCTGAATAAAGTATTAGGGTTACTTCTATTTCTGTAACATGTAAATGGATTTTTAAGAATAGTTTTAGTTCTGCAATGCATTGGTAAAGCAATGAATGTTCAGTATCTCTGTGGGTCTACGGTTATCAATTTTTTCATAATGTAAAATTGTTGATCAGTTATGTTCATTCAAGATTATTCCTTATGGAGAAAAGATGTCATTCTCTTATTTTGGTCTTTACTATGCAGTGATTTGACCAAAGAAATCTAACTGGTTATAGATCTCAATGTGCCTATGTGGATTTGGATGCTAATAAGGAAACATTAAGTGACAAGATGCTAGATGATAATAGTGCTGCCTAGTAACAATAATTTACTCAAGGGAAGAAACACAGTAATGGCACTGAAAAACAGCACATTTTCGATCTGCAGTTAAGCGTGTGTGTGTGTGTGTGTGTGTGTGTGTGTGTGTGTGTGAGAGAGAGAGAGAAGAACTTTTCATAAAGGTTGGTAAAATTGTTCTGGGTCAACTGAAAAGCTTCATTTTGATTGACTTTTAATTTTTAAAACACTTTTTTTTATAAAAATTTTTAAATGAAAAGCCATTTCAGAATGGAAAAAAATGGAAATGTTCCTTTCTGAAAATGTTCAAATGGAATGTTTTACCGTTATTGAAAGGCTTTCAAATTTTTTCCAAAACAAAATTTCTTTAAAATCAAGACATTGTTGTGGAAAACTCTTTCTTGACTGAACTTTTTTCAGTGGAAAAGCGTTCTATTGGAAACATTTCCAACAGTTCTTGTTGCCCCATTTTCACCCTCCCCACACTAATTAGTCAGTTCTGTGACTGCAGTTAAAAACCAATTCTGACACATACACCAGTTACCAGACAAGTCAGTTTTGGAGCCCCAATGAATTAATTCCAAGATGTGCCCTCTCTTGATCAATAAAATTCACATCTTCTGCTAGATACATGATTTCTGAGCATTTCTGATATGCTTTTCTTTATGGTTGTCCTCACTGCTCTTCTATTCAAATTAATTGTAGGCCTCTTTGCAGCAGCCCTCAGGTGCTGGAGAAAACCTCGTTTTCATTGTTAAAAGTAAGTTTTTAGCTTTTGTGTTTGTGGGGTTAATGCTGGAAACACTAAAGGCTCAAAACCAAAACAGCAAATGAGAATTCAGACTTTATTTTTTAAATCTCATGAAGTTTAAGCCAATTTCAAGATTCTGAGGGTCTGACTCAATGTTTTTGAATGCTAGGGTTGGCAATATTGCTCTGTGCTTGATCTTGTTTCCGTTTAAATCAATGGAAGAGCTCCCATTATCTTTAATGGTGCAAGATCAAGACCCATATGGGCTACTCTGTTGATTGCTACCCTCACCTCCTGGGAAAAGCAGCAGGGGCTTCAGAATCTCTGCTTTTTCCTCTCTTCTGATAAAAGAAGTGATAAAAAGGCCATGCCTGTGCCACTTTCCTTATTGCTCTCCTCTCCTGATGACGCAAGTGGCACAGGGGCAACTGTGCCATTTGGTTGTCCCTTTCCCCTCTTCCTAAAGGAACAGTGTTCTGCTCTTGAGCTTCAATATCTCTTCTTCCTTTCCCTTCATGGTAAGGTAGCTTCTCCCAGGCCTCACTCAACGATTCACCTGGGCAACCTGGACAGTTGGATTTTTTTTTTTTCTTTCAAGGCCTGAATGTGTATAAAAAGAACCCAAAACCTTTTATTAAAAACATTGTTTAATGGTGGTGTATTTGGCAAGGACAAAATATAATAGCCTAATGTCATTTTGACTGTAATTGCAATAGTGCTGTTTGATATTAAACTTACCAAATGCCTACGTTAATCGTTTACTCTAGCAAATGCCTAATTCAGAACAGTGGAGTTTAGAGTTAGATTTAGTACTTCAGTAAAACCACTTTCGGCCAAAAATACTGGACACTTGTAAAATGAACTACTTCTTCTTTCATATGACAAAATAAACCAGGAAGAATTAAATTACATCACTTATTAATTCAGGTATTCATTTTGGGGCATGTCAGCTGTCCACCCCATTCAAGCAAAATTAACTGTAATCTATCAAGTGGGGAAAAAAAATTGCACTGCAATTTACGTGTAGAAGTCTGAGGTTAGGTGAAGTTTCTTGAGAGAAAAGGCAATCTGGATGATAGGAGATGTGTGGTATTTTGCCCATGTGGAGATCATGAGACTTGAAGTCACTTCATGTTAGCCCATGAAGTAATATCAGAGTTTGTTTATACATCAGTTAATGCTTTATGAATAGCTTCCTGTGTGTAAAACTTCACACTACCGAATTTGAGGTGTTTACATTCCTTTACATTGCTCACAAAGATGATTTGTAGATTTCTTCCATGATTTCAGACCTAAGGTGGTGGTCTTAGTGCTGTTTTTGGCATGGATTTTAATTGAATTCTAGTTCTGCTTCATCATTTTATTTAATCTGGAACTTGCATTGATAACAAAAAATTAGGAATAAAGCTATTTTAATTAACTATAGTATCAATTAGAGTTTAGTTTGAAACATTTTAATTATATTTTTAAACTTTGTTTTAAGGAGTAAAACTGTTTTAATGGTGTAATTGTAGTGTAATTGGCCCACAATGTGCTTTTTTAATCTGGTAGGTTTTATCATTGTTTGCATGATTTGAAATATACTGATAAAGAAAAAGCTTTAGGATGATTTAGGCTCCAGTCAGGCAAACACCTGCACATATGCCTAAATTTAAGCATGTGTCGTCACATTGACTTCAATAAGATGATGCTCATGCTTAGAGTTGAACACAGACATACATGATTTGCAAGATCAGGGCCTAATTCCTCCTTCCCTTAATTAGGCGAAATAAAACTCAGTGTACCACTTTGAATATAGAGACTGTGAATTGGAATTCTTGTTAAATTACTCAGAACAGTTAGGAACTAGGAACATTTTTAGAACACTTCATTAATTTGAAATCACTCTACCTCCCTTGAAGACTAAGGCTTTCAAAACTGGAGCACTCAGTTATTTGCAGAAACTGTGTGTGTGTGTGTGTGTGTGTGTGTGTGTGTGTGTGTGTGTGTGTGTGTGTGTGTGTGTGTGTGTAAATCTCCTTTATGAACCTGTAAAGTGCATGGCTTCAACTTGGCAGAAATTAATTTTTGTTTGAACTCCTATTTATCATTTGTACATTTTGGCTGTTTTAGCACTTCACTGCTGGACTGTCAAATGGACAAGCGCCTACCAGAGAAGCTGACACTGTTGTTCAGAGCTATATCATTATATTTGTAGGCAATTGTAGGCCTCTATCACAGATGGATATGTTTCTTCCTGTGGGTATTCAACCAAACTATTTTCCTTGTGCTGCTATCATTGGTAATGTGGCATGTTTTTGATAGCACTTGTTCTGACTGTTAAAGTCACCATTTGTTAAAAGTTTTCTAATACACTTTTCACTGCCTTTTATTGGAAACTCCATGGCAAGATGAAGTTGATCTAATCTGTCATCACTCTGTCACTCTTCTTTAGTGTTTTACTGTGGAGGAGGAAACTGGTTTTGCACATTATGGACGATTCATGCTCAGCAATTGGAATAAAGGAACAGTTTAGCCAGAAGGCATGGTTTTTAACTTGTCTGTGAAATCTTTTTAATTTTGTGATTTTCTATGGTGGCAGATTTTATTCACTGGATAATATTGTGGTAAATGCTGTTTAGGTAAAATTCATTTTTGCGTTTTACTTTTGTAGGCTAATTGCATAAGGAAAATGAATCAGGCTTATTCCTTTATCCAGTCCTTACTTCTGTATTGCTCTACTGCTCCTTCTCCCATGGACTATCCTTCCCACTCCCACTGGAGGCAAGAATGATCAAAATCCTTTGTTTAGACACATTGGGCAAAAAAAGTTGTTGATTTATAATGGAGTAAATTTGTAGTTGGATGCAAGTTAAAATATAACTACAAAATAGTGATTAGAAGCAAAGCAATTTAACATATGCCAATGAAGCATTAAGTAAAAACTATAACTGTCACTCTGGAACTCTTTACGTTTCACCTCTGTGACATGTAACTGAAAAGATTGGCTTGTCAGCCATAGTATTGTGGGTCCCCTTTTTCAGTATACACAGAACTATGTATTTCTTGTTTTATTCTTTGTACATTACAGAATCTTAATTCTGTTTCCATCTTTGGCTATGACTTATTAACAAATGCAAATTGTAAAATGTGCATTAATAAATTAATTTAGCCCATAATTTTCTTTTCTACTTAGAAATTGTTTTCTTGCTAGCTGAAATTTGTTTTATTTGCATATATTGGTCACCAGAATTCTGAATGATGAATCAGCTGATAGTTCTGCCTGAAAAGCAACATTATCATCCACTTCTAAAAGCTTGAGAATCCTTATGATTATTTAACTAGCACTCATGATACTTATGAAAATGTAAATAGTTATTAGCCAATCAAATAATTATGTGGTACATCAGTATGGTTATGGCTGTCAAACAATTACAATGTAGTTAATGTACCTTTATGAAACCATTCTGTTCTCAGCATGTGGAAGGAATGTATACTTATCATACTTAAACTCATCAATTGTACCTTCAAAATTATGGTTAAATAGAAGAAAGTAACCTGATGTGAAATGGCAGAGTTAATGTATCTTTTGCCTGCAGTTGTAGTCATCACTGACATAAAAGAAAATCATTGCCAATAGGTTCTTAGCTAGTGCATGTGGTTGCAAAACTTGCCTGTTTGCTATGAGTTAAAACTACAGGAGTTCAGATAAGCTGTATCTATCCTCAGGAATTGTTACAAAAAGTTCTCACTTTTTGCTAGCATTCCTTCACCCACTCCCTTTTGGAGACCTATTACATTCCTGCAGGGAGGTCCCAATCTGCCATTTGAAAAACAATGAATTGTGAGGATAGAAAATGCATTTGATTTGCTCACATTAAGACAGAGCCTGCAGTGCTTACCCAGACACAACTCCCATTGAGCGCATCAGGGAAGCACTGGTACGTGATCAGTAGAACATAAGGAATCAGATATGAAGTAATTTTACTAGGGATACAGGAAACACCAAAAATATTAGGCATCTTAAGCTTCTGTTTGGAAAATGAGGGAAAGTGCTTGTAAACTTTGAGTGTAACTTCCTTTTCTGCATAAGGTTAATGAGAAGATTCTAGTGAGAACTCTCTCAATGCCTAGGTGCCTCCATGAAAGGGGGTGCAGTTCATTGACTCCCATATGCCTCCAGCTAACTTTGCTATAGAAGTGTGGTTGGAACTCACTCCCCATCTTACTTTGTCCCCTTCCTTCCATTTGGGAAACCATCTGGAACACACGGTCTGTGGTATGCATAGGACCCAGACCTTGACTTGGTTAGTCCTAATGCAGGCATGAACAGAGTTGACGGGGGCGGAGGTCCTTTAATCCCTTTTACTTCCCTGTTCGGCCGCCTGAAGGCTAGTCCCCACTTTGGGCTTCATTAGTAGTTACATAACTCCTTGGTCATCGACTATTTTTGTCAGTTCTCTTGATGTTTATTTCTTGTGTATTAAAGAGAGAATTAAAAAAACCCTACAATTTTTGAACAGCCTATAAATGTACAAAGCAACCTCAATGTGAAAGTAATCACATTTAGTATTTATATTGTAATCAAATGTTCAGTGAATAGAGAGGGATGTTACTCCAGCAATTTTGTTTGCCTAAATTGTGCCAGGCATTACCCACCGTGGTGCATGCTTGAAGCAGATAAAAAAAAAATTAAGCTCTTCCTATGAACTGGGTGAAGTGTCTGTTACAAAGAATAAACCATAAAATCCAAAGAAGACTAAAATTATGATTTTATTCCGGCGTAAAATAGTTTTAGCCGTAGGACTTTAAAAGTTGCAATTATATATTTCATATACTTTTGAATGAAAACAATAGCATCTTTGCTAAAATCCCCTGAGCAAGAACGTGTGGTTTGAACTAATAAGAACTGAAGATCAAATCTTGTTGCTTTGCATGCTGAAAGTCACATGACATTGCCTTGTTTTTTTTCAGTTCATGTCTTTGTACCTTTGTTCAATTCTCATCCAATGTACAGCTCATGAAAATAGCTCGATCTTTCATGTCTAATTAGCTGACCTTGCTTTCCCATTAAATCTGTGTCAGAGGGCAAAGTTTCCATTCCTGATTATTATGCTCATTCTGTTCATTTGAATTATTTATGAAGTTGGTCATAAAATGATAAACATAAGCTTTTTCAAAAGCACAGTTTGAAATGGATACGTTTATATTTAAAATGAACCAATTTATAAATAAAAATCTCATTTGTTTGGAAAATAGAATTGGATGTTTTGAACAGTATTTATTAGTGACTTACTAAAATAGCATGCTGTTGCATTGAGCTGCTTCCATGTAGCAAAACTTCATTCAGGCAAACTAAATGCCAGATTTTCAAAGCTATTTAGGTGTTTAAAGATGCAAACAGGCTCCTAGTGCAAAGGACCTCGGAACCTAACTTCCACTGGAAACCTAGGTTCTTTCAAAAATTCCATTGCATCTTTGAACACCTAAACATCTTTAAAAACCCCAACAACCTGGCCCAAATGGGGGGGGGGGGGGGTATTTTTATTTTTTTGTTTTTGTTTGGGGTGGGTGGGAAGTAGATGTGGCTAAAAGGATTCTGTGTAATGGCCAGCCAGGACAACTGTGTGAAATAGTCTTTAAGAATTTTATTTTAATCCTCACTTCTCGTGTAGGCATCCCAGAAGTTGTTCACCTTTTTCTTATATGGAGATTATTTCTTTTCTTCTTCATTGTACATTTACAGTTTTTGTCTCTAGCAAACTGTTGGACTGAAGCTGAATGGAGGAACTTCTGTCTCCCCCTTGTAGGACTGGAGAGCACGGCTTCACGCCACTATTCCTACGCCTGTCTTGCCCTTGCACTTGCTTCTCTCTTGTCCTTCTAGATTCCTACCCCTCCACTTATCGGTTGTCTCCTACTTTCCCCATCTGTCTTTCTTCCCTGCGCAGCAGATGCAACAGGTCAGTTTATGTTCATGAATATTTAAAATGTGTACATGTGAAGACATCTGTCAAGGGTAGCCTCAGGCTAGAGGAAAGGGAAAAATACATGAGGAAGAAGCTGGTAATCAGTGGGACAAGGGCAGCACAACAAACACAAAAGAAGAAAAAATACTTCACTCAGACATTCCCTACAACAACTGTGTGTGAATCTGCTGTGTCTAATGTCTTCTCACTATGAAATGGGTGTCTTTATAGTATTTACTGAACATCCTCTGAATTTCTAATTGGTCTTGGAGTCTCCAATCAGGATTGCATTAATTGTCCTCTAAACCTAGGTGAGTTCAAGGCAAGGAGGATTTATTCCTTCATTGTTGTGTTTTTAAAAAAAAAAAACCCAAAAATCAAAACAAAAACCCACTAGACAAAGCACACTACACACATTGTCCTACAGCCTTGAGAGTTCCCTTTTCAATTTGTATGCAGAAAATGTTTGCAGCCATACTAGTCCTTGAGAATAAGGGCACAAGATAGATAATGTGGTACACTTAATTGGTAGTTGGGTTTTTTGTATCTTTTATGTTGGTTAATAAAATGTTCTTGTCAGATTCTGCTCCCCTCCACCTTCCATTTTTTATTCTTTACATTTATTCTTCTCTTTTCTTATACTCACTGTCAGCATACATTGTTTTTGAAGGATCAGCTCCATGTGGACCCAGCTTAAATCTTTGGCCACAACAGCTACCTCTGTGAGAGCATGTAAAATCAAAGGACAGTTTTACAACTGTATTTATATAAATTGGGTATGTAATAGCTATGCTAAGGATTTGGATATTATCCTCGCTTGATGGGATGTCATCATTATCTACTCATAACTATGCCACTCAGGACTGGGTAGGTCACCCCTACTTCCTGAATATCAATTCTGTATTCAATGGAATCCACTTCTTGTAAAGTCTTTTGTCCTCTAAAAAGTTTTTTTCTAACAGAAAAGACCTGTGACAAAATGTTCCCCTTCCTTCGCCTCTCTTCATTCCCTGCAGTTGCGGGAGACGCTGACTGTGTGTGTGTGTGTGTGTGTGTTCGTTCCTCTTCATTCTCTACTGAAACCTGGTACAGCAAGACTGCATTGGCTACTTAGTCATTCATTCATAGTGAATGAAAATCGTTGAAGATTCATCTTTTTATTCCTCTGTCCCATGTCATATTACCAAAATTCTTTCTCCACTGGTTTTTGTTAAGGGAGCCACTGGCACACTGACAGCCCTTTATGCCCTTCAGTGATGTCATGGGCAAAGAAATGGCCTAGATGTCCTCTATAGTGTGCAGGAGATAGTAGTATTTCTTTGTCTATGCCCTGTCCTTCCTCCCTGATGAAGAAATACGGGGAGAAATATTGGTCGCTTTAAGTCGATGGGAGTTTTGACATTCACTTAAGTGGGACCAGGATTTCACCCATGGTAACTACTGAATTTCAGGACATGCATACCCACACAATGCGGGTAGGGGTTAAGATGACATCCTTGAGGCGGTTTTGCTATAACCGAGTTTATTGTCACAACGTTTCTCTTTGCATAGTTTAGTCATGAATATGTGTGTGATTGTAGCAGGAATGGCAGCATCTGTCTGAATATACTGGTTTCTCCTGTTCACAGTGTTCATAACTTTTTTTTTTTTAAACTTGCACCTGTCAGCCAGTCAGAAATCTTCCAGTCTTGCTCTGCAGAAAGGTGATTTTTTTTTTTTTTAAATTGAGTATGAACAGTGGGAAAATACATTTTTATCCCTGTAAATTAATTTTTGTGATTCTGCCTTTTTTTCCCTGTCCCCATTTTGTCTGGGGCTGATAGAAATTTGAACAAAGTTTAGTGACGTTCACAGACATGGGAAGATGTAGGGCACATTTATCAGGGCATTCTGGTAATGTCTATCCATGTAGTTTGTGATTATGGAATCCATGCAATTCTCATTCCTACTAATTTGGCATAGCTCCACTAAAGACATGGAGCTATACCAATTAACCAACTAATGATCTTGTCAGTGTTTTGCAAACTAGGAAAGCAACTTAAGGTCCTGAAGAGTGATGTTCCTACTATTAAAATTGTTTTTCTTTAAACAAACACTTAAGAAAAGTATTAAAATAAATGTAAATAGAGCACTAGGAATGTTTGAATAAGCATGCTAGCTAAGAAA
Source organism: Emydura macquarii macquarii (assembly GCF_026122565.2). Taxonomy (NCBI): domain Eukaryota; kingdom Metazoa; phylum Chordata; order Testudines; family Chelidae; genus Emydura; species Emydura macquarii. The sequence continues at coordinate 18,628,817 of NW_027131527.1, read as the reverse complement.
TCCCAAAGCTAAGGTGTTACACAAAACTTAATTTTGCTCCCTTGTGCATGTGTGTAATGAGATTTTAATTACATGATCAGACTTAAGTTTTTTCCACCCAAATAATGTTTTTTGGAACTTTAGATACTGTTTGCCAGAAAGTCCAAAATGAACACAGACAACATACTGCAATTTAGAATAACTGAAGTAAAAGTGAAAATTAGCTGGCACATATGCCTTATTTAAGAGCTGAATTTCATCCTGTTCGTCCAGGACATAATTTGGCCATATGTGTGCATGTGCAAACACTTGTGTTGTATATGGAACATACCTTAAGTATGAGTAACTCTTGTGAATATCTGTGTGTCTGTCTACTAATACATTTATAGCAGAGTGACAGCTTTGCTATAGTTAAGGTTATGACCAGGGATTTTTTTTTCTAAATCGCAACTGTTCTAAGGGCTCTAAAACCAATTTGGTTAATTAGATTTCAAGGCAATCTGATGTGCCTCATGGGGGGTGCAGAGTACAGTCAGTGATCCAAATATGCTGTCATTTGACCAAGGGGATCCTGAGACACAGCCCCCAGGAAAAAACCCACTTTTTTAGCTATTCTGGAAATGCTCCTTTGGTTACTGATGCATACAGATCAGAACAGGGCTCAGATTATCACACCACCATTTCCAGCACTCAGGGATTAGCCCAACAGAATGCATGGTACCCATTATTCCATTGAGGGAAATTAAATTTAAATGTTTGAAAAGGAATTTGCTTTGCCAGTTAGTCAAGCTAAGGGCTTAGGCACCCGTTCAAGTTCCTAACGAATTACACTGAACACATGTGGATAGAGGATTTAACAGGGTTTTTCGTCTTCAAAGTTCCACACGAGCTGGATCTCTGAAGGGGATGAACTGTAGTCCTTTGAATCTGACCCACCCAGATAGTCTCAGTTTGAATCCCTCCTTGGGCAGAAATTTGGCAAAGGTTCAAGGGCATATTGCAAAAAGTTGTTTCTATAAGGCTTTTATTTACAGTAAAACCTGCCTTAGTGACCACTTTGGAAGAGAGACCACCTGTTATGAGTGACTACTTGCCGAGGCCATGGGACACCACTGCTCTCTGGTGTGCAAACCTTTTGAAGAGAGATCACGTCTTACAAGAGACCACTTCTGCTGACTCCCAGGAGTGGTTGCTGTTGGCAGGTTTTACTGTATTTATTTTAGGGGAATGTAAATTGATTTTTTATAAAAAACAGACATGTAAATGCTTACTGGAAGGGGAAGAGGTGCAGTTTTGTGGGTGAGGAAATTGGGGTCAGAGGAGTTTGGGGATGCATTTTGGGGAGGGAGATAAAACGAATTGGGTGTTACAGGAGGTGAGAGGGATTGACAGGACACTCAGAAGGGAATATGGGTTGAGTGTCAGGGGGAATTGAGAAAAATAAGGGCAGGGTCCCCTGTCTGCCTTGCATTCTCTCCTTCAGTGTATGCGTGCCAGGATCTGGGGGACTGAGCCCTTCTCCCAACCCTCTGTTCCGGGACTTGGTGGCAAGCTAGGATTTGTGGGTCCCTGCCCATGAAGGTGTTCTTGTATCCTATTCTTTGTCCCTCCTGTGTTTTTGCTAAAATCTGGGGTGGTCTGGCATCCCCTTCACATGAACCAAGTTTGGGCGAACTTTTCTTACTGGAAGTATGAGAGCCCTACTCTGTCCTCCTCATGTGAGCCGGTATTTGGAGTCCCTTGTCTTTCTAAGGGGTGTTTGAGTCATCTCCTATACCCACCCACCCTGGACTGGCCTCCATGGATATGCCTACACTGCACGCAGCTGGCTCAATGGGAGGGTCCCAAAACTTGGGCTGCAGCCTAAATCTGAAATTCTACACTGCAATTAAACAAGCCTTTAGCCTAAGCCCTGGGAGCCTCAGTCAACTGGCATGGGCCAGCCGCGGGTTTTTATTTGGGGAGCTGAGAACAGGCATGCTTGTAGCGTACACCAAGAACACACTGCTGACACAGGGATGAAGAGCTGAAAACAGGCATGTTTGATATATATCAGAAAATCTTTAGGACTGAAGTGGGGGGATGCTGAAATCCACTGTTATGAATAAAGCAGTTCACACGTCTCAAATTTGCCATCGTCAGATCGACTTATCTGGATCGACTGAGCGATCAGTGAAGACCTGCTCAGTCGATCCAGAAATCGACATATTAAGACCACCTTCTCAAGAGGCATAGCGCTACATTGACGAGAATGCGGTTCCCATTGGTGCGGTGCAGTGAAGACGGCACACAGAACAGAAGCACAGAAGTTGACGGGAGTTACGCAAGTTTTTTGCGTAGTTTGCCTAATTACTGTCGACTGCCGCCAAATCGCTGAGGTAAATGAAGACAAGCTCTCAGACCTATAGTCTCATTAGATATTCATCGTCTAATAGTCATAGTCTAATTCATAGTCTGTATTCATTAGATATTCTTTCATCTGAGAATCTCATTCATATGAATGGGCCACTTCACACTGCTCTGAGCCTCCTGGATGTGTAGAGCCATGTGCTGCAACTACCCAGAGTCCATGTCCATACTAGAGAGTCTACAACAGCTGGGTAGCTGCTCTAAATTGATAGGAAGGAGCTCTCCCATTGACATAATTAATCAACCCCCGATGAGTGGTGGGAGAAGCTCTCCCACAGACATAGCACTGTCGACACTGGCATTTGTCGGTGTAACCTATGTTGCTCAGGGGGCTGGTTTATTCATACCCCTGGGCAACGTAAATTATGCTGACATAAGTGGTAGTGTAGACATAGCCAGAGTAACTGGCTGGGGGTGATGCTAACCCAGACTGGCCAGGCAGTGCACAGAATACAGCTTCTGTTCAGAAAACTGTGGTGGGTCAGAAAAGAGCTTTGGGGTCCTCTCATCATCCATAGGGGAAAGTTGAATTCCAATGGCCAGATCCAGTTGCAAACCTGGATATACCAGTCACACAGATGCATCAGGGACACATCCCGAAACCTGGGGCAAAGGAAGCCTGAATAAAGTAGTGTAGTAATGGCTGTACTAGAAGGGAAAAGGCTGGCTGATGTGGCGAAGCGACAATGGGGAGCTGGGGAGTAGGTCCAGGACTGATAGTCCTCTTGGCCTGTATGCTACCTATAACTGCTGCAATTACCACTAATTCCTACTAATAGGTTTTCATTCCGTTAAAAAATAATCGGAAATTAAATAACACAAAATGTAACTAATGTTAAGGTTTCCTGCTGACAGCTCATGTCCTTCCAGAATGTTGTTTAGGAAAACTTCAACTTCAGAAGACAGTGTTAAGGCATATGCACATGTAACCTTAACTGTACCCTCTGTGAGCAATGACCCACAGCATCCATAACACACATTCACACTCTGCCTTTTCGCTGTAAAGGAAAGAAGATATCTACACCTGGCCTGCACTCAATACTTAGATCTGGTTAACACTAAGAAATTAGGTTGGTATAATGTCACATTGGGCAGTGAAAAATCTACACCCCTGAACTACGCACTTAACTGACCTAAGCCCTGGTGTAGACAGTGCTAGGTTGGCGGGAGAATTCTCACGTCATCCTAACTACTGCTGCTCAGGAAGTGGATGACCTACACCAATGGGAGAAGCCCTCCCATTGGTGTAGGTAGTGTCATCGCTGAAGCGCTTTTTGAGTGTTGATAAGCCTTTAGCCTATTCTCTTGCTAGAAGACCACACTTACAAAATTTAACAACCTTTTAACACTAACTCATAGGATACCATCTAAACCTATGAGTAAACCTGCACTTTCTCTTATCCATCATAGAACCCATAGATTGCTGGCAAGACCTTCTTTCTCCCCGCTTGCTACAGCGACAACCTGCACACATTTGCAATAGCTCAAGCTGTGCGTGTTCCCCTTTCCTTCACGTTCACACACTGGGTGGGTGCAAACCTTGATCTCTTGATACAGAATCAATTTTGTGACACTACTCAAACTAATTCCATCTCCTACAGTCACATACATACCTTTACCACCTGCCCCACTGACTGCCTCCACCTCATTATAGTTACAGCTAACACCGTGAATATAGTTAGAGTACAGATAATTAATTGCCAGTGGCTATTGCTGGCTCCAAGGGCACAGAATTAAGGTTACATGGGCATGTATGATTTTAGAAGGGCACAAACTATCCTTTGGAAACATTCTCAGTGCTAATGAATTTTTTTGCCATTTAATTATATATGATTCAGGTGAACGTAGCAGATGCATTTTTACAATTAAGTATAGTGCTGAATTATAATATTTTGTTATGCAGTTCCTTTGGGTTTTTATGCATGCAAGAGAATGGACACCTCAAGCAACAACCCATAGAGGGAAAAAATATGGCATTTCCTACTGACTGAAATCAGTGAATCATCCTCTTATTTCTGCAGGAGCAGTTGCCACGGGCAGTGTGTAATCTGGACAAGTGAATTCAGTGAGCTATGTTTCTTCCATTTTACAAAATTGTTATCTTTAGGTTTTTAGAGCAAAAACTTGATTTTTTGTGTGCTATCTTTTAAAACCCTGTGAAAGCTAAACTACTGCATGATTCTCTGATGAACCGTTCATGTCTGCAGATGAGTAACGTTGTATAAAACTCGGCTTGAATGCTTTCCTTGCAGATAGAAATTCAGGAAAAAGCTTGATTTTAGTAACAGTATCATCCAAATAATATAATTTAGGTATATAATTGTAACTATAAAAAGTAAAAACTGTATGGCTAGTTCAGGATGCCATCCATCTATGTTGTTAGATGGAATATTTATTGTCAATGTTCTTGTATACTGTATCTATTTCCTAGTTATAAGTAAGTAAATAGATTGTATTATAAGGAAAATGTAATGAAGAATAAAATCCTGCGAAGATGGTAATCAGGAGTGAATTGAACTAATTCCAGCAATCTGTTTAAGCCCTAAATATTAATGAACTCTCTTCATAGCATTTTTAGAATTTGGTGAATTCTGTAGAGTCTCAATATTTTATATAAAAGTTGATTACAAATTCTGTATGTTCCTAGCAAAGTGTGTATCAAGTTTTAATTTTCTGATAAATATTAAAATAAAATGCTATTAAGGTTTATCTAGGGGGGAAAAAGATATATAAACTCATTGTGCTTTAATGCCCTGATCGTGCAAACTTTAACGCATGTGTTTAACTATACAGCCATGAGGATTTGGACAACTCATGGCAGTACAGTTAAACATGCATGTGCTAGCAGGACTGGACCCTAAATGAAATAGTCCCTTAAATAGATTTTCTAACTTGTAACAGGACTTTTAGTAAGCCAGTTGGTGCTTGATCATAAACTAAATAAATGACAATGCCTAATTCTATCACATAGGTTCCTTTGACAAACGCAAGAGGAACTGTTCATTCCAGAATGGCACTCCAAATCATAACAATTTATTAGAAAGACAGACATATGAAACATACAATAATACAAAGTGGAAATGAGATTATTTTACAGGAGGTAGTGAGGTCTGACAATATGTACTGAGGAAAAGAATAAATATAGAGTTAATAGCTGCTAGCATTACTTTAGTTAAGGCTGTTATTCTAACCTAACATTCCTAGGTGAATAGTGTGACTGTGTAACATTTACTTCTAATTAATGCATATGCATCTTTTTCTAGAAAGGTTGTATGCATTGTTGTTTCACAATGATTAGACACTCCCACTATATTGGAGCCACTACTGTCTGTTGTAAGTGAACTGAAAATAATGGGGTAATATGCAATTTTCAACCAAAACTTTTAGATCCTTGCAGCTGTGTTCAGAGTATGATTTAAGAGTATGGATTGGTGTGCACTGTTTGGTGTATATCAATGCAATTTTAAATATCTTTGGCATATATAATACTCTCTCAGTAAGAGTGCCATAATGATTCAGTGACAATGGTTTTTATAGACTTAGGTTGAAATTGCATCAGCCCTACAAGAATCCTTACCATTCCTGACCACTTTCATAAGAGAGCTAGTCATTTGGTTGGTTGGCTTTAATTAAAGGAGACTCTTATAAAACTGTTCATGTGAAGTTCAGCCTAAACTAATTGGCTGTGTTCCTTTAATGTTTCTAGAACAAGCACATTCTAACCTTGACATAAAATGCCCAGATACTGCAGGTCATATGTATGTTTTTGTGAAATTATTGCCCATGAAATCTTACCCAAAAAGCAAGAGATTCAAAGTTCTGTCTACATTGCAGTTGAAGGTGTAATTTTCATCTTGGGTAGATGTACATGCTCGTGCTTTGATCATTTGTGGGTGCTGAACCTTGGGCCTTTGGATGTAAAAGCAGAACCTTTACCACTTGATTAAAAAGAATCAGATCTGTTTGCAAAGAAGCAGTGGCAGAATCATAAACCTCTATAGGTGGTCCCATTGCTACAGGGTGACACAGAACACGGTGTGTCTTTGTGAGTTACAGAAGCACCTGATTTGTCATGGTCTTTCTGAAAGACTTTATGGCAAAATGGATGAGACTGGGTTCTATTCTATCAATGGCCTAGGTTCTATTCCCATTTCTACCTGAAGTGTCCTTGTACAAGTTCTCCCTTATCTGTGAAATGGGAGAATTATATTTACCCCTTTCCTCAAGGTATGACACTTTGACTTATTATAAAGGCTCAGAAATATTAATAGCAATCTCTGTGGAAGAGCTGAAAAATACTTTGCCTCTGGGTTTGCAGTTTAGTGTACCTTCCCCAAGATAGTGGGGCATAGTTGAGGGGAGAGTCTCTCATGTGTATGTTTTGCATCACCAAAATTGCTGGAGCCTTTTGCATAATTGTGACCCTTACTGCAGTAGGACCAAAATCCTGTTACTTGTGTCATACATTTGTGAAAGTTGGTTCTGAGAAGGACCTGTTATCCACATGTGGCGAGAGAATCTGCAGGGCATCTATCCCAATCTATTGGGTCATTCTCCAGGAGTTTCTGCTCCTTTGTACAGTTTCCAGTCTCCTTTACCTCCATTGGTCATGATTGGCTAAGTATACTATCTTTGTGTGAGCTACACTGCCATTGGTTTTTTGCCATGACAAATGCTCCTCATTCCTTTTTGGTGAATAGATGTTAGTGTTGCTCTGAGGAAAAATAACACCCTCTGCTGACAACCTAGATAGTTTTTGAGGGGCTCATGCTGCACAGTGCACTTCTTTGACACTCTCTTCATCATACCACAGTCCCTGATGTTACATAAAGTCCCCCCAAATTAATGGTATATTATAGTTTGACAACAAAACTTTATTAGGCTAGAAAAACCTTCCTCTTCTCTTACTATGTATCCAACTCCTTGTAGATGAATTGACAGTTCCTTATTCCACAGAGGTTAGTTAAACCCATTGCCTTATTTATTGCAAGACTATTGCTAAATTTGTAAACAAAGTGACTATTAACATATCTTGTGTTGGGACGGTTTGCTCATCTTGTGCAGGATAATCAAAGAAGGTACATAAAGCTCTAACTGGTCAATTTTTTGTTTTTTCTTTTGGTGGAACAGTTTTCCATAAAAAAATAGTTGTCTACATTGAAATGTTTCACAGCAACATATTCATTTCAACATTTTCAATGGTAAAATGTGAAATGATATGAACAACTTCAAACTTTTCCATTTAATTTCAATGAGGTAAAAGATTTTTGTTTTGGGTGCATCATTTTGATTCATTTTCTTTAGATTTTTATACTATACTAAATACTTTAATGTTTATATTTAGTACACACATTATATTTAATATTTTAATATTAAAGTCTAAATGAAATGAGTCAATATTATCAAAACAATCTTTTTATCTTATTGAAATGAATGTCTAGACATTTTCAAAACAAAATGTTTCGAGGGAACCTGAATTGAAATGTTTTTGTTGCAGTGTTGTTGTAGCCATGTTGGTCTCAAGCTTACAAGTGAGACAAAGTAGGTGAGGTAATATCTTTGGCCATGTTGACACTAGAGATCTTGCAGAGGCGCGGTTGTACGGATGCAGCTGTATCATGGTAAGATCAACCATGTAGTCACTCTATGCTGAAGGGAGAGAGCTCTCCCATCGACATAATTAAACCATCTTCAGGGAATGGTGGTAGCTATGTCGGTAGACATTCTCATGCCAACATAGCACTGTCCAAAGCGGCGCTTCTGTGGGTGCAACTTATGTCACTCGGGTGTGTTTTTTTTCACATCCCTGAGCGACATAAGTTATAATGACAAAAGTGCTAGTGAAGACATAGCCTTTTACTGGACCAGCTCCTGTTGGTGGAAGGGACAAGCTTTTGAGCTTCACAGAGCTGTTCTAAAGGTTTGGGGGGAAAGTAACCAGAGTGTCCAAGCTACAAGATGGGACAGATTTAACACATTGTAGGAGGCTACTTAAAATGAAGTGGGCAGTTAACACTTCTCCAGTAGTAGGACTAAAGAGGGTTAACAAGGTGTGTTACAAATATTGTAAGGAGCCATAAAACCAGTGTTTCTGTTAAATCCATGGGTTTTTTTGTGTTCAGCAGAGTTATGAAGGTGTTGTGCAGGTTTCCTTTGTTTGGAAAAGATTCACAAAGACAAACACCCTGCCCATGGGTGAACATTTTTCACAAAGTGATCACTCCATATCTGACCTCTCAGTTCCTCATCCTCAAAGGATATGTGCATATCAGCTTCAAAAGAGAAGTCTGGGAACTTAATTGCTTAACTTTGCTGAACACTAAAAACCATGCATGTGACAGAGGCCCTGGTTTTATGCCTCTTTATAACAATTTGTAACACACCCTAGTGCCTGCTCTAACCCTCTATTGTCCTATGACTGCGGAGGGGTTAATTACCCACTTCATTTTAAGTGGTCTCCTACAATATATGTGAACCCCCATGCTTAACAATCTGTCCCACTTTGTATTTAACTTGGACACTAGTTACCTTCCCCAGACTGACCAGAAGAAGAGCACTGTGATGCTCAGAAACTTGTCCCTTCCACCAACGGAAGTTGGTCCAAAAAAAAGACATTACCTCACCTACCTTGTCTGTATTTCAAAAAAAAAAAAATATATATATATATATATATTTTTTTTTTGGCATTTTAATTTCATAGGAAATTTCAAATTACAGCTTTTAGTTCTGATCTAGAATTTTTTCCCCCAATATTTCTGGTTTCAAAACTTTGGTTTCTGACCAGCTCTGTATAAAATTTTGTTAGATCAGTCAGTCGTTTATCTTCTTCACTAAATGCACTAAGACACAAAGAATACTTTGCCCAAATAGCTGTGGCCTGCATTGCGGACACACAAGAGCATGTATGATTGGTATAATTTTTGTAGATCAGCTGGCCTGGTCCAATGCTCTTGGTTTGAAATCAGTGGTTTCCTTCTCTAAGGTGGATTGCCTGCCATGGCTGATGACCCTTAGCTGTCTGATAGAGACACAAAGAGGTGACATGGCTTGCTGAAGGTCATCCTGCAGCAAAACCAGAAATAGAGTCCAGGTCTCCTACAACCCCGTTCTGTACCCTCTTCACGATATCACACCACCTCCCCATCACGGCACATAGAATAATTGGAAAGGTTTGACAGCTGAGGGAAAGCTTACCCACATGAGAATAATGGGACTGTATGCTAGTTGGGAAGGATATCAGGCTGTGGTGGTTGGAGGAGGGGAGAATTGCAGAAGACTTAAGAGCCTGGTATTGGGGCCTGGGCATTGTTGAACATTCTACGGGAGTATATTAAATAACTGGGAGGAGTCTGGGTTGTGCATCAGTGATATTTCAAGAGTGTTTTGGCATGTGAGAGGTGGGACAAGTTATGGATCTTGTTGAGTGGGTCAGAGAAGCATTTCTGAGTTTACCTGTCAGCAGTAACACTGTGTAATTTGGGGACAAGATACTCATGCATTATTTGGTGAAATAAAGTGCACTCGATGCCAACAGAATAGCTTTCTAAATTGATTGACCGCACTGAACCTTAAGTGAGGGGGGGGGGGGGGATTTTCTAGGGGGAAAGGGTGTACCTCTTTTAGAAGCAGAGAAGCACAGATGCTGGTGAAACCATAAAGCGGGTCAGTGTTGGGATACTGATTCGTCCACCTCCCTCCCCCCCCCGATGACCTGTCCAGAAAAGGAAGGGGGAGAGTATGTAGGAATAAACCAGGTCGGAAAAGCCCCCACCAGGCCAAATAGAGCAGCACCCAATCTCCTTCCCTTCGAAGTGGCGAAAATCGAGGTTTGGTCAGGATCCACTGTGTTAGCTGCAACTTTCTCTGAAAGGGGGAGGGAGGGAAATAGGACTGGGAAGGAATTTTTCACTCCCTACCACATTGGCCAAGGCAAACTGGGGTTTGTTTCGCTTTCCTCACAGCGGGTTCAAGGGGTGTAGTTGGGGTGAGCCTGGGACAGGAGTTAACTATGATGTCACAACTCATTATGTAAGCATGGGACAGATGCCCTGGACTCCATAGGAAGGGAATACAGTGACCAGATAAATGGATTGGTGAAGAATTTAAAGCAGATATTTGTTAAAGGAGCGGAAACGGGAACTCCCATGACTGGCACAACAGAGAACCAACCCATCCCTTCCTTTATAGCCCCCCTTAACCCTCATTCGGGAGGTGGGGGCACGTAAGGTCCCAGCAGCAGGATGGCTGGTGACCAGGAAAGAAAAGTGGGAAAGGGGGCTGACAGAAGCCCCCTGAGTTGATATTGAAATGATCATGAATTTAGCTGCACTGTACACTTTTATCTGCCAGGTACTCTCAGGCCATTAATAAAGTTGTAGCCTAATTAAACCATACCCAGTGACTCTTGAACTCCTCCTGGTATAGCCGGACAATGAATAAATCTCAGGAAGATGGGAAAGCTGAATCCCTTAGGGTCACAAACTAGTCACTGGAATGCACAGTATTTCTATCTTATATAAGATATAGATGATGAGTTGCTCACTGCCCACTTTTTTGTGGAATTCAGCTTACTCTGGAAAATTGTAGGTCTCATTTCAGTATGGAGAAAATGAGGATCTCTCTGTGGGATATCAATTAAAAAATTTAAGTTATCCAAATAATGATGTTACTGTATATGAGTTCTGCATCTTATTCGGATCCTTATGAGTGTGTGTCCAAGGCATTTATTTGTCTTATCCATTGCTATTTTGATTGTTTATTTTTTAGCTTGTCTTTTAAATTGATGGTTTAGTAATATTAATTCATCACTGTAACTTCTTGTATTACAGGATGCCTGAAGTTAAAGCTTGTGGAGAATATGAATTAAAAGCCTGAAAGCTAGTGTTCATTGCAAAATTTATCTTTGGTAAATTATTTAGTATATATTATAGGCTTTAATGTAAATGTTGCTCAGGGAGCTTCTTTATAATATCCAGATCAGGTCTGAGTATGAGATTTGTTAGTATTTCCATTTTTTAAAGGACATAATTTTGCCTTGTTTGAAATAGACTAGACTAAAATTACTAAATTACTAATGTGTTATGTCTGAAAATTGCAGAATCATTTAAGAACATGGTTAATATAATCTCTCATGGGATTTTTTTTTTAAATCACTGGCACCAGAATTCTTCTGGTTAAAATTCTTTGTTTTACATTTTTGTACTTTGCTTTGAAATAACTTTTGTTGTATGTTCAGCTATAGTGAACATAAAAACACCTGACAGGCAGATGAAATACATTTTTAGATACAGTTTTCTACTTATCTTGGAATCTTGATAACGACAACACATTATACTAGCACACTTCTTGGTAGTTTTGTTTGAATTATACTCTGTATGTTTCTGTGCAGTAGTCTGTACTTTAAATTAAAACCAATGTTGATACTTTTTAAATAATCCAGAACAGTAAGAAAAATGTGCTTTAAACTGTTAGATATGTAGGAAATTGGCATAGTCTCTTTTAATAACACTGCAACAAATCACAGACGACCCCATGGCACACCATGATCAAATAGAGCTGTGTTTCAAACCTGCTCTTTAGTATTACAATAACATTCCTAAATGAAAAGGAACTCTGGTTTATAATGGAATATGGTGGGATTGTCTGTTTCTAGTGCAATACTTGCCATGAGCAGAAACAAAAAAATATATTTTGTTTCCTTTTTTATATGGTCAGTGAGATCTACTAGCAGGAATACATTTTGCTGCTTTATTTTGTTCCTTTTTTTCTTCAGCAGAGGCTTATAGGAATTTATTAGAAATCAAAATCCTTTGTGTATATTGCAGCTAAAAGATGATTGTGGTGTTATTTATGATTATCTTCCTTTATTTCCTACTCAGCTACCTTTCCTGGGTTCAACAAATGCTGCACAGCAGTTAGCAGTTTGGAAATGTATCCCATCAGTCTCTCATTGACAATGATTTGTCATTTTCTTTGGATCATATGTTGGATTTTTTTAATGTAACTTCTTATAATTTTATGTGGACTACCCACACTGGACTACCCACATCCTTTTCTTTCAAAATTCATTTTCCACTTGTAGCAGCAGAAGCTAGAATGCCTTTGATGAAGGCAGAAATAAAATACATTACATTAAATATTCCATTTGGTTAGTTTTCTTAAACCACTTTAGATGAGCACAAGAGACTACTGGGGCAGATCTGCTCTGTTGTTTTTATATGTAATGAAACATTTTACATTTAATTTTATGTCTGACTGATGCTTTTGTCAAGGTGGAAACATTTAAGGTCTGTGAATTTCTCTGCTGTGTTTTCCTGTCTTCCCTCAAAAATGTAAGCTGTCTGCCAACACACACATTTGTTCTATCAGCAATCATATACTACTCTTTAACTTGTGTTCATTTGCAGTAAATTGATATGGAATTTATTAACACAAGACCTATAAATACACAAAGGCCTGATCTTGCTCAATGCTTCAATGGGAACAGAATGGGGTTTCGAAGTCTCATACTGGTTTTGCAATAGTATCCAGTTAAGTGCCTTTTCTCTCCTCTGTGAAAGCAAAGTCAGTAGTTTTTCTTAAGCTTATGCAAAGTAATACTTTGAGATCATACCAAACTGAGGTTTGTTTGTTTGTTTTTTTTGTTTCAGGCTAAGGAAACCTAAGGAAAACAGGCTAAGGAAACCTTTTCTCTAGATTCCTCGTAATGCTCCTCAAAAACACATTGAATTACATTTAATATTTTTTTCAGCTTCTCTTCATATTTACTTTTTTGACTAATATTCATGAAGCATTTATTTCAATGTGTTTCAATATTGTAAGTAGCAATACTATGCATACCAACTCTACTAGAACACTTCGTGATTAGTCAGATTCTAAACACCACCACCTTTATAGGTGTGAATAATAGTTGTTAGTTCACTGGCAAAGCAAAAACTGTAAATTATTTTCTAATCTTTAACTTATAGGGCTGGTTTCATGCCACTCTTGAGTCCATTGACTTCAATAGAGTTGCTTCTGATTTACGCTGGTAGAAGTGAAATCAGGCTCATAGTTTTAAAACCAACCAGTGATGCTGAAAGTCAAATCTCGGTGCTAGTGCTGTGTGTAATAAGTGTGCTGAAGAACATAGAGAGTATTTTTTTTTAACACTTTATTTGTTCTGGTTACTGAGCTCCAAGAAATAAACCAAAATATCCAGTCTTCTTTTTAGTCCAATTTTTCAACAAGGACATTAGATCTGAAAATTACCTGAGTCCAGGTTTGATCTATCTTAGTAGACTGTGATGTGTGTTCTGTTAAACCATAAACTGTATACACAGCCTCATAAAGTCAAGGAGCACTTTGGATTCTGTTATTCTTCTCATGTTGTTATAACAAACCTGTTCAGAATGGACTTGAATGACTTGCAAATAGAGAGAGCTGCTATTCTGCAAGTATTTGAGTATGTGCATGTGGTAGGGAATATAAATCCCACCTTGGTAGTCAAAGGGTTAATGAGGGGTCAATTAGTTCACCTGGTTACACAGCTGGAGAGTCTGTCAGACTGTTTGTTATCAGATCCAGGACTTAGGCCTTCTTCAAAAAGAAATTTGCTCAGAGGAAGAGACCCAGGAGGGTGGACACTTTTAGGGCAAGTTACAAAACTGTCAACCTAAGTTATGTCGATGATCAGCCACCACAGTAATTAAATGGCTTTTGCATGTCCACACTACTCTCCTTGTGTCAACAGTTTGCATCTTCACCATGAGTGCTGGTTTATCTGCCAGTATGGGGCATTGTGGGACGGCTTCTGAAAGTCAGCAACAGTTGATGTAAGCAGCTCAGTCTCTATACTGACACTATGTTGACTTAACTACATCAACCTAAGTGCTACATCTCTCATGGAGGTGGAGTTAAGTTGATGTAGTGGGTGAGTTACAGCAGTTGGAGCAACATTTTAGTGTAGATGCTTAGAGAGTTAAGTCGACATAAGCTGCTTTATGTTGACCTAACTCTGCAGTGTAAATAGGCCTTAGGAGAGAAGGGGCCTGAGGGTTCCTCTCTCTGGAAAAGGAACCACGTCAAAACTCCTCAAGCAGATATAGTCCAATGGGCCCTGAAATAGCAGAAAGGCTCCAGGGAGGTAGATCTGTGGGTTGCTGTTCTGGGAGAGGAACCAGGAGCAAAAATTTCAACCTGGGATGGACAAAAATGTCTTAAATTATGTTTGTTTTCCTTTGGGTTTACTGAGTTTTTTGCTGGGGAAGGTTGGGATAAAGATCTTCACACAGGTTCCTAGCCAAGCTACAGACACACAAACACTGAAGGCTTTTACAGCCAATTTTCTATTAGCCTACTTTCAGATTGTGAGAAACACTTTGGCCAGGATGGTTATCACAGTCCAGGGTGCAATCCAGACTCGTGAAGGGCTGTGTCACCACCTGCCCTGTAACCCTGGGTGCCTGAAAATTATTTGTTGCTGTCACTCCAAACTGGGCCCCTCACAAACAGTCAAAAAGCAGACAGGTCACACCCTGCTTATCTGCGTGTACTTGGTTACCACTTGCAGGGTGACCCCAGCACACTCCCAGTCCTGGATTTTCCCCAAAAGGATGTGTTCTACACTCTCCAGCCATCTTCTGGCCAGTTCAGATATTTTAGGTCTGTTGCCCCCATGAGGGGCAATATTCAACAGTTTGCTATCTTATATGGCATTACCCACACAGTTCAGTTTAAACACAACACTGGATTAGTTTTGATTAAAGAACAAAAACAAGTGCATTTAATTACAAAGAGAGTTTCAGTGAATGCAAGTATAAGGCATTAGAGTCAGAATTGGTTACGAGAGAAATAAAGATAAATTTAGTTACTAGAAAGTGTTTTAACAAACTAGAATTGGTTCGAGGTAAAATTCTTACCACATGCTCCAACAACATAGTTGACCAAATTCTTAAGTCAAGATCTGCCCTCAAAGTCCACAAGGCTGGTTTCTTTTGTCTTTTTTGGTGAAAGAGAGAATTCATACTTTGAAATGCATTCTCCTGAGGGTTACCCCTAGATAAAGTCTTTTCCAGCTATGAGCATGGAGAGAAAAAAGGGTCTCATGGTGAAACAGGTTCCATGGTTTTTGTTAGTTAAAATGCAAATAGATTTTTTCCTGTCCCCTTCACTGCCAAAGAATGGCCACTTGACTGGTGATTGCTAATTAACTTTGACACCTAGTTAGAGGTGTCATCTGTCCTTTGTCTTCAAGAAACTGGTTTATTTCGTCCCTAGACTTGTCTGGTAAATACATTTCACTCATAACTTGATCTTATATTCACAACTTTATATTTGATGTCACTACATGCATTTTCACTAGGATATTATTGACCAATGAGATATTAGTTTCAAAGGCTACCTCATGAGGCATATTTTGTAGAAGGATTATTACAGTGGTGTGTAGAGTGAGAAATACTTTCAGATCTCAGGAAAAAAATAAAGCAAAAGCTTAGAGATGATTATTCCTGATGAATTGAAGGGCCAGAATAATGTGTTGCAATATTTATAAAAAGTATGTATCCAAGTTTGTGTTGCCTTGGTAGCTTCTGATATGCTGTACCATACAGTACCATTGTAAGTGTATAAATACAGACACATCCCCAGGTTTTTATAATTCATACTATAATCCACATTTGTAAAACCATAGTCTGGCTTTGGTTACAGGTATGAGGCGACCACTGAAGTTATATGTTTATCTTAAATCAGAATACAAAGCTAACTAACCACAAAATACATTTCCAGACACAAAACAGCTATTTTTCAGTGATTTTTAGTAGCTTGTTTTTAAAATCCTGTTATAAAATGCCGTAAATATTATTTGCCTTTTTTGTACCCAAAAAAATCAAAATTAATAAATTAACAAAGTAAAGTGAATTTAGGAAAATGTAAATCTGATTAAACTGCTGGTTTTTTGGTAGATGGTGTGAGTATGTGCAAGGAAAATTCAGCAGAGGGTCTAATCAGGAGGATGTAGGTGATGTTTTAGCAATTTTCTATCCCCTGTCCTCAATACTGGAGGTACAAACACAGAACAAAAAAACAGTCCCAAAGAATTTACAATCCAGGTATAAGGCAAAAAACAACAAATGGATCCAGACATATGGGGAGGCTACAAAAGAAACAATGAGACAATATTGATCAGCGTAGTAGGCAGTGGTCTCTGTGCACCAATGTGTGTGTGTGTGTGTGTGTGTGTGTGTGTTTTTTTTTTTTTTGTAGGCATCACAGCAAAGGAGAGTTTTGAGGAGGTATTTAAAAGACCATAATGAGGTAAATTTGCAGATATTTATGGGAAGCAACTAATGTGTGTGTGGATCAGCATCGAAGAAAAATTGACACACAGACATCGTACTCTGGCATCATCGGCTGATTTGGAGATGAGCATCAACAGCCTGATAGCAAATGAGAGATGATAGGTAGAGTGAGGATTGGCCATGAAGGTCCTTGAAAGTACTTGAAGGTCCATACAAGCAGTTTGTTGCAATTGGGAAAGGAGAACCAGTAGAAGATCATGAAGATCATGTCAACTATATCAAAGGCATCTGAGAGGTCAAGAAGGTTGAGGGTGGAGTACTGATTCAAAGCTTTAGCGATGAAAAGGTTATTAGAAACTTTGAAAAAGTTTCAGTGTAATGCAAAGTGTGGAAGGCAGATTGGAGAGGCTTTGGGGTGGAGGAGAGAAAATGCAGAAAGTGATTGTAGACAGTGCATTTAATTATCTTAGAAATGAAAGTGAGAAGGGGAGGCAGTGAGGTCAAGGATGGGTTTTTAAGATGCAAGAGACTTAAGGCTTGTTTACTCTCTCATTTATGCCAGCAAAAATTTTGTCACTCAAAAGTGTGGAAGAAAAAAACCTGCTGAATGACATACATTTTGCCAGCAAAAGCATGAGTGTAGACAACACTATCTCCCACCAACATAGCTACCACCTCTTGTTAAGATGGTTTTATTATGTTGTTGGGAGATCTCTCTCATGCTGACATAATGCAGCTCCTCTTGCACATATGCTGGCAAAATTTGTCACTCAGTGGGGTGTTTTTTTTCACACCCCTGAGCCACTGAAGTTTTGCCAACGTAAGTGCGAGTGTAGATAAATCCTAAGTCTTGTTTGTATTGTGAGGGAAAAGAACCATAGAAGAATGAGAAATTTAGGAGAAGATTGAAGAGGAGATCAGGATAAAATGGGGTCACTGCCGAAAATGGAGGGATTAGAAGAGGAAAATAGTGAGAAATTCCTTAATCTGTAGCAGAGGAGAAGGAAGAAACGTTTGCGGGAAGGGGAAGAAGCTGGAGGGAAGGGGGAAGGTCATTGTATTGTCAGTTTTCTCTTCGAAGAAATCAGCAAGATCATATGCAGAGAGATAAGTGGAGTCAGGAGGCAGAGAAGGTTTGAAGAGTGAGTGAAACCTGTTGAAAAAATGGCTGGGATTACATGCATGGGATTCAACTGAGTTGGAGAAGTAGAATGATTTAGCTAGCAAAATGGCAGGAATAAAGGAGGAGAGAATTAATTTGCAAGGAGGAAGTCAGCCTGGACATGGCTTCATCAAATGCCTTTTACAGCATGAGAACAGGAGCCAAGGATGTGGATGTTGGGGGTGAGCCATGGCTGGGGTTGGCAGGGTGGACCTTGCAATAAAAGAGAGAGGCAAGAGTGAATCATGGAGAGAGTCAACAACCACATTAATGGAAGAAAAGGCAGGGAGGAGGGGGCTCATAGCAGACAAGGAGTTAGCGACACTTATGGTTTGGAAGTCACAGAAAGACTAAATGACAGGACATGGGGCGGGGGTGATTCTGAAAGAGACCAGGAGAAGGTTGGAGGTGGGAACTCAGCAACAAGAAGAAAGTTACTGATTTTTTTTTAAAGTAGACAGCTCAAGGCAGCATATTCATAGCAGACTTTTTGTACAATTCCATTTCTAACAAACCCTATGGAATGTTTTCTTTATTATGTTACTGCCTCATTGTAGTCAGAAAAAAGAATAATACTTAAAGCCTGGTCTTAGAAAAAGATAGTATTAGCTAAAGAAGAATAAAGAATTTCATATGGTGATGCCTACAATACGCTGTTTGCAGGCTATTGTTCTTTTCACTACATAATAATGATAGGAATTGCTTTTAGAGCAGATGCAGTGATCAGTCATATTTGAAATAGGATTTTCCTCTTGCCTGCTTTTCAGAAAGAACAAGGACTGTGTGTGATAGAGAAGGCTCAAAAGATATAGCAGTTAATATTAAAACTTCTTTATATAGCATTAATGCTAAATCTTAGGATATTTCCCCCCATTTTCAATACAGCATGAACATCTTGTCTAAATAATACAATCCTATTTGCATGGGTTTTTTTCCTTTGGATGCTCTATAAAGCTCCAGAGCTCTATATGAGATTTGCTTCAAAACACAACAGGAAAAGAAAACTAAACCACTTATAAAAATGCAGATTTCACAAATAAATACTTTGCTGAATATAATAGCTAATGAAAGTAAGTGTTCAGCAAATATTTTTAAAAGGTATGTGTTCAATTAGCAGATAATGTTGTTGTTTTCTGTATTCAAGTTATTCTGTACTCATCAGTCGTTCTCATTATCACATCTACTGCTTCCTCTCATGCACTAGGCCAGTAAACATAAAATTATACTGCCACATAAAACTGTGAAGAGCCATGTAGCGAGGAAGCGTGGCCTCCCTCTGATGCAGATAGGGCAGAACCACTCCAAGACACTACAAGCCAAAAGTGTTCTTTTGCAAAATATGGTGCAAACTGCATGTAAACAAGACAGTGCCTTCTCAGTCTCTCCTCACACTCAGTACAGTAAGTGTTATGGTTATAGTCCTTCACAAATTGCTCAATCATTGTTATAAAAGACTCGGGAAAGCATTGTTTATTTCATCTGGTTAAAAGAGGCCTTACTCAGGAATCATTCTTTTTTCTATTTATTTATTTATATTTCTGAAATGAATTGATACCTAAGTGCTTTACTCAAAGACTACTAAGTTGATGGAGATTTCCACTGACTTCACTGAGTTTGGGCTAGCCCCAAGTGCATGTACAAAATTTAAAACTATTTTGGTGGAGGGGTGGGGCTGAAAACAATGGCCAGTTAGTAAAAACCTGCAAGGACACTATTAGACATTTTAGTTCTATAGTTTGTAGCATGAAGGCTTCTATTTTCAGCACATATTGAGCCTTTTGGTGATTTGTGAAACCAGTTAGGTAATGTTGGCCCAGTGAAAATCTAATATATATCTGAATTTCTGCTCCAGTAGCTCCTCCTTTAAACAATCATAGAAACATAAGGTTGCAAGGGACCTGAGAAGTCAAGTCCAGCCCCTTGTGCTGTAGCAGGACCAAGCTACCATAAACCATTCCTTCCAACCTGTTCTTAAAAATCTCCAATGATGGGGATTCCACAACCTCCCTTAGAACTCTGTTCTAGAGCTCATCCTACCCTTATTGTTAGAAAGTGTTTTTTAATATTTAACCTAAATCTTCCTTGCTGCAAATTAAGCCCATTACTTCTTGTGGACATGGAGAACAATGGATCACTGTCTTCTTTATAACGGCCCTTAACAAATTTGAAGACTTTTATCAGGTGCCTCCTTAGTCATCTTTTCTCAAGACTAAACATGCCCAGTCTTTTTTTTTTAACCTTTCCTCATAGGTGAGGTTTTCTAAACCTTTTATCACAGTTGTTGCACTCTCTTCTGGTCTCTCTAATTTGTTCACATCTACCTTACAGTGTCGTGCCCAGAACTGTACACACTACTCCAGTTGAGGCCTCACCAGTGCCTAAGAAAGCATAACAATTACCTCCCATGCCTTACATATAACTCTCCTATTAATGCATCCCTGAATGATAGTAGCCTTTTTTTTGAAGTTGCATCATATTGTTGACTTGCATTCAATTTTTGATCCACTATAGCCCTCTGATACTTTTCAGTTATGCTCTGTTGCAGTTGCACATTTGATTTTCCCTTCCTAAGTGTCGTACTTTGTACACATTTTATAAGCTTACTCCCCACTCCATTATCTAAGTCATTAATGAAAATATTGACTAGTACTAGACCCAGGACTGACCCCTGTGGGATCCTGCTAGATAAGCTCCCCCCCCCCCCCAGTTGGTCAGCAAACCTTTGATAACTACTCTTTGAATATGGTCTTTCAACCAGTTGTGCACCCACCTTATAGTAATTTTGTCTAGACCACATTTCCCTACTTTGCTTATGAGACTGTCATGTGGGCCTTACAAGGTACATCATGGCTAATGTTTCCTCCCATGCACCAGGCCAGTAACCCTATCAAAGAATGAAATTATGTTGGTTTGGTATGATTGTTCTTGAAAAGTCCATGCTGGCTATTCCTTGTAACTCTATTATCCTCCAGTTACTTACAAATTGATTGTCTGATTATTTGTTCCAGCACCTTTCCAGGTATCCAAGTTTGTCTGAAGTTAGACTAGACCAGCTCCTCTTTGTTCCCCTTTTTAAAGATAGGTACTATGTTGAGCCGTCTCCAGACTTCTAGGACCTCATCCACCCTCACGAGCTCTCAGAAATAATTGCTGATGGTTCCAAGATTGATTCAGCTAGTTTAAGTATCACAGGATGAATTTCATCAGGACCTGCCATCTTGAATACATCTAAACGTTTATTATCCTGATTTCCCTATTTTGACCTGGATTCCTTCCCGCTTTTTGTTAGTATAAATTTCGTTGAGTATCTCATCACCAATAACCTTGTTAATGAAGACTAAAGCAAAATGGGCATTAAAACCCTCATCTTCCTTGATTATTAGCTCTTCTTCCCCACTAAGTAGAGGACCTACACTTCCCTTCATCTTTCTCTTGATCTTAATATATTTATAGAACCTCTTCTTATTTCCTTCTTTGTCCCTTGCTAGATGTAACTCATTTTGTGCCTTATTTTTTCTGATTGTGTTCCTACATGTTAGTGGTATTCCTTCTGTAGGATTTCTTTTTGATTATCAGGTTATTCAAGAGCTCCTGATGCAGTGATATTAACTAACTTGCTATTCTTCCTATCTTTCCTTTGCATGAGAATAGTTTGCAGTTGTGTCTTCAGTATTGTCTCCTTGAGAAACTGCCAGCTTTCCTGAACTCCTTTTTCCCTTAGATTTTTCTCCCCATGGAACCTTACTTAGCAGCTCTTTGACTTTGTCTGCTTTTTTGAAGTGTATTGTCCTTATTCTGCTGCTCTCACTCCTTTCTTTAGAATCATGACATCTGTCATTTTACAATCATTTCCATCCAAATTGCCTTTTACATTTGGATTCACAACCAATTCCTCCCTGTTGGTCAGAATTAAGCCTAAAATCACTACCCCCCTGGTTACTTCCTTTACTTTCTGGAGGGGGAAAAAGGTTGTTCCCAATACATTCCAAGAACTTATTGGGAAATTTTGTGTTTTGCTATATTACTTTTCCAACAGATGTCTGGGTAGTTAAAATTCCCCATTACTACCAGGTCTTGTTTTTGGATATTTCTGTTGTTTGTTCTAAAAATATATCTAACCCACACACATTTACATATGCTTGTATGGAGGCGTAAACTGGCTCTGTCATATGAATAAATATGGAAGTTTGAAAAGTTGGCCATCAGGTGGCTAGCGAGCATAGTTAATGATTTTATGAGTTTATAATGTGTGTTGGTGGAATTCACAGATCAGAATGACTAGCAATAGAATGAACTTTGAGATTAGGCTGTGATTTTTGTCTTCAGAGATTATTGTTAGCATATGTAAGCATTTGATGCATGCTTCAGTTTTAAGGATTCAGCTGTGACCCCAACATTTTCCCAAGAATTATATGATATTAAGCTACTTAACTCCTATGGGCGTCAATGGGAATCATGTGGATAAATCCCACAAAACTCTTTTGAAATCATAAGAAGTCCTAAATCACATTTTCCTCACTAGATGAAGCTGTTTCCTCTGTGTCTTAAAAATCACAAAGACACTAACACTTAGAACACTGAGTGTCCTCATCACTAAGTAATCTCATCATCAGCTTCTCCTCTTTTCCACCCACCTCAAAAAGTAACCTTCCCTCTCACCAGCTGCCTCCTCCCTTTCTTTTCCAGTGTACTGTCTGAGCCTTTTGTGAAGTAATCTTTGTACAGTAGAGTAACTCCACTCCCATAGACCCATGTCCCAGCTCCACCTCCCTTAGGTCAAAGATTCAGTTCTAACCTGTTCCCTTGGTCCCAGGTCAAGTTAGGTTAGTTAGTTAATTTTAAATTTCAAATGAATCCTGCTTCCCAAGGGGTCCCTCCCCTTTGTTCACTACATGATTCACCAACACCCAATGGTTAAATAAAAAACAAAATTAGGAATCCGTTTGAGTCCCATCCACCTGAGAATTTTCCAAATTCCAAAAAGTTGATAGTGAAAAGTTATGGGCTAGATCTTCAATAATTAAAGCATGTTAGACATGTGGTCTCGGCACAGGCTGGAAGCCATGAACTTACAAGTTTTGACTCCAGTGCTGATGCTGATGCTGACCCAGAGCTCAGTAGTTTTGGGCAACTCACTCAGCCTCAGTTTTCTAACCTGTAAAATGAACATAACACTTGCATACAAATTTCACAAAGGAGTAGTATGGCATAATTAGATGCAAACCACTTTGCAAGTGAAAAGTATGAGATACTGGAAATAGAAAGTATTATTTTTAGGCATTTTCCCATTTACTCTGAGAAAATTATCAAAATGTCACTCTAAAAGGATGTATGCAGCATATTAACAAGTATGACATGGAATTTCTGTCTCAGATGCATGGCGCACCATTGCCACATAACTGAGATGTACCAGTCAGAATGGATTTGTTTAAAAAAATAGTCCTAATGTGTATAAAAGGATAAAATTTCCTTTACTGGTAACTTTTTTCCTACTTTTATTATTCTTATTTATTTGCTTTATAGCAGCACAAAGGAACCTCAACTAGAGAAACTGCCCCTCATCCAGATCCACACCTGAATTAGTGCAAAACACAATTTAGTTGCAAGTCACAAACCAATTCACATGGTTTATCCTTGCCTATAATTGCAACTAAAGAATGTTCAGCACCAGTTCAGACTTGCCAATTTTTTTTTCTAGTATAGAGAAGGCTTTCATTGTGGTGCAAGCACATGAGCTCATGAGCCATTTCTGATAAGGAACATGTCAGCTATTTTTCTGCATCAGCAGCCTATACGACATTTTCTTTTTGTTAGTATGATCTATCCACTGCAGCTACAAGGGACTTTTAATTAGGCAGGATGAAATTACTAGAGCAAGTTGGGAAAATATTTTTGTTCCAGTAAAAATATTCAATGAAAATGAAAAGGTGTGTGTTTCTGTAGAAATTTTTCTTCAGAATTTTCAGGTTTCGAGGTTTCAGGTTCTTTGATTAAAAACTTGAAAAACTTCACCAAGATCAGACATTTTCCATGGAAATTTTCCATTTGACAAAAGAATGAAAAATGTTGGCCAGGCCTCATAGTTAATCAAATTAGAATTAGCTAGGGCATTAGAGTTAATACTCCTATCTTGCAAAAAAAATACCAAATACTCATCCTACAAACAGCATTTACCAATCAACATCTCCCAATACCACAGTAGTCCATTACCTCACCCTGGGGCAATGTTTTTGTAAAGAGGGACACATTCAACTTGCTGATCCATTTATATCCATATCCTACAGCAAGTGAGATTTTCTTAGAAGGCTGTCTGAATCTGACCTGCCTTTGCTTAGCTTATTTGATGATATGTTGGGTTGAATTGCCACTTAGTAACTATGGCTGCTACATAGAGGAGCAGATTTTTTATGTTCAGTACCAACCACCTCTATGCAAAAAATATCCTGTTACTACCAAAACTATGCTAGTGTACACTCTGTCCAAACCATTTGTAGCTGTCACTGAAATATACTGCAACAAACCTGTCATGCTGTCTGGAGTGGCTCACAACTGCGAGTGCCAACCTCAGGGCAGACTGTCAGAAAGCAGGGCAGAAAGACCACACTGGTTGTATGTTTATAATTAGATTTCACCAACCCAGTAACAAGTGTGAACTCCTAAAACACTGTAACAGTCTTACCATGGAGTCCACAGTGAGTCTCCTTGGCCATTCCAGTCTATCTCGCCAATTAGGTATGCTGGACTGTGATGATCACTTTACACCAAACATCACAACTAAAGATTTTTTTAACTAAGAAAAGAAATAAGAAAGTTATTTACAAGGTTAAAACAGGAAACATAGTATAACAAATTAGTTGTCTTACCTTTTTAAATCTAATGTAAGCTTCTATAATAAGCAGCTCTATTTGTTCCTTAGGACTGACACATGCCCAGTAGCACAGGGATTTCTTGCTTATGTTTAGGAATCTTTGCCCCTCAGAATCCAGAGATCATAAAGATATCAATTTCTCCTTGTTCAGGGATTTTTATCCCACCTCATCCCAGAATCCAAATGGGATGAGTTTGTGTAGTCTTCCCTTCTTGGAGGGAGTGAGGAATGCCATCAACAAGGTCTCTGTCCTTTGATGCTACACAGTGGCTCATTTGCCTTCAGTGCCATCTTGTGTGCTGGATGAGCACTTTACCTTAATTAATGCTGCTTTTCTTGTTTGGTGAGTTACACAATTAGAGGTTTCCAATGCAAACACTCAATATAACTTTATACATTGGGATACAGATATAAACAGCATTAATACATGCAGCGCCCTATTAACATTCCATAAAGTCTAAACACATTCTTAGAACACTCATATCTATCAGAACTATACTAACTCGTAGCTGAGCCAAACTGGTTTCCAGCTATGCATTTGTCAGTGTTTAGTGAGGCCCTAGGCCTTTGGCATGAGGTGGCACCAGATCTGCCAGTGTCACAGTCAGGATACTTACATATCTAAAATCGGCCATAAAAGTAAAATGAGGACTGTACTTCCTCAGAAATATGTTCTTTTAGATATCTTTAGTAGACCTGAGTGAATAATGGATTTTTTTGGTTTGGTGGCCAAACCGAAAAATAAAAAAAAATAAAAAAATAATTTCAGGTCAAACTAAATATTTTGTTTGATCTGAAATTGTTTTTTTCACTTTGTTACATTTGCAGGTGTCTTACAGTTTTTTTTAAAAAAATAAACATATTTAGCTAAATTTTGAAATGCCTTTTTTTAGAACTCAATAGTTTTTTTACATTTTGAAACAAAACATTTTGACTTTTCACTTTGAAACAATGTTTCATTTTTTATTCTGTTGAAAATATTTATAAATAGTTTTGATTGTGTTGAAATGGCCTTTTTATTAATAAACTTCTTGACTAAAAATTGTCCTCCTCTAACTTCTGCTTCCTATCTTGAGCATAGCTATTTTAATTCATTTTTATCTTTGAGTCAGACAGCACTTCTGTGTAATATCAACAGAAATATAAATAAAAAATGAATTCCCTTTGAAATGAATGCTCTGAGAGATGTCATGTGTACATACTAAGTTACCTACTCACTGCAATGCATTAAACTTTAAAGCTTTGGATTGACACTTGCAAACAAAACATCTGGTAATGTAGTTAATTTTTTTTCACACCCAAAGAGCAAACTGATACATTGTCATATTAAGCTTCCTTTGATATCAAGAGAAAAACTAAATAAGAATGAAATGAAGCCAGGTCTCCATGAGAGAGCACGGGGTGTTTGTTTCCCCTAGTTATGTGTACTGAGCACTGAGAACAAAATGGTTGCTGAACTTTTCACAGGAGAGTGCTAGAAATTTAGAGTTTCGTTATTCAGAAAACATATCATGCACAGTCTTTCTCCCTTTGGTACATACTGTATATGAAAGCTATTTGTATTTGGAATTTTGCTTGAGAAATTTGTCCGTATTGGTATGAAAATATAACTAAATATCATTACCTCTAAAAACAATATATATTTTTTGTGATTTTCTTTTAAAAAGAAAACAGTTTGTGTTTAAGTATATCGTTGAACTTAGACTGTACTGGACTATTGTGTGGATTGTATACATTAGACTGTGGATCCAGTGTTTTAGTTAAGACTAAAAGTTAGCAAGTGTAGCTTAAATAATATGGGGTAGCCTGCCAAATGTAAAGGCTAGGTTCTGAGTCTTTTGGCTGAGTATTGAGATAGGTTAAGTTAAACCTCCTTGAAGTTGAGGAGTGTACTCACTGTGCTCCCTTTAAGATGATAGACAGTTAAGCTCCTTTATGAAATAACAGCCATCTCGGCCCAAAGCAAGACAATTAAAACATTTGAACTATGTGGTGGAGGGGCTTTACTGGGTTTTGTTTGAACAGGGTGGTGAGACTAGCAAAGAAGCACCAAGAAAGAAACAGAGAAGGAAGCCCCAAACACAGCCTGGACAAGAAAGGCATATGGCCCTAAGAGAAGCCTAAAGAAAGGGGTGGGGGTCAGGTGTTGACAAAACGTGTTGTAAGCAAGGAAACTCTTTCCTGTTTATTTTTTCTCCTGTGTCCAAGGGAATATGACTTTGTACATTCTTTGTAAATAAGATTGCATGGAAGGTACCTGACTTCATAATTAATTTCTTCTCCTAACTGGAATAATCTAAGAGATGCCAAATTTATGGGTAGGTGCTTGGGCCAAAAGGTATGGTATGGTAGGGTTCTGAATTATATAGGATTCTATAAGGTTATAACAGCTTTAAAGATTCTCTTGGGAGTGTTCAGTCAGCAAATGGTGCATGCTCATGGTGCTCTTCTACTAAATCCAGATACATCTATAAATCTCTGTGTTAAAAAGTGAAAGTTGTAGAAAAAGCAATATACAAAGAAATGTGAGTAATTGGTCATTTGTCCCTCTTATGCCAAATCTGTTATAGCCTTTTCCATTCTGATATTGGAGCAGAGCTATGAAACTGGGGATCCACATATGTCTAGTGTTAAAAAAGGAAATGAAATCCTTTTATGTAGCACTTCTTTTCAACACATTAGATAGCAGAACTTTTTCTTTTTCACTTACCTTCTTCTAGAATTTCTTCCTTCTCATGAAGGTTTTCCATAGCAAAATAAGTATAATTTGTGTTGGATGTGCTGTTATAGCAAACACTTAGAAGTAGTGGCCTGTTCATATGATTTATCATAATGAAAATTGTTATTTCCATCTGTCATTTTAATCCATCAATTCCAACTACAAAAAGATGTTACATTTAATTCCTGCTACTAGTTATTGCAGTGGTTCCCAGCCTTTTTGGCTTGAGGTCCACAGATACATTTTTACAACCCTGAAGGGCCACCAGTGTCCACCAGCAGGCTCCTCCCGCCCTCTCCCCTCCTCCCCCCACTGAAGCCAGATGGAGGCTGCCTCCTTGCTGATTTCTTGTCTCCCTGGCTGCAGCAGGGACACCGCTTGTGTCCTGTTGCCCTGGGTCCCTAGACAGTAGCTCCCTTTTGAAGCCAGGGAGACGAAAGATCAATGCTCTCCTCCCTCTGGCTCCAGCAGGGACCCCAGCACCTAAGGATCCAGGCAGAGCATTGTGCTGTCTGCTGAAAGAAGTTCTAGTATTCAAAATCCAGCTACTGTTGTATGTTTTGTTTTTAGAAGAAGATTAGCAGCTGGAAGAGGACCGCATGAGAAGAAATTTTAGTCTGACATTTTCTATTGCAGTGACTTGGTTACAGCTTTATTTTCTTTGCCTTTCTCTACTCCTTCAATTCACTAGGCCTCTCTCTCTCAAGTGGTTAGTTAATTGTTGATAAATGCTCTTTGTGGTTGCCTTTATTAATAGTTGTATTAGAAAGCATACAGATAGCTATAAAGACCTTTTCTCTACTCACTGTAAAATGTTACCATAGCACTGAAGTGGTGCTTTTGCTCAGATGTTCATGGGAGTACGAGAGATTTTCCTGCAAGAAGAATTGGCTTTTGCTTTTAGGTAGTGCAACAGCTGCAGTTTTTTGGTAAAATAATTCAGGGAAAGATGTGATGCTTATCTGAACCAAACCAACACACCTTTTGGAGTTCGCTCATTACTAGTTTTGGTACTGTATGAAATTTGATTTTGCAGTCCCTGTGATATGTCTTATACTCAAGCAATATATATGTTCATTTCTCTTCATGAGCTAGTCTCTCAACTCTAGCTCAATGGGTTTCTTAGCCCCTGGATTTTAACATTCACCATGTGTCACTTTTGATTTGGAATTTACCTACCTGGGGCTAGGTGTGGTAGGCTGACTTCCCTAAAGAGGCGGAAAGGTTGCCTGCTCCATTCTTTTATTTTGATTGACAAGATGAAGGAACTATTATTATCAATCACCTTTATTGCAGTGGTGTCTAAGAATCAACCAAGAATGGGGCCCCGTTATGCTAGGCCCTGTACCAATACATAGTTGCAGACAGTCTCTATCCCAAAGTGCTTACAAACAAAATAGACAAGACAGAAATATGATGGGGGGGGGGGGGAGTGGAAGGGTTATAACACATAAGCAGAGTGAACAATGTAATCATGTTAGTTCCACAATTTTGGAGGTGGTGGAGGGGAAAGAAAAGTGAAGGAAGAGGGGACGTTAAAAGGAAAGGAGTGAGGGTGACAGGATGGGAGAAAGAGGGTAAAGGGCAGGTATGAAGAGACTGAGATGGCGTGGGAAAGGTTTGGCGCAAACAGCCAATCAGTACACAAAGTCTCTGAATGTCCCTGCTTTGGCTACTTCTGTAGTTGGTCATACTGGCTGGAGTCTCCTCCTGTTTCCTTTCTACTGTTTCTCCCCAATTCCATGTGTTAGTGAGGAGGGAAGGCACCACCTGTGTCCTAGTGACTCCAAAGTGTGTATACGGGGTCTCCCCTGCACAGTTTTGGGTACAGGGAGACTACTGAGTAGGAGGGATGGCTATGGATGGGGGCCCCATTTTACCTCCTTGCCCCACTACAAAAGTCAGTCTCTGCTCAGGTTATTTCAAGTTCTGCAGATGCTCCTGTGGCTGGAGTCTCCGGCCGGTTCCTGTCTGCAGTGTTTCAAGAGGCTACTTGTTGGGGGAATGAGAAGGCACTGCCTGGGTCCTGATGTCCCAAATGGGAATTAGGGAGGAAAGGATCCAGATGTTAAACTCATCTTGCATCAGAACTTGAAGTGAGATCATGGAAGAGGGAGATCAGATGACAGAGCAGCTGAAATGTGACAACGAGCTGAAAAGAGTCCCTTCACCAGTTAGAGACCCTAATAGGAGTCCTGGATGTTCTGAATCACATAATTTATACTGTGTATGAAAAGCAAGTAGTGAACTTCATGAATTTACCCTGTCTTTTTTCTTACAGAATGTGTCTGAGCACACTGCAATTAGTTCATTAGTCACATTTACTCAATGTTTTGGCCATATTTTATTTTATGTATCATTTATGCCCAGTTCATAGAGTACCAGATGCTCAATATTTGAGATTCGAGTCATGCTGGCAAATTGTGATTGGTCACATAATATTATTTCTGTTGCCTGATTGGGTGAGCAAACTCTTATCAATAGTGGGAGTACAAAAAGCTAAACATGTTCTATTTGTCATCCCCAAATAAAAATTCTTTAATTGTCTGGGCTATGTTTGAGGGAATTTCTCGCTCTCATATAAACATATATCTCAACCACTCAAAACTCTGGCAAACAGTTTGAGAACACAGTCAATTAAATTCCATCCTACAGCTGTTTCCTAGGTAACCAATACAGTTACAGAAAGAAAGAATTTAAAATACTTGCATCGTTTCCCATTTGCTAAAAATATTATAAAGTATGTGAATATTGAAGAAAATTACAAAACAGATGGAAGTAGGATTGCTATCTTTAGTGGTTCATGGTGGTTCATGACTCAGACACCAGTGAGGAGAAGAGTATTATACCACTGACCTCTATTTACTGTTTGTTCAGGGGATAGGTGGTATTTAGAAGACTCATTCATGAAATGGGAAACTCCAAATTTGTCATGACAGGTATATCTAACTATTTCCATGATGATTATCACCGTGTTCTCTAGGTGCTATAGCAATATGCCTGTTTAACACAAAGGGAAACAAGTCTTGGAAATACTAGTAATTAGGGGCACAGCAGATGGTAGTACTTTATCTGGTCTTACCTAAAGGCTTATTTTGTGGCTCTTGAGCAGTGGTTAGTGGAAGTTCTCATCGACAGCTTGTGTTGTTCAGTGCATTGTCATTTGTAAATAATTTTACCATCCACACTTTTGAATGAGATGCCCAGCATTTCTCTTGTGTAACTGAAACCTACAGCATACTTCTGTCCCTAGAATCCTTCCCAGGTTCTCTTTGGACCTGGTACTTGAATTTTCAAGGCTTACTATGCTGGGCTATTTAAATAGTCAATGGCAGTGACTTTAGTACATTCACTCATTTTCTCATTGCTTCCATTAAAACTATGAAATAATCCAAAATGTGTTCAGGCTTAACTCCTACACTTTTGATCTTATTTTCCAGGTGGTATGTGTTGCTGGAAGTGTGAAGGTAACACCTTTTCGTATTGGGCAGGTCAAGTCCTCCAGGTCAAAAATCAGGGTGTACTCATTCTCTGTCAAGGTGAAAGACATTTCTTGATGGTCTGTCTAAAGAAGCTAGTGGATCCGATTAAGGTTTAGCATGTCTAAGGGATGCGGCTTCATGTTATTGAACTGCTCTGTTGATCTTTTAGTGAAATATTATATCAATCATTTATCTGTGGATGCTGACAGCCTGAAACCTATATGATCCTTACTTTTGCATGGTTTTCAAAGGTTACCATGCAACCAGTGAAGTGACAAGGAGGAAATCTAGAGTGATGATGGTGGAAAATGCACTTGAAGCCAAATTGATTGCAGCATAAGAGTTTTTGCATTCCAGTGCTGTGAGTGAGACAGAGACAAAGAAGTTATTGTGTACTCATGTGATGTCACAGCCAGTAGAACAGCACAGAGTGCTGGGCAATCTAGTGAAATCCAACTTGCCTTAGCACGGTTACAGAGTCACAGTTTTTCTCATTGTGAACTCTATTTACTTTGAGGAAAAGACTGATTAGATCCAGACTGGTTTGGCCAGTCCTCTGGGAGGAGTATAACAGCAGGAGGTTATAAATGAACTGTCTTTTATGGTGGAGTTTTTATCCAGTGAGGCATAAGATGTATTGGGGGAGATGCAACTATATGTGTTCGAGACGGGACTTTACCCACATCATTAATGAAGACCATGCGAGGGGATGGATATGTGGATGTGGGGGGGAGGATTTGGGGTTTATTAATGCTGCTTCTTGTAGAGGCAGGGTGCCAGGCACCTGTAAACAGGAGGTGAAGCAACTGCTTAAGTAGTTGCCATGTCATTAAAACATCATTATTTGTTGCTCACTCTCTAACTTATCATTAAAAGGAAGATATCTGAAAGTGGTACTGGAGCACATTTACTTGCATCTTGATTTCCTGGGGGGCCTTAGTCCTTATCAGTCTGGCTGCTGAAATGTGTATATCATGGAGATAGTGGCTGTTATCTATGGTATACAAACTGGTTCTGGAGATGAACTCACATAAAGTGTCTCTGCTGATTTGTTAGATCTGTCAGCAGCCTTCAGTTCCATTGACCGTGTTTTTTTATTTACTCTTTTACAGAACATTGGAGGAATGGGTGGCAAGGCCCCTATATGATTTTGTTCTTTTTGGGCAAAGAGAAGGTGGTAATGTGTACTTCACCAGGGTGCCAGTGCCGAGGAAGTGCAAGCTGTGCTAGCCATTCCTCCTTGTTATGTGTGTATTTATGGCCCCCGTGGAAGACAGTGAAATATTTTGGCTCTCAGCATCACCAATATCCAGATAATGTTTAGGGGCAAAATTTTCAAAAGCACTTAAGTGCCGGTGGCTCACTTGAATCCGATGAAGTGCTGTGAGCAAATAATAGCAGTGATTTACACTCTTCACTGTCCAGTTGCTTATTTGCAATTTCAATTCAAAGTACTGGTTGTATTTTATAAAGATTTCCTGAGTCTTGGAGCAGTTGTCTGAGATCTTGTCGGTCCCCCCCCTTTGCCCTGTCATAGATGTTACAATTCACTGGACTGCTACTATCTATTGCTAGGTTTATGTGTCAGCTGGTGGCAGAGGGTTCTCACTGAAAGTCCATGCCAGTGGTCTGCCATAACATAGTTTAATTCACTTCAAAGCACAATTTACTCCTTGTTTGATCAAGTCTTTGAAAGAATTGGTTTGATTTAATAGTAGTATTGGTATTTAGTGGTGTTCTTTGAGCTGAAAGATTGGTATTGTGTTATTTTGTGATTTATTTTTTTTATATATATAAATGTCAAGAACCGTGATGCTTGGTGAAGAACACTAACCTCAACTTCTAGGTAAACAATAGTACTGTGAGTAAAATCTTTACAGCGGCCATTTGGCAGGTAATTAACCTTACAATGCAATTCACAGTATTCCCTATGTTATATTAAGTATAGGAAATTCCACTGTAATAGTAAGAAAAGTTAAAATTTGTAAAGTATTGTAATTTTTGAGTAGCGTATTTACCTGTCCTGTCAATAATTCCTACTCCTTCCTTGCCCTCCCTCTTCTGTGGTTCTTTTGTCATAGCTCCTCACCTGTTGTCAGACAGCAGCTGCTAAAGAGACCAAGAGCTTTGAAACATGTGACCCCTCCTTTTAAACCCTGCACATACAGGTGAAAAAGATCCTGTAGTGTATCCGAGCATGTAAGATGCCAGCTGTCACAGCTCAGCTGAAAAGAGATTCCTGCTGTAAGCAACATCAAGGCTCTCTGGATTCTTTCCAATTTAAGAGTGAGAAATAGTTAGTTTGAAACAGTGGGCAATTTTTCACCTACTCATTTACTATTATTACATACTGTAGAATACTAGTGGAGCAATTAGCTACATTATCATTTGTAGGGATGAATAATTCATGCAAAACGCTACTAGGAAAGAGTGTGAAGCTCGATCTCCCGGAACATGAGCTCTGCTCTATTTAGTGTCATACCAGCAAACACAATACATAAGTCAATTAGCAATAGCTAACGTAAATTCTTGAATTTTCAACCCTTTCAAGAGTCCATCTTTATCTTCTCTCAGGAATGCCCATTTAAGGTGGTGAAGAATAATAAATGGAATAGAATTATACATGCCACGTGTCCATGGGGCTTTAAAGAGCCTTTTGTGCCTGCATATATTTTTGGATTACATTTTTAAAGTAGAGATAAGCTCAGGAGGTAGTGTTTAAAACTGAATCGGGGAAAATGGATTCCTTTTGGTTTCAAATCTGATCCCAAGCCAAAACTGAAGGTGAAATTTGGCTTTGGGATTTGAATCTAAACACACTCAGCCTCCAGCCTTGCCAGATCAAAAGTTTCTAACTTGAGGGACTGGTTCAGGCCCAACTTTAGTTAAAAACAATGAAAAGAAGTTGTACATACCACTGAATTCCATGGATATAGGACACATGCATACATTTAACAAAGAGTGCTTTGATTATTTATTCCCTATATCCTGAAGAAATTCGTCTATTTTTCTTTAAAGTTTCTTTCTTTGCAGTAGCTTTAAACATATTGGATACAGTACCTATGGCATATTTAACACTAAAAGAGTTGCACTGCAAAACTAAAATGCAAGAGAACTATTAGTACTGATTTATGTGTCCTAGTCAATATTATACAGAACTTTCCATCTTACTCTCATATACAGAATGAAAGCTATTCTAGAAGAGAAAAAGTTGGAGCTTGAATGTTTCTATTAGTTTCTTCTATCTGTACTGACATGTCTGTCTTTGATTTAGATTGTAAGCTTCTTGGAGTATAGACTATGGTTTTCAACATATCTGTAAAGATCTGAGTACACTGTCAACACTCATTAAGACCCTAATTTAGACAGAGAATAGGGTATCTTGGTACAATGCCAACCATCCACTCTCAGTAAGAGATTAACCTGAAGTCCTCACTCTTTATTCTTAATCAACTTTTGTTGATTTAAATGTGATGTCTGCTTGAATAAATATTAAATAGAAAGTGGAGGATAGAAGTCATAATAACAATAATGGAAAGAATGTTGTACACCTGAAAGATAATATTCTGCAGCTTCCTTTGGAGGTTCAAAAATGGTTTACAGTTGTCAACAGCAGATGAACAAATCCTACAGCAGAAACTAGAGGAATGGGTGTCAAACTTCACATTTACTGTAATGCTGGGTATAAGGAGGAAATCTCACTGAAGATGATGGGCATAACAGCCAGTCTTTATTCAGGATAAATGTAAGAAGTCATTAAGCTCATTGTGGAATAAGATAGCTGAAACAATACAGGCCTCTATACAAAACATGAGACGCATGCAAACCTGGTCAGGATTCTGAACTATGTGGGCAGAAGAGGTTTCATTGGGGGCTAGATGCAAATGCAAGGGAATACATGTCATTTGGTTGGAGCTGGTTTTGTGTGAGGAGAAGCAACAGAATAAGCACAGGAGAAGCTGACAGAGATAGCCAGAGCAGCACTTGTAGCACGATCCTGAGAAAAAGCTGAGGGTGCACATGTTTTTTGGGTAGAGTTCTAGCTGGAAGCAGACTAGGAACTGTGAACAAAGGAACTGTCTCCTGTTTTTTTTTTTAAAACAGGATTGCATCAAAGAAATACCTGACTCCATCATCAATTTCTCCCCCAATAGAAACAACTGGCAAGACTCCAGCTGTTGGCTAAGCTCTTGGGTCAAAAGAAGTAACATTGTAATTACAATTTATTATTAGAAAGAGACTTGAATAAAAAACACCTGTTGAACACCACCAAACCCTGGTTCTCAGGGACATGTCTTTAATTTAATTTAATTTTAATTTTATTCATTAGATTTTAATATTTACCTGGTGCTTTACATTTTCAAAGCACTTCACTAACACAGCACTCTGTTAGGTAGTGAAATATCATTAGTTTCCCGTTTGCAAATTGTTTGGGATGGTTAGTGGAAAGAGAGTACATTATTCAGTTGTCTTTCCCTGTAGAAGCTGTCACATGGAAATGGTATCTGGTGTAACAGCAGCTTTTACTGGAGCAGTGACAGTGAAATTCGGTTTTGAAATGGTGAGTTCATTTGCTGACTTCAATTTACTAGTGACTAGTGCAGAAGATAGCAGCAAAACTTATTTTCTATTATTTCATTCCTTTCTGAATCCAGAGAGTGGCCTCTTAGTTCATGACCTTGGTATCTGACACTTTGCAGCAAATCAGCCTTTCTAGTGCTTATTCACTTGCAATTGAGAGGATTTCAAAAATAGTAAACACTGAGTAAAAGCACTGAAAACATTTCTGTTTTATCTGAATAATGCAAAAAAAAATAAAATCTTTGGCATCTAAAGAGCCTTAATTTGCATAGGAAAATTGGCTCTTCCTGAATAATCGGTTCTTCCTGAATAAAACCAGTAATATATAGTTGGGGATTTTTTGTTTTGTTTTGTTTTTTTGGAGTTTGAGTGCTTAACATTTTAAAAGGTTTTTTTTTTTTTTAATGATACAGGAGCTCCAAGTTTGAGTATTATCATATGATGGGAAATTCTGAACAGAGTCAATGTTTATATCTCCAGTAATAAAAGCAGCAGTCAGGCAACATTCTGATCAGATGGAAAATGAAAAACTTAGAGATAAAGTGAAGAATTCTTTAATTTCCTTTTCCCCTGATTTTATTACCCAGTCATGGCAGCTTTCAGGTTGAAGTGCGCAGCTTTGTCTAGAGCATCATGGACTGTCTGACAGGGTGGGATGGTGTATACCAACCCCACACTGAGCCTGCAAGGATTAACAAGCTGCTGTGGGCCCACTCATACCCAATGTGCTACACTTGCACATGCTGTCAGGTAATGAAAGGGCCACCAAAAAGGGAAGAGAATTATTACTGACTGGAAAGTGATCTCTTGCTCCATGAGGAAATGATCAGCCCAGTGTCTGCAAAGACTGCTGACTGCCACTGCCTTTTGGCAGAAGGTAGGCATGGCACAAGGCTATTACGTTTGTTTTCTGCTTGGGACTCTTTCTTTGCGTTAGAATAGAAGGACTATTGGGCAGTCTGTGCCACCTGGGAAAGACCATCCCAGACCCACTGCAGAGACTGCTGACTGCCAAAGCCCCACCAAAGGAAGGTTGTCCTGATTCAGGGCTACTGGGTTTGTTTTCTTCATTGGACTCTTTCTTTGCCATATTATAAAGAGACCACTGGGCTGTCTGTTCTGGCTGGGAGAGGTCTGAGAGGCTTAATGAGACTGTAGCAGGGAACCCCTTTCTAGAAGTTGTGTGCGAGGGATTGTTTCAGACTTAGTGAACTTTTTGTACCATGCTTGTTTGCCCTGTAGTTTGTCCTGGACCCTGAAAAGTGTGGTTTCAGAATGGTTTTGGGTACGCTGTTTGGCTGTTGTTTATCCTATCTAAGTATGGTAATGCAGCTGCTGTGTAACTCATTCTTCACTTTCCAAAGCTTGGAATCACTGCACTTGGCTGGTCTGGTCTGGACTGTGTAAAAGCAATCATACCACACTTCACTGTGTCTATCACATTGGGAGCTATATAAAAAATAATGATATATTAGTTTAATTATAACAAATCATGCCAGGCTGATATTTAAAGTTATGGAGGAAAAAGTTTTGAATCTATATTATAGGGCTTATCAAAGATAGTAATAGTGTGTTTGGGTTGAATTTCAATGGCTTGTCATTTGAGCAATGTAAATACAAGGAAATGGCAATTCAGTGCTATGCACTGAAATGTTTGAGTTGACTTTATTGTGGCAAGTGAGAACTCCAGGTATATAAAATCATGCAACCGTGACTGTTCTTTTGGTGTTTAGCATATCAGCTGGACCTATTATATTTTTGTATTGCTGAAATGTTGCCTTTGTTTGGTCATCCTTACTGATATACTTTTTCTATTATTACCATTAAAACAAATTGAGCAATGAATTTAGCTAGTTGTGATGTCAAGAAGCTATGATGAGTGTCTTAGAAATGTACTAATCAGTGATATCTCTATCAACAATCATAACAGCCCCCTTCTGATGGTCGTTCATATATACGAATTGCTGTCCGTGGGCCTGTCCTGCCTCTTCCACCTGCAGCCCCACCCACAGTAGAACTGTGCCCTCGCCAGGCCTCGTCCCGTCCCCTGCTCAGCTCACTTGCCACTGCGTCCCTCCCCTCTCCCGCTTGGTCCCCCTCCTCTCTTGCACACTCCCTCTTCTCCCAGGCAGAGAGCGATAGCCATGGGGCTAAGTGGGGTGGGAAGATGGATGCAATGAGCAGCAGCAGGTGAGGCAAGCGGCAGAGAAGAGGAGGGACGCAAGCAGCAACTGACAGCAGGAAGGCCAAGTGGGAGGAAGGGGAGGAGTAATGCAGTGAGTAGTGGGGCTGGTTGGGAACAGTGATGGAGTGTGGGTGGGGCCGCAGATATAAAAGCCCCTTTTAAATTGTGGGCCCTTGGGCAATTGCCTCACGCCCCCCTCTGCCCATCGGTGGACCTGTGAGAAATGAGAGAAAATTTGAACTATGAGGTAGGCTTACAGTAGACTAATCTTACTAGGAGTTGCAGGGGCAGGCAAGGAGAAGTGTGAACACTTTCTAAAATTTCCTAATCCTGTTTATCTGCTGCCTCTCCCTAATTTCAAAGCCCGAGTGGATTCTTCAAATGCTCTTATCTCCTACAGTTCCAATCTACTTCCCTTGGAAGTTAATGTAAACTCCTGTGGACTTGTAGTTGGACCGATCCTTTCCAGAGTTACACTTACCCAACCAGACATCAGAAACACCACCATGTCAGTTGTGTGATTAAAATATCATAATTTGATATAAACAAATACAAGCTGTATTTCACTGTGGTAAGATTACTTTTTTTAAATTTAAGATGAAAAAAATAATATGAAATGAATTATTCTTGTTGAGAAAATTCTTGGCAAGATATATTCTACTGATTTTATTAAATTCAGGTACACTGTAAAGCACTTGTTGAGAGGAAATCTAAAAACCCAACTATTTGAGAATATTGAGTTTAAAATAGACTTATGCCTTAAGATAATATATTTTTGTTTTGTTTTGCTATGCAATTAACACGCTGCTGTTCCAAGTATCCAGTACCTCTAGCAAATGATTCATAGTCAGTCCAATGAGTAAAGAAATTAGCAAAAAAATGTGAAGGAATCATCGACTCAGATTGTATAAAGTATTCACTGTGATTTATTAGCTCAAATCTGATATCAATGGGAGTGGTTAGTGCTGTGGTTAGACCACAGGTTAAGTTTGGTGGTGAAGGTGCTTGGCCAGGTTTACTGTCAGCAAAGCACAGCACTAGCACCCTGTACAATGGGTCCCAGGGATACTAACACATGTGCACCTGTGACAAGGTAAACATAATGGGATGCTGTCCCCTCATTCGATACAAAGATGCCCTTCATATGACTTTCCTTTTATGCATTGATATAAACAAGATACATATTACATTCCATATGCTTTCTGTTATTATTCTGTACTTTGTACCAGCTAGTTTGAACAAAACATCCTCACCCATTATCCTGTCCTTCCCTCCTTGTTTTATGCGGGGTCTGTGTGTCATTGTACCATCTGCTAGGAATGTGTTTAAGCAGTTACTTGAGATCTCTCAGTTTCTGTATCATTTTCTCAGGTCAGGAATGTATCTATTCAGTTGAATACTACCTAGTGTGTTGCTATTCTGCCAAGGCCAGGACTAATCTGGTTTACAGCCTTTGGTTCATACTGTTAGTTATGCCTAGAGCTCCAGCAAGGCCTACACAAGCAAGTGCTATTCATTGTGAGTAAAGGTTGCAGAATATACCAAGAGAGAGTCAGTGAGATGGGGATGTACAAAGGCAACATACAATGTTCTCTGTTTAAATCCATGGATTGTTCTATTAGTATTTCCCACGAAAGTACTGAGAATATAAGAGAGATGTTTTAAAGCCAAGAGAAATAAACTGCATTGAAAACTCAGGATGCATTGAAAACTCAGGATGGATGCAGAGTTTCACAATTAATGGGGTACACATCTTGATGCCACGCATGCAGTTGTAGTTCTGTTTTGTACTTCAGTTTTAATTATCTGCTGAATTGCAGTGCAGTGCCTTTGCTGGATGTGTGTGGGGAGAAGATAAGGGTTCATGAAGAAAGAGCAGTAAATCTTCCATGACTTCCTTTCAGTACAAAAATGATCCAGAATAAGAACAAAAAGGAAAGGGGTTAATATGAAAATCTTTCATGGTGTTATGTCAGTATCAACATTTTAATATGTAGTGTTTAAAATCTTTTTGATAAACTATTTTATTTCCTTTTTCTCTCCTGACTTTCCTCCACTAAACTGAATTTGATTTAAATGTTTACATCAACATTAATAGATGCAGGTCACACAGAGAATAAAAATAAAATGATTTGTGGTAATAAAGGTACCATTGCCATTTTATTGAAATCACTAAGGGTACAATATTGGGAAGCATTTCCATTTTGTCCTGTGCAAGAAGTCTTTATAAAACTGACATGTAAAACTAAACACATGCTAAAAAGCTTTATTTCTATTGCAGGCTCTTATTTGCCAAACATGATAAGCAGAATAATGGGTGTGTAAACAACAGTGTGCTACTTCAGTGGGAGTCATGTGAACATCAGAGGGAAGAATTTTGCCAATCATTTGAAAACACAGCTATTTAAACAACCTCTGTTTTCATAACTTATATTGTCTGCAGTGCATTTTGTAGTTGAAGTCTTGAGGGTCTGCTTTCCTTTCCTTTTACAAACATTGCTCTCCTTAAAATTAACACGAGTTGCCCATGTGTAGAGGAGAATAGATGGTATCTAATCTGAATTTCCCATCATATTTTATATTCTTTCTTAAGAAAATGTAAAGCTTGTTGCAGTGACAAGCTTACATAACAAATATTAAGTGGCTTCACCTGTCATCAACATGCTTTAAGCCACCAGAGAGAAGAATTTGAATCTTTAGTACATAGGTTGAAGAAAATTGTTTTCAGACAGTAATTGATGTGTTTTCAATTTTGGTGTGCAGTATTCACAGCTCTTCAGAATTACTATTTCTGTAACCCAATCAGGTTTATAATTTGACTTTATAAAAGATTTCAGTTTCACCATTTCCTGAAATCTACTATATTTATTTGAGTTCCAGAGGGGTAGCCATGTTAGTCTGTTTTTAGCAAAACAGTGAGAGTCCTGTGGCGCCTTAAAGACTAACACATTTATTTGGGCATAAGCTTTCATGGGCAGAAACCCACTTTGTCGGATGCATCGCTGTTATATTTATTTACTTATCTAGTTATTCCAACTTTTTTTCCAGTAGCCCCCATCTAATGCTGTAGGCACATCAGAAACATTTAAAATACAAAATCTAGAACATAACAAATTAACTGTAGAACAAGGGCCAGATTTAGGGAGGCATCAGGCTCTGGGTGCTGTTTTTGTTGTTAGTGTCAAAAGAGAAAATTTAAAATGTTTCAGGTATTCCATATGTGGATTTATTTTTCACTAACCTCCTAGAATGTCCTGGACCTTTGTAGAATCTCATGGAAACTTTCGGACTTTCTGAGAATGGCATTTTCCTCAAATCTTCTAGAATGTTGTCAACCGTGCACTCATGAGTGTATAAGAGACAGGGCGTCACCAGTCAGTCAGTGAGATACAGGAACCAACTGAAGTGAAGTGAGAGCCCAGCTGTGATATTTTGAAGCTTGTTTTACTGAGTAATTGTGGAAGTCTACTTGTGTTTTAAGACTTGAAGAATGTAAGTAGCAACTGATAAATGATGGAAGTCCTATCACCAAAGAATTAAATATTCAAAAATTTAACAAATGGAGGTGAGGAGGCACCGAAGATGCTCCTCGCCTGGGACGCCATTCGGTCTAAGGGTGAGCCCTGTATAGAACAATAATCTCCTGAGAATAAAGATTGTTTAAACACAGAGTAAAATCTCTCCCATCAACCCTTTCTGTTCACCAATTAACTCTTCTTATACTTGGGGGAAGGAAGGAAAAACAGATGCATCTTCCAGGCTTCAATGAGCAAATGGTGAAAGTGAATTCTTGATCCAAATATTGGGTAGATTGTTCTCAAGTTAAAATTTTGCCGCCCCTCCCCCATCTTTTTATTCTTTTCCACAAGGATCAGCTCATTATTGTATTCACTTTTATTGGACATTTGAATAGTATTAATGTCTTACTTTCTCTGTTAGACAACATATCTAGAGTCTAAGCAATTTAGGGTGGCTGGCTATAAACCAGGTTCATTGGACATTACAGTCTAGAATCTACACATTAGAGTATGGATGTATTCTATCATTTCAACTGCTCATCAGAAGCTAAGGATTAATGAATCAGTCTGTGGTACACAATCAGTTGTAATCACAAGGCCAAGTTTTGCTCCTATGTAAATATGGTTGCATGGGTGGAACCAAGGACAGAATTCAGCCCATATTGTTTCAAAAGAACTGACCATATAATTTTTTAACAGTATGAATAAACTGACCATTTTCTAAATATAAAATGGTGCTTACTTTTGTACAGTCCTCTTCCATCTCTTGTTTTCTTGGTCCAAATTAATGCCTCTCTACTCTTCCACACCTGCCCCCATGAACCTAGTTTCAGGCTGAAATTAATCCCTTCCTCAGTCCCTCTCTCTACTAGTGTTGCTCCTCCTATTTCCTTCTAGTTTCAAGCCATTAGCTCACTCCTGCTTTCCTCTTATTTTCTCTGTAGAGATAACACGCCATCAGATGCCCTATTTCTTCCTTGAAAAGATGAAAGTAGGAAGAAGAACTGTAGCTTCTCTCCATTCTCTTGGGATAGGGGAACAAATGGGCGGAGCCTCTCCAGCCTGATTCCCCTATTAAAGAGCAAGGAAAGGCAAGTTGGGGGAGTGTTTCTCACTTGCACAGGTGAGCAGGAAGGTGGTGTATTAGGTGTGTGTTCTTTGCTCCCTGCCTTCTGTGGCAGGAAGGAAGAAAGCAGCAAGGACCCTCTGCTCCCTCCTACTGTGAAGGAGAGGGAGTTATCTGTCTTTTGAAGGGCCCACTACATGTGGTGGAGTTCCTGCTCAGAGTCCTTGTGCTTGAGCAGGTCCTCGGTAACAATGCAGGCCACACAGATGAGTTGCTGCTATCAATGCTGCTGCAGGCTTAATCTACCTTCCTGTATCCAGTGCACAGCAAGTTCAAGGGATGTTGTGTAACAGCACACCAGCCCTAATAGTAGATCCCTGTAGAGTGGTATGGAATATACCGTTTGTTTTTAATACTGATTATAAGAACATCCTCTCTTTGATCTTGGAGGTGAAATTCAGAAGGGTTATTTGTACTGTAAAAAGTTTCCCTGACCAAAAGAAAATATTATTTCATAGCTGCTTTATCTATAGCCTGTTGAATGCTGCTTTGAATTAAGAAAATAAGCCCTCCACTCGAAAAACAAAACAAAGCTGAGGCAAGCCACTCTTTATTTGTGGCTGAAACAGCATAGCAAACCTTGTTACAAAGTACTACATTAAAATTATGTATGAATGAGGAAATTGTTGGATGACATTTACAGTGACAAGGTGCATAGATTAACATTTCTCTTCATGTATTTTTAATAGCATGTCCTTCTGCGGCCTACTAACTGGGTCATTTGTACAGATTTATGTACTTGATTTTCCTTTGCATTCTTGTCCCCTTTTGAATCCTTTGAATTCTTACACTATGTCAGAAAACTTTCATTGGAATATTTCCTTTTTTGTTAACCTGCTTCAAAACTGACAAAACTAGGAAGTATTCAAAGGAAATGTTTTGTGTTTTATTTTGGTATTGATATGTTGGAAATGATGACACAAATGAAGTACTTGGTATATAAACCCCTCTGATCCCTTCACCTGTCTCTCTCTGTTATAGTCTCTCTGAGCAATATTTAATTTTATTTCTTTAGTTGGGTTTGTGAAAACAAGTCAAACTACATACTGTACCCAACAGATAATCTTTATCCCAGCAATCTCCTATAAACGCCCCGAGACCAACCTAAATGGGAAGGTTCTGATCTTAAATCCTCCCTCATCCTATCAACAGTTCATGGCCAAAGGGAAAACAGGCTAGCCAAAGACATGTTGGTGTGGTAGCTCCGATTCATAGCCCCACTGCTAACGGTGGAGCGCGGGGTCCTCTCAAAGGGCTGATGAGAGTAATTTTGCTTTGGACACCCAACTCTCTTTCTTTATTATTGAATATGATGTCTCTTATTCAGTTACCAACCTCATGTTTTAGTTGGCAGCACAATGAGCTACTTCCCTGCAATTCAATTGGCACAGTTCCTTTCTTATTTACAGCTGGAAAGTGTGATTAATACCCATTTGGGCTCAAATCCTGCATTGTATGCAGGGTCATTGACTTTCTCTTTTGTGTACTACTTACACTG
Source organism: Emydura macquarii macquarii (assembly GCF_026122565.2). Lineage (NCBI taxonomy): Eukaryota > Metazoa > Chordata > Testudines > Chelidae > Emydura > Emydura macquarii. The sequence continues at coordinate 18,585,014 of NW_027131527.1, read as the reverse complement.
TGCAAGAAATTAAAAGCACCCTATTCACCTGCTCCCCTCCCCCAGACATGTCTGAGTCATTGGAGCTGTCTGTGGCCGAGACTAGCGCCAGGATGCCAGCCACAGCTTCCCATGCGTGATGTTTCACTTCAACCACACTGAACCTGCTGTTCAGAAATCAGTGTTGTATATGTAATTTTCCCGACAATTTTCTTGGGTTCACTGTATGTGAAGGTCAGGTTGTATTCTGCACAACTGTGTGAGAATAGCACCTTTTCCCTAGAGATATCTCTCCCTTTTGCTGTCCTTTGCAGTTTCCTAACAATGAGGGTTAGTGCAGCTTCTGTTTTGCTTTTGCTTTCTCTCTCCATACATATGTTGCTAAGTTTTTCAGGACTCTGTTTTGGAGGATGGCAAGGGAAATTTGGCAAGTCGATCTGCTCTTGGACTGTCCTACAGTCTTCTGTGAGCACCTTTTCTGGCTTTGGTTCTGCTATTTGGTTTTTGCACAATTTTTCTGATACCCACAAAGAGGACATTCCTTGGAATTGTTGCTGTGCTGCCTTGTCAGCTGTCTGTACCATTATCTGGCCATTGTAAATGCACACTTGTTCCCCAGCCTTTTCTGACAGTAGGTGCTTTCTGTAGCTGGATGCCAGCATGAGTGTGCCAGGTCTATTGTTGCACAAAAATGTACGTGTGCTGTCTGGTGAGCTGAGATTGCCACTGAACAGCCATGAATCCATATGGAATGGCTTGATCTGATATGCTCAGGTGATCTTCCTCTGTGTGTTAAGTCTTACTTGGAGACAAGTGTGTATGAAAGGACTTGCTTTAGTCCTAGTGTTTGATTGCCTTTTATGAAGTGATCTCTTTCTCCCTATAGCCTTTCGTACTGAGAGGAGACTCTGCTGCTGCATAGGTTCTTAAACTGGGGGTTGGGTCCCTTCAAGGGTCACAAGGTTATTATGGAGGGGGTCGTGAGCTGGCAGCCCCCCCAGTGCATGGCTGACAGCCAGAGCCCTTCACAGCTGGATGGCCAAAGAAGAGCGGCTGCTGGCCAGGGGCTCCGAAGGCAGTGCCACCCCAAGCAGCAGTGCAGAAGTAGGGGTGGCATGACATAAGGGAGGGTGGGATGGCATGAGGAGGTTGTCATTTGGGGGTGGGAGATCATCACAGCCTGAAATATTTTCAAAGGGAATCCCAGCAAAAAAAGTTTGAGAACCCCTGCTCTACTCCCCTGGTGCACCAGCCCTATTCTGTTCTGTCCCTTAACATACCCCTTTGGGGCTTAAGCGGGCTGTAGCAGGTACTGTGTGTAGAGGAGCTTCCTATTGGTGTGCCAAATGATATGCAACTGGCATGGATGTGGAACATGGATTGCTCCCCTGATTAACTGGCTTATGCGCCAGAATCATGGAGCATCTGCTTTACAGACATGCACCCTTTACTTTACTTTACTTTGTATCCCAGAAAGGGACTGGGGCCTTCTGGTGCTGTATGATTGAAATATGGTCACGTATATCATTGCTGTTGCCACTGTTAGACAATTGCAAGAAATCTTGTACAAAGTTGGTCATGTAAAGATGTCAATGGAAAAGTTACGATTTGCTGAGTGTGATTATCCTGTTTGTATGTATGTATCATGTTTGTATCTGAAGTTATAAATATTGACCATGTACTGGAATCCTATGTATGTTCTGTATTCCTGGAAAAATCAACATTGAAGCCAGACAGTTTTGTGTTGATGACCTATCAAAGGCAATTGACTCTCACAGTGGGCCATAAAAGAAACTCATTCCATCCTGATGGTTCTTCCTGCAGACACCTTAGCCTCCAAGTGGCCAATGGCTTGCCCCTATGAGTCAGCAAGCCATGTAAAGGCATGTGACTTGCACATGTGACCCTGGTCTCCATCTTGTGCCTGTACTCTTCTACAAACTAGGCTGTGTTTGGGACAGTAAAATTCCATCCACATGGGAGAGTGTATAAAAAGACTCTGGAAATATCTCTACTTTGTCTTCATTTCCTGCCTCATTTCTCTGGACTAAATTTCTAACAAGGAAGCTCTGAACACGGACTGATGGATTCCTAAACTGTTTGGGTAAATTTCCAGAGAGACTTTTGCAAACTAGTTTATTTCATCACTGCTACAAACTCGCATAAGCATTTTGCAATGACTGTATGTATATCATTTCCTTAACCATTTTAACTCTCATCTTTTCTTTTATGAACAAATCTTTAGATTTTAGTTACTAAAGGAATGGCAGCAGCGTGATTATTGGGTAAAATCTGAGTTATATGTTGACCTGGCTATGTGGCTGATCTTTTGAGATCAGAAGAACCCTTTGTTTAAAGAAATTGTTTTTCAGTAACTACTCATCATAAAATCCAGTGTTTGACCAGTGCAGCAAAGGCTGGAATGCCAAAGGAGACTGCATTTATTTCTTCTTCTTAACCAATGTGGTGAGACAGAAATTTACTTTTGTTACTGGCTTGGTTTAATCTAAGGATAGAATAACCACCAGTTTGGGGGTGAGTCTACCCTATTTCTCAGAAGTCTGTCCTGAATTTGGCTATCCTTAGTTGTGACCCATTGAGGCACAGTGACAGACCTTAATATCTAATTACAACTTTATCTAAACTATCTTATCAAGCAGCAGGTTCCTCAGCTTTAGCTGCTTTAAAGGCTGTCAGCATTCTTTACAATGCATTTCATGGTCACTGCTCCTCAAAGATGGCTGAATATTTAAGGATTACAGTTTTGAGTTTTATTTTAGGAGGGGAAATTGTTTGAGTACACAAGACAAAAGTTTTGGTTCATTAGGTCACCAGATAGAATCAGCTACTCTTTTTATGGGGCAGAGATATTGCTCTTAAGGGATCTTACTAGGAAGCATAGGGTACAATCTGACTGTGCTGTAGTATAGGATACAATGTTCTCTACTGATTTAGGAAAATATGGGGAAACCCCAAAGGCCAGTTATGCAACTGAGGGGAAAGGCAACCATTCATAAATGTGGCAGAAATATGCTTTATTCAAATCACCCAGAGAAACTGGGAGTAATTAGTGTAGTATCTTGAAAAATAAGAACAAAGCCGTGTAAATGAATATTATTCTTATTTCAAGTGTATTTATATAGCATCCATCTCAAGAGGATCCTTGTTTAAGTCCAATCATTGACCCCCGCCTCACCAACAATGGCTATATATAAATTATAGTTAGTCTGGGAAAAGAATCTTTTGTGGATAGTTACATGCTCCCCTTTGCTTCTTCTCAGCTCTCCTCACCTCCATCACCAATCCATCTTTTACCTTTTTATTCTTCAAGTAATGTCCAGTTCAAGGACCTAATCTGTAGCCTGTACACCTAATACTGTTGCACTGATTTATTTCAATTTATAAATATCTGCTCACACGGTGCTCGTCTCATGTAGACTGACTATAAATAATAATTAGAACTTGATTCTTCCAAGTCTCTTGGATCGCCACACCCAAAGCTCTTATTACTCCATCCATTAATTCATTCTTCCCTATTCCCCCGGACAAGAAGAACAAAAGAACAGCAGCCTGAGCTGCTGGTAAACAATTATGGGCTTTGGCAAACCAATGAGGAGGAGCAAATGCTCTGCCTCAGGCACTTGAGCTACTTTGTCAAGGGATGAGGATAAACACTGTTTCTGAGGTAACCAGAAACCATCCCATTAAATTAAAATCCACGCTTTAAATTGCACCTGGAAGTGGATACATTGGCAGTCCCATTTACATTATGGAATGTGCTCCCGGTAAGAAACTTCTTCTAACAAATAGACCATTGCATTCAGACCCAGCTGAAATATCTAAATGGTCTTAAAGTTTAGCTCTATGTAGGATTCAGTACAGTAATTGTGGGGACAAAAACTTGGATCCAAATGGTGAAATCCACATCTGAAAGGAAAAGTTTGAAACCTTTTGGCTAAGAGCAAATGATTTAAAAAAACCCAAACCCTTGTATTCATGGCTGTCTTCTGGTCACCCACAAGCTTCTGGGGATCCAACAGGACTCATAGGTTGTAAATCTGAAATTCATCCAGATGAAGATTATATCAGTTCTGCCATTTATGCCTCTAAACTATATGTCTGGCATTTCTGCAGAGGAAAGGGCAAATCTTAGCTATGTATTTTTGCAATAACAAAGGAAAATATTCAAAATGAACACTTAGCTGCTCAGATTTTAAGGAGAAAATAAATTCAGAGATGAATATACAGGTGAGAGGTAGGGCACTCAGGATCGGAAGGAGAGGTGCAGGGGTGAGAAAAAGAAAGGGATCAGGATGCAGAATGGCCAGGATATTGGCCAATGGGAGGAACATGAATTACTATAGCTCAGCAGCAGCAGCCCTATTTATGAACTTCTGTGTATCTTATGAATTTCCTTCCAGTGGAATCTAGATTAATAGCAATCCTGCTAGCACCACCTCTGTTTAAATACATATCGTCTCTTGTAAGATGTCAGTCTAGAATGTAGACAGAAGGCAAGTCCTCGCCAGTATGGACAACTGAAAATAAATCTGAAAATAAAAGTTGCGAAGCCACTCTTTTTGGTTTTCAGTTGCCACCTGCTATTCTGAATTTTAAAATGTATATGTTTACCTGTGTGCCAATATTTTAAATGTTTGGTTTTAAAATCCCCATGTATTCTGTTGCAGCCTGTCTAATGCAAACATGAATAATTGAACTTTCTTTTGGCTCACTGAAGAAGACAGCGTTTTATGGCACCACTTAGCATGAAATAATTGACTGTGAGCTGGAACAATTGCTTGTATGCAGATCATCAGATCTGCACCTGTGTTTTCTGAAAGTTATTTCTTGTACTATATACTATCTGATTACCCCCTCTGCCCCCGTGGTCAGGAGGCTGATTTGATAATACAGAAACAAAATATGACTTGCCAGTCTATATTACCGCCATCGCTTAATGTCAGATTTCTGCCTTTCTAAGGTGTGCCCAAAAATAAATCATGTGGCTGAACTGAGTCAACATTCTTATTTGTAAATATTAAGTAACATCTAGTAAAGTACACATTTTAGATATTAAGTCTAAGATATTGGCTTAATATTGCAAATTGCAGCTTTATTGGGTTGCTTATTGAAAGTTACCCAATGAATACTTGATGCACACAAATTATTAAGAATGTTTGCTCTTGGTTGCAGGAGAGACTTTTCAAATACCCCTGACTGAAAAGTTGCGTCCTTTTACACCATAAATGTTTCTCAATTTTTTTAAAAGTGAGGTTGCCTCTTTCTATTTATCAAGTCTGTTTTTAAACAAGGGTTTCTTCCATCCAGGCTACCTTCTTCTACAGTGTTAACCCAGAACACTCTTCAGTTGCTTTTATAACTAAAGAATGTTACCTCTGTTTACAGTGGCAAGGACTCAAGTGTTATACAGCTGCGTGCTGGCCCTCTTCCCAGGAGTGAATTTCATCCACTGTTCCTTATGTGTTGTCTATACCAAGCAGAGGGAGTATCACAGTAATTTTGTAAAGATTTTGAATGACCACTGTATTCATTCAGACAGATGCAAACTTATGTACTTTGGTCACAGCTGGCATACAGATGGAAATAACCTTGAGAAAGTTCTCATGGAAGAAATGGTGGCAGGTCATTGTAGTAGGAGATAGGAGTGTGCAGGAATTTAAATTTGAACACTTTTTTGAAAGGGCACCTTAAAAACACACAGGCACGTGCGCGCGCACACGATTTCTCAGGCTCCTCTGGCAGGGATGCCGCGCAGTGAGGAGGCAGCAGCTCCTCCTGGCAGTGGCACTCTTTGTTTCCTTGCAGACCGGGGAGGGAGGAAGCTGCAGGGTGGCTGGCTACCATCTGAGCTCCTCCTCCCCTTACCCCTACTGCTGCTCCTTCCCTGCTGCTGGAGTCCCAGCACTGCTGCCTGCTTTACAGACTGTCTGCCTTAGCCTCCACACCACACTCCCTTCCCCCTCACCTCACTTAAGCAATGTGTGGGACTCCAGCAGCAGGGAAGGAGCAGCAGTAGGGGTAAGGGGAGGAGGAGCAGCTGTAGGGGTGGAAGGAGTAGCTCAGCTGCCATCCAGCTGCCCTGCTGCTTTCTTCCTCCCCGAGCTCTAGGAACACAGGGAGATTGGGGAGGGCATGCCCTGGGTTCCCCCCACCCCCCCACCTATCATCCATGCCCCTGGCAGGAGGTGAGCAGTAGGGAGATGAATAGATGGTGTGCCTCAGATTGCTGGGTGATCAACTGCTGAGAAATTAAAACTAGAGAGGCATTGAGAAGGTTTCTAAAATATCTGCTATGATGTCACTAATATTCAGAAATGAATCAATGGGTTTTACTTACTTCTCTGTTGGATACTGAAACAATCAAAATGGTCAGCTTATAACTTCATATATATGGCAATAGACTGTGATGACGACATAAACCCAAGTTTAGGACTTCACTGCAGAATCATGACCGAGACACTGATCCGTAAAGCAGACAGTTTATAAAATGCATACTGCTGGGAAAAACTTTGGATCTCATTTCACCCTGAACCCAACGACAAAGTCATTCTCTCTCCTCACATCCACATGGGATGGGTAGGAGGTGATAGAAGAGAGAGGCACCCAGAAACTTGTATCAACTAGGCAAGCACAATCTATACCCATACAAGCACCAGCGAACTCAGCACAGCCAGTAGCCCGCAAACTCCCATTCAGCAACCCAGCAGCTCCGAATCCAGAACCAGCACTTCCACATGCCTCCCTTCAGCGGACTCTACTTCTCCAGCTGCAAACCTAGCCTTCTCACTCAGTCCAAGCAAACCTTTTTTCACTCCTACCTCATACTCCTCACATCTCTAACCCTCACTCCTGGCATCCCAACAGTCCTGGCAGCAAGGCCCCTCCCGCAGTAACATCCCCCACCAACATCTCCCACTGTGCATAAAAGTACTATTGCTGATTTCTTGCTCTTGGTTTTACAAGGCAGGCCACCTGCACCATCTGTTTCTCCTTGTCCTCCCAGCCCTTCCATTCATGGGGTAGAGTCAACAGTCTAACTATTCCAGACCAAAACATGGGTGGTAGAAAACTTTCCAGTGAGACAGATTTCCATCTAAAAATGCTGATTTGACTGAATCAAAATGTTCTGTGGGAACATGTTGATTCCATCAAAATGTTTGATGAAAATCAGGCAGACTGAGAATTAAATTACTGTGAATTAAGGCCACTTCACTCCTGAATGGAAACATCCTTGGGGAGTTAATGTGCTTTAATGTATGTATGTTGACTTCATACCTTCAGTTGATTCATCTTTAACTGTTTCACTCCGCCTACATGTTCTCCCTGCTTAGGGGCATTGTCACCTGGACAAAACTGTTTTTGTTTTGTTTTTTCCTAGCCCAGATGAGCCATTAAAGCTGATGGCTCCAGGTATTTCATAATGACCTTTAAGATGAAACTGTTAGATGCCTCTCTAAAAGAACAACCTCCCTCCTGCTCTTTAGTTCTGGCTCAGAGAACCCAGCTACCCCTGGAGCAGGATATGCATCTGGTTTATCATGTAGAAACCCCAAGTTGCCACAGATTGAAATATGTTGCTAATAATTAGTAAAAAACACCTCCATATTCATCACATCATTCTGTGCAACCCCAATGGAGCGTGAGATTTAGATGTTTTGTGGTATGAAAATGTTGGTAGGTTTTGGTTCTGACATTGTAGTTGGTGTACTAACTCTAATTTTTCCAGAACTCTATGCACACATTTTATGTTCATATCTCCTTTCTCTGCAACTTTCTGGGGAGATCTGTTGTCCACCTGGCATTCTTCAGAAAAGGGATTTCAGCTTTGTTTGGGAGGATCTGGAAATGCCAATTGCTGAATCTTTCATATTTTAGAAATTACAGCTGAGTTTCCTTGCTTGGCTATCATTAGTTTCTTTTTCAGACTAGCACAGTAAGAAAATCTCTATTTAATCTAACCTATTCATCTTGTATCATTTTTTCATTAATCAATTAACTTTACTCTTTTAGAATTATACTTGGGTAGTGGACAAAAGAGCTGATTGCTAGCTTGACTCATCCAAATTGTCTTGGAGGTTTGGGAGTTATGTCTATTTGATTTGACTTCTGGGGGTAAATTTTGAAAAAAATATTGCTGGAAAGATACATAAACTAATTGGGTTAAACAAATAAGAGTCATCAGATGTGTGCTCTCTGCATATCAAGTACATGGATTACCATGAGGATTCAGATATTTGGCTGCTGTTGACAGCTGTTTCATATTCTTGGTTCTCATCTTGATTGCTTCTAGATGGGTTTTGACATACCTGACATCTAATATATTAATTTGTACTGAAAGAGGCACACTGCTTTCCCCAGTCTCTTGCTAGCCGGCAAAGTTGTAAACTGTCCTTCCTTCATCTCAGAATGCTTTTAGGTGTTAAGCCAGGTTTGGTAGTCATTTCAATGGATTTAAAAGTAGTAGAATAATAGCATCCTGAAAAGGCAGCCTGCTTTTTGTTTTTCTTCTGTCAGTTTGGAAATAAATAATAGACAGTATAAATGTAGCATTTCTCTAGACTCCTTGTTAATTTTTTCCCTGTTTACAATTCTATGATGTGCTCATCTTCCAGGGAAGATTCTCTGTGTTGTCTCTGTGTGATTTTTCTGCTGTGTCAGTGATGCTAAGTGTTCTGTTAGGTATGTGCAGCAATTCTGATTAGCTGCAATCTCTCCTCTGCCTTTGCTGTATTTAGCACCTAACATTTATTTTGTCTTTAGCACATATTTATGCCTGAGATCAATAGGGAGTTCATAGATCACTTTACACTTTCTGTATAGCAATGAAAACCAGCCTGAGGTGCAGAGATGATATTTTCACCTGCCAGGATATAAAACTGTTCTATTATCTTTCATTCATTACTGTGTTCAGTCACTTGGGTGGCAGAGAAGAATCCAGCTCAGATTATGCATATTAACAGTTTGAAGACAGCGAAATTACTACAGTATTTGCTTCCAGTGGAGGGTAGCACTGATAGGACATAAAAAGGGGGAAACCTATTTGGTTACCTTCAAGGATTCCTTGAGAGGAATAAATTGCAATGATAGCAGACTAGTTTTCTAATCTGGTAAATGAAAGCAGGTAAGAGTGTACTGTGCTAACCACCAATCCAACTTTGTTCAAGATAGATGCTGCTTTGCAGTGACAGTTTTCCCGTTTTTAAATTGGATAAATGTACGGTGAATTATTAGGAAGGAGTGAAGTGCCTAAAATAACACATGACCCAAACTGAGCCAATCAAAATCTTTTTGGAAACATGGAAAAGTTCAGTTATCACATTTTTTTTGTTTTTGTTTTGTTTAGAATTAGAGCTGGTTGGAAATTTTCCACTTTTTCTTTTTCTCCAACTGAATTTTTTTTTCAATGAAATGGAAAATATCTGTCTGTTTTCATTGAAATGTTTTCACTTTAACGACTCCCAAAAACATTCCAAAGTAACTTTTGACAAAAACATTTTTGTGTTTTTATTGAAATTTTTCACAGGGAGAAGAATTATTTTCTGACTAGCTCTATTTTAAACATTCTCCTAGTTCTGCACTTCCTGACTTCATCTGGGACAGCAAGTGGAAATACTGAAATGCCACTGACTGTAACTCATCAGAAACCTGGGCACGCTCTGAATCTCAAAGGAAAATCTAAGTTTACAGGCGGTCATTTTCTGCATCATTGAAATTAATGGAAGTTTTGCCATTGATCTGAATGGGGTCAGGACTGAGCCCATGTTTCCCACCCTAATTCCCAGACCCAAAGGATCTATGTAAACTTGATTAGTTTAGTTAAACTTGTTAACTTATTAATAAAGCACTGAAAATTTGCCAAGAGCATTTTCAGTGCTTTATTAATAAGTTAACAAACACAAAAATGAAGACAGTCTTTTCCCTGAAGAGTCTGCTAATAATATTACTGAAGAGAAAGTGAGGAGAAATAGTGCAAAAAAACTTGATGAGATTTACTTTATAAATAACTGAAGATTAAGGGCCCAAATCCCTTCACACACACGATTCTCACTGAAGTCAGCCTATTTTTTTCTTTCCAGAAGAAAAATGTAGGTGGAAACGATAACTATCCAATGCTGTCAGTAGATACTGGCAACTAGCCAGGCAGACAATGATTCCCTCTCTGCCCTTATCTTAAGAAAGAACAGCGGTGGTCCTTTACATGACTCCAACAGTTTAAATATTCTGTAAAACACTTTTTTTATCTGAGAGGTTTGACTGACTTAAATTGGAGATAAGAGGAAGAACTTTTTCAGTAGAAATACTGATGGGACTTCAGCACAGAAATCTAAGGACCTATAACTGGCTTATTAGTATTTAAGAGGTCTATGTTGTTTCCAAACTATACAAAGAGAAATTGTGCTTTAAACATTGGTTAGTGTTTTGTTTAGTTTTTATTACTATTCACTACTTGAAAACCAGGTAATGTGTTATCAACCACATTCCAAATATTATAATAGTGGAAATACCAAGAACACCAAAAATATTAATAATAAATCTTCAAACAAAAATAGTTCCTATAAAGATGATATATAGAGAGGTTTTTCTGGTACAGAGACAACACAACATCTGTTGTTCAGGTAGGATAACCATCTCCTTTCCATAGACAAAGGAATATATCTGTACTCATCAGGCAGAATTTCTTTGCAGTATTTTGATACTAATGATCACCAAACAAACCTGTTTCACCACCAAGAAGTTGGAGAGATCAGACATGGAAACACCCTAAAATGGCTCCAGACTTCTCTCTGACCAACCCTTGTGGGTTGTTACAAGGAACTGTTCCTCCACCTACAAAACCCTCATGTTTTGTGTCCCAAGACCCTAGCCTCCATATTATTTCATATCTATATAAAACCGATGGGAGACCTAGTGAGACAACATGCTCTGAAGTGTCAGCCGCATGCAGGAGGCACCCAGTTTTTTATCATCTTTTTGTGAAACATAATCAGCACCATTTCCCAATTCTCTGAGCCTGGAAAAAACTGGCACCTGAATATAGAATTCAGTTAGCTAAAACTGAATTCAGAAAATGCTGAGGTGATACTGGTAGGAAGAGAAGTTTTTTGAAGAACTTGCCTCCTCCAGGTCATCCCCCAAAATCAAGGGTATCTGTGTTCAGTTTGTTAAATCTGTTCACAACCTTGGCAGCCTTTTTGACTGCTCGGTGCCCATTTCCTTCTGCAGCTAGCCAAAAGATGGTATCTTATCCTATAAGACACCAGATCTGGTTACTATGACCCATGGATACATGACCTCTAGGCTTATTACAGTTCATTCATCCATGGCAAAAGATCAGAAGGTGGAAGCAAAACTGAGTTTCAGCCACTTCTTGTGCTCTCCCAATTCTGAGGCCAGAATACTCTCTGGCAGTGATTCTCTGATTTTTTACACAGTTGTCTTTGAGCCAAATGGACCATTCCAAAAGCCATGAATTAATAGAGTGGAAAGATGCACTGGCCATGCTGGCTATCCCTCAGCTATGTTGCCAGTACCAGGTTTTGACTTCCCCCCTGCAATCTGGACTGGTGTGTCACCCCAATTCCTCACTCCTGGGCCCCCATTTACTCCACTTTGCTGCGTGACCCACCCACTCCTGGGTCAGCCCACGCCCAGCCCCCTGTGAGTAATCGGTCCCTGACTTAGTGAAAGAGTGCTTCTGGCCATCCACTCATGGGATAGACTCTCGGCAAACACCTCCAATCCCAGATGCAACTCCTGGAACTGCTGTCTCACAGGGTTCAGTGCTGTACACTGCACCTGGCAAGCTTATTTATGTTTGTCTGTCAATTTATCAAAAAATTGATGTGCACCAGCTCTGTCACTCTAAGTGAGATCTCTGCACACACTCAATCCACATGCATTGTTTTAAGTAAAACAAACAAATACATTTATTGACTACAGCAAGCTTTTAAGTGAATATAAATCAAGAGATTAATAATGAGTCAAGGAGTAGGTCACAATTAAATAAAAGATAACTCGCATACCAAACTAAGATTAATATTTCAGTTACTTTCAGTCTGACGTTAGTTTACCACACTGGCTGGCTGCAATGCCTCTAGCAACCAGGCTCTCCCCCTTCTCCCCGCCCTGTGGGCAGATTCCCAATCTTTGGTGTTGCTTAGAAGATGGATTCCAAGGAGTGCCCTGAGACAAAGATGCCTCTTCCTTTTAACAAATTTCCTTGACACCACCTGGGTTCAGGTGATTGTCTAGGTCCAGCAATGAGTGTGATTTTTCCCTCTTGAGCCAAACTGCTCAAAGGTGCTTAGGCCAGTCCATTGTTCCTGGATGCATGCCTCTGCAGGGCATGTACCTTCAGCTTTGTGTTTGTCGGCATCTATTCAAGTAATGTGAGAGACATTTGGGGATATGCAGAGTTTCATATCCGTACATATGTATGGCATTGCAGGAAACATGTTACAATAACAATAATGTTTGGTATCTCATGAGCATTCCAGAAACATCTTACATTACATACTTTGCATCAGACAATACACAAAAATAACAAGAATCCTGTAGCACCTTAAAGATCAAGAAATTTCTGCGGGCATAAGCTTTTGTGGGCTGAAACCCACTTTGTCAGATGCATGAAATGGAAATCACAGATAGGAGGTGTGTGTGTGTGTGTGTGTGTGTGTGTGTGTGTGTGTGTATATATATATACATCCAAAGGTAAGAAACAACAATGGGGAGGGCAGGTGCTAACAAAGTCAATTCAGTTAGAGTAAATTAGCCTATTCACAACCGTTGATGAGAAGGTGAGAATGTCTGAACAGTGACAATTACTTCTTGTAATGAGAGAACCATTCCAAGTCCCTGTTCAGACCCAGTCTGATTGTGTCAAGTTTGCATATGAGTTCCAGCTCTGCAGTTTCTCGCTGAAGTCTGTTTTTGAAGGTTTTTTTGGTAGAAATATTGCAAATTTCAAGTCCGCTACAATATACAGTTACACTGTAAGGGTGAACATGTTTCCAGGTGCTGAAAAGGAGGAGTTTGGTAAGAGTTGCTGAAGGACTGTATTCTATCCAAGGATTCCCCTAGATAGGAAATCCTTCATTTTCTCTGCTTGTGGCACACAATAGTCTTCTGAAGGTTGTAATACTTTGGTATAATTCTGATTGTCGAGCTTGGTGTGTGGATGGTTCTGGTGGCCTGTGATATACTATAGGTCAGGAGATGAGACTGGATGATCTGGTGGTCCCTTTAGGCTTTGGACTCTGATTCAGGAGTCCAGATCTCCTGGGTTTATGGCTATTTTGTCATCTCTGAGCTGAGCTCCACTTAGTAGGGACCAGTTCAAGGTATCTGTGCTGATATTTAACATCCTCTGTGCCACCTGAGATAACATGTTACCTATGTCATCTAGCTACTTGAGATGACAACTCTCTTCTTGGTCTCCGATGACTGATACGTTTCACAAGAAATCAGTTGTTATATCTGGGATGAATTTGATGTATGTATAGGGGCGTGTGTGTGTGTGTGTGTGTGTGTGTGCGCGCGCACACGTACACCTACAGCTACAAACAATTGTAATACTACAAGCATACTTTCTCTCACACATCCATTTTGAGATTTTATGCTTCTTAGTTTTGTGGAGCTGTTAGTATCCTATATTGTGCCTCTCTAGTGTAATAAGAGATATTTATATAAAATATATTACAAAAGGTTGGGTGCACTAATATGTATCTACTATAGCCAGCATGCACTGTTCCACAAATAGGGCTGACTTTTTGTTGTGTAGGACCGTGTCTGCCCACTTACCAGTAATTAATAGATAATGGTGAATCCTGAATGAAAAGAGACTGTGTTCTGCTTCTCAAAGGGATAACCTCAACCTCTGGTCATGTTTCAATACCTGCAATAATGAGACATTGCAATATGTGCTTCTCTTTACTATTTAGTATAGTACATACTAAATGTTTTTCATTTTAACAAAAAGAATTAATTACAATTCCTCTGGTTGGTCAATTCTAATATTTCACAGTATTATAGTTTCTAATGTCTGATTTTAGATAAGGTCCTGAAATACTTCTTAAATATTTGCAAAAGCCAGGAAATGAAAAAACAGAATGCTGAAGAATAGGGGAAGAAAAATATGGTTAAAAAATTAATTTGAACAGCATAGACTACCAGCTGTTTAAGGCAGATGAACAAAATGTATCTTGTGTCCTAGTGAATTTAAAAGAAAACAACACAGTATTGGGAAATATGTCAGATCACTGAAGTGGCACAAAGCTTCTGGAAGGTTATGAAAAAAGTGAGAATATGTTAGTGTTCAAAGATCCTTCAGTTACACAGAGTTTATTTACTGAAACCCCAAAACTGTAAAGACAACATATCAACTGCCTTATTTTTCTGAAGAATTAAGACTGATGCAATTTTAGGCACCCTAGACTAAATTTTGTTGTATGTTGCCATAGAGCTGCCATAAACAGACAGCTGAGAATTCTTCAAGGTGAAAGAATTCTGAAGTGGCATGAACCTGACAGTTAACTGCATGGCCCTCACTGTCCATTCCTGTCCAGCCTTGTGGCTAGCCAATTAATTACCCTATCCAATGCCCAGTCCAAATATCTTCTCCATACCTGTCAATTCCTTCTGTCCCCACCCTATTCTATAATAAAAAGTCTTATCCCTCACATATTCATAGTCCCTTTTAACATTTATTCATAAAACATCAAAGTATGGGGTTAAAACCATCTTACATTGTTGTCCTATGACCATTTTATGGGTAAGAGTTTCAGAATGAGGGAGATACAGCCTACATTACTATGATTTGTAAGTGACCCTAAGAAGCCACTTAGTCCAGCCCCCCACACTGAAGCAGGATTAAGAATACTTGACAGATGTTTGTCTATTCTGTTCTTAAAAATCTCCAGTAATGGGGATTCCACAGTCTCTCTAGGTAGTCTGTCTGAGTGGTAAACTATTTTTAGAAAAAATCTGCTAACTATAATATTTAACCTTAGTCTCCATTGCTGCCAAGTAGGCAGATTACTTTTTGTTCTACATAAAGAATAATTTATCACTATCCTCTTAATAACAATCTTTGACATATTTGAAGACCTATCACATCACTCCTGCCTCCCTGAGCCTTCCCTTCTCTAGGCTAACCATGCCCATTTCTTTCAATCTTTCCTTGTAGGTTTTCCAAATCTCTTATAATTTGTGTTGCTTTCCTCTGGACACTTTCCAGTTTGTTCACATCTTTCTTAAAAAGTATTGTGCCAAATACTGGACGCAGGACTACATCTGAGGCCTCAGCAGTGACAAGTAGAGCGGAACAATTACCTCCCGTGACTTAAATACAACCCTCCTGTTAGTATATCCCAGAATGACATTTGTCTTTGCAAATGCATCACATTGATTCATATTCAATTTGTTATGCATTATAAACCCCAGATCCTTTCCCACAACAGTGCAGGCTAGCCAATTATTCCCCATTTTTGTGTGTGCATTTGATATTTTTTCTTTTAGCGCAGTGGCACCTCCCACAGTTCCTGCACTGAAATCCACTTAAGGGTATGGTTGAATCTGGCCCAGAGAGTAGGGACAACATGCATGGTTCAACTTTGGAGAAACAAGGTTACACATCAAAAACATCCAAGGTAGACAGGAGTTAAAGCATCATTTTATGTGACATTGTCGTTTGATGGCACTGGTGCAAAAGCACAGAAAAATCTGAAAATTGTTGGCTTCTAGAGTTCTTTGCCACACTGTGCATTGCAAATGTGAGTTGCACATGAGAGTATTAAATTACCCATTTTGGTGTGTTTAACAGTCCCGTCAAGTTCCAGCACATTTTACATTATGGTGAAGCCCTGTTCATAGTGATCAATCAACATATGTATGTACTGATGTGTCGGGTTCACCAGAGTCCAATGACTCAGTATTGAAAGAAGGGCAAACTGCACCTGTTGGGAAGAGTACTTGCTGGCATTGATTTAAGGTATTTGGTGCCAGTCAGCAGACAGTGTAAATGATTCTAGGTTAAGGATCAGTCAACTAAAACATGAATTTTAAATGAATACAGAAGCTAGCTAGAGAGGAGTTTCTGCTGCAGTAAACCATCTAGTTTGGGGGGAGATGGGGAATTTTTTTATTCTGTTGATTTTTTCATTGAGGTTGAAATTTAGTATTTCTCTAGATAAGACACAGTGAAATGTTAAAAAGTTTGCAAATATTCAGACAAGTCAGTATTTTATCTATCAACAGTGTATGTGATACTCTTCATTTCTATTATATGATTTTCTTTATTTCACTATAGAAGGTTCAGCACCAACTTAGTAGCAGTACGAGTGAGCTGAGAGAATAAATCTGTTTTATATCCTTCACCTCACTCCAGTGATTTTAGGAAAATAATTACTTTCCTTGGATTTAATCTTATCTGTTTGAGATTCTCAAAAGTGAGAAATATTAACCAAGAAGTTTTGAGATTGTCTAAATATAAATCTAAATTGTAAATCCATAATCCTTCAGCCTTTTATCAGCTATGAAAATGTTAGTTTGATTTTAGTTGCTTATATGAGATTGAGATTGCCTTATTTAGTGTAATTATTAGCACATTTAGGAAAACATTTCCAGAAAAGCAGATATTTTGTTTCCTTTTTTAAATATTTTAAAAGGAAAACTGATCAGGTCTAAGAGCAACAACCCCAATCACGCCTCAGGCCCACCAATTCTCCTCCTTCCCTGCCTCTTGTCTCCTTGCCCACACCTGTCTGATGCGGGCGGCAGGTTTATTGTCAACTCTGCAGTTGCTGTTGCCTATTCACAGCTTCTTATAGGTGCACCACCAACAAAATTGCAAAACTGGCAGTACAAGAAGTACTGTCAAATGCACAAATTGAAATCTCATGTCAGTTACAATAATTTCAAGGGTAACCTGAAACAATAGCAGCTTCAACATTTTAAGATGGGAATGTAAGTATTAAGATGACAGTGTCCTTTAACCACACTAATTTTAAAAAGATTTTATTAATCCATTTTTATGACTAGAAAGAATTGGTCCCAACTCAATTTTTATTCTTTGCTAGATTCCTTAAACAATCAAAGGAGTAACTAGAATTCATGTAGCCTAGGTAAGAAATTCATTCTGAGCTTTAACTGTGTTGTCACAGATGAAAAATGTTTGTTAATGAATTATGTCAAAAAAGTGAAGAGGTTGAGGGCCTCAAAAATCACCTATATGGCTTTAGTGAACGCTTCATAAGTATTTCTCACTTATTGTCACAAATATGTCTTGAAATGTATCTGTGCTAAAAGGTTTCAAGCTATTTCCTTGTTCTTTAAAGAAGACTTTTTTTTATCTGTTGAATGGTGTTCAGGAATATTATGTAAAAGACTGCAGCAATAAGCATAATAGATGCATTTCAAATTGTCTTTATTAGGAAGGTTTAGAATATCTCCCTTTTGTGCTTGCTCATTTGTTCTCTTATTCCCCATTTAACACCCTGTTTTAAGATACACACTTCTGGTGGCTTTATTCTCAGAGCATTGTCCTATTGATTTTAACCTTATGCTACACTCATATTACAAACTAGCTCAATGTATGTGTATTAGTGCAGTTGGCAAAGTTGCAAAATATGAAGAGTATATCTTCTATAGACTAAACAGGGAACTGAATTTTATACCAGAGAAGTAGATTATAGTAAGACTTTTGTTTTGTTTATAAGACTTTTAGATTCTGGAGCAAGTATTCTCTCTCTCATTTGTGTATGTACAGTACCCCAGCATAATGGCCCTCAATCCTGATTGGGACCTTTGGGTGCTAATGTAAGTTTTTAAATGTTTATTAATAATAATTTTTGGATCCTTCAGACAGTACCAGGGTTGTCTATAAACAAAAAAATATTATAATTTAGATTTAATATAATTTAAACTAGAGAATCTAGTTCAGGATTTACTTGTGACTGTTGCTAATTACTTCTGCACTATATAGGCACAGGTAGAGAACTCTTTCAGTCTATCTATTCTCCTGGAATAATTCATTAGCCAGCTGGGTTCACCCATGATAATCACAGTTAAATTGCTTGTCCTTTTAAAAAGGAATGCTAGTCACTCCCCTTAATTAGCATGAATGCTTTACAAATAGTTTGTTTCAGGTAGCAATGTCATAGTGAAATGATAATGTTTACAGGCAATTTAATTGGAGGAAAGAAATTATAGAAGGTGTGGGCCAGAGTCTATCACAGTTACACCAATATCTGTCTGAAGGCCAATGAAGTCAATGGAGTTATCATTCTCTGGATTTACAAGGAATGGTGTAGCTGAAATCAGTTTCTGACCCTGAATGACTTCACACAGATTTTTCATTTTTGTAACTGAGGCTCTCACCCAATTTCTATGGCCAGCAGTCTTGTTTGTTCTATTCTATATAATCCATTCTGTAATGTAACGTTGCCAAAGATACGTTTACATTCAGTAGCGAATATAGCTATTACAGTGCTTCAAGTTTTAATCCACATGATTAACCCACTTCTCCTGAAATAACTTTTCTTAGCTTATTTGTCTCAGTCCAGCTTTTATTTTAAACAGTGTTACACAGCATACCCACTTTATGTGCTATTGGGCTTTCCTTCACCTTCCCTCTAAGTGAAT
Source organism: Emydura macquarii macquarii (assembly GCF_026122565.2). Classification (NCBI taxonomy): domain Eukaryota; kingdom Metazoa; phylum Chordata; order Testudines; family Chelidae; genus Emydura; species Emydura macquarii. Next base: position 18,566,375 of record NW_027131527.1, on the reverse strand, counting down.
GGATTCCTCCCATTTAGATTTTTGCACTAACATTCTTATCATTAAGGCCCACAGTAACAGTCTTTATATTTTTTTCAGGTACTCTTATTCCTCCAAGGTCACTCTCTCCCTCTAGGCTCTTGCTCACAAATTTTGGTGATCAGTTCCTTTATTTCCTTTCTGTATTTTAAAGAGATTTTTCCCAGACCTCTCAGAAACTTAGGTTCAAATCTGTTCCTATCTTCAGAAATCCTTTCCTCTAGAGTAATTCTTGGTTTAAATCTAAGAACTGTTGTTATTTTTTAAATGTTTCAGATCTCCGAGATTCTACATGTTAATTCACCATTTCAAAAGTCAACTCATTCAATACCAAAAGACCACTACAGTCACCAGTGCAAGAAAATGTTATTTAAGTGCTATGTACTACTGAATTATGTGCTTAGACTGCTTGAAAGTTACCAGATGTTCATTCATTATAAAAAGATTTTCATTTAAATTATTTTGAAAGAACTTGTAAAAAAGGGAGGGAAAGAAACATTTATCTATCACTCTTGAAAGAATGAGTTCCAGAGGGGTAGCCGTGTCAGTCTGTTTTTAGCAAAACAGTGCGAGTCCTGTAGCACCTTAAAGATGAACACATTTATTTGGGCAGAAGCTTTCGTGGGCAGAAACCCACTTCGTCGGAACGTTTCTGCCCAAGAAAGCTTATGCCCAAATAAATGTGTTCGCCTTTAAGGTGCCATAGGACTCTCGCTGTCCTGAAAGAATCAAACTCAAGCAAATAGTAAGGGCATGTCTGCATGAAATGTTACTACATGGCAAGTCACATTGTGAATCCTACAGCACATCAGATGCTGGCATAGTAACATCCTTTGCAGGCACTGCTACAGCACACTAAAAGTTTTGCAGTGCACTTTGGCATAATTCTGTTTGAAATAGTAGTATGACAATGTGCACCATGGAGCTTTTAGCACACTGTAGCAGTGCCCACATGAAGGTTACAGTGTGGCAAGCTAGTAGAGTCACACTCCGGCTTGCAGCACAGTATCCTTGTAGGCAAGCCCTAGGGGGAGACAGCTCTATGTTGGCAGTAAATTTTAAACAACAAACAGAGGTGATCCAGGAACTCTGCAGTAGATATTTATTTACTGGGATATCCCTGTGTATGTTTTTAACTTCTCATTTGGAGTATCTTAAAACGTGCCCAAGATTTCCACTGGAACATTGAATTTTACCATATTGGATATCACCACTGGGCCATCAAATTTGGTATCCTGCCTCTGGCCGTGACAAATAAAAGAATTTCAAAAAATGTGTAAAATTGCACATAAGAGAGTCTGCCAAAGAAATGGGCTTTGCGTTCTTTTGCACCTGCTAAGAGGTGCCAGTTTTAATTTTACATAAAAGCTTTTCTTTCAAATATTATAGGTAAGACTGGTAGCACAGCATATTATACAGGTTGCTCAACATTTCCCACTCTAAAACTTTGGTTTTAATGGCTTGTAATTGTGCCAAACTTTAACTGTTTGGGGCTGAAATTTTCCTGGCTGAGTGTCTGCCTCAAGATTACTTTTTTCGGGGCAAAATTACAGCCAGCATGGTTCAATCATTTCCATGAATGAGGCTAGGAAAAAATACATTGTTTTCCAATGTTAAAAAAATTCTGATAACCTTTTATTTGAGAACTCTAATGCCCTCATGCTTTGGAACAAGGACTTGAATTTTGTCACCCGAATCTGAACTAGTTACATACTTTTCAAAAATCCGTTTGCACATATTCAATAGAAAATTCTTAGGTTTTAGCAACTAAATTGCCTGAAGATTCCATTTGCACTGGGCATGCTCCAGTCTCTGCTGAACAGCACTTTCCCTGCAATTGCAGATATGGGCTTGTGCAGGTCTTGCCAGGTCTGTATACAGAATCTGGAACTGACAGCACGGAGCCTCTCTCCTGTGCTCTCTCCTGTCCAACCTTTCTGATGACCCATGTTGTTGTCAAGATGATGCCATGTGATAGAATGTCTGGGGTTTTTTTCAGTTTGCTTTTTTAGAAACCTAGAAAATTACACACACAAACTATATTAAAAGAACATTTAGGTTGCAAAGTCAAACACTCAAAAGTTAGGAAATACCTGAATGAAGGTTGTCTGTGCAAATTTAGTTTGGCTTTCTTGTGCATATGTCTGTCATTACATAGTCACATACTATTTTTCCATGGGACCCCTGCTTCATTCAGTTCACAGGGTGGATCTTCTCAGGAAATGAATCAGGGTTGCAGGAGAGGCGTGGTTGTCTGTAGGACCCCATTTCCATTTCTTGCAGAAGTTGGAAGATATATAGTGAATGAGACAGGATTGCAGAAAGAGAAAGGATAGTTTCTTGGTGAAGGCAACTTCAGTTGTTGCCCTGGAGAATTAAATTCTTTTCTTGCCTTTATCAGTGTTCCTGTATGATTCTGAGCAAATCACTTAAACCAGACTTTTCACTGGTGGTCACTAACTGTGTGTTCCTCAGTTCCTGGGTGCCTGACTTGAGATCCTGAAGTCTTATTTGCAGAACTGCTGAGCACTCTTCTCTAGAGCTGGACAGAAATCTTTTGTTGAAAGTTCTTTGGATTTTTTTTTTTTTTGTCTAAAATGAAATGATTTGTGTTTGATAAAAATTCCCGTGGGGAAAAATTATTTAGAAATCAAAACAATTTCATTTTGTGAAATTTATTAGAAAACATTTCAGAAGTTTTTGTTTAGGAATTTCAAATTTTTGTTTAAAATTCTATGGGTTTTTAATTTTTCAATATTTTTACATTATTTCATGATATGTCAGCAGTAGCATATAATAGGCAGTTTGGAATGCCAATATTTTCTGCTAAATGGAATTTCCAAGTTTTGACCAGCTCTACTTATTCCTGCAACTAAACTTAATGGGAGTTGCTCTTTGAACATATGAAGTACTATATAATGCTATGCACTCTGAAAAATCAGGTCCAGGGTGTCTCAAATTGGACACCCAAAATTAGTAGATACTTGGACCGTAGTCTTTGTGCCTCAATTGCCCATTAGTAAAATGGGGGTAATAACACCTGTTTCCCTGATGGGGGTGTTGTGAAAATACATTTATTAATGTTTGTGAAGCACTCCGATTCTTTATGATGACCACCATTCAATGTCTGATGAAAAATTATTAATTCTGTTTTAACAGAAGGATTTGAAGAGTGTCCAGTAAATAAAGCATGGGCCAATGAACAATGAGGAGAACACAACATATTGAATAGATGTTTATTCAATGAGCACAGTCCATTTTGTTCACAGAATGAGGGGGGACACCTGTTGGAAAAATAGTATGTGATCATGTAACTAAAGGCTGTAATGCAATGCATATGCACAAGGATACGGAATTAAAGTTGTACAGGAAACCTTAATTCTGTATTTCCAACTTTTGGGTACATGACTTTGCAGCCTAAATAAAGTTTTTAATGTCTTTGGAAAGAAATAGGCAACCATGATCACTCTCACTTCTTGGGATAACTCATTGTCTGAAAAGGTGAAAGATCTAAAAGATGAACAATAATTTAAATACTGACAATGTTGATAGATATAATCTTTTATGTTTTCTCAAAATACCAAACTGAATATGAAGAAAAGATCCCAAACACTCAGTCACCTAATATTTTTTCCTGCAGGAGAAAAAACAAACTTTAAACATAATATTTTCCTGACCTTAAAGGTTTTACAGTAAGATAGAAGAATATTACCACAATATAGCAACTTCATACTGGTACATAAGCAAACTTCTGAAACTAAAGGAATATCTTAGAGACTGTCTAAAAGCAAAAAGAGTTAGGGTGAGAGGCTGTTGTCTGCTGGTAAATTGTAGAAGATGTTCTTTGAATTAAAATAGCCTCAGGTAGTTTTTGATACACTTCTTTAAATTAAAAGGAGAAAAAGTGAAAGCCAATAATATACTACCAGCTTATTGGTCATTATATGAATTACATGCAGGCTGACACATTCTTGAAGTGAAGTTAATCTGTTTTCTTCTGCACAGGAAAGAGAAAATGACCATTTAATTATCAGAAGAAAAAAATATCTTGCTAATTGAGATAGTTACATTAGGCCTATTTAGTTTATAGTCCGATTTATTTCCAAAACTTGAATGCAATTCAGCTAAAGATGCTGTTTAATTTTTAATTGGATGGACTTAGTATGCTAAAGTACCAAATGTTCCCATCATAATTAAAAAAAAAAATCTTTAGCCTGTTTTTTTATTATTTTATTCTAGAGGACAAGGAATGTACTTTTCCATAGTAAAACTGGATTTTCTTAGATGGAAATTTTCCCAGCAAGTACTGTGCCACACTTTATGCAAAAGTATATGTGTGTGTGTGTGTGTGTGTGTGTGTAACTAATAATGGGTCAAAAGATCAAGGTTTGATCCAGTTTCATTAGAACTCAAACATTTGGAAATTTACTCAAAATTTATCCAGACTTGCCCATAACTGTCTCATCCCTCCCATATTTCTCTGTAATTCTGTGAATCACTTTGCTTGATTATCATGATGATTCATTCTTTCATCCTATAGGATTGCAAAGTTTATTTCAAATTTAAAATATTGCCAGGGATCACTTTATCTACCACTGAAATGCAACTTTTGAGTTGAACTGTAGTGACTGATGAACATCTCACAACAACAGTACATATCAGTTTATCACAGAAGTAAAGAACATGCAGTTGAGTCTACAGGTGCTTTTTCTTTCCTCTCCTATATCTAATCCCATCTCTGTTTCTATTTCTCCATGCTCCTGCCTCCATTACTTTCCACCACAGTGTTTCCCTAAGTTCTAAAGGATGGCAGTAAGGGAATTTGTTCTTTCTTCTTTTCATGAGGAACCAGACTTGCTTTGCCTTCCAGGTCCTTTCTTTCTCACTTGCTCCCTGCCCTCCTCATTGGGGTATCCAAATTCTGGTCAGCTGGCAGGGTGAGCAGGCCTTGTGGATGAGACTCCCACCTCTCCTCAGCCAGTTAGGTCCTTCTTGCCTTGAATTGCTTAGCAACCCATCGCCCTCTGTGGATGCAAGATTCTTGGTTGGAGATAGGATTATCTCTGTTCCAGTCTCTCTACAGTTGGTAACTGGTAATGAGGAGAGAAACAGAGCCAGAGAGGAGTGTGCTCAATTCTAGAGCTCCATCAGTGCTAAAAACTTTCACTGGTACCAGGAAATTATTCAAAAAGGACTGGCACAGTCATGGCAAATGCCTCTTTTTATATTGGAATCAATCTGACTCCTCAAAAATACCTTTACTTTTGTGTAGACAACAGTCATTACTAGTACAAAGTCCTATTCTTTGCCTTTGCTTTAGCACCAAGTGCATAGGCAGTAGCTGAATATAATGCGAGGCAGTGATTACAGCATGCCTTGAGTGTCAAAGGATTTCTGGGCAGAAACTGGTGTTTTAAGGTGTTGAGCACCAAATAATTTTCACCCAAACATTTACTTGAAATATATAGGCTAGTGAAACAAGAAATGGTAGGCCAAATCTTAATGATTGTCTTTCTTACTTTTCATGATTGCCAGTTCAGAGGTGTGACTCCCATTATTTTAGTTACTTGGGGTTCTTGTCACCATGTTTTAAGGGACACCACAATTAAAGACAAGCAGAATAACCACTATTATTAACTTATATTTTATTATTAAAAAAAGGAAAATATTTAAACAAAACAAAATAGAACACAAACAATAAAGAATAGCTGCTTCAGGTAGAAATAATTTGCTTCAGCTCTCTACAGAGTTTTCAACAGAAATTACACAGTTTGGGAGTGGGTCTGCCCTGCTGAGGATACTGGTTCTAGTTAAATTGAAACTTAAGTGTATTAGGGCTCGCTCTGATTTTGGGACTATCTTAGGGAACCAAAGATGATAGATGTCTATAGATGGGCAAAGGCACTTCATTTAAGGGTCAGTGAATCCTTTTTGTATAACCTGAACGTTTTATAAATGGACAAAGGTGAGTACACTTATCTAAGACCTTTGAAACCAAAGAATTTTTTAACTCAGTTATTTAAAAGAAGCCATTCAAGGCATGGTCTTGAAACAGGCAAATTGAGTATTAGGAATTTTAAATTCAAATTAAATCCCACTATTTTTTTCTGTTAACTGAGGTTATCTTATGTTGTCTTTCCAGAAAAACATAGTAAAAACAATTTGGTATTTAACAGGAGAAGCTGTTGAATATTAATTTACTATAGCATTTTGACAGTCTATTATAAGTATTACAAGAAACATTGAAATTTAATCCCTTGCATTGTTCTTGCAAACTCCATTTTATCAATAATGCTGAGGTCTCAGTAATGTCATTGTTGTGCTTCCTGGAGTGGTTCACGACTGTGAATGCGAACTTAAGGACAGACTGTCAAAAAGCAGGGCAGAGACCCCAAACTGGTTGTATATTTTCGCATTGGTAAGGCTGCATTTAGAGTATTGTGTCCAGTTTTGGGCCCCCCACTACAAAAAGGATGTAGACAAGTTGGAGAGAGTACATCGGAGGGCAACAAAAATGATTAGGGGGCTGGAGCACAGGACTTATGAGGAGAGGCTAAGGAAACTGGGTTTGTTTAGTTTGTAAAAGAGAAGAATGAGGGGAGATTTGATAGCAGCCTTTAACTACCTGAAAGGGGGTTCCAGGGAGGATGGGGCTAGGCTGTTCTTGGTGGCGGCAGATGACAGAACAAGGAGCAATGGTCTCAAGTTGTAGTTGGGGAGATCTAGGTTGGACATTAGGAAAAAGATTTTCACTAGGAGGGTGGTGAAGCACTGGATTGGGGTTACCTAGGGAGGTGGTGGAATCTCCATCTTTAGAGGTTTTTAAGCTGAGGCTTGACAAAGACCTGGCTGAGATTATTTAGCTGAGGTTAGTCCTGCTTTGAGCAGGGGGTTGGACTAGATGACCTCCTGAGGTCCCTTCCAACTCTAATATTCTTTGATTCTATGATTAGATTTCAACAACCCAGTAACAAATGTGAATTCCTGAAGCAGTAGAACAATCTTACCACGGACTCACAGACAGTCCTCTTGGGTATTCCAGGTCTATCTTGCCACCCAGGCAAGCTGGAATTCATGTTAGTTGGTTACTATACACCAAAGATCATAAAAGATTCAGGTTGCTTCCAGTTCCAAGAGACCAGTCACTCCAGTCAGTTTGTACCTCAAACTCACACCAAAAATGACACTTGTAGCCAATCCTATAGTAAACTAATTAAGGATTGATTAACTAGCAAAAATAAATCAGTTATTTATAGGTTAAAGCAGGCAAACATATATAAACAAATGAGTTAGTCTATGATTCCAAAAGATGACAGAGCTATAGTAATCTGTCAGCATTTAATGTCTTTTAGGGCTAACTCAGGTGGACTGTGCGGTCTTTCCTCTCTCATAGTTCCAGCCCTGTGAGAGTTTAAACAGCAAAACAGAATACAATTTTTCTTGTTCACTATCTTTATTTCCTTCTTTCAGAATTCAAGCTGATGGGATGAGCCCTTCTGCAGTTAACCTCTTCATGGGTGTAAAGGGGCAATTAACAGTCTTTCTATTAAGATGTCTCACAATGGCCTATTTAATTTTGGTAGCCTTCTTAATGATCAGGAGACTCTCTCTTCTGACAGGTTCAAAGGAAACATATTTTACAGTTATAAAGCAAAAAGTTATATTGTCTTATAGCATGTTATAAAGATACTATAAGTGAAATTAATCCATGCAGCAACTTAAAAGCATTTTATAAGCTATAAACACTGAACACACAAGTTCAATACCCATCTTAACCATATTAACATACAGGTGAAATGGACTGGTTTCCAGCAATGAATTTGTCAGTACTTGGCTGAGGCCTAAAGCCTTGGCAGGAGCTGGTATCTGGTTTGCCAGCATCACAGTTGTATTGTTGGGGAAGCAGTGCTCGGCTGGAAAGATGCATTCTGATATTGCTTGGTGGCTTTTTTTGTTCTTAGCTGTCTTTTTGCTTTTGCTGTTTGCTGATAGAGATAATCCTCAAGTGAGATAGAAGTACTAAGAGTGTAAGAGAGTAAGCATTTATAGGAGTGCCTTAAGGTAAGAATAAGCAAGAGCATAAAAGTTTGTGTGTCAATTCAAAGGAATTTATATTCTTCACTTTCCCATAGTGTCTTTGAAGATGGAAGGCATGCCTTCTTCAGGCACTTGGCTGGATTCAAATATTAGCTGCTGTCATCTTTCTTTGGCTCTGCACCTTCATGAGATCGTGCTGATGGTATCTTCAGCTCATAAATATGCTATCTGTACTGCATATGCATCAGTTTAATTTTTTTTAACTTTATGGTTATATTATTTTTGTCTTTTTGTGGTGGGAAATTCTCAGAACACCTTTAAAGTTGGAGTATTAACTCTTTTTTTCTTTTTTCAGTTAATATTTTGAGAGATCCCTTTAATTCCATCAGGGAGTAGTAGTAATTGAAATTATGTTTCAAATTAATCCAAACACTCTTATTTCCTATATAAAGCTCCTAAAATAGCTCTTTTTAAACTCAAATGATTCCTATAGACAGAGTCTTTAAATGTAATTGGTCATCAAAGAAGAATATTATATTTTTTTAGCATCCTTGGAGAAGATCTTGTCTTTGAGTTTAGTAAGGAGTTGCATAAGCATTGCCAGATAATTAATTTCCCAGATAATTAACTTCCCAATTAATATAAATAATTTTTATACTCCGATTGCTTCTTACTTTAGTAGCTAGTTACAGCATCAAATGACCTTGCTATTTTTGTACATAAAACATCTGACTATTAACAGGCATTTACTATTATATGAATACTTACATTTAGAAACAAAATATTTTCAAATATACATATCAAAGGAATCTTATACCATCTTAAGCATTTGAGAGACAGTAGAAGTTTCACTTTTAGGTGGAAACATGAGTTGGACATAACTAATATAATCCATTAATACAAATGTTCTCCTTAACATCTGAAGAATGCAAACTTTATTCAAATGGATTTATTTTATTAATCAGTAAGCATATTTCTAGAATTGTTTGAGTGGCTTTAAAACTTTGTTTGCAAAGAAGCAGCCTAAAGAGACTCATTTTTATGACTTAGTTTATAGCTGTGATAAGACATCCTAATCATCACTTCTTTTGGCGTATGTTAAATAAAGATCATGCTCACAATCTTTTACACAAACATGCCTTTTTCTAAAACATGAATATCTTGCCAATTTTTTATCTCAAGATTGTCTATACCAAAATAGTACCTTCTATAAAATGGGGGAGGTCTCTTCTTTGAGAAGATGTTCTTATTTAACTTTTAACCAAGTAATTCTTAACTTTACAACATTCCATTTGTAGTACATTTACAATTTGCAACTGAACATGCCTATCAAATATTCTGTACAAGGCACAATTCACAATAACTATAATTCATATACATCTTCAAAAACATAGTATGAGAACAGTATAAAAATATTAAAACAAAATAGAAGTGGTAATGCTGCATCCCAGAATCAGTGTGAACACACTTGTAGGTAATAAATATAATTTTATTGCTAAGGAGATGTCATTCTCCGTGACAGTTGGTTGACGGAAAGCAAAGGTTTCCTAAGAACTTACTCAGTTAGTATGAACAGTTCATTTAATTAAGTAACCAACCACAAACACAAGCATGTGACCTATTCTCCAGTCATCATGTGTGAAAATAAATGCAAGTATCTCCTAAAATTCAGTAAATGTAAAGCTAAGATTATTATAATCTAAAATTATAAGAATAAATATTTTTAATAAACATCTTAGCATCAATATTGAGGTCTGCCTCCTTCAGCATCCATGTGTGTCCGACCCTAGACAACTGGGTGGTTCAGGTCCACGCATGGAAAAACTGGAAGAACCACTGATAGTGATCTATGCTATATTTCAGGACAGATGACTATGGACAAACAGGAACAAATTCATCCTGATACATAACCAGAAAATATCTTTTCAATGCTATATGAATTCTGCATTAACCCAGGCTTCCCCTGAAAGTTTGCCAAACCATGTTCCTTCTTGGGAAGACCCTCAATAATTGTCAAGGGTTCTGGTTCAGAAATATGCATCTCATGGCCACCTCTGTATGCTTCACACCTTTATGTTTGATGACACAGATCTTCAAAAGAGTCTGATAAAAATTGTTCAAGTGGAAAGTATTCAAACATGAGCCCATTTGAGAAGTGAAAATAAGGTTAACATTTTACTTTAATTCTTTTAACTGTACAATAAAATACTTTAAAACACCACAGTTAAGACATACAGTAGATAGATTTTGGCACACTCCTGTGCATGATACAGGCTATTAAAATTCTGCTTTTGAAACAAATGAACAAAAATATTAACAATCTTAATCAGACTAGACTTCATCTTGGCCAGCCACAATGCAATTAAAGTTTTAATTGCCTAGCAATTAAATTTGTCATCACAAAGCAATTTGCGCTTACAATTTTAAGTTACAAATGCTTAACTGCAGTCCAGCACTACCAGGGATTTGGGAAGCAAAGCAAAGTACCTCATGGAGCAGGGTGGGGAGCAGTGAGCCTGAGCCTGGTTTGGGATCGGGTTCAGTATGAGGAGGAGGTAGAATAATGATCTCTATTCAGTGTATAAACACTTTAAGGCATAGATGGTCTACTATTCTATTTTTGTACCGTGCCTAGCACATTGGGGTCCCACTCTTGATTGGTCCCTAGAACTATCATAAACTAATAAACTTTATAAACAAAAATAACAGAGGAATAAGAGGCTACAAGCTTTCATGGAGCTGCCTTCAGCAACTGACAGATCTGAATTGGGTGCGAGTGCTGGTGCCAGGTTGTCCAAATCATTTCAGTTTGTGATTTCCATAATTTTTAATAGGTTTTCATTTAAGTTATTGTCTTCATGGGATGTTTCCTTTTGAATTGTACTTGGCAATCTCAACTGTATATTAAAGGTTATTTTCTTTTGGAAGAGGAGGATAGTTCAATGGGTTCTGCTAAAAACTTTTTATTTTTTATAATTTTTTTAATAAAAACTATATTTATTTTTTGGAGTACTTAGCTAGTCAGAAATTTTCTAACAAGGTGATCAAATTAATTCTCTTATTTACACCTGTACTGCATTATTGACTTTTTAGCAGATGAATTTGGCCCATTGTCTTTTCTCTAGTATTTGACATTTCAAATTCTTTAACTGTACAGCTTGGGAACTGAGTTCTTTTTCCAGTATATGAAATTCTAATTAAGCTGCACATTTATTATATCATATTACAAGTGGAACAACCCCTGAAAATCTCTTTATTTGCTGTGGTATCAGAGCACCAGTGTATCTGTCTGTTTATTGATTCCTGCCCTCCCGTAGGCTATTGTCCTGTTCAATCCTTCACTTACACACACTAGGAATAGATTCTTTTCACTACTGGGGGTTAAGCCTCATGTTTATTAGTATATTGCTCTGTAAGAGAACACAGTTCCCTGAGAGGAATTGGAATTATGTTCTGGAACCAGAGGCATTCCTACAAAATGAAAAGGCTGAAGAAGAGAAGCCAAAGCAGAGCAGGTCCTCCACTGACAAAATCAGTCTCTTCTCTAAACAGATACTACTAGAAAAAAATTGTAGTAGGATGCTGAGGATCAAGCTTGGAAGCTACTTAAATAGCTTCTTAAGCATTAGCTTCTCTCAAACTAGACAATTCTGCCTCTTGACCTCTGGGAGTTGATATCCAAAAATCTCAGTCTAATTTTTAAAACCCAACAAGGGGGGTCCTTTTGTCAAGGAAGCACTTTCCAGAGACAGACTGGTGTTCAGATCGCCTATGGAGAAAATGAGGAGGAGGTGACAGCTGTTGCTGGTAAATTTGGAAAGGAGGTTTCTTCTTGTCAGTTCATCTGAAAATAGATGAACATGCTGCCATGGAGTACATGATGAGGAACAGCAGCAGACAACTGAGGAGTGGAAAACCAATATTAAAATGTAAGAGATGGCTAGGAGGAGAGCAATCCACCTTATCCCAGTGCGCTGCCAGAGACTGTCTCTCTAGTACCCAGGAAGCAGAGCAGCAGCTCCAGCAGCAGATATGCACCAAACTACTGTTCTTACTTTTAAAATTACCGTATCTTCTGAAGTGTTGTGGTGTGAGTTGGCATACCGCTCCTCCTGACAACACCCAAATTTGGAACACAATGTGTGACAGACCTAAAAGGAAGGAAAAATACTTTGTTCATGCAGGAAATTTAATATGAGGTGGGATTCATTTCATTAACGCTTCTGATTCTTTTTTACAATCTTAATTTCATGATTCTTTATTTCTGATGTAAATTTTCAACAATATAAATGAGGAGACACTAAATCTGTGTGAAGTGCAAGTAACTTAGGGACTAATGTGAGAGACATTCCTCAAAGTGAGGTAGGTGTGCTAGCTGGAAGAGTATGGCAAGACAAGACATTGTGAATGTCATTCTGGTTATGGTGTAAAGCTTTTTCATATAGGAGTTCTGCAATGTCTTTGGTCCTGTAACTGAGTGAAGCGTATAGATCAGATTCAATGCCGCTTAGATGAATACCAGAGGAATTCTGCTCTTTGGGACAACAGGGTTCCGCATGATAATACTGCAGCAGCAGTGCCCTGTGTGCATGTGCATATATAGCACTTGGTTTAAATTATGCCTGCTCTTATGATCCTGCTGCTGCTGTCGTTTCATGTGATGTGATGCTCTTGATCTCTGTTCCCTTCCTGCTTTGCCTAAATTCAATCATTCTCACCTTAACGTTCTTTTTGTTTAATGCCAAACTGTCAAAAATGCTGACATTTGATTACCAGTGTTCTCTTTTGTAGATAATCTATATGAAAAAGACAATTCATCTCACAATCGCAACACGCATGGGGCCAGTTGAGCAATGCTGACGATGTGGGCCATTGAATATTATCAGACCGCTGATAATATGACAGAAATTCTGCTCTTGCTGCTCTGTTATGTGCAAGGGATATAAACAAGGAGCAGAACAGAAACAGCAGTGCAAGGTCTAGGTATTGGACCAGGTGTGGAACAGGATAATGGTTAAGGTGACTGTTCACACTGGACTCATGGACAGGATTTACTTTTAGGTTAAAAAAGCAAAAACCCATTGTAGTGATCGTATTTAGGTCCCCAGTGAGTGGTGGTGCTGGAATTTTAGTGGCAGAGTGCCCCAGGTGAGTTCTGATATCACATGGTATTTTGAAATGTATGAGTGAATGAATGTCTGTGACAACCCAAGTATGAGGAGACCATTTACTGTATCTTCTCATATTTTGATTATATTCTGTACATACACTTGCTTTCCACTTAAGGATTATTCTGGTGGGAGTTGTAGATCCCTTCTGTATCAGTAATATTATTAAACTTTTTATCATTTCTGACCTCTTCCCTTTCACAGCCTAGTATCTAGTTTTTCTGGGCAAAGGCTTGTGATAAAATTTGGCCTTTCTTCTCTCCTGTCCTTAAAATAATATGGGGAGATCCGCCCAGGTCATAATTGAGGGAAGAGGTGTTGAGTGTTTAGAGCACAGAACTGCTTAATAAAAAATTGGAGAACTCACACTGGCTGTGCCACTAGCTTGAGTGACTTTGGACATCAAATTAACATGTATGCCTCCATTTTCTCACCTATTGTAAATGGAGAAGATAACACGTTCCTATTCAATAGCTCTGTGAAGACTAATGTTTGTAAAGCTCTTTAAAACTCTCAGATAAAAGTGCTATGAAAATGTGAAGTTTTACTAATAATATTGATAGTTCACAAAGGTGTTAATATTCACTGGTGAAATTGTGGTTTCCAGAAATAAAAGAAGGCATCCAAAATGAAAATGCTGAGTTCAAAAAGGCAAGATCTGTAAAAAGTCTTAAATACAGAAGTTGCAAAATACATATGTTCTAGTTTGTCCTTTCTCATATTCCTTACTGTAGATGTGGATTGTGTAAATTAAACGGAGAAAGCTTTCTTTCCTAACAAAGATCCCAGTCTTCTATTTAAGTCAATGAAAGTTTGGCTGTTAGTTTCAGTGGTTGAACCCATGTTATTACATGGATAGTATACTGCCAACCTTCCTTCTAACCTGTTCCTTTTAAAGAGCCTAGTTCTGCTAAATTCCTCCTCCTCCATCCATTTGGTTAGATGCTCAGGAGTTTAGTGAAGTACCTCCTAACATCAAGCTCACATTAGTGGCAGTGAAAAATAAAGTTAGTGTTATTTGATTTATGAATTGAACTAGTCAGGAGCAAAAAAATTGTGATTATGTCACAGGAAAGAGTGATATATTTTTGTAATAAGAGTTGACTTACAAAACTGTGTGTGTTAATATCAGTGTAAAATGAAATATAACAGAACAAACACTGAAACCCAAAGGCCACTTTCATCAAAATGATAATGAGTGGAAAACTTTGTGTGAACTAATGAACAGATGGGATTCTCACTTGTTACAATTTAAATAACAAATTTTTAATATATTTATAGAAGACAACTGTCACTTGGTAAATTTCAGAGATGCAAAGGCCCTTCGGGTATTTGTATCACAAGGAGTCCTACACAACAGCTTTCTAGTCAGCATTTTCAATTCTTTCCTTAGGTGGAACATGTCCTATGGTCATTGTTAATAAAACCAACAACTTTATTTTGCATGTAAATGTTGTTTGAGGTGGTGTTATTTTCAATAATTTAAAATTGTCACCTGTGAGAGAGAGAGAGAGATTGATCCTCTCTGAGGAGCACATCCAAAGCACGGGCAATGGATTAGCTGTTTCCATAGGCACATACAAAAACCTGAATTTTGTCCCTCAAATATGCCACCCTTTACAGCCATTGCACATTTTAAATTCTGTATTTATCTATGTATCTGCTGGTTATATAAGAAATCCATATCTGTCTTTCAGTGACTAGCCAAAGTCCAGGCCAGTTTTCTATTGTTAAAATTCTCATTTGTTGAATAGAGCTGTGTGAAATTTTCTTAAGTTACTGACTTTTCATTTTGGTATGAACCTGAAACTGTCCTGAGCAAGTTCCTGCCTTCCCAGGGGTTTTAGGAAGCCTATGAGTTTATGCTAATCTCTACAGTTTCTACTTGAAACTCATAGTGGAATGTGGTTGGTATAAATACACACACAACAAAATAATAGTGCCAAATTTTGTCATTCCCACCACCTAGGAAGTGAAGCTGGTCAGTTTCTCTTAGCTCTGCTTCTGAATTCTAATGCATAAGATAATTCATCAAAACCCGTCTGTGGAGGAGAAAACCTCCTCTATTATCCATTTAGTTTTAAAAATAAATTCAGCCCCTCGGAGTCAACTCTTCCTCTTGCATATTGGTAGAAAAGGCTAATGAAATAACAGAATAGTGAAGATGGATGTGGGATTCCCAAAAATCATTTGGGGTCATATTGCACTATTAGTTTTTAAACCAGTAGTTCATTCCAATTAAAGTTCATTCCAATTAATAATTCATTCCAACTAAAGTGTATCCTTTCTGGAGAATATACTACATACAAAAAGAGTAAACTGTAATGATGTTAAGGTTGCAAAGGCATGTACTTGAAAATTAGAAAATGCCAGAACTAAGGTTGCTTGATGATCTGTAAACCTGGCATTTCCTAACTTAGGAAGTGCTTGACTTCCTCAGTTGTAGCTTTTTGTATGTAAATTCCTTTTGTTTTTTAAAGGCATAAAAAGAATTTTATTATGTGCATTTGTAATGCATCAACAGGATTTGAACCCGGAAGCTTCAGAAATACACCTCAGTTACCACTAGAGCTTCAGGACTGACTACACAAGCTGTTGTTTCATGTGGACTAGCCATTAAAGGAAGATTCATAGCACTCTGCCTTAGTGGTCCCATTTTGCAAAGAGTAATCAAGGATGTAGATATAGCTGGTTCTTTCTAGCAGTGGCTAAGTGAGGAGGATTTGGCTATGTTGTATTTGAAATCTGGGTTCTATTCCTCTTACTGGGGTATAACCTCTTACTGGGGTATGATATGCTGCTTAATAATAAGGGTTATGAAGGGTACATAATATTACCAGTCAGTAGAAGTGAGTCCAGAGTGCCAGGTTTCCTGGCTCTTGGCTTAGTTCATGTTCCCCTGGCCCAAAGAGTATTTTGATGGGAATGGGATAATTTTCATCCTTTTCCCTTCTATGTCAGTGTCTCTTCATGAGCTGGGCCTGGGAGGAGTTAAGGCCCCAAACTTGCTTGTTAGGTGCTTGAGTTAGGTGACCCAGGTTCATCAAGGAGGTGGGGCCTCTTTTGAGATGAGCTGCCTGTTTTACACAGTGATGAGAGTGGGAGGGAAGAGGAAGGTTCTCTTGCAGTATAGCTGGGGTGATGGCTTGTCACGATTCAAGCTATCCTTGTAGAGTGAGAGCTGTGGGGAGATCTGCTGGGGCAGAAAGCGTTGAGAAGCATACTGGACCAGTGAGCCCTCAGGTGCACCATGATATTTGGGCCAAAAGAACTGTCTGAGGGTTAAAGAGATCTTACTGTGCTCAGAGAAGAGCCAAGCGACAGCAGGATCAGGGATGGAACCTGTAACCTTGCCCTGCTGAGCCTGAAGTAGAAAAATAGAGAGGGAATGTGTGCTAAAGGGAACTTGTGAAGATTGCCTGTGCCTGGAATGGCTAACAGAGCTTTTTGTTGCAGAACCAAATGTCTTAAAGCAGACTCCAAGAAGAGGACTGTTGATCAAAACTCCAGGGTCTGTGGAAATTGTTTGAAGAATTGGAGTGGAAACTGAGGTGCAGACATGTTAGCCATGATCCAGTGGGTTATGGTGACTCTAGTACAGTCCCATTCAGATCTTAAACTCTGTGTGAAATGTTGGAATAAAGCATTGGGTGATGCATATACTATGTTCTATAATGATGGAGGGTGTTGGGAATATGTTGCCATCTGCACTCTGATGCAGCTTGAATCTGGGGAACCCCTGAGCTTTCTTATCCTTGCAGTGTGGGCTGACCTCCAACCATGCTTCTGCTGATGATACAGCCAGCCCCTCCAGGCCCAGTTGCCACCTGCTGTCATGTTGGGTGATACCACACACCCAACTGAATCACATGAATTCTCTGCCTGAGTCACTCATGTACCCACTGTAAAGTAACCCCCCACAGTCCCCATGCTCTTCACTACAGGAGTGCAGCCTGAGATTATACCGTCTTGCACTGGACAACGATTTGTTCAGTACAAGCTCATTAATAAGTCCGTCCCCTCTCAATGTGGGGAGAATATATACACGCCCCTGTTAACCCGAGCTGAGATTGCCTAAACACTTCACTAAAAAACACACTGGTTAAGATAAAACATTAAACAAGTTTATTAACTATAGAAAAAATAGATTTTAAGTGATTATAAGTGGTAAGCATAAAGAGACTAGAAGTAGTTACCAAAGAAATAAAAATAAGATTGCAGTCTAAATTCTACACACTAACGATATTTGAATCCAGAAATGTCTCACCCTGAGGGATAGTACAAACAGACTACAAATCTTCAGTATGTAGGTTGGAAAGGTCCATGCATGTGACATGGGGGCTGCCCACCACTGGTCAAGCAATCCATTGCCTATGTGCCTCTTTCTGTGAAATCCCAATTGTATACTGGCTATGGATAATAGGTTCGCTCCTTGATGGGCTATTAGCACGTCTGGTCACTTCACTGTTGTACCTGGAAAGCTGGTTTGTGGGTGTTTCCCACCTTACAACATGTTCTAGTAGCATTTTCAGCAATATTTTATAAATTCACATGCAATGATAGCACATACTATTTTACCAGGATATTAACGTTTAGCACATCAAGACTTTTAAAATAATACCTCAGAAAGCCTATTTTGTACAGAACACACAATAATTATATGACAGTGGTGAACATTGGGTTTTTGGGGTGTTGCTTTTAGAACATGCCCTAAACAAAATGTACAAGGAATACAACAAATAAGAGGTAGCACTTTTCCACAGCTTGTAACTTGGCCAAATCTGAACTGGTGCCTGTAGGGCCAGCAAAAGTCTTGATCCCAGACTATTTTTCTGCCAGACTTCAAGAGTCTTTGCAAGCCATGGAGACTTGAAACTCTTCAAAAAATTATTTTTGATAATGGAATTACTAAGCAAGCTAACCCTAGCTTCTGCTACTCCCTCTTTAATAATATTGAGAAGCATATTTATACATTAGAACTGAACTCATATTTTCCAAATGGGAACAGAGCAGTGGTACTCACACAGAGAACCCTAAAATGTAAAAGCAGGTAAAGATTAGGTTCTGATCTAATTTGTACACCATTCCTATTAAGATTAGAATCTGGATATATATTTCTAAGCACTTTTTTAAAGAAAATAAATGGGATTTTCTATTGATTATAAACATCCTGCTTTTTTAAGCAGGAGATGACATCTGGGACATTATGACAGAATTTAGAGTGCTTTCAAATAATGTAATCTCTTTAACCATTATTGTTGCACGAATTTTGGTGGCTTTATTTTCTCTGAAACCATTTGTGAGCTATAAAAAGTGTGGCAAACTCATTCACTTGACAAATATTTACAATTATCCTTTCTGCAGAGTACTCTGTGGAAATATCTATGACATAGCTTGGCAAAATCCTCAAATAATCCTGAAAAACTTTGCAAGGGTGTCCCAAGTATGTACTTAATTTGGAAATCTTTTGGAGATGCACTGGAAATTGTTATATCTGTTAATTGATCAGGTGGGATAACAGTATATTGACTTAAACCATTCCAACATACTAAAATAAAATAGATCTTGGAATAAATATTTTAATGCAGTTATTAAATGAAAAATTTCCATAAGCTGTGTGCCTAAGGCATAGACAATGAAATACCAAGAGTGAAATTCTAACCCATTTGAAGTCAGTGGGAAAACATAGTCATTTCTGTAAGGCTGGGACTTTATGCATTCTGATGTATGCTGCTACACATTCTAAGATTTCCACTCATCCCTCTTTATGATGTATGTTGATGGAACCCATTATTTCCTGGGTATTTGGCAGTGGGATGCTTGACAGGGCAAGTATTAATATCTGGTTTGAGTAACACAGTATCTTTACGGAATCTTTATGGTAACATCCATAAGCCAGCAGGAGAGCACCCAGGACACTCTGTAGCTGACTTGAAAGTTGCCATACTTCAACAAAAAAACTTCAAAACAGACTTCAGCGAGAAACTGCAGAGCTGGAACTCATATGCAAACTTGACACTATCAGACTAGGTCTGAATAGGGACTTGGAATGGTTCTCTCATTACAAGAAGTAATTGTCACTGTTCACACATTCTCACCCTCTAATCAACGGTCGTGAATAGGCCTTATCTCTTCTAACTGAATTGACTTTAGCACTTGCCCTCCCCATTGTTGTTTCTTACCCTTGAGTGTGTGTGTGTGTGTGTGTGTGATTTGCACTTCATGCATCTCACAAAGTGGGTTGCAGCCCACGAAAGCTTTTGCCCTCAGAAATTTGTTAGTCTTTAAGGTGCTACAGGACTCTCATTTTTATGGTATCTTTAGACTTTCATTTGCCCCTTTCACATTTACCACAATGACATACAATTTATTTCCTGCTGTCATGTTAGGAACTGCAAAACTGTACACCTCATGTTGTACTGATCCACATTAACTGGAAAACAGCTTCCCAAGGGAATTCCTTGGAGCCTTCCTATACGGATGTGACTGTGTTGTCTGCTGATAACATGGATGATAATGCTTGAGACTGCTGTTGATTGTAGATTAGGGTTTCTTTTGCGGTGATGGTGAAGTATTTGGACTCAGTATTGCAGGTTTATTCTACTACCCAGGATTATTTTATACATATGTGGGCCATTGGGGCAGGTTTTTTTGAAGGAAGTGTGTCTCTCTCCATAGTGGTTCAATCAGTATTAAACTACTTTTCCACAAAAGGGACATGTAAGATTGTGTTTCTCTTTAGGACAGGTTGTTTTTAATCTTCTAAAGCTCTACTCTGCAACCACTCTTCTCTCCAATGGCAGGCGGCTTAAGTGTGTGATAGCTGTCTTAAATGAAATTAGATTACAGATAAAACTGTTAAAATTAAAGAGAAGACAGATTGTTTATGAGAACCTGAGACAAATGCAGATTAGGTTTTGATACTGCTCTTTGTGGTATTTACTCCGTGTATAAGCACTTATCACAAGGAAGGTCTGTTTTTGTCAATTCATTGCTTTCCTATAAATAAAATATGTGGTAAATGTGAACGGCATGTGTAAGCTTCGTCTGTTTTGGCCTTCCTGTGGAGCTTTAATTTCCTTCATTCAACATAATCCTAGATACATAATCTGGCACCATGCCATTGTTTTTTTTTTTTTTTTTGCTTCCCTATCGAGAACAGCTGCTTTCAGGAGTCTCTCAGTAGTGCATTAGAAGCAAAGCCAAGCCTCAGGGCTGCTGCATCTTTACATAATTTCTGTTGTGAAGACGCAATGATATGCAAGAATTGTTTTATTTTGTTTTTCTTAATTCAAATGACCCTTTTAACATCAGGAAGCTGTAACAGTTTATCTTTTGCCCCCTATTTAATATGTGTGTTTGACGCTGGTATCTCATTGTTAATGCAATCTACACAAAGCATGTAAAATACATAATAAAATGAACAAACGAGACCCAAACTATGATTTTAAGATAATTGTTTCAATACCTTTTCTCAAATATGAAGCTGAATTTTCATGTACCGTGCTACCGTGCGTTAAAAGTTTTGTAGTTTTGTAGTTCACTTTGACATATTGCAGTTTCAAACAGATCCTGGAGACAAGTCGTTTCTTGCAATATTTGTTTGAGTTTTACTACTTATAATTTATTTGAATAGCACAGAAATAAATACACTACTGAGATTTCGATATGAGTTCCACCTTATCAACTGCAAGATTGATTTGTAGCTTAAAGATTTATATATATATAAATACACACATGCAGGCAGCCAATACGCAAGCACGTGAGCAATGTATCCAATGAGCTACATGCACCTCTCCTACATTCAACCCTTTAAAAGTAGATGTGTTTTTACACAGTTTTCCTTTAATTTTTCAAAGCATCATGAAGGATATGTTGGCTTTTCATTAAACACAACCTCCATTGTATTCATCTGTGGACTAGAAGGTTGATCTATTCAAGGTATGCGTGTATGTGTCCATCAAATCAACACACAATCTGTGCACAAACGAGTGTGAACAGACTTGCTTGACATGGCCATTTAACTCATGAGTGACACAGTGGAGACCAATGATTTAATGTAAGCTACAAAGTGTTACATTTTGCCATAGGATCATAGAACCTCTCAATATATTAAATTGTTTAAATGTTGGTTTAATCTACTTCATTTAAGACCACATTTGTCATCCATATATTCCATTTCTTCTTATGTCCTTCAACTTCAGTCTCTCAGAACCTTTGAGAATAAGCATGATGGAAACTGTACTTTCTAACTAGCTATTTAATAGTACTAGAGTGCAATGTATGATATTCCTCTCTCTCAGTGATGACAACCTCTGTGTTGCTCCAAATCTCCACTGGCTTGAAGAGTATTTTGCACTACCCATTGATCTACTTATTTGTTCTAACTTTTTGCCTCACTTAAATTAAGCACCGTCTACTGCTGTTTATTTAGAATGAATAACAAATTAAAGGATGCATCTGCAGTGCCTGAGATTGTACTAAATATTTTCAGTACTGGCTATGTGACTACTATATTTTTGTTGGGAGATCATAATTTTTAGTTTAATAAAGCAGGGTTTTGCCAATGGTTAGGTTGCAGAATAGATTCAGTGCATTTTACCTGGGGGCCTATGTTTTTGTTGAATATTGATTAAAAGTTAAACATGTTGGAAATTGAAATTCCTTCCACTCTCCTAAATGAAAACTCTAAAGTCAAATTCCCCACACCCCCCACTGCCCATAGTCATACTTTATGATCCAAACTCCACTCAAGTATGACTCCTATCAAACAATAACAAAAACAAACAAATGAACAAAAGAGGTGTAATAAACTGAGCACCTTTGCCAATTTTGACTTTACATGAATTCTAAATACCAAACTTGAGTGCAAGTGCAAAAAACAAAACAATTCAGTAGGTACTTTAGCAAGTGCTTAACTTTAAACATGTGAGTAGTTTCATTGATGTCAATGAGATTACTCTCATGACTTAAGTTTAGGCATGAGCTAAGTACCTTGCTGAATCAGGGCCTTGGAAAATGACCATGCACTGTAGGTAGATATACATCCATTATTTGTTTTTAAATTAATTTTGAAATGATAGAAATAAAAAAGCATTTTTCTCAAATAAAAAACCTGTGTTTTAAAAACATAGGGTTGAAATTACAATTAATTGAAATCCAGCTAACATACCAATCACCCAAAGTAACTTTTTGCACGCCTTTAAAAACCAGTCACACATTAAAGTCTGAAAAAGAACAGATTCCCCCTTCATTGGTCACTATAAACCACTCAATTTGTACTGTCCACCCCAATTTAATGTCAACCCTCTCCCTCCCCCACCGCATTTTGTTCCATAATAGAAATATTTGATTGATGTTTATTGTTTGTTAAATATCAAGAAAGGACATGTTATATTAAGTAATGTCAGAGTTCTATATGTTTTCTCATAAGTGTGATTTGTTGATAGAACAGAATAATAATATGGTAGTATTGAAATGACTTTTCTTCTTGTTCTGAAATGCATTTATTATATGGTGGCATGAGTATATGTAAGTGAATGTAGACTTTGCATTCTTCTTCAAGTAGATGTAGCAATATATTCTACTAACATGCCAGTGTATCTCACGCATCGGAGCTGGAGAACTTTGCCTAGCAGTACCTCTAGGGGACGCACTCATGCGCTAGGGCCCTAGCCCCTCCCCTGGCCCTCTAAGGGCGGCACCAGCCCAACCTCCTCATTTCTTTGTCATCACCCATGGCTAGAGTTGGTACTCTGTGTGGTGTTTTCACCTTATACTTTTGGTCTATTTTCTGGGAATTTTTTAATGTATATAGTCGTTCGTAGAACCTTAGGTTAAGCTTAGTGTTAATACAGCATTAGTTAAAGTACTTGGCTGCCCTGTGTGGTGCCCTCACTAGGATTCAAGCATTGTGCATCATATTGAGGGTGGGCAATCCCCAACAGAGTTTCCTCACATGAGGCGTTTGTCTTGGTGAAGGACGCATTAAAGACCAATGCTCCATCTGCAAGTCGTTCACAAAGAGGACTCATATGGAGAGATATTTGCAGCTGAAGCAGCACCTGAAGAGCAGGCTATGAAGCCTGATTTGGCACCAAGGCTCTTATCTGATCTGCAGTTGTCTTTGAATCCAGCAAGTGCCAGTTTCATTACTGCCACAGCTCAGATCGCCAGGGGCTCAGATTGTGGAGTTGAGGCCTATGCCAGGTCCAGCAGTGAAGGCCCTCTCGACACTGATGCATCCCTGAGCACTATCATTGTCTTGGCAGCAGAGTTCAGTACTGCCCTTTTCACTGAGTTCAGTACTGCCCTTAGCCTCAGTGCTGGCACCTCTTCCACTACCAGTACCAAATGACTGTCCCATTTGGTATCGCCAGTGTTGATCCTCCGTTCCACTTTGACTTTGTTGCTACCCTGTATTGGGCTTCAGAGGATTCCGACCATTTGTCACCAGAGAACCTCCAGTACTCCTGAAGATCCAGGTTGGGATCATCCTCCCCTTTGTCACCCACTAGGCACCAGAGATCATCCTTGGATCGCTATTCGTATGTGGCTAGGGCAGGAGCTCTTGGCCCAATGCCTACTAGCCACAAATGCCTTACCTGTATGCCCAGTGGCCTCCTTGGGATGATCCTCAGTCCCCGAGGTCCCATCCTTCAACTCTTTCCAAGGCGAGATTATTGCTCCCAACAATGGCTTCCACTTCCAAACCACCTCACCTGGAATTGACCACTGAGCCTGTTCCCTCTGGACCTCCAGGGTTAATTCTGACTGGCTCCTGTGGTGCAAGAAAAGGACCCATTGCTGGTACAGCAAAGTGTCTCTTCATCCTCTCCCTCTCCAAGTCTACTGTGCCAGAATCTTCCCCTCTGTCAATGTCTGTGGACTTAAAGGGATGTCAGGATCTCCTGATGTGTGTGGCCAGTACCTTGGGCATCCAGGTAGAATTCCTGCAGGAGAATATGCATAAGCTTTTAGATATTCTCAAATCATCCGCTCTGGGAAGAGTAGCCCTCCCAATAAATGAGGATCTCTTGGCAACTGGAAAGGCCCTCTGGAATACTCCAGCCTCATTGCCTCCCACAGTGAAATGTTCAGAGAAGTGTTCCCATGAAGGATTTTAAGTGTTTCTACTCCCACCTGCCCCTTAACACTCTAGTGGTAACTGCAGACAGAGCATGGCCAGGAAAGTATAAATCTACACTTAAAGATGAAGAGAGAAAGAGGATGGACTTGATGGGAAGAAATATTTATACCTCCTCTTCCCTTTAGATGTGCTTTGTGAATCTGCAGGCATTGGTCTCTACATATGGCTTTGTTAATTGGGTGGACATATCTAAGTTTGTGGACAAGTTGTCGGAAACTTCCAGTGATGGGTTTAGGGATTTCATTGTAGAAGGCTGTATGGTGGCCAAGAACTCATTGCAGTGGGCTCTGGACATGGTGGATGCCTCAGCCAGAAATAAGACATTGGCTGTGTCCGTGAGGAGGGCCTCATTGCTGCAGAATTCAAGCATTGCTCCCGAGGTGCAGCAGACCTCTGAGGACTTTTGATGGACGAGCTTTGTTTTCAGAAAAAAAGATGAAACAGTGCACTCTTGTAAAGACTCCTGAGCTACTTTACATTCTTTGGGAGTATCTACTCCAGCTGTGAAGAGAGCCACTATAGTGGTCAGGAGCAATAGCAGCAATTCCTCTTGCAGCATTTCTTTGGACAGGCCTCCCTTCCTGTAAGGCAGTGTGACTATTCCAGGAAGGGCCACAGATCCCAAAGGAATAGGTCCTCTGGTTCTGGGTTTAACCAGCTGGTCCCCCCCCCCCCCCCCACACACACACCCACACCCCCCCCCACACACACACCCCCCACCCTCTGGCATCTATTAAGGGCCCATTTTGACTCATGTCCTGGACGGCAATCCGGTGGTTACCTCTCCTTCTCTGATCCTTCTCTTTGGGGAGAGACTAATTCATTTTTATGGTGCTTGGGTTTTGATTACCATGGATGACTGGGTCCTAAGTACAGTCGGATTGGGTTATGCCATATAGTTCCTCTCTATCGCTCCTCTCTACCCTCCTTCCCCATCCCTCTTCAGGGACCCCTCTCACAAGACACTGCTCCTTGAGCAGGGTCAGTCTCTACTGATGCTGGGGGCTGTAGAGAAGGTCCCCCTTCAGCAGTGGGGACGGGTTCTTCTCCTGGTATTTTCTGATCCCAAAATCCAGGGGAGGGATGAGACCAATCCTGGACCTCCGCAATCTCAACAAATACATCAGATACATCACCCAAGCAACAATCCTCCCTTTCTCAAATTATGACAACTTGTTTGCTGCACTGAACCTTCAGGATGCTTATTTCCAGATAGCAATCCTTCTGAGTCACAGGCAGTTACTCATATTTGTCATGGCTGGCCAACACTAGCAGTACATTGTGCTGCCTTTCACTCTGTCTTCCACCTCCTGTTTTTTTATCAAGTGACTGATTGTGATAACAGCATATCTGAGGAAGAGGAAAATTCATATCTTCCCACATTTAGGTGAGGGGCAAGTACAAAGAGGAAGTCTTCTGTCATGTTCTCTTCAATCTATGCCTACTTGATCATCTCACCTAAACAGTGGGAAGTCAACATTGTTTCCAACTTGAAGAAGAGAGTTCACTGAGGCCTACTAGACTTAATGAGTTCTATGGACTGAGCGATTCCATGTAATTTGCCACCTATGTCTAGAGCTGCAGTCTCAGTCCTCAACCACAGGCTGGGCATATCTGATGCTGCTAGGTCATAAGACTGCATGCACACAGGTAGCCATGCTGAGTCTGCTCCTCTTCAGATGTGGCTGAAGTCAGTCTATCATCCGATTTGTCATCCCTTGGACAGCTGGTCCACTCCCCTTGCCAATCCTGCACTCCTTACGGTGGTTGACAACTGACGACAATGTGTGCAAAGGCATTCCTTTCAGTCAGTCCCCACTGACCAGGACTATAGTCACTGATGCCTCCTTACGAGGTTGGGGAGTGAATCTGGGATTACTGAAAGTTCAAGGCTGTGATTGGAACAGGTCTTGGAGCTTTGTGTTACCTACAGTGCCTGTCAGACATTTGAAGAACACATCGGGAGTCAGCAGTTTTTTTACTCACTGACAATACTATTATGGTGTATTATATGAACAGACTGGGTGAGCAGACTCCAATGTGCTACCTCAAGAGATGATCAGAACTGCCTTCCTTGCTTCAGGGAAAACATTACCTTCTTGGCTAATTGCTTACTGGACATTCAGAATCACCGGGAGAAATTTCTTCCTGAATCACTACTAGTCTCAGAAGCCCAGTGTCCTGCAGATCATTTTCACAGTCTGGGGAATTCCAGTGATTGACTTGTTCACCACAAGAGACAACAAGAAATGCTGCTGTTTTGCTCCTGAAGGGTTCTCAGTCCAGGATCCTTGATGATTCTTTTCACCTGAGCTGAGAATCAGTACAACAGTATTTTTTTCCTCCCATTCTGGTCATTCCACAGGCAATTCTCAAGCTGAACTTGGACCATGTCAAGCTCATTTTAATTGCTCCAGCATGGCTCAGACAATGTTGGTTCTCTGACTTCCTCATGCTATCAGTTCCGCTCCAATATCCCCTTTGTCTTTATCCCAGCTTCCTAACTTACTATCACAGTCAGGTTTTTGCATCCAGTATTCGGCTCTCTGCATCTCACAGTATGGAAGCTGCATGGCTAGATGAGGAAAAGGAATGATGTTCAGAGGCTGTCTGGCAAATCTTGCTTAATATTAGGGAGCCCTCCACCAGAGTGGCCTATTCAGCCAAGTGGAAACTGTTCTCAATATGGTTGTTAGCCCAGGGAATCCAACTGAAGCTAGCTTGCATCCAGGATATCTTGGAATACCTGTTACATCTTCAGTCTTCTGGTCTTGCACTTAGTTCATTGCATGTCAACCTGGAGATGCTTTTAGTGTTTCCTCTGCCCATACATGGGAAGTCAGTGTTTTCAAACTCTGCAGCAGTTAGGTTCTTGAAAGGAGTCACTGGTCTCCACCCACCAGTTAAAGTTGGTTCTTTTTTGGGACCTTACTATTGTCTTAGCAACTTTTATGGCATCTCTGTTTGAGCCTCTGACAAAAACTTTGGTCTCCTTTCCATGCCAGAAAACTGCCTCCCTTGTGATAATGTTTACAAGAAGAGGGTTGAGTCACAGGCTTTGATAGTGGAGCCCTCTTACATGCAATTTTCTGAAGTCAAACTAAACCCAGGGTCAAACCCTGGTTGGTTTCCCAGTTTCACTTGAACCAAGCTATATATTTACCAGTGTTCTTCCCTAAGTCTCATTCAGACCTAGAGAAGCAACATCTTCACACACCGGATGTCAGGAAATATTTAATTTCTTATTTGGATAGGACCAAACCTTTCCACTCCTCATTTCATTTGTTTGTTTGTTGTGCATATCAAATAAAGTGTCAAGCAGTCTCTTTGCAGACTGTCTCCAGGTGGATAATTTCCTGTATCACAACAGCATATGAAGTAGCTTGGGCTTTGCCTCCTCGACGGTTGCATCTACTCGAAGAAAAAAACCTGTTACCTACCTGTATTGTTGTTCTCCAAGATGCGATGTAGATGTGTATTCCACAACCCACCCTCTGCTCCTTCTGCATCAAAGTCAGTACTTCTGATATTTGGGTGCGAAGAAACTGAGGGGGTTGGGGGGCCACCACCCTTCCATAGCCAGGAGAGGGGATAGGGCTTCAGGGTGTGAGCGATGCCCCTATGGGTACTGCTCAGTGAAGTTCTGCAGCCCCAGTGTGCTGCACTCGCACGCACCTAAGAGAATACATGTCTGCATCACATCTTGAAGAACAACAGTAGGTAACTTTTTTTTAACATTAACTTATATTGTGTAGCAACTAGTATAATTTTTTTTTAGTAAAGTAATATTTGGATTCTTTGATTATGAAATGAAATTTTATAATCTAGCAACTTATTTTTGTTAGATTCTTTTGTTTTTGTTGAAACTTTAGGTTCCACAGTTAAAAGTAGCCAGTGTAAATTTTGTGACATGATGGGTTCATACCTTTTTAAGGTCAGAAGTGACCATTAAGATCATCTGGTCTGACCTTCTCCAAAACACAGGCTAGAGAATTTCATTCAGTAATTTGTGAGTGATGAAGAGTTGTATGGTGATGAATAATTGATTGTTCATTCATAGATTCATAGAGTTTAAGGGCAGAAGGGACCACTAGATCGACTTCGGCTCCTACATATCACAGGCCACCAACACCACCCAGCACTTGAGCACTTAACCCAGCAACCAAAATTAGACCAAGGTATTATCACCTACGGAAGACTAAACTATTATGTGCCACAGGCAGAGAAGAGGAGGGACCACAGTTCATAAATGCCCAGGCCCCCACAAAGGCAGGGAAATGATTAAGTGAGCTACCCAAATAATCCTGGCAATAATAATAATTTCCTAACTATTTTTAAAGGTTTAGAAGTTTTGTAAACTGTATTATATTTTTTGCCAGGGTACTGGTATATGCATTCCCATAAAATTCACATTCAATCTTAACTATGTTTTAATGACTGGTTTTGTTTTTGCTTTTGTTTTTGTGGGGTTTTTTGTTTTGGGGTAGGAAGGATGAGCTTTAGCTTCTCATATGAATATAGTTCATGATGCCATTTTCACCTTTTTCACCAGAATTTTCATAACACACGTGAAATTTCAATCTTTGTCAGCAGACATTCTGTAGAAATGTTTTTTTGCCTATAGAATTGGTGGGAAGAGAGCTTCATTTGTAGAATCCTATTCCAGAAATAGATCAATAGTTAAGCTGTATATGTGTGAGTAGGTATGGCTGGGTTTTTTGACTAGTGGGTCATATTCTTTTTTGTTTGTTTGTTTTGGGGGTGGGTCAATTTAGATTATTCACTGGTATCTCATTTTTCCTTCTTGTGATCTTTTGTCTCACTATAAATAACCATGCATTCCCCTACATTTGTACTATACTTACTTTTCATGTTGTCCCTTAGGAATCACACTTCAACACTATTTTTAAACCAGTGTGCATATAGTAGGTGGTGTGGCTGTTTTCTTTCCATTTCCCTTCTCTGGCAGTCTTTTCTCTAAAATTATTTGAAGACTATAAATTGGCACTGACCTCTTTTCTTTCCCCACAGCCCTTGCTTTTAAATACCCTGTATAGTCTTACTATACGTGCAGTGTTGGTAAGCAGATAAAACAGACTTGCCCAAGTATGATAAAATGCTGAAAAAGAAAAGATACTCTAAGACATGAATTAAATAATGGCCATGAGTCAAAGTAATTTTCCTTTTGATAATAGCTTCCTTATTCATGGATGAATGTTCCTAAGGATTAGTTTTTCTGTTTTAAAAAAGAGCAAGATTAGTCAGTTTGCTGTTCATGTGTAATGTTAAATGCAAATCTCCTGATTTTTAATACAAAAAATCTGAAAGAATTTCACTCAACTGTCTTATGAAAAATAAATTACATGTTGTTCTAGCGTGCCATTAAGATTTTGTCTCCATTAAGAAACTTCAAATAATCAATACCTCTTTATAAGCTTTATTTATTTATAAAATAATTGTTTCTAAGGATTACGGTGATATAATTCCCTTTCTGTGGGATACGTTTAAATTTGTCTTAAAATTAAAGGGTTCTGGTACTCTTAATTACAACATTCTATCTAGAACAAAATTTCAGAAGAGAGCTGGGAAAGAAGCTTGCAACTTAAAACAGTATTTTTTTCCCCACAGATGGAAAGGTTGAAGTGACAAAAGAAGGTGTGAAACTGTGCACCATGGGACCTGGCAAAGTATTTGGGGAGCTAGCCATCCTTTACAATTGCACCCGGACAGCAACCGTCAAAAGTAAGACAATTTTAGAATTTAAGCTTCGAAATATTTATGTGGGTGTTAATACTCAGCTTGAGTACACTTAGGTCAGTTATCAGTTCATAGGGGATTCTTGATTGAAAAACATTATTAAAATATTTTAGCTTTATTAAATCAGTCACCTTTTTCCAAATTTGTCTTGGATATTGTAGCACAGATGTGTTGTACCCTGGAATGTGTTTCATTCTTTGCATTTTAGCAGAGTTGACATTTTCTTTGCTGGAAGGAATTCATGAAGAAAAAAAAAAAAAAGCCAAGTTTCTATATTTTTAAGTTGTGTTGTCTGCAATGAATTTTCCCTCACTCAAACTCTGTAACCTCATGACAATGAGAAACAGCATATTTTCACATATTAAACAAAAGGAACTTCAGTAACACAGCTGTCCCCAAAGTAGAATGGATGATTCTTCTTCTGTATGTTGGAGAGGCTAGTGGCAGCTAACAGATGCTAACTGTTTTGACACTGTCTACTCTATTGCTCCATTTGTTTCACTTCCTACTTCTGCTAGTAGAGTTAGACAAGGAGTTTCACACAGTGATGTCATTTCTTTGTGGCTGAGGTAGCTCCTTGGTAGCCCCTGAGGTAGCTGCTTGTTTTATGCATTAATGTAAGTCTTTTTATGATGATTATTCTGTGCACTATGGATTTGAAGAAGAAAGGAAGAAAATGTCTCACTTGTCTCACCCAAGAGAGCAGCCTGTGGCTAGTTCAGTGCCTTTCTTGCTATATTCTGAGGGCTAAGTGGGGGTCCTCAGGATCAAAAGTTTGACAATGATGAGTCTGGTCAAGAAGGAAAAGACTGAGATCATCCTACCACATGAGCTCAGGTCTTGGAAAAGTGGGTAGTTTTCTTCCTAAGGTTGCCTTTAGGGTTTAATATCTCCTTAGTCTCCCATTGCACTCCAGACCCGTTGCACACAAGACACATTCTCTGCCAACATTCCACAGTGTGGAATCAAAGGGTACTTTGGTATGGGCGGGTGTAGAATGGTAAGTTCCTGTCTTTCTGTTTTCCCCACTCCATGGTGACGTATTATGTGAGGAGGATGCTGGAACTTCAAATGTAGATGTACAGATAAGAAAATGTCCAATAGCTTACATGTTTAGCCTTCAGAAGGAACTCTTTAAGAATTGGAGATACGTATTTTTCTGGACAGGCCACTTCCACTCTGTTAAATTGCTGGTTTATGCATATTGGAATGACGCTGATTCTAAAAGCCATTTTGCAACACAAGCTGACGAGCACCTGGATAGTGCTCATCTTCGCGTTAAATCCAGTTGTCATTTTCTATTGTTCCCCTGTAAAACAATGTGTTCTAAGGATGTGCTGTGCAAAAATGTGTTATGTGAAAGGTGTAAGGGAAATTTTTACTTCATATATAAGAGAATTTTTTTTAAAAAAGTCTGTTATGTAAAGGAAGGCATTCTGACTTGTGTTCACATATTCAAAACTGGGGATAGTAAAATGCACTGATAGTCCTTTCTGGCCTTGAAAATAAGAGGATGGTGGTGACCTGTGTAGCACAGACTCTAAAGATTTCTATAAGAGATAACAAATAAAGAAACCTTTTTTTTCAAGACTATCTTAGAGGCAGCCAGACTAGATAGGTAATGGGAAGACTATGGAGGGAAAAAAAGAATATAAAACCAATGATACATGTCAGACTCTGTGCTGAAGAAAAAAAATACTAAAATGCCTAACTTTTCAAAAGAGACGTAAAAGAAGGAATTAGAGCAGAAATAACAGAAGGGTATTATAGGTAGTTAAATGTCGTGGAAAACCAAAGCTTTTCAGAGTCACAAAGAATGTGGCCCAAGTAATACCAGTGTTATGACATTGCAAGAGAATGGGAATGAGAAGGAGACAATGAATGTCTAGAATAGAAAATAAGGGGATAGTTGTTCGTTTGTTCTATTGGTTGTTTTTGTATGCTGTTCATTTCCAGCCAGCAAATGAAAAGACAAGAAAACAGTGACTGTATTGCTAGTCATTGTTTAGTTTTATTATACTTATTATTTCTCACTCTGTCCTTTCTCATTAGCCTTCTTCCAAATGGTGGATTGGTGCCTAGCTTTAACTGCATCTTTCTTTCCTTATTAAATTAAGGGGCACTAGTAAGGTCAGTACTATTGCCACCCTGAAAAATCTTTTCCTTAAGAAAGAAGTCAGCAGCATTTATTATTAAGCACTCTCTTGCTTTCCCACTAGAATATTAAAATGGTAGTAATTATGCACCTTCTTCTGTAGGCAGCTGTTGTGAACGTAATCTCATTTAGAATGCTAACAAGTGACTTTAATGCAATTTCTCTCTCTTATTATTGCACAAGTAAGTTAGCGGCAGTCAAGACTGTAATCAACTCTGTGTCCTTTCAAGTCTAGTGACATGTGAGGTCACCATTTAACTTTTTTGGAGCTAATTTGGCTGGATCTACACGTACATATCCAGAATTTTGAGTCGCATAGAACAATTTTGAAGACATTACTGACTAATAAACATAAATTAGTACAATAGCCACTGACAATCTTTTTAAAACATCTATGTATTTTTTATTTTTTCTATGTCTAAACAATAAGTAAACTTACTAGTTAAAACTCTAAAAAGTCAAGGGCTAGTAAGAATGATAAGTCTGAGGGCAATGATTCAGCAGAAACAAGTACCTAGGAGAGTAAGGTGCCAATTCTTTATTTGTGGAAATCGATTGACTGAATGACTGTGCTGAAAGTAAACATTCATCTGATTTTACTGATGGTGATTATAAATTGTGCCAAGGCATATATTTTGTCTTTTATGAAAAAAATGTAAAATAAAAAATACTCCGTAGTAAATAAGACTCTAATCCAGGATGTCCCAATCCAGAAGGATACCTATTTCAGATCCCCTTCACATTCTACCCTACCTTGAACTTAACCATGAGCAGATTACATCTGGCAATCATAACCATACCAGAAATAACTAATTATACAGTTTCTAAAAGCACATTTTAATGAGTACAACATTTAAATACACTCTCACATGAATGTGATGAATGAACCTATCTTACTAAAGAAAGGTGTTCCACACCTGATTAAAATTGGGAAATAAACAGATTTAAGTCACTAGTGATCAACTTTTTTTTTTTTTTTTATATCACTTCCATTTAACAGCAACCTGACTCATGAGATACAAGAAAGAAATTGTGATGAAAATGTTCAAGACTCTGACAAGTAATGTGGGCATTCCTTCAGCAACAGCCAAAATCTTCTGATTTCCTAGCTAGGTAGAGAATTACAGGGTGCTCTGACAGAATAGATCCGACATTTTGCCTTGCAATGCCCAATCTTAAATTATAAAGCCAGAAGAGACCACTATGGTCATCTAGACTGACCTCCTGTATAATGCAGGCTATAGAACTTCCCTGAATTAATTCCTGTTTGCACTATAGCATATCTTTTGGAAAAACAGTGACTTAAATTATCCACTACTGGAAATCTTTATCACAATGTTTAAGTTTTTCCAATGGCTAGCTAACCTCATTGTTAAACTTTTCACTGTTTACTTCTAGTCTGAGCTTGTTTAGCTTCAATTTCTAGCCATTGGATCTTGTTATAACTTTGTCTGCTGGAATGAAGGATCCTCTGCACTCAGATTTTTGTTCCTTGTGTAGGGCAAGGTCAAGCTACCCCTTAATCTTCTCTTTGTTTAAATAGACTCCAGGAGCTCAACTTCTTTATCATAGTAATGCCTATTTTCTATTCCTTTAATCATTCTCGTGGCTCTTCTTATCAGCATCCTTCTTGAATTGTGGACACCAGAACTGGACAAGGTGTTCAATCAGTGGTCAAACCAGTCCCAAATACAGAGGTAGTATAACCTCCTTACTCAAGATTCTTCTGTTTATACATCCAAGAATCACATTAGCTCTTTTGGCTATGGATTTGCCCTGGGAGCTCATGTTCAGCTGATTATCCACCATGACCACCAAGTCCTTTTCAGAGTCACTGTTTCCTATGTTAGTTCCCCCATCCTACAAACCTAAATTCTTTGTTCTTACATGTATAACTTTATTTAACCATATAAAAACCCACACATTGTTACCAAGCAGCCAAGATGGCTCTGTATGAATGACCTGTCCTTTTATTACGTACTACATACTAGATTATTTACAATCTTTGTGCCATCTGCAAAATTTATCATTAATGGTTTTTTTCCCATCCAGGTCATTAACAAAAATGTTAAATAGCATAGCACCGGTCTTTGTGGGCCCCCACTAGAAATATATAGTCAGTGCGGCTGAGTGATCATCATATTGAATGAAGGTGTTGGTGATCTTCTCTGTGATTCACTTGGTAATAGTCCTAAGCAGGGTCTGAAGTTCCTTGGGATGCTGATCTCTTTCCTGACTGGTTATCCAGTTCCTTCATGAAGTATGAAGCAAGAAGAAATAACTCCATTTCTTCCTTGCGCTCAATATTACCAATTTCAAAGTTTTCTGATGAATCCTTCTACCGTGTCATGCATGGACAGATCATTCATATTCTGCCCCAGGAGAAGAGCTCAGCTCATTAGTTGCCAAAAGATGTCATCAAGGTAAGCTAAGCGTGCCACCGGGATGAATTATTGAAGGTTTTAGAAAGGGGTGATAGCTGATCATTCAGAGAAACCTGCATGTGAACTCTGAATTCAGAGTCAAACTGGTACTTCACCTAATAAGAGCCACCTTACATTAGCATTACATTAACAACAGGAGTTGCAGCTGAAGGAAACTTATTGCGAAGCAATTTAAACAGTCCAGAATTCATTGGATGACTGTTATTGAAGTTCACTATTAGCACAAATTTTTAAACACTTTCTTAGCAGCACAAGCTTAATGGTTTATGAAGCAGAGAAGCTATGAGACATAGGTACAATGTTTTGTATCGGTGTAATAAGGTTTTTGTTGTTAGTTGTTGCATTGACACCATCCATGGGCACTGCACTGCACCACTCCTACTGAAAGTGGGAATCTTTGACTACTCCCTGAAATATTCTGAATCAGCATTTACCTGTTGGGTGTCCTGGCACAGTTCCATAAAAGAAGATATTGTCTTCATTTGAAACAACAGAAACATACCTCACAAGGGCAGGATCAGCACCAGAGGCTTCAGTTGACTTATCAAGATAATTTGCTGAAAAGTAACTTTTTCTGAGAATTGCAAGTAGTTGTTGTTAAACACTCTGTCTTATTAATAAGACATGAAACTATATTCAACAAAGTAAGTGTTTTCAGATTGGTAGATGTTTCATGTCCCCTGTAGCTTTTAAAGTCATATCTGTCACGCTGGCTGGATTGGGGGGGGGAGAGAAGGGGGCATTTATATGGTTCAACATCAGTATGTCAAAAATATAATAATTCATGTAAGATATGCCATGTCAAGTATGGTTAGAAAGGTTATAACATGCTAAGTAAGATGATAATACCTATGTTCATGTGTGATATGTGTAATGGAAGTTATGGACATATTTGAGATAGCTGTATTTCAAATTGTGCTGCCTGGGCAACACCCCAGACTGGATGGTGGCAGGGCAATAGACTGCTTGATGACCCATTAAGACATTCCCAG
This sequence comes from Emydura macquarii macquarii, assembly GCF_026122565.2. Taxonomy (NCBI): domain Eukaryota; kingdom Metazoa; phylum Chordata; order Testudines; family Chelidae; genus Emydura; species Emydura macquarii. The sequence goes on along the minus strand of NW_027131527.1, from coordinate 18,530,655 downwards.
GTGCAAGAGGCCCAGGGGAAAAGCCAGAAGTATATCTGATGAGTCACCAGGACTTGCTCATGTGACTCTGAACTTCATTTTGATTCCTATAAAATTCCACTGACTGTGTGGCTAGTGCCAGAGGGCATATAAGGCAAAGGCCTGGAAAACCATTTTGTCTTTGTCGGGATTCAGCTTCAGCTACCAACTTACCTCTGGATCAGCTCCTCTACAACTGAACTGAAGCTGTGAAACAAAGGACTGAAACCCATCCAATTACTGGATGTGCACCAGAGGAACTTTACAAACCTGCAAACTCCACAATTCTTCTAGAAACCTGATGTATATGGACTCTTAATCATTTGTATGTATCTGATTGCTTTAAACCTTTAACATTTCTCTTATGGTTTGTTTCTTTCTTTTATAATAAACCTTTAGTTTTAGTTACTAAAGGATTGGCTGGCAGCGAGATATTTTAGATAAGATCCAAACTTATATTGAACTGGTACTGTGGCTGACCCTTTGGGGTCAGAGGGAACCTTTTTAGTAAAGAGCATAGAGTTTAACCAACTGGTCTCTTTACTGGACCTAGTGGCTGATTGGGAGCCGGAGACTGAAATGCAGTAAAGGGCGCTGTGTGTATTTGTATTTTGGGCTTCTTGATAACCAGTGTCGGAAGTCAGAAGCACTGTTTGTGGCTGTTTGGAAAGCCTGGCTTCAGTGCCACCCACCAGCGCTGGGAAAATCTGCTCTCTTTTCACAGCCTGCCCTGACTTTGGCATTATCAGGTGGCTGCCCTAGGCACAGAAGTGTCACAATATCTATTGTGCAGTAAAGGATAAAAGTTTCTGAGATGTGTGTACCTTATGTTGCAGGCTATTTGTAGCGATACCGGCTCAGCTGTGAATGTTGACATTTCCAATTTAAGGAATCCAGTCTTTTTTTTCCTCCAATGTTTTCCATGACAGATGTTTTGGTTTCTAAATATCACAATATCTTTGAAGGCTTCCTACTTTTGGCATCCAGCAGTTCAGAACAAGCTATGGGTTCAAATCAATTGTTGAAAACTGATTATACATTGTATTGCAATATTTTTCTTTTTTTTTTTTTTCCTCTTTGAGCTGGCATTGGAACAAGCTGCCACTATTCTTTTCACAAAATGTCCTATAGCGTTTGAATGAGATTTGAAGCTCCAAAAAATACTCAATCGCATATGCAATACAGTCCTGTAATGCTCAACAGTGCCTTTGGGCTGCAATGATTATGGCTCATGTGTTGATAGGTCACTAAATTTGAACAATCTTGTCATGTTTGTTTATATTGGTACTTCCAGTTTGAATATTCCAGTTATATAGGTACTTCCAGTTTGTAAGTAATTTTTTTTTAATGGGGCTACATTCTTTGTTAATCTACACTGATCCACTAGCAAGGTTTCTCAGTTTACAATATAATGGCCTTAAAGGGATAAACCATTACAGGATTTATGTATCTTTTTAAAAATAGTTTAAGATGCATTGAATTTATATTTTTTGGTACAGACGTCTATGAAACTCCCTACCTACCTATGACACTTTTTTGGTGGTCACTACCCACATATTGGGAAAACTATTCTAAGAAAACTACTACAGGATATTACTTTATTAGATTAATATTTAGCACAATATTGTGAAAGTTTAAAGGAGGGTAGGTTTTAGTCTGAAGGATTAGAGAAGAAATAGGGTCTTTTGCACTCCACCAGCATAAACTGGCTGTAACAGTAATTTAACCAGCCCAGGAAAGTTCACCCCAATGTAAGGGTGAATTGCCTTTCGGTGGTATTGAGCTAGAGTAGGGGTCTTACATCCCTCAACCTCTCTGTTTCCAGTGAAGCAGAGAAAAGGGAGTTGAATCAAGATATCCTGTGTTACTCCAGTCTTCAGATGCAGTGTGGTCCCTTGTAGCCTAGCATAAGTTAGAGCATCCTGCAATTACTCAGAAATGATGCAGGAGTAATGACTGGCACCCAGCACCGTCAGAATCTGGGGAGTGCTAAGGAGAGACTTAAACTACTTTTGTCCATGACCCCATGATTTATGTTCTATATAGTCTGGATGTATTAGAGGATCTGGTCTATTGAATTTAATGTGCCAAATCCATTTTGACTTCAGGGAAGATGTTGGCCAAATTAGCCAGTTTTATTGGGGAAAAAAAATTACTTGTTCTCAAAACCTACAGTTCCAAATTTGTTAGAAATTAGGTGAGGTGGCAATGACACCATAAACTCTTCTTAAAGTAAAGGAAATGATGCCAAGACTTTTAAAAATAGAAGCATAAACTTTTAAGCTCCTATATCCATACCTAAGCACTTAATAAGTGTCCAGATTGAAGCGTTGAGTAACCAACAGTTCCCATTGACCTCAATGCTCTGCATTTTTGAAAATCTGGCCACTTATTTAAATACCTAAATATGATTTTGGAACCCTAATTTTATGCTCATAATTTTGAAGTTTTTCTTTTGGTTTTCAAATACTAGAGAAAAAAGGATGCATTTCTGATGGAAAGTCTGCTTTATATGTCTGCAAGTGTGTCATTATCGTGTTTTTCCAAAATACTGCTGTGGCCCATGATTTCACTTTCACCACAAGCACCTCTAAAGCAAAGCTAACTACTATTCTTGTATTGTGTTTATCACTCAAGGTTCTTCTTTGAAGGCCAAAATATAAAACTTGAAGCTGCTGACAGCTGAAAGTAGAAACATAGTAAAAAGGTCTGATATTTCAACAGTGTTTGCCTTCTCTCCCTGTGGCCTGAAATCATGAGAAATCATTGTGTCAAATTTACCAACCTGATCCTAGCAGGATGCTATAATAAAGAGAAAATAGTTCTGGTCTTCAGTTCCTGCAGATATGCCCTGCAGAGAAATTGTTGTCAGCTCTATATTTGGTAGTTACTTAAACCCTTTGCATGGAGCAACATCTCCACAGATATACATCTGATCACCTGTATATCCCAAACTATTATTGCATCATCTACAGGGAAACTACTTTAACTTCTTAAAATAGTAACAGTTAAAAACTGTAGTTTCAGGTCACTCGGAAACCACACAGTTGATTCAGTGTGGCAGGTATAATTCTAAAAAGAGCATTTTAGTATTTATATTAGTATTCTACATAGCGCATGGGGTTGTGTTTTTGTTTTGTTTGTTTCTACAATACTTATGCAAAATAAATGCATCTTAAGGATCCAGATAGCAATAGGATTCTTACTCTTCCACTCCAGAATCACTGGCTCAAATGTGACGGATTGCGGTAGTGACTAAGAGGTATTGCCTCCTAGAGACTCTTCAGAATGTGCTGGTCAACAGGTGTCTACATGGCAAAAATCCCATTGAAACAAACACTAATTCGCAATCTTGCTGGCAGATTGACCAGAGGACAATGACAGGGGATGGCTATTCATAGGTATGAATCTCCATAAGTAGCTTGTCCAAGTCAGGAGAAAGCAAATATGTGCAGTAGCTTGCACTGCCAATGTTGTACTTGCTTTATGACTTTTGATTTCTGGTTGGACCAGAGACTGTTTACAATGCTGTTTTCTTCATTTCCTTTGATAGCCCTACTTCCTCCAAGGTATTTCTGCCTACAGATAATTGCTTCAGTTTGCACCTAATCTTATAAACTAAGTTGTTGTATGCAGGAGCCTCACATGGGGAGGGGAGCCTGGCCCAGGCTGCAGGGATTGTGGTATGTGTGTGAAAGGGGGCCTGTGTTACAAGTTTGTACTGGATCCAAAAAAATTATGCATGGGTCCTGGTTGTATGAGGCTAAGAGCTACTAACTGGCTGAACATTTAAGCATCTCCGAACACTGTTCATCAGCTGAGTGTTGGAAGAAAGCCGGAAGTCAAAATTCAGTTGTTCAGTGAGAGATTCCATTGCCCTTCCAGCATCAGCAGTATTTGCAGCTATTAGCAGAAGCAGGCCCAGATTAAAGAATTTTGGGGCCCAGTGCATTATGGAGATGACCCCCCCAAACACACTTCACATAAACTAGACAGCAGTGTACCCTTGCCCCACATATATCCCACTCCCCAGACTGCCAAATGCCCCTCCCACCACATAAATACCCCAACAACTCTCCACCAGCCCCCACTCATCCTGACGGCCCACACACACATCCCAGCTGCCCTGACATACATCCTGCTCACTGTCCCTCATCCCCTCATCCTGCAGCCCTCCAACATTTGCCACTTACCCCATCAACAATTCATTCTCACCCCCTCACCCACACCCAGGACCTTCCTGGCCTCTCTGCTCAGAGATCTGCTCCTGCCCCAGGCTATAGTGACTCCATTTTCTCCCATCACCCACCCTGCACTCTCATGGCCCCAAGCTACTCAGGTTTGGCACAGTTGCCCCCATCATGGTGGAGGAGCAGCTGGGCCAAATTTGAATGAGTGGTGTTGCAACCCAGTGCAAGGGATCACAGGGCTGCTCAGGTTTGCCCTGGCTGCTCCTCCATTATGACAACCGAACTGAGTCAAATTTGAGTGAGTGATGTTGCAACCTGGTACCTGGTGTTGCAGCACCAATCAGGTTTTTTCATTTGCTTTTGTTTTGTTTAGTTGTCCCCCTTTCCCCAGTCATTGGGGCCTCCTGAGACGGGAACCTGTGCGAGAACACCAAGTGCACCTTAGTTAATCTAGGCCTAAGCAAAAGAATGTGGTTTGAATGAAAGGGATGCTGGGAAAGTAATGTAGAAAGTAACGTAGAAAGTGACATATAGACACACCTTGGCTACACATTCAGCCCCAGTTGCTCCCAATCCAATCAACATGCTGAGCTACATAGTTCAATGTCACTCTGACAAGCAGTTGGAAGGACAGCATAGAAGAATCCACTACCCCATTACAGAGTTAGGAACTTTAAATACATGCAAGGTAGGACCCATGAAGGGGATGGAGTATATGTAAGAAAAAGACAGGCTCCCTCTTGTCATTCTCTGGAACAGATTTTTTTACTAAGTTATTTAGGTCTTGGCCTCTAAGGCCTACAAACAAATAAGCTGTGATACATGTGACATTTTGTTAATGCAAAATTTAACAGCAACAAATATTTTGTGAAAGTGAAAAATTAAGATCTAGTTGCTGAATGAGAACTCAGTGCAAAAAGTGAGGAAAGCTAAAAAATCTTAGAAAAATACTATTAGTTCGGGAGAAAAGTAAAAGCCAAGGCAGGTGCTTTACTTCTAATTCAGCATACTAATTGACAGATTATATAGGCATAATATTTTATGATATATAGATACTTCTAAATAAGACATTGAAACAACATATATTCCAGGCAACTGACAGAGAAAACAATTAATTATAAATGCAGTTATTATCACTAGTTGTAATGTGGAAGAGTGATGCTGCACTGTCATATTCCTTCCACCACCACAGAGGAAGAATGAGGTTAATAGATAAAACCCTGTTAACTGAGAACTTTCTTTGCATCCTGATAGGGAACTAAGTAAAGGAAAACTTTGTTCTGCTTATTCCTCTATAAGCAGAGCCTTATTTGCCACTGGAAGAACTTGAAGGAAGGAAGCAGAAAGATATAAAAAAAAATTTGAGGTTGATTCTATTAATCAGGGCACATTGACTCACTACCTACTGCCTCATAGTGTTAGAGTGAAAAAGTCAAATTGTATGTACAATCAGGCTTTTTTTCCCATCAGTATTTGATAAAGAAGTAACTTGCTTAGCAAATGAAAATTTGCTTCATGTTAATAACATGCAATAGTTGTTATGACTTTTAAAGAATAATCCCGTTAATAGCTTTAAAACTCAATTAAGTAAACACCGAGGACAGAATAATTTTAAGAATGGAATAGAGTACCCAGGCGCAAAAGATATTGTGTAAATTTAAGAGATGTCCTCTGTAACCAAATTACACTTTTAGCAGCAGAATTCTAAAAAAAAAACCCACCTTTTTTCCCCCTTGCTTCTTCATGAACCAAAAACATGCTGCTGTAACTCTACTGAATTCAGTAGAGCTACACTTAGCCTGAACTGAGAAACATATTTTTAAGAACTTTAATAAAATAGAGAAGCACAAACAAAGTATGTTAAACTATAAGTTATGCAAGTCTTTGTTAAAACTAAAAATGCCTCTCCATAAACAAAAGTTGCTCCAGAATTAGAAAGTCCAGCTATCATCTTTACACAGCATATGTAGGGGAAACAATTTTTCTGTTTTGCTGCAAACTTGGATAAGTTTTAGTTTTCTTGAAGTATTGTTTATTGAGCCCTCTGGATATCCATCTGCAGCACAATAGCCAGTTACATTTAGAGAGAACGACATTACATTTACAAAGAGTTTGAGACCTGTGATAATTTGCTGAAAAAACTAAGATAAGACTTCCAGTTGTTGATGAAAACAAATGCAGCTACTCAGAGTAAGAACAATTTTAAAGCCTTAGTGATGGGAGGCTATCTTTTACTGTGTGTGTTATACAAACCTATTGTGCAAAGTTTATTTAATGCTCATTAAAACAATCAAATTGCTGTAAAAAAAAAAAAAAAAAAAAAAGTAATGTATTATAGATATTCAGACCCTCGGTTAAAACCTATTGAGTATTACTTACAATTGTCAAAGAATAAAACTTGCCAAGCCAGCCATGGAGATCAGGTCTCAATACATTTTTTATTGTAAAAGTATGACTGTCCCTTTATGTGCTTCATGATGGGTAAGTGTGAATATGCCCAAAGAAAGTGCTTTTAAACCTCACACACTTCTCCTTGAAACAGTCATTTGTGGCACGCCATATCTTTGGACAGTGACACTTGCAGCTTCCCTTTTTCCTATCAGTTTTTGAGGCAGACTTCCAAATTTTACATATATTTAACACGCTTTTGTAGATTTCTCTCCCACTTTCAGAAACACCTGAGTCTGATACTAAGGGCCAAATTTTGACTTTCCCCATGCTGGTGCACAAGTGAGGGAGGCACCAGAATTTCTCTCTCTTTCATCTATTCGCTTTTGTGCTGTGGATAGCCACAGTTTCGACCCTTGAGCTCCCCCGAGTGCAAGGGCTGTGCAGAGATAGTATCTCCTCAGCATTATTCTCCAAAATGGATGAAGACAAGGTGGGGGCCATGTCTTTCTTGTGCTGGTGAGCTGTAGAACACCCACATAAGGGATATTGCTGCACACCCCAGAAACTCTGGTATGCATTGTGTGCACTGCTCTCTACTCCTGCTTACACCTTAATGACACCCTCTGAATCCAATAATGGTTTCCTAATGGTTCCTATCATTCTGTTAGCTTTTTTTTCACAGCTGCTGTACAATGACTCCAAGATTCCTTTATTGGGTAATAACAGCTAATTTAGACCCCATTATTTTGTATGGGATAGTTGGGATTATTTTTTCCAATGTGCATTACTTTGCACTTATCAACATTGAATTTTATCTGGCGTTTTTTTTTGTTCCATCACACAGTGTTGTGAGATCCCTTTGTAACTCTTCAGAGTCTGCCTTGAACTTAACTATCTTGAGTAATTTAGTATCATGTGCAAATTTTGCCACCTCACTGTTTACCACTTTTTTGAGATCATTTATGAATATGCTGAACAGCACTGTTCCCAGCACAGATCCTTGGGGGGGGGTCGCACTATTTACCTCTCTACTGGTAAAACTGACCATTTATTCCTAGCTTTTGTTTCTGGACTTTTAACCAGTTACTGATCCATGAGAGGACCTTCCCCCTTATTCCATGACTGCTCACTTTGCTTAAGAGATTTTGGTGAGGAACTTTGTCAAAGGCTCTCTGAAAGTCCAAGTATATTATAGCCACTGGATCACCCTGTCCACATGTTTGTTGGCTCCTTGAAAGAATTCCAATAGATTGGTGAGGCTTGATTTCCCTTGCTGACTTTTTTCAACAAATTGTTTTCATATATGTGCCTGATAATTCTGTTCTTTATTATAGCTTCATCCAATTTGCTTGGTACTGAAGTTAGTCTTACCAACCTGTAATGGTCAGGACTGCCTCTAGAGCCTTTTTAAAAAAAATCAGCATTACATTGGCCACCTTTCAGTCATCAGGTACAGAGGCAGGTTTAAGTGATAAGTTACATACAACAGTTCTGCAGTTTCGTATCTGACTTCCTTCAGAACTCCTGCGTGAGTTTATCAGTAGGCTGAATGGTTATCTGGATGATTGTGGGAGGTTTTTAGTTTGGAGATTCTTAATGGGGTGATTGCAAACCACTAGCCCTAGAAACAATACATATCATTCCATCACGGTTAATATGCTTAGGGATTTGTTGTGAATTCTCAATCCCATATGTCATTGTAGACATGAGGCAGCCCTGTTCAGGGCAGCATTCCTGGGAGCATTTTGCGAGGCTTTTAGGATCAGCAAACTAGTTCCTGGGCCATAAAGGGATACTTTGGAAAGGGCTTGGGAATTGAGGGATTTACATTGGGAGGGCCTATCGGTAATCTTAACCTTGAGGATTTCAAAGACAGATCAGAGGGACCAGAGTCCATCTATTGTGCTACTGGCAGGCAACGAGGCAGGGATCTGCCCTTTGGGGGCCATAAGGCGATATATGGACATGAGACCAGTTACGGTTGGGCCCCTCAGCATTCACAGTGACAGAAGCCTCATCACAACATGCCAGTTTGCTACAGTTTTAAGATAGGGGGCTGATGAGTTTGGGGTTTCCAGCAAGTGCATTTGGTTCCCACTCATTCTGGACCAGGGCAGAGATACCAGCAGCATGGCTAGGTCTAGGGCAATTCAGGAAATTGGGAGTTGGAGTTCTAATGCATAGAGGATATATGGCTGGAAATCAGAGAAATTTTTTCTTGTGTTTCTATTTCAATCAATTGTGGATGGTGGTGTGGCTATGTGGACATGGTATTGTTTAATGTGTACATAGGCAGGCTTCCGGGTTGTCTGGAGGTTCACAGCTGAGCCTCAGTAGTAAAGCAATCATGAGGAGACACGGCAGAAGGGGCATGCTAATATAGAGGCCATGTGGAACCTATAGAGGCCATGTGGAACCAATGCCTCATCACCGAGTAAAATACGAGGGAGAGGGAGAAAGTTTATTTGTCTGCAGTATTACCATCCTAGTTAAAAATGAATCAGGCCCTCAAAATCAAGAGATTGGCTTAAAACTCATGAAATTAAAAATAAATAAATTTTGGGGGGTTGTTATTTTTTGCACTGTTTTCATGTCACATAGGGACTAGAAATTACTTTTTTTAAAAAGAAGCCCACACTCTCATTATTGACTTGAATCCAACTGCCAGTGCTTTAAGAAAAACACTAGTTATCACATGACTCACAATAAAATTGCAAGAGTTGGCAACACTGTATTTGACACTTTCTTCTATGGAATGGCCTTCCTCATTTATAATGCCATTGAACTTATAACTCCAAGAAAGTGGAAAGAAAAGGCACTTTAATCGCAAGTTTATGAACTTTTGTAGATATAGATAAATGGAAGTATGTGGTGAGTTTTCACTGTGGATATTTTGGTTGTTTGATTTTTCAATTTAATCTTCTAAAAAATTCCTAAAACTACTTTTTTTCTCTTTAAAGAATTTTGCAGCTAAGGTAGCTGAGTATCTTTTTGCTTAGCAAAATTCTGATTTTTTTTTATCTTAAGGCTCTGTTTACTTCCTTCGATCTTTTAAATATTTTAATTTTTTAACTTTATTTGTTATTGTTCTTCAGTTTTTAATGCCATGATTTATTTTGTTGACGTGCAGCTAGGTTTTTTTCTTTTGTCTTTTCCTAGCTTGTGTCATGATGGTAGGAGTCTTGTGACTTGATTTTATTAGTTCCCTTTGCATAGCTTATTTTTTCCTTCATTGTTTGTTTTTTGTCTGAATTGTTTGCCTTCCTCTCACTGCCATTAAACTTCTTCTGGATTAGTTTTTTATACTGATTACCTGCTTTGCACACGCTGCTCAAAGTTTTCCCCTTGGCCCTTCTAGTTGATGATGTGTGTTAATACTGTTATTACCTTTATTAGATCAGTTATGTATACTTTGGAGTGGGAGCTATTATGTGTGTGTTCTCTATTAGCAGCGCTCATTAGATTGGAGGAGGAAGTAGTGATTGTTTTTGGAGCTGGACGAGTTGTTTGACTGAGTGAAGATATTAAGTTCTTACTTGAAGGAAGATGCCTAGGGGTGTTTTTGTCTGGCTTATAGGGAATGTATGATGCAATTAAAGTTGTTTGCAAAATTCAGAGGACTTTCTGCAGCAGAGAATTGGAGCATTAGGCCCTGCTTCAGCAAGGTACTTAAGCATATGAGCCCTGTTGAAGTCAATTCACAGTTAAACTTAGGTACATGCATAAATACCTTGTTGAATTGGGGACTTTAAGTGGGCTTTTGCATGTGCTGTTTGCACATGATAACTCACAACTTTTGTAGTTTCTCTCCATTTTTGTTTTAAACATTCCTGAAGTTCTTTGTTAAAAAAACTCAGATTTATAGATTCCAAGCCTGGAAGGGACCACTATGACCATCTAGTCTGACCTCCTGTATAACAAAGACCATAGAAAGTCCCCTCAAAAATTTCTAGAGCATATTTTTTAGAAAAAATATAATCTTGATTTGAAAATTGTCAATGATGGAGAGTCCACCATGACCTTTCGTAAGTTGTTCCAATGGTTAATTATGCTCACTGGTAAATATTTATGCCTTATTTTCAATCTGAATTTGTCTAGTGTCACCATTGGATTGTTATATATTTCTTTGATAGAATAAATAGCCCACTATTAATTCCTTAAATTCCACCACCATAGGTTAACAGTTAACATTCACAGAAATTTCCATATTTGGATATATATTATTACATCTCTTTTGATTTTTTTTTATTGTGTACTGCGCCATAGAGCTTAGGAGTCAGTTCAATACAGGGGCTTTCCCCCTACCCTAATGCCCTTCTTTTAGCTTTATCAACATATCATCTGTTGGGATGAATTGGTATCATGAAGGTTAGGGCAGAGAGTAGTATGATAAAACTGCAATGGTATCTCATAGTGGATCATAATGCAGAAATCCCTGAGAATCCCCAGAGTTTGCTGAGTGTCTTTCTGAAGTTTATAATTACGGACATCAACAAGATTAATTGCTACATTTCCAATTGACAAAATGGCAATCCTGTAAAACATTATTATCAAGAGTATTTTACAATATGTGTCAATGTATGTAGTTACATTGATTTTGTAAGACCACACAAGGAAGTAAAAAAGCACAGTAGTAACCACATGCAAGATTTGGCCCATGGTTTCTGTCAGTCATTTTTGATCACTTTGTCACCCACCAGATATTTAACTTAATAAATTAATGGAAATTTTGGCTCTTGTTGTATTAAAAATGCACGTTTGTTTTCAGTATGCATGCTCCAGTCTGATTTTTGCCTCCACTTCCAATACTATTTCTGCAGCAAAGTGGCAAAGTCTGACTTACCATCAGTAGTGGCTCTTTGATAGTAATTCTGAGCTGCATCTCTCAAGAGATGTGAATCCTAGGGGAGGGAAAGAGGGGAGCAAGAGGGGGGCTTTATTTCACCTTCTGCGAGGGTCTGATTTGGAACTCCCTGTAATACAGAACAGCTTCATCTGGACGGCAGTGGTCCCCAGAGACTGTCAGGCAGCCTGGGATAGCAGAACTGCAGAACAATTTGGCCACACTGAGCACTCCTAACATGCTCCCTGACCTGTTATGCTATTCCTATGCTGCCTTGGGAATGCCTCTGTGGCAAGGGAAATCCTTAAGAGATGGAGAATCTAGCTGCTGAATGTTCTCTCTACACTTCAGTAATGGTTTAAATGGATTGCGATGCAGTCTAGGGTTGCAGTCATATGAGAATATTTCCTGTTGTTTGAAGAGGTTTTTAATGAAAAAGACCCTAATAAAAATGTCTGTTTTATAACATATCCTCCATGGCAAAAGAGTCTGAAAAGGTGATATAGAACCGCAGAAGAAATAATCTATAAAAATCGTTTCTGTGAGAGCTTTCATTGAGTCTTTAGTCATTCCAACTCTGTACTGGTGATGGTTTGCATGATCATCTTTGCTTTTTTGCAGCATGGTATTTATTATAGTTATGAGTCTGCTTAAATAGCTGTTGGCATTATAGTTACTTTCCATCCATGAATATATCAGGCCTGATTCTCCCTTCCCTTATGCTCATGAAAATCAGGAATAACTTCATTTAGATCATGTGGTACTCATACTTCTGCCAAAAATATGTAAGTAATGGAGCAATAAACCAGCAGTATGTTAGGCATCTTATTTGATTTAGTGCATATGCTACTTTTCAATATATGTTGAAGATTGTTTTCTGGATAATTGTAAGATTTATTGAAGAGGGATTTACCACCCCCATCCTCACCCCCTCCCCCCATTATTCACTATCTATATCTTTCCTTCAGTATCTGCTTTTTAGGCCTTAGAAAGAGTACCTTTAAATTATTTAATTTAATTGATTATTTAAATAAGGAACACCAGCTTAATGAATACTAACTATATTTGTTGTGGTTAGCATTTTAAAATGGATCATTGAGGAACTGAACATGTTTACTAATTTTATCTTGTAATGATTTTAAAGCATCTAGGAAAATAGAACACTGCAAAAAAATTCAGACCATTAAAATTCTTGAAGAGCATAAATCAAAGTTTTCCTGTAAATGCAGTTACTGTAGAATATGTATCTGGAGATTTGGAATTCACATGCATTTTTATAAATATTCTCCTGTAGTAAACATGTAACCTACAGTCTGATGTTATCCTATGGCAGAGGAGAAACCTTTTTCTTTTCAATTACATTTAAAATAATTTTAATCCCCATAATCTTAAAGGCATGAAATTGTTTTGTTTCCCTTCAATAAAGAAGACTACTGGAAACTTTCAATATAAATCCAGGTTAAAGAACGATACTGAACCCTCTCTCTAGCTATCTCCAGAATAGATCAAAATTCATTGTCTGATATCAGGAAGGTATCATTGCCATTTAAGGGAATTTAAGCATTTCAATTGCTTTTTAAATACTTCTGAAAATATTTTTCTTCTTTTTTAATTGTAGTTTTAGATAACCTGGGAAACTAATACAGTTAAGCATATTTAGAAGTATATTATGACCTTTGTCATTCAACCCATGAAGAAGTGGTGAATATTAACAGCAGCTGTAAAATAATTACTTCACAAGAGCTTAATTTTCATCTTCTTTTATTCATGCCTCTAAAACATTATTGGTGCATGAAATAATGCTAGAATAGTTTTGATAAATGAGATGATTGAACTTTGCTAATGATATAAAACCTTTGCTTTGAGCAGGATTTGACACACCGGAAATACTATAATATGATTTTCACTGAACGTTCACTTACATTGTCAGCAACACATTGTTTTTAATCCAGATGAAAATATAGAAGAATGAGATCATTTTATGATTATATGGCTCCAATTCTGTCGCCACTAACCTTAAGTTGCATTTTATGCTCCTAGTATGCCTATTGAAATCACTGTTGCTCACTGTGGAGAAAGGGATTACTCAATGTTAAGAGTAATGTTAAATGTTACAAGAAAACAAAAGTCATAGCATGCTTCTATGACTAAAACAATTTCATCAAGTTAAAGTTTTGCCTAATCAGGTTTCTCATCTATATTCAGTTTCCAGAGACTTCAGTCTCTTGGGTTGAAGGATCCAACATTCTGTGATTTCAAGAGCTCTGGACCCATGAATCCCGCCCAAGGGAAGGATAACACAAATGTCTTTTTTGACTCCCATCACCCCAAAGTTCATTGTCTCTGTTTCAAGAGCCAGGAATACTTTCTGCTGTTCTTCCCTTCCTGTGGACTTCCCATCTCTCTGCTGATTTATATGTAAATTGGGCTCCCTTTATTTTGATTCCACACTGCTTAATTTATATTGGAGACTTGTAGATAGCTGCTTTCCCTCCTGTCTGGGAGATAACCTGTTTTCTCTCTGTGTTTGATCACAGACTGTAAAGCATAATATCATTGGGTATCCATAATTCTTCATTAGTGCTAATGCATATGGTTTTCAATGATATTAAGTACCAGTGTGCCACAGGCTTTCATAAAAGACCGTACTCGATACAGTTTATAAAACAATACTACTATATAAAATCAGTTGATTCAATTGCTTATCGTTTGGTGTTCAGATCTCCTGTCTTTATAGACCAGTAAACTTTTGAAATTTATTCTTTGAAAAGTAGACCCAAGCCAAGCTTCTCCATCCTTACGGGATGTATATGCTATGCTGTCTTCCTAAAGTTCACTGACCCTGCTTCAAGAGGCAGGCAGGCAGGCTCCTTGGCAGTGCAGTCTCCATCCCCTGTAGCGGTTAAGTATTCATCTTTCCCCCACTTGCTCTCCTGATGGCTTTGTTTACCTTGCACGTAAATGTGCTTTTCTCTGTCTTTGGTCACACCTTGCCTAAATTACATCAGACACACATTTATACCACATTCCTTATATCCTGCCTGGCACACATTTTAAGAACATAATTCTAAGCTCATACTTATAAACTTTCATACACATCCTGTATATGCCTCACTCAATGATTTTTGGGACCAGTGTGTTACCAGTTTATATATGGTATCTTATATGACACCTGTTAGATACATATTATGACACCAGTGTGTTAGGTGAATTACACACAGAGTAGTGACTTGCCAATGGGCCTCTGTACACACAGTCCCTGTCCCAAAGAGTTTACAATTAAAAAAAAAAAAGGGGGGGGGGGCAAAAAATTGAAAGATGGAATGGCAAAAAAACACAGCAGCAAAATAGCGAGAGTGGTAGCTAGCACATGCTTTGTTCATGCCATGATTTGTTTTTGTTTTTCCATATATTAAAGAAACAAATACAAGAACACACAACTGACCTTGTAACTAGCAATTGTTAGTTCTTTCTAGTAAGGCAAAATTAATTTCAATGAACAATCTGTATAGTTTCACACACACACAAAATTCATATTCACAGGGGGAAAAACTGGTCCTTGGGATCAGGCATAATGCATCCACCATTAAACCTGCATAAAACTTTATCTGTTTAATCATTGTACTGATGTGCATAGACTGCTCCAATGAGATTCATCATCAGTGGACAGTAGAAAGTCACAGTATATCTTGTGATTGTTGAAACAACTTCTTTCATATGGGAACTTGAAAAGGAACAGTAAATGTCAACATCCAAGTCTGTCACCCAATCTATGGCTTCCAGTGACATGGAATGAATCAAGGCTGTCCCTCTGGAAAAGGATCTTAGGGATCAGGGGTTCACCTGATGTACCATGTTTTGGATGTCTTCTCCACATTCACATCTTGTGTTATCCTTCAGTTTTCCATTTGTGTAAGTAGGTAATTGCAATGCCCATGTGAGGTTTTGATGCTGTTCACTGATCCATATTTACATGTCATGGTGAAGTCAGATGGTTGATCTGTAGGTGCCATAATCCGGTCTTGATTCTTGACCCTGCTATTTTCCCTCAGCTTCCACACTTGTCTTTTGGTGACAGTCTTGAGGTTTTAAGAGTATTGGCCACTAATCAGGTGATGTTCCTGGACTTAAAGTAGCATCTCATGAGGGGTTGGAGATCTTCATAAATGGGCAAGTCTGGGTTTATCTCATGGTTATATTTTCGTATTATTACCGTTTATCTTCAGAGAGATGGTGGTAAAATGTGCACAAGGATGAGAAGCCAGATTGTCGGTGTTGACTTCAGCACTCCTGTGACAATTCTCATAGCAGTGTTTAATTGCAAGTAACCAAGTTTCGTATGTACGTTGCCTGGCCATATTGGAATGTGATATTAAGCTGCTGAGATGATATGGCCAAATTGGCTGTCCACAAAGCGTGAACATCTGCTCTCCAACTAATCCCAGATAGTTTGTAGATGATATTGTTCCTAGCCTTTATCTTGGCAGCAATCTTCATCAGGTGTTGGCAGTATACCTGAGTTTGGTTGCAAAAAGTGACGTTTGGGCATTTCTTTGCATGTTGGTTATTCTGGTGGAATGTAAAGAGAGCTGTTTTTTGAGGGTTTGGTCAGAGTCACCATAACCAGTAGTACTCCTCCAGGTTTTTTTTTTTTCCCCCAGATTTCTGGAGAGGATGTATTACACATGGGTAAAAGTGCTTGCTTGGATGGCAATTTTGAGATCATCCACAAATCCAAATATCCATGACTGGGTCAGTTGCATGTTGCTGAAATAACTGAGAAGTCTCGATTGTTTTCTTCTGGAAACTAACTATTCAAACTGAAATATAATTTACTTCATATTTAATTACACCGCACTGGAAATCAGAATTTCTGGAATAAAACACTATACTTCCCAGGAATTGATTTAAACTATTTAGGGGACAACAATGAATGTGAAACAAGAATTTGAATTAAGGAAACAATAACCTGAATGATGCAAGCGGATGTTTAAGAAGGAATACTTCTTGCCAAAACTTTCTGCATACATATTTTATCCATTTCATCCTAGAGCCTCTTTGCAAATACAGGGAGAAGTACAGAACTGGCATTTATTTTGTCCATGGCTTGTTCCTCCATTAAGCCCAGCCTGGTCATGTTCGTACATACAATGTCCCACCTTCTAGTTGGTGGCCAGCTTCTAGCTTGGGCTGACCTTGGTTGTGTTTGCATTATTTTCTTTTGCCTCCTGTCTTTTTTGCAGTGTCCCCGCTATCATAATCTTTTTGATCTGTAGACAATCCCATACCCAGATTTCACATCCTATTCTCCTAACTTCATTTTCCTTAAAATTTTTCTACTTTACACCTGACATCTTCCAAAGAAATCTCATCTCTACTGCCTCCAGCCTTCTGATGTCTATTTCAATTAAAGCAGTTTACAGACCACAAAGAGTAATACTATCAATACGCTGGTTTAATAAATGTTCACTTTGGTACTAAATGTAATTTTTTTATCAATCCATAATTTCATCTATTTCTGTGCAGCCCTTGTGGCTAAGGCACATCTCCTTTTAACCACATCCTTGAAGGATCCATCAAGTTTTCTAGGTACACATAAGATTCTACTTGTTCTACGGCTTCACAGCTGCTCCATTTCAACATTTTATTTATTGTCCCTTTTCCAAGATGCAACCCATTTGTGTCTCTGGCATTTATTTTAAATCTAAGCCAGCTACACCAATTTTCCAAGGTTCTGAAGAGTATCATCATTAATTCAAAAGTCTGCCACTTGTTCAAATCTTTAGCTTATGTAGATGATGTACTCTAGATCATTTAATTTCACATCCTCCAACTCGTCTAAATTCTTAATGTCCAGTTTAAGAACATGATGAAAAGTAACCCCTTGCCAAACTTTGACTTGAACCAGATATTTAATTTCCCATAAATTCTTATGCCACTGCAGGAGTCTTCGTACATAGCTTTTATAATTGCAGTTATCTTATCTGGAACTCCATATGATTTTTCTAGTTTCTGTAATGCCTCTCTCCAAACTTTACCAAATGTCTTTGTTAAATCCGTGAAAACAGCAAACATTTTTAATCCCCATTATCACTTTTTTCCATCAAGTATTACAGCATGAATATCTGATCAATGCAACTATAGCCTCATCTGAAACTGCACTATTTCTGTCCCCTAAATTGGCCTTAATTTGTTAATTATTTCATCATGATTTTTCCGGGTACTGGCAATATGCTTATACAGTTATAATTATTTGGATCATCAAGATCTCCTTTCTTAAAGATTGGTACAACTGTTGCTTTTAGCTAATCATCTGGTACTTCTCTCCAAGCATCACATTGTATGTCACCCCCACAGAGCTAATCTTTAATTTATCAAGATCAAATCTGGCTCTAGTTGCACTTGCACTCATATTTTTCTTGGACTTTCACTTAATCTTTCCCATTAGTAGATTGTGATCACTGACACACTGAGCACTTTTACAGACTAACATCCAACAGTGACCACCTATGCCTTTTTCTGATAATAACATGGTGAATCTTGGTTTTGACCATCTGATGAGTTCAATGTAACCTTGTGCACATTTTTGTGAGGAAACCAAGTACTGTCAATAATCAGATAGTGCATCTTTCAGCAAATTCTTAATCTTTCCTCATTATCATTTGCTGTCCTGATACAATATGGTCCAACACTATTCATTTGCTTACCAGGTCTGCTATCAACCTTTGCATTCATATCTCTCATTATCAAAATCATATGATGAGGAATTTAATTTTTAATGCTAGCCAGCTGTTCATAATATCAGCTGCTTCTTCCTCTTCTGCTGCTTCTGTTGGTGAATAACAGTAGATGAGTTATACATTGTTTATTGTAGGTAGAAGTAAAACCTTTCTATGACAATCTGCTCAGATGCTGATTTGCCAGCTGTTGACTGAAGCGACCCCATCTGTATGCTTTGCTTGTCCATTTGAATGTCCATAGTAATGAAAAGTGTAGTTTCCAACTGGCAACTCTACTATATCCAGCCAATTTGTCTTTTGTATGGGCAGTAAGGGAAACTTGTAACCTCCTTAACATTGTGAATATATTGATTTTTCATTATTGCACTAAAATTTGGATTTTGTTGAATGGTACAGGTACATTGGAGCATCTCTTTAGACTGCACTAGAAACACTTCCTGTCTCTTCTTCCCCTTTGTAAAGCATGATATAATGCAACAAACTATGCCAACCTGTCAATGAATGCACTTTTGACATCTCGTGTGTGCTCTTTAAATGCTTTTATAGCTCCAGTGATGCCCTTTAACCAATGCTGAGAAAAGAATACAAGTGTTGCATATTAATTTTGCTTTGAAGAGAGATTACCACTTGAAGGAGAACATTGTACAAAAGGGGAAGAACCACCTCACCTCAGGACTGAAAATAATTACAGAACAAGTGAGTGAGTACAAAGAGCAAGGGGATTGAGGAAGACAGACTTGCTAAAGATGTTTTTCTAGAGAAGTATGAGGTCACACTCCTATATCCTTTTGACAAATAACCTTGTTATACTTTTGGTATAAACCAATTCCGTGCTGTGATTGAAATCAGAGTGTTTGTTAAACCCTGGTTAAATTAATGAGCTGCAGTATATTGTTTCTTTAAAAGAGCAATGAATTTAATAATTTCTGTGAATATTCCAGAAGAGGGCTGGATGCTACAAGGAGACATCTCTGGGGAGCTTGGTTGTTGAGTTCACTGTTTATCTACAAGGCAAGGTTTGGACTGGCAGAATCCTGGAGAGTTTGCTGGACTGGCAGATAAGCTGGTGTGTCAGGAAACTGTCACACAGTTTAGTAGTAGCAAAACTCTCACTTCTTGAGGCTGAGGGGGTAACACAGTAATTTATAATTCTGGAAACCTCAGCAGATTGTCATATTGGCAGACAATTTGGGGGAAGTTCAGGATTTGTGAGGGTGCTGGGGTTGCAAAAAGTAACTGGGAGGAAGAAGCAAGGTGTGTCGTGCACGCTTATATGCTTGCCGTCAGTGTCAGGACTCTGAGTCACAGCAGCATAGCAATTACGGCACCCAGAGTTGCAAGCCCCTCACTGGTCTGGGTTGAACCCCAAACGGTCACACTGTGTAGTCCCATATGCCTGTATATCGACTGTATGTTTGGGGACATAGCGTTGAACTGAGACAATGTTGCTTTTCACCATCTCCCAAAACACACAAATGTCCCCTACCATACAAATTATTTGCAATCTGCTGTAGTACAGGAAATGTATATCATATACACTCAAGTTCCTCATCTAGCATTTTTGAGCAGATGAAAGCAGTTGCTAGTTTTTCCTTTTCCTTTTAAGCTTTGATAAATTACAAAATTACCTCAAGCAAAGTGAGGCAACAGTCTATCGGCCCAGGAGCACAATAAGAAAAGCTTCATTCTTCTGTGCAAATGACCAAAAGGTAGAATGCACTTATTATGGACGAGTTGTAACATAACATTATCCCTTCCCACAAACAGCTAGAATGTGACACAATGTCAAGTTTTTTTCCAATAATAAAATACCAGCCCATCACCGAATGTAGATCAGGTTTGAGAACTATGAACACACTCAGAGGTCTAGACACAGAACTGAAATGACTACCCCTAGAAAGCTCTTAATGTGTTGTAAAATCTTACACAGTGCTTAAATGGTGTATGCTTTATGGATAGTTAAATTATGAGGGCCCTCTGAATTTCAGACTGTCTTGAAGAGTTGGTATCAGTTTTGTTTCTTCAATTTAATATAATGATAGCAATGGTAGCAGAGTACGTGACTATGCTGGTGTGTAGCAGAGAATTAGTTTGTGAAGACAGGAGAAGTTAGTTTTTAAAACAAACCTTCCTAAATATGGACCAATCTTTCAGGAGCTTTGGTTCCTACAAACTGCTAGGAGTTAACTTTTTGAATACTGTATGAAGTTGTGAAAAAATCTAAAAAGAAAAAGGAGACTTTTTTTTGTCATGTTTGAAAGCTAATTTTCCAGATTTTATAGAATCCAGTCTACACTTTCAGAAATAAAAGCCATTGTTAATCTCACGCTTGATAAGCTATATTTTCTAAAGACCTAAAAGTTCTGGGTACATTTTTCAAAACTCCCATTTTGAAACTCCCATTGATTTCAGTGAAACAGGATCAAGCCCTAAGTCACCTCTGAAAATTGAACTTTGACTCCTAAATCATTTAGATGCTTTAAAAAATTTTGTGCTTAATTCAAACAGAAATGTATCTGTGCATTATTTAATATTCATTGGCCCAGGTTCATCCATGATAAAATTCCATTTATACAAATTATGTTTACACCAGGAATTAATCATTCTTTTGGTTTTTGTTTGAGTGTCTGTTTTGGGTGGTTCTTCTATAAACAAGGGTCTGCAGAAAACATTTTTTTAAATTTAGGAAGAAGTTATTGGGGAAAACTAGAGACTTTGTTAGCAAGATTTCTTTTGAGATGCCATTGTGTTGCTGCAATGATATATCAGTTTAGAAACAGTAATTAGTGATTTATCCCAGTTGCAGTTGCTAAAGAAGAGAGATTTTCTGGTAGGAATGGAGAGCATTTGCCTTTAAAATAATTTGTTATGCTTATTTCACTTTGTTTACATATTCAGACACTGAACCCAGATATTGGATGAGAAAAAGCTGAAATCTTCTTTATTACAATAATATTCTAACTATAAACCCATAATCAACAGTTGATTTGTAGTCAAAGAAAATTGTATTGGTTTCTATTCTAGTTGGCAACCACAATGGTACTTAGCTATTAGTATCTGAATACTGTCACTCTGTAAAATAAATATGTAATGTTTGTAATAGAGTCTGAAAAGGTTCCTGGCAAGACTGGATTTAAAATTCTTTAATGACCAATCTTTGAAATGGCCCTCCAGGAGAACTAGGTCCTAATTGGCCCATGATGATCCTGTAGGCTAGACTTGGGAACAGTCAAGTGAACCAGGTGATGCCCCTTTAACTAATTAGAATGGGAGCAGCTGAGTTAGGAGGAAGTTGCTAGAATAGTATAAAGAGGAAGTTGCCCTAGGGAAAGGGGGAACTCTTTCCAGGCAAGGTCTGTGATTACTGTAGGAACTCACAGGAGTTGGGGAAACATGCCCCGAAGAAGGGTTAGGGTCAGCAATAAAACCACCGTCCGAGAAAATCATCAGAGTCCCTGGGGGAAGAGAGATCCTTTCAATAAGCTCCAGGAATCAGGGGGTGATGTCTGCATGTAGAGCAACGTGAGCCTGGCTCCAGTGAAGGGAGTTGGAAGGCTGAAGAATATGCTGTAAAGAGAAAGAGACCCCTATCCGCCTCCCGGGGGGGCGGCGGGGTAAATAATGTAGAAGTTAGCTCTCCAAGGAGATGAACCAGAGACTGAATCACAGTGTGAGAGGCAAGAGGGACTGCTGGCAATATATTGATAAGAAGAGGTAAGGAGAAGACTAAGATGCTGGTAAGGAAGCAACACAAGTCTTGGACTATTTTGTTATGTTGGTATAGCGATTGCTGATAGATAAAATTTCCCCTGAATGGAGGACTGATAGAGGCAAAGCCTAAGTTGAGGTTGATTTATATGACAAAAAGAGGGAATTGAAGCATGGCACGGTGTCAGGGCCTATGACCAGGCTAAATTCATCAGACTTTTAAATAAAATATGAGTTCTTAATATTACAAAAGTGAAAAACTTTTAAATTTAATGAATTACATCTTCTCTGTGAATTTAATTAGCATGGAAACATTTTATTTGTCTTACGACAGCACTGGAAACCATCCAGACAATAGATTTTGACAACTGTATTTACTTCATGGTGTTGCTTTTGAGTTGAAATGTAATCATGATCTGAAATGTGTTTAACAATTCTAATCTCTGTAGCTTCTACAAAATTTCAAGTAGAATGAGATGATGATAAAACATTGTGATTACGATCATGAAAAGAAAAGGCAGATAGAGTGAAGAGGGAGCATCAGACACATGCTTTGATAATTCTCTAGTTTTCTGGTTGTTTGCAAACTGTGTATCTGACAATAACGTAAAGTGCAGGTGGCACAGTGGGGAGTGCACTAGAAATGTAAAGATGTATCTCCTGACTTTGATATGACCCAAATTGCTGCTGTTTTCATGGAATTTGAATGAAACTTAATGTTTGAAGTCAGTTCAGTTAATAGTTCATACTTCTGATAGAAATTGTTACCTGTTGAGAGAGTGATATAATTGTTTTAGTCTATATTTGTTTATCTGTGTTCTTTTCTTATACCTCGCATATCTACATTGAAAAATCCATAAGAGACCCACTCAGATTCTCTTTTTTAAAAATTTATTTTCTCTTAGATGGAAGAGGGAAGGGGAAGCAACCATTTCATGGCATGATATCTGTTCAACAAGTTGTCATCTGAGAATTTACTAGAAATTGAAGCAGAGTGATTCCTGTCATGGCAGAGAATCAAGTTGGAGTGTTTAGAGTACAGTAGAGTGTGCATTGAGACACTCAGTGACTGTTTTTATTTCCTTAAAGAGAGATCTTCTGGTTGAAGCTCTCTAGAAATTATTTCCCTGATGTGTGAGAATGAAAATTACATATATGAAACCAAACTATTAAGAGTACTACAGGTGCTCTTATTTAAATAATCTGAGTATCAACCTCAAATGCATAGTAAGTTGCTCCAAAAATACAGTGCTTTGTATTAGTGTTCCTTTTAAATTCTTCAGGAGAACAGAACTTTCTCTCTGGATGAGTAGGCATTATCATCCGTATATTAGAGGGGCTGAGTCATCTGTCCAAAGGTTACACAGTCAGTCAGTGGTACAGACAGAGCTAGAATATGAATCTCCTAACTTTCTGGATCACGTCCCATCCAGTCAGATCCATTCTATCAAACTTCCAGTTAAATCAGTCAGTACTTTAAATGTATTTTTAATGTGGTAAATCTCTTTAGTTGATTTTTTGAAGATTTTCTTTTCCTTTGAGTCTGGTGTCCAAGTTTTTTGTCTAGGCATTTTTAATGTTTTTATCCTTTTCAAATGGTCAGTGAGGTTTTAATTTTTTATTTCCCTTGCCTCATCTCCACCTACCCATCCTTGTAAGCATCCTGGAATAGTCTTATTGCTGTGAGACATTCTGTGGGAAGAGTGAAGTTTGTTTTGTTCCATAGTGGGATTTTTTTTTAATAAAAGTACTTGTCCACTTATCTCTTACAGTAATAAAATCCAACACAGATTAATACTTCAAATACCTCACATCTGTTAACACCCTGACACCAATATAACTATTAGAATTTTAATAGATGCTAGGCCAGAGTGCAGATGGAGTGTGAATCAGCTTAGCTCCATTGTCAGATCATTTACATCACCTGAAGATCTGCTCTATCACTTCTAAATACTGGATGTCAAATGCTGATGTTCATTTTTACTTCATATCAAATGTTTGTAATTATAGTCTGATTTGAATTTAAGAAATATATTCTATTGAAAAATTAATTATAGTTAGGAACCATGACCATACTTATTTCTTCATTTCATTATAGTAGCTCATGCTTACACTTTTTGTGATACAGGCTCTGCAAATAAGTCTGCTAAAATTACCAGTTTCAAATTGTGCTGTCTTGCCACACTCCCCCCCCGCCCCATATTGAATAGTGTGTGTGTGTGTGTGTGTGTGTGTGTGTGTGTACGTACGTACTATATACGTACGTACTATATATGGAAGAATTCAGCATGTCACTCTAACAGTTTTTAGTACAGGTTGTTCCAGTTAAAAAACCTAGATCTGGATACTCCAAGCCCTAGTGCAATAGAAATCCTTATCTGGAACTAAAAGTGATAACGGAATCTTAAAAGTTCCATTTAATTGAAACTGTCATTTTGCTGCTTTCCGTTTGGAAGGCCTAACAACTTTTATGCCTAGCTATACCAAGTTTTTGTTGTATAGACCAAATCAGAGCCAAGGAATAAAACTTCCTTGTCAGGAATTAAGCCTTTAATCATGTACTTCTTGGTCCACTCCCCCCCCCCCCCCCCCCCCCCCCCCCCCCAAAAAAAAAAAAAAAGGAAAAGAAAAGAAAAGAAGAAAAGGGCAGATAGTGATCAAAATTCAGGATTGATGCCTCTCACACTAACTATACTTCTTTATACTCCAACATCTCTAGATCTACTTGCTGTACCATATGTATGGGAGTCTAATTGAATCTAATTTATGTGCCAAGAACTGGAAAAAAGCAGAGGTAAAAGTAGTTTAAAGGCAACTTTAATTTATACCCTCTTACACCATGGCAGAGCTTGACTTCATGGGGACTATCTGGAAAGTTAAGATGAGTTAATTTAAGTAAAAGCACATTGGTTAAAGCCCCTTAAGCCCTTATGTGGATGTTCTCATTTGGTAGTTAAAATCGCCTTAGTTCACCGTAGAATAATCCAGAGTTTGTTAACTTGTCTTAACTTTTTTGAGTGTCCCTGTGCACACATGCCCTTAGACTCCCTTATATGTGTATAGCATCTGGCTAAGTATGTGTGAAGAGAGTTTTACTGAATGTAAAGTGGTTTAATTTATACCACTACGCATCATTCAGAATGTGGCTCTGGAAATCCACAACTAAGTGACATGCATCAGTCTTAGCCTTGGTTTTCCACTGATTTAAGAAAGTCTGACATGGAAGTGAGTTCTCCCCAGTTGACATGGATGTAAAGGATTAGGTAAACACCTGCAACTGAAAAGTTGTCTTGTCTTTATTCCCTTCAGATAACTAGAATCTGTTTTTTGTAATCATGTGGTGGTGGGTTTTTTTTGTTTTTTTTTAATTTGACAAATTGGCAAAGAGAAGCAAAGTTCCAATAACAGAGGGTTGAGCAGAAATCCCACAGAAAAGATGTCCTCCTTTCCCATGTTTTCCCTGCAAGGGTTATCTATTCCTGTGGCGTACTCCGTGTTAGTCACATTGGCTCTGAGAAAAGTAGAACAATAAAAATACATTATGGAACAATGATTTTTTTTTAAAAACCTACCCAATTTATAGTGATGAGAGAGGGAAAGTGCTGCCAACTTTGAACACTAGTCTCCATATATTTTTGATTAACACACAGTGTAGGAATTGATCTTGGTTTAAACGAGAAATGAATAGGCGCTAATATTTTTGAAACTTCAGGTTGATATGATTTCACATTCAAGAAAACCGTCACGACCATGTTTCTGACACTTCTATGCAACATTCTTAGCTCATTAACTAAGGGTATGTCTACACTGTGAGCTAGAGGTGTGATTCCCTGCTCACATACACATACAATAACTCTCATCTGAGCTAGTGCACTAACAATAATAGTGTAGCAATGGCAGGGGCGGATAAGGCTAGCTGCCCAGAGTACAGACCTGCCTGAACCTTGTGGGTACATACTTGGAGCAACTAGCCTGTACCACTGCTTCCATTTCCTGTGCTGCTATGGCTACTCTACTCTCTCTTTAGTGTGCTAGCTCAGAGAAAAGCTACAAGAATAAATATACATGAGCTGGGAATTACACCTCTAGCTTATAAAGTGAACATAGACTTAGTCAGTTAACTATTGAAGTTAACTATTAACCCAAGGCACTCAACTTCTCATGGTTTTTATCTAAGCCGTCTTATTAAATATACTGTTATATAATTGTAAAATAAGTACTATTACCAACATTTCAGGTTTGCTGCAAAAGGTTGAAAGGTGTAGGTATCACGATTAAAAGGTGAGCTGCACTTTAGACCCCTTTCAGTTCCTCTTTAAGTGCTCCTCTCTGGTGACAGACCTGACTTCAAGTACCTCCCTCAAAGGTGGAACCCACAGTTCAACTACTCTTAGATGTATTCACAGATAGTTACTCTTTGTGTAGCTAGTGGATGAAATGAAAGGAAGGAAGAATATTTTTTCTTTCCTTTTAAAAAAAAAAAATCCACAAGTAATAATTCCATCTCTAATTGGAATGCATTATGTAATTGGATTGTGTAGGACAGATTTCTGCTAGTCTGGCTTCAGACTGACAGAAACATAGCAGCAAAGACTTGATATGCTTTTAATTTTTGCTGTCTGTCTAGAACCAATTCCACCTCTCAGTGAAACGTATTATAATGTTATATGTCAAGCCAAGCCTAGACCACAGGCATTAGGAAGCACTCTAGAAAAGGCCATGATACCCCCAGCCATTGGTTTCCTAAACCACTATTGGTAGTCTGTATATACTTACTCCCATGTTTAAAGAGAGGCAGGATATCTGTATCCCAGAAGGGTTCTGCTGCTCAGTGCCAAAGGACATATATACTACATTATATAGGATGCTCCTCAAAAGTTACTTTAACGTGCTGATTCTATATCGTGACTCCAGTTTTTCCCTATGACTTAAATGTTCTACAGCTGTTCAAAATTTGATTAATTCTTGTGGCTCTTTCATATAGATTTCATCTGATTCTGAAATAAATGTTTCTCAGAAGAAAATTGCACTATGCTCTGACATTTTAACTTTCCTCATTTATTGATTTAACTTTCCTCATTATTCTTTAATATTTTTGATTTTATAGATGGCAAATAAGTTAGTTATTAATGTTCAACTTCTTAGAGCCCTCATGAGGAAAATATCCAGATTAGAAGACCTTGTTAATTAGTTGCATTTTATTATGGAGACTTAGAAACTATCCAAGATTATTGCTCCCCTTGGTCCCCCAAAACAATTGCCATTAAGCTTTATATATAATATTTCTTTAGTAATATTGATGTTAACCTTTATTTACCACTTCTGATGTTGCAACTGTATAAACAATACAAAAATAATCAAGAGGTTTTGGGCAAATTCATTCCTGCTGTTGTAACTCCAACTTCTGTGGCTAAAATTAATTTGAATGGAGTTACACAGAGAATTAGTTTGACCATGTATGTATGTATGTATGGGTTTGGGTTTTTTTTTTTTTTTTTTGTTGAACCAGTACATCATAAATGCTATCATTCTAAAATCAAAAGGCCATTAAAGGATATTAATATTAATTATTGATGTTGCAGCTAGTTTAACAAAAGTGTTATGGCTTGATTATACATGTCTAATGATACTGTAAACTTTTTTAGTTTTTGGATAAAGTAATACTGAGTGGAAAAACAAAGCAGTTTGACACGCTCCTTTCCATATGTGGAACTAGGCATTAATTAATTAATTTAGCAAGCAAAAATCACTTAGAATGGATAGCATCATCCTATTTCTGAGTAGGCATTCATACACATTGCAGAAGTAGTCTACAATTAATTTTGATTGGCATTATCTGTTTAAAAGAGTTGTGAATGTTTCAAAGAGCAATGGTTCTATAGATCAAGATGAAGTTCTGTGTAGGCAAGGTTTGGCATTGTCTGCTTGCACTCTTATTTGTCTCACTTCCATTAACATTAAAATCTACCAATTTTTTTAAAAAACAGAAAAGTAAAGTTACAGAATATTGAGATATTTGCCGAATGAATTTAGTAGTTTGTATATGAAGTTTGTATAGGCCTCTGTTATATATGATCACAGTGGTCCCTTCTGGTGTTATAATCTATGAATTTATAAATTACTTAGGCACAGTACAGATTAGTGTTTCAAAGCAGGCTGCAGGCATTTATTGATGCAGACAAGCATTTTTGTCTATACATTGAGTAATTTAGTTAGCTACATAATTACCTGATTTGTATGCAGAAGTTTTGATGTACAAATGTGTTTTGGTTTGTTTTTTTTTAAGGCAAACCAGTTAGGTGTGTGTCTTTTCAAGTGTACCATTTGTGCATTCCTTTGATATTTTGGGCCTTGCACTTGAAGCAAAACTTGCACAGATAGAGCTCCTTATATATGCATGAGGACAATTGTAGATGTGCATCCAAGGATTAGACTTGGCCTTCATAATTTGAGCATACTAGAAAAACTCCTCAGTTTATGATGCTATCACTATTGGCAAGACTTCACGAAAAACAAGCAAAAAAGGGAAATATCAATTCATATCCCTGTTAAATAAGTCTCTATTTTCCCTGCCAATATGATTGATGCCTCAGTGGTCCATAGACATTAACAAATGTAGTCAGGACTGAGTAGGGGGAATTCTCATTAAAAGCCTACTGCAATAATTATTTAACCATTGTAAAGCCAACTTTCTAATTTTCCAGAAATTTTGTGCAAACTCCTTATTATGCTTTTCTATTATTGTACTTCCATTGTACAAATACATCTGTCAAAACTCTAGTGTACTTTAAATACACAAATTTAAATACTGAAAAAATGACTTCAATTTAAAATATATATGTAAAAATAGAGTTGAGAAGACTTTACTGTACATGCATCTTAGAAACAACTTTTCCATAATTTAAGATAGCACTGAATCTGTGCTTGTTTTTCATTTTTTTGATTTGTAACTAAAGAAGATTTTTACTTTCTATGGAAGCAAATGAATTATGCATAAAATGCAAAATGTGATACTGTTACTTAGTCTACATCGTGTATTTACAATATATATATTCAAAAATACAGTAACATGATCAGAAAGTAAAATAGGAGTTCTTTTTGTAAGTCTACATTCTCGCTAATCCACAAACTTTGTGAAATATGCCAATTTTTAATTATAGCATTTCATGTGCCAATTGCACCATTTTCTTCTATGTATTACATGAATTTACATAGGCGTTGTGTGTAATAAACAATAATTAGAGCTTAATTTTGTAACTTGGAAGCATGTAATTACTTTCTAACAGCATTATTAAGGGAACATACTTAAGTCCCCATTATCATAATTTTATTAGGTCTAAGCATAACTTTGAGGACTTTTTAGCTGTACTGCCAACGTATAAAGGTAAAAGGACTAATGTGCTGCATGTGCAAACTAATCTAAGATTTAACACGAAAGATCAAAGATAAAAATTTAGATGAACTAATATGGATAACAAACAATATTGGATTGAGATAAGTATGAGGAAGAACATTAAGCAAGAACTGTACTGAAAGCAATTGATGAATGAAGAAAATATATTAATACTTTAATTTTCTGTCACGTACAAGATAGCGCACCTACAATTTTAGTCAACAGGACTTTAAAAGCATTTTAAAGGAAACTTTTTATTGTGAAGTCATTTTTGTCAGTGAAGCACTTCACTATAAAAGCAGAGATTCCACTGTATGTGGAATTGCAATGTGTACGTTGTAATGCCTTGAAACACTCAGGACTTTTATTCTACTTTACACAGAGTTTAGCTACAGCATATCTGAAATCACTAATAATGGAATTTTTTGTTTGTTTGTTTGTTTTTTTTAAGGAAACCAGCAACTTTTGTGCGTATTGTTTTCCAATATACAATTATGGAATTTAAGCAAATACTTTTTTGTTTTACCCTGTGCATTTTCAGATGGTGAATGCATACTGAATGTACTGATTGTTTTAAGAAGAACAAAATTCTTTTTTCTGCTTTTTACAACAGATTTATTCATGAAGCCAACTTTTTATATTTGCAATGAAATTATGGAGATGCTTAGTAAAAAGTCCATGATTATGGTTATGTTCTAAAATTCCTATTTTTCTCTACAAGAAGGTGTCCAATTACTGTAAAGTTTCATACAGAATTTATGTTCATATCCTTTAGATTTTTGTTGTTTCTCCTCAATTTTTTTTAATAGAAAATCTTTGAATTTGGACTCTGGCTGAAGTTTTTCCTTGGCAATCATACCTTCCAGTATTAACTGATACCTCTTGACAAACATTGTCACCACAAAAGTTGGCAAAGATGGATTCTCAGTAGAACTCATACAATGGATAGGTTTATGTTGGATTTAGAGTCATTTTCAGTTGTCAGTCATGTTATAACTGAAAGTTTATGCATAGTGCACACAAACCCCCTGATGCAAGCCAGGAGTGCATTAGCCTGATGGACAGGGAGCAGGCACATATAAGTCTGATTGATGTTAATGGAGGCCGAATGCACACAAGCCAGATTGATGGGTCTGAAAGCGCACACAAACTTCTCCGTCAGGAGCTACGCTTTTTTTTTGTCAGATTGTATTTTATGGCAGAAGGGATCATACACAGCTTCTCACGTCTGAGGGTGATGTGCAGCTGCTCTTGGATAAATTATTTTCCATCAGCCACTTTTTTACCCCCACCCTCCCACAAGTTCACCTCCTCCTTTAACCCCATCACAAAGCATTAAAAACACAGGAAATTAGTAAACAAAAAGCTTTGGTTGGAAGCCATTAGGGTTGCTACATACACAACGTATCTGACAGAAAACCACACAAGGAAGGAAATGAAAAGTTTAGCCACCTAAGAGTACATGCACTCTTTTCCATCCACAGATACAAGTCTTAGCGTTACCACACAACCATTATCATATAGCACAGACTGCTCACCCCAGCCTGAACGATAAGGGATGCCAGGTTTCTATCCACTCTCTTTAACTGCTCTTCTATACAAAACCATTTACCAAACCACCCTTTCATAACACAGCCAACTAATATACCAAACATCCACAGCTATTACTGTTAGGGAAAAATATATCCTGGTAAAAGTTTGCGTGCAGAAGGGCAAAAGAGATGTAATAACTGCTTCATAGCTGTATTAATTATATTGGTGCTTTTGCTCAGATTTCCATTCTACAGAAATATAATATTATAAGAAATTGTTGTATTTTATTTTTCATTGTTTAAAAAAGAAAAAACTAATCTTGCTAGTTTGCATACGTATTTCACTTAACTAGGTTTTATTAGAAATCCCGTACTTTATCATTCCATTTGTCCATTTAACTTGATGTCTTCCTTCCAGAGGATCGTGAAAAACTTCCATAATGCACCTAAGCCAGTAGTGCCCAAAATGGGATCTATGGACCACCAATGGTCCATGGAGTGTTTGCTGGTAGTCTATGATGAGGTGGCTGATCACATAGTACTGACTTGTCATCTCTTTTTTCCACCAGCTAAATTGCCTTAAAAGACAGCTAAAACATTTACTATCTATCATGGTTACAGAGTAAGCTGCATTTTAGACCCCCCTTCAGACCCTCTTGACTGCACCCTCCACTGACAGGCCTGGTTTCCTGCACTTCTCTCAAAGGTAGAACTGTGTGGTCCAACCACTCTTAGATTGGATCTCTGGGTGGCAGCCACCCTATTTCCCAACTGTATTAACACAACAGGCCCAAAAGAGTTTGGAACCTGTAAATCTTTTACCTCTTGGGACCTGTGACTAGCAGCTGATTAAAGTGATTCAAAACAGCTTCCACAAAATAAAGCAGTATTTATTCACTCAAAGGTATATAGCATGCAGAGCAAACTGTTAAAACAATAAATCCCTATACTGCTGTTTCCTCTTGTCTAACCCTGTCAGCCCAGTTGCCTCCATATCTAGGGTGGGAAAAGCAGATTGTATTGCAGCAGCATTTTTTCCCTCTGTGTTAAAGACTCAAATACAGCAGCTGCTGATGAACCGTCTAACCTTACCTTTCTGCCTAGCATCTTTAAGGTTTTAGTATCCCTTTGGTTTCAGGTTTGGTCTGAAAAGAGTAAATGTTGCCAGCCTAGTAAATCAGGCCATAGGTATTCCCCAATTAATAGCTTTCCCATTGTTTCTGCAAGAACACTTGGCTTTCTCTATCATAGTACTGTATCTTTGCCATTGTTTCCTTTTTATAGCCTCTTTTGATTTAACACTATGCAGTCAGTCACACAGGTAAACTGTGATACACATGATATTAATATTAAAAAAAAATACAGATGTTTCCCTCACTCTCCACACTTTCTATGTAATTAGTCAACGAGTCACTGTAGTTAACACATGTAAGTTATTTTATTGCCAATGGGAAGGAAGGTGGTCTATGCAGCCACAAATGGAGAAGGGCAAGAGTCTACCAGACAAACTTTTTATTAAGATGTAGTTGATTCTATGGAAAAAATTAAGAACTCTTGACCTAACCAATTGCTCAATGCTGTATATCAAGTGTGGAGAAGCTTCCTATCTCTTGCACTCTAAAACCTGATAATTTCTCTTTTCCAGTTCTGCTTTTTTTGCCCTTTAAATTTATCAAATGCCCTTTAGTTCATATATGTATAGGAGAATTCAAATGAAGGATTGATCAGTTTTTACTGTAGTTTCTGTGATTGTCAGACACTCAATCAAGTGCTTTCTAATTCTTTTCTTTAGACTAAATTCAATGTTTAAAAATTCTCAAGTTATGTTAATCCCACCATATGTCTAACCATTTTAAAAGGGAAAATGCAAGGAGAGAGAGAGGTTTTTTCTTACCTCTTCTCAGAGGTAGCCAAATACACATGATTCTTTTTAAAGGAGAATTATATTCTCTTGAATGCAAACAAGCCAGAAAGTACCAAAAATACATTTAAACCCAGCTCCTAATAATTTTTCCTAATGTACATTTTTATGTGAACTGTCCAGATACCCAAAATGAATACATATGCAATGTATGTGTATCTTATCCATAAGGCTAGTCTTCATTCCAAAGAATTTTTAATGTATTTTGGAATGAGCTTTCTTGCATTTGGAGAAAACAAGAGTTTTAGAATATAAGTTCATATATTAATTCAAACAACCCACTGTGGTAGCAATCAGTTCCATGGAAAGTAATCAGTTTCATTTTAATCAATGGTGTTTTTAATTAAATTAGTGCACACCTGTAGATTTTGTTTAGATTTATTTAAATGTGCATAAACATGCTGAAATCAAACAATTCCTCAGTCTACATTTTTAAGATAAACAATCCAAACCAAATATAATCAACTAAGAAAATAATTTTCTCACCATATTGTAAGGACATTTCAATCAATGATACACAATGGAGAAAGAACCTAGTTTGACTTTCAGATCCCACGGTGGTTTTACAGAGCTGACAAAAGAACCATATTTTACTTGCAAATGGATAAAACATGATATGGAATCAATAAGAGATAACTAATATGGAAGATGATGTCATTTGAACAGACATTTTTCATAATGTAACCACACTTCAAGATATTCTTTTTTTTTATTTTATTTTTTTTTTATTTTTAATTTTCAGTTCATTTTAACATATCATTTAAAAACCTGCAGGATCTGAAGGTTGGTTGTTTCTTTTCCCATACTGGCCTTTTAAATTCAGTTAGATAAAAATGTGTTTCTATCTCATGTGGGAGGCGTGCTCAGGAGATATGCTGTCACCAATATGATAGACTAAAGCGAGCTAGGAAGCATTTATATTATTGCAAACTCTCTTATGGTTAGTCCTAATATGCAGCTGCTATTTGTATATTAGCAGCATCAGCAGCTTTGACTATATGTGCTTTTGAAACCGACCTGACGCTAGGGGAAATACAGTTTTAAGAAACGAGGATATTTTTTTCATTAAAAAGCTTGATCAAACCACGAACCAGGATTTTAAGATTTGAAAACTACAAAAACTGTTGATTTAAAAAAAACAAAACAAAACTGCATCTGTGGAAACTGAAATCTTCCTGAGATCCATTAGTTTTTAAATATCCTACTTTTAGCTGAAGCTATTGGTATGCAGAAGAGGAGAAGAGTAACTTGACCCTTTTTAGCACATAGGCCATATCTGTACTACAAACTTTGATTGATACATGTTGTTGCCATAAAGCCATTGCAGTTAGTTGGTTGCTCATCTGTTCGCATGCCTCCTTGTGTCAGTGCTGTATGGACAAACCAAGAGTGCTTGTCAATGCACAGTGTGCTGCACCATGGGTAGATATCCCAGTGAGCAACTTGCCATGGTCTTTTTTGAGAAATTTTGGCGATGCATGGTGGGGCAGAAATGAGCTGCACAGATGTGACTGGGGGCAATGGGTCAAGTTCTCATCGTGCAACTTTCTCCATCCCATAATGCCACCATATCCCATAATTTTTTCACTTCTTGATCTTGGTGGTCTCTGAGATGAACATGGACCTCATATACTTCTGCACTCTTATGAATGTTGGAAACACAGGATGAACAATCTTCCAATAATTGCAGAGCCACAGAGAGAACTGCAGCAGGAGAACTGCGTGATTTCCTGAAGGACACATTGCTGTGGGATATAGAAAAAAACTATTTCAAGATTGGTGGTTTTCATAGAGCAGTTGCTAATGGTGGAGTGCCACTTTTGGGCCCATGAAATGAGCACTGACTGTTGGGATCATAATGTAATGCAGGTTTGGGACTACGAACAATGGCTGCAGAACTTTCAGATACAGAAGGCCACAGTCTTAGATCTGTGTGCGAAGCTTGCCTTAGCCTTCCAGCCCATGACACCAGAATGAAAACTTCACTGACAGTGAAGAAATTAGTGGTGATCAGTCTGTGGAAGCTTGCAGTGCAGGATTGCTGCCAGTCAGTGGGAAATCATCTTGGAGTTGGACAATGCACCGTGGGAGTCATTTTCATGCAAGTGTTCACACAGGATTGTGACTCTTGGTAACATGTAGGACATAGTGGCTGGATTTGCCGCAATGAGGCTCACGAACTGCAGTGTGGTGGTAGACGGTATGCATATCTTTATTTTGGCACCAGTCAACCTTGTCAGAGAGTACTTCAACCAGGCAGGGCTATTTTTCTATGGTTATGAAAAAGGTGGAACACCAGGGATGCTTCACTGACTTAAGAGTTGGCTGGTCAGGGAAGTTTCATGATGCTCAGATCTTTAAGAACACAAGACTGTCCAGGAACCTGCAAGCAGGAATATTTCTTTCCCAACCAGCAGATTGCCACTGGCGATGTCAAAATACCAATAGTGATCCTGGGGGACCTGCTATTGCTGCCCTGGCTCATGAAGCAGTATGCTGGCCACCTGAACAGCACCAAGGAAAGGTTTATTTACTAGGTCAGCAGGTGCTGAATGATGATTGAATGTGGTTTTGGTGGATTAAAGGGATGCTGGCATTGTTTACTCACAAGATCGGATCTCAGTGAGAAAAATATCCCATTAGTTATAGATGCCTATTGTGTTCTGTATATTATCCTTCAGGCAAAGGGGGAAAAGTTGCTGCCAGGGTGAAGGTGGCGTGGCTGTCTGCTGAGTTCGAACAGCGAGTCAGAAGGCTCTGAGAAGAGCTCAATATGTGGATGAGGAAGGCCTTGAAAAATCACTTTAACAGTCAGCCACAGTAATGTGGTGTGGTGTAATATACTCTACCGGGTCTTGAAGTTCTGTGGGCTGTTAAGAATTGTGTGGAGCTTGGTGTAAGTTTATGAATATAATGCTGTCTGTTAATGCGCCAACAATTTTTGGGTTCCTTTTTCTGTGCATTTACATTTATGCTGTATTTGTCACTGATCCTATGAGTTCTGCCACCCTGTACAACAACAAATAAGGGTGCTTCCTGTAGCGATAGGCATTCTGCTGCATATGTTGTGTAGTAACAAAGATTAACTATTTACCAAAACATAAATGTGTATTGCATACCAAAATCAGTGCAAAATTCAAATTGCAATTAAAAAAATAAATACAATAGAAGCTTTGGAAATATATTAATGGAGCAGAACTTAAAAAGGGGAAGAATATTCATGTCCATTTCAATGGTAGGGGGTAGGGATGCAGCCCCAATGCCTTGTGGAATATTGAGGGGTATAGAGAGATGCTAAAATGGAGTTCTCCGTTGACTGCAAAGGAAGCAAGCACATGATTGTTGAACCCATAATTCAACAAGAGTCTGTAGCCATTTGTGGCTTTCTCCTGTCTATTTCCCTCTCCATACTGGCTGCAGTATTAACTCTCCAGGCCTTCTCTTCACAGTCTGATGTTGCATTGGCATGCAGGATCTTGCTGAACTCTCCCATGTCCCCTTCTTTCTCTTCATCAGGGTCATGCATTCCATGGGTGTGGAGTGGGGGCCCCTCAAGGCCACAAAGGCAGCAGCTGCAAATAAAACACAGAGATGTGATCTGTCTGTATGGTCACGATACAAAGCAAAAGTTAAGTTTCAGAACTCCCTTCCCTTACTTTAAAATTTTAAACAAGACATGCTTATTGACACTTCAACCTTGGAATGCTTTATTGTGCAGCACTGTTCTCCATCCACAGCCATGCTGAGCATGGCCCAGCAGGGGCATCGGGGGAGGGGTTGGACCAAAGGGAATTGTTTGGTTGTGCGAAACAATACATTTTCAGTCCTTATTTCCATGGATATCTGTGCAGGGCAAAGGCACTGAACACTGGTGCTATTTTCCACAGGAAGTAGTTTTTTTAGCTATCTTGCTCCTGTGGGTAAAAATGGCACAGAGAGCACAGCAGCTGCTGGTGGGCCTGTATGCTGCTAGCCTGTGCACTGCAATGCTGCCTGCCGAAGTCATTGCAGACTGGCATTGGAAAGTGTCCTACCGCAGAGGAAGGAATAATATAGCTGGTCCTAGAAAGAATCGGAGAGGGTTGCCACAAACATACATGACAATTTCATTGAGATCTCTCTTGAGGATTCCAGGGACATCCCTGTGTACATAAACTACTCCCATCCCTCCCACCCTGGGCTAATTCTACAGGGGAATGAAAAGCAGCTGACAACTCTACTTCTGTTTGTTGTACCGCTATCTCTTCTAGTACAAGTAAATTAATGAAAAATTGATACCCGTGTCCTACTGCGTTGGGAGCCATCTGAACGTTTAAAAGGAATGGGAAATGCATTCACACACTTACCCAAGATTTCTTCCTCTGCAGTGGGGTGGCCCATGTTCGACTGGCTAGGCTGTGGGGGAGTCTCAAACAGATCCTGCCTTGAGCCATAGATTGGACCCCTTGGCTGCATGTCTTCCATCCTCCTCCTGCTCCTTGCTGTTCATGTCAGGCATCTGCCTTTCAGGCTTCTTAGAGGTGACCGTGGTGCTCTGAAGAGTGCACGAGGGGTCTCTTCCAAGTAAGAGCAGCATGTCAGCACCAGGTTGATTCTTAGCTTCCCTGGCCTTCTGGTATGCTGGCTGAAGTTCATGTGGTTTCACGGAGCACTGCTTCTGATCCCCATCATATTCCTGCACCAGAATCCCTCATGCGATCATCTTGTAGATGTCTGCATTTCCCATGATTGCTCTGTAGCTGTGCCTGCACTGCTTCTTCTTCTCACAGGTCCAAGAGATCCAATATCTCCTGCTTACTCCAGGCAGGAGCACATCTGGAGTGTGCAGTTGTCATGGCCAGTTGGGTTGCACACAACAAGGGCATGCTTGCAAGATGTGCAATCAGGAAGAGGCATTTCAAAAATATGTGGGATTTTTAAAGGTGGGATGGCTTTGTGCCTGGGCAGTGTTCATAATTGTGACCAGCATGGACAGTGTTGGGCATTGTGGGATAGTTGTAGGAGAACTGTTAGGGTTGGCATAGGATCAACCAGTGTCTACACTTGCACTATGTTGACCACAGTAGGTCGGAGCCCTCCAAGCAACCCATTACTGTGTCACTGTAACGGGTAGTTTACATCATTGGGAGACAAATTTAATGTAGACACATACGTAACTAGGCTGACACAAAGTGACTTACATCAACTTAACTTTGTAGTGTAGATCAAGCCATAGTGGGCAAGAAACTCACATCTTGAATAATAACAATAAAAATAATCTGTGATTATTAAATCTCCCAGGGGACACACATTCCCTAATGAATTCTTGCAAGGAAATGACTGGCTGCAATAAGTCCATTTCTTGTGAGACTACTGCAAACTCCTCTAGTGCATTTCATTCGTGTACAGTTGCTATTAAATCTCAGATTAGAATTTTCTGCTTGTGCTGAATTAATATTATCCTCTTCATGTCCCACTTGGACCATGTAGCTCCTATCTCCAAATTCATCCACTGGATTCCCTTCATTTCCTAAATCAGTTCACTTCTTCCACTGTGCCAAGGATTTCAGCTTCACTATTCCCATCATTTCTTTCTCCATTGCTCCATATACCTGGAATAACCACTTTCTCTCCCAGTGTTCTGGGCTCTTTTTACTTTTTATTTAAATCCCTCCTGAAAACTGATGTTTCCTGAGAGGCCCACAAATTCAAACCCACATCAGCATAAATCCCAACATAAATGTCTCCTCCCCAATATTAATGTTTTTAAAATGTTGATAGTCTGTTAATTCTATCCTCTGGGCCTCCCAATGTATATTTACCTAATCTTTGTATTTTAGGCTTATAGACTGCAGATGGCTACATCTTCATGCATCTCTGGGCCTGCATGGAACCCTGCTGAAGTCAGAGGTGCATCTGGGTGATCAGTTGGAAAGATGTAGCCCTTGTGTTGTAAGGTCCCCAGGGAAGTGACTGTTTTTGTTTACTTCTTAAATGTGGTTAAGCACACAGTCAGTGCTTAACAAATTACTATTAATAATAATAATAGGTGCTTCCCTGGAAACTGGCTTTGAGAGTTGCTGGAAGTTTGACTGAGGCATTGGGCCAGATTCTAATCATAAACACTGACAAAAACCATTTAAGTCAAAGTAGCGAAGGCAATCAATTGTGGCTCTTTTAAACGTAGACACTCCTCAGTTCTCTTAAACAGTTCAGTGTGTCAGAGAGGCATGAATTTTTTCTGAGCCAGTTAACCCACGCAGAATTCTGGTAAAGCAAGCCTTTGCTTTTTTCATAGGTGATAAGCCAGCACACACATCCTCACTTCAACCTATAAATATAGGGCATGTGTACAAAGTATCAATGTTCTCATTTAATAAATTCCTGGTACCCCACCTGAATTTTTGACAGATGCTGCATTTTTAACCTTTCCATGTCCCTAATACAGTTTATCAAGTAATTTATCAAGTTTATAGATCCCTCAAATAATCCATGCTACACAAGAAAGATGACTCAATTTCACTGAATAGCTGTTCACAAACCACTTGTTGATGGATACATTCTGTTAGCATCCTGAAAAGGTTATATTGTATATCTAGGATTCATAGTTAGACTACAAAATCCTATTATTAGTCCTGTGATTAAAAATATTGCTTCACAGAATGAGATTTCCCAAGAGAAAGTCAAAGGATGTGTAAAAGTACTTACTTTTTAAACATGGTTTTCCTTTCATTAGACAGTTTGGGGGGATAAAGAATAAGAGGGAATTTAGTGAAAACACTCCAATGGATCAGATCAATTCAGAGTATTATGCTGATAGTCCTTCCATGCTGAATCCCTGTTCCATAGAGAGAGTTATTCATAATGTAAAAGTAAAAAAGATCTGAAAATGGTCCAGCTATGCTACTAACTTCCTATATGAACATTGCGTGTCACTTAATCTCTGTGCACCTCAGTTTCCCATCTGTAAAATGGGGATAATGATACTTCCCTATGTTTAAAGGGTTTTGTGAGGTCAGATTCTCAGATAGTAGAAAGCATTGTAGCCCTATGAACTTCAATGGAGCTATGTCACTCTTTACCATCTAAGGATCCCTCTGATTAATATTTGTGAGGCTACAAGATGCTATGGTGAAGAAGGTCATATAAGCAGAAAGTATTTCCTGAAAAACACAGATTCTATAACTGTAAAAAAGAAAACCAAAATTCTTAATAGTTTTTACATGCCTAAATGTTTTAAGCACGACCACGGGTTTGACACACACACACATCACACCACATCACATCACATCACCCAACAGCAATAGATACAACCTATCCAAACAGAATGGTATATATTAGGTTTTTACATCAGTTGTTTTAAAACCTCTTCTGATTTTAATGGACAAAAGGCAACAATCACCTTTGACACATCTGATTTATATTATTACTTTAAAAATGGTATAAGTACAAAAAGGTTTCTGATATGATATTTTGTTAAACAGTAAACATGATTTTTTAATTATAAAATTAATCCCTCTTGTACTGAGCATTCATATGGAAAATCCAAGTACAGAGGAAGGTTTGATGTCAAAATTATAAACCACTTCAAATAGGATGTATAATGAAAATCCAGACCAGATTGTCACTGATAGCAGCACTGTTGAATGTAACTATAATACATTACATTATATAATATTCAGCCATACAAGACAGAAACTAAAGAAAAATATTTCCATTAGGACTAGAACCAAGCAAATGTGTTGCCTGATATTATACAAATTAACCTTTGATCTGGAGAATATAGGGGAAATAAACTACAAACTGTGCTATTTGGAATGCAGAGAGCTGATAATCATGATACAGCTGACTTCTTAATGTTTTATAAATGTACCATAAATGGAAGATTCTTGTAAATCAGTATCCATGCCAGCCAAGAGTTCAAAGAACATGGATGATCATGGTGTATTTGCTCATTTAAATGGACCATCTCTTTGTTGTTATGAATAGCAAGCTAAAAGAGAACTTCTTACTTTTTTGCGCTTTGGAAAAATTAGCCTGTGATTGTTTGTGCCATGCAGACTTGTTTAACTTTCCAAGAACAAATATTAAACTCACTCCTACGTTTGCAAATAAATTAAATTTTAATGGGAATTGGGCATCCAAATCCTGTATCCAGCTTTGAAAATCTCACTTGTGAAGTTTAATATAATCATGCCAGTGTTTCAGACAATAGAAAGTGAAGTGATTCATATTCTATCCTCTTCTGGTGAATAACAATATGCAGGAAAGGGTAATGCAGTTAATATATTATAATTATTTATATAGTAGAAAATGACAGATGCAATAAATGTATTTTCGTCCTGAGCCCCAAAGTAAAAACAGGTGCGCCGGGGGGGGAGGGGGAGAGAAGAATCAATCAGAAGTCATCATTGAGGCCTGACTAACACAAGTTTTAAAACACACCTCCTTTTCCCCAATCTACACAAGACCTAATGGCGTGTTTCTCATTTTCTGGGTGCATCTGAATGAGATCCTGTGGAAAAAACAGTATGTGGTCCTGTACCTAAAGATTGTCTCATAATGGATGTGCACAAAGGGCAGAATTATGGATGTAAAGACTAATTTAATTCTGAAATTTCCAAACTTTTGAGTATTTGGCTTAGCAATTTTATTTTTCTTAGATTTTTTTTTATGTGGAACACATACAAACTGCATTTATGGTGATGACAGCCTTGTGATGCATTTATTATGTACCTTTGATGGCCACATGTTCACTCTGTCCAATGATCCATTTCCCTCTGGACTTCTTTTAACATCTCAAATCCTGAAGTAAATGTGCAAACACAAAAGGCCTACTACAAAAATGTTTCCCTCTTTTCTCCAAATGTAAAATAATACTAGAGTGAGGCCTATTACAGACCATTTTCACTCCTGCCTCATTGACAGATTTAAGATCTAATATCTTGTCATCTTTATGCTTTTGGAAAGGGAAGATTCTCAGCTTTCCTATGGAACCCAACATTTCCTTCTGTCCCTTGACATAATTTTATAAAGACTTTCTCTTATTTATAGATAAAGACTTTAGATCATTTTAAGAGGTTTTTAAATTACTATTTTCTGTTCCCTTCACAGTTAGATTCATGATACTAAAAGAATTTGGCTTTACTGATGGAGGGATACAAAAAATGGCCTAAAACCTTTGTAAATAAATGTTTTTTGGTGTTTTCTGTAAAATATATGGCTTGTAAAGAACATACAACAGTGCAGTATTGTATAAAGTTTTTAATGACTTTTATCTGGTGTGAACTGCATATCATTCATGGCTTCACCAACATAAGGCATTATAACCAACCCCCACTCATGCCAATAAAACCTTTATACCACAGTGCACTAGTGTGTGTTCTCTATTAATCTCCTTTAAAAAAACACAATGGGAAAATTTACGTTTACTTAGTTAGTTTCAATGCCAGGCAAATAGCTACTGTCATTCATTCATTTAAAATGCCTTGTATCATAGCAGATGTCAACCTATTTTGTCCAAGACTTAAGGAAGAAAAAAAATATTGTATTGCCATTGGAACGCCATGTTTACCATCCTCAAAAGAAATGTCATATTTCACAATGGTGGAATGGCTTGACTTTGTTTTAAAAAGGAAATTACTTAAATATACATATGTTGTGCTGTTGTTCTACTGTTCTAATGTTTGTTTTGAACTGAAGAACTAATGAATCAATGCAGATGTGCTTCAATGTGAAAGAACATATTTAAAGTACATTTTTTTCTTGTCATTCATGCAAAATTTCAACAGAAATAGCATATTTTTATGAGGCAATTTGAATTTTGGCATTAAACGTTCACAACTAATCAGTTTAGAAGCTGAAAGTATTTATCTGTATAGCATAAACAGCATGTTAGCATGTTACAGACCAGTATAAAGATAAGCAAAGAAATCCTGGTTTCATTATAGTCAATGGCAAAACTCTCATTGTCTTTAGTAGGGACAGGAAAAATTTCCAGCCAATACTACTAGTAAAACATACAATTATTTTTTCTTCTTTTTTTTCAATGGAAAATGCTGCTTCTGTCAAAATAGAAATGTTTGAAAAAATGTTTATTTTGACCAATATTCCCACAGAAAAATATTTTGAAATAAAAATTTGTTTGGGAAAAAATTTATTTCGGGATATTCTAAATTTTGTTTCAAATATTATTTTTATTTTATATTTTTACATTATTTCTTGTATTAGTATTACTACCGATATCATAATGACAGTAGTTGAAATATTTTATTTTATTCTTAAAATCATTAAGGCAGCTGGTATTTAATACTGTTTGAAACTTTTTTTTTTAATTTTCTGGATCCAAGTGTGTCTGGTTTGTGTTGTAATGAAACAATCTGACATGTTTGTCTCTCTCTCCCTTTTGTTTTCTCCAGTTTATTAGTGATTTGTTTAGGCTGCCTTTCCTCAGGTGTTGATCATATAATTGCACTCCTCATTTTCCATGTTCTAACTTGGCAAGAATTGACCTAACAAACTATTTTGTAGAGCAGTTAGTTCTGGATTGCTTTTTAACAAATGGCTGATTGAGATCAATTTACAGAACAGTAATATTTCCTACTATATTTTAATAAGTACCCTTTATGACAACCTGTAAGGGAAGGGTTGTTAGTAAACTGGAGCAAAGGGTATGGTGTAACACAGTCTGTAAAAGTCTGATCTGCTGCATCAGTTATTGCAGTGAAGCTTGTGTGAAGTCCTTTCTGAGAGCACACTTAATTCCACTTAAGACTGCTAAACTCTAGTTTTTCCTCTGACAAACATTAGTGAGAATTAAATCTGTTTGGAACACTGATTCATGTAATGTAGTCATGCCCCAGTGTGACCATATACTGGCAGGAGATATAAGATCATATTAAAAAGATTACAGATACAAACATCCTGATCCATCCCACAGGGACATTGTACTTGGAAACCAAGACAGGGGCTGGGGAAGGAGATCACAAATGTGTAAGTGAGCAGCAGTGAGTAGACAGACCACTTACTCCTCAGACCTGGAAATGCATGGGATTTCCATCAAAAGCAGTGGTATAGGCAGGATGCAGTGGTTACTGCTACAGATATGCTGTAATTTGAGCTGAAATGAATAAACTGAATGTTTAAGAACAATACAACTCTAAGTGTATATGTCATCATCACTATCTCCTGTTTCCAATGCCAAGGTTGGGTAGAGATGACTTCTGTTGGATTCTTGGCTTAGGTAAGTACCTAGCATGCCATCCATCTCAAGTCTAGGCCCATTTTACAGACTGGCAAATGAGGAACAGAGCGATTTAGTGACTTTCCCAAAGTCACAGAGGAAGTCTGTGGCAGAGTAGGAACTAGAATCCAGTTTTCCCATGTCCCTGAGGGTATATGGGTTCCCTTTTTTAATGGTTATAGTTTTGAAAGGACAAACTTAGTGTCTTTGACTTATTTGGAATGTAGTCTAACATGAAAGGAAAATCAGTGTGTTGTGT
Source organism: Emydura macquarii macquarii (assembly GCF_026122565.2). Taxonomy (NCBI): domain Eukaryota; kingdom Metazoa; phylum Chordata; order Testudines; family Chelidae; genus Emydura; species Emydura macquarii. The sequence goes on along the minus strand of NW_027131527.1, from coordinate 18,486,439 downwards.
TTATTGTTGGAGGTAAAATAAGGAAAGTTGGGGGAAGGAGAAGTACAACCCACCACCTTCTTTTAATATGCAGAAAGAAAACTCCTCCTCCTCCTCTCCCTGGCTTGAGGGAACAACATTTCCATTTTGGCTGATGTAATGAGAGCCTCCTTTCTTCTTTCAATCTTCTTCAATCACTACTTAGAATGATAAAAATTAACATCCTAATTTGTTACACGTAGTTTTCCAAATGAAAATGAACATATTACTAAAGGAGTTAATGAGAAATGTTATATATCTTGTTGATGTATAGTTGAGCTCTACACACTGGAGGTATCCTCTTACAGATTTATGACCTTCCTATACCCCTCTTCTTAGGGGAGACAATCTCTCTCTCACTCACCTCCAGATCTGCTCCTTGTACCACCATACTGTGTACAGTATAGTCAACTCCAAAGGCTCAAAAACCATGAGGCTGTCACTATAAAAACATGACATTTCCCCAAAAAATCATGATGATATTTTTTACGATTATATTGGTTTTTGGTCAGTCTCTTGATTTTGCTGAACTTTCCCTACCCATCCTGAGTGTGTGTATGTGATGATTAATGTTTTGACCACTATCCCAAATTATTGGGTAAGGTGATTTTGGCCACTAATACAGGATCTCTCACCCCTACATGTGCCCAATCCCTGTCCAGCAAACTCCCTGTCTGACCCTCAACCTCCATATCAGTTCTTCCCACCCCAATCAATATTGCCCCTCTGTCATTTCTGTCATCGTCCCCCCTCCTCCCTCCCCCCCCCCGAGCCCACATATCTGCAAGAAGTCTTCACCTGCCTTCCAGGTCTGCCTCAGGGTCCCTTTCTTATAGACTTTAAGGCCAGATGGGATAATCATCTAGTCTGACCACCCGTACATTGCAGAACCTCACCCAGCTGTCTTGTAATAGACCCATAACCTCTGGCTGAATTATTGAAGTCCTCAAATCATGATTTAAAGTTCAAATTATAGAGAATCCACCATTTACACTAGTTTAAACCTGCAAGTGACCCATGCCTCATGCTGCAGAGGAAAGTGAAAACTTCACAGGATCTCTGCCAATTTGACCCAGGGGGAAGTTCCTTCCTGACCCCAAATATGGTGATCAGTTTGACTCTGAACATGTGGGCAAAACCCACCAGCCAGTCACCTGGGAAAGAAGTCTCTGTAGTAACTCAGAGCTCTCCCCATCTAGTGTCCCATCACAGGCCATTGGAGATATTTGCTGCTAGCCGTCACAGATTGGCTACGTACCATTGGAGGGGTCTTATCATACCTTCCCTTCCATAAACTTATCAAGCTCAGTCTTGAAGCCAGTTAGGTTTTTTGCCCCCACTGCTCCCCTTGGAAGGTGGTTCCAAAACTTTACTACTCTGATGGTTAGAAACCTTTATATAATTTCAAGTCTAAACTTTCTGATGGCTAGTTTATATCCATTTGTGCTTGTGTGTACCTCAGCACTTAATTTAAATAACTCCTCTTACTCCCTGCTATTTATCCCTCTGATGTATTTATAGAGAACAATCATGTCTCCCTCTCAGCCTTCTTTTGGTTAGATTGAACAAGCCAAGCTCTTTGAGTCTCCTCTTATAAGATAGATTTCCATTTCTCAGATCATCCTACTACCTACGTCTATTCCAGTTTGAATTCATCTTTCTTAAATATGGGAGACCAGAACTGCATGCAGTATTCCAGACGAAGTCTCACCAACACCTTATATAACACTACTAACATTTCCCTATTGCTATTGGAAATACTTCACCTGATGCATCCTGGGACTACATTAGCCTTTTTCACTGCCACATCACATTGGCAAATCATAGTCATCCTGTGATCAACCAATACACCCAGGTCATTCTCCTCCTGTCTCATTCAACTGATAAGTCCCCAGCTTATAGCAAAAATTCTTGTTAGTCCCTAAGTACATGGCCTGGCACTTTGAATTATTACATTTCATCCATTTCCTATTACTCCAGTTTTCAAGGTCATCCAGATCTTCTTGTATGATATTCTGGTCCTCCTCCATAGGCAATACCTCCCAACTTTACGTCATCCACAGATTTTATTAGCACACTCCCACTCTTTGTGCCAAGGTTATTAATAAAATATGTTAAATAAGATTTGATCTCAAGACCAAATCCTTAACAACTTCACTGGTAACCTCCCTCTAGCCTGACAGTTTACCTTTCAGTAGGACCCATTGTAGTCTTCCCTTTAACCAGTTCCTTATCTATCTTTCAATTCATATTAATTGCAATCTCCTCCAATTTAATAATTTCCCATGTGGAACTGTAACAAATGCATTACTGAAATCCAGGTAGATTAAATCTACTGCATTTCCTTTGTCCTTTCTTGCCCTTCCCAAGCTTTGTGTTACAGAAAGGGAGAAGGGAGAAACAGAGGAGCCATCTTGCTTCTCACAGGATGGGCTGGGAGGGAAGGTGCAAGCCACCCTGAGCTACTGGACTTTTTCTTTCTGCTCCCTTATCTACTTTCTCTTCCCGTGAGAATGTCATCAGCTTCTGTGGGGAGGAGGATAGTGCTCTGCCTACTTCCACATCAGGGATGCTGTTCCCCAGGAGGCAGGCAAGTGGAGAAAACAGCCAATCCAGAGATGGTTTTCCTCCGAGATGGGGCTGAAATTCATGAGAGCACTGGACCTTCTTGTGTCATCACAAGACTGGTTCCAGCCCTGGCTGAAATCCCATAACTCAGGAAAATTGCAATTGAAAATGGTGTGGAATCGGAACTTCACATGAGCATTGTGCTTTTTGGATTGTGACTGTTTAATAATAGCCAGAGTGTAGAAGCAGTAGTAGTGGGCCACCAGGAAGAGAGAGAGGGAAAGAGTTAATTGGGCATTCCCCAAAAGTACTGAATCATAAATAATTCTCAATACCAAATTTGTTTGATTTCTTGTCTAACTGTTTTTGTCTTAGCCTTGATTCATTTATCACCTTAAATGATAGTTTAATTACCTATTAATAGTGGTAATACTTTATAAGTTGCGTTTTGTTTATTAAAATTCACATGAGCAGATTATTTTCTTGGGGGGGGACATCTTTTTTACTATTTACTATCTTCTATGAACATTAAATGCATTCTAGATCCATTTCCAAATGTTTCAACTCAGATAATGAAATTAATTGGTTGGATGTATGAAAAAAGACAGTGTTAATGCATCATGGGTCTGACAAGTGTGAACACAAATGTGAAGTGAATACAAAAATCATTTTGCTTTGAACTGGCAAGCCGATTTTAAAAGCTTAAGATAGATGATGGATGTCAGGGAAATCAGCTCTACCTGTCTGACATCAAGTTACACTTTTCTAACTTAAATGGCCATTTAGCAACTTTTACAATGACATACTGTTTCTTAAGATCAGCTTTCACTATTACTGGCCCATTGCTGCTGGTGAGGTAAAATTCTAACCTGTCTGACATGCCACTTTTTTAGCCCACAAAGAATGATTGGTCCATGAGTATGCTTCACCTGTGGATTTAATTTTCACTTTCACAGCAGACATACACTATAATGGTTTCCTGTCATTGCTACTCATGGAAGGCATTAAAAGTTCAAATAACAAATGCTCCTTAGCTGTGGGATTAAAAAAAAAAAATTCCTCTCACTGAAACAAGTGAAGGCTTTTTTTGATCAAGGAAAACTATAGCTGAGAGTTGTGGAGGGTGTACGTTGTGTGTATGTGTGTGCATGTACTTTTGGGTAGTGACCCGACAGGTTAATGATCCCCGAGAGACAATAATGAGTTGGTTGGAAGTTAAGGGTTTATTAAAACAACAGAAATATAAAAATTAGATTGGGGGGGGGGGGGGTACAGCTATTACTTTTAGAGCAAGTTTTAAATGAAAGCTAAAAGGGAGAGAGGAGAGAAAGGGTTAACGTCTTACCAGCATCAGAAAGAGCTGCAACATGACACCCAGAAGCTTGCTGAACAGCAGAAACACAGAAAGACGGCTTGTACGATACACGCTCGGAGTCAGTCGGGAGCGGGAGAGATAGGGACAGGCCAGATGATGAGTCTGGCGGACGGTGAGCTCTCTCAACCGGAGCCTGGAGCGTGCCCCAGTTTTATACTAGGGGCTTCAGGTAGCCAAGGTTGCTCCGGATTGGAGGGGAGATATTTGAACCAGGACAAACCTTTGGCTGGGTGATGAGGCAGCTGCTCTCAGTCACCTGGTCAGTTTCGGGAGGGGCGAGGAAATGGCCTAATAAGGTCAGGTCGAGGTTTTGCTGATGCACCAGGTGGTTAGGTGGGGGCGAGAGGTGGACATACCAGGTACTGTATTGCAACAGGTAGGTTTTATCAAGCTCAGTATTATTCTGTTCAACAGCCAAAACAATAATATGAAATACCTTAGAATTTTATTGCTGGAAGTAGGAGTCAGTTAATGATATTCGTCTCCTTTTTTCACCCTATTGGTGGGGTGGTTCATTTAATGTTGGATATACTCCAGGTCAAACTATTGAGTAAAGTCACAAGGCATGAATATCCCTTAGGAAAAAAAGAAAGAAATGCAAGGCACTCTTAAATGTCAAGTATTATTATTGTATTAACTCTCAGTGCAGTTTTACATCTGAAAACATAAAGCCATATCCTGGTCCTTTCAAAGTCAGTGGGAGTTTTGCTATTACCAGGATTAGGCCTCAGTACCTAATTATAACACTTGAATGGAAAGTGAAGATAAATGGAGAAATGGTAATCAAGGTAGAGTAATAAACTGTAACAAGAGCAGAAGGGAAAGCTATATGGATCCTCTTAACCTTGATACCTGCAGTAGGTATTCAGCCCTTGTTAAGACAGAGTGAGAAAAGATTGTGAGCTTGCACAGTGACCAAGAGACAAGACCCGAAAGAGAAGTGCTAGTAAGAAAATGACACAATATGCCTGACAGTAAAGAAAAGCAGCTCAAGACGTCTTGACCCTAATAAACAGCATGATGTCATTTTCTGGTTGCTAGAAAAAAGACACGCCAATAAGAGTTTCAGGTATCATGAAGAATTCTGTGAAATTCTCACTGACTATTGTCCACAATGACGTCATCTATAATCAGGACCCCAGTTAGTCTATAGCGCAATAGAAGTAAATTCCTTGGCATGCACCCCTGTGGCAATGTTAATTTATTCTATCTTCATGAAATCCCCAGCCCCCTCATTCTACAAAAACACACAGTAGAACATGAAACAAGCCAATCCTTATTGGGGAAGAGGAAGAGGGAGTGGTTATGGTCTCTAGACAGTATGTCTCCTGAGGCTTCATTAGCAGTCACAATGTAGTCCTGGCAGCCTGCGTGGTAGAGAAGATGGGAGCATTTAGCCAGCTTCTATGACCCATTTCCCTGGCTCCCCACGCCCCAGACAGTTCCTGTCATCAGCCTACATTTTTGATTCCTCCTCGTTACCTGGCTGCATGCTGGGCTCTAGCTCTGATTCTTTGACCCCTTATTGTCTTGCTCCAGATTACAGTGCCTGGGACATTCTCTGTAATCCACTTTAACTCCCCCTTCTTGGGAAAGCTGGAGAGCAAAAGATAGCTGCAGCAAGGTCTCCGCAGATAGGTCTCAGCAAGGCAGAGACACAGAAAACGAAATGTGAGGTGCCTGGCTACAAAAAATGGCATTTTAGAGAAATGCCAAATTCTGAGGCCCTGGAATCATCAAGAATTATCTCAGGAACATGGAGGCAAACTGGAAATCTGGTACAAGTGATGAGAGAGACTTCTTTTTTTCTCTTAGCAGTGAAAGAACACAGAATCGGGAGAGTAGCTAATGGATGTACAGATGGTGTAGAGAGAATGATTTGGACTTGACATAGGGTTGAAGTGCCTTCTGTGATGAAAGCTTGTTTGGATTAGATGGTCTACATTTGAACGGCTAAATACTAATCTTGGTTCTGGATGGAGTCAATTTACAACTTGCCTAACAAAGTAAAGAGGGAAGGACAGAAAAGCTTTTGCCTACCTCAGATTTTCTCACCGAAGCTTCCAATATATAAAATATAAGACAAAAGATGGAACTGTTTGGAAACAGAAGATGAAGAAGAACAGTGTTTATGTACTATATAGTCTATGCACAAATGTGAGGAAGATGGGGAAACAAGCAAGAACTGGAAATATTACTGAACACAGATATTCTGATCTACTTGGAATAATTTAAGACTAGTAAAATTATTTCCATGATATTGTAACTGGACACAATCTGCCTAAGGAAAAAAGAACAAGAATATGGGATGGAAGGGGTAGAATTAGGTTAAATGTATTCACAAGTGCTAGTGAGTATAGTTTGACAATGGAGGTGTGTGGCTGTGAAATTTTATTGAGAAAGATTACACAGAACGAAATACAGAGGAGAAATGACAGGCCGTTAAGAGCAAAGAAGAGAATGGAAAGCTATTGGACCAATTCTTGAAATCACAGGACACTTCAGGAGATTTATCAGTTATGCAGATATCGATTTGATAACAAAATGCAAAAGATCTCAATAACACTGGACCTCCTTCCAGTTATTACACTAACATTTAAGACCTTTTGTCTGCAGTATACAGTGTCTCCCTCCAAAAGCTGTACTCCCATGACACATATTTGTTATGAATCATTGTCTGTGCTGAGGCAATAATAGGCCTCTTTAATAATAGTCCATTATACTTCAATGATAAGACTCTGTTATGACTGTTTAAAGCCACTGACAAGTAGTGGGTTTATGGGAGGCATTCAGCAGTGGCTGGAGGCATTCAGCTTGTGCAGAAAACATCCATGCAGAACACCTCTAGGGATACCTGCAGAATGTACACAGAAGCAACAGCTGCTACACCTTTCCCTGCAGTGCAGGCTCTGGATAATCAGTCTAATTATTTATTTATTGTGATTAATCTCATATACGAAGGCACCCATTTACCATACCAAGTGCCTCTGACATTTTTAAAAACACAATACAACAAAAAACAAAATCAGTGGCAATGCCCAATAAAACTCCATTGCTAGCAAAACCCAGTAAGTGGGATTTACCCCCAACAAATCTCCATCCCCTATAAACAGTCACCCCCACCAACCCAACAGCATAAAGAAGCTTGATCCACAGCTGAGGGCCTCTCACGGTGAATGGTCTCTCAACCTCCTCTGTTAACTCCTGGGGGATCAGGCTTGTGCTCCTCTGCCACCACAGCCGTGGCAGTAGTAGAGCTGGTTGGAACACTTTCATAAGAAAGAAAATATGCGGTGTCATCAAAGTGTGAATGTTTAATGCAGATGTAGGGGGGTTTTCATGACACGTTCGTTGGGCAGGTTTTTGGGGGGGGGAGGGGGGGGGAGAGAGACTTGATTGCTGGGTTGTTATGATATTGGCTTAAGAAGTGGGAGCTTCAAGTTGAAATCCCTGATCTTCCTGCGATGAAAACCTCTGCTCTGATATAGGCACAGCAGGGACTTGGACCTGGGTCTTGCATGTTCAAGGGTGGTAGCCCATCCACCAGACTACAGAGTGTGACACACTCACTAGGCACATTTCCATGTTCATGAAAATGCTCAAAAATTTTGGTTTTGTTCCGAGGTAGAATGAAAACCAATTCTGAAATATTGAAAGTTGCTACAAAATGGAGTTATCATCCTGCAAACAGCTCTAGACAGTAAAGCAGGTAGAGAAAGACAGCCTTCCAAATAGGCAGGTCACAGGCCATTTGGGGCTTTATAGAGGGGAAAAAAATACATCAAACACTAGCTGAAAAGGCAAGCAGCCACTATAAATTCCGTTTTATATGCTCTTGGTAAGATATGTCACTTACCAGGTAGACTGTCGCATTCTGCACCATCATCATTTTTGGAAGGATTTTAAAGCATAGTCTTAAATAGCTTCAACATAACAAATGCTATAGTAATTGGGGTGCTGCTAGCAGCTTTAACTTTCACCTCCTTTACATTCACAGCACATGTGCACCAGGGCTTTCACCAACCTTTCTGCAAATGCAAAGGGAGAGCCAAAATCTGACCCATAAACTCCGACTGAGGGCCTTTTAAAAAGAAAATTGTATAGATACTATGCAGAAAACAGCTTAGAAAAAAGGAGAAAAAGATAGACATGAAGTAATAATATTGCATTATTGCCAACTACAAGCACTCAAAAATCCTGAGTCAGGCCCCAACATCATAAGTTTGGCTTAAATCATGAGATTTAATAAATACATAAATAAACTGAGTTTTTTGTTTTGGCTTCTGATTTCTAAACCTTAAAGAAGGGTCACATTTTTGAGCTTTTCTCTGCAACAATCAGGAGGTGAAAATTCCTTCTTTAATGGGGGGAGCCCAGATGCTCATGCAATCACATGCCTCCAGGAGATGGAACTTTAAGAAAAATACCAAATATCTGGAGACTCATGATAAATTGCAAGAGTGGGCAATGCTGATCTTGGAAGCATTGAAAGAGAGGCAATATGATTTAAGACTAGAAAAGAGAGGGAGAGTTAGAAAGCCAATAGTAAAAGCAAGGAGAATAATTTACTAAAAATAGTAAAGAAGCACTGATATGATTTTGAAACATACTGATCTAGAAAAGTAAACTCAATGCAGTCGATAGAAAATTCCAAAAAGATACCATGATTGACAAACGTTTCATACTGAGCAGTAAAAAGATATGATTGTAAAATGCAGTTCACAGGTTAATGTCAGGAAAGTAACTCTTTAAATGATACTTAAATAAGTAAACTTTCATTACATTTAACAATTCATGGGGTTAAATTTAATATTTTTCACAAAGGGACAAAATAGGTAGTAGGTCTACTAGAAAAAAAATTCTCTTTCATGATTGACCATAAAAAGAATTCTCTACAAACTAATCTTTTTGGTTTGTTTTCTTGAAAGAAAAAAATCTGATATACTACTTCTGTCAATGCATCTTAACTTCTTGGGGTGCATTTTTTGTATTTTTAATTAACAAAATAATTAAAAAAAAACAACTGCAAACTCATGATGCAGCTTGCCGTAATTGTGCTGAGAAGCTAAAAAGCCATGCAAGCCTTCTTAAATTAATTGTAACGCTATTTCGTTTATGAGGAGCCAAGAATTAATAATTAACCTAATAATTCCCATTTCTGCATTTCTTTGTTAAAAATGAGTAATTTAATTTTATAATGAGGTGCTGGTACAATTCATGAACTGCACATTACCCAAGCTACTGGAAAATGAAGGCCTGTGCAGCTAGTACTACAGATTCCCTCACAATAAACATTCCATTCTGATAAATTCTTAATTTATTTCCATATGGCCTTTGAATTGCCTAGGGATTTACTGTATACTATTGTTAACCCATGTAATATTCATGTTATATTGCAGCTATTACGAGAAAGGCATAAGCTCTGTAAGCTACTGTCACAAGACGGGAGCATGGGAACATGCCCTTTAGAGAGACTGATACTATAACTCTGTGTTTTTCTAAGTGTGGGGCACACACTTCTGGGGACACACAGGCATGTATGAAAGATGCATAGAATAAGGTGGATAGGCTTTTAACAGCAAATGGTGAAATTGCAATGGGTGTGTGAATGATTTCAATTTCCTGAAGGGGGACTCAGCTTTGAAAAGACTAGGGCCATGTCTTGGCTTCAAGCTTATGTTAATATAAGTTATACCAGCATAAAGCTGCTGCAGTTATTACATCGTTTATACGCATGTATATGTAACCCTTCTGCCAGACCGCGTCGGCAGCAGCAAGGGCCGGGTTCCATATCTAGGGGTCCCTCTCAATGATACAACACCAAACTGGCTCGAGCCCCCACCCAGTCACCTGGGAAATTACACACTATTCCCTGGGCGCCCCCAAAGGGCAATACTTCCTCTCTCGCAAGCACAGAGTCTGAGTGTAGAAAGAAACCTTTTAATAGGAAAAGAGAGGTAACACAGCACTGGTTTGGGGAACAGTGCAAACAGAGTTCATGAACTCAATGAACCAAACCCCTCCCAGAGTACGGGGCGTGTCCTTCGCCTCTCCCTTCCTTCTTCCCCCTGTACTGACCAGCGTCGGTTGCAATGTCCACCTTGTGGGGTTGGCTTCACCCCCTATGCCGCTCCTGTCCGACATGGGCTTGACCAGGCCCCCTCTGCTGCTGTCTCCTGCCGCCTTCAGGCCTCGCTGAGTCCCCGACCGCTGGCAGCGACCACGCCTGTTTCCCACCGACCGCTGGCTCCGACCGCACCGGGTTCCCGCTGACTGCACTGGGCTGGCACCGACTGTGCCCACCCCTCTGCCAATCGCTGACCCAGCTGGCACTGACTGTGCCAGCCTCTCCGCTGACTGCACCGGCACCGATTGTGCCGGCCTCTCCACCAACCGCATCAGGCTGGCACCGACTGTGCCAGCCTTTCACCAGAGTAGCCTGGTGCTCACTCAGCTCTGTTAGTTGTCAGGCAAGGTTTCCCAGATCCTCTACTGGTTCAGCTCTTAGTGATTTCAGCTCATGGGTAAACTTTCTGCTGACATATAGGTAATGTCCCTGCTTTCAAGAAACAAAAGACTCCAAGATGAGTCATTGATTCTATCTTTTAACAATGGGGAGAGAGAATCACTCCATGCCTGGGGCAGCTCTTTACCAGGGCCATTGTGCTCCCAACAGGAGACTTCTCCCCCTCTCCCTTTCAAGGCTGAAACATCTGTCTGCCACCCTTGTGGAGCTCTGTTTAGTTTAGGGTGCAGATTCTATCATAACAGACTAAGCACAGTTTTGCTGACATCTGTTCATACAATTGAAGGACAACATTTCATTACCCCAGTAGTTAACACAAAAGTGGTTTGTAGCCCAAAACCAGCCCTGCTAACCATTTCCCATTATGCTCAGCACCTAGGTAAGTTATGCTAAATACTTAATTGTACTCATGCAGATACAAAGCCCATGCAAATAAAGTGCCCCCCTTGCAGCTGCTGAGCAGGGAGAGTGTCACTGAGACACTCAGACCTGGCTTACATATACTTGGCTCCTTGTGTCGACAGTGCTCATACTCCCTGGGTGTGCTTTTATCGATGCACAGCATGGTGCGCCATTGATAGGTATCCTAATGTGCGAGTTGCCACCAAAAGCGCTACCTTTTGGGAAGTTTTGGCAATGCATAATGGGGCTGAAAAGAGTCACACTGGATGACTAGAACATGGGGTCTACTTCCCACTTTGCAACTATGTCCATCCCATAATGTCAACTGTATCCCACAATTTTTGTACTTTTTTTCCCCCCCAAAAATCCCACTGTCATGAGCATTGCAATCACAGGACACATGAATCTGCAGTATTTGCAGAGCAGCAAGAAGAACCGAATCAGTGAGGAACATGATGATTTCTTGGAGAACAGATCACTGTGGGACATAGCGAGAACTAAATCAAGGTTTTTTGTGGCATTCATGGAGCAGCTGCAGATGTAGAATACCGCTTCTGGGCCTGAGAAATGAGTATTGACTGGTGGCATCACATTGTAATGCAGGTTTGGGATGATGAGCTGTGGCTGAAGAACTTTTGGATGTGATAGGGCATATTCCTGGATCTGTGTGCCATGCTCGCCCCATGTCTTCTGTGGTGTCTTCCGTTCAGGGACACTAAAAATGAGAGCTGCACGGACAATGAAGAAGACAGTGGTGATCGCACTGTGGAAACTTACAATGCCAGATGGATGAAATGACAGTTGAATGTGCTTTTGGTCATTGGAGGGATGCTGGCACTGTTTACTCACAAGATCAGATGTCAGTGAGAAAAATATCCCAATGGTTATCACTGCCTGCTGTATCCTGTATAATATCTGTGAAGCAAGGGGGGGGGAGGCTGTCTTTTGAGTTTGAACAGCCAGACAAAAAGGCTATTAAAAGAGCTCAAGGCAGATCTCCACAGCTCAGGGAGGCTTTGAAGGACCATTTTAACAGTGAGTCACAGTAATGTGTTTTGTTGTAGTGTGCTCTACCTGGCCTGGCTCTTTCGTGGCATGTTAGGAATTTTGTGGGGATTGCTGTACATCCAGGAATATAACATTGTAAATACGTCTATTAATTTTGTTTGTGGCTTATCGTTTCAGTTGTCACATTGTCAGTAACAAGTAATTGGTTGCTTTCAGATCTGCTAAGCACTCAGTAGCAGATGTTGCAAACTAATAAAGATAAGTTATGTTTTAAATAATAAACATTTATTTCGTAAAATAATTCAGTAGAAAAAAAGAAACAAATTTTAAAACAAATATATTTAAAATGTAATAAAACTTAATAAATTAAGAGAACAGAATTTATGACGGGAAAAGAAGATTCAGCTATATATATATATACACCAATCATGGCTTTCATGGGTCAGTGTATGTGTAACTGTGATTGTCTTCAGTGTCCCCTGGAGTAGAGTGATAAGGATAGTGCAGTGACCCTGGATGCTATGTGGAATGCTGATGGGGAGGGTTGTGACAGAATACACTCCTATATTCACTCCCTACACACTATTGTAATAATCTTTGTGCAAGGTATGCCTTTTTAAGGTATCATTTGAAAACTGATAATTTGCTGGTCAGTGTTGTCCTGATAAAATATATGTGCAACATTGTATGTGAAGTATTCATTTATTTGGCATATGCAATCTGGTCAAATCAAGCCACATTGTTGTCATCAATGATGTTCAAGCCATGATGACCTCCAGGAAGTTGTCAGTTGTTATATGGAGTTATAAGATTTCCCTGTATGATGATGAGAGTGCATGTTCAAAAGTCTCACATAGCCCCAAACTGGTGCTGGAGAAAGTTTTGCTTTGCAATTAAGATAGTTTCTTAAGTAGATACTAGTAAGCATTTTAGTTTTATTTTCCTTGTAACCATTTCTAACTTTTATGCCTCATTACTTGTACTCATTTAAAATCCATGTCTTTGTAGTTAATACATTTGTTTTATTGTTTTATCTAATGCAATGTGTTTAAATAGAAGTGTCGAGGTAACGCTATTTAAAATAAGATGACATTTTATTCCCTTAAAGGAATAACAGACGTAATATAGTTGTACTGTCCAGGAGAGGACTGGGCAGTACAGGATGTACGTTTTTCTGGAGGGTAATCTGGGACTGGGATGTGCTGGGGTCATTCTTCAAGGCTGGTGAGAGCCACAGTGTAACTGACAGGCTGCATTTACACACACACACTCGGGGTGTGGCTTGCATGCTGGAAGGCTGTTCGAGAGAGGCCCAGATGGGAGCTACTACAGCAAGGCACGGTAAAGCAGCCAAGGTTGTAAGGCAGGGATGATACAGTGCCCCACTAGTCTGGATTGTGCTGCAGTAATCCTGATATTGAGTTCTCAGTGGGCTCTAGAGCGAGCCCCGGTTTATTGAATCTGCATGCCCACCAGAGTTTGCAGCATCTGTGTTTGCTGCCTAAGAAGCCCCATTATGTCCTGGTGCATCTCCCTCTCCATTTCCTGCTGGAATTCCTGAGTCTTTCTCCTCTCCGCTCTTTCCTTCTCCAGGATGTCTGCAGTGTTCATCCTCCAGACCCTGATGCACCACTGGCTTGCAGGATCTCATTGAACAGGTCATCCCAAGTCCCCTTCTTTCTCCTCCTTCTCTGGGCCAGGCTTTCTGTGGGTGTGAAGGCGGAGACTCTGAAGGCTTGAATGGCAGCAGCTGCAGATAAAACACATACAATTACTGTTAGCAGTCTATTCACTCTCAAAGCAAAATTTAGGATGCAGAACTCAGTTCCCTAGCCCCCCTAAAGTTTTAAGCACTACATTCTCACTTCTGGATTGCTTCTCCACAGTGCCATTTACAGAACCAGCCATGAGGAGTATGACCTGCCAGGAGTTAGGGAAATGAGGAGGGAATTGCTCAGTTGCATGAATCTAGAAGTATAGGGCAATTACACTGAATGCTGGCACCGTTTTCCACAGCAGTGGTGATTTTAGCTGATGTCTCACCCACGAGGGTGACAAAGAGAGAGAGCCCAGCTGCTCCTGGCATCCCAAAGCTGCACATGTCCATATGCTGCTAGCCTATGTACCAAAATGGTGCCTGCTGAAGTTGTCATTAACTGGTGTGGGAACGTGTCCTACCATGGAAGAAGAATAAGGCAACCCTCCCTAGGAAACCTTTGCCAGAGGATTGCAGAGTACCTCCATGAAAGTTTCATTGAAATCTCTCAGGAGGATTCAAGGGACATCCCTCCACATGGCCCCCACTGCCTAACTTTAGAGGAAAATGAAAAGCAGATAGCAACTCTACCTCTTTTAGTTGTACCCTATCTCTTTTAGCACGAGTAAATTAAGGAACAGTCAAAAGCTGTATCCTGTTATTTTGGGAGTTCCATACCTCTAATAGAAAATTTGTCTACACACTTACCTGAGGTTCCTTCTCCTATATCAGGCCCGCCCATGCTTGACTGCTGGGACTGGCTGAACTACAGTGGACTCAAAAAACAGGTCCTGGCTCACTGCACAGCTGGATTTTCCCAGTCGCCTGTTCCCCATACTCCTCCTCACTGTTCACGACAGGAGCCTGTGATTCAGGATCCTCAGAGCTGTCCATGGCTTTGTGGGGTGCAGTGGTGGGGTCTCCGCTGAGCATGGCATTCAGCGTATTGTAAAAGCAGCAGGTCTGTGACTCAGCACTGGATCGATTGTGACCTCCCTGGCCTTCAGGTATGCCTGCCTCAGCTTCTTGGCTTTCAAGCAGCACTGATGCTGGTCCCCATCATAGCTCTTTTCCTGCATCCCCTAAACAACCTGGTCTTAGATGTTTTTACAGCTGGTTCAGAGCTGTGCTTTCACAGCATCTTCACCCCTCAGGCCCAGGAGATCCAATCTCTTGTCTGCTCCAGGCAGGAGTGCATTTGGAGTGTGTAGCCAGCATGGCCAGTTGGGCAGCTGCACTCAATAATGGAGAGCTGCTGGGTGTGCTTGCAAAGCCGGGCAGTTGGGAAAAGGAATTAAAAAAATTTCACAAGGCTTTATGGGTCAGTAGGGCTTCTGGTCTACGTGACCCCTGTGCAGTTCACAATGGTGACCAGAGTGGTCAGTGTGGGGGCATTGTGGCACAGCATCTGGAAGACTGTTAGGGTTAGTATAAGTAACAGAGTGTTTACCCTCATACTGCATCGACCTAAATACATCGACCATGGCTCAGTGTCGCTCAGGAAGGTGATGTTACTATGTCAGTGTAATGGGGCACTTACGTTGGTGGGGGACAAATTAAAGTGTAGGCAGATGCATGACTAGGTCGATGCAAAGCAGCTTACATCAAAGTAATTCTGTAGTGTAGACCAGGCCTAGGAGCCACTGCTGTAGCTTGCACATTACTAAACTTATCATGAATATTTATAAAGTGAGAAATACTTCATTACAAAATTGTTAGATAAGTCATCTTTCAAGCAAAACCAGGTCCACTTCCAGGTAAAAATAACCCCATTTTTCAAGCAAAGATGATTTTTGCATAAAAAACATGAGAAAATTACTATTTTCACAGGGGGAAAAGTATTTAATTTATGATACAAAAAAATAAAATCTGCGATTGTGAAACAAAATGTCAAATAGTCACTTGAAATTCCACACACTAAATTAAGAATTTCCAGCAGTCCTGGAAATTTAGCCATTTGGGAGCAATGTGATCACCCAAGTGTTTGATATTTCACTAGAGGACAATGACTCATTGTGCTAAGAGAGACAGACAGACTTGATTTATGAAAGTAGTCACTATGAAAAATACCATGTTTTTTCCCATAAATGCTCCTAATTTATTCCATGGATTCTCCTGTATTTGTGGACCTTTACTGGCTTTTTTAAACACCTTCTGTTTAAATTGCATCTTTCTGCCCAAATTGTTCATAAACCTGCTTCCAAGGGAGTTGGGAGCACAGGGGTAACTTAAGTAAACCACAATACCTCTCTCCTCATTCAGTGCGTTTTCCATGAATACGTAGTGTGGAGTATACATACTACTAGAACTAGCTAAATCATGCTTTTGAAGCCATATATTTAGATGGATAAAAGGTTTGTGGGTATTGCAATCAAGTATATTCATCAGTACTGAATGGGCAATCTGAAAATTGATTGGTTTTTAATTCAAAAAAAAAAAGAAAGAAAAAGAAAAGAGATTTTACAAACTGCTTTGGATTAGTAATTTTTAACAGTTCATATCTACTGTAGTCAAACATGTTAGCACCAAACCAATTTAAATATGTAATACATCACACTGCTATATTTTTAAATGGTGATTGCTTTCTTTATATTCTGCTAAAGCCCATAATGAGGTACACAATGTCCACACACACACACACAGGGAGAGACAGTCCTGGCTTCCAAGAGCTCCCAGCCTGAGACAGTCATGTATTATACATTATGTTGGATAAATATCTGAATATCTAAAAGAAAACAAGACACTCTTTATGGCAGGTTTCTCGTTACTTCCAAACATAAATTTTCTCATTACATAAGTTTATAAGTGAAATGTGTGTTAGTATTGTATCCTCTATAATAGTTCTTTCTCATTCTGTGTTTGCACAATGAAATGTGTCAAGACAGAAGAAGAAATGAGAGAGATAATAGTACAAGGAACCAGTACATTGTATCTGTTGTAAAGTATCATTCTACCTTAGAAAAACAAAGCACAGCATAGGCCTCTGAGCCTGTCTCCCAATCTTAGGGAGTTCAAATGCCATTCCAAGTGTGAAAGGGGTCAATTTTTATTAATTTGTCATGATCCCAGTTAGATTTTAAAAATTGAATTCTAACAAACTAGGTTTGCCAATTGGATAAATGTTATAACCAATATAGAATAGAATTTAATAGGATAACTCCTTTTTATTGAGTGCAGGAGGTCTGAGCATACTAATTTTGACACTGAATTCTTTTCAGGTCAACTTTTGACTTGATCAATATTTCTCTAATCAGGACACTTGCTTATTCTGAACCAACCAACAATTTATTAATTTGCCCAGAACCGCATTAATATATTATCAACAGTTCACCACTCCAGTGTAGACACAACCAATGTTCAAGGTGTGTACTACAGTCATAATACAGTCTTGCAAGTAATTATCACAGACTAGAGTCAAGGCTCAGCAGTAACATCAAGGAACAATACAAATTACCATGAGTTCTTATTACACTTAGTTATGATCATCAGTTCGTCAGTGCCTAATATTTATCAAATGTCCAAGGACGAGCTTGTCTTTAAGGAACTTTTAAGAATGTAGTTACTACTGTTTGAATGATTGGTCTGACAGGGAGAAGCTTAGAATATCAAAAGCAATTGCTTAAATATTTTGTATTCAATCTCTCCTAGGCCAGTTTGTTTGGATTTACAAAAGGAGTTAAAATCTAAAGTATGTTTACTTGGCGTTGCAATAGAGACTGAGACTCAGCAAGATAACCTGCAGTTATTTATATTAAAAATGGAAGGGGAAATACAATATTTGAACTAAAACTTCACCACTACTTCTCCGCCTCCTGACCCTGGGATGAGGGAGAGTTATTTCCACATGGCTTTTCCAGGGTTTGGCCTCTATTTCCATTGGACATGTGCCAAGTGAGTGCTCAGATTTCTGCTCTGGTTCCCTACTGCTTCCATTGGTATCCAGTAGATGATGATGATGTATAGCAAATTTCTTCAATCTTTTTTTTTTTATCAGAGGCTTTTTATGTTTGATGCATTTCAAGGATTGTGTTTATTATTAGACCCTACCCATCAATTGGGATTCCCCTTTTAAACCTCTTAATATTCTAATGTTGCGCCCTAATTAACATCATTCAACATTCCTTCTTCCTTGTGCCAGACAATTCCTATTACTTCTAGAGCACAACAACTATTTACAATGAAAATCATTGCATAATGGTTTATAATCTTCTATATTTGGAGGAAATACACCATATACTCTTTGATTGTACATAAGCATTTCATATTATTTGGGACTTACAATGAAGTGAGACATTTTCCGCATACAAAAGGATGTAGATCTGACTCAAAAAGTGAGCAGATGTGTAGTTTCTAATGTTGGGTGAAAGACAGATTATCTGTGGTATATTTCACTTACAATGAAAATAAATGTATAGTTTATAATTTGGGGGTGAAAACGTGTCTTGGGGTAACAGTTAGTTTGGCCTTCAATTTTACAGCCAGTCATTGCTAATTTGCTCTACTTGAAGCTTTCCCATCAATCTCTTGATCCACTCACAATGTGCAATGGTCCACTTTGTATAGAAAAGCAGGGTGTCACTCTTGCTTAGATACTTGGAGTTCTTTTTATCTAGTTTGGAAGGGAGGAAAAGAGATTTCATCCATATGAAAGATTCTTGACTGGTGATTAGCAATACTCTCATTTTTAGCCATTTTAGTTTCTATTCTTGCGGATAGGGGCTCCCAGCCTTGGCTGATCTGTGGTCTGTAGATAAAGTGTCTCGTGATGTGAACCATTTTCTTATTGTCTTTACTGCCTAGGTGGATACTATTTTGGGAAAAGCAGAGGTAGGGATAAGTTTTCTAATTTTTTTTTTGGAGGGCCAGAAAAAATCAGTATTTTATTAATCATTCAAGACATATCTATTTTATATTCCCCTGACATCATGTCCAAAGTCTTTTCAGGTCTTTCTTTCAGGGCACAGTTTTACTGTTCAAACAAAAAACTCACAAAATAACACAAACAAATCTATTTCCCTGACCAAAGCAGGCTGTAGGGGCTTAAAAGCCTTTGCCTTGCACCTCATTCCCACTACAGGGCCAACAACAACAACAAAGTTCACCAGGTTCCCACAGCTCCCTCTTCAACTGAGCTCTCTCAGATCTTTATAGGGTTACCTGACCCTTTTCCCAGATGGGTCTGATAATCAAATAGGGCTGACTGTCCCTAAAAGGGGCCAGGCCATCCTGTTACAGGCAGGAACCTATGCTTCGTATTTTTTGTATCTTTAATAAGTCTAACCACAAAACCTGTTACTAAGTCATGAAAACATACATGCACCCTGTCTTACAGAATTAATGAAGAACTGCTGCCTCTTAACAAAAATCAGGGACCACAAGGAAGTGCCAAACTGACCGTTTAATGGGGTAAAATAAATTGTTAGTGCTTTGGAGGAAGATGAGGGAGTGTGCAAAGAGAGAGAGAGGAAATCTGCACCCCCTTCCCCAACTCCCTCAAACTCTCCCATTTAAAATCCACCTCACCATTTCTGCCCAATTCTACTCTTCTATTCTCTATACAGACTGTTCCTTTTTTTCTATTCAACCCATTTTCTTTCTTTTTTACCCCATTTTATAATGTGAAGGATAAGATTAGAAGGAGTAAGAAGAGGGAGGGGAAGTTAGTATGCTTCTGCAACACCCATCCCACGTGCCTAAAGCAGAATTAGATTACTTAAGGATTCCATCTCTGTTTCTTTGATGTGGATGGGGGCTCTAAGGGTATGAGATGTACATAGCATCTACTTTTCCACTAGACTGAAGGACACTGCACCATTAGCATCTCCACTCAGACACATTTTATGCAAATTTTTAAATCTACACCTTTTTTGCCCAAAGATGGTGGCACATGCGCAGCCTGAACAACTTTATTGTGGATTTTAGTATATATTTTACATTTGCTAAGTGATAGAAAATAGGTGTTTTAGTAGAAGGTCTACCACTTATCTAAACCTCTTTGGTCAGAAAATTGGCTAGTATTCTTGGAGACCACTAATGACCCCAACTGATCTGGATTTTGAGTTTACATCTAATCTGCAAGTCATTGCCTCAAGAGCACAGAGCTCCTTGCACCATGTTTGCAGCACAGCTTCAGAAATAAATGAGAGAGAAGATTTTAACTTTTAAATTCACCAGCACTTCCTAGCACTTGAGCTTTTTCCTTAGTAATCTCAAATCTAGTGCTGACCTCGCCTGATCCATTTTAGCTTATGAGACCTGACAAGATCATACAATTGAAGCTGGTATGGCTACAGGCTAGACTGGTCTTTACCAACTGGCCTTTCAGTAACTCAACAGAAATGTCAAGGATTGAAGAATCATGAAGATTGAACTATTCTCTCTTCAGTTCAGGGTTGAGGTAAACTGCCAGGGTAAGATTGTATCACTGCTACTCATATTTGTTCCTGTTCAGAAGAAAGGACTTTGTTTTTCACAGTTGCTGCTCTAACATCTGTTAAAAGCGCTGACTTTATTAAAAGGTTGACAAAGGAGAAACATCAGCCTAAAGCATCCATAACTGTACATCCCTGTTGGTGTCTCAGCAAACACTGTACATCATTTGGCATATCAAGAGACTTCTTTGTTTTTCATTTTTGTGCTTTCAAATCAAAATTCCAGTTTATCTTTGCCTATTTTTACAAAGGAAGTTTCATTTACAAATCCTAAATGATTTGATAACTCATTTTGCACAGGAGCTTTAATCTATACTATTAAGATTTTAAAAAAAGGTGTGAACTAATTTAGCAAGACTCTTCTGTCCTTTTTTGCTTTCTCATGGGTTGATTTTCCCAAGTTCTTTGTCTGTTCAACAAAGTTTCTTTGAAATATAAATTATGTCAATATCTTGATTATTCACGAATCTCAAACATCTAGATAAATGAAAATCAAATAGAAAGACTGGCTGTGTTTTCTCATTTTTCTCAGGAGTTCATTAAGGAACATAGAATACTATATATATTCTTGATCTACAGTGAGACTGTCAGCATGTCAACTGGAGTTATACGCAGGTCATGTTAATATGTGGCATAAAATATATACACAAAATCTCTAGTTAACCTGTCCCTTTAAGTTTGCTTGACTGGCTTTGTGTCAATTCTTTGTGTAAGGAAGAATAGCTCAAACGTTTACTATTAAGATGATTACCATACTCTTCCAGTCCTTTTGATATATTTACTTACTGATCTGCATAATGATAACATTGGTTAAGCTGCAAAGTTTGTTCTTTTCTGAGGCACAGCCTGATCATAGATATTAAAAAACTGGGGCGGGGGGGAATCAGTTACATCATCTGCATTAGTTCATCACCCTGCAGGCAGAATTTTTCCTTACTGTGAATTTTCTACAGTTGTAGTCTTTTTTGTAAAAGTTTTGGCAATGAATTTTTATACCACTTCCCTTAGAAGTCTTTTTCTACAGTCTACTATTTCACTGTGAGTAAACTTTTTCTGTTCAGTCTACAAGTATTTATCTACATTATTTTGTAAAATTTCATCCTATGCTCATGCTTTCCTGAAAGAAATCTACTTCCTCCTTGGTATGGCATGCTGCCTTTTGACTGCTTCTCTGTCTCAAGAATCCATCTTTGTATTGTCTTAACTTTGCAAATTACTTTCTCATTAGCCTTTTCAAAGGCACTTCATTTTCTACAATGTTACTACATTGTAGTTCTAAAGAATCTTGTTTCTTTTGCTTGTGTGGTTTATTACTGTGTATTCTTAAAACATTCAGGGCTAGATTCTGAGTGGAATTTTAAGCCCATGCATGTCTAAGGGGGAGTAAAAACTCCTTTCCATTGCTACATGGGCTACCTGGAGAATGAGCTGAGGAACACACAAGTAGGTAGATGATATGTGCTGCATCCATCCCAGGAGTAAATGGTTGATGGAATGATGAGCCAGCATGGGAAGGCAGGGGGATTCATAATTTGTTGCTAGCATAGTAACAATTGCTACCTCTCCTCCCTCAGGCAAGGAGGAACCAGGTGAAATATTATGAATCAAGATGTCTGAGGCACAGTGCCTGCTGGAGCTACATCTAGGGGTGTGAAATTTAGGTACCATGTCTTGTAGGGGACAGCTTCTAAAAGCAAAATCTAGTTCTTTAAATATTTATTACTTAAGGAAAATAAATTTTTACCAAAATTTATCTCATAAAATGCTTGTTCCATAGATGTTCTCTCACAAAATTGTATTAGTGTCAGATTGTTTATATATTTTCTTTTGATTGCTTTATGTTATATTTCTTTGGTTGTTCATCATATTCCATTTTCACTCCATATCAGTGTTTGCTTGCTTTCACTGATTTTTTCTGTTAGACAGTGGTAGGTGTAGAATTAGTTGACACAATATCTGAAAAGATAAAGATTAGGAAACATATACAGGTAAGCATATTTTATCCTAAATCACAACCACAGCATATCAATATAATTGTTTGAAATAATATTTTTAGGAGTAACCACAAAATAGTACATTTCAAAAGCTCTGCAGTCACTGTAAAAACTTTTTAAAAGAATCTGTGTAGCTGAATAACAGGATACTTTTTTAGTGTTTTAAAAGAGAATAGTCAATTTACCTGAAAGAGCATACATATATAGATGATCTAAGAAGATATTTTGGGGAAATGTTCTAAATAACTTCAAATATTGCTCTTCAGTGCTTTTGAAATTCAAAATTAAATATCATTAGGTAAAAAGTAACAATTTCTCGGAGTAGTAGAATATATTAACAGGCAATCACTTATTTTTACACTGTAAAGCTAAAGGAGTTTGGTTTTGGCTTTGATTAATCTACTCTGGGTCTCATTCTCCATATTCAAGTTCTACCTCACTAATGACACCTTGAATGCATAAAACTGAATATTGACAAAATGTACAAACGCTTATACTCAAATGTTAGACATCTAAATACTAAGATTGGTGACTCAGAGTGCCTGGCATTAAATCAGGATATTAGTACAATAGGCATCATGGAAACTACATGGAATGAGAATAATTAGGGTAAAAAATATATATGAACGACAGAGTAGGTCATGCTCGTGGGGGATTATCATCATATGTAAAAGAAAGCATAGTGAAATAAGATAAAAATGTTAAATGAAACAAACTGTATCACAGAATCTTTATGGATAGAAATTCCATGCTTGATTAAAAAGAATATAGCAATAGGAATATACTACCAGCCACCTGGCCAGGACGGTGACAGTGATTCTGAAATGTTAAAGGAGGTTATAGGCGCTACAAAAGCAGAAAGTGTAGTAGTAATGGTTGATTTCATATTGACTGGGTATGTGTCACCTGAGGACATGATGCAGAGGTAAAACTTCTAGAGACTATAAACAACTGCTTCTTGCAGCAGCTAATCCTGGAACCTGAAAGAGAAGAGGCAATTCTTGATTTAATCCTAAATGGAGCACAGGAATTGGTCCAAGAGGTAACTATGGCTGAACCACTCAGTAATAGTGACCGTAATGTAATTAAATTTAACATCATTGTAAGAGGGATAATACCAAAAACAATAAGAACACCCATGGCAATATTTAACTTTAAAAAGGGGAGCTACCCAAAAATGAGGATACTAGTTAGATGGAAATTAAAGGCGCTGTCACATGCAGTAAATGCCAGCATGCAGCATAAAACACCATAATAGAGTCTCAGACTAAATATATACCTCAAATCAGAAAAGACTATAAAAGGATCAAGAAAATGCCACCATGGCTAACCATGGCTAACTAATAGAGGCCCTTAGAAACAAAAAGGCATCCTTTAAAATTTGAAAGTCAAAACCTAGTGAGGATAATAGGAAGGAGCACAAACTCTGGCAGGTAGTAAAAATGTAAAAGTATAATAAAGTAAGCTAAGAGAGAATTTGAGAACAACTTGCTAATGACACAAAAACAAACAGTAAAAATTTTATTAGGTACATCAGAAGCAGGAAGGCTGCCAAATAATCAGTGGGGCCACTGGACAATCAAAAATGCTAAAGGAGCATTCAGGGAAGACAAGGTCATTGCAAAGAAGCTAAATTAATTATTTGTATTGACCTTCACTGCAGAGGATGTGAGTGAGATTCCCACACCTGAGACATCTTTTTAGATGACAAATCTGAAGAAAGGTCCCAGAGTGAGGTATTAAGTAGAGGGAGATTTGAAACAAATTGATAAATTAAACAGTAATAAGTGACCAGGATCAAATGGTATTCAGTCAAGAACTCTGAAGGAACTCAAATATGAATTTCTGGAGCTACTAACTGTAGTATGTAACTTATCATTGAAACAATCCTCTGTACCAGGTGACTGGAAGGTAGCTAATGTAACACTGGTTTTTAAAAACTGCTCAAGAGGGAATCCTGGCAATCACAGGCTGGTAAGCTTATCTTCAGTACTAAGTAAATTAGTGGAATCAATAGTAAAGAATAGAATCATCAAACACATAGATGAACACAATTTGAGGGGAACCGTAAACACAGCTTTTGTAAAGGGAAGCCATGCCTCACCAATCTATTAGAACTCTTTGAGGGTGTCAAGAAGAATGTGGACAAAGTGCTCCAATGGATATAGCATACTTGGATTTTTCAGAAAGCCTTTGACAAGATCCCTCACCGGAGACTCTTAAGCAAAGTAAGCAGTCATGGGATAAGCGGGACGGTCCTCTCGTGTATCAGTAACTGGTTAAAAGATAGGACACAAAGGCTAGGAATAAACAGTTAATTAGTTTTCACAATGGAGTGAGGTAAACAGCATGATCCCCATAAGATCTGTACTGGAATCTGAGTGTTCAACATACTCATTAATGATCTGGAAAAGTGAATGAACACTGAAGTGGCAAAGTTTGCAGATGCTACAAAATTATTACAAAATAGTTAAGTCCAAAGCAAAGAATTATAGGGAGTTATAGGGTGGCTAGGCAATAAAATAGCAGATGAAATTCAGTGTTGGTAAATCAAAGTAAACACATTGAAACAAATAGTCTCAACTACACTTTATATACTGATAGGTTCTAAATTAGCTGTTACCACCTGTAGCAAGGTGCTGTGGCCTTCCGCGGAGCCTGAGCCCGAGGAAGGGTCGCTCTGCCCCCGCTGGACAGAACCAGGCCCTGCAGGCCCTGTCACCCAGAAGCAGAGGGGTGGAGCCAGGCCCAGGGCAGGCAGTATAAAAGACAAGCCCAGCAGCTCAGTGGGGAGGAGGCTGCCGTGGGAGGCAGATGTGTCTTTCTGGAGGCTGCTGCCTAGGCCTGACCCAGGCCCACAGCTGTTTGGCAGAGACGCCCCGCCAACCGGAGCCTCCAACCCTGGCCGGATCTGCCAGGCCCGAGTGACTGGAGGGGGCCGCTGGGCCCGGAGGACTGGGTAGGGCCACTGGGCCCTGTTGACGGGGAAGGGATGCCGGACCCTCGTAGCTGGGAAAAGCTACCCACCGGATGGGAGAAATCCCCTAGGCCAGCCCTGACCTGGAGGAGCTGTCTGGTGTGGCAGACCCACCGGCGGGGATTGTCCCTAGCAGACCGGAGGAACCCCTGGGGCCCTGCAACCTGGAGGAGCTACCGCTCACTGACAACCCTCAGGTGTTTCCAGACCTGCCTCTAATCAATGGTGAGGGCCTCGCTCATCGCCCTCTCACCACCTCCCCCAGTGACCCAGAGGAAGATACATGGATGCAGGTGTGAGCCCTCCATGCCCAGGGTAGCCACCTGAGAATGCCAAGATCAGGGCAGGCTGCAAAAGGAGAGTAGATTCTCCCAGTGCTGGTGGGTGAAACTGAAGCCCGGCTTCCCAACCAGCCAGTAACTGCTTCTGATTCCCCCACACTGGTTATCAAGAAGTCAGTCCACAAATGCCCAAAGCCCCCTTTACTGCATTTCAGCTCAAGGCTCCCAAATGAGCACTAGGTCCAGTAAAGAGACCAGTTATTTAAACTCTATGCTCTTTAATAAAAAGGTTCCCTCTGACCCCAAAGGGTCAGCCACAGTACCAGTTCAATATAAGTTTGGATCTTACCTAAAATACCACGCTGCTAGCCAATCCTTTAGTAACTAAAACTAAAGGTTTATTGGAAAAAGAAAGACGTAAACCATGAGAGAAATGTTAAAGGATTAGAGCAATCACGGATATACAAATGATTAAAAGTCCATATACATCAGGTTTGTGGAAGAAATGTGGAGCTGCAGGCTTGTATAGTTCCCTCTGGTACACATCCAGTATCTGGATGGGTCTAAGTCCTTTGATTCAGTGGCAAGATGAATTGATCCAGAGGTAGGTGTGTGTCTGCAGCTGGACAGGAACATAGACCAAATAGATTCTGTGGTTTGATCTTATATACCCTCTGTCCTGGGCCATGCGGCCTGGGGAAAGTCACAAGAACTAAAATGGAGTCCAGAGTCACATGGGCCAATCCTGGTAACTTTTCACGTATGCCTGGGGTTTCTTCCTGGGTCCCTTGCCACTGTGAGTGTCTTAATGGGCCATTAAGCAGGCTATTTTCTTGCCTCCTCTCTGTCTGGGTTGTGTCCCAGCCAGCCCAAATTCACAAACAGAAATATTAAATACGTCCATAACTTCCATTTTACATATAATACATAAACATAAGTATTATCTTACTCAGCACAATATATCCCTTCTAACTGTACCAGACATGATATATCTCACACGAATCATCATGATTCTGACATACTGATGTCACACAATATACTAAATGCCCCCCCACTCAAGCCAGCCCACCTGACACCCCCAACACGAGACTGGTGTAGAAAGGAGTAATCAGAGCTCCTTATCCAGACAGCGTGACAGCAGGTATCCTGGGATTGGGTGGGAGGAAGTGGCCCAGAGACGGCCATAGGAAATGGCTAAGTCAGGGGCAAAACCCCACCATCAGCGTGTTGCGGCGGGAGCCCCACTGACTTAGTGGTAAATGCCTATGTCCCCCTCCCCCCTTCCCTCGCTACCCAGGGAGTGCTTACCGTCCCCGGTTCTATAGGCCCGAGGACCCTACTTGCCCACCCTGCCTAAGGGCCGGGGCAATAGACTGACTGCTTGCCCGCCCTGCCTACGGGCCTGGGGTGACAGACTGTGTAAACAGCCCTCCTGTGGGAAGGCTGGGGCTATAGACTCCTAAACCGGCTGCTAATTCTCCGCAGCAGAGGCGCTGTGGCCTTCCTCGGAGCCTGGGACCAAGGAAGGGTTGCAATGCCCCAGCCAGACCATGCCACCCCCCTACACCACCCAAGAAAGAGATCTTGGAGTTGCCATGGATAGTGCTCTGAAAACTTCAGCTCAAGTGCCCAGCAGCAGTCAAAAAAGTTAACAATGAAAAATATTAGCCAAGATGGTCAGGGATGTAACCCCACACTTGAGTGCAACCCTAAACCTCTGCCAGGAGGGAAGACAGGGTGGATCTCTTCAAACTGCTCTATTCTGTACAATACCCCTGAAGCTCTGGTACTGGCCACTGTCAGAGACAGGATAGTGGGCTAGATGGAACATTGGTCTGAGCCAGTATGACTATTCTTATGTTACTCTGTGAGCAGTCTCATGGATTTCAACTATGTCTTGTTACCTCTAGATGTACCTTAGCTACAATATTGAGTATGTCATAATTAAGGGAAAAAATCCATAGTTTACCAACTAGGGCATGTTATAACCACAATCCACAATAACAATGTAACAATAAAAGTAAAAATGTTGTTACTGAAGTCTTAATTTAGTATTTAATCTTATCGTTTTCATTAAAGGCACATTTGGCATTCAGCTATGTCTGTTCTTTGTTTGAAGTCAGTCATTTCATTGCACCAAATTCTGACATTTAAAATCTTTTGGCAAGAATCTCAATTATGTATTGTGAGCTTAATTCATTATTTGTATTACTTTATAATGAGCAAAAGAAATAATGGATTATATAAACTGTCTGACACTTAATGAAGATAAAAAGTAACTTAATTTCCATGTTAATTCCTTTGACTGAAGTTACTGTGCAGCAGCGTAACCTTTAAGGTCAATTTAATTGCTTCGTTTATGGACATGTATATGAAAATAATCTAGTTTAAGATTCCATATACTCTGGATCCATTTTATTACAGAACCCCTCAATTCAGACTGCTAACTGGAATTTTATAAATTTAAGGGCAACATTTCTGGAAGGACAATCTCCACTCAAAATAGCTATTTTCATGTGTGCAATGCATGTGATGTAATGCTATGAGGTTTTTTCAAAGTATGTATGGTGTTAGAAAGAATCCCTAAAGTAAATTGTTCCTTTTAGTTTTTTTGTGGGTACTCCCATGAGTGTCTTGTTGCTATAGAAACAGGTGAGTTTTTGTCATGTTTCATTTTATGCTTTGTGGTTTCTAAGATTCTAGCGCTGAGAGTATATCAGGGAATAGTCTCATAGAAGACAATGGCAAGAACATTTTCTAGGTAGAAAATACATTTAGACTCTGTAATATGCTACCTTTAAATAATTAGCTTTTACTTTTCACATAGTATTTCTTTCTTTAAATAGTAGTAGAAATAACTACAGTCATTTTATTTTTAGGGCCCTATTCAGGAGTTCTTACTGAGGCAAAACTCTCATTGATTTCAACAATGGTTTTGCCAGAGTAAAAACTGCAATATTGGGTTCTTGATTGCAGTATTGCCAGCCCTAAGCATTTAAAAAGAAGAGTCAGGCACCCAACATCATGGGATTTAAAAAAAAAAAATTGCTTCCTTCTATTTGCCTTCTATTTTTTTAAGCCTTTAGGATTAATGTTTTCAAGATTTTCTCCACAGTCATGAGGGCTAGAAACCTTTTCTTTTTGAAAAATGAAAGCTGAGATTCTCATATAATCACAAAACTCCAGGAATTGGGGCTGTAAGAAAAAGCACTAAATATCATGAGACTCATGATCAAATTGTGGGAGTTAGCAATGGTTTAGGAATTGATCTCGTAAGCATTCTTACTTCTTGCATGGTAAATGTAACTCTGTAGGAGTTTTTATGTATTATATCGTAGGGTGTGTCTAAACAGCAGCTAGGAGAGTGCTTCCCATCATGGATAAACAGATGTGTCAGCTTAGCTCGACCTAGCACATACAAATATCAATATGGAATATAGGGGTTGGAAAGAAATTGTACTCAGGAGGCTAGCCCGAGCCACTGCCTGTGGCTTGTTACAATGAACGGAGAGAACACAGTTTTCAGTGCTCCATGTAAGAAGGGGCTTCACCACATAGGCTGCCCCTTTCAAAATCTTCCACCCATCCAGATTCCAGGGGATGAGTCAGTGTTGCCCCTTGTCCCCTTTTGCAGCAGTTTGACCTCTCCTCCCCATCCCCCCCAGCCATAAAGGACTGTTCCCTTCATTCGGCCAGCCAGAATTATTCCCTCCACTTAAAGATTTGGTGCGGTCATTCTCATCCATCTTCCCCTAACCATTCACAATTGACCAGAGAAACATTGGACCCAAAAAAACCTTTTCAATGAAATTGTTGTGAAAGCCAGTATATCTCTGCAAAATGTTTCAGCTTCAACCAAATAGCATATTTTGGCGATAATGTTCCAACCACTTCTAATATCTAGCAATATTATATTATTTCAGAAAAACTAAGGAAAAGACTTCTTTATTTAAACTGAAAATTGAATCAGATGTTCTAAAGGACACTATACTTTTTACCAAATATTTATTTTTTAGTCCATGACAGTAGCTAACCTGAAAAATTATCACATCAGACCAATTAGCTCTCATGTATCAAAGTAAATTGAAATAGAAATTAGTCTGAGGTACTGTATATTCTATATGGTTAACAATGTAATATAATGAAAGTTTAAGAAGAAAAATACATTAAAGAGGTTGAGAAACTACTGTAGAAATTTTCATGTCATATATGGCTTCCCTATCAAATACCCTAAACCATAGTATTGCAATTCAACTGCTAAAGTTTTTGAATACTTGACAAAATAAAAATGATACTCGGGAGGATGTAAATAAGACAATTGCTTATTTTCAAGCAGCAGGTAAAGTGCAGGAAGCAAATAGGCCCACTTTTTGGAGGAATCAAGGGTTGCCCAATGGTAGCAACTGAAGCACTTCTTCAGGTATAAAATGTAAGCTATCTCTTCACACTTGAAAGCTACTCACTGCCCTTAGTATTTGATATATAATCCTGATTACTGGGATTGAAAATTTTGTCATCTTTGCATTAGCTGGCCAAGTGAGATTCATAGTTAAAAGCTGTCACTTCAATCAATTTTGCTCATTGTTAAAGCAGTGTTATATTCAGTAGTTGGTAGTTTTATCGAAGGAATAATGTGGTCATAGCTCAGTGCTACAGGTTTATAAATGTCAAAAATTCTAATAAGCTTTGATTATGTCAGGATTTTTCATTCTTCTCAAGAGGAGCTCTTCTGCCGAGCTATTCATAATGTACATGAGATGTGGAAATGGTATCCAAATTTATATGCTATTAGAGATCAAAAAGCTGGAAAAAAAATGTAACACAGACTTCATATCTAAGCAGTTACCTTGCATATATGTTACTGAGCTGTGTAAAACTCAAGTGATCTATTTCAGATGGGTTGTGTGAATCCTTTAGGTTTCATATCCCATAAGGTTTGCTTGAAAAACCCTAAATCTCAGAATGAAACTCAGGAGAAATTTGATGGTTTTGACTGCTTTATGATTTTGGTGCAAAACCACAGATCAGGTCAAATTCATTCCCAATTGTGTGCAGTTTTCTCAAAAGCCTAGCAATTTTTAGAGCGTCTCTGTTTATATGGTGTGAACTTCAAGTTTAAAATGACATCTGAAACCAGACAGGCAAGTTTTATGATTTTCAGTTTAGTTGTTAACAGTATATAAAGTACTGGTGTGGGTTATTTAAAGACAATACTAGAGAAACAGTGTGGTCCTAATACACTGAATACATAAGTTAGGTCCAAGAACTCCTAAGTTCCAATCATGGCTCTTTGCCACATGATCACTGTGTGGCTTGGGCAAGCTATTTAATTTCTCTGTGCATTGGCTTTCACTGTGCAAAAGAGAATAAACATTTGCCTACACTGCATGGGTGTAGTAAAGATTAGTTCATTATTTGATATTTGTACAGCACTTTGAAGATGTTAATTGTCATTCTTCCTAAATTTTGTAGAACTGAATTTACATTAAAATATTAAACTTAATTGTGTGTCCTGCTTTTTTATTATTTTCACAAGAATACTATGAGTACCTGCAGCTTGTTTGATAATTGATAATGAACAGTAACTTCAAGATATGAAATTACTCTTTTCCCCTTTAATATCATTCTCTTTGAAGTATCTGGAGAGAAACTTCCTCATCCACTCCGACATGCACTTCTATGTTCTTTTTGGTTTGAAATAACTTTCACCTAGTCACAAAAACGTTATATTAACAAAAAAAGTAAAATCTCTAATTTCAACTGTTTGATAAATATACAGTACATTTATCATTCCACAAGGGTAAAAGAGCTTCTTCAAAATAACCACTGATAATTGAAATCCCTAAAGACAAACACACAGCTCTTTTAATTAGTATAACAGTTCCTTTCAAATTCTCTTGGACCTTTTCTCTTCTTCAGTTAGTGTTGGTTTGGCTGCAATGTGATGTCTCCCTTCCATTTTAACTGAGTTGTCTTTCCTGTAATCCGGCCTTTTTTTCTTTTTTTTCTTTTTTTAGGGTGTCCTTGGGAAATACGCATTTTGTATTCCTAGCCAGCTAGCTCCTTTCTCTGCATCTCCTCCCATTCCCCTTTGCCGGGTGAGGAATAGAAGCATGGTGAATGTGTAACTGTAGTATTAAGACAGCTATGTAACAACTGGGAATAGCAAGTTGTAAACATAATATATATTAGACACAAAAATCTTTGTGAAAAGACCATTATTAACATTACAAAGTGAAGTACACAAAAATTAGGAAATGACAGACTTAAGGTAGTCTGTGCCACCTTAATTTGGGTGCATGTGCATTATGATTAGAGCAGTGTGAATTACAGAATCATTTCACATCAATCTGAAACAAATATTTTTTTGGCAAACTGAAAAAATAAAAAAACATTGCAGAGGAGGGATATCAAACAAAAGGTTTTGTTCGACCAAAATAAAATACGTTGGGTGGGTTTTGAGTTTTACCTTTTTAAAAACAATTTTTAATAAAAATGAAGTCAAATTCTAAATTAAAAATTCTTTCAAAACAACGAGTTGAAGCTTTTTCATTTAGAAAGTGTCCAAATGAAATGTGTTGACTAAATGAGACTATATATATATAAAATATATATTTACGGAAACAATTCAGCAAATTCTACATGAATTCATGAACCATTTCTGTCAACCCAAATCTTTGTGTGTTGGTGGGAAAAAAATGGGAACACCTTTACAGCTGCTGAGAATCCCAATAAATCAATGAGACTTTATGGGGCCATAAAGCATCTCTTCGCAAAATCAGTGCCTATTTCAGTAAATGCTTTGGGATCCATGTACAGAAGGTACTATGGAAAGACTCCCATTGAGTTTACTCAGTTTTGGGTCAGACCCTATATAAATTCTAAATATCATTTATTATTATTATTTGATTTTTGTAATATGAAATAAAACCTTTATTGGTGAGATATTTTTCAGAAAGCTTTCAACACAATCTTCCATCCTCATCTCTCCACAATTACTCTCATGTATTAAGGGCTCATATATCCATAGAGTCGTCCATGAAGATAGCACTGAAAATTAAATGGATTCTGACTATAGAACAAATACGAGTTAATACATGTTGAACAGTATTTAATCACTGCAAGTTTATTGCTGCTATTGAACTTTGTAGTGAATGTAAATTATCTTGACAATTGACTTAGTTATATTCATTGACATTTTCTTATAAAATAAATGTAGTAGCAGTTCCTTCTGCAAACAGATGAGCTACTGGTGTTTCATGAACACTTGTTCAGTGGACTTAACTCGCTTTAGAAAAAAGTTTCTTTTGAGGAGTGTTGGTGTATCATAAGGCAAAATCATTTTGTATGCTGAAAATGAACCGTTTGTTAAATGAACCATGATCCATGATGAGTACTTGTAGCATTCTTTAAATCAGTAGAAGTTTTTTTCATAACCCTTTGACAGTAGTCAGTGGTTTTGGATTTAACGTTTGTGTCCATTTTCAGTCATTTTTGATGATTTTTTTAATTTTCAAAATAGAAATACAATGGAAATAATTTTGTATCATATTAAGATGTCTGGAAATGCCAGGTGAATTAAAAAAAAAAAAATCAAATTACAATTGCTTTCCAGGTTTAAATTTCTAGATTATCATAGCTTATTTGTAGGTCATTGTAAACTTGCTCTTGATCAATTCATATTACCAGTTTTTAAAATATTTACCCAAAAATCTATATTAAAAGAAAATAATTTAGGTTGACAAATCATGCACACACAAGGCCAGATTTATGGTTACCTGTGCTATTTTAATTCTGCCTCTTTGTGCGTCCAGTTTGTGCAATGAATGAAGCAAGGTGTCCTGTGGAAAATGTAGCCTATGATGATGTAATTAAATACTGTATCATAATGCATACAGACAAGGAGGATAGAATTAATATTGTGTGGGTAACCTGTAGAATCTGACATTTGCTTACTTTTGAGTGCTTGTCTTTGCACCTAATAATTTGCACTTTTTTTTTTTGCATGTAATTTTACACTTTTAAAAAAAAAAAAAAAAAATTCCATTATATACTACTGTAATAAATCCTCCCCAGCATTCATCATGTATTGTCAGAAAGGTTTGGGCCCTGAAACTTCAGCAGTGCAACACAGACTGCTACCACTTGAGCTATAGGACTAACTACATTAGTTGATGTTAGGGGAAGGTTGTTATCACAGCTAAATGAGGCTTCTGGGCACTATGAGCTGGGCCCAGGGTTGAGTGAGCCGAGTTCATTTTTCTTCCCCACTGTGGTAGTTGGTGTAGCTTCTGTCCCTGTGCTGCCCCAATGAAGTGCTGCTGCTTTGACAGCATCGTGAGCCTGTTCTTTTTTATAAAAGGCCCAATGGTCTAGTGTCTGGGGCATTACCTTAGTTCTTGAAATATGTGGGAATGCATCACTTAATATCTTTTTCAAAAATCATCTATTATGCTTGCTTACTTTACGTTATTTTCTAGATAAATTGGGATTTGCTCTGCCTATTGGAGTGGAAGATCAAGCCTTAAGAATGCATAAAGCCTCTCGCAAACAATATCTCAGGGCTGAAATTATAGCATGTCAAATCTCAGCAGATAGTGGATTTGTTTACCAGTTTTGAAAAATATTTATTTTGTATGAAGTCAGACCAGCCAAAAAGTATTGAACGAAATTAAAAATTGGCAAGCAATTACCCTATAATATAGTCCAATAATTTTTTTGTTTTGGTTCTTTATTTAAAAGACCATCTGGTTATTGTGGTTAGAAAAGTCATTGACTGAGCTGGTGAGCTGGAAGTTTGACTTTACAAAGATGTGAAATACTTGACAGAGTCCTCCTAATTCCTCACATTCATGCATTTATAATAAATAAATAAATAAAATCCTAGATTAATTTATTTGGCAACATGGGGGAAAGAATGTTTGTGTGTATGGGGCCCTTGTTCAGACATAAAGTTGCTCTCAGAAACACAACAGAGAGGTGAAACAATCTGTCTTCAAAAATATAGACATCTGCTCAATTGCCCTTCATTTTACTGATGACTTTTTGTATGTATTTTAACTATTCAGTGTATTCAAGCAAAAAATATCTTGTAGCCTTCTTGCATCTTGGTTTTGTGCTAGGCTAACCTATTTGGAAGAAAATGTTAGTCTGAGCAAATCCTTTCTGTGAAGCTAAAGTCTCAAGTTTTGGAGCTCTACAGGTGAAAGAGGCTTCATTCAAACTTTTTTCTCGATGTCAGACACTCTGTTACCTTTCATCTTTTCAGACCAGATCTTCAATCCCTGCTTCAGCCCTTTTGCACCACAAAGAGACCAGAAAACTGCC
Organism: Emydura macquarii macquarii; assembly: GCF_026122565.2. NCBI lineage: Eukaryota > Metazoa > Chordata > Testudines > Chelidae > Emydura > Emydura macquarii. The sequence continues at coordinate 18,451,776 of NW_027131527.1, read as the reverse complement.
TAACAGTGCAGAAATGTGCATTGCATATCACTATGCTACCCTGTCCTGACATGGGGGATGGAAAGGGACATGGCTGGAGTACCCCCTGACAATCCCTGCAGGGGTGATTGCTCTTCGAGAACTGTTGCAAAATGATGGCAGTTTGAGCAATGTTGAGGCTTTCTAACCTGTGATGGTTGTGACATGGCTGTCCTTAGGGATCGGGGAGCTCTGATGTGCCTTAGCATCTGGGCCTTCACCTGTGCCCACAAAACAAGAGTAATCAAGCTGTAGTCTAAAGTTGCTCTACATAGCTATAGGTGGAAGGGGGGCAGATTATCATTTTGAGAATACAGCTCATTAATTCTTCTTTCAGATGAAAGACGTTTGGTCAGCTAGGAAAGAATGTCCCTCATATTCAGTTATTACATGACTATTAGTGCCTTCAATAGTTTTTCAGTATGAGTCCCCTTCTAATTTCAGTAACAGATGCATTGTGTAAATTACTCTAGGAAAGGAGAATCACCTGAGGACAAAAACATGTCACAAAGTGATGACTCCATATCTGACCTCTCAGATCTCGTCCTTAAAAGAAACCTGCACAACATCTTCAAAAAATGAACCTGGGGACTTAAATTCATAACTGAACACTAAAAACCATGGATTTAACAGATACACCGGTTCTTTGGCTCATTACAACAATTTGTAACACATTCTACAGCCTGCTAACCCTTAATTGCCCACTTCAAAGTGGTCTCCTACAGCATATGTGAATCCCTTTTGTTTAATAATCTGTCCCATTTTGTATTTAGCTTAGATTCTCCAGTTACCTTCCCCAGACCTAAAGAAGAGCTTTGTGAAGTTTGAAAGCTTGTTCCTTCCACCCACACAAGTTGGGTAAATAAAATATATTATCTCACCTACCTTGTCTCTGTCACATCCTAGGACAAATATGGCTACAATACTGCAAATGAAGTATGCATAAATGATATTTAATGAAGAGATGTCCTGATGTGCTGTATTTAAATAAAGTACAATACTAAACTTCCTGCACAGATACAGGAAAAAAATAAATAAAAAAAATTGGGGGGTTCCTAGTTAGAGCTATGTAAATATTGGATTTTTTTATTCACTTGTAATTCTAAAAAAAAAGTTTCAGATTGAACAAAAATACATATTTTCAAAATATTCAATGAATTGAAAAGTATCCAAACATTTAATTTTGGATTGAATTAAATGTTTTATTTTGAAAAAAAATGTTTTGGTTATTAAAATAAAATTAAAGGAGATTGTGAACCAAAAAGTGATTTTCAACCAAAAAGTCAATGTCCCATTTAAAAAAATGTCAAAAAAATTTTTTTTTTCCTTTTTATGATTTGGCAGAAATGACATGAATTTGTAAATCATTTCTTTGTCATCAAATCTGCATTTTTTTGCTTAAAATTTTCACCACACTCTGTTTCTAGTAGTGATGAGGGAACTGGTTTTGTAAAATGATGGACTCAATCCCTCACCAAAATCTCAAACTGAGACATAACATTTTAACTTTTTCATGTTGTTTTAAATTCATTTTTATTTTCATTTTCATGTGCCTGTTCATTTTTTGCATTTAGTCAAGATCAGAAGCATCAAAATGAATTGAGAAGATATTCTCACAGTAATTCTAATTGAGCTGCCCAGAAAGTATCTGTAATCTCTTCAAAAAGCCTGTTCTCATGAGACTTCTAGCCTAATTTCTAAACTGCAGAGGTCAAGATAAGCTTTTGATAGTCATTTGAAATTTTAGATGCTTATCTGAACCAAACCTATTGCTATTTATAGAAAATAAATGTATAATTTTAGAATTTTGAATTCTCTTGCACGTCAATTAAACGTGAGTCGTCTTTGTTTCGGAGAAACCCTGTGTGTTCACTAGATCTTAAATATTCCTTACTTGCACTGCTGATTTAAAAATTTTACCAGGTTTTGATGTCTCTATTAGTATTCATCAGGAGGAAAGAGGTATACACGACAGTGACAAAAGTTAATTCTTTGAATGCATAATCAAAATGAAGGGATGTTAGATAGCGCTGATGGAATCTGGTTTATAATTAAATGTCTGTGAGCATTTTGATTACTAATTCCTATTTTCAGAGGTTTGTAGCCGGTTGGTAAAAATCTGTTTTAAACTGAAATCTAGCTATTTTAAATTACTTTGAATTTGGGCAACTTTTTGTTGCAGGTAGAACTCAAAAATCCCATGTACATTTCAGAAAAGAAACTTGAGCATAAAGAGATCACGAACCCTTGTGGAAACTGCAGATCATTCATTCTGCTTTCACATTAATTCAGTGAAATCTAGAATTTTGTAAAATTAATGTTACACTTACAGTATGTATATCAATTTTAATATAAAAGGAACTCAAAATATTGTAAAAGAGCATCTGCAAATTATACACAAACATTGCTTCATCCATCATTGCCATTCAGTCAAATCTAAGGTAAAATATAACATCTGTTTAACAGTGCACAGCAATCCTACAGGAGAATATTAAGATAGATTTTAAGATGAGTCCGGCTGGGAATACTAGTGGATTTTATGTAGGCAGAATTTAGCTACCTCCATTGGAATTTTGTGAGAATACCATGGCTAAATGTGTACTCTTGCAAAGAGTACCATTGAAACTTTAATGACCATATTTTGCCAGACTTCAGTTGTCCATCTCCCTAGAAATATAGCAGCACTGTTCCTCCTTAATATCCTATTGGGGAATAGCTTGAATAGTTACTCAGAAGAAAGAATGCTACCTGTTGAGTAAACAAAAACTTTCGGTATCATCTCAGTATTCGTTAGAGAGCTGCCATCCCAAGGACTAATTTGGCTTGATCCTGATTAATTTATAAGATCTGAAGGCTTCAGAATATGAGGTGATATAGTAAGGCAAGGGTTCTAAGTGTTGGATATATGTGTGACTTTTGTCACTTGATACCAGATTGCTAACATTTTAATTAACTTTTTTGTATTGTAACATTTTATAATTGTGATTTGCTTAATGAATACATCTGCACAGCTTGCATTTTTGCATAAGGAAATGAAGTCTGTGTCTTCAGACCTGTGGGAGCTTACCCCTCAACGCTTCTGGGTTGTGCTTAAGCTCCCAAAAGTATGGGGCTGGAAGTTGCCTCTCTCTCAAAGGCAAAGTCTTGCTAACTAACAAGGTGGGAGGGATTCTATTCTCCCTCAAATATCTGTGTATATAAATGTAAATTATATGCATGTTGATGAGAGAATTCACTCCTACCAACCCCAAACAGATAAGTTTATGGGACTAAAGTTTAGTCTTTTTTTCTTATGAAGCAATTAGTAGAGATCAATTGATGTTCCTCGTGTCCTATGTAGCTGATAACAATAATACAAAAGCCTATAAATTCATTCAAAGATTAATATTTGAGAAAGTCGTCTGCATGCTTGCTGTAATCATACTGTTATGATGTTGCCAATCATTAGTATTTGTTAGTGCACAGATTAGAAGAGCAGAAACTATTAGCTTTTTCTGAGAGGCTATAGCTAGACAACTAATTAGCAGATCTTGAAAGGTGTTTTAATTTTAGAAGATTACTTGATAAATTATTAATGCTTTCTGAATACAAGCAATATGAACTGAAAATTAAATTATTTTGGTTACGGAAGAATAAAGTAATATTGACTCTTAAATACAAAAGATTATCTTGCATTTATATCAAAGTGGAAAAAGCAGCCTGTGTTCCCCAGTGAAAAATTTACCTTTACATGTAGCATTTGCTGTTTTAGGATCTTCATGGGATTTACCAAAACTAACTATTGCTAAGATCTTAGGGAATTTTTTTAATTTAAAGCCCTCATCAAACTGTTTTCATTTATTAAGGAAATATGTCAAGTTTTAAATATCTGAAGTCATGGAGTTTCTACCACTTGAGTTAGAGTTACTGGTATTCTGCAATTGAAGAATTTCAGCATTATGGAGGTTTTTTTGTTTTTTTCCTCCTCATTTCCTTGTATAAAATGAAACAGCACTAAATCCCTGCATCACTATCACAATTCTTGATCTACTGTCAATCCTGAACATTCAGATGATTTGACATGGATAGGCAGGAAAGTTCCTATAATAGAACCCCTAGTATAAGGTTGGTTGTTGGCAGTGGAGATTGATAGAGAGGTTTTTCCAATGCTTCATTTTAATGCTGTTTTTACTCAACAAATGTTTTTGAAAATGACTTTCGAGCAAATATAAAAGAAATCTGCTCTGTAGTTGCTAAGAATTGTGCCTCTACAGCATCTGCATTTACATAAATCAAAAGTTTCTCCTCCTGCCAAGCTGGCAACATTATTTAGCCTACGGCTTAACTAATAGTTGCAGTATGAAAGTAATTTGGGTTAAAAAGCTTAATTTATGTGTATTTTTATGGGATGCTGTTCAGGTATGTGTTTAATGTTGTGTTTCTTTTCTCTCTCTAACATAATGTTTTCCATACTAATTTTCACCTTTTCCATTTGACAAATGTTGATATTTTTCCTTTCCTTATTTTGAATGTAAAACAACTTCATCTTGTACTGTGTCTTATCATGCTATAACATCCTAGCTTTACAGACATGAACCTGGACACTGTCAATCCTTTCTTAAAATCTGTACTATAATTGGGATCAATATTTTTATTTTTCAAAGAAGAAAGCAAGGTTTAAATGAAAAAGCAGAATGTAAATCTTTTTTATCGTAGGAGACTTGTATTGCTTTTAAGTCAGAAGTTAAATAACCAAGGATCAAATTTCCAGTTATCTCTGCAATAGCCTGTAGCAAAACAGCAGGCTTCTTTCTCCTGTTATCCTACATTCACCTATTGGAAAATATATTACCTCTCCACCTTGTCTCTTATTGGACCAACTTCCGTTGATGAAAGAGGCAAGCTTTTGAGCTTACATAGAACTCTTCTTCACATCTGGGAAACTTATTTAGAGTGTCACAGCTAAATACAAGGTGGAACAAATTGTTTAGCATACGTAGTTAACACATATTTCAAGGGACCATTCAAAGTAAAGTGACCCATTAACACCCTTCCAGTCATAGGGGGGAAAGGCAGCTGAGGGGATTGATAATGGGTTATAGATTGTTGTAAAAATCCATAAATCCAGTGTCTCTATTCTGTCCATGATTTTTAGTGTCTATGAAAATTATGAATTTAAGGTCCCAGGCTCATCTTTTGAAAGCATTGTGAAGGTTTCTTTTGAGGATGAAAACTGAGAGATCAGATATAGAGTGATCGCTTTGTGAAAAGTGTTCACCCATAGGCGATGCAGTGTTTTTGTTTTTTATCATTTTCCTATGTGAATCCAATCAAGAGCATAATGATTGTCTGGTTTCACTCATGTAGTTGCTATTGGGACATTTAGTGCACTGGATGATGTACACCACATGGTGTGATAGGCATATATAGGGCCTGTAGATCTTGGAAGGTGTGTTGTGGAGAAAACTTCCAGACCTGAAGGAGAGCTTTGTCTAAGCTTGAAAGCTTGTGTCTCTCACCAATAGAAGGTTATCCAATAATAGATATTACCTCACCGACTTTGTTTCTCTAATATCCTGGGACTGACACAGCTATAACAACACTACTTTGAAGACAACATCTATAATCACAGACACAGAACAGGGTATCCCGATCTCAACCAGTGCCTGGAACTTGTGTTAATGTTTTAGGAGTCCCATGTAATGCTCATGGGTGGTATAGGTTTCTTAGAATTTTGACATAAATAGAGATACTATTAATATGATTTTGGAAGTGCTGCAGTGTACATAGTTTTGTCCTTACTACTTAGTCATGCAAATGAAAGCCTTTCAAAATATTTTACAAAACTGGATTTTTCCATCTACAAACCATTTTCTCCCTTTTCTAATACCAGTTCCCAGAGAGAGGCTGGTGTCAGTCATCTTGAAATTATGGTAAGGTAAAAGGCTATAGTGAGGTTTAAACAATATGGGTGGGAAAGAAAGTTGTTGTAGTTAAATTTTATCCCTAATATATCCTTATGCCTCACTTTTTTCACATGTCGCTACTACCTCCTTATTGTTAAGTCCCATTCCCCATCTCTCTGATTTTAGTAACCAGAATACTCATGTGGCTTCACATAGCAATGACATTCTTTACAGAGGAGATCCCGGCAGGAACTGGTGAAATTTTTTGGCCTGAACTGTTTTCCTCCAAAATAAATGTGGATTAAAATTGACTGAAATATTTTGTAAATTCATGTTGAATTTACCAAATTGTTTTGGATTGGGGGGTGAAGGCAAAGGAGGGGAAATCAAAAAAGTTGAAAGGTTCCATTTGGATACTTTCTAAATTAAACATTTTTTAAAATTTTGAGTGACTTTTCATTTCAAAATATACTTCAATTTCATTTAAAAATATAAAAACATTTTAAAAAATCTTGTTTTGGTTGAACAAAAGATTTTGTTTTACTCAAAATTAAAATCTTTTTGACTTTTCAGGTCACCAAAATTTTTGAAAAAATTTAGTTTTGGGGTGACCTACAGCATTTTATTACTGTTATTTTATTTATTTAGAATGGCCGTTGGGAAAAAAAATCAGCTATTCATACAACTCTAATCCATGCTCATTTAAGGGTATCTGAGAAGGCTACAGAGGTTCCTCTGCAGTTTTATATATGCATCTTTTTTTACAGTATTCTTCTCTTCTTCAACTCTGATCCTATGGCAACTTCTGGCAGCAGCTCTTTCTCCCCAATTACTGCAGTAATTGTTTTTGTTGGTTTTTGTTTCTGTAGTGAGGGATACTCTTCTGATGTGGCTAAGATGTCTCCTCTCTTTTCTCCTTTGGTCTCAGTTCCTGCTCTCAGAATATAACATTCCTATGGGTGCCAAGATAAAATTAGGTGGGGAGAGCACAGGATCTACTTCAGAAGAGCAGCCTGATAGAACAGAGCTTATACAGTGGACTGTCTCATTGTCATTCAGCAATATGGGTAGTGTGAATTTGAGGGATGGGGTTTTCTCTTCCCTATCCCCTGATCAGATACTGAATATTGGGAAAGAAAGATGAAGCTCGTATTCATAAGTCAGACAACCATGTGAGGATTTCTGTGAACTATTTTACAGATGCTTGATAAGGTATATTTCTTGTTTTAGCATTAATTAAATTGTAGTATTCCATTTGTATATTAATGGAATATTTAATATTTATGTATATATCCATTAATTACATTGTAGTATTTCCATATTTATAATAGCACAAAAATGTCTTTCCAGAAATTTCTACAGTAATTCAGTGGCATTCATTATGTAGACAAGCACTCTTTATATCAAGAAATCTATAACATATTCCAAGAGAAATTCTCCTATTTTGATATTGTTATTTCTTTGTTGAAAGAATTAACCATTTCTTTTTAATCCCATAAATATAACATAAGAAAGCAACACCCCAATATATTCTTTGTACTTCCCTGTGGAATATTTACCAAATTTTGGGGGAAATAGATGATCCATTTGTCTCATTTATGTTAAAACTCTTCTCTGGGTTTTGATCATTTTCCATACTTTACATAAAATCATTGGTTCTATATTAAATTCAAGTGCTGTGTTTGAATTATTGCATCATTGTTTCCTTTCTCTGTATGAACTTTTGCAGTGTAAACAAATTACCAAGAGGAAATGTTTGTCATTGTGGAATGACATAAAGATTAGACTGTCAAGTGAGTTGACTTAATGTGTTAATGCTAATCAACCTGATCCAAATGACAGCACATTTACAGACAAATCATGCTTCTGAAAGATCACCATAACTGTTTGTTTTTTGCATTAGAACATCATTTACATTCAAAATTATATAGAATGTCAGTGCTCTTCAGGTTTTCAATTCGGTGTTCAGATGAAGTCATAAGAAAAAGTAGCTTTAGAAAGACCTATGATTGATCGATCACCAGTTAAGTGACAGGATTACGTTCTGTTTTCCTCAGCTCCTAATGTTAGATCTCTACAAAACCACTTTGAGTAATGGAAGTGCAAGATTCTTCACATTGTTATGCCAAAGTACCTAAGATCTGTTTTCTGCATGAAAATGACTCTCCACGCACATCCTGGTCTGTCTTTGAGACTACCAACATAGATAAAAATCGGTGTAAGTTATGCTGGAATTGTTTGTAATATAGTATACCGGCCCTCTAAGAACTGGAATTGAGGAACTAACCTATTTCACACAAGTTACCAAACAGCCATCACATGGTATCAATAATAACATATGGCAAGCCACAAAAAGTTTATAGATTCAGTTTTCATAATCAATCAAACTCTGGACACCTATCCATATCTTATTGAAAGAATCTGAAATTCCTCACCCTCAGAAATTAGGCTGGAAATCTGATGAGGACAGGGTTTCTTCTTTTCTTCTCTGGCTAGAAATGCTTTGTGAACAATTTAAATGTATTGCAGCATATGCAGTTCAGGACTACATGGAATAGGGAGTGTAGTGATAAGTAATATGTAATAGTCATAATAATCATAATCAAAATGTAGTAATTATAATACATTTTTCAACCTCACAAGGTCTAGTTCAGTGTTTGAATTAAGCTTTGAGTTGGTTCTTCTTTTATTCTAACAGATTTGCCCTTTCTTACTATAGATTTAATCATAGCTGTCATTTGTTTGGTGCTTTCTTTTTTTGTGAAGTACAGTATGAACAGTATCTAATTAATGCTGACAGTTGAGCTTGATAAATATTGATATTCCTGTTTCATATGAGGAAAATGAAATACACAGAATCTAAGTGACTTATTAAAGCCACACAACAAGTCAGTGGCAGAGTCATAATTAGCATTCAAGAGCTCCATGATCTCAACGATTTTAAACCATTGACCAGGAGGTGCAAGTCTCGGTGTGTCATTTAGCTAAGCATCATGCCAAAATTGTGCTAAAAACCTATTTGAATAAGTATCTTTCTCTCTTCAGATACAGCATGGAAAGAAATAGCAGCATGTGAGAATAGTGTTTGATACTTAATGCAGTTGTATGGTTAAATAGCAATTCTTTTGATGTATACCAAAAAAACCCCAACCAACCAAACAAACAAACAAAAAAACCACCTCGCCATGCAGTTTGTCAGAAGAAATTGGGCTAATATCATAAATGCTAGAAAATACATTCTCATGCCTGCATAAAATTCTACATGTCTCATCTAAAGCTTGCTCGCTGGTATGGATGTAGTCCTTTTTGCTTTATAACTCATACATATATTGTCTACACCTTACTTACATGTGAAGAATCTATTGCAAAATTCTCCAATAAAAATATATTTATATTATCAGTCTGTTGGTATGTTTTTGGAGAAATACAATCACCACAAAATGAAGTATCCTTCTTACCCAAACATATTAATCCTGGCTTGGTCACTGGCACAATGAACAGATAGCATTTTGAGCTGTTGTGTGAGAAACCAAAGCTTGAGAACAGCCATGAAACTTTAGCTTCTTGGGTTACTGAAAACTATGTATAATGCAAAGAGGATGTACTTCTTGTCGAGGGAGAGGAGCTAGCTGAGAACTCTCCATTTTCTCTCTCTCTCTCTCTCTCTTTTTGTTTTTTAAATGTCTAGCCAGCAAAACCAGAATTCTTTCCTAATCTTTTGCCAGCCAACATGTTAAAAATAAAATTCTGGAAAATATTAGTGTAGAAATAACAAAAGTGATACCACACAGGAAAAAAGCAGTTATGTTAAGATACAACATAAAAGGTCACTTCTTTGCATTATATCTTCCCCATATGTATAGATTTCTAAAAACAACATTTCCTCTTTAGAGGAGAAAATTGTTATGTCACAAAGGAAATGACTCCTTTTACTTGACAAAGCTAAACCTGAGGTGTACTCATTGCTTAATATAAGAACTCTGTGTTGTTTCTCATGCAGGAAGTCTGAACAAAGTTTATATCATTATAGTGATATTCAGGCTTGTCATTATAGTTGTGATATTGTCACCCTTTTTAAATATATTTATTTATTTAGGAAGTTTTAACAGGTTTGCAAATCATCGCCATGTAAGTATCAGAGACAAAATGGTAATCATTACAACAACAGTGAGCTTTTGTTTAGAGAACCATTATACAGTAATAAAATCATCAGATATCTCTATTTAACAAGGTGTTACCATTTTACAAAGTGAACCTTTTTATGCTACATGAGACATGATGTTTCTCGTGATTATATTGAGTGAAACTTCTGATTACATATATTTATCAAACTAGGCATGTCTATTAAATGTTAAAAATATACAAAAACAATATTAACAAGAACATTCAACAGGTGTACTGAGTTATTTTTGCACATCAATGTACTTTGCTGGAGTATTGAATGAATGGCAACCAAATATCTAAATATTTCTTGTCCTTTGTCTATTTTGCTTGGTATGTAATTGGAGCATTGATATTCTCAGTAGCTTAAAACTTGATCATCAAAATTAACCGAGGGCTAAATTTTGTCATACAAAATCTCCTACAAGAGACATTTAGTTTATCCAGTTATATACCTTTTAAAAAGTAGTTGAGCGGAGCAGATTAAAATAAGCAGCAAAACAGTTTTTTCAGCTTTAATAGGTTCAGACTAGATTTACGGCTAAATTCTACTCTTTTCAGCCAGAAGAACACTGTGTGTGTGAATGTTAACAGGAGTACATAAGTGTGGTGTTTTATCAGTGATTGGTGGAGGCATTTTGTCTGCAAATTGCAGAGGCCGAAATGCCTCAGGGAGACGTGAGTGGAATGTGTTCAGAAGTAGAACTTACTGCACATTTAGAACATGCATGATGAACTGTCTTTAGCATAACCTCTGAGTGGTAGGTGGTCCACGTGCACTGGTGGATGATGACATAGTTATAGCATCAACTCAGCTAGTAATACCATGTTTGGCATGTACAATATTGCTGGACATGCTCTTCAGCCCTTCTGTTTTGTTCAGAGAGCTCAAGCTTCAGCATTTGGTCAGCGTCCTGTATGTAGAGCTGAGTGAAAATTGGAATTTCTGTCCCATTGGAAATTCTGATATATTGTCATTTATTTTCATCTCAAAGAAGGAAAACGTCAAGATATAGAATTTTTTGTGGAAAATAGTTCAGAAAAATTTTGATTTGGAAATGTCTAAATGTTTCTTTAAAAAAACATCCTGACATTCACAAATTGAAACTTTTCATTTTGGTGTATTGAACCAAATCAAGCTATTTTGTTTGTTGGAACTGCATTGAAAAATCATTTTGACAAATAATTCCTGACCAGCTCTACTGTATGTGGATGTGTGTGCTGGGGGATGGCATGGCCCTTTTGCCCTTCTCTCATCACCTCAATGCAACGCAGACACAATGTGGCTTTCACTGTCCTGTTGCTGTTTCTTCTGGGTTATTATGTGAGCATCCATTTGCATGCATAGATCAGTTTATTTGATGTGCAGTTGCCTGAGCATATGTGCAAAATTTCAGTATGAACATTTAGAAGAAACATTCAAACCTTGCTGAAAATCTTACCCAGCTTTTTAGAACAGTTAAAAAAAAGGACATTCATAGACAAGAAGGACATCTTTATTTTTTCAGTCTGTCATTTAAACAGTTTAGTCCAATCATGAGTAAAATCTGACTTTTACTTACTACTGATCTTTCAAATTTTCTTTTCAGATTCTATTGTTTGGATGAAACAGAGTAGGAAGAACTCTTTGCAAGAGAGCGTTTGTGGTATAAATGTATGTTATAATGTTAATGATCCTGAACGTGTGCTATCTGCACGTATTTAAAAAAAAAATAACCCTCATGTTATATGGACTACAATAATCTATGCAATTGCTTGTACATTTTAGAACAGTGTGATTCAACCTTGAACAGTTGAACAGCCAATTAGTCACTGAATGGAGCTACAGAAAACCATAAAATAATCATGGCCAACATTCTGACATTGCATTGATTAAAATGTCATCATTACTCAAAGCAAGAATGAAAACATTTCTGACCAGTGTCAGGACTGCTATTATTTTGTGTCTCTCTGCTATTCCAATTGACACAATATTTTATCTTTTTACCACACCCTTCCTGTTTGCTGGAAAAGACAGAAGAAATCCTGACAAATTCATTATATTTTTGTAGTGCTTTTTATTCAGTTTTGCATGTATAACCTATTGTGGGAAATGATCAGCACTTGACTTGCCATGTGGTTAGAACTGTGGATTCAATGAGAGTATGTGCAGAATCCAAAGGAGTAAGTTGGGACTCAGAGGCAAATTCTGATCTTACTTTCATCCTGTGGAACCTCAATTAAATCAGACTTGGTCCAAGACACTGGAATATGTGATTCCTTCTCTCTTAAAACCCATAATGTAATAAGGGATGTCTTGTCAAAAGAAAAAAAGGAGTATGAGAAAAAAGTCTCAAGTAACCTACTTCTTTCCACTTAACATAGGCTTAATTTTTTATTTATTTATTTATTTTATAATTTCTAGCTTCCATATCTCTGTGTCTAATGTGGCCATGGTTATATAATCAGGTCCATGACTGTTTTTGGGAATTGGCCAGGAAGACATTTAAAGACAGAAGATATTGTATATATAAAATGGAATAAAACAACAAAAATAGAATGAGGATCTACCTGTCCTCTTAGAATGAGAACACTTTTCACCATAAATTTTTATGCTTGTGTTATTTTGCCTGCTTCCCTGAAAACTATATGGCCAGTGGAGGGAACATAGAACTTCCATACTTCAACAGGACATAATAATGCATTCTTATTACAATATCTAGATCTATTTATACATGATTTTTTTCTGTCCTCACTTGGCAATGGCTAATATTTGAGTTTCATAGGAAGGAGACTCCCTTCCCTCAGTATTGTTCATAACCAGTTATGGATTCATAGATTTGAAGGTTTGAAGGGATCATTATGATTAACTACTCTGACCTCTGGCACAGCATAAGCCATAGAATTTCATCCAGTAATTCTTGCATCCAACCCATAACTTTTCATTGAGTTAGAGCATATCTTTCAGAAACACCTCCTTTATGTAATGTTTTAAGTACATGAGGGGACTATCCCAACTGAAGAAGAATTTAAATTCTATTAAGGAAGGATTAACGGTGTGTGGAGATGAATGAAGTATTCGTCTGCAACTATACCTTATCCCTCATGACTGTCCAACATCCTACATAGCTTTCAATTGATAGAGCTTTTAAGAAAATAAAATAATGCCTTATATAGGCTGGCTAATGTGTTGCTGACTTATATGACCTCAGGGAGATTCCGCATCTGTGGCTACTTTTCTGGTTTTAGAGAGTTCTCCTTAAATCAAACATTTTTATTGGGCTTATTGCGGTCTGGTAAAAAGAAAGATTTTAAGAAAAATATTGTTTACTGTGGTATATATTTTGATCTTTGCTTAAGATTAAAATAGATCTTTAAATTATGGGTAAGGAATACAGTGTAAAAAATTAATTAAAAGCCATTGCTGTATCTGTATAGGCCACCATGCTATTCAGAAATTATCCTTAATTTCCTAATTTGTGAAATAGTGATATTTAATAGATTCTTTTTAGTATTTTAAAACAATATTTCTACAATGTTGTCCTCTAAGCATTGTGCTTACATAATATGAAATGCTCCATCTTCAAATAGTGGGGTACTTGAATAGCATCATAAATATGTCAGGCTAAACTGTAATGTTACAATCTGCCATTAGTAAGAGAAATCCTATAACTGTACTGCCCCAGAAACAGATTTTTTATTCATTCGCAGTTTGGTCCTTATTACCCCTTTTCTCCATGAACCCTTTTCCAGCCTTTTGCTGACTCAGTTTACTTCCTGCAGTGTGCTACCTTACCTGCCCTGGCTGGTACATTTGTTGGGGCTGGTAAGGCAGAGTGGAGACTCCACCTACTCCTTGCCCCTGCCTGCCTGCTCCCTCTTCTCCTGTGCAGAAGGTGGAGTAGCAGTCCAGCAATAGTTGTTCCCCTGTCCCATGTTGCTTCCGAAGATACAAGTCGAAAGCGTAAGAGTGCAAGAAGGCTCTTTATACCCCTTTACTTCCCAGTGTAAATGTGCAGCCAGGTTCACAATCAGAGCCCTTTATAACACTTTGGTATCCACTTTTCTTTAAAGGCTGGGTCTTGTAAATTGCTAAGCACCTACTGCATGATGCCTGAAGGCCCTTCATTCCTGTTGACTTCACTGGGAATTGCAAGCACTCAGAACTTCACTGGATTTGGCTTAAATTGCTGTTGAGTGCTTTGTATTGAATGATACTGTGTGCCAGATAAAGAACACTACAGTTAATGACATTGCTTCCTTACATAACACAACTTTGCTTAAGTGTGGCATATGTGTTTAACTACTTTAAAAAACTGATATTTTAAACTACGGAAGCAGTTTCCTTTCTAATAACCCGTGAGACCAATAAGATACTGTATTCCAACTTTATAAAGGAAAAAGATGAATGCTCAAATCTTTAAGTAAGACTTAACGAGAATTTTTGGCTGCTAAAGTAAAATGTCCTTAAGTTTCACAAGAGATTGACATTAAGGAAAAAAATGAAATAATTGTTTCCAAGATTATGTTCAGTAGGTAGAAAAATAAATGTAAAGACTAAAAATATTATGAAATAATCAGAAGGGCTTTGCTACTTTTCTAGTCAGTGTAGCCTGTTTCTCTCAGATCTATACAATTAAATGCCAGTGCATTCTGCCAGTGATTATAGCATGTGAAATTAGAGTGTAAGAACCTTAGACGGTTAAGTGTATGAGTTAGGGAGTAGTTTTTTTAATATAGTGTGATAGAGAAGAAAGAAGAGGGTTTTTTTTTATTCCAATAGTAATTTTTAACAAAAAATGTATAAGCCAGCAGAGAATGGTACTGCAGGAAAGTAAGGATAGTGGCTGTAAAGGCAGATCACAAGTTATTTGGATGGGAGTAATTTAAATGAGATGTTGTAATGCTAATACTGGAATAAGTAAGCTAATACCTATGTAAACATCTGAACATATGCAGCGTGAACTTGATGTTTCAATGGGTCTGAGCAAACTGAATTGAATGCTTATACAGTTAATAAAAATTATTGTGCCTTCTTCACTGAAAAATGTGACTCCTCAGTATTTACTAAATGCTACAGGATGTCAAAATTATATTAAACCAAAGACTGAGTAAGTACTTCCTCCAAGTCCACTAAATTTTCCTAGAAAAACTTCCAAGAAAAAGTCAGCATAAACAAGTGTTTGAAATGCTTTTTTTTTTTTTTTTTTTTTGCCATTGGGCTGCAGAGAATGTACTTGCTGTTCAAGGAATGGCATTGCTTTACATGAAGCATACACTCTATTCCATGGCCAGCCAGCAATCCAGCCAGTGCAGAGTGAGTGGGCAATGATCTTGCCTCTTTCCTTTTCCTTCCTCCAGCGGGTGCTAGATGGGAACTGCAATTGCATCTAAGCACTGCTCAAGAAGTCTGAGGAAAGACAGGCTCTTTGCAACATCCTCTTCCCCATTGTTCACCATCTGACCAAATATGTCATAAAAGAAATGGAAAAATACTTTTATTCAAAGGTAGGTCACCCAGTTAACATCCAGGCTGTGTATGTGCCTGTAGAGCACCAAGGTATTGACACAGATCTTTTTATAGTTAAAGTTGCTCCGTAGCAAACTCCTTCAGAATGGCAAATATGGCCCCTTGTTAATGGCAGAGTCATTTAAACTGAAGTACAATTATATGTTATTCCAAGGAAAATACATAATATACCAGCTAAAGGAA
Organism: Emydura macquarii macquarii; assembly: GCF_026122565.2. Lineage (NCBI taxonomy): Eukaryota > Metazoa > Chordata > Testudines > Chelidae > Emydura > Emydura macquarii. The sequence goes on along the minus strand of NW_027131527.1, from coordinate 18,436,020 downwards.
CTGTACAGAAATCTAAGTCAAACTGTTTCGTACTGAGGAAAAATATACAAATACAAAGATAATTAAGTATTACAACTTGCACCTGGCAGCCCTTCACCAGTTACTCAGAAAGAGAACAAGTAATGAAAAATCTAAAAAATATGGCTAACTTCTCACCATATTGAAAAGGCAACTGTTAAGGATAATTTTTGCTTTAACTTTTCATTCTGGATTTTTGGTTTAATGTCCCAGTGTGCACATTGCAGTGTTTTATTTGTGCTATATTGTAATATAATGTCCCTTGTTCAGAACCAGAGTAAAAATAAATGTTACAAAGTCTCACTTAACTTTCCAAATAGTAAATGCAGCTGTATTAGGATTAAAAAACCTTCCAAGCCATGAAGTTGTTTTAAAAATATATATTTGTTGGAAATTACATAGTCACATAAAGAGTAAACAGACAACCCAGTAGGAGAATTTTCAGATGTCTGCCAAGGCCTAACATGTCTGTAAGAAGAATATTGGCTTAAGATAAACAAATCTGTGACTGCTGTGATCCAGCCACAAAGAGAAGCTCCATTGGCTTCCAATGATATGGAAAAATGTGAGTTCTTGCCTCCTGAGTGCTTATTAAACATTATGCTAACTGAATAGAATCTGTCTAGGTCCATGATTGTGCATTGTGATCTTCAGAAACTAACAAAGGCAGGGAATTTCAACAGGAGAAACAGAAAGGGGAATTATATGCATATAAGACCCAGTTAATTGCAGAGTTGTGCACAAGTTTGAGAACTGTATACAGTACAATATGCAATAAGATGGGATCTGAAATTTTGATAATCCAGTTGTTGAAAATAACCTGCTACAATTGTTGAAGTGAGTGAACACCATCAACAACTGAAGTTGTGGGAAGTAGAAAAGCATATTCTCAAAGATACTCAAGAAGTTTTGATGTTGAGTTATGGCCAAGAATCATTAGGAGCCTATTTGATGACAATACATCAAATCTCTTGTTAGAAGAAATATGCAGTTCCAGTGATGAAACTTTCATGTTGTGCTTTATTACCTCTGAATATCAGCTGTAGACATCACCCACTGGTATCTATGATGACATTTCCACTTTGGCTTGTATTAAGCATTAATTGATAAGTAATGATGTTAGTAGAAAAGGTATTGTACAGCTGAATATAGAAATTTGGGAATGTATTTGTATACTGTTGTTTTGATTTGTTTTTTAATTGGAGTATGTGAAATTCTTTCGGCATTATAATACATTTTAATGCCAATGACTTGTATACTTCTTTTTGGGGATGTTGTTTTTTCTTATCAAAGTGCAAAATAACTATTCTTGTGCGATAGACTATACAGATGTAACTCAATAGACCCTCACTAATCTGAACCCTTTTTATAATTATCCTGAATAATGATGGTATCTTCCCACGAGCTATAACACTTTGCTATTATATCTTTGCTGAAAAGTTTTCTGTTGCTAAGCCTTCCTTCCTTGACTGTCCTAGTGAATAGGGGGAGAAACAGTACATATAGTATATCTAGACTTTAGTAAGGTTTTTGAAACTGTCCCAAATGACATTCTCATAGGCAAACAAGGGAAATATGGTCTAGATTAAATTACTGTATGTGGGGGTGCACAACTGGTTGGAAGACAGTAATCAGAGTAGTTATCAATAGTTTGCTATCAGTTGGGAAGATATATCAAATGGGTCCCACAGGGGTCTCTTTTGGGATTGGTAGTCAATATTTTTTTTATTAATTACTTGGATGATGGAGTGGAGAGTATGCTTATAAAATTTGTGGATAACAAGCTGGGAACCATTTCAAGCACTTTGGTGGACAGGATCAGAATTCAGAATGATCTTGATAAATTGGAGAATTGGTCTGAAATCAATAAGATGAAATTCAGAAGAAGATGAATGCGGAGTACTGTGCTTAGGAAGGAAAAATCAAATAAACAAATACATAATGGGGAATAACTGGCTAAGTGGCAGTACAGCAGAAAAGGATCCGGAGGCTATAGTGGATCACAAATTGAATATGAGTAAACAGTGTGATGCTGCGGCAAAAAGACAAATGTCATTCTGAGGTGTATTCACAGGAGTGTTGTATGTGACATAGGAGATAATTGTTATGCTCTACTTGGTTTTGATGTGGCCTCAGCTGGAGTACTGTGTCCAGTTACATTTTAAGAAGAAGTGAATAAACAGAAAGAGACCAGAGGAGAGTAACAAATATAATAATAGGTTTAGAAAACATTACCTATAAGGAAGAATTATGCATGTTTATTCTAGAGAAGAGAAGACTGAAAGAGGACATAAGTCTTCAACTATATAAAAGGTTGATATAAAGAGGACAGTGAACAATTGTTCTCCGTGTCCATTGAGGCTAGGGAAAAAGGTAATCTGTTCAGTTGGCGGCAGGGGAGATCAGCTTAGATATTAGGAAAAAAAACTTTCTAACTATAAGGATACTTAAACACTGGAAAGGAGGGTGTGGTATCCGCATCATTAGAGGTTTTTAAAAACAGATTAGACAAACACATGTCAGGGATAGTCTAGATATATTTAATCTTGCCTCAATGTGGGCCCAGGAAATGGAAATCCCTTCCAGCCCTATATTTCTATGATTCTGCTGTTATTTTTATAAAATATACTACAATAAACCTTAATAGTACTGTGCTTAAGAAGTGTGTTAATGTTAATAATTAAAATTAAACAACATAAATGGACAAAGTACATTTTGTGATCCATTATTCTTGTTTTTGATTGTTTATTCACTTAAAAAATCCAGCAAATTCTAATCTGTGTCTCAGCAATTTAATGAAGTTATATTCTATGAATTTCAGGATCCTTCAGGATTAATGCTACATAATTGAAGTAAGATATTTATTATAGCAAATGGAGTCTGTGCTAGAGGTACAACCAGAACTTTCATAAGGAACAGGCCAAGATTACCTGCCAGTTTCTCACCGAGCTCTGATCTCTCTTTCTGGAGTAGGCCTGGAAGCAGAAGAGATGAAGGAAGTAGCGTGAGAATATGACAGCTTAGGGTTCTGGGAAGTAGGGAACTGGGTCTGGGAGGTGCTGGGGGCCAGAGGAGCAGCATCCTGCAATCCAAACAGTGTCTGACAACTTCAGTCACAGGTTCTTCATCATCTCCTGCAACTAGCCCTTGAGAGAGACTGGCATGGAACTCTCCCTCCCACCCTGACTCTCCCACCAGAAACCAGGAAAAACAGTGAATTTGTGGTAACATCTCTGGTCAAAGGGGGGCTCTCGGCCCTCTGGGCCATCTCCTAGTTGCATCCCCAGTATACATTACAAATTTGGTTTATGTATCTAATCTGTCATATTCCAATGCCCCTGATCTCAGGATTCCAGTAATTTGCTTAGTTACTCATTGCTGATTGTTATAGCATCAGTTAAGAACTGATATATCAAGCCTTTATCTCTACATGGATGAATAGTTAACGGTCTAGTGCAAGACTTAAATATCAGAAATAATTGCTCCATTAACATACTGTACATATGGGTTACATATTAAAAATTTACTCCAACAGAGTTATGCAGTTGGGACCTAATTTTGTACATTTGTAATAGTCCAAAGCAAAAAATATTCAATCATTTTAATAAGAGCCTGTTAAACATTGTATTATAATGTTTTGCAAAACTTGAGGGGAAAAGAGAAAAATCTTAAAATACAATTACTTTGAAAATTCTGGTTGCTATAACAACGAGATGCTACTCTTGATGAGTTTCCCTTAATGTTTTAAAAAAGTTAAGTTGCCATAACAACAGAATCTGTTTTTATTTTTGGTAACCAATACTTTTGGCTTTTTACCAAATGTCTGTCTTGGATTTCTTTTAAAAAGCACAAAAGCCAGCATGCTTAGGAGCACACACTACAATGTAGTTAATGTTCAGATGCTCCAGTGGAATGCATAGCAATGAATACATTTAACCGTGTTATTTACAATGGTTATTTACAATAATGATTGTTTATGGTTATTTACAATAATGAACAGTATTACAGTAAATATGTACATGTAAGGCCAGAAATACTTTTCAGGGAAGTTGAATTTAAAGGCTGGAGGACAATAGAGTGGGTGCAATAAAATTGGATAATGTAAAATACTGCAGTATTTACCATTATCACAGTGCATTTACATAGTTGGGATGGGAAATGCTAACAATACTGCTTATATTTAACTATGGCAAGTGGTAAATGTTCAGTCTGAGCCACTTTGAGTTCAGGGAGAATTAACTGTACAATGACACATTCTTCATCTTTCTTTTATTAGATTTTCTTTATGTTGTCTTCAGTTTTTTTTAGCATAAACAATTTGGTCTCTGTCCAATAATATGAAAAAGTCAGTAATATTTTTTTACATAACTAATTTTTATTACTATACATTTTATTACACCACAAAAACTGTGTCTGTATTAACATGGATGTCAAAAATCATTTTGATATTGCTGTTCTTTGTATTTGATATTGGTTCTATGGATGTCAGGGTTCATATTTTTTGTGTCCTCAAATTTTAAAGTGATCTAAATCTATGTTATATAAGTTTCTAAAGAATTATTGCAATCAATCACAGCCAGGGCAACATTTTTCAGTGGTAAGATCTCAGATTAGTTTTAAGTACCACATTTTAAATACTACTACAAAAGGCCATCTTTTCCTGTTCAAAAGTGGAAGAAACACTTGTATAATTTTTCTCTATTTTTAAAATTAGAGACATATACATTTGATAACATTGCAGAATAAGTACATGTAGTATTACTCTGTAACATTGATTTTACAGCCATTTGAGTTATCCAAAGAAACATAGTAAATAAATAATTCTTTTAAGTTGTTTTGGTTTAACTGTGCAATGTGATGTTGCTATCACATCATTGACTTGTCTAGGTTTTCTTATCACATCCGTCACTCCTTTCCCTATCTGCCATTTCTTATTTTCAAGATGCCAGGTCAGTGTGTGCAGTGTGATTGTTGTTGCATGTACAAAGAAGGAAGTTTCTGCATTCTTTTTTACTGACTGTCATTTTTCATTATTGTTATTTTAGAAATAGAAAGGGGCCTGGGATGATCTTTTGTTGTTTATATGAGGTAATACTCTCCCCTTCCCCAAGAATCTTAACAATGGTCCAAACCTCAGTCCTCCTCTGACAGTTGTGAGTGGCTAATATGTACTCCTCTCTTCCATCCTCCCCAGCTTTCCCACTAAGTTTGTTGTCTTGGGTTGGTGGAATTCAATGATTCTGGCAAGTCAGTGCTGCTTGGGCTGCTCCAGAGTCTATACCACTGGACCCAGGTGAAGTGATTTCAGCTTTAAAGGGAGGCCTGCACAAGAGTCCTTTAAGTAAGCTGTTGCACTCTTTGCATCCTCAGCCCAGGCTGCCTCAGCTCTGTGCCATCTGTCACCTCAAATTTGCCTCGACTCTGTGCCATCCATTGCTTGGAAGTTGCCTCAGCTCTGCATTGTCCACTGTTTTGTGGTTGTTCCAGTTCAGCTCTTTAAAGAAGGATCATGGATACTAGGACTCAACAGAGTCCTGACCACTAGAAAGACACTCCTTTTTAACCCTGCCTAGGTTCTTTCACCCAACAGAGACCTGTTCTTTGCCTATGGTCTTGGGCACTTCCCAATAGGGTCAATAGCAAACTCAAAACTTAACAGAGTGACATTAACCTTTTTGCAACTACGTCACATTGTTGATGGATACTCAGGTTGTGATCTGCAATGATTCCCAGATCCTCTTCAGCAGTACTAACACCTACATAGTTATTTTCCACTGTGTAGCTGTGCATTTTATTTTTCCTTCTAAATGAAGCAGTTTGCACTTGTCTTTATTGAATTTCATTTTGTTTATTTGAGACCAATTTTCCAATTTGTCATGGTCATTTTGGATTCTAATCCTGCCCTCCAAAGTGCTGCAACCTTTCCCAGCTTCGTGTCAACCTCAAATTTTATAAGCATACTCTCCATCACATACATCCTCCCAATTTGACAACAAGCTAACTATTCTGAGTATGGTCTTTCAACCAGTTGTTGAAACAAATGAAGTCCTCTAAATATGTGAGGAGAACTTCAGATCTCAAAATTTGGCTTAGATCATTTACTGCCCTCTGAAATGGCCCTGGTGCATTCATGAGGCAGACATGAAACAGCCCATAAGGTGTCACAAAGGCAGCTACCACTTTGATCTGATGGTATCTAGATTCCAAATTAAAACTACTAAAATATTTATCCCTGACATGGCAGTGTGTCTGTTGAGTGGAGAAGTGCTAGCTATCTTGAACTGGCTGTGAATTTAGTTTTCTGTAGTCAACAGATATCGTCAAGTCTCTATTGGGCTTTTTTACAATTCCAATTCAGGATGCCCAAGCTGATGTAGATTGCTCAGTCAGACATCCTCCAGCATGTGACTTATTTTCCTTTCGTTGTGACCTGATATGTCAGGGCAATCCAATGTGAGGACTGGCTCACAGGAACACACTCTGGCTAAAGCACAATCTGATGTTGCACCTGATTGTATCTTCCAAGCTCTTCATTATTCCTTTAGAACACAGTAGCATATCGTAACAACAGCTGTTGTAATAATTTGCTTTCATTGCATTCTACTGCTCCTTCTGTCAAATCAACCCCAGCTCTTTTACTGACTGGGTTGCTTAATGGCTCCAGATCTCTGCCACTGTGAGAGGCTTTAAGACACCGGCTACCTACAGAGGACACAGTACCCATAGTCTGATTTTTTTTCACTAACTTCACTTCCTGACCAGTCACATTAATTGCTCTTACCCAAAACTCCCCCTTTGGTCCATCAGGAAACAGAAGTCTGCTAACCAACAGTCCTGACTGGATATTGATTGGTTCAAACACTCCTACAGGTTCACTTCAGCAGTGTTTTCTATTTAAGCGTATTATTGCGTGATGACCTGACTTCACCAAATTTAATTCTGAGTTACCACAGGGAACAGGTCCTCTCTGTTACCTTGTAGGCAAGATAGAGGGACCTCTTAGGCCCCCAGAATTACTCACCAGGATCCACACTTTATCCTACCCACATGCAGCAGGAGTATCTGAATATTTTCCAGTAACACGTGTTCTGTCAAAACTCCAGGAGTTCTTGTGGTGCCCTCGGATGAAATCCACTCCCAATACAACAGCACTAGAAATACTGGTCACCACAACAACATTCCATTTAGTATGCAGAGACCCCCATGTTCATTGGGAGCTGGAATTGTCCAGCTGTCTTCAGACTGATGATCGTGACCAATTTAACTCTGTAGTACATATTTTCTTCCCTTTCAGCACTGGGTGTTCACCATAGATCAGACTTATTTCAGATCCTGAGTCCAACAACATTGTGTTTTTTCTGCCATTGATATCACCAGGTATTTGGGCAATATTCAAATGGTTGCTAATTGTGACCTTACACTGCATCAGCAACTCCTAATTTTCCTCTTGGTGTGGTTTTCCTCTGCTTTGGCAATTCTGTCTCCAGTAACCTTAGCCTCACATCGCCTGCAAATGTTATCTGGTGATTTTGCCATCTTGAAGCCTCTGTCACCAGTTGTAATGCTCACTTGTAGAAGCACAGAAATATATTGGGACACTTCAAGTATCAAGTCCTGTACACACAGGCATGACTGAACTTCCCGCTACTCCTCCCCCCTCCCCCCCCATCAGATACAATATAATAACAAGATAAGGACTTAACAGTAAGATGAAGATACAGCACCATCTACTGGAGGAGGAGCTATCTACTCTAATACTTGAAATACTATGATAATGAACATTACTGGGCACTAAAATAAACCTCAAAAAATAGTCCAATAAGTATTTTTGCTACCTTAACCAAAACTCCTTAGAAGTTGAGAATGAGGATTTAAAAAAAAAAAAAAGCACATTCATTTATAAACTGCACCTTCATAATGCTGATAATTTAAACTTAAGGGGTCAGTGCTGTTCTTTGTTTCCCTTTTCCATTTTATTTGTGCGGTAATTCATCTTATTTGTATTCTGGTAGTGATTAGAGGCCCGAGCTGAGATTAGGACCTTATTGTGCTGGTCACCGTAGGCACACCTAGTAAGAAACAGTACATGTTCCTAAGAGATTGCGTTCTAAATAAACAAGATAGATAAAGGAACTGAAGGGGAAACTAAAAATCATTATATAAAAAAGATACTGCGTATATTTCTTCTGCAGTATGGGGCATGGGTCACTTGCTGGTGGCTTCTATGTACCTTGAAGACTTTAAACCATTGTTTGAGGACTTCAGTAATTCAGTCATAGGTTAGGGGTCTGTTATAGGAGTGGGTGGGTGAGGTTCAGTGGCCTGCCTTGTGTTGGAGGTCAGACTAGATGATCATAATGGTCCCTTCTGACCTTAAAGTCTATGGAAAAAAATTTGCAGTTGAATATATCACAGACACAAATTCCATCTTCTAATATACTATATTGAGGGGATTCTTAGTTATAATAGCAAATTACATATGGGCCCAAGACACAGTGTCTAGATTTGGATACCAAAGTTTGTGGTGGCTTGTATCTTGGGTTTTTCTTTAGTTACAGTACAAAGTATTTTCAGGAGATCCTCTGTGCAGATTGTTTTGAATTTTTCTCCTTTTTTTTTACTGACCCTTCCACCCACCCACACAAACCAACACATCCTACCCTCAACACTGTGCTTTTATCATATCAAACCATAACCATTGTAAGTAACAATGTGATACTATCATAATAGTCATCCTCTCACCTCCCCCTTACCCTATTATCTTTGTTATACTCATTAATTATGTCTTGTTTCAGTTTAGATTTTCAGTTCAATTATTCTTCAATCTCAGTCAATTGTTCAGCATGATACTCTTTTTTTTTATATTCTTTAGTTGAGAAATGTTAATAAGATGGAAATAAATGCCAGAGGCTGACAGTCAAGATTTCAAGTAAATTGTGGGAAACACAAACACAAAAATCCTATAAAAGGTGTTGATTTGGTTTCTCTTCATTGTTTATACTGTGGCCCATCGAGTAGCTAAGGGATCCAATGCACCACAGATAAGTAATAAGAAATTCTGAAAATTGTCACTCTGAATAAATACAAATTATGTAGCACAGGTGTTGCTGTAATTATGATATATTGACAAGATTTAGTGTTCAGTAGACCCGAAAGTCACACTTTTAACGCTATGGTGTGGTAATGTAGCATAAATACATAGAACCATAATGTAAAACATTTAAGACCTGCTGATTCAAGGTTTGCAAAATATGATTGTTCAGTTGGATAGTTTGTTTGCCATTTTTATTTTTGCATTCATGTTTACAGATATTGCCGATTATCAAAAGGGCAGGGAAGACACAGATTTTATACAGAAAATTGGGATTTCAGATAATCAAGACAGCAGGAGCCATTCAGCAGCAGAGGGTGGTAGTCCCCACAGCTGATGGGTCACCATCCTCTTCCTCGCAGTCCTGGCCAGGGGTCTCTGCTTTCCACTGCTTATTCACTCTTGTGACAACAGGGTTTCAGAGAGCTCCCCGTGCTGCTGCAGGGCCAGTGACACCCAGTACCTGTAGGTGCAAGATGCAGGTCCCTTGGCCAGGACTTTGCTCTGCCTTGCTAGGACCGCAGCCTTCCCTGCACTTTGCACCTGCAGGAATAGGGTGTCACTAGTCCTGCAGCAGCACAGGGAACCCTCTGCAGCCCCGATATCATAGGAATGGGTGAGTGGGGCCACAGACAGCTCCCTGTGCTGTCCCAGTGGCCAGTCAGCAGCAGGGTGGCCTCCCCCATGACTCCTCATCCTCTTCCTCCTTCTAGTCCTACCTAGGAGTTTTATCTTTATTATTTGAACCTCTGCATTATTTGAATCCCTTCCTTGTCCCTCAGCATGAGATACATGAGGGACAAGGAAGGGGTTTGGATAAACGGCTGTAGACTGTTACACTTTTTAAGAAATAAGAATGTACATTTTACAAGCCTGATTTTAAACTTGAACATTTTCACAAAGCAACCCAGCGCATCACAGTCTGGCCAGTTTTGATGTAAAGACCCCAAAAATGCAAGTATCATCATTGTGGGAGGGTATATTGGCATGATCATGTTTTTGCTTTAAAAACATTTTTTTTCAATGAAAATGTTCATATTTCCTCTGATGTCTCTTTCTTTGTGAAGTATGAAATTAATCAGCAAGGTTGATTGAGTTACTGGGTGTTTTTTTTAATCAAAATATAACATATATCTGACTTTCTGGCTACTCATATTATTCAAAACCTACTTGATTTTTAGAACTTGAAACTTATATTTCTAATTCTTGCATCAGGAGCTACTTTGAAATAAATATTTTCTCATGAATTAAGTAGTTACCCACTCCTCCTGTAAATAAATAGCATATTTTATATGCCAGCACCCCAGCAATGGAAAATTTGTAAGTGCTAGAAGGTATGTGATGAACTGGTGATAAAAGGGATTAAAGGTGGAGCTGGCTTTTGCAATATACATTAGAAATAAGGCAGCCTATTGCAGAATCTATACTGGATCCTATCACCAAACTAGACCTGACCCAAATGACAGTTTCTGCTACCTCTTGAAAAAGCGTTCATAGATCCTATAACCCCAACCACACTCAGCATCCATTTATCTCCTATTCGCTCACCAACTTGTGTAATGTCTTCATTAACAGATCATATGTACCCCATCAACTTTTCCCCATGCAGACACATGTTGTCCCCCATTCAGTGCCAGTTCCAGTTAACCCCTCCTCTCCCAGCAAATATTTAAGCTGATTTGTTCTAGGGTACATGTATTACTACTTCTCCTCCGACACATTCCCTTGGACTAGACAACATGCATGGGAGAGTAATAAATTACTCCTGGCCTGGCTGGTGAACTTTTGCCTTGTCCAAGTGACCATTTTAAGCTGTATTGTATTGCATTGCATTGCGTTGCGTTGCACTGTATTTATTTAGCTTTAAAGAAAAAAAATCCATCCAAAAATGCCCAAGTACATGGATTATCTTCTTCTCCACTTTTAATACTTTGGACACACAACATTAAAGATATATTGAGATGATAAAAACTCATGTTTTTGTTTAAATTGGGGGGAAAATTAATTAAGGTTGCTAACCTTCTGTCTCTAAAAGTAGCTCTGGAATAAACTTATCGTTACAAAATATAAATATATAAATGTTTTGAAATATACAGCAATGTAATATGTCTAAATACTGTACAATAAATAGCAACCTAACTCATGTGACCAACTGGATTTGTAGATTCACTCATTCAGGTTTGCCAGCCATTGTTTTCTTACAATGTGTATAAACTATGCATTTCACACTATTTGAGCTTATGCTATTCAATTGCTCTAATTCTTTTCACTCCATGGAATAATGTTTTTATTGTGAAGAATTAGAAGAATATAGAAGATCGAATATATTAATGCCAAAATTCTAAATGCTACAATGAGTAACAAATACTAGTCTATCTGTTCTGATTTAAGCTAGTGCATTCGAGAAGCTTTATCTTCCTGTTACTCATCTATATATAGAAGAACAAATTCTATAATTTTATTTTATTGTGAACATTTTTGCTCACTGTTAGACAGCACATATTTCTGCTTTTTTTTAATGCAGTCAATGATATGGGAGGGCTATAAATATCAAATTCTAGTTCCACATATCTCAGTTTGATCACAAATTTATCTGTTGTCTAGAAAAGTTCATTTCTCACCATCTATTCTGTTGACCCTCATTGTTGCCCTTTCTCATTAAGTATTCGGTGTATTTTGATTCTTCTGATGGTGCAGGGCACGAACAGTGTTTGTGCTCTGCATAATGATCACGACCCTGTATTTGTCCCTGTCATTTTCTTGATGTTCTTCTAAATATTTCACTGATTTACTTCAGCTTTTATAGGCATATTAGCTAATATGTGGCTGACAAGTTTAACCTAAAATGCAAATATTAGTTTCTTTGCGATCATACTCCTTGACATAGACATATGGCAGCCTAACTTTTATCTGAAAGGAATGTGTTAATGAATCATGGGCTCCAAATAGACCAATCCTCAAAACATAGGATTTTAAAAAATGTTCTGTTGAGAGTGGAAAATAGCTACTTAGACTTCCAGAATGAGACCAATAATACCCCAACTCCTAAGCCAAGTGACCCAGCAGCAGAAACAAGACATGGGACTGCATTTGTTGCAACTGCAAAAGAGTATGTGAGTCACTGTTCCTTGTTTGTCTTCCTGTCACATCCATTCTTATGATCCCGGGGACTGGATGGTGTGGAGAGCATGAGCTAATGTATTTGGCCTCTCAAACACCTTGGGAGACCTTATGCAAAGATGTAATTAAGGCAACTTGTGTTTTTTAAAGAATTATTACATTAACATCCTAGATGTGACAGGATGACCACCTCTGAGCCTAGAGGAGGAAAATCACTTTGCATATTCCCTCTAATCAAGCTGCAGAAAACCTTGCAGAAATGCTGTCCTATTTTATCTAGGCTCTTATGCCACACTCTTTCCTGTGGTATCAGAGCACCTCACCAAAATATTTGAGCACCTAATTGGTTTAGGTAATTTAGGAATGTCTCAATGAGCCAGATGATCAGCTATGCATAAGTGAAGAAGGGCATTCACGGTCAGTCATTTCATTTTGATATTTACATTAATCCTCATTATCGAGTGAAATACAGAATCAAGCTTTAGTAAAAGTAGTTCAATGTAATGTCTACATAATTTTTAGAAATGTTTTTCTCAACTTCGGAACGCATAAATTTTAGATCCAAAAATAAATGGTATAGCAAGAGACATATTTACTGTAAACAGAATAGTAATGGCTTCTGTTTTTATTATTGCTTTAAAAAGTCCCTAGGAGGATTGAATGCAGGGAACGGGAGAAGATGGTGGCCAGACTGCTATAACAGATTGTGATGTAGCCACATTTTGTTCTGGGATGTTTTCAGTTCCACCCACTGATTGGGTATTTTTCTAGTTTGGTTCATTTGATTAATGTTCTGCAAAGATCAGACACCACAGGTAAAAATCTCTCCTTTTTCCATGTGCCAGGATTTGTAAATCTGATACTAATAGAGCACTGATGGCTGTGATTGACTATGAAATGTTAACGGAAGTTTAATATAGATTCATACTTCTCACAAATAACATTCAGTGATATGAAGATACAAAAATAGTTATGCAACGTAAGAGATAATTTCACTAAGTAAGAATACAAGTGAGTAAAGATTATTTAGAATGAAATACATTCTCCAAACTACACTGATGTTTTACTAACTTGACCTAATGTTATTTCCTTCATTGATAGCTGGAGATGGAAAATGCTATGTTTCCTTTGCTCGTGTTTTGATGATTTACCAATAGAAACAATAGCCCAGTAGGATAACAGGATGAAAAGCATTTTATAGAAGTATGAAACATTTAAATTGAAGCACTGGATCATAACTCCACTGATGTTCTGAGATGTCAATCGTTCTATTTTTTTTTCACTAAGTGTTCATAGAAAAGCTTTCTACTTTACATTTCAGTCATCTAAAGTGAAGATACAATGTGACTGAATTATCTTCCTGTTGGTCTAGTAATGTTATTTTAAAAACTGCTTAAAAGTGCCAGTTGCGTAGGGTTTAAGGTTTAATTCTGTAACACTATTTTAAAATTAATATACAAAGACAAGCAAAAACCCACTTCTTTTTGTGTCATGGAAGCATGGAGGCATGGAAGTCTTTTCTGCTTTAAGCGATAGAGCTCATGGCTGAAAGCAATTGGCATGGTACTACATTATATTGTTTCCATCATAGTGGAAAAATCAAAACAATACCATTTTTGGAAGCAAGTAATAGACCCAGACTTGGAGGTGAAAATAAGCAAAAATGTTTTATGCTTACATAACACATTATAGTTAGCATGTATATAAGCATGGTCCTGTTGTTCACATCCAAAATGTGGGAAAAGATAATATTTCTCAGTTGTGTTATCATTATCATGAAATTACCCTTTTTATGCAAATATTTTCAGAAATGAAACTACAGGAGGGCACTGGTTTAGCAGAATTTTTTGGTATTTGTGTTTGCTTCTGCTTTTAAAATATACTTAAATTTCAGCTGGAAGCAATATATGTTAAGATATCTGAGGGGTTTTTTACACACAGTTTAAAAAAGAACATAATAAACAGCAATTCCAGTAAATCCAGTAGATTAAAGTCTTATTTAGATACAGAGATCCAAATTCTGTGATGCCGGATCCAGCACAGATTACAGTAGGCTGGGAGCCACTCTAAAATGCACTGCCTTGCGACTTTCCCCAGGAGCATAAAGATTTATTTTCTGTTTTGATATGAAAAGAAGCAAACACTTAGAAAAGTGACTCAAAATGAAGAAATTGATTAATCTGATTCTCCCAGATTCTCAGATCAAAGATTTTGTTCTGGCGAATATTGCTAGTACTGACTTTTGCAGTTTTATAAAATAATTCAATGTCATAAAAGGGATTAAAGTTGCTTCTAATTTTAAAGAAGTTACGCATAATGTTACTTTAAAGTAAGCTGATGCTTTAGGGTCACCTTGACTGTGCTCTGAGGCAGATGGGTAAAGGAGCCCCTTCATGCCCCTGCTTGAGCTAGGTACATTGTGGGTAGCAGCATAGCAGGGAATTCAGTCACCACAGGCTGATGCTCCCTCTCTCTCATTAGTGGATCAGCATAAGCCAGGGCAAGGAGTTGGCAGAACTGTGGCTAAACACCTCACCCTCAATACATTGGTCAGCCCAGCTGAGTCAGTGCACCGGAAGTGTTTAGACCTAGGATATGCTACAAATATTTTAACACTGAGCTTCCACAAAAATGTTCCCCCTTTAGTCTGCGATAAACCATGTGTCCCTGGGGTGAATGTGATGTAGAGAAGAGGAGGAATCTGGGGATATCTTCCACCAGGATTTTTGTTTTGTAATACTTGCCATTTTGTGTAATCAGGTCCAATCAGAAGCATAACTTAGATCTCTGAAGAATTTTATGAGTTCCAGAGATAAATCATCTGCTACTGGGATTGTTAGCAGGGGGTGAACTCCATCAGAGATAAGAAAATGATCCCAACTTTTCCTGTAAATTGGTGACCAACGACCCCGAATGGTCAGTGTATCAAATATCAATTCTGGATTTTCATGGTAATATAATCTTACCCAACAGAAATACTATAGAAATTTAAAAAAAAAATGGGGGAGGTGAATCATCTGTATAAGTTATTACGCACACCTAATTGTATTAGCCACTTGATGTATTGCTTTGCATGTATGTCACATATCCAAAATTTCTGTTAGCAGTTATGTGGCAGATGCATTTTTTCACAATGGTGTATATATAAAGGCAACCTATATAAAATCTGAGCATAAAAATTTCTTTTTAATATTAAGCTATTTAAAATAATTTTTGAAAGTAAACTTGCCACAACAGTATGCTATAATTCCTTACCACAACGTGTCTGCTGGTTATACTGTTTGAAAAATAGCCTGTTAGATAATATTTTAATAAGTTAGTTCAATGGAAGATAAGCATCTACTTTGGTGTTTTCATATAAGTTGTTGGAATGATGTTTGATACTGATTAGAGCTAGTCAAAAAAATTTTGGATGGAATATTTTTCTGTTGAAAAATGCCAATTCATCAGAATCTAAATGCCCTGTGGAAGCATGTTGATTTTAACAAAACATTGTTTTAGGCAAAAAAGTAGAAATCAAATGTTTTGACAAGGTCAAAATGTTTCATTCAACCTTAAAATTTGACCTTATTGGAATGGACTGTGTTGAATGTTTAACTTACAATATATTTATTCTTATATTCTACCAATTATTATACTAATTATCAATTATGAAACCAGTCCCAAATTATTTTACATTGTTTTGCATATTATAATATTAAAATAATAAATCCTATTTTAAAATAATATATACTTAAAATAAAAAGTACTATCAAATAAAATTAAAAGTAAAAAAAAAATTAAAAAGTCAAGACTGAATTAAAATGTTACATTTTTATTAAAATAATATGTTTTGGTTGATCCCAAATCATTTTTGACTGTTAAATTAAATGTAGCAATTTCAATTTCACAGGAAGTTTGAAAATGTTGACTTTTTGCTCTGATTGAGGAACATTTTTTGTTTTGTTTTCAAATATAAGAATTTCCACAGACAAGGAAAATGAGTTTCAAGCAGCTCTAATACCAAGACTATTGCCCCTCTCCTATTGAATGAATTAAATACTTTTGATGAGAGTTTCCATAACTATTCCAGAAATACTTAAAATCATGTTTTTCTCAGTAGCCCATGTTTTTAATCCTATATTATGTGGTTGAACTGTTATTTTTTAAGAACAGAAAAGAGACTATTCTGGCAGCCATAAAGCTAGAAGATTCATTCCCCTATAGATTCTATTTGGGAAGGGACTTCTTGAGGTTTTGTTCAGCCCCACATTGCTATGATTATATGAAATAGGGTGTTCCTATACCTAGGCAATCATCCCTCCAGTGTCTGGAATGATATTCTAGGGCAGTGTTTCTCAACCTTTTTGATACCAGGGACCAGCTTCCTATACTGTGTCAGGGAGATCTCAGGGACCGGTGCTAGTCCATGGACTGGTTGTTGAGAAATACTGCTCTAGGGCTGTTGACAACAGCTCTGAGACTGCTCTAAAGGGCTCGTCTACACTTGGACACTTAGGAAAATTAATCCAAATTAACAAAAGGTGTAAATTTAAAGCACATTAGTTGAACTGCATTAAGCCTCTTTGTGGACACTCTCACTCAGAATTAAAGTGGCTTTAATTTGGTTTAGTTCACTTCAAAGTCCCCTAGCTGTGCAACAGGATGCCAAATGCAAGTGAAGTGCTCTATTTCCTTTGCTTAGAGGGGCCAGGTAATAGAGTACCAACATGTGGGGACTCTGCAAACCCTACATGTGTCTCATTTTGCCAGAAGGCAAAGGTGAGCAGTTACCATGTGGTAACTGGCTAAATTGTCACTTTTTATTGGTACCTACTGTCTTTCAGTTCCCTTTGACTGGAACAGTTATAGCATGTCTAGTACCATGCAGTTCTGGCTCAAATTTATTATATCTAAGTAAAACAAGTTGTTATATTAACTATTCAATGTGAATATAAGAGGTTTTCAAGTGCCAACATTTTAAAGAGGAGGTTAAACATGGGAAATGCAAGAAGTATTATGTGACCCCTTTCAGAACCTCTGCTAACTTATTACATAAGAATCTCTCTTTTAATCAAGGATTCATAAAACCTAATTCCTTTAGAAAAGTTACTGATTTACTTCTAACCAAATTTCAACAGAAATATTCTGCACAACTTTTAAATGTTGGTGGCAGCTTACTTTTTTTTGTTTCATGCTAAATTAAAAAAAAAAAAAAACAGTAGCTTTCACATTTTAAAATTGACAAAGGTGACAGAAGATTTAACTGACTAGTGCAGAGACAGCTAACTGTCCAACCAGCTAAGGACTTCCTGATGAGTGCTTCAATTAATGAATGCTTTCTTTGGTGTGGAAGTAATTCTCAGGCACATTTAAGTGCTATTGACCAAAAGAAAGAAAAAAAAGAAAAAGATGATTCCCAAAAGGATTTTATTTGAAAATATAAAGCAACATCTTGGTTTGACACGTGCTTAAAATAGCATGATTTTCTTTCAGCAGCAAATAAGCAGAAAGCCATTTCAAATATTCCAAAAACATTAGGTAAGACAGGCACTGCTTGTTGGTCGAGAACCAGGATCATCCAAATTTATCAAGTACACATGAGGATTTATCACATAAGGTTTCGGCAGTGTATTTTCCTTCTGTTGCATTAATATCCCTGCTGGTTTTTTTATGAAAGTTATGTTTAGAAAATAGATTTGTGTTGGAGATATGTGGTGATAAAATGATGGTGCATACATAATTAATATAAATGTATGATGAATTACACATATGTTCTTGATCCTGCAGACACTTGCACACATGACTAATAACATTTATCTCAATGGGACTAGTCATGTGAATTTATTGGCATGCACAAGAGTTTAATTACAGTGTGTAATACTAGTTATTTAGAGGATCTGTTAAAAGGCCTGATTCTGATTCCACGGTTTTCCTTGTACAATTGTTAATTGGATGAGGAGGAGGGGTTGTCTCCTCACTGTACCAGAAATTAGGAAGGCCACCACCATTCCTCACCACCTTTAGGAAATGCCTTTTCTTAATCTGCTTCCAGTTCTGGTTCATCAGGGAATGGGACTGCTGTTGAAAGTCTACCAGCTCTGGGAATGTGCCAAGTTGTGATTAAATTAATTTTACAACTAATCTACCCCCTGGGATCCTGGATTGTTGAGAGGAAGACAAAAAAAAAAAAAGAAACAAAACAAAACACTTTCCAGGTCTTTCTGGGAATGTGGAGAAAAAATTCTTTCTAGACCTAAAAAGGCAACTATTAAACCACCTACAGCAGGGCCCCCAAATCTGGTCCTACTCTAGCCCCAAAGTGGGTAAGTGGGAAGAGTTTTAAATCTCAGAGCAGAATGGTGTCCCAGGCAAGAGGATGGAATATCTAAGCCTTCTGCCTGGGTGTGCCAGAGCCAACAGAGCTCTGCACTTTTCTGTCCAACCAATCAGCCCTAGAGGCCATAAGGAGGTTGAGTGCCCACCAGGAGGGGAAGGGAGTTGCAATCCTTAAAGGGACCAAGGGCTTTTTATTTCCCCTCTCCCCTTCGTGTGCCTCAGTTCCCCACCTGTAAAATGGAGATAATAGTACTTCTCTGCCTTTTGAGGTATTTGGAAGGTAAATATATTAGATTGTGAGGTGCTCAGAAAATATGGGATTTGGCAGGGGCGGAGAAGGATCATAAAAGTATCTTAGATCTCTAGAGAGATAAAGAGTTATTTCCAATTATTACAATTGGTATGTAGCTGTACAAACATTAAGATATATATCCATTAGCTTTACAATCATATCACAACATCTTTGGAGGGCTGATATGGTACAGTAATGGTTTTGCTTTCAAGTTAAAAATTGTGTATTAAAAATTAACCTATATCCATTTGTTATACTTTAGATAAGGCAAAATGAAATGATTTAATACATTTAATTTTACATTAATCATTTAATGTACTTTGCTCTCAGATGGTCATTTTCACTATTCATAATCAGTTTCCTTTTCTTGTTCTTATGCATTAGCAATGCCACAAATATTGTAGGGAGATGTATAAATGATTTTAAAAGGTGCTTTCATTTAATTTCTTTTAAATGTCATGACATATTTACATTTTCTCTTTAAAATTAGTAAGATTCAGTATTTTAATGGACCTGAAAGATATAGGAGCCAGGTTCTGTTCTCACTTATGCTGCTGTAACTGGAGAACTCAGAATCTGGTCCAGGGTGTATAATAGTGTGTGTTGTTACAAAGGTTTCTAACATAAGTGAATGATATTTCTCACTTTTATCTGCTTTTTCATATTATGCTTCCAATATTACCAATTCTTTCAATTTTCTCACAAGTTGTATGATATTTAGCATGTTTCTTAGACCCACAGCTCCTAGATTGTGAGAAGTTCAGCTTTCATTAAAAAGAGAAAGAAAAGGTTCTAACCTTCATAGTTGTGGAGAAAACCCAGAAAATGTGAACCTGAACGACTCAAACAAAAATAGAGTTAAAGATTTATCATGTTTTAGTCTTTTAATTATTAAACTAATATCATGCTTCTTTAGATGTGACATGATTTTGACTGTTTGGGACTGGTAATAGTGCATTTCAACTAATAAATAATTAGACTTTGTCTAAAATCATATTTATGCTTTAGAGGATTTCTTCTTGGTTGGTTTCAAAGATTCCAATTGATAGCCATATAGCTAAGTGTTACTGACATTCTATTTGTTATTATTTAATCTCCAATACAATGAATGTCAAAGTTCAGTTAAAAAGTACAACACTTATAGAAGTCTCAGCAAAATGCTACGCACTCACTTTACATTTGCCCAGAACAATAAATTCTTGTTATTGTTGTTGAAAATAATGCCATTAATTTGGAATTTGAATACAACTTTTATTATATAAATATTTATTTTCCTTATTTTTTTCTGTTTATTGTTTCTACAGATGTCAGGTTCTCCTAATAATATTTGTTATTAGGTAGGTTGCAGCAGTTTTCAATGAACAGAGTGACTTACAATATGACTTCTGCTGTTAGTCTAGTTTTTTTTCTCATAGCATTTTATCTGCTGTTGCAGATGAGCATGTTGCCTTGTCATACAGCCCACAAGAAAGTTCATGGAACATAAAAGATCATATAAATATTTCTTAGCTTCTGAAGTTGCCATAAACATTCAATAAATATATTCAAGCAGGATGCTACCTTAGTATTGGTGCAAAAAATTGTCCCTCTTTGTCTGAAGGTCTTAAAATCTGTTGAATACATATTTCATAAGAATAACAGTTGGTGATGACAGTCAAGTGAAATAAACAATCTATAACCCACTAATCCCCCCTACCAGTTTATTTTCCCCTCCTTTCTTCCCTGAGACTAGACAGGCTTTAACTGGCTATTTTGTCTTGAATGGTCCCTTGAAATATGTGTTAACTACAACTAAACAATTTGTTCTACCTTGTATTTATCTGTGACACTCTGAGTACATTTCTCACACCTGAAGAAGAGCTCTGTCTAAACTCACAGGCTTGTTTTTCTCACCAACAGAAGTTGGCCTCACCCATCTTGTGTCTCTAACTGACATTTTTCTCATCTCTTCATTGCCTTTTCATCTGTTCATTTCAGATGTTAACTCCTTCCTTTCAGAAAATTCAGGAAAAAGTAAGTGTGCGTATTGGAGGTGGAAGGGGATGTGGAATCATAGGCATCATTGATGGCAGTTGCTTGAAGAGTCGGTGGGCAGTGAAACAGGTTGTGTTCCTGAGCAGTGCAGGAAAAGTATCAGCATGGGGGAAGATGCAAGGTAGTGGAAGTGTGCAGCCAGTGTGGGGTGAACCAGAGCCAAGAGCAGAAGAGAGAGGGTTCAGTTGCATTGCTCTGAGTGAAAGCAGCACAAGTCTTGAACGTGTCAAATTGTAAGTGAAAGGCCAATTTACAGCAGGTTTAAAATATTTTGGAACAAAATTGGTGCAATGTGGTGTAAGAGCAAGAGCAACCGGATATCTCTGTGCACAACTGAAATGAAGCCCAGCAGGTAGAAGGATCCTGCACAGTGGAAAATATATTGTGCATCTATGCATTAAACAAAAATTTTAAAGCCCTGTTGCTTCTCTGCAAATAACAGCATTTCCTCAACCCCCATGAGAAAATTCTTAGAAATCCACAGCATATTAGTAGCTAATATAGTATATTGTGATTCTATATTGTAATCAAATATTAATTTAATACAAATTGTTATGAAGTTGACCACTACCGAAAAGCATAAATAGTTTTATAGTTTATTCCAATTCCCTTAGCAAAAGTTTAAAATTGATTGTATTAAACGCTGTCCTTTAGACTTTTCAATTAAAAAAAATCAATGCCTGCAATATGCGTGAATCTGTGTAGCAACTGCCAACATCACAGCAAAGTAGTAAATCCCCTTTGGAATCACAAGCATTGATCTCCCACAACCCACTGAAAAAACTCATCCCTTTGGTAAAGTGAGATTCACAAAAAGAATTACATTTCAAGCAGTTTTGCTTATGTAACTGTTAAACTGATCAAAATCCTACCGCTCAGAGTATGAAGGAGGATATTTATCAGTGGGAGAAGCTACTAAACAATAAAACAGAGGCACTAAAGGCTTGCAGGGGAAAGATAAGGGAAATGTTTAAAACAAAAACAGCAGAATGAATTAACACTATCCAAAGGAGTCAAAGAAAATAAGAAGGGATTTTGTAATGTTATGAGGGAAAACAGAGGCACTAGAAGGAGAGTAGAGTAGGTCATTATTAAATGATGAGGAAGATTAAAAGGATTGATGACTCAAATCCAGCTGATGATGATTAAAATCTGTATTTAACATGAAACTCAAATAAGAGAAGTTTAGACAACTATGAAAAATGATGGTATAAAAATAACTTTTGATAACTGATCAGTAAGGGAATCATTAGAAATTGTGAATTTATACAAATCAGCCAGTCAAGATTATGTACATGCTATGATATTAAGGGAATTTTCTGATGGATTTACTGTATCACATACAATAGTGTTTGAAAAATTATGGAGCAATTTTCAAAAAAGCAAAGAATAGTAACCATGGGAATGATTGCTTCATAGTTTAATTTCTCCCTTAACTAAAAGAAAGAACAGTATTTTTGGAAGGAAAATTACTAGCCGGTAGACTATTGCTTTGAATACTATAAGAGTGGCCTTGTGCACCCTAACGGTAATAGAAGGCAGCATTATGACTGGAAGTCATCAGCCCCAATTCAGCAAGGTACTAAAGCCTTTTTGAGAATATTTGAATATAAAAACCAAAAGGTTTTCACTTTCCAGCCATAAATATTTTTGGTTTGGGGAATTTTAATTTTAAGAAAAGAAAAGAAAATCTGCTTTCCATTGAAAATGTAGATAATTTCCACAAAAATGTTCATTTTGATGAAAACCCAATTTTCCACTAAAAAACAGTTTCAATGGAACATTTTGAACCCACCCTAGAACCCGGGCCATGATTTTTCCAAGATGTTAAGCAACAGATTTTGTTACACCTGAAGGAGAAGGGTACACTGTTGGGATCCTGTGATCCCCTTCTCACACTTGCTGATGAGGATCTCAAGACCACTCACATTGCCTAGACACTTCCTATCTCCTTGTTGCTATCTAGTCCTTCACCCTTCAGGTTCCCAGCATTGACAGTCAAATTGTGTTTTTTTTCCCTTGTACAAGTGTGCTAGAGGAAGGGGATCTTTGTGCCTTCTGCTGACTTGACTGCCTCCATGAAGTTCCAGCCTCAGTTTTGCTCTTAAACATCTAGAGGTTAATGGATCTGTGATCAATAAGCTGTAATGCTATAGCAAGAATAAGAAGGCAGAGGTTTATTTAGTGGAGGAAAGAAACAAAGCAGATGCAGTATATCTGGCTTTTAGTAAAGAAGATGATGATGTGTTGCAAGTAGTCTTAATCTCCAAGCTAATTCACATTAGCCTGGTCAAGAAAATTATGTGGACAGAAAACTGACTGAAAGAATGAAAAAAGAACAATGGATAAAGGACAAAAATATGTACCATTTCATATAATTTCCAAAAACAGAACACCATTAATCTTCAAGCAGTACAACTCTCAAAACCTAGCCCAGTGTGTTGTGGCTGAGACAGTTACCAGTCTGTTATGAGTGGACCTAACCACTGGATCCCATGTGCCTCTCAGCTCCCTGGCTCTGGGTAGAACCAGGTCACTGTGTCTGTAAAGCACACTCTCAGGTGAAGACCCTATATCTGCCACCCTTCTTTGGCATGTGGAGCTCTGCATCCCACCTTAAATCCCCTAACTAGTGCCTCAACCTTCCTAAGCTTAAACATGCTTCCTCAGTGTTGCACTTTGCTGTGGGTGATCTGGGCTTCTCAATCAATTCCTTTACAGACTTAACAGGCAAGCCAGGAAGTTCTTAAACACAGTCACTTTTACTAGAAGGCATTACAGAATTAAAATAGATCTGTGCAAAATAGCAAACAGTCCAGGGAGGGAGAGAGAGAGAGAGAGACAGACTGATACCACTTCTGTGAATCTGAGATCTGGTCTGCCTTTCAGGCAAGGCAAAGTCCCTTCTGCCTTCTCTCTCTCCAGCCCAATCTTCTAGCCTATGGTGGTAGATGGCCAGTCTTGTTCACAAAAGCCCTCCCTCGCCTTGTTGCCTACATGCTCCATCTATAAAATTCCAGACCCTCCAGTCAGGCTTGTTCCACTGTCCTACTGTGATGGGCCAGTGATTGAGAGAGAATCAAAGTTGATGACTCTAGATTGCTCTATGATGGCTTTTTCAGCCATGGTCATTCAGCTGGGTGCCAAGATTCTACTACAAAAGAGATGTTCTAATCCCCAGTAGAAGGTATACTATGAAATGAAGGTTAGAATCCAAAATGGAAGTTGAAATACAAATTAGAATTCACAATTTGATACAGACATACCCCACTCTGCCACCACAACAACATGAAACCCTGGGCAAAAATACACTGGGGCAACATTATAATATGAAATTTAAGATTTCCAGACTTAGTTTTCTCCTTTTTCTTACAGGGTAAAGTAGAGAATTCAAATCTTCTCAAATCCAGATTGGAGAGAAGGCACTATACTTTTTATTATCTGCACTACACTTCCTGGACTTCTGGAAACATCTAGTTAATAGTGGGCATACTTGGAAGATTAACATTTACATTAGCATAATCACTGCCTTTCTAAAATCATATAATCTACCTTCCATAGCCAATTCAATGTTAGTAATATAACACCTATGTGTATACCATAAGAATGTTGATTTAGAAGTTAAACAGCAAGTTTGACTTTTAGAATTCCCTTATGAGTTGTTTAGATGACAATTAAAAATGAGAATGGTTAACTCCTGTGTTAAGGTCAGGATGATTTCAGTTGGGGAATCAGCTTGTGTTTTAGTGGGGGTTTTTTGGTGTGACTCTCAGCAGGATTCTATGGAGTGAAGTTGTTTTGCTTTTTCCCTAGATGTTGGGCAGTGGCATAAGATATAGGAAAAGAGGGAATAGACATAGGGGACATGCCTTAGGCTCTGGCTCAGACATCACGGTAAATGTAATCTTTTGGAAATAGTTTGTTTTCAGGACTGAGTTATGAATTACAACTATTCCTTTGATGGGATCGAGGCTTTGGATGTGTAGTGGGTCCTCTATGGAGATTAGCAATACTGTGGAGACTAAAAATACCAGTTTACTGTATATCTGATTGCAAATTAAAGTTGTATTCAGTGGCCTTTAAATCCAGTATTATGTAACTTTGTATTTACTGGAGGCATCACAAGTTGCAATTGCAGAGAGAGATTATGTATATTCTATAAAACATTTATTAGATGAGTGGAATAATAATAATATAAATTTACCCTAAGGCCTACAAAAATTGAAAAAACTCCTTTATTTTGGAGTTAAAAGTTCATCAGTTATACTGAACAATATGACATCTAAGTGTAGATCCTCTCCAGAGCTGTGGCTTAAGCCTCTTCTTCTCTCCCAGGAGGTGGTATCACCAGTATTTGGAGCAGCTTCTCACCTCTCCTTGTGACTCTTGAATCCTGTTTTTTGATGCCTTGTGTCTCCATTCAGAGTGACCCAAAAGTGCCCTCCCTTGAGACATCAGTGATAATACTAATAGCTGGCAAATAATGTAAAGCCCAGTACACGGGACAATAAAGTAAGTGCCAGCAAAGAAATGACACATTAAAAATAAAAGTATAACATGGGCTTTGGTCACCATCTTAATTGTAGACCTTGTGGTAGGGCCCTTAGAGTCTCAGACCTGACATCCAGGATCTAGGTAACCCTCAGGAGGTATTACACAAGGAGGAAATACATAAGTATTTCCCTATTACAGTTCATGTAAACCCCTATTTAAAAAAAATCTGTCTGAGATTTATATCAGCAAGAATATACACCCCTCTTTAGGCAGTATTCTCACATGCATAATGGGATAAGTATATATTTCCTTACAACCATATTTTCTAGCTATTT
Source organism: Emydura macquarii macquarii (assembly GCF_026122565.2). Classification (NCBI taxonomy): domain Eukaryota; kingdom Metazoa; phylum Chordata; order Testudines; family Chelidae; genus Emydura; species Emydura macquarii. The sequence continues at coordinate 18,410,318 of NW_027131527.1, read as the reverse complement.
GCAGGAAAAGTTGTTTTCTCTGTTCCCAGGGATATCACCATCCCAGTAGATAAAAAATTGATCATAATCAAGTTGTATTTAGATAAATAATAGATTATACTACTCACATCACAGTGAAGTAACACAATGTACAAAGCTGTGGCTAAACAATTACCTATAAAATTTGGCTAATAAAAACAGGGATTCTGGCTAGATAAAGCTGAATAAAACTGTAAAATCTATTTGTTGAGAAATATAAGATGCTAGTGTATGGCCCAGTTAATTTCCCTGTAACCAATATTGCTTCTACTACTGTGGTACACTGGGACCAGGCATATTTTTGTTCACTATGTCTGGAAACGGTTATTATAAACCAGTCTAATTACTTTGCACCACAAAGTGCACATCTTATAGAGCAATCTGTTTGGAATTTTTAAATTTAGAACCAAGTAGCAGCATATGTCAGCAAAATTAAACTATATTTAACTTCTGGGACTGAGAATCCCATAATTTAGATTACCACATGTATATTCTGTTATAAGATAACAAATTCTACTGACCGAATTTGAGCCTAAGTCAATCATCATTCTCTTTAAGAGTTTGAAACAGACTGCGCACAATAAAATTACTTTCAAATATCCCATGTTTTTGGGCTCTATTACGTAGGTGGGATATAAATATCCTACAACTTCATATGTATTAGAGCTATGCAAAATTCAAAGTTTTTGTTTTATAGAATTTCTATCACCTTTAGGTACTTATATGGCCTCCATCACCATAGTAGCTGAGCACCTCACAGTCTTTAATGTGTTTATCCTACCAACACCTTTAAGAGATGAGGAGGCTCTATGATTCCCACTTTTTATAGAGGGGAACTGAGGCACAGAGAGACTAAGTGACTTGACTAGCATCACATAGGATGTCTGTGGCACAGCAGGAATTGAACCTGTGTCTACCAGAGTTTGAGCTGAGGCCATACCAACTGTAACATCCTAATTTCACATAAAGTATTTTGGCTTTTTAGGTTAGGTAGTTTCTCCACAAATTTTCCTTAATGTAAAATGACAGCTTCCTTAATGTAAAATGACAGAAATATGTAAAGTTAAATACCTGCATGATTTTGATGTAAAACTTTTTTTCTCAAAAATGGAGACATTTATGCTTTAAAAACGTGAGACTTAGGCCTATTTTTTGAGCTCACAGCAAAATGAGGAAAACCAGGGTATTTTTTTTATTAGTTGTGCATCTTTTGTACAGTTTTTATAAAGATGCTAAGTTTCTTTAAAAATGTATTTATCACTTCAGAGTAAAAAGACCTTTCATTAAAGGATACAAAATAAAAATGTTCATACACTAAAATAATCCACTCCCCTTTATGTTTATATTAAAAGAAGAATTCTCAGAAAAAAAGAAAACGTTTTGAGGAATAGAAATAAAAAACATAAAGGTTATGTTTACATTATATTTATATGTTTCACCAATAGTAATTAGCTTTACTCTGATTTTTGTAAAAAACTAAATAAAAATAGGGACTAAATTACAAAGGATGTTTATTGTAGTAAAAGAAAATGATCATGAATCCTGACTTAGGTAGGTAGACTCTTAATGCATAGAGCCAGATTCTGATACTCTATTCATGTTGGGTAGTACCTTACTCCACAAGTGATTCCACTGATCTGGTGGAGTAAGGTGCTGCACATTGTGAGTTATGGTATTGGAATGTAGCCCATAGAAATTAAAGACATTCCTAAGTACTTTGGTATTTTCTGCATTTTGTTCTGCTCTGTTAAGACGATTTATCATTAGGGCTAATAAAAATTCTCCATCAAATCTGTTTTTGACAGAAAATTTAGCTTCTGACTAAACACGTTTTCATAAAAACATATCTGCTTTCCATAGAAAATTTTGACTTTTTGTTTTAAAAAAAGGGGAAAGGTTTGTATTTGGAAATGCTGCCATGGGGTGCCTCCTGGGAGCTATAGTTTTGGGTGCTTTGTGCCCCCATTCTCTATGAGCTTCCCAAACAAGATTAATCTTTTATGATGCACTGTGGCCATAGAACTGCCATGATGCACCACTTGGCTCACTAAGAAAAGAGCCTGGCATGTAAAAGAGAATGGGAGCATAAGGCTCCCCGAGTGAAAACTTCCATGAGGCACTGTGAAGGTATTTCTGAATTGAAATATTTGGGGCTTTGACAGAGAGGTCGGAGGGGGGCATTTTCCAGTATTTATCATACATCTAAGAGGACCAAAACCATATTTAAAGGGAAAGAGACAGTTAACCATGAGAAAAGCAGAAATATTCTGTGCAAATAGCATTATGGAAAATGATGATGGCCAGAAACATAGTAAACTCCTTGTAGTAGCATAAGGCCTTATCCAAAAGCCATTGAAGTGAAAGGAAGGACTCACATAGACTTCAAAAGGACTTTGTATCAGGTTTCTTGTGCTACTTGGTAGGCTTGAAGTATCCTATGTTTCAGTTCTATTGCCCCTTCTTGCAGGAAAAACTACAGAAGGAGGCAGTGGAAGGTCGGAAGACTCCGTACAATCCTTTCATGAAGTTTTCATCTGATTATTCTGCTGGCAGGGAACAATTATCAATGGGTAGGCCTTCAAATATCACAAATCCCTGGGGTTTGCAGGAGGCCAGAGTTATATTTATGGAGGATGGTGAGGTGAAATAGAGGCAGCAGAGCTGATACAGGCATGAAACTGGAGAATTCAGGGCAGAGGGTTCCTTGCATACTCTTATTATTAGGAAGAAGTAGTCTTTGGCAATTTTTTATGACATTTGCTTATTAGGAACATAGGGTGAACTTTTATTTACACCAGTGTCTGCTACATTTTGTTGCTTTATTTTGCCTCTTCAACTAGCCAAGACAATGACATGATTGCTCTTTATCAGTGAGAGGTAGGGATTTGACTTGTCAAACTGTGTTATTTAAGAACGCTGTGAAAATTGGATGTGATTTAGGATACAATATTTACAGAAGATAATACAGTAAGTTTGAAGGCTTTGATTGAAAATTGAAGATGTGCTGATAATGATCAATGTACAAGACATTAATCTAACTGAGAATGCGAAACTAAAGATTTGAGAAATTGAATAGCTGACCTGGAAAACCGGCTCAGATTATGAAATGTCAAGTTGTTGTGATGTTCTAAGGCTTAGGGACAGGAAAATTGAGATACCTGGTTTCAGCAGAGCATAACTGGAGACAGATAATTTTGGCCTTCTTCTACAGTATGCTTTGAGTCATATCACTATTAAAGCAACATCCAAAACACTGAAATATATATCGTTTATATGTGAGACTAAAAGGATAAATATTTTTAATTTTTCATATATAGTCTGTATATGTGTGTGTGTATATTTCTATAGTGAAAAGCAATAATCCACTCTGGAGGTCACTACGAAGTGGATCATCATGGCCAAGTCATTATTCACCTTCGAACTCTAAAACATCTTGAGATACAGAAATGTGAAATCATGGCACATATATGCATGACATTTATATGCATAGAAAAGCTATTTTGGGTCATTAGGACTCTACTGCTTACATTGTGACCTATATATTTGTGCTAAAGGTAAAGAAAGTACCCAGCATTAGAATTATCCATCAATAAAAAATTCATGTTGATAAAGCCTTTATACCACATCACATTATCTCTTTATGTATTCTATATCTATTCTCATGCGTATGTCCTAAGTAACTGCCAATAAAACTTTTTCACTAAACTGTGCCATCATATGATACAACGAAAGCTATATGAGATCTTTTTAAAATTTGTAAAAATTGCAATGGGGCTTGTAACAAGATGGCTTGCCCTGAAGGGCATGAGGGCCTAGGGCTAGCCAACCCTGAATATGAAGGAGCCACAACTGGGTTGGATCACTGCAAGAGTGGCAGGAAACTACAATGAGGCAAAAGCTGGCGGGAGTGATGCCTTGCCTTGTTAGGGTGCTGTGAGAGTTGCTAAGACTGCCTGAGGCAGTAAGCTGTGGAAGGAGAGATCTTTGGGGACAGAACTCAGGACCAGCAGGGTAATTGTTAAGTTGTTTTCAATTTTGGTTTACTGTGGTAGGAAAATGAAAATAGAATAAAAGCCTGGCCAGAAGGGCCTGGAGACTGAGGCCCAATCAGAAGGGCTTGTGAGACTGTTTGTTTGGTGTGAATAGAACAGAAGAGCTCCAAAAAGAGGAGGAATTGTTAGCAAGGCACCATAGAATGACCTCTGACTATGAGGGGGTACTCAATAAATGGCAGCCCTGTGTACAGGACTATTTCTTTTATTTCTCTGCATCTAACACAAGATACACAGGTCAAAACAGTCATGTGACCATCTGTATGCAGATTAAGATGATTTTGTAGGGGGAGTCTCCTTTTGCTGAGACCAGGTAAAAGTGCTATTTCTTTATATTCATTAGGGTATTGTACAAATCACCGAAAGACAGTCCCTGCTTCAGAGAGCTCTCAATCTAGGATTTAGACAGAGTGCAACAGAACCCTGAACAGACAAACGGGAAAGGAAGGGAGACAGAATTACTTGTTGCAGTCTTTATTTTTTTCTTGGTATTTCAACTGATTAGGTCACCAGGGAGGTTCAGTCTCTTGTTATTTTTTTTTGTAGAAAGAAGTTGTTAAGAATCATAGTGCAGTACCTGCAAACCATTTCTGGGTGTTCTTGCCTTTTGAAAGCAAAACTCTAGGCAGCGCTTTCCATCACTGACTTGAATTTACCACAAATCCTGTCATTTCATGAAATTTGCAGGAAGATATGCTTTAATGGGCATTGCTTTTGAGGATCATTTGGTTATTTCAATTTCTATGTTTTCCTTTGATTTTTTTTTAAAGTGCAAGCCTAAGCCTGCAAAGGAACAAAAATTGTATGATATCTTTATGCTTTGAGCAACAGGTTGGACTAGATGACCTCCTGAGGTCCCTTCCAACCCTAATCTTCTATGATTCTATAATACTGATGCATGAGTGGTTGCACCTCCAACAAGTTACACAGTCTTTGAGGCTGGAGGCTGGTAACTTGGTTGGTTGTAATAAAAACTACATTAAAATTGCATTGCAGTTCTTGCTTAAATTAATAAAAGTATGTCACTTGTCCCATAAACCAATCTGTTCTGCCTAATGGAAACATTAACTTCAGTTTGGAAAGTATGGTGCCAACACAGTCTGTTCAAATGCTATCATCTCCTCCATAAAATAAAAACCCAGGCTGTTTTTTGCTCAGTACAATAGCTTGTCCAAGAAGAGACAGCCTGTTCATCTCTGCTCAGACTGCAGAAATCTTCTGAGAAATACAGGCACTGCATTATGTTGGCACAACACAGTGCGTAAAGTATAGACCTAAACTGTGGGTTGATTTGCTTATGTCAATTTAATTCAAAATATTAATATTGTAATCTAAATGTTGTGTTCAATCAAATAATGTTTGTGGCATTCTGTTACTCCAGGTGTTTAATATTTGTTAAAAACATAATACATCTTTGAAAGGTAACTGAAGCACACAGTTTAGTTTTAAAGTATGCAAATTCTACAGAGTTGTGACTTTTTACTGGTGCATTTGTTCAATATCTTTTGCTACCTTCATTAATTTATACTCATTAGAATAATGACAGTATGGAAAACTTTTTGAGGTGATTTTTCCTTTATTATGCCTCATCTTGTACATGTGGAAATGTAGGCCACCTATGTTTGAAGCCTTATTTCTAGAGAACAGTTGAATGGTGATGATGGCTCCATATGCCAGGCATAGCAGGATGAAACACAATCCTCTTTGTGGCTTCTACAAGCTCGTGCTGTCAGCAACTGTTCTCCTGTTTCCATAAGTTTTTTTTAACTCAGAGAATGGTAGGGAATGTGGAAACTTTGGAGTGTATTCTAAAGCAAGGTACCTGATTATTACAAAAAACTACAGTAAATATGGACAAGAAAATAGATGTGGAAAGTAATTCATACGAAAGCACTTAATTGCTAGCACTTGTGGCCACCACACCATCATATGCAACATACACACTACAGCTGGAGGAAGCTATTACTAAAATTCATGCCAGTTTCTAAGAATATAGTGCATGATTCTCCCTTCTTTCACTTACAGTGGTGTAAATCAGGATCAACTCCACTGAAACTGAGTTACACAAATAACGCCGTTCTGCACACAGATTCTGATATTTGATAGCACAGAATTCTTTATTTCAGTTAGTACTAATATACCTGTAGCACAGAGTGAACAGAGATTCAGTGGTGTGTATGGAACAAGGCTCAAATGAAAATTTCTGCTTCCTCTTCCCACTCAATAAGCAAAGATAAGAAGTGTCCAGGAATTTCCACTGCAGGGGAATAGAAAGGTTTGTCCAGAACCACTGGGCTTTCCCTTTCGTGTATGCCTTACATACAGGTTAAACAAGAATTTACCTAACATTGAGTTGGGAGAGAATGGAGCCCATTTTACTCAAATAATCTAATGTCACAAGTGATGATATCCTAAAGTGTTATTGATACCGCCATCCCCCTTAATGACATTCAAAAGAAAAATGGACAGTTATTTAGGATTCAATGTTTTTAGTCTGCCCCCAAATTTAGCAATCTAATCCTATGTATACACCCTGAGTAAGAATTTTCCTGCTGGACAGATTCAATGAGACTCTTGGGGAGACTTTGCCTTTTCCTGGAAGTATTGAATGGATACCATTCGAAAGGATCAGGATCAGGTGGGCTTTGCTCGCTCGGGGCCCAATTCTATATTCATTGTGCCCCCAACTGTGTAATTTCACAGTTTGGGGTGGTCAAGGAATCAAGCCAATGAACAGTTTCCTGTGTTAGCAGAAAGGACAATAGACATTGGTGAAGTTTGGTCCTTTCTGATTGCCTTCTATGTTTCTATAATTCTTATCAGCTCAAACAGAGTCTTGTTTTAATTTAAAATATTTCACGATATGGATTTAAAAACATTAATTTGAGATCCACAAAATGTTGACAGTACTGATACGCTAGTCTGTAGTAATTACAGAATAAGCTTCAGCTACTATTTATGCTTTTACAAATAAAGATCCAGTGGGCTGATTAATTTTGGTGCAAGGAGGATCATTTTTTATACGAGTCCATCCCATCTGTAGTGCCCAACCCTTAGATGAAAAATGAGAGTCAGTTCTAACAAGATCCTATTCCTGCTGAGGTATCCAACCGTCAGCTAGGTGAGTAAAGACAAGCCATCGGAAGCACAACTGTTATATCAGGGTGGGCCCCTTGTTTACCCAGATGATAATAAGCAGCCGAGGTGGAACCAGCATCATCCTAGCAGGGGCTCTCTAGTACCATATATGAGTAAACTCCTCAAGCTTACGTATGAGTCGATACTTCAGTGAAAAGTTTTGCCTAAATTAGGGGCTTACACTCAAGTTGGCTTGAATATTAATAAATGTGATATTTGTAGACATGATTGATTTCAATAATCACTTTTTAAATGTACTGTAAGCAGAAATCATAGAAAATTGGAACCTGTACTATTGTTTATATGACTTGTTTCTCTTTTGAGGTCCAAAGCTTGAAAATAACTGAATTAATTAAATTTATAAAAATCAGTTTCAATGACATTAGAATTCAACCTCTGTTTTTTATATGAAGAACACGTGTATCTATCCCAAATTTTCAATTTATAATCTGAGGCCACCTTGAATTTCTGAAGATTTTCAAGTGATTCTGTTAGTTAGTTTCTGAGTTCTAATCAGTTAAAAATAAGCCTAAAGCTCTTCACATTGTGAGTTTCAAAATCTTTTGGGCTTCTCTATCATAAAAACTATAAACAGTAAAAATTCAAATATTTGTACATAAGTGAGAATTTTAGGAGTCTCTCTGGGTTTATATAACTTTTTAATTATTAAAATATTAATTTAGCACTATTAATCATAATGGAATCCTATATGCTGGCATTTTGCCAGTAGAGAATATGATTTATATCAGCTACTCCTATCCTTTGCAGTATGTGGAAGGCTTTTTTAATGGTTTAGGAGAGTTTTGGCTTAGGCCCCAGTAACATTTCCTTCATCCAAAACCGGGAGCTAATAGAGTGAGTGGGCTATGGATCTTACTAGTCCAGGGATATCTGTTATTAAATAAAGGATGTTTATGTTGATGAAGACCAGAATCTCCAAGAAACAGTTCAACTGGTTCAGGAGTCAGGAGATTTAAAAGAGAAATTCAGAAACCAAAAAAAAGTTGTTGGCAGGAAATTAAGCAAATACTTGTAAACACTAGATAGTATAAATCATTAATGGGATCAAGTTGCAGACTCGTTGATTTCTTTATAGAGAGAGATGGGGAGGAGGGAAGAAGGTGTCACATTGTATATGAATTATAATATTATTTTCTTTTGTGATTTGAGAGTCCTGCAGAGAGTTAATACTTTAGTTTGACGAAATTTGATATACAAACATGGCCTCTTTCTTTCTACTATGGTTAACTTGCTCAGTAGATTCTTTAAGGATAGTCCATTTTGATTTGTTTGTGAAGGAACACTACATTGCAATAATTTACTAAGAATGTAACTCTAGACTAAAAGTCAGATTCTTAAATCAGTGCTTATAAGGACAATATTTTGTAAACTAATTCACCACATATTAACGATCTCATGATGTGAGCCACTGAGACCCTCCTGAGTGGTGATGAGCCTCTTGAACTGCTGTTGATTTCAATATGGGTTGAGGAATGCTAAGCATATCACAGGATTAAATCCCAGATGCAGAAGTCTCTTCAAAGGGAAATTGACTTAGTTAGTTTCTCAGCCAGGCATCTTATGATTTCTATACAAAATATTTTTAAAAAAATGTCATCTCTTTTCAAATACAATTTAGTGGAAATTTTATGAGAAATAGTTTTTGTTTTTCTTTTACCATTGTATAGATTCTTTATCTGTGGACAAAATTCTATTCCAGTGTGCAACAGGTAGAAATATTTTAATCCCATTTTCATCAGACTGTTTAGAGATGATTTTTTATGAATAGTTAAATATGCATAGTTTAATAATACAAATAATATCCATTGGTTTTACCTTTGTGGAGACTTACTAGAAGACTTGAAAATGTATTTCCTTTTCAATTTAAGCCTATTTTAGGGAAGAGGGGGGAATATTTTGGTTTTTCTCACAAAATGAAAGTAAAATAGAAAAGTTGCTTGACAGTGAATGAATCATGGTTGTGTAGCAAATGGGCCTATGTCACTGAGACCAATGCCTCATTCAGGGTTTGCCCACTGTTGACTTCAATGGGATTTGTAGAAAGACTATATAGTGTGCAGTGAATCAAAGTACAGTGTGATAGTTTGAAAGATATGAACAAAACTATTATTGAATAGCTGTTGTATTCACTGAGCATTGTTCCTCCTAAACAGTGAATGAAAGACCATTCTTGTGGGGTTAAAAATGCTATGTGATTATATAATTAAAGACTGTATCAAGTTGAACAGATAATCTCGACTGTTCTATTTCCAGACTTTAGAGGGCTTCTCTTTGAGTTAGATTGTGCCTTTGTGCACTACCTCAAGCAAGGGCTGTTATGTTAATTGTGCTATCCTGCAAGCATTCCTGGTTGGGAAGACAATTATGGGGCTTATTTTTCTCTGTTGTTCTGGAAAGGAAGGAGTTGATTTTCTTCTGGGCTGTATCAACAACAGATTGTGACATTTCCCACATCGGACTGCTATGCTGGGATATATTTGCCCTCTTCCCTGCCCCTCATTGCCCTTCTTCAATGATGGGGAGCAGGCATGCAGCACCTGTGCCCCTGCATGCCTTTTCCCAAGGAGTCAGTAGACCACACCAATGTGTGAGGGGGCAGGTGCTCTCATTTCCCTTTACCTGCATAGGCATAGTGATGATATGACTGTTTGTATTCTACACAAAAAACACATGAAGTTTACTATGTATAGTATGTAAATATTTTCAGGACCATTTGGAATGAAAGGTACAATTAAATGAATGTTGTTGTTCTTAGCTGGAAGTTCTTAGCATATCTTCTGGAAATGTATAAAACCTGTAGGTTACCATGAAATATTCAGAAAGAAAAGGAAAACCACAGAACATAAGAAAATTAAGTATTTGGGACATTGACATATAATTGTTAAAAAATATAAAAATAAAAAAATATTGAAACACTTGATAGCTAGCAAGAAACCGTTTAAAGGGGATAATGAAGGGATTTTACAATAAATAAGCATGTTTTTTTAACTTCACATCACATTTTAACTGTGATCTTGCAGGGAGTTGTAGGTTATAGACTTTACCTACTATTAGGTGGCTTTTGAACTGTGTCTGTGGCCTAATAAGAAAATCAAGAGTGCATGAAAACTATAAATATATAATTTAGAACCGAAACCACTTCCATTTATGCACAGATAGTGCTCCCTATATTATGAGCTAATGTTATATTTTAATGAGAATGTTGCAAAGATTAACATGTCATTTGTATTGCATGCTTTGATGAAAGCATGAATTAATATTCTTAACTTTGATCAATGAATAATAAAATGCAATTTTATAAGTAGCAAAATATTTCTACTCTGAAGTTTTTAGTCTTTGTTTTGTTCTAAGATTCGTATTCATAGCTAGTATTCAAGACCATTCAGAATATTATAAGCCTCAGGCTTTCAACAGAGACTATGTAAATGAGGTATATGTTTTACTGAAACTGTCATAAAATATACTTTTTCATGTGTTGAGGTTAAATACTGTAGGCTTTTCAAATTTCAGACTAGATTATAGTTGTCAGGGTTCAACTGATTTAAATCCAGTAAAGGGGCTTAATTTTGGTGAGGAATATGAAATTAGAAATCTTGCAACTATTGAGTGATTTTGGTGGATTCCCTAAAAATGGTCCTGAATTAATTACTTTATAATCCAAACTTGTGGTATGGATCTAGAGTCAAAATCCTATCTATTTTCAGTAGGCTTTGTATATAAGACACTGGAATTTAGATACCACAGCTGACAAGTGAGTCCTTGCAGGTGATACCTAATGGAAATATCTTTCCAAATATTGATCCAGTTCTAGTGAAAAGAAAATTGTAACATAGCAATATTGTCACAAAGAAGTCTGTACAACTGATTTTCCAGCTGTTGCATCTTGCTTCCTCATAGAGTATAAAATAAATGGAAATCAGGTATGCTAGTGTTTCAGAATCCTTCAGTTTTAAACTAACAGTTATGCTTCTGTGACTTCATGACAATGTTGTCTAGCAAAACATTTTTCCTTATATATCTGTCAGCTTTTGGTTTTGCTATGATTTAGTAACAAAATGTTAATGTTGCTTGGCTACATAAATAATAATTCAGAAAACCCAAGCCTCCAGTTTTTTTAATACTTCCTTGTTGGATTATAGTCCACGCATTGCTAGAGGTAAAATTTCAAATGTAGGAGTTAGGACTCGTATTTATTTATTTTGAAGCAATAGGGCTCCCGGGATTCAAGATGTGTTTCTTTTTATTCATCAACCTTTGTGAACAGAGCAGTGCAAGGTAGATGAAAACATTGGGTGAATTCCTGACCCCATTGAAATCAATTGAAGTTTTGTTATGACTTGAATGGATCAAGGATTTCAGCTTTTGTGTTCAGCTGAGGAGCTTTAGAGTCTTTTTCACACTTTCATTTTTAGCCCCATTCTGTAATACCAATGACCAGCAACTCCTTCACCATGATTTCTATCACAGCAGCAGTTAAGTTTGGTACTTATACCACTGTAAGGATACTTCTTGGAGAAAAGTCACATGCATGAAGCTGGTATGGAGGAGCAAAACACAGTGTATGGAGTTGTCCAAGTGGTCCTCATTTTTAATTTGTATGTATAAGTGAACACTCCTATTATGTTAAATTTCTCAGTGAACAAAACGAAAGCATGGACAGTGTCATCCTAGTGATAACATCTGCACTGCAACAGACATTACCCTTTGGTGTAATCATTTCCTTTTATCTTGCTGACTGAAGAGTAAAATTGCTATGGTGGATCTAAATAAGTTGTGTCTTAGTGACAGCTCTCACAACTCTGGAAAACTGTGTCTGTGTTCCCTTTCCATGGTACCTCAAGGGGACCCACTCTAGGATCCCAGTTCCTCAGTCATCAACTTTCTAAGGCCGAAACCTGTGTCTCTCTTCCCTCTGACCATGATTTTTCCCAGGCAACACAGTTCCCTGCCTACACTGTGATATTCCCAGCAAGCCAGTCTGCCTAAACAAGCCAACGTCTGTGCTTTGCTTTCTCTCCGGAGATTATAAAGAGTGTAATTTCCCACAGTTAATTTACCATATACCACTTTCTAAGCAAGAACATTTATTCTTAAAATGAAAGCATTTCAGAGGAAATGTATTAAAAAAAATAAAAGAATGTGCACACATACTAATGAGCTTTCCAGAGATCACCCCCCACTCCCACAAGAGTTCTGGTAGGAGTCAATCCTTCCAATCCCACAAAGAGGTTTTTTTGTGGTTATAAATTCATAATGGCCTTAGCTCAGAACCAGAACAACCACGAACAGTTCATTCTTTCCTTTATACAGCGTGGGCCTTTGATCTTGTCCTCCTCCAATAAGTGATAAGCAGGCAAAGACCCTTCCCGCCAGGCGAAGCTTTTTTTGCATAAGCATGGGTGGGGATGTTGCATTAATCTCCCCCTAGATATTTCCTGGGAAATCTATTTCACGTGTGTTGTCCTTAAAAACCATTCTTGTCTGCCACATTGTTCAAAATTGTCCTCTGATCATCCACAATAATTCATAAGCTTTTGTATTTAATACAACTGAGTCCAAAGAAACTAAATTCAATAAGGTTTTTTAAGGATATTGCAGGAAATTGCCATATCTGTCACAACAATTTCCTAAGCTGGAATGGCATTTGTGTTTTCACACAAATACATTAATACCAATTTAAAAAAAAATCAGAATCTCTATTTTAAAAGATTTGCTGTTAAATTAATCAGCTATTATCAAATATATTTGAATTGAATATTAATTGAAAAGTTTTTTAGGTACTAAGTCACATTCTTAAATAAAATCTTCCTCTCACAAAACCCACATACACCTATACTTTTCAAAACCTATTATCCATTTAATTTCCCACTTTATAACTGCACTTATGTCTTTGATGTTTATTAAAAATACTATATAATATATCAAATTTACATTAGAGCTACTAACATTTATCTGTCTGGTATTCCAAACCAAATCTTCTCCAGATTTATGTCAATTCCTAAAAGAAATGAAGTTGTTGTGACTACTTTCTGATTTCTTATAAACAACTGCTGTCAACCATAGATAATGTTCTGTCCAGTTCAAAACTAGTAATGCTATAAGAATTTTAGTTTTTGTAATTGTATGTGTGCTTTAAATAATACATTTTTGCCATATTCTCAGTGGCTGTGTTTAAATAAAGACAATAACACCCAAATTCAGTAAAGTTTTTAAGCCTATGATTAAATGTAAGCATGTGCTTAAAACCATCCTTATTCAGAAAAGCTTTTTAAATCAATGGGACAAAACATGTGCTTAAGGGTCTGATCCAGCTCCCACTGAAGTCAAAGGTCATTGTCAAAAGTCATTGGTTCACTGGTGGAAGATCAAATCTGAAATATTTTGCTAAATAGGGTTGGACTGAAGCAGATGCTGAAGTATTTTCCTAAATAGAGGCTATGTCCTGAATTCTAGAAATGAAATATACAGGAGCCATTTTGTGACCTACTTTAAGTGATGCTGAAGTCACTGGATCTGATTCTCTACTGTCTTACACCTTAGATAGTCATTTATTCTTGTATAAAGTGAATGCAAAGTAAGTGTAAAATGCTATCAAATCATAGTGATAGCATTTTATGCTCTTTTCCCCACTTAATGTGACAGGTGTTTAACCAAAACAAAGCTGAGGGGAGATATGATTGCTTGCTATAAATACTTCAGAGGCATACCTACCAGGGAAGGACAGGAGTTATTTAACTTCAGCATCAATGTGGACACAAGAACAAATGGATATAAACTGGTCATCAGGAATTAGATGAAGATTTCTAACCATCGGAAGAGTGAAGTTCTGGAACAGCCTTCCAAGGAGAGCAGTGGGGGCAAGAAACATAGCTGGCTTCAAGACTGAGCTTGATAAGTTTATGGAGGGGATGGTATGATGGGACAGCCTAATTTGGCAATTGACTGATCTTTTTCTACTAGCGGTAAATATGACCAATGGCCTGTGATGGGTGGGTTCTGAGTTACTACAGAGAATTCTTACTGGGTGTCTGGCTGGTGAGTCTTGCCCACATGCTCAGGGTTTAGCTGATTGCCATATTTGGGGTCGGGAAGGAATTTTCCCCCAGGATAGATCGGCATAGGCCCTGGGGTTTTTTTGCCTTCCTCTGCAGCATGGGGCACGGGTCACTTGCTGGTCGATTCTTTGTATCTTGAAGTCTTTAAATCATTATTTGAGGACTTCAGTAACTTAGTCTTAGGTTAGGGATCTATTACAGGAGTGAGTGGGTGAAGTTCTGTGGCCTGTGTTGTGCAGGAGGTCAGACTAGATGATCATTATGGTCACTTCTGACCTTATAGTCTATGAATCTGAGTCTGAGATGCAAATGACTGCACAAGATGCAACACAGTGGAGAATAAGGACCAGACTCATATGGATAAAGAGGAGAGAACACCAAGAAGATATGGATTCTGTGGTTATATGTTTAATAACCTGTGAAGTGCTATTTGTGCCAGCATGCCTGTAACAAGAACTTTGATTAGCTAAATCCCTTAGCTCAAACTGTGTCAAGACTATGTAGATTTTACTTATTCCAAGAAACAGAAGATAAATTGAAGTATTATGAAGTTTTAGTTCACTGGTATAAATTAGGATAGCTCTGTTACCTTCATTGGAGCCATCCTCATTTACACTACCTGAGATTTGGTCAAATTTCTTTTCTTGGAAATGATTTTTGTCACAGTAGCTTTATTGTCACTTCTGTCAGTATCTGCAAATGAGCTTCCCCTGGTGGGTGAGGAGTACCACGCACTCAACACCAAGAAATTCAGTTTTATCAATTCAAACCTATATTTGAACCAAAAGCATGGGTTTATGCTTATAATTACAATAATTACTATAAAAGCAATGAGTGGCATAGACACAGAAAAAATGTCTTAATAAATTATTTCCTCCATAGGTGGGTTACAATGAACTTCTCCTATAAGGCTCCACCTATCCCCTTACGCTCTAGCATATTTATATCTTTCCTTAGTATATGATCATCCAGTCAACGTTAAGCATTGTCTCTTACATAAGCTATACAATATGCATGCGGACGTTTCAGTTTACATAACTTTTGCTATTTTCATGTCATCATGTCTTATTTCCAATTACTTATTTCTATTGATCAGACACTGATCATATTGTCTTACTCAATTTAGGGACTGTCTTGTTTTTTTTTTTCTTATACAGGGACTTTTTGGCAGAACACTTCGTATTGTTGTACTAATTAACTTCTTATCTGTGTCCTTCAACACAGTACGTTCCCTAAACAAAATATTACCTTTGTCCTGCACAACAACTATAAGCATTATTAAACAAGTTCATGTTAGTACATTTTAGTAAAGCTACATCATGTCAAGCAAAGACTAGGCTGAAGCCAGCTAGCCTACCATAAATATTACTTGGACCATCGAAATTCATTCACTATACATGACCTATGCTTATGACATTTCCTACACCTGTAAGTAGGACTTAACTGAAGTGAAAAATTCCATATTTTCCTTCTATATCTGACATGTCTTGGTATTCAGGAACAGAACAGAGAATGTATCAGTTCAAAATTTCTCTCTATTACAAATTTGCAGATATTTTCTGTGGAATCTTCTAATTTCTGAGACAGAATATTTTTGGTCTTCAAACCCTCCACTTTGGTTCTGGTTGGTTACAGTGGACTCCCTCCCCCATTCCCTTCTTTTATATGTGTCCTGTTACAGAATTTTATCCTTTCTGCCAAATAAGTAGTGTTGTCTTTAGAATGCATCAACTCCTTGCTCGAGAGAAACTGATGACCCAGACTCAGGATATTTCCCATTACAGTATTTTATTCAAAAGACCTGTTTACATGAAGTAAAGAAGGCAAAAAATAGCAAAATTTGAGAGAGCTTTTCCCAATGCAGGTCAACTTTTTGACAGCAGAAGCCAGCCTAGCTGTCCAGTCAAATGCCTTCAGGTATTTGACAAGGCTCACTTAGCTTTAACCCTTTTTATGGAGTTACTGTCTAATTATGGAGTTCATATCTAGTGTCCATTTTCCAATAATTCAGTAACACATTTTACTTCCACCTTTTTAATTACTACATTAGATTAATTTACTCATTTATTAGATCCACAAACATCAGATGATGTAAGAACCAGGAATGTAAGGACATAATACATTTTTATAAGTGCTTTATATCATTCTTTAAACATCATTTACTTCAACAGTATTACAATATCAAGGAGCTTAGATTGCTGTGAGCAAGTAGCTAGATAATAAGAGGCTATTGAATCCAAGAGCTCTTAAAGAAAATAAATGTGAAGTTTCAAATGGTTTCTTGAAATGTGAAATTTCTTAATGCTGGCTTTCTATATTAAATTAACTGAAGGATTGCTGGTACATATATTTGAGAAGAAAAATCTTAAGGACTTTTTTCCCTAAAGGTTAGAGGGTTTTTGTTTTCTCCCTCTCCCTGCCCTCTATCCCCTTTCACATATAACAGATACGGCTGTGGAAAATATGTTCAGAACGTTCTGTAGTTCCACTAAAAATCACAGTTTTGATTTTTTTTGCCTGTATGTTTTGTTTTCATTGTTATCAGTGATCCTGAGACTCAGCTTCAGTACTCAGGAATCCACTAGGAAATGAAAGGAAAACTGATACTGGTAGTTCTCAAGTATTATCATACTCAGAGCTGTGTGAACTGCAGAAAACTAGCACTAGCATCTGGATTAGCAGCCTGCCAGGGAAATTTGCTAAGCCTCCAAGTTTATAGAGTTTCCAAACTGGCAAAAAGGACAAGATGAATTAACTAAGCTGGAGTAGAATGCTACTCTATGTAAAGGAGTGAATTCAGCATGGAGCTTGCAATCAGAACAGCCTGGGAATAATCAGAGACTCCCTCCTTTGCCCTAGGTTGGATCTATTTAAACGGGAATAGGAAACTGAGCAGGGGAAAAGAGACTAAAAATCATCTAGTTTTCAAGGGATGGTGATTTCTTTCCAGTTCTTGGCCATATATTGTTTATTTCTATTATGGTCTGGTGACCCAACCTAGTTTTTGACTAAGCATGTCTGACTCACTCCTTCCTTCAGTTTTTTGAGTGACCCTTTCCTAACCTCAGTCCACTTCCGCCGCCTACCAACACACTAGTCATATGTCAAACTGCTTAAAACGGCCAGCTCACTGTCCTTGGCTATGTACCAACATTGTACGCACACTTAAATTACCAAACTTTTAAACTATGAATAATTAATTTCTTTCTTTAATATATACTTTTTTTTAACCCATGCACCTTAACATTGAGGTCTACTGTTGCTACTCCATTTCTTACCAATTTAGTTAATTTTATTTTAGTTCTTTTCCAATTTTCAATTAGTGGCAAAGCAATGTTTATCAGTGCTTCACTTAGGAAACAGTATAGAGCAGCTCAAAATCTTTTGTATCAATCTGGTATGTGATGCCACAGCTAAAAATTCTGACCTAGAGTTGATGCTGTGAAACACAATAATGATTTTTGTATCTAATATTCTTCTTCTTGCTATGAAAAACTTAACCTTTCTTTCTTCAGTAGGACACTATGTCTTAGATCTTTGTTTTTCTGACACATTGGCCAAGTGTCCTTCTTTTGAAAATAGATCCATTTCAGTCTAGGAGACTGGGAAACTATTTTATTACTACATTGGCACGCTGCTTCAATATAGTCAGGATAGCACTTATCTAAATATCTGAATGCAACTATTGTCTTTGAAAAGAAAACAGCAATTTCTTGTATTTAAAGACAGGAAAATGTGACCTTACTCTATTCCATGGCAAATAAAGTCTAACGAGTTGAGTTCTTTAATAATGACATTAATGTCACAGTATCTTGACATAGATGATTCAATTTCAAGGAAGGACACATTTCCTGCTGTATAAGAATTGAAGGTTAAAAATCTGAGTGCAGTTAGCTGGCATTGATTTGTTTCTAAATTTCCCAGTGTCATTGCCAGTTCTGACACTAGCTGAATATAATTAAACATATATAATAATTAGATTATTTTAATTTACTCTTAATAAATGGAATTTGACAACCACCGAAAAGCAAAAGTTGTTTTTTTTTAAAATGTATTTTTCTGGCTTTCACCATGTTTGATAAATTAATACAAAATAAATATACGCCAAAAAGAGATTCATTCAGTAAACTTCTTACCATTCCACAATCTACTTCAAAAATAGATGGAAATTAGTGTGCAAAAGCAGATCCCTTTCAGAGTTCATTCTACTTTTTCAGCAACTGTTAAACTGCTTGTTTGTCAAATCAAGACCCTCTTCTCTTTATTTAGTTCTTTTGAATTTTGGTACTCATAAAAGGGAGGGGCTAGCAACACTGGCTAGAATAAAAAATTAGTGGAGATGGATGCTGTGACAGTTTCTTTACATTGAAATGCTACCCATCTTAGTATTGACTTTGTAGTACCCTTCTATTGCAGTCCAGAGCGTCTCTGGAGCAAATACTTCCAATCATGGTGAATTTTATGTTTTTCTTGGGATTATGATGACACTAATGCATTTGTTTTCAAGGGTGTCCTATATAGATTGAAGTCAAAAGACCAGGGCCCTCATCTTGCAACAGACACCATTTGGGCAGCCCCTTGTGCCCATATGGAGCCACATTTCACCATGGGCTCTATGTGGGTGCAGTGGAGTCCATTTTCAGATTAAGGCCTAGTTATTAACCCATGGTGCCATGTGGTAACTCCCTCCCTCTCACCCCAAAAAGTATAATTCTTTTGAACTGTCCTACAAACTGTAGAAAATATAGAAATTCTCAACTGCTTGTTGGTAATAATGTACCTTTTTGGGTTTAGATGGCTATATAGAAAACAGGTTTAACATGCCTAGATTGTTTAACTTCATCCAAGGTATCTTGGTTTATAAAGTGGTTAAAGAAATCTGTATGTATTGTCTTTGAATCCCTAAAGCTCAGATATGTCTTCCTCTAAGGACCTGATCCAAAAGCCTACTGTACATGCAAATCTATTTATTCCAAAGTTAGTTCTGCCTGAGTAGGGGCTGCAAAAGCAGGTCCGGACTCCTACATTAATTGGCATCTACTCCTGCTCTGATTGACACCTATGGCAAAAATCCTGTTTTCCTCAGAGGTATGGTGTTTGACTCTTGATAATGTGAGACTTTAGTAAATGTGACTGAGCTTATTTTGATGTAAAACCATGGAGAAGGGGAAAAAAGATACACATCTTTGTTTGTTGAAAATTCAAAGGATCTCAAATCATCCCTCAGCCTTTCATAAAAGATTCCAATTATGCAAATTTACTTTCTTTTCTAAACAAAAAAATACCAACACCTAAATTAGGACCATAAAAGACTGAAAGAGACCACGTGCTGAAATGGCAAGTGTGTTTTCAATACATTGTTTACTGTTGTTCAGTAATGCCTTGATGAAACCAGTTGAAAGTCTTGATTTTTCTATTAAATAGTTTGCTGAAAATTTTTGTAAGAAAAATTATTTTAAACTAATATTCGTCTAAAGAGGAAAGTAATTTGCTTAATGTACAGAGATTGATTTGACTAATTTGCAATACTTGATTATGACCAGATAGCAAGTGTGAGAAATCGGGACAAGGGTTGGGGGGTAATAGGCGCTTATATAAGAAAAAGCCCTGAATATCTGGATTGTCCCTATAAAATCAGGACATCTGGTCACCCTACTTGACTATAACAAGGTTCAAAAATGGCATAAAAGAAACAAAAGTTAGCTGAAACAAAAGAAAGCTGTTATCTAGATATCATTTTCAATAAATCTTTTGAAAACTGGATTTAAGAACTAGCACAAATCAGATCCTTTTTTATACAATTGAGTTTACCATTTTCAAGGTCTTACATTTTTGTCTATTTTGTGTTTAAACAAGACAACTATTAAGAGTTCTTTAAGGGCCTGTGACGTTCTGTGAAGTGTGGGGGAAAATATCACAGTTATACTGTTAAATCTTTTCTGTTTAGATCTGGTTTGCAAGCTGGCCCAGTACCTTGTAAGTAGTGTTGGAGGTTGTCACTCAGAAGACTTGATTTTTAAAACAAGTCTCTCCCACCTTCCTCATCTATTGCCTTATCTTTTTCTTGTCTCGTCTTCCTGTTCCTTAAGCATTGCTCTTCATCTTACTGTTAAATGAAAACAATTGTTGGCTGGCAGTGAGAAATGCAGTATCTGGTGCATGTGGAATGCACGGTTCTCTACTGTTTTCACACATGGCAGGCAATCAGGGAAGATTTTTCAGATCTGCCTGTGTGAAATTCTAATTCTGGGAAGCCAATTTTTGTGTGTTTGTCTCTCTTGATAGAACTAATCTAGGTAGTCATTTCTGGTTAAAGAGATTTCACTGAATCACAATTTTTAAACTGTCCTACATAGAATCAGTCATAAAGAAAATTCAATGCATTGCACAGATTTGTTTTTAGACTTTAATAATCTGTCAACAGCAATAGTGTCTTGGCTATATGAAGAGACCTAGTCTTTTCTGTGCTGTCTATGTTGTCAAGATCAACACTTACATAACTATCTCATCAGCAAAGTAATTTGAGTACTACACATCTTGACTACTCAAGATATCAAATGGAAATAATAATCACCTATTAATTTTGTTTGTGGAAAAATGCTTTTTTTCCTTTTCCATTCTTAAAAGATTCATATTTCTATTTAAAATCAAGAATATAGCCAAAGAATTTACACATTTTCATATGTGTAGAGCCTAATATGCTTTTTTTCATAACTCTTTACACAGGAGTGTTATGCAACTCCACTTGTCCTGGCTAAATACCTGTTTGACAATTCAAACAGTGTTGAATTTCTGACCTGGAGCCCAATAAGTCAATGAAATGTCTCCTACTGATTATGGTGGTCTTTGGATCGGACCTTAGTGTCCCAATCACAATGAACAAAAAAAGTTGCTCATTTTTTATTCAAACTTTCTAAAGAAAGGGTAGAATATTGGAGATAATCAAGTTGGGTTAGTCTATAACTGATGTTGCCATAAATCATAATCAGGCCCCAATTCTGCAATCCCTTACTCCATGATTTGTCCTTACGTGAGCAGATCCAGGTAATCACAAAGGTAAATACGTTTTCCGGGATTGAGCCCCCACTATTGACTGAACCAAATCCAGCGTGTGTGAGCTGTCTTTAGCTAGCTAGTTATTTAATCTATCCTTCCTCAGATCTATGGTATCTGTAAGGCATCTATAACCTTGTTAGCAAAAAGATGACCTCCAAAACAGAAAAGGCTCCCTGCCCCTGTTCACTAGCTGAAGAACTCCAGGAGGGGATTTGCTAGTACAAACTGTAGTAATTAAAGTTGCCTCCTCATAAGTGTGCTGTGGATGTGTTCCTTCCAG
The DNA here is from genome assembly GCF_026122565.2 of Emydura macquarii macquarii. NCBI lineage: Eukaryota > Metazoa > Chordata > Testudines > Chelidae > Emydura > Emydura macquarii. The sequence continues at coordinate 18,388,698 of NW_027131527.1, read as the reverse complement.
AATAAAAGAGTTTGGGAGGGACATTATAATTAATAGTTTTGTTTGATGACGGTCACTTGTCTCTTCATTCCTTACTAGTGGTCTTGGAGTGGGATTATTGTTATGTTATTCATGTACTGTCTAATGTGAACTGGCAGGTAGGCAGTGCAGCTGTTTTCAGTGCAAAAGGATGCCTGGAATTTTAAAAATATTTTTAGTGGGATGCATTTCTCTGCCTTAAGATGGGATACTGGGCTAGATGGCCCATTGGTCTGACCCAGGATGGCCTTCTGTGTCAGAGTTAGGAACAATGGTTTTACCTGGATATATATGTATATAGAATGGAAGCTTTCTTCAAGTGCTTTGAGTTGTCTTGTTAATTCAAATAATTATATTTGTACATGAATCATGTTGTACACGAATCAAGCAGTTATACCCAATTCATCTTCATGTAAGTCTTATTCTGACATTTAGGATTCACTACTGCAAAGTGCTGAGGTCTCTGGCCCTAATCCAGCAAAGCCTTTAAACACGAGAAGTATCATTGACTTCAGTGGGATTTACTCACATTTAAAGTTAAGTATATTCTTGAATGCTTTTTCATCTTGATTTCTTTAGGCCTTGTATCAGTCTATTAACAGGGCAGTGAAGGAACAAGTAGTGCAAACGAGGCAACTAAACAATGGAGTAGTGATGGTGGTGTTGAGACAGTGAACACAGAAACAAGACTAACTAGTTATTCACCAATATTGGATACTTTAAAATGGCAGCTGCTGGCTATATCAAACACAGCACATCTGCCTAACCTGACCCCAGGGATAGTGTGCTAAGAGCTCCTTCCTATTGATGCACCCTCTTGCCAACCTCCTCAGCTGCATTCCCTCTCTCAATTGCAGTCGACTTCCTTTCCCAGTCTGTATACTGCTGCAGCTTCACTATCAATCTCTGTATTCAATACCTGATGGATACCAATGGATGAGAAGCCAGAAATGACAGAAAACACATAGAAATTGCTCTTCAAATTGCATAGAGAATTACATTCTTACAATAGCATTCTACAAACTGATTTAAATTATGTAAAAGTGTTATTCTCAATTAAATTCTATATGACTTTTCCACAAGAGGTATTTTTGGGAGGCTGGAATATGATGTAAGGTCTGTATTGATACATTCTGACAGACCAAAATGATTATCATTCAAACTGTGAGAATGATTTTTTATTATTATTATTATTATTATTCACTAGTATACTGAATGCTTGATGTTTTATCAGTGGTTTCTAGCAAGACTAACTCATTAAAAACACAAAGAAAAATTCAAATGATGTAGTTAGTAGTTTTCTTGGAGTTTATTTTCAGTCCTTGATTTCTGTTCTGTTACTTAAATTGCCTAAAATATATTTAACTCATCAAGGGCCTCTCACAGAAGTCAACGGAGTTTAACCATTAGGCTTATCTTGCTCCAATTAATCTCAGTCAGGACATGTTATGTTATGTTAATCTCAGTCAGGACATAATATGACAACATAATTGAATAGAAATTACTGTAGGTATACAGCAACTGAATGTGGAAAGTATCAGTTGAACATTGAAGAGACAAAGAATTAAGCAGCGACTTCAGATTTTATGCAGAATTTTATTCTCTTGGATTATTTTTACTAGCATTTGTTCTTCAGTGTTATATAAAATATATCATCAGTGTGCCATTATGAATTTGTTATGTAAAAATACTGACATTAATGACATTCTATTTATTTTTATAGCACTACAACAGTGAGGTCAAAACTACTGTGATTATAAGAACACTGATGTTCAAATAGTCAGTTATGCCACAGAATTAAAGTTTGTTGTAAATTAATACAGAATTATGATAAATAATAAAACAGGAAATATGATGCAAATATTAAATGTGAAACTATAACTGCAGAAAGGTGGGCCCTGGTCTCCCAGGTCCCTAACTTCACTTCTACTTATGAAGCTGCAAGTTGTGATTACTGTATTTGAGACCAAATGGTAGAAAAAGTGCTAGATTGAAACAATAAAATTCAGGTGAATCTTTTCATTTTACCCCCCTTATCAGGAATATCTTCTTGTTTCACCACACAAACTATATACACATTAAACAGTCAAACAGATGTATTAAAGCAAAGATAACCTAGAAGTTCTATTCAGTCTATTAAATAAAAATATTTCTTAGGTAGCTCTTTGGCATTCTAGACAAGCTGTTATATATCTTAGCACAAAATTAATAGAAATAAGTAGTTTTGGCTAAATTTCTAAAGGTTAATTTGATCTAAGTCTTTAAACTTGGAATTCTATAGTGAACAATTTGGTATTGCTACACTAGCTTCAAAGGAATCAAGCTAGGTTTTGGTATAAATATTAATTACATATATCATGCACATAAAAGAGAAGAATTACTATTGCAATAGCTATATCCAAACAGACAGGGAGTGTCTTCTGTCATCAGAAAATAACACTAATGCATGGAAGAAAACAGGTTGTAAAAATCTGATGAAAGATGCTAAAACTGAACTCAAAGGTAAAATGCTTTTGCAAAACATATATACATTCAACTTCTAGTAGTTTTCTCCAACCTGAGCCCCAAAGTCTAAACTGCAATTTTATAGCCCCACAGCCTGAGCCTAAGTCAGCTGATATGGGCTAGCCACAGGTGTTTTATTGCATTCTAGACATACCCAAAGTCTAAGTCTCAGAGAAACAGGGCAATCCTGCTGCAGGTGCAGAAGCTGGAGAAACAGAGAACTTCAGTGTCCAGCACTGTCACTTGGCACCTTTCACAAACACTAACGTTAGTTTAAAATGAGTGGACTTTTTTTTAAAGTGAGGAATAGTCTTTATTGGACTGTACTTTTTTACATAGTTTCCATACCATGCTCACCATGTATATATTTCTAATTGTCTTAATGTGAAAATTTAGGATGTATTTGAAAACTATTTTTCCATCACTTGTTAAAGTAATGAATTTTAATTTTCTGTTGAAGAAACAGTGAGTAGAAGCTATCTGATGTCATTTTGCCATTTCATTTCAGATGGCAGTGATAGCTGGCTTGCATAGTAGAATAGCTAAAGTTTGACTAATTATTAAATATATACTGCACATTAGATTGTAAATATATGTACACACGTAGTACTGCAGGATAGCACTGGATATATCGTTTGCTCCATTTCAGTTCAGGATTTAAATCCTTTTTAATTGTTGAATAGATTAAGATGAATGGTGAACTATATCAGTCTGGAAAAAATATGAGCCTTCCCAGACCTAATAATACCATTTAATGCATGCAAAATTATAAGATACTGTTTATTTTTTTTTTCTAAGCATGAACTCAGCCAAACTACAGAAAAACACAAAAGTTCCGGGTTTTCTAGCTGTTGTATGGATTCATTCTTTACAGGTTTCAAGGAAATTATAATCCAGAGATGCATTGCTTTGCTAATAAAATGTTAAATTTTCCATATAATAATCATGGGTTTTGTGGCTGAATCATAAAATGGTTGAAAGATGGGGTCACATTGCTGCCCATTTAAGAGAATAATTTCTTCAGTATATTTTTTCATTCCTTTCCTAGTGGAAAGGGAATAAAATGTCAGAAAAGAGTAGAGTTCAGAAAAGTTTTTAGGTTTAGACAGTATTCTTTGTTTGACTGAAGATGAAAATATGCTCTGAGGCATAACCGCAAGGGAGTGTTTAGCACTTTTATCAGTTACTTTGTTTAGCAACTTGACAGACAACTGACTGAAGTAGGTTCACTCTGCTTACTAAACTCAGCAAACACAGGGTTGCCTTAGGGCCATGATGGCACCTGAGCTGGAGATGGATTTTTAAGCAACTTTTCAACTTTTTAATGTGAAAATACAAATACAAACTATTGAAGGGTCAAACATTTTGTTTGACTGTGGATTACGGTCATTAAAAGTTAAAAAAATTGCTACTGAAGCATATGGGTGTTAAGCAATATGATGATAATATGGAACCCTACATGACAGTGAAGGTTTCCTAGAGCAGGGCAACTGTGCAGTTCTTCTGAAAACATTCCATAGTCACTTCTTTGTTACTCATACCCTTATATAGTACACAGGCTGGAGGAAGTAGTCTCAGCTAGACAAGAGAGTCTGGGCAGAACAAGTCTGGCTCCCTTTCCATTATTCCCCGTCTTTGTCGTCATCATGTGTTATGGAGTGGGCAATATATGTAAAGTAAATAGTTACTCATTTTACTAAAGTACTGAAGCAATAGGCACTGTGTGTAGGACACTGTCATCAGTCTTGCTTGTTGGAGGCTCAAGACTATTTAAAATTTATGTAATCACTAATGTGCTGTCCCCCACAGCTGAAGAGCAATAATGTAAGTATGGTATGAGAAAATAGCTTTCCATCATGAATAGCTTATAGAACATCCTATTGAAATGTCAACGTCCATAAACAGTTACTGTTTCATACTATTTCCAGTATACTGCAGTTATTTTATGAGATTAGAAAAGCAAAGAACTCTGGGATATTAGACACCATATGGTGGTTAATTGTTTATGCATGACCACTTTATCACAGACATGACCTCAAACTGAATTGCACAGAGGAAAGCTACAGGTGCTCCTGGGTAACCTCACTTATAAGACAGTTGAGAAAAAATGAAAGATTTACTGCCTCCTTTGAGTTGTGAAGGATGGACCACATAGAATAAACTAATTAAAAAGCATTATTGTAACTTTTGCAACACCAATATGTGTAATCGCTGTAACTCAGGACATCTACTTCTTCGTTGCTGTTGAATATTCTTATATTGAACACCTGACACCCTCTTTTTTATACTTATGCAAGAAAATAATTTGTAACCTCTAACAATTCAGTTTATCTTTAATAAAATAAAGGTATTCACAAGTTAAACTTTAAACAATGAATACTATATGATAGTATCTAAAAGACTACAATTACTTCTGAGTTTTATAGAGAAGAACTAATTTCTTACTTACCAGTATGTGATAACTGTTGGCAAATGCTGACTTTTTAATGGCAACCATTGCATCTTTCTACTAGCTCTCCCTATATGTCCAGCAATAGAAGGATAAGAGTCTGCAAAAATAGGTTCTGCACCTATGGCAATACCTATATATGTGGGTCAGCCAGCTGGTCCCCTGGTATTTACAGTCAGTATTTTCTGAGCCTACATGTTGTACTACACTGTATGCTACACTCATGTTGCATCCTGAAATAATCTGGGTTTGGGGAGCAGCCATCAGTGCCTAGACTACTGTCGATAAATTATCCTTATATCACATGCTGAAGGAGTTTCTTCCTCTAGTGCGCCTAAGCCTACTAACACTGATATTAGCATTTTATAAGTGTGTCTGATAATGTTTTGGTAGATGGAGTTTCCCTGGTTTCACTTTTGCTTTAATGAATATCTGGAACAATGTGCAGCTGCTTAGCTTCTTTTTTCATTTGACAATATTGAACTGCACCCAGATGGACTCTCATTATTAATTAGATGTCGAACACATTACAAAACCCCACTGAATCATGTCTTTCCCTGCTGCATTAGTGAAAATGTTTTATTTAAAGAATGCTGTATAACTCAAATGGCTAGTGTATTTTTCTGCCTTTCCTTGTCATTTCTGCCTGGCTACTTGTCAGTTCTCTGAGAGGCAACACATAGCTGACAGCAAGAAATTTTGGAATCTGTAGCCACATGAATAAATGCTGAAATAGTCCTACAAAAGTTTGATTTGTTACCTAATAGAATTGCTAAAAATTCTGCCAGCAATTTGGGGAGTATTGTGAAAAATACAAGCCATAGAAGAATTTAAAAATCAGAAATGCTACAATGTATGAAGTAATCTAAAGTAGCTAGAAAGTATAGGAAACCCTATTGTTTGACATGCTTATGCCAAATATTTCTTAGCAGGTGAAATATGAAAATAGATTGCACCATAGCTGCTTTTACAGAGAGGGACTGCATGTTTACACTGCAGTAAAACATCTACGGTTAGCCCAGAACACATGCTCCAGCCTGAGACCGAAACTCTACACTGCAGTTTTATAGCCCTGCAGCTGAACCCTGTGAGCTCAATCAGCTGACATGGGCCAGCCACAGGCATTTTATTGCGATGTAGACAAACCCTTAGAAACTAACAAGAAGTTTTATTTCGTTGTATAAACAATACAATTTTATGTTATCTGTTTCTGTATTCAATCTGTTTTTGCTTCTTAAAAGTAGCAAATATTCTTGGACCAAAAGTTTTGACTTTTTACTCATGTGTTGGCAGAGGTTGTAAATGTAAAAACAACAATTTGATCCCCTCTGCATTTTAATCTACTCAGATGCAGAGCTTCAAATGACCACACATACATATTTAGCTTTGTAGACTTGTGTTTTGATAAGGGGAAATTTCTCCAGGGTGAATATACTTTTTACTCTATGCAAACAAAATGTACATGTGGTGTTTTCTGTGCATTGTTTTCTCCAAGGTAGCATCGTATATTATACTGGAATAATTTCAATGCAAATAATGGAATTAAATTATTCATAGAATGGATTTCTATGCTATTAATCCTTATAGTCAAATTTTGTACTCTGATAATAACACTTCCTAACAATTTGCATACAGAATTTACTGTCCTATACATTGACACTAAAAAAAGTTAGAACAAAGATAATTTAAAACTAACAGTGGTAAGGAAAAACAGTTAAATAGAAGCAGTTAAAACATTTTTGTTTTAAATTTTCATTTAAATTAGTCACTGACTGAAACTAAAAATTCTGCCCACAGCTCTGAAAACAAATCTTAGTCAATACAGTTACATTCTGTAGCCCTTTCTTTAGGCAACCTATGAACAGCCAAAATAATATTGCACACAGCAGGCAGTATCATGGTCTGTTACAGAAAATAATGTAGGAGGAGAAATCTGAAGAAAACAATGAAGCCCAAGCAGTAGCAAGTTTTGCTGCAGAGCATTATCTCAGAAGAGCTCTAACAGTTTATTATACCCAGTGGGCATTTGGACAAAAATACACATCCAAAAACTACTGATGGTTCATTGAAACTAGTGCATTCAGCAGAAATGATCTTCCTACAGAAATGGTGGCTTATAATGGAAATACAATAATCAAAATAGACTGACCACTCCCACTCATTTGTTCTCCGTTATCATTGCCATATTAGCTTTGTCCTAATATGTGACTACAATATTCAGCTGATCTGTTATTAATTGAATTGGGAAAGAAGACTGCTAGAACAGCAGTGGTGGAATTCTTCTTCTGAATTGGATCAGCTGTGGCAGAAAGAGGTTTTGAAACGTGTGGTGTGCCTATGCAGGAGTTGGAGAAAAGTTTTCCTGTCTCTACCATATCACCTGCAAAATCTTGATAAACAAAACTATTAATGATGACTTCATTAATCCAGAAACAAGATGAGGGAGGTAATATCTTTTATAGGACCAACTTTTGTTTGTGAGAGAGACAAGCTATTCCACTACACAAAGCTTTTCCTCAGGTCTGGGAAAAGTACTCTTAGCATCGCAGCTAAATGCAAGATGCTAAACAATCTGTTTTATCTTGCATTTAGCTGTGATGCTCAGAATAGTTTTCCTAGACCTGACCTGAAGGGGTGCTCTATGTGACTCGAAATCTTGTCTCTCTCACCAACAGAAATTGGTGCTATTAAAGATATTACCTCACTCACCTTGTCTCTCTAATATTCTGGGACTGTCACAGCTACAATTACAGTGGAAAACTTTTTATCAATAACTCCTCTCCCCTCCCTCCCTCCCCACCCCCGTAAGTGAAGAAATTATATTTTAAAGAAATGGCAGGAATTGTATCTAAACATATAAATAATGTTTGATTAATGGACTCTCTACTGCTTGTTTTAAAATTTGAAATCAAGGGTCTTGTTGGGTAGTTGCGAAGAGCATTTCTTACCATCTGCAGTTTGCAAGAGACTGAATACTTTTTCTTGCAGATGTGGACCTCCACATGGTTACCCGTGCATCTGTCATCTCCAGTTTGGATTATCAGAATGATTCCCCCTGCATGTGCACACAGCCTCAAAGATGTGTTTGGATTGGGAAGGGCGGGGGGGAAGGATAGTGGTTCCTTTAAGGTTCCCTTGGAGTTTGGGAGGGTGGGTGGCTGGCAGAGGTGGGAAGAGGAATCACCTTAGTGGGTGGGTGAGTCAGTGAGGGTCAAGAAAACCATTGGCCCCTGCACACCTGGGAGAGGGTATATACACCCTGTTCCTCCAGTCTGATCCCCATCCAATATCAGGAGCTCAGGGATCTGGTGGGGTAGGTTAGGAGGTGACAAGTATCCAGTGCAGATACTCATTTCATAGTGAAACCTGTTCCCTGATAAACTAGTATTGGAAATGGACTTACGGGGAAGGTATTCTCTAAAAATCTGGGAAATCAGATGGGGCTCCTAATGTCTAGTACAGGGAAGAGAGAACCCCTTTTCCCCAATACCTTAACCCCCCTCCTATGAGGGGAGAGTGGTAGTTTATAGCAATAGTCTGGGAGCAGTTGTGGAGGGGTTGAGGGGGCTGATGGCAGCCTTCTACCAGGTGGAAATGATTAAGGAAGGAATCTTGTTATTGCGGGATAGTTCCCAGATGATTTAAGCTAATAAAGTTGTAGTCTAATTAAACTACATTCCTTGCATCCTATCTTTCTTCCCACATGTCTGGGACAATGAGCTTTGTAGGGTTCTATCCTTCAAACCTCTTTCCTCCTCTAGCTCCGTGAGCTAAACTGGGTACCAACTAAATCCGGGGTGAAATTTGGTGATGTTGGTTTTGACCTGTAAAGCTTTTAATGGTTTGCATCTTAACTGCGTGATATGGCAGCAGCTGCATTTGTGCAAAGTGCTTGAGTTAACAACCCTCTGGTTTAATTAGAAGGGTTTGTGACAATATATTCTCTCTAAAATTCATCTTTCTTTGGTTTGCCTTGGTTTACCAGACCCTACATTTGGCGAACTGCAAAACTCACCTGTTGTTATCTCAAACTTTTCTCATGGTAGCCAAGGTTGTATTTTGGGACTAAGATTTGTAAGATCTGCTTGTGTTGTTTAAAATTTGCATTTTTAGTGGGTGTTATGTGTTAGGAGAACCTGATGAGTGCAACTGGAAAGAAATCAGTATTAAATAAATAGAGAAAGAGGGCAATGGTGGAACTTGATCTAGAAGATATGATTATTAAAACAAAAATTGTAATTTATAGCACATTGAAAGAGACCTTTTGAGGCTTTTCTCCCTAAAAGTTTAGGAACCTTTCTCATACTTGTAAACAGTATGGATAGAAGAACTGTAGTGTTCTATTTTTTCCTGTTGCATATTTTGCCTGAGTTTATATATAACGTTGGCACAAAATATTTTCCAAATACTGCATTAAGGAAAAAATAACTTCTCTTGTCAATACTGATAATTATAGAATAAGATACACTGAAGAAGGACAAAGTAATATGGCTTGAAAACAGTCTGAGAATCCAAAAGCTAACATCTGCAGTGATTTATAAAGAGTTTCCAATAAAAGTCTTGTTAAATAAAGATATTTATATTACTGGAATAAGGAACTGCAAACAAATCAATACTAATCTCATCCAAAACTGGATATGGTTGCTTGAGAAATGGTGCAGCTGCCAACAGTCAGGACTGATATTTTTGAATCTGTAGTCACTGCAAATGTGATTGTTTGAACTTTGGCACCTCTACCAATTAAATAATATTGCTCTTTTCAAAAGACTTCAAATACCAGTATTCTAGTTTTGGTCTGAAATTTCTGCAGAGATGTTCACCTAAATAGATTGATCGGTGCTGCATATTAAGGTTGTTACCTATCTAACCCACTGCTACTGACAAAGGGAAAACAAACACTGAAAATATAATAAGAAAAACTTGGTAGTGAAAGATAATTACCATGCTCATTTTCACAGCCAAAGAGCTCAATATTTTACTCAATATTTGCAGTAAAAGCAAGCTATTGACTCATTTTAAACATCTCTTCACAGCGATTACCCTACTTGGAACTGGATAATTACTGGGAATTAGGAAGAATATTAAACATCTACTAAAATTAAACATTTTTAAATCAGTGGACTCAGATAACATATGCCCAAGAGTCCTAAAAGAGTTGGCAGAAGTGATCTCTGGCCTGCTAATGTTAATTTTTACTAAATCTTGAAATACTGGGGATATTCTAGGCGACGGAAAGACTGATAATGTTTTGTCAATATTCAAAAAGAGCAAACACGATGACTTGGGTTAAGTGTAGGATAGTTAGCCTGACAATCACAGGCAAAATAATGGACAAGTTGATACAGGATTCAGTTGATAAAGAATTTAAGGATAGGAATATAATTAATGCCAGTCAATATGGTTTTATGGCATTTATGACCTCAAACAAGCATGATTTCATTCTTTGATAAAATTACAAGTTTGTATGATAAAGGTAACTTTGCAGATGTAATATACTGTAAGACATTTGACCTAGTACCGCATTACATTCTGATTAAAAAATTAGCACTACACAATGCATCAAGAACAGACTGACGTCTCGAATTGTAGTTATATATAGGGATCATCATCAAATGGGGATGTTTCTAGTGGAATTTTGCAGCAATGGGTGCTAGTCCCAATACTGTTCAATGTTTTCATCAATGATCTGGAAGTAAACATATAGTCACTGCTGATAAAATTTGCGGATGACACAAAGATTGGCAGAACAGTAAATGAGGAGGAGGATGGGGCAGTCATACAGAATGATCTGTGTAGTACCCTGCATGGTACTTGGAGGGAGAGAGACAGGTGGCAGGAGGGAAGAGTTTGGAAGATGCATAAGGAAATTAGTCTGTATTCACAAGGCTTGAATGCTAGCTGCAGTTGAAACACCTCTGTAAATGGTTCTCTTAATAAAGAGCCAATTTAGTTTTACAAATATGAAGTCCTTTGATATTATTACCTAGTACATGAAACATGGAAGCGGCCGTCAATCTAGTGAGATTCACAGCAAGGAAGAGAGTGTGATTAACAGGCAAACAAAGCAGCCTATAAAAGAGCAAACAGGCAGCATGGAGGCACTCAGACTGCTGGGAAAGCTAGATTTGCAGCCAAATAATTTTGCACAAGCAGGGAAGCAAAAATGGATTGTGCATACAACACTGACTAGGGGGGCAAACATGAAACAATGAAGGTCAAGCATTTTTTACAAATGATCTCATTGATGAAAAAGGATAAGAAGTGAATGAGACACTATTGCCATGAATTATGGCAGAAACACTTGAACAAATGATAAAGGTGTTTAGTAAGTACTGTGATCCCAGGAAGAAAGAGGCTGTTTAGATATAGCATTTTTTACCTGAAATCAAGAAACAGAAAAGGGAATAAATATGTTACAGAGCTGTGAACTCTAATATCAATGTGTACCTTTGGAGACATAAAAGACTCACTATTTAGAGACAGGATCATTTGTGGGACATTTGATTCCACTTACAGGACAGATTGTTGAGAGAAACAGATCTAACCCTAGAAAAATGCCTCCAAATACCATCGTCAACTGAACTGTCCAGGGAAAGGATCAAAACAGTGACAGCCACTAGTGCGGAACAAGTACACAGGGTCATACTTAAGGAACCCAGAAGACAGGACAGAGACAAAGCAACTAAGAATGAAGATATAGTCCCCATGACATGAAAGACAGAAAGAAAACCCAGCCTGTGGGTGATGGCACAAGGGGTGTGGGAAACAGAACCCTTTATATCCCAATGTTGCAGCTACCCTATGAAGAAAAAGTGAAATGACTGAGGATGTGGAGACTTCAAATGAAGAGGAAGATGTCTGCAGTGTGACTTTAATAGAGCCAAAGACTGTCAAAATATACTGCAGAAGAAAGCTACCAGCCATTCAACTGCCAAATTTGTAACTTTGCTATTAAATCAATGACCAATTGGCTGGCATCTTTCTGTCTTTAATAGATTGAGTCATTCTGTAGACCTCTTTCTCTTCATTCAAAGCCTCTATGTCCTCAGTCAGCACTTGGTCACAGAATAGTAATATTGTCTATCGCTAGCACTTGGTCACATTTCTCCATTCTAATATTGCTGCTTATCAGTGTTACTAGAATTACATTGCACCTGGCTCCACAATCCTAGCAATACTGAAAAGTCGCAATATTAGGATGGAGAAAACTGTCAAGTAAATTGAAGATCTGTACTGATTCAAAATCACTGAACAGAGAATTGAAAAGAAGTCACTATTCATTACCTGTGACTGAGAACATACTACCTCATCTCTCCAGGTCAAAAGTGTTCACTGTTTGTGATATCAATAATGGGTTCTGGCATATTGGGCTCGATGAGCCATCCTCCCACCTAACAACTTTTGTCATACCTTTTGGCAGGTACCATGGGATATAAATGACCAGGGCCAGAGGTATTCCAGTGTAAACTGAAACAAGCACTACAGACTCTCTCAGGCATAAATATTGTAGCTAATGAGATTCTTATTGTAGTAGAAGGAAATGTCAAGGAAAAGGCAACACAAGAGCATGGTACCAAGCTGCAACAACTCTTGAACAGGTGATGGGAATGGAATATTGGGCTGAAAGTAAATGAGTTGAAGCTGAGGAGAATTGAGGTTCCCTACATCAGACATCTGTTGACTTCTGTGGGATTCTAGCTGGACCCAGAGAAACTGAACTACAAAGGAAATGCCCAGACTAAAAGATGTGAAGGGAGTCCAGTGATTTATAGGGATGGCCAACTATCTTTCCAAATCCTGTAGACACCTATCACAAGCCTGTGATAATTAACGCTCAGTGGTGCAGCATGGGAATGGTCAGAGTCCCAAGAACAGGCCTTTGAAAGAGTAAAGAAAATCATAAAAAAGGCATCAGTCCTAAAGGACAGAAGAAGAAGCACTGATACAAAGCCAGCAGCCCAAAGCATTTTCTGGTAGAACCTTGACAGACACAGAAAGGGGATGTGCCCAGTTGCCAACGCAGATGGCTCTATGGAACTGGAGATAGGGCCTATCAATATGCTATAATACCATTGCATCTGATGCGAGGTCCCCGGCAACCTAACAAAACACCAAATAGGATGGGTTGCTATAGGAAGTGAAATGATTCATGCTCCAAGGTTGGTCAGATTGAAAGGAGCAAGTGCCCTTTACTAACAGTTGAAGGTTGAGCTGTATGTGCAAAATGGGATTTTGTTTAAATGATATTAAGCACTAATCCCCAGAAGATTTAAGAATTGATATCAAGAGGGAGGGATACATGCCTCAGTCCTGAGAATTGAGCCTTGCCTAAGACAAGCCAGGGAGTGTATTTACTGGCCAGTCATGAGTGTCCCATTGACGCTGCCTGCCTCAAAGACAATCACTTTGTCGAATTCATCCATTTCTTCCTTACCCACAAGAACATTATATTTAGCAACAAACGTGCAAACCATGGGAGCAGCTAAGGGTATAAGGATGGTTCCCCAGTATGCTAACCTCTTTCTTGGCTTCCTCGAGGAAGAATTTCTGGAAAAATGCCAATGATATATCTGAGATACATGGATGATATTTTCATCCTCTGGACAGACAATCTAAATTGCCTCATAGATTTCCACCACAACTTCATCAACCACCATCCATCCATCAAACTCTCTCTAGAATGCTCCTACACCAGCATCAACTTCCTGGATATCAGGATCAGCTTCAAGAATCAAACACTGCAAATGACTACATACAAGAAGAAACCCATGGATCACCATACTTATCACCACAGATCCAGAAATACCCCAGACATACCAAGAAATCTGTTATCTACAACAAGGCACTGATATACCACAGAATTTGCTCCAAAGAGAAAGTTTGAGATATACACCTAAACACATTTAAAACTTCCTTCACTAAACAAGGATACTCCACCAGAATATTGGTTAGCAATGTGGAACAGGCCACCCAAATACCCTAGGAGAACCTGGATCATTACAAAAAATACAGCACTGACTGTGTACATCTAGTTGTCACCACCTACCCCACAGTGGAACCCATATGAGGTCTCATCAAACAATTACAACCCATGCTCCATGGGGACAACACACTGAAAGAAATATTTCCTGAACCCGCCTCTTCTGGTTTTCAAACAACCCTTCATCCTTGCTAAGTTCATCATCTAAAGCAAGTTCCCCACAGTCCAGGACAGACCAACTCAAAACAGCATCAGACCCTGGCAGAACAACAGATGCAAAACCTGCAGATATATCTCCACTACTACAATGATCGATACCCTGCACAACGTACCTTTCAAGATCCATAGGTCCTACACATGCCTATCACAACGTGGTGATACCGGATAATCACTATCCTCTCAAATGAACTCTCACAGAAAAATAATAAAATATAAAAACATCCTATCAAGTGGTCATTCCATATCTGACCTCTCAGTCCTTGTCCTCAAAGGAAATCTACACAAGACTTCACACTTAAATTCATAACTGTGCTGGCCAATAAAAACCATAGGTTAAATAGAGACCATGGTTTTATGGCTCATTACAGCAATTTGTAACATACTCTACTGACTGCTAGCCTTTGATTGCCCGCTTCAATTTAAGTGGTCTCCTATAGCATGTGTGAATCCCTGATGTTAAACTATCTGTCCCAATTTGTATTTAGCTCAGACGCGCTGGTACCTTCCCCAGATCTGAAGAGTTCCGTGAAACTCTGAAGCTTGTTCCTTCTACCAACAGAAGTTAGTCCAATAAAAGATATTGCCTCACCTACACTGTCTTTCTCTCATCCTGGAACCAACACAGCTACCGTTGTGGTCATAGTAGATTACTATTCCAGTTTCAGGGTGGTGGATTATTTGGAGAACACTCAGTAAAAAACAATGATCAGGCAAATGAAGGAGCATTTTGCAAGGTATAGTATACCTGACACACTGTTCAGACAGTGGGTCATAGTGTACTGCAGCAGAATTCAGCACCAAGTGGGAATTTGAGTATGCAACATCTTCCATTGGGTGTGCACAAGGCAATAGGAAGGCAGAATCAGCTATGGATTAATAACCTTTGGCTCCAGCAAATTCTTGCACAAAAGACCTGACAACAATTATTGGAAAGAAAGATGTAGCAACTGACATGAAATTTGGAAGTAGAAATATAGATTGCAGGAAGGAACAGTTTGGAAAAAGCACCAAGAAGTCAGTCTGTTGCACATATCTTGAATGCTAGCTACAGGTGCAGCATCTCTGGAAGTAGTTCTCTTAATAAAAAGCCAATTTAGTTTTACAAAGAGGGAGTCCTCTCATGTTATTACCAAGCATGGAGTACATGAAACAATCTAGATTGCTTGGCTAAGTTGGTCCCATTTAAACAAAATGTATTTTAATACAGCCAAATGCAAAGTTATATATCTAGGAACAAAGAAGCAAGCTATACATCCAGAATGGAAGTCTGTATCCTTGAAAGTAGTGATCCATAAAAAGATTTAGGGATCACAGGGGAGAAGAAATTGAATATGGGCTCCCAGTGCAACTCTGTGGCAAAGGGGCTAATGTGATCCTGGGATGTATAAATAGGGGAGTAGTGAGCAGTAATAGAGAGATGATTTTACCTCGGTATGTGGCATTGGTGAGACTGATACTGGAGCACTGTTCCCACATTCCCACAATTTATCCACATTTTGAAAAGGAGGTTGAAAAAGAAGAGAGGATGAAGAAGAGAGCCACAAAATGACTCTGGGGCTGGAGAAAATGCCTTACAATAAGAGACTGAAGGAGCTCAATCTATTTAGTTTTTTTAACAACACTGAGATATGACTGATTACTGTTTAAGTAATTCCATGGGGAGAAAATACAGTGTACTAAAGGGTTCTTTAATCTAGCAGAGAAAGATATAGCAAGAACCAATGGCTGGAAACCAGACAAATTCAAATTAAAAATTAGGGGCATCACTTTTTAATTGTGTGGATTATTAATAATTGGAACAAACTACCAAGTGAATTGGTAGAACCTCTTGCTTTTGATGCCTGGATGCCTTTTGGGGAAATATCCTTTAGCAAAACACAAGTTATTGTACAGTCAAACACAAATTATAAGTTCAACATGAAAAAAACAGTACATGAAATTTCATTGTCTATGATATACTACTTCGAGGTCAAACTAGATGATCTAATGGTTCCTTCTGGCCTTCAATGCTAAGAATCTATGAATTGCAATTGACTTTAAAATATAGTTGAATTATTAGTAATTTAATGGGCACAATTCAAGTTTAAATACAGGTTTCTAGAGTGAATGTCAGACATTGAAAATAATGAGGCTGATGGTTCCCATGCTGCACCGTGCCCCATGTTTTCCAGATGGAAGGTTATTGGGCAAAGTAAGAATGAACAATTCTGAAGATAAGGGAGTAGCTGTATGGGTCAAATCTAACTATGAAGTAAAGTAAGCATGGAAATGACAGCATCCTTTATTATAAAAAATTCTGGCATACACAATTTAACACCATTTTTACACTCTGCTGGAGGAGTACAATATTAATTTCATTTGAAGAAAGAATCATCTGCTATCTGACAGCAGGGACCCATACATGTTTTATAAGAAATAAGAAGTTGGACTGCATGGGGTCATTTAAACTAAAATGACTTTCACTAATACCTTTGATTTCCAGTAAATGAACAAAAATGTATCTTAACATTCTGTACAGCATAAACCAAACAAAATAAGAATAAATCTCACAGCTGTACATCCTACAGCATCTATTATGCCATGAAAATAATAGTGTTGCCATTAGAGACAGTTCTGTAGTTATATTCTGTATGGAACTTCAATGGTTATTTTGAAATTCAAGATTCCCTTTTATGTAAATAAATTGTTAAAAAGGGAAAATAACTGAGAAGTAAATAAATACTTTAATTATAACTACAAGCTGTAATCTTGTCCCATTGAAGCCAATGGAAGTTTTGACATTTACTTCAATGGGGTCAGATCGCTCTAACAAGGTTTTAAGAAATAGTAAACATTGAATACCTGGAACATGTAAATCAATTTCACTTCATACAGTGGGCCAAATTCTGCCCTTAGTTACGGTCGTATAAATCTGGAGTAGCTCCACTGAAGACAGTTGTTACTCTGGATTTCCACTGGCTTATAGTAAGAGCAGAATTTGGTCTTGTATATTTATTTTCTACTAGTTTTGCTCATTATCAAACATTTATTACATTTATTTTTAGACTGTAAGCTCTTCAAAGGCAAGCGGAGTGCCTGCTTCTATGACACTAAATCTCTAACAAACTTCACATCGACAGACCCATGCCCCCACTCAGAGCCTCACTGACTTCATTGCAGTTGTGCCTCTCACACTGTGGCCTCAACACTGCTCAGACCTGCTGTATTGTCATGATATAAATATTAAATAATGAGACTGAGTAACGTAAATACAATTGTTCTCTCAACTCCCCAGGCAATATACAACAGCATAACACCAGGGTCCTGCGACAGAAGACTTTGTTCCAAACACGTCTTGTTTTTGGAAAGTCTTTTTAGGCTTCTTTAAAAACGGGAAATTGTTGATATTTTTACAGTATTTATCTGTCTTTGTTGGCAGGAAATAGATTTTTCTCATCTTGCCAGGCAAAGATTCAGAATATATCCTTTTCACCTCATTACATAAAAAATGTGCAATTATGCCAACAGCAGAGGAGGTGAGAAAGTAGTCAATTTCAAGGAATCTATAAGTGAAAACAAACGGTTGAAAATGTTCTTTCCATGCTGGTCTTAAATTATCTACATGACACACTCATTATGATTATGTATATATCAGAATCAGAAGTTAGCGAGATTAGGTTATCTAGTCCATCAACTAACAGAAACAATCCTGCATTGTTTTAGCGTTAAACATTTGTAATGGTGTGGCAGGATTTACGGTTTCCCGCAAAAGGATTGCCAGGGTCTTCTGTTGATCCACCCTGTTAGCAGCAGTGAGAACCCTTTGTAAAGCTGTTGCATTCTTCTGAATGACACATTCTTGCAGGTGCAGTTGTTAATTTCTCCAGAATATAAAAAGTGTGGTGTGGCATGGCTTTTGTTGTAACAGGAACTAGGAATAAAAATAGGGAGGGGTTTCTAGAAAAAGCGTGGCATGGGTGGGAAAACAAAGGCTGAGGTTTTTATTCTTTTATTATTATTATTCAAATTACCAGTAAAGTCAAACGTCAGGGAGCGTGTACATTTGACATTTTACAATGTTGTGTAGATGTTATTTGGAGCAGAGAAAAGCTATCTGCTCATGACATGTTAAAGTGGCTTTGAAAAACTGCTGTATCTTCCCAACTGAAATATTGGGAGGGGCATTAGCTGTATACTGCTATGTAATAGGAAGGATGTGCTTTCTGTTAGTCTCTATCTTTTCACAGTTCAAATAATTTCTAGGCTTTAAAATGCAAAACAGCTGTCATTCTGATTTATTTGCATATGATTTATTCTTGAGAGTTAGCTCACTGAAAAAATATTGTTACATTCCATGTCTTACAGATTCTTCTCTCTTACCTTCTGTCAAATTCAGGTACTTTGTTTTTATAGAACAGTACAGGAATATGTGATGTCAGTAGAAACACTGGCTTCTATTTTGCTACATTGTGTGTTGTTTGAGGTTTAGTATAGCAATAATGCTCAGTAAAATTGTTTTCTTTGTTTGAATATTTTCCTTTGAAATTTGTAATTGCAAGATTTTAGCGCTCTCAACAATTACTCAATAAGAATCACATGGTGAAAACAATCTGCAATTTTTTGGGGTACTATAATTTGTCCCCCTTTTTTTTTTTCTAAACAGAAAGCAAGCTTCTCTCCATACTACCATTGTACTACTACTATTTGTGAATGTTTCATGTGAAAACATACACATGCATAAATGTTATGTCTCTCTGGATTAACTAGTTTGACATTAATCAGTAAGACATGGCCCAGTTCTGCACATGTTCTGTGTGGAATTCCTGCAAGATTGGGCCCAAAGTTTGGTAAACTGAAGGCTGAATGTGACCTCTTGTAAAATGACTGTGCCTTTGGACAACAAGATGGCTATCATATTGTTTGCAGGAAGAAATAAAAATAGCATTGTCTCTTAATTCCATGTGACACACAGATATGAAATCAGGTAAAACCAGGAGTCCACATCTCAATTATGTTTGCTTTTTCAAGGAAATATAAAATATTGTTGAATCTGGACAACTATGAAGTGAACAGGTCAAAATTAAACTGCTAAGGCCACTGTCATTGATATCCAATACATTCTACAGTTTATAGATAAAGAAGAGCAGATTTCTGGAATAACAAGACAAAAGCAAGCTGTGTCCAGAACAATATGGTTTTAGCTTTTTGTGCTAGTGTAACTGCAGAAAACCAGTAAACTGAGAGGCTAGAATAACTAAATGTGTGGGTAGAACAATATTTGCTGTATTTTTTCCCCCAGTAAGAATGACTCGGGGTTCTCGCTTATTCACAGAAAATTTGCATTGGATTTCAGTAACCTATATTGTTTGCTGTCAATCAAATAATGCCCTTAAACAATTTTTTACAAGGAAAATAGAAGAGAAATTGATAAAACCGTATGATATAAATTGAATGCAGCTGCTCAAGACACTTAGCCCTTGGATAAACTGTAGATCCGTCTACCATTTAAATGTAATATGTTATCAAAATAAAACCAGAAATACCCGCCACTCCAGCTCCCCATTTTAATATATATTGTAAATCATCCTAAATACGCTTGCAAGCTGCCTTAGCGAGCAGAAAACAAATTTACACTTTCAGAAAACAATAAAAATAAACTCTAGGGATTAAATTCTCCCTGGCCAACATAACGAAGATTCAGCAGTGAAATACAGGTTAGGATTTAGCCCTTTATTGTATAAGTAAATGAGATGTTGAGGAACAAGTTTGGCGTCGTTAGTAAACATAGTTATTAATTATTAATGTGTTTTCACTGTACTCTCTGGCTGCATTTTAAAACACAGATTAAGAAAATCCTCCTTCTCCCCCATGCCAGACCTGATCCTTTTGGCAAAACTAAACTCCCATTGCCAAGCCCATGCAGTTTCCAATCCAGTGAAGCACATGAGCATGTGCTTTACTTTAAATGTGTACATAGTACTATTGAAGTCACTTGCACCCTTAAGTTATCACATGCCAAAGTGTTTCATTGGATCAGGTTTAGAGTGCTCAGCGACCTCAGCATTTTACAGGACTAATCCCTTAGGGAACAAACACATTGCAACTCCATGTATCAAAAAGTCGCCCACTGTGACAGGACCTGAGACAAGGCAATCATAGCCAGTTAAATGGGATTCCAAAATCTGCAGTTTGTATAAGCATAGATATCATTTAATGTTTGCATAAAAGTGTCTGTATTAATAAATCTACTGAGCATGGCCCGGGTGAAGTAGATGTTCCAGAAGCCTGAGCGGTCTTAGTTTTATCTGGCTTCTGAGGCAGTTAAAAAAAGTAAGATACCTTCTCTCCATCTTGAACAAAGAGTTCAATCTCCAATATATTGTTGTGGAACAAATAGACCTAGAACTCCTCCAGGACTTGCTTGGACACATAGTCTGAAGTATGTGAGCTTTTAGAAATTGGATTTAAAAGAGCCACCCTGTACAAATACTTTTTAACACCAAACTTTCTGCCTTTCTTCTTTCAAATGGCCACTTAAAATTCAGTTCTTCCCAAACCGTCAGCTTTAATCCAGCAGACTCAGAAGCAGGTCACTCTTCTTTCATCATTAAAAAAAAAAAAAAAAAAAAATCCTTCTTTACTAAATCCATTCTCTGGCCAACCACAGCATCTTGAGCCTGATTTTTCACTGTGTTGAGGAACCTTTGCACTACTCCAATGATGCAAAAGGGCCAGAAACTTTATGCATCTGAACAGCTGCCAATTTCCTATGTAGGAGTAATGCCTGGGTGACATAGTAGCTCAACACCTTCCTCATCTTGTAGTCCCTGGCATTGGCAGAGGATCAGAGCATATCCATGTCCTGGCTATTCCTGGTTACCATAATGACCCTGAATCTGCTGTAATTATTCTCGTGACAAACCAGAAACATAAAGCCACCTTTGTTTTCCCACCTCCATCATCTGTGTCTAGTTCCCCTTTCCCTACCTTGAGGCCTATGCGAAGTGCAGTTCAGTTAGACAAAGTCTGATTCGTATTATTTGCTTCTGTACTTGTTAGCCCATTCTAGCTGGCTGTCTCTCTGCCAGTTTCATACAGTAGCAAGCACTCTGTTGGCAGTCAACAAATTCTAAATGATAAAAATGAGAATTATTAAGACACTAAGATATACATCTTATCTGGGTTAATCATCTCCAGTGAACAGTTAACCTCATTCAATGGGTGCCATTTGGGATCCAGCTTCAAGTGATATGTGAATTATTTAAACTCACTGTAGGTTTGTCAGAGGATGGAGTAGGACTGGAGAGATTTGAAAATAACTAATAAAATATTCTAGAAAGAATAAAGTTTTCTTGAAAATGCAGCTTAAAATGTTTTCTTTTAAAAGGACTTACTGGTTATTAAACTGCTTCATTAGCTTCTGTACAGTAGGATTCCAGGCTCCAACCACCAATTTTAAGTAAGCAGCTTTTTTCATCAAAATAAAAAATATTTGTAAGGATGGGATAATGCTTTTATAAAACAGCAAAAGATTTCTATTGAGCATGTGCATTTTATCAGCAGCTGTTGGTGTATGTGCAGTCCATACAGCCATAAAGAAAGCAGAAGGAGCTGCATTTTTTCTGAATGACTTCCTGCTGCATGTTATGAAAAGTTATAGTTTTGTCTAATGAAATGTACACGATTATGATTTATATGATATGTACCTAACAGCTTAGAAAATAACTCTTCATAAATCATATTTCACACGTTGACTTCCAAAAGAAAAGAAGCAGCTATTTCTACTTAAATAAAATGTTCTTAAAATCTAGATTTGATGGTATAGTAGCAAGATTTCATTGTTCAAAATAAGCATTAATAATTTTACTTTGTACTTATATAGAATCTTATATCCAAGGATCTTGGAACTCTTTATAAAGGCGGATAGTAGTTGTCCTACGTTACATACACACAAACAGAGGCACAAAGAGGTTGTGGCTCAATTCACAGCTTGTATCAAGGGTTCGTGCAGAGCCCTGTTACCCACTGGAACTCCAGAAGATGATGTGTTGCAGACAGGCCCTTTGCTTCCTGGAGCACAAAGAAAATGGGGCTGCTGCACCAGCTTTTCAATAGAGTAAAGCCTCCCATACCCCCATTGTGGGGCTGGGCTCTGCTGGCTGACACAGAAGGGAGTCATCACACCCACTCACTTTGGAATGGCTAATGCTGCCAGTGGCACTAGCATGCAGAGGGAACTGGTTTCTGGAGCACAATGGCTGTGATTATGTCTGGCAGCCATGCTGGTTGGAAGTAAACAAAACTCCTTGTACCTGCATAGGGCTGGGTACAATCTAGCCATAGTGTTTTGTAAAAGAATGGAACCCAGTGTTACCCTGGCCTTGGGTTAGCAGGTGAGATTCCCCAACCCTGAGCGCTCACTGCCTGCAGTTTCAAATTCCCCAACCTGAGGGCTCACTGAATTAGGCTCAGGTATTTTCCTTGGTTTCCCCAACTCTGAGGAAAACAAAAAAAAACCTGTCCATTCCTCCAATCCCTGGGAGCTCGCTGACTTAGGTTTAAAAAGGTTCAAAAGGCGTTAATGGGTTTTACGAGAGCACAGCACATCTGTCTGATACAGAGATCACACTTTATTAACCTATGGTATTACAGTTGCTAAGCCTAGATTAGATAAATGATAATACAGCAGCAAAAATTATAGTTCACCAAACTGGTGTTACAATCTCCAGATGGATCTTGATGGGCAGTCAAGGTTCCGCTCCAGAGGGGTCTTCTGCTCTGTAACTTCCTTCAGTACAGGATGAGGTCAGTCTTCGGACTTCAGAAGGTTCTCTTCTCTTCTTCCACAATCAGACTGGCCAATATTTATACGCTATCTTTTCATTAACACTTGCAGCAACAATAGCAATCCATTTCCTTTTTGCAAGCAGGTCATTGGCAAAGGGAGGGGGAGGAAGGAGACAGCACACCTTGTCCACATCCCACACACCTGCTGCCTTGACATTTTGATTGTTCTGAAGTCAGCCACAACTTGTCTAATGTTATGTGGTTCAGGCTTATTGTTTAGGTGTTTGGAACATCTTGTGGTTAAGGTTCTTCAGACATTTTTACTATTTTTCAGATAACTCAAAGATTATTTTCCAGTACCCCAAAAGATCATGCCATGCGTCATGTCCGTTTACCAGTTTTCTTATGCTCTCTGCTTGGATTCTGGCGAAAGCTGCTAGTGCCTCTCTACCCCAGGTCTCACAACTCCCAGTACTATGCTCTAACAAGTATTTTGGTTAATCTCTTATTTCCATTCATGAGTATACTGTCAATTTCAGGCCTATGCAAATCCTTTTCTTTTCTTTTCTTGTCTTGTCTTTTCTTTTCGTTTCTTGTCTTTTCTTTTCTTTTCTTTTCTTTTCAGAATCATTCTTGCTTAAGTACACTTTGAACTCTTAGGGTTCACAGTAATATCCCTCTGCATTAAGAAAAAATATTGCAATACTGTGCAATGATCAAATTATTAAGAGTTTTTTCCTACATGACTTATTTAAAGGGGATATGACATATTCCTTTTTTGACAGGGCCTTGTGGATGGGGGGGAATCAGTAGATGTGATATATCTCAACTTTAGTAAGGCTTTTGATACTGTCTCACATGACCTTCTCATAAGCAAACTAGGGAAACATAACCTAGACTAACCTATTATAAGGTAGGCGGACAACTGGCTGGATAACAGTACTAAGAGAATAGTTATCAATGGTTCACAGTCAAGCTGGAAGGGAATTTTGAATGGGGTCCTGCAGGGATCTGTCCTGGGTCCAGTTCTATTTAATATCTTATTTAATGTCATAAATGATTTTAATAATGGCATAGTGAGTACACTTATAAAGTTTGCAGATGATACCAAACTGGGAGGGATTGCAAGAGCTTTTGAGGATACAGTTCGGAGTGATCTTGACAAACTGGAGAAAGGGTCTGAAATAAATAAGATGAAATTCAATAAGGAGATATGAAAAGTACTCCACTTAGTAAAGAATAATCACTGCACAAATACAAAATGGGAAATGAGTGCCTAGGAATGAATACTGCAGA
This sequence comes from Emydura macquarii macquarii, assembly GCF_026122565.2. NCBI lineage: Eukaryota > Metazoa > Chordata > Testudines > Chelidae > Emydura > Emydura macquarii. The sequence goes on along the minus strand of NW_027131527.1, from coordinate 18,364,465 downwards.
AAAAGATCTGGAGCTGATAGTGGATCACAAATTTACAGTATAAGTCCACAATGTAATACTGTTAGGGGGGAAAAAAAAGCAAACATCCTCTGGGATGTATTAGCAGGAGTTTTTTAAGCAAGACACAAGAAGTAATTCTTCCACTCTACTCAGCACTGTTAAGACTCTTTCTATGCCAGACTGTTTTATTATTGTATGATTTATATTTTATTTAGATTGCAGTAGTGTCAACTGCATACTAGCCTTTTTTCAAACACAAAAGAAAGTATAATCCAAAGAACATACGTTCTTAGAAGACCAAAACAAACACAGGATGACAGGAAATCAAAACATACCATCAGAATCACTATTTGACATTTGGCCATTTGCAAATTTCCTGTATTGTGCTACAACAGAATGATCAGTAATTTATTTAAAGTATTATTTTTTTAGATATCTTCCTTTTCTGAAAAAAAAAAAGTGTTAAGTGAATGTTAGCATACATGAAAAGTGCTTGATTGACAGACTTTGTTTATCCACAGAATCTGTACATTGTGGGTAGCAGTGGTCAAATCTTCTCAACACCGCCCAAGCAAAGCATCTTGATTTTGACCTAGAAAACAGCCTGTAGGCCAGTTCAACTTTCACAATTTAATCTATGGTCTTTTTGTTAAATTCAGAATACTTCTGAAGTAGGACACTTTGGGGTTATGCATGATAATAATAAATAAGGGTTCTACCAGTCAAAGAGTTTTTTTGTTGTGTGGGCACAATCATTCTCCAGCAACTGAACGGAGGCCACCGACTCTTTTCACACAAGCCAGCTAACAGCCAAGATGTGGTGATGCGTTTCAGTCCCCGTTGACCTTGTTGGATTTAAAGCATTGACCTAGAGGAGAAAAGCTTTGTATTCTATTTCCAATCCTTCAAACATCCAGTCTGCTGACAAATAGGAATTCTTGACTGAGAAAACAGTTCAGAATGAGAGAAACTCACAGATGAACACTCTGTTGCATCACTCCTGTTGGTTTGATTTCACATGGGAATAATTGCAAAATCATTCTTATCACCTGCCATTATCAGTTATCATCAGACACATCTGGAACATGTCTGCTTGTATAGTTTGAAAGAGACATATTTCTCCCTTAAACACAGCTGTTTTAGCAATAGTCCTTGCCTGGAATTTGACCATGGTCACTATTATGAAGAAAGAAAAATTTTACTATTAGGCATGAGGTTCAAATTCAGCCTGGTTTAGAGAACCTAACTCTTTTGCCTTAACTACTGTTGTTCCCACCTAAACCAGATGTATATTTGAACCCTTACTCTCTACTTCTGTTTCACTCGGCTCTATTCTGTCATAATGTATGAGTCACAAGAAGCTATCTTTCCATGACGTTCTAACGTACTGCCTTTCCTTTGATGTATTTGCTTATTAATGCAGTGGAAATACAGAAACTCTGTCATATGGCTGAATTATAAATTTAATATCTGACCTATGTAAAAGCAGCAAGTAGCTGTGCTTCCTCAGGAGTAGACCAGGGAGGGAATAATGACTAGATCCCATTTCTCTCTCTCTCACTGCCTCCCTTGATGCAATGGGGAATTAATCAGCTACTGGTCTGTTTCAGTCACAGATCACTTCTTCCTTTGCACCAGTTCAGTTTCATTTGAGTGATATTTTGTTGGGGGGAGGTAGAGTCAAAGTTCTGTCCATTTTCCTTGCCCTTGACTCCCTCCCTGCTTGGGAGGAGGAATAGCAGCTTCTTCCATCCATGCTGGGACCCACTCATTGAATAGGTGATGTAGGGATACAGAGGAAATTTACACCCACTTACCCCACCGCACAGAAGTGACAATCTTCCCATTAATAAATAACTAAATGTTTAAACAGTAATATAGTACAATTTCAGTTGTTGTACTGAAATGGTTTCTTAAAACAACAGAAGAGTTCACATCCACTTTAACTACTCTTGGATTGAATTATGTAGTTATCAATGAAGCAATTATCTATTTAATGTTGTTACCTCAAAATATTAATGTATTTTGTTGAGTATATTTTAATATAGACTTCTGAATGTAGTTGCTTGTTAATGCTGTCAAATCATGTAATAGTAAAATAAACAAAGGAATAAGAAAAACAATTGAATGTTATGAACATGGCTACCAATGGAAAGTGTATCTAACAGCAGCTGTCTCTCTCTGGAAAGAAAAATGTACAATGTTTTAGTTTAGCCTTTTTTAATGGGCAGATTGTGTATCGTACTCGCACCAGCTGTTCCATTCTAAAGGGCTACTGTCTATTATTGTACTCATCAGAAGCTTCAGCCTCTCACTGTGCTTTTTCTGAAGAGGTATACTGAGTGATGTTCCTTTTGTGTTTCCCATTTTAATAAGCATTATGTTCAGCATATGCTGCAAATACTTGCATTTGCACTTTAATTCATTATTAATTTTTAGAAGCTTAACAGTACTATGTGATGTGAAGTGTGATTTACAAAAAAAAAAAGAAGCTGAAACATTTTCCCTCTATTTATTGACAGGTTAGTTTGTCATAGTGTTTGCTGCTTTGTATTTGCCCAGTTGGTTTAAAACTGACATTGCTCTTTTTCACAATTATGCTTACATAGCTAGTATGCATGTGAGATAGAGAATGTGTGTATGTGAGTGTGAAGAGATGGGAGTCACCATTTTTAATATTCTATTTATTAACCAGTGTTTGAAACAGAAAACAAGTTACAAAGAAAACAAACAAGATGAAGGCAAAACCAGTAACATGGCACAAGTTTATCTCAAAATGTATATGTTCCCAGCATACGCACAAAGAAATCAGAGCATGTTATGTTTTTATCTTTCTAGAAGGTTGCAATGTAGCACCACTGTATTTCTTAGAGTCTAGTACTCTAACACACAAATACCAAAAACAGAGAGGGAGAAAACAGCCTGCTCCCTTGTGGTTGTGCTAGGCTGGCTCTTTGCCGACTGACTGCACAGGACCCAGTTTGCATGCTTTCCTCAGAGTCTGCTGCAAGTAGGACCAGGAAACCTCTTAGAACTTAAAGGGACAGCTTGTAATTTTTACACAGTTTTCAGCACACCACAGCATAATCCACTTTATTTGAAAGCATTACAGTCACTACATGGCTGTATCTTACTCTGCAGTCTTAATGCAAATATTAATTTGTCTATGAATATTGAGAATGGTAAATTTCCGGCCTTGTACTTCCAGGTTTTGTGATTTTTTTTTTCCTCAGCCAAGCATTAAACCCACATCAATTCTCCTATCATATAGTGCTTAAAGTTCTTGCATCTCTGGTTTGTCAGGATGGGTGAAGAAGAGCTAAGAACTGAGGTGATAGGAAAGTAGAGATAAGAAGTAGGTGAATGTGTGAGTGAGAAGAAAGAATGGTTGATCTTAGCCTCTCCAATGGAGGAGATAAGGTGGTTTTGTACTCATGGTGTAGTTCTTTATCTCTTTCAGCATGATCAATGTATTCCTTATAAACTATATCCTTTATAGTGTACATTTTTTAACAATGAAAACCAACTCTGTTTCATGAGAAGCATGCTTTGACCCCAAATACAGTAAAACCTAGTGCTGAGTTTTTTAATCTATTGTCCATTCCTTGGTTTCCATCTTAGTTTATGCGTGAACATCATGTTTTAAACAGTATCACTGTTGACCTTCATTTGTATCTTCTGCTCTGTCCCATGAAGTCATCCTAAATTTCTTTTGGGTAGAGTGTCCTGGCAGTAATTTAAGAGTTCTTTCATCTCCCCCAAGCAGACAAAGCATCCCTTTATAGTCTGTGGAATTTGATTGCATCATACACGTAAGGGTTGGTGTGTAGCAGCACATTGGTTACTCATTGCTGAAGGATTCTCCTAGATCTGTATTTACAATGGAACTAGCCTGGAAAAGTTTGCACCACCATAAAATAAAGTACATTTTTCCAGACTTTGTCTGCAGTAACTTGCCCTGTGGGTTTAGGCAGTGGAACTGTGCTTCAAAAAATGGGCAGACCCTCAGCATTACCTCCTTGACACCCATGAGCCTGATTTTTACCAGATTACCAGCTGAAAGGCTGCTGGGTCTTCTGGAAGGCGTGTGTTTTGGGGGAGGGAGGGGCTTGCAAAGGGATAGCATCCCATTTCTGACAGTACCCAATCCCAATTCATGGATGTAGGTTTTCATGGATGTAGGTGAAAATGAAGAGGTGAGAGGAGTTCAAAGCCTTTAAATATTCAAGAGTGGCCTGTTAGATTACATTTTCTAAGGCAACCTAAAGTGACTGCCATAGGCAATGGACTTTTCAAATACCATGGTGGGAGATTTAATGGGATCATTAAAAATCTCACAATTTTAAAGAAATGGCAAAGTAAATCAATTTATTATATATTTTAAAGGAAATGTTCCTAGTATTTTGGGGGTATTTTTAATAAAACCTGTGTTTACTACAAACAGTAAATATTCTCAGGAGAAAAATCTTCTGCCTTAATATAGTGTTGTTTGTGTGAGACTTAAGAATTGATGTATTTAGATGGAGTAAAGAAGCAAAAACTTTTAACCTCTATTAGCTGAGACTGCAGGAAGTAGGTCTAACAAAGTTATTGAACTGCTCTATACAAAATATTGTTTTGAAATGAAAAGGAAATGTTAAAAAAAATCCAAAGTGGCTGGTAGAAAAGGAAATACTGTAAAATACAAACACTAAAATATTTCTTTTTCCTATCACTGAGAGTTGCAGCTTCTAGTTAGTACGTTTTTTTATTGTTGGGAAATACAATCATGCCACAAAGTTTGAGATCGTATTTTTGAAATCGTGTAAAATTGTGTCATTTAAAAAGATGTCTACAATTTAGGAAATGGGAAAACCTTTTTCATATGGCAATGGTTAAGGAGTTAAAAACTCTCTACTAAAGATAATCTAAATTTAAGAAAAATATGGAGTATTTTGTTGAAAACAATTTTCTGAAAATGACACAAATTTTGTATTTAAAGAAATTAAATGTCTTCGCTTGATAGTGCTATTTTTGGGTGAGTCTCATACCATTTGAGCACATTGAAGCTTATTTGCCTTTCAGTCAAAGAAACTCCTGAGTCAGCTTGAACTGAAATGGAAAAAGAACAATGTTTTCCAGAATCTGTTACATGACAGCAACTAGTACCCTTGTAACTTTAAAACCTATGTTTTTTCCTGTTATAAGATATTTCATTTCCAGCTAGGATCAATTAGACTTGTAGCTAAACTTTGGAACCATTTATAAGGCACGATTATTTCAGCACTGCAATGAGACAGATGGCAGATAAAGGGGGAACTGGTGATAAGAAAGATGGGTTCAAAATGGTTTATATACTGTGATGAGAAACAGATTCTGACAAAAATTTCTGAAAGTCAGAGAAAATTTAGTCCATCTTGTTTCCCTCTCCCGCAGACAAAAAACACCTTTCTGCATGTGTCCATTATTTGGGAGCATGACATCCTGTCAGGTAATGGTCTGAAGGGAAGTTGCTTTCCGAGCTTGTAGTATTTAAACAAAATCTTCTATATCTTTTGTTTTCAATTAAGTATCAGCACGAATTGGTTATTTGTAGTGACACCTTTTAACATTTTATTTCTGATTTCTTAGAGATGACATTTCTAACATTATTTAGGCTAACTGCCTAAACTGATAATTAACTAGTAGCTAGGACCAGGTCTGAGTAATTTTGGTGTGAATGCCATACCATCCAAACAGACAATATTTCTTTTTATTCTTTTTAATTTTTATAATTTTGTTTTGTTTTTCAGGAATTTCATGATTTTCTTTTTTCATTTTGTTCTTTTTATTACATTTACATTAATAAAATACCTCAAATTACTATATATATATATAAGCGGTATAAATTCCAGTTTATCTATACATTTTTATTTGGCACTACATATATTTTATTAGGCATTATTCCATGATATTTAAAAAGTTTTAAGAACTAAAAGTAAGCATACAATAATACTGTACATTTTCTTTTTTCATGGTTCTGTCGCTTACAATCAATGTTTACTTTATAAAAAAGTTCACTGTCCACACTAACCACAGGGTACATGAGACACAAATTAACGGTATTGGATAAGTTGACATTTCTAATTCTTTCATATTCGTTTAATAAATGGGTTTCAGAAAAAAAAAGTAACATTGACTCCTCCTGTACATGACAATTCAATAACTCTTAGATTAAAGGATGTTGCTGTTGGCAACATACACCCTCTCATGCTCAAATTCCTCACTACAGTGTTTAATAGGTGGTTTAGGTATTTTAAAACCATTTTTCTCTGATGGCAAAATCTGTGACTTTTCATAAGGTGTCAAACCCACCTAGAGACACTTCTGTTTCCTTCCAGACCGTATCTATGGTAACTACGGCGCCTAGACAACAATAATCACAAACTTTTATTTACTCTTTAAATATCTTTGCAAGAAAACCCAAATAATTTTTAATGTTCTTCTTGTGTTTGTTATATACCAATTTTTTAATTTTCTTTCATTTTACCTGTTGATTTTAATTTTGTCACATTTGTGAAAAACATGGGGTTCTACCCTGAGTATAAGATATTTATTGAGTATAACAAGATTGATAGCAAAGCCAGGTACAGAGAGCATGCGAGATTTTTACTCATTTATGCTCTACAGATTGCCCAGAGTCTGTAAGCGTATGTCGTCATGACAATAAATAAAGTTCTTCCTTTAGGTTAGCTAACATTAGCTAAAAGAACAGTGATCCCTTCCATCCTAGCTGTTTTGTCCTAATGGAGGTCCTTCATTGTCTGTTTCAAAGTCCCTCTCCAGCTGTTCCATGGCTTGGGGAACACCGTAAGAGTGCAGCATGATCAAAATGGACCTGTTGTTAGAATGTCAAACATTACCTGTGTTTTTTATATCATGGTTGTTTTTTAAACTACACGGAAGTTACGATTACTCTCGAGGGTTATCCCATCAAATTGCCAAATATAATAGAATTTTTCCACATTTAACATCCAGGCCAAGACTTCATCTTTAATTTATGTGCTTGTCATTTTGCTTTGCAGAAAAAGATTTCTTTAACATCAAATCGATTTAATTTTGTTGAAGTGCTAGAAAAACTTCCTCCTTGAAGTTGACAATGAAGTTAATATTTCCTCTCATATTTTTATATTTGTACATAAAGATCATCTCTGTATAGGAGCATATCCTAGTGAACACTCGATCTTCATAGTAGATGTTTGTTTAATATGAAAATTTTTTTTTTTAAAAATCTGCAGTATTCCACAACATTAGAAAATAAGTCTGTTGGACAGAGGCCTTTCTTAAATCTTGCAATTACAAAGTGATTTCTCAGACTGGTGCCTTTATCAGATTTTCGGAGGCTAGAAAGCCAAACTCATTACATATACTACACTATCAGATCTTAACTTTGTTGTAACATCAAGATTGACAATTTTAGAAGAGAAAGTACTGGAAATATGAATGAGACTCTGGGGAGCTGTGTAGTTCCTGTAGTAAATTTTGTATGCTGGTAATGTCAAGTGTTTTCATACCATAACTGAGAGAGGTACTAAAATGATGTTTTGGTGCTTGTTAGAGTGTATAATAAATGAGTTTTTCTTTCTTTTCCTGGCTTCATAAATCTTTGCAGCTCTAATTAGAATGGAGGTATTTTAAGCGATGTAACAATAAAAAGTGCCTTGTCAGAAAGTGCTAGTTGTCAGTTTCTCATACATATTGAAGTCATACCAGACCTTTGTTTTGGGGCTTTTTTGTTGTTGTTGTTATTCATGAATTAAAGTATCCTGCAGAGCAGAATTGTAAGAGAAAGTGTCTAACTGTGTAAATGGATTTCCGCATGGCTTCATGCTGGTCTATCTGCTTCAATAAGCTGTGTAGGAAGTGGGCTGTACAAGTCATTCATTTTAATAAGTGCCCAACCAATGATGAAATATCACAGAAATAGTGCCTTTGGAATTGAAAAGGACAGTGAAATTATTTTTGATGCATGTTTATATAATTAATTTTGCTTTTTCCTATTTTGTTAAACTGAATAATTATTTTTATGTTCCAGATCTTTTTATAGACATTTTTGGTGATTATAAATGGAAAATATATTTTCTAGTCATATATGTTCTTGTTTTGCCTTCACTAATCAAATCCCAAAGCAAAGTCCTCTCAGTATTTATTCATGGGTGAATTCTCTATTCAGTCATGATGGAGACACAAAACTGTCACTAAAGTCAATGAGAGATTTGTCTGAGTAAGGATTGAGGGAGGGATACTCTGAGTTGCCCAGCACTCTTGATTCAGTATTGAGGAAATTCAGAATGTCACAAAGATCCCAGCACGTCACATTCTTCAGCACATGCTTAACTTTAAGCACACAAGAAGTCTCACTGAAGTCAGAATGTCTACGCATATGCTTAAGTACGCTGAAATGGGATCAGCATTAAAATGGCCAGATATAACCCCTAATTACTAATTATTAAACCTATTTCATGCCAATTCTGCAGGGATTATATGAAATGCTGGTAATTATTTTGAGGAAGAAATGAGGGGGTAATTTCCACCAAACACATTTCTAAGTAGCAGTGCTATGTTGTATAATATGAGAGTTACAAAACAGCATATACTAAATGAGGTGGGACATCTTGTTGATATGAGAGGGGAAGCATGTCTGGTTGATGGAGCAGGGAACTAAGAGTAAGGAAATTTGAGTTCTGTTCATAGTGCCTGTATGACAATAGATAAGACACTTAAGATTTCTGTGCCTATTTCCCCTTCAATGAAATGGGTATAATACTTGTATTGTGAGGCATAATTAATGTTTATAAATTGCTTTAACAACCTTAGAGGAAAGTGATCCATGTGAAATGCAGTAGTAGTAATAGCGGCCATTATCCAGTTAGTAGACTGATTCCTCCTATCTTAAATCCAATACAGAGTAAAATGATCTTTCATACAAAAGTGTGCTCCCATGTATTTTCCAATTATTCTTTTAAATATTCAACACTATTATGTGTTTCAAGGGTAACAGTAACAGTTACTTTAAGAGAAAGAGCTATACTTACTTTACTACAATGTTTTAAAAACTTAATTTCACTCTAATATGAAACAAACTAGTTATGAGTCTATGCAATGACCTCCTGAAAATTCGCCCCAAGTTCCCTGCCATCATTTAGTGTCCTGCTACTTGTTTAGAAAGTCCTATTTGATACTGAGTCATTTTTTGTTTTCTTGCTTTTTGAAAGAATATTTATTTTTATTTTATTTTTTGTAAAATATGACTGTCTTGGTTGATTCAGACTTTGGGAGGCAGGGACCAGAGAAGAAAGCAAAGAAACAGTTTTACAGTATATCCATATCTCCGCTCAAAAGCATCATCACTTAAAGAATTTTCAAAATTATTCAGCTACACTGAATGCTTTTAAAGTCTTTGAGTGAAATCATGGCCAACTGAAGTCAATGGTTTCCTTCAGTGGGGCCAGGAATTCATTCCTGTTGTTTACCATACCTCAATACTGTGTTTAATTTACCTGTGGTATTCTTTCAAGTATTTCCTATACTTTGAATAAGTAATACCCCAAATACTGTGGAAAATTTAACTAAGGGTGTCAAAATTTTAATGGTACCAAATGTACATTCAATCAACTTTATTATTCTCAGTCCTTGGCAGCAGTGACTCATGGGTTATGAAACAGAGACTCAAGACCATGTTCATCCACTGTACTTGCCTTGTTCTTTTTACTGTTTTACTAGCTAACCTACTCTATCTCCAGAGATCATTTCCTGAAGTACAAGATTTGCATAATTTTCATATAAAGTATGGAAAAAATCTACTCTTTCAACAACACTTGCACAAATGATTTGTGCAGCCTGAAGTTTGAAAAAACAACTATGCACACAGCATATATTCTCAGTAGTATTACAAAATTTGTTGTTAGACAAAGCTAGAGGCAGAGTTCTCATTTACTAATGTATCTCTGGTACCATCCATACTAGTTTACATAAGCTTAAAATTGCATTTTTATGATACTCTTTGTGGTTTTACACCACTTTGAATAGCCAAAATGTAGTATACAGCAGCATTAATGTAATGTATTGTAATACAGAGCATTACAGATCCTTTACTAATTAGTTAATTACACTGTCATTATTTCAGTTTATCTTTTACACACACATACAATTTCTTAAATATTTTTTCAGTTTAAAGGAAGTTTAATTAAAAACATGGAAAGATTTCCATAAGAAGGAAATAAAAAAAGATTAACGACATATATTTTAAAGAGGAGATGAATGAGGTGACAGGCTGGTGGTATGTAAAATAAGAATCAATTTAAAGATGGGAAATTGGGATACTCTAATTATACCATATTACCAACATAAAATCTCAGGGACACATACTGAAATTAAAAAGAAACAAACTGTAAACAGATAAAAGATATATATTTGTATAATTAACCTGCATAACTGACTATCACAAACTATCATTAAAGCCAAGAGGTTAGCAGGATTGAAAAAAGGACTTAGACATTTATATGGATAGTAAGAACATCCACATTATGAAAGATTAACATTTTATAAGGGGTACAAATCCTCCTGCTGTGAGGACCTAAATCAACCACGAATTGAGATTTTCCAGTGGCCAGATTATTCCATAACCACCCATTGTGAAATTTCTTGACCCTGTCTTTGAAGCATTTGGTATTGACTATTGTTGGTGAAAGAATACTAGATTACATGAATAATTGCTTTGATCTGGCAAGGCAACTTCTATGACCCTAAGTAACATGGAACAAAAAACCTGTACTGAATACTTACAGCATAGAAATGAACCAATCCAAAATTGTCCTCATAAATTATTTTTTAAATAATGAGTTGCACCCTGCATGACTATGCATGAAATCCAGTCTCCCTGAAGTCAATGGGAGTTTTGCCATTGACTTCACTGTAGCTGCAGTGTTTCCATCAGTCAATTGCACTTCAATTGCATTCTTTCCATAGGTATTCCACCTTCTGTTCTGAAGTCCAGAGTTTTTAGAAGCTAAGGGGGATCGAGTCTGGTCAACACACAGTTGCGGGACTTTCGCTGAACATCTAGATACTGAAGAAAGTTGTGATTCACTAGCTGGACCTCTTTCCTCTGAGTCAAAAATAATGCCCAATACAGCATTGTGATGGCTTCTCAGGGTTACCCCATTGTCTTCAGCGAGAGGAATATTTGCTTGTGTTTAATTGAGTGTCAGCTCCATGATACTAGCAATCTCCTCAGGGATCTGCCAGCCCTTACTTTAACTTTCAGGTTAACAATAGGTGTACTCGTATCACTCAATTCCCTCTGAAAACATCTCCCTGTAATATCCAACCCATCACTGGATTCTCACAGAAATCACCAGGTTTGCTGTTCCCAAGGGAACAGCATATGTACAGCTTGACTCGGGATCAGGTTCTTTATAATATCACAGCAATCGTAAGTTTATTATCAAAGATAAAGATTCAAGAGATATTAAGTAAGGATATTGGAAACAGAAATAATTACATATAAAACAAAAGTATAACTTTAACAGGATAAAATCCTTGTTGAAAGTTGTTCCTCCCCTAAAGCAATCTCCCAGCATCACCAACGAATAGGGCTGGGATTCACCTTTCAGGAATGCAAGAAGCACTGTCCCTTTTCTTCACTCACTGATGGACAACAAAATGTTCTTGTGCTGCTTCTTATATTTCTTATATATTCTTATATGTTTTGTCCCCAGAGGCAGGATGACCCCTGTGGTTCCTTTCCTAGTGTGCTGGCTCCAAGTTGTCTTCACATACTTGTGTTGACTCCATATGCAAAACGGGCTTCTGCTGTGTTCAGTTACAATGCTTAATCTATATATGAACCTAGGCAAACCTTGCCTGGGACACAGACTCTAAAATATATTTCCTGTACATATACACAACTCCTTAAATATCCATCCAATGATTATGTGACATAAGGTTTTATTTTATACCTTACATGATATTCTTTATGGATAAATATTATGAAAGCAATGTGCTAGGCATAGTGACTTAGTCAGGCCTGTTAGGAGTTGCTGAAACAGGGCATTGAACCCTTTGCCAACTGGCACCACCATCCCTATACAACCAGAGAATGTGTTGTAGATACAGGACCAAATTCTTCCCTCAGTTACACCTGTGCAACTGAAGTCAGTTGGGTTCTATAGTATGACTGAGGGCAGAATTTTTTCTTTAAAGAATACGTAGAGTTACATGATGGATTGTATGTTTTGTTTTTGTTTTTGAAGTTTATTTTCTTTCTTTAAATAATCATTTTATTATCTCAATGGTACACAGAGACCTACTGATTTCAATGGGAGGAGCTGGCTCAAATTTTTCAGAGTGGTTAATGTGAAGGGAATAAAATAAGTCTAATAATGAATTATATTAATTATAATTAAATATCAACTGCGTTATGCTATTTATTTACTTATTTATTTATTATGAAAGACAAACTGAAATTCTGACCTTAATTTGAATCCTGAATCATTTCTCCAAAGACAACTCCAATACTTCATTCCAGACCTCTTTGCCTTTTCCAAGCTTTATGATGTTTTTGTAGCCAGTTATAAGGCTACAGAACTGAAATAGAGTTTTTAAAAAAAAACTATACATAATTTTATCTTAAGAAAAAGGATGATGAAAAAAGAATATAAGAAGATGTGGGCTAGAGTTAATATTAGTAAATCAGACAAAAATGTTTGTACAGAACTGTACATTTGACACTGTATCAAAGAAAAATACTTGAACTGGATTTGCTAAAACCTTGTCAAGAGGATTTTGTGCTTTCTGTGTATTCTTCCTGTTACGCAACAAATCTTTTTATTTAATACATTTCTTCAAAGTCATATCCTATCCCTTTGACCAAAGAGGTTCTAGCAAAAAAGCTGTTTTGTGTTAAATCTGCTTACATAAAATGTTTTATTTTAGTTTTTTATTAATATTTATTTTTATCAATTTATCTTTTTGGCAGTCAGATTAGATTAATCCATATTTAGTTTGTTAACATAGCTATGCATCCAAGGCCATGGGACCTCTTCCGACCTCGTATTTTATCTCAGAGAAAGGACAATATCTAAAACAGTGTCTTTTTATGTTTCGTCTGATCTCTTTCCATCCCATCTAAATTGTATGTGGTGTCAGCACCATTAGCAAGCATGGAGATTCAAACCTCAATAGTTAAAAGAAAGCTTTCATAAAAAATTAATGCAACTGTCCACTAGCCACTACTCCCCTTAAGGGGGCAAACTAGCTCATCACATAAGGCCACTTGTGTTAAAGCCTGATCTGATAAAAATACTTTAATTGAAACACTTGTAAAAGAGACTTAAATACAATAATGCATTAATTAAGTAAACATTTATGAGAGACTCCTTTAGAGGAGACACTGAGTTAAAGAAACCTTGATTTTTGACTAGGTCAGCTCCCAGACCACTGGGCAGCACAGAATGAGAGGAGGTGAGCAGCGCTCAGTGATGAAGGAACAGGTTCAGGACTATTTAGAAAAACTGGACATGCACAACTCCATGGGGCCAGATACAATGCATCCGAGGGTGCTGAAGAAGTTGGTTGGTGTGATTGTAGAGCCATTGGCCATTATCTTTGAAAACGCATGGCGATTGGGGAGGTCCTGGATGATTGGAACAAGGCAAATATAGTGCCCATCTTCAAAAAAAGGAAGAAGGAGGATCTGGGGAACTACAGACCAGTCAGTCTCACCTCAGTCCCCGGGAAAATCATGGAGCAGATCCTCAGGGAATCCCTTTTGAAGTACTTAGAAGAGAAGAAGGTGATCAGGAGCAGTCAGCATGGATTCACCAAGGGCAAGTCTTGCCTGACCAACTTGATTGCCTTCTATGATGAGATGATTGGCTCTATGGATGTGGGAAAGCAGCAGACATGATATACCATGACTTTAGCAAAGCTTTTGATACAGTTTCCCACAGTATTCTTATCAACAAGTTAAAGAAGTATGGGTTGGATGAATGGGACTATAAGATGGATAGAAAGTTGGGTAGATCATCCAACTCAACGGGTAGTGATCAACAGCTCGGTGTCTAGTTAACAGCCAGTAACAAGGGAATTTCCCCAGTAGTCGGTGCTGAGGCCGGTTTTATTCAACATCTTGATTAATGATTTGGAGGATGGAGTAGATTTGCACCCTCAGCAAGTTTGCAGATGACACTAAGCTGTGGGGGGAGTGATAGATACTCTAGAATGTAGGGACAGGATACAGAGTGACCTAGACAAATTGGGGATTGGGCCAAAAGAAATTTGATGAAGTTCAACAAGGACAAGTGCAGTATATTAGGGATTCTTCTTGGTTTCTGTCCACCAATTGCCTTCTACCCAACATCTCCAACCCCTACTGTAGCCCCCTCCCCCTCTATTTATATAGCCCTCCCTGCTCCTGTCTTCCTAGCTCCCTAGCTCCTTCTACCCTACTTTCCCCATATCCTACCCAACCCCACCCCATTGTTTACATCTCTGTATCCCAGTGTGGCTGCTTCCTGTTCCTCCTTGACATTGCCTGGAAGTATCAGTGATAGTATAGAAGATGCAGTCTAGTCTCCATGCTCTCAGTTCTTGTTTCCAGTTCCATAACAGCCAGGAGGAACAATTGTGGAGAAAGTCTTGTTCAGCTCCTGTAGGCCTTGGAATGGAGCAAGCTCAGTTTCTTTGTGGGGTCCCTTTGGCCTTTAGAAACTCTGAGAGGATGGAGAACATTCAATAGAAAGAGAATCCCCTGAAATTAGCTAACAAACTCTAGCGAGTCTCTACTGAGCATGTGAAAACTATGATTTTTTTTAGACTTATAAGTTAGCCAAATTTAGGTTAATTTCATGGGGACAGTGAAAAGAACATCTGATACCAAGAAGAATCCCTATCATATTTCATGTACCTTCTCCAAAGCATGGCAGTGCCAGAGTTTCTCAAGAAAAAAGTTGTAAAGATTTTAATTTATATATATATATAAACAGGATCAGGCAAAGCAATGTATTTTTCCCCAACCTGGTTCTCAGAAATGGCGGAACTGTTTTAGCTGAACTTTTCAAAAGAAAAGGTACCCTGAGGCAGAGACCTAGCATGGAAAATTTAAGCCCAATGGGTTAATGTTTGGCAAAGTTATAAGCAACTAAAAATAGAATGTTATTATGGGAAGTGTTGAGTGATTAATAATAGACAGAGCTATCAGCTCTGTCTTTAGTATGTATGTTTGTATTTCCTGACCATACCTGCAGTATTTCTGGCCAAACTATTTCCATGATTCCTCATGAAAAATTGATCTGGCCTACTCTGTGTTAAAGTGGATAGATAAATTAATAGGAAGCAGCAGACAGGGGGCAGACCCTCAACTCATATAAATTGTCACTTCAATGGAGCTTTGAGAACTTACACCAGCTGAGGATCTGCCCCTATTTACTTAGTAAATACAACTATACTAACCTTTAAATAATTACTCATAGATGGGTATATATATATGGGTTAAATACTGACCTCAGTTGCACAAAAGAAGAATATAGAAACTCTGTTCACAGCCACATTGACACAAACAAATTTGCCAAGACACAAAAGACAGTGATTTTGAGCCTCTTTAGAGTGCAGAATAGTACTTTTTTTTTAAAAAAAGGGCAAAACTGAGCCCTAAAAGGGTAGCATGATGCATTAATATAAAGTGCATGCTAGTGCTCCTGTCATCGCTTAAAACAACCCTCAAGCAATTTGCACATGTATGTGTAAAAGTATGTGCTCAGTTGTAGCCTAACATGCTGCCACAAGCGAGATTGGGATTAGAGTCCAAGTTTAGGACTCACTTCTCTTTTTCCTCTGTAGGGTTTTCCAAGACACTGCTAAGGCCTTAAGATATTTTTCCCCTTTTCATTTTTTCCTCTTTTTATTCTCAGTGTTTTGGAAGTGGCAGCTTTTTGTACAAATAAGATATTAGACAAACACAATTGCTTTTTAAAAATGGATGTTGTTTTAATTCTTTTTTTAAGTGGATTGGATAATATAGGTAGACCATAAGAAAATGAGCCCATTAGCACTATCGAGAACGAAGCCTAGAGACAGACATGGTGCTTGCTTCTCTGCACAGCTCCTAGTATAGCTAACAGTGCTGTGCCTACAACAAAAGATAGGCTTTCATTTCTTTTTTGAAAAAAGTGCACAACTCAAAATAGACAAAACATTTTGCTTGTTTGAACAGCAATTACCATCACTGCTCCAAGTGAGCAATGTTGCTCTTTTGATACGCCTGGTCAAAGTGTATCATGGTTTTGTAATGAACATTTTTGACATATTTGAACTCAGCTATCCGGAGATAACGTTTATCTCATAGAACTAAACAAACAGGGTTAAAGTTTCAAGGGAGAAAATGGAAAGGTAGGGTAAAAAGATAACTCATAAACTAACCCAGATCAACCTAATCTAGGTCTTGATTATCTGCTTAATCTTTCAGAAGGCTTGATGATTATTGCAAAGTCTTTACAATGAAAAGGCTAAATCCTGCCCTTTGCTGCATAGTAATAATGGGATTTGATGTTGACCTAGCCCCCAGTGCAAATGTGCATAAGTGGGATAGAATTCCAGCACAGCAGTTGTTAGAGAAGCTAAAAATCCCACTGGTGTTGCTGCAGTTAGATAGGGTATCTGCTGGTTAGGCACCACAGTCATACCAGCACATATACCAAGTATTGGCAACACACGCTAGCCTGACGTGAACAATTCCTCGTTTTAGAAGCAATATGGAGGTGCATCATTTAGTGAGATTCTGCCTGACCATCCTGTCCTCCATTGGCAGAATGGCTTTTGGACCCACTGAAAGGTCAGTGGTGGTCTAATTCTCTCCCCTTCTCCTTTCCTCTTATCCCCTCTTTGCTTAGAGAGGTTTGAACATGTACAGGGACATCTAACTACAGCTGGGAGCATATCTGGGGGCAGGACAGGTGTCAGCTTGGGTTAGCCACCTGAATACAGACCCTCTGGATACGTACTTGGATGGCTACACTTCTATTTTTAGCACTCTAGCTTGAGCAGAGCTAGCACATCTATTTATTCATGCTGTGAAGCACATTCCCAGCTGCAGTGTAGATGTGCTCTAAGAGGCAAGGTTCCGTACCTGGAATGCAATAAGTATATTGTTTTCATAGCTTTCTGTGAATTTTATCAGTTTTGGTTACTGACAATTAATGTTTCTTAATAATAGCAGAAACAATGAAAAAGCAGATTCTTGGTTTATTTAGTCCAAGGTCAACTGTAGATTCTGAATGACTGAAAAAAAAATGGGCATTAATGTTTTCCTGGGTCTCTGCAGTATAGTTTTATCTTTAGTTGTCCAAATTAAAATTGTTTACAGAATACTGAATGACAATTTACTACTACAGATTTCTTATTAGAATAAACTTATCTTCTTACTTTCACCATTATTAGAAATTGGAATATAAATGTTTCAGGGTGTAGTTACTTATCTTTTTCTGCTCCAATCAAGTACATTACCTCCATAGCACTCTGCAATATCCAGAGTCTTCTGGTGACTCATTCATGAGATACATGGAAAGCAGAAGAATTTAATATGGTGCTTCTATTTAGTTAGAGGTGCATATATTTTTCATCATTATTTTATAAGATATAAACTATATAACATGAAAGAACAACGAGAGTTCTGTAGCACTTTAAAGACTAACAAATTAATTTCTGCAGGCATAAGCTTTCGTGGGCTGTAACCCACTTGCTTATGCCTGCAGAAATTAAATTTGTTAGTCTTTAAAGTGCTACAGAACTCTCGTTTTTGCTGTATACAGCCTAACACGGCTACCCCTCTGGAACTATATAACATGAGTAGCTGAAAACCAAGCTCTCCTAGATCAAAGTAATTTCACAATAATTCCTTGGATAAAAAAAAGGGGGGGGGGGAGGGGGAGAATTGCTTAAATTGCTGTCAGAAAGTTTTACAACTTGCTGCTTCCAAAAGACCCTGAAGATTTCAATATATATTTTGCCTATTGTTTATCTAAATAGCCTTACTCACACCACTCAGAGATCATTTAAACAACTATTTGGATGTAGAAGGTGTCACGTGCAAGGGCTTAGTCCAGACCAGTGAGGGGTGGTGTCACTACTTACCCTCTAATCCTTAGTGCCTCAAAATACTCTACTGCTGTGGTTCTTTTTAAGGACACTTTCAGCATAGTATACAAGCACACAGTATCCTGAGTGTCTGTGTGCTATGCAGCCCTCGTTCAGCGCTCTGACCCCAGCAGCATGACTACATCACAACATCCCCACTTAAGTCTCTATCACCCAGTTACCTTATGCAGGAATTACACCAACATGCTCCCAACCCTGAATTTTCCCTATATTGTCAGCTCTGAAGTGTCCTGGAATACTCAAAGAAATAATAATACAGTTTGTTTGCTCTTTTTAAAGAGACAGAGGCATATCAGAGCTTATTAACTGGAGCAAATATACTCTTTGTTTCATGTACAGTACTTAGTTGGCTTATGGTAAAAAAATAAAACAAGTTCATTAACAAGGAAAAGTTAAGTAATACCAACTAGAAGGAATAAAGTTAGAAAGAATTCTAAAGAAACAGAAGCAAAAATATGCTTTCGAATGGCTAAAACCTAACTTAAGAAGCTACAGTCTTTGTTCAAGGTCCTTATGAATCTTCCATTCCCAGAGACTTCAACCCCCATGATTAAAGAACCCATCTTTCTCAGCTTGCAAAAGCTCTGGCCACTGAAGTATGTCCCGTGATGGATGTCAAGATGGTTTCTCCTCTCTCCTTATATCTTCCCAAACTTACTGTTTTGTCCCCAGATCAGGATATCATCATGCTGTTCTTCCCTTCCTGTGGACTTCCCATCCCCCAGTTGATTAGTGTGTAAATGGGGCTGCCATTGTTTTTGGTCATTGACTTTAAAGCATTAGGTATCCATATTTCCTCATGTACTGTTGGTACATACATACATTTTACAACAATATTAATCTCCAGTGTGGTATTAGTTTTCAGAAAACACCTTACTTGGTACCCTTTTATAATACAGTAATATTGTACACAGGCAGTTGATTCAATTACTTATCATTTGAGGTTCAGACCTCCAGTTTCTATACCCCAGTAAAAATTTCTCTCTCCTGCTGAGGTGTAGATGCTATGCTGTCTATTCCCTCATATTCCTTTGTCTACAGCAGACTGGCTTATGCATTGCTTGCCAAACACATTTTAAAAACATAATTCTAGCACATATTCATGACTTTTTGTATATATCCTGTGCATATATCACAGAAGAATATTAATGATCAGCGAGTTATTAGTATTCCAATGACATGCCACCTTTTAGATGCAGATTATGACAACAGTGTGTTAGATGCAGTGAGTATGTCAGGGCTGACAAGAGCTGCTGACACCCAACAGTGATCCATAAATGGGCCTGTGTGTCACAGTAGGCTAAAAGCTGCATTGAGAGCATGAACCCCATATACTATCCCAGGCAATGAAAACGTTTCAATTCCAATAAAATATTCAGCTAGTGTAATGATTTATTTGTGATTGACTCACTCAGTGATCCTTGAAAAAACTGAAGGCTTCACTAAGCAAATGAAAACTGGAATAGAGAAGAGATTGTAAGTACTATATGAGCAGCCTCAAGAATTTAGTTTCTTTTAAAATATTGCAGCTGATTAGTATTTTATCAGTAAGGGTTCGTCTGCATGGGGAAGCTATTGCAAAATAAACTAGGGTGTGAATTTAAAGTACAATAATTATTCTGCACTAGCGCCTCATGTGGACACTCTTATTTTGTGCAAAGGCTATGTCTGCGCTGCAGCTAGGAGTGTGCTTCCCAGCTCAAGTGGACAGATGTGCACTAGCTCTGCTCAAGTTGGCACACTAAAAATAACAGTGTAGCTGAGGGTAACAGCTAGCCATCTGAGTACAAACCTGACTGGACCTCAGCTATGTACTTAGCAGCTAGCCTAAGCAAATCCCTGTGCTACCCCTGCTACGCTACCATTTTTAGTATGCTAGTGTGAACAGAGCTAGCTCACATCCGTTTACCCAAGCTGGAAGTACATTCCCAGCTGCAGTGTAGATGTCATCTAAGGGTGCTTTTTTGGGGTTTAGGACATCCCAAGAGCTATTTTGGGCTGTTTCCCCATGTAGACAAGTCCTCAATCTTGTGATGTTCTACCCACTGGGCTTAAAGAGCCTTCTGAGATTTGACTTTGACTTTGGCAGAAAAATACCCTTTTTAAGAAAGTTTCACCAAAAAACAATATAAACATCACATTTCTCTTCATATGCATTTCAGTGTTTCAATAAAGGGAGTTTATCAGGACATGAAGTAATTTAGACAGACACTAGCATAGCACATTGTCATTTGATCTTTTCAGTTAGCTCCACCATTTTATCTTCTTTCCTTGCATTTACGTCTGTAAGACTTAGGCTATGTCTACATTTTGAGTTGGGTGTGTGATTTCTAGCTTGAGTTGATATTAAAGTAGCTCTGATCAAACTAGCACTAGCTAGCTACAAATAAACAATAGCTGCTATGAAACACATGAAGGATGAGCTAGCCACCATGAATATGTGCTTAGAGTATTTGATGGACACATACTGGAGCGGCTAGTCTATCCCACAGCCTGTGGCTACATTCTATTCTCAGTGCGCCAGTTCAATTGGAGCTAGACTGAATATGTCTCCTTGAGCTGGGAATCACTCCCCTAGCTCAGAGTGTAGACATACCCTTTCAGGAGAACTGTAGTCCAGATCCAACAGTGAAAATTAGGGATTTCACCTTTGTTTTTAACATGTTCAGCCAGACTTTTCTGTCACAAGTCCATGAGAGTAAAGGCAGAATTCTACCTATCTCCCCTCGGCTGCGATTATTTCAGACAAAGGGGCAAAATCAGAAGCATGATTTAAACCAGAAGAAATGAGGCTTGAAAAGGCTCAGAAATACAAGTTACTGTGAAGGAGTGTACTTAAAAGGCCAGCCTGTAACTCATAAATAGAACAGTCTGGGTGCAATTAAGGCAACTCCTTGCTCTGTCCTAGTGACCTATTTAAACAGGAAGGAGAAAGGAATGAAGCCCAGGCCAAGTCTGCAAGCCATGGTGATTTCTTTCTAGCTCTGGAAGGTTAACCTGACCAAGCACAGAGACTTTGTTTTAGACTTTTACTTTGGGAGATCTGGACTTGGGCCCTGGGCCTTTGATTTTTTATTACATGTGCTCCTTGCCTGGGCTTCGTTAAAGGAGAAATATTTCTTTTGACTAGTTTTTTTGACTTTTCATTTCCCTGATCTGTGCAAGTAAATTGGTTGACACCTATTTGGGGGAAGGTAAATTAGGGCTCACCTTCAGTGCCACATCTGGCCCAAAGAGAGTCCATCCCATTAGTTACAGATCAATATTAAATTAATTAATTTATAGTTTAACACTAAATTTCTCTGAAATGGTTATGTAATCTCTGGAAATATATTTTATATCCATACTGATATCCAAAGAATAGTAGTAGTAACAGTTGAACAATAACTATCAAATAACATTTGTCCAACAACCATATCTTTGAAATGCTATGTATTCATTTGGAAGACCAAGATACATAAAACAAAGGTAAGTTTTAACTCTAGTCTTTCATACTGTAAGAGTAAGAAGAGGAAAATCAACCTTGTGGACTTATTACTGGCAACCTCATATTTCCCCCCTCCTACACTTCTTTGTGCTCTACACCCAGCCATCAGAGTTTTTCCCTTACTAATCCTTTATTCTGGATTGTGCCAATTACATCTGAGGGCAAAGGGTGAAGAGACCAAGAAAAGTCATAATCAAACTGACTAAGACCCAAAAGCCTGTGTAATAGTATTACCTTCTTTTAGCTTAAGGCTGTGGGTGAAATCCTTACTCGGTTGATGTCAATGGCAAAATTCCTATTGATTGAGCTGGGCTATGGATTTCATCCTGTATGTTTTACAATAATGCAATATGATAGGGCCTGATCCTGCACTGGGAGCCTTAAGTTTGTACTTATTTGCTTCACTTGGTCTTCATACAGGTGCTGAGGTCAACTTGCATGCTTATTGGCACAGGATCTTTTCCTCACATTTTAACTCTTTGATTCACAAAACTAATGTCTCTGAACATATGTATATAATGTCACAGACCATTACATTGCTCTCTGGAAGTGTGCTGTTATTTGGACATTAAGAAAACTGATGAAAGATGGTGTTTTTTGCCTTTCTTTTTATTGTGGATTCTTTCCTTAAACATGATGCATTTCCAAGGTTTGTTAAAAGCATCAATACATTTAAAAAATTAAAAATAAAATTAAAAAGTTTTTTTTTTAAAGTTACTTTTGAAGAAACAAATAGTTCTGGCTGTCACGCACCCTTTAGGAAACTCTCTGGAGCATTTAAAAATGAATAACCTCCAATCCCCTGAAAATTATTCAGAGGCTCTAAATTCTTAGTAAAGTCAACAGACTGAAACATTTTGAGTTTCTAATTAAATTGTTCCTGAGGTACTACAAGCCACAGAAACATTAGTAAAATTTCCAAAGGTGAAGGAACTAACATTTTTGTACACTCATATCTTACAAAAAGCCTAGCCCAATTTGCCTATGCTTTCCAGGAAAAGTTCACCCTAACATTAATCACAAATACAAAATTTCTACTGGACAGATTTACTTTTATCTCAAGTGGAAGAAAGTTCACCAATGGAACACTTGATTAGTCTAACCTCTCCATGATTATAGTTTATCTCCATTATGAATAGAAAACTTCAGTTGTTTAGTTCAATGCTGAAATGAGAAAGCTATATTGACTTTAAAATGAATAGCAAGCTGCTAAGAAAATGAAAGTATTTTCATTGTTTTACAAGTAAAATTGCTTTATATGACATATGAATTTCAAAAGTACTTTGACATTCTGCAACCTAGAATCACGATAACTTTTAACTTGGAATACTGTCTCCAGTTCTGGTGCCCATAATTCAAGAAAACTATTGATAAATGGAAGAGGGTTCAGAGAAGAGCCATGAGAATGATCAAACGAGTAGAAAACTTGCTTTATAGTGATAGACTTAGAGAGCCCAATCTATTTAGTTTAACAAAGAGAAGGTTAAGGGATGATGTGATTACAGTCTATAAGTATCAATATGGGGAACAAATATTTAATAATGAGCTCTTCAGTCTAGCAGACAAAGGTATAACACAATTTGATGGTTGGAAGTTGAAACTAGACAGATTCAGATTGGAAATAATGTATACATTTTTAACAGTGAAGGTAATTAACCATTGGAACAATTTATCAAGGGTCGTGTTGGATTTTCCATCACTGCCAATTTTTAAATCTATATTGAACGTTTTTCTAAAAGATATACTCTAGGAATTATTATAGGGATGTTCTATGGCCTGTGTTATACAAGTGATCAGACAAGATGATCATAATGGTCCCTGCTGGCCTTAAATCTATGTATCTATGAAAATGTATTGCCAGCTGTGCTTGTGATATGAAGGTCTATAACATGTTCTGGAGGCTCTATTGGTTCCAGCTGCTCTCTGCTTAGATTGCCCACAGTTATAATATCAAGGCAGGGTTAGTGCCTGAATGTCCACAGTTGTACAGGGAATAATAGCAAGATAGGATTATGCCTGAACACCCAATCAAGTTCTGAGAGGGAATGTATAAAAAGAAACAGTTTCTTAACAGATGGATGGATTGTCTTTCAGAAGGCAGAGCTGTACACCCACTAAACATCAGCTTTAATTATACTCTAAGATGGGGAGTTTCTCAGTGTTTTTGGTTATGTTCACTTGTTTTTTCTTTCTCATCCTCAACAATAAAACCTGGAAAAAGAAAGCTTTTCTTAACTAATATAATCAAAGTACTATTGTCGTTGTCAGAAGGAAGACGTTGTCAGTTGGTCTAGTCTTGATGTTCAAGTAATTAAGAGCCAGAAACCAAAGTTTGGGAAAGGGAAAAGAGAAAGAGGGTGGTTGAATAGATTGTAATTTAATACTGTTTATATAATAGTGTGTCTTGTAATTTAACATTAACAATTGAGTATAAAATTTGATTTTGCTTAAATGTTTTCCTTACTATCTTCAAAACTTTTTCAGCTTGATTTTAATTTAGCAATCATGTCACTCTAAGAATTAAGATTTGGAATGGAAGTTTTATAAAAGAAATATAGATGAAAATTCATCTACGATTTAATTTTGAGAACTGACGAGTGGTTTTTCGTAGATTCTAAGGCCTGAAGGGACCATTGTGATGATATAATCTGACCTTTGTGTAACACAGGCCATGGAACTTCCCCCAAACCAATTCCTGGAGCCTATGTTTTAGAGAAAAAAAACCCCAACAAATTATTGAAGAGCTTGACAGCAAACAATTTTATCATAGCAGAACATTTTAATTTTCTTTAATTTGCATTTTATCTACACCTTAAAATAGCTTCACTTATAAGAATTCTAGTTGTTTCTGAGGAACAGGTATGAGGGTGAATGTTTTTAACTCTCTAATAGAAAATATGGAAAACTTAATGCCAAATTTGAAGTCACTTCTTAATCCAATGTAAAATGTATGAAAACAGTCCATCCATTAATTCCATATCCACTCTATCACTATTTTTACTATTCAGGACCATACCAGTATCTATTCATTCAATGAAAGAACTGAAAATCTCAGCATGAAAAACAAATGACAGCCTTGCAATATGCCAAATACAAACAATTTTGAAATTGCCAGACAATCACTTAAATTTTTGGATTTCTACTTTTTCATTTCTGAAAGAAAGTGACTGTTTTAGAAGGACCCCTCTTTCTGGTTCTCATGAGTTTCCTAGCAGGATTCTGCTGAATAGAGAGCATGAAATAAAGTGACTATAAAATCAAAGAATGGAGAATAGGGAGGGAGGCATTCTTCAGATTTTTCTGTTGATTTGCTAAACAGCCGGGGCCCAGTCCCTTATGAATCATTCCCTCCCTTTTTCCTGTAGGAGGCAAGTAACCCCCACAAAAATGAGTTATATTACTTCTGTTTTTTAGCTGAATCAAACACCCAAAAAGTAGATGAATCAGCCACTACTGTTGACATGACCTAGGGAACACACACATAAAATTCAGGCTGATATAAAGACAAAGGTTCTCAGTTTTGTGCGCTGTCTGGGCAGGATTTATTCAGACTCTGTGAATGCAAATGGCAATTATGACGCAGTTTTATTGTATTTGTTAATAAATATGACCAGATAAAGCAATTGCTTCTGTCTACGTGAGACTTTAATTTATTTTATTTTGCACTTATCTAAAGCCTTTTAATGCCTAACTTTGGAGTATTGATGGTTTTCAGGGACACCTGGTTACCCTAAACATACAGGGTCTTCTTTTCACAAGTCATAGGAATTGTGGATGCTCTGCACCTCTGAAGATGAGGTCCACAGAACTATGCACTTACAAAATCATGAGTGAGCACACTCGCTTCTTGTTCACATTACTATTTGATTTTGATTCTTGAGACTCTGAGTCATCATATGGTTTTGGCAATATCTCTTTCCTTTAGAATTTCTCTATTTGAGCAGCTCACTATAATTTTTTAGTGTCTCTTTATATTCTTATTGATGGTTGACAATTCTGCCTTTGAATGAAAGCAATGTGCATTTTTTTAGGAACAGAAACAATGCCTAGCAGATAGGCATATCACATTCTCAGCTAAATTTGACTAGACTTCCAAATTGAGAATTTGGAGCACATCGGAAATTACTTTGAGAACTCCAACAAAAACTAAATAAAATCGGCCTAATGGTTTAAAGTACACAAAATATATTACAGGAAAGTTGTAATTATCTCAAAACAGAGGCATTATAAACCAAGGAAATTCAGAGTTAAGCTTAAACTTAAAAAAAATCCAAAATGTTCAGATATGGAAGTACGCAGTTAGGACGTCCAAACAACCTTAACTTTGCTCCATAATGACACTATGCAATGACCACATAATTATGATGAAGGAACTTAGTGTGTGCTGCCAGATTAGATTCAATTAAATTAGATACAATCTTTTCACCCTCATGATGGTTAGATGACCTATCCTTTATATGAAGACTTGAGCCCCTTTTTCTGATCACAGATTACCTGCACACCTCCATACTTGTTGAATTAATCTAATGTGCAAATAATAATAAAAAAAAATAACATGACCACTACAGCACTGCAGGAGTATATATTCTCATAAATATTTGAGCTAGTATTTGTGGTGCTTTTGCTTTCTACAAATGTTATAGTGGATAAAACTCGCAAACGTGAATGTTTGTGAATTAAAGGAGGTGTGAATACCAGCTGAGTGATTTGATGGATTTTATTCACGAGAATGTTTGTGAATACTTTTTTGCTGTATTTGCCTAATTCCATTTCCTATAGCCTCTCTCTACTGGA
The DNA here is from genome assembly GCF_026122565.2 of Emydura macquarii macquarii. NCBI lineage: Eukaryota > Metazoa > Chordata > Testudines > Chelidae > Emydura > Emydura macquarii. The sequence goes on along the minus strand of NW_027131527.1, from coordinate 18,338,013 downwards.
TATGAAGTTTGCTTGAGTTACTCCATAAAAGCAAAAGTAGAAGTGGTGCTCTTAACTTGGAATTCTGCTTACCTAGGTATTCTTATTTAAGTGCAGCACCATTAGAAATTTTTGTATAACCAAGTTTCTAAATTAATGTATGTGAAATGGAATTTCAGCATATTGTCTAAACTAATTCAGAGGTGATACTCTCACAGAACCATTTTGGAGCCTGTTTCTGTGCTTTCACTTCAAGTGAGAATACAACTTTAATATGACAACTTCTTTTCCTCTCTCACTCTGAGCACTCCTATTTCATAGGACAATACAGTTGTCTGAATATGCAACAACAATAATACTTTTCATTTCAGTAAACATTTTCTGAAATCACTATTAATCTTTCACAAATAATTTCTGCAAAGGGTCATTTAATCTGTTTACAGCAGGGATTTTAAAAAATGACATAGTGTTGGCTGCTTTTTAATACAGATGTTGTCTCATGGCCATAGTACAGTCACCTCAGCTTCTATTTGCAATTGTGTAGACCTTCTCCCCTCTCATTTATTACTATAGGACATCCCTGTGGCAACTACAGCATTTGCATATGAAGAAAAGTATTTAATTCAGTTTTAACTGCCTCATAATGCAATTTGACAGATGAGAATAAGAAAGAGATTCAGCACCATGAGACCAGCCAGCTCTTTGTGGACCAATGAAAGTGCTTTGTGGACCACAAATGGTTCACATTCCCTAGTTGGGGACTTCTGCAATAAAAGATATCATGTGTTTTAATAATCCATGATTGAGAAATATTGAAATTTGTTATAAACACTGAAATCAAAGTTGGGGGAATTTCCTCATCAAAGCACATTCCCCCTTTAAAACAGGCACAGGGTTCTAACATCAAGGTCTAGTAGGACACAGTTCTTGAAAAACCCTTTGAGGCCAATGGAAATTTTATCATTTACTTTGATGGCAGTAGCATCAAATCCTACTTAACTTTGCTCCCTCTACATCATGGATAAATCTGAAACAAGTTCTCAAATCATGTGGCGTCAGTAATAGTGTGTATGAAATAATCTATTACAGCAATTAATGGAGCCCTTTTTGTTCCTTTTTTTCATCACACACTGTAAAAACTTTGTATGTGCATTTACTCCAACACTTTCCTATGGCACAGTTTTTCCTAAGGTTTCCCTAAAACCCACATATTATGATGAGATCTTTGAGTACAATTAGATATATTTTTGGATCATGCATGTTCAGACCATTGCCCAGTAGATTACTTTTATGTTAATAGCTTAAGTTTGTAAAAGCTAGTAATTTCCATGCGTTCATGAATAATTAATTTCCTCTGCAGTTCGCAAAAGGTTTTTCACATTTGAGATTTGCTAATTAAATTTTCCCCTTGTCTTGTTTTTTCCAGCTCTCGTAAATGTGAAACTTTGGGCTATTGATCGGCAATGTTTTCAAACAATAATGATGAGGACAGGCCTCATCAAGCATACTGAGTATATGGAATTTTTAAAAAGGTATGGCACTTGTTTACTTTTTGAAAAATACATGAAAACTGCTGTCCTCACTTATGTTTTTTTGTGAGTGCAGTGTATTGATTGTTTCCTCTTCTCATCTCTTCTAATTTGTCGCTAAACCACCTATAAGCCATATCGTACAGAAGGAGGAACATTGCAGATAGTAGTCTCATTACTGTTCATTTCTCCTCATTGTAAGTTATTAGTTTGCATGATCATTTGCAAAGAGGACCACATCATAACTGCATCAAAACACAGTTTGCATTTTAAAAGACTGAACATTTCTATGAGTCGTTCAAAACTACCTCATTAAAGAAAATACATATAAAATACATTAATTCTAACTTCCCAGGGAAAAATTATCTAGTTTATATGCTGTTTAGGAAATCTTTCCATTTAAAGTGCATTTTTGTTCTTCTGTCAAACACAGGCAAAAGGCAAGACTAAAGTGAAACAAAGGCTCGTTGTATAGGCTTCTATGGTATATGAGTCAGTTGATTAACATAAGGGAGTCATAAAGAGATGTCTTATCCTTCAAACCCGAATTTAATCTTACAAATTAGATTCAATTCCTGCATCTATTTCTCAGAATCATAAATCTGCCTTACCTTAGTAATGCACAATGCCCCAACAACTAAGTATATTATGGCAATAAAGAATAAAGTCAGTTTTATGTTGATGAAATAAATTTTAAAAGGCCGAAAACCTGCAGTCCTTTTTCTGGAAAAATTACCACTTGAGGTAAATATCAGATTGCAGGTAACACCATAATCACTGACAACTTCATTGCACGTTTTTCCCAGACAACAACCTTTCCCATTAAACTTTAATGCTACAGAATCATTTCCATTCCAATCCTGGTCCCAGTCACTGTGTCACATACAAAGAGCTGGTGAGAGAGTGGATGCCCTGACTGAGGTGCTGAATAAATATATGGTGGAATCATCAGTACTCTGTCCTCCACATAAAGTTTTGGGCAAGAATGGACTCTTGGATTTGGCCTGTTCCAAAAATAAATGAATTTTATATAATTTTTATTTTTTTCAGTTTCCTTTCAGTAATTTTATGGTTAAATTTATTTACAGTGTATTTATAAACCATAATTTATATCTTTGTTCTAATATATCCTTTTAATGAAATGCCCTATATGATGCAAAGTGTTAGAAATAGAAAAGATTAATGCAATAGATACTAAACAATGTTTCTGATGAATAGACATTTTTATTGACATTATCCTATTTAACCATATCAAATAAAGCCTTTCTGCTTTCCTTTCCTTTCCTTTCCTTCTAAGATGAAAGGTATATCTGCCAAGAGTTGTACTTCTTGATACTGTACCATAGTAGGGCTTGCTAAAATTGAGATCACTAATATTTTATATTATACAGTTTCATGTGGTTAATTTACTTTGTTTTTGACCTACATTTCATGTATTTTCATTTTTAAAAAATGTGTACAATTATAAAACTATACTCAATACATTTACCTTTTATTTCAACAACATAACATGTGTAGAGGTAAACTGAATTTATTCTGGAAAATAAAAACAAAGACTCTGAAAGAAGGAGTCCTGTGTGGAAAAATAGTATGTGATTATTTAGTTAAAGACTGTACCATAATGGGGCCAAATTAAGGTTGCACAGACAATGGCAAAGAAACAGAAATATTTCAGCATGACTTAAGACAAACAAGGAAAGTTGTCACAGTGAGAAGGTTGGAGAAAGTTTATGGTGTATTCAGAGTGCCTCAGTTTAACAATAAATTTGACGTGGGACAGTTCCATGAAGGACAGGGAGTGAAATAATTGTAATTAAGCTCACTGGGGGCAATTTTCAGAGGCACAAATGGCGGCTAGGCACCTACCTCCTACTGAAAAGGCACCTAACTGCTATGTGTGCATTTGAAAATCTCCCCCATAGTCATCTTCTATTGGGAATCAAAAACCAATTAACTGGGCTATACAACTCCTAAGTAGGACAAAATATGTAGCAAAAGGGAATTGCGAGTACACTGGGAGTTGTCAGCTTCCTAAGAACTACCTGAAAGTCTAGCCAGTAGGTTTTTCATTGCCCCACTTTCTTGGTTCTCTTTCTGATTTACTGTGTGGATAGCTCTAACTTACAACCCTCTAATTTCTCAATAATATACTTGTTTTGGGAATTAACTCTCTGCTTTCCTAATCTTTCTATTGTACAAACATTTACAAAGTCTCTCAACATTTCCACTTAGTATATTTCTGTCTTTTCTTTCTACAAACATGGTGTCATTCATCTCTTCATTTCATTATGCTTCATGAGGCTTCATCTCCTTTGTAAGGTTTTCCCATGCATGGAATGTAATCATCTTTACAAAAGTTTATTTGAGAGAGAAAACAAAATATCTAACTTGTCACTATATTGAAGATTTTTCTAAAATCATGAACCCAGATGTTAAATGTTGCACTTTATGTATTCTAGTGGATTACAAAAACAGATGACTATAAGATCTGTTTTAAAGTTAGGGCTTTTTTATTTTTTTTCAAAGCAGAAGCTACACATGTTAAGCTGTTAAGCTTTGAGCTTTAATAGAGCTTTTTCTAAAAGATTGTCAAGATTAATTTGGATGCAGGTTTTACAGAGCTTGCCCAGCTTTAATTTGATGGCAAACCGTGTGTGACAGAAATTGAGAAGAGCTTTCTCATACTATTTCTAAACTTCTTTCTGAACCATTATGGTTTGGTGGACTTTGGTGGTGTTTTCATTCTTCTAAGGGATGATGCTAAAAGCAGGAAAATATATTTTTCTTTAAAAGTTCATATTTAGCATTTTTGCAGCTGTTTCTATATGTTTATCTTTTATAGCATGAGATAAGATATTTGCACACATCATAAAATTCTACTCATTTCCCACTTTCATCTCAAGCTGAACACAAATAAACTTGTCAGTTTTTTATTTTTAATGAAACACATAGAACATTATGTTTCAAGCTTTATCAATCCTCGTTTTTTTAAATGAAGGAAACTTTACTTTAAATCTCCGAGATGAAGGTATGAAGGCATCCTCAGCAGGTTTCATTTGTATAGCTTTTGTTACTAAATGGATTGTAAAAAAAACTTTAATTAAAAAACACAATGGCAAGCCTTCTGATTCAAATTTTCAAGTGGAACCTGTTCACATGAACTCAGTAATAAAGTATTATTTTATGGTTTAGTGTTATCAGAAAGTTACAGTTCATTGCTGTGACATTACAGCCATGAAATGTGAAAGTCTTCATCTTAATTAACATAGTTTGACTTAGCAGAAAAATGTAATAGACATTTTGCTTTTGTGATGAAATGAAAGTATTTTACTCACAATTTGACCTACTTGAAAATTATTACAATTTGGTGCACCAGGTCCACTGGGTTCCAGACTTTTTCTGTAAATAACATTGCCCACTTTAAACCATACTGCCTCAGGCGGTTGGCCAATATCTGGAGCCTTGCCAGGTGTTTCCATTAGGTGATATGAGCCAGATATTTCTTTGGTGCAATCCTATTTATTTACAAAGAATGAACATAAAGTCTTGTTTTCCTGAATACCATAGGAACAAACAAAAGTTTGTTCAGAAATCCAAGTATTAAGTTCCAGAAAGTATTATGCCCAAAAGAAGCTCTTTCTTTTGACTTTCTACCAGAGGCACACTCACCATTTTTTCTCTTTCTTCTCACTTTCCCTTCGCTTTCTAGTTGCTTTCTGCCTCTCGTGCACATAGCTGCAACTAATCAATCCACCATCCCCTAAACTGGATTTGCAATCAGTCCCCAGGAAACCCCTCAGACCATGTGGTTTAGCTTCTACTCAGGCCTCACCATGCTGCTGAGGACTTGAGTGGTGGCTTTTATAGTTTCAGTTATCACCACACAAATCAGGCATTTCATTTCTTCTTTCATTTAGCCTAAATGAAAGGTGCTTACTAACAACCATCAACTTTAATCAGGTCTGTGATTGATGGCAACCATTAACACCTCCCAGTATAACAGTAATATGCTATTCAGATGATAACTTTTTAAAATAGCAAATATTATATAGGAATATATATATATAGAAAGATTTTTCTGCTCATTTGTGAGTCTTATCCTTCTAAACTGTAGTAATGAACACATACTGTTTCCCTAAATTGTGTGCATCTAAGAAGGAGATAATACGAACCCATACTGGTTTCTATATCACCAAAAAGGAAGGGGAAAATAAATGCTTACCGAATGAAAAGGAAAAAATCAGCATGGACATAAATGTTATTTATAATCTTTTTTGCAGTGCTGATGGTGGGAAGGTTTTGTGTTCTGTGGTTTTTTTTTTTTTTTTTTCCTTTTTTTGATGATTTGTTGTTGGTTTTCACAAAGAAGAGATACAAAATACACCAATGACTCAGAAATATTAATAATAGTACCATTTTGAGTTACTGTAGTGAAACCATGTATGAAGGGCATAGTATGTGTGCATTTTAAAAATAAAGTTTGGGTAACTTATTTGATTTTGTATATATCAGCTACAGAATACATTGGGTAAGAAATCAATAGTCTCTCTCTCTTTCATAATTGATGGCTATTTATGAGAAACTATGCTGTGAATCTGTTCTTTTTGACCTCTCTGAAGTCAATGGGAAGTTTACTGTTAATTTCTGTGGGAGTAGGATGGCTTGATCAAGCCTATATTTTCATATTTGCAAATATGCAAGAGTAAAAGTTATATCAGTTATTCATTTATAAACATAGGTTTACGGCAGTTCACAGTCTGTCTATAAAAATGTGGTCACGGAATGGATTTTCAAAACTAAGGGACAGGTTCTCAGCTTGACTTCAATAGAGCTATGACCATATACCAGGTAAAGCTCTGCCCCACTGGCCCTGAGTTTGCAGCTTGCTGTGTGTGATGTCAGAGTTCTGTGCAGATCCTAGCCTCAAACTACTTGCCTCATAAGAGGATCAGGGCCAAAGTACGTAACAGAAATCTAATTAATGTTTAAAATATATATAACAAAAATGGTTTCTTTTGACTTTGACAGTTGTGCATATGCAGCAATAACTTCTCTTATAATTCGTCTGCTAAGGATTTTATTCTTTCATATTTAATTTGTGAAATTTAGTAAAACGTACTGTATATTATATTTTATTTGTAGTTATATAATTCCCCATTGACTAAGTTAATATAATTATCCTCAGTGAGGACTACATCTATACCAAAATCAAGTTTAAAACATTTTTTTACGGATGTGTCTAAAAAGTAAAAGCGTATTTCTCTATTATCTCAACACTTACAAACAGCTGTAAGAAAAAGTTATTTTTAGGCAGGAACCAAGTAGAGGACACTTCTGTTCAAAAGGTAAATATTTCTGAAAATTATTTTCTTGAGAAAACAGAAGATTACAATGGAAATTGAACTATAGCAGGAATACTCAGCTTCTTTTATAAAAACTAATACAGACTACAGTAGTTAAAAGTCAAATTAAACAAATTTTAAAGAGTAGTACAAATATCTATGTCCCAATTTACTAGAATGTCTCAAAAGTGTAAATATTGTACTTTTATAAAAACTGCCTAAATGTTCCATGAAAGATGCCTAAATATCCTGGTTCATTGTGTAAACATTGAGTCATCCAAGAGTTTGGAACAGATGCTAAGAATAAACTATACATGTTCTCTATAGCCTTTAAAGGAAGGAGTCTGACTTTAGGACAGGAAGGTTAAAGGAAGTTGTACTCGAAACCTTGATTTCTCATAAATAAACCCCAAGGTATAATGCTAACAGAGTATAGAAAATAAAATTAAACTCAGAAATGTCATGTCATTCAGAAGTTTTAATATCCTGGCTTTGCTACATTAATGTCGCCACTGTAATGTTACTAAAGCAATGTCTTTTTAATATTTATTACTCTGTTATAGCACTCTCTCTTGATATTTATCCCAGTCTTGCAGTCCTTTCTCAGGCCAAATTTAATTCAATTGGAAGCTTGATCTCCGAAAGGACTGCAGGATTGAGCAGATTTTCAGTAACAAGGAAATATTCACTTAAGCCCAGATCTACACAAGGTCTTGCAACACAGAATGTTGCAACATCTAACCTTTAGAAAAATCACTGGGACAGCAACAACACAATCCATAAAGCACAGGTTAGGCATCTACGCTTCCTGTACAATGAATGGAGAATGATAGGTGCCTAAGAATGTGATCCATGCTAGGCAGGGACCATCTAAGCTAGTCAATAGAGATGCGGATCCATGTGTCCTACGTGAGTCTATCACAACAGATGGTGTACCTTATCCAGTGCACTACATGGGTGAAACCAGATAAACACTACACTTTTGAATGAACTCTCACAGAAAAATGATAAAATGCAAAAACATCTTATCATCTGTGGGCGAACACTTTTTTCACAAAATGATCAGTCTGTATCTGACCTCTGTCCTCATCCTCAAAGGAAACCTGCACAACACCTTCAAAAGGTCAGTCTAGAAGCTTAAATTCATAACTTTGCTAGACATTAACAATCATGGTATTAATAAAGACTTAATTTATGGCTTATTACAACAACCTGCCTTTTTTGTTAATGTAATCCATTAAGCTCCCTTTTTTTGTTCTTTGACTGCAGAAGTGTTAGTGAGGTGCTTCACCTTGAATGGTCTCTTAAAATATTTATTAATTACTTATGCTAAACAGTCTGTTCCATCCTGTATTTAGCTGTGACACGCTGAGTATCTTTCCAAGACCTGAAGAAGAGCTCTGTGTAGCTCAAAAATTTCTCTCTCTCACCAACAGAAGTTGGTCCAGTAAAAGATATTATCTCACCCACCTTACGTCTTTTATATCCTGGGACCAACATGGCTACAACAACATTGCAAACAGAAATCTACATAGTCACTGAGGTACTAGCAATTAAAGTATATTCACTTATTATATATACCAACCTAATTGAAGCCAATTTGAATCAGAAGTACCTTAGCCAAATTAATGACTACAGTAGCATGAAAAATTCTGCACATAAATTGGAAAAATTGCCTTTTCAACAAAATTTTGTGAAAGTGAAAAAAATGAATTTCTGCTGATGCTGTTTTGCTCATTATCACCATAAGTGAAAAGCAAGTATCGCCAGTGAAACTGTGTTGTGTGTTCTGTGCATATTTATTTTAATTAAAACTGTACACACACACGCACAAGACCACAAAATGAATAATCATGTAAAATAAACATAAATTTATTAACTAAATGCCATTAAACTATAAAAAGGAAATGGTGACCCTAAGTGAGAGAGGATTTGGGTCATAGATTAAATAAAGAGAGAAATCGACTAGAATTGTTCATAGCCTGAATTTGTTGCCCTAAAATGTGTAGCCGTCAGCAAATCTCAGAAGAAAAAGTTAGTGATTCATGTACAGCAAATTGAAGTATCAGTTTCAAGTGGGTGACCAAGTATTTCAAAGTAGTATTGGTTTCTTCTGTATCAAACTTCAATGTTACTTTACTTAGGTAAACTGAAAATATGATTTAGGCACTGGTGCTTCAAAGACTTAAGTACATGCAAAACTTTTCACACAAAGAGGAATCCCAGTAACTTCACAGTGTGTAAAGTTAAGCATAGATGTATGTCTTTGCAGACCTTAGTCCTTTATTTTTCTGTTAGATAATTCATATATATTTCAGCTACTGTTACTGAAAATGTTACAAGGGAAGATGCACCCATATTAGTTTTGTATTTCTGAAATTAGGTTTTTACTGGTACGAGAAGTCCACATGGGATTGTGTAATGGAATGCTAAACCATATTATATTGTTCAGCCACTAGGTGGTGATGTGTGTAACATACCTTAAACTATCAACAAATAAGCATTCCTGGCACTGCATTAAAGGACCTTACAGTGAACATGTCTGTTGTATCTCACTGGGAAAGAAACTCTGGTAAAGAAGCTTGACATGCTAGTAGAGGTCCTCCAACCTACATGACAAGCTGTACATGACATGTTGTCAGAACTAGTGCCAGAGAAGAAAAACAGCAAGAGGTTGCAGACAGAAGAGTGGGCTGGGGACAGATGCAACAAAGGTTGCAGGATCTCATCATTGTGTCAGACAACTCTTCAGTATGCCAGAGAACTTCAGCCTTGCTAGACTTTTAGCGCAGACAGCATGAAAGCAGTATTTTGCAAGATTTTGCATTGCTACAAAATGTCACCAGGAAACTGGTGATATTCAGGTACCTTTAATGTATGCTATGGGGAAGCAGGCAGAGTATATGTTTAAATCCTCTGACTTTAAAGAAGACAGTCATAAAGGTGGTTGTGAAAGTGTTCTGGGTATGTTTGATACATACTTTATACCTCAGAGATGTGAGTTATGAAAGAGCATGTTTTCACTAGAAAATTCAGGAACCAAGTGAAAATGCTGAATCTTTTATAAGAGCTTTGCATGTATTGTCAGAACACTGATTTTGGGACAGCAAAACATGAAAATGTCATAGGGAGGCTGGTTATTAGGTTAACAAATAAGAGCCTTTCACAACAACTCCAATTAAAGACAGATATAACCCTAGCCATAACTATCCAAATGGCAAAGCAGTCTGAACTTGTGACACAGCAGAAAAGGCAGGAACAATTTGAAAAACATTAAATTAGTTTAGAATCTGCCAAATGATATAGCATGAGTGCTAAAAGTTACCATCAAAGCCATGAGGCTATGAAGAAATTTCAGGCAAACTACAAAACCTTTCAGGATAAATATTGAAAATATGGAAAAATTCATAGCTGAAGGCACAGGATGTAATAAATCTACAAAATATGGACATTTTACAGCTGTTTGCCGTACCCAGGCTGTCAGGGAGTGGACTAATATTACAGACAATCAAGAGTCATTGTTTCTAGGGCCTATCATGTTTAATGACATAGTGATAAAGAGCTTGCCTGGAGAGTGAAACTAAATATTCATGAAAAGACTATTGACTTTAAAATTGACTTAAAAGCAGATGTGATTGCCATCTCAAAAGGGACTTACAATTACCTTCATCCTCTCCCAGAGCTGAAATCACCTAACCCAGCCTTGATTAGCTCTGGAGGTATTCTGAACTGCATAGGCCAGTTCTCCATAGAAACAGCTTACAAAGACAAAAGCTCTGCATTCAGCATGCCTGTGATCAAAGACCAACAACAACAGCATGGAAGTCATGAAGGTATGAGTGAGAAGGTTGGAAGAATTTAAGAGTACTTGATGATATGGGACTTTGGAAAGGAGATCCAGTATAAATAAACTTGAGACCATGGTGAACCATACAGGATATGAACACCTCTACGAATCAGATCTTGGAAAACATTAGCTGCAGATTTATGTGAATTCAGAGGACATCATTACCTGGTTGTAGTGGACTATTTTTCATATAACATGTGCAGTGTTATTGAGAAACTGAAGTGTACTTTTCCTCACTTTGGTATTCCGGAACAATTAGTGATGGACAATGAACCACAATTTACTGCAGCAGAATTTGTCATTCCAATGAAATATGATTTTGATTATATCAAAAGCAACACACATTACCCACAAGCAAATAGAGAGACTGAGAGAGTTGTACAGACAGTCAAGAAAATCTTAGAGCTGGAAGATCCATCCCTGGCTCTTCTGAGTTACAGATCAACATCATTAACAGCTACGGGATATAGTCCAACACAACTCCGAAGGGGAAGATAACTCTGAACTACTATTCTGACTTAGATTGTTTTCCAATTTCCAAAGTGATCAGACATGAAAAGAGTAGCCAAATCAGATAAAAAGACAAAAAGGCCTTACCAAAAAAAACCCCACTTTTATAACAGATGTCATTCAGTTAGAGAACTGCCAAGTCTAGAATCAGTGACAACATTTATGTTAAACTAGATGGAGAACTCCAGATGTCATAAAGAAAAAGAATTAATCTCCCAAATCATACGTGATTGAGGCTGACACTAGTTCAAAAGAAACCATCAACATCTGCAGTTTGTTCCTAAGAAAGAACAATCAACAGAGGAAACTCTACAAATGGCAGATGCAGAATAGGAAGAGGGCTCAATATTTCCAAACTAAACACAGCCAGTTCTTGCAACTAATGGATAGCCAGATAAGTTGTTCGGGTTGTGTAATTAGAAACCAGTATGATTCAGAGACACTTAATGGACTGTTCCATGCTGAATTTTAAAGATAGCATAATAGTGAAAATTTTGTAAATGGTAGGAATGTAAAGCTTAAAGCCATGTAATGGAATGCTAAACTGTATTATACAGTTGAGCCACTAGATGGTGCCAAGTATACCATAGCCCACAACAGCCATTCCTGGCAGTGTATTTAAGGATCTTATAGTGAATATATCTGGTGTATCTGATTGGGAAGAAAGCTCTGTAGCCATTTCACATCTGGTGCAGGAGCCTGACCTGCTATTAGCAGCCCTACAACCTACTGTGTACACGGTATATATGCCAGACTGCATCTGAGCCTGAAATTCAAACAGCAAATATGTAATGAGTGTGCTGACAGGCTTCAGCTAAGAGGCTGCCAGATCTGCTGAGCCCCAGTCTTGGTGAGAGAAGTGAGCACAGTGAGAGTGAGATAGGCAACTGACTGAGGTGGATGTTTAAGGGGAGGATGTTAATGAGTTGTCATAATGTGGGGGAGACAGAAAGGGAGCCTGTAAGAGTGGAGACTGAGATTGATTTGGATGTCTGTTAGAAAGGGCTACAAGTGTTGGGCTGCTGGTGGGAAGGAGAGAGAAGGCTGTGCCATCCTAGTGGGAAAATGGGAGTTTGGGAGTAGGATTTGTGTGAAGCAGACCTCTGTAGGGGATGTTTGTGTCTATACCTATGTTTAGTTTAAAGGCCTGATTCTGTGAGGTGCGAGGTTCTCCGCTCCCACTGAGCCCACAAAACCTCTCAGGATTTGCTCAGCACTTTGCCGGTTCAGGTCCTTATAGGATAGTTTGAAGAGAGACCATGATATGTGTTTTGTGGTGGGTAAGTTGGGTCTAAGTGTGGGAAAGGAAATATTTCTGAAATAGAGAGCACACAAAATCCTGCCTTACTGTTCTGTTTGTTTTTACTGTGTTACTTTAAATCAGTTTGCAGTCAGTACACATGAGGATATTTTGAAGGAATTTTATGTTTGCAAGCAGCTGAATGTACTAAGGTGGTTTTCACTAAACCGCAGAGCAAGTCAGCCAGTGGCGTGGAACTGAAATGTTGTGAAAGAGTATCAAACTGTCAATTTCATACTGCCCTTTTAAATAATTTTTTTTTTCTGTTTTCTTTTTCCCTTGTGGGAATAGGGTGGTCAGGTAAAGAATTTCTTAATCGTGCTTATAGTGAGCATCTCTTCTAGCCATAATCCAGTTCTCTTAATCGCAAGTCAGTATTAAAAGAGGAGGTACAGTAGTTGGTGTCACCTTTTTTTCTTTTTTTAAGTGTGGAAGGTCAATACTGACTGAGCATGATTTCAACATTTAGTCTTATGGGACGCTCCAGTAATGCCCATATGTCACCAGCAAAAGGGGGAGGAGGTGAGGAGAAGGGAAGGGATTGTGTGTTCCTGTTTTATTTTTAAAAAATCACTGATTTCTCATACACAGAAATTTGAATAAAGAAAGTTAACAAATTTTCATAGCAAGTCTTAATTCTTTCCTCCCTCTAGCCTTACTGGGGAGAATGGAAATAGCCAAAATGAATATCTGCCCAAGAATATTTTATGTCATTAGCCTGTTGCTTTCAAGGCTGCTCCCTCACTCTTTGCTTGAATAAATAAGCTTATCATGCAATTTATATGAGATAAAAACAGCCTTGCTTATCACAACTGGACAACTGGAGGTATGGGCTTGCCAGATTTGTATCTATATTATCCAGCTTTCCAAATGCTCCTGTTATAAGGTGATTTCCCTCCAGGAGCTCAGTATACACATTGGCCTGGTTTGAGATAGGAAAAAAGCTTAGTTATGCCTCTCTTTTTTTCTATACCTTAAGAGGCTACCCAAACCCCTAAGGAAAAATCCAGTCTTTGCATCTACATTGGACATCATGCACCATATTAAGATGATTACAACGTCTGGTTTTACTAATTCTCTTCTAGTACTACTATGGGATAACCTGCACCTTAGAATCAAAGACAACTCCACTCTTAAACAGTTTGGATAGAAAAAAGGATTAATAAAAATTAGAGTGATAATACAGGATGATAGCAACAGATGTAGAATATATAAACAGGCAACAGCAGTAAACACTCAGTTACACTAGTATATAAACAATTTGATTTTGTCAACAAACAGCAGTGATAAAAGTGGAATCACAGAACACCTAAATTCTGAGATCTCAATATTCAGGGATTCAGGCATGTAACTGTAACTCCTTCGATTACCTGTGTAACTAATATCAGAAACCGCTTTCTCACACTTCCTTCTATCACCGACTATGCTCAAGGTTTCATAGAATGATAGGGAACAATTGGTCTGTGTCACCTCCCTCACCTCTAGAAGAACATGCTAAGAAATATGGAAACAAAAATCACTTTGTAGGAATTACTTATAGGTGGCTTAATGCATTGCATTACCCTCTCTATCCCAGTCTCAAAGAAAAATAGGAAAAAAGAAAGGAATCTTGCTATCACAGCAAAAACCTGGGCGAATAGCTGGCTTAATGTGAATGACCGCGCCGCATCTTTAAGCAAGGAGGGGAAAGGGGACACTGAATGAAGGGAACAGTGCTTTAGGGGTGGGGGTGCAGGTGGGGAGAGAGGTCAAACTGCTACAAAAGGAGACAAGGGGCAACAGTGACTCATCTCCTGGAATCGGGATGGGGAAAGAGTTTAAGAGGTGCAACCCATGTGGTGAAACCCCCTTTCACATGGTGTAGGCTGAAGTAGCACCCACCTCCCTCCCCTTTAGGTGGTGAAACACCAGGTTTGGTCAAAACCTGCTGTGGGCATTGCACTAGCCACCCCTTTTTAGGGGGGCTGGGAAGGAATTTTTCTCTTACCACCAGTTTGGCCTAGCTGGAGTTGTTTTTTGTTTTGGTTTGGTTTTTTTTCCTTCTCCACAGCGGGTTAAGGGATGGCATTGTTCATGCATGGCATGAAGGGAGGTAAGCTATATGTTGCAGCTCATTCTATAAGTATAGGCTAGATGTTCAGTGCAGGTACTCCATAGGTTAACATTAAGAAATGGATTGATAAAGGACTTAAAAAGGAGGTACTTGTTAAAGGAATGGAAATGGGGAGAGATGTTGGGGCTTCTATGAATGGTACAGCAGGGAGCTAGCCCCCCTTTCTTATAGCCCACTATAACCCTCCTGCGAGGGTAGTGGATGATAAATAAGGTCCCAGCAATGGACTGGATGTGGGAACTTGTTTGGAAGGGGGGGGGCTGGTGAAAGCCCCCCGGGAAGTTATTGAATGAACATGGGGTTACCTGCACTGCACACTTTTATCTACTGGGTAGTCCCAGACATCTAATAATAAAGTTGTGGGCTGATTAAAACCATATCAAATGTCTCCTGTTCTTCTTTGAATATAGCTGGACAAAGATATTTCATGTTCTTTATTCTTGAAGTTCTTCCAGAACAAGATATTCAACAGTTACTATTGGGCTCCAGAATGTTTGTTTAAGGCTAGTTTGGTAACACACTGTCAATGTTGGAGATGCAAACACATGTCAACCTTTCACACATTCTCTATACCTCTCAAAGAAAGCATATGTTCTGGAACACCATATTCAGTACTCTCTCAAAAACTTTAAGCGTTGCTATCTTTCCTTCTCCAAGCTTGTGTATTTTAGAGGTGCTGTATGAGTTGGTATTACCAGTTAATATTAAGAAATTGATTGCTAGAACTTTTTTAGTGGCCAAAACAGTTATTTTGAGAAAATGGAAATCTGCAATTCCTCCCTCATATACAGACTGGTTTAGTGAGCTCTCTACTACTGCATCAATGGAAAAAAATGACTCTAATAGAAATAGCTTGGAAAAAATATGAGGATGTCTGGTCACATATGGAATTATTACATCCTTTTGCATTTTAGTGTATTTTAGACCCCAATGCTCCTAGGTTAAGCTCTCTCTTATTTATCTGTTTAGTCACTTTAATAATTGATGCCCTGCATGACCTCTACAGGTTCAGTTTTGTGTTTTTTCCCCCCCCAGGTTTTACAAATAACGATCACTGAATTTTGTTTTTTGTGTGGTATTTCCATTTTGTGAATGTGGTGTGTGTGTGTGTGTGTGTGTGTGTGTTATATGTTTTGTTATGTGTTTATATTTTATATAAAAATAATTTTAAAAAAAGTCTGTTAAATCTTCAGGGATGTATGTAACACATTGCATGCCTACCTAGAGGTGGCAATCTGACTATGAATTAGGTATGCCTTGTGTTTGACAGGCTGATTAATAGATTTAGGTGGATCTACATTCTCATCCTAATGTGGAGGGACTTCAGTGCATAACTGACTTTAATGTTACTGGCAGTTACATACATGAATCCCTGAATATTGAGATCTCAGAATCTAGTTGAGGTGTCCCATGATTCCACTTTTATTACTGCTGTTGGCTGACAAAATCAGATTGTTTGTATTCTAATGTAATTGAGTGTTTACTGCTGTTGCCTGATTATAGATTCTCTATCTGTTGCTAAGAATACCATTAACATGGACTGACTTTCTTTTTTTTTATGTTGCTCTGCATATATATTTAGTCTGCTTCAGACAAAGGATTCAATACTTTGTATTCCATATATACTCATTGCCTCTTAACAAGTATACAGTAAAGGATTGGGACCCTGCTCCATTACACACACGTCTGACAATGATAGTTAAAATTATGATCGCAATTAAGCAGTAAATAATTTACAAAAAGTAGGTGGTAGATAGTTACTTTTCTTCCTAATGTCCATCAGTGGGGCAATTTGGGGCTTTGATAAAATGATGAATAGCTATGTCTGGTAGAAAACAGCTTGTTATACAGAACTTCAGAGTATATAAATGGAAACTAGAGCCTGTGCAACAAAGGCCACAGGTGGTAGTTGGTAATAAGGCATCTCTGAATCTTAAGGATTTTGAAGTATTTGACTCTTTTTTTTTTTTTGACTGTTCTTTCTTTATTCAACCACAAGTTTTCTCGCTGAGATAAGATCTAATTTACTAGGGGGACTGTTGTATTATAAGACACAACATCACATTTCAAAGGAAAACAAACCAAAAATCTTTTCTTTTTAACATGCAAGTACATTTTCCCCTATCAGAGTTCTTGTATCAGCTGATATGAAAAAACTCAACATGATCCAGCTAGACACAATATTTTGTTTATGTATGAACTCATTTGTATCCTATTTTAGATTGTCTTATTTTACAGGTTACAAGTCAATAAAGACAGATGTTCAATAAAATGGATTTAAAAATAGTATGTGCATCTATGACTATGAAGAATTTATGGACAAATTTATATGGAATGTAAAAATACTAGGTTTGATCTTTAGTCAGATTGACATTACTACATAAAATGTTCAAATGTAATCAGAATATAGCTCTGTAACACAGACTGTTAGAAAGAGGTGCACAGAGGAACATGTCTGCCTAGCAAGCAGCTAAAGCAGAGTCAGAATTAAGACAGAATTTTCACCAAATCAAAGTAGCTCCATATGGTAAATTATCAGGTATGTTCCTTCTTGTGGTGTTAGCACCAATGGTGGTAGTTTTGCACAGAGGATTTTAAGGCTGTAGACCAAGGCTAAAACTATGAATATCAGTTCTTTTGGAGTATCTGCTAAAACATAAGAATGGCTGTGAGCAATCAAGCGACCCAACTCATCTTGTTTCCAAGAAAAATGGGCTCAGGGCTCTGACTGCAGTACATCTGGGTATTAACTCAAGCTTTTGGCTTCTTTCAGATGTGTGGGCATGATCCTATACAAGAAGTTTTTTTATTATTATTATTTGTTCCCCAACTCACGTTCAGCCTTTGTTCAATCCAATGCCATCTTTTTATTTCTCATTAGTTATGGCTTCTTTTCATGCTGAATATCAACATTTTCACTTTTCAATGTATATAAATTCTGGATCTCATTTCTGATGCCGTAAGCATGGAGTAATTCATTGACATCGCTGGTATTACTCTGGCCTCATGCTGACATAAATGAAAACAGAATCTGGCCCCAGGGCTCTATTTTAATGGCTCTTCAAGCCCATCATTAATGGGATGTCTAGAGAAGGAACGCTGTTGTCAAGAATTTGTGGGTCGGAAAAAGATACTGTCTTTGTTTTCTCAGTGCTAGAGTCATGATTCAGTGAACAGCTGAATAGTCTGAGCTGCAAAACCAGGTAAGTTTCTGGAGTATTTACAGACATACTAGTAAATAAGAAATTAAATCTAATCATAGGTCGCCATGAAACGTTGGCCATACGTGCAAATGTGATGATAATGTTAGATTGTATTTCTAGTAATTGTACTAAACAAGCTGACACTATAGTCCAAATTCTGATAATGTTATGTGGACATCTGTTGCATATAACAGGGAGATTATCTTTTCAATTGACAATTAAATTTAGTAAAGGTTTTGGGCTTTGTTTCTTTAACTAGAAAGATGAAAGGATGAATTCACATACAAATCGATGATGTTTGAAGATAACTTTAATATGCCCTAAATCTACTGCGGTAAGGCAGAGTATATTACGACCTAGGAATTCTTGAGTTCTGGTCCTGGCTTTGCAGGTCACTTGCTGCGTGGCATTGGCTGACTTAATTATGTTCAGCAGGCTCCAATGTACAACCTTTAGTAAGAAAAGTCTCACTGACTTCAGGTAAACTAGTATCAATTCGGTGAATTAATCCTCTCACCACACCCCTCAGTAGATAATTAAATATTAATATTAGAGAAACTGGTACAGAGCAGTCTTCATTCTGACAAAGCTCCCATTGACAATATCATCTTTTCTATGGGTAAAATGGGGCTGGTACGATTTGCTAACATTCCTCATAAGACTATTGTAAGGACTGTTTTTTTCCCCTCTCAAGGTCTTTTTTATAATTATTTGAAAACAATCAAGGCCAGATTCTGCACTCAGTTACACAGGTATGAGTCCAGAATAATGACCCAGAACACCAGTAGCAAGGAAGTGGTTGTAGTGCAGCTGTGCTCTGAGCACGGCAGTGTCTATGCTGTCAGACAAGTAGCCTATTCCCCACCCTTTGCCAAATGCCTTTCCCACCTGTAGCTTGCAATGCAAGCAGCCAGCCCCACCTGCTGCCACCCCTCACCTGAAACAGAGTGCTGGGAGTGGATGAGGAACCTGTGCTACATACAGGCAGAAGAGGAACAGCAGAAGGAACGTGGACTGAAAGTGTGGGCAGAAGTCAGAGCCATGGGAAAAAGGTATACAGAAGTGAGCCATGGTGGAGAAGGGAGAACCATGGGGGAAGTAATGGGAGCCAAAATTTGACAAGGGTTTTGTCATTGGCAACACCTCCAACTTGTATCCCCTTCTTGGCCTATAGGTGGTTCCCTGTTTGTTATCCTGACCACAGATCCACCGATGATGCACTTTATGAGATCATGCCTTTTATAAAGATGTCTTAATGGTGTTAAATCTGCAGGCACTCCCTTAGAGTTAAAAGACTTTGATCTCTTCTGGGGTGGCATGCATAAAATGATCCATGCTCTAATCCATGAATCATTAGTCTTATTAAAAGTCAAATGAAAAACAGGGAGAAAATCATATTAAAACAAAGAAGCCGTTTCATATCAGAATATTCTTTAAATTTCAGTGGGGTAATCTGACCTTCGTGTAATTGCAGTGAAGAGCACAGGCAATATCTGATACTTTCTGAAAGCAGCATTCATTTTCTGACCCCTCTCTGGTCATAGACAGGTTGACTGTGATCCATTTCCTTTCCCAGTCCTCCCAGGTCTCTTGTCTTTCAGTCCTAAGATCTGCTTTCCAAGCCCTTGGTTACTCTACAGTTTGTTGATAATCAAAGGGGTTTCAGAGCTCATTGTTATATTTGACATCTTTTGTACCTCCCATCCACCAGAATTTGGTCCAATAAAAGATATCACCACACCTGCCACACAATTCATATTCCATACAAATTGGCCCATAAAATCTTATAATCATACATGCACATACCATTTTTAAATCCATTTTATGGAACACTTGTCTTTATTGACTTGTGTCTCTTGTATCCTGGGACCAACATGACGACAACAACAACACTCACAATCTCGTGCAACAGCTATTTATCCAGTGGTGTATTACCGCACCCAACAGCTCCTACCATGCCCTTCTTATGCCCAAGTCATCCTTTGAAGGTAGATATCCACGATAAATATCTGAAGATATTTGCATTCCCCCATCAAGGAGATCATCCAGTGGGGAGGGCAAGGGAATGTCTGTTAGATATGCTGGATTGTCTGCTTTTAAAAGTTTTATTTTCTGGCTAGGCAGACAGCTCTTGGCCTGCTAAGTGATATCCATTTCACATCCCTTTGTCTCTTGTTAGAGATGTAGCTCATGGACTTTCAAAAGCCTGTTTTCACAGCAGTCTATTCTATGCTAATTATCAATCATTGATAGAGATTCTATGTCACAGGATGACTTCTTTTCCAAATAAAATGGGAGGCTAGGGCTGCTTAAGGGTATTGTGTGTATTCTGGTAAAATTTAGCTTATTTTCTCTCTATTTTTGTTTCCCTCCCCCCGCTTTTAAGAAGTAAATAACTAAACTTTGCCAGAACGTGTACAAATCACTCTGATGACACTCAGGCCCCTAGCTTATTAGAAGAATTGTGCCTAGACACATTTTTCACATGTCAGGAGTTTATTCTACAGATTTGTATTTTTATTGCTTTCTGGTACAAACTTTATTTAACACTGTTCTGATTAATTCTGATAAACACCTTGCAAAAATAATATTCCAATGCAGCAGACAACAGATTTTGTTCAAATGATCCTTATGTCAAAAAGCTACACGTGAGACAACTAAATAGATTCTTAAAGAGTACCAAATAGTATAGTTAACCAACCTTCTCCCATTGAAGCAATAGATACGTAAAACTGTGCTTTAATCTAACTCCAGATTTTCTTAAATTATTTATTTTTCATGAATCAAGAAATTCTATATCAATGCATAATTTGCTTCGGTTTTGGTCTTGCAGTGATA
The DNA here is from genome assembly GCF_026122565.2 of Emydura macquarii macquarii. Taxonomy (NCBI): domain Eukaryota; kingdom Metazoa; phylum Chordata; order Testudines; family Chelidae; genus Emydura; species Emydura macquarii. The sequence continues at coordinate 18,317,352 of NW_027131527.1, read as the reverse complement.
GTAAAATAGGCACTGGAGCCAGCTGGATTATTGTTACATAGGTATGGTCTCCTCTTGTCACATTTGGGGCTTCTTTTTGTCTGTGCTATCTTCTCTTTTTGTTCTTTTTGGCATATATATGTGTGAATGTTATTTTCCTGTTATTATGTTGTGATAGCTCTTCTGTGTTCTCAGTTTTATTGCATTGCTCTGTTATTTCTGAACAAAATAACATTATTTTTCATTGTAAAACCTTAAAATAACCCAATAAAATAAAATGTGCAAAGGCAGTTAGTCACGCCTGAGCAGTGTTGTCCACAGTTGGGAACTGGGGTATAAGATTTGGAATCCAGTGGATAAACTTTGGGTGGTGTGAAGGGGAACACTCACTGGCAGTGCATCCTACTGGTCAAGCTAAGGTTGTCTTTCTCATTATAGCTTCCACTGTGGCGTTACCTTTCTCACGATAGCTTCACTGTGTGGGGCTCTGTCCTTTTAGCAACTCAGCCCTCCAGCTGGGTAACATGTTCAAATCCACCCCTTCAGGGTACATATAAATGTGGATGTCTTCTGAAATCAGCAAGGGCTTCACAACTTGTCTTCTAGGTTGGGGTCTTAGAGTCTGGACTCTTGCACCTTCAGGATCTTCCCCAGCTAGGTTCCCTGCTGAAGGATAAATTTCTGTCATTGTCCCCTCTTTAGAAGTTGATAGGGCAGCCTGGGCCCACAATCTCCACCGGGCTCTGATCCAGATGGGCACCTGCTTTTTGGGGTGCTATGCAGGCTTGGTTGGATCAGTATCTCCAAGCTTCAAGCAGCAAGATCATAGGTCCACCCCCACCCACTGTCTGCCTTCATGCTGAGCTGCTGTTTTCCTTTTTAAGCTCTGTCTCTAGCTTGTGCAGGTTTTGCAGGTGCTGCAGCGTGGAACCACCTGGCCCCACTGTGAGGTTTGTGTACCCGATCAAAGGTGGATACAGAGCAAAGTTAAATCTGTAGTTTTTCAAATGACAATGCCATCTGTGTTGGTTCTGGACACTTTGTGATCAGTGTGGATACCAGTGAGACACGGTACGCCCAATTTGCAGATCAATAAGGTTTAATGTGCAAGGCTTTTTTTAAATTATACTAGTTAGATACAAAGCCTAAAATTAACTACAATATATCATACTCACTAAGCCTGGAGAGCTAAGCAGTCACTCAGAAGGCTGTATACAGGAATGGCTTTCTTCAGGGGCCCCGCCAGGGAGTCAGTGGCCTCTGATCCAACTGGCAGCACCCCCTGCAGAGTCAGGTGTTGATGGAGCGCCCCCCTTTGTCTAAGTGGTAACTACTTATACCCTTCCATAAACAACCTTCACCTAATTATCATATATGCTAATTACCTACATTGGGTTTCCACCCTTAACTACATTCCATTTTTACCATAATAATTGGGGTGATCAAAACAACATCTGGTGATAGGAGGGGGTGGAGTAAAAGTATGCCCCTTGGCAATAAAACAATGTACCCCAGACATTCAAGGATAGCTTCTTGTTCCTATCACCGTTATCTATGTGCAGCTGCAAGCATACAGTATCTGTATTTTGTTTTATGTGCCATGCGATGCAGAAACTGAAACATCTCTACTGTTATTCAGTCTCTGCCAACTGAAAGATGTCATGCTACAGGGTTCAGAATAGCCAAGCAAGCAATTGAATGCTATGCTAAGCCTGTAGGACAGAGGTCAAGCAACTCAAATTGTATTGGGCCTCTAACATTCCCCTCCTTGGTGGCTGTCATAACTTAATAGGCCACCACAATGACTTTTTGATACACACCTTCAACTATGGTTTAAGGCACCCCAACCGGGGTCCGAACGATTAGTGTTTTCTTGTTGGCAGGGTATATCGCAGAGCGCCGCCTTACTTGTATGCTGGGGTCTTTTAGGCCCTTGAGTCGCTTTAGGGATCTTTTAGTCCACCAAAAGAGTCCCACTGCAGTCATCATAGAAACTATCTGCAATACACACACGAGCACAATGGGATGCAGGGCTAGATTAAAAATCCCAGTGGCAGTGGGGGACCACCCCAATAGGGTTTCCCACCAACTGTGCTTTGTGGCAGCTTTTGCAGCATTTAGGACTTCGATTACTTTAGTCCCATCATGTTTAACTATTAAATTTACAGTCTTTAATTGTTCCTGAATGTGTTAAAGCAGGGTTATTATGTTTGAATATGTTAGCATGCGTTGTACCAAATTAGTATTGACTTCCAATATCACAGGTTGAACATATTTTACAACATTAATATTTACTATTAATAACTGAAATATATATTTTTGATACTTTATAAACTACATTACACAATTCCAATACAGCAACATTGCAATAACATTTGTTTTGGGCAGGATTAACCTTTTTTAATAAATTTCATTAATTACAACTTGGGTACATTGCATGTGTACACAAACACAATCTTGTCCAATGTACACAATGGTAGAATTAATGCTATTATTGGGTAACAAAGCATATTGACAATTTCATATATTCAATTTATTTTTTTTACAAGGGTATGTAAATTGTGTAAGTTTTTTTACAAATATATTCCGATTTTGATCCCAACACGGCTTTACGTGTGCAGCTTTGTAAACTAACCAATTGAGTTTCATTTTTTTTTTTTAATCCCCATGTTAGGTGTTTAATAGGCCATAACACTCCACTAAGTCCTTGTCCGATGAGACCTTGGCGTATTCCTTGATCCCAAAGTTGTGCTTGTATGTAACCTAAAGCTTTGGAGGTAGCATTTATTATAATTTTTGTGAGATTTAATAGGCTTAGGCATGCTTTTTTATTATTTATTTCCCAGGGTACTAATATATTTTCAAGTAACTTCTTTTCATATCCCAAAACTGAATGTGTGTGTACTATGGGATCTGATAGGGCTCCAAGGCTTTTGCCTAGGATGCTTAATTTGTTTGTCAAAACTTTTTTATTAATTGCATTCAGCACTTCTGCTGATGCTTCTATACCTCCCAAAATATTTTCTTCAATGTCTCGCTTGGAACGTGCATGTGTGTTAGCATTGTGTGTTACCCAGATGTTCATTCAGTGCAGCCATTCTTGTACTAAGGGTGTTACAAATGGTGCGCAATGGGGATGTAGGTGGGATATGTTCATATTTTGAATGCCTACATGTACTTTTACAAGGTGTACCTTTGGAGTCTCCAGTACTTGGCTCTTATAATATTTTTTTAACACCAAGTTCCCAACATTGTATTTTTTGGGCTTAGGAGCACAATGTACAACTACACTCAGGTAGGTGTTTATGAACATCACTGCACTTGCAGAGGGATTAACTAAAACCAATTGTGGATAGTATATCTTTACTTCAGTAACAGGTGTCTTTTCCTTTAGTAGGTGGAATATCCCCATGTAGTAATAGCTAAAATCAGCTTTATTATAAATTACTTTAGACCGATTTTGACACCATAACAGTATGTTGCTCTGTTCCTCTCTGGTCCAATTTACTTTGTGTAAATAAATCAAATTATCTGAACCAGCTTTTTCTCGGGGGGGTACTCATTTTGGTGACATTAATTATGAGTTGCCCCTCAAAATTACAAAAAGTCATTATCTTAAGCTCCAAAGCATCTTTCCCCAGCCACACGGTAGTGGGCAGGGGTAGCATCCCACAACATTTGTCTGAGATTGCACCATCTTTTCCATTTACACCAACATAGCACAGCTGAGGCTTGACAAAGCCCTGGTTGGGATGATATAGCTGAGGTTAGTCCTGCTTTGAGCAGGGGGTTGGACTAGATGACCTTCTGAGGTCCCTTCCAACTCTAATATTCTATTCTATGATTCTGTGAAACACACACAATAAAACAATAGCAAGAACACCATACAACTTTTTTTTATATTGCATATCTTAATTTTGTGCTTTCGTGTGCTGTCTTGGATTTGTCTACAAACAAAACACAAAACAAAAGCGGGATCTATAGACCCCAATTAGTATCAATTATTTACAAGATATATTTAATCTTCATATCTGCTGTTGTTCAGCGGCCTACCAAACCATATGGCATAATAGAGGAATTGTACTGTGGTATTTTATAATTCCCCTTACTTATAAACTTTATTGGTCCTGCTGAGAACCACATGAGTTGGCCATCATTACACTCAATTTAGGTGTTGCCTTTCCATGCCTTGAGCTGTGAAGAATGAAACCAATATAATGTTGGTTTTTTTATTTTTAATTTCTACCTGATATACAGTGGGACTGGCTTTATCCACTATAAACACAGGTCCCATCCATTGTGGGCTTAAAGCATGTGCAAATTTCTTTGTAACTCTATACAGCACTCAATCTCCAATTTGCCATTCTTGGGGTTTTAATATGGGACCAAATTGCTGATCCATTTTCCTAATATTTATACCAAGTGCATTGGCCACTTGCTGATGTATGTGTGTAATATTTTGTAGCAACTGCGACAATTTGTGTTGGAGCTCATCTGGAGGACCATTTGTCCACCAGTGCTCCAAGGATCTCACCTTAAGTCCTGTTATAACTTCAAAGGGGGAATACCCATAGGCTGCTTTTGTTACTCTCAAAGCCATGAGTATCAAGGGCAATTTGGCATCCCAATCTCTGCCTTGAGCATTGATTATTTTTTTCAAAGCAATTTCAAAATTTGATTAGTGCGTTCTACTGCTCCTGAACTTTGAGGATGATATGGTATATGCCATTTTTGTTTTATGCCTAAGGCTTCACAGGTGTATTTTAAAATCTTACCAATAAAATGAGGACCATTATTACTATTAATCTCCTTTGGTAGCCCCCATCTGGAGAAAACGTGATTTACCAGTATTTTAGCTGTGGCATGGGCAGTGTTGTTTCGAGTGGGAAAGTCCTTGACCCATTTGGTAAATGGATTAATAATTACTAAACAATAACGATGGCCTATTTTACTGGGAGGTAACTCCATATAATTCATCTGGATGCGACTCCAGTGTCCTTCAAGCCTCTGGTGGCCTAGTGAGCCTTTCTTTTTAGGAACATCTGGGTTGTTTACTGAACAAGCTAGGCAATTGTTTACCCAGCGTTCCACACCTCGTTTCATCTCGGGCCACCATCTTACTGTTTTTAAGTGGCTCAAAGTTTTTTCTATTCCAAAATGGCCATTTTCATGCACTGCTTGTATTAAATCATCTTGTTGTCCTGTTGGAACAATCCATACTGGTATTTCTTGATCCCCCTGTTTGGCCATAAGCAAACCACTTGAATTCTGTTCAATTTTCCACTCCTTCACCTCCCCTTGTTGCAGTAACTGTTGTAGGGTAGCATCACTTTTCTGCAAAACTGTTAAATCTATAATGGGTACAGATTCCTTTTGAATTTCCCGAGCAACAGCTATTGGAGTGATTGCCATTCTGCACCTGTTTGTGCCCCCTCCTTGGCTGCTTTGTCTGCCTTATTGTTCCATTACTCCTAATTTCTTATGGGCAGGTACTTTTAGTAGCCAGATTGGAGCTTGGTGTTGCAGTCCGGCTTCCCATAATGCTTCAATTTTTCCAGCATGACAGATGGGTTTACCATCTAAGCTATGCATGTTTTTTTTTCTTCCATATGGGCATCCAATCTAAGAATGCTCTTATAGCTCAGTCAGAGTCTGAGGCTATAACTACAGGGGTATTAGTCTCAGCACCCATTAATGCAGCATGCACAGCAACAAGTTCAGCTGCTTGTGCAGAGTGTGGCGTGCAGCTTCATGCCATAAGGATTCCATCCGGATAGCGAATTGCTGCGTACCCTGTTTTGGGAGATTGTTGTATCATGTAAGAGGATCCATCCACAAACTAAACCTCTGGCTTTCCATGTAGAATTTCTATGGCTTCCCATCCACTTACAGACTGAAAAGGATTGGGAAGGGCTGGTTCCATTGGAGGGAGAGGGCAATTATGCTCAGCACCCTCAGTAATCAAAGCATATGGGGCCTGGTTGGAAGCTGTAGGTGACTGGACTTCCACATTTCTATTTATTAAAGCTATGGTCCATTTAGCCAATGTAGGGCTGGATACATGCCCTTTTTTTAATTTTCCCAGACACTATGTACTTAAAAGGGGTGTGGGTCGTTTGCAAAATAATTGGGGCAGAACCAGTAAGGTATTGCCAGTGCCCCAAGGCCCATACCAATGCCAACATTTTTTTTTCACAAGGGGTAAAAATAATCTCTTGCCCTTCCAGTAGTTGAGAGGCAAATGCCACTGACTTTTGACCGGAAGTCCCCTCCTGGCTTAAAATTCCCTATTCCCATTGGGGAATGAGCTAACTGCAACACAAATGGTTTAGTATTATCTGGGTATGCTAGTACAGAGGCGGAGATTACCGCTTGCTTCAGTTTTAATAGGGCCTGATTCTGTTCTGGGCCCCACTTTCAGGGTACTCCCTTCCTCAGTAGTTGATACAGTGGCTGTGCCTTTAAGGCAAAATTCTCCACATGGTTGCGGAGCCATCGTGTAAGACCTAAAAAGGAACGCAATGCAGAGACATCAGTGGGTGCTGGCAGTTTACAAATTACACAATCTGCATATCTAAAGTTGAAAGAAACAAACAATTGTATTGCACTATCCTTACTAAACATACTCTACATAAATGGGATAAAATAAATTAAATGTTTTGATTCAAAACTTTCCACTCTTTGATGATATCATCAGACCTTTAAGTTCTTTCCTCTAGTGTGTGACTCTCATTGTTATAATGGCTGGAAATGGAGGGAGGCATGCTAGTGAGCCGCCTCCTTGGAATTAGTAAGTGTTTATCTTTAGATAACATCCAGAAAAGTTTCCCATGTGCTGGGATTTCTTTGTCCCAGTATTTACAAACCAAACACTTCGTCTCTGAAACTGAACAAATTAAAGGTCTAAATAAAATTACATGGAATATGACAATCCTACACTATGAGCGGAACAACTTCTCTGGTTCTCCACACCTCCTTAGCAGCAACTTATTTCATTCAACTTTCATTCCTTAAAAAAAGCTCAGGAATTAAAGGATTAAAGTTGGTTAAGGTTCCTTACATGGCCCTGTGTAATAAAAATTGTCAAGTCATTTCATTTAGATGATGCATAGCATCTGTTTTACTTATTTAATGTGCTTGTCATACGCAGTGTCTGTGTTAACACCTGCATTAAAAGCCATCGTTGTTCTCTGTGCATGTATAGCTTGGTTTTCCAAGGTGATGAGAACTCATAACTCCCATTGATGCCAAACTTTTACGTTTATTATTGTTACCCAAAATTTAAAATAGTTATTAAAATATAAACCAAATTATAAAAATTGTTTTATTAAATGCAGCCACAAATTTTTCAACCTGATGCTATGATGGGAAAAGTACCTTTGTTTACCCTGAAGCAATTAAAAACATGATCTCTCCTTTCAAGATTAGCTGTTCAGGCAAAATACCACAGTGGGAAGTAATACTGCAGTTGATGCCCACCACAAGAAACAAAGTAGGTCAAGCCAAAGGAGCTTTGTTGCCATGGTGACCATTTAGTATCCAGTTGAAAAGGGGATGTGGGTGACTTACTGCAAAAGTGCTAGGTTAGGTATACAATCCAACATCAGGGCTTAAATCAAATAGATTATTTTTATGAAGACCTGGCAGGGGTCAATATTGTAATTCTCTAATCCTCCTTTTGTGGTTTGATATCATTCTCTTTTTAGAACTTACTAAACTACAGGCTACAATTGAGTTTGAATGATCTATTGTGGCTGGGGGGTTTTCTCCTGTCACCAGTGGTTACATTGTCATTGCCTTAAGGGAATCTTAAACTATGTCTCTTTGTATCTTCACTAATTTATGGATCTGACTCGTTTTCTATAGCACTATGCTTGCTTCAGATTCATAAATCCATCTCACATTTCAAAATGACATCCTAGAAGGTGAACATAGAAGCAGAACTCTGGTATCCCTGGAATAGTCACAGTAGGGACAGAACACATTTGTTGCCTTTTTATCCTTCTATTTGCAGTGAAAGGATGCAATAAGATTCTTAAAACTATAGTGAATCTTTGTGAGAATGTTCTGTCCGAGATTTTGAGCACTTTGCAGTTACTACAGGAAATCTTTTATTTTTCAAAACTAGCCAAGTGTTTTTGATGAAAATGTGAAGAGGGCCTTTATGTGCAACTTCCACAGACATTGTAAGAGAGAAATCTGCATTCATTTTCTCAATTGACCTGTTACGACAGAGCTGACAGACACAAGATGCTTTAGGGAGATATGGCATGGTGTTTGCTTTTCTTATGGAATTTGATACAGCAGCTGGTCCTCAGCACCCAGAATGGGTTGAAAAAGAAAAAGGAAGAGTTAAGAATTGAGAGGGGAAGAAATAATATTGAAGTATGATTAAAGGTATTGTTGTAAAATAAAGGATTAGGGATTTAAAAGGCCATGAGACATAGCCACTGTGTCTTTTATGTCTGTTTTGACAGTGCAATGTACTGGCCAAAAATGTGCAGAAAGTCTGATCAAAGAGTTTGGATTGACTGAGATGTCAGCCTTTTGCAGGCCTCATAATGGTGATAAAATATTAGCATCTCTTTATTTTGAGAATTACATTTATACAACGTGTTCGTTTGAACACGCTACAAAAGCGATGGAGTTTTAGTGAACATTTTTGCAATGTGGAAGGCCAAGTTGGCTACTGTTGCTGTTTTAGTAGGTTGCTCTAAATAAAGTCTGCACCCACCAATTTGTTTTAGCAGTGTTGTTAGTAGTAGTGGTATAGTATAGCGCAGAAAACACAATCAGGATTTGGGTCCTGTTGTGTTGGAAACTGTGCAAGCACATCATAAAAGACAATCCCTACACGGAAGAGTTTAAAATCTAAAACAAGCCAGAACAGGTGGGTCACACACTCAAAGAGTAGAGGAGGTAGGATGGGGTAACAATGGTAGGAAGATCGAATCATAGAAATGTAGGGCTAATAGGGACCTTGAGAGATCATCTAGTCCATAGTTTCTCAACCTGTGGTATGCATACCCCTGGGGGCACGCGAGACACAGGCAGGGGGTACGCAGCAAAAAACCCTGTGAAGGGAGGCAGGCAGCAGCTGCTGGTTTCTGGGGGCCAGGTGACAGCCGCCCGTGGCTTCCAGACCCCAGCTGGGAAGAAGGCAGCAGCTGCTGGTTTCACCAGGTCCCACCTCTTAGCTGGAAGCCAGGCGGCAGCCACCCCAGTCTGGGAAGCCGAGCGGCAGCTGCCCCACTCCTGCCCAGTCCCAGCTCCCAGGTGGGAGCCCGGCGGCAACCTACTGCGCCCTTTGAGCGGGGCTCGCAGCTGGGTGGCTGCCACCCATGCCCCGGCTCTGGGCCAAGAGACAGCTTCCCATGTCCTGGCTTGAAGATGGGCCTGCCGCCTGCCCACATCCTCAGGTCCCAGCCTGTACAGAAGTCTCCTCCGCCCGAGCAGGTGGCAGTCGCCCACCTCCCAGGCTGGCAGCCAGGCGGCAGCCACCTGTAACTTGCCCAGGTGGCAGCTCCCCTCCCCGGCTCAAAGCCCGGTGCCCAGAAAGCCAGACAGAGAGCCCAGTGGCTTGCCCGGTCCAGGAGCTGGGCTCTACCCACAGGTTTGCTTGTCAATTTCACTGCTCTAGCTGAGCAACTAATACTGCCCCAGATTTTACCAGTATAAAAATCTTAAGAGGGGTCCACACAGTGTGATTTGCCCCAGGCCTGCACCCCCCAAGGACAGCCATGGGGAGCGCTGCAATCTGCTCTGATGGGCTGCTACTGCCTGCTAACACCTCACAAGTTCCCGCCTGTGTGAAGAGAACACCACATGATCCTGCCGTCAGGCCATAGTGTTTGGCTGGCATTGACCTTTGCTCCTATATGAAGGAAGGGGATGAGGAAGGAGGGGAGAAACAACAGAGGGTATTGTGATCTGCCACAGCCACACAGCACTGCAGAACTCAGAACTCTCCTGTTTTACGAGAAATACAGTCGTCCAGCAGTAAAGGGGAAAAATGTATTTCTCAATGTGGAAAATTGAGTGTTGGGGTACTTATTAAAATTTTCAGAAGTTAGGGGGTACTTGCTACTTGAAAGGTTGAGAAACACTGATCTAGTCCAACCCCATGTGCTGAGCCAAGACCACGTATTCCTAGACAACTGCTGGCAGGTGTTTGTCTAACTCAGTTCTTAAAAACTTCCAAAGACGGGTGCCACAGTCTCCTTTGAAAGACTATTCCAGTGCTCAACTCTCCTTATGGTTAGAATGTTTTCCCTGATATCTAACCTAAATCTCCAGTGCTGCAGAGTAAGCTGATTACATCTTCTCCTGCCTTCCGTGGACATGGAGAACAGCTGATTACCATCCTCATTATATCAGCCCTTAACGTATTTGAAGACTGTTATCAAGTCCCCCTCTCAGTTGTCTATTCTCAAGACTAAATATGCCCATTTTTTTCAATCTTGTCTCAAAGGTTTTCAAAACCTGTCTCCAATTTGTCTACTTCTTTCTTAAAGTGTGGCACCCAGAACTGGACGTAGTACTCTTGTTGAGGCCTCACTAGTCCACATAGAGCAGGACAGTTACCTCGTATGTCTTACATACAACACGCCCTGTTAATACACCCCTCAATATTAGCCCTTTTCACAACTGCCTTGTTGTTTCATGTTCAGTTTTTGATCCACTATGACCCCAGATTCTTTTCAGCAGAACTGCCACCTAGACAATTAATCCTCATTTTATAATTATGCATTTGATTTTTTCCTTCCTAAATATAGTACTTTTCACTTGCCTTTATTAAATTTCAACTTGTTGATTTCAGACCAATTCTCCAATTTATCAAACTCATTTGAATTCTAATCCTGTCCTCCAAAGTGCCAGAACCCCTCCCAGCTTGGCATCATCTGCAAATTTTGTAAGCATAATTTCCACTCCATTATCTAAGTCATTAATGAAAATATTGAATAGTACCAAACCCAGGACAGCCCTCTTCAGGATCACCTTAGATACATCCTCCCAGTTTGACAGCAGATCATTGATAACTTCTCTCTTAATACAGTCTTGCAACCAGTTTTGCACCCACTTTATAGTACATTATTGAGACCTCATTTCTCTAGTTTACTTATCAGAATGTCATGTGGGATTGTGTCAAAAGCCTTACTAAAGCCCAAATATATCATGTCTACAGTTTCCCTCTTACCCACTAGGCCAGTAACCCTGTCAAAGAATGAAATTAGGTTCATTAATGAAATTTGGCAAGCTTTATTCTTGACAAATCCATGCTGGTTATTCCTGATAACTCTATTATCCTCCAGGTGATTACAAATTGATTGTGTAATAATTTGTTCCAGTATCATTCCAGGTATCAACATTAAGCTGACTGGTCTCCAATTCCCTGGGTCTTCTTTATTCCCCTTTTAAAAGATTGGTACTGTGTTTGCCCTTTCCCCAGTCATCTGGACCTCACCTGTCCTCCAGGAGTTCTCAGAGGTAACCACTAACAGTTCAGAGACTGCTTCAGATAGTTCTTAAGTACCCTCGGGTGAATTTCATCCAGTTCTGCTGACTTGAATACATCTAATTTATCTAAATAATCTTTAACCTGTTCTTTCTGTATTTTGGCTTGCATTCCTTCCCCCTTGTTAATATTAATAGTGTTAAGTATCTGGTTGCAACTGATTCTTGAGTGGTTCCTTAGAGTAAGTCTGTGTAAGTACATTTTTGAGTCAGTTTGTGTTCTGAGATCTAAATAATCAAGATATACTAATGATATCTGTAATCGCTACTAGCCACCGGCTGTGAATATGAAAGTTGTTAACGCAATCAAGATGAAAGTTGTTAATGCAATCAAGATGAAAGTCTAGATAAGAAAGGAAAACCAGAGGAAATAGTGCTCTAAATTACATTTCTGAGGGTTAATGAATAACTTCCCGGTTGGTGTCCACAGTGTAATTTATTTTCTTGATTTATAGTTGTCTGTAAGCGTGATGAATTACAGTGCGCATATGGATATCTGGATTCACAAATGAAAGCACAATGTAAGAACTGGTCTACACTACACGATTAGGTGGACATAAGCTGCCTTATTATGTCAGTGTCTACACTACAAACCTTCAGCCACCGATGTAAGTGCCCTACTACACCGACATAATAATTCCACCTTCTTGAGAGTTAGGGCAATGCAGTGTCTGTGTAGACACTGGATCCCTTACATTGGCTGTCTTGCCAATTTCACAGCTCCTGCCATGAAACTGACAAAACAACTGGGGGGGCTTCTCACTCCCACTCCCAGTCAGGAACAAGGGTGAGAAGCCAGGTGGCTTCAGATCTGCTCCCCTACTCCCACTCACAGCTGGGAGAAAAGCCCAGGCGGCTTTGGACCCCACTGGGAGCAGGCAGCCTTGTCAATTTCACAACTCAGTGAGCTGTGAAATTTTCAAGGCTTATCAGCTACCGGCAGGGAGCAAGTGGAAGGGGGTGAGAAGCACAGGCATCTGGGAGTGGAGTCACCAGGAGCCCCAGCAGCTGGGACTCTACTCCAAGAGCTGGAGATCAGCTGGGTTCCCGGTTGGGAGATGTGTGGTTCGCAGCTCCCTACACTGCCCCCCTTCAGTCGGTGGAAGCGCTCCTGGTGAGGACGTGCACCACCAACAGAAGGAGGCCATAGTGTGGACATTAGCCACCACAGTAGTTCAGTAATTACTGTGGTGGCTGTAAGTCGATATAATATAGGTTGACTTAGGGCTGTAGTGTAGACATGCCCTAAGTGTATTCATGTTGACTGTATGGAAGTCACTTGATCAATTTTTTTCTTTGCTCCTGGGAGAGACTGTTTAACATGGGGGTGGGAGGCTAGTGATGAGGAGAACTATTGGTATTCTATGTGAGCTTGCATACAGAAGTGTTTATCCTTTTTTCATCACTCATCATAGATTATTCACGATCATCATACAGCTCAGTATGCCCATTAATAGACTTGAGGAAATTCATTCCTAATAGCCCACCTGGAGAGGAAACATACTAATGCAAAAATGTTAATTGGTGAGTGCTTTGTCCCTCAGGGGCCATTTGATAAACCTCTGCTAAAAGCAGTTAAACATGAAAGAATAAGTAAGGTGTTAGAGTTTGATTATTTCAAGAATTAACAATTGTTAATATGCAGAAAACACTTAAGATGGGTTTGTTATGCCAAAGAAAAATGTAGTCATGGCTTCTGTAATGGAGACCCTGCAAGGATGAGTTCATGTCTCAATCTACTTTCTTTCAAATAAAATTAAAATAGTGAAACCAATAAGAACCTATGATTGCAGTGTAAATAATTGTGACTTCATCTGGAAATTGAAATCAAACATATTCAATTCAGATAGTTTTGTTCTCAGGGGATATTTTAAAATCTTTATAGAAGATCTGATAGGAGATAATTGTTGATTGCAAAGAAAAATAAAAACACATTGAGACTGAAGATAAGCACAAAGTCTTTGAAAGACGCCTGGGAATAACAAAAAAGACACCAGATATCTTGTATATGTTTGTAAAAGTTTAAGGGTCAAATGCAGAACTGATTGTTCTCATTACAATTAAGCTTATCTCTGAAGTTGGTTGTGTGTTAGTAAGTAAGCAATTAGACAATTCTTTGAAACATTTCAGCAGGGAATATTGTGTGTAACTCAGGTTTCCAGGTTACATAAAGATGCTGTAGCTACAGTTAGAGATCTGATGCACTCTGCATCCAAGATTCAGTCTTGGAGAAAGAACAATTGGTGTGTGGTGTATTTACCTGGTTTTAGTGAAATACTGTGGCAATGTTTTATTGCCATTATCATATAAATACTGTGTATAATAATAATAATAGTAATAATAATACATATTTTTTAAAAATCTTTTCACATTTTTAGGCTTATTGGTTGAGTATGAAGACAGTTCCTCACACCCTTCTGGTTGGCTGATTCTAGTATTTAAACCAAGAAGCCAGCATGAGGAACTGTCTGAGCAACAACACAAACTGAATTCCTGCTTCTCTCCAGACCCTGCTTTTGGTAGACCCTAGACTCTGATGTCTGACCCTGGTTCATTCTTGGCCTTGCTATTTGATTGCTGTCTATAATCAGACGCCCAACCCCAACAACCTAATATTCTGATTCAGCTCTACCCCAATTCTGCTATTCACCTGTTGCCTGCAACTTGGTGCATGACCCTGACTTCCTGGCATCCTCAACTGGGATGTGGTGGTCTGACCTACTAGTCAGAGCAGGGGTTGGGAGTCAGGCTGGGTCAAATATCAGGAGGTTGGAGTCTGAGGCGGCAAAAAGGCAAAACCAAGAGTCAGGAGACAGGCAGAGTCAAGTCACTGGAAGATCAGCAGCAGGGAACAGGTGCTGTAGGGGAAGCAGTCCTAAGCAGGGAGAACCCAGGACTGGGGTGTTCTGTCAGAGTTCAGCTCCTACTCTGATAATAGTTAGCAGATCACTGGGTGTCATGTTAGAGTTTATTTGCATCAAAGAGTCATACGGACCAGGGTTCAAACTTATGGTCCCTGACATCTGGCTTGATTCCAACTTTGCTATCTGCCTGCAACTTGGTGCCCAACGCTGACTTCCTGGCATTCGGACCCAGCTCACTCCTAACCCTGCTACTCATCTCCCAATCAAAACTTAGCAGCTTTCCAGGGCACACCAACCACCCACAGTGCAGCCATAACAGCCATAGTTTGGAGAGTGGAAAATTACTAGGACAAAGGAACCAGGTTATGGTGGTAGGACTTACAAAGTTGAGGGATTCAGAGTCATCCAGGAAGATGTGAGCATGAGACAGGGGAAAAACACAGGCATGCTTTCATACCAGGAGAGGCCTAGTTTTAGCTACAGAACCAACCAAGCTCAAAGCAAGCTGACCAGGAGAGAGAGAGAGGCTCCATGATTGAGAAGACAAGCTATCTTTCAACTCTGGGTGGCCCCAAAGGACTTGGATCAGTGTAAAGAATGCCCTTGAGTGGTAAAGAATGTTTTTGAGTGGTAAAGAAAGTGAGGAAAGGGAAATGTGTTTAGGGTTTATTTCTGTATAGATCTGTGTGTTTCTCATGTGTAGAATTCTATGCAAAGTCTCTTTGTTTTGTATTACATGCATCACAGCCCAAGTTCTGGGTGAGGGTGTGTTTAAGCTACAGAAAGTGTGTGAAGGGTTAGTACTGATCCCAGAGGCCTGACATTTGGGCTGTGAGATTTCATGTCTCAGGAAGACATGCTAAATGGAGGGTACACACCCTGAGAGTGTTCCTAAGCATTCCAAGCTAAGGACAGTGCACAGACTTTGTTCAGACTCTGGAGGCTTAAAGCACTTGGGATCCAGTGGTTGGATCCTCTTACAGCAGTCTGAGTGGCCAAGAGGGGGCACTTGACTAGATCTGCAACAGCAGGAAAAGAGCAGAATATAACATATTTGAAAATACACCTTCGCCTGACTATCTGCAGAGGAGTTAAGACACAAAGATGCCAAACAGCAGCCTTGTTCTGGGCTTTGTCAGCAAAAAACCTCTGGATTACTGAGAAATACTGATATATATCCAGAAGGGAAAGGTGTAGTTGAGATTTCACCTGCATGAGTTTTTTCTTGGTACTGCCAGCTCTCTTGTAAAGAAGGTTAAAATTCACCATAATGTTATGAGGCAACGTCACTCAGAAATGTAATTATCAGTGAGATTTCAGAGAAGGTTGCCAGCCATCATGCATTACATAAGATGGTCAACCATGGATGTGATTGATTTAACATCTAAACATTTTGGCTAAAAGGTTTCTTTCCATCTTGTATATCAAAATATTTAGCTGCTGAGCTGATGTCTGCATTGCTGTTAAAGTTCTCATAGATAATATTGTCTTTGGAGATGTCAGTATGATTGTGAATGGCAGATCAAATTGTTGTTCTGTATTTTCCTGGAAGTGGATTTTCCGGGCTTTACCCAAAATGTTGAGATGAGTAGTAGCGGTTAGTAAACTTTTGGATAAATACCTATGTAATGTAAAATAGATCTGCTTGGTGGTTGATATAACTTGCCCTACTGTACATATAGCTTTTTGGAACATTTTCTAATATGTAGTCATGAATTGATATTTTAAAATATATTTGGTTATTATCTATGATCCCCTTTTATTATGGAATAATAAAGTCCATTTTCCCATCTCAAATCCGTATTTAGAAAGTGCATGCATTTATCTTCAATGTTATGGAAAGTAGTGCATGATTTTTTCCATGTAATTGTAGCTGACCCCAAGGTGAACTTGACTTAATGCCTTTGCCTCTGGCATGGTTTCTTTCTGAGAATGTTCTATGTGTTTGATTTTAGTACAGCAATAATATGTTGATCTTCTATTTTTTGTACAAAGTATGAAACATCCTTGGATGTAGACTGTATCCATTAATGTACTCTTAAAAGACCACTGAAGAAGGAATATCAAACAGTTCAAAAGTCAAGAAGATAAAAGAGTAATGGAATGTGCTTCAGTATAGAAGACCCTGGGAATTCCCTTTGGGCTCTTTCTCCCCACGACAGGAGACACTGGTAGTAATATAACTGAGGTGAAGGAATGCAGCCAGCAACATATATTGTGATCTGGTAGCTGGCTTTCAGATACTGCTATCTGGAAAAAATGATACTGCCATTCACAGCTATGAGAAAGATGCGCATTCATGCAGAGAACTAAGGTGATTTTTAGAGAAGCACTGGGAGATGGCATTATACTGCCATGTCATTGCACTAGTAGCATGACATAGCACTTAAATCTGTTACATTGTTTTCCAGAATGAAAACATCTTAAATAATACAAGTTCATGCTTTTATTACTGCAGACTTTAGAGTTAAGGAAGTTGCTCTTTTTGCTGTTTTACTAAAGCATATTTTTTCATTAAAGTCTTTGACGAAAGTGAACATCTTTACCTGCTAATTTCTAAGTTTTTTATTAGCAAAGTACAAGAAAGGTTAAGTATAAAGCTTTTTGTGATTAGATAGAGATGTTTAGATGCATTCTCAGTTATGATTTACAATTGTCTTGGTATCTGGCTATTTGCCTGACAGACTACACATAATGAGCTTGCTCTAAAAGGGTTTAGCAAGCTAAGATATAAAGTAGGAAAAAGTATCTATTTAAAAATAGAAAAGTATAATTAGCAGAAAATAAACTCTTGCAGAAAGCATTTATAATGAGTGACCTTGTTTGGAGCTATATATTAAATACAGTCTTGATGACTTAACTCACCATCCCACAACAGATTTGATAAAATGATGATTTTGCTTTTCTTGCCCTTTCTTTATGATGTCATCCATTGTGAAATATTTTTGTCTTTGTCTTTACACTCAGTGCTAATAAAAATATTGAGCTGAGTTTGTTTTCCACAGTTGTGACTTTTGCTTGATGCACATGCTCAAATGTTTCAGGATTGGTAAAGAAGCCTCCTAGACAGCTTTTATCTTTAAGATATCAGCTGCATCTTGATGCTATTATATTTTTATATTAAGAGTTTTATATAAAGTCCCTACTGGTGTGGGAACCATCAGAAAATAGTTGGCTAAGACTTGAATTATGTATCTGCAAAGTGGTGTCATGCTGGGTATCATAAATTATTTCCCCATAGAACCTGCCTGACACCAGAATGTGTAATTAAAAGTATTAGCAATTTTTAAAGTTTTAAACTATTTTAACAATGTGCTTAATATGAACTTCTAGCAATGTATCTTAGTAAACATGGACCATGAGCACCAGGAAGTTAATGGAGCATATGAATTTTCAATCCTGAACAATCTCAATGTTCCTGAAGGCTTTTAACTTGAGCTAAAGCACAGTGAGAATTAAATCTGATCAGATGGTATTGTTCCCAGTGTCACTGATCAATCATTGCACTAGGCTTGGGAGAGAGGAGAAATGGTTTTCCCAAAGCCATTCAGCAGTTCAGTGGAGGAGCCAGGAATAAACCCTGGTCTTCTGATAGCTAGTCTAGTGCTCTGGCAATAAACATATTGCCTCTGTACATTTTGAGATTCACCCATCCCCAGTTCACATCTTACAGTGAATATAAAATGAAGTCAAATGTAAACGCTCAAATTAAATGCAGTATATCCTAGTGGACAGTGTATTTGGATTGGCATTTAGGAGACCTGGATTCTGTTTCTGGCTCAGTGACCTGGTCTGCTAGGTGACATAGGACAAGAGTCTTCACCTTCTCTGCCTCGGTTTCCTCATCTGTAAAATAAGGATAATGATACTAACCTACTTTGTAAAGTTCTCTAACATCTGCTGATGAGAAGTGCTATATAAGACATAAATATTATTATTATAAATGAAGATATACACATCTATAGGAAAAGGGAAATTATTTGTGCAGGAAAAAATAACCCTTCCCCACAAATATAGTATGCATAAAAAGTACTAAAAATGTGCAAAATCTATTCCTACGTACTTCATGTTTGCGGAGGATAAAGTTGAACTCTATTGAATACATTATTAAGGGCAAAATTCAAGTCTGTTCTTATGTCCCATGGGACTTTAATGCATGCTTAAAGTTAAAGCACATTCTGAAGTTCTGTCCTAATGATGATGGACTTAAGAAAATACTTCTGTGGTTTTCTGAATCAGGAAAACTGTTTGGCTTTATATGGTCATCAGGAAAACACTCAAGCAATGTTTGACTGGCTACATAGAAGTATGTGGGATTTGACATTTTGTATCTCTTCAGTCCTTATGTTATGGATCTGATTACACTCTTTTATACACTGCACAACTCCTACTGAAGTCAATGGCAATTACATCTGTGAAAATGAGGGCAGAATTGGACTTCATATATAGTTAGTAGCAAGAGTGAGCTATGGGAACTCTGAAAAGCTTCAATAAGGAGACCAATTTGGGAAGGAAGAACCTGCTAAATGTTTTTTTGCACAGCTGAATATCCAGTTGGAGGCTAGTGTCTTGTTTTCCTGTTTCTAGTAGATTTGCAAATCTAAATTGTAACTTTACGTGTTTGTCCTTTGCTTTTAAGAGCTGATTTTTTAATGTTCAGCCAGCAAGTGACAGTTTTATTCCTATTATAAGCATTTGCAAGCATGCTTCAAAACATGGATTCTGTCCTTCAAAAACACAGGATTCTTTATTATCTTAGTCAGTATAAACAAATGGCTTTTCCCTACATTCATGAGGGGAAAAATTGTATGATTTCTAAAGGCATAAAGTCCGGGAAACTTGGTATAGTCTGATTAGGGAAATGTGAGGTCATGATCACATGATGCACTTGAAATGTCTGACTAATAAATTGGCTTTCTGCTGGTGTACCAACAATTTTTGAGCCAGGGATTCAGATTCAGTGTCCAGAAGGGTTATAACTGTGAGAGACACTACTCAGTGTAGGGTATGGTGATCATCATGTAAAGTCAGCATTCTCGTCAGTAATTCAACCCAACATGATGTTACACTCCAGCAGCATACAGTGCAGAGATGGCTACAAATGATTCAGTCAGTAATTCCACTGCCAGTACCACCCTAGTCCTGAACTGGGACTGGTCAAAATGTAGAGATTTGGATGCAACACTGTTCCTAGTTATGATCATACCAGGTCAAATCAGGCAGCTGGGAATTCACACCATTTTAATGCCTTAGGCTGGTTACCATTGGTTAACCCTGATCACCTTAAGGAGCAGCAGAAGGCCATCCCATGCATGCTACAGCAGGAGTCAAGGGCTTTTGCAAAGGATGGTCAGGACATAGACCAGGTTGAGAATGTAAAAATATACATATAGCTCCATAATTCCCAACCTTGATAGAGCAGTTCTCTAGCAGTCCCTACTTATGTGGTACCTCCCTCTGCTATTTGCAAAACCTACTTAACCATGGATAGGTCATTATGTCCAGTTCTCTCTGCTTTTCACTGGTTGTCTGTGAGCAAAAGAAGGATAATAGTTTATGGCTCTATATCGACTACTGAGAACCGAATCAAAGACAGTGCTAAGTAGTCAATGCCCTCCCTGTATACAGGATGTATTAGATGGTTTGGGTGGGAAGATTAGGGCAAGGCTTACCATCAAGAATTCATGAGCGCTGAGAGTCAGCCCCTCTCGCTCTTTATTACACCCTGGGGGTCATGTGAATCTATTTTTTTCCATTTGGTCTTATGAGCACTCCTGGGTAGCTTACCAAATGTAACATGCTTCAAAGTGCAGATTCTGCCAGTTGTAAACACAGAATTCTTCATTATCCATTAAGTATAAACATACAGCACACACCTATAACACAGAACAGATAGCAGTCTGTGCAAAAACACAGCTCTAAACAAACGATCTGGCACCATACCACAGCAATTTAGATAAATGCAAGGTAATGCACATTGGAAAACATAGTCCCAACTATACATGCAAAATGATGGGGTCTAAATTAGTTTCTTACCACTCGAGAAAGTGATCCTGGTGTCATTGTGTATAGTTCTCTGAAAACTACCGCTCAGTGTGCAGCAGCAGTCAAAAGGAGCTGACAACTAGCATGGAGGGTTGTCCCACATGTTCAACTGCTGTGCACTCCCTTTTGCATCACTTTGCACCCCTTTTGTGTATGTCTTACACATGGAGGACAATATTGTATTTGGAAAATGAATTTATTGATATTACTAATAACTGTAAATCACATAATTTATTGAAAATTAAGGAGGATAGTAAAGAATTTCAGAAGGACTTAATCAAATTGGGAGATCAGGTAGCATATGATATGTAACTTAGAAAAATACAAGGTAGTGCAAATTGAGAAAATAATTTAAACTTCTTATATACACTGATGATGATGAGCTCCTAGCCAGAAGAATTCTCTCAGGAAAAAAATCAAGAAATTTTCATAGCTCCTACAAAATGTGCATCAGCAGTTCAAAAAATAAGTAGGATAGTTGGTTGCATCTAAGAAGGTATGGAAAATAATACAAAAAAGATAAAATTATTTAAAAAACATGCTACAGCACAGTCTTATCTGGAGTACTGTTGAATTATAGTTGTATCAAGAAAGATCTAGTTGAGATTAAAATACCCAGAGACAGGAAATGAAAATGGCTAAAGGTTAAGTGGTTTTGCATATCACAAGTGACTGCAAAGAATAAAATGATTTTTCCTAGTAAAGAGATGGCTAAGGAAGAACTTATTGTCTGAGATATAGCACAAATCAATAAACTACTCTTTTTTTAATACAAAAACTATGAGAGACTTAAAACGTAAATAGTAAATTTAAAATTAACAAATTGAAACACATACTTTTTGTAATGCCAGCACAGGAATGGAGTGACATAAAAGGCTATTTGAGATAAATAATTTAGCAGGGTATTTGAAAGGTCTGAGCATTTGCCAACATAATTTTATGAGCATAACATTTGCAGCTCTGTAAACTAAAGTAAATACATGCCTCTGCAAAATTAAGTCCTTTCTCAGGACTTAAGTTGATTGCATACTGAGGTTTGGAAGGAACGCACATCCCTTCCACCCCCTATAGCCCAGCTGTTGTCACCATGCAGTATGTGCAAGGATGA
The DNA here is from genome assembly GCF_026122565.2 of Emydura macquarii macquarii. NCBI lineage: Eukaryota > Metazoa > Chordata > Testudines > Chelidae > Emydura > Emydura macquarii. The sequence continues at coordinate 18,295,842 of NW_027131527.1, read as the reverse complement.
AAGACCATAAGGAATCTCTCTGCCTCCTTGTTCCTCCATGCAGGGGCAAGCCACAACTGAAGTCTTTGTGCTCCCTTGTGTGTAAGGACTGCTACTGTTTAATAGTGCTAACATCCCAAAAGGGATGAGGAAGAGAAAAGGCTCTGAGGCATATTAGCTCACCTGGGCTTTCCCTGCATGTCTGGCAGTTTCAGGAGACATTTTGATTTCCTCAAGCAATATACCTCCTAGAAACCGTTCCGTATTAGAAGTCAGTGGCTGAAAGGCACAGTTGAGCCCAATTTATTTAGAACTATAATTAGCTAACGTGTTATCTCTATGGCTGTTTTCAGATATTGTTACCATAATAATGAGACTTTATTATGAAACGAGTTAATATTTTGCATTACATGCCATTTATCATGATATTAACATTACTGTTTAATATTTATATAGCAATATAAATGTACACACTCCACTATAATAAGTAGAATGTGTCGAACAACTAACCAAATTCCTATCCCCAAAAGCTTATAATATAAAGAGGTACAAATAGGTGCAATGCTTTACAATATCCCATAGATCAAGGAGGGAGTGGCTCGTAATCATTACATGACCTTAAAGAGGGATTTCAGAATTCAGCCCAGGGTCCGACAAGATGAAGAGTGGGATGAAAAAGTAATCTGCAACTGTATTGTGTAAATCTGCATAAGAAAAAAGCCTTGTATCTTCCCAATTAGGTAATATGCTCTTTTGTGCAGGGACTGTGTTTTGTTTTTTAATTCTGAAAAGGGTCATAAAACATTTCTCCCATGCCATGTAAATAAATAAATAGTAGTAATGGTGAAGTCTTAGAATGGTTGTCTGAGTTGTAGGCGCCATACCATTTTTCTTGCTATCTTTCATGTTTTAGGATATGAAACATTTTTCTAAACTACATAACCCATATAAAAAAGCCTGATAAATACCCTGAGTGGCTATTAAAAATTAGACCACTAAGCACCCATGCAAAGCCAGAAAATCAGTGTTGAAAAGTGAATGTAATTACCTCATACCTTGTAAATCAATATCCCTGTAATGTATGCTTCATTCAAGCACTTGGAGACTAATTTCAGAATCAGATTGCATTCTGTTTACATCCCATCTGCAACAGGAGGCTTATTGGGTTTTGGGTTTTTTTAAATAAACTGCTACCTCCTATGTTTATTGTATTTCTATCTAAATATCAGCCTTATTGATTCATACTGAAGAAATACCTATTAAAAATTCCAGAACACTCATTTATATTGTACCACTCATTGGAAACAAACAAGTAGCAATAACTTTACAGGGTCAGCCAAGAGAAAGCAATATAATTGGACATCAAAGAGTCTTCTCTTAGTCTGCTCAGCCAGAAAGAAATTGATTTAAATAGTGGTTGCATATGCTGAGAGCCATTTATGAAATACATGTATGTTTTGTAATCTGTAGGCTAACAATCCATTAACTCGAAATAGAATTGTTTGATTTAAAAGCTTCTCTAATAATTGTCATAGTCAGTTATATATGGTACTCAGTTGCTTGGTTTTGATGTGTTAATATCAAAATTGTGTAATATTAACTGAAAGATCTGTATTGCCGAAGTCGGTGAGGTAATAGGGAAAAACAGCATGCACTGGGTAGAATTTAAAAATATACATCTTTTCCTTTCAAGGGGAGAATTGCAGACTTGGCCTAGGCAAAATGGATGCAATGCACCCAAGTGAGAATGGGTGTTCTTCATGTCCTTTAAATAAATTATCCATTTTAAAAGCAATGAATAAGTAAACATTTGGAAAAGTGATTGATACCAGATGAATGGAGAGTTTCATTTCATAACTTAAATTGCATTTCAGGCATTCTTACATATATTTTTCCAGTTAACAATTTATTTGCTTTGAATTTATTTGTAATATTTTGTAGCTGTGTTTAAATTGTGTTTTCAAAGCAATTGAATTTACAAACTTTATTTTAATGCCCTAAGCTTATCCAATTATTTCTTTAATGAAAACTGTGATCTAATCTTAAAAGGCTGGATGTTATTTTGTTTATTTTTTTATTTATTATACTGGAAATAAAATGTAAAGCTCTAACCACCGTAGCACTGGCTATTCTGGAGGCGGGGGGTTGCCTTTGTCTCTGGTTTGATGCAGAACTGGAAAATTTAAAATCACAAACATTTTCACCAGATGGGAAAACCATTGCCTGCCTAGCTCTAATTCCCTCCTATACCCCAAATGACCACAAACACTGCATTATTGGGGCTCCTTGCATTTGGCAGGTGGTGTCCAACCAGAGGGGTTGTGCATAGCTGAGGGTCAACCTCCCTAAACAGCACCAGCTACAGAATTTCTATTGGATTATTGGGTATGATTTATTGGCTACAATTTCAACATTAACTCCTGAGCTCTTTGTCAATATTTGGGAGGGTGCAGACGCACATATCACATCAATGACAGCACTACTTCTTGATTATCTATTTTGCAATAGTTCGCAATAGAAGGGATGTAGTTGGAGGACCACACACCATAGGCCTGCCCTACAAACCTCTCTCTGCAAGGAGAATAAATTGGTTTTCCCAAGAATTTTCCTCCTTCCTTAGAAGAGAATGATTTGTGTGATAGCTCGTAATTCTGTAAAGTGCTGTGAATCTTATAAAAGGTGTTATATAGCATAAATTTATTTAAAAAGTGGACCAAATCTAGCAGTCCTTACTCAGTCTTCATCTAGGCAAAAATCTTTTTAACTTCAGATGGAGTTTTGTCTGTTTAAAGGCCATGGCTTGCATGATCTGTCCTAATAGTAAAAGCAGCTATATGCAGTGAATTAAGAAGAGAAACCGTTGATTAGTTTTTAAAAAGTTCATAGAAATAAATGTCCTGAATTACATCTAAAAGTCAGTAACATCTGCTCCATCACTACCTCTAAAACCAGCAAATGAGCACACACAGCGAAGACATTGACATTTCTTCAAATAGTCAGGGACTTGCTGCTGGTATATTATTGCCTCTGGCAAATCTTGAAGTCAGTATTCCTTCTATGTGTCCAAACAAGGATCAATTATTAAAATACACTGTTTAAAATGGTCTTATGGCATAGTAATTATTCTAGCAATGACTTTGGATATCTTGCAACACCAGTTGAAATATTAATTGTTTTCACAAAGACAGTGTGTGGTCAGATGAGTCTATGATCATATCTGTTAGACTTTCTAGAGATTCAGAACAAACTTGTATACTAGCATCTCTTTTTTTTTTTTTTTTTTTTTTTTTGGATTCATCTACAGAAATCTGGTTGCTTTATGGTAGTGCAATGGAAAGGAACAAAGAGATTCTTGTTTTTTACACCTCTTTTCTTCATAGCTATTTAAAACCATCTATTGTCTGGTGAGGAGTAGCTTCCTCTAAGGCCATTACCAGTGATGTTACATAGATCAACAGTGCTTGTGTTCGTATGTGACTTGCTATTGTCACCCTACACACAGCATTTAATTAGCATAAGATGCACTGGTTCAGTGTGCGAGAAATTCAAGTTCATTTGTGAAACTAGTTCTCCGGTAATTCAGCATACAGTACAATTGTGTAAACTGAGAGTAATCCATACAAGTTCTGAGTTGTTCATCAATAAGAATAGTTACAAGTGTGAAAAGTATTATAAAGTATCGTTTTCTTTTTATTCATTGTTACAACACGAATGCTGTTCTGACCATTCTTGCAGTCATTTTTAACATGCGTGCACACACTTTTTTTTTTCTGAAATATGCTTTACCAATAATATAGTCAGTCAATTTAGCAGATCTTCCTGGGGAAATAACTTTTTTTTTTTTTTTTCAAATGAGGAGCATGATTCTATGAAGTGTTGAACCAAACTGCAGCTCCCTTTGGTTTCAATGGGATTTACAGCACTTGAGCCTGAGTCTACAATAGCGAATTTGTAATATTAATTTTTTTTTTCCTTTTTCAACACATTTTTCCTATATATAATTCTATATAAAATGCATGGTGAACTGGTGGAAAATATCCTTTTAATGACATTAGAAAAGCAAAGCATAACAATATCAACAAAAACAGGAGATAGTATAAAAGCGGTGAAAACATGACAAATAGCATCTCTGTACACTGTGGAAATAATATTGTCATTGTCTCTACAAAACAGATGTTATTATGGCAATTTACTGTCAAGTGCAGTAGATATATCTGTTAGACTGAGATTAGATGTTGATGTTATCTTAAACCAATTTAAACTGAGCATATAATTTTGGGAAACATAACAAGTGGGCCACATATACATATCTAACTTACCATTTCTTTAAACTCATATGCACTGTGCCTCCAAAAACTAACCATTCTTTAATGATTTTTTTAGATACAAAATTTAGAAATAATCCTAGGAATATTTCTTTCCTTTATAGTTTTGACATCCACTGACACTAAGAGATAAATCAAAGCACATCATGACATTATCTAATCTATTGCTACAAAGAAGCATTTTTGGTATTTGTTTTGTTTCATTTTGGTACATTGGAATCTCATAAGAAGGAATTCTGGCTAATCTAGTTCAATTTTGTATCCTCATTTTACCAATTTGTGTCAGGATTTTCAAGGGTGCCTAAGGTAGTTAGATGCCCAAGGTTCATTAGATCTCAGTGAGATTTAAGCACCTAACTCCTTTATGATCTTTTAAAACCACCTTACTCATGGCTATATTTTAGTTAGCCATGATTATTTATGGAGCATTTAAAAGATAAACCCAGCTTGATACAGTAGCAGCTAATTGTACTAGACCACAGGAAAATTTGGTTTATGAGTGACCTCTAAAATGTGGGGATCATGAAAATAAAAGGCATACTATATAATGAGACACCTAGGTGTCTGAAATTGGGTATCAAAAATTGAGGCACTCAATAATTTTGGATACTTTTGAAAAATGCTGTCCTTTTACTAATGAGACCACTCCTGAGAGTTTCTAACTGTTACTCAGAAATCGTCTTTCTTGATTATTAGCGAGGAAATGCATGGAAATGAATTAATGAGTTTATAATACCTGCCTATTATTCCCCCTTTGGACACGATGGCAGCTATTTTTTAAAAACTGCATTACCTCCCCAAGGATTTAAAAATGAGATATAGAAAGAGGGCTGTCTTTCATAATGAACCACTGTCAGGTGGAGACAGAGTAAAAGACAGACTTAAGAAGGAAAACAAAATTAACTTCCGACAAAAGAGAATACTTAAACAGCCTATTAAAACTTAGAACCCTATTGACCAAAATAGGGTGTTTAATTACATTAACTCATGTGTTGAAAAGTAGAGTCTAGTGCCCCATGATTACAGTATGTCCCTTTCATTTGGTGAAATGACTACAGGATGGACATAGCAGTGAATCCATTGACGTTTCCCTTGGTCTGCCTAACCCCCCAGTACAGTTAAAATAACACTATGTTTGAAGCACCCATCGAACTCTCTTCCACAACAATTAAATGCTCCAATGACACACCTACAACTGACCCACATCGGTTCTACTGCTATCAGGGCCCTCTTTTCCTGTGAAAAGGGGAGCAATGTTTGTTTATTCGATAGTCAAGGCACACTGCTTTCATAATAAAAGATGTGTGCTGCAAATGGTGAAAATGATCAATAATTGTTCAAAGCATTGTCTTTTGGCCACTGTAATCCATCTGTCAATGGAGGCATTTTCACCACAGGGTGTACAAATTGTTCATGGTTGGAAGAAGAAGAATGTCATCTTTCACTCTTATTTTCTTTCATCAGTCTCTTACTAACCACAAAAATCAGTGCAGCAGCTCATCTACTTTATTGCATCCTTCACACTTTTCTACATGTTGCACTCTTTATTGGATGCCTAGGTAATTGTTTTTGGAGAGAAAAGTTAATATGAACCATTTTCAGTAAAGGAAGTAGTTTATTTATCAGGATAATGTCTATGTTCTGGTTGGCAGAGCTTAAAAGGCTTTGTAGCCTTTGCGTTTTCATTCTCTTCAAGATGAATGACTGTGAGTGATTTTAGTGCCTTTTTAGCTTTAGCACAGCAGGCAGGTCATCTGCAACAATCACTGAATGAATAAATTCTCTTTTCCTAAAAGTGGCATTATTGAACTGATCCCCAAATCAGATGCAACTGCAATTAATGTATGAGCTTAGGAGCCCCACATTTCTTCATCTTTTTTCTATGCTTCTTTATAAGCAAAGTAAAATATACTGTGAATTGTTGCAGGCAGACTAGCCTTGTCTTATCAATAATAAATGTTATAGAGTAAATACAGATTCTCTGGAAAGCTCAGATCAAATCTTAATGCATCTTTTTGTGGGGTTGTTTTTGCCATTATGCACTCATTTACTACCTCCCCTCTTCCACCTTTCCTAGAATATCTGTGACGTTGACTGAAAGGAGGAATCGTGTTTCATTGTTTTCATTATGTATTTCAGTGTGACATTTCACAACACAGCACTGCCAAAGAGTCAAATATCTAATGTAATACTCACACACTTGGCAGCCCTTTCACACATTCCCACAGCCCAGCTGAGATATTGACTGAGATATTGACCTATAAGTGGGACAGCAGGGATGGACTGCAATTCCTACTGCCAGATACCAGGGACCACTGCTCCACCTACTGGGTAACAGCAGGGAAGGAGCAGCTAGAAGTGGAGGGCAGCGGGAGCATCAAAAGCAAGCACAAGTGGTGACAGAATGTGCAGGGACTGTTACTGGATCCCGATGCCCCCGTTCTCGCCACCCTTCCAGATTCTCCTTCCAGACACCTGCACCCAGTCCCTGGTCAAACCCCAGCTTACCCTCTGAGGACACCCCCACTGGGCTCCCAGTCACCATCCAGCCCTCCTCACCTGGATTCCTCCTGAAAAAGCCTCCTGCTTTAACCCTAGCAACTAGGTACAAGCTCCAGACAGCAGCCCCTACCAATCCATACATTCTAGCATCTCCCAGACAATTTTCAGCACTCACCCATCTACCTAGCACCTCCAAACAGCCTCCTGCACACATGCACCCACCTAGCCTCCCATCAAAAACAGCTGCAATGATTTGTACAACTCCATATCCTACCCCCCACACCGGCTTTGAGCAGAGTGTATTGATCATAATCTGAAGTTTATAGTTACATGAAAATTACTTACAAATATATAATTGTCCCACATGGAACAACACAGAACTTGGCAGCTGTGGAAGTAAGGGCCTGATTCTATCAGCTTTTCTTGTATTGGATTGTACTTTACTCCACAAGCAGTCCCACTTATTTCAGTTGTGTAATCAGTATGTGTAACGGTGACAGAATCTGGCCCTTAAAATAAAAGTAGAAGCTAAATCTCAACACGGCTATTTGCCATGGAAAGTGGTGCCAATACTCTACAGATTACTTCCTTGATTATTTTTCAAAAGTATTTTCTACAAGTAGATCTGGTAAGCAAGTAAAAAGTAAATCTAAAAAGAACAGAGGTAAAAATGGAGAAGGTAGTTTTAGGTCTGTGCAGACACCAGCTGGATGGTGTGAGATGTGGTGCTTTGATCCACTAGTTCCAGAAGGCAGAGGGAACACTAGACTGAGGAGATCACAGTAAATGTATGTTTTCAGACTTCAGTGAGTAAGGTTCATCTCAAGTTATTTGCTTCTCATTTTAAGGCCATGATTTATCATGAGGATGACTGCGCCAGCAATTTATTTCTTGACACTACTTACAGACAACTGGACAGCTGCCAGTTGGATGGCATTTCTAGCTTGAGTTCTTTAGAATGTAGTTTTTTGCCAGTAACCTAAATCAAGTGTCAGATTCTACTCGGCAATATTTATCTTGAGTTCTTTAAGCTCAGAAGGCATTGCCTTTTTGGTAATAGTGGAGAGGGGACTTGCAGTGTTGTGAAGAAAGGGTAAGCACCTTAAGATTCTTTGATCCTCATTCCTGCGTATTGATACAAAAATTAGTTTCAGGCAATGCACACAGACTGCAATTTTATTTCCCTTATTCATTTATTTTAAGTTTTAAAATGTCCTTAACCATGTAGCCTAAGTGAACGAACTGTAACAACAATTGCATGCATTGAAATATAAACTAATGAGAAATTATGAAGTCTTACTTTCCTAATTAACCCACTAAGACAATCTGTAACACACTCTAATGCTATACATACTCACGTTTCAAAAGCATAGGAAAAAAGATAGGTCTTGCCGCACGTTTTTGAATATCAATAGACTTTTTCTTTCCTGAATTGAGAAGGGAATTAGTCACCTTACTAAGAATACCCTGTTTCCAGCCTACTTCAGTTTAACTAATCTCAACTGCTTTGACACCACACAAGCAGATAGGTGGCCTCTTGGTATTGAAACCATTTAAATGCTTTATAGGTCAAAAATAGCACTTTGAATTACACCCAGAAGGAATTGGAAGCCATAACCAGTCTCTGAGCAAGGTGTAGTATGATTTCTCTAGTAGGCACTGCAAAGTGAGCAGCCTTCTATATTCTTTTCTTCCATGCAAAGCACGTAACACTAAAACAAGTAATATTAGGTATTGCTGATATCAGAAAATCCAGGAGTTTGGTAGCCACATAAACCCTAGGTCACAAATAGGGGAGCAAAACCAGCCTTTTCTGATTCTTCCTGTTTGTTCCTCAGCCTACATGCATTTTCTCAGCCTTCCCTGGATTGTGTCTCAGCACTAATCCAAGACTTCTTTGTATAGATGTGTTAAACAGATGTGGCCAAAGAATAGAAACCCATGGAATGCCATGTAAATGAGCCCTCCGAGATGATGAACGATAACATAATACTGCTTCTGGGATCTTTCAAAAAGAAAGGATCAGGTAAAGGGGAAGCCCATCTACTCTGCACGGTGTATTGGCAAGCAAACAACACTTTGTGGTTAATGGTACTGAAGAGAGCAGATGGACCAGAAGTCTTCATGAACATTTGAACTTCATTCACCACCAAAAGGAAATCATCAGCCAACACAACCAATCCAGTTCTCTGTGCCATCCCCAGACTTAAAACCTAAAATCACGTGGATCAAGGAGACCAAAGGAATTCAAGTATTGGTGTTCATCATGGCTTCAATAATGTCAGCAATTGCTATCTATTCTTTCAGTCATCCTTTTGACAAAGCTTAGCATAGTCTGCAGATTGGTAAAAGACCAAAGTTTATTGGCATTTTTTTGTTAAAATTCAGTTTCTTGATGCTGTCTTGGACGATCAAACAACTAACCAGGTAGAAATCCCTACAGAAGTGGTGTAAAATCTTATCAGTGCCAACATTTCATATGCTGACATTTCTGACTAAAAAGCCGCAGCTCTTCCTACTCAAGCTTCCTAGACTCATTTGTAATTTTGTAATTGTAACTCTTCATTACAAACCACCACTGGCTTTATATGTTTAGCTTAAAGGCATCTGTTAATTTGGGGTTGGTGTAAAGCTTTTCAGGAAGGTCATTTATGTGCATGCTGTGGTTACCTACATCAGTTCAGAACTGATGTCATGTAGAGAAGACACTAGGGGCTATATTTTCAAAAGTGCTGTGCACTCACTTCTACAACTGATGCCAAAGGAAGCTGGAGGTACTCAGCAACTGACAATCTGGATCTGGAATTTGACAAAATCTCTAATCTATAAGCCCTATACAAGATATATAAAAGATTTTTTTGGCCACAGGACTTGGCATATAAAAATTGAGGAATAGGTAAAAACTATGGAAGCCAGCGCACAGTTTTCATTATAAAACCTTGAAATTAAAACTGATGAACTTAACATAAAAATGGAATTAGTAGCTCTGATCCATAGTCTCTTACAAACTTTGTTATAGATATTTTTGAACTGATAAACATTAAGTATTTCTCTTGCTGTCTTTATCAGTGTGCTGCATACCTTTAGAAATCACATCTGAATTGGCTATGTACAATTTCACTCCTCAAATTCTTAACCACTAGTTTGAAAAATAGTTACTATGCAGGACTCCATCTCCATTCTTTGAACCGTGATTTCAGTTTGATTTTTGAGTATGCAAGGAATAAAAGATCAACCTAACAGAGCATTAGCATTCATTAGGGATAGATGGAGTACCTTTAAGAGCATTCCAGCTTTGCCTTGTGTAGCACCATCTCATTACTTGCAGCGTTTCCTGCTCTTAGGACAGGAAATACCTATGTAATATTTATCAATATTGACAAAATGTGATATAATTATCTAAGGCAGCTGGAAAAAATAGTGTTCATTGTAAATAGCTCAGATGAAAATATGGATGTGCCTCAATAAGCATTGCCAGCCTGCTAAAATGATGAGACCACATGCTGGAGGAGTCCATGAAGTGGGAGGTGAGACTACATCTGCTTCTGCATGGCTGGCCAAGAAGAACCTTGTGGTCCATAAAACCATCTCTGGAGTCCAAGGAGAATCACTACCATTTGCTTCCAGGTGGCTGGTCCAGAAGATCGCTGGCCTTCAAAAGCTCCTCAGACATTGGAGGAAAAGGAGACGGATATTAAATTTCTTCTGTTCTCTGGAGAGAATATCTACAGAAAACAGGCAGTGGAAAAGGTTGGGCTTAGGTTCTGCTGCAAGTCTGTTGAATTTTGTGGTCAATAATAGGACCTGACCTCAAAGGTATCATTCCTCTAATTAGCATGAATTGATTAAGAACTTATTTTATGAACTTGCATTCTAACCTCTTTTTCTTCCTGAAGATAACAGATCTTTCTTTATAAATTAACATTATGTCCAGAATAATGTTTATTCTTTTATGTATTTTCAGACTTTGTTTTCTCCAATTTTAAGCAATCAGAATGAATAGATTTTTTCTACTTACAGCCTTCTGATAAACATTGTATGTAAAAAGTTAGAAAAATAACCTAATATTAAGCCTTGTATCACCCAAGTTACTATCTTTCCACTATATATATATCTCGTCATGATCACTTTTTTCTTATTTCTTTGCTAATGCTATAGTCCTCATCTATATTATTCTTTTTGATTTTAGACACAATTTTCAAACATGGCTGGCTAAATATGGGTTCAGGTGCTTAACTGAGGGTGCTCACACTTGAAAATATTGTTCTTTGTAAGTAAATCTGTAATATAATATAGTATCAAAAATTTCATGAAATCCAACTATTTTTTTCCTATCTATCAATTTGATAATAACTATGGAAGAGTTGTTATTCACAATTTTTTTATGAATCAAGTTAACTATGCAATACAGAACTATACATTTATAATGTTGTACACTTCATAATCATATTCACCTTCATAATCTTCATAATCATCATTTCGCATTGCCATACTCATAAATTCAGGCTAACAGATAAATAACTGTTGATTGTATCCTGTTTCATAAATATATTCTAAGTTTTTATAAGCTTGTCCATCAGTGTGGTATCTGAGCGTCTTCAACAAAGCAAATACAAGCTAACTATATTACCACCCTACAGTCATGTAGAAGCATCCTCGTCCTTTCTGAGCTATCATAAATCCTCTCTAAAGACTTTCTATTCACTAAGATATTAATTTTGTAATTCTGGGATATAATCTATTTGGGACTTGTGCTTTGTTAACATTTCTAATTGTCTAATTACCTGCTCCATTGATATGATAAAGCAATGATAATGCTTTAAACATTTCTTCCTCCTTTCATCTTTTTATGTTGTGAATTTAATTTATTTAAATACCCTAAGCTTTCAACAATAGGACTTTTTAGTTCATTGAGATTGTTTGTTTGATATACCATAAACAAAGCCGTTTCTCTGACCTGCTTAAGGGACAGGTTTCATAAAGGTCTTTTCTCTATGATTTAGGCTGTAATGGATCTATTACCCTCTATTGTAGGATAGTTTTTTAACAAGATTCTGTGTCCTGGTTGGGAAATTACTTTCAGTAAAAATTCGGTGTACTAAATTCTGTCCTAATTCTGATTGTTTTACTATGTAAAATTTTGCTATCTTTTGTAGGAATAGCTATCTTTTGTAGGAAATATTACTTTACCAATTTATTATGATTCTTCTTGTGAGAATGGTAGAGCTGGAATATTGAACATCTGGAATACTTACAGATAAAGGAAATATGTAATTTCTGTCCCATCCCTTTACTTTGGTCCACAGTATAGCTACAACTCCCATAAACAGCAATGGGAATTACAGATGGTTCATCCCCTTGTAGGACTGAGGACTTGCAGGAGCCCATTTCTGTGATGATGAGTATCTCCTTTGATATGTAACAAAAACAGCCAGCACTTCTCTGGACTGTATCCACACCACCTGCATAGAACAAGACTTTATATGGATGGAATATTGAACAGTTAGGGAGGAGAAATCCAACTCAGGTCCAGAGTTCAGGACTGCAGCACTGCTTCTTTCATTCCTATCCCAGATTGCTACTGTAGGCTACAAGCTGAAATAGTGGCCACAGACCTCAAAACCAGTTTCATTGGGGACTGGGACTTTTGGATCTTTGGTCCTTCCTTGGACTGCCTCTGGTTTACCTCTGGGTTTTCCGCACTAGACTATATGGGGCTGCTAGGAAACGATCTGTGCCCACATGTGGGTATGCGCTCACCTATGTGTGGCTTCCCTGACAGCAAATGCCCAGGACAGTCCTTGTGGAAGGTTTCTGTGGTGCAGAGGGCCTTCTGTTGGTGCTCCACACTATGGATGGATTCTGTTTATGTGACCTAAAAAAAAAAAAAAAGGTCCGAACACATATCTACAGAAGCAAAAATGGCTAATTCAATTAGGGTGAAATTTACCCATGGATAGAGGGCCCAACCCAGGCCTATACACCACTCATCTCCCACATACATTCTCTTTTGATGGTTAATGTGGAATGCAAGTGGTGGGCTTTGGGCAAGCCCTTTACACAGGATGAATTTTATTCATAACTTACTGCATCTGTTACCCCTCTATAATACAAGTGTGGGTAAAATTAACAGGACATAGATGCCTAATATGTCACTTTGTATGATTGGTTTATAATCACCTAATATCACTATTAACATGTTTTATTGGCATTTAATTGAAAAAATAACATCATTACCAGTGAACCTTTACCATAGTGTTAACTGTTAAATCTAAAATAGCATTGGAAAATTCTGTTAATCAAAGTTAATAAAGAGCTGGGGGTTTTTTTAATTGTAACACTTTAAAAAATCATATGAAAATTATTTCTAGTGGTTTAAAAGACAATTTAAAACACAATCCCAATATGAACACATCTCTGTGCTCACTCTGTAATTAACAGGATTAACATAAAGGAAAAGTAGTGTGATGGGAGTAGAGAGAGGTCATGTCAAAGACCCCAGGATTACAAGTGATAGTGGGTATGTGCCACTTTTTAAAGATTTTTATTTACTCCTGCTGCCAGTCAGAGCCAAGATTTACATAAATAAGAGCCTAACATTAATCTCCTAATGATTTTGGCTCCTAAATAAATGGGATAATTTTCAAAAGTTTGGAGCACTCAGTAGCTCTCCCTGAAATAAATTGGGAGTGATCAGCAATTTGGAAAATAAGCCTAGTTATTTAGGAACCAAAATTTAGATTTAGGAGTCTAAATTTAAGTTCCTATGTTTGAAATATTGGCCCAGGTGTTGTGACTCATTCAAGTGTGCATAAGAGCTGCACTTAGAAGAAAGTAGGAGCAGAGGCAGCCAAAAAGACAAGGCACTTGGAAGAGTTTATAGCATAGATTAATTTAGCTGATTCCCAATATGAGCTTTCAAGAAGAGATTCACATTTCACCTTATACATGCAAGGCATAGCTGCAAAATGTTTATTCCATGTGGCTTGCTGTCCTGTAACCACTGAATACTTAAATTATACCGCAGGAGACATAGAGAAATGAGAATGCATTGTGTATGCTGCTTTTATGATGATCAGTCATGAAGAGTTATGCTTGGTAAGCTAAAATTGGTATTCTGGTCATGATGATAGGAACTACAGTACAAGATTGAGTCCATATTGATCGTAAATAATAAAGTTGTTGTTTTTGCTCTTCTGGAACCTTGTAGATTAACTAATTTTATGAAACAAACTAACTTCATTAATTCAACAAAAGTTTTTTTTTCCATTTTATATTACAGTGTTCCAACATTCCAGAGCCTTCCTGAAGAGATACTCAGTAAGCTTGCTGATGTCCTAGAAGAGGTAAGTGATTTTAGTTCTTGGGGATAATATGAGGTCCAGGGACTGTAGGTCCTCTGGTAATTAAAACTTCTAGGCTCTCTTCAGATCTTATAACTTCACAGTTTTGCTGTAGATCCTGGTTATCTGTTCCATTATTTAAACATAATGAGCTTCATTAAACCCCCAAAGGGCATGGAGTGAAACTTCCATCTTTCTGCATTCATTGGGGCAGCAATACTGGAGGACAATATCAGTCTTGAAGGAGGGTGGTAACAGTACGTTGCTCTCCCATTGAGACTACAGGAGGGTAGGGCAGACGTGTCCAGATAGAACAGATGCCCTGTTGGCAGGGGCTGCCAGGAGCTATCCTGAATTAATGTATTTCCTAGATGAAATCCTGACTCTGCTGAAGTCAGTAGGATTTTTGGTACTTCAGTGGAGTCAGGATTTTACCACTGCCCACTTCACATCTTTCTGGTCAGTGTTGGCTGACTCTGGCCCTCTCCATGGTGTGGGGATTCTGGGTAGTCTGCTCCACTTCTCCCAAGCTCTGGCAGACTTTCCACCACCAGGGGCCAATAGCCTAAACCAGGCTTAGCATACAGATTTGACTCACTCTGAGAAGGAGATCAGTTAGTATTTAGGAAAATGATCTTGGAAGTTTCTCTGCTAATTTAGGGCCTTAGCATACAAGTTGTACAGTGTCTTCAACTCCCAAAGCAGTTAGTACATTCTAGGAATCAGGCCATTTCAGTCCTCTTTTGGTGTGTGAATTTGTTTTCACTTTCCTTCTGCTTTGTACATGGGCTACAAAAACTATATATTGATTTAGTCTTTATATAAAATCTAGCAAGAAGACATATGTTGTCTTTAGTGAAATGCTTTTAACGAGCCTCCTTAACAGGACTTACAGCATTTGTGGGTTCCGGTTTATGCTCACAAAATTAATTTAAAATAATAGCATAGTTTGTATTTGCCTACTCAACTGCCCATTTTGCATGTCAGAATTACACACTTCTGAGTATTGTAGGCACAGTTAATGATACCCATTAAAATTTTAATCTGTATGCTTTAAACACATGAAATCAATATGTGAAAAAAGATTGATTTTTTTCACAAGCACCTAACCAACAAAAGCCAATCTTATAACCATGTTGCAAAATAATGAAGTCATAATACTTAAAAATTCATGAAAAAAAGATGACTTTTTACCAACTTTTTAGTTTTGCAACCTCCATTAATATGATGTTGCTTTTCCTTAGCTTTCTTTTATTTAATATGTGAGAAAATTCTGCAACCTCTGTTACTACTGGAAATCTAAGCAAAACATATATTTGTCAAACAGAAAGATAAAGTACTTATGGGATCTTTTTATTTCCTTTGCTGCTGCCCGAGAAATGTTTGTTGTATTTTGAAAAATAGCCATAATAACTCATAATGCCATAAATAAACCTGTGCTAGATTAAGCTGCGTACATCAAAAATACATGCTTAATTGGAAATAGATAGTTTAATATATTTGGGAGCATGTTAACAATATTAAACTCTATATATCAGTTTTAAATGAAAATGTGTAAAGTCAATAAAATATTTTTCTAGCTACACATTAACTGTCAGTGGGGGGGAGAACCCAAGATGAACAAATGAGGCACAAAACTATAGAAGTAAATATCCATGGGGATACTTATCTAGGATTACTTCTGTTGATCTTACATATGTGAGTAAAACTAGCAAGATTTGGCTCTTTAATGTTATGTTGATCTCTCACTCTATAAGAAAATAGCTATCAAGAAAAAGATGAAGTACAGAAATAAGGTGAATCTTAACTGGAAAAAATAAAAGAAACACAAATTGCACAACATTAATGGGAATAATATGAATGCTTTGGTAGCAGAATATATCTTTATCTTTTTAAAGTGGTTTGCCTTGTGTCACTTGCATGGAGCCAATTATTTAAGGCTAGACTGTACATACCTCTATCAAAGTAATCGTGATGGAAGTTAATCACATCTAGTCTGTACTAGAGTTCTTTCCAACAGAAATTTGTACATGCTTCCTAAGTGGTCAGAAAACATTTTTGCTTTTCACTGTGCTAGTCTTTGTTTTCATGTAACAAATTCTTCATAAACTATAGAATCACCAGTAGTACTTACTGCAATACTATATATTTAATGTTTAACAAAATCAAACATATGTAAATGAACTAGCAAAATAATTGTATTTTATCTCAGCTGTTATTCTAACAAGAATTGAATGAAAGTGACTGACGTGGCACTGTGTGAGGCAGGGAATAATCTCACTCTTCATGTTGCAATTTAATACACTATTTCTTAGGAAACTCTGTGAATAATGGAGCACAGGTGCACTACATTTTTCTGACAGCTTCTAAAAGAACCGTTAGTTAAAACCCAGAAACCAAGGAGCTGCATTTGTTATCCATTATCCAAAGCAATTGTGGAAACGTTATGAGGACAGTGAGAAAATGACCATGTATGACAACATGTATGAAAACCTTTAAAATTGATAGAAAAATGTAAATGACTTATTTAGCAGAGAGAAATTGAATGTCAGTTAACAAAATATAATGCATGTAATTTTCTCTCTTCTAGTGGTTGCAGGTTAATGTAACATCACTGGAGTCACTCGTGATTTACACCAGTGTTAGAGCAAAACCAGGCTCATTGACTTGAATGTGAGCAGATATGAGCCCCTGTTAATAATTTTGTTGTAGTTTTGTCATCTAAAGTATTCATATTAACTAGGTAAATTTTATCTTTATCTGCACAGATTGAATTTGGTTACTAATGCTGGGCCTAACCCCTGATCTTGGAGTCAATTCTGCTCTGGTACTAACCCAATATAGTTTAGAGCAGCCTCAAAGGTTTAACCTGCACCAACTGGGAGTGGGCCCCTAGGGCCATTATAACAACTGGGGATCATTAGAGGGTACTGCATTCTAGACACACCCTAGGCATCTCCCTAAAGAGAGAGAATTTTAGCTAGCTGGCTCACACCAACTTTCTGCCCTTTTCTGATGCCAAAGTGATGAAAAGAGGCTAGAACAGAACCAGGAACTGGTCTGGATTTTGCTTAATTCATTATATTAATGTATTTTTGAAAATGTATGAGACTGAAGTTTTTATTACCATTTTCAAAGTGTTTGGTCACAGATGAATTTTTTTTCATTTATTTCAAAACCTGAGTACCTTTATGATTTCAGGGTTTGATTTATGTTGCTTTAAACTAAGTCACGGTTGTCTGTGTTGGAGCAGATCTTTCTGGTCTTGGGCTTTATTGGGTTATTTGTCCTTAGGTTTGCCGAACATGCTAAGTCTGTCGATGAGTAATGTGTTTCTGTGCCTTATATGATTCTTGTACCTATTTTTTTCTTTTTATGTTGTGGATGTGCATATCATCTTCCAGTTGGTGGTTGTTTATCTGTAATAATAAAATATAATACATATAGATATTTTCTAAATGAAAAATGCAGTTCCTATGGTCAAAAAGGCAGTATGGCTGACTTTTTAATATGACCAGTACATGCCAAATATGCTGCATAAGTGTATTGTGAGCCTGAAATATGTTGGGATTCCTTCTGAGGAACCTTATCCAGAACATCTTTTCCAGTTCTTGGGGGACATTTCATTTAGTTCTCTGGGATCCCAAAAAACTCAGTTCAGTTTCAGCTCATTACTCAGGTTACTTTATTAGGCATGGAGCAGATCCATGCCCATGCTGGACAGGTCCAGATGTACAGGGTGATGCCACAGTTCCAATTCATGTCACACACCATACAGTTTAATACATTTTTCCTAGCTATGAACATCTATATTTTTTTAATCTAAGTGGTTTGGACATAGTACGTACCATGAAGGAACCAGCTGTTTATGTCCTTACCTTATCTACATTTCAAGTTTATCAGTTATCCAACTTATCTCAACTAGTCCTGGAGAGACTGTCTCCAGCACTCAATCTATCACACCCTTGTTTACAGTTTCATTCAAATCAAGCTGTCTGTCCACTTTTGTTTACAGTTTAACCTTTCACTTAAATTTTACTCATGTCTAGCAAGATCTATGCCTGCAAAATGGCACCCAAAGACTGGCTTATGAACTGTACTCTACAAACAGTCCACCACAGTCTAACCACTACTTCCATAGGGATGCCAGCCCATGACTTCTTACCACCCTTCCCACTCCAAATTGACAGATAAACCAAGGCACGAACCAAGATTTTAGCAGTAGGAATAGACTAGAATGGGCAGATTATAGAGATGTGGGGGAAAAAATGGAGACAGGATCTGTCAAAAGCCTGGATGTCAGGGGAAGGAGAATAGAGAAAAGGTAAAGATTTTCCATGGTTGCCTAACTACATCAGCTATATAGCCTTGTGTTTGACCACTATCAATATAAAATCTACTTTCCAGATAAATTCTGTTTCACTCAAGAAAACTATAAATACTCAATTGCTATTAATATTGATTGACCATAAACATTATGTATAAAAATGAGGGAAATTCAGTTAAAAAGGAAATGGTTCACTATAGTTCTATTGATAAGATAGATGTTAAAAGTCCTTCAATATATGGCTGAAACACAGCATGCAAATACACTGGAACATTTTTTTTTCCTTTTGAGGGATTTATGTTTTTATAGGAAGCCTTTGTTTTAAGAGTTTCCATTTTCCTTAGTGTATTAAAAGTTAGCATCACTTATTTTTTCCTCATCATGCATAGTTAGTACCTCACTTAAATTAATGTATGAGGAAGATAGATGTATTTTCCTATTTAGGAAACTTCAAAAGGAAATGTATTAAACAGCTCTCATTTAATAATACGCATAACCAGTTCTTGTCTTATAGAAATTTTTAACCATGTATGCCCTTTGGATTCAGAAAAGGAATCTGTGATGAGCTCTAAATCAGCTCTCTTGAAAATGTCAGAAAGTACTTTGAAGAGCCATGTAATATGCTTAGCAATTTACTGCAATTGATGTGCTTTGCAAACAAAAAATGACTCTGTGATGAACTGTAAATGAGTTGCCTACTATCAACATTTTGAATTCTATTCACAAAATATTTATGGCATGAAAACATCCCGCATATTATGGTAAACTGGGAAACTGTGTTTGAAAAATTATTGCTACATCAAAATTTCACTTTCTCCCTTAATTATACCAGTAAAACTATCTATCAGAAATTATCTATGATCTCTTGTCGAGCAGGCCAACTTCGTACCACCACTCAGTATCTTATCTCTGTGTCCCTTCTTTCCACACCCTCCCATATAGCTCATGCCAAGGCCTACCCAAGTTACCTGAATTCCTATAACCATAAGGTCTGTTTGGCCTCTTAGTAGAGGTACATTTCGGGGAGGGCTTCAACCTTGAAGACAGTGGAAATTTTAGCCTTATATATTCATGTGTTTTAGTGGAAAGAGCAGGGAGAAACTTTGATTCAGCAAATTCCTCTCTACTTTCTGGCTGAGCTGTGCAGCCACCAGAGAAAAATAATCTTTGGGTCACACAGACTTTTAAAAATTCTTGCCTGGAGTGATGGGAGGCAATTAGACAGAGAACAACCTCCCACTCCTGCACCCTTCAAGCAGATATATTTAGATAACTAAGTGTTATTCCCATGAGCCTGGCTGGTTTAGTTCAGGTTACTTGGTAGAATCTGTGACTGCTCCTGGGAGTTCTACAGATGCTACTGAGAAAGAAACATCCCTATGGAACAGAGCTTAGCCTCCATGCCTGCACAGTCATTTGTTATTGAAAAGATAATCACTGAGTATGTAGAAATACTAATTTACTTTATCCAAACTTCAGATCCTCTAACTGCTAGGATGTAGCTTCCACTTCCATTTTTCATGTGACCATGAAAAACAAGGAATTTTAACATATCTGTTAGGGGTCTTTTTTGCTTGAGCTATTTTTAAATAAATGCTTTCCCAGAGGGAGGGAAGAAAATGCCACAGGGAGGGGAAAAAGAGCACTGATCAGTTCACTTCCCCCTGAGACAACAGGAGGAAACTGACCCTGCCTGAGGAACACTCAGTGCTGCTTAGGAAGCGATAATAAAGGGGTCCAATAACAAGGAGCAATGTAAGTTATGTCTTTACCATCAAAAAAGGTGTGTGTTTACCATAGGATATCCTGCTATAAAAACCCAGACAAGACAAGGAACTGTAGTAAACTAGGACAAAGTCAACCTTCGTCATGGGATATAATGTCAGCATGTCACTTAGCTTCCTTGCAGTAAAAACTACAAGCGCCTTGTCTACTCCAGGATTTTACAGTAAGGTAACTATCACACATTAATTCCCAGGCTGTAAAAAAACCATTTTTTAATAGTGAAAACAAATCCACAGAAGTGGTGCACTTAACTGATCTAGAAAGGGGTCGAGGTGGTATTTCCATCCACACCATCTATTTTAAGAAGGAGAAATGTAAGGCTAAGGACTTCTGTCAAAAAATAGCACAGCTTTCTAATGATCTGTGTATATATAGTAACAGGCAGGGAATTCTGGAGAAGAAAGCATGCTTAGTGGTAGGCAGCTGGGAAAGACAAGGATGAAGCATATTGAAACCAATAGAATAACTCTTGTTCACTTCAGATTGACATAAAGTAGTGAGTAGAAATTGAGGCTGCTGGGTAAGAAATTAACGTTCAGAAACTCCATGATCGCATTTTCTGATATTCTTCCAGTTCCACACACAGGAACAGTTAGATAGGCAGAACTGCAGGGTCTCAATGTGTGGGTGAGATTATGGTATTTGGAGGCGAGATTTAGGTTTATTAGGAACAGAGGAACCCTATTAGAAAGGAGAAGATTATACAGGAAGGATGAGCGCTACGTAAACCAGATGGAACCAGATTGCTGGCATGTAAAATTAAAAAGGGCATAGAGGAGATTTTAAGCTAAGGGCTGAGAGAAAGCCGTTAGGTGCGGAGGAGCATATGATTTGGACAGAGACAACCCTTAGGGGAGGATTTATTGAAGGGGATTATCTATAGCCTAATAATATATAGGATATATAGGATATATGTTGATAAAGTACAGGTGGGAACAGAAGAGAAACAGTCAAGTGAAAAAGAGTCGTATTCAATTACATCACATGAAGATAGACAACTTAATACTGACAAATTTTAAAAATGCTTGCATACAAATGCAAGTCTAAATACTAAGATAGGTGAACTTGAGTGCTTGGTATTAAATGAAGATATTGATATAATAAGCATCACAAAAACATGGTGGAATGATGATAATCAATGGGACATAATGTAATTAAATTTAACATCCTGGGGGAATACCAAAGAAACCTATCCCACAAACACTTAATTTCAAAAAAAGGAACTAAACTAAAATGAGGAAGCTGTCTAAAGGGAAATTAAAAGGAATAATCACAAGAATGAAATGCCTGCAAGCTGCTTGGAAACTTTTTCAAATACCATAATAGAGGTTCACCTTAAATGTATATCTCTGACCCCAAACCAAATAAACAGTAAGAGGACCAAAAAATGCCACAATAGAGTAAAAAAGGCAACTGGAGACCAAAAGGCATCTTTAAATATTGGAAGTCAAATCCTAGTGAGAAAAATAGAAAGGAACATAAACTCTGTTAAGTCAAGTGTAAAAGTATAATTAGGCAGGCCAAACAAGAATTTAAAGAGCAACTAGCAAAAGACAAACACTAACAGCAAATATTTGTTAAGTACATCAGAAGTAGGAAGCCTGCCAAATAATCAGTCGGGCCCCTGGACAATCAAGGTGCTAAAGGAGAAAGGAAAGAAGACAAGGCTGTTGCAGAGAAGCTAAATTAATTGTTTGCATTGGTCTTCACTGCAGAGGATGTGAAGGAGATACCCATGCCTGAGCTTCAGAGGAAATGTATAGAACAGGGCAATTGTTGAGTAACCCATTCCCTGTGAGAAATCTGAGGAACTGAGCCATATTGAGGTGTCAGTAGATGAGGTTTTGGAATAAATTGATAAATTAAACAGTAATAAGTCACTAGGACCAGATGGTATTCACCCAAGGATTCTGAAGGAACCCAAATGTGAAATTGCAGAACTACTAACTATGATATATAACCTATCACTTAAATCAGCCTCTGTCCCAGATGACTGAAGGATAGCTAATGTGATGCTGATTTTTAAAAAAGACACCAGAGGCAATCCTGGCAATTACAGGCAGGTAAGCCAAACTTCAGTACTAGACAAATTGTTTGAAACAACAATAGAATTATTAGACACATAGATGAACATGATATTGGGGAAGAGTGAATACAGCCTTTGTAA
Source organism: Emydura macquarii macquarii (assembly GCF_026122565.2). Taxonomy (NCBI): domain Eukaryota; kingdom Metazoa; phylum Chordata; order Testudines; family Chelidae; genus Emydura; species Emydura macquarii. The sequence goes on along the minus strand of NW_027131527.1, from coordinate 18,273,414 downwards.
AGGGAAACCATGCCTCACTAATCTATTGAATTCTTTGAGGGAGTCATCAAACATGTAAACATAGGTGATCCAGTGAATATAATGTACCTGGACTTTCAGAAAGTCTTTGATAAGGTCCCTTACCAAAGGCTCTTAAGCAAAGTAGGAAGTCATGGGATAAGAGGGATGGGACCTCATGAACCAATAACTGGTTAAAATATAGGAAACAAATTGGTTAGTTTTCACAATGTAGAGAGGTAAATAGCAGGTCCCCCAAAGATCTCTACTGAAATCAGTACTGTTCCACATATTCGTAAATGATCTGGAAAAGGGGGTAAACAGTGGGGTGGCAAAATTTGCAGATGAAACAAAACTACTCAAGATAGTTAAGCCCAAAACAGACTGCCAAGAGTTACAAAGGGATCTCATTAAACTGGGTGACTGGGTAAGAAAATGGCAGATGAAATTCCATATTGATAAATGCAAAGTGATGCACAGTGGAAAACAGAATCCCAACTATATATACGAAATGGTGGGGTCTAAATTAGCTGGTACCACTCAAGAAAGAGATCTTGGAGTCATTGTGGATAGTTCTCTGAAAACATCCACTCAGTGTGAAGTGACAGTCAGAAAAAGCCAGCAGAACCATTAGGAAAGGGACAGAAAATATCATAATGGCACTATAAATCCAGGGTATGTTAACACCCTGAATACGGCATGCAGTTCTGGTTGCTCTATTCCAAAGATATATTAGAATGGAAAAAGGCAACAAAAAGGATTAGGGAAATGGAACAGCAAACAGACTGGGACAGTTCAGTGTAAAAAAGAGACTTGAGGATATAATAGAGATTTATAAAATCAGGAACAGTGTGGAGAAAGTGCATTAGGAAGCGTTATTTACCCCTTCACATAACACAAAAAAAAAAAAGGGTCACCCGCTGAAATTAATAGGCAGAAGATGTAAAATAAACGTAGGAAAGTACTTTTTCACACAATGCACAGTCAAACCGTGGAATGCATTGCCCAGGGATGTTGTGAAAGCCAAAAGTATAATTGGGTTCAAAAACAAATTAGAGAAGTTCATAAAGGATGGTCCATCAATGGCTATTAACCAAGATGGTCAGGAACACAACCCCATGCTCTGGCTGTCCCTAAACCTCTGATTGCTAGAAACTAGGACTGTATGACAGGGGATGGATCAGATCGATAATTGCCCTGTTCTGTCCACTCCACATACTTGGCTAGGTGGATCAATATAACCATTCTTATGCTCTTACCATGTACAGAACATCACAGTGTTTTAATTTTAAGATACTGAAGGCATGGATCACAATAGTTATCTTCAGTTGCTTCATTTCAAATCTTGTTAATATTTTTGGTGGTTGTTTTTGGTTAACCCTTTTTAAAAAAAAAAAAAAAAAAAAAAGCTGATAGAACTGAATGACACAGGAAAAGATCTGAAAATGATTGAGCAAACATAGTGAGCTGTCTTTGTTACGGAAGATGGACCATGCTTCTGAATTACTGACATAGTTTGCTATAATGTTAAGAGAAAAAAACTACATCGCTCAGTTTAATGATATTCCTGTCAGATGCTCAATGTTCTCACCTAGCTCTTCCTCATTAGGAGCCTGATCCAAGTAAATATGAGACTTTTGTATCAAGCCTTCAGTTTTTTCCCCTTTGTACTATGTAATGTTAATATGCAGCACAAATTCTCATGATTCCAGTATTTGTTTAACTGAAACATGAAATTCTAAATATAGTCCCCTTCCTAGACAAAATTATACATGAATAGAGATTAGAACAAGAAAGATACATAGTGCTTGTGCTTAGTATTTCACTGGTTTTGTAAATATTTAGCACTTGCTCTGCCTATAATCTTTCTTTGTGAATAAGGGATCAAATCTGAGATATCTGTAGTTCTATACTCTTCAATGCAGCATGTCACAATTACCTTCTAAATTTAGAACCCACTAATATGACTGCATGGCGCAGAAAATGATGCCTTGAGCGTATTTAAATAATGACCTTAGGAAAAAACAGGATGTGAGAGAAATGTCAAGTAAATAAGGGGGATGGGTCTTTTTTAGGAACAGCAGCAGCAAAAATAATTTCTCCATTTTAATTCTAAAAGATAAAATATGGCATTTGTTCAAAAAAAGTTACTGTAGTTTATGGGGACTCTTATTGCCAAAGGAGGCTGTGGATTATATCTGGAGCTGGGCTATTAGTGGGAAAGATTATTCCTAAATGTTTTGTCATATTTTGAAACAAATTTCAATTCGCCAGGTTGCACTCCTTTGTTAATAGCCTTTCATGAACTTGCATGCAACTGAAAAAAAGGTTGAGAGCCGCTGGAATAGAACCATTCTTACTTAGCACAGCAGAGGGACAGATTTCTTTAAATATTCTCTTGTCCATGGCTAGAGCACTGAAAAGAGCACACAGTTATGTGGATCTGATCATGCATATCTATCCCACAGTTAATGTTTTGTTTTATTTTGTTAATTTGGTGAATGGTCACAAAAATTTGAAGATCAATAATCCAATAAAATACTTTGAATACAATAATATACTTTGACACCATCATAGGTCCTAACCACATCAGCCATACTATCAGGAGCTCATTCACCTGCACATCTACTAAGGTGATATACGCCATCATGTGCCAGCAATGCCCCTCTGCCATGTACATTAGCCAAACCGAACTGTCTCTACGCAAAAGAATAAATGGATACAAATCAGACATCAGGAATGGTAACATTCAAAAACCAGTAGGAGAGCACTTCAATCTCCCTAGACACTCAGTAACAGACTTGAAAGTTGTCATACTTCAACAAAAATACTTCAAAAACAAACTCCAACCTGAAACTGCAGAGCTGGAACTCATATGTGAACTTGACACTATCAGACTAGGTCTGAATAGAGACTGGGAGTGGCTAGCCCACTACAAAAAGTAATGTTCCTTCTTTTGACATTCACACCTTCTCATCAACTGTTGTGAATGGCCTCATCATCCTGACTGAATTTACCTCTTTAACACTTGCCCTCCTCACTCTGATTTAACTCACCCATCTTTGCATGTGTATATATACCTACCAAACTGAAGTTTCCACTTCATGCATCCGATGAAGTGGGTTTCTGCCTTAGAAAGCTTATGCCCAAATAAATTTGTTAGTCTTTAAGGTGCCACAGGACTCTCGCTGTTTTCCTATTTTAGGGATTGCTATGCCCCTCATAGCACAGAGGAAATGAAAACCAGAGAAACTGAGTGAGTTAATGATTTAGGGACACTATTTTGGCCGTTCAGGAATTGGTTATCTAAAGTGTACCCATGCGTACTTGTTTTGTTCTGTGAGAACTGAGTGAAAAGTCTGATTTGCCCCAACCATCACTCACTACTCTAGACACAGAATGACAAACAGGTAAATGCCTTGGGTGAATAGTTTGGATGGTGAGATTGAAAGCGTGGAGCGGCATGCCTCACAAAAGAGAAACTGATCTGAAAACCCAAGATAAATAAAGGTAAACATTTATCTTAACTTATTTAATAGTGTGGTGAAGAACAATAAGGGAGAGATTTGCCATTTACAATAGAGATGCTGGAAAGTCAAGCTATGTCTTATTCCTTGATTACTGATGGAGGAAAAGGAGATAACCTTATTGCTTTTTTCAAAAAGAGTGGATATCACATTTTGCAGCCAAAAATTGAGGATGAGCTGATGTGTCTCAGCAAAGGATGTAGATTTCTGTGGAGAAATCAGTGAGGGAACTATAAATGGGTGAACCAATATCTCCAAAATCTTTGATCTATGATATAATGGTAGGATTTTCTCCTAAGGCAAATGGGGTTGCTTTTATTGAATAGTGTCCGGAATGCCATATCTTGTAAAGTGGGTCTTCAATGTGTCAAACATTGACTTATTTATTCTATCAGGCAGGTCATGGACCTCCCAAAAATTTGAATATTAGTCCACTCTAATCAATTACTGCTTTCTGTTGAAGGTAAATAAATCCACTTGTTCCCATTATTGGTTGGGCAGCTCATGTGGTAAGTGTCTTTTTTTGCTCGTGGTTATTGTACATCTGGCAGGTGTCACACCCTTTTGTCGAGGAGCAGAGCTATGTACTCATTCCCCACCAGTAAATACTCTCTTAAACCTGTCTAAGGCAGATGTCAATTCCCAAGTGTGAGGCATGTATTTTTTGCATGACATCCTTAGGTAATGAGGCTAGGACAACAGCTCTTTGTCCGCAAAATATCATTCCAGCCTACACACACGGTTCATCTTTAATTTGAAAATATGGTTTTGCTCCTACTGGTACTTTGGTTTTGTCTTCTGGCTGCTCTGCTAGTATCACTCTTTTGACTGCCTGCAGTTGGATGTCGTTTTCTGTAGCCTCTTTAATTTCCATCAGCTTCACTGTTGAAACTGGGAGATAGTGCAGCATGTTAATGGATTCAGCCCAATTTCACTTCCCCCAGCTCTCTGATGTTGATTATATATGTCCTTCTCAGGACATCGGCTAATCCCAGTCATCATCCTGGACAGTATCTGATCTCTAACTGGTAGCTTTGGATTACTAAGAAGAAGTTTTGCCATGACTATCTTTAGGTGATTGTGGTCTGTTTGCATTATTACCGTGTGGCCATAGATGTACTGAAGGACTTGTTCCACTCCAAATACCAGTCAGAAACTATTTTTCTATTCAGGCATAGTTCTGTTCAGTCTCTGCCAGTGCTCCATGGTGTAAGCAACCAACTGCTCCTGCAAAGGAGCCACACCTCATCCTTTCTCAAGTGTCAGTGGCTCTCCTGGTTGGTAGTACTCCAGGACAGGGTCATCCATTATCCTTTGTTTCAGTGGGTCAAATGCTTGCTGTTATAGACCTGCCTGGTCTCGCTCAACATCCTGCCTTTTGAGCTGATGTATGGGTTTGGCTATCGCAGCCAGGTGTGAACAGAATGTGGACAGAAAAATTATCATTCCTATGAGGCATTGTATCCCTTTCATATCCACTGCAGCTGACATGTCTCTGATTGCCTTGATCTTGTTGGCATTTGCTTTCAGTCCCTCTGCTGTGAGCAAATGTCCAATGTCACCTCACTCTGTTTGAATCACATTTTTTCTGGGTTGAGCTTTGCTTTCTTGTCCCTGCATTGCTGTAGAAAAGCTTATAGTTGTATGTCATGGTCTCATTCAGTTTCTGTACCATTCCTCACTTCACCAAAATAAGGATATCGTCTGCAGTTATTTTCACCCCAGGCTGGCCTTCCAGCTCCTGGAAGTCTTTTCTGGAACACCCCAGGTGTTGGGCTTAAATATATCATCATGTGCAACCTCTGTGGTGACCAAATAGTGTTGCAAAGTTGTCAGCGAGCTGGTCTCTATCCAGGCATATGTACCAAAATCCATTCCTCACATCACAGGCAGTAGAAATCCTGGCTTCGGAGAGTTCTGGCAAAATGTCAACAATTGTGGGCAGTGGATAATGGCATCTTTTCAGTGCCAGGCTCAATGGCTTTGAGTCTGTACAGATGCATAATTTGCCTGATGGCTTTTTTACCACCACCATGCTGCCCACTGTGTTACAGTAGGGTCAGAGGACACCAGGAGAGTGATCAAAGGGAGAGATATCAGCCCCAGAATGATCAGGGCCTTGTTCACTGTGGACTGAGGAGAGGTTACTACAAATTAATTAGAGCACCTGGAGCCAATTAAGGCCCTGCTAGGAACCTGACAAAAACCCCTGCTCCAGCCAGATAGAGGAGAGAGTGACGACAGCTGTTGGTAGAGTTGGAGGAGCTCTGTGATTAACTGGAGAACCAGAGAACCAGATGAAGGAGAATGCTGGGAGAGAGGCTTTCCTCCCAAACACCTGCCACAGAAGGTACAAAGACCAGGAGGGAAAACCCTGTCCAAGCCAGGTGGAGGGACCTCTCAGGTACAGAGGCCTGTGGGAAAAGGACCCTGCTAAAAAAGAGGAATGAGATTGAGAGACTCCCCTGGCAGGAGGACCAAGAAAGAGACCCTGCCCATGAAGAGAGAAGGTAGGGAACCCAAGAAGCTGAAAGGGGCGGGGGGGAAGTAGGCCAGGGGAAAGAATCTCAGCCTGGAGCACTGTCAGCAGTACACAGCTGCTATTCATAGGGCCCCTTGGTTGGGACCCAGAGTAGAGGGTGGGCCCAGGTTCTTTTCCGCTCCCCCCTCACTAGGCATTACCGAAGTGGCCAGCCCCCAGAAACGGGGACTGAAGGCAGCACCCTGATCTACCACAAGAAGAAAAAGCACGGGACCCATTCGAGCAAAGCTGGCAATTTGCCACACCTCCCAGACTGTACTGACCTACAGATACTACAACTGCTCTCAAACTTCTGATCTCCTTACTTACTGGACTACATTGTACCACTAGAATTTTCATTCATGATCAGCATGAAAGTTCCACTGTGGAGTTTACTTCAGTCACAGCTTTCCTTCAAGGCACCTGTCACCATTGAAAACATCCTCTTGTGCTTTTAAAATAATCTCTGTTGTCTGTGGGATGTCTTGTTTTCCTTCTTGCACTGCATCTATAGAATTCTGATGCTGTATCCTTATCAGATCCATAGCTTGTATTGCTGTATTCTTCAAGAGGGGTCTGTGGTGCTTACCATCCACCACCACAAACTTCAGGTGATACTGTCTGTTATTTTTCAGGTTAGTTACTATGAGGTTACATTTTCCTATAGGCCGCATTATGCTTTCATTGTACAATATTAGATTGTGCCTGCTTTCTTTAACGGGTATGTTCATGTCCAATTCATCCTGAGGAATCACATTGCAAGGGGTCTTGCTATCAAGCTGCAATCACACAGAGCATTTCCTTATTAACATTGTTGCATGCCTGGAGGTTGGTATTGTCCCCTGTTGTTTTCCTTTCCTGACATCCTGAACCTGATATACTCTTAGACTCAGGGAGAGAGTCATGAGTTCCACACTGCTGTCCGATGTGCCATCACCTTGTACAAGTCTGACTGAATCTTCCTAAGACCTTCTTCTGCTCTTGCATGCACTGTGAAAATGGTTCAACTTGTCAGATTCTTTACAATGCTGTCCCAGTGCAGGGCACTTCTTCTTTATCCATTCATACAGTCTCCCACAGGAAATGTATCTGACTATGGGTATGGAACCCTAACCACCTGCCCTCCTGTGCTGTTGTCTCACTGCATGTACTTCTGGGGGATTGTGCTTCTTAGAGCTTTTATCTTGAGGCTTCCTCTGCACAACCCATGTCTAAGCATCTGTCTAGTATGAGATCACCTTCTCGGAGTAGCTGTTCCCACAGGTGGTGATCCCCAGTGCCACAGATGACCCTGTTCCGACTCAAGTCTGTCAAAACTTGCATGTGTGTCTAAGGCAGTAACATGGGAATCTATCCTCACCCCTTCAGATTGGTCTCTGAGTCTGTGTCACTCCACAGTTTTTTTCTGCTTTTGGGAGCAATAGTTCCCCAGGACTCCTAAGACTGGTGTAAGGTTTCAAGCAGTGGTGATCTTCAAAATGGTGCAAACTCCTCTGTTTTGTTCGGCAGTAAGGTAAAATAATAGTTTTGCTTTCTAGCTGTTGTCGTCCTCCTGCACGGCCAGCTCTGTGTACAGCTCGAACTGCTCCTGCCACCAGGTCCATCGCTGGGCTATGTTTATGTCTGCAAAATCCAGGACCCTGGCGGGGCTTCAGACAGAGTTTCATGGCTGACACTGCCAGCTGCTGCACTTCAGAGAACTCACAGCTCTGATGCTGCCATCATGTTTTGTTACAAAGAGAGAAGCTGAATGCAGTTAAGTTGAACAAGTGCAACTTTTTTAAACCCTGTGCACTGCTCTGTCCATGTAGCTGAATTGCTTCCAGCTTAACTCCCTGCATTCCCTGTTCTACTGGTGTCCCGTAAATTACAGTCCCTCCAGGGAACAGGAGCCCTCTGATTTCAGTTCCACTGAACTTGATACCTCACAAGTGATATTATGTTGCCCTAAATTTTCATCTCCAGACTATGCTGAATCTAGTACTTTTTGGATTTACTTTGCCTGGTTTTAGGGCACTGCTTTAGCCATCTACATTGTTGCTATTTTTGTTTATTTTCATATTTTTCTAATTCATTAGGACTATTTATTTGAGTTCAGTGAACTGAATTTGATCCATAATCCTCTATGGGTTTTAATAGTTGTTTATTTCCAAGTCAGTACTCAAAGCATTTGCAAAAGTGCTTGTGATAGATATTTTGTAAACATGCTCCCATATTTAAAGCTGGTAGGAGGTCTATGTCTTGATCAGAGGGAGCTATGTGTATGTATCTCGGAATGGGGTTATTGTGAATTTTGTAGTCCAAACATTTATCTTTCTCCATTATTGGTACTATTACTGCTAACCACTTCATTGTTTGCTTTTAATTATCTCTGATTGTTCCAGATACTCCATCAGTACATTTTTCACACAGATCATGTGCATCAGTATATGACTTATAAAACCTTGGAATAGTATGTCAAGGTCAGACACTAGTTTAGTTTGAAATTAATTACACCAGTGCCTTCTTTAGAAGTCTCTTCATATTGTCAGTTTTTTCAAGTAATCTGCATTAGAGTTAATTTTATGTTAAGTTCTTTACAATTCATTCATATTTCTTGGGCATAATGCTGGAAGCTCCCTTTCTGAAGCAATCAAAGGGGACAAGTCAGCTTTTATAATCCCCAGACTGGACTTAAGCCACAGTGTGACCAAAAGTTTGAATCTCCCTGGTGAATATGTTGAGCTGTACTGCAGCTCAAGGTACCTCTTGCATTACGAACATTCTTAGGCCAGGATCACACAAGCTGCTGTATCTATTTTGATCTCAAAGTGTTTTCCATTTATAAAAGCTATTGTTTTAATTCCATCAAACTATATGCAGTACATTGGCAGTTCTTTATCACCTTGACTGTTATCCTTCTCCATTTTAGTGAGACTGAGTTTGTCTTCTTTAGATAATGCTAGTACGTCTTCCCCTGCTGACTTTGTGTTAGGCTGGGCTTTTCTCTTGCTCCTTCTCTGCAAAGTTTTCAATACATTTGCTTCTCCTCTTCTCTGTTTTAGGTAGTTAAACATTAATGTGTCATCTTTCTCTATGTTACAGCTATTGTAATGATCACAAATGTGACTACTCCTCTTATTGAAAGTAACTTCTCAATTGAAAATATCCAGACTCAACAACTTTGATCACAGATAAACCCGACTTTTATCTCCACTATATGTTTTTCAACAACTTCAGTTTCCTTTATAGCATTAAGTGTTTTCTTGTGTGAATCAACCTCAGATAAGTGTCTGCGCTCAATGTGATTCTTAAGCAAGTTGCAAACGTATGGTCATGAAGAACTTCTTCCAAATATTCCTTGAAATCAGAGGGCTCTGCTGATTTTAAAAAATGCTACCAGGAACTGAGCTGTAGATATACCATCCTTTACTTTCATGGAGTGAATTTTAAAATATCTCAGGAATTAGATTGCCTTAGATTGAAAATTCCAGATAGATCTCTTCAGGAAGCTTTCCACTACATAGCAAATGAACTTTTTATTATTATTTTAGTTGATGAAAACTTGTTCCATTTGTCCAGTGCAAACTATAAAATCTATTGAAGCAGAATGATAAAATTCCAGGGAAACTCAAAGAGAATTCCATCTTCCATTGTCATTTGAAGTTTATTGAGAAATATCTTAAATCCAAGGAAAGACCTCCCTCCCCCCCAATACACGTGTTCTTTCAGAAGGCTGGCACACTCTGGATTTTTTAGCTGAGATTACTCAAACACAGTCAATGCAACACAATCACTCACTGTGTTGTTCCAGAATATACAATGAATGTCTGACCATCCTTGCAGGGAACTGCAGTCTATAAAATGGAGCTAGAACAACCAACCAGCATAAGGTATGTGTACAACAATATTATGTTTACCAAATATAGAAACCAGTCAGTTAATGCAAACAATTAGCTGCTCTGGCTTGGCTGTAGAAGAGCAGATGAGGGCTCAGGAGGCCCCTTCACAGCATACCTGTACAAGATGTAGCTATAGTTTAATTGCAAGTGTGAGGGAGCTCAAGACGAAAGGCTGGGTAGGGGTGGGGCCAAACACAAAGAACAGTACTGGCGAAGCACATGGGCAGCTGGTAACCATAAGTTCACAAGTAAACACACTCGGCAAACTTGGAGTCATTATTCCTGCTTCTGGCTTTCAGAGACATGATGCCTCAAGAGGATCCTATTGCTCCTTCTTCCCATTCTCCTAGTGAAGGTCAATCAAATGCAGCATTAGTAATGCCCTTAAAGTCTATCAATATACCAAATTCCTTTCTGAATCCACATTGAAATATTGCGGGCATCGTACTAACCTTGGAATCTCTTAACAACAAACATCAAGTGCTTAAAAGAAGTTCCGTAAAATGGAAACCTACCACAAGAAATGGGATGTTTTGCAGTATTTAATTTTAATATTTAATAATTCTTGCATCGTCTATAAGTATTTTAGCATAACCTATTCCTCAACTGTCCATTCTAGGAACACACTGCTCTTCAATTTATATTAGTATCCTGCTGCATTAAACATGCACAGAAAATCCTTCTCCCATTACCTATTTCCTTTCTCCCTGCTCAGTGGGTGGAAAGAGGCACTTATTAGATTTTTATGTGCTGACCATCAGCTAGTAGGCTACAGGAGTGACACAGCTGTAATTTCCATCAGTACAAAAAAAGATGAATGCTGTAGTGGTAGGAGTTGCAGTATTTCAGTTTTCATTAATATATTTACAACAGGATTGTGTACACATAGTAATTAAAAACCAAATGAACAGATTTGAAAACCCTTCTGTTATTTTTCAGTGATAAGACACTAATTTATAAAATTTCCACAATAAGATCACAAGGTCCAGTTTAAGCAACTTTGTAAACATGCGTGTTTGCCATTTGATGGACTGGATTTTATTAAACTGTGGCTATTTGTGGAATATATTACTGTATGATGTGGTCTGGTTGTTTTACTTAAACATCTTTCCCAAGCTATCTAACCCAGCTATAAAAAGATCTTCAAAGTTGCTATTTTTTATTACCATTCTCAGAAGATGTGTTCCTAGGGATTCACAAATATGAAGGAGGGATTTATGTAAATCTGTAACTTAGTGTTTATACTTGCAGACTGATATCTCTTCACAAATTTGAAAGATAAATGTGAACTTTTCAGCGAATACAGAACAGGAAGGTCACAGATAATCATAGAATAGATCATATGATCTAAGTAAATATGTCCCCAATGAGCAAGCTTTGCACTTTATTTCCCCATACTTGGGTTAGCTAATTATTTGCAGTTTTATCATCTGAAATTTCTCTAATCTCCCACAGGTCTGACATTCAGGAATCCCTCATTTATGTGGATGGGTGGTAGTAGGGAGACATCGTACAATGTGTATCAGACAATTATCTCCTTGAAGTAACCATTAAAGGATTTATTATTAGCTACTCATAATAATTATTTTATATAGGTTAAGATCTTTCTGCTAATTCAATATACATTTAGAGTATGACCACACATTTCAGCCGAAGTGGGCATGCTACTCCAGTAACTGTGCTTTGGATGGAAATGTAGTTTGATTTAAAATTACTTTAACATGGTTAATTTTTCAGCTCTTTATTCTATTCAGGCAGAACATATAAAGAATTATACCTTGTTGTACATACATTTGTCTCATTTTCTGCAGACAGTTCAAAATTTGTCTGGCTAGAACTGTCCTTTATTTCTACCATTGGCCATCCTGTTTGTTACAGTTTTCTGACAATCCCATCACAGGCAGACTTTCCTCTCAGTCACTGAGAAAGAAGAGCTACTTTTGATAGTATCAACTCTTGAAACAAAATCCAAGGGCTAATGAATGTTAATGATGAGGCAGACATCCATTTAGCTGGAATGAAGCAATAAGCAAATCTGTTTATCAAGTGAAGAGAAGCAACAAAAAAGCAGACAGTGTGAGGAAGGGAAAACAGTGGGACATAAAAAAACAAAAAACTATTCAAAGGGAGTCCAGTCATATTTAGTCAGAGTTTGGTTTCAGATTTACCTGCCACGGGGGCTGAATATATGAAGAACCCTCGACTCCTGCTTGGCCTAATCCTGAGGGTGTGCTGAGCACTGGCAAGTCCCTTGGGTGGGAACCTGAGAGTGGCAAAGCCCATCTGACAGCCATGTAATTACAAGATTATAGAGCAGAAAAGTCTTTCCAATCATAAACCATCAGGCTGTAACCTGCAACTGATGACTTCCAAACAGAGCAAAAACAGTTAGGTCTTGGAAGACGGCCCTTAAGAATGGCTCACAGGGAAATGTAAAAAATATTCTGCCTAGAATCAATTCGGCTTATGTCATTTTTTACATTTCTATAGTTTTGTTGCTGTTTACAGACTGTATACTGGTAGGAAAAAAGCAGGACAGATTTTATGGTGCAGCTTGACTGGATTTGACTCAAGACCAAATAGTGATGGGCCTAACTGGTATTAAGAGCTAACAGGCACCTTTTGGTCCCTGGTATAAATTACAGAAAAAAGCTGCCTTGTTTTACTTTAGTTGCCAACAGCCCCTGACTCTATTCAACCATCCAGGAATCACCTGGACACAGGGTTGTACACTTTCTCTTGGGCTGCCCTTGCACCTTCTGAGGAGAGTGGGACTGGCCCAGGAGCTGTTATGGCATATTTATACGAGTGTAGGATTCCTCCACACTGGGGAAATCCTTTCATGCACAGAGCAGATTTAAGAGCACAAGAATTGGGCCCAGGATCTTTGTTTTGAGTTTTTCTCTGGCTGCTTATTTCAAAAATAAAATTATTATCCTCTACTGTGATATCACAGTTGATTGGGGGACAGAAAAACATATGATGTCACAAGTGAAGGGTTAACACTTTAGATGCCATAGGTAAACGTAGCACCAGGAGCAGACTTAGGTTAATAAAAATTGTGTTTTCCGATTCTTCCTACAATATCATAAAAAATATCAAACACCCTAACACACAGGCTGAATGAACTGTTTCTTAATTGCTTGCCAAAGGAGTCTAGGATTCTTGCTGTTTCCAGACACCAGTCATCAGGAGCTATTATTCTCAATCTTTGCAAAAATGTCAGGTGTTGGATCATTTCATTTTGGCAGAGGAAAAACTAGAAGCACCAGTCTGCAGGGGTTCATAACTCCCGAGTTTTACTTGGAGAATCAAGTTTGCCCTCTCTTCACATTAAACTCCATCCCACTCTGATTTTTGGTGTTTTCAGTGGATGGCCAACTGGCCTACTGACCTCTAAATCCCAGGTATAGTACTACATCCTCCTCAAAGGGTGGCAGGTGAGCTACCTACTTCCCCTGTCTGTGGGGAGCATCAATGGGGAGCACCATAAAGGGCACTTCACTCCCACTGCTACCTCTTCACTGACCTCTTCCTTTATGCTCAGACCAAGACATCCCAAAGTGCTCCACATTAAGTGAAAATCAGCTCTAGTTCTAGAATTAAACCTAGTTTCAGATTTTGTCCTAAAAGTTTTGTACAGCCCTAATTGCTACCAAAGTATCATGTTTCATCATGTCTGATGGATGCACTCACTTTCTCATCCCATTCCAATTGCAAATTTTCCTTTCATTGGCCCTTCAAAGGACCTGACATTAGAACGGAAGGGAAAAGAAGCATTTGTTGATGGTAGGGTATCTGTCTGTGACTGGGAAAGAGTGATGTCATTACTATCAGTTAAGCATAACTGAAAGGGAAAGATCATCAAGGTCAGCTGGTGTTCTGCCATCTTCCTCCCCAACTCTGAGCAGCCTCGAACCACTTGAGCTTCCAGCACAAGATAAAGCAGCCTCAAGGCTTCTCTACAATGAAAGGGCTGAAACAACCCAAGATGGGCCATTCTGTTCACCCAGAATCAGAAGAGGACAGCATGAGCTAGTTATTCATCCTTCCTGCCTCTTCCCAATTCTAGCATGGCCGCAGAATTCCCACTATGCTGAAGCAGAAGCAGCTGACATAAATTCCTTGCATAGTGAGTTGCCTACAGAAGGGATGTCCCAGCTGTCCTGTTAGGGCCAAATTCTAGCTGCTTTGTACTGGGGCCAAGCATTTAGCTCTAAGGCTTTATACACTTTGACTTGCACCAGAGAACATCTGATTTCCAAAATAAGATAGCAAATTCTCCTAAAAGAAGTTTCTCTGGTAATGTCAACGGTAAACCCAAGATGAATGTTGCAATCTGTCTTCTACATGACTAGCAGACCAAAAACCATTCTATGAGCCTCAGACCTAGTAAATGTCTTACTCTTTTTAAATTAATTTCTTTGTTTGTGTGAGAGGAATAAAGGAATCTATGGGACACAGAAAGAAATGCGATCTGAGATGTGGTGCAGGGCCTTGAAAATGAAGTTGAAAAGTTCAACCTGGACATGCTGGGTTAGTGAAAAGATTCAATGAAGCATCTGAATAACCTTGTGGAAAATAACCTTAGGCTAATAATGCAAACAAGTCTCCCTGGTTAGATTACGCCACTACAGATTTTTTCAAAATTACAAAATCTTTTGTAATAATATACACTATGCTATATACATAGCACTATTCATCCAATGAGCTCAAAGTCCTTAAAATACATGAAGTCTTTTCTCCAGGTAAATATTTATATTTACTTTATGTTAGGTGAAATGCAACACAACGAGATTAAGATCTTGGCCCTGCAAGGTGCTGATTGCTCTCAACTCCTGCTGTAGTCAATGAGAGTTGGAGAGCATTCAGAACCTCACAGGGTGCTGCTCAACACCTTGCAGGTCTATTCATATGTAATTTACACATCATCATACAATATGCCAGAGATAGTCAGGACAAAATCCAAGAATTTTGGTGCCCATTTCCCTGCAGTAAACTTTAGACAACACTCCATTGCTGGTTTGTATCTTAGTCTAAAAAGGGTTTAGAATGGCATTTGTACTTATTCCGATTTATTATCTCACCCTCACTTCTTTGTGGAGACTTTCCCTGGCTTATTTTGTGCATAACATTTCCTAAGAAGTTTCCATTCTATAGGTCTTGTCATTTTATCCCTATGAGAATGGATTATTACTTTGATATCTAATTCATATTTTCAATCCGTGAATGCCAAAGATGAAAATAAGTGTGAAATACACCCTTCTTTGATCCTGTTTTGTTCAGAGAATGCTCTTCCACCTGATTTGTTTGAATAGCAGTTCCTAAATATCTATTGTTCACATGTCTTGGAAAATAAAATGAGGCTATTTTTTTAATCATCTTGCCTGGTTATTATTATTATTATTTATTATTTTGCAAAGCTATTAGAAACAATAAAGTTTATGTGGAAAATTTGTTTTACTGCAAATTACCATCCTGATGCTGTATGCAGTTGAAGAAAACGTGAATCATTTTAGTATTTAAAATCCAGCATTAATATGAAAAATAAAATTAGTGACTATATTAGAAACAAGGAATAATTGATTTGTAATGTATATTTTGTGGTCTATCTCAGCCGTCTATTTCTCTTATGGAGTTCATTCAATACCATTGCCCACAGTGACACCTACTGGTATCTTTAACAAAACCACTCTTGCAGATTTTACCATAATATACTTTTTTTGCAGTGAGACAGTTAGTTACTGTCCCCTTGATTTTCCTCTGTTCATGGAGACAAAAGCAGCAATTCCAGAAATAGCTGTCAACTGTCACACCAAACCTCAGAAAGATGTTATACACTCCATGCTAGGATGCCCACCTTTAACTCTTATCTGGGCAATTAATTGGATTTTAAGAGCAGTGCTCCAACAAGTTAAGCCTCAGCACTGTATCAAGCAACAGACTTTTTAAAATGGTTAGATATTCAGCTGCAGAGAATTAGGTGGTTCAGATACAATATACCACAACTGGCAGGTGGTATATTGCTGCTTACAGTTTATTATTGCCTTGGGAAATGAGTACCCTTACTTGCTCTCATTTTAGTAACTTTCCATTTGCTCACCACCAATGCCTGCATATATTAAATATTCAATTAATTTCTTAAGAATGTGTAAGTGATAGGATCTTATTTTCTAGCACTGATCCAGTGTTTTTGATATGTCATAGTTCTACTAATGGTGGTGACTTAAAAGTGCTTTTATGATAGCATAAATAACTGTCACCCTTAATCCTTGAAATACTGGACATCTTAATAGATAGCCACATAACTAAACAGCTGAAGGGAGAAAAGGCATTAGAAATGGAGTTAGTGATGTGGCAAAAATTGAAATCTTTGTATTTCCATATTTCACACTATGCAACATAAGAGTACTTGAGATAGGTTTCATTATGTAAAAATTTTGAATTTGTCAAGGTGGTTTGTTTGTTTGTTTGTACAGAGCTTTTAGTGAAACTCCACTTGAAATGGCTTTCCCACCTCTCTGTGAGCAAATCCTGACCTCATGGCCCCAATTTGTGAAGGGTACACAAATACAGAAAACATCTGATTCACCATAGTTCCATTGCCCAGGGTGGGAAGAAGCCATAAAGGGGGACTTCACATTCTCTGTGCATTGTGGATCAGCTCTCTGTGACAACAAATTCTGGGTTGGAATGCAATGTATTGGGGTGGGTCTGCAATGATGTGAGGCCCCTGGCCAAAATGCATATGTGGTAGTGGCTGCCACAGAGCAGCTGGCTGTATCAGTTCTTCATATCATGCCAGCTTGTGGGAGGATTTTTTCCTAACCCCTATGTAGTTCCCACGTGCCACCTGTTTTCTTATCTTTTCACATCAAATACCTGGGATTCCACTCCTCCTTTCAGCCTTCAACAAAGGGAAAGTTTACATAGAGCCACAATTGAGGGGAAATGAGAGGAGCAACTGAAGCACAGAAGTTCTCTGGTGATCTCCATTTACAAGAATGGTCCCTGGGGTTCTTTGGCAGTCAGGTGCAACTTATAGTAGCCCCGTGATGTGTCAAATTGGAGACGGTTCAGACAAGAGCTACAAGAATGAGCTGGAAAATATTCCTTTCCGGCAGAGATTAAAGGAGCTCAATGTATTTAGTTTGAAGAGGGGAGGTCTAGAATCTTGGAGAAGGTATCTGATACTTGATAGCTCTTTAATCTAGCACAGACAAATGCACAGTAAGATATTTGACTAGAAGTTAAAGTAAGCAAGGTTCAAACTGTAAATAAGACACATATATGTTTAACATTGAGATTAATCAACCACTGGAACGAGTCAACCACTGGGTTAGATGCAGAAATCACTGTGTGAAATCTGTGGTCTGTGTTATCGAGGAGATCAGACTAAATGATGATAATGGACCCTTCTGGCCTTAAAAATCCACAAAATTATAGAATCTGATCCTGATCTTCAAAGCCTTCCATGAGCTGAGCCCAGGCTACATCAGGTTGTTCCTTTCACATCCGGTTCATGAACTTCTATGACAGTTATGATCTTCAGGGATAATGGAAGCTTTAGCTGAATGGATTTAGACTTGTGAATATAATAGACAGAGATGTTTTGGAGCATGGCTTTAATCCATAATTAATTAGAATGACCACGAAATTTATCAACTCTGGAACAAAATTCAAGACTCATCTTTTGGGTGTAACTTCCCTAAAATATTTATGTATTATTACATATCCTTCTTTCCCATCAAAAGGAAGACAAGGGAAAAGAATCAAAGATCCACACTGATTAAATTACACATGCATTTTGGAAAATACTCATATATTAAAAATATGAAGGAAGTATATATACTGACAGAAAATCAAAATTTGACTGTATATTATAGCATCAGTTACTTCAACTAAAAGTTTGCAAATTAATTTTGGGTGTATTAGGATTGGATGAACTTTACAATACATTTACATTTGAAAAAGTATATTGTTGGCTTTACATTGTCTTATATAATATTAAATATAATAATAGTTTTTATATTTGTTTCTGCTTTACAAAATAAAGCCTCTTTTAATTGAAAGAAAAGAGTTGAACTAATGGAAAATAAAAAATATTGGGGAAAAAAAAAAACTTTGCAGGTTCCATACAATAAGGTCTGTTTGCATTCTGTCAGTTCAGTTTCCTGTTCATGTACTTTGTATTGTTTATTTTAATTCTACGTAAATTGTGTTAAAATTGAATTAGAAAGACACATTCAAAAGTACACTATTTATTCTAGGTGTTTTTAGTGATAAGAATGGCAGCTGTTCAGGATGTGTTGAGATAGAGCCTGCTGCCATCACAGAAGACATTTATTTTCAGTTCATATGTACAGGATTATTCATACACTGCTGAATAGTAAACACTGTTAAAATGGGAGTGGTGTACTGTAGAAATACCCACGTACTGTAGCCTTGTTTGCATTCCTCAGCTAAACTTTATTGTATGTATTTAAGGTACATAATTATAAAGTAATATTGAAAATCTGACCTATTCGGTGGTGTTAATGAAGTCTTGATGTGATTTTATTGTAAATAAAACCAAACTTTCACCTGATATAAATTGTCTTATTAAAAACAAGAGAAATCTCTTGAGATCTGCCAAAAGTTGCACTGACATTCTAACAAAAATCAGATAGGATTTTTCTGGGAATTCTTCATAGGCTTTTCCTAATTTCTCTTACTTCTCACACCGTGGGTGATATACATGCCATTCTTCAGTAATTTGACTACATTGTTTAAAAAACAGCAGAATTAGTTAGCCCAACTTGTATGTGGATAGTGGTTGATTATAGTTTTAGTTAACAGGAGCTATAACTATTGTTTTTAACAAACTCTGTCATAAATACAGTCAATATATAAGTCAGAAAAAAAGCCCAAAGTCTTTTCCTGCTGGTGTTCCATTTATTCCATTGCACTTGGCGTTAGCAACCTTATCAAGCTGTATTTTTTATTATTTAAATTCCAGTCATTATGGGGATGCTTTGCATTAATAATGTTCACAGGCATGTGGAATGAAATATGAATCCTAATGTGCTTGCTTTATTCAGACATCTTCTTTCATCACTTGATATGTCAGTACTGGAAACAATTGCTTGTCTCCATTTTTGGCCTCAGTTGAATCCGATTTATCTCGTATGAAAACATCGTATACAATTAGAATATGACTATAGAAATTAGTCTTTAAATATGCAAAATGTAATAGAAAACGATATCTTTTCTATAAAAAATGTAAGCCAACCTATACATTTAATAGATATGTATAGCCTTACTATATGATTCTGTGTTGTTGGTTCATGTGACAAGATGAGCTCATTATGGCCTGAAAAAGGTTAATAGGTCCCGTCTGTCATGTGGCTGCTTAAGAAATGGTATAAAAGGAAGAGAGAGCTGGATCAAAGGGGAACTAAGGAGAAGGGTGTGCCCTCTCCCCTCCTGGTTGGTTAAATCAGGGAAAGCCTATGGAAATTGTGGCCTAGTGTTTTCCAGTTGATTTGTTTTCTTGTTTTGTGGACAGTGAAGGAGAGGGCCTTAAAAGACTTATGCATTAAGCTTTCTATCCCTTTCCTGGCCTACCAATGCCTGTGATTGGTTTAAAACCTCTATTCAAAAGATATAATTCTCATAAAATTGTATAGGACATTTCCATAAGGGGTGTTCTCAGCATTTTTTATCCCACTTTGTAGCCTTTATGATTGCTGTAGGCATAAACAATGCCTGGGCACTATAAAATGTGGACCAAAAATTTAAAAAATTAAAGCAAACTGATGTTTGCCCTAAGTGAGCAAGGTTAGAATGCTTTATGAACGGTCACTCCTAGGAAATGGCAATGCTTTTGAATAAGGAGACTGTAAAATTCCTTTTCAACTTTTCCCAGCGGTGCATAAATGGAATTTACCTTTCCTGCTGAAACGTTACCCTGCTAAATAAATACATGTGATAATTAATGTAGGGATATTTTATACTCAATTAAATACTGAAAAAACATGACATTTTAAAAAGCCAGATATTTTTATCTTCTGGAACTGATTTTTGGCAGGGGTGGCTTCCAGTAAAATTTAGAGATGCCTCAGGGCTTCTGCAAACTTTGTCAATCTTCAGCAACACCCAATGGATGTTACAGCATCCATAAATTGCTGCAGTGCCCAACCACATCCCTGCCATGACCTTTAGCCTAAGCATGAAGGGGCACTGATGGGTGGGAGTGATGTAGGGTAATCCCAGTTGTCTTTTTTTTTTTTTTCCCCAAATGCTTTGTGTCACTAAATTGCCAGGATCTGGAGATGGAGAAGCTAACTAAATGGCCAGCCATGCATCCTTGCTTACCTAAACTACCAACAGAGTCCAGTGAAAGTTTTTTGGTATAGAAGGAAAGAGGGTCAAACCTCAAATGAGCAACGCTAATACCCAATCGCAATCTGAAATTATCACAAAGATGCTCAATGACCTTTGTAACTTTGAGCTGACTTGAGGTCATTCTTATAATAATCTCTACCAAATGGAAACACAGATGAAAATTCTAGGCACAAACTTATTGGTGGGAGAAGGAAATAATAATATACAGTGTTCTTATAACAATGGAGAACATTTTGAAAGCAAAATAGAAAATGAGATGAGATCTACAGATAATTTTCTTAGTACCTTATTGTAGTCAACTAAAAGGTTAGTATTTGACAAGAAAATCCAACTGTGCAGTGTAAAACCCTTAGTCATTCTTACATGTTATACACCAGATGCAAAGACAAGGGTCAGAGTAGACTGAATCATGTTCAGCCTCTCTCTGTGGCCTCTTATTATACACAGTAAAGAGAACTTTGATCCCCTGACTTGAGTTATTTGATTCTTCATCATCAGTGTACAGCTTTGTTAACAGATGTCTAGCATTAGAAATGAAATATTAGCTGCCATGATGACTCCATATGCTTGGGGGCTATAATGTACAGCCTGCTTCATTTTTCATATTCACATTTCCCACAGTTAGGTCAGAATTCACAGCTGTAGTATCAGGAAGGCTCTTGATCTCAATGCAGCAGACAGTGTGTCTGTACCTCTAGGAAGGGAAAAAAATGAGAAAATCTTTGTATCTTGAGTAGGCACAGTTGACAAGATTTTGGCCACTTTTAGCATGATCTACTTGGGTAGTCTGTAAAGGTACGAGAGGATGTAGAATTGACCATAACTTTAGAAAGAGGTTGAATAAAATTAAAAAACATTTTCCAGTAAAGTTAAATAAAAACTGTCACCTCTGTATGAGTTTCGATTTTGCAAATGGTTTTGCAAGTAAAATCTGACCTAATTAAAATATTGTTAGCCAGTTAAATAACTCAGATTGTTGTAATAACTGGAGAAGGATTGTCCAGTGGCTAGGGACTAATTTCAGACTTAGGAGACTGGGGTTCAAGTACCTGCTCTGCTACAGACTGAATGTCAGTGGGATTTTGCCTCCTAACTAAGTGCCTAAATCATTTTTGAAAATTAGACTGTCTCCTAAATAAGTTAGGCATTGCAATACTGTGTTCACCAATGCTTAAATATCTTTTAAAATTTGGCCTTAGTCTTTCTGTGGATTCACTTCTCCATCTGTAAAATGTGGATAATAGTATTTCCCAACCTCACAAGGATGTTGGAAGATTAAATACATTAAAATTTGTTAGGCCCCCCCATTAATGTAGTAATGAGGGACTGTGATCTGATGGACTAGGCCCAGAGGCCCTTTGGTGGAGACTTCATGGTCCTGCCACACGCATCCCAGGAAAGGAGCAGTGGAGCTAAATCCTCTGAGTAGCCTAGAGAGACTGCAGGAAGCCACCAATAAGGGGGAGTCTGCAAAGGGCTAGCCAATCAGAGAGGCTGCAGGGAGCAGCCACTTAGGGCCCAGTAGGGCCATATAAAAAGGATCTGCAGAGCCAGGGACAGACAGAGTTCCTCGCTTAAGGCAGAGGAGAGCAGATGGTGCTCCTGGCTGGCCAAAGGGAGCTGCAGCACCACGGACAGCTCAGTGCTGGCAGGGACCAAGAGAGCAAGAAAGAGCTCCTGGCTGGCTGCTGAGCCTGAACACACAAGAGTCTTGAGTTATGCATGAAGCATTGGGTGAAGGCTGGGGCCATGGGAAAATGGTCCAGGGAACTGAAAGCAGTTTTATGAAAGGGACATGGTGGCGTGTAGTAGCTATTCTTAAGGTCCCTGGGACCCAGTAGTAAGTAGGCCTGGGTCTCCCCCATAGGCCACTGGGAAAGTGGCCTACAATTGGGCAGTGATATACCCCCACAAGGGGATCTGAATACTTCATGGCCTAGCAGGGGCCAGAAGGGGTGAAACCATTGCCTCCAAAGAGGAAGCCCTGGGCCTACAACTCGATGCCACAGCCATGAGTGTTTAAAGACTGCAGACTCACATCCAACCAGAAGAGGTGCTCATGAGAGGTAGGTGCCACGTTGTTACAGGGACATATGAGTACTTAAGATAGGTAAAATTTGTGATTTGGTTTAGATAGAAACCATTAGTTTGTACTAAGAAACTTCCGTTAGCAACTGAACACTATAGCTGTTTCTGACCAAATACCCCAGAATGCCTGTGACAGGTTCAGCTATGTAAAAAGATTAGTTATGAACAGACTTCTAAATGTTGAGATTTGGTTTGACTTAACATCGGTAAGTCTGGATGTTTAATTTCTTGGGTCTGAGAATAGGACCATGATTTGGTATTTTAGCCTCTAGTCCTAGCTGCAGAAATCTTTAGAAAAAATACCTGAATGATATTGAAGATCAAAAACAATGTAGGTTTGATGTGATTTTGAGGAGAACTTAAGATTCATTTTATCTAATATTCTATTCCCTAACAGAAAGATATCCTAAAATGTACATATTTGCCCATTTTTGCTTTAAGATACTATAATGCTTGATATTGCTAGGAAAACTCCTGACAATGCTGCAAAGGAAACAATGCCAATATCCCAGTTCAGAGATCTGTAGACAACTTCAGGGAGACATACTAGTACCTTCCCCTTCATCTACTTCTGTGACCTGTATGAGCCACCTTTCTACTGGGGACATGGCAGATTGTAAATAAAACAATGTCGTTAAATGTGCCTAATTGTTTGGTAAGGTCCTTTTACTAATGTTAAGGATATTTATGATCTTTCCTACCTATAGGAATGGTTACTTGGTGACATTGTGGGTGAATTCCTTGCTCCATTGCAGTCAATGGGAATATTGCCATTGATGTCATGAGGCCAGCATTTTACTTTGTATGTATATATATTTGTAGACCCAAGTATTGACATACAGATTTCAAAGATATTTATGTATGGGATGACAAGGAATTCACAAGAAAATATGACTTTCTATAGCTAGAAGGCAAAGGAGCAGTTAAGTGAATTTTATATCAGGCTTGGAATTCTCTATGCCACAAAAATCTTTAGGTGCCTGTAAAGAGTAGTTTTATGGCCCCTTTGTGTTGGTGAAATTGTACTTTGGGCCAGGATTGGGTCCAGAATACATTTCATGCTGTTATTCTGTTTTCTGTTCAAATCTGATATGGATATGTACTCAAAGAGTAGTTTTAAACCATGTAGTTGGGCTGATTAATTATGTAGTCATTTAACTGGTTTAACAGATTGGAAGAGACAATTAGGGGCAATTAATTATTATAGCATAGCTGGTGTTTTCTACTTGAATCTATTTTAGTAATCTGAAAATGGTTCTTAATTCATAATAAGGTTTTATTTTAATATCATGTTTCATTGCCATTTGGCTAAAAGGCTGATACAGGTTATTTTCAGAGGCATGGTTTAGTTTAATTTGCTCTGCGATAAGATTATGGCCACTTCCTGAAAGACATGTATAAACTGTATAAAACTTCCATTTGTTGCTTCATGCGGTATTTTGTATTTATAAACTTGTCAATATACATTAACTTAATCCAAGATTGACATTCATTTGTCAATGACTATAGGATGGGCTTTTTTTTTGGATTTGGTGGTGATTTTGTGTTTAGTTTTGTATGGTAAAACTGAATTTTTCCCCGGAGGCACAATCATATATTATCCCAAGCAGATATTCAAAGCAAATTCTTCTTATAGCAAAATGACAATTTGACTCTAGTGAAAAATAATTTTTCTCTTGTTTTTTTGAGAGGAGAATCAAGAATGTTTTGCATTTTCACTCAACTGTGGTAATGTAATTTTTAGATTAATTTTGAAAGTTTTGTCATTGGTAAAAATGTTGTAACACAGCCTCAGATGTTTTATTCCATTTAGAAATGTTGCTGTTTAGTAGGTACCTTATCTGCTTTTAGTTTGCATCACAAATGTAATGAAATGTAATGAAAATAATTTTCTTTGTTCCAAATGAGGTGCCAAAAGAAAAACAACTCAGTAGTAACAGATTAAATATAAACACTTTGGGCCAAAGTCAGCTCTTGGATATACCAATATAACTGCATCAATATTAATAAACACTCTGGATTTACATTGATCTAACTGAAGCAAAATTTAAACCTACATTACAGTTTATTCACTGTACACTTGTTGACAGAACACATTTGTAATTAAAATGTTATTTTATATCAGTTGATAGAAATCCATAGATGCATAAAGAGACCTATATGTCATAATAGCTGGTGTTAAGTTTACTTATGCTTCAGATATTAAGTTCTAGCAGTTTTTACTTCTAAAAAAACTAGAGGGACTGTAAAACTAAAAGAAACTGATGCAATTATTGTTTAGACTGGGAGGATTAATTGGTTGAGGTAAAACCTGATTTAAAATGGATAAACCATTCAGTATCGCTGCTGCTAACAGTTTGTAGGTCAACTTCCATTGACATTTTAGGGAGTTATTTTTGCATATGAATAGGAGAATATATCTGTTGATTCCAACCTTAAGAAGAAAACGTTTTTTTGCAGGACATTGAAAGAGTTTCTGAATATCTCCAATTAAGATGCTTTTTTATTCACAGTAATAAATTAGAAAATTAGTTTTGTTCCTCCTGGCAATGCAGCTAATTTGTCTGAATAAGCATAAGAAATTTGTTACAAATTAGGGAAAATATACGCAATAAAATATGTTGATTTACATTGTTTACTACAGATTTAATCTTTGCAAGAAATTGATTGCCAATTTAATTCTTGTGGAACTGATCTATGGATTTCTGGAGGGAAAATTAGTGATCCATCATTCTCATTTTTCCATTATAAAAAGAAAAACAAATGAGAGAAATTCAGGAAACAGTTCAGGAAGAAACACATTGCTTGAAGAAAAGTCATAGTGTCATTCTTGCATTTTGACAGTATTTCTGTTAAAAATGAAACAAGCTGTGCATTTCTAAAAGGTGTCTAAAATCTTCTATGGATATTTGAAAGTACTGTGATACTAGCAAAATATGAGCAGTCTGACTTCAGATTGTAGGTCTTCAAAACAGAGATGTTCTATCATGAGTCAAACTGGAACCCAGACTCCATAAACTGTAATATAGACTACGAATATTTTTTGTACCATATATACAATGTAATACCAAATTTCCTTTCTCATCAGTTAAGTGTAAGTGTAGAGCACTTTTAACAAAGCAAGAAGCTCATGTAGGAAAAAGTATAAAAATGAAGCAATTTAATCAATTGTAATCCTGAGTCATGTGTATGAATATTTGGAAATAGACTAAAAATGGGTAATCTGATTGCTTACTGTGAAGGCATGGGACATTAAATGTACAGATATAGGTATCAATCCTGAAAGGCTTGTGCTTAATTTTGAGAACATAAGCCATTGTGACTATTTTCATGCATTAAGTTAAGCACTTTCTTCTCCTGGTAACTGTTCGGAATCACAATTGGAACTTGATTGCCTTTCTCGATGTCTCATTGTTCCAACATGGATAACAAGTACCAACCAAAACAATTTGTTCACTAAGTGGCAACAGTCTCATTTCATAAATTATTTTTCACTTGCTTAATTGTCTGCTTATTGATTTAATCCCCAGCTATTTTTAAATCAGGTTAACTAGTTGATTAATTAGAGTCTACTGCCAGTGAATTCCACACCTAATTAATTTAATCACTCATTTGACTCTCCACCTATCTAGTTGATTATATCCAAAACAGTGATTGTCTGCTAACTCCAATAATTAAATTATTCAAACCCAATTAATTGATTACTTGATTTCCTAATTCCACCATCACTTTACACCCAACTAACTTGCTGTCAATAGCCAGCCTAGCCGTTACCTCACCCTTGTTTTATATCACACCTCTCCTCATTTCAGAGTCTCCTCCCTCATAACCTTCCACTTTCTCCTACTGCTATCTCCACCACCTTTTTCCTTTTGCCCATTCCATCTACAACTCCCATAAGCTTGAAGTGTACACACACTTAATGCAGTCATTCTTTTGCTCAGTAATATTTGGCTTAGTGTGCTTGTTCAATAAAATGTACTTATTTCTTTCCAAAACCTATTGCTATTAGGTTTTACACAACATACAGTCAAAAATACTCCTATTTGTACACTGCATATAGACAAAAATATATTGTAATGTTTTGGCTGCTCTGTTTGTATACCAGTGATTTCTATATAGAGAGACCCAGAACTACTCAGGTGTACTTCACATGCCTTGATACTAACAGCGATACACAAGATCTCTTTCTCCTCAAGTGAAAGGGGCATCTGTATTTGAAGGGGAAGAGTTGAGTTCTATTCCCAATGGCACCATGACATTCCAAATGGCCATAACAGTGACAATTAAGAAGCACCTAGATGACTATAAATTTATTATAATAATTACACCAGAACTGTGCAAAGTTTTAGACTTGAAATCAGCCTTGGTGAAATTCTGACCTATAATTGTGAAGCAGTAGGACACTGGGACACTGCTTGTGTCCATTACTATCAAACCGTTCTTTTAGTTAAGTCTTTTTTGTCCTCCTTGGACATTTTGTTATTAATGATGTCTTTTGAGTTCAGCTCAGATTAACTGGTATAGATCAGATGAGGGAATTCACATTTTCTAATATCACTGCTAGCCTCAGTTCTGGTTCCAGTGAACCAGGAACCCAGGAAAATGCATGCAACCTGTCAGATGCAAACATTACCTATAGTTTACAGCAAGACTTGAACGAGGGAAAAATGTATTTGAATATGAACTTCATGCCTTTCTTTTCTCCCTTCTCTCTTTCATCACAATAGAGGGGAGCATCAGGGATGGATGGGAAGTGGAATGGGCTGGCAGATTCTAGTCTCCTTCAGTTCAGCACCATAGAATACAGTCAAGGGAGGGAAATGCTGACACTATGCAGTCTCTTCAGTTCAGTGGCACCATAGATTACAGCCAGGGGAGGGATAAGCATGGGGCCCCACCAGCTACCAAGAATGCTCTTCCCTCCACTGAAAGCCCAGCTGAGATAAGGGCATGCTCCCAGGCTGCCTTCTTAGTCCTATCTGAGATTTGGGGAAAAAGTCTGAGCAAGAAAAAGCCTGAACAAAGAATAAATGAGATTTGCTGAAAAAGTCTGAGCAAGAAAAAGCCTGAACAAAGAATAAATGAGATTTTCTGAAAAAGTCTGAGCAGCCTCTCCAAGATGGAGCAGCACCAAGGACCCATGCCAGGGAAAGCTGAATCGAAGGGAGTGAAGAACTGTCCAGTCTGCTGATATTTCACAGACCATCTGGCCTGTGACTAGTGGATAGGGAACAGGGGGGCCTGTGACCCAAGAGGGTGGAGCGTGAAAGAGGGAAAAGAGGAGCCTGTGATTGGCAAGGTGAAAGGTGACACATGGGGGGGGTCTTAGACTGAGGGATAGGGAGGAGCCAGGAAGTGGAAAAGAGGAGGGCTACTTGCTCACTTTCAGGAGCTGGGGTGTAGTGGTGGGAGTGTAGTGGTGGTTTGAAAGATTAGAAATTACTGTTGGAGGGAGGGGAAGAGGAGAGAGATCAGAAATAATTGTCAAGAAGGGGGAGAGCAAGGGGAAATAGCTAATTGCCAACTGTGACAATCTGCTGGGCTCCTAGTATGTGAACTATCGTTTTATCCCTCTCAGCCTCAGCAAGAGAATTTTGCTGTTACTAAGCTATGTATCAGCTCCCTGACCCACCAGCTTGTCTGCCTTGCCAGCAAACTCTTCAGGACTCTTCCTGTCCAAACTTTACCTCAGTTAACTCCAATTCCTGAGTTCCTCAGAGACATCTGTCAGCAGTGCTCAGCCCTTCTGTCTGTAGCACTCACAAAACTTTATTATATTTGCTGCTCCTTTAAAGAGAAAGTACATAGCAACTTGTTAATTTAACTGAAGTTGACAAACCCAAGTTGATTTATGGTAAAAGTAAAGCAAGTTTATTAATAAAAGGGTGTAGGTTTAAGTGAGACCAAGTCGAAAGAATAAAGATAAAAATGGTTACAAAGAAACAAAAGTAAAACTTGCTTCTGAGACTGAAACTTAATCAGCTATAGTTCAAGATAGTTTCCCTACTTACAGACAACTTCTTCAGCATGTCTGTCTTTTCTAGCCAGGAGCCACCCTTACAGAATCAAAGTGCTGGGTTCTTTGTTCCTTCAAGAAATGGATAACTTAGGGGTTTGGTCCCCTTCTGTATAATCCAGTAAACCTCTGAAATGTATTCTTCTGAAGCATAGTGTATGTATGTATACTGCATGCTGATTCTTCCCCTGCTGGTAATTTTTACAATGTAAATAATCATTTCCTCCAACCTCTGATACAAATGAATAGCCCACTGAATTTGGCCACACCTGGTCTGAGGTGTTGCCCTCTTTCTTTGTCTGGAGAAAACCTATTTTCCACTTTCTTCTGACATGGCTGGTTTAAACACATTTTAGTGACATATTTCCAGCACATCTGTAAATTTTTTTGAGTTAACCATGCATATGCCACAGAAGAATATTAATGATCAGTGAGATTTTAGTGTTTCAATGACATACTGCATGCTACCTTTTGGGTAAATATCATCTGTGTGCCATCTGGCATTGGAGTGCTTTTAGGGTCACACCAGCCTCAGCTCTGATACTTATAAAAGTGCACCAACAATCATTGTGTAGCATACTCCCCTCCATGCTGGGCATCCAGTTGGTTCTTGTTGCAGTGTTAGAATCCTAAATTATAGAAGTATCATGGCAAGCCCCAAAAGATGTAAATATGCAATTAAAGCAATGTTTAATGTGAGAATGTAAAACTGGGAACATTCATTGTATTTTAAATGTTAGACTTGATGGGATTGTTGTGGGTTTGTTTGTTTGGTATCTGGTGGACTTTTTGCACTGTACACAGCAGTCCTTTTAAACGAGTAATATTTGGACATGCCTCTCTGATCAGACTTTTGTTGGCCTGCACATTAAAACCTAAAGAAAAGAAAAATATGAATAAGTTGTCATTCTATTTGTTAGTCTACTTGGAAACACTGATATCAAATTATGAGAAGTGTGCTATTTCTCAAATGTAAGGATCTGAGCATTCAACTCCTTTTGTTCCAATAAAAAGGTATTTGTTAGAGTACCAGTTACCACTAGCTGTTTGAACTACAGTTAGTGATTTTTGCAGCACTCATTTACTGGGGGCGGTTTCTGTGGATTACATAAGCATTTCCTAAATTACAGACTCACACTTTGGAAAGATGCTAAAACAACTGCAGTGGCGACGAGTAAAAACTCAACATTTTTCACTCTGCAGTCATTTGCATTACTACAATATCTTCAAAAGCTCTTATGCTGCACTTACCCACAGATAGTCCTATTACGTATAATGGAACTATTGATATTCAAGAGATAACTTAATAATGTAAAAGTGTGCAGAATTGGGGCCTAAATTGAGGAAGACACCACACTTACTAAAGGTACTTGAGGTGGTGAATGCTGATATTTTAATATCACTTGCTGTAGGAATGATGAATATCTGTATGTGTATTATTTTTAGCTCCACTGTTTTGCTGTAAGGCACGAGAGAGCCACCGTGGATAACCACTATGAAAATAAAATGTTTACTTTGGAAGCTTCACAAAAATGAGTCCTCTAAAATTTAATATAAAATAGTTCTTTATCTTAATGTGCACATAGGCCCTCCTTAGTGGGGCTACCAATCTGATTTTTAAGGAAGATCCGTGGATTTGTAATCCTTTGAATGGCCAAAAAAATTATTGGACAATAATATAACGCAATAAGTGCCAACTGTGAGAGACAGACAGACAGATTGCGGTCCCAAGTTGCTGTTGTTCCATGCACCAGAATTCCCACTGAAGTTAATGAGAGTTTGAAGTGGCAAGATTGTGCCTAATATTTATGCCTCATACAAACCATAATGATAATACCTCACCATGGGCCAGACTGTGCCTGGCTGCTACCTGGGTGCATGGAGTAAGGGGTTCAAGAAGCCACCAACTTTGTCTTCTGTGCAGTTTTAAGGTGGTCACTGTACTCCAAGAATGCAGGGATTGCCCTCAACATACATCCCTTGGGGCACAATGGAGGGAGCAGGCTGTGAGGCCTCCCCTCCCCCCCCCCTCCTGTCTCCCCAGAATGGCCTACTAAGCTGCTCAGGTGTACAGAGGTACTATGCTGCACTTCCCTCCTCCCAAACCCTCAAGAAATGTAATAGCTGGCATACTTCACCTGTGTGCTAAGGAGGTGTGGGTATGACTTTTCCACCCACAGTTCTCTCTGCAGCCATAGGCTTTGAACTGCCCCCTGATATGGTATGTTAAAGGCTATGATTGAGCCCACATTTATCCAAATACCAGCTATCCTCTGCTTATATTTTACTTTTCTAGTCTATTCTGTTTTGGGGCGCAGGGAAGGGGTAAACTTAGCTGATGTTTAAAGGGACACTCATGTATGTAAGGTCAAAAATTAGACCCACCCGCTGCAATTTGGTTTACAGGGCAGGGCGGTGAAATATTATAACAATTTTGCCCTTCAAATGCTTCAAAGTTTAGGTTTCCTGTATATTTTGCTACCCTTTTGGCTCACAAGAATGAAACACAGTCAAAGCCAAGAGCGAGTGTTTGCAATGTGATCCCTCAAGAATATAACTGTGAAGACACTCAGTTTCTGAGCTTGTTTTTGAGGAGTCTTCAGGAAAAGAAAGTTTGATACTTTATCAGTAATGCAGTTGTCATTCTGAAGAGTTAATAAATTGTTTGTGATGAGAAGTACAGAACTAAAACCAAAGTATTTTGAAAATTACTTAGATTTGGCGCCCTGTCAATGTGCCTTTGAATATTTCTTAAGCCACCAGTAACATAAAACATTTTTTTTTATATATATATAAAATATACAACATGGGAATAATAAATTACACATACAGAACTGTCATCACAACCACATTATGGTCACCTGTGTATGTGGTGCAAACCCGAGGCTTATTAGCAGAGCACTTGGCTGCTGTGTGTGAAGCTCATAACTTCAAAACTAGCTTTGTATTTTTGGTCCCCTTATATGACCTTTTAATGTTTTTGGCCCACCCTCTATGCAGCTGATGTGTGTGACATGGAATTCTAAACATAAAACCTATTTTTCATCTTTTAAAAATGTTCTGAATATAAATGCAAAAGTAAAAATAATCCAGCTGGAGAACAACAAGGTATTTTTAGATGTTTGTTTAATCATCCAGACCGTCTAAGGAGTGAAGGCTTCTGCTTTAGGCTTCACCCAGCATTGGCAGAGTATTAAAAGCTTCTCAGTTTGTGATGTAGTGTACAGCAACAACAAGTTTGACTGAGGTTGCTGAATGACAAAATAGGGTCAGATAATCATAATGGACAAAAGGTTGCTCCCTTTGCCTCCCATACACACTAGAACGGGTGTTTGGAGCTAGAAAAAATACTTCAGCTACCATAATTCTCCTACACAGTTGAGAGAGGCCACCAACAGGTTTTGCAAGGTGACGTTGTCACCCTGCATGCCATGGATAAGTACTCAGTAGCAGCAATGTGTAAGGAAAGTTTGGCAGAGGACAGAGATGTGCTGAGAGGACAAAGCTAGTGAGTCTCAAACTTATGTGGACCAAGTGGGTCAATCCTCTGAATAATGACACAGATTCTGGTAGCGGTTGTGGAGTGGGTGCAATGGTGCTCTGCACCTTCCCCATAGTCTCATGCAGTTCCTTGCTCAAAGCCCCTTTGACTCTGATTTTCCACGTAGGACCAGGATTTGGCCATGTGTGAACAGAACTGGGAAATAATCAGGCTTAAAGTCTCTCCAATGAGAAGACAGTGGGATTGTCCTTCACCTTGCCTCATGCTGCTGGCCCTACTCAGGGAAAACTCCCATTAACTATAAGCTATGAGTGTGTGCAAAGGGGAGGTTATAATGGAAACTCTTTTCGAAACAGAGTCACAGAGAGTAGCTGCTATAACATATGGCAAGAGTAGAAATCTGGACCTCATACTCTGGTCTTAATAAAAGTAGTGTTGATCACTGTGCCCAGTCTCCTCCTTTCCTTTGCGCTCATCCTATTCCTTCCCCCTCCCTCCCTGAAAAAAAAGAGTATGGTTAGAGGAAAGTCAGTGTGAGGTCAGATTTTATTTCTCTTTAATGTAGGAAATAAATTGTGCCAACTTTTACCTTCCCTCATGGGTGCTCTAATGTGTACTCACTGAGAATCTCGGATGTGCTTAGACATAATAAGCTGAGGTGTTGTATACAACTTTTTTAAGCCATTTTATTTCACTTCGTTAGGTTTCAGTTGGAGTTTTCTCTGATTAAGGACTTGAAGATTCAGTCCCAGAAATCACAAAAAGCTAATACAGGCCTCAGTAAAATAGTTATTGTCAAACTTTGGTGCAGCTTGCTACTAAAACTATAGATAACACAGTAGAACTGCACTATTTCTGACTGTCAGTCTGCAAATTAGATAATTCTCACAAAAATCCAACTACTTCCCGGAAAAGATTTAATCACCAAGTGTGAAGTATGTTGCATCATAGGCTATATGCTGGCACTCTGCACGGGGTGAATTTCACCAAGAGTGCTTTAGTGGAGTCCCATACTGAAATGTCATTACTTTTCCAAAATATATTACAGTAAATTTTTAGCATACAAATGGACTCCATCCTGTGATGTGCTAAACTGTTCCTATGGGGAGTTCAGCACCATGAACGCCTGGGGAGTGTCTGGAGCACTTCAGAGGAGCTATATCTGTATCTCACAAGATCAAGACCAATGATTGTAAAATATTTCCTCTGTAAAACATTTGCAACATTCAGGCCTAAAGAAAACTCGTTTTTTTGTGAAGAAAGGCACTTAAATATTGCAGTGATGGGCTCTATACAAAACCTTAGGATAGATAGGCTGGGTCCAAGGATCATTTTGTAATGACCTATGTGTAAATTATGCTGATGGTTCTTCTACATTGCAAAAGGTTAATATTGATCTCAAAAGCCATTTGATGAAAGATTTCAGTAGATAAATGTACATCTGCTAATTTTAACCTAAGCACAACCCACCCCTTTAAGAGTTTTATAGACTAACACGCTCATGAGAGGAAAAAAATCAGGCTCTTCTGAGACCCAATTTCTTTCTTTCTTAAAAGAGGAATGAAATAGCCTCGTTATGGGTTTTTCATTTGACCTTTTTGGTACGGAGATGATATCAGCCTTGCGATGAGCACAGTGATCAGTGGTCAACATTACTTTTATTGAGATATCGGTGTTTGAGGTCTTAATTAATATCTTTTATGTGTCTTATGTGCTGTAAACAACTATATATCTACTCATATACAATGGTAATTGTTGGGTGTGGCCACTTACAGTTGAGACTTCAAAACAGTTTCCATTATAATCCCTTTTTTCATATACTTATGCCCACCAAGTCATGAACCTTTTGGACTGGGAATGGTATGCTTTGTCTTTGAACAAAGATGAAATTCATTTACTATTTTATTTTATTTCATTTTATTTAATCCTTTCAGAATTTGGAGTTTTGGAAGAGTAAAATACACATTTAAAAAAACCCTCAAAGACTTGCACCCTTTTTAGCATTAAAAACGGCTGAAGTTTGAAACTTAGTACACATAACTTTGTACAAGAAATGCGTGTTTTTTAGGTTTGGGGAAAAGAATTAAAAGCGATTGAAAAATCATTTCTGAGCTGTGACAGGGTTAGACCTGATGGCTACAGGAGGGTAGTAGAGGGGGTCTATATTAGCCCCAGAATGAGCAAATCCCTATTCCCTGGGTGATCCAGCTGGGGCTACTCTGGGGCAATTAGGCCAATTAAGCCAGCTGAGGCCAATCAAGGAGCTTGCCCCCAGTAGTTAAAAGACTCCCTGTCAGGCAGACAGGGGCAGCTGGAAGGGAGTTAGGAGAGGGAGCAGAGCGGAGCGGAGCGGAGCTGAGCTGCTACAGGACTTGGAGCAACCACTGCCACATAGTACGGCCCCAAAGGTACCAGAGACGATCGGGGGGGGGGGTACCTGTCTGGCTGTGGCCGGGGACCCAAGACGCAGGCCTGAGGGAGAACCCCTCCCCACCCAGTTCCGGGGAGCAGACGGCGAGCAGTGGGGCCAAGGAGAGGCGACCCAGGGAAGGAGTAAGTCCCGGACGTTTGAAGACTACTCCACACAGGGTCCCTGGGTCGGGGCCCGGGGCAGAGGGCGGGACCAGGCCACCCCCCATCCCCCACCCGGTGCACCGTGGTCGTGGCCGAAGAGGGCACCGTACCCACGAGAGGGCTAAACTAGCCGCCCGCGCCACAGTGGTGTCGGAAGTGGGATTTTGGGTGCCCAGCGGCTGAGCGAGAGACACACACACACACCAAAAAAAAAAAAAAAAAACCCAAGCCAAATGACACAAGGGGCGAGGGGAAATTTCTTTTCCTCTGTTTACCACAATGGAAGACGTTGTAAAGGCCCTCGTACAGGCCATGGCAGCCCAGCAAGAGGCCACCAGGGCCCAGATGGCCACCCTACAGGAATCGGTGCGGCTTCAGCAGGAGACCAACCAGTTGCTGATCAACCAGGCCAACCAGGATCGGGCTCTCTTGCGAGAGGTGGTGGCCCACCTGAAGACCCTGAACCCCCAGGCCCCAGTACCTGAGGGAACATGCACACTACGGGACACCAGGTATTTACAGAAGATGACAGCTGAGGATGATATTGAGGCCTACCTCCTTACTTTTGAAAGGATAGCTGCGCGTGAGGCTTGGCCCCTGGCCCAGTGGGCTGGTATTCTTGCCCCCTTTCTATGTGGAGAAGCCCAAAAGGCCTACTATGACCTACCTGCAGCAGCGGCAGCTGACTATCACCAACTGAAAATGGAGATCCTGGCTCGATCAGGAGTGACTGCAGCGGTGCGGGCCCAGAGGTACCACAGCTGGAGGTATCAGGAAGGCAAGGCCCCACGCTCGCAGCTGTTTGATCTCGCCCACCTTGCCCAGAAGTGGCTGCAGCCAGAGGTTCACCAACCAGAGAAAATCCTAGAAATTCTCGTGATCGACCGATACACGAGGGCGCTGCCATCAGACCTCCGTGCTTGGGTAGGGCAGAATGACCCCTCATCCTACGATGAGTTAGTTGCCCTAGTGGAGCGATGGGTAACGGCCAGAGGCTTTTCTCGGGCAGCCAGAGAGGACTTGCCCCAGGGCAAACGACCAATCCCAGTTCCTGGAGCCCAGACTCCCAAGAGCCTGGGGAAGACCAGGTGGAGGACGAGGGAGACGGAGGGCCCACTGGGGGCTACTAAGGAAGGGGACCACCTGGGCAGGGGAAATGGGGGACAACCCCCTAGCCCCTAAGGACAAAGTGGTACCCCGAGCCCCCTACCGGTGCTATGCCTGTGGGGAGTGGGGGCACATAGCAGCCCAGTGTCCCAATGCAGAGGAGCCCATGCAGTGTAACCTGGGGCACTGGGCAGACTCCTGCAGCCTGATTCACCTTGTGGGGGTGGCCTTAACCCCACATAGGTATACAAGGCCCGTAAAAGTAAACGGAGTCGAGACTCTGGCATTGGTGGACTCCGGGAGCGCCATCACCCTCATTTCAGGGAAATTTGTGAAGCGTAGTCAACTATTGCAGGCCAAGCGCATGGGAGTAACGTGTGTCCATGGGGCGGTTAGCTATTACCCAACTGTCCCAGTGAATATTGAGGCTCAGAAAGAGGTCACAAGGGTGATGGCAGGGGTAGTTCCCCGGCTCCCGTATCCCGTCCTCATAGGAAGAGACTTTCCGGGGTTTGGAACTTTACTTCCCCCGGAGGGCTCGGAAGAAGGGGAGGGTCCTGGGACTACTGGACTAGCTCCTCCTGATAGCAAACCCCTGATATTCTCCGAGTTCGCCCAGGATCTATTTCTGGCCCCTGGGAAGGGCCGAAAGACCAGGGCGGAGAGGAGGGCCGCTAAGGCTCTGGGTACCAGGATCTTGTCCCAGGGCATAAAACCTGCCTTGGTAGGTAGGCGGACCCGGGCCGCAGTTAGAGAAGCTGACCCAAGAGAGGAAGGGCCCAAAGCAGGCCCCGAGCTAGATCTCCCCGCCCCGGAGGAAAGGGTGGAGTCGGGCCTACCAGAGCTGGGACAACTCAACCCAGTACGAGGGAATTTCGGCCGTGACCAGGCCGAGGACCCCAGATATAGCAATGCCCGAGCGGAAGTGGCAGAGATAGAGGGGGGTGCCCGTAGAGGGAAAAACACGGGGGCCAGGGCCGTACTTCATGTTGAGAGGGGACTTGCTGTATCGGGTCACAGAGGTGAATGGAGAGAAGATACCACAGCTCCTGGTGTCCCAGAAGCACCAATGGGCCGTGCTGAACTTGGCCCACAGCCACCTCTTTGGAGGACATTTAGGCGTGGAGAAAACCCTGGCTCGGATCCTGAGGCGGTTCTTTTGGCCCGGGGTGCACGAAGAAGTTCGGCGCTATTGTGCAAGCTGCCCCGAGTGCCAGCTACATAGCCCCCAACCCCACTTCAGGGCCCCTTTGGTGCCCCTCCCCATCATCGAAGTCCCGTTCGAGCGGATCGCCATGGATCTGGTGGGTCCCTTGGAAAAGATGACCTGGGGGCACCAATACATCCTCGTTGTCCTCGACTATGCCACCGGATATCCGGAAGCCATTCCCCTGCGGAATACTACCTCTAAGGTGATCGCGACAGAGTTAGTGAGGATTTTTGCCCGGGTGGGGCTACCCAAAGAAATATTGACGGACCAGGGGACCCCATTTATGTCCAGACTGATGAAGGACTTATGCACTCTGCTTCAGGTACAGACCCTGCGAACTTCCGTTTACCACCCACAGACCGACGGCCTTGTGGAAAGATTCAATAGGACTCTCAAGGCCATGATAAGGAAGGTGGTGAGTCGAGATGGCAAAGACTGGGATGCCTTGCTACCATATCTCATGTTTGCCATCCGGGAGGTTCCCCAGGCCTCCACAGGGTTCTCCCCCTTTGAACTCCTGTATGGACGCCACCCCCTGGGTATCCTGGACATCGCCAGGGAAATTTGGGAAGGGGAGACCACCCCAGGGTGGAATATCATTGACCACGTGCTCCAGATGAGGGACCGAATAGCCCAAGTCACCCCCATTGTACGGGAACATTTGGAGAAAGCCCAGGGGGACCAGCGGGTCCACTATAACCACCACCCAGTGGTTCGGCGCTTTCAGCCAGGAGACCAGGTGATGATACTGGTACCCACTGCGGAAAGTAAGCTCCTGGCCCAATGGCAGGGGCCCTATGAAGTGATCGAACCCGTGGGGGAAACCAACTACAAGATACGACAACCAGGGCGCTGCAAGGAGGAGCAAATCTACCATGTTAACTTATTGAAACCCTGGAAGGCCAGAGAAGCATATATGACCCTACCCCAGGCAGTAGAACTACCCGAGCAAGTGAGGATATCCCCTGACCTAACGCCGAATCAAAAGGCCGAGGCGTCAGGGATGGTAGAACGGAACCAAGACGTCTTTTCGACTAAGCCGGGTCGGACAACAGCGGTTTTCCACCAGATCATCACAGCCCCCGGGGTCAGGGTCACGATGAGGCCCTACAGAGTTCCAGAGGCTAAAAGGAAGGAAATTAAGGCAGAGGTAGAAAAAATGTTGGAGCTGGGGGTCATAGAGGAATCTCATAGCCAGTGGGCTAGCCCTATCGTGTTAGTGCCTAAGCCTGATGGCACTACGCGGTTCTGCAATGACTTTCGCCGACTGAACGAGGTTTCACAGTTCGATGCATACCCCATGCCCCGCATAGATGAACTCGTGGACCGATTGGGCAAGGCCCGGTTCCTGACCACCCTCGATCTGACCAAGGGGTATTGGCAAATCCCTCCAGCCGAGGAGGCAAAGGCAAAAACCGCTTTCTCCACGCCAGACGGGCTGTTCCAATACACTGTCCTCCCCTTCGGACTACATGGAGCCCCCGCCACCTTCCAGCGCCTAATGGACAAGTTGCTACGGCCCCATGCTGAGTACGCCGCGGCATACCTGGACGATGTGGTCATCCACACCCCAGACTGGGAAACCCACCTAAGGAAGGTGGAAGGAGTCTTGAACACCCTGAGACAGGCTGGTTTTACGGCAAATCCTTCCAAGTGTGCCATAGGACTTGCCGAGCCTAGATATCTTGGATACGTCGTAGGGCGGGGTGTGATACGGCCTCAACTAAGCAAGCTGGAAGCAATCCAGAGCTGGCCCCGGCCTAATCGAAAGAAACAGGTCCGGGCCTTCTTAGGGGTGGTGGGGTACTACCGGCGGTTTATCCCCCACTTCGCCTCCCGAGCCAGTCCGCTGACTGACCTGATAAAGGCCTAAGGCCCAGACATGGTGCGATGGACCCCCAAGGCAGAGGAAGCCTTCAGGGATTTGCGGACTGCCCTCTGCAGTGACCCCATCCTTCTCGCCCCAGACTTTACAAAGGAATTTATTTTGCAAACAGATGCCTCCGAAGTGGGCCTGGGGGCAGTCTTGTCACAGATGGTGGGGGATGAGGAGCACCCGATAATGTACCTCAGCCGAAAACTGCTCCCGAGAGAACAGAAATATGCGGTCGTAGAAAGGGAATGCCTTGCCGTCAAGTGGGCTATGGAAGCCCTCCGTTATTACCTGTTGGGGCGCCACTTTACCCTCGTGACCGACCACGCACCCCTGCAGTGGATGCAGCGGAACAGAGAGAAGAATGCCCGCGTGACCCGGTGGTTCCTGTCCCTCCAGCCCTTCCAGTTCACGATACAACACAGGGCTGGTAGACGCCATGGAAATGCGGATGGCTTGTCCCGGGTTCACTGCATGTCGTCCCATGTTGCCCAACCCGGTGGGATTGAGCAGGGGGGAGGATGTGTGACAGGGTTAGACCTGATGGCTACAGGAGGGTAGTAGAGGGGGTCTATATTAGCCCCAGAATGAGCAAATCCCTATTCCCTGGGTGATCCAGCTGGGGCTACTCTGGGGCAATTAGGCCAATTAAGCCAGCTGAGGCCAATCAAGGAGCTTGCCCCCAGTAGTTAAAAGACTCCCTGTCAGGCAGACAGGGGCAGCTGGAAGGGAGTTAGGAGAGGGAGCAGAGCAGAGCGGAGCGGAGCGGAGCGGAGCTGCTACAGGACTTGGAGCAACCACTGCCACATAGTACGGCCCCAAAGGTACCAGAGACGATCGGGGGGGGGGGTACCTGTCTGGCTGCGGCCGGGGACCCAAGACGCAGGCCTGAGGGAGAACCCCTCCCCACCCAGTTCCGGGGAGCAGACGGCGAGCAGTGGGGCCAAGGAGAGGCGACCCAGGGAAGGAGTAAATCCCGGATGTTTGAAGACTACTCCACATAGGGTCCCTGGGTCGGGGCCCGGGGCAGAGGGCGGGACCGGGCCCCCCCCCGTTCTCCCCCCGGTGCACCGTGGTCGTGGCCGAAGAGAGCACCGTACCCATGAGAGGGCTAAACTAGCCGCCCGCGCCACAGAGCATACCCTTGAACATTTCAAGATATTAACAGAGTTCTAAAAAAACCAATCTCCTCCCACCTCCCCCTTTGTGAAGTCACTGCACAATCTCTGCCTAAACTAGCAGATACAGGGGCTTCTGCTGGTACAATTTGTATGAGGATGATTGTAATTGTCTCATTAAAACAAACTCAGCAAAATCCAAATAATAACTGCAGGAACAGGAGATAGCTAATTGTGGATGAGGAGAATTAAAAAAAAATCTCATCTTGTATATTTAAGGTCTACAATATTTTGCAAACTCTGAGCTTTCATATAAAACCAACTTAACTTTCTATATTTTTCTGTTGTGAAGGCAGAGCCATCACAGTGTAACCAATCTGCAATGGCCCTGTTAGCAAAATGATTGCAGATGGATATTTCCAGTCAAGCAGCAACACTAAAGTTGTCTGAAATTGAAAACATCCATTTAAATGATGACATTAAGTATAAGCATTTTTTATTCTTTTTACCTGTAAAATTAAATTCAAAACAAACAGGCATAAAGCATGCACAGGATGTCCAATGGTTTTGCAGTCGAGTTGCTATTGTGGACTTACCTTTTGCATTTTCTAACATCGTTATTTTAATTCTGCAGTGTTAACACTGAATTAACGTTAGACTGGTTTTGGTAGTGTTTTGCATTTACAAGTGTTCTGAGCTCTCATGTCCTTATGCTGTTCTTTGGAAAATTTAGAAATATACTTAGATATCATTTGTGTAAATCAGGGTTACCAGCTATTGAGGTTTTCTAAGGACAAGCAGTCCAAAATTTTGAAAGGCGAACCAAATCTAACCTCCATCAGAACAGAAACGTAATCACGAGGGTGAGTTTTCAGCATCCCCGCAAAAGAGTTTTTTCTTTGGCAATGCTGTAAGCACCTGGCATTATGTGTGTACTCTTGGCCACTGAAGGTGCAAGACAGGAATTCAGCTAAATAAGGAAGCATTTTGGTATGCAAGTCCATTTATTATATTTTCTATTACTATATGCAAACAAATATTTGAAAATACTATAACTTTCACAACTATCGATTGCAAATAGAATATCTTATAATAGATATGCAGGCTCAGGAACAAGAGGAAAAACTAAGCTACTTCTCAGAATTTGGAGGTAGAATGTAGAGAGGTAAATGTGTGCATGTGAGCTACACAAAACTAAGGTTGAAATCAGTGGCACAGTTCCCACTCCTTTAGTGGGTCTAGGATTTAACCCTAAATGCTGAATATATAAAGAGATTATATTAATCAAAAACTTGAGAACTAAAGAATGGAACCATACCTCAGAATTCAGATCTGGATCCTATTTCAAGTTTCCCCTAAAGCCAGGGTATTCAGATCAGTGGGTTTGGTTCAGATACATCTTCTGAATTATGTACTTTTGACTTATGGCCTACATTTTGAGATGAGCCTCCACTGTTGTGGACAATTTTATCCCCAGAATTAATTGTGGATGTAGAACTACAGATTCAATTAATTGTGCCCACTGCTGAAGTCCACCATTTAGGTGCCTATCTGACTGTACCCATTTATTCCGATACAGTCAAATAGCCTTCTTAATGTGTGCAATTGCAGGTTCAAATTATTGTGTGGGTACATAATTGTGTCTGCATTTTATTAGAGATGCAAAATTATGCTTGTGAGATTGGAATCCAGGTTGGAGCCTAGCTAAAAATAGGTCTGTATATATCTATATCTATATATATATGTTTGCATGGGAAAAAAAAGAAAAGCAGTTTCAATGTCTGTGAGGATTAATTTTAAAGCCATGATTTGGTTAGACATATTAGCAATAGTGACTTCATTATAACAACATTGAAAATAGTATTTATGTGCTGCAGTTTTTTCTGGTTTTAAAGCCAGATCCTGAACACCACATCATCCTGTTTGTGCCACTCCAGCAGTGCAAAAGATGCTAGAAAATTGGATGAATTAGCTGACTGGGGATTCTCTAGTTCTATGACACCTGTTGCTGCCCCTTATACCTTTTATAGGAAACATGTCGGAGGTAAAACCAGTCATTTCCAGATAGCACTATAATTCTGGCTATTGTGGGTCAGTAGAATGGCCTCGAGGGGTTCAGGACACCCCTTTCACAATACACACACCTCATGTTTCAGCCAGGAGAGCTGGCTAGCAGTACAGACAATCTCGGGCAAGCTCTTTCCATCCAGGAGCTTAGGGAGAAATCTTGCAGACTCCCCCTCAGTGTTCCCTTTGATACAGTGTGGCTCATCACAACCCCAACATATGGCTGCATGGTGCTGAGTCAGATACATTGTTAACAGTGTTAAGAAAGGTAGTACAGCTGCACAAACCAACTTTCTGAGACATATAACTGCCATTTTCTTTAAGTAATTTTTTATCAGATGGTTTTTTCTTAAAAAGTAGAAGACACTTTTAAAACGTTGCAAGTACAATGTTACTGCTAAACATCATTAGATTAACATCTTTCTCTATAAACTAAGAACAACCACCACCATTTTATTACTCTAAAAATCTTGAGCTTTTTCTTTTTTATTAAGATTCCAGTCCAAGATCTTGCATAACAAGTTGCAGCCTGGACTGAACTGGTATTTATATCAGTGTTTTATAATTAAACCATAGGTTTCATAGCAGAAATTCAGTCACAACCTTAACTATATTGACAAAACTGACGGAACTCCACTATATTGAGGGTGATATGTAAAGCTGCCTTTTTGATCCTGCCTAACACATAGATGAAATCTGTGTTCAAAGATAGTAGCAGAGGATGACATCTTGTGGCAAAGGTGTTGATGGCAAAAAGTTGCTTAGACTGGCTATAGTTCCCACATGCTGAATTCTGTTAGTTCATTCCAGTACTATTAAGTTGTTATAATATCCTCTGAACTCAAGAATCATGTTTACTAGAGGGAGGCATGTTGTTATTTTCTTTTATAATATGAGGATAAAAAGGCTAAATAAATTAAATACATTTGGATTAGATAGGTCTTCAGGAACGTTTTCTAGCATGCTGTACAGTTATTTCTAACAAGCCAATTATATTTGCAAAAATGTTCATTTACTTAAAATGAAGCTATTAGGTCATCACCTATTAGGATTTAAGCAGAAATATCTTGTGTTCATTCCAAATTAAAATGTTTCCAAATGTTTCTATAGATTGATAAAAAATTATAAAAGTGAAATCTTGGGCACTGACCCTGAAAACACGTATGTAGAACAGTAACTACAGTTATCTAATAGTGTTTGCAGGATCAGGGCCTTGATGTTTATGTGGATAACCTTTGGCTGAGGCAAGTAGTAAGAATTAAAGTATTAAGTAGTTTATCTGATATGGAATTTGAAAGGAAGAGAGAGATAAAGATAGAGCAGTAGATTCTCACGTGGTGTAAATTGGTGGAGCTATGCTGGCTTACTACAGCTGAGCAACTGGTCCAGAGAGTTTTAAACAGCTAATTATTGTATTGGATTAACATTTTCATTTTACTTTTCCTCTTACCATGCTCCTAAGAGACCTGATTCAAAGCCCACTAAAGTCAGCTAACTTCAGTGGGTTTTGGATAGGGTCCCTAATAAATGGGAATTTGAGGTTTTTGTAATATGTTCATACTATTTATTATATTCAGATGCATATTTTTGTTCATCTTTTCCCATAAAAATCAGCTTTGATTGTGGAACTTTTCTAAAGAACATTCAGTCATTGAGAAAAGTTATTACTGTATATTTTTCTTCCTGACATATTTCTTTTTGTAAATGTACTCCTCTAACTTACTCAATCACTTTTACGTTTGTGTCTTATTGAAAAATGTTCCAGACCTTGAAAGTAAAAGTTGAGTGTCCATAGCTTCTCTCTCTCTCTCGTGAATATGAAAAATATTAGTTATGTACTTACAGGTATCACAGTTTCAGGGTTCACTGCACCTTTGACACCTCCCATCCCAGTTTTCCTCTGAGACACTCTCAAGATTTCTGTCGGCCACCTGTCAATTCTCTCGGGCAGAGACCCATGTCTCTCTCACTCCATACCAAGAGTTTAGGCTTGCATCTCTGCACTTCACTGTGATTTCCCCAGCAGGTCTGACAGGGGTCCAGCAACTGTAACACCAGTTCCCAGCCAGCCTTCATAAAGTACACTGCATTCATTCTCAGAGTAAAAGCATTACAGAAAAAAACATTTATAAAAATTAAATAACTTACACATGCCAAAAGCTTACCAGAGGTCACCTCAACTCCAGCCTAGAGCTGTGGTAGATGCGAGTCTTTCAAACCCCATGACTGGGTTTGCCCACTTAGTTACTGATTCGTGTCAGTTTTAAAATCAGGAGCAAGAACCCAGACTGACCAGTTTGGCTTGTTTTTTTATACAGCTTGGATCTTTGAGCTCCAGTCTCCAAGAACAGCTATTCAGCAGTTAATGGCCCTCTCTTCAGGGTGTAGCTTCAAAAAGTTGGGTTTTTTGCATAATCAGAGTTATGGAAATTCACCTTAACACTGTCCAGGGATTCTCCCATTTAAGTCCATGCTTATCTGGCACATCTCAATATATTCTTTTGAACTTCTTACACTTCCCAGGACTCACATTGGTCACAATAGGGTTCAAGCAATGGATGCTACAATACTTAAAATAAAAACCACTAACATTATTGGTGGAATCCAAAGCAGCTGAAAACTTCACTCTTTGGTTGAAAAGTTCCAGAGGGGTAGCCGTGTTAGTCCGTATACAACGAGAGTCCTGTAGCACCTTAAAGACTAACAAATTTCTGGGAGCATAAGCTTTCGTGGGCTGCAACCCACTTCGTCAGATGCATGAAGTGGAAATCACAGGGAGGAAGTAGATATATATACATCCAAGGGTAAGAAGCAACAATGGGGAGGGCAAGTGCTAACAAAGTCAATTCAGTTAGAGTAGATGAGGCCTATTCACAATGATTGATTAGAAGGTGAGAATGTGTGAACAGTGATAATTACTTCTTGTAATGAGATAACCATTCCAAGTCCCTATTCAGACCCAGTCTGATTGTGTCAAGTTTGCAGATGAGTTCCAGCTCTGCAGTTGCTTGCTGAAGTCTGTTTTTGAAGTTTTTTTATTGAAGTATGGCAGCTTTCAAGTCAGCTACAGAGTGTCCTGGGAG
Source organism: Emydura macquarii macquarii (assembly GCF_026122565.2). Classification (NCBI taxonomy): domain Eukaryota; kingdom Metazoa; phylum Chordata; order Testudines; family Chelidae; genus Emydura; species Emydura macquarii. Next base: position 18,228,461 of record NW_027131527.1, on the reverse strand, counting down.
ATTGAAGTGCTCTCTGACTGGGTTATGGATGTTTCCATTTTTTATGTCTGATCTGTGTCCATTTATTCTTTTGTGTAGTGACAGTCCAGTTTGACCAATGTACATGGCAGAGGGGCATTGCTGGCACATGATGGCATACATTACATTAGTAGATGTGCTGGTGAATGAGCTCCTGATGTTGTGGCTGATGTGGTTAGGACCTGTGATGGTGTCACTAGAATCGATGTGCAGGCAGAGTTGGCAATGGGGTTTGTTCAGAGATAGGTTCCTGGGTTAGTGTTCTTGTGATATGGTGTACGGTTGCTGGTGAGTATTTGCTTCAGGTTGGGGGGCTGTCTGTAAGCAAGGATAGGCCTGCCTCCCATGGCTTGAGCGAGTGAGGGATCATCTGCTAGGATAGGTTGTAGATCCTTAATGATGTGTTGGAGAGATTTTAGCTGTGAGCTGTAGGTGATGTCCAATGGTGTTCTGTTGTTTTCTTTGTTGGGTCTGTCCTGTGGTAGGTGACTTCTGGGTACCCGTCTGGCTCTGTCAGTTTGTTTCTTCACCTCCCCAGATGGGTACTGTATCTTTAAGAATGTTTTATGGAGATCCTGTAGGTGTTTGTCTCTGTCTGAGGGATCGGAGCAAATCCGGTTGTATCTTAGGGCTTGGCTGTAGACAATGGATCGTGTAATGTGTCCAGGGTGGAAGCTGGAGGCATGAAGGTATGTATTGTGGACAGATGGTTTTTGGTATAGGGTGGTATTAATATGACCATCACTTATTTGTATTGTAGTGTTCAGGAAGTGGATTTCTTGTGTGCACTGGTCCAGGCTGAGGTTGATGATGGGGTGGAAATTATTGAAATCCCAGTGGAATTCTTCGAGGGACTCTTTCTCATGGGTCCAGATGATGAAAATGTCATCAATGTAGCATAGGTAAAGAAGAGGTGTTCGGGGACGAGTTTCGAGGAAGCGATGTTCTAAGTCAGCCATAAAGATGTTGGCATATTGTGGGGCTATGCGGGTGCCCATAGCTGTGCCACTGATTTGAAGGTATAGATTGTCTCCAAATCTGAAGTAGTTTTGGGTCAGGACAAAGTCACAAAGTTCAGCTACCAGGTGTGCCATATCATCATCAGGGAGACTGAACAGCCTCAGCGTCTTCTTGGCTACTGTAGTCTCTCATTATACAGTAGTTAGTGTAGTTACTATACTTACTTTCTTTTATTTCTTATATTTTTGTACTAGCCTGTTGCTGCATGTGTGCTCGTGTGTGTGTGCACACGCACATAAATAAATAAATAAAGATAGTGTTAGGCTTCTGTTAGCTAGTTGCCATAGTACTAGGGCAATCAACTCTAGGGACTGAATCAAAATTTCCAGGTTTTAAAACTTATGAATCACGTGACATGGCTATCCCCTTGAATGATGGACACTCCCCTTGAATGATGGACACATCATGTATTTTTTTTGCCTAGGGGAGGACCATATCCCTCTCCCCCAAGTGTACAGTTTTAAAGTATTTTTCAAAACACACACAGAAAGCCAGCCAGGCACATTTAAAACTGTTCCTGATGAAAAAGTCCATGAGAGGAGTCATCTTACTCTGAAGTTTCCTGTTCCTTCTTCAAAACTTCAAAACTCAGAGGCTTCAGACAAGGATTCTGGGTTTTGAAGGAACTTAGTTGGGATTTCTCTACCCTTTTTACCCTCAGAACAAGTAGCACGATGGTATATAATGGCCCCAGTGGACACTGCTGATTAAAAGACTCTGACCTCCTGTGCATGGGGTGCATGAGCTCAAAGAGTGGGGTCCATATGTGCACAACATTTTGAAGAGCCACAATTACTTTCACGTAATACCTCTACTATCCTTTGGGATAATCACACTTCCACTTTAACTTCTTCTTTGTTGGGCTAAATTCTGCCACTCATGGACTGTCAACTCCAGGTATTCCACTGAAACATCAGACCAATTTCTGTGGCAAAACACCTTCAGTTATGTAACCATGTTTAATTTATTCTATCTCCATGAAATAACCTTCATCCCAATTGTCTCATGTATACAAAAATGCACATTCATGGTTCTTGGTTTGTAAAGTTAGTCAATGATTATTTTCAGCAATGACCTATTTTCAACTTTTGGCTGTTTTCTTCAGCCGACCTGTCTCCATGGGCCTAAGCTGTCACATACTTGTCTAGGTGGCCCAGCTTAGACTCTCCTTTCCCCATGTGTGCGAGGGAAAGGGGAAGCTTGTAGCTAACTTCAGTTATCTGGACCTGGGCTGCTGTACTGTTCTCCAGAGAGCCTACCTCACCAGCCTACATTTCTAGTTTCTCCTGCTTCCTGCCAAACTGGAGTCTAGTTCTGACTACCTACTATCTAGCTCCTGGAAATAGTGCATGAAGTATACAGTGTAATCCCTTTAACTTTCTCTTTGTGGAAAGAAGGGACATCATCTGCCTCCAGAGTATTTTGACCTTTCTCCCAGACTCTGTGAGAGCATTCTGGCATTGGATTGCCTACAATTAGGAAGGGCAGGGACTGAGCTGGCTGGATGTGGGAAGTGAGTATGTGGGAAGTGGCTGGAAGAGGTGCTGAGTGAATGCACATGCTCTCTCTCTTCAGATTGGCCTTGTGAAGATTATCTGGGAAAATACATAAACCCTGGACTTGATCCTCCAAACACTTAGTCATACAAGTGATGCTTGATCTCACAAGTAGTCCCATTTGTCTCTGGAACTGCTTGCAGGAATAAAGGTTACTTGTATGACTAAGGGTTTGCAGAAATTGGACCGTGTTGTTAAAGAACAGGTTTTATGTATTTACTTCCTATGTCTTGCTTAGTAACATTTTTTAATTCATTTGTTGATCAATTTGTTTCTTGGAATCTTTTCTCTCCTCTGAGATATACCTTACTTTCCTAAGTAATGCTCAGTTTAATAGAAATATGCATAAGAGGGTGAATTAGCTCTCTCCTTCAACCTGGGTGTGCCCTCTGAAAAATACAATTGTTATACTACTTCTCTGTGATCCAGTTTTCTTGTCTCCGTGCAGAGTACTCTTTTCTGGAGTAAGGCCTAGTCTGGAAGTCAAAAACTTTGGAGTTCTAATCTTGACTTTGGTGTTGACTTTCTCAGTCTCGGACAAGTCAGATAACCATTATGCTTCAATTTTCCAACTGTAAAATGTGGATATTAATATTATTTACATACCTCATAGTGGTGTTTTGGGAATGTTTACTTAATGTGTGTAATGGACTTTGAAGACAAAAAAATTGTATAAATGCAGAATGTTTGTTGTTTTTAAAGGACCCCTTTGCAAATAGACTGGCTCTAAAAATTTTACTAGAGAAGACCCATTAAAATTAGATTCTTTAGTGCAAGTCTAGACAAATAACAATCCTAGCAGAAGTGTCAGTCTGTTAAGTCTTTGACGTGCATAGTAAGTGACAAGGACAGGACAGCCTCATTAAACCTGCTTGTTCTCCTTCCTCTTTTTTATTTCAGTTTTAATTTAGACTTCATTGCTTCTACATGTGTTACCATTAAAACTTTCAGAACTTTATTTTCATACTTTTTCATTTAGAACATTATTTTTATACTGCCTTAGATTGGTTTTCTGTAGATGAAACTGAAACTCTAATGGTAATGTAACATTTATGAACCAGCTATAAAAAGTGTTTTGTTGGTTAATTCATGTCATGTTAACTTATGTGCAAATGTTACCATCCTAACTTTCCTGACAAACAGGAAAGGTTAGAAGGATATTTATTACTTCTATTATTTATATAGCTTCATAGCTATACAGATTCTTGCACCAAGGAGCACACAGTCTAAATAAATGGAAACTGTAAAATTAAAAGGATGAAGCATGAGAATGAGCAGAGTTGATTAATGATAGAAAGTGAGAAATTATGAGAAAAAATTAGTGGATTCTTGGTTCAGGTCCCTAACACAAAGAATAAAAGACATGGAGCCACGAGTGAGAGGAGAAGACACAAAAATTTATAGGGAGAAAATATTGGGGAGAGCGTAGGTCTGGAGAAAGCTTGTAGTAAGGAAAAAAAGGGATGAAATTAAGCAGTCTGAAAGTGATGTAGAACCATGAAGTTGTAAACAACAAGACTGAAACTGATGTGGAAAGATATAGGCCAATGAACGATGGAATTCAGTGAGGAGTCAATGATCGGAATATCAAGAGAGGAAGATGGTTTTTAGCTACAGTATTTTGGATGGCCTAGAGAGTGGAGTGCTTCAAAGTTGCAAAGTAAGAAGTTATTGTAAAAAAGGCATCTGTTTCAGCAGATGGGAAAGGAAGAAAGGAGAATATTTTAGAGAGCCTGAAGAGACTGGATTTGGTGAAAACCTGAATGTGGGGGGTAATTAATAGGGAGGAGTCAAATATGACAACTAAGTTGTGAGTCTTGATAATGGGGAGGTTGATACTGAACAAATGTGTCCGAATAGACAAACCACAGGATTATGAGTCTCGAGTTCTAGCTTCTATGTCTAGCTCTGCCACTGACCTGCTAGATGACGTTGGGCAATTCACTTCACTGCTCTGTGCCTCAGTTTCCCCATCTGTCACATGGGGATAATGATACTGGCCTCTTTTGTAGAATATTTTGAGATTTATGAATAAAAACACTATATAAGAGTTAGGTATTTATTTATTTATTAAAAAGGAGTGAAACAAAAGAACTTGGAAGGAAAGTTAAGTTTAGCTTTTGTCATATTGAGTTTAAGATGTTTGTCAGGCATCCAAGATGAACTATGATGCACTCAGACTGGCAAGTAAAGGTTGGACAGATGATAAAGAGCATAAAATCAGTGAGATTTGTTGACAATGAGGGGATACGAGAGGGAGCAAGGGGGGTAGGAGATTGAAGAGATATGATCAATAGATAGTTGAAGGATTAGAGGCAGCTAGAAGGATCACAATAAATAGGAAGCATTAGGATTAAATGCAATTGTTCAGTACCCTCTGTGCTACTAGAATGTCACCTGGTAATTGAGCATTGCTCAGTAGAGAAATATTTCCTTGTGGCAGGTAAAAAGCTCTTTTAGAAAAAATCAATAAGCTTACATGTTTAGATGTCCTGTGACTGTCCCAGTCACCTTTTGCCACCACCTTTCAAAGGCTGAGGAAGGGTCACATCTCTCTTGGTGCTCTTGTTTAAGTCTTTCTGTTCATAGATTTAGCAAGGATCCAGTGCCCCAGTTTTAATGTGAAGATCAGCTTCCCAAACAGAAGACTTTCTGGACAACATTTTCAATGATTAGTGACATTCCTCAATTTTTGGGTGCCCATCTTGAGGCACCATGAAGGGATTAGATTTTCAGAAAGTGGTGCTCAACATTTTCTAAAACTGGGCCCTTTTGGTTATGCAAACTTTATGCACTCATAATCCTCATCTTAAATTATTCCTGTATCAGAGAGTCAAAACTCCTGAGTTTGTTCTTGAAAAGTTTCATGGTTTCCACTTGAACATTGTTGCTCTTCCTGCTTTGCCACATGGGCAATAAGGGAGTTCAGCTCCCAAATCCAGAGGCTCATGAGAGACCCACCAAAAGTCAGGGCCATCTGCAGAGAATCCAGGGTCATGTTTCCATGGACTTTTCCTTCGTGAAGAGTGATGAGAATTATTCAGCATTGATGACTCAGCATAAATTAATGTCCATTTTATTAATTTTTGTCTTTAGATTGTAAAGGATATTCAGACATTGGAGTTCTGTTGCTGAAGTTTTCAGTTTCCTCTGGCATTTTTGTCATGCTCAGTCAATGCAAACATTGTACAAACCTCTGCAGACTCAATTTAATTGCTTTTTAATGAATAAAATATCTTTGTTAATTGAGTTATTGTTTAATTAGACATGAATGCTTGCGTTTCCTACCACAAAGTTATTTTACTTCATATTTATTAGCTCCTAAATCAATTACTTCCAAAACAAAGATTTTTTTTCTCCTCTGTATTAAGCATTTTATGTGAATCCTAAAATATCCCTTTTCATGGTAAAGTATTTTCATCTGAGTTCAAGTGAGATCAAAAAGACTGAGGGTGAAAATGATGGATCAACAATCTGCTTTCGAAAAAATAAGGACAGTTCCAAATCCCAGTCCATTTTGAAGGTTTAGAGTATTTCAAATAAATTCCTTCATCTTGAGTCATGGTCTTTTCCTCCTGTGCTTCTGCTGATATACTACTTTCAGAACCCAGGTGATCTGGCAGTCTTTTCTGGGACTTGCTGCAGTCTTCAAATAACACGTTCACTAGAGCTTATTTGTTTCAAAGGTTCATATTGCATTCTAGGGGAGCACAAGAGATCTGAAGATAGCAATCAGTACTGCATTTATCACAAAAGCTTGATAAGGCCACCACCATTTATTTAACTAGTGGGAGATCTAGGTCAACATTTTAGGTGGGATGCTGTAACTTGACATATCTCTGCATCGATCTGTAATCGATTGGTGCTGCTGATACTCAATACCTCTGAAAGTCAGACTAGTTATTTAGGAGCCTGGATTTAGGGGCTTATCTTTTAACATACTGACTTTTATTTCTTGGTCTAAATTCACCCCTGATATTATTACATTGATTGGTGTAATAAAAGGAATTTCATCTAGCTCATGTTTAGACACTCACTCCGACTGGATAGGACAGAATATTTGCAGAAATTTTTTCAATAAACCAGGGTCAACAAATCCAGACTAATAATACAACTGATTTGAAGTAAAAATAACTGCTAAATAAAGTCATCGCTAACAACTTATAAAATAGAATGAACACCACAAACACAAATAAAAAGACCCAGAAAAGGACCATTGTTATAAACTGTTTATTACCATAGGTTTTGTTTTTACTGAATGCTCTGCTGAAAAATTCCTGTGTCTCATTCAATTAGGATACATAGATTGAGGATAATGCATCCAAACAAAAGCTGGCACTAATAAAATAATAAGAAAAATGGGCAAGACAAAAATTATTTCTTTTTCACTATTATATTTCTTGACATAGGGTAATTCTTAAATCGTGACAGATGTTAGGCTTGGATAAAATTCATTCAGGCTTACTGCTTCCCTAAGAGTTATCTTGTGAAACTGTTAGACTGCAAACTGAGTGACAGTCTGATTCTTTTTGTTCTTGTTAATTTTTCTACAGACACACTATGAAAACGGAGAGTACATTATCAGGCAAGGTGCTCGAGGGGACACTTTCTTTATAATCAGCAAAGGAAAGGTAAGTTGTTGTTCCCCTTCAAAGCAAGTGTCATGCACAATGATGATGTAATTCTGGGATTACGTTGCCATCCAATGCTTTTCTTGCAGGGCCACAAAGGTTACACATTTCACATTTAATTAAACTTCTTGGCACAGTGTCAGTGGGGGTGAATGGCCAAAAGAAAAAAAAACCACACACACACAAAAGATAAATCTCACACATTGTTTTACATGTACTCACAATGAACGCTTTCTGGTTCATGAAAACCGATGTAAACTTCAGATACAAATCTAAACTTCTCAAGTTTTGGGATTGTTTGTTTGCTTGCTTGATTGTTTGGATTTTTGTTTTAGTATATTGTATAGATAGGGACCAACCGCAAAGGGAGATCTAGGTCTAGGATTTTGGTTTTGTCTCATTTCTGTTTATGTGAGTTCTTCTAAACAGCATTCTTCTCAAAAGCAGAATTCACAGGTAGCTCCAAATATGCATTGCGTGTAGTAACAACCTTTGTTCAAAACTGTCGTAGGCAATAGAAAATAAGGGTATAATATGGTGAAATGCACATTTGGTTTTTTGGGGAGATTATGTTTCTCTCTTTTAATAATGTATTGTAAGTGAATTTTGTGCTTACTAAAGGTGTCAGATTTACAGCCCTGAAAACTGAATTTCTCTATGAGGCCACCACATTTTTTAAAAAGAAAATCTTCAACACCTACTTTAAGATTGTCGCCCAGGAAATGAGAGAGTAGGGAAATAGAAAAAGATGGGTGAAAAGTGGCTTGGAGATGCTTGGAAGAACCATGTCACTGGGTGTTTGGGTCACAGTTCCCCTCCAGTCTTCTATCATCACCCTTGCTTCCAATTTCCAATTCCTATGCTTGTGCGTCCATGCTCAATCCCCTACCTTAAGGCTGACTTCATAACCTGTTGGGCATGTACTACATTTAGTGTTTTGCTTGGCACCCATCTTCTCATTCTCCATCCTATTTAAGTCTAAGAATGCTATAAAGAAGAATAATGTACAGATTATGTCCCATACTGAATGGCATGCTAGATTTCAGATAAATGATTGTGGCTGACAGCAGACAGGGACATTCAGAAACATTCAGCTACCATAATGACAAATGCACTATAATAACCTAGAGAGAGAGGTAGGCGGTAGAACATCATCTGCACATAAGCCCAGCTGGACTTGAATTCAGAATTAAGAGAGGTGGTGAGGATCATCAAGCAGAGGAAAGAGAGTAGGAGAATGATCAAGAAACCATTAAGAGATATTGTAAGAGAGAGAGTGAGGAAAGCCACGTGCAGTAAAATCGGACAGGATTCTAGGACAAACTGGGTAAACCCAGATGTTTGGTCACTCTGTCTGACTATCCCCTGAATGGGTAGAGTGTATTTAGCAACAGTGCAGACTACCTCACTAAAATACCTGCTGGCAGTTGAGTGGCCAGGCCCTTTCATCTGTTGACTTATCTATGAAGGGCTGGTGTACACTAGAAAGATAAATTGACCCAGCTATGTCCCTCAAGGGTGTTAAAAAATTTGCACCCCCTGGAAGCCTATCTAAGCCCTAGTGTAGAAAGTGCTAAGTTGACAGAAGAATTCTTCCATCGACCTAGTTACGGCCTTGCGGAGAGGTCAATTTACTACAGCAATGGAAGAACCCCTTACGCTGCTGTAGTATGTGTATTCGCTATAGCTGCAGCACAGCAGCTCTGCCACTGTAGCATTTCTAGTATAGACATAACCTAAGACTGCCAACATGAGTGCCAGTTATGTTGGTACATCTTGTAACATGGACATATACCTCCTAGGAATGAAATATATGATAGCAGCTATTGTATTACATTTAGTCAGTACCATGTTGGGCTAGATTTGAACCAGAAATACATATTTTAATCCCTTGCTCTAAATATAATTATTATTTTTTAGTATTTGTATTGCCATAGCACCTATATGTATACACTGTAGATAGAACAAATAAACACTTCTTTTTTTGTTAAGATTTAAATCATGGGGACCCACAGAACTGTTAAGCTGTCTTTCTGAACTAAAATAAAATACATTGTACTATATTTTTATTGAACATGTAGTAAAATTTGATGGCTGCTTTGAGGCCTAAGCCTCTACTCAGCAATCTACAAGGGGGGGAAAATGCTTTTAACCTCTTTGTTTTCCTTCAAAATCTTGGTAGCTTCTGACAGTTCTTTCTTGCCAGTTGAAAATTCCATTCTATTTAATGTGATACTGTTAAGCGAGGCAAACACATTGCTCCTTGCCACAGCAGGATGCAAATGTTCAAGGGAACACACTGCAGTTTCCCACTGCAGAGAATACATACTGAAAAACAGATAACATCTAAAGAGGAGAGAGAAATTGGAAAACAGGGTCAATCCCAATCTCCTATTTACAGTTCTTATATGTGTTCAAAGTCACAGGTTATTGCAGGCATTTTATTATGAAAGGCAACAAAAAGCCCAGACATATGGGAGGGGAAGAGAGAGTTGTTTAGTTAGTTCTGACATGACTGCCACACATGCCAGGATATCTTCTGAGAGAGCATATGACCTTGCCAGCTCCCAAGTACTGAAGCTAGTACTCTGTCTTGCTCACACTCTCTCTGTCTCTCTAACCAATATTTTATCAATCAGCTGAAGTCAAATGTTCATTAGAAGGGGGAAAAAGCTGTGTGTATTTTCCATGTGAATAAGTCTGTCACTGGCAGGTTTTCTAAATGGAGCACATCATGGGGTACACGTTTATTATGAGTGCTCAGAAAGTTCTTTGGTGTTATCTTCCTCCTTCTTGTCCTCTGTCCTCTGCTCCCCCTCCCCCCAATCAATTCTCTCATCATACTCTCATGCTTTTCCAGCTTCTTCTGATCAGGAGTAACTGGTACCATCATAATCTTTTCCTTACCTCTCTGAAGAAGGAAAAACATGACACAAATGATCCCCACATGAGCATTCCTCTCCAGACACACTGGCCGAATCTGCATCATCCTGTACTCTAAACAGGCTACACCCCATCCTCTGAATTCCTAAGGGTCCCCAGGTCCCTAACTGATAGATTTACCAGTCAGAGTGCAAAACAGATGGCTATTTCTGTGCAGCCAATCACTACAGTCTGCACTGCAGTAACAACAAAGCCAGAACATTATGGAGAAGCTGTGCTGGTGGTACACAGACATCTACATGGGGTCTAAATGTCTGTTTGGCAGACCCCTTTTTTCCCTTTATTGCTTATTTCCATGTTCATTGTGAAAGCTGATGGCTAGCCAAGGCAGCTGAAATAAAACAATGCTTGTTGAAATGGGCCACAGGCCCTTGATCAGAGATCGGAGATGGAGGCTGTTACAGGGATTCCCACTGTGCCCTTTTTAACTAGAAGTGCGCACATCCACCACACTACTACAGATTTCCAGAGAGGACGGTGGTGAAAGGTGATGGCTGGCAGAAAGTGGAGATCAGTAAATTTAATACATTCATTTGGCAAGTATATGAAATCTCTGCTGTATGTGAAAACAGTGCCATGACAACAATACAGCACAGGCCTGTGTTCCCAGAACTCAGTGCCAGAGTCCAGGCATTAAAACTGTTAAATGAGATGAATTAAAGTATGTGACTTGTACCTTTCACAAACAAGGCCACACAGCATCCCAAACTGAACACTGGGCTAGACAGGTAAATAAACCAAGTCAGGATCTGACCGCAGCCATGTACCTGGGCATGCATATGCTGCATGCAATTACTTGGTCTGAATAATATCAGAGACCATTAGTTGTAAAGCTGTTTCTAGTTTCTGATATTCATATAGCTTAATGTATCCAGCAGTGATAACTTGGGCAAAACCTAGCTTACATGAACAATAAAGGTCCTAAAAATTCCTTAATCCTGCCAGCCTCGTTTCTCTCACCAATTTACTCCTTTGGTCACCCAGAGAATGTCTGCACTGCAATTAGAAATCTGCAGCCTGTGCCAGTTGACTCCAGTTCACAGGACTTAGCTTGGGCCACGGAGCAATGTAGATGTTCGGGCTCACGCTGGAGCCCAGCCTCTAGGACACCCTGTGAGGTGAATAAATTGTTTACTATCAATAGATTGCCTCCTTCTGCTCATAACATGCTGGTAGTCTGGCACTGTTCAGTGCTCAGTCAGTATAGTGAGATCATGTGCCATACTATGCTGCTGCATGCCATTTTTCCTGTAAAAAGCAATGTCACATAACAGGTGCATGATTGGTGCCATATTATCTGGTGATTAATGTGTATCATCACTTTAAACTGTGTGGCAGCTCTGTAATCCCTTGGCATTTCTTTTCTGGGAGACACAGAGGATCACAGAGAAACAGATTAAAAGGTATTAAGATTTTCTTTACTTGCTCAGGTTTTTTTCCATCTGCTGCAAACAGTTCTATTCAGTCTGTTTAGACTTTCCCTACCCTCCTCTGATCTTTGATGACTCACTGCAGAAGTGTATTGTAGGCTGAGTGCTCATTAATGATTGAGCATCCATAACAAGAGACAGGAGAAGATAGAGGAAATGTTCTTTTGTTTTAACAATAAAATTAAACTAGCAAGCTTTCCATATCCCCCAAATGAGAACTAAATTAAACGGTTTGAAATCCTGAATTGCTTTGTGAATTTGCATATGGAAAATTTGAGATGTCCACAAAATGCAAGTGGGATTTGCAAATTTGATCTAAGGGTGAAATGTTACCATTTTCCTCTGCCCACCAAATTTGTTGCACTGGATGTTGCACTTAGACCAGCATCCTCTTTCACTCTGCCCAGTTTAAAACATTATTGAGATTTGACCCTAGTAAGTCTAGGCCCAAAGAAAAGAAATGCTCCTCATATGAGGGTCATATAGATTCCAGGTCTACCTATCACCTTTTCAAGGGACTTCTGAATCTTTGGTGGACTAATGGAGTGTGCCGTATCATCCTTAATACTAGTGGTATATCAAGGAAGGATTTGCCTTGCCGGGGTTGCTAGGAGTTTACCAGTTTCTCCTGGACAGACAACAAACTACAAGGAAATCAGGGTTTCTTACTATCTTAATACAATGTGGAATGGTCTTCAGAAGCGCAATTAGAAGATTTTAGAAAAAAATTAAAGGAATTAGGATCTCCAATGCTGGAACTCCATCTCCAGTGGATGTGAAGACCTCCTATTGCCCTATTTTTTTAAAAAAATCAGTGCCAACAGCAGGCTCACACTACACATCATTTTTTTGCTGGGCTGGAAATCAACTTTGCATCTACAAAACATTCTTTTCTATTTTCACAGCAAAGGAAAATATGTCAAGGCACAGCTGCAGACCCTCATTTTTCCTTAAATTGGGAAAGGCTGTTAAGCCACGTTTATGGTTTTTTATTTTATTGCATTGCTTTTTATTTTCATTTTTTTAATTAAACATGCATGGAAGTTCTTTATTTCTGCTCCAATGGGCATTTGGGATCCATGACCATGTCCTTTTCAGTGACTGAAAGAGGGAGGTTCGTCATCCTCTAATGTTCTTTCTTCATTTCAGCTTGTAGACTTGTTTCCTAATTACTGAATGTTGCCAGACAAAATAACCTAAAACACTGTAATAAATCCATCTTGCACACACAAAAGATTTGGACCTCCAGTTCAACAGTTGACCCCATACAGACAGACCCCTGTGCTCATACAGTCTGTTGCAGGATTGGGGCCTAAAACACTATATAAATGAGAGGATAGAATTCATATTAGTATTGTCAAGAATAATACATACCCCAATAAAAATAATTATATATTTCCATGAATGGCCTAAGAGGCTTGTATGGGGGACTGGACGCGTAGTACAGTACTACAGTAGTATGCTTGATTACACAGAACTAAAATGGTGATTGGCAAGCCTCTAAAGAAGTTCAGGATACAGGAATTATCAAGTTAACCAGATAGGAACCTGAATCTGGGCATTAATTGAAAGTGCCATAAGATGACTCAGACATTCCCAAATTAATAGGCTTTATTAATAAATCCTTGTTTTGTTTTTTCCACAGGTAAATGTTACTCGTGAAGATTCACCCAGTGAAGAGCCAATCTTTCTCCGCACTTTAGGGAAAGGAGATTGGTTTGGAGAAAAAGCACTTCAGGGGTAAGTGCTGCAAATTACAGAGCTGTTTAACTGTGATTCACCGCAGATAGAATTCTGGAATAGATCATTGGGCTCTTGCAACTAGAAGATAGAACTGAATTCTAAACAATCTTACCCACTCATTATCCTGGAGGCACTGGTAGCCAATCTGTAGTGAATTGGAATTTGGCCTTAAATTGGTAATAAAATCCCTGTTTTGTACTTAAATGTCTGAATCTAGACCTCAGACTTGTAAACATAAGAGAATATTCATTCATCTTCGCAATGTGGCCCCTTTTTCCAGGCAATTTAGGTCTTATAAGCTTTTCTTATTTTTAAAATTTCCCATCTCGTGTTATGTTTCATGCGTTGGGTGAGGACATAACAGCTGATTGCCTGTTCTTTTCAGTTATGTTGATGGCGTACATACTTGAGCAACCTAAACTGTTTGGAATGAAGTTTTTTTGTTTGGGGGATATAACAATACTTGGGGTAAACTTAAAAATGTAAATAGTAGTCCACTATACAAGTTAATACTGTATAGGAGTATGAAAATATAGTACTCCATTTCTTCAATGATATTGTAAAGGTAAATAGGAAAGGCAATGATAGACACTTTTTATAGGTATAGATGTACTGTAGAACATACAGCGATTTAGTTGCATGTTAATGTTAGTGGGCACCATACAGCTAAATCTCCACATCTCATTCTGAAAATTTACCTCTGCATATGAGCTGTATGGCAACCTTTTTCATACTGAGACCTCCACATTCAATCATTCATAAGTCAGTCTTCCTCAAAAAAGCCCCAGAACCTTTTAAGCCAAATTTTGTGGACCTTCTGACATCTAGAGAGAATTAGCAAACATAATTACCCATATCAAGTGTACAGAATTCATGAGTCAGAGGCAAGCCCACCAAAATCATGAACCTCTTAAATAATAAATTTGAGGTTGTTTTAATTTGCCTTCTGTTTTTTTTAATCTTTAGGGTACACTTAGGACATATTTCCAAGCTTTTTCGTTGCAGCCATGTGGGCTATAACCCTTTTTTTTTTTTTTTTTTTTTTTTTTTCTTTTTTCAAATGGGCTTCAAGAAAACACCAGATATCATCAGACTTGCAATAAAATTTTGAGAGTTGGCAACAATGGGCCAAATAAATCTGCTTTAGGAAGCAAACGGATCTGGGAAATAGAAGGAGGCTTACAATGCACCTCCTCAAATAACTTCTAATAATACAACTACTCCAGAGTGTTGGTTCTTATTTTTCAATCACATTAAACAGAAAATATTTCCAAATACAGTTGTGTTTGTTCACTGTCTTAAACTAAAATGAATTAGTTAGTTAGAATAGGTATTTAAACAATTGTATATATTAAAATATTCAATATAAAATGGCTTTGATCTTCTGAAATTAACCTGAAATCTTGCAATAATTGGTATTATATTTTTCAGTTTCTAGAGGTAGGATAATACCTAGATGCTTTTTGAATGAAAGTGTACATATCTGCAATACTGCAGGTCCAGTTTACTAGGAAACTCAATAATGCTGTAGCTAGACTTAAATTTGATACAATTTGGAAGTATATCTGCAGCTAGATAAATAGCTGACAAATGTTTATATATTAAATGTGTAGACATCACTTTTCAATAATGTTTTCAAAGCAAGATGTGTATACATGTCTCTATGAAACGTGTTTGTGAATATTAATTTAATATAGATAGATAATAGATGAGCAGTAGATATTTTCTTTGCACCAGTTTAGCATTTAAAGGTAATTTTTTAAAGCTTTCTTTGGAATTTTTAGTCATATGACATCTATTGACTTCAGTGGGAATTGGTCAGCAATAACTTCATCCAGTGCTATGAAAATATATCCGACAGGATAATATGTTTAAAAATAAAAAACTGAGGCTCTTGTGTAATTTCATATGCATTATGTCCAGTTACAACTAACAGCAGTAGGGCATATTACTGTTTCAACCATATTGAATAGTTGCAGTCTTCATTGTGCATATTGCTGCACAGCAGGAATTTGGATAACAAGTATTTTGTGTGATCGCTTGGAGATATGTATGCTGACATACTAATCCTATGATGACGTGCATTAACCTATTTTTCTAAGCAGTACACATGATACACTTTATTATTTCACACTATCCCATTCACAGTAAAAGAAACAAAACAAGTCACAAAATTACCATAGTTTTTATGGTAATAGTTAAACTTCCCAAATACTAGAGGACTAGAAATAGTCACTGTAAATTAATTTTTGCTGTATTTCGTAGTTTAAAAATTTGTCAACAAATAATTTATATTGATTATTTCTAGCAACAGGCAGGTGGCAGAACTCATCTACATAGTCCAGCAGGGAGCAAGAAAATAATGTAATGCAATTTCCTGGCCAACATCTATTACACTAAAATCAGCTCTATAGTAGTTTATATTTTCTGTTGTGCTCTTTTTGTACCATACCAATGGGAAATAGCATCTGCAGCTGAATTCTAGCATTTTCCAAAAGTGTAAGATACAAGGGATTCTAATTTATAGTATAGATACACTAGTGAACATAGTGTATATAAGGTAGATACACTAGCGGTTCTCAAACTTTTTGGCCTCAGGACCCATTTGTAAATGTTTATTACCTGTTGCGACACAGTAAATAGTCTGGGGGTGGAGGCCCTGGGGCACAGCCATAACTAGGCATTTTAGCGCCTGGGCCGAGCAAGCATATTTGCACCCCCTACCAGAGACGATGTGTGGGGAGCATACGGGTCATGTGCCTCTCCTCCCCACCTCCCAGATTTTTTGGTTGTGCCCTCCCCAGCCCAGACAAACTGGGTGGCCCACTGAGAGGACTTTGAGGGTGGAGATGGTGCTCCCCCATCAAACCCTGCCACACCCTGCCCCCAGGCATCACCAGCCCAAGCCACCCCCACGGCTTTGTGCCCTGTGCAGCTGACCCACTCACCCAGCCCTGGTTATATTCCTGTCCTGGGATAGTTTTGATCAGATCCTGTCCAGCACTCACCCCACACAGTGGTGGCTTCTGCAGCTCCTGTGCTGTGGGGCCAGCTGGCCTTGGCTCTTTGCTTTGGGTGCTGCAACCTCTGGGGTTGCAGCATACTCAGGTTTGGCCTCACCCCCCTGAATGGACCAAATTTTTGTAAGTGATTTTGTGACCTGGCTTATGGGGTTACAGTGCCACTCACTCAAATTTGGCCTCCTGGACTCCCAAAGTCACGACAGCTGGGCCAAACCAGAGTGGTGCTGGGGCCTCAGAGGTTGCAGTGCCTGGAGCAGGGATGTGAGAGCAACCAGCCCTGTGGGACAGGAACCACAGGAGCTGCCACGCGATCCTTTGAAACAGTCTGGTCACCCAGTTTTGGATTCCAATCCACAGGTTGAGAAACCCTGCACTAGTTTACCCCTTTAAGAAATGTCAGTAATTCTAGAATATGATGCTTATTAAACTTCTCTTCCTTGTTACCCCCCTTCCTCTTCCTCCTGCAAGCTTCAAAATGTTATCTCACTGAAGCTCCCAGCTCTTATTGACTGAGGATCCCAAAAGTCATTTAGATTCTCATATGCCATGTGGCAATGCAATAGCCTGCCAGGTAATTAATAACCATTGATGACTATTCCAGAAGCTAGGCAGTATATTTGTGTAATTCTCAGTGACTGAATAAATATAGTTATTCCATAAGCTAATGTGAGGATAGTGTAACAGCCTATTACAATTAATACCTGTGAATCAAAATATCCCATTGTACTCTTTCTTTTTACTGCTGTGTCATTTCTATAGATTAACTGCGATTCCTAAATCAAGGCTTATTTAACATCATTGTTTGATGTTTGACGACATTAACGTATTTTGTGCTGTTCTTCTTTGGAGCTTGCCAAAGAGTGTACCTTAAAATATACAACTTCATCTTTTCATTTTCCATATATTTCAGTTTAAAAGGGGTTGGCAGATAATGGAAGGAGAGAGAAAGAAGGAGGAAGGAAGACATGCCTTAATTTTAATATTCCAGTGAAATCATGTAAAAAGACGTATTTTTCCTTTTAAATCTTTTATATGGAGGGACGAAAAATTGTGAGGAGCTACACTTTTTCTGGGTAGATGAGGAAGGACTTGGCTCTCAATTTGTTTAGCCAGGGATTTTGAGCCTGACAGACTTATTGATTCCTGAAATGTCCATGTTGTGAATTTAAGTTAACGTTTCAATATTGCCAATTTGCATGATTTTTAATGCAAGTCTCACAATATTTGAGTGTTTTTATTTATTTATCTATGTATTTGTATTATTATGTATAGTGCCTACGAGTCTGAATCATGGACCAGGATCCTATCCTGCTACAAAAGCAGAACAAAAAGATAGCCTCTGCCACAAGGATCTTACAAGTTTTTTTGTAGGCATCATGGTAAAGGAGAGTGTTAAGGAGGGTTTTGAAGGTGAGGTAATTTTGCTGATGTTTATCGGGAGTGCCTCCCAACCCTGTGGGAAGCATGAGAGAAAGCACAAAGGTCTTTGTATGAGAAGTTAAGAAGTAGGCAGTGAAAACTGGCATCATGGGCTGAATGGAGGCAAACATTAACATCTTGATAGTGAGAGACAGGTAGAGTGAGGATTGACTTTGACAGGCCTTGAAAGTGAAACAAGCATCTAAAATTTGACGCAATAGGATAGGGGAAGCCAGTAGAGGGATTCAAACAGGGGTGTGATGTGGTCAAAGCAACAGAGTAGGAAAACGATCTTTGCAGCAGCATTTTAAATAGATATGAGTCAGGAAAGATTGTATTTGTTAAGGT
Organism: Emydura macquarii macquarii; assembly: GCF_026122565.2. Classification (NCBI taxonomy): domain Eukaryota; kingdom Metazoa; phylum Chordata; order Testudines; family Chelidae; genus Emydura; species Emydura macquarii. The sequence goes on along the minus strand of NW_027131527.1, from coordinate 18,210,330 downwards.
AAGAGAGCAGGATGTTGCAGTAATTGAGACACAGTCTAATGAGCACTTGGATGAGAGTTTTAGTTGTGTAGATGGATAAGAAAGGCATATTTTAGAGATGTTATGCAGAAAGAATTGACAAGATTTAGCCTGGGTGTCAGAACCTAGATAGAGGTTGTAGTGAAAGTCAAAGTTTTTAAATTCTCATTAATTTCTGAATTCTGCCTTTAATTTCACAAAGTTTTGCCCCCTCTCCAAAATGGCCACCGTTTCCCATTTCTGGCAATGGAACTGAAGCTACAGGCTTGGTTTACACTGCTGTCGACAGGAGTGTAAGTACTGTAGCTTGCGTATCTCCCATCAACTTACTTATGTTGCTGTACTACAGTGTCTTCACTGCACTGCATTGACGAGAGATGCTCTCCAGTTGATGCAGCCTTACTCCTTTCGGGGAGGTGGATTAATCGTGTCGACCGGAGAGCACTTCTGGATCGATTGAGCGGGTCTTCTCAGCCCGCTCAATAGATCCTGCTGCATCAACCCCCTTGGAGTTGGCAGTGTAGACATACCCGCAATTTACCCTTGAAATGGATATATGAAATGGATGCTATATCCATTTAAGCCTTTACAGGTGAAAGTGAGGCTTCCCTAGCAAACTGTTCAAGTTTGTGTTATATAGGCTTACATTCAGGCTACTCAAAGCAGGTTCTTTAGTGAAACTATGTCTTTTTGGATCTACAGTTTTAAGTATCTATTTTGTGTATTTGTGTGAAACATAACAGGCCAAATCCTTCAGAGATTAGTAGGAGCCAAGAGCATTATCTCAAACTAACTGCTTTCTAGCAAACACAGTTTATCACTGATCAGGTAAACTCACTTTCTGAGCCTTTCTGAAGACATTTTAGAATACATTGGAACACAGTTAAATAAATAATTAGAAACCTGGTACTCAGAGGTGCTGACCACCTGTATGTCCCATTATTTCATGAGGAGTTTGGGCCAATCAGTATTTCTCAAAAGAAGGCCATACATACACAACTTTAATTTTTGTTACCTAATACTATGAGAATTGTATTAAAGAGCATCCTTTGTGTTTATTCATACTGGAAACACTGAATATGAATGGTATAGTAGTCATTAGTTGGATTGTGGTTTTTTTTTTAATTTGTGATACAATTTCTTATTTTTTTTAAATTGTAATTTTTCACTACAGCTGCTATTTCAGTATTAGATGTTAGCCCCAATCTCAAGTCATTGCAGTTACTCTCAAATTCACGTCAATAAGCAAATGATTCTAGGAACAGAAAAATAATGCTAGTTCTCTAAACCAAAAACAGGAATAGTAACCACTACTCACCGAAACATCTGTTTTTAAAAGTTTAAACTGGGAATAAAATACAGCTCCTATTGTTTACTTATTAAAAGACTTATTAAATTACTGAATGTTATTGGTCTGATCAACACAAATACCTTACTGCAACAAAATAAATAAATAAATAGCATATGTGAATTTAACTTTTAAAAACATGCAGTTTTTTCAATTATATCTTTGAGATCGTAAGATGAAAATTACAGCTTGTTTTAATATTTGCATCAATACATAGATCCGTGGATTGCTTTTGAATGGAGTATTTTTTATGCTGTTACCACAAGAGGGTGTAGCTAGTTCTGTGACTGAGGTATATATTGCTGATTAAAAAAACCAACAGGTTTATTAAAACAAAATGTTACTCATGAAGAAACATAATTTGTTCATTTGTCCATCTAATATTTCTTTGAAATGAATGTATCTTGTTTTCACTTCTGTGCTTCTATTACAGCTTATCTTCTTCAATTATGATGATTTTTTTTTTGGTGTTTATAAACCTACTCAAATATGTATTTTTCTGCAAATACTTTTTGTGGTTTAGTTACATTAAAATGAAATATACTTTTAAATTTACTGGATTACAAACATAATATAGTACAGTGATGACCCATTTGAAGAGACTAGTTTTGGCAAATGTTGTGAATTACTATAAGACATGCCATATTGAAAAACCACACCGAAGGCTCCCTGCACAAGTCTTTTATATATGTAAAGAGTTGGATGGCGAACCATATCTGCTTATCGCTGCACCATTTAGAAGCTCATAGTTAAGATAGGAAGCTCTACGAAATAGTATCCTGTCTGTTGTGTTTTCCCTTCCACAAAGAGATCAGATCTAGATAAACAAAACAGAGAGCGAGAAATGCTAGATTTGTAGTTAATGCACTGAATTGAGACTCAAGGGATCTGGGTTCAGTTCCTGGTTATGCCACAAGCTTCATCTGTGACCTTGGACTAGCACTTAATCTCTCTCAGCTCTCCATCTTTCTCCTCTACCTTGTCTGGCTGGTCTATTTGGATTGTAAAGTCTTCAGAGCACTGACTGTATCTTACTATCTTAACTGTTTGTATGGAGCCTTGCATAATGAGGCCTCTCTCTGGTTGGTGTTTATAGATATTACCATAATATAAATAGTAATAATAATGATACTTTTTCTACCATTCAGCTCAGTTAAACTGGGTTTTGATGTGTCTTTGTTTGTGCCCTGGATTTGCTTTTGTGTTTTTGACAGAGAAGGCCGGGCCAGGGAACTTATATTAGTGGTGTGACATTTTGGTGTGTGTGATGTTGGCTATTTTGTGAAAGAAATATTTTATTTTGCTAATTGAACCAGTTGGCTTATTCAATCATTTCACAGACCATTTGATTAGTGAATGTGTTTGTTCTGTCTTTTTGTAAGATGTAGGCGTACCTTCTTTTTTCAAGAGAACTGTTACTGTTTTCCATGTGTATCTCCACCTTCCCAACACCCTGCTTTAGTATGCTGCTACATTCTTAAGATTATTTGTGCTGCAACATCCACCTTATGTGACCTCAAATATTTCTGTAGTGTATTACGCATCAGTACACATGGGCAATTCATGTTAATGTTAAGAGTATTTATATGTATGTAGCAGTGGTAAATCTCTTCTTTGATTGCCCAGAAACTTTTAGGCCAAATTTCTACCCTCAATTTAATTTACTCAAACCACTGTGATCAGAATTACTCCTATTCATCTTTATAAATATAAGAACCTGTGTTTTGAAAAGAGAAGGAAATAAATCATAAAGCTGCCCTGGAATGAGAATAATTTGCTTTGGGAAGTTAAAAATAATGCATGTAGAAACATTAGTGCTTCTTTAGATCTGAAAGGCATAGTCTATACAGAGTATCAAAACTTTAAGCTGTTTTTCTGGATTAATGTAAGAATCACGTATATTCCCTAAAAGGTTTTCTGAATATCTAATAGATGAAAGACCTATGACCAAAATCAATATGTGAAACGTCAATAAGGCATTAGAACATTGACAGCACTATTGATTTTTCTATTCTCATTTTTAATATAATATTTTTGTTTGCTCCTGCTGTAGACAATATTATGAATCAGATTCCAGAATAGCGTTTACTTTCATTTTATCTGCCCCCACATCATGAATATTGCTAGGGATGTTTCTAGAACTAACTGAGCTTAGCCCTACTATAATTCTAATGTTGTTTATTTTCTGCCTTTTTCATGTTCCTTACACAGATGTGAAATCTTCAAAAAACAAAGCAGTTTGGTTCTGATAAGACTAAAAGAATGTGGATGTCTATCCAAAACTTAAATGTATTTAAGACTTTTGAGACCTCCTTTCCCTCTCCAACACCAACCAGATCCTTTTCCCAAGGTGATCTTTTCCACTCGAGATACCTGATTCCCATCTTGCTTTCTTCCTATCCCACTCTTCAGCTGAACTCCTTTCGTCCTGGCATCCTTTTCCTTCAGTCTTTAGTTTCCCAAAGCCCTTACATACCTACCTGCCTGTACTGACATCCTATATAGCTTTCAGAGGTTATTTGATTTGGTTTAATTAACTGTCTGATCTTGGATTGACTATTTTTTTGTTTCTTAATGCTTAGAAAAGAGGTCATTTGTACAGTGAAACTGAGTTGAATGCTATATTGTTCATATCCCTCTTCTAATTTACAAAACTCCCCATTTAGTGAATTTAACACCTCACATGTGACCTGAACATGTCCTAGAAAGACAAGTGGGGGAATGAGTATTTTTAAAAAATAAATAAAATTCAATTTCCTATTTAGATCAATCTCCCATCTAACAGTAGAAGACATATGTTCTCTGTCTCACATATTTATCAAATATTTCCTATTTTCCCCTTCATTTAACACACAGACGTTGGGGGCAGTTAATTCAACAAGTTGGGAGCTTATTACAAATCACTTCTTGGGACAGATAATTCAAGTTTTAATTTACTAAATTCATTGCCATTTCTCTTAGCCTCTGTTATGTCTGAACAGTTGTATTGTTATAAAGACATGTGAATGTTCTTGACTAACCTTATAATTAAATATCAGTACGTATAATTATAGTTGGACACTTTGATTGCACTTTGATCTTCCATTAACATCTTAGAAACTGACGACTTATTAACCTGATTATTTTAGGTGTTGTGTATTTTTGACATTGCTGCTGGAATGTTTTATTATAGTCTGATATGTACTAGTAGCCAGGAAGTAGTCATCATGCAGGTGCATATGTGGCCAGCACTAGTCTAAGCTCAGACCAGGTTATTTGACAATATCATTTGGTTTATGATTCTGGAAGGGAAAGGAAAGGAATGAACTAGCCTCTCTGTTTTTCTACAATGTGTGCTGTATGGCATACCGGTTCTCTCCACTGGGATGTTCTTTGCTACACTTTGACAGGGCTAATATTGTCCTTACCTCCTGTTATTTTCAGTAAAAACATTTTCTTTGGTCAATGTTATGAACTTAGATTATTGGAAAGGGTGCGGGAAGCCTCTGACTTACTAAGAATGAGGAATTTGATCACAGTGGACAGTTAAAATTACCTATTGTCACATGGAGATATTAGCTGGGAAAACTGAGTCCTGACCCCTGACCAGAACAGAGTACATTGCTGAATCCATCTGTTTCCTGCTTTACTGACAGTATCAGTGACAGGATTAACTTGTATAATGTAGCTGTAACACTAAACACTCACTGTATTGGGCTGCTGTAATATTGTTCAGTTCATTTCTGGAGCTTTCTCCCTGTCCTTCTGAGCCATTTGGCAATCACAAGAGTCCTACCCTCTATGATAGCAGTTCTCAGACTGTGGCCTGTGAAGAGCTAGCTGGTCACTTTGTGCTGGCGCTCTTTTTTTCCAGTTGCTAAATTTGTGTTAAAGAGACCTAAAAATAAATTAAACTTTCATAAATTTGCTTTTCTATGTGAGCAATTGCTGCAGTTGCCACAAGGGTGTCAAATGATCATGAATGGGAAAGGAAGTGGGCCTTACAACTGTGAAATGAGACTGTAAGGGGTCCTCATGATTAAAAATGGGAAGGAAGGTAATCTACACAATCCTGAATAGGAGAGAAGGTGTCGATGGGCCAATTAAAGAGTTGATCCAAATTATGAAATCATTGGAGAACCCCACGCCTACAACAAATAGATTGTGTTGGGAAAAGGCCATCCTCCTAATGCCTTCTTCAAGCCCTATAGGAGTGGGAACATTTACCTAGATGCTTTAATTTCTGAAGAAGGAATGTTAAAACTACACAGTTTTAACAAAAACAAAATTGATAGAAGCAGCAGCAAGTTTTTGGACGGTGGTTGGATTTTGGACAAAACAGCACATTTGAGCTGTGCAAACATTTTAAATATATTAACCTCTTTATTAACATTGCAACATTTTTGTTTAGGTTTATCAGCCAACAATAAACAGGCACTCTATCTCTATCTCCTACTCCAAATACATTTTCAGGGCTTTTCCTATACTTCCCTTCCCTCCCCTCCCCTCCCCCCTCCTCCCAAGTCCATCAGAAATTTATTAATGCTATCAGGGAACCTGGTTGTGTTGCAGAGCCTGGGCCAAGGGACCCACTTCCATCAATGCAGGGCTCCTACAACTCTCACCTCAGGCTTCTCAAAGGAGGAAACTATGGTACAAAAAAATCTAGCACAGATGAAATACAGGGCCTGAGGCTATAGTACCTGTTCAGAAAACCCTCAGTGAAATAAGGTCTGGAAGACTTGGACAAGCAACATGTAAACAAAATGAGGGATAAACATGTAAGGACTTTCCATCTACAGTATATTTTCGCCATCATGAACTTTTCTCCTATTACATTCTTCACTTGCCCTCCCCCCCGCCCCAGCTGCTGCTCCTGGTGTCCCTGACTCCCTGAGCCGCCTCACTGCTGCTGCTTGCCAGACAGGTTCCTCCTCTCCTCCCTATCTCCCCCCGCTGTGTGCCTCTTTGTCCTCCTCTCTCCCTCCCCAGTCATTGCTCCCCACCGAGGAGTCAGCCAGGGACCCATGCGCCTGATCACCCAAGGTCGGTGTGTAACTGCCCCTCTGGGCTGCCCCAAGCTAGCACAGGGGATCGCAGCCAGTGGCACGGAGCCTGCGGGCAGCCCGGTCTCGGTACATGGCGCGCACACGGCATGGGACACCGCAAGCTCTCCCCCTACCGAATTAACTTTACTTTGAGCTGCTGTGTTATTGGCCGGGGAAGGGGGGAGGGTTAGCATACAGCTCATAGCCTGAACTTGGGCCGGTGTGCTTTAAATGCCAGGGCCGATTTTTAGTCCCAGTTCGTCACTGTCCACTTAATAAGTGGAGAATAATACTGCATGTACAGTATATAACTAGTAATATCAAAATTCAGAATGTTTTTATGTAATAGATGATCACCTGTTTCTATAATGAATACTGGTCTCTGCAGAGTAACTGTGTTCTGCCATTTGTTTTAATTTAGTATTCTTTCATTTTTGCAAATGCACATTGGTTACTTAAATAACATTATTCCAGTCTTTGCAAATACTAATCCATCACTATTTGTATTCTTCCTAGAATGCACTCTGAAGTTACATGTTGCTGATATTGGATTTTGCTCTTAACTTCTTCAGTTCATCGCCTCATGTTCTGAATGCTGTGTGAAATATGGCAGGCTATGGCTTTCTTAATTAAGGTCCTCATCCAAAGCCCATTAAAGTCAAGCGAAAGACTCACACTGACTTCCATGGACTTTTGATCAGGCCCAGTGTTATTTATGATTGCAGGAAATTAAATATAGTTTTGTTACTGAGAGGAAAAGTCACTTTGTAGTGCCTTTATTTAAGTTGCCACTACTGTAACAAACAGTGAACAGAGTACAAAAAAAAGGGGTCAGAGGAACAAAGCAAGTTGTATTGCTTGGATTTTAAGAATATCCTTCGGCTGATCAACATATCATTATAAAGGGAATGTAGTTCAGATCTGAAAAGGATCTTGGAAATTCAAAAATGTGGTCAACACATTCTCTCTCAAAAACATTTACTCTTACATAGGCAGGCAGCTGAAGAGTCATCTCACGTGATAATATCTATTTAAGTTAAAACTTATTTAATGTTTTTTGTATGAGATATAAAGTAAATGAGGTTTTTTCCCCCATTTGGAGCTTAAATTGCCATCATCTTAAATGATTTACTGAAATTTGCCAAACTGAGATCTCACTTTTCCATGAATTTGTCACAGAATACCCTTTCTATAAAGGTATTCTGAAAATAGCTACAATTGATTTCAATATCACTCTGTTGACAAATAATTGTTTGACCAGTGATCTGTGTTTTGCTAATCCATATGTTGGTGATATATGAAGCTAATACCCAACTGCTGTTTGCAGATGATGTTGACTTTCATAATTGTATCTGAAAGCTGTACCACTTTTTAGATTTGAGCCAGCTGGCACAGAACAGAGTAGTTTCTCTTCCAGGCCTAAAAATACTAAAGGTTTCCTCAGGACAAAAGAATATGGCAAGTAGAGCAATTGGAAAACAATGAGATGTCGATGAGTTACAAGTATCAGAATAACACATACGATCCATTGTCCCAGTTCACATCTTCTCCTATAATCATTTGGGTTTCTACCTTTTGGCTTTAGGAACCACTTTTTTAATGTCGCCTGCTTTATAAAAGTGACTCACCACATGGATATTAAGCAGATTAATTTTCCTAAGCAGAGATATCTTTAAAGCAGTTACAAAATGTTCTTGCCTTCTCATGTTTCTTTTAGTGTGTTGGATAAGTTATTTAAGTGTAATAGCTTTTAGTCACCTAGATTTCAGTCCCACCAGCTTTTGGCACACCTCACTGATTGAAACTTTCTTGTGGGTGACTTCTCCAGTTAACAGTGATGCAGTGGATTTTTGTCATGCTTCATCTCCATGTTTTCAAGTGGAAAAACTGTGATTACCAGGTGAAAATGATAATTTGAGTGAGCCCTATTCAATAGCTCCGTTCTGATGGGCACCTAAAAGGTCTCAAGTAGCTATTATTTTATGTGATGTGAGTATAAAGCAGGAGATTGTTTTTCAGCTGCCACATATATCTTCCCCAAATGCCTTGCTTCGAGACTTCTTGGATTGATGTGAAATTGTCTAGGAAATTAGATGTAGATTTCTTTTATAATAAAGCTGAGTAAAAATAATGTGTTCCAGTCCAACAACATTAGTAAATACTACACTAAGAGTTAGGAACAAATGAATATATACTGGAGCTGGAAGTTCAGTGAACGATAAAACTGCAATCTTTTATGTCTTATCAGTCGTCTGCCTTCTGTGCCGAATTTCAAATAAACACTTTGCATTTCAAAAGCATGTTTACATAAAATACATAATAATGAAAATAATTTGATACTGAAGGAAAATAGAGAATCATGTTAAAAAAAATCTGTGAATAAAATGTTTGCTGTATGCTGTAAGAAAAATCACTGATTTTTAATTTATTCCATCAAATAGCAAACTTCCTTTTGACAGGAGTCCATTAGAAGACCATTACCAGTCTATTTAAAATGCCTGGACAGTTTATTTATATAGTTTTGTTAAAAGGAGAGAAATAAAGTTGCCTCTCTGCATTTAATTTCTGCAATAAAGTAATGTTCAAAAACAATATAAATCAAGTGAAACTAACAAATAATCATGTCAGTTTGAATATTACAAGAATATAAGAAGGCAGGATATTAATTGAACATATGATTGAACAAAATCAAACCCCATGAACTAAAAGTTTCAGATACTTAAGATGGTATTATATATTGCTATACCGAGAGGGCACAGTCCTACAGTATTTACTCAAGAAAAACTGACACTGACTTTAGAGTAGGAGTAGCAACATATAACAGTGGGCATTGAGATTTTGCCAGAGAAAAGACTGCAGAATTGAATCCTCATATATTACTATTATTTTATTATTACGAATATACTGTTATATTTGAATAAATACTGTACGGTGATTCCCCTCACAAAACATTGCTCTTGTGTGGGGGGGTTGTTTTGGGTTTGGGGTAGGGTTTTTTGCCTTAGTTAATTTATTTCAGAATTTGCAATATACCCTATCATTAATCTAGTCAGTACCCAGGAAATATTGCAGATATTGAAGTACTGTTATTTAGTTACCTGAAGTATTTGCTAAGTTTTAAAAGGTGACTGCTTTTGTGCTGGATATAAAACATATATACATATTGGAGGGTTTGTCAGCTAGGAGTGGGTCATGGACACCTTCCTGGGATGTGAAACTCTATAAGGTGAGGACAGTCTGTTGTTAGGGGAACCATATCTGGCTGCTTTTGTGTGTTTAAATAAACAAAAGAGTGTGGTTATTTAAATGCACAATCATTAGATCACATAGTCAATTTTAAATTTCATGTGCTCTGAGAATGCACACCCCAGAGTGCAGTTTGCCTTTCACAGTGTGCAGAATATGAAATTGACAACCTGGCAACGCAGAGCTAAGGAGATCAGTAAGGTCACCAGATATGCTGGTCTCTTGCCAGTGCTGGGTGAGTCCTCATAACTGTTCCCCTCTGCCTTTCAAATGGCATCAGAAAGGGAGCAGGTGAGGCCTTTCTACTGGGCTTTTGGGATGTCCATTTTAAATCTCTTGCATTCTGAAGTACAACTGTTTGGAAAATAGATTTTATATCCTGCAGCAAATTCCAGTATTTTGGTATTTGTTTTGATCCAGAAATGGGACAAAGTCAAAATATATGCAGAACACATGCAGTTTTGAGATTTTAGGCATTTCAAAATGCTGAAATGCTAATTTGAAATCAAATGTTTCATTTAGAATTTTCCAGTTGAAAAATTTCAGAAATTTTAGTTGAAATAAAAAATTACCCATGAAAAATGTCTATTTTGTCAAATCCTCATGTTCTGGGTTTTCAAAATTTCAGCCAGCTCCTACTCTGAATGATACCTTTCATTCTGTTATACAAATCCCAGAACATGTGAAACTTGAATGCAACATATTCTTATTGTTCTATAGAATTTCTTTTTAAAAAGTCCTATTATAAGCAAGCCTCTGGTCTTGAATGGCTGAACGTTCTTTTCTATGCTGACTACATAGTAGTTGTGTAAGATTAACAATTTAGGGTGAGAGCCTCATCTGCTGTAAATCAGCTATGTTCGTTGAAATCAGTGAAGCTACGTCTTTACAGCACCTGATCATCTGGCCCATTATGTTTAGATTAGGACACCACTGCAAATATAGTATGTGGAAGGAGAAATACACATGGTTGACTACAAAAACAATTTTCCAAAATTCTATTTTATTATACAATCCCATAGCAACATCAAAATAGTAGCACAATAAGGAGCTGGTAGACCATACATATTCTGAATGTTCTCCAAATCCTGCAGGTGAAATCCTGATCCCATTGAATTCATAGACAGAACTCCCACTTACTTTAGTGGGACCAGCATTTCACCCTCTATTCTCATCAATAAAATTGAAATAATCAGCACTGGAGGGTTTTCTTACTAAAATTTTGTAATTTACAAAAGTAAACAAATAGAAGATCTTTAGGACAATTAAGAGAATATTTGTATGTGATAGGACAGCAGCGTGTTGTACTGCAGTCATGATGGATTTCTGGATTTCCTGGGCTGCTTTGTAGTTGGTCTCCTGTGGGAAGAATGCAAGGCAATTTAGTCTTGGAGCTTTTTCTGCCTTTGTTACTAATGAAGCTGATGTTATATTGCTTTGGTAGAACAACAGGAACTGCCTGGATAGTAGATAGATAATTTAGTCTTGAAAAGCATATTTATTACTTTAGTCCTTAAAATTAAACTATCTTTTGTTTTGTTCTGTTTCTAAAAGGAAGTGATCAGCATTATGAAAATTATACTTTCACAATGATGCAAAAATACAGATGAAAGCCTATATCACTTAAAATTTTCTATAGACTTGATTCTATAAAATAAATTATTGTGCATTTTTGTTAAGGAACCTTAAGATTCTCTTTTAGAATAAAGGACTTTGTAAGTTTATGCTAATTTTTCAAGGAACAAGGTTAATGAACTGGGTGCAATTTAATTACCTTTATCAGGCCATTGAGAAACAAGGTGAAGGTATAATAATGAAACAAATGACCTTCAGGGTAGATTAAAAGTGTGTGTGTGTGTGTACGTACGTACACACTGTTGAAGATAGAAGGAAAATAAATAATAAACCAATGGAAGCAAGGAAACTCAGAGTTAAGAATTTGACTTGAAGCAGGTTCTTGACCTTACTACAATACCATGTGTATCACAATATGTGTCACAATGGAAAAAGAATTAAGTTGTAACTCTGCATGTCATTATTCACTCAGGCCTTGATTCAGGTAAACATTTAAGCATATGCTTAAAGGTTAGTTCATGCTTAGGTCTATTGAATTCAATGTTACTTAAGCACATGCTCAAAAATAAGGTTGGCCTCCTGAATTGGGGCCAAAGTTCACAGACAGAACTCAGCCCCAGCAGAAGTTGATGCAGCTGCTGTCAGTCAATGGAAACTTGCTCTCTCTTCACCAGGGCTGAATTTTGCCCATATTTCAAGCTTGCTACTATTTTAACATAGCATGAAAAGAATAAGATGTAAATGTGAATTTTGAATGTTGACATAAATGTTTCAAAGATAATTGGACCTTTCTTATAGAAGCATGTTAAATTGTTTCTTCTATTGAATTTAAATAAACCCTTTATCCCCCAAAAAGTCAGATACATTTATTTTTGTATGGTCTTACTACAGCATATCTCATAAAAGCTACTGGGTGTTTTAGAAAGGTGAGTACAGAGTCATTTTAACATAAAGAGTCTGTTTTCATAGGGCAAATACCTGAAATTTTACCAATGATTTTAATAAGATCATGAGTATGGTATGGAGAAAAACAAAACTTGGAATACAGCAGGTAGCAATCTCTATTTTTTTTCTCTTTTTTTTTGTCCATATTTCTATGATGCTCATTTTTGTTATTAAAAGATACCAAATATGAAACAGGTTTACAGTAAAATCCAATTTTTAAAGAAACATTTGTAATTTTAATACTGTTTAGGTTTTTCCCAGATAACTCTGCAGAGAAGAGGAGTTAATACAGTCACAGACTTGATATTTTTAAGTATATGTTTCTGTAACACCACTTGGAGCACATGCAGTCCCTGAGCAACCTAGTTCTCTTTTTAAACTGCTATCATCTAGGTCAAGATCACAACCCTGGAATTTGAAGCATCAGACATTAGCTTCAGATTACGTTCTTAATACAATATCCTGGAATCCAAATGTATTTATTTTAAGTACCAGGTTATTAGTATACAAAGAAATAATTTCAGAAAGCATAAAACTAAATAAACTTAACTCTAAAGAAAATTGCCATTCATTTTATAATTCCGCAATATTAAGAAATATAACACGTATTTTAATGGAAAATGATGTGGTCTGATGACATTACATTGGGGATATTGGCTATATTTTGTATCAGATAACAAAACTAATAAGCAACTCATGGTACCTAATGACAAATATCCTTTTTTTTTTTTTTTAAGATTTTTTACCAGGTCCAGACATAGACATGCATGTGCTCTCTCTCAGAAACAGTGGCTTCTGTCTACATACCTAGGTCAATGATTGACTTCAGTGGGACATGCTTAGAGTCACATGTTTAAAGTTAAATATGAAAGTGTCTGTAGGATAGAAACATTAATATAAATAGAAGGGAAGAGCTACTCACGAATTGAATGCTTATTTCAGGATCTCTGTCTATATAAAAAGATCATCCCTTTCAAGAAATAATTATTTCTGGTAATGAAACCCCCTATAAATAACAATCCCCTTTGACAACGCTTGTTTTAAGAATTTGCTTCTGCCTGGAATACTTAACAAATAAATTCAAAGTAGGATTGTAATCTCCATAGAGCTCCTGAACCTGTGTATTTTTCCATCTAGTGCTGACACCCAAAAAAGATTTGCATCTGGCATGTGAAAGATCGTCAAAGCTGCCTGGGATGTATTGGGTCACTGCAAGCAAGTAGGAAAGCTTGATGGCTCTGAGAACACAAACATGAGATTGCTCTCTAAGGAAATTGGGGAAGCAAATCTACTATTGTGGGATGTAAATGCTACGTGCTACGTGTGCTAAAGGACAAAAGTGTTTATAAAAAAATAGGACAACACATTCTCATTTTTTTTATTAAAGAGATGGGTATTTTGCCTAGAATATGTTCGAATGACATTTTTTCTAGAGTTGGGCACACTTACCATAATTCATTATGCAGGGGTAAACAGTTGAAATGTGATTATGTGGGTTATGGGTCCTAGAGAAAGAGAAGTATTAGTTCCATATGAACCAATCTTACCTATAAACAATGCCCTAATTATTGCACTCATTGAATTCTGTGGTGCAGCACGGGGCTCCAATTATCATTGTGTCAAGTTGAACTCAGGGATGAACTCTGCCCTTCATATCATCACTGGTGCAACCCAGACAATTCCAGTCTCCAACCTCCAAGTCCTGGATGGCATTGGTACTCCAGTGATTAGGTGTGAAGGGTGGGCCATGGCCACATTAATGTATGCAGCCAACTGCTGTGACAGTTTATATCACAATTTTATCTCAAAGTCACATTAAAAAAATACTGTATTGATGACGCATTTCTTGGCAGATAGACTACTCAGATCTCAATCCCCTGATCTTTCTGGATCAGCTCTTGTATGCTCTTCAGAACAATTATATGAATCAAAAAATCTTTCTTATCCTTTATCACTGAGGCTGCTTGACCTCCCTGTCCTGCCCCAGTGGAGCTCAAAAACAAACAGCCTGCCATCTGGTTATGGACTGCCCTCCTTATCATGTGGGTGGATGGATGTGCTTGACATCTCCCGATGATGTTTGTATGATAGATTTGCTACACTGATTACCCAACTTATAACTCATTGTTTCTTCCATCAGAAGCCATATGCCAGAAAGGAAACCTATAAACTGAGGAAACAGAATCATTTTCTTTTAGTCTTACAAAGAATTATCTTGTGGGACTGGAGTATGACTGACTGACAGTACAACAAATGCATAGCAAACTCCATTTCTAAAGCATTTTGAAACAATAATATAGTTATGGCAATTAACATGGACTAAATAAATGTTTCCTCACACCTATATTTAATGTATCTTCTTTAATATAAATGATTACTTTCAAATTTTCATGGGTTCATATCCATTTTGCAGGTGATTGGTAATAGAAAAAGGAGCCTTTCACTTCTAAATCAATGGTTTGACCCAGCCCAGATTGCAAATGACTGGCACAAACTATTTAAAGAGTGCTTGGTGGCCTGTCTGAAATAAGCAGTGGGCAAGGGTGTCCATATCACAAAAAAAATCACCTGTTTAGGCACCTTTGTTTGCATTCTCGGTAGAGAAGCCAAGGACAGGTTTAGAGCCTCTCATCCCTAAAAGTGGCCTTTCCTTATCAGGACTAAGGCATATTATTTGGGGTGTGAGGAACAAGAGAAGCGGGATTTTCATTCCAGCACCTTTCATGTACTATGCTCTTTTTTAAGATGGGTTTTTAAGGCTACCTCTATACCAGTGAAGGGTTTCCTGAATCAAATGTGAATCACCCTATATCTTGACAACTAAGAGCATATTAAAATATAGTTTTGCTGTGAATTCTTGTCATTACCTTTTTAAGACTCTAAAACAGGTCTATTCTTCTCTCCTTATCCTTTCATGATACTTGTTTTTGTCAGTGATAGTTGGAGGCATTGGTCCATAAAAAAGTAAAGGGCTAAATTTTCAGTTACAGTCTCTAAACTTGAAAAAGTCACATCGAATATTTATATACCTGAGATATCTGTCCAATTTATATACATGAGGTATTTGTCAATATGTGAACATAAAGAGATGTGTGTCCTATCAACAACTGGCACCCCATTAATTTCAGTGGGACTCTGCAAGGGTGTGCGGGCCGTCTTCACTGGAATCATTTCAGATCTTAGAAACCAATTTGAGACTGACTGAAAATTTCCTCCTTAGTGTTTTGGTGTTTAAAAATAAATCAATTGTTTTATTAGTATACAAAGTCAGATTTTATTTTAAGCAATTAAGAAATCTGAGCATGTCCTTCCAAATGTTCTATAGTGGTCTTATAACAGCAACAGAACTCAGTGCGCACAGGCCATGTCACCTTTAATCTAGTTAATGTAATAAATAATGTTTTACAACTGGGTTTTATTTATTGATTTTCAGATAAATATATCATGGGTATAATGTTCATTTAAATCCTCCCACAAAAGTTTATTAGCACAAAAGACCCAAGTAGGTAAACCTTGCAAATATTTGGGAATATTCCATGTCTGTATACACTTGACAATCAATCAGGGTGACCAAATGTCCTGATTTTATAGGGACAGTCCTGATATTCAGGGCTTTTTCTTATATAGACACCTATTACTCCCCATCCCCTTTCCCGATTTTTCACATTTGCTATCTGGTCACCCTACGACATTAACATTAACATTTGACAGGAAGACACACAATTATCAATAATAATTAGAAATACACAAATAGTGCTTTTGGTTTCTATTTTAAAGTCCAATTTATCTTTGCTCTTTTAAGACCTACTGTTGTTTACCAGAGTGGGATTTACGTAGATTGTCTGGAACACTTTGTAAATCAGTCAGTCTGTGGAATGGAAGCTGTACTGCCAAGTTCAGCTATAACCTTCATAGCTTAAATTGTGGGAGAAACCTGGTAACATGACCTAGAGTAATGTTTATTATAACGGTGCTCAGTAGTGCTACTGCAGATCAGGGTCTTTCAGGCTTTCTTTTGTAATTCTTTATTATGAGAAATTTTTAACTTGTTGGGAAAATACCTTCTGATCTGAAACTTGTCAAACAAGTATTTTAGTAAATAGGAAAAATGTGATGACATGGTTTTGAGATGCAGAAGAATGTAAAGAGAAATATTATTTATGCAGAGTTGTTCAGTTTGAGAATTCCCACAGAACAAACAAAAAAAGACATTTAAAAATAATAGGAAGAGTCATTAGTGGTTGCAAATGTGGGTGCCAAGGCACAGAAAAGTTAGTCCAAATTTTCAAAATTATAAAAATAAGGCACCTAATCCATATTTTCGCAGCTAAATCCTCTCCATCTATCTTTCTCTCAGATTTCAGCTTCCTGTTCTCTCTTCCTCTTCTTACACACTCCCACACTCATCCAATTTGTTAACTACACTTTTCGTCACTCTCACATCTTCATTCATCTTGCAGCCCTGGTTCCCACTCTCCAAAAAACTTGACTTAGTCTTCATCAAGCACTTCTCTCTCTCTCTCTCTCTGATCTCTGTTGCTGAGTTCCCTCTGCCTCCAACTATCTCCAGATCTCTTTCAGCATCACCTATCAGTCTCCCTTCTTTTCACCCTGTCACTCAGCTTTTCTATGGCTTCCAGTGTTGATGACTCCTCATCTGCTGTCAGCCCTCTCTCCTCCCTCTCTTTATTTCCCTTATTTGCATTGCATGGTGGTTAATTTTCTCCATTCTATACTCTACTCCACCCTTAACTCTTTTTCCCCTCTCTCCCATCACAAGATCTGCCTTGCCAATACCCAGTCCTGGCTCACCTTCACTATCTACTTCATCTGCCCTGCTAAGTGTGTCTAGTGGAAACCCAGTGACTTCCTCCACTACAAATTTGTTCTCTTCACTTTAAATTCTGCCATTTTCCTAGTAAAATAACAATATGGCTCCAACGTCATTGAATCTCACATCTGCAAACCCACCTGCCTTTTTACCCCCTCTGACTCACTCCTCAGACCCTCCTCTCTTCCTGCCTCTGCTTTTCTCTTGGCACACAATCTCATTGATTTATTCCAAGAGAAATCTGGGGAAATATGATGTCACCTGTTGTATTAATGTAGCTACAATATATGGGCCCCAAAATAAAGGTGACCTTGGTAATACTTGGTCTTGCCATAAGTGCAGGGGACTGGACTAGATGACCTTGCGAGGTCCCTTCCAGTCCTACCTTTCTATGATTCTATGACCATGTCACTGTTCAAAATTAAACAATTTTAAACAAGGTTCAGGGTTTGGTATACAGAGATCTCAGCCTGCTTAGTACCAAGGCAAACACACCATTACAATTCCTTTTTATCTTTTATTAAAGATACATAAAAGAAGGGAAAACAGTTAAAGCATTTGAAATGTAAAGTATTAAGTAAGACTTCTATTTTAACAGCATCCCTTGTTCCTTTCCCTTTAGCTGGAAAGAGGTTTTAGAAAGAAGAAAAACACCTCTTGTCTGACAGTCTCTTAAATGTTGTTAAAGATGGTATATAACTGTCCTTGTGGGGAAAACAGAAGTTAATTGAGATGGCCTGGAGTAGTCATTGCTGAAGTCCAATCCCATTTCCTAGAAGGCAAAACAAGACAAACACATACAAAAGAGACGAGACAACAAAAACAAAGATTGAAAATTCAGCTTCTGTCTCTGTTTTTGACTCTTACTTGCAACCTTACTGCTGGAAAAACATAGGGACAGCACATATCTTATTAGCCGCTTGTACTAGCATTGGGCTGACTAGGGCATTGCTTTTAGTTGTCCTCTGGTCACAGGTTTACACCAGTGTTGCAGAAAAGACAATCTTAACTGGGTAAGACCAGATTCTTATTAGACAGAAGGAAAAGGGAAAGATGTAGGAAACAGAAGAAATAAGGTAGGGAAAGAAAAGGACACATGGGGGAGGAAGAGAGAAACTCTCATATACCAGATAGAGTTCAGGATTTAGTCAGAGCTGGTGAAGGTGGCAATGTCATCTGGTTTCCTCTCTCTGACCCTATCCGGTAAGGACATCTCTCAGGATTAGGACAAGGAAAATCCAGGGTTCCACGAGACAATGAGAATGGCAGCCAAGATGGTGACACTCTCTCCTTCCCCTTCTCTCATTTTCCAGTCAGACAGCCTCATGATATCAAGCTTTCCCCCATAAAGTCTCTTTCTGAGGACTTCAAAAGGAGAGGGGTGGGTGGAATAGCCCATCACCTCATTATTTTGTCCACCAATTAGGCTTGATTTCCAATGAACCAATTTGATCCATTGATTTCTGGCACCACACTTTTTCTCTTTACCAGGCATGATCTTAACACAGTCCCTGAGTTATATCAATTGGCCTTTTTCTTTGGACTAATTCAGTCTCTCTGTCTCTCCTTTGCATCTTTTCCAATCAACATTTATTGTTATAGATTATTGTGACAGTTTATTAACTTTTATTCACTTTTCACAGTTGAGCTTACAATTCGAGTAAATTTCTAGACCCAATTATTACAACAGACCTTCTCTTACTCTTTCCTTTCCTACAATTCTCTCCTCCTTCTCCCTTGTCACAGACACAGATGTTTCTCATCTGCTTTCCCCCTGTAAACCCTCCAGTGATCCTCATCCCATCCCATCTCCTGATCTCCCTTGTGCCCACTCTCTCCCCTCCACTACTTTTCTTCTTAACCTCTTGCTCTCCTCTAGCTCTCCCCCTCAAAATATAAACATTTCCTAATCTCTCTCCCATCTTAAAAAAAATCCTTGACCCCATTTACCTGTCTAAATACCAACCTAAGCCCGCTGAACACATTGTCTATAATCACTATTTACAGTTTGTCTCCTTAAATTCCATCCTAGACTCTTTCCAATCTGGTTTCCACCCTTACACTCAACTGAAACTGCTCTTGTCAAAGTCTCGAATGATCTCTTCATAACTAAAGCACAGAACCAGTACTCCATCCTCATCTTCTTTGATCTGTCATCCACCTTTGACACAATTCATCATGCTCTTCTTTTTGAAACCTTGTCCTCCCTGGGCTTCCATGCCTCTATCCTCTCCTGGTTCTCCTTCTACTCTTACTGTCCTTCAGCATGTCCTTTGGGAGGACTCTTCTCTACCCCTCTCCAATTTTCTGTGGTGGTTCCCCAAAGCTCTGTCCATGGTCACCTTCTTTTCTCTCTAAACCTTATCTCTGGTTCTCAACTTCAAACACTGCCTTTCTGACATCTCCTTGTGGATGTCTAGCTGTTAGAGCAAGCTCAACATGGCTAAAACAGAGCTTGCAATGTTTCCAACCAGCTTCTCACCCCATCTCCTTCTCAATCACTGTGGACAACACCACTGTGTATCACCTTTAATACAGACCACTCTCTAGGTCCTTGCACACAACTACATCCAAACCTTGCTGATTCTTTCTGCATAACATCTCTAAGATGCAGCCTTTTCTAGCCACCCGCATAGCTCATTTAGGTTCTCATCATGTCATATCTTGATTACTGTTCTATTCCATATAGGTTCTTATACCATGCTTATCACCATAGTATCTTAGTGCCTTCCAGTAGTGTGTTAAGCAATGTGACTAACATCTGTCATGTGTTTTGTTCTCTCATCCTCTCTACAGGAGAAGCAGCAAATGCAGTAGGGTGTCTTGTTTTGGTAGTGCATGGGGGCCTTGGCTTTTTTTGTTTTATATTTGTTTGGGTTTTTATATAACTATACCTGTTGCTATGCGTTTATGTTACAGAAGGCAAGATCAGAGACATGTATCTTGCACATACAGAGGAATGTGGTGTGGTTTGTGATGGTCCTTAGCTCCTGGGGAAGTTCATTCCACAGTCTTGGGCCATTCCCGAGAAAGTTTTCTCCCTCACACAGATGAGCTTTACTCTGATTATTGAGAGTTCTGTTGTGCCTGAGGAGAGTAGCTGTCAGCTGCAGTCTTTATCCATTCTCTCTGGCCTTGACAAATGCAGTCTTGCCTTGCTCATATCAGTTAAGAATGCTGCTGCAAAGATCATTTTCCTAGCCCATCACTTTGACCATGTCACTGCTCACTTTGTATCCACTGGCTGCAACAAAATCAAGCTGATTGTCTTCATTTTCAAAGCCTTTCATGACCTATCCCACCCTACCTATCTATAGATATCATCTATCATTCACTATCGAAAGGTTTAGTCCCACCTCTGATTGGCCATTGATGCCAACCTCCATATCCCACTTGTTAAATTTTCAGTAAAGCGCCCTGATGCTTTCTCCTATATGATACCTCACACTTGGGTGGAGCTCTGTCTTTGTATAGCACCTAGCACAATCAGGTTATATAATTAATTAATTAATTAAAATCCTCAAGCAGGCTGTGAACCCAATACTGTCTCCCCCATTTAGGAGCTGACAAAAATTGTTTTGCAGGGCTATCTCATATACAAAGTGGCCTCTTGAGTAGAGTTCTCTGAGAACTATTAACAGACATCATAAATTACCACTTCAATAATTACAAACTAATCAAGGAGTGACAGTCTTTCCTAAATGAAAAAGACTATTTAGAAAATCATATTTCTGTTGCAGTAAGTAAACTGCACCTGAGTTGCCCTCTACATTTTCTTAAAACTCCCTGCTACCATTGTTTCTGTGGAATACAGCTTTCTGAAACTACCTGCTTGAGGTCTTTAATGAGTCAAAAAGACTCTCAGGATTCCAAATATCAGTGGAACTTGAACTGCCAAAACTGCTGATAGGTTATTGATGTGTATACAAAAAATCAGATAGTTCCCTCTGAATTATTGAGTTGCCTGAACTGGAGATGCAAATGTTTATGAATGTTTAATAGTGTTTCTCTTTCAAAATAAAATGTAGATTTTAAAGGTGAAAAACAAAGACACTTTTCCATAAGAGGAGGATTCATATGGGAATGGGAGGTGTGCAAAGGAAAGTTGGCAGCTGTCCTAACATGCTCTGAAGGCTAGAGGAATACTCCATGTACAGCATGACCTTAGCAAAATTACATGTAGTTTATTTAAAAAACACCAAACCTGCCTATATAAAAAATGAAATGGTGTGGGAGACAAAGGTGAAAAAGATCATGACAGTAGTGCGGGAGTAAAAAAAAACAGTAGGGAATTGTGGAGTTTAGCTTCTAACATGAACTATATTTCCTGCCTACCTCTTCTCAACTATCTCATTTGCCCTTCATATACTTATGTACACGCTCATCTTTGAGCATGTGAGAAGTCCCATTGAAATGAACTCTGCCCAGTTGACTGAGAAGGAGCTAGGATATTAGTAGAGGATTGATGGCAAGAGAATCTAGCTAAAAATCCACAGAATTTACTAATTTGTGCATAAGCTAATTGCCCAATTGCCCAATACTGGCAGCTGTCTTCGCTAGTTTACTGGATCCTTCATAAACAGGCAAGTATAAAGGAAGTCTTTGAGAGAGATTTAGCTGTCAGGTAATTTAGCCTCATACTTAATTTTCTTATCCACAGAATTGCACCTAAAGAAGGCTTTACTGGCAGAAAAGAAATAGTATAAAATAGATGGTCCATCTCTCTCTTTCTCCCTCTCTTAAAATACCTTGGAGAGAAAAAAAATCACATCCTTTAACAAATCTGTTATATATATAAAAGACAAATATGATAAATATAATAGTATGATCAAAGAATGAAAGTTTGTTTTTAAATATTGTGGAACAATTTTGCTAGATGCCACCAGAATGCCTGTGACATGTACCTTATAGGATCTAGTGAATAGAGACTTTCTCTGCTCCTTAAGAAATTCTCTTATAAACCTTTACAGTTGTACAGCTTGTACCTTGCAAAATATGAAATGAATTCTACTGCTGCTAAACATGTAAAAGAAATAAATTTCAATATTTAAGTGAATTAGTTGTTTTAACTACTCCATTTAATAATTATCTGCATTCATGTTTGTGTTGACACTTGGAGCCATTGACGAACATTGGTAGGCTATTATCCCTCTGTCCTTCACAGCACAACTGGTCTCACCTGGAAACAACAAGAAGTTAGATAACAGCATGGTATATTGATGGGATGCAAAAATCAAGTATTTTGAAGAGATAAGCGGCTGTAAAGCCTCCAAGTTTTAAAAAAATATATAAAATGTGCTTCCTGTACAACTTGTGCTTTTGGATCCTACACAAAATGATACTGTTACTGGAAAAATATGACTACTTTAATATATATATAGAGAGAGAGAGGGAGAGAACTGTCTGGGATTTGAGAGAGAAGGATGTTTAGACATAAACTGCTACAATATTGAGGATCCAGTTTTTCACTGTGATGTGCAGGGGTGTACCTCTGCACATGCATGGAGTCCTACAGATTTCACTAGGGCTTTGTGGGGGGGCAAAGGGGTTAATCCACCTGAATCACACTACAGAATTGTGGACTAAAAGATACACTAAGTGCTCTCTATGGACAGCTTGTGGCTCCAAGAGTCTCTGAGAGAGACGTTAATCATCTGGCATTTTGCAAGAGAACATTCTACCTAAGAGACTCAAAAGCATTTGAACACTGAGACAATCTGACTCTTTTGTACTGTTGGTTTATTGCCCTGCTGCTACAAAGAAATTACAAAATGTTTAGGTTTTATACTAATCCCAATGTGTGTCTTTGTGAGATATTTGACACTTTACAGATAAAGGCATCTTATTTCTAGGCAAAGAGTCAAAGTGGAATACAGATTAATTTTAAAAACTGTTTTGTAGCTGTAACACTGTACGTGTTGGAATTTTTTATGAAACATCTTACTTAACCTTTGACAACATTATTCTTCTTTCATTTTCTCATTTTTGGAAGTGGAACATAGTTTCCCCTTGTGGAGATTCTGGATTAAGGAGATCAAAGTGAAAGGGAAATTGTCTAAAATTGTCCCAATTATCTGAAACCTTGAATCTTAATACAGGAACATTGTCACTCTGACTCTAGAAACCTCCCAAGGCCTCTATGGTAGATTAGGCCATTTCAGAGTTTGTATTGTTTGACATATTTTCTAGCTGGTCCTATCAGCACATAAATACAAAACTAAGATGAGTCCGAGCCACAAAATTTGGATTCAGATTTCAGCCCTCTCCAGCCTCCGAAGTACAGGAACTTTGTTTCCTTATACATCTCCATTTTTTAAACTACTTTAATTTACCGTTATAAAGGCTCTCAACTAATGTATGAAGTTCCCATTGACTTCAGTCAGAGTTTTTGGTGCATGTCTTGGACAACATACCTTATATCTCTGAATTTGAAGCCTAGCTAGAAAAAATTCCACACATTTCTTAGAACTTTTTGATATCAGTAAATATCAGAGCTATAAAGTATTAGAATCGAGGGAGTTCAACATTAAATTGAATAAAGTGATATATAGGATTTTATTGGTACACTAAAGAAAATGTACATAGTTTATGGGATATAATTTGAGCACTGTGTCTATCAAGGTGGGTGAGATGGTATCTTTTGACGGATCAACTTCTGTACTATTTTAGTGTGTCATGTTTGCATCTGTTTAAGACAAGTAGAAGAGAAGGCTATACCTTAATACATCTCTTTGTCATAGTAGATGCTTAAATATCTTTCTTTGATGCACCGCTAAACAATCTTACACTAAACACAGTACACTGACGTGTTGTGTCACTCCGCATGCCATGCTCAAATGCTCTATTGTTTTATGCATGCATGCAGGATTTACAAATTTACTACTCTAATACTTTTCTCTTTTCCTGTGTTCTTAGAAGTGAGCATGCAGCTTGTCTCATATATTCAACTATTCTCCTTATTTACCAAAAACAAAATAGACAGGTTAATTAGTGGAAACGGTGTCATAAATATGCATTTATTTTAAAACAAATTTGGTAGGTTTAATAATAGGCCTACTAGCCTTGACAGTGCTTCACTAACGTTCAGTTTTGTTAGTAGTTTTACAGGTTTCTGACTCCTAACTATTGTCCACAACTTTTAAATTTAATTTTCTGACTTAAGTTCCAAACCCTTCAGAGTTGTGTGGCCTTTAGGATAATATTCCAATGGCAATGCAAGTCATTAAAGTCATTGTCCTGGGCATGCAGAAAGAGTGACAAGGTGAAAGGGATGCGGTTTAATTTAAGAAGCAGTTTTATTAAGTCATCTGGGAACTGTGACAGTAACTCATACAGTGCTGGTCATCCTTCCTACTGTAATCATTTCCTTCAGGTGGTAGGCTGCTCCCCATGTCTCTAGACTTGGTCCTCAGCCCATTACTGGGACTGCACCATCCTCCCCTCATATGAGGTTTTTAAAGGGCTGAGGAAAGAGTGGGAGCCCCAAGCTTTGATGCATGAAGTTTTGGGGACCAGTAAGTGGTTCTGTCATGGACTTTCCCTGGTGCCTCAATGCTAGCCATTATGGCTCAGAGCCCTGACACTAGTAGCCAGCCTGCAAGCATAAAGTTCTCACCTTGGCTTCCACCATTCCTTGCAGGGTGACTCCAACAGTCTCTTTCAGTTCCACATCTTCCCAAGTCCATCTACCCTGAGTTTTTAACTATCAGACCCTTGGACTTTTCCCCTCTGGTTCATCACCCCCGAAGGAGTGAAACCTGCCCCCATTT
Organism: Emydura macquarii macquarii; assembly: GCF_026122565.2. Lineage (NCBI taxonomy): Eukaryota > Metazoa > Chordata > Testudines > Chelidae > Emydura > Emydura macquarii. The sequence goes on along the minus strand of NW_027131527.1, from coordinate 18,185,571 downwards.
ATCAGTTATCAATTGTCTCTTCCTGGCTGGACAGTGGATGGACATGTGAAGTCAGTTTCATTTCAACAGGCTTCAGCAAAGCCTTTTCCTGCTCTAAAGGGTACTTAAAATTGCAGTACCATTAGCACACTATTAGATATACATAACCACAGTCTGCATACATATCTCATAATGACCATCAAGTTCAGAAAATTACAAGTTTTCACAAAAGATCTTATTTGGAATATTTTTATTTACAATAACATTATACACCACACATTGATGCAATTGCTCATGCTTTGTGGTTCAAATCCTTTCCTGTCCCCTTGGGATGTGTGGAACCTGATTATCACAGGACACCTTCCTCCACATTCACTTCTGGGTTCAACTCATCAGGAAACTGGACACCCTATGGAATAAATATCTGCACTGGACACCTGCTAACCCTGGAGATTCAGGCTGGATAGACAGGGTTTTCATACCCTCTCCTGGGTGCACAGGAGTCAGTGGCTTGCCTGAGTGGCCACCCACTCCAGCCAGCTCACCAACTGAAAATGGGAGGGGAAACCCTTATAGGAACCACTACCCTTTTTTGTTCTTTCTGGTCCAGACAAAGATCTTTGAGGTTGTGAGGGGAGTGCAAGGGTAACTTTTAAGACACCTTTGCATAAACACCTCTGACTTGAGCTCTGTCAAGATTAAAATATAATTTATGGAGTAAAATCCTGGGGTATGTTTAAATTCTTTACTTATTTAGCATTCAGATGTTATGTGGCACATGCCTTATAAATGTATAAAATAAATATTTTAAAAGTTGCGCTTAAAAATTGTCTTTGCATGCATTTAGCTCCTATAAGTGCATGCATTACCTTCATGTAGTTCCTAATTTTTGTCATTTTTTGAGAATTTGAAGCCTGTTCCTTTTTTCTTCGGTGAGAATTTTGCATGGGTAAGAAGTGAAGGATCTGACCCTAAGGTAGTAATTTTATTCATTTACATTTATTCCAAGCTTCCTAGGTTTAAAAAAGAATTAAATTCATGCCAAGCAAAAAAAACAAACAAAACTTTTCTTAATCTGGCTGTTTAATTCTTTGTAAATTAATCAGAAGAGCATATTTTTTCTTTTGCCAGTCTTTGGTGTGAGACTTTACTCATGCTATTTAATTAGATGAAACTCAGTTCATTAACATGTTTGGCAAATTAATTGATTCTCCAATAATAGGACTTAGTTTCCTCCCAGTCGAAGTCTTTGATCTCTTATAAGATTTAGTTATTAATGCATTTCAAACCTAAGCAATTATAGAAAAGGGATTGAATTTTCATACACTTACAATGTACAATCTCTGATGACTTTTCTGGTTAAATATAGGTTGAAGTGTAACTGTACTGTTGTCCGTGAGGGGCTGGCAACACCATTTCAAGTTGCATAGTATACCAGTTTCCATTGCAATAATTTTTATATCTACCATTCTGTAGCTCTTGATATATGCATATTTTTGCAGCACGCTCTTTTTTTGATTGCCTTTACAAAAGCTGTTCTGACATGACTATCTGTTGGCTCTCTATTCTGATCAAATATTGGTCTACAATGTGAGTAAGGACAGGAGGAATAGCAACAAATGTCCCTATGATTTCATTCATTAATACACCTAAAGAAATTACAGCATGCCTTTGTTAATCTACATGTACAATGTTTTCCTCACATAAACTTTGTTCCTACATATTTTATTTGTGCCTCTTCAGTGGGAATTAGGGCTTCAGTTGAAAAATGTCTATACTATGTAAGAGATCACGCTAGTGTTCAATAGCTACTCTGTAATGCAACCACTATCTTTGAGTGAAACAAGTTCAATAATTGTTTTGAGGAAATATATACATATTTGGGCACGTTCCCCTCTGTAGGGATGCCTTATGTCCTGTGGTCTTTTGCTAATTTTGTGTGATCTGATCAAGGAAATAATGTAATTATGTAAATTTTTAAATTCCAGTAACATACATAGATTATGAAGGCACAGTGATGCCCTAAGGCTGTAATTTGGAGAACTGTGCTGACTGGCACAAATTTCAGTGCATTTGTCCTTGAATAATGATAACTGATGGACAACAAAATCACTCTTTCTAAATCTAGCTTTCTGCTAGAAAATCTTTAGTATGATGCATATGTTATGGTAGTTTTACATTTTTAAAAGACAGTTTGGTTAGGGCAAAGTGCATTATTTTGTACCTGGGGTGGTTTCAAATAGGGAGAATTATTCATTTATTTCCAACGAACTACTAATTTATTGCAGTAATACTGAGAGTAACGTGCAGGAGTAATTGGTTTACATAGTTAAGAGATTTTGTGGATAATTTGGTGTTAAAATCAAAGAATTAGCTTTACTCTGTTAGCTTTAGCTCCATTTGTCTATATATTATATCGATTTAAAATCCTAATTCATATTTTGCCAATGAAAAAAAGAGTTAAGCTGTAAATACTTATAGCCAACTGTCTGCTTTCCTTTCTAGTACAAAGTACAGCAGGTATTTTTCAGTGATTTCTTTATAGGCATTGGACCTGTTCTGACAGGATCTGGCCTATTGAGATCCGTTTTGCTATCAGTGCAAAAGGAATCTCTGAGTACAACTTCTGCTTCCTTAATGAGACCTGTGAGTCCAGCTGTTGGGGTCCCTGGTACTGTTTGTGTTACAAATCTTCAACGTCTTCTAAAGAATTAATATTGGGGCAATTGCTCAGGAGCTCTAGAGTTTATATGGTTGGATCCCTCCCTCTCCTAAGACTACATAGTCAATTAGCAGCAAAAGACTGAAAGACATTGAATTGGTTAATGTGAAGAACGGTTACAATGCCCCAGCTAAAGCTTTATTTGGAGCTATTCCTGTTCCTCGTGTGGAAATGGGATCCCTTTCTCTTTAATCTCAGGTTTTTTACAAAATGCAACTCTTTACATTTCTAAAATAAAGCATTAAATATTTTATGAACTAAAATGCTGTCCATATTTTAAGCAAACAGACACAATTAATACTTTAAAAAATTATTGATTATATAGAAAATAGGACATTTCAATATTGGGTTCAGTTCTCCTCTCATCTTACATCACTGTATACCACTGAATCAGTGAGCTAAACAACTATAAAGTTGGTGTTAGAAGAGAATCTGGCCCATAACAGTCAGGTCTCTCAAGTGTCATTCATCTGGAGTATCAAGCACACATTTGACCTTTCTGTCACTCAGACCAGTGAAAATGAGACTCTGTCCTGATAATGCAGACAGTGAGCAAGATTTTCCCCTTCAGTTTTTCCTCCAGGTTTGTACAGGATTCTCTCAGGTCTTCTGAACATACAGCCCAGTCTTCCTCCTTCTTCTTCTCCCCTTCTCACTGCTTCCTCTTTTAGCTCCCTCATCACTTACTGTGCTCTCAATGCAAGGGCATAGTGCAGCAAGTGGGCAGAGACGTGTGCCCAATACTGCTGTTTCCTGGCCCTGAGCAACAGCACGTTCCACCTCAGGAAGTGGCCATGGTGAGAGGTAGCAAGAGCAGAGGGGTAACAAAGAAATTCAGGGAGAGAAATTGGGGAAAGGAGACTGAACCACCATGGAAAATGAATTAGTGGAAAAGGGAGAGAGAAGAATCAGGTAATAGGGGAGAGAGAGAGAGACTATGGTGATGAGAAAATAAGAAGGAAGAGATATTTGAATGGAAGGAGGGAAAGGAAGGAAAGAAAACATTGCAGGTACAAATAGGGGAAGGATGGTATTTATCATTAATTTATTATTATAATTATTATTATTATTACTAGAAAAGGGGGGTGAGGCTTAATTCAATAAAGCCTGATCATTTCATGCACACACAACCACAGAAATGTTACTCGCAGAGCTACTTAGAATTTGGCAGCTGTAAGCGGTAGCTGTAAAGTCTGTTGCATATAATTATAGAAGTTGCCTCATTACAACCTAATTCCAGCCTCTGCAATATCAGCTCTCCACATCTGCACAATCAGAGTAGGATGTCGCTTCCTGTAGAGACTGCTATCTAAGTGGAAAAATGGGGGCTAATGAAATAAGACTTTTCTGATACTGTTTTCAAAGTTTGACCCATAAATGATCAATAAGCCATGAGCTCCAAAAGGAATTTACTTTAAATGTAGGATTTTTCACTAATTATCTGTCAGCTTCAAGAAACAGGACACGGGCCGTTTGACTGTGATAGCAATTATGCAGCAGAAGGCAGAAACAGTTGTTTCAATAAAGTGAAGAAAAGCACGAAGTGATACTGCTTGTAAGAAATTTAAGAACATGCATCAGGTTTAAAATCTCTTTAAAATTTTAAAGAAAAATGTTTCTGAAAAGCAAATGAAAAAAAATTGTAAATGTGTGGTATTGTTCCGTAACTTCTCAAGGTGGTGAAATGTAAATGTTAGAGTTTGTGAAACCTTTGAATATATCCGGGAGACTGATAATTTGTGCAGAAATTCAATTATAAATTATTGATTTATCCTCCGACCATATGACCCATTCTTTATCCAGCCATTCTTATAAGTATGGATGCGCCTGAATAAAAAGAGAGCAGTGTGAACCTTTTTACTAAGGTTTAGACTCTAGTCTTGAAAACTAAACCACGCAAGTGAACCCCTATGGGCACGCAAGTGCCAATATAGAGCCCCTTTGACTTCTCACATAGCTTGCAGGATCAAGGCCTTAGTTATAGTCCACTTAAATTAGGACTGTAATTAAATATAAAATATGCTTAAACCACAGTGCAAACATGGTTTTATAAAAGTATGCTCACATTAAATCTGCTCATTTAGCCAAAAATACTGAAATGGAAATACTGCTGCATTTTAAACTTAGCATAAATGTTGTAGGAAGTTATAAAGTTTATTAATTTAAAAATAATTCTATTTTGCTACACTGAGCTTGAGCCAAGACTGCTCTCTCAGAGACTGAACTTGCTGTTGATGAGTTTGGTCTATATGAATTCTCTTGCACTCAATAATGCCTATGAAAATGTGCATTTTTTTATTCCATGATTATAGGCAATTACAATCCCTTCGTTGACAATCTGATGTAAAAGATAGTAAAATCTGATGTAACAGATAGTAAAATCTTGAGACTCAGCATATTGTTTTTAATTGTCCTGAGAAAGGGGAAGGGGAAGAAATCTACATACTAGCTATTAATATATGGAATGGGGTTTGATATACAAACTTGAATTCAAAATTTTAGGCAAACAGAAAACAAATAAGAGGAAAAGATTTTAAAAATCTAAGATTTAGCAAATAAATCTTTGTCATTAATATGTGTTATGCTTCTCACACATAACTTGTGGCAAATGCACCTAACCAAAACTAAATTCTTTCCTAATGAGTACCTCCTATTATACTTTTGAGCAATTGAATTGAACAGTAAATATGTTTGAGATAGTGACAAATAGCATTGAACATTGAAAGATCTTTAAAAACAAATATGGGGGATCTCTCTTCATTCCAAGGAATGTAAGGAGAAGGGGGGGCGAGTCATAAAGCTAACATGGAGCACAAGGGAAAGTAGAGGATGGTCATGGAACTGCTATCATTAAAGAACTCTTTTCTTCTGGGAAATCTCTTCTCTTTTAAAAATAGGAGTAAACTAATTGGATTCTAAAACTGCTGTTGAGTGGAACTAAATACAATACAAAGAAATGAAATGATATTTTGACATCCACTTCTTCCAAGATTTTTAAGGCCATAAAACGGTCTGTTATGATAATGAAATATGACCTCCTGCATAACACAGATGGCAGAACCTCACCTAGTAATATCTTCTTGTGAATTGTATTTGATTTAGACTTGATACTGAATTAATAAAGTGATTGTCACAGACATCTACTGAAGAATCTTCAGTGGGATGCAAGTGACTAGAACCATTATGAGATCTTTGCAATTATGTTTTACATCAGATAATTTACTATGCATGAGTTAGTAGCAAAGAATATAGAAGATGTTTATCTGCTCCTTAACTGTGTGCTCTTTGCTGATCTCTATGGGCCATTCCTTCCTGACCTGATAAATCATCTAAGAATGTAAGAAGGTAGACAGAGTTCATATGAGGAGCCCTTGTTGTGTTGAGGAATATTCCTCATAGCAGGGCAGAGCAGAACCACTTCAGATAAGAATCCTGAGCAGTCTCATCTTCAGAAAGTTCCCCATATCCCAGCATTCCACTATCAACACATCTGATTTCATACATACCTCAGAAAACAGTTACTGCATTAATCCAAAGAGAAGTGTATATTCTAAGTATTAAGAAAAGAGAGAATTTTTCAGAGAGGTCTCAACCTTCCTGGTGTGCGCGTATTTTTGTTTAGCAAATGCAGCTTTGCACCCACTGAAATCTATACATGCTCTATTTGAGCATTAACACTTATGTGAATGACTGAGAGATTTTATCACTGGTGTGCACAGGTGATAGAATTTACACATATACACACACAAAGTTCATCACCTGCATGCACAGATGTAAGTGTCCTAAATGTGCACACAAAGGAACAGATGCTTGAAAGTGTGGAATCTATTTTTGAAAATTGGACTTTAATTTTACATCATGACTCACTTAAATATAAATCAGTGATAGAGATGTAGGATTACAAAGACTGAGATGAAATTTGATCAAATGATTAACAATAATAAATTAGCTCAATATATTTGTCCTGCACAGTTAGCAAGACATTGTTGGTTTTTAGCTTTTGTATTAATTTAGTAACAATGTATGTTCCTAATAAACATGATAAAACTGTACTGACTGATTCAAATCAAATATTTTTAATAAGATGTTTCAGGTACAGTAATATTAACTTGCAAAAAATATCTCCATGTGGAAAGTAAGAATTTTTTAAATCAATATCTTAGTCAAGTTTGATAAGACTGGTGTTTATAAAGAAAGATGGGGACTTTTAGGCTCACTCAACTCTAACTTACACTCTATTAACAGATGGTTGAAGACACCTTGGAACTAGTCCTCAATGTGTGTGATCCCCCGCCCATCTAAAGAACACACCCTTTGTATAAGGCTCAGGGTCTGACACGTTTTCAACCCTAATATTTGTACTCTTTTACCTTGCATAATTACAAACATTATCCTTTCTAAAATGTCTTTTACCTTTATTTCCAGTTCATACACACCAACAGTTGGAATCAGGTCCCAACTCTAAGTGCTTATCTTTTTTACCTCTTTTTTTTTTTTTTCCAATAAGTCTTGTTTCCACACCTCCTCTATCCCTTCCCCCTGTTTAAGCCTATATAATAGATTCTGGCACCACATTTATTTGTGCATCAGTGTCCAACTTAAAAAGTCACAAAAGTTCCATTTGTTTCTAAAGTAATAGTCTAGCCACTTTAAGATGCTGTTTCATGTATAGTTCCTATGAAGAATTGTTCTTCTCTAGTGCTTGTGCTGTGTTCTTTTTGTGGTACAGGATGTGCACACTTTGTTTCTGTTTAAGCATACATTGTTCCTGCTTGAAAACTCTTGAAGTGGTTAAGTTTTTTGCAGTTGCTGCAGCATTTTCCACATTGCTGAAGCACATTTCTGCCACCAACCGTGTGTAGCTCCTGATATTTCCTTCTGGAAATTCATTCTGTTTGTTTTTGTTTTTTTCAGATTTCTCTCTCAAAACTATTTTGCCTCTGCACTTTTCTGTAGCTTAGAGGAGTTCTAATCTTGTCCACTGTTTCAGTGTATTGGTTTCCCTCCAACAACTTCCATTTGGCCTCAGTAACCTCAGATGTCTGGCAAATTCTGATTGCCTTTTCTAAATTCAAGTCTGGATTGTCCATCAGTCTCTTTCTAAGCATTATGTCTCTATCTCCATAACAATCTGGTCTCTAATTAGGAAATCTGTGTGCTCTCCATAATGACATGATTGGATCAGCTGTCTGAGAACAGTCACAAATTCTTAAAAAGTTTCTCCGTCTTTTTGAGTTCTTATATGAATATTGTACCTTTCAAAAATCTTGTTCTTTCTGCACGGGGTGCATTATTCCTCTAATTTTAGCAGCACTGTCTCATAACTAGCCTACTCTTCCTGGTTTAACTGTAGACTGTTATATACATCTAGTGCATCTGGTTCAGCTACATTAAGGAAAACAGCTACCTTTTGTTTATCTGCTATTCTCAGTGGCTCCACTCTGCAACACGGAGAGGCTGAATTGCTGCTTGAAACTCTGTCTGCTGCATTGATGAAGAGTTTTGAGCTCTGCTGAGTCTCTGAGCTTCTCCATTTGCTGTCTTTGTCCTCTTCAGCCATTCCTGGTACCATGAAATATTCATGAGTTCTTATGAAGGAGACTCAGACAAAGCTGAAGTAGATGGCTTGCTATTAAAAGTAAGACCTAGACCATCTGCAAAATATGAGCACTCTCTGAGAGTCTCTTTGTCTCTCCACCTCCTGTGCTCAATCAGACTAGATGGAGCCTGCTCCTAAGGATGGCTCTCTTAAAGAGATGTCCTCTCACAAACCCCCCTCCATTTTGTATTTTAGCCAAAAACTGTTTTTAATGGGGTTTACACCCAAACTCTAAACCTTAGCCAAAACATAATGCTGCTTCAGCTCTGAATATCACATACTCAGTGTATATCTAGGTGAAACATAACTTCAGCTAAAACATTTTCAAAAATATTTGGTCTGGCCAGTGTAGATGAGGCCAACCTGTTTTAAAACCCTTTTCCAAAATACTGTTCAAGCATAGACCCCTTGCTTGTCCCTATCTACACTCATCAACTAGCCATTTTTGAAACCTGTTAGTTGGAATCTATTTTGAACTAAAGATGGGCTTGAGCCACACATTTCACATCCAGGTTCAAACGAAGGTCCGGATTTTCAAGCTCTCTCAAAGCTGCTTCAATTCCTATTTGAAGTTCTGATTCTTCCCATCAAAGAGAGAGAGATTATAATCAGAGCAATCTGAGTGTGAGTCACTAGCTCCTCAGAGTGCACAGGTATTTAAATTCAGGGTTTCAGTTCAGGTTCATCTGTGGTTTAAACAGAGTTCCAGTTTTATTTACAAACATCAATGAAACCTGGGGGGGCTGTAGAAGGCAGAATGTTCATGGGTGAACAGCCAGGGAGAGGAGTGAGCAAGATCTTTTCATCTGAAATGACCCCAGAAGGATGACTTCCTTATCACTGCACCAACATTTAGCATTCTTATAGTAATTGATTTGTGAGTATAAATTCGTTATTTCCGTAGATTCAGTACTCAACACTTTACATTCACATCGGGCTGAAATATATCAGACACTATTTTAAAATGCAAATTGAAAAAGACCTATTTGGCTCTTTTAAAATACAGATGTGAAAAAGACTAAATTTCTGAAATGGTATTATAGTTTAAAACAGCAGTAGCACATATGATAACCACTTAAAACCACTTAAAACAGTGTGTTATGTCATGTTAGTCACTGAATCCTGTATCCTGATATATGGGTGCTTGGCCATTCATGTCTTGTAAAGCTAGCTACTGACACAACAAAATCCCACTTATCAGGGGCAGAATTGAGCTTAGTGCCTATGAATTCAGAAGTGAAATAACTGTTAATCAGTTTGCCCAAAACCAATATGTTAAAAAGATAAAATATAATGGTACACTGTTGTGTAACAAGATATATAAATGAAATCAAGGCATGTTTGTCTCCACAAATTGCCAGTTTTGCTTTTTTGTTTTTTTGTTTTTTGACTAATTTGATAGAATTCTACGAAACAATTGCTTGGGAATGTTTTCCACACAAAATAAATTGGGAAATGGGACAAATTAGGTAAGGGATTGAAGGAAAATTAGCAGTGTTTGGAAATCTGAATATCAGGGCACTGAAGGAATCCTATATTTTGGAATTGAAAGAATGGAGAAGAGCTCCTTTAAGTTCCTACTTTGTTAGTGTTAATTTAGTATAATATTCATCAACAAGACATTGTTTGTAAGACATGGGGCCAAGAGTGAAAATCCATCATTTTCCTCCTGGGAATGTGGTAGGTGACAACCCTAATTGCCCTCTTAACACTTATATCATGCTCTCAGCAACGTAATTTCCTGTAGGTCAAATGAATGGCACTCCCGTTGGAGCCAGAAACTAGTTCATTTCTTTTCAAGTCAGTTCTATTTCCTGGATAGGATTTTTAAGATGAGACCAAAACTGTTACATACAGTCTTTATGATACTTTAGAAAAATTGGTTGTAAAATTGAATTAAATATTAATTATTAGAAAAAACTCATATAAATTGTATCAGCATAAAATAGTTCTTGCAACTGAGATTTTTTAGATTAATAAATATAAGGGACAATTCTGTTGAACCATGTGTGTTTAATCCAGTGTCATTTTTTTCTTCTACAACTACTACGGAGTACAACTGGAGTATGCAAGAGGCAGATAAGGAGTCAAATATTTTGCATTTGCATATTAATTCCATAATTCTTCATTATTATTTATGTTATGAGTATAATAATAAATAAATTACAATACATTCTAAAATAGGGTCTACATAATCCTACATTGTTAGATTTCTCAGTGGTTGTGACATGACAAAATAATTTATGCTGAGGCATCTCCTCAGGGCAGGAGTCTTTCATTGCTGGCTGGATGTTGCAGTAGCTGAAAGAAGAAAAATAAAGTACATTTTCAATAGTGTACCAAAAGTCTTTATTTGCTTGGTTGTTGGATGTGTTCTGCACATATTGGTGACATTATTGGGATTTGGCACTTTACCTGGAGGTCTCATTTCTTGCATTCCCTCTTTAAAAGTATAGGACTGATATTCAGAGCAGTGTTTATTTTGAAACTAAACGGTCAGCTGTTTGCTCTCTTACTCTTTATCATGTCATAGTTGATTGCTGCAGCAATGTCCAGAATTACTTACATATGTGCACCCCCTTTCTCCAAGATTGTGCTTTTCATTACTTTGGGGTAACTAAGTGTTGGCTAATCAGTCCTTCTGAGCTAGTTTTACGCACATTATAATAAAGCAAAGTCAATATAGGTGAACTGGAGCCACTAAATGTTCACAGTTTCCATTCAATTTGGATAAGGTTACAAAATAACAGATGCTGCTTATCTGAATACCTCATCTGGAAATCAGGGTGGAATTGGACTTTCTCACAAGGTTACAAATATTTCCTGATTTGGCTCATGTTGTAAATATCATGAAGATAAAGCATGTTGTTCATCTTTAACGCTCACCTCTTTACTGTTCTAGTTTAAAAAATTGTCTTTTCTTGTATCCACAATAACAACAGTACTTGGAGAAAACAGATTTGAATAGCCTACATCTTTCTTAGTTATTTATAATTTGCTTTCTTTCTAGTATTTTAATAGATAGGTAACTCTACTCAAATAAAAATAGCAAGTACAAGAAATTTGTGTTCTGTATTTGTATAGCTCCTAACACAGTGGAGTCCTGCTCCATTATTAGAGTTTCTAGGCACTATGGTAATGAAAATAATAAATAATAATGCATTTTATGGTTTTGATTGAAAACTTGTTGTTTTTAATGCAAGGTTTCTACATCCACCTGCATTTATTGGTGCTTTTTGAAACGTAGGTTTTTTAACCATTATAGGCCTTATTCAAATCCTATTTTAATCAATAGGATTCTTTTCATTTGATTCAGTGGGCTTTGGATCAGGCCCAGTAAGTGTTGTTTACTAAACGTGATGTTTAGATCTAGATTAGATTAAGGCTAGGGCTCAGGGTTCAATCTTAAAACCAAATCAGCATTTAGGATTGTATTCAGTGGTGAAGAAAATATCACAATTAGTTCCTGTGGGATTTCAGATGCATCCAAATCAGAAACAGAAATGAGTCCACATCCAGCTTCAAATTAATTGTTTAAAACAAAACTGTTGGAGGAAATTCTGGAATCAGAGAGTTAAATCCACATTGCCTGAATTGTAAGGATTTTGTTTCTGAGTTTGAGATTCTGGTTTGAGCTGGTCTATACTGTTTACTAATTGAGACAATTGAAAAATGGATACATGTATTATCCTTGACTATAATGAAAAGAGACTTTCCATATCACTATCCATTACTCTAATAAATAAAGACACAGTGATTCCAAAGTTAAATGCAAAGAGCGCATTTTTGGAAGGATCTTTTATTGGACAGCAATGCAGTTTTCCATTATAAGACCACAACGTGAAGAGAATAGTAATGTCTAATTCAAAACATTTAATGTGAAAAAGTCATTAGAGAAAGAACAGATCAGCCATATAAAGAATTGACCTAAATAGCCATGTTAGAAAAGCATTGACCAAGACCCATTCTGTAATCTCAAGCATGTGTTTATGAAACTTCGGTGGAGGAATGGCTTATTTTACAGACACGATAATAAAGAAAAATATAACTACCCATATCTATGAACAAAACCAATATGAAACTAGTAAACCCTAATGGGAGTGTTCAATTACTGTAACTACCTTTGATACCTGTCCTTCAGTCACCCGTATGTTTTCTCTTTTTGAATATTTCACCATCACCCCAAATCTTCCATTACTCAATCCTCACCTCAATTTCTGCCTCAAGAGGTACTTTTTCTAGTACACTATTTCTCATCTTGTAGCTGTTTTTTAAATTTAAAAGGAAGGTCTGTTGAAGTCAGTTTGGAAGCAAACCTCTGACTATTGTGGGTTGTTGTCACTTCCTTCTCTGTTATGGTAATTCTCATTACAAACTGGTTCTTAGATAATAGCCCGTAAGATAGCATGCAACCCATGTGGTTCACAATCTCATTCCCCTCAAAGTAATGAGAGAGAAAAGGGTTTGCACTTCTGCTGCCCCTAAAAGGGAAGAAAGGGGCTTTCTTTTTTTTAAAGCAGTTTTTTTTAAATTACCTTCCTGTAAAATTCTAAATGAAGAAAAGGCACCTAAAATATTTACTTTGAGGTAGCTAGATGAGGTTAGTACTATACCCCATGCCTGTGGTTGACCTCGCTGTAGTGCCTTGTCTCCACTAACATACATGCTTGGATAAAACACACCTTTCTTGTCAGTGAAGTTGTTTTGTTTTGGCACATATCTCCATGTTCTTGGTCACACAGGTACAATAATAACTACCAGCAAAGCTTATGCCTGAGGATATACTGAATCAAGCCACCAGAGCTCACCTAGTTTTCTGGCCTTCTAATCGCTTCAGGAAATGGAGCTTCCATCCATTCTCTTGTTAGAAGCTCTGCCTTTCTCACTAAGTAATATGGAGAGATTTCTACTATATCCTAAGTTTAAAATGCTCTCTTTTAAGCCTTAATACTCTGTCATTCTAGGGATGATCTTGCAGCCTCTTCTGATATCTGATCATTTCTTTCTCACTGAGAAGAGAAACCACATTCTCTTTACCAAGACTCAGTTCCTTCCAAACTTTAGCCATTGGCATAATTCTGCATTCCTTACCCCTTGCTGGGGAATCTGTTTTATTCTGCATGATCCAAAGAGAAGAGTGCCATTTGCTAAATCAACAAAACTACTTCATGCAACACTGAGCTTTTCTCTGGCATGCTCTTGTCCAAGCATTGATCTGACCAGTCTCAGGCCATGAAACAGGACGGTTTGCCCTTTAAGAGCCAAAAATCTTGAGGCTGTTCAATTAGCCCCACCTGTGACACAATTAGTTTTCCCGCTTCCCAGCTTGAGGGAGCTGGACTAATTGGCGTCAGGTGATCGCTTGAAACACCTAAACCTTATAAAAGGGCTGAGAAAGCTCAGTTTGGGAGCGGGCCACAGAGAGCAGTTAGGCATCTATGGAAGGCTCTGAGTGAGGGTCTGTAGGAGACTGTGAAGGGACTCCAGGGAAGGAGTCTGGACATCAGACCTCCATTTCAGAGCCAGAGAGAGACTGAAAGTTAGCCAGAAGAGACTGGGAACTAAGCCCAAAGGCGAGTGATGAGGAACCTAAGTGGAGCAAAGGAACTTTTGGTTTTGTTCGGATTTTTGTTATCTCAAGAGGTGATTGAATTCAGAGTTACCCATAAGAGGGCTGAGCCATGTGACTCCCAAGGAAAGACAGAAAACCCATATGAAAGAAATTGAGGTAGGGAGCACCTGCAGTGCCATGATCAGCAGACACAACTCATTATAGTCTTATTACCCTTTTCCTTCGCAACATATCCAAAACCCAAAGTAGCTTTCCATCTATACTGCCAAAATCTGGTCCATATCTGGATTATCTCCCATTTGAATGACTGTAACTTCATTCTTTTTGGCTTTTCTGACCCTGTTATTCCTTTCCAGTTCATCCAAAATGACACTAACAGTCACCTCCACCTGCTACATCACTCCCTTTTACAAGCCCCTTTCTCCTCAATTCCTTGTCCTTGCTTCCAAGGTTTTGTCCAGCTCTGTTCCTGAGTCCTGCCTACGTCACATCACTCTCATTAACCCTGCACACTGACAATTCTGCTTCACTTTGTCCCCTCCTGCCCCTCTACCTTCTTTTTATACCTGGAGTAACTTTCCCCAATCCTTTGCAGCTTTCAACTCCTCCAAATCCCTTCTCATAATCCACATTTTTCCCGTCACGGTCCCTCAGACAACAATCATTTTAACTCTCCTTAAACAGTAATCTAAAATAAAAATAATAGTTATAAAATTAAACTTGTAATTAACATGGTGTACAGACCCATAATCTTATTCTTCCCCCTTCCAGGTTATCACCCCCCAACATGTCCTGTGGTGATCAGTATAGACTGTAAATTCATTGGGACTGGGACAGTCTTTATTTGTTATATAAAGTGCCATGTACACCTATCATGCTATATACTGTACAAATGTTAATAGAGTCAATCTGAGGTGGGTTTTTAAAAAAATATAGCTCTGTGGTTAATACCATTATCTACATGTATTTTTCATTTGCATGAAATGTTACAATCTACTGTATGTATGCTGTTTCATTAAGAGAATGTGAAGGAGTTTAATAATTGCTGTACAGGTAGGCTTTACATTTCTCCATAAATTGGCCTCTGGTTTGAGGTCATAGTGGTGATCTATAAGGGAATTTCTGATATATATATATATATATATATATATATATATACATATATGCTCCAATTTATTTTGCTGGCGGTTGCTCAAGGCTGGAAGTACTGCAAAGAAACAGCTTCCCTCTACTTTTCTAGCTTTGATGCAAACAAAATAAGAAACCTCTTTCGGTTCTTTCAATTTTTTTTTTAATCTATTTTGTATCTTTTTCAGTCTTCAGCAAATGGATTTTCTCAGATTTTTCTGTTTACTTCCAAAGACTTTAACCTGTTATACTCCAAATATCACATAACCATTCTTCCCAGTAAACATAAGAGCACATATATCGTTGTAATGCTGTTAAAGCAACATCTTGTGTAAAATGGAGCCATGTTATTGCTTTTCTAACTAGCACAATTGTGCATATAAGGATAAAATACTTCTTTAAAAAGAATGTGAATCAAAAATATGTTTCTTTTCAAGGTGACCTGCAAAGGAAAAACAACTTTTGCCTGCTTTTGCTTCTTTATGATGTATAACAGCCTGAAAGATTGCCTTTTGTTGTTTAAGTATTTTTCTGCTTGTATTTTATATTAAAAATCCAGGTCCCATCTTGGCTTTGAAGATCCTGGGATGACAGGAGAACTATTTAAATAGTGAAATCACAAGAGCCAAGAGAATGAAAGTTGAGCAATTTAAAGAAGAAGGGATTTTTAGTCATAAATGCTTTGATTTTTCATTTGTTGTTAATAATGTCTAACTTAAATTTCTTTTGGATAAAGGAAGCTGCTGTTAAAGATTCAGCACCTTCACCTCTTCACGTAAGAGTCAGACGTCACAATAGAAATGTTCCCAGAGGTCATCCAGCAAAACCAGGAAAGACTGCAAAGAAGTCTTCAAGCCATCTTAAGAGTCTAATAGAGGAGTCCCCCTTTGTAAGATCTCTGAGGGTGGGTTTGTCTGGGAAGGGCTTTGTTATGGCTGAGTGTCAACTAGACAAACACAGCTTGCTTAGCCAGACCATAGAATCCACCACATCATCTTCTAGATTGAACTAGAAGAAAAGATATAAATTAGGCGGCTAGTAATGTTTCATGAAATCATGCTATCTGTTGATGAAGATCTGAAGACTTGGTACTCAACAGCACTCATTATCTGAGTCTGACTCTTTTTAAATGTATTTCTTACATTTCACAAATCAGTTAAGATATTGCCAAGGCTTTATAGGAGAATCCACTTTCTGTTTGTTTAATGAAAGTGAAAGTTTTACTGTTAATGATTAGATAGAAATTGGGCCAATCTCAGGATACTGTTGCCATTGTGTTTTGAAGTGCAATTGTAGCTCAAAGAAATTAAAGCATTAGTAGTTAAATTCTCAGTCATTAAAGGGATCATTCACATTCATATTTTTTCAGAAATATAGATTTTTAGTTGTTACATTTAGACTTTGAATCACTGTGGTGGTCCAATGGTTTTCTTGAGTATTTTGATAAAAAATATAACCTCCCCCTTCCCCCCCCCAAGTATGTTTTATCTAATAAAGAAAAGGATAAGCAACCTCATACCCATTTTGTTCCCTGTGAACTTACTTGCCATGGTATTAACACTCTAAAGTTAAATTAAGGTTACCTGTAGAAAAGTAGAAATTAAGCAGTAAAAATTAAGAAATGAAAACGAGATATTTTAGGAAAATAAATCTAAATTAGACAATACCTATGTGGTTTAAGAGCTGCCAAATTAAAACCTGAGTTGCATAGGAGGCTAAGAGAGTACAAACTCCTGGTTAGTGCTATTGCTGTCAGTGGGACGGTTTCAAGACTCTGGTGAATTTTCCGCTTTATTGGATTGGGAATGGGGGGCGGGGTGAAAAATCAGAGTCCCAGGTCTTACATAGCTGGTTTGAGACGTGTCTGAGTAAAACTGCAGTCTGAGAAAGGAAAATGCCACTGAAGGAAATGCAGCAGTGAGTGCTTTCCTATCTTTATTCCTGCACTGCTATCTGCTGCACAACTGCATCAGCAGGCTCCAGGATTATGGTTGTAAATGGTCTTTAACTACTAAGGGGTTTCACAGTTGGTAACTTCTGTCAGCTGAGCTTATGGCACACACCAGGGTTCCTTGCATCCCTCCATTCCACCTCACAAACTCCCTGTGTGCCACTCATCCATCCGCCTCTATTTCAGCAGCTCCCTACAACCATCTCCAGTCTCCCCCTAACCAGGAGGTTTGTGTGACCCCCTTCTGACCCTCTTCAGATCCCCACTCCTCTGTGTTCCCCTATTATTTTCATGCCCCCCCCTTCTATACCAGAGGCTCTGTCTGTCCCACATTCTCCTCTTCCTCCCAATACCAGGCTCATTCACACTCTCCCATTAGGGAGAGAGAATGGGGGACAATGGGAAGAGGAGAGGAGACATGAGGGAACATAGAACCCCTGGCATGAGGGAGGGGAGTTGCAGGGAATCCCTGAAATGAGATGGTTGGGAAGGTGGCACAGAGGGAGACTGTGGGTTGGAGGAGGAGGGAATGGAACTGTGCTGCATGATGCCTGGTACGGTGCTATCATCCCTGGTCACTCTGGCTAGTGCAACAGTCCTTAATAGGTGCAGGGGAAATGGAGGAATGCAAGGAGCCCTGAGTGTGTGCAATAAGCTCTGCCTAGCTATCATCACTCAAGAATCTAGTGGTTTCATTTATTGATTGATTTAACTCCAAGGATAATTAAATAAATGATTTTTTTAAAGTTATCAGAAGAAAAATCTTGACGTATAGAATGTAATCAGCAACCTATCTCAGTAAGAGACTCAAAGTTCTCCCTCCTCCCCAAAAAACCTTCCACTAGCGCTGTTGTTGATGTGAGCCAAGGAGACAGATGTCACTAGCAGAAAAAATAGCTTCCACAACTTGTCCTGTAATTGACATCCATAAAGGAGTTGTAAATAACACTTCAATATCTTATTGCGACTGTTTTACCTTAACTAGCACTTGAGCAGAAATATTGTTTTAAATATATAATCTCAGTTTAAAACTATCAATTAATTTCAGGAAAAAAATGTTACAAAAATGTGCTTTATTGGAAAATATTTGATTCTTTCCAAAGAATACAGCTAGCTTTGGTATAGGAAGGTGTTTATTTTAATACACGGAATCACTGTTTGTCACTTTGATGTGGTAAAAAATATCTGATCCAAAACATTTAACATGTAAAAAAGCCAGGGTATAACAGATCAGTCATATAAACATTTTGAGGAAAAACTTGTGTTGCTCTGATCTTGCAGACAGTAGACACACGAGAACAGACACTTAACCATGTGAAGTTTTCTTAAAACATCTTCTGTGTGGGTGTAAGGGTTACCACTTGTAGCATTGGTGTCTGAATGGTGACAATAATATACACACAAATAAAACACAATTAGGAATAACTTGATCCCCACCTTGATGTGTGGCTTTGTGAGCCCTGAAAGTAGGGAATAAGTTAGGCCCAGTTAAGGTAGTATGACATAATAGTTAGAGAGAGCCTGGGAGCCTGAACTCAGTTCTATTTTTGGCTCTGCTAATTAGTGGCTGTATCACCTTGGACACGTCACCTTGTAACTTCAAGTCGCCAAGAACCTATGCCCATTCCACTCAGAATAGTGTCTGGCATCTGTGGTCCCTCATTTGTCAGCAGAAGCCTGGACTACTGTAACATCCTGTATCATAGCAAGGGCTGTCATTCAAAGTTAATCATAAACTCTAGCTTGTACAAATTTAGACAAAAAGCCTCTTGAATACATCATGCCTGTGCCCCTTGCCCTCAACTGTTTCCCATTGGCCACCAGGTCCAAATCAAGGCCCAATCCCAATCTTCAGGGTCCTCAATAGTTTGGCACCAAGTTACATCAGCAATTGTTTTTTCCATTTGTATCCTACCAAGACAGCTGTATCTATCAATGCCTAGGAAGAAAAGTTTTAGGAGTTGGAGGCAAGATATTTTTGGTGCTTGATCCTAAACTATGGAATTTCTGGAATAGATTAGAAAAATCCCTAGTCTAAGCATTTTCAGTGTGAACCTCACCTACCTGTCCTAAAAAAAGGAGGATGAGGGGAGAGAGAAAATACAAATCTAGGCGGCTGGACAAGCTTATTGACTCCAAATCTTGTAATGGTTTGCATGAGGCTCAGGTCCTGTCTGTCGCAAGCCCATGGGACTGTGGTGGTTACTGTTTGAACTGAGTTTGGATATAGCTTTTGGTGATCATGTTTTCTGCATTTTGCTGGCATTTCCTCTATTTATTTCTTCCTAGGGGAAGATACAAGATTTCTGTTGGCCTAGTTGGCAGTGGTAAGATAGGTATGTAGAGACAAGATTGCTAAAGTTCCAATTGGACTGAGTTATGATAAGCTGTTAGTGAAGATCTGGAGGTGTACCAGCTGCCCATGGTACAGCAAGTATAGTTGACATATCTGGGCACTGAGCTGTTGGTGTGTTGTGGGAAGAAGTAGAAGTAGTGAAGCTTCACTCCAGAGAAGTGGAAATTAGGATTGCAAATGAGAAGCATGTTTATTTTTTAATTCACAGATTTTTTTGGGGTGTAGGTAAGGTAAATGCAGCCTATGTTCAGATGTATTGGTGGTAATTGTGCTGCCTTCTGGAACAGACCCAGGAAG
Source organism: Emydura macquarii macquarii (assembly GCF_026122565.2). Classification (NCBI taxonomy): domain Eukaryota; kingdom Metazoa; phylum Chordata; order Testudines; family Chelidae; genus Emydura; species Emydura macquarii. Next base: position 18,165,967 of record NW_027131527.1, on the reverse strand, counting down.
TACAGCTGCTGAGTTAGTTCTTAGGCTTTGTCTTCAGTGGGAAAAAGGTGTATTCAGAACTTGTTAACTAACACAACGTAAAATTCTAGTGAAAACAAGGAAGTTTGTAGTTTTCACCCAGGTTAGCAGGCTGGTTTGAAAACTGTGGGGAAGTCATGAGAAATCTACAAAAAACTTTGTCTTTATTAAAATTTTTCTCTGTATTTATTTAACTTGTGTTAAAATTGCACCTTTTCTCCTAGTAAGGACAAGGTCTTGGTGACAGAAAAGAGGCCCCAATCTGCTTTCTGTGTTCCTGCCTCTTGGGTGCTTCTAACACATAACGGCTAAGTTCTCAGTCAGTGCATAGCACTCTGCATTAGCACTCAGTCTACAACTGAGTATAAATTAAATTGTTGGTTATCATCTGTAAAGTCTTCAATAGCCTGTATCCTAGGCATCTGAACCACTGCCTTTTCCACTCTCCCCTGCTATGACTGTTACATTATGTTGTGCAAGTCTTGCTGTCTGTCCCCAAAGGCTGAACTCCTGGGGCCTGGCTTCAGGGCATTTTCAGTGGAAAGTAAAATTTACTCCCTCTTGCTTTTTACCACAAACAATGATTAACAGTTTTAGGGAATCATTGCAACACATATTGTTCACGTTGACTTTTTTTTTCATTTTAAGCCTGTGTTTCAGAAAAGTATATATCTCATCACTAAATGCAGATTGTAGAAGTTAGGATCAGTTTAATTTCTACCAGTTACTGCTAACAGTTGTTTGTATAATTCCCTTTATATGTAAGATGGGCACAATAAAAATAAATAAATAATACCTAGCTCTTATATAGTGCTTTTCATCCATAGATCTCCAAGGGCTTTACCAAGGAGATAAGAAACAATATCCCTGTTGCATAGATGGGGAAATTGAGGCAAAAGCCCAAGGTCACTCATCAAGCCAGTGTCAGAGCTGGAAATAGACCCTTATCTCCTAAATCCCAGTCCAGGGCTCTATCAACAAGGCCACACTGCCTTCCAAATAAATTCCAAATTAAAAATGAATACAATCAACATCATCATATTTTTCTTTTAGAGCTTATGTATAAAATATTTAAAATAAGACATTTCTAGTAGGCTAGAATTAATTTACATTATTCACCAAAAACAAAAGAAACAAAAGCACCCTGGCATTTTCCTCTGATCCATTCTTTATGAAATAATATTCATAACTGTCATGAAACAAAGGGTAATTCACAGACCTTACATACAATCTTGGCAGGATTTCAGAGCATCCTTTGTAGTAGGGTTTTTGTTTAATTAAAATGCACGGTAATATTAGCAGTTACTGTCTGATGTCTCAGCATGATTTTAGAAACCTCCAGAAAAGCAAGGGAAAGAGCAGATTTTTTTTTGATGGAAATACCTGTTATCTTGCTGGGCCAACAGGGTTCCTGGAAAAACTCTTTCAATATGACCCCCAAATCTTTAACTTTAGAAGTGTTAAAATAACAACAGTCAGAAGAAGCACAAACAGCTATCTCTCTTTCCTGAAAATCCTCCCTGGAGCTAAACCTTTTCAGTTGAAATCCATTGTGAATGCAGCTAAATATTAGATACAGCAATCCAGAGTAAGTACTATTTATATGCTACCAGATGGAATAGAGCTCTAAATTACTGTAAGCGGTTGGTACATTTTTCCAGCCAATACAGGGAATCATAAAGCTTATTTTTAATGAGTAGAAGAAAGGAAGCTATAAATAATGCCTTTAAAACTTTGTTGTGGAACTGAACTGAAATGCTGGGCTGTAGGAAATGTTTTCCTTTTCTAAAGCAGGTATGAATTGTTGTCTGAGCTAATTATATAGCAGTATACATAGTGCTGCCTCAAACGTTGTTTCACTCTGTGCCTTCAAATTTATGGCGTTTCATACCAAAGTGTCTCTGGGATTGCATTTCTTTCGTCATCTTCCAAAAGTTGTAATTTCATTGAATACATTTCTTCTACAGCAATCACGTTAATTCTGTATCTTAGATTTAAAGAAAAAACATACTTCATTTCAGTTGAAGCTTTTTCAAGTTGCATATTTCACTGGTTTTAGATAAACATTTATTTCCATATTTTATGACATTCTGATTTATGTGTATAACTATTATTTAGGCTAAGGGAGAGTTATGCTCAGACATTGGCATCAAGGTGATAATGTATCCCCAAGGTTTCCTTACCAGCATCTGTACTGCTATATATTACTTTATGAGAATACATGACAGATATTATAACTTTACAGGTTTAAGCAGACATCATAAAAAATTTTTCTTTTCAACATTGTGAAAGAACGTGGTCTTCCATGGTTTAATTTGATAAATTCAGGAAAAAATAAAAAACATTTTATGTCTGCAGAAAACTATAATATTTAGAAACCTATACCCAGTTTATAGGGGGAAATACTTTTAATAGTGTAATCAATCACAAAAAGTGCAATCTTCGCAATTCATCTAAAACCAGGGAAGAATTTGACTAGGAGCTACTGAATTACTCCTGATTTGCAGCGTAATCTGGGAAGTGGTCTAGCAGTCTGCAGCAGCTTAAAAGAGGATCAAAGACCATTTAGGAATTGAAAGAGAGGACATTACTAAATAGTCCTAGATGCATTTCAGAAGCACCTAAACTACAAGTCCCTTGGAGACTTTGAATTACACACCAGTGACCAGTAATTGCCTGTTATACAAGATTTAATGAGGCTCTGCTTTGTTGGATACAAATTGAATTTTGCTAATATTACGTGGTGGCTTGTTATGCATAGATAGTTTCCAAAAGAATAGTTACATTACCTCCATTACAGTTCAGTTGGAGATCTATGCTTAAGTGTATTTCAGTGACAAAGAATAAAAAAGTTCTTTAGAAAATAAGGCATATGATAGCATAAATTATATTCACTGGGTTTAATGTAAATTAGATTTATTTCCTCTTTTTTCTTCCCCCTACTACCCAAATATGGCGTGATGGATGGGCTTGGAGTGGAGGCTCACTTCCTAGGATCTTCAACAACCTTCAGGCAGCAATACCTTCAGGAGATATCACTCTCAGCGGACTTCATTTCCCCAAAGAGATGTGGTGGCAGTCTACATTGGCTTTTGTACTGGGGAAGGGCCAATGACACATTTTTCTGATGGCACGGCTAGCACTGAAGCTAAGAGCAAAAATCGTAGGACACTGGACAGCCTATAGTGAATGAAGATTCCAGTGATCCCTACTCCCTTTGTTTGGGATGGGAAAAAGAGAAGGTGCCAGAAGCAGTTAACTGATTTCTGGAACTTTAGTAGCTAAAGGCAGGAGCCCATCTTATGAGCTGTGATTTTTCCACTTTTATTTTCAGAAAAATTACAATGACAACCATCTTAGGGTCAGAATCTGATACCCTCTCCACAGCAGGACTATTCCAGGAGGACGGTACTACCTGGAGTAGGTGGATCAGAATCTGACCCTTAGTGATTGATTTGTATTTTGAAAGCTCTTGCTACATACAAAAGATCCAAAGTAAAATTTTCAAGCTCCTAAGTGACTTTTGAAAATGGAACTTGGGCTCCTAAGTCACTTAGCTGATTTTGAAAATTTTACCCTTAGAGACTTTTTAAATAACGAAAAAGGAAAGAAAACTTTGGTATTCACCAGTCATAGGGCACTTATTTAGTCATTTGCAGGAAGAACAATGATGTTCCTAAGCTGCTAGTGCATAACTTCTCAAATATACATCTCCTTATTTCATCACTGATTCTGTTGCACTAGTTCTTATCAAGGTCTTTTCAGTATACCTGATTTGAAGTTTGTAGAATGGGTCATCTGAGATAAGTCAAAGCAAATAGAAATTAGAGAAAAAAAATTAAATTATCGATGCATGAAAATTTTCAAGATTTCTACTGTGTTCCCCAATTTAGGACCAAAAAAAAAAATCTCAAGCTCCTGCAGGAAGGGGGGAAAAATCATTTCCTGCCCAGCTCTAGTTAGTAGGTAGCTTTTTACAGGACTTGTCTTCACTTCACTATTAGCTGGGGTTATAACTTAAGTGTTGCCCTTAACCCACCTCTCGTCCACATACAAAAATCTCCATCTCCAGTTAAGTACTGCTTGAAACTCAAGTAGTTGGCCTGTTGTGGAGTATGTGTTGAAACCTTAATGCTTCTGATATCCAAGCTAGTAATGCAGTGAGGATACAGCTGCAGGCTACAGCTCGAGTTAGCTCAACTCATCAGCTGCTAATCCAGTCACTTTGTGCTGCTAGTCACATCACTCTGTGTAGCTCCAGTTTTGTTTCATGGTGTGGCTGTTTTTACTCAAGCTAGGCTAACTCAAGAGGAGTTAACTTGCGTAAGGATAACTCAAGTTAACTCTGCAGTGAAGACATACCCTTAGTGTGACAATATGTTGAAGATGCACTCTTTTTATGTTCCATGTACCCACTTTTCACTTTCTCTGTAATGAGAGAGAATTTTGAATCCTCTGGTAGTTATTAGTGATGGTAAATACTGCAGAACATTTTAAGAACATTTTCACATTTGTAAATGAATTTTAACTGTCTGCACCATTTTTACTGTTCACTTTCCGAAAATATTCTAGAACTGAGTTTACTGGCAACACAACAGTAAATTTTAAGCAAACTATTCACTGAATAAATATTCCATTTCAGTACAATTTATTTTAAGGATTACATTAAATTGATTATTTTGTACTATGGTAGCACCTAGGAGCCAAGTCATGGGCCAGGACCCCTTTGTGCTAGGCGTGCTGTACAAACCCAGAATAAAGAGACAGCCCCTCCCCCCAAAAATGTACAGTCTATGTCTACACTGCCATTCAATTCAGAATACAGGAGTGTGAATAGCAGTGTGCACCAAAGTGCTATGCTGTAACTCCCTGGTGCGGAGGCTGCAGGCACAAGCTAAAAGGTTCCTAATTCACACTAATGCAACCCTATTCCTGCAGGATTACATTAATGAGAACTAGGAACCTCTTAGAACCTGCAGCATCTATCCTGGCAAGTTACAGCATCACACTTTGGTGCTCATTGCTGTTCACACCCCTGACATCAGAACGGCAGGGCAGTGTAGACAAGCCATAAGTAAATATAATCAGGGAACAGAAATATACCATGTAAAGTATGTCTCCCATCAAAACTGCAAATTTCACAAATGAAATACTTCACTGAATTCATGAGCCATTCATTGGAAGACCAAGAATTAGTCATAGAAACTATTCACAGATATGTTTAAAAATCATTGTCTGTAGGAAATTTGTCAGCAGGAAAAGGATGAAACTCACTGAACTATACATAATGAATTTATCACCCAGTTCTAAAAGGTGGATTCTACCTATATGATGCACTCTTTTTCTCCTCTAAAATGACTCTTGACATGTATTTCAGCAGTAGTACCCTGCTTTATAGTGATACAATACACTTTTATACAGTTCTAGGAAACTTGTATCATATTTATTCTTTTAGAATTTTCTGTTCATTTTATCATGTATCTTAATTTGGAGACGAATCCTGATGATCTTGTGAGTAGAGAAATATGTTTATGGCATTGTATGAAACTGCTGAGCTTGATTAAAAAAAATAATAAAAGGATTTGGCATGCAGATTAGTTTGTCCCTGTGTGCAAGTTAACAGGTGTCCGCTTAAGTATGTGCTTAAGAAAGGATTTGCTACTATGTCTGTTGACAGCAGGCACATTGCACCAGAGCTGTAAGAGAGAGTTCCAGTGGAGCCTTCTTGCATTAACTATATGCTTCTTTGTGGCTCAGCAATATACTCTGCTTACAGTTCCCAGTGATACAGAGTAGATATCCTCACAGCAGCTGTGACCTTTTCCAAGCCTAGAAGTTTTAAGTTCCAGAGCTAGTCCAGAGGACAAGATGCAGGAGCTGGGCAGAAGTAACTCTTCTGATGAAGAGTGCTGTTTCTCTGGAATTAGTGAGGACGATTCCAGTGATGAAGCTGAAAAAATATCAGAGTCAGTGTTCACAAACAATACTTAAAAATAATTTCATGTTGGATTGTTTGCTTGTTCTGCACTGTAACTAATGGCTACCTTTAAATGGCAGACTTTTAAAAAAAATTGACTGAATTTGTTTTATTTTAATATGTCTAAAGTTTTATTAATAATCAGTTGCATGTTTGTAGATGTGAATGCAATTTTTATCATCTTAACATTAAATAATATAATAGAAAGTCAGAGAATGGGATGAATCTGTACATATGTTATAGAACAATATATGTACTGTATTTTAAACTTGGTATGCATATTATACTGTACTTATACTAATGTTTCTGTGTTTCTAAGAGTACAAATTTTAAACTTTTTTCATCAGCTTTTGAAGGTTTGAAAAGGCTTTTACTCTTACCTAGAACAGGATTACTGAATCACCAGTTTAATAAACTCTGTAATAAAATGATTAAGCACAAAACTTACAATATAGTAATGTAAAGGTTCTTACAAAATGCTGAAAAGCAAAGAAATTATACAATGAGTGGTGCTACAGCAACAATAAATCAGAAATTTCTTCCTGTTGTGGTGTGGTCAGAACCTTAAGATTTTTAACATAATATTAATGGCATTATTTCCTTTTTTTTTAAACAGTCGTGCCATAGTGGTATATAGACAACTGAATGGATATTGTTTCATTTTTATTTAGTAACTGTTCTTCATCAGCAGAAGCAGAGTGTTGTTGAGGCAGCTTTTTCAGTTTCTGCAGGAAGGGAGCACTTGCTCTTCTTCCGCAGCATCCCCTTTGGCTGAGCAGTGTCTCCAAAGATGCACAGAGTAATAGTTATTCCATTATGAAATCCCATATAATGAAAGTGTTATGGCATTGTTCCATACCCTGGAGACTTGCACGAAAGTGTGATTTCCCAAGAGTTATCTAATGTAGTAGCTTCATAGTATGGCAATGATACAGGTGTCTCTAATTACATGAATTTTAATTGTTTAGATTTAAAATTTAATATAAAATCAGCTTCATAATTAAGTCCTCATAAACTACTGTTAATATTGTTTTGCTTTCCTAATTGTAGATCATAACAGTATTATAAAGAGACCAGCATAAATTTCACTGCTTCTGCTAGAATATGAATTCACCATGTAAATGTACTTTGCATGTGTTTGGTTTTTTTTAATTGACAAGAAACTTATCTCCTTGTTCAATACACTGAGTTTTTCCAAATTATGAATATTCTGTTCTGTAAAGCATACATTATTTTTAAGGGCCTGATTTGCCACTGCTTTATGTCATTATTTATGTGCATGTGAAAGTGTGCTTTAAAAAAAAAGACTCTGATGAGTAAAAATGAGTTTTATATCCACTTTGCACAGATTAGAAAGACTACACAGGGTGCACAGTATCAAGGGAGAGCATCAAGCTCAGTTGCCGATGAATTTTCATCTGTAAAATGATGACTTAGTTAATCACTGTAAAATGAAAATATCTGTATTTTTGCAACTTCATAATTTGTAAATGTCAATATATTTCAACTGTCTTTTTGTGAAGGAAAAACAAATTGCATCTAGGGTGACATTTATTCCAAGCTTTAGTGAGGATTAATTAACAGCCAAGAATTTAACCCAAGTCATGGACTTCTTTGAATGAAATTAAATGTTATTACCTATAGCCATGTATTGCAGAATGATATACAAGGGAAGATACAAAGGGTTTGTTAGTGAAGATTCAGAAAGTAAACTGGATGAATGTATTTCTAGGTGAATGTATGGTTTGAAATGACACATTTTTAGTTTCTGAAGAAGGATTTAAAAATAAGAGTGGGATTTCCAAAAATGCTCAGCAATGGCCTTACCCTCATTCCACTAACAGCTATGGTAAAACTCCCATTAATACCAATGGTACAAGAGTTAGGCCAAGGCTGAGGGCTTTTGAAAATGCCACCCAATTTATGCCTTCCACAAGACACCATCCCTTCTCAAGCTCCCTAATGGGCAGTGAGGAGAACCATGCCTTGAGTGTGATGTAGCCTGCTGTATTTTGCACCCATTCCAAGCATTGCCCGTTCCTCAGGGTTCACTAAAGAAATAATCTCTGCACTTACTCAAATGCTTGGCCTGTGATTGGCCTTAGCCCTTGTACAGGACACACGAGACTGAAAGCTCCCTGAACCCTTTTCTCCCTACCTCCATATCATGCACAAAACAGGACAATCTAGTCCTAAAATTCATTACTTCTTTGGAACAATTCAGTTATATTTCAGTAATGAGATCATGTAAGGTGAAGTAAGGAGCAGATGAAATGTAGTTTATTGGAAGAAGACATGATTTATAGTCCTGAATATATGTATTTTTAAAAAAATCTATGTGAATGTCTAATTTTCTGATAACTTACTTATGTAAATAGTTGATAAAGAACAAAGAGCTCACTAAGAAAGTGAAAAACATGGCACATACCTAACTGAATATCTGATCTTATCTACAAAGGGAGATTATATTTCCATTGTTTCATTTGTATGAAATATTTTTTAAACTTGAATATGCTTAAAATTTGTTGGACACTTTTAACTGATCAATGAAACATAAAACTATAACATACAAATCTCATTTATGAGACATTTTAATAATGACTCTAAAGAATAAAGATTGTTACCAGAAAGTTGTATGTTACTTAAGAGATGTGTTTTTCTTTCAGGGAAGATGTCAGAACAGCCAATGTCATTGCTGCTGAAGCAGTAACTTGTCTTGTCATAGACAGAGAGTAAGTATATTGTTTTCTTAGCATATGATACTGAATATCTCCAATTGATACTGATTACAGTTCTTAATTAGTGACTTTGATCATTATGCAGGGAGATGTTATTTAACTTTCATTTTAAAACATTGATTAATGACTTTGAGTGATACATTTATAAAATTATATATTATTAAACTGTAAATGAATAATGCTTTCAAACCAACCCCCACCCCGTATATTGTATACCATTTAACTTATATCCAATTAAGAGAGTACCAGGGTTCTAGCCAATATACACAAATGGTGGATATTAGGACTGTCTGCTAAGTAGCTAGCTTAACACATTCACAAGCAAGGCATATTTTGCATAAAATAGTATGCTTTATCATTTCCTGGGTATAAAGGGAAATTATGATGCCCAGTCATATTAGCAAATATTCATCAAGAAAACTATGGAACAACTATCACATTATATCTGCCAGGTACTAGAAGTAAGAGCAAGGATATTGTTTCTCCTGTGCTCTGAATGCTCCCTTCCTGGCACCTAGGCAGCATGGAGTACTAGGAGGAAACAGACTGAATCAATTAGAGAATGGTGGAGAGTGCATGGTGGGGACAGAGCTACGGGGTGATGGTGATAGTAGAAGGGTCCACAACCAACAGATCACCTTCCCTTGCAGACCCTGGAATAGAACCCAAGATTCCTGAGTCTCAATAGTTCTCTGTTGTCTAGCAAATAGCTGTGACATTGCAAAATGTGCATCTTTTCCCCCTCTAATGGTAAGATTGTGGATAACAACCTACTGTTGCTCCCAGTTACTCTACTAGCTAAAGTAGTACAGGTCTGTGCTGTTAATTTGAAGTTTCCCAACCCTGCTGGATTCATGGACCCCAAACCAGAGAAAACTGGCAGTTTGTCAGTTTTCATTACAAATCCTACACTCTAGCCATGTTCCAATTAGTTTTGGTGAGGTTTGTGAATGTGGACCAAGTTTAGAGTAAACAACAGACTAAGTTTCAGCTATTGGTGAGAGATTTTTGAGTTTGGGTGGAAATAACTCAAAAGTCTTGTTTTGCAAGGTTTAAGTCCAAAACCAGGCCAAACCAAGCAAGTTTAGGGTTAGTTCATTTCAACCTTATTTCAGACCTAAAGAAATCAAAGTGCAAAAGAAGGTTTGTATGAAACCTCTGTGAACTGAAAATACCAAGTGAAACACAGCTCTATGTGCTAGAGAGTTAGAGAGTGAACATACCATGAACTAGGCCAAATGGTATTGTGTAACTGTGCTTGAATTACCATACTTTCACAACTTCAGTTCTATTTCATATCTTAAAAAGCTTTTGTTTGGTTTCCTTGTAAAGCAATAAAGTGTCCACAGTGTCAAAAAAATACTGGCAACATGTGCTCTGCATGAAAACAACTAACTTGGCCAGCATGATCTGATTATTAGCTTACATGTTTATATAAAGTTTGTCTTTGAACAATGTATTTTCAGCAACTTCTTTTGATCTATAGGTCAAGATAATAGAAACCTAACATTCTGAAACACAGAGACCAGCATGCAAAGTGTTAGCCATTCACGTTCCATTAAAATAATTTAAGTTCATGCAGCTGAAAATATGTTCAATTCTGAAAATGTACCCCTACTATTAAAGGAGGACTCCATTTTTTTTCTGTCAAAGGCAAATTGGGAAGATGGGGATTTTATAAAATTCATTGTGAATCACCACTCCTACACTATTTCTCCTTCCAATACCATCTGTGTAGTACAATTTATACTCAGACCCAGTTTTGGGGTTGGGTTTCCTGACTATCTGGTCTCTTTCTTCAGACCATCAATTCGGCCAACTCCTTGCCTTTACCTGTTAAGGAAGACAAACTGAGAGTAGCAACTCACAAAGTTTTGTTAATTATTTGGCTTGCAATCTCCAGGCCTGCCAGGTTTGAGGCAGGCAAACTCCCAGACTAAGGCTAAACAGCCGCCCCACAATTTGGGAGTCCCTGGTGGGGCTATGTGTAGGTTGGATGAGCCACCCTTAATCAGTAACTATTCCCATCCTTTAAGTGCAAGGTGAAAATGAACAAAGATCTAGCATGTCACCTAGAGTCACATCTGAGTCTCTGGCTGGTGAGGCCTGACAATACACACAGCCTGGCTACTGCTTCCCCCTTCATGGGGTACTATGGCATCCAGTTGGTTCTCTGGAGTGTATACATTGTTTCTGCTTGTCTCAGCATAAAAGACTGCTGCCCAGTATGCTAAAGATATTTCTTCTGTCCCGAGAGGACATAATTCAGATTTTTCCTTCTCCTGCATGAGTTACCTGTCAACAGCTAAAGGGCCCCACCTGTCCTGAGCAGCCTGACTTTAAGGCTTCAGACACTCACCTGTCAAACTCCCACTTTTCGTTTGTAACTACTCCTCCACGAGAAGACAAGTGATAGGACTTCAGTTGTGAGAGGCTGTGTGTTAGGCTGGCCATTTAAAGTATTTTTTTTAATAGGGACTGAGAGTACACCCTTAAAACCCACCCACCAGACCATGGCAACCTTTCCATTATCCTGATGGGGAAAGTAAAATGAGAACTTGAAATAACAGAGCAAATGAGCATAACAGCCGGCATAAAGGAAACCACTGATTGTGTTGCTGAGATATTGTTAGTGCTTCTGCCTAATGGGTAACATAAAGATCCGTGCTGATCTAGCAAAACTGACAAGAATGTCTGCTGGAGAAGAGAGATTCTTTCTGCCAACAGTGAAATACAGGCCCAGCTGGCATGGTTACATAGTGGTCCTGGAAACCTTCAGCAAGCAGGTTTGACATTGAATGATAATTGCCAGTTCACAACAAAACAAATAAAATGTGTTCCTGTGGGAAAGAAAACTATCCAAATAATATACAGCTCGTATTAGAGTTGCAGGAGCCAAAAGATGTAGAGATATCCATAGGTTCATGGGAATTGTGAACTACATAGCAAAGCTTATATCACCACTTTTCTGAATTTGCAAAATCCTTCAGCACTGCTGAAAAGCCTAGACATGGGATTTTCAGCACCACAAGTCATATGGAAGAACTCCATTTTCTTGTGATCAAAGGTATGGCTTAGGTGTAAACACACATTTATGGTACTCCTTTAGTTGTTGGATGTCTTTGCTTATTTTTCTTTGTGGCTAAATTCTACCCACAATTGCAAGGGTGCACCATGTGTATATCTAAGGGAATATTGTCCAATGTTTTGTGAAGTCCTGTGTTAAATCAAATAGAAATAAGATTTTTCCTCCTGTGTTACTTCAACAGTTAATCCAATTTAAATGTAGCAGGGAATTTGACTTTAGAAATCTTTACGCCCCTAGTCTGACACAGCCTGAGTTTGTTAAATTTCAGGGCTCACTGCAAATAATTATATAGGGTTTTTTGTGGAATGAGGATGCATTAAGAAAGAAGACTTACAAGTGCTGATGAGCTGGGTAGGTTGGAAAGATACAATTTGAAATTGTATGAGTAAGTTTTGTATAAAAATTGTATAGATAATACAGACATTTTGAGTATGGGACAGAGGTGTCTTATAAATCAAATTAAAGAAAGGAAGAGGAAGAGGATTTAGTTGTGACCATCCTGATGTAGAAAAAATGCAAGAAGGGAAAGGGTGAGAAATCCAAAAATCATTCTTGGTATGTTTTTGAATGTAGTGGATCATGACTCTGCCATATTTTGCCCATCAGGTATACCGAGAGGGAATTTCGACATCTGCTCCCCCCCTCCCCCCCCCACCCCAGAAACTGGGCAAAAACTATTTATAAAGAGTCATTTGTAGGGGTGTTTGAATTCAAAGTTATGATGAACCCATCTTTTGTTTATATTGCATTTACATTTATAATGATCTCTTTCTGGTGTCCCAAGATTAACTAAATGTAATGTTCAGGGTGAAAGAACTGCAAAATCAGCGGGTGTGAATGCTTCAAAGAGATGCTGGAATATGACAGCCAATAAAACTTGAGCCACAGCTACTCCTAAACATTCAGTCCTATTTGGGATACAATACTACATGGCATTTGCAGTTACTGAATGATAGATGCTCCCTTACATTTGACAGCATGCAGTAAAGTATAATATCGTTGTTCCTTTTGTTGGTTAATTCGTTGAGCAATGTTAGGCATTTAGTCAAATGCTTCAACCTCATTGTCAGCCCTTTAACCAAATGACTAGCAGGCTTAATCATTTGACGGACTGAGGGCAGTTTTTAAAAGGCATTTGGGTGCCTAAAGATGCAGATAAGTGCCTAGTGGGGTTTTCAAAAGCAAAGGCAATGAGGATTAGGCTCCCAGACACTTTTGAAAATCCACTAGTCACCTACCTGATCTCTATGTGCCTAAATACGTTCACAACTCTGGCTCTAAGTGACTGGTATAACAAAGTGGGTGTTGACATAAGGCAGTGTCGTCGTGGCCATGTCGGTCCCAGGATATTAGAGAGAGAAGTGGGTGAAGTGTAATATCTTTTATTAGACCAACTTCTGTACAATAAAAGATATTTTCTCACCCACTTTCTCTGCTGACATTGATTTTACTCTTCTGAGTCTGAATAAGAAAGAAGCAAAGAGAATAGTTAAATGTTTCAGTTTCTCTTCACTGTCTTCTTCAATTACACATGCCAGTTGCAGCAAAATGTCTTAACAAAATAGGCCTTAAATAGTTCAAAGTGAGACCCTGGTTGTGATGGGACATACAGGCACCATGCTGGCAAGGAAGGGATTAATGAAGGCCTATGGACCCAAATGGATTCACCCTGCTCCACCTATAGCAAATGTCAGGTGAGGAGAGTGGAGTTAAATGGAGGAAGCCCTGCTCAATTTAGGGCTGACTAGGAAGGAGAGAAGAGTTCTACTTCTACCTCAGTAAGTGAAGTCTGGTTTCAGCTAAGAGTCTGAGACAACCTGTTGCCCGGATGAGCATCCTGGTGAATGGGATGACCCAGAACCAGGGAGACTGACCAAAAGGACTGGCTGCATGAAGACACACCCTGAGTAGAAGGGAAGGGTCCTGGTAATAACATCTCAGATGACCCTGGTTTAAGCTAATAGCATTCCCTTTATTTTTGCATTTTAATAGTCCAGCAGCTCAAATATTGGAACTTCCATCACAAATCCATGCGCATATCTGTGAAAATCGAAGAACAAAATCTGTTAAGAGCTAAGCTGACCTGCTGGGCAAAGAAAGCAAAGAGAGTTATGCACTGTTTCCTTCAAAAAGAAGATTGTGACAATGAGAAAATTTTCAAACGTATGGTATCAAATTTAAGCATAAATCCATTTTACTTGATTTCCTAACACACTTAGATACAGAACCATGACATATTTATATTTAAGCAGAAGCTGTCTCCTCCGCTGACTGTCTTTTTCTTTAGTTGATTCTGCTATAACATCATTTGCACAATCTCAGTCATTTTTGTTGAAACTTTGATATCTCAAACATGTTTACGTGTCTCTACTGTTTCTCCTGCTCTGTCCTGGATTAAAAGTTTATATTGAAACATAAATATCAGCAGTGGAGGAGTACAGAATATTGTTGCAAAAAAAAAAAAAAAAAAAAAGTAAGCATCATTGCCTTAGAGGAAGGAGTGGGTACAGGAAGCATCCTACCACACTTGTGCCCCTGCTTTCGGAATGAGCTGCTGGTGCTACATATCCTAAAAGGGGGTGAGCTTATGACCTTCCCTTCCTGCCAGCCTGCATATCTTGCCCCTCTCACTGCAGTATGAGCACTTCCCGACTGAGACAATGCATTCAGGAGCGCATGATGACGATGCTGTCCCCTCCACCGCTCTTTAACAATGCAGCAGCTGAGCCCAAATGTGCTTCTCTCTGCATTAAAATGCTCAGAGGAAAGGGGGAGGTGATGTTGTGTTTGTTTTCACAGATTTCTCCTTAGTTCTTGTTTTAACTTCTGATGGGATGGCTGTGAACTTGTGGTCTTCAGCAAAGGGTGACTGTACCATTTCTGTATATGATGAGTTGTTTCACTCACAGTTGAAGCCTGATGGAAAGTAAAACAGATTTGGTACTATCCTAGCACCACTGGTCTTTTTTGGTGTGTTTTATTAATAAGTAACCATACTCTACAAGGACCTTTCAAGCCCATTCCTCTCTCAGCCTTCAGGAGACCTAAGGCTGGGGTGAGGTTTCTTCATGGAGACAATTGGCTGTAAGGAGATGATGAAAATTATTATAAGTATCCTGGTCCACTGCTGAAATCCTGCGGAAGCTTATGAACAGTTTGATGCAGTGATGGAAGGTTGGAATGGAAGAAAAAGAGATTATTCCTATGGACCTTAGGATCCAGCTGTGTTGTTTGAATTTTTCAATAGAATATTAATAATAGCAGACTAACTTTTGTAATACTTCTGTATTTTCTTATTATTCTATTACCTACTGTTTCGCTATGGAAACACTTATTCATGAACACTACAAAAAATAATTTTCATAATTACAGTCAAGCCAATCTAGGCTATCGTAAGTCTCAGGCAGTTGGTGTTACAACATACCAGGGGCATTACAACAGCACCACCTTCTTGCTCCTTATTGGATAAATATTCATAGGTGGTGCAAGCAAACAGTAATATACATAAATTCATCTTTTCTTTCTCCTTATCTTCTTTCAAGGGTTTAGCCAGTGCTCATAACCCCTAATGGCATAAAGCTGGCACGCACAAGACACAGATGCCAAGCTGTGAAAGGTATACTTCCAGAGGCATCTGGTTGATTGGCAGGCTTCACTAGCAGCAATGCTGGTGGGTCCAGAGTTGCCTCTGGGTATGTCACAGGGTTAGATTATGGACGAGTTGTATCCACTGTAGGTTTAGCTTTCTGTCCTTTGTCTAACCTTACATCCAAATCTTTATAGAAGTGAACGTGCTGTGCAAATTTCGTCTGAGATCTAGAGTCATAGCCTGAAAGTTTAATAAGATGTTTGTTAATATTTTGTGTATGTGTATTTTGATTTCACTGTTACCCAGATAAGAGTTTGTACCCATGTATGTGGCCAGATTTCTTTGCCAAAGACAAACCTGAGTGTGTCTAAACCATGGAACAAAATTATACATATTTTAGGAACATTACTGAGTAATCCTGCTCCTTTGTGAAAAGAGGTTTTATCTTAATCATGGACACATCTTAATGGCTAAAATTATAGTCTGCTGAGGCCTTTCCATGGTAAAATTCTTAGGAGGAAATAATTTTCATGGAAGATCAAAGGTAGTCTTGCATTTCAGTTTTTAGTTAATGAGTTCCTTTTGCTTTTACAAAGCTGTGTGTAAATGGTGGTGTAGGTCATGTAATTTCAAAAATTCTGACTTCAACAGAGTGGCAAAACCAAAGAGTTGTGTTTCATGTACGTTTGTGTGATATTTCAGTAATATGATTATGATCATGATTATTATTATGCAAAAGGTCATGCCTAAGGGCATCTGATGGTAATTAGCACTGTATACACAGGTATAAATAACTCTCATTATTATGACCCTTTTGCCTAATATTTTATAGAAATTATGAGCAAAATATGGCCAGTATCACTTCATATTTGACTGTTTTGGTACACTGTTTTTCAAAATACAAGATCTGCAAGGAGCAAACTCTAGTCAGTTATTTTCTTTTATTGATTAGTATGAAAGTATGTCCTCTTCCTAGCATGTTGCATTAAGAAGCATATATCACTGTGTACTGTTATTTAAGATTATATAATCTCTGATTCAGCAAAGTTCTTAAGCACAGCATGTGCTTAAAGCCATCCCTATTCAGCAAGCCACTTTCTTAAAATCCCATTAACATCCAATGGGACATTGGCACATGTTGAAAGTTAAGCATTGGCTTTAAGTGTTTTGCTGAATCAGGACCATAATTTCTGATGGGCAGATTTACAAAGGTATGTCTAGTGGAATTTACAAAAGAACCTAATTCTCACAGATGTCAACTTGCATTTAACCTGCTTAGGCACTTCTGTAAATCCTAATTGGTGCCTATCGGCATCTTTAGACTTCTAAATAAATACTTTGTAAATCTGCCCCTCAAGTCTTATTTTAGAATTCATAATCACCTCAGTTGCTACTATGTACTTTTTTACAAGAGTATCAGGATGTTCAGTTTTAAGGTGGAATAACTATAACAATTTCCTTTGTGGAGCCATCACCAGAAGACATACAACACCCTTGATTAGTCAAAAATTCTGACATGCATTAATTAATCATTTAGAAATAATTGTGGAAGTTTTCTAATTTTTCAAATGTATTTTTCTGTTAAAAATTCTATGAATTACAATCATATTAAGGAAAGGGAGTGATGCAAATGTGTAATAAGGACGTATACTATTTAGTTTTTCACGTTGAGTGCCTTCGATTATACTTATCACATAGTTGCATTATATTTAATTAATATATTCAGTATGTAGGTCTCTGAAATTCATCTAACACAAAAAAATACACAGCAGTGATGATCCTTAATTTTTTTTATTAGTTCAGTAAAGAGTACAAAGTGAAATTCGTCAGTTCCACCTATCTGAGCCACTATCAATATGAAATCTCACAGTACAAATAGATGATTCTGGCACCTTTATGAAACATCTCAATGTTTCTCTTGAAGCAGATGGAGTACAATTGTGTAGGGGTGCTGAAGCCACTCTGCATATTTACAGAAGACAGCAGAACTCAAACTATCAGACACTTTGAAAAATCTGTTTTTTCTTATCATTTGTAGGTGTTTATATCTCATCCATCATCACAGAATATGGGAGAGAAATCCTGTCCCCACTGAAGTCAATGGAAAAAATTTCATTGATTCAGTGCGGCCAGGATTTCACCCTAAGTGTATTGCAAAGAGACAACCAAAATAGGTACATTTTTCTTCCCAACTTCACTAAGGCAACTGGGACTATTGTAGGTATGAAGGGAAAGTTCTTTTATTCTCTCTCTTTCTTCTCTTCTCTTCTGTCTACTCTTTCATTCCTGTCTTCTCTTTTTCCTTTTCTTCCATCACCTACATTCTTCATTGCTGTTTTTCTTGCGATTGTGAGAAAGATAAGACAAAGAAATGAGTCTTCTACTTCACTTAGAAGGCAGTGAATTTTGGTTATTTGGTAGGGGATTCAAAGCTTGGAACAGTTGCTGAGAAAGCCAGGCTTTATACCATTATGGGATTCACCACAAAGGGTGACAGTTTCATACTTCATGAGGAACTTTGCTGTTGAGGCCTGTCCCTGCACCATTACTGTCAGTTGGAATTTTGCCACTGAGTTCAACCAGATCAGTCCCTAAAATAGCTTGAAGAAGAAGATTGGGCCTCATTTTTAATTTATTTTTGTTGTTATTTCTTCTTACACATTTATAAACAGTACTTTGAAAATGTGAGGTGAGACTATTAGCTCTCTACTCCTTTCTCTTTGTGAACTTTCCCAGCTTCTGCTGATCACATCTGTCCTTATTGATAGATCAAAGTCAAGATGATGACATGCTGCTGAATAAACATGTTTTTTGTTATTTTAATTCCATATTGGAAATGTCATATCTCTTAAAGATGTCACTTTATTCTTACAGCTCTTTCAAACATTTGATTGGAGGTCTGGATGATGTTTCCAATAAGGCCTATGAAGATGCAGAAGCAAAAGCAAAGTAAGTGACAACTAATGATTTTGGCTTTAATCTATTAATCTCAGTGTACTGCCTGTACCCCATGTAGGTGTCCAGATACCTAGAATGAGCCAGAAGTACATATGCCCAGAGGAAAAAATTTAGGCACTGAGTTTAAGCACCTACAGGGTTCAGCAGGAATTATGTGGGTCACGGGAGGGGACTTAGTCACCTAAAAAATGGATTTAGGCACATAATAATTAGCTTTGTGGATTTCATCCTAAATATTAAGCTGTGAAGTCTGGAATATCCCTCTTAACACTTCCGAATAAATGAATAAAATCAATTTTTTTTCAGATAAAGGTTAATATTGACTTTACACATAAGTGGTTCTAAGTCAACAATCTATTAAAGAGATACTGAAGCCACTGTTTAAAAATCTGATGTTTTCTCTTTTGCAGATCTCTTTACCATTACCACATTAAGGAAGGGAAATGATTAGACATTAGGATTCTTCTCAAAATCAAACAGGCTACTACTAAAATATACATAGTGGTTTCTCTTTAGTCCTTAGTGGTTTAAAGAAGTCTATATGAAGAATATAGGGTTTTATTGTGGAGAGAAATGGAAAGGAACTAAATACTTATTAGAAGTACTTTGATTTTTAAATTCTTGTAAAACTATCATATAATAAGTCAGTGTCCCATTTTCAGTGTCTTGCATTAATTTAGGTAATTTGAAGTGTACCAATAGAATGAAGGGACATTTTCTATTTATCACTTTGAACACCTTTTTTAACCTATTGCACTTCTCCACAAAGTTGCTTTTCTTCTCATTGTACAGAATTATGGCTCCTTAACAAAACATAGGATTTCATCCTGGATTCCTTATATGAATAAAACTCTCATTTATCTCAGTGAGAATTTGGGGAACAGAAAAAATGCTGAATCAGACTAGAAGCGATCACCTTGCAGCAGATAACTAGGCAGACCTCCTAATTTTATTATGATTGTCAGTAGCAGCTAATACAAAGACTAATTTTAGGAAGTTACGTGTAGTCCAGTAAACTAACCACAGGCAACTAAGCATTGCTTTGGAAAGAGAGTTACAAATATGCCATGTCAGTGCTACTATTTAGATTTCCAGGGGGATGATGTGAGGAGAAAACATGGTAGTAGGAGTGGGGATTTGCCTAGTATTATAACTCCATTATTGCATACACAGCCTTTGTGTAAAGCTTTCATTTTCTAATTCATTAGCAGCTAGTATATGCTGAAAAAAAGTGATGCACTCTTTTCACCATTTCATAGAAAATCCTCTCAGGTTTATGTCATTTTAAGTCATGTTATTGGGATGCAGTATGTGCTACTCAGATGCCATGGTGAACTCGAGTAGGTGTGGTTTAAAAACCTAAAGAGATTAAATTACATCCATATGCAAGTCAACATAATGTCATGCAAGAATGTATTTTCAGTATCTATTGCCCACTTTTAAGGCCCTATAATCACTTAGCTTGTTTAGCCCTAGCAAAACTCTTTAGTAGATATTTTGCTTGAGAAAGCAGTGTAGAATTGGGCCTCTTGTGGAGCAACCCCTGTTTTAGAAGCTAGAAAGTCAATTCTGCTAAACTTCTATCTGGTGCTTTTCCTTGCTTGCCTTCTATATATTTCACACAACAAGAAAGGTGAGGTAGAAGATTCCTAATGTTAGAGACCTTAATTAGGTGGACATTTTTCCAGTAGAAAGAGCTGACAAGCTGATATCACACCTTCTAGGTTCTTACATGCAGCTTTACAAGTCAGGGGTTAGCACCTGCATACAATCCCATGGTGCCAGAGGCATCAATCATGCTATTGCTGCCCCCACCCTTCTCATAGTGATATTTTGACTTTGAAAAGCAGAAGTCATCATTACTGTCTACTTTTACAAAGGTAATAAAGGAACTATTCTTTCAAAAGATGTAGCATTTATTAATTAAATACCATATATGGATTTGCTTGACTTCTTGAAAGCAATTGCCTGGAAAAGGCATGAATAGAACAATAGAAATGACTGAAAAGCTGTGAGTAAAATGAGAAATATTGTCACTCAACAGTTATTATATCTGTATCTGACAAGATAAAATTACTCTTGGAGAAAAATTTACTTGGCAGAAACTTTAACCTGGATTATTTTTCAAATGGCTCTTAATTAACTTCATCTAATTGCCTTCAAAGGTTTATCTTTTCAAAGTTTAAGATTGTGATCTGAAAGAACTTGGCATAGAGAGCATAAGACACAGTTGTGCTTTAGCAAGTGCTGTGCTTTGCAATAACTGAAAATTGCATAATAGTATTTTGTCACTTAGTAGTAGGAATCACCCCATTTTCCACTGCTTATGGTATATAAGCAACAGTTCTTTGAATGAATATGATTTACTACATAACCTTATATCATCAAGTATCAGGGCTATCAAAGATGGTCCACTAAAACGATCAAAAATTCAGCAAGCATCACTGTAAACTATATATACTAAGGACCTTATTCTGAGGTGCTGACCACCCATAATTTCAGTTCAACTGAATATTGTATCACAATGATGTCTGCCATCACTTGCTATAGAAATTACAGTGGAATTTAGCAACTCAGAAAGCCAACAGTTTTTAATATTTTAACCACCGTGTTTTATTATTTATATGTATACTATGCCCTTATGTAATTAGCAAATATTTATTGATCCAAGAAGAATAAAAAATGTGAAAAATATAAATATGGTTTCTGATGTAGTAGAGATGGTCTGGTAACACATTTTATTTATCTGTAAATTTATCCATTCTATCAGAATGACTCTTGATTATTAAACTAGTATTAAACTAAATATTAATGCTTTTATAAGCCCCATTTCAGCAAACACTTAGGCCCTGACTCAGGAAAGCACTCATATTTAAAGAAAACATCTCAGCATGTGCTGAACCTATTGAAGTCACCGGACCTTAAGCAGTGTTGCCAACAGTCATGATTTTATCACAAGTCTTATATTATTTGGTGGTTTTTCTTGAAGCCCGAAGTCTTGGAGTCATTTGATTATGAGAATATCAGTTTTCATCTAAAAGAAAAAGTAAGTTTCTAGCCCTCATGCTTGCAGGGAAAAGCTTGAAAACATGTACCCTAAATGTTCAAACATAAAAAGTTATTTATGATGTTTAATCATATTATTTTGAAGACAGCCTCTTGATTTTTGGGGAAACTGTCTCTTGACTTTTGTAAGCCTGGTGTTGGCAATTCTTCTTAAGCACACATTTAAAATTAATGCTTAATGTTACCCTGATTCAGCAAAATGCTTAAGAGTTTAATAAAATATCTCATTAAAAAGGATAGATCTTTCATCACACAACTTAATCTTGCCAATGTAAATTTAACAATATAATCAATAAAAATATCATTACTTAAGTGAAATGCATAATAATAATCCTTTTAATAAGAAGTTTTTAAAAGCAATTCTTTGACTAATTCATCAGCTAAAACAATATTATAGTTACATCAATGTTAATGTTGTTACACCATTAATAGTAGAACAGAGTGTGATGCTTCCCTGTGGGTACCCAGGATTGTTTGGCACCTCATTACCACCTGCCTTTAGCATGCGGAAGCCATGTGTGTGCCTGCCAAATGTCAGTTCCCTACCGCCACCGGCAACATAAACACTCCACTGTAGATCTCACCAGCCCTGCTGTTATTGTACAGGTTAACCACAGGCACACTCCGACCCTCAAGCCCTTTGAGTGTCTCCTTGCAGTGTCCCACCCCTAGTCCACTGGACACTGACAGTATTCAGATTCTCTAGTTCCAGAGGAAATAATATAGCTTACCAGTTCCACCTCAGATCACTGTTCCACTTCACACATAGCACTTAGATAAGTTTATAGTGAATTCAAGTATAAAGTTTCATAAGTTTATTTAATAATGCATGTAAGTCAAGTAATAATAATTGGAAATTCTGGGAACAAATGGTTACATATAAAACAAAATCATAACATACATTCCAGAGCCTAGAATACCTCTATACTCCCATGTCTTGTAGAATTTGGCTCACCCAAAATCCTTGCAGCACTTTTCAGCCAAGCTTAGCTGCAATCCTCCTTTCATGAGACAAACATGCTTCTCTTTCATCACTGAAGTTTACTCCTAGCAAAATCTCATTGTGTGCAGCTTATAGACTTACGTTTCAGTGAAAGATTTTTTTATTATTTTTGCTGATATAGTTCTATTTTACTATTGAGAATTAATTGTCTCCCTGATGTTATGTTTTCTCTTTCCTTTAGGTTTTATTAATAATAATTACTCTGGCATTGTTATTTAAAATATAGTTCTATATAGTTTAAATATAGTTCAGTGAAATGTGCAAACATGATGTTTTTCAGAGGAAAAAAAACGCAATACTATTCAACTAAACCTAAATAATGTCACGCTATTAGTTTGTGTTAATAGCTGTAGACAAATATTTCAAGGTTAAGGCTCACAGGATGTTTTTCACTCATGGAATGTCAGGAAACTTACAGTTTAAAGCTTTAGGCTTTTTGAAAATGTAGGCTTTAATGCATTGTACTTGGGGACATTTTGGGACACATTATCAAAGGTCCCTCATAAATGATCTGCCAGTGATCTGGTGCATCTGTTTGTGTACACAAATGAATTTGTGAATTCCAAGGTGCACATTCTAGCCACACCCTATACACATGGGTAAAGGGTGGAATCTGTCTCCACCTTTTTGCTCAGATGAAGGTGGTGGTGGTGGTGGAATGGGCTGCCAGAATGAATGACTGGGAGCACCTAGGAAACATTCCAGTTAAGTCAGTGAGAATTCTTTCTGGGCACTCCAACTGCTGTGGGGCCCATCTGCTCACCACCAATTCATAAGAGGTCATGTAGGGCAGAACCTAGACTCAAATGGGCAACTGTCCATGCAAGTGCCTAGTTTGTTTGTGCAAATTGGAAGGGCTTACATACACAACCTGTGTTACCAAGAGCATTCCTCCAAACCATTTGAAAATATGGCCTTTTAGTATAAAGTGCTGGCAATCCATGGATTTTTGCAGTGAATATTATCAGGATGTTATCAACTACAATATGTATTACAAAGGGCTTTGGTTTTGTGTATTTTGTAGAAACATATGTCTGGGAACCTTTTTAGCCATGGCTGAAATCATCTTGTTAAAATCATGTTAAAAATAGTTCCTATGTGCCAATTAAGGACTATAATTTAGTTAGGACCTGACATTTTTACTGAGCCGCAGGTACAGTATTTTCTGAAAGAATAGGTTTACTCATAGATCCAGGATTTCTCTATAATGAAAAGTATTTTCTGGCTTATGGCAGTGTAAATGTTTGGGCAGTTTGAGCATGTGAAAGCCATTTTTTTAATTTGCTGAAGTCAATGCCAGGATTTGCATACATACAAGGGTAGCCTACAAGTGCAAAAAGAGTGTTAATGCTATAAAAACAGTATTTTCAGTTTCCTCTTTCAGGTCATAACTCTCCTAATCAATTATTGTAGTGGAGAAGAAATCTCATTTGGCCTCAGCAGTTAGCAGACGTATATTACTGGCATTTTATTAACTTAAAATTTTATTACAGTTTAAATATATTAACACTCTGAAATCCATATAGAATACAGTTTTGTAAGCCATAGATTGTAAAGTATTTGGCAAACTGTGGGATTTTTTCCTTTCATTAGAGATCTTAGAGTGTAATGGGATGATCTGGATCTCAATTATTTGTTGCTTTCATGTTGCAGCCCACCGTTAACTCTAGTTTGTGTCCAAGTATATCATAGGATTTCCTGTTAAGATAGCTGTAATAAATAGGCATATAATTGAAGACCAAGAAAAAGTGACTGGAATTATCCAATTATTTTAAAAGCTGAGACCATATCAGAATATATTGCAGAATGGTCATTCCTGACTGCATGTACTGAGGGTTGCAAAATAAAGTTTCCTTTTAAAATCAGAAGATGTTGCTTATTTTAATGCTGTTGTTATTCATGAAAAGGCTTACGCCATTTATATTGTGCTTAAATGGTCATGAGCATTATAATGGTGCAACAGCAAATTATTCCAATGCAAAGAAAAGATAGGAAGACTAGTAAGAGATCAGTATGGCTCCATCTGGCCCTCTTTATTGACCTGAAAATCAAAAGGAACCTAACGAAAAGTGGTAGAAGATGACCGAACTAGGATGAATGGTCTCAAGTTGCAGTGGGGGGAGGTCTAGGTTGGATATTAGGAAAAACATTTTCTCTAGGAGGGTGATGAAGCACTGGGAATGGGTGGAATCTTCATCCGTAGAGGTTTTTAAGGGCCAGCTTGACAAAGCCCCAGTTGGGATGATTTAGGCTATGTCTACACTGCAGCACTAATTCGAATTACAGAAAGCGATTTATAGAAAGCGCGGCAGAGTGTCCAAACTACAGTGTTTGTGCTGGTTTCTTGCGTCTACACTGGCCAACCTTAGTTCGAATTAGAAAGCAGTGCAATGTGGGATTTTCATGCTGTTTTTTTACTCCCCCAATTGCCATTGCTGCAGGGCACATGGAGCCAGCTGAACTATGCTCTCATTTTGACTGTGACAAATACATCACAGCTTATCCTGGATTACTTTAGAACTGTATGCTGTTTGCCTTTTATGCTCCCCTCCCCCCCCCCCCCGCACCCCCTGTATATTGCTTGCCTTTGATTTTTCCCTTCACCAAATGAACCCCCCCACCTGTATGCTGTTTGCCTTTTATGCTCCCCCTAGTACCCCATGTATATTGCTTGCCTTTGATTTTGATTCTACATGTGTCTGTAGAATGTAAGATAAATAACAATGGAGTCAGTTAGTATATTAATACAGTGATACAAATGTTTCCATTTCACTGATGGAAAGCATGATATAATGTATCCACATGTAGCCCTGTGAATAAACTCTTAAGAAAGTATCAATTTCTATGATTGGCCACTGAAACAATGTAGCAAAGAATTTCCTCTCACTGCTGGCATTTAAAATGCATTCACCACACGGGAAAGGGGGTGGGTGGTGAAATCTTTCAAAGGGACAAACTTTAAAGGGTAAACTTTCAAAGGGACAAATCTTAAAGGGACAAACCGCAAAGGGCTTGCTGGGCAGTTAAAACGCATTCACCACGCAGGGAGAGGGGGGTGAAATCTTTCAAACCCTTAAAGAGACAAACTGCAACGGGATTGTTGTGGGGGGGGGGGGGATCGCAGCTTGGATTTTAAACCCATTCACCACAGGAAATGAAGATTTAAATCTTCCCGGGGCTGCTTTGGGGGAGGGTACTGAAATGGGGCATCATGGGATAGTCTGGAGGCCAATTAATTCAAATTAAGTCCCATTGCATCCACACTCACACTAATGCGAATTAACTGATGCGCTTCAGGCACTAATCCACTTGCAGAGGTGGTTTTATTAATTCGATTTTAAAGGCTCCTTAATTTGAATTAACAATGCGCAAGTGTAGACACGGGAGCAATTAATTCGAATTAAGGGACTTTAATTCGAATTAAGCCACAAGTGTAGACCAGGCCTTAGTTGGGGTTGTTCCTGCTTTGAGCAGGGGTTGGACTAGATGACCTCCTGAGGTCCCTTCCAACCCTAGTATTTTATAGTTTCTACTATGAAAAAGTAGAAACATGGACAAAATGTGAAGAATGAGTACAAAAGAATAGTACAAGCAAGTAGTGACAAAATCAGAGAGGATAAAGCACAAAATGAATTACACCTTGCAAAGGACATAAAAGGTGATAAGAAGTTCTATAAATACATTACGAGCAAGACAAACAAACATAGGGCCTCTGTTAGTGGGGAAGGAGAGCTAATAAACGATGAAATCAAGAACGCTTGGTTATTTTAATTTTGTTTCAGTCTTCATTAAAAGGTAATTTGTGACCACATACTCAAGACAATTAATGTTAACAACAAGGGAGAAGAAATGCAAATCAAAATAGGGAAAGAACAGGTTAAAGATAAGTTAGATGTATTCAAGTCGGCAGGTCCTGGTGAAATTCATCCTAGGGTACTTAAGGAACTAGCTGAAGCAATTTCAGAACCGTTAGCAATTATATTTGAGAACTCATGGAGGACAGATGAGCTCCTAGAGGACTGGAGAAATAGTACCTTTAAAACTGGACCAAAGAGGACCTGGGGAATTATAGACCAGTTGTACCTTAGATACCGGGAAAGATTCTGGAACAAATTATTAAGTGATAATAGGATAATAAGTAACAAGCAGCATGGATTTGTCAAGAAGAAATGACACACCAACCTCATTTCTTCTTTGACCAGTCTACTGGCATAATATATAGGAGGGGAGAAGACATGATACATCTTAATTAAGTAAGTTTTTGACACTATCCCACATGACATTCTTATAAGTAAACTAGGGAAATGTGGTACTAAACGGTGAATGCAAAACTGGTTGAAAGCCTGTACTCAAACAGTAGGTATCAATAGTTTGCTGTCAAACTGGGGAGTTGTGTCTAGGGAGGACCCACCAGGGGTCTGTCTTCGGTCCAGTATTATTCAGTAATTTCATTAATGACTTGGATAATGAACTAGAGAGTTTGCTCACAAAATTTGCAGATGACACCAAGTTAGGACAGGTTGCAAGAAGACTTTGGAAGACTGGATTAGAATTCAAAATAGCCTTGACAAATTGGAGAATTAGTCTGGAATCAACTAGATGAATTCATAAAGACAAGTGCAAAGTACTACACTTAGGAGGGAAAAATCAAAATCCGCAACTACAAAATATGGAATAACTGGCTAAGCAATAGTACTGCTGAAAAGGATCTGGGGGCTATAGCGGATCACAGATTGAATATGGGTCAACATTGTGATGCAGTTGCAAAAAAGGCTAATGTCATTCTAGCGTGTATTAAAAGGAGTGTGGTATGTTAGAGAAAGGAGGTAATTGTCCCACTCTACTCTTCACAGTTGAGTTCTCAGCTGCAGTACTGTGTTCAGTTCTGGGTGCCATACCCTAAGAAAGACATAGACAAATTGGAGCGAGTCCAGAGGAACTCAACAAAAATGATGAAAGGTTTAAAAAACCTGACCTATGAGGAAAGCTTAAAGCATTGGATATGTTTAGTCCTGAGAAAAGGAGTCTGAGGGGGGGACCTGATAACAGTCTTCAAATATGTTAATGGTAGTTTTTAAGGAGGATGGTAATCAACTGTTCTCCATTTCCACTGAAGGTAGGACAAAAAGTAATGGGATTAATATGCAGCAAAAAAGATTTAGATATTAGGAAAAACTTTCTAAATGTAAAGGTAGCTAAACTCTGGACTAGCCTTCCAAGGGAAGCCCTTTAACTGGAGGTTTTTAAGAACAGTTAGACAAACACCTGTCAGGGATGGTCTAGGTGAACTTGTTCCTTCCTCAGTGCAGGGGCTGGACTAGATGACCTCTCGAGGTTCCTTCCAGCCTTACATTTCTTTGATTCTATAGTGATAGAGTGCTCTGTTTAACTCACAAGGTGTATATGAAATTGGTTTTATAAAAACAGGACACTTCTATTCCTGTAATAATCAGTCTGTTTTCCTCTTGCTATCTTGAGCTTTAGCTATCATAATGAGATGTGTCAGATATCAGTTAGGCTGAAAAGCTACCAGAAGATAAAAGTGACTTTGAAGCTGGATGCTATATTAATATTTTATTGCACTGATTTATATGGTTAAGGCTGTAGAATAGAAAGGGGTCAATTTAAATTGTTGGACACCAAAAATTTCTCAATGTTTAGTTTAGCGAAACAAGAAATGGTAGGCCAACACAGGTATGTGACTTCCCCTATTTTAGTCACAGGGGTTGTTTTACGTATGTTAGGGTATACGATGATTAAAGCCAAGCAAAATAATCGCAATTATTAGCCTTGCTCATTTTATTATTAAAGAAAGAGAAAACATTAAGCAAACTAACACAAATGACAGAAAACAATTGATAAACTGGTTACTTCCATTACAGTCTCTTCTGTATTTCTCTCTGTGGAGAGCTTTTAACAGAGATTACATCTCAGAGTGAATCAGTGCTGAGGTGCTTTTCTCTTGGTAAGTGAAGACAAAGGTATTATTTCCCAAATTATTGAGAGTCAAGTCTTAGTATATCTTTAGAAAACTAAGACTGTTTATAATTGGGCAAAATAATTAAAGGGGTGGTGGATCCTGTCCAGTTATCATTGTTTATCAAGTTTATAAATGGGCAAAGTAAACAATCCTTAAATAAATCCTAGGAAATCAGAAG
Source organism: Emydura macquarii macquarii (assembly GCF_026122565.2). Classification (NCBI taxonomy): domain Eukaryota; kingdom Metazoa; phylum Chordata; order Testudines; family Chelidae; genus Emydura; species Emydura macquarii. The sequence goes on along the minus strand of NW_027131527.1, from coordinate 18,137,372 downwards.
TGTTTAAGTAATTTACATTGAAGAAGCCATTTAAGGAGCTGTCTTTTTATTCAGTCAATTTTCTGAGACATTTTTCTAATTTCACTAGCCTTTAAAAGGTTTTTAAAAAGTCCAAACACTCCTGTTCTTTATATAAAGGCTTTTAATTCTCAAAATAGTCATTTAAAATTAAATATTTCTTCGAGTCTTTAGTGTAAATTGTTATGGAAGAAGTTGTTGATTCTCTATAACAATTTTGGAGGGATGATGATTTTTGTTTTCCTGAGTTGGGTGAGGTAGTTACTTGAACACTGCCAGTATCATTTAATTCCATATTCGTATACATATTCTATACTTCCATGGCTTCTTGTACTAGTAATCAGATTATCAAGGTCATTAGATTTCAGGTGAATACATAAAGCATTTTCATCATTTACATCATTTACAATGTTCTTAGGAAACTATATTAGGAGCTAACATATTTGTAAGTATGCATTTCACAAAGATTTTTGCCATTTCAACATTTAAGAAATAAACAAAAGGTTTTTAAAATATTTCCAACAATATGTATTTTTCCTAAAGTTTTAAAGACACAAGCAAAGCTTTTGCTTGCAAAGTGGGTTGCTAGAAGCCCACTTTGCTGGAAGGTTTCCTTGTTCTGATAACACATCTCTACAGTCCTTTTGCAATTTAATGCATAAAGAACATCCTTACATTCTTTAAAGGATGTGACCAGGTTGCCTTTGCGGTGACCCCTTGTGGCCTATCAAGGTATAACTCACTCTGTTAGTAAGTTGCTTTTCTCAGTGAAGTCCCAGATAGCAGTGCTTTGGCCGTCCAGCCAAGGAACATTTCACTCCTGCCCCTTCAGGGATGTTAAGGTTCAAAGGAAACCAGGAACACAAAATAAGCACAACTAAAAACAGGGTCGCCTGACAAACCTTTGGTACCCACCTTTCCATTCCAGGCTTGCTTCTGAACAGTCCATGCTTCCACCAATCCCCAGGGTCTGCTTGTCCCTTTTAGTAGGGACTCGTCCATCCAGTAGCCTAACCCAGTATCTGGACAGCAACTAGGCTTCTCTCCAATAAAGATAAAGAAGTCTGCTCTCCTTTCTGCTCAGCCCTGCACTGGTCTAGGTGTCCTCCCTTTTTTTAAAAAGCCCTCTCCGCATCTGACATATGTTGCAGGTGTAGTAGGACAGAGCCAGTTGGGTCCGTAGGCCTTTATAAACCCCCTCATTGCCAATCTGCCTCATTAACCCTCTAGTTGCTAGTGTGGGGACTATCTGCCCTATCATGCAGGACCAGGTCTTTCCTAAAACATTTTCCTTTAGAAAGTTTGTTTTCTTGAGATGAAGGATTATATCTATACCTTCTGTACAAGAAGGAGATGTCCTGATTTAGATGCCATTCTCTTAGGTTTTTTTTCTCTCTTTACCCAAGATCTTTAGAGCTACAATCTATTTTTATAGCAATTAAACTTTTATTCAACATTTTGTACAAAGCAAAAAGTTTAATAACCAATTCATCTTTTAACATAGCATAAAATAAAATAGTATAGACGTTAAAGCAAAGTAAAGTTAGGAGAACTGCCTTTTAAAGTTTGTATAAGCACACACTAGATGTCATAAATAGTATTAAGGCCAAGGAGGTGTTATCTTGTCTTTGGGGTAACAGAAATTAGAAGCCTTTTGCAATTTTTTCTGAATATCTTATAACATAACTAACTAAAATGTATGCAGGTATTTTTCTTGACATGCATACTTGTAGCTAATATTCAGTAAGGCACAGATAAGTTTGTAAAATATCATTTTTGCATCAATATTGAGGTGTCTCCACCACAAGGTCCATTCATTGTGAAGATCATGAATTGCATTCTGGAGAAAATAGAAAAAAACAAACAAATAAATATAAAAATATGTCTGGAACAATTTTTTCTATGGGTTAATGCCAAGAATATTGTACTGATCCAGTTAAGGTACTTACAGTTTTGCATAACAATCTTGGGAGCAAATAGTAGCTCAGAATAGGGACCTTCAGTGCAATTCTCTTCTATACCAGAGCTCAGCTCAGCACTTCTGAGGAAGGCTTTAAGCCACTTTTTCATTCACCCAATCTCTGGGGCTGTATAGTTGGCCCCCCAGAACAATTTAGAGCAGTCTCAAAGCTGTTCTAAATTGCGCCAGTTTGTAATCAGCCCTAAGGTGGTCTTACACTATCAGGGATCAATGGGGTGCTGAGTATTCTAACTGAATGCCCTCTCACTACTAGGACTTATTCTGCAGTACAGGGGATACAAAGTAGCCTAGCTAGAGGCCATTTATTTTCTCTGTAGAATGCAAGCTCACCTATAGTGCTGCAAATGACAAATACTAATAACTGTCAATACATTATCATCAAAACTTTTCACTGATGCTTCCAAGTTACATTTTAGGATCTACAGATTTAAGACATGCTAGGGTGCTAGAAATATTCCCTGGATCATTTGCTATTTCCCTTTATAAAGACTCCAACTGCTATTGAAACCAATGGGAGTTAGATCAGGCCCCAAATCTGCAAGCAAAAACCGGGAAAGGGGACATTAAAGAGAATGCTGAGAGAGGAGAGAAAGAAAACTATAGCTAGGAGTTACCTGTCAGTCTGTCTATATGAATAGCCTGAAATCGGAATAGTCAGCCAAAGAAATGGAGTCATATTCTGAGTTAGGGAGAATTAGTGAGCAGGGCTGGGAAATCAAAATGCAGAAAAACATAGAACAGGACTTCTTGTTGCCCAGACATCTTCTGTACATTCAGGGTGCTGGGACTGTACGTAAGGGGCAGACCTGGGGAGGCAAATTGTGCAGCATCAGAGGAGGAAGTACATGGCAGATGGACGTTGACATATATCCATTGGCTTTTCTTAGCACATGTGAAAAAGGTTAGAACAAATAAAGAAAATACTGGTGTGATAGTTATATCTGTGTGTGTGGTGTTTGAGTTTGTGGTGTCCATGGTTGTTTAGCTGGAGGGGAATGAAGTGAGTATGTTAGGTCCAACTTTTAAAAGTGAATGAATATGAATTGTTTTCTCTGGAAAAGTTAGTAAGTATGTTATCCAAACAGTGTGTAGCAAATTCAATTGACCCTCAATGGTAATTGCATTAAATTTGGAGACTAACTCTATCACTGAAGTGTGAAATAGAAGGATTTTAATCCTGCTTTAAGTGAAAAATTCAACACAACCTTAACTACAGAGTCCTACTGACACCTTCATTATACTAATAGCCAAGGCACAAAGTCAACTTAGTTTATCCTTTTCTTTCTTTTTACATATTTCCCCCCTAAAAGCTCAAATACAATTTCAATGTTTTGTATCTTATTAAAGTTTTTTTCCCTGTAGTTCTAATTTCAGTCTACTTAAAGCATTTAAAAATGAGATGACATCAGTGGGAATTTTACCTGTCTAATATCTCTAGCAATTTATCAAATATAGGTAGGGCTGGTGTCTCTGTCTGTTAAGTGTTCCAGACATCTCACATTATAACAGCCTGTTTACAGTTGCTTATAATTCTGCCACACTTTGAGCATTTGGGCTGAATTTTTCATGTCATGTGTCCTTGCTGCAGGCTGATAGTTAATTATTTTTGAAAATTTCAGCCAAAATGATTCAGCTATATCCAAGATAATAAGGCTAAGGAAAAGTATGTCGTTTTGCCCATGTTAAAAATTTCTTGCAACCTTTTTTTAAAAAGCACTAGCAACCCATGCTTTGAACTTGAAATTTGGCAGGGAAATGCCCTTTGTGTCAAGGACGTGACTTTTGTCATGTCCACAAAATGCTGCCCAAATTTGGTGAAGTTTGCACATGGAAGTAGGGACTTCTTAGATTTTTAGCAGCTAAATTCCATGAATGTATCTTCTGAATTGTTTCAGCCAAGGACTGAGCAGGCATCTCCTGCAGCTGTGGGCTGCTGTGAGCCGTGCTGGGTCCAGGCATTTGACCTGACTGCAGGGAGCCTGTTTCTCCTGCACTTTCAATAACCCCCAACAGGGCCCCAGTATGGAAGCTGCTTGATTGGAATGCAAAGGGAACAAGAGGCAATTAAGGGACTAGATTGGGACAAGGAGTTGGGGGGGCAGAAACTGAGTCTGGAAAATGAGGGGAAGGGAGAGAGAAAAAACTGAGAGTGGGACCTGGGATGCAGAAATGGGGGGAAGGGGGGGGCAAGGGATACTGGGACTGGGAGCCAGGGAGGGGAAAAGGTTGGTGAGGATTGAGAAACAATATGTGTGAGGACACTCAGATCATATGAGGAGCCTGTGGAGGGGAGGGAACTAGAACTAGCTGGGCAAGGAGACTAAGGAATAAAGGCAGATTCATAATGACTGGGCAAAGAGACTGGGATTGTGGGGGGGAGGGGAGAATGGACTCGGGACAAGGAGTCCAGAAGATGAGACTAGCACTTGCTTGGTGAAGAGATTGTGACTAAGATGAGAAGCCTGAGGAGCAAAGGCTGGGACTGGCTAGGTGAGGAGAATAGCACTGGGACAAGGAGCCAAATGTGGGGAAGAGGCGGGACTAGGACACATGCACATGTTGGAGGGGACATGGCAGAAGGTGTGAAGCTTGGGGAGAATGTGCCTCAAAGAGCACACTCACCACCAGAGCCTGGAATGGAACCTCTATTCCTGAGACACACCAATCATCTGCTGTCAACAAGTATCTGTGAAACCCACTGGCAAATGTCCCATCCCTCTCTAGTGCTGGTCCTCATTAGTTAGCTCAAGTGGCAAAGATGTGTGCTGTGGATCTAAAATTTCCAGTTCTGTTGCTGGCACATGCGCATGTCAATATATTGCCTTTTTTTCAGTTTGCTTATTTAAAACCTGAGGAAATTACAACAAAAAAGCTACACTAAAAGAACATTATTGAGGTTGCACACTTCTCACAGGTGATCACTAATTGTGTGGTCCTCATTTTTGGGTGGCCAATTTGGGACCCTGGGGCCTGATCTGAGAAGTGCTGATTTCTTAGCTGCATCTGAGGACAATGAGAGCTTTGCTTTGAACATATGAATTATTATATAATGCTGAAAAATCAGATTCTAGTTATCTTAGATGAGGCACCCAAAATTAGTGGTACTTTTAATCCCTCTGTCTCAGTTCCCTTTCTGTAAAGTAGGGCTAATCTGCTCATCTCACAGTGTTGCTGTGAAAATATATTCATTATTCATGAAACACAGTACTATATTCATCTATTTCTCGCTTTCCTTCTGACAATTCCTCATCATCTGCTGTTGAAAGGGTAATAAATTGAGCTCACAATTTAATTAATCACACTTTTAATTTTTGTATGTAGACTGAGATTAGAACTATTTTTAAAATCTAGATAAAATGAAATGTGAGTTTGTAGGAAAACCAAATTTATGCAGAATTTATAGTAAATCCATCAAAATCTAATCTACCCTATATGCTTGGCTGTTAACATAAAATTCCCTGAAAGTTTAATAGAGTTATTAATTGTATCTAAATTAAAAGATGAGATAATTTGTTCATAGTTGTATTTCAAATAAATTTTGCTTTAGTCAAAGGAGTTAATCAGTTCTCCCTCCCTCCCTCGTACCCACACACATACACTCTAACCTTTTGATTTTTAACTTACTGTATGTTTCCATTCCATGGATCCTTTTTCAAATTAGATTTCCAGGTGTAAACACACAATACCAAAAAACTTTTCTTGCATAAAACCGTAAAGGTAATGTATTTTATTGCTACCAAAATAATTACCTATTTAGCCTATTAAAATGTTGAACCGTATACAGTATGTATAAGTGCAACAACATCAATTTCATTTGTGTACCCAAGGCAAGAAATGGATTCACTGAATTTTGATTTCCTACTTCTAATTACTGTGTTGTGAATTAATACACCATCAACCAACTCCATCAAAACCACAGATGCATTTTAATATGTTCAAATATCTCAATTTAATTTAAATCATAAGATTTGATAGATTTCCTAATCTTTTCTGTTTTAAGAAGATGACTTCTAATAAAGGCGCATTTCTTCCACACAGTGATCTTAAAGGATCATGTCCTCTTTATTTCATTTAGAAAATTGGTTTTGTGTGTGTGTAGAGGATATCATTTAGTTTGTGTGCTTCATCAAGTATTTTTAATTCATTTAGGAACCAATAATTAGAAATGTGTTGCCAATATGTCAGGTAAGATGACTTTGACTACTTTTACATTTAAGAAAGTGAGGAGCAGTCCTTGTTTTAAAGTTTTGACTCAGTCCCTGTAAATGCTATTGCTGGAGGGAAAAGACATTTCACCCTGACTTTTGGTGCTCTTTGTCAGCTGTTTAAAATTCAGTATCTTCATAGCTTGTATTCTAATTTCATGCACATAAGGAAGATGAATGGCTCAAGTTCATGATTTCAGGATTTGCTAACTGAAAGATGTTTTATGTCCTAATAACCTATGATGCCTACACATTATGTTTAAAATGTATGTAAAAACTGAAATGCTATATATTTTGGTTTAGTTTTAGGTGACCATTTAATCACTGAAACAATGTTCAGTAGGCTCACTCTTCATTATTTTGCATAATATGTTATCAGCAAGAAAATAAAGCTCTGAAGTTCATGTCTCAGGAAAAAGAAAGCCTTGCATGCAAATTCATGCTGTTTCAAATGCTCCCTTCCTACAAATTAAGGTTGACATCTGAAAAAAATCATTTAAATTGTTTCATTGGCGCAATCTTGACTAAGTCTCTGATTAGAATATGAAGGACCTGATTCTGCAAATTAAGGACAATTTGTTTGGTGCTGAACACCCTGGACATAACAGGACATAACAGTCTTATACATAACATAACTTCTCTTCCAGTTAGTTTTAAAAAAATATCCAAGAACTTTAACGTTGCTTATGTGAATTTATTAAATACAGAAGCAATGTTAAGGGAACTTTTTCTCTATTTCTCTACAAGAATCAATCATTTTCTTAAGAAAACATTAAATATACCTTCAGCCTGTTAGCTGGGGAAGTCACTGTCTGACGGTTTTAGAAAGGGAACAAAGTAGTTAAGTTTCTCAAGAGAAAGAGAGAAGAATAGATAACGATTTGGATATGAGGTCTTTGACAGTAGAAATCCTGCAATTTCCCATCCCTTACAGCACTACATAAAGGTTGCTGATGGCCTCTGTGGACATGAGGAGAGCTGAACAACCTACTGGGTAAAGGGCACTTTTACAGTCACTCCTTTTGAATGTCTTCCAGCATTTTGCGATATTGTTTTGAACTTGAAAAAACTTATTCAAATGTTTGTTTGACTTGCAGCAACTGCTGTGCCATTTAACAGAAAAGCCTAACATAAAAAAAAGCAGTTTGGGGCATGCCACGGGCCATAACACTCAAGAAGTCAATAATTAATTCTTTCCTTTATGCCATTGGATGTCAAGTTTTGACTTTAACAAAAAGACTGTTTCTACACGCACCTGACCTGCATAAATATCTATTTTATTTTCTACTAGTTTTTAACAGAAGAGCATAAAACACTCTGAGTGCTAATAATGACGGGTGAAGGCCCCACACTGGACTCTTCCATTCCACATGACCCCTGTGCTAAGGCAATACAAAGAGTCTAAGTAGCCATTCAGGGAACTTCTGCATCCTGTGTGTGCTATGGTGCTGTTGCCATGGAGACTGACATGAGAAGTGGCATTAAGGGGAGGTTAGGGAATTATGCATGGAATCTTCAGTTACATATATCCAACGGCCCTAACACCCCATGCAATCAGATTGGAGGGATGAGCTATGTATTGTAGTACATAAACTGGAGTGGTGGCTTCAAAGGAAAATTGTGCGGCAAATGTGCTCTATACCCAAGTTGAGGTTGTCAGTTTTGAGCTCCATAGCTTTGGTGCACTTCATCAACATAAAACTTAATTATTGGTTTCACACAGGAAGCTGTAGCAGAGGCAGGAATTGTACCTAGTTCTCCTGAGTTCCACTCCACCTCCTTAGCTGCAGGAATGTCCTTCCTTCCAGTAAGAATACTCCTAAAAGCTGATTAACTTTCTATGAAAATCTAAGAATCTTTTCATGACCAGCACATATAAAAGGATTAATTTATCTGGTACCTAGAAGAAATTTCTCATGGGTTTCCTCCATATGGGATTATGCCTCTGTTACCTCAAAGTATGACCTGTGCTTTGTGCTATGAACAAAGCGATTTACACAGTTACCAAGGAGGGTGGTCAAAAATGGCTTTATGACATCTTTGGTCTCCTCTGATCCTCGTACAATCTGCATTACCTTTCAGTGGCCTGAGGTTCTGGCTGTTGATGATAACTAGAGGATAGGGAGGCTCATCCATGCCCCTTTCGGTGTCTATCACTCTGCACTGGCCACAAGGAGGATGGTGGTGTAGAGATCTGCCTTTGATGCCTTGCATCACTCAAGGATCCCCATATGCAGAGGAGAATCTCTTATAGCATATCCACTGGGATTAGTGCTGCTTTGTGCCAGAGGAAAAGCACAAAGGTGCTCTATTGCACCAGATAATCATGGCCTATAGTTTTAATTCTATTGATTTTTTTAAATTTTGTAAGTCCCCGCATAGAGTCAGAGCGTGGTGCAGCTGCAGTTCAGCGGCGGGAGACATTATTCAAAGAAGGGGGAAGAAACCTTATTTCCTGTAACAGTGGAATTACTCTAATCCACGAGTAGTGGAATCCCTCCATTATGAGTATATTAATTTCCTCTTTTACTATTTTTTGCTTCTGAAAAAGAATGTGCCTGCCCTATAGCACCCCTGTTGGCAGAGTTTGGCTCTGTAGGCATGCCTTGCCTCAGTTTCTCCTCCCCAGTGTTTTCTGTCTTTCCCGGGATTTATGTGTCTCAGCTTTCTGGCTGGGTGACTCTGATTTCAATCTCCTTTTGGGATAATAAAACATGAGCTTTAGGAACATAAGACATACATTGGAAGCGACCCCGCCCCCCCCCCCCCCCAGAGTTGCTGAACTCTGCCTCCTACCATCACAAGCAACCCTATTATAAAATCCCACTCATAAATTTGTCCAGCTTTCTCTTAAAACTAATTAAGTTGGTTTCCCCCACAAATCCTATTGGGAGGCTGTTTAGTGCTCTTGAATTTCATCCCATTTCTGTTACTCCAGTGTCATCCAGATCTTCCAGTATACTATCCCAATCCTCCTCTGTATTGACAATGCCTCCCAACTTTGTATCATCAGCAAATTTCATTACAACAGTCCTACTTTTGTTCCAATGCCATTAATAAAGACATTAAATAAAATTGGTCCCAAAACCAATCCTTTAAGAACTCCTCTAATACCCTCCCTCCAGTCAGATAATTCACCTTTCAGCACAACCTCTTGCCTTCTCTCCTTTAGCCAGTTCCTTATCCACTTTCTAATTCTTGTACTAATCCCCATTTTCTGTAATTTAATAATTTCCCATTTGTTGTCATGTCAAATGTTTTAGTTGAAGTCCAGATATATTAGATTTATTGCATTTCTTTTATCTAAAGAAGGAAATCAGGTTAGTCTGGCACAATCTGTCTTTGTTAAACCCATGTTGCATTATATCCCCTTTTCCATTCACCACTAAAAATTCTTTCCTTCACAATATGTTCCAAAGCCTTTCAAACTACTGAAGTTAACATAACAAGTCTGTAACTGCCTGGACCACTTTTTTTCCCTTTTTTTAACTATAGGTACGTCAGCCATTCGCCATTCATACAATGCTACCCACAAATAGATAGATTTATTTAAAAACCTTGCTACCAGACTAGCAATCTCATGTTCCAGTTCTTTTAGTATATCAGGATGGAAATTATCCAGTTTCCCTGAGTTGGGAACATTAAGCGCTCTTTGAGTTTCTCTTCCACTTCAGCTGTAGTAATTCCCATTTCTATACACTTATGTCCATCAGTCATTCTGCCTTCATGATCATGTTCCATATTATCATTTTTACTGAAAATTGAGGCAAAGTATTCATTTAGTTTTGTGACTGTATCTAGGTTATCTTTAATCTCCTCTCCTTCCACTGTGCACAGTGGTCCAACCTCATCCTTCCTTATTCTCTTTGTATTTATATAGATAAAAAAAATCTTCACACTATATATTTTAATTTCCTTGGCAAGAGCCAATTCAGCTTGACTTCTAGCATTTCTCACTTTTATTGCTACATTTTCTAACCTCCACAATGTACCTTTACTAATTAATCCCTTTTTGAGTCCCTTTAGATTCTCTGCTTACTCTTAATAAACTTTTTGAGGTGGTTATTCATCCAGCTGGGTCTGGAGACTTTCCCTATAGGTTTTTCCCTACTTGGGCTCCTCGTCAGCCCACACGTTGGGTTCAGTTCCCACTCCCTTCTGGGTTACCTCTCAGTCTCTCTGCCTCCCTCACAATCTTCTGCAGACCCTCATTCAGGACCCTCCACAGAAGTCTGCTCACTCTGTGGTTTCACTCAAAAACAAAATATTCAGTGCTTTTAAAGAAATCACCCAACTGATAAGGCCAATTGGGTATAGGCATGGCTAATCTAGCACAGGTGTGGCTGAGCACGGCCACTCTTAAAGGGGCAGCCAACCTGTGACTACTTCTATTCTTCCCTCATATGCAGACATCAGAGCTCAATGTCCAGGTTCCATAGCCAGATGACAGCCCTCTGTATCAAGGAAGGCTAGGCACTCCCCCAGATGTCAAGGCGGGCACTCTTTCACTGCATGACCTATTGTTGGCAACACTGCTCCACAGTCACTGTATGCTGGTGCCTAGTTGCAGCAACTCTGGATGAGCCAGAGAATAGCCTGTTAAGGATCTAGGATCTGCGATCATATGGACAAGGATACAGGTGCAGCAATGGACTCCTGGATTTATTTTGTATGTTAAACTCTTTCCTACCGGTGCTTTCAGTCTGTAAGGATGTAGTTTTTAGCTCCCTGGCAGCACTGATCATCCATGTATGGTAAAGGACAGGTAGCATTCCAGTCTAAGGGTGTGCGAGCTGCTATAGCAAAGGAGTTTTGAGAGATCAGCCATGGTGTCAACTCTGGTGCACAGGAGTGTGATTCCTTCTCTGAATATGAGCAGACTTTTAAGTTGGCACTACGTATTGTTTCCTGTCGGAGAGTGGGGCATCAGTCAACTGGAGATATAATAGGTTGGTTTCATCTGTTACAACTTTCCAGGCAAACTTAACAGTAAAGGCATCTCCTCAAAGGTCTGGCACAATTATATCTGCTAGCACATACGGACTAGAGATTGGTGTATAATTCAAGCAGCCACTAATAAGAGTGGCCAAATTCACCTCCATTAGAACAAGCTGAGTATGCTGGCTACACCACAGACTGCAGAGCAATATTCAGCTGGAACAAACATCAGGGTCAATACAGAAGTATGAAGGACCAAAGGTCTGCTCTCCAGGAGATTCCCAATAGTTTTCACATAAAGGTGGTACAGGAAGAGGTCTTCATTTCATGTGTTCCAGTTGAGGTCAGTATGTCAGGGTAGAGTTGAGTACTAATCACAAGTATGTGACAATTGGATGGAATGGCAGTAGCCGTTCTTGGACATGGGTTGAGGCAGGATGATTGACAAAATGTTTGTTTATATGTAACGTATTACCATTGTCTTGGTTTCATTGAGAATTAGCCCTGGTCTACATTTACCTGAAAATTCAGCGGCAGTCGATGGGAGTTACACAAGCTACGCAGAGCTCCCGTCGACTGCTAGGCTTCCCTTCTGTGCTCTGTCTTCACTGCACTGTGCCAATGGGAACCATGTTCCCGTCGGCGCAGCACTACGCCACTTGAGGGGGTGGATTTACTGCCTTGAATTCCTGATTGATTGAGTGGGTCTACACTGACCGCTGAATCGATCCAGAAAGATCGATCTGACAGCAGCGACTTTGCTGCCGTCAGTATAGACATACCCTGAGTCTCCATTGCTGAAAGTAAGTTCTGAAAGTATCCATATCTTGATTGAAGGTATGTCTGTACTGACGGTGGCAAAGTCGCCTCCGCCAAATCGATCTTTCTGAATCGATTGAGTGGTCAGTGTAGACCCGCTCAATCGATCAGGAAGTTGACTGAGTAAAACCACCCCCTCAAGTAGCATAGCGCTGCGTCGACGGGAACGTGGTTCCCATCGGCGTAGTGCAGTGAAGACACCGTGCAGAAGGGAAATAAAGCAGTTGATGGGAGTTATGCAAGCTGCTCTGAGTAGCTTGCGTAACTCCCGTCGACTACCGCCGAATCGCCAGGTCAGTGTAGACCAGGCCTGAGATTCCCCTTAATCCTATGGAAGTCGTTTCCAGTGTCAGTAATACAGATGTCATCAGCATTCACATACATTTTCAGGAAGGTCACATGTATATATTGAATAAAAGGGATTCCAAAACTGGCCCTGGTGGAAGACCGTTGTGGAGATGTTTAAGGTCACTGATTTTCTTTTCAGCTTGCATGATAAGGCTTTGATTGCTAATTAATTTCTTGAATTAACTAGACATTCCTTGTAAGGAATGTTATTACTTACAGGGAATAACATGCAGCAGTATGGCAGTCAGTTCAATATGCCACACAGTGTCATAGGCTGCTGTCAGATCAATAAGAACTGCACCAACTTTCTTTCCTGACTCAAATGCATTTTCTGTACCTTGAGACAGACAGAGAACCTGATCTTCGGTTCATCTTCCCCACCTGAATCCAGCCTAAATGCAAGGCAGTTTAGCATTGACTAATTTATTATTCCATTTCTATTAGCATGGCCTAACCAAGACAACTATGAGAGAGTGAACTGGATTATTTTTTGTTTTGTGCATCATGAGTAGAAGGGCTAATTCTACAGATCTAAGACTATTCATGTAAGTGAAAATATACAGCATCAAAGCCTCAGTTCTAATTTCATGTCAAATTTGGCCCTCAGTTCGCTTGTACAAGCCAGATGAAGATAATGGGATTACTAAAGTATACCAAAGGGTGAGTTTAAGGACAATGAGGTTGAACAGGTGCAGCATCTTCATTACTGATGATTTATGCACAAGCCAGGAAGAGCACAGCTTGACTTTCACATCTTAGAATAATTTTACAGGGCTGGAGTTAATTGTAAACTGAACATATAGAAGACATTGAGAGAAAATAAAAAGGGAACCAACAATGCTATGTTTATACACATTTTTTCCAGAGTTCAATCTCTTTCAAAGGGCCCGGATTCTGATTTCATTTAGACTGGTGTAAACCAGAGTAATTCTGCTGAAGTCAACTCTATTGGCATTCAGGTGTTACTTCTTACACTAATGCAAGTGAGATCAGAATCTGGCTCTAAAACGCTAGATTAAATCTTAAATTATAATATATTGCCACAATCCTGCACACCCAAATATTTAGTTGTAATAAACTGCAGTCAGTGGGTGCACAAGGAACGCAGGATCAGTCCCTCATTTGTGAAAGCAAGTTTTATTAATAAAAATGTCTAATTTTTAATCTGTAAAAAACAATATCACTTTGCTAATAGTAAGCATTCAGTGATTTCAGACTTGAGAATGTGTATCTAATTTATTTTGTAAATTATAGCATTATCTGGCTTACTCATTAGAATGCAGTACGTACATAGTACCTACTGTTTGCATTTATATATCTAATGAAACACAACGTTGTCAGTTTAAACCTGTTCATTTGTATTTTACGATTTCACTCTTTAGTCGCAGTTTCTATGGAAACCTGAATTGGTATGACAATAGAGAATAAGAAATGAAGACAGTTCTTCAAAGATATAAATAATCTCAGTACAGAATCCCCAGGATTATATAGCAGCCAGAAACAATCTAAGTATGAGCACATGAGATGTATACACTGTGAAAAGAAAAATACATGCAAATTAAATGTAAGAGTAAGTGTAATGAGTAAAGTTGAATTTGTGATAGGTTAGCTTCATATTTTTGCTTTTGATAATGTTTATCTACATGTTAGAATAGTTGTGTGATGAGGAAATATATGGGGAACATAGAAACAAATCATCAATTTCAGATTTTATTGTTATTTCATTAGAAGAAACTTCAGTGCACTAATAAGGTTTAAATAATCATTTCTCCCACTGTTTTATGTATCTATTAATCTCTTATTACTTGAAAATACACTGTATCCAGGTAAGGACATATTAAATTTGTGAGAAAAAAAATCCAATTATATTATTTAGTGTCTGCTGCTACAGTATCTGCCATGTGAATCAAGGTGAGGAAAGCACAAACTAAGGTTAGCTGAACTAATTGATATGAAATAACTAGAAAGACCTCCTAACAGCACTTCTTACAGTTCTGTGCTATATAAATAAATCCCAGGGTTACATATATTTCAAAGTGACTTTGGGATAAGTGTGAATTTAACAATGTGAGTATATCAGCTATACACATTTCAAATAAAGTGGTACTCTTATGAGCTCATGGTGTACAAAGAGGAATATGACACCAGTCAGCAGGTCTGGATTTGCATGTCTTTTGGTGCATCTCTCAAGAGGATGCATGCAGAAGGATGTAATGATGCTGATGATTATTCTTTGATGGGGCACTTACTAGCAACATTTATAAAGCTGTCCTTGAAACATTTCCATGTACTATTTAGTTTTGCTTTTAATGTGCACATGCATCAAGGTCACTATTTCCCATCAGTGTCCCTAAATATTTTAAAATGTCTCCCAACACATCTTTAGGTAGTTCTCTTAGAACTGATTGTGTGTGTACAGCACGTTCAAAATAAAACAGCCTACAAAACACTAGATCTTATTATTATTATTTTATTAATAAATTCAAGTCTATTTCAGCACCTCCATTTTGAATGCCTGTTTTTCAGGGTGTAATGACTCAAATCATACAAACTTCATTTAGATTACAATGTGACATACAAGATCTCTTTTTGTCTGTACTAATTTCCATTAATACATTTAAAAAAATATTTTTCTGAGTATCATGACATCCCTCAAACAGTTTCCTATTAATTTGTACTTCCCGCTCATGTTGGGGATGTTGTGTCTCTGTGCTTGTCAATGAGCAGCACAACTTATATATAATTATATATATGCATGTGCTGGTGTTTGAGGTGTCTGTTCTCTTTGCATGGGCAGCTAATTGCTTTGCCCGGGCAGCTAATTGCTTTGCCCCAACTTTCTCTCCTTCCCCACTGCCTCCGACTCACCCTCTAGAGGAGGCCTAGCACAGCTTATTTCCTGCTCTTCTCCTAACTTCTGTGCCTTGACAGGGCAACCATATGTGAGATGACCATGCTTTTGACAGATATCCTTAAGGGAGTTGATTTGAAGCTGGTGTAGAGAGAGCAGATTCTCCACTCTTCTGCCATGGTAACCCCTTTCCCATACATTTATTCCTTTATATACTCTCCCAAATGAGTTGCAAATTCAGAATAATTCTCAAGACCCTTTTTCTGAGCTCCCTCAATTTTCTTTCTGTATGTTTCATGAGTTACTTCAAATGTTTGTAGCAAAGTGATTTTAAACTTCTTATATTCCAAACAATACTCATGGGTGAATGAGTGTACAGGGCCCTACCATTCAACAAAGGATCTAGAAACCACATTTTATTGATGCCAGCCACCTGATTAAGTGTGCACCCCTTTCAGGCACAGTTAAATAAACATCTATATTATCCCCCTCTTTATATATTATCCCTGTGGTCTGTGGAATTTGATGTGTAGTTTCAGTCTCCATTTACCAGATTATCTGGCCTCTGGCTGTGCAATCATTCTAGTTCACTTCTCCCTTCCCCTTCTCCTATGTGAACTTCTTTCCCCCCACTGCAGTCTCTCCCACTCCATGCTGATCTTATTCTAGGCACTCAGTCTGGATGGTGATCTGGTGTTTCTCCATCGGGATAGAGGTACCTTTCATCTTCACATTTGATGCAGTCTTCCTCAGCAGTCCCATTTGCAATGTGCAGGAGATCAGACTAGACTAGATGATCATAATAGTCCCTTCTGAACTTAATGCCTGTGAGTGTTCCTCTGCCTTGGATTCTCATGGTTGGCCTGCTCCAGTTCACCCTCCCTCAACCTCTGCTCTCTGGGCTGGTTCTTTGCACTGTTTGTTCCTGTTTACCCTGACTTGAGGTTTCTCCAGCCTCTTCAACTTCTGGGTCTCTCTTGGGCCCTGGGTGACCGTTCTAGTCATTATTCCACTGATGCAGCATATAGCAGAGCTGCTCTTTTCTCACATGTTAAAGTAGAGGGTTTTTTGCTCCGCACAGCTATATTAGCTGCTGCTACTTTAACAATTCATCATTCCTGTCTTTTTCCTATTATCTCAAAAAGAAAATAAGAAAATAACAGATTGTTTTTTGACCGCTATTTCTTATAGGTTTTTCATCATAATCGCAATTGTGACCAACACCATTCCCAACTCTCATCTCTTCCTTGGTCTTTCTCTTCTTCCATTCTTCACATCCTGATGACAAAGGGAACCTTGAGCAAGACTAAGAGGGTTGGGTTGGGTCCCACCTGGATCAACAGTAATTGAGTTATGTTACAGCCAGTTAGTGATCTCTGTTCAATGAGTTGGTGGGCTAAGTTTCAGTTGCAAAGCTAAAAGAGTTGCATGGCAACTGGCCAGATGAAGAAAATCCTTTTGTAAAAATTCTTGTTCGGTTTCAGGTACCCTGATGACACTGACTATAACCCTCTGTATTGGACCTGCTTGTGGTTAAACAGGGCACTTCGGCTCCAGTGGTATCAATTTGGTACTTCTCATGAGCCAAGAACAAGTTCAGGTTATTATGACTCAATATAAAAGTATATATATTTATACTTTTAAAAATATGAATTTTTATATTTCTGGTGCCATAGTATCTAGCATTTTACATTCTAGATATTTGAGGAACTGATTGTCAAGCTCTGTGAATTGTATAAAGTAAATACGTTGGGAAAGAAGCTGTACAGTATGTCTGAAAGCTCGGAACACTTGTCGGATTTTAGATTGCTAATTAAACTCTTTGTCAATTAGAGCAAGATGGAATTTTATAATCAACTTGACAAAAAGATTTATATGTATTTTGATTTGGGGAGGAAAAGGTTACTGGTAAGCAATGTCTTTTCTTCAAGTATTGTCATTCTTGGGTAATAATACCCTATGTTCCAAGTCTAAGGAGAACTACTTAGCTAAACATTGCAATACTACCCTCCTAAACTGGATATCAGATGTGTAACACAGGAGAAGACAGAAATGCTGTATGAATTGTTTAGATTTTGTTGAGTATCATGTTTAGGAAAAAACACAGTTAAACTGATTTGGTGCTAATTCAAGATTACTTTATATAAGAATTCAGGGCTTGGGTGTAGAAACATCTTATTATCCTGGAATACTTTATATTAGGGCTTGCACCACGATGGCTTTCCTTGCTGATGTTATTGTTGTGAAGAATGCAGTCTTCAGGGATATGTCATGCAGTAAATACTATCATAAAATTTCCAGGGGAGATTCCATCAATTTGTTGAGAAATAGATACAGTTCCCAAGAAGGTAGCTCATGCTCAGATAAGATATTTATAAATGTTGAGTGTGAATCAGTTATTTTAGAAATCTTGTAGCCTCAGGATGTCTGAATGCTGAAGATCCCTGAAATAAATGTTAGGCGATGTGATTGCTAGATGAACTCTGACTGTATACAGCATTAAGAAAGATTTATTTAAAGATAACAAATAGTCCAAAATAGCAGATA
This sequence comes from Emydura macquarii macquarii, assembly GCF_026122565.2. NCBI lineage: Eukaryota > Metazoa > Chordata > Testudines > Chelidae > Emydura > Emydura macquarii. Next base: position 18,119,665 of record NW_027131527.1, on the reverse strand, counting down.
TGGAGGGAAAGGCTGAACTTAGATATCTTTGAAGTGCCCAGCTAGAAAACCATTTCCATTTTGCTGCATAGTACATAGTCTGTGACTTTCCAATATGATTTTCTACACTTCGAAAAAATACTCGGTTTCAGTCTGCCAGGGTTATGTGATCTAGGCAGCCAGTTCTAGAGATGTGAAATTTAGAAGGAGAATTTGACCATCTTCTAGAGAAGAAATCTAGAAAAACTGGGAGCAGGAAAGAAATCTCTCTGTCAGGTTTAGAATATCTGAATCCCAGATGAGATCAGTTTGAGGCTATCAGTACAACTTCAAATCTGTTCTATTTTCCTGATGACTCAGGAAATTAGGGGGATTAGAAGAAATTAATATGTCTTGTGCCATAAGAAAAAGTCATATTGAGCTAAGAAAGTATAATAATTTTCTGTCTGCAAAGTTGCAAAGCCTACTTTCCTTGAGCAGATGTATGGGTTATGTCCGGACCAGCCTTCTCAGTGAACTGTTGGTACTACTAGGGAATTTAGTTAGTGATATTTCAGGAAGAAGTCGAAGCCAGTCTGAGGGTCTTAGGAATGGAAAGAAGCTTGTTTCCCACTTACACAATGTAATCAAGTCACCCTTTAAGCTTTTCTTTGTTAGACTCAGAGAGCTCACTCTATGTAGCTTATCACTTAAGGCCTGTTTTCTAATCCTTTCATCATTCCCATGGCACTTCTCTGAACCCTCTCTAATTTATCAACATCCTTCTTGAATTTTGGAAACCAGAACTGGACACAGTATTTCTGCAGCAGTCGGACCAGTGCCAAATACAGATGTCAAATAACCATTCAGGTCCTACTGGTGATTCCTCAGTTTATGCATCGAAGGATAACAATAGCCCTTTTGGCAACAGCATCTTACTGGGAGCTCATTTTCAGCAGATTATCTATGCCACTCCCACCCCAAAATCTTTTTCAGAGTCCCTTCCTTCCCAGGATAAAGTCCCCATCCTATAATTATGGCCTACATTCTTTGTTCCTAGACGGATACATTTACTTTTAGCCATATTAAAACTCATTGGTTGCTTGTGCCCAGTTTACCAAGCAATCCAGATCACTTGCTATCGGTGAGTTGTCCTCTTCATTATTTATCACTCCTCCCATATTTATGTCTTCTGCAAACTTTCAGTGAGGATTTTATGTTTTATTTTATGTCATTAATAAAGATGCTAAAATAACACAGGACCAAGAACTGATTCCCACTAGAAGCACACCTGCTTGGTGACAATTCATCTGAGACCTATCAATTAGCCAGTTTTTATTCAATTTAATGTGTGCTGTGTTCATTTTATATTGTTCTAATTTTTAAATCAAAATATTGTGCAGTAACAATTCAAATGTCTTACAAAAATCTAAGTATATTACATAAATACTGTTACCTTTATGAGCCAAACTTGTAATCTGATAAAAAAATTAGTTTGACAGGATCTATTTTCCATAAACTCATGTTGATTGGCATTAATTATATTACCCCCTTTTAATTCTTTATTAATCGAATACCTTATCAGCTGCTCCATTATCTTGCCTGGGATTAATATCAGACTGACAGGCCTAATATTAGCTGTGTCATCCTGTTTACCCTTTTTAAATATTGACACAATTTAAGCTTTCTCCCAGGTTTCTGGAGCATCCCTGGTGTTCCAAGACTTATTGAAAATCAGTATTAACAGTCCAGCAAGCTCCTCAGCCAGCTTTTTAAAAATTCTTGGATGCAAGTTATCTGGACCGGCTGATTTTAAAATGTCTAATTTTAGTAGCTTCTGTTTAAAATCCTCCTGAGATACTAGTGGAATGGAAAGAGTGTTATCATATGACATGACTACATCATCTGTTTCCCCCCCTCCCCCCCCCCCCCCAAATACAGAACAGAAATATTTATTGTACCTAAAATAAAATAATAGGTGAGGGATCTCTGTTCAGACATATAGAGGAAGAGTTGGAAGAAGGAGGCTGGACAGTCTTAAAAACCCCATAATCATTATCTGGAACCAGGGGCATGCACAGGAATAAAAGTTAGGCCACTGTTGGAGGGGCACTTTCTGTGCCCCCTACTGCCGGAGGAGCTGTCTCTTTCCCTTCTCTGCTGTGGCCCTGTGGCTGATGAAGCAAGCTCTCCACCTCTCCCCCATGGCCCCAGGCCACAGGAGGTGCTCGCTCTCCCCACCCCGGATCCGGAGGAATTCTGTGTCCCCACCAGTTGGGGGAGCTGTGCCCCTTCATGCCTCCCCCCTTGCACACTCTTCTGTCTGGAACCCTAATGGCACTTTGATGCAGAATGGCCGTCTGCAAGGTATTGGTAGATGTTTCTTTCCTCCAAACCAATGGCTCAACAACTCGTTGCTGAAGTATTCAGTTTGCTTGGTTTCAAAGTCTCAGTCAGTGCTGAATCCCCCCTCAGACCCAAGCCTTCCTGCTATTTTCTTGGATTTTGAATGAGGATATGGGGAGTGGTCTCCTCTTATCATTACCACTCCTCCTCAGAGCTAGGGAAAGGCAGATAGAGGCAAGTCAGTGAGATTCTTTGTCTGTTAGTCTCCTTGGTCCTTCCTGGCATTACTAGCATCTGGAGTCTGACTTTTCCTGATACTGGGACCAATATCAATCAAGCACCAAAATGAAAATCAAAGCTTCTTCCATCAAAATAGACCAGAGTCAGGACTCATGGTCCCTTCAAGCACAGAGATAAAAATAAAACAGAGCAAGCTAGTGACACTACCCCGGAAAATGCAATCAAAACAAGTGGTGATTATTGACTGACATTTTATCTCTGCAATGAGGGATCCACTTGAAACTTGTCTCTCTTTCATATTCAACCAAAACCAAAATGGCTGTAAAAATGCATCACCAGAATCAAATGAAAAAATGGCATGGAACTGATGGTACAAAACTGGTACAGCCCAGTGATGCTGAGACAAACAATGAAACAAATACTAACAAAAAAAAGAAACAAGAAAATCTTACCTAATGAAGCAAGAACCAAATGAATTTGAGAGTATAAGCTATTCAACAAAACATTAACACAAAAAAATAGAGGGCTATAATTAGAGGCTGCAATTGCATTGCTTTAGCAGTTGGAAGGAACTGCGGGGGAGAAGGGTTGGATCTGCAACAACTTACAGTATATCACCTTGGGTCCAAATGTTCAGTACCATAAAGGAGCATCTGTGGCCCCAACATTCACTGCTTTCTAGTAGGTTCCAGTCTGGTTTCTGGTTCCAAATTTGATGCTGAGTGTGTGTATCAGCGGATGTATAATGACAATACTTAATAGTCTGTTATTTGGAGGAACATGTATTTATATTGTCTAAGAACTTCATTTTCTAGACGGCCATTATCAAGAAAAAAACAAAGAAAAATGTTTTGTGACAGCATTACACTCTAATTCAAAAGAAAAACAAATAATTGTATACTAGCTTGAGACATTGAGAAAGCATTAGAAATAATGCAGAACACTATATCAGCTGAGCAGGAGACAAACAGAATAGGGGAGAAGAGAAACATAATAAAAAGAAAGATAACAAAGTGTGTTCAGTAGGTGTAGTGCAGAACAAATGAATGAGAGACCTTGCCTGCTTAATAGCACTTGACTCTAGCTATTCGTTATGGGTGAAATTCACCTCCACTCCCACCCATACAAAGCATAAGTAAACGTGATTTGTGCTGGGAACTAAGCCAAAGGTATGAGAGGAAAAGGCCTTGGGAAGGCCAGGGACTGCATCCCAGCCTTTGAATTGGACTGCAATAGCATTCTCTGTCCCTCTGTGTACCCTATGCAGAGATTCCTGGCCACTGGATCTGGCGGCTCAATTCAAAGATTGTTGGAGTCCCTTTCCTGGTCACTGTGCCAGCAAACTCCTTCCTACACAGGGCTATTATAGGAACCTTGGGAACGGGGGTTTTATGTGGGTCCTCTTCAAAGGGATAAATTCCATCCTCTGAGGGGAAAAAAAAAATTTATTCTAAGATTCACTAATACATTAATATCTATTTAGAAAGTAAGTGCTTTTTAGCCTTGCTAAGTGCAGACATTCAGTATCATTATAATTCCCTTGTGTTACTTAAAAATTATATCTGAATTTGACTGTAGCTCCTTTTACAACATGATTGTATTCCCTAATATTAATCAGGAGTCAGCTGTGTTTTACAGTAAAATGTTTTACAGTAAAATTCTACAATTATACTTGTTCAACATGTAGCTGAGTTCAGCCCTTTTTATATTCATTTTCAATTCTGCCTTGTAGCAATAGGAGCTAATTTGAAGCCACTGTTACTAATACCAGGAAATGTAGAAGCCATTAAAATTCTTCTGGGAGTTTCAAGTGACAACGTGCCCATTAATGGAGAGGAAATGTAGAAAGATGATCTTCAGAAGAAAGGCAGGTGTAAGGCTAAATAGTTCTTTCCCAAAAGTCATTTTTTTCCTTTTGGCTGATAAGTGTTTTTGTTGCACTAAAGAATAAATGTTGCTGTATATCAAGTGTCTTCATGCCCTTGGAAGTAACTGTAGAAAAATGACCTTGTATATTGTTGTAGTTTTACTGAAGAAGATATTTAAAAAAAAAAGTTCCTTACTTATCAGTGAATGCACATGGTCAGTTCTGTGATGGTGTGTGAGGTGTGGGGGTGGGGAGGCAGGGAGTATGTGGTTTTGTTCCTCATTTTAAGCAGCCGTGGAGCCAACTTTAAAATACTTTAATGTATTTTTACAATAATGCTGAAAATGACTTATAGATGATATTGGACAGTATGTTAGATGGGAGTTTATAATGAAATATTGGAGCAAAAAGGACTTGTGATTCGAGTCTTCATATACTGAAATATCACTGGAATATGGAGGTAATACTCTCTCTATGACTGGTTAGACTATTCTTGCAAAACCAATTCCAGGGACTTCATTACCAGAGAAACATAGACATGTAGAAGGAGTTCAGAGAAAACCATCAAAGAAATAATAACCACCATAATATCTAAAATGTGGTGGGCAGATTCTCAACCCTGGCACAGTGGCCAGAACATGAAGCATTCTGGCAAACCCCATATGGCAGGGGACCATAGTCAGCTAGCATAGTTTAGAGCAGCCCCTGGGACCTGATGACCCATACCCCCATTTAGGGTCTGGAAGTGAATTAGAGAGCAGTAACTGACAGCTGACAGTCCAGCCCCTCTGCTGCATCTGTTATTTATAGTTAGGCCAACTGACAATATTGTCCAATGGGGGGAAGAATGTCACAAGCAAAACTGATTTCTTTGAAAATAATCCTGCTTCTCCTAAACTAGAATTTCAGGCTTTACAATACAGTCTGTCTACATTTAAAATGTATCAAAAAGTATCCAGTAGAGCTTTGTCTCTCTTGGCTAGCTCCTTTAACTTCTCATATTCTACTTCAGTATCTGGCTGAGCTTGTCTGTTGTTATTAGGGTTAGCAGGATTCAATTTTTAGTTTTGTATAATTTTGACAGATAATATTGATGTTTATATTTAAGATTTCCTTTTGGTTATTATTGATTTAAATTTTCACAATTGTGGGAAATTAGGTGGGGAAGGAGACTCAAACAATAATTATTTAATGACTGTATATGTTGAGATTCAAAAAACTAATTTCCAACCATTGAAACACAAACTCTCAACATCACATGTCAAAATACACAAAATATACTCCTTAAATCAAATTCTAGTTCTTATGCAGCATTGTTCTTAATTTGCCTATCTGTAAATTTCAATTAATATAGATGGAAATATTTTTTCATGGGGGCGGAGCGTTCATGTACAGTGAAATCAGTGTTTACCAACATTCACAGATAAAAATCTAATCCTTCCAAGTAAGTGACTACATAGCAAGTGTGAAAAATTGGGACACTTTTTTTTTTCTGGGAGGGTGGGGTGGGTATAGTTGCATATATAAGACAAAGCCCTAATATTGGGATTGTCCCAATAATATCGGGATGTCTGGTCACCGTACTTCCAAGCCTAGTTGCCTTTTGTGCCATCTGTTAAGTTGCCACTGGTATCCTCTCCTGCATTACACATCCCAGAATCATAGTCTGTGGAACAGTTTGACCTCATAAAATCTGAGGTTCCAAAAAGCAAACAGCTTTACCTTAAGCATCATCAGCCCTCAGTGATCTTTAGGGCAGTCAGATGGTGGTAGAACCCAAAGAGGATGTAAGGTTCCCCTAAATATAGTTTATAATTTAATAATTTTCCATTCTATAGCTCCATCTCACAATGGTTTACAGATAATTAATTAATTAAGCCTCATAATGTCCCTATATTATAGGTGTTCTCTTTATTTTACAAATGAAAAAACTGAGATACATAGAGGTTGTATCCAAGGTCACACAGGAAGTCTGTGGCACAGTTAGAAATAGAACCTTATCTGCTGCCCCTCACTCTAGGACTTTAAGCAATTTAACACCACAGATCTCTTTGTAGTTGCTAACTGTAGATGGGGAAGATATTTTTTGTCAAAGGAATGGAAAAATCAGTGTTACCTATGAAAAGTACTTTCCACGTTGATAAACTGATATGGGAACATTCTGACAAACATAAAATATTAAAAAATCTGGTGGAGAAAGGAAATGGGCTAAACTGTGAAAGAAATAGACTTAAAAGTGCAAATTTTAAAACTTATAAATACAAAAGGAGTGGAACTTATTTTTCCTCAAGAAATCGTATGTACATTCTGAAAATACACTATCTGTATCATCATCTATATTCACATGTACTTAAATATGGAAAATAATTCTTTATAGAAGAACAAATTCATTATTTTCCTAGATAGTATCTATGAATACAAGTATTTCCGAAATAATAAACTCTTTTTGTGATAGAATAATGTTTTAGTGTATTGTGTTAATCTTGAAAATGTCAAAGTAGTGAGTTGGGAACAAAAATGCCTTTAGAAGGCCAGTGCTAATATAGTTTACAAAAATTGAATTGTTAGCAAATGTAGAACACAAAAATAAAGCTTGCATCATATATAAGAACATCTCCCGGAGGCAAGAAGTAGACTAAAGCATTTTAAACAAACAAATATGTAGACATGAGCTTAGATTTTACTTGTGAAGATATAATACACTTGTGCCCTCCAGTGGAAGTATGGGAAAGTACCTGACAGAAGCTTTTATTGGTTTCTGGGAAACTGATGAATGGGAACCAGCAAAGAAGCAATTATTGTCACAGAACAATAATGAGTTATTAAATTGATTACTGTACATCTTTATACTTCTCAGAAGATCCCCTTACCTTTCCTTTAGCTCACCCCATCAGTACTCTAAATCACATGCTGACAGTCTTGCTTTACTCAACCATCATCTGAGGAAGACTCAACGGTGGAGATTATCAAGGTGACTCCCAAACCAACCAGTTGTCTGTACAATGACACAGGGCATTCTGTCCCTACCCCTTCTTCTTGCTTTCCAGAATGAGCACACTTGTTTCTGTGACACTCACATCCCTTCTCTGCCTTAAGGGTGTGTTCATGCTAGAGAAAAAGGTGAGGAATTTTACATGTTAACTAACACATGGTAACTAACATTTGTAACATTCTAGTGTTGACAAGGCAGTTGTAATTTTCAAGTATGTTACCAGGTTAAGGTAAACCCTAGGCTCCTCTCTACCGCTTATCTAGATGCTAACATGTGAAAACAATAAAGTGTCTTGTCTACACCATAATGTTACCACATGATAGTTACCAGGGAAGTATGCAGTTTTTACATGTTAGCAAATCAAGGTAAGTACACAGGGGAGCATGAATAAGGGTGAAGGGATCCCTAGGCTTACCTCAACCAGCTAACATTTGTGAAAACTACAATTCTCTTGTCCACATTAACATTTTACCATGTTTGTTGGATAATATGTGATTAAAAAACAAAACAAAAAACTTTTTTCCTTGTGAAGACAAGGCCTAGAATGAAGGACTGAGTTTGAGTCTTCTGTTCTAATCCTCATATATGAGTTAAACATGAGACAGCCACACTAGGCCTCTGATATGGTGAAATAAAACTCTTTCGGTGATCTCATTTAGCAGTGAGTAACTCCTAAGGAAAACTAAAACAGAGATTCTGATGTTATAGTCTATAGACACAATGCATCATTTTAGTTTTCTAAACGACATGTTATTGGTTCACAAACATAATGACATAGCAAGTATCCAAATCATTACAGCATCATATAAACTTGAGAGGATTTAGCACAATAGTATCATAATAGGGCTAAATATATGGAATCTAATAATGTTTGTTTAATGCATCCCACACATCTCCCTGTCAGAATAAATGAAACAAACAAAAGCCCCTTCCCACATAAATCTACTTTATATATCAGTACATCCATATAATAAAATCTGCTGCCTCCCAGCTCCCACCCTCCCAGAAGGTACTTCTGAAAGATCTTTAAAAAAATAAAATAAAAATATATTTTCCAAGCACTTTTAGGAGAATTCTCACGCTAGTGCATCCACAGCCTCTGAAGCAATTTGTTTTTGTTTTTCGGTCTCTCTGGAAGAGAGTCCAGGCATGTCCTCCTAACTTCAGAAAAATCTTCCATCTCCTTTTCCCCAAGAGCAAAGCACTTTGAGAAATAGATGTCATGCCCCCCTACCATCCTCTGTGGATCTGCCTACAAAGAGACTGGTTACATCATGGGAAGGGAGCAAGCTGGAGGGTGCGGTGAGCACATTCCACTTTAAAGGAAGTTCCAAGATGAATTTTTATTTTTGAAGCATAATCCCTCTATGAGCATTCCTGGAGGGAGCACAGTGCCACATGACCCCAGATTCATAACTGTGTCCCATAGAAACAATCTACCCTTTACTACGCAGTTACTTTGTTGTTGCCAATAGGGACACAAAAATAGAAACATTGAAATGATACAGACAATGTTCCCCACCCATTTTGGTTTTGTTGTGTTTTGTTTGCAAAATATTTAGTGCTGGTATGTGATTTCTGTGTGGCATCACGTGAATTAGATTATGTTATATCGTGAATATTCATGTGAACTCACTACTGATAAGTAAGAGTTTGACTCTCATTATACCTTCAGCAAATATCCTTCCTAACCTTCAGAAAGGATATTTCAAGCCTGTCCAAAAATATTTGTATAATACAAACTTTTTGTCATAATTTGAATAGTTGCAGTTCTCCACTAAATGATTTTTTAAATTGCTTCACCTTTTGAAACTTAGAACGCTACCAACAGCTCTTTTAGAAAACCATGTTTTCCTAATAATCTCAGAAGATGTTGCAGAAGCTCACTAGAGAGAGTGTTACTCTGTCCCTGTGGGTTTTAAAATGTTTCCAAAATTTAAAACACATGTCATTTATTCCAGGCATCTATTGATATTTCAGCCATTGGAGCCTTCAGCAGCAAGGCCAGAATGACTGAAATGCTGCTAAATCTGTGGAATGAATGAAGGACTGAAAAGTAGGAAATAAAGTTTTGGTAACTTCTGAAATCCTAATACAACAAAGAATTCTCATTGGTGCACTTTTGGGAATTCTTATGAGCTGTGGAAGCTTGTCAGGAACCACAGACTCCCACCCACATTTTTGTACCTGCTAAAGTAAAATTATAAACCCTGATCTCCTTAGGAATCTATAGTAGATTATGCAACCCATGGTAATGTCTCTTCTCAGCCTCTTGAGATGTGGGACCCTGGGTTGGAGGTTGACTACTAAATGTTGAATCAATCCTTAGCAAGTAAGTCTTTCCCTGTAAAGGAAAACCTTTAAACAATGAACAGGTTAATATGGCTGTTTCACATAACACTCCCAGAGCAGAAATTCAATCATGCAGTATTACTTGATACCTGTGTGGCTTCAATCGATAAGTAATTAATGAAGACCATGGTAAGTTGGACATGTATATATAATGTCAGGAGGTCAGGAAAAGGAAGCAGAGGACATCTGATCTTTTCTTCTCTTTCCTTTTTTATTTTTTTCTTTAAAAAGCAGTTAAGTTCTTCATCAGAGCATTGCTGTTGCCATGGTGAGCATTTACTAATGCAAGTAGTGCAGTCTTTTTATGTTCAGATTAGAGACAAGGGGGTCATCAAGTGTTTACATGCTTAGAGGAGCAGATTTAAGTTCACTGGCTCTAATTAGCTGTATACAATACATTTATAAATTCATGAGATTTTGTAAAGCAGTACAAAAAAGAACAGAATTAACTGAACAAAATGACTATGATTTGACCAGTTGGAAGCTGTAATTATACTGCTTTTTCCTTGAGACTACAAGTTACTTATTCAGGAGGAGTTAGCTAATATTTTAACACCAGATGCACCTTTTCCTTGCCAACTGCTACAAATTACCTTTGAATAAGTCTTTTGCTCTTCTTTCATGTATGGTGTCAGTCACTTGCATTAAGTTTATCTATTAATCTTAATCTTGAGGTAATAGATTTGCCATTAAAGAGCACAGTACTTGAGTCATAATCAAAGTAAATATCTCACGACTAAAGCCAAAATTCACAATTCTCTCATGTCTGTACACAACAATCTCCCATTGAGAATAATATAGAATTATAAGAATTATTCATGGCATATAGCAGTGTTTCTCAACCTTTCCAGACTATTGTATTCCTTTCAGGAGTCTGATCTGTTTCATGTACCCCAAGTTTCACTTCACTTAAAAACTACTTACTTATAAAATCAGACATAAAAATACAAAGGTGTCACAGCATACTATTACTAAAAAATTACTAACTTTCTCATTTTGTCTGTATGAAATTTTAGTGTGTACTGACTTCGCTAGTGCTTTTTATGTAGCCTATTGTAAAACTAGGCAAATATCTAGATGAGTTGATATATCCCCTGGAAGACTTATGTATGTATCCCCAGGAGCAAGTGTACGCTAGTTGAGAACCACTGGCATATAGTATTCAGGGTTTAATTTCAAGGATCAAACAGGTTCTCAGCACAGCCTGAAACAGAAGTTTTTACCAGGTGAATTAGATTAAACGTATAAGAAAATGTTCAAGCAGTTTCAAATAAAATGTCTTTGGGAGGCAAACTTGCTATGGGGGAAAATAGCAGACAGCCATTCTTTATGGACCAGAGGCTATATCGTCACTTCAGTTGTGCAGCAAGGAGGCTATCAGAGAAGCAGAAATTCTGTTCCAGTAGATTCAGCAGTGACAGAGGGAGAGAGAGAAAGAGATTGCATCAGGTTCACCTTTCCCTCAAATCCACAGAACTCATAGGCACAAACCCTGGTTAGAATTCTATTGGCTTAGGTGGCATACCATCTAAAGGAATCAGATGTGGGGATAGTTCTTCTACCCAGCAGCATTTTCATAGATCACTGTTTTAGGTAGGTCCTCTTCCTGACTCCCACTGGTTGGTAGAATATATTATTTAACCACAAGACAAGGATTGAAGATATAGGAAGAGATTTGTTTTTCCTCAAAAGTTCAGAGTGGCTGTGGATGTCTCAAAGTTTGTAACAATGTTAAATACGTTTAATTTGCATTTGCCTTTGTAAGGGATTCTAGTACTTTTCCCTGGAAATTTCTTTTAAATTAAGATGTCATTTGGTGCATTGCAACAGCAAATAATAGTGGTCTTCAGATATGTCTTTATCCATCTAAATGATATTAATTTCCTTCAGACCTGTTTCCTATGGATTTTTTTCTATAGAAATGGGAGGGTGGAGGGAAAACTTGGTCTTATCTTCTGAACATTTTATTTTTCATATGCCCGCTCAATTATAGAAAAGACAAAATCGATGAATAGCTGGGGAGGAGTAAAGGGAGCTTAGTGAATTACCCCCCTTTCCTGCAGTATTATTTGTATGAGATTTTTGAGGACAGGTGGGACCAGTTAAAAGTGAGCCTAATACTTGGATGTAATGTAACTGGAATGGAATGTATTAGAATGTAACTTCATTCCAATAATTTAAAAATTAGATTTTGAGCACAAGACTCTGCAGTAATACCTGGACTCTAAAATCATGTCTCTCCCTGAATATTAATGATGATGTCCATCAGCCAAGCCCTAGCTAATGCAGTTTATTTCGATCTCTATCTTGCCCTTCTTCATATTTACCTCCCTAGTGAGCCTGGATTTCTCTCTCCCCAAAGGAAGTTGCTGCCAAGCTGCAGCATTGAGAAGTGAAGAGATTAAAAAAAAAAAGAAAGGAATTTAACCTGTGGGTTTAAGTCAGCATTTAATATTTGTTGTGTTCCATTAACTGCAGTTAGAGGAGTGGGAATGGATTCAGCAGTTGCAAACAATATTCAGCAACAAGTACTGGCAAAGCTATCCCCTGACAAATCTGCAGTGAACTGCAAGTGACTCAAATAGTGTCAGCTCTTAATGTCAGTTGTTCTGCTGCAATCAATTAGGATGGGTTTAACAAAAAGATTTTAAACAAAAAGATTTCTGGTGTTGGTGTGTAAAAGGAGAGAAGAGGCAGGAAAGACCATTAAAGGCTTGATATTGTAGGTCACTGTGCACTGCTAAAAAGTTCATAAAGCCAAAGCAGTAGCAGTGCACTCTCAGTTAGTACAGATCATCTGTGCAGGCAGGCTTAGCATATCATTGATCCGTCCACACATTTCTCTGCAATGTGAGTCTATACCCCTGTTGAAACAAGCATGGCTGAGGAAGAGGAGAAACATCTCTCTAGGGAGTTGAGACTAGTTATGGCCAGGGCACAGAGGCTTAAATGTAATCCAGTGAAAGTAAATTATGTGCATAGTGGACATTTTTTAACTTCTGCCAAGCAGGACTAATGGCTCACTTGATAGTGCTCAACACCAGCATTGAGAAGCAAGTGATAGCGGGGCAGCTTTGAGGACCAGACAGTGGCACAGAATGTGTCTGAGGTGTCTAATAAGCAGTATCTCTGCCAGCCAGTTGCTGTTGATGTATCCTGGGCACAGTGTCTTTGCCAGTTTGCAGGCCCCACTTCTCTCAACTAATTTCCTGTATCATGAGTAAAGCTGAACAGAAATTTTGCTGATTCATTGAAAGCAAAATGTTTCATGGAAATGTGTCCATTTTGACAAAACTGAAAATATGCATTGCAGTGTTCCATTACAAAATTATGTTTCTTTAAATTTATTTAAATTTTATAATATACAATGAGAAAAGTCAAAATCAGAATGAAACATATTGATTTTATTGAAACAAAAATGCCAGTTGACCCCAAACAACATTTTTTCAGAATTTTGTTTCACAGGAAATTTAAAAAATGTTTGGCTTTGTTCCATTTCTGAACAGATTTTATTTCAAAATCCTGAGAAACAAAACAGGTAGCTCCTAACCATCCCTAATCATGAAAATCAAAGCAACATGCTCAGTAACCCTGCGAAGGACTGTTCTATCACAACCCACACCTGCACACCTCCAGAATGGACTCTGATCCACAATCAATGGAAATCTTCCCATTGACTTCAATAGGCTTTGGATCAGACGCTTTAAGAGCTAGTCAGAGACAGGGTAAAAAATTACCTTTCATAGTGATGGTTTAGCAGTACAAGTAAGGGAAAAGAACTTTATCAGAGGAAGGAACTCTATCAGAAGCATCCTTACTCCCTTACCATCCAAAAATTGAGTTTTTGTATGTTCGTCGGTGTGTATATACAAGTATGTATATAAAATTGACACATTAGAGTGTACAAGATGTTCTATGTCCATTATGTTCCTTGATTCATATTATGGAAAGATACAGTGTTAAAAAAAAGTATTTATTAAGTTATGAAAAAAATGTCATGTTACAGGTGATTTTCAAATCTTAGCTCATCTGTTTAATAATTTTAGTTAAAAATAATCAAAGTCCCTAGTTCATAGTAAGGGCTAGAATTGTGCTGTATCAGAAGTGCAAAAATATGTTGGAAATTGTTGTAAACTTCTTGTTTTGTTTTAAATTCTTTGGGTCTAGTCCAGTTTCTTATGAAGCCAGTGGCAAAAGTCTCAGACCAGGCCTTGCTTGGCACTCTTAAAAATCAACACGATGCTTTTAAAAAATTATAGACATGCAAAAAAGAATTGGCTCCAGAGCAAAACAAACTCCAGCTGACATCACGTGTTTATGGCTGAGTTATAAATTGCTGGAAATAGGGGTTATACTGGAGTCTGCAAGTAATAAAGCAACTGTTGGATGAATGAATTGGATGCAGTGTCAATTTTATTTAGGAGTTTGCGCTAAAGAAAATAAAAGTACCAAATAAGAGAAAAGATATTGACTATTTAATCAGTCACACACACACACACACACATATATAAACATTATTGAGTGTATTCTTTCAGTTAGACATTTAAAGTTCCATTGAACCAGTGGAATTTCAGTTTTCATGCCTTTACTAAACTGCAAATAATATTTCATTACACACAATGGGGAATTCATGTGGGCACGGCAGCCCTTGCATACAGACTTCACCATTGCAACTGTATGCACACTGCCCCTTGGAAAATATCTCTGATGTAGGCATTTCCCCAAAAGGTCACTATAGTCAATTCTACACCACACCTTGCAGAGCCCTGAGTTTTTCCTAAGCCCAGCTATTTCTAGTGGTAGCCATAGGTCTGGTTATAGCCAGGACACAGCCCTTGAGTCTGCCCTAAAATTTATCATAGATTAAACTGGCTCTGGCAGTCTAAAATCAGGGACTGATACCCTCCCCTTCAACTCTTCAATGGACTCCGCATCATTGGAGAGATGAATCCCCATGCTAAGTGAGTTCAATAGGCTCAATAAATTGGCCAAGAAAAAATACAAAAACCTTACCATCAATACCCATCAGCAATCCCACTACCTCTCCATCCCAGCAATCCATCTCCTCACCAAATGCCCAAGAAAGAAGGTGGGCTTTTCAGCCTATATGAGTAACTGAAGGCAGAATTTGGCACTGAATGCTGTAAGTACATGATATAACTAATGCAGGTGGCATTTTCAAAAGCACCTAAGGGAGTTAGACATCAAGTTTCCATTGGTTTTCAATAGAAATTGGGTGCCTAACTCCCTTAAGGCATTTTGAAAATCCTATCCTCTGGCAATAGCATTCCATATGATAGCTATAGAATTTATAGCAGGAGCAACTGATGTGAAATATCTTTTGTGAACTCTTGTTTATTTGGCACAATAAATCTCAGCCTAGAGTAGAACTTGAATACTGTTACATGTTAAACACATGTACCATAAGGATTTTCTTACTGCAAATATATTTGGTGTCTGAACTGATTAAATTAAAATTTCCCTTGTTCTCAGACAGATCAAATGTGTAGCTTAACATTTTCAGGAAGTTACCAATTTTATTAGAGGACTGAAAGTAAACTCATTAATATTGTGTCCAAAGATTTGCATGGGATTTATCTTATCCATCTTTACAGTCAGACTGACCCAATGAAATCCTGTTATTTTTTATCCAATTGTAAAATTGTCGTGAAAATTGGTCAGACACTAAATCCATTCCCCATGCTTTACAATTAGGATGATAATGAAAAATACATTTTACTTGCCCATTAAAAAACATATTTGTTCCTGACAAATGGGCAGGTAGAATTTTGTAACACTGCAATAAACAGAGTGTGAGCAACTTAAACACATCTTGTTGCAGTGAGGAGTTTGAGAGTTTTAATACACATTTTTTCCTGCCAACAAGTTGATTTTGGACTCCGACATAAGCAAAAACAGTGATGCTTTTTGAAAATAATAATGTATTTTTTCACTTCAGAGGAGAGTAGGTTATCGACTTAGCAAACAATATGATGAGGATGAGCCATTTCTGGGTATTTTTCTCATTTAATTTGCAGGATTGTCAGGTTTATCTTTCAATTAAGGCTGATCAAGTACTCTCCACACATTGTTTATCCAGAGAAGGTCCTGTTGATATAATCCTACTAACTTCTAGTCATAATATGTGTAAAGTACTGATATGCGTAATCCTTTTACTAAGGAGCTGCTATTATTTTATTACTTTTTCATTTAGAAATACAACTGTATCAGCTTGGAAATAAGATATGACTTTGCATGTATATGATAGGAGATGAGGGTTCTCAGTTATTATATTGAATATAAATCTGAATGCACTCAGTGGCAGTTCCATGTAAAACTGGCCCCACTGTAATACCTGCTCTGCAGTGTCCTGGAATTCAGACTTTTTTATTTGTCTGAGTATTAAAATGGTTCAAAAAAGTTAAAATTATTACAACCAATTATGACCCTAGATACTAAATGCATATTACTTAATAATTCCACTAAGTAATGTAGTTTTAAAATAAATAAAGTATTTTTCTAGTGAAAAATAACTTCTCTGTTAGTTTTTAACTTTATGTTTTTAATTTCAGATCTCCTTTCCCTTCCAGAGGAAGTTAGTGATGCCATAGCTTTAATGTCTCTTTTAGCTGCAACTCAAATGTTCACTTTCTGTTAGAAAATCTAAACTAGGAGGTATGCTATTTCTCCTGATTTGGAACACCTTAAAGGCAAGTATGCTGTAAATTTAAAGTGGTAAACCAAAATGCATAGGCTTAGCAACATTAACGTGAAAAGAAAGAACACCTTTCTTTTTCATGCAATTGTCTGTGAAGCTGTAACTTTCAATTGCATAGTTGTCACAAGCACAACAAGCTCATTGTTCATTGCTTTTAAAAATCCAAATATAATCTCTCTGATTTGGATTTTCAGTAGAAAGTAAAAAAGGTAAAATGAAGTGGTAGCAGCTAAACCAGGAATTAAAGCCACTGCACTGCTGACCTCAGAAGGATCTTGGTCTGGAAGAAGGAGACCTGAACTAAGGAACGGTTTTATATCCTCTTCTTCTAGAATATTTTTCCTACTAATATATATTATTTTCCCCTTTCTTTTAATATTATTTATGAACAAGTAAGATTAGGTGAAATATTAATATGATTTCTTCTTTGTGGGTGATATATTGGTGTATAGCTTATAGGAAGTATATAGCTTCTTTGGTGCTATATTGGGAGTGCAGCAAATACCAGTCTGTTACTGTTTTAATAAGTAAAGACCTGTTTTTATTCCAAGTGTTGGTCATATATGTCCCCTGTAGATATGGGCTACCATGATGACAGCAAATGCAGTGCAGAAAATGGGCTGTATGGACATACTAGAATGCCTCCTGTTCCATATGCATGTGGAAAGGGCAAAAGGCCCTGTTCAGAATCACAGCAATAACAGGCCAGTCCCTTAGCACTGGGAGCTGATGGGGACAAAAATGACAATCCTGCAATAAGGGGATGTCAAAATCTTGGTGTGTCATTATTTTTATCTTACAGTGTGGTGTCTTGTTAGAATCACTTTGTCCCAATACTCTTTTGTCATACTGTATAAATAAATGAACTAATAAACTAATCTGATGTAATGGGATATTACTAGTATGATTTGATGGGCCATAAAAATGAATACAGTTTTTCTGTACTACTATATATTTGTCAGTAAAATAACTGAAGAAAAGGCCTCTTTCTTGACATTTTAATCTTATTCATGGCAGTGTTCATTTCTGAAAAGACATTTTTGTGTCATGAGCGAGCAACTAAAAAGTCAGTTAACAGGTGCCTAGAGGTAGGAGATACAAAACATAGGCATTACCTATACAAGGGTTTTTTCCGCTCAGGAAAAATTCAGTATACTGCTGTTGCTTGTTGTACTCAGACTTCAACACCTCAGCCCTAAGTTCACCTAGTGATAACTTGGGTGTCAATCCTGGGCCGTGCTGAGCTCTTTCAACTCTCATTGAAGCCAGTGGGAGTTGAGGATGATCAGCACCTAGCAGGATTGAGTCCTTAAAGATCAATATCATCTTCGTATTTTTTTGTACTACAATGGTCCATTAAGGGACATCTCCCCCATTCCCAAGACCACCCGCTGCATGCATATTATAGATGGCCAACACACTAAGCATATGTCAGAAGATCACTGGTGTCCACATATAGGGTGGGGAGCTCTAAAAGGATGACTGACAACACCACTGCAGCTGTTCAGCCTTATAAAGAAACACAAAGATTTGCTGTAAATGCCTCTCAAGAATCTGCTTACAGGCATTTCCAGGCTCTGGATCATGCTGGTTATAATATATTCTGTCGATCTTCCGTACTTCTCTCTGTTGCCTGAATGTGGCTAAGGTGTGCAAGTTGATTTATCGTCTGTGTTCCACACAAACAGGGCATAGTTGAAGGTAAGGATCTCATGCAAAACTAATATGAGAAGTTTATTTTTTGCTTTTGCCCATGTGTTCGTTCATAAATTCCATATTCTCCAAGGGTAAATTACATACAGTAGAAATAAAGTATTTGGAATTTGACCTTTAAATAAATATCCTAATCTACATTGCAAAAAAAAATTGGACCTTCAATAATACAGTGGGAATGGAGACAATAATACCATTTACCACATGTTGCTCATGTTTACATTGCTAACAAATATGAATGCTCATTGCTTGAATTTACTCCACCAATGCATACAATTGCACTTCTCTTTACCAGTTGGTGTACACAAATCCAATCCAGAAAATGTACCTGGAACTGGGGTATCAGGTTACCTATATAGCCGTCAGAAGCCATGAGAGGGCAGCAGTTTGTGTATTTTACCAGGTACAGCACAGTTATACCAATAACAAAAAAGTGGGGAAAAAATGTATTATCTAAATGATGATACATTCTTTTTCATCGCCTTTGTTCTTAAGTGTTCAAAGTTGCAATTTCATTAGATGAAATTCATTCTTTCAGTAATTTAAACCAGTTTATCGCCTTTAATTTACTTATTCTAAAAAGCAGGTTCATTACCATCAGTAAAGAATCTGTTGCTTGCTAACAAATTTTCTTTACGCAGTTCAGAATAACAGTTCCTCCTAAAACTGTTCTGGTGCAGGAGTTGATTCATTGTATTTTTAATATAATCAAAAACAACAGAAGTTTTTGTCATATTACAAAATGTCCCCAACTACATAAGCACATGTGTAAATTTAAGCACATGACAAGTCCTATTGTGATTAATGGAACCATTCACATATTTACACCTACACACATTAAAGTATCTTGGGGCCTTAGAAATGACCCTAAGTTGCAGTGACTTTCCTTGTGCTCCCTGCATAACACAAACACAAGATTCTATAGAGATGAAATCCGGATCTCAATGAAATCAACAAAAGTTTTGCCATTAATTTCAGTGAGGCCAGGATTTCAGCCAGGGAGGAGATTAGATGTAACTTGCTTTCTGAAATAAATCATAATCATGTTGCGTCATTCCCTTTTTGGATCAGACACATCATACTAGTGTACATCTAATTCTGCTCAACACATATATAAGTATTTCAGAGGCAGAAAACTAATATCAAAGGTGGCAAGTGTGCCACTTTACAAAGCTTTTGTTTAAAGCACATGAAAATCAGTAGGAAGTGATAAACCACAACATAATAAAAATAAGTTCAACGATGTTAAAGTTGAGATAGTTAACGTCTCAATGCATAGAGTAAAGAAACTTTTGTTTCACTTTGTCCTAGATTATTTAAATTACATCCTTTAAGCAGAGTGCTCATAGAGAGATGAAATATTATTTTTGACCATTAGAAAGAGGGGGATAGACTAAGAATAAATCTTTTTTTTTTTTTTAAATTAAGGTTGTGTTCCTGAATGTCATTTTTAATTAAGATACAGGTTGAAACCTGGAGCCAGAAAAAAGTATTAGTAAGATCTGTGCAGCCTTCTACACTAGTCCTACCAATGTGCCTCACTCCTTATCTAACTTATTGCAGTTCTAGACTCTTCCTGAGCAAGCAATATTAATTGTTTAGAAATATGTTTTGCTTTGGTGGTATTGCTCTATGCCAACTACATATGTGGAGATCACAAAGCTTATTACATATTACATTATATATGTGACCTACTATAGGCCAGACTTGAACACAGTCATCCAGATGCTAGAAATCTAATTTATCTAACATTCTGCAAAGAGTCCAAAATTTCTTCTGCAAAAATGCACTGTCACTAGCTACAGTGTGGAAGCAATTTGGCTAGCCAATAAAATGGAATGTAAAATCCAAGAAATTAGCCATTGAATAAACAAATTCATATCATTGAAAAAGGCACAGACATTCTTTTTTTTAAAGTCATTTTTATTAATTGCAGTGAGTTTATTGTTGGCTCCCAAGTGGTTACAATTTACATCTAGTTGGCAGTGTACATGGAATGAAGCCAAGTTTTGTATCGGAGATGACTGCTTAGTAACAGATGTCTAATGTTTCCCAACACATTTAGTCCATTTATTAGCTAGCTCAGTAAAACTAAATAGTGGGGTAATTACAAAGTTCTGTTCTTCTGTCATTTTCTTTCTCTTTTGAGAGCCTGAGTGATTAAAATTGTGGTGACTCTTTAGATAAATAATTTTAAATAGGGCTTGAAATGTATTTCAAAGTAATTCTTTGTGTTTTATGCAACAATCTGTTAGTTAAATAGTTGGAAAGTAGACATTCCAACATACTACGCAAATGGCCAAAAACTTTTCTCACCACAATCTCCCTGCATAACATACATTATACAAATATTTAGAGCTTTTGATTCAGTGATTGCTATTTGAAACTAATGGGAAATTCTGTGCAACGGGATTTCTGCACGGTGACCAGCTATAGGTTAGGGCTCCTTGACAACTTTTTTTTAACATATAACTTCAGTTAACACTAAATGTGGTATAAAATCAGGACACTGACTTGGATAGAACTTTTTGAATTTTGAGAAGGGAGTGATTTGGATACAAGCCCCAGAACAGAGCCTGCCACAACGAGAACCAGTAGAAGCCTGATTCTGGTATTTGTTTTGTTTTCTGAGATATCAAAAAGATAACCATTTTCATGAAATTTCAGAACAGTAAGGTGGCAAAATTGCTACCATGCAGATTTGCAAAAAATCTTAGTAGAACAGCTCATGAGATTTTGTCACCATCAAACCTGACCTATAGTTTTATGTTTGATTTGGATCTGAATACCTCCTTTTCTGTCCCTCTCTAAAATAAATGGACATTAAACATACAAGAAAAAGGAGATTATACACTTAAATGTTTGCAAAGACAAGGGGAATCTCTCATACTAGTTAAAACAGTGAGATATTATCTTTGTCTAAGGTCAAAAGACCTTGAGGGAGTTAGGCAGACAGATCCCACTAGAATTCAGTAGGAGTTGGTTGCCTAACTCCCTTCATCTCCTTTGAAAATCCTTGCCTAAATTCTTGAAAATACTCTAAAAGAAGAAGTTTGGTTAATTTGCATGGATAACTTGGGTAAGGCATGTTTTTTTTACCTCCTACCAGCTGAATACTTTGGTGAGAATCCACGTTCACTAAGAAATAGGCTAACCCCCACTTACACATTTGACACATCAACTTGTTTGAATTAAAAGACAGTTACGGTTTTTTATCCTTTGTATTCTCACTTGTCGTTTTCCTGGCCCTCTGTTTGGTGGTTCTAGGACCAGAAATGGAAATGCACAATAACATGAGAAAGGTTGTTCTTGAAATATATCTTAGCCCAGCTAAGGAAAGAAGCACCAGAAATCTTAGTATAGTCAATTTCTTTCAAATTCACTGAGCAGCTATCCAGATCCGAGAATTTAAGAGCATTTGAATATGGTTCAGATAAGTATTTGTATCTTTGGATACTGAACCAAACTTCTGAACTTTTCTGAGGTTTGTTCGTTGTACCTCTTTACATTAATTACTTTATTAAATTAGATAACTAAAGATTATTGTTATGGCTGTCACCAACCCTCCCAGAGGTCAAAAAGGATCATGGCTAGTTCAAACAAACCTGGAGGCCCCATCTCTAAGGCCAAATATCTAGTGTATAATCTCCTCCTCACAACCTACCTCAGACACTTCTGCCAGCTGGACAAAGGTTTTAGAATCTGTCATGGAAATCATTAAGAAATATTTACCAGAACTTGTTTGTATATTTTTCACAAGAGGATTCAAGTTATTTCAGATTGTACAAAACACCAGGTATCACTGGAGCATGAGTAGTAAACATCCCACTATCATTTCATCCTGTCCCTGCTCAACTGGGTTCCCCAGGACCTGGGTGTCCCCGACAGCAGCTGGTTCTTTGAACCGTCCCATAACAAGACATGCTTGTGTACATACAATCTTTAACTTTCACGTTTATCTGTATTTCATTGAACTGCTTCACTAATTCACTAATCCTTTATGACTAAATGCACTTTGGAGAATATTTTTGGAATTAAACAAATCTCACGTAACATATATATGGTAAAATTATAAGATGCTCCTTCTCTTTTACATGAAATCGAGAAATCTGTTTCAACTTTGTAGACAGAATGGTTTGAATGTACTATATTTGCCCATTGTCTGCCATTAGTAGTGTGAGTGAAACCATTTCTGAGAGAGCACATACTCCAATATCTCTCAGTTTTTGGTTTAGAAGGCGGCACACAAATTAATGAAAATGTATGAGAAGAAAGTAGATTGGAGTCACATCCTTGGTATTAGGGGCATCTAGGATAAAGGACTGATTTCTAATTTATGGGATGAACAGACATGTTCTCATGGTGATATTTTATTTAAATGATATTAGAGTTTCACTGCTAGGTTTTCCCAGTGTTAAACTATGTGACTCCTGCTAAAGTTAATGGGAGCTGTACATCTAAACCAAATGCAAATCTTTGATTGTTACAGGTGGAGGCTAAATTTTCTCCCAAGATATGTACCAAAAGCTTTCCATGGACATTATTTTTACTGACATCCAGGAAATCTGGAGTAACTGACTTCAGTGAAGTTATTCCAGACTGACTTCAGTTTTTGTACAAGGGCAGAATTTGGTCCTAAATAATTTTCCTTAAGAAATAGAATAGGATGAGAATCTGCTGCTTTTGTTGGAGATTGAATGGTATTAGAGTTTGACCTTTACTTTTAGGAATGAAACAGAATTAGGGTGTAATTGTCATTGTTAGACATAATAGGATTGTTGTCTGGTTTGTATACTTTCTTTTACATGTATTTTTATTTCAGAATATATATTATTCATTTCTTTCTTTTCTATAATGCCCATCACAAAGTATCTGAGAAACTGTACAAAATTTGCTTTGCAGCCATCATTGAACTGACCTAGTGACCATAGAAGACAGGCTAGCTATCAAACAAAATTAGCCAAAAAGAAGAAGAAAAATTAAAGTACTGCATTATAGATGCTTAAAAATAAAATTTTAAGCTAACAAACTTTTTTTTTTATTAAGACAGAAAACCCGATTTAAAAGGTGTCAGTAGAACATCCAGTTTTTATGATTCCCTACACAGAAAGATGAAGTGTATGTGCTTGCTGCACAATGCTCTTTTGTACTGAGGGTTTTAAAGAGAGTTTGTAGACTATCCAAGAGTTAGAAAGAGCACTCTGTTCCTCCATATGCTATTTTGGAATGTTGGGGATGGCTTCCTCCTTGTACATGAAATTGTATGAATTGTACACAGTTTATGCAGTACTTTGCCGTCTTTCAGCATAAAAGGCATTATAGAAATGAAATATATTATTCCACGTCTTTCCTCTGTAAAAAACTGTTCTTTAGCAACAATGGAAAATGCACTTGGCATGTCAGATCCCTTGATTCCTCAGCACTGGGAAATCCAATTAAGTTTCCCAGGACTGGGGAAGAGGACTGGGCTATCTGATCTTATGCCTCTCTGACATCAGGGAATGGCCAGCATGGCACTCCCCAAGTTTGTATCAGGTGTCCTATGTTGTGGAATAAATGATTTGGCCTAGTGCATATACAGCTCCTCATTTGACAAACTCAGTCACCACATTGTCTTGCACTTTCCAGCCCCACCATCACAAAATGGGTTTCCACAGGTCCGGGACAGAGTTAGGATGGCTGATGTGATGCTTTGTGACTTGGAAATGGGAAAGTATTCTGTCAGTTGTTTCAACACTGAGGTGAAAATCCTGACGGGATCTCAGCCCTGCTGTTACTTCTAGAAACTATTAAATGTAGCTAATCAGCCAAAAAGGCTCAGAAAATTAGAAGTCACAAACTGTAATATTTTTATAGTTAAAATTGGTCCAGGCAGCCACACTGAAATAACATCTTTCCTTACTGGATTGCAACTGCTAATACAATTTGTACTTTGTTATTTAGAAATAAGGAGATTTATAAGTAGATCTTTTATTTACCAAGAGCTCTTAGTTTTTACGTTATCAGTTTAATATGCACATCATGGCTAGTATGAAATGATCAATAAGCAACCATGTCACGCAAGGTTATTCCAAGTACGAAACAGACTCAGCAATGATTAGCTCCCAATAGCAGATGCAGTCAGACTTCTATGGCCATAGCCACAAGGTTACTGAGAGGATCAGACAACATTATAAATAATAAAGCAGAACTCAACTAATTTGTTATCAGAAACCACAGGATAGGATTGCCCTTGTATTACATTTTAATTTGGTCTTTGTTATATATGGTCACTCCTTTTTTCCCCCTCTGTGCCTCTTTTTCTGCTCCTCTGTTACCTTGGAACAGGTCGGCTGCTGCTTTCTCTGCCCTCACAATGTCCTTTCACTTTTAAAAAGAATAAAGAACAGTGGTTTGAGGGGAATAAGGTGGAAGTAAATCAGTTATATTCCATTATTGAATTGGATTAGATTATACAGTGACAGCCCTGTCAGTTAGATGGATAGATTAGCTACATTAAAAAGATAGGTGGATGGATGGGCATATATGATCATCAATAGCACTATGACATTTTATCATGAATGTATTTTTATGAGAAAATGTTAAACCTTATCTGTAGTGAGCCATGCTCACTTGTTATGTTATGGTGAAATAGTACTTTACAGCTATTTGGATCCTTTACATGCAAAATATGAGCATAAAATTAAATACTGTATATTGGTAAACTTGCTAAACAATTCCTACCCAGCATGCTTGTGTTCATAATTCTGTCAACATTATTTTCAATACAATTCTGTGTTCCTGAAAGTCAAAGGTTGCATTTGACTATGCATATACACAGGGAACTTTTTTGGCAGCTGAATACCTCCCTGTCCAAAGTTTATTAGCAGGTGGATCCTGTTCATCCATCTGCCTTCTAAGCCTTTCTAAAAATACCATAATCCTCAACAAGGAGATATTTTAAAGGATTCATATTCACAAGTATATTCGTGGGAAGCTTATTTTGGCAGGCTTGCATGTGTCAGATTTGCATGCTTGCAGAGTTAGTGCTTTATGAACTTTTATTGCAAGCCACTTGTACACAGGCTAAAGAGAGAGCTTCTGGACTGTGGGAATTTCTGCTCTAAATAAGCTTATAAATGTAAAAAGAAGCAGAGATTTTTTTAGGAATGTTAGTATGTGTCTGAAGTCACTCATTTCAGACATTTGCACACCAG
The DNA here is from genome assembly GCF_026122565.2 of Emydura macquarii macquarii. Lineage (NCBI taxonomy): Eukaryota > Metazoa > Chordata > Testudines > Chelidae > Emydura > Emydura macquarii. The sequence continues at coordinate 18,094,283 of NW_027131527.1, read as the reverse complement.
CCCTCAGCTTATCGGATCTGATTTCATAGAAGTTGGCCGTGATTTCTCTCCAGGGACCTTAATGATCTTGCCACTTTCAATAAACATTTATAGAAACGACTGCCAGCCTGTGGATAAGGGAAACTCATATGCGAGACTATCTTCCAAAAATACTAAAATGCAAAACAGTCCTCAGCAGAAGATTAATAGGAAGTGTCAAAATGTAGAATTCAATTGATAACTGGAATTGAATTACAATACAAAAAATTTCTTTTATAGACATGCTGTAGATACTTTTGGTTTTCCTGCTTGGGGGAAAAAAGGTGCAAATAGATGTTATACTTTACAAATTGGGACCAACAAAACTATAAGTGTGAACAAACACAGACTTTAAGAGACAAGATGGAAGTTAAACAGGTAAACCCTGTTCCACACTCATGCCATTCAGGTACAATCTTATGCAATACTCATGTTTGCACCTCTAAGAAATTTCCATTTTTTCACATAAAAAAATCCAGATATGAAGCCGAAGCTGCCTTCTTCGCCAACCTGAAATTGTCCGATTTCAACATCATCGACACCCTTGGAGTCGGAGGTTTTGGACGAGTTGAACTGGTAGGTAACCTTTTTTTTTTTTTTTTAAACAACTTCAGTGTCTATATAATGGTATTGTTCTGGGATAAATGCCTTGTTCCTCATTAAAGGACTTGAATCACTATAACTTAACTACTTTATAGGATTCTAAAGTTTCCAGTAGCTGAAGAAAACTGCATTACATTTTAGAGTGAATATGAATGAATAAAGTGAAAGCAGTTATCTTTAAAGAAATCTTGTCACCAAGGGCTGCATTCATTATGTCTCTGTCCTCCAGTGTAATCTTATGTTACCTATGAACAGTGCTTACATTTTATAAAAAATATATGATATGGATGATCATACAGATGTTAAAATGTAAGCAGAAATCTAAAATCTTAATTAGTGAAAATTGAAATAACATATCTTGTTCCTGTTTTAAGACCTTTACAATTCAGAAGCAGAGACAAATAATGCCATTGATTAGCAAGAAACCTGAATTTTGTAGATTTTTCATAATATGTAGTTTAATTTTAATAAAAGAAATTCACAACGTTTTTTGCTTGCAAAATGTGTAAAGAAGAAATGTAAATGAGACAAAATCTGCATTTTGATATGTATGGATAGTTTTTTATTAAAAGCAAAGATTAAGCAGGGAAGAACATGAGATGTTATCAGTCGAGTGATCCATTTGTAATATCAACTGAATAAGTGACATGTTAGTATCTGGAAGTTAGTTGATATCACTATGCTGAGCAAGGAGTCCGTGACATATGACACCAGTTCAATATGTTAGGAAATCTTATAAGTTATGTACAGTGCTGTAAACAGAGTTATTGCTGCCGCCACAAAAATGAAAGGGAGTCCCCATTCCATAAAAGGACAGAGATAAAGCACTCTTTTTACACTAACCCCTTAGCGCTGGGATCATGAAAATCATCAAAAAGCAGTTAAACGTATCGCCATCAATCAGCATTTTTATTACTTATTGATTATTTTAAAAATAACACTGGAATTTTTGTGAAAATTGCTAAAAGCCAGTAAGTTCTATGTTAAAACTGTGACCCTCTCCTTTACATCAGTTAGTTGTGCCTTTTGATTATAGCTCATCTGTTATGTAAAGTCAATTAGAGGACTTTGACTCTCCTGACTTTTGTTAGTTTAGCAATCTTAACTTTGTCTCCGCATTTTGTATTGAATGATATATGTTTTCTTTGTTTGGTTTTATTTTTGAGAAGATGTATTTGGTTTGTTTTTATTTTGTTTTTGGCCTTTGATTTATATTCAAAATTAACAAAAGATGATCCATAATGGGAGCTTGTAATAGGTGAATCTTTTTGAGGCATTATTGTCTCTACGACCCTAATTCTGTAAAGATTTATGGAAAAGGACATAACTTGAACTGTGTTATTCATAGCCAGTTATGATGCCTGTGCCTCCAACTGGTTACAAAATTTGTCAGAAGACATATCTGACTTAAGTCAATACCTATTATAGTATGCAAAACAGGACTAAATAGAGAAACAAGAGTATACACAGCAACATTGGTGTTATAACCTCAGTGTCTAAGGTATATGCCATAAGGATTACTTTAATATCAGGAAACCTGTTACATTTAGCACCACAAATTTGATATTAGGACATTATACACTGTGGATGAAATACCACCTAGTACAGAGAGCAAAAACCCTGTTCACCACTAAGCAGCATGCTAAAGGCTTGAATGAAAGCTCAGTGTGCACATGGCCTTATGGACATCCTCTTCAGATGGTGAATTTAACCTTAACCAGCAGAACATTTAAGATAAAGTTGTTTCTGAATAAATTCTAAGTGTGTTGCTGAATTCTACAAGAAGCTTTCTATTTTCTAGTCAACCTGCCCGTTTCTGGATTCGTTCACTGATGACACATTTCTCTGTTTGTAACATCAAAATTATTGACACTATATAATTACAGTTACTTACATTGTTGTCTCAGTACTTACTGAACCAGCCAGGAGAAGGAGGCTGATTGGAAAAGAGATGTTTTCTCTTCACAAAGTATCTTGATAATCAACAATCATTAAGAAATATAGAAAACATACATGAAAATTTAAAAGCTTTCCAATTTCATATACTAAGGGACTTCTTTAGCCATAACCACAGATCTGGTCCTGACAAAAATGCATGAACAGTGGCTCAAAACTGCAGTCGGGACATTTTTATATAAGCTTGTAAATAGCTATCTAGGGGCCTAACTTTAGGTATCCAATTCTGAAAAAGTTGGCCTTTAAAAAAAAAAAAAAGTTGCATCACATCATTGAATAGTCATGGTATTGACCCGACAGGTTAATGATCCCTGAGAGACAATAATGAGTCGGTTGGAAATTAAGGGTTTATTAAAACAACAGGAATATAAAAACTAGATTACCTTTTACTTATATGGTTGGGGGGGGAGGGTACGGCTATTACTTTTAGAGCACGTTTTAAACAAAAGCTAAAAGGGAGAGAGGAGAGAAAGGGTTAACGTCTTACCAGCATCAGAAGGAGCTGCAACATGACACCCAGAAGCTTGCTGAACAGCAGAAACACAGAAAGATGGCTTGTACGATTCGATATGCGCTCGGAGTCAGTCGGGAGTGGGAGAGATAGGGACGGGCCAGATGATCAGTCTGGCAGATGGTGAGCTCTCTCAACCGGAGCCTGGGGCATGCCCCGGTTTTATAATAGGGGCTTCAGGTAGCCAAGGTTGCTCTGGATTGGAGGGGAGGTATTTGAACCAGGACAAACCTTTGTCTGGGTGATGAGCCGACCGTTAGGGTGGCTGTGCTACAGGTCACGTAGACAGCTGCTCTCGGTCACCTGGTCAGTTTCAGGAGGGGTGAGGAAATGGCCTAATAAGGTCAGTTTCAGGAGGGGCGAGGAAATGGCCTAATAAGGTCAGGTCGAGGTTTTGCTGATGCACCAGGTGGTTAGGTGGGGGTGAGAGGTGGACATATCAGGTACTGTGTTGCAACAGGTATCTAACCACACAAGTGACCAAGACTGTTTTTGATAGATGATTAGCACTTTGCATATTGCATAGTGGTCCAAGACATGATTATGATTAGTACTTTTGAAATACCATAGTAGCTTGTGATTTAATATCATTCTTCATCACATTAGAACATATGTAATACAATTTTTCTTGAACTAATTTAGTTTTTTTCAAGTTTTAAAACCTTTCAAAAGTTGTCATCACTATCCCATATACTGCTAGATGGGCTGGCTATAAAAGAATAACTAATTAACCTTCTCACAAAGACCAAGCATATCATATCATCTAGCATTGCCACTTATGACACAAGCATTGTGGATGACACAATGTTGAGTGGAATTTCCAATACAGAGAAGGATCGGGATATCATACAAGAAGATCTGGATGACCTTGTAAACTGGAGTAATAGAAATAGGATGAAATTTAATAGTGGAAAGTGCAAGGTCATCCATTTAGGGACTAATGACAAGAATTTTTGCTATAAGCTGGGGACACATCAGTTGGAAGTGACAGAGGAGGAGAAGAACCTGAGCATATTGGTTGATCACAGGATGATTATGAGCCACCAATGTGATGTGGCCATGAAAAAAGGTAATGCAGTCCTAGGATGCATCAGACGAAATATTTCCAGTAGAGATAGGGAGGTATTAGTACCGTTATACAAGGTGCTGGTGAGACCTCATCTGGAATATTGTGGGCAGTTCTGGTTCCCCATGTTTAAGAAAGATTAATTCAAACTGGAACAGGTGCAGAGAAGGGCTATTAGGATGATCTGCAGAATGGAAAACCTGCCTTATGAGAGGAGACTCAAAGAGCTTGGCTTGTTTAGCCTAACCAAAAGAAGGTAGAGGGGTGATATGATTGCTCCCTACAAATATATCAGAGGGATAAATACCAGGGAGGAAGAGGAATTATTTTAGTTTCAGCGCCAATGTGGACACAAGAACAAATAGATATAAACCGGCCATCGAGAAGTTTAGACTTGAAATTAGATGTAGGTTTCTAACCATCAGAGAAGTGAAGTTCTGGAATAGCCTTTCAAGGGGAGCAGTGGGGGCAAAAAACCTAGCTGACTTCAAGAATGAGCTTGATAGGGGATGGTATGATGGGACAGCCAAATTTGGCAATTAACTAATCTTTGACTACTAGTGGTAAATAGACCAATGGCATAATGGCAAAATGGGATGTTTGATGGGGTGGGTTCTGAATTACTACAGAAAATTCTTTCTTGAATGTCTGCATGGTGAGTCTTGCCCACATGCTCAGGGTTTAGCCGATTTCCATATTTGGAGTCAGGAAGGAATTTTCCCTCAGGACAGATTGGCAGAGGCCCTGGGTTTTTTTTTTGCCTCCCTCCTTAGCATGGGGCACAGGTCACTTGCTGGTGGATTCTCTGTACATTGAAGTCTTTAAACCATGATTTGAGGACTTCAGTAACTCAGTTTGGGGTCTATTACAGGAATGGATGGTTGAGGTTCTGTGGCCTGCGTTGTGCAGGAGGTCAAACCAGATGATCACATTGCATCTTCTGACCTTAAAGTCTGAGTCTATTTCAGAGAAATCTAGCTTGTCTAAAAAAATATGATATGACATTTTACAATATGAACCTATAAAACACTGATGCTATGTGTACCATGGAAATCTATTTCCATCTTTTATTACGTAAGTGTAGTAAAAATGTTAAAGAACCTTGTTATCATGTAGCAGTGATGAAATTTGTTGCTCAAAAACATTATAATTATTGTGATTCTCCAGAATAACAGTGATCAAATAAAATGCACTAGACTGGAAATAACAATGTTTATAGTTTAATCTCAACTTTTGTGGTGATAGCTTTCCCATCCCCAAGGTGTGACTTTAAGCTCTTCAATAATGCACCCAGTGATGAGGTTAGAAATTGGAATGTCTGGGATTCAAATCCTGGCTGAATATCAAGAATGTTACCATTCGCTTGTAGTTTAACTTTCAGATGTGGTTTGTATAAATATAAGGATGGTACTCCAAACACCTCTGTGAATTTTAGACTTTTGAGAGTTCATCCCTTGAGTAAGTTTAGATGCAAGTATATGTCTCTTAGGTGAGACAGTCAGTTATTAATTGCCAGTTCTATGGAGATTAGAGTGCAATTTTTTGGAGTCTTTTGTAACAAAAAGCTGAAATCTAGCAGGCACATAAAATATTCTGCAATGAAAACTCTTAGCCATTAAATATGGTGATGGGGTCTTTCCTGTGTAATTTTGTTGTCTGTATAAGTTATTAGACATTTCCAGTAGGCTTGTGTTGTTATACATGGGGTTTGCACAGTTTTTGTTGGATATCAGACCTCTATTCCATACTGTTCTTATCATCATGGGTCCCATTTTTGTCCTTTTTCTTTGCCTCCAGCTAGACTTCCTCTGTAATCAGCATCTGTCGTAGACTTCCATTGGAAAGAGAGACCAGAAAGTCTCCAAAGTTGTTGTCACTGCTATTCCAGTTGTTGACAGTATTTTTAGTTATAAAAAAAATAGCACATTTCAGTCAAGCAAAAGCCAAACTAAGCTCATGCTTTTCTATCAAGCACACACCATATGCCAACTCTTTCCTTCCTCATAGAACCATTTACTAGTAAAAGGGACTCTCCATTTATTCTAATTGTCTTGCTCTTCTACTGGCAGTCTTGTTGGCTTCTACGTTGTTTGACTCATTCACTTAGGAACTCAGTGCTCTGGCAGTCACTGCCTGATATATGTACATCCAGAATATGGCGCAATACACTTGTGATCAAACTAGTGCTCACTCTACCTAAGACAAAGAACAGCTAACAAAGTAATAGACATTTGATATTGATACCACTGGGACCTCACTAAGGTGGAAAAGAAAGAGTTGGAGTTTCACATCAAACTGAAAGTGAAAGTGGAAGTGTTTTAATCCTGTGCAGCTGCAACAACAGAATACAATGATTTTGTTTGTCATAACCTATGAAAATTGTAACCGGAGCATTCACTCTTGAAAAATACTTAATAGATATATGCATTCAAACTTACTTTGTATTGACATGCATTGTTTACGAAGTTTAATTACCATTAATTCCATTCAGTATTTACATTGTAGTAGTACCCTCAGCTGAAGAAAGGATGCCCAGAGCAATACTGACATGGAAACATGCAAATAATAGGGGGGTTTTTTTCATATGGTAAAGGGAGACAAAAGAGGCACATAACTAGATGCTACCATGAATTCACAACAAAAAATGTGCTACCTGATGGAATGTAGGACTTTATAGGACCAGAAGCAAGTTTATAGAACACCCATAAAATCTCACCGTAAAATAGACATAGGAAGCCAAGGGATCTTATTTGCAAAGAGTTGAAATTGTGTCTAGTATTCCTAGTCCAAAATATATCAAAGATAAACAGGACAGTTCAGACAGCCCAAAATCTACATATATTAGACCTTGTAGCATTCCCAGAGCTACATTCAGAAATTGCTAATGTCTGCCAAATAGGTAGAAACTACTCCAGGAAATATCTTCCTCAACTTGGTATCCAGGCCCTTGGACAGCTGTCCAAGGGTGTGAGAACAAAAAGTAAATAAAGATAAGTAAGTATTCTGATTTTTAATTATATGACCTAACAGAAAAACAAACAATCATTCACACAATGATGTTGATTCTCATAGGACTTCATTGTTGGGGGAAAGAAGGAGCTTTTTGGCTAGGCGTAGCTGCAGTCTACAATGGCAAATCCCTCAATGCTATTTATCTATCTATCATCCTGTTGACTCATTTACTTACATGCCATTCATCTCCGTTGTATCTGAGCATCTTCCATTGAGTCAATAATCTGCTCATATGGTGTATGAAGTCAAGTTGCTGAACATTAAACTGATATGTAATATAAAGAAACATTATGTAAAATAAAAATGTCTTTTTGTGTTTTTTTTCCTGAAAAGCAATAGTTGCCTTATTTTCTGAGAAATATCTTGCACATTTTCATTCTTTTGGGAAGACCTAAAAATTAAATGAAAGTTATTACCCATAGCATGTCATTTTCCATTAAGGTTTACCACATGTTGACCTGTCCCCCAACAGCATCTTTCCCAAGCCTTCACTTACTTTACTGTTAATCTGTGGTAACTAGCATTTCATTTTGAGTCTTTGCCATAATGCTGCCTTCTGCTCTTTCTCTTCTGTCACTCATTGCTCTAATAAATAACGATGATAGTGATAGCAATATTTTTGTGCTTCTAAAGGCATTTCATCCAAATATCTCAATTGCACATTACAATCTTGAATGAATTCAGCCTCACAACACCTCAGAAGGTTGGTTAGTATTCATATCACCATTCACAAATGACAAAAACACCCCCAGAGATTTTGATTCAAGTTCAAGGTCATGGTCCTTATTTTTAAAACACTCCATGGCCTGGGCCCAGGATATCTAAAAGGTTTGGGATGAAGACCATGGCCAACAAATATTCCTCTCTCACACAGTGTCATAACAAGAGTAAAGCTAGGCTGTGTGGGAGACAGAACTTTCTTGGAGGTGGCCCAAGACCGTGGAATGAATTCCCCCAGAGGACCATTACAAATCTCACCACTTTCTGCTTCATGTGCAAGGCTCATTTCTTTGACCTTGCCTTCTCTAATATAGCAATGGTTATATTTGTGTGTTAAAACAACACCCTACCATGATTCACTCCACTGCACACACTTCTCCTTCTGAGGAGAAGATAAGAGAACAAACACATGACATATGTGTAGTATGTGCTCAGATACTATGATGATGAGTGTAGTATAAAAACCTATATGGAATAGGATAGAAAAGTTTCCATTGACTTCAGTTATACAGAATCATGGGTCTTAACCATTCATAGGTCATATCTTCTCATTAATTTATTACTGTTATCCTTGCTCTCTGGTTTCCTCCTAATTTCAGTCCTTTTTTATATCCATCTGCCCCAAACTTTGCATATTTTAGGCTTAAATGCAGATTATTCTTGCCAGCATTGGAATAAGTATATCAGTTTATCTAGAGCTACACAGCTAGATTCACAGCTGCAAGAAAACTGATTCAAATGAAGGGACATTGAGTACAAACAGAGTAAAAATCAGTTCCTTTGCTGAGCACATATCTTCAGTAAATTGATTTCTGCAGTTCTCTTCAGAGATGCAGGACTATCACTGAGAGACCTTGCCAGGTGAATGACAAAGAGAAGGTCTTCAATTTCTAATGCTGTGCTGCAAAATTAGTACAATTGCTCCACACCTAATCACAGATATGACTGAAACCCTTATCCACCTTGATGTCATTTCTGAAACTATAGTCAACTCTTAGGTCCTGTATGTCAGTCAAAACTATTGACTATGAAAAGCTCATCTTTCCCACTGTCTTCATGGATATATAAATTGGTTGTGAACAGTTGATATACTTAATATTCAAGTATAAAGCACTGCCAATATGGCACCAGTAACAGGACAGGGTCCTGTTACTGGTGCCATATGGACAAAGAGATTGTAAAGACCAAATTGTGAACAGCTGGATAAATTAGTCTGGTCTTTTAGGTCTCAGTTCAACAAAGCACTTAATGATGTGTTTAACACTGTGCATGTACTAAAGTTCCATTGCTGTCAATTGAACTAAAGCACATACTTAAAGTTAAGCACATGCTTAACTTCTTTGCTGAGTTGGGATGGACTTAGGCATATGGTTAAAGTTATGCATGTGCTTAAGCATTTTGCTGCACTGGATCTATAAAAAACAGGCTTTAAATAGACAGTATGGGCATTTTTCATGCTAATTTACATTTTAAGAGATAGCTGACCATGGAATTATTCCTAGACTGCGATTAAAATTGCTGCAGCCTCTAGGCATTCTTGTAAATAAGCCTTTTTATGGATTTCCAGAAGCTCTACTCGATTAATTAGCTGGCTAGGGAAAAATCTAATTTTACTCCAACAGGATGACAGATGTGAGATTCTAACACTTATTTAGGTATATTTCCAAGTGCATAGAAATTCTCTCTGTTTTTGCTATAAGCAGGCTTTTCTTCCTCCCACTTTTTTAGTTTTCAAGGAATAATACAAGGTTTTTAAAAAGCAAGCTTTGTGTGTGTGTGTGCGCGCGCACACATATGTAAGGAAAGAGCTAAGGGCCCTTTCGGGGAAGGTGCTGAACCCCTGCCTTCAAAAGAATGGACATTCTGAATGCTGTAATAGCAAGGAAGATGATGCTCTGTGGAAGAACTTGAATATTAGAGACCTGAGTAAGAATTCCACATAAAATTGACAAGGAAAGCCTGCCCAAAGTGAGGCTGGAAAAAAATGTTGTCACTCTTTTTTTTATATATTTATACAACAGACTGGATGATTATTTCTGAAGGCTTTGAGTGACACTATCATATTAGGCTTGAATACTACAGAAAGAGTGAATTTTCATTTTTTCTTTCTCTGGTTTTTAATATTTATTGAAAAAGTTGTATTAAAACACTTTGCAGGTATTAGTTTTTACATGAAAGCTCTTACCCAGAAGGAATGACATGGATTTTTGAAAAGATCAGATATCGTCTGTAGCACATCTCTCAAAGCTAACATTTATGCTTCATTTTCTCTACTGTAGTGGGTAAGTGATGTGATAAAGTCAGACTGGACAGTTGCAAGAGGGTGGTGGAAGGGTGTGTTAGCGCTAGAATGATAAAGGCCTTTTTTCTTACAAGCTGAGAAAGGATTGCCTTAGGTCAATTAGGGATACCTCAGTCCAATTAAGGGCTATCTGATACTCTTTAAAACCCTCCTCTGGTGAGAGAAAGGGAAGAGAGAAGCTGTTGCAAGACTACTGGCAGCAGGGAGATAAGCTGCTCTCCTCTCCATACGGGAAAAAAATAAAACTGAATGCCGGCTTAGGAGAAGGACTGATACTCTGGGGCCAATGACAGGACAACATCCCCCATCAATGGAGGCAGGAAAGGTATCCCCCTCTGTTCTGTGTTTGTAAATTTGTTTCTTTTGTTTGGTAGAAGAGTCTTCCTTAGGCCTGCCCCGAGGCCTACCTTGAAAACACTGTCCAGGGAGGGACTGATTTACCCCAGCTCTGCGACCGCCAGAGCGGGAAGTGCTCAGTCTGGCAAGACAGAGGAGGTGCCTTGCCAGAGTGTATATGGAAGGGAAAAAATGAATAAGAAAGAAAGAGTTTGATTGTTGTTGTATTTGTTTTTTTGGTTTTTGCCAATTGGCCTTGATAGGTTGGAAAAAAAATTGTTTCAGATTAATGAATAAAATTATTTGAGAACTTTTGCAATTAACAATATATTTGGAAGTAATAAGTCTAATAAATATAAATAATGAGTGAAATCCTGGCTCCATGAGTCTCAGTGGCAAAACTCCCATTGACCTCCAAGGGGAGTCAATGTGTTATAAAGTTTGCTCTGACAACAGTGTGTAGAAAGAGGACTTGTTTTAAATCTAGATTTCTTAATTAAAATGGGAAGTAAAAATGTGAGTGTGAATGATTGTAGAAACACATTATTTTCAAGAAACACAGTAATGTGATTTTTTTATTTGCTTTAATATATATTACCTAAATAACACTTATTTTGTTACCTTTATTAGAATGATTTTATGCATGGAACAATATGTATTCCTCACATATTTTCTTCTGTTCTTTCCAGCATCTTTGACTATAAGACTTGCCTCTAGGGTTTATACTGGGAAAAAAAATTAAATATCTACCCTCTGGTAACAGCATATTTGCACATGTTATCAAAAGTCTGAATATAAATTCTTAGTACTGGAAGCAAAATACATTGTTAAAGATTGTTAGCAAAGTGCAATATTTGATTAAGTGGGTATGAATAATTAAATTAAATTTTAATGTGATCATTAGCGTGTGTGTTTACGAACACATGTCTGTGCAATGTGTAATTTTACAGGTGATTTCCTACCATATTCCTTAGCATTCAAAATTAAATTGTCTTGCATAAAATATGACATTTAGAGCTCTCCACAACAAAAGTTTGTCATTTAATTTAATCTAATCTTTTTCAGTGACAAGGAAACAAAGCCATTTGCAAATCCTGGATTTATACTGCTGTCCACCAGGAACTTAATTCTGACTTATCTTTTATAATCAATCATCACACAATTAAAGCAGAGCCAGAATCCCTAAGGGCCAGATTCTGCCTCTCCTTACTCACACCAAGTAATATCTTGCTCTGCGAATAGCCCAACTCAGTTTAATGGGACTACTCCTGAGACAATGTGCTGCTCAGTGTCCCTGATCCAGCAAAGCACTTAAACATGTACTTAACTTTAATAGTAACTCACATGAGTAGTCCCATTGAGTCCAGTGGGACTACTTATGTATTTATAGTTAAGAACATGCTTAAATACATGCTGGATTAGGGCCAATTTGAGTAAAGGTGTGGAATCAGGCCTTAAATAAATAGGTAGAGTGCCTTCAAAACGTAACTGTACCAACAGTTCTGAAATAGTGAATACAGAAAAATACTTTGAGGCATATATCTTCCCTCTTGTAGCCCCACAAAATTTTGCTAGCACAATTTGTAAGGCAAATGAGTACTATTAATAGAGAAAACTATTTCCCGTTGAGACAACATGAATACATTTGGAATTAAAAATACGTACTCTTTTACTTGGAAAAAATATTTGCTGCTCCCATTCATTCAGCAGGTCAGCTGTTAGGATTAAGACAACTCATCTTGCATTCTCTTTAGCCTGTCTGTATTCTAAATGCTATGCTCAGTGACAGCTGCTGCTATTCTGGTCCAACATATATATTTTGGAGACCACAGAAAGCAGGAAATAGTGTAGATGGTAGGAGAGAAAAAGCACTTGTATTTTAATTGGTGAACGGTGGTTTTGAGTGAGTTATTACTATTATGGTAGGATGAGCATGTAGATTTCATTTGTTCCTATCTTCAGCAATCATAGTTTTCTGAGATTTGTTATATCAAGATAACGGTATTACAGAATAACAAAGATATCTCCAGACAATTAAGTGTCAACTGATCCCATCTTTTTTGTTGAGAGGTATCACCTGTGCTAATACAGACAACTTTAAAGGGATACCTTAAAGGAGTATCAACTAGCTCATTTACAGTTAATGTGTGCAACACTACAACTGAGTTTTCTGTACATCCATAAAAATACACTCTGATCTAATGTTTACCAAAAAAAAAGCCTAGAGTAAACTGTACATTTTACTTAAACAAATTCAATTTACTGTGTATCTTCACTTAGCTAGAAACCAGGACATCTATTATTCATAATTTCTTTTTTTCCAGAGTTTGCAGCTAGTAAGTTAGGAGTGGTGCAGCTACTAAGCAAGTTTTTTTTTTACTGAGAGTAGCTTATAAAAAGTTGTGGATGAACAAAAACAATTAGAAGTTTCATTTGGAAATACTTTTACATGCATCAAAACCAGCTCTGGCTTTTCAAATTTTAATTTTTAAAAAAACACTCAAATTGCAAATCTCATATCAGAATACAAAACTCTAAACACTAAAGATATCACTATTAATAAAGCTGGCAAATTACTATGAGTGGCACGTCAGTCATTAAACATATGTTTCTACACCAATCTGGAGGTGTCAGAGGCATAGATAATTTTAGGGAAGCCCAACTCCACATCCAACAGGAAAGGTCACAGCCATCTTACCAATGCAGATGGGAAAAAGCACTGGTTCTATCTAGATAGTCGCAGTTGATTCTCAAGCTCAAGCTGCGAACCAGAAATACAAAAGGCAAGCAAATTCCCTCTTTCAAGAAAGCTGATATAACCTCCACTATTATTTCTCATTGTTTCACCCAGCTAAGCAACATTATCTTTGCCTTGTCTTTTTGGCCTCAGGCTGCCAGGTCTCAGTTATGCCTGAATCTCAGCTTGATGCTGGACAAGATGAGCAACTTCACCATCAGGGTAATGAGAGAAAAATAGAGCTGAGTCTCATCTGTATACTGAAGGCACCATAGCCCATCCCCCCTCAACTAATAATCTGCACATGGAACAAAAGCAACAGGATATGATTTGTAGTAATCCTCAGAAAGAACAGAGACATTCAAGAACAACTTTGTGAATCTGCCACAGTCCACATGCATTTCAAAAGTATCAAAGGTGTTTAATAGCAAAAGAAAATTGCACCATTACTTGACTTTCATCCACACCAAGAAGACGATTCACTAAAGAAACCAGTGCAGTTTCTGTAACATACCATAAAACCAGATTATGACAAGAGTCAAGAACATCATGAGGACTCCAGGTCCTGCTTTATTCCATATTCTCATAAATATTTGTTAAGGGTTAATTATTCAGAAGGATGACTAACATTTTATCACTACAACTCTCATTGAAATTCCATACAAATTGCTAATACATCATAGAGTTTCTTTGACTATTTTCCCATAAAGTCTGCCACCCACCACAACCACCACCTTTTCCCCCCTCCATGTTAACCATTCATTTGTCTGGAAGTCTGAAAAATGTTTTAAGGGTTAAAATATTTATTTTAAATGTGTGTGAATTATAACTGCCTTAAAAAAATCAGTCTTTGCCTGCACTGTGGTGGAAGCTAAAGCAGTTTACACATCATAAGCAGAGCAGCAACTTTGGAGTGGTTCCAGGAGAGAAACATTTCATGTTAAGCTGAGTAAGCCATGCAAAAGCCAACTGAGGTCTAATGAAATAAGAATTCAGAAGAGTGAGAGAGGCTAGATCTGTTTTCTTCTGTTCTCCCAAATGTTAGCACCTTGGCCTAACTAATTTTGTAAGGATGTTGCTCTAATTATTGAAATCTCTTGACCTTTTTCTGAATGAATTTTAACAAAAAATCTTTACAAGGCTCTGGCTCTAATCCTCAGGCTCTGAACTGTCATTTTAAACATTCCAACAGCCAAAGAGCACAAAACCCTTAAGCTGATAAAGACATTATGAACAGTAATATTTTCTCAAAGCTAAGAGGTTAGAAGCTGTCATGTGAATTCATAACTGTTGGCAGCAAAGTGAAGCCCATTTCAGTGAAATGTCCTCAAGTTCTCTTTGAAAGAGCTTGTCTCATGAATGGATTTTCAGATTGTAACCAGTCTGTTCAGGTTTGCTTAAAAGAAAGGTGTTGAACTTTAATATTAGTGACCCAAAATATTGTTATAAACGAATGATGATGTGATTTGGTTCATCACAATGAAACATGGCATGACTGGACTGGCAGGGAGGCCTGGCAGCCATGCGGAGGAGTAGTGGTATCAGTTTTATGCATGGACAGCAGCTCTTAGTGTCCACACCACTGGCCCATTCATGGATTTGGAGGACACCTCATTGGCCCAGTGGCACCTGCACAAGTGTGGGGCAGCTTATATTGTGCTTCCCAGGCATACACAACCATTTGCACCATTTGTTTGTTTTGCCCCACCTGTCCTTCCCTTGTTTTGTTCTGTTTTTCCTTTCCTGTTTTTTACTGCTAGATTTTCCATCTTTCTCTGAATTTCAGCCAGCTCCCTTTTAAAACTTTTCCTGCATTGCAATGCGGGGAGGAAGGAATTATCTTCCCCAAAGTACACAGGCGGCTTGGCTAGGGACAGGGACAGTAGTATTGATAGTTATTTATTGCAACTCTAGGAGGTGTCCAATGCAAGTTAACTGAGGTAGCAGGAGGGCCAGATTTAGTGCTGCAGTCCAAGGAACTATCAGGGTAACATCTAGCTGGACTCTTGCTGCACATTGCCTAGAAAGTGAGGGCTACATTATCTGGTGCAAAAAGAGACTTCCTTCACTTAAACCCATACCCACACACATGAGGATCTGGGGCTTGCTTGATGCTGATCATGGGTTAGATTTCATATGAGCAGCCAAGGGATAGCCTCGTGTTAAAAATTCACTTTTGTTTGTTTGGGAATTGCCCTGGACTTAATCTGACAGGTAGTTTGTGCAGGGAGGAAACACCTGACTGTTCTCCCTAGTTCTGTTACATTCATGTATGCTAACTAAAGTTGCAGTTACCACTTTAACCAAATCTCTATATTTGGTGTCCTATTCACTGTAGTGTTTGGGCTAATACACTTTGGAAAATAAATGGAAACAATTTTTCTCATAGCATTTCTATTACCATTGTAAATTGTTTTACGTTTAAACTAGGTTTCACCTCACTCTGTGTCATTGGGATGCAGTTCACTTACAAATCAAAAGTACTTCAGAGCTGTCTAATCTAATTTTGTCTATCAGTTTAGATTTTTATACATCACCCTTCAGCATGGAATATGAGCATGAGTTCTATCTCCACTCGCTGCCTTATTCCTTTTCCTTTGCATTTCAGGTAGAATGCAGCAGTGTTTTTAGTTTGCAACTATATTTATTGAAAATGTGGCAGAAAGAGAAACAGGAATTCTGCTTAATAATTTCATTTGCAACAGAGGGATCAGAGATTACTCAGAGAAAAAGGAGCAGTGCTCAACAATAGCTTTTAGACTTTGTGTTTTTAACAAGCACAGTGCAAGAGGGCCCTTGAACAAGACATAAGAATAGGTGCACACACTCCTCCTCGTACTAGGAGCTCTCTAGACTGCTCTAATACCAGGTCCAGTGTTCAGTCTGTATTGCATTCTACTACTCAGTCTGTGCAGATTAGAGGGAGTACTGCAGTAGTGAACCAGATATCAGAGCAATATGGAGATCTTTGAACACACTGGAAGGTATGAAGTGCTTCTTGGACTGGATACACACGTACTCTATTCATGAGGATTCCTGGGCCCGTCAGTGAACGTGAGTTCTGAATATTGTCATTGCTTAGTTTGGTTCTAATCTCTCAGTTTTCAGAGCAGCATAGACCTGAACAAAGGACTTGTCTCCAGAAGTGGATCCCAACTCTCACTAGCAGTGTAAAGATTCTTTTAAATATTATGTTTTTTAATCAGTGAAGGGGTGGAGACTGTGGCTACAGCTACACAGACGGCGGCAAAGTCGCCGCCGTCAGATCGATTTCTCTGGATTGACTGAGCGGTCAGTGAAGACCTGCTCAGTTGATCCAGAAATCCATGTACTGAGACCAGCTTCACAAGTGGTGCAGTGCAGTGAAGGCAGTGCACAGAAGAGGAGCAGAGAAGTCAACGGGAGTTACGCAAGTTTCTTGCATAGCTTGCGTAACTCCGGTCGACTGCCGCCGAATCTTGGAGGTAAGTGTAAAGAGGGTCTGTGTAAGGAAAAGTGTAGAGAAGACTGAAAAGAATAATATAAAAGGGCAGAAGGAAGGATAAATGACCAATTTGTTTTCCAACCTGTAAAGAAGTGATAGGGAGATAGCAGCTACTGGCTGACTTATGTAGACACTCTCAGCTACTCTCATGCCCTCAGGAGCAGGTGATTGACTCATGTGGTTCTGCCCAGCCAGACTCCCTCTAAACCTGCAATTACTCTAGGGCCTTTGAAATTTGATGTGTTTTTAAAGGTGGGTTTTTAAAATTCAATTAAATCAAAAGAATGGCTCATTTGCAAAATTCCCCAACAATTTTGCTTCATACATTCCACTACAAAAATGTTTTGGCAGGTTTTTGTGCTAGGTTTCCAGAAGGATGAACCTTTTACTGAGTATACCAGCATTTTGATGAGTTGGGATACATGGACATTTTTGGCTTCTGTGTCTTTTGTGGCATTTTCTTGTCAAAACTGTGGGCAAATGTTCTTGGCTACCCTTGTTTCATTTGGTCAAGAGTGATCTTTATATGGAGATTTGAGGGGGTTTTTTCATTTCAAAAATTGTAATAAAAAGGAAAATAAAATCTGAAAAATATATAAAAGTCCTATTAAGTGTATGATTTAATTAGGGGATGACATCATTCAGAGTATTGTTAATTAAAAATGAATATTTTCTCACCTAAGTCACTGGGCTTAAGAAAACTCCATAGTGGCTGAAAATCATAAGATGATGACTGTTGAGTGGGTTAATAGAAATGAGCTGGTGGTCTCAATCCAGGAGTTTATATCATAATCTCAACCAGCACCGTTAGCACTATTAGGCAGTCACAGCAGAAACACCAAAAATGGAATGGGCATGGAGACTTGTCAGGTTTGAGGCTCCCTGAAGAGGGAGGGAAAGTTTACAGAGCCACTACCTGTACTTTACCTGTAAACAAACTCAGGATTTCCATTTCCAGGTCTGTAAAACCAGCATTAGATTCATCTCCGAAAGGTCTGGCAAACCCATAGAAAGGAAGGAGAGTCAAATTTAAGCTTCTGAGCCTGTAACTTACTGGTTTTGTTTTGGTGTCTCAACAAGCTACAATACAAATTTATCCCACACCGATTTCAAACTCTTGCAATATCTATGCAATTTAAAGTAAGATAGGAATGTGAATGGAAAATTTGACTGAATTGTCTTGTGGCTTTAGGTCAATCCTTGCATTAATTAGTTATTGCTTTTTGTGTGTTCTGTATGGCGGTGGAGATTGGATTATTAGATAATAAGAAAACTGCTGATTTTTTTTCTATCACAAAGTAACTGCATTTGCACCACATATTTCCTTGGAACCTTCAATAAGTGACTTGCATCACTAAAGCCAGTCATTAAAAAAGAAACAGTCTTTGAAATAAATGACATAACCCTTGGCAAAAGTTCATGCTATTAGAATGACATACCAGTAAAGGAAGAGGAACTATTGTTATTACCAATCATCATAAAATTTTAAGTTATTGATCTGAAAATCACTCAGATCATTATAAATGTTATTACATGTCAAAATTAAAAATGAAGGAAGGCAGTAGTAATGCCCTACAAATAAGATTCACATATAAGAAATGGTACACTAAAAATAACTTACAAAATTCTGTGATTCAGATTAGACAGAGAGGTTGCTGGTACTTGAGCTTTTGAATTGAATCTTCCAATGATTTTCTGTTGATGCCATTGTTTATATATTAGTTGTTTGTTTTATCTGTAAAAAATAAATGACAAAAGAAAACAAGTCCTATTTGTAATGCCTGAGGTACCACCATAGATGTGCACTGCCTTTTGTTTGAAATTATTAATGTTGGCAGCTGTTTTCTCTTTATTGAATGCATAATTCTAATAGGAGACTGAGCAATTTGGGTACCTGGCAAAGCAAACTGGATTTTGCAATATCACAGTTACAGCGAAAACTGTGCTTTATATTCCATTTAGTCACTCTTCAGTCCTATTTGTAATGCCTGCAGTGCCACCATGGATGTGCACTGGCTTTTGTTTGAAATCATTAATGTTGGCAGCTGTTTTTCTCTTTGTTGAATGCATAATTCTGAGGAGACTGAGCAATTTGGGTACCTGGCAGAGCAAACTGGATTTCACAATGTCACAGTTACAGTGAAAACTGTGCTTTATATTCTGTTTAGTCACTCTTCAGTGCACCCCTGTAGGGACAGGGTTTACTACCTTTGCCCCGTCTGGGTGGAACCCTGCAATCTTACTTCTCTTAAATTGGATCTCTGGGCTACAACCCTCCTGTTTACCAACTGCATTTGGCACTCAAAAACAAATTCTTCAAAACAGAGCATAATTTATTTATCCAAAGGTATATAGTACACAACAAAGGAGTAAAACAAAAAAGGCCTATGTGCATATTTTCCCTTATCTAAACCTTACTGTTTCATTGCATGCTTTGGTAAGTTCCATTCAGCCCAGTCACTTCCATCTCTGGATTGAGAGAGAGACCCTGCTTGCTGGCATTTCTCTCTCTGTGTGTTTGTCAGTATCTTTCCCTCAGAAGCGGCTGACAATCCTCTAAATCCACCTTCTTTCAGGATACTATTATTAAGGTTTTAATATCCCTTTTGATCCTAAGCTCAGGTTTGGAAAAAGTAAACTTTAGAACCAGTTAGGAGTGTTCATCAATTAATTTCTCCATTGTTTCCTCAAGGACCATTGGTACTCTCTGGACAACGCTATACCTTATCTTTGCCATTGTTTCATTTCCTGTTTCTTCCCCCACTAACAGCATCCTTTGATTTAACTCTATGCAATCAGGTGGAATAATATCAAATAGCTAAACTGTGGTGTATATATATGGCATCTCTGCAAAAAATACACATAACTCCCTCATTTTCCACATGCAGTAAATCCAGAACTATTCCCCTCACCCCTATTTTTATGAGAAATGTTTCTCTTCATTTTATGTGGATTGTATAGATCTCCATACCATACCAGTCTCTCATAAGATGAGATGGCAAACATAAGCTTCATGTAAAAATAATAATTGCGAATCTCAGTGTGGGAAGCAGAACTGTTCCTCTGGAAAACCAGAAGTATCATGTGGGACTGAAACTGTGGGAAAAAATAAGAAACCACAAACACTAGGATTGAAATTGTATAGACACACCAAGAGGTTTAAAAAAAAAAAGAATGGTTCAAAATTTAATAACAGATTTATAATCACCTAAGGATATATATCCCAATTATTGCGAAGCCACGACAACTAACCACTTGTATCAGTGGCAATGGGAATACTTACAGAACATCACCATATCCATGTATGCCCAGAGCAAGAAATATAAGCCAGCAAATTAGAGTCTGAAACAACAAGGTGCTTCCAGCGCAAGTACTGACAGAAACATTTGTAAAAGTGAAACCCTCATAAGTGTTATCAGAAGGGTCTGAGCAATCCAAGGATATTCAATCCATCTTCAGATTTTCTTGATTTCATTAGAATTTATCAATCTTAAAGTGTGTCACACAAACTACATGTCATGAGTCTGTAGCCTTTTTCCAAGAGGCATCAAGCAAATGTGATTTATGGCTATGACAAATGTAAACTATAATCTCTGTGTTTCAGGTCATCATTAGATAAAACTTCTGAAGTAGAATTAATAAATCCAAGAGTTTATGATGACATTTTTATGTGTATAAAAATGGATTGTCATTTATTAAACATTGTTGCTGAATCATATGGGCAAGTGTTGCTCTTTAAGTAGTGCTATTTGGTGTACATTTATACCAGCTGAGGATCTCCCCTTTGGTTTAAATTTAGTATATCCATATGTGTTATCCTAGATTTAGAGAGGAGAGTGTTATGTCAGTTTAATTTCTAGTAAAAGCTCCAATTCTGAGTAAATCAACCTACAGATTTTTCCCCTCTGTTATTACACAGTTGGCATGAACTGAACCATTTAAAGTGTCTTGATGGCTGCTCAGCAAGGATTGATGAGAAAGTGGAAGGATTTAAAAGATTATAGTTTTCAAAGGCAGGCTAGAAAAATTTTTGAAGGTGACTTGTCTTAGACCAACCTAGAACTTTTCTTTTCTCTCAAGAATATGTGGTTGTCCCACTTTTTTAAAAATAAAAATTAGGCTGTGTTGCAGCCACATTATGTCCCTCCCTCAAAGACAAACTGGAGTTCTGATATGGCCTACATTTCAAAATCCTGGGTGCATTGATAGAGAGGTTGTAAAATGAAACCTGAAAATGAAAGCTGGCTTCCTCTCTGGTTTTGTAAAAATTGCCAAATATCAGTTGTACCTCATACTGCACTATAGAAAAAAAAATTAATTAGCTATGTGTACTCTTCACATGTGATGTGATGACTATCTTTCTGTAACCAGAGGAGGAATTTAGCAAAGTAGTAGGCCAGGTGAGCAAATTATCAGTTTCTTCTGTTATTTGGTGATAGTTATAAGGAAACCGGTTGGAGGCCAATTTTCTTTTTCAACTACATAGTTGAAAGATCATGTGAATCAGTTACCGCACCCAGGATAATTAAGTGCATGTCAGTTTGTCTTGCAGGTAGTATGATTATATTCCATTTGTTCAGTGTGAGAGGTTTTTGGTTGGTCCTTGTCTTGGGCTGCTAGACTATAAGATATCACCTAGCCAGCTCCAAGAAACCTTACTAATTTGTGGAAAAGGGAGAAGACAGGTTAGGTCCTTTCTATTCATTCTGCATTCTTGAAAGCCCCTCAAATGCCATACTAGTAAGTCCTTCTCTGTAGAAAGCAGATGAATATATCCAGCCAAATTCTCTAACTTAAACACCATTCAACTCCATTGTCTGCAAATGGATACTGATATCAATTTACAGGGTGTTAAGTCAATGCAGAATTTGGCCCACTGTATACAGGGAGAAGTTTTGAGGGATCTTAAGTGATTCCTGTGCTTAGGCTAAGAAAAAAAATGCCTAAACTTTACAGACATCTGTTTTCTTAACAAGAAAAATAGGTTAGTTGAAGGTCAAGATTAAAAGTAAAGACATGCCAGAGCAGCACCACTGAAAAGCTAGCTTTGCTCTTGCTTTTAAACTTTTCAAGGACTATATTCCCTAGTGGATATATAATAGTTATAGAAAAAGATTTTATTAAAGTTGTACGTTAATTATAACCAGCATCTTTATGCTTTGAGGGAAAAAAATACAATATATGTATAAAAATAATGCTGGTGTGGCCATTAATGGCTTTTCAATTCAATAGCATGTAGTAGCAAATGTATCAGTGTATATTCTGTAACAATATGCCACGTTTAGAAATCTGATTTGCAGTGAACAGATTCACTGAGTTAAAACAAGTGTGTATTATTTTGAATTGTATCATTTTAAGGCATAGGGACTAGCTAATTTTCAAGTGGTTATCCTCTAGGTGCAGGTTAATTTCCTAAAGGAGAAGCTAGGGAGCACTGTGCTGGAAAGAAGGGAGGGTTCCTAGCTCTTGGGAGCTGAAATGGGTCATAACTTATGCCTGAATAAATTCTTGCTGCTACAAACCCTCCTCCTGTCCTTCCCCTGGGCTTGGCCTCTTATGTAACCCATCTACCCATTCTGCCAAATCCTTCTCTTGCCCTAGAAATCAGGAGTGGGAGATAGGTTGCACTGGAGTGTCATGTTAGGAACAGGGAAAATCGAGCATGAAATTCAGAGTGATTCTGTGCAAGGAGGCTGTCAGTTGATGAAGGTAATCATTCAAGGATTATGAGGCAGCTATTTCACTGGGGGAAAGGATGTTCCGGTGTGCAGTCATAAGATTAGAAATGGTTAAGGACGTGGGAGAAGGATAGAGCATAGTTGTGATGGGTGGAAGAACTGAAGAAAGGTCATTTTGTCAGTTCCTCTGAGGTTGCAGAATACTGAAGAGAAGAACAGTCAGCTTTAGTGCTCTAAGAGTAAGGTTAATTTTTATTTTAGTTTGTTTAATTATGTTTATATCCCCTATATAATAAATTTTCTATCCTCCAGAAGATCTAACATTTTTGGAGGGAGCTATGTAGGGGGGGAGATATTTTGGTTTATTTTAAAATGTGCCCATCCAAAATTCCGGATTGTCAGTTCTTAGGGAGTTACGAGCACTGCTTCTAATGAATATATTTGCCACTTTTATTCAAGGTCCAATTGAAAAGTGAAGAATCCAAAACATTTGCAATGAAGATACTGAAGAAACGTCACATAGTGGACACAAGACAACAGGAGCACATACGCTCAGAGAAACAGATAATGCAGGGGGCTCATTCAGACTTCATTGTGAGGTACTGTTGCTACATTTTATAAACTCATTTTAAATTGAAAATGTCTCAGTCTTGCTATTATTTCTTATAAAATTGCAGTGCCAAATGGTAGCAGTCATGAATTGTACTGCAAGCACTGTAGGTAAGATACCTTTTAGTTGTAGTTCAGCTTTGTCAAGGAACTTGGCAAGTATGGCACCATAGTGTTCCATGTTTATTTTCTCTCAGTTGACTCTTCATGTCTGCTCAGTATTTTTAATTCTCAGCCCTGGAAACTCAGCCTAGATTCTGGAAGTCAAGCGGTACTCTTTTTGGATCATGTGCCAACAGCAGTAGCAGAGAGTCAACAATATTCAGCAAGTCTTTTGATTATGCACATGCCAAACCAGAATCTAGCTCATTATCCCTTAGCTCTATTGGCTCTGCAGAAGTAAAAAGTGGTAAAACCAAATGTCTATCAGAAATATAAGCAGATGTGATGCTGAATTCATAAGAAGAGGCCACAGTCACTTTTCTGACCATAATCACACTTATATTATCTGACACCTAACATCTCTTAAAAATTGTGAATATTTGGAGAGGGGAGGGGAAACCAGCATGGTGAGATGCTCTCTTATATATTCAAGTTTATTATAAGAGTCTTGGAAAGTTGAAAAATCTGACATTCAATAAATATTACAAAGGTATTGGCAATATTCTTTAGCATATTAGGTAAATTAATAAAACTATGGCCCAAATCGTTTCCTCTGTGGCAAAATTCATACAGAGAGGAAATCTCCAATAGGACAGCCTCACAGAGAACTCCTCCCCAGCAAAATATGCTGCAACATCCATCTGAAACATGGCAAATGCTCTCAGATTCATGGGAAGGCTCTGTGCCTTTGCACTAGCTCTGGCCTTTAGCAGAACTCCCGCTCCCTGGCAGCTGAATTCCATTAGAGGTGGCGGCTCAGCAGAAAATATAGCATGGGGCTTTATTATCTACCCAGATAAACTCCACAGGGCTGGAGCAGAGATGATGTGTGCCTCTAACATACTCCTTTTTCCCTCTGGCTGTCTAGTCTTTCCTACCTCTGCGCAGACCCTGAATGGCAGAGGGGCCTCTGTGAGGTTTAAAAGAACAGGGAACAGGAGGCTACTGAGCCCTACTTCCTCTCTGGAGGAAGGAGAGCTGCACACAGAAGATTCCTCTGTGCCTGGATCTAGACTTATAAGACCAGCAAATAGGTTCTCCTAGTTTTGAGATGAAGTGGAACAATAACTTTGCCAAAGAATTACCTGCATATTCTGATGAGTAGTGATTTCGTTTCCTGTACTCTACATTAGACATCAGATAAAGGGAAATGTTTTCTAGTATCTTAATCTTACATGAACATTAAATTCATACATTAAAAGGAAAATTGTATATGTTTGCATTTTATTATGGACTGTTATTGCCTTTGTAATATGTTTATTTCAACCTTATGCTTGATTCATTTGCCCACAACAATTATTGTATGAAGTAAACAGGGTGGCACTATGTAATGCTTCAATTATCTTTACACTTTGATTTTCTTTCATATTTGATTCATAAGAATGTCTCTTACCTAGATTTCAGACAGCACTGAAATTGCAAGTACTCCTTGTAGACTACTACAGCATACAAATTATTTTCTAAAATTTTGAATGTGTTACCTACTGTCTGAATCAATATACTAATGTAATGAAGGTGCCATTATCAGCAGAGCTAGCAGAACATGTCCACTAAAAACATGAAGGACATTTTAATGTAATTGAAAGAGAACATATTCCAAAGATTAGAAGCCTGATCCTGAAAGCCTTTACATGAATAATATCATGGACCTCAATAGCTAATAAAATGTATACTAATCAACTTTTTTCCTTTTTTGTATTTATTTAATGCTCATATAAGATAAGATACTGCAAAGTATTTCTATTTATTTCCAGGTCTAGTGCAGAGTAGAAAAGAAAGCACTAAAATAAGGCTTCTCATGTAACGAGCCATTTGCAGGACTGCTATAAGGATGGGTAAACCTAAAGATGTTAAAATTGGTCCGAAATTGGGTACATTTACATTGGGTACATTTACACTGCATGCTTCTTTTAGCAGCATGTAGAGTATATACTCAGATAGGCCCCCTAGCACGGATATAAATATCAGTGTAGCTGATGAA
Organism: Emydura macquarii macquarii; assembly: GCF_026122565.2. Classification (NCBI taxonomy): domain Eukaryota; kingdom Metazoa; phylum Chordata; order Testudines; family Chelidae; genus Emydura; species Emydura macquarii. The sequence continues at coordinate 18,069,108 of NW_027131527.1, read as the reverse complement.
GCATGGCTTAGGCGAGTACAATAAAGACATACCCAAATACATACCCTACATGGCTTTCTATTTGCCCAAGTCATGCCTCCCACCTACATTGCTATTTTTAGCAGTAGATTGTCCTGCTGCTGGAGCCTTTCCACAGATCTTAACCATAATAAGTAGTTAACTAAATTACTCTAACTTTGACTGACTATACAAGTTTGTACTGAAGCTAATAAGTGTCAAAGTAAGTTGCAAAATTTTACAATATTTAAGTGAGGATCTAAAAGAGAGGTTCATTTTTCTTTATTTTAATCTTTGTGACCACATGTGGTAAATTTTAGCTATGGTGAATCAAGACTGATGTTTCACAAGTAGAGAAGCACTTATTGGTTTTTGTGGCTATTGGCACTCATAGAAGGTTTAGGTTTTCTCTGCGACCACATCATATAGAACATTGGTTCTATATGGCACTCATGAAAGCAAGAGACAAGTAGCACTGACAGGCAGATTTTGCAAGCTTCCTCACACAGGTCAGAAGGGCTCCTCAGTTGTGACCTAGATCATAACTGCTTTTCCTCAGACTTTTTCAGTAGAAATAAACAAATGAGAAGTTATGCCAAAATGTGTGATGGTTGTTTTATTATTATTATTATTATCATTATTGCCCTAAGTGACATTTGTGCTGTGCACTGTGCAAACAGAGAACAAAGAAAAACTGCTCGGTGTAGTGATGTAACATCCAACAGGGACTATGTTGAGACCAACACATTTTCATATTACCGAAGCTCGTATTTAATCAAATGCCTCCAAAAATAAGATTAATGCATTAAACAACTGCATCATGATCAATCAAGCATCCAACTAGTCTATCCCTGGCTCTTGGCATGTGTCACACAACAGCTTCTTGAGAGGTTATTTCCAGGTATGTTTACTTTGAATTGCTTGATTCTGCAACACCTTCTGTTTTCATTGTAGTCACTTGAGACTATCAGGCCCATAATGCTTAACACATACAGAGCCTGTGTATGGATGCAATTGCAGTCTCAGGATATATCAAAGAACCAACTCATTGCTGAAGAAATGTGTTCCAGAATTTAAGCTTTTGGGTTTTTTTAAAGTCAATGTTCTATATGATGTGGTTGCACAGAAAACCTTCTAAATGTGTGAACTGAGTGTAAATAGACATGGCAAAGTGTGCTTCTTTCTGCAGAGAGCCTGAAATGATAGGCTAACAATAGCAAAACAATAACACCAGCATAACAATAGCTCTGAGAGTGGTTCATCTCAGTGCTGTGGTAATTCTAATGATGGTGATTTAAATGTCAACATTGGGAGCTAATGTACTTATCCAAGAAACTCAAACTGTCTCCAAGACCTTACCTTCTCAGGACCAAAAATCCCAAGGGTCCTCTACCCATCTGCCAAAATGTACAGCTTCCACCCAGAAAGACTCTGGGAGGAAGCTGTATGTTGTCAGTACAAAGCACCTTTAAAATGAAAAATATATGGGCAGAGTAAAATTAATTTAGTTTAATATCAAATGAAATAATACAACATAGAATTCCTTGTATTATTTTCATATTTAATTAAATAAAAAACTCCATTTATTTAATTTATCTGAATCTGGTACACAATTTCCAGTGTGCTTCACAAAAATGTTGCAGAAATCTGCAGAAAGGAATGTTTTCCCATAGAATTTAGGTCAAGCCTGACATAGAGTACATGCTGAATACAAGTTATCTGCCTCAATATCTCATTAGGCACATTTTCCCACATATTCAATCACCTTGGATGGGGAAACAAACATCTTTGGATATCCAGATGTTCAATATTTCTTATTTAAGATATATGAAATATATTAGCAAATTGTGATACATAAATCAAAAATGAAGTGGCATTCTTTTGAAATTATTAAATGAAAAGAAGGCTTCAGAGCTACAGATTGACTCTTTACTTTGAAGGATAAATGATCTACTCATTACAAGAACTGGTATACATATTGTCTTGCTTCTCTTTCAAGTGATCTTGGAAGCAGCAATGTCAGGCTAAGTAGTTAGAAATGTCATGCCCTAAATTTAGTTCCCAGAGTAGCAACATCATCCTCTTTTAATACACTTCAACACTAAAATACTGCATCTGTTCTGCTGAAATATTTCAAGTATGACACAATAGAATGAAGACAGTAAGTGATGTTCATGGTTAATATGAAGTATCACACAAATATTTTCTACCAAAAGAATGCTTTAACTTTTATTGCATTTCTTTGTTTGCAAAAAATAGGCTATACAGGACATTCAAGGACAGCAAATATTTATACATGTTGATGGAAGCCTGTCTAGGTGGAGAGCTTTGGACAATTCTCAGGGACAGGTAAGAAATTTTAGGAACCTGATATCTGAAAAGGAAAATTAATTGGCAGAGTGAACTGTGATATTGTAGATCTTCATTCCTAGCAGACAATCTCTACCACACATTAAAGGCCAGATCCCTGGATCTCACCAAGTTGAGCTTAACAACGAACCCAGAAAAGGTGGGGAAGGTCTCTTTTTTTTTCTTTTCTCCCCAATCCTGAAGAGGGCCGGGGACCAAAGTGACCCTTGGCATAACTTAGAATAGCCTAAGGTCTGTTCTAAATTACACTAACTAGAAGGATTTTACTCCACCAGCTGAGGATTTTACTCTGCCACCTTACCATACCCCCTTACAGACCCTTCCACTTAGCCTGTGCCTCTTAGAATCCATAATAGAGCCAGGAGACAAGATCTGATTCATCGTGTCCTAAATGGCAGAGTGTATTCAGATTTGAACTTTCATCCAAAATATTTGGGAGTGTGGGGGGGAAAGGGAGAAAGCAAGCAAGAGGAGGCAGTATCCTTCCATATAACCTTTAGATTAACCCAAGGGCAAGTACATGCACCTAGGATGTGGGAGACCTGGGTTCAATTTCCCCTCTCCCTGATGTGAAGCTGGGATTTGAACTTGGGTCTCTCACATTGTAGATGAGTGCCCTGGAGTTACTGGATATTTTTGACCTTAGTGTCTCTGGCTCAAATCCACAAAGCTTCTTAAGCACTAAAGAGACATAATTAGGTTTAGGTGCCTAAATCCCAGTTTTGGCTTCACAAAACTGTAATTCACAAAATTCCTGCTAAATCCTGTAGGCACCTTAATACACTCAGCGCCTAAGTTTTCAGAGTAAAAGTTCCATAAGTACTGCCTGTTTCAGCCTCTGATAACACAAACTGCTGCCTCCCTCAAGGGGTATGTCTACACTGCAATTCAAAACCCACAGCTGGCCTGTGCCAGCTGATTCAGCAGGCCTGTTTAATTAAGGCATGGACATTTGGGCTTGTGCTGGAGCCTGAGCTCTGGGACCCTACAAGAGGGTCCCGCAGCCCAGGCTCTCAGCCCAAATGTCTACACCACAATTTTACAGCCCTGCAGATGGAGCCCTGTGAGCCCAAGTTAGCTGGTAAGGGCCAGCTGCAGGTGTTTGCTGTGTAGACATAGCCTTTGTGGATTCCTCCCTCTGTGTCTCAGCTCCTCATCTGTAAAATTGGGAGTAGAATAGCCCCTTACTGCACAGGGGTGTTGAATAGATAAATTCATAAATGCTTATGAAGCACTCAGATATGTGGTGATTAATTAATTCTCTCATCAAATCAGGATTTGCATAGTGTGTAGTAAATAAGGCATAGGCCAATGAACAATGAGGAATACACAAGCTGATCAGGAAATGTTAATTCTGGCATTTCCTAACTTTTGGTTGCTTGACTTTGCAACCTGTGACAGAGTGCTGGGCAGCAACTCCTTAGCCAGCCCTCTGTAATGCCAGCCCCAATTAAGCAGTAAGTAAATTGGACTGCCTAGGGACAGCTGTACCTGATTGGTGAATGTGAAGCAGCTGTCAGCTAACTAGTCGCGGTGGGGCTATATACAGGCCCAGGCAAAGGCACTAAGGGAGAAGCCAGGAAGTGGAAATTAAGCAGAGCCTCTGCCTGTGTGCAGAAGCTGAGGATTCTCTGAGGTAGCTAATCCAAGCTGTGTACAGTGAGAAGGTGGGGGGACTGCACCCTGTAAATAAACTGAATCCATGATAGCTGAACTGGAGGGTCTCTGATTGGTTTGTGACCTGGGAGGAGGCAGAGAAACCCCTGGTGATGCATAGCTACATGTGGGGGGATTTGCTGAGTTAGCACAAGAGTTGGTGGCCCAGAGACCGAGGAGACCCTGCAATAGCTGGTGAAGCAGCAGGATGAGATGCTGAAAGTCATGCAAGCCCTTCAGCAATCCCCCCAGATGGAGTGGCAGGCCTTGCTTACCTGTAGGCTGAGCAGCGAAAAAGCTTGCAGGACTTTATATGGGAGCAGGCCAGCATACAACAGCAGCTCCTGCAGAAGGTCCCATGGTGGAGGATGGCACCTGGTGCTGGGTTTAAGATTGTACAAGATGGACCCTGCAGATAACAGCGATGCTTTCCTCTGCACTTTTGAGCAGGTAGCCATAGGGGCTGGATGAGATAGGGCCCTGGGCCCTGTGGCTGGCTCCCTATCTGGTGGGCGAAGCTCAAGTAGCATATAAGGTCCTGAGTGAGGAACAGGTCAGGAATTATGAGGTGGTGAAGTTAGCTATCCTGGATTGGGTGGGGCTGTCCTCAGAAGTACCATTAGACATTTTGGTTGGCAAGGTGGATGGGGGTTTGCAGCCCTGGGCATTCACCCAAAAGTGAATGGACTGGGCCACTCAATGGCTGAGGCCTGATGCCCAGACTGTGCGGGAGATCATGGATATGCTCATCCTAGAACAGTTTTTAAATGGCCTCCCTGAGAACGTACGGGTCTGGGTTAGGTGGCATCAGCGGAGCATGGTGGAGGCCACTGTGAAACTATTGGAGGAATATACGGAAGCGAACTCCTCCAGGAAGGAGGGACTGCCATATAAGGACTTAGGGTCTGGGGGGAAAGCTCAGAGAATCCCACCCTTGAAAAAGGGCCAGAGAAGGGAGGACAGCTGAGGAGCTCTCATGGAAGCCCGACTGATGGTTCGTTGGCAGTGTGGACGACCAGGACATAAAAAAGGGAACTGCCCGGACGTGGAGTGTGGCTTGGCGGAGTTTTGCGGTTGGACTAACGTTGAAGGGGGGGGAAAGGTGGAACTTGTCCACTGTTCTGGTGATGGTGGGGAGGAAACCCCAGAAGGGCCTGGTGGACACTGCCTCAGTCTGCGCTCTTGTCCAAAGGGGGCTGGTGAAGCCTCACTGGATAATTCCCAGAGAAAAGCTGGACTTTGAATGTGTCCACGATGAGAGGAAACAGAGCCTGATGCCCCAGGTGGCCCGGGAGGTCCAGGGCAGGTTTCAGTGGAAACAGGCAAGGAAGGAAACCCAAGATGAGTCAGGTGGGAATTAAGTTTCCCCAGGAGCCCATGAATGAAGGGAGAAGCAGTAAGGAAAGAGGTACAAGGGAGATTCCCAGGTTAAACCCCTCAGCAGAAGTGAAGAGCCAGCAGAGCCCTCCTCCCTCTCCCCAAATGCAATCCCTAGCGGGAGAGATCCGGGCCCTGCTTGATGGCTTTGAGAAGCCTAAAGCCCTGGGTACCCACGGAGAGGTAGAGATCAATCCTGAGCCCTGGCTGGAGGGGATGGGAGAAATGAGGTTGTGAATAGTATGAAGACCTCTGAGTGGCAGTGGAGCTATGGGGCCATCTGCCTCCCACCCACTATAACTTCTGTGGGTGTGGGATGACTGAACCCCAAAAGGAGGACCCCAAGGGTCACCTGAAGGAAGATTTACTCCCCCTTAGGGAGCCCTCTGGTAGAGGGAGGAGAGAATGGACGGAAGAACTTGGTGGTTTGATTGGGGGTGGGGAGAGAGATGTGACAGGGTGCTGGGCAAGAACTCTTTAGTCAGCCCTCTGTCCTGCCTGCCCCAATCAAGCAGGTAAATTGGAGCTGGCTAGAAACACCTGTACCTGATTGGTGAATGGGAAGCAGCTGTTGGCCTAATTAGCCAGGGGCTGTATATAGGCCTAGGTGAAGAAAGTAAGGGGGGGAAGCCAGAGTGTGGAAGGTAAGTAGGGGCTCAGCCAGCCAGCCAGCCAACCAAAGCTGAGACATTCCTGAGGCAGCTAGCCCATGCTGTGTGCAGTTAGAAGGTGGGGGGACTGCACCATGTAAATTAACTGCACTAGTGATTGCTGAACTAGAGGGTCTCTGAGTGGTTTGTGAGCCAGGAGGAGGCAGGCCCAGGATAGAGAAGCCCCTGGTGGTGCATGGCTACAAACATTAATGTTCTTTTAACTTAGTGTTTTTGTGTGTGTGTGTGTATATATATATATATAGAGAGAGAGAGAGGCACATCACATATGAGGGCAAGATAACCGTGTGATAAATTGAACGCACACTCTATGCACACAATTAGAAATGTGACCTGATTAAATTTGTAAAGTGAATGTTGTCCTCAGCGTAAATAGGAAATTTAAACATCAAAGAAAGATGGAGCAGAAAACAACTACAATTAAATTACTAGTTTTATCTCTAAAGTTACTATAATTCTTTTTAAACTCTGCTTCTTCTAAAAATCTATCTGCCCTCAATATATTTAAAAAGCATTACAATTCCAAAGTTATCGGGTGTCTGGATTTATTTTTTTTCCTTTTTTTTTTTTTTTTTTTCAGAAGTCTGAAATTCTTTCATTCTTTTCTCTTTGAATTGTGGCTTCTACTGCCATCTAGCTTAGAAGCACATTTCACTTAGAGCTCAAACAGTTCTGCTGTCAGAATCTAATTGATTTCAAATAACTGTGTATTCACTTATTTAAATAGTATCCAAAGTGGTGGTAAAAGGATATTAATGTATTTTATGCTAAATTTGAAATTAAAATTTAAAATTCCAAATAATTTTTCATTTTTTCTCAGTCCTGAACAGTATCTAACATTAGTCTTTGATCCATTTTAGTAGATCTAGTTCAAAATTTGTACATATGTAAATATGAAAGATGTATAACACAAATGCACCTTTGAATTAAATATTTATTTTTGTAATGACTTCATGTTTAATTGTCTAATGTAACTTAATAAATATTAAGTATGGAACCTAGATTTCAAACAATGTTTCATATGAATTCAACTACTGGGTAAAATGCTAACCTCATGAGTAGAAACCAAATAGAAATGAGTTTGCTTTTATCCATAAAAGCAAGTTTGCTAATGGCTATTTCCTGTTAGCTGAGGGCATCCAAAGAATGGTGTAGAAATTGTATTATTTAGATCAAGTGAAGTGAGTAAATCAGTCTGTGTGAGGAAGTAATTGGGTATTCCTAATTGTTAATACAGAAGATTAGTTTGGCAGCTAAAGAGTAAATAACTAATCTACAGTAGGATAGGTGGTATTCTCATGATCAGTTTCAGATACTGATGGTCCTCTCTTTTCCCACGTGAATAAAACATAAACACAACATTAACAAAGAAGCTTTTCTTATTTATCTCAAAATTATAAACTTGCCTTCAATAAACTAAGCAGACCCAATCATTTCTCTATCATGCCCATATAGCTAATTCACAGTATGGTTTCTTCTTGCAGCTAACGAGTGGCTATAGTAAAATAATTAAGTGTGTGGAACTTGATATCACAATCCCTTGATGTAGTTAGACAAAACTTTTTGAAAAATATGGTTTCACAGAGAAATCATTTTGAAGTATAATTGTGTTTTTTTTTTTTTAGGGCTTGATCCTTCAAGCTGAAGTGGGACTATGTATATGTTTAAGCAGGTGTTTAAGAGTTTTGTTGGAGTGGGGCCAGAGTGCTTAGCATCTTTGCAAGATTGAGCCCTTAAAATCTAGAGTATTAAATCTGTGGTCTTGCTTACCTACATGAATAGCAGAGTTTGATTCTTGTTAAACTTTATTTCATTGCTGTAATCATAGTGATATGCAATAATGGTACAACCAAATATACAACATTAATTGCAAATTGTTTGAATGGCCGCCATATCTTTTTCCATTTTCTTTTCTATAGAGGTTCATTTGAAGATTCTACGACCAGATTTTATACAGCGTGTGTGGTGGAAGCTTTTGCCTATCTGCATTCCAAAGGAATAATTTATAGGGACCTCAAGCCAGAAAACCTCATTCTAGATCACCGAGGTTATGCCAAACTAGTGAGTGTTTACAATGTCTTGTATTTTCTTGCTGTGCAGAAAAAAAAAAAAAAAAAAAAACCAGTATAGTTAAGGCTCCATCGTCTTTTCCATCAGGAACTCCTGTTCTAAGGGGTTTATAACTCAGCCATTAGTACTTCTGGCTGAAACTTGGCATTTAGAATTGCAATCCCAGAACAAATTGGTCAAAGAAGAGAACTAGGAAAAATCCATCTAACCATTTTGATCTATACAAGGGTGAAAACAGAAGTTTACAGTAGATATTTCAAAACCTTTTTTGGCTGACACTCATTAATCACTTTTATTTTTTTTACAGACAACTGGTGCCAAATTTTAGCAGGCTACCAATGCCTGATGTGAATAAGTTGCTTTGTTTATTTAAAGAAATAATGAGTTTTGTTTTATGGAGCTATTAATCACATTTTGTTATTTCAAGACATGATTACTCTCATTAATTGTTTTGAATCCTCAGGCCTGTCTTGGTAAAATGTACCTAATAAAGAATATTGCTCTAATGAGTCTTTTCCTATTTAATTATATTTAAATATTTTTAGTCTAAGCTTCTAGATGAAGGCGCTAATCCTACAAGCACTTGTGTGTGCTTAGGTGTAAGCCAGGAGTATACACTTGATTTCAAGTAATGCCCTTAGTCTGTAACTGAGTTCAGGAGAGTGACTCTCACATCTAATGCTAAGCATGGTTTTGTAAGGGGTTGTAGGATCAGACCCTAAGTAATCTGAGAGAGAGGTAAAACAATATCGTTTCTACCAGAGTTCTTGCATGTTTGTTACCTGATCTTGTTACTCCTTTTTTGAAATCTTTACATTGGTCATCAGAGAAATTCTACATATTCAATGTGTATTAGATTTCATATAGATTTGCTTAACGATGTTGGGCAACTAATAGGCAGAAGAAATGTAACTCAGATTTATGAAGATGGCCTTCAGTTTTGCGCTCACAATTTAGTGGATATCTAGACATTTTTAGCTACCTGATTGTGCCTACAACCAAGGAAATTAAATAGTTAAATGCCATTATTTGCTCCTGCAAAAGCAGAGGCTGGGCTGACAAACCTGGATCTGAAGATCTGACTGGCTCTCTGAAAAGTATCAGACATACACACGAGTACTAAATATTAAGGACTGAATTAGTCCCTAAATGTACATCTTGCTAAAAGGAAAAGGGCCCAGGAAGCCTTTCCTTCCTAATTTTAAAACACTCCCTCACCCCCCGCCCTGTACACAGGATGTAAGCATAAAATGCTACAGACACTCAGTGCAGAGGGAGATGGGATGCTAGCCGAAACATTATATTGTATTTTAGTTACATGTCAGATACACAGCTTATCTTTTTTGTTTGAACTGAGTATGTATTTTTAAAATCTTTTATTTTAGTCAGAAATTGATTTGAACCAAGAACACTATATGCAAATACCTGCACAGTGGCATTGTTAAAATATTCACCCTGAACCTACAAAAATAATGGTGGATTCAGGTTGTAGGCCAACCAAGCAACCATCATTCAGGAACACACAATGTTTGCAGAACGGGACATAGCAATTCACTGGATCCTGGGTTTTCCGTCTCCACACTCTTGTCCACAACATTTTGTGAACCCTACATTTCCAGGTGATTGTGAGGGAAGGTAACGGGAATGGAGGATATTTTTCACTTGCTTAGCCAACATGCTTCTGTTGAATTACTGCTAGAGCTCTCCCCCTGTTGGTTGGGAGGGTCATAGGACCTCATGAATTGAAATAGAAGTTTCAGCTGTTGGTAACTAAAGTGCTGCCTCTTATGACAACCATTTTAAAATGTCATCTAAATAGAAAAGGTGATCTCTAGCTTGCAGTCATGCCTTCAGCTTGTGGCTTCAAGCTTTATATCACATTGTCAGCCACTTTTTCAAATTGTGAAGCACACATTTTTCACTAGGAATCTCCAGAAAAATATTTTTCTGTATTTCTTCAGTAAGAAGATGGCATCCTTTTCTCTTCTCTATCCATGTCTTTGTCACTACAAGAGTGGATTATACAGAGCTCTCAAAATGGGATTATGGCTTCAAAATATTCAGACATTTCAGTCAGGGCAGAAAGCAGCAGCAGCCTACTTTCTAAAAGTACCTTGCACCTACAGACCACCATTGCACAGGCTACACAAAGATTTTCCTGGTGAAATTTAAGGCGTTATATTTATGGTTAGAAACAAAACTTTTTGTCCTGACTACCTTAAAGGCCATCAGATACCATTGCAGTAGTAACCACCTGAGTTACTTGAGCTCTTTAGTGTAAATAGGAAAGGACAGATGGCAGAATATTCTCAGACAGGGGTCCTTAAATTAGAAATTAATGTCCTTCATCCAGCTGTGTCAGGACTTGGTGCTCTTTTTAACACACTTCAAACCTCACCTGTTTTCCTGGGCCCTTTTCAGGACAGGGGATTTATTAAGTGGAGCTTATTCTAAATGTGCCAAAAAATTAAGTTCTTTATGGTGTTATGGGGTTGTTTTTACTGTCATTTGATATGTTTTGGATTAAAGTTTGTGACCATGGCCCCTGTAAACCAGCTGTCCCATGACACTGGAATACTTCCTTCTGGAGATTTCACTGTATATCAGGGATATTCCCAAGTGGGGTAGGGTCATTCTCCCAACTCTCTGCCACCCTGTCACAGATAGCACCTCACTTAAAAACCACTTACTTGCAAAATCAGACAAAAAAGTCACAGCACCCTACAACAGAAATTGCTTACTTTCTCATTTTACCATATAAATATAAAATAAATCAATTGGCATATAAATATTGTACTTACACTTCAGTGTATAGTCTATGAAGCTGTATAAACAACTTGTATGAAATTTTAGTTTGTATTGACTTTGCTAGTGCTTTTTATGTAGCCTCTTGTAAAACTAGGCAAACATTAAATGAGTTGATGTACTTCTAGAAGACCTCTGCATACCCCCAAAGTTACATGTACCCCTCCTTGAGAATCCCTGGGATAGGGGGCATGCCAGGCGTGTAATTAGGAGTTAAATGGGTTGTGTCAGGGGGTGGAGTAGATGTGTACAGAAAGATACTCACAAGAAACAGATTTATAGGCAAAACCTCATAGATGTAAATGGAATTCAGGAGCTCTCTGTAGGCAGCTGCTGTGCAGCCCCCATCATTCAAATCAGTAACACAAAAAGATGAATTCTAGTCTGCTTATATTTATATATTAGATTTATCTCCAAATCAAAATTTTCTAAATGCTCAGAAGCAGTTAAAAACACACGGGTCCAATTCTCAGTTTAGCTTGGCATAGTTCAGGGTGCAACAGGTGGCTGTATGCTACCTATGTGACCTACAGATGGTCAGGGACCACACTGGTCCCTGTCTAAATTATAGCAGTTGCTGGGGCTACTCTAGCATTTATGCTCTGCTGCAGTGACACTCTGTGGGTTGTTGCAGAAGCGCAGAATAACTGGAGCACAGTGCCGCCATCTCCTAGCTTTTCACTGTAAATTTGGGTGACAACTTGTTTCTTTACTGTACTATCCTTTCTATTGAAAGTGAAATTTGAGGGTCTCCCTAGATACTTTCATTTTCAAAACACTGAACTATATTCCACTCCCTGATCAAATCCCCATTGATGTGGTTCCATGTGCTAACCAAAAGGGGAAGAAATATGGCGAACAAAGATTATTTTTTCTTATTGTTTGCTCTGCTTAAATTGTAGCTCAGATGGCATGAGTTACCATAGGAAGAGCAGAGCAACCATAGATTGCAAAGCAGGACCTGTTCATGCTGTTCTAAACTGGTGCCTACCCTTTGAACGACGATAATAACCTGAAATGAACAATTCATTACTCAGACAGGAGTTTGGTGGGTTTTTTTTTTAATGTGAGCCATGTGCAAATGTCCAACATCATTTTAATGGAGCCGACATTGATGCAAGGACTTATTAGAACAGATCTAGTAACCACTAGCCACCTATCAAGATATGTTCGAATCATTGTCATTTTCTCTTCTCATCTCAAGAGAAGCAATTCAGTTTTTACTATGAAAGCTAACTCAGGAAAAATGTCACACTGTGGTTGTCTGTTTTATTTTTAACAGCCTAGAATGCTCTGGTTTATGATAATATTCCCATGAGGAGACTTTTATTTCTGCTTTGCTTCACTCTAAGAAGAACATAACACATCAGTGAAATGTCCTTTATTTTTCTGTATTGATGGAATTCCTTTCCTTTCACAGGTTGATTTCGGCTTTGCAAAGAAAATAGGATTTGGAAAAAAAACATGGACTTTTTGTGGAACTCCAGAGTATGTAGCCCCAGAGATCATTCTGAACAAAGGTCACGACATTTCAGCAGACTACTGGTCACTGGGAATCTTAATGTATGAACTCTTGACTGGCAGGTATGGGAATTGGAACTGTAACTGCTGATAAAAATAGATCAGCAAATTACAGAATATTTCTGCCGTTGTCACTTTGATTAGAACACTGGAAGACTCAGAGCTGGCATCTGTGATGATACAACAGTCTGAAAACTTTACTGTTAAACCTAATCATTATTAGTTTAATCACAGACAGCTTTCATATAGATCTCAAGGGACATTTTATCATGAAGCACCTGTAAAATGACACCAAAATCATGGTTATACTCTACCCTCATTCTTCTCCCCCACAATTCCTAATGAGAGAGGTGGATCTGAATTTGATGGGAGGTAGGGAGGAGGGCTTGCAATTCAGCCAGTGAGATGCTAGGGCAGTGGAAGTTAGCAGCATCTGAAAGAGAGTAGGCAAACCTGATATAGTGCAGCATCTTCAGTTTTTTCCTATTATATATATTATAGGTAAGAATTTACAACAGAGTGACACATGAATGTTGTCACCCCATTCCCCTTGGACTCCGCTCTTGTCCATACTCATTAAGCACGCAAGGCTGCAATGCCAAGGGAGCTGAGTGTGTCTGCACTGAGGCATCAAATCATCAAGCACAACCTATGGTCAGAGTGCAGTGATGCTCCTTAGTTGTTCAGGATAAGATTTGAGATATATGCTAGTGGGGGGGTGGGAGGGGCAAAGGAGAACACAGCAGGCTCTCTCATATGCATCTGCCCAGCTCTGCAGCAGAGGGAAGAGGGACATGGCCCTGTCTCATCCCTATACCTAAGCTAATTAGCTTCCTCCTGCTGGCCAGGACACAGGCATGCTCAGCAATTTGTCTTCCTTCACTATTCTGAGTCAACAGCTAATGTTACTTCCACTCCGACCTGAGAACAGTTCACTGGGTGGCATCAAGGACAGGTAGCTCCACAAAAGTTATAATACACAAACTATAATATTTTATATGGTGTGTGAAGTCATAAACTACTCCTTCTTTGCCTATCGCTGTCAATAGGAGTTACACACACAGAATAAGGGGAGAATTGAGCCATTAATATTGAAATAATGTAGCTTTTTCAAAGAAAGTCTCAACTGTATAACTGGGGCTACTTATATGCTTATCTAGTGCATTCTGCAGAATCATTTGAACAATTTTAAAATGTTTAATGTAGCATCTGTTATATACATAAAAAGTTACTATTTCCATGATTCAGAAATATATTAAAATGTTTCCACAGAGTTTACATAGAGTTCCCGACAGGTTCTAAAAAATGTATTAAAAACACAAGCAATGATGTATTAATCATGTTTGGGATAGAAGGTGCAGAACAGATTCAACAAGCTAGGTACAAACTCAGTGTTGCCATCACAAATTCTGGCATAGTAAAATCCCTTAATTATGATAAGAGGTCAAAATTAAGTTTCTGTTAAAAACTCTAAGATCATTAAAAAGGTATACCCGGACTCCACTTTCAATGGTTCAATTTCTAATCCCTATGGGCATTCAGAACTGAAAATACACCCATCAGCACTTGTTGCTAAAAATACACAACAAACTGAATCTTTTCAGAGTTCTGTAAATGGATGTAGGAAATAAATTATACAATCAGAACAAACTTTAGAGAGCAAACATCCCATTGAGTAATTTGGTTTTTAATGTCAACTTAAGTCATACTCCAGTTACCTATAATTTCTTTTTTTATAATTTCAATGGATAATATCAATGTTTATTTGTAAGGATGTTTTTCTATTTTTATTGATTTTAAATTTTCACAGTTGTGGGGAAAAAATGGGGGTCAGATAATAGGGAAATCATCAATAATTATTTAATAACGAGTGTGAGATTAAAAAAGTTAAAGCTTTATAACTATTAAAATACAAAGGTCCACATCACATCAAAATATACAAAAGTAAATTCCTTAAATCAAACTCTGTTCCCAAGCAGCATTTTTCTTGTTTTGCCTAGCTATAGATTTAAATATCAACGGAAATATTTTTGTTGACTTGTGTGTGCATAGTGAAATCGAAGTCACCAACATTTACCAATAAAAAAATCTAATCCTTCCAAGTCTATTTATAATTTAACAACATTTTCTCTTAAATGTTGTATATGATGCTGTTAATTATATATAGATTTTTTTTTTTAAAACCCACAAAATATTATATGGATTTCATCACCATAGTATAAAATGGCATCATCTATACCTTAAAATTAATTGTATGTACACACAGAAGGAACATAGCATTTGCCATAATGGTAAATTAATTCTGATATCCTGATAGTGGCTTATGCCATTTGGCTTCAGCAAGAGGTGAAAAAAAAGTTGTACATGAATATACTCCTGATACGTCGGAAGCATGAGAATCCCTTTCTCATGGCACCAGTTTGAACTAATATGGCATCATAGATACACATACTACCCTCAGCCTGTGTGTTAAATCTCCACTATTCTACATGGTGTTCTTGCACACAGATTAAGGGTATCCTTTAGTATAGCTATCTATGCTGCAGTTATTTGTGTACCAATCTAGTTCCCTTTAAAACACCACAAAGCTATTTGAATGAATTTTTTAAAATGAATTCTCCACATACATTATGTAAACATATATTTCCATATCAGTTCTAAGTTTTGTTACCTGTCACCTTTCAATGCTCCAGATATAGCATTACACACAAGAAGAAGCAAGTGCTTGTTTCATCTTAACTAGACCATTTGTTATTGGGAGAATCGCTATCAGGTCTACTCTTATTCTCACTCATTCCAAATTGAGACAATCCAAATTTCTTTATTCAGTCCTCATGTAAAACTTTAAATTCAAAGAAATATAACAAATTTGAATTTCACTTTTAGCCACTGTATTTCTGTACAGAACAACTGCATTTTTAAATAAATTGATATTTTCTTACATATATATCTTATGAAAATACACCATAAATATACAATAATATAGACATCTATGCAGAACTAAATATTATTTCACAATATTACACATTTACAAACAAAGTATAGAAAATGGAAGCTTAAATAGTCCTATGTCTTAAATATCCTTAGATGACTGTACATCAGTGGAATACTACATGCATTTAGTCTCTTAAATTACTCCTGCACTAAAGGTACAGACATTTCTGTATAATGTTTCATTAGTCAAGTTCTTGCTACTGAAAATACTATTCTCATACATTTCTTTGAAGGCTGTTTAATGTAACTTCAAAATAATTAATATACAAAACCTCTGGATTAAATAATTTCAAAACACACAATCTTTCAGATTTTGCTAGCTTTTGACCAAAATTCTGTAATTTTTTCTAACTTTCCAAACCATATGCAGTCTTTTTCATTTATAAATTATATTCATTCTCTTTTGATGTGATGCATAATCTATTCTGAAAATGTCATCCTATGTTTGAATATATTGATAAAATACTTCTATCAACATATCAAACCTTAATCTTCCCTTAAATAATGTATAAATTCTGCATTCCACATATCTTGTAAACCCCCCTCCCCCCCCCAATTATCTCCCATTATTACCAATTAGTAACTCTTTTAGACATTGCTGGAGTGTTAACCTTTGTCCATTTTATTTCCATTTATTTATTTGTGTTTATTATTTAATTGAAGCTCTTTGTTTATTTCACAAAACTGTGATCAAATAATACACAGGAACAAATCCTGGTCTCCTGAACAAAACTCAGCTAATGGACTTTCCACATGGGCTCTCCAGGGGATTAGAAGGAGCAGAATCTTCTCGTCCTCAGGAGCTGTACTATTGTCTGCTGTCCATGTGCACTGCCTATGTAACGGGTTTTATCCAATGGATCCACATACTGACACACACACACACTGCCATACACCCAGCCTCCTCATATACAGATAGACACCAAGGATCATAGAGGTTCAGAGGGCAAAGTCCCTCTGTATGTGGCTCCATGCCCTGAACTGTCCCTAGCGTAGCTTTGTTACATTTATCATAAATACGTAATAGCCTTAGTAAGCCCTTTCCTTCATAAAATTCAAAAAAAGGATGGATGTTTATTTTGATACTTGTTCAGATTTATCATGCATAGAGGATCTAACAGTCTAAAGATGTGCAGTTAAGCTAGAAGAGAATCTTCGAGGATATAAATTGTACATCCCTTCAGTTTTTTTATAGCTTTATAAAATGCTTTTTTGCTGTAGGATAGTGAAAATTTAACTATCAGGATGGGTCTGGGTCTACCACTGGTGTTGGATGAATTTCCCTCACCAGACACAACTAGATTGTGACTTCAGGCACAACCCTAAGTGGTACATAAAGTGCACTAACCTTGGAAAATATTCTCACTCAGACACACACATGGAGTCACAGTTCTCCCCTTGCTTCATTCTTGTTCTTGGGGGGTAATAAGCCAGCAGTAAATTACTCCTCACTCTGTGCTTGCTCAGCTGTTCTGGCCATCGAGCAAGGGCTCCATCTTTTCCAAGTCCCTCCTCTCACATTCCCTCCCCACTTGCTTCCAGTAGGGAGGAAGCAGGTGAGTTAACCCCATTTACAGCTATGCACCTGAACCCAAGACCTGGGTAGCCTGCATTAAAATATAAAGGGGGATTTCTCACTCCCTTGTGTGGGTTTGTAGTCCAAGTCACAATCTAGCCTAAAGTGAGCAACCTGTACCATCCATATTTAAGGGCATTTTGTTCATCTGTCACTATTCTCTGAGATGTTTTTAAATGAGAGATTATTTATTCCATCCTCCATCCAGCACTGTTTGAAAAACTATTATATAATAAGTCAAATACAAAAGTAAATCAGGAAACAGGGGACCTGAGCTCAGCCCCTTGCTGCTTAGGCTGGCAGGACCTGAGACCACTAGTGAAACAGGATGCTTAGGCCATACAGAGGAAGGACTGCCTTAAATTGCTCTTTAATGCCCTCTCCTAGCCAACACTTGGAGCATCATTGAGTAAGTCCAGACAGAACCACGCTCACAACTTCTTGGCCATAGAAAGGATTACCATGGCATGGCCTTTTGAGATGGCAGGAAACACCCTGGAGAACTTCCTAAAGGATATAAAATCAAATTTTAATGGTCCTGCCTTTCAACTTTCCTGAGACCACAGGAGAAATATTACTTCTGTAATTTAGCTCCTCTGATTTGTTTTATATAGGATGTTAAGAGAGTTTTTTTTTTTTAAAGACATACTTTTAACTTTCACTTTCCTCCCTCCCACTTCCTGAAGTCCACCTTTCTCAGGCCCAGACCCCATGAAGACATATAACATCATATTAAGGGGGATTGACATGATTGAATTTCCAAAGAAGATTGCCAAAAATGCTGCTAATTTAATTAAAAAACTATGCAGGTAAATACTTTAAATACAATAACCTTTACCTTATGAGTAAATAAATAAATATTTCTGAAAAAAATATTAAACAACTGTCACTCTCTTTATAGGGATAATCCATCAGAAAGATTAGGGAACTTGAAAAATGGAGTAAAAGATATCCAAAAGCACAAGTAAGTGTATTTCGCAACTGTCAATTACTTTCATATGAAAAAATGATTCATTTCAAACACAAAACACTTTTCATAACAGTTCTCTTCTAACTTGTACTTTGGATGTTAGGTTATTTTACATTGTCAGCAGTTCTTTCATATTCTAGACTCTATTCTATCCTTCCTTAGATGGCAAATAGGGTGGTATGTTATTTACATCCAAATGACATTTTGCAATATGGAAAATTAGTCACCATCTATTTTAACCCATTTGCATATGCCACCAGTTTCCAAAGTCATCTTTTGGGTTTTAACTGTGCCTCTGCCCCTGGGGTTAAGACTACAGTTCCTGCTGATCCCATTCCATTGGAACTGATAGTATAGAGCCTTTGATTGGTATTTCACTTGCTCTGCTTGGTGTCAGTAGTTAAGTGACAGGCGCCATCACCACTCCACTTGACATATAAATAGCTGGTAAAACAGAGCACCGAGTGCCTGGCACCTACTGGAGGGAAAGATTTTGCCTTTCCACTCTGCCCTGTATAAGTGGTATGATTCCTTCACTGCTTCCTCCTTACTCCAAGAGCAGGTTCTCCCACACCTCAATCAGCTCAGCTGTGCTGGCCAGTATTTTGGGTGGTGAAGCCACGGCTCTAGCCACTCACTGCTTAACTGTTTGAGCAACACTTTGCTCCTGCCCAGCTGGACCCAAGGTCTGTGGAGGCCACACACAGGCATGGGGGGCAGTGCTACTCTCCTTTATAATCCTGTGCAGGCAAGCAGCCTGAGCTATAATCTGGCCCAGAGGATCTGAATAAAGAGTCTTGGGAATGTGGGACCCACAAAGACCCTGTAGGAGGTAAGAAGCTGTCAGGACAGCTGTAGTGAAGACTGACTCGGCTACACCCTTAGCAGTCAGGAAGATGTCATCTAGTGCCATTTTCTAATCATGTGTAGCTTACATCACTCTTGATATCACCATGAGATTTCTGAACATACTTCAATTTGATTTAAAAAAAAAACTTAAACAATGTATTTCATAAGATCAACAGAAATATAATGATGACTATAAATTGAAGAAAGTGCCTACAGGAATTAAAAATCTGTTTTAAGTAATTTTAATTCCGTTTTGTGTGTTACAGTGACTTTTGAGCTGTATATCTAACATCTTGATTTGTCCTAACATTCTAGATGGTTTGAGGGCTTTAACTGGGAAGGGTTAAGAAAAGGTACATTGACGCCTCCTATAATACCAAGTGTAAGTAAACTTCTTACTTCTGTCCTTGCTAGTCAATCAGGAATGGTTTGATTTGTATCGCTTGTGTAAAGTTCCAGTATACCTATACCTTAGTAAAGGTAACAGTAACACACAGAAAAATTTGTCTGAAGATACTTGCCAAAGACCAGTTTAAAAAAAAAAAAAGGTCACTGAAGACAGATTTTCTTTTATTAAATGTTAAATACATTTTGTCTTGTGGCTGAGTCTTCATCAGGAGGCCCTGTGATGAAATGTTCTTCCCAGCAGTTGAAGTGGGGTGAGCATGTAACTACTGAGTCCTCTTTCTCTTAGTTTTTGGTCTCTCCGCATTTGCTGTCTTTTTTCATCTTCCCTCTCTGTGCTGTCCTTTTTGCTTCCTATTTTCTCTTCTCTTCTTGTGCTAGCTTTTCTCTATGCACTATTTCCCCTTCCATCCCTCTTTGTGCCTCTCTTTTCAGCCATCATGTCCTGTATAAAGAGTTTGCAGACAAGTCAGTTACAGTTAATGGGAAATGGACTCCAGAAGTAACAGGCTACAATACTAGTTAGTTTCCTTTTGCAGCACAGCTCTTAGGCTGATGTCCTTCTGGGAGCTCTTTACCTACAGAGTCTGCAAGGAAACTGAATACTCAACTTAATCCTTTCCCCATTGTTCACCTACAGCAACATCAGCATCAGAGTGAAATTTAACAATCTTATTTAATTGCACTTTGCTATTCCGTTCACCCAAAGAGCAGGGCAGCACAGGGACGTCAACAAATGTCATTTGAACTGGCACTTTTTTCCTATAAAAGAAAGGCAGCTGTCATTGTGAACTTTTGTGGTGGGCCCTCAGCTTTATAATTCACAGCCCTCTGTAGTTTAAAATTGGCCTGTCTGTTGACCTACAGGGTATGCTGCAAGGTCCATCTTTTTACATCTTTTTGTATGGGAGGAGAATGATGATAGTTGGTGTTTTGGGGTGTGGTGGGGTACTGTGGGGGTATGATTTGATGGTATATCTTTGGTTATTTTCATGATTTGAGGAAACTGTTGGGGTGGGACTTTTTTTTTCTTTTTTTTCTTTTTTTTTGTCATCACCGTAGTTTTTTAATTACATCAAATGCACATAGAGCCCAGCATAGTCATTTTAATTTTTTTATACATTTAAAAAAAAAACCCACCCTAAATAGCCTAAGCATTAAGATGACAATATTGCCAAGGGACAAATGTATTTGCTCTCCTTTTTTCTTTGAAAGGTTTTACTAGTCATATTTAAACTTGTGAGCTTTTCATTAGATAAAATATTTTAGGTTAGTAAATGATGTTGAAAGAGCATTGTTTTGAGATTGGAAGAATGGTCTTTCTAAAGGACCAAAACATAGTTTTTGTTAAAATCAAAAGCAAGTAATGCAAACACATTAACTGATCATTTCACAGGTTGCATCTCCGACAGACACAAGCAATTTCGACAGTTTCCCTGAGGACAGTGATGAACCACCACCTGATGACAACTCAGGATGGGATATAGACTTTTAATGTATTTCTCTTACCTGCTTCTGCCTTGCTGAAGACAGCTTCCTGAGACATGGCTGCCAGCAAAACTGAAGGAACTGGGGAGGATTAGTGCTCGGGGTCACCATGATGCCTTGATTGATGCTGCTACAGTAACTACAGTGGCATTAGGACTTATTGCTTAGATGACAATAGTGCTCTTCACATGTTTTATGTTTGAACTTAAAATAGCAGTTGACATGGTGGTCCTGAAGCAAAGCCTTTTCACCAGTAAAGAAATATGTTTTCTATCACTGCAAATATCTTGCTATGCTCTAATTATAATTTGAAAGATAATAGTGTAAGATACACTTAAAGCTAGTACTTTACAGCTAAAATTATCAGTAGGATCAAACAATAATTTATTATGTACTGTAGTTATCTATGGTACAGAACTTGGGGTACCCCCATACTTCAAAGCGAGTTTGTAGGGTCTTTTACTGCAGGCCAGTGTGAATACAAAGGAGGACCACAAAACTATTGGTCAATGAGTTCATGTCAAAGCAGTGCTAAAAGTTGTCCTTTTTTTCAAGCAGCATTCATGACAAGACTGAATGTTACCTTTCCTTTTTCTTTCTGACAGATTTTTTTAAACTGATAACAAAAGCACAACTGCTACAGATTCTGTTGAAAACTGTTAAGGCAGGTATGGGTCGGTTCTCACATACAACTGAGAACATGATATAACTAACATCTTTTTTTTTTTCTTTTGGTACAGATACATATTTGCATGAAAAAATCATAATTCATTTTACATATAAAAAAATTGTGCTTAAATAACGGTCCTAGAAATAGAATGACAGCAACCAACTGGTCTTATTAATTATCTATTAGAAATAAAAACTGATCTTAAAATAACTCTTACCTTTAGAACCCAAGGAGGAATATCTAAGACCCGTAACGTACTGTATAGGTGCTATATACGTCTTTCATCTGTGAATGTTCAGCAATCAACAAGCATTTCAGAGATATGTAGCAAGAGACATCATTT
The DNA here is from genome assembly GCF_026122565.2 of Emydura macquarii macquarii. Taxonomy (NCBI): domain Eukaryota; kingdom Metazoa; phylum Chordata; order Testudines; family Chelidae; genus Emydura; species Emydura macquarii. The sequence goes on along the minus strand of NW_027131527.1, from coordinate 18,047,346 downwards.
TTAGTGATGCTCTTTAAGTCTCCACATTTTCATCTTCTCTTTTATTCTGTAGTATTTGGGAGCCATCATAGTATTCTTGCTTTTTCTGCTTCTTTAAAAATATATCAGTACCGAGGGGCAGATTGCAGATTACCTGGCTATATTTTTATCATTATATTTCAAACTGTAACTAAACAAACATTTTTGGTCAATACACAGTATTATAACAATGAATCCTAATCATCAGTCTGGAATAATGGGTGGGATTCTGATGGCACACTGCATAAGTGGAAAATTAATGTGAGAGCAGCACAGATCCATGATATTTGTCTGATCTCCTGGCATGCATATTTGCAGTACACAGACACCTCAGTGATTATAGTGAGGTGCTGTGATGGCTATAGAGATAAGCCACCACAAACTGCTATAAGAAAGAGAGGGGAAAAGAATACTGTAGGCCTGAATCCTCTTCTCATTTCCACTGTTCTTACACCACTGTAACTCAAGGATGTCAATGGAGTCACTCCTGATTTACATGGGTGTGAGAAAAAATACAAACCTTATTTACCGACTAATCAGAGATGTGTTAGACTGAATGTCAGTTTATCCCCTTACACCTATAAGAGGCCTTAGTTTTCAGAGATTGTCATAGATTTTATCAGGACCTCCATGTCTGATTATACTATGTTATAGAGTCAAGATATGTGACTTAATTTGTTGTGTTCTATTATATATATGCCATTAAAAGGTCAACATTTGCTACCACATGGTTATTATGGATATCTTCTGTTCTAAATTTAGGGGAAGAGTATGATAATCCCAATACCACTGTGACAAATCATGTATGCCATTAAAATGCTAATGTATTAGGACACTCACAGTGGTCACCACAAAAAACTAACATCTGCTAACTGTTACCGCAAAGCACAGCAATGTATGATCTGATCTTATCCCATTGAAATCTAAGGGTGTTTCACCACTGACTTCAACAGGAGAAGCCCCCATTGAAGATTTTGTGGTTAATTAAGCATTTTTGTCTTTACCTGTAAATACAGGAGAAGCAAACAATGGGATTATCAGTAATGGAATGCCTACCATGAATACATTTTAGCAAGTTTTCATATTCATAAGGACATATGTTGGTTTAATAGAGCATTTTAAAGATAACATTGTCAATTAAGTAGAATAACAAATATATCAACATCATGTCTACAATTTGCCAGCAGACTAGAAAGCCTCACTTACTGCAGAGGCCCCTTTTAAAAGTCTAGTTCACTGATTTTTACAGTTGCAAGATGAGGCAACATCATCAGCACAACATAATTGCAGATTACTTCTGCTATTCATTAATCATGTGTGGCATTGCATTAAAATTTGTACACTTTGAAGCAATCATAAAAAATTAATAATAATTGCATCTACCAGGAACTACTTATATACAAGTATAGCATATACTTAATTTTAAACATTTAACTTAGGGATTTAAAATACTGTCTGAAAGCAGACACTAGATACTAGGGCTAAAACAATGACATAGTCATCTTAGTAAAAAAGAAAAATGTATTCATTTTATTTCTGCATTAAAGCTGGATCCCCCCGCCCCCCATTTTCTGACATGGAGTGATGTGGCTATATTGGACAGTGAAACTTGTTTGATTTGTTAACTGACTTTCTTGTTAAACTATATCATTTGTCTCAATTCCAAATAGTTATTAGGGTATGAGTACTTGGGATTCAACTATCAGTTACAATAAACTGAAGAATTGCCAAGAGAAAAGAGCATCACAATATTTTTTGGGTGAACTGAAAACATTACAGGAAGAATGTTTCAAAATGAGCTTATCAATTACTTTTGTTTGTTCCTTTCTGTTTTGTCCTTGTGCTACATACAATATCTGAATCATGTGGCATGCAGTGTATAAATACAAATTTATTTTGATATAAATCTTCATTCAACTTCTTTATCAAGTATATTTTAGATAACTTAAATTACCATGTGTATATGAATCACTCCTTCATTTATAATTAATATACTTGATTTACATATATACATTCACATCAATTGATTGCATCTGTGTTTCTACTTACTGTATTTTATTCTTTATGCCTCCTTTATAATATATGGAAAGATGATGTATTTACATAAGGAGAAATCAGCTACCATATTTAAAACAAGTGTGTTAGGATTGGGTTCATAAGATACAGATGATCTGTAACTCATTACACTGCTGCATTATACATAAAACTATTATTTAACAATAGGACCACAAGCAAATATTTATGTAAATAGATATTTTTGTGTTGATACTTTGTGGTACACATATAACTTTTTATTTAGAGTTTCATGGCATTATTAGCTCATTTTTCTTATGTGTTTTTAGATCAAAGTAGACTTGAATTAATGTCATAATTGTCAGTATTATTGACCTTTGTCAACTGTACTCTTATTCATCTGTCCCATAGTTTAGAACATGACCTAGCTATTTGGCATTGTTGCAAGTGCCTTAAATTCATGGCATCCTATAAAAATACAAATTTGGTGTTATGCTGCATGACAAAGACAAACACACCTCAAAATGTTGTCCTTTCTTAGCTTGCTGCGTTTTACAGTTCTTTCTGCTAACAATTTATAAGCCTTTATTATATAATATTGATGAATTACAGAAATGATGAAATTGTTCTCTTATTTCTGTTAAATGTACCGGAGCTGTGAATCTGTTAATGAGATACAGCGTCATTTCTGTGAAATGTATAAATGTACGTGCAGGTCAAATTAATATATGACATACTATCAGTCTGTATACAGGTATTCCTGTTTTGCTAAGCTGTGCAGATTTAAACTATAGTGCAGTAAAGTTCTAACATATCATATTTTATAAACTCCATTACAAATGTTCCACACAGAAAAATGATTAGCAATTAACTGTAATTTACACCAAACAAAATCACATCTCAACGTGAAACCAATGACTACAAAAGAAATATCTTGTTGCACCACTCAACAAAACAGGACCAGTGCTTTATATGAGCTCTTGTATATGCAAATCATTTCTGAGGCAAGCTCTCAACACACCTAGAAAGCTAAATATTGAAAGTGTGTTATTAGTTCTCTTCTTCCGTAACTGTCTTCTACATAAACAGACATAGCACTGAGACTTTGACAATTTCTCAAATGTTTCAGGCTTTACTAGCAAAGGGAAATTTCATTCAGAGTTGCCTACCATACTTATTCCAATGTATGCTGTTTTTACACTGGTTGTTTCTTTTGTATTCTAATGGCTATATTTCTTTGTTTTCTTCTTACAATAGATTCTACATGAAAGAGTTTTTTGTTTGTCAAAATACAATGTCTGTCATCAAATGGTCATTGACCAGTTGCACTCTTTTGATGTAGATTTAAGAACTTTTTTTCATAAACTTAACTGCTTTTGTTTTGCTCTGTATTTTCCCTGCAGCTGTAATTGCCGAGTGCCTGTTGTATACTTTATAGAATTGAAATAAAAATAATTACTTTTGAACACTGTTTTGATGTGTTCTTCAATGTCAGATTTCTAGATTTGTACAAATTGTACTTCAAATCAGAATCTAATCATATTTTATTATTTTTAGGATGATACATGATGACCCATTATCTAAGAATGGTTAGAAAGTACTTCTAGATTGAGTACTCTTAATGCAGTCATGTATGTCTCTAAAATATATACAAGATAACTAAGCTAACGAAGTGAGATGTTCCTGATAACTGTAGATGGATGTTTCATTTGAATATCAAAGATATGTTAGATTGCATACTGAAATGTATTTATGGGTACCATCTGTTTATCTGTGTGTACAATAATTAGAGGTTGTAATCTACCTCTTCTTTTCTATGTATGTCTACATATATTTGTTTTCAGCATGCATGTAATATACATATTTACTTCTCAGAGAAGTAAACTGAATCACAAAGGATACTGTTTGGCCATAAATAGTATATGTGCTAGGAAAATGAAAAAAGATAGTCTGTTATGGCTATCCCCTAAGGTACATGTCTAGGTTCAGTGACTGATGAACCATGGACAATATGCTAGGGATATGTGGATCACTTCAAACCTACCACCAGACAGCTTTGTAAATAAAATGTGACATGCAATGCTCAGGATGTGAGGTGTTACTGCCTGATCTCGTCATCGCAGTAGTAAATGTGGATCTTGTAAAATATCAAGATTAGATCCTGAGTTTGTGTGCTAAAAGCTTAATGTGTGCAATAGCTGCTTTTCAGGAGCATGTGCCTATACCTATTGAGCAAATCATTTCAGCCTCTGTCTAAATCTCATTGAAATAAAAGTCAGGTATATGCTTAAATGCTTTGCTGAATCTGCCTAGAAGAAGCATATACGGAAGAAAGTGAAATCAAGATCTGAGTGAGAGAAACTGCCCTCTAGGTCCCTCTAAGGAAAGCCCACCTCAAAACTTCATATATATAGAATTACTGGGAAAATATCATTACTGATTTTCTCGATCTGGTAACTACAAATGTTGCAGTTTGTAGACAGTCTTTCACTCTGGCCTTTTTTATGTAAATAGCTACAAGTAATTGACAAAATTAATAATATACCACAACAGCTCTATAAACTAGGAAATGGATACCATATACAGAATCACTTCACTCAATACTGATGTGCAGTCACATCTGACATAGAATGCAGCAGCTGCTTTTACAGTAACAATTTAGGAAATGGCGTAAAGATGAATTCAGTTGAAAATTACAAAGAAAATTTAGGGTGCCGCCATGTAATTACCAGACTTGGAATTTGGCCAGGGATGAGATTAGCAATTCCAATCTAAATATATCTAATCTAATCTAAAAATAACATGAAGTCAGGGGTTCTCTAATGACTATACCAATGTAAGGATCATGGTTTCACATCTCATCTGAAAAACAGCGGCCATGCTCCAACAATGGTTCATCACTGACTCAGAGAGAAGTGTCTTACCTATACCTCTTCCTGCAACACTTGCACTGAGGTGATCTTTGAAGGATATCCAGCCAAGTACTGACCTGGCCTGATCCTGCTTTGTTTATAAGATCTGACAATACCCTAGCACAAGGTAAGAACAGTATCTTTAACATTGTGTGTGGGTGGTCAGTACTGTAGTGCTAATTAAATGATTGTATCTTTTGAAGCAAACATCCAAGCCTTAAGGGAATGAGCATTTATGATCTGCAAAGCTTTGATGACATTGATATCGGTGCAGTATTTTTTGCCTCATTTTACTTTCAAAACCATCTTTTAATATATTTTCATGCTAATGATAGTTAATGATATTTTTATCTAACCTTAGTAACAGAAATGCGTAAAATGAATGAATTGTACTTCCTTTAATACAGAGTGTGTTCAGAGGAATCTGATCAAATTAAGCAAATTGGTCAGGTGGAAGGAAAATTAAGACCTTGCTGGAGCCTCCCCTTCACTCTCTGCCTACAGCTACTAATGCATTTTATCCCACCACCACTGTGATATATCATTCTCTTTTAATAGACGTCTGCCTGCATCACATTAAAGATGTCAGTCCCTTTTGTAGCTTGGAGTGATTCCCACAATAAAGCCCAACCCTACTTCAAATGAAGTCAAGAGGAGTTTAGCAGGTGACTTCAATAGGAGTGGAGTCAGGCCCTAATAGATTTGCATTACAATAAAGATGCCACTCTTGAGCAATGTTATTACATGGTTTTCCAAGTTTCAGAAGCAAAATATATTCTCAGTAAGAAAATCTGTTCTTACCTTCACACGTCATCAGTTGCTTGCATCACCCAAATGCAAGCACTTTTTTTACTCTTCTACAGTCTGTCTGCTGATGTGGAAAAAAAAAGGATCTCAGAGAGAAATTCATTCTCGATAGAGGAGACAAATATCCTATGAGGAATAGTTACAGAAACTGGTCTTTCACTACCTAGTTTCATGTCTCTCCCTCAGGAAAGCTGCCATTATACGAAGCTTATGAAAACCTCCAAGGATCCTGACCCTTCAAATCGCTGGAGAAACTCACTAGTCACTGAACATTAGTGTCAGGAGAAACCATGTGCAGTACTGTTCTGAAGTATGGAGCCCATAATTGCTAGGTCCATAACATTATTGCTACCATCCTCAAGACAGTGTTTATAGATTAAACAGTAAATATATAAAGCCCTTGTGGTTCTCAGATGCTATATTAGGCTTTCTCCTTTGCTGCCAGTGGACCGAATTATGCTAATAAAGTTTCCCTGTTGTTAGGCACATGGAATCCCAAGTAACCTCCAGTGAAGAGCACACATGGAGGGTCCCAGGAAATCAGTTGCAGTATCTTTTTTGTTGCCCATTTTCATGTTTCTTATAATGGTCTGCATACTTCCTCAACAAAAGTATCAGATTTATTTTTTCCTCATGCCTATCAGGTGGAAATGTCTGACAAACATATTATGATCCTAAGTCCTGCCTCCTGTTGTTTTAAATACTTTCAAAGGGAGCTAATACTCAAATTTTAGTACAGATGGGCCCTTTGGGTGAGCTTGTGACATAATTTTTTGCCTTCACTCAACATCAGACCATCCTGAACTTTTGAGCCATATTTGATTCATTGGCAAATGTCTTCAAATTTAATTGATTCATTTTCCATATATAGGGTGGGATTTTTAAAAGCATTTTTGAACCTCCCACTCACTGTTTTTGTGGGAGGCGCTTTAGATCGTTCCTTCACTGCCCCCTCCAACAAATGGAGCCCAGCATGTTGCACCTTTCAGCCATAAAGAGTAAATGTGAGTTTAAGGATATCCACACAAAAAAATTACTTGAAACTTACCCCATAGTTAAAAGGCAGGCTGAGCGTCTCCTTTACATAAGTCGTACACATAATCCAAACGCTTAATGACAAAGGCATGGCTAGTGAGAGCTGTGAAAGAGAACACCAGTCTTGCCACGCACAAATAAGTAGTATCATGGCAGCTGATACACTGACATCCGAGGAGCCAACAAAAGCCCCCGCCTTTGGACCAGCCCCCTGGCTCTGCTTGAACAGTCCCTCACAACTGCTTTAGCACATGGGGTTAGAGAACAGATTTTCTGTATGCTTAGGGACCATACCAATTTGACCCAGTCCCCCTGCTGGTTTCCAGTTTCTTTCTGAAAGGTGGGGAGGGGCGATTGGCAAATCTTTCACCTCCCTGATAACTAATTCCTTACTCAACCAATCTGACCTCTGTGTGTATGAGCTGCTGACTGCAGGAACAAAATAAATGTTTACTCTTATTATCGTGTGCCCTGCAGAGGTGATACTAGCGCACCCTGCCAAACTAATTCCAATGACAGCATGCTAATTATTGGTGGTGCATGAGCTAGGCTGAGGCGCCTAGGGGCAGCATACAGTTGATAGACTGGGACATGCAACAAAAAATAGTTGTACCTGTAAACTGCTCACATATACAAATGATTGAGACCAAATCCCTCCCCCCCCCCCCCCCCCCAAATGTCAAATATATCCTGTTGGTCACCTAGCACTGTTTCATAGCCTAAAGCTCACAGAGCATTTCTAGGCTTGATTTTTGGTGTTATACAGGCCTTCAAAGATAGCTTTGCAGCCACCTTCTCAGCCTCAATTATGCCTCTTCGCACACTAAGGAATATTCATCTCCAGTGATAGGTCATACTACCAACCCCCCCCCCCCCGCCCCACTGGCACGTACACCATGCCACGCGTCCTGATGCGCCACTTAAAAAAAAAAAAGAGGTTGGGCCCTAGGATGCACCTTTTAGTTTATTAGCACCAGTGAGAGAGGCAAGCGCTTCAGTTTGAAGTTTTAAAAAAACAAAACCTTCAGGGCTGGCCGTGCTGAGGTGAAAACCGTGTGGCACCTGCCACGTGAGCGTTTCATTCTTACTAAAGCGCGGAAGATTAGCATTTGGCGTTTGCTACACCTTGATCAACGCAGTGTGAGCATCGCTTCCAAAGAAACCAGCCGCCCCGGTGGTTTGCAAGCTGATCCTGAACGGCCACAGGAGGGCGCCGAGCACGTTACGTTCCACAGTTCCCCGCCAGCCTGTCAGTGCCCAGGAAAAGCGGCATGCCACGCCGCCCCCTCCCGTCTCATGCAGGCAGAGGGCTGTGGCGCTGTTTGCCCGGGGACTGTCAGCAGCGCTCATTGCCGTGTGAACGGATCTGCGGCGAGGCAGGCGCGTCCCAAAGGCTGTGCTGAGCGCAGCGGCTGCGAAACGGCCGGGTTGCCCCCGCCAGCCAGGCTCACGGCTGATTAAGACCTGGGGAGCCCGGCGCCTTTGATCGCCGCTCATCAAAGCGCGCTCTCGGCAAAGCTCGTTTGACACGCTGAGCAAACACAGCCCCGGCCCCCGAGACGGCGCTGAGCCCTGTCAGCTTCCGAGCCAGTGCGCCGGACGCAGCCCCGTGCGGGACGCGCTGGCCAGTCCGTGAGGGCTGCGACCCAAACCGCCTACGCCCGTGGGCACGACTAGGTGGCGTCGCGCTCACGGTCCCTGGGCGGGGGGTGGGGTGCAGCGTTAAGGCAGGGCTCATTGTCCCCCGCCCAGTCGCTCGCATCGGCCACCTTGCAGTGGGGCCGGAGGGGGGGCGGCCTGTGTGCAACGTGCGGGCTGGCACGGCGCCCACCCTGCAGTGCTGCACAACGTGCGGGCCGGCGCAGCTCCGGCTTAATGAAGCGCGAGGCGGAAATGTTACTGACGTGCAAGGCCAGGGCGTCTTTTAGCAATGGAGCGCGCCCCGGACAGCGTGAGCAGCGGCTCGCGCTGCTTTTAGGGAACCGGGCGCTGACTGGCGTGATTGATTTGGAGCCAGCTGTTAGAGCGCTTCGCTGGGCCAGTCACGGGAAGCGCCGCAGGGTGGCCCCAGTCTCTCGGGCACTTCCACGAAGCTTTTATTACTAGCGGCAGGGAAACCCTGCGCTATGAGCGCAGAGCGGCGGGATGACCCGCCCTTTAGCGTAAAGGAGCGCGCAGCCAGGGCCGGGACTAACTGGGAATGCAGTGACAACGCTGTGTGAGCTTGGGCACTGAGTTCAGTGTTTGCGGCTTTAAAGCGTCCTACCGAAACACCGGGATCCCGGTAACACTCGATGAACTGAGTCCTGTAGTGGGAGCCCCCCAACCTATACAGCCAGCATCCCACTTTGCTCTTCAGACCTCAGCACCACGGAGTCCCTATGCTCTCCAGTATAAAAGTCTACTCAGCCTGCAGCATGGGTAGCTAAATATCCAGCCCTGGCGAAGAGCTCTGCCTGTGCAATATTACCCCCTCCCCGCCCCCGAGAGCACTGATATCCTGGGGCACCACACAGCTACACCACCACTTTGTTCCTCAGCCATGGCCGCCTGTTCAAAGACGGTTCTCTTCCCCGTGGAAAAGCCCTAACTCGCTATTGCAAACCTTCCTTTCATTCGTTCCTATTGATGAGCTTTCCTGCAAAGTTTAACTTCACAGCACGCGGCCCTGCCGCTTTCAATGACAGCAGTAACCCTGCAGCACCGACTAGGTCCATTGACGTCAACGTGCGAGGAAAGGCTGCAAAGCGGGACCATGGCTTGCGTATTCCTCACGGGGCTGACGCAATGTAGTTGTAAAGCACCAAACAGCACTACTAGCCCAATAAGCGCGGAAAGGGCCGGGCTTCTTTGGTAGCTCAAAGCCTGCCTGGCAGGTGGAAACCTCACAGCGCCAGGGCTTTTAAATGCACAACGCCGCCAAAAACCAGAGGCGGCAGGCTCTCAGGAACCAGCGCTATGACATTCGGACTCAATCGTAGTAGCACTGATGCGGCTAGTCAACATCTGGCTAGAGCGCGGGAGCGAGGGGGAAGCACTGGAGCGCTACTATTCAAGTCTCCCCAGGAAGGAGGCGCTGGCGCCTCTTTAGCGCACAGGATTATTGTGTAACTTCGCGCCGCACTCCAGAGCCAGGCTAACCCTTTCAGTTATGTCACGCTGTGATGAACCGTGAGCGCTACCCAGTGCCTAAGTCACAGCTCAGAGGCGCCGGCAGCAGCGCCTTAACACGATGTGCTAATCAACCTAGATTTTTTTTTTGGGGGGGGGGGGGGAGAGGCTTGGACCAGATGATTATTTGGCTGTTTCCGGCGGTTACCGGCCTTTGATCGCCGTTGTATGTTTGCTCAGCGTCGCCCATAACAGTGAGGGGGCGAATGCAGCCAACTGAGGGAAACAAACCGCTGAAGGAAGTTAAAATAAACCTCTTTCTATGGGGACTAACTAGACAGTTTAAGACGCTACCTCGCCGGCCTACATTTGTACAGGCTGCACCCGCCCTGCGCGCATTTGCACCTGACAGATGCCAGTCTCCCTCCAACTAACTATCCCGTCAAAGGGTAATTAGAAAGCGTGGGCCGCCATTCTTACGCATCGTTTGATGTGGAAATTAAGGGTTTTGTTCTGTTCAAAGTAGATTATTTACAGTGAAAAACGCCAAATCAAACAGCGCCCTCAGGGGAAAAGATTGCGCCGCGTTCAACGCCACACTCACACCTACCCCCGCCCATTGATGTTCGGCTTCCCCGCGGAATACACAAAATTCCAACGCGGGGTTCCGGGTCACGCTTATCGGGCCGAGTGTCCCGTGCACAGACGGCACCCAGCGCCCACGAGACAAAGGAGGGATTTAATTCACCAAGTCTACGTGATGCCCACAGAACAGGCAACACCCCCTCCCCCCCCCGGCGCCCGCAGCGCAGCTCAGCGGGAGCCGCTCCTCGGAGCTCGCAGCCGGCGCAAAGAGCCGTGTGGAAGCAGCAGCTGCCTGGGAAGTCATTGATGATTGCCACGGCGATTGCGAAATCCCCATTTTGGAGCGCGGCCAATCAGGGAGCCTTTGTGGGGGGGCAGCAGTGCAAACCCCCGGGTCTCTTTGAAATCCCAGCCTTGATTGTGGCGCCTCCCCCCCTTCCAGGGGCGGGACCACGAACCAGCCCCAGGAGTATAAAGGCAGCAACAGCCAGGCAGGTAGCTACCACTCGCGGGCTGTGTACGGGACGTGACCTGTCCTGTCCTGCCCTACCCCGGGCGCCACCCCGAGGCGCCTGTTCTCGCTCCCGGCTGCGCTCTCAAGCGGCGCCCCCACCCGCCTACTAGGAGTATAGCTACTGCGCGGGCCCCGCTGCTCTGCGGGGGCCGTTACCTCGTGCGGGGCGGATCTGACCCGACCTCTGGGCTGAAGCCGCTCCTTGCTACTGCTGCTGCCGCCGCCACTCGGAAGATGCTGCTGTGGGCGGAGGGAGCGGCCCGCATGTGTGTGGCGCTGGCGGCCGCTCTGTGCTGCTCCCCCTGGGCGGGGGCGGCGAATGCAGCGCTTGGCTCCAGCCTCCTCAACTCCAACGCCATCAAGAACCTGCCGCCAGGCGGCAGCGCGGGGGGCTCCTCGGTTAGCGCCGCGCCCGGAGACTCGACCTTGCTCGAGGGGGGCAACAAGCACCCACCCGTCGACAACCACCAGCAGCAGGTACGTGCCCGAGCGGGGCGGGAGCTCCTCTCCTCGCCGCGCGCTGAGCCCGGCTCCCGCCCGCCCGCCGGCTCACTGGCGCTGTGTCTCCCCCTTGCAGCCCTACACGTGCGTCGAGGACGAGGACTGCGCCCCGGACGAGTTCTGCTCCAGTGCCGCGCGCGGGGCCGGCGGTGTGGGCGCGCCGCAGCTCTGCCTCGCCTGCAGGAAACGCCGGAAGCGCTGCTTGCGCGACGCCATGTGCTGCCCGGGCAACTACTGCAACAACGGTGAGCGACGGCTGGCGGGGTGGGGTGTGGGCCTCGGGCGCGCTGGGGGAGAAGCCTGGCCTCGGCTCGGCCTTGTGCAGGTGCAATAGCTGTGGTCAGAGGGGTCCCCGGGGGCGTCTGTGCGCGCCCTGCCTGGCCGCGCCGTGGTTGAGTGGCCGCGGCGCTGTGTCCCTGCTGCGTTACCTAGGCTGTGCTGACTCCTGCCCCCGTCTGCTCTCTCAGGGATGTGTGTGCCCTCCGAGCACGGGCACTTCCCACCCGGGGAGATGGAGGAGATCATCATTGAGAGCTTCAGTCATGAGCATGGCATCCCAGACATGCATCCCAAGAGGACCACATCCCCTTCCCGGCTGCACCAGCTGAAAGGTAAGGGGTCGGGGGGCTGTTGGCTCTGAGAGTGGCATGTGTAAACAAGATGGAGTGGTTAGCCCCAAACCCCAATCAAGGCTTCCCCTTTTCCTGCAATCTACTAAACTCCTTTGTAAAGGAGCTCTAACTGAGGCACGTCCACCTGGAAGTGTCGGCCAGAAATACCAGCCCAGGAAGTGGTGAGTCTGCAGCTGTCCCCCCCTTGACTACTTCTTTCTGACAAGCCCTAGACAAAGTCTGCCTCATATAAAACAGTCTCTTGTTAAACTCGCTGCTCTTGGACTTCTGCCGTCTAGACAACATATGACAGGCTTTTTAATCACTTTCTCACAGGTCAGGAAAGTACCACCTGCCTCCGCTCTTCGGACTGTGCTGCTGGACTGTGCTGTGCTCGTCACTTCTGGTCCAAGATCTGTAAACCTGTCCTTAAGGAAGGCCAAGTATGCACCAAACATCGAAGGAAAGGGTCTCATGGCCTGGAGATCTTCCAGCGATGCTATTGTGGAGAAGGTCTGTCCTGTCAACTACAAAGAGATTATGCAACCACCAACTCTTCCAGGCTGCATACCTGCCAAAGACACTAAATATGATGGACTTTGGAGAGGTTTTCTGAGCAGTGCCTTTTGTTGGAAGCTCATCTCTAAGGATGTACAGATTCAGAAATTACACTAAGTACTCTATTTCCCCCTCCTAAAGCTGGAGTACAAGATTTGTTTCTTTAGGGAACTACTTTCATTGACTAATTGCAGTAAATTACTGTGTTGTAAATACTCAGTGTGGCACTTAACTGTACATATTCCAGAATTTTAATTTTTCTAAAGGTGCTGCATGATCTTTAGTCTGCTATTGTGACACATTCTGTACACACTGGTTCTATATCTTCCTGAGTCTATATATTATCCATGTGGAAATGAAATAAATAATTTTTAAAACATAACTGACACTTACTGATCTTTTCCCTATCTCTAGTCTAAGTGACTACCTATCTGAAGTAGTGTTTCAATAACATTAACATCTTGTGTGCTCTACAGCATGATGTCCCAAATGGGTATGCACTTTCTAGAAACAATGAGATGCATATAAACTGAGATGTCACCTTTTCAGGTTCTGCCTAGGGAGCGGTCCAGAGCTGGTTAAAAATGAGTTGGGGAGCTCTTTAAATGGTGGTGTTCTCTATTCTCTTTCCCTCAAGAGTTCTACTGCTAGGGAAACCATAAATTCTAAGCAGTATGTGCTGTTAATGGGTAGAGGCGCCCCGTCCCCCCCCCCCCCCCCATGCATTTGTTTGTGATCTGAAGTTCACTGCCTGTGTTTGCTCTATGCCTTAATGAACAAACAATTCCTGTTGCCTCAAGCAAAATTCATTTGATAAACTTCTACATCTAGGTGGGGTCAGATCACAAAGCTGTTTGTGGGGATCAGTACACTAAGAGGGCATTCAAGAAAGCCAGAGCAGGCTAAACCCCATCTCCTTTCTGACTGGGGGGTTGTTGCTATCACCCCTTCACTCACTTGAGTAATGTGTTCTGCTGGTTAGGTTCAGCTCCCAGTGTCTTTTTCAGGAGTTTGCATCTCAGTCATTAAACCAAAGAAACTGGAAGTACCTCCTGGAACCCTACATCCATGTGATAGAGCCTTAGCTGGTGTGAGTGCCACTGGCACCATTGAGCTACTCTCTAACCCTTCCAAACACACACAATTGCTGTGCCAAATCACTTTCCCTCCTGTGTCTTACTTTTGTGAACTTAAGCCAGCCTGTGAGAAGTGTTCAGGAGTCTGGGCTGCAAGTGTTGTAGGAGAAATCTCCCCCTCAGGTCACTGTTATGGTTTTGCTTTGTTTGCCTCCTGAACCTAAATCAGCCCAAATCTTGGTGACTGCCTCTCCAGGGATGTGTGGGAGCAACACATTATTAAATGTGAAGGCAGCTTTAGGGGCTTTAACGTCCTATGAAGTGCACTCGTAAACATGCAGAAATGCAGCCTTTCCCCTACATGGCTGTAATGTTACTGAAGTGAGTTCAATTTCATCTCAAGGGGCTTCAGCCAATAATGTCTATAGCATCAGGGATCATTATTCAGTGACCAATGGGGCCATATAAAAGCACAGGAAAGTGGATTGTTAGGACATTGCCTTTTAGTAGTAAATTTCACCTCTGAAACTGAAATACTCTCTCCCTTTGCAGAGCTTTAAGTATCAGGAAGATACAGTTCCCACTGATGTAAGGCTGGGGTCCCAGGAAGATACAATAGAAGAGAGGAAACCACTTGCTGCAGAGTGAAGAAAGAGGATCCTGAAGCAGAGGAAACAGCAGACAATTTTTGAAGGGGGCTGGGTACTTACTTACATTATCCTTCTTCAAGCCACCCCACCCAGGGATTTCAGTTTCACCTGGAAAATGGTAAGGGCATTTCCATGTAGGAGGGCAAGATCTTGATGTTTTACAAAGTAATAAATACAGATGAAAGATTAAGGCCTTTTATAGCAGTCTATGAATAATCCAGGGTGGTTTAGAGTGCAAAATGATCCAGTTGTGATCTAGATTACTACTGCTATAACCTAAATCGTAACCCAGGGAAAGACATTTCTGCAGCAGCAAAATTTCAGAAGCATGCTGGCAGCATTTTTAGTTATTTTGTATTTCTTTATTAGCATCAAAAGCATGCAAGATACTAGTGTAAAATAATAGTTTTTACATTTGTTGCAGTGAGAATATGTATCTGAAACGCCTCACTAAGCAACTCAGCATTTCCAGTCTAGAGCTTAACATAGTTAAATTATGTTGCTAGGATTTTTTTTTCATGCACTGTAATATTAAATGGTAGTTGAGCCACAAAGATAACTTGGTGAGAGTACAAAAATCAATCCAGATTGGGCTCAACTGAGTACCGACTTTATTGGTAGGTTAAAAATGCTCAGACAGTATGGGTGTAAGTGGTAAAGTAACTCAATGTTGAAGTAACTTTGAGGGAAGTACAAGTGAAAATTGTGTATGGAATTGGCATGGCACAGCACACTTTACCTTGCATACTCACTCTTGTAACTGTCTTCTATAGTCCTTCGTACAAGGCAGATTGATATGAGTTACCCACTGATTTTGGCATTTATTTGATGCTATTATTTTATAAGGGAACCCATCAGTGTAGGATTAGAGGTCTGGATTCACAAAGTTACATAGGTACCAAAGTCCCAGTTTCAGGCTTCAATTACTGAAAATTCTGCTGAACCCTAAAGGCACCTGAACTCACTTGGCACCTACATTTTTTCAGTAAAAAGTTCCCTTGGATCCTTTGTTTTTGCCTCAGGGTATGCACAGTGCTGCTGCTAGATGCCTGTCTCCCACCAAAGCCCCAGAACAGTTCACAACCCAAGAAAGATAGGCATTCGGCTGCCTAACCTGTGTGTGTGGAATCTTATCCCTTAGTCATGCTCAGTGGTTCACACAAAACAGCTGGGGCATGTGGGAGGAGGACCTCCCTCAACTTTTATCCCAGTGCTTAGGGTAATCAGCAGGGATGGGGTAAACCTCCCTCGCATCAAGTTCCCCCTGCACCGGCCAAGAAGAAAGGATTTGCCAACTCTCAGGTGAAAGCAATAGCCTATGGTATAGCCTGATGTAGGGCACCCTCAATCCCTCTTGTTACTTTTTAAAAATAGAGTCAGTGGAGCAGAGCTGCAGTAGACCCTGCATCTCCCACATCCTGAGACTGTGCTCTTACCACTAGGCTGTAGAGGCATTCTGTTGCTAGTGTGCTTGTTCTCTCATTCTCATTCTGCCCAGTGACTCTTTATGTGAGAGGTGGCAGATCCATGATGAAAAGTTACGAGTAGGAGGTCTTATCAAATTCCCGGCCATGAAAATCACATCATGGACCATGAAATCTGGTTTCACCTGTGAAATCTGGTCTCCAGCCACCAAGCTCTGAAGCACAGAAGAAAGGGTGGCAATACCATGCTACCCTTACTTCTTTTCTGCCGCTGGTGGCAGCACTGCCTTGAGAGCTGGGCGCCCAGGCACAGCCGCCATGCTCCCGCTATCCAGCTACAAGCAGTGCCACCACCAGCAGCAGCAGCAGAGAAGTAAAGGTGGCAATACCGCCACCCCCTTTTGGGTCAGGGACCCCAGTTTGGGAAACACTGTGGAGAAATCTCACACTTTTCATGGATTGGTCATGGCATAAATAGCATTTCACATCTGCAAAATTTGCTATTCATGCCATGACCAACCCCCGAAAAATGTGCGATTTCAGTAGACTTCTAGTTATGATGAAGGTCCTCCTCTCTCCCTAACCCAACTCCAAAAGATACCTAACTCCAAAAGGTTCACCCCTGACTTCTACAAATTATACCAGTGATGAATTTGGGTCATTTTTTCATTCAGAGTTTTTGCTCTATTTCTCAGGATATTAACACCTGGTGTTATATAGTTCCTATTTTGAAGATTTATTTTTTAGCGCTAAAAACACTCAATGCTTGGGGGGGGGGCAGGAGAGTCGCCCCCCCCCCCCCCTTTTACTTTTGTTTACCTACTATCTTTCAAAAAATATGCTGGCAAAAATAATGGAGAAACATAAAAGAAATATGCTATATAAATGCAAAGTGCTTTACAGACATTTTTAAACAGAGACACAGGGAGATTTATATATTTGTGTTCAAGTCAAATAGGGTGAAATTCACCACCGTGCAGAGGGCCATCAGAAGCTCCAAGAGCCATTTAAGTCCTACTTCAGTTCTTGACTTTTAGCACAGAGGTGATTTTCACTGCTAGTGAATCATTTGCAGACCCAACATTGAAAAATTCCAGGATTCCTGATTTCCAGTCTTGTGGTTTAACCGCTACAAAGACTGCCTCCCCTGTTCATGATATACAGACTGTATACTAAGTAGAACTTATAAAATGTAAAGATATATACAATTTTAATAAAAACATTCTCCTAAACGTCTTTCTGATGCTCCTTCCCCCCTTTTGTTTCCTGCTGGAATTTATTTTTGAAGTGTTTATAATTAGGGCCATACCAAATTCAGAGTCCATTCTGGTCAATTTCACAGCCATAAGATTTGAAAATTAGTCAATTTCACATTTTCAGATGTTTACATCTGAAATGGTGTTATAACTGTGGGTGTCCTGACCCAAAAAGGGGCTGTGGGTGGGTGTCTAAAAACCTGTTGTACGGGGATTGTGGGATTGTAACCCTCCCTTCTGTGGCTCTACTTTAGCATCCCGGGAGCTTTCTGCAGCAGAGGGAGTTACTTGGAGATCGGTCTGATCTCCCTCCGAGAGTGGCTGTGCAGGGGAAGAACAAGTCCTTTTCCTCCCCAACTGGGCCAGGACTAGCAGTTAGGAGTCCCCAGCTAGGGCGCTTCCAGCAGCACTGGGGAGATTGGACCTACCTCCACCTCCGGGAACCTTCTCTGGCGCAGTACCTGGAGGTGGGTCTGATCTCCCCCTAAGAGCGGTTGTGTAGGGGAAGAGTAAGTAAGTCCCATCTCTCCCCACCCTGGGGACAAGCAGCTGGAGCTTGGGGAATGGTAGAAGCTCCCGACTGGGGCACACAACCCTGTCTCTCCCTCTTCCTCCCATAGCTAGATTTCACAAGGGAGGGATTTATTTCATGGTCTGTTACATGTTTTTTCATAGTCATGAATTTGGTAGGACCCTAGTTATAATCTTTTACTTTCCAGATAAATCTCTGCTTACATAAACAAGAAGTGTTTACAAATAGGTCAATAATGAAATCCCCTCATCTCCTATTTTTTATATTTCAGAACATTATTTCTGATGTATTTTAGGCCCCAATACAGGGAAGCATCCTTGCTCAGGAAATTACTGAAATGTTTTCCATTGACTTTAGTGGGACAAACTCACACTTAAAGTTAGGGTGTCTCCTATTGGGATCTCAATAAATATAAAATGGTTTATCTTCTGAGATAAAGTCCCAAAGCAGGAACAGAAGAATAAAAAACTAAACAGATGTACACAGAATTCAGTCTCCCAGTCTACAGCTCTAGCCACTAGACAACACTGCCTCCTTTAACAGATGGATTTATATTGTTAGAAAGCAGTGTATCAGGAGCACAAGCATCAATATTACTATTAATGTCTGTTAGTATCACAAATAGTGTGACATACAATTAAAAACATTATTGTCTAAAATAATAAAACTTCCACTAGACTTCAGTAGTGGAAGAAACAGTAATAACAGTGTTTTGTACTTTTGCTTCTGACACAGTCCCACCCACAGAGATTTCAGAAAATGATGTTGGGAAAAGTTAATTTATTTTTATAGAAATAGTTTGTTGATCCTATAGAGCACACAGCATGCAACTATTTCAAAAACATGAAAGCACTGAACTGAGAGAGCAGGTGAAAAGCTTCATGGAAGTAAGGCTACAGAGAAAGCTGTTAATGCCAAAAAAATCCCACCTGCTTAAGCTGTTTTTTACTCTCCTCACTCATTGGATTCAGGTCTCTGTATAATTGAACCTTGATCTCATTTGAATTGGGAAAAATTCATACAGGTGGTCTAACTTCTAATTATTTCATTCCTAATGAAAGGCACAGGTGTAAAAGTATAGTTGTTTGTTGTGCAGTAAGTCATGCTTGTTCTTTAAACAAAATAGCCACATCTCTGGTAATCCAAAGTGATGTTTGTGGCTCCTTTTACCTTGTACTGTTTCTTGTACTTGATCTTTATCTGTGTCTGATTTGTGTCCCTAATTAAAGCTTATAATTGTGCTTGAGGGTAATTGGGAAACTGATAGGCAAGGCAGTTCTAGACAGCAGGTCTTCTGATCTTTGATCTTCTGTTTCACAGACTTTGTGGTTTATTTTAGTTGCTTTCTATTAAAGATAAGCAGACTTGTTGAGAGTACAAGCTGTTTTAAAAGAGAGCGTGTCAGTTATACAAAATTAGGGAATACCACAGTGTTGGGCAGGTTGCGCTATAGAAAGTACACATCCGGCCCACACGGTGCAAAATTTGTGAACTGGAAAGGAGAATCAGGCCTATTGTTTTTATAAAAGTTTACATCAACATTTATTGGCTTATCTTTCTTCAGCTAGTTCAGCTGTTAATACTTACGTTAGCTGAACTGTTTAAGCTACACCTGCTTTTGAGGATAAGTTTGGGTCCAGGTTTTAGGCTGGCAATGGTCTAGAGTCTCATGGGGACCTGCACTGACAGGACTTTGCTACATTTAGGCAGCGGTGGACACCATCGATTTTGTTGGCAATGTGATCTCACTACACAAATATACCTTTTACATCATTTGAAAGCTTATATGACTACTTTAAGATGAGGTATGATGTGGATCTTTCAAGTGGTGCCTGTACCATAGAAACCGATATAACATGGACAATCAACAGGTTACAATGACCACTTTGAAATGTTTGCATTTGTTTCTGTTAATGATTTATTTCAAGACATAAAATTGGATTACTTTCTGACCTCCAAGAATCACAACAAACTAAAGGGTAAAACAAAATCTAATAATAAATTTGTACAGTTACATTGAAATGTAATAGTGCTGGTGATGTTTCTAACCAACTGTCATTATCACTGTCTTGTACATTATGATCTCTGTTGAATGTGCGTGGGTTACCACAGTCTTCATTGCCTTGGCATGTACCCAGTTCTGTGCACGGAAGATTGTTCTGACTACAGACAGTTGATTGCACAGTGACCCTTATGTTTTAAGCACCAAAAAGAGAATGTCTCCAAAATGTAAAAGACATAATACTAGGTGTGAGTGTGCTTAGAGATGGAACAAAAAACCTTTGAATACAGGAAGTTTTCCATCCATGTTGCAATTGTGATTCAATATCTGGTTTATCTATGTGCAAAGACATCAAAATCTTTGTTTGTCAAGATGCTCTTTTGACATTTCTTCAAAACTATTTTAGCCAGTGACTTGTCTTTTTTGATGACTAGATGCAGGCATAAGTTATTCAGGTCTCTGTGGGTTTCCTTTTCTTTCTTGCTCTAGTCACATAGCTGCCAACTTCCTTGTTGCAGAAATTGCGGCTTGTCTGTCATACTCTCCCAATTTGGCAAATTCTCTGAAGTTCTCTTTGTGTCAACAATATCAACATCATTTGGTATTGGTAGGACATCATGATGTAGTAGTCTTAAGACATGAGCAGAGACCTCAGAAAGCATTCATTTGTAGGTGACGAGTTTATTTTCTCAAGTATTTTTCATGGCAAGTCAGTTCTGGATGTGTTCTAGGTTTTTAAAATGCTGCACATTGCATAAGAGGGTGATTGCCCAGGGAAAGTAAGTGACTTTTCTTTCCCATGCTTCAGTGATATATTTCTTGTGTAGCTGGAATATAGGCGTGCTGTTCTTGAAATATGACTTTAGTATTGAAGGAAGACATTCTTTCCACCAGTGGTTTCTACATTGATGTCTATATTATAATCTCCTTCATGGATGAGATTTCCACCTGCATGAAGTGGTACCATATGGAATGAACAAACCTTCCTGGAGTCTCTTCTCTTCAGGTTTTGAAGAATTAAGTGATGAACTGCCTCAGCTCCTAATAATTGATACAGAATCCATGAAGCTGTAGTATGTTAATATCATTGTGATACCCAGACTCATGGTATAACTGTGTAGCAAGGATAATGTGCATTGGTGTGATAATTTAGGAACTGTTGAATACTATACACTACACAACTGAAAGACATCTGCTTTAAATGCCTTTTGAAGGAAGATACCTGTTTCTGGCTGAATTATGTGCCTCTTTATCTGTCAAACTCCTGCACTAATTGGGGCACAATAGGAGCTGACCTCAGCAAACTACAATCACCTGGCTTTGGGTAATGTCTGAAGCTTTCATTTTGGCCATTTCAGACCAAAAGACTGAAGCAGCATCATACAAAGCCACTTGTTTATTTGAAGGCTGTTCTTCAGACTCACTCGCCCGAAGAACATCCACAAAACAAATTAAGTTCCTTCTCCAGATTACTAACAGCATGGATAGCATCACCTAAGGGTCAATGCAGCCCAATAACAATGGTAGAATTGCCTTGTCCATGCTGTGCATGGAATGAAATTGCAGAACCACAGTGTTTTTCTAACTTCACCTGTGCTTTTCCACTGCAATGACTTGCAGTTTCTACATCAGAAGGAAGTAGAGCTTTATATCTTTGTATAGATAAAGATAAAGTAGAGCTTTATATCTTTGTAGCATCCTTGCATGTAAGATCTGTCTCTTCAATCAGCTGATAAATGCAGCATCATAAGATGACTGGATTGTTGCAGTGTAATTAGGTGGCTTTGCTTTAAGATTCATTTTACTCAAATAGGAAGAAAGTCATATTGAATGAAACTGCATCCTTTGCAATCAAGCCTTCCACAGATATTCTGCACATGTCATCATCTCAACTTGAGTTCTGCCTCCTTAGGTTGGTTGCTCACTCAAATATTTCTATTATATGAAGTTTTCTATCTCTCTTGTGTATTTTCTCAAGCAAACAATGCACTTAGTGCTGGTGAATGTGCTTGCTCTGGTGTCTATGAAAGCAGGTGAACATTGTTCTCTGATCTGATTCAGAGTGTTTTTTTTTTACTGGGCTCAATATAGCTCTGACAATATGCCAAATTTAACTTGGTTGTGTATTTCTGAAAGCATCCCCTGTGATAGAGCATTGGCTGCACATCACCTAAACTAGAACACTCATCAAGCAGCAGCCAATATAATTCATCTCTCGTAGCTTCTGCTGCTAGCATCACAGAATTCTTTCCAGCACTGGTGACTTTTGACAATTTCATATTCTTTAGATTTTTCTTGACAAATAATACATTTTTCAAAATTTGTGGAGAGTCCTTTTCTCTTGGATGTAAGCTTTAAGGAGTGTATATCTTCTGTCTTCATATATTGTAACTTCCCTGTAAAGGTAAAATTCCCAAAGTATATTGTTAGCATTACCACCAGCAGCACTTCTCATTTGTATAAGTATACAGACTTGTGTTAAATTAGATATACATTTTAGAGTCAAGATTGATATTTTTGTTTAGTATGCACTTTGATTGAAGCCCAATAAGAGGCAGTGTATTGTCCTCTCTAATGCTAATACTGACCTGTGGATAAGTGTCACTGAAATAAAAAGCTAGTTTCTAGACTATTTCAAAGGCTAGTACATAATTACAAATCAAAACCTTCTACTAGGCAGACTCAATTCTATGTTTTCTGTACAAAAGTTTACAAATGGAAAAGCATTATATTAGGAATTAATTTACACTTATATCTACCCACTATATAGTTCAAACTATGGGCATGAAATCTACGCTACTGGTGCACAACCTTCAGGGTGAGACAGACCTTGTCAGCAAATTTCAACTGAAAATATAGAAACTATTATAATCACTTGTGAGATACTTTGACAATTCAGAATATGTGATGGGGAACATTTCATGTTAGTATAATACAAAATGTTCATCATTTTTGCCATATGCTAAGCAGCTTCATTATTTGTGTGTGTGTGCGCGCGCGCACACATGCTTGCCCATGCAAAACCAATAAATATCTTATAATACATTGACATTTGGCAGTTTTGACCAATAAACACCACTTTAAGGTGTTGAAATTAATGTAAACAGGAAACTGTAGTCATAGTCCTGTTCATAGTTGAAGTGTTTCTGGAACTGTACAAAAACTGACCCTCATTTTGGGTAATATTGTTTCATCTTGCCTACAACTATATGGCTTTACAGCTCCACATCATACCTCATGTAAATGTACATAAAATAAGCTTTCAAGTGATATACAATGTGGGCATAAGTAGAGATGGGTACATTAAAATAAAAAAAATATGGCCCTTTTTAGAGAATTGCAGCACGTCTAATTAGGATGTGTCCTCTTGACTAGACATAAAAGTGGATAAAAATGAATGATGGCAAAAGCAGGGAAACACTTGTTCATGTTTGAATGCTAAGAGAACTAGTATGAAAAAACACTAAGATATACCAATCCATCACCGAGGTTAGTAAATCCATGAGTGTGTTATGAATACATTAGCAGGCAATTCAAGTAAACGATAAATCTATCAGCATGCCACAAAATGACAAACTATGAATGAGCCATCAGTGAAATATGACAATTAGAGATGGGCCAAAACCAGAATCTCAAAATTTAACCTCTGTAAATTTGGGGGGTGATAAGCATGCCAGTTTCAAGTCCAGGATCTGAACGACTCAAGTCAGATTCGAAAGGGGAAAGGGCCTATTTTTCATTTGGCTCTAGATTAAAAAAAATTCTCAAGATGGTGGAAATCTCACAAGGAAAATGAATTGTGTAAGATTTCCACCATTCACTACAGCAGAACTCTTGATAGATAATGGTGACTTTGAATCCTATTTCAAATCCTAATCCTGATTCATCTTTGAAATGAAACCCTGAAACTTAACTCTGATCTAGAGCTGAATCCTGGTCTGACTGTCAGATCTTCAGTCCATATTAAATGTGTGTTTCATTGTTGTTTGTTTTGATAGTTGGCAATAGAATTAACAAATCTGAAATTTTATCTATCCTGTAATGTCATGCAGGAATTCTTGTGACAGGGCAGTTTATTTGACCCAGTTTAACTTTATTGCAGCTGCATGTCTACACATATTGTGTTTTCTATTTTCAGTGTTTAATGCTGCAGACCAAGCATTAGTTAAAAGATGCCAACTCCATGAAAAATTAATTATGGAATGAAAAAGTCTCTATATGTTATGTAACTCAAGTATTTTCTACATCAAAGAAGTTACTAGACAAGCAGTTTGTGTTGGAGAAGAGCAGAAAGGATAAGAATCAGTGAACAAGCAACAGGAACAACGCATCAGAAAAAAGCAAATGTTTCAGTATGGGTAAGAAGTGTGTGTTGTGTAGTTCTTTTTTTAAAGTATTTTATATTTCACTGATATTAATACACTATTAGTCCAGCCCTGGCAATCTTTTAGTTATGTAACTTTACAACCAGTCTACTGGTGCCTGAATTACATTTTAAACTGAAAGCTATCCAACACAATAAATGGTAAAGCCATTCTGTTCTGTCAGTGAAACACATCTGTCTCTTGACCTTTTGTTTTAATGTTACTGGATTAATAGAAGGAAAATTTAAATCAAAATTATTAGTAAAAATACAAGGATGACAGGCCTGGAAAACATCTTGTGCTTGATTGTCAAGTGGAGGGGGAGTTCCATAGTGATTTTGACTATTTCGTATTTTATATAGTTGTTCTATAATAAAAACAGATAAAGAGTGCTGTGGCGCTAGCAAGGTAATGTGAAAAAATCTGTAATGGCAACAACACCAAAGGAAAATAATTTTGTTTCCATAATGTTCCATGGAAATAAAACAGTCCCTGTGAGCAGAAAGCTGCTAAGTAAAAATGTGTATTTTCTCACAGCTCAAGTGGGCCTGTAGTGGTGTAGCACATTGATTGGTCTTTCATCTTTGGAAACATAGGTTTGGCTTTATGTTACTCATAAGTGAAAACAGTATAGTTTCATGTGATGATGTTTTCTACACGCAAATATCTCAGAATGCACTGCAGTAAAAGTTACAATGGCAATATTGCACTAAGGTAGGGACAGTTGTCAAAGAGAAGCATGAAGGGTTGCCAGAGGAGATGCAGAGATATTCTCCCAGGTCACATCATGATGCCGTCTTAACCAAGAATGAGTGATCTAAGGGAAGAAGAAAGATGGGGCTTCAGGTAAGTGCTCTAATGAGGGGCAAGGCTGATGTGCAGTGAATCCAAGACATGGCCATGGAGAAGCCTGATACTTGGGATGAGGGGAGAGAAAGGGAGTGTGTTTGCTAGCCTTATAGGAGCACTGCTGTAAAAAATAATTGTTTTTAGTTGTATATTATTCCATTGTTGGACAGGCCCCAAGGCTGGAGAGGAGTAGGGGGGCTCAAGAGGAGATTGATTCTCAATTCCAAAAGACAGTTTTCAGAAAAAATGGATTAAGAACCTGCTGTGATTGGTGTTGAGAGAGAACCTGCAGAGCTATGCAGGGAGGTACATTTTTTTTGAAGATGGGAGGCCAAGTTAGGGAGGAAGGAAGAATGTGATCAGGGGAGCTGCTGGGCTGGGAAGGAAAGGCCTACAAGGGAGGTCTGGAAGTGTGTAGGAATAAAATTGTAACCCTGTAGATGCATTCTGTAACCCTGTAGATTCATTCATATCTTTGTTCATTCATACCCTTATTTGTGTTAACCTCTATATGGTATTATTATTAATTATTTCCCTAGAATGTATAATCACCATCTCACAATTCTGTCTGTAACATTTGAACTCCTCTCAGCCATACTCCACATTGTAAATGTAAAATCCCATTGTGACCAACTGTACTCCATCTTGTGCAAAACTCTTTCTAAACTTTTAGATGAATAGGTAACCTTATTTGAACAAGGTGTGAATGGAGGGTGTATGTATGTGTGAACCAGACCCAAACTGCCAGTTTATCCTGATGAAGTGTGGAGTCCACCCTAACGGCTGAAGAGTACAAACACATCCCTAAAAAGCAAAAGAAGAATCCACCCCAGAAAACAAAAGGAAAACTTAATCAAGACACCAAGAACGAGCTGAAAGTCATGTCTGCTATTGTCCGGCAATCAACGGTCACAGAGAAGCGATGTGACACAGCCAAAGTCAAAAACCTATAAAAGACTGGGTGAGATTGCAAGGCTTTGGGGAAGAATAACGTTCTGTACATCACCAAAGGTGCGCGCCCGACAAAGACCCCGCTCTCCTTGTGCCCAGCTTCCCTGGCCAGGTAGCTGCCACGAGCCACGAACTCCAGCAATGGACCCAAGCTACGACCTCAAGCCACAATCAGGACTGGTAGCTATATAACTACAGAACATCCTCTGGTGTGTTTGGGCACATATGTATGTGTGTGTGTGCATAGGCTTAAGGTAGTTGTTAATTTAGTTTTTGATAATAAATGTGGCATACTTTTCCCTTGAAACAGTCCCGAATGCTTCATTTTGCACAACAAGTGGAGCAGCATCAGAAGGGATTGAGACCTCAGCTAGCCTTACTCCATCCTAGAGGCAAACAAAGAGCAGTTAAAGAGATTTTAATTCTTTTAAAATAAATTTATTTACATTACAAGAGTACTAATAAGAGAGAGCTATAAACACCAGCATTTTTTGTTTTCAGAAACATCAGCTGTTTCACTGAAGTCTAGGAGGTTAAGTATTGAAGTGCAAGAGATGGTTGGTTGGTTGTAGGACAGAAGTTATTAAGGGTGTTGGGATCAAAAGTAGGCTTCTTGAGAGATGAAGCAATAGCAATAATTTAATTTTGCCAGCCTTCCCTCTGTCCCCACATTTACATCCCCAAATAATGCAGTATGAATGGCAGTATCAGTTTTTCCAGAAGTCCAGAGCAGAGGTGCATTAACAGAGATGTGTGGAAAACCCTGTACAGAACCAAGCTGTTCTACATCTGATGCTAGCTATTAAGATTGATCTTTCATTTACAGTATTTAAGCACCCAGTAAATTCACAAAACAAAACTGCAAATCCATTAATTGAAAAATCTTTCTGTATCTAGTCAAGTTGCTTTGATATGAGATTCTCTTTCCAGAGTGCAAATAACTTACCACTTATACCAGTTGTTCTTAGCTATATGGTAGGTTCTTAAAATATGATTCTATCATTAGTGCTATTTGAAGAAGGAAAAAAAAAGCTTTAGATATTGTCTAGTCTGCTAAACCTTGTTTGGATCTTATTTTTAGGTTGGCAGATTTTTCTAGACAATTTGAGATAAAGGATTATTATGGCATGTAATTCTTGTAAAATAAACTATGGTCTTTATTATCTAATCAAATCTCTTGTCTTTTAGCTAAGCAAGTTTATTGGTCTCAATTGTATTATGACAGCCTGTTACCAAACAGGCACTAGTACTATACCACAGCTATTTTTTAAATGCATCAGTAATTCTGCCAGAAAAAACATTCACAATCTGTGTTGCAAATGTTCTAAATCTCACTGATTTCAATGTATTTAATGATAACCTTGAACTTCTGATTGTGTGCTGATCCATTTGACTTTATTATTCAAGTTAATAAACTAAATATTGCTAAATTGGTATCAGATGCCTCTGACTAACATTTTAAAGTTGTGTACTAGTTCCTGAATATTCTGCGAAAGAGCAACTGTACATATTCCACTTCTGCGGTATAAATGTCATTTTATTGTACATTATTTTCTACCTTTTAAAGATCCATCCATTTCATAAAACAGTGCTACTAAATGTAGGGAATGGCAGACTGCTGTACTAGTAAGTTTTCATAGGTGACTAAAAGACACAGGGCCCAACCCTCAGGTTCTGCAAACTATACTTAGCACAGGCCTGAAGGTAGGAGGAAAAAGCCACTCAGCTACCTTTCCCCTATTTCAATGTGCCTATAGCATGACACCCAACATGCCCTCTACACTGCCCCCTATATTTTAGAATTCCCCTTCCATTAGGGAAAATCAGGGAATTAGAGAAATCATCAGCTGGTCAGTTTAATTCTGCTTTTTGGTGCAAAGTAGATGTTAGTGGGGTCATGACTTATCCCATCACATTCAGGTTTTCTGATGCTGTCAGCTTTACTGAAGTCCTCAGGTCCTTTACCTCCATGAACACATGGACTGGGATTGATCTCACTCCTGGACAAGTGAATGGGGGAAAAGTTCTTTGTGCCCTTCTCACTCTTTTTGTGTCACTGTTCCCAAACTGAGCATGTTTCCCTTTTCACTGTGAGATACACTTCTCTCTCTTTACACCATACTCATGACCACAGTATAAGAATGTTAATAAGAAACGCTGTGCTGGAACAGGGGTTTTACACCACGTGTGCTTATTTTAGCAGTCACCATCATAATTGGTTCTGTCCAGTTTAATTTTTTCCCTAGATTTGTGTATTTTATATTTTATATTTATTTTCCTATTTTAACTTTTTTATATTTTGGAGATGAGTTAGAGAAGGAAGCTGTGAGAAGCTCACAAAATGAAAAATGCCAAAGAAGAGGTAGAGGAACTAGGGCTGAGAGGGATAAGCCTATCAGCAGCAGCTCCCACTCCCCTTCAAAAACATTGTTTAAAGGCAGAGCAAGTCAGATGCAGATGGTGCAATGACAGCAATAATAGAGGAAGAGTCAGCTGTTATAATGGAGTTTACCAAGGAAGGGGTAGACAGTGCAGTGGCAGGAATGGCAGGGATAGAAAGGTGATGGAGCAGATGACATATTGGCAGGGATAAGGGGTCTAGTGCCAAGAGGCAGAATGAGCACTGATGAATAATAGGGACAGATGGAATACAGCAGGAACGATAGAGTGAAAGGAAGTTAAAACATAGTTGGCAAACATTTTGCTAACTTAATCCATTCTAACATCTTCTGAAGCTTAATTTCATATCAGCCAAGTGGCTTTCTTAAAAGTCTATTTTTCTCTTTCATTTTTTCTATTCAGCCATTATGTTCGTCACTTTGCATGGACCACATTGTATCTCACACCATTTTACCATAAAAAAGATATTCTGTAGTCTGTTCCAGTTCACTAAAGGACATAGGTGATGGAGGAATCTACAGAACTCCCAGGAAGAAAAACACAAGAGTAATGACTCTTATCACAGATTATTAGCAAGGCTTCAGCACTAGTTTCTAAATTCAAAATTATCTTTGCTGGAGCTTGCACTTAGAGGACGTGATCACACACTCTACTAGTTTGTTATACGTCACTAGGCTAGGGAGGGTATAGGGATTTGTGGGAGAAGGCTGAGTGGGTTTGGCAATTACAAAAGGAATTGGGAGAGTGCTTCTCATGAGGGTATTGTGGGATGGTTAGATGGTTGGTAGAGTCAGATTGGGTGCTTGTGACTCAGGGTTGTGGGAGTAAAGAATGTCATAATGGAAGAGAATTTGAGAGCTGGAATGGGGTTGTGTCAGGTCATTGGCTAAAAGAGAACCAACATCTCTAAACTAGCGTCTCACCAGGAGAGTGAAGGAGAATATGTTTTTCCAATATTTTGTTCTCCAGCATTTGTCATTTTTATTATATTTAATCTTTTTTAGGTTAAATTCTGATGTATTTATTTGGGTATGTTTTGTCTTTTTAAACATCATTTCAGTTGAACTCTAAGCTAGTTGCAGATAAGAAAAATCCACTGGATGATATAAAGAATCCTAATTGAGCATGACCAATTAAAAGAAAGCTGAAACAAGGTAGGGACAATTCAGTAGTTTCTAGAGCGCCATTCTAGAACTTTCTCTCTCTGTAAAACTGTATCTGAAGATATTGCATTTTATTTATAACTTGGCTGTATATTTTGCAGAAGCAACCAGATGGGACAAGTTCAATATGGAAAATTTAAAAGAGAATTTATGAACATCTCTTCAAAACACTCAGTTACATCCTTCATGACAAGAGGTGGCATTTGAAAATAATTTGGAAATACGACATAAATTTAACAAGAGTAAACAACCATTAGAACAATTTGCCAAGAGTCATGGTGGATTCTCCATCACTGACAGTTTTAAAATCCAGATTGGATGTTTTTCTAAAAGACTATGAATTATTCTAACAATGTTATGTGGCTTGTGCTACACAGGAGGTGAGACTAGATAATAATGGTCCCTTCTGGCCTCAGCATCTTCCTAAAAATTATTCCAAATAAGGTTATTTTTCTCCAAATGACACTTGATACACTTGTACACTATGTTGATACAAGATATTTTTAAGCTGCTCTAGTCCATGTAAGGAGATCAGCACCAGAGACAGCATTTAGCCACACAGCTGAAAATCAGGCAGAGAGGAGGAGAAAACATGGTGGATTTTATCTGTTCTAATTAGCATAACAAAAATGATGACAATATCATATCATATTTAGGCATGAATAAAAATATAGTTAGTTTTAGAATTAAGGCTTTTGATAATTAGTAAATAATGATAGTTTAGAGTAACTTTAGCTACAAACCTAAAATGGTGGCCGCGATGATGTCATGCCGAGAGAGAGAAATGAAATGGAAGAGTTAAGAAACTAACCAATAGTAGAAAGGTGGACTGGGTGAAATAAAGGGAAGGGTCAGTTAGGTAGGAAGGAGGATCTCAAGGAGGTCCAGTTTGAAGTAAACAAGTGAAACTAATTAGCATATTGGACAACTGATTGGTTGAAAATTATATCACTCCTGGGAGGGAAAATTGCTGTTCACTGACATTAAGAAAGCAACCAATCAGGAAAGGGCAAAAATTGTGTATAAGGCAGAGAGGTGACAGGCTTGAGTGTTGCGATCCGATGATTAGGAGAAGACAGCAGCAGCAGCACAGACAGAACAGAAGGACCTAACATGAGATGGAGGGATTTGATCAAGGAAGAAAGTAAGTAACTTTTCTTAGGATAAGAAATGCATGCGCATGATTGTAAATAAAGTTGGATGCTTGCGTTTGAATAACCTCCTACCCTGCTGGATCAACACTCATAGAATGTTAGTTTTGTAGCAGTATTATTGAATGGGTTATGTTACTTTAGGCATATGTATAAAGGAATTGTATGTTATATTGTAATACATTTGGTACCCTAATGCAACATTGTATTAGGCTTTTATACATATGAAGGATTCTCTCTCTTTACATGTTGCAACGTATGTTTGTCATGCTGCACCACAGTTAAGTAGTCTTAACATTTTAATATGTGTTGAGGGAAGATTATACGTGTTATGAGTATTGCATTGCAGTTTGATAGTTTATGTTACAGCATTCTGTATTGTCTTAAGCCATTTATTTCATTTTACACTGTGTTGATTTTCTATTTAAATTGTATTAGAATTAGTATTTAATAAAGAGACATCTTGTTTTTGAAGAAATTGCTGTCTGAGTGTCTAAGCTTAGAACGGAAGGCTATATCCGTGTCCTCCCAAAAGTAAACCCAGGCAGGTAGATCTAGGGAGTTTTCCAATTATTTAAATGGAACCCCCTGGTAAACCCTTGTAAATCTCCTAGGGTGGAACACCTCCTGTTACCCGCTTATAGAATTAAGACTTGTGATTGGTCTATTAGCATACCTAAGCCATTATAGGGTTTCTTGGATCCAAATTTTGGGGAAACAACATGTTGGGTACATTTAAAAACATCTAAGGTAAACAGGAAAGAGCAGGTCTGATTTTGCTAAGATGTGTGGAACATCATGTTGTATTTTGCTGATTTTCAGGTTCTTAAAGTTTTTTAAGGAAACAGATGCTGACTAAGAATGTGACCATAACTGAAATACATACCTGCTAAAGAAGTGACTGTCTCATTCTATCTTCAGGTTTTTAATGTACAAATATGACCTCAATATCTCCATCCTTATCATTCGTAGAATGAAGACGACTGATGTGGTATTTAAGTAGATCAGCAACTATGGCTGTAACCTCTGTCTAGAAAGCTTCTTAAAGCTCTTAAGCTATCTCCTTCGTCATTAGGTTTCTGCTTTTTATCTCAAGCAGGAATGTGCTAAAAATCATACAAAGTTATCACCAAATTTTTTTTTAAACAATACAAAGCTAAAATTGTTGTTGAGCCATATCAGAATGAGATTGCAGCAACATGCTCTCTTTCTGAAGTGGGACATTTTTCTTGGTGTGTGGATAACAAGCCTAATAGTAGATGGCATGACTTCACTAGAGTAACAAAGAGAAGGAGAGAGAGATTCATATTTCAGTGGCATTCACAGGGCAGATGTTGTTTTGGAGAGAGGAACTGAAGGAGAGGAACTCCAGATAGTGGTTCTCAGCAAACTCTCTAATGATGACATTTCCTGGCCAAAGCTCAGAATTGGTACTCCATCCTCCTTGACCTGTCGCTGCTTTCAACATTGTCCTCCCTCAGCTTTTGTGACTTTCCTTTCCTGATTATCCTTCTATCACATTGTCACCATTTCATTCAATGGATCTTCCTCATCCTTACACCAACTTTCTGTGAGGGTCCCTCAAGGATCTGTCCATGTCCCCCTGCTCTTCTCCCTTTACAACCTGACTCTGGGTGACCTCATTCACAAAAAACAATTTCAACTATCACCTGTATGCTGATGATTCTCAGATCTACCTCTCCACTCTTGACATGTTTCCTTCTGTCCAAACTAAAATATCAGCCCATCTCTGACATCTCCTTGTGGATGTCCAGCCATCATCTTAAGCTAAATGTGGCCAAGTTTTAATCACTTCTTTTAGCCCTCCCCATCATTGTGAACAACATCACTATCCTTCCTGTCACTCAGAACCTGTAACTTGCATATTGCTTTTGACTTAGCCCTCTCTTTCTTTCATTCATTTATTCAGGCTGTAACTAAATCTTGCTGCTCCTTTTTGAACATCATCTCTTAAAATCTGGCCTTTCCTCTCTGTCCACATAGTTAATCCTCTC
Organism: Emydura macquarii macquarii; assembly: GCF_026122565.2. Taxonomy (NCBI): domain Eukaryota; kingdom Metazoa; phylum Chordata; order Testudines; family Chelidae; genus Emydura; species Emydura macquarii. The sequence goes on along the minus strand of NW_027131527.1, from coordinate 18,014,848 downwards.
ATCAACACGTATCTTGACTACAGCAACCTTCTACTTTCTGGCCTTGACATATCCCATATCTTACTTACATCTGTTTAAAATGCTGCTGCAAAGATCATTTTTTTGATTTGTCATTTTGACCACATCCTTCTCTTTGCATTCCTTCCCTGGCTCCGCTTTCTCTAGCATAACAAACACAAACAACTTGTCCTCACTTTTAAGACCATTATGTCATATCCATATTCTATCTGCCAGCTGAGATCATCTCCACCTATACTCATCTAATGATGCCACTCTTACATGTCTATTTTTCACATTTTCAAAGAAGCATCTTGGTGCTTTCTCCCACACTGCACCTTATACATGGGAAGAGCACCCCAGTAAAATCCACAAAGCCATCTCATTGTCATCCTTTACATTTCTCCTTAAAATGCTCCTCTTCCATGAAACCAGTTACAAAATAAATAAACAGACAAACAAAAACACCTTGACAATGGCTAGGCAACTGTTGTGCTGTGATTGCTGCTTAGCATGCTGATCAGTACAATCATCTACTGCATTGTGCTACCCTCGCTCCATCTGTTTGGTGCAGCCACCAGTTATCTCTTATACTTAAATTGTAAGCTCTTCAGGTCAGGAACCATCTATTTGTTATATGTTTGTACATTGCCTAATGCAATAGGGCTTGGGCTCTCTAGTCACCAACACAATGCAAATAAATAATGATGTAAACGTTTTGTGTTTCTAAAGTGTCAAAGAGAAAGGGGAAAGTCCAAAACTAAGTGATTAAAGAATGCACACGCACACACACCTAAATGATGAAAATGGGAAGGGAGCATGGAATCATAGAATATTAGGTTTGGAAGAGACCTCAGGAGGTCATCTAGTCCAACCCCCTAATCAAAGCTGGACCAACCCCAACTAAATCATCCCAGCCAGGGCTTTGTCAAGCCTCACCTTAAAAACCTCTAAGGATGGAGATTCCACCACTTCCCTAGGTAACCCATTCCAGTGCTTCACTGCCCTCCTAGTGAAAAAGTTTTCCTAATATCCAACTGAGACCTCCCACATTGAAACTGGAGACCATTGCTTCTAGTTCTGTCATCTGCTACCACCGAGAACAGCCTAGCTCCATCCTTCCTAGAACCCCCCTTTGAAGGTAGTTAAAGGCTGCTATCAAATCCCCCCTCATTCTTCTCTTCTGCAGACTAAATCAGCCTACGTATCATGTATTATTTAAGATTTTATAGGTTTTTCAATTTTTTTATTAGAATATTTTCCTCAGACTCTCCTCATAAGTCATATGCTCTAGCCCCCTAATAATTTTTGTTGCCTTCCACTGGACTCGCTCCAATTTGTCCACATGCCTTTCTGTAGTGGGGGGCCCAAAACTGGACACTATACTCCAAATGTGGCCTCACCAGTGCCAAATAGAGAGGAATAATCATTTCCCTTGATCTGCTGGCAGTGCTCCTATTAATGCAGTTCAATATGTCGTTAGCCTTCTTGGCAATAAGGACACACTGTTGACTCATAATCAGCTGCCAACTAGACATTGAGCCACTGATCACTACCTGTTGAGTCTGATGATATAGCCAGCTTTCTATCCACCTTATAGTCCATTCATCCAACCTATACTACTTTAACTTGCTGATAAGAATACTGTGAGATACTGTATCAAAAGCTTTGCTAAAGTCAAGATATATCATATCTACCACTTTCCCCACATCCACAGAGCCATCATAGAAGGCAATCAGGTTGGTCAGGCCTCACCTGCCCTTGATGAATCCATGCTGACTGTTCTTCATCACCTTCCTCTCCTCCAAGTGCCTCAAAATGGATTCCTTAAGGACTTGCTCCATGATTTTTTCCAGGGACTGAGGTAAGTTCTGTAGTTCTAGGGATCCTCCTCCTTCCCTTTTTTTGAAGATGGGCATTATATTTGCCTTTTTCCAATCCCCCAGTCACCACGAGTTTTCAAAGATAATGGCCAGTGGCTGTGCAATCACATCAGCCAACTCCCTCCACACCCTCGGATGCGCTGCATCTGGTCCCATGGACTTGTGCATGTCCAGCCTTTCTAAATAGCCCTGAATCTGTTCTTTCAGCACTGAGGGTTGCTCACCGTCTCCCTATTCTGTGCTGTCCAGTGCAGTAGTCTGGGAGCTGACCTTGTCTGTGAAGACAGAGGCAAAAAAAGCATTGAGTACTTCAGCTTTTTCCATATCATCTGTCACTAGGTTGCCTCCCCATTCTGTAGGGGGCCCACACTTTCCCTGGCCGCCTTCTTGTTGCTAACTTGTCCCTTGCTAGCTGCAACTCCAATTGTGCTTTGGCCTTCCTGATTTCACTCCTGCATGCTCGAGCAGTATTTTTATACTCCTCCCTAGTCATCTGACCAAGTTTCCACTTCTTGTAAGCTTCCTTTTTGTGTTTAAGCTCACTGAAGACTTTTTTAAGCCAAGCTGGTCGCCTGTCATTTTTGCTATTCTTTCTGCACATCTGCCCTCAATACGATTTCTTTAAAATACAGACGGCTCTCTTGGACTTCTTTCCCCCTCATATTAGCTTCTCTGGCTCTGGGATCTTGCCCTGAATGCTTATTATAACTTAAATTATTTGGATAACTAGTGAAAACCAAAATTCTAGAGTTGAAGCAAACACTGTGTATTATCTATCCATGTATATTTGTTAAAAGCAATCTTGTCTTAGTTTTTTCACTAAAGTGCACGTTGCTTCTAAATAAACATGATTATACCCTATGTGGAGCTTGGTTCAAACATTAAAAATAAACCAGTTAACATGCAGAGACTTCAGTTAGATGCATGGTGCTCAACAATATAACTTCTAATTGTCTTGCAGTTATTCCACAATTAAGGACTGACCCTGTTGACTTTAAAAGAGCTTTTATGAAAACATGAAAATAGGCACCTGAAACACATTTTTTGTGACAAAATTCTGATCAAATGACAAAAGAGACATGTATTTCATATAAAAATCTCACGTAGACTATCTTTCACCTGGAGCTGTTTCGAGCATGTTGATTTTTGTGGGTGGGATTCAACTCTATATCTCCTATTCATCAAGGCCAGTTTCTATGGTCTCTCTTTGCTTTCCTCACCTACTTTGGGGGTTCGATGAAAATAAAATGGTTGAGACTGAGTCCATAAAACACTAAAGTGGTCAGGCCTGCTGACGGGGGGAAGTGTGAAGGGGTGAAGGCAAGGGGGAAATTGCCCAGAAGCCCATGAGAATAGATGGGAGGAGAGATACGTATCCTCTCCTCCACATCCCTCCTTCCCCCAGGCCCCCACCACTCATGGTCTCTGCCCCTACCCTGAGCCAAGCTTATTTATTATGTGCCATGCAGGTTCCCAGGTGGCTGAGGAGGTGGTATCTGCTACTCAGCTTCATCAGTCATCTCCCTGGGGAGTCCAAAGGACCTGGGAAGCTAAGTAGCAGATATTGCCTCCTTAGCTATCCAGGAACCTGCATTGTGCATAATTTGTCATGCTGGAGTACATAAAAGCTTTCTGTTATTGCTACAGCATCAGACAGAAGGTTGCCAACAAAATGGGGCTTATGCTCATTCGAGTCAGGCCATTTTTCAAACCAGAGACAAAAAGATTTAAATCAAAACCAAATTTGTTTATTGTGTAGCAGTACTTATCTTTCAGGTCTCACTGACCACTGCCCATGTATTTGCTTCTTGGTGGAATTAGCTAGATACAGCCATTGGTGGGGAGGATAAGAAGGGGGGAGTTGGCAGCGGCACTTCTAGCACATGTAAAAGTTTATTTTAGCCTTCATTTTGCCATGATAGCTATTTGTCAGGATGGCAGAGCACTCTCCTAATGGACTCTCACTCTGCGCTAGGACTAGAAAGTAATGTAATTGTGCCATGGCCATTATTGTAAGTAAAGCATCTTCTCTATAGCTCTAATAGTAGGCACCATTTTTTGAAAAAAGAAAAGCACACCAGTCTGAACTTTTCTGGGTACCTTGAGGTCACATTGCAGAGCAGCTTATGTGCCAAGCACAGCATAGTCAGACCTACAGCATCTGGCAGCTGGCCTCCATAATGGTTACATCGTTTGTCTGGAATGAGGAATATGTACAGTCTTTCCTGGGACTGATCCCCATACTAGCCTCTCCATACCCACAGCACTCTTATTAAAATGACCAAAAATCCTATTTGCTATATTTTGACAAGCTTCCTTGTGCTGTGACTGTGTCACATTGTTTACTAATGAGGGGTCTTACCCAGAGGAAAATTTAAGAATTCAGGAAAAAACCGAGAGTAGAATGGCCCAGCTAGCCGATTTAATTCCTTCTCATCACCCAGCTACCACAGGACCACTCACCACTAGGTTGCCACCTCCTGGCTGCTCTAGGGATTAGCTCCTTCGAGGAGCTGCACCCTTCTCTGGCAGTCTCTCAAGCTGTCTCTGCAACTCCAGGTGCTCCTTTTCACAGCTTGGCCCTCCAGCCATGTCACTATGCGAGTTTTGCCTTTCCGGAGCAATCTGTCCCAGGCAGTCCACTCTCCACTGCCTGGTCTATGCCACTTTCCAAGTAGTTGGTATGGAAACCTAGGCCTGCCCTCTACCCTGGGTTCCTTCCAACTCAGGACACCCTCCCTTGCTGCTTTTCCCCTGAGCCTTTCCTGGCTTTCCAGCCCAAACTCCCTCCTCCCAGGGAGAGACTGTAGAGTACTTCCTTCTATAGCCCCAGGCGACCTCCCTTCTCCCAGGGACCACTTCCCTGCAGCCCCTAGCTGCTCAACTTCTGGGCTTTCTACAGGCCCCTCCTGTTCCCATCCATCTGAGTCTCATCTAATTCATTCCTGGCTCCTCCTCCTCCTCGTGCATCTTGGACAGTTATTGGCCCCTCTGGCCACCTTAACCCCTTCAAGTCTTGCGTGGGCTGGACACCCCATCACACCAGCACAGAACCTGCAACAGAATATTGGTTTCTTCCACCTTTGCCTGGGGGGAGCCAAGGCCATCAGCTGAGTTACTGCTGGGAGCAGCGGCCGCGGGAGCGGGAGCCGGCATCTCTTTGCCTCCCGGTGACCTGGGGGAGCAGCAGGGCTGCAGTCGCCCCCACCCCCGGCAGTGGCGTTGCCTTTTGGTGGTGTCACCGCCTCCCCCTGAGGCTCCCCTGCCTGCTGCTCACCCCTCTTCATGGGGGGGAATCTCAGCGGGGGGGGGGGACCACCAGGAGGCAACACCGCTGCCCTGGGGGTGCGGCTGCAGCCCTGCTCTTCCCCAAGTCACCTGGAGGCAGAGGTGAGCGCTTCCCTCCCACTCCTGCGGCCGCTGCTCCCAGCGGTACCTCAGCTGCTGGCCTCAGCTCCCCTGCCCCGCGCAGCGCTGACCTGCCGGTGAGTGACTCAGTCACCGCCTCGCAGGGGGCGGAGAGCGGACAGGACGGGACGGGGCGGGGCGGCTCTTCTCCCTCTCCCCGGCAGAGTGGGCTGCGCTGCCCACGTGGAGAGCCCCTCCGTGTCCCACAGCTCCTGTCCTCCTCGCGTGGAGGGGCCACCCCGCCCCAACTTCCCTTCCAGGTGAGAGGGGGAAGTTTCCTGTGACCCCTCCCTAACCGCCTGGGGACTAAGCCCAGGAGAGCCCCGGCTGCTGCTTGGGAGGGCTCGGACCTGGGCTGGGCGCTGGACTGATCGCTTGGCACAGTGGAAGACCCGGCCCGGGCCTGGGTTGCTGAGCGGAGCTGGGTAGGGACCAGCCTGACTCAGCTGGGACCAGGAGGCTTTGTGGTTTGGCTCAAGAGAGGAAAGCAGACAATGGGAAGGGAATGGGGAGGAGGCGTGGGGGAGGATCTTGGGGGAGGGGCCATGTGGGAGCTGGGGTGGAGCGTGGGCGGGGCCTCAGAGTGGGGCAGGAGTCACCAGCTGCCACAGTGAAGGTTTTTTTTTTTTGCCAAAGCACCTCACTTGAAAAATAGTGAAGATCACTGGCCTGGGTCATATTGCCCAGACCCTATTCCAGTAATCCTTGCCGTGGGACCAAAAGCAATACAGTACCATTCTGATCTCTGGCTTTTCTGGAATATAGGGAAGCAGTGACAATATATCTGGATAGCACAAAGAAATCCCTTGGTGTATGATGCTGAAATCAGTGTGCACACCCACACTTTACTCATACAGAGTTCTGGTCTTATTTTCAGCCAGCCTAGGCATACAACTAATTCAGTGAAAACACACTGTCCTGCACTTGCCTGTAAATGGCACTGCTTAAGTCTCCAAGATACTTTGAAAAGTGTGGTCCTGAAAATGTGAGCACTTTCACAAAGATGAATGTGGGACGATTACAAGAAAATGTTTATTCCGTTATATTAAGAAAAAAACCCATAATAAAACAGTATGTGGTTGGATTAAATTAAATTCAAGCCCTCTAATTGAACCCATATAAGGGCAAGATCTTGGAGGAAAGCCTTACTTATGTAAGTAATTTTTACTCAGACAAGAAGTCTTACAAAAGCCATTATATTCTGAATGTTTCATTATTCAATATACATTAATCCTATAATTATCTGACTCATTTTCAAAGGTGTTTGGACAACGAATCATTTCATACACAATAGGAAAACTATTATGTAATGTTTGTTTTGCATTCTTATACTGAAAGTAAAAGTATGCAATGAGTCATAGTGCTTAATAAAAGGTGAAGGCAAGCAACTCAACTGCTAATAATTCACACATTAAGTAATGACTAAGTGATTGTGAGGTGAAAGTAACAGCTGTGAGAAAATGATCCTTGGATATTTGCACAAGATACAAATAACACCATGTGACAAATCTGTATTACAGAAGTAGACATTTAAGTAATTCAAACTGGTGCTATGAATTCAACCTCCTGTAAAAACACTGTCTTTGTAAAATATGATTTATCTGTGTTGTTCAATTGACAGGGCAAGGGCACGTAGACTTTATACCTTTCAACTTACTGGCATAGAAATTAGGCTAATTTTTCAACCTGTTTTTGCTAATGACAATGAGGGACACAAAACATTACAAAAGAGGTGATTTTCTGTTACTAAAATTATAATTATACTTAAACTAATCATTAAGCGATGCTTTGCATTTTTTAAATGAAAACTCTAAAGAAAAAATGAACAAGAGGTGATAGTCATACTCTTATATCTGGAATAGTTATTACTGGTAATGCAGAAGCACCGAGACCAAATGTTTTGAATTTTCTTACTAGTTTCAAATGTTTTTTTTTAAATCAGACAAGTCAGAAAAGAAAAACTGAGTAAAAGCAGAAATGTTAGGAAGTACATCTTCTAACTGGTAATACTTATTCTTGATCTAGTTTATAAATACAGGTATTCTATTACCATATGTTAAATAATGTCTCAGCAATATTTTTATCATGTATATTACAGTAGAATTGAGAGGTGCCACCCAGTGTCAGAGCCCCATTTTGCTAGGTACTGTACAAACTCATACTATGACACCATTCCTATCTCAATAAGTTTATAATCTAAATAGACAGGACTGAGAAAAGGTGATAATTATCTTCGTTTTACAGATGGGGAACTGATATAAAGATTAAGTGACTTGCCCAAGGTCACATAGAATGGCTGTAGCAGAGACAAGAAATAAATCCAGAGCTCCTGAGTCCCAGTTCAATGCCTTAATCACAAAGCCATCCCATGGCTTCAATTAGCAAAAGGGCAGCATTATGTTCTCTTATAGATCTTCTAACTTAAATAGAACATGAGATGCCAGTTGCTGAAAACCTACTACATTAGCTATGACACATAGAGAAGAAACTAAACAACAGGAACAGGAAATAGCTACCCAAGGTTTGCCAGCTGTCAGCAAAATTCTAACCTATTTGAATATTTTCTGGTCTAGTTAACTAAAAACGGTGATCTGGAGTTAAACTTAGCATGATGTAAATAACATAGGGTAAGAGTTGGTTTGGGATGGATCCTTACTGTAGTTCATGGAACTTGGAATGACAACATAACTCTCCTTGCTATTTGGAGCCTGATATTGCAATGTGCTGAGCATCTCCTATGAGCTTATAAGCACCCATGACTTCCTCCAAATTAAAGATGCTCAGCACCTCACAGGAGTTGCAGTATCAGTCCCTTGATAGTAGGTTACTGGTTCTCTAAGGCATACACAGTATATTTAGGAATACATAAATGAGAGAGTGGAAATGAACACACCTGATCAAGCCAAGTATTTGGTATCCTTTCATTAAATTCTGGACATGAACACATTTGAACTAGGTTCCATCAATGGCTTCTTGGGGTAAATGGTTCCCAAACTAAGTAAATGATTCCCAAATGGTTCTCAAACTACTTCAGCAGGGCTCACAATTTTATTGTTACGTGAGCTTCGGGCTACTACTGTGACAGTGTGTCAGAGTATCCAGTATAGGCTGTTGAACACTTAAAAATGTAATGCAGAAACCTAACTTTCATTTTCTCAATGCTTTCCCTGGTCTTAGTAGTCAACACTTTTGTATTTTGGTCACACATGATAATGTTCCTTAAAATCAGCCAAAAATTCTATGTTCAACACTCTTATTCTGAAAACATTTTAGCCAGTCATTTGGCCCCATGAACCATGATGAGGTATTGACAGTCTCATTGTCTTTAGAAATCCAGCTAGAGAGTTCATTAACTCTTACACTGCAGAGAGTAAATCCCTGAGCAGTTATGATAGGAAATCATTTTTAGGTTAAGTCCTCTGCAAAGGGGCCCTGGTTTTTCACACCAGAAACAAAAATCCTCAAGAACTGTTTGCTCAGCAAAAGTCAGAGAAATATGAACAACTTGGGCAAGAAAAAATACACTGTCCAACACTTAGCTAAATTGAATCCACATTATTCATCTCCCCAATCCTTAGTAGGCTTCCTACTTTTGCTGATTTCCCCCCCTGAAGGTATGATAACCTGAACTGGCTGCTGTTCCTAAATCCCTGTCCTTTCAAGGAGAAGTATGAATATGATCCAGGATAACCCTAAACCATGAAATCTGAACAGAGTATGTGGATTGCAGCAGAGGGTCACATTCATGAGAGCTCTTAGTGAAATACTGCAATATTGACAAATGCAGAGAACTTCATGGAAATCAAAAAGAAAAAAGTTAAGTCATGGAGTGATGGAACAGGAAAGCAAAGGATAAGGACAGAGAGAAGGATCTGGTTAGGTTGAAAGAAGGTTGGAAAGTGACAAAGGGAGGGAGGAAAACCATCAACAAATTCTAAGAAGATTTAGAGAAACATACAAATATTGAGGGATTTAATTCGACTAAGCCTCTGAACTTTGAGTTTCACCACCACCACGAAACAAGATGAAAATAATTAGGACTGACCACAAAGGCTTCTGTCCCCTGCCCACACACAGAGAGCGCTAAAAGTTAACATCTGCCAAATTTCCCAACTGGAAATTCTAACTGATTACCACTGGTTAACTGGTTCCACTTGGCAAATAGTTTTTGGCTCAGCACATCTATTAGCCTCCAATGGACACCAAAGACTAACTGAAAGATTCTAATAGAAACTAAGAACCCAGCCCTCAGAGGTATTTAGGCACCTTATTCCCATTGAAACCAATGGTAGTTTGGTGCCTAAATAGCTTTGAGGATCTTGGCCAAATTCAATTCACAGTAGGGAGAGTGTATACTAAATTTACCACTAATTTTTATTGAGGTTTCTGAATGTGACAACAGTTAGCTCCAGCTGTTGTATGATGCCCAGAATGCAACATTCTGTGATATCACAGATACCAGAAAGTTTGCTGAATTACAGAGCTGGTCTAAAGAGGGTCAGTTAAGTTGCTTTTTTCATTTCATGGCATAGTTTGGGGGGGAGAAATCATGTGCGTGGGTGTATTTCCAGTCCAGGGAAGCAAGAATTCTTGAAGAAAAAGCCAGCCTAGCATAAACTTCCAGGCTTGCTGAGGTCCTGCAACGTGTGCAGTAAAATATCATCAAAAATATTTTGGAGGATGAGAGATGCAAGATGAAAAGGACAGAAAAGGAGTTGCTGAAGCATGACTGCAGGGTAGGGTGAGCCAGAAGATCAGTGAGGGTGCAGTGTAAGATAAGATTTATGGAAGCTAAAATAATTTGTAAATGCATTTATGTGAATGGAAAAGAATCAAACTGAGCATGGGAAGGAAGGGAGAAGATGGGATGTGGAAAGAGGCAGAAAAATTCTATGCATTTAGGTAAGCCTGGCAGCAGGGAATTGGAATTTTTGGGGTCTTATCTAAACCAAACAGCTCATCTTCTTGAGATTCACTGGTCAGTACTGAGGTTTCTTTGATAATGTCATATGTCTCTGAAATAAATGATTGTACGTCACTAACGTGCTATACCTGTCACACCAGCCATTACGAAGCATTGAAATCTTCAAAGCAATTTTGCCTCCTCCTAAGTATTTTACAAGCCTACTTACAAATTTTCCATCTGTCTCGTAGACTGTCTCCAAGGATGAAAGCCTGGGATGTTACATCTGCTGTCTGAACACGAAGCTCAGTTTGTCAAATTAAAAAAAAATCTGGCTTGGTTTTAACGAACCCTTTCATGAAGATTATGAGTCTATTCCGATAAAAAAGAAAAGTTGAACTAAACAAGTCAGGCTATCACCTATAGCTGTCAGTTCCAACATTAATATGATTAGAAAAAGATCATTTTATTTTAGTTACAAAAGTAAGTTCTTAGCTACGTCATTCACTTTCCTGTTAGCCTCTTCTGCATCCCACTGGCTAGAAAGGATATTTAAACTTCTCAAAAAGCAGCTGGTTTTCAGTAATGGATGAAGGAGAAAAGGAATGGAATGGGCAATATATATATACACATGACATATATATATATATATATGACAATTTAAAGCAGCATAAATTCCCATGTTAATCATCAGAAATTGACTACATTTGGGACAGAAAACTAGGAGCCAATGAAGGAAGATTTTCCTAAATATACAGAATAATTTCCTGAATATACAGGTTGACCTTTTATCCCCTAGCTGTGATGTTGTTTTGGAATCTACAAAAGAAAGTTCACAGCAGGAAGAAATTTTGTTGCATGTGTGCAATGTAACAGTATAAGAACCATACAAGGTACATTGGGTCACTGAGAGCAGTGTAGCTGACTGCCCTTTTAATTTCTTGTTTCTAATGTCAGACCACAATTATAGCTGTCCAGGGCTGGGAAGAAACATTTATAAACGGGCACACTGTTGATAATCATCCCTTATCAAGATTTCAATGACTTATTTTAAAGTATCAGGCATAGGGCACAATCAGTGAGCACTGTTAGGGTCTGGCCCATTGTTCTGACCCAGTATGGGAATTATCATGTTCCTGCTTATGACTGAGGTGTGATTGTCTATGTTGACTGAATAGCACACTGATCAAGGTTACCGTGGTAAAGATGGTATTCCCGTTGCTCATGCTGTACCAGTTCTACAATAGAGAACTTCAGTTTCAGAAACTTGCACTTTTCTCAAGCACAGTGGGTGACAGAACTATAGTTAATTCACAAGACACTTCAGTTGTCAAGGAGAAGGAAGAGATTGAGTGATATAATGTAAAAACAGAAATGTTACAATATTGCTTTCTTTTCTCACCTTCAAAACAAGTAAGATTCTGGCAAAACGGTGCTTGACAATTGTATGTGAACACAGTTGTAGTTAACATTGTAAAAGTCCTTGTGTGGGCTAGACCTGAATTAAAGTCCGTTTCCCCCCCCCCCCCCCCCCCCCATACTCACTATGTAAAAGTGACACCCAGAGATCTTCTTAATGAATATAAAAATAAAAGAAGATCTTAAAATGGATGCATTTAATATAAACACAAAAGAGGATTAGAACTATGGGTGTATCTGAAGAATAAAACTTAAAAAAAGAGAGAGAGAAAGCATTGATTAAGTTAACCTTGCATATCCTGTTCTGAGATCAAAGGAGCTAATCTTCAGGGATCAAAGGGGGAAAATATACTATGTAACACCCTTAAATATATATATTATGCCTATGATGTGGTGCAGCGTACCACACCACATAGCCTCTGCAGGGAAAAAAAGAAAACAGTCATGAAGAATACTTCATTGGGCAGGTTCATGCACTACATGCCTTTCTTTAAAAGGACTCTTTAGACAACACTAACAATTAAAGTTGGGAATTTCTTTGCAGAATACCAACTGGTCCTGTATAAAAGCAGGTCAAGGCCTACATATAAGATAGATGCTTCAATACCAGATTTACAGCCTAGAATGACATTCAGAATTTTCTGTCCAATTTATGGTAGGAGCAGTGATGGACTTTGTCTGGAGTGAATTCCACAAATCAGCAGGAAGACTAGGGCTTGTCTACACTTACCTCCGAGATTTGGCGGCTGTCGACCGGAGTTACGCAAGCTACACAAAAAACTTGCGTAACTCCCGTCAACTTCTCTGCTTCTCTTCTGTGCGCCGTCTTCACAGCACTGCGCTGATGCAGTGCTACGCCACTGGAGAAGGTGGTCTTAATATGTCGATTTCTGGATCGACTGAGCAGTTCTTCACTGACTGCCCAGTCGATCCAGAGAAATTGATCTGACGGCGGCAAATTTGACACCGTCAGTGAAGACGTAGCCTTAAAAACCATCACAGAATGTTTGGCATTCATAGGCACTGATCCTGCAATTCAGAGTCTGCAGGTAGTATGCTATTCCCATGTGGAGCCCTGCTGACTTCAGCAGGCTGCCTGTGTGCTATATGTTGTAGTATCCGAACCTGAGATTGTTAGCACTTTGGGGTGGGGACTTTCTTTTCATTATATGTGTTTACAGTGTCTAGCACAAAGGGGCCCTGATTCCTGTTTGGGTACTCTAGATGCTACTAGAATACTAAAAAATAATAAAAGCATCCTGCTGTATTTTAAACTCTAGCATGATAAAAAGGATTATGTTGACCTGTAAACTTACAAGACAGAGGAACATTGATTATTTCCCTGTTCAACCTGATTTTTTTAGTACAGGTCTATAATGGAAGTGCACCTGTCTTGTACTTGTATCCTCAGAAAGTATACATATATACAATATTAGATAGCATTGCCTTCAATAACTAACACCAGACACACAATCATGTACTTAAACCTTCAAAATTCACCATAATACAGGCCACTGAGATTAGGTAACGGGAATACAGGTATGGTCTCACAGCAGGGAAAAAAAAGTTATTTCCTCACCATGTTATGAAGTTTACAGTTTATTTTTAATCTGTAGCTGATCTAAGATCTTTCATATATTAAAAGTGCCAAGTTGGAAAAAGAACGGTTCAGCAGTGTGTTCCATATACATAATACTTACTTATGGTTTTCATTACAAAGGTGTGTGCATAAAGTGCCCCATCAGGGCCCTATTGTTCACTGTTTAATGTGATAACTATAAAAATAATGTTTATTAAAGGGTTGCTTGTTTAAACGGTCAGGTTAAACAAACTCAGTTAACTTGGTCCTCATCTGTCAATTTATAGCTGCAATGAATGGTTTTATGAATTCTACTTGATTGGTGAAGGGAAGAACAAGTTAGCACTAATTGTGTCATAACTTAACTTCATTATTTAAACAAGTAACCAATTCCAAATATAATTGTATAGATACAATCCCACATCATATTATGGCTGGACTGTTCTTTTTCCTAACTTGGCTATCTCTATATGTGAAATGTGTTCTCGGAGGCCAGCTTTAGAAAACTGGTAAAACTAATCACATTATAAATGCATCGATGGAAAAGAATTAATATATGTTTTGAAAAAGTTTCATCTTGGATTTGTACAGGGATTTTTATAGGCAAGTATAAGTATATAGATAAATGTACATGTAAAATACACATGCAGGTTTTAGGTGTGGTTTGGATATACACAAGTAAGAACACAGGACCATCTAGGTACTTTTTTCATGAATATTGTCAGAACAGGACTAACAGACAAATATAGAGATTTTGGGGGACAGTTTGGTTATACATGGTTACTCTATAAGTAGCTGTAGTTTCTATATACAGATAGGTACATGGTATTTGGGTGAAGAGTTCTTATAAGACAGATATGTATGCAGATTTTGATTCAGTGTCTGACCTTCACCCAAAGTGCAGAGGTCCAAAGCAAAGCCTTCTGCAGCAATTTAGGAGTAATTGTGGGACTGTATGTCCAGTCAGAGGGAGCTTTGCTCTGGAAATCCATGGAAGCCCAGAATAGGCTCACAGAGGTTGTAGGTGGCCCAGAAGAGAGGCACTGGAATCCTGTGACCCAAACCCCCACATACCATATGGAATCTGGAATGGCAGTGGCCTTGTTTCAGAGACTGAGCTGAGTTAGAGCCGTGGAGGGTCTGCGTTATAGTCCTGTAGCCTGCCTATAGATTGACATTTAGGCCCAGTTCTTCAAAGATATTAAAGTGCCTAACTTCTACTGGAATTGGCCATCTAAATACCTTTGAAGATCTGGGCCTTAGTGACCTGAAAAAAGCCCACCTGCATGCAGGAGGGGTCACTAACACTTTGTGACAAAGTGACAAGAAGACATCTTCTAGCTAGAGTACAGCGTAATTCTAGCTTGATGGGATTTTTTTTTTATTTCTAGTAACGTGCTGCCAATGTTTTAACAAAGACTCTCACAAAATATTTCCCCTTAGCGTGTGCTAAACCAAGTCTACCCAGAATAAATCCAGTTCCAGAACTGTGTGTTCTGCAGGTTGAAAGGGTGAGAGACTGGAGATCCTCCTAGTTTATATTCCCATTTAAACAAAAAAAAAAAAGATTTTTACCAGTGACTGTACTGAATTTGTGTAATTTGATCCTGGTGTCTGTATAGATCTTGTAGGGGGGTCTTCTCAGCAGACTTTTTCTTTTGTGGCATTTTGTGCAATCAAAGGCAAATGTTTACTCTTCAGATGCACATTTATGAGCCCAAGGGATGATTTAGCAGCATCAAGAAAGGGCATGGACTCCAGCAAAGGCAGGGAACTCAGCCCCAAATCTCCTTCAGTTCAGTTCTTTGGCACATTAGTCTCTTATGCATTACAAGCAGTTTATTTGCTAAACCTGTTATTTCTCAAAATGGTCCTGGGGTATTTTTGGGCTGTGACATGATCCATATCTTGTGTCTTTTTAGCTGGCTGTAGAATTCATGCAAAGATCTGACAGTTGGTAAAATTCATGCAACTTGTATTTGTTTTTCACTTCAGCTATAACATTTCTCTGTATATGTTACTTTGATATTTTTAATGGGATATTGAAATGATTAGTGTGCCAAGTTTTATTTCTGGCATTTTCAAAGCAGCACTCCAGATTCTTCATTAAATTTGACCTTGTTCAGATAGATGTGATAGACTGAAATTAGAATTAGGCCTACTCTGGAACTACAGCTACAAACTAACCTTTTTGGGAGGGAGGGAAGTAAGGGAAGGAGAGAAGGCAGAGGACATGGGTCAAGAACACTGGATTAGGTGTTCCTGGTTTGGAGTCCAATTAGATCTAAATTCTGTAAAACAGTCTTCCAGCTTTTGGAGGTGCAAATGAGGACTACTTTGCCCAGGCTCTGTTCCATCTATCTTTCTCCTATTCCCCAGGCCCCTCACAAACACTTTCTGTATTCTAGGAATACAGGTCTCATCTTCTTCCCTAGGCCCCCCTTCCCACCACCACCACCACATTTTTGGGGGTTTTTTTTTGTTAAGGAAGGGGAGCACAACTGCTGACTCCTCTCCCCATTGCTTTTTCAGTGGGCTGCCAGCTCAGGTTTCATCTTCAACATGCACCTTTCAGATAACATAAGCCTTCTCCCCACTCTAGGCACACACAGAAAGAAGGGGGAGCAGTCAGTTCCCCCCCCTCCCCTCCCACTAGTGCTGCACATATGTAGTAGGTTGCTCTAAATTTACAAATGAGGATCAAGTTGACTAGGTTTGTTTAACTTGACTAGTTAAACAAGCGATCTTTTAATAAACGTTTTTATTATATAGTTATTACAATAAACAGTGAACAATGGGGACCTCTATGCACACTCCTGTTGTACCTACCTATCCCTGTAGTATTTGAGTGCCATAATCAACATGCACATTATGTACTATACATCAAAGCCCACACCTCTCCTGGTGAAGCTGCTCTTCAGAAACCATTTCTGTGCATGTAAAGCCAGAGTCTGGCTTGAGAGCAGCCAAGCTCCAGATCACAGAGTTTCCTTGTGTTTTTTATTTAAATCTGTAGCTGGGTGTTTTGCCCATGTTTGTTTCTGGTAAGCCCAAGTTGCAACTCTATCTTATAAATAGCACTGTTTTTCCTACAAGTCTGGCCAGTCACTTTTTCTCTTTAAGATGAAGCTTACTGACCTGTGAAATCTCATGCTCAACAGAGCTACAAACACAAGAAGCCACAATACACTTGCTACCTGTGATGCACCCATCCCAGAAGCCAGCAATGATAGTGGGGCTCCTGGGGGAAGAAAAATGCAGAGGAAGTAGAAATGGTTTATACAAAACAAATGAAATGTTTCTCAATATACTTTTTTTCCTTAGAACATAGTAGGAACTTTGATCCCGAATTTTTATTATATTGCAATTTATATTAATGATGCTATATGCTTTTCTCTAATAATTTGTGTAATATGACTCAAAAGCTCATTTTTCCAGTTGAAATACAGTCCATCTCAAAATGTGTTGTACAGATCTTCAAAAGTTGTGAAAAGTTGTATGTGTATGGCAATGATATAATATATCGTATGTGTATGTGTATGGCAATGATATATAATAATATAAGCAAAAACCAGTAATCAGCAAAAATAAAACAATTATATATGTGGTAAATAGAAGATTGGTTTAGCAAGAAATTCATGATCACTAAGCATCTGACCACTGGCTCAGAACTGCATTGGGTTTTATATAAATGAATATACTGATTGTTAATACTATACAGCTCTATAGCTATTTTAAAAGGCATATTTGTTGAACACATGAAGAAAGTTAAAGTTACAATACTGCTGAGAAAATATCATTTTGCAAATTCATCTGTTTATCATTTAATCTTTGGATGGTGGAGTCTTTGGGAATAGTGTTTATAGTAGGTGGTCCCTTCAAAGCTTTTTGTGTCTTTGGAACATTTTGATTTGCTGTGGAAGGCTCTTGCAAACGTTTCCTTTAACTGTCTCCAAACACTGCTATGAACTAGTGCAAGAATGGCTACTGTTATCATGCTTCCTGTTTCAATATAAGAAGACACTTTGAATTTCAAGACCATAAAGCTTGTTTTTCTTTCTTCTTTCCTCAAGGAATGGATTTTTTAAAGCCTTTATTGAGCTCTCAATCCCATAACAACTCAGATGTTCTAACTTACTATTGAGTATCAATTCGGAAAAAAAAAAGTCTCTTTTAGCATTCTGCAAGCCCTCTAAAACCCTGAAAAGTCCCATGGGCTCATGCTGAAAAGAATAAAATCCTCCTGTCAAGTAGATTTGTGGCCAGCTTTTCTAATTGTTTGTGAATTTCTTACGTAGATGGGCAGACAATTCCTTTTCTGCCTGCTGTTTCTGCATATTATGATTCTGACTGTGAAAGAAACTCCCAATTCCACACTCCCCCTTCACGTGGTCACTGTTCAGTTAGGACTTGATCCAATGCCCACTGAAGTCAATGGGACTGTTTCATTCCGTGAGATACTGAAGAGGTGCCAGCCCAGTTGCTCCATGGGGAGGGTTTTCAGTGTCACAACTCCTCTCCTGGCTGACGACTCTATTTCAGGGTCCTATATGTCGTATCAGCCCTTTAAGATTGCTCCTGGTAGCTTGTTAGTGAGCTAGGTGGAAACTGCCCTGCCTGAGAGAAAAAATAGGCATGAGCATTGTTTCTCCAAATTCATCTTTTAGGGCTTAGGAGAGGAGGAAGGGAAGGTGAGTAGCCATGGACACCTTACACATCAGCCACTTTAACAAGTCATGCACCACCTAATTGTTAAGTCTACCACTTAAAAATGAGATTTAGTAATTTTGCCATTAACATTTTCTTTCTATGGATTTTATAGTGTGAGGCACTAATATAAAAGTTCACCTTCTCCTGAATTTACTTTGCTTCATCAGGTGACTGCCTAGCTTTGGCTGTTTCCTTGTCCAAGGTACCAAATGATTGTTATTTAACATTTGCATTGTGGTACCATCGAGAACAGGGGCACCCTCCCCCCCCCCCCAGGGACTTTAACTTTCATTTGTGAGGCCTCCGCTGGGGAAATGGGAAATTCCCACTCCCCTCCCCCATGCCAGCTGTGTCTTGCAAAGGGGATTCCAGGGGAGAGCGTTCCTCCCCCCACCCCCCTGGGCCTGATGCGGGGCGTCTGACCTAGGCAGGAGGAGGGGTGCGCACTGTCCTGGCTCCCCCTGCCCAGGGGTCACGCAATGGCTGGAGGTAGTGAGGGCATGGAACAGGTGAAACTGATACACCCTTGTGTAGTAGTCACGTTTCTATGTTCGTGTCTTCCACCCCTTTGTATGGGGGGCTGCCTGGGGCAGAGAGTGGGCCTGGCCTTTGTTTGTTTTTGCAGCTCCTGGGCAGGGTCTGTGGGGCGTGTGGTAATAGTAGTAGTACCCCGGGGCTGCCCCCAGAATACTCGCACTCAATGCTTTGGGTGCCAGGATGCTGCTGGAGCAAGGAAAGTTGAAAGCAAGGATTGCCAAAAGTCCCACTGAGTCAAAAATCGCAACATACGAGGTAATAAACAAACATTTTGATTGTTTTGTCTTATTTTAAATTATTGTTTCAATGTATGTGTGTGTTTATACTGTACTGTACACACACACACACACACACACACATAAAAGGTAAATGTGGCTCTTTGTGGTATCTATAGCTATTTTTTGGCTCTTAATCTCTGACTGGTTGGCCACTCCTGACCTAGAAGCTAACAAGATTGGGGTTCCGCTTTATCGGAAACTGAACAATGTAACATTTGAATATAAGTTTCTGGAACTTACTGCACACTTATTCTCTGTATAATGAAAATATATTAATTTTAACTGTGCACCAAAAAAACCTTTTCGATTTAGTTGCCACTTTCTGCAGCAGAAAGTTTTGTGTTTCAAACAATTTAGAGAAAATTATTTTCTATGAATGGATCTTTACAAACTATATATTTTAAGAACATGTAAATAAAAACAAAACAAAAAAGCCTACAATATTTTCATCTAAACCTGGAGAAAGTAACATTTAATCCTCTTTAACAAACCGCATTCCAGGGAGAAAGCCTTCCTTTAAATTCTTTGTTATTTACTACTTAGAAAAAATGACAGTTAGAAAAGCATAGGTATGCTCTTCTTTAAATAGTACAGCTTGGTTATCAGACATTTAGCATGAACATGCCTGCATAGTGTGAAACTAAAGGCAGTCTCCTTAAACCATAGTGGATCAATAGATACATAAATACAGAGCAGTAGCAAAGTGAAGGATTTGGCACTTTTTAACTTGGCATCCATCCAAAATGTTAAAAGGAAACCTTTAAAATATTAAAGTGTATTTTCAGATTAATTCCAGGTCTACTTTTAAGGAATTAACTTACATTAAAACTGCATTCAACTTACATTCTTCAGTCTGAAGACAAAAGGTGCTGTATTTTTCTTTAGCTTTATTTGGGTTGTCTTAGAGCCCCTGATCCCACAATTCACTGCATTACTTCAATGAGACTTCATGAAGGCCTAGTAAACTGGGAAGTTGGGGTCTAAAAATCATAGGGCCTCCTTTCTCACACTTGTAAATCACATGAATTGATTTAAATGGTATATCTCATTTGTGTGAGGGCTATTCATGAGAGTAAAGATAGCAGAGTTGAATCTTTAGTGCCCAATACTATTTCCACTGCACTAGTGGCAAAACTCCTAATGACTACAGGTGGATAGGATCAGTACACAAGTAACTACAAAAGCTGGCTAGTCAATACTCAAAATAAAATCTTGATGGCATGTCATAAGGAAGTTTCTCATGTGCTATCATCTCAGAAGTATTTCCATTAGTCCCATTTGGGATGTTTTTCTATAAAGACACTAGCTCTTTAAATGACCGGCAGTTAATTCTCTGGTACCTGAAATTTACCTACCGTATAAAAAAGCCTGATTTTTTTTCCTATGTCTTTTAAAATTAATAAATAAATAAAAATCCCTAAATTACTTCCCTGCACAGAACTTTAATTTATCCTCAACCACAGAGATCACAATTACATAGCCTGAAGTGTTTTTCAGTTCAGCAATTTCTGCAAAGGCAACTGAACTGCATGCTTGCTTCTTCTCCCTCATACTGTCCATGGAATGAAATGTCGCAGCTGGACTGTTCAAACTTATTCAGAGCCATCACATGCTACGTAAAGCCTCATAAATCTCCATGTGCCTGCTTTGTGACCTTCTGACATGACCTTCAGACAAGCAGATGCAGGAGTGTGAAAGACCGTGACTTTTGGCAGGTGATGGATGATTATGAAGCTATAATTTAAAGAAGTGAAAATGACATGTCAAAATGTAGCACTCAGAATATTATATACACTTACTTCTTCTTAGTTCAATAGAATGCTGCAGATACTGGGCTGGATACACCACACTAAGTTCTCTTTAGGCTGATCTGGCAATGGAATGGGACCTTGAAGTGGGTATAAATGTAAATTAAGAAGAGTGAAGGTAATATTGTAATCATGTTATCTAATTAAAAAGGCAACATTGGAACGGTTGTAGTGCTGTGCACTGTACGTTGGGAATACGATGCTTTTTTGACATGATACCAAATGCAATTTACACCCACTTGAAGCCCCCTTTACCTGCTAGAATGGCATTAATGTAAAGGAGGATTAGACCAAAGGCCTTAGTGTAAATGAAGATCAAACTCATAGTTTTTATAAAGCTGAAAAACTGAGCTACAGATATACTTTTTAGTGCTGTCCTCTGTACATTTGTAATGATATGCCTTTTACAGGGTATATTACTTGTATTAATTTAGAAACTAGCCTTCCAACAACTCTCCATGCCTTCTTATCTTTTTATCTGTTCCCCTCTCTCCCACCTTCTTATTGCAAGTTTCATATAAGAATTTTTTGGATAATACTAACCTCCTTGGAATGAGGAATGAAAGTATTTTTTGTGACACAGATACATTTATAAGAAACTTTGTTTTTTCTGAAATAACACTAAGTAATTGGCCAAATTGGTCTCATTTACTATCCATACAACCTCACTGGAGGGGAGGGTTAGTTTTTTTGTATCGTGTACCATATACTGATATTAATATTTTTTAAAATTGTGTTATGAGAGGGTCATAGAAAAATTGACTAGTCTAACTTCAGGTTGTCACAGAACTCCTAACTTTTTCACATTTTGCTTTGGCTTTATTCTGCTGGAATCGTGTTAGACCAAAAATATGTTCCGATATCTTCTAAGCAATATTGAATTGGGAGTGGAAAGACAGCCGGTAGATTCTGCTGTTAACCACAATATTCAGCTGAAATTCAGTAACATGAGTTCAGATCCTGAGGGTGAAATCTTGGACCCATTGAAGTCAATGGTAATTTTGCCACTGACTTCAGTGTGTTCCGGCTTTCACCTGGGAGTATTGTGACGAGGTCAGTAGGAATAGTCTGAAGCCCACAGCACTATGGATTCAATACTTCAACCCTTGCTCACAGGAATAATCGTTACTTTGTTATGAATGTAGAGCTGAGTAATCTTGAGGCACTGGATCGGTGCTGGACACTCCTGGATTGGGATGTGGAAAGGCGACTTTGCCCCTCCTTTCACCTTCTTGCCCCACGCTGCAGCTGGCACAGTCCAGAAGCTGGCCATAATTTCTAATAAGACTTTAAGTATTATGGTTGGCTTTGTGGTTACTGGACTGTAGTTACTGGACTAACTTCTAGAGTCACGGTAGACAGAGAATATTATGGTAAGACTGAAGTACCAAGGTTGCTCTTCTACCACCTGTCCATGGGTATTTCTAGCAATAAAGCATTCTTGAAATTGTCATTTTTTTGTCTGTGCTTTGAAGGCATAATAGAGATTTCTAAAAATGAGGACAGTATCTCCTTAAGCCAGTAAAATAACATGAACATATTTTCAAGACAAAAAAAGATTATGAACCCCAACGTGGCCTGCTCAACCACTAGAATTTAATTTAGAAAACTATTATGTTAACTATTAATTTAGAAAAACTATTAAATTCTCTGTGTGTGTCACACACACACACACACACACACACACACACACACTTATATCATTACTGATGTCTGTGTGTTTTTATAATGTACACATACATATACGTCCCCATGCACATTTATATATGTTCGATATAACAGCATGAAGCAGTTAACTGAATAAATGTAAATACACTGTACCAAACAAAATAAAACCCTTATGTAAATTGAAACACACACAACTATAGCTCCACAAAGGACTTAATAAGCCCATATGAGTGCAGGTTCTCACTAAAAAAAAAATACATAAATAAGATGGGAAAGATCTGAAAGGAACCCCAAGGACATCACAGATTTGGCAATGGCACCAGGCACACTGGGGACAGAGTGGTGACTTTATTCCCCACTCCCCTGTGAACATCCTTGACATATTCAGTAGTACTTAAGGACTCAAGCAGCAGATAAAGGGGCTTTTCCTACTCTCCGTGGCCCCTGTCCAACAAAGTGCTTATGAGTGTTCTTACCTTTCAGCAGGTGAGTAGTCCCATCAAAGGGAATAATCACGAGCTTGAAGTTAGCATGTGATCAAGTGCTTTGCTAGATCAAGGCCCTTTGTGAGCAATCTTGAGGCTGGGAGCTGAGGACTTCACAGTTCTAGTGGTCAGACTGGGGCCAGAGCTCTCTCTTACTACTAAATTGGATTAATTCATTTGCACAGTATCAAACTATTCCTTGGTCAGTTAAAAAATTTCTTTCCTTCTCATTTAAAATCCAGGTTATCAGTCTCATAAAGAGTAATGCAATACATACAATTAAAGTTATATTAGTAATAACAGAAAAATGTAATCAAAATCACTGTGACTGGCAGTTTCAACAACTCTCAAACTTTCCACTATTTTTCTGTTCCTTTTTCCCACATCTGCTTATTAACCCATGTGAAATAAGACATAATACCACCTTTATCCCTCTCTAGATCATGGTTAAGGAACATTGTCAGGGCAGTGTGGGTAAGCTCACCTGTCAGTATTCATGTGCCAATTGTTTACTTTTCTCACTTGAGTGTTAATGAGTTACTGTTTGTAAAGTGCTTTGAAGATGAGAAACACTAGAGAATTACTAATACATGTTGTGCCTATTCGATGGATAAACAGAGCACTTTATTTTCTAATGGAGCCACTTTCAGGGACATTAAATTCACTGTAGAAAAAAAATATATTTAATTTCTTTCTACCCATGTTCCATTCTTTGCATATGTGAGAGAAAACAAATTTCGTAGCTGATATGTTTTCCTAACAATTCAAAACACAGACCATTTCTTATTTGCCCTTGCAGTGTGCATCTGAGATATAAGTAACTGTGGTAAGATTAGTTTAGTTACTTCAGCACGCTGTTAGGCAAAGTAAAACTATATCCTGCTGAGTAAATATTGTCTTATTGTTTGTAGAGATTAATAACACAGACGCATGTTCAATTTATCTTTGTGTATTGGTAACTTTTATCAGACATGAGTATCATCCTCCTGGTATCAAAGTATCTCACAATGACGTTAGCCCTGACAGCAGCCTCTGTAAAGTCAACAGTCTGATATGGTCATTAATCTCACACTTCAAAAGAAGCAGGACATTAAATAGAAAAATCTCACATCTGGTGTTCTACTTGCTGATTACTGTGGCCTGAAGTCAGATAACGGATTGTTGTGAGATCATTCATACATGCTAGACACTGCAGAATGCAACAGTGACAAAATATGAATACTTAATCATTTTACTTAATGATTTAACCATTTTCAATCAATTTTCTCTTATGGACTGAGTTCAAAGGGAAATCACTCATTTTTCTTAAATCCAATGAAGCAGAATTTGACCTAAACTGATTTTCAATTTTGCATACAAAAGTGCATTCTGGTGGATTTCACTTTAAAAGTGGTGCTAATGTAGGTAGTATAGAAAAGTTTGGTAACTTTTGTCTACTTATGAAACATTAACTGGCGAAGCTCCTCCAATGCAGTCTAACTGTTAGGTATTATATACAAATTTTCAGCCCATTTACACTGGGTCTCTGTGATTAATATGTCACATGGAAGCTCTAATGTGTGCCACATGCAGTAGTCCTCCACTTAGATTAGACAAACTGACAAAAGCACATTGCCCCAAAGCCCAGGTTCTAATCTCTAATTAGATCCTGGCTCTTCCAGAGGCCACCATAAAAACTGCATTCATCGAGAAATCTGTGGGTCAATGGTGAAGCTCTCAGGGGCTGGGGACAGTGTGTATTCAATGGAAGACCCTCAGCTGTGAAACTATCTGACAAAGATAAGAGTGTGCCTGAACCTTGTCATGTAGAGCTTAATATGTGACCCATCTCTTTGCACAAGCCTTCCCTTAATAAAGGTGGTGTCAGAATGTAACCCAGGAATATCTTTATGAGACAGACAACAAATATTCCCATTTAAGAAATTGGTGCAAACAAAGGATGGATGGGAGCATATGATGCTTTTACAAAAACTGTCTTCACTTTTTCTTTTTTTAAGTACCACCCATACTCTTGGTTCTGTATAATATCAATTAATGATAAATGTTGTTTTCCTTACTATCTGTATAATTTCTAGATAGGATGATGATTTGTATATCAGAAATTGATAGCTAGATATACTAGATAGTTCATCAGCGCTGAGGTTTTCACTGTTTGGTTCAAAGGATATGTATCTTAGAAAAAGATGTCCATAATTAGTTTTAGGAGTGTGTCACATTGAGAAAAGTTTCTAGAGGAAATAATGGTGGGATACTATAGCCCAGATCCTCGAAGATATTTAAATGCCTAACTCCCATTGAAATCAGTGAGAATTAGGCACCTAAATACCTTTGCAGATCAGAACCTATGTTCCTATATTCCAGGTAGAAAAATAGGGATGATATACACAAGAACACAGGAAATGCCATATGGGATCAGACTCATGGTTCATCTAGTTCATTATTCTGTGACTGACTGTGGCCAGCACTAAATGCTTTAGAGGAAGTTGCAAATGCCCGACAGCAAATGTGCAATAATCTGCTCCCATTGAATGCCTCATGCTAATCACTAATAGCTAGAGATTGGTTTAAGCATCAGGTGCATTTTCAAAATAAATAAATGAATTAAATAAATAACCATGATTTGCCTGCAGTCATCCTTACCAATTTGGATGGCATTTAGCTTAGTGCTCGCCTATATGGTGGGGTAATGTATGCTATGGGGGTGTGATGTTTAAATCTCACTAATGTGTTGTGCAGTAACTAGTTTGTGTAGACCCTGCTAGTGCACACTAAAGATTTCCTAGTGTGCTTTAATGTAATGCTGTTAAAGCACACTAGGGAACATTTAATGTACAACAGCCTGGCCTATATGGACCAATTAATGCACAACCTGTTAGTGCGCTTTACACATCACATCCTTGTAGCATGGATGGTGCCAGCATGTAGATAAGCCCTTAGTTAAAGGCCTTCCCTTGTTTCAGATCCTCTCCAGCTAAATCAGATTTCCTTATATGGTAAGCAGCCATGAGAATGAGAGGCAGGCAACACTGCTTGTATGGGACTAGGGGGGAAAGATCCTCTCATTTAAAAGAAAAAGAAACACGGTAAAGACATTTATCAAGACCTAAATATTATTTTTAGCAATAATATAAAGGAGATAGAAGGAGGAATTAATGAGGTAAATGGCTTTTTCCCATTGGCCATCTATTTATTTGCACCTAAAAAGGAACGTAGGGGAAAATAGTATAAAAATAAATCCCTAAAAGTATTTTCTTTGCATTTTGGTCTTCAGATGAATAGCTGTCTACTGGACCTGAGTTAAATCTTTTATGTATGTTTGTTTATATAACATGCAGCAAGGAGTACAACACAATCTCTACAAAAGTTTCTTCACAATGGGCAGGAGGTTTTCATTTCATGCATCATCACTCACAATTTGCTACAGTGATTCCCTGAAGTCATTTCATAACCTTAAAACGAAGAAAAGAAGAAAGAAATATTTGGTGTTGTTGCTTTGGAAGTTAGGCACATTGAACACAGATTTCATTCTGACCATTTTACAACAACACAAACCACATTGACTGCAGTTATATATTCATAGTGAAAGAAGAATGTGGGATACATTTGAGATATTCTAGCCATATTTGACAGTGATTCTATTTCACTGCTACTTCACAATTGGCAACGAGAGCAAAGTTACCATAGAGATCTTAAGTATACAATAAATAAAAGTGGCTTTTGGAAAAAATATACGTTTAGTCTCAGGAAAAAAAGTGTTGCTGTCTTTGCTATACCTCTTAACAGATGTCCCACACATACAGCTAGTGCTGGCCACTCAAAATCTAGCAAGATGTCATGGATGTCAGAACAGATCTTGTGAGTCTTATGGGATTTCCTACTGAAGTGATTAGGAGACTCTTGGGATTTGCAAGACCTTACTCTTCTGACCCTGTTACTTCCTCCTGATAAATCCTAAAATCTGAACAGGAAAATATGCTGAGAAAATAATATATTGTATGACTTTCTAAATAGGGAAAGTACATACACTGAAAAAAAAAACCACACAAAAATAATCCAGTGTTTATGGAAAGTCACGTGCATTTGATGATGACAAATCTTTCCAACTTCATCTTTAGCTTCCAGGACAGTTTTCTAGCTTATAAAGGCAGGTACATACAGAGACAGATAGATAAGTCATATAGCTTGTGCTATAGCTCATATTGCTTACTATGAAGGCAAGAAATGTAATAAAAACCATAGTGAAGAAAGTGTCTCAAATATGATCATGATTGGGGGGGGAGGCAGTGAAGAAATGGGGATATCTATGATGAAGGAGATTGCATAAGAACAGCCACTGGGTCAGACCAATGATACATCTAGCCCGGTATCCCATCTTCTGACAGTGACCAATGCCAGGTGCTTCAGAAGGAATTAATAGAACAGGTAATCATCAAGTGATCCATCCCGTTGGCCATTTCCAGTCTCTGGCAAACAGCAATCCCTGCCCATCCTGGCTAATAGCCATTGATGGACCTATCCTCCATGAACCTATCTAGTTCTTTTTAAACCCTGTAATAGTCTTGTCCTTCACAGCATCCTCTGGCAAGGAGTTCCACAGATTGACTGTGTGTTGTGGGAAGAAATACTTCCTTTTGTTTGTTTTAAACCTGCTGCCTATTAATTTCATTTGATGACCCCTAGTTCTTGTGTTATGAGAAGGAGTAAATAACACTTCCTTATTTACTTTCTCCACACCAGTCATGATTTCATAGATCTCTATCATATCCCCCCTTAGTCATCTCTTTTCCAAACTGAAAAGTCCCAGTCTTAATAATCTCTCCTCATATGGAAGCTGTTCCATACCACTAATCATTTTAGTTGCCCTTTTCTAGATCTTTTCCAATGCCAATATATCTTTTTTGAGATCGGGCAACCAGATCTGCACACAGTATTCAAGATGTGGGCACACCATGGGTTTATAAAGAGTCAATATGATATTTTCTGTCTTATTATCTATCCCTTTCCTAATGATTCCCAACATTCTGTTAGCTTGTTTGACTATCGCTGCACATTGAGTGGATGTTTTCAGAGAGCTATTCACAATGACTCCAAGATCTCTTTCTTGAGTGGTAACAGCTAATTTAGACCACTTCATTTTATATGTATCGTTGGGGTTATATTTTCCATTGTGCATTACTTTTCATTTATCAATACTGAATTTAATCTGCCATTTTGTTTCCCAGTCACCCAGTTTGGTGAGATCCCTTTGTAACTCTTCGCAGTCTGTTTTGGACTTAACTACCTTGAGTAGTTTTGTTTCATCTGCAAATTTTGCCACCTCACTGTTTACCCCTTTTCCCAGATCATTTATGAATATGTTGAACAGTACTGGTTCCAGTACAGACCTCTAGAAGACTATTTACCTCTCTCCATTCTGAAAACTGACCATTTATTTAATAGAATCATAGATTAGTGTTAGAAAGAACCACTGCCTAGGGAAATTATACTAACTTTGGTTTGGCCATAATGCTTTGTATATAGCACTGCTTATAGTTACATAAGTGATCTGAAGAAAACCTCTAAGTGTGAAAGCTTGTCTCACACACCAACAGAAGGAGTTCAAATAAAAGATATTAACTCACCCACTTTGTCTCTCTAATATCATGGGACCAACACGGCTACCACAACACAGTACACAGACACATAGCACATTCTGCTTACTCCTTATCCATGCCCTATTGTAATTCCTACTGGAAAACTAGTATATTGAAAATTTGTTAGCACTAGCATTACAAAAAACAGATATAAAGAATGTTCTTAATAATAAAGGAATAGATTATTGTTGTCGCTATTTTTAAATTCCTTCTCCTCCACATAATAAAGACATACCTCTTACTGCTATGGCATGTGAGTGTGTGTATACATGTGTATGTGATAGTATGACAAAGGTGTGAATGTTGCAACTGCATAGGACATATTTTTTCAGCTCTTTTCTTCAGGCAATAAAACACCGAATTTGAGATTTTTCCAAGAATTTGATATTCAGGTAGTGAATTCAGAGAGTGAGTTGGATATTTCAGTTCTAGCACGTATCCTCTCTCTCTATGTATCTTACATATTTCTCCAATATAGTGAACTGATTTCTCCCTCCATTTTATTGGGTTGCCTAGATTTGTTTTGCACGCAGTTAAACACAATATAAAAGAAAGATCACAAATGTACCCTAATGTGTAAAATATATGGATTAAGCAAAGAGACCGACAAGTTAAAAGATGCCTTTATGTGTGTGTGTATACCATTTTAGACAAGTCATGTTTTTTATGGGGGAATGGTAATCATTATTTTAACTGCTCCTATTTTGGTTTTAGCACGTTGACTAGCACACTTATCAGTCATTGGCATTTCAGAATGTCCCTATGGAATACCAAGCAAATTCCCTCATTCATGTTAATAATTCAGTTTAGTTACTATAATCTTTTAAAATTGTAATTAGGCTAATATATTTGTAGTCATAAGCTTGAGCAGTTATTTACCTCTCTCATAATATGTTCATGTAGGCAGGGAGAAAAATGAACAGCATTATATAATGGAATGTTATTTCCATCCTGTGAGACAATACTTTTTCCCTCCCCACCCAAATACTTAGGAATTCTGATCATTTAAGGTCTCATAGGGCTTCTGGAACACACTTAGAGAAAAAAGTAAGGGGACCTGTGCAAGAGTAAAGAATTTTGTGCAAGAAAGGCTGAAGTTAGCTGACAGGGTTTATCAGACTAAGTCTGTGGAGCTAGGCATACTAATTATGAAATTAAAGGCTTTGGAAGTCTGACTGTCTCCATATATAGCAATACCACTGTCATTTTCAAGGATCACAGAGGTTCATTATTAAGAGCAATTATAGAACTTTTCTTTCCGCTATTCTTAAAATAGAAGGAAGGGCAGAAAACCGATATTTAAGGGAGTTCCCTTTTGTTTTTTAAAGCAACCTGCATAGCTAATTACAGAAAAAAGTTATGCTTTGGTATCACTTCTTCCTCAATAGTGGACATAATTCTACCATTTGTTCTATGCAACAATAAGAGTTGAGCTGGGCAGAGACGGTTTAAGGGAGTCTCATTTGCTCAGCCATACAAGTAGGTAATTGCAGAAACAAAAATCTTTGATCTCAGTGAGGTGCTAATTTGTAAGATTTTTGGGTTGTTAGGACCTTAGGAAGCAAGAATCAGTACATAAACAATGGCACTTATCTGGCAGGCTATTACTGACACATTACTATCTCAACACTTATTCATTTACACAAGTGTTTGAAGACAAGACTACGTGTCAATAAAGGAATTAGACCAGACACCTTGAGTCCATCAGGTTTATCTCAGTTTGCTGACAGGAACAGTAGGTGACAATAAGTAACAGAAAACACTTCAAAGTTTCACAGCCCTAGGTTTTCCACTGAAGACAAACAACATTTACTGCTTTAGTAGCAACAAACAATGAGTAATAAGACTGCAGCTGGAAGATGAAAGACTAGTTCACTTAGCAAACACAAAGCTTTCACATCCACAATTTTTAACTGGACTTAATTCAATTGTGTGGGGTGGTTTTTTTTTAAATGATTTGTAACTTTCATCTCGGACATTTTAAAAGGAACAATATTTTAAAAGGAAATAGAAAAAAATGTGTGGATTTAAAACTACAAAACATTTGACGCTTTGTTACCTGCTGTTTATACAAACACAGCGTCTGGTTGGAGATAAAGGGTGGAGGATCATTTTACAGGGAAAAGTAATCTCTACTGTAACAATATGGGCTTCAGCAGACAACCTTACCCTCTACCCCTTTTCCCCCTCCCTCCTGTGCCCCATATGAACTTTATTTTGTCACGTAGTGGTAAAGTATATTTTACTTCTGAAACAGTGCATATTTTCTGAAGTCCAATATCTTATGTAGTAAAATGTCTAGGCTTGATTAGGCAGTAGAGTACTAACAAAAGGATAGGTTCTACCATCCTTTCTTGTTGAGGTATTACTGAGGCCTGGTCTACACTACACTGCTGGAGAAATTCAGCAGCAGTTTATGGGAGTTACGCAAGCTACACAGAGTAGCTTGCGTAACTCCCGTCAACTTCGTAACTTCTGTTTAGCACGCCATCTCCACTGCGCTGCACTGACAAGAAATGCATACCAGTCAACGCAGTGCTATGCTTTTCGGGGAGATGGTTTTATTAAATCGATTTCTGGTTCGACTGAGCATGTCTTCACTGCCACTCAGTCAATCTGGATAAATCGACCTGATGGCAGTGAATTTGCCACCGTCAGTGTAGACATACCCTCAGTATGAATAAGGCTATACTCTTTCTCTAACATGCATGGAGATTTGCAGTTTAAAGTATTTTGAGGTAGATTAATATAGCTTGTAGACAAAGTCGGGCTAATATGTGGCCTGGCTAATTTATTTCTTGTGAAAATATCATATAGGCATATTAGAAAGCCTTTTAGTTTGCAAAGAAGAGACCAGAGATAAAGACTAGATCAGAATGCACATTGGGCATTGAAGGGATTTGAACTGGTTTCTCACTGATGAAAATCCATATCTGAAAACTGCTAATTACCTTTCAATATTGTAAATTTTGAAACACAAAAATTATAATTATACTCTTAAGAAACAGCTAAAATGCAGACCCCTCAGGGTTAGGAATTTTTTATACAGTACCTTGCATTTCCTGTTTATCATCTCCTTGATATTTACTTAATTCAAAGATAAATTAATAGTTTCTCAAACTTTTTAATTAGAACTATTTAAAAATCCATTAAAATTCATATTTCACTCATTTCTATTTGTAACAGTACATTATCCAGCTTTAATAGGTAAGCACCTACAGTACCATTCATGGAGTGCCTTGATTGCCCTTACCCCCCACTACCATAGTGTCAAAAGGTTTCAGTTTACCAATACACACTGATGATGTCAATGTTGCTAATTTCTACCTGTGAATAATACTTCTTGGAGCTTGTGTGTTCTCATGATTATATAACTTTAAAGACCTTCATTATTAGAGAAAGAGGTGACCCGACAATCTTTCCAGTGTGAGAAATAGGTCTGAATAATGAATATGCTTGTAAAGCCCCTAGAAACATATTTCCAAATAAAAGCAAGCCTTTTAAAATTCTGGGCCAGCATTTGATTTCCTAATGATAAGTAACTTGTGGTTTGCGTAAGCATGTGGTCTACTTAGGAGCTAAAGCACAAAGGGAGCAGAGGATATAGGGGTCAAAAGATGAACATTGTTTTCATCCCAACCCACAAAAAATGTTCTCAGAAGCTCATATGGCCTGAATGTGTAACTCCTGAGTAGAACTTCTCTTTGCAATGGAACCTCACATTTCAAGAGTGTGACCAGGGTAGGGATCAATGCCCTACCAGTGCTGTTCTAGCAGAGCCAGATTGGACTCAGGTATAGTTGGGGCCCACATGGAGGCAGTGCAGAGGCAAATCCATGCAGCTAGGATATCAAACCCCACTTTGCGTGGGGGGGGGGCAATCACCACCCCTCAAAATAGACATCAGAGGAAACTCCTGACAGAAAACTGTGCTGAGTTTTGCTCTTTTCCTCTGGAGGGAGTAAACGGCCATCTCCTGCCCCTGGTACTTGCTTTATGCAGCCTGAGATTGCAACTCCTGAGAGGAAACTGCAATGGAACCTCACCTTCAGGAGCATTCCAGGGTCAATGCCTGCTGGGATTCCCCTAG
Organism: Emydura macquarii macquarii; assembly: GCF_026122565.2. Classification (NCBI taxonomy): domain Eukaryota; kingdom Metazoa; phylum Chordata; order Testudines; family Chelidae; genus Emydura; species Emydura macquarii. The sequence goes on along the minus strand of NW_027131527.1, from coordinate 17,982,450 downwards.
AACCAGGGACTTCCCCTACCATAAATTTAAGGAGCTGGCCCATTGTAGGCATTGTAAATCAAATGCCTAGTTCTCTTCCATTCCTGGCAGAAACAAAAACTGTGCTGTACTTCACTTTTTATTTATTTATTTGTCTCTCTTACTTGTGGTTCCTGAGCTTTGCTGCCTTTAATTTATGGCCATTCACTAACAACTAGTTGTGGGCCTGCAGGGAGCAGCCCCATTCACAGAAGCTGTTCTTTGCCACCACAAAAATGTTAGAGAAATGGAATATTTACTCTAGGATTGTTTAACAGCATTCTTGGAGAATTCTGGTAGGACACTATGCAGAGTCAACTTTTGAAAGTAATATAAGGCACTTGACATATAATTGTTTTGTTATGTACAGTTTGGGAGGCAATGAATAGTTGGGGGAAAGAATAATACCAAAATTATTTGTTATCCAAAGCAGAGCTGGAGTGGGGAGAGTGATAATGATAATGGTTATTCTTTAAACAACTAATAAATCATTGCACTCCAAGATCTGGAAGTCCCATGACTCTCCCTTAGTCAGTAAGAATGAACAGAGCTGAAATATTTTGGTTTTGTTTCTTTTTTGCTTTTACAGAGAATAATCTGACACAAAACTAGGGATGGGCTGGGCCCGTGGATCCGTGAGCTGACTGGGTGCGTTCCTCATTTGTCCTCACAGAGAGTGGAGGAGCAACACTCTGCATCAAATATTCAACATTTCTCTAATCTGCATGCTTTCCAAATCCTCTCCTTTGCCATCACAGGATTGAAATGCAGTGTTGGCTTTCCTTCACTGCTCTCAAAAGGTTGAGATAATTATGAATCTTTCATTATGTACCATAACAGGAAAAACAAGGGAAGAGCAGGTTTGGTTTACTGGAATCCCTCATTTGAGATCTTAAGTGGGATGGATTTAAGTGATGCACAGGCCATCTTCTGGCCCGCTGCACAGGAGTGAATTTTGGCACTGAGTGTCTGAAACCTTTGATCTATTTCATCTTTCTAAGCTTATTTGGTGTATATATTTGGCACACATCTCCATTTTTGTATATTTTTTGCAGACACTCTTATTTTTCAGTGGGCCTTTTTTAAAAAAAGCTTTTTATCATACCAAAACCCTTTAGACCAAAAAATTGCAACTAAGCACTACTTGGGTTACTCAGTGTGACAGCACATCTAGACAATACTGTGCATTTTCTCCACTTCTTGCATGCTTCTTCAATGCAGACAGCCTGTTTTAATGGTGTGAATGACAATCATTAGCATAGTTAGGTGCTAAACTACAATGAGGAAGCGAGGTTGTAGAAGTATCTAGCTGGTGCCTGAAAAGTAGTTCTATATTTCCCTAATTTGTTCTTGATTAATATCTGAAGATTCCAGCTCATACATGTAGAAAAAATTCTTTCATGTTCCCTTTGAAATATCCCAGTAGTATGAATGTATTTTTGCAGGAGTATTTTTAAATGCTTTAGTAATGAAGATCATTAATTGTTTGTATCATAGCACTGCTCAGTTTCAGGATCCTGTTGTGTTAGGCACTAAATAAAACACATAGGAAGACTAAGTTCTAGTCCCGAGTCTCATGATATTCCTTAACTCACTAGGCTGCTGAGACTTGAATCTCAGCTACCATTAAAAAGAGTAAGTTTCTAGCCCTCATGAATGCAGAGAAAAGTTGAGGACCTGATTCCCTTTCACCCCCCAAAATACACTCAAAAGCCAGATGGCAAACCATGAGCACCCAAATTAATTTTTTTTTAAAACCATGATTTTAAAACAAACATACAATCTCATGAATTCTGGGGCCTAACTCAACTTTTGAACACTTGGGTTGGCAATACTATAAAGACCCCAACCCTACAAATACTTTAAACACACGCTTAATTTTATTCCTGGCGCAGTTCCATTGATACCCCATAAAAATTAAGCCTATGAATAGTTGCAGGGTTTGGGACCTATGGATGCACTGAGGAATAACCTTTCCTAGCTGTTTAGTTTCTTATGAATTAAAATTGATTTGATTTTTTTTCTTTTCTTTTTTAAGAGAACCATAAAAGTTGCCAGTGGTGGAAGAATTTAGTGTTGCCAGCAAGTTTGCCTTCAGAAGCATTAGCAGGGGAAATAGCCTAGATGTGATCTAATAGATCTTTTCCATTTCTAATTTCTCTTTCTCTGAGCAATTGAAGCCAGCAATGGCAAATTTTTGCCATGTGTTAAAGCAGATTTCTTGTATAATAAAATGCTCAATACATTTAAATGTGCAGCTTTCATAGATATCTATCATGCTGTATCTATATTATGCCAAAGATATTTTTAAAATATTTGTAAAGTACATTTTCTGAAATATATGCACTACAATTTGAAACTATATTAGTTCTGGTAGGAATAGTTACATCTGAGTTATAACTGAGTTGGAAAATCATAAAATTCTTAGATGATTTAGGCTGCCTCCACTCTGAGCCCTACACATGCAGGCTTAGTGTTGGTGTTGCACTGACGCGAGCACAGCTGCTTGAGTTCCAGTGGTGTTGCTACTGCTGGCTGCTTAATGTTGCTACTATCCCCAGTAGGCTGGGGAGAATAGTTTCTCTGAGACCACAGCTAGGTCTGCTGCAGAGGAGGAATAAGGGGAGACACTGCGAATAAAATGGGTTATTTAAGTGTCTCATTTAAGGCTCCAAATTTCTGTAATGGACCATAGAATTGTCCTGGGAAAGTGGGGCATAAAGTCACTAATAGTGTGGATCAAATTGATTTTTTTGTTCCCCAATAAAAAATAAATACAAAAACCAACCCCCACCACAGCAAGTTTGAGAACCAGGAATTAATATTGTGCCTACCCAGAGGAGGAAGTTTCTGATCACACAATCATGACTGTTCTTATTACATTTCTAGTTAAATTTTGCAGACTAGCTAGTTAAGAGAAATTTTGGATTAAGTTATAAACTTTGGGATATTTATCCCAACAAAAATCAGGCTCCAAATCTTTTTTGGGGGTTTTGTATAGTGCTTATAATATTTTAAAATATATATTTGTAATTGATACAATGTATTTTTTTTGTTTTATCATAAACAGATTTTAAGAGCTGAGTGCAACTTCTTTTGCTCTCACTATTTATTATTAATTCCATTAAATATTTATATTGCAGTAATGCCCAAAGTGTGCTGGGTTCTTTCCAAACAGAAAAATCATAGTCACTGCCCCAAAAAGCACAGAAAATAGCTGTTTAATACTTGAAAATGTACCTGTCCTATTCATTTCTTAATTATAAATAGAAAGTAAAATTAAATGAACTTTGATCTAAGTTAACGGTTTTACCTTTTTATAAACCACAGTGACTTGGGGTTAACTTTAGGGATTCAGATTTCTATAGTTTATACAACGAGAGTTCTGTGGCACTTTAAAGACTAACAGATTTAATTTTTGTAGGCATAAGCTTTCGTGAGACTCAATTTCTGATGAAGTGAGCTGTCTCACGAAAGCTTATGCCTACAAAAATTAAATTTGTTAGTCTTTAAAGTGCCACAGTACTCTCATTGTTTTTGCTGTATACAGACTAACACAGATACCCCTCTGAATCTATAGTTTATATTGCTCATGTGTATCTAATATGGCAAATCCATTTTTCCCATATCATCAGGTGTGAACAAGAACATTAGGATTTCATAACATCAAAACCTTTTTGTTCCCTTATGGCATGCTTGCTGGATCTGAGGTAAATGTATGTTTCCTGTATCTTAAGAAGGCTGTGTGATACACAACTTGTCTTTTGTCAAGTGAATTACTGTCAAGATAAAGGGTCCTGTTCTTGAAAAGCTTCCATGCAGTATGAGAAAACTATGGAATTTGGACATGAAGATTCAGGTGCCAAAATCATTTAGATTTAAATCAACCTGATACGAACCAAGTTTCTGGAGGTAAAAAAGAATGTATTTGAAAAGCCACATGGCATTTACTCAACTGATAGAGTACATTTAGCTCTTTACTTATTCTGCATCTCTGACAAGTAACATTCTGGAGAACATGAGGAGTGACTGGTGATGCAAGATTTGACCCAGTAAGAAACATAGGATTATAAAGAGATTTTGAGATTTTCATTCTCTTGGGAAGGGAATATAAGAAAATGACTTTTGCATCTCCTATCCTAATAGGAAAGGATAAAATGTTCCCCTAGAATGTGAAAAATTGCTTGGTTGATGGTGACTGGAGTTAAAGGGGAAAATGGTAGGCCAGAAGAAAAAGACCTTTCCCCATTACACACACATTTCAGATCAGGCTTTTAGTCCTGGCCTCTGGAAAGTGTGGTATAGGTCCTGATCAGGTTTATGTGGGATAAGAGAGAATCTAGTTTGCCCCAATCTTGCAAAGGATTGCACTGTGAGTAGTTCCATGAAAATCAATGGAGCTACTCACAGGATATAAGGTTAAGCAGATGCACAAATCATTCCAGGACTGGAGGCTGACATTGTTTTGGGCCCCTGTGGTACAAAAAGAACAGAAGGAAAAGAGATTATGAGTCTAAATTTTATCTCACTTTCACTGGTTTCACACTAGTGTAATTCTACTGATTTCAACAGTGCTACTCCTGATTTACAATGGAGTAAGTGTGATCAAAATCAGACCCTACAGTATATACTTTAAATGTCTACATGTACAATAAAACAAAATATAATATTGGATGGATATTTTCTGTCCCTCCCACTTTCTCTTAGGTTTTCTTCATTACAGACAGTGTAAATGCTTAGCCCTCAGCCCAGCAGAGTTTAGCATCAGTGGTAGAACTAATGTAAACAGAGAATTACATTATTACAGCCGCATGTGGTGTTATAATTATATAAGAATGCAGCTCAGCCACGGGTGCATCATATGCGCCACAGTGTCGCCAAATTTGCAGATGTTCAATCTTACTTATATTAAGCATGACAATGCCCAGCAGGATCTATTTTATCTGATTATACTCAAATGGAGAAGAATATTAAAAGGCAGGATAATTAAAAATATATGCCTAAACAAAGGATGTTCCTGCAATTCCTTTTTTAGTGCTTTGAAATAGTTCAAATTTCTCGGCTGGCTCATATGTATAGAGAACCAAAAGGATGTCTTAAATTCAGACATATGTCTTCATTCTGTTTAATGTTCCAGAACAAAAACATAGCCTGAGACCACCATGAATTGATTTTTAAGTGATGGCTCAACAGAGTGCTCCTAATTCCACTGAGCTGTATGCCATCACAGATGTTGCAAATGCATGCTAACCTTCGTATAGGAAACCACTATATTCTCTTGGTACGTTATCTGGTGGGAATAATTCAAGTATGTCTTCCCCAAGTAAATCCCTCAGTCTGGGCTGGCATTGTTGCCTCACTATTATGATTTACTTTTTGGAACTGAACTATCAGAGGAATTCAAATCAAGCAGTATGGAGCAGAAAATGGTCTTGTCAGTAGCAATTATTTCATTCAATAATCAAATAAAATTAGGAACAGGAACACCACTTAAAAGTTTAAAAGCATGAAAAAAGTGAGAAAAAACAACCAACCTCATTAGGATAAGTAAACTTTCAGTTGAGTAAATGGAAACGAAAATGGACACAAGATTTATTGAGTTCAGTGAAGAAAGAAAGAAAGAAAGAAAGAAAGAAAGAAAGACTTTCAGTCAGGAATACAGGATGATAGTTGTGAGGAGGTATATGCTATCTAAATAGGTTAGAAGTGGCAGTGGGTACACAAAGGAAAAAAACCCACATTTGTGAATGGCAGGGGAAAAAAACAATTTAAACAACCAAGGAAATAAGCTTCATGGAGTGTGTGGAGGTGGGAGGTGGTTTGTTTTAAGAAAGCTTCTCATGTAAAAATGGTTAAATATATCAACTAAAGCTATGAAAATATAATAGTTGGTAAACGTGTAAAAATGGAAAACATTTCAGTGGAGAAGCAGAAGCCTCAGGAAGAAAAGCAGCTCAATTTGTGTAATCTTATCTTCAGTTTCTCCACATGATTGATCCTGCAATGGAATATGGAGCTGTATACAAGACAGGAATTACATTTATGAACCTTCAAAAAAAATTCCCCAGGAAATGTCATAACACAAGGATGGAGTCTGTGACCTTAAGTGTCTCTGGGGCTTGGAGCCAGTTTTAATGTCTGCTGCTGAGAGAGGAGCCAGCTAGCCTTTATGTCTGCAGCCTGGAAGCAGAGCTGGCTGACATCTCCCACTGGGACAGAAGCCAGAGGGACACAGTGTCTGCTGTTAAGAAAGGAGCAAAAGGAGGAAACAATTTGGGGTGAAGTCATGATCCCACCAAAGTGAATTGGAGCTTTGTCATTTATTTCAATGGGGCCAGAATTTCACCTCAGGTGTCTGGCCCCTTTACTTCTAGGCTACGTCTTGATGGGGAAGGGGAGGAAAGACCACATAAGCAGAAACCTCCTGAACCCCTAAATACCACTTTTATCCAATGATGGAGAGAGGGAGCTTCACTGGATTCTATTGCTCAAAGGATTCTATTGCTGGGACACTTGGAAACTACCCCTAAAAAGCCTATTCCACCTCCCATCTGGTAAACCTCAGACTTCGCCTTTTCTCCAATGAAGTGTGTTCCTGATAATGGGAGCAAGAGTCTATGGTCCAAAAGGCAAAACGGATTAATAAAAATGCAAAGGTATTATTAATTATTAGTAGTATTACCACAGTGCCTTGGAGGTGCAGTCATGTCCAGGACCCCATCGCTTTAGGTGTCATACAAAGAAAAAACAAAGACAGCCGCTGTCCCACAGAGTTTAAAATCAAAGTTTCTTGACTCTGCCTTTGGTTTCGGTGAATGTATCAGCCTCAGAAACTATTTTTATCTTTGAGAAATACTGAATGCCATTGATGTCCGAATTAGGCAAGACCTGTATAATATTTCATATATTTAACATTTATATTATAGTAGCACAAGCCATTAGCCAGCTAATGCTGAGAGCCATACAAACAAATATTAATTAGTGTGCCAGAGTATTTACTGGGATTTAAGATGGACATCTACCACTTCTATTACCTGAGCACTTAATTTACACCCATGAAACCATACCTTTATTTTTAACATGATCTTACCTATGCTTTCCAGAAATACTGTAAATTACGCAATTGAACGATTAAACAACAAACAGTCACACTGGATGTGAGTTATTGTGAGGTATAGGTGTGATGGTTCTCAGGGCACCCAGCACTGTGAGTCATCTTGTTACCCGATTCAGCCAGTGAGAGAGAGTCTTTCCTGTGGTAACTGGGTGTCATCTCCTTAACACCACCAGCCTTTCAGCCACTCATGCATTCTCCTCTGCTCTGTGCCTGCCCTAACTTCGCCTTTCAGGTTAACAATAGGTGCACCCCAATCCTTGAGTCCCTTTGAATTATTCTCCTGTGAGATCCAGCTCCTGACAACTCACAGAACTCCAGTTCCTCTGCACCCAAAGGTACAATGTACCCCATTTTACTAGTTTTACCTGAAACTGTAAACCTCACAGCACTTGTGAGCATTTCTTATCAAACAAAAGTAGGTTTATTTAGGAAAGAATAAAGGTATAACTAGAAATGAGAGAAAGTGATGGAAGCAAATGGATACAACACAAAACCAAACCATGAAACATGAACTTGGGCCTACACTTCTCAGTAGTTATCTTCCCTAAAATAGGTAGCCCCTGCACTCCTCAAAGTTCAGTCTGTTACAGAGCAGACAGGTTTCACAAGGACAAGGAGCTAAATATTCAAAAAAGTCCCCCCTCCCCCCCTACTCTTTAATGGGTTTCCTCAGAGTGCCTTTCCCTATATTCCTTTAGGGAAACATTTTTTTTAAATAGCCAGGGCGATGTCTTGTCTGTTCTAGTGTTCCTTTCACCTCCATGTAGTATTGCTAGTTTGCATTGGTCTTTCATTGAACAATCAGTGGAAAACTGGGATGTGGCAAGGGTAGACCGCAGAACCTTGCATTACCTCACCAGCTGAGTCAGGGTGACAACTTCCTCTTCCTTGAATGAGTCATAACCCCAGTGATTGATTTTTACTGCAGGTCCATAAAGCTTACTTTCAATATAAATACATTATTCTTTAAATATTACATGTATGTACGTCTTGCAATGATTATGAATCTTGACAAATTACAAGCTTTATGTAGATACCTTACATGTTATTCTTTCTGGGTATATATCCTGTAAGAAATGTTTCATGTAGCAAGTTTCTTAGGTCTCAGGTGAGAGTGGTTTGCAAAGAACCAGGGCTCCTTTTCCAAGTGTCAGTAGCATGACAGGCAAGATAAGTATGTTTCAGATGGAAGGCCAGAGAGGCAGAGAGATACAGGGAAACTGTTCCAGTTTACAGTGACACCAGCTGACAGCTTGAACTTCTAGTGGCAAGATTGTGGAGGGCAGTTGGGCAGAGCAAACCACTGTGAGAGAAGCAGAGGAAGTGGGGAGAAGCTACTGAAACAACCCAGCAAAGACTAGGCAGAAGCAAACACATGGATGTTGTTGAAAACAAGGAGGTAGGGTTACCATGTATTCGGGTTTTCCCAGACATTGCCTCTTTTTTGATCCTCTGCTTTCTCTCTGGGTGGATTTTTCAAACAACAGGCAGTGTCCGGAATTTTTGCAAAGCAGATGTTTCAGTTCAAAGAGCCCCAGCTGGTCCACTTCTGGATTGGTACCTTCCTATATCCACAGCTGATTGGTCCATTCCCGTGCAGCCACAGCTGCTGGATAAGGCCCATCCAGGCACCAGCTCCCAGTCCCGGGGAGGGGATCCCACAGGGAGGCGCTGACAGATGGCTGGCACTGCATCCTGGGTTTGCACCAGTCACCCTGCCACTGTGACAGAGAGCAGCACTGTCCCCCACCTCTAGTACCCCCCAAATACCCCTCCCAATACACACATCCCTCCCTGCACCCCCAAATACTCCTTCCAGACTCCCAAATAGTACCTCCCTCTCCAGAAGTGTCCTCTTTTTGGTACCTGAAATATGGTAACACTATAAGAAGGAACATTTTGAATCAGCTCCTTAAGTGAAAGATTTGGAGTTATTTGCAGTGGATATTGAACTTCTACATGTAAAAGAAAAACAACTATTGAGAAGTTTGAAAAAGCTATTTCAGTCTTGAATATGAGAGATGTCACATCAGAGCAGACTTTCAATCCCTCCACTCTGATTATGTTCTTTTGATACTCACCTCAGAAAAAGGAAACAAAAAAATCCATATTGCAATACTGGACCAATCCTTGTAATGTAGTCTGCATGGGGACTAAAGAGGATAAAGTAAAGTATCTAAGAGTCGTGTTGCAATATAGTTTAGTCTCCTACCAGCGTTCCTGTAGGTCACACCTTTTATTATACCAGCCAGTGAAAGAACACCTTTACTGCATATTCAGGATACAACAGAAGTTGTATCTGTACAGAGGTTCACAGATTAAAGTCAATAAGACCTCATATAAAGTTCTACTTCTGAAATTCCTAGAGCTCCCTTGAGAACCTTATTGTTTCAATACAATTGTGCTTTCTCGTTAAGTGTTCAGGTTTTTTTTCTGCTACTCCTTTCATCACATTTGGAAAGCCTCAGGGTTAGCTCAGTTCATGTCTATTTTAACGTAAGCAGAAGCCCTGAATCCATACCATTCTCAACGAACTAACAGGAAAATGGGAACACAACTGGTTTTCATTGATATGAAGATGTGCATTCCACTTTTAATGAAGGTGCCTGTGCACATTAGTTCTGGACGGGTCTGCCCAGTTTGTTGTTCACTGAGGTAGAGTAAATTAAATATTACTGTGGCATGCGTGAATATATTACCTGGACTTCTTATACAATATATTCATTAGCAGGCATCACTTATCATAGGGGGTCAGAGGATAATAATACAGCCCTTCACATTTATTATTCTTTATTATTATTATTATTTATTATTCTACTACAAATCCCAAGTGTTAAATTCACAATTAGACACACTATACTGGTGTGATTGAAGAAAAAATAGTTTCCTGGAAGTGTTTATTTGCAATGTCTTGGCTCGTGTGGCAGAGAGCAATTTTCAATGTGAAGCCTACTTTAGCACTTCACTGTATTGATTTAATTCTTTTGTAGTCCCCCAGCCTTCCCCTTTGTATCTGTACAACTGCCAGAGCAAGAAGATGAGCCACATTAAAAATACACATCAGTCTCATTAAGCAGCAATATCTAGGACTATCCGGTTGGAAGTGTTTGGTGGATGATTGATTTAAAGGCAGTGTTTAGTCAGTCAGCTGAGACTGAGGGATCTCTTCCTTCCCATTATCCCTCTTACCTTGCAGTAAACAATCAGCACACTGGGGACTTCATTTCCTAAATGTCTTTTATTGCCTCTTCAAAAGCCTAATATAATCCAGCCTGCAACCTTACCTCCAGACAGAGACTCAGTCTCTTTAGGATTGTGCATTGCCACTGAAAATTTCATCCTTTTGATATGCCATTCCCTCTCTGTGGAACACTGCCAGCTAGAGATGTACGTAATAGGTTTCAGTTCCCAGAGTTTAGAAAACTTGTGTTGTTTTGGTCCAAGTGGGTTAATGCCCCCTTTGAGTTTTAGGTTCAAAGAATGCTGAGTTTAATCTTAAATCATAAATCTCTCCTAACTGTGAATAGCATGAAGTTTGCTTGAAATTTGGCCTACATCAATGCAATTCTCATTCAGGTTCATTTGAAAAGTTTGCAAAGGCTGAAACTGGGTAATTTTGACCCAGTTTTGGGTTGTGTTATGAAAGTTTCACACAGCTTCACCGCATGTCAGTTGGTCTCTCATGCCTTTAACTATGACTCTGCGTTTCCTGGTGCTACGGAACACTTATGACTCTTGTGTTTGTGCCAGAGACTCCCTTTCAGGAGTTCTGTTTATTATAAATGGATTTTTCAAAATCTCAGCATTAGTTTAACTAATCCGCTCCCATGGAAATCAATGGGAATTTTATCACTAACATCTGCAGGAGCAGTTAGCCAATGCTGAGTTTTTTGAAAATCCCACCCTATATTTTTAATACATTTAATTTAGCTAGAAGTCAAGTTATCAGCATAGGACAACTTTCACAGAGTTTTATGGTGAAAATGACTAATTGAAATGTATTATTTACACATCTGCTAGTAGCAGCATGCTCAAACAATTTAATGTTTAGCAGCTGATTTTAGGGAAAAGTTACGGCAAATAACATGCAGTTTTAAAGTTTGATATATCTATTAGGGTCGACTGGATTATTTAATAATTCCAATCTGCATATAAAAATTCCTGAGTATGTGATATGTAATAGACCCTGATAGACCAGAGACTCCATTGTAGTATGTGAATTTTTAAAGATCCTTAAGTACAACCAGTCTCTGAAAGTTTAGTAGACATGCATTTATATGCTGCACAATAATGCCTGCTGTAATCCACCAATCTCATACATTTCTAAGAGTTATTTCTCTTTTTAAATTATGTTTATAAAGAAAGGAGGGAAAGGGAAAATGTCAACCAACTTTAAGATTGCAATGCAAGCTCAAAATGCAAGACAAATGAACCTAAAGCTTATTTTTTCCACTTGTGCGTATATGTAGTGGATTGATTTCACATTAATGAATGATGTCACAAACAACAGTATATGCAGTGCAATATTATGGTGTAGACAAGGGTATCAAGTTAGAGAAGGTCCCATTCTTACCTACAAATGTAGGATTTTGTTGGATGTCCCATAATCTCAACATTGATTTTATATTAATATAAACCCTTGTATTGGTCTTGAATGATCTGCAGCCCTAAAACTGAATGATAGTTTAAGAATTCAGTTGTGTAATGTGATATTTTTACATTACAGAACAAAGGATTTATTGTAGACAAAGGAAGGAACTAGTCATTCAGTGTGTCCTCTCCTGCAACTGCTATGCTTCACCATCTGATGGAGGGGAATAAGAATCACAATATGTTTCACAGAGAAGGGGAAGTATTACAGTGTGCGTAATGTAGTAACGTAAGGAGAAAGAGCGAGAGAGAAATTATCAGTAGTTTACATGGAAATAATCCTTCTGGATAGAACATAAAACAAACTAAATAAAAATAATTTAAGTAAATCTTGTTTATCTTTGACCACTAAAGCGGCATTTATGCTCAGAGACTGATGGGACACATGCCAGAAAAAATACATGCAACACATGGAATGAAATCCCCAATGTGAAAAAAAGAGTCATGCTTTTGTAAATTCAAAATCCAGTTTGAATTTTAGATGCAACATAAAGATAATATACCCTTTAGCTATAAGGTTAACTTAAATCGCTAAATTACAAAATGAAACTGCCTTGGAATTGAAACTGTGACAGCTTCATTAGAATGGAGGTAGTTGATGATGGGAAATATGACAATTTTAAGTGGTAAAACAGCACTTTTAAGCCTACTTATTTAAAAAATAATACAGAACTTTAAAAAGAAACATTGTTTTCTTCCTTTGGTGATGACTTAATGAAAAGCTTTGTCGAAACTGGAAGCCAAGTTTTTGGAAGGCTGAAGGCCATTATAAAGGAATTTGAGCTTACTTTTTTAAAATGAAGTGTGTGGAAGGACAATATCCCATTTCACCAACACTCAGACATCACTGAATTTTTTTGGCTATCTCTTAATGTGCATCAGAAGGGAGTTGGAACCATTCCAAAATATTGTAGTAATGAGCTATAGGAAGGATATGATATAGACCATTTCCTGGCATATTCAATGCAGATCATACAATATGTATAAATAGCTTTTTACTCTTGTCCAGTTCTTTAGGAATAGGTGGAATTTTTATTTTAAATGATGATAAAAATAATCCTTACTTAATTAGCACAATAGACATTTGTGTTTGGCAAAGGAAAAATTCCATACAGTTTAAGAGCTCATAGAAAATATGCATTTAATTATCTACTATATAATCCAGCTTTAAACTCCAGAGAGAAATTAAGTAAGAAAGGAATTGTATGTGACAATTCAGTGTGAGGTTTTTTTTGTTTGTTTTTAGCTTGTAACACTTGGAATAATACATAATTTGCAATACCACTGACATATACTATATAATAATATGACTACAAACAGATGTGCTCAAGGAAAAGGATTTTTTACTTGATAATTTCATTTCCTTTGTCCAAGCAGCTTTAACTATCACATCAGTTTATATAATGGACTTATTTAATGAAAGAAATTCCGCTGGAGACAATAAGTTTCCTAAAATCTTGCAAAGTTTATGGGCATGCCTGGGGAAACCTATAACATATAAATCTCACACTGGGGATGACAGATACCATACCTGAAGCTGGTAGATATACTAAAATCACTAAGGACTAAATTCACAAAGAGACTTATGTGTTGCAATGCTTAACTTTTAGGGTCTTTGCCACCAACCAGAATTCACAGCCTCAAGTAAGGCATTCAGATTCCCTGTACAATGCATGGGAAGAGTTAGGTGCCTAAGAATGGGATCCACAAAAGCCAGCACACTGAATGGAGAGGTGCCTAAGATAGCCAATAGGAAATACCAAGGAGAGGAGTGTGGATGGACATAGGTGCTTAAATACAGGCTGGAGGGAGGCACCCCTATATGTGCTTAGGATTCTCTGCTGTGAACCTCCTCCTGGAAGAGTTAGGCACTTAGGTTTTTTTTTTTTTTTTTTTTTTTTCAAGAAGTGCTTCCACTGGAGGAAGCTGTGGTCCTTCACCCATACCTTTTAGCCCAGTGGTTAGAGCACTCACCCGGCATGTGGGAGATCCCAGTTCAATTCCTCCTGCCTGTTGTAGAGTGGGTATTTGAATTTAGCTCTCCCCGGAGAGGGCCCTAACCACTGGACTATATCACTCTCAAGCTTGCCTGTTGCAGCTGTCCCACTATGTATAAATAATGAATAAATCATTGGGTCAGAGAGAGAGAGAGAGAGAGAGAGAGCATGAACATGGCTCTGTAGCCCAGTGGTTAGGGCACTCACATTGGAGGTGGGAGATTCAGGTTCCACTTCCCCTGCTCCAGCAAATATTTAATTAATTTATATACAGTGGAACAGCTTCCATAGCAGAGATTGAGGGAGACACACCCCACTGACTTGTGGGAGTTACTCACTTACATTTTTTTGTGGATCTAGCCCTGAAGGTCTATATTAAAATACTATTAATAGTCCCCCCTACCCCCCCAAACACACTTCAAGATGAAACACCATCTTTTTTACATTGTTTATGTTTGTAAGAACTGGCAATGTCTTCAAAGGATATTAGATAACTTTACAACATAATAGGTGGGTTAAGGATCGTTTTTCAACCTCAGATTTTATGGGATTACTCCAACTTTTAATACTACTTATGGGCCAAAATATATACTGTTCTTACAGAGGTAGAATGATGTCTCTTCCTCACAGCACAGCTGCTCAATGGCACACACATTACAGGTCCATGGCTCCCTGCACTTTGAGGGCATAGCAAGCATTCACCCATTTTCCAACCCAGAGAACAAAGGGGGTGGGATAGGACAGTGATACTCAGACCTCAGTGGTTCAGGGGCCAAATTAGCAAGCAACATAACCCAAAAGAGCCACGGTAGTGTGCATTCATTGTTCCATTTACTACAGTACTATATATTCATATTTGAACAGTATGACAGGGGAAATATTTAGTTTTTATATTCTATATATTATTCTCACAGCAAAATGACTGACCAAGTATTATTATTTTATCAACTACAATTGGTTAATAACATGGTAAAAACATCCTGATTGGTTAATAATTAAATCATATAGTGTCTTAATATGTGCTGCAAAGAGCTGCAGGAGACACATTAAAGAGCCACTGGTGCAGCTCATGAGCCTCAGTCTAAGTATCACTGTGCCAGACTAATGGAGGTACCCATCCCTAACTCACACACCTGATTAGGTAGGCGTATTCTTCATACATACAAATAAAGCTTTTTTCTTAGAAAACATTTTACATTGTTATTTTGGTGTCTGCATAAAGTATTTTGTGTTACAACAATTATGTTTGCTGTGCTCTTCTTTAGCAAACTGACATCACACAATGCATATCAAAAGGAGCTCAGGTTGCCTTTTTCAGTGTATGACTAACTGGATCCAAAGAACACAACTCCTGTTTGAGATGTGAACTACAAGGGTGTCCTCTAAACATGATTTTTTTCCCTGGTCTGGCAGAGGGGATGGGAAGGAAGCCTCCATTCCCCCTCTTGACCACAAGTCAGACATTAATTTCCTTGTTTCATTTTCTAACTTGGGAAGGTGCTCAGATACATGGTAGCAGGCATGGCATCAGAACCTAGATTGAATTACCACACACACAAATGTGCTTTAGATGTTTTTAGCCTCTGTAACCATGAAGTAATATTCTGCATGATACAAAATGAAGAACAGAACCTTAGAGACAAATCTATCTCCCATTACACAGATGCAACTTACACTGAGACCAATGGAAGATGCACCTGAATAGACTAGGCACAACTGGGCCCAGTGACTCAAATTCAGACCTAGTATAAGTAAGTGAAACATCAGTGACTTCCCTAGACTTGGAGTCCAGTTACAATGAGGCTGAATTTGGCTCTCAATATTTAATTTTTTCATAGGTAAATTTTGAGGTTTATTTTTTTTTAGGTAGAAATAAGAGAGTTAATATTTATAAACAAGCTTAAACTTTTGCCTGTCTGTTTTTTTGACTGCAACATTTTACAGCTGTTTATGCAACCAGGAAATAACATTAAAGATAATGGGGTTTTGTTTGTTTGTTTGTTTAGGATTTTGAAGAATGAAGTGGTGTCTAAACTGTCTAATGATTTAATTTAATGTTTACAGTTGTATAACAAACACAGTGCATTTCTCATTAAATCAGTAGTAAACTTTCAATGCACCACCATAGTGGCTCACAAATAGCTTATTTGTTGTACAGTCATTGATGCAGAATTAATTGTCCATCGCACATATTGACATATTAGAATTGTCATCAATTAGCTGTCATAAATGTTTCACTGCTGGAGACACTAACATAACTTATTCTCTGCACACTATCCAACATATAAACAGTCCTCTGCAGATTCTAATTTGTAAACTATTTAGTACATTGTTTGTGCATGTTCTTTTACATCGACTCATTCAAGTATCACGAGATTAATATATTTATTTCAGTACTGTGATAAGTGACAAAAATTAACTGTCCATATTTATTTCCTTACTCTGGCACATTCCTATCAAGATCAGATCACTGATATATTTATTTCACTACTGAAAGCAGTGATACAAAACACTGGATATTAATTTATTTTCTCTATTGGTGTTTCATACCCTTTCAGTTGTCTTGTCACTGATGTATGTGTGTCCAAGGCAAGAGGAAGGAAATGAATGTATGTAGCTACATTTTTTGTATGTTATTACTTGCAGCATTAAATATCTGAGTATCACATCACACTTACTCTCCCTTGGGCATATGGGTCACATTTAACGGAACGTGGGCCATCATTCAGCCAGCTTTGTTATGTTCCTCTTTCGCAGGCTACGTACACAATACAGCTTACGTTGGTATAAATTATGTCATTCAGGGAGATGAATAAGCCACAGCCTTGAGCAACATCTGTTACACCTAAGCACCAGTGTGGACAGCACTTTGTCCACACAGAGCTTCTCTCGCTGACAGCTAGCACCATTCGTGGGAGCTGGAGTAATTAAGTTGACGGGAGAACTCTCTAAGTCCACTTAGGGTTCTTAACCTTTCCAAACTACTGTACCCCTGAAGCCTGAGTCCCACCCCCACGGGGCTGAGGCATGTAACTTAGTTTCATGGCGCCCCTGTGGCTCCAGGCAATTGCCTTTCTTGCCACACCCAATACCAGCTCTGCACTTGCGACCCCTCTAAAACCCCAGGTTAAGAAACACTGAGGTCTTAGAGCATCTGCAATAACAGCACTACAGAAACACAGCTGCATCAGTGTAAGCTCTGTTTAGCCATAGCCTGAGGTGAGTCTCCTGCTCTCTTTTTTCCTCCTCCTCACCATACCCCAGTGCATGTTCCTTCAGCTGATGACTGACACAGCTGAGGATCAATTTTTTGATCCTGTGCTCTTTGAAATCAATGGTAAAGCTCGCACCAACCGCCATGATGCAGGATTACATCACCCTGAATGTTGTGTGATCTCCTGGATTTCTGAAGACTTATTCCTAACTGGATTCATATGTATTTGGTTTTGCATTACTGGAGTTAGACTTCCTGGGGTACATTTACAAAAATTGCAAAGGACTCCAGCCTCATGATTCCCACCCTTGAGATCCAGGGACTTTAATGAGAGCCACAGGAATGCAACAGAGTTAGCAGTTTAAAAAAAGTATAAAAAGAAGTGTGATATGGACAGGGACAACAGCACAGCATCTAAGACAATGCCGGGCTTTTGCAATGCACATTGAGATGTGTTTAGTTGTGTAAAGTTTAGTTGTGTTTAGTTGTGTACAGTTGTGTAAAGTTGTTTTTTTTAATTGTAAAACTTAAAAAAAAAATGTTAATGTTGGAACAAATCCTTAGGATCTTTGAGTCAATGGGTTACAATGATTTGGAAAGAATTTAAAACATGTTGTGAAATTATTCTATGAAACATATTTGCAAAATTGGGTCTGCATATATGGTGACTTGTTTCAGAAAAATTGAATGGATTGAATCAAGAGCTTGCTTTTCTTCAGGGAACCATTACTTCAGTTTAGACATGCATTGCTGTAGTTTTAATGAGCTTTTAAATACCTGGCATATTTTAGTCTCTAGATTTTCCAAAACTGTTTTTATGTAAAGTCATTTTCCATAAAGTGACTCATTTTGCAGTAGTTCTGGGCTAACAACAAACTTGGTCTCTTGTTAACTAGATGTGTTTTCGTGAGACCATAAGAAAAACCTAACCACTTCAAAATCATGCTGTAATGCTAAATGTCAAGACTCTACAGTGAGACAAGGTGTGTGAGGTAATATTTTTAATGAATCAACTTGTGTTGGTGAGAGAGACAAGCTTTCAAGCTACACAAATGAAAAGCTATGTGTAGTGCAAAAGATTGTCTCTTTCGCCAAAAGTAGTTGGCCCAGTAAAAGATATTACCTCACCCATTTTGTCTCTCTAATATCCTGGGAGTGACATGGCTGCCAGGAGAAAACTCCACTTACTTCTACAGGTGAACCTGCTGAAAATCAAAGGGCAAACTAGCAATGGTTCAAGTAGTCTGGGGGGAAAAAAAAGAGCGTCTATTATTTTCTACAGAAATGAAAATAACATCACTTCTGCCTTCCCCACCCCTGCATCAATTTGGTTTGCACGTCCATACCCCGCTCCCCTCTGCTATTCCTGCAGCTTCTGCAGTTCTTCATCTGCTCCCCCCAGGCCTTCAGGGGACTGCAGCAAAGTCCCTTCTCCCACTTCTTATGCTGGATGTTGCAAAGATCGGGGAGGAGCAGAGATCCCTTTTCACTGCTGGGATCTTTCTGCTTCCCCCTCCCCTCTTGTAAGAATAGGCCATATGTGCCAACATTCAGGCAAAAGTTTGTTTGTTTGTTATTTTGTTTTTGAAAGAAATACCTATACTTCTAAATCATGCTTATAAGGAAAACTCTTTTACTATCTGAATTTAGCTATTTTACCACATGGAACTTACAAACGCTACACTCAAGTTTCTCATACCTTCCACAAGACCTTTGACTGAGGTTATGAAGTTAATAGATGTCCTTCACAGAGTCCACAGCAATTCAAATCAGAGACGGGAAAACATTGTGGTGTTTGAGGTTTTGTGAACTTTGTAAATTATGTTTCAAGTTCACAGGGTTTGCTTGCTAATTTCAGTTAACAAAACTTATTTAATTATCATTTAACCCAGATTCAATCACTTTGGACAAAAACACAAGAAACATACATGGTTTTTCTACCCCAAGGGAAGCATGTGCTATATAATGGGAAAGGAGAACACCACTCAAAATGCAGGCAAGCATAAGTGGGTGCTCTTTTTGAGTGGTATATATGCTTCCCTCCTGCTCCTTCTACATACAGACTTGCATGTTTTTCCCACTATGCCCATTCTCTGCTCCACTTCTCACATCCTTTTTGACTGGATATTTCCTTCTTCCTTGTTTTTTTAGAGTTTGTTCTAAGGGAAACACAAACCTAGCACCAGCTGATGAGTAACTTTTGAACCCATCTCTGAGTGGGTTTAAAATTAGGTAGAATGAGTTCACCTATCCTCAGTTCAAATTTTCAGAGCTAGCAATTTGAAAATATTCCACACAGCCTTAATAAAAGTGATCCTATACATTACTTCTCATTGAAGAATAATGTAGAAAACAACTATTACAGTAAGACAGTTTAAGGTATATTTTTATCAAAATCATGTAATGAAAATGTGAAAAGCAACAAATTCCCACAACTCAGATAGGGCTGACTGTGTTACGCTCATGGTTCTCCCCCATATATTTCTTTATGGTCTAATAGTCAGCATGACAAGCTCTTTGAAAATAACCAGTATGACCATGAAACAGCGTTGTCCATTACCTCAATTATGGAGACATAGCAAAATGATTGCTTTCTGCAGAATTACACTAACATGCATGATATTTTAAAAATCTATGACATTGTTCTTTCTACATTTAGCTTCACATATAGTGGGACTGATCCATATTTACACCACTGTGACATTGGACCAATTTCTTTTTAGAACTTTGTGTTATATGAAAATATATCAATCAATCACCAGCGTAAATACCTCTGACAGCAGAGTATTTAGACATCATGTTTGCAAGGTCAGAAGATAAAGAGAATAAGAAATGAAAGCTAATGCTCATTGTCACAGGATAGAGCTTCTCCTCGGCTTCCAAACACTCACTGTCCCACCCAGTATCCTTTAAATAGACTTATTTTTCAAATATAAGTGAATAAAATCAAGAAACTGTTCCTTAGTTTGCTCTTTGTTCTAGGGTTTCACAGCTGCCCCTCTCCCGGGTCTCTGGTAATCCTGTTTCTTGCAGCTTCCCAGTCCCAGCCAGCTCTGCTCCCTTTCTGAAACACTGGCCCCACATCTACCCTTCTGGGCACCTGGTCCCTTGCTCCAGAAGCCAATCACAGGAGTTAGCCGTGGCTCTTCTCCCCAGGCACGGACTGTCACAATAACTCCTCCCCTTCCTACCCTCTGACAGGTCTTTGTAGTCCCAGGTGTAGCCCTGCCCCCTTTAATTAACTCAGTTGGGCCTGCCTGCTCTGACACCAGTGCACCAGACTGGGTCCCAGTCTGATCCCAGGGACCAGCTACTGTGTGACAGACATTTTTTTTTGAGCAGCAATTTCTGTAGCCTAATTTATAGTGATCATTCTTTAATTATGAGAAATCTAGCAGAGCACGTTTGCCCTTATATCTTGTGATAGCTCTACAGTAAGCCAAGAAATGGAATTTCCATTCTGTGAAAAACAAGTTTTTGAAACAAATATCATCCTGAACCTCAACAAAAAATCAAAAAACTGGGATTTTTTTGCAATACTGAAAATTCTGTGATATTTCATTTCAGAAACACTGAAATGAAATATGCTTTCAGGTTCACAGACTCCCCATGCTGACGAACTCCACAGTGAGTCAGCAGGGGAGCCGGGCAGTCTGAGGAGCAAGCCAGCCAGTGGGTTACGAGGAAACAAGAGTGCCGGGGAGCCTGGCAGATTAACAGGAAACTTTCTGACTGGGTTCCATTGAAAGTTTTGACAGAATCAACGCATTCTTGCAGAATGTTTAGATTCTGTCAAATCAGCATTTTCAGAAGAAAAACTGTTCCATCTGAAATTTTCCAACACGCTCTAGTTCACTCTTATGTCCTTGAGACATTTATGTGACTCCTAGTTTTATTTGGGTGGATTTAGTTTTTACATATAGTTCTGTTATCCAGTATAACATGTTATGAGGGTAGGTGGGACTACATCTTCTATTGTGGAGCTGGGGAAGCCTTTCCCCTTTCCTTTTCATGTTATTAAAACTATTCTTCACATTGTGCATCCCAAACATTGTCTAGTGAACCTAATGTTGACACTAGAAATGATTCTGTTGATGGAGGCAGAAAGTAGTTTATCCAAATATCAAAGCATTCATTTAGTTTTCATCTTTTAACCAATTTGTCTTTCTGAAGTGACGTGGCTACATCATCTGCTGCGATCTCAGAGCTGATACAAGCTCAAGTTGCTTGTGGAAACCTGTGCTCTTTATTCAAAAGATAATAAGTAACAGACCTCTAAGTGTCTGTTGAAAAGAAGAGAAAAGCTGCTGTCTGCTTCCCCATTCCCTAGGGTGTTTGTGCTATTGTTGGAAAGCAGACAGACCATGTGCACCAGTTGAGACTTACAATGGCACATGCTAGTGACAAGAGACATAACATCATAGCGGTGGCTCCTGTATGGCTGAAACTATTCATACAAGTTCCGTAGACTAGTAGTTATTGCTAATTCAATTGGGACTGCATGCTGGATTGTAATAAGTACCATATAAATGCTTCAAATGTGCCCTTTTAAGCCTAATTAAAACTAAATTTAAAGGCAATTAAATACTAGATACTGAAGGCAAATATTGAAACTTTCCATAGTAACTTAAGTTTCTATGGAATATTTTATTTTCTACTTTATTTGTTAGACACATCAACTTATTATAGTTTAAACAAACAAATATCCTTTCCTACACCACATTACTTATGCCACCTTAGATTATTAAACAATAAAAGCATTCCACAAACTCATTTTAATTTGCACTGTTTATTCTGCTCATTTGGGGTCTGATCTGCACCACTGCAGTCAACAAGATCATGCAGTCTGGCCCCAGTTCTGTAGTGGGATGTGCTAGGACAGCCCCCTGCATTAGTGACTTCAGCAGAGCACATGTTTTGGTGGCAAACACAGCAAAGGAATGGGGTTTTGTGGTACCATATTTATGTGAAATGTCAGGGATTTGAGCAGACATACAACGATGTAATTATTTGAGAAAGAATATGGCCAGGACCCTCTACACTTATAAAAAGTACCATCAGGTCTTTCATGAGGACAAGATTCAAGTCCTTGGTCTAATGTCTCATCCAAAAGATGACACCTGCATGAGCACATTGACCCCTCTCCCAGCCCCTGCAATACCATGCTGCAGAACAGTAGAGAAGAAAAAAGGGATTGCATGCCTCAGAAAAAGTAATGATATAGGAGGAAACACTTGGACTATTTTCAACCAACAACAAGAAATGGAGCTATGAAAGCACCACTGGAATATTGATTGAATACTGATTCAAAGGCCAACCGGCCCTAAATTTACAGACAGTCAGTAAAATATGTGCAATTTTACTGCTGTCTGTAAACCCATGAAGAAATAAAAATGTCTGTAAAAATAGAACCGGGGTCCCCCTGATCGATTCAAGAGGTCTGCCAGGTGTTGTGGTCCATGAAGATGCGCCACCCCTCAAGTCTCTCACCTCTGAATCCTAGCAGCCCACAGAGAGCAGCAGCTCCAAGCTCTCTCGGCCCCGCTGGCCTCCCCTAGAGACCGCCGGTGCTGCCTAGCTCCCTGTGCCGGCGGTTGCTGCCACTGCCACTGCCTCCTCCTGCTGCGGCTCAGCACTTGCCCACCACCTGACCACAGCCTGCACTCCGTCTTGCCCCGCTGCCAGCCTGGAAGCCCGCTGCAGTCGCCACATCTCCAATGCAAGCAGAGAACGTGACTCGGGTGGTTCTGGCAGCACTGCACCATGCTTCCTCCCACGAGTCACCAGCTCCGAGCCAGGACCAGCCCCACTGCTAACCCCGCCTGGGAGCAGCCCTGACCCCAGAGTCATGGGAGGCCATGTCTCCCAGGGCCAGCATCCGCCCCATGAACAGTCCTGCTACCGGCTCCCTCGAGTTCCTCTGCTTCAGCCGGTGCCTGCCCCAAGGCCTGTCCCGGCCCTGCTCTGAGCACTCACTCACTCAGATATTATATTATGATATTATAATATTGTGACATTATTGTCTTGTTTAGTGATGTCAGTAAAAAGTTTACCGTGTCAGTAAAAAAAAACCAAAAAAAAACCGACTTCAGATCTTCATGTCAGTAAAAACTAAAATGAAAGGTTGGCAACCCCGCCATAGTATTACTACTAAGCCATCAACTTCACTTCCAGGAACAGCTAGGTTTCTTGAGGTCTCCAGACCAGTAGATCCCTCTTACCTTATGGACTCTGAGAGGATCACAGCACAGGCTGGCATACCTGCATGTGAGTTAAAAATTTTGTTTCTCTGCACAGAAAGCAAACGGCTAATTGCTGGCTGAAAAACTGTGTCATTTTGGCGGTAAACTATAGGTCACTTTTCCTGCTGAAAATGAATTTGTCCTATTTTATGTTTGACAAGCAGATTCCACTGCTTGCCAGTGATTGCATTTCCAGGCACTTATGGCCTGATTTTGTGAAGTGCTGAGAACTTGCAGCTCTCATTAACGACCAGCTAGAGTTCAGTCAGTCAGGTGCAAGTGAACTCAACTTTGCCATGCAGTGTGCAGACTGTTTACAGATATGTAAGTATTGTAAATCTAATTATCCATTCAATATTGTCATAGCATGTTGATGGTTTCACAGGTAGGATGATGTCACAGCTTTTGATATCATGGTTATGATTATGCCACAGCTGTGCATGTGCAACTGGGACCTCATCATTGAAACACACTAACACATCCCTACTCCCATTTTGTTAGGTTGGGGCAGGGGGAACTATAAGAGGCACACAAAAACAATGAAAATATACAATGGAACATGGTATGGGTGTGAAGGAGTGAATGTAACTGTTTTAAACTATGTCCTCTGATCCTATGGGGCTGGAACTGTCAAGGAATGAGGCGGTGCTGCTGGGAGTTCACAGCTGAAGGCAGAACACAGGGTCTCCACATGGCTCGTCCTAGTTCCAGCAGATCCACCGGGTTTGAGATTGAGCCCCATGGCCTTTGCTACAGAAGTCAAATACTCCTTAAAAGTCACAAAGATTTCCAAATTAAAAAAGTCCCTCTGGAAGCTTTTCATGCAGGCAGGGATGATTTGGCTGTTATCATTTGTTATTTTTAAGTGGTTAAAAGCATGCAAGGTGTTTTATAGATATAACTACAAAAGTGGTCCCTGCGCAGAAGAGATTACAGCCTGCTTGGAGCTCACTGCAGGATGAGGGCCTAAGTTCAGACATGAGGGTAATGAATTAACAAAACAAAACACGGGTAATTAAGAAAGAAAAAGCAAGGCAGGAGTGAGATAAAACCAGGGTCATAAAATGTGAAAATTACAAAATTGCAAGTGACCAAATGTGAATTTGGCTAAACTGACTAAATTCTCATTGAAATTTGGCCTTTAAAGAAAGAGAGCAAGAGTGTGCATCCTATTTTCACTAGGAAAAGTAATTTACAAAGTGCCCTTTTCAAACTGCAATGATGTAGAAGCATCTCATTTTCTTCTTGTCTGAGCTATTTTTTCAACTTTGTCACATGGCAAAATGGCTCAAGGGAGCTAGAGAGGATAAGCCCACGTTACTGCTACTTTGCATAGGAGCAGAGCGTCACCTCTTTTAATACGTGCTTCAAACTGCAGCATACATATAGAGGGCTAGGGCCTGGTTATTGGAAGTGTCCGCAGTAACTTATCCCCTCTCTAGTGCTCCAGAATACTATGTTTGGAACCCTGCCTGCTGCTCAAAGAAGATGTTTCTTGCACTCTCCTTTCTTTCTTGTATTACTACAGCAGAGGCCAGGATTTTGCCCTAAGTGGATGATGCCTTTTGTAATCTAGAATCCAACTATCCTGTTACTATTATGTCAATTGTGTCTTTGTGTAGTTCTTCCACCACCCTAGTGCATATACGATTATGACAAAGTTTTAAAATGACCCCCACAGAAATATGCTGCAGAACTGAATACCTATTTTAGATTTAACACCCTCCCCCCCCCCCCCCCCAAAAAAAAAAAAAAAAAAAACGCACACACTTTCAAGATGAGTTTTTTCTTTTAAGCCACATTGTCTTTTCATTGGAAATTTGATATTTTACCATATTGCTACGTAGACTTCCAAACAGAAGGAGGTGAAAAGTTTAGTGAGACTTTCCCATCAAATCAGGTATCTAAACGTGAATATTTTTGGCAGTTTTCCATTTCCTTGTTGACTTTGTTTACCAGTGCCTTACTAGTCACCAGAGCTTCATAAGTGTACGCAGACTTTCATCATCTTCCCAAGAAGATGACAACGGAGCCCCACTGGCAATCTGGTACTACATCTTTGGAACAGGAGTGTTAAGATGATTGTTACACTAATATATGATTAGTGTATTACTAATACTGTACTTATTAGTCTTATATATCCATGTCAAGACTGTGCCATGGTCTGATGCCGCGCTGAGAGGGAATGAGACCTACTTCAGTTGAAGGCAAAGGTAAAGCTCTGATTCACTTCAATGGAAAAAGTTCAGGCATTATCTTTCCTTTTTCAGTAATATTTTAAGTCTAACTTTTAAACCAATGCTCTTTCTTCTACCAGTTGTAATTTTTTGAGCCTAGGTTCATTAATACTTCTGCCGATACATTATTACATTGCAAGACCTTTTCTCATATCATTAGCCAGAGTTTTTGCATTTGATACCCACTGTACGTCAAGTGAAGAATAGCTTTCCATTAGCTGTCATAAATAAGAACCATTACACTCAAAATCCCTATTCTTCATTTATATATTGTTTGCTCAGTCAGGAAAACCTTGGGCTCTTAATAACAAGAGTTGCCGAGTGGTTTCTGTGTGACCCAATATATTTGAATCAAAAACTGATGTCACTATTATTTAAAAATCTTTTCTGAATAGATTTCTCCTACTGTTTATGTTTTCTCTAGACTTGGATTATTAATTCCAATGCCAATTTATTTAAATCAAAGCATGCCTCTCTGGCTTCAGTTGCTCTCAGTTTAACTTTAAATAGACATTGCTACAAGCCCTACTGATACAAAGAACATCTGTTTTTGATAAATGACATCCGGAGATGCATGGCATTAGTGAATACAGAAACTCCAATAACATCCGCAAGATACTATGCAGCATTATACATGTACATATTTTGTTTAATGATAATGTTGAAGTGGTTAAGTAACTGTGATGAAGTGAGACTTTTCTGTAGTATTTTGTGAGTTACATGTGTGCCTCAGTTTCCCCTATATATTGCATTGCTATGTTGGGGGGGAAAAGAATTATGTTTGCTCTCAGATAAGATTAAGACACATGGGTGAGGGGGTCACCTCCCTGCTGAGTGGAATGGAAAGTCGTTAAGGAAGCGGTTTAAACCATCTCAGCTCATCAGTGGGGCCAAAAAAACAATGCAAGCTCCAATGAGTCAGTATTTCCACGCCTTTCAGCAAGGAAGCTGAGCAGAGACTCCAGCTTGAGAACAGAGGGCTGAGAGGTGTGAGAATAAATGGTTGGCTTCTGGAAGGAGTCTGGGATCTCATCTGGGAACTGGCTAAGGAAGGAAGTGTGAGAGAGTGCACCTGAAAATGGAGTTCACTACAGTTGCTCTTGTGGATTACTCTGGAATGACCAGAATGGACTGTGCTTTAACCCTAAGAACGTCCTCTGCTATGTTCCTGTTGACTAGTAAATACTAGCGTAAGAGTCTCTAGCAGGAGTCTCTTTCAGTTGGATTCACTGAACAGAGCTCATGGTGTGAAGCAGCAGTGCTGAAGCTCCAGAGATTCACCACTGGAGGTGGTGGGACCATTTATTTTCCCTGAAGGAAGAGTGAGACCACTTGGGGATGTGGCACACTGAAACGGTGCCTCTAAGTGACTTCAAAAGGTGGGGGCCTAGCACTGATCTTGTGGATACATGACAGTTGTGACGTTGACTATGTGGCTGTATTGGGGGCAAGGCACATGGCGAAGGGACATAAAAGGTAGCTGCACCATTCCCATCTTGTCTTCATTCCTGCTTCCTAGTTCTGGATCAACTCATTTACAACTGAAGCTGTGAAACAAAGGACTGAGACCCATCCAAGTCTCACCAGATGTACAGTCATCTGATGTGCACCAGAGGAACTGTACAAGCCTGAAAATTCCACAATTCTGCTGAGAATTTGCTATATATGGATTTTAAAGTCATTTGTATGTAGCTGATTGCTTTGATCATTTAACATTTCTCTTGTCATTTGTTTCTTTCCTTTTATAATCAACCTATAGTTTAGTTACTAAAGGATTGGCTGGCAGCGTGGTATTTTGGGTAAGAGCCAAACTTACATTGTTTTGGCAATGTGGCTAACCCTTTGGGGTCAGAAAAACATTTTGGTAAAGGGACTAGAGTTTTAAATAACTTATCCCTTTACTGGGCCTAAATGCTGACTGGGAGCCAGAGACTGATATGCAATAAAGGGAGCTGTGTAACTTTTTGTTTTTAGCTTCTTGATAACTACTGTGGGGATCAGAAGCACTGTTTGTGACTGGTTGGTGAATCTAACTACAGTGTTAGCCACCGGGTTGGGAGAATTTGCTCTCCTTTTGCAGCTTTCCCTGACCTTGGCATTTTCAGGTGGGCTACCCTAGGCACAGACAGGTCACAACGGTAACTAAACAAGACTAAGAAAATATAGTCTCTTTTCCTGACACGTATCTATTCTGAGAAAGGAAAGAAGCCCAGTACAATAGCTGCTTAGATAAAGACTAAGGTCCTCATTTACATAAGGGCTTGTCTACATAGCATTCCAGTGCAAATGAGTGGAGTGTTAAATGTAGCACACTCTAATGTGTGGCTCTGCCTATCCCACGTCAAACTGCGTGCACCTTTTAGCTCACATCAGCAGGGTCTACACAGGTCAGCTAGAGTGCAACATGTTAGAGCACTTGACAATTCACACCCCTCTCTTTCACACTATGGCTCTGCGTAGAGGGTACATCTACAGTGGGAGGCGTGATGCCCAGCACAGATAGACAGACTCAACAGCAGCCTGGACATTGTGGCACACATGGCGGCTTGGGCAAGCCAAGCAAGTTTGGACCCCGCGTGTTGGTGGGGGCTTAGACTCAGGCAGCTAGCCCTAGCTGCTTATGGCCGTGCTGCAACATCCACACTGCTATTTTTAGCAAGCTAGCTTAAGAGACAGAGCTAGCAAGTGTCTATTTACCTGCACTGGGAATCACACCTCCCAGCTGCAGTGTACACCTTCCCTAAGGCTCCTTTACATGGTTCTCGTATAGAGGTCTTAGAAAAGGGTACAAATTACAGTTATATTTAAAGTGGCAAATCTAGCATACAGCCATATTTCCCCCTTATGTAGTTGTCACCAAGTGCAGCTCATCCAAACCCCCATGTCCATGGCCAACATCTTTGAAAATTACTTTTATTAAGAAGGAAATATTTTTTCTTAGTGGGCTTACACTAGGTAGTTACAACATGGTGGAATTATGGAGTCAGGATAAGTTCCCCATTATGTCTGCAAACAGCAGCAAGCTGCTCTCCTTCAGCAATACAGAGTGCAGATCTTTCATTTTCTACATTTCAGTGACTGACACTCCTATTCATTGAACGTAATAGTGGTGTAGGGATTCAGGGCTAAGGGGAAACAGGACATGGCCAGGTCTCTCTTCCTCCACAGCAAGCACTGGCTGCTATAATGGTCCCTTAGGCTGCTCTAATTTAAGATGGGGGGTGGAGAGGTGAACTGTTGTCTAACTGGCCCAGGAATAGGGAACAGGGAGGGGCAAAGGTGACTCAAAGCACTCTCTGTGTACTTCTCAGCTACAACCAAGGATCAAGGCCTTTCAACTGATATGGATAGTAATAAGCTAGAAGAGTCTAGGGTGCACAATTTGGATCCAGGTAGAAAGTTTCCCTTGTGTGACAGGGATTGGATACAGGGGTTTGGTTCTAGCCCATACCCATTTTAAACTGTAGCATTAGAACATATTTTCCGATACAAAAGAGATGGGAAGGGAATTTGATATTCCATGGCACTTGGAGATAGATAAAGGGGAAGAGACAATGAATATGATATGCTTGAATTTAAAGTGATACCATGATTGTATGATCTTATTTCTAGCTCAACTTTTAATAGTAGTTTTTGTATCTTCATATGTAGTAAGCCGTGCTAAATAGACTCATGCAAAACTTTTAGTGTAATAGAGCTTAATATATTTATAGCCTCTCTCATTGTCTAAATATTTAATCAGTTCTTACCTTTTATTAATAAAATGTGTAAAGGAGAATTAACTAAAGCAAGTGGTCCAAAAAAATCTGTCAGTCAGAAAAAAAAAAAATGAAGGCTAACTTTTAATAGTTTGAGGACAACGTTTTAACTCATTAAAGGCTACCTTGGTGGAGATCTATAATTCATAACATTTATTTCCTGGTTCCAAGTACTCATCTATGGCTGTGACACTCACTATGGGTGCAACTCAAATAACCTCCTGCCAAAGTCAGGGGAGAGATGTAGAAAATGGGACAGTCTGCAGAAGTGATTCCATATGTAACTGGGAATTCTTCTGCTTAGTGGAAACAACTCCTTTAATCTAGGGAACACAATCAATAAATGATAAGTATTCTAGCAGTAAGACAAGTAAGTTCCTCGAGATAACTCTGAAAGTTCATAAAGGCAAAGGCCACAAAATAGAATTAAAACATTCTGCAGGGTTCACCACTAATCACCTCATCCTCTTTTAAGTTGTGGAGTCTCAGTGTAATCAGTTGGTCAGATCATTTCCTGGAAGGCTATTCTCATTTTTGAAAAAGCATTGGTTTCTTTGCAACCTAAACTAATTATAACCTAGTATAAACATGTTAATACCATAGGCATGAGGAGCTAAATTCAGAAATGGATCAAATGGGTGCAGTTTTGTTGAAATCATTGGACATACACCAGTTTTATTCAGATCTGAATTTGGCTGAATGTATTAAGTGTTATATGACCTGCAAATAATTTAAGTCCCGACTGTGATATTTGTACATTTTGGGGTACAAAGGAAGTGGAGAGGCAGGGAATTCACTCAATATAAGGGTGATCTTTCCATGGCTGGCCATGCTGCTCTGCACCCAGTAGAGAACATAAAGTGGCCCTAATACAGGAGAGGCCATCATCTTTTAATACTCAATATTTGATATTCATTTAATTAACAAAAACATACACAGAAACCTAAATAACAATTACAAGAAAGCTTTCAGATAGGGCTCTCCTCCCTAACTTTAATCTATAGGCCAAATTCTGTTCTCTGTTCTCCAGTGTTAATCTGGAGTGACTCCACTGACTTCAGAAGAATGACTTCAGGTACAAGCTGTGTTTCTGAATAAATAATTTGGACCATATTCTTAACTATAATATCAGTTCATAAAACTGTTCATAAAAAGAACTTTAATGTGAATACGCACCAAAATAGTTTTCCATTCATTATTTTAATGGCACTAATTGTATATCCACTATTAAAAACTGTAAACAATATTTTCATGCCTATCAATGCCCAAAGGAGTTCAATGTCGGTTGAAAGAATCTTTACCTCTTGCTAAAATAGCTTGAGAAACACTGTTGTTATAACACATTCTTGTAGACACATTGCTTTCTAGCCTAGATTACATATTGAATATTTTCCACATGTGGCCATCATATCATTTTGAAAAAGAGAAAGTAACCAGGTTCAAGGGTTTTAGTTCAAAGCCTGTGGGTTGATCTTTGCACTATGATGTTGTTAAATTATATGGGAAACAAATTGCAATGCTTAATCAAAGACATGCTGGAATTGTTGCTAACTTGAGCTGAATCCTAGTGGGATTAGATAATACTAGTGGAGATTGTTTTTTGTTTTGGTCAAGGTGAGAACAACAAAAATGTGCTAAAAAGTGACTTTGTTACATGGCCTCTGAGATCAGCAAGAATGACTTAGAGGGAAGATGGACTGGTCTTCTAAAATTATTTAGAAAATACATATGGAGTTTAGCAAAAATATTGAGTGATCCACGCTAATTGAAGTATGACTGGTATTGCTGCCACCATGAAGGACAGGACAGCTCCTAACCCCCCCCCCCCTTTGCATTATTATGAAAACGAAAGGTCGATTAAACATTTATCTTCTTGGGGGAATGGATGGTGTTTCATTTAAAAAAGAAAATTGTTCATGTACTTGTTCCCATGTTATTCGCAATCCATGATAACCATGTGTCCCTATTTTGTTCCTTTAAAGAATATATACAAAACCAGAAACAGAAAAGAAAATCTCATCTGTCACCCTCACCATTGTTTTTTGTTTTTTTGTAGTTTGTTGCAGATGTTTCGGGTTGTCTTAGTTTTATTTTATTTGTGCTGATGACATTCTCTCCCCCCAAAACATAGTTATCTTGAATTCCTGATAGGAAACCCATAGCTGAGTATGCACAAGCTCTGTATGCAAATGTCCAATCTAGAAATTGTCATTATTATATTGGTAATAAAGCTGGGTGAAATTTTTTTGGCCAAAAACTTTTGGGGGGCAAAAAAAAAATATATGCAGATTTGGCTACAAGAGAAACAGTTTCGCCAAATTGTTCATTTAAAAATATCTGAAAAAGTCAAAATGGTTTGTTTTGACATTTTTAATTTCAATTCAAAATGACTGTTCAATATTTCCTTCAATTTTATTTTAAAAGTTAAAATGTTAAAAACACTTAAAATCAAAACAAAGCAGGATGTGTAATTTTTTCAACTTTTCAATTCACCCAAAAAATTAATAAAATTTAGTTTTGCGAGTCATCCTGAAACATGTTTTTAGTTGCCACTGAACTAAAATAAAATCACATATTTGCATAGCTCTAATTATGCGTCTAATGTGTGTAACATGTACACATTTTAACTTGCCACCTCCATGATCCCAAAAAGAGTGAGAACAGTGTATTCTAGAACAACAAGCTTCTTAGTTCTCACCCAGAGAGTTGGGAAATGTGCTTTATTACCTGCTGTTGATCTTACAAAAAAGAGGCCCAGACACAGTTCCAAGGTTTAGAAAATAGTTTAGTGAAAATGGCAGAAATAGCTTACAATCTGCAAACCTTGACTTATGTGAGCCTTTCCATTATTAGGGGACTACTTGGGTAAGTAAGGACTGGTCCCCTGAACAAAGGGTCTGCTTGTTGAGCCATTAGGCCCTGATTCAGCAATGTTCATAAGCACGTGCTTAACATCAAGTATATGCTTCAGCTCATCCCTGTTCAGCCCAGCACCTAGGCCCACAAACAGAAAAATATCCCTATTCAGGAAGAGTGCTTAAGCATATGTCTACATCCTATTTACTTTAATGATATGTATGCAGAAGCTTATGCACTCTTCCTGAACAGAGATGCTTTCCTAAACTGGGGCCTATTGGAGTGTGTGGATTTTTCCTGTATGCAATTATGAAAGAATGAATACAGCTTTCAGAATTTATTTTCATTTTTTTTCTTCATTTTTCTTCTCTTCTAGGTCAGGAATCCTAGAATTTTTAGTCCAACACCACACAGAAAGACATTCTGTGCAAATCAAAACATTGGTATGGCAAATACACTATGGCCTGAAGCAATGAGTGACAACTCAGGCAGGGTAGTGTGTATCATTTAAAACTATCTTCAAAATGACAGTAATGCTTAGATTCAGTGAGATGTCAGGATGCAAAGTGTTTCAGGAAAGGATGTGGGATAGGACTATTTCTGACATTAAAAAAAAAGAAAAATACACTTTGTGATTTACAGATTGCCAGGGCAACAGTCATTTGAAAAGGTCATTTGAACATACAGAACCATAAATATCCCAAAAAATTACCTCAGTAGTACAATGACACTTTCAGTTTTGACCGAAGCCTGCTAATCTTCCATGTTTGCCTTTCATAGGGAATTGTGTAATCTTAAGGGATAATCTTGTTTTGCTTTCTGGACCACACCATTTGAGGAGCAATTGACAACATATGCTGCTTCTCTGCTGACCTGTTCAGTTTCTCATACATATTTCCTTTGATGAATTCAGAGAGAGTGAATTTTATGGAGTTTTAGAACAGTATGTAGGATGCATGCTATGTTCTTTCATAAAGATAAAAAAATAGTAGTAATATAAATGTAATATGGCATAAGTAGTGGTGAACTCATAATGCTATCAGATAAAAATCCAAAGGTTTACACATCCCTCAACCACTAAAACTATGAAATGCCTAACACCCCAAACTGAGACTTCATTTCTTAAAAATAATAGGGATTTGGAATAAAACTTCACAACCAGACATATAGTTCCAGTACCTATTGGATGTTCCTTTCTTAATCTAAAGTACTTTTATTTCTACAAAGTACTGTTTCCTATAGCCATTTTCTCCAAATCTCATATATGTACATCTCCATATCATGGGGAGAGATCTTGAAGAGGGGAGGTGTGAGTCTTTTGTGCAAGGAATTCCTAATTCAAACAGCAGATAAGACTACCAGATGTTTCTTCCTTAAAGCTCAAAATGAACAACCAGAAGAAGAGGATTTTCTAGGAGATGCTAAGGTGATATGCTTGGAGAGTCTTCATTTGATCTTATTCTTGATTTTTTATATATATATTTAAAGAGAGAGGACTGAATTCTACGCTTTTGAAATGTGGACCTCATATCAATAGTTCTAACCACACAGAGCAAGCAGGTGCTGTGCAAGTTCACATACAGCTCTGCCTTAACACACTTCAGTCCTGGCATGAAGCACTTCCATTACAGCTCTCTTTTAGTGGGAGAAGAAGAAAGTTAATTGTAATAATGCATTCAATGCAACTGCAGATAATATGTTAAATATGGATCAGATAAAGTAAAAAGCAACGCGTATTATTATTATTTACATGTTATGTGCATTTAAAGATTTGCAGTTGACACCCATAACCTCACAAACTGGGAATTTTACAGTGATTACATCAAACAACATTTACAAAAACTAACAGTATCTTCCTACCCTGCTGTAGTGGCAGTCTCACCAGCTAAGTAAAGGTCTAGTGAAACAGGTTTATCTTATTCTGCTCAGGAAGCACACCGCATCTGGGCAGCCAGCCAGAGAGAATGTGCTCCAAGCAAATGCCCTGA
This sequence comes from Emydura macquarii macquarii, assembly GCF_026122565.2. NCBI lineage: Eukaryota > Metazoa > Chordata > Testudines > Chelidae > Emydura > Emydura macquarii. Next base: position 17,948,373 of record NW_027131527.1, on the reverse strand, counting down.
AGCTGATCCTAGAGTATTCAATCCCAGGAGCTAACAAAAAGAATAATCTAGCCAACTGTAACCACTGAGATGGGTGAGAGGGAGAGAGAACTTTCTGATAACTGGATCACACACCATTTAGGACTTTATAGACTATAACCAGCACTTTGAACAGCATTTGGAAACAGACAGGTAGCTAGTGTAGAATACAGGAGCTCACTTCATTCATGTGGTGACCCACTACTTTCTGTATTAGCCAAAGCATCTAGGTCATTTGTAAAGATATAGCCCCAACCAGAGCACACTGCAGTAATGTAGCCTTGAAGTTGCAAGACAGAGATCATTGTGTCAAGATCAGCATTAGAGGGGAATGACGACAGCCTTTCAGCCAGTCTTAGATGAAAAGAGTATTAAGTGCCAGCTTTGCCACCTGGGAATACAACAGCAGCGCTGGATCTAATAAAAGCATAAGACCACAAATCAGACTTGCAAAGTTTGATCAAACACTTCAAAGAGAAGGTGTGTCATGGCAATAGCCATTTCTCTGGATATTTTCCTGTCTTTCAGTGTCACTTCCACTGAACCTAAGCCAGTTCACATTCTTATTTTGATCAGACACTGTGAAACACAGATAAAGAAGGGCTCACTAGCATATGAACTGACAGCTTATCAATTTCTTTGGTTATAAAATATATCAATTATAGAGACAGGAAATGCAAAGTTCCTTTTTTGCTCATTCATAATATATATGTGCATTTCACATACTAGATCCATAATATGACATGGCATTTTGACATTAAATGCTATTTATGTATCCCTTATCAGACACATGCTTATGTTAAAGCAACTTAATGGTAGTTATAATACCTGTAATTGTTGTAACTACCATAGAATTAGGCACTGAACTATAATTATCAATTCTCTGGAGGAGACAGCTTTAAGGAAAAAGGAAGTGAAGTGTGCGGCATATAAAATAATTAAAGACATGCCTGGACCGCTCCCTGCAGATGTCATGGAATCTATGCATTTCTTTAATATTAATTTGCATATCACAAAAAAATTTAACACTCGTTTACAGTGTAGAGTCATATTTAATTAGAAAGTGTTCACCATGCTTCATAATTAAAATACAACAAACCAGATTCTGACCTCAGTTATTCTGCTATAAGTGTGGCACAACTTCAGTGAAACCAATGGAGTCATTAAGGGCTAGATTCACGAAGGGATTTAAGTGACTAACTGCCACTTTAGGTCCCTAAACCCCAGAATCAGGAACCACTGGTGTCCACAAAACCCTCATTCAGCTGCCGCCTAACTCTGTAGATACCTAAACTCACATGGTACCTAGGTTTTTACAGTAAAAATTCCTTGGGTACAGATGTTTCTGCCTCTAGGCATCTGTACTGTTGCCTCATTCCAGGCATTCAGACGCCTAAGCCCCACTGCAATTCAGAAACCAGGGGAAGAAAAGCATTCTTCCACTTAATTGGCCTGCAAGGCCTGATCCATTAAGTGGGCTCTGAGGAATAGAAGGTATTTGAACAGGGCTCTACCACCTCCCAGGGAAGTACCCTGAACCACTGGGTTATGCAATAGTCTGAAGCGGGTCTCCATCAATCTCTCTCATTGAAGCTGTTCCACATTATGAGAGAGCGCAAGACAGATGACTCATGCATGAGAACGAATCTATAGTCTGGTGATTAATGCTCATCCAGGGTGCGGAGAGCCAATGATTTTGTTTCAATGATGCTTTAGTTATTTATCCGAAGTGGAACAGCTTCAACAAGAGAGATTGAGGGATCCTCACATCAGACTAGCACATAGCCCAATGATTAGGGCATGGACATTAGAGGTGAGTCCCCTATTCAAATATTTTCTCCTTATTAGGCAGAGGGGGAATTTAAACTGGGGGTTTCCCACATCCCAGGTAAGTGCCCTAACCACTGGGCTAAAACTTTTGAGAGAAGTCCTCATCCTTCCCCTTCATCTTCTTGCAAGAAACTTCTTCGGTGCCTGACTCCAACAGAGGGTCCACAGCTCAGAATCCCATGCAGAGAGAGGCACCAAACTCCCTGAGTGGAGCAGCATTAGGACCCAACCCTCTCCTTGGCATCTCCCACTAGCAAGCTTAGGTGGCTGCCCACTCAACTGGCTGGCTTTCATGAATTCCATTTTTAGGCATCTCTCTGCATTCATTAAAAACAACAAGAGTTCTATAGCACTTTAAAGACTAACAAATTTAATTTCAGTAGGCATAAGCTTTCATGGGCTTCAGCTCACTTCCTCAGATGCAGTTGGTAGAAATAATACAGCAAATATTGGCTGTAAGTAACAGTAGCCTGTAAGAAGTTCTAATTTACACCAAGTGCCTATGGCCCTACAGTCCCTTTAGGGCAGTTAGGGATCCCCTGGGATAGGGGAGCCCTAGCTACACCCTTCCCCCCCCACTACATCCCATATGCTGGCCACAGATGGGCATATGAACTGCTATATTGACAATATGCTGCCACAGGAGCCCGTGGAGTAAAGTGACCCTCCTCCCCTGCCCAGCTATAGCAGCTATTGGGCCACAAAGCCACTTCTTCCCTCTGCTTTGGAGCCCAGTTTCATACAAGGCTTATGGAGTAAGAGATGTTATGCCCTCAGTCTGTGGAATGTCACATTAAGGGACATATTTATGTCCTCGGTGATAACTACTCCTCAGAAAGGTTCTGTGGCTATGTGGATAGTCTTGCAGCTCCTACAGTGTGGCACTGTGGAGGCAATACATTCAGGGTCTGAACTCCATGTCCCACTGAAGTCCATAAAAAGACTCCAGTTGACCTCAGAACAAGAGGTACCTTGGTAAGTAACCGTTTTTAAATGTTCGCACTGAACTCTATTGTATAGCAACAAGATATAATTGCATAAATCATAAATAATATAATAAACTAATAATAATAAGCATATAAGAAAATATACAGAATCTAAGGTACAGTGTGGAAATAAATTTTTTATCCTTAAATTTTTATTGGTTCAAGTAGTTATACTAATAATTAACAATTTAAATAACCTCTTTACAAAAAATAGAGCAGAAGGAGTAAGAAAGGGAGGCTATATCTGACCAGAAAAAATTGATGGTACAATATAAAAAGAAGCTTAATAGAAATTTCCAACTAAAATAATTATATTGCTCTGTGCTTTTCCCACTGCCAGTTTTATAATAAGCTTCAGAATTTAAATATAGGGAAAGAGAATATAGAATTGGAATCGTGGGACAGATGGGACAATGAGAGGTCATCTAGTCCTGTTGCCTTATGGCAGGTCTAAATATTATCTATAGACCATCCCCAACAGGTGTTTGTCTAACCTGCTCTTAAAAATCTCCAATGATAGAGATTCCACAACCTCCCTAAGCAATTTATTCCAGTGTTTAACTACCCTGCTAGTTAGGAATCTTTTCCTAATATCCAACTAACCCACCCTTGCTGCAATTTAAGCCCATTGCTTCTTGTCCTATCCTAGACGTTAAAGAGAACAATTTTTCTCCCTCCTCCTTGTAACAACCTTTTATGTACTTGAAAACTGTAATCCTATAACAAATATTTATTATATGTAGAATTTACAAATAGCATAAAATACTGACAAGGATGGATTCCTGGGAAAAACTGCCTTTTAGCTTTTGCTATCCCCAAACTCTGTCTAAAAGGACAAAGTTATATAAAATGGCAATATGAATGTCATCCTGCACAAAATACATGTTATAGAATGGGAATGGGAATGCATTTCAATTTGCAAAGAACAAAGGGGAAAATACATAAAACCTGCTGATGATGTCATGAGCCAGAAACGATCATGCAATATTATAAATATTAACAAATGTGCCAGTCACTCGCTTGCAATGTAAAGGTTCTTGATCTTTATGGCTGCAGATTTAAAAAAAAAAAAAAAATGCTAACTTGACAAAAGACTGGGCACAATAAAAAGCCATGCTTTTATCTGTCATACGATGGGTTTAATTAGCATTATATTAAACATGTGTAGCATATCCAATGATATACTACACAAAAAGTAACTGGCACATTCAGTAAAACTAAGGGCCCAATTCTGCTTTTGTTGAAGTCAACAGTAAAATTCCTGCCAAATTCAAGGGAAGTATGCTCTGGCCCAGAGTCTTTTTGAATATAATGTGCTCAACATGCGAGTAAGAGTCCTCACCACAGCCATCCCTTATAGCATTTTCAGCCTGTCTGTTGCTGATTGACAGAGCAGCAATGAAGTCCATTTTACAGTAGCCCTTGGAGCTGTTCTTTCCATTTTAGACATAATGACAGAAAAGAGGTATAACAGAAACTCAGGAAAATTTACCTGAGAATGATCGTGGGGTGAAAAATGTTTTCTTCTGGACTATCTTGAAAGAACAAACTAGGCCATATACTTTACATCTTTCCTGATAATAAGCAAGCAAATCTGTATAGGTCATGTTGGTAAGACTGTGAACTACACATAGGCTGTTTATGTTTCCCCATACTGCCTCACCAATAGTTTGTACTATTATGCTATAATATACACTATCCCCACTAGCAATGAGGATACATAGAGTTCCCATGCTAACAAACTTCAAAGTGTAGCAGCAACCCTTTGTTTTGCAATCAGTGTGAATAACACTCATTTCCTAGCTGAATTAATGAAGAACAGTAGTGCCATGAGAGTGTTCATTCTCTTAGGGCTGGACAATGCTATCCCATTACTTTCTTTGCCTTGCATCCACCAATTTACAACTCAGAAAATAGCAAACAATCTGAAAGATCAAGTGGCAGACTGACAAATGCAAGGAGTGAGAAAAGAAAGCAAAAGAAAAACAAACAATTTCTATGCTAATTCAGTTGTGGGCTTTTCTTGATCAAAGAGTTAAAGGCCTAGCACTCAAAGGACACTGGATGTTCTTTCCCCCATACCATACTGTAAGTCATATGTGTTGGACATACAAGCCCTGCACTCAGCATTGCAATGCCTAACTGATTTAGGAACCTCAATCTCATTTTCAAAAGGGATGTAGGCATATGGGAGCCAAAACCCCAAAAGGCTTTTAGACTCCTAAGTGGCCAGATCATTTGAAAATGAGACATAGGCTCCTAAATCAGTTAGGTGTTACCTTGCTGAGCACCTCAATGTGTAAATATTTTTAAATATCTGGGCCATAGAGTGATGCAAAGCTAGTGTCTGTATGTATTGAAGAACACATGTTTTAAGATTACTAAGCCATGACAGAAAATCCTGAGTGGAAGTCTCCCCTGAATTTCTGGGGGACAACAGGAAAAGAAAGTATACAAAAGATGTAGCATGAGGAGTGACTGCTAAAGTAGCATTGCACAAAAAAGTTTGCAAACTCATATTTAATGGTTTTGATAAACCACCATTATTTTTGATCATGTGTCTGTCTCTGGTATTATGGAACACACTGTTGTCATTCTCTACAATAAATAGTCAAGCCTTTTGTTGCTGTTGAGGCTCAAGGTAAAATTTTCAAGAGTTACTTAGGCACTTAAGTGACCTAGAGAGTCAATGAGACTTAGGCTCCTGCATGACTCTGAAGATGGGAGTTAGGATCTTAAATCATGTTGGTATTTATGAAAATTTTACCCTCAGGATTAGCCATTTTGGTTTACCAAAACTGGTTGGTTGCAAATGAAACATTCATGCACTTTTTCTAGCTAGCAGATAAACACTCAGGAAATAGATAACGTATTTAGTGTACAGTATAATTTGGCTAATGAAGAGACCACATGCTTTTAAGGAAAACGATACATCATTAATACTGAAAAAACCCTCCCTTTTTATTTTTAAGTCCAACATCCTGTATCACCATCCTGTACAGATTTCAATGGGACTGTGTACAAATACAGCAATTTGCTTGCTTGAATGACAATGGAACATTGAGGGCCTCGTCCTTAAAATTGATCTATTACTGTAGGGGAGCCATTCTCCTAAGACATGGCAATGTAATAAAAATCATTAAAAGAGAATCTGTTTGAGATCTACTTTCTTCATGCTCATCCTACTGTATCTCTTTTTTGAAGAATATCATGAGAAAAGTACTTCTCATGGCATTTCCCACTACAACCACATGGTTTTAATCTGGGAAGTAAACCACAAGAAGAAAACCACATGTTTACAGCTTGGGAACACTAAGAAGAGAAACCATTCTTATGGCGTTTCGAACTAGAAGAGATACATTATGAAATCTCTTGGTAGTCCTGCACATCTCAGCTTTAGCATTAACTACATCACACAGCTTAGTCAGGTTAACATAAAAGCAACAAAAGCCAGGAAAATTGGTGAATGGAGTGACAAGGAATAGGGAAGTGTGTAAGATTTTAAATTTAATTTGAGTAAATAGATCATATTGAACTTGTGACAAAGTCTTATTTAAAAGATACAGCAGGTTGAAATGCCTGTCACATACAGGTGTCTTCAAAATCCCACTGAATAGACATCTGAACAACTAGATCTATACTGTATGTAAAAAGGTTGATAAATATGCTGAGTATCCAAACAAATTACCTGATTGTACTACAAGATAAACTGAAAACATAGCCACTCCACTTGATGAAAGTAAGGCCTTGATCTTGTAAACATTTATTCATTCATTCAAGTAGTTCCGTTGATGTCAATGGAACCATTCACTTGAGTAATGGACTATATACATGAGTAAGGGGTGTAAAACTGGATCCTAAGTGAGCCATTGCTCAAAGGTGAGGCAGCAGGTCTTACTATCTGCAGCTAGGGGAGGTCAGAGTGAACCCAATCAAGAACTGAAGGTAATAAAAATGTCAAGATACTATCAAATGAAACAGCTTTCTTAATTATACTATGATATTCATTGTTGGATTATCATCCTATCAGAACAAAAGTCCCTTCCTCGTATTCATCCCAAAAAAGGGGTAAGTACATTTCCTATTATTATAATATACTAAGAATGACCCAATTATACAATTTGAAAAAGACCCACAATAATTCTCTCTCTATTATTGAAGTCACTGAGTGCAGAAAATAGGTTGCCTCTAGCTACAAGAAATAAAAGTAACTTGATTTCACCTTAAAGTGCATGCTTAAATCTAATTAAGGCAATGGAACTGCTCGCATGCTTAAAGTTATACATCTGATAAATGCTTATCGCAAATGGGGTGGACTTAAGCACTTGGTAGGCAGCTGTGCAAGTAGAGAAAAGAGGAAAAAGGTCAAAGACACACTCCCCACATACCTCCATTGCAAAAAGAGAATTTCTTTTTATATTTGTCTGCTGTGCTTAGTAACTACATCTGAGCTAAACATTACTGAAAATAGCATGGTACTGAAGTTATTTCAAGGCACTGTCTGCATTTGCTCTGTGCACTGGGTGGGCAGGAATTTTCATTACATAAATCACTTTCAGCTAGACAGTAGGCTATAAAAAGGGAATTTTTTCCTCAACGATTTTAGTTTTGGAAGTTCTGAAGTGGCTATATACTGGGGAAAGTCCAAAATATTCTTTTTACTGCATGCACAGCTCTCTCTCCCTCTCTCTCTCTCTCTCACACACACACACACAGCTGGACTCCTACTCTTGAATGTTTATGTAGGCCAAGCTGTACACCCAGGGCGAGAGAACTGTTTATTAAGCTGTTGCCTCTGATGTGTATGCAGCATCAGGGAATGCTAGAGATGCCAGTACCTGCAGCACTATATGGGTCTTATTACTGGAAATGTGGCTTTTCTGGTTTTCCAATTTCCACCAAAATCAAGAGGGTTCTGCCTATTGATCCCTAGAACCTTCCCTGAAATTTCAGAATGGATTGGATGTGATGTTCAAAAATTGGTACATTCCAGATGAACAGACAGAGAAATGACTGATTTGATTGTAGGGCCTCAACTTTGCTCAACTAATTAAGGTCACTGAACAGTTCCCTTTATAAACACCCCCCTCACCCTGTTCATAATTGCTTATAAAACTTTGCCAATCTTTAATGGTTCTGACTGAAATTTTCCTTACTTGGTCTCTGCTTCAGGTTGATAGACTTCCTCCTCTTTACCCCTTTTGAAAAGGTGTTCGCAAAACCCATGAAGCCATATCCAGGAATGATGTTTCAAAAAGCGGGTAGTTTTGTCCATGTATGTCTCTGTCCCACCCCCCACCCCAATTATTATTAATAAGAACTCAATGTAGAACCTTGGGATTTTGGATTAGAAACATGCCTTAGAACTTTGGGGGAATTAGGAGCAGATAGTTGAGGCCATGTCTTTAAAGATGGGAGGATGTGTCATTATACTGAAATGGGTTTTCTGTCATGCTGCACAATAGACTGATTAAGGATGACAATGTACCCCTTAAAATGGATACAACATTTGCTCAATACCCAGAACCATCTGGAGCCTTAATTTGGAATTATTTTCAATTACTGAATACCTAGCTATCACTTTTTGAGTGAGATATCACAATACCTGTACATATTTGATTAAAAAAGGTAAAGCCAGATTCAGTGACAGCACTGAATTTCCCTGCTAGATTATCTTTAAGATTGGAAATAGTTTAAAATGAGATTTGTTTTAGTCCAAATTAGTTTTTCTCCCTCCTACACCCTATATTTTATATGTATAATAAGGAGGGCAAGTTTTCAGGTTGCCTTCATCACAGCCTCCAATATCGTCCTTGAAAAATGTGTATTGAAAGTTTTTATATCTGCAAAAGGACAGGCAAATAGGCATTTGCACGTCATTTCTGTGAAAATAAAAATCAGAGCAGAAAAATAGATACACTCATACCAAATTCTGCTCAGTTATGCTGGTGTAAATCCATAGTAATGCTGCTGCTATTAGTGATGTTACACTGATCTGCAAAATGAGACCCTGGATTTATACCAGCATAGTTAATAGGAGAAATTGGCTCTTGAAGTCTAAATTAGTTACACTTTCACCCCAAATGTGGAAATCAGTAGAACAACAACACACATCACTATCAAAAACTCAGAAGCCAACATTTCCTTTTTATTATGGCTAACAAACAACATAGATTTTAATTTTGCTCAGTTCACATCATCATCTGTCTCTGACCTGAGCCAGTGTTTTAATGGTTCTCACTGTGGTTGAGATTTCACTTCATTGTATTAATCGGTATTGCTTTAGAAGAAAACATCAAATGCTGTGAAGATGCCTTTTATATTCAGACCAAATCTTTTAATTTACCATGGTAATTATTAAGATGAATCATTAAACTAAGGCTGTCAGCTGTGTTCTGTTAAAAACAAACAGGCTCCCGTGCTCAACATGCTCTAGCTGGTTTTAGTTCAGTAAGTTTGAGAGTGAATTATCATGAATTTGCTGGGTGATGAAGTTTACTTTTAGGCCTCCTCCAACCATGCAAACCACACAATAAGGTTAACCACTGTAATTTGATTTAGGGGGAAACCAAAATGAGTTATGGAAACTAGTTTTATTCATGATATATTGGCTAAGTTCAGAGTGGTTGTTTGTATGTTGCTTTGATCAAAACTAAAATAAAATCTTTGAAAACTAAAGCCACAAGAGAACTAGTTCCAAACCAAAACTATGAAATGCAAAAGTATTGATTCAAGCTGAGAGTTAAACAGCATAAATTGCCTATTTCCACAATGGTGTAAAAGTTAACTCAACGGTGTTGTTGCACACTTAAGTGAAAACTAGTCTGCTATAGATCACATTTCAAAAGGGAAGAGTTCTAAACCTCAGATGATAATATTTCAGTTCTTAAAGTGGCTGGACATAGCCCCTAAACCTCAAAGAAACCACAAATAGATTATACTGTGTATTAAATTTAGGGTATATTCAGATTGTGATGTGCTGGCTGTTAGACCACAACTCTCACTAAACTCACTTATTTATTTTTGCATCCAATTTCGCTTCAGCAATTTGATGTAGGTGCAAAATTATAGACCTTGGGGGGAAAAAAACCAAAGAATGTTGATTTCTGTAGGTTTGTAAAATGCCATGAACATTTGTGGCACCAAGCCTTCATATACCAAAATATGAACATACCACTTAGTATGATCCCAAGTAGGCCATAATATTTATGTTAAAACCAGAAATATGTGAAAAATGAGCCATATTTAGGAACACACACATTCTACCCTTAAATGTATGTGCAGGACATCCGTTAACGCTAGTGGTGATTGCACACATTTATCCAAAGAACAGAATTTGGTCTTTGAACTGAAACCAGTGAAATTTGTCTATTGTCTATTTGTCTATTGGGCCAGTTTCTTAAGGCATGAAGAGTTACTTGTAGCTTAGTTGTAATTTTTGAAGTTTCTGTAACTGAGCAGCAGTTTTTGCTGGCAAAATGACTTGTACCTAGAAATAGAAATGTGCATAGCAAAGTCAACACAGGAAGGAAAATGGGGCAATTTATTTCCACGTTAAATCTCATTCAAACCCTGATTCAACAGCAGCAATAGCTCCTGTGATATATTTCGTTTTAATGATGTCACATACATAAAAAGATGGCCAGTTACATTCTTTCAACACATCACACAGAAGAGCGAGCAGCGAGAAACATACCATGCTTGCAGCAATCCAGAGCTGCTTTGCACTTACACAGCACTTCAGACAATCAACCTAAGGTCTTCTCCTCAGTGGAGACAGAACTACCTGGATAGGAAGCAGACATACCAACAGCATGAACTGGGAATAGTGGTGTACAGTGTATTGCAGCTATGAGAAATATGCTTGTTTTTAACATTGAAAAGTGTGGCTCAGTCAAGTGCCATGCAGAAATTGTGACTGGCTTTTTAGTTCTCACTATGGGCTGCTTTTTCCATGCTCTGAGTGGAGGGGTAGTAATTTGCTACTGGCCTTTATTAGTAGCAAAGTATCACTTCCCTGTAGTGATTCAGCTCTGCTGGCTGATGCATTGGAAGGTAGAGGGTTTGGAGCCAAGACCCCACTACTCCATGCCTACTTCTCTGGGTTAGGGGAGTCATGGGCATGCATGCTCAGACCTTAGGTCCAGGTAGCCCATAAGGAAACATGTTTGAAGTTACACTAGTCTTTTATGAGCCAGAAGACACTGGAATAATATTATGAAGACAATTTGGGTATTGATCAAAAGCAATTCCTCCAGCCAATGAAGGAATTGCATTAATGGCCTGTACATTGAGTTACAGCCTGAATTAGCTGGAAGGATGCAGCACATGAACTGGATAGTGAGAATGTTTTTTTGTTAAAAAAAAATTATGTACCATGTTAGATGTAGACAACAGGTCTGGGAAAGACTAAGAAACAACGGCAGTCTGAGAGAAAGCTATTGGCTAGCTAAATGATGCTAATCTTCCTTAAACCAGTTTGTTTTCTGGCCATTCTCAACTCCTTAGAAAAGGGTTTAAAAACCCTTCTAGACTTGGCAGGGTTTTGTGGGAGTATACATGGAACCATAGATCTTAGTAATAGAAAAGGTATATTAAATTATTCAATCCAAGCTTAATCTGTGTAGCTTTTAAATTGCTAGTGCTTTGCCTACAAAGAAGTCACTTTAGCAGGGAGTTCCCAGCACTTGCTTTTGGTGACTTATTCCACTATCTAATCCCTCATGCTCAGGAAGTGTTTCCTGATATTCAACCTAAATTCTTCTTTTTAAAAAGGACTCTTGTATATCCTGAAGTAAATTTAACACAGCAAATAATTCCTCCCTTATTGGAGAGAACATTCCTTAAATATTTGTACTCTCCCCTCCAACTTTACTTAGTTGTTACTTAGTTCAGATTTTACATACAACCTGCAATCCTTTTCAGTAAGCAAAATACGCGCCAAAACAGAAAATTTCTGAAGTTTACAGAGAGTCTAAACAGTAGAATTTTCAAAGTCATATAAGGGGATTTGGTTGCCTAATTTCCATTAAATGTATTTGGATATCCAAGTCCCTTAGGTGGCTTTGAAAATCTCAACCTACATATTTGATGGTATTTCTGTTTGCAATACCTAAAGGTAAGGCCAATTATGTACTCCCACTAAACTGAAAGATTAAAAAATGTTTAATTTGTATAGGATATGATATTCATACAGTTTGTTGTTGCATTGCTTCTATTATGCTCTAGGCACTTGCCATTTTAACATGATCATATTAATGTTATAAATTACTTTTAATCATCACCAGATCATGAGATAACTAATTACATATTTTAATATTACAGTAAGGTATAATTAACGATTTTCTATATTTCCTGCCTATAAATATGATCTCTTTTGAAAAGACTTAAAATGACTTTAGTTGCCAATACCCCTCAACTTTGCTGGTTCTTCTCTGGGCTGCAACAGGATAGGAGAGAAGAGAAACAGAATAATCAGAAGAAAAAAAAATAAAGAAAAAGGACAAAGAGGTAAAATTGTAAGAGCTATGAGGCAGTACTTTCTATGAACTATTTTCTCTGTGCATTCCTGGAAGGCATAACCAGTCACCTGCTGCTAGTTTTAATTGCCATTGCTATCCCCTAGAATATCCTCCTGTTTTTACTTTTTTGGTGGTGACATTGTGTTTGTATAAGTAGCATTAGGGGACTGAAGTTTTGATATGAACTAGCAATTTGAGTGTGTGGATGAAAACTAACTCTTATAATTATTTTATCGGCCCAAAATGTGGCAGTTAAAAACCCCAATATTCACCATATGAGTTCTCTCTATTCATATCATGAAATGTCTGGGATACATATACTGGATCCAGACCTACATCCTGCCATGAAATAGGCCTTCATTAAATGTTCACTCCAGTCAGTCTTCTAAACCTAGAAATCTCTTGTTTTTCCCGGACAACATTACATTGCCTGGCTTTGGTTAGCTGTGTGTTACGGTTATAAAGTTTACAGAACTTTAAAATTCACCTGAAAAAGGGTTACTTCTTTATAAATGTTTAAGAATTATGAACAAAGTAAATCTCCAATGTTAAAGTAGTAGGGTATGAACATATTTATAATCCTGCCTTACTGCTTTTAAATACAGTTCAATTCCTTGCCAAACGTTTTCTCAGGCAGTTTCTACAATTCCTCTCCATTTCCTTTACATTCCAAATGTAAACATGTTCTAAGGAAAAATACAATAGTTTTTTATTATTTAAAACCAAGAATATATGCAATAATATATATGGGTCAGATCTATGGTTTTATATCAAATCTGAAAGACTCCTAAAAAACCCTAAAGATGATGGTCTGAATTCTAAAGTTAAAGAGGCATCTGTGCAGAAACTGAGATAAGTTGAATGCTTCCAAACAGAGATCTGAATAGATATTGATGTATGGCTGATGCTGGAGTGCTTACACACTACTATACTAACTATGCTTCCAACTACTAGAGCTGTGCAATTAAAACAATATTTTGTGAACAAAAGGGATTTGGCTTCTTAATCAAATACATGTAACAAGGCAAACATTTACTTTTGTCCTGTTGTAATTTTACTAATTTCACCATTAGCAACAGGTTTGTTTTTAAATGATAGATTTCATGTGGAGGAACAACTGAAGTCATGCATAATAATGCAGAGCACTTAATATAACACTACACTGTCAAGTTTCACACTACTTATTAATCCTCCCTGTACCGTATGAAGATGCAAACATGCATCATCTCCTTTTCTACAGATGGGTATGTAGCACCCGTCAGGAGTATCCCTAAAGAGGTAGACTCCACTTAGTCCATCCTCCTCAGGAAGGCCTACATCAGACCAATAGGCCCTGAGATTTTTGCTGCTTCTTTTCGTCTATTACAGAGCACTAAGTGGGGAGCTGCATCTGCTCCTGCAGCTGGCAACCAATCATCTGTAGCTAAGGTCCTTCCTCTGAACACTGAGACTGTCCAAAATCCATGTATATGTCTGGGCAGTCTCAGCCACATGCAGACATGCTTGAAATTGGTTACCCTGGTATGTCAGTCAGGCTCCAAAACCAGTAATAAACTCCTCCTTCTCCTCCTCTGGTCTGGTGATCACAGGATCACAGCATCCAGGTGTGGAAGACTTTTGTGGTCCTGATTGGCTCCCAGCACAGTGCTGCAGGCAAATATGTTACTTTGTCATTTTTCCTTACTGTTGTTTCTGGGCTGGTGCTTATAGAAATGGCTTTTAATAGGCCTTCAAATAGCAGGAGGCAGGACAAGTACATTACAGTAGAATCCATTCACCTGCTGTTCGAGCCAAGCTTGTGAAGAAGGCAGTGCCTCATATCACTCAGACCAATTAGGAATCTGCATGACTGACTTGGCACTGAGTAGCTACTGAGACTAAAAAAGGGAAGCGGTTTACATTTCTCCTATCCTGGGGGTGGTTTAGTCCCTGCCCTGGACAGATCAGCTCCCAACGCTGTCCTAACTTGCACCCTAGCAGCAACTAGCTCTAAGAGGGGGCCAGCACCCTTGATCAAAGGCTATTTGATTTCATTTATGATGACTTTTCAGTTATTTTGTAATCCTGGAATTCCAAAGCATTAAGAAATAATTATTTGATAAATAACTAATTCCACAATGATTCATAAGTATATTTAAATTAAATCACAGCAATTCTTTATCAGAAAGGTCCTCTTCATATTATTTTCTTCAGTTTTCAGTCCCAGCAGCACCACCTAATGTTGAATTCCCAGCAACATTCTTGAATAGAATTGGAATGTGCCAGTTTTCATATTAGAAACAGCAGAGGTTTTAATACTTTTCCATCTCCTTCAGCCATGACATAATGTCCTGTGGTGAAGCTCTGGAATACTATGCCATCTTTTACATGGCATGCAACACCAAGATCTTCATCCTGAGATTCAAAACATATCTTAAGAATTTTTTTGACAACTTAGATTTACTATGTGGAAAGTATAATTGTTCTTCTAGCAAATTAACATTTCCATGCATCAATACAGGACTCTCTAAAGCTTCCTGGTTAAAGACAAAAGTTCTCTACTCTACATTTAGCGGATTTTAGATTAATGGATTTTGTGCATTTGTCTGGTGGGATAGAGGGAAGAGTCATCAGTACTAAGAAAAAGAAGAAAGTTCATCCTGATTATAGCAATGAGTTCCATAGATGGGTACCATTCCCCCATGTATCTTTGTCACCAGCTCTGATTATCAGCACCCAGCACAAAGGTAATTACATCAGACTTTCTCCTCATAATATTCGCTGGAAGGTACAGAAAAAGTGTTTCTGTAGATATTTGGGCTCTTGCCTATTAAAGGTTTTGAAGATGAAGGTCATGAATTGGATCTGAATCTGAATAGGGAACAAGCGCAGTTAGCAGAGTACCAATATGATGTGATGTATCAAACACTGTAGTGAAATACAGTAAAACCAAGTTATGCCAGCCATATCATGATAACAGCTGAAAGAAAAATATATAATTCTTAATCCTGGTTTTTAATAAAACTATATTTTGAATGGAACTGGCTTTTCAAATGACTTTTCCCTGTAGTATGGAAATGTGACTGTGTGTCTATTTCATATACACAAAGTTATGTAAAATGTGATCCTGGTTAAGATAATCAGTTCCATTATTATATGTAATTTGTCATAGTGGAATATAATATTTTAACTGCAATGCATCAAAGTAACCATTTATTTTGATTGCATTTTTAATTTGGCTGTTCATTCTAACGGTTGCTGTGTCATATGATTTAACTGTTTTGGTTAAATGATACCTTATTTGTACTATAGTCAATCCTAGAGGACACAAATACAGCACTTTTTGTTATGTTTTTAAAACCTTAACATTAATGTTCCAATGTTCAATCTGCTTGGCTACTTGCAGAGACTGCAGTGCTATGCCAATTCGTCTCCTCCCAACCACAAGGTAGGCTGTCACAGCATCATCCTAATATATAGACATACAAGTAGACAAACTTCTATATTCCAAATATGTTTGATGGGGCAAGTTTTCCAAACACAGCAACATGTAAAACAGCATTTTATCTTCCACTTTATGTGAACCATAGGTGGAGAGTAAGAATGCCATTATGCTAATCCAATTTCAGAATGGGATTAATTTTTTTTTTAAATGGCTTCTTTGACTGTGTAATTGCTATTTCATGTGAATCTGAAAATGGAGCAGAGGGCATTGGAGGGTACATTCTAATGGCTTCTACCCAGTTTTAATTGAAGGGGTGGACCGAGTGAGGTCAAATATCAGCTTCTATTTTTTATTTGATTTTCACTTGAATAAATTGACCAGATACAGAATCCTGTTTTGTAGGCTTTAAACTGCATGCATAATATTTAGCTTGACAGGCACTCTATGTAATAATCTAAATAGTAAAAGTCTAGACAAAGAATAAGTAAATTTAATCCTGGTATATATTGCTGAGGATTAAAGAAGCAGCACATATTATAAAAACAAAAATAAAAACCCTGAAAATGCCTGTGCCAATAAGTATAAAGAACTGTATTTAGCGAAGGTAAAAGTTTATCTAGGCAGTGATACCAGATTGATGGAGGCGCTTTCTCCTTCTTAATCTTCTATTAAAATGGCAAGGAAGTATTAGTTTGTTTAAATATCCATGACAAAAATTTTCTCTCTGTAAATGTAAGCTTTTTTCAGTTTCTTCAAAAACAGAATCATCAGCATTACTCTTATTTTGATGGATTTATGGAATTGTTTTCTTTCTAGCTTCCAATCAAAACATTAGCAAGACACAAAACCTTCACATATCAGAGATCTCAAGTTCTTCCAAGAGTTGAGTGAAGACTCTGTTCTTCAGAAAGTTCCCTAAGATTGCTCATTTTAAGCCACAAGAAAAGCCTTATTTATGGAGGGTGTATGGAGGAAGACAATATATAGCATTCACAAACTCATCAGCTCTAGAGTTTCATTGTCTTGAAACTGTAACTTAAAATTTAAATCATAACATGTTTTTAAATTATTGTTGGAAGCTTCCATCCAGGTTATTTTAATTTTTTCTAAACTGCCTCTCATTATGGTATCACAGTCATACAACAATTAACACTGAATGCGCCCTAAATGGCAGTTGTCAAATAGCCTTCCATGTTGCTGATGTGCACGTTTGTTTTCCCCCCTCACTTACCTCCATTTCTTCTTTCTGTCTCCTGTCATTATATTTCTTCTCACTTTGTGGGTTGGTCTGAAGATGTCATTACTAGAGAACAACTTTATCAAATTGGTAGATTGTGTATTTAGAACTTAACCTGGTCGGGCTCAGTTTAATATTCTCTAGTTCCACAATGGGATTCCTCCTGCTGAAAATGCTTTGCCCCTAAAACACTTAACAGTCTTATCTTAGGCCAGGCTTGTTTGCCATATGGCTGTGGAGTGCAACCATATTGGATGATTATGAATGGATAGACGGTCTCTCAGCTAGCTTGACCCCAGCCTACTAAATGTCTTGAGCATCAGGACAGGAATGTTAAATTCAATCCAGAAAGTTTGAAAGTTAAACATTTGGAAAGTTTTAAATTGGTGAGTGTAAATGTAAGTACAAGAGCTAGGCTGTAGCTATTTGAGAAATATCAGAAAAAACCCAAACATCCATGGCAAACTATAGATACCCTCCATCTATAGTCCTGTGCCACGGGGTGGAGGAAGAATAGGATAAACTAGAATTTCTGATGGGGATGCAGAGCTCTCATGCTCCAGAGTTTCACCATAGGTGGCATGCACCCTGGGATTCCTTTTAATATTGAAACCTAAGATATCAGTAAAAACTAGTGAAAAGGAGGTGCAACAACATAAGTAAAATTGGTGGTGGGGGCAGAGGGACCTGGAGTTAATATGCAAACTACTAAATTGTTTGGTACATGTGTAACAGCAAAAAACTGAGGGAGACGTGTCCCTCCATCTTCCTTCCCATTCTCTTCCAAGTGGCTCCCGTTGAGTGAAATGGACAATCAGATTATGGAGTTCTATACAGCCTATACCATGAGTGACAATTCAAGCAGTCAGAGTTGTGCTTGTGGGCAGAGCCCTCTGAACCACACATCTTCATGTCTGTAATAATCATAAAGGGAGGCTGAGAAAAGAAAGGCATAGGGCCCTAAGAAGCCACAGGAGAGTTTGTAAAGGACCCATGAAAACATTAACAATGCACTGTTCTTTAAATAAGTTCCAATGAGAAAGGCTAGCTTTTAAAAAGGTAACAATTCATTTTCACCCATATCATAAAACCCCAAAAGTTCTGCAAGTTTTAGGTAAAAATATAAAAAAATATAAAAATCCCATGATAATTTACTTCTGATAACTTGCCTTGCTCCTGGTTCCTGGGACAAGCCCTGATCCTGCTATTTAGCCCCTCCCCTGGCTCCACTCCAGACTCATCATCCTGCCTTAGGTCCTAGTTCCCTACTCCACTCCTGACTCCTCGCCCTGCCTCTGTCCCATTAACCTTACTTTAGTTGGTTAGGCTTACTTACTTACTAAAGATTGAGTCAGCCTAAGTAAGTAAGGCTGAATCAGCTGGCTCTGACCTGTGATGGATCGTCTATCTCAACTCTGTTGGAGGCCCAGTACAATTTGAGTTGCTTGACCACTGTCCTACAGGCCTAGCATAGCTTCAGTTACTTGCTTGGCTATTCTGACCCCTGTAGCATGACATCTTCCACTTGGCAGAGATGAATAGGATTACTGAGTAACCTTGTAGAGGTCTCAGTTTCTGTATACCACAGCACAGAAGACAAAATACACAACATATATTGCTTGCAGCTGCACATAGATAACGATGATAGGAACAAGTTATCCTTGAATGTCTGGGGATACTATACTGTTTCATTGCCAAGGGGCATACTTTTACACTGCCCCTCCTATCACCAGATGTAGTTCTGACAACCTTAATTATCATGGTGAGAATGGAATGTAGTTAAGGGTGAAAACCCAATGTAGGTAATTAGCATATATGATAATGAGTAGGGAGGTAATTAGGTGAAAGTTGTTTATGGAAGGGTATAAGAAGTCACTACTTAGACAAAGGGGCACGCTCCAACACCTGACTCTGCGGGAGGTGCTGCCGGTCAGACCAGAGGATCTATTGACTCCCTAGCGGGGCCCCTGACGAAAGCCTGCTGAATAACTGCTTGGCTCTCTAGGCTTAGAGAATATGATATATTGTAATTAATTTTACGCTTTGCATTTAACTAGTATATTTATAGAAAACCTTGCACATTAAACCTTATTGATCTGCAAATCGGGTGTACCATGTCTCACTGGTATCCACACTGATCACTAAGTGTCCAGTATCAACAAACCTGATCCTACAGTGGAACACTAGACAGACTGATACTCCTGGCTTTGACCCTCTAGACCAGGGGTGGCCAACCCGCGGCTCGCAAGCCACACGCTGCTCTTTGCTCCTTTGAATGCAGCTCGCAAGCTCTGAATATTTGCAAGCTATTTGCATGCCGCTCTTTGCATGCCGCTCTTTGCCGCTCTTTGCTCTGAAATTGACAAGTAGTGTGGAGGGGGAAGTGAAATTGACAAGCTGCCCCCGAAATTCTCGGAGGGTAAGATAGGAGGGTAGCTTGTCAATCGAGAAGTGAAATTCACAAGCTGTCGCCGAAAATGAGGGATCAGTGCAAATTGTTGGCGGAAGGTAAGGAAAATGTAGCTCTGAGCATTATCAATAGCTATTTTTGGCTCTTCGTCTCTGACTAGTTGGCCACCCCTGCTCTAGACTGAACTTGGACAAAATCCTCTCCTGGGCCTCAACCTGTATCCAGAGTCCTGACATGCCAATGTTCCTGTATCACCTGAAGGTTTCCATTGTTCTGAACAGCAAAATAATTTAGAAATCTTGGGCCTCATTTTCAGAAGTGCTGAGAACCATAACTCAGTGGAAATAAACAAACGCTGTGAAAAATCAGGTTGAGATCACGTCTAAAGCCGTCCTTGTTAAAGTAAAAATAATTACATAGTTCATTATTTTTTAGAGAGCGGAACTTTCCAATCTTGCTAAGAATTTTCAGGCTCTTCCTTCTCTGCTCTCAACTGTATCCTGGAATTTGCAGTCCTGGTCTCTGGTGCTCTAAATCTGGTCAGCATAATTTATACATGCTTATCAGTGACTCATTCATATACTTAAAGATCTCAAGAATGAATCACATCTGTAACTGTGTGCTGAATTCCTATTACAGTCTATAAAGGCAGGCTCACATCAGTGTACTATAGAACAGAGTAGACAACTACTCCAAATAAGGGAGACTTTGATGTTAAAAGAACTGCCTAGTAGCTTGAGCTTTCTGCAGAGGATAACTTGATTTTAAAAAAGATTTTAATTACTGTTTATTTACTGTTTTCTGTATCATCTCCCCATTGTGTTTCAGTTTCACAGAATTAACAACTAGCATGATATGATTAATAAACATGTTCATTATTAAATGTACTGTTTAGAGTATATTGTTACAGTTATGACAGCTTGTTGTCAAACCAACTTGGAGGAGGAAACATCACTCAGCACAATGCCACTGGCTGCAGCCTATTTGTATAAATTGACCTAAACCTATTTTTTCAATGTCAGATGACAAAAATCAAAATGAGAATGGGCTGGCAGCATACATTTCAGCTATACATTAAAAGACTTAGCATGGGAACTCTGCCTTCTAAAGTCAGAGTTCCAAACACGGAAACCACACAAAACTAATGATAATTGATATCACATGTTCTTTATCAAAGCTTCCTCAAGAAAAGCAGCTTAAGGGAAAATCCATAAATGTGTCTTGACCACAGTCTGCCAATCTTCTTCCGCATTGGAGCCTTTAGCTAATTTGTTAGTTTAATTATTATAGGCCCAGGAAAGTTTGCAAAAGTGATAATCCTGCATTCTTTGATTGCTGATAATTATATAAAGTGGTCTTTATGAAGTAAAAATAAACCTTGACCCTTCAGTGTAATAACTGAATTCTAGAAATTAATTTCTCTCTAAATCTGGAAGCATAGGCTTCTACTACTACTGACTGTGAACCTAAAGTAGAAAAATAATAAACACTGAAGTTCTGAAATCAATAATGCCATGACAGACAAGTTTAGCTACCGTCTATGGAAATTTGGGATTAAAGATGGGTTAAACTAGGTGAATGGGGATTTGGCCTCTGACATTTTAGGGGAATATAGAGGGTTGTAAGGTAGTTGCTTCTAATGTGCCAGTTACATATCTTTAATAGGATAGGAAGTATGGACTATTGCAATATTCTGGAGGAATTAGCAGGTCAAATGGAAGAGTAGTAAGGGGAGGAGGAAGTAGTAATTGAAGAGACTGGAGATGATTACAGAAGTCTTTAAAGGAGTCTGTGCATCCGGCAAGTCATAAAACGGACCAAGAAGCAAAAAAACCCAGAGGTTAGTAACTTAATAGACAACCCCCACCCCAAACATACGCAGGTATATACAAAACCCACCAGAAAATGTTAGTTACATTAACAGAATCAGTAACCATCCCAAGCCAGCTATTGATATTACCAAGCATAGTAATGGTTTGAAATTGTGCTATAAATGAATAAATAAAATGTTATTTATGCATTGAGCTAGACAACAGTTAACCAAGGAAGATGAAGTGTATATCTGAAGGCACTATTGCTGAAGTCCTCTTTAGAAAAGAAATATTAGAATGAGAATGTAATAGAGAAGAATGAGGAAATGACAAAAACTGATAATCAATGGTCAAATACTTTTATATCCATCATAGCTCATTTGAGAACATTCTGGTCTATCACCTCTAACCTTTCAACTCCTCCAAACCAAACTGTTATCACAAAATAGGAATAATTTTGCAGCAAAGTTCTTAGAGAAGATCATACCATGTGTTGTTAGAAGTTCTATAAAAACAATACGCCATATCTTCAGCTAACATAAATCAGGGTAGCTCCACTGAAGTCTGTGGAGAATTGAATGGGACAAGGAAGGCAGCTTGGCAAATATTTTTGGGGAAGATGTTCTGAATATGGAACAATAAATGCATATATATGCCTGTGAGAGAAGCAGATGAAAGGGAAAGTAAGAACCTCAAAGCAGGTGAGGGTAGGACAACTGAAGTGATGAACAAGAATGATGATTTTGGAAACAGCATTTTGGATGGACTAAAGCATTGGGGTAAGAGGATGGCAAGACTGGTATAAAAAAAGACCAAAGAAAATGAAATTGAAGTACTTATGCTACATGATTAGGGTATAGACAAGCAATGTCACTGGGACAAAAGAGAAGGGTTGATTTTAGAAATGTTGTGTAGGAAGGAATGACAACCTGGATATAGGTGTGGGGAAAGTGGGGGGGGGGGGGAGAGAAAGAGAGAAGTTGAATGTTAAACTATGGGCCTTGGAGAATGGTTTTGTCAATTTTAAAGACATGGAGGTATCAGAGAAAGTTTGGGAGGAAAGTTTGAGATGGTTTTGGTCAAACTGATATGGAGATGATGGTGAATCATCCAAAATGAAATGCCAGAGAGACAATGGGAGATGCTAGATTGAAGAACTGCAGATGTTTTGTGAATGCGGTATATTCAATAATTATCTGCATAGCAGTGGCAGCATAACCGATAGAAATGATGAGGTCTCCTAAAGGAAGGTGTAGAGAATGAGTCTGAGTGTTGACTCCTCTGGGACTCCAAAAATGAAGTGAAGTGAAGAGGAGGAAGAGCCACCAGAACATCAAAGCAGTCAGAGGAGATAGGAGGAGAACCAGAAGGAGGAGATTAGCAAGTTAGGGAAACACAGGGTAATGAGGAACAACAGTGACAAAAGGAACAGAAACATTGAAGGATGTTAGAAAAGGCCTTGAGACTTAGCTAAAAGCATCATCATTTGAGATTTTTTTTCAAGGTTTCAGTAAAGCACAGAGGGCAGAATCCAGATAGGAACAGATCCAGAGTCTGATGGTAAGTCTACACTATAAGCACTACAGCGGTACAGCAACCATGCTGCAACTACGCTCCTGTAGTACTGTAGAAACTTATTACAGGCTTCTCCCATAGTTGTAAATCCACCCCCCTCAAAAGGCAGTAGCTAGGTCACTGGAAGATTTTTTTCCATCAACCTAACTGCACCTACAGTTGTAAGGTTAGGTTGACCCATAGAGCGTGAAAGCTTTTCACAGCATTAGCTATGTAGCTTGGTTAACTTAAGTTTTAGGTGTAGACCAGGCCTGAGTGAGAAAGATAAGTGACTGAATAACACATGTTCAATGAATTTGGTTGAAGAGAAATAGGGCCATGATGTGGCTTTCCCCCCAGAATGCTTGATATCAAGGGATACGGTTTTTGAGCAAGGAAGTACTTCCTCTCAGAATAGGGCCAAGCCTCAATGGTGATGTAGACCAAAGATGTGAAGGCTCTCTTGTTAGATAGGGACTTGATTTATTATGATGAATTAAAAAAAAAAAAGTACCATGCAAATTAACATTTTACACAAAATGCAGCATAGAAGATCTGGTGAATTACCAATTAAAAAGATGATGTACAATGAATCAGAGCAACAAAAATGACATTGCTGTTACAAAAACCAATTATATGGATTACAAAAACAAAACGTGTCCCTTATTTTGACCTTTCCAGAACCCTGTGGCACTTTTTTCACAAACTAAAACTCAAGAAGGAATTGAAAGAGGTGGTATCTTCTTTGCTTTTCCCAGGACCATTATGTGAAGTCATACTCTTCATTAATATCTTTCCGTGTTTATGTAGGAACATCCACTGCATAAATCCTTAACTGTAGCAACAGCTAACTCCTGAACAATTTGGAATTAAAAGTCTCAATATCCAAACTTCTCTCAGAGTACCACTTTGTAATAAGTACTCTAAATTAACTTTTCTTCATCAGCAAAATTTATGATAAACACATTGAATTTATAGATAATGAAATACCTAGCATCTACGCCACAAATCCAGTATCTATTCACAGCCACCCTTCCTAACATAATAAAATATGTCTTAGAATATGCCAAACAATGGAAAAAGGGCATCTTTTCATGCCATTTCTCCAATTACCCATATTAAAAATTCATCCATGGAATAACTCCATTGGTTTCAATGAAGTTACCTGGGAGATTAATTTGGCCTAATATCTGCAGCAGTGATGTCAAGATTTGCTAATTATCATTCACTAGTGTGGTGATGCAATACCTAAACAAAGGTTTTTGGATTTTTTTTTCCCAATGTATGACATCAAAACAGCAGAAACCACTGAGTTATTTAGTCAAAATACTCAATCTACTGTCCCATCCCCACACCTCAGCCTCCAAACACCCTCATATTTTCCTATATTTCTTGAAGATATCCTACCATATGGCAGCAAGGGTGAATTATGGGAGATATGGAAAAGAGAAAAGGAATACCGAGTGAGAAAGTAGATCCTTACACAACACAGCAGAATTTGGCATTTAATAATTTAAGTATTTGTGAAATGTTTTATCAATAAGGTAATATAAAACTCAACCTTAACTGCAGAGTCACAAGAGCCTTCATAAAACACAAAATGTATTTTTTTTATGAATGGGCTGAAGTACCAAAGCACAAGGATAAACTAATTTGGACTGTTAAAAGGTTTAGGGACTTTTAATTTTTTAAAATATAGTAACTTTAAAAAAAGTGCATAAGATGTTTCTTTGTGCAGAAAGGGGTTAATAACATACAATCTTTAATGAACTATTTTCTTTTGTGGAAACAGAATGGCCCCTTGGTGCAGCTATAGTCTCTTTTGTAAATATACATAATGATATGTAAAATGCATATTATTTACAAGGCAGTCATTAAGATCTAAAGAAAGAGTCTCTTAATATTTATACTATAGTTTTCAAATATTATGATTAAAAAGCAAGTCAAAATTGCATAGAAAAACTGAGCTGTAACACCATCAGAGATGTAATTCAAACCTAAAAGCAAGAAAATTTAACATTAAGAAACTTTTTTTTGTAGGGCTGTGAGTAAAAACATTGTAAACACAGACACACATACTCTACTCTGTACTGTGTATGCATACAGATCTTATGAATGTTCATAGGAATCACACATATCCATTGAAATGAAAGTATAAGAATATAAGAACAGCCATACTGGGTCAGACCAATGGTCCACCTAGCCCAGTATCCTGTCTTCTGACAATGGCCAATGCCAGGTGCTTCAGAGGGAACGACTAGAACAGGTAATCAAGTTATTGTAAGTGGAGTATGTCCCATAATATGCAAGATCACTCACCATTTTGGATACCCGTACATATCTAATTTATAATGTAATTGTGTATGTATTCAAGCTGATATTTAATATTAGGGCTAGGAAACTAAGGCTCCAGTCCTGCAGACACTTATGTATGTGCTAATTTTATGTACATGAGTATCAAAACTATTATTTATTATTTGTATTATTGTACAACCTAGCAGCAGTTTCATTGACTTAAATGGGACTGCTCACATGCATGAAGTACCTGTGTAAGTGTTTGCAGGATTGGGGACTAAAGTATTCCATAGGTTGTCAAAAATGCTCCAACTTGGGAACCTATTGATATCAACTGTAACTGAGGCTGCTTAGTACCTCTGAAAATCAGAGCAATTATTTAGGCATTCAGATACAGATTCATTTGGTGCCTAAATGAACACTGCAGACAATTCAGTCTGAACTTTTTGGCAATGTTTTTGTATTTTAGAAAACAGTACCATTCATTTTTAACATTCACACACACAGAACTTCCAGTGTTTGGTGTCTATCTTTGTATAATGCTCCATAATCATGTTCTTACTACATAGACGGCTGTGTTCATCTTCCTCCATGCTTCACTTTATTTTTATGGAACCAATGTTTTCTCTCCTAACACCCTCTCAGGCTTCTGTCAGTTTTTGCAGATTATGTTTTATTGGCTCTACCGTGCAACAGAGCAACAAAGATTATGCAATGTTCTCATCGGAGGTATTTTGCAATTGTCGATGACTGAGGACTGCATCAAGGCTCAAGGTCTTCTGGTGAACAAAGATCCATCCATTGCAGCAGCTGAACATTGTCCCGACATGCCAGAATTTACATGCAGCCCGAGAATCTACCAAACTGAAAGATTGCTTCATTTAGAACGAGGGAATACTGTGAGGGGGGAGGGAGGTGGTTTAAATAGAAGCATGAGCCGTGAACCCATCTTTTAAGGCCTGTCCACATAAACTCAAGTTCAGAGTTTTAAGCTAGTTCCAGCTAACTGTTTAAATGTGTTATTTTTGGTCACTGTTAATGGGGCCAAACAGTATATAAACCAAATTTTAAAATTATTTTATAACCTAGTTTTATACACAAATTTGCCCAATCTAGCTAATTCATATATGTTTGAACAGTTAGCCTGGAACAAATTTTTTAAAAGTTTTAAACTAGTTCAGTAAAAATGGTTATTATTCCAGTACTGAAGGGATGTTCTGAGGTAGCCTGCATAGGACCAAGAAGCAACATAAGGAAGTCTTAGGAACAGGGAATTTCTTCAGGGAGAGCCACAGGTACTTCAGGAAATCAAGTGAGGAAGCAAAGAATGTCTCAAAACAAAAATCAGGAAAGTCTAGTGGCATATACCATTTAGGATCCATTGAAAGCAGACACATACTGCTTCAAAGTATAACACTGCAACTAAGCATTGCCTCAGAGGGCAGTACCACTGCTCGAGACAACAAGAACTGGTAGTTACTGAAGCATGAGGACAGCATAAGTTAGAGATTCTATTTATTTGGGGGGAGACCGGGGCTGTTACATTCACTAAGTAAAGCTTCCTATCTGTAATTTCGATGTAATTTAAGTCACTAAAGTTGCTTCTTTTGTACAGCTCCTGGAGGAAGTGTCAATCTGGGCCACAGCAAAGTATATACAATTGTTCATTTAACATCTTAATTTTTTTTAAATATTGATATGACTATTTGTTTCTTTTACAAGAAGAGAAGAAAACTGGTCTATAACTCTTACCAATTCAAATAAGAGTGAAGAGTGCAATTATTTTATTTATATTGTATTATGTTCAGATTATTCTTAATGGTGTTTCTCTAGCAGAGTAGACACCATCTAAGCTTCGCTGGAGTCTACCAGAATGGAGGGTTGAGAGTGTAATGGGCAGAACTGAGAGCACCCAAGTATTGCCTTGACTACTCTCAGGTCTCCTGCTAGGGCTGTGTGAGGGACAGGGACATGATCACATTACACCATCTCTCCAGTCCCTTTCGATCTTGCGTTGAACATCCTCTGGCTACCCAGATGGTGCATTTTACAGCAACTCCCAGGCTGCTCTAACTTATGAAGACTTGTAGTGGTTTTATATTCTGCCCTGCTTCCCGTGCAGAGATGAAGGGCTGTAAGGAGGTGATGTAGAGCTAGGTCTGCTCCTTTAGGGAAGCTTTAAATCTATTTTGCCTATCAGGGTAGTGCAAAGAGACAAAATCTGATCTGTACTGTTTTCCATGTTTTGCAGGCACTTTAACTGGTATTAGCAAGACCTTTGTTTTCTAGTGCAAATGAACCTCTACTTAGGTGTTTAGATCCTTGGTATATAATGGACAGCTTTAAAAGCATTTTGCCTTTATAAATATCATCATCACAATCTTACCAAAACTTTCCTTGGTTTAAGGAATATTGTGAATTATGCTTAGTCACCTCAGTCAATGTAAAAGTTTTTAGAGGGACCACTATACAAGTACTAAATCGAAAGTTAAAACTAATTGTTCCACTTCAGTTACATTGGGACTGATTTGGGTTATATCTTAAGTAAAAATAAATTAGTGAGATTCATAAGTCTGAAATCAGAGTCTGATAGGACCTGATATACTTTGCCGCCACCACCACAAGGTAAAAGGGCCTTTAAAATGTAATTTAAATAAAGGAACGTTTATGTAATATCGTGGTAGTGAGACCTACTTACAAAAGCAAAATTGTAATGCTTTGAAATGCTGAAAGTTATACATGGTGATATCAGCTGTAGTTTATACTCACTTTATAGTCCCTTTATACTGCCAGAGTAGAAGAATAGGGCCATCAGGATCGAGCCCTAAAAAAGGATTTAGAGATGGACTGCTATTGCGACAGACTGCTATTGCAAGTTCTCTAAACACATGAATTATTTTCTGAGCACTACATATGCTTTATGGAGGATTTGTCCAATAATGGGTAGCACTTGGCTCTCCAAAAGGTGTTTATATGCAAACAATATGTATGGTAAAGATTTCAATGTAAAATCCATTTAAGAAGTGTAAAAAGTTGCTCAAAGAAAGAAGAAAAAAAAAAGGAAAGAAAAAGTCATTGAGTGGGTGCATGTTTGATTTCTTTCTTACTATCCTTTGCAAACCCACGAAGAGGTAAAAAATAAAAGTCTAGAGCAATTTTTGTCTCTGAAACATTTTATAATTAACCTTATGCTTTCAGTTTATACCTGTAAGAAGTTACCATTCCTGGAAAAATAGTCCCATCTGTCCTTTCCTTTAAGCTGCTTAATTATTTTTTCCATTTGTATTTATGTTCTTCCAAACACTCCACAAATTATCTGCATTTTTCAAGGCCAGAAGTTTAGCCTCTTTTTTTGGTTTTTAAACTTGAATGCAGTTTGAGAGAGAGAGAGAGAGAGAGAGAGACTTAAGATCTCACATTAGCTTTAACTGCTTGCATTGTAGACCTGCTGGCACCAGTAACAAAACGGGAAGGTTCTGACACTGTGAAGATGCTCTTGTTTCACTGGCCAACAAAGAGCCAAAGGCAAGCCCTGTTATTAGTGCTAGTGAGACCAGATTTACCATATGATTAATCACTTAAGTCGGAGTCAAAATTCAGACTGGCTTGCACCTACTTTGGGGTCAGAGAGTTTTCCTAGAGC
Organism: Emydura macquarii macquarii; assembly: GCF_026122565.2. Lineage (NCBI taxonomy): Eukaryota > Metazoa > Chordata > Testudines > Chelidae > Emydura > Emydura macquarii. The sequence goes on along the minus strand of NW_027131527.1, from coordinate 17,919,644 downwards.
TCATTAAGCACTTTGGGCTTGTAATTTACCATTTCCACAATAAACTTTTCCTGATTTGCCATAAAAATTAAATGCAGGTGATGTTTTCTATTTGAGATATTGTTGCCAATCTCTGAGGGTATGGCAGAGGTATTTTGTTTTTTTTGTTCAGTGACAGTCATTCTTCAAAGCCATCAAGAGAGAATGAGGGGAAACAAGGTTTTTGATCTTTGTCCAAATATTGTTAAGTAAAAGAGAACATTGATGCAAAGCTGATGTGCCATGAAAAGGTCACTCGAATATATTGTACCCTTTCCCCAGCTCTTTTACAGAACTTTAGCATTCACTATGTGGCCAATTACAGCAGATCCAGAATTCAGGCTATTTTTAGAACTAGGACTGGGTAGGTATACATCCAGCATATTTAAAGAGACAGAGCCCCACTGGCGAGTTTCTCCTGTAGTGCAGCTAATAAGTAGGTAGCAGAATGAGGTCTCTGTACTTTTGACTTAGATGCTGTGGCAGGGAGGGACAGCAGGAACGTCTCCTCTCTGGCGTCAAACAGTCCCCCTGCAGCATGCATTCAATTAAAATTATTACAAGGCAATGTTACAAGTATGAACCCTGGCATAAAATAAAGTAATTATATTTAATTAGGTAGGCAAAAAAAGTGATGGCCTGAGACTCACTGCCTTAGATGTAGCCTTTTGTTGACTTAACACAGGACAGGTAATGAATGAAACTTCAAAGTGTAAGTAACTTAAATTGCTGCTTAATTAGTGGAGACCAAGTCAGAGAATGCAGCAAAACAAAAAACCCTCAATTTTCTTTTGCTGAAGGAATTCAGATAAAGATTCCACATCTCATGGAAGACCTGAAATTAGGATTGTTTCTCTGTTAAATCAAGAGCTTTATTATGTACTCATGTTCAAAAGGGAATATTTTTGTTTTAGTTAACATAGTGCTTATGAGAAAGGTGTTGGATTGGCAGCCCTGAAGCCTAAAGTTTACTAAAGAAGATTTAGAATGCAAACAAGCTTACCATAAAGCGTACCTGTCTGTAATACAGGCAGTACAGCTATTTAACCCACTGAATGACCTAAATCTATTGTGTATGTGCATTAAAGAAACTGGCCAGAGGAACAGATTTTCAGAGGTTAGGGCACAAAAACTTGAGTATTTGCATGCACATCAGACCAACTAGTGATGCAATGTAATCACAACAAACATATACAAAAAGATTAGTGACAGATGTTCAGCTAAACAAAGCATGTGCCTTGTGGTGAGCACAAAGTGAACCCATTTTTGGGATTCACTGTTATATTATTCCCAGCATCCCAAACTGGGATGTATAATATAGAACTGGATGTAGAATGTATAACTAATGTTATATAAGGTAATAAATCATAACGTATAACTAACTAATATATAATGTATAACTAATGTCTTGTATTAAATGGAACCACCATAGCAGCCAAGGAGGTCAGCTATTTTCAAAACAAGTGGTCACCGTAGGATAAGAAAATCATTGAGGTTCACAAATCAGTCATTGACAGATGTCCAATAAAAGGTAGATTAATCCATATCTCTTAGGGGGTTCATGTCATCTCCATTGACCTCCATCCCAGAAGTGGATGTTGATTTGTTTGATTCATTTTCTGTATTTGTCAGTGATTGCTAATATTTGGTTTATTTACATTTGATTAAAAAAGGAAGATGCGACATTAATCACTGGAAACAGTAAATACAGACCTCCGGCATGTGATGGGTATAAAGTTTGTAATCCTGACCTAAGACAGATGACAGGGCTAGAAAATAAAGATAACTTGTGCTGCACCTTTCTTGCAAGGCATACAACTGACCAAGGCTATGTCTACACTGCCACTCGTGTCGGTATATCTTATGTCACTCAGCGGTGTGAATAAGCCACCCCACTGAGAGACAGTTTCTCTGACCTAAGCACCACTATGGACTGCACTATATCAGTGGGAGAGTTTCTCCTGCTGACATAATTAATCTATCTCCAATGAATAACTGTAGTTAAGTTGACAGGAAAGCTCTCTCCTACCTGCTTAGAGCAGCTACACTAGAGAGCTAAACCGTAGAGTAAGTGTACACATAAAAAATGCTCATTTTGTACCCAGAATCATGGTATTTACACATGCCCAACTTTGGAAATTTATTTTATTACACAATTAAAATAAAAGATGACGTTTCTGAAGTGGTGCAATGGGTCAGTGAACTAGTTTCATCTCTGGACCCAACTTCTGATTTTAACTTATAGAGAGTACACTTATAAAGTTTGCAGACAGTACCAAGCTGGGAGGGGTTGCAAGTGCTTTGAAGGATAGGATTAAAATTCCAAATGATCTGGACAAACTGGAGAAATGGTTTGAAGTAAATAGGATGAAATTCAATAAGGACAAATGCAAAGTACTCCACTTAGGAAGGAACTATCAGTTGCATGCATACAAAATGGGAAATGACATCCTAAGAAAAAGTACTGCAGAAAGGGATCTGGGGCTATAGTGGATCACAAGCGAAGTATGAGTCAGCAGTGTAACACTGTTGGGGGGAAAAAAAAGGCAAATGTTTCTGGAATGTATTAGCAGGAATGTTGTAAGCAAGACATTAGTAGTAATTCTTCCACTACTCTGCACCGATCAGGCCTCAACTGAAGTATCATGTCCAGTTCTGGGTGCCACATTTCAGGAGAGATGTGGAAAAACCGACAATCCAGAGGAGAGCAACAAAAATGATTAAAAGTCTAGAGAACATGACCTTGAGGGAAGATTGAAACAATTGGGTTTGTTTAGTCTGGAGAGGAGAAGACTGAGGGAGGATATGATAATAGTGTTCAAGCACATAAAATTGTTACAAGGAGGAAGGAGAAAACTTGTTCTCTTTAACCTCTGAGGATAGGACATGAAGCCATGGGCTTAAATTGCAGCAAGGGCAGCTTAGGTAGGACATTAGGAAAAAACTTCCTAACTACCCTGACAGTTAAGCACTGAAATCAATTGCCTAGAGAGATTCTTAAAAATCTCCAGTGACAGATTTCACAACAGGTTAGGCAAACACCTGTCAGTGATGGTCTAGATAATACTTAGTGATGCCTTGAGTGCAAGGAACTGGACAAGAAGACCTCTCGAGGTCCCTTCCAGTTCTACAATTCTAGATCTGGATTGAGAATTCATAGCAGAGTTGAACTATGAAGCTTGGGCATTGGCTTGCATAGGTCCAAAATTTGATAAACACATTTTAATATTACCTGATCCACGTTGTCTCTCTAATATCTTGGGATCAACACAGCTACAACAATGAATACTTTCTTTTTTTGAATGTCAGTTCTCTCTCTCTCTCTCCATTAAAGATGTTTACCATTCTGCCTCTGCTCTCAACTGAATATTCCCCCAACCCCATTAATTTTGCACATTTAATACATTCATTCACTCCTTTTCTATTCTTTGTTCCGGTTTTCCTCCTCTTTCTCCCACTCCCCTCAGTTTCTTCTACCACCTCTCACACCTTCTCCCTTATTTTCCTGACCCCTCTTATCAGACTTAGACTTTAAGGCCAGAAGGTATCATTGTGATCCTCTAGTCCAGGAGTCGGCAACCTGTGGCACGCACGATGATTTGGAGTGGCACTTGCTGCTCCCCACTTCTAGCCCTGCCCCTCTCCCACATGGGCCCAGCGGTGCTCTGGCCGGAGCTGCACTGTTCCTGGACCAAAGCAGTGCCACACAGTGGCTGCTCCCCGCTCCTGGCCCCACCCCTCTCCCATGTGACATTACATGGGCCCAGTGCTGGGATAGGGGTGGGGTCAGGAAGGTGGAGCGGCTGCCACGCAGTGCTGCTTGGGGCCAGGAGCATCTCCTGGCCAGGGCGCTGGGCCCACAGCCTGTGGGAGAGGGGCGGTGGGGGAAGATGATGTGGTATGCCACATCCAAAAGGTTGCTGACCCCTGCTCTAGTCTATTGGCTCTCAAACCATGAGCCCCCAACCATGTGGGGGGCTGTAATCCCTCCTGCTTCCTCCTGGCAGAGGAACATGGGGGGGCAGCAAGTGGTGATACACAGATACTGCTCACCCCCCCTTCTCCCTTCCTCTATGCTTCCCTGCAGGGTGGGGGAGAGAATCAAGAAGCAATGCCATGGCTTTCTGCATCCAAGTCACTTTACCCCCTAGGCAGTGCTGTGAGGACAGCATCAGGAGCTGCTGCTCTCTGCCCTCCCCTTACACAGTCCAAGTGGGGAAAGTGACCTGGACGCAGGGAGCCCTGATATTGTTCCTAGCTTCCTCCCCCCCCCCCCGCCCACAACCCCCTAGGGGTGCCTGGAGGAGCGACTTTTGAGGTGAAAGCATTCAGCAATACCAGGTGCTCTGTGCATGCTGTCTGTTTCCCCAGGTGGGCACAGGAGGGGGTTGCAGGGATTAGGGGTGAAGCGGGAGTGGGGAGCCCACAGGGTTTAGGGGCAGGTGCCCATGTGGATGAGAGGGTCGCACTCAGAGGTTTGCTATATGAAAGGGGTCACCAATACAAAAACTTGGAGAACCACTTCTAGTCTGACTTCCTGCACATTGCATGCCACAGAACCTTCCCATCCTACTCTAGTTATTTATTTCCCCAATTATCCATCTCACAGGAGTCCTTTATTCCCCCTATTTGCACTGTCAATTCAACACTGCAGAGTTGAGGTTAAGGAAGAAGCAGCACAGCTTTCAAGGATACTTGGCTGAAAGTTGGTTCAGGAAAGGAATGTAGCACCCCAATCCCTTATAATCATATTACACACCAAAAAAAGCCCATATTTTAAAAGTGCTATTTAGGTTGTACAGTTCAGGCTTCAAACCCACCTTTGCACTCCCCTGATTCCCAGGATTGCCTGCTTACTTGCAATGGTACCTGAGGGGGCATTTTATATCAAGGGTTGATTAACCACAGCATGCTCCAGTCATGCTATGTATTGTACAGATCATACTAAACAAGTACATTGATAGCTGTGATAATTTCAGTTCAGCTCAGCTCTATTCTTTTCACTACATTTCAGGAAGCTGTATATTGCATATGTAGATTAGAGATACATAATCCCTGGCATTGGTGTTTTACATATTTCTAATGCATGTCTAGCACTTGCTATTTCAGACAGACTGTTGATTGGAAATTTTTACCCCAAACCACCAATTTATTAAGAGCCTAAGCAACTCTGGAGTCTGAGTTCCATTTTCAAAAGACTCAGGGTAGGTCTACACTCCAAATTAAGTCAGTTTAACAATATTGCTCAGAGCTATGAAAAATGTCATGCCCTTTGGAGAATGTAATTAAGCTGACCTAAGCTCCAGCACATACACCAATAGGGCCACAGAAGAATTCTTCCGTCGGCCTAGCTACTGGCTCTCAAACAAAAGACGGATTTATTACAGTAACAGAAGAACTGTTTCCATTGTTGTAGTGTCTATACTGCAGCACTGCATCTGTATTTTTTCTAGTAGACATATCCTGAGATTATGTTTACACTAGGAGTGCTTTATTGGTATAGGAATAATGATACACTATTCCAGCAAAGCATTCCTAGTGTGGATGTAGCTATAAAACAACCATCCCCCCGTCTAAACACAAAACAAGTTGGGATAGGTAGTGTCTAGTGGTTCTCAACCAATTTACCATCGTGGGCTGCATATGCGGCCCAGAATGTGTTATGTGGGCTGCACACAATACTACCTGTAGGGCCCTGAGGATGACACATGGGCCGCAGCTGTGTGCTGATTGGGCTGCCTGAGGGCTGCAGGTTGAGAACCACTGAGAATCACTCTGTAGCGTTTTAAGTTGAGACATACCCTAAATCTCAATGAAAATTCTAACGTTTGCCTATTTTTTAGCTTCTTCATATACTAAAGATTTTCTTTGATCACAAAGAATATCAAAGACTTGTTAAAATGAAGATTCTATTGCTGCAAATTTGCTAGATTACAACAATTATTTGAAAAGTTAGAACTTTCATCATGTCCTGTACAAACTAGTTTTACAAATCTGGGAACCAACTCCACAAATTTACATAAGTAATCTTTACTTAGGGGACTAGTCTCAGTGAAGATAAGGTGACCAAAGTAAGGATTCCAGCATCAGGCTCTTACATAGCATTAACAGAATACAGTATTTCTTGTATTAAATGAATACTAAATTATCTTAGATGCCTATAGTAAGAACAATAAAATAGGTTTTAAAAATAAATAGTCAGCAACGTAGGAAAGGATACTTTGCACTAGTTTCTTCATTGCACAACTATTCGCTTAACTATTTACACAAGCAGATGTGTGACAATTCCTGAGCAGATAAACTACAGCGAAATTGTCTTACAGTATCTCCATCCCTATTGCAAAATACATACAACCCATCGTGCTCTGGACTTCCTACATGTGTACCGCCACGCAGCATGCTGCTCTGTCCTGCTCCAGGCACTTTGTTTGTACTAATACCCATGGAGAGATCATCATCATGCTTATGCCACAAACCACATCTGTCACCACATGATTTGTGTTTTTACTCGGGTCAACAATATCTGAAGGAGGCACCAGGTCTCTCCTTGCTGGCAAGGGTGGGGGGAGGAGTCCGGATGCCAGTTTGTGAAGAGGTGCTTTGAAGATGAAAAACATGCCTCTTGACAGTGATGTGTGGTTGTAAGGAACAAGAGTGACAGTGTCAACTCTGTTATACAAGGATATAAAGTGAATATCCATGACAAGCCCAGTTGCATGTTTAACCGATTTATTCTGCGGTCACCAATCACAGGACTTCATGTGTTCAAAGCTGTCTGGTTCATAGCTACAGCTTTAACTATTAGTATATCCTCTGTGCTGATAACACTGCCAACTACTCAGCAGTATTTAACTCAATTAATAGTCTCATTAAAATCAATAGGACTACTTCTGTAGTAAAGTAAAAGTGACAGAAATGAACCCAAAATTTTAGAAAAAAGTCAGTTTCCCAATTAATCTGAATTATGGATCGGTTGAGATAACAAGGTGAACTAAAGTAAAACAGGTATAAGCAAGATCTGAATTAAAATCTGATCTCATACTTTGCCACAACCTTATTTAGAAATAAACTTTTTTCCTCCAAAGTTCCAAATATATTTTATCATTTTATTTTAACTTCTGCTTTTCAGATTAAGCTGGAAGAGGTGAAACAACATAGTTAATGATTCTTTCATGTTATATATATTTCTGCTGTTAGAGGCCATGAGAGAGAAATAATATTCTATATATAAAAATATAAAGCTCCCATATTTCTTAACCCTCTTATCCCCGAAGTGGCTGAATCACAAATTTGTCATTAAGGTGTTGAGGAACTTTATTACAGTAAAAACCTTCTTAAAAAACTTTCCATAAAAAGTACTAGCTATAAAAAAACTTGGATACCAATTCTAATATGTGCACTTGGGAAGCACAGACATAACAGAGGCATAGTTATTACTTAGGAATATTTTTACCTAGTAGTCCTTAGATAAATATTACTGCTGGTGCCCTTGGCTTCCTCTTTTGCATTAAGACAAGGTAATATCTATAGAATAAACTTCTTTGAATTCAATAGGTGTCACACATTCACAATATTACTTTCTTTTCAAGGATATAAAGCATTATTTCCCATTGTCCATTATTCTACATGCACCACCAACTCACACACAGCTGCAGTGCCAGCTTAGTAGGTACACATCATGTGCCCAATTCATCTACTTTATCAAATTTTAGGCACACTATTGCATACTTTGCACTGTATAAGATTAATGACTAAAGTATTCAATAAAACAAAACAGACATTAGATTAGAATTCCCCATATAAATCTAAACTTCTAAAAAAGTTAAAATTAAAGTGTGCAACATGCCCAAGCAAGTAACAAGTAATAGTCCTGATTTCTGCTTGAGAAACCAACCAACTTAAAATGAAAATTTCATCAAAACACTTACAGGATTGAACAATGAAAATGTCAAATAAATAATTACATATACAAAAATAATTAGTCTCTACTTCACTTTACCTACAAAATTCTGAGTTCCAGGTTCTGCAGTAATAGATAAATACTTCACCAAGACTGAAAAAAGTGGGGAGAAAAAAATCAGCCGAGAGGAAATTGTCGTCTTATTTCTCTGGAAGGCAGAAAAAGAGAAAATAATTTTGCTTTTAGCAAAAGATAATAATACAGTTGCTTATGACACAAACAGACTTTAAACTGTGATTTAAGATTAGCAGCAATACTGTGTGTGTTCATACACTACATTAGGTCTCTAGTCACAGCTTTGAGTATTAGCACGGGGTAGTATACTTCGGCACACTGTCAGAGGGATTATGGGAGGCATTTGTGATGCTAGCACACCAGGTGCCATCTCAAACCCACACCCCTAGGCCTCACTGAACACTGATGAATGCATAGCTGAAAACCAGTCTGGCTCACCTGTATGTTAGCATTGTAAAAACAGATGTTACGTTTATAAAAATGTGTTCAGTGTTTGGTCTTAATACATGAAGCAACTCACAAGCAGGTCATAATCTCACTTATAATATCTGTATCCCGTGTATCAAGTGTTTGCTTTGAAACTATAAAAGTGTTTGCTATGAAGCTGGAAACCACCCACAGTCAGGAGAAAAGTATTACCAAGTGTGAAATATTAGTTTACAGCAAGAGGTGTCATCTCCTGCCCAACAAAAGAAGCCCAATAGACACCAGATGAATCATGGGACAAAAGAGTTTGTTGATTGCTTTCCCTGACCCATGAAAAGGGGACGTGCACGAACTCTAGTGCCATCACAGTTTGAACCCTGAGGGAAGGGAAAAAAAATCCCTAACGAGAAGAAACGGTATCGCCATGCTGCTTGGGAGTTGGAGAGGGCAATATTTCTAAGCTTAATCAAAGGATCCTCAAACTGCTTAGCTTGGATTAGCCCTAAAGGACATAGAAGCTGTTGTAATATGCAAGCTCTATATTAACTTTTGAAACTTGAGACTAACTCCTTTGTGTGCATATGTTTATCCACTTTAACCTTTAAATGAACTCATTTATTTTTCCTAGTTAATAAATCTTTAGTTAATTTCAGGATTGGTTACAAGCACTGTCTTTGGTGAGAGAGAGTACAAATGAGATGGGGTCAGTAACCAATCCTTTGGGAGTGGGAGTAACCTGAATGTTGGTGTAAGGGACCATCTATCACAAAGGCAGGCTTGCCTGGGTGGCAAAATAGACCGGAGTGCCAAAAGGGATTGGCTGTTACGCTATGTTAAGGCTGTTCTAGTGCTGAATGAGTTCACACTTGATACTTAATTGGTGAAAACTAATTATAAAACACACCAGCAGTTTGGTGTTTGTGCCATGGTTTGTAACAATCTGCTCTGAGGTTGGCATTCATGGTCATGAGTCACTCCAGACAGCCTGACAGCACTGTGCCTCAGGCTTGGTCTACGCTTAAAAGTTAGGTCAACATAACTACGACAGTCAAGGGTATGACAAAACCACACCACTGACCAACATAACTATGCCGGCCTAACCTCTAGCGTAGACAGTTATGTGAATGGAAGAATGCTTCCATCAATGTAGCTACCATTTGTTCAGGGAGATGGTTTTCTTACATTGATGGAAAAACTCTTTCCCCCAGCCTAGGGCAGGCTGTATCTACACTATGGGGCTATGGTGGCACAACTATGCCAATGTAGCAGCATAGTCGCTGTAGTAAAGATATATCTCACAGACGGCTCTGAGGTGACTTCCCTGTTGCACAGGTATCTGCTACTTCTTTAGGTGGTAGAATGTAGAGCCCCATGTTACTGTATATGTTAGGATGCCAGGCTCTGCTTACCCTCCACCCACTCTCTGCCCATTTGCTCTTAGTATGGGGAGGGAACAGCTTTTAGGCAATCCTGAAAGCACTGGGAGCCACAACAGGATAGGCTTCTGGGTCTTAGTAACAGTAGACATGAGTCATCACTGCCCTCTTTTCTCCTGTGTCCAGAGTCTCAAGCCTCCTCAGCCAGCGAGCTGCTGGACTGTGCACAGTTAAGTATCAGAGTATGTCCCACTATGCATCTGTAATTAATTCTATTTTCATTCCACACCAAAAAAAAAAAAAAAAAAAAAAACCACCTTCTTTGTACGTCTCACTCAAGAATCAGTTGCCCTGTAAGCATCCTTATCATAATTCTCATCCTGTTCAAATCCTACATTCCTTAACTGAACAAAAGCCTCTCATTTACTTCATTGGCAGTTCTACTTGATTAATGACTGCTAAACATGAAGCACTCTCATAGATGTTGACTGCTGTCTGCTGAGTTACACAGTTAAAGCCACATGCTTTAGAAAACATGAAATTGGGGGGAGGGGGTGGCGTCGGAAGACTTAAATTAGGGTAAGGAACATCTCTGCCTCCTAAAACAAATTCGTGTGCCTGTTTGTTCTCCCATCTTCTTTTGTGTCATCTATTGCAACTAATGCCCCCATTTATTTTATGTTTTTGACCTGTTGCTGCCTTTCATAATACAAAACCCTTGGCTCAAAAAAAACTACATGACTATTTATCAGCAAATATTCCAACATGATTGAAGCCATCATTACCTGGAGCATCAACCCAAGACAACTATGTCCACAACAGAAATGAATTACTCTTGTGCAAAGTCACCAATCCCATTCATGATTCCATCAATATGATACATGTAGGGTCGTTTGTTGAAAAATTATATAGAAATAAGTATATTTCTGCAAATGTGTAGCTGAGGCTTCTGGAACACTGCATGAGTATTCATATTCCTGACAATCAGGGGGGAAATTCTCATGTCACTGTTATCAGATATGATAAATCATAAAAACTCAGCTTTGCCATTTGCTGTAACAGAACATTAAAAAAGTAATATTCCCACTGGTGGTTACAAAGGAACATAAAAACATGGTTTATTAGCTCTTAGCTATTTTATAGAGAATTAGATGAGGAATAAGTTGGCAGTAGGCTTTCATTACTATTGTTGTAAATGAGGCCCATCGATATGTTTTATATAATGATACATCCGGTGATTAGACAGAAAGGCTATTTTTCCCCCAGAAGTGTTTATTGAAAGGCAGCCTGGAGAAACTGAAAAGTGTATAGGTTTCCTACTATATGTGTGGGGGGACTTGTATTGAGTTTGTCAGCAATGACTGGCTCCTAGACAGTATGTAATTGTTTCAATTTAATGTAAAAAGAAATTAGACCTTTGGTAGTTAAAGCATCCCTTTTACACTTGAGCTTTATTGGCAAAGCTTAAGTGAAGAACTTTGTGTATCACAGATGTGACAAAAGCACCCTTTAACACTGTTTTGCTTACTAAAGCTTTCAGACATTCTGCTGAAAAGATTAGATAGATAATGGGTTTGTAACCCTGAAAATTGAGAAAGAAGGTAAAAGATATTTTCTAAAAATATGCGCACGCACACGCACACGGCTTCCTACATTACACTTTGATACTGTTTGCCATATTAAAAGATACTAAATGGCCCTAGTATAGCAAAATCAGATAATGTATTAAAGAGTCTCTCTGCTACTACTAGTATTTTATGGAATTGAAGTAAAATCTCCAATCTATTAACAAAATGAAAAGGATAAATGTCTCCATTTTGGGATAAAAAAGTCTGAGATAGAAACATTTTAAAACCTTATATTATATAGCTCTGGAAACAATTACTGGAAAGTCATGAACAAGTGTTCAGACCAAAGACTCAAGTGGCTTTATCTTCCATGTATCCTTCAGCATAATAACCCTTTCCTTAAAACACACTTCAGTAAACCCTAGCCTTCCTTTCAAGGAAGTGAGAGTAAAAAGATTGTCATTTTTCAACCTACTATCAAAAGAGGCACATGCCAAACATGATCATTGCTTCCTTTTTTTTTGGCATCCCATCTGCCCCTCTGTTGCTGCCCTATAGAAGGCAAACTAGTCTATGAAGTCAGGCTTAACCTACAGCATAGTCTTGCACCATAAGCTTGAGTGTGTTCAGATACCAGAGTAATGGGCACAATAGAAGAGCCTAAACAAACAGAAAGGGAGTGGAGTCAGAGGAATTAGAGTGCTGCTGCAGGGGCCGCATTTCCCTTCTTTCTGCCAATCAACTTTTTGTGGATTTTCTGGGATCTTATGGCTAAAAAGATGCAACAAGTGAGAGCAGAACTGGCCCCACAATCATTAGCCCTCTTCATATTTCTCTACAGTAGCACATTACCATATTATGATTTTATGTAGTAAGTTATTTCATGAACAGTAGCATTGATGTTAAAAGAGAGAATAAACGGAAAGGAGTTCAGTGAACTGAAATTCCCTTGTTGGTATTTTTTGCAGGGGAAAGACTGTGAATTATTTAATTGATATCTTTCATCACAACTTTTTTTCCCAATTCTTTCCCCCATCCTAAATCATTTCACAGCAGGAAGGTGACAGGGAAGGTTTGAAGTAACTGCTGGTGACCAGTCACCACTTATTAGCCAAGGCTTATTCCTAGTGAGTTAGACACAAAAAGTAAACACTACCAGGATGACATAAAACTTGGTTTTCCCCTCTCATGTGGAGAGAAACTTGGGAACATGAACCTTCAAGCCTCAAAAACTGAAGTCAAATCGTGTTTTTACAATTTTAAAGTCTTATGATTTGTAAGCCAGTCTCGTGATGTTGACAGGTCTGAATCATGATTTTTGAAAGCTTAAGGTGGCAATGCTGTGTCTGAGTAATCATAACTTGTTGAAGCCTATCATAAGGAGTCATTCTAATGAAAACATGGGGTTGATATATTGTTTAGTTGATCATGGCACTTAAGGTACAGCCATCTATTTATTGTATCCTTCCTCTATAAAAAGTAGCTCCTCACCATAAAATGTAAGGGGAGGGGAATTACAAAACCTCCTTTTCCTTCTATTTCAAATTGAAAGAATAGATCTAACTTTTTTTCCCCCTTTAATAAAGAATCTACCTTTAGATTTAGGCCTCCTTCTCTCTTCTTCTGTCCCCAGAAGCCCCAAAGGCATCTCAGCAGTAGCTGTTCATGTTCAAACACATGTATTTAATTCCCTTTGCATTGCCAACATTCAGTTAAGTGTATTTCACAATGTAGGTCCCAATCTACTTAGCACAGGCAAACCATTTTGTTCACACAGTCGCAGTGAAGTCCATGGACTGCCCTTGTAGAACAATTCATAAGACAGACATTTAGCACAACAGAAAAAGTGAGTTTAACTCCCAAAACTGCTGCAATTGACACTTTGGGAGTGGAGACTGCAAAGTCCTTGAAAGCCTGTCACTTTTTTCTCCACCCATTTCCTTGTCATTTGTTTTGAAAATGAGATAAAATGGAAGAGTTGGGGAGGAAAAAAAATAAAATCCCTTCCACCAGACAACACAACATTTAACACAACAGGAGTTGGATTTTGTTTTTCAGTGATAAATCCCAAATGTGCCAATGGGAGCTCGTGAAAGTGTATGATGTCTTCACAAAAGGCACTGCTAGTCAATCAGAATGTCACTGGATAATCAGTGTCCACAGCTATATTTTAATGGTGATTAAAGCTTGTTTCCCCATTTACATTTGGCTTTGATTTTAACCACAGGGTATTTGCATGAAGTCTAGAGGTCCCTCTCTAAGATAATAAACAAGAAAACTCAAGAATAAATGGAGGTTTTCATAAGGTGTATAATAGCAAATCACATGCCCTTCAGAGAGACATGCATTTTAGTGGTTTCATGCTGGTTTATTCATACAATATTTTTAAAGCAATTTAAAACCTTCATTTGAAAGAAGCTATACAAATGCAACAGTAAGAAATAGAATGATGTAAGATTCATATATAGAAGGTAACCGCCAACATTTTTTCCCCTGAAAATGAATTAGCCATAGAATGGTGTGTGGAATGTCTAAGCAGCAAAGGGCAGGAATTAGGAGGAGGCCTTTACTTTTAGCAGTGTGTTTGTCTATCTCCACCCCCACCCATCTTCCAGATAAAATCTGAATGATTCCACAAATATAATACAGTATATAGTGTTTTCTTGGAGTGATGCAAAGATTTTAAGGAAGCCATCATTACATTAGTGATTGGCCAACTGTAATTTTCCAATAAAGATGTGGGTGGGGGAGGGAGAAGGAATAGGTCTGCAGGTAGGTTAGCTGTTGATGTGGACACATCAGCGAAATGAGGAGAGACAGACAGACAAGCACAGAATTAAATGGCAGGCTGCAACGTTTATTAAACTTTAACACAGGGGATGGGCACTACTTGTCCATCACCCATACTCTGCTATACCAGGTATTTGATTGGTTCCAGTGCAGGAATTACAGGTTCCTCATCACATAACCTGTAAGGTGGGATAGGTTCTCCTCAGCCTATCCCCAGGACTCAGCTCTCTCTGAATCCTAGCACCTTCCTCCCTATTGCCACAAGGGAAACAGAGGGTGCAGCAGTCTACAAAGTCTGACCCTATCACATGAGCCCAAGTCTCATCACCCAAATCCCAGGTCTTTTACCTCTGGGAACTATTCATTTTACTCTGTTAACTTCACTGGAAACCAGCTGCAAGTTACAACAAATAAACATGACCACCCCCAGTTTGGCATGTTCCTACTTAACCCCCTGTGGCTTGAAAGTGTTGCAAGGAAGGCAAAAAACAAAAACTAAACAACTCCCTGGTTCTCAGTCAATTGGTCCATGGGAGGAAAAAAAATTCTTTCCTGTCTCCCTAAACAGGTAGCCAGCTACAGCTGCAGCATCTGTCAGGCCAGGTTCCTATTCCCTAGTTTGCGTGGGCTGCTGGAACACAGCCAAAAGAAGTTCCACATGGCCAAATCAGCACCCCTCTCTTCCAGCTGGCCAATGGGTGCCAGAGATTCCCAAGGGTAGGAGCTACATGCAGTCCCTTGGAAAATGTCTCCCTCCCTTCCTACTGAGACTGTCTCCCTTTCAATGCTGGCCCCGTCAAGTTCCTGCACCTGTTGATGCAGGTGGGTGACATTTCTGATAAACCTAAGCTTTTCAAAATCGCTGTGTTTCTGATATTTCTTACTGTATTTCTGATGTCAGTCTTCACTTCTGCTGCAAGCTACCACCTCAGAAGTGTTGAAGTGGAGAAGGTGTAAACATTTCCTAAACTACATCTCCTGCAGGGAGTACTTCCTGAAGTGAGAGACTAACATCACAGAATATTAGAAGGGGAACTAAGAGGGCATGTGAGGAGCATTCCTGCTATGCCTGTGATGGGTAGCACTCATCCCTTGAGTGCTTCCTAGCAGTGTGGTGTGGGATTGCAATCTGTTTCCCCACTCCTGGCTCCCCCTGTAGGTTGCTGACCTTGCTAGGCAGGTCTTCAGTGGCTCAGCCCTCCAGCCAAGTCAGACAGTAAAATGAACTCCTTCCATGGTAACAAAGAGTTCACCAAACTGTCTGCCTCCACCAGGTCTTCTGCCCCATCCCAGGGCCCTTTAAATCCAGCCTTTTGCTTAGGCTTCTAAAGGAGCCTTGTCCCCTTCTCAGGGCTTTCCCAGTGGGAGAACACAGGCCCACCCACTACTTCAGGGTCCAATCCAGGGTTATTATAAAACAGCAGCCACATACTGCTACCTTTAAGAAGTTGCTGCTGCATTCCCTGGGCCTCTTCCTACTCGGTCCCTTTAACTTTGCCTATTATCTTAGGGTTGAAGTTCTCAGGTCTTCTCTCTCCCAGGTCCTATAAATGCAGCCAAGCAAGTGCCTTTGGGTCAGACAGGAGAACACTTCCTCTCCCCTGTACTCCCAACAAAGAACTGAGCTTCTCAGCCCCTGCACCTCCTTTTATCCAAGCCTGCTGGTCTTTGATTGGCTGCTTCCATAAGGCCTCTCTAGACAGGCCTGGAGGACCCACCTCCACTGCTCCCTCCTGGGGCAGCATGTAGTAGGACCAGTGTCTCCAGCAGGGAGCCATGAAGGACCAAGTAAATCACATCACAGTAAGTAATAAATAAGAATTCATTTTCAAAGCTCCCAGATTCCACCAAAAGCCCCCAAAAGGCTGTTCACTCCAATCACAGAATATTTCTCTCTCTACCCAAGAGTTTCTACAATAAGCTATTCTGGACTTCAGACAATTTCATTTGACTTGAATTCATCTAATTTTAACATTTTACAGTCATGTATTCTAGAATGAATTTTGCCTCCTCCTAAATTTATGAGGATAATTTTAGCTCCTTACTAAGGAAAAGCCAGGATATTATTAATTCCTTTACTGATACTTTATGAAATTAGTGCTGACTGTCTCTTCCTTTACTACAGTCCGGGAGGCCTTAAAAACATAATTTAAGAGGTGACATTATAAGCACTTCCTCATTCAGGGAAAAGCAGGAGGAAGAAAACAAGTCTCAGGAAATAAAGTATAGAAGAGAATTATTTTGTAACCATAGTGAGGGGAAGCAGTCTGAGTTGTGCCCTCTTAAAGTAGATTATGACACTAATTAAGCAATAAATCAGAATTCTACTTTACAAGGTTAAATTATGCATAAAATACAATTAAAAGAAGTCTCAAAAGGCATGAGTTAAAACCTTACACTTAAAGATAAACCAGACAACACGGAACCAATTATTTTATATGGTCGACAGGACATAATGCTTACTTAATGTAATCCATCACAAAAAAAAAAAAAAAAAAAAAACCAGGGGGGAAAGGTTTGTGAAATTGCCAAATCTGAAATAATGCCCAGTTTTCTCAAAATACAGAGATGAGCATCACAAAACTCCATAAAGAAATTTGATGCAATGAACTTTTAGTTGCAGTTCAAAGCAATTTTGCTTTGTTTTTAATATAATCAGTAAAAAAAAAAAAAAAAAACACACCAATCAATTGTTGAATATCAAGTATTTCTTCAGATTATATAGTTTTAACTGGATCAATTTCTAAGAAATATATATATATTTTAATTCAAATAAGAGTTTTTTGCTGGATTTTACAATTTTCCATTGCTGTGTTGGCTGTCCAAAATACTGTAATAATGTGTTCGGGCATGAAATGAGAAAGGAAAAAGTGAGCTGAAATAAACTGTAAATAGAAATGGAACTGTGATTCATCAGCTGAAATGCAAAACCAGTGAATATTTAGTATTAATGATAAAAGTTAAGATTTTTTCCTTCTTTCCATTTTTAGCTTAAAGTGTTATTAACAGACGCAAGGACATTTATTCTTTGAAAAATGCATTATTTTGCAACCTATAAAAAGAAAGATCACTAGGAGTGCTATAATAGTTCTGAAAACCTAGATGATGCTTATGGTAGGACAAAACCTGTAGCCCACGCTTAATATTTACCAGAATTAACCAAATGAAAAAAGAAGTGTTCACTGAGATAAGGTTTTTAACTAAGCTTCCACGTTATTCAAGAGACCTTTCAAGGTGATCAATCAAAACGTTGTGATCAATAATGCCAAAGGTCACTGTTAGATCTATCAGAACAAAGTCATACCCCACTCTTATCTAAACTGGTCAAAAGGTCATTATGTTCTGTAAAAAGGTTTTTAAAAACATGCAGCAGCCTAGAACCCTAGATAATAGCCAGGTTGAAGTTTCTTAGATCGAAACCTATACCTCAAGTTCCACATTTGGAATGTCTGAAGGTATTTTATTCAAGTGACAAAACTGAATACACAAAACATCTATTAGTTCTAAGACTTCTATAAGCAGCTCCTCTTTATACAGATTCCATGCTGGTCTGTTAGCTACAACAGGCTTCCTACCACGATTCAGATGGGAAGAAGATGATTAAAACAGGAAGTGGGGTGAAAAACTTTACCCACACAAACATTCAGTTTTTATGGTCTTAGCTAGGTTGCTCCAAAGAGAGTATAATTTCACAGATAGACCATCTCACCACCATTTCCTATCAGACTGGTTTAGAGCCTATAGAACGAGATAGAGAGCCCCACACTCACCATGTGCACCTATGGGGCTTTCACAAAGGGAGTTGCATCATGATTTTGAGCAAAGCAGCACCAGCAGAGCTAGCATTCAGCCTGTGAGACCCTAGTTCTTGGGAAGCTGGATAAGGGAGTCTGAAACAGCCCCGGGGGGGGGGGGGGGGGATTTCTCTCTCCTCTTTCCACAAATTCCCAGGATTCAGTGGGAATGTTTCAGTTGACTTCAATGGGCTTTGGATCAGGCCTGGGATGGTAATAATGAACCACAAAACCCAGGTTTGCAGGGATGTTTGTACACGTGGAGGGGTGGCTGGATTTTTGACTATACAGCTCTACAGCCTCCATTCGATGAAGACAAAGATGTGGCAACTGCAGGAAGCTACAGTGGTCCTGAAGTAGTGGGTGTTCCAGAGCCAATAGACAAGAGGCTGTGTGCTCCCAGACAAGACTTGGGAGAGCTGTTATGCTAGTGTTGGATTATTGTTTTATTATTATTAAAAAATGTATACTGCTGTAGCATCTAAGCAGCCCAGTCATGAACCAGGACATCATGTTAGGCATTAGATGAACACAGAACCAAATAACAGTCCCCACCCTAAAGAGTTTACAATCTGCATAAGACAAAAGAAAACAAGTGGATACAGACTGTCATGGGGGAAGCACAAGGAAACAATGAGACAACATTGGTCAGCATGATAGGCAGTGGTCACGTTACATCAGCAGCTAACCACTGTTATACAGGTAATTGAAGCAACCTGCAAAACTACCAGTAATTAGCACTCACACAGCACTTTATTATATTATGCCTTCAAACAAGTAATTAATCCCATTTTCTCTCTATATATCAATCTGGGCACTTGGTCTCCCACATACCCAAGTACCTGGAATAAGCATTACATTATTTCATCCATAGACAGAATTAGAAATCATGGAAATAAGGATCTAAAAATCTAAATGAATGTTGCATCAAGGGAAAAAACTGTAAGCAGCTCCTATATACACAGGACCATGTACAAACCTGATGAAAGTAGCTGCAACATCATCAAAGATAATGAGTTACTATTTATACCAGGTCTGAATTTTGTTTAGACAACAGCTCCAGTTTGTTTGTTTTTGAGCATTAATATATTCAGACTTTACTGCCAGGAATGTTTGGAAAGCTCTATCATCATCATTTGAAACCATTGGCTAAAAATGGCTTCAGTGTGTCAGTCTTGAAACTGAACCTTTTTAGCATTTCAAATTTGCCCCAAGTGGCAGGAATTGAAAATCCATTTTATGCTCAAAGACATCAAATCACTTTTTTAAAATCATTAGAAAGCCAAATCAGTCACTGAACTCTGTATGTTCACACCCATCCAAATGCTCTCTCTCATGCTGTCAATAGACATTACAAGCTAAATTCAGAGCTGGTAGCGCATAGAATAATACCATCTTCACCTGTGGTAGGAAATGAAAAAAGTAGCTAGGCTGGAGAGGTGTGTAACACAGAAGGACTGAGCATAAAATAATTTACATCAGAGTTTGTTTAATAGACTGGCAGAGAAACATATCTATTCTGCACCAGTTATATTAGCCACATTTTCAAGATTCTTAGCAACCATAAGAATTTGAGATTCTCTTTTTTTTTATTAT
Organism: Emydura macquarii macquarii; assembly: GCF_026122565.2. NCBI lineage: Eukaryota > Metazoa > Chordata > Testudines > Chelidae > Emydura > Emydura macquarii. Next base: position 17,900,101 of record NW_027131527.1, on the reverse strand, counting down.
TATTATTATTAAAGAGAGAGAGAGAGAAAGAAAGCCAACAGCTCAGAGAACAACTGAGAAATCTGTTCATACTCATCTTAGTCCTTCTCACCCCTTCTCCAGCAGGGCATGCCCTACATTTTGGGAAAAATTGATTGAGGTAAGGCCCATAAAATCACAAGCTTGGTGTAATCAATATAAGGGAATTAAACCTGAAAGAGTAAAGCAAAGGCTAGATCCTGCCTTCATCCTCTGTGAGGAATTTCCGTCAAAGTCAGTGAGATTTGCCTGTACAGCAATGGCAGGACCATGATTCTTGGTTTGCAATTCAAAGGTAGAATTGTGCTTCTTTTTCAGTAAGTTCATAACTTTCTATAGAATATTAATTTTACTAATTATGACTGGTCTTCCTGTCACTTCCCAAAAAATTCACTCCAGACCATTGAGAATATTTATGAACAAGACAATTGTATGATCAATCATGTTTTCAAATATTTCTCCAAAATATCGTTAACAGCTTTCTTGTTGTTGCTATGTTATTTTATAAAACCTATTTGTTGGCATCCAGGTCCAACATAATGTCAACATTTTCATTCTGGCATGACTGCAAACACTTGATCAGGTAGCTCACTAATACTGCCTCCCAGAAGTGCCTGGTTGCTGGAAATACCATTCTCATGATTAAGAAACATGAGGTCATATAGTTGCACTAACCACATCCTGCTATTACAGTTATTCTAACTGCAGTACAGTTGAGGATCAACGGAAGAAAATAAGTTCCTGCTTGAAGCAAAAACAAACAACTAAAAGATCTTTAAATGTCCTTGGCAGCCATGTATTTATAAAAGAAGTGTACTGTACTGTTCCTCCTTCCTATCAGGTAGTTATTAGACGTTACAATGGTAATATTCTTTTGTGGTTTTTATTGAACGTTAAATTACTAATATGCACTAAACTGAGGATAAATCTATTTTTAGCCAATGGTTATCCAATTTTTTTTAAAAGGAATAGAGGGACAACTGCTTGATCTATTCCAGTATAATTGTTTCTGTTTGCAGATAGTCACATTTCCATTTCTTACTAGCAAATTAAAGTAAATTGGTATTTATCACTAACTTCAGCTAAGTAGTAGCAATTTTAATGACAGATTGCATTACACTTTATTAAGCCCACATATCCTAGCTATAAAGGCTCTAATACCCTTCTTTGAATGGCAGCAATGTATTTCCTGTAATACCACAGCAAATAGCCTATTGCAGGACTATAAGACAAGGTGGGCCAAATTCATTACAATGTGAGTAATTCCTTTTAATTCAACCAATTTAATTCAGCCAGACAATTTACAGCAGTTATGGATCTAGCCCCTTTTGGGTTGATGGTTTTGTTTTTTGGTCTGGTGTGTTTTTCTGTGCTACTTAAATGCTACAGTTTTGCTCTTAGAAAATGCAGTATTCACATTTACAAACACTGAATATACAGATGATTTTTAAAGCATTTCTTGCAAATAATTTGCAAGCAACACAAGTATTACAATATAAAAGATAAAAAACTGATGCACTTTTTACAATTATGGACCACAATTTAAGAGTCTACCAAGTGACAAACCATATATTAATTATGTTTCAGAATAAGCTCTATCAACCATCTCTCTACCCTACCCTGCTTTGGTATGCGAAGAACAAGGAAACTGGCAAATTTATAAAGCCTCACGAAGTGACTGTTACTAAAATGCTAAAAACTTGGCAAGTGTGGGCTTGCTATACATGCAAATAGCTAAACACAACTTGTTTACTCACTATTATTTAACAAGACCTGTGTGCAGTTCTAATCACTCATCTCAAAAAAGATACATTAGAAATGGAAAAGGTACAGTGAAGGACAACAAAAAAGATTAAGGGTCTGGAACAGCTTCCATATGAAGAAAGATTAAAAATGCCGGGACTGTTCAACTTGGAAAAGAGACAACTATGGTGGAGCTAATTTGGCAGCAACCCTTTAGGCTGACTGCTATTATGAGTGTATCTGAAATGAATCAAAGTAACTGCATATTTTCAATGGAGAAATGATGAAGAGCTAATATAGTGATGGGCAAACCTCAAATTAGTTTGGAGATTTGAGAGACTTTAAAGCACAAATTACTAATTATTAAACTTTTAACCAGAAATAAGAAACAACTGACAGAGTCTTTGAAAGGTGGAATACATATAAACATTGAGTTTGTTCAAAGGCAATAATTGTAATACATTGTCTGAGTATCAGCATACCTGGAGAACTATTAACTCATGAGAAATATTTTCTGTTACTGTCCATTCTACTTCATTAACCTTTTTTGGTTTTTTCTTAAGGAAGACTATACGTGAGAAATGTTGTGAGAAAGCAATTGAAGGGACAGAGTAACATGAAGTTGTATCATAACAGGTGAAATATAAATGTTTAAGTTTAACAACAGAATTAGGAAAGGTTAGAACCACAAGAGCATGTGATTTGTTGGGTCAAGGGTCTGAAAAAACTGGAATCCAAATTCAGAAATGACAATTAATTTTGAACCTTTCCATACAGCAAGATTTTTGGTTGCTCTTCCGTAGACTAAAAATTAGCCTTATATCAAATTATCCAGCAGAAAATAAAGACAAACCCCTTAACCTTCATATGAAATTAGTATGTAAAGTAAATAAGCTGCAAGTTCATGCACCCAATGCCAAGTCTACTCTATGTGCAGCAGCAGGTTTAGACTCAGTTGTTAGAAAGTCAAATGTCAGTTTCTTCTATTTCTAAGGAGGATACCTCCCTCCTTTGGGAGCTTTTAAGGAAAAATACAACCCCCCCCCCAGACCTAGTGTTTGCCCAGTAAAACTAAGAATACAAAATTGGCCTTACAAATCTCATTTTTGACTTTCAGCTTGTAAAGAGTCACCATTATACTCAGCTAACCTTTAAAAATCAGGTATTTAGTCAAGCCTCCTTAAAAAAATCATGTAGAGCTGGCTAGGATATGGAAATCTCTTCCTGTGAAAAATTTAGTATTATTGAAGAAAAAGTTTCATCCTTCATTTGTCGTGAACTAGGACAAAAAGTCAAAACCGTAACATTTTTAGTAAGACGGCATTTCAAGAAAAAAATCTGTTTTAGGAGGCACAAAATGCAATTTTTGGCTTCTCAGCTCCCTGCCTGGCAGTGAAATTGACAAGAGCCTTCCAATCTGGCATGGACGGAGGCAAAAAGGTTGGCTCCTCGCCCTCCCTACTTCCACCCCAAGCTTTGAGAGCCAGAGAAGTAGAAAGACAGGGTGCTTAGCTTTCAGCCAGAGTGTGAAACTGATGTGAGCCTTCCGGAGGGGCAGCTGGGGAGCCATTATTTTTATTTTTCCAATAGAAAATTTCAGTTTTGCAAAAAGGACATTTTCTATTGGAAAGTCTTTCCAACAAAAAATTCCTGAGCAGCTCTATCAAGTCTTTTTCATGTATTTCCTTTTTATAGATGCTTCTTATCAAGGCATTTTATAGACAGTATTAAATGTTTTCAGTTTAAATTCTCACAATTAGCAGTGATGTGAAAGGAAATACAGGGAAAAAATAGACAGTTTTTTTAAAAAAAAACAACAAAATGGTAATACTTCACACTTAAATATAGACCTTTCTACCAAAGAAATTGAGAGTGGCTCACAAACCTTAATTGTTTAAGCATCATAAAACCTCTGATGTAGGTATGAATGATTACCAAAATGGAGGCTCAAACAGGTGTTTTGGCTATATCTGTGCCTGTGTTAGTATCATCAATGGCAAAGAGGAAATGTGTTCACATGAAGACCGTGTATGTGTGAACAACCAAATTTCTGTTCTTTCTTTTAATAAGACACTTTACAGTGGCAAAGCAGCTGTTAGTGGATTTAATTCGGTCTACTCAAGAGGTTTTGACAAAGCTGCAGTTAAGTATTCAGTTCAACATATGAACTTTTCAAAGGTTACCATTCAATGCTAAGTCTTAGTATTATAATTATACATGATGGGATCATATCAAAACCCACCTCCAGCTTCCTAGAACTTTGTATATAAACTTTACAGCTTTGACCCAGCTCAGATCCCAGAGCATTAGGGAAGGTACTGCATGGTGTCAAGTTGATCAGTGCTACTTCCTAGATTGTTTACTTTAAATACACCTGAATGAGATACACACAGTTTTTAATTCAGCTAAATCTGCTTCAAATTCGCACTTAAAAAAAAAACCACACACACGCGCCACTTTTAGGCCCTTGGATACAGGCTAAAATTCACCTCTGCACAGGAGACCAACATAAAGCTCTTATCTCACTTAAAGACCTGATCCAAAACCTACTTCAGTCATGGGAGTCTTTCCATTGATTTCATTGTGCTTTAGATCCAAAGGCCAGATTAAGGCAATTTGGAATCCAAGGCACTCATCAACCTTTATCTCTACCCAGAAGCAGCAGGGGCCCCTGGCTTTTCTCCCCAGAGAGGTAAAGGTGGCAACCAGAGGCCAATTCCAGTATTTTCCCAAGCAATCGGACAGAATCTGCAAGAATGGGTGCACTGCATTGTTCTCCCTCTCCCACACTCATCGTTTGCTGAGGTAGTGTTGACATGGTCCCCCAAATACTAGGTCTTCAAATGAATAGAGAGGTTCACCCTTCTCTGAGCTACTGTTTCAGGCTGACTGTAGAGGAGGCAGACATCACTACCTCTGTTACTTTCATTTCACATTTTCTTTACATCCATGAGAGCTAGAAACTGTGAGGCAGAGCCTCAGTTGGTGTAAATGGTCATCATTCCACTACAGTCAGTCAATGAAGCTACGACAAATTACACAACTGAGGATCTGCCCCTTTCTTTTAAATGAAAGTTTAGGTAATCACATGCCTTCAGGAGTTGAGGCTCAGCATAAAAGTCACATTTAGGAGGGACAAAACTAAAGTTCCCAAGACCTATAGTTTTGTTAAAGGTTCACCAGAAAGGTGAGAAAGAGTCTCCTTTCCAATTATGTGTTAAAACCATTATGAATATGCTATGATTCTGTGGCAAGGGTTCACGCAGCTGACCCTAAGCAGAACTGATTTGAGTGGCCTACTCTAGCACTGGTGAAGTGGCATTAAAAGGGTTTTTTGGATTTTCCTTTTAAAAACAAACAAAAACAAAACACCAGCAAAAACCTCAGACTAAATCCTATACCAATGAAGCCCATAATGTAATTCCACTGGAATGTCATCTTTGGGTTAGTGAATGGCAACCAGCACACTACATAAAATGGTGGGGGAGGGGAAGTATTTTGTAGAGGTTTGAGGCTAGTGACATTGAAACAAACTCCTCTTATAAAAAATGCCATAGTATCTAATTTCCACACAGAGCACCCAAGGCCACATTTTTAAAATGCATCATCCAAAATTAGTCTCCACTTCATAACTACCTTAATCCTTTACCCCAGAAAGAGAGAGCTGTTAGTGGAAAAAGCAATAGTAACATTGCAATGTACATGGGAGGGTATGGCAAAAGCAGAGTTACCTACAGGTAGTTATTACTTTTAATTTTTAGGGCACTTCAGACGTTTGACACTTCACATTTTAAGCTCTAACAGACACCTTATTGAAAAAAAAAAATTAAAAATAAATTCCATCTAAACTTTGAAACTATGTACTAGAAAAGTAAGAGACTGAGGAACATTTTACATTTGTCATCTTCAGTGGCTACTCCGAAAATAATGGACTTATTATATAATAGATGTTCTTGTATACTAGAAATTCAATATTTAACACTAAAATATTACCCTCTTATTTTCAGGTACTAAATAGTTTCTGGTAGGTTGCAAAACACTAGAGTAGAAAAGTCCTTTTAAATGGAGTTGTTCTAGTACATCTGTTTTGTATTTTGAAGGAGTTACCTTGGCAAAGACTTATTTGCATTAGTCATTAATTAAGCCTTTATCCTGGAAATCATACCAAGAAAGGATAGCTCTATTTCACATCATGTTTCATTTGGCAGAAGATTTACATTATATGAGCAAAATTATAACACAGTTAAATAACATCCTTGCAGTATTAAGAACTGTGTCTAGGAAAGTGGCTAAAACTTCTCTATTATGTACAATTCATAGAATTCAGTACAAACTTTCCTATATTATTTTTACGGTTGAACTTTTAAAGCAATGCATGATATGTTAAGCTGCATGGTTCTCATCCATAGGGGAGGTACAGGCACATCCCCATTCTTTGCTTTGATAATTTACCTTTTAGATGCTAGCATTGACAAGTCAGACTAGATGTATTTAAAATTTTTCCTCGCTTCGCACAATATAACTTGTTTGCAAATCCTATTAAACTTGAGGTGCTAATTCTGCCATCAAAGATGTCAAAATATATAACCACATTCAATAGCATGAAGTTTTGGATCTTTTTCTATTTGGCAAATATAGAGGAGGAAAGCAATGTTGTCTCAACAGGGTCTAGGAAAGGAATATTATACACCAACATATTAAACATTGCCATTGTTTATGTTGCAAAGTAGAGACATGTTGTAGATAAGAGTGGCAATAAATATGAGTTTTACATGCATTAAATATTTTCTTGTATTCAAATAGCTTGCAGAAGTACACAATAAAATAGGTTAGGCCAAATTTATATCAGGTGCTTTCCGTGGAGTTAGTAAATTTTCCCTGCTATAGTTTACCGAATCAGAGTTCTAGTCTTGTGGAAATGCTGAGTTCAAATTCCATTCCATTTCATGGAGCTTTATGAATCCACAGGTAATGGAATGGAATTTGAACTAAGGATTTCCACAAAAGGCAAAATTTTCTATTGAAAAATGCTACATATTAAAAAAAAAAACAAAAAAACAAAAACACAACTCTTTTGTAAACAGCCACCAGCCGGCTTCGCTTTATTCGTAACATCTTCTTTTCAGGATGATTTTAAATTTAAGGCATTGCTGAATTTTGACAAATATCAACATATATGTTTTTTATACAAACACCCCTATAATAATTGCTTCAACTTATTTTTCTTAATAATTTGAATAGAAATTGCTTGTTTAAAATCATAAAAATTATGCAAACGATTAGACTTTTTCCTCATCCTGCACTTACAGGGCGAAGCCAGCTGTCTGCTACGTCTCAGATCTCTCTGATAACTATTTGGCATTTGGGTTGCACTTTGGACACTTTTGTTCTACTAATAGAATTCTATTTTTCACTTGATGTACACATAATTTCTATTAATGATAGCAAGAAGTCAGTGTGCCCACCTGGGCACAACAGAATTTCAGGTAACACAGAGTGCCTCAGAAAGACAGCAGTGTTGGAATACAAATGCCAAAGTCTGGATGTAGAACAGAACATTAAAATATTAATACATTATTTACATGTTGAAGTTCGTATCTTGATTCCTGGTAGGATTGTTTAATATTCTAGATGCTTCATAATTAACTATACAAGAATGTCTTTGTGTCACCTTAGGAAAGGAATGACTCAGACATGTTACGGTAGACACGGAAATTAGGTTTTTGCATTGTTTACACAGGGGAAATAGATGCCAAGGACTAAACTTAAAATTATATGGCAGTACATAAACTTCCTCCTCCAATACTCAGTTGCTTAAGACACAAACTCCTGAAGATAATGGGAAGAGTGGGAATTCAGCAAAAGATTTACTCAACTTTCTTAGCATTACTGAGTCACTTGTACAATTCCCAGTACCTCAGATTGAAAAACTGACCTCAAAAGGATTGCAGCACTCACTTATTCCAAGTAGTTCATATGAAAGATATTATGAACACATAAATTAGATGTAGCGGTGATATCCATGAGCTAAATTTTATTCATCAGGCAGGTTTGATCACCCTAATCTGCATTCTGCCCACAAATCCATCTCCATTATAATTATTTCCAGCATCCCAACCCCCTGAACATCATGTAACTGTTGCGGTTTTTTGGTTTTGGACAGACTTGCCTTAGGGACAGGTGATGGGGGTGGTTGCCCTCGATGCTAATTTTTGAGGTGGGGGCATCATCACATGACTCAGCTGCTCTGTCTTTTTTTGGTAAAAGCATCGAAGATTTTTCCTTTTTATCCCCAATAATACTCTGTTCTGAGGCCCAGTGTGGACACTGCACAAAATGTCCTTCACCCCTGCGCAAGTGATATTTAAAGTCTGATAAAGTGGTAATTTTATACTACTGGAAAGGGAAGATTCCCTGCACTTGTTCCTACCCCTGATAGACCTAAGATATCAAACCATAAAAGTATCTTTATTTTGTCTTTATTTTATCCTTGAGTCACAATCTGTGGCTTTCAGTAAATTGGAAGGTTGTGGCTAATTTGTGCTGGATCTGGCCCTCATGTAATGTCATACACAGAAAAAAAAAAAATAAAAAACACAACCAAGATACTCTGAGAAACAGAGTTCCACGATTAGATTTACTGTACATTTCTTTCGACCATGAGGGTAGAAATAAATGCTAGCCTATAAAACACATTACACTGTAGCAGGCAGTGAAGGCATTTAACTATTTTGTTCTAAGTTTTCATAGATGAGCATTTGTTGTTTCTTTGGTGTTTATAAGGTTGGCTTTTACATTCTGTTTACTCAAACAGAAAATTAAGTCGCTTGGTTTTTCACTTTTACCATATTCTTTGTTTCTTAAGATAAAGAGTTTTGAACTCTTATCAATGCTATTAATTTTTGTTAAATGTAAAGTAACACATTGTACATAATCTTGCAGATGACGCAAACACCAATGCTTGGATATCCATCCCCCACACATTCATTTTATCCTTCCTTACAACAACAACAAACACTTTTGTCCAGGCCTGGGAACAACCATTGTTACTAGGATGGCTCCCCAATATGCCAACCTCTTCATGAACCACCTCAAGGAAGCATTTCTGGCAAAACGCAAATGCAAGCCAGCAATATACCTGAGCGAGACCGCTGACATTTTCATCCTCAGAGGATAAAACTCCCTCAGATTTCCACCACAACTTAAAACCACCACTACCTACCCATTCATTTCTCTCTAGAACACTCCTACAGCACCATCAAATTCCTGGACATCACGATCAGTTTCAACAATTGAATCCTAAAAACAACCATACACAAGAAAAACCTCACAGATGCACCACACCTCCACAGATGCACCAGCCATCCAAGATGCACCAGCCATCCAAGATGCACCAAGAAATCTGTTATCTATGGCCAGACACTCCAATACCACAGAATATGTTCCAAAGAGGAAGTCTGGGATGCACACTTAAATACATTTAAAACCTCCTTCACTAAACAAGGCCACTCCACCAGAGAAATAGATTGGCATAGGCCACCCAAATATCCTAGAAGAATGTTTCAATTCAGTAGGGGGAGTGGGGGGAATGACACTGAAGGCAGATGCCTGGTTGTAAACTATCACCCCAAACTAGAACTCATATGGGATATCAAATAATTACATCTCCACCCATGATAGGAACCACACCCTGAAATAAAACTATCCTGAACCCCCTCAACCTTGCCAAGCTCATCATCAGGAGCAAGCTCTCCACAGACCAGGGCACACCAACTCAAAGTGGCATCAAACCCTATCAGAACACCAGATGCAAACATCTCCACCGCTATGATGATCAATAGCCTGTACAACACACCTGTCAACATCAATGGGTACTGCACACACCTGTCATATGTGATGTACCTCATCCAGTGCATTAAATGCACTAACAGCAACTATATGAGTCAAACCAGACAGAATCACTATGCTCTTGAACGAACAACACAGGAAAATGCTATAGAATCATCCACAGTTGAACACTTCAAAGTGATCGCTCTATATCTAAGCTGTCAAACCTCATCCTCAAAGAAACTCTGTTCACCACCTTCAAAAGATGAGCCTGGAAACAAATTCATAACTCTGCTGGACACAAAAAACCACGGACTTGACACTGGTTTTATGGCTCATGACAACATTTTGTAACACCTGTGAATCTTTAAATTGCTTACTTCATTTTAAGTGGTATCCTAGAGCATGAGTGAACTCCATATGCTTAATCTGTCTCGGCTTGGTTACCTTCTCTGGTTACCTTCTACAAACATGAGGAATAGCGCCATGTAGCTCAAAAGCTTGACCCTTCTATAAAGAGAAGTGGGTCCAATAAGAGATATCATCTCTCCTACCCAGTCTCTCATGTTTGTGTCTAGCCTCTCTCTTTATTTAAAAAAAAAAAAAAAAAAAAAAAGAAGTTAACGTACTTACATCTGTAAAAACAAATAATTATAATTAGTACTATCAATGAATCTTTGGTGGGTTTGATCTTAAATGCTGGTCAAAAGTATTCAACATGTATTTAAAATCTTTGTAACAAAATTCAGATGTCTTCAGGTAGGACCATGTGCCAGATACTGACTGCTTTGTACTAGTCTACGAGAACAGAGCTTGTTTAACCAGATACCTGAGGATTTCTGCTGCCCTTATGCCACCTTCCTCTGCCAACATAGGAGTCAAGGCAAAAGAAATGGGAATGGATGGAGCAATCCCCAGTTGTCAGAATGACCATTTAGGGGATATTCATGTCTGCACTAAGTACTAGCCAGCCCGGGGATCAGGAGGCCTCAGAGTGAAATGCCTCCATCTTTGCTTTCCAGCTTGGATCCTGCACTGAGCACAACGACGCAGACAGAGATCTAGTCCTAGAGATTCCTTTGGACCAGATGTGCATAACTTAGAACCTGCCACGGGTCTATGGAGAAAATGTCACTGACCCCTTTATATGCTCAGTGCTATGTACATCTACTGCATGTAAAATATACAGTCATGTCAAAATCCTCTCCCCCATCTTATCCCCAGATCAGCAGGTGCAGAAAGTCCTAAGTACCACAGTACTGCTAGAATTCTATTGCACAGAATGGGCAGGTTGTGGAGTGGCTATACAGGAGAATTTGCCACCTTCTCTGTGCTACACAGCAAAGGCTCAATAGTAGCTCTTTCCACAGAAGTATGAAGGAAAAACGATAGGCTCAAGGGAGCAAAGTTGCGTTTGCACCCTGGTCTCCTATAACTGTGTGCTAACTGCTGAGCCACTGAGACAGACTATGTGTAAATTAGGTTTTTCCTGCATCATTAAGAGCTACTGCAAATACAGCCTGTCTCTTTGGGATGCTGAAATTCTTCAGGTTACATAGTTTCAGGCAAAGTTCTAGAAATGGATACTAACTGAATTGTGATTTGCTTACACTGACCCCTAATACAGCAGCATAAATATTTTAATACAAACCAGATGCATTATCTTGCACTAAAGTATTACACAGAGTTATTGAACAGACACTATAACAGAAGTTTTTTGGAAATCTCAGCACTGTGACTAAAAAGCTGCTACAAACGGTTTTCTTTGCACTAGGTCTACCCTTTTCTCTTAATCAACTAGCTCAGGTTCTTCAAATATAAATTCTAAGTACCCTTCATATGCTTCAAAACCCTTTAACATATGCTGAACAAGCATGGTAACGTATTTAGTAGCAGAAATTTGAATACAGTATCATATTTCTTAAACTAGTTATACTTGTTAAAGGCACTAATTTAAAAAAAAAAAAAAAAAAACCCACTACATAACAGGATAATTTATTATATGCATCCAGAAAGTTTAGCAAAGAAAAATATCTGACACTAACAATATAATTTTTTTTCAGTAACATTCATTTGACCTAAACATAAATGCATAAAATACCTTTCCACCGGCCAGTGGGTGAGTTTTTTTTCCAGAATAGGGGCTTGTATTCTACTGTAGCTTGAATGATAATTCTACAGTAACTTCCTACAAAACCTTGCCTCAAATTTTAACACAAACTGAACTCTCAACATTTGGCCATTGATGTTTAAGGGCTTAAGTGAATCTCTAGCTATCAGGGATAAATGAGACAATGTGGAGAGCAGAGTCTCCCTCATCTGTTTGGAGTCTCCCACTCCTCCCACAGCATCTGCACTGGCAGAAATAGGATACTGGACTAGAAGGATGTGTGTCTGACCCAGTATGGCACTTCCTACATTCTCTTCATGGGACAATGCACTAAAAGGATGACCAAGAGGGTTGAATAGGCTCGCTGGATGTGGGGTCTGGTGATCCAGACGAAAAATAAGTTTTTAGGGCAGGGTTCCCTGGTCTCCCAAATAATTGGTGTGACAGGAATGAGGAGACAAGATAAGCAGAGATCAGCTTCCAAGAACGTATCATCATCATGATATATAGATTTACTGCCTGTCTCACAGACTCTATTTGATACCTCCCTTTCAAAGACCAGGGAACCAGCAGCCTGGTACTCAGTATTATCCTATCAGTCCAATACCTGTTCCCCACAAAGTTAACATCATTCACACTAATCTCATAAGACATATTCAACCTGGAGACCAAGTTGCATGATTCTGCCATCCTAATGTTGGCTCTGCTCATTTCAACAGGTCTCAGTGCACCAGAAGCCCAGAAAGGGTAAAAGAGGGGTAATGGTAACATGACAAGCCTTGCTGAATAATGATATCCCGGAGGATGGGGGATGTGGTGGATGACATGGAGGGAGAAGTGAAGTGAAGTGTGTCACTAGGTGACTATTATTTGGAGTGAGTTGGGGAGGGGGTGACTGAGGGAGAGGTGGTGAGTAGGTGGGGGAAGAGAGGACCAGATAAGTGAATGTGTAAGAGGGTGACTAGGAGAGGAGGGGTCAGAGTGTGTGAAAGGTGCTATGTACATTTTTTTCTTTAGGAGACTATGCAATGGACACTGTGACTATTCCTGCCTCAAGTGCCTGATCCCATGCTTGCCATGCAATCCTTAATCCAAATCAACTCATCCGGCAAATTTAAAAAATGCTGTAGTTAAAAAAGGAATCATTTTGCAGTTTTGTGGCTTGCCTTACACAGGAGATCAGACTAGATGATTACAATAGTCCCTTCTGGCCTTGGATTCTATGAATATGAATATAAATCAAGAACCAAAAATACATACTTGTTACAGAACTGCAGGGAATCTGTAAAAACAAACAATACACAACAAAGTGAAAAACCCATAATGAAACAAGTTGATAGCAAACTTGGGAAAGACAGAGGGGAAACAGTGGATGGAAGAGCTCAGCTAAAAACTAAAAGTGGTTGGTGTCACTTTGTCCCAGACTATTTAAATCCTGACTGAGGCTTTGTGTGGAACATTTGCAGCATTGGGCCCATGCACACACATGCCCACATTCTCAGCCATAAACAGCTTTTCATTACCAGCTTAAGGTTTGTGTCAAATTTTGCAAATGGCTCTTTGATTTTAAAGCTGTCTCTGAACATTCTACAGAATTAAATTCCTTTATCCCTTAAAAAAAAAAAATTATGGATTATCCTGAATGGCCAACTCTCTATTCACTGGTTCCCTGAGCACAATACATCATTGTGAATCAGATACATTTAACAGACTGCTTAGGGTTTTGATCTATTTTCTCTGGGAAACGTAATGCTTGTTTGCTATCAGTATATTCACAGGATTAGTAGTGTTCTGTGTAAAGAAAGAGACTTGAGTACAGCTGATCAAGAATTGTGACAAAACTAAAAGTTGATTAATTAAACCTAAAATGTTTTGCAGAAATGTATCAGGTTTGATGAACTTCCAATGAACCTTGGGCAGGTTCCTGCATGGTCTCCTGCCAGCAAGTCTGGGAGGCTGGTTGGCATCCCAGGCTTCCAGGGTAGCATTGTCCGGCTATACCGAAAGGAGGACAGGAGGTAGTTAATATAGCTTTAATTAGGCTGCAAATTTATTAGATATCTCGGACCACCTGGCAGATCGTGTACAGGGCAGATAACCCCATATTCACTCAATTATCTGAGGGGCTTCCTTCAGCTCCCCTTTTTCCCCTCCCAGGTCCCCCAGCCCATCCATTGCTAGGACCTTATCAACCGTCCTCCTTCATAGGAGGGTTAAGGTGGACTATAAGAAAAGGAGGTTGGCTCTCTGCTGTACAATTCATAGGAGCCCTAAACCCCATCCTCCCCATCCCATTCCTTTATCAAAACACTTCTTTTTAAAGTCCTGTTCCAAGCCATTTATCCAGTCTTTGTATAGCTTTCCTATTGAGTACCTGTACTGGACACCCATTCCACACTTACATCATCATGAGTTGCAACATATAGCCTATCTCCCTTCATGTCACACATGAACAAAGCCCTCCCTTAACCTGCTGTTGGGAAGGCGGAAAATCCCGACTGCACCTAGGCCAATCTGGTGGTAAGGGAAAAATTCCTTCCCAATCCCCCTAAAGAAAAGGGGGACAGCTAGTGCAAAGCCCTCAACAGATCTGGATCAAACCTGGTATTTCACCACCTAGAGGGGAGAGAGGGTGGGTAGGTGCTGCCTCAGCCAGCTCAGTGTAAAAGGGGACTTCATGAACAGGGATGCCCCTTTTAAACCCATCTGGTTCCCAGGGGATGAGTCAGTTGCCCCTTATAATCATAGAAGATTAGGGCTGCAAGGGACCTCAGGTGGTCATCTAGTCCAACCCCATGCTCAAAGCAGAGCCAACCCCAACTAAAGCATCCCAGCCAGGGCCTTGTCAAGCCACACCTTAAAAACCTCTAAGGATGGAGATTCCACCACACCCTAGGTAACTCTATTGTCCCCTTTTGCAGCAGTTTGACCTCTCTTCTCTCCCCTCAGCCATGAAATACTGCTCCCTTCATTCGGCCAGCCAGCCAAATCCTCCCCACCCCCGTTAAAGGTGCCGTGTGGTCATTGCCATGTTATTATGCTATTCAGTGATGGGCAGCAGTGAAACCAATAAGAACCATGCCAAATTCAGTCAGCAGCTGTTGGGGACTCCAGGAGAACATTTTGTTTTGGAAGCCCCAGGTGGGGATGATTCTGAAACAAAATTTTACAGAATTTCTGAATTTTGGAGGAAAAAAGTGTGTGTTTGAACTGGAATGAAATGAAATTTTCAAAATGTTGAAAGTTTCCTTACCAAATAGAAATGTCAAGTTTTGTCCAGCTCTACTGCTGAGTTTACACATCTTGGAAAGTCCATTACAAAGAGTTCTTATTACCACACTTAGCAGATATTTATGTACAAAATGAAGTGTGATAGAATCTATTCTGAGTAGGTTTGTTCTCATTTCCTATTATGGGGTACTTTTGCATGCTTGCACAGGTTGTGGCTATAGGACATGAGGCGAAGGGCTATGTGAGTTCAATTACCTGACAAAAAAGCAATACAGCACTAGAAAAGCATTGGTTCTTGTGTCATTGTTTTTATTAAATGGAAATTGGGAAATAATAAAGCATACAGGTCATGGTCATGTTTCTGCAAATGAATATTGACTCAAGTTCTGTATGACATCATTGACAACCAATCAGAAAGTTTCTTCCTGTTAAGCTTTCTTAAGTCATTTCATAATTTGGTGTACAGAATGGGAGAAAAAAAAATCTTTATGAAAGCTTGTGCTTAAAATATCTGTTCAACTTTCCAATCAGTTCTGCAATAGCACAATGAAAGCATTAAGAAAACATTTAAGAACATATTGTCAGTGTAATTGTTGTATGCTATTGTTTACAATACCTTCCTGTTTCAAGAGTATATTTGTTCTGAATAAGATAATCCTGTAATGTGTCATGACAAACTAAACAGACTATTGCAGCTTCTTTTTTATGAATTTATTCTAGTGTTATTTCAAATATAGATAAGTAAGTAGTAAAATGTAGTCAGACTAAGTAGTACTTAAAATTATTCTCTTTGGTATTCTACTACAGTCCCATGATTGCAGTCCATTTATCATATTAATAATAAATGGTGAGATGATTAAGTGTTTTATATTGTGGCATTAAGTGCAGAGGAAAATATTCCCAAAATAAAAACATAACCAAGATTTTTTCCTCCAACAGAAAAGCTATTAAAAAAACCAAACCAACACAAACAAAACAGTTTGCTGTTCACTAGTAATTAATATCATATTGAGAAAGCCTTTGTTATTTTCTCCCGCCTTCCCCCCCACTCCCATCTACTGTTTTGTTACTTGTGCCCTGTCAAAAATTAGTTTGTAATCTCCTCAAAGCAAGTTTTTTTCCCCTCCATTCCTGTTTTAGGAGTTGCTTTTGCACTTTTGGCATGGGCAATGTTAAAAAGAGGTTTCATTTTCTATGAAAACTCTAATGTCTTTATAAATCACACCCATCTAATATGGGACCAGAAACACTAAAATGCATTAATCGTCACCATGATTATTGCCTGGCATGAGTACGGTGAATAGCTAAGATGGTTTGGGTGCCTTAATTGTGCATTTACATACCTTAACAAGTTTGGAATTTTCTCAAGTTTAATCTTAGCTCTGGATTTGTAATGCTTGTTTGGAAGATAATGACAACCTCCCTATAATGTTTATCATTTTAAAATTATTAATTTGTATTCATCCTTCATGTTGGCATAGTTTTTCATTTGAGAATGAATATTGTAAATCAGTGCTCTGATGTACAGTATAACACCACAAATCAGTAAAAAACTTTGGATAATGTTACACAGTAGCAATTTCAGACTCATGCCAGAATTGTCTTTGGAAGAAAAAAACCCTACACGGATATTGATTGTTTATTATAGGACTATTGCATTTGCTTGCAGCCTCTTGTCTTCCAAAACATCACTTTGGCTATATATGTAAGGTGAAATAGGCAGAGAAGAAATTGGCTGCCTGAGAGTTGTTGGCTAAGTATTCCTATAGGATTTCCAGGCAGTGAAAAATGATTGACAGATCTTGCAGTTTAAAAAAAAAAAAAAAAAAAAAAAAAAAAAAAAAAAAAAAACCCCCAAAAAAAAAATCTGGTCACAGAAATCACAGACTTTTCAGCAGGAGTTATTTTTAAACATACTAATACAAAATATTAAGTAATTTTCTATGTTGGTACCACTGCGGTTCATCAGTCGGTAACCCACTATTAATCTGTGCTAGCCCATATCATTTTCACATAGGAGTAATTTATTCAATTTCTTTTTATAACACTTGAATCAAACTTGCTAGTGCTGTGCACTTTGGAACCTTCTGATGAGGTCCTGTGCATAGGGTTTGTTCATTCACAATTACAGGATTGTCAGATAGGTCAGAAAGAAGAACCCTCATTGACCAGATAGATAGAAAGGGATTAATTAATAGATGTAAATTGTTTGGAAGCTGAATTGAGATGGTGGAATATAAGATCTTTATACAGCATTAACTCCTGCTATGGTTGATCCTTACTATTAAGATTCAAAGGATGCCAACTTACTAAGGCCCTAATGCAACAAAGATATATTCATTATCTTTAAGCATGCAAGTAGCCTAATTAGTGACATTAATGAGATTTTTCACATGGATCAGGTCTAAGCTTGCACCATAAGTTATATTGTTATACTTCTAAAACCAGTAAAATAGGGGCAAGGAAGAGAAAAAAAAGTTTAAAATTGTCCCCCCTCCTCCACCAAAATGTCCTGAAAGACCCCTAAAAAGATCTCCGGTATTTGAATGGAAATACTAAGAACTCTTAGAAACTTCATGAGCACCCTCTACTGCTTACTTTTAGTAATGCCACTGTGGGTGAGGGAAATTGAACTTAGGCCTAGTAACTAACACACTCATTCATATTTTTACTACCCTGAATGAGAAAGGAGCCTTTTACAAATTTTTTCTTTTTCTGAAAGGAATCCACTTGTAGTTATCTTTTAGGTTGAAAACTTTGGAACTAACTCTCTACCTGTCCAATATGAAAGTCATAATTTGATCCTGACAAAACTAAGACTCTTATAATGCAAAGATTTACATATTTGCTTAACTTTATTCACTGAGAGTAGTCCCATGGGTGTCAGGTGTGTAAATATTTTAAGGATTGAGGCTAAAGGTGGTGTAAAAGCCACTTCAAGATGAATAATATTTACCAAATCATGAGGAATGGCAAGTCTGCCAAAATGCATATCTTGCAGCCTCAGAGGCAAGATATGTTAGAACAATAGAGGAAAGAGGGCTGTGGGTCCTTTAAGGAGTTTCCTCTTCCTCATAAAAGAGTTCAACTGCCTGGTGATCTGCAAAGGGCAGGGAGGAGGCATCTCCTGGTCAGAGTGTCACAGCGGAAATTCATTTACTCCCATGCACCCAAGGACATATCAACCATTGCAGCCAAGCTAATTGTTGGTGCCTTCTGGTGGCAGGTGTCTGGGGCAGGTGTTCTTTCCACAGGAGGTCTGGTTCCCTCATAAGCTGGTATGAGACATGGACTTTAGTCCTAAAGCAGCTGGGGAAACCTAAATTCTTATACAATGAAGAAACAATCTTCTTTTCCCTAGCTTCTTAACCTTCAGACAAGGAGAGGGAAGTTGGAGCCCAGCAATGTACTGGTACCGGGCTTCGAGAGGAGATGGCACCTGTTCCACAAATGAATCACTAAGGGAAGGATGGATGACCTGCACTGTACAAGTTATTGCCAGATAGTTCTCAGCTGAGTTAATTTAACTGCAGCCTAGTTAAGTCATCTCACATCTTTTCTTCCTGTGTGTCTGGCAATGGCTTAGGTAGTGAATTTCCCAACACAGTCAAATGTTTAGAGTTGAAAAATCAGAGAGCTATTAGATAAATCAGTTTACACGAGATCCTAGTTGGATGATGTAATCTTCTTGGTCTGTGTAAACTTGAAAGCTTGTCTGTGTCACCAACAAAAGTTGGTCCAATTAAAAAAAAAAAAAAAAAAAAAAAGGTATCACATCACCCAACTTGTCTCTTCAATATTCTGGGACCAACACAGCTACAACACTGCATACAACTGTTGTATAGATGTACATGGATTCTGAAATCATATTCTTAATTGTTTCTTCAATAAAATGCACATTCTTAGCCTTGCCAAACATCTTATATGAACAATGGTAGTTAAAGCAGATCTGAAATTAGGTCAAGAAGAATGTAGCCATCTTCAAACTTGTTTATGAGAGGAAGAATGTATATTGAACAACCTGAAAGAATCAGATATTTGCTGAAGCATTTTCTTTTTGATCTGTGTCGATTCAGAGCTCCCCCCCACCTCCCATTCTTCAGTGGAATGGGAGAATGATCTGTATATAGTAGTTCAAATATACACTATGCTGTAGATGTAATCAAACCCATAGTAGATATTATGTTCCACTTTGAAAAATCTTTTTAAAATTTGTGTTTGATTTTCGGATTTACTAATCTTGGTCCCCAAGCCTGTAACATGATCTGCTGGCATGAACTAGTTCTGCAGAAATGGTTGGAAGTTAAAATTAGACAAATTCATACTGGAAATAAGAGGTACATTTTTAATGGGGAGTGTAATTAACCATTGGAACAAGGGTCTTGATGGATTCTCCATCACTGACAATTTTTAAGAAAAATGGAATGTTTATCTAAAAGATGCATTAGGAATTATTTTGGAGGGGAAGTCCTATGGTTCATGCTATATATGAGGTCAGACTAGATCACATCTGTCCCTTCTGGCTTTAGAATCTATTAAAATCAACTCTGCATTGGCACAGAGATGTTTGCTAGCAGGTTGTATTGCAGGGATGATGGCACAGCAAAAAAAGAGAAAACAGAAGTATGTCTAAAGGATGTTTCCTTATTCCTCCACTTTCAGAATAGGAACATGGCAATATTGTACAGATTGTACAAAGAACTGTGGCTCCAGAAGCAAAGTTTTGCATTAAAGATTTATCCATTGTTCAAATCATGTAGAAG
The DNA here is from genome assembly GCF_026122565.2 of Emydura macquarii macquarii. NCBI lineage: Eukaryota > Metazoa > Chordata > Testudines > Chelidae > Emydura > Emydura macquarii. The sequence continues at coordinate 17,880,409 of NW_027131527.1, read as the reverse complement.
TGTTTCATATTTCTTTAAGCCAATAGGGGCTCTAGGCACTCCTAGTCTACAGTGCTCGGGTCTAATAAACTGCACATAAAGTATTCATTCCTTCACTTCACAAAGTCTCATAGAATCCAAGATTTAGTCTACAACTACAGACAGAATGGAGAAGCCATTAGTTGCAATAATTCTTGTTTTACTATGGGTTAATTGAAATTACCAAGACCTCTCGTCAGGGTGCCCTGACTTTTTTGACCTTGCTAATACCAGCTCAGATTCTTCAGATCTACTACTGAACTCAGATGAGTGCCAGACTTAACTCTTGACTCTACCCTTCATATTACTTCAAGCTTTTTATCCAGAGATTTTCTGCTAGGGTTTGTATTCGTTTAGCAAAGCCAAAATTGTTACCGTACCACTTCATCTACACAATGGACAAATGACTTGATAGCCACAGACATTTGGCATCTAATAAAGCAGTTTTACAAAGCTCATAAATGGGCTAGATTGCCGCTAGAAGTAAGTGTTTCCAAGACATTCAAGTAAGATCTTTAATGTGTGTCAGTGAAGAAGACCATTTGAACTATACCAAAGCTGACAGGCATATTATATATATATGTTTCCTTGAATTATAGCATAAGAGGTAATTACATTTGCATGAAGTAGATGTTGGTTTTCTCTAGTACTGAGAGTCTATAAAATAATTTCACTTAGAATTTTTGCTTCATATTATTTCAGGGCTATTCTTTTTCCCCACACAAATTTTGCAAGAAAGGGTGGTTTTTTTGAAAATGCTGGTTAGGGTGGAAACTGCAAGACCTTTCAATATTGTTTTACAGATAATTTTAGGTGATTCTGTACGGTGCTAAACAAAACCAAATGGTCCTCTCCAGTCTTCATGGATTTATGGGATTGAAATCAGTGTTTTAGTTTCCTTAGAAAAATGTCACAATGCAAAGGTGTACTACACATCCTTATAGACCTACTAGTTTGTAAATTTCATTTTGTGTTGAAATTAGAGGTGGAAAAGCTATTAATTCCAATCACGAGGTCAAAGCTTGCCCTCATTTACACCAGTGCAGAGCAGCCTGGGGACCCTGCATATGACTTGCATCGTAGTTAATTGTACCTATATTCTAGAGATGGCAGTTTTGTCCCCTAACAGAGAAACATTCTTAATTTTTTTTTTAAATATATATATTCCTTAGCAGGCACACACTGCCTTAAAAAGCTCAGATCCCATTCCACTTTGGGGTGGTTTGCTGCAAGCGAAAAGGTTTATTTTCTCGAGACATTAAATGTCGCTGTTCGGGCAGTTCTTACATATGCTCTCTAAATGTTGTGGACCCAGTCTTGTTTGAGTTCACACAGCCCTCAGTGGGGCTCAGCACTGGTGCAGGGATCCACCCACACAGATCTAACCGCAGCATCAGGACAATACTGCGGACATCTTTGCCTTCTGTAAGACATCATTCAAAACATGCATTCTGGGTACAGTTACTAGTAGCTAATCTTTGTTAAATTTATTCATATTATTTTGTTTATTATTAGTAATAGTATACAGGATTCTGAATATCAGATCAATATTTAGAGGTGTACATTAGATTAAAATGCCTATTTCAAGTGTTAATGCTTTTAACAAACTTTACAAAAAACCCATAAACAAGTAAACAACTCCAGCTACTAATTCCCATATACATAATCACAAACCTAAACAAAAAAAGATCATATAAAATACCCTGCACTCCAGTAATGCCAACTTTCATGCATCTCTCTCCCTTAAAAATTGATGGAATTTTTAACAAATTCAAGCTATTTTGGGTTGAGTTGGGAGTGTCATTCAAAACCAATCACCCTCACAGGGAACACTCAAATAGCAACCCTCTTTTTTATATCTAGGAAGTACTAGAGGAGCTCAGGCTGGTCAGATCAATTGCAGTATCACATGAGCAAAGGGAGGGTCTCGCCAGCAAGCAGACACCAATTCATTTAAGTCAATACAAACATCTTAATCATCTTGAAATCAACAGATTGCCAACATATATCATGGATGGTCAGTGGAATGTGTTCCCAGCCCTCCTTACGAAGAAGGTGACAGATTCTTAAGATTATGAACTGGTGTCTGACAAACAAAATATTTGATCTGATAGTTTGATTTTGATACTCCAGACAACAGTTCAAGGACTCACCATAGGGCTAGCCAGTTTCACTAGAAACCATTCACAGGCTTACATTTACTCCTCAAGTAAGATCATTTATTTGAACATTTCAATTTTTTTTCTGTTGAGTTCAGCCCAAGACAAACATTTCAAATTCACTGCTTTTGGAGGAGTCAAAAGCTGAGCTTTACAGAAACAGGACAAGTCACAAGGAGAAAGCACCAAAGTCTATAACCAATAGTCAACTCTTCTGCCTGCTAAAGGATTTGGAAATGGTGAAAAAAATCCATATATCATTTTCTGACCACATATCAGCCATCAAATGATGGGGTGGAAAACAAATACTTCTTTTAGAGCCTCCTCAGACCCATTATTGAGGGGATGTTAAAGGAGGAGATTTACTAGGCCCCAGGTAGAGGTCTCAAGAGAAAGTCTGCTACAAGAACAGTATCTCCCCTATCAAGTAATTATATAGCTCCCCATCAACATACTATGAGTGCTTCATAAACACTAATGAATTCATTCTCACAGAGTCTGATTCTCCACAGATGAAATTTATCAGCCTGCTTAATTAATATTACCATTCTCAAATTCAACTTTTTGCAGTTGGTCATTCAGTCAAGTCCAGTCTGGCCAGACTTACGCTTTAAGATTGTAATGATTATTATTTCAACAATGTATTGTTTTAACTATGCAGATTGGCACTCTAAAGGAACAAAAAGGGTCATAGTAATGAACAAAGACCTCCTTTAATAGATGGGAAGGGGTTCATATTCTCATCTAGATAGAATCACCTCTTTGAAGCGATGTTATGACCATGGATGATGAACAACAGCTAAAGTATAATCATACTTCATCTCAAAACTACTTCAGGGGGTTGAAATGTTCCTAAACACTAAGCCAGACTAGGCTGTGAGCCACAGGGAACTTGCCCAGTGGGCCACACACTTCCTTAAGCTTCAGGTCTGGTATGCATGAGTTCTGATAATTACTGAACAGTTGTTTCTTCATACAAAATATAATTAATGGCAGCCATAAGTAAGTCCAGTTTTCACCCATTTCTAACTTTCCCCGTACTAAAATATTCCCACTGAAATTTTAGATGCCTAATCTCATTTCAGGGTAGAATCCTTCTGGGAAGTTTGGAAATAATTACATTCTAGATTTAAAATATTGGACCAGATCCTCAATTAGTATAAGCCAGTTGTTGAAGTCGATGGAGCTATGCTATCTATACTAGCTAAGGATCTTGCTCAGTGTTTTTCCAAAAGTGTCTTACCTTATGGTTTTGAGAAAATTTCCTAATGTTTTTGGTACCTTTATATTTCCAAAATGGCTTGATCTAAAACCTCAAAGTTTGTTTTTGTTGACCTTTCTGAGTAGAGATGCCTTTTATTTATATTTATTTATTTGGAGAGGAAAAGAGAGTGGGAGCATTTAGTGGGAGAATTACAGACTTCAAAAACAAAAAAACAGAAACCTTTATTATATTTCAGGTTGCTAAGTGTCATTCAAAACAGGACATACAATTTAAACCACCACTAAAAATTCCATACATTAAAAACTTGGAAAACATCACATGCTAAATTTACATAAAGATGTTAATCTGATGACTAATTCTCATCACAGAGAACTTGACACTTCGCACTGCTTAGAATTTAATTTCTCCAACTTTTTTTATTCTGTGGACCGCTTTGTAATCAAGTCTCTTGCCAATCACCTCCACTCACCCCTCACTCCCAGCTCCCACTGCTTGATTCTCAAAATAATTTATTCTTCACACTACTGGTGATCCACAGCCAACAGTTTGAGAACTTTAGCCATTTTCTTTATATTTTGCTTTTCCAGACTCAAGAGCCTCCTACTCATAACAATCTTTTCTGTGCTAAACTTATTCTGGAATTTTATATTTAAAGAAATAAATGACAACAGAAGCAACTACCAATAAAAATTGGACAACTGGCTGATAATCACACAACCCAGGCTGATCTGGCTCCTTAAAGCAGAATCAGCTAGCTCCCCTTTTCACAGTTCTCAAACATCCACAAAACTCTGAAGTAAGCTTTCAACAGAGGCATCATTTAGGACACCTTAGAATTCTTTGTTGAATGAGAATCACTAAAAATGTGCTGACTGATTATCAAGGGCCACAGCTTAACCCTTTCACTGCTGAGATCTTAAATGCCATTTTCCTTTCTAAGCAAGAAATGCTATCATTGTCAGACAAGATGCAGCAAACGTCACATTCTTCAAGGGCTTCTGTGTATTCCCTCTTTCCAGATATAGCACCCATATGTCAAATTGTGGAACTGCTTTGAAAAGCCATGTCTTCACTCTCCACATCAGAAGGCACAGAAGCCCTGAACTGTGACTGTATACGGGCACCATAACCAAGAATACAAAGAGGCAATTACTGAACAACAGTTACAGATAAACCTTTTTCTTGCATTTTTGATCTTTTGCATTTATGAACTTTTATGATCATTAAACCTAGTGACAACGTTGTGCAAATCACAAGTTGATCTGATTTGTTAATCAAGATATTATGGGGACAAGCACTTCTTATTTTACTTCCCCACACACATTGGAAATCAGAGATGAGCCAAAACCAGAGCCAACCACCACTTGAACTTTGGGATTCAAATTCAACAGGACTCTGATTTGAGCCATTCTTTCTGATGAAGTTTTGCAAAATCTAAAATGAGTCCTGGTTTCATCCATCTCTAGCTGAAATACAAAATGTTCTGCCAAGATAAAATTACTCAAATACTTCCGAAAAATATGTAGTCCTTGATTAGTAGTGATTGGCAGAAAAAATGCTAATCTTTATAAGTTATAAATAATTCTGTCAAAAGGATGAAAAATTTATCCCATTTCCTCATATTAGGTCACTTTCCAAGTTACTTCAGCCACAGTGACAGTCTTCCAGAAAGGATAAGCAATTCTGGCTTAGTTTAATCTTTTTCCTTCCAAATATATTTTAATTGACAATCTATTTGATTTATAATAATTATGCACGTTATTCTTATTTGTTTCTTTATGCTGGGACTGAGTTTTATCTTGTGGTGTAAACTATGACAGAAATCCTCAATTCTTTGTCAGAGTAGCTGCTAATTTAAGGTTGCTGCTGTGATGGGGTACTCCAGTCACGGCTTGCCTGGGGGCCTCCTTCTGGTCCCCCTCAGAACTAGCTTGAGATCATTCCCCTGGTCACACACCATCTCTCTTTCTCAAGTCTTCAGCTCCTCTACCGTCCAGGAACCACAGCATCCTTTTCATGGCTCAGCCCCCCGGCTAGGTCACTCAGTGTTTCCCCCTCCCCTCCTTTGGGGTTTATCAAAGTCTTTCTTTGAGCAGTCCTAGGCAGTCTTCCCCTTCACTCCCTCAGGTGCCATTCCTTCAGTGGCTGGTAGAAGAACCTGGGTTCACCCTCTATTCAGGGTTTCAGTCCAGAGACCCTCAACACAGCAGTTGTGGGCTTCACTCTTCCAGCCCTCACTGCTCCTTCCCACCATTCCTTATTCTCTCCCCCTTTCTCTGGAAGTATCTGCTCCAAACCCTCCTCCCAGCAAGAGACTGCTGCCCAGTCTGCTGCATCTTCCTGGCTTTAGGCCCTGCCTATTCCTGCACAGCTGAACCTGCTTGCAATCAGTTCTGTATTCTTCTTCCTCCAGGTGCAGGTTGAGGCGTTAATAGGCGTACCTGGCCACCAAAACCCCTTCTAGTCCAGATGGGGTGAACACCATCACAGTTGTCCCACCTACACATTACACAAATTGACAGCAAGACAAATACCCATGATAATTATTGTATTGTTAGTGAGGTGCAGCTCAATTGAGGTCCTAAGATAGGTTTCAGAGGATGAACTGTGAAAGAAATCTATAACAGTTGATACACTGGTGATTCCCTATAAATCCACATTATATTCTACTTCACAAGTCTCTTGCAGCAGCATGGTATTATGCAGCTAGTCTCATCAAATTATCATAAATCGTACACTTACAATAGTAACCCTGATTAAGATGATGCAGAACATGCAGACATTTTTTCCAGCATATGCTCCAATACACAACTATCACAGTAGGAACCACAGTTTAATGTTACAATTGAACCCCATGTTTCTAGACTGGACAGAAAATATTCAGATCTAACAATTATCTTTTTCCTATTACTGAAAATCTAGGATAATTTTGCAGTTAAGTTAAAGCTATCTGCAGTGCAGCAGTTAAACAGCTAAATTATCTGGCAGTTAAAGTCCCCTCCTCCCCCCAGTTATTTTTTTTTCCAAAACACCATTAGGGCCAATACCACTTGCAAACATGCATAATATTGGGTATACTGTTGCAAGCTAGCAAGGAAGGAGAGGTACTTTCTCAGAGCCCTAGGAACGAAGTCATATGTTACAGTTTGTGACCTTAATCACACCTGTAGTATTGTGAACATACCTCAATGGGAACATACAACAAAATGAATTTCAATTGAATAAGAATGGGTGCTCCTATGAGATGACCAAACCATTGTGCTTATTCATGGGCATAATCAGCTTGTAGAACTGTGATAATTCTGATTTGCAGCTGCATGTAGTAGCACTTAATTACATTTTGCTAAAGGTTACAGCCTAGTCCCCATTGTGTAAATACCATTAGAAACAATACCCCTCCATAACTTAATGGGCACTCTTGTACTTCCATAAGGACCAAATTGTACAAATACTGAAATCAACAAGCAGTGTTGCTTTATTAGACATTAATATCTCTGCTGAATTAACTACAATTAAAAGAAAAATGTTTTCAAGAGCTTGTACTCACCCTGACAGTCCTCTGTTGGTTGAAGAGAGGACCACAATTAGTCAATTCAGCCCTACTCTAAGAGTACTCTGATTCCTCACTGATACTGAGCTCTTACATGACAGCATCTGCAAGTAACAATTTCTACCAAATACACTTGGCTAGGAAACTCCATCCCATCCTGACAGATGATGACATGGCCTCAGTTATTCATGCCTTCATCACTTCTCGGCTGGATTACCTGCATATGAAGCCTTCAGTAGAAACTCCAACTAATTCAGAATGTTGCAGTGCATTCTTCAACACAGGCTACCACAAACATATCAAGCCTGTCCTCCATGCTCTACATTAGCATCCCCTGGCATTTGGAATCAAGGTCAATGTCTCACTCCTTATCTCCAAACTGCTGCATGGCCTGGGCCCAGGGTATCTTAAAGACCATTTAGAGCTCTGGGATGGAGAACATGGTCATAACTTTGGTCCTCTAGCACAGAGAAACTCTCAGCAATAGGACTTGAGCTCATCTGTGTGGGAGACAGAACTTTCTGTGGGGTGGTCCAGGACTGTGGAATGAACTCACCCAAGGACCATCACAACTTTCTGCTCCAAATGCAAAGCACATTTCTTTGATCTTTATTTTTCTAACAATCACATATCAACAGGTATATTTACATTTAAGCAAAGCAAAAAATGAACAGACACTCCCAAACAAGACATTACACTGCACACACTTTACCCAGGAAGTGGAGATAAACAACATGTGACAGATACCATAGTGATAGACACAGTACAAAAATCTGAATGGAATAGAATAGACAGCTTGGTTCTACAGGTACTCAGCACCCTTAGTTTCCCAGGATACAAATTTTCATTGTAGAAGACAGCCAGGGAAATACAGTCTGAACAGGAGTTAGAATAATTGAGATTGGAACCCTCTCCTTTCCCAGAGCAGAATTACTGTCCCCTATCACCCAGGGGATCCCGCTTCTCCTCTCCTATTAGAAAACTCCAGAGTTGCAGTAGGTGAGGCTCCCTCTTCCTCTTTACTTCTAGGAGAAAGAGTTCCTTTTCCACTTACTTGCCTGTATTACTCCAAGCATATGTAATAACAAATTCAGTGGAGTGACGCTGCCATAAATTATTTCTTATTTTGGCATGGTCTCAAAGCTTCCCTGACAATGCAAGTGACAGAATGAAGATAGTTATTTTCAAAGGTTTATATCTCAGTCAAACCTAAAACACAATTCCATGAAATAAAGGAAAAACTTTCTGCCTCAAGGGCTTTCTCCCTGCCAGATTTAAGGCTTGTTCACACTTAACTGGAAATTCGGCGGCAGTTGACGGGAGTTATGCAAACTACACAGAGTAGTTTGCGTAACTCCCCTTGGCTGCTTCTGCGCACTGTTCATAGTGTAAACAACCGTGGTGCTGTAACCCCCGCCCCTCAAAAAAAAAATGGGGGGGAAGGACTTTTTATGATTGGAAGTGTCAGATGACCTAAATACCAGCTCCCCCTCTATAAAGGGTGAGAAGTCATTTAATAACTGTCCTCTCCCCTAGCCTGTGTGAAATTGGATCCGGAGTAAAAGCCTGATGTATGCAGACTTTGTAACTGTCAGAAAAAGTCACTTTTGAGCAGTTCTATAGTGAGTAGTGCCCAGTGGGGGATATGTTTACCATAAAACAACACAATCAAAGGGAATACATGTCAGAACTGAAGCCATGTCATCATGCACTCAGGGGAAAGAGAGGGCCCAAGGAAATAGGCAGCTGCTGGAAGTTGAGAGAGTCCAACTCAGGCAATATGCACAACACACTGTTTTACTGACCATCTGGAAGATGGTGGAAAAAGGGAAACAAAGTTTGATGGATCTGGGCCCAAAAACATCTTGCTTTAGCCATGGTAGAAGAGGCATCTTCGGGGGTATAGTATTACTGTCATGATTTTAATATAAGATTTTATATCATATTATTAATGTATATATTATATGTTCTGTGGTAGTTGCCAACACCCCTAGGCATGGACAAGGATTCTATTGTGTTAAGCACTTTACAGACACAAAAAGAAAGGAAATAGGATGCTTCTGCATTAGAAGAAATTTGCAATGTACTTAGTTCTACAAAATCTTTTATCCATGAATATTTATAATTGCATTTGAGATTTCATCCTCAATTATTTGGGTTGAGAGATGTTATAAAATATGGGGAGTCTGCATACACAAAAGTGTTTTAACTCAGTCATGTATGACAGTTAATCTAACATTTTATATGCTGATTTTGCAGAATAAAAAAGTTATTAACACTAGTTTATTTATCTGTGTAACACTTATGTAAATAAGCTCTTCCTTTTACCTTATAATTTTTATTAGATTGGTTAAACATAAGCTTGGACAGAGGAAGCACAGGGGAACATACCAATGGTAATGCTAAAAAAAAAAGTAGTTGCTGTTTTTATAAAGTCTACTCAATTGACCAATCCTTTTACGGGCAAAAATCATGTTTTTCCCATGACTTTTTCTGTGCACCAATGAAAACAAATACATTGTTTTGTTTAATAAGTCACTAATAAAAATCTATTCCAGATGTCAATTCACTACTGAAAAACACTGCACCTGGTTCGGTGTTCTTGGTGTTTGTTGTATTTATGGTGCAACAGTTTTAATGTTAGTCTAATAACTGAAAATATGAGTTTCTAAATAGAAAACCCAGGAGTAGGAATGGAAGTTGTTTATGGTTATTCTAAGAACACCTTCACATTAAACATTTAAAGCATTTACATACATTCAATCTAAGAAAGGCTTTTTTTATCCTGTAGTGACACCTTCTGGGAGCAGCTGGGACTGTAAACTACATGTTTTGTGATGTTCATAAGGGTTACTACCATAAAGGTTCTGCAGGAACCCCCACATTTTGGTGTGTAAATAAGCCCAATTAAACAAAAATACCCCCATGTTTGTTTTTCACAGGCATTTTTTGAAAAAAGGTATTGCTTATTTGGCCAAAATCATGCAAGTCTTGGCATCCAAGAACTGAAATGTTCTAAGACAAGCAGAGCTAGTTCCTTGGCTGTAGCAAAATGGTGCACACAGCACACTTCAGAAATGGGGTGTGTAAAGGTGGCATGAGCCACCTTTTTGCTCCCCGGTCCTGTGGATGAGGCTGGTCTCTCAACGTAAGTTACAAACAAACAGTCGAACTTACAACAATTGCCAGCATCCTCAAGTGGCCATTTCAAGCGGCTGGAGTGTACTATGGCACAGAGCAGCTCTAGCTATGCTCCCTTTCTCTGGCCACAGGAAAGGGACATTATAGGAACAATTCTGCTGACTTTGGAAAATACCTGTATGTTGAGTGATCTTCACATAGCTGCCTACACTGGCTTGGGGGGGGGGGGGGTGACTTTTTGTCCCCCCATGCAAGGAACACTAACAAAGAAAAACTGAGGCTGAGTGTATCCGTTATGCTCTGGCCTGCCACAGGTGGGCACTTGAGGAGTGGCTGCCTTATTATACAGGGATTATGCAAATCTCTATTCTCCTACAAATCCATCCATTCTGATTGGCTCCTGCCCCCAGAACTCCGTGTAGACATGCCCACAAGTATGGCTACCCAAACTTGGGTCATTTTACCGAATCCCAAATATTCAATAGCATTTCATTTAAACATGAATTATTTTCAGTCAGGTTGCTGTGCCATGCAGAAGACAAGTATTCCTCTAGGAGCAAAGAGAAGGGATGGGAGATGCTGAAAAAGCAGGGTTTCAGTGAAGGTCAAATTGAAGCAGTCAATGTTATGTGCACACATATGGGTGGGGAGCTGTGAGAACAGGAATAGCCAAAGGAGCACAGGGATTTATTGGAGCCAGGCAGTGCACTGGGGAGAGAGGCAAGAGAAGACATTTCAACACAGTAATCAAGTTAAAGTAACCCTGTTAACACAATATTAACTGGATCCTGGGCTAATAAATCTCAGAGTTTATTTCCTATAAAAACACTTTCAGGCTTTAAGCCTCATTTTTCAGCATAAATTATGGTTATTTCATGAGTAGGAACACTCAAACAATACTGATGGGAACTTTGCAAAACAGAAGCAAAAATGAAAATCAAGAACATCTGTAAGTCCATACATGCCTCATGTGGGGTGACTGGCCCCCTTAAGGGGAGTCAGGGACCCAGTGGACCAGGCAAAATCCACACCCCAGAATGTGTGTTTTGGGATGCTGTTAAAGTAGCTATCCTGAACTTCCAGGAAACAGTAACAGCCCCCCAGTCAAAGTTCAACAAAAGTTCCTTGATAGGAAAAATCAACAGCTCAGTATAGAAACTAGAACTAGAGATGCAGGATAGACTACGCAGCCTTGTGTGTTAAAAAGGGGATTATTCTGTCCCAAGTCAGTCCCATACACTGTCTACAGAGTCAAATGGACAGGGAGTTTGATGTGGGGTGGTGGCGGAGTGGAAGTAGATGTCCCAGGCATAGCCAGAACAGGCAGAAATCCCCTAGTGCACAATGTTAAGAGACAAAGTTCCTCAGTATCTTCTCCAACAAGGGCAGACTCAACTTCCCCTAACACTGAATTTGTGGTGATAGATCCTGTTCCTGTGAGACACCCCAGTCAGAGATGATGAGTCCTTTGAATCGGATTCAGGTTTTTCACCGGCAAGCAGATGATCTACATGCTGTCTCATGAGGAAATCTACTACAGAAACCTGATAAGAAAATGGTCCTGTAGCTTTTACAATCATGCCAGGCAGCAATTTCTCACAAAATAGCAAACCCAAACCTGTACTCCAGGAGACAAAAAAGTGAGTGCCTGTTGATGGTCTTGACTATATTTCATATTTACTTGATGTTGATGCACTTTTTTCTCCAGATAATGTTACATACCCACTGGAGTTTCTTGAATCAGCTGCTTCAATCAGTAGCTCTGCAAGTGATACCCCCTTGTAGCATAAAGGTTTGTTTTGTAATTACACAAGAACAGAGACAGCCTCATCTGCTGTGACCCCTCAGTATTCTTACTGGGGTCCTTCATAAAGGATTGAACAGCCCTCTCTACTAGCCTGTTCGTGGATTGGTGGTAGGGAAACAGATCTTATATGTTTCAAGCCACTAGCCCTCATGAGGGCTTGGAATTCCTCACTGGTAAAGACACTAGCATTGTCAGAGACCACAATCTCAAGCAGTCCATGTGTGCTAAATGAGAAACTATGCTCCTCAATAGTCATATATGAGGCAGCTATTCTGGGAGGAATGACTTCCATCCACTCAGAATGGTGCATCCACACAAGAAACATTGATCCAAGGACAGGACATGCATAATCGATGTGCAGTCTGATCCAAGGTCTTTCCGGCCATTCTCCTGATAAAATTGTCTTCCAGTACCAGACCTCTTAGTTGTTGGCATATGGCCATCTGACATAACTTCTGGCCAGAGTTTTCATTCAGGTTATCCAGCATTTGTTCCATGAAGTTTTTCCAATGTGAACTTTCTTGCCTGAGGAGGTATTAGGACTCACGACCCTCAGTGGAGAATTCCACTTCAGAGATTTAGTTCCCAACACCTGTGAAAATATGGACATATGTCCAAAGATCCAATCAACTGGGGTCATCCATGCTGGTACCAAAAAAGGACCTGGGACAGAACTGAGTTTCAGTTAGTCCATTGTGTGATCTGTTTAGGTGTTAGTGAAGTGTCTTCTTCTCTGGCTAAAGCTAACAACATTTTCTGAGGTATAGGAGTGACCTCTGGTGTTTTACCCACTGGCAGTCAACTGAGGCCATCTGCATTGGCAGTTGCTAGTCGAGGCTTATAAATCAGCTGATATCGGTAGGCTGTTAGCAATAATAAATGTTGCCAGCATGCAGAAGCCAAAGGGGTAATAGCTTTGGTCTACCCTAAAAATGGCTTACGGTCAGTTATTATAATGAATTGTCACCCATGGAGATACTGATGGAACTTTGACAGCAAAGACAATAACCATGCTTTCCTTATCTAACTGGGAATACCACTGTTCTGCAGATAAGTGTGAGGTGTAGCAGATATGGCAGTCCCATCTTCCATTCTATGCAAAAGTACTGTCACTACAGTACATAGTGAAGTGTCTTAAGTAACCAACAGGGAATCTTTGGTGAAAGTTTGTGTCTGTGCTAGCAGGCTCCTTTGCTGTAAAGAAAAAGTGTTTTGATCTGTTTAGGTAATATCCTTAAAAAAGCTATTAGCAATTGATTTTATCACCCTTGTTAACAGACAAAATTCAATTGCATATTCCAGTTACAAACCCAGCATTCTTATAGTCTCTAGAGTATATTCATTTCCAAGAACACATTTATTTTCACATAACTTCTTGCCACTTCTTTCAAATACACTTTTGCTATTACTTTCTCCAATATGTCATTCTTTTAGCTGAATCCCATTTGTGCATGAATCTCTCTCTCTCACCTGGTAGCTAGCATCCAACATTTATAATAGGAGACCCACACACTGACAAACACCATTAATTTGCATGTTCCTAGGGAGTTAGGGTCTTGAAATTGGTTCTTCACTTACAGTGTGCTGTTGAATATAGAAAAATACCAAATATGAAATCCAACCTTTCCATCAGAAGCCACAACATGTTCAATAGTTGCTTTGAACTAGATTTTGACCAGTCTAAAGGTCTCTAAAATCGTATTAGGGGTAACAATACATCTTAAATTAATTTCTTCTATGAGTCATTAGGTCCCAGGCCTCCCATGTAGAGAGACAGGCAGATCTGAGGTCATTGGTTCTATGTACTAGATTTCCAGTCAAGAAAATGTTTATCAGACATGTGCATGGCTCACAATGCTGCATGATGCTATGCTACCTAAGAGGCTATATTGCAGTCATAAGTGTGGTCATAGGCTGCTATGAGCATGTCAGTGAGAAAAAACTGACATAAGGAAATTGACCTTATGCCATATCAGGGTTGCCAACCTTCCCTAAATGTAGGGAGAGTCAGTAAAAATGTGCAATTTTACTGCTGTCAGTTCACCCGTAGACAAATAAAAAGTGTCCCTAAAAGTAGAACTGGTGCCCACCTGGTCGAGCCAAGAGGAGGAGTCGGCCGGGTGTTGTGGGCCACGAAGAAGCACCGCCCCTCAAATCTCTCGCCTCCTGAGCCCCAGCCAGCCCACGGGAGCGGCGGCTCCAAGAGCTCCTGGCCCAGCTGGCCGCCCCCAGCCGCTGCCCAACTCCCTGCGCCGGTGGCTGCTGCCGCCTCCTCCGGCCGCGCCTCCCAGCCACAGCCTGCGCCCTGCCCTGACCTGCCGCCAGCTCGGGTGCCCGCAGCAGTTGTCGCGCCTCCAACTCAAGCGTCCCGCGTGATTGGGCCGCGCCGGGCTTCCCCCACCAGTCCCCAGCTCGGAGACCGGACCAGCCCCGCCCGGGAGCGGCCCCGCCCCCAGCGCCCATGTCTCCCAGCCCCGCCGCTCCAGCGGCTGCCGTCGCCTGCCCCTGCGCCCAGCTCTCCCGGCCCCGCTCTGAGCATTCAGCCGCTGACCGACCCCAGCTGCCGGCCCAGCTCCCGCTGCCGCCGCCACCTCCGGCCGAGGCTCAGCAGTAGCGGACCAACGGGGTGGGTCTGGGTGTAGTAGGGGCGGGAGGGCACGGCCCTGGGCGCCGCCGGCCTGGGGAGAAGGTGCCGGCCACGACTGGGGCAAGCGAGGGGGGCTGATGGCGGAGGGAGGCGAACCGGGAGCAGGAGCTGCCCTGAGCCCAGCTCAGCGTCCCCGTCCCAACCCAGCAGCGCCCAGGCGGCGCGGGGAAGGACGGGGACCAGAGGCCCCTGGCACAGCATAGCAGGGACGGGAGAGCGGAGACGGGCTCCGGGCGCTGTCCTGCGGATGTGGGCCGATGCCGGCCTCCAGCTAGCGCGAGCCGGCTCAGGTATGCCCCGGGGGGGTGGGAGCGGACTCGGAGCCTCTCGGCGGCAGCAGGAGCCTGGCTGACACCAGGGCGCAGCCCCACGTAAGATGCGTGGCAGGGACCCTCTGTGCCGGGGGCGGGACATTGCGTGTGGAGTCCCTGCTGCTGCCTGTGGCAGGATCCCCACCGCTCGTCCCTCGACCCTTGCCCATCGCTCCCTCCTGTCCCTGCCTTTCCTCCTCCTCCTACCCCTCACCCTGATTCCCCCCTCCCCCCCCCCGTTCCCTTCCCCTCCCAAAAGTCCTACTTTTTCTCTGCTGCTGACATTATGATACGATTGTAATATTGTGTCTTAGTGGCTTGGTTGTGGTATTTTTAGTGATGTTCGCAAAAAGTTTATCCTGCGACGACACAGATCTTCATGTCAGTAAAAACTAAAATGCAAGGTTGGCACCCTTGGCTAGTGTCAATCCACTGCAGCTTCTATTGTAATTTAACCTGCCTACCTGTGTGTTAAGGTTTATATGTTTTAAGCATATATTAAAAGTGTTAGTTATCAATAAATATGCAGATTGGCCTCTACTGATTTGATCAAAACTCACTCTGTTAAAATAGATTCAAATAATGTCAGAATGTTAAAAAGCTACAGCCCTCCAAAAGGTAACTATCAACTACTATAGTAGATTGACAGTCTGAGTAGAGGCTAATCGCACCTTTGTTTCCCAGCTGCAGAACTCTTAAGGTCTACAGGTGCTATGGCAAGGATTCCTGACAACGTTAGCAGGGAAGCAGAGACTGAAGCAAGATACCCAGCAGCTTCACAACAAGCACCCCCCCCTCCCCCATAAGTTAAAGAAGAGTTTACACACATTACAGGATCTGCATAAGCACTCTTCTCCATTCAGGTCACTTTATAATTTGAAGCAATTTAGGTGAATACTCAGTTTATTGAAATACTAAATGGCAAATTCAACATCCTTTGATTTTTATGTACGGTAAGTCAGACCCCAAGTTAGCTGCCCAGTAAATAAGCTTAAAAAAATAAAATATATGATTTTCTAAAAAACTAATAGCTTGGTCAAATCAAAACCAAACCAATTTCATCCAGCCCATATACTTCTCTTTTCCTCTTCCATGAGAGGGGTTATTCCAGGCTAGTTATCCCTTTCAAGCCTTACTCATTTTAAAAGTATGGAAACAGGAACTTTTTGAATAAGGGAAGACTGAAAAATTTACACTTTACAAAAATGATACTCATTTATGCTTCAACTTCAAGCAAAAAAGAAACCTGGAAAATTTCAGAAAAAAGTAATAGTAACAGAAAGCTATGAATAACTTCAAATGGAGTTAGAATCACTTAATTACTTCCCTTATATGAAACACTAGTGAAGCTCAATTAAACAAATTTTCGTGCTCTACATTTTGAGTACTAATAAGTTAGGGACTGTCAACAGTTCTATGCATTTGATCTTTCAAAAAGGATTGAGTATTCCATATCCTGACTTGAATCCTGAATGTTCAATCTTTAGACAAAATTCAGTGAATAATTTTCAACAAAGTTGAGAAAAATCAGAAACTGCTTACGGACAATTTGTGACCATGAAGAGAGGCAAAAGATCAGGTTCTGATCCATGCTATGATCCTTCTATGCTTGTCTCAGCTCACTAAATGGGCATCTGGAGAACTCTAACAGAATAGCTGGTGCAGCTGAGAATTTAGCCTTTGCTACTAATTATGCTCAGCTGTATCTATTGCACCAACATGGATGATGAACTGCAACAAAAACACTGAGGTGAAGTGTCCATTGGGTTTAACAAGCAAACAATACTTTCAGCACTTTTTTCAGTCAATTAAATAAACCTATATACTCTGTGGAAACTAGATGATGATACATAAGAAAGTCAATGATAATTTTCTAAGTGGCATTAAGTACTGCAGTTTGCATACAAATTCCTTTACAAATCTCATTTTTAGGTAACCTTGTGCATTGCTAAACTGCTTGAAGAGGAATGCAGGCTTAAACTTGTTTCACAAACCTTAAAAATATATTTATCAGAAAAATATTTCAAAAGATATTTATAAAATTAACTAAAAGGTTTGTATTGCAAGGTGGGCATTGTTGAATAATGCCTTGAAAAAGGCATCTATAGAGGGATGAAAGTCCAAATATTTTTTAAAAAGAACGTTGTGTTCCTCTTAACCATTTTTGCATTCATGTAGATTCAGATGGTAAATTTCTGGCTGGCACTGTAAGAAACAAGCCATGGACTTAATGCACTTGATATATTAGTTAAGTGTCTGCTTTTATACAAGATAAAGATGCCAAATTAGATGTACAGGGGAAGCTGGCAAGCCATAAGGAATGTCTGCAATCAGGAAATTGTACCATCCTTCATGCTCCTCAATGAATACACATGGTTCCAAAGGACTGATATGGGAAAGGAGGTTGGAGCACTCCATGTTCCAGAGAACCAGTTTACAGAGTATGCCAGATGCACCTTTCTCAAGGAGGCACAATCCCTCCCTGAGCTTCTCCAGGTGCAGTATTCACCTCCTATTCCAAAAGGAAGGATAATCCAATGTATAGGACACCAAATGGGTTCAATCCTGGCTCAGCCATAGACTAAGGGTATGCTTACATTGCAGTTGGGAGGTAGGATTCCCAGCATGAACAGTCATTAAGGTAGCATGCTAAAACTAGCAGCGTGGACATTGCAGGAGGGGTGGCTGCTTGGGCTAGCCACCCAAGTCCAAACCCACACCCAAATGCTTCTGTCCAAGCTTGGATGGCTAGCCCAAGATGCTACCTGTCTACTATCTGTATTGCTATTTTTAGTGCACTAGCTGGAACAGAGTTAGGGCAAGTCTGTCTACCCAACCTGGAACTCACACCTCTCAAGTGCAGTGTCAATATCCCTAAATGACTTGCCCAAGGTCACATAGAATCTACCTGGTCTCTCACACCTCTCTCCCAAATGTGAAATAGGGATAATACTTTCTTATCTCAGCAGGGTATCATCCAGGTAAGATTTATTACTCTTTGTGAGGTGGTCAGCTATTACCCTCTGGAGGGCATGTAATGACCTAAATAAAATGATTGGGCTATGCCTTCCCAACACAATGAGATCCATCCACACCCAAGTAAGTAATAAGGTAAACCAGTAAAACTGGTTTCAACTGGAAATAAGTTCTTTGGTTGCAAGCACACAGAAACATGGAGGGTCTGGGTAAAACAGATCTCCTTAAGGTGGTCTGCTGCATGACAGACACATGGTGATGAAGGAATGTAATATCTCCTGTCTCAGAAAATAGACGTTCCGTCTAGAGAGGAGACATTGATACAATGGGAAGTAGCACCTACTGCGTCAGAAGGATAAAGGAATCTGGGGAAGGCCAACACAACAGAAAGGAGAGTGCTCTTTCCTGCAAGTGTGGCAGCCAAGATTACAAAGAGAATCCCTGACTCCCTTACACACCCTTGCAAACAAACTTATTTTGGGTTCCCTTCTTTTACATTAATCTAATGACAGTGGCAGTGTCTCAGATCTGACAGTCATAATCACCCATGTTGTATGATAATCACTCAGCTGAAGTTCTTGGGAAGGGAGACTATGAATCCTGGAGGACACAACTTTCTTCAACGGGAGCCAAGAATCTCTCATTAGTACAACAGCAGTAATACGTCCCCCATAGTTAGTGGAGAACGATTTTTGTTAACACAGCTACAACGTAGTTCTTTAATGAGAAGAGAAAAGCAAGAGAGCAGACATGACATTCCAATATGAATGTCACTCAAATAACTAATTTTATAAGGAGCTTGGAAGGCTGTATGCTTTAAAATCAAATGAATATATTAAAAATGATAGAAACAGCCCCTTAAGCCTCTGATAAGGCAGAAGCAAACATTTTTAGACAAGAACATACATTAGCTTCAGAGCTTGGCAGGTATCTCTACACGCACAAACTACAGCCAACTTAAGGTTTAGGATTCCAGGTGGTGACTGATGACAGTCTTATCGAATCATTTGTAAATGTTTGGCAAATAAAAATAAATAACCCTCAAGCTGTAACAGACTCATTTCCTCTTTCACATTGTTCTGCCAAAAGGGATTGTTGTATTCCCTGTAAAGAGATGGGGGACTGATTTATGCTTTTGTCTTTTACCTGTCTCAGAGTAATGTATTCCATGTGCCTGATCTTTACTCCAAATCTACAAGAAAACTCTGTATAGATCTCCTAAGTCACAAGGAGAATGGGAATCTTTTCCCTACTCAGAGCTGAAACCTAGCCACCTGGCCTCTTAAGGATCCTCTAGGACAGTGGTTCTTAACCTTTCCAAACTACTGTACCCCTGAAGCCTGAGTCCCACCCCCATGGGGCTGAGGCATGTAACTTAGTTTCATGGCGCCCCTGTGGCTCCAGGCAATTGCCTTTCTTGCCACCCCCAATACCAGCTCTGCACTTGCGACCCCTCTAAAACCCCAGGTTAAGAAACACTGCTCTAGGATTTGCAGTGTTTTGGAGGATGGGAATGGAATGGGAGGGAGCATGTTGGGGGAAATGATGCATGTTCTCTTGGATTTGCCTCTAAAACCCTGTGAGAAAGCCAGGAAACCAACACACACCCACCTGAGGCAGTATTAACTTTTCTATGGCCTCCTTCAAGGCAGTGTTCTCAGCCCTGGAGCAGCAATTCTGTGGTCATTGTTGGCTGTGGAAGTCCTTGCAATGCAGTTTCATTGGAGCTATGCTGTCAGACAGCTAGGAGAACAGGGGGTCTAAGAATCATTGTGAATGGCTCTGGCCCTTGTGGAGCTCCCAGAACTGCTGAACTTTCCATGGATGAACAAACCCCAGTGCCCTTTTCCCTCCCTCATGCTTTTCCAAATGAATGATTTGAGGAAAACTCTGCTAGGCAATCCTCACATGGTTTTCCTCCTCCCAGGAATATCTCCTACAGGAAGGTATGATCAATGTCTTAAATTCACCAATATCTAATAACTAATAGGCATAGGAAAATTAGACTGAATATTTGTACTTACCAGTTGTAAGCTGAAGTCAAGAGAGGGTACACCAAGATTTGCTAATGATACAGTATATATTGTTCTGTTGGCTCAGTGAGAGCTTCTTCTCCACTTCAGGGGATCCAGTGCTTCCCTATAGCTGCGGGCTAGGGTACTCCTTTGTCCCTCAGAATTCCCCCTCTGGTGGTGAGCAATGTAATTCTGTCTCCCAAAATGGCTGTCCCCCTCTACAGTTCTGTTTCTGGGCCTGCAAGGCCCTCACTTCTTCACTGGGGTTCTGGCTGCTCCAGTAAATGGCCTGAGCCCCAACCCAGGAACCCTACAAGCAGCAGCCTCATGCTGCCAGCTTTAAGAAAATTGCTAGCTTCCCTGGGTTACTTCCCCACAACCTTTGGCTCACTGTCCACACCCTTCTTGGGTAGTGCCTCTCCTGGCCTCTTTGCCTGGGGAGCTCTTCATCTCTGGTTTAGCACCCTCCCACCTGGAGGGGCTACCAAACACACAGTTCAGTCTCTCCCCTCTAGCAGAGTTTTTACCCTCAGGCCTCTACAACTGAAAGGTCCTCAGCCCTGTTTAAGGCAGGGCTTCTCCCCAATCTCTGTACCTGAAGGGTTCTCTAATGGTCCTTGCCAGCCTCTGACCTGGTCACTCACAACTCCTACCACCCACCCTATCTGGCTGGAGGGGAGGCTTTTAACAGGTTCTGGCAGGTCCTGGATTGGCACCAGGTGTCCTAATTAACTTGGAGTAATCCCTGTCCAGTTACCAAGGGAAAAGGGACCTGCTGATCCCAGGGCTAATATACTGATAGGACCCCACCCCCTATGGCAGAGCTGATCCAGAACAAGCTGCAGGGGGATCTGGAGAAATACCAGCAGCTGCAGAAAGATCTCAGCAAGTCCATAGCAGTGCGGCAAAAACTGGAGGCTCAGGTGACTAAGAACAACATTGTTAAGGAGCAGCCAGGGCTGCAGGATGCTAGCAACACAGTCTACAATCAGATTGGCCCCCATGCTGGGGGAATAGGACATGGATGAGGCTAAAGCCTCTGTCAGCAAGTGGCTCGATTCTATTGCTGGGGAGAGCAAGTGCTATGAGGTGCAGATGCAGGAGTCCGAGAAGAAGTCGGAACAGCAGCAGGAGGTGCTGGCCCAGCTGCAGCAGGAGTATCAGTGAGCCCAGGATGGGGCATGGGGTGGCCAAGGTCTGAGCCAGTGCTGCAGGGGTGTGGATCCTGGGGGTATTTAAGTTTTTCACTGTGAAATAAAAAGAGTTGATACACAAAAACAAAAGAAAACCTGAAAAAACCCCACTCTCCTGTAGCTGTCTGGCCTGACCCTTTCACAATACTTAGAAGTGCACAGTCTGACGGGATAAATAAAACAAGCAGGACTACAAACAGTACTATATGTTGTTCATATGGCATAAGGCCACAAGGGGGACTCTTCTACCATTGTACAGGTGAAAATAT
This sequence comes from Emydura macquarii macquarii, assembly GCF_026122565.2. NCBI lineage: Eukaryota > Metazoa > Chordata > Testudines > Chelidae > Emydura > Emydura macquarii. Next base: position 17,859,098 of record NW_027131527.1, on the reverse strand, counting down.
TTTCAAGGAGAAAGTGTGATGAAACCAATCTTCCAGTTGAATATACAGAATTCAGTTTAAGATTTTAATGTATACCTTTAAGGTTCTTTTGACTGTGAGAGCTGTTAATCTGCAAGAACTAATCAAAGTTTATGTCCCAGTTTGAAGATTATGTTCAGTCACAGACTTCTATCTATGCAGCCCTGGTTGTCTACTGCAAAATGGCAAATTCTTTGCTTTTTTTCCCCTGACTTAGGTGGATTAGAGGTACTTTGGGCCTTGCTGAATCATTAAGGCCAATATGCTTTTAACAAAAGCTATTAATTCTTAATTTAGCTTGTTTTTCTGAGAATACTACTTTGCATTTATGGGGGGTTAATGCTCAAATGACTTCACAGACTTTACAAGCAAATTGGGATTTCTCCTACCTCAGATGTTGCTGAACAGTGTTTCCACTCTGCAAGAAGAACAGGATGTGTGTGTATCCCCAGCAATGGAGAAACAAAATTGTCTAGTGCACATGCACAGCAGCATGGAAGGATGTTTAGAGGCAAGCTGAAAGAGCTAGGGGAAGGGACAGATAGCACCGCTGCCCAAGTGCTCAGTCCACCACATTGTAGGCTTGCATAGCCTCTGCAGAAAAGGTATCCATGCTAGGAGTCCTCCTATCCGTTCCCCTGCACAGATCCCCAATGCCCAGCCCCTCAACTTGAGCTGAACACAATTTTCCTATCATTAACTTTAAATAACCCAATATGCTATAGGTAGATGTAGTTATTGGTTTCCTCACTTGTGTATACAGGACTTACACTTTCATACATCAATAAATGAATTCATCGACTCAGGCTTCAGATAACAAAAGTCACGTTCTTTGAATAATCATTGGGCTAAATTTACGTAAGGTAGTACAGTGAAGTGGGAATGATGCCTTCTTGAACCACCAATTGCCTTGGTCCCCAGGAGGATTCACCCTGAGGGTTGAGAGGCAATATAACTGCCACCTGCACTTGCATATAGTTCTCTCTGTAGGGAGGGGAACAGCTGAAAAAGTCTTGCTTGATTAATATCCCCTCTCTACTATTACTCTCAGGGTGGATCAAAGTAGATTTAAAAAAAACCCAGATTTTTTAGTTGTCAGTTTTAAAATTTAAATTAAATACAGCTTTTATTAAAATAAAACCATTTAAAATTAAATTTGAAATTATGAAAACTTATGTTAAGGCCTAAAGTTGCTCTAATTAAATAAAAAATAAGTAGTATATTTCTACTGCTAAAGTTTTAAAGAAAGTCAAACCACTGGCTAAATACCTAGCACTTGAGTTTGCTGAAGAGTTAAGCCAGCTTTTGACAGCAGTAGCCTCTTTTGCAAGCAGAGAGAGAATATTTTCATCAATTTATTTAACTAAGTTAGCTCAATGATTAGTTCATGCATAGTTAAAAGCCAGTAGAGTGTAGAAGAGGTAGGTAAGCTTGTTTTCCCTCTTGCAATCTAGGAACAAAAACCAAAACCAAAAAAACAAAAACAAACAAACAAACAAAAAAACCTAGGTTTAAGGATGAAATCTGCTAGTTCTAAAATCCTGAAGGACAAGATGACAAGAAACAATCAGCTCCATTCACTAACTGCAGATTATACTACCTTTAATAAGACAGTTTTTAGCTAGTTAAAAGCTGCCTTATGGGTGCGGGAAACATAAGAAAAATGTTGACCCGAAAGTTTATCAAAATATGTTTTGCATTTAAAACTAACTTTAAAATTTAAAATGCTGTGGATTTTTGTTCCCCTCCCCCCCAACTTATCCAACTAGATCACAAATCACAAAGTAAAAAAAAAAAAAAAAAATCTATTAATTAAGAAAAGCATTAGTCACCATTTTTAAACACTAAAAAGTGTAAAAACTAAGCAACTGAACAAAAGTAACTTAAAGGTATACAATTGCTTTAAATGTGACTAAATATTGTGTATCCTTCTGGTTTGCAAAAAGCCAACAATGCAGCAGCAAGCACCAAATTTTGTTTAAAGAATGCATTTAGTTGCAAATCAACATATTTTAAATGTTAAAAAAAAAAAAATCTACAGAATCATACATTTCAATGGCCTTCTCCCTTGGATCTCCAGATCCTTCAGCTGGTGGAAGTTTTGATAATAGTGTTGTCAGAAATGTGGGGAGCTGGGTATCATTCAAAAGCCCTTAATTCCATGATACCAAACATGACAAACGTAAAACAATGATATATTTGAGAAAATATTAAAAAAGCTGATTGCTTACATTAATAAAATAGATATTGATCTTAGCTTACCCTAGGGAATTTAATCCTGACAAGTAGGACTGAAAACATTCATTTTAAGTCATCAGTGTCAACTCCATTTTAGACTGCTAGACTGTCACACTGATCCTTGTCTGGACCACATTCAGACATCTCTGTGCAAGGCGAACTGCTGGCAAAATGTTTGCAGGGTGGTGAGCATTTGGTCTTCGCACACAAGTATTTGATCAGCTGCATTGATTCAGGACTGCCTGGTATTTTACATCTAAATGGTGTGATCACCCCAACCTCCAAGAACCATCCATGCCCGATAGGACAGGGTAATTTTGAACGTTCTTTGTCATCCTAGAGCCATTCCATTGCTTGATAACTTACCCGCTTGATAGCAGGTATAACTCCAACCCTTGCCAGTGGCAATTAATCTCTGTTTGCCTGCTTCTTGGAAAACACTCAACATCATAGGTTCCGTAAGTATCATAATGTTGGGCTTCAAGTGATAAACTTGGCATATGAAAAAACAACGAGAGTTCTGTGGCACTTTAAAGACTTACAAATTTAATATTTGCAGGCATAAGCTTTCGAGAGACTTCAGCTCTCTTCTTCAGATGCAGTAATACATTGTTTTTGTAATCTCGTTGTTTTTGCTGTATACAGACTAACACGGCTACCCCTCTGGAACTATTGGCATATGAACATTTCCCATGCATTTGTGACCTCAATGACTGTCACAGGCATTCCAAGCACCCTTAGAGGGAGGAGTGCATCTTCGGAGGCTGAACAAAATGCCTTCCAGTAAAATAATTTGTTTTTTCCAGCCAACCTACCAGGAACGTCACATCTTGAAAGGACATGGAAACCTGGCAGTGCAGTGGCTTTTAATGATCCTAGTGATAGCAACACATCTGAGGGATATACAGCAATTCTGTTCCCCAGCATTAGGCTCAAGAACAGAATCTTGGGTAGTGTCCCAGAGAGCACTAGCATATCTGTCTTATTCAGTAGCACCTCTCGGTGGCATTGGTAGCCTGCAAGATCATTTAAGTGTCAGCCTCTTCATGGGATCTCCAAAGAAACTCCACTGAACAGTGTGAGGCAACGGCTTCATTATGTCATCTGATGTTGAAACTGTGCTAATGGATACTCTTTGGCTTACCTCAGAAGAAGCAAATGTTCTTCTGGAAACGCATGCTATGAGACCTAGTATAAGATGATTCTCATTTTTTCCTGATGCTTGATATACTTCCTTGCCAAATGCAGCTTATGGGTGCATTTCTTATAGCATGGAAGTGGCCACTGAGCATTGTGTTTAACCAGGTCGAAAGATTCAGCTATAGTCAGTACCCTTTATATCCCATTGATGGCTAAATCATCAAGACCAAAATAAAAACAAGGATTTTGTAACAATTACAATCCCAAAGTTATGAGTTATAACAGATGTTATGTAACTATGTGCATACCATTTGCAGATGAATGCCAGTGATTTCTGGCTGGAAGCTGACATCTTAACCAGTGCCTCATTACAACTCTTTGGCATAATAGACAAAGTTGATTTAATTAAAAAACAAAACAAAACAAAAAACCACCACCAGCAATTCATGATATTGATGGTAAATCAACTTGAAGCATTCTTTTCATTTATAGTAGTCTGTAACATTAAAAAAAGTGAATCAGGTATCATGATAACACAGTACTGTCAGTAAAGAACCACAACTGAACTTTGAGAGCGCTACATGTTTGAAAAAGATATTGCTAAAATCTGTATAGAATGCAGCTATTTGGAGAAGAGCCAAAAATCCTGAAAGTAGTAGTTAAAAAAAATGTCTGTATAAAATACTGTATAACCTTAAAGAGGATATATCATGTCACTGGAATATCACTTCTTATACCCTTAAGCAAGTTTATGAACAGAGAGCGGATATATACAGGACAGCATAGAAAAGAAGTCACCAAATAGCCCTGACATCCTGTAGTTGGAGCTTTCTGATGCTCTAATATATCCAGTGTTGACTCTAGGGCTGGTGATTCAGGAAGTTAATACAGATAATGCTACTAAAAACCAAATGTCTGAACATTTTATAAAGGAAATCTACAAAGTGGTTTTGGTGCCAAAGAACACACAGCAGCGATCCTGATACAAGAGCTTTCTCAACCTTTCTTTGGAATTCAAGTTGAGTGGGATGTGCTACTGTTAGACGTGCCCCCCCCGCAACTTATTTGATCAACATTTCATGAAAAGAATGAACACTATCTTCCTCTGGATTCAGATAAAAAGATTTTGGAAATATGCTGTTAAACAAGACTCTGCAAAGCATAGCAGCCTTCTCTATTTCTTTCTTCTCAGACACTTTTAGAAAGAAAAATCAAGTCTATAACACTCACAGTATTGAAAATGAAATGGGAGAAATCAGTCCCCAGTCGAACCAATAAAACTAAAATCCCAAACTCGGGATCTTACCTCTATGATCTTTACAAAAGCAGAATCAGCAGCACCAGTGGAGCACAAGGATAGTTTAAAGAGTATCAGTCAATAATCCATAATAGGACACACACACTCTATTAACTCTTGCACTGGAAAAGCAACATTTTAATGATTGCACGTGTATGTTTTAGGGCCCATCTATTCCTTTGCTTCTAGAAGAGAATCTACCTGGAGCTAATCCTAATGGAAGTATGCAGAATTCTTTTGCACACTTTTCAGCATCTCTCTCAAATTTCAATACTGTTTGGTTTCTCACAGGTTATTTTCAGACCCCCAAGTTCAGCCAGCTATTCCATCCCCTGGATTCTTGTGGATATAACAACCACAAAATACTATTCTCCTGTCCTGATCAGACCACTTCTCCCCTTAGGCAGATAGCAGAATCCCCTACATCTCCAAAGAAGAAGCAATTACAAATGTGAGCCTTCATTTTCAAATTCCAAAATTTACTTAAATAAAACCTGGAAGAGAGACCCTGGAGGTTTTTCTTCCCAGATGGTGGGGGAACCTGACCACACTCAAATTATTTACACTAGGTGTCTTCAGCACAGGCCCCAGTGCCTTACTACTTAAATCCTCCAGAGGAGAGGAACCAAAAGGAAAAGCAAATGCCCTAATGCAGTCAAGGGCACTCCCTTCCAAGCATCCCTCAAAGGCAGAGCAGATGGGCAGGGGAGTTCACAGTGCTATCAAAAATACAGTGCTCATGTAGTCAGCTTTGAGAAATCTCTCTGGCTAGGCTGCTGAATCAGGGTTAGTTTGTCCAGCTTACCCTAGGAGTTTGCTGCAGTCTTCACATAGTCAGGGTGAAAATATCCTAGCTGGAAGACCCCTCTGTGACTTTAACCCACACTTCCCCTACTTAAAACAATCCTACTCTGCTCCCACAGGTGACTGCTATTTCCTGCCCCTTAAAAGGCCACCATACATGATTGACAGGGCTGGAGAGGTGTGGCCAGCCCTGCCCCCACAGTCTCTCTAGCACCTTCCTCTCATTGTGGGTTCTATAAGCCCTGTCACAAAACCTTTTTTATGAAGATGACAGGAGTAAAAAACCAGCAAAGCCCTAAAATAACTCCCTCACTTATATGAACACTGTCATTACATAAGTTTTTCTGTACCTATCATCCACACACAGGGTGTAATATGAAAACATTGATAAAAGAATAACTTCACTATTGCTAGTGGCAATATATCTAACCAAAGAATGATATTCAGCCTACAAATTATCAAGCACGTTTCTAATATCTGGGAAGCCTGCAATGGTTTGAATTGTGCCTGAACCAGGAGTGCAAGACTGAATATCACACTGAGGCTGAGATTCAGGACTATACATAAGCACATGCTTACAGTGTGGCACCTGCCTATACAGTGTCCTGAGCAGGGATCACCATAAATATGAGCTTAAGTGCTTTCCTGAAGACTTATACTTCAAGCTTTTCACTAATGTTTCAGAGAGGAAGAAGAGAGACGGGAAGTGATGGTAAAGAAATAAATTGACAGTACTAGCTCAGTGATATCTCTTTGTCCACAATACACTGCAAGTTCAGAGAGGCTGGCGTTGCTATTGGGTGACATAGTACTGTACATCTTGAACATTTTCAGTGTTTAGCGCTACCTAGCATTGAGCCTAAACTACATAGTAGCAAAGAGAAGCAATAAAAACCCTACCATTTATTTTAGTTGAGTTTAATCTGATTTCTCTTTTGTGACCTCATTTCTGAATCAGTAACTAAGCAGAATCAGCCATTGATTTTTCCTCTGGTACTTCAATTTCTGATGTGGGAATCCAAGAAATCTCATTCCTGGATGCTAGTAATAAAATAACATTATTACTATCCAACAGCTGTGCTGTGTAATTGCCTGGCAATGGTGATCTTATCATGAGCCAGTAATTTTATACACTAACAGGGTAGGTCTGGGTCTTAAACTGTAAAACTATGGTTTAATGACACCTCTTTTCTCTCCCTTCTACATTATTTTAAATTGTCTTCCTCAAGGATTAAAGTAAAAGGAAGCACAGGTGGTATGACTCCTAGAAGCAGAGAGACACCTTCTCTTCTCCCTAGGTTGGGGAGAGGGTTATTCACCCCTACTCCTTGTCTGCTCTGGTGCAGACTTACCAGGCAGGAAAATCTCAAGAAGCAGAAGGTATCTGTTAGAGGAGTTGCTGGGTCTCCCAGCCTTTCCGCCATCAAGTGCAGCCCTTGTTGGTGGGAGAAGATGTGTCCAGCAGGGAATGCCCTCTTCACCTTCTGCCTTCTAAAGGAAAACTACTGGCTTCCTCTCACCATCAGCTCCTTCATTGTTCTGGGGGAAAGGACAGGTAACTGATGCATGGTTTTTGTGTAAAGTCTTCTAAAATGCAGGGGCATTTTGGAGAGGGGAACCTCCTGGATCTTTCTTTTTTATTTATTCTATTAATACAGATTCTCTCCTGGCCAAATCTAAATGCTAGCACATATAGCATAGATATATAGATATATAGGAACTGTGATGCAAGCTCACATATCTCTGATCATTACTATGCTGTGTAAATATTGTTGTTTGCAGTTATGCACTATTAGTTTAGAATTCAGGGCTGAGGGGAGAAAATAATTATTATTGTAAACTCCATTTTCTCCCAAAGTGCCAGGGTGCAGTGTGTGGCCCTTTCAGCCACATTTAATTCATTTTCTAGTGCGAAAGCTACACTGGGAGCTGTTCAATATTTCATATTTAATTTTCATAACGGAAAAGAGGTAAAACTGGGTGTCAAACTACTGTTGAAAGGCCAAGTGGGATTCTAGACATAGAAGGCAAGTGGGAAGATGAATCCAGAGTGTCAAGGAATGTTTAAAAATATAAGGCTGGAAGGAGGAAGGAAGTGAATTGGAGGGAGTTGAAAATAGATTAAACAACAACTATATTAAAATTGGTAGGGTATAAACATCTCTCTGTTGGAGGCCCAGTACAATTTGAGTTGCTTGCCACTGTCCTACAGGCTTAGCATAGCATTCAGGTGCTTGCTTGGCTATTCTGACCCCTGTAGCATGACATCTTTCAGCTGACAGAGACTGAATAACAGTATAGATGTCTCAGTTTCTGCATAGCATGGCACATAACAAGACAAAATACAGCTCCTGTATGCTTGCAGCTGCACATAGATAACGGTGATGGGAACAAGAAGCTATCCTTGAACGTCTGGGGTACACTGTTTTACTGCCAAGGGGCATACTTTTACTCCACCCTTCCTATCACCAGATGTTGTTTTGACGACCACAATTATTATGGTAAGAATGGAATGTAGTTAAGGGTGGAAACCCAATGTAGGTAATTAGCATATATGATAATGAGAAAGAGATAATTAGGTGAAGGTTGTTTATGGAAGGGTATAAGTAGTTACCGCTTAGACAAAGGGGGGTGCTCCATCAACACCTGATTGCAGGAGGTGCTGCTAGTTGGATCAGAGGCCACTGACTCCCTGGCGGGGCCCCTGAAGAAAGTCGTTCCTGTATACAGCCTTCTGAGTGACTGCTTAGCTCTCCAGGCTTAGTGAGTATGATATATTATAGTTAATTTTAGGCTTTGTATCTAACTAGTATTTATAGAAAACCTTGCACATTAAACCTTATTGATCTGCAAATCAGGTGTACCGTGTCTCACTGGTATTCACACTGACTACAAAGTGTCCAGAACCAATACTCTCTTTCGCCTTTTGTATTTTCTCCTCATTTAATAAAAGGTACCGTGGACATAAGGCAGGTGGTTGAAAAAGTACAAGAACATCTCTGCCAATCAGCTTTCACCATGTGGGGACTGCCATCTTTCAGGCCACACTTGGATTTGGGGAGGAAGGCAAGAAATGAGACAGGGTAGCTGTTTGAGGCCCCCAATTAGTGTAGCTCAGCACTCTCTCTCCACCTCCTTTGCTGATTAATTGCTGAGGAGTTGGGGGAGAGGGTCTCCCTAGAGGCTGCTCTGATCCCCTGTAAGGCAGGCAGGCGGCTGTTCTCAAGAGCCACAGTTCTGCATAGATTGCCTACCCACTTCCTTTATAAGCTCTGAGGAGGAGGAGCCTAGGCGGGGCATGGAGGATGAACCTCAAACCTCCTGCCCATCAATGTTCCTCCTCTTTCCTTTCCCCCACATGAAGGAGGTTCAGGTATGGTGTGGGTGGAGGGAGGAACTGGGTCAACACAGCCTCAGGGGGACCTCAGTGTGGGGCATGCAGGCAGACAAGTAATTTTGGGATAGGAGGAAGCAAGAAAGGAGGGAAATATTTGGGGAGCCATGAGGATGTTTGGAAAAGGGGGACTGGTGAGTGAGAAGGAGAGGAAGGTGGAAATTTGGTGGGTATGAAGGTGGGAATGTGTAGGGAGGAGGAGGTTTTTAGGGCCATATGGTGGTGGGGTGTAGGAAGAAGTTTACTGAGGTGGGCATGTCCAGTGGTGAGAGGAGCTTGCAGCATTAAGTTCTGTCCCTCCCTCCACCTACCCTCTTCATCTTTTCTGGCAAAGTTATTCCACAGGAGCCTTCTTGTCATAGTAGAAGAAAGTGTTGCATAAACATTCATGCAAGTGCTTTTTAAAAGTGCCCAAGTTGCTTGTGAAGATGGGTCTTGGGCTCCTAAGACAGTGGGGTGTTGCAGCACAAGCACTTCCACTAAATAATATTAAAAATCGAGGCCAAAGTGCCTAAAATTTTAAGCACATTTGAAAATTTTATCCATGAATTATTTGCTGATTCTAGCCATTAATTTCTTCTTTTCTACTTTTCTTTTCCCCCAATGTTTTCACTGTCATGGAAATCTGTTTATTATGCTATTTACAGCTTTATAAATGTCTTATAAACCAGTGCAAGTGTGGGTGTATACATATAAGAAAATGAAAAAAATGGTATTGTTTGAAAATTAGAGATAATTTAGAGTCTCAAATTCATCAGCTTGCTAGAGATCACGTTAACACTAATGTTGTCTTGTTTACTTTATCATCTAAGGTCTGATGTTGTTCCCATTAAGTGAATGAGAGTTTTCCTGTTGAATTAACTGGGAGCTGGAGCACATTCTTTTCTAATATGGTGGCCATTAAAGATGGGTGGGTGAAATCCCAGTTCTACTGCAGTTGATGGCAAAACTCCCCTTGCCTTCAATGAAATCAGATTTCACTCCTTGTAGCTTTATATAGGTGAACTGTTCTTTTTCTAACTTGACTTTTGCTTAATCAGAAATACCAAGTTACAAGCAGAACACATTTTCCAACAAGTGGAACAATTTAGAATTGAATTAAATAAAATGTTGTAATTCTTAAGCTAAGGATTTTTTAATATTGCCAAAACTGCAGATATGTAAGTGAACAAATGGGAAAGCTTGCATCCTTAGCCTATTGCAGAAAATGACAGACCCTGTCGTGTGGTAAGCTCTGCATTATATAGCTTCAGTGAAGGAGGTTCAAGTGAGGGCATTTGTTTATATGAAATGATCATTTCAATCATTATTACTAATATATATTTTACAGGCTTTAATAATAAATGATGAGGGTTATAGTTATTGGAAAGTGTCATTTTAAGTACTGAATCTTTTCATTGTCTCTTTTATTTAAGTAGAAAAGTGCTACATAAAATTACAGAGAAGAGAACAGCTTTGCCAATACAGTATATAGAAATATAAATAGGTACTTCAAGGCTCATTACTATTCTGTATAGGTTCTTATACAGCACTCATCACTGTAGTATCTGAGAGCCCTTTTCAACTGTACTTCATTATAGGTCTCACTATAGCCAGCTTCTTGATTTAGGAGCCTAAGGGTACATCTGCATTACACAAGAAGACATAGCTGTGCAAGATCTGATTGAGCTAGCTCTTTAAAACAGTGTGTGTCTGCAGCAGTAGGCGGGGCAAGCCATCCCAAGTACATACCCATCTGAGACACCCAGCAGCCAGTCCCTCCCACTGCTTTGGTTGCTGCAGCTATACTCTGTTTTCAGCACACTCGCTCGCTGAGAGCCAGTGTGGATGTATCTCCTTGAGCACTCCCAGCTTGAAGCGTAGATATAACTTGAGGCTCATGGAATGCCCCACTGACATCAGTTGGTTCATTGGGACTATTCATGGGTGTAAAGTTACTCCTGGGCATAAATGTTTGCAAGATCAAGGCCTATCTTTGGGCAATGCTATTTGCATCCAGTTCAAATAATGTAAAAAGGACAGATTATGATGGGCATTTTATAAATAGATGTAATAACAACACCTTTGAAGAATGAAGATAGACATCCATTACTGTGCACATTTTATGAGAAACATTATGACTCTTCAGAATTTTTCAGTGGATTTTTCCAAGAATAATAGCGACAGAAATGATAATCAAATATACAATCTGGGATAAACATAAGATCTGAATAGAGCATACAGTATAGGATGGGGGAAAAAACAAGTGAGTAGCACTTCAACTATGTCATAAATTTTGCTAATTAAGCAGCCCTTGATTGGGGTATGGTATGATAGCGGCATCAGGGTGGTGTGTTAAATTAACAAGCAAGTTTCTCCTAATAGTGTACTTTGGAAAATACTGTAATTTAAATATACCATATAGATTAATAAATTCTAATTAATCTCATATTAATTATAGATCTGTTACACTGTGTGTTTTAATTTATTTGCTCAGAGGGCTAAAAGAAGAGTATAAATATGAAAGCATATCAGACTTTATTGTTAATACATTACCAGAAGTGTGCAGTGCATTACAGATATAAAAAGACAGCTCCCCCCAAAGGAGTCTACAGTTTAAATTGGACATAACACAATGCGGGGGGTGGGGGGCAGGAGGGGTGACAAGAAAGGTATTGCTTGGATATTAGAAGGATAAAGGGTGCTGGAAAGAAGACAGTTGATGAGGTACATCCATATCTTGTTTCTTCTGTTAAATAGTTTTTTAGACATAGTACTTTTTCATTTTTTGAGTTAATATATTCTAGTTAGCTTGAGGAAGCAAAGCCTATCAGGAATAGTAAAGTGGAAATCAATATGCCAGTGAAGTCAATGGGACTTCTTGCTGAGGTCGATAGCAGACTAGTATCAAACCCTAAAAAATATTGACTTATAAAGAGGGACTTTTAAAGGGAGGAATGGTTTGAGAAAAGGTTCAGTGTTGCTTATGGGAAGAGGAGACCAGGGGTTTGAGATGACATGCTGAGTGGGCAGAGCGTGTGTGAGATAGCACAACAGTAGAACTTTGTGTGCTTTTTCTCATTAAAAATAAAGGAGAAATCTAGGAAAGTGAAATATGTAAACAAAGTTTCAACCATTATAATCTGTCTCTTAACACCATGGTACATGGCTGTAAAATAATCCAATAGGTGGTAACCTGGCACGTACTGTAGGGTGTAAATGGTAGCTTGGTACATACTGTAAACTAATCAATAGGCTGAAAGTAATATTCTGTGCTTGTTTACTTGGACATAAGCCCCATTGACGTCACTGGGAATTTTGTTCTATGATAGGAGTGCCTGACACAGAAGCCCAAACAAATCATTGTCTTGAGGCGCAAAGGTAAAAAATAATGACCGTGGGACGGCTACATGGATTTTAAAGCAAATAAAGGGGTTTATAGTTTCATAGCGTTTAAGGACGTAAGGAAACATTAGTTCATCTAGTCTGACCTCTGGTACTTCAGAAGCCATTAAATTCCATCCAGCCACTGCCATATCGAATCCAATAACATGGGTTACACTAATGCATTTCAGTCTTCAAGAGATGGAACTGTTGTATACCGCAGGCAGTGAATAGGAGAGACTGAGTTGCCACCAATGCCTGTGGCCCTTGAAATAACAGGGAATTGCTTAGGTGAGATATGCCCTGATGATTTTAGCTGGTGATCCTTGCTTCATTTGGCAGAGGAAGGCAAAGAACTTCCCCAATCAGTGCCAATTTGACACCTGAGGGAAAATTCCTTCCTGACTCCAAATTAGGTGATTACTTTACCCCTGAGCATGTGAGTAAGTCCACAGAGTGGCCAAGCGCCTCAGAAAGAGGGTTCTCTCTATCACCCAAAAGCACTGGTCCACCCAGTCTGGTATCCTCTCTGCAGCTGTGGCCATCACTGATGCTTAAGGGGAAGGTGAAAAAAAACAACAACATAGAATACATCTGGTGGTCATTTGTGCCTCAGGGGAAAAAAGATCCTTCCTGAACCCTCTAGGTGACCAGTTGAAACCCTGAAGCATTAGATTTGATTAAAGTTATTTTCTTAATGCTGAGCTCTAAGTGTTATGAGCATACTGAGGGCAACGCACAGTTTTCTGTTCTATGCATGGTCCAGGAAGGCCTAGAATGAACAGGGGGATTTGTAGATTCACAGATGCATAGCTTTCACAGCTGGAAGGGACCACCACGTCCAACCAGCCTGCCTCCCTGTACACATAGACCATAGAATTTCTCCCAGAAGCTGAATTAAAGTATATCTTTTAGAAAGATATCTAGTCTCATCTTTAAGACTTCAATTGATGGTGAGTCCACCACCTCCCGAAAAAGCTGTTCTAATGTTTAATTACCCTCACTGCTAGAAAACTGTATTTTATTTTAAGGTTGAATTTGTCTTACTTCAAATCCCAGACATTGGATCTTCTTATGCCTTTGTGAGCAAGACTGAAAAGTCGCCCATTATCAGACCTCTTACACATGTGTAAGCACCGAGGAACAATAATCAACTTACTTCTCTCATAGGTTTACCTTCTTAAGTTTGACATCATAAGCTTGTTTTCCAGCTCCTGGTCTATTTTGATGGCCCTTATTTGAACTCATGCTGGTATTTCCTTCCATAACTGTCCTGAAGTGTGAAGACCAGAACTGGACAAAGTATTCTAGTAGCGATCTTACCAATGTTATGTACAGAGGCAAAATCACTTTCCTACTTCTACTTGACATTCCCCTTTTTATACATCCAAGGATCTCTAACTCTTTTTGGCTCATCATAGTATTGAGAGTTCATGTTGAGGCTGTTATCTATGATGATTCCGAAGTCCTCTGAGTCCCTGCTTTCCAAGATAGTCTCTCATCCTGTAGGTATAGCCTGCATTCGTGGTTCCCAAGCCTATTACCTTACATTTGACTATGTTAAAATACATGTTGTTCAACTGTAACAATTTAACTAGACAATTCAGATCATTCTAACAGTAACCTGTTTTCCTCATTATGTACTACCCCATCTGTAGACTTCACCTGTACAGATTTTATATCATCCCCTAAATCATTGATAAAAATATTGAATAACTTTGACCCAAGAACTGATCCTGGGGTGACCTCATTGGAAATGGCGCCACTCACCATTTGTTAATGTCGCCCCATTAACAAATACATTATCTATCAGTGAGCAAGTGTTTAATCCATCTAATGTGTGGTCTGTTACTTTCATATAATGTAAGTTTTTAAATCAAAATAGTATACGCGATTAAGTCAAATGCCTTGGAAAAATTCAAGTATATTATATCAACTCAGTTTTATTTATCAGGCAGACCAGTAATTAGACTTTGCAAATAATTGATTTTTTGTTTTGATGCCCATTCCAAATTTTATATATATAAAAACAAAATATAAATTTGGTTTGATCCAAAACAAAATTTATATTTGTATATTTATGGTTTGTTTTGGGTCAAACCCAAACCCAAGTTTAAAAAAAATATTTGGTGACCTGAAAAGCGTAAAAAAAAAAAAATAAAGAATCACAATGAATAGTCTGCTTAACTCAGAAATACATTTTTCATTTTCTTTGAGCTTTTTAAACTATTTTTTAAATGAAATTGAAAATTTTTTAAACAAACTTGTTTCAAATAAAAAGTTAAAACCTCTCATTTCAAAAATATTAAAACAAAATGTGAATTTAACGTTTATGCAATGTCAATCTACCTGTGTCTGCATTTTTTGAAGGAAAACGTTTTTGCCCAGCTCTACTCATAATCTTGTTAGAAAGAAAGAAAGAAAGAAAGAAAGAAAGAAAGAAAGAAAGAAAGAAAAGCACAACAGCTTTGTTTGACAAGCCCTACTTTCCATGAAACCATGCTGACTGGCATTAATTATAGTTTTAGTATCTAATTCTATGTTGATAAAATCCTGAATTAACTGTTTCATTATTTTGCCTTGGATCAATATCAGGCTAATCTGTCTATAGATCACTGGGTCATCCCTTTTAAACACTGGAACTATACTGACAGTCCTCCAATCCAGTTTTTCATGATATGTTAACATTAGGGGCTCAGCTAGCTTCTTTAAAGCACTTAGATGCAAATTATCTGTCTCTGTTTATTTGAAAAATCTTTAATTTGAGCAACTCTTGTCTCATATCCTCCTTTATTGCAGATGGTAAACTTTCTTTTTAGTCCACATTGTCATAGGGGATGGAGTCTCCTTTTTTGTTCCAAAAAACAGAACAGAAATATATATTGAACATTTCTACATTTTGTGCACTGTTTACACTTTTCAAAAAACATCTGCTACTAGCAATGGACCTATACCTGACCTAGGATTTTTATTAGTTTGGTCCTAATACATTTAAAAATGCCTTCTTGTTGTCTTTAACCCTATTGACCATCAATATTTCTTTAATGCCTTTAGCCTCCCTCATCAGTGCCTACATTTTTTAACATATTCATTATCATTTACTTCCCCTTTTCCAACGTTCTTTCTATATGATTTTTGTTTGTTTAATTGCTGCTTCCACATTTCTTTTCAACCAGTGTAACTTTTTGTGTGTATTTCTGAAATTGTGGCTTTCTGGGCATCCAGTAAGATATCCTTGATCATTTCCCAGTTTTTGTTAACACTTCCCACTTTAAATTTATATTCCCAGTCACTTATGTCAACAGTTGCTTTAAGATTTTGGAAAATTGGCCTTTTTTCTGTAGTGGTTAACTATGCAGTGTCGCTGCCACCTCAAAGGACACTCTCACTGCAGTGTATAGTGAACACAATTAAAATCTAGTTCCATTCATTCTCCTGCAGAGAGAATCCCACAGCAGTCATTCTTATCTTCTATTACCATCAGCTCATATAGTACAGCTCCTTTTTAAGTGATCAGTAGATCGTAATTGGGATTCAATAAGAAAATCCTTTGGAGCTCAAACAACTGTTCATTTAGGTTTTGGGGTTTTTGTTTTTAATCATTTACTGTGCTTTTTTGCTCCTTTTGTTGCATCGGAGGGTCAGACAAACTAGAGGAAGCTTTCTGCCCAGAGAGGAGTCATATGGCCATAATGAGGCCAGCAGGGCTCAGCCTTCAAGGAACACTCCTCTCCTGTCTCAATGTTTGGTGTAGCATGACCAGGAGAATCTAATAGCCATTTGGCTTCTCCCAGCAAGGCTGATGAAAACTTTAGAAAGCTGAACTGCCTGTACAGGAACTATAGTTCTAGAAAATACCATAAGTTCAAGAGACAAGAAAGTCAATAAACTGGAACAAAGTCAAACCTCCTCAACACCCAGGCAGTAATCAGCCACAACAGGCCCCCAAAACCCCAAAGGAACACAATACCAAAAAAAAAAAAAAAAAAAAAAAAAAAAAAAAAAAGGGCAAAATATTAATACAGGACAGAGAGCACAAAGTAAAGCACTAATATAAGCTCAAGTGCCTAAGATGTAGTAGGACTCCAGAGGGAGGTGTACAGCTAATAGAGTTAGACTATGCATGATTTGGTAATAGTGCTGCCGTCTAGTGTGCATAGTTGATAGCAGGAATAACAGAAAATTTCTTTTACTACATTTGGTGTTGTGAGAAATAGTAGGAGTTGGAAGACCCCAGGGACAATGGCTCTGCATTGCAAAATATGAAATTTAAATGTGACTAGTTTATTTTGAATTCTTTAAGTTTATAATATCTGGTTTTAAAAAACCTATAATACTTGTGTCTAATGAAATAGGTAGATATAACATGCTAGTCAGGACAATACGTGTTTATTTTATCTTAAAACTAAGATAATGGTATGTGGTTTTTAAAAAAGGATAGAAAGCCCATCTGTGTACTAGGCTTCTGGATTAATAGCTATGCAAATGTGTCAAGACAGATTTCTTGTAATGGTTCAATTAACTTTGAATGGTTGGAAAGTTTTATTTATTTACACCTTATGCTACTTTGTATTCCTAGACCAGCAGAGCCAAGAATAATATAGAGCAGATAAACTTAATCTGGGGGATTATGATGTTTGCAATATTTCTTCTAGGGCTTGATCCTGCGGGGTGCTGATTTGGCCCTGATCCAGTAAATCACTTAAGCACAGGCTTAACTTTATGTATGTAAGCAGTCCCATTGACTTTAAAAACTTATTTAAAAAAAAATCTGATCTTGCAGGATCCTAGAGTCCAGGTTCCAGGCCCAGCTGGAATGTCTACACTGCAATTAAACAGCCCTTTAGCTGAAGTCCCATGAGCCCAATTCAGCTAGAATGGTTTTGTCTCCGGTTTTTAACTGCAGTATAGACATACCATTAAGAACTTCAGGCCCTTTCGACAATAATTTATATCCTGTGCCGCCTCATTGAACTCATGGTCACATATTTTGGGGCTGGGTAATGTAACTACTCTGCAGCATTTACAATCTGCAAAGGAAGGAAATGTACTTGTGAGTAAAATAAAACACACACAGTGGAGACATAAATATTTAGTACCTGCAGTTAGCCTGAAGATCTTATTAAGGCAAGTTTTGTGGTTTAATGCATTCTTATTACTGAATGTTTCTTATTTTAAGAAAAACCTGAACAGCAGAGATTAATCAAGTTATGGAATTATCCAACATTTTATTAACCCTCGCCCCAGAAATAGCATACTGTATTTCGGATGTTTTATCACTGAATCAACAGAAGGAACAGCAGACAACTTAATATTTTGTATTTTTTTTTAAACAAAATGTACAGTTTTTTCTAATTCAGAAAGCCCCTTAGTTTATCGACTTGTTAGATAAAAAGTTAGAATGAAACAATAGTTCCTGAATGACTACAACAACTTTGAAAAAGATGTTGTTTACATCTAAATTCTAAAATGTACTATATGAAAAGTATTCTTTCTACCTGTGAACAACTGCTCTGATTAAATAATGAACTAAATAACATTGCCCTAGGTGGCTTTTATCATCTAATGTAGTAGGTTTTGTCTTAGATATTAAAAATAATCTTGCCAAAGTCTAATTTCTCTGAACTTTCTTGTTGGCTTTCAGCACAGAGATTAAATAAAATCCAAAACATTAATTTAATATGTACAAAATAAAGTGAGGAGATAAGAGCTAAACACATAGGGACTAATTCTGCCACCCTTATTCGCCAGGAAAAGTACTTTCTGTACAAGTCATCACACTGAAGTCAACAGGGCTGCTTATACGAGGCTTGATTGTAATACCATTAGTCAGACTGAGTAGTGCATTACTTTCCTAAATAATACCATAGGTTTCAATGGGACTGTGTATAGAATAAGGTATAGTAGGGTACTGCTTAATGTGACTCAGGGTTATCAGAGTCAGCCCTATGCTAAGCTACTACTCAGTGAGTTAAAGTGGTAGAATCAGGACTATAGTTATTAGAGAAGCAAAATAGCTTTGAAGAGTTATAGGCTTACCTTGAGGCACAAAGCTCCAAATAGAATTATATATTGAGAATATATTTTATTCCATGGCTAACAAGCATTTCCCAGGCATATGTATGCTTAGTGCGTGCCTCTGAAGGAAAAAATTATCCCTTCAACAGTAAATTTAGAATATTTTTTCAAGTACGATTTGGTTTTGTTTTGAATACTCATCAGTTAACTATTTTATGTATTGTACTTGCATGTGTCTTATTATTAAGTGCCCCAGCTACAATATAAGGAATTTATCATAACTAATTTTAATAAAGGAATAAGAAATAGCAAGTTGAAACTACACACAAAAACATACTTTTAGTCTAAGTGACCAAGGAGAGCAAAGCTAGAATTCACTGATGAAAAGTAGTACACACTTCATACTAGACATAGTGATAGTATGCTATTAACATAAAAGATGATTGCTTTCCTTTTGTTGTATTTATTTACACACACACACACACACACAGATTTCTCAATACATGCAAAAATTGAATTTGTGTGGTGTGGTGCAAACCCTTTAACAGCAGCCATTAACCAGGGACAGAAAGTTCTGCTCTGCACAGGGGACTAGCACTGCTAATTTCTAGCAGGAAGTTGCCCTTTCCATATAGAATTGTAGCCTCTTTCTCCAGTGCTAGCAAAATCCTTTTGAAAGTTCTTATTGAACCCCTCTAATACCTGAACTGAGGGTTGATTGTTATGAATGCTGAAATAGGCTGGGAACAGGCACTTACCAGGTTTCTGATGATTGGTACAAACAGAGACAGCTCCTCATCTTGGCTTTCACGTGCCCTGATAATCTGAATTTGACATATGGCAACCCTATGGTCTCTGTTGGTTGAGAGAGCAAGCCTTAGATTGGTTGTGCTGCACAGGACTAAGTTTACTCTGATTGCTTTGCCATATTAGAAGGTAATGCTATTTTTTGTTCCTTAAACAGTTCAGTAGACTCTTGACGTATTGCCATTTTGACGTCTGCAAGTGGGGAGAGACCCAATCTGTAGCAGCAGTCCCCTCCCAATAAAACACAAACTTTCAAATGCACTTCAAAACTTGCTACAGCTAGTAACAAATCAAAGGATTCCACACTGTCAGCCACTGTTGCATATAGGATATTTTTCCCCCCTTAGAAATAATTTAAACAGACAAATATTGCTAAAAATTCAAGACTGCAGAGCAGGCTTTCTCTAGGAGCCTGGGTTTCCCCTGTAAACAGGCACTACAAGGTAAGATAAACAAGTAGTGTGCTGCTCATCAGCTCTATGCCTCCATTTGCCAGACAAATGCAATGCTAGCTGTGAGGATTATTGGCCATGTATGTAAGAGAATATATTTTTAATATTAAAATGGCTCTTAATTTACCCTTTTATAGTCTTAGATTAGCTGGGTGACCCTCCCTGAGCTTTTCCTTTTTGTGGTAGCCTGTGAAGATTATTTTTGCTCTTTATGTCTTGCTCCTCTTGGAGTTAGCTACTTTCTGGCATGAATCATCCTCAGTGCCCAATCCTGCTTCAGCTGAAATCAACAGTAAAACTAGCATTAACTGGTGGAACAAGATTGGATATTACTGAGGAGCTTTCCTATTGGTATCTGCAAAATAAGCTGTGATACATCCCTTGAGTGGCAATTATACTGTTGTGCTCGGTCTGCTTATTTTGTTTCAGGGAATGGCTACAGTTTGTGTATAATTTGGCTGCTGAAATGACTCTTATGGGATGCACAAAGATACCTGTACATAAATTAGAGCAGACCTTCAGTTGCTATAGTTTATGCTGGGGGCCAAACTGGCATTGTCAAACAATGGATATCCATTTGCATAGCCTGTAAATGTTCTATAAGGGATATGCTACTCATTTCTGGGGTCAGGCAAATAAACATTGTCATTATTTATATTTTATGTTAGAAAAGTACAATCATTAATCAGTGTCAGAAAAAAAAATGCATGTTACAGTTGTCAGAATCTGAGCAAACAAGGAAGTTTTGCTCATAGGAATCCAGTGGCAGATTTTAGTCCTATGGCAGCTAGCCATATTCAACACGTAGTCATCATTTCATGAACTGGATCACCACTGCACGTTTACAAGATTAAATCACTGAAACTATCTCCTTACAATAATAAAGAAAAATGTATTTTTAATTCATCAACTGTTCTTTTAATAAATAACTAGCATCAAAATCCATGTAATAAATTGCATCAGTTTTCCAGTTAAATAGCATTATCAAGATTTTCTACATAAAGCAGGTTCTATTCCACCCTAGGGAAAAAAATGAGAAATTCAGGCCATATACCTACATTAGTTTCTAAGTATTCCTTTGGTTACCAAAAACTGTCCCCTTGAATGGTGAATGCAGATGGGGGCAGGGAGAGGGTAGGCAGGTGCTCTTTCTCTCAGGTGCTTGGCTGGCTGGTTCTTGCTCACATGTTCAGGGTCTAACTGATTGCCATATGTGGGGTCAGTAAGGAAATTTCCCCCAGATCTGATTGACAGTGACCCTAGAGTTTTCTTGCTTTCTTTCGCAGCGTTTGGGTGTACACCACTTGCTGGGATTATGGTATATTTTACAAAGGGCAGGGCTAACTCAGGGAGAGCAGGGGTTTTTAAAGCCAGCTCTTAAGCCAGAGGAGCTAGCAAACATCAGTTTGTCCAAGAGCTTATAAAGAGGCAGATACACCTAGCAAACATACTCCTAAACTTAAGACCAATAACCATCCCTTCCCCCCCAGGGAAAAAAAAAAAGAAAAAGAAAACAAAGAAACCTAGAAGAGGAGTAAAAATAATGCAGGAAGAGGTCCAGCAGCAGTGTGGGGAACTATTCACTTTATTGCACTGACTGCAGTATGTACATTTACTTGCCTTATGGCTCGTGGTGAAGGTGTGCAGGCAGCTCATAGCCCTCACAGACAAAATATGGGCTCTTG
Organism: Emydura macquarii macquarii; assembly: GCF_026122565.2. Lineage (NCBI taxonomy): Eukaryota > Metazoa > Chordata > Testudines > Chelidae > Emydura > Emydura macquarii. Next base: position 17,837,882 of record NW_027131527.1, on the reverse strand, counting down.
AGACCAGAGTGGCTGAACTGAAGTAGCTAAGAGACAGAGTGGTACATAGAGGAGACTTTTAGGGACACAATAGAACACCATCTGCAGTCTGACCACATCTGTGCTACTGAAGAAGAATGTCTTGGGAAGGAGAACATCAAGATGAGCAAGCAGGGGGAGGACAAAACAATTGTTGGGACCCTCTTTCCAGATATCATGGTATCCTCTCATACTGAGGATACCCATACCAGTTACTAGGAAAATCCAGGTAATGCTGCTGGGGGATTTGATTATAGATAATTGGGCTTGTGATGACTGGGAGAACCACTTAGTAAATTGTCTGCCGGGTGTGAAGGTCGCAAAACTCACAAGGTATCTAGCTCAGGGGTGTCAAACATCCGGCTCGCAGACCGGATACAGCCCACCAACCTTTTTGGTCCAGCCCCTGGAGACAGCACGCGCTGCCGTGACATCTCACGGCGTTGTACTCTGTGGCGGCATCACGTGCTGCCACGAGATGTCGCAGCGTCACGCACTGCTGCCAGAGAGTACAACGCCGCAAGACGTTGCGTCGTCGTGTGCAGCCACGAGATCTGTGTACTCCGGCGGCAGCGCGTGGAGCACTGTGTGCACGAGACGCAGTGCTCCAAAAGGTGGGAGAGGAACAGTGTGGTCTTGGGGCATCGTGCAGTATTATAATTTTTAATCATTGATCGATTCTTTTAATTGTGAAATAGTTGTAGAAGTGAATTTACTGCAGTTTTTATATCGCTGATATCTAGCAAATAAAATATACTACTACATTAAAAATAGTTGTGCCTAGTATTTTGATCTATTGTATATATATGGCCCACTTAAAGTACATTTAATTCAAATCTGGCCTGCCATAGCAATTGAGTTTGACAACTCTGATCTAGATAGACTTATGTGGGGTGCTGGGAAGAGCCAGTGGTTGTGGTACATCTAGGCACCAGACAGTGATTCAGGGAAGGGTAGGAGAGAGGTCCTACAGGCCAAATTTAGGTTGCTAGGTAAGAGATTAATACTGGAATACTTCCAGTTCCAGGATAGTTAGACAGCCATAACTGCAAGGTCTCAATGCACGGATGAGATGATGGTGTGAGGATGAAGGTTTTTGGTTAACTAGGAACTGGGGAACCTTTTGGAAAGGAGGAGCCTATACAGGAAGAATGGGTTCCACATAATTCAAAGGGGAACCAGACTGCTGGCATGTAAATGTAAAAAGGTTTTAGAGTAAAAAAGGTTGTGGAGTATTTTTTAAACTAAGGGCTAGGGGGAAGCCAACAGGTGTGGAGAAGCACATGGTTCAGGAGGAGACATCCCTTAGAGATGAATTTATTAAAGGGGGAACTCCACATCCTAGTATAAAAGATAGGAAAACAATCAGTATAGTACAGATAGGAGCTAGTGAGGAACAATTAAACATGAGTCCCATTTAAACTTAACCCATGAAGGGAAGCAACTGAATATTGACAAAATATACAAGTGCTGTGACACAAACGCTAGAAGTTTAAATACTAAGATGGGTGAACTAGAATGCTCTGCATTAAGTAAGGATATTGACATAATAGGTGTCGCGGAAATTTGGTGGAATAAGGATAATCAATGGAACATATAATACCAGAGTACAAAATATATAAGAATGATAGAGTAGGTCGCACTGGTGGAGGAATGACACTGTATGTGAAAGACAGCATGGAGTCAAAATGAATCAAATCGTACCATAGAATCTCTGTAGATAGAAATTCCATGCTTGAACAGTGCAAGGACAGCAGTAGGAATAGACTACTGACAAGGACGGTGACAGTGATTGTGAAATGCTCAGGGACACTGCAAAGGCAGAAAATCCAGTAATCATGGGGGATTTCAACTATTCTATTGACTGGGTAAATCTCACCTGAGGACATGATGCAGAGATAAAATTTCTAGACACTATTAATGATTGCTTCTTGGAGAAGCTAGTCCTGGAACCCACAGGAGGAGAGACAATTCTTGATTTAGTCCTAAGTGGAGCACAGGAACTGGTCCAAGAGGCAACTGTAGTTGAACTGCTCAATAATGACCATAATGTAATTAAATTTAACATCCTTATAGGGAAAAAAAGACAAAGAAACCCACTACAGTAGCATTTGACTTCAAAAAGGGAGAACTACACAAAAATAAGGAAGCTAGCTAAATGGAAATTAAAAAGAATAGTCACAAGCGTGAAATTCCTGCAAACTGCATGGAGAATATTTAAAAACACTATAATAGAAACTCAAACCAAATGTATATCCACAAATAATAATAAAAAAAGAAAAACATTAAGAGGACCAAAAAAACACTTCCACCGTGGCTAAATAGCAGAATAAAAGAGGCAGTTAGATGTAAAAAGGCATACTTTAAAAATTGCAAGTCAAATCCTACTGTGGAAAATAGAAAGGAGTATAATCTCTGGAAAGTCATGTGAAAAAATATAATTAGGCAGGCCAAAAAGAATTTGAAGAGCAACTAGAAAAAGATACAAAAACTAACAGCAATTTTTTAAAGTACATCCAAAGCAGGAAATCTGCCAAACAGAGAATGGGGCCACTGGATGATCAAGGTGCTAAAGGAGCGCTCAAGGAAGACAAGGCCATTTCAGAGAAGCTAAATTAATTCTTTACATTGGTCTTCACTGCAGAGGATGTGAGGGAGATTCCTATATTTGAGTCATTCTTTTTAAGTGACAGATTTGAGGAACTGTCGTAAATTGAAGTGTCAATAAAGGAAATTTTTGAGACAAACTGATAAATTAAACAGTAATATATCACCAGGCCCAGATAATATTTACTTAAGGGTTCTGAAGAAACTCAAATATGAAATTGCAGAACTGCTATCCATGGTACATAAGCTATCGATGTTTACATTTTTATTTCATAATAAGATTTGCTACTTCCAAAGAGAGCAGATAACTGGAAAATATTCAGTTTTCAAAAGCCTTTTATAATATACAAAACTTGTAATAAATCTTTACTATATCAATATAGGAATAAAATTTTGTAGTGGTGCATGTTTATCATTTTCTTACAACATGGCATGTTTTAGAATTGAACCTGATGTTGACTCAGAATACTGTTCAATAAAGTTTTCATATTACTCTGTTAACTAAGTGGTTTGATCCCATTTCCTGGTAAAATGTGTGGCATGACAAGACATGGTTCTTCAGTGAACATTTTTTCTTTTTCTAATATAACATTGGAAAAAAATATTTTGATTAATAGAGATAATGGTTCCCCTTCCAAGCAGTAGTTAATGAATACAGAACATGACATATCTGCTGCCTATTTAAGTTATATAGATATTGAAATTAAACAACTGAGCACTGTTGCGTTATGAGAAAAACAGTCAGTGACACTATTTCATATAATCAATTTTACAAGCCATATATACATTACAACTTTTTGAAACAATAAACATTTCTTGTGTTCCCAAACCCTTTGCCCTTGACAGATACTTTCATGCACATTAGATTCATAGTTTCACTGTTCATTTGCTTCTGTATGATTCATTTGTCTTTACCACAGCTTTATGTTCAGTAGTGTGATGGGGAATCCTTATTGTACTATTTAACCCAATGGCAAACTCTAGCTGAAGCCCTATCTAATTACTGTTTATATTTATTTCTATCATCCAGGCTTCTGTATTATCCCTATTTTAATTTAGGGTGAATATAGCCCCAGAATAACAATTATTGATGTAGCATAAAAACTGAAGACAGATTGTATAAAGAAGCAAACAAAATTAATGCAAGAAAAAATGAAAAACTGACTAGAGAAGATTGAAATGAACTAATTTATGAAAGAAAATGAATGAACTAAGGGCAGGTAAAGTGAAACAAGATTAATTAATTAATAATTAAATCTGTAATTTTTATCATATTTAATCGTTTATTCCACTCTGCTAATATATCTACACTTCTGTAAGGCGTTTGACTTGGAACCAAGCAACATTTTGATTAAAAACCTAGAACTATGTAAAATTAATATGGCACACATTAAATGAATTAAAAACTGGCTAAGACAGATCACAAAATGTAATGATAAATGGACAATAATCATTGAGTGGGTATGTTTCCAGTGAGGTCCTGCAGGGATTGGTTCCTGGCTCCATGCTATTTAACATTTTTAATCAATGACTTGAAAGAAAACAGAATCCTCACTGATTACATTTGCAGATTACGCAAAAATTGAGGGAGTGGTATATAATGAAGAGCAAGTCAGAAACAGCTGGATTGTGTGGTAAACTGGGTGCATGCAAATGATATGTGTTTTAGTACAGCTACATGTAAACATCTTAGAACAAAGAACGTAGGCCACACATAGGATGGGGGGAGGCCTCTTTACTGGGAAGTAGTGACTCTGAAAATGATTTGGGGTCATGGTGGATAATCAGCTGACCATGAGCTCCCAGTCTGACACTGTGGCCAAAAGAGCTAACACTGACATAAGAACGTAATAATGGCCATACTAAGTCAGACTAGTGATCCATTGACTGGTGTCCAGTCCCAGCATCGGGCAGTCAGAGGCTTAGGGACAACCACAGCATGGGGTTGCATCACTGACCATCTTGGCTAATAGCCATTGATGGACCTATTGATGGACCTATCCTCCATACACTAATCTAATTCTTTTGTTAACCCAGTTATACTTTTGGTTTTCATAACAGCCCTGGCAATGAGTTCCACAGCTTGACTGTGCATTGTGAGAAGTCCTTTCTTTTGTTTGTTGTAAACCTGATGGCTATTAACTTCATTAGGTGATCCCTGTTTCTTGTGTTATATGAAGGAGTAAATAATGCTTCTTTATTCACTTTTTCCACACCATTATGGGATGCGTAAATAGGAGCAGAGAGGTTATTTCATCTCCATATTTGGCACTGGTGACCATTGCTGGAATACTATGTCCAGTTCTGGTGTTCACAATTCAAGCAGGATGTTGATAAATTAGAGAGGGTCTAGACACGAGCCATGAGAATGATTACAGATCAGATAACATGCATTATAGTGATAGATGTAAAGAGGTCAATCTATTTACTTTAACAAAGAGAAGGTTAAAGGGTAACGAATACAGTTAGTAAATATCTATATAGGGAACAAATATTTAATAGTGGACTTCAACCTAATAGAGAAATGTATAGAAATCCAATGCTTGACAGTTTAAGCTAGACAAATTCAGACTGGAAATAAAGCATATCCTGTCATCTGATAGTGGTCAATGCCAGGTGCTTCAGAAGGAATGAACAAAACAGGTAATCATCAAGTGATCCATCCTGTCAGCCATTTCCAGCCTCTGGCAAATAGCAATCCCTGCCTATCTTGGCTAATAGCAATTGACCTATACTCCATTAACTTACCTTTTGAGCCCTGTTATAGTCTTGGCCTTCACAACACCCTCTGGCAAGGTGTTCCACAGATTGACTGTGTGAAGAAATACTTCCTTTTTAAACCTGCTACCTATTAATTTCATTTGGTGACCCATAGTTTTTGTGTTATGAGGAGGAGTAAATAACACTTCCTTATTTACTTTCTCCACACCAGTCATGATTTTTATAGACTTCTGTCATATCCCCTCTTAGTCATCTCTTTTCTAAGCTGAAAAGTCCCAGCCTTATTAATCTCTCTTCATATGGAAGCTTTTCCATACCACTAATCATTTTAGTTGCCCTTTTCTATACCTTTTCCAATTCCAATATATATTTTTTGAGATGGGGCAACCAGATCTGCATGCAGTATTCAAGAAATGGGTGTACCAGAGATTTATAAAGCGGCAATACGATATTTTCTGTCTTATTATCTATCCCTTTCCTAATCCTTCCCAATATTCCATTAGCTTTTTTGACTGCCGCTGCACACTGAGTGGATTTTTCAGAGAACTATCCACAATGACTCCAAAATCTCTTTCTTGAGTGTTAACAACTAATTTAGACTCCATCATTCTACATGTATAGTTGGGATTATGTTTTCCAATGTGCCTTACTTGGCATTTATCAACATTGAATTTCCTCTGCCATTTTGTTGCTCAGTCACCCAGTTTTGAGAGATCCACTTGTAACTCTTCGCAGTCTGCTTTGGCCTTAACTATCTTGAGTAGTTTTGTTTCATCTGCAAATTTTGCCACCTCACTGTTTGCCTCTTTTTCCAGATCATTTATGAATAGGTTGAATAGTACTGGTCCCAGTACAGACCCCTGTGGGACACCACTATTTACCTCTCTCCGTTCTGAAAATTGACTATTTATTCCTACCCTTTATTTCCTATCTTTTAACCTGTTAGTGATCCAGGAGAGGACCTTCACTCTTATCCCATGACTGCATACTTTGCTCAAGAGCCTTTTGTGAGGGACCTTGTCAAAGGCTTTCTGCAAATCTAAGTACATTCTTGTCCATATGCTTGTTGACCCCCTCGAAGAATTCTAGTAGATTGGTGAATCATACTTTCCCTTTAAAAAAACACATTGACTCTTCCCTAACAAATCATATTCATCTATGTGCCTGATAATTCTGTTCTTCACTATAGTTTCAACTAATTTGCCACCTCTGGAGCCTTTTTAAATAACTGGAGTCACATTAGCTATCCTCCAGTCATCTGGTACAGAAGCTGATTTAAATGATAGATTATATACGACCCAGTTAATAGTTATGCAATTTCACATTTCCTTCAGAACTCTTGGGTGGATACCATCTGGTCTTGGTGAGTAATTACTCTTTAATTTGTTAATTTTTTCCAAAACCTCCTGTATTGACACCTCAATCTGGGACAGTTCCTCAGATTTGTCACCTAAGAAGAATGGCTCAGGTTTGGGGATCTCCCTCACATCCTCAGGCATGAAAACTGATGCAAAGAATTCATTTAGTTCTCCAAATAGCCTTCTTTTCCTTGAGTGCTCACTCCTTTATCATCTCAATCGTCCACTGGTTGTTTAGCAGGCTTCCTGCTTCTGATGTACTTACAATGTTTTTGCTGTTACTTTTTGATTCTTTGGCTAGCTGTTCTCAAATTCTTTTTTGTCCTTCCTAATTATGTTTTTACACCACAATTGCCAGAGTTTCTGCTCCTTTCTATTTTCCTCATTAGGATTTAACTTCCACTTTGAAAGGATGTCTTTTTGCCTCTAACTGCTTATTTTACTTTGTTGTTTAGCCATGGTGGCACATTTGGGGTCCTCTTACTATGTTTTTCAGTGGTGGCATACATTTGTAACGGTCAGAGAAATTAACCCTTGGAACAATTTACTAAGGGTCATGCTGGATTCTCTATCACTGACCATTTTTAAATCAAGACTATGTTTTTCTAAAAGATATCTAGGAATTATTTTGGGAAAGTTCTAGGTTTGTATTATACAGGAAGTCAGACCAGTTGATCACAATGGTCTCTTCTGGTTTTGGAATCTATTAATCTTCCACATAATAATGTTAATCTGTTATATAATCAATATATTTATCGACACAGCGGACCTGATTCTAGTCTCACATCTGCTTTATATCTTCATAATTCCATTAGGCTAGATCTTCAAGTGGTGTAAAATTGGCAGAGCTCAGCGGGCTTCAACATTGCTTTGCCGATGTACATCAAGTGAGGATCTGGTCCACTGACTTCAATGGCTTTATTTCTGATTAATTATAATGTGATATGTGAACAAAACCCTTAATCATAAAAATGCAATTTCTACCTCTAAACAATCTAACCACACATACTATACAGTGACATAAGCTTGGCATGTATAAAACCTTTTGAAAAGTCGACAAAATGTTGCTGAGCATTTAGTAATTCACTCTTTATTAAACAATAAATCAAGATCCAACAAAAAAGATAAATTTTTAACTGAGTATTGTTTAGTGAACTGAGAGCCTGTCAATAATTGTTGGGAAGAACAGTTAATTGATACAAATGTGAGTGCAAAGTCTCTCAACTTTAAAGCATGTCGTTTGAAGTATACAATTTATGTGCACGATACAAATTTCATACATTTTCCTCAGTGACATTAAAAAGCATAGCTTATTATAAACTGAAGTAAAAATTAAAATTAAAAAAGGTTACAGTTTTGTCATTGGTATGTGAAGGTTATTCCACGGACCCATCCAGAGCTCCTCTTCATCTGATTGTGTGTGATCACTGTGTGATTCCAAGGGCTCTCTGACATCCACATTATCAACAACTGACTCTCGCTCTTCTGTGCTTTTCATTTTGGTGCCCCCTGGCTTTGTTGCTATGTTGTCAGCCCCGGTAGCAGTGGAGGAAAATGAGACACTAGATGGTCTTGTGTTCAGTTTGTCACTAGAAGATGGCCCCTTTGACAATGTGTTCAATGGGATATTCTCCTCATGTGTCACTGCTAGCTTGTCCAGTTTCTTAAAGTGTTTCCCCAGTCTAACTGGGGATGTGACTTTTAAATTATTGGAGAGACAAATGCGACGGGTTCTCACAACTGACCCATTCTGCGCAATATAGATGTTGCCATTTACATTGTTTTGAACACTGGGGTTGTGAAGACGATTCCTCTGACATTCTGGAGCACTGTCTTCTCCAGTTGAGCTGGTCTCATATTCTGGATCAACTACTAACTTGATCCTTTTCTTTCTGGCCCACTGTTTGACAACAAGAGAGAGTTTATTAAATCACTGCACAATCTGCTACATTTTTTTTCAGATTTTATATTCTACCTGGTGTTTCAGATAGTTACCGTACATAGTTATTTTATAACTTTTCATTTTCATTTAAATATTTATCATTTCCATTTCACTGTGCCTATTACTGTCAAATGCTGCAATATTAAATGATTTCTCCTCCTCAATGGATGTAAAAGTATTCAGAAATCTGCATTTAAGACAGTACCTGCTGTTCAACAAAATTTTAGCTAAATACCAGGTAAAGGTAGAAAAAGCTGATATGTTTCTGAGAGAACTCTCCAGGCTTACAAAACCGATGAGATGTTTTTGCTAGACCCACATTCAGTCTTCATCAGACAGCCTGTATTCCCATGAATATAAAGTGATTCTTTTGGAGACTTCTTGGCATGACCACAATGCACCTTAAGTTGCGGGTGGGGGGAGAGGAAAGGGAGGGGAAGGGATATACCTCTTTAAGAGGTAGAAAACCATGGATGCTGCTTCAGCCACAAAGCAGGTCTGTGTGGGAATGCTGACTCATCTGTCAAGGGTGACCTGACTGAAAAGGAGGGGAGAGTATTCAGGGGTAATCCGGGAAGGAAACGCCTTCTCTCACCAAGACCACGCAGAGTAGTATCCACTCTCCCAACGTTTGGAAGTGCAGAAATACTCGGTTTGAACATGATCTGCTGTGGGCACTGAAGTAGCTGCTCCTTTCTCAGGGGGCTGGGAAGGAATTTTTCCCTCACTGCCAGATTGGCAATGGCAGAGCGGAGTTTGTTTGCCTTCCTCAGAATGGGTTTGGGGGGTGGGCATAGTTGCGGTGAGCATGAAATGGAAGTTAGGCTATGATGTCACAACATATTATGTAAGTGTGGGGCAGCTGCTCAGTGCAGCTACTCCATAGGAGAGGGACAAAAGGGATTCAGTGGTCAGATAAATGGATTGGTAAAGGATTTAAAGGAGGTGTTTGGAAATTGGAGGGGAATTCAGGGCTCCCATGACTGGCATAGTAGGGAGCCCATATAGCCCACCTTAACCTTCATTCAAGGAGAGTGGATATTAAGATCCCAGCAGCGGGTTGGTTGGGGACCAGGATGGAAAAGGGGGAAGGGCTGACAGAAGCCCCCCAAGTAGTTATTTACCTGCACTATACACTTTTATCTGCTAGGTACGTTCAGACAGTTAACAATAAAGTTATGGCCTAATTAAACCACATCCAGTGTCTCCTGCCCTTCTTCTGATACGGCCGGATGATGGAGATTTTCTCTTCCAGAAACATGCTTAATAAATATGTTGTGTAAATCATGTTATTGGTACATCACAATCATATTTTGACAAAGCAACAATTTCTCAGTTTTTCATACATAGGGATATAAAACACAACTTGATCACTACCTCTTTATAATAGAAATCAGAATTTATTGATGTAAAACCCTGCAGAAATGGTTGTTCCTGGTAACTACAAGTGTTAAGTGGTAAATACCCTGAAAATTACTGGAAGTTTTCTTCTAGAATGTAAATATACTAAACACTATACTGTAATGTCCGCTCATGAACAGCATTTGACATTTCTATTTTACAATAAAGTAACAATGACAGTGGCATTTCAGGAACTAAATTTTCTTCATTTCTCAGGCAAAGATATAGTGTTGATAGTACTGATTAGAAAAAAAATGCCACATTATTTCTTTATGTAGGACCTGATGCACCCATTCATTACACTGGTACAAAACTGGAGTAACTCTACTGAAATCAACAGAATTACATTGCTATAAAACTGAAGTAACACAGTGGTACATCAGGCCTGCAGATTTTATTTATTTTACACTACATGCAATATTTTTCATAGAGATCATAGAAATTGAATCTCAAAGTTGTGATTTTGTTTTGGTTGTCATTTATATAAAGCCTGTTCACTTTATTTTAATTTATACCGTGAATCGCATTAGAAAGCTGTCTCCTTGCTAAAAAGTGAACCCAGCTATTATCACTCTTGAATGAACAGAGTTCTGCTGTTAGGGTACAGTATACTGTACCCTACTTCTAAAACATACACGTGCACATGCACACACCAGAGGAAAGGAAATTTTTAAAAGGCAGCGAATCATGCAGTGTACAAAGAGATGGTACTTATGCTTCTGAAAAACTAAACTTTGCACAAATTACTTACAGGGCTCCTTTCTACCTTTTTATCCTGACACACATCCTGTATAATTTTTCTCAATATTGGTATGTATCTTTTGGTCAATGGGAAAATTGACTAGTTTCAGGAAAAGATCTACAATAAATGTGAAGCTATAACTTGGGGACTGAGAACTGAATAAGAGGAAAGGGGTAACTGATTCTATAGTCATTGCACATTACAAATATAGGGACACAATCTACCTTCTTTTACAGTCAGAGACAACGATGTAAGTTTTAATGTTAACTGCACACCTTCCACAGTAGTGAGCAATAGAGATACAGCTTCTATTGGAACATAGTGTAAAGAAATTATTTGTTTCATAGATATGAGATAATTATCACAGCACAGTTTGCTCATGCTCTGGGGCATATGCTGTTGCCAACAGAGAGTCTAGTCTTCAAAATTTTTGCTACTGATTCCACAGTGCCACAGCACGCTTGACTGATGATACAAAGAAAACATTTTCAAACTCATCTTCACAAAAAGATGAAAAAATAATTTGCAAAAAAAAAAAAAAAAAAGGACATGTAAAGACAATAAGAGAGCTTGCAACAGCTTCAGGCAGTCAGACATATGAGTCCATGGTTTGTGGGAGTCACATGTTCTTAAGGAGATGTTTAATAATGCAGTTCCTAGTTTTCATCACATTTTTCCCCACTCACTGAGGACATCACAGAAAAATGGAAAAAATAGAGGTAAAATCCTGACTCCAATGAAATTAAGGAAAAATTCCCACTGACTTCAGTGAAGTCAGGATTTCATCCAAATATATATATGAAGATGTTGCAGAACTCTATTGCTTTAGCACAAGCAGGCCCATACATATCCTCTATTTGAAAAAATGGGCCATTGCCCACTCAAATATTCAGTCAATGGTAATCTCCAGTATTGCCAAATATAGTAGCTACAGTCAAAAAATAATGTTGGTCTCACACAGTTAGTAAATGCAGGTATGACTTAATTTCCCATTCATGGGAATGAACTGTCCATTAACACAGATTCCAAGAAAAAGTTTGACAAAAGAGAATTGTTTAACTTAATAGCACGTTCAAGTATAATAGAAAAACAAGTCTTTTCCTCTTTCCACTGCACAAACTGAATTGTAGCCTTTGTGAGACTCCCAGCTGTTGTTAGATTTGTCAGCCTTCTAACTCATAATCCAGATACTGGATCAAGAGAGGTAATTTCTGTAAACTAACATTAATTTAGGTGGGAACTCATTATGATCTTTTTGATATTTCTCATTGAAACTAACGTCCTACATAATCCACTGTTTGAGAAAGAGCTATGCAGTCTTTGGCACAATAAGAGAAAAGAAAGCTCCTACAGATTGGGGGTGTGTAGATACATTTTTAGGATTCAACATGTTGGCTGAATGAAATAGAGCACTGCAGGGCACAGCATCCTGCAGCAGTAATTTCATATATGAAAACAAATGCAACTTGAACTTTTACACTGAGTGCTTTCTTCACAATCAAGCCCACTCTGAATGGAACTGGAATTGCAAATCTCTAAAACTATACTTTCTTTACTGAACAGCAACAGATACTCCAGGTCATTTAATTTTATAGAGCAAGTCCAAAATTACAGAGATGAAGTAAACCAAATTTTTGTTGCACTACCTGCAATATGTCTGTTTTAATAACATTTTTGGAAGGTGACAAAACACAGCTGTTAGTCAAAGAAAAGATGTTTGTCCCTGTAGAAATTGCTCAAGTAGTATTTAACACCATCCATATTGTTACAATGATTAATTACACTTTGCAAATACTAACTGAAACTTGTGAGTGCAGCTGTCATACAAGTGCAAGTTTAAAATGTCCATTTTATGGGTGACTTTTTTGGGGAAAATGATACAACTTCTCTTTGTGAATTTCTACATTTTGTTTATCTGATTCCATTTTAAAATGTTCTACATTAATTATCTGATATCCTCTAAACCCCAAAATTTTGCCATGTTGAGAAACAGAATGATATACAGGAATGAGCACAGAGGCTAGGATTTTGGGCAAGTCACTTTTCCTCTGATTCAGTTTTTCCATCTGTACAATGGGGGTGATGATAATATCTACATCCAAGGGATTAATATGAAGATTATGAAGTAAATGGACTACTAATAAAATGTTTTTTTAATTGTAGGGCTAAAGTTTCTACAGGGAAAAAAGTGCATCTTTTACTGCTAGTACTTTTTGGATTAAATTCTATCACTAAATACATGCTAGTAATTATATCTGAATATTTTAAGTTGAGAAATGATGTCTGCTTAGCTTGGTGCGTTACTAATCTTAACAAGATGGACATTAGTATAACAAAAGTATCTAAAGAGCATGATATTTTGTCATTTTTTTTCTAATGCTTAAATAAAATCTGTAGTGTTCATGAAAGACCACGCAGAGGGCACAGCAAACAAAACCATTCCTTACTGCAAAATGTACACCTACTGTTTTCTTTCTTTTTAAAAGGATGTGGAGTCAGCAGTAGTCTCTGACTCTGATGCAGCAGTATCAGGAGTCTCATCTGTCTGAAGTTCGCTGTGTTTTGAGATCTTTTTTCTTAGATTTTTTCTTTCCATATTGGAATCAGAACTTTGAAAATCAGAATCTTGCGACGCATCCATTTTACTAGAAAAAGTGGCACTCACTGAGCTCTTTGTCCCTCGGCTGCCTTTGGAAGTAACACTATTTTCACTTTCAAGGCTTTTGGATTCATCCCTACTGAGAATTTCTTCCCTATCCTTAGCATCTGTATCAATCTCTTCTGTGCTTTCAGTCATGCTATCTCCGCCACTAATATCTGATTTTCTTCTCTTGCTCTGTTTACTGGAAGTAGTTTTTTGACTGACGGAAGATGTTTCAGACATAGTCCTATCACTTATTTTGTCACCTGCCTCATCAGGGCTTGTATCATCCTGCTCCAAATCTGATTTTTCATCTTCTTCTGATATCTCCTCTATTGTGTCTATTTCACTGCCAGCTATGGACATTTTGTTCTTGTAGCTGGATCCAGAACTCTTGTTTCTTTCACTGACTGATCCCTTAGAGCTAACTTCACTGTCAGAATTAATCTCTTCTGAACCGTGACTGGAATCCCTTGTACTTCCATTAGATTTACTTCCCTTACTTGACATACTAGTTCTTTCACTAACTCTTCTGCTATTGGAATCACTATACTCAGTTCTGCTGGAGGAACTCTGATTTGATGATACCTTTGACTGGAAGTCATCTTCCTCACTGTCAGAGAGTTTATTCTGAGACCCAGAGACTTGAGAAAGGACACTTTTTGACTCTTCCTCATCTTCTTCCTCTTCCGAGTGTTCAGATATATCCTCTTCTGATTCTTCCTGTTCACTATCTGTTTTGGATACAGAATGATCATCTTCTGAATCCTCTAAAGCTTCCTCATTCTCTTCATCAGAATCCACAGTACTTTCATTGGTTTCATCTTGGTCCAGTGTCACTTTCAAATAGTCTTTATCATCTGCCTGAGAGGCGGAGATACTACTCTTTGCTGATGATTCATCATCATCTGAAGCAACAGATTTTCTTTTTTTCTTCTTATCATAGTCATGGGAGACATCACTATCCTCTGGCTCACTTTCTGATGTGATATTAATTGAAATTCCTGATTTTGTTCCATCTCTTTCAGATTCACTAAGCCTCTGACTTTCAGAGTCTTCTCCTCCTTTCTCGCTTGCAGAGACTGAACTTTTGCTAACAGAGCCCTGAGATCTGCGATGCTTATGAAATTTTTCGGAAACCCTAATGTGTTTTAGCACACGACTTAGTTTTCTGGTTGTTGAAGGTCTGTCATCTGCAGATTTCTGGAAATAATTTCCTTTGATAACCATGCTGTCTTCACTATCCACTGGGCGAGCTAACATTCGCTTAGCATAACTGGAATCTTTGCTACTGCCTTTTACTTTCTGCAGAATCATTGGGAATATCTTTGCTTTCTTCCATGGAGAATGAGCGGACTCAGTTGTTCCTTCTCGTTTGTGGGCATTTACCACTATTCGACTCAACTGCATCACTGCTTTTAGTTTCCTTTTTCCCTGGTTGGTCCTATGTTCTCTTCCAGAACCATCTCTTAGATCCATCCCACCACCTAAAGCACTACCTTCTATTTGATCCCCTGCTCTCTGGCTTATACCTCTGCCTGTAGGGCCTTTGCCTTGACTCATCCCCTGCAAATTATGAAAATGGAAGTTAATTGCAATTTGAAAGACAGGTATTATGAAAACTTGTTATCCTAAAATAGTTCAGCAGGAAGAGAACTAAGAGTTAACATTACCATGCAACATTTTTCCTTGAATCAAAAACAGCTTATCACATAGTTTTTTTGTCAGGTTTTGGGACTGAAAGGAGAAGTTTAACTTCTAGAATGGGTAATTAGTCCCCAGTGATTTTACTCTGTTACAGTGTGAAAGATTGACTCAAACATTACAGCTTCTTTTCTAATTAATATCAATTTGTTCTATCCACAGCCTAGTATTTCTGAAAATTAAATTTAACCATATTACTTCATATGAATTTATTTCTAGCATTCACTGGGCATTTTCACTTATTTTCCTTACAATCCATTGTCAGGCTTTATGATAAATTATTGTAGTAATTATTGTGTTCATCTGCAGATAGTCAGTTATAGCCTGTTATATTCAGCAAAACTAGTGCAGATATAAGTGATATAATAAACCATTTTTTAGAAACATAATGGTATACTATAATATGAAATTATATATTTTCCTTACTGGACAAGAAATCCATGATTTAAGGGAAAATAGCTCTATGTAGATTTAAAACAGCTTTGTAATTCTTACAAGAAAGTCATTATCTTAAAATCTTCTTTTTACTTGGAAAAACAACTTTCTTCTTGATATATCACCAATCATCAGAATTGCAAATCTCAACCAGGTTTTATTGGATCCCTAATACAGTGATTGAAGAGTCCAAAGTTGCTTATCTGTTGTGTGCATAAAATAATGCACTAATTAATTATGAAAAGAAAACCTGAAAAGGTTAAAAGACACTGCCTTATTACAAAATGGAATCAACAAAGTTAATTACACTTACTTCTCCTTCAGTTGTTGATCCCTGAGGACTGTAATAATAGCTGCCATCATTTTCCACAACCACTTCACCATACTCATCATACATTCCTGTTGGAGATAACAACCGGCGACGACTCCCGTATTGAGGCAATTCATACCTGGAAAAGAGACCTTTGGCTTCCAATATTCTGTGTGTTTATGTATATGTGTGTCTATGTGGATCTATATTCTCTCTCTCTCTCTCTCACAAACACACACACACCCCTCTAAAGTGAAAGAGTTTCCCTGTTCTCTTATTATTGTCAACATATGAGAAATTGTTTGTTGACATTAAGAACATGATTTAAAACACACTGAAATCAACAGAAAGCCTCCCAAAGATTTCAATGGATTTTGGATAAGACCAAAGCTATTAGGTATCCTGAATTAATCCAAAGGGTCCCAAGGTTGGGCACCTCCTTCCAGGTACCTGCCTCTGTTTCCTGTTTTTATTGGAAGAGCAAGGAAACTATTGGGGAAGCACTCTAGGCAGCTTCTCTCTGGTTTATCCTGCTTCAGATCTCTGAACTATAAAGATCTTACAGACCTCTAGGACTAAACACAGAGACCCTGCCTAAAGTATCAGAGGGGTAGCTGTGTTAGTCTTTATACAGCAAAAGTATACCTGAATGTATGCCTGAAGTATAGCTCTTAAAATGCTTACAACCATAAACATATGGCTAGAGCACAAAGCAGTGCAAAGCAGAGTGATGCTACATATGCTGTTACTCTAGCTATATCTATATGCACAGACCCCACAATAAGCAGAAACGTAAATGGATGGGTGGGGAGACTTAAGGTGAAGAGCCACAGGAAAGGAGGTAGGGGAAAATTATTTGGAGCAGAGAGCAAATGTATGCAAATAAAATGTACATTCACAAAATACTCACGACCCTCACTTGTATAATACTTGTATAATACCCTCACTTGTAAATACTCACTACCCTCATTTGTATAACTTTGACAGACTTCTGTACATTTAGTGAGACTAGGAAAGTTATATACTAACTGGTTCTAAGAGGAGAGTTTTGCTCATGGTGTGTAAATTCTTGCATGTAGAGGATAAATGTAATCCTAAGGTTTTTCTAGAATCCTAAGGAAAATGAGATTTTCTAGACTGAATGCTAAAGTAATAAAAATGCTAAGTCTGAAAAACCGCATTTGCAAAGTTATATAGGAAAACTGAAAACATACCCATGTTCATAACTGTAGTACTCTTGCCCATAGTATTCTTGGCCTGGATCAATTCCAGATTCCATAGATAACTCCTGTAAACCAAAAGAGAAAACTGATTGAATGGAAATACTTAAACACATAGTGATGGTGATATGGAATGCAGAAAAGAGTATTATGAACTATGTGCAATCAAGAAAAAAAAAAGATGAGCTACAGTGAGTGCTTTCTTATCACTATCACTTGTCATTTCAATAATAATATTCTCAGGTGGCCATGCTATTTTTTTCATGCCAGAGCTGGGATGCAAGTGAAATCATAATTCAAAAGGCTTCTATGGTACTTAAAAGGACCGTCAGAAACTAAGTTGGCACTTCAGTAATCCAAAACCAACAGGAACTTTAAATGCTTTATTTTAAGTGATACATCCCTGGAATATTCATAGTTAATAACAGTCTAGAGGGTAAATGTTGCACATCCTCTGCTGGAGGATGAAAAATCTTTTTCAGTTGCACTTTACAATACCTTTATTCAGCATAACTGACTCATCACAAATATACTGTTATTTTTCCCAAGAATTTTCATTTCCTACCTTCATGCCCCATATCTTTCTCTATGACTGTTAAAGAAGCACTTCTTGTCTCAAATAGACTGTTTTATTTGCAGTATTTGTCAGGCCCTAATTCAGATTACATCTCCTGTTAATACATTTGCATTGTTTTGTTTATATCATACAAAAATACCATTGTACCTTTTAAAAATCATCACAGTCCTTGGGATGCTACAGAAAAGATTACTGTCTTGCAAGGTAGACAGTTGAGTCTTTGTGAAAACAGAGGCATCAAAACTTGGACTGTACTGAGGAGGGGGAACATAGCCATCTGCTATCTTTGTACTCCCCTGATCACGAGAGATCATAGAGGCAAGTTCAGTCCCAAGTAAATTAGAGCAGCTTCATAACTGTTCTAGATTACCTTTTCTTTTCCAGTAGCTCCTGGCAGCTGCTATGATTGCCAGGAACTGCTGGAATTCCATGCCATGCCATCCCCTTTCCTGCCCTAACCTAGTAGCTACATCAACTATATTAGCTTTACTCCACTGGTGGTTCCAATATGCCAGAAGAATCTTCAGCTGGCCATATAGGCCAACTTTAACGCTGCCTAGCATCACTAGTACATTGCAAAGCATGCTTTATGAAGGCTAAGGATGTAACCCAAAGGCTCCTAGTGAAGTTAATGGGGGTTGTTTTATTAATTACACTGGAAGTGATATCAGGACCAAGTGATTTTAACTGAAAGCATCAAGGATATAATTCAGATCTATCACTACACTTCACAACACTTTTATTATTTTTGGGAAGGCAGCTGATCACTTTCACTCTAGGAGTAATAATGACCAACTGACTGACACCAGAGAAACTAGATTAAAATGTGATATCAATGAAATTATTCTGTTTGTTAATCTGAAAAGAATGCTAGTAAATTTTGCAGTTGGTGTTGCTGAAGTCAACAACAGTGACTGAAAGACGTGGGAGGATAGCTCAAGGGAAAATGTCATGAGGCAAAAATCTCAGATATGTAATTAAAAGTAAATAAATGAGAGAAAAAAATCCAGGTTTTTTTCTTCTATAAAATAAACATTAAACAATAAACATTAAAAATAAAAATTATTCAATGGTGAAAAAAATCTACCTGGGAAATAGAAATTAAGATCAGAAAATATTGTAAAGGATGCTTTGAAAGTTACAGAATAGTAAGAAAGGGAAAAAATAGTACCTCTGGTCTGAGAAGAGAAGGTCTCAGCAATTGCTGTTGCTGACAAAGAAAATTAGAAATAGAAAGATTAATCAGACTGTGCTATTTAGTAGAACACGTAATTTATGTTGAAGTTGAAAAGTTTGAAGGAGAGCCATAAAACATTGTTCTATCAGTATTTTTAATTTCAGAATGGCCAAAACACTTCAATACTCATTGAATACTTTTTTAGATACATTGTAAATAGAGCACCATATAAGTACATATTGCAGTAAAATCAATTTACAATCTGTTATTTCTTTCATCTAATGTTCAATCTAATTCCCAGTCATGTGGTAATTAGTTTCTGAATTATTTGCTAAACTTAACTGTATTTACCATAGGCTAGATAATCCACTATGCAAGAGAAAAAACAGAGTAGGTGGAAGGCAAACCTGTGGGCGTCTTGAGATTCCGGCAATGGCCTCTGTCCTTTGTACTGGGGTTTATACATTACTCTTAGGGATTACTCTCCCCATATGGCCTCCACAGGCAGGCATCATGGTTACACAGAAAGTCAATGATAGAACTAATGCCTTAATTGCCAGTCCTGTGTTTTAAACACAAGACCATCACTTCTTTATTTTCCACTGGGTTTGGCTCCTTTGTGATTGTTGTCTACTATGTATCTGAGTACATATAAGGCCCTTATCACCACAGCAGTAGAGCATCTCACAACCATTAATAGATTTAATCATCACACTATCCCTCTGAGATAGGGAAGTATGAGTCCCATTTTTCAGTTAGGGAATTTAGGCAAAAAGTAGATTTTAAAAAAAAATGTGCCTGAATTCACATAAAGTCAGTGGCTAACGTAGGGTTTGAGCCAAGATTTCCAGAGGTCTAGTCTAGTGCCCTATCCACAGCACCAACCTTTTTCTTTAGTAGAGGAGGACAGATAGTAATTATATAGCTCCACCAGTTACATAAAATTAACAACTGTATTCTCTGTTCTGCTACAGGAGGATAGCAAAAACATATTAATATAAAAGAAAGAGCAATTGGAAGCTACGTAGAGGGGAACAGCCCATTCATGACATTTATATGATTGAACTACTATGTGGCTCAAGTTATTTAAACTAAGGTCTTTCCTTATCAGTATTTACTGATTTTCCCGCAAATAATAGGTGGTTTTTGAAAAAGCCAGTATTTAAGGTTTTACTGATTTTCACTTTTTTTGGGGACCCAGGAATTTTTTTTGCAGGGAAGCAGATGGGGCCACACTCAAGGGCCAGGGTCAGTCTGGGGTTGGGAGAGGGGGGAAGAGGTCAGTACTCACAAGTTGCAGCCTTCCATTCCCCTCCTGATTGCAGACTTTCAGCATGGAACCCTTTCTTCTTCAGGGGGGAATAAGATCTCAGGAAGCTGGGTCCTGGCAGCTGAGAGAGACCACCTGACTGCTGCAGGGAGCTGCCCAGCTGCCATGAGTACTGGAGTACTAAGTGTACCTCCAGTCTGCACACTGCCCTTTATTTACTGATTTTCTCCCCTTTAATATTTTAAAAATAAAATCCAATAAATTGCCAGGAAATAAAATAAGTAAATAACTGAAAATGAAGGACCTTGCATTGTAATTTAGGGCCAGATGCTGCCATCCTTCCCCAGGAAGAGTAGTATCTTATTAGGCAAGTAGTCCCACTGAATTCAATGGTATTATTTGTATAGTAAGGTGCTACTCCATGTGAGTTTATTTTCCCATTAAGCTCTTATGGAAAAAGAAGGAAGTCCTGCAACTTGCTGTATTCACTCCCTCGGAAGAGACACATGAATGCAGCCCTGCAGAAGGAGCAAATCACAGCAAAGTAGGGATTTTGCAGATGCCAAAAGGGATACAGAGCATAAGGAGCTGGAAACAATGTTCTTGCAGGCCCTGACATTAATGGGTTTGACCCTCCTTTCCCCATCTATCTTCAGCCTTAGCAGAAAATTAATTTATATTAATGCAAATTTTCAATTTATTGTAAGATTTCAGTCAAACTAACAGATTTGAAAAGAAAATTCTCCCTGTTGTAAACAGCTGAAGAAAAAGTGCTGCAAATAGGAAGTTACACATTCTCTGTTATCACACTTTTAATATATAGATGGGGAATAGCCTTACCTCTTGCTGTGCATATCCTCGCCTAAATTCAGAAAAAGAAAAACATAATATTAGTACACAGCTCTAAGATTATGTAAAGATGCAGTTCATATTCACTAATTTTCATGGAAGAGAGGTGGAAAAAGAATGTCCTTGGAAATGTTACTAATATGGTAAGACATACTTATCTAACAATACAAAATAAGTGTGTAATTAGAGACAAAATAAATGCCTGGATTTACACAACTATATTTGAGGAAGAACATTGCATCTGTGGATTGTTTAGTGCTGTATACAAAGTCCCAGTAAGTCAGAGAGTCAGTGCACTACTAGAATAGGATATTGATGGGGAGAGGCAGCATGCACACTGTGCATAGTCCCTCTGGCCATATCCCTTGCAAACACATTTATTTTTATTCCACAGTAAGGGATAGAGTTCTGCCATAGAGATCTTCCCTGTGGCATAGAGCAGTTGCAGAATTCTCTGTTTTGCAACCTCTTGCATTGCACTCAGTTTTTTATTTTGCTTTTGGACTTTCTGTACCTGTGCAGGGCTTGCTACAATTTGGCCCTGAGCTTCTACTGTTAATTTATGCTAATAACATTATTATTAAAATTATACATATCCTAACATTTCCTCAATGTATTTACAAGGGGAGTTATATTCTTTCAGCTATCTATGGTTATGTTTCCACAGGCTTTGCACTTTTGAATTTATTGGAATATTTTCTGTTTTTAATTCATATTAAGTGAGCCACTCATATACTGGAAAAATGCTCTGAAGTCTGTCAATTCTTATACTTTCACATTTCATTCCAGGAACCTTCAATAGTTTAGGCAAAAATATTGGACAACATTTACATGTCTGTGTTGCTATTAAAGGACAGTTTAAGACATTTTGAGATAGAGAGGGTGAATGCTCAAAATTGCATTGAGCTTCAACTAGTATATAGACAGCAGCCTAGGAAAATCATTTAATTATAGTTGAGAGAAAAACAAAGAGCAGAACGGAAGCCTGAATCTTTACTATCACCATCTATAAAGCATTTCTATTAATATTCAGCACATGTTGTTGATTATCGGGGTAAATTATTGCAGTTGTCCATATGGTAAGAAAGTAATGAAATGAAGATTTATCACCAAAGGTGATCTGTGCCTTTCCAAAGTGTACTTGAGCAATACTATATTTGGTTTCCTTATAGCCTACAACAATCTCTAGGAATTGCTCAAGTGGTTAATATACTGTAGATTAAAAATTCAGGTAATAAAAGTAAGTAAATACTCATTTATTTTATTAATTCAAGTTGCTGAGCATAGATCCACATTTCATAATCAAGCTTTTTGAGAGATTCTCAAAGTTCTTCTAATATTAATGGTTGGACACTTTCAGAAAAAAAGGCAAAGCTTTCTACTAGCTTTCATTTCTCTTGGTATTTCACTCTATATCAAAATGTTCCATTATAAAAGGAAAGTCCAAGGTGAAACTACATATTTCATTCCCATTAAATAATTTAAATAATCTCTCCAGAGGATCTTTAATGATGTCTGGAGAAAAAGTATCATCTGGTTTCCATGGCTTTCAATCTGACAGAAGCCCTCAATTTAGTAAAAAAAGAAAAACAAGGGAAATAGTATGAATGATGATGTATGCTAATGCCAAAACATACACAACACTTATTTTATATAACTAGTACTTATATTTAAGAATTACTGTGAAAATGAAGTTATTTGCACAAATGACACACCTTCCACTGCTCTGTACTGCTAACATAAGTTGAAGGAATTGTGATTTGCCTTTTCCAGCAGTTATCTATCTGCTTTAATCCTTTTGAGTGTTTTATTTTGTTTAAGGTATTTTATATTTATTTTTGTATTAAAGGCAAAAAGAAAGATCAAAATCAAACACTGTAAATACAAATTAGAATTAGGTATTGTTTACTTTTTGTCTTTTGAGATAAAAGGTTTCACTCAGTTCGAAGCTGGTAAAATAAGAATTTTTCTAAACATGTCGGAAATATCCATTTTTTTCTCCAAATGGCCAGTGCCAAGACATTTAGTATCTCTTACAAATTGCACACTGTTGATTGTTATTTATTTACTTTAAAATCTGAAAATCTTTGAAAAACTATAATGATTTTGTTTTAATATTTTTTTTTTTTTTTTTTTTGAAGAAAAAAAATGAAATTTAGAATGGTAAGAATTAAGAGAATGATAAAGCCAGAAACCAGCTTTGAGTACTGGATGAAATCCTGACCCGCTTTTAGTTGGTGGCAAAGGAAGATTTGTCACTTATGTAATCTCTGCACTTTTTCAATTGATCCTAAAGACAGTCAGAATGGTACAAAAAAGAGCAAATACAGGCCACATGTCCATTCTACAGTTGACCCTAAGGAACCAGTTAAGGAAGCATGACAGTTAAACCAATGGGACTAACAACTTTGGTTTTCAAGGTTTTTGAAATTTGATTTGGAGACTTTTCAGTAAATTATTAATTATTATTATTATGTGCATTACAGTAGCATACAGAGGCCTTAATTGAGGCTGGGGATCTATTGTGCTAAGTACTGTACAAATACATTGTAAGAGACAGTCCCTGCCCCAAAGACTTTATAATCTAATAAGAAAACATAGGCAAAAGGATGGGAGAGGACTGAGAGGCACTTGACCTTTCTACTGCTCCAGATTGTCACTTTACCATTGTACAATTTCGGAATAGTAAAAAAGTAATTTTTGAAAAGGAACCTTGACAGAAAAACACATGAGTATATTGCCAAGTAGCATCAAAAACCCCAGCTGGTCAATCAATGTTGCCCATAGATATTAACCCTAGTGAAAATGAAAACAAATAAAAATCCCCCAAACATTAAAACTTTTAATATTAAGAAATGTTCTCCACAATGACGAGGAAAGTGCCACGTGCTGGAGAAGAACTAGTTAACATGGTCTCATTTTCCCTGTAGATTCTTTTGAATCTGGTCAGATTAAACTAAAAAGAGAGGCTATTGTGTGATGGGGGACCTTTCAGTTTAAGGAAGGTCACACACAATTATAGTCGAATAAAGTTTGAAGAAATTCACTATTAGCCAGATTTTCAAAAGTGCTGAGCTCCTGCAATTCCCATTGACTTCAGTGGATTGTATGGGTACTTCCACAAATCAGGCCATATTTATCTATATGATACATTTCACATAAGTGAATTAGAGTCCTGACCCTGCAAAAACTTGCACATGTGCTTAGCCTTTTGCACTGTGACTAGTTCCACTGAAATCACTGGGACTGCACAATGTATAAAGTTGAGCATTTGCACAAGTCTTTGCTAAATCAGGGCTTATAAAATCTACTCAATACACTGGAGTAGTATGGCCTACGCATCTGACCAAAGGCAAAGCTTTGCAGTGTTGTTTAGGCAGGTCATTAGTCCAGTTTTAAGTCAGACAGTCCTGTTTTTGTTTGATTTG
This sequence comes from Emydura macquarii macquarii, assembly GCF_026122565.2. NCBI lineage: Eukaryota > Metazoa > Chordata > Testudines > Chelidae > Emydura > Emydura macquarii. The sequence goes on along the minus strand of NW_027131527.1, from coordinate 17,813,482 downwards.
TCCCATCTTGTACTGATGTAAAACCTGACATGGTTTTGTCAAGTATCATGCATGGTGGATGACATTTTGAAAAGCACAAGGCTCCACCTCTGCTGGTGTGATCTCACCAGAGGGTAACACAGGTAGGGACGGTCCCATGTTGTTCTAGAAGTACCGGAATGTCTGGTATTCTGGAGATGCATTGGTGGCCACCCTAGTGTTGTGAATTATTCCAGTGAACATATCCTGAATTACTGGTATACGTCCATTCGAAATTTAAACCTTACAAGCTTCTTTGCTTATTGTCCGATTGGCTGTGATGGAAATTTGCTGCTGGTGCTGCAGTTGTACTACTCACTGAGAATTTAGCACTCTAGGCACCTACTATAAACACTTGAATCCTGTAAAATATTAAACCTCTGTTACAGCAAAAAATTGATGGATTATCATGCTCCTTACACATTTGGCTATTGTTGCTATTCATTACATGCACTGGACCTAAAATCTCACCCACTATGAAAGGAGACTTTATTAGGCACAGAGTATTTCGAATGTATCAGCGGAATTTATGTGATGAAGTTCACAGAGTTTGGCTCTGGGACAAAAAAGAGTAACTAACTTCAGCAATTTCTGATTGAAACATCCATACTTGTCTCAATTGCAGTGAAAAGAAAAGAAAAGCAAGTACTGTGGAAAAGCTGTCTATTTCTAGACAATTAGCTAAATATCTTTGTAATTACCTTTCAGCTTAGAACTGATAACATTTTCTCATGGACAGGTTTTAAGTTTTTATTGTAGCTTCCTTTAAATATCTGCGCCTCAACCCTCTGCATTTTATCATATAAAAAGTGTCAGTTTTAACATGATTGTCTAGGATTTTGGCAAAAGAGAAAAAATAAAAGTGAAAGTTGTGCTAAACTTACATTAATTTTTTATGCCAAACCTCCTTTTACTTACCATTTGTTTCAAAGGACAAGCTAATTTAATATAACCAACATAGTTAAATGTAGTTTAATTTAAATGAATGCTAGCCATATTATATACATCTTTTACAGACACTTATAAAACCTTCTCTTGATGACACTGATCAGTATGATTATTACATTCAAAGGAAAGCAAAAATGTTATTGATGGAAAACTTTTAGCAAGTCAGCATGAAATATGATTAGAGATACCTAATTAACATAAACAAGCAAAATTAACAAGCACTTTTTACATGAAATGGTTTACAAAAGTGAAGACCCAAAATATGAAGTATCAGAATAAAGAAAACAATAGAAGGCATAATGTAGATAACAGAAAGAAGGACAATAAAGTTGAATGACAGATAAATAGAAAAATATTTATCAAAACTACAAAGACAACAGTGAGATGAAAGCTCATCACCAAGGCAGAATGCTATACAATCTCCTATACAGTAACATGGTACATTATTGTAATAACGTTGTCTTGGTATTGCTGAGTCTGTTTTCTATCACCATTTGCATTTTTATGACATCCAGCATTCTACAGTAAGAGTTCTCCCATGATGTACACTTTATGGGTAAAGCAAGAGATGCCTTCAGTATTTCAGGATAATTGCCTTGCTTATTGACATAACCTACGACAGTAGAGTACCCTTGTGACAAAACAATGCAGAGTATTTAGCATAAAGCAGTGTCAACATATGCCTGCTACATATAGCTCATTGGTTTTAAATGGACACTTTTCCCCATGAATCTTTTGCAAGCAGACAAAGAAAATAAATCAGCATAATAAAACACTAAAATGCAGCGTGGACAGAACTATCTTTAAAAATATTTTACATAAATATATACAAAGTTATGAGTGATCAAGTAAAGAAAATGTACTTTAGGTTTAGCATTAGGAACAAACAAATAGCAATATACAGCAAAGAGGAAAAACGTCTGAATTCTTCCATTAATGTTGAAGTATTTTAGCTATGGAACATATGAGGCATATAACATGTACTGTGGTAGTCATGTCATGCAAAATATAACACACAAAGAAATTCAACAGTAATTTTATAATGCAGTGGACTGGGATGGAAATCGCTTTTCTAGTTCCTCAACTATACAGCTCAAGTTGCCATTCTGCTGGCTGTGCTCAGCAACAGTTTCTGTAGTTGGCAGTTCTGGTGCTGTAATTGGTTTAAGCTTGGATATGTGCTTGGGCAGAATGTGGTTTTTATCTATTTGACTGTACATATTGGCCACAGATTTTTCAATATCTGCTAAGTTCTGAATATTTTTGAGAATCCCTTTCAGCTCCCGCTGAGGGGCTGGCTCAGGCACTGTGGCCTGTGAGGATACTGGTAGCTGTTTGGCAGGAGACTTAGTATGCTTTACAGGGGACAGGTTCTGGGTACCTAGAATAGATGAGGAGGAGATGGCTAGAGAAACGATAGGGAGAGATGGAGGTTGTGGTGGCAATGGAGGAGGAGTTGGAGGAGGAGGAGGCGGCAGTGGGGGGGGTGGTGGAGGGGGAGTTTTGGGTGGATCTGGAATGCTTTCTATTACTTCCACTTGGGTTTGAGCAGTCAGAAAACTTCGGCGAACTGGTCTCTTTATCCTAAAAGAAGGAGGAGTTGGTTTGTGAGTTGGTGGAGGAGAAAGTTCTTCAGGACAGTCATGATGAGTGATGATTACTGAAGGAACTGCAAGTGATTGAGATTCAAGTACTTCAGCAGAAGATGTCAAAGAGGAGAAAGGAGGAGAGTGATGGCATGGAGAAGTAAGCAGACATTCGGGAGACAACTCTAGCATGTTTTCTCCTTCTTGGTAGTAGTTGTTGTGTGTTGGTGAACGTGAACATTTCATATCATAGGATTTCACTTGTTTCATTTCCTGCAAAGCCTGCTGCTCAAACTGTCTTGCCTTCTCTTTTACAGTTAACTTGGTGCCAATAATTTTTTTAAATATTGGACTGCTAATATCAACCCTGCTGTGCTGATTGTCAGTTCTTTCATTCTCTACTTTGAGTCTTTCCTGTTGCCACTGAACTGGATCCATGATAACTGGCCTACTTAAAGCATCAGACACGTGTCTCCTAGTAATACGAATTGGTAATGTCCATGGACGGTGAATGCCTCCCAGAGGGTATCCCAAAAGGCCATCTTTCAAGGCTAATCTTCTAAGTGAAAGATTATCTAAAACATCTTTCCTCTTCTGTAGCAACGAAGAGTTGGGAGAACCTTGAACAATACCTTCCATATACAAAGGGTTCTGGGTAGTTAGTGGGTTCTCATCAGATAAAAATGTAATGTTACTTGCAGATTTGGGGAGATTATTGTTCAATGATCCATTGATATTAGACTGCTTGTGAGCCTCAATAGCACGTGAAGCAAAGCTGCTTATTACTCTTTGACGGTCTCCTTCTTCTAAGACTGACTTTTTTCCCCTGCTTTGTTGGAAATGGTAGAGAAGAAAAAGACTTGAAAGAGAAGAAGATAATCACATGTAAGGAAACATGCATGGACATAGATTTTCATGAGAAAAAAGAAATTTATGATGTGAATGAATGCCATAGCATTACTTCTAACATACAGTTATCCAAAATAAATATTTATAAAAACTACTGAGGCAAGAGATTTACTTTTACATCTTCTCTAGAGGAAAAGGATATAAGAAAAGGAGGAATAAAACAAGTTTTGACCTACATAAATGAGTTCTAATCTTAACCACATCTTTTCTATCCTTGGAAACAATTGCACTGTCCTTTCCAATTATTATTTTCCTTATATAGTGATCTAAACAAACACTTGAATACATTTTTCCAAATATCTTGTTAGTAACAGTTATGCTACAAAACATTTACGCAACCTAAAATGGAAATATAATGTAGCATGACATGGTGTTTCCACCATTCAAATAACAGCAGAGTTATATTCTCAATATTGACGAGTTCCAGGGGGGTAGCCATGTTAGTTTGTTTTTAGCAAAACAGTGAGAGTTCTGTGGCATCTTAAAGACTAACAAATTTATGTGGGCATAAGCGTCCGTGGGCAGAAACCCACTTCATCGGATGCATCAAGTGGAAACTTGCATCAGTTTGGTAGGTATATATATATAGGTATATGACGAAGTGGGTTTCTGTCCACGAAAGCTTATGCCCAGATAAATTTGTTAGTCTTTAAGGTGCCACAGGACTCTTGCTATTCTCAATATTGCCCATTACCGTGAATGTGGAAAATCATGGCAATTGTTTAAATTTAAGGAGTTTTTCTTCCCTTTAATACACATGTATAGGCATGCATGAAAGCTACAGATCTGCATCACAGAGATAATTCATATATATACACCCATACATATGTAAATATCATGTATTCATCACATTATGACTACTGTGTACGTAGTCAAAATATTCAAGTGAAAAATTGCAAACCCATGTGATATATTTTAATTCCATGTAAAAAAAATAAAGTTTCTCATCTGGTTCTGCAATTTACCTTCCACCTATGAATACCTCACTAATCCACCTTCCTTGGATTACTAACATTCCAAACTCTTAAAAAAAATTGTCTGAAACTGTTTCAAGTATCCTTCATCTGTCCTCTTCCAAATTATACGTACATGAGGCCTGGAACATACAATATTTTTCCTGAGCTAGTGACATGTTTGTCAATTCTGAATGTGGTTAGAAATGGAGTTTAATCCCTGCGAAGGGATGGTTTCCCTTTTTTTCACCACTGAGATCCAGCACTTGCTTATAGACCTGGAAGTGATGGCATATTGAATTTTAAAATTGTAACTTGATTAGAACTTTTGTATCTTTTAGAACTTTTATTTGATTAGAACCTGTATATCTACTACAGATGAACCAATTGTAACTAATGGATGTATCTTTACAGGTGAAGTGATACAAAAAATAGTCCTAATAATTAAAAAAAACTTCAATGGTTTGAAAATAGTTTTTCTATTCACAAATGGCATGTGCAGAATATGCATGTATAGTGGGATATGAGTAATTTTATTCTAAAGCTTACCACCTTATAGTCCTATTTTTATATTAGTTACAGCTACAGTACAGCTAGAGTAGTAATGACAGCTACATGATAAAATAAAAATGTCTATAAGTTCCTTTCTATCCCCTGTTTTCAGTATGTCATACATGTCTAATATTTTCCGTTTTCCAGTTGAAATTTTTCAGGCTTGGTCTCTATCCAAAGTTGATTTTTTGGGATTTTTTTTAGTGTAAGAAAAAATGGGCCAGGAGTTTTTAATCAAAAGAATAGTAAAAAAATAACAACAAAAAACCAAAAAACTTCTAACGCGTGGTTGTAGGGTCTATACAGACAATTAGTCCATGGCTTGTGAGTGTGCTGTAACTTTACACCCCAGCTTGCAGCGCACTATTTGTCTAGACAAGCCCCAATATTGTACAATGTTCAGTGAAAATGGCAGAACACCATTCTAGGAGTGCTTAGTTAAACGTTCCAACATTCCATGGCATGGTTAAACATTCCCAAGTGAGAGAACACTCAAGAACAGGTGGAAAAGACATTTAAACAGTATCAAATGAGAGTAAAATAAGAAGCCACACAGAGGCCTCTTTAAATATGTGGGCATAAAAGCTCAAAAATATATATACATTTAGGAAGTGGAGGAAAGTTATAATACAATTATTTTGTTTCTTGATTTGTCTGGAAACTGATATACACAGATAATCTATAATCTCTTTATCTGTATACATGAAGACATGGTGATTGAGCAGGGATGGCGGATAGGAATCATTTCATGAGGTATAAGGACTACTCCCTTCATTCACACTTGGTAGCACACTTTTTTCCAAAGGAACCGGGACGATGGAATGGGACTGACAAGCATGGGGAGTATGTGGCACCCTTAAAAAGATCTACAGCAGGGGGGGCACTCTCTCCAGTGTGCGTAAGAATGCTGGGAAACAGAATGCATCTCAGGCTACGGCTACACTGACAGCAGCAAAGTTGCCGCCATCAGATCGATTTCTCTGGATTGACCGAGCGGTCAGTGAAGACCCGCTCCGTTGATCCAGAAATCGACGTACTAAGACCACCTTCACAAGTGGCGTAGCGCTGCAGTGAAGACGGCACGCAGATGAGGAACAGAGAAGTCGATGGGAGTTACGCAAGTTTTTTGTGTAGCTTGCGTAACTCCGGTCGACTGCCGCCAAATCTCGGAGGTAAGTGTAGACAGGGTCTCAGAAGCTACCCTGTGGGTGGAGTAGCTCTACATTCCCAATGCTGATTAGTACTAATGGGGATTTGATAATGAGGATTTGAGAGGATATTTTGCATCTTTTACTTATTTTTAAACAATATGCTTTGACACACTTCCTCAGTCATCTTAGTGATCACATGGATTTTCAAGCATAGAGACTGGAAAAATCAGTGATTCCTAAAGTTAAAGGAAGATCCCCTTTGCTTCCAAATGCAAAGTACATGCAAACCGATATATCTTGATATGTATGAGAAAGGATTATTTCAAAAGCTGCTTGACTGCTAGACTATTTTAAAAGGTCTTAATATGAAAACACTAAAGGGTGATTTTATGATGAAACCTTAATATTTGTAGAATAATCGTTTGTTTCTTTGTTCCAATGAGGAACTACATTAGAACAGTTTCAAGTCATATTTCTATAAACTAGAGCAGAGATGGCTGCCTAAAAAGGAATTACGGGTAATGGATTAAAAGGTTCTGCTTGTGTAGGGAGATTTCATCTGACTGAACGCAAGCCTGAGAAACCTGCTTACCTATCAATCTGTTTTAGGTATCAGGAAAGTGCCAATCATCATAAATGTCTTCCATGTAGTACACCATTGTAAAATAAAGGATGATAATCAATTTCAATTAATTACAGTTTTAACATAAACTAAGCATAGAAGAATCAACTACTGTTTCTATTGGCTACAAACAATATGCATGATGAAGTAAGTTTACTTACTGATGCCTATGTATCCAAAGATGGAGAAAAAGTGGAAATGAGACATAAAATGGATTTAAAACAAAAAAAGTTTAGTTCCACTTAACTTTCCATAAAAACCAAATAAAAAAAAAACAAGACATAAGGCAACACTACAGAAGAAAATGTTTGACACAGGACAACTATGGCAAGGCATGAAAAATAAAGACAGGTTTTTCCATTTTTTTTCAATTTTTGTTATATGGTATTTAAGAAAACTGCTGGAGATTTGAAAAGGAATTGAGAAGAAAAACACAAAGTGATGAATGAGATTATAATATACTATAGCAATTACATTTAGTATTGCAATTCACCTGCAAGTTGAAGATGAGTTTACAGTATTCTACTATATTTCTTTTCCTGAATATTGATTTTCTGAGGTAAATTGTTGCCTTTAGACCAAATATTGGATTCAGTTAAACCTCAGAGATTTTTGATAAACTTTTATTGATATACATTCTCTCTTTAAAATTATTAAGTGCTTTGATTTACATTATTTTACAGTATCTCTATCCTCTACTAGAGATTTGTTAATCAATACCTCAATGTGTTGCAAACACTTTGTTATTTTTACATTTCATTTTTCCACTGGGTTATTTCTATGTATATTCCATAGGTGGTGTCCCTTTTAAGGGGAAAAAATCTGTTTTTATTCTGGTCAGTTGAAGTGCTGGTGCAAATCTGAGTAATTGTGTTTTTAAATAAGAGGTGCAAGTATTCAGATTTGCATCTGCAACTCATTTTGCCTCTGCAAAACTTTTAGCAGGTGCATATTTGTCCATGGACACTGAGGCTTGGTCTTAGCCTGGCTGAAAGCACATCCCTTGTAATGGAGAATGCAGACTCCTAAGGTTTCCAATGCCCAATTATAACCAATCCAATCCAGTTTCTAGTAAAGTGAAATGCAGTCTTCCTTTTACTTTAATGGGAACTGGGTTAGACTTTAACAAATCAGCGTCTTGATCCAGCATGGTTGTAATTATAAAGATATGAGTAGTCTCATCTAGATCAAGGCCTAGAACTCACATACCATAACCTTTTAATTTCTTCATGCATTGTATTTCTGTGAAACATACTTCTCTCTTCCCTCTACCTAAATAGTAACACTTCACAGTTATAAAATGCTAAGGGGGAAAAATCAATGGTTAATTTTGGAAGAGAAGCTACTCATGCTTCAATGAGTAATGTAAAGGTCCTCTATTCACGAAGAGAAATTCAGCCCAAAATATTTGAAATGCAGACACTGTCTTTAAATAAGCAAAATTTAAAACATACTATAGCAATGATACTCTTCGCCCTACTATGGTAACATTTTATGAACTCAAATATATACATCAGCTCTCTGATCAAGAATAAAAAGCAACTTCAAAATAGAACAAAAATCAGCCAACTCTAAATAGCACCAGCATCCTCCACAAATACTTTATGAGGTCTATTCTCTTTAGTGTTGGCAACTTAATTATAATCTTCTGAAATAATACAAATGTAATAAATATTTGTTGGCATTAGCCTATAAGCAAAAAAGTATTATATTGTGTAAATATGTGCCTGTACTGTGCTATTATATGTTCATATTGCATTAATTTCTGCTTGCAGTCCCTTGACTACATTTAAGTTACATCAGAATTACATCAATGCCTGAGTACAAATTCACCCTTTCTTAAAAACGTAATATCTTACTGCAAAAATGACTTTGGTAATATCATATTGTTAGAAAAGAAGACCCAAGACCCATTCCAGCTACAAATACGTTACCAACATCTAATGGAAAAAGATGCTTTCCTTTAACTACTTAAATTTTTTAAAGACAAACTTTAGCCAATGGAATACTTCATACTGAGAAGTCTTTATCAAATGGGTTTTTGAATTGAATTTTATAAAGTATATCTAGTAGGCAGCTTGTAAATTATAGCATTTTGGGCCAGATTCTCAAATGTTCTAGAGCAACACTTAGTACCTCTGAGAAGTAAAGGCTTTCTATCACCTTTCCAGCCCCCTGACCTCGCTGCAAACTAGAGCAGCCTCAAGACTGTTTTAACTAGCTTTAACACTAATGGCCACTTATGGGCTATCATGCTGGCACAAAATACTGAAGTGCAGTGTGCTGGTTATCCATAATAAGTAGCTTTATACTTAGACAGCTTTTACTTCCTCTGAAGATTCCCCATAAAAGGAGAAATCCCAGCTGACTGTCCCTTTTGTGCCACTGTAGCTCAGCTGAGGATCTAGCCCTCTTATTTTTTTCATGATGTTTAAGAAGCTCAAGTAGTTTGTGAAATATACACTCGTTAAGAAAAGTCTATTACATTATACTGTAATAACTGACATTTCAAGAATGTGATTTATGCCTTGTTCACCAACAATTTTAGTGATGAATCACAATGAATACTTACATGGTGCTGTCACCAAGTTCTTCATAGAGATTATTGGCAGTGCTACTTGATGGTTTGCCGGCTGGTAAAGCCATCTGGATTCTTGCTGTCTTTGCACATTCAGCTTGCCGCCTTTTGGGAAGTTGTGCAAGGAGGGAAAACGTGTGTTAGAAATATTTCTGTAGTTTATATGGGCTGATATATAGTAGTCACTCGAACATTCCTGTTTTTATATTAAAAGAAAGGCAATCATTTGAGCAATTTGTTTCAACTTTATACCACTCTGCCACTTGCTCTTTCATTATGAAATTCCATAGTGCCAAAATGTATCTAAATACTACCATCCACTTTTATACAATTGCTAAACCACCTGATTATCATGAAATAATAAGACATTCATTAGCATTTACATTTAATTGAGTAAGAGGTCAAATAAGCTTTAACCATACTGGTTTTCCCCAGGTGGTATGTGGTGAAATGGCTGCTTTGGCAAAGTTCTTCATTTGTTAAATAGAAAGAACCATTAACATCACATTTAATTTTAAACATTTGTAAATTCTCCCTCAAAGTTTAATTTATATGACTTGTAACACCTTTATCAGTATGAAGATTGGTCAACAATTTTCCATTAGAATGATTTTCCAAATGCCCTTTTTCCAAAATCAAAATTTTCTGCATGAAAATTTATTTTGTTGACACCTTTTTTTATTGTCTATCAGGAAAATTGAAATAATGGTCACCTGAAGAGCTCTTGTCAATTTCACAGTCTGTCTGTAGGGAGAAAGTGAAACTTACAAAAGTCTTCCAAATAGGCTGCAGAGACTGAGCACCCAAGCTCTCTGGGTTGGAGGCAAGGCAAGGAGGTTGTGCTCCATGGCAGCAGAGACCCAGGACAGAAATGAAATTGACAAGAGCCCTCTAGGTGGGCAGCTGACAAGCCTCAAAATTCCATTTTGGATGTCCTGAAATTTTTTTCTGGAAAACCCTTTCCACAAAAATAATTTTTTTAGAAAAAACATGAAATTTTTCAGGGATTTCCCCATTTTTTGGTCAACTCTAGTCAGGATGTAGACCATAAATTCAAGCCTTGTAGTTCATTTGTAAGGGTGGGAAAGAGCAAATAGTTACCATGCAACTAATAACAGGCCTTAGAGAAATTTAATTCAGAATAAAGTACAGTAGACTTTACCTTCATTTTCAAAACAAATTATTTTTTATTCACATTTATATTATAGTAGTGCCTAGAACTAAGATATTATTTACTGAAGTTCTAAAATCACATAAATATGGAAATAAAATTGTTTCATTAGAAAATATTATTTCTCATATATATATATATTCAGTATCATTACTGTAAAAAATATCCTCTCATATTTGGCTGAAAAGATTTGGATGGTAACTTGAGTCACCAAGCTCTTACTCTTTAACCTTCCACCCTCTACCCCAAAATTAATAATACTGAAGTTTGAAATACGCAGTCCCTGAACTTCTTTATCATTAGCCAATAACTGTTTCTTCTGAACAACTAACTTCATTTCCCTTTAGAATGCTAGTTTTAAATAATGATATTTACATTCATAACCAGTTATTTCTGGGATATTCACTATTCAGAGTATATTAACATTACTGATATTGGGCCAAATTAGCCCTGCTGTAATTCTATTTAATTTAATTGAGTTACTCCAGGGATGAATTTGGCCTACTGACTTCATGTTTCAACAAGCATTGAAGGTTTTACATGTACATGTATGTGTGTCTATATCTATCTGTATGTACCACAAACATTTACATCATGATGTTCATGTCAACAGAAGTCAATATCTGCTAATGACATCTGATAAACATTAAAAAGACACATAAAGCCATGGAACCCATGGATTCTGTACTATAATCCTATTTTAAGACTATACCACTTGAAAATCTTGGTAAAAACAGTCACCCAATTATTCATTCAAGGTCAGATCCAAAATTACATAAAGATACAGAAATTTAAAGAGCACAAAGGACTGGATTCTCCTGCTCTATTCTATGCTCCATATAAACAGTCTTCACATTTTTATTGTGTTTTCTTCAGCATATCTGTCCACGTTTCCAAATTCAAATTAAGTAAATAAAATAAATAATATAAAAAGCAAGTGGCTCAATTAACATACCAAAAATTAAGGTTATTGGAATATAAATAAGTAAATAAAATAAATAATATAAAAAGCAAGTGGCTCAATTAACATACCAAAAATGAAGGTTATTGGAATATAAATAAATAAATAAAATAAAGAGAGGTCCTTTTCATAATCTATATGTATGTGGGTGTTTTCAGTTAAATATTAACTATTACTTTTTTAATATCAAGCGATAATTTATTTAGTATTTATGTATAAGATACAAGGTATCTTTAGGGTTTAACCCCATAACTTGGGTTCCCTAACTAGGCAGAGGCTGTGAAAAAGTTAAGAGAACATTCACTTCACAGTTTTCATGAAGCATCCCATCAAGGGGGAGGCATGGGCAACATGTGATCTGGCAAGGGGTAACTCCTTTTGGCATCATAATTCTCAGTATCAAAGGGAAAAGGAGCCCATATATGAATGGAGATAGAAACCATCTTACTGGCTTCCCCTTCCTGGCAATTTGGATAGAAGGGACAGGTGGTGTAATCATACTCTGGCATCTTAGGAGCAGCTATGAAAGGATTCTCACCATAATTAACCTCCATTAGGGTCATGAATGAAATAGGGGATGTTGTCATGCTCCATTTGTGCCCCCATGTCCCAACAAAAAATTCTTCACAGAGAAAAAGAGAGATTGTTGTTGTGGAGGCATTATTTCACCTTCAATAGGGGCCTAATATCCCCTACATATGCTTTAGTGAAGCAGAGCATACCACTGGTATATCAAATTAGCTATCTTGGCTATGATCATGGCCAACACCTGATCTTTTATAATACAGCATACCCTCTTTAAACCCATGCATTAAATGTACCTAATTAATTATATAATGCTGTACAAGGGGAACAAATTCCTTTCTTATCTGCAGCAAACAGCATGAGATTTAATTGCCCTTTCTTAGCACATAACTGTATGCTTTATTCAATGGTCATAAAATTATCAATTTCCTTTTTAAATCCAGCCACAAAAAGGTCTCAGGTAGCAATGAATTCTATATGAAATATATCCTTTCACTGGGAATAAATTTACTACCCTTAAATTTCAAATGGGCTTTGTTCTTATATAATGATAAAAAGTAGATATTCATCAGCGATCATTATTCTTAAACAAGGTGCTAGAAACAAATCTAAAAGTAAATACTTACTCTTTAAATCTGTTTTGTTATGCAAAAAGAGAGAGAGAGATAAAAGGCAGGTTAGAAGAGTTCCATTTAAAACAACAATTATCTGAAACAGTGAACCTTATATTAGTAATAAACTAAGAGTGACAATCATTTTACATATAAAATTGCAGAATTAATGACATATCTATGAACCATAATGTTTCAGTAACTGAAAAAATTTAGTTTTGTGATAGTTTTATAACAGTCTCACAATTAGCCTAAAACACAAATTACAAGGGGACAAATCAGTTATGGGCTAAACGGAATAAGAAAAAACATTGATTAAAAATGTGGATATTGAAGTATGAATTAGGATTTTTAAAAGTGGAATATTAAAGATGAAGTAATCTTTATAACTGCCATGGAGAATATTAAAGAAACAGTGCTTCATCGTAAAGCACAATTACAATTTTAGCTTCTATTGGGAAGGTGCCACCCTTTCTATGATTAATTCATAGTATATTTTTTATAATTGTCTTTTTGGTTTGTCCTAGATAGTGAATTTCAAAGGCATTACTTACTAGAAAAGAATAACGATAATTTCTTGGCTTATTTACAAGCAATACATGCATGCAGCGAGCTGTACATTAACAATGATAATTTCACATCAAAAAGTAAGCAATGTAAAACTCATTTAGTTTAACTTTTATTTTTTTAAAATGTAATAAGTAAAATTAATTCTTTGGATGTTAGGTGATCATTGAGCTGGAAAGTAATGAAAAATGTACCTACTACACACAAAAGAGTTTTAATATCAAGCTAGTCTTAATGTTTCCATTATATGTGCACTGAGTGTGACAGTTACATTTATTTAGCTATAATCTTTACACTAAGTGGCAAACTTGGGCAGCTAGTTTGCCAGAATTGTTATCAGGAGATTATATTAAAGCAGCTTTGGAAAAGGGGAGCTATAGATAAGACAAAAATGAATTTATTTTCTAAACAATTCAGTACAGTATAAGGTTTATATTAAGATGGAAATAATTTGTATTCTCTTAGGTCTAAATTAATTTTATTGATTTATTTTCATAGTACTACTAATAATTGATTTGTGGTGGTTCGATATAAACTCCAACTCTACATGATACCTGTAAACAACAAAATTATGATTTTTAAATGGGCTGCAGTTAAACAGATTCCTTAAAACTCTTAAAACAGCCTGTGGTATTTGGGACCCGATTGCGTATCTATAGAAGTCAAGGGGAATTTTGCCATTTGCTTTTCCTTCCTTGAAAGAAATCACATAAAAGTCACATTACAAAACTATTTAGAGTTTGAATCTGTGTTCAGTAAAGACTTATTGCATGAAAATTTTAAACTCAGTATATGGCTCAAGAAAAATGGGAGACTTGATCCAACCTTGGGATATATTTTCTGGAAGCATATTCTAAGCTGCAGGGCTCCTAGTGGTATATTCTGCCTGGAAAGGGAATGAGCAAACACTACTCGGGGAGAGGAGTGTGGACGGGAAACCTGGAGCATGTGGATTCAGAACGTACTCTCCATTCAATCTCTGACAGAAGGGCTCTTCTGGATTGCCTGATATTCTTTAGGTTTATCCTCCCCAAGTAGAGCACCTGGCTAGTGTAAGAGGTGATTAAGCCCAGGGCCTTTCAGACTCTTTTTGGAGGATTTATTCACTAAAAAGCAACTGGTAAAATTCAGTTATAAATGTCACTCAAACAAATATTAACCATTTAAAAATAGCTATAAAATGCAGCTACTCCTTTTATATGACTATTAAGCATGCCTTTAGGCATACTAGTATTCTTTCATGCAGTGATGGCTCCTTAAAAGATTAAGTAAATTTGATTTATAACACAAACCACCAGAATGCTGATCATCCCTATCTCTAGGAAATAGTCTAACTTATCTATTATTTAAAATGCCAAATTACAAGGACTCCAGGTTTAAAAAGAATTGTTACTCATCTTACACTTGTAAAACATAAGATTGCTTGTGATTTTATCATCTGGAGCCCAAAGTGGTATCCACATACAATCTATAATGGAGACAGACAGATATACAACCACATTTAGCCCTATCATAAGCAAGTACAACTCAGTTTATGTCACGATATTTGTAGTTGCTTATGACAGGGCATTGACAAATAGTATTGTATTCTATCCCAGATACAATGTAGGAAAGAACACACAATTGATAGGCCTAAAATCTCACCTGGAAAAATACACCATAATGTACACCTGCAATAATATTCAGATCCAAGTGATCTATTATAATACACGTGCATTGATTTCTTTATATTCTTTCACCCGGTGAAAGAATTGCAGTCTGCAAAGGCACTGATACTTAATCCCCTCAATATAACAGACAGGGATAGAGTGGCAGAGCATTCTCTGTAAGGACTCCAGGGCTCTGGAAAGCCCTCCCATCCCTGGCGCTAAATAGTAGAGATTTGCTGAGTAATAAGACATGCCGCAGGACCCATTTGCTTCACCTGGTATTTGAAGGGAGGGGAGGGATTGAGGTACTGGCTGATGTATGGGGATGTTAGTATTTGATTATGAACTACTGTTTGGTGGAAGGTGTGAGCTGATGCAATTGCATTTTTTTTGTAACTTTTTAATAATTGGAAGGGTGCCCAGAGACTGTGTATTTACACATTTTATTTCTTTATTGAAAGGAAAAAAGGAAATTTTGTATATTGTCTCTATTTTCAATTGAATATATGTATTAACGAGAAAATCTCATTAGGGTCAGATGAGCACACAAAAGTTGAGATGTTTATCCATTCATTAGCTAAACTATTTAAAATTCCTGAATTCATTAAATGTAACAGGAAATCTAAAGCAAATCAGTTTTTATGAGATTTCTCCCTAATCAAAAAAAGCTAGAAATACAGCAAGTGTAATCTTTCTATGGTATGTTTTGATGCTTGAACATCAGTCCCAGCTGGAACCAAGAAGTTCACTGTTCTCAAAAAATCAGAAATAATAATAGCCTCCTATTTTAGAACCACAATAAAGTTTTGGGTCATCTCATTTTCCTTGAAATACAAAAACTGAATCTTGATTTATATACTGAGCTACCAGCTGTTTGGCCATATATGGATTCAGAGTTCTGGCTGATGCATAATAAAGAGAAAGCTAGTTATGAAATTCAGACTGCAATACGTATTCACGTTAGATATTTGGATTCAGGTTTTTGGTTTAACTTCATCTGTAATCTGAAATAATTACTTCACCATATACATAACAAATGTAAAAAATACATATACACATAAAGACATGATAATGAGGAGGACATTAAAATAATCAAACTGCAGATTGACTATGTGGGATGGCTTTCAAAGCAGATCAGTGTTCATGGCTACCAATCCTAGTGCCCTTGTAGTAAGTATATTGGTTATCAGAAAGAATTATCATGGACAAAGAAATCCAGAGTACTTACTGTCTGTAGCTGACCATAACTATTAAAATAGCAGGCATGCAGCAAAGAATGATTATAACAGCCAAAGCAAGTAATGCTCCTTCTGTGTAGCCTACAGCTTGTGCCTGCTTCTTAACATTGGCCACCACGTCTGGGGTGCGGATTTCCAGAATGCGTCCTCCTTGCCCAAGGTATGGCTGAAATTCTTTATTGATATCCAGCAGTTTTCCATCCAAGAACCTTCAACATTACAAAACAAAATTATGACAGAAACCTAGTTAATTTTGTTCCCACTTCTATTCCACTGCATTAATAACTATATGTTCTGTAAATTCTGCAACAGTATATCCGTCATCTTTATGTACTTATGAATCTTACTATTCTTTCATAACCCCCTTTTCAGTATTATCATTGATGTATTTAATATTAATCTCCCCTAGAGACTGATCCCTTGATGTGCTGGGGTTGCTCGTGTGTCTCCATGACCCAAAGAGCTACCTCAATGGAAGTCAGGGTTACCCAAACAAGACAGATTGAAGGACAGAGCAGGCAAAAAAATCAGTCTTCCAGGTTGGGTGTTGGGCATAAAGTTGACACGTTAACCCCATAAAACTCTTTTGCTATGGAAACAGAAGAACAAATAAAATGCTAAATAGTGATCCTTGGATCAGTGGATAGCCGTCAAATGGACAGC
Source organism: Emydura macquarii macquarii (assembly GCF_026122565.2). Classification (NCBI taxonomy): domain Eukaryota; kingdom Metazoa; phylum Chordata; order Testudines; family Chelidae; genus Emydura; species Emydura macquarii. The sequence goes on along the minus strand of NW_027131527.1, from coordinate 17,796,780 downwards.
ATGAATAATATCAGCCAAAAGCTTATATGGTAGGACACTGTTGCCCTGAAAACTGACTGTTCCAAGCTCGTTCCAAATTTTGCATTGGGTTCAGGAATGTGAGGACAGTGTTACAATCAGAAAGTCAGCCCAAATCATCAAAGATATGAATAATTACAACATAGACATCCTTAGTATTAGTGAACGCAGGTGGCCAGATGCAGATATAATCAAAATGAAAAACAACAAAACTATGAGTTTACCCAGGAAACCTAGATGGAGGAAGAAAAGAAGTTGCATTGACTTTGAATGTTGCTGCACAAAGAGCCATTTTGGACTGGTAATCAGTTAATGGCAAAATTATACAGGCAAGATTTCAGATGTTCTGTTATTCAGTGTTATACCCCAGTGAATGAATATGACAAAGATGTTAAGTCTATTTTTTATAACATTCTGCAGGACCTCATCAACAAAGTCTCAGAACATGATATTCTCATTGTTTTGGGCAATATGAATGCTATGATGGGAACAGACAATCATGCATAATGGGCACACATGGAACTGGCTTACATCACAACTGTGGAGAAAGTGTTCTTGAATTATGTCAGCTGAATCACTTTATTATTGGAGGGGCACTCTTTCCTCATAAAAAGAACCATAAAACAACATGGAACTCACCTAACAGCATTACCTAAAGTCAAATAGATCATTTTTGTACATAAAGAATTCCAATCATTACTTCAAGATCTCTGCATATACAAAAGGGCATATGTAGGCAGTGATCAATTATGTATTGCCACCAGGAAAATGAAATTGAGGAAATTATGATTAAACAAGATTGCAAGAAAGGTTAACATCTTTAAACTTGGGGACGAACAAATAAGGAATGATTTTGAATTTCAGCTTTCAACTATGGCAGAAATAGTTTTTAAAAGATAAAGAAATGTCATGGGAAGCCATCAGCAAATCATATCTTAATACAGCAAACACCATCCTTGGACCTAGGAAAGGTAGGAAGGAAGAGTGGACTATAAAGACCACTTGGGATATTATTGCAGAAAGAAAACAGGCTAAGTTAAATCTACTCGATGCCTAAAGGCCAAAGTAAGGTAGAAAATGAAAAGAGGAATATAGAGATAAAGATGAGGAAGTAAAAAGATCAGTCAGAAAAATCATATATCAAGAGATAGGCATTGGAAGCAGAAATGGCCACAATGAAGCAACACATGAGAACACTTTATCAAACCACTAAATGACTTGCTGGAGACTTTACCAAAGCAGGTAAGGTCCAATGAAAGATAAACAAGGGAAAGCCTTAAACCAGCAAATGAAAAGATGGGCAGAACATTTCCATGACATCCTTAACAGACACTCACCAGAAATAACATTTAGCTTTGATAATCTCAGAATCATAGGGTTAGAAGGAACCGCAAGTGTCATCTAGTCTAACCCCCTGAAGGATTTGTTGGGTCTAATCCATCTAAGACAGTTGTCTCCAGTCTCCTTTTGAAAACCCCCAGTGAAGGAGCTTTGACAACCTCCATCTGCGGTCTGTTCCATTGTCCAACTGTTCTTACACTTAGGAAGTTTTTCTCCATCTTATGTAGGGAAGATAGCAGAACTTGATGTTTGCCATGAGGATATTACTCTGAATGAATTTAAAGTAGCCACAGAAAGATTAAAGAACAAATCAGCAAGTGAATATCAAATCACAGCAGACGTTCACTCCCTCTGTAGGCTTCAGAGCACAAGCTTCATCCTAAACTGCAACTTCAAAGCACTGTCTATACAGGTATGTTTACAGTGCAAGTCCACTAGCCAGCGTCTGTTGACCTGGGCTGCGAGGCTTGCTCCAAAATATGTAAACATGCCCAGACTGACGTCACTTCCCTCATATTAAAAGGAATGGGATTCTATGGCGAATATATCACTAAACTCCCTTTCAACAATTGTTGGTCTCATTCTCACATCTGTTCTACATAAGAAGGGTGGTCATTTAGCCTCTAAATATTTGCTATTTATCTAACAAAGCATGGGCCACATTCTTTCCTGTGCCAAGATCTGCTTGGTGCTGGGGGGAAATCAGCAAGCCACAATTATCAAGCAACACCTGCTCTACTGACTGGGTAAATTAAACAAAACTAGGGAAATGACCTGTATGCTCCGGTGGTGGATGGCTGACACAGGATCCTGTTCAAGCAAGTTGACAATACCTGCTCTGTCAAGGGAATTCTTAGTTGAGCAGCTGTGACTGTATAGGTGCCCAAGCCACTGCCAGTTATTGGGATGGACTACCAATTATTCCGCTTGCTGTTTTTAGGCATTTTTAGGCCTCTGTAGAAATAAATTAGGCAAACCAGGAGAGGGGATGTCAGACAGTGAACACGTGAAGTGGATTTGACTCTGCATTCTCTCTCTCAACATGCCGGGGCAAATTTCTGTGAAAAACAGGAAGTCTGGATATATTTTAAAATTGTTGGTATGGGGAAATTCACCTATCAGACTAACAGGTTAAGACTGCTTGCTTAATAATATTTTTTGTTTAGTGACATGTCTCTGTAACTTCTGCCCAGTGATTGATTTGTTTGGTCAGCTATGTAACATTTCCTTGATTGACATGTCTCTGTAAATTTTGGGGTATAAGAAGGTAATGAGGTAATGAGTGAGTCAAGTGGATCGCTTTGTGGACACATTAAAAAGAGCTCCAGGCATAGACAGAAGGACTGGCCATCCGGAAATCTGTGACTGATTCACCTGAAGACTGCCTCAGACTTGTGGATAATTATCAAGTTTTGGAGTGCTATAACCACTAATTGTATTTGTATGCTCTTAAGACTAATAAGTGGAAACTTCCAGTAAAAGTATTCTGATGGGAACTGTGGGAGACAATAAAGTAAAGCTTTAAAGTTAAGAGCACTTGGTTTTGACTTGTCTATGCCAACCACATAGCAGGCAGAGGTATTGTGTTTCCTTTGGTTTATTTCCTGTTACTGACTCACAGAGACTAAAAGTTACTGGGTCTAGGAACCCTGGGTAACATGTCCAGATTCCTAAGTGGCATGCAAAAGGGCTGGAACAGGGAAAAATAATGCCCACAATCTTTATAGTACTTCAGATACATTAAGTAGAGCACTATAATACGTTTTTAAAGTTAGTTTGGGGCTCATGAAAGCTGCCAGTCTGACATCAATGTAAACTGAGTGTTCTGTTTATTCAGAGGATGTACAGTACAAACAAAAATCGGTGTAAAAGCCATGTCAGTCCCAGCATATTAGAGACACAAAGTGGGTGAGATAATATCTTTTACTGGATCAATTTCTCATGGTGAGAGAGACAAGCTTACAAAGAAGAGCTCTGTGTGGCTCAAAAGCTTGTCTCTCTCACAAACAGAAGTTTGTCCAATAAAAGATACCAATTAGTTACCTCATCCACCTTGTCTCTAATGTAGTTTAGTCTTCATGTCCTTTTTTTGTCTTTCTGCTGAGATTTTGACCAAGAAAGCAACTGAGATAACCTTGTCCACTACACTGACTAAACCCTATTAGCTCATTTTACATATGCCATCAAGACGGACATCAGATGACAATAAAATTTGATCACAATCAATCTTGACTAACATTATTAATTCTGGACAGTTGGTTTCTGACTATTAGTAGAAAATTGTAGGAACACAGATATGAAAATACACTAAGTAATTTGCCAGGATAGGTTTAGTCACTACTGGAAATTAAAGTTAATTATCAGGGACTACATTCTACTGTCACTACTTGAAATCCAAAGTAACTACAGATTTATAATAGTATAAGAGACTACAATTTTGGACCAAAGTTAACAAACAAAGTTAACAAAGTATTTAGATACACTGAAAGAAACAAAATAACATTTGGTGAAACTAGAGATAGATTAGGGGCCAGATTGTAGTTTTGTAACGTGACATTAATAAGGAGAAGCATATATCTACACTGCTCCACTTGATCTATAGAAATAGAGCTGTTCAAATTTTTTCCATCATAACTGTTTTTCAATGAAAAATTGTGGCTTTCATTAAGCCACACATTAAAATTGTCACAAAACGTGTCTGCCTTCTGCAGAAAATTTCATTTTTTAAGATGAAAACATTTTGGTCTAAAATTCAAATGTCCATAAAATTATTTTTTCTGGGCCATTTCTAAATAGAAGGGAGATGCCCTTTTCAAAATGGCAACCTAATTCTGGCAAGGTTTCAAAATGGCAGGTTCTGACCAAGTTCCCATTGAGAACAACGAGGGTTGGCAGACATTTTGAAAGAGGACAGTTCCTCATGGTCTTCAGTGTAGTAGAAAATTATCCCTCAGGCACTGCTGAAGTTATGAAGAGTAATGCAAAATATTACCATTAGTAAAACAAAACATTTATATGTAATCTATGCATATGATTTCCAAGAATTTAAACTCTAAAGGAAATTTGCAGTGTCTGTGTTATTTCATTATTAAGATCATTTGGGATATAGAAACAGTCTGCTACTGAGCGCTAAATTTTTAAAAGAACCAATTTTCAAAATGAATTTTAACTTAAATTAGTTAACTTGTACTTGTAAAATATCAGAATATTCATTGTAAAAATCAAAGAGAAAGTGCTATAATTTTGGGGAGGATACACTGTTTGTCTTGTATAACAAAATGGTTGAATCCTTGCTTATGTAAAATATTCACTCAACTTGAACTATGGAAACATGAGCAATGTTTCCGTAATACTACCTTGATAATGGAATAATGATTTATCATTCACTGGTCCATCATCTTTTTCTAAAGTTCCACCAAAGGTCTTTAGAATAATATTTTCTTTCAGAAAGAATCCTTTGCCCTTTTTTATTACTATGTTTTACTAACATTCATAACTAAGCCTTTGGCCCCTTTTCAGATAATGTGGTTTGTTTTTGTTTTTGGTAATTTAGCAAAAATAATTTACCCTGACCTAAACAGAATCTACAATAAGAACGTTGAAAATGCAAGCATAATGGAGACCAGAGCTCTAATTCTTCATTTGCACACTAGATGTCACTGGTGTAAGGCACATGTCCTCTGTGCTGATGAAGAATAGGCAAGTATTCAGCTTTGCCAGCATTATACCTTTGGGAGACTAACACTGTCTCAGTTAAGATTCTGTTAACATTTTCTTTACAAACCCTTATTTTAAGGGGTTCATGACTCAACCATACACATTCACTGTGAGATGAAACATGACATACTGCACAAGGGCTCAGACGGGGTGGATTTTTTAAATGCAGGATATTTTAAAGCTGAATAGATATAAGAGACATTTTTATAGAATCAAATGCTTTTTGTGTGCTAATAAATCAAAATATCTGTAATTTTAAAAAACTGCTGGTATTTTCAGTCCATAATATAGTTTAAATGGTTTCACTACTTTTTAGCAGTTTGGGGAGGAAATACTTTGATACAGTTGATACGATACTTCAGAATAACCTCAAATAGATTTTCTATTCTTAAAACTGTGCATTCACAAGAAGGCATGTAGGTCAAGACAGATCATATATGATCAATGATTGATCGCAGAAGTTCTGAAGACTATGCAGAACTCATTGTTCATAAGTATTATAATGATTATCATAGGTAAAAATCACCATAGATCCAGAGAGACTCTTACTATACCCAACTGGCAATGAGCAGCACAGGTTAAATTTTAAATTTTAGATAAAATTCAGATTTTACTGGCTTTTGTTTTTGCAAGTCTGATTTTATATCTTAGTTGAACAGAATTGTTTGCCTCAGAATGATTAAATACAACCTGAAAAGTTGCTATGGTGATACTACATCTGCTTTATCCAATTGCTCATATGCTGAACTGGATACAAGCTGTGCATGGTGCAGCTCAGGAGGTGAGTGCAATAGTGGCTTTAGGCACCATTAGGTATTCCTCCCCCCAGTCTAAGTCTGAGAGTAGCTGGAGACTGGAGCATTGGTGTAAATTAGAGCAGCCCTGATGCTGCCCTAACATGTGTCTAACTTGTGCTGCCAATAGTCCTTAGTTCCATTTTGGCAACAAGAGATGACAGGACACCTCTGCCACTTCCCTTTTCTAGCAGCCGTGCTCCTTGTGGCAGGGGGATGGTGTAGGAATGGCTATGGTGGTTCTAAGTCATCTGAAAATTCATCCCATAAGGGGAAACCTTAGGGGACCAGATCTTCTGACACAAGGGCCTGGTCATATTCCAGTATTCATTAATAGACCCAATTAAAGATCCTTTTCTGAAAGGATTCAGGTAAAGGTTCAAGCTTTTTATTAAAGTATTGAATATTAAAGCTCCAATTATGGATCATATACAGAACTACACTATATGTATTGTAAGTTTATGTTCAGTAAAGGATCACTGAAGGACATCTGAAGGTATTTTCCCATACTCAAATAATAATTTTGTATGACATGCTAAAACTACAAATGGGCTAAACTAGAACTGTTCTGAATGTTCTCCCTACCTCCTATATTAAAATATGAATCTCTTCCAAGATTTGGGACATGCTGGGTTAGGCAGACCAATCCCCACTATCATCCCACAGCTTCTACCATTGGTCACTTCCCTCTCTGTATTTAAATTGTAACATGATAGGTTTCTCTATCTCAATTAGACCCTGGCATCTGCTGTTTATTACACAGGGTTCCCCACCACCATACGTCCATCTTCTGATAGGAGCCTGCACTTCCTCTGAAGATCATTCTTGTGGGAGGGTATGGGGTGATTATAAAACATGGCAATCTCTTTCTAGTGGGAGGTGGGACACTAATGTTATCTCTGAAGACATCCCACTGCTCAGGGGGAAGGACCACTGAACCTCCCCATGAAAAGTCCAGCTATAGGTAGGAAGGCTGCAGTTTTATGGAGGGAGTTTCTCTTTAGATTTGGATAAGCATCTGAGCTTATCTGAACTAAACCTTTTGAGATTCACCTATCATTAGCTAAAACATGAAATCTGAAGTATTACCAAGTAATGAAACTCTCATTTCATTTCTCTCCTTTACTTTACTAAGCTCACACTCATTCACCTCTACCCCAAGGGCAGGAAAGCATTCTCCAGGATTTTGCTGATTTAAATTTTTAAAAGCTTTAGCAGAAAAAATACGCTGACTTTGGAGGCACATGAAGCATTTAAATAAAGTTCCTTCCAAGCTAGTATTATCTTGTAGGTATACAAAGCAGGAAAGTTAACGCTTTTTATACATTTGAAGATCTGCATTTTAAGCACTACAAAGTACTGTATATCCAAGTATGAACTATAAAATACATTTCTTTACTTTCAATGGATTGTGATATAAACAGGGCCAAACTTTGTACCCACACAAAGGCATTGTGTCAGCAAAAGTCCACACTATGTGCACAAAACAGGTAATTTCCTACATGCATGTGCATTGGCTCACTTTGCATGTATAAACAGTAGTAGATTAAGGCATGATTTCGGACCACCACATTTGGAATCCAAATCTGAATTTGGGAAAACTGGGCTACCAGGATCTGTCACAATCATCATGATGGCTGGGGCACACACCCTGGGGTCTATTTACCTCAAGTATGTTCAAACTGGATTGAATTTGGTAGAGACATTTTCTAATTTTCCAAGAGTCCCAACAACTTCATAATCAAATGTGGTAGTCTGGGATGAAAGAGTCAAGAGACAGCAGCAATGAAGAGCTAAGTGGGGCCTAAAATGTGGGCCCTGTGTACTTCTAATGAATCTCACATGCAAATACCTTTCTGTCTATAATTCAGGTGCCAGATTATTCCACCAGTTGTGGGCAAAACTCCCAATGACTTTGCTGAGAGTTGAGTGGAACTGGTGAGGTAACTGGGTCCTGGCTTCTTCTGGGGGATTTGCACATATTTTGTGGCTACTGATCTCTCCTGTGCTTCCTCAGTGGACCTATATCAAGCACCCAATGATTATTAAAAGGGGGTCAGTCTTATCCTGTTACTATATGTAATCCATCCATCATGCAACTATTTGCTTCACTTTGTCTGTTCTACCATCCATTTGCCAATCTATGACACACTTTAAGTGGATTTAAAACTGGTTGATAGCTCTCAAAAAATAATTGTAAATGGGAAATCATCATTGCTGTGATTCCTATGGGATACTTGGCCTTGTGCTATTTAACACTTTTATCAATGACCTGGAACAAAACATAAAATCATCACTGATAAATTTTGCAGATGCCAAAAAAATTGGGAGAATGGTAAATAAAAAAGAGGACAGGTCACTGATATAGAGCAATCTGGATTGATTGGTTAGCTGGGTGCAAGGAAACAATCTGTGTTTCAGTATGACCAAATGTAAAGCATCAAGGAAGAAAGAAAGCAGGTGACACTTCGATGACTGGAGGCTCAATCTTGGGAAGCAGATTCTAAAAGAGATTTGGGGGTTGTGCTGGATGATCAGCTGAATATGAGCTCCCAGTATGATGCTAAAAGGGCTAATACGATACTTGGATGCATAAACAAGGGAATATTGAGTAGAAATGTAGAGATTATATTACTTCTGGATTTGGCATGGGACAACCACTTCAGAGAAGAACCACAAGAATGATTAAAGGGCTGGGCAACATGCCTTTTAGTTAAAGACTCAAGGAAAGTATCAAAGAGAAAGGTAAGGGGGATTTGATCACCTCTATATTTACATGGGGAACAGAAATTTGATAATAGAGGATTCTTCAATCTAGCAGAAAAAAGGTATAACAAAACCCAATGGCTGGAAGTTGAAGCTTGACAAACTATACTAGAAATAAGAGACAACATTTTGACAGTGAGGGTAATTAGCCATTGGAACAATTTACCAAGGGGAATTGTGGATTCTGCATTGGAAATTTAAAGTCAAGATTAGATGTTTTTCTAAAAGATACGCTCTAGTTCAAACAGAAATTAATTCTGGGAAGTGCTCTGGCCTATGCTATACAGGAAGTCAGACTAGATTATCACATTGGTCCCTTCTGTCTTTATAATCTATGATTGTATGAATCTAGGTGTCTCAGGCTGTAATTAAGCCATACTAAATTTAGAATGCTGGAGAACAAGCCCCTTTTCAATCATGATCTATGAGAAAGCTCACAGCCATTTACTTTTTAAACCTGTGACACATCACTGAACTCTCTGGTTTAACTCTCACTGGGGGAGAAACAATCTTTCAGACAAATGTATGAGGAAGCAGCAGCAAACAGTTGATCTAAAAAAAGTAGGTTAGTCTTTTTCTTGCTTTCATACAGATACTGTATAGGGCTCTACATGGAAATACATTTGGAAACTAAAGTAAAAATAATAGGTATAAGAGGGTGATTTCTGCCAGTGGGAGAGAAGGAACATAGTTATTTATATATACATTTTAAGTGAACACAGTGCTTACAAAAAGTGACACATTGACTAAGACCACGTCTACACTACCACTTATGCCAGCAAAACTTATGTTGCTCAGGGTTGTGAAAAAAATACAGACACCAGTGCTTCTCCCACATACGTAGCTACCACTGCTTATTGAAGTGGTTTTATTATGTCAACAGGAGAGCATAGAGCTGCTACACAAGTGATCTTATAGTGGCACAGCTGCATCAATACAGCCATGCCGTTGTAAGCTCATTAGTGTAGACATGACCTAAGGTACTCATTTAGTCCCGAAAACTACTCCCCACCCATGTCCTAGACATACCATGTCTAGAAGTGAGAAGCTAATTTAGTTTTCATGCCCATTCAGTACTTAGCTTCTGAGACTACCAAAGATAAGTCAATAGTTGTGGTTGTTTATGTGATGCTGGCAAATGTTTACCCACTTGGAACTGAATTGAAAGCATGTAGGAATTGCCATACTGGATTAGACTAGTAGATCTACTGCCATATTTTGTCTCCAAGAGTAGCTAGTACAACCTTTAAAGGAAGGTGCATTAACCCTATAATGAGCAATTAAGGAGAAAACTACCCCAGGGGGAAGTTCTTTCCTAACCCCACTAGTTAGTGGTTCGCGTCAGCCCTGAAGCATGAAGGTTTATAACCCTTATAATTTTTTAAATCCTACATAAATCCTATCCTAGACTGTGCATGTTTTCATTACACATAACATTTTCTAGCCATTTAATATATGTCAATGAACAACTGTCATATGGTAATGACTTTCAGCCACTACCAATCTAGGTCACATAAAGGTGACCACAGGTTTCACTAGGGTAGAAAAACTCCATGAGAATCCCCTCTATCAATCCATTGAGGGCACAGGGCTTGTTTTTGTGAAAATGAGCTGCAGGAGCCACCCACAAATCCCACATTTTCCTAGACATCTGCAAGAATCTTGGGAAAGATGGGGGTGGAGCTGAAGGCTGTGGATCAGCAGAAGTCCTGAAGTCCAGCAGAAGCACTGAAGGAAAAAAAAAGCTAGTAGGCTGCAAAACAGGCATCAAGACTACAGACATCAATGACAAATGATTTAGATACTTACTTAAAAAGTTCATTCCTCATTATAGCTCGATTTGTTTGTGGGTCAATTGCATAGACCGTCAAATCAGATTTGGAATAATCCTCTTCTGAAAAGCCATCTCCAAATCTGCGGGCACCAATGGACTCCACTACAACCGTTGCACCTGGAATCTGATCTTGGACATAGCGTTGCAAAATCCTGAAAATTAAATAGAGTCAGGAAGTTACAGTGATTTATTTGTTGTAACAAAGACTGACAAAAGCCTGAACTGTAATCTAACAGAGAAAAACATTGGCTTTGTTGGCTGATAACTCTAAAAGCCCTTTTCATAAAATACCCATTTTAACTTAAGCTCTTAAATGCTCCGCTCCTAGGAAAAACTTTAGAGGAGGTCATTGAACACTGTGTTCTTAAGTCTAACTCTTTGTATTTATGATATACTTTGAGTTTTAAATGACTCATGGGAAATTCCAGCTATATTTTACAGATAAAACTGTCAAGCTTTCATGGAATTATATGGTTTCAGAACTCTTTAGTTCCACCTTTACACTTTTGGGGGTAGTAAATTCTCTCATACACAAAAATAATATCCTCAACCATTTTCAGTGGTGTATATCATCTAGACATATAGTATGACATAACGTATCAGGTATTAGTACACCTGCAACTCCTAAAGGCATAAGCAAGCTTTATAGCAATGGTAGAGGCTGGAGTACTGCTCTGACAGGTTTACTGCAGGAAAATAAAAATTATCCGTAAACAAATTGCAAAAGTTATACAGAAAGTGACAAAACATGTCAGATAGGTTAAGTGATTTAGAGACAGCTTAGTCCAAGATATCAGGGGCATGATAACTACAAACTACAGCAGACCTACTTCATTTTACTTCCAGAAAAGAAGCAATCATTGTAAACTGCTATGTTTAGTATATGGTAGTACACTCAATGAAATATCAGCTTGAATATCAATGTGTCAATTGGCAAGAAAAATGAGATTCCTAAGAAATGCACTTGACTACAGAAGATAAGATTTACTGCCCATTTTTCTGACTCTTGAGGGCGACTCTTTCACTAATGGTAATATTTAATATATTTCCTTTTTTGCAAAAGTTTTCACACAAAATAACACTTTCTTATGTAAACAGTCTAATTGGCAGTATCAATAACTGACTTCAATGGGACTATTTAAATGAGTAAGGATTACTGGATGTGAGCAAAGGTTTCAGAACCACGTACTGAGAAACCTTTCTTTTGTCATATTTTTGTGAAGTTTTCTATGTAGAATTATCTATTTATGGGAAAGGCCTGAAATATTTGTTGTTGCTCTTAAAATACTCATGAAAAACATATCCATGAAGGTTTGTAGAGTTTTCCCTGACATAATGAGTATCATGTTATATGAATTTATATGGATTTATCCTATCTCTACAAGAAACATAGAACAAGCCTTAGAATGGATGAGATCAGTACAGAAGTGAAAAACAAAGTTACTTACCAGAAACTGATGTTCTTCGAGATGTATTGCCCATGTCCATTCCACTATAGGTGTGTGCACGACTCTGTGCATGGTTCCCGGAACTTTTTTCCCCTTAGCAGTTCCCGTAGGGCTGGCTCCGCTGCCCCCTGAAGCCCTGCGGACATGCTGCGGTATATGAGGCGCTGCCTGCCCTACACCCTCTCAGTCCCTTCTTTCTGCCAAATCTGGCAGCGGGGACGGGGGGTGGGTTGTGGAATGGACATGAGCAACACATCTCGAAGAACATCAATTACTTGTAAATAACCTTGTTTTCTTCTTCGAGTGCTTGCTCATGTCTATTCCACTATAGGTGACTAACAAGCAATACCTTTGGAGGTGGGTAGGCATTACCGGTGAGCTTCCCTCAGCACCGTTCTGCCAAATCCTGCGTCCTCTCTCGCCTGCTGAACAATGGCATAGTGGGATGTGAAGGTATGCACCAAAGACCAGATGTCCTGCAGGGGCACTCTCTCCAGGAAGGCTGCAGACGAGGCTTGAGCTCTGGTTGACTGTGCTGTGATGATTCCTGGAAGCGGCAACTTCGCCTGCTCGTAGCAGAACTTGATGCAAGATGTAATCCACAAGGAGATGCGCTGGGTGGAGACAGGTGAGCCTTACATCAGGTCAATGACTGCGACGAAGAGCTGCGTCGATTTCCGGAATGGCTTTGTACTCTTGATGTAGAAGGCCAGGGCTTGTCTCATGTCCAGTGAATGCCATCTCCTCTCCTCCTCCAAGCCGTGTGGTTTGGGAAAAAGCACAGGGAGAAAAATATCTTCATTACAATGAAATTGGGAAACCACCTTAAGCAGGATGGCTGAATTCGGCCTCAACTGCAGTTTATCATTATAGAATACTGTATAAGGGGGCTCTGAGGTCAAGGCCCTAATCTCGGAGATCTTACTGGCTGAGATAATGGCTACCAGGAAGGCTACCTTCCATGAAAGCAGGAGCAGAGGACATAAAGCCATGGGTGCGAAGGGGGGCCCCGTGAGTCTCGAGAGGACCAGGTTGAGATCCCAGGGAGGCACCAAGTCATGGACCTGCGGATAAAGACTCTCCACCCCTTTGGGGAACCTGACAGACATGGGATGGAAGAACAGGGATCTCCCCTCTAGCAGCTGATGGAAGGCTGAAATGGCCGCCAGGTGAACCTTCAGCGAGGCCAGTGCCAGACCCTGGAGCTTTAGCTGGAGCAGGTACTCTAGGATCGCCTGTACAGGCAAGTGCCGGGGTGGAATGCCCTGGGACTCCTCCCAAGAGGTAAACTGTTTCATCTTAGCCCGATACACGACTTGTGTGGAAGGTTTCCTGCTGCCAAGCAGGACTTGTTGGACCTGTACTGAGCAGGCTCTCTCTCCCTCCGTCAGCCACAGAGCCTCCAGGCCGTGAGGTGCAGGGAGTCCAGGTGCAGGTGCAACAGGAGACCATGGTCCTGGGAGAGAAGGTCGTGCCGCCTCGAGAGCCCCAGGGGTGGGGTGATCGAGAGTCCAGCAGCATGCTGAACCAGTGCTGTCTTGGCCAGCCCGGAGCGATGAGTATAACGTCCGCCCTGTCCCTCTTTATTTTCAGCAGTACCTTGGGCAGGAGCGGAATGGGCGAGAACATGTACATGAGGGTCCCCATCCAGTCGATGAGGAACACGTCGGAAATCGACTCAGTCTCGCGACCCTGGAGCGAGCAGAACCTCGAGCATTTCGTGTTCCAGGTCAATGCAAATAGGTCCAGTTGGGGAACACCCCACTTCTGGAAGATCATAGCCACCACCTCTGGGTGCAATGACCAGTCGTGACAGGGTAGAACGACCTGCTGAGGCGATCCGCCTCATCGTTCCTCACACCCAGGAGGTGAGAGGCAGTCAAGTGGAAATCGTGCCTCACGGCAAAGTCCCACAGACGGATAGCTTCCTCACAGAGGGCTGACGAGCGCGCTCCCCACTGCCTGTTTATGTAAAACATGGCAGCAGTGTTGTCCATCAGCACCTGCACCACTCTGCCTGTCAGGAATTGGAGGAACACCTTGCACGCTAGGCGAATGGCCCTAAGCTCCTTCACATTGATGTGCAGGCGCCTCTCCTCCCCCAACCAGAGCCCCTGAAGCCTAGGTTAGTGCTGATGTGGGCTCCCCATCCTACCTCCGACACGTCTGAAATTAGGGTGACCAAGGGGACCAGTTCCCTGAACAGAATGCCCTTCATCACTGGCCTGGAAGTCTGCCACCAGTTCAGGGAGGCTAAAACGGGCGGGGGAACTGTGACCACCCGGTTGTTGGGGGGGAGGGGGGGAAGATGTAAACTGTGGGGAATAGCCCCCTGAGACTATCCCAAGGACCCAATGGTCCGAAGTGATATTTGCCCATTTGGGATAGAAGGGCCTTAACCTGTTTAGGAAGGGGCAGGGCGGATCCAGGCAAACAGTCGGGGCGCCACCCTCTGGCGCACCATCAAAATTGTCTCCTCTGGTTGCCCGACCTCCCGGGGGGCCCCTGTTGGGGAGCTGAGGATGAGCTGGGGGCTGGTTTCTCCTTCTAAACCCACTATTCCTATTCCCATAGGGTCGATAAGGCCTGGATGGAGGCCTTGGCTGCTGCTGCCCCTGGGACCGTGACTGATTCCTGGAAAGCTGGGGCATGGCCCAGGGAGCGAAGTGTGGCCTTGGAGTCCTTCAGACCGTGCAACTTCGCATCGGTTTGGTTGGAGAATAGGGCTGACCCATCAAAGGGGAGCTCCTGAATAGACTGCTGCACCACCTGGGACAGGCCCGAGGATTGTAGCCATGAGCATAGTCTCATGCAGATGGTGGAGGCTATAGCCCTGCCCACCGAGTCAGCAGCATCACAGGATGTCTGGAGCACTGCCCCAGCCACTGTGGATCCTTCCTCCATGATGATGTTAAAGTCTGTGGCCTGGTCCTGGGGCAGGGCCTCAGCAAACCACCTGAGGGAGTCCCACAGATTGAAACTGTATCTACCCAGGAGGGCCTAATGGTTGGCAATCCTGAACTGCAGGCTTGCCGTGGAATAAACCTTTCTCCCAAACAAGTCCAGCTTCTTGTAGTCTTTGTTCTTGGGAGTGGACCCTGGCTGACCTTGCCTGTCTCTCTGGTTAGCCGCATCTACCACCTGGGTTCCCGGGGCGGGGTGAGTGAACAAATACTCAAACCCTTCAGCTGGGACATAATACTTTTTCTCGGCCACCTTTGACTTGGGGGCAACCGAGCAAAGGGTTTGCCACAGGGCCTTTACAATTTTGAGTACTCTTTCATGGACTGGGAGGGCCACTCTCAGTGGGGCAGCCGCTGCCAGCACATTAAAGAGGCTATCTTCGGCCTCTTCTAACTCCTTCACCTCCAGCCCCAAGTTGGAGGCTACCCTCTTGAGCAGCTCCTGGTGTGCCCTGAAATCCTCCAGGGGCGCCGAGTGGTCCCGGGAGACTGCCTCATCCAGTGAGGAGAAAGAGGACTGCCAAGGCGTGTCCTGTGGATGCGCTTCCTCCTGGTGAAGGGTTGCACCCATTGAGGGTCCCTCCATAGGGTCCGACTCCTCGTCCAAGGAGTGGTGAATATGGGCCTTCTCCTGTGCCTGAGGCACGGACTGCACCCCCAATGACAGGATGGATTGGGGCTCCGGCCCCATCTGGATACCCCATGGGGCCCAATAAGGCCATTGTTGCGGCCATTGACCCTGGAGTCAACCCGGGACTGACTGCGCCACAGGCTGTGACACTTTGTGGGGGCGTCGGATCTCCCAACGACTGTCCTCCCTGGGAGACCCCGAGTCACTGGACCGGTGGTGCCATGCACGTCCTCGGTCCCGGGCGCCCTTCCGTGCCAGGGACTGTCCTCTCGATGCCTCTGACCTGGATGATGACGAGGACTGCCTCCGTCGCTGTGAGCGGTGCCGACAAACAGAGGTGTGCTCCGAAGAGCTAGAGGTACCGTAGCGTTGTCTCAGTACTGAAGATTTTCAGTGCCACTTGCCTTGCGTTCCTGCAGACCCTTTTGGTGACCCGGGTCAGTGTCACTCTGAACTCCTCGGTGCCGAGCCAGACTCCGGCGACCTGGTTCCGCGTCGTGGACTGCGTGGTGCTGGGTCCTCCGATGGCGACCGATTTCTGTGCCGCTTCTGTTTGGGCAAGCTCCTCGGTGCGGGTCCTCTGACAGTGACCAGGTTCTTCACCGCCTTGGTGCGGGCGAACTCCTCAGTGCTGGGTATCTGGAATGGGACCTGTCCGAGCACTGCCTGGTAGACTTTGACCGATGCCGCCTCCTAGCATGCACTGCCGCCAGTGCCAGGGATCAACTTCGGCCCTGAGGGGGAGACTCCAAGTCCTGTGCCGGAGCAGATTGGGTCTACGACGCCAAACTGGAGCGACTGCTGGGGGAGTGGTTCTGCTTTACGCCTGGAGGCTGTCCAGCGGGACATCTTCCTCCCTGTACTGGGGATCTCCACTGCCCTTCAGGAGAACCCAACACAGGTTTCCCCCGTGACACCGGCCCCTTTTCCCTTGGTGGAGGGGGGGTGAAGGTGGCGTAGGCAAGGCCAACAAGGCTCTTGCCACCTGAAAAGCCTCCGGTGTTGACGGCGTTGGAAGGGGCACTCTCCCACTCCCAGGAGTTGGGGGAGGCTCCCTGACTGGAGATGTAGGCACCGGAAAAGACTCAATGTGCCGGGTCTGGTGCATCTCCGTGCTCGACCCTGCCCATACCGACGGCGCAGGGGAGTGTCCACGCTCCGCATACTGCTTCTTCCTCTTTGGTGCTGGCGATATTGCGCGGTGCCGAATTGAGGCCAGTGCCGGCTGTGCGCTCTGTACCGAGGTCACGCTCGGTGCTGAGGTGGAATGGGCCAGCTCAGACGCCGGGTGGCGCACTGCCTCCATCAGCAGGGCTTTCAACCAAATTTCTCGGTCCTTTTAGGTCCTTAGTTTAAAAGCCCTGCAGATCTTGCATTTGTCTTTTCTGTGCGCTTCCTCCAAACACTTAAGGCAGCGGTCGTGGGGGTCGCTGAGTGGGAAAGCCTTCCTGCAGGAGGCACATGGCTTGCCTGGCCACTCTAAGTCCCCTTGCCTTATCTCTAACTACTCTAAACACACTTAACAACTACTTAACTAACTAAAACTAACTTAGAATAACAAACAAGTTGAAACAAGGGGAATAGTAGTTGCTGAGAGCAAGGCTCGTTCCAGCAACCGTCACGGGCGGAAAGAAGGAACTGAGGGACCATAGGGCCGGCAGCACCTCATATACTGCGGCATGTGTGCAGGGCTCTAGGGGGCATCAGAGCTGGCCCAAGGGATCTACTAAGGGAAAAAATGTTCCGGGAACTGCGCACGGAGGTGTGCACACACCTATAGTGGAATGGACATGAGCAAACACTCGAAGAAGTAGTACTGTGCTCCAACTTAGTATATGGTATGTACCTATCCTGGTGCCCATTAAACTTGCTGACCTGTCAGAGGCAACTACAAGCAAAAAGTATTACTTTTTCATATCAGTTTAGTTAGTCAGAATTGCATCTCTGCGGGTTTGTATTGGACTGTACAGTTGATAAAAATGGTATTTAGAGCAATTACAGCATAACTGTGTAAACTTCAAACAATGTATATATAGTGAACAGATATTCTGGTCAGGAATTCAGATAGAGTACTATACATAATAGAAAGTTATAAGGATTCTTCTTTGATTCATGGTGTTGGCAAGGGAAGAATGAAAATTACCACAAATTCCAGGAACAGGGACAACCTTCTCAATCTTATCTGAGTAAGTGATTTTATAGTATTATTCTGTGTAACTGAAGTTGTGTAACTCGAGTCTATAATGTATATACAATCTTAACTTTGTATTCCCTTATTTTTATATGCTTAGCTGCACAACCAAGATATTTGCATGAACACTGACTTTTGAATGGGAAGACTACATATAAAATTTTTAATTCCATGTAGCTAGTGCATTATACTATATTTAAAGAATCATTTAAATGGGAATGAAATATAATGAAGCAATATATGGGCTTGTAAAATTGCCTACATGAGCAAAGCTGAGGCACCAGATAGAGTATACTTCACTGTATGGCTTTTATAGCTAAGACTCAATTCTTCAAAGAGTGCAAGAGTGAACCCTAATGTGTGCATGGAGTCTCACTAAAGGGGTTTCACATGGGGGTTAGGGTCTGTGCAGGCTAATAACTTTTCAGGATCAGGGCCTAATAATATGAATAATGCTTGTATTCCCAAGCAAATGATACAAAGCTTAATATATACATTAAGAAAAAAATGGTTTTCTTCCCTTGTAAGGTCTGCAAGTGCTGTCCTGGCTCTCTTTAAGCCTTTCCACATGGGAAGTGTACTCCAGATGAATTTTGGAGCAGGTCTACAAAGTGAATAGGCCCCAGCATCAATGAGGGATTCACATACACTGATGGGGGAAAAATACAACATGAGTGACTGAAATCCTTCACTCCAAAAACTCATCCAGAAAAACATTTGGTGCTGTGCAACAAGATGGCCTGGAATACAAAACTGGAAAATGTTCGCCAAACAAAATTGCTAATGTAGTACTAGAGTTTGATTAGTGCACTTAGGCTGATAAAGCCTGTCTCAAGATAGACACTTTCATTGGTTCAAGTAACTAGATACCTTCTGCTCTTGTTTTTCCCTGATAAATCATTACTACATATATTCAGCAAAGAAAAGTAATGCTGAAAGAGCAATACTGCTAAATCACAATTTTAAAAGATTAAGGAAGTCAATAATTTCTAGCACTCTCACTTCCTTCTCTTTGTGAAAATACCAAAATACCCCTGAGCTATCATGTTGTAAACTTCTGAAAAGCAAAACCCTGCCAGAAATAGTTCTAATCTAGCAGAATATGTATGCTCTGAGTTCCATGCTCCAGACACAGTCCAGAGTACTGCTCCAAAAGCAACCTAAAAATAGCAGGTCTGGATTGGAAGTTCCTTCCTATTAAGAACACTGGCAACTGATTGGCCTCAAATAAGCAAACACGCATTGACTGCTGGGAGTATTAAATCTGCTTTGTTCCTGCCCATAACACACTACTTGGCAGCTGGAGTTGAAACCCTGCCACACACACATAAGTAATCTCCTTTAGGGCAATTGTGGTTAGGTAAAGTATGCGACTTTAGTAAATGGTTGCAATGGTTAGTATTATCAGAGCTTGATAATACTATGGATTATTCTCAAGGATTCATGGTAGCTGTTCAAATTTACCCATATTCTCAGTCCTGTTACAGAGTATCTGTTTAAAACATTATTTAAATTGAAGAATACATAACCTAATAATGTTTGACTAGGACAAATACTTACACTTCAGACAACTGACTTTGATTGATGTTGCAAGAAACACAGTCCATATGAATTACAATAATAATTATACTTTTAGGATACAGGCAATTTATTATATATGTATATAATGGAACATAATGATTCAATGAAAGAAACAAAAAAAGCACACATTAAAAACTGCCAAGTGGTATTTAAAGAAAATTCTTTTGAAAGGTGTACAAATCTCTGGAGAGTAACTTCAAAAGTAATTCAAGTTTACATTTGGTACTAAAACACTGCAGTAAGCTACCAATTGGCAACTAATTTTCAGCACAAAGGAGCCTTTTCTTTCATAGTATTTTAGAAACAAACACCAAAAGGCACATTTAGCAAGCAATTTAAAAAAAGTATAATTAGAGGTCGTTTATTAGTCAAAATTAATTTAAAGTGAAGTTCTAATCTGATAACTGACTATTCAACATTAGCACCTTCTTCTCAACAGATCTGCCCACTGCGTCTATTTAGATTCATATCTGCTGCTTTAGCGACAAAATTTAACTCTTATATTTCTGCACAGTCAACAGAGACCGAGCTGGATTCTATTCCTTCTTCTGCATCTTTACCAGAATTGTTTCCAATCAGTTATATTTGTGCAAATGAAATGAAGACAAGAGATTTGTACCTGTGCCATTGAGGGCATAATTTGGCTGAAAAATTTTATTACTGTGTGCAGAAAGGGAAGATCCTTCCTTGCATCTCACAGACCAGAGTAAGTTTCCAGGGCTGACAACTAGGGGTGAAAACCATTTTGACTCAGACACTGAGCATATTTGACATAAGAATAACCGAAACAGAAGGAATAATACCATTCTTACACTATTGTTTATCAGAGAATAACTAATTTAAAGAGATACCATCAACTTGAAAGCTTGCCAATGTACAAAATTTAATTAATTAAAATTAACATCAGACAGTATAAATATCACTGAGTCCCTTTTCCAATTCTGTGATTTTAAAATCACAATTTCTTATTTTTTAAAATGTATTTTTCTCTGTTGCTGTGTAAAAGACTCATACAGGCAATAGGTGAAACTGACAAGAAAAAGAAAGGTAAACACAGTTCAACCTAAAGAACATTCTGATTTTAACCAGTACCTATACCTAAACATTTTAAAACTTTCAAAATTAAAACTCCTAAGGGAAAATACTTTTTTTCCCTTTCTCTAGTGTTTTTATAGCTTACTATGTGAAATCACTGGAGCACACAGAAAGTGATTTATGAAATGCCATCCATTTCATAGCACTCTGAAATAACTAGATGACTATATAATGTAAGCTGCAGGTGCTGAATATCTGAAAACCAGGGCATTTAAGTAGCTGTATAACTTTAGGTACACAAGTTTGAAAATGTTGACTCTTAATTTTAAAAATATTTTGGTGAGTTAAGTGACTATGCATATTAGTAAACAGCAGTACTGACATTTCTAAACACCTTATCAGATTTCCCAAGCAGCTCAGCCAATGGATTTCAATACTGATTTTAAAGTTCCTTGCTTTTCCAACAATCATTCCTGAATTTACCCTGCCAACTGTGATTAAGCAGGCAAATTCTGGCTGTTTTATGATATTGCTAAATGTCCATTAAATCAGGAGACAGATCCTCAGCTATGCCAGCAAAGATGGCTGAACACCATCTTTGCAACCACTCTGATCCTAGGACCAGTGTATCTTAGAGTAGCCTCAGAGCTGTTCTAAAAAAGTGGCGTTTACTAGTTACAGCCTGACATGTAGTTATACCAGCTGTTTCTGCATTCTGGCCACACTCCCTCCCATACCATGTCCCTTATTACAGGGCCAGGGTGTATGAGTGGCACAGAGTTGGTTATGTTGGCTCTATGACACCTGGAGATTTTCCAAAATGGCACAGCGCTGTTTTTGTTGGTTCTACCGTGCCAGGGAAATCATTAAGCAGCCAGTGAAGTCAGCTTTCTACCTGCTTTAGGCAGCCTATATAGAGCAAAGAAGGCAGAATCGGGGCTAGATTCCATTCTTAGGATATAATGAACATATTTTGTAAACTGATTTTGCAGGGAAGCAGTTTGGTAAAGGAAAGTAGGACACTATAAACTGGGTAAATTAATTACTTATATCAAATCATACAATCTCGATTTTCTTATGCAA
Organism: Emydura macquarii macquarii; assembly: GCF_026122565.2. Taxonomy (NCBI): domain Eukaryota; kingdom Metazoa; phylum Chordata; order Testudines; family Chelidae; genus Emydura; species Emydura macquarii. The sequence continues at coordinate 17,775,378 of NW_027131527.1, read as the reverse complement.
GGGAAATATTCCCCCTCTCAAAATAATTGTTTTTTACACAAGATTATTGTTATATCACATACAATAAAATATCTGTGCAAAAAAGTTGCATTGAATCAATTTACTATGCATATTTATAAATAGTTCATAGAAATATTTTGTTAAAGATTAATTGGTAGAATGTAATACTTTATAGAGGTGAACCCCAATCATATGGAGACAGTTTAGATAAAATTAGGTAAATCAGACTTCCTTGTAACTGATTGAAGTTTCTTTTCTTCTCTTTGTGCTGCTTCTGTGAGCTCCCGCCTTCTAGGAGACGCGCTGTCATGCTGCCTTTGCTAGCTTTTTTATTGTAGTGCCTTATTTCTGCAGCCAAGGAAGAAGCATTGTGTTTCATTCACCCAAAGAGCAATACGCATACATCTGGGCCTATCCCAGTTCTCAGCAGGAAAGTATTCTTTGACTGCTGTTGTAAGCAGTTTAAAAATGTAACTCAAGCAGTTTATAGCTTTATCTGAAAAGGCACAACAGGACTGCATTGTATAAAGTTATGGGTTTTTTTCAAAGAACTGAGTGGAAAACACATTCACATAATGCCTTTATTATTTTTAGATCTAGGAGCGACTAGTGGAGGACAAAACATAGGAAGACCATTACTATCCAAGGTAGCAGTTACTTATGAAAGCTAGGAAAGAAAAAGGCAGTCTTGAAAGTAGGATGTAAGCGCAACATAAAGTACATTTAAAAACTGATGGAAGGAAGGAATAAGAGTACAGCAGATTAAGATGATTCTCTTTTTCCTTTCTCTTCATAAGACTGCTGAGGGTGTGCAGAGATGAAACAAATATGGTTATTAGTGGGCTCAGCTGAAAGACACTTATTCAGCTATGGAGGATATGCTATAGGATAAAGGATGGAGGATATGGAAGTGGAAGTAGAAGTAGAAGACAAGTTTGATGAATGAAGGCTTATTTGAGGTAGGACTTTGAACTGAGGAAAGGTGGAAGACCGAAGAATTAATGTTTATTATCTAGTAGAGAATAAATGAGTGGAAAGGTGGAGGAAGCTAACCATTTGATTGTTCCACTGAGACACCCGGTGATCTGGAATGCTGGTAAAGAAGTCAAGTTGAATAGTTGCTAATGCTGTGCTAATTGATAATAATGGTTAATGGTGGGCTCAGGAAGAATCATTTCTGGAGATAGTTCAGTGGTTCATAGTCCCAATTTAGTAATAATGGAAAATGATCATCTATGAAGAACGAGAACAGGGAGCAGAATTTCCCTGTTAAGAAACTAATGCAGTTAAATGATTTACAGAGATGTACTCTCCCTCATTTTCTACTGATTCATGACGAGCAAAAAAAAAAAAAAAAGGCAAAAGAGCATTGCATTTGAGGGCTTAAAGGTGTTCTTGGCAACAAAAATTTCCAGATAAGTTTCTTTAAGCAGTCTCAAGTGAGGTCCTCATAATTCACGTCGGAATTTGCTGTAAGATTTTCGGCAAGCCACCAAGGATTTTGGAATCCCAATGGTAACTAATGTATGTGTGTCATTTTGGTAAAGTACTAGGATTTAAAAGATATTAATTATCTTATTTACTTTTCCAATTAAAAATCTACGAACATTCTAAGAGAGAACTGTTATGCACAGGAGCACAGATAAAATAAAAGTCAACAGACATTGTTACAGTTTTGGTTGTAAAGCATTCCTGTCATTTGTCCCTTTTTACGTCACCTGGTGGCCTCCACAATAAAGGTTACAAAACTGTATTATATCATAAGGAAAAATGTTTAATTTCTGAAACATTTCAATAATATGGCTACAGTGTTTTCAGCTCAGGTATCATCCAGGAGGAAGTTGCAGTTGTTTACAAATGTATGAAGAGGGAAAGGATTTGACCTGTATTTTCAATATCTGTGGTGTGCTGAAGGATGACTGAGAAGGAAAGGTGTCACTGAGAATGTGACATTTCTTATACGGGGATCAGATTTTCTGTGCAACAAAGCGGGACAGACAGTCCTGTGGAAAAAGGTGGAAGTCAACTTTAAATGTCATATTGAATACTATGGTTAAAAGTTTTCTATTCTTAAATGCCTGCTCAGTATGTTTTGGAGGATACATATTTGCAGATACATATTTTTATACATGGAGTTTCTAATAAGAAGTGCTTGTTCACTTTTATGTTCCATTGGAAGTTTAAGTGTGACATTTTCTAATTCTTGAATGGCTCTGGCCACTTCCAAACACAAGACAGATATAAGTTTACATGCTCTGATCCTTTAATAGCTTAATGTAACACCTAACCCATTCTTGTTGATTTATCACATTTTATTTTAGTACTGAGATCCTTTAGAACAGAAAATGGAATTAGCACTTAAGAGCCTTTTTTCATTTGTGTTTGCAGTATTGTAGCTGTGTTGGTCTCAAGATATTAGAGAAACAAGATGGGCAAGGTAATATCTTTTACTGGATTAACTTCTGCTCAAGAATATGAGAATGACACAAATGAAAAGAGAGTCAAGATGGGTGTCATAGTATCTTTTAGTGGACCAATTTCTGTTGGTGAAAGAGACAAGCTTTCGAGCTATGCAGAGATCTCCTTGAAGTAACCTCGAAAGCTTGTCTCTTTCACCAACAGAAATTGGTCCACTAAAAGATACTATGACACCCATCTTGACTCTCTTTTCATTTGTGTCATTCTCATATTATTGCATAGATCATTTGCAGTCATGTACCATCTACATATCCATGACAAATTACTCTCCAAACGATAGCTGGATGAGAACCATTAGGCTGTATTTGTGAATTTTTTTTTTTTTTTTTTTGCAAACACAACCTTCCAATTTACCTTGCTGGTATCTGTAATATCTTTTATTTGCAAACATTCAGATGAGCAGGTTTTATTTGCAGAAAGAAAGCATTGTGAATAGTGGCACATTTATGAAAATGCTTTTACCAGATGTGCTCTTAAAGTTATTTTGAAAATCTGTATTTATTATTTATACAATAGATTTTTGGAAAAATTAAGTATGTCTATGAAAAATCTGTGACCAGAAAATGGATTCTTGCTGTTTCTACAATTTAGGACATCCAGTTAGGGAAGAGAAACAAAACCACTTGATTTAGGAAACCAAAACTATAGTACAAATAGCACTTACACCAGCCATTCCATGAAAAAACCATAGTCTACAAACATAGGCTACTTATTAGTTGAACAACCGTAAATAAAAAACAAATCTGTGAAAATTATGGCCTATTTTTCAGGTAATTTGTGATCTGACTAAAGGGTTAAATCCAAGAAGTAAACTGTGAATTGTACATAGTTTATCCTGCCCTACCTTTCACTATACAAGCTTTTGTCCTAACAATGTCAGTCATTCTAATATACTCACACCATCAGAAAAATGCTGTAAGCAAATGGGAGGCATTCCTTTTTCAAAAGTTTTTTTTATCCTCAAAATTTAGCTTTTCATTAAATTTCAATGGCCTCAAATATTTGCACAGACTGGTTTATGCTATCTACTTTGGCCCATAATTTTGCATTTTTGAAATTCCATGCATTCAGAATTTTGCCTAGAATTATCTTGATCGCTCTTTGTGAATTTTGGTTTGAGAAGAGAAGATAGGGACTCAGGCACACTTTTATAACATATACATCCACATCAGGTCAGATAGGGAAGAAAGTAGCCAGGGAACTTAGGCACTCTAATTCCAAGATCACTCATCTCCTAGTTAGACATGAATGAATGGATAAGATGAAGGTCCTAGTAGATACAAAAGCTACAAGATCTTTCTGTTGAATGGGAGCATGTGATGGCTCACAACCCAGAAAAAACACAGGCAAATTACGTGTGAAGCCACACTGCAAACTAGTCTTAACAAAGGAAAACTATGAGCAAGAGAACACCATAAACCAACCTCAAAGTAGGCAACCTGCATGTAAAACCATATTGTTATCCTCCACCAATATAGGAAAACTACTTAGATCTTTTGATGAGGAACTTAAAAAGTTTCAGAGTTTTGGATGCTTATCTGAAATTAGGCCCTGCAGCCCTCTTTCCCCGCACTACATGGGTATTTTCTTGATGTAAAGAAGAAGTAGCTTGCTGCTATCTCACTCCATTCACAAGAGTCTGATGAATGAGCTGCTCTTCCTTCTGGTATCTTAAGGGTGTTGCTAGGCAGGACCACCACATACCTGCCTGAAATCCTGGATAGTTTTCAGGAGTAAAAAGGTGATCATCAGAAAAGTAGCACTCCCCTCCTACACTACATCTGTGAGCAGTACAGAGCTATTCATCTATCTACTGCCTTCTCTGTTTCATTTTCCTCCTAGCTGACTCAGAAACTACATAAAATGCAAGCCATGTTAACTGAGAAAAGAAGTCACAATGGCTTTGGCTAACCCTCCTGACCACATATAATCATAGAACCATATGGTTAGAAGGGACTGCAAGGGTCATCTAGTCTAACCCCCTGCCAAGATACAGGATTTGCTGTGTGTAAATCCAAGACAGATGGCTATCTAGCCTCCTTTTGAAAAACTCCAGTAAAGAAGCTTCCACAGGTTCCCCAGACAGTCTGATTCATTGTCCTACTGTTCTTACAGTTAGGAAGCTTTTCCTGAGCTTTAACCTAAATCTGCTATGCTGTAGTTTGAACCCATTGCCTTTTGTTTTGCCCAACGTGGCAAGAGAGAACAACTTTTCTCTATCTTTTTTTATGGCAGCCTTTCAAATATTTGAAGACAACTATGACGTCTCCCCTTAATCTCCCCTTTTCTAAACCAATTATACCCAGTTCTTTCAGCCTTTGCTCATATGGCTTGCATTCCATCCCTTTGATCATGTTTGTTGGTCACCTTTGGATCATGTCTATACATTGGTGACCAAAACGGGACAAAATACTCCAGCTGAGTTCTAACCAACCCTCAGTAAAGCAGTGCTATCACCTCCCATGATTTGCATGCTATGCCTGTGTTAATACAACCTAAAATTACATTTTCTTTCTTTTTTTTTTTTTGCAACAGTATTGCATTTTTGACCTCTGTTGAGGTTGTGATCCACCACAACACCCAAATCCTTCAACATCCAGATCAGTGCTGCTACCAAGTCTGTTAACTCCCATTCTGTATTTGTGCATTTGGTTTTTCTTCCCTATCACCTTACATTTGTCTTTGTTGAATTTCATTTTGTTGTCTATAGGCCAGTTCTCCAATTTATCAAGATCCCTTTGAATTTTAGCTCTATCCTGTAAAGTATTGGCAACTCCCCCTAGCTTTGTGTCATCTGCAAATTTGATCAGTATGCTCTTTATTCCTACCTCCAGGTAATTAATAAAGATATTAAATAACACCAGACCCATAACAGATCCTATGGAACCCCACCTGAGACCTGCTCCAATGAAGTAGGCTGAGTCAATCAGAAAGTGTAATAGGGTACATTCACCATTGGGGCACCTGCTTGTGCCTGGGTCTGGAGATTACTTCTCGTCTGGTCTGGCACCCCTTTCACACTGTGATCTCTTTCTCTCTCTGGAGCTCGGGGTGCACCCTCTTCATGACTCAACCCTCTGGACAGGTTTAATCTTCCCCTCCCTGAGTGTCAAAGACCTAGTTGACAAGCTGTCCATATGCCATGTCAGGAAGTCTTCCGGTCCAGATCCAGTGCCACTTTCTCAGTGGCAGGTAGGGAAACCCAGGCCCATCTGTTACTCCAGGTTCCAGCCCAGTGACCCTATGCCTAGCAACTACTGTCTACTCAATTTCAGATTCTGTTGCTGTTCCCCTGAACTCCTTCATATCTCGCTTCTTTATTTCCTGGCCCACCTCTGGGATTACCAGCCTGAGTTCCCTTTGCTGCCAGTGGCTATTCTCCCTCTCAGCTTCTTGCCAAACTCTCTATCGAGGGCAGGATCCCAAGATTTACTCTCCCCCTAGAACTCCTCCTTGTCCCTAGCCAACTTCCTTCCTCTCTAGGGAATGACTGCAGAACTCTTCCCTGCAGACCTCCCCCACCCCCCGCCTTTATTTTTCTTTTATTTTCCTGTCATTTTATGGTGCAGCAGACTCAGCATGTGAGGCTATGAGCATCACCCACTGCAGCAAAAATGTACATCCCCTCACCCAGTCTAGTACCCTTAAAAAAGCAAAGCAATGCTTTTTTAAAGCTACCCCACTTTCCTGGTACTCTCATCAATCCTTTCAGACTATATTCTTTCACTTTGAAGCATCTCAGTTCTTCATAATGAATTTTTCTTTCTGTGTAACTTTCCCTGCATTGTCACAGCAGATGCTCAATTATTTCTTGGACTTTTCTTGTGTTGCGCAATCTGTCTTTGTGATTGTTTAGTAAATATAAGTGACCATTCAGATCACAGTGACCTGTCACACTCTAAATATAGTGACTTCATTTCTTCTATTGTAATTATTAAGTATAATGTTATCCTCAAGTTTAGGACATATTTCAGAGAACATTTGTCCTTTTTTCTCTTTGGTCCATAGTTCTTGCCAGGTTTTAATATCAACCTCTTAATCTTAAGGCATTTTTTGCTGCTTCATCTGCCATTTCATTGCCCAGTGTTCGGAATCCACACTATTACTATCTCCATAATTAAGAACAAAATGTCATTGATTAAGTCATTCTTGCTTTCCAAGACTCCCTTTCTAATTGCATTTTACCCGATAATTAGTCAGATAGGACAGCAGTCATAGTTGGCCATACATACCTGTGATATAATATACCCCTGTATTCACATCCTACACATTATTGTAATAATCTTTGTACAAAGAACGCCTTGTAAGGTATCATTTTAAAACTCATAATTTGCTGACCAGTATCATCCTGATAAAATATGTGTGGCAACATTGTATATGAAGTTATAAGATTCCAATGCATGGAGATATTAACACATGTTCCAAACTGAGGCTAGCTAACAGGTTTGTCTCAAACAAAGGAGTGTGTGCTCTGCTTAGTTTGCATTTAAGCAGTAAACAGAGTCATCAAGCAGGAAGGGAAACAAAGTTCAAACAGGTGAGGAAAAAACAGCAGGGAACATCCTTCCCCATAGACTTTTTGTCTCCTAGTACCCAGCTGGAAATGTTTTTCAAGAGAGACAAACTATAAAAAGAAGGGACAAACACCCCAAGCACTCCTCATCAGTCTCTGACCATCACATTCACTGCATCTGAAGGGACAAAGTAAACAGCCGTTGGACTGGGAGAGGGGTCCTGACCTAAGAAGTTTGGTCAATAAGATTGCTGAAAGCATGTGGGAGGAAAACTTTGCTTTGAATTTAACATAGTTTGTTAAGTTAGGCACTGTGGTAGAAAGTAAGAACCTGAAACATGAGACCTAGCATAACAGGCCAGGTTTGCAGCCTGAGGCACATCATAACAGGTCAGACATAAGGCCTGAGCTAAAAGAATGGTCAAGTCTGCTATAAAACAAAGTTAACAGGAGTCATGTTGTGAAAGCTGATAGGCTCACAATAACTGGCAAGAACAGAACTAGTAAAACAAACACACTTTCCAAAAAGTACTAGGCATAAGCACATTCCAGAAAGGTACCAGGACATCCTAATACTCCAGAGATAATGAGGGCTCACTGACCTCCTCAAATGACCTTAGATACTCAGTACATTTACTCTTAAAGAGATCCCAATTTGCCTTTCTAAGCATCCAGGAAGGAATTTGTTCAGTTTTCTCAACATTACCTTGGCCTTGATATGTAATTAGCATAGTGAAGTGATTACTTCTCATTCCATCTTCTTTATATATTTTCCGGCTTCATTCACTTGCTATATTGCTTGTTGCCATTCCCAGATCCAAAATGAAAAGGTTCCATACACCAAATTAAACCTAGTAGGTGCTCCAATATTGAGTAATATCCGGTTGTTCATGTTAGTGAACTGTTCTTGTACCAATAGCTCTTTCCCCTCATGGCGTTTTCCTCCTTTTCCACATTTTGTTGTAAGTATCTTTGGGTAGCTTCTGTGTAAAATATTTGATGGATCATTTTAATTTACTGTATCTCTCTTACTTGTTCCACTGTCATACACCCTTTGTATGCTGCACTGTGCTTATCCCCATAATTGCTGGATTTTATTCCTGTTTCTCCCATACAGTTCTCATATGAGTGTTCTCCTCCACATCTCATTTTTCCCTTACAGATAGTCACTACATGTCCAAATCTTTGACTTTTATAACATCTCAAAGGGGCCATGGTATATGGTTTAACTCAGAAGAGTTGACATCCTATATTAACCCTATCAGGTAGCATTGCACAGTTAAATGTTACTCAGACTAATGAAGACAGTTTGTGTTCTACCCCTCTCCTGCTAATTAGTTGCTTAACAAATGGCACTTGGTCCTCACCAATATCCCTTTTAATTTTATCCTGAGTTCTGCCCAGTGGAACCCCATACATTACTCCCCTTGCATCTGTCATAAATTTAGGTAGCTGGCAAATTACTTTTATTTTCCCTAAAACTGTAGTTTTAAGAAGTTTCGCAGCCAGTTCCTTCTGTATACATTGTACTAATAAATCGCCACCCTGCACCTTTTTAGCTCCTACTGTATCTCTGATACTTCATCTAATCCATTCCACTGTATTCAAGAGACTAACATCTCCTGTCTTTACATTTTCATCTAGTGATTTGATGATTTTAAGATGTTGATCCTTTTCCTTACTCTTTTTCCAACCAAGTCTTCTACCTTTTATTCAGACACATATTTCCATTTTTGTTTTCTTCTTCCTAATCTGATTCCTATTCTCGTTTTCTAACTCTGTTTAGTCAGCCAGCCATCCACCAGCCCGAGCTGCCCTTGAGTTCTCAGTTTCAAGCTGCAGCTCTCAGTCTCTCCCAGCCTGCACCCTGGCTGGCAGCCACCCTAATCCACCAGCCCAGCCAGCCACCTCTTGATCTCAACTTCTTGGCTTTATATAACCCCAGCCTACCTCTGCCCAGCTGCTCTTTATCTTCAGTTGGGCTGTATCCATCCCTGGTTCTCCTCCAGGTACAACCTACAAGGTTAACTGGATCTCTTTAACCTGCTCAGGCTTTGTGTGGGGTGGATACCCCACCACAGGAAACTAGAATAAATATCATATAATGAGTTTTCACCCGACTAACCCAGATTGCTATTCAAATGTGTATGATAAAAATGTGACTCAAAACTTCACATAATTCTAAAAAAGTTGAAATACTGCTCCAATTTTGCAAACTTTCAATGAGTTCAAAAGCAGGCACATTTTGGCAAATAGAAATAGTTACAAATATTTCAAGAAGGTCTCATTTTTAGCCACTCCACTTATTATTTTGTCTTGGATAACATGATTTGGGGTCTGTAAAATTGGGATGCAAGTCTCATGAGTATTTGCTTTCACTTGACATTTCTGGTACATCCTAGCTACAAGTAGCTCAAGATCAGCTTCTCTCAAGTGTTTTTAGCTGTAACCAGGAAGTGCAGAGCCACATGGAGATGAAAAACAAGTGGTAAAGGAACTTAGGTTTGTTTGAGATTGGTTATTTTATTCAAACTGTTTCACACAGTCCTTTATAATATGTACCCTCTTCATAAAGTGACATACTGCATATTTTAAATAAATGAGAAAACAGTCCCTAATATTGCTCCCTGCCTCCACAAAAGAGATTTTTTTTCTAAAGGGAGCACACACTAATTTCTTCAATAAGGCAAAACCTATTTTTTTCTCTGTCAGCACTACTGCAGCTGTAGCAGACCTTGCTGGACCTACCCCAAACAGCCTTAATTGAAGTGGGTGAATGAAATGGGAGTTTGACATTGATGTGTAGACTTAGGGACATTGACAGCTGGTTGATGAAATTGAAATAGTCAGGGGAAGTCTTGAGTGTTTATTGAATGACTTTACAGGATCATGGTACTATCTGAAATGTCAGCTAGAGGTACTTTGCTTATTTCTTTCTAATAAGCCAATACACTAAAGCAAAATGGACATAGAAGGAATTAAAATTTCTGGTCTATGTACAGAATATTCTTTTATTCAGGCCACTGACCACCCATGTAAGATACATCTGAGATTGGGCTGAGCTAACCCTTTTCATTTGTAAGAACAACAACATATATTTCTTAATAGGTTGTAGCCATTTAAATATTACTTTATTGTGACAATTACTACCACTATAAAAGTTACTAAATATCCAACTTTCCCAATCACTAAATACTTACAGTTGTCAATCAGATGTTAGATATTTGGATCTCTCTTTTAACATTTATATTTAACATAATTTTAGTGCAAACAAGAGATGGGCAAATCCTCTGTAGAACATAATTTATTTGATGAATGTAGCTCTTTTTTCTGTTAATGAATTATATGTCAATGCTCTAATTTTTATAAATTCATTAATTATTGAAATTATTTGGAAAATACTTTAGGTAAAAATATTTCAGTTTACGGGTGGTTCACAAAATATTTGCATTCACTACGTCTTTGATTATTGATTATTTGTTGGGTGTGGCATTTGACTGGTCAGATAAGTCACATTTAGCTTCTATATCCTGACTAAATTATTAAAACTTTTATAAACAGGAGGAAAATCAAAGGAATTTCAAGAAGACCATGCAAATATATTTTCCAGCTGGAACTTTTAGACAAATACATATTTGTATGAGTATTCTTGAAACCTTCTGTTTCTGCAATTATTTTTTCCTAACTAAAACAGTCATTTCTACAGACATATTTAAAAAATGAATAAAAAGGGTTGTGAATGCTGCTGAAACAAATTAACTGTTTTATTAGTTGTTTATTATTTATTTATACATTTATATATTTTTATTTTTAAATATTTTATTTTTATTTATTTATTTTTATTATTTATTTTATTTATTTTTAATTTATTTAATTTATTCATATTATTTATATGTATGAATTTCTTATTAATTAATTGTGTTATTAGTTAATTATCTAATTGGTTTTTTAGCATTTATTATTTACTGTTTCCATTACAACTTTTTCCAGAATTCATGAAATTCTAATATAAACTGACAATCTATCTTAATGATGTCAGTTTATAATGCTTATCATTAAGGGCAGCACTGTTGTGTTTGCAGTATACTCATTTTCTGGCAGATGTTATTACTGAAGGTAAAATCTCATCTGAGTTCATTTTAAGAATTCAGAACCTGGCTTCATATTTTATCATTACATATATTCAAAAGATTCAGTCACAGAACATCTGCACTCCTTGAATAAAAGTCTCACACATGCTCCAAACCCTTTATGCCACTTAAAAGGAGTGGAACAACATAAAGGAATTTGAACATTCCAGGTCAGGCTGGGGAAGAATTACCTCAGCTACTGAATTGATGAAAATGGCCAAAAACTGTCTTCCAATGACCTTCTCACAAGTCTTGCAGAAGAGGCACACCAGGACTGCCCATGCAACTGGGAGGAAAATGTTGGGGGTAGGGCTGCAGCACATAGCATTGTTGAGCACTCATATACAGCTGGAGCAAGTCTCTCATAACTTAGGCAGCCATCCAAAGTTGTATAAAAATTATATTGACAACTGCCTTGACTCCTGGAATAGTCCAAAATTGGGAGGGCTCAAAGATGGCTTAAAGCTAGTTTGGCCCACCCCATCCCTTTGAGCTGTAAGTTCTGTGATGTGCTTCTTAGAGACACAGCACAAAATCTCACCCTACATCCTCCAAATCTTCCTCATCCCATCTGAGTAAAGTTGGAGCCCAGGGAGCCTACACATTGTTCTTTTTGTGAAAAGAAAATATTACTTCATGACATATCTTGATAAAATGAACTTGAAACCTTAGCAAAGGAGAGACAAATGTTACCCATACCTATCACTGCAGGGTAAGATGCTGCTTATCTTTTTAGAGAATGCCAAAAACTGCCACTTTTTTGAAGGCAAGTTCCTACTGTTAAGCCAACAGATGTCTATTTCTGTTATTCATAGCTCTAGGAGATAGAGTCACTGTGAGTATAGGCCATTGTCTAGACAACATAAGTAGTGTTTTGACATCAGAATCTAGCAGCTGGTTCAAAATAGAATGGGGAAAAGGGAAAAGAACCCACATCTTCATGAGTAATCACAGTTTTTTTCCTGGCCAATGGAGACGAGGTATTGTGGGGATGATGCTTTCTTTTCAGTGTATAGGCACATCATTACTCCTAATGCAGCTCATCCTTCAAGAGAAGTAAGATTACAATGACAGCCAAGATAGAATGGAACTTCTGAAATCTGCTGAATATTCTGCCTCACTGCCTTAAAGAATGGATAGAAGAGCAAAAGCAAAAAAAAAGAATATCTCCTATAGCAATTTCTGTCAGAAATAAGCCAAACAACTTTCTTCCCTGATCTCACGAGAGAAATTAAACTGGAAGTTCAAATATTTTCTCTCCTGTTCAGACTAATTTATGATTGCATTGCTGCAGAGACAGAGTGAAGCAATTTCTTGTCAACTTAAAAGAGAAACTAACCATGAAATCCTGATACTTCTGAAGATTACTGAATGTTTGGAATATGAAGTATATTAACATATATCTTACTAAAATGATTTTGGACAGTTTTCAATATAGCAAAAATCTTCAGTTTTGTCACAAAGCATTAAGGGTTTCAATTATTATCTTTTTCTCTATTATATATGGCTAATATCTTTGGGTGACATATTGTAAATAAAATAAGAAATCACTTACCATTAACAATACCTTTATCATTCTATGTAAATATTAATAATGCAAGTTGAATATTGACCAAATGACAATATTTTGTGGGCCAAAATTCTACCCTCAGTTGCACCCATAGAACCCAACTGAAGTCAGTTTTGATGTCAATGGGGTTGCAGAGATATAAATGAGAGGAAAATGTTATAAGATGTACTTCTTTCTTTTTAACCTTGTACTTTTTGGCATTACATAGATGTGTCTTCAAATTTACAATGTTAGATCTTTCGTACTAATCTCTATCCAAATACTTCTTTCCTTACACTCAATCAATAAAATCTTTATGCAACATATGTATATTTCAGTGTATAATGACCAACACTTGCTGAACCTAAAAACAAAAACAGTGAACTGCATACACGGTCTTAATATAGTAAATAAATTCATTACCCTATAAGTTGATCTTTGTTTTGTTCCACAAGAGTGGGAGGAACATTAGATACGATGACTTGCATATCCAACTGATTGACCACAGAGACCTGAAAATACAGGAGTGAAATACAGTTGGTCTTTCCATGCATAACATTCTCCCAACACAAAAACAACAGGATAATTGTTTTCCTGTCTTCAAAGCCATGCCCTATTGTAGTGATCTCACATTTTAATTAAAGAATAAGTGAATTGGAAAGCCTTGCTCTCCTTAGTAGCCAAAACAGAAAGCAAGAATTTAACTACAAGTGAGATGTAGCACTGTATGAGAACTGATGATTTTGAGGGGATTTTAAGCTTCTTTTATTTCCAGTTTAATGCATTATGAATACCTTAACTGCCATATTTCAAAGATTTTATTAGCATTTCAGTATTTTTAAAATACCAGAAACAACAGACAATCCAAAACTAAAACTGTTCAAATTTCTTCAATAGCAATACAGATTTTAGATTAATTCAAATAAATTAACAATATCTTGTTATCAAACTACAACAGCTTGTCACAATTCTGATTGTCTGATTGCATAACTGTAGATAAAGTCACCATAAAAGTTTTTATTTTCATGTTTAGCTCTATTTTGTTTCTCCCAAAGGGGCCAAAAATATAAGTAACACACAGCTTATATTCCCTTATCCTCTATATCTGATCCCTTCTTTCTTAGTACACAGGTCAGAAAATTACTTGAACTGTCAACCTTTAAAAAAAATCTTTATAACAAATTAGTAACTGGGTAAAATCCTGGCCCCCTATTGATGCCAATGGCAAAACTCACATTAACTTGAATGGGGCCAGGATTCCATTTCCAAACAGCTTATCCTGCAGAATCAATTTCCCTGGGTTGCACTGACATTCTATAAAAACAAAACACCCCTCCTGTACCCACATGGAATTTTAAAGAGCCATCAGGTACATGGAACTACATATGTGCATCAATTGAGTACACTAAAAAGGCTAACTTTATTTTTCATCCATTCTCATCCAGTTTCCTCAAGTTCTTTTCAGACTGATAGTGAGGAAAAGACTATTACCTCTCTCCCTGTTTGAAATTTTGTGAGGCATGATTTCATGCTCTAGTCTCTCTTTTGCATTCTATCTGCATTAGCTCTATCCTTTGTATGTCAAGAGCAGTCAGCCTCTTCATCACTAGCAAGGAAGAATGAAGTCTATAAGGGTAAATTGAGATCTGGAAATCAGCTCTCTTTTCTTAAATAGAGTTTTGACCAAACCATCAGCACCAGGACTGAAAGTTCTCTGGAGCTCTCAGAATAATACATCATGTTATTAAGCCACTGAGCTGGAAAACAAGAAGTTAGAATCTTAATGACGTTTGAAAAGTGCACTATTTTCTTAGGTTATAAAAAGAGCAGTTGCTCCCAGTCTTTACTGAGAAAGTAAAATCTGAAATCTTTATTAAAACTTGGAGAATGTCCATAAGGAGATTACAGCAACTACTGTGTTCTCCATCACCTCTCCGTGAAGGATTCTGTAGCCAGCCAAGTTTTGAAAAGTAGGACAACATAAAGTGTAAGAAATTTAAAAATCAGACAGCCAATTTTGTTCTCAAAGAAAAAAGAGACACCTTGATTTTCACAAATGAAGTTTGAGCCATTTAAGTACTTTGGCCGACATGCCTGAATATCATTTCACATCAAATATGATCTGCCAGCTTTGAACTTTAAGTCTATTTAAAATATTTAAATGTTCTTGAAATGTCATCAGATGCACTGATCTGCATATTCAAACTCCTGTATAAGAAAAAAAATACATTTAATGAACTCATCATAAAATTCAGGATAAATTCAGTAAATGGAGTTCTAAGGCAATGAACAGCTTAATAGAATTAATTGCATTAGTCAGTTAAAGCAGTCACTCCCTAAGTATTTAATGAGTACTGCATAAATATAGTTATTAAAAAAGAAGCAGTCACTTTACTATAGGTTATCAAGGAGTCATAAGTTATGATTATTGTATCTATGTATATGAATTGTACAAAAGACATTCATGGCCTCATACTCTAACATAAGTAAATATCCAAAACAAGATCAGGAGAATAAAAAATTAAGATTTCCATAGTATCCTTAACATATCCTTAACATGCATATCAAGATTTCCATCACTAAATTATTTAATTTAGACCTAAATATTGGCAGGTGGTACATATGGATAAATTAACACCTTTGCAGATGCTATTGGGACATATTATATCCTCCATATTCACCACAGTAGAGAGGAAAAACTTGCAAGGGAACAGGGTAGGCCTGCGTGGAAAATAGGAAGGCTACTTCTAAGGCACTATTCCTCTTTCACCCAACTCCAAGGAGGTTTTCCTAGGCACGGTCCCCAGGAATCAAGCTCCACAAGTGGAGGCTGAAGCATCATTCTTCCTCCCATTCAAGCAACCCTGCAGGGACTTCTTGAGTAAATTCAATCTGAAATGTATTGAGGTGCCCTATCTGCAGTGTGAACCCTTTTGGAAAAGGAGTGAAGATGGTGGAAATCACTGAAGAAGCCACCAAATAATTAGATCATGTAAACAATCAAACATTTTACTTTAGTAAAATCATCAGTGTGCACACACCATAACTGAAGAAGAATATGATCTCATAATTGTAACCTTTGTACTTCCTCATCCTCCTCTTCTCTGTGGTTACTTATTCTCACTTGTTGTGACACATTTAGACTACACGCTTCTTGGGGGCAGTAAGCCTGTCTTTCTATTTTTCCTCTAGCTTGCTCCATGAAGTACACTAAAGTCCTTATTACTGCCAGTCTACATGGAAAGTGCATTGATACAATAGTGATGGGCAGTAATACAAAATCTTAAACTGTAAGATAGCTAGTCAATATTTGTTTTTCTCTTCCTTATCCAACATGTATCCTCATATCTTATTTACTGCATAGCATTTCAATTCCACACTGAGAGGTTCACAAACAATGAATTATCTTCACAACAGCCCTGCAAGGCAGGGAAATACGATCCCCATTTTACAGAGGGGGATCTGAGACACCAAGTGATGAAAGCCAAAACTGTCAAGTTTCCACTAATTTTGGATGTCCAACTTGATTCATAAATTCCAAAGTCAGATGGGACCATTGTGACCATCTAATACATCACAGACCATGAAACTTCCCCAAAATAATTCTTAGAGAATATTTCTTAGAAAAACATTCCATCTTGATTTAAAAATGGACAGCGATGGAGAATCTATCACGCCCTTTGGTAAATAGTTTCAATGGATAATTACTCTCACTGTTGAAAATTTGCCCCTTATTTCCAGTTTGAATTTGTCTAGCTTCAACTTCCAGCCTTTGGATCAGTTTATACCTTTGTTGACTTGATGGGAAAGCCCTTTATCAAATATTTGTTCCCCATGTTGGTACTTACGGACTGGAATCAAATCACCACCTTAACATTCTCATTGTTAAACTAAATAGATTGAGCTCTTAGAGTCTATAAATCATGTTTTCTAATCCTTTACTCATTCTCATGGCTCTTCTCTGAACCCTTTCCAGTTTATCAAATCCTTGAATTGTGGACACCATAATTGGACACGTTACAGCCATGGTTACACAAATGTCAAAGAGGTAAACTAACTTTTCCATTCCTACTTGAGATTCCCCTCTTTATGCAGCCAAAGATCGCATTAGCCCTTTGTCCACAGTGTCACACTGGGAATTCATGTTCATCAGCTGATTATTCACCACAATCGTCAAAGCTTTTTTCAATCACTGCTTCTGAGAACATAGTCCTTCATTGTGTAAGTTTGGCTCATATTCCCCTAGTTTTTGTCATCTGCAAGTGATGATTTTATGTTTTCTTCCAGATCTTTGATAAAAATGTTAAATAGCTTAGGGCCAAGAACCAATCCCTGTGTGACTCCACTAGTAACACGTGCTCAGTGATGATGCCCCTTTTACAATTACATTTTGAGACTTATCCGTTAACCAGCTTTAATCCTTTTAGTGCATGCCATATTGATTTTATATCATTCTACTTTTTTAATCAAAATGTTATATCAAGTCAAACACCTTATAGAAATCTAAGTATATTACATCAACGCTATTACTTTTGTCAACCAAATTTGTAGTGTCATTAAAAAAAAGAAGATATCAAGTTAGTTAACAGGCTCTATTTTCCATAAACCCATGCTGATTAGAGCTAATTATATGACCCTGCTTTAATTCTTTGTTAATGGAATCCCTTATGAACCACTCCGTTATTTTGCTTGGGATCGATGTCAGACTGACAGGCCTATAATTACCCAGGTGATCCCATTTACCCTTTTTAAACTGAGAAACCCATATTTTTTCCTAGTACTTAGCATTTTTGTAGTATTTTATATGTTCCAACCACAGCTCCCACTGACTTTAGTTCCAGATGTAAGAACTCAGTATTTCTGCAACTCAAACCCCGGACATCTCAAGCTGAGTACCCAGAAAATGAGGAACACACAGCAGTCAGCTGTGAAAATTTTCATTTAAATGACTTAACTAGCATCACAAAGGAATTTTGTGGAAGAGGCAGAGATAAAATCCAAGTCTCTGCAGCAGCATTCATGAAAACAACCTTGTCTTGCTGTGGTCCCCTGCTCACTCACTAAACATCATTCAACTTTTGCAGTAAATGAGATGGGGTCCTGTAAACAACATTCTCATTCTCTATGCAACCCTGATTCATTTCCCTGGACTTTTCCATCCTGAGCACTACATCAGACAGGAGTTCTGTGGAAAGAATAGCTTGTGATCATTTAATAAAAGACTGCCACATAGTGCATACACACCAGGGGGCTAAATTAAGACTGCCCTCAGTTTTGGTGCCTGGCATCACAGGAGCCCCAACAACCATGAGGAACAATTGTGGGAAAAATTCTGCTCAGCCCCTGCAACCCTGGAATGGAACATGCTCAGACACTCTCTGGTGATTGTGCATGTTCAGTCCAGTCAGCATCTAGGCTGTGTAGGAATGGAGCATGCACAGTGGGGAAAAAATCTTCAGAGAATGATGCTGTCATCTTCTAATATACATCTACTGAGCATGGGCATGTTATAGGATTTTAAAAGGATTAATCTTGAATGGTTTTTGAGTCCTGTGAATGGGGCTGATTCACTGCCCTCTACTCAACAGCTAAAATAAGCTAGTGGCCTAAATTCATCTCCTCAGATGCACCTAAAAACAAAATACAAACTATGAACGTCAGCCAAAACATCCTCCCTGAGTTTGGCTGTTCCTAGCGTCTCCTTCCAGCATCTTCTCTGTCCCACACATCCACAAGCTTCATGCTCAAAAAGGGGCTTACTTTATATTCTGATTGGAGCTAAATAAAACCACCTACTAGCATATCCCCTGAATTTTTGGTGACTCAACAGAAAAACCCTGCTTTCCTACATAGGGCCTTAGAGTCTGCCATACAATTATACCTCTTATTCCACAGATCAACACCGAAGATGGAGTACCTGTGTTTTCCCCTATAACCTGTGTGGCACCCAATTTTCACCAGAGGTCTCATAATATTTTCTTTATTTATATGGATTTATAAAACAACACCATGAGGTACCTATCTTGTGCTCTCAATGCCTACAGGAGGTCCCTGTTTCCTTGCTGCCTGCAGCATTTCCCTTGCTGTGGGCATAATCAAGGTCCAAGAACCCTTAGAGTATGGATTATTCATTTTAAATTTAATACAAAATTAAAATCCCGACAGATATTGAGTACCATAGGATCTATTCTGTGGACTGAATCAGTACTTCTAGCATGCTGTATTGTCTTTGAGTAAATAGGACAGTTAGATGTATTGCTATGGTACATACATAGATTTTTTAGGAATTTAGAAAAGCTTTTGTTTTTGGGAAAAAATAACTTTGATAACTTGAAAAAAATCATATTCACAAAGTTCATGTCCATCCCTTATAGCTCTTTAGAATTGAAACTTTATCCAGGGTTAGAATTACTTTTAGTGTATCAGGACTAATTCCAAGAAGATATTGACTGATTCATATACTTACAAGGACTTCTGATTTGCTGCTCAGTCCTTTTCCATAATTGTCAGTTGCAATGACCTGAAACTTGAAATAGGACCTTCTCATGTTTTTGAACAGCATGGCAGTTTTTATAAGTCCTGTATAGGCTTCGATCACAAAACCTTCTTTGCCATCCTTGATTGGGGGTATGATGAGTCTGTACTGCATGGCACTGTAATTTCCAGTGTCTTTATCATCAGCCTAATAGGAAACATAAAATAAGCAGAAATGAATAAAGTAAAATATGTGTGCAAAGAGCCATTAGCATTGTCCTGTAAATAAAGCTGGATCTAGTGGACATTTTCCACTCCTGAATGTAAGATGTAGGTCTATGATAGTGGATATCATTAAATGGTCCATTTAACTCTGCTGAAAACAGTATTTGCTTTTCCAACAATTTCTTTCTTTTTTGTTGGCAAACTGCTCCAAAAGAAATGAAAACTATAAATGTACTTTTCAGATTTATAACATATTGGACAGATAAGTGCACTTGAATTATGACATCAACAACATGGCAGGGGTAATTTTTCCAACTATTAATGTGAAAGGGAGCAGCAGGAAAATCAATGTCCCTAGCATCTTCCCCTAACAACCATGTATCCACATGATAAGGATTTCTCCTGCCTCCTTACAGACGTTCTGCTACCTCCCTGATTTAACAAGTTTATTTTCAGAGTAATAATAATATGAAAAAAATCTTCAGTGAGATTCTGCTGCTCAAATCTCCCAGCACAAGTGGGGGAAGAAGGTGCTAAGGTGGCTTTAAGACTTTTGCACCTCCTAATCACTGGCAGCTCTGTGGGCTGGTGAGGCTCCTGGTGTAATTTAGACAGCTCTGAGGGCCTAAGGTAAGGCAGCTTCTTGGGGCTGCAGTGCTACCTGGAATCTGCAGTCCTGTATGCTATTGCTATTTCCCTGACATGTCCTGTCCATCTCAGCCCCACCTCCATCACACAATCCTCCCATGTCATGCCAGGGGCTGTGCTCCACAGTACCTGTACTGAGGGTATCCTCCCATGGCCAGATACAGAGCTTTTAGGCCCCTTAACACCATTCTGGCTTTTTTTTTGCCCAGTGCCACCTTAGCACCTTCTTCCCCCACTTGTGCTGGGAGATTTGAGCAGCAGAATCTCACTGAAGATTTTTTTCATATTATTATTACTCTGAAAATAAACTTGTTAAATCTGGGAGGTAGCAGAATACCAGGATATCACCACTGGTATTTACATGACTGAATCATTAGGCTGGAGCATTAAAGAGTGCCAGCTACTAAATAAACCATTCCTACAACAGTCCACCATTTATTGGCAGCCTGTCATCCAAATATTGTCATGGTGAAACCTTTCTTAAGTTTGTAACTGCAGCCAAAATTGGTAGAAGCTGCTGGTACTGACATGACTGTTACAAAGGGTCTGGGTTTCTGTCTATAATTCATAGTTCACCATAAAAGAAAAAGGAACTGCTTGGGGTGGGATGGGGTGGAAGGGTATTTACCAAGAAGCCCAAATGAAACTGGCTACAGCCAGTCAAGGTGGTCTGTGAAAGACAATATCTGAGCAAGGTATTTCTGAAAGGCTCTCATTAATAATTGTTAAGGATTTTCCCTTCCTCAATAATCCATGCCCTAGAAGGTGGGGCATGAAACCATTTTACCAACTCCTATAGTATCTCTCTCTCTTTGGGAAACTAGGAAGGGGATTAAATAAGAATGTCTACAGGGGATGCAGGGAAGAGGACTCTCTCTCTACACAGCAGTACAATGGTGAACCAGTGGTCAAAAAGAAAGGAATTGCTTTCCAGGAATGTAAGCAGTTCACTTCTTTTTTTCTTCTCCATTACTAAGAAGAGATTGCCATATCTAGTTTAGCTTTGGGAAATGTAAATTTACATATGTTAAGCAAACTATTTCTTCTGTATAATTCCATTTTCTATCTATTTTTAATGTTGTTTTTATTAAGATTATTCCTGCATGGGTAATTTCACACTGATTTCCTTTAAGAAGAGTGATGAAGGGTAAAGATTTTCTGAAACCTGCATCCCCTTCTCAATCTCTGTCCGGGGTAAAGACAAAGGTATACTTTCCCAGTGTAATGCATCCATGGAGCTGGGGTGGCCAAACACACACCAAAAGACTAAGGAGGAGAGGGCAGACGGCAGTGGTGCTGGTCACAATCACACATTAAAGAATTGCTTGCATTGTGCACCTTTCTGACTGTCTGCAAGTCAGGTAGATGTGTAAGCCCTATAAAATAGTCCCAGTTATTTGCGGGGCTAAAATATGGGCACAAACTGAGTTCAAGTGAGACCCTTTTGAAAACCAATGCATAAATGTCTGACTAACTCACAAAATGGGTCAGATTTGTCCCTAGGATAACCCTACTGATTTCAGTGACCTTTTATCAGGCTCCCACTTCAAACCATCATTTATTTTTTCATGTTTTGAGCTTAATTTATTATGCTAAACATTCTACTTCATGTGCTTTGAGCTAAATTGAGTACAAAGTGGGAACCAAAACTTACAAGTATGAGATTTAACATGTTTTATAGTATTAATACTACTTGTTTAAAAATTGAATGATGGTTGATAACATACAGAAATAAAACCTCAATGGCAGTATGTAATCCGTGGATTGTAGACAAGTTAGAAAGGCTCCCTTCAGGCTTATTAAGATCCATCTTCTCTATGTGTTCTCAGAGAGCTTTAAATCTTCCATTTATTCACAAATGAGATCAAAAAGCTTCCATCCAGAGTAACAATGGAAACCTCTATATTTAAAAAATAATGCTCTGTATAATCCACATAAAAGACTATCTATTTGTTGTACAATAAATAGGAATGAAATAGTTTATGAAAAAATCATGTTCATGCACAGTAGGTACTTTTTAAACCTTAAAATCTTAGCTATTTTTTAATAATTAAAGTAGCTATGTCTCTGTCAACATCCTGGCCATTAATGGTTGTATATCATGCCTCAGTTTTAAACTTGTGATGATGATTGTAGACAAACACCAATTAGACATTTAAAACCACACATTTGCTTGCACTCCTATAGTTCTGAAAACAAATATTTCATTTAAATTCTAAACAGAACAATCCAGACACCCTATAGTCTCTTACTGAAAACATATAGATTCCATTTATTTTATATAGCAAGAGTTTGTCAAACGTTTTACAGCAGAGGACTTGATGAATTCACACTCTTTGTCTACTTGTTCCTTGTTAGCTTTTGTCTAAATTATGACTGCCCTTGTGCACTAGAATAAAGAAGGGCATGCTGCATGAATGGATCAGTGTAGTAGGAGGCAGTCTGAGAATTCAGGGATCCAAGGGTAAGAAAGCAGTCCATTGAGAAAGTAACATTAATGTCCAGGATATCTGGAGGTACTGAAGGCAGGTAACAGTGTAATGAAACATAGTGGCAAAGACAAAAAATGAATAAAATAAAGAATAAATCAATGGTTAGAACAAACTTACTGCAATCAAAATCTGTAAAACACAAAGCATAAATGCTGGTGCCTGAAAAGCAGGGGGCTAGCAGATGTAGCTTTTAGAATTTAAAATATTCACCAAACTGTAAATTCCTATAGACAAAAATGATCTTGCAGGCAAAAATGATACTTTATGAGCAAGCAACATTTGAATATGCCATCTGCTTAGTGCCACTAAACTGAAAGAGAAAGAAAGAAAGAAAGAAAGAAAGAAAGAAAGAAAGAAAGAAACCCATTCATTTTATGAGTCCCTTTAGCATATTCTGACTCATGATTAAGGGTGACCTTGCTAGGGAAACTGGAATGCACATGGGACTGATAATGGATTTCCAACTCTAGGTTGCTAGTTAGAATCTAGCTCACATCAGAAGTGACAAAAACTGTTCCATCTGATGGCTGTTTAGTAGCTTATGAATTAATGGTTTCAATAAAATCTCTAGTGACCACCACAAACAAGCCACCACCAACTGTCATCCCCACTTGTAGTTTCAGTAGAAAGGTCAATGATTTTGTTGGAGATTGAGCTCTCTTTCACCTTCTTCCAGGTCAGGGTAGATACATTAACTAAATTGGGTGGGGAAGTCTGCAGTGCTCAAACTGCCTGTGCTGTGTCTGTTCTCTGTAGAGGCATTCAAACTGTAGAGATGTTAAAACAGCACCTTTCATCTGGCTTTGTTTGTTACATTGTTCTTACAAATGCACTATATTAAAAAATAAATAGAAGTCTAATGGAAATATTGCAGAACTGTATCTTTGCAAATCTATCTTTGCTTCCCCTGAAGCCAATGGGAAATTCAAGTGCTCAGCACCTTTAAAATCAAACCCAAACTTCAGTTCAGGTATCTAAATACAGGTTTAGACATCTTACTTTAGACACCAAGGTTTGAAAATTTTAGTGTGAAGCACTAATTATTATTATATTCTACACACCAACATTTAAAATAAAATATAATTACTAAAAGAAATACACAAGAGAAAAACACAATTATTTTCTTTAGTTAAAAATATAGAACAGACATATTATATAGAGATATGTTCCTAGAAAGAAATTACTTTTGAGTTTGAACTTATCATTGTATTATACTTAGTATAGCAAGCAGCTTCCTGTCAGAGGCCAAATGTCATAGCAGATGTGCATGTTCGATGGGCATGTCATGGGTAATACTTTTCAAGGTGGATTTCTACACTACCACTGTTTAACATGTTCTTTTCTCCCTAGAGATTATTCTGCTACTTTTAAATGGCATTTTAATTTATAAAAGACTAACTGGCAAAGTGCTCTGTCACTTGTACTAAGATGTACATCCTCGGCTATATACAAAAGAATAAAGGGAAAAGAGAATTACATTTCTAAGGGAAAAATGTTTTCATTGCACCTGTGATACAGGCTCAATGCTACTCTTCCATCAATGTCACTGTCAGGTTATCCTTCTGTTTTGCAGGAAAGATAAAGCATACAAAAGGAGTAAAAACAATTAGAAATATGGGAAGAAAATAACAAAAAAACCAAGGTTATTTACCAGTAATTGATGTTCTTCGAGATGTGTTGCTCATGTCCATTCCATTATAGGTGTGTATACGCCTCTGTGCACGGTTACCTGGAACTTTTTTCTCCTTAGCAGATCCTGTAGGGCCGGCTCCGGCGCCCCCTGGAGCCCTGCACACATGCCACGATATGTGAGGCATGCCGGCCCTACGCCCCCTCGGTCCCTTCTTTCTGCCAACTCCGGCAGCAGGGACAGAGGGTGGGTTGTGGAATGGACATGGGAAACACATCACGAAGAACATCAGTTACTGGTAAGTAACCTTGTTTTCTTCTTTGAGTGCTTGCTTATGTCCATTCTACTATAGGTGACTAACAAGCAATACCTTTGGAGGTGGGTAGGTGTTACCGGTGAGCTGCCCTCAGCACCGTTCTGCCAAATCCCGCATCCTCTCTCGCCTACTGGACGATGGCATAGTGGGATGTGAAGGTATGCACCGACGACCAGGTGTGGCCTTGCATATCTCCTGCAGGAGCACTCTCTCCAGGAAGGCTGTGGATAAGGCTTGAGCTCTAGTTGAGTGCGCTGTGATGGTTCCCAGTAGCGGCACCTTTGCCTGCTCATAGCAGAACTTGATGCATGATGTAATCCATGAGGAGATGTGCTGGGTGGAGACAGGTGAGCCTTTCATCCGGTCGGCCATTGTGACGAAGAGCTGCATCGATTTCCAGAATGGCTTTGTACGCTTGATGTAGAAAGCCAGGGCTTGTCTCATGTCCAGCAAATGCCATCTCCTCTCCTCCTCTGAACCGTGAAGTTTGGGAGACTGCCTCATCCGATGAGGAGGAAGAGGACTGCCGAGGTGCGTCCTGTGGATGCGCTTCCTCCTGGTGAAGGGTTGCACCCATTGAGGGTCCTTCCCTGGGGTCTGACTCCTCGTCTGAGGAGTGGTGTCTATGGGCCTTCTCCTATGCCAGAGGCACGGACAGCACCCCCGATGACATAATGAATTGGGACCCCGGCCCCATCTGGATATCCCATGGGGCCCAATAAGGCCAATGTTGCGGCCATTGGCCCTGGAGTCAACCCGGGACTGACTGCGCCACAGGCTGTGACACTTTGTGGGGGCATCGGCTCTCCGACAACTGTCCTCCTGGGAGACCCTGAGTCACTGGACTGGCGGTGCCGTGTATGTCCTCGGTCCTGGGTGCCCTTCCGTGTCGGGGACCGCCCTCTCGATGCCTCCGGCCTGGAGGTTGATGAGGACTGACTCCATCGCCGCAAGCAGTGCTGATGAACGGAGGTGTGCTCCGAAGAGCTAGAGGTACTGGAGTGCCATCTCGGTACTGATGATTTCTGCTGCTGCTTGCTTTGCGGCCCTGCAGACACCTTCAGTGACTGAGGTCGGCACCACTCTGAACTCCTCGGTGCCAAGCTGGACTCTGGCAACCAGGTTCCGTGTCGTGGACTGCATGGTGCCGGGTCCTCTGATGGCGACCGGGTTTTGTGACATCTAGATATGGGCGAACTCCTCGGTGCCAGGGATCTGGAACGGGAGCTGTCCGAGCACCGCCTGGTAGACTTCAAATGGTGCCGCCTCCTGTCATGCGCTGCCGCCAGTGCCAGGGATCGACTTCGGCCCCGAGAGGGAGACTCCACGTCCTGTGCCAGAGCAGGTTGGCTATACGATGCCAACCTGGAGCGACTGCTGGGGGAGCGGCTCTGCTCTACCCTCGGAGACCGTTCAGCGAGAGATCTTCCTCTCTGTACTGGGGATCTCCACCAGCATTCAGGGGGACTCGACACGGTTTCCCCCGTGACATCGGTCCTTTCTCCCTTGGCAGAGGGAGGGGCAGAGGTGGCGTAGGTAAGGTCAACAAGGCTCTTGCCACCTGAAAAGCCTCTGGTGTCGACAGCGTTGGCAGGGGCACTCTCCCACTCCCAGGAGTGAGGGGAGGCTCTCTAACTGGAGATCTAGGCACCAGAGAAGACTCGACGGGCCGGGTCCAGTGCATCTCCATGCTCGACCCTGCTTGTATCGACAGCACTGGGGAGTGTCCGCACAATGCACACTACTTCTTCCTCTTTGGTGTCAGCGATGTTGCACGGTGCCGAGTCTAGGCCGGTGGTGCACTCTGCGCCGATGTCACGCTTAGTGCCGAGGTGGAGTGGGCCGGTTCAGACTCCGGGCGGAGCGCTGCCTCCATCAACAGGGCTTTCAACTGGATCTCTCAGTCCTTCTGAATCCTCAGTTTAGAAGCCCTGCAGATATTACATTTCTGTTTCCTGTGGGCTTCCCCCAAGCACTTAAGACAGCGGTCGTGGGGGTCACTGAGTGGGAAGGCCTTCCCGCAGGAGGCACACGGCTTGAAGCCCGGCGACCGGGGCATGGCCCAGCCACTCTAAGTCCCCACAGGGACTTGCCTTATCTCTAACTACCCTTAACATCTACTTAACTAACTAAAACTAACTTAGAATACCAAACAAGTCCAAACAAGGGGAATAGGACTTGCTGCGAGCAAGGCTAGTTCCAGCAACCATCACGGGCGAAAAGAAGGAACCGAGGGAGTGTAGGACCGGCAGCACCTCATATACCGCGGCATGTGCGCAGGGATCCAGGGGGCACCAGAGCCAGCCCTATGGGATCTGCTAAGGGGAAAAAAGTTCTGGGTAACCATGCACGGAGGCATGCACACACCTATAGTGGAATGGACATGAGCAAGCACTCGAAGAAAATTTAATTTGGAGATTTTTTTTTAAAATCCCAGTTCTATGCATGTATGCACGGCTCTTACTGCACACCTATGCACAGGGCTTTACACGTGAATTTATAGATAGATTTAGATGAATACATTATGTGATAGTTAAGGTTAGATTTATCTTTGCAAAGAATGTAAGTAAAAAATAATCCCCAGCGCCTCATCACACAAAAAGCTATATCATATAACAATTACTTTGCTATAAAAATATAAATTTGATTCATTTTTAGGGAAATACCTGAACTCTGAGTAAAATTATGATGATTTAATAAAAGGACATGGTGATTTTACTGGAATTAATGTATGCTGCTTTACTTCATCATTCATTACACAAAAATAATCAAACAACAGTAACAAGAGAATGTTAGTTAATCTTATTTAAGTACAAACACAAAAAATAGAAATGGTCTGAAATGAGAATTCTGTCAGCCACAATGGAAGAATCAGGTTAACTAGAGGAGATACAAATGCATTACAGACTCCATTAGATCTATTGTCATCAAACTTTTTCATTGGCTTCATGACAGAGTCATTAATAACAAATGTAGATCAGCCACTTCCAGAGATTTTTATTTATTGATATTTAGTCTAGCAAGCTGCCTTTTCTGGAAACACATTTTCACCTTTATGGCCCAAACCTTCAAATTCTTATTCACATAAATAGTCCTTATAAATTCTGATGAATTCACCTGCCCATTCAGTTTGCTGGAATTTTATTTGCTTATTTGAATGCACATGGGCAAGCAAAGTTTAGACACAAGAGAATTAACAGAAATCAAAAACACCTGCATAAACCAGCACAAATGTATTTGGGAGAGAATTGACCCTGGAAGATTTGTCACAGCCATTTGAAAAACTCTATTATTTATAGAATGGATTTGTCAAACAAGAATGTTTATTGATAATCTGTTTATAAAAAACAAAGATCCTTTTTTCATAATGTTCATCAAGATTAAGTGGTCAAATCAAGGAACAGAAACAGCATGAATGTGACTTAAGTAACCACCCACAGCACGAGCAGTGAACAACAAATAGTGATCAGTTCATAACCAAACTGAAAAGTAAAATTATTTGCGCAACCTATTTGCTAAACAATTTTTAATAAACAAAAATGAATAAAAATTGTGATTTGTTTGCACAAAGTTCATAAAAAAAGAAAGGCAAAGTTCATTTGATAAAATAGTCACATGGTAGTCCCAATGGAATCAATAAGACTGCTCATGAGAGGAAGCATAATCGGATGAGTATGGATTAGTGGCATCAAGCCTCAAACTATATCCAATTAAGTCTTCTACAAAGGAAAAGAAAACTTTTACAAGCATCTCCAAAAGGGTAAAAGCCAGATTCAATTACTGTAGCCTTTTGTGTTGCACCAGATGGTGGGTGTAAATCAATTCTTTTAAAAACAGGGGAATACTTATCAATTTATCAGTTTCTATTTAAAAAAAAAACTTCTTAGGAACACAGAGTTTGGAGGAAAGTATTAAGATATATGTGAACTATTAGATAATTGGCTCTAGAGAATATGTGAATAGTCTAATCTTATTAATTTTTTAACAGCTGGATTATTTTTTTTTTCTTCTTTTCTTCCTTCCTTTTTTGGCACTTGCTGCCTAAATCAGTCAAATGGAAGGAGAAAAGAGAATAATTGGAATAATTTTAACCATAGTTCTAGCACAGGCCACTAAAGTTATTTAACAGTTCTAAAGTTAACCTTATACTTTTAATCTTCTTAGATAATGATTAATGAACAAGGGTTTATAAGAAATGTTGACCTATCTGTTCTATTCAGGTTCTTATACTGTGCCCATCACTGTGGTATTTTAACACCTACTGGGACATTGCTGTATTGAAATGAAAAAGAGCAACTTGAAGTACATATTTTAACTTTTCATTTCCCCATCATTTCAAACATTAAATTAATCAAAAGTGAGGAAAATACTGAGGGAAAAAAAGTCATAGTCTAAAAGCAGAGAGATTAACATTGGGAAAGCAAAGTGTTTGAGAAAATGTTCCAATAAGACAACATTATAGTGAAAAGTTAATTCCCTCCATTAATCCCCCAAAGGTAATGTGAGTGACTTATTCTTTGTAAAATAGATTGTGCATAAAGAAGTCAGGTTCTAATAATGAAGTGACAAGTAAAAGGTGTATGAGAAACCCAACTTTCATCTACTTATAATCTTTCTAAAAAATCTGCAATGGGACATTGATTTATCTTCTGTAAATGGGCTTTTATTGAATAGAACATTTTACACTAACAACCAGATTTCTAGAATTTGATCTTATAAGCTTAGAAAAATATGCTATACTTGTAGTCATCGATGCAAACAGAGGGAAGGATACAGGTGGCAATATGTCTCTGCCAATATTTTGTTGTTCTTCTCTCTCCCTTAGATGTGAATCCAATGTATTCTCAAGTCTTGGTTTTTCTTACTCTCCCCCCAGCTTATTAATGTGTCTGCACTACAGCTTTTATTTTATTTTTTACTCCTAAAACTTCATTATATTTAACAGATGAATTCATAGATAATATACAGAGGGTATCTGATAGTATTCAGTGGGTACCATGTGTCTTGCTAGCAAGTTAGACTTCATAACGCATAATTATTAACATGACATAAGTACTCAAGTGAAGGACATATGTTGTGCTTTGATAAGAAGTATTAGAATTTTTATTCAAGCCACAGAATAAAAAGTCCTTTTTTCTTGAACTTATGACAGACCATGGTATTTATGACTAGAGCAGTTTGAGTTCAATTTATAAACATTTAGAAGTGTTTGCTATAAATTTCCCGAAACATGACATCCATAAATTGTGGACTAAAAATGAATTACTACAACAACAAAATCATTCAGTACCATTAAAGTGACACTAATTGTACTGAAAATTGTACTTACTAACTTGAATGGTATTATTTGAGCACAGGGCTAAAGAGCTTGTCTGCCTGGTTTTATACAAATGGCATCCTTCAGTACATGCAATACATTCAGCACAAGTAAGTCCAAGATATCTTTCTTACATTTTGATAGTGTTGTATAATGACAGAGATGTAACTATGACATACAAAGTCAAAGAAAGAGACCCAGCAAACACCTTGTTAGAAGTTTAGGCTAGAAGGGAATGGTAGTCAACATCAGGTCAGGATCTAAGAGGAGCCAGAGTGACAGTAGGACCACTGAATAACATTTAACATCTCCACCTAATCATTAACTTTACCCTCTGATTTGAATATCCCTTGGTAATTAAAGCTAATGTTATCCTGACATACTATGAATATATTTGCTTTTTAAACAATTGAAAATACCTAAGTAGACTTAGAGATTTTTAAGAAATATTATTGCTCCCTTGCTTGATAAGGCTTGATATAATTCACAAGCATAAAACAAAGATATATTTTATCTCTATCAGGATGGTAAAAAAATACTGAAAATCTATTTTAGAACCCAAAATTTAACTCATCGGAAGTCATTTAAAAGTCAACATTTCCCAGTTACTGTGTGCTATTTTATCACAGGTATTGTAAGTATATAGGTAATTTAGGTACAAATTAAGAAACAAACAAATATCAATATGTAAATGATTGTCTGCAGGACTCTACTTGCTAAAAGATTTCCTCAGAAATATCATTTGACAGCAGGAACCCATTTCAAAGTAAAAAGCATCATCATTTCTAGATGATTCCAATCAATCTGTGAATGTTTTCTTTCCCCACAACTCATTAGTAGACACGGCTGAAAGTGGTAGGATGAAGCAAGCCTCTCTGCAAGGTCTTGTGTTCTGGAGCTTTGCTGAGGAATTTTATCGCTGACTTTGGGAGCCCCACAGAAGGAGAGTGTTAAACAGCACAAAGAAGTGTGAATGTGGTGAGGAGCACAGGGAATATAACCAAACCTTCTACAAATCAGAGAAACAGTTCCAATTTTGTGAGGATTAAAAAAAAAGAGAGAGAAAGATACATGACAGTTCTTTATTTTTTCCAAGGCAGTTCACCTATCCCTAATTGAGATATGGATAAATGATAGTGGAAAGAGACCACAATATCATTTTCCACTTATACCTTTAGATCTAAATCTCAACACAGATCTTTAAAGATAAATGGCTAGGGAGCAGTAAATCACTGGGACCCCACATCCAAACTTCATAATATACTTAATACCGGTTTGTTAAATCGAGAACATTTCTTTCTTTCACGATATCTAAGCTAGCGTAGACCAGCTCCCTACAGCGAATCTAGCCTTTAACTTTAAGTTAGTGAATCATAGCATGACATCAAATACTGTCTATTCCTACTCATCAGCTATGATCTGTTAGTCAATATTAGTTGTCAAAATTAAGGACGAATAATAAAAAAAAAATTGAAGGTCACACAAAGCCAAGGTGTGGATGCTTATTGCTTATATAGATTTATGTTGTTCTTCATTAATGATAGCTGTCATTAAATGGTGTGTGGTTCTCACAAGTTGACACACTTTCATATATTTCTGGTACATGCAGAATTCAGCTGCATGTACTAAATTCACTGAAGTCAATGGAATTACATCTGCTTACCCCAAGGCTGAATATGGCTTTGGGTTTTATACTGAATTACTATTAGTTTAATTCACATATCATAAATTATAACACCGCATTTATCTTTAGCATGTGTAGCATTCTTATATATGTGGGAGAATAAAATTATAATAATAAAAAAGGAGGCTTAAGAACCTGAAAACAATTCTATATTATAGGTTTACAGAAGTCAGAGATGATCATGCACTCAGCCTATATTTTTTCATTCTTAATTTCAACCCATTACTCTTACAGAGGGCTTGAAAAATTTACCAAACACAGGCTTCCTTCTAGAGGTAGCAGATTTGCTAAGCTTTAATACAGAGGTGCGCTGAGCCATGGCCTTGCCCAAGCCATACCCTGTCTCTTAGGCCCATAGACTCTGTCCACCACTGGCTGACCTCAGACCCTTCAATTAATGCTGCCCCTGTTCTTCTCCTCTGTCCCCCACCACCACCTCCCCAATAAAACAACTGATGTTTCTTCTCTTTCCCCATTCCTAATAAATTAATGCTGGACAGGCCCTCTTTAACCCCTCAAATAAATCAATTTATGCTGGCCTCTCATCACATACAGTACTCTCTCCTGGACTGGCTACAGGGCTCCCCACCATGAGAATCCTCTGGGGTTGCAGAAGGGTTGAGATGCCCTCGCCTCTTGGACTGTACACCATTGTACACTAAACCAGGAAACAGGGGACCTGAGGAGGAGACCCCAGCTAACGTGAAAGCCAGCAGTGGTAGAAACTCTCTGGAACCCTAAATCAGGGCGCTTTACAGGGGCGTCCTGCTGACATCATCCCACCAAGCATATGGTTGTGGAAGATGGTGGGATCCCACAATCCCTGGGTGCCCCTGCAATGCCATCATCTGAGATCTCTGAAAGGATGACATGGTGGTGGTAGCAGTGGGGTCCCCACATAAAGAATCTTGTGCTGGGTGCCAGAAGCCTTCTTCTCCACTCCAAAAAAAAGAGACCTCTGCTGTGTTGGTGGGGTAGTATATTATCTATATTCAAGTCATTGCTTATTTCATTTTCTTGTCTTCATTTATTAATGACTCCTTTTTCCTCTACCAGTACTTTTCGCTTGATATATTTGTAAAAAACCTCTGTTATTCCCCTTAAATCTTTGGCTAGCATGATCTCCTTTTGCTTTTTTGCTGCTCTTCATTATTTTCTGCAGTCTTTAAAGTGCAATTCTACTTGAAAATTGACAATGTAAAATTGGCACTTTCTTACTCAGCAGACCTGCTCCCTGTGTATTCATTGTTGCTTACTACAATGTGCTTACTCCAAGGATAAAAATAATTTTTAATGGGTAATTTTAATTGGTCTTGTGAGACTTGGATAGCTACACTGAATAGCTACATTTATGAGACCTGGAGAGCTACACTATTCGTTTACTCATCACCTATAGAAATCTTGTACGGGCCACTGAATATGCAGAACATATTATGTTCTCAATTACTGTTTTATGTACTGAGTGGTGGGTAATAGAATGAGAGAACTCCCTAAACTGTCTTTCTGTCTTTCTAGCTCTTTTTAAAAAAAATAAACTACTGTGACAAAGCTCTTTCTCTACCTCGGTGGGTCCAGCACTTCCTTCTAGCGGTAGGTCAGGGAACTGCTTCACAACTTAGTGTTCTTCCACCCTCTATTTGTGTGGGAGGGTAATACAGCCTCTCTAAGATGGCCACTTCCTGCTGGGTCCCAGTCCTGTCTCTGGTTCTCATAGGCTCTTGCCTCTTCACTGGGGCTCTTGCCCCCCCAGTGAATGGCTGGTGGGAGGAGGTCCCCAGTCCCACCCTCAGCTCCAGGCCCCAACCCAGGGACCCTACAAGTAGCAGCTTTGTGCTGGTAGCTTCCCTGGGTTACTTCCCCATGCCCCTTGACTTAATGTCTGGACCCTGCTTGACCTCTGACAGCCCCACTGGGCATGGTAGTGCCAAACCAAATGTCCAGTTCTATCTTCCCCTTCTGGCAGGGTCTTTTCCCTCAGGTCTCCAGGCCTGGGAAAGGTCCTTTGCCCTCTTCGAGAAGGGTCTTTCCCTCCCCCAATTTTTGTACCTGCAGGGTTCTCTTCTGCCAGTATTCTGCTCCTTCTCCTAAACCCTCCTGGTTTGTGACTGTGTCTTGCCTGCTCACACACACTCTAGTAGCTCACCTCACTCTCACAACTCTAGCCACACTCTGTCTTTGGAGGGGAGACTTTTAACAAGTCCTGGGTGGGGCCTTGATTGGCTCTAGGTGTGTTAATTAACCTGGAGTAACCCCTGCTCAGCTACCAGGGGAAAAGGGACTTGCTGAGCCTGGGGCTGATATATTGGCTTTCTAGCACTATCCAGTAGTCATCTAGTCTTACCTTGTCACACTACTTACAGAGATGCTGCAACTGCAGCTAGCATTCAAACCATGTGCACACAGACTAGCTTCCTAGGGCCTTTTCCTAACACTTCCCTGTTGCAGCATATGCTACTCCCTCCAAGTCCCATGAAACCAGCTACAGTTACAATTGTACAAGCCTGTTGAAGACAATTAGTTATATCTATGCAATCTTACTGAATGCTAAGTGAGAAGAAAGAAAGATCTTAGAGTCACTGTGGATAGTTCTCTGAAAACTTCAGCTCAGCGTGCAGCGGGGGAAAAAGGCTAACTGAATGTTAGGAAATATTAGGAAAGGGATAGATAATAAGACAGAAAATATAATATCACTATATAAATCGATAGTGTGCCCACATCTTGAATACCATTTCCAGTTCTGGTCACCCAATCTCAAAAAGAATATCGTGGAACCAGAAGAGTTTCAGAGAAGGGCAACAAAAAACTATAAAGGGTATGGAACAGCTTCTGGGTGAGGAGAG
Organism: Emydura macquarii macquarii; assembly: GCF_026122565.2. Classification (NCBI taxonomy): domain Eukaryota; kingdom Metazoa; phylum Chordata; order Testudines; family Chelidae; genus Emydura; species Emydura macquarii. The sequence continues at coordinate 17,741,082 of NW_027131527.1, read as the reverse complement.
ACTACATCTATACAGCAAAGAAGAACCCACACTTGGCCCATGCCTACTCAGTCAACTCGCAGGACTTGGGCGGCAGGGCTGTTTCATTGCTGTGTAGATTTCCGGGCTCAGGCTGGAGTCCAGATTCTAGTATGCTACAGGATTCAGAGATCAGGAACACTCTTGCTGTGTCAGGGGCTGCCCTGAAAGGGGACTGAAAAAACTCTGCTGCAGCTGAACCAGCTGGGTGACAGAAATTGCTATGAAGCTCTACAGTGAATCGGGGGAAGAAGCTTGGAGGAAGAGGAACTTATACACCAGAAGCCTAGGAAAAAGATGATGCCAAGGCCCAAGACATGGTAAGATAGGAAGTAGTCCACAGAGGAAATAAGTGGTGTACATAAGCCAGACCTTGACTGCCCATTCACTGCCCTGAACTGGAACCCAGTGGAGAGGGAGGGCCTGGGTTCCCCTACCAGCCAACCAAGGAAGGTGGAGTGAATCTGCCCCTACCTGAGCAAGAGCTAGGGCTACTAAAATGCCCTGATAGCAGGGCAAGGTCTAGTGAGTACAAACTGAGAGAGAGAGTCCAACCTGAAGTTGAAGGACTATTAGTTGTTGAACTACTGGTTTACCCCAGAAGGAATAGGACTTTATGTGGCTTGGCTAGAGGGCTGAGTCAAAAGAAGCAGACAACCACAGGGGCTGAAATGAAAGAGCCTGCTATACCATGGCCAGTCACCAAGGGGTGCACAGGCTGGTGAGTCACATGCTCACAGAGATTTTAACTTAAGATAGCTGTGAAATAATTAAAGAGCCATAGCTAGAACAAAGCATAATGGACTCTGCCCAGAAACTAGCACCATCTAAGCAGAGGGTTCCACTGAGTATTGTTCTGAACAGGTGGGTGTGTACATCTGTGTGTGAAAAAGACAAAAGCGGGGACTTAGCAGCAGTCTCTGTGCTCAGACCTTCTGGCAGAGAGGGGCAGCAAACAGTTAGGGCTCTGATCCACAACCAGGAAGTCCCAAAGCAGTCTATAAACCCAGGATTTCTGGCAGGGTGGGGCAGCAAACAGCTATGGTTCTCAGGTAGTCAATACAGTCTAGGGGCCCAGGCAGGTGTGAGCACCCACACAATGGTGCCTAGTGGGGGGGTGTTGGCCATACCAGGGGTGGTGTGGCAGGGGGTAGGAGGACCATGCCCTACCTACTCCACCAGGTCCCAGCCCAGGGTCCTCACAGTGGCGGAGTGTTCCGCCACTGGATCAGTGGGTCTGCAGCCGAAATGCATCAACCGATGTTAAGGCAGGAACACAGCCGGACTGTAGTCGGCTATTTCTGGGCTACCTCCTTTGTAGTGTACCTGCAGCGTGGGGTTGTCCTCCATCTCCCCTGGGTACTCTGTGAGTGGCAGTCCCAGCAGCTCCTCTGCATCTGCGTGGTTGGGCACCTCCAATAGGTCTGGCCAGTGCGCAGTGCAGCTGGGGTCTGCCCTGGCTTCCCACTCCAGCAGTGGGTGAGAGACCTCCTCCTCCTCCAGCAGCTCTCTTCTGACTGAGCTGCAGGGCCTGGCTTTTATACTTCCCCTTCCTGTCTCACCCCTGGGCTTCTGACAGGCTGATCATGATGCACCCAGTTCCATCCACTACGTGGCGTGTGTCGGTCCCTCAGCATCGGCCTCTGAGGGAGGTCACACCTCCTCATTACACAATCCCCCTCAAGCCCAGCACCAGGCCTCCATAGCTAATTAGGCTCCCTTCCCCCAACCAAGACAGGGTATCCGCATTGGAATTTTCTTTACTTGCCTGGTGTTGCACTGTAAAGGTGAAGGTTTGGAGGAACAGGTACCAGCACATCAGCCAAGCGTTGGTGTCCTTCATTTGCTTTAGCCATTTCTGGGGGGGATGGTCAGTCATTACAATGAAGGGGCTCCTGAGGAGGTTGTAATGGAGGGCCTTCAAGGCCCATTTGATGGCCTGGGCCTCTTTCTCGATCACCAAATAGTTGTATTCCCAGGGAAAAAATTTTCAGCTCAGATACAAAACTGGATGTTCCTCTCACTTGATGTTCTGGGACAGAAGCACCCCAAGACCTACGGCTGATGCATTGGTCTGGACTACGAAACTGTGGTTGAAATCCGGGCTGTACAGGACGGGCTCCTGATACAGGTGGTGCTTCAGTTCTTCGAAAGCTATCCCACAGTCTGAGATCCACCGTACTCACAGGAGCTGGTCTTTTCTGAGCAGCCCCATCAGGGGATTGTGACTGTTGCAAAATCTAGGCTGAATCGCCGGTAGTAGTCCACTAGTCCTAGAAATTGCTGTACTTGCTTTTTAGATGTGGGAAGTGGGTGATTGTGGATTGCCTGTACCTTCCCGATAAAGGGGCATACCTTGCCTCATCCCAAGTTGTATCCCAGGTAAGTTGTATCCTGTCAGCCAATCTGGCACTTTATCGGGTTTGCAGTGAATCCGGTCTCCTGGAGGGTTCTCAAGATGGGCGCTACCTGGTTGAGTGGTTCTTCCCATCGACAACTGTAGTTTATGACATCATCCAGGTACACAGCCATGTATCTGAGGTAGGGGAGAAGAAGGCAGTCCATTGGCCTCTGGAAGGCTGTAAGGGCCCAGGGAAGGCCGAAAGGCTTTCAGGTAAAATTGTAAAGTCCACTGGGGGTGGCGAAGACAGTTTTCCTCTCTTGATTCCGACATCAGTGGCATTTGCCAATATTCCTTGGTTAAATCGAGGGGGTTATATACTGTGTCTACTCACGGCAGTTGAGCAACTCGTCTACCCGGAGCATCGGGTAAGCGTTAAACTGGGAGATTGCACTGACCCTCTGGGAAGTCTATACAAAAGCATTGTGTGCCATCAGTGTATGACCTCTCCAGGGCGGGTGGTGATGGAGTGATAGACCTCAGTGGTTTGCCCAGGCAGGGCAGTGAAGGTTTGAGAAAAGGCCTTGATTAGGCTTTTAGCTTGCTTGACCTGAAGGTAGTAGGATGAGGATTCTATTCCCCGGCTCGAAGTCCTGTTCATGTATGCCCCAATTGTACCCTTATGCTTGGGCCTCCTGGGTGGCTAGTATGTTCTCCTTTGTGAGGGACCCCATCTAGATGAGGTGTTCTTGCAGCTTGAATATGTATTGGAGCAACCTTTACAAAAGCAAGCAAGAAAGCCAAGCAGCAGTCTATGAGCACAGTGTGTGACCCTATAAAAAAAGCTAGAGAGAGATCACTTTTCGGTCTGGTGTTGGCTAAAGAGGCTGTTAGTTAGGTAATTAATCTCCTGTTTCTGGTTCCTCCTGCATTTGCAACAGCAGAACCTTGTAACATTCCTTATAAATAAACAAGACTGCACCAAAGGGGAAAAAAAACCTACCAGATTTCATTATCAGTTTCTTCTCTCATCTGAAACAGGACACGGAACTTTCACTAGCCCTAGGGTCAATAAGGGACAACAATATTTTAAAGAATATGTGTTGAACTTGCAATCTTTTGCAGCCTGGGAAAGCTGCTTCCTCTTATGAAAGACAATTCATATTTTTACATGTAATTAACATAGCACAAATATTGAGACTGACACTGAAGCAAAATTGTGACTTTCCTCATGCTTGAAATATGGCTTACATAGTTCAGCAGCAGCCATTTCAAAGTAATTACATTGTGTCATTGCTCTTCACTAAAATATGTTCCAAGGAAGCATCCGGGGTACCACTTCTGAAGAAAGAGTTTTGTAAATATGCTCAATGGGAGGTCCTCCATTTATTAAAAACAAAACTTCCACACCAACCATTTCTCACAGTAAAAACTGCAGTGTCAAAATTTTTTTAATAGGACCTGTTTCTTAATTGGTTCTTCTCAGATTTTTGTCAGTGTTTATCACTGTCAATAACCTGCTGTTTTACTTCCAGGAAACTGATGGGAATAATATTAAGAAGGAATGTTCATACTTCAGCAATGATTCAAAATCTCTCTCAGCATAAAAGTATCTTGAATAAAAGTCCAGTTACTCTTCTCTTTACTTCTTTTTAAAGTGTTAGTATTTTTCCTGCTACAATAAAATGACTAGCATTTTTATTATAGCTTTCAAACTTGCTATTATTGTGCCCTAAAATGAATTCTATTTCTACTGCCATTAATGCTAACGTTAGCGATGTATACTTCAGAGATACAGCTAGAATATATCTAAAAACCTTACTTTTATACTTTGTCATATCTTTGTCCAACTAGATATACAAATTATGCAAAATGCAAACTTTAAAAGCCTCAATTACAACCGGTAATTTAAAGAGTCTTACATTTGAACTTTAAAGTGCTTTTTCAACTTTATATGAATACTTGTGATATTAAAGTCTATACAACTTCTCAAACTGTATATTTTCTCCACATAAAAGCTTGCAGTATATTTTAGCTGCAATCATTGATTTTTTGGTACTGTTTCCCAAATGTAAACATTTAATGTTATTCTGTAGCACATAAGACATAGCTTTGCCTGGTTACAAATTTATGCAGCAGATTGCTGTTTTTGAATGGCTTTATTTAATCTGTAATTGTCACTATGAAATGTTCTGTTCTTTCTTTTCTCCAGTGTAAGGGGTTTATTCTGTCAGGGCACACACCTAACTCCTATTAACATTAATAGGAAGTACATGCTGCACATTGACTGATAAATAAATGACTCGCTCAGCAGTTCCCAAACTGTACCACCAGTGGCACTCAGACCACCTCCCAATGGTACGTGTCCACCTACTGGGCCGCTCCCGCCCCCAGCCATGTGGTTGCCCGGCCTTTCTGCCCCTCTCTCCCCACCAAATCCAAGCAGGTAGCCTGGAGCCGCTCCAGTGCCAGCCCTGCCCCCAAGCAGCGTGGTGGCCACACCCCCTTCCCTTCCCCGGCCCTTCCCCCGGCCCCTATAGGTGGTGGTACTACAGATGGTGGCGTTTTATGTTGGTGGTACGGAACGTGGTAGAGTTTGGGAACCGCTGGCCTAGCTGATATATTTATTAAAAATATCATATAGTATTCAGCACTACATCTCAACAAAAAGTTTTTTTTTCTTTTTTTTTTTTCTTTTTTTTGTGTGTGAATGAATTCCATATAGTGGCTCTTGATAGAAATATTCAACATTAGCTACATAATTATTAATGGAATATATAATTTTATAATCCAGAATGAAGCAATTCAATTTAAAATGGCACTCAGAAGGGGGAAAAAAGTACAACTTAGCCAATTTTCCACTACATTACTTCTATTATTACCATTGGTTTTGTGGTAAAAATTTGAGGTTCTGAGATACAAGAAAGGTTTGTTCCTACTAAATTTACCCAGATACTTTGTATCCTGTTTTACGTGGAGCTTTACAGAATGCTACACTTTAATGAATACTTTCATGAGCAAGTTTTTTGTAGTTTTTTTTCCCTACTGAAGTTTTGAAATCTTGAATTCAAATAACGCCCACTACTGATCTCTCAATCCTTACACAGTCTAGTTTAATATGAACCGTTATGGATAGTTTTATTTTAAGAATGTGTTTGAGCTACAGAATCAACACTTGTACCATTTAAAAGAATATATTTCCTCTATTATTGAATAAACATCATCATAGAAAGTACAAGAAGATTAAGATAGTCAACATTTAAAGCCCTGTCTTCTTCTAGTGAATTGCATATACAATTCAATAAATGCATTTATGATTGTCTTCTTCAATTGCAACAAGAGCTGATATAATTGCTACCTGTTCTGTGAAAATTGAATGCGTAGGCATGGTTTTGTAATAAAATGTCAATCTTCCTTTTGCCATGTTTATGAGGTACAACTGAATTATATATACTATTAAAAAAACCACAGCCCTGCATATTCTGTTTCTATATTTGCTGAAAAATTTAACCTTTGCAACATGGGAGAGAAATCTGATCAATTTTAGTCAAATTTCAGCTCATACATGAGCTCTGGGTTTTCTTCCTCAGTTCTGTGTAAAGTGAAACTGGCAAATGTTGGCTTATCATTGGTTCTATGTCAGAGCAATGGTACAATTATTTTCATTATACGACTCAAAAACACAGTCTTTTCCTGAAACTTAATGGATGAATAAAAGCAGGGGGAGAACTCAAAGTCTAATGAAATAACTTTATGGGTATAACTTTCCTCTTGTGATCAACATTATACACAGTCACATCACAGAGTGTTGAGTGTAAAGGAAAAAAATATATATATATATATATATATTTTAATTGTGGCTAAATTATGGCACAATAGCTGTGTTTTATAACCATTTCTGTTACTTGGTTTTCAAGCTAAATGCCAGGGTCTCCAGTGTTCACTGTCTATTCCGTGCTTACTGCTTTTTAACAGGACAGAAGTTGTGCATAGTACAGAATGGGGATTTTACATATGAATCTGGACTTATTTCCTTGTCCATAATTTGTTACAGAGTAAACACAAAAAGTTAGAATCCATGATGTCCACTAAAACAAAGTATCACTTCAACACTTCTTTCTGCATCCCATTCCTTTATCATAGCACATGGAAATCAGAGTTGTAGATGCAAAAAATCAGAAATTGATCCCATCACAGGAGGTAAATGGTGAACAACAAGGATGAATTCTTGCATTGTGAAAGGAGAAGATGGCTCTACATTTCATTTGTGATTAACTACTATCTTATTGTTCAAGAGGAAAATGTGATTTGGAGTGAGGAAGAATAGTTTTATATTCTCTTCACCTATAATTGATTTGTCTTCACCCCTTTCATTGCTTCTAATACAAACCTCATTTTCCTCCTTTATTTTCTCTCCTTTGTTGAACTTCCCCTTCTCCAAGCATCCTACCTTTTACAGAAACCAAAACCATTGTTAACTGACTTTACAGGGACAGTACAATAAAGTACAATAAATGTCATTATATTTATCAATGGTATGACCTCACTCAGAATACTATGTTCCGTTTTGATCTCTCCATCTCATAGATACAGCAGAAATAAAGATTAATAACAATCATTAGGGACATGGAAAAACACGCATATGAAGTGCTATTGGAACAAATATGGGCAGTATAGCCCAGAGAGGAGCAGAAAAAAATGTGGCATGATAAAAATATACAACATAAAAAATAATATAGGAAATGTAAATTGGGAACTTTCATACAATACAATTAGACTGTGGCACTCATTAACACAAGGTATCGTAGTGACCAATAACTTGTCAGTATTTTTTAAAGTATCAGGTATGTATATGGATAATAAGACTGTCCAGAGTTATAATAATAAATATATTAAAAACAAAAACAGCACACACCCCAGGAACATAAGCCCTCAAATTTTAGGGCAAAAGCCAACTTCTAACTATTGGGACTAGAGAGAAATTTCCTCATGGGATAACCTGTCTCCAAACTATCTGCTATAAGGCTTCTTCCCCTGAAGCAATTGCTAGAAGTCAGTCTTGGAGGCAGGATACAGTACTAGATGGACTGCTGGTCTGATCTAGATTGGCATTTCCTGTGTACCTAAAGCTAATCATCAGGAAACATAGGAGAATGAGACATAGAAACAGGGATGCATTTTAAAGTGGAAGGCTGCATCTTCATTAACATTTTTCTTTAAGGTGCAGGGGTGCTAAATCCTTCCCCACCCCCAAAAAAGGAATAGTCATTTATTTGGATCCAGTGCACTGGTAAATGGTCTTCATGCTAGAGCTGGTTGGAAACTTTCTGGCTTTGGGGTTCAGGGAGAGGGGGGCAGAAAATGCAGATTTGTCAAAACCAAAATGGTTATAGAACTGAATCATTCTCCACGAAATTTCTCTATGGGGAGGAGGGAGAAATCACCCCAATCTAGCCAATAGCACAGTGGTTAAAAGGCACTCACCTGGGATGTGGGAAACTCAGGTTCAAATCTCTGGTCAATTCAGACTACAATCTTGAATATGGGTTCTTCTGCATCCCAGGCTAGGGGCTCTAATCACATCTAATCTATTAAGTACTTTGTGGTGGGTTGCATTCTTTGGTTGGAACAGAAATCCATTCTGGACTTCAGAAACCTTCTCAAGGAAGGGATACTCTGCCTGACTGGAGCAGGGACTTGAACCTGGGTTTTCCACAGCTCATGTGAGTATTCTGACCACTGTGCCATACAGTCAGTCTCTCTGTCAATGAATATTTAACTATTTATACAAAGCGGAGAAGCTCTAACAGGAGGGATGAGGGAGAGACAGACCTGGTTAGGGCACTGCGAATGAGGCAGAACAGGATCTAGAACCTGGTCTCCCACATCCTAGGTGTATGCCCTAAGCACTCAACTGTTGGGTATTCTGGGGTGGTCTTGCTCTCTCATTGTTTGGTGGAAAAGGTCTTGTTTTTGTTCTGCATGAGAATGGGATCAAATGTTGAAACATCAGTTTCACCCAAAAACGGAATTCTTGTTTTCCAGTTATCCTTAATTCATGCCAAATAATATTCATGCCAAAAAATACTTCATGCCAATATTCAGGACTGGGCCTCTTCAGCCTAAATTCTACAATTCAGGTCTGTGAATCCTCTTACCCTCCTCCCACAAGGGGGAAATGAGGAAGCACATGATATGAAGACTCCTGTCTCCCCCTCCTTACTCCAAGCTAGTAAGATCCACCAGTTCTCTTCTTAGTCTCATATTTACCTCTGAGAACTGGTTTTTTGAGGCTCTCACCTGCACTGGACACCAGCAACAATTTGCAATTAAATTACAAACTCACTTACAACTTTTAAATGGTGCTTATGCCTTATTTACCTAAAACTAGCATCCAGGATGCTGCAAGCAAGGTGAAAAACACACCAGACCCCTTCTCAAACCTTCTCTGAAGGAAAAACTCCTTTCTGACACCAAAAACTGGCAATTGTCAGACCCACAGCATCCTGGAAATAGAGTTTAAACTATAACTCCATTATAAGGCTGGGCTGCAACTGCATCAGGCTGACTGCTGAATGCCCTGATGGCTTCACATACAGGAAGATCAAGACACATGCACAGCTTACCCAGTGACAGCAGAGAGAGGTAGTGAATTCTTCCCTCTCCTCTGCCTTCCTTCTCCCCCTCCCCCATCGTCCAGGGCATTCTGGAGAAGAGATGGGGGAGAAGTTCCCTGAGCACCTAAGCCTGCATCTACCTTTCCCTTCTCCTCTCAAAAACCAGAGGTTGCCTTTCCCTGTCCCGGCAGATCAAACATTTGCTCCCCTGGAGAAAGGAGGGGAGGCATTTTTCCTACTTTAGTAAGCCCTATTTAGACTTCACTGCAGACTTTTAATGAATATCTGAAATGTCTCCCTCTATCATAGAAGTGGAAACATGATAAATTATTTTTAAAAGAAGTCTGACCAAGTGTACAACCATATCTACAGATTCTAAATTCTTCTAAACTTTTGATGAAATTTGCATTTTCTTGCAAGCCTGGATAAGTGTTCAGAGGTGCAAAAATCTGCAATGAGTAACTAGAAAATGTGTACACCACCTTCTCACAGAAATTGTGTGTGCCAGATTTCAGCTGATAATACGGAATAAAATTAAATGGAAGTTTCTAGATCAAGCTGACAGACACGGCCACACAAAAAACTGAAAAAATATTAAAGACTTTTCAAAAAGTGAAAAAAATTACATTTCATCCTTCATGTCCATATCACAGAAAAATTTTATCTGATTAACCTCAATCCTTCCCTACCCATCCTCCCACGAAAAATTGTATTCTGGCCAAAAAGCATAACATTCAAAAGAGCAAGAGGAAGCTAGAAAAGAGGGTCAAACTGGGATTATATTAAAAAGTGAGTCATGTTAATAACAAAAGAATCATTGCTGTGCCTCCATAATATCTGATCTTCTGAAGTGTAAAAGGAAGATTACTGAACACCAGCCCACTGATCATTACTTTCTTTGATGACAAAAAATAATACTTAAATTAAAATTAAACTCATTGCCTCCTGAGGGCAATGTTATCTATAAAAGAAGCCACCGAAAAGAGAAGGTCCTTGTTTGTATTTCAAATGTGGATGCACATGGATACCATGCATGTTTTCATCAGCAGAGTCTGTTGACCCACATGTGCATTGTACATTTCCCTGTACTCCAGGTGAGGTTATAAGAGGCCATGCGGGGCGAAGAACCCTCAGACACCCTCTTACCACTGAATAAGCTGTCCACAGCAGGGGGGATGGTGGACAGGTATTGGAATACAAATAGGGACCACACATCTCAAAGAACCTCCAGTTACAGGTAAGTAACCTCCTCTTCTTCTTGGAGTGATGATCCCTATATGTATCCCAAACATGGGTATGTATGAAGCAGTGATCAGACTAGAGGTGGTGTGAGGATGTGAGAGGTATTGCCGATTGAAGGACGGCATGGCAGACAGCCGTGTTCATCCCTTGGTTCATGGCACAGTGGGTGTTGAAGGTGTGTACAGAGTGTCACATCATCGCTTGGCAGACATTGTGCTGGAGACGTCTGCCAGGGAGGCAGAGGTGGTCGCTTGTGCCCTCGGGCAGTGTAATGTTGGACTGTGCACAGCACTCCATGATGCATGTAGAGATCAGTTTGGATATGTGCTGTGAGGAGATGGCTTGCCCCCATGATCAGTCTGAAATGGTTATGAAGAGGTGTGGCGAGGCACAGCAGGTGCAGGTCTGGTCTAGGTACAATGTGAGCACCCGTCTAATGTCCAAGGAGTGTAGAGTCCTGGCAGTGAGAGTAGCATGCAGTTTAGGATGGAAGACGAGGAGATGGATTGACTGGCTGATGTGGAATTCAGACTGTTTTCGGGTGGATCTTAGAGTAAAGGCAAAAGGAAATTTTGTCCTTATGGAAAATTGCATATGGGTGGTCAGCCATCAAAGCGACCAATTTACCACCAGGGTTTGAAAGCGGTGTTGCTTGTCCTGTGGGATCTCCTCCAAGAACTCTTCCAGCTTGGCATAATTATTGAAATCATACTTTGCCAGCAGAGCTTGGTAGTTCAAGATTCAGAACTGCAAGGCCTCAGAAGAGTAAAGTTTGCACCCCAGAGGTCCAAACACTTGGCCGCCCTATCTGGAGGAGTGGAGGTGTGGGATTGCTGCCGAGCCTGTTCTGTCACTGTATGCACTACCAACAAAGCCGGGGTATGGGTAGGAAAAGAGGTAATCAGCTTCTTTGGATGGCACCAAATATCTGAATTCCACCATCTTAGGCATTGGTGTGCAAGACTCCAGTGTTTGCCAGATCACCCGTGTGGGTTCAAAGATGGCTTCATTAATGGGCAGGGCAACACGGGCCGGTCCCATCGGCTGAAGGATATCCAGCAGCTGATATAGTCGGCCCTGGACTTCTTCCAAGGGGATGCCCAAATCCACAGCCACTTGCTGTAGCAGTTCCTGGTGTTGGTGATGATCATCAGGAGGTGATAGGGTTGGGGGAATCAGGGCTTTGTCCAGAGAAGAAAAGGCCGCCATTGGGAACACCAGGACCAGCAACATTGGGTCAAACTTCAAGTCTGCTTCTGGGTAGGCTGTATGGTTCCGGCAGAGGGGCCCAGATGGAAGTGTGCAAGGCTGGCGAAGGCAGGCACAGGTGGTGATACAAATCCCATGGGGGCCAATGTGCCCAGGGATTTGGTCCCGAGGATGCTGAGAATCCCAGTGATATGAATACCATGACAGCGGGACTGGAGCGTACCCTGCCTGGTGTGACGGTCACGCCCGAGAGTCCTAGCTATGCCAAGACACCGGGGAGAATGATGGTTCTTCTGCTGAAAAATCCTCAGAGTCCGAAGATATGTCCAGAAGCAGCAGAACCATAGGTCTGGGCAGTGCCTCAATTTTCGGGTGCATTCCCCAATCGAGGAAAAGCAGGGCATCCTCCAGCATAGGAGGCTGCAGAGCTGAGAGTACTGGCAAGGGTGGGCACGGTAGGTTGAGATGCACTGTAGGGATCAATCCATCTGGGTGTCCAGGACACATCCCACTGACGACTGAAGTGGGAGGGCTGTGTGGTGCAGAATGCAAAGACTCATGCTGAGGTAGAGGTGCATGCCTCAGAAGGCTGTTCTGTTTCATGGCCTGTCTGGGAGCCAATGGTGCCAGTGCCGCCTCTTTCTTTTTTGCTTTACCCCAACATGGGGAAACTTAGTAGGTAGTATGGTAGGTTCCATACTCGATGTCTTGCCCAACATGGCCTGGCTCAGGGAGGAAATGCTGTGCTACACAGTGGTCCTCGATGGGGATCTGGTGAAAGGGCATTTGCAGCTCTCTCGCTTGGCGTTGTCATGCATCAATGCCATTGGATCCGGGTGGGAGATGGTATGTGGGGTACTCACCACCAGCTCTGCTGGTTCAGGATTAGACTTTGCATGGGGCTGGAGAGCTTCCTCCATGAGGAACTTCTGGAGTCTCAGGAGATAAGCCTGATGGGTCTGGGTCAAAGGAATTATAGATGACACAGTGCGCTGCAAGATGCGCCTCTCTGAGGCAACAGAGGTAACAGTGGTGCTCATTGCTCACAGAGAACGAGCGAGGGTATGAAGCACAGTTTTTAAACCCTGGAATGAGGAGCATAGTCCGAACGGGGCAATTATCTACACTAATTTACTACAGGCTATGTACACAACTAAGACTGCAAACTGAACTACTAACTAACTATCTGCAACAGATTCTCATAGAGGCTACGAGCATGGGAAGAGAAGATTCCAACTTTGACCATGATAAACAAAAAATGTCTGGGATTTCTGGTTTATAAGAAAGTACAGACATTTGGTTTTGCTCCATTTCAAAATGGAACCAAATTTCAAAATACTGAAATTTCTCATGAACTAGATATCCCAAATTATGGCCAGCTCTACCATTGATATCTTGTGCTCTAAAGATGGTGGTGAGGTTGGAGGGGAACACTGGTAATAGTGGATCCCACTATGTGGTTGCTGCTGCATGCTGATTTGTAATGGCAACTCCTGTACCAGGCTGACAGATAAGATTATTCTCACTTCAGAATTAGGCACCCTTGGGCTGTGGTCTGTTTGTGCTCTGTAACTTTGATTTCAGTTATACTGAAGAGCTTTACATCTTTTATTTATAAAAATGTCTCTGATATTCAAAAAAACATATTTTAAGATCCCTGAAGCTGTTCTGTTTATGATCTTTCAGCAGGGGAAAGAATGAGAATATTTTGAGAAAAAGCACTGAATATTTGTTATCAGTTTCTTTTCATGGCCACTCTAATTTAATTTAATAAATTTAAGAACAATTAATAAACTAATAATACAAGAAAATGTGTTAAAAATCTTAGTGTAGTTTCTCACTGGAATGGAAATTTAAATAATCTCTGCAGCACAAGTTATCTGAGTACTTTTCTAACTGTCTTAAAAATTGAAATTGGAAGAAACATTAAATTCTGCTCAATGATTCTGCATGTAATACCTACTGAGATTAGACAGTTTTATCAAATTCATTTTATTAATACTTAACGCCTTATTTTTGTATTGTATTTAACTTAAAAAAATAAAGGAATGCCTTTTTGTCTAAAGAGATACAAGTGAAGACAGTGAAATCAGCTAATTAGTAATGGTTTTCAGAAAGTTGGCACTTAGTGGCAAAATTCAACAATAAGTCACACCAATCCAATTTGTGGATTTGCTTTACTATACCAAAGAATCCCCAACTCATTATTTTTCTGTTTCATTTTAAATAAAGACACCTTAAAGTGATGGGGTGTATTTTTATTTTCAACTAACAACATTCACTCTCTTATACCTTGTAAAGTAGTATTGAGTTCCCATTTCACTATGGACCTGCTCTTAGTGAAATCAAAAGGACTTATGCCATTGATTTTGACAGGAGAAAGATATAATCATTAAACTGTACGCATTTTATATTTTGCTTGGATATCCACTTCCTTCCTTCCAATCATATCAGCTGATTGCCATGGGTGAAGTGTTTTGTAGCCTTGCTGGTCCCAGGATATTAGAGAGACAAGTTTGGTGAGATAATATTTTTTATACATAGGCGAAGTTTGACTGCTAAATTTGGGGGGCAGAGAGTAGGGCGGTTAGATATATATGTCTAACTTTGGCCCTGGCCCTGCGCTTCTGGCCGGTGTGTGCTCCTAGCCCGGAGGTAGGCTGCAGCCACCCACCTTCCTGCCAGTCCCCACTGCTAGCCAGGACCCTAGCGGCAGCAGCCCTCCTGCGTGGTCCCAGCACACATCCAGGATGCGGGCTGCAGCTACCTGCTTCCTGGCTGGTCCCCTCTCCTGGTGCAAAGTTTTTTTTTGGGGGGGGCAAGGCCCCCTCATAAGTTTCGTGGGGCAATGCCCCCTCCAAACTCCACCCATGTTTTTATAGGACCAACTTCTGTTGGTGAGATAGACAATCTTTTTGAGCTACACAGAACTAAGGTAGCTTGAAAGCGTGTCTGTTTTACCAACAGAAGTTGGTCCTATAAAAAATATTATCTCACTCACCTTGCCATAGATGAAGGCAAATATTTCAGACTCAAGCCTCCCTTGCAAGTTTGTGCCTATTCCAGGTATTTCCTACCACCTCATTGATGATTGTTGGTGTTTGTGCCTAGAATTCAATGATAGAAAACCAGGAGCCCCTCTGAAGAAATAAGGGAATGAGTCTACTGTGCAGTTAACCTTGACTGACCTCATTCATAATACAATTTTATAGAAATTCCTTAAGTTTCTTATGCTTCCACGCACAAATACTCTTAAATCTGTATGTCTTTGATAGCTAAGACTTCTTTATCTCCTCAAGAAACTTACTTATCTCTTGTGCAGAATGGTATCATAAGCTTTTCTAACTTTCAAATATTTAACACAATTTTCCATGTCTACATTATTGAGTATGCTAAACCTTTAATTTATAAGTCCAAAGTGCACTTATCAGATGAATCAGATATACAGACATCCAATTATATCTAACTACCTATTTTGTTCATGCGAGCACTGATTTAATAGTAATCACTGTCATTCTCCTGTACCAGATATGGATTGGTTACACAGCTTCCTTCTGAGCAAGAGACATACCAGATGTGTTCAGTATAACAGTGTTTCTCAACCTTTTAAGTAGCAAGTACCCCCTAACTTTTGAACATTTTAATAAGTACCCCCATACTCAATTTTCCACTCTGAGAAATACAACCATTTTTCCCCTTTACCACTGGACAACTGTATTTCTTGTAAAGCAGGAGAGTTCTGAGTTCTGCAGTGCTGTGTGGCTGTGGCAGATCACAAAACCTCCATGCTGTTTCTCCCCTCCTTCCTCCATAAAGGAACAAAAGTCAATGCCAGCCAATCACTATGGCCTGATGGCGGGGTCACGTGGTGTTTTCCTCACACAGGCAGGAACTTGTGAGATATGAGCAGGCACTAGTGGCTCTCCAGAGTGGACAGCAGCGCTCTCCATGGCCGTCCCTAGGGGAGTGCAGGCCTGGGGCAAATCACACTGTGTGGGTCCCTTTTTAGATTTTTATACTGGTAAAATCTGGGGCTGTCATAGTTGCTCAGCTAAAGCAGTGAAATTCACAAGCAAACCTGTGGGTAGAGCCCAGCTCCAGGACTGGGCAAGCCACTGGGCTCTCTGCCTGGCTTTCTGGGCACCGGGCTTTGAGCTGGGGAGGGGAGCTGCCACCTGGGCAAGTTGCAGGCAGCTGCCATCTGGCTGCCAGTCTAGGAGGTGGGCGACTATCACCCAATCTGAGCTGGGGCAGAGGAGGCTTCTGCGCAAGCTGGGACTCAGGGATGTGGGCAGGCAGCAGGCAGCTGCTGCCCATCTTCAAGCTAGGGCGCAGGAGGCTGTCTCTTGGCTCAGAGCCGGGGCACGGGTGGCAACCACCCAGCTACAAGCCCAGATCACAGGGAGCAGGAAGCTGCTGTCGGGCTCCCACCTGAGAGCTGGGACCAGGTGGGATGCAGACAGCTGCCGCCCAAGCCGGCAGCATCCCAGCTAGGAGGTGGGACCAGGCAGGAAGCCGGAGGCTGCTGCCCGCCTCTCCAGAAGCTAGCGGCTGCCGCCAGCCTTCCTTCACTCGGTTTTTTGCTGAGTACCCCCTGCCTGTCTCACGTACCCCCAGGGGTACCACAGGTTGAGAAACTATGCAGTATAAGACCCTTTAATGTTCTCCCCTCATGTCTGAGGTGAGTTTAAATAAGGAATGTTACACACTTCATCACCTACTGGCTGAACAATATACTATCATTTATCATTCTATTTCAATCACTATAGCTGATCCTATCCTTAGACATATCCCACATATTTTAAGCCAGTCTCTATACCACCAAACATTTAAAGGTGCCTAACTATCTGCATCCTCAGCTGCATCAGGATTTCACTTAGTACATCTGAGGTGGGAGGGCAGTTGGGGACAACCATGTGCAAGTTTGCAATGGCCTCCTAAAAACTGTTGTAGTAACTGGATATCACTGGAGGGAAGCACACTTTTGCCACACCCACTATAGCCCCCAGCACATTCCCTTTGATGGAGGGAAGGTAGGAAAGAGTGGCATACAGCAGGTTATGTCAGCTTTATGCAATGAAGGGATTCCCCTGCACCATTTAGGGAAATTCCCAGCCACTCATCTAGAACAACATTTAGGCAGGTGTGTGACATTTAAACAGCACAATGCAGTCTCCTGGGGACTGAGTATCTGAATGAGCTCAAAAGGGAAGAAATAAATAAAACAAGCTATAATAATATGGACCAGTAGGCAAGGTAAGCACATTTCAAGACTAAGGGATCCTTCCCAATATTTAGTGCTTACCTTTCCCTTCCATTTTTTTAATATCTCTGTGCTAACTTTATGAAGGGCTACCCTGAGGTAAATAATGGACAGCTTTAATAAGCTTCTGTCATTCTGTATTAGATTGCTGCTGTTCTAAACAAGTCACTAGGTCAAGATAAGGGAAAATTGCTGGCAGGTCAAGCTTCTGTGACCTTTTGTGAATACACTAGAATCAGCACTTTCAGGCTTTTCCACAACAGTTAAAAGTGACAGAGAATGCAGAAGGCATGCTGAAGGAAACTAAGGCAAAGAAGGGGAGAAAAGCTAACTTGAACAGGCCTGGGTAAACAGATTCTTATACAACACTAAATATTGTGTCCCTACATTATTAATAGTAACTAGACACTTCGAGTTTTAACATATTCTTTGTTTAAAGCTAATTTATTTAGTAAATGTTATTTTTCTCCTAAATGAAATTTATTTAAAAATTATTTACCTTATACAATTTGTTTTAGCTACAGCAAAATGTATGACATACAGTAAACGGATATGAAATTGCTTTCTTGAACTGAAACAGAAACTAATTTTATTTCATTATAAAAGCATGAACTTGCTGCAGAACAATACTTCAGAAGGCTTTTAGACAGAAACTGCTATTAAGATACAACAGAGATGTCCATATATTGACATATTCCAAAAAATAATGGTGACAAATCTTTAAATAAAAATATCCAACGCTAAAGAAAGAAACTAATATTGTAATCCTTATTTGGGTAGAACTCTATTGACCTCAAAAGGAGTTTTGCTTCAGAAAATACTGGAGTATTGGGCCAATATACCTTCCAAAAATTTGCATGAATGAATGGGTTTAGATAGATAATTACACATTCTGTATCTATTTTACTTGCTTATGTGCACAAATTAAGTGTGAATTTTTGTTAATGTATCAGGAGGTCAAATAGTTTTCAGATGTCTCTATTGTAACCTCCTGTGAAAATTCTATACAGTGAGTATTTATTTTTCCTTAACCTGTGAACTGTATTTAAATAGCACGACTCCCACCTTAACTTTCAGCACAGAAGAAAACATTTTAGCATCTTCAGACACTCCTCCAATATAGAGTTTTTTGGTAAAGACAGGAGCATGGTCGTTTTCATCCTGCACTTCAATAAAAACCTTGGCTGTGTTACCTTTTAAAAAAAGAAGAAGAAATACATGTGAATATTTTGAGAATAAATTTTGAATGGCTCATGAAGTACTGATAAAACATATATCAACTGAAACAAATACATTGATCAAATTGTATAAACGAACAAAAATGCCTAAGTAAACTAATTGCACAGTTAGGCTTTATGTTATTCTTGCATGTTAAAACGTAAGTTTTTTAATGGCCACATCCTCCTCTTACACAAACAAAACTAATACTCAAAGTATGGATAAGAGAAGCATATTTTGGACATAAATCAAGGCCATTATATACATTTTTAAAAGACAGAGTAATGGTATTTTGCATTATTTTAAAAATCAGTATTTTCTCACTACTTATGATACAATTTTGGAAGCTTGGAGCTGAAATTTGCTCCCTTCTCAACTATTCACATTGATCCTTTAATAATACGATTAAAATATATATGTTACACAGTCGTATGTTAAAGGAATAATAAAAACATTTGTTGAGGTTTAGCAAAAATATATTATATATACTAGTTGTCAAGCCTTGATTATAAATATAATCAACTGTTTTTATAATTAACACACAACTTTCTTTTAAAATGTTAATTATTAGTAACTAATTAAAACACTTATTTGAATTTTAATGTCAGGTCAGCAAACCTACATAAGGAATATGTGCAACAGTGTTGGCAGGGGCATTTTCTATATAAGGAATTTTGCCAGCTCATAGCAGCATTCCACATTGCAGGCCAATGCAATACATCATGGGATGCTCTTTATATTTCCTATGATACACTGGCTTGCTGACATACAGAATATACCGATGATGGACTTGATCCTGTTAGTTCTAAGAATTCTCAATGCCTGTTTAATGTAATGTGTTAGGTTGCATACATCCAAGTGCAGGCTTGTGCATCAAGGATGTAGTCCACTGGTTGCTTAAATGGTGAACTAGGGTCCCGATGCTCCCTTCCTGCACATCTGAGGCCAAGATTAGCCCTTAAATTATGTTTTATTAAACCAATCTCAGTTACCACAATGAACAATAAAGACCATAAATAATCTCCTTTCTCCACAAGCAAAACAAAAACCTTTTGGCAAAATGTATGAGCCCATCTAGAGCAAAGATTAACTTTTACGGTAATCTGCACAAAGGTCATTTTGTCTCCGTAATCCAGAAAGAAATCACTATTGAAAACACTGATATCCAGACTGCATTTTCCATTGACAAATTACTTCATTTCAAGTTGGTTCTCCTACTTGGTAGTAATCAATGGTTATTTTGAGTGTTGTGCAGCACACTTACTTCATAGCAGTTGGCTTGTCGATCTGGTTTAAACACAATGGCGTACTAAAAAGAGTGCATCTTTAATAGAAAATAGACCACTTCCTGCTTTGGCAAAGGCACCAAAGATATTATGTCTAACTGAAGACCCAGACACTGAGAAACATGACGACTTTATAAAATCAACTGAAGTTTCAGAAAAACGTTCAAAGTACAGTAGATTTAAAATATATGAGTAGAGACACAAGGAAATGGCATTCCCTCAGCAGAATAATAAATTATTCCCTTTCCACACTGATCCATACAAATAAATATCAACAAGTTGTAGGTGCTGTCATTCCATGGGAAAGTTGCTTCATAACAAGCTAACTCCCTTCTACATGCAAAGAAGGAGCTATAATTTGACAGATAACTTTGTTAGATGTAGGAACAGTGTAAAATTTGGACATAACGTTACATACTTTAACAATCACTAGTCTGAGGCCATGTCTACACTACCCCTTATGCTGGCTAAACTTATGTCTCTCAGGGGTGTGAAAAAACACTCCCTGAGCAATAAAAGTTTTGCTGGCATAAGTGGCAATGTACACAGTGCTTTGTTGTTGGGAGAGCTTCGGTACAGCTGTGCCACTGTAAGCTCGCTAGTTGTAGACATGGCCTAAATAGATAAGGTAGGTTAGGTAATATATTTTACTGGACCAACTTCTGTTGGTGAGACAGATAATAAAATCTATTATCTCACCCAACTTGTCTCTCTAGTATCCTGGACCAACACAGCTATAACATCACTGAATACAACAATGGAAGATATCTCATCTGAATATATATTTTTATTAGAATGGTTCCTGTTTTGATTATTGCATTATTTAGCACACTAAATTACAAACAAAGGGCCAATATAAGTATAAAGGCTAGGAATATATCTCTTGTTACAGTGACAAAGTACTTGGATTCTTAGTATTACTACTGTAGTTTACTCAGAAACTGCAGCCCTGTCAAGAATAATGAAATTTCCAGGCAGCGCCTTCATTGCAGTTCCCCCCTCAGGGAAGAAAGATTTAAGCAGGATTACAGGTAATGTGTGTAAGTGACCTTGACCTGCTGAGTATAAACAGTTAAATTAATGGCTGACATTGGCAGACTACTGCTGTAGGGAAATTGTGTCAAGCTCATTGCTAATAGTACTGCAGCATTGCTAACCTATATGAGTTATTTGTAATGCAAATGAAGCATCTTTTTTCCTAATGCTTGCGATTTGCATATAAATCAAACTAGTTTTAGTGCAGTTTTCTATTCGATCTGTATTTTGCTAGAAAACAGTTTTTTTATTAGTTCACTGAGTAGTATGAATGTTGATGTACTCAACATCAGCAAAGTGCTCTGAAACTTCAAATAAAGGTCACTATATAAATGCTAAGTGCTATTTTTACTATGTCTACCAATTGCAGCTATTCAGAACCTTAACATTCTTCCATAATTAAACATTATGTACATATATTATGTTCCTGCAACTTTTAAATTTCACTCACATTTAATTTCACTAACACCTTCATTTCAGCTCATTACCTCATTTTTATGCACAGCTTATATTTCATTGACTCTGACAGACTTAGGAAAACACAGCATCTGTGAATTGCTTATTATTTAGCTCTTCCTTTTTATCAGGTTCCAATCTGCAGCTGAGTGCCACAAAAGGACTACCGACCAAACTACACAGATTCCTTCATCCTAAAATAGAGACAGCCTAAAGCAACACACATTAAAATTCTTCATCAGTAGTACTCATTGCACACAGATATATAGTGTGGCTGTTCAGCAACAGCCTGCATTGGGGATGAGAATTCCTGGATATGTTCTAGCTGACTCAGTCAGTTATCCTCTGGATCAGGGCTTTAACTCCCTTTAAGAGAATGCATGGTGTGCATTTTCCTCCTGCAGCATCTCAACTGTACAGGCTGATATAAAGGGAGACAGAGGTGGGACCATGCACCTATCATAGCCCTGCCCCTGTGGTGCGTCTAATTACAGCATCAGATTCTTCCTGTCCCTTTGCTCAGGGAGCACAAAGAATGGGATTGTGTCTGATGTTTGTATAAGGACATAAGGCAAGGGAAGGCACTTTGGCATGCAAGAGCAGAGAGGCAACAAGTTAATGTCTGGTCCCTAATATATAATGTACTAGAATATAGTGCATATACTAGAATACACTCTTGCAGTTAAAACACTTAGAAGGTATTTACTGTCCTCTTCTGAGAGCAAATGTTTTATGCTCCACTATGAGAAATGCTTCAGTAATTACTTTATTCTTAATTACTCTAGGTTTGGAATCCATCTTTCCATATACATTATTTTGCATTATATACATTAGATATGAGTTTGATCAAAACTGAAGTGATTACTCTGAGTAAGATAACATGTGACTAGACTCTAACTTTATTTATTTAATGAGAAAGGAAAATTGAGACAGAAGGTTTTAAACAGAGACCTGGATAAACTATGTCCAGTTAGACAAAAGGTTCTGTGAAGGACCATACTTGAGTATGGTTAAGTAGTAGTAAAGAATTTGAAGGGCAGCTATTAATCACTGTTAAAGGGCTATTTTCTCCTCAGTGGACCATTTCCTGAAGGGTGAGGAATGCAGCTTCCCAACCCCTATTATGTGTTTATCTTCAGAGAGCTGTTTTGGAAAATGGAGGGATACTGCCCTGGATCAAAAGACTTAATAAGCAGGTCAGTTAAGGGAGACAATCATCTGTCTCTCTCTAGACACAACAGCATGAGGTTGCCACAGTGATCAAGGGAAGGTCAGAGAAGGAAATTGTTTTCAACTAATGTAGAGTTTCCTGTCTTCAAGGCAATTAAACTAAAAGGGGAGCCTGCCTATTTGGGCTTTGGATAAGTATTCAGAGGAGGTATGTTATGCAACCAGTTTCTTTTAATTTAATCTGAGTTTCTCTCTATTTTAAAATAGTCTTATTTTTAAGAAAAATAATGGCTTGTGGACTTTTCATACAGATTGCTTCAAAAGATATCAAGGTCCTTCAGCCTCTCAGGTGACAATAGGAGCTTCTGGAACATAACTCACACTCAGGTTCAGTCTTAAATGTCCTCTCTCAGTGAGATGTACTGTATATGTCTGGTGCACAAAAGGGGATGAGACAAAGGACTCAGGAAGAGATGAGAGTTTTCTGGGAGGGCAAACAACAACATATGACTGTTTATGCAAAATGAGAGCAATGGCTCATAATTCATTTTAAATTTAAAAATGCCAAATATGTGACACAATTCGCATAGCATTGGACAGATAAAGTAACCTCAGTATCAAGTTTATGAGCCAGATCTTCATCCCCATTCCATTCCTTGGAGCTGCTCTGGTAGTGAAAAGGAGAAAGCTGTTTTAAGGGACAACTGGGAATTCCCTTGATGTAGGTGAATCACTGGATGGCATAAAGCTGGCATAACCAGCTCTAATTAAGAAGTTTCCACCTCCCCCAATGTGTGAAGTGGAAGGGCGAAAGTCATAGCATGTTAAACTGCAGTGATTCTTCCTGGGTGGTGAAGGAAAATAATTGTTTGCTTGACCACAGTTACTCCATTTTAGTTTCTTTAAGTGTTCTGCTCTCTGTTGAAATCACCCACCCCCACTTTTTCCTTTTATCCTTACAGTGCTTATCTTGTGCCAGGGACAGAGAAAGGTTTCCTAGAAGAGGCAAGGAGACACCCCCAACTGGTTTTAATTGGTTACACAGCCTTGGGAGATAGACCAGACAACTTTGATAGATAAGCTGAAATCTTCTGTTAACATGTTATCTGTTACGCATACCTTTATAATTAGTAAAAGTAGAAAAGTATAAGCCAATAGCAATAGTAGTAGTAATTTGAATATACCTATAAGCATTAAGAATCTATGCATATGTAATTTCTTTGTCTTGTTTGTATAAATATGCAAAAGAGCATGCCTTCGAGGTCTCACACTGACCACTTGCTGGGAAGTGTTTGACCTCTGCAGAAATAAAGCTTGGAGACTGCCCAACTACCTGCGTAGATCTCTTTTCTATCTGATGCAGGGTAAACGAACCTCATTTGGAATCTTTTTTTCCAACAATGGCAACTAAAAACTTGATGGAGGATGGTCCAACCTCCAACCAGCTTCAAGAGGTGGTTTGGAGCCACACTTACCTACCTTCCTCCCTCAGCCACACTTCTAAATTCTAAATTCTAATTAGAATTTCTAAATTCTAAAATAGAATTCAGTTTCACTTCTAAATCTAAATTAGATTTCTAAATTCTCAGTTGTTCTGGAGCAGTTTTAGGTACCTGTGTACTGTTATCTTATTGTTTGAAAAAGCAAGTACTTCCTTTCACAGTCTCTCCAAAATAAGAAAAGGTAAACTGTATTAAAGTACATTTATTCATAATATGTAGACTGCTTTGTCAAAACCTCCTATCGAACTGGAAATATATAAGGCAGCAGAAAAAAATTACAGTTGTGTAGACTCATCCTTCCCCAGTGCGAAATGTGACAGTTTAGAAGGGCATGATTGATGCTTCTGGTTTATGGAATAAAGGAGCTCTACAGAAAGATATGTAGATGTTGATAAAATGTATCATCGTTAGGACACAACCATGCATACCTTAAAGGGAGACATCATGATATGTCAAATACATATTTTTCCCCCTTTAAACACATTACAATGAAAAGTTTAAAAGTCTGAATGGCTGTCTTTGCATAATATTCTCTCAGCACTCCTAAAAACCCCATGTGAAAAGATTACACTAACACGACAAAATTTCCCTGACTTCCAGATGGGAATACCTCCCATTTGCTCTCTCTTTTTGAGTCTGCTTTCTGACATTTTCATGATCTCTCTGACCCGCTAGTGACCAACACGCTTCCAGTAAGCTCTGATTTACCCTGCTGATCCACATTAAAATGCTTATCTAAATGTTGCAAATGTGTTTGGTCGATATTAACACGGCAGCATCTTGGTTGACAAGGAAAATTAATTTGAACTAACGTGACGTTTAAGTGTTTACTGAGCATTGTGGTATTAGGAAGATGCTATTAAGTGATGATTTGTGCATTTGTCCAAGCCCCTTTTCACATCATGCTTTTAGTATTATATTTTGTCTTTTACAATACACTAAAACTGTCTTTGATACAAATGTCTCTCACACAACAGTAATTCCAACACAGGAAGTCTAGAATTTGGTTAAGCAGCATATGTTCAGCTCTGAAAGTGAGTAATAGCAGGCTGTTCTTTTTGAAAATTCATTTTAATCAATCTGAATGGGAATTATAATTGGATAGGCATCAATAATAGTTTGCTTTACAGTGATTTTAATAATCTGCCAAGAGGACTTTGTGCTTTGGCAAGTGAAATAAACTTATCTACAACTGAGCTCAATCTTTGTATTAACAGGTTAGGCCAACCCAAATAAAAACCAACAGAGCACAAACCAAGGGCATTTTGGTGCAAAGCACTATGGGTTAGAATCACACAGGGACTTAAGTGCCTAACTGCCTCTTTAGGGACCTGTCACTGACTTAGCCCTGGGCTACACTGACCTGGTCATTCGGCGGCAGGCAACGGGAGTTATGCAAGCTACGCAGAGTAGCTTGCGTAACTCCCGTCGACTGCTGTGCTCCCTTTCTGCACGGTGTCTTCACTACACTGTGCCAATGAGAACCACATTCCCATCGACGCAGTGCTACTCCACTTGAGGGGGTGGTTTACCAGCGTCAACTTCTGGATCAATTGAGCGGGTCTTCACTGACTGCTCAATCGATCCAGATAGGTCAATCTGACGGCGGCGACTTTGCTGCCATCAGTATAGACATACCCTTAGTTGATGTCCCCCCGTTGATCATCCAACAGACTGCTGGGAGGGACCCAGCTTCTCAATTTCACATGCTCTTAACTTGCTGGAGCTGGGCACAGTTTAGGCACTGTGCCAATAAAACGTGCATAAACTAGTTCAACTGCTGACCACATACACTATGAAGAGCTAGATGGAAAAGGGTCTGGTGAGAGGTAAACCTTAAAATATTTTGACTATGACTGATTCCATTTCTGATTTAAACAAACATTAGATATCTTACTATACCAAATCATCAATTCACCAGGAACCTAGAATGTTGTGATGAGATTCGCTATACTACAATATCTATTAGTTTGTTGGGCAAATACATTTGGATATATTTATCTTCAGGGTTTATCTTGCAATATGTGTAACAGGCATCTAAGAGAGGAGAGGCCAGTGTACCTGCAACTCATCAGCTGACCTCAACTGGGCTTAAAGGAAGGCACCTGGGCTATATAAATGGGAAGAGTCTTGGACAATAGAGGATTCAGTCAGGACAAGAGGGAGGCGACAGCTGATTGGGTCAGTCAGGAAAGAGGCAGGTAAGAGATGCTGGAGACTGGGAGATTGTTGGAAGTAGCTGAAGGAAGCTGTAGATGGTTCTTGGGCAAATTCTGAAGGCAAGAAAGATTTGGCAGCTGACCTCCCCAAGCCAAAGAACAAGTGCTGGAGGACTGGGGAGGAGTGGGGTCAGAGAGCAGCAGGGTGAGTTGCCTACTGAGTTCTAAGATGAAGAGCTGAAGCAAAGGGCTGAAGAGGGCTAAAGGCAGGGGAACAGTGGAGGGGCTTATCCACTGCTGTCTCCATTCTGGAGAGCTGGAGCCAGGGGAAAAGTGGAAGGATCTACCTGTTGGCCTGCCTGAGGAAAAAGGTTAACAGACAAAGAGGAAAGAGAAGTGATCCCCTGATAAGGCTGATTTCCCAGCAGAGAGCCTGTGGGGGTTCTTATTGGGAAGAACAGGGATGGCTAACCTGGTAAAAACACAGGAGAGGACCAAAGAAGAGCCTGGGTGTGGTGGAAGATGTGATGGACTAGAGAGTGTGGAATGTATGGATTATACACACTGGGTGTGAGAAATGGACAATGTTTGGGACTTCTGTAAGGACTGATAAACCTGCTCCAAGGAGAGTATTATTGAATAAAAAGAGAATGTCAGAGTTCTTGGGGAGCCTTGTAGGAATAAAATTGTAACCCTGTAGATTCATTCATAGCTTTGTTCATAGATTCATTCATATCTTTGTTCATTCATACCCTTATTTGTGTCAACCTCTATATTGTATTGTTATTAAAGTTGTTTCCAACCCTTCATACCCAGAATGTATAATCACCATCTCACAATTCTGTCTGTAACATTTGAACTTCTCTCAGCCATACTCTATATTGTAAATGTAAAACCCCATTTTGACCAAATGTATTCCATCTTGTACAAAACTCTTTCTAAACTTTTAGATGAATAGGTAACTAGGAGGGTGGTGAAGCACTGGAATGGGTTACCTTTCTAATCTCCATCCTTTTAAGACAAAGCCCTGGTTGGGAATATAGCAGAGGTTAGTCCTGCTTTGAGCAGGGGGTTGGACTAGATGACCTCCTGAGGTCCCTTCCAACTCTAATGTTCTATGATTCTATGATTCTATGAACCTTATTTGAACAAGGTGTGAATGGAGGGTGTATGTATGTGTGAATCAGACCCAAACTGCCAACTTGTCCTGATGAAATGTGGAGTCCACGCTAACAGCTGAAGAGTGCAAACACATCCCTAAAAAGCAAAAGAAGAATTCACCCCAGAAAACAAAAGAAAAACTTAATCAAGACACCAAGAATGAGCTGAAAGTCACGTCTGCTACTGTCTGGCAATCAACGGTCACAGAGAAGCGATGCGACACAGCCAAACTCATAAGTTTGCACCGAAGTCAAAAACCTATAAAAGACTGGGTGAGATTGCAAGGCTTTGGGGAGGGAGTAACGTTCTGCGCATCATCAAAGAAGAGCGTCGGTGCGCGCCTGACAAAGACCCCGCTCTCCTCATGCCCAGCTTCCCTGGCCAGGTAGCTGCCACGAGCCACGAACTCCAGCAACGGACCCAAGCTACGACCTCAAGCCATGATCAGGACTGGTAACTCCAGAACGTTTCCTGGTGTGTTTGGGCGCGCGCGCGTGTGTGTGTGTGTACATAGGCTTAAGATAGTTATTAATTTAGTTTCTGGTAATAAATGTGGCATACTGCCTTTTCCCCTTGAAACAGTCCTGAGTGCTTCTTTTTGCACAACAGCCTGAGCAGGCAAACTGAGGCAGACAGCCTTATTCTTTCACAGCCTGTTGCAGGAGAGTGCTCCAGGCAGAGTCACTCTATCACAGTTGGGTTTATGGCTATGAGTCTCTCTAGATTACAGACAGATGTAATGGACCCCAAGTGGCATTGTAGCAGCCAGGGATTGCTATAGTGCAGTAGATTTTGGTATCTCAACATTTTGACACTGAATATTCCTAGGCCAGATCCTAAAGTAAGGTTCCTTTGCACTGATGGAGTGGCACAAGGAGATCCTATCCAATTTTAGAGGAATTGATGAGATTATCCCCACACTGGTGTGGCATAGAAGATAAGTGTTGAGTTCAGAATGCCAGTGGAGCAGACACTTAGGATGTCTTAAATTACTCTGGGCCTTTTTAGCCTCCAGTGGCCCCAGGATCAGGGGAGTGGAATGGTGACTTAGAGCCGTCTTTTGCCCCCCCATCTCTACTGTACTGTTCTCCCATGGCAGGGGAACTTTCATCTCCTGTTTAGAGCTTTGCAGGTCCTTTGTGGCACCAAGGAGCTACCAACCCTGCACTTCTATTCCTCATGGTTGGGAAGATAATCATGAGATATGAAGTCAAGATAAACCAATGCACCTTTGTCTTCCTGAGTCTGCTTCTTTTGTCCCCTTGGGATTGCTCAGTTTATGAACCATTTCTTGCTCAGGGTTGAACCAAAGGCACAAACTAGTCCTAACTGCCACTAAAATGTAACTACTAAATTGGAATTTGTCTCTGCATAACAACCCTGCTGGTACTGGAAGAAAGGGTGCTTCTATCTGGATGTGATGAGACCATATATTTGTACCATGCGATGGTTTCCCATTTCAATTATGGGTACTGGAAATTAAGTGGAAATCATCATGCATGACATTGTGTGCCCTTATCTCCAACTGTGTTGAACCATTCTGTAGTCATCTTTCAGTCTGCTATTCTGAGTTCTATTTCCAAGTTGATTTTTAATAAAAATTCACGCTACTTTTGAATCTATAATATTTAGCATTTCATATTTTCACTCCATACAGGCACTGTACTGCCTTAAATCACCTTCTAAAATTAACAAAGAACATCATCTGAAACAAGGTGGACAGAGGGCACTTGTGACTTTTATAAAAATAAATGTTTATCAAGACTACATTTTGAAACAAGCCTGATTTTTTGGAGAGAGAAAAGAAATATGGTCTCCCAAAGGATTCTTGCCAACAAGTTAAGGAAGTATGGGTTGGATGAATGGACTATGAGGTGGATAGAAAGCTGGCTAGATCATCGGACTCAACAGTAGTGATCAACGGCTCAATGTCTAGTCGGCATCTGGTAAGAAGCGGAGTGCCACAGGGGGTCAGTCCTGGGACCAGTTTGTTGTTCAACATCTTCATTAATCTGGAGGATGGAGTGTATTGTAGATGACACTAAACTGAGGGGAGTGGAGGGTAGGGATAGAATACAGAGTTACCTAGACAAATTGGAGGATTGGGCCAAAAGAAATCTGATGAGGTTCAACAAGGAAAAGTGCAGAGTCTTGCCCGTAACATGGAAGAATCCCATGCACTGCTACAGACTGGGGATCGACTGGCTGGGCAGCAGTTCTGAAGAAAAGGACCTGGGGGTTACAGTGGACAAGAAGCTGGATATGAGCTAACAGTGAGCCCTTGTTGCCAAGAAGGCTAATAGCATATTGGGCTGCATTAGTAGGAGCATTGCCAGCAGATCGAGGGAAGTAATTGTTCCCCTCTATTCGGCATTGGTTAGGCCACATTTGGAGTACTGTGTCCAATTTTGGGCCCTTCACTACAGGAAGGATGTGGACAAATTGAGGAGAGTCCAGCAGAGGGCAACAAAAATGATTAGGGGGCTGGAGCACATGACTTATGAGGGGACGCTGAGGGTTAGGCTTGTTTAGTCTGCAGAAGAGAAGAGGGAGGGGGGATTTGATAGCGGTCTTTAATTACTTGAAGGGAGGTTCCAGGGAGGATGGAGCCAGACTGGTTTCAGTGGTGGCAGATGACAGAACAAGGAGCAATCGTCTCAAGTTGCAGTGGAAGAGATCTAGGTTGGATATTAGGAAAAACTTTTTCACTAGGAGGGTGGTGAAGCACTGGAATGGGTTACCTAGAGAGATGGTGGAATCTCCATCCTTAGAGGTTTTTAAGGCTGTTTGACAAAGCCCAGGCTGGGATGATTAGTTGGGGTTGGTCCTGCTTTGAACAGGGGGTGGGACTAGATTACTTCCTGAGGTCCCTTCCAGCCCTAATCTTCTATAATTCTATGAAATCAAACTTTTTAAAAATAGTTTGCTTGCCTAATGAATTGCCAATATAATCTTTGCTTCACTTCTAACTCCTTTGTTTTCACTCTTACTGAAGCATAATAAAATGATAGCACATAAATGATAGTATACAGGATCCATTTTATCTAGCTGTTCTTGAATCTGAAAAGTGTGTGTCATAAGGCCTGATTCCATTACTCTTATTTACACTAAGCAGAACACACC
Source organism: Emydura macquarii macquarii (assembly GCF_026122565.2). Taxonomy (NCBI): domain Eukaryota; kingdom Metazoa; phylum Chordata; order Testudines; family Chelidae; genus Emydura; species Emydura macquarii. The sequence continues at coordinate 17,711,282 of NW_027131527.1, read as the reverse complement.
CCTTAAACAGGACCATTAATTTCAATTGGATTACCATTGGATTACTCAAATTTCAATAGGATTACTAGTGGAATAAACTATGTTCATTGCAACAGGACTATAAGTAGTGAAAGGTATTACATGATGTATGTAAGGGTGATAGAATTTGGTCCATAGGTTCTGGAAATAGTGCTGCTGGCGAAATAACTGATTATTGGTTTGCTGGTGAGTCAAAAAACAATTTTTTTTTAAATCGGGTCAAAATGAATTAAAAAATTGATGAATTGAAAAAGTCAACAAAGTTAGTTTCAGGTCCAATGAAACATTTCATTCAACCTGAGCCATTTAGTGTCTGAGCTCTCTTTCACATACAAGCAATGGAAATGACAGCTAGATGCACAAAATTGCTAGAGGAGAAGAGAGGAAGGAGGCTTTGGGCCTGGCAGCAGCTGCCTTAACTTTTATCCCAGTAGTTAAAGCACTCACCTGGCACGTGGAAGACCTAAGTTCAGTTCCCCACCTCTGTCTGATATGGAAAAGGGATTTGCAGTTGGATTCCCACATTACAGGAGAGTACCCTGACTCCTGGGCTACGGGATAGTCTCTGCCGTGAGTGATCTCTGTTTCTTCTTTTGAAGCTTTCCAATTTGTATAAAATACTTCAATAGTCATTGGGCTAGAGAAAGTGAGACTCATTCATAGCCTGGTGGTTAGGGCACTCACCTGTCCTGGGAAATGGAAGCAATGTTCTGAGAGAAAGCAAAGACAAGGAAAAACTAAAGCCCATACTTAATGTGAAAACACTGTTTACAATATTATTGATCAGTCTGGTTTCTGCACAACACTCATCACTTTAATAGCTGAGGACATAGGGCATAGTATTGCTTTTTCAGGTGATAAGAACTTCTAAAATAAGTTAAAATAAATTCCGTATAAGAGCAATCTACAGTTAAAAATAACTACCTGGTCAACAGCTGACAAAACAAGAACAATGAGACTTATCAAGGGTAACATTTAATAAGGAAGAAACTTCCACTAGGCATTATCTGCCAACTGGTAACACCTCTGCCTATGAAGGCTTTATTTTTAACCCATCTGTTTGCATCCATGGCCATTTTAAGCCAGACACTAGAACAGCCTTAATGCTGAATCAGCCACAGAGGACTGTTAAACTTGGGTACCACCTGTACAGTAGTGATAGTTCAAGATAAGATAACAAAAAGCGACAACTACTGTCATCAGCTGTACAGTAAGCAGGTATTCAGCATGACTTGAGGGGGTCATGTGAACTGAGTTGGAAAAAACAACAATCCTAATGTCAAATGTGAGAAACTGTGAATACTGGAAGAAATTAGATTAATCCCTCAGTCTACCTCCATACTCTATCAAATTCATAATGTCCTTGTGACTCATAGCATTAAATGCTATCATAAGGTTAAGCCATAAATTCTGGCTCTGTTAGCCTCTCCTCAGCAAAGTGAAATATATACCATTGTTTCCTTACATATTGGGAAAGAGACCGACAGACAAATACTTTGATTTTTAGAACTGTGACAGTTTAATTTGGCGATAAATCACCCCTCTCTCCTTCATCTCCTTAATTCTCTCAATTTTTCTTTGGTCTTCCATCCTTGGACAGTGATCTCTCTTTTTCGTTCTTCTCTCTGGTTTTCCATACATCCTTCTTCTGTCTGTCTCTTCATCATCTTTCTCTGTCCCTATCTCATTTTACTTGGCGTAATAAAAGAGTTGCTCTGACTGTTGCTCTCCCCAGTATGAGGTCTCTTGATGTTGAGATACTGTAACAAACTTTTAAATGATCGTATTCAAAAGAGGTAAAATATTATAGGTTTACCCCTTCTCCTAGGAGCGCTTTTGAATCAGGAAATAATTAAATGTTCTATTGTATGCACTTAACTCGCTGGTTCTCAACCTTTTTTTTTGTTTGTTTGTTTGGACAGGGGTTCTCCATCTTGTGATGCATTTATATAGATTATCATCATCAAGTTGCAGCACATGTTCCCTCATATATAGTTGTTGCATATCTGCCATTACCTATGTCTTTCTCTCGAACAATAAGGAAGTATTCACATGATTCTACAAGGAAACTTATGTATTATTATTATTATGAATCTTATGTATTATTTGTACTGCAGTGACCCTAGTCATGGATCAGGGTGCCACTGTGCTAAACATTGTACAAACACATTACTAAAAGTACCTCCCACAAAGAGGTTACAATGTAAATAAATTAAAACTTCAAATCATCCATGATTCAATGTCACAATCTGCTGACTTCTCAGCCTAGTGTCTCTAAGCTTTCAAATTCACTATCATCTGACAACTACAATGACTTATAATTTTAAATGTAGCATGTGCAATATAATATTATTGGACTCTTACAGTTACAGGATTTACTGTATCCAAGAGAAGAATTTTATTTTGCATCATTTAACTTAATATTTTTTACAACTTAATTTAACTCACTGTTTATAATGTTATCTTCCTCCAGAGCAGAACCTCATTTTCTATTTTCTTTTGCCATTAGTTTATTCGTGGGGTTTTTTTTGTTTGCTTTTGTTTTAAGATTATTAGGTTATCAGACTGTGTCACTCTCTGGGCAAATCTGTTTACATGTAGTACATTTTAATTTTTGTCTAGTGATATGATGTAAACTTACAATTTTATTGTGTATAGTTCAATCAACAACTAGATTACCACAGAATTGAGAATAACTCAGTATTTGACTTTTGAAGTTTGCAAAATTCAGTATCATTTAGTGGCAGAACAGTTTATCAGTTTAGTGTTGTCTAACTCAAGGATGCTTCATCATTCTTGTGCCATTCTGCCTCCAGAATGGTTCATCAATTCACTGTCACCAGACTCCAAAATGGCTCATCAGTTTAGTGGTATCTAACAAGGGAATTTACATCAATTCAGTATCATCTAATACCAGAGTGATACATTAATTCTGTGTCACATAATTCCAGAATGGTTCATTCGAAGTCACCTATCTCCCAAGCGGTTCATCATTTCAGTATCATTTACTTCCACAGTAGTTCATCAATTCAATGCCATGGAACTCTACAGTAGCATATAACCTAATTAAAACTCATCAAGAAAGAAAAGGATTACCAGAAAATAGAAAGATATACAATAGATAAGTAAAGAAATCAAATTTAGATGTCAAGGACTCTCCATTACAGGGGAAGTATGTAACTAATTTCTGCGTGATTACCTTAATATTTTTAGCATGTACTGCAAGTATCAATCCACTACATTATTTATCTATCCAGCACTTTCCACTACAGTTATCTATCCATCAAGAATAGAATGCTATGTCTTTATCATTTGGTATGAATTACAAACTTTTTATACACATTCTCTCTCTCATGTGTACACACACGTACGTACAGTATGTATAGTGAGCTTCATTTTTAAAATAACCTATTGTCTCACACATTTATTGTTTTGGGCCTTTCTACAAAGGATCCCTACTCTCTTTTTTATTTGTCTTTATGACTAGACTAGTCAAACTACTGGAAAATATATCACAGAGAACAATATTGCATTTGGAGGAGGACGGACTAGATAACCTAATTGTCTTTTTCATTGTTCATTTCTAAAATTATGTGACATTATACAACACTTTCTCTATAGAATACCATGGTAAATAGTGCACAAGTGTGTTGGTTATTGAATTTTTACTGTATATGCTACAAGAAGATGTATGTTATATCTAATTAATGGACATGTTGCTATATATCTTAGGTTTGCAAAAAGGACAGACTGGTGAAAGGTAAATATGCAAGTGAAGATTTGTTTACAAAAAATGAGGATTTATTCTTTAACTGGAGCAGATGTTGAAGTAAAATAAAACAAAGGTGGAAGTGCTAGTGCCCCAGTGACACACAGCTTCCCCTGGGGAAAATCTCTATAAATCACAAAGAACACAGAAGAAGGGAAAAGAGTCATAATAAAAATCCTTTAGCAAATGACAACATGGAATTTGGTATGTGTATATTACAGATAATTCTTAATGGAACCAAGGAGACCTGAAGGGTGGAGATTGGTAAAGTTGAGAATGGTTCTGAGTGAGTGTGATAGGGTTCTGGGATATTGCAGGAAGTAAAACAGCAGGTAGAGTAACTTTAAAGCTGCATCATTTGCTAGCCGCAGAGAGTGGATTGTCAGAAACTATTTAAAGCTCTCTGGTAATATTACTTCATTCAGTCCAACCTCATGAGATCACTGGTACAGAATGGAGTGCGAGGGAAAAATACAAATACAATATACCAATGCACAGGAACAATATCAGCTCAGTAACTTAACCTATGCTTAACTAATATTTTAAACAAAGGTCACAAAGAAACTATGGCCTAAAGAATATACTGCAATCGTTACACTATGAGAACCATAAGGAAAATAGGTGAGCAGTGATGTAGGCATTTCTGAGAAGGAGACATACATCAAAGGTAAAAATCCTGTCTCCAGTGAAGTCAGTGGGAGTTCACAAGAGCCAGACTTGTACCCCAAGAAGGAATGAGCATGCAATATTATACCCTCCATCCCTGCAGCACAAGAAAGGTGGGGAGAGGTGAGAAGGGAAAGAAAGAAACAGTGCCCCCCTCCTCCTCCCACACACACTTTTAGGGCCCTACCAAATTCATGATTTATTTTGGTCAATCTCATAGCCAGAAGTTTTTTAAATTAGTCAATTTTACATTTTCAGATGTTTACATTTTGGGGCAATCCAAAAGGGAGTCGGGGGGGGGGGGGAGGAGGATTTGCAAAGCTGCTGTGGGAGGGTTGCGGGATTGCCACCTTTACAGCCATGGAGTTTCCTGCAGTTGGAGGAGATTTCTGGAGGTGGAGGTGGGTCTGATCTCCCCCATGCTGCTGGGAGTGCCCCAGCCATTGGCTCCTAGCTGCTAGTCCCGAGAAGGCTGAGGAGGGAGAGGACTTACTCTTCCCCTACATGGTTGCTCTAGAGGGAAAAAGCAAAGGACAGTTCTTCATGTGCTCCCTATCTGCTTCTGATTGAGCGTTCATCCCCCATTCCTCCAGGGTTTCTCCACTGCTCCTGGCCCATCAAAGCTATATCCCAGCTTGTGAAGTGAACATTTTATAGTTGTAGCATAATTTGAAAATAATCATGCATTACCTCATTAATCTTTGAGTTGATATTTTGATTTAGTGGATCTGATTTTTTATTTTAACACTGGAGTTTTGCCTATATAAATTATTGAAGATCATGGAATAATAGTGATATAAAACTGGTGGCAAATCTTGCTCATTTCATTCTCTTCCTGACATCCCCACATTTTGTTTATATTTTAATTTAAAAAAAGCATAAAGTATTGTGCAAATTTGGGGTTTTCATTTAAAAAAAAAATCCTGCTCTATCCTTTCCTGCAAAATATATACAAAGGCCTAGTCTACACTTACCTGGAAATTCATCTGCAGTCAACAGGAGTTATGCAAGTTACTCAGAGTAGCTTGCATAACTCCTGTTTTCTTTGTAACTTCCCTTTAGCACACAGTCTCCACTGTGCTGTGTAGATGGGAAATGCCTTCCCATTGATGCAGCGCTACACTTTTTCAGGAGGTGGTTTAATTGAATTGACTTCCGGATTGGTTAAGCAGGACTTCATTTCCATACAATTGATCCGGATAGATCAATCTGATGGTGGTGAATTTGCTACTGTCAGTGCATACATACCCTTAATTGGGGAATTTTCTGGGTGGTAAAACAGGTTTGTTGGTCACTATACATATCCTAGAATTACTGATGTTTCTGAAAAAATTACATACATTTTCTTCTACTGTCAATATAATTTGACGCAGTTTAAAGTGTATATACAAAATTGTTTTTAAAAAGCCCTCTACTTATAGGATGCTTATAAAGGAAGAAGAGACTTCATGATAGTTAATATGTGATTTCAAATTCTTCCCCTGAAGTTAAACTGGATGGTTTTTAAAAGTGTTATTGAAACTGCAATCTGCTTCTTCAGGAGCAATCACCCATATAATGTCTGAGGTTACACGTCATTACATAGTTCTATGGGATATTCCAGAATATTTAATCCTGTTCACTCCAGCTACCTGAAACTTTTATGAACTTTTCATGTTCTTAGCAAAGTATTAGATTATTTACAGCAGACAAATATTTATGAGGTAGCTGTTTCCATAAATACTGTATAGCAAAACACATTTTTCATGAATATATTTATTGCTACCTTTCAGAGTGTTTTGTAAGAAAGTTAAAAGTATATATATATTTGCACACTATTTTAAAAAACCTTAATTGATTTTTGGAGCTTTAATTCGTACAGAATGATTTTAATATTAGACGTTGAAGTAACATAGAACTAAATTCAAGATGATCGCTCTAATATTGGCAATAATTGTGTTTTCACTAAAATAATAAGTAATAATGGGCCCACTCACACAGCAAGGTATTACTCCATGTGCACAAGAGCAGCAGAATCTGCCCAGAATTAGTCAAGCACAGTGTAGTATAATGGCTCAATAGTAAGCCAGCTTTATTCCTACTGCACATACAACCTACATTCTGGATCACAACATCTAGTGGTGAAGACAGCAGTCATCATGGGGTAACTACTTTCCCTTCTGCACAAGTGTGTGGGAAATGGACAGAGCTTTGGCTCAGCTTCCCACCAGTGTGCCAGCCAACAAAGCTGTGCTGGTGAAGAGGGGAAAATAAGCCACACCAAGAAAAGGGCAGGCACCGCTTACTTCCTCCTGAAGCAAGGAAAAAGCAGAGACTGAATTTTACTCAGTAACAATTTGGCTAATGCAGAGCTCCTAGGTCAGTGGAACAGTAAGCTGTCCCTTACTCAGGGCAGACTGTAAGGTACCAATCTAGCTTAAGGGATAGATGAGCAGCTGAATGAAGTGATTTTCTGCTACTTGGCTTGTTTTGAAGACCTTATTGAACAACTAAAAATCAGGCCATGCCTAAAATCAGCATATACTGTACTGCAGCTTGCTGCATGCAAGGGTTTATATCATAACACAGACTGGAATCTCCAGATATTAAAATGACTTGAAATACACACACTTTGGAAGCCGGGGGAAAGCTATTTCAAGGTAGGCTTCAGATAAATCTTCTATTCTTAGAGCCCTGCAAAACCACGGATATCCACTTTATATCCAGAGAGCATCCGCAGATATCCATAGACCATGTTTGCAGATCATGGATCAGATGCAGATACAAATTTTGTATCCACTCAGGGCTCTACCTGTTCCTGCTTCTCCCTCAGAAAGGTTCCTCAGTGCAACAACCCTACACTCAAGGACTGACACAGCTTCTTCCAGAATCAGTCACTACTGCTCCTAGCATAGGCCAGAGAGCATTCTAGAGATAGATGCAACCTGTGTTAGTCCTCAAAAGTGTAGAACGGAGTCTGGGTAACCACTATTTATCAGTTCTTTTCGTTGAATTCTATGTTTCTTGTGTTTTAGTGTCCAAAAAGCTAATCTTCTGGTACTACACGCTATCAATTAGTATTTGTAACAGCTTTCTTTTTATAAGCTACAGCACTGGCAGAAATTAGTCTAGCTTTAGAGCCTTTCCAATTTCATTTGTTATATATCATTGCTAAATGTAGAATGATTCATTTCTGTATATTTAACCAGCAAGAGTGCTAACATAGAATGCATTTTGATTCAAATGTGTATTACAGAAATTCCAAGTTGATATGAGTGTAATAAAATCAGGTTAAAGGTGTTTTACACTTTAGGGATTTCTTATGCTAAATTATTACATGTACATTGGAATAAAACTCAGTTAAATTAAAAAACAGTTTTGCCTCTTTTTTGTAGGGTGCCTAGAACATTAGACTGTACACCTCAGGTCTCCACCCCAACCCTCTCCACCTCCATTTTTTGTGTGTGTGTGTGTTAAATAATCAAGGATTTTTTTAAAAATGCGAGAGCATTATAACTTGCAGCGACTGGTAACAAAAACCTCATACCCATGCTGTACAGAAGTGTCATAAGTTACTGATTGTGAGTATTTTAGGGTCACACAGACAACCGTCATGCAACTTTATAGCAACTTTCTTGTATAAGATATGGTAACTGTACATGAGTATTATTTGCAACAATGTTAACTGTAAGTAGAAACATGCTTGGTCTGATTAATCTTGGGCATTGTTTCTGGCATAAGAGCACCTTTAAAAACGAAAAACATTACAAGGATGTACCCTGAAGCAAATATATAAAAGGAAAACAATCAAGTTTATCTCAGCACAGGCTTAAAGTTTATCTTAATTGCCTATCAATTTATTATATGCAGTGTTGTTGTAGCTATGTTGGTCCCAAGATATTAGAGTGACAAGGTGGGTGATGTAATATCTTTTATTGAACCAACTTCTGCTGATGAAAGAGAGAAGCTTCCAAGCTTACACAGCGCTCTTCTCCAGGTCTGTTCCAGAAAACTAGCTCAAAGTGTCTCTGCTAAATACAAAATTTGAATAGATTGAATGATTCCTTGAAATATGTGTTATGCGAAACAAGGTCAAGTGGCCCATTAACACGCCTCCAGTCACACGGAGGAAAGGGAGTGGTATGGGAAAACAGTTGGGGGTGGGAGGGTTGTTAGTGGGTGACAGACAGGAGTGCTGGAACTGGGAAGGGTCAGGTGGCCCACGTCCACCTACTTTTTAACATGGGCGTAGTTTGGGGGACAAGAGGCTGCATTGTCCCCCAAAACTGCAAGGCTTGGGAAAGCATTGAGTGGTGCTGGCAGAGGCTGCCAGAGGCACCAGTCTCTTCCCGGTGGGGGAAGGAGGCTGAGGTGGGCCTTAGCCCTCCCCCATGAGATCTGGCCCCTCTTTTTGGCTCCGCTCCTGCTCATCCTTTTTTTCCTTCCCTGAGGCCCTGACCCCTGATCAAGCCCAAAGCCAGAGCCGGGCCATGGTAAGAGCTGCCCAGGGAGGCCAGACCAGTGTGGAGACCCCCCTGGCCAGGCCAGGGACTTCTCTCAGGACCCCAGCCACCCACCAAGGCAGGTAGAGGGTCCCGGGCTCCCCGCAGTGGTCTGGGTTCCCCTGGGCAACTCTTACCATACACCCGCTCCATCTTCCAGCCTGGCCTGGGGTGGGACCTCATGGGAAGAGGAGCAGGGCCACAGAGAGGGGAGGGTCTTGTGCCCCCAACCCACTTTTACCTAGGTTTCAGTGCTATTGGTTACAGACTGTTGTAAGAAGCCATAAATCCAGTGTCTCTATTCAGTCCATAATTTTTAATGTTTAGCAAAGTTATGAATGTGAGCTCCCAGGCTTGTCTTTTGAAAGTGTTGTGCAGGTTTCCTTTGAGGATGAGGATTGATTGGCCAGATATAAAGTGACTGCTTTGTGAAAAGTGTTCACCCACAAGTGATAGGGTGTTTTTGTCTTTTATCATTTTCCTGTAAGAGTTCATGTGAGAATGTAATGATTGTCTGGTTTCAACCACATAATTATGATTGGGCCATTTAGTGCACTGGAGGAGGTACACCACACACGATAGGCATGTGTAGGACCCATGGATCTGGAAAGGTGTGTTGTGGGAGGTGTTGATCATTGTAGCAGTGAAGATATGTCTGTAGGTTTTGCATCTGTTGTTCTGGTAAAGTCTGGCACTGCTTTGAGTTAGTGTGTCCTGATTTATGGGGAGCTTGCTTCTGATGATGAGCTTTGAGTTAGTATCCTTGACCTGAAGAAATGCTCTGTATAAACTCGAAAACTTGTCTCTCTCCCCAACAGAAGTTGGTCCAATAAAATATATCTCCTCACCCACCTTGTCTCATCAATTTATTCTTGTTTACAAGGTTAGCTACCCAATGGTATGTCCTTTGTTATTTTCATATGGTCTTTTTAAATGGTGACCCCCTACAGTCTGGCCCACTGTTACAGCACTTTAGATAGGAAAAGATGGTACCCATTTTAATGTCCACATTCTTAAACAGTGAAATGTGTTTAGTGTCTGTAATTTCAATGTTATAACATGAGCACAAAGTTTAACAAATTAACTTTTTTTTTTAACTTAAAACACACAACAACATACAATAATTTCAATAAGTGTGATTAGATCTTGAGGATAACCTATAACACTTGCCAACTTTTTTTTTTTAGATCAGCATTTTTGTGTAGAAAATACTATGTCATGATTCTTTAGCTCGTGTCTATTTTGATCCTAAACAAAGACGAAAGGCTAGATTCCCCATCTGCATTATGGCTAGTTTGAACTGATCCGCAGCCTTACCTAGCTATAGGAAGATCTTCCTAGAGGAGGGGGACCTTGGAAGATGTAGAGGCCCTACACCACAGTGATTCCCACCTACCATAACAGTCCTTGGTGCTCTAAACTGTGCTAAGGGCTAGCCAGGTGCAGAGCAACCACAAGATTAGGGGGACCATAATGTGCCAAAAGGAAAGACCGGAAATATAAATACTAGAAAAATTGTTATATTGGTATAACAATCACACCCACAGCAGGCCATATTCTGGGACCAGGGTTCACTTCAAATATCCTTTGGATGATCTCTTAAGACAGGAAACTATCTAGTAAGGGTACTCGTACATTTTTCATTGTACATATGAATGTGTGTGTGTGGAGGGCGTCCATACATGTCTATGCCACATTAAACTACAAATATTACTCGGTATGTTTGCCCCTCTAAATCATCACTTTGACATGTTCAGAAAAGTAGTGTAAAAGTAAAGAGAATGTCTCAAACATGTGCAAAAGCTTTTCTCAGACATAAAGAAAACCAGATCCTGTACATAGCACACATTCCCTCCCTCTTCATAATAGAATCTTGGAATATTAGAGTTGGAAGGGACCTCAGGAGGTCATCTAGTCCAACCTCCTGCTCAAAGAGGACCAACCCAAATAAATCATCCCAGCCAGGGCTTTGTCAAGCAGGCCTTAAAAACCTCTAAGGATGGAGATTCTAGCACCATGCTAGGTAACCCATTCCAGGGCTTCACCACCCTCCTATTGAAAAGTGGAATAGTAGAAAGTCCAGCAAACTATTCTATTGCTTTTGCCCACTAAGTTTAGTTAATTGTGGTGAAGTAAGAAGAATTTAATAATTTAAAGTACCATAAGGTTTAATCGATTAAATTTACCAGTTTACACACTTCTTTGATTATTATGAGCATTAGAAAGTTCCTAGCAAAGTTCTTATTTTTCATAACTATTTTGAAGAACTATTATGAAGAACATACTGTGAAGGTGTTCTCAATCTGTGTATTAAATAGGTGCTATAAAAATAGCAACATTCAATTATCTAGCTGATTATTGCATATTACTTACCAGTTATAGTTTAGGGTTTCCAGTATGAGGCATTTAGTTTTGGGCAAATTATTGTTCATATTTTCAGAGTAAAAATCATTTGCTATTGATGAAAAAATTGTTTTCCCTGATTAATATTAAAAAATTGGCCCCACTCTGAAGTTTCACTGGGAGATAAGCTTGCAAGCTGCATTAGAGATCTTCAGAACCCACCAATTTCTTTTGCAAACAAGTTTTTTAAACTTTGCTTCAATGAGGTTTTGTTGGGTTTAATGTTTCAATTAAAAGGAGAAACTGTAATTATACTGAATATTAATTCAACTCTTGGAGGCCTATTTTCCTGTGGATATCTGGATAATGATAATTACAAATGTATATCATGGATATAATTAGTGAGTAGGCAATATTATCTGTTCCATGGATCCCTGTCCCAGGAGCAGACGCTATTAGTGAGTCATTGATGCATATTTTATGATTTACTTCATATTACTATCTTAATACATATTGAAAGTAGAGTAACATGAAATTATTATATAACTGATTAGACTGAATGGCTATCAATAACCTGTAAGATAAAGTTATATAGTAACATTATTTATTCTCAAAAAGTATTTTTATTAAATGAAATATGTTCATATTTTTGAAAATCAGTGAAATATAACTTACTTTTGGAAGGGACACGTAGATTGGATCGAACCACATGTAGTGAGTCTGCTTGTACCCGAAGTTCATACCTTTTCACATTTTCATAGTCAAGAGGCTTTTTAATGAAGATAACACCAGTTCTGTTATTAATGGCAAACACATCTGGAATCCAGCAAAAACAAACAGGTAACTTTCTAAAGCCTTTAGATACTGATCAGATATTTCATCAAAATATTTAAGGCTAAGTGTTTCCGTCCTTGTAAAGACATTATTCATTCCTCCCCCCTACTCAGGGATTGAAGGAGCCAAGCCTTCACCACCCTCCAGCCTCCGTAACCCCTGTTCCAAGCAGTGTTCTTTATTGTTATCATGAAAAGGGCACAAACTGCTGATCTGGGCACTGGAACAGCAAACTTTAGGGCAAACTACAAAAGCTATCATGAAAAATAAACTACTCCTGCAGCTGGGAGAAGGTTAACACCATTCTCCCCCAGTAACTTAGTGTAATTTTGTTTGCAATTTTTAAAGTCAAGCATGATGACTGCCTGAGAAGGAGGTAAGCTTGAGACTAACATTTTACCTCTTTCTTTAAATTTCAGACTTTAGCCACCAGGCTACATAGTAATATATAGGGCTCTAACATGACTGAAGTCTATGGTGTATTAAAACAAATCAGACTTTCCTGTCAGTAGCACAGTACTACCAATGCAGCCTACAGAGCTGTTGATAGCAATCATTTGCAGACTTGTCATTCATAGTTGTCTCTCTAGAAGGCCCAGGGCACAGTATGGACATAAAAAAAAAAGATCTGAACATGTGCATTTAAGTCAGCATTTAATTTCTATTTTTAGATCATTGGCAAGTCAGAAGAAGAGGAGTTGATTCAGCTATGGCAAGGGAATGGTCCACAACAATAAGGAGTAAAGCTGTCAGCTGACTAGTCTGAAACAAACTGGAACTTGCTCAAGTTATGTCAATTCTTTTTACAAGCTGCTCTGCTGCAATCAACTAGAACAAGTCTAATATTTACTTACACAAAAATATATCTTTGTTGAGTTGATCAAATGTGTTAATTTTTCAACAGTTGGGTGCTGGGTGATGTGGCATGCTTAGAGTCAGGGATAACTGATCCCTGACAGCGAGGTTTTACCAGTGTGAAAGGAGAGAGTGGAACTTCACCAGGGGCATGTAAATCTCCCATCATCACTTCCATTCCAACCTTGATCACGGCAGGAATATAATACTACACTATACACTTCAGTAAAACTTATAAGCAAAACTGGATTTTATGTAGCTTTAAATAATTTATGAACTGCTGTGATGAATTAATGAGTTATTTATGAAAAAGTATTGGGAGATAAGAGTCAAATTTTGATAACTAAGAAGTAGCTGCATTTAAAAGAAAATAATATTAAAATAAAGGGTTTATTCATCCCCATCTTGCAGAGATAAATTAGTAACTTTACATTTTGATACGGCTTTAAAAGCTTAGGGAAACAATTCTTATATGAAATTATTCATCTTGAAATAAACTATTAAACCTTTCAGTGCACGCTTTACATTTACAAATATGTTTATCTCAAATTCCTCATATAGGGCCAGACTGTGGGCGGCCCATGCACAGCTGCACAGGGGCACACCCAAAAGCAGCCCATGCACTCCTGTCGGAGCACAGGAACTCCAGGACACCAAAGAGGCAAGGCCCTGGCTTCACCCCCTCTGCAACGATACACAGAGTAAAACTGACGCACCAGGGAGATGAATCCATAGGAGGGAGCAGATTGTTCACTCTCCCTGCACATGTAACAAACCCAGAGAGGTTTTGTCTGCTTGAGGCACAGTCTTACTCTGCAGTGTTGTAGTTATGTACTGTCCCAATACATAGGACTGTGGCATACATGCCATTGTTGAGCCCTACATATAATATCAACGTTTATTAAGAAACATGTGTCCAAGGTTTATTTATTTACAGCTTTTTCTATAATAAATGCCAAGGTACCCTTTTGGAACTAATGTGTTCTCTGGTAACACATGAAGGTACTAAAATAGATGAGAATGATTCTTCAACAAATAATTGAAACATGTATTAAATATTAGAAAAGGAAAGCATGAGAAAAAATCTTAATACTGAATATCATGAATGTAAAGCTCCTTGTATGTAGTATAACAGTAGCAACTGAAACTTTTAGAGTACGGATAAAACACCAAAAGTGAACATTTAAAACCCTGAAAATTTGTGAATGTATGAAGTCATAGCGAAGAAATACAAGTTAAATGAATTAAATCTCGTTAGATATTTTCCACAAAAAACTTTTAAACACTTGGAAAAAAGTTTAAATGGTACATTTTCTAACACTGAACAGCAAAAACTTTAAGTGTATTATTTAAGTATCACTTAAATCAAAAGTGGCATGTGTCAACTATGTACCTGAAAACACATGGAGTGACTTGAAAATTGCCAGTGATAACAGAAAATGCAAAATAAGAGCTATGTCATCTCCTCTACTGCAGACAAATGAGCACAAATGAGCCATAAACTGAGGTTGAAATTGGGGATCCAGTCTTTATGTGAAATCATCCCAGCCATGAGACAGATCAGAAGCAATTCTATTTGAACACCATGCTGTTAGGGTTCTGCACCATTTTGTGGGCAGAGCTGGTCAGAGAACAATTCCAAGGACCAGCTGCTGTATGTGACACACCATAAAATCACCTGTCAGAAAATCCACTGTATGTGAACGCTTCAGGACAACTAACATGAAATCCTAGTCAATGGCTGACATCTGCTCCCAGGACAGGGAGCACAGTGTGAAGCCACAACCAGGTCACCTGTGGCAGAATGACTAGCAGTGAGGCATGCTGCAAGGATGAATAGGTGTGCCAGAGAGCAGTTTAGAGAGACAAAGTAATATAAAGATATCTTGGGATGGCTACAACTACACTGCATAAAGCAGGGAGCAGTTTGGCAGGCTGGCAGTTTTCATGGACAACCAAAAGACAGTTGCAACTGAACTGTTGTGAATTTAGGATCATGAATGTACATACAGGTCCGTACTCCATTCCTTCCTATACCTTCTGTTCAGCCCATTCACCTAGAGATATTCTGCCTTGGAAATACTGCATGGTGATTTTCAAGCAAGATTTCTTCATGCAGGGGGATATTATGTGGCTCTATGATATTTTCCAAGTGTCCATATGATAATCAATAAAAATCACATTGCAGGGTGTTATGCCAGGCACTGCTAATTACAACTGCCTGCTGGTTCTGTATACCAGGTGAGGAATAAAAACACGCCTACACCAGTTAGGTACACTTATCTTTAATTATGGCATATGCTCCAAACAGCAGAGGAAGACCCTAGAGCTCTGCGAAGTGGGCTGCAGGGGAAGGGCCAGACACGCCAAGAGGGGTTCATGGCTGAGTCTCATTTAATTACTTGCATTTCAGGCTTTTATACAGCATAGCATGTTTACTCTAAGGAACCGCAGAAATTGGCTTATGTACAGCAACTGACCTTGCTCGCACTTTGTTTTCCTTAACACAAAGTACAACTAGATAACGGATTACAAAACAACTTACATAACCTATTTACTGCTCAAGTGGCCCTAACCAGCCCCGCCGCGTCACTATCTCAAACGCATCACAATGTATCTTCTGCAGACCCTCACTACACAGGGGTAGTGAGCACCCAAATTATACAAAGGATAGATTTAGGCTGATTACATGTAAAACACACTTAAAAGCACATTATGTATTTTTAAGGACACAACTGAGGAACCCTAATATCAGCCGACATGTACATAACAGAACCAAACACTTCTTTCATTTTAGCTAGATCACATCTACTCTTACTGAGCTATGGAAAACATCTCTTACATTTTAAGGAGCTAATTCTGCTTCATTTTTGTCAGCTGTAAAGGGCATCAAATGCAGTTCTGCTGCATCGGCAAAGCGTAGCAGGTTTATGAATGCAGGGAAATGGCAGCAGGAGCAGGTGCTGCTACTTGGTTTTGGGTTGGGCGAGGCAGGATTGGGCACTAATTGTTTAATTTATATGTACCCTTTCTCAAAATGTTTACGTTTAATAAATGTACTATACAGCATACGCTGTGACTTCATGAGATACTCTAACTTACCATCTTCATTTCCTGAAACAATTGAATATACAATTGTCTGATTCAAGGCAGCAGCAGTTACAACAGCAATCAGAGTTCCTTTCGGTGCACCTTCACTCACTGGCGGGGGTCTGCAGAGACAGACATAGAGATTTCTTTTTCTTACACTTATGTACTGACACATTAATTCTTTATATTAGTATCCCCCCCAACCATCATTATGTTGCCACAGCAGGGTGAGAATGCAGAACCTGATTAACATGGCAAGGTTCAATCCCTGCAGCAATATTGACTGTCTACTGGAAATTAAGGTAGCTAGTATGATATGAAATACGACAATGTGCAGATATAACATATCCTCAAGGTATAAGAAAGGGAAAAGTAGGGGATAAAGATAACAAGCGTTAAGAATACTCACAACTTGGAAGAGAGCAAGCAATAGTTATCAGCAAAAAAGGCACTTTATAGAGCTATGCTTTGCTAAAGGAAAATGACATCTGCTAGAAATGCATGCAGGGAAAGGTTCCTACTTTAGTAACTTTATAAAAGTCAAGATGCTTTTCAGGAAATCCACTGCTTCCTGCATTTAGACCTCAATTCAGCAAAACATTTAAGCATGCACTTAAGCACATGTAGTCCTAGTGAAGTCAGTGGGAAAGGTCACATGGTTAAAGCTATACATATGCAAATTATCCCCCCCCCCACTTCCATAGCCAGAAATTCTTAGATCCATAGATTCCAAGACAAGAAAGGACCATTGTGATCACATAGTCTAACACAGGCCATAGAACTTCCTCAGAATTACTAGAGCATAGCTTTTAGAAAAATAACCTATTTTGATTTAAAAGCTGTCAGTGATGGAGCATATCCTTTAGTAAATTATTCCAATGGCTAATTACCCTCACTGTTAAAAATGTATGCTTTAGTTCCTGTCTGCATTTGTCTAGCTTCAACTTCCAGCCATTGGATCATGTTATACCTTCTGTGTTAGATAGAAGATAATTAAATATTTGTTCCTCACATAGATACTTATACAGTTTAATCAAGTAACCCCTTAACCTTCTCTTTGTTAAACTAAATAGATTGAGCTCGTTGAATCTATCACTATAAGGTATGCTTTCTAATCCTTTAATCATTCTTGTGACTCGTCTCTGAACTCTCTCAAATTGATCAACAGCCTTCTTGAATTCAGGGCACCAGATCTGGACATAGTAATCCAGCAGCAGTCAGACCAGCACCAAATATGGAGATAAAATAACCTCTCCACTTCTTAAGATTCCCCTGTTTATGCATCCTAGGATCAAATTAGCTCGTTTGGCCACAATGCCACATATGAGCTCATGTTAACCCCACCCCCTTAATCTTTTTCATAGTCTCTGCTTTCCAGAATTCACCACCCTGTAAGTATGATCTATGTTCTTTGTTCATAGATGTATTTACATTTAGCCATATAAAACACATATTGTTTGCTTGCACATATTGCTTACTAGGTGATCCAGATGGCTCTGAATAAGTGACCTGTTCTTTTCATTGTCTACCACTCCTTTAATTTATGTGTTATCTGCAAATTTTATTTATGATTTTATATTTTCTTTCAGGTCACTGATGAAAAAATCAAATAGTGTAGGAGAAGAACCAATCCCTGTGGGGCCCTACTAGAAATACCCCACTCGATGATGATTCCCTATTTACAATTATATTTTGAGACCTATCAGTTAGCCATTGGAGATAAAGAAATTTACATTTTGAACATCTCTCTGGACATCCATCTTTATTTAAGTTTAACTTTCTTTCGTTTTGTAAATGATATTCCACCAATAGGCACTCATCCTTGTTCTTATGGTCTTGCCACACTTAGAAATGAGCATTTCATAACCAGACAGTTCATTTTACTGCATGTAATTAACTAGCTGCCTCCTGACACACAGGAAACAAAAATTCCACCCTCAGACTCCTCCCTGTCTACATTTTAGGACATTTAGTGCATTATTTCTATAATGGGTATCATGAGTGATTTTTTTTTTTTTTAAATGAAAAATAATGTGGCTAAACAATCTAGAGCAAACCCCTCCTCACCCAATCACAAGAATTACAGGAACATTTTGACAACACATGACGTGTCATTGAGCTTTCTTCCCCAATAAAAGTAAAGGAGGAAATAGTGGGTAACTATCTTTCACGTTCAACTACTGAATCAGTGCTCATGTAATTTAAACAGCTTCCTTTCAGCAAATTAAAGCAATTTGGAATTAAAGTCAACAGCAGCTTTCAGCTATCTGTTACAGCAAGATGAGGTAATATTCGCTCTGAAAAATAGCAAATAGAGTGGCAGTGTCACAAGCTTAGACCTCAGCACACATGCCTCAATTTCCCCTTTTGGTTATATAAATTAGCCCTGAGTCAAACTTTAGCATGTACAACTCCTTGTTTAGTAATTTATTCATTAACAGATTGTATTCATTAATAACCAATAAACTAACAAAAGAAATAGTCCCAAGTTTCAGTTTCTTCCTCAGAAATCTTACTCTTCTGGTAGCCTCCTCTCATCAGTAAATCGTCAGCAGCTCCTCTTACCTCACAGATTCAGATGCTTCACCCTCCCACTCAGTCCCAGCATTTTTTGTTTCGCTATTTGTCCTTGAAGAACTAATCTTTTAGTTATTTTCTCCTTCTCTGGGATCTCTCTCTTGCTTTGTAAGCACATTCTTCATCTTCCTACTCCCTTCCTAGGATCCATGCTCAAACTGTAGGCCTCTTTGACCTAGAGGAAGACATCAGTTTTCTTCCTGGACCTTACTGATAGGAGCTCCCCACTGTCTCCCTTCTGCAGGGACTTTGACAGTTCTTTTGGGGCTTCTACTGTCAACTCCAAGCCCTCATTCAGGGTTCATCCCCACAGAGGCTTATTCCACATCCTATAGGTTACTCCAGCCTGCAACGGCCATAGGGCTTCTCTAGAGGCAGTGGCAAGGTCCTCTTTATTCTGTTCTAGCTGTTTCTTTCCAACTTAGCTGCTACATTTCTAATTAGCTAAATTATGCCACCTGGAGCAACTGATTGCTCCCAGGTATTTCCCACAGGTCATTATGGCTAAGTTAGGCCCTGAACATTCCTGAAGGGCCACTGGCCCCAGGACGCAGCAGATTTTTGCATTCATCCACAAGTGCTGATATATGGATCTTTAATAACAAATATTTTTCTTTCTAGTCTCCCCTTTTTTATTAGACTCATGTGATATAGACCATAGTTTCTCAATCTGTGATATGCATACCCCTGGGGGTACGTGAGACACAGGCAGGGGGTACGTGGCAAAAAACCCAATGAAGGGAGGCGGGTGGCAGCTGCCAGCTTCTAGGGGAGGCCTTCATGCCTGGTCCCACCTCCTAGCTGGGACACCACTGGCTTTGGCAGCAGCTGCCTGCATCCCACCCAGTCCCTGCTCCCAGGTGGGAGCCCAGCAGCAGCCTCCTGCACCCTGTAATCTGGGCTTGTAGCTGGGTGGCTGTCACCCGTGACCCAGCTCTGAGCCAAGAGACAGCCTCTCGTGCCCTAGCTTGAAGATGAGCAGCAGCTGCCTGCTGCCTGCCCATATCCCTGAGTCCCAGCTTGTGCGGAAGCCTCCTCCGCCCCAGCTCAGATTGGGTGATAGTCGCTCACCTCCCGGGCTGGCAGCCAGGCGGCAGCCACCTGCAACTTGCCCAAGGGGCAGCTCCCCTCCCCAGCTCAAAGCCCGGTGCCCAGAAAGCCAGGCGGAGAGCCCAGCGGCTTGCCCGGTCCTGGAGCTGGGCTCTACCCACAGGTTTGCTTGTCAATTTCACTGCTTTAGCTGAGCAACTATGACAGCCCCAGATTTTACCAGTATAAAAATCTAAAAAGGGACCCACACAATGTGATTTGCCCCCGGCCTGCACCCCCCCTAGGGACACCCATGGAGAGCGCTGCTATCCACTCTGGAGAGCTACTAGTGCCTGCTCATATCTGACAAGTTCCTGCCTGTGTGAGGAGAACACCACGTGACCCCGCCATCAGGTCATAGTGATTGGCTGGCGTTGACTTTTGTTCCTCTATGGAGGAAAGGGGGGAGGAAGGAGGGGAGAAACAGCAGGGGGGGGGGGGGGAGGGGGGTTGTGATCTGCCACAGCCACACAGCACTGCAGAACTCTCCTGCTTTATGAGAAATACAATCGTCCAGTGGTAAAGGGGAAAAATGGTTGTATTTCTCAGTGGAAAATTGAGTGTTGGGATACTTATTAAAAGTATCAGGAGTTAGGGGGTACTTGCTACTTAAAAGGTTGAGAAACACTGATACAGACAAATAAAATTTAAACTTGGCTATTTAAAGTTAGGCTCCTAAATAAAAGGAGGCATTCAGTAGAATTTCACTGGCATTTGTAGGTGCTCAGCACCTCTAAAATTTAGGACACCTTTACTTACAAGCCTAACTTTAGGGACCCAGGTTTGCAATTTCTGACTGTTTTCTACAATTACTACAGCATTAGTTTCAGATGATATTTTGTCAAAAATTCTCCTCTGCTTTCAGAATAATCCTAGAGCAGTTTTAGCTCACACCACTTTTTCTATTCAAGGCTATAGAGGAATAGAAAATTGCATTCTTTAATGAAACCTTGTTTGCAACCTTAGCTATTGAAGCCTGACCATTGCTTCACAATTACATACTGAGATGCCAACAATTTGACCTTGATTTCTGACTTACAGTATGCATTTTTTTCATACGAGATATGTTGTTAGCCAGAATTACAACGAAGGATATTAACACATAAAACTCAGTTAAAAATTTCATCTGGTAAACTATTCCCCTTTGAAAAAAACCCACCACCACCACCATCGCTATTTTGGGTTAGTGCTATGATGCCTGCAATCTAGTACTAGTTGAAAATGGGAAGGCAAATGGTGAGTCAAGACTACTGCTCATCATACTAACATGTGATTTTTATTATTGTAGCATCATTCACAGTCTCTTCCATCATTTTATCTGTTTAGTTCACTTGTTATTTTTGGGGCTGGGACTCTTTAATATATAGTGTTTTTACATAATGATTAGGAGGGCCATAGGAACTATCATAATACAAATAATTAAAAAAATATTTTTGCCTTCCCGGTCACACTGTCCCAGATGGGGATGAAGTAGTACAGTGATTTTCTTTTCTCTCTCTTTCTTTCTGTCTCACACACAGAGCTTGGTTCCAGTCCTTCTGTGGGAAGTGTGCTATCCACTATAGAAATTATTAATGTCTGTTTTACTAAACCACTAAAACTAGATCTGTATAATTATAATTAATGTGCATATTTAGGTTGCTATTAGTGACAGAGAAAAAGACAATCACACCAATTTTGATGCAGTTTAAAATCCAGTTTATTTAATGAGTTCATCAAACGTAGGTTACTGATGAAATTAAAATCTATTTTAAGTTACGTTAGACTCCTTTGCTCCCTTTTTTCTTCAAAATGCACACAATTAAAGTCTGTGAAGAACACAAGATTTCTTATCTAAAAAACCTACTTGGTTTTAGTGCTTTAAATCCGCAAAAACAACAAGAAAAAATCCTGTAACTTCCATTTTGACATTGCTGAATTCAATGGATTGACAAATCAATACCAATTAGGAAGCTGCTTTTGTGTTCAATATGAGAGAATTTGAAGGCAGTGGAGAATGAACCACGGGAATTCATGTTCTTTGTAACCTTCCAGTAATTGCACCTCATTGATTTCATTTCCCTGATTTAACTAAGGCAATCAGGTGCAAAGAGCAATACATCAGTTCAATTAGAACATACAGTGGGTCCCTTAAGAACCTTTTGCTGAACTATAGATAAGTGAATTGGTAAAGGACAGAAGAACTCAGCAGATAACATACTGTTCTGTATTACAGCTATAATATCTGTCTTTAGAAATAAATACATTTTCCATTTTTAAGACTAAAATGTACAGTAGTTTTCACTTGGGAAATATATTCAGTATGAAATTAATTTGGCAGTAGGGAGAGGAATCTTTATTCACTAGTTTCAAATTATTTAGAGTTAGAAGGACAATTATTTATTTGTGGGCTAAGGAATAACACTAGTTATGTTTCATCATCCTGTTTAAGCCACTAATCTGCAATTTAGACTACAAATACACTATTAGAAGAGCAAGAACGGTCATATAGCTAAAGCACATGATTAAGATTCAAATCAGACAGCTTTTCCTTTTGTCTATCACAGACTTCCTGGCCACTTAGACGTAGATCCTCAAAGGTATTTAGGCACATAATTCTCACTGAAATCAATGGGAGGTAGTAACTATTTTTGGGGATATGGGCCTTCATGTCTCTGTGCCTCAGTTTTTCCAACTGCAAATGCAGATATTATAACCTTCCTAGCTAGCAAAAATATTGTTTGTCTTCCTCCATTCCATTAATATTTCTAAAGTGCTTTGAGATACTTGGCTGGAATGGACTATGTAAGTGCAAAGTGCTGTATGAATATACTGTATAAACAAACACTCAGGGTTCCCCCCCCAAATTTGAATTGAGTGCTCAAAATTATTCTAAATTAAGAGAATGAAGTTCTTTGTTCAGTTACACAACACTTATGGCATTACCAACAACATGAAAATTTTAAAGCACCTGTCAGGCTCTCAACCCAGTCCTCAGAAACGACATCTATGGGCATATACTGTATATCTTTATGCCCGTTTCCTGAATACATGATTTCAAATGTTCCACTGCCTCCTAGTTTTTAAATACACATATATCAAGACACACACAAACAATGACACATGTAATGGTGACAGTCATATCATAAACTGTGGGTCCATGTGATAACTGCTTATATACCGTAAGTTTTTTAGTATAATTGTATTTATCACATACTTCAGTCACTTTACCTGCAATTGAATACTTCTAAGTGCCATCAAATTTCTTTCTGGGATTTATTCTATTAATATAAATGCTCAGGGTGCTTCAAACAACTGCTATTTAAATAAGGCAAAACAAAAATCTGCCAGAGAAATGTTTCCTTCATTCACAGTAAACAGAATTTTTCCTGAACATTACACTCGTGTGAGTGCAAGCTGGGGAATATTCACTCCTGCTCCACTTACAGGTTTAATGTGTGATATCTTTTTTAGCCTTCAGGCCTAGAATCTGGGCTTTATGCAATTGGAAAGGGGAGAATCCCAACTTTCCAACAGTGCAGAACTTGGTTATAGGCCAGAAAACTCATGAGATATTAGCTCTTTAATTTGAGGCATTATATATTAAATATGTAGTTAAGTCATTTTTAATTTTTTCTCTAAAATTGTGTCAGTATTATTTTTATGATTTTCTACCTCCAAAGCATGTGTAGTTGTATTCATGCCACTGTGACTAGGTCACTGCTGGGTTTGGGACAAACATCTACCTGGTTCCCAGGCAGTTGTAAGAAACAAAAGGTCTTTTACTAAACTGTCATCCCCGTAGACGGGACACCACCTGCAGCAGAGTTACTCAGCACCAGCAGGTAAGTCACTGGTGACAAATTACACAATAGTCCCACATCATGCCTACCTTCCTTTGGGGATGCTCTGGCAGGCAACTGTATCTCAGTCATTCCTCTCTCTCAGACTGATGCTGGTCTACACTACAAGTTAGGTCAACGTATGGCAGTTTACATTGATCTAATTATGTCACTGTCTAACCTACAGCCTTTCTCCCGCCAATGTAAGTGCCCTACTACCCCGACATAATAACTCCACCTCCATGAGAGATGTAAGGCTTATGTCAGTGTAGTTAGGGTTACTTACATAGGCTCTTGGCTGTCTTGTCTGGAGCTGTGAAATTGACAAGAAAGCCGGGAAGCTAGAGTTCAGCTAGAGGTGGGCAGCAGGATCTGGCTCTCAGCTAGGAGCTGGGATGAGAAGCCCGGGCAGCTGGACCCTGCTCCCGGCTTGCAGATGGGGAGAGAAGCCCAGAGGCCCCTAGACCCCAATGAACACTGACAAATGCATAGCTGGAAACCAGTCTGGTTCACCTGTGTGTTAGCATTGTTAAAACAGATAAATTGATATGAATGTGTTTAGTATTTAGATCTGATGAAATGCTTGTAGGATGCTGCATGCATTGAACTCACTTATAACATCTGTAGCCCATGGTAAAAAGTTATATTAAGTATTTACATTATAAACCTCTGTGATGTGGAACTTATCAAACAGGAGAAAAGCCTTCTCTAAGGCAAATCCTGGCTACCTACAGGAGATGTTAGGTCCTGCCCAAAGAGAAAGCCTTTGAAACCAAATGAACCATTGTGAGACATCAAAGAACAAAGGCTTTGTTAATTGCATTCCTTACCACCTCCAGAAAGAGGAGACTGTGCCTAAACTCATTCCATCAGCTTGGACTCTGGGGAGACAGGGATATCCCTGACAAGGAGAAACTAGGTTCTTTTTGCTGCTTGGACTCTAGAGCAACAAGCTCAGACTCACTGAGCGGAAGCACAAGATCCTCAGCTGTTTTGCCTGGTTTAGCACTAGCAGACATATAAATCTTGCATATTATAGCCGCTACTATCATCTTTTGGAACCTAAGACTGTCTCTCACTTGTGTGTTTATGTTTACCTGCCTTAACCTTGTTACTAACTCCCATTTCTTTTTCCTAGCTAATAAATCTTTAGATCGTTTTTTATAGATTGGCTACAGGAGTTGTCTTTGGTTTGAGTTCTGAAACACAGTTGACCTGCAGTAAGTGACTGGTCCTTTGGGACTGGGAATAACCTGAATATTGTTGTGATTTTTGGTGTAAGGGACAATCTATTGCAAAGAAAAGCTTGCCTAGGTGGTAAGATAGACTGGAGTGCCCAAGGAGACTCTCTGACTCCATGTTAGGGCAGTTACAGTGCTTTAGGAGTTCACACTTGTTATTTGGGTTAGTGAAATCTAATTATAGAACATACAACCACTTTGGGGTTTGTGCCTGTTCTTGGACAGTAGGCCCTGATGCTGGCATACACAGTTGTGAGCCACTCCAGACAGCTTGATAGAGGCACCCATAGCACACCTATTCTTTACCCTAGTGTGGGCTGGTAAGTGGGAACTGGCCAGGATACTGCTGTATTTGACTGATTCCTGTTTTCAAGCAGCCATTGGAAGGTGGGGGCCAGGGAAGAGACAGGGTCAGCAAGTTGTACGTTATTTTATAGTGAGAACAGACTGTTACATGGAAGCCCCATATTTGGGAAAAACAAAGCAACTTAAAAGCCACAGTTGTGGCTGTGCAGTGGTTCTCTTGGTCCTTTCCGCCACTCTCATAATTAAGTTCCAGAATACATTTAGGATTTGGACCTTTGTCATGTTTATTTCATTGCATACTGCTGAGAAAGCAAAAGACAGCTCAGTAAAATGTGTTTGGCCCAAATAAAAAAGACCAAATCAGAAGAAAAATGGGATTCAAGCAAATTTAATATGCGGTAGGAAGATGTTTAAAAGAGTTTCAAACTGTAAAATGCACATTTTTTAATGTGCTGTATTCAGCTTGCCATTACATGTACTATCTGGTTGCTCTTCTCTCAGCAAAGTATCAAAATTCTGTAAAGCATAGCCTCTATATTTTTATTTTTAAATTGGAAGAGTGAAATTGTAAGTTTTCTTCACTCCCTTATTTTGCCTTCTTTCTCGTTCTCCATGGTAGATGGTCTAGATTACTAATCCTGTTTTTCAATTTGTCTGCCACCCAATGCACTGCGAATTTATCATGAAATTCTTCTATCCCCAAGAGCATGGGTTTAAGATTTGATCAAGAATTAAGTTGAAGGGTAGCAGAACCAAAAATAAATGGAAAATTAGGCATAACACTAAAGTTCAATACGATACTGTGTGCGTACTTTGTATCAAACAAATGGATTTTTAGCCTGCTGTACTTTGTTGGTTTGTGTTGGTTTAAAAAAATATCTAATGATGTATCTCAGAAATAAACTCATATTTACTCTTTTTTAAAACCATTCCTACATAATAAAGGTAACATCCTTAGCCTGACCAGTTTCAAATGTCTTTAATAGAACGTTAACCACAGTCCCATTGCCATCCCTCTCAGATGGATCCTACATTCTCGCCCATTGCTTTTAACTGTCAGCTATATTTTAGTTTATATTACTCCCTTGTGATATGCAATATGTGCTTTATGCTTGTATGTACCGTACACATCTCCACAAAACATCTTGTTTATTCTGCTTTTCACTGAAAATGTTTTAT
Source organism: Emydura macquarii macquarii (assembly GCF_026122565.2). Lineage (NCBI taxonomy): Eukaryota > Metazoa > Chordata > Testudines > Chelidae > Emydura > Emydura macquarii. The sequence continues at coordinate 17,685,013 of NW_027131527.1, read as the reverse complement.
AATGCTTTGAATGAAAGAGGTTATTTAACCCATAAAATGTCTTGAACTAATGTAGTCTTCTGTTGGAAGATCCATTCTGTACAAACAATTGATGGTGCCTCAGAAAGATAAGTCAATAACGTATTGTTTTAAGCAAAATATTTTTTTAATTGTCAGCTGGAAAAAAGGTCTATTAATTAGGTCTACAAACACAAACTTGACTTCACTGTGCATTTAGATTTTTTTAAAATTGCAAAAGCTGCAGAAGGTTTGTTATATATTCTGACTGCAGTAGTAAAATAAAAATAAATAAGTCAGGCAGTAAATATAGTAAATGATGCAGTTTAGCTTTCTTCCATATACATTTAGATTAAACTGAGTTTCTACCCACTAAGTTCCACAGACTTAATTTTGTTAATTTAAAAAAAAAAAAAAAAAAAAAGAGAGAGAGAGAGAGAGAGAAATGGATATAATTAAATTTGGGAGAAAAGTGATATCAAGTTTTTAAGCTCTCAGCTTCCAGCACATGCAATTCATAGAGGTTAAGGCCAGAAATGACCATCTAATCTGACCTTGCATATAACACAGGCCACCATCACCACCCAGCAGCTGTGCTCCAATTCCAACTAAACCAGTGTTTCCCAATGGCGCACTGGTGTGCCACCAGTCATAAACAGGTGTACCACAGAATTTTGAAAAAGCCACTTGTCAGGGAAAAAAAGTCTCATTTATTTTAATTAGTGTTGGAACCAAATTTCATTTTGCACTATTACTCTTTGAGTGTACATGCATGAGATTACAAAACATAATTTTAGTATGCAGAGGTGAGGGTGTGCCACACAAATATTTTATTGAAGTGTGCCTTAGACTAGAAAAAGGTTGAGAAGCACTGGCCTAAACTATTATGCGCCACAGGGCAAAGAATAGGAGGGACCGAGATGCACCAATGCCTGAGGCCCATGCAATGGCAGGGAACTGATTAAGTGAGATACACCCAGATAATCCTGTTAAATTACTTGGACCCTATACTGCAGAGGAAGGCAAACCTCCCCCAAGATCACTGCCAATCTGTTTTTTGTTGGGGAAAATTCCTTCTTGACCCCACATATAGAGTCAGTTAAACCCTGAGCATCTGAACAAGAACCATCCAACTAGGCATGTGAGAGAAAGAATAGTTGATGCCACCTCTGAGCACTGGCCAACTTTGTCCAGTGTCCCATCTCCAGCCATGGCCATCTCTGATGCTTCAAGGGAAGGAGACCAAAAAACCATTGACCCAGAATACACTGGAGGACTTCACACACACACACTTCCCGACCTCTGCACATGCCTGGGTGAAGCCCTAAAGCATGAGATTTCAGTAACATAAAATATAAATTGGTAGAGATCTCCCATGACTGCTGAACCCTGCCCTGTACTATCCCAAACAATCCTGTCATATAATCCCACTTCCGGTCTCTCTTAACTAATGAAGTTGTTTGCCCCACAACTCCTATTGGGAGGCTGTTCCGGAACCTCACCCTTCTGCAGGTTAGAAACATTCTTCTAATTTCCTACCTGAATTTGTTCATGGCCAGTTTATGCCATTTGTTCTTGAGCCAATGTTGACCTTTAGTTTAAATAGCTCTTCAGTCTCCCTGATGTATATATAGAGAGCAATCATCTCCCTCAGCCTTCTTTTTATATAAGCTAAACAAGCCAAGCTCTACCAATCTTCTCACATAAGAAAGGCCTCCATTTCCCTTCTCATCCTAGTAGCTCTGTTCTCCACCTATTCCAGTTTGAATTTATCTTTCTTGACCATGGAAGACCAGAATTATATACAATTCTTACCTATGTGTGCAATTAATTGGTATCCTGTAATCAACCAACACACCTAGGTATCTTTTCTCTTCTTTCACTTCTAGATCGTGAGCTCCCAGCTTGTAGCAATAATTTTCATTATTAGACTCTAAGTGCATGATTTTCCACTTTGTACTCTTGAATTTCATCCATTTCTGTTATTTTATTCTTCAAGGTTAACCAGATCTTCCTGTACAATATTCTGATCCCCATTTATATTGATGATGCCTTAAAACTTTGTATCATCAGCAAATTCATTAATACACTTCTACTTTTTCTGCCATGGTTATTAATAAAAATAGTGAATAAGATTGGTCCCAAAACCAATCTTTGAGCCACTCCACTAGTCATCTCCCTTCACTCTGAGAGTTCAGCTTTCAGCACTACCTTCTCCCTTTAACCAGTTTCTTATCCACCTTACAATTTTTGTACTAATCCCTATCTTCTCTAATTTAATTAATAATTTCCTATGTGGAACCATGTCAACTGTTTTATTAAAGTCCAAGTCCCAGACTTGGTCCCAAACTTGCCCAAACTCCTTGCATTCATATACAAACATCTCAGTTATTTCCTTCAGACCTCATCCAGTTTTCTACAAATCCAGATTAGGTATAGTCCTTTGACTAGCTGTAAAACCTACCTGAGTACTACTTCACTCAATATTTTTACCTTCTTTCTTGTTGCTGTCCATATTTTTACCTTCTGGTGTTCCATTATCCCTTATTATATCTTTATTTAGCTGATTTTCCTCCTCCTTTGTATTGAAGCCGAATGCGAAGAATACCTGATTCTCTTAGCCTTCTCCTCTCTACCTGCCCTTCTTAAATCCCTGATCCCAGAAAGTTGATACACAAATGGAGTCCACCTGTTGAGAAGAGTCTTTTTTCTGTGAATGCCTCCCAATAATCGCTTATCTCAAAACATTCTTTATAGCACCAGTCCTTCAGCCATCTGTTGATTTTCATTAACTTGTCATGCTTTTGCCCTCCTTCTGCAGGGATCAGAAATATTTCACTGAAGATCACCCAAGCTTCCACTTCTTTACACATTTTATCCAGTCCACACAATCATGCTAATCCATCCCAGCGGGAATCTAACAGTGTCTTTAATACCAACATGCAGCATAGTCAGTGGATTTTCCCCTAACCCAATCAAGATCCTTTTCAATCTCATGTCCACGTCTCATATCCTTTGCTCATGGTCCATAGCATACTCTTCTGTTCTCTGGATCTGGTCTGGTGCCAGGCCTGTTGATACTTCTTACTATGGATTTCCCAATCTTCCTTGGGCTCTAATCCCTGGCAATCACCATAATCTAGTCCTCTTTTCTGCAAGGGCTGGTTTCCATTCTTTTCCTCCTTGCTACCACATCTTCTGTCTGTTTTTCCTCCTCATTCCCCAGTGCAGTAAATGTATTACTCAACTCAATTTCATCACCAGTAGCTGGTGTCTTACTCTGACTTGGTCTTGTGGTCATATTCTTCCACAGATCACCCTCCTCTTCCAGTAGTTCTCCCCTCAGATCCTTCTGTTTGGCAGGTAGCTGCAAATATTGAGTTGTCTGTACCACCTCCTGCCTCTTCTCCTGCATTATACTGTAAAATCCCCATCTGAATTCCATTACCATCTCTAATCCTGGAATTTTCTCTGCCATGAGTTCCATCAGGTGACATTTCATGCATAAGTAGCTTCCATCAGATATCCACTCAAGGATAATGCATATCCTGTAGCTTCTCAACCAACCGCCTTCTTTGTGTCCTTTACTCCTTGGGTCACTTCTAGTGTTGCCTTAGTAGCCATCATTATCCTCTCTTCTGAGTCCCTACTCCTAGAGAAAAAGAAAGGACATAAATCCCCCCAAACTCCCATTTACAAACTCCCACATAAATTCTGCTGTTAGCTGCTAACTGCTTGCTGCTCCAACATTCACTATGACTGACTTTTAAAGCTAGCCAAGTGCTAGTACTGTCCCCTCATCAAGGGATATCAAAAAGCTCCAGCTCAAGCTGCACACCTGGGAAAAATGCTTCAGAAATCAAGGTCACACCTCCAAAACACAAAATCACTGCTTTCCTTTCAAGCCAAACTCACACAAGAATGCCACGGTTCTCTGGTAGCTCAGCTGTGACAATCTGAAGTGACACCAATTGCCAAAAGCCAAAGTTTTTTCCTGAAATTTCTCCTCAATTAAAACTGTCTTTTCCATGCAATATTCTATACAAAGTTTGTTCAGTAGGTTCATGGGCGCTCTACTATAAACATCCATTAACTCTGCCTCAGTTCTCCGATCAGTTCAAGATGTTTTGACCTTTTATCATGGTATTTATCTCTAAACCAGATGACAAGGGAGTTTAGGTATTGTTACAGTGAAAACTCTGTCTTAGCCCATTATTTTTAAAGATAAATGTCAAGCTTCATTCTGATGAACTCTATGTCATCAGATACAATGCATTGTTTAATTCCAGCAACATTTCTAAATCAAAGCAAAGTGCTGACATTATTACTTAGGACTTGATATTTTTGTCAGGAATACCACCAAAGCAAAGAAGGGAAAAAAATATATTTTCCTGTCCAAGTATCTTCTGAAAGGTTAGCTACTGTAACATGATTGTTGGATTTTCTCATGTATTATAATTCCTCTGAGCTTTTGTGCAGGCTGAATTATGCAGTCATTCCTTCTTGTGACCTCAAGGATAATGGAGTGATTTTGTTTCCTTATAGTAGGTCACTGAAAGTTGACAGAGTTTGACCCTGAAGTGGCACCATTTGCTCTACTATAAAACTTGTGTCAGCATAACTATTACACATCCATATTTTCAGAATTTAAAATTCCATCATGGTCCATAAAATGATGTTAAAAAACCCTGAGGTCTACCTATTAAAGTGTAAATGGTCATTCAACTATGATCTCCTGCCAGTCCTTCTGTCAAACACAGCACTGTAAGTCCCCAGGATGAGCTGGAGTCAGTGTCATTTATGATTTAGCTGACACAAAATTTAGGTAAATCATTTCGCCATAGCACCCCTTCATGGGAAAATCCACTTTCATTAGGCAAACTAAACAAAGTAGAAACTTTTGAAATAGTTAAACCAACAAAACAAAACAAATACATGGCATTATTAAAACAAGTGAAAAGTGAGAGAACAATACACTTCAACTATTACATTGCTCTTCTCTTCTAGCCCAGTTAACTGTCTAATTATCCACTGACAGCATCAGAGTTTCATACTTGTTGTAGCAGTTCTCTTTTTAGTACATGTACAATCTACAATGTGGTATTTATCATTGGCTGGAAGCATGTTACATTTTGTTTTTAGGAAACAAATAGGAAAAAACCCCCACCTATTCTCATTTTCCAGTAACTAAACAATAGCCAACAATTCAAAGTGCTTATGGTTCTGACTGCAAGGGCCTGACCTGCATGCCTCACTCCAGACAAACTCCCACTGAAGGCAATGGTGGTTTAATCAGAGTAAGAAATGTACTGTTACCCCATCAATAGGAATAATTGTTTTTTTTTTTCTGGCAGGGAGAGTCTGCCCTTCATTGGAAAATGTGGTCAAATGGCAATTAACGAGCCACCTTTGATGCACTGCAGGAAGTTAGTTATAGTTCAGAAGTCTCATTTATACTTTGTGATGCATTTTTCTCTTGTGATTAAGACTCAGCCATCTCAAGAAAATGAATATAGGAATTAATTAGTGTTCCACAGCTGCTAAACTTTTGTTTAATACCCTCCCGGTACAAAAGTGTGTGTGACATGAATAGCTGCTGCAGTGACCGTGCAGATTTTTTTTTCACTATCTGTAAAATGGGTTTCTATGAAAATAGCTCCTTACTAATGGGTTCCTATGAAAGTAGTCCATACTAATAGCTCCTCCTCTGTCCACAGGTGATGACAGTCTGATAGATAAGTCAGAAGAAAGAAGAGCCTCTTGCCTCAAAGGAGGTCGCTGCTATTTGTGCACACAGGAACCAGGAGAGCAACTTCCTTAGAATTAACATTAACAGACCTCATTAATATAAAAAAATCAGTAACATAGAACAAGAATATCTGGGTGGGTGTATAGATAACTGGAGCTGTTCTCACAGAAACCCATTTTACAAGTAGGAGAAAATGGCACTCTGGTGCAGCAGTAAGATGTTCTAAATAGCAGTACCAGTGAATTGAATTAGGTGAAAGACATACCCTTGACTTAATTGGTTTATTGAATTACAGCCCACAGGCAACATCTGCCAAAAGGTAAATCACCTGAGCCAGTAGTGTCTAACTTGTAATATAAAACAATGAATAGACTTCTGGGTGGCTGCTTTGACATTATCTTCTGTACAAAAGTCATCCTTGTATGATGGGCTTTTACTGCTAGGGGATAAATAACCTCTTCTTGAAGGTATGTTTCAAAGATAGCTGAGCAAAAAAAAAGTCAGAGATTGATGCATTGGAAACCTTTTTCTGTGGCTCCATAACAAATGCAGAAATGACTAGTGGGATTTTTGTTCTTTTCAGATAAAAATTAAAGGCTCACAGCTACTAAAGTGAACGCAAGATCTTATCCTTGTCCCACTTTTGGTTGGGATAGAAGACAGAAATTGATACCTCTTGATTAATAAAAAGATAGAAATGTATTATGAATCAAGCTGTTCACAACTGTCAGAATGAAATTTGCCAGGCTGAAAGATATAACAAAATCTGAGATTTCTCTTATCCTTCTGACTGAGGTAACCACAAAATACCAACCTGCACATGAGAAAAAGCTAGAGGAATATTGAAGGGAGGCACATTCTTTAGACCATATTGAGCTTCTAAAGTGAAACAGAATTAATGAAAATTGGCTTTCATTTGCTTGACAGCTTTCAGAAATTGCATTACTAAAGGAAGAGATCCCACAAGAAGTCACTAAATCCCCCATTAGCAATGAATACAGTTGCCTCATGCTTGAATAACTAAAAGAAAAAAATTACTTTATGATGTACTGGAGAAAATTAAGAAAATTAGAATTTGGGACAAAAATTAGACATCATCAGAAGGAGATTCTCAAAACTGTTTAGTGACTTATTTTCATGATTTGAAAACAGTGGTGATGACTGAGTCAAGCAGCTTTTGGCATCTCAGACAGGGATACTGGAACAATTTTTACTGTGGGTGTGAAGAGAGCCATTGAACCAAACTGAAAACCCCATATATAATGGAAACCAGGGGCGGGGAGGCAGCACCCTCAGTTTCCTTATTTACAGCACCTGTGACCTCAGGCCAAGCTGAGGGGAAGGAGGTGGGGATAGGTTGCTGTGATGGTCCTGGTGACTTGATTCCTGAAATAGGATGTTTGTGCGAGGAAGAGGCCAGGGTTCAGTTACAGTCAACATTCAAGTCTGCAAAACAGTTCCTCTGCAATTAAGGTGAAACTATAAAAAAATCAGTTTAATCTTGTATCTCCATTTTGTGGGGAATAAGGAGAAAAAATGGAATATTTCCAAAGACTGTGATTCCAAAGAATAGAGCACATATCTATCCGTCTATTTGCTTCAGAACTGAGGTACCTCAAAGTTGTGGGTCGGGGCAAAAAAGTCTACTTTTGGACATTCTGCAAATCTGAATAAATATTTGTAGACTGAAGATTTATTCCGATGATATATGATGGAACAGTTGAGCCAGTCTGCTGTCATCCTGAATTTCGTGGTTACGCTGATTTGCTTTAAGGCCTACAGATTCTTTTTGGTTAATTTTAGGATAGTTACTGTTCACTAGACACAACTATATTCATTGTCTCTCATTGAATGTTGAGATAAATCACCATTGCATCATTGGCTGAATGGACTAAAATGGAATTCAGCAAAATCTAAGGTTGGAAAGGTAGAAATCTAAATGAACTGTTTAGATTTCCAGTCTGTTTTTAACTATGAAGATATTTCTTTCTGTTCACTTGTCCTGCACAGACATATAGGGAACATAGGTTTCCCATCTGAAGAATCTGGTTTCTGTCATTGCTGCGGTCTAATCAGGATCTGATAGTGTAATTTATGTAAGGAGGGAAACAGATTGAGTACATGAGACCATACTTTTCCTTAGATTTTTTCAGAAGTGCAGCTTTCTGTCCCATTGTATGAATAGAGAGGACAACTGGTATCTGTTGTGCAGCAAATTTAGGCACTATATTGGAGAAAGTTATTAACCCAAGAAACAAAAAGGACTTTCACGGCAGACTGAGCCTGGTTGTTAGTGAATTTGCTGAAGTCTTCCCTGAGGCAAATACATGCAGTCCTCCTGAAGTGAGCTCTCAGAGCCAAAGGATATGTCTACACTGCCGGGGCTGCATGGATTGATGCACTGGGATCGATTGAGTGGGCTGTGGAGACCCGCTCAATCGATCCTGGAAGTGCTCTCCAGTCGACACCATAAATCCATCCCTCTCCCTCCTCCCCCCGCCCCCCGAAAAGAGTAAGGCTGCATCGACCAGAGGGCATCTCCCGTAGATGCAGTACAGTGGGGACGCTGCTGTACGGCAACGTAAGTAAATCGACGGGAGATGTGAAAGCTACATAATGTAGTTTGCGTATCTCCCATTAACCGCCGGTGGCAGTGTAGACCAGGCCTATGATGGTTCTGGAGCACACTGGAGGATTTATGATAACCCTTCTAAAGAGTTTTCACTAGCCAGTCACATAAATATATCAGAACATTAACCTTTTCTTAGGCCTGGTCTACTCTTACCAGCAAATACGTTGACTTCCTAAACTCTGTTCTGCATGCCGGCTGCACTACGCTGCACTGACGGGAAATGCGTACCCATCGACGCAGCATTATTCTTTTTCTGGAGGGGTTTTATTAAATCGACTTCCGGATCGATTGAGCAGATCTTCACTTCTGCTCAATTGAACCAGATAAATCAATCTCACAGTGGCAAATTTGGTGCAGTCAGTGAAGATGTAGCCTTAATTATGGGCAATCAAAGACAGTTGGAATCTTAAGAAAATCCAGAAGCCATAGTCACTCTGAAAAGGAGGGCTAAATGTTGTAAAATTGGTTGTTGGTCTTGAACCCTAGGTGTTTCTGAAGAGATACCACAATAAGTATATGGAGAAACACATCTTGTAGCTTTATGGATGCTAAATATTCTCCTTGCTGTACAGCTGGTGCTACAGAAAGCATAGATTACATCTTTAACTTCTTGTACTCTAGAAAAATTTTTAGCCATTTGAGATCTAAAAATGAAGACTCCTGAATACTTCAGCTCTAGAAACAACATAGAAAAATACCTTGGTCTAGCTGATCTGAAGGGACAGGAAGGGTAGCACAAATATACAATGGTGTTAGATACAGTTGTTTATAACATCTCTACTTAGAGGGCCAACAAATAAGGTGAAAACATTTTGGAGCTTGCAGGAAATGAACCAAATCCTAAACAACAACCATCTGAACCAATAGACAGAATCCATTTATCTGATATTGTGTTTTCTCACACTGAGAAAATGGGTAATTTTCTTCCTCCCTCAAAAGAATGAATTGGCAAGCTGTAGGAAGTCAGAATTTGATTTACTGGGATTGAGACTACTGAGTGTCTTCTCTGCCTTTGTGACATTGATTACAGCTTCCTGAGCCAGGAAACTTGAGCTGAATGGGATTGAGTTTGGGAATCTATCTAGTCTGCACTAGAGGGTAAAATACAAACTTCAGACAGAAAAATATTTTATTGCTTTATCACCTGTCTCCACAGAATAGTAAGGACAGAGGCCTTGCTTTCTGAAACTTGGTGACACACAGATAACAGTAATGGATTGCGTTTTGTGAGCCACCACTTGACTGCCCATTTTTATAAATAGACAAATGTAGAAAATGTAGCCCAAAGTAGAATTGACTAGAATGTCACAATCCAATCTCTCTTGAATCTATTTTGAAATAATTTTACATGAAGATGCTTCTCAAAATCCTTCAACCAAACGATAAATATTCTGGTGGGGAAAAAAGATGTAAAGGTGTTAAATGCTGCCAACCTCTTGCTTCTCCATCAAACATCATCTTTAAGACTGTTTCTATTTTCCTGGTTTAATATTAAAAACCCACCCTTTCTGAGGAAATTAAGTTTATTAGTGCATTCTGCAATAATGGAATGGATAAGAATAAAGATCTCAGGTATCCTTTTTCTTTTTAAGGAATGTATGTATTGTATTAAATACTAATGAAGGAAAATTTACTATCAGGGCTTCCCCCAAATATCCTTTCCTTAAGATTGGAAACACCTGAAGAAACTTTTTATTTTTTCTGAGAGTTAGAAAAAAACCCAAAACCTCTTTTTTATGATAGTTGGAAGTACAGAATTCTCAGAGAAATTTAAGATCATGAGCATTGCTATGATTAAATGCCGCATATTCTCTGTACTAAACTGCCTCAGAGTGGTGTACCCAAGTTCACTATTTGACTTTGAAAAGGATAAAGATGATGCCTATTCTTGCCACAAAATCTCAGAGAGAATATGCTTCAATTTCCTTTTTTACCTTGCAGGACATCTCAGAAGAGGGAGACCTGTCAGGCTTCTTAGCACAAGAGAGGGACACTTGCTTGATGGACAGAAATGGCTCTTGTTCTAATGATTTAAGGGGGATTGACCACTGTAGAAGAGGGTTGGGACAGTAGCTGCAATGAGTGGCTTCTCTGAAATCCTTTGTTGAGGTCTGGATCCCCAAAAAGGAAAAGAGAATCAGGAGCAGGAATGTCTAAGGTCACTTAGGACTCCCACCATGATGGCAGTGTAGCTGGAAAGAGTCAACATGTAAAATTTAACTTCTGCTGATTCTAGAGAACTTCATGGAGAGTCTGCACATTTTAAGAAGTGAAAGGATACCTGCATGACAGGTTTTTGCTGCTGGCTGGGTCTTGCATCACAAGAAACACAGGATCTTTTGTCTGGCCACTGCAACAGAGCAGTTGGCAACAATCCTGTTATATTTCTCTGTTTTTCCCTATTGTCAATCATGTTTTGATGAAAAATTCTCCCCTGAGGAGAGCTGCACATCAGCTCCTCACTGAGACAAAGAAACCTTGGATCACACGTGCACTAGCAGCAGTGAACCCCTGTGTTCTACAATACTTTCCCGTGACTCTTGATATATTTCCATAATTTTGTTTTGTGTCTAAGATTTCACTAAATATGTAGAGTATATAGCGCCTTGAATTAGATCTGCCTATGGTGTTGACAAATCTAGTATAATGGAAAACATTATTTTCAAGTGGAAAACATTACACCTTTTAAAGGGGGGGAGGGCGGAAAGGAAGAAAATTCCGACTGTCATGACATATTATTTTTATACAGTAGAAATTTTCACACTGAACAGTATTATTAATAGTCCAGGAACAACATGCCATGCTACACCTCCCTCGCTTTCAATAGCCTGAATTTCTGATCTTCATATATCTTCTGAGAAAAAAAAATCCCTGATAAACTGGAACCAAACTTCACATTTCTCACAAGTGGACCCATATTTTAGAATGTGATATGAGGGCATATTCTATGATTCTAAAGTAGACTAAAAGATTTTAGCACTTTTCCTTTAAAAACTATGAAAAGTTTGAACAACCTGTTTAATGTATCCAAAAGGCAATAACAAGGAGCCAATACCTGCTGCTTCTGGTAAGCATTTTATTTCGCTATTAGCTATGACCTTCTAGTTGTGAGGAGGAAATGATGTTTATTAATTAACAAAAAAAATGCAACATACCTTTACACCTTCACCTTTTTAAAAATGCAAGTAATCACAAGAAGATAGGTTTGCTAAAAATACCAAACTTTTATTTCATAATCTCTGTCTGAAGCTCATTTCACATCTGGACTTTACAATTTTGTGACGCCACTAACTGTGATCCATTCATTAAGAAATTATAGATTTTCTATTCCCTGTTTGAGTGGGATTGAAAGTTTATATTGCTTTCAAAATTCAATTATACACACACACACATATATACAGTACTATATAGTTACAGGAGTCTATCAGAACATGTCAGAGTCAAAGAAATTCATATACTTCTGATAAACTGGGAAATATCTGTATTATTTTGTATGAATATGGTGCATGCCTCTGTGTGTGTGATTATGATCAGTTACTTCTTATGAAGGTAGACTATAACGGCTTGTTAGAGTAATTAAGCACAGAAAGGTAAAACAACAGCCTAGATATTGTGCCAATATTTTAAAAGGGTAATCAGGGTAGCCTGGATAATTATAGGCCTGACGGTCTGACATTGCTCCCAGGCAAGATGATGGAGCTGCTGATACATGACTTCACTAATAAAGAGTTAAATAATTAATGCCAATCAATATGGCTTTATGGAAAATAGATTCCGTCAGACTAACTTGATATCTATTTTGGATAAGATTACAAGTTTAGTTGACAAAGATAATAGTGCTGATGTAATATACTTAGACTTCTGTAAGGCGTTTGACTTGGTATCACATAACATTTTGATTAAAAAACTAGAACAACATAATATTAACATGACACACATTAAATAGATTAAAAGCTGGCTAACTCATATTTCTCAAAATGGAAATAGAAAATCATCACTGGTGTGCGTTTCTAGTGGGATCTTGTAGGGATCAATTCTTGTCCCTACACTATTTATGATTTTTATCAATGACTTGGAAGAAAATATAAAATCATCAATGATAAAGTTTGCAGATGAGACAAAAATTAAGAGAATGGTAAATAATAAAGATGATAGGTCACTGACAGAAAGCAATCTGAATTGCTTGGTAAATTGTGTGCAGTCAAACAATATGTGTTTTAATATGCTAAATGTAAATGTATACATCTAGGAACAAAGAATGTAGGTCATACTTACAGGATGGGGGACTCTATCCTGGGAAGCAATGACTCTGAAAAAGATTTAGGGTGGGGGGTGGATAATCAGCTGAACATGAGCTCCTAGTGTGATACTGTGACCAAAAGGGCTAATGTGATCCTTGGATGCATAAATCAAGGAATCTCGCGTAGGAGTAGAGAGGTTATTTGACCTCTGTTTTTGGCACTGGTGCAACATTGCTGAAATACTACGTCCAGTTCTGGTGTCAGCAGTTCAAAAAGGATATTGATAAATAGGAGAGGGTTCAGAGAAGAGCCACAAGAATGATGAAAGGATTGGAAAAAAATGCCTCAAGTGAGTGATAGACTCAAGGAGCTTGATATATTTAATTTAACTAGAGAAGGTTAAGGGGTGACTTGGTTAAAGTCTTTAAGTACCTACATGGGGAACAAATATTTAATAATAGGCTCTTCTCTCTAGCAGAGAAAAGTATAACACAACCCAATGGACGGAAGTTGAAACTAGACAAATTCAGATTGGAAACAAGATGTAAATTTTAATCAGTGAGGGTGATTAACCGTTTAACAAGGGTTGTGATGGATTCTCCATCACTGGCAATTTTAAAATCGAGATCGGATGTTTTTCTAAAAGATCTGTTGTAGGAATTATTTTGGGGAAGTCCTATATCCTGTATTATACAAGGAGGTTAGACCAGGTGATTAAAACAGTCCCTTCTGGCCTTGGAACCTATGAACACTCTAGGTATGTTTACACTGCAAAAATCCCCTCGTGTCAGCAAATCTCAGACCCCAGATCAACTCACTTGAGCTAACAGGTCTAAAAGTAGCAATGTAGATGTTCCCATGTGGGCTGGAGCCTGAGCTCTGAGACTCTCCTCCCTAGCTGGGTCTCAGAGCCCAGGCACCAGTCTGAGTGGGAGCATCTACGCTGCTTGGCAGTGCAAGCCTGAGCCAGCTGACCTAGGCTCTGAAACTGACTGCCACAGTATTTTTGTTTTGCAGATGTACCCAATAATATTAGAGGACTTTGTGGCCTAGAAAAGGGTGGGGGTTAAGTCAGGGGCCAGAGACTGCTCTGGGTGTCAATTAAAAGATGACAAGCTAAAAAACACACAGAGAGGGAGAAACTACAGCAGGAATAGTCTCTTTCCTGCTGCCAGAGATTGAGCTAACTGGGCGGAATTTACAAAGGTGTAAGTAATATTCATGCGAGGAAGCCTTTTACTGGTTTTCCCCTTAACTATCTGCAGTTTGTACCTTGAGAAGTGAATAAATAATGCTTTATTTTGAAGATGCTGTTTCTGTGTCACTGCAAATGTAAATTTAAAAACAAAAGAAAATGCTAGATTAATCAAGGGTTGGAAAAAGATGATGGAACACTAACCGAGATCTGCCAACAATCCCATAATCTTTCCATAATCACTGAATGTCTGTATTAAAATGATAATCAGTGAAATAGTTAACACCACTCACAATATAATTATCATTAGGCTTCAGAGCCCATGTCCATTGATGAGGCAGTTAACACACCTGCTTTTATACCCTTCTCAGATTTTACGCCAATACTTCATCAGAAGATTTTCTCCACAACTATTAGAGGTCAGCAATAAAATATGTCTACCTCTATTATAGAGAATTTTTAGATTCAGCACAAATATCCATCCATTTAAAATTAACATGAAAAAATGAAAAGAGCACTAATTTTACACAAAGATCTAATTTCTGTTACAGTTCATATTCCCATCTGACTGCACTTTGTAAATTTACTAAGATGTGATCTTATATGAAAAAAAATACAAGACAGCAAAAACAAGATGTTGCATAACAAAACTTTGTTTAAACCACCAATTCATAATTTCAGACTACTCCTTTGAATTTCATATTGCTGTTTCAAAATTTAAATACTCAGAACTGTAAGCTTTTCTCATGTGCCCCTTCTAGATTTTTGTAAACTTATTTTGAACTTTATTTCTTTGCTTCAAGAAAGCTATTGGTTTAGAAATATTTATTCCATTTCAGCTGGGGTAATAAAATGCTCATTGTAAATAAATTAGGCAAATACCAATAATTTCTAGGCAAGATACTTAGCTAGTGTACTTCAGTACAGCTGCATTGATGTTAATACAACTATACTGATTTACACCACTGTGTAACCTGGCTCACTTCTGTGTTTTGGGCATTACCATAATACAAACAAACAATAACAGTAATAATCTAAAGACTTATGGGCTACACTCATTATACACTCTAATAATGTAATAAAACCTGAAAATTAATAAACAAAAAATATGGATGATCTCAGACTGATTAGTTTGCTGCATTTCATTTTGAAGCAAATATTTACAGCTAAGTTATGAATCCCTAGAAATATGGGGCTTATACTGCAGTTTTCTGTATACATGAGCCACTTATTTCCAGGGAGGCATAAACTAGCTGTAAATATTTGCTCTATATTCAAATATTGCAAATTAAGCAATCTAAAGTCACCAGTATTTGTTGTTTACTAACTTTCAAGAAAATTGATTTGATCTTTATTAAATTGTGAGAGTGCTTACCTGTCACCTTTTTATTATTATTATTTATTATTCATATTATGGAAACAACCAAAAAAACTCAGTAAGAATCAGGACTCAATAATGCAGTGTGGATGCTGTATATAGGCTGGATGAAAATTATCCAGACTAGAGTACAACTAAGGTTTGCATACATGGAGACTTTAATTGCACATTTTCAGAACATTTTCAAAAATGGGTTAAGACAAAGCTTTACACATACTATCCTTCATTCTAGGCAAAGCATGGGAGCTGAGCTCTTAATGGGAATAAACTTCCAAATAATCAATGTTTTAATTGACATTTTCAGTCCATGAACTTTTCCAATGGATATTGGCTGCTAATACCCAAGAGCTGTGGAGAGGTTTTATAAGTCAAAAGGAAACGGTAAGGTTGGGCTGTCCAATAATACCCTGACTAAAGTAGAGAAGTGGCTTGCAGAATATTTTGCTATGACAATTGGCTGGTCCCCCCCTTGGTCAATACGAATTTTTGTGCCTCAAGCACAGTTATTTATCAAAAAATATCACTGCCTTCTTCGTTGTTTTGTTTTTGCTCAAACTTCTGTTTAAAACTTTTCATAGTCTGGGGCTAAATCATCCCTGCCTAGGTTAAAAGTTGTTGGAGAGTTTGTTTGTTTGTTTTTAAATCTCCACAAGGATTCCCCCTTGTAATTTCACAATGGCTCTGGCTCCCAGCACCTTTTCCCTCACCATGGATCCCTCTGTGTTTAGATATGTGCTCCACAAATGGAACTAATAAAGTATGATGCAGCCAATTTTTAGTAAGAGAGCTCCATTTTGTGGTCACTATAGCCATGGAAATAGGTAGGAGCAGAACTGCTTCTCCCACCTCAACAATAAACATAGCAGTGTGAAACAAGGCAGCATCCTGTGCTCCAAATTGATCTCCCCAAGGTAAAACACACAGTACTGAGCAATGCAACAACAGAACTATACTTCTCCAGAAGGACGCCCTTTATTCTTTGCACATCTGCTCCAGTGAGGCAGACAATGAAATTTGGAACTTCAATGCTAAATTATAGCCTCCTGCAGATTTATACAGGAGAGAGGATTAAAGGGAGCCAGGGAATTCTGAGAGGTTCACCTCAAGAAAATTCCCTCAAATTAGCCCTCCTAGGAGGAAGGATTTAGAAGTCTGTGAAGAAGGAATGCCGCACAGCCTCCGAAACGTACGTATCTTCAGGATCTACCTATAAAAAGATCCAGATCTTATGTACGGTGATGTTTTTCTGTGCAGCTCCTCCAGCCTACTTCCCTACCAGTCATCCCAGACTTATATATGTGTACGCACACATATACACCCACCCTCCTCTCTGAGGAGTTGCATGTTAACAAAGCCACAGTTAATGATGCTTCCACTTGCACTGTCTTAGGCCCACTTCCACTATGACATCTTCCCCCATCTTATTGGCAGTGCATTCACGGAGAGGTGGATATGTGTAGGCAGAGGTGGTATTGTCCCCTTTTGTGTAACCCCAGCCAGATTAGTTTGTTTTGCTCATGGTAGGACAGGGGATGATTTGGCTAGCTTTTAAATCCCAGTGTTACAGATATAAAAGGCACTAGTGAAATGTATATTGAGACCAAGGTTTTCAAAAGTGACAATGTAGGTTCCTCATTTTTTTAGTGTCCAACTGAAGGCACCTTGAAGGGGCCCAATTTTCAGAGACTGAGTATTCAACACTTTCTGAAAATCGGTCCCCTTTAATGTGTCTTATCTTGGGCACACAAAAATGGAGGCGCCACAAATTATTAGTCACTTTTGAAAAAATAGTCTAAACTGCCACACCAATGTAATAAAAGCTTTCATTACACCAGAGTAATCAGTAAATATGGTCAGTCTTTCTATGCCTGGGCCCAACCAATTGTCAAGAGCCTGGGCCCAACCAATTGTCAACATTCAACAACATGAGATTGAAAATGAAATGACTATGTTGTTAGCCTCTCATATTACTACAAATTAGTACATTTTTGTAATAATTTACTGTGATAATAAATTTAGGAATGTACAGGAAGCATCACAGAGTGGCATTAGCAGCATACTGTATTAATCACCAGCATACATTAAATAGGAGTTCAAAGAGCAGCTGCTTCAAATGTATCAAAAAAAGTACTACTGACAGAAATGAAACACATACTATACCTGTATTCATCCTGCGTAAACCGTGGAATTACTGAGGGTTGCAATACAGAAATTTCTACAGTGGTGGTGTTGAACTTCACAGGATCACCATCATCATATGCAATGACCACTAGCTATAAATAAAACAAAAGTAATTCATTTAATATGGATAGAAATATTGTATGTCAGTTCCTATCCAGGGTACTTTTACATTTTCAGGAGCTCACAAACCAGATATGAATTTTTAAAATGCAAATCGGATGCTACCATGAAATAGCATAGGGACATAATATATGGGAAAAAATACTACAATAAACAACCACACGTTTAACTGCTGATATAAAGTTCAGGAAATCTTTACATAAAAATATGACCCTAACTTGAATTCAAGTCTCCATTCTCCACTCTTGAGATGCTCTTCACCTCACTCTAGCACAGCCATTCCACCCCCCTTCAGCACAAAGCCCATCTCTTCTCAGAATCAGTAGGTCAGTGCAGAGACAGAATATATAGGAATGTAGCTGCCATGTCTCCTGTAACTGGGCCTCAAAATTTGACTGCTTAATGAAGAATTCATGGGAAGTATAGAGGGGCAATAGAAGCCTACAGCACATTAACACTAATGTGAGTGCAAGATAATTTCCACTGCTGCCCCCTGGGGAAAATTTTATCCATGTATTGACTCAAAAGGTGAATGAGATTCAAAATCAGAAACTTTTCATGTTCCCAAATTAATCCACAGAATGCAACATTATTCATGTCAGAAATGTGAATCAGTGACTGGACAGGTTTATTTAATTACATTTAAGAAATAAACAAACATCTCTTCTATCCTAGGTTAAAAATATTAAACAAAAGGAAGGGGAAAAACAGGGTTTAAGGATATTTTGACAGATGGTATTTTTCACATCAGGAAATTAGACATTAAAAAAAACCTATTCATTATAAGATAAATGTATACATTTTACTCTCATTGACGTTTTGTCATTTTCAACTAAGAAAAAGTGTGAATAAGAAATAACTATTATAACACAACAAATCAAATGAAAAACACTAATTGTTCTGCATAGCTACATTTGAGTCTCCGTCTTTAAGTACAATAAAAACAATACCACAAAACCCCTAATTCTTAGTCAAATTATTCTTTGCAGTCAATATTTTTTTAAGAGTATGGCTTTTATAAACTAAAAAGTCCATCAAAGTTTCATCAAAACTTTATGGTAAATGTCTTACCCAGCATCAAACAATTAGTAGAAACAGCATTTTCATTCTATTAAATTACACTTTATTGATAGGCTTTATACAAGACAAATACGTAGACAGATACCCAGTACTACCTCTCACACAACTTTCATAGAGGAGATTTCTCTCCCCGCTCTCTTCCCCTTTAAGAGAATGCTCATACATATTTGGAGTCAAACTGGACCTTGACTTTCATTCTGTATGGCCCCACTAAAGTTAAGGGGTTTGGATGGGGTATATGGTGGGGAAGAATTAGGTCCCTCTTATTTGTCTTGAAGATCCATTGTCCCATCCATTCAAAACTACCATGTCACAAACACTATCATAGTGCTTAAGTGGATGATATTTTGTCTGTCTGTCTGACTATTGACATCTAGCCACTGCACAGCAACACTGCTCATTAACAGACCTGAGAGAGATCATTCTTAATATTTTCTCCCAGAAACAACTACACAGGTTACTTCACAGCTCTCATAGCTTCTGCTAACCTGAGAGCGAACAATGAGGGCTTGGAGTCTCTCTCTCCTATATAACAGGAAAAGATAGTGCCAACAGGACACAAAGTGGCCCTGAAGACAAATTTTGTACTCATTATGGATATAGTTTTTTTTAAAGAATCAAAACCAAACATAATATTTCCAGAACAGTAAGCCCTATAAAATGTTTAGAAAAGAGGAAACAAAGTTCTAATTCAAACTATATTTCCTTCAATCACAAATGAAAACTGATTAAATTTGCTTCTAAATAACAGAAAATATAAAACCACAGGTATAAATTAAATAATATTTGTCATATTTAATATTTTTATTAATGTACACACATGTGCCGGCTGATAGTCATACCTTAAATACCGTACTAGGCTCTTCATTAAGATTTACTCGGGTTACTACACGTCCTGAATTTTCCTCTACATCAAAAATGCTGGCACTGTAAGGGAACTGGATGACATCTACTTTGTACCTCACTCGACTTGCTGGTGTACCCTGTAAGGCAAATGCATATTTTCAATTGTAAGAATTCGACACAAAAATTTGAATACTTTCTTAGTTTTGCACAAAATAAGATGATGTATAAAGAACAGGATAGTAAACAACATTGAAAATATTATAACATAGACTGATGGTTTATCCCCACTGGGAAAATTATGTTCATTTCTAGGCATTCTCACAAAAAAAGATATAGCTGACATTGAAGGGGTCCAGAGATGAGTGATGAAAATGATTAGAGGTTTGGAAAGATTTCCTTATAAAGAAAGATTGAAGAGAATGGAACTGTTTACTTTAAAGAGGATATAAATAAGGGGGAAAGGAAAGGGTGTACAAAATAATGAATAGAACAGAGAAGGCAAATCTCATAATACAAGAACAAGGGGACATTCACTGAAACTGAAAAACAACAAATTTAAAACTGATAAAAGGAAATAATTTTACACAACCTTTAGATACTTGCCTCCTTTCTCAAACATCTTCACTAATAATTGAAAAAGGCACAGGACTGCCTATGAGCTTTTCTAAACTACACCATTTGCACAGAGAATACATAACTTTAGCAAACTGTTAAGATAATGCATTACAAAATTGTGTGCATATGCAAATGTAGCTTTAAACCACTATAACTTTGATATACTCAACTAATTTTCACCAGACCACTAAAAATCACCTCTGGCATGGGGACTCTCTCTCTGTCAATTTTCATGGTACAGGTTGAAGCTGTTACACTTCATATAAAAAATGAAATGATGACGGGAGCAGTGACTTGAATTTGGTTCTCCCACATTCCAGGAGAATGTCCTAACCAATGGGCTATTGGGCATAAGGGTGTCATTGACACCAGCATCACAGTCTCCTTGCCCTCTGTGAATGATACTTAACTTCCCTTCTCAATTTACCCCCCTACAATTTTTTTTTGTCCAAAATTATTTGGTGAATTTGTGCCACATTCATCAGTAATTTGGATCAACCCAAACCTGTATTTTTCAGGGAATAAACTCTTGGTTTACAACATTTTACCCAGCTCTAGTCCTGACCAGCTACAAATGGAGCCTGGAAATTACTTCTTAAAATAGGAATGTTGGTGTAACCTCTTAACTATGGTCTTTTTACACCTATAATAAAAACATCAGCAGTTACTTTAGCTAAGACAAACATTATAATGGATATAAGTAAAGTCCCATGTCTTCCACAAATGTGAAATGTCAAAAAATAACATAAAAAACAATTATTAAAATGAAATAAAGCAAAATAAACTATATCTATGGGCAAGTTACTCTATAATTGTCCATTTTGGAGTTTCTTGAAGCCTACTAAGAAGTATCTGATATTGGCTACTATCAGTGACAAGACACTTGACTATATGGACAACTGGTCAGATCTTATATGTAAATTCCCCTGTTCAGAACTGTCTGAGCTAAATTTTGAATTGAATGTCCACCAATTTCTAATGGCATTGTTACTTTGGCAGAGGAAATTCAATGTTGATAATTATATGCTTTAGGCCAAATGCTGTTGTTACACCTCTGTGATTCCACTGCATTTGATGGAGTTACATAGTTGTAATTGAGAGCAGTATTGGGATCTATGATTTTTGAGATTTTTAGCTGGCAGAGTAAGGAACAATGGTATTGCTTAAGATTGTCCACCCTCTAATGTAGCTTTCAGTAACATTTAAACTTTTTAATTGTAGTATAACTTCCAATACACCATATAGAGACATATGTTCAGTTTCAGTTTCTAAAGCACATCCACTTCTGTTTGTTAAATAATTAGGATCACAGACTGTTCAATTAGTCTACAGGTATGCAACAGGAGCTGAGAAGGGCATGTGCACCCCCTGATGCCTGTGCAGGGTAGTGGAGTTGCAGTTCTACTGCTCCCTGGAGTGCTTTTTCTTGTTCATCCAGGTATTCTGGAGGCATAAGACATCCCAAAAGGAACAAGATGGGGGAGGTCACATGCAGATGTTGAAGTAAGCGTATTTTGCTCTTCTGTGGAGCTGCACTTGCTGCCTTCCCCCCGCCTGACAGGGAATTCTGTCACTCAACACGCAGCTGTGCTTTTAAAAGCACTGCTGAACTGTTAGGTATCAGATTTTGTTTTACATACAGAATCAGAACACAAAAAGGAGGATATACTCTTCATCACCTGTCTAGGGTTGCTTATCAGTGCTGATGGAAAATACAATATATCAATTTGATTTTAAGTAGCTACTGTAATTGACATCTTATATACTAAGCTCCCATCCAAGAAAAGGGATTTATAGAATGTCTGTGTCTATCCATGCATGTGTCTCACAGAACTCGAACACATTCACTACCAGAAAAAAAAAATTAAAAGGGGAAGCAGAGGAAAGGTAAGGGAAAGTAAGAATCAATACAGAGAGATTATAACAAATTAATTTTTCAGCTACTGTAACCTGACATTGATATATTAACATGAATTAAATAAATAGCATATTCCAATAGAGGTTTTTTTAACTGATTTATCTTTATTAATACTAATACCTTAAATAAAACACATTTTATTTAAAAAGGACACAATTAACTAATGTACCTGTTATACTCTGATTATCATTCCATTAATCACCCTGTAGGAACCTTTAAGGAACAACCTTTAAGTATCAAATCCACAGGCACTGTTTAAACAATAGCCAGTCCCAAATTAAATGAAAGGCTAGGTCCTTTACCATTTGGTTAACCCTTATGATCTACCAAGTGGTATGTTAAACAAAGTACAGAAGTGCTTACCCTTGGGATGTTTAGAGAGTTACAGCTGTTAGCTAGCTGGGAGGTGCTGTGAGAAATGCTGATGGTAATTGCAAAAAAAGCAGGCTGTATGATGAAAGGATGGCTTCTGTAGAGCTCTTCAAGGCTTTGCAGGGTCTGGAGTTCCCTTGGTGCTTAATTAGTCTATATAAAATTTATACTTTTATCTTAAATAAAGTATTTTCCTATTAAATTAATCAGGGCCTTCTCTGAATTTCTTAAGAAAGGTATATTTCTTTATTTGTTTTTCCAAAAGTGACATTTTTGCTCACTTATATTGGTAACATGAAATCATTTTTAATCTCATAACTATCAACCTACTCTATTATTGTCTTTGTTATTTTTCTTCTTTGCCACTAGGAATTGACTGTGCTCTCTTTCCAGTCAGAGAGAAGGTTCCTCTTCGGCAGAACTGGCAATTCCTTTTCAGACTGCTTTCCCATCTGTAAAACCTGTAAACTTACTTCCTTTCCCTCACTCTTTGTCTATCTTGTGTACTGATACTGTAAACTCTTCGGGACAGGATGAACTCCTACTCTTGTTCAGTACCCAGCACAACGAGGCACCAATCTTGTTAGGGGCCTCCAGACACTCTAACTACTATTGCAACAACAACTATACTATGAACACAGGATACAAAGTTCCAAAACATACTTCCTCCCAGGCTATGTTACAGGAGGAGTGGGCTCAGGGCTTCAGGGAGGTGTTTAATGCATCAAAGTGGCCAATACCAAATGTACTTTCAGCAGTATATCATAAAACCTGTTCACATTTATCAACTTTGTTCTGTTTAATCAGTAAAACTGAACATGTTTCATCCTTTAAACCAATATCTGACAAACAAAATTTCAGAAAGCTCATCATCTCCTTTGAATTTCTAGTTGGAGTGATGGATTCAGCATTCAGTGACTGCACTTCCCTAGATCAGAGCCCTGCAGGTATTGTATGAGATGATGTAAAGTTATGTTAGTAAAACAGTTAAATCAGTGTGAATATAACTTATGTGTTAAGGGGTTATATGAGAAAAAGCAGCCAAGGGCAGGGTGCAAGATATTTTTGAACGAATCAGACTTTGCATGACCCAGTTTCACTAATGCCTGAACACTTCACAAACCAGAAATGCTGACTTATTTTCTAAATACACACAGATTGCATTTAAATACCTGTATTGTACTTAATAAGACAAAACCTCAAAATCCAATTTTCACTAAAAGTTTCATTAATATGATTGGTAACTTTCAATTGCATTAACTAATATGATACAAAATAGCTTTGGTGTTATTGATCATGAATTCAACCCAGCATGTCCAATAATAATTATCAGTAAGTACAACAATGAACTTGCAGTGCAAACTGTCAAAAACAGGTGGAGAAGAAAATACGGTTTTACTAAAAGGCAGAACTCTTTTATGCTATTTGAATACATTCTGTTGATGATAAACAAGAGACACTGAGAACACACATTTATTTCTAATGAAACTATGCAAGATCAGTCCACTGATACGATGGCAATGAACTCTACAGAAATGCATAGCTAGCTACCTGCCAGATTTTATTCACAGTGAATGATATATTGGAAATCTATAGGACTAATGAAGGAGTAAAGAACTACTGGATTTGTATAATGTAGCAGAATTTGGCTCTGCATCAGGACATAATATTTATTTGGACTAAAACTACGTATGGCTATTTAAACATTTAATTCCAGTTGCAAACTGGTGGTTCCAGTTTTACATAAGGTTAAAAAGAACTTCCATCTCATCACAATGCAACAAATTTATAGCTCAATCCTTCCTGATTCTTACAAGGATGCACATGCGGCAAGGGCACAAGGAGCCTTTCCCCATCTCTTGTGCAATCTGCAGAAAAGCCAGTCAGCTCAGCAGTCCCTTGGTGCTGCATGGCACCCTGAAACGGGTGAAGAGGAAGTGGGGCCATGGCCCTGACCCCTACTTTGTAATGTCCTGAAGAAACAGGACTGGCATGTAAGGGGAGGCAAACTATATGCAATAAAAGGCACACCCTTCCTGCCCACTGGGGCGTTGAGAGAGGCATTCCTCTTGGGACAGTGGACGGCTGTGTCTAAAAGGATCTTAGTAATGTATTTTAAGAAAGAACATGATTAATTATTAAGTATTTAATTGGGTATAATTTTCAAAAATGTTCAGATCCTTGCAAACATAAGGAATTTCAAAGAGATGATAGTGTACCAAGGTGATTATACACTCAATGTCAGGAGGAAACTCAATTTAATCATTCTTCTTCAACATATAATTAGCAAGACATTACTTCCTCAATTGCACATCATTTTGTTCAGAATGACAGTCACATTGTGTCTGGAAGACTGAAACCTATTATTATCATTAAAGATCCACACATTAGGTAATTAAATACACAAAGCTGGCATGTAACTACTGTTTCTGATGCAGCTACCAGATTTGTTTTTCTTTTATCATTTCTGAAAACAACAAAATCAGGATGATGACATATAGATATAGGTAACAGTATAATTGACAAAATCACCAAAGGATGGTCTAACTAGAATTAGGTAAAAATTTTTCAATTGTAACTTTTTTTGCAGATTTGGTAACATTGAAATATGTCATGAATTCGTGCCAATTTCACCAAATTATTTCAGCCAGGAAAAAAACCTTTTAAAAAGTCTGAAAAAAAATGTTTCATTTCAACATTTTTTAAACTGAATGTTTTCATTTTTCAATTCAAAATATTTTTTTGTTTTGAAATGTCCTTTAATAATTAAAAATGCTAAAAAATTCTTGGAACAGAAATGAAACATGTTCTCTTGGGTTGAGTTAATCATTCATTGGTTCTGAAAAAAATTATTATTTTTCAATTGGCTAAAAAACTTGAAATAAATTGTCTTTGTTTTGACCTGAAACTATTAATTATTGTTATTATTATTGGAGTTGCCAGAGAACTGAAAAATCCATAATTCATTTAGCTCTAGATATAACACAGGGGATTATTTATGTTAGTTTTCTTTATCGCTAGCTGTCAATCTTTTGCTTGTGTTTTAAATGATTTTGGATGCAAGCCTGTGTCTATAAGGAGACTCAAAGGTTATGTCTATATTGCAATTAAACATCCATTGCTAGCCCATGTTAGCTGACTTGGACTTGCATGGCTCAGACTACTGGGCTATAAAATTGCTGTCTGGACCCTGTGAGTTCCAGAGTTTAGGCTCCAGCCTCAGCCCAAACATCTACAAGCTTAATTTTATAGTCTCACAGCCTGAACTCTGTGAGCCCAAGTCAGCTGACACAGGCCAGCAAAGGGTGTTAAATTGCATTGTAGCCATATCCCCTAGTAAAATTCTCCATTAAGCCACTGAGTGAGCAGTATGCATGGTAAGAGCAACGCAAGATACCATTTCTCAGTTTTCCTGCCACTCCGAGTCTTAGGTACCACATTAGAAGTCAGCATCTATGATTGCTAAGTGTTTGGCCCATCCATAGCATGCACCACTTCTAATACACAGCATAACAGTGGGGTTCTTTTTGTTTATGTTTATTTTACACAGACAAAACTTCTACTGCCTTCAGTAGGAACATTGCCTAAGAAAGGCATGCAGGACTGAGCTGGTTGTACCAAATCCCACAACACTTAAACCATGCAAAGAGACAGCAGAGGGAGGCCATGGACAGAGTGGCCATGCAAAGATGCCTGTACACCTCTCAGTGGAGGGCCAATCTCATTATCTCTGTTTTATAGATAGGGAAACTGACACACAGAAAGATGGAGTTACTTGCCCAGGTCACACAGGAGGACATTGGCCTGAATTAGAAATGGTGCAGAGCCCCATGACCCTGTGACACTTTTTTGGGGAGTCCAGGACTATGGGTCACTGTGCTATTCTCCTGCCTCCAGCAAGTGGGAGTCTTCCATGTGGTAGCTGGATGTCAGCTCCCTGACACTGCCAGCTTTTCAGTCACTCAAGCACTCTCCTCAGGCTCTGCCAGTCCCCCCTTGGCCTTACAGGTTAACACTTGGTGTATCCCACTGCCTAAACACCTCAGCAGCATTTCCCTGTAAAGTCCAGCCCCATCACTGGACACTCACAGCTTCGTTACTCCCAAGGGAATAGCATACAAACACCAGCTTGTTTGATTCAACTGAGTACCAGCTCCAATATAACAACATAACACAGTAATCTATTTATAGGGAAAACGGGTATAAGTTTATTAACGAAGGTTAAGAAAGAGATTGTGAGCAAGGGTAATAAAAACAAGTTACGAATAAAATAAATTATAAAACACTTCTCCTAAAGTAAGACTTAACTATAACAAGCTTGTCTGAAGCAATTTCTCACCTATGACCTTTCCTACAACATTTCAACTGAGGTGGGTTGAGATCTTGTTTTCATGGGCATAACCACATTGCCTGGTTACCCCCACAAATGGCAGATAAAAGAGGGGTCCTGGTGCTTTCCTCTCATACACCAAACCCCCTTATTTTTGTCTCTAGCATCAGAAAGACTCCATGTGGTGTCTTTCATGGGGTGCTGGCTCCAAGATGTCTCCCATACTCCTGTTTGTTTCACACCTTCCTCCCTGCCAACCTGTTTTTCCTGTTCACTTTCCCGTGTAAATAGGGCTCCCTTTGCGTTAGCTTTATGATGCTGAATTTACACATGAACTGAGCAGGTGATTCCACATCCCTTTGCCTGGCAAAAACACCTCAGCAATCCTGCCTACATACATACAGCTTCTAAAATATCATCCGGACATATACTATCCAATGATTAAGAGGCTCAGTATGACATAAGCTTTCATTAGATATCTTACATTATTTTTTATGTGTAATGTAGCCTATAGAACTAGCCTGCTTACTTGCATTATTATTATTAGAGATATTTTTCATATATATTTTGATATGATTGTGTGATTAAATAATAAAATTAGATATTTTATTCAGCTGTAATGCAAAAGTACCTTACAGGCCACATCCTGGATGACAGCTACCGTTAGTATATATATATATATATTCAACCTTTGGCTTAGATAAGTATCAATAGATATATATATCAAATAAGTCTTTAAATTTTGAGATTGTATTAATCCATTATCCATTTGATTATTCATTTTATTTTCTCTATATCAGTCATTTGTTTATTATTTTATGTTATCTTAATAAATTTATAAAATTATACAAATATTGGTTATCACTGGAATTTTTCCTGTGTTGTACCCAGGGTCCTTATAAAACTCACCTGAAGCCTGATTAAGGATACGAACCTCATAATCCTTTAATTAGAGCAATTGGCAAACCTCTTACCCTATTCAATAAATTAATAACCATAAAATCAGGCTACAGTAAATACTGTGAAAAAGTGTGTTAGGTGTAGTGAGTTTGTCAGGCCAGATCGGAGTGGCTGTTCCAGAACAGTGAACGCTTTGTCAGTTGGCATTTAGGGGTTCTTGGGGTCTCAGACCCACTTGGAGGACTTGGGAAGGCATGATTTCCCCAAGAGTGGTCTGCTGTCCAGGAGAACTGTGCAGGCTGCACAATCTTTTAGAATGGTGCAGCATATTCCTCTTTGTGGCTGATTAACTCTGAAGAAGAGTGCAGATGAAGGTGGGGCCATGCCCCCACCTTTTCTTT
Organism: Emydura macquarii macquarii; assembly: GCF_026122565.2. Lineage (NCBI taxonomy): Eukaryota > Metazoa > Chordata > Testudines > Chelidae > Emydura > Emydura macquarii. Next base: position 17,657,058 of record NW_027131527.1, on the reverse strand, counting down.
CTTACCCGGCCCTTTGGAATCCTGGGGATCTCCACAGCCACACCAAAGAAGCCATCTGCACTCTCAACTGCAGTTGTGACAAGTCCTCAATAGATGACCTTCAGTGGTGGGGAAGGAGCATAAGGAATCACATAAAGGACGTGTCACAATTTGGCCCTTTACTGCAAGGGATTTTTCAATTCTATCACTTGAGTTGTTTTACTTATGAGTATATAGCTCAACAGCTTACAGTCTGATCCTGCAAACTTTGGCTCACATGATTAAGGGTTTGCAGGACTGGACCCATACTTATCCTAATAGGGCAGAGCAAAGAATGAAAATTATATAAACTCTGAAGACCATGATATAAAATTACTTAAGGAGGTACTTAAAGCATATAGCATGTTTCCTTTATAAAAACTTTCCATTTACACTATCAGATGGAATAGTTATCCAATGTGTTTTCAAAGATCAAGTCCTGACTGTTTCATTGGTTTTCACCTCCAATTAAATCTTCATAAACATCTTAATTTTCACTGGTTGTCAAGAACTGCAAGAATGATAACTGACGATTTCACTAAAAGCTTGATTTGAGGAAATAGCTCTCAGTGTACAGCTTCACCAGACAAATCCATAAATTATTTCATACCCAAGATCAGGGAGCAATCTGATCTTTAAAATTAATGTTCAATCTCACTTTCTGGTAAGGCACCACATCAACATAGTATAACAAAAAAAAGAGAGATAAGGGAGGATGTGTAGAAATGGATTATTACAGCTACTACAGTGATAACCTGTGTAGAACAGGCATGCTTACCTAAGGGGAAAACCAGCACCCCATAATATGTCAGCCTCAGGAATATTTACTTATCATAAATAAAGCAAGCAAATTATGTATGAGGTTGATTGAAATTCTAATGGTTCAATTACACCCCTAGCTAATAAATTGTTACTGAATGACTATTTGGAGGCTTAAGCATTTTGAGAAGATGGCCATAATTACCCAGCAATCTTCAGTGGCATTGCGCCACTTCAATAAAATAAGAGTTGTCAGCACTAAAGAAGGAAGAAAAAAAACACCTTTCTTTTCCCCCCGCTCCAGAGAGGAACAAAGGTGTCCTTGAATGATTAAGATGTGTGTAAAGCCATCTGTGCAGACATACTAAACATTTTCACTTTGTCAATCACAAAAGTACTGAGAAAACTCTTAGCAACCTCTGTTCACACCCCACCACACTGTCAATTAAATGTAAAATACATGACTTGGCAAACATTTGTGAATAGCATTAAAGAGCTCAGGTTCAATGCTAGTCCAGATCAAAAGAATCTCCTCTCTACTAGGAGTCAACAAAAGCATCCTGAGCATATTTTGACCACTGCAATTTTTGAGGCTGTGGGCCTTTCTGTTTGACGTATCTGTTCCATAGACCCAATGAATAGACCTTGTCACTTTCCATCCCTCCACTCCCCCAATATCTGTCCTTATCTTTTAAGTACAGATCCCTTTATCTTGCTAGTAGGTACAGGACAGAAGAGTGCACTATGCCTACTTTCCTGGTCATGCAGTGGTTTTGGGTTTTTTTCCATTTGAGACATGGTTTGGTCCTAGTAAGGACTAAATAAAAACATCAGGATTGGGTCTAGTACGATTTACAAATCATGACTATGCATGATTTATGTAATCTCCTACTTCTGCAACACATGCACACTGTACTTTATGCATCTGCTTTCTGGGGTTACTTCCAAAGCTTTCTTTCTCTCTCTCAATTTCCTGGCCAGGATCAATACATCATTCTAATTCTACTTGACTCTTGTGTATTGGATGCTACTGACCCCAATGTGTTCATATTTTGTTTTCCCTTGACTTCTTTTGCCTCTCTAGTCATTTTTTTTTTCATTGTCCCTCTCCCTCTTTTGGTGAGGGCCCCAGAAGTCTTTTATCCTTGCTCTTCTCCTCTTTTCCTTTACATCGTATCTGTGGGTGACCTCATCCACTCCCATAGCTTCAACTATCATCTTATACTGAGTTACAAATCTCCTGCTCTGTCTCCCCACGATCAATTCCACATTTCAGCGTGTTTCTGAAATTTCCACCTGGATGGTTTGCCAACAGTTTAAACTTAACATGGCTTAAAGTAAACTCCTTATTTTTCCTTGGAAAATTTCTTCCCTTTCCCCTTCATCTGTCTCTGTTGACAACACCACAATGCTCTGTCACTTTAGCCTATGCCCTAAGGGATCATCTTTGACACTTCATCTCCTTCATCCAGATTGTGAGCAAAACTTGAGACTTTTTTTGCTTGACATTTATTAGATCTGACCTTTTCTTTCTGGCCAAACAACAAACACTTTCATACAGGGTTTTATCACATCTTACCTTAACCACTGCCTTTCCAACCTCCCTGACACCATGATTGCCCCCATGCCAATCCACTCAAAACAACTGCTATAATTATTTACTAAGCACTTCAATCTGACAGTACCCCTTCCCATTTCTCAATTGGTCCTGATTCTCCACTGTTTTACTCCATTTTTAAACAATTATAACTCAGCTGGAGTCAATGGAGCTCTGCGGATGTAAAACTGGTGTAACACAGTGGAAAATCAGGTTCCTTGTCTTCACCTTCCAGGCCCTAGCCTATACTCCTTCCTACTTAACCAGTCTCGTCTCTTACTGCATTACCTTCTGCCCATTTTGCTCAGCCTGTGATGCCAGCCTTGATGCTTTGTTTACCTCCTTCTCTAGCAGATGGAATACCATTCCTGAGCTGTTCTACCAGGCCACTATCCTCTCCTTATTCAGGGCCTGATCCAACAAAATATTTTAAATATATAAACTGTTCTCCTTTAATGGGACTATACATCTGCTTAAAGTTAAGCATGGACATAAGTGCTTTCCTAGATAGGAGTCTCAAATACCTAAGACTGACTTGTATTGCAATTCCTTCAAACAAAGAATCAAAGGCTATTGTATTTTGTTATATTTAATTAGAAATAATGACTGCTGTAAGCACAAAATCTTATTGCCGTAATTCTTGTCTGTCCTTCTTGTACTTAGTCCTTCCTACTCTCCTGTTATCCCTTTTGTTGCATTGTAAGCTTTTCAGGGCAAGAGCCAGGTTTTATCAGTACAGTGAGGTGCCAAGCACACTTTTGGCATTATAAAATAATAAAAAATAATTCCAAAATCAGGTACTGTAGTTCAAAGGTGAGATGTACCTGTTAGCTTGTAAGCAGCTTTTAGTATTGCATAATATTATATACATATGAAACATATATGAAGTAAAAATTAATCATATATTTTAAAAAGCTTTTACAATATTTTTTTCACACTGTGTTTTGTTCTGACAGATTTAGGGGTGACATTTTAAAAATAATTTCCATTCTCAGCCAAAGATAAAATAAATTCAAACTGAAAATAGAATAAAAAATTGTGTGGTGACAATTAGAGTGAGATTTTCTACAGACAAACCATCAAATCCTACTCAAACCTTTGGTGAAATGCATTTGGGGACAATGGTATAATTGACAGTTCATTGATGGTGTGAAGACAGAAATAACATGTCAGAAATCTCTCATTGCCAACAGCCAAGATTTTTGAACACGTTGAAATGCACAATTTAAACTAAAAAATATAATGGAGCAACTACTTGGGAGCACTGACATTGTTGGCCACAGCAGAGTTTTATACTATAACTTTGTAACTATTAGTTATGATGGTGTTACTTTCTACAAACAAAGTTAAAAAATGTACACTGCAAGAATAGCTTAGTGGTTTAAGCATCAGTTTGAAATACAGATTTAAATCCCAATTTAGCCATTCATCCTATGAGTTAGACAAACTGAGTTACATATAATTTACTGTGTGGGAACATTTCAGATGAATTCTTAAAAACCAAATTCATATCCAGTCTGCATAGACATTTTAAAAGATAGAATGGCACTTTTCATAAAACTAAGAACTTGTCCCAGTGTCCTTTACCATCACTTCCTCTCTCTTCATATTTGTGCATTATGGTCACAGCAGAATTTCCACCTGGCAGCTGCTCATCATACTCCCACACCTATATGCTCGTGAAGCACTTTGGAAATATACTGGCTTGGTCTTCACTATCAACTTATGTTGGTACAACTATGTTGCTCAGGGGTGTGGATTTTCCAGGGGTGTGGAAAATCCCTGAGCGACATAGCTATACCAACCTAACCCTCATTGTAGACAGCATTATGTCGATGGGAGCATTTCCCCCTTCAGCATAGTTACCGCCTCTTGGAGGAACTCTTCCATCAGTGTAGATAGCATCTTCACTAAGCTCTACAGCACCACAGTTGCACCACTCAAGTGCTGTAAAAGTAAACAATCCCACAGTCACCCAACAATCCCACAGTCACCCAACAATTCCCCAAAATCACTTCCAACATCCGATTTTCCACTCAGCCTACTATTTGTACTTAAGCCCCGACTTGAGAAGACACTTTACCTTACCTTTACCTTATTTTTACCTTATATTATACTTTACCTTATTTTGTGAGAGTCCCTAAATTATGGACAATGGCAAATTGTTTTTCATAGTTGCTGGTGCTAGATTCAAGTGGGATACTTCACCACAATAGTAATTTTGGCTCTTTTGATAAACATCATATAATTTAGGGTTCTGACTTCATGAAGTTTTACATATATTTTACATGTTCCTTCAAGTTACAAGTACAAATGTGGCTGGGCACAGAGCTATGGGGTGTGTGTGTGTGTGTGTGTGTGACTTCTGGCCTAGTACAGTTGGGTTTTAATGACACCATGCTGAGCAATCACACTGGGTGTACTCCCACTGAATAGAATTTGCCACTACAGTAGTCTAGGACTATTTGTAAAGTAAGGATAGGATTGTCTCCAAGTTGCCATTTGTGTCTCAGGGCAGAGTTCTGAGGGACCAAGTTGGGTGACTGCTGCAAAGTATTCATGCTTTTGGTTTGTTTTTAAACAGATCTGTAACTTTGAACATACAGGATAGTAATATTTGTGGGTTTTTATGAAAATGAGAGTATTTTCTTAATGAGACAAGGTGGGTGAGGTAAAATCTTTTATTGGACCAACTTCTGTTGGTGAAAAAGACAAGCTTTCAAGCTTGGAGAGAGGAACTTTTGTATAGCTAAAAGCTTGTCGCTCTCACCAACAGAAGTTGGTCCAATAAAAGATATTACCTCATCCACCTTGTATCTCTAATATCCTGGAGCCGACACAGCTACAACAACACTACAAACAACGTTTTCTAAAGTGATATCAACACTGGTTTAAGTGAGAGCACAATTTGGCCTCCCTTTCTGTTGATGATCTACCTGCTTTTTTAAGAGAGAAACATTTTTCCAGTTTTCTTTTACTCCTGCTGGCACTACATAATCAAAACAGCTAAGGGAGAGTGTGTTGAATTCTATTCCATATGGTGCATTATCAGCAGAATTATTTTCTCTGTTCCACTCAGTCCCACCTGTGCACGCTCATTTAAGATTTGAATGAATTATTTTCTATTTTATTCAGCCCCTGCAGCACCCCCTCTGATCTAGCGTGGTGGTGCAGGCACTCCCTGCTTCAGTTTGCCTTCTCTCAGAGCCCCTAAAGAACTCCACACAGTCCAGAAAGTATAAAAACTTCCCCACTAGGATTCTAATTTATTAAATCAAAAACATACGTGAAATAAAGTCCTTGGGCTCTGAGGGTTGCACAGCCTTCCTCCCTGGGGCCAGGGATTCTTGTTTCTAACTTCTCTGGCCTGCAATATCTGCCATTGGCTCATGGAGTGCACTGGCCTCCTTCTTGGAGATAGTGATCTCTGGGGCGCGCCTCTCCCACAGAAGAGTGTCTCCCTTTCTGAGCACCTCCCTGCAACTGAGCAGTAATAGCCTTTTATCAGGCTCAGGTGCTCATTCAATTAACTGACTAGATCAGCTAGTTCCCCTTAAATTAGCTTGTCACATGAAGCTTGAGCTTGGACTTCCCTTAAAGGGGCCAGCAACCCCCTGGATAAAGTTCTTATACCACCCGTAATACCTGAATGTAATGAGATCCCTTGAAGATAATGGGGAGTAACTGAGGACCTGATTTGGTCTGGAAAACGTTTATCATCAGCAATGATATGCTAGAAGGAAAAAAAATTCAACTTGATTTTCGTCATAGGCTGAGTTTATAAAGTGGACGGTTAGGAAATATTTCCATTTTTTTTTACTTGTAAAATAGCAACATTTTCAAGCTTGGATGCCTTAAATTAGATATGGCCTATAACCAAATTCTTCTCCTGCTATTCAGATATATTAATTATCTGCAGTTCATGCAGAATTACATTTAATATGGAATTTGTTAAAATACAAACATGTAATCCCACCCTGCCAGTTTTGGAATCATTTTTCAGAGTAGAACGGCAGCTTAAGTAGTTTTACCCGAAGTGATGAAACAGACTGATTAGTATCACCCAATTAAGATCCAATTAGATGAAAGAAGCACCAAAAAATTGATGGAGGTCACAGTGAATGCTTTTTCACTCTAATACAAGTTTAAAGACAGATGCTTTATAATAGCAGAGAAAAGGTTATTTGTTTTTTTGGGTTTTTTTCGATATTCAGTCATTCATTACCCATCTGTCTTGTGACACCTCTTAATGTCAAAGCAGGCCCCAAAATACAAATGATTCAGTAGGAAAAAACAGCTAAGCAACTTTAATTCAAAAGAAAATATACAAGCCAATTTGTTCTTTGGTAATTTTCTCTATTTTTTTTTTAAAGTCAGGAAGTGGCTTAGTATTGTTAGTCATTAGTTGGAAGTAAAATATCAACTATTTAAAAATGAATTAAATTGTTTTCTTTTTAGGAGTCAGGAAAGAGAATTCTTCTTTAGATTTTAGCTGACCTTCATGGGTTTTTCTTTTTATATCTGAGGATTAGTTTAATTTTCAACTATTTTTTTTTAAATAAAAGAAACAGTAAATTGCAAAATCCATTAACGTTAACTTCATTTTCTGTTTTAGTCTCTTTTTTTCAGCTCCAGATTAATTAAAATAATTGTGCATAGGATTCTATTTATTTCCATAACAACCTATGTGCATGCATTTAGAAAGAGAGAGAGACAGAGACGTTGTAATGGAAATATATATACATATATACACACACCATATATACGCATATCTAAATAATGTATTTCTATTACTATATATATATTAGTCACATATATACTTTAAAAAATGTTATTAAATTACTTTCCCTTAACAAGTAAAGAGAAAGAATAGCTCTTGAGATTTTGGCTAAATTTTATGGATTTATTTCCCCCTTTCAAAGCTTAGTTTACATTTTCACATATTTATATATATATATATATATATATATATATATATATATATATATACACACACATATGTACAGGGTCCAGATATACATGGAATGGACTTGCATATATATGGATGGTAATGAAAATAAGTTGAATCTTATGTACAGTGATTTTGCTGTCACTCTCGCTCTCTCTCTCACACACACACTTCTGAGTTTGGAGGGTTACTCCCCACCTCCTCCAGAGCAGAAAGGACATTTAAATAAATATTTAATTAATTGTGGGGAAGAACTACTGGGGAAAATTTTAGTCTGGAAGTTTTACATAATATTAAAAAAGTGGAAGTTAAATCCTGTTGAGGAAAATAGAAAGGATCATAAACTCTGGCAAGTGAAGTGTAAAAATATCATTAAAAGGGCCCCCCCCAAAATTTGAAGAACAGCTAGCCAAAGACTCAAAAAGTAATAGTAAAAAAAATGTTAAGTACATCAGAAGCAGGAAGCTTGCTAAACAATCAGTAGGGCCACTGGACAATTGAGATGCTAAAAGAGTACTCAGGGAAGACAAGGCCATTGTGGAGAAACTAAATTAATTCTTTGTATTGGTCTTCATGGCTAAGGATGTGAGGGAGATTCCCAAACCTGAGCCATTCTTTTTAAGTGACAAATCTGAAGAACTGTCCCAGATTGAGATGTCATTAGAGGAGGTTTTAGAAAAAATTGACAAATTAAAGAGTAATAAGTCACTAGGACCAGATGGTATTCATCTAGAGTTCTGAAGTAACTCAAATGTGAAATTGCAGAACTATTAAATGTGGTATGTAACTTATCATTTAAATCATCTTCTGCACCAGAGGACTGGAGGATAGCTAATGTAACGCAATTTTTTAAAAAAGGCTCCAGAGGCGATCCTGGCAATTACAGGCTGGTAAACCTAACTTCAGTACCAGGCAAATTGGCTGAAAATATAGTAAAGAACAGAATTATCAGACACATAGATGAACATGATTTATTGGGGAAGAGTTAACGTGTTTTTTGTAAAGGGAAATCATGCCTCATCAATCTATTAGATTCTTTGAAGGGGTCAACAAGCATGAGGACAAGGGTGATCCATTGGATATAATGTACTTAGATTTTCAAAAAGTCTTTGACAAGCTCTCCCACCAAAGGCTCTTAAGCAAAGTAAGCGGTTATGGGATAAAAAGGAAAGTCCTCTCCTAGATAAGTAACTAGTTAAAAGATAGGAAACAAAGGGAAGGAATAAATGTCAGTTTTTGGAATGGAGAGAGGTAAATAGTGGTGTCCCCAAGGGTCTGTACTGGGACCAGTACTGTTCAACAGATTCATAAACGATCTGGAAAAAGGAGTAAATGGTGAGGTGGCAAAACTTGCAGATGATACAAAACCATTCAAGATAGTTAAGTACAAAGCTGACTGCAAAGAGTCACAAAACTGGTTGACTGGGCAACAAAATGGCAGAGGAAATTCAATGTTGATAAATGCACAGTAATGCACATTGGAAAACATAATTCCAACTATACACATAAAATGATGGGATCTAAATTAGCTGTTACCACTCAAGAAAGAGATCTTGGAGTCATTGTAGATAATTCTCTGAAAATACCCACTCATTGTGCAGCAGCAATCAAAAAAAGCTAACAGAATGCTGGGAATCATTAGGAAATGAATAGATAAATAAGGCAAAAAAATATATTGCCTCTTTATAAATCCATGGTGCACCCAACATCTTGAATACTGCATGCAGATCTGGTTGCCAACCTCAAAAAAGATATAGTGGAATTGGAAAACGTACAGAAAAGGGCAACTAAAATGATTAGGGGTATGGAAGAGAGATTAGTAAGACTAGGAACTTTTCAAAGATGACTTGGGAGATATGATAGAGGTCTATAAAACCATGACTGGTGTGGAGAAAGAAAATAAGGATGTGTTATTTACTCCTTCTCCTAACACAAGAACTAAGGGTCACCAAATGAAATTAATAAGCAGCAAGTTTAAAATGAACAGAAGAAAGTATTTCTTCACACAATGCACAGTCAGCCTGTGAAACTCTTTGCAAGAGGATGTTGTGAAGTCCTAGACTATAATAGGTTAAAAAAAACCTAGATAACTTTATGGAGGAAAGGTCCATCAATGGCTATTAGCCAGGATGTCAGGGATGCAAAAGCATGCCCTGAAGTGTCTGTAGCTTCTGTTTGCCAGCCTCTCTCCTGGCCTTGCGCACACTGATCACTGGATTTACAGGTAACTTGCAATGAATAAAATAAGAAGAGAAGATGTTGGTGAAGGGAGTCCTGATCCAGGCTCCATGGACCGTGACCTAAGGAATTTATCAAGATTTGTGCTGTGGCTGTGGAGGAGTCAAAGAAAATAATTGTAACATCCCTCGTAGCATCTACAAAGTCAAAAACAGTGGGACTGACCCTGCAGTGGATAACTTGGTTAATGTGAGATAACTAACTGTAAACTGAGCACACATTTTATCTGTGAGGAATTTGCAGGTTACTTTGAGCATAAAATCTCTTGAATTAAGACAGTTTGCTGAGTCCCTACATTCAGGGAAATTCCTGAAAGGAAAACATGGAACCGTCTCTGTTCCAGTTTCACCCACTTTTGCTCACTGAACTCCTTGAAATACTGTATGTGCTTCATTGTATCCATAGTCCTCCTAGCCTTCGAATTAAACTTCCAAACTTCGCAAGTTACTATAACATCCTCTGTGATGTGAATGCCTGAACTACATTCTTCACTAATGTCCTTAATACCAAACACACATTGCTGAAGGGCCACCTGATGGCAACAAAGCTTCAAGAAATATCAACCTCAGGTGGAAATCTTAGAACACTTAAGTAATTAAAGTTTCAGGATATCATCTGAGAAGAATTTTCAAAATGATTTGACAACAAATGATGGGAGATGTGAGCAATCAAGATTAATTCCTCCTCAAATCACTGAATGGCTGATTAAGGCTAGACCATGCATAGTCTTACTGCCACAGGGCAGGGAACAGACACTTGCCCAGCCATTTTGTTCCCAGGCACACAAATTGGAGAAATCTATCATGGACAGCAGTATTAGCCTGGAGTGAGCTCCTTTAACTGAGCCTGAGAACTAGTCAGCCCATCCTATAGGCAGATTAATGAGCTCAACTGGGTTGCGTTAGGACTGACGGATTGGCTGTCCTGTCTGATTGGCTGAAGGAAGCCAGTAGGCCAGTTTTTAAGCAGCAGCAACTACTCCTATCCCTGCCTTGTTTCTAGCCTTGCCTTCTCCCAGCATTGCTCCCAGCTTTATTCCTGTCCTATTCCAGTCCGCTTCAGCCTTGCTTCCTCCTCTGACTCTGGATTCAACATCTGAGTCCTGACTCTGATTCCTGACTCCAGCTTTCACCCTTAACTCCAGTCCCTGCCACCCCACTCCTACTCCAACCACTAGGCTTGACTCCTACTACAACCACTAGCCGCATTTGTCACACCACCAAAGAAAGCTGTAGGAGAAATATGAGGGTGGGGCTATTGCCCTAATCCACATCCACAGTGGACACCAGAGCTAGGCTAGCAAAGGGAAATGCACACTGACCACTGTGAAAGGGCATAGCAGAGGCTGCTAAGACCTGTGCTCCCTTATATTAGTGGAGGCATTGTGTTTCAGGCACAATAGGTCTGAGAATAGCTGCCAGTATTTAGCAACTCTTCAGCCCTTCCATGCAACCTCAATTATTGACCTGATGTTATAAGATCCTTAGAACACAGACTGTCGTCTTCTGTGTTCTATATAGTTTTCAAAACATCAATGACATTAATCAAATAATGTATAGTAATAATAAATGAATATTTCTACTATTGACCTGAATTTTAATAGTACTCTCTTTATAGATCTTAAACATACAATGGGCCAGATTCTCAACTTGTGTAAATTAGCCTAACTCCATTGGCTTCAAAGGTCTTAGGCTGATTAACACCAACTGAAGGTCTTTTCCATTTTGTGTTAGGATTTTTTGCAAAGGGGTAGCACAGTCAGAACATATTTATTATTACGTCTTACATAAGCATAGCCTTAGTATTTCATTGCTTCTCAGTGTTAAATAAACTAGTATGTACTGTGTTTAATCATGCTATAACTGATTTCTGTGAAACTCTGTGTCAAAATATTACCATTAGCTTTTAATGTGCATTGCAGACACCCTCACAGAACACCACTCCCCGAGTATCTGGAGTGTACTTTCTAATATTCCAAACATTAACAATTAAAATTAAACCCTTCTGGCAGAATATCTTTGGCTTTTATTGTCCTCAGTGTATCATTTGGTCACCAACGTTCACGAACCTCCTTGATTACACAAATAGATATTACCCACCAGAATAGCTAACAAGTCAAAAAATGTGCACAGTTCTGTCAATCAAATGCTTCACTAGGGAGCAGTGATAAAAAACCAGTGGCAGAAATAAACTTTATCCCCAGATCAACCAAGCTCAGTTCACATACTATATTTCCAAAAAGGGCTACTGATGAACTGTGCTGTTTTGTAGAACACTAGGATGTCACATAGATTGGAAACTCATAATGACTGCAAATCAAGGAAATGACAAGCTTGCAAAGTTGTGTTTTGTTTTCTTTTTAAGCCACAGAACTGTTCCAAATGCAGGCGGTCACGGGTTTGCTTCCTGTCTATTCTTTTTGTCATCTGTGTGATGAAGCTGGATAACTTCCCATAAAAAAGAAGCTGTATCATTAATTTGTCAGCCTTGGGAAAAATTATTTGAAATGTGGCCTATGTCCATGATGATACAGGACAGGCCGGGATAAAAAATTTATGATAGCTACTGATGTGAGAGACTCATAATAATCTCCTTTGTTGCTCAGAGGGTTAGGTCACTTATGAGGGTTAAAGATTTTTCCCTCTTGGGTGAAGTGTATTAACAAAATCATTTGCTTACCAGAGGATCCTGATCTTCAGCTGAAACTGTAGTGATAACAGTGCCCTTGATTGCATCGGGAGCAACCATTCCCCTGTACAGAGCTTTCCTAAATACTGGGGAGTAATCATTCATATCCTGCAAAATAAAATTAAGAATTTAGTTCTCCAGTTGAAACGAGATTATGGACATATCCCCCAATTGTTCTTTTCAACTATACCCATTCACTCCCTTCCCATTTAAGAACCCATTTGCCACTGTCAGCCTTTCCATACTCTCAATTCTATTACTATCACACAAGCCTGGCACCCCAGAGAAAGATGCTAAATTTTCAATACAATATTATTGTGTAAGAGATCAACGAAAAGTAATTCTCCTTCAGAAAACAGTCTGTCACCCAAGTAAATAAAGCTTCCAGGAACGGCAAAGATTCTTATGACAGTTGCTTTTCAAGCCATGCCCCACAATAAGGCTTTGTTAATTTTCTAAACTGGATGAGCTTGCTCAATGTGACAGATTCAGAAGAAAATACAGAACCAGCTTATTATAAACACTTTATGAGAGCCTAAATTATGCTTTGCATAGTGAGGTATGTGTTGTGAAGGAAAAAAATGTATTAGACTTGTATTTTTTTAAGCAAAGGTATCTTACATAGAGGGAGGCAGTAAAAAGAAAATACAAATATAAAGCATACTCAGATGAAAGACCCTTAATAACCGCCCTGACTATCGGGAACCAAATGCACTTCAACTCTTCTCTCCATCAATTCTGTAATTCGTTAAGAGGAACAATCATTTACCTTTATAGCATGATTTATCCTGAAATATGTACTGCATAAATAACTCCCTCAGGATCAGGCTCACTACACTTGGCTGCATATAATTTTTTTTCAACATTAAACAAGTGCAACTTTAAGCCACTGTTTTTATTTTTCGTTTAACTTTTGTTTTTGCTTTATTGGTAAATCTATTTTAATAATTTGAATGGTATTAACAGATTTATTCATTTTTGCACTTGCAGATAAAATAGGTGAGCTAAACTAATTAAAAATGCATGTATGGCTTTTAAAATGACCAAAATCAAAGAGGGATCACATGGAGATAAGTATATTGTCCCAGACAAAATGACAAGATGTGATGGATGTGGTTTTAATTAGGCTGCAACTTTATTAACTCATTTGGGAATTATCTGGCAATAACTTGTACAGTGCAGGTCACCATTCCCTCCTCACTCATTTCTAACTACTTGTGGAGGGCTGCCATCAGTCCCAACGCAAATCCATCCACCCTCCCCTCAGATGAGGGAAAAGGAGCTGAGAAAAGCGGACTGTAGCCTCGCCATACCAGATGTTAGGAGCTTCAGTCCCATTCCCCAGTTGCTTTAGGTGATGCCTTCCACTAAGTGTACTTCCAGTTGATCAGGGAACCAGACCCCTATGGAATGAGAAACTGTACTGGACACTCGCCACTATTTTGGATGTCACTCTCCACCTCTCACCAGGTTCCCAGATACTTAACAATTCTCTCCCAAACCAAAAATATATCCGCTCCTTGGTCAGAGAGTTGTTCTCCATCATCCCTGAATAAAAACAGACACCAATTTATGATATTTTTGGTGTGCAATTATCAACTTCTCCTGTCCTAATGATTCACACGTCTTTTGGCTTTGCAAACCTATAGAAGCCTGGTGACTCTCCACCATACTGTCCACTGTAGTATTTCAAACCAGTTTACAATCAGCCCAGAAAAAAGGTTCTGGATCTACCCTAAATCTCTCTGTGCCTTGATGATTAAGTTCTCCCCCTTACAAAATCCCAGATTATTTTCACTCAGGTGTACAATAAACATTTCAGCTGGCTGTTTCTTGGCTGCTCCTTTTGCCAAGCCAATCCCGGTTTGCCTCAGCACCAAAGGCCCAGCTGAAAACCTCTCAGGGAATTGGCTGCCCACCTGTGGGCACATAGCTTCAAATGCTGGCTCTTCTCTTGCTCCTCATATCATACCCCTTCAGCCATGTGAACTTCCAGGGAGAACTGGCCACCTGCCTGTGGGCTAAATGTGAGAGAGGGCTATTTTGGGCAGGTCAGGGCATATATATATATCTAGCAAGTCCCCAGCTCACGTGATGCCTAACCTGCTTTTTTGCCTGCCTCACAACCCAAAGAAGGGGGGAACCATTAAAACCCTTTCTTGCTACTTGACCAGACAAACTCCTCCCCACCTTTGAGGTTGTGGGGTTGAATTTTGGCAAATTGTTGAAATAAAATAAATCAGAATTCCTTACACTGGATTATGGGGATGGTTGCCTTCATATTTTCTGACCTTTTGCAGCTGGGCATTTTACTTAATCTTACAATTTAAAGCAGAAAACTAATTTACACAAACGAACCATATTTTTCTAAATACTTCAAAGTGATGCCAAGTTTGCAAAAAACTAAGGCCCTGCTCTACCTTGTCCCAAAATACTCATTCTTGGATCTTTCTATCATTGTGTTTGTGCACGTGCATGTGTATGTGTATGTTTAGAGAGAGACAGTTTTGAAGCATCACACAGCAATCTCAGATTATAAAACTATCCACATTCCATTACCCCTTATTATTACTATTTATTATTTGTATCACTGTTAACATCTAGAAGAGAATAAAAAGACAGTTCCTGCCTCAAACTTGGGAAAAAGATGCTGGATTCATCTACTGAAGTTGATATGGTGCATATATATGCATGTAGACACAAAAGCAGTCAGAGGTACTAAATTAAAACTAACTAAAGTACACCAGCTATTATGTGCTCCATACCAATTGTATAGCTCAGGTTTAAGACTGTCTATACCAGTAGTTCTCAGCTTTTTCCATAGTAGGACCCCTGCTGGAACTACCCTCCTGTTTAGCAGTAAGGGAAGGGCAGGGTGGTCATGACCTTGTGACATCTGTTTGTGACCATCTCCCCTTGCCCCACCCCCCACCCCCTCCAGATGAGGACTCCTGGTTTCATTCATGCTGGAAAAAAGTCAGAATAACAATGGAGACCGTGTGCATGTCCTGGGGATATGCCCATGTTGCAAATTTCTAGGAAAATAATGGCTAAAAATGAAACAAATCTTAAACAGCTCTTCTAATTTCATCTAATTTTTGCCTCCTATGTCAGGAGCAGGAAAATAAAAATTTCAAAATGTAAAATAAATAAATAAAACAACCTCTCCTGCCCCCGCTCCTAACAACAACCCTGCCCTGATTTATCAATGAGTTTAAATATGTAAACACAGAAATGTCTATGAATCCATTAGAAGTATAAGTATTAGCAGTTAGAGGTGTAAGTAAATAGAGCCTTTGTATTGTGGACAAGTTGATGTTACTATGAAAATATTGGCCAAAATTTTCAAAAACAGGATCCTGAAGTTAATCTCCTTAATCTCTAGATTCTTAATGACTTCTATGGGAGCTGCTGGGTGTTGAACAGTTTTGAAAACAAGCCTACTTATTTGAGAGGCTAAATCAGGATGTCAGAAGCTAATCTGAGGTGCCTGTTTTTGAAAGTCTTCACCTTTTAATTTTCATATTTGACATTTATTAGATTTAAATATGAAACCTTAACAGCATAGTAACATAGGTCTGGGTGGGTTTTTTTCTCATTTATTATTATATTACTTTAACTTTGCCTCAGATTATTTAAAGTCAAGGACAAACTGTATTTTTAAAAGTTAATGCTTCTGTACTGCCATTGACTTGGGGGAGTTATGGTGACATGCTGGGCAAGAGAGAGAGACAGATACATACAAAGCAAAACAAAGAGAAAGTTCTTTCTATGGGATTTGGAGTCTGGGCTCTTGGACACTTACACAGCCCTGCAAATCACCTCCCCAAAGGGAGGATTTATCTGACACGCCACATATTTTCCTTTATGTTGTCAGAAGATGCCAATAATACATTTTCTGATGCCAATAATACATTTTCTTTTAAGTGGAATAATGTGAGAAGGAACAGATTTTTCATGCCAAAACAGTACTGGATTTGTACTTCACTTTTGTGATTTTGTAAAAATCATCTCCTGAATGGTTCAAATTGCAATTATTTCATAACTAAATACTGCAGCAAAAAGTAATTCGCAATTCTTCTTTTCCTGTTTTTGTTTGTTACTCCTTTTCTTTCACTGTCTTTAACCTACACAGTTTACTTAATGTTCTTAGTGTTTGCTGGCAAACAGTCACATTCATGGACAATGCAAACTGAAGACCATGAATTAAGTGAATGTAAACTTCTACTTTGCAAAGAGATCAAGATAGCCATCCACTGCATGCAAACAAAGCTCAGTTCTGCATTCATTGTGTATTTGACTCTTGATTAGTGAATATGAATGAGACTACACATGCCAATGGGGATGAGAAGGTCGAAGCTACAGATAAAGTATCTCTTTAAAGAAGGAAAAGTAAGTTCTTTTCAATACTTTAACAGGAACCTTTCTCATAAGGTCTCCAACAAAATTAGAACCTACTACGTTCATTTATGAAGGTTTAGGTACAGGATGACCTGATGGGCCTATCAGACGTTGTTAAATAACTCTCTCTCATATTTGGGACTGCAAATCAAATCCTCTTCTATCTGATTAGACAAATCAGTGGTTAAATATTTTTTTTAAATTTGGCAGGTGAAAGTTCAGCTTGTGTCATTATTTTACATTTTCACATGCATCTGCACTTCCAGGTTTCAGCCAATAACAGAAGCAGGAGTGCCAAAGTGCCAATAAAACCACTTTCTCAGTGTTTTTGACTCAGACGTGGGCAGTACTGGAAACCTCATTAATTTAGAAAGCTCATTCTTGCAAAATTCACAACCTTAACCAGTTTAAATAAGCACTTGGAGCATTTACCTTCAAAATAAATCTCTTACACTTTTCAGGTACACCTACTAGTAGTTTGGATTATATCTGGATTGCGCATTGTAGTGGAATGAAATCCAGAACAGAATTCCACAGTAATTGTAGTTCAGATACCAGGAAAATACCAGTAATCTTGTTTCTTTCAAAGACCAGAGCTTAAATTGAGCCAGCACTAGCCGGAGCAGAGCTCCTGTAAATATTTTCAAACCCATGGGAGCCCCAGCGCCTCCCATTCAGCTGAAACCCCAAGCCTCAGGGCTCCGGAAAATATAAGGGTTAAAGAGAAGCAGCAGTATATGCCCTTAGTAGTACATATCCAGCTGGTTTCTAGAACATGGCATACTGGTTGCCATAGTAGCTCATCCTCTTTTCCTAGCGCTCTGTGGAATGTAGGCATAGACCTTACCCTGCTGTTTGTGTGGGATAGAGAGTAGGAAGGAGAAGCCACTCCCTATATTGTGTTCTGTTCCACAGAAACACACCAACTGCTCCTATGTGGCATAGGGAAGGATTCTCCCCTTTCACTGGAAGACTGGCTTTGTTTCAGAGGCCTGATAATCTTTTGGGTATATTTGTGGAATATTTAAGGTAAGCTACACACATAAGATATGATTTTTTTTTTAGATGTGAAAAATCATATCTGGGTCTATCAACCATAATAATGTTGCATTAAAACATCTCTATTGTTTTCAGATAATATATGACAAGTTCAGCATTCTCTGAAAGTTTTTATCATCTTCTGCATGTTTTTATGTATCCTTAGAGACTGAAAATCAGAGACTTAAAATAGAAATGTCAGAAAGAGAAATCCTGTTTAAAGATGATACAGAACATTCACTGCTATGGGAAAAGAAAAGGAAATCATATTTAGCTATTTGAATCAGTACCAAACGAATATGCATATAAAGTCAATGGTAAGGCAAAAGGACATTGTCCTAAAACTGCCTTTCCACCAAGACAAATTTTACACACGAACTTTTCCTAGTAAATCTCACATGTTTGTACCAAATAAAATGTCCTCTCTCACTGGGTAGCAAAATATTCTGGGGATTTCTAGACAGATGAGAAAAAGGGTTACCCCTCACCCCCACACTTTGACAGCCAAAAAATGTTTGCTTATTTTACAAAATAGACACCAAGCTTCCAGTTTGGGGTTTAGGTTAAAATAAAACAATAGTTTGATATCCACCTAAACTCACTACGGAGTTTCTTATCATTCAGCATAACTGACAGTGTGTGCTCAAGAAAGTTCCAGGAGTGGAACAATGAGTTGTAGGTCAAACCCTAGTGTAAGAGTATGTGTATTGTTTCTTTAAACCTGTGACATAAATTGAGACAGGAAGTAGTTGGCGGAAGTTCTAGGCAGAAACTCTGATTGTGAAGTAGAGAGAGAGAGAGAGTAACTTTAATTATAATACTGTTTTTCTTATTCTAATAAAGTTTTGTTCAGTATCAGAAGAAAGTGGCTCTTTAGAGCAATTATTATATTCACAGTTGGTTGTATTGACAGAGATGTATAGTAAAACTTCAGTCCTTCCCTACATTATAACTTGGTCTAGTTAATACTATTTGTTCTTACTATTTATAAGCACTGAAGAGCACCAACAATATTGTAAAAGAAAAAGCGTGTTTTCTGGTGAAAATTGTCACAATGTGGAGTTCAGTCTGTATCTGACTGTGTTTGTTTAAACACAGAAATGAAGAATATGCTCAGCTTCCAACACTGCAGATCTGGGCCAAGATCTTCAACAATTAGGTGCCTAAACTTATGCTCCTGAACCTAAATTTAGATACATAAATCAGTGCCCTGATTTTTAAAAGTGCTGAGCATGCAGAAGCTCTCAAGGGACCATAAGTCAAATAGGGATAGATCGAGTAAAACATATTACAGACACACCCCCTAGCTGCCCCAACATGCCTCCTTGCCAGGGGCTGGGGGGTAAAGAGGTGAAGAAGCTGACTATGAAATTGTTACTTACCTTACAATAACTGTGGTTCTTCAAGATGTGTTGTCCATATGTATTCCACCTGTGGTGTGCATGTACTCAACATCAGAATCTTTTGGCCAGCTGTGAAGGCACACTGAGTATCCTTGTGACCCTTTCTGAAGCTATAAAGAGCAGAGAAGGGCCAAAGCCTCTGACATCCTTTGCCAATACAGAATCGAGGCATGGAAGAACTCCGCAGTAGGACGGTGGATAGTGAAACAACGGATGGACAAAATATCTTGATGCTAAGGTAAGTAACTTTCTTCTTTTTTGAGTGATTGTCTATATTTACTTCACTCTTGGCAACTCACAAGCAGTGACCTGATGACACAGAGGTGGGTGCGCTCTAAACAAAGACTGAAGCACCGCTCTGCTAAAAGGAGCATCAGATCTTGATACTTCAACTAGGCTACAGTGCTTTGCAAAAGTGCAGATTGATCCCTGCAATGCCACTCTGCATATTTCTGAGATAGACAGACTTCTCAAGGAAGCTGCACATGCTGCCTGAGTCCGAATAAAATAAATCCTAATCCTAAAAAATGCTGATTTTGTGAATAAATGTAGCAATGAGTAAATTGCCAAGGGCTCAGATGGGGATCCTTTCAGATTCTCTAGGGCCACATTGAGGGCCCAGGGAGAGTAAGGCTCCCTAAGTTGGGGGAAAACAAATGTAAAACCCTTTAGGAGTTCAGCCACAGTAGGGTGGGAAAATACTGTGCAACCCAGGATGAGGGGGCAGGGTGAGATGTGCTGATACAGCTGTTAAGTGCACTCAAGTAGAACTAAGAGACAGTCCGGAGTTCTTGAAAATCAACAAATAGTACAGGATACCTGGAATTTGGATGCTTATAAAGGGTAAGTGATTT
Organism: Emydura macquarii macquarii; assembly: GCF_026122565.2. NCBI lineage: Eukaryota > Metazoa > Chordata > Testudines > Chelidae > Emydura > Emydura macquarii. The sequence continues at coordinate 17,637,114 of NW_027131527.1, read as the reverse complement.
TGCTCAGCCCATTACCACCTAGCAGCATATGTTAGCCTATGGGATCCTTCCTGCTCTGAATCAAAATGTTTTGAAGGTCCAAAGAGATCTAAAGATCTCTCTAGATCTGTCATCCATCCAGCGTACAGAATGTGAGGTGGAAGAAAGATGGATTCAGATGCAAGATTTTCCCATCTTCCTGGAAGATCAAGTGCAAGAGAAGAAGAAAGTGTTTTGGAGGGAATATTGATTGGTTCATCACCCAAGTACCAAACTGCCTTAGCCCCTTTGGAGCTCTCACAATGACTATAGCTGAGTCCTGCCTGATTTTCCAGAAAAGCAGTGGGATCAGCAGGATAAGTGTAGATCATCCGAATAACGAGGAATGCATCTCATAGAAAACTGAGCAGAATTTGGGTCATTTCTTGTTCTCATCTGTCACAAAGAAGTCTACTGATGGTTGACCTCATTCCTGGGAGAGGCTTCATACTATGGACTCCCTAATAGTCAACTCATGGTCCATGGAGAATTGTTTCAGACAGCCTGCCAGGGAATTTTGTAGGCCTTGGAGGTGGTGTAGTGCTACTGGTAAGACTTGATGGTGGATGCACCAACTCCAGAACTGCACATCCTACTGGCACAGGAGGCATGAACAAGCTTACTCAGCTGTTTATATAAAACATAGCTGTCATGTTGTATGTCATTTTTTGAATTGCTGGTTCTCGAATCACTGGGAGGAATACAGTGCAGGCTTGATGAACTGCCCTGCGTTCTAATAGGTTTATGTGCAACCTCTTTTCCTTTTGGGTCCATTGGTACAGAACCTGATGGCAGTTTAGATAAGTTCCTCTCCTACGAGGCATACAACAGTCACAAAGAGTTTGGTGGGAAGAACACACCACCCTTGTACACTTGATTGGGATTTTTCCACCAATTTAGGAAAGGAAGGACATTAAGAGGAACTAGCATTGACATGATATGGTGTCCATTTGGTAGATGCACCGACTTCAACCAGACCTGCATACAGTGTAGATGAAGTTTAGAGTGCTGTGTGACAAATCTATATGAGGCCATGTGCCTGGGAAGACTCAAGCCAGCTCTCACTGAGGTATATAACTGATTGATAAGGGTTGTCACAGATTTGAATCTGTCTTGAGGCAGGTAAGCTCTGGCTGTGCGGGAGTCTGTCACCATAAAAATTCCTAAGATACATAATCCTTCTACGAAGATTTTTCATATTCACTCACTTAATAGCTATATGTGAATAATCCGGGCAAAGCAAGTTACAGGATTCTTCACAAATACTGCACTATTGAGAATTTTTTTATTTTTAAGAAGTTTTGAAGAAACATAAAAATTCACACCTAAAACATAACAAAGGAACATGAAATATCTGATTTAGGTCAAGATAAGCATGAAATTCAGTGTTCACTTTCATGCACCATCTTGAATACATTTCTGTGACCAATCTCACAACAATTCACACTTCACTGCTTCCCCGATATAACTATGCAGCTGCTGTTACCTAACTATCAAATTAAGGGCCAAACATTTGCATGCAAGTTATATGAAACTTTCTTGCACTGCAAATCCATCTGCAGATCATTTATATATTCTTGTTGACACAACAGAATTAAAGTCAAAGCATAATAAAGGAACAAGGTTTTCTCCTTATCATCGCTCCCTTTTATGTCCTGTTTCTTGCTTTGTTTCACATTGGTTGCATTGTATAGTATATGAAAGCAGTAGGAAAGGACATGTTTCTCCAGTAGCTTCTCTGTGCAAAGGATAAAAATTAAAAGTATGCAGAGAATGCAATACAGAAGAAAGTTCATGTACTCTCATTCAACAGAACTTACAGTAGCTACCCCTGGAACTATTCCACGGAGCAAAATGAGAACTGATAAGTGGATTTCTTGAAGCCATCTCCATTGCTTACCCAGCTGTCATCTTAGCTCTAGCATGATGTGTTAGCCCCCCAACTCACCACTCCTTAAAGCCATAAAGTCATGTTTAGAAGGATTAAAGCAGTCTTCAATATAAAATACTCTAAGAACTAATATTGACATTGCTGGAAAGAAAAAGGAAAATGCTAAACACAATGGTCAGTAAACTAGGAAAAACATCTTGGAGCGGGGATGAAGAGAACAGAAGCACTGGAGAGAAAGGGCACTAAAACTGAAAATCAGTTTAAAAAGATTGAAATGCATTAATCGTCAATAAGGTACTCATAGATAGCAGGTGGTCAACTGGGGAGAAGATAAAGAATTAGTACAGGATAGAAATATATGGGTTATGGGGATCCCAGAAGAAGACGAGTGTGAAAACCTATCTTCACATCCAGAGATATTAATAAATATTTTAACAAGGGTGATGCCAAGACACCCTTTATGTCCGCCTCCAACAAAATGTCAGGAATGTAAATGTATAATATTTAAATAGGTAACATAACCTCAACTTTTTCCCTTCCCTCATTAAACTGGGGGAAGTAAATAATGAGATTAAAAAGTATTCGATCCCATCCTGGGCTGCATCTAAACTGTCCTCAGCACAGCTGAGTGAAGTGGGGGCAAAAAATAGCCATAAGGCCAGCCACCTTTGCAGCTCCTGGATCCTGGAGCATCTGGGGATTAGATTAGTTCCTGTAACAAATTAGAGCAGCTCCAGATCTTCTCTAGTTTATGCCCAGCATCCTAAGGAGCTGTTTCAATAACTATAGATCCTAGGCATAAGATAACATTTAATCCATATCTCTCTTCCCTCTTATACCCATACCCACTGTGCTACTGATGGGGAGTGAGAACAGCAGTCCTGACATCTAGGGGGAGCAGGTAAGGGGTGTCCTTGGCCTGCTGGTTAAACCAGAATTTCAGCTGCTTTCCATTACTAGATGGATGCAAGGCAGTCGTTATGGGGAATGGGATCTGGCCATAGATATAGATTCACTTTTTCCTCCCCACCTTGGCAAACCAGTGATATCGTTCATGACTGTTTTTAACAAGTTTTTTCTTTACTGATAAGATATAAAATACTCTGAATTCCTTAGTGTTCTGGTTGATGCTAACCCTAGAGAATTTGATCCAATATGTTTTGCTATAATGTCTATGAAATTTTATAAGGAAAATGTAAATATTAACAAGAGTTAAGAAGCATATTTCTTAATATATTAAATATATTAATACAAATAACAGTGACTCAAGATGACACTTCAGTAATAATATAATTTACAAAAGCTCCTTTGTAAAAGTGCTATTTTAGCCAGCAAGTATAACTTAGGTTACTCAACTTGAACTCATGAAAACCATTTGGCATTTACCCCTCAGTTCAGTAGAAGATACTCCTGTGAAGTCAGATTAAAGTTGCTTGTGATAAGATCAGTGTTAGCCTTCCCTCCCCAACAGTACATGAAAGCAAAAATAATTTCCAGTAATCACAATTTTTTAGTTTATTGAAACACTATTAATCATTATTTTTAAAAGGAAAGTTTATAAGTCTAAGTTTTTATATCATGACGGTTATCACAGTATTTGAATTTCAGTCTTTGTACTATCTGACTTGCTACCAAGGAACACTGATTGTTTTTTTTAAAGTAGCTGCAATTAAAGGCAGTAAAATTTGGTGTCAATAAATCTAATAAATAATTCAAAAGGGAGGAATTCCTTTAAATAAAATACAACAATCATTAAGAATTCTATTACTTTAACTAGATTGTTAAATGAATTGCATTGTTCAGAAGTCTTTTGCTGTGAACTACATTTTCAGAGCTGTATACATGGAAAGTCTATATCAAATGTAATTCTGCAAGTGCTTGTCCCAATGCATTTTAAAAATCTACAAAGTTGTGCTTTACTCTTCTGGGTCTAGTAGTCTGCTGACAATATTGTTCATTAATCTAACTGGGAAAATTAACTTCTTAATTATACACTCATGGTTTTAAAGGAGGAAATCAACATTTTAAAAAAGAGCTTATAAACATTTCTAGAGTTTTTCCCTACCAATTTAGGACTAGGTACTCTGAGATTATCTGCTGATATGAAAGTTTCCGGTCAACTGTATCAAATGGGAAATCATTGAGGCTTCACTATAAAACAGCAAGACTGAACAACAATTGAGCTAATAAATGTGCATTAGGGATTTACAACTTCTTTTTCAACTTGCTATCTTTTATCATGCATGTAATAAACAGGAATGTATGTATTCAAACGCTAGTGACCTTTTTCCACGGACACCAAAATATATATAATGCTACATAAGGGAAAAAAAGAGAAAGATTTGCTTTCACCAAAAAGTCATTATGTGCCAAATTCTGCAGTCTAAAAACACTTTTAATAAAACAATTGAATGCATTTAATTTCCTGCAATGATTTTGTTTAACACATCTGTCAGTTCAGTGTATTTGCACATCAGCAGAGCTGGTGACTTGCCATTTCAGTTGCCTGCAATTGTCTGATAACCCCCTACTGTTCAGGGCTAGCCTAACTTCCAAATAGCAATTTGACACATTTCCAGTAATGCTTCTCGGAAGCCTTCTTTTTTATAGAAAGAAGTTTTGTTTTTTTGGAGGGACGGGGTGGAGGGGAGTTTATTAGGCTTTTTTGATTTTTTTTTTTAAATTAATATTTCCTGACATCCTCAAACCACAGGATGCCATGCCTTAACACTTCACTATGCAGGATATTTTTGATCCCCAATCAGCTATCACTAAATAGAACACAGTGGGAATCCCTTTAGCTCAGAATATAAGTTTCACTTTCGGTGTACCCCTAACCAACGTATTTCTCAGAAATAGACATACTTAAAGGAAATACTTACGTGAGCATCTTCCATTAAAATGTGCTTAAGTGGGTAAAAACCAAGTGGAATGCTAGTTTTTGTCAAAGGACTTTTTTTGACCATTTCATGAGTCTTCACAAAATAATAATGGTGACCTTTTTTAGGGCATATTTATATATGTGCTTGCAGAGAAGTGAGGGGAATACAAGGTGACCTCTTTCTCCTCTCCTTCACTCCCTATATTATGGGTCACAGCACAGGGTCAGGAGAACAGCATTTGGGCACTTGCTGCTTCCCCTCCTGTGCTATCTGGTGGGGTCTGGGTGGAGCTGGTGAGGATGAAGAAGTTGCATAAGGTATAGGGCTGACAATTTATTTTTTCTGTTAGGTTATGCCAAGATAGATTAACCAGTTGCTATTATTTCCCAATCAAATTATGACAATCAAGAATATTAATGAACAGGAACACATGATGAAATTACTGTGTATCACTGTGTAGTAATCTCACATTAACAGGCACCAATTCTCCAACAGCAAAAGAAGTTGATTGCAATCATCACAGATGGAAGAATTTTTAATTCTGAAAAAGGACAACATTTTCTATACTGTATACATACAAAGAGCACAGTATTGTTTATTAGTGCATTAGTTTAAAATTATTTTCTAAAGCATCCATCTTCGAAATTTGGGGAGAATGTATCAAAAATTTAAACAAACATTAGGAAAAGAAGAAAATTATCCAGAAAGGAAGAGGTGGTGGAAAAGGAAAGTCAAATGGAAAGTGATGCACTAACCATTATATTACAGCCTTGCAGCAAGTCTTGAAAACACATGGATGGCCATACTCAGAGGAAGTTTCAGAGGCAGAATGCCAGAACCATGAAGGGACTTCCCTTAACCAATTCAGACAGAACCTCAGGAAGGAACACAGTCAACCTAAAATGTCTTGAAGGATCATGGGGGTAGGGAACGGCCATTCAAGTACCTCAGGCCTATGGCCTCAGTTCAGTAAAGCAAAGCAAAGAAAATAGGGCCTTTTCCAAACCCCAGAAAAATTAAGGAAATTATTCCCATTAATATTAATGGATTTTGGACTGGACTCTTAAACCCAATCTAATCTTATGTGATTAGCTTTAAAAGAAGTGATTAAATCCCCCCTGAAGTTAACATTGATGTATAAAAATTTCCCTCAGAGTGGAGCATGTTCATTTATGTTTCAAACCAGGTCATAAAACTTAGTTCCAGAACTTTTCACTCTCTCTCAAGTAGTCTTCACTAAATTTTGATCACTTCTTGTGTTTTGGTATATCATATTTTCTTTCAGGTTACTCTTCCAATCTACTTTAAGGTTTTGAACTAGTATCAGCAATGTTGTTTCTTAAGTCCTTCTGCAGTTCCTCAAACTCTGTGTATCCTATTTACTTCACCTACTTGATATAATTCCTTTTTTCTGTTTTGCTAAAGTCGGTAAGTCTCCTACCTTTTTGCATTGACAACACAAAGTATTATGCTGCAATTTTCAAAATATGGCACCAGTTCAGGAAAGCATTCCTATTCAACACAGGAAGCTTAACTTCAACTATGCATTTAGGTCCCATAGGAATCAATGGGGACTTGAGGATAGGCTTGAAGTTAAGCACATGGATTTAAGTGCTGTCCTGAATGTGGATGAACTTAAAAACATGTCTAACTGTTTTTGTGAACCAAGGACTGTGTGTTTGGGGGCTGATTCTCACTAGCAACTCAACTGGAGATGTAGGTGTTTAGAAATTTTTGAATACCATCATGCCCTCACAGTTGAAAAATGTCTAATTAAAAACAAGATGTTATTCTGAGTTGGCTCTCAATGATGTGATGACCTTATTACTTTCGTCTGTCACATAGATGTCATGGTACACTGCGATAAGAAGAAACAATGGCAGATTGTCATTTCCAGCCAAATGTCGGTAAACTTTTGGTGGCAACCCTATAGTTTTCTTCACTTAGCAAGCACTACTGCAAGACCGAAAAGAGGTTACCTCCACCACTTTGTGCCAGGGGCCATAAAGAGTACCAATATATCCATCACAAGCACTCCCTAATGGACTAGTGTATGCTGTTAATTTAACATTTAGAGCAGTGGTTCTCAACCAGGGGTACACGTACCCTGGGAGTAAGCAGAGGTCTTTCAGGAGGTACATCAACTCATCTAGATATTTGCCTAGTTTTACAACAGGCTACATACAAAGCACTGGCGAAGTCAGTAAAAACTAAAATTTCATACAGACAATTACTTTTTTATACTGCTCTATATGCAGTATACACTGAAATGTAAGTAAATATTTATATTCCAATTGATTTATTTTTTAATTATATGGTAAAAATGAGAAAGTTAGCAATTTTTCAATAATAGTATGCTATGGCATTTTTGTATTTTTATGTCTCATTTTGTAAGTAGATTTTAACATAGGTGCCAACTCCTCCTTTTGCCAGTGGGTGCTGGTGGGTGGAGTGGGAGGGCTTGGGGGAAGAGGTGGGCTATGGGCAGAGCCACAATCAGGGCTGGCACTGATCTCTGGCCAGTGCTGCGCCACACTGATCAGGTTATGGGCAGTGAAGCACCAGCCTGCTCCCTGCCAATCAGCTGATGGGTGAAGGGGAGGGTGCTTCACAGCCCATCAGCTGATGAACAGGGAGCGGCCTTCACTGCCCATTACCTGATGGGCTGTGAAGCACTGTCCTTGAAGGGTGCCGCTGAAACAGCGCTGGATCGCTGGCCAAGCTAGCCCCACTGGGGGCTGAGCACCCCTTTTTTTTTTTTTCTGGTGGGTGTTCTAGTGATGTGATTTAACTGAAGAAGATAGAGTTACTCCAGTATAGAACTGGAGTAATGCAATGGTGAAGCAGAGCCCTCAGTTGAAAATTATCTCTAGCTTCTGCAGAAGTGTCTGAAAATCAGTTTTATGTTTATGTATTATCTATGTTTACTCATTTGCATGGCTTGAAATTAGAGGATCTATGGGATGAAGTAGGAAACTGTCCAGGGCGAATAACTTTAGTGCAATGGAATTCAGGATCTTTGTAAAATATCAGTGCTCTCATGATGATGCCACAAACTAATAAGTAGAACTGGGACTTTGGAATTTGTCTTTAAACAGCAATAATTGCTTAATTTCATATTGACTTTAGACAGGTTGTGCACAACTAGGGATTTCTGCTGGACCTAAAAGTTACAGTTTTTCAACTATGTTTTATGTTTAGTGATCCATATATTTTTATGTTAATATAAATGTGCTGCTAAAGTAATTGAGATCGTTTCTCCTCTCTTTCACATTTGTTTTACACAAGTGTAATTCCAAGGATTTCAATGGAGTCACTTCTGATTTATACTTCTTTAATGAGTGGAAAATCAGGACCATTTATGTTTAATGTATTGCATATATGTAAATATGTAGCCAGAGGCGTAATTCCTTGCGTGAAAACAATTGAAAATTGTTCTTTCAAAAAAAAAAAAAAAAAAAAAAGAAGTGATTAGAACAACAATTGAGCGTGTATAGTGGAGCAAAAACAACTGTTTTGATTATAATCTTATTCCATTGCTACTGTGCCAATTTTGTTTGTGAAAAGGAAATAAATATGCAAGAAGAAATAAATCTGTAAAAATAGTAGAAATATGGAGACAAGAGACCAAATATCCAACCGTGCAAAATGTTTTGCAATTTTTTCTTTAAATTGGTCCTAGTCATGGGGCCTTTGTATACACCAAAACAACACACATTACAATAATTCTTCAGTAACTCTACGCAATTTCCCCCCTGCACAGATATAAAGCATTAAAATCTGTGAACTGCAGCTAGCTAAATCTTATTATTTATACCACATCTTCTGTTGTTTTGGGCACCCCAAGCCTATTCCTATAAACACTATTTATACAAATATTTAACAGATAAGGAGTCCTTAGGCTCTGGGGAGAAAATTATCCTTTGGAAGTATGAGAAAGAACTAAGAAAAAATAAAAATGTGTTTCAATAAACTGGATTTCATAAACTAGAAATCTGTAGCTCCAATACCGCAAGGTGTTGAAATGATTCCTGCAAAGTAGTGAGAGCCATCAGCTCCCAATGAAGTCAAACAGGAGGTGCAGAAGGGGCTCAGTACTTTTTGAGATGGACATTATAGGTATGCTTTGCAGTCTTTTTTTTCTTTATTTTTTAAAATAATTTCACCGAATAAAATAGATTCATTTTAAAGCATTTTAAAAAAAATTAAATTTTCAGTTGTGCAGAATTATGGGGGAGGAGTCAAATAATAATTATTTAATGGCAGCAGACACTGAGGCTGAAAAATGTAAAGCTTTATAACCATTAAAACTTAAATTGTCAATATCAGATGTCAAAACACAGAAAATAAATATCCTTAAACCCTAAGTTCTCAAGCAGCATTTTTTCTTACTTTGCCTATCTTTAAACTTCAGTTTGTCAATTGGTGTGTGTATGGTGAAATCAACATTTACCAATAAAATTCTAATTCTTCTAAGCCTAATTATATTTGCTGTGTAGAAGTCCAATCAGAAGAATACATCGGTCTCGGGCAGGGCACAGAAACAAAATAGAAGAAATCAGGAGGAGAACCCAGACATCTTGTTTTTATCACCTTTCTGAGAAGATGGAAGATATAAACATATTGTATTGAACGGGCAGAGAAAAGTCTATAATCGTGAAGTACAATATATACACATCAGCTGTGATCATGAATGAAATAAAATTTGACACAATCCAGATATTTAAGGAAAGGACAATGACACAAATTACACCAATGGTTATAAAGAAATCAATTAGGTAAGACAATTAATTAAAGTACTAAGGTAAAAAATAATAAAGATTGGAGATAGGTTTAACATATGCAGATACTTCAAGATTAGACAAATTTAAGGCAGTCTCTGCTGGCTTGGGAAGAGGGGTTGCTTTTCTTGGTGCTATTGGTAAAAATGCTGCCTAAATACAAGAGTTCAATTATCATCTCTATTAATGTTCTTGTTGCATTAAGAGTGGATGGAAAACATGGATGATGAACATTTCTCAAGAATGACAGACACAGTAGTGTCTGTCCATCACTTAGCCCCCAACCATTGACAAACTAAAGCACAGAAGACCACCTATTCCACTATATATATATTTTATTTAGTTATATGCTTGATGTTCCTCTTCCAGATGGATTATTGTATTTGGATGCTCCAATTGCTAATGTGAAAGATTAAATACAGAGTATTTGCTGTTTGGTACTGGAGGATGAATTATAGTTGTCAGAATGGTAAAATACATACTTATATAACAGAACAGACATAAAAATTGTTGTTTGTTCACACTGACAGACTTTTGGTGCTTCATAATTTCATGTGCTACTGTTTGCTCTGTTACATTTCACCCTTATATCAGTCTGTCCATCAGCTAGTACGCACAGCAAAAGAAAAACAAATTTACCAGTATAAAATATCACAATTTCATAGATAGTGTTAACGTGATGAGAAGACTGAAAGACACAAAAAATATGGCAAATTATCAATGGAGAAGGAAGGCAAAACCAACATTTATAGAATCAGCCATTCAAAATAACCAATAAGACACAGAGTGGACAGGAAAGGATAACAATAATACCTTTTTAATACATTTTTGCAATAATATGTATCAAAGCACTGATACAAATTTATATATGTACATATCATGGTATAACAGCATTTTATTTTGGTTAGACTGGAAAGGTGCTGTGCACTAACAGCACAAAAAACATGGAATACTTCTTTTTTGTTTTCTTTAGTTAAACAGAACTTAAACTAATTTTATTCACGTTGTCGACATAGTGTAACTACCTATTTTTCATATTTAATGCTCTGCAAGCCCTAAAGTAGCTAATTACTTAAACTAAGGGATAATGTTCGTGGTGGAGTATATGAGGCACTAAATGGCTTTTGCAGGTGATTAAACACCGAAGTGAAGTTGAGGAGTTTGATAACAGCTAAAGCTGTTTATTGGAAGAACAGTCCAATGCAACATCCTTTTTTCTTTAAGGTGAACAGAAAAAAGAAAATCCATCCAGCTTTAACATATGTATTTGGGGGAGGCATTTAGAAGTATTGTTTGCTCTGAGTACTGCTATCTATTCCACAATGTGTGTTGTGGACTAATAAGGATAGTTTTATTCTCCAAAAATAGAAAGATATTAAGTGGGGAAAACAGTGCAGAAAAACAATGTGACAACCCCCCATACTGGCAAAACAAAACAAAACAAAAAGCCCCCCAAAAATAAAAACAAAAAACAAAAACACAGGCAATATAATTCAAACTTAAACATAAGTGAATGCAGTGGAAAAAATTGGAAAGGCAGCAAACACTTCTGTCCATATCAGTGCACATATATTGTCCATTGTTGATATACATACACCAGTTGTGATTCTCACAGGTCAGTATATATGAAGTTGTGGTTTTCCTTGCTGTCCCCTGGTGTGGAGTGATAGGGTTAAGGATGCAGCCCATAATGCCATGTGGTATGTTGGAGGCCATAGGAAGCTGCCACCATGGAGTTTTCCAAGAACTGCAAAGGTGAAGAATCTGGGATTTTGGGATTTGGAAGTCATCCACGGTCTGCAGCATTTGGATGTGTTGCCTAAAAGGACCCATTATGTCCTGGTGTATCTTCCTCTCCTTGTTCTGCAGGGACTCTTGGACCTTTCTCCTGTCCTCTCTTTCATTTTCCATGCTACTACTTATACTGCTCTCCAAGCCCTTTGTTCACAATATGATGCAGCACTGGCTTGTAAAATCTTGCACAGCATGTACTCCTTAGTCGTCTTCTTTTTCCTCCACATCAGGGTTAGGTGTTATGTGGGTGTGTAGGGGACACTCCTCAAGGCCATCACACAGAAGCTGCTGATAAAAATCAGATAAGTGTACCATTGGATTTAAAATCACAATGGAAAGGGAAAGATAAGTTTCAAAACTCCCTTCCCTTATTCCCATAACCACTTTTAAGAAGAAATGCTTATAGACACTTCATCTTTGGAGCGCCTTGGCAGAGCACTGCTCTCCAGCCCCAGTTGGAATGAGTATGGCCTACCAGCAACACGTGGGAGGCTGAGGGATAAGAAATTTGTGTTGCATGAAGTAATAAAAGTCCATATTCCATGGGTTTGACCACAGGGCAATGACACTGAATATTGGCACTATTTTCCATGGCTGTAGTGGCTTTAGCTGATGTTTCATTCCTGAAGGAAACAAAGGCACAGAGAACACAGTCTTCCTGAAGCCATCCAGGCCTGTATGCTGCTAGCCTGTTTACTGCAGTGGTGTCAGCTGAACTCATTGCAGAGTAGTGTGGGGAAGTGTCCTCCCGCAGAGGAAAAAATAAGGTAGACATCCCTAGAAACCTTTGGGAGAGGATTGCAGAATACCTGCATGAATGTTTCATCGAGTGCTATCCAGAGGATAAAAAGAACATCTTTATGTACAGAAACAAAGTGCTTCACACGCCCCCACAACTAACGCAACAGGAGGAATAAAAAAATAGATGCCAACTCTACCTCTGTTTGTTGTACATCCTCCTCTTCTCATACTACTGAAATAATGAGCAGTTGATACCTGTGTCTGGTTAACCTGGGGATGGGCTAAGTGTCAACTTTAAATTTAAATGCTGTCAGGAAAAATACATGCACACACTTACTCAAATTCCTTTCCCCTTCATCAGGCTCATCTGTGCTTGCCTGTTGGGACTGGCTATGGTGTGGCTGAGTCTCAAACAAGTCCTGGTTTGCAGCCTGGCTGGAACTCCCCCTACATCTCTGCTGTCCTCCTTTTCCTTCATGTCTTCCTCCACTGAGGCGGAGTTGCAGCTCATTGTAAAATCAACAGCTCTAGGGGGACCATCAGATCAACTACTGGCCTCCATGGCGAATCTCCTTAGCTTTCACTGCTGCTGATCCCTATTATATGCTTTTGCTTGCATCCTTCATTTAATCTGTTTGTAGGAGTCCACGTTTCTATAGCTGGTCTGTGGCTGTGTTTGCATAGCTTCTTCTCTCCACAGGTCCAGGATACCCCATACTTCCTTGTCTATTCCATGCAGGACCACATCTAGTGCATGGAGCCTGTATAGTTGGCTGGTAAGTTGCACACAAGAAGGGTGAACTGCTAGGTGTGCTCACCAAGGTGAGCAACTAGGAAAAGTCATTTAAAAAACACTCAGAGGAATTTAAAGATGGGGGAAGGACTGTTAGGGTCAACAAAAGTCATGCAGTGTTTATACTCACACTACACTGACCTGAGTAGGTCAACCACAGCTTCACACGATTAGGGGAGGCGGTTTTATTGTGTCGCTGTAATGGGGCACTTACATTGGCTGAAGACAAAACAGATCAACGCAAGGTGATTCATGTCAATCTAACTTTGCAGCATAGACCAGGCCTTAGTAAATGAAGTCCCCAGGAAAGGATCAGTTTTGACATTATTTATGCAGCAAGGGTGAACTAACTGTGACTGTTGTGGGGGCGGAAAGGGTTGGTATTGTGACAAACCACATATTCTCACTCCCTCAATCAATATTTAAAAAAAAAAAGATTGGTATAGACATAACAACATACAATTCTCCAATATGGGTCTAATTCAGCAACTGTTACTCATGTTGAGTAGTACTTAAACACACCACTACTTGACTTCTGTAGAACAATAAATGTTGTGAGTGCTACTCAAGCTAAGTCTTGCCCAATTAGGCCTTTTTATATAATTTTCATAGGTTTTTAAAAAAAATTTAATTGCATATTTCAAAACGACCTATTTCTTTACAGCACCAATCCCACCAACATTTTCACATTACCACATATTCAATCAGATATGTTTCCAGAATTTAATTACACTATATAAATAAAAACTGGGAAATGCTGTTTATTAAAATCCAACCTCTTCCACAAAGGATATAAGAACAACAGAGTCCATTAAAACGGAGTAAGTTATTGCTTCACACGAGTGGGATTTTATCCGACCACCAAATACTGCAGGTATGCTATAGAGGGCTCTTGCCCATAAAATAGACTACACAAAACCCCAGATGACACAATCAGTGTAGACATGCTTTTAGCAGAGCAGTAATTTTTCCCTCAAGCTTCAGTATGACAATTTCTTTATCATCTGACGATTGTCCAAAAAAAAATCTCTTGTTGGTAAAGCAGCAGGAGTGCTTTAAGTGGGATTTTTTTTTTTTTTTTTGAATAGCATACTTGTCTTGGAAAATTAAGTTGACAATTACAGTTTGGGTACTCTGTGTACCTTTGACAGAATGGTGGTAGCAATGTGCTTATTGATGTGTATTGGTAGATTCAGTCCTACACAATCTGGAAATTCATTCTATTATTTCTATAGTATGATCCACTACTGGGAGCCCATCATGTATGGAACAGTATTAAACAAACTTGGTGAGTAGGCTTGCTATATTAAATCATCTATAATCATATATAATTATTATTACTATTAACATTTGGCAGTGTGGCAATGCCTAGAAGACTCAATCAGAACCCCTTCGCTACCTCCCCCCATGTTAGGCACTATGCACTAAAAAACAGAAAGATTTTCTGTACCCCAAAAAGCCTGTAAGTATAAGACGAGAGACAGTAAGTGATTATGCAAACAGGAGGAGGAGTACATGGTAACATGGATACTAATATGGTAAATTCTGTGACAAACTGGGAAAATGTCTATAATACCTTTTATTAATAATGTGTGTAACTCAGTTTCCCTGTTCAATTTCGTATACTGACTTGATAGAATGCATAGAGCTAAATCAGTAGAGACTGTAAAGAAGGTGTTACAGAAGATAGCAATAAAGGTAAAACAATGGCAAAGAAAAGTCATCGTCACATACACAGATTCAAAGGAGTTAAGATAACTCATCTGGAGGGAGAAGTCACTTACCTGGCTCCAACTTTTGAGCACAGGAGATCTGAACCCTAAAAGACTTTAGAAAATGGCGTGGGCGAGTGCTGGGTGAGCTGATGCTGGCCACGATGTGTCAGTTAAAATTGCTGACAGCGTGACTGGAGGGGACAGATGCTGTGAGCAGGGTGGGCTTCTGCTCACTGGCAGAGATGGAGTTAGCTGGGCTGAGGGTAACTTACTTACAAAGATGTAGTAATAGCTACATGGGTAGGCCTTTTACTGTTGTTATACTTGGCTCTAAATGCTTTGTAGCTGGTTTTGAGTCACTGTAGTCAGCTGCTGTCACAGGCTCCCAAAGAGGAATCTTGGCAGGGACCAAACTCAGTTGGACTTGCTGAATTAATCACAGTTAGTACCCAAGCTCTCTCTCAGGTCCTGGCCTGGGAGTTAGTAAATTATGGAATTCTACCCCAGGAGAGGAAAAGCCCTGACCCAGTGCATGTGGGGTTATACGCAGAAAGATCCTGAGAAGGGACAGCTAGCCTGGTAACTCTGTAATAAGAGGAGGTCATTGCATAATATCACTATGTTGCTTGCCTACAAAACATTTGATGAAGACATTCATACAATATGAATTTAACATGCTATTTAACAATGGTATAAATTGGGAAAAGGTTAACTTAAGCTTCTCTTTGAGAAGCTACACTACCATAGTTGTTTTCAAACACTGAAACCTAATAATAAGCAAAATATTTTAGCTTACATCCTAATAATGACCTCCTCTCTTTTAATTCAGGGGAAAGCCATTCTAACTCTGCAACATGCACGATGGTCAACCCAGAATGCATTTTTACAAACAATTCAACCCACTTAGACATGCAGTGATTTCAAACTCCTTCCTTCTTTATCCTGAGACAAATTATGCCATCACTGTGGATTGTCACAAGGAAGTAGAAAACAAGTTAGAATTTTGTAGTTGCTATTATTTTTGTCCTTTGGATTTTAAATGAAATTTGGGAGCTACCTTGTACATCAATGAAATTTGCCATCTAATTTATGTGATTTCACTTCTTTTTAAAGTTACGTAATCTCTGAACACAGACTAGACTGTTGCCATCAGCTTATTTGGAACAAGAGTTGTAGGATCCTCCTGGCATCCCAAGATGAGAAGACTCATTAGGTGGAATTCTTTCACAACTAAGGTAAAAAGCTGACAAAATGAACACAGAAGGGCAAGTAGAAGAAACTAGGATGAAATTGTTTTCCTTAGGGTATGTCTACACTTTGCCGCCGTCAGATCAACCTTTCTGGATTGATTGAGCGGTCAGTGAAGACCAGGTCAATCGATCCAGAAGTTGACGCAGTAAAACCACCCCCTCAAGTGGCGCAGTGCAGTGAAGACACCACGCAGAACGGAAACACAGCAATCGACGGGAGTTACGCAAGCTACTCTGTGTAGCTTGCGTAACTCCCGTTGACTGCTGCCGAATCGCCAGGTAAGTTTAGATCAGGCCCTAGAGGTGGATACTTCCTTTGAAGACAGCTCAGGCAAAGGAATTAATATCCTATCTAAATACATACCAGTATTTCAAAGGGGCCTACCCCAAGAGAGGCAGCAGCTTCCTGGCTCCTGATTGGCTCCGTACTCTATATAAACCCAAGAGGCATACCAGGAAGCGTCTACGAAACAGCGTAGTTCCGCTGTAGCTGCCATGACCATTTCTGCTCTCTAATCCCGGCTTTGACCTTGGCTTAAGTTGGATTCTTCGCCACCTGACCCAGAGCCTGAAACCTGACTTGGGCTCTGTCCTTTGGTATCGACCTCAGCCTGGAACCTGACTGTGAACTCCTTCACTACTTCCAGCCTCAGGTTTGCCCCTGCTCTAACACTTGTTGGGATCCTGACAACATAATTGCATCAGACAAATCATGACTAGTAGCAAAATAAATACATAAATAACAGCTCTTATGTAATACTTCATCAGTGGATCTTTAAGCACATTACAAATTGGAACATCATTATTGGTCTTTTACAGATGGGGGAAGAAAGACACAGAGCGGTTAGGTTAAATGCTGAAATTCACACAGCCAGTCACTAACAGCATAAGGACTCAATATTGTAAAAGCAGCACAAAATAAGGTAATTTCTTTTGTAAGGCTATGCCTTCATGCAGCAGAAATTGAAATGTAAGAAGTAGTGTGCAGCATCAGCACTAAATGCATATGAATGGTTAATAAAATTACAATTTATGTGACCTTAAATTGAAATGTGATGGTGTCATTTTTTCAAACAATTCCATTAAGTATTTATTCCAGTCTTTTGGGGATCATAAAGAATTAAATGTTTACTCATTTATGAAGTATTCTCAGATCTATTCCTGTAAGTAATAAATCTATGAGCAAGCACATAACTGTGTAATTGCATGCAATTGCAAAGCAATTACAATAGTTATACACTGTACATTTTAAATGGGAACAAATTACTGCTATAAAAAGGCAACAACTTTACATAAATTGAAAGCGAGGACAAACTACAAAGAAAACAAAGATATTGCTATTATGTTCTTAAAACACCTCTAAGTATTACTGAGGTATTGTGTAACAAAGAAAAATGATGTTATCAACTACAAAGTTTTGCTCTTACCTTTACTCTTACTGAGACAGTAGCAAGTCCTGGAGGCATAGTTCCTCCACTATCAAAGGCTTCCACTAGAAAGGTGAAGGTTGCCTCAGTGCCAGAGAACGACTCATAATCCAAGGATTTTAAAAGTGATAACTCTCCTGTAAACTTGTTCAATGAAAAAAACTGTAGCGCTTCCTGGGTTCGTATCCGATAGGTAACATTTGAACCAAGGTCAACATCCTTTGCCTATAGCAAACCAAACAAGAGAGAATTTACTTAAAACTAAAACTGCAGAGTCACAAGGAAAAACACCAGGTCACAATTTTTATAGGATGTACATTTGATTTTTTTGATATTACTAAGAACATTTGCTTTCTTCAGGGCAGTTGATATTTTTTTCACCATTATAATTGTTAATTTTGTTTAACAAGATATATTTCCAGTTGGTCTGAGGAAACCAACTTTTTTTCAGAACCATCTTAGTTGATCAACGGATGCTGCTTTTAAAATATGTTCTTGGCTAATTAAGAGATTTAGATTAAAACTTTGGAAGCATATTTGAACTCTTTGGGGCTAAAGTAAACTGCCAATATCGATATGGTGGAGCCTCAATGGAGAATATAAATGTATTTTAGAAATGTAACTGACATTTCAAAAAAACTCACATTGTAAAGTATTTCAATAGTACTGTACTTAAATCTTTTACTTTTCATCACTGCTTTTATTAATTTGTAGAAATATAAGCTCTATGCATCCAATATTTTTCATTTGCCTGTCCTATGCGAAAGATCACATTTAACAAAGAGAAATATGCTTTAAGGAGGTTTGGGTATCACTCCCCCACCCAACTCACATTTTTAATTTCTTATTTTGGTTTTATCGGCAACCAGGTAGATGAGAATATGGTTAGCCTCACACAATAAGATTAACAAAACATTTTCTTTGATCCACCGCGCCTTACCTCTATTCGCAGGAAGACTGTGCCAGGTGGTAGATTTTCTGGAACAGAGACAGTGTAAGAAGCATTAGTGAACATAGGGCTATTGTCATCGATATCCAGAACCTTGATTGCCAGAGTTAATGTTGAACGGCGGGGATCCACAGCTCCATCTGTTGCTTCCACCGTAAGTTCATAATAGTTCCTTTTTTCTCTGTTCAGTTTAACTGCTGTGTAAATGCTACCATTTGATGTGATGCGGAAAATATTGTTGAAATTTAACAAACTGTAATGGACTTGGCCATTTACTGCTGCATCTGGGTCTGTAGCCTAAAAGAAAAGAAAAAGCCATATTGTTTCAAAATACATTTAAAATGTATGTGGATTAGATTCTGATGTGATCAGTGAGCCTTTATTCTAGTTTCTAATATAAAAGAATCCAAAGGACATTGAAGTCAATGGGAATCTGTCCATTGACTTCAATGGTTTATGGATGAGGCTTCAAGTTTCCACTTCCACCTGACATGAAAAATTTCATATTGTTACTTTCTGTATAGTACTAATTTAGCTTATGAAAACTGTTGGAATAAGTATGAAAGGGATTAATTTGGAAAGTGGGGAAGTTTAGATTTGCCTATGTATATCAAATCAAAGCTTGTGATTGCTAATAAATTTTGTTCACTGGGTCTGCTGAATTCTTAAATCTTTTGAACAACAAATGTGACAGACCTGTTTCATTAGTCACAGTGGGTTACTTACAATCAAGACTTTCAACCTATTTCATAAAAGGCTGGTTCACACTTACCGCGCAATTCGGCGGCAGTCAACGGGAGTTACGCAAACTATGCAGAGTAGTTTGTGTAACTGACGTCGACTGCTCTGCTTCCCTTCTACGTGCTGTTCCCACTGTGCTGAGCCGTGTTCCCGTCGGCTCAGCACTACGCTACTTGAGGGGGTGGACTCACTCAGTCGACTTCCTGATCGATTGAGCAGGTCTCACTGACTGCTCAATTGATCAAGAAAGATCGATCTGGTGGCGGTGATCTTGCTGCCGTCAGTCTGAACATAGCCAAAGATTTAAATTTAGCACCTCTTGTCTTCTCCAACCTACTTCTGAGCAAAAAATGTTACTCTTGAAAATTACTTATTTTTAATACTATTCTTTGGATGCAGCTTTGCAAAATCATGGCATTTACCAGCCTTGGCAAAAATTCTATTAACTTGCTGTAGCAGACAATATTGATAATATGTCTGGGCATAGTACAATATAATTAAACACACAAAATACATTTTAAAAGGCATTTAAATTGTAGCATGAATAAAATGAGAGAGGGGGCATTCTAAGTTGCTATACTGCCTTTAACTCAGCTTCTCTTGACCTAGATATTGCTGCAAACACAAAAGAATGTGTGCATTGTGATGCAAGTCTCAAACTTCAATTACTGTTAAGAGAAATTATATGCTCAAACTGAGGGAAGAGCATATGAGCCACTCTTCCCCCATGATCGCAACCCCTTGCTGTGGTCCACTAAAGCATTAGGATTTTCCCAACTGAGAATTCCTCCAGTATGGGAGAGTCCCAATTTGATGTAGAATTGGAATAGTCACATCCTACCAATCCTTCTTCAAGCACCAAGTGTAGGGTCATGGGAGGATATGTTGTGTTTTCATGATTTAAGGATGACATAACAGCTCTTATGGGCAATAGCCAGAGAATGTACTGAGTGTCTAAACTATACCAAGTACTGGGCCAATGGAAAATGGACCTTTGGATCAGAGCCTTTGAGATTTTCCTGCCCTAGCCATGTCCAAAAACAGCTAAGAATCTGGGTCTATGTCTTATGATATGATGAATTTGAAGAAATATCTTCAAGAACCCATTCCTGCTCCTTCTAAGATCAATAGGAAAACTCCCATTTAATTATAAATATCATAGAATCCAGGCTGTATACAGGAAGTTAATAATAGTTGTGTTCAGTGAGGTAACTTGTGCGTTTTTAATTTATTCTACTTTAGCAATTTTAAACACTTTCTCTGTGAACAGTCATTTCATTTTTATTATTTATTTACTGGTTATGTTCTTTAAACTTTATTGGTATTTACAAGATCCAGACAGTAATCATGTAATCAAAGGTTTATTCTATATCTGTTGACAGCATTATTAGAAAACACGTTTTTGTGTATTTCCTTGGCATCATCTTATCAGTGTTTAAAACGTCTTTGAGGTAATTTAAAACAAGATTTAGAATGATTCATACCATAAAGTCCCTAATGTGCTAGGTTACTGATTTTAGCACACAGACTATTTCTTACAGGTACACTGAAGAACATGAATAATTTTCATTCACATAGTAAACTGAAATCTAGAAAACAAAAAACAATCAGTTTTTAAATGTTGGGTCTGCAAACTTTGATAGATGAATTGTTCTAAGTTAGGAATTTCAGTGTGCTATACAAGAGATATAGATGAATCTTAAGAAGAAAGCTACAGAACAAAGAATTATCAATCAGTGAAACTAAAAGTGTTCAGAAACTTAGTCCAGATAAGTACCAAAAATTCCAGATACTTCAAACTTTATCCAAACTACTCCAGCCTAAAAAATTGACCTGGAAATTGGCACAGAATTGGGTATTTCCAGTTCCAAACAAGCCTGTTACACTATTCCAGGAGGCTGGCTTCTCTTATGATACCTTTACACTTGCACTTCCACCTCCATCCTAGCAAGTGAAGAAATGCACAAACATGACAAAAATACTTTAAAATAGTAATCCAACTTTTTTGATGCTTTGGTTTAGTTCAAGTTTTGGGTAACATTATTTTACTCAAACTAGTTCATCCAACCCATGCACATGATATTCTAAATATTAGCAAAATAACTTGCCTATATACAAGTGGTGTCCATTTTATTTTTTATTAGAGGGCATGCAATTCAGATAATCATTTCATACTAACTAACTGCTAGAATCTTAATATAAGCTTAAGTGTTGGCCTGTTTTCTTTCCTCCCTGTTGTTTAAATGAAGCCATGGTGAATAAGGTCATTTAAGTAAAATTCATTTTGTGAACAAGGTAGCTTCATTTGTTTGCATTTACAAATGAGCCTACAAACATTCAGGAAAATAACAAAGCATAAAAATCTCTGATTATCAGCACTATTATCAGGAAGTTTTCATGGATGTTTAATATCCTATCAAAGTGAACAGTGGGAAACACTATAATGAAACAATTTATCTTCCTAGAAATCAATTAAAAGTTAATTAAAATGGTTAACAAGAAAAAGCACACACTTTTCCCCTTGTACTACATCAATTCAATGAGCAGTAATGGCTGCAACTTTATAATGATCTGTCTATAGTTACCACATCTTTGTAATCAGCATCCTACTACCTGCATATGATCTGTGTCTGCTTAGTTTGCAAGTATTTCTACAACCATGTACGTAGTTTGATTTTGTGAAGAAAGAGCTCAGTGGATGCGACACTAGAATATTACCAGAAAAGCTGATTACATCAACTAGTTGATAAGAAAAATAAAACTTGGAAGAGCAAAATAAAGTTAAAAACCTGTTTTGGGATAAACAAGCGTATAGGAAATACAGAGTACAGTATTGGGATTTTAGCTGAGACAGTAGCAGCAATCTGCATTTCTACAGTCTTAATTCATATCAAATGTGTGTGAGGCTGATGCATGTGCACAAGTGGTTTTAGTTTAAATCCGAGCCACATGATAGCAATTAAACAGCTGCTAACTGGATTACAATCACCCTCATTAAGATAACAATAGTAATCTGGAAAAATATTTATTGCTGCAGAAAGTTAAACTGCAAATTAAGCTGTTTAAAGTTTATTTCTCTCTAACAAGGAAATAAAATTTTCAAAAGATTAATATATTATTAATGGAGCTCTGCTGAGATGACACCCAAAAAACTTAAGATTTGGACCCTGTTTCTCAGTTGTGTATATTTCTGGACATACACTTATTTTACAAGTTTTACAGGAATATCAATGCTTGGGCCTGATTCTTATCTCATTTACAGCAGTGGGGAAATAAACCAGGTGTATCATGAATGAAGTCAATGCAGTTGCACCAATTGGTGTAAAATTGGTGTGAGATCAAATTCAGGCTCAAGAGCAGTATTAGTTCATTAGAGTCCCTCTGTGCATTGCTACATACTAGTTCAATGTTTCCACAGAGCAGGCATCCAAGGTTAAAAAGAATGTTCTGATAAAATCCTGAAATAGTTGCCCAATAGAAATTACATATAGTTTGTCTATTAAGATTCCTGCCCTACTGCTTGCACTATTATGCATAAATTAGATACAAAACCAATTTCATCTAGAATTCATTGACTGAAGTTAATGGACTTAAGCCAGGGATGAATACAGCCCATCAACACTGCTGCTATATTTTAATATTATCCAATAACTGAAGAGGGATTGTGCGCTGCCCCTCTGGAGTAGCAGCACACTCAGGTGCAGCCTGGAGGGAAAGAGAGAGGAGTTCTGGGATTTGGGGCAGGTACATAACTAAAAGTAGCTCAGAAAGCTCTGCTAAATTACAGTTGCTCTGCCTAGGCTGTCTATGGGGAGCACTGCAACCCAGAGGTGTCCAGAATGGTCATAACTTCACTTGCCATCGCCCTGCCCCCTACACTGAGGCTTGCAAGAGGTCCTGTATAAGGTAGTCTACAGATGCCTTATGGAGTACCTGTGCTGGGGAAATTCTCCCCTGGACAATTAAGAGGTTTTATATCAGTGTACAGGGGCTGTAGTGGGAAGGAGAATCCCTCCTTTGTTTTCTCTTTCTTTTTTTTTAAAATAAATGCCTTGTCATATCCATACTGAATTTAGCACTCTAATTTATAATATACTCTACATTTAGTGAAACAGCAGTTAAACTACTTGGTGTTTAAAATATTTGCTAAAACATTTATGTACAAATATACATCACTGATCATTGGGAAAGGATCATTATATTATAATCTCGTCAGTAGAAAAATAAGAAAATACTGAAGCTATTTATCTGTGGTAACAGCCCTTAGATAAAACGTTTGACAAACTGACACTAAACAATGATAAAAAAGTTTAAGCAAGTAACTACGATACCTGCCTAAAGTTATGGCTACTCTTTGCAGGCTGACCTTATTATCCTTCCAGCCCCAAACTCACCCCCAAATTGTCTTGCTGCAGGGATCCATCCCTCTCACTGGACCTTTACAGAGACAGTAAGACACTTAAATCTGTTAGCTTTCTAGAAGCACACACTTCATTGACCGTACACAGCACTGTGATTTATAATGAAAGCAGAACAAATTTAACAACAAAAGAGCATGGATTAAGTGACACCTAGTAAAAGAGAAATGCAGAGACAGTTACAAAAGCAAATAAAAGTGAAAATACTAATCTAAAAGTCAAACTTAATCTAGCAGGATGCAGTCTTTGTTCAAGATAGTTTTTCTCTCATCCACAGTCTCCTTTCCAGCTTTTACTGACCGGCTTTGCCAGGACCCATCACAGAGAACAAATCACTTGGTTTCTCTGCTTCTCTCTTCCTTCTATCCCCAAAGGGGTTGTTTTAGTCTTATAAATCAGAAAGGCCTCCTAGCGATTCAATTTCCTGTGTCTCTCTGGGGTGCAGGAGCCTTGTTAATACCGTTTCTTGAGGTCAGGATCAGGATAACCACTGCTGGTTTACACTGATGGCTTTGTTTACGGCTAATATTAAACTGAAATAAACCCATATTCCTTTGTCTAGGAAAGTCCTGTTTATCATCTTTACTAAACTGGGCTGTCTGGTCTTCAACAAGTAGTATTAAGTAGTATTAATACACAGAGAGAATTCATAACTTCACATATAATGTTAACACATGCATTTTACAATGATAATAATAACCAGTGTGTAATTAGTTTTCATATACCTCATAAGGCATATTTTGTACAAATATTAGTGCAGTAGTGTGTAGGGCATGAATATAGGGGTATCTAGGGTCACAATCTAAACAAGATTTGTTAATCCTGATTTAACCTGAATTAAATGATTGTCAATTAACTTAACTAGCACAATTGCAAATGCTATTCTAGACATACTTGTTCCAGGACATAAATATTTATTGTTTGCCTCAGAAGTCAGTCAATCACTAATTGCTAATACTGAGTCCTGAGGTAAACCACAAATATTTGTGTACTGGAACAAACATTTGTGAAGTGTCCAGACCACCATTTACAACTTGTTAGTAACTATGTTCACTGGCAAGCAATTCGGTCAAGTTAAATTAGGACCACAAATCCTAACCTTGATTTTAACTATCATGATATTTTGTGTTCGTAAAGCCTTAACACCTGGAATCAAGTGATTGTGAGAATCTCAGCTTTCTTTTAAAAATATGTAAAATTTTAGCTCTCATGGTTACACAGAACAGTCTAAAAATGTGGCTAGAGTGTACTCTAAAGTCTCAGGAACCAGAAGACCACCAAATATTCCAAATTACTATTAAAAAAAAAATCTCTTGATTTTAAAGCAGTCATGATTTTTTGGAGCTTTTCTCATGATTTTGGCAGTGGTAATTCTGTAGTCCAGATATAACAAAAGTGTCCTGTGGTTTTGGATTTAGTTCTGAGTCAGGGTTAACAGGCAGCTGCACAAGGCACTAGCTTCTGAGAACTAATTAGATGCATGTGCGTCTTTTGGTCCTAATGTCTATTCTGGCAGGTAGGGGTTGCAATGAAGCAGACACATTAGGTACTGGGAAAGGGATGTTGCAAGAGCTGCTGTGGATGTGCATCTGCAGTGAGATGGAGCCACTGGTTTTCCAGCTACTTTGCACTGCTGGAGTGATCCTAAAGCAGCTAGAGAAGGGGACAAGTTATGACTTGATGTATATAAATATCTTTTGAGATACAGATTTCTAAACAAATGTAAATTTGAATTCAGACTGTTGGATACTCTAGTCATCCTTTATTTATGAACTTTTATATATAAACCTTTGTAGTCATAGCTTAACATTTTGAGGGCTTAAGTCAAGTATGAGTTA
This sequence comes from Emydura macquarii macquarii, assembly GCF_026122565.2. Taxonomy (NCBI): domain Eukaryota; kingdom Metazoa; phylum Chordata; order Testudines; family Chelidae; genus Emydura; species Emydura macquarii. The sequence goes on along the minus strand of NW_027131527.1, from coordinate 17,611,876 downwards.
TTAGAAACAGTCTTCTGAAAGAAAATAACTATCCTAAGAGTACTTTCCGCAGTAAATATAATTTAGCATATGAAAGTATAGTTGTGTGATATTACATTTTAGACTGTTAAAATTGGTTTTGACATAAAAAAGCTGTAGCAAAATATTAATTTTGCAAATTCACTTGGTCTTAGTTAACATTTTGTAACTACAAACAGAGATAATGAACCATTTTTGAAGATGAAAAAGAAGTTTCATCCATTTTTTCAAAGAATCATATATTTTGGGCATATGCAATATACTCTCTTCATATGGAAATTGTTTCCAACAGAGCCTAAGAACACTTCAGGCATTACAACCTGTAGAAAAGCATGTCCCAAACTCAAGTCTGTGTAGCACTTGATGGTGACATGGCACTGGCTGTTCTTTTTTGCAACTATTACAACACTTTAAGATGGATAAGAAGTCATTAATTTCCCCTTCCCCCAATTTTATGTATGCACTTGCTTCAGTTACCACAAGGAGTTAGATGATCACAAAAGGGGGGGCGTGATGGGCCACACAATCACAAACAGGAAGCAGGGTGTCTACAAAACAATCTCTCTATTAACAAGTCATCCCATTCTATACAAAAAGAATAGTTTTTTGTATAGTTAGGTCCTGCTAGTTAGGTCACAATATGTTTAATAGGATTCATTATTTCCAAGTGTTTAAGTCACATTATCCTCAGTATTCAGTCACTAGTTGTGAAGGGATCTGAAGGAGCCATGTCTATTTAACTTCTTTATTAGGTAATTAGGTAGACAGGGAAGTGTCATCTCAGAGGAGTAAGGCCATCATTTTATCTATGAATCCATTTAGCCTATGCTCCTCACTTTCCATGTGAATACTTACATTTATCTATTAAGTACTGACCCCATAGTCCCTAAATATAATATTGCATCTATTTGATTCATTGTCATTAAAGGTAAAACCTTTTGGAAACACTATGTCTAACTGGTTGTCCCAACTTACTGAAATACTGATAGAGTCAGATACAATGAACTACTCTAATATTAAAAGCAACTATTTACTTTATTCTTTTTTTTTTTTTTTTTTACTAGGTATCCTTGCAGCTAGCAATTAGGAGATGCCACCATATCTAGTAGAGATCCAGGGAAAACATGAATTTTAAACCAAAAATGTTCTGTCTATGTAATACTGCATAAATCATCACAGTTCATTTTTTCCATTATGTTCTACTAGTACCAACTTTAGGATAAAATCATTCACAGGCAGTAAGAAAGAATGTGAAAATTAGGACTACAGCTATAGATACATAGTGAAATATTTAATAAAATAAATATCAGAATAGTATTTAAACTTCATTTCTGAGACACCAGTGTGTGGTGAAATCAGCAGAAGTTCCCTGAATATATTCATGAGAGTAAATTACTTTTCATTCCATTAACACTCTGTTTATATTTGAGATTTATATACAGTCTACTAATCTACAATCAACCAACTTTGAAATCCCAAATTTTCACAATTTATAACTAAACTATCTGTCATAAATAATATGCCCTACAGCTGCCACTTTGCTCCATCCAACCTTAACACAATTATAATGCATCTCCTCACCCTCAACCTCCTACTTCCTCATCCCCATGATGCTCTGCTCAGGAGAAAGGGAAATGGCACTTGAAGAGGCTGTGGAGCAGTGCTGCCCTGAAGCTGGGTGCTATGTGAGAGAATGGGAGAAGAAAGATGAAGTATCACCTGCAAAGCTCCCATCCAGCATCAGGATCACTAGAGAGTCCCTCTACTCAGCACCTGACCCATTACTAACCAATTCTCACCCAAAATCCACCTATAGGTTCTTGTGATGATCACAGTCTTTGTGACCAAAAATGACTGAGTTTTTGGTGGACACTGGTAAGAAACTATGGGTGGATTCTACAGCACAGGTGAAAGAAATATTGAGAATCATTGCTCTATATCATTTTGAGGTTTGTCACTATGGAATTTTACTCTCCCTTCCTATATTCTTATTCACAGTAGTTAAAGTATTAAGCAAATGTAAAATATCCACACATGAACTTACAAAACTGAAGATCAGATAAATACTGCTAAGTCAATCTGTGGCCTAACATGAAGGAATTTTTTCTGGGTAAAGGGCAAGGTTATGTGCAGGCCTGAATTAATTTTTCTTTTAAGTCAGAACATCTCCATGAATATAAATTAGACTTTAAAAATATTAAATAAATGATCCCTTGCTGAGCAGTTTCATCTCATCAATGACTTTGAAAAGGGAAACAGAAAGATTATATATATGCTGCTGGTTCTCCAATCTAACTATGATCATTGAGAAGTATGACAAGTGAGTTATTTCAAGACTCTAGTAGCTTCTCTTTTTTGATCCATGTGATCACTCATTTGTGTCTTACATAGTGAGAACTCAGATAGGGATGCTGGGCTTATAAAGTACTGTATGATTTTAAAAAATTGCGAGAGGCAATTATAAATATAAAATATAAATATAAATATAAAAATTATATCACTACCTGTCAGATTACTTACAAAAATATATCCATCACTATGTGTTTTCTGTGATTCTTCAGACTCCATCTACTCTAGCAGAATTGTACTCTAGAATCCAACCTTTCATTAAAAACTGTTTCAACATTCTAGTCTTTATGGTTATAAAGAAAACCATACGAATGTTAATCAACTGTAAGCCAAAGAAGTATCTTCCTGAGTTTTCAAACAGCCTGAAAACAGCTCTGAGATATATGAACAGTGAAATTCATCTAAACAGGATGCTAACTCTGACACATAGTGTTGATAATTGAACTTTCAGCAGTGTTAATTATTTCACTATTGATCTTTAAGCAGAAAAATCTACATCGTGCTAACACCTCCGGTGGTTTGTTGTGATGGGGCTTAGTCCTGTACCCATTGAAGTCAATGGTAAAGCTCCCACTGAATTCAATGGGGCAGGATAAGACATACAGATTCTAAGGTAAAGTCTAATATGCTGCTGGAAATACTTTACCCATACGAAGTTTACAATCTATAGGACCTACGTAAATGTGTGGGTTAAGCTGTGTGGAGTTGATCACAGGATCAGGGCCTAAATTTGATTATTCTGAATTATGTAATGGAGAAAACACATGTAATTTCTGACCATATTTTATTATAGGATTACAAGATTAATTATAGGACTGTAATTTATACAAAGGACAAATAATAATAATTTGAGCAAATAAGGGAATAATATATTTTTTGTCATATTTAATCCAAGAAACACCTCAAATTTTACTTGAATGTGTCAGAGAATTTCCAGCATGTCACAGGATTTGACATCAGACTGCAGCAGAAATCAGAGGCTTTGTTGCAGGGTATACATAATTTAAATATATTGAATGATTACAGTGCACTTAATGAATTGATGATATGTTCTAAAATACATGAAATAAAATAGGGCATCGAAGTAGCATAGGATAATTCATTAATCTGCCATTCACTGTTTTAGGGAAGTCTCTTATCTAATCAGGTACGGCTTGTCTAAATTAGAGTTTTGTTTCCAGTGCATGTTGGACAAAATCAAAATCGCTGATTTTAAATAACTTAGAATTATGGAGAATTTCACATCTAATTTGAAACTTCAAGGCTACTTCTATGTTTTAAATGGTCTAAACCAAAACACTGGATTCAAATACTCTCAAAGTCTACTGAAAGAGAGATTACTTACCCTGTGCAGTAGCTGGAGTTCTTTCAGATGTTTGTCCCTATGTGTACTCCATTTCAGGCGTGTTTGCCCTATGTACCTTTGATCAGAGACTTTTGGTAGCAGTGCTTGTTCAATCTGCACATGCACTCTAACTATCCTTGTGCCCCATACTAAGGATATGTAAGGCAGTGTCATAAGAATTACTCTTAGTTACTTCTCTACCATAAAGTCCTATCAAGAACAGACTCCAAAGCAGAGGGGAAGGAGGGCGGGTACTAGAGCACCCATAGGGACAAACATCTCAAAGAACTCCATTTCTTCTTAGAGTAATGACCCTATGGGTGCTTCACTTCAGGTGACTTCCAAGCAGTACTACCTAAAGAAGACTGGCGCTTTGGAGCCTGGTCAAATACTGTACGCAGAACTGCAGAACCCAAGGCAATGTCTGCCCTGTAGGCATGTACTAAGGCAATGGTTCTCAACCAGAGGTACATGGGTCTTCCAAGGGGTACATCAACTCGTCTAGACGTTTGCTTAGTTTTTCAACAGTCTACATAAAAAGCACCAGAGAAGCCAGTACAAACTAAAATTTCATATAGATGACTTGTTTATATTGCTCTATATACTATACATTGAAATGTAAGTATAATATTTATACTTTTATTTATACAATTGGTTTATTTTATAATTATATGGCAAAAATGAGAAAGTAAGCAATTTTTCAGTAACAGTGTGCTGTGACACTTTTGCATTTTTATGTCTGATTTTGTAAGCGAATAGGTCTAGACGTTTGTGGTCCTTATCATGCAGACCAATTTTTAATGGTACTGTCTAATTTGTTCCTTCACAGCATTCATCACCAAGGAATTGAGGGTTGGGTGCATGAACAAAAACTCATAATCTTCAGCAGGGACAAAATGTATTTTATTTGCCCTCTTACAAATGGAATGAATAGTAGCTGGAGTTTGCCAAATTGTTTTGGCACGTTCAAGGAAGGCTTCATTTATAGGCTAAGGCTACTTGACCAGAAGTAGCAGTATGGAGGATGTCCAAGAGTCATGCTGGATCTCATGAACCTCCTCCAAGGGGATTTGGAGGAAGTCAGCGATGCCCTGCATGAGTTCTTGGAACTATTTAAAATCATCTGTAGATCTGAGAAACATCACCATCTTATCAGATGAAAAGGAAAAGATGTTAGTCTGAGGTATAGCTTCCTCATCAGCTCTTTTCTCCTGTTCCTTAAAAGAGTCCTCCTGTGGTGGAGATTGATGTGGAGGGACAGAAAAGAGTAGGTGATTGGTATCTCTGATCTCCCAGTCGGTGTAATGGGGTGCTCTGGAGAATTGCTATCCATAGGCAGCCAACCAGTCCCTATATGGCCACTGAGGGGAGCCATAAAGAAAAAGAGTGGGCATCCAAGTTTTGACCATACTAGGAGAAATAAAAAGTGACATAGGTCTGCATGTGTCTGAAAGCTGTCTCAGAAAAGTATCCAAAGAGGAAGTTCTGAGATGGCAATAGAGAAAGCTCTGGTGGAAATCTGAGAGTCTGAGGAACTATCTTCCTCATAGTCCAAGGAAGGACCAGACAGGTTGCCTGTCTCTTTTAGTGGGTAAAAGAGACAGGCAGTACCAGAGAATGGTGCAGTACTAGTGACAGATGAGGTTCCCATAACAAGAATATTTTTGCACCCATTACTAGAAGGGACTCCAGTTCATCTGAAACAAACAAGTCCTTGGAGAATCTAAACTCCTGCAGTTCTGGGCGTACCTATGCAGAATCATGGGAAGGCTCTGTAGTGAGAGATGGTGGTGACAAGGAAGACCTCAGCTTTGATGCCACAGATCAATCAGTTTGCAGCCGACCTCTTCAATACAGAGTCCTTAGGATCTCGGCACCATGATCATGCCTGCATGCTACTGAGGCTGGCTTTGGTACTGAACAGTGCTGGGTACCATGGAACTTCAAGGCTCCTGAAGCCTTAGCTGAGGGGCTGTTAGTACCAGGAGATCTTTGAGCCTCAGCAGTAGCCTTTCTGGGATGCAAAACAGCAGGTTTGTGTGCTCATGTAGGCTTCTTAGCACAGACTTCTCCTTGAGGGGATCTGGAGCTTCTCTTTCTGGAAGTTTTTATGCTATCCCCCAAGGTTCTCTCCCATGAAGGTCTAGTGGTTGAGTGGGCTGTGGAGGTTGATGAAGTGCTGTTGCTCACTGGAAGATCATTGTACAGGGGAGTGAGGGGGGGGGGGCGGGGAATAATCAGGCACTGTGTCTGAGGCAGGTTGAAGGGAGGGCTTCATAAGAAGTTGATCTCCCCGTTTTTTTCTAGACCTCCTTAAACTCTGAACAAATGTTACCAATATAGGGGACAGAGGTGTACCCTAAACAGTAAATATAGTGAGATAGACTAACTGGGATAGACTCCTAGCAAGCAAACCAATGTAGAAATCTGGGAGATTTAGGCACAACCCTAAGATAATATCCTTCAGAGAAGAAAAGACCACCAGAGTGAGTGTAGGGGTAGATAAGGAGACTCTTGAAGTTCCCTCAACAAAAATTAGTAAAACTGTTATAACTAGTAAACATTAAAAACAATATAACAAAACCTCAACCACAAACTAATACCAAAAAGCTATTCCCTAAGGAGATGCTAAGTGTGAAGCAAACACTGCAAGAGATTCCATCTCAGGCCACGAAGATTGAAAAGGAGCTGAGGGTATCTCATCTACAGCCCTATATATATCCTTGCTATAGGGCAGGAGGATAGCTAGGGCACATGTGCAGACCAAACAGGCACTATTACCAAAAGTCTTTGATCACAGGCACATGGCCCACCCTTGCACCTGAAGTGGATAACCCACAGAGATATTACTTGAAAAAGTAGTTTCATTTTCTCCTTGAAAATATATTTATTTTTCACAAAGAAGGAAATATATACTAAACTCTTGAGTCATACAGCTTTCTGATATTGTGACTAAATAGACTTTACCAGATGGAGATGGCATAGCTGAATTTCCTTAGGTTTATGAAAGATGAAGCCTCAGAGGATAATTTCACTGAGCAACTACATATATGGTCTTATATAGAGCCAGTTAAAGATCAACCCACAAATATTTTCTCTTTTTTAATAATATTGAAACTTAACTTATGTGTAGATATAGTATGTATTTATCTGCTATTTTAAAGTAACAATGAGTGCGTTAAGAATAAGTTTGGAAACAAAAACAAAATGAAGGGATGATGATAGATTTTATTTGCACAAAAATGTATTCTCTGAGTGCAAACATGTTTCCCAAGTGTTAATTTTTTTCACTGAAGAAAAGATGCAAAACAATGGTTCAGGGTTTGAAAAGAAAAGCAAAACAAAACAAAAACCCATACCATTATGAATGGAGTGCTAAGCCACCAACTACTGAAGAATTCAAACTTCCAATTTAAAAAAAGAATTCTAGATTTTATGATTATGAAGATGATGTAAATGTGAACTATGCAGTGCTATTTTCTTAAGGCTGAAGAAAGGCGAAACCAACATCTTGAATGTTCTTTCCAAACAGGAGCAGAATAAAATCAATAAGATTCTTGACAGCTTCAAAGTTGGTATTCAGGGCAGCATAAAAATGATAAATCCTGTCAACCTTCATTCTGCTACTAGGAAAGCCATAAACAGACCCTAGAGAGGTTTAATCTTGGATAGCTGACACAATGCTGAACACGATTTGTACTTGTCTACACTGACCACAAAGTTGTGGTCAGCATTATGTCAGTTAACTCAATTCTTCATAGTTCTTCATAGTTCAAACATGGTAAAATGTTGTTGTAAAAACAAGCCCATTAATAGGTATTTTGTAGGCATGTGGTAAATTTTTAGGCCTTGAAATAGTTTTGCTATTTAACAGCACTTACACAGTAGATGGACAAACTAACAAAACAACTAGTCAAGTGTTGCAAACATAACACTGATATCTATGTCTCAGCAAGTAAAAGTATAAAGGCTTCCAGTTCACAATTAAAATATATTTACCATTGGAAAGTCTCAAATGTAATAGTTTGCGATCTCAAACTGTTCTTTTAATAAGTTCATTAGTTTTTAAAGATATTTGTTTACCTTTGATGTTGTTGACACCTTAATGTGACTAACTAGAGAAGTGTGCAGTGCTGTTGTAGCTATGTCTGTCCCATGATCTAAGAGAGACAAGGTGGCTGAGGTAATATCTTTTATTGGCTCAACTTCTGTTGGTGAGACAGACAAGCTTTTGAGATACAAAGAGCTCTTCTGCACTCTTAATACCTTTCCCAGACCTGAAGAAGAGCTCTGTGTAGCTCGAAAGTTTGTCCCTCTCACCAACAGAAGTTGGTCTAATAAAGGATATTACCTCACCCACCTAGTTTTTCTCTCTCTCTAACTAGAGAAGAACAGAAAAGGGTTTGAGGTCAGCATCCACCAGTTGGATGTAAAATTGCTTATCTCAGGACAGTTAGTAGTAGCTTCTTTCAAAGGAATCTTTCCATTATGGTTTTTCAGACATAAGTCCTCTTTGGGTCAGAAAACGATACTTCTGGAGGAACATGCAGGCTCAAATGGAAACCATACACTCAGATAAATTAGTGAGATCAGAGCTCCAGATTTCTGATTATTTAAAAAAAAATGTTTAGGTATCATATCTGAAAGTAAAGCACCTGAAAAATACCAGAGAAAATCTGATGCTTGGCTGACTGGTTCTTCTTCACGTGCTCAGGTTCTAACTGATCACCATATATGATGGTTGGAAAAGAATTCTCCCCAGATCACATTGGCAGTAACCATGGGAGTGGTGAGACAGTTTCACCTTCCTCTTCAGCATGTGTGTAGGGGGGGGGAGGGGGGGTGTCGGGTCACTTACCAGGATTATCTGGGTATATTTCACTTAATCATTTCCCTGCCATTGCCTTGGCCTCGGACACTGGTGTACCTTGATCCTTCCTATTCTCTATCTGTGGTTATAATAGTCTGGTCTCCCGTGGGTTTGTAATACTTTGGTCTAATTTCAATTGTTGGGGTTAGTGTGCAGGTACTGGGTGGTGTTGGTGGTCTGTGATATTCAGAAGTTCAGACTAGATCAAGGGTGGCCAAACTGTGGCTTGTGAGCAGCATGCAGCTCTTTTACAGTTAAAGTGTGGCTCACAGAGCTTCCCTCTCCCCCGCCTCCCCCACATTCTCCGCCTACCAGACTGGGGTAGGGAGACTGGAGCTTCTGCCCTGCGGCAGGGTGGTGGGGCAGGGGTTCTCCAACTTTTTTTGCTGGGACCCCCTTTGCAAACATTTCAGGCTGTGATGACCCCCCCCCCTCAAAAGTGATGACCCCCCTGTATGCCATCTTTACCAGCATGCTTAAGGGCTTACTGCTCATGACCACCTGAGGGGTCATGACCCCCAGTTTGAGAACCCCTGGGCTAGAGGATTCTGCCCTGGGGAGGGGAGTTATGGGGGGGAGGTCAGTAAATTTGGCCACCTATGGACTAGATTATCTGGTGGTCCCTTATGGCCATAAACCCTATGACTCCACAATGCTCTTCTTCTGCTAGGTATCTTTGGAAATGCTATAGTAGATGGCTTTTAACATTTTTTTAACCCAGAGATAAACAGCTATAGGAGACTGCAGGAACCAGTCAGCAAGCCCAGCTTAAAATAGTCTATTTGTGAATTCAGATGAACCATTATTTCTCATTTTAGTTTCACAGAAAGTGCTCTCTCATGACAGAAATCTAAATCCTACAAAACTGGATGCATATGTTATTGAGTACTCATGGTAGCCATGACAGAAAACTATAGAATAAAGGCCTCCCTTTAAAAATGCTCAGATATGAGGAATCAGACCAAAGGGAAAAAAATGGGACTCCTGTACTATCAAACAGCTACACCCTAGATTGTCATCTACTATGCACAGTGAAAAAGTTGAACCATCTCTCCAACAGGAATGAAGATTTCCAATCCACTAATCCAAATGAACACTCCTGAGCCACAGATGCCAGATACAGGTTAGTGAACAGACAAAATCAAAGCTGAACGGCTTTTCAGAATGTTTCATTTGCTTTAAAAATCACCTTTTAGTATACATTGGGGAGGAGCAAAGCTGCTCTAAACCCAACTTAAGCAGTCACTGTGAGATCACTCTAGTGTAGGGGACATGTGTGTAGCTGCTTATGTCCCTGCACATTGACATTGCCTGGCTGTCTAATAGCTCATTGGGGAAATGAGCAGCTGAAACAGGTAAAAGCACCTTTCATGCTCGTTTTACTTCAGGCTCGGGACTTGACTAGCACAGGTGATCCTGGGATGTGGAAGTGCACAGATATGAAGCAACCACTGCAACTTGTTCCTCAGCTGGATCTGGGAACCAAGACTTCTATCATTTGTTTAAATTTGTCAAAAGTCTAAAGGACTTTGCTAACATTGAAAAACTGTTGAACAGGATGACAAAGACATAATTGTTGCAGAGCTATTGACTCAAGAAGGAGACATTTACTAATCTCTCACAGTACATGAGGGATGCAACCCTTATTAGCAGCAGTGATAGTTATTTATAAGTATTTAATACAACATACCACAGAGAAAGAGAAACGTTGTAATGTATTATAAGCATGATAAATAAAATAAACAGTTCATTTTCTTCTTCAGAAGCCTATCCTCACACACACACACATCCTTCCTATATAAAGCAGATATATATCAAGTTTTATTATCCAAAGGAAACTAACAAATATCCTGTTTTGATTTTATTAAAAATATTTAATCTCCTCTTCTATAAGGAAATTAAAATATTTTTGCCAGCGGGAGTTAGGCAATAACTTTCAATGGGAGTTGACCACCTAACATCCATTTGTGCCTTTGAAAATCTTACCTTGTCTTTTTAGATGCCTGATTATTTTAGATGCCTGACAGTTGCCCCTTCATTAAAATTACAATGTTAAGTAGCCAAGACATTATAATTAAAAATAAAAGCCAAGACTTTATGTGCCCTTGAAGCTGCTTCCTCCAGATTATAGTTTAGCTAATTATTTGCTGTTTAATTATTTTAATTATCTTTTGTTAAATTTAAAGTTAATATATTTCAATTAGTAATGTTATTTAAAAACTATTCAAGCATATTTGAGAGAGAGAGAGAGAGAGAAAGAAAGAAAGGGGATGTACATTCAAGCTTGTATCTAAAATTTGGTTCCTTTATGTGCTGCTCATCCCCTTTCCATCACTGACATGTAGTCCAAATCCTTTGTTTCTTTCCTGTAAGCAAAAGGTTTTCAAACGTAGATTTAATTTTGTTAAACCTAAAGACTGAAAATTAATTTAACTACGAGAGAGTTCCGTTGCAGACAAGAAAGAAAGGGAAATTTACTATAAAAGTTCTATCAGCATGAGTTTGGAATGACTCCATTACTCATGAGTGGCAAAACCACAAGTGAATTTTGGAAGTCAGCCCAAATGAATGCCCATTAATAATAATAGATAATAGGTTGTATAGTTTTCCACCTGCAAAGCCGATCCCGTAGTTATACAGACATTTTGTCTGTCTCCCCATCTATGTACAATTATACAGATAGTACATACACACACGTGCATAACAGGCAAGTGAAAGCAAAGGTCAAAGAAAGTATCTTAATCTCCTCTGGCTGTACTAGACCTGTCATGTTGTGATTCTCCAGCCTTAGTTTTATATGACATTGCCAATCCCAAAACTCAAGGAGCAAGATGCCTTCCAGATCAGTTGTTGGGGAGGGAAAGAAGTGCAACAGTGTTTGCACAAAACAGCACCAGCTCTAATTATAAACAATGCAAAATTGTTAACAGTTTTGTTATGGCTAATTAATTTGATTTCTACTGAAAATTAACCTAATGAAGCATCCATGTTAGGGAAGCAAATACTCTATAAAAAGATTTGACAGTTCTAAAACACCCATGTGTCAAAAACAGGGAATGTAACATTTAATGCTGTATATTTTGATTCAGTATCTTCAAAATGAAAAATATTTCAAACCTCATCATAATGAGTAATGTGTTAAGAAGCTAATTCCTTCTTACTGGAGTGACTGTCCTGTCTGTATGCATGCAGAACCCCCACTATGATAGTAGTGGAACTCTGTGTGCATAAGCAGAGGATAAAATATACCTAAAGAACAAGAAGAGCCCTGATCAGGAAGAACAGTTTCATTTTTCAGGGAACTTTGGGGAATATGTTTCATATTTTAATAATTCAACTAATGTTTTTGATGGAATTTAAAAGATTGGGTCTCATATTATTTACTTTAATTTCATCAATTTATTTCAACCTCTCTGATGAAAAATGTATAGGACAATTACCAAGAGTAACTAAAACAGTCTATTCAACAGTCTGTATGGAACTCGTCCCCCTATTTGCAACGTCAAGCCAGCCAGCATAATTTATGTCAGTTGTTTTTTTTTAAAAAAAGAAACTACTAATTCCACAGACTGTTTCAATCTCTTAACTAGAAGAACCCAGGTTAAATTGTAGTAGAGAAGGAGATCATCTCCTGGGTCAGGTAAGGAGATAAACTCTAAAGAAACTGAGATTTTAATAAGAGGCTTTTTAGCTGGAGAGGTCTTTAACGTTAGCGCATTCACCTAACATATCCAAAGATACTATTGATTGTATGTATTCCTCAATTAAGCACAATAAAAATATAATACAGGTATGTAGAATTATGGCCTCATCAAAATATTTTTAAAACACCTAGCGTGAATCCATTGTGACTGTTGATTTGGTACTTAATTGTTCAACAAAACATAATTTTACTTTGCATCTAAGATTAACCAAAAACACTAGGGAACTAGGTTTTTAGAACCAGAACTTATGAACACTGACTAAGAAAAGATCCTGGAAGTTGCTAAATACTCTTACGTGATAAATGTAAGACACTCTGATTCGGAAGCATCATATTTCTAACCAACCCAATGATCAAACTGTGTACTCTAGCTTGTTTTGTAATCCATTATTAACCAGCCCCCCCACACATACAATTTTAAAGAATATTAATAAGTTTCTGCTCAGCTCTTTCCACTAACACAGAGAAGTCTAACACAGTAAGGTCTCTTGTATGAAATTACTACTGTATTGCTTACAGCAACAATTGATGCTAAAATATTTAAATCATATTCTGTTCTAAAAGCCTCATGTAGCAAAACTATTCATCATTATATTTACATAAAGCAGCAGGTCTCTCAATGTTAGAGCACATTATTTGATATACAAAGCTTCTACAGTCACCACATCACTTAGGAGCATTTTGGACTCGGCACAACAGGCTCCTTTCAATGCCCCCAGTAGACTTCAGTGGATGTTGGAATAAACTCCAAATCATGAAACTTTAGGGGTTACCATCCCATCAATGGAGATAAAATTCAGGAGCAGATGAGAATTCATAATATTCAAAATAAAAAACCTTGTAACCGTGTTAAGAAAGAGCTAATGTTGTAAACATGTTTCAGTAGTATCCAGTTATCACCCAGAAAAAAATATTTAATTTTCTTTACAAATATTTACAAATATTCTACATCTTAAAAACCCACTGTGTCATCCCCAGTCATCTGAACTTTCTTCCATATCTGCTACACCTCTTTGTCCTTTCCATGCTCTGCCAGTTTCCCATCTCTCTCCATCCACTTCTATTTCCTTTTTCAATGCCCATTCCAAAAACAGCTCCATACCACACAGTCATCACATTATTTCATATATTTTATTTTTATTACACAAGAAAGAGCACCTTCAAAGTGATTCCTGTGAAAAAGTGACAATTAATAGGTGGAGGTATATGTAAGGGGTGTGTATACAGTTGCTTCTCATAAACTGAGCCCTATTTACAGTATTTCCTTTTTATGGCAGATTGAGCACCTACTATTATATGACAATCCAGTTACTATGTCCTATCATGGACTGGTTTATGTGGTGTAACAGATGTAATGACTTTTAATCATGCAATTTAAAAATAAATAGTTCTTTTTCTATATTTTCCTTCCCTTTGCTTTCTTTTCCTCTTCCTTTCCTTTCATATTCCTGCCTCTCTCCTTAAATAGCTTTGCTCAGTTTGAAGATTTTCATTAATCATTAGTGAATTTTATAACAATGTCCACAAAATAAATGTGACCGGGAGAGAGAAATGGGGGAAATGGAATCAATATAAAAATAAGAATGAAGTCTTCTGCCTATTATTAACGTATTTCTGCATCTTGTCATCAGTGGCTTCATAGTAAACCATTTGCTATTTACTAAAGCTCTGCATCAAACAACAATCAGGGTCTTTCCATCATTCAGCAGTATCAGAATTCAGACCTGAGTGCACATTTTGCAGCTGATACATAAACATAACCCACCTAAAGCTATTTCCTCTCCACCTGTCATACAGCTAAGGAACTGGGGATCCATGTGACCAACGCTGAAGGTTCTTGAAAATTCAGAAAATGAGTTTATATTGCTAAATATTTCACATTACATCGCAGGTCATTTGGGATGTCATTTCTTCAGCAGACTTTTTTAATATCATAAGAAACTTTAATGGTCATAAGGAATTTGTCTTGAAACAAATTTCATTGTCATTTTTGTGCATTTGAACTCTTGAAAACCCTTTGTTTCACATCAGCCCTTCAAAAAGAACATCAGTCAGCATTCCTTCTCTTGACTTATAGGGGGATGCCTAGAACAGCAGGGAATCTAGTACACCTCCAACTGCCCCAATTTAGACAGCATTGTGTAAAATAAAAGGGATTTGAAATACATCTATTACACTTTCAGCTTTATCCTTTTTAACTTTTGTTCTTTTAATCTTCAGTATGCTCCCCAAGCCCCACAGGCGGTACTCTAAGCCACTGCCTACAAGAGCTCCAGCTGACAGAAAAAGAGCCTACCATCAGAACTGCTGTAAGTTATGTTAGTTCACAGAATATTAATACTTGTTCCAGGTCCATAATAGGCACCCATCTCTAATAGAAATTCTTTTAATTTACAGTGATTTGTGTTTTCCTGGGAAATAAGGACTATGGTGTAATCATAGCCCTTATAGGATTCTATTTTTAGCCCTAACTTTCTTATTCTAAAGCAAAATGTTAGCAAGGAAATCTACATTCAGTCATGAAACATCAGTGAGGGATTCTGAATGTATTTTGCTTTATGTTTTAGTGGAGTGAATTTGTGATTGCTGAGGAAACCTCAGTGTTAGACATCTCAGAAGGACAGCAGAGACCATCATGTAAAAAATTATGAAAGAAAATCTGATTAAAAAGGGCAGACATGCATTTCTTAATACCCTCTATATTTTGTAAAGAGTATTAATACTATACAATGGTTACCATTAAAATATGGTACAGTTTTGCCTTTCACCTAATTAACATTGCTGCAATATATTTCCAAGAATACCATGGTAATGTTAATTGATTGTAAATGGCAGTTGTAAAGATTTTAATAGCAACCCCTGTAGTTGAGCTGCACTAATAAAACTGTATGGTTGTTGGTTTTGGATTTAACTGATGAACAGGCTACTTTACTGGATGGTTTCAGCATCACAGGAAATAAGTTAAAATTATACGCTAAATATGCTAAAATACTTTCTTCTGCAGTACAAGATTTTCCCCATGCAAAATACGTGGGGGAAATATTCAAAGTGATTAACTTAATGGGAATCACATCAGTATTTCCTCCATTGTTTTCAGAATTCATCCTCTACTGCCAAAGGGTTGTTTATACACTCTGGTGAACATTAGGGTTTTTTGTTTTAAATATAGTGGAAAAGCTTTTTTAAAGGCACAGATACCAGTTACCTACCTAACTTCCACTAAAAGTCATTGGTGAAAAAACATTGCATTATAAATATTGCTTTTTCAAATGGCTATCCTGAGGTTTAGTTAAAAGTAGACATTATTTCAATCAGATCAAAACTCATCATATCAACTTTTGTAAAAAATCAATCAATATTTTGTAAAAAATATATATTCCTTTCCAACTGTGGTTATAATTTATTGTAAAGGACAACAAATCAGCATGATTAAATAATATTTGGAAAGTTATTTGCAGTTAAAAATACCTATAGACAACAAAATGAAACTAAACAAAAACAAATGTAAAGTGCTACACTTAAGGAAGAAAAACCAAATGCCCAAATGCAGAATAGGGGATAACTGGCTTGGCACAGCACCGTTGAGAAGGATCTGGAAGTTGTGGTGGATCACAACCTCAACATGAGTCAACAATGCAATGCTGTTGCAGTATTTTTTTTTTAAATGCAATTTTGGGTTGCATTAACACAGGCATAGCATATAAATCATGGGAGGTGATAGTACCGCTCTACTCAGCACTGGTTATACTTCAGCTGTAGTACTGTGTCCATTTTGGTCACCTCAGTATAGAAAGGGTGCAGAGAAACTGGAAAGGATCCAGAGGCGAGTGACAATGATGATCAAAGGGACAGAATGTAAGCCATATGAGCAAAGGCTGAAGGAACTAGGTATGTTTAGTTTGGAAAAGAGGTGATTATGGGGGGACAGGATAGTGGGTCTTCAAATACTTGAAAGGTTACCATAAAGAATTGGAGAAAAATTATTTTCTCTTGCCACAGAGGGCAGAATAAGAGGCAATGGGCTCAAACTACAGCAGAGAAGATTGAGGCTATGCCTACACTGACGGCGGCAAAGTTGCCGCCATCAGATCGACTTATCTGGATCAACTGATTAGTCAGTGAAACCCACTCAGTCGATCCAGAAGTCGATGTGCTAGAACCACCTCCTCAAGCGGTGCAGGGCAGTGAAGACAGTGCACAAAAGAGAAGCACAGAAGTCGACGGGAGTTAAGCAAGTTCTTTGCGTACTTTGAGTAACTCCCATCGACTGCCGCCGAATCACCTAAGTAATTTAGACCAAGCCTGAATCTAAATCGCAGGAAAAATTTCCTTACTGTAAGAACAGTAAAACAATGGGAAAAAAAAACGCCTAGGGAAGTCATGGAAGCTCCTTCACTAGAGTTTTACAAAATGAGGTTTGCTCACCACCTGTCTTGGATAGTTTAGACCCAACAAATCCTTCATCTTGGCAGAGGGTTAGATGACCTTTGCGGTTCCTTCTAACCCTATGGTTCTATGATTCTATGTGCCAAACATCATCACTATTACGATGCTTTCAAGGAAGCCTAAAAACAAAATAATTTTGAATATCAACTCCAACCCCTTTTCATCCCACCTATTCACATGTATGAATATGGGATATCAGAATATGCACCCAACATCCGAAAAATATAGAGACAGCTTTAGCCTGATAGCAGAAGATAGGGATGTTGATAAACATGACAATAACTGATAAAACTTGGTTCTATCATGCTTCATACAGGAATAAGCTATCAAAAGACTTCTCAATATTTCAGATGTAGTGTGTTGTCTGTTACTTCTCCCCATGCCTGCTGATATCTCTTTTCTGTGGGCTGGTTGAAACAAAGTAAAAGTTATTCGGACCTTATCTCAGAAGAGAGGGCTTTGAGAGTAAAATGAATTAGAATCATACTGTAATCACGGGAGGTAGGAACTTTTTTTATAGTCTCATAATTTTTACATAGTCAGATTTCTCATAGAAATGACGGGTCAGTAATTTATAAACCTGGGAAGGAGCTTTCACTAAAAAAACTTTTCATCTCCTATAGGAGAAAAAAAGGGAGTTGGTTTACTTGCAGGATTAAGATAATTAAAAAGAAAAAAAGAGTCTGCCTATCATATGAATCCCATCTTCTCTGCAACCAGTCATAATATCAAAATGAAGTTCAGTTCTGGCTGGGAGCTTAAAAATTACTTCCTTATCAGGATGTGGAAAAATAGTCTTGTGGATTTGTGAAACATCATTGAACTGGTGGGCAGAAGCACTGCCCTACATTTAAGATAGCTGTAAGAAACCATTGTGCTCCTTTATGGAACCAGAATAGAACAATAGCAGCCTTCACCTAAAACACAGGCATATGTACTGCCCAAAACAAAGACACATATGGGCAGAGGGATTTTACTGAGTATTGTTTTAGATGTAAAAATAAAATTAAAACATGACTTTTTAAAAAAAAAATTCAATTCCCCATTAATATCAGTTAACAGTTTCAAGTTGCTCTTGCTTCACCACAAAACTGAACTGGAAACTCCAAAGTTATCATTTAAAAATTTCTTACTCCATAGCTTCTCAGTAGAAATGTGTCACCACATTTTTCAGTAAATAGTGGAGCTAGTATTGATTAACTATTCATAGGGAAGTATACAAATATTAACATTGGCAAATATCTATAGAAAAAAAGAAATTAGTTTGAAAAAAGTATACAGTATGGCATGATGTGTAAGTGCATCATGATGAGACATTACTAAAAGATGGTTCTGAAAATAAAAAAATGTATTTTAAATGCTATATAAACAAACAATTGCCTTCAGCTAATAGCAGAATCAAAAATAAAGAAAACTAAATTAAAACATGTAAAGCAAAGTTTGTAAGCTTCTCTACTTAACGACAGAACAAACAATACATTTATACTGCAGACTATTTAGTTACTGTATTTTCACCCATGTGGAAGTCTTATATAGTCTTATATAGTCTTATAATTGATGGATCAAAACCTTGTAATTTAATAAGATTATTCTCTCAATCTCAGTGTATTTCTAAACTAAATTAATTCTATGATTCACAGTCTCTTTAATGTTTTGCACTGTAATCTTTAAGCACACTGAATAACTTACCCTCACTTGCCCGACAAACGCATTTACTTCCTCTTCTTGTACAGATACATTTTTAGGTAGAAAGGGATCAAAGACTGGTCCGTTGTCATTTACATCAGTCACCACCACATTAACAGTGGCAGTTGAGGTCTGCAGGGAAAGATAAAATAGTGAGCCAAATATTTGTACTTTTGGATAATAATTAAGCAACCATCTTACGACTATGTGGGATGACAGCAGTCCTCGAAAAAGCACTAAACACTGTTAGTGGAACAGACTAAAAATATTACTCTTCCCCTGGTCTATGAAAAGTGAAACAGTTTTGCCTTTAGTTTTTCAGCTTTTGGGAGAATGGAGGGCATGTGAAAGCAAAAACCAATAACGGAACCATTTCATTTACCTTTGGAAAACGAACATTTATGATTTTCTTCCTAGGTTGTATTTCATCATGAAACAACATGTTTTCTGGCAGAAATAGCTAGTTTTCACCCTGAACCAAATTCTTATTAAAACCCATAAAAGCGAATTGTTCTTTTTCATGTAAGAATTCCAGGATACAGCATTTAGTTTAACTGTAATCTGTTCAAAGATTTATTACCTGCTGAGGAGGCCAGAGAAAATTTTTATCTTTAAAAATGTAATCACTAATATAACTAGGCTTTGGACCTACCCTGTCAAAATACTTGTCTACACATTGAGTTATTGGGCTTCAAGTCAAGTTGTGAATCCACAGTGCACAAATTTGCCAGGCACTCAAGTCCTGTGTGGTCACTGCTACAGCACAATGAAAGTCTTGGAGTGCAGCTTAGTGTATGCCAAGCCACACTCCAAGACTTCCACGGACCGCATGGCAAGTTACTGCATCAGAACCTGGTGCACTGTAGATTCATACCCTGGCTTGATGCCAGTAACTCACTAGACTGGGTTTGATGCCCAGTAACTGAGTAGGCAAGCCCAATGAGATAGCCTCTTTCCTCATGAGACATGGTCACAGTTGCAGTTAAAGAAGGCGCCTGAAGAGAAGCTTACTCACTTTACTGTTACTGAGGTTCTTTGAGATGTGTGTCCCTGTGAGTGCTCCATTTTAGGTGACTTTAGGTGTTGGTGCGTCCTTGCATCCTCTATCAGAGATTTCGAATAGCAGTGCTCGTCCGGGTCGCACATGCATCATCCCCATCTTGCGGCACCATTGGAGTCTCTCTCAGTGTGCACGTGACCCGCCCCCCTCAGTTCCTATTCTCTCGTAAAGTCCTTGCCTTGAACTCCAAAGTAGAGGGAAGGAGGATGGGTAGGGAGCACCCCCAGGGACACACATATTGAAGAACCTCAGTTACTGCACAGAGTGAGCAATCTTCTCTTCTTCCCTGTGGGTCCTCCACTTTAGGCAGATCTAGAGCAGTGCCCCTCACTGGATGGGAGGGATTTTGGAGTTGTTTGAGTAACAGATGATAATACTATTAGGCCTATCAATGTGTCAAACTGATGCTTGATTGATGGCGTAATGTTTTGTGAATGTATGTTCCAAAGTCCAAGTAGTAACTTTACGTATGTCTGCTAGTGGTATGTTGTTCAGGAATCCTATATATGTAGACATTGCTCTGGTGGAATGTGTTCTAACCCCTTGTAGTGTTTGTAAGCTCTTTTCTTGGTAACATAAATGAATGCACCCTGAGATCCATTTTGACAGTCTCTGTGTGGAGATGGCTGTGCCCTTGAATCATTCCGTGCTGGATACGAAAAGCTTTGTGGATTTTTTGAAGGGTTTGGTTCTGTCTAGATAAAATGCTAGTGCACCTTTCACATCTAATGTGTGTAATAAGGCCTCTTGTGTGTTTCCGTGAGGTTTTGGGAAAAACGCAGGGAGGTGAACTGGTTGGTTAGTATGAAATGACAATGCTATTTTAGGTATAAACTTTGGATGAGGCCTCAAAGTGACCTTGTCCTTGAAAATTACAGTATACGGTGTGTATGTCATGAGAGCCCCTCTTTCTTCCACACAATGAGCCGATGTGATGGCCACTAGAAATGCCACTTTCATGGACAGGTACATCAGCGAATGTCGCTAATGGCTCAAATGGGGACTAGGTTAGGCCTAATAATACTAGGTTCATGTCCCATGGTATTGTGGTTATACGAACATCTGAATACTGATAATGAAACGTTTAGTGGCTGGGTGTGCAAATACTGTGATGCCATCAACTTTATGATGGAAGGTGGTGATGGCCAAGAAGTAAACTTATTGAAAGTCCTGATTTTTTTAAATTCTAGGATGTATTCAAATACCAGTGAAAGTGGTGCAGATACTGCATTAACTTGTTAGTCTTGGCACCATATATTGAAACCTACACCATTTTGAAGGTAAGTTTTCCATGTTGTTGATTTCCTGCTGTTAAGTAATATGTGTTTTACTTGGTCTGAGCACTCTAGTTCTTCCTGATGGAACCATATAGGAGCCAGAACTTCAGATGAATTTTGTCCAGATTCAGGTGGTGAATCCTCCTGTTGTCTTGGGATAGTAAATCGTTGCTTAATGGGAGAGTGATTGGTGTGTATACAGACAATACCAAGTTTGTCTGGGCCATGTGGGTGCTAAGAGTATCACTTTTGCTCTGTCGGTGCATATTTTGAGTATTACTCTGGATAGCATTGGTATGGGTGGGAATGCATAGAGGAGAGGTGCCTCTCATTTGAGAAGAAAGGCATCCCACACATTGATCAGGTTCCTAGGTCCGCTCTCGAACAGAAGCGAAGGTATTTGTAATTCTGTGGCGTCACAAAGAGGTTGATGGTTGGGTGACCCCATTGCTGAAATCTATCTTGTAGGATCGTCTCGTTTAGTTCCCACTTGTGGTTTGAACCAAATTGTCTGCTGAGGATGTCTGCCGTTGTGTTCTAGCATCCTGGTAAGTAAGCAGTTGATATGTTGATGTTGTGCTGAATGTACCAATTCCATAGTTTCATTGCTTCGGTGCATAGACAGTAGGATCATGTACCTCCCTGTTGGTTGATGTAGCACATGCATGTGATGTTATCATTATTCTTATTTGTCTTGTTCTTTATGAGTGGAAGAAAATGAGTGCATGCATTGCGTACTGCACAGAGTTCTCATAGATTTATGTGGAGACTTGTTTTGATTTGTGACCATAAACCTTGGGTTGCATGATTCTGTAGGGGAGCTCCCCATCCTATCAAGAATGTGTCTGTCATAATCATTATTGAGGGTGGTTCCTGTGAGAACGGGATCCTTGAGCATGTGTTGATGAGTTGTGTCCATCATTGTAAGGAGCCTTTGACCTTGTTTGGCATTATAAGTCTTTTGTTTAGGCCGTGTTTGTGTGGCTTGAAGATGGTTGTAAGCCAGTCCTTGAAGCAGACAAGTGTAGTTGCACGTGTTGCATTACAAATGTGACGGCTGCCATGTGCCCCAGAAGTTGGAGACATGTGAATGCAGTTATGATTGGGCTGTTTATTACTGATGATACCAAGTTGGTTATGGTGATAAACCTTTTCTCTGGCAATGACGCTCTGGCTCTTAGGCGAGCACCTATGAGTTCCAGTTGTTGTAGTGGTTTCAAAGTGGACTTTTGCATGTTTATTTTTAGTCCTAGATTTTGAAAGAGTGGACATTGATTGCTGAGTGACTAGAATGGCTTCTGTCTGGTTCTGTGCGCCTTTATCAGGCAGTTGTCTAGGTATGGAAATATTATTATTCCTTGCTTGCAAAAGTGTACTATAGTGAGCATCTTCAAAAATACCCTTGGTACAATGGTAAGGCCAAAGGGAAGCACTTTGTATTGGTAGTGGTCTTCCCCCAACGTAAATCTGAGGAATCTTCTGTGTGCTGGATGGATTCTTATATGGAAGTAGACATCTTATAGGTCAAGGGCTGAAATCCAGTCTCTCCCATTCCAGTGTTGGTATTATTGTAGATAGCGTGACCATCCTGAATCATTGTATCTTCACAAATTGTTGAGCCTTCTGAGATATAAAATGGGTCTCCATCCCCCGTTTTTTCTTTTGGTTAAAATGTAGTGAGAATAAAACCCCTTTACTCTATGTTGTTGAGGTACTTGTTCTACAACACCAAGATGAAGAAGGTAATTGATCTCCTTCCATAATAGGTGTTCATGAGCGGGGTCCCTGAAGAGGGAGGGGAAGAAGGTTGGGTAGGAAGGATACAGGTCAATGGGATGGAGTATCCTCAGTGTACGATCTCCAATGCCCATTTGTCTGTTGTAATAGAAGCCCACCTGTGTTGAAAAGAGTATAGATGATGTCCAAAGTGGAATGGTTGATGTCATCAGCACTGGTTGGTAAGGAAGGTTGTTCAGACCCTTGACCAAGTTTTCAAAATTGTTGTTTACTATATGACAATTGTGATGTCGAATCTTGTTGATGGTTTTGCTGTCGCCTTTGTGGTCTTTGTTGCATTGTGGTTTGTAATGTCTTAATTGTTGAGTGTATTGGTGGTATGTGCATTGATATGCCTGATATCTATGCTGTTTTCTTCTTGTTGCAGGTGTGTATATGCCAAGTGTATGCAACATGACCTGTGAGTCCTTCATGGGGTGCAGGACCTTGTCAATCTTTGTCAAAAGGGAGATCCTCTATCATGGCTTGTAATTCTTTAATTAGTCCCACAGAGTGAAGCCAAGATGCCCCGCGCACGTCTACTGCTGTAGCTATTGACCTTGCAGCTGTATCAGTTATGTCAAGAGAGGCCTGTAGAACATTTCTGGCCATGAGCTGTGCTTTATTAACAAGTGCACTGAATTGTTCTCTACTGCCCTCAGAGATATCATTAATAAATCCCAGGATCTTTGAATAGTTGTTATAGTCGTAATTTGATAATAATGTGGCATACTTTGCTACACGGACTTGCAAAGTAGCAAATTAATATACTTTGCAACCTAATAGATCTAGTCTTTTCCATTCCTTATCTTGAGGCATGGATCTATACTGGGGCTGTTTGCCCTGTTGAGAAGAGGGTTGGGTGGGGGTGGGTGAAAAGAAATTCCATACCCTTTAATGGGACCTAATATTTTTTGTCCACCCTCTTACACATGTGGAATGGTTGCTGCTGTTTGCCAGATGTTGTTGGCCAGTTCTAATAGTGTGCTATTAAATCAATAGTGCAATTTTTGACAAAGTAGAGGTGTGAAGGATCTGGAGTAGTTTGTGGTGCATTTCAGAAACCTCTTCAAGTGGGATTTCCAGGTTCTCTGCCACCCATTTGAATAACTCCTGAAACTATTGGACGTCATCTGCACTTGTAGGACGTGCAGGTATTATTGCCTCATCCAGTGAAGGTTATGGGACAGAAGGGATGGTTCTTGGTCAATATTCTCAGCTGTTTTAGGTGATGATTCTGAGGCAGATGGGATTGATTGTGATGGTGATCTAACTCTTTTCCTGTAAGAGCTAGGCAGTCTGCTATACTGTCACGTATAAGCAGATCAGGCATCCCAGTTGGGCCATTGCATTGTGAAAGGTATGAGTGGTCACAGTCATGGTGGTCCATACCATAAATGCATCTGGTGTCTGGTGCAGGATCTATATTTTATGGGTTCAGCAGTTGATTTAATAGGTGAGGAGTGTTGAGAGGAAAAAACCCCTTCTTCCTCATTCTCTTCATCACTTGAGAATGGTATAGGAGAGAGCCTGGTCCAGTGTCATATGCATTTGAGATCTATCCATGCTGAATAGCAGCGACTGTGCTATGGAAGTTATAGGTCTTTCGCTCTGGTGGCAATAGTACCACATTGATGCGTGTTTCTGTGCTGAGGTTTCCGCTGATGCCGACATCCAGAGCGGGTTTAGTCAGTGCCGTCGTCAGGGTCAGTGCCGATGTTGTTGGGGCAGTCAGAGGCGGAATGACCTGTGTTAATGGTCTCAGTGCCATTTGTTTTCTTGGTACTGTAGTGGAGGAGGTTGATTTATTTTTTACTCTCAACTCCGCACCAGCACCTGATATGTCTTTCAGTGTCACTGAATGGGTGGTATTGGAGGATCCTGGCACCTCATATGTCCTCGCAATTGGTATAGATGAGAGAGATTTTGCTGGTTCTCTCTGAGGTGGGGTTGTGGCTCATTTCCTCCAAGATTTTCCTGAGAATTGAGCTCTTTTGGATTCCGATGATGAGGTTTCTGGAGACCTCTGTGTGGAATAGGTTTGTTGGCCAGGGTCTAAGGAGAGTCTCAATGACTTCTCTATTAGTATAAGTTTAAGTTGGAGGCTCCTGTCCCTTCTGTCTCTCAATTTTAAGTTTTTGCAGTGGGTGCACTTTTGTGGTATGTGCCACATTGAGAGTGTCCATCCAATGCTGGCATTGCGTCCCTGCAGGATGTGCATCATTTAAATTCTGATGAACCAGGCATAACAGCTGGTTGCCTGAGTGAAAACCTATTCTAATCTATGAGGGGGAAAAATATTTTTTTTGAACTAGGTAAATGGGGAAAAGTAAGTAACTGATTAACAAATGAAATTTATGCTAGAGAGAGACTATCTAACTGCTAAAAATGAGCTAAAGATCTGAACTTCTGAGAGCTCCGTCTAAGACTGCAGATGGCTGAGAAGAGACCGAGCGGGTTGGCTTGTGTGCACACCAAGCAAGATGCCAAAGGCACCGCGAGACAGGGATAATGCATGAGCAATCTGGATGAGCACTGCTGTTAGAAATCTCCAATCGAGGATGTGAGGATGTGCCATCACCTAAAATGGAGCACCCACAGGGACACCACTCAAAGAAGAACTACAGCTCCAATGGCATGAAAGAGGAGGAAGCTGCTTGCAGGGTGGTCTCCACTAGGGCTCCTTCTTTAGCAAATGAGTTTTCCCAATCTATAATAGTCTAGGTTTGTTAACCTTTAAGTCATTCTGCAAAGCCCATCTTTTTTCTTTGTCCGATGGGGATCTAGGAGTAGGGTGAAGCTGAAACTCTAGTGCTACTTTTGTTGATGGAATTTATTATTCAGTTCTTGTTATATTTATGTTGCTGCCATTGTAATACTCTCAGTTGCTCAACTGTAGAGTCTTATGTATGAATTATTTTTAAGATGCTGGATAAAATTTTCAAAAGTATCTAAGTGTCTTATGAGCCAAAGTCCAGTTAAAAAAAGGGACTTAGGTACTTCAGGCTGGATTTTTAAAGGTAGATAGGTACCTAGTGGGGTGTAGAAAGAAGTTTCGGAACTGAGGCACACGGGACATATGCCTACACTGCAGCTGGGAGTGTTTTTCCCAGTGTGAGTAGATAAATGCGCTAGCTTTGCTTGACCTAGCGCACTAAAAATAGCAGTTTGCCCATACTGATTTGAGCTAGTCACCCATGTAAAAGACTGTCTGACTCCCAGGGTATGCACTTGGTGGCTAGCCTCAGCTGCTGAACCCACGCTGCTATTATTTAGCCTGCTAGTTTGAGCAGAACTAACACTTGTTTATCTACCCCTGCTGGGAAGCACAATCCCAGCTGCAACATAGACACACACAGAGTAATGAAATGATTTGCCCAAGGTCACAGAGGATGTCTATTTGAACCTAGCTCTTCTGATTTCCAGTCCAGTGTCTTCACCAAATGATCATTCTACCTGTCAAAATAGGACCTCAAATGATTTTTATCAACTCTCTTAAGCAGCTTTAAAAAATAAAAGTTTGAATCTTGATTAGCCAACAAACTTTGCTGTAGGTTTAAAATAATCTTTTTTTCCTCCTATTGTTCCCCCTAAGTAGTCTCAGGCAGACTATTTACAAAATACATTTCCAAGAAAATCTAACATGATGTTTGTAAAATAGGCTCTGTTGGCTGTCCAAGGAATTCAGAGTTTCTTTTATTTCTGTCTATTACCGGTCTCAGTCAATTTCTTTATTATAAAAATACAGTTTATAAAAATAAATTCCTAGATATTTTTGAAGTGCTTCCAATCTCTCTTCTTCTACCCTACGCTTAAAAATGCTCATTCTTCTTTAGGTCCTGATCCTGTCATTTGTTTCCTGTGGGCAGATCCCTGAACCTCTGTAGAGCCTCAGTGATTTGGAGGATAGGCGCCTTAGTTTGTCAGAGCTTGTCTCCATCCTTCTCTATCTTTTTATCATTCTTGTGCAAAAACTACACTAATGAAAGAGATATTTAACCCACTGCGTTAAACATAAATACCCTCTTATTTTGTGTTCCACCATTGACATATCCATGATCTCACTAGCCTTCTGCCCAAATTATGTTCAAAAAGAAATTTACAATAAGATAAAATAAAATAATTTTTGAATATCACATTTTGTTTCTAGTAGCTCTGCTATTAGTAGTAGATCCACTGCTAACAAAATCTGGCAAAACACTGGCACAGAGGCTAGCATTTTAATACTCTTTTCAGGTTTGTTCATCATGGAAACCCTAAGTAGATGCATAGGCAAATTTTCAGAAACCTTTAAGGGATCTGTTTTGCAATAAATTGACATCAGATAATTATTAATCCTTAGGAAGCTCACAGAAAGTTGCTTTAACAAGGAATCAATACCCTCATATATTTGTCTTGTTTTGACATAATATAATATACCATATACTTATATACATTCAAAGTATTTTAAAAATATATGAAAAATAATAATGCACTCAACTAGCTTCTTGTACTAGCTTTTGCTCAATGGCTTACTAGTTATTTATGAAACTTGTCCTTCCTATATTTAACTTATTTTTGGAATCTCAAGTTCTTATTTAAGATTTACAAAATCATTGTCAACAATAAGAAGGCTCCAGAATGTTCACTGTTGATGATACACAAAAGCACACTGAAATTAAATGGATTTTCACAAGCTAGCTTGATTCTGCAGAATGCAGAATAATAGAATCTCTTAGATTTAGTAAACTGAGAAAACACGATATAGAAATCATAGACATAAGAAAATAAATGGCTGTCAGTTTGACAAAGATTTTTTTTCTATTACAAGGAAATGTTAATGGAATGTTTCTACAAATGTGATTGTTGTTTTCCCGATGCTGTCAATGATGAGTCAACCTGCTGCATTTAAATGACACCCATAAATTTCTCGAGTTATGTGTAATGATGGTCTTTGACAGTACTGTTAAACATTAAGCCAATAAAGAGAGCTTCTCTTACCATAGTCAATCTCATTTCAAAATTCAGATCTAAACCATGACCTATAACTCCTAATGATCTTTCTAACGAAAAAAAAAATAAAATCTTAGCCTCTAAAACATCTTGTATTGCCCCTGCTCAAATGTTCTCTCTCCTGCTCATTATGGGCTATCCACAAATACAGACTACCAGTCTGAATGCTGTTATAATTCTACAAAGGAGCACTTGAGGGAACAAGACACTTTCTTTCAGCTTTCAGTCACTCAAGGGAGGAGTGAAATTGTGTCATTCTTCAACACAACTTGAATTCTGATGCGAGGGGAACCTGCAGTAAGTCTCTGGAATCCTTAGTGCTCAGGGATTAGCCTCAGGGGGGGAAAATGAAGAGGAGACATAGAAGAGAGAGAGAGAAATGGGTGATCATCAGTGTAAAGCAAGAGAAAAGAGAAACTAGTGAGTGAGAAAGGGATAAGGTGCCCCACAAAATACAGCAGGGTGAAGCAGATCTTCCTTCTAATCTGTATGGCAATATGGGGGAAGAGAACAAGTTTACTGCACATCTCTGAGGTATCTAAAGAGGTTTACTGGAAACCTGGCCTCTTCACATCAAAGATAACTGTGTTAGGGAGAACCAAGGGTTACTGGATCATTACAAGATCAGACAAGGCTCATTTTAGAACCTAGCTCTGAAATTCCCAACATTGCTTTTATTTTGACCTTGAGTGTGCATTGCTATACATATTATTGCAGGGGTGATGGTATTTTAAGCAAGTTCTTATATTATTATACCTGTGATATAGCTGAACTATTGGACCTTGAGAGAAAGATGATGATAATGATCATGCCCATGGAACAATACTCACAGGAAGATAAATGGAAAAGATTGGGATCATTTACCTTAGAAAGAAGAAAAATAAGAGGGGACAAGATAAAAGTATATATAATAATGAATGCTGTCAGAAAAGTAGATTAGAAGCATCTGTCCTCCCAGTCTCATAACACAAGAACAAGGGAACGGTCAATGAAATTAAAAGGAAATTAAAAATGAAATAAGAAAATACTTTTTTCACACAATGTATAATTAAACTGTGGAACTCTCTGCCATATGAAGTCATTGAGGCCAAGAATTTAACAAGATTCTAAGAGAGTTTAGATATTTATATAGATATATAGAAAATTCAGTTAATAAAAATGTTGTGGAAGGGTTATTAAACCTCATACTTCAGGGCTTAAAGCAATCTCTATTAGAGATGAGAATGAGACCTAACATGGGTTACAGATTACTTCAAAATTATCTACTGTGTGATTCTTGCATTCCCTCTGACGTATCTGGTGCTGGCCACTGTTGGAGACAGGATACCGAACTACATGCACCTTGACTCAGATCCAGTCTGTCAATTCCCATGATCCTACATTTGCATCAATGTTGTAATAAATCATTCTGTCATAGAGGCACTATCCTGTTTCAACATTCATCTTGGTCTTTTAGGAGAATACATGATCTTTTAGAATAGCCTGAAAATTGTATTGATTTTGAGGCCCTAATTAGATAGTTAAAATTAATCCAAAATTTATAGAAAGTACACACACTTTGTTTGTTTGTCTAATTGAAAACTTCAATGGTACCCAAATGTGCTCTTGATCTAGTACCAGCATTTCTAAATAAATCAACCATAATTTCTACAGTAGTCACAACTTAGTGAACCATTAGAAGTGAATTAATTCACTGAGCTGGGCAACCAAAGATGATACAAAAGTATATCTCCAAGAGGCATTAGATTTCCCTCCCCCCCTTTCTGCTGTTATTTTTTCTAGCATTTGTGATTCATGACAAAAGAACTCTGGAATTCTCTATTTTTCTCTTCTAGACTCACAAACCTATATCAAGTTCATCTGATTGCATAATCATTTTTGCAATGTTAATAATGGACATACAGTGTAAATTGGTGCTATTTTTCACTCGAATGAGGATGTGATGTGAACCCTTATATATGGTCTGCTAACTCTAACTCAGTTAACTAGACTGGTCTCCTTTGGGATGCATGTGACATCTACTGGTGATTCTGCCATTAGTTCACCTTGGTAACTTCCACACTCAGAAGATTGTTTAATAAAATCAGTGTATATGTGTATATTCCAATAAGGGGCTCCTAAGCAACACTGTCAAGACTTCCTTGAACTCCCTAGCACCCACAGCAAAAGACTGACAAGGATATCAGAAAATATCCTTCATTAAGCCTCATTTTAGCCTATCAATGGAGCAAAAAATAGAGCACAGCAAGTAAACTGTGGGTCATATGACTTTTGAACAGACACCAGGGTAATCACCTGGCACAACAGTTAATATGAGGGAAGGCCCATAGTTTATTATAGGCATACACTTTTTTGGTGGGGTGGAAAGAAGGTAAATGCAAACACTGTAAGGGAAGCCCTCCTCTCTACTGCCAGTTGCATGCAGCTCAGTTTCATGTGTGGTCAGAAAGTGCCACTGTATTTCATGCCGCTGATTTTCTATTGCAGGTGACAATGCTGTGACTGGTCTGAAAATCACCTAAGCCATGATTCATTTTTCGCATAATGAGGACGTTCTCTGACAAAGAAATCTCTACTGCCAAGATGGAAATTCTTTCAACACTAGTTTATTCTGCCGCCTTCATCAGACCAAATTCTGGTGAATATGAAGAACTGTGAGAGTAATTCTTCCTTTATAACGGTAAAGGAACAAAATAAATATTGAAAGAAGTACAGTACATGAGTTCAGTGTATCCAGTTAGGAATAGATTTCTGTTTACTCTTTTACAGCAGGCTTTATTCTCTAGTTAGTGAAAAAGAATTTGATAAATCGTACATCTCTCGGCCTCATGAATTAAGAAGAGAGAGTCAATTTCTCACTCTCTTACTCATACTTCAGCTGCTGCAACACACTTCTGAAACCTTCTCCCAGCTCAGCTCCCTACAACATTGCTGCTTAACCACTCCACTTGATTCTCAGCTTTTCCCAAATTAAGGTGATCTGGATATGTAGGACTGCAATTAGAGTTCCATTTCAAAGCCTAATTTGAACCTCCTGCTAAATTATAAAAATCAAGCCCAATCTATGTGTTTCCCAGCATTTAGAGTAAATACTCAGAAGGAAAGAGAATTTTCACAAAAAGTTTAAAGCAAGTCAATACAAGACACTGTGAAATATCGTCAGAATGTATAACATTTTATCCATTCCTCACTATTAATAATCAAAAAAGGTTACACATCGGCATTTGGTAGGGAAACATTACAAGTCACTATCTTGTGCATGGGGGATTTAAAAAAACAAAATGAAAAAAACCAGCACTATTCATCACTAAAGCGGGAGTCTCTATGGAAGCAGCAACTGCAATACCAGAAAGCACATAAGCATGTATTTAACAGAAAGCATGTGCTTAATTCCCATTTAAGTCAGTGGGACATAAGCATATGCTTAAGTGGTTCCCTAAATAGGGATGGACTTACATACCTGCTAAAGCACTTTACTGAATCGGGACTAGAGAGAGATGGAAAGGAAATACAACTTACTATTATTTCTATATATGTCCTAATGCATTTCCTATGGAGGTGTAGTGACTATGTTAGGAGATGTACTATGATATCTGCATATACTTTTTTCAACTTTTCATAACCCTGGTCTACACTTACGTGGAGATTCGGCAACAGTCGATGGGAGTTATGCAAACTACGCAGAGTAGCTTGCATATCTCCCATCAACTGCTGTGCTTCCCTTCTGCGTGCCGTCTTCACTGCACTGTGCCGATGGGAACCGTGTTCCCGTCGACGCAGCGCTATGCTTTGAGGCAGTGGTTTTACTCAGTCGACTTTCTGACCGATTGAGCGGGTCTACACTGACCACTCAATCAATCCAGAAATATCAATTTGGCAGCGGCGACTCTGCCGCCATCAGTATACACATACCCATGGTGTCTATATAAATATGAGAAGTATGAGAAAGAACCAAGTGATAAAATGTCATCACACATGCTGTGCAGCAAAATGGAAAGCAGTATTGCTTGTTGAAGTTATAAGAGGTCAGTTAAAAACCTACACACTGCTGATTTATTTCCATGAATAGGATCAATTTATATTCTAGCAGTAGTGTCTAAAACAATTCTACAGTTTATGACATATTACATTGGGTAAATAGGTTAAAACCAACAATATAAAAGTTTTCTATCAATGTTTACTCCCAACTTTCCCATTACTCATTGGGTAAATTGTATTTCTGAAATGAAACTCTATACAACTTGAAAAGCTCTTAAATTGAACTGTTTTACAATCCACTTTATATATTTGAAAACTCAACAAGGAATATTACTTAAGTTATCTTTTCAAACAACTCTCAGTCAACACAGAGCGCCTGTGTACAAAGTGTCATTTTATAAAGGCATCTATTGTATACACTATTGTTTAGAAACAGGAAGAGAAGAAGTTAAAGTTCTTAAAAAACTGATGAAGAGCAGTAGAAGTTTTCATTCGTAAGACAGTTAAGCTGAAAATATCAATCAAACTGAAGCAACTAAGGCATTGTACAGAACGCTGTCCAGTGTATTCAGCAGCTGAACCCACACAGAATTCTAACAGCTTTGAATCTGCCAAAATATGTATAAATGAAAGAAAATTTAGAAGTGTTTCCTTGTTCTACTCTGAGTAGGTGTTTCCACATATTTCCCAAATATCTGTATTCTTGGAAACATCGAATGGAATAATTTGACAATTTTGAAGTGGTTATTCAACCACTGTTTCTAATACTTATTCTGAGTAATGGGAGTGCAAAGTGTCCCAAGCCAAAATATCCATGTTACAATTAAGGAGAGGAATCTTTTTATGGAAAATAAAAATACTTTTCCTTCCTCTGCATATTAAATCTTAAATCAGATTTTGTATTTAATGTAAACGCTAAGACTTCCCATGTATATTTGAATCTACTTAATTCATTAAGTTTCAAGTAGCATATTGCTGGATGAAACAAATCAGAATTGTATGCCAGTTCACTGTATTAAAATATATAAGTAGTTTTATTCCTTAAATAATTAATATAACAATGTTTAGGTACTTGAAACACGCCTTCCTCCTTCTATATTGTTCTTCTTTATAAGTAACACCAGTGTTTTTCCACAAAAGAATGTGTCTCTGTAACAATGTCTAAGGAAGAACAGTTAGAAAAAACCCTGCAGTAATCTTCATTCTTAAAAAGTAACCTTTGGTTTCCTATTTACAGTAATCAATGAGAAAAGGGCACCACAAATGAAATCTCATTGACTCACATGGTGAACTCCCCATGCCACCTGCGTTTAAAATATCTGAACCAACAGCAAAGGACCACTGAATATTTTTGATTGGCATCAGAACAGGTCTATTAACACCAAGTATTTGACTGCCCAGCTGGGACTTTTGGACAATGCTTTCTCTTTATATAAAATCCCAACACCACACAGGAATGTCATCACCAATTTTATCACTAGATCATTTCATGACTGTGAAGCTTCTTCATATATGACATAATGGCACCTGATCTCTGAAGGAAACTGCCCACCTGGTCACCCAGCTGCAGATAACTGGCACTGATGAAGTTTCACTTTCCATACATAAAGGAAAGTCAGTTGCTTTTCATGTGAAAGAGAAATTGTACATCAGACCAGATGCCTGTAGAGCTTGGAGGCAGAGCTCGGGGACGCATACAATGGTTCCTTTGCACTGCTTTAGGCAATTTAACTTCAAAGAAAAAATGTCACATTTCAAAGCCAGCCCAGCTGCTACACTTAAGAAATGGCTGGGCTGCTATAACACTAGATTTTACTTTAAAAGTTGAATTAAGAGAATTCTGGGTGGGCAAGAGGGAAGGGTCCCTTAAGGTGAAAAACGAAGGAAAATATTTTCAACTATCCTCAGGATGCCTGGATACTATTCCAGCAGCACTCTTTAGTCTATTACCAGAACCATAATAGGAGTTGTTTAACTCTTCAGTTGTAGTATTTGCAATAGAAAGTGGGGGATAAAAATGGCCATTGGGCTGAAACTACTGCTGGAAAAGCTACTGAGCTCACAGAACTTAAAGGATGGAGAAGTGTTCAAAGTATCAAGAAAATTAAAGCATTAAGACAAAAATTACTTTAAGACTGTTTTATTTAGACTATTAAGAGAAAGACTGAGATTATGGGTCCTGTTATGGCTCCTGTATATTGCTATGGCTCTGTACCAGGGCTGTAAAAACTACTGGAGAGAATTCTCCCCAAGTAGAAACTGTGTAGGACAGCCATAGGTTTCCCCTATACAGCTCCTTCACCAGCTCCAGCACAGGAGATGTACCAGCAGCTGAATGCAGGGAGATCCTAATAGCACTCAGCATTGAAGGGATATATATATATTTTTTAAACTGCTGAGGACCAGCCCATAATCAGTCTTGGAGGTGCCATAATGCAGAGCTTTCTTTGATGAGTGCCCCTTCTGTGTCAAATAATATCTTCACCCCTGCTACTACCCCATCCAGTTTTCTACACATAAGTATAAGCACATTTTAGATGCAGTCATCTGTATAAATATAAAATGTGATTTTCAGCTGTTTGATAGACACATTGAAGATAATCATATTGTTCCACTAAAAGAGAATATGGTATTACTGTGTGTTGGTGTGGGTTCACCATGATATTTGGAGACTTGTGTTGGGTGTGAGTGTTACTTTATGGAATAATTTCCTCCATTTTTAATATTTGTCTTATTGTGAGAAACTGCACTTGACTGATCTTTACTCTGAAGGTATGTCTACACTGTACAGCATTTGCGACAGCATGCAAGGTACATATTGCTACACGCCACAGTGAAAACCAAGCTACATCCACATTATGGTGTGTAGCTACACATGGTAGTGAAAGGCTCTCACAGAGGGAAAGCAGTAGGGAAAGGCTCTGGCAGAGGGACACTACACTGCTAAAAACAGCAGTGTGAATGGGGAGGTACTGCTTGGGCAACTAGAGAGACATGTAGGGTATGTACCTAGTACATACCTTAAGGGTTCAGACATATCTCTACTCACTTAAGCCGTGTCTACACTGCTATTTATACCCATTCTGGGGGAGCAGGTAGCATATGTACTCTACGTATTGCCCTAAGGAATGGGCAGTGTAGATGTAACCTGAGTTAATGAAGCTTTTGTGTGGGAATTATTTTTTAAAAAACATTTTACATTTTAATTAAAAGTGCCAATATATGCTAGATGAATTTCTTCAAATTCATTTTAAGAGTAAAGTGATTTTCTTCTAGTTCTTTAGTTAAGGTTCTGAAAAAGTGGTTCAGAAACCCGAAATGAACAGCTAGTAATTCAACAAAATTATTTACTTATTATAGGCTGAACTATGTGCAAGGTGCTTTCGAAACACAAAAGATGGATGGTCCCTCTCCAAGGATCTCAGACGCTAAAAACAAACAAGCTGACAGAGTTTAAGGGAAGTGGAATAACAATAGGCAATTAAAAAGATCATTAGAAAGTAATGAGACAGATAGATTAGTCTAACTTCTCAACACTGAATGTCACAAGTGTCTAATTGCCACTGGCAGAACATGCAGAAAAAGAAGCCTAATTGATAAGCTGCAAACTTCTTGCTACACTTCCAAGTAAAAGAAAAATGCCTGTTATAGTTCAGAAAAAGATTGGCAAACGCGTGTTCAAATTGATTTCCATAAGTGCTTAGAAAAATTGAACCAGAACAGCACTTGCCACGTGCAAAGAGTGAGTAATACATTTAATAGAACAAAGAAAATGACTCAAAATATGGATGCACATAATAAAAGGTTGCTCTTTCAAAATGCTGTGCAGGAGGAGGCAGGAGGGGAGCCTGGACTCCAAGTATCAGGGAAATTGAATGGTCACAAGATCCTACACAATGGGATGTCTCAAACAGTTGCATTTATTGCATTTATTCTTGTTATTGCAGAACAAAGAAAGGTCAAAAATGAGCTGGCAAAATAATTTTTGTTTTATTGTCTAAGTGGTATGTTTTCAAAGCGGTGCACTGGAGGTATCTGCACAAACCTTTCTAGCATATAGGGAAATTGCTGCAGGTCACAGATATATTCATTCAAGACCTAGATAAAAGATTCTATGGCTATACTACTCCCAGCTCCCAACAGTCTTGGTATCATAACTAAACACTTCCTTAAATTTTCAGTAGAAACTCACCCCATCTGGTCTGCCATCCGATGCTGTAACAATCAAAATGTAGCGATCAGTGCTTTCTCTGTCCAAGGGCTTTCCTAAGGCAAGAAGTCCAGAACTAGTAATAAAACAAAACATGAAATTAGCTTTTAGGACGTATTATAATTGTGTGAAGGCTTTGGATAATAAGTGAAGGCTTTGGGGGTTGAACTAGATGACCTCCTCAGATCCCTTCCAACCCTAACCTTCTATGATCCTATGATAGGTAAATGCTTGTAAAATGATGAGCCTATTTCTAATGGTTTATGGTTGCATATATGTATTATTTAGGATTAAAGTATAATCCTGATGATGTACAGGATTATACAATAGATAGTCCCAGACTGAACACAAGGCTATCATTCATTCAAGGGATCTGTACCACTGTCATAAACAACAAGAAAATCTTAAGCAGTGTATTCATCACAGCAGACTCCCAATAGCCCTGACAGAAAAGTGTTTAGATTATTGTATTACACTAAGAAATGTCACACACAAAGATCCAAGTATTGAAACCACTGAACATTTTACAGAAAAGTCTACTTTTCTACTCATTGCAAAAGTGTACTGAATGAGTGTGCAATGAGTCAATTCTTTTTCAGTGCTCACCAGTACAGGAACTGTATTCCCTAGTAAGAAAAGATCGCCATCAATGCAGGTGTTGTGTAAAGGAGAATAAATCCATTTACTGTGTTTAAGACAGTTCCCAAAATGTCCATTAAAAACAGAAAAGCCATGAAAGAACTTGTGTTGTGCTAAAATACTACAAAACAGAAACTGATGTATATAGCAAAGACAAATAATGCACACTAGGATTTTTTTCCAGATCTCCATGGTCAGGTGTCTGAATATCTTCTTGAACTGCTTTGTGGTGCCAAGTAAAAAAAACAGATTCTCAATGTGGACTAAAACTCATAATAATCACTAAATTAGCAGTTATTATTAGTCTTTATCTAGTGGTAAATATCCTAATTGTGCAACAGGCTAATCTCTATTATAATTTGGGTGACATAGCTGGTGCTTCCACAAGGAACTCTCTATTTTTCTTGTAATTTTCCCAGCCTGTAAGAACTGCCATATAGGATTAGATCTGAGATAAATCTAGTCTCTGACAGTGGCCAACACCCAATGTTTCAGAGGAAAGTAAGAGCACCACAGCAGATGGTGTGTAGTAATCTGTCCCCCACATTTGGTCTCAGCTTGATATTTAATAGTTAGAAACTAGCTTAAATTCTGAAGCATGATGCTTAATATCCCTTCCACAATTTTTTGTCATATTTAATTATGACAGCTCTGGATATTCTTGATCCATGTAACACCTAACCCCTTTCTGAATCTTGGTAAATTCTTGGCCTCAATGAGAATGTGCCAGCGTATTTCACAATTTAATTACATATTGTGTAAAAAAGTATTTCCTTTTATCACTTTTGAATTTCCCACCTTTTAACTTAATTGTATGTCCCCTTGTTCTTCTCTTATGAAACAGGGAGAACAGACAGACATTGCCTGTCTAACCTTCTCTGTAACATGCATTATTTTATAGACGTTTATCACATCCTCTCTTAGTGATTTATTTTCTAAGGTAAATAATCCCAGTCTCTCTCTCCATATGAAAGTTTTTCCATGTCTTTGATCATTCTCATCACCCTTCTTTGAACTCCTAGTTTAGTGATATCAATTTTAAGACAAGATGAACAGTATTACACATAGAATTCCAGATGAGGCCACACCATTGATTTATATAAAGATGGTCATAATAATCTCCATATTATTTGCCATCCCATTCCTTATACAACCAAATATCATTAGGTTTTTTGAACATAGCTACACACTGACCAGAAGTCTTCACTAAGATATCTAAAAAGACATTCAAGTTCCTTTCCTGAGTTAGAAGAATTTATTTACAACCCTGTAAGATGACCTAGTAGTTTTGAGTTTTTCTCCCCTCAAGCATGCATCATAATGGAAAAGACCCTTGCCATCATGTTGCCTATTCTCTGAAGTTGTCTAAGTCTCTCTGAAGTCACTCACAGTCCTCTCCTGTTCTGACTAACTTAAATAACTGTGTTATCTGCAAATTTTGCTTCCTCGCTATTTCCAGCGTTTCTCTGATAATTATTAAATACATTAAACAACACAGGGTCTAATTCAAACCTTGAGGAACCCTGCTTTAAACATTTTCTGTGATGAAAATTGACCATATTTTGTTTTCTGTCACCATGTTAGTTTTTGATCCATGACAATATCTACCTCTCACCTTATGATTGCTTAGCTTCTTGAGTAATCCCTAGTGCAGGACCTTGTCAGAGGCCTTTTGGGATCTAAATAAATGTCTAACAGGTCTTGTTTAGCCACTATTTAATTGACACATTCAGGGAATTCTGAGAGATTAGTGAGACACAATTTTCCTTTTGAGAACCTATGCTGGTTGGATCCTATCCTATTGTGATCCTCCAAGTGTTTTGTTATTCTGTAAAGCAAGCAGACACTTTTAAGTGAATACTAATAAGGATCATTAGAATAAGAATAAGTGGGAAGAGTTAAGAGCTCTTCTTTAGGATTAAGTGACTGACCTCTAAGATAATATCCAGTCTCAATCATCGTGATAGAGGGAATTTGAGGAAGGTATTAAATCTTATATCACTCATGGCTACAAAACAAACAAAATGCTATAGTGCACAGATGTCCATAATAGCTTCTTTAGCAGAAGGAAAGAACATCAAAACAGATTGACTCAGCAATAACTTATTTCCAAAATTTTACTAAACAACTAAGGGAAACATCCAGTAATACTGTATATCTTACTTCCACTTCTCTAGTCTCGCGCACTGTTCTCTGCATGGGGCCACTAAAATGGGGAATTCAATTAGTAATTACATTCATCTTATTAAAGACCATTTAATTTTTAACCTAAAATTTTTATTTCAATATTCTATAGATTAGGAAAGTGGAAACAGCAATACATTTCTTGGGATGGCAATT
The DNA here is from genome assembly GCF_026122565.2 of Emydura macquarii macquarii. NCBI lineage: Eukaryota > Metazoa > Chordata > Testudines > Chelidae > Emydura > Emydura macquarii. The sequence goes on along the minus strand of NW_027131527.1, from coordinate 17,573,187 downwards.
TGGTTTTAAAAAGGTCATATGTAGATTAATAGTCACAAAAGAGAAAACCAGTCACTGCATTTAAATGGCATACATATCCCCATCTGTCCTTCATAATGAATTAGCCATCATCTCAATGTAGTAAAACTGCTTATGGTAAAGGTTTAAGAATGTTCAAGAAAACAGTCTCACAACAACTAAACAGAAGGAAACTTGATTTGCATGTTCTGATCATGTTCAGCATGAATGTTCTTGTTAAGAAATTTGTGTTTTTATTGTGATAAAATGTTAGTACAGGCAATCTATTAAAATAGAGTTCATGATTGGGCTCTGAAGGAAACTTGTGACAAATAAAATGTCCACAAGAAACAGTGCTCAAATTCCATCACACTACAGCTGCAGGCATATTTGTTACCTGTGAAGTTTAGATTTAAAATGAACAGGAAAATATAACCTGTTTTGCTTTTTTGAATTCTACTGTGTCCCATGCTGCCATAGTCCAAGCAATCTCTTCTTACCCTCTAACATTTGTAATACGTATTTTCTAGATAAATATGCCAAAAACTGAACATACTTCAAGAAATAGTTTAATGATGAGATACTGTGTTTTACTCAGGGTCAGATGGACTGTATACCATTCAATTTCATGTATTCCATTGTCATTCCTTGGGCTTTAATCAAATATCCATCACTTTCCATAGGGAGTTAATGAGGTTCCTAATTACCTCAGATCAGATTCAGATTTTATTTGCCAGAGGAGACAGAATTGAAGCTTAATTAGAAAGGCTACTATGTCAATCCTTAGAATGGAGCCATTATCTAATTTGTTAGCAAAGTGAATGCTACAGGAGATATACTGTGCACAATATTAAAAAAAAAGAAAAAGGGTTAATTGATATAGCGCTAGTGTAGTACACAATACCCCCAACAATAAAGTTAGACCATTTCCAGAGTCACATTGATGACTGTCACAGAATGGGGTTCCCTCACTCTGGATTCTCACTGCAAACAATCCTTATACACTCCTGTTGCAAGTTCAAGAAAAGGTGTTTTATTTACAATGTGCTTTATAAATGTTTGTTCCCCACAGCATACGTATTTTCCCCAAGTCTTTTCCTACCACCAAAGCACTGGGCAGGAGGGAAAAGATCTCACCTCTCTGAGATCTTGGGTTTCTCTAACCCTTCCTTCCAGCTTTCTCCACTTTCTACTTTCTCATTCTGCCTCTCTTTTAACTAGATGAGATGAATCGCCCAACTAATTAGCTAATCGCTTAGTACTTAAACTATTACTTCATCAATTTACCTCACGAGGGGATACTGCCAAAGGGCACATAGTGGTGAGTCAGCCTTAGGCTACTCACAATCTGTCACAGTACCTAGACTAGAAAGACAAACTGGGTGAGTTAATATCTTTTACTGGACCAACTTCTGTTGGTATGACAGACAAGCTTTCAAGTTTACACCCAATTACCTAAACTGAAATATATGAAAAAGCATCCTATTTAAGGGCCTGATCCGAGTCTTTAAAGTGACTTCAATGGTCTTTGGTTTGGGCCCTAAGTGCATTTGGGTTCTTAAGAAAAGTATCTAATGTAAATGATCTGGGACATGCTACTATTCCTACATTGTGCCCTTACTCCATTATAATCAAATAGTATTTGACTTTTGGTAGAACAATTCAAGATTGGATGTCCTTTTTTAAACATATGCTCTATATCAGTCTAAAGTTAGTGGGCTCAATGAATTAGTGGGTGATGAGGTCTATGTTATGAAGGAGGTCAGACTAAGTGATAATGGTTCCTTCAAGCCTTAAAATCCATGAATTTCCATAACAGACTCCGAGACAATACTCCTATGCCAGCAATATGTAGATAGCACTAACTATATGTTTTCCTCACCACCAACCCAGTTTCTGCTTATTACCAAGATATCTCAATGTGTGGAAGAACTCAGTGGATGGATGAAGAAAACTTAGATCAAACTCAGTCCATAAAAGACAGAAGGTACAAAGGGTGAAATTCTTCAAGAAACTTGCCAATACTCTAACAATGCCATCAGTTGAAGACAACAGACCATCAAAGATGGAAAAACTTAGAGGCCATACTGGACTCCTCACTATTTTTGATATACAGATGGCTACAGTGGTATGGAATGCCTTCTATTTTAAGATAGCTAGGAAAGCACACCTTTTCCCTCATGGATGTCTTAAAAAGATTAGTGTCCAACAGGGACAATGCAGGTGAAGACACACAGAATATGACCTTTAAGGTACGTCTAAACTGCAATAAAAAATCCAAGTCTCAGAACCTGGGGCAGCTGATTCAGGCTAGCAGTTCTGAGGCTGCAGGGCTAAAATTAACAGTATAGATGTTCAGGCTCCGGCTACAGCCAAGACCTTTTTAGGGATCTCAGGGCCTGGGCTCCATCCAGAGCCCGAACATGTACACTGCTATTTTATAGCCCCACCACCTGAACACTGCGAGCCCAAATCAGCAGACATGGGCCAGCCATGACCCTGCCAGAGGGTCTTTTACTGCAGTGGAGAAAAACCCTTAGGTACTGAGGACAATGTGTTCTGCAGCCAGGGACACCAACTGTGGAACTGTATCAGCAGAGTTTAGACTATATCATAATAAAATGTGAAGCCAATGTTTTTCATAAACGCTTGTCCCGGCAGTAACTAGCTTCATACATATACACACTGAAACCCAGCTAGCGGAAGGTGAAGTTACCTAATGGCCACACCAATGGGATCCCTTTCCAAAACAATGAAGGCCTTCCTCCAGAGGTTACAACCTTGAAGGCATTTCTCCTGAGAACAAAGACTCTCTTCAGAGGTTGTCAGTGACTGGGACAGAGTCAGGCCTCATGGTTAGAGCAGGAGTTGGTAGCCAGGAATCAGAACTCAGGGTCAGAGCCAAAGTTGGGGTGGAAGTTCAAGAGCCAAGCGTCAGAGTCAGGTGGTGTAGCCAATCAGGGAGCCCACCACCAATCAGCTGCATTTGTTAGGGTGCCCAGAGACTGGTTTTGCAGGCCCTGCTTGGAGACTGCCTCTGCTGCAGACCTTGATTCCTGACAGAATTCCATTGACCAAATGCAAACAGAAAGTTCTCTGGGTAAAGCCTAGAACATACAAAATGGCCATTCACTGGGTTTTCCTTCACTCACATGTGTCTCTTGAGAACCTAGACACATTCCACACAGGAATGTGGATCGAAGTCCAAATAAAAAAACAGGCTAAATTTTTCCTCTTTATGGGAGGAGTGCCAGCAGCTCCAGCTCCCTTCATAGTCTCTCCCTTGTGAAAGAAGGAATCTTACAAATCTCAGCATCCCTGGGAGTACAATATTCCCTCTTGGCTGAGAGAAGAAGGGAATGTCCACAAACTCCACCTAGGAGTTCTAGTCACAGTCAAGGATATAGGCAGCAGTCTGGCTTTTTTCCCTACTGCTTTTACTGCCTCCTTGAGACCACTTTCAGTCTCTCTGCTGCTGTTTTCCTTGACCCACAGCTCTGTCTTTACCAACACCTCCCCACTAAATGGAGTAGTAAAGCTCATTGTTCTTAAAGGGACTACACTGTGCTACAATGGTGAAGTAGACAAAGGGAAACACCTTTTGGAATTTTTGGTGTTTACATATTTTTGTGAGTGCTTAAATTCCAAGTCACCTAAAAATACATGAAATTTAGATTAGCTGATCCAATTCAAACATTAGGGGTTGAAATTTTATATATCTATCGTCTTATTTCAGTATATTCACATTGGTCCAAGGAAGTCCCTGCAATTCCTCACTTACTCCTTAAACCCTATTAAATAGGATTAAAACACAAGCCCCTAAGGAAAGACCCCCTCCACTTCCCACCCGCTTACTCTCTTCGCATACTCTGGAAGGGGAAAGTCAGTTTACCCTTCATTTCCCTTTGAACAGGAATGACATTGGTGAATGATAGGATGTAAATTACATCTACTTGAAAGAATGGGGGCACTTTATCTGGTGCTTGTATCTAATAACATATCATCTTCTTATTGAAATTAAGGAGATTTTCAACCTTAGGAAAAGCTAAATGTTTCAAATTTTACCAGTGGCTGAAATAAAATAATAGCTAAAAAAATCTTCCTTTTCATTACCGAGTAATGTTTTTCAAAACAAGAAGTAAAAATGTCCCTTTATTAGCAAAAGGCTGACAATTTTAAAGGCATCTAATTAATCCCAGGTCACTCTTATAATGGAATGTTTCCACCTCAGTGGGTTTTACCTAGTAAAATGTTTAAAATAAATAAATAGTCCCCGGTGCAAAATTTCAGAGCTCAGTACCATTGACAGAGCTCTTATTAACAGCTAAGAGCTAAACTACAAACAGCTGAATACCGCTGATTAAGAGTCTTTTCTCTTGCTCTCAATCTATATGTTCATGTGACTGACGAGTTAAAAATTCAATTCTAAGGGCTTTTCCACTTACCTTTGAGAGAGATTAAAAACTTGCTGAGGATCTCCATTTTGGATAAGGTATTTTATTGGGTCACCTTCACGATCGGTGGCCTTCAGAAAAACAGCACAAACAAAACAACATGTTACAGTCATGGGTGCTAAAAAGCTGGTTAATGTTGAACAATCTATATGCTGTAAAATTAACCTTTTAAATCTATCCGTTGAAGTATTGTTAAGTATCTTTCCAAGAGGAATCAGTTCTCACTGTTTCCATTTTGTCAGAATGTATGTGGGGTATTCACTATTCAGTTGCATCACATCACAACAAATATTTCATTTTAAATATTTTAAAGATATATATATATTCAAGTTTTTACCATAAATATGACCAAATACCATACCAAGTATGAAATTTATTATGTATTCATGTACTTATGTTTTCTACTTTATTTTTAAGGGGCTGTGCAAACAGTCTGACTGGAACAAATCCTGACCTTTCCTTGATAACCCTCCAGGTGGGACTTTTCCCCTATTCTTCTCATCCAGATACTTTACTTTCTGATCCTTTTGTGTGCCATCTTCTCAACCCTTCTGCTGATGTTCATTTTACTGACCCTCATACCTGAATCATAACCCTTCTGACTTTTCTTTCAGGTTCCTCGTACATCTCAGAAGATCAGGATGAGAACTAGGTAGTGTGCTAATAACAATACTTTCATCTCACAGTAACAATTGTCCATGCCATTGTTACCTTCTCCAGGCAAATGTGCATGCCCTAAACAACTTTTAAAAACACTGATTAGGTATTTAGCTTGATGGAATTGCTCTTGCAATTGTATCCATGACCCTGAACTTCAAATGGAGTGACTGTTTTAAGAAGAAAATGACAAGAAACTTGACATATGAATTCTTGGAATTTGCAAGCCATACCAAAAGATAAACCCTCAATAAACTCTGCAAAGTGCACAAATACTCTTCTCTCAAGAACTGTCCAAACAAACTTGAAAGAATATTGACATTAAGAAATTAGTAATAAACATTTCTATTCACTGGGTTAAAGATAGAAAATAGCATTTGGTGCTGTGTAACTGACAAGATTTTAATGTACAAGCTAGGAAGAATACAAATGCTGCAAAAGGCCAGAAGAGTTTAATTGCATTTTCTACATTCTCATAATTGTTTTAAAAGAAACTAATGGAATGATCTGAAAAGGTAGATAAAGAATGTTGTTAATGGACCCATTTATAAAAAAGTGAAAAATAAAAGGTTTTTTTTTTTGTTTTGTTTTTGCTTAAAGGTTGTGATTGTAAAACTCATAACTGCTGATGGGCTGCAAAAGGTGGGGTCCAACCTCCTGAGCCTGAGTGCCAAACATTATTTTGAAAAGGTCAAGAGGCCACAATAAATACTTTGAAACAGTGCAAATTCAGCAGGTACACAGCTTCCCTGCTGGGGATTCCTCTGGCATGGGGGAATCTACATCAGGTGTAGTGCTGACATAACCAGATCTTAGATATTCTTCCCAACAGCCCTTGGCACAAGGTATGTGTTGGCTTCTGGGTGAGGAAGTGGCGACATGGCATTGCGTTCTGGCAATCTCAAGCTGGTATATGTACTCTGATGGGCTACACAAAATTGACAAGTTAGAGCAGTTCTTGAGCTCTCCACTCCATTTGTTATGCCACCTTTGACTGTCCACTTGGCTGCTTCACACATAAGAGTCTTTGCGCTGTCCTTTTTGTATAGAACAGAAATAGCAGACTGCTCTATAAGCCACTATCCTCTCTTCTTTCAGATACCTCTTGAAGAGTAGAACTGGTTGGGAATTTTTTAACTATTTTTTTTTTGGTCAGAAAATGATAATGAATCAAAATGAAATCTTTTCTCAGGAACATATGAAGTTTGATGAAACTGTAATTAAGAAAGGTTTTTCAAGTCCAGGATGGAAAAAAAGAAAGAGGGAAAGATCCCAGAATAGCTGATATCCAAGCAGTTAGGGCATTCACTCTGCCTGATTGAGACCAAAGACTTCATAATGGGTCTCCCACATCCCAGGTGAGTGCTCTAATCACCATGCTGTTGGCTATTCAGGGATGGTTTTTCTCCAACTCCACTGTTGGAGTTCTTTCACTTTGTATAAATAATTACAGTCCTCTCCACTGAAACTGTCCTCTTCCTTTCCAGGTGTAACTGTTACTTTCCTATACTCATTCTCCTTAATTTGTCTGCTGCCTTTGACACTCCTGAGCACCAGTTATTTTTTTATGTTCTTTTTTTCTAGCTCTTCTATGTTTCTGCCCTTTTCTATGTTTCTGATCTTTCTTTGCCTATCTTGCTGACTGCTTCTTCAACTTTAGCTCTGATGAATCAACTTCCTCCTCATTAGGCATTCCCAGAGGTGTCCTTTGTCTTCTTTATACTCATTCCCCTGTCTAGAGCTTGACAAAAAAAAATTTTTTTTTAAAACAAAAAATGAGAAAAATTATTTGACAAAAATTGTGGAAAACTCCCTCATATTTTAAAAAAGCTCTAATATTCAATTCATTCCCATGATCTCTAACATCACTTTTATATTGATGAATTTTAAATCTCTCTCTACTCCCCTGACACCTTTCCCTCTGTCTGGGGCCCCATCTCTTAATTGTCATTGTTTTTCTGTTACTTCCTTAAAATCAACACGGCAGAAACTGAAACTTTCAGTTTTCCTCTCACTTTCTCCATCATAGTTGACAAATCCACTATCTTGCCTGCAAATCAAATTTGCAACCTTGGCAGCTACTTTTCCTTCTCTTCTTAAATCCAGGCTCTCACAAAAAACAAAACAAACACCACCACTCTCCTCCCTCCTCCAACCTCCCCCCAAAAAACTTGGAAATGCATTTATCACTGATTTGTAGGTTCATATGTGCTTCTTTAAAATGCACAAGTAATAGCAAAATAAATTATGCATGATCTTAATCAATTAAATTCAAATAAGTACATCATGTAAAAATACAAAAGAAAACTGAAGACTCACAACCCTAGAAAAATCATCTCTCCCTAAATTTGGATCAGCTGATTAAATAAAATTGTATTTTGACACCTGTATATTCTAATAACAATTAAATGTGCCCATTTTGCCACCTCTAGAGAATTATGGCTTGCTGCCTGCTTATATAGCAAACCTCAGTAACATGGTAATTGCTCTATTCCTGTTTATCGAAATCTCAAGAAAATGAGAACATTTGCATGCTTAAGCTTTAATCAACAATGCCTGGCAGAATATGAAGTAATAAACAGATTCTAGGCATTCAATAAACTCTGAGTCTTATTTACAAAATAACACAGTGGGGATTATTTATTGCTGCATTACTTAAAGTAATCTTGATTGTTGCTATTAAAATACCAGTTGCAATCAACTGGGTGCATTTTAAAATATGTGGTATTAGCATAGAAAAATAAATTGGATCTTCCTTCATCTGTGTGTTAATAGAAGGGATTGAATTAGAATATCCAATGAACTGTAATTTTTAAGTGTATGTAGCTATTGCCCATATTTGAAATATCTAGGATTATTTATTAGTAGAGGTTGAAATACTTTGCAGGCTTTAGGATTCACATAGTGCAGATAAAAATTAAAGAACTTGCTCTCAAAAAAAGCTGATCCTTCCCGGCTATTGCTGTCATACTCTTGTGTCAAAAATTAACAAAAGTGAATTAAATGAACAAGGATTTAAAATGTGTTTTTTTTGTCTTCAATACATCTCACTTCCATCCTATCAAACATAAAAAGGTCCCAATCCTGTAAGCAATTATGCAGCATGTGCTTAACTTTACAAACATGAGCAGTTTCCTTGATCTCAATGGAAGTGGCATGTGTTCAAGACAGTCATCTGACAAATTTTATTACATATATTTTTAATTTAACAATTAAATATTTTTCTTAAATATAGAACATCTTATTGTAATTCAATACATTTAATAACATATTAAACATATGCCACACTGTGTGGTAGGATATACATTACACAATACAAAGGTATAATTTGAATGGCTACTATAATAATGTTTTTTTAATTTTCAAAATGTTGTTTAGTAATCAGAATGCTTTATTCTCTTTTCATAATATTCTTAGTGATAGTACCTGGGGATTTCTGGTACAGAATGGGCGTGTGGCCATGGTTACACTAGCTAAATGCTCCCTTCCATTGCTGATCAAGTCAGTTAGAAAAGATGCAATAATCAGGACTCTTTCAGCCCCTTTGGGCATGACTAATGCCACCACTTCTCCCCAAATGTAATTTAGGCTTGACATGTTTTCCTAAAGATATTTTTAACTAGATTAAATCAACACTTGTTTTAAATTTTTGAGTACAAACCTGGTATTATAATGCAAAATTTACAAACAAATATTCAAATTACTTTAGAAAAACTTTGGGAAAAGTTCAATGCTCATCTCAACACTCTATTTACTTTTCCAAAAATGTGTTTGGATTACCCAATATCCTAAAACTAACTAATGGCTTGGCTACCTGCAAAGATAACCTGAGCCTGAAGGATTGTACATTCTAGCATTAGACCAGCTGCCAGTTTAATGCCTATTCCTGATTCAGCCTGCTATTGGGCTTCCTTTTTCCAGTGTTTTCAGAGACAACCAGTTTATGATTGGCTATGAAAATAATCCAGAAGAGCAGGGCTGTGTAATTCTAAAACTCACTACAGGCAGTAAAAATGTACCAAAAGTTAACTTTCAGTGTTGGGCTAACTGATTTGTCTTCTCTCAGTGTGCGTGTGTTTAATCACCCATAATAATGCTAATCAGTAGTTCAACACACTGTTTAATAGAAAGTTTCCCCTTGCATCTGCAAGAATCAGCCTCAGTTAGAGTTCCTTTATTTCATTCTGGCTTAGATCATTTGTTTTCAGTAAATGTACTGAAAATGGCAAACATACAGAACCATGTCCTCTGAGGAGTACCGTAGCTCTGGCACGGACTTCATTGATTAGCTCCATTCAGTAGAGTTCTATTGAGCTATGCTATTTATACCAGCTGAGGATCTAGTCTGCTGTCCTGATTCTATTCTTTTGATTAACTGTGTTCTGCTGAGGTAACCATGCTATGGAATGTGGGACCCAGACTGAGTTTTCGGGTCAAAATTGTCCAAGCAATGCCACCTCTCTTACTATTTTACACTACTGAGTTTTAGTTACCCCATGGCAACAGTTAGCCCAAACTCCATTTGGAATAAATATATTCAGTCTGGAGTTTTCAAAGGAGCCTAAGGGAATTAGTTGCCTGAATCCCATTGAAATTCAACTAGGATATGGAGACCTAACTCCTTTAGGCTTCTTTGAAAATCCCAGCCCTGATTTTTTGTAAAGTCATGGTTTTATGCTGCATTTATTACAAGGGCCTGATTCCACACTCAGATTCTATACTAGCTGAGTAGTACTGAGTAGAGAACCAGTTTCAAAGTGAAGATATAACAATGATTACACATACTACATTATATTTACATGCACAATATGGCTACACTTACACTATGAGCTAGAGATGTGATTCCCAGCTCACGTATACATATACATGCCCACAGGGTTCAGGCAGGTTTGTATGCGGCACAGCTAAGCCATGCCCCCATTGCCATTGCCGCTGCCTCTGCTGCTAGTAGCTACACTACTATTTCTATTTGTCCTAGATCTCACTGAGGTAGCTGGGAATCATACCCATAGCTCATAGTATAGACATGTATTTAGTGATACAACCATGTAACAACTTTTGGAGTCACGTAGGAAACTGCAGGACCATGTGAAATCACATTTTACATGCAACTTGGACCACCTCAGCTGCACTTCACCCACTAATCCATCTATTCCATTCTTAACTTCTGAGCATCTTCAAAGAGTAGCAATTAAAAACATGCACACAGTGTTTCCTTTTTCCTTCCCTAAATGTGGAATTACCTCCCAAAATTACATGCTTGAAGGTAAAGCCCTTTCCCACTGACAGGTTCAACGGTCCAATACCATGACTGTTCAGGACCAGAAATTGGAATTTTAAACAACTAGAAGGAGAGAAGATTTTCAGCTTCCCATTGTGAAAAGCCTGCTGATTCTGGCCATAGTAGGTTCTGAGTTATTAGACTTCAGAGGACTCTAACTGGGACATTAAATATTTTGACTCTGGGTCACTGATTCAAATCACATTCCAGTCAGTAGTGACTAAAAGTCATTACACAACTGAATAGTCATCATACGTGTGAAACAATCAGCCATTCATCTCAGTGAACGTCACACTGGGCAAATACAACAAACAGAACAGGCCTCCTTTTCGGCAGTCTCAGTGGACAGATTAAGGATTCAATGGACACAGAAACTGAATTGTTCTCTCACTTTTAGAAGTGGCATCTGATGGTCAGAGTTGAGACTAATGAATCAATATAGGGAAGTTTGCATACCCACTGCTCCCACTGTAATTGCCTGGTAGATAAATACAAGCCCTTCAATATGCTGACAACCCTTCACCCTACACACCATACACCCTACACACCATATTAAATTCAATGAAAAATTGAGATATCATCTATTATTCTTTATCACACTTCTGAGCAGAAGACCGATTAAAAGCTTCGAATGAATATATTTTGGTATGATGGAAATCTGAAACATTACAAAAATGCCAAGTCAGCATTTTTCTTCTGGGCTATGCCTTTGGTATAGAATAGATTTTAATCCTCACAGACTCTTTGACCTCTACAAGGGAGGACACGACCCTATGTATCACACATATAAGCAGAAGTAGCTGTGTAAAGGCTTACACTGAAGTACTCTGTACCTGCAGATTTAACAAAATGGCACCAATTCTCATGGCTTCACTGATTTCAAGACTGTACATCAGCTGGGGAAAGCGGGGTGGGCTCTGATTGTTTGGAGGAAGAACCTCAATGTAAACAGTAGTAATGGAACTCCTGCAACGACAGAAAAAGAACCAAAGCCAAGTCAAAAATCAATGTAAAACAGTATGGCAATGTAACCTACAATTTCTATATCTATGGACTGTCCTCCCTATTTCTCTAGGTCTCACAACCTCTCTCCCTCCTTCAAGACACACTTCTTTCCATATTGTCTCAGAAGTGACCCACACTCCCATCTCAACCTAATAAAATCTTAAATATTTTAAAAAGGAACTAACTTGTTGTGTGCTTTGCAAAGATGACCCCCCAAACCCTTGAGTCCTATTATGTCTTTTCTGACACGGTGTCAAATTCTGATAAGCTAATGTATGCACCCCCATTGAGGAAAATCCTTGGCTGCTGAAAGCCAGCTATATTTCTTTGGGAATAGAAGACAGAGATGGTTAAAGGAGGGGGCAGGGCTGGAACACACAGTACTCTAAGTTAGGCGCCTCTAAATTTACACTGAGTGTCAAAATAGCCCCCAGCAGCTTCAGGAAAGGGGGAATGGAAAAGATGTCTTACAGGCACTTTTCTCTTACATCTTAGTGCAAATGAAGATCGAGGCTACACCGTTTACTATATTACAACATCTAATAAGATCTCCAGAACCATAAAACAGTGCTGCATTATCTGGAAATATGTCACCTAGTGAGTAAACATTATATTGTTGGTTATTATTATTTAGTTTTTGTATTATCGTAGTGCCTCAGAGTCATGGACCAGGATCACATTTTCCTCTGCAAAAACTAATTGACAGTCTTTAAATCTCCATTTTCTTTAGGGCTCCAGTAAAAAATTCATGATTTAACAAACAAAGATGTCCAAACCTGCTGGAAAGAAATCTGAGCATTCTGCAAGTTTACCAGAGTACATTATAAACCATGAATAGTTTTTTTAAAAAAATCTACTAAATACTAAACAAAATTTAAAAGGCATACTGGAATGTATATTTATTGTTAATTTGAAATCATTTTGTCTCAGCTGAAGATAAGTTTAGTTAAATTCCATAAAATGACATCTCACTAAATCAATACTTTGTTAATTACCAGTTCAGGATTCTGATACAGTATATGTTTGTTCTTGCTATATTACAGACACTAACATTTATTTTTAGATGTAAAGTTAGGAAAAAACTTTCACGTTGATAAAAACAAGGGACAAACTTTATTTATGTTATGTCAGATACTAGAGAAATGTTCCACACCTTCCCCAGATACCTCTCCCAATACACATCATCCTTAGTTTCCTGAGAAGACACCATCCAAAATTAGCAACAAGTAAAGATGTTCTCTAGGGAATAGCTGTCAAACTTAGTTTCATCTATAACCTAAAGAGATGACAGTCTAGTGATTTAAATGTAATAGTTTGAAAACAAAGCAAGTTAAGCATCAATCACAATTTAAACACAAGTACAAACTCTCCATTAGAGTGCATCGTATACACGTACACCACATAAATCACTGAGTGGTTACAGTCTATCATCTCCTTGAATGTTTAAGAAGCTCTAATCTGCAGATTATTGACATGATGTATATAAATGGCTCTGATTTAGTTAAGCAGAAGCTGAACATTTAAAAAGGAAAAAAGTATACTCTAAACTTCCTTATTAGGCAGCAGTCACTTTTTAAACTTCACTACTTTGTCATGTACTCTAAAATATGTCCCCAAATCTCATTAATCTATTCTATGAACTAATAGTCTGGACACTAACATTATACAATCTAAATGTTATTAAATTATTGGATTAAAAATACTAGAGCTAAATGTTCAAAAACGAATGCAATGGATGATCCCACAAAAATTCATTGTATCACAGGCATATTTACTTTGAAAATAACTCATTTGCACACACAAATAGGCACTTGGGACTTTTGTTGTTTGTACTTGATGTGCATATGTAATGTAAATACTTATTTATACAAAAATGTACGTGTTTATGGTATACATTTTGCTTCCTCTGTTGAATATTCAACTCAAAATGGCTTTTTTCTCTTCTTTTTCCTGGTTCTTTTATGTCCTAATAATGACCAAGCTAATATATATCAAGTCTAGTTTTAAAATATGTGGTGTTTTTGCTCCTACATGAGGTCTTCAATATTCAGCAAATTTTCTTCAGTCCTTTAAGATAAGGTCATAGAAGTGAAATAATGGCATTAGATAAAATAGATAGTATTACTATGGTATTACATGCCTAATGTTTTATTATTCCCAATCCATTTAGTAAACTGCTCCAGTGCTATCCACTTTTAGCCATTTATTTTATCAGAACACACAGAGGCCATGAAAGTTGTTGGGGGAAAAGTACTATAGTTTTACAAAGTGAAAAGGATGCAGACCTGAGACTCTCCCATACTTTAAACATGATGTATGTACTATTTACTAGGTGGAAAGGTGAAAATGTGATTTTCTGTAGAGTGACACCACTTCAGAAAAGCAATCAAACTTCAACCCTAGACTTTTTCAAATTTTGGATCTGAAACTGAAAATACCAAATATCCTGAAATATCCAGATCAAATGTTGTCAGTTCACATGCTTTAACCCGTTTCCAGCACCAATCCGGTATGAAATAAAATTTCTGTTTTCTCCATAAATTTAAAAGATACTACCCTTCACAGGGGGAGACTGAAATATCCAGATCAAATGTTGTCAGTTCACATATATATATATACGTCACTTTCATGCTTCAATTCCACCTATGGCATTGGGAATTGTGGTACCTTTAAGGGGTATAGCTTTCCAGAGAGGAAGGCTGTGGGAGAGGCACTGCAGAAGCCCATGTTCTGTTTTGCAGAGGCAGTTGGAACTGATGGCTTAATAAAGAATGTCTCTTTCAAGCACTTTTGGTGATGTGTAGCCTACACACATGTAGCCCACCAGCACAGGTATAAAGAGCAGTGTAGTTGGCGAGGCACAGCTTAAACAAGTTGAGTAAAGACACACCTGATGGGCATGGATTTGTACTCAAGCACATATCTACTCTCTTGAGTTGTGCCTCCCTCTCAACACTGCTACTCTTAGCCACTTTTTCCCACAGCAGGAAGACTCAGACAGTCAAGACGCAGGGGGGAAAGGAGCCACTAGCTCCCCACTACTAGAGCCTTCCTTCACCATAGGAAAAGACTCTTGCAACAGGAAATGGCTCTGGCGAGTGCAGGGGGAGAGGAGTGTTCCCTGCTGCCTCCTCTGCGCCAGAGCCTTTCCCTCCCCACAGTGAAAAGCTCCTGCAGTATTGCGCTGCTGAAGCCTTTTCCTGTTGCGCAGTCTTTCACTGACATGTAGCTACACACTGCAGGGTGGACAAAGTTTGCTTTTCACTGCACTATGTTGCTACACACACACATTACATGCTGCTGCCTGTGGTAGGTAATGTACACAGCCTAAGGCTGAACAGACAAATCTTGCAATTTTGGGGACTAACCATGTCCCTAATAAGAAACCATATTGTGATTGGAATTCAGAACAAAAAACTCAGAGAGCCTACTGGGAGACCCAGAACTAACTTTTGAGAAGGCAATTAGAATTTGCCAAGTAACGGCAGTCCCCCAGTCCTGACTGAAGCTTATGGAGGGTGGACAATACTCTGACACTGTTGTCTTGATTGAGAATCCAGTCTAACACAAGAAAAGAGACCTGAGACTGAAAGGGACATGGAGATCATAGAGTCAAGCAAGAGCAGCGCAAGGAGCTGCATATGCGATGATGACAAGCACAAGCTAGGTCACGACCTGACATATAGGAAAAAAGAAAGAAATGCAACAGATTACATCACTTTGCAAGAATTTAGAAGCACCAGGAGAGCGTGCACTGCATGGACAAAGAGGATGATGACAGCAACACCACTATCTCAGTGGATTTTTTCACAGGAGTAATGGGCACCATTTCCACCAGAAGATGGCTTGTCAACCTGAAATCAAATGGACATTTATTAATTTTAAACTAGACATGGTACACAAACTAACGTGTTTGCCAGAAACAGCATTAGCGCTAAAAGAAAAGCCACAAATAGTGAAAAAAAAGAGACACAGAACCTACTGACTTTAAATACAGATATAAAAAAGGAAACATTTCCCACTCTCTAAAAGGGGAGAAAGGCTGGGGGGATATGGGTGATGCCAGATATTTTTCTATTCTGGATGTGTCAGCAGAGTTCTGGCAGGTGGCCCGCAGAAAAAAAAGTACACATATTCCTGCACATTAAACCACCCTCTTTTAGAGATGCAGTTTGAGGTGTGTTCCCCACCTGAGGTTTTTCACAGGAAAACAATCACTTTTGACAGTATAGAGGGTGCTAAAATGTACACAGATTATGTTCTGATCAGGGGAAAAGTGGCAGAAGGCATGACCAGAGGCTTTGAGCAGCTCTGGAAAGAGTGAGAGGAGCTGAGTTGAAGCCAAACAAACACAAATGTAAATTCCATGTAATAGAAATAATATACCCGTGGGAGAACTTAACACAGCAAGGTGTGCAGGCAGAGCACAGTAACATGCCTGCCTCAGCAGACAAGGAAGGGATATAAAGATCCCTTGGAATGGTGACCTAGGGAATTTTTTGCCTAATCTATCCGCCCAAACCAGCAATCTGAGAGCATTACTCTGCAAAACTGTCCAATGGTCTTGGGATGCAAATATTAATAAAGATCTTGAAAAACTGAAGGAGTTAGCTAAAGAGGCATCAGTCCTAAGGCATCATAACAGTAAGAGTAAAACTAAGCTGACCATGGATGCCTCCAAGAAGGATATTAGCACATTCCTCTTGCAGTATGGTCAAAACTGGAGACCAGTAGCTTGTGTATCACTGGCACTACCAAAAACTGAGTATCGACACACACTGAAATAGAGGTGGTGGCTTTGGCTTAAGTCCATGGGTGTAAAATGTTTCATGTCTATATTTATGGAAGGCCATAAATCACTTATTACTATTGCCATAACAGACCTGGCAACACCTTCCACTCCCAAGAATACACAGAGATTTTTTTTTCCAAGTTACAAATATATGATTTGCAAGTTGAATGTAAACCTGGAAGAGATTTGATAGTTGTAGACATACCCTCTACAGCATCTGATAAAAGTACAATGGAGCAAAGCTCAGAGATAGACATTGCACATGTCAATTTGATTAAACAAACAAACAAACAAACAAACAAACAAAAGTTTTGTCTCTGATAAAATGTGGACTATGATTGCCAGAGCAACAACACAGGATTAGAACTTACAGAAAGTGACAACGTCTATTAGCACAGGATGACTGGGACAGCATGTTCCCAATCCCTAACACCCATTCTGGAGGGGAGCTCTCAGTCCTAGATGGAATTTCTTTTAAAGTCTTCAGGATGGTAATCCCTAAAGTGTTACATGAAAGAGGATACCTGAAGGTCACTTAGGGATCGGAAAAAATCTAAGCAAAGGGCTAGAGACTTTTTATACTGTCTCAAATGAACAGTGACACTAGGGAAATTGTCAAGGCTTGCTCCATATGCCAAAAATACAAGCCAAGTCAAGCAAAAGAGCCCACGTGGGTGGCATGGGAAAAAAGTGACCCCCTGGAACAAAGCAGACAGATTTGTTCACACAGACTGGCAAAAAAACATACATTCATTCTTCATTGTTACTCTCACATCCCTGAGATAGCTTTACTAGAAGATAGTAAAACAAAACAAGTGATTGTGCATATCCTATCTGTTATTGCTAGACATGGCATACCTGGCATAGTAGTGTTTGACAATGGACTGCAGTTTAATGGATATGAGTTTAAGTGGTTTGCATTGACGTTTGGGTGTAAAGGCTCTTGGAGGGCCCAGCAGCCTAGAGGTTGGGGTGCTTGACTTCCAGCCCCCTGCTTCCTTGGTTGAGGTGCCTCATGCTTTAAGATGGGGGGTACATGGACTGAACAAGATCCCAGCCCAGAGTCTTGTGTAAGTCAATACCTGAGTAGGTGACCTCCCATCAGGGAATCTACGTCCATTGCCCTAGGTACTTCTTATGGCTGTTTATTCAGTTTAGGACATGGCTTCTATAGTCCAAATTGCTGTGGTGGCTTTCTCTAGTAGTGCCCTCTCTTGGACTCTGGGTGGTGTCCTTTTGTGGTCCCAGATTCCTCCAGGTGGGGCTGCTGTAAGTTTGGTTGGGTTGGAACCTGCACAAAATTTCCGTGCTTCAGTCACCCAAGTTCTCTTAGACAGGGTGCTCCTAGGCCTCTTCCTTAGTCTCCTTTGGACAGGAAGATGGTGCTTGCTTCCTGGTGCCTGCCTCAGATGGCAAGATGGTAATCCTTCCCCTCAGGTAAGGAGGCAGCTACCTCTTGCCTCTTCACCAGTCAGCCCTGAACTGAGCCAAGCTCTCTCTTTTCCTCTCCCCTCCAGTTCTGGCATTGGCTGAAGATATAACAGGGTAGGGCCAGCTGGCCCAAAAGGCTCTCTAACCCCTTCTGTGCTGGTGGGAGGTTTCTCTGTTTCATGACACTGAGTTTAGACATGTAACCACTAGTGCCCATTATCTCCAATCCAATGGGATGGTAGAAAGTGGTGTAAAACTCAAAGTGGCAACTGAAAAAGGATGCAGAGTCTCATTTGTACTTAGTACTGTTTAACTACAGCAGGGCACCAGCGAAACATGGTTTGTCATCTGTGGACATTCGTTTAACAGATATCTGAGAACTAGAATACCTGTAATGATAGATGCTGATGCCAGAGGAACTGGGGATTTGTAGAAGTATAAAGAGGCAGATAAAGCAAAACAAACGAACAAAAAGAGCAGTATGATTTGGGGTCCTGAAAGCAGCAAACATTTCACGGAGATGACATAGTGTGCATCTACGATGGCGACAAATGGTTGTAAACAACATTGGTGTTATATGAGATTGTTATCCCAGCTGAACATTTACCGTGGAGGAATAGCTGACACCTTCTACTGCTTCCACTATGGATGGAAATAAGAGGCTCTGAATTTGTCGCTTTGCCTGAGAACATCTCAGTTAGGCAACAACCACAATAGGTCAAGACACCCAAACCCCAAGATATGATATTGCCAGAACAAATGGTGATATCACCCGCTTTTGGAGTCCTGAGTGCAGGCAACACAGGGACAGCTATTGAGAGTGGACCCTGAGTAATTACCAAGGGGGGAAGGGCTCCTTTCTGCTCATGTCTCCATGGCTGTTGATCACTAGCCAGGCCAGCATATACTCATTGCTCACTAGCACTATTTGAAAGTATGCTAAGACATATGTACAACTACAAAGAGATTTGTATGCACATTAATTTACTCATTTCTGGGCCCATATTGCATCATTGTATGCACTCTTCAAAGAGAAAATGCATTTACAGTCAATAAATTTTTCCAAGAATGTTATAATGGAGATTAAAGCATGATCTGGGCAGATCCATCAGGTGGATGGACTTGATCTGGTGGACTGTTTTCATCATTAATGCAATGATCCTACAGTCTAAGAAGAACTGGAAGAGGACAGGAAACCTTAAAGTCTGCTCTATAATTGCTCACATATAACAAATTCCTTTCCTCGTTATCAATACACTGGAAATTGCTCATGAATGACTCCTTAACTATGATAGAACTAAAAGCCGACAGAATTAAGCATGAAACGTTGATTAATGTAATTAAATATAATTTAGTACACTTATACCATGTTATTAACTCTTGCTAATAATGGATAATTTAACAATATCGAGTACAGTATCTTACCATATGGTTATAATGAATTATAAACCATTAATCTGAAGTGTTAATCAAAAGTGCGACACAGAATTCAGCTAATTTTAAATTTGGATTCACAAAGCAGAACCCAGTCATTTGTTAGTTACTTTGTTTGACAGTGAGATATTTTTCTCATCCAAATTATTATTTCATGTTTCTTTACTGAAGTCTTACTAAACCCAATTAAAAGGCCACTTTATTTCTTATTTCTTCCAGGAATAATGGTCACATTTGAGAGAAATTCCAGCTGTATTCCACTATTCTAAGTATAGGAAATATCTACCAAACTTCTCTCTCAAAGTCCTCCAAGGAAGAAACTTTGTAATTAGAACCATTGTGTGTTATTGAATTAGATCACTCTTTAATTAAACAAACTGATATATACCTAGAAAATGATCCTGACTCAATGATGTCAATAACATGGTCTTTAGCCATGAACTGCCATCAGCTGTAGATAAGTCAAAAACACAAATAAACATGATTTTATAAGATACTCTGTATATTGTATTCACCATTAGAAAGTTCATATTTGACCTCACTTACCATACAATGTTACATGACAAAACTTCAGTATTTCCCTATACTTTAAGTAGGAAACATGGTAAATAGATAAATTACTTTTGGGATCAGTGAATTGTAATTTAGTTTTTTAGTCTTCCAGAAAAAAAAAAAAATCAGAGATACACATTTATCCCATATTGTGCTATTGATAGCAAAAAATAAATTAAACCAATCTAAGTACATAAGTACTCGCCTGGCCAATCCTGTAACCAGAACTGGAGAGGGGCACCCCACCCTGGCACCGGGGATTCTGCCCAACCAGGCGGCTTTGCTGAAGGGCCCCACCATATCCATAGCCACCACCTGAAAGATTCCTCTATGATGGGCAGGGGCCTCAGGACCGCATTAATAACAGAACCTTTCAGTTCGTCACTAGAATTCTAATGTCCTCCTTTGTTTATTTGCTGTATAAAGAGGAAGCAAGAAAAACAAGACCTAGTTTAGAGCTTAATTCCAGGTCTGACTCAAGCTTTACGGGGAAACAAAAATATTTGATCCGGTAGTCATTTTTCCGTAGAGACCGTACCGTCTATCTGAGCTACTCTATAAGCAAGGCAGCACTGTTCCCTTATTATATTCAGTCAGAGAGCCAAGCATTCTTCTCAGCCTCCCTAAACTATGCAAATAAATCCCCTAGAGTCCTTCTCCCTAACCCCAATATCTAGATTTATGCCATTTCATGTTATTATGCAAACCTGGACAGTGTGCATCAGGGTCTGTTTTGCTCATTACTTCCCTCAATCTACTAAAGCCCATAACTGGCATATTTTCATAGAACCATAGAAAATCAGGGTTGGAAGGGGCCACAGGAGGACAACTAGTCCAACCCCCTCCTCAAAGCAGGACCAACCCCAACTAAATCATCCCAGCCAGGGCTTTTGTCAAGCCGCAGCTAAACAACCTCAAGAGATGGAGATTCTACCACCTCCCTTGGTAACCGATTCCAGTGCTTCACCACCCTCCTAGTGAAAAACATTTTCCTAATATCCAACCTAAATCTCCTCCACTGCAACTTGAGTCCATTGCTCCTTGTTCTGTCATCTACTACCATTGAGAACAGCCTAGCTCTATCCTCCCTGGAACCCCCTTCCAAATAGTTAAAGGCTGCTATCAAATACCCCCTCATTCTTCTCTTCTGCAGACTAAACACGCCTAGTTCCCTCAGCCTCTCCTCATAAGTCTTGTGCTCCAGCCCCCTAATCATTTTTGTTGCCCTCCGCTGGATTCTCTCCAACTTGTCCACATCCTTTTTGTAGTGTGTGGTCCAAAACTGGACACAATATTCGGCATTGGGGAGGCCGCATTTGGAGTAGAGAGGAATAATCATTTCCCTCGATCTGCTGGCAATACTTCTACCAATGCAGCCCAATATGCCATTAGCCTTCTTGGCAACAAGGGCACACTGTTGACTCATATCCAGCTTCTTGTCCACTGTAACTCCAGGTCATTTTCTGCAGAACTCCTGCCTAGCTTGTCAGTCCCCAGTCTGTAGCTGTGCATGGGATTCTTCCATCCTAAATGCAGGACACCACACTTGTCCTTGTTGAACCTCATCAGATTTCTTTTGGCCCAATCCTCCAATTTGTCTAGATCACTCTATATCCTATCCCTACGCTCAAGCGTATCTACCACTCCTCCCAGATTAGTATCATCTGCAAACTTGCTGAGGGTGCAATCTACCCCATCCTTGAGATCATTAATGAAGATGTTGAACAAAACTAGCCTCATGACCGACCCCATGGCACTCCGCTTGATATCAGTTGCTAACTAGACATCAAGCCCTTGATCACTACACTTTGAGCCTGCCCATCTAGCCACTTCCTATCCACCTTATAGTCCGTTCAGCCAGCCCGTACTTCTTTAACTTGCTGGCAAGAATACTATGGGATACCACATCAAAAGCTTTGCTAAAGTCAAGGAATATCACATTCATCACTTTCCCCACATCCACAGAGCCAGTCATCTCATCATAGAAGGCAATCAGGTTGGTCAGGCATGACTTGCCCTTGGTGAATCCATGCTGACTGTTCCTGATCACCTTCTTCTCCTGCAAGTGCTTCAGAATGGATTTCTTGAGGACCTGCTCCATGATTTTTCCAGGGACTGAGGTGAGACTGACTGGTCTGTAGTTCCCTGAATCCTCCTCCTTCCCTTTTTAAAAAAGTGGGCACTATATTTGCCTTTTTCAAATTGTAATAGCATATTAGATTTGGTACTGCTCTTCTGCCCCCACATTGTTAGGGTTTGTGTGACTTCATTCATTCTTGGACTCTTTTTCTCTTAGACAAAATTTTAAATAATGTCCTGTATGCATGTTAGAATGATTTGAAATTACCATGGGGAAGGACAAATAAAATAACTAGAGGTGTAAAGGAGACCATGAATATTAAGAGAAAAAACAACGAGAGTTCTGTGGCACTTTAAAGACTAACAAATGTAATATTTGCAGGCATAAGCTTTCAAGAGACTTCAGCTCTATTCTTCAGATGCAGTAGAGAGCTGAAGTCTCTCGAAAGCTTATGTCTGCAAATATTACATTTGTTAGTCTTTAAAGTGCCACAGAACTCTTGTTGTTTTTGCTGTATACAGACTAACACAGCTACCCCTCTGGAAATATTAAGAGAGCTGATCTTTGAGTCAAATGCTTCGACTACTTTTACAACAACCTTAAAGAACTTCCTGTTCCATGCTAGTGGTCAAGGGAGCAACATCTTAGAATGAACTTCAATACCAACTTGGAAAGGCATTATTATTAAATATTTATATTGCAGTACCACTTAATCAGGGACATTGTACAAATACATAAGACTACACAGTGTCTGCATCAAAGAGTTTACAGTCTAAATCAAAACATTGTGCAACAGAAGAGCATAACGTGATAAGAGGGAAGGGAAGATGAAATATAAGAACAATAAGATCACCTGTTTATAGAGTTTAGCTTGTAAATAGTCTGAAGAAACAGAATATTCCCAATAATTTGCAATTATATAGTAATTTGGAATAAATACTATACCAGCTTAATCTAACCATCACGGTGTGCTGATTTCTTGCAGACCTAACAGAAGAAGTGGGTCTTGAGGGGCAGCTGGGTAAACTCACATGATGATCCCTTCCTCTTACATTGACTGCCCCATTTATGAATGTGAGAAACATTTCTGAGAGGTGCAGTCACACCAGGCTGCCATTTCTTCCAGTCCCCTTAATTGGAGAATGGGCTTGTCACATTTTCAGCACAAAGCCTTACTGGCACCAGGCCCAGAACATGTCATCTTAACCATTGTTATGTATTTTCCTACACAATAGTGAAGTGACAACATTTTTGCTTATTTTCAGTACACAGAAATCAAAAACAAAAGAAGCAGAAAAGTGGGACTGGATAGCTTCATTTGGGGAACACAAGAATCCTGCGCCAACCACAGACAACACGCAAACTGTTCTCCTTTGATGGTAGTCTGAGATTAGACAATAAATGACTTTGCTGGTGTGAATTTAGGTCTCAGTGGTGTGTACTTCATTATTTACACAGCTTGCAATTTATGGGGCAAAATGAGCTAAGTCCAGATGAACATGAATACTATAATATCTTGTCACTCAGGCAGAAAACAGCTGTCAATTGAGGGATCATTCTGAAGATACTATTATTAATCATTTCTGCATTATAGCAATGTACAGAACAACCAACATCTATCTTCCTTTCTCTCACTTTTAAATTTCTCATACAAACAAACACAGATAAAATTCAACAGGTAATGATTTAATTTGAAAAAGGAGATCATTCAAGAGGTATGTAATAATGGAAGTTGTGTGCTGCACAGAATATGTAAATAAGCCATTGAAAATGCAAGTATCAGACTAATTTCTAATACAATACTTATCAAAAGAAAAGTTGAAATGGGATCAACACATAAAACAGAGTAAATTGAAGTCATGTCCCTCTGAATGCCTGATCCAGTTCAGATTTTTACAAATTAGACTGTGCTGTGCTTTTTAATTTTAATTGCTGGGATAAACATAAGTTAAATGACTTATTATATAATGAATTACCTTCTCTGTGCAGGATGAGCATTGTCAGATGCTTTGACAGTGAGAGCATAGGACCTTCCTACTGACAATACAACTCCTGGAGCGATGGTGATAAGGCCCGTTCGGTCATTAATAATGAAGTCTCCCTGGTCCCCAGCCAGGATTTCGTATATAATCTGCCCGTTTGGCCCTTGGTCTGCATCTATGGCACTGAGCTGCAATTGAAAATCAGAATGTAAATACTCAGGATTCAACCTTCCATTCTATTTTATTTTCTCTCAAAAAGGGATCTTGCTTTGGAGGAGAAAGTTGTCAAAGCAAGAAGAAACACTGCATTTACGGACTAAAAATATTGTATAAAAATGTAATTTAAAATTAGAACATTATGAAACGAGTAAAAGAAAATCTTGCATCAGGAAAAAACCCCAAAACAATCAACCCTGAGTTTACTTAGGGTAGTAAGTAAACTACAAAATCTAAGCAGTAATGAAAGTCTAATTAATACAACATGATGTTTTCTTTATTAATAGGAATTTCTGCCATTGCCATAAAAAAGGAACTCATGTAATTTACAAGAACAGAATAAACCTTTGAATTGGGGTTCTGAAATTTACTCATGGAAAGGTTCCTGATCTCGGTCTTCCTTAAATGTGCATTGAGACAGTGCTGATGCTGCCAAAAATTATAGTAGTCAAGTCTTGCATAAAAACCTCTTCATGTTAGCTTGGGGAACAATGGCATTATTACTTGAGGAGTGTGGCGTGTACCATAGACTAATTAGTTAACCAAGTACAGGTGAAATGATAAAGGTGCACACACATGCATACACTATCAGAGACAGACACACGGTGCACAGGCAATCCAAAACCATTTCTTGCAACTCTGTCTTTTATAATTTTATGGGAGAAATGTCAAGTTCTGATACCCAGGATGTGCAGTTCTGATATTTTATGGACTAGAAATGGGACTTTATGCCATAGGAAATGGCAAATTTCTATCTTTGCAATGAGATACTCTAGAGTAGAAGCAAGAGCTGTTGTGCATTACCAGTATATGATATGCACGCGCACACACATACTATATATATGTCTCTGATAGGAGACATAGGGAATGTTGGGGTTTTTTTTTAACCAAGTGTACTAAGGTGACTTGGAATTACATGTAGATCCTGTATTGAATAGACATTGTTAATATTATCAATGCACTAGATTAACACAACAGACATATATAGAACAAGTAGGCAGTGTTTTAACTTCAGTTGCTTGGGACTCAGAAAGAATGTATTTGTTGAGAACAGATCAAAAAAGCATGCACATTTTAGCATTTCTCCTTCCATATGCAGAATGAACAGATTATTCCATAAAGAGAACAGAAATATCTATACATAAATCCATCATATACATGGTTTACAATTCAGTTCAATGGCTCTGAGCTTCTCCACTATATGAATTGTTCCAGCACCCCTGGGGTGAGGGAAAGGGCTATAACACACAGGCAGAGTGAACAGTGTAATGGCAGCAAATGTCATATTAATTCCTTGATTGGGGGGCGGGGGAGGAAGTGGTAAGGAGAGAGGAGGGACTTGTTAAATGTAAAGTTAAATGAAGGGAGTTTGAACACTGAAGGGAAGAAAAGTGAGGGAAACAGAGCAGAGGGGAGAGAATAAAAAGGGGAAGTGTGGAATGAAACTGAGGCAAAGAGATTGAGGGGAGGGGAAGGAAGAGGGTTGGAGCAAGCAGCAAATCAGCACAGAGCCTACAAACTGCAGTAAAACTGTAGAAAGTTCTCTGAATGTCTGATGGTCCCTAATTTGGCTACTTCTGCAGCTTCTCAATAGCTGCATCTTTGGCTGGTTCCTCTCTGCAGTTTTTCCCCAAACTTGGTAGTGGGTAGGGAGGCACCACCTGGGACCTAGTTTCACACAGTGTTTGCCTGTGTGGGGGCCTCTACAGTTCTCGGTCTGGTGTGTGTGTTGTGCTAGGTACTGGAAACTCCAAATATATAACCTATGAATTCCAGTACCTTTTGATTGATTAATGGTGAATACTTTCTTCCCACGAAACAGGTATTTTGTTGATATAGACAGCTCCTAACAAATTAGTTGATGCAAAATCCTAGAACATGTGTTACTTCTAAATATAGAGCCTGGAAGCAGCCAATACATGCAATGTGGCATATTGAAACCTTTTGGCAGCCAGCCATACAGCATGTGCTGGAAGTAATGTCCATTAGCTCACCTTCCTGGGTGAACAGCAATGAAATGAAAGTGACAAACAACCAATTTCACATCTCCATCACTTGCTGCTCATGTTTGGTGTTGGGCAGCAAAAGGTATGAAGCAGCAATAGGCATCAGTGGCTACCGGAGAAGAACAGCAGGGGATGTGGAAAACTATAAGTATTGACACTATGCAACTCTGACTTCAGCAGTACTCCCCTGCTGGGCTCATTCAGAGAAGCTTGAAAAAGTAATGGCTCCTTTGGAGCTTCCTGCTGGCCCATCTGCCTTCCTGCTCTCACAGCCCCTAATGCAGCCACAGAGTCAGCAAACATGGAGGCAGACTCAGGTAATTGTCTGTGAACCACAAATCCTCTTCTTTGTCCCTGCAACACTCATGTTGGCAGAAGCATACATGGAGGGGGCTTATCAGCGGCCTATCACTCAAATCCTCTCCTGGATTAGAATATAATGTAACCAGTTAATCAACATATTATTACACCACCAGCCCTGGTCATGTCAAAGCAGCTCAGAGAACATTATTCAGAACCTTAGAGCCATCTGCTCCCAAGACCCCTTGTAAAAGGGGAACAAGGAGGAGGAAAACATACACAGAATTCTCCCCCTAGAGTAAGCAGGAAGAGTACAACCAAAGCAATAGTATGGAAGATAATTGTATTTACATATGATTCTAAGCTACTTTGAGTGAATAAAACACTGAGGGATGTAGGTGGTTTTTTCAGAATATTGATAGATTACATAAATAGGCTCAGGAGAATATCAGTTTTAATGTGCAGAGTGATGCACTTAGTTAAAAACAATACCCACGTTCAGTATAGTATAAATGAACTGAATTAATTACTTAATTAATAGGATAAAAGAAAATGATCTGGATGTATTGGTAGATCCAACATTCAAATCATGGGTTCAGGATGCAGCAGGTGACAGAAGATTATTAATGCTGTTGCACACTAATCTAGTTGTCAAGTCAATCCTTTCTTAAGAAGCAACAGTGGATTAAATAAGGTACAGATAGTTATAATTAACTGTACCTAAAGTAAAATGCATTGACCCTGAAATTAAAGTGCATTATTGTCTTCACATACAGTCTAGCAATATAAGCTGCATTTCCAGTGAACAAAGATATGTTAGAAACTTTTTAAAATTAAACTATCATATTCAGCTCATTTAAAGTTTATTTTGAACTATCTTTGTGATACACACGTCATTAAAATAGGCAAAGCTCCTTAGAGCTTTGAGAGGTAGCATGGTATCATACTCAGGTCGAATGTCTGAAATTTTTTAAATAATGAACCTCTTCAATTGTTTTCAAAATAGTGAGCAACTCTTGTTGGAAAGTCATTAAGCGAATCAAAGTGTGACACATTGTCCTTGGAACACACTTCTCTAACTTTGTGCTTTCTTACCGAATTTTGCATAGGATATCCTATAAACTGTGTAGTTTCATACTTGCTCTACATTCCATATGATAATGCCTGTGGTGTTTCAACATAATGCCCTATGATGCTTAGATGAAGACACCACATTAAAATACATCACATAAAATCCACTTTTTATACTCCCTTAGGGTTTTCAGAAGGACCTCCATTAAAAAGCACCAAACTCACTGATGTCACAGCTTTTTATATCTTAAACATCTCTCAAACTGCATATTCCTTTAATCAAACATTCTGCACTTACCCTGTACAATTGTTCATACTCATTAACCTCCAAAAGAAGAGTTACTATAAAACCTTGATGACATAGTTAAAGTGTTACAATAGCCTTCCCCACTGAGCTCCAACAATAAAAACACACAGAAGAAGAAAAATAAATCTCTGCGAAATCTGAGGTCCTAAGCATTTAACTTCATCAGTTTGGGCAGGGCCAGTTGTTACCGTGACAGTATGAAAAGGGAAATCAGTTGAATATGCAAATATATAAATTAATAAGGTTAATTACATCTATAAAAAAGAGGCTTTGAAAATGTAAAGTAATCTGAATAACACTCTGGGGGCAAAAAGATATTTGAAAAGTAGAATTGAAGTCCAAGAACTTCCATAGTGCTTTAGAGTTTTGGAAATTCAAATGGCAGGTGTCTTAAGTTGATAGGGCTTCATAGTTAACATGATTTTGGAAATATTTTAATGTCTAAAATATAAAGAAAAAGTAACAGACAACAGGATTTATTCTACTTCCTCTTGCATGTCCCTTACATGCAGTAATAGTAGTTTTACTACCTTAAAAATGTAAGAAGAGTAATAATTTTGCAATCACATGGTTTACTGCTACTCAACCCAGCAAGAGCTAGTTTTATGGCAGGTAGCCAAAAAACTATAAAAAGAAATATTAACATCAAGTCTTATAAAGTCATATACTTGATAAGTATACAAACTCTGATCAGCCTTAATCACTTGAAGGAAGGAACTGACCTATTTCATTTGACCTGGATCCCTTTTGAAGTGCCAGTTTCAGGGAATTTTTTATGAAGCTAACAAACTATCGATGATCATCGATACTTTTAGTGATCCCACATCTGTCACAAACTAAGTGGTTCAGTCAAGTTGGTCTAAATCTCAAATGCCATACATGATTAGCTCCTGCTGACCTAAACTGAACTCTACAAATATTATCCTCCAAGCTAGTTTGTCTCCCAAACATCCATACTTGGAATGATCGTTCCAGTCAA
Source organism: Emydura macquarii macquarii (assembly GCF_026122565.2). NCBI lineage: Eukaryota > Metazoa > Chordata > Testudines > Chelidae > Emydura > Emydura macquarii. Next base: position 17,544,643 of record NW_027131527.1, on the reverse strand, counting down.
GCAAATCTGCTTCTCCAAAGTCATATTAAATTAGTACAAATTTATTTTAGCATTATGGGTAATGTTATGGAAATGAATGTAAACAATACAGCTGAGTCATTTGGAGCCATATGCCACTGAGGACTGCCATGATTGGTCTGCCAAAGCTTAGACAGCAGCCAGGCACATTCTTAATTTTTTCTTGGGCTCACCAGTGTGATTGAACCATTGCTTCTGCCAGAAAAAGTGCATCTAATCCAACATATACTCAGTCAAATTACTGATTTGGACTAATCAAGTGTAATACTAATTAGAGCATAACAAATTACTGTTTAAAGTCCTGCTCTTAGATACACAATTTCACTCAACTCCTTCCCATTCCAACCAATCACTTGGAACCATAGATCAAGCTTACATATTACTGAATTTATTGATGCATGCAAGGAAACCTGATTTTACAAAGGTTTCAAGGGGTATGCAATACTTTTTTAAATGAAAAGTGTCAACAATTAGTTTTGGGTTCAATACAAAATTCAGACATGGGACCAGATATGAATTTCGGTTAATGTAGAGGCTCATATACTTCTACTTGTTTAACTGAGCTAAAACATTTGAGATGTGCTCCTGTGACCAAATTCAGTTATCTTGTATCTAACTTCTTATGCTCTCAGTTGTCTGCAACTAACAGCTTAGTTTATAATAATATCTACCTTGTGCTTAGAAACTATTATGCAGGAATGCCAGAGACAGACACACAGGTGTCTGTAAACAAGTACACGCAGAAAATTTTAGGTGCATTATGCCAGGATATTTTATTAAAATTTAGCTCCAAATGCTCACAGAATTCATTGCAAGATGCAAGTTTAAGAAATCAATAGGAACAAAGACATGACACACTGCAAATACAAAAATGTATAATTTACAATATAGGATCAACAAATTTGGTCTTCAAAAAAAAAGATTCTTAACAAATTGTCAGTATTAAGTGTGCACTGGATTGTAATATCCTTCTTTACATATTGTCTGTGTCCTACATGAAAAATGCTGATTGCTTAGAAGATAAGGAGTTCAGTTTTCAAGCATGTGACATTTAAGATGATGGTCAGACCATCCACAAAGAGATGATAGTTTATTTTATTAATTTTGTAAATAAAATTAGCTGCAACAGAACTAACAACACACTTTACAACCATTTATACTGCAGGCAAGAGACAATGCAGATGTTTCCACATGCAGATCTATTAATGCACTACCATTTCTGATCTTCAGCACCATGTCTGGCCATCATGACCATGCATGGCAAGGAGTGTGGTGTTTTTGCGCTATACACATGCAGGAGCTAGGAGAAGACCAAGACCGTTTTTAATTCTGACCTGAGGTAGGATTTATTTAATGTCTCTAGAGGTGAACAACTAATGCACTAATCCACTGCCCTACTTCTCCTTTTTTTTTTTTACCTATAAACATATTTAACTTTTTTGATGACAATATGCAGTATAAAGTCTTCTGAACACGGACATATTCATCAGATAAGAAAACAGGAAGTAATTAAGATAAACTAAAATTCATTACTTTTTTTCATACATTTAAAATACAGTTTCAGAGAAGAAAAGCAGTGTATACTCTTCAAGGGAACCTAAGGAATTATTTTGTAAACAGAATAAAAATACAATACAAAAAATACAATAAAAATCCCTTTTGTAGCTTTCAAAGGCCAAGAAAGAATTTTGCCCCCTAAGGCAAATTTATGCAGAGATCTAGCTGCCCCCCCCCCAAATCTCTCAGCTCTGTCATTTTCTTGGTTATTGTTCTCTGTTCCTTGCTGATTTCTTTCCTGTACATTTACTTCATTTTATTTCCAATTATATGTTATATATAGAAATGAAAGATGTCTAATTACATAATGACATGGTGTGAATCATTTACATGATCTGTTTAAAGTATAATTTTATCACAACTACACACTCCATTTATTAATATGCAACTCATTTAATCATCTGAATTATCATAGACAAACATTACCAAGAGCAATGGTAATGATGGCAAACAGAACAGAAAAATCTACAAGAAAAAAATAAGAAGAAGAATAAAAAGACCCTGAAGTTAACCAGTATACATTTAGGCTATTTAGAGAAACTAAGTGAAAATAATGATCACATATTTCATTGTTTAAAATTATAGATTTATTCAATAGCTAATTTCTCAGTTGTGGAATGCTGTTCAGTTTCTAGAAAAGCAGACAGAATGGACTAAGAAGAAATTTTCAAGATGGATAGGACATTAAATCTATCTCCCACAGCACAAATAATATTTTTTAAAAAAATGTAACTATTCAAAATACCATTCTCAGGAAGAAAATACCCTCAATCCTCCAAAACAGTCTTAAGATCACAATTCTCAGGATGGACTTCCTAAATAAAAGAAATCCTAGGGAATTCTGACTTTGCCTTTCTCCCAACACTACCATACCAGTCTCTATTGAAGAGAGAGTTCTTAATTCTTTGTTTTGAATGATGTGCCCCTCTTCCTATGTGCTCCTTTTCCTGCTTCTATGAAAGTGGCAAGTTCCCGCGCTACAGCGCTCCATTCTTTTCTAGCAATTCTGTAGAAGCTACACTGTAGGGGATCCACAGACAGGTCAGGTTACAATACAGGAGCCAGAATGCACCCTCGACCAAGCCCACCGAGAAAGCCAGCAGAAGTTACTATAACCAGAGACTGTATTCATTTCCAGTGGCTTGCCCACTCCAATTGAATTAAGGGGAATGGAGTAAGGGGCACCAGCAGTGGTACAAAGGTATAGGGCTTCTCCGCTGATGGCCCTGTGATTTTGGTGCATCCCCAGAAATCTATCTAGTTCTTGAGCATGCATCAGGGCTTCTTCCATAGGGGTAGGGAAAAGCCATTAACTACCCCACTCCCCACAGAAGTAAATTTATGAGCTTGTAATTAATCTTTTCTCTCTTATGCAGTTATTCTTGGGTAGTAGAGAACAGCACTCTTCATTTTTTTAAGGATGCAACAGGGTAGTAATATGAAATTCATTCAATTAACTACCCACAAAATAATTATCAGTATTAAAATCAAAATGATTTTCCAACAAAATAACACATTCACAAATAGAAGTGTGCTTTCAAATACTTTCAATTTCAATTTATGGCAGTTATTAAACCAAAAAACCCCCATATTTTTGTGTAGAAACCTCCATTTTTCATTATCTTCTGGATAGTCAATGTCCCATATCCCTGGCTTTGGTGAATTTACACTTGGTGCAGCTTGAGCCACCGCAAACTACACTGGCAGAGGCAATCCTATGAGGACTCCTCCACTGACAGAGAATATGGCAGAGCTGTGTGTGTCAGCAGGAGACAGCAGGAGAGGGAGACAGGGAGACAGCAGGAACTTCCTATGCTGGGAGTCCTTACCACCCTATGCAAGTGGCAAGTTCCACATTTAGGGCTGGTCTGAGATCCCTGTGACACAAAGTGGACTTTAACAAGGCCCAAGTACGCAGCCCAGATTTTACTTGTGTTTGTTTAATCATAATACAACACCATTCTTTTGGCTTTCAAGCTTTAAAAGCAAACTGGCCATTATATGAAAACAATTAAATGAAATTAATACATTGGAGTAGGAATTAGGGTTTCTGTAAAAGGACTAAGAGCTTACAGATTAATCGTTTTATTGATTATCTCTCTAATGCAACCAGGTGACAGAGACACCGTTTGCTTGTGTGTAAACTGCTATTCGATTAGAGGGACTCAGTGAGGTCAGTGCTGCTTTTTCTGACCTATTTTCTCTGACTGCAGTAAGTGGTTTTACAGACTAAACAAATGTGACCTGAGTCATTTTCCTTTTGAATCGAAGCTGATCATCATCTCAAAGGAAGTAAGTGTCTTAAAAACAATTCTAAAGCAATTATGAGGTAGTGCTGTAGAATGAAATGCTTTGTGACATGTACATACAGATGAGAAGATGATTTTTACTGAAATAATTAATACCGAATTCAGTCTTATAAAAAACTGGTTAAAGTTTCTCTTTTTAAAGAAATAATGTTAAACAAAACTAATAGTCCGATTCATCAGAATCACAAGTCTGCCTTATTGGCCCATGAAACCTCCACAGGCCTCCTAGAATCCACATATGTCAATGCTATTCACAATTCCAGAGGAACAATAGTGTCTGCAGAACACTGAATTAAAGACTCCATGTTGGCAGGTGTAAGAGACAAGGTCAACAAGTACCCAAATTTCTTGATACAGAAGTAAGTTACTTTTCAACTGACCAAACTATTATTCATTATTAGATTATAGTAGCTCTCAGAGAGAGGCCCCAATAAGAATCAGAGCTTCATTGCACCGACACTTTACAAACACATTATAAAGACAGTTCCTGCAACAGATGTATGTATTTATTTGAAAGCTATCAGAGCCTGGACTTATCCAGCTCTACCACCCTTACAGCATTATAACATGGTGTGATCTGGAAGTATGCTCACTTTAGATCTGCAGAGAGAGGTAAGGGGAGGAGAAAACGTACCATCAGAACTCCCAGGTTTTGCTTTACTTTATTTTATTTGTAATTCTGGCCAGCTAGAAATCATGCCCAGAATCTACCAGCCCACTCCTTTCCACCCACACTACCTGCAAACAGAATAAATTTACGCTAGACCTAGTTCAGGCATAACTGCTGCTAGCTGCTGCGGGTATGTCTTCACTGCCACAGTGGCAGGCATCAATGCAGCAGCATCGATTGAGCGGGTCTGTGTAGAAAGGCGTAAAGGTGTCAACGGGAGGGTGTCTCCCCTCGATGCAGCGCCATGAAGATGCCGTGCTATGTGAACGTAAGCACGTCAACGGGAGATACGCAAGCTCTGCTATGTAGCTTGCACATCTCCCATCTACTGCCACCACCAGTGTAGACCAGCCCTGAGAGAAACTCACCTGGTTCCAACAAACCCTCGCTAAGTGACTGTGCTCCCTGATTAATTAGAAGAGCCAAATGATCACCATATAAGCCCTGTAGCAACAGCAGCACAGTGTGTGCTCAATTCATTCCATGCTCCCCAAGCTGTGCCATATCTGCTTCCTGTCCAGCCATTGCTGTTCTCCAGCCCTAGTCCACGCCTACTCTATCTCTGAACTCCTGACTCTAACCACTGGCTTGCCTCCTGACCACATCTGCAGCTCTGCCCTTGGATTCTGCTCTGCCCACTAGGTGTCCACTAGCACTGCCTACACCTTGTTGTAGGACAGCTGCCCAACTGTATTTACCATTTACACTTACACCTAACTTTCAATCTTCTTTCCCTGGGTAGCTCCCTGAGTTGAATACCAGAACTGATTTAGTTCTTCTTGCTTTCATCGCAACATAGCTGGAGGCCACAGAGCAGAACGTCAGTGAGAGATGATGAATAACACTCTCAGCAGTAGTACAGTTTTAATCTTTTTCCTCAAAAGCTTTGTTTTAAATGATTCAAAAGCAAAGGATTCTGACACAAACAAGCCACTCAGGACAGTGAACATTCCCAGCTTCTTAGCTAAGAAGCTTACCCTAGGAAGGGAGCACCACTTGCCCTCTATCTTTACATCCCTCCCCTTATACCCAAGTTAACCCCCAGGCCCTGGGGTTTGAGGAGCACCTTTCTCCTCAATGGATCAGCCTCCTAAAGAATTTGCACCTGCAGTGTCCTGAAGTTTGCACAGGTTAGAACAGTGTAGCAAGTACCCCCTAACTTCTGAAAATTTTACTAAGTACCCCAACACTCAGTTTTGCACTGGATTTTATATTTACAGACTAATGTGAGCCATATGTTGGAAGAAGTGCTGAGTATCTAAGGCCGTGATATGACAGATGTCAGATCTAGTGTGGGTAGGGTTACCATCTTTACATCAGGGGTGCACAACTCAAGTATGTACTTGGGCTAGAGGTGATGTTGGCCAAAGCTAGGAGGCTTTGAGCAGCATGCCAATACTGGGGAATATAAAGCGCCATGCCAAATTTTTTTGCCATAGATTTGAGAGGAGAAAGGAGTGAGAGAGAGAGAGACAGGAAAAGAGGGTAACTGGTAAAATCTGGGGCTCTCATAGTTGTCAATTTCACTGACAAGTTTTCTGGGCACTGGGCTTTGCCAGGGAGGGAGGCTGCCACCTGGGCAAGTTGCAGGAGCCTGCTGGGAGCTGTGATTGTGTGGGAAGCGGGGGCTGCTGCCCACCTCCCCCAGAAGCTGTGGGCTGCTGCCTACCTCCCTTTCACTCTGTTTTTCCTCAGGTCCCCCTGCCTGTGTCTCGCGTACCCCCAGGAGTACGCATACCACAGGTTGAGAAACTATAGGTTAGAAGACTGAAAATGGCTGCAGGTGAAGAAGAACTACAACGTGTAAGCCACTCAAAACATCCCATCTCTCTATTTATGAAATATGGTGTTCTAGCAGAAGTTTTAAAAGGACACTGTGGCTGGTCTACTTCATCCCAAATATCATGAAGTCTAACCAATGGCATCCCACAGCACTCTAAAGGCCACACCTTCGTATATAAACCATCTGCTCTTCATAAGTGGTGTTATCAGATTAGATTGGCTTCTGGTAATTGTATCTGAGTCACAGCATACTGAACAAAACACAAAAATAACCGTAAGGGTCTGGGGTATAGACAGTCTGGCCTAGTAGTCACTGCTGGGCTGGTGTCACAAAGACAATGACAACCGTGAAGCGGTAGTCAGCAAGCAGAGATCAGAGTAGATGCTAGAGCCAAGATCAAAAGACAAGAGTTAGGGTCAGACCAGCAGAGTTACCAGGCTGATGGGATCAGAGACGGGAAACCAGAAGGCGATGCAAGACCTGGAGCCGCAGTAAACCAGACATCTATATGGTTGCCCACACAGCTTTCTGGGGCACACTTCAGATTAAATAGTAAGCAGGGCCAATCAGAGGGCTGTAGGGTGCTATCACTGCAGCCCTTTTGGGTGGTACTTTCTGTAACATCTAATCTCCACTGTGCTCCTTGAAAGTGACTCTGCATCACCTCCCAGTGGTCAGACAGGTGCCCTAGGAAATGCAGACCTGGGTTCTAGTCTTCCAGATACCTATGGTAATTAACTCTGTAAAAGCAAGTATCTCTTATAATATGGGAATATCATATCATGAATTATGGAAGCTTTTTGTTTCCCTTAGAACTCACAAGATGATCCTCTTGTACTATAAGAACATTCTCCTGTGATCACATTTTAATGCATATAATAACAAACACAATAAGCACTAAGCTTTTTCACACATTACTTAACTTTCCTCAACTTAATAAATAGTACAATAAAATAATTGTATATACCAAAGCTCATCCTAGTATTGCATTCATAAATACAACTATAGTTTACATTAAACAAAAGGGATGCTTTCTCTATTATGATACCAAAATCTTCTATGTTTTACATTAGTGTGAAATGAAGGCATCAAACAGCATGTAACCAACACTCTATTCCAGTTTTGAACTGCCACATTTAAATAAGGAAAGTGAGACTAAGATTTTTCAAAAGATCCTAAAGAAGTCAGGTGTCTAAATCTTATTGAAATTCAAAGGAAGTTGCATGCCTAATACCATTAAGTTCCTTTGAAATATCCAGTTTGCATCTTTATATTTACATAAACAAGCATTAAACAATCTATTAGGGAAAAACATCAGGAAAAGTATTAAGCAAGTAAAAGAAAATCTGAGAGATGACAATGAATGGAAATATAGCTTTAAAGTTACTTTCTCATTCCAAAATAAAACTTTGGTTACAGCACTGAAAGTAAATCACTTTGCTTGGTTGTTTTCTTAAAGTATCCTTTCAAAAACCCTTAGAACTTCCTGCTCTTATTTTTCACTATCAGCACCAGCAGCAACACTGCTCACAGAAAATCAAAAGAACAAGACAGTAGAGGGAAGAGCACTTTCCTACACTACAGTCTTGCTTTCACTTACTGCTTTCAAAGAAAAGGAATAGCACTCTCTGTCTTTCACAGTGACAGTGTATTAGCATGTTTAAATAAGCTTTGTTCCTTTCCCTTATATGGGATAAGATTTTATCTTTTGACATACATACAATACTAAGTTAGAAAATTGCAATATTAGTCATGGCCAGTTCTCTGAATTTATCCAAGTGGATCCTTTGAAGTATTTTTAACACCTTCCTAATGTGCCAGTATCTAAATTAGGAAACAGACAGAGAATGATTTGCCAAACTTCTAAAGCTTAGCTTTATATTCCATGGTTAGGGGTGAGGTATACCACTACAGATGTCAGCGCTGTCCTTTCACAAAATTATATAGTGTCTTATCATACCTATACATACATGTTTCTTAATAAAGTGATCTGTAATTTGTATTAAATTTGAAAGATATTTAGGACAAATGTTCCTACTGTAGCCCACACATTAGTTGGGTTACAGTTCAGGGCAACTGCACCTGTATGTCCCCTCAGTGGCCAAGCAAAGGCACCCACTTTCAGGATTCCAGCTCCCCAGCTATTGCCTTTCCTGGATAGAGACATATGACCCTGAGCCTTCTGATCAGGTTATTTCTAGGCTGCATACTTCCCTGTCTGTCCTGTGTTATCCCCAGGGTGCCCAAGGAAAACCTGCTTGCTTTCTCTTTAAAGATGGTTAATAAGAATAAGTGTTACAGTTAAAAAGATACCACATAGCACTTCCTACACAAGCCCACTTTATTCTTAAGATAAAAAGCATTAGAGAAAAAATATATTAAAACCAATAAACAAACCTACATGCAGGCCAATAAGATGACCAGAATCCACCTCAACCCTAACCCTAGATTCTGGCAGGAGCAATCCCTTAAACCTCTACCCAAGGGGATTCATTGTGGTTATACATTCATCACCGCTCCAGCTCAGAACAAGCACCCAATCTTATGGGGCATCCGTAGACCCCATCCTTCCAACCCTTCCCAGCAGATTGGGCCTTTTTAACAATGGGGTCCTATCCATTTGCAGATCAGGAAGAAGGCTATGAGCCAGTTTAAAACTAGGCTATTTATACAATAACACTTTCTTTGTCTCTTTGTCCTTCTAGAGTGCAGCTTAAACTAGTATATGCATACCTTTCCAGGGGGTGCCTTCAAAGGGTTCATAAGGGAAATAGTACAATAGCATCCTCCCTCTCTGCTAGAGAATGTATATACAATGCCACAATAGTACAAACACAAACGCATTTTTAATACAATGTACCCCAAAGGCATTAACTTTAATTCAATAAGGTTTAACTTAATCATCAGTCTTTCACAGCTTGTACATACGGTGAGCACACACGGTGAGAACTGAACTCTGCCATGTGGATTAGACAAGAATTTTGCAGACACCACAGTATATTCCTGTTTAACTGAAACCATATTATACAAACACCTTCCTTGTCCCTCAGCATCGGATACCTTCCCTCTGCAGCACGTATCTGATGTTGGGGAAAAAGGAAAGGATTCAGATAACGTGGAAGTTCAGATAACTGAGCACAGACTCCAGGCCAGGACTGAGAGGAGGATGAGCCCCTGGTCACCGGGGAGGCCTTCCTGATGCTGAATGGCTCCTGATGTCTCTATTATCTGAATAAAATCTGTGTCCCCTATGCTATTTGGATAACGGGAGCATACTGTATTTGGTTGTGCTGATGGTCACAGAACAAACCCCACAAAAGACCAGAGAGAAAGGACATCAGAAGTAAGGGCACCAGCGTAAGTTTCAACTACTATGTTGCGCTGGTATGATGCATCTACATTAGGGGCTTGCATTGGTGCACATTTCTCTAATATAGACAGTCCTTAAGTTCCATTCAGTTGGATCTGAACAAACTCATTAAAGGCAACAGGTTTGCAAGAGAATCACTGAAGGCATAATTTTTTTAAAAAAGTATGCTTATGGATGGGTGTTGAACATAGAGGGTGAAATCCTGGACTCATTTGTCCTGTAGAGTCATTATTATGAGCATGAAACAACTCAGCTTGATTCTAAGATCCTAAAGGTAAGTTTGTAGAACTTGCTTGGAGGGGGAAAAAAATCCAGAATTTTAAAAAATTTGTAAACTGAGCATATTTGATACGGAAATCATTAAGGGTGACAATGAACATAGAAACCCAGAAGGCCACTTTTCACACAATCACTTTAGACTAGTCCTGCTCTTTAAGCCTCACAGAACCTTGTGAGATAGATATTTTACAGATGGGAAAAACAATGTACAGAGAAGCCAGACAATTAGCCCACATAACTATAGCAAGGCAATGCAGATCAAGGAACACATTCTTGGAGACTTGACACCTACTCCACTTTTAAACCACATTCCTCCCTCATGAATTCAACTACCAATTATATTTACCAGTGTCTCCATTCTCCATGCTTGTTGATCTCCACTGAGCATCTTTTTGTCTTGCTGTGACTGTTTTAAACTGCAAGTATTTAGAGGCAAAGACCATGAGTAAATCCTGGCCCACAGTCATCAGTTGGAGTTTTGCCATTGCCTTCAATAGGGCCAACACTTCATCCACTGTCTTTACTCACTATTTGAAGTGCTATGTAAAAATGTTAAACAACAAACTATACTTTCTCCTCTTTACTACATTTCTCAGTGTGACATAGTCAATGGCATGGGCTGAAAAATGAATGGCCATTATATACCTCATTCTCATTAACAGGCAAATAGAAATATATTTCTGGATATTTCATAATGCTGGACAAACTGATAAAACTATTTTTCAGCATGTTTCATTTTAATATGCCTATCTACATACAGGTTTTATTTGGGACTATATGTAAGTTTCAACATGTAAGAAAATAGTCACTTTTGTGACAATTCACATCTCATCAGAAGCTGGAAATATCTAAAAAAAAGGCTTAGGAGAATATCGATTTGTGTGAGATTTCTAACTCAAAAGGTTTGATAAAGCATCAGATAAGCAGTCGAACTTTTGGTATACTATTATAAACATACTAAGCTACAAAGCTTTTGAGAGTCACCATTGGTAATTTTTAAAATGGGCTATATAATTATTTAAATGGGGGAAGACACAAACTTCATTTCTGCCTGTTTTCAGTATATTTACAATTTATAACAATTTCAAAATTGCAAATTGCTAGCAAAGGGTTGTTAAACATAGCTAAATAAAAAAGCATGAGGTTACCTTTATAATGCTTTCCCCAGGCCTCATGTCTGTATAAATCTTGACATTGTATGATATGTTGGAGAAAGTTGGCGAGTTATCATTTGCATCAATCACCAGGATATTGACCATAACTGCAGTGCTTTCTTGTACACCATCAGAAGCTGTCATCTTCAAAAGGAAAAAGAATATAGAACAACACCTTAATGGGGTAAAATTAAGACAAATGTCACTAAGAACAAAACGAACCCTTTCAAATAAAACCAGATTGTCTTTTTTTGTTCCTTTTGGCACCTACTAGAAAAGTTTGTATACTTGTTGACTAGACCACTCATATGATGATACAATGGGAACTGAGCTGAAAAGTTGAGAGTCTCTGGGTTAAGCTTAGAAGCAAGAACAATAAGGGTGATGTCATGGGGTGTCCGTTATAGACCACCAGACCAGGAGGACGAGGTAAATGAGGCTTTCTTCAGGCGACTAGGGAAAGTTTCCAGTTCACAGAACCTGGTTCTCATGCGGGACTTCAAATCACCTTGACATCTGCTGCAAGAGATAGAGCAGAACACAGACAATCCAGAAAGTTTTTGGAGAGTGTTGCGGACAACTTCCCGGTGGAAGTTCTGGAGCAACCAACTAGGAGCCGTGCTCCTGTTGACCTGCTGCTCTCAAACAGGGAAGATTTGGTAGGGGGAAGTAGAAGTGGGCAGCAACCTAGGCAGCAGTGACCATGAGATGGTAGAGTTCAGGATCCTGACAAAAAGAAGAAAGGAGAACAGCAGGATATGGACCATGGACTTCAGAAAAGCAGACTGACTCCTTCAGGGAGCTGATGGGCAGGATCCCAAGGAAGGCTAATATGAGGGGGAAAGGAATCCAAGAGAGCTGGCTGTATTTTAAAGAAACCTTATTGGGGGCGCAGGAACAAACCATCCCGATGTGCAGAAAGAATAGCAAATACGGTAGGCGCCCAGTTTGACTTAAAAAAGAAGTCTTTGGTGAGCTTAAACACAAAAAAGAAGCTTACAAGAAGTGAAAGCTTGGTCAGATGACTAGGGAGGATTATAAAAATACTGCTCGAACATGCAGAAATGAAATCAGGAAGGCCAAAGCGCAATTGGAGTTGCAGCTAGCAAGGGACGTGAAAGGGAACAAGAAGGGTTTCTACAGGTGTGTTAGCAACAAGAGGAAGATTAGGGAAAGTGTGGGCCCCTTACAGAAGGAGGGAGCAACCTAGTGACAGAGGATGTGGAGAAAGCTGAGATATTCAATCCCTTTTTTGCCTCTGTCTTCAAAGACAAGGTCAGCTCCCAGACTACTGCACTGGGAAGCACAGAATGGGGAGGAGATGAATATCCCTCAGTGCTGAAGGAACAGGTTCAGGACTATTTAGAAATATTGGACATACACAAGTCCATGGGGCCAGATGCAATGCATCTGAGGGTGCTGAGGGAATTGGCTGATGTGATTTCAGAGCCATTGGCTATTATCTTTGAAAGCTCGTGGCAATTGGGGGAGGTCTCTGATGATTGGAAAAAGGCAAATATAGTGCCCATCTTCAAGAAAGGGAAGAAAGAGGATCTAGGGAACTACAGATCAGTCAGCCTCACTTCAATCCCTGGAAAAATCATGGAGCAGGTCCTCAAGGAATCCATTTTAAAGCACTTGAAAGAGAGGAAGGTGATCAGGAACAATCAACATGGATTCACCAACGGGCAAGTCATGCCTGACCAACCTGATTGCCTTCTATGAAGAGGTGACTGACTCTGTGGATGTGGGGAAAGCAGTGGATACGATATACCTTGACTTTAGCATAGCTTTTGATACAGTCCTCCACTGTATTCTTATCAGCAAGTTAAAGAAGTATGGGTTGGATGTCTAGCTGGCAGCCAGTCACAAGCGGAGTGCCCCAGGGGTCGGTACTAGGGCTGGTTTTGTTCAACATCTTCATTACTGATCTGGAGGATAGGGTAGATTGCAACCTCAGCAAGTCTGCAGATGACACTAAGCTAGGGGGAGTGGTAGATACACTGGAAGATAGGGATAGGCTACAGAATGACCTAGACAAATTGGAGGATTGGGCCAAAATAAATCTGATGAGGTTCAACAAGGATAAGTGCAGAATCCTGCACTTAGGATGGAAGAATCCCATGCACTGATTCAGATTGGGGACCAACAGGCTAGGCATCAGTTCTGCAGAAAAGGACCTGGGGGTTATAGTGGATAAGAAGTTGGATATGAGTCAGCAGTGTGCCCTGATTGCCAAGAAGGCTAATATCATATTGGGCTGCATTGGTAGGAGCATTGCCAGCAGATCGAGGGAAGTGATTATTCCCCTCTATTTGGCATCGGTGAGGATGCATTTGGAGTATTGTGTCCAGTTTTGAGGCCCTCACTACAAAAAGGATGTGGACAAGTTGGAGAGACTCCAGTGGAGGGCAACAAAAATGATTAGGGAATGGAGCACAAGACTTAGGAGGAGAGGGTGAGGGAACTAGGCTTGTTTAGTCTGCAAAAGAGAAGAATGAGGGGGGATTTGATAGCAGCCTTTAACTACCTGAAAGAAGGTTCCAGGAACGATGGAGCTAGACTGTTCTCAATGGTAGTAGATGACAGAACAAGGAGCAATAGTCTCAAGTTGCAGTGGGAGAGGTCTAGGTTGGTTATTAGGAAAATATTTTTTACTAGGACGGTGGTGAAGCACTGGAATGGGTTACCTAGGGAGGTGGTAGAATCTCCATCTCTTGAGGTTTTTAAGCTGTGGCTTGACAAAAGCCCTGGCTGGGATGATTTAGTTGGGGTTGGTCCTGCTTTCAACAGGGGGTTGGACTAGTTGTCCTCCTATGGTCCCTTCCAAAAAAGGTAATCATTCTCAGAAAGGAAGCAATAATGCATTGAATAATGAAACAGAAAAGATAGTGTAAATATATGCAATGCAATGCCAGAGGACTTGCATGTGAGACCTCTATTTATTAATCCAGCATTTTCAAATAACTTCTCTTTGGGGCCAAATCTGCAATAAGATGAGCACCTTTATCTCCTATTACAGTCAATAGGAATTGAAGGAATTCAGCACCTTCCAAGAGGCACTTGGGATCTTCCAAGAGGCACTTGTGGACATACACACTAGAATTTCCTAAATTTCTCTGACTCTCTCACACATTTATGCCTCCTCAATGTCAGCACGAGGGCAGGAAAGTGGCAGTGAGTTGTGGGAAGAATTCTATTTTCAGCCCTCTTTACCTACCAGATAGGTTAGGTCGCTGGGTGGATGGGAAAAGTAAGCTGTTTCATTAAGAAGGACAAACTAATTTCTCCTTCACTGAGATCCCGGAGGAAACAAGAAAGAGAGCAACTATTTGAGTCATAATTCACTCCCTAGTCTGTTCCTTTTTTGGTGCACCTATGGACTATGTTTTATTCAGGATAAATTGTAAAGTAACAATATAGCCTTAAATTATTCCCATCCTCCAAGTGGGTATTAATGTGTGTGTGTGTGTCAGAGAGAGGGGGAGAGAGAAAGGGGGAGAGAGACAGCGAGCGCAGAGGACAACCTATTCAAAAGCATATGCTCTGTTTTATTTCCTCTCTATCATATCAAAATTTAGAAATTCAGTTTGTCAATACCATATTAGCTTTTTTAACATTAAAAATGCTATAATACTTGAACAGTGCCTGGTGTTTTTTTGAAAGAATATTGCTTACCGAAAAAGTGTATAGCTGCTGGAGCTCTCTGTCAACTGGTTGGAGTAAAGTGAGGTAGCGGGTTATACCAGTCTGAGTCACAGTGAAAAATGTATTGTAATCATTTAAGAAAAGATGGAGCTGGGGATCCTTCATCTTCAAAGAAGAAAGAAAACAGTAACAGAATTATTATTATTATTTATTTATTTGTATGACTGCTTGCTGCAAGCCCTAGTTAATTATTTAAATAGGCAAGGTGCTGTACCAACACAGAACACAAAGATGTTCAAACCCTGCCTGAAAGAGTTTACAAGGTACAGTACCATTACTAAAATTGCAAAAAATCTAAATTGCTTTCATTAGCCTTCTTTTGAAAATGTAATATTCTGAAAAGGTATTTGAAAATAAATTTAAATATAGGGAAACCCTCCAAAGAATGTTTAAAAACCAAAACTTACCAAAATAGGGTGATAACATTTTTACTTTTAAAACAGTTAATTCTTAAAACTGTGTTTCACTTATCAGGATAAAGACTCTAATCTCGGATTCAGAGCATTTGTCCTCATAGCATATTTTGAGAAATCTTCCCATTTGCTTAGTGCAGAATTAAAATAGATGAACAATGTCTACCACATGCTGAAGATTAGTATCTGGTCGATATACAAACCATGTAGTACAAAACATTCAGGCATTTTCTTGTATATCAGAAAAATAATATTTATACACAGGCAAAAATAAGTGTTATTACTTCTACCACAGATGAAAATAAACGACAGAATCTAGATATACGATATATAGTTCAATATTTATTTTGATTTTGAAATAACATCTTTCGTAAACATTTGTGATATATTTTGGCAGCTCAGGACTTCCCTAAACAACGTGGTAGGGACAATTTCCATGCTTTGAAGGCCCCATCCTATGAAGTTTAGCAGCTGTGCAGTCGCAACTTACCTTGTATGTATAAAAAGGTATGAGGAGGTTTAAAAAGAAATACCAAGTGACTGATTTGGAAGTCACCCAAGTTTTTCTTCCTTTACATAGCTTGAGGAGATAATGGTTATTTCAATGGTGTAGGAAAAAGTAACAACAACCCTTCCCAGAGAAGAGAGTCGGATTCCATTTTGAGATAGACAGGACACCACCTGTCTGAAAAGACTAAGACTGCCACAAGACAGAGCCAGAAAAGGCCATACTCCCTATCAAAAATAACTCAGACATGTGTTGTTTAATGGCCAGAACCTGGGGACTGTCACTTCAGCAACCAGTGTAGGTTGGGGGTGTGGAGTCTGTAGGAAGCTACAAAGGGGGCTGTAGGTCACATTGTGGATCCCTGATCCTAAGACTGCTGGTTGCCGGGTCTCTCTTGAGGGACAATTTAGAGTAGCCTTAAGAGTGCCCCAATACTCTGGCCATGCTACCTATCATGGATCCAGCCCTACCCTGGAGGAGGGAAGAAAGAACACAGAGTCATGTCAAATCTATGTCACTTGCAGTTTCCCCTAGGCCAGAGGAATCCCTCATTTGCTAGTTAAGCTATCTTTTATGCATTTTGTGCAGTTGAAATGACACAAAAGCAGAGGAATGGGGTTTGTGTTCAAATGTCTTAAACATTGTATATCCCTTCTGTTTAACTATGCAACTAACCTGCTACACGGACTTAACTGGATCTTCTGCAGTTACTATGTATTGCAATTAACATTTTAATTTTATTTTCTCTCCTAGTCTATTAAAATAAACGCTCCTTTTATATATATATATATATATATATATATATATATAATCTGACTGGACCCTAATTGTTTGCTAAAAAGGGTACAGACCAAGGGTAAGAAGGCCAAAACAATATTATTGATCAAATATTGCTGCTATTACCATCTTTATTAAATCCAGTGACTACAAAATACCTGTTTGGCTTGAAAATGGAAACATTTTGAGGTCCCATCCCCTCACCCCACACCTGAGTGAAATGTTTCAAAATAAAATTTTCATTTCACCATTTTTTAAACACCTAAGGAAGAAATGGACATACTCTACATTTATGTCAGTGTCACTAAATGAAATCTGAAGCTTAAACTTATTATGGCTTTTAGACTTCCATCTCACAAAAGAGTTCAACAAATATATGCCCACCCAGTTACAAACACCAAAACAGTGTCGAAAGGTGTAATATTTTCTCAGAGCACTGTTCTTGTTCTAAGAGCATTTTCTCAAATGGTATCAAACAACTTTCCTAAAGATCAGTTATATCCTTCTACTCCCAGCTAGTTAACTATGCAGAAAGATTTAGAAATTAAAAAGGTTATTTCAAGTGAATAAGATTCTCGTGGTCGAGCAGGCATAACAGAAATATTTCAACAACCTGAAACAAAAGCACTAAAATATAATAATAAACAGTTGTAACGCAGAACAGGACAAAAGGACAGGGGGAAAAAAGAGTTAATTCTGCAGTCCAAAGTACTTTAGGACACTGAAGCGCTGTCTTTGGAAGACAAGGATTATAGTATTTAAGTGCTACAGCTAGGAAACTACTTCAGCTGCTAAAAACTAAGTGCAAGAAGTATTACAAATGAGTGGTTTCCTGTCACTTAAAGATATGCTGTAACTACGACTGCTTTCAGTAAAATTAAAGAGTTTTTTGCCATTAACAGTCCAAAGAAAGAAAAAAGCATGTCTATTGTGGTCTTTCCAAGAGAAGTGGAGGCAATGACTGTTCAGTTGCAGACTCTATAAAGTTAAACACAAAACTTTATTTTAAGAAAATTCCAGGTCATTTTTAGGTCTGTATATGGTACTGAGTCAGCACAGACTTGTTTCAACTAAGGATTTGTTTATAACTCTGGGAAACTTCATTCCTATTTAGTTCTTTGAACCTTTCCACTTAATTTGATATCACACAAGTGTCCTCAAGATTATATGTCCTTTTAGCCAAATCTGTTTAGTATGGTTCCTGCTATTCATATGGTTTTTAACAAGATTAATTTAACTTTCGTGATGACTTTTCTTTCAAACATACAGCTGTGTGGGTTTCCCTGCGTTCTATAATAACCTTTTGCTTTTGACCATCTATGTGTTCTATCTTCTTTTTTTTTTTATTTGGAGTCCATCAACGGAATTTAGATGGTTGTTTCTATGCTAAAGACACTACTTTATTTATCGCAGATATAAGAACTGTCATCTCATAGCTAAGTGAATATTTATTCACTTAACTATAAGATATCCAGAATGGAATATTGGCAAGATGGTTGTGATAGGATTGATACAGCAAAATACACATACTCGTCCACAAAGCTATAGTAGTGCAATTTAGCATTTTATACACATTTAATTTTCTACATGTTTTATGAATAATTATTAATCCTCAAAGCATCCTGTGGGGTAACTAAGCAAGCATTATTTCCCCCATTTTATAGATGGGGAAACAAAGTCGGAGAGTTTACTTGACTTGCTCAATGCCTCTGACAGATTTAGTGTCAGATTTCAGATTAGAAAGTTTCTTGTCTCTAGCTCAGACCACTAAGAATGAACTACATTTGTGTCACGGATTATGTTTAGAACAAAAATAAATTCCAAGAAATTTGAAAAACATTTTGGTTTGAACATTTTTAAACAAAATTGACCTGGGAGCCCAACCTCTGAGGTTGCCAGCTTAGTCATGGCTCCCAGTCCTCCATCAGGCCCAGGCTATGCTTACACTGCATTTTAGAACCCACTCAGAGCAGGGTCTACAGACTTCAGTTCACACTCTGGTGTAAAAAACAGCAGTGCAGATGTTGCGACTCAGGCTAGAGTGCAAGCTCTGAAGCCCCCAGTTTCAGACCCTGACTGCCTACACAACTGTTTTTTTAGAACAAGCCCGTAGAACAAGACCATATCTGTAGACCCAGGCTCTGAGACTCACTATCACAGGTTTTAAAACACAATGTAGATAACCCCCTCGACTCCCAGCTCTACCACAGGGAGCCTGGAAGCCCCCAGAGTTTCTAGGCTCATGGCTCAGAGCCTGGAAGCCCTGAAAAGAAATGGTTACTCACCCTGTGCAATAACTGTGGTTCTTTGAGATGCGTATCCCTATGGGTGCTCTATTTTAGGTGTGCTAACGTCTTTGATCAGAGATTTCTCATAGCAGTCTGTTCAGCCCGCACATGCCTGTTATTCAGTCTCATACCCTGTGCCATTGTTATATAGCACTGCCTGGCAAACTGCCCTGTTCCTTCTCTATCATGAAGCCCCATGGTAGAGAACTCTGTCATAGAAGGGGGAAGGGCAGGTAGTGGAGCATCCATAGGGACACAAATCTCAAAGAACCACAGTTACTGCACAGGGTGAGTAATCATTTCTTCTTCGAGTAGTGTCACTGTGGGTGCGCCACTTTAGGTGACTACCAAGCAGAACCCTCTAAGGGGGAAGGGGCTTTGGAGTCAAGTGCTGTACAGAGGAGAGTACAGCCAAGCTGAACACAGCATCAGAGGCAGAGTCATGAATTATGTATAGATGCCCAAGTAGCTGGTTTACAGATCTTAATAACTGGTACATTCTTGAGGAAGGCCACAGAGGTGGAATATGGAATCATTATGGAATGAACGCATACATCCGAAGGCAGCTGAATATTTTGAGACTGATAAGAGTTAATAGAGCCTGATATCATCTACTTGGAAAGCCTCTGGTTAGAGATTGCTGATCCTTTTGACCTATCTGCTAGTGAGATGAACAACTTATGTGTTTTTCTGAAGGACTTTGTCCTATCTAAATAGAAGACCAGGGCTCTCCTGACATCCAGCATTTGCAGCAGTGCCTCCTGGTGATTTAGATGTGGTTTGGGGTGGAAGAGAGGTGACAGGTAAATGGACTGATTGAAATGGAACTTGGAAGAAACTTTAGGTAAGAATTCACAGTGGGGCCACAGTATGACCTTGTCCTTAATAAATACTGTGAAGGGAGAATGTGCATCAGGATCTTTAATGGTGTGGCACCCAGATCTCCTGAGTGACTCCTTCTGGTTGGGTGTGTCTTTAAACAGTCCTGGGACCTGGTACCAAGCCATACCCCCAGGGCTTCGTCCCTGGAGGCAATGGTTTCACCCTCTCTGGTCTGTTCTGGCCCCAGCTCTGCAGCTGGGTCTCTTAGCAGTTCAGTTCCAGTTCCAGGGTACATCACAGTTCAACTGTAGGTCCACTTCCCCAGTGGCCTATGGGTGGGTCCCAGGTCCACCCACTACTCTGGGTGCCAGCTGAGAAACCCTAAGACTAGTAGCCATGCACCACTGTTCCCCTTTAGCAAAAAGGCCTTAAATTTCCTGGATCATTTTCCCCTGGCCCTAGTCCTCACCAAAGCTTCACCCTTACCTCAGGGCTCCTCTAAGTTCAGGCCCAGCAGCCAGCCAGCAGTTCTTCCTTGCTACCCCAGCTCAGTGCCAGCACTGATATATCCATGGTGCTGCAGTTCCCTTAGGCTAGACAGGAACACCATCTGAAACCCTCTAACTCCAGCAACTAACTGACTGTCTCTGGCGCTGCAGCACCTTTTATACAGCCCTCCTGGGTCCTGATTGGATGCTCCCTGCAACCTCTCTGATTGGCTGCATCCCCTGTAGCTACTCTAGGCTGCTTGGAGAACTATTTTACTGCTCCTTTCCTGAGACTGGTGTGGCAGGACCCTCCAGCAGGGGGCCTCTGGGCCGAGTCCACCCCATCACAGGGCCCCTATTTCTCCAATCTGTCACGCCAACACAATGGCTATCAGGAATGCCATCTTCACTGACAAATGGATCAGTGATCAGGTAGCTAGAAGTTTGAAGGGTGATCTTGTGAATCATTTAAGAAACAGATTGAGGTCCCATATTGGAGTGGGATGATGGACCAGCGGATAGAGGTTTCCCAGCCCTCTGAGGAACCTGTGGTCAGGTGGGCAAAGATGGCATAACCCTCTAGTGGGGAGTGGAATGTCTTGATGGCTTCCAGGTGGACCCTTTTGGAACTCATTGACAGACCTAAGGTTTTTAGAGTTAGGGCATATTCCAGTATATCCAGATGTGATGTGTCATTGGTGGAATCTGTTAGCGGTTACACCAGTAGGCAAATTGTGTCCATTTTTGAGAGTACGTGTACCAAGTAAATTTCCTGCTGGATAGCAGTACCCTTTTAAAGTCTTATGAACAGGCTGTCTCTAAACCTTAGAGCCATTGACCAACCATACTTTGAGACAAAGCACTGTAGATTGGATGAAGATGAAGAATTTTGCCTCCCTCCTGGGAAAGGAAATGTGGAGAGGTGTAAAGATAATCAGAGAGAAAACAGGCAGATGTATCAGATAAGGGAACCAAATTTTTCTGGGCCAAGTTGGAATTATTAGAATGACTCTGGTTCTGTCTTTCTTTATTTTGAGGATAACTTTGGCTATTAGGGGAATTGGCAGGAATGCCTATAGTAGGATTGAAAACCACTGAAGGTTAAAAGAAAACCCAAGGGATTGGTGACCCAATCTGCCCCTCAAGCAGAAGTGAGTGCATTTCCTGTTTGACTCTGTATAAATTTATCTTAGGGGTACCTCATTGATGGAATATGTGGTAGAATATACTGGGGTCTATTTCCCATGTGAGTCTTGGAAAAAGTGTCTGCCTAGTGCATCCATGGTCACATTATGTGATCCTGGGAGACAGGCTATTGTGATGAAGATGATGATGATCTGGTTCTGTATGCACCAAATGCAAAGCTTGACAGCTTCAGCACAGAGGGAGGGGGATCTCTCTCCTCCTTGGTGCTTGATGTAAAATATGGATGGTATATTGTTCATTATGATTTTTATGTGCTTTCCCCTGATTAGTGGTAGTAACCAGAGACAGGTGTATCTGACTTCTCTGAGTTCCAGGAGGTTGATGTGTAGCATTGCCTCTTGTTATGTCCACTTCCTCTGGATTGTGTGAGTGTCTAAATGCACTCCCCACCCTAGCACAGAGGAGTCTGTTATTATGATGATCATTGGGGGAGAAAGTGCAAGCGGGACCCCTGTGCACACATTGTGATGGTCTTTTCACCAGTTGAGGGATTTTTTTTTATGGGTGGTAGGTACAGGTATAGGGTGGAAAGAAGCAGATTTAAACTGTGTCTGGTTGGTGAATAGGCAGTTTTGAGCCACCCTTGAGGGCAGCACATTCAAAGCCTGGCATGTTCTGTGAGGAAGGTGGTGGGTGCCATATTTCCCAGTAATTAAACACAGTTCCTGACTGTGGTTTGGGGGCTGAACTGAATTGTGCTTGCCATGTTGGAGAGAGTCACAAACCTGTTTAGAGGAAGGTAGGCTTGTGATGCTACTGTTTCAAGATGTGCCCATATGAATTTTAAGGGCTGGTCTACACTAAACAGTTAGGTTAACGTAAAGCAGCTTATGTTGTCCTACTTATGTCAGTGTCTACCCTACAGCCTTCCTCCCACCGATGTAAGTGCCCTACTACACCAGCATAATAATGCCACTTTCATGGAGGTTTAAGGCTTATGTTGGTGCAGTTAGGGTGATGCAGTGTCTGTGTAGGCAACTGGACTCCACTCCCTGGGGGGTTGAGAAGCACCAGGCAGCTTCCCCCCTACTCAAGGCAGGAAACTGGGAGTCAAGAAGTCCTGGCTGGTTTCTCCCACTTCCAGTGGGGAATGGGGAGCGGAGGGAGGGGATAGCCCAATGGGAGCCTATGGGGCAGCTGGACTCCCAGCAGAGAGCTGGCAGCGGATCTGAGAGACACAGCTCTCATCTCCCCACACTGCCCCTTTTAGATTGGTGGAAGTGCTCCTTATAAGGATGTGCACAACCAACCAAAAAGGGTTATGTGGACATGCACGACATTTTTCAGAGGGATCAAGGTGGATTTTTATATGTTCAGTTGCAGGCCCAATTCAAGGAAGAGATATATGGCCTCAGAAGTTGCCCAAGACATCAATTCCAGGGGCTGGCATTTCAGCAACCAGTCATCTAGGTAAGGTAATACTAAGATACCTTTCCTGTGGAGTTGCACTGCTATTACCAACATGACCTTCGAAAAGACCCTCAGAGCAGATGACAGACCAAAGGGGAGCACTCAATTCTGAAAGTGGTCCTGGCCAACAATGAAAAGTAGGAATTGTTGGTAGGATGGGTGAATAGCAATAAGGAAATACATGTCTTGAAGGTCAAGGACTGAGAATAAATCCCCTTGCTTTAGTAATGGACTTATTGCTGCAAGCATCACCATTTTGAATTTCTGTGCCTTCACATAGGTGTTGAGTCATCATGGGTCTCGGATAGGTCTCCAACCTCCACTCTCTTTTGGTACCAGGAAATATCTTGAATAAAATCCCTTCCCCTTTGTGCTGCCTGGGGACTGGTTCTATAGCTCCCAAGTGTAAGAGAGTGTATGTTTCTTAATGGAGCATGATCTCCTGAGAGGGGTCCCTGAAGAGGGACAGGGAAGCAGAGTTTGTTGGTGGAAGTGAAGGAAAATGGTTGATGTAATCTTTGGAGATGATCACCAAGACTCACTTGTCCATAGTGATTGTATCCCACGCTCGTGTGAAGTGGTGAAGGTGACTGATGAAGGCAGGAAGGCTAGTGAATTGGTGCTTCTGAGGAGGATGAGGATAGCAATTCAGACCCTTGACCAGCCCACCAAAATTGCTGCAGGGACGGGGACGAGTGCATGGCAGGAGGCTGAGCAGAGAACAGTTTACTTCTCTGAAATCTCTGCCTCTTTTGGTGTGGCTCATAGGATCTTAGGGAGGGAAGGACCTGGATAGGGCAGGATCTCTGGGATGTCTGAGACTTGCTGAGTTTTCTCTTGTAGTGAGTGTATAGAGCTATCTTGCATTCTCTTGGTATTTAGAATTCTTCAATGTTCAGAGACTCATCCATTCTAGTTGCAAATAACTTGAACTGATCAAAAGGAGGGTCCTCTCCTGTACTCTAGACTTTTTTGGGGAATCCAGAGAGTTGGAGCTAAGAATCCCTTCTCATTACCACCGCTGTAGTGATCAAACAGGTGACAGCAGTGTCAAGGGAGGCTTGTGTAGGGTTGTCCTGGGAAGTAGCTGGCCCTCTGCAATAATTGCTTGAAACTGTTCCGTGTTCTGCCAGTAGATGGTCCTCAAAAGAGGTCAGCTTGGTGTAATTCACGTGGTTGTACTTTGCTATCAAAGCCTGATAACTGGTAATTCTAAAATGTAGGGAGGCTGAGGAGAAAGAATTTCTCCCCAGTAAATCAAAATGTTTGTGGTCTTTGTCATAAGATCTGGTGTTAGGGTGGTGCTGCCTACAACATTAATTCACTGCATCAACTACCAAGGAGTTAGGTGAGGGATGAGAAAATAAAAATGCTAAGTCCTTTGTTGGAACATAATACTTCTTATCTGCTCTTCTGCAGGCAGGTGAAATAGAATCTGGAGTGTGCCAGATAATCTTCGCTGGCTCCAGAAGAGCCTCATTAACAGGCAAGGCTATGCAAGAAGGGTGAATGGATGATGTTGAGCAGCTTATAATGAGGCTCTATCAAAAAGGGAAATCTGTAGAGAATCTGTGACCCTCTTGCCAAGGTCCTGGAAATGTTGGGGCTAAAAGGAGAAATCCTTTCATCAACTTTAGCCTCCTGTTCTTTGAAGACTTCCTCTGGAAGATCAGGTCTCCTGGAGGAGGGAGGTGATGCCAGTTGCTTCTATCTATGAAGGGTGGGTACCTGATGTTCTGGAAAACTGTTGGCAATAAGCTGACCCAGAGTCCCAATATGGCCAAGGAGGTGGTGCATAAGGCCTATGAGGAGGACCCCACGGGTGCTTGTAACAGCAAGGTGCTGATGGTATCATGGGCCATGAACAGTCACAGCTTCAGTGGAGACTTCTGGTAAGGGACCTCTGTAGCAGTGAGGAGGAAAGCCTTGAACTGACACTTGGGAGACCAAAGTGAGGTCTTCATCAGAATCCTCTTCATCAAGTTCACTCAGGAATGGTGGAGCATCTGGAGAGATCTGAGGTGAAACAGTTGGTACTGGGTAAAGTTCAGGTGATCTGGATGTTCTCGGTACTGAGAGCACACCGTAGCTGGTATGTGGAGAGTCAGGTGTTTCAGATATAGCCAAGTCCTGGGGAAAACAAAACTCCTGTGTTACCTCAAAGGGGATTGATACCAAGGCTGAAGTCTGGGCCCAGGTAGTCATGGCCATAGATGCTGATGGGACCGCAGACTTAGGGTGCATGGAGGGAAGCATGGTAGCTGACAGTATTGCCAGTCCCATGAGCTCTGAGGGAAGTGCGGTTGGAGCCTGAAAGGCTTCTTTGGTACCAAGGAAACAGAGGAAGAGTTCTTCTTGCTACCTCGGTACGATAACAGTACTGATGGTCTCTCCGGCCTGTGGCTTTGCCACCTTATAGTCTAGTCATACCCTGGCTACCTGAGGAACCAGGATCCACAATGGTACCTGATTAAAGATATGGTGGTGCCAGGGTAGCTGAAGAAACTGATGACTTCAGCTTTTTAGAGGTTGGTTCTCTTCTAGCGAGCAAGGGGCATGTTATTTCAAGGGCATATGAAATGGGTCCTGTGTCTTCTTCTTAGATGCTCTGGAAGTATGGGACTCCAAGGCAGCAAACTTTTTTGGGGACTGACATATGGGAGAGGAGAGATCCCTTGGCCTGGGTCGGAGGCTGGACACAGAGAGCTCTCCATCACGAGAAAGTGAAGCTCTCTCTCCCTATTTTTTCTGGCTTTTGATTTCAGTGTCAGACAAAAGTTGCATTTCTGAGCAACATGTGATTTCTCGAGGCAATGGATGCAACAGGAGTGCCTGTCACTGACCAGGATCATCTCCCAGATGACAGACAGTGGTTGAAGCCAGAAGAACCATGCATTACCTCCCAGTATGAAGAAATAGTGACTACCTAATATCTATCTAAATACTAAATAGAAAAATGAAAATAATTTTTTAAAAGAACGAAGGTATATCAAAAGTATTTACTAATTATGGAAAACTATCACTAACAGTATGACTAAGTATCAGTAAGAGATAAACAGAGTTGAGAAAATCTCAGCAGGACAACTGCTAGAGTTCCATCTCAGGCCAAGGTCATTGAGAAGGAATTGAGGGCAATTCGCCCATGTAGTGGTACATAACAATAGCACGGGGCACGAGATGGACCCACACACATGCACGGGTCAAACAGACACTGCTATGAGAAATCTCCAATCAAAGGTGCAGGGAGTGCTAGCAGACCTAGTGTGGAGCACCCGAAGGGACACTAATCGAAGAACAAACCTGCAGGCTTCCAGGCTCCCTGCTGTGGAGACAGGAGCTGAGTTCCAGCTCCCAACTCTATGGCTGGGACCCTCTAAGCCGTCGGGCAACTTCCAAGGGAAGTGCCTCATTGTCATGGGCTCTGGAAGCCTTGGGTTCCCCAGACCCATGACAGTCTGCATGATAGGGCTGTGTTCGAGTCACTGATCCTTGAAGGCTTAGGGTTCCCAACTCCAAGGCAGTCTGCGTGTCAGGTGTGCCTGGATCTATGGACCCTGAAAACTGGGGGAGGAGAATGTGGGGGGAGGGGGAGCCTTGCGGCACTCCACATGACTTCCCAGGCTTCCCAGCAGCCCACCAAGCAAGCTGGCAGGAAACCAGGCATGTTTCTGATATAACCTTGCCTGGGTTCCATGGGAAGTTTCTCAAAATGGATACATTTCCATGAAACATTTAAATTTTGAGAAATTGGCATTGTCTGATGAAACCTGTTTTATCATAAAATTCTGGACCAGCTGTAATAACAATGCTAGTTTGTGCTTACCTACTGCATTTTATGCTGTAAATTTTCTATTTTTCCTACCTGTAGAAACTTTATTACTCTAATTTAGCTGTTGAGTTTCATCTTCATTCTGTGGTTCAAGAAATTCTGTTACTCATTTCAAAATATTTCAAGAATATAATTCATTCTCCAGCAGATATTCTTTTGCTATTCTATATTTCAGAATCATTAAGTTCAGATCAGAAATAGTCCTGACTAAGTTATCTAAAACTCCTGTTGCCAATGTAGGCATATATCCTTACCATATATTTTCCAGAATTTTGTCCTGGTTCTTTTAAAAGAGCAGCTAGAGTAAAAAAGTATTATGCAAAATTGGCACCTTATGGAACAACAAGGAAAATCTCCTGTTTCTGAGTCATATATGTTTCCTCTAATGACTCTGTTAGCAATTCCTCTGTGAAAGTGTACTGGATTCCCTTCAGTCTCATTCATCATTAACAAAAACTGCCAATTAAATTCTGATCGCCACATTGAATGATTGATTTTTTTATATCTGAGGTTAGGCTTGCTGTCAAGAAAAAAAAAATCTGTTTGACTTGTAAATTGAGCAGATTTGATATGGAAGACATTGAGATAGACTAAATCAGTAGTTCTTGACAAAGGGTTTGTGTACTCCAGGGGTACACAGACATCTTTCATGGGGTACATCAACTCATCTGGATATTTGCCTATTTTTACAGCAGGTTACATTAAAACCACTAGTTAAGTTAGTACAAACTAAAATTTCATACAATGACTTGTTTATATTGCTCTATATACTATACACTGAAATGTAAGTATAATATTTATATTTCAATTGACTTATTTTATAATTATGTGGTAAAAATGAGAAAGTAAGCAATTTTTCAGTAATAGTGTGCTGTGACACTTTCATATTTTTACATCTGATTTTGTAAGCAAGTAGTTTTTAAGTGAGGTGAAACTTGTGGGGTACACAAGAAAAGTCAAACTCCTGAAAGGGGTACAGTAGTTTGGAAAGGTTGAGAGCCACTGAACTAAATAATGGAACACTATATGTCACTTTTGTTGTCACTATTATGACTATAACCATATTTTAAAAAAAAAATTAAACACAAGCACTATGATTCTTGACTACTACAGTGGGTATTTAGGGTTCTCTCTACCCAATTGCCTGCAAAGGTCTGAAAGTTGTCACCAGACCAGATAGAACCAGTAATCAGAAACCACACACAATAGTATAAACTAAAAACATGCAGCTAAGAATCACTTCAAGCATGCAGAACAAACCTCATATGTTTTATGTTGGCACTATTTAGATTATTTTTATTACATTTTCTGTAGCAATGACAATATTTGTAGAATAGTATAGATTTATCTGCTGAATATATGAAGCAGTTGTAACATATCCCTGGTAAAACTCCATTGACTTAATTGGACTTACACCAGGGATGCCTATGGCTCAATGTATTTAAAATGTTCCTGGCAGACTTCTCTAAATAAGTAATAATCCCAAAGTTTCCTAGCTTTATTGAAATATAAATGAAGGAAAGAGAAACCAAAACACACAATTCCAACCAAAATAGAGTTTCACACACTCAACACTCAGTACTTACAGGAATGGTATCTGGTACAAGCTACAAACCAAAACAAACATGATATAAAATTAATAAAAACAAAGAAAAACACATATACACCAACGATGGACCTTATGAAAATGGAAAAAATAACAGTTACAAATCTGAAACAATTAGCTGAGCTGCAAAAAGCATTCACAATGCACACTGAATCTATTCATACCAAGCTTGGGTTTGAGTTTGTTCTACTTCCAAATCTCAGAGCAGGTCTTGAAAATTTGCAAATCTGGGCAGAGGATCACATTCAGGTCACACAATCCTTTCCCCCCTACTAAAGTTCATTTCTTCCCCCCCCAACAAAAACAAAAACAAAACAAAAAAAAGTACTACTGAATTGAATAGGGATAAAATCAGTACTTCTACAGAAATTACTCTGAACACTGACAGAATCAATAGAAAATTATATCTGTTCAACAGGTTTTTGAACCACCTTGTAGAACTTTGTAGAAGTGATATAATTCTCTATAAAATTCTTTAGGACTTTCCCATAAGTTCCCAGAACAAACCTAAATTCCCAAAGAGTGCCTCTCACTTCCTGCTCCATTTTGAAGCCAATTCGCTTCCTTCCCAGACATCAGAAGTAAATGAGTGGTCCAACTCAGGCAAAGAGCAACATATGGATCACTTCCCCAATCCCATAAAGGATTTCTCTATCCATATTGTGTAGCTAGGTGCAGCAAAGAGGCTGTATCTGCAACTAAACTCTGGCTGTACCAGGGCTAAGAGATAGACCAAATCCCTTGCATGCAGTAGAGCTGCATCTCATTCCCTAGAAGACCCCTGATGGATTAAGGCAGTGTGATACCCTAGATAACTTGCCATTCAGCACTCAAGGGCACCAGCAAGTAAAACCATCCTGCCAGATGAGCAGGAAGGGTGTATGGAATGGGAGTGTCACATTAGGTCACCTCTAATGAAGAGATCATAAGTAAGGTAAGTTTGAGGAATGGTCCTAAACCCAAGAAAAAGGGGGCAGGATATAGGTTAAGGAGATGCAATTTTTCTTTTTTTTTTTACATTATTGAAACTTTGCAAAATGTATGTCTTTTCATCTTTTCCCCCCGTGGCTTTATAATCCATTCATAGCTGCTTTTCGTAAAAACTCCGAATTTGTTTTATATACTCCTCTCTGATGAGAACTAGCACAGAGTGCTGTTTTTAACAATGTTGATGAGAATAGCCCACACATCTAGACTGATCAGCTTTCAGGATATCAATGACTCATGGACCACATCAACCAGATGGCCCTGCGGTTCTTTAAAAACACATCATCTTCAGGGAAGCAAAGGAGGAAGAACCCACAGTACAGCTGCAGATGGTGCTGATGCAAAAAAACTTATTAGCTTATTGAAAGTCTCAAAGTCTTCTCCTTCTGCAAATGATCCCTTCAACAAAGCATACAGTCTAGAGATGCTAGGATGACAAAGCAATGCAAGGATAGCCAAAGAATAAAAGGATAACTAACAACTATCTCCTTAGGTGATGGAAATCAGCTAGGAGACTATTTCTTGGCTGCTTTTTGGAGATCCTGCTCTTAGGCTCTGACTTCCTTAGCTGAGGGGACTACATAGGCCGATATGTACTTCTAGAAGGTGTTCTGATACCACGATGGAGGGAGTTGTATAAGAACCACAATAAAATAGAACAAAGCCAGGGACCCACCCAATCCATAGTGATAAGGTGTTCCAGAAGGTATCAATGGTGATGTACAGCACTACATGGTACAGAAAGAATGTATACAGGTTCAAAAGGAAGTAAGCAGCAGACCTACTGAGTGTATCTAAGTGAGGATAATATGGAAAAGAATAGGAGTGATGTTATGGTGGGAGGCGTCTATTATAGACCACCAAATCAAGGTAGATGAGGCATTCTCCAAGCAGGTAACAGGATTAACGAACACATATGAGCTAGTATTAATGGAGGATTTTTAACTTCGCTGATGTTCACCACTCAATGAAGAAAGTGAGCTGGTAATGGAAGATGATAAGAGGGCAAAGCTGCTCAATGCCAACTTTGCTTCAATCTTGACACAAAAAACATGTGACCAGACGACTACTAAAGTTATAGACAATAAAGGGGAAGTGATGCAGATCAGAATAAGTAAAGAACACATCTGACTAATGTGTGACCAAAAGGCCCTTGTGACTAATTTGAATGAATTCAAGTCAGCAGGGCCTGAAGGAATTAGCTGAAGAAATCTCAGAGCCACTGGCAATAATATGGATGACAGGAAAGGTCCCGGAAGACTGGAGGAGGGACTACCGTAGTACCCATCTTTAAAAAGAGTAGAAAGGAGGAGCTAGGGAATTATAGACCAGTTAGCCTGACTTCAGTATCTTGGAAGCTACTAGAGCAATGTATAAAACATTCAATTTGTAAATACCTGGAGGATGGAGGGGTGATCAAAAGCAGCCAGCATGGATTTACTAAGAACAAATCATGCCAAACTAGCTTGATTTCCTTCTTTGACAAGGTAGCTAGTTTGGTGGATGGTGGAATGTGGTGGACATAATATACCTGGACTTCAGCAAGGCTTTTGACACAGTCCCGCATGATAATCTCATAAGTAAGCTAGAGAAATGAGGACTTGATAGAGCTACCAGTAAGTGAATACATAATTGGTTAAACAATCACAAACAAAGAGTCATTAATGTCCTGGATATAGGAACAGAGAGCATACTGGTCAAATTTGTAAATGACACAAAGCTGGCGGCAGGGTTATGGGGAATTGCAAACACTTTGGAGGATAGAACTAAAATTCAAAGGATCGTGATAAATTTGAGAACTGGGCTATAGACAACAAAATGAAATTCAATGAAGACAAATGTAAGATGCTACACTTAGGGAGAAGAACTAAATGCACAAATTCAGAATGGGGGATAACTGGCTTGGTAGCAGCACAGTTGAGAAGGATCTGGGAAATGTGGTGGATCATAACCTCAGCATGAGGCAACAATGTGATGCTGTTGCAAAAAAAGCAAATGCAATTTTGGGTTGCATTAATGGAGAAATTAATAGGTAGCAGGTTTAAAAGCATAAGGAAGTACTTCTTCACACAATGCACAGTCAACTTGTGGAACTCATTGCCAGGGGATATCGTGAAAACCAAAAGTATAACTGGGTTGAAAAAAGAGTTAGATAAGTTAATGAAAGACAGGTCCATCAGTTGATATAAGCCAAGATGGTGAGGGATGCGACCCCATGCTCTGGGTGTCCCTAAACCTCTGAGTGTCAGAAGCTGGGACTCGACAACAGGGATGGATCAGCTGATAAATTGCCCTATTCTGTTTATTCCCTCTGAAGCATCTGGCACTGGTCCTTGTCAGAAGACAGGACACTGAGCTAGATGGACCATTTGTCTGACCCAGTATGGCCATTCTTATGTCCTTATGTTTTTACAAGCCATACAGGACACTTCTCAATGTTGTGCCCTCCCCATCAGCAACTGAAATCTCTAACATAGCCATTGGTAATGGACACCATGAGCATCACTTGAAGCACAGGCCTTGTGGTAAGTCTTCTCAGACACCTTAGCCATAACACGGCTGGAATCAACAGATCCCAAACAGAAGAACAAACAGGGACATAACTATAAAGGGACTGAAAAATAAGGAAGGTCATCAGACCAGTAGGACTCAGCCCTAAACTACACTATGAATAGTGCATGCACCAAAAGAAAAGGTTTCTTTTGTTTTTAAATTAGACAACTAACTACAATGGAAGGAATCTCTAATGGGGAGTAGAGATGACAAAAGACTGACAAGAGAAGCAGAGAAGATGCTGAACACTGCTTTAAGTCTGCTACTCTTTCCACAATCAGAAGGAAGTCAAGGGTGATTGGCTTTTTTATATCATCTTGCCTTAGTGCAAGTGAAAAGCAAAGGGCTACAAAGGACACAAACATTTTTTAAAGCTTCCAAGCTCACGTCCCAAAGGATGCATCTCTCCCTAAATAAGTATCCACATACAAAATCCTTAAAATATTATCTTTGATTCCCATGGAAGGATGAGCCATTCACGAGACAGAGAGGTAACAGCATCTTATGCACTTCCTTTAATTGGTTTGACACTTCTTTAAACAGGACAGATATATATAAAAAAAAGATAAATTCCTGGAGGACTGTGACAATCTTTGGAGGACTGGAAATGTGACATCACAGGGACTGAAAACCTGAGCTGCTGCTCTGCAAAATACTAGTAAAGGTGGAATACAATGTTACATAATGTAAGGTCTTAATCAATTTTTTCCTCAAAAAAGCCTATCTTTTAAATCTTAAAGAAGCAGTAGCGGGCTTTCTTTATTTTTGCAGTTCACGTTTAAAACAATGTTAGTAGAATATCATATTTTAAACAAACAAAGAAATCAACCTCTGAATCTAGTTATTAGGTAGTCACAGAAGCAGTAAGATATTACAGTGAAACTAAAGTCACCAGAAGCCCTACATGTTTTCCTATAAAGCAGATTAAAACAACAGCTGTGACACATATAAGCAATTTGTTAAGTATTAACAAAAATGAATTATTTAATATGTCCAGATACAACATTTGGTTTTGTTTATATGCCTAAATATGCTATTCAAAATGTATAATCTGAATTTGTGGTTGTATTTAAAGAGTAACTATCAATCCAGCTTTCTTTTCATTTAATGTTCATCATTGAAATACCTTGAATTGAAACAATTGTGTTTTAATGTCCCACAAATACTTCAGACATATGGATGATATTTTCTAACATCTCTTTAGTTTTGACTTCAGTTTTGTTTACAGTAACAGCAAAGATTAGGGAAAATGTTCAAGCTGAAAAGTACAAACTCAATGCTTTTCCCTGGGAACTCTGAGCAAGTAATTGAGTCCAAGCATTTTCAGTTTTATGCACAGCATCATCATTTCTGTGCACATATATATTCTTTAACACTGTATAATCAGTAAATACAGACAACATCAGTTATACATCTTTTAATCTAAAAGGTCTAAGAGGGGAAAGCCTTTTACCCTGAAGCCGTTGATGAAGACAGCACACATTGTATCTGTAAATTTAATCTTACATTTAAATAATAAAGACTGAGAGTAAATGTTAGATGATTGCTCTGGACTTGCAAGTTAACTTCAATAAAAAATATGGACTTCACTTTCCTCAGCAGATAGGGCAATAATGCTGTAGCTACTTGTGTAGTTTGAGCCAATCCTGGCAACATGAGTGTCATTGTTTGAAGCTCTACCATGGGAAAAAATGGAACGGGGAAACAAGTGGCATGGGGGTTTTATGCAAATGACAATCAGATAGGTAGTTCAAATTCCTCCTTCCCTCTTCAGTTTACTTGGTTCCCAAGGTATTTATGTGGTTTAATTAAATGTATGCCATTTAAACAGCCTACTTAATTATAACAGCAATAGGCAATGCTGCTATATTTACAGGTCTGCCAACAATCCCATTTATATAAACTAAGCTTTTGAATATAGATAACTGAAAAAGGGTTGAAATTTAACAGGTAAGGTTTATATTAGGGATAGATGGTTCAGGAATTAGGACAATTTTGGGCAGGTAAAGGAAAAGTAATACAAAATACTATTTAAATTAATTTGTGGATTTTAAGTGAGAAGAGTGAATACAAAGTATTATTACGGACAACATAGCAGTGGTCACCACTAAAAACCAACATTTACATACAACACAATGGATAAATACGGTCTTTTTAATGGTCAGTAATGTCTGATATTTAAAAGTCTTCTTAACTTAATTTATAAATCTAACATAAAATCTTCAGGTCTTTAACAACTGTAGAAATTAAAAAATAGAATGATCTATGCCCTGCAGCTCTTTCACCTTGTGCTGCAATCAGATCAGATCTGACATGTCTTGTTAATTTTTAAAACTATCTATATAAACTACACCTACCTACTGCCCTTCCACCTGCATGGAAAAAATCTCATATTCAGTTGAGCAGACCCCCAAGACCGTACAATAGAGTAAGCATTACATGAAATCACTTTGACACGTACATTAGTATACAAACGCTAGAATCTATATTCTTGGATACCAGTTTTAGATTGGTGTGATTTCACTGAAGTCAAGAGAATTATTGTGGTATAAACTTGGTGATAAAAAAGTGAATAGTGCATGCACTGAGTGGGCCCTGAAAGTCATCTCTGAGTACCTGCACAAAGGAACATCTACAGGTTTATTTCTGTGTTCTTGGGTGCCCTTTCTGCATTATTATTCACCTCATCTTGGACTTAGTGAATTACCTCTGAAGGTGCTCTCATCAAAGGGGCCCCATGGAGTGGTGGGGAGTGATCTTGAATAAGGGTTTCTTTTTCCAACAGATTTCAATGCAGAAATCCAAACAGGAGTGAAAACAGTTCAGCTGTATTCCCTTGGACCTCTCCTCTATAACTTCCACTGAGCAAGAGCAGGATGATCCAGTTATGGCAACATAGCAGGAGGTACTGCAAGTGTTTGGAGACCCAGCAGACGAGCATAGACAGGAGATGTTCATGTAGATTACTCCAGTCTTTGCAGGCTTACTGTGGCTTTTCCCTGAAGATCTACACCCTCACCATCCTCCTGCAGTTCTTTGAATCTATCAGCCATGAGGGGACAATTCACAGGAAACTATGTGAGCAGATCATCATGCAGTTCTGCTCTGGGTATCTCCATGGAAGTGGGTGATCTAGCCTCTCTGCCTCTGAAAATTAATCCTTGGGTTCAAAGTAATAATGTTGAAGGCACCTATGTAATGAATACTTAATATAACATTCAAGTTCCATTTCTGAGCTGGTGAACTGCAAGCTATTATTAACAGTAATTCTTATTTTTATATTCTGTGAGGGGGAAAAGCGTTCATTAATTTCTCCAAGTTCTCAAATTCTCAGCAACAAATAAAATTATTGCACCCCAGGGGTTTGTCTATCATGTTAATTTTGCAATAGATCTTTTATTTTAGTTTCTAACTTATAGTGGGTGATGAAATTATGTCTTGTTTAGTCTTGCTTTAGAAAATTATGGGCTATATGTAAATGAGAATCTACTGACTTGAGCTAACAGAATTGCTTCATTAGTTCACATGGCTGAAAACAAACTTGAGAAATAATTTACAGAACTATTGTGCTTCTACTCAATTCCTTCATTTTCTTAGTCATTTATGTCTGTCTGTTTAATGAGGTATGTGTCAGCTTTTTAAAAAATATATAAATATAGAAAGAAGTCACATTGTAGTATTAGTTGACTAAAACACATTAATATACATTTAGTTATTAATGCCTACAATATCTTTGCAGAGAATTGCCGTGATCACTTAGGCCATACACCATCCACAGTCAGTTTCGGAAGTCTCTGGAAATCACTGATTTGCCTTCTTAAAGACCTTCTGAGGCCTCAAGAAAAATATTGCAACACCATACAGAAACAATTGTTATAGAATATTTATTGTATTTTCTTTTTCTTTCTTTCTTAATATTTTATTCTTTGGAAATTTGCATGACAACAGAATTTTCTCACTGCTAAAGAGTTAATATGTTTCTATTGCTTATTCTCCATCTGATGTTTTTAAGTCTTAATGCTTGGTTGAAATGTACTGGCATACCTCCACTGTCTTCAACAGAGCTATGTTGCTTTAAAAGAATTGGAGATGTAGAACTGGTCAAAAATTTTCCATCAAAGCTATTTCTGGAGTAGAATACTTTCTGGAAATATCTCACCACTTGGAGTAATACAGATAATGTGATTTCAGTCACAGCCTAACTAAATTCAATTAATAAATTTAAGAGACCCTGAGGGGTCTTTACTTTCCTCTGCAACATGGGGCATGCATCACTTCCAGAACTAAATTAGTGTAAATGGTGAATTCTCTTTTACTTGAAGTCTTTAAATCATGATTTGAGGACTTCAGTAACTAAGCCACAGGTTAGGGGTCTATTTAAGGAGTGGGAGGGTGAGGATCTGTGGCCTGCAATGTGCAGAAGGTCAGACTAGATGACCATGATGGTCCCTTCTGACCTTAAAGTTTAGGAATCTATTATTATTATTATGAATATTTATCCTATGATCAACATTTCATCAACGCTATTAAGCTAATTAAATACCCAATTGGGATTCCTAGGAAAAGACATTTTCAGCACCTCAAACCTCCCGTGGATATCAACATTGTAGAAACATAAAGCTCTGTCTGCACTGACATTTGAAACTGCATTAACAGTTTGTCACAGGACACATGAATATGTCCAAACTTGAATGTAGTTGTGTTTTAACAACAGTTCATTAACAGACATTAAATAAATAACGCAACTGAAATATCTACCACTGGAAGGACACAAAGTTTAGTTGCTAGTCATTAGTCCCCAATAGTCTACAGTTAAACATAAGAGACAAGATGGGAGAGAGAATATCTTTTATTGGACCAACTTCCGTTATTGAGAGAGACAAGCTTTCAAGCTTAAACAGAGTTCTTCTTCAGGTCTGGGAAATGTCTTCAGATTGTCACAGCTAAATACAAGGTGGGACAGATTGTTTAGCATAGTTAACATATTTCAAGAGACCATTCAAGGTGAAGTGGCCCATTAAACATGACTGGAAACAACAATTTGTGTAGCCTCTACATTAGAATTTACTGTCATGTGGGTTAACGTATTAACTAATGTGTTAAAACATGACCAAAAGAGAGTCTGAAATCTTAATGCAGACTAGGGCTCAGCAATAAATTATTAGTCTTCCAGTAAACACTGTGTATGATGAATTACCAAGTGGTTATTTTTTCAGAACTGTCATGCTTCTCTACTGGCAGGATAAGTTTAAACACAATGTTTTTTGTTTTGTTTTTAAATGTAAACTAGCAGGATTATATTTTGAAGCTAACAGTTGTTTATTAAATGGAACCAACTCCCCATCCAACCAGAAACATTAAAAAAATAGTATACAACTCAAGTATCGGGTGCGGCATTAAAAACTGGAACTATATAACCTCCTAAACATTCAATCAAAAGTTAGTTGTTTATTTAAAAATTCAGATGCAATTTGATTTTTTCCTGCATGAAACAATATGCAGCTACAAAAAAGAAAGAAGCTGCTGTTATCAAAACCATTGAAGCACTGAGACCTTGGCAGGCCAGAGGTGCTAGACAAAAGTTAATCAGGGCAGTACGAACTATTAACCTAACAAAGCTTCAAAGTTTATTGAAGTCTGCAAGCTGGTTCATACATTCCTTTTGAGATTCACAATATAATTGTATATGATTTCCTCCATTACATAATGGCCGGGGGGTGGAATCCTGAACATTTATTTTCATTTTGTTAACATTCTTGATCTCTCACCACTGCTGACACTCACAAAAAATAGAGCAATGGAGACAAGGAACTGCAGAATTAGCTATATGCCATTTCATACAACTACAGTACTTTCAACATTCTCCTCTTCCCCTTTATCCTCACTGCAAGATGCTAGTCTGTGACCCGGTTATCTCTGCCCTTGGACTGGCCAAAGATATCTAAAGCTGCATGTATGCTAGAGAACTATATTGTTTGTAATTGAATCAATTGTATTGAATCAGTTTAGGCACAAATGAATCAATGCATCCACAGAAGACATCCTGAATCACTTTAAGAACCATTGCAGGCTTACACAGCATACATACAAGTGCTCTTATGGTTTCAGTTGCAGTGCCTTCTGGGTACCTCTCGTACAGTTCCTGGAACACCTCCTAAGCAGTTGGCTCAGAGATATAAAAAGACTACCAGTGCATAGAAGAATAGTGTGGGGGAGGATCTGTCCTATTTTAGCTTGTCCACATCCACACTGGCATAAACCAGTTTAAACTGAAAAGATTTAGAACTGTGTCTCAAACCTGCCAAAAATTAGTCTAGTCAAGTTCTTGTACTGCATATCACCACAACAGAGCATCTTCTAACTAATGTATTAAATTATGTGACTAGCATCTGTCACAAATTGTTCTTTCCTTCTTTTTCTCTTCCTCTCTCAAGGTGGATACCAGTGTGTTTTACATTTTAAAGAAAATATGTACACAGTGCTATGTTGTGACACGCTGTACCCCACGTACACCCTTATGGTGTGATTTGTATATCATTCATGTTCACCCTTACAGTGTAACGGTGTATTGTCTAATGCAAGTATGCCATGTAAGATGTTTTTGGAATGCTCATGACATACTGAACATTATTGTTTTGGTAGCATGTTTCCTGCAATGTCATACATATGTAGAGATATGAAACCCTGCTGTGTCATATCCCCAAATGTGTGTCTCATATGGTTTGAACAGATGCAGGCGAACACAAAGCTGTGTTTCCACGTCCAGCAGAGGCATGTATACAGGAACAATGGACTGGCCTAAACACCTGTGAGCACTTTTGGCTCAAGTGGAAGAAATCATGACCATTGCCACACAGGGTCAATCACCTGATCCCAGGGGGTATTAGGGAAACTTGTTAAAAGCTGAGGCATCTTTGTCTCGGGCTCTCCTCTGGAATCCATCTTCTAAGCAGCACCAAAGACTAAGAATCTACCCACAGGGAGGAGAGGCCTGGTTGCAAGAGGCATCGCAACCAGCCTTTGTGGTAAGCTGAATACAGACTGACGTATTAATCTTAACTAAAAGATAACTCGCATCTTAACCTAATTGTGATTTACTCCTTGACTTATTAATAACTGATTTGGAGCCACTTAAAATCTTACTGTAATCAATAAACTTATTTGTTTGTCTTATCTAAAACAGTGCATGTGGATTGAGTGTGTGCAGAGACCTCTCAGAGTGACAGAGCTGGTGCATATCAATATCTTTGATAAACTGATGGACAGATGTAAATGAGCTTGCAGGGTGCAGTGTACAGCACTGAACCCTGCAAGATGGCAGTTTCCAGGGTTGCATCTGGGACTGGGGGTGTTTGCTGGAGGTTTATCCCATGAGTGGCTGGCCAGATGCGCTCCTTCACTAGGCCAGGGACCGATTACTCGCAGGGCTGACAAGGAGTGGGTGGTTCACACAGCAAAGCAGGGTAAGTTGGGGCCCAGGAGTGAGGAATTGGGGTGACACAGCTATACGCCAGTCCGGATTATGCGGGGGGGCACATAACATGTGTATGGTCATTAATATGAAAAATGTTGAAGAAGTGCATTTCCCACATGGAACAGAAAGGCATGGGATTGTGGTAGTTCTTAATTCCTGATGGAGTTTGTTCCACAGTTTTCGATCAGCCTCTGAGAAACCTGTCTCTAGCTACTTCTCCTCCAAGTCTACTCCAAGCAGTTACTGGAATACTTATAAATTGACAGAGACAATTTTGTGGATGGCTGTGAGATGTATTACATGGATTTTGCATTTAAAATCACTCTCCCGTAGACAAAGCTTTAGAGAGCATCTCTTGATGATGTAATCAGCTGTATTCATCAGGAACTATGCAACTGTTAACCTCAAAGATGAAGCTTGTAAGAATGGGAGACTGGACTTTCTGGGCAATAGGGCTGCACGTTTAGAATTCATTAATGAAACAGATTAAAATAACCACAAATATTACTGCAAAACACTCTTCTTTGACTTATCTTTCCTACAGACAGCTAAACACAGCAAGAAGTAAGAAAAGCAAAAAGAGACAAAGGCAAGAAGGAAGGGAGAGAACACAGACTTTAGGAGATATGGGAGTTGTGAGATGTGGTTATAAAATTTCATCGTTTTTATTTCCTCAACTGCTTCAAGGGAAGTAGGAAATAAGTTTACCCACTGACTTTGGAGCAGATTTGATTATTACGCAGATAATACAGTGATGGGTGCCATTATAAAAAAAATCTTGGGTGGATGGATGAATAGATAAAATTTCTGGTTCTCAAGCCTCCAACTCCCTTATTCCTCTCCCCACTATCTAAATGCCATAGTCAAACCTATATCCACTTCCCTACACTCCAACCCTGTCTCCTGACATTATCAGTCTCCACAATGGCTTTCCTCTCTTCTCTCATATTATCTTCAAATTTCCATTCACCTTAAAGACTTGGCCTCTTTAATTCAGCTTCACTCTTTATGCTTCCCTGTCTCTTCTTTGTTCACTTCCAATTTTATACCTTCTTTCTTCCTGAAAATATTTTGGGTTCTAAACTAATTCCAGACTTCGTACATTTGATGTTAAAGTTTGGTTTTGATTCTGACAAAACAAATTCTGTACTGTTATATTTCCAGCCTTGAAAAACAATATAAAACAAAATTAAAAAAACATTGTTCTGATGGCCATAGAAGCAGAACAAGGTTACATTTAAATGGGTTAGACTTCTACTTAGAACAACAGGCTTTTAAAAATTAGATTATCCTTGAAGAGCAATAGTTTAAATTAAAGATGATTATTAAAAAAATAAATAAATAAATAAAAAATTTTAAATTTTAAATCCAAAAATATTCTAAGGGGTTTGTGAAACCTTAACTTCTGCCAAATTCTTCTGACCCAAGTACACAGATTAGTTTAGCTGTAATGCCATATAGCTCAAGTATATAAATGTTTCAAATCAAATTCAATCCTGGTGTAAGCAGATGCAACTCCCATTTAAGGTATAGGGGCTGAATGGAGCACGTCATACCTACATTTACAGAAGACTCATATAAGTAAGTTTTTGCTTCACTGGAAATTGTAATCCCTTGCACTAAGGCTGAATTTGGTCTGAAGGATTCATCTCTGAGACACAAGGACCTGAATCACCACTTTGTTACTCCAGTCAGTGGAATCAGACCGGCACAAAAATGGATCATCTCAGTGCTGAATCAAGCCTGTGGTGTTCAGAGCAGGGGAATATGTTAAATAATTTCCTGAAAACATTTGTTTGAATAAAAACACACAGCTGTGCCATTTCTGTGTCCACTTTCTGCAAATATATATGCAAATAAATCACTAGCAGGAATGTTCATGACTATAGCAAATTTTAAACAAATATTACAGAATAGTAGCCGAAGTCAGTTTTGAACTCAAAAAAAGTATTTACATTGGAAACCTGGAAACATTCAGACAGCCAAGACATATAAATTATACCATGTAACCTGTAAGTAATCGTCTAAAAACCTATGCAAGCAGAATCAAATGAACCATCACAGCTGAAATTTCAAATATTGGCTACTCACAATGAAGGACTCATGAAAAAACTACAGATCAAGATTATCTGCTGAAATGATTCAGCAAATAATTTCAAATAACGAACAAACTTTTAAAAAAAAATCATTAACAAGTTGTTGGTAAGTCAAATTCATTGACTAA
Source organism: Emydura macquarii macquarii (assembly GCF_026122565.2). NCBI lineage: Eukaryota > Metazoa > Chordata > Testudines > Chelidae > Emydura > Emydura macquarii. The sequence goes on along the minus strand of NW_027131527.1, from coordinate 17,503,210 downwards.
CTTACTTGCTATATTATAGATAAGTGAATAAATAAAAACAAACAATTTGTTCAGCTGTACATGGGTACTGTACATATTATTTAAAAGGCTTAATTCACAATGTTATAAATGCATTAAAACTGACATTTCTAAGCTTCTATAAAAACTTTAAACACACATAAGGATGGTCCAATAAAAAAAAAAAGAGAAACACACCTCTTCTACATCATTGTCCAAAGCTATGATCTGCAGTGGAGAAGTCAAATTCTGGTTGTTTGAGATGGTTGTGCCCACTGGGGAGGACTCCAGAATAAACCCCTCGTACATAGATTCTATGAAGTAAGGCTTCTGATTGTTCTCATCAAGGACTTCAATATGTAAATTGGCAAAGGCAGGAAGTGGATGACCATTGTCTTGTTCTGCCTAAAAAGACACAAAACTGATTTTCTATGGACTTTTCATACAATATATTAACCAATTTATATAGTATATAATTGCCTCAGCTCAGGTACAACTATGGATAATTATTAATTACTACTGGTTTACTTTCAAGGGTAACAAATCATTCACACAGATAATTAATATTTAGTATTTCTCTGCTTATTTTTAAATGTCACATCAGAGAAAAGACATATATATTAAACAAATAATTAACTAACAAAGCAAATACAATAAGTTTAATCATGAAGACCACTGATTTTAATAACTACAAACTCAAGACTTGTACCGTTTTAGTAAAAGTCATTATTTAATACATCAGTAGTTATGAAAAATATCTTGCAATGAAGATGAGAGAAGCCACAAATCACTGCATAACTGTATTCATTGTACAACATAATTACCACCTAGACTAACCTGCCTGACAATGAAATGACAATTACTGGGAGATAGGAAATTTGCCTTGGTCCTTCCAACAATGGTTACAGATTCTTAGTACTTTCTGCAGAAAACTGGGAGAGGATATTGTCTGGATATATGATAAACTGAATAATTTTCCAATATTTGTCTCTCTCATGTTAACACTTCAGTTTCATTCTTATTTTTTTTTTAATCTACATTTCAATTTTAACAAACAGTTCAAATAACAATCACATTTCAATGTCAGTGTAATGGGTTGATATAGTATCCATTTATGTTCAAGTTTTTTAAAGATACAAGAGGAACACCACACATTTGCAACAGTAGATGGGAGGCCCATTGCAAATTCCAAAATGTTTTAAAATTAGCAAGTAACTGACCAGTTTAAAAAAAACAAGGAAAGTACAATACACAAAGCAAATACTGTGCTATTATATTTCTGCTGAGTAGTGAGAAGTGTAATGTTTAGTAAAATACACAGGATTCAGGTCTGTCAGAAGAGAAAGCACAGCAGTTTTTATAAGATACAAATTAACATTTAATTCAGATCAATTTCCATTGTCATTCTTATGAGGACTGGACTTTTTTGTGTGCAAATTCTGAGGAGTGAAGATGAGCAAAATACAAATTAACACAGATCAAATGTCTGACTGAAGTGACCAAAATACCTAGTTTTTCGAATGACCCTTAGTGTCTTCCTTCAAGATACCTGCAACATACTGGCTTTTAAAATAATAAAAGTATTCCACCATCCCCGCCAAACTACAAGATGTTCATTCCAGATGTATTAGTATACAGAGTAAAATTTGATATACCTGTAGACCAGTGTTTCTCCTCCCCCTATTTGTTTGCATTTGCACATAGTTATGAAATCTATCTTGTTTTAAAATGGAGTTCTGCCTCAGCAGCAGTAAGAACAGACAAGGTCAAAAGGTCAGCTAAGGCAGCAAGCGGTCACTCTAACAACTGAAGTCAGATCTGCCTGACAACAGAGATTGAACAATAGGAACCCTGGAATAATGCCAGTGTGCCGTGTGCAGACTAATTGAGTGCCGTGTGCACCACAGTTGCGTGCTGAGTGCAAGCCTAAGTGTCGTGCGCACAACCCTCTAGAAGCGGGAAAACCCAGCTTCCCCATTGGTTAACAGACCCTCGACCAAGGCTATATAATTTCTACGCACCCGACAGCCGAGGCTGTCCATCTTGGAGACAGTGTGGTGGGTGGTAGAGAAAGATCGTGGTTGTAGTGTAGGTAGGCTCGACAAGATGTGGATAAGAAGCAGACACAATCTAGGATGAGAAGCAGACATGTAGCAGTAACAACAGCAGACGATCGGAGAAACAACGCCAGGAGGCGAAGCTAGACAGTGAGAGAGACATCTAACCCAGAGACTGGGGGGGGGTGTTACCAAGGGTTGTGTTTGTGTGGTTTTGGGTCCTGGGGTTTAACCCCGTTGTATGTTCTGACCCCTGTGTTTAGTATTGGTTGTCACCCAATAAATTAACCCTTGTTTTGGAAGGAACACTGGTCAGCTACGTTTGTGCTGTTGATAGATGCGCAGGCCAAGACCCCTCCCCTACCTGTAAGTGTGTCACATTCCTTACATACCAGGCACAAAAAGCAGTATTTAGGGTGATGAATAATGTTTGAAGTGAAGAGAAAAATTAAGTGTAGACACTATCAAGCTGGTCATTTTGTTCAAAATGAATGACAACATTTGTTCAAGGATTCATAAGAAACACATTCAGAGCACAAAGTTACTTGGAAAAATCCTTCACTCTGCATGTCAACTGTTAAGTGAAAAACTAGCAAGAGTGACATCAGCATACATTAAAAAAACCCCAACTATCTACTTTTGTTTGACTTTTTTTTTAAAAACCCTTAAATATAGAGCCAGATCTTAGAACTGGATCACAGCAGGTAGACCTCTATGCTTGAAATTAATATGGGTTTTCTTGGATGCAGAACTTTGTACACAACAGCTGTTATTCACCAACGGGAAATTTGCTAATGTCTTCACTGGACCCAGGATTAACAAACTGCAGAATCAGAGCTATAATTTTTTATCTATTGTTGTTCTTTCATACCTATGGGACATAGGAAGTCACCAGAAGTTTTTCTTTTTTAACAATCTTTAATCCATCTTAATTAACACAAAATATAACACAGCGAATAATAAAAATGGATGTAAATCAGTCCCCAATTTACAACATGCAGGAAGACTGATGCTTCTTCATGGAACCCCATTGACTTTAACAGGAATCAGTTTGAGCTTAGCGGTCTGCCCATGCATTGTAAATTGTAGGACTGAGACCTTAATTATTATAATTATATCATTCCAAAATCTTTCAGCTAAGTTTACTGAATTCCATTTGATAGAGGAGCAATTAAACATTACAGGAAAAAATTGTAGCTCTACTGAAATCAGTAGGAGTTTTCTCTCTACAGTTGGTTTTATATGTGCCAAATTTGCACACGTTATTGTTTTTCATATCCAGGATCTTACATAGGTGTCCCAGAGGTTAAAACTCAGTGGAACAGACCTACAGAATTGCTTTGAAAGGTAAAAATATAAAGCAGCTTCTAGTAGCAATTAAAATAGAACTATACATCCATCCTCCTTACAATTGTTAGATTGGTAAATAAAAAGGAAAATGTTAAGGGTGAGAGAACAGAGGATCTTATTCTCCCTAACATCTTACAGCATGACTATGAAGTCCTGCTTTAAAGCTTGAGTGGGCAAAGAATCCATCCTGTAATAAAAGGGTAATTATCTATCTAGATTGGATATTTTACTGCACCCATCAGCGCAATATGTGAGTGCCTATTTGAACAAAAAGACAATAGTCCAAATTCTACAGTCCCTACTTAGGGAAAATCCTCATTTGGGGGCTGGTTCACACTTACCGCGCGATTCGGCGACAGTTACGCAAACTACGCAGAGTAGTTTGCGTAACTGACGTTGACTGCTCTGCTTCCCTTCTGTGCACTGTTCACACTGCGCTGAGCTGACGGGAACAGCGTTCCCATCGACTCAGCACTATGCTGCTTGAGGGGGTGGACTTAGTCGACTTCCTGATCAATTGAGCAGGTCACACTGATTGCTCAATCTATCAAGAAAGATCGATTTGGTGGCGGTGATTTCGCCGCCATCAGTCTGAACATAGCCTGAGACAATGGAAGATGTTAGGGAGCAAAGCTCTTTATTTTTAGATGACTATGGCAAAAAACTCCTAATAGACAGGAAACCCTTTTTTAAAAGAAAATCAGTAACTCACTAAGTATAACCATATATGATATGGCTTGTATTTTCTCTCTACAGTTGGTTTTATATGTGCCAAATTTGCACACATTATTGTTTTTCATATCCAGGATCTTACATTGGTGTCCCAGAGGTTAAAACTCACTGCAAAGCAATTTTACATAGTATTAGTTTTGATTGACATATCCATATGTATAATTTAGAATACTCTGGAATAATAAAAAGAGAAAACAAAACATTTAAAATATGAAGGAAGAGGAAACCAATTTTCTACTGATCCTTTCACTATATATTTATGCATTTCTAGAAATGGACCTAATGTTTGTAATAAATGAGGAATTAAAATATAGACCCTTTCTACCTTTCAAGAGGTTTAACTGAAAGGGGGCAGAGAACCTCCACTGCAAGTCTCCCTACACAGTATAGGACACCTTTTACAGTTCTCCTTCTGTTAGACAGCACATAACCTCACTGAATTTGGTTCAAGAGAGGAAAATATTTTAATCTCCATTTTTCTGCCTTCCTAGTTTTTACCAGATATAGACAATTCTGTATTGTATGCATACAGAGTATGTGGTATTTTGTGTGAGGACTCATAGTAAGCCCAGAAATGAGATGAGAAACCAACACTTATGTCTCCCTTGAAGAGTGAGTATTTCCCCCTCCTTCCAATTTCTCCCCTAATATCAGTAAAGTCTCATATAAGTGTGTTTAATCATAAATACAATCAGTAATATTTCCTTACAAGGACTGCAAAACTCCCTCACATTAACACAAACTGTTTAAGCAGAAAGTGTTGAGAATCTGAACAGAAGTCCTTTATTTATTGTGAAATCTTTGAAAAAAAATGCAAACTGAATGTATCCAGGAGGGGACTGGGAAGATAACCTTTTGGCTTCTGGTTATATTCCAGGAGCAGCATGAGTACTTGTTGTTTTTCCCCTCTAAGGTTATACTTATGAAAAGTCAACAAAGAAGTCTGAGGAGTCTTGTTTGAGGATAGTTACTTTTAGTCGAAATAATCAAATAGCATTAAAAGCAAACATTTAAGCAAAACACTAGCTACAAAAGTTCATTGACATATTACTTTGCATTATCTGTAATATACTTAGTGGAGTTATTTTCTCATAGTTATATTATTTAAATGAATACCACTCAAAGTCTTATTACTATATTCTATCATTATAAGTTAGACATTCAATTTACATACAGAATTAGAACTGCCAACAAACTACAAGTATTTATATATACAGTCAGACACAAATACATACCTGTGTGTGTTTAGCCCTACCAAATATTTTGAAATTTTATAAATATAAAACTTATTTTGAAACTTTATGACACTATTTCAGTAATTAATAAAATACAATATATTTTAAGAAGTCATTTCTTCAAATAGTTAATTTTTTTAATCAATTCATTTCAGCTCTCTTAGCACCTCTTTCTGCAGGCATGCTCTATACATTTGAATGCTTAGGCTAAAGAGGCAGTAATGTTTGCAGAAATAGAATTTGTAAGTGATATACTTGAGTGTTCCTGGCAACTAAATATTGAATCCTCACAGAAGACTATTTTTTTTTTTTTTTTTACCAATTCAAAGACTTTAAAATGCTTGGGAAAAAATGTTGAATAATTTTAATAAAAACATATCCAAAAAATCATAATATGCTATTGGTCATTCCATAAGCAGAAAAAAAGACTACATTAGTCTTCATGAATAATTCACTCAGCTCTAAATGTATATCAGTAGATAGAAAAACAGGTTTTGTATACTTGTTGCCTGTGTTAATCTGGCCTTTATACCAAACATTTGCCTCAGGAAACTGAGTCAATGATAAAGAAGTGATAAGATTATGAGAAGTTTCCAGATATATGTTTTAAAATAATTCTGACTCATGGCTCAGATTTAGCTGGGTTTGGCCCTCTTTTTACCATGAACATATGGATTAGTTTCTGTTGACATGGATTTTGTGAAATATATTTGCTTGTGAACAAGGGTATTCATTTATTAAAATGATTATTTGTTATTCATTATTACTCAGTTATTCTCGTGTTTAAAAAAATTGCAGCTATCTAAGCAAAGAACAGAAATACCACGTGACTCAGCTATCCAATCACACAAGGAATAGTGAATGATCAAAATGCTCTGGAGATAAATCCAAAGACTGAAATTTGTTTGGATAAAATGATTTGACAAAGAATTACAAATAAAAAAAAAATCAGGAAAATCATGATTAGTTTGTAGATTTTATTTGAATATGAGAAAAGGGATAAATTCACAGAATCAATTATTTATCTGGAACAGTTTGATCAGCATTAATTTACACTGTTTGTACTTTTAGTCCACAATTGAGCCCATACTCAATTTTTTTGGAGGTATCCGTGTAGCTTCTCAGGTTTCATGCTTCTGTTTAAAAAGATGCAGTTACATAAAACATGCAATTGTTTCAGACATTCAGTTCTGCTAGTAAAAGAAAAGTTGAAAACAAGTTTATCTTCATGTCTCACTTTAAAAAAAAATCTCTGACTCCTTTGTTTTTGGTTCCAAAGTGTTTCTGCTTGTTTGCAATCCACTTCCAGGTTGTACCCCACTCACTAGCTGAGAAACATGGGGTTAAATAGACTTTTGTAAACTATACTTTCCAAGAATAAAGTTCAGCATTCTGTTTACAGGACCTGTTCTCACATGCACGTGAATCTTATGAATAATTCTTATTACATTAATATCTGAACAAATTCTCTATTTCTTGATTGTAGATGAGATCATTATATTTGAAAGTATAAATATTTTACTATCTAGTTTCTTTAGAGGATACATTTTGGAACATTTAGAATGGACAACTTAGTAATTTTTCCCCCCAAATAAAAAAAATCACTGCTATTTGGGAGACTACAGGGTCTTGGTCCCAGTTTATCCATTTAGTATTATTTGTTTGGTTTCAAATACAACATAAAATAATTACTATCCTGGGCTCTAATCAAACTTGTCATTGATTAAAAATATTATTCTAGTCATGGATGACTGCAGAATAATTGGACTCTGCCTTAGGATGTTGTACCTCATGTTACTAACAGTCAATGATCCTTCCAGACAATTAAGGATTGACACTAATGGATCTCAAATGGAGTCCACTATTCTGCAGTGAAAGCAAAGTAGTCGGAAATGATGATGGCTAAAAGGTTTAAAGTAAAGAAAAAATAAGGTATAACTCAGCCCTTCATCAGGGCCGTAAGGACATAGAAAACCATCCATGGGGTAAAAAAAACCCAACCCAAACAAACTAATGAAGCCTTCTTCTCCAATACAGATATTTAGATATAAAGACATTTTGACTTTTGCTATGCTGTTATAATAATCACTCATAACAGAGCAGCCAGGTCCTTTACACTATCTGCAAAGGAATGATTACTGTGTAAGTAAATATCAGAATAACACGGAAAAAAACTTATTTTGTTAGGTAAGTGGATATAAGAGGACAAATAATACAACAAAATAAGAATAGTTAAAAAAATACTCAAATCAAATATGTTTAATCCTATTTATCATGTAATCTGTTATACAATGCTGCAATTATTTTGTATATTAAATATAATTTGCAGCATGTATATTATAGCAACCAATCTATAACCATGTACTGTACCAAGATGACTAAAGATGAAATGAAAGAACTTAAACCAGAATATGAAAAGCTACAACTGACTATATTACTAAACTCAAAAAAATGTTCTGTACAAAAACCAGTATTAAAATAACTGATTAAAGCATTAGAAGGATTCAATCAGACCCTATTGAACCTGATGCCTTACATGTTGTATGAGAAAGAGCTAACTACTGGTCTACACTGAAAAGATACATCAGCCTAGCTTCAGTACTCAGAGGTTTGAAAAATCCAAACCCCTGAGACACTCAGTTAAGATAATCTAACTCCTGGGATAGACAGTGCTAGGTCAATGGAAGAATTCTTCTGTCGACCTAGCTACTGCCTCTCAGGGGAGGTGGATTACCTACAGCAACAGAAGAACTCCTCCTTCGCTGAAGTGAACATCTACACTGAAATGCTAGAATGGTGCAGCTGTTTACAGGGTATGATTTGAGCAATCATGATGGGATGAGCAATCACTACTCAGTTTGCCCAATCTGCCCTGCCCAATCACTACTCAGTTGTGATTTTATAGTTTTTCTCTTAGCAACTATTGGTCCTTGATTATAAAGAGTCTCAACCTATATTTCCAAGGCATCATGGATATCTATTAGGTATTCTATTATATGCTATTTCTTATATTGTGCCCTAAGTGATATATATGGGCCTACGTTTCAAATGATTTTTTTTACTATCTTTATTGTAAAGTTTGTATGTTGATTTTCAGTCTACATAAAATTACAGAATACATTTAGTGTGTTGGCTGTCTTCTGCCTATTGGAAGAATGGTAAAGGAGTAAATGGTAAAGGAGTGAGAGGAATGAAAAACAGAATATAAAAGCCTACATGGGTCCCCTTTGCGGTCATTGATGCAGCAACCATGCCTTTGTCTAGACCCAAGTGGAATAGGGGAGAAGAAAGATTAAATCCAGTATCTATTACCATTCCATTGTGATAACTGCCAGAGAAATAAACAAACTTAGAATCAACAATTAGGGGCAACATATATTGCACAGAATTTCAAAGTATTTAACAGAAAGATAAATTGTCATTGTGCAAACTCCTGAGATCCTTGATGAAGTTTTATAGTCTTTACTAGGGAAATAAAAGCGTCCCACTATCCCCAATGGAACTTTGCTTAAGTAAAGTTTGGGAAAGAAGACTGTAAGAAGCTGAGTGAAATTCCATGGCCTGTGTTATATAGGAGGTCTGACTAGATCATAATAGTTCCTTCTGATCTTAAAATGTAGGAATCTAAGTAAATAAAAACTTACTTGTAAATAAGTAAAGAATCCATAGAATCTATAAGTAAAAACTCAGCAATGACGTCAAGATTTGGCTTATTATTAATACTGAGCTCTGTGAGCAATAAACATGAGGGAAATGGTGTATATCTCTATATATCTTATATAGTTCTTTATAAGACCAAACATCCAAAGCAGGTTATTATTTCTCAAATAGATAATTAACCCTGCTCATTTAAGAATATAAAAATATAAAAAATAAGATTAAAGAGTTATTCAGATTTCAAAATATTCTAACTCAATGAAATGTGTGGTTTTAGAACGTCTGTCTTGACAGATATACTCAGGTCCTATGCTGCAGACTGAAGCCAGGTCTATACTACAGAGCTTACATCAACCTAACTCTATAAGCATCTACTCTAAAATGTAGCTCCCACTGATGTAACTCACTCAGTACAGCGACTTAACTCCACCTCCACAAATGGCACAGCGCTTAGATTGATGTAGTTAGGTTGACAGTGTCAGTGGAGACACTGCGTTGCTTATATCGACTGTTGCTGCTCTTCGGAAACCATCCCATAATGCCCCACACTGGCAGTTAAATCAGTGCAAGCGCACTTGGTGAGGATGCACACCACCAGCACAAGAAGCGTAGGGTGGACATGTAAACCTGATTCAATTATGGCGGTGACTGTATGTTGACATAACTGAGATTGGCTTAATTTTGTAGAGTAGACTTGCCTTTAGCCTCTCAAAATAACTTCTTTACTGACAAAAATATTTGCTGGAACGAGGGTGGCCACTACCTTCTCTTCTTCAAAACAAAAACAAACAAAAAATATCATAAGGATTCTTTTTTGCAGCATCAGCAGCAGTCAAAACCCTTTTTTGCATCTTAGGTCAGTAACATGGAATACTTTAATTCTTTCAACAGTCAATTCAGATTTTTAGGCAGTGTTCTTTTTGTACTTCTAAATGCTTTTTCGTACACATGATAGCTACCTTTTAAGACTAGGTTCAGGATAGAGTATTTTGTAGAAATGCAACCACCACATCATTGCTTCTTTCTACTCTGGGAGACATAATTGGAATTGAGCAAATAATTTTCAACACATTATTTATTTGAATTTAATCTTTTTTCAGCTCATGGAATATTCCTTGAATTTATAGAACAAATATCTTTTTGAACTTTTTAAATCTAGATATTCAAAATTCAAACTTGCTTACCTGGGAATGGTCACATATATCATACTATATTTTTTTCTTTTCTGATGGATGGTTGTGGTACAATTACTTCAACATACAAATTTAAAATTTACAGTTTTCAAATACTCACACATGCAATTTTAAAATTTGATTTATCTAAACATTTTTTCCAGTAAATATCAAACATTCAAATTAACATGTAAATTGAATATAAAAAGACCTTGCGCATGGCCAAAGGTAGTTCATTAAAAAATTGGAATGGAAATTTAAAGAAAATTTACAACCAATTGCCTTCTACTACTTCCTAAGACTTTTCTGATAGTGACTTTAGTATGATAAATTAATTTCATTTCTTGACGGAAAGGAAATATGCTAAAGTTTAAAGTATTGTCAGTAGCAGTTTTATATTGGCTACTGCCTTATTCAGTTTTCTAATGTGTAGACATCCTGTAGTGGATAACTATTGCTGTGTATCACATAATTTAGATAGATCATATCTTGGGCCAGTTTGTCTATTTTTTTTCCTATCCGTCTTAGTAAAAATTGTAAATGCAACAACTTCCAGTGCTACAGCAAGTCCCAGTACTGCTTTCATTCCCTTTTTCTGAGTAAAAAAAATGTACTCTCTATGCTTTTGTCATTGGTTATGAGATACAGAAATGGAAATAAGGAAAAGCCCCTGGCAAATACATTTGATATGTTACTAAAAATGGTGTAGTACTAGAGAATGGCAGGCTGGCTAATGCAGGTCTCCTTTTTAATAAAAGAACAAGGAAAGGGCTGGGCAACTTCAGACACATAAGCTTGATTTCAGCTATGAGGAAGAGATAATACAATATACAATGTTTAAAGAATAAAATAAAATAAAAAATAAAACAAAAAAACAGTCAGCGTAGATTCCTGGAAGAAAGGTCACATCTGACAAAATTGTCTGAATTTTTTGAGTGAATAACTGAATCAGGAGATAAAGGTAAAACTGGGGACAGTTTCTCTAGATTTAGGAAAAGCATTAGATTGTATATTGCACACCCGATTAATTTACAAAGTCAGAAAGTACAGTATAGGAGGAGAATTACTGACAAGGATTAAAATTGTTTTAGGGGCAAGCAGCAGAGGGTAACTTCAGAGATTTTTGACTTTTCCGTCACTGAAGCTGTGATGTGGCAATGAAATGATATTGGAACATAATGTGTCTAGGCAGAAAGGTTTTTAAAAACAAAAAACAAAAAACCAAACCAACCAAACATAAATCTTTTTTCTCTGTGATATGGATAAGTGACTTTTATATTAGAAATGCTTATGATGTTGTAGTGCAATAAAAAGTAAACCTTGTGACTGTCCACCACTGAAAATAATAAAATTTCCACTTTACTCTGAGTAAAGAAAAATACTTACTGTGCAGTCATTATAGCATATTCTGAATGATGTATGCAATGAAAAATGCCCATTTAGTGCAGACAGGCAAAGCGGATAATACAGTAAATGAAAGTAAATGGAATAAAATTGATGTATATAAACTGAAAATTTGGCCTCTCTGTTGTGCTGTGCTATAGTGGTATAGAAATAAGAAGTCAATCTTAAATCACAGTTACTAAGCAGCAGTATCTAGGATACCAATGTTGTTTAATGTTCTGAGTGTAAGGAAAAACTGAACATTCTGTGATACTATCTAAGCAGTTTTTTCCCTATATTCAGAAGAGGATACTTTGGAATCTCAGATAAATGTGTGTGGCAACTATGGGTACTGGATGACTTTTTAATGGTGGCAACTATACTAGCTATATAATGAAAAGACAGGAACAATATTTTCAGCTTTGACATAACCAGCAAAACTAACAGCAAGACATTTTTCCTATGCTCCTCTTCTTGTTCTCTTTGATAGTTCACCACCATCACTCCAGGCAGTAACGTAGGTGGAGGAGTTAAAACACAGAACCCTTTCCTTCTTTCTCCATGTACTGACAGAAACAAAGACTCAATACTCTTAAAAATACAGCTTTTTCAAAACTGTATCCCCTGACACAACAATAAGCCAAGATTAAATAGGCACAAAATAGAAAGAGATGAGCCTGTTATGTGCCAGCATGCCTCCTGAGCTAAGGCAAATCTTTTATCCACACCCATCAGCCATCCTAGGGAATTTACAAGCACATGTCGCCTCAGCTGGATGGAATACCTGGTGTGACATTTTTAACTTGGGTCCAGCTGAACTGGTTTCTCCTCAATGTGGCTGGTAAGCCCTTGGCATTTCAGCTTCACTGCTCCTCCCAACACTTTCCCACAATGTATTTCCTCATATCTCACTTTTGATTGTTTTCCATGAGGATTCCCCAAGACTTTTCAGGCATCCCATGGGCTAATTCTGCCTGTTTTACCAGAGGTCTCTTACTGGTATATTATGTCTAGTACTTGTTGAAGGGAATTATAGTGTGCACTCAGTAAGGTGAATTTTACCCAGCAGCCAGTATTACTAGGTACTGCATTGTTATTGCCAGGGTGGAAATGGCCAGCAGTATTAGTGAACGTTCTGTGGTTCAAAGAGAAGGGCATAAAGTTGATCAAAGTATGCGCCGCCGCCACCGCCCGCCCTCCCCCGGGTGATGTTCTTTTTTCTTTCTCCAACATCCATTACTTCATCTCCAACATCCATTACTTCAACAAATATTAAATTCCTCTTGCCTCTAATCAGAATTTAATTTCTACCTCAAATATGACCCACAACTGCCACAAATATTACTATTGGCAAGTACTGCAAAAGGATACAATAATCATCCCAATGAGAGCAGAAATTCCTAGACAATTAATTTTGATTGGCTACCTCCTGCATTGTTGACGGGCATAATGGTGCCAAACTTTGCCACAATAAAAGATAAACACTTCTAAAGTCAAATGGGAATACATTAATTGTACTAAACTCTACAGGTGATACATGTCAACATCACTATTAGAAGGTGGGATTGGAGAAATACTTATATTTCTTATATATATTTTCTTATGTTTTTTCTTTTTCTATTCTTCTGCTTCCAGTGCAGTGAAACTCCTAGCTCTTCAGCTCCATAACCTGGTTAAAAGGCACAATATAGTTTCCAAGTGTGTCTCATGATCGTTGGCACATATCTCTTCCACTGTGCCAGGGCATCAGCTGTGATCATCTTCAGTTAAAAGTTCAATAAATGCAATCTTAAAAAGGCCCAAAGTGATAATAAAACAGATCCAAAATAAGGAGTAATGCATTTTTTGAATGGCGTATTTATCACAGTCTGTATTTCAGTTCTCCAGTTTTCTCTCTCAAGTGATTCAGGAAAAAATACACATTCCAACATAAAAAATTATCAATATTTAGGAAAATGTGCATTTTATTTTATGGGTTATTTCCTAGGGACTGCATTCAGTGAGCTCTGAAAAGTCTTCTGTGTGTTCTGAACAGCTGTGCTTTCTAAACTTTCAACATTCAGACAGTTAAAAGCTATAATACAATCTTTTACATCTGTAAAATGGGATAATTATACCAACCTCCTTTGTAAGCCTTTTGAGATCCACGGACAAAAAGTATTATATAAGAGCTAGATATTTATTATTATCTTGTCTACCCTAACTACACTAAATCCTGCAGACACAAGTGCTGTACCAATTACACCAAATTAAGCAGGTGTTGCTGTACCTGCTAAGATTCTTCCCTGACCCACTAATAATATTTTGAGAGGCAAATAAAGATAAAGTGCAGATCCTATTAATTTGAGGAGGAAGGGATATTCCTTGAGTTGCAAGGGGGATGAGGGAGAAGTCAGACCTAATGCTGATCCAAAGGCAGAGAATGAAGAAAGAAAAGCTGGAGGCCAAGAGAATGCAGCAAGATGCAGCAAGATGACAAGACTCTGAGGATGATGTGGAAAAAGACACCAGACATAGAGAGTGCATCTGTATTAACTGGTGAAAACCAGATCTATCAGATAGTTGAGGGCCATGAAAAACAAGCACCAGCAGCATAGCCAGTTACAGCTACCTTGCTCAATCCAGTACTTTCCAAGCTAGTGATTTTTCTTCACATCAGCCAGTACCCCCATCCTAACCATCATCTTTTGTATCTTTCCTCTATCCCATCATATTTAACATATTTTTTCCAGTTACTTAGATACTACAGATCCCCTCTATACACCCTATAAATGACCTCCTATGCTGAATCCTACTGGGTGCCACTTTGTGACCACTTAAAAAAAATTAAGTTTTGCAGTTAAATTGGTCTCATCATCATTGATTAAAGTAGAGGAAACTAACATAAATAAAATAAGTTTTAGTTAGTGTGAAAACTACATCTAAAAACTTGATAATTATACTGCCATTACCCAGCTGCTCCATATCAAAACTTGATGAAATAAGCAAACTTTATACATAATCAGGAAACAGGTGTTGAAAAATCTCTTAATACTCTTTGTAATTTGTTGTTGACTGTAACTACTATTTGGCATTGAATGTCTATTAATGCTTTCCTCCTCTCCCCCTCCCCAATCTCCAGTGGCTACAGTAATGAAGTATCGGCAGTGGGCATCCCTTATCATTTTATCTTTCCTGATACTCTCAGTAATGCTGTACTCCACATCTGCAAGAGTCCTTTCTGCCTCCTAATTCAATTCACAGGAAGAAAAAAAACTTGCTCTTGGTTTAACAAATATTATGCAAAACACAGCCTACTAAAATAGTTTTGGGAATGAGTCACTGCACTTTAGAAGATATGTCCATCACACCTTCTGCTCTCCAAAGGCACATTCAACCATCTCATCAAGACTCAGTGCTTAAATCTTTTGATGTAATCTGGGTAAAATTTCAATAGCCAAGAGAATAATGGATAAGTATATCAATAAGAGTCACAAAAGGAACAAAGAACCCAATTAATCCCTATTGAATGGAGTGGAAGAATGACACTGTCATTTTTCCTGCCAGCTGGAGTTTGTGAAAATCATGTACTTTGCAAAGCCTGCTGATGTAAATATAAAGGAACAGGTGATATACATATCCAAGAACATGCCTTTCTGATCCAGCATGGCCTGCATCACAATGAAGTAGTGGCTTTTTGGCTGACAGACTGTTTCTTGCATTGGGCAAATTAATTTAAAACATTTCATTAATTCAGGAATGGTCTTGTGGGCAATGACACATACCAAAAGGACTATAATAATATCTCCCCTCCATAGGTGTGCTCACATCAAACATGTGTCAGTGAGTGGTACTCTATAATTGCAGCCAGTTTCCTCATCACATTACTATTTTATGTCCATTGGGATTGGAGCCCTTATCTGGGTAGATCTGTATTTGAACATTGGGCTAATCTCCACACCCAGATAGTAAATGTTGACTTTCCTCATAACATTCTTCAGCTGCTCACAGTCTCACCAAGACGCCAGCACCGATTAGCGTAGGATCTAATTTTGTTACAAAATAGCACTCCACTTGAGCAAGGTACATTGAAGTCTTTAAACCATTATTTGAGGACTTTAGTAACTCAGTCTTAGGTTAAGAGTCTATTATAGGAGTAGGTGGTTGAGGTTCTGTGGCCTGTGTTGTGCAGGAGGTTAGACTAGATGATCACAGTGGTCCCTTCTGACCTTAAATCCCATGAGTCTATAAGGTTAATGGCTAGAAAGTGAGTTAAGCAGCCATTACTGTTAAGTTGCTTGACACACTGCTTGTTGTGGAGCAAGATCCCAAAGTAATTTTCTTGCAACTTTTAAATTTGATCTGCCAAATTCTATCCAATGTAGTTTAGACACTGTTCCCATCTAAATTCTTATGAAATTGAATACTACTACAGATCTGGTTCTGCCACTACCACTTTATGATGTGTTCTCTTCTGAGGTTGATATTGCAGGGCAAGAATGCCCTTCAATCACCATAATGTTGTAGTGAGCCATTCTGGAAACTAATAGACATTCTGGAAACTATCCAACAATTTCTTTTTCCCGGCAGCTGTAATGAAAACTTAAAAATTGGTGCTTTTGGAAAAACTGAAAATGCACTTAAATAGCCCTGATCGTAAGGCACGCTGAGTGTACACACACTAACTTGCCGGTGTCTGAAACAGTGGTGCTGTGTAAGAGAAGCTGAGCAATTGCAGGAACAAGTGACACAATCAATCATTTTATGAAAACAATGGCAACGGTTTCCTCCCAAGAAATGATGAGTCCTTGCAACTCTAACTGATATCAATGGGAATTTGGTGCACTTCGTAGATGCCCAGCAATTGCCAAGAACAGGGCCTCAGTTTAGATGCATCCTTACACTTTTACTGCTCCATGTGTATTTGGGGGTGGGGGAGTCCTTCCATGATCTGAAGTTTTCCCCCCCATTATAAATATTAATTCAAAATATAAACAGGCATATGCACCAATGTTATATGGAAACAACTGCTTGAATATTATACTTTTATAACAATTAATGTATGAATTTATGTCCATATGCATATCTACGTAGTTCAACATCAAAGCTCATTTTTCTTCAGAAGTTACCATGACCTTTTAAAGATGAAAAGTAATTAGCTACATGGTTAGATAGCATCATAAATCTTCTGTGTAACCCAATATAGTAGAAGCAGTCACTATCAGTTGTTTAAGTGTGGTCTTTGTATTATTACTGATACACACACACACCCACAGACACACATATAGAAATCTATTAATTTAAGTCAAAAGAATGTAAATCAATATACTGGAAAAAACAAACTTTAAACAAACAACATATGTAAATATGAGGGTATACCAGACAAAATACTGCACATCTTTCTAGTATTTCTGTGTTACAATAAATTTAGAATACATGCCATTCCAACGCAATTCCATTTTATGTTTGGCCAGATGTTCTGCTAGTTTATTATGTAATTTGAAGGAAATACAACTTTTGTGTGAAACAAAAAACAAACAAACCCCTATCCCCCCAAAAAATATCTATAAAACCTGTTTGTGCTAATTACATGGAGGAGTTTTATACATTCTGCATTGCATGAGACCACTCTTTTGCAGATATTATTTTTGCATCCCTTTTCTAGCTTTCTTCAATTAGATTTGCTTGCCCTTCCATAATTGTCCTTTAACATCTACTAATCAAGCTTGTATTCACTGAATTAGTCAGAAGAGTTTCAACCTCAGGACTCACTAATTGTTTACCTTTTTCATATAAATGAATCTGAATAAATGCTTAGCTTGTATCTGACAAAATGCATGTGATTATGGAATACAGAGAGAGCATGTACTATATTTTCAAAAGATAGTACACAAAAGCCTGATGATAAAGTTTTAGTTTTGGATCCCTGATACATATTCCAAATATATCATCCAAGAAGACTAACTTAAATAATGTCAAGGGAAAAATTCCATAACAGTTTGTGTGTTATTTTTACATGTCATGGAATAGTTTTACATACTTTTAATGCATCTCCAATAAAAGGGAATGTATTAAATTTTCCATGAAGCAAAGATTTTAAGCAATAAGGCATATTAATCAAACAGAGAATTTGTAAAAACTCTATCTTGTATCGGAGCCAAGGATATATAAGAATATGTTTTCTTACTGAAGGGACCAAAAACAGTGGTTTATACTGGGAGAAATTATCCTCCTTTTTTCTCAACTTAACTGGAGGAGTTTAATGCAATCTTCAGCTAATGAATCCATATAAATTTAGCAAAACTTGAGTATTTCTATATAGTGCACAGGTCATATGGAAATATCTTGTTCTAGTACATTAGAAATGGTAATTTTTTTTAACACACACTCCTTAATATTAACATGACTTTCCTCCACCTATTCAACCCACTTTCAATAAAGATTTTATAGTTAAAATAAATATTTTTTACTTTATTAGCCATCAAAACAGAAAATGAATTCTGATAAAAACAGTAAAATTCCCACATAAGAAGGCTTTGATTTTGTAAGATTGATTTGTATACCCAAAATAAAGACATTTTACTATTTGTTGTAGTAATTTTAGGTATCGATTTTACTAGAAGGACATAAGCAGGAAAAGAAACTTTACATTATATTCCATTAACCTCAAGATCTTTCATGTTCCTTTCTGGTCCTCTTAAAACTGCCAAAGATTCTATAACAATATTGAATAGTAACAGAAAAATTATTGGTTCTCCTTCTGTATTTAGAGGAGACTAATCCATTGGTTTGATACAAGCTGTTGATATAGCTGAGAGGGTCACAATCAGAGCTGAGCAAATAACTGATTTTTTGATTCGGTGACCAAACCAAAAATATTTTTTGACCCAGAACAGAAAATTTTCTGTTTTTTCCTCAGTGAAACAAACAGACAAAAATAAAAACACCCCAAAAATTCATTTTGAGTCAACAAAACATTTTACTTGACCCTTATCTAAATTTAGTTTTACATCAAACAAAATGTGCCTGACCCAAAATGATTTTTTAAAACAATTTTCATTTTGATTAATTTTCTGGTGTTTTTACCCTTTAAAAATACATCTACCTAAATTTCAAAATAAAAAGTTAAAAACTATTAATCTGAAAAGTTTCTCAGGGCTCTAGTCATCATCCATCTCGGAGGTTTTCCCCAAAGCCAAAAAAAAAAAAAAAAAAAAAGTGACCTGTAGCAAAAAGTGAAGGTAGGTAAATCTCTTGTACTAGCACAAGGTTTTTCCATATGACCTGTGCACTCTCATAAAAAACACAGTCTGAACTTTTAATTTGTACATATATTTAAAATAAATACAAACAAAAGCAAAAACCCAACCCCTTAGGGGCAAACTAATTCCCTTACTCACAGGTAGTAGCATCGTATTCCATGAACCTTGATCTTAATCCATTAGTTCTATTGAATACAGTGAGACTAAGTGGCTACTGAGAATGAATAACAGTACTAAATTCTGGCTTTGTATGACATTCATAAATTACTTAACAGTACGAGAACATAACTTTAATTTTTCACTATTTTGTTGAATACCTGATGATCTCCATTTCTAAATGGTCTGTTCAAATTTTAAAGTAGAGTTTAATGTAGCCTAGTTTAATGTAGTTTAGTCTAGTTTATAACTGATTAATAAATTGAATTAAGTTCCAACTGGACTGCATCAAAGTCTGCCTGAGAGTTCTTCTAATTTGATTTCTGATTAAATGATTTTTAGAAAAATTATCAAGCCTAAAAAACAATTACATAACTAAAGGCAGTAGTAACAATATAGTCAGAGCAGAATGTAAAGATCACCCAGTCTTGTTTCCAGAAAGGTGACCCCAGTGTCTCAGAGTAATAGTATCCAAATCTGCTCTCCCCTAGCAATAGCATCCAAATCTGAAGGTAGTTACTTTTCAGAAGTGAAGCATACAATGCTTAGACATAAAGGTGGCCAAATGACAGAGCACTATAAATGTTAGCATACAGGAAAATTTAAATTGCAGTTGCAATCTCTGAGAAAAATAAGATTTTAACATGCTCATGTAACCCTGGCTAATAATAGCTGTTCAAAGGTGCTCAAGATCAAAAAAGCAAATTACTCTTTGAGGTTGAGATGGTGAATTATGCATTATTTGCACATTATAATCTGGATAATAACTCAGGTTTGGGGTCTATTGTCTAATAAATTCTTTTCACAAATACAAAATATATCCACTGTGGATTAAAAAAATAGGTCATGCTTAAACTAAGTACATTTAAACTTCCTGAAATTTTTAGTAGAGATTGTGCCAATTGCTGTAAGAGCTCCAAAAAAGCAGCCTTTTGTATTCCAATTCTGAAGTCAATTATGGTTTGCATCTATGACAAATATGGCACTTCTGCCTGTGCATGTATTAATCTTCAAACTACAAAATATAAAATTACAATTTTCAAAATGTGAGGTACACATCAGGCATTTCAAAAACAACATCTAAAAATGGAACAAATAGAACACTAGGGGGGAATCAAATTCTTGAAAGTAAGAATATTCCTCTGGTTACATGTTTCTGACCCAGGAGATCTTTCCTCAGATGCTTTATAATCCTATTGTCAAGTTAGTCTTTATACGTTCTAATATTTATGTATTAATAAAACTTAGTTTTCCCTGTTTCACTTTTATTTGTTCTTTGGATAACACACTGATCTTCTGATATCAGAGGGAGTGAAATATTCTAGGTGTTAAACCTAGTAAGTCTTTTGAACTTGTATACTTTAAGTTTAAACACAAATATTTTTCTGAGTTACACATTCACCCTTCCAAATATAATGCGATGAGATTCAACACAAACTCAAACACAATAAAAAACAAATCTAGCAATATTAAATGAGAGATCCTTAAAACTTTGATATGGAACAAAACTGTCACATTGTACCAATTCAATAGATCCCTGAATAGTACTATATTAAACTGCTATTATTCAAGCAGTTGGAATATTATTATATTTACAGATTGATGCCTTTGCTTATTATCCCCTTGACTGAATTAAAAAACAACAGCAATCTGAATTTAATAATTCCTGTAAAAATTTCATTTAATAATACAGCTTGTTATTAAGGTACAAAACATGTATCACTAGATTTGTGTAATTGAATTTTTTTAATTGATGTAGTGTATTTACATGTTTGGTTGCACTACTATCATTGGATTTGTATAACAAAATCAAAACAAAACCAAAAAAACCTGGGCTTTGCTATGTCAGGTTTGAACCAGAACTACGCGTTCATTTTTGTTTAGCCATTAATCCATTTGAGTTTTATACATCCCAATGACAGCTATGCTCAGTCCAATAAATAAAACAACCTGAAAACAACCTAGTAAGGAAGTGGATTATAAAATAAACATAATTGGAAATTCTATTTCATTCTAAAAATGTAATAGTTTCAATTGCATTAAGATTACCGCTTTACCAAATAATCAAATGTGGGGAAAAATTTTAAAATGTAAAACAGGTGTTGGATCATTCAAAATACCAACAAGCAGTGGATTTGCATTTGTGTTTCCCTCCTTTGTACTACTATAATACCTTGTTCTAAGAGAGACAAACTGGGTGAGATGGTCCAATATAAGACATTACCTCACTAAGCTTGTCTTGAGACCAACACAGTTACAACACCACCACATATCCGTTGTTCTCCTCAGAACAGCTGGGAAAGAATGCTGGATATCTGGTATATTCATCAAAAACCTTTCCAAGAAATTGAGCCCCTCTTTTTCCAGGTGAGGACTTGGGATCCTGAATTGTGACTTTGTTGTGTTTAACAAATGTCCAGAGCTAGTTTCAAGAGATCTGTTCCTACTAGTTATGTGACATCTTGGGGTCTCAGTAACATGTTTTGGGCTAGCTGTCATTTTCAGATATTCAGAGATGAAAGCTCTCTTTGTGGTCTGAGGAAGCCTAAACTGTTCCAAATTGTGCCAAGTGTTCATCTTTTCAATAGTGTATGGTGCCTCTGATGGCACATGAAACCCATGACTACAATTGTGACTGAATGCACCCATGTATTCACACCCTACACACTATTGTAGTAATCTTTGTACAGAATATGCCTTGTGAGGTATCACTTGAAAATAACTCCTGGGTCAATAATATCATGATGAAATGTTTGTAGTAATATCATATGTAAAGTTAGGAATTTCCCTATATGATGGTGGTAGCATATGTTCAAACCCACTTAGCACTAAATAGGTGAGAATGGATAAGCAGGTTTATCTTAAACAAAGGAATTTGTGATTACCTCAATTTACATACAAGTAGTATACAGAATCCTTGAGATAGCAAGAAGGAGACAAGCAAATCTGCATTTCAGCATATACAGGGGAGAAGAAAGAGTTTCGGGGCACCTTCACATCAGACTCCACATCGCTTTCTTTGAATAAACTTTGCTTTGAGGGGTAATTCTCAGAAGAATCCACTTCAAAGGGGAATTGGACTATAAAGTGAGGCGCAAGTGAATCTCTCTGTCTCACTCTCTTTCACATAAAAAGAAAAAGGAACCAGCCTTTGGACTTTGGGAGGGGTTCTGACCTGAGAATTTGACCAGGCCTGTGCTAGGAACATGTGGTAAGAATTTTACCTTGAGCCTAGCTTCTTAAGTTTTAGTTACTAGAAAGTGTTTTATCTTTATTTTTCTAGTAACCATTTCTGACTTCAATACCTTATACTCAGACTCACATGAAATCCCTCTCTTTGTAGTTATATAAACTTGTTTTATTCTTTAATAAAAACTAACCCAGTGCTATTTTTAAACTGAATTGTTTGGTAACTCCAACTAAAGTAGTAAACCTCACAGGGGCAACTGACCTATAATACCTCAACTGTCCAGGAGAAGGCTGGACAGTGCATTGTGCTGTACATTTGGGGGGGGGGGGGAAATCTGGGACTGAGTGTGTGTTGAAGTCACACTGCAGGTGGTAACCAAGGCTGCTGGAAATCAGAATGCGACTGGAGTGTTGCTGGCACGCTGCAGCTATTCACAGACACTCAGTGTGTGAGCTGCATGCTCTTGGCTGTTTACAGCAGCAAAGCATTGCGAGGCAGCCAAGGTTGCAGGGCAGGCGGTACCAAATCCTCACTACATGCTAGGATGTGATAACAATATAATGCAACTAGAGTTAGATTGCATATATAATACAAACACATATAATTACATATTTATTAATGAATGTACTTGTCATGTAACAGTTGCCAACTCATTTCATATAAAATTATATTTTTGCTGAAATTTTCCCTTGGTTTTATTCCTTTTCACTTCCTAATGTTCAGTCCAATTTCCTCTTCCTTTCTTTTATCCCCTCAGAATTTTCACTCTCTCTTCTTTCTTTAAGACACTTCTTTCCAATTCTTCCTTTCTCCCTTCACTCCTCCCTTTTTTGCCTATACTAACCTTTCCTCCACCTTTTTTACACATGCAACTTTTTCTCCTTTCATTCAAACCTAAAGCGGCTACAATCACTCTTCTTTATCTGCCAGCCATCCTTCAGACCGTGTTCATTTTTGCCCTTCAGCTGCACCTCAATATCAGATTTATCTGTCAGATAGCATACCTTCTTTGTATGCATGTAGAGTAGAGACAGTGGTAGGGAGAGACTATCTCCCTAGTCTCTTCTGCTCCACAGCACTTGCACACCTTTTCCCTTCCAGGGAAGAAGGAGAGAGAGACCTAGACATACCTTCAACCATTCCTCCCCATTCACAATTGACTGAGTGGAGAATTGCTCCTGTTTCAACAACATTTGGTCAAAGAGAGGTCTTTGCACTGAATTAAGGTCAGATTATACCATGCAATTGTACTGAGTAAACTACTGTATGGAACAAAGACTTGGAGATTGGAGGCTGCCCATCATAGATGGTGAGGAAGATGCTATACAATTTGTGGAAAGACAAAATAACAAATGCAAAAGTAAGGAAGCTGACAGAGCAGGACACGTTAGAAAATATCATCAAAGAAAGAAGGCGCAGGTGATTGCAACATTTATGTTGTACGGAAGATCGGAGACATGCTAAGCAAACATTGAATTGGGTACTGAAGGAAGAAAATACAAAGCAAGGAAGGCCAAGCAACAACTTGCAGAATGACGAAGAATACTGAATATGCTGGCATCACCTGGGAAGAAGTACTAAAACTAATGAGCAATCGTAATCAATGGGAAGAAATGGACTGCCTGATGTGTCAGTAGCACAGGAAGAACTAAAGTCTAAGGCAAATCTAAGTCTAAGATAAGGTTTGTTATTGCACTCAGCTCTTAAGCAATGGGAACAGAACACTAATCTGTTTCTCTTCAACAAATGGTGTTGTGAGCACTGCTTGTATCTGGGCCTGGTCTGCCATAAGTAATTAACACATGAAGGGAGGCCTCATTTCTGGGAGGACAGAATTAAGGAGGTAAACAGATTATAAGGTTGAAAAAGACAGAATGTCTGAGCCAGCTAAGATTACCGGGAGAACACCCACTGAACCATTTACTAACAATGCACAAGATAAGTTATGTATGTAAAGAGATGGAGCATGAGGAGCACATAGACAGAGCATGCTGTACAGTGACTGGCTCCTGCAAAGTGACCAAGACAACACCCCCCTCCCCCCAAAGTGTGATGTAATGTATACTAAAAGCAATGAGATGTGTAAATGTACATGAAGAGTGAGGGTTTCTGTGAAACTTTGGCTACCCCCCCCCCGAGTCTGATCAACTCAGAATAGTTTTGCTGTATAAATAAATAAAGAACCAAATAAAGAATCTGAGTGGTGAAATCTGGAGTAAAACTGAATTTTTTGGGTCCCAGATAACCAGAAGAAGTGTTCTCCCAAAACTGAACAAGGACAGAAGACAGAAGGAAGGATAGGAGGCATAGGAGGGAAATATCAAAAAAGTCTGGATAAGACTTCCATAAGCATTATATACTTAGGTTTCCTAAACTTTGTTGCTTTCCTAGCATAGAAAAATATAATAATGCCAATGGAACTTAACATGGTCCACATTTATACCAAAACTGGTAGCATACAACTTTGGCACCAGAGATTTAAAAACAAACAAACAAAACCAAAAAAACACATTATTAGTTCAACTGAAGGCAAACAGAAATAAAAATGAAGAGAAACTAGGAACCACATAAAATAGGAAGGGGGGAGGGAAGAATACTTCAAGGATAATTTTACGAAACAAGAGATCAGACCCAAGCAAAATGATCAAGTCAGACAGCATAAAAATAAAGTCAATTGCAAAGTTATATTAATTCAACTTAAATGGCTCACAAATGACTAAGGGCCAGATTTATATACATAGGCATTGCTGTGCTCAGCATTGCAACATCTGATTTCAGAAGCTAAATCTCATTTTCAAAAGGGATTGACAGTCAATAGGATTTAGGCTCCAAAGTGCCTAAATCCCTTTTGAAAATGAGTTTTGGCTCCTAAATCAGTTAGTCATTGCAAAACTGAAACAGCAATGCCTAAATACCTTTAAAAATCTGGGCTTAAGTTACTATAGTCATAGCAGCATAACTGTTGTATTACAGCTTGGTTATGACAGTACTACTAAACTAATCTTCAAGACACTTGAAGACATTGTTCAAGAGGTTGCAGTTTGGAACATGCAGGATGGCTTACTCCTTTAGTGCTGGAGCTAGATAACTCAGATTATAGAATGAACCACACCTAGGCGAGATCCTCAGGATGACGGCCCTATAAAGAGCAGCAGGAGACTAGCAAGGTACAGGAGAAGATCAGGAAATGGTAGATAGACTGTAGTGTGTGTTAAAAGCTCTGGCAGAGAATACCCTGAGACCAAGGGAGCAGTGAAAGGGAGGAAGTACAGTGAGCAGGACGCCCCTGCTAGAGACCCTGACTGAGAGAAGGGTTTGGGCCTGGAAGGCAGAACCAGAGGACTAAGGATAGCTGAGTGTCAGCCATGTAGGCCCAGCTCCTACTAGAGATCTTAACTGGGAGAAGGGTTTGGGATCTGGAAGTCAGAGGACTGAAGAAGGCTGAGCTCCAGATAGGTAAAACCTGAGAAGCTTTGAATTGGGACTTAGCTCTGGCAGAAAGTGCTGCAGGCTACCTACCTAAAGGGTGAGAGTGACTGAACCAGTGTTGGGGCCTGGAGGGCCAGTATTTAAAGACTCAATTAAAACCTTTTCTCCCCAGGGTTCCATTTGTTAGCTGTGGGCTGAGAGTTATTAAGGGGCCCTCAGAAATTGTTAGCAGTGTACTACAAAGTGACCTTTGGCTATGAGAGCGTGTGCAGGAGGCACCCAACCCTTTTACAGAATGCTACAGTATTCAACGTGTTGGAGTCAGACATTACTATATGCTTTCTGGTTCCATATACTAATGAAAGGAAACATTTGCCATTTGTTACATTCCATGACCCATTATTTAGTCCTATCAATCTTCTAATAAAGCTAGCAAAACCTGTGCAACTTTCTGCATCATTAGGCAGCCTCTTAAGGGATTATCCCAAATGTATAGAATACAATTTTGCTTTATTAGAAAACCACATATTTTAATTATTATTATTAATTATAATAAAAATTATTTTTGTTGCTCCATTTAGACAGCTATCACTATAACCTTAAGCAAAACATAAATCTTTTAGGGTACATTCAAAGTAAAACTAATATCTGAGGTTTCATGCAGTGATTTGGATATATAAATCTCAATATCAGTACCACCTATTCCATTACTTCTAAGTTTCAAATGGGGAAAGAAAGCAACACTGAGACCCACATCCCCATGCTTTCTAAAATGAAATTCAATACTGTAGATAACAATACTCTACAAAGATACTCCACCTGGTTTTCACAGTTATATCTTGTATATATTTAGTTATACATAAACTAATTCATTTGCATTATAGAACATTATCTAGACTTATTTTGAAATTAAGGACAGAAAAACAAAACAGAGAGGGAGCATAGTAAGGCCAACACTGAGTTATTTTGAAAATCCTATCCTATAACCAAATTCATAGATCAGGATCTGAGCTTCCCTGTTCTGGCTCATCTCTAAATAATAAAAGCTCCTATGGTATCTGTACATTATTTTTCTGATGCTTTTGTGTATTCAGTATTATGAATATTATCTTTATACTGAAGATTCCTAAGTATACACATTAGATATACTTATAAAGTTTAAATGAAGTGGAAAAAATGTAAAACATAAAATATATAAAATCTTGTCTCAACTATATCGATAAAAACAAACATACAAGTTTCACTTTTTTTACTTGTACTATAACAAAAATTCATAGTAAATATTTTAAAGGAACAAACCTAAATAGTTCCTTTTCAAATGTGCATCTTACCTTTTTCACTAGAACTAATTTGTTTATTAACTGACTCTTTAAAAACAAACAAAAAAGAGTAGAACATATCCACAATATTCTCCAGAGATTTTATTGCTAAGCAGTTTCACAAGTGTATGGAAATGAGAATTCAGTTGAAATTACCTTAATAACCAAATCAAATTTCTGGTGCAAGTCCCTGTTTATTGGCTTTAGGAGACTCAGTACAGCTGTTGTAAGATTCATACAGAAATATTGTGGATAATCCTCAGGAGTCCCTGCAAAAAGATATTGAGGTTTGAAAATATAATTGAGAGAAATAAGTACTGTGTGTGTAACAGCTTTATTTAAACAGTATATTTACTTCACTCATTAATCAACAAAGAAATAAAATCAAATTCCATTAGTACAGGGTTAAAAAATTATACAGTATATAAGAAAGAAAGAAAGAAAGAAAGAAAGAAAGAAAGAAAGAAAGAAAGAAGAATTTTTATCTAGAATTGGTTGTCTTGCACAAAACTAATAAAATAGATAATTTCTTTTGTAACTTTCAAAAGTTTGAAAACAGCTGTTTTCAAAATTTTTAACAAATTTGAGCATTTATAGTCCGTTTTTGTGAAAAAGCATCTAAAAGCACTGGTTAGAATAAAGCTTACAGAAGGCAACTATTGATCATGTCACTAAAACATTATCACTTTTGACCTTGAACATCCTTTTGCTCCATTTATGAGAGCAGACTACCAGCTGTGCCAAATGGTGTGTCTGACTGCATCACTGAGATCTGTTAAAAACGGGAGCACATGGACTTCATTCCACTGCATCGAAAGAGGACTTAGTGAAGTCCACAGCAACATCTCCTTCCACATTCCCCGACACTTTGCTTAGGTCATTATATACTGGTTGGTATCACCACAGGAAGAAGGGATGGCCCACAAAAGAACAAGCAGGGCAGGTCTGGAGTGACAGATATACATTTTTCCACCTGCCTGCCATCAGAACTCATTATGGACATGTATACAGCCAAAAGCTGTATGCATTTCCACATCCCACCTGCAGGGTGAGGATTCCTCTTAAGGGAGAGAGGGAACACTAGTGTAACTGCCATATACAGAAACCTTGAGAGCATAACTCTGTTGAAGCGATGCCACCAAGGAATAAGCAACTCAGAGCCAATGTGAGACACAAAACTTCCATGCAGATGGTCCAGGCCTTCTGTTCACCACATATTAAACCCCATTCCCCAAAGGAATGACATGAAAATCTGCTCTTTAGCCACCTCTCATAAGTTTCCCTGACAGAGTCCTATGACTGTTTGAGATGAGAACACCTATCCACATTTGAGTCAGCTGAAAGCAAACATGTTTCACTTGTGGTGAACATAACAGATTTTAGCCCAGTTCCTAAAAGATAACATCAACATCTAACTGAACATTTGAGTTTACTATTGAATAATGACATCTGAATATTGCATTCTATTAGTTCAAATATTTCATTTATGGAACACCATCAATGTGTTTAGTTCTGAACAAAGCAGAGGAAGGGAGTCTATAAAGAGTGATTTCAATTTTTTAAAATTATGTTAGAATGGTAGGATCAGATAAACAAAAGAAGAAAATACCTCAGTGCTGCTGGCCTCAATAAAGAACTGCTAAGTGATAGGTTAGGCCCATTGTGCAAAGATTTACATATGTGCTTAACTTTACGAACTTTAAGAAGTCTTATTAACTTCAGTGGAACTACTCAAAGTGCATAAACGTAACCATGTCCATGTCTGTAAATTTGTGCAAGGACAAAGTAAGAGTCATTTGCTACTTACTTAGAGAGTGTTTGCTTTTAAGATTTAGAAAGAGAAAAGGATGTAGAGGTAAAAAGGGTGAGGTAAAAAAGGTAGTACTTGAACTACAGCTTTGGCAGAAGAGAAAGACAGCACTTTTTATCACAGATTAGAAAGTGCTTCAAGAAAGTTTTATTATTGGTAATTACTGGTAATGTTTGTCACTGTTAAGTGGTACTGTACAGACCCATACATATTTGTAATGTACAGACTTTATTGTAAGGAAAATTATGTTTCTCCAAAAGCTAAAACCTATTGCAGCACTATAATTTTGCAGGTGCCCTGGGCTCCATTATGGAAATTCTACACTTTTAGGAGCCTCGCCACAGAGAGTGAAAGCTATCAACTCTGACAGCGTCTAAAGAAATTCAATGTGTGAGCAAAAATCTACCCTGATCATCTTTGTTATAGCATATTGAAAAAGCATCTTGTACTGAATAGGCACTTTCATCTATGTCAAAGAGAGAGAGAGTAAATAGAGTGAATGCTGTACTCTACTATAGAAGTATCCAGAAAATCAGTTGCTCTCAAGGCTGGTAACAAAACTACTAAAAGCATTTTATGGAAAACAGGTATAAACAAGAGTTAAATGTTTAATCAATATACAGGAGATGGAGATAATATATTTAAAATATTATACATAAGAGTGTGTACATACACACACACACACACACACACACACACACACACACAAACAAAACACATACTGAAATGACAGTTTATAAAGATTTTATCAGTTCGAGATGGCCCTATGAATGGTGAGGCAACAAATGCCTCAATCATTTTAAACAAAAAAAGTCACACCACACTATCATTCATTTCATGTTGTAAATACTAAACATTTCAGTTATTTGAGAGCGTGGATATAATTTTAAGTATCTAAAATATTTCCATTAATAGTATATATGAATCCCTCTGTGAAAGGCGGGAGGGTACTGTTTAATAACTGTTAACACGGTCTGTATTTGTCACTAGCATGGTATTCTGTACCATATATGAAAATGGATATTTCATCCTATGGGGTTTGTCCAGAGAGGAAAGACTGCCCAACCAGGATAAGAGGGAGGCAGCCCTTTCTAAAAGTTGCCAAACAGCTTTCATTTAAGGGTCATTAAGAGAATGCCAGAGCCAATAGCCTTAAGGGCACTAGTCCAGTCTCCAGGGCAGCCCCCAAACTGTTTAGCACAGGAAAAGTAGGGCATTCATACACATGAAAAAGATCAAGATTGGAAGAGAAACAGACAGAGGCTCTCAGACACACAGGAGGATGTATTTTCAACCCTTGCTGGGCAGAACTACACAATTCAACCACTTGGGAACTGGATCTCCGGATGGCAGCCCCTGTTTCCCAATCATGTCAACGCAACAGGCCTGACTGGGTATGGCACCTGTAAGTTTCCCTTTTGTCACAGAAATAGCACCTTCAAAACAAACCATTAGTTATTCATTCACCCAACATTACAAAGCACATGGAGTAAAGGGTAAAAACAATAAAGGTTTATGTTTTGAATATATTTCCTCTTAGCAAACCCTTAAGTTTTCCTTGCAAACTTTGGGACATTTCATTTAGCCCAGCTACCTCCATTCCTGTGTTGGGAGAGAGCAGATTGTCCTGCTAGTAACATGCTCCCTCAGTCTCTATGGGTCTCCTTGCATCCCTGTCAGTGATGCTCTGGCCACTCACACTTAATCCCCTCCATTTTCTAGGACCGGGGTCCTGTACTAGTTTAGTATCCTCCTTTGATCCTAGGCTTAACCTTGAGAGAGTAAAGCATTCTCAACAGGAGGAAGCCAAGGAAAGTGTAACTCCCACTAAACAGCTCCCCCACTGTTTCAAGGTGTCATTTAAGTGTGATTATTTTGCTTTTCCTGCTTGGTTCCTTTAGAACCCTTTCTGATCTAACTCTATAGCAAGTAAACAATCACCCATCATATTCATAAAAATACCGATATTCCAACTTGTCACACATGCCCTGTGTAAAGGTCAAGTTTATAACCCAAAGCCATTTCTCTTTTAAAAATGAATACCTAAGATTAAGCTCCTAAACTGATATTTTAAATATCTACAAATAGTAGCCTGATTTTCAAAAGTGCTGAGCCTCCAGCAGGTCTGAATGTTTAGCAGATAATGTATAGGAGGCAGAATGTTAGGTTTGAAGCTAGACTGAAGAAAGAAAATAAATGGAGGAGTTAAGCAAAGAGATTGGGAGTGTAGGAAACACAAGGGTCCCTGAACGAAAACAAGATCAAAAGATACATAGAAGGATGAGAGCAAAATGATGTTGGACATGGTAAATAAGAATGAGGAGCTTGAACTTGATGCAGCAATATATAGGAAGCCAATGGAGGAAATCTAGGACAGAGTAATATGGACAGAATGGTGGAAGAGGACTTTGATAGAAATATTTTGGGCAGACTGGAGGAGGAAAGGATAAGAGATACACTGATGTCACAAAAGAGAAGATGACAGTAATCAGAGAACCAGAATGTATACCAGGGTTTCAGCTGTCAGGACAGTAAAGAAAGGGTGAGTTTTGAAGTTATTAAGGTCTTGAGCTTTTACCAGCAGATTATCCTCACTTATGCAACCTTTATACCAATATAGCTCCACCGACTGCACTAGTGTTACTCCTGGGATACACCAGTGTAAATGAGAGAAGAATCAAGATCATAGGTATATTTCCCTATTGATAATTTTATAAATATGTATTGTTATAAGCACTTTTATATAAATGTAGACTCTTCTTCAGTATTGCCAAACCCAAGTATGAGCAGCTCTTGAGGTTTTATTGTAAGTCTTGTGATATTGGTTGTTTTTTTCTTAAAACTCCATCTGCTGGAATGAACAGACTGCATGAAAAATTCAGCTCTGATCTGAAAAAAAATAAAAATAAAAAAGCAAGTTTCCTGAGACCATGATTGTAGAGGAAATCTTGAAATCAAGAAGCAAGTTCACCATAATGACTCAGAAACCAGAAGAGAAATTAAAAAAAAAAAAAATTTTTTTTTTTTTAAATCTCATACTTGGGTTTGGCAATACTGAAGAAGAGTCTACATTTATATAAAAGTGCTTATAACAATACATATTTATAAAATTATCAATAGGGAAATATACCTATGATCTTGATTCTTCTCTCATTTACACTGGTGTATCCCAGGAGTAACACTAGTGCAGTCAGTGGAGCTATATTGGTATAAAGGTTGCGTAAGTGAGGATAATCTGCTGGTAAACCAGTGGAGGTTTAACTATAATGAACATGTTTCTCTAGGTGAAGACAGTGTACAAAAATTAATTCTCATTTATGATGCATGTAAAGTATGGGTCCTTTTTTTTTTACAATCATGGAAGTAGTGTTTATCCTGATGATGGGGCATCACCCTTGAGCATGTCCTGTTGGTTTGCTGCCCTAGCACCCATTTAAGTTCTTCCTATCAACTATTCAAACTGCATTTTCAAACAAAATAATTCCTTTGAGGGGTCTGGTTTAATAACTCTTTGTACAGAACGCAAAACACTTCCTTTTAGTCTCTCAAATTCACACCCACTCTGAAGCAATAAAAAATCCTAGTAGATTTCTTCCCCCATTGTTCAGGAGGCCCCAACCCTCTTTCTGAAGCTGAGTTAATACTTTGGAGAGTTATTTTCCCTCCCTTTCTGTCCCCTCTCCCGCAGCTCTCCTCCTGTACCTAGCTTGTACTTTGAACAGTCACTCTACCTCTTTTTAAAGCAGGAGCCTTCCAGCTCTCCCCCTGCAGCTGGATTGCACATTAGGAAGCTACAGAGCTTCTCCTCTTCACCTCCACCTAGTCCCTTTCCCCTCAGTCAGTCTCTTTACCTTTAGAATTGGAGGCTTCAGCAGGCTGACCTCCTCCTCCTCCTGGTGGTATTCATCTGCTGTGAGGAAGGAGGCAGCATATATGATGGTTCTCTTACCAAAACCCATCCCAATTGGCTGGGAGAGAGAGGAGCCTTATCCCACCTACTCTGCAAGGCTACTGGTACTGGGCCCTTAAAGAAACAGTAATGCTTTTTCTCCCAAAATACTACTTATTCCTAGAACCCCTTCCCTCTCTACCATCTCCTATTGCCTAGGTCCTTGCATGCATCAGACCTCCCAAAATCTTAAAGGGACCACACCATGGGACAGGGTTTGTGACCCATAGGCCCTACTACTCTTAAGAGGACAGACTATCTTGTCACAATCCCATGCAGGCATTATTTGAATTTCATATATACTGGATGAATACTTCAAAAGTGTTTTCGCTATTAACAGGTGTAAATGTGCAGTTAGTATGCCATGTGCTACTTCTGTGTATATAGAGAAACAAAGAATTCTTCAATAACTGTTTAAACTATGTAATCATTTATGATGCTGCCAATGTGCAATACTATACACTGGAAGCCAACTGACCATATTAGTTATCTTCTTAAAGATAGGCCAGATTGAAAAAAAAAATGCATTAGGCAGGAATAAGATTATTCCTTAGCTACCCATAGTTTGGGTCACTGAGTATATGTAGACCTGTCATCTCTACAGAAATATGGTTCGATTCCTGAAAGTCGATGAATATAAAAGTTAATGTACGAAAAAGGTTCCGAAATGTCAGGTTTTCAAATGTCAGGATGCCAGGTGCTAGGCTATCAGAAATCAAATATTACAGTGCTATACTCTTGAGTTTAGTTCTTCAGACTTTAGCCTATATCCTAGGATGGGCCAGCTAGTTTGAGTTAAAAGCACCATTAAACTCGGGTCAAAAGCTTGTTTGTGTGATTAGGAGGAGGATTAGGGGCAACAGGAGGATTAAGGCAGGAGAATTTAAGAATCACAGGCTTTTCTGATAAACAAATTATCTGAATAAAGGAAACATTATTACTTTTAGGTGTAACTGAAAAATTAGGTGAATTTTTATTTCAACCCAGTAACTTGAATAATGCTCTGGGTGACCTACTGCATACTGCAACCTGCTGCAGTGCAAATGTAGGACTGTAACTCAAATGGGCCACAAGAAAAAAAATATAAAATGTATAAAATGTGCAATTATTATGTAATTAGTAAAAAATAGCATTTTCTCTCACTGGACGGTTCAGCACTTCTACTCTAAGCAATTTATAACACCAAGCTGAAACCTTACAAGGTCTTTATGGGAGTTGATACTTTTAGGTCTACAATGGGGGAAATCCCATGCAATGAGAAAGGTAGGACCAGCAGATAATTTATTTCAATGATATGGTTGAAATACCATTTCCAAAAACTTAGCATATCACCTGAATTCTCATATATCTTACTAAATTCGCTGAATAATCCACTTCCTCTCCTTTCCAAATGAATGCTCTCAAATTCACCAGTGAATACCATGCTTCTTGCGAATTTATTTTAAAATGCCCAGTAGCAGAGTTTCCAAGCAATAAAGCAGAGCGTACCGGCAAAAGAAAAGACATATTTAAGATCTAAAAAACTTCTTTTGAAGATTAACAAAAATAAAGACTACCCTGCTGCATAAATCAAAGAAACCTTGATTGTTGCTTTCTTAAATAAATGTGAGTTATTTCTGCCAGCTCAAAACAACCATGCAAACATTAAAAATAACTATCAATACAGAGAATATACAATTTTCAAATACCTTCCATCATAAGAAACATCAAGTGCACCACAAATATCAAGCACATTTACTAATTTACCTTCGTCTTAAACTCAGGAGGAAAAAACAAACAAACAGATTTTGCTTTACCTTGATTTTCAGCACTTTGTCATCATTCTGAAAAGAATGAAGACACGTACAGAAACTGATTTTTTTAAATTAAGTGTTATTCTCAGGATTAATTATTGTTAAATACTGAAATTATAAATAAATCAAAGGCATTTTAAAATGAGTCACAATCACATGAGAATATCAAGCACATAAAGTCAACACTACAGGACTGTGTAAACAGCAGCCACACATTTGATATCTGCTTTTAAGATGGCTCCTATAAATGATACATACACCAACTGATCAAAATTACTAAAATGATTGTTTTATTTTTCCCCTTAGAGACTCCCAATAGTTTCTACTTGCATGTGCTTTATTATGTTCCCGTGGTAAGCTATCTTCCCATTACAAGTTTGAATTTTAAAATTGCAGCATCCCCTCCCTTCTCCCTTCCCCAAAAGAAACCCAGTCACCTAAAGGTTATGAAAGCAAATTGCATGGGAGACCTATGTTTCTGTGAACCGTATAATCTCTCAGTTCAGGATAGCGGGTCAGAGGAATATCACAGAGTAGAGCATGTACTTGGGACTTTGTATGTTGAGGGGAGGAGAGGTTTGGCTGGAGATGGTCAATCAGTGCTTTAGCTCTTTTTCCTATCAGCCCATAAAAGAATTGGAGAAACTTGTTCCTACCTCTCCAAAAGGGAGAGCAGTTAAATGGCAGAATGTAAGTGTAAAATGGCAGAATGTAAGTCCCACACAATAAAGAAAGGGGCGGGATCTCTATGAACCCCTGATAGAACTGAATTCATCTAGGGCCAGGAGAGACCATAGGCAATGAAGACAATCTGATGCAAGGGAGGAGAAGGGACAGGATAAAACCTTAAACACAAAAAAATAAAGAGTAGGTGGATGAAACCAGGATGACTCCAAATTTCTCTGTGGAGAAAAAAATCTAATTTGGCTTTTAGGAGGAAACTCACCCCAGCTCCCACCCCCTGACAACTTTTAGGTCAGGCCTACACTACAAAGTTTTGTCATCCAGTTCTCCCATCTAATACAATTATGCTGGCAAAACTCCCACTGTGGACACAGCTATGCAGATGTAAAAGTTCTTCTGTGGGCCTAGCTAATGTTGTTATTACGCCGACAAACCAACTCCTGTCAGAAAAAATTACATCTATAATAGGGGACCAGACCAGTATAACTATACCAACAAAGCATTTGTAGTGTAGACAAAGGCTTAGATTGTATTTTGCCTATGAATACGAGCCAAGGATTATTATTATTATCTTCCCTAGCTATTCCTCAGCGGAATTTGAACACAGTCTAACAGAGTGTGGATAAGCATCTTCCATATTTTCCTTCCTTGTCTGCTTCCAAATTTTCACTATCTGAAGCAGAAGATTTTGAATCGAATCTAAATAAATGACAATATAGTTAATAATCCAATATGGAATAAAACATCAAAACTGCAATAAAAATGTAGTTGAGTGGAACAATGATGTCAACCACAATATGAATCTATTATTTGGTTTCAGATGTCCCACTTACTCTTTATCTGCCTGATCCTAATAGAGTGACTGATTGTGAATGATAGCAAGATTAGCAGATACTAACCAAGTAGGATGGAATAGAGGATGTGTGGTCGATCAGAAGGAGGCTGGATGTTTTGGTCCTGATCTATAGCTTCTATTGGTGGAGTCACATTGATGGGGTTCACTCGTGTCTGAAATGACAAATAGGCAAATTAAAGCTGATAAATTACAAAGTCTACAGTTCTTCAGATTTAGTACAAAAACATTGTGCTACAGAGGACATTTACTTAAATGCCAGACAAATAGCATGCACACATGTAAGTATATAACGTAATCATAAGGACACATCCTTTGTGAAATGTAAAATAAGTATGCAAAACTACAAACGTCAAGGCTGAAAAACTTGGAACACAAAACGTATATCCCTGTTGTGCTATGCTTTAAAGAAAACTTCTTATCTTAAAAATAATATATCCTGATAAAGTCCCCGATCCTGCATATATGTATATACTTAGCTTTACTACTTCAAGTAGATTTGGGCCTACTCATGGTAGTCAGGATAAGCATATGTGTAAGTGTTTGCAGGACCAAAGCCAAAAAGAATATCTGCAGCAATATCATGTCAGATATTAATTAGCTTCTAAAATTATTGCTGTTTATTTATTTTCTATTTTATGAATGTATTTGGGGAATACAGCAATACTTTAAAATATGCAGGTAATTAATAAATACATTTTGTGAATTATTATAAATTCAAATTACAATGATGTGAATACACCACCCCCGCAAATGAAGTTCAAACAACGCTTAAGTACCACAATGATAGGGGCATTTGAAATATTTCTGATAGATATTCCATTGTAATTAAGTAGTTTATATTATTTTCCAGACACACAGTGGCCTAGTGAACTGATCATAGGAATGGAAGACAGTCACTCCTGAGTTCCACTCCTAGTCTGGCAACGACATGTTATTCAATCTTCTTTGCCTCTGTTTCCTCATTTGTAAAATGTGAACAATAATATTCAGTTATAACAGATCATTATTCTGGGGATTAGCTAAAGACTTCAGTGATTAAAATGGCAAAAACATAATAAAATAAAAATCTAGCTAGGTTGCTGAGGGGAGCACTTTAAGCACACATTCCATCATGTGAGCTACTTCTCTCAATTTCTTTGACACCACAAGAACGAAACTCCACTGACAATCATATACAAGAAACCCATACATCACCACATCTACGTTCATAAATCCTGTAATCACCCCACTTTAATTTGAATTAAATGGGCTGATTGACACACTAAGATCAACATTCTCTCACAAGCGGATATCATGAGCATCAAGGCAATGATTATTTATTATCAACTTCACTGGGCAGGACGTTTGGATTCCTGATTCCAGACCACCAAAACAAATGTTCTATTCTCAACTTAACCAAGGCAAATATGCTAGAGGAAGGCTGAAAAAAACACTACAAAGACATCCTCAAGGCCAATATTAGTAAATGCAATACAGACACCAAGTTGTAGCAATGTATAGCCCAGCACTAACAACAATGGAGGAATTGCCTGAGGCAGAGAACTCAGCACTTTGAGAATTAAATGCTACTACATGTAATGAAAAACAGGAGCCACAGAAAGAGCACGCCATGGCTCGAACCAATATCCCAGGCTCACCCACCCTGCTTGGAAATATGTGTCTGCAATGTGCCAGAGTCTGTGGGTCTAGAATAGTCTCATCAGCTATCAATGGACCCACAGATCATTTGAAATGGACAATCCATGAAAGACAATCATCCGTGACTTTGAGGAATTGCTGACAATGATGAATCACCTCAGCCACCCCAAGAAATCTGTTATGTACAGCCAGGCACTCAGATACCACAGGATATGCTCTGAGGAGAAAGTCCAAGATATACACCTTTAACACAGTCAAAAACTCATTCACCAAGCAAGGACACTCCACCTGAGAAGTAGATTGCATCATGGAATGGGCCACCCAAATACCCTCAGAGAACCTGCTTCAATACAGAAATAAAATCTTCTCTGACCACACTCCCCTAGTTGTCACCTACTACCCCACATTGGAACCTATACAGGGTATCATCAAACAACTACAACCCCTGAAGCTGGGGTTCAGAAATGTTTCCTGGACCCTCACGTCTGCCCTTCAAGCAATCCCCCAGCCTCTCCAAGTTCATCATCAGAAGCAAACTCCCCACAGAGCAGGGCACACCAACTCACAATGGCACCAGACCCTGCCAAAACAACAGATGCAGAACCTGCAGACACATCTTCACTGCTACAATGATCAACACCCTCCACAACACACCTTTCAAGATCTATGAATCATACACATACCTGTCACAACATGTGGTGGACCTCATCCAGTGTACTAACTGCCCCAATAACAACTATAAGGGTGAAACCAGACAATCACTATGCTCTCAAACTCACACAGGAAAATAATACAAGAAAAACATGCTATCACTGTTTGTGAACATTTTTAACAAAGCAATCACTCCATAGCTGATTTCTCAGTTGTCATTGTCACAGGAAACCTACAAAACACTTACTAAAAGATGAGCCTGGGAGCTTAAATTCATAACTTTGCTGGACACTAAAAATTATGGTCTTAATGAAAACACTGGATTTATGGCTTATTAAAACAATCTGTTACTCACTAACCCTCCTTTTTGTCCTATGACTACGGGGGGTGTTAAGAGGCCACTTCAGCTTGAATGGTCCTTTATAATACGTGCTAATTACTTATGCTAAACTATCTGTTTCATTTTGTATTTAGATGTGACACTCTTGAGCACCTTTCCCAGACCAGATAAAAGATACTACCTCACCCACCTTGTCTCTTTAATATCCTGGGACAAACACAGCTGCAACTACACTGATCCCATATGACTAACTCTCCTTCCCCCCAGGCCTTCCCCTGATACTTTTTTCAGACCAGTTGACAGCAATAGCAACAGTAGATATGGTGAGGGCAATGGAAGAGAGAGGCTTGTAGCTAACTTTTTCTGGGAAACAGAATTTGCATCTTTGCTAGAGATGCACCTTTTAAGGCTGCAGTAGCTTCTAAAATTTGCCAGAGAGGAGCCTCTGTCCAATGCACTGTACTTGGATGCAACAAACTAGGGCTCCCTCTGGTGAAGCTTAGCAAGTCTGCCATAATTTTGGCATGTCGAGCAATAGACCTGGAAGGAGTAGCAAGAATGAGAGGTCAAGGAAGCAGACTGAAGTATGGAGACAGGAAGCCAGTGGGGGAGCCCTACTGCCGAGCCCTATTCCCCAGTCTCTGGGGATCCCCTCTTCTCTGGCTTCCTAGTCCTCATGGCTCTTCTTCCACAGCCAACACTGACCAGAATAGCTTCCCATTACATGCCACACTCAGCAGAAATTTGAAATAGGTGTGAAGAAAGACAGAGAAAAGTGAACATATTTGCTACACATTACATTTTAATGTTTAAAAAGCTTTAGAAATACATAAAAATGACATGGGCAAAGGTAAGATTGTGCATAAATATGTGCAGTAAAAATTTTGATTTTTAATTTTATAGAATCACTTTAAACTCCAGAAAATATTAGATTAGCATTAAGAATACACCTGGAATACAAGCATTTTCTAGTTTTAAAATGTTGGGCAAAGCTTTAAACATACAATTTCAAAACTGTATGCCAAATTCTTTAAGCTATACTGATGCACCCAACTGAAATTAATGGGGGTAGGACAAATGAAAAACGGAAGAACTGGCCCTAATTGTCTACAAGTGAAATTACATGGAGAGCAGAATCTGGCCTGCAGATTTATTACTACTGGCAATGATTCACTAACTAGAAAGAAAAAAGGCTTGACTTTCAGATTATTTGAAACGTTTAGAAACACTATCATTTCACTCAGAAACTGAGCAAATTTGATTCGAAGGGCAATACATAGGTAACCTCACAATGCGATTTTTACACTCACTCTTCAGAGTAGAAGTTTACGTTTTCAGTGAACTTATAACAAAATAAGTAGTAAGTCCATGGAAATTTTATCAGTTTTAAAAGAATTTTTGATACACTGCAGCAAAAATGGGATATTTGAGCAACATAGCAATCATGTGCCAGACACTATGTCATCTGAAGAGTTAGGGAAAACTCAAAGAATATTGGATTTAAACTAAACAGATGTATTTTGGAACAAAGATAAAGGTACTTGCAATTGCTTAAATACTCTGTGAATAGTGGAAGTACATTTCATATAGATTATAATCAAAATTTTACAAAAAAAAAAAGAAACATCAAATGTTAATGATTTTTGTGAAAAGAACATTTTCCATTCTTATCTCAATGTGTGTGTTAACAACAGGTGATTCAATTACACAGGAACAAGTGTGCTTTCATTTAAATGCATACTTAAATGGGGGTATGGAGATTTGTTTCATATTTGAATTTTACAAAATGTCACCAAAATGCATTCGTTTGCAAGAAAGGATGAAATTTTATCTTTGACCAAATATGTGAATTTTTGCAGATGTAAAAATCTCATCTTAAAAGCACGTGTTGCTAGTCTCACCCATCTCTGACTGTAATGATTCCAGCTGGATAATACAGTTTTGTGGCAGACAGATACACGGAGCATTATCTGAAAACAACATCAGGTCCCATCTAAAACTGATAAGTACTTTTGGGTCTAGGTAAAGTCATGAGTAGAGCTAGATAAAAAGATTTATACAAACTAGGATACTTGGGGTATTCACCTGCACAGGTACAGTGGGTAGGTGAGTTAAGTATAGATTTAGATAATGTAATCAATTAATGGCTTCAAAAGAAGTTTTTAAAAGGTCTGATGGAAAGCCTTCATGACATTGGAAATTGGGGGACAAAACTTACACTCAGAAAATGAGAGAGTTTGGGATGGAGGGAAGAGGAAATGGTGAAATTATTAATTTTTTTCTGTTGAAAAGGAAGTAGTACATTTTAGTGAATACTTTTCTGAAGTGAGGAAATGCAAACATTTTCAATGCAAAATATTTTAGATATAAATGGTAGCGATGTGCATTATTTTCACGGATACGTTTGTCTCATGATTTTATATGCTATGGCCCTGATTCTGAAAACAATCACTCATGAAAAACGATCTGAGAATTCCCATTGATTTCAATGGAACTAATCATTTGCACAAGTGTTTGCAGGATCAAGCCCTGTGTTATGCTATTAATTTGTTTTAATTAAAAATCAGAAGTCATTATTCCAATAGGAAGCAAAGAAAACCAGAATGGATATGTTTCAGTGATATATGGTACTGTACATGCACTAACATTTCTCCAACCTAAATTCCCACTGAATTCCATCTAAATACAATATTCTTAATTTCCTGTTAACCTGTTGTGTATCTTTGTTGAGCATAGGATTCCACCTGTAGAAAAGGCTTCAGAGGTGGGAATACTGTACAAAGCTGGCTTTAAGCCTGAGACACATGGTTAATTGCATATACTACCCTCTCATCATACTTATTGTCATTATAAATTATTTACTGGTTGCTCTGTTATTAAACTGACAGGTTCTATAGCTGTCTCAATCTCAAAAAGATGGTAAAGACCACTTTGCCTGTATAAATAGATCATAATAAAGCACTGAAATTCATCAAGATGAAAGGCTTTATATCCATTTAAGTCATCATTATAGACAGTTCAGTAGACACACATAGTTAAGGTTGCCTGACACTGTTTTCAGTTGCTTAAAACTTTGCCAAACTTTAACTATTTAGGATGAAATATTCTATGCCTGGGTGCCTGCCTGAGGCTGAATATTTTGGAAAAAATAAAACAGCAAACAATAAGCTGGACACTTCTGAGAACAAGGGTAAGGCAAACAATAATGTTGTTTTCCCCATGTTAAAAAATTCTTCACACTGTTCCTGAGATTCATAGATTTCAAGTCGAAAAGGGACCATTAGGCTCATCTAGTCTGACATCCAGAATAAAACAAGCTAAAGAACCTCATCCACTAATTTCTGCATCAAGTAGGGATAGAAGCTAATTCTCCAGACCCACATTCAACTACCTAAACCACAAGACCATCCTGTCTCATTCATTATACATCTTCCATTTTCTGCAAGAAATGAAACAGCGGATCCCGCAGACAACAGCCACATTAACTACAAATCCCAGACATCTGGTGAACTCAGCGCAGCAGGGGGCCTGGGTAAAAAATAATGTGATCATATAATTAAAATCTGTATCATAATGCATACAAACAAGTTATAAAACAACCTTAATTCTGGCATTTCCTAATTTCTGGGTGCTTGACTTCTCAACCTTGATGTTCTTTTAATGTAGCTTTTTGTATGCAATAGAATATACACTGGTTGGTTTTAGGACAGCAATACTGAAATAGTGATGGAAGGCGGGGAGGGAAGCGAATATGTTTTGAAATTCTGGAATGATGCCCAAAGTCAAAATCCTGAGGGCAGTACGCACCATACAAAGGACTTTTTTTTACCTAAGTATGATCCTGTTTTTAACATTGCTATTGTCCCTGGAGACAGTGAAACTAT
Organism: Emydura macquarii macquarii; assembly: GCF_026122565.2. Lineage (NCBI taxonomy): Eukaryota > Metazoa > Chordata > Testudines > Chelidae > Emydura > Emydura macquarii. The sequence goes on along the minus strand of NW_027131527.1, from coordinate 17,460,687 downwards.
ATTTTATTAGCCTTTTAGATTTTTTTCCATATTTTATACACATAAGGACTTCAGTGCATAAAGACTTCCCGATAGAGTTTATGTAAATTAGTGTTGCGCTCTGATAGTGCATTACCTGTCCATAGCTACATTTCTGATGGTTAGAATGACATAGGCTATGTCTTCACTGACAGTGGCAAATTCATTGCCGACAGATTGACTTATCTGGATCGATTGAGCGGTCAGTGAAGACCCGCTCAGTCGATCCAGAAATCGACGTATTAAAACCACCTTCTCAAGTGGCATAGTGCTGCATCAGTGCAGTGAAGACAGCGTGCAGAACAGAAGCACAGAAGTCGATGGGAGTTACGCAAGTTTTTTGTGTAGTTTGCGTAACAGCGGTCAACTGCCGCCGAATCTCCCAGGTAAGTGTAGAAGGGACCATAGCTTGTCTTATTTTAGAACTTCAACATTATTTTAATAGAAAGCTTTGGCATATATTTATACCATCTCTAATTTTTTTTTTTATGCAGCATCTGTTCTTTGTCCTATTACTTCATATAACCTCCAAAACATCATGCTACAAACAACTTAGTATTCTAAGTATTTACAAGATTCTGTCAAACCTTAAACAACTTCTGATACATTCAGGGTCACAGCCTGAATAACTATTTGAAGCTTTTCGTGATTTCATTGTTGAAATTCATTTCTTAAAAAAACTCAACAACATCACTTACACATAAAGAAACCCTTTTAATCGATTACTCTTTAGAGAGTAGTGATCCAAAAAGGTCATCCTTTCAAGGGAAGTCCTAATTGTTTGCTAGCTACAAGGACAGGCCACTGGGAATCCTTCCCTGTGCTATTTGTCAATATGCAGATTTTTCATACAAACTCATTGTACACTCAGCCTTAAAGAAAACAAGCATACTCAATGAAGGCTAAGTTATTTATCAGTGTCAAAACAATAACACTCAATGCCCTAAACAATAAGGTATGTACCCTAAAAAAATGAAAGCTAGCTAATTTCATTCAAGATCTGCTGTATTGTGTAAGATTTAAGTGAAATGTGGGTTTCATTAAAAGTTTTATTATGAATGAAAAGGAGAGTTAACAACAGTCAAAAAATGGTGAGCATTCGCTTTGCGTCCTCTGTTTATTATGCATGTAGTCTGGTTTGCAAACAAAAATAGTGATTTATTAAAAGCTATGCTGTACATTCCAAATTTGCAATGTATGGTTACTTGCTTACAGAAAACAAGTTACTTTCTGAGCTGGTAAATTAAAAAAAAAAATCAAGAGAATGTGCACCAAAAGACAGAGGGACAGAATGTCCCTGTCCCTTGTGCAGTGAGCAGGAACAAGAAGCACAGAGGCTGCTCCTTTCCTGTACCCATGAGGGCCAACATCATTCCAAAGAGGTGAGGAAGGAAAGAGTAGGTTGAGTTCATCCTAAGAGAAGGTTTCCACATTTCCCTGTTTGCAGAAAGGAATCTGGAAGGGATTGTGCCTCAAGGAGGTATAGAACCCTTCATAAACTCCCTCTGAGGCAGTGTAACTTCACGCCATCTCTTAATGTGGCGTAATTTGAAACAGTTTAAATTCACAAGGTTAAGAGTTTTTAGTTAATTGTTACAAAAATACTTATTCAACCCTTATCTAATCCCTCAAGTCTATATAATCAGGTTGGAAATCAAACAAAAACAGGCAAGATCTCTGCTAGTTTCTGTTTTCAGATCAATTGCAAACACTAGAAGAAAAGCCACCCACACAATGGGCCAGATCCTGGACCATGGCTCTGTCTAATGTGTGTGGTTCCTGCACTGCAAGGTCAGACTGTTCAAACATGTCAATTGAGGATTCCCCTAAGGCACATGCAGACCAGGGTAAAATGGGTTCAATACTCTTGAGCAATCTCTGAGTAAGGGAAAGGATACAGGAATGGTTTAGGAGGCAGAGAGGTGAGGAAAGGAAGACAGGACAAATGAATTGGCAGCATGAACACATTTTTGAATTTTTGCTGCTCATCTTAGCCAGAATGTGAAAATATATATGTTCCTGAAAATAATAATTAATGGAAAAGGTTAACCTAAAGCACTATTTACTTTTTGATTGACACAGCCGTACTTGAATACAATATTCATTATTTGAAAAGGCCTTCAAATTTGAAGCTCAGAACCAGCAAACATAGCATTCTCCAACATAATTAATATGCCATAATAAAACGTAAAATTCTTTATTCATGATAAAGTTCATATTTTCTAAGGATTTTATAATTGGAGTGTATATGGATGTTGTATGTGTGTCAGCTTTTGGGGTTTATTTATTTATTTTTTTGGTTTTTTACTAAAACTCTTTCAACATGCACCTGTAGATTAGATTTGTCAGCATAAAGACAAACTGGAATTAAGGCATACATGTTTAATGGGTAGAGTAATTAACCATTAGAACAATTTACTACGTGTCATGGTAGATTCTCCATCACTGACTATTTTTAAATCAAGATTGTAAAAGATACACTCCAGGAATTATTTTAGGGAGGTTCTATGGCCTGTGTTATTCAAGAAATCAGTCTAGATAATCACAATTGCCCCTTCTGGCCTTGGAATCAATAAATCTATTACTTAAAATGTGATAATACATCAAAGAATTCCTAATTTAAAAACTCAAACTTATTTGATTAAAAACTGAAAAAAAAACTGAATTACTCATCTTTTGTTATTGTAGTCATCATGATTTACATGAAGTTTATGCTTATTTATTTAAATGGGCAGTATTTTCAGCTCTAAACTCCTTCTTATTGGTTACTCTCATGAAAAAATAATAAGTATATCTTGTCTCATGTTCCACATATGACATTGCCTTCAAGCCTTAGGAATTATTGCATTTTTCTCCCATTCTTTCTTTGGTAGTAGTGCTTCATGGAACTTCATAAGATCTTAGGAAAACAGTGTCTTGCAGCTTAAATCTCTAGGAAAAGATTGTTCCAGTGTCAGGGTGTGTGTGTGTGTGTTGAGAATAGTCAGAAAAAAAAACAGCAGACACAACCTTGATTTCTGCTGAGAATGACTAAACAGAGAAGGAAAACAAGAACACCTCTGTCCAACTGTAAGCGTAACATGGGCCCTGGCTACATACTCCATTTGCTAGCCTGCTCTGAAGCCCACACTGAGCTGTTTTCACTGCTATTGTTACCTATGCTAGATAAATTCAAGCTAGCTTGGATGGGCTAACACAGCCACAGCTTTTACTGGGGTGACTAGAGCTGCATGACATTTTCCTGATTAATAGTTTATTTAATGAAGAACGCAGTTTCAACTGGTCTGAAGCTATTTGCAAATTTGACATAAATAGATTCAGCCATTCACAAAACAGCAAGAAGGAGGAGAAAGGGAGGTGATGCTAGAGCCACTTCCCATGCCTTTATAACATTTAACCTAGTTATTAGGGCACTCACCTGGAATGTGTGAGACTCTAGTTTGAATCCCTGCCCTGGAAACAGCCTTTTTTTGATGCACTAAAATTTCCAGGTTTAGGTTAAGTTCAGCCTGAACTGATTTTTCCCCAATTTTTAAGAACTTCCACCAAATTGAAAAATTAATTATTTGCCCAGCTCTAATGTAGACTTATCCTCAATTCCAGCAGTGTACATCAGGGGTACCTTATCTAAAGTGAGTGAAATGACACCACTATGGGATAAATGAGAGAACAATTGTGCTGTATATCTATGATCTTACTCCAATAATTTTCACAGAATACAGTAATTTTATGCATTACCAAAGTAGGAAATGTTAACAACAGCCATTACTTGACTTTAAAATCTCCCAAGCCTACAATACATAATTCAGTATCCTAACCTATTTCAGTATCTATCACTGTTTTTGTCTATGTATTGCCTATTTGCTACTTGATAATTATGTTTAAAAAAAACAAATAACAAAAATGTGCCCACCAGAATCTGACAGTAGCCCTGTCCAGTGATTTAATAACTGTTTAGAATTTCTGTATCACATACAAAGTTATACTGAATGAAAGGAAGGGAACAAAGCATTGGTAAGTGAAAAATCACACTTTCTCATCTTGTATTGGACTATGAAAGCTCCATGTTCCCAGAGGCTTTTTAAATGGCAAAGCCTGTTTCTTGTTTGTTTTTATAACCCAAACTGCATTTGCTAGCAGAAAAAGAAAAACTAACAATACACATTTCCCCTGAAAGGTATGAAGTATCATTTCATGCTCTTTCTCTGCTCCTCCCCCATCCCCATAACCTTTTTCTTTTTCCTTTTGTGAATATTGGGAATTTTGCACACCAGAGACTGAAAAGTGAAATGTCAGTTAATTTGCAAAATAATTGGAAATTATGTATTCAGTCTACAAAACCCCAAAGAAAGATGAAGCTGGCACAGAGAACACAGTAGTGGAGGCTAATGACATCTGAAAATAGGTAGATAGACTCCACTGGCATTGTCTAGGTTCTTATCTATGCCCTTATACTGTACTCCTCACCACATTATCTGATTACCATAGGATAGAGGTGTGCAAAACATTTGCTACAGCCCTCAAAAGTGGCCAACGTTTGAGGCCTAATATGTTCTATAAACATGAGAAAAGAATATTCACACAGCGTTAACCATGAACCTTACATAAACATCCTCTCCAGATAACTAACTTGTTTTGCTTCATCAATCCTTTGTCCTTTCCCAATAATCACCACGGGAAACTCCCTTTTATCTTTAGGTTTGAAGAGGATTTTAGGGTCAAGGGGTTGCATAGATAGGAAGAAAGAGACTTGCTCAGGAAGATGGGGTCATGTTCCCTTTAGAGGTTACAGCTTGTAAATCTCAAATATACAAGCAAACCAGCAAGGGTTGGTTCACTTCCACTAGTTGCAAAATGAACTGTGGAGTTTAAGTCACTAATGCTATCACAAACCAAGCCCAACAAGGTTTCACACAGCTCTGTTCTCGGGGAAAGTTCACAGTGCTAGATTCAAATATGGTTTACTTCAGTTTTGTTATTTAGGTCTTTTCAATTTTATGTAAATTGGCAAATGATGAAAAAATCCTGACACGCACAGAAGAAAGGGCCATATCTCAACCACCTCAGCAATAAAATAGCAAGGTGTGATGGGTGTATGTGTAGGAGAAAGACAGAAGACAAACAGAAAATAGTAGGTAACATGGATTGTCCAAAGCACTTTCACAGCTACATTATTTTTTATTTTATTTTTAATTAAACCAAAATTCAGTGGCAGCTAGTACCCATAAATAACTGGAGAGGCTTCAGGTAGCAATCTACACTTTCACCCCATCTCCTCCACAGCCGATTGATTATATATTCAAAAAGAAACATTGGTTGGAGGCATCAGAGAGAAGTGAAGTGTGGGAGGATAAGGGAAGTTAGTGAGACGTGTAAAGCAAAAGAGGTACTCCACCCCCACAAAGAAAAACTGGAATGCTTTTCTGAAAAGGCAGAGTGAGAGAAAACAGTTTAACACTCCGTGATCCTTTCCTTGTTCTCTACTAGTCCCAACCTTTCCCCCTCCAATCTAGATATACTTTACCACATGGCCCCACTACCAATTCATTCACATCCTCATTCACCAATAGACTACATTCCCCCCTGTACGCAAGCCTCCCAATCCAACTTGTCCACCTCCCAGTTCTGAATCTGTGTTCCTCTTCACCCTCATGCCTGTTACATATTGCCCCCCCCAAATCAAACTACTCCTAAACTTTGCCCTGAACACTAGATTACAATATCCCTCAACTACCACTCCCCCAAATCTGGTTCTTCCCTTTTTTAGATTAAAAATACCTCTCATTGGCACTCAAAAAGTCCTATCCTCTATATCGGGGGCAGCGTGGGGCAGGATTTCAGCCCAAGGGGCTACCTGTTACCAGATAGTGGAATGCTTTGTGAGAATTATTGACCAGGCCCTATTTTGCTCAGTTTACAACAGTATCAAAGCCAATGTCTGTATAGTTGCTGACTAATACTTCTCTTTATGTCTCTTTTTGTTGAAGGCCAGAGAGAAACAACAGGAGGAGAAATGCTACATATATACCTGTAGATATAGTCATTATAGTTGTTAATACAGAGAAGCCAACAACACTAAAGGACAAATTAAGTTACCACAATGACAAGCACTATAAGAGATAGAGTGTGCACAACTCCATGAATTTCAATCTTATTGCACCTGCTAACCCTAGGAGTGAATTTTAGCCTACATAGGCTTATGATCATCCACACAAAGTATTGGAATAACCACTTCCATTACTGCTCAGCTTTGAAAATTAGTCAAGATCAGATCTATTCAGATCAGTAATACCATCTGTTTTCAAGCATCCAGCTGCTGCCCTTTTGGTTACAGCTTAGTCAAATTACTATAATTAATTCCTTGATGTACTTATTCATAGGTATTATCATGAAAAATGTGTTGATCAGTATTTGCTCTGAGTTACAAGTCTGAAATCTGTAGATAATACTATGGATAGGTAGTAACTTCTCCAGAGTTTAGGCTGAAGAAAGCTCGCAATCATCAGCCAGATTTTCAACCTCTATCAGATCCTCAAAAACAAACCCATCTTTCAGAAATGTCACATGCCACATTGATTTGTAGGGAACATTTTTTCTGAAAAGTTTTTTGGGGAAAATTAGACAGAGTTTTGAAGATAGAGTAATTTGATTATTTCCTGAACTTTATTTTTTTAATGCTTTTTGGACTCATGATACAGTAGCTCTAAAATATCTTGGTCTAGGAAATTCATTTCTTTTGTCTGTTGGCCGTGCTGAAGATTAGTGACTTTTCCTACCTTTGAGCAAGTTAGCTGATGAATTAAAATATATAAACAGTTTTTGCATGAATACAATGGAGTATTTAAATTGCTGGTATGCAAAACATTCATTATGACCTAGATTGTTGATTGTTCGTATGTGGCAATGAAGACCCTATTTGTACGTTGAGTCCTGTGGTGGCGAAGGAGACAGGTTCCACGTGGTTGCCATTCCCCACTTCATGAGCAAGTTAATGAGGAGCATGCAAAGTGAAAACTCTATGCCCAACTATTTACCAGCTATCAGACCTTCATATTCCTTGTGCCCTTGTGCAAAACAGGAACTCCAAAAGGGTGTCTCTGAAAGGGTGCCTCTGAATCACAATCATAATATGATCTATCATTAGAGAAGGTTGCACAATAAAGACAAAAAAAATCAATGAAAAAAACAAAAAAATTCAAAATATCTATATCTATCTAGATATAGATACATATTAAGGAATATTATAGCAGACACTTTACTTGACACATAATATTAACATTTATGAGTATCCTAGTGGATCACATTATACCCTTCACAGGCGCCTTACATAAATTCTGTGTTTGACAAGACCACACAGGTAAAAACAGTGAGGTTCAAAATTAATAACTTTACCTTTATCGCAAATTTTTTTCAAGCATGTTCTGTATATTAGTTGTAATAAAATACAAAGCCACTAAAAAGTGATAATAGAAATAAATAAAATAAAAGGAAACAAAATAAAGCTAAAGTGTGCGTTTATGTTGCTCAATGCTAGCTTTACTGGAGGAACAGATTTGTAATGGCACTTTGAGAATGACCCACTAGTGCACAAGTGTTTATTTACATTAGTATTTTAACCTGTCCTGATACAATTTAGGGCTTCCAGCTTCTAGGGAACTTTCTACAGCTGCAAGGTTGATAGCCTTGGGTTAACCAACGCTTATTGTATATGCCAGAGAAATATGTATTAGCTTACATTTGAGCTTTCTTGGCTTTTTTTTTTTAAAGGGAGATTAAAATGTAGCCTGAATCAGGGATTTGTTTTTTTAAAAAAAGTCATTAAAGCTCCCTGCATCTTTAAGAACTGTAGAAACAATTCCAAAATCTGTAATATGTATTGAGAACATATTTAGTTGTCCCAGAGGGCTGTTATGAACATTATCTACAGCACTTATGATAAGAAGGGCTAAATACTGAGTAATTAAACATATTCTGCAAGGAATTTACTAAAATTGCTGGAATTGGAAAGACTGGAACACCTCCCAAAGTGTCTTCCATGACAATGGTAAGAGCATAAGTTTTCTTACCAAAGGAACCAAAGAGTATTCTGATTCCTAAATTGCAGGCCATTCAGCAGGTAAAGTCTTAAATACTATGGAACTCAGGAATATTTTTCTCTTCTTTTTTGAGAGACATTCCAATTTTTATATATTTTGTTTGTTTATTATCAAAAGGAGACATTTCCATCTGTATCAGTGGAATAGACAAAGGTAAAACAGGAGTTATTTCTAATTCCGGACTGCAGAGGATATTAAGTAGATTACCTGTTTACTGTACTACAATAAAAATAGATCATTTGCCATATTGTGTGTAGGCTTCTTTCTTCTTAGTCTTCAAATATAGGTGTCACAACAAAGGTGATAATCACAAAATAACCATCTGCAGTCCCAATCCCATAACCCCACAATTGTGTTGGAATTCCACACAGACAATTGTGAGTGAACAAAGGTCTCTCTACAGTTCATTCTCCCAGCTACCACAGGTCAGTGCTTCTCCTACTTCTTTCTCAGTTCTCCTTCTACTGGCTTCCAGCCATGGGAAATAAACTGCTATGTCATACAGCATGTGACTACCTACTTACTAAGTAGTCATTCTTTTATCTCAAACAGGAGCAAATGATACAAATGCTCAAGAATCTATAGCAATTATCTGTAACAGCTGTATATACTCAGGAGCTGCAAGTGGCTCTTTAATGTGTCTCCTGTGGCTCTTTGCAGCACCTGAAAGGTGTGATTTAATTATTAACCAATCTAAGTTATTAACCAGTCAGGATGCTTTTACTATGTTATTAACGAATTCTAGACTACTTGGTCAGACATTTTGCTGCAAGAATAATTATTGTATTTTTAAATAATCACTGAAGTCTGAATATCACTCAGTTTAGAGTGTTGTTTTTGAATTATGAAGCTATAACAACCTGGGACCTGCTGGTTTGAGAGATCACCTCTGTTACCATATATTCTTGCTTGAGCTGAAATCAGTAGAGGTGCTAGATTCTGAGCACGCTCATTTGAGGCAGGTTGAGGTGTGTGTGGCTTGGTGTTGTTGTGGGGGCTATTTTGGGGATTAATTTTTGTGTGTCTGCGGGATAGGAGAGGTACTGCTTTGTTTCTGCTTTTTTGGCATTATGGAGTGATTGTCAAATAAATATGTTTGAGACAAGTGAACATCATGTTAAGATGTTTTATAGACCATGGATCAAAGGGTAGAATCCTGAATACATAAGATGCTAATTAATTCTCAAAAGCAGTAAATTGTAGCATATCAGACCTATTCTATTGTTGGGTTAAAATACAGAGGGAATCTGAATCCTACTTATTTAGAATAGGAATTGACAAACTAGATTAGATTACTGCTTGGTGCCTCAGTCAATGCCTTGTTCCAAATGCTTTGGTTAAAAATGGGAAGTGATGTGACAGGTGGGGAATGCAATGAAGAAGCAACTTTTGAGACTGAATGAAAGCAATGGAAGGACACCATTCCCTTTTTTGATCCTGTCCAGTAAATGCTTGCATGTTTTCATTGTCAAGAACTGTGAAATCATATCAACTAGACAACATTGTTGAACTCGTTTTTAGAACCGTCTTGGACAACACCTATAAAATGATCCTGACAAACTTTTTTACTCAGTGACTTCAAGAGATATCTTGACCAAAGAGTACTAAGCAATTTGATATTAAGAAGTTTTGCATTTTAAAACAACTGCCAACAGGTGGTCTAATGAATTCACTAGAAGTAATTCTTAGAATAGTCTAGCAGGAAGTTCATTGTTTATAGCTCAAATAAGTATAATTCTTTTGGCCAAGAAAGCAGCATGTTTCCAAGGACTATGAAATCTGTTAAAAAAAAAAAATTCCAAACACAAGAATAAAAAGATTTTTGGACAATACCACCTGGCTACAAACCACAAATCAATGGATTTCTGTCAATGTGTTTGCAAATTATGGGTTGTCCAATCACTTTCCTAGTATTGTAATAATTAGATTTCTTTTATACTGTTACAGAAAATGTTTTTATTTAGTTAGTTTAACTTTATTATTAAGAAATTAGGATCAGATGGTGCTTCCTCAAAGAGTGGGGAAGGAGCAAAAAGTACTTACTCTTACACCCACGTGTAGTAGCAATGCACTGAGAAAAACTGAAAAGTGCAGTTTACTTTTTGCATTTCACTAGTCAATTTCACTTTCAAGTTCTCCCCTATGGACAGAATAGTGCAAGTTTCTCATTTGAGTTGCAAACACTGCATAGGAATGTTTAAAAAGAAACAAAGGCTGATTCTATTATAATTTCTTAGCTATACAAAGCTTAAATGCAATCATGAATGTAATTTACATAAGTTAAATTTACGGACTAAAATCTGACTATCTATTTAACATTAATATTTATGAGTCAACATATGGACTCATTTGGATACAAATGTTGACTATAAAAAATAAACAAACACTGTAACAAACGATTCTGACACTATTCCATGCTGCTCTTTCAAATGTTCAGTTTCTACAACCATGCATGTGGCAAACTTTCAATTAAATGCTACTTCTCAACAATTCAGAGAAGAACATCTTAATGAAATTAAATATACAGAAAATATTTCAACAGAATGTATAAAAATAGACAAAAGTGAAGCCAGACCAGAAAGTAAGAATGATGCTGAAGAAAGAACATTCAAACAGTTCCACTTTGGTATGGGAGACTGTTCACATTTATCTATCAAACTCCAGAAGGGTTAACAGGATTCAGAACTATCAACTGACATCCATAGCTAGCCTATATAAACATGGTTGGTTTTGTTGTTGTTGTGTTTTTGTTATTCTCATTCGCCCTGTGCTCTACCTTCATCTTTGATTGATATACTCACTTGTAGAGTTTTGTACAATTTACATTGTAAATTTTGGGGAAGGGACAATGTCTAAAATATTTGTAGAATGACTTACACAATGAGATCTTTGCATGCTCCCTCAATACAAATACATATTTACTATTAATTATTATTATTATTAATAATAATAATAATAATCGGAATATAGGGGAAAGTGTTCTTTGGATAGCATTTTAAACAAACTAACATTTGAGGTGTCTTTGGGAATATCGTTGATTTCATAAAAATTTCACATTTCACATTGAATATGAAGAGCTATCAAAGAGAGATTTTTAATATTCTTTATTTGGACAGCGAAATCCTTCCAAAAAAGATACTGTCAGTCTGAGAACAAGTTTGTTAAAAGAGGATTGGAGTACAAATTATTCCAAACTACTAGTTTCTTTTCTGAAGCCAGCAAACATAGCTCCAGCAGTTTCTAAACTTAAAGCCAACACTAATGAAAAATGACAGCTATAGATTTAACAGATACACACTGTGAAACTGAAGTAGAGAAAGCTGCATAAATACTCTGCAGCAAATGGTTTTGATCAAGACTGCTGCTACAGTCAAACAGAATCTTCAAGGGTTACATCAAGAGAAGCATAGAAAATTGCTCTCCAAAACAAGATGAAATACAGGCATGTATACATGGAAAGGCAGTTCCTTCAAAACCTGAACTTCCCAAACCTAATGGTTTATATTCAACAGGAACTAATCACAGCCTCTGAGGATTGATTGGTAATTGTACTGCTGTACACACCAAGGAAAAGAGGGTTTATGTATTTCTTATTAGCAGCACTGCATGTCTTAAAGTTTAATCTTTAAATTAAAGTAACACTTTTTTCATTCATTGTGCCACGATAACATAGTTTCCAAAAAGAAAGTTATATGATGTCCAGAAGTAACATGAAAATCAACAGATCAGATGTGAACACTGATGGAGAGCTCAGATTTAATATAGTGCACTTTCACCCAACCACTTAAAATTGCTTTCTTCACTGAGATATCACTAGCAAAACAGGTATTATGTAAAACAATCAGACCAAAGGAAAAAAAGACCAAAGGAAAAAAAAAATATGTAAAAAAAAAAAAAGAACATGTAACAACATATATCAAAACTCATATTGTGGAGTGGAGATAGGCACAATGAAATTGCTCAATTCTGAATATATATATTAGTGGGAATGACAAAAATAATGAAGTGTACTCTGCAGTAAAGGTTTAGTTTGAAGTAAATCAAACTACTGTATTTAGTTTAAATGTTTTCTTAAAATTCTTAATTTCTCATAACTGCTGGTTGCAAGAGTTGGTCTGAAAATGCATGAAGCCCACACATAAAACCTCTATTTTGATTGTCACTATGCTGCTTTTCTGGAGGATAGCCTTTTTGTAGCTTCCTTTGACTAAGTGAGGTTGTTTGCCGAATGACTGCTTTGAGCTAACACACTTTCTAAACACAGTACCATAAACATGTTAAAGTGGAGTTTAGTACATTTTACTGATCTGTTCAACTCAGTTGATGCTGTGCTACAGGTCTTGTGTTGTGTTCTTAAGAGAGCATATATCAAATGTTTATTGCAGGGTGCACAAATAAGAATAAACTGTAAACTTTGCAGGACATGACAGAACACAAACCAATGTGTGTCCTTGAAAGTGTTATCAAACAGCACATGTCCTCTATTTAATAAAAGTGATTCACCTTTAAAAGAAATTGATAGCTTTATTAATGAGTACCAAAACAACTTTGCAAAGAACAATAAAGGTGGCTTAATGAATCAGAGTGAAGGGAAAATATAGAATCTTCTTTAGCAATGATGTCCTCCAGGTGCTGCAGCTCCAAAAAAGAATAGAATTACATCAATATTTGATCACAGTGTTTATTAAATTGCTTTTTCTGCATCTGACAAGCCTTATAGAAAATGTCTCCAGCAGAGTACCTGTGTTGAAAGTCAAATGAAATGGATTATGAAATATGGCTCTTGACTTGGTATGCAGGTATAATTTCATGTGCAATTCAGGCAAAAATGGGAATTCAATTTGAAGGTTCTATTTGTTACAATTTGATGATTGTGATTAAAGAGCTATAAACATTTCTTGTCTGTGATTTCATTTTTTGTGTATAAAGCTGCACAGTGAAATTTCCTTGGCTCTTTTTCTACTTGTCAATGGCAGAATCTACAGACTTTGGATTTTTTGTTATTATGAAATTTAAATTAAAACAAAATGTGGATATAAAATGACAAACAGAAAAAATTATTTTTGTAAAATTAAAAAATACTCTCAAACATGAGATTCATTATCGCTAACTCTAAAACCAAACACATTGTCCAAGGTTGTATAAAAATTTCAGGTGTATAATCATTACAATCTTTTCCCCTAATTTAAAGGCATTTGCAATAAAATGTCATAGGAGTTATGATGTTGCTGATGTGGGACAGTGGTTGGTATTCACAATAAAATCTATGAAACATTTATCTTGATGTTTGTCCTGAAAATACAAGTTAATTGCAGGGTGGGAGTGGGTGGGAGAGAGAAAGGTTTTCAATAGCTAAATTTCTATGGTGGTGTAGCTGGTAATTCTTTTTTTTTTTTTTTTTTTTAAAAGAGTATAGTGGTAGAAGTTGAGTTTAATATTTAATATCGAGGAGAAACAGCTGATGGTTTTGTGGTCATTTGTTTGAAAGGAACATAATTTCTTTAATGCAATTTTAACCTCTCCAAGGACATCAGAAGCAAGCTACCCACAGACCAGGATACACCAACTCAAATCGGTATCAGACCTTGCCAGAACAACAGATGCAAAACCTGTAGACATATCTCCACTGCTACAATGATCAGAACCACCCACAACCTTTCAAGATCAGTCGATCCTGTACATGCCCATGTGGTGTACCCCATCCAGTCCACTAAGTGCCCCAATAACAACCATGTGGGTGAAGCCAGACAATCACTATGCTCTAGAAGGAACTCACACAGGAAAACAATAAAAGACAAAAACAAAGTGATCACTCTATGTCTGACCTCTCAGTCTCATCATCACAGGAAACCTGCAAAATGCTTTCTAAAAGATGAGTCTGGGAGCTTAAATTCATAATTTTGCTGGACACTAAAAATTATGGTCATAATAAACAAACTGGATTTATGGTTTATTAAAACAATCTGTTATCCATGAATCCTCCTTTTTATCCTGTGTCTACAGGGGTGTTAACAGGCCACCTCAGCTTGAATGTTCTCTTATAATGCATGCTAACTAATTATGCTAAACTATCTGTTCATCTTGTATTTAGCTATAACACCCAGAGTACCTTTCCCAGACCCAAAGAAGAGCTGTGTGGAGCTCAAAAGCTTGTCTCTCTGACCAACAAAAGTTGGTCAAATAAAAGGTATTACCTCACCCACCTTGTCTCTCTAGCATACAGTTAAAGCATTATTTAACTCATTTGAAGAATAGAAGACAATGGGCCAGATTCCACCCTGAGACCTCAAGCTGTTTGCCAAAATCTTGTTTTTGAAATATATGTAAGAACAGAGCCACAAACACACACCCCCTTCCTACCAAAAGGCACACCAGTCTGAATCAAAAGCTAAAACCTCAAACTGACTCTTACTGGTCTACCCTTTTAAATGTTAATTCAAGTCTGTCTGCATTTTGTATAATTTTAAGATTGTTTGTAAATGTCTGTACCATGTCCACTGGCCAGTTTATCTGTTAATTTTACCTGCTTCCAATATATTTATAAAAATCCTATTCTAAGTACAAAAGCCACACTGTGCAATGTAATGTATCTATCTAATTGTGAAAGACACTGTCAAAAATGAAATAAGGTTTTCTCTAAAAATAATATGTAAGTTCTTCAGCTAGGAGTTGGCCCTGAGTGATTGAAGTGTGAATGGCTGAGCAATTGAGTTGGGTGTAGACAAAAAGAGTGATTGAACAATTGGTCTGAGTAAGGGATATCGAAACAGACATGAAGAAAACACCAGCCTCACCTAAAAAGCTTGAGGGAAGAAGAAAGAAGCAAAGATGATCAAATGGCCGAAGAGGAGCCCACCCTGATAACTTTGGAGCCAGCACATTTCACAGGACAAAATCTGATCAGGCTTGCAACAATGTGGGTGATTAAGGATCACACCAAGAATGCAGTTGCAGCATGACAATGTAAAACCCATAGACTGACATGGGGTCCTTTCCCTATAAAATGGGACAAGAAGATGAAGGCTGGAGGTTTGGGTCTACAACATCACATCAGCCAGGAGTACCGATGCACATCGGCAGAACCTTGCTGCTCATCCTCATGCTCTAGTCACCTGGCCAGTGACTATCATGAGCACCAAGAAGCTGGTAACTATGACCTCTGGAAGATCCCTATGTATGTTTGTATGTCTCTATCTGTGTGTGCCTGTCAGTGTGTGTGAATGTGAATGAAAGCATCAATTGAAACGTGTCTCTGTAATTTGTAGTATTGATATAATGTTAATACTGTTTTCCTAGTGTTTACATTATTAGTAATGCTATTTCATTGGTAAAGCACAATATTGATATTATTACAGTGTTGATACTTTTCTTTTCTTTACTACTATCTACAGAAGTTTCTGTGTTCACAATAAACATGGCTTGTTGCCTTATCCCCTAATAAGATCCTGTAATATTTGTTATTTGGGTAACAAAGCAACCCCATAAACGTTAACAAACGTTAATGTACAATTTCAAGGGTTAAGAACATGATTGTAATGTAATTGCTATATTACAGACAGGGTTGGTAGTGCCATTTATTATTAAGGTTGCCCAACACTTCCCATTATAAGATCATGTTGTCAGTTGCTTACAACTTTGCAAACTTTAACCATTTAGGCTGAAATTTTTTATACTGGGTGTCTGCATCAGGCTGAATTATTATTTTCTGAAAATTTAAGCCAAAATGAGATTAGGAGAAAAAATATGTTTTGCCAAAAAAAATCTCTGGTGATCATTTCTTTGAGTAGTTCTAGCACCCCTTTGTTTTGGAGTGGGAACGTGACATTTGGCCAGCAAGTGGCCTTTTTGTCAGGGATGTACTTTTTGCCATCCATCTGTCAAAATCTACAAACCCTGCAGACGGAGTTATAAGCCTTTGAAAAATCCTCATTGAGCATGCATGAGCCTCTCACCGCTCCTAGTGCTGCCCACACAGTGAATGAGCATGCTCCCCATAGCCCAGTCCTACAGAGGCAAAGCTGAACTTTCCACATAATTGCTGGTCCCAACTTCTCTGGACTAGTGTGAGACCTGATACTGGAAGTGGGAGCAGGGAGTCTGTCTCTCCTGTGCTCTCAGTGATCCCCCTGCTGGAACCCAAATATGTAAAGAAGGAAGCCATCTCTTTTGAATGCAGAAGAGGCAGAAACTGGACTGGGGTAAGGGAGATTAGAAGACTGGGACAAGGAATCTGGTGAGACTGGGATTGAGAGCTGGAAGGCAGGGAGGGGATGATAGAACTATTAGACAAGGAGACTGGGATTGGGAGCCAATGAGAGAAACAGGTGGGATTGCGAACAAGATAGCTAGGGGAGGCATTAAGATTGGACAAAGATGTGGGGGGAGGAGGTAAGATTGGGACTATCTGGTCAAGTAGGCTGGGACTAGGAACCAGTGTATATGGAAGGGAACAAGAGCAGAGAGGGAAGGGAAATAGATCAGACCAGAAAGCTGGTGTGTGGGAAAGAACTGGTCTTGGATGCACAAAGAAATTGGGCCAGAGCCAGGAAAAGGAGAAATTGGGATAAGGAGCTAGGGAAGGAATTTTGTGTGGGGGGAGACAGATTGCATGAGAAGTTCAGCAAGTGAGATAGAACTGGGAGCCAGTGGGGGAGGGGAGGAAGTGCTATATAATGCTAAGCATTCAGAAAAGTCAGGTCCCAGGTGTTTCAAATCAAGCACCCAAAATTAGGGAATTTTTTTTATCTTAATTGCTCTGTTCCTCAGGAAGCTGAGAATATATCACACACACACACTGAATGGGTGATGTGAGGATTAGTTAATGTTTGTGAAGCACCTGGATTCTATAGCAATGAGCACCACAGAAATGCCCCCAATGAAATTAATCATTCTCTCTTCAGAGCAGGGTATGACTAGTGTACAGTAAATGAGGTATGGAGCCACACATTGAATGAGGAGAAAAGAATATTGAATAGCTGCTTATTAAGTGAGTCTTGTCCATTCTGCACACTGAATGAGGCAGGGGTCCTCTGGAAAAAAGCATATGACTATATAATTAAAGATTATCATAATACATGATAGGCATTAGGCAGCTGAAGTAATGTTGCACCAGCAACCTTAATTCTGACATTTCCTAACTTCTGAGTGCATGACTTTGCAACCTTAATGATATTCCTTTAATATGGGCTGTTTTTCTTTTGTATGATATTTGAGGTATACAGAAATCATTCATATCCATCAGTAGCACTAAAGGATTAACTAAAATATCAAATTAAAAAAGTGAAAAGAGATCCAAGTGCATTGTCAACAATGCAGAAAGGCAAAGTGGACCTAATAAACAGATGATTGTCAGGAGTTAACCGCGAAACTCCATTAGATATCTGTTACACTTCTGTTAAACTTCAATAATTACCAATAACTACAGGGCCCATTTACACTAAAATATAGCTATTTCAGGTTACCTGGTTGCAAGATTAAAGCAATGCATAAGAAATATAAACAGGAATTTATTGTGTTTATCATCCACTATAATTCCCTAAACTCTTCTCTATTCCTGTCTCTCCAATGTTCCCATATTTCATGTGTGCACCTTCAATTGTTCCTTCCTATATTAATCATTTATAATTTGTTGTAATGTTTTGATGTCTACCTCTTTATCTAATCTATTAAGATTTTACTGTAGCTAAATCTTTTTTCCAAAGAAATTAAGATTTTTTGCAGTTTCGTTTATGATTAGCTAGTTCAGTTACAATACTTAGCATAACCATCTCCTTCGAATCACTAAAAGTACTAATTAATTTTGGATTAATTCACACCACTCAGGAACACCATTATTCTCAACTTGCTAATGAAACATCAGTCAGTTCTTTACTTTATTATTTTAGCTAGTCATATATGTATATTACTGTAGTTATATCTAATCTACATTTCTATTGTTTATTTATGAGAAAATCATGTGAAATTGTACGAAGAGGCTACTTAAGTCAAGCTATACTATGTCTATATCTGTTTTTTAATTAATTAAGCTTGTTATCCTCTCAAAGAAAGAATTGAAGACATGTTTTATTTAGTCCAACTCAAGTTACAAACTACTTATCACCATATCATATTTTCCGTAATGTGCATATTTACAAATGACTGCTTTATTAAATTGCTTTAGTAATTTCAGGTTTACCATAACAGGAAAA
Organism: Emydura macquarii macquarii; assembly: GCF_026122565.2. Lineage (NCBI taxonomy): Eukaryota > Metazoa > Chordata > Testudines > Chelidae > Emydura > Emydura macquarii. Next base: position 17,442,386 of record NW_027131527.1, on the reverse strand, counting down.
ATTATACCTTTGACCAGGAGTATTAAAGATACTTTGGATTTCGTTTTCAAATGACCTCAACAAATTGGTCTAATATGTGAAGCCACATTTGTATGCAGAACTGCAAGATCACATATGAAAATCAATGATTTAATACACAATGGCTTCACCATGAAAAATTCTACAGATACATTTTTGTTGACGTTCTGTTTCCACATATGAATCTCTATTTCTTGAACTGTTCAATAATATTTATTTATTAAAGTGCAATGAAATTCTGCTCCTGACAGCATGCTACTTCTATCAAATCTGTATTTTTCCAGTACACAGTCCATCTACATTTGTATGACATTTGTCCCTTCAAATGAAATTGGAAGAACTTTAATAGTAATTGACATGGAGAATCCCACTGAACAAGACAAGAACAAAGAACAACCACAGGCAAGAACTCAATGTAAATTTTTCTATGAGCCATAGATATATAGGTCTAAAACTCTTTACTCCAGCAGGTGCCCAGAGTATAATCTGATTATCACACACGATGCCAGATAGCTCTATTCTTATTTCCATGATGAGAGAGACCTCCATCTAGCAGTAATTAAATGAACAACACCATTTATGGTGTGTCCTGTAGTTTTACATAATCACATTTATGGCCCTAAAGGTGGGGTGGGGAATGTCTTCAATTGTGTTTACAGTTATGTCTGGATATATGCTTTGTGCTTAATGTTGGCAAAGCCTGAATTAGATGGATTAGTATTTGATTAATTGAACAACTGACATAACATTCTGAGCTCTTGACATTGTGACAACAACATGAAGGCAAGAAGGTATCCTTTCACAACCTATAACAAACAGCCAGTTTCTGGTCTAATAGGATAGCCTGGCAATTGAAATTATAATTATCTCTATGAGAAGTGGCACTATGACAACAATGAGAAATGTTTCTGAAGTAAAATTCACTGATAAGGCATCACTGTGAAACAGTCTTGTCTAAATGTCATCATTTAAAAACCTTTAAACGGTTCTAAATGACATTTAAGGATCAAATAAATGAATACATTCGTTTCCTCTTTTCTATCTCTCAAACACATCACTTTTTATGTCTGTTTTTTGAAATCGAAAATAGAAACACATAACGTGTGATTAGCCTTTTTGTCATGGTATATATCCAAGAAACCAATCAAAACACACAAGCAATCGATTGTACCTTCAAGGCACAGCTCTGGGTTGGGAATTGTGCAGAAGTGCACTGCCTCAGGGATTACAGCTCCTGGAACTGTTTGTCTGTGTGTGGGATGATGGGTGGGAGGCAGTATGTATCCAGTACCGTGTATGTTCTCTGTGTGTCTGAGTAATTCTATTGCTGGAATAAAGAAAGAGCAGGGACATGACTCACTTCACCCTTTGGGGTGTCTTGAATCCTGAGTGTACAATGAGTGATCACAGTCCTTATAGTGTCCTGATTGTGTTGGACCCTTGTGAAGTGGTGGAAGGGAGAGGGAAACTCCTTGTGCCCTCCTTCCAACTCTCTGGTACAAGAGGGCTTTAAGCATTCCTGCTGATGGTGGAGATGAAGGGGTTATCTTAAATGATTTATCTTTCAAACACACATTTCAAAAAATAAAGCTGACAAATAAAAAAAACATATGATGGCATGAAACATCAAGACCCTTGCAATTAGGGCTAATTTGTAAGGATCAAATGGTACGAATAGACTACAGGAGAAATTTATTTTAAATGTATACAACTAGAACAAAATTTGTAGGTCACACTTATAGGATGGGGGATGCTATACTGGAAAGCAGTGACGCTGAGAAAGATTAGGGAGTCTTGGTGGATAATCAGCTGAATATGAACTCCCAGTGTGACACTATTCCCAAAAGGGCTAATGCTATCCTTGGATATATAAATGGGGGAATCTTGAGTAGCAGTAGAGTGGTTATTTACCTCTGTATTTGGCACTGGTGTGACCATTGCTAGAATAGTGCGTGCAGTTTTGGAGTCCACAATTCAAGAAGGACGTTGATAAATTGGAGAGGGTTCAAAGAGACAAGACAGGAGAGTGATTAAAGGATTAGAAAAACATGCTTTAAGGTGATTAACTCAGAGAACTCAATCTATTTAGCTTGACTAAAAGAAAGTTATGGGGTGATGATTTCAGTCTATGAGTACCTACCTACATAGAGAACAAAATATTTAATAACAATAGCTAGACTGGATATAAGACATACATTTTTAACAGTGGGAGTAATTAACAATATACCCTGGATCATGGGGGATTCTCCATTACTAACAATTTTTATATCAACATTGAATGCTTTTCTGAAAGATATGGTTTAGGAATTATTTTGGGGAAGTTCTATGGCCTGCATTATAACAGGAGGTCTGACTACATGATCAAAATGCTCCCTTCTGGCCCTGGAATATACGAAACAATCCATAGGATTTGTTAAACTTGCTTCTTCACACACAGACTACAGTAACCATGTAAGCCCTTATTATTGTGCATATCAAAGTCATTCAAGGCTCTTATTCAGCAATCTTTCAAACATTTTTCTGCACTATTTCTTTGGCTGACTTAACAAACCAAAGTTTTAGCTTTTAAATTGGAAGTGAAGTTTCTTCATTTCTGAAAGTAAAGGCCTTATAAAATGATGGCTTCAGGGATGTACTTCCTGAGAATAAAAAACAAAATGTTTCTCTTCACAGCTTTTCAATTTTGGCTTTCAGGTGTTTGGTTTTTCACCTAAAAGTCAAAAATTTCTGTGGAAAGATTATGCTTGGTGTTAAAAAAACAAGTTTTCTGCCAAATTTTTTACAGTTTTTTTTAGTTAGCTCTAATTATATATATTTTACAAAACACAATACATTACAATCAACCAATTAACTTTTTGTGATATGATACTCACAAAATAGTTTGCAATTAAAAAAAATTAACAGAAAAGCAACATATGTAGGAAATTTGACCTAGATGATGGGCTAACTTTGAGATAGAATTTTGTCACCATGTTCTAACTTTTGGACAACAAATAGCTCTTTCCTACTCATTTTCTCCATGTGCAAAAAACATGCTTGACAACCATTTGAGGACAACAACAGACAGTATCCCCTAAGCAGGACCCTAACACTAATTCTGAATAGGCTAAAACAGCATGTGAGATGTGCAATGAACTTGTTTGGTTGTAGACATGTCTGAAAACAGTTTCAAGCATGGTTTCAAACCCTGATGTCAGCAAAACCGCTTTCAAAATTGATTCACTTGTTCTACAGACCTGGGTATGGTATGGCTCTCAGAAGTGAGATGATTGGTACGTTTCTGAAAGGTAACTGAAGCACAAGTTATTTAATCTTCATTATTTTAAAAGGTAAAAGCCCTGATTAGGTTATGCTCTGATGAGCAGCACGAGCATATTAATTAACATTCAGTCAGACCTAAATCTTAACCACAGGTGAAACTTCAATATATAATAGTCACTTCCACACTTAATTAACATTTCAGGTAACATAACTGCTTGCCCATCTGGTGACAAAGAATGCAAAGATCCTCCCACAGTCTCACATATTTCTATATTAAAACAAGAGGCTATTTCTTTTAATTAGCCCTGCCACTCTTGGTGCAGCCGCAGATACATAAAAATTAATTACCTGTAAACTCACATCTTTATAATTTTAACCTTTTTATGCTTCACTTGTTTTCAGTGACATTTACTTAAACACATACTTATCAGGAGATTGCACATGGATGACAGGCAATTTATCAAAAAAAAAAAAAAAAAAAAAAAAAAAAAAAAAGATAAAAAACAGAACACAGGACAAAGCTCTGTTTATGAAGCCTTAAGCCTGCAGGAGCAGACAATCAATAGCTTATCAAAACCTTTTGTTTTGATATTGCTGAAAGAGGCATTCTATTAAAATGCTGCTACTGCAAAATCATTATTTTTATTAAGTTATAACATCTACTACCTAGCAATTCTGCTATAAATCTGTTGAATGTATAATACACCTCTTCACTTTGTATTTAACATTACTCTGTGATGCTCTGTCCTACTGATATGCAAGGGCCAAGCCATCAAGAAATACAAAACAAACTTGGTTTTGTTTTGATCTACAAGATTCGAAGGCAGTGATTCACCCCAGAGAGGATATTCTAATAGTTCTTAATAGCTTTCCAGTTTCCAAAACAATCTAAGAATCCATATCAGTTTGTCCTGCATTTGTGTTTAAAGTTAATTAGCAAAATTGCAATCTGATGGCTAACTATATAGCAAATACTTGGATATAATAAATACATTGCTGTTTTAAATAATAATTTAAAAATACATTGATTTCAATGACAGATGCATATTGGTCAATCTTGATTTATCCCTTTTCCAATCTGATGGCCTCAGATCCCACTTAAAATCCTATAACATTGCCATCTCCTCAAAATGAGCCAAATTGCTCATTTTCAGGCCAGTGACAATGGGATTGTTAAAGACCTCAGATGTGAGACGGAAACTGTTCATTTCTGAATTGCTGTAAATAAACAATCAAAGAATGTTAAGGAAAATTCCATTGTTATTTCATACAGCATGGCTGGAGAAGTTTATAACGGACAATGTGCTGCCAACCAACTGATTTCTGGCTATTAAGTATGCAATGATTCCGTTTGTTTTATAATTTAATATTTGACAGCACATATTGATTTGCATAAAAGATTCTAATCTAATTAATACCAAAAACTGTGAGGTTTTCTAAATCAGTGTTTTTCAGTTACACAAATATAAACGTTCAAGTAGCTAGGAGAACTCTCTCCCATGCTGTCTGTTTGGACATAGACAACGGATATTACAGAAACAAAGAATTTTATGAAAAAGTTCTATAAAGGGTTCAAACATATCTGAAGTGTGCTAAAATGGAAAACCATAGCTGAAGTTTCTTTCATACAAAAATACATTAAAGGAAAGGCCAAGCTCTGTTTTAAAATATATTTAAAGTACCTTTTAAAAAGTTACTATGGAATGCTAGACATGAAGAACAAAGGCAGAGCATATCTTGTAGTGGTGAGCAGAACACTATGTTGCCTGTGTTCTACAACTGTGAAATTTGCTACAGAATTCATTCTCAGCTACAGATATAAACTTTCATTTTTAAAAAATGGGCATTAACTTAAACTCATCGTGAATCTGCAGACTCTCTGAAACAATAGTTGTTAGAGGTGTGATTACCCCAGTCTTCTCAAAGAATTTTAATTTTGAAACCTAATGCTGCCAATTTAATTCTCATAATTGTGAACTATCATTACCAATCACTTTAACAGAAACATCCAGCTAATGTGCTTATCCATTGTTGGATGTAATAGATACCAAGGTGGAATACAGGGAGACAGCTGATTGCTATTAAGGATTAATGGAGTAAACTTGTAAGGAGTTCAAAGCCTCCATTCCAAATTCAAGGTTACCACCAATCTTATCAAAAGCATAAGGAGGAAGGAAAAAAGAAAATGCAGCCATTCTCTAGTGCCAAAAGCCTTCATTGTTTTGTGGAAGTAAAAAACATAAACCACACCCCATTATTTCCTGTGTGGCTAATGCCCAAATTGTGCGGCAAATATGGTGCCAGTGCAAATACTCAATCAATGTGACTCTGATCTTGTAAGCAAGACATGCCAGCCAGGCATCTAAAAAGAGGATTCCCTGTACCAACGATCTTCCTTTTCCTGTGAATCTCCTTAGCAAGCACAGAACAAGGCAAAGAAAGAAAAAGCACAATATTTAGATAGAATTGCTTCTAAAATCAATGGTTTATTTATTTATTAAAACATTATCAGTTTTTAAAGTTTCATATATAATTTGTTTGAGAGCCACTGATTGAGGGGGATCATGTTAAATTTTTCTGGACTATGACTGGCTGAAAATCTTTTCTTTTTCTATTGTTGTCCTTTGGCCTGTCTGGTAAACCAATAATCAGGACCTTGCTGAGTTATTTCAATTAGGGGGCAAAACTGATTATAGGAGTCAGGTATTTCTTTGGTGCATTCCTGTTTCTTTTTTTTTTCGTTTTTGATTTCTGGTAAATAAAGTCCTGTCTTCCTGAACCTAGTAGATATAATTAACAGCAAAAGGAAATTTTCTTGTTCAGAACTTCACATCTGTCCTTTCAGCAAGTATTCTGCTTACAGAAGTTCAGTCTCTCTTGGTTTCCTCCCAGGGTCATGCACCACTACTTCGCCCCTTGTCTGCTGGATCTCTCTTTCCTTTCTGGTTCATTGATCTATCACTCACTCACCTCTGCAACCAATTAATGCTTCAGATGCTGCTTTTGCAATCAGTTTCAAGGGAAATCCATTACTCTGCGGAGACCTTGCCATGTTGACTTTGGATGGTGGCTTATATTATTTCAGCTATGGCTACACAAAAAGTCACTTAATTGCTCCCTCATTTAGCTTGAATCAAAGGTGCTTAGTACATCCATCAGCTTTTACCAGGTCTGTAATTGATGGCTGCTATCAATATCTTCCAGAATAACAAGATAATAGCCAATAAGACTCATCAATATGTTTAATATAGAAGGTGTATTCAGTGGTCAGAGCAATGAACTGGGCATAAAGACTCTTGGGTTCTATTCCAAACTCTGACAATAGTTTACCTTGTATATCTTGGAGATGTTAACTAGCAATCTAGTCAGAGTCAGTGGGAGATGCAGGTTCTGAACACCTTTGAAAAATCAGGCACGTAACCTGTGTGTGCCTCAGATAACTCAAGTTTTTAAAAAATAATATACTTACACATATGTTCTGAGACTGAACAAGTTTTGAGAGATTGGATGAAAGATACTTATAATTGGTAGAATCTATTATAATTTTTTCACTAGATTTTAAAAAACAACTTTATGCCTCTAAAGACTCAGTCTAAGTCTGTACTGTAAATATTAGCATAAAGTCAAAAGTGATGAGTAAAAAGTGGGAGTGCTGTATTGTGACTACCCAGTGCAATGTGACCTCTCCTGCCCAGTAAAGGGGAAGACATTCAGTAGATAAATGCATCCTTAACTTGATGAGGATTCATTAAATCCATGTCTCCTCAGGTACACCTATTCTCCACCAAAGCACTGCTTCTATTTACCCTACACAATTGTGATTACTACAAGCATGTTCACAAAGGGCTTCAAATTTACTAGTTTTCAGTGTGGAAACTAAATTTCATGATCCTTGATGTGTTCCATCCAAGAACGCACAAGGATCCAAGGCCTTTGAGAACTAACAAATATTCTTGATGTCTTCTGCTATGATAAAATGAATGAAACCCTCAGTATGAAAATGGGAAACAAAACTTACAAACTTCTACCTTTATAAAGAATGTGGTAAAAAAGAAAAGTTCAGCAGTTGCAGCATACTGAAACAGACTATATTGCATATCTCACTGCATCCATCACAGAGTTGCCATAGCAATTGAAAAAACGGTTAAAAAATGCAAGGCTTTGGTCTTATTTTGTGTGTAGGAGGAATATGATGTTTAAGACCTCAAGAGAGAAAGGACGTACACAGATATAAAGGAATGAAATGCCAGACAATAAAACCATAAGAAAGGATTATAAATGATCTTTAATAAAACGGATTACAAGGAAGAGAAAAGTGACAGCAGTAATTAAAGTCTGCAATTTCATCAATTAAAAACTGAGTTCAATGAGCTGCACATAAGGATAGCCACCATGTTTGGGGTTCAATATTTGGAGCAGAAATATCCACACATCTGATTTTTTAACCTATTATTAAAAGTAGCACCTAAGGCCACTATAACTGAAAAAAACCTCTATTTTTCACTTGGATTACTTCGTATATTTTATATATAAAATACCGTCACCATTTTCACCTTTTCCTCTATATAGGCAGTTTCCATCTGTTTTTGTTTCACACAGTAAAAGAATAGGAAAATGTTTAATAAAATAGGAAAGTATTGTTTAAAAAGAACAAACATTGAAACAGGCGTAGTAGCCAGAACTATTTTGAAATATATATTTTAAAAACAGAATAGATTTGAAATGGATATTGTTCCTATGAATTATCCTTACTGTTTAAACCCATATGGCTACTGATGGGTGGCTCTCACAGGGTTCCATTTACAGGAGATAGCAGTTGGTTTGGAGGTTGTAGAAATGTTTTTTTTTTTTACTTGAAGATTCACGTTATAGAGAACCCTTTTCACCAGAAGAACTCTTTACACTTCAACTCCAACCTTCCCTGTTTCCCTCCACATCCCAGAATCTCCTACAACCCCCTTTACAGTTTTCAAGGGGGCTGATAGCTTGGCTGCACTATATTTGGGTCTGGTGTCCCCCCTCTTTGCATCTTCAAGGGTAGAAGGTTTCCCTATCTTACTATACCTATTGAGTCCATTATATAAACGCACTGGACCACACAGCTACATAAAGATCTTTGATGGCAGAAAGGGAAAAAGCAGCTGATCATTATCCCTAGAACAATGCCAACCCCATAGCACAGTGTACATAACCAATCCCTATGCCCCCAAAGACTCTGGGTGCAGCTGCTCCTACATTGAACATAGGAAATCAATAAAGATACCTCATAATTAAGGCTTCTGTTTTGGGGGGTTATTAAGTCATCTGGGGGTGGCATTTTTAGCAATTTTTGAATTTTATGTAGATGCCCAAAAGTGGGGTTGTTCAGTGACTCTGTATATTTTGTAATAAATAACCACTTTTTAATGTTGCCTAGTGTGGTTTAACAAAGTACTGTTTCAAAGAACACTAAGAAACTTTTAGTGCACACCAGCAGAATCTACATAGACCAATTAATGTGCAACATTAGTGTGCTTTAGACAGCACACCCCTGTAGTCTGCATTACTGCTGCACGTAGACAAGTCCTTACATATCTGTAACCAACTCTAGTAGGTTTTTTTTGCTGTTTATTGGATAAACACCATTCTCTCTCTCTCTCTTTTTTGTATGTGGGGGGAGGGTTTAATCAGTGTTTATTGGTTAAAATCTAAAATCAAAAGTCCTACCTCAAAACCCTTGGATGAAAGTTGATATAAACCATTCATGGTATTCTAGGTTCTAAATCAACCACACCTACACTGAGATGCACTGATGATTCAATGATTAGTATTAATCTTATTTGTCATGTAGTTTCAAAACTTAATATAGTAAATTGGCAGAGCATACTAATCTTGATGGTTCCTCTGTTGACTTTCATGTGGTAAGCATGAGTTTTTTCACTTGCCACCTAAGTAGTGATGACCTACCTTTTCTCTGAGAAAACATTTGCTTTAGTGACTTAGAAAGTCTCTGCTCTGTCTTGAGTATTGAAGCACACTGAATGACTGACCAACCTTTGTGGCCAAGGAAACTTTGTGACCCTTTATTTACATTGTAATAAGGAAAAACACTCAATATAACAAGTATGTTTATTTAAACTCCAGGTGATAATATTTCCATGCTCTCAAGTCCTCAATTGCACAATGAATGTCTTGTTGAGAAGCTATTTCTGGAGGCAAACTGTAAATTGGTGGTCTAACTCATTCGTCAGTGTATCAGATACCACTCTGAATACCAGTATGATTTCTGTCCCTCTTCTGCAGGGAAGAGGTTTATTTTTTTTTAAATCCCAAAACAATTCAACCTAAATCAGACAGATAAACCAGGTCCTTTCCTCAGCCCTAGGGACTTCTGAAGAAGCCTACCTTCCAACCAAAGGTCTCTTTGTCTGCTTGTTGGCCTTTTATCTAAGCACCAGATGGCCTGAAGATATTTCTGGCCTCAGACCCATCACCTGGGATACAGCTAATTAATCAAAGGTGCAGCTAAGCCCAACTTTCTTAAAGGGACATCCCATCCTGTGACACAAACACAAAGATAATGAACAGAATGTACAATAGCTAATATAAGGATAAAGAACAAAAGAACCTCTATATCTGGGGAAATAATCAACTTTACCATGGTAGTGCTCATGACTCTTTGTAGTACCTGACAGTCATTCAAAGTAGTAAGTTCTAATTTGAATGGGCAAATAAAAGTCCATAAGGGCAACATGGAGTGTTAATATTTTATATGGACTGATGAACACCTTGAGGAAAAAGGAACTTGATAGTGAAAACAATTTTATACAAAAGAATTCCAGCAATTTACTGAACTAGATTAGACATTCTCTATTCCTAATTTGCCATCCCATCTCTAAAGGAACAGCAGAAATATAAGTACAGGGCCTCACAAAAAAGTGCTATTTAGAGAAAAATGAGATTATAATGTTGCCCTGTAAACTGTTTACTCGAGGTCTGATGAACTTGATATATTGTTACTGAATGTTCACCTACTGACTTATTCCTGGACAAACTTGAAACATTTTCTTTACTCAAAACTGAGCAGATAAAGAAACAGTAGAAATAAAAAATTATATATATATATATATGTTTCACCTTGAGTCCTCAAAATTGCCAAACCCGAGTGGTTGACTGCAGTACCTTACTGTCTGGAAGAGGCAGCATTTCTATAATAAACATTTATTTTTACTCACAACAAGCAAAAAACAGGAAAAAGGAAAAAGGCCTCCAATAACTTTTGTTGCCCTGCTTGGGAGATTGGCAGTTGGAGGCAGTTGGTATTCATCCCTTGCAAGCAGCAAGAACCCAAAACATATTTCTACAGGTGTATAAATACAAATTATATAGCCCCAAATACATCTTGCAGCAGATTTAACATTGTTAATAATACTGGCATGAATCAATCCAAGTCCTGGAAGGCATAATATAAACCTTGACACTGTTTTGGGAATAAATAAATCAGTACTCTGGTAACAAAGCAGCCCATTCATTTTGCCTGCCTCTTCTATCACTTCAGCCAAAGACAGTAAACAAGGTACACCCTATGTGGATTCCTTCCATGTTGTCAGTGCAACAAACAGCTCTAGAGCTACTAAAGAAAATAATTACAGTAGAAAAATAATCCTGGTTTTACATCAGTGAAAGCTTTGATAGAAGCCAACTAAAGATAATTAATCTTAGTAGACCGAAGAAAATGTATTATTCTTACAAGCACATTTAATACTGTGCTTACAAATGCTTTATTTTAGGGTCAATTCAGTGGAGTATATTGTCTTTTAAATGCAACATCTTCATCCAAGCAACTGTTTCTACATAATTTAAGCTTAAAAATTCATTGTTTGGGATTCATTATTATTTCCTGTATTTGTAAACAAAACCCAATAATTTAAGTTAAAAAAAAAACCCAAATCAACAATGCTGAAATAAAAACAGGACACATACTGCACATATATTGTGCAGAGGAAGTGAACAGGGTTATGCTGAAGGGCCAGGATCAGAAGGGGATTGGAAGGCTCCATGCTATGAGTACTGGTCCCCCACCAGATGGAGCCCCCTCTTGATCCCAACTGTTCAGCTGCTACCCCTGTGCAGGCTCAGGTCAGTAGGGGAAGCAGATGGGGCTCTTCGGATGGGACCACACTGAATGGCTTATGTCAGGAGTGGGCTCTGTCTGGAAAGAGAAGTGGTCTGGTCTGCACTGAAGGGCTGGGGTTGAATGGAGCAGAAGGCTGAATCCCATAAGTACTAGCCCTCCAGCCAGAGAGAGCCTCCTTCTAACACCAGCTCTTCAGTGCAGCCCTGTCTGCTTCCCCTGCCCAGGAGGGGGCTCTGACTGGCAGGAAGACCAGTACTCATGAAGTGTAGCCTTCTGCTCCCTGCAGACTGAACTGAAGTCAGGGACTCTGCAAGTCAGTAGCCCAGTCCCCAAAGAGCCAAAATTCGGGTGATAATCAGTGAAACCACAAATACTGTTTTTTTCAAGACCCAGGAATTTTTCAGGGAAAATCAGTATTACTAAAAATGACGGGACTTATGTATGCATAGGACCTTTTCCAGCAACACATTAAAGCAGATCCTTAACTTTAAGTAAATGAGTGGTCTTATGAAGCCAGTGGGACTCCTCACATATTTAAAGTTAAGTATGCTTGACTAGATGGGGGAACAAATTTCTCTACCACCCTACTTATGTACCTCAATTGTTGACATGGTGATGTGAGAAGGTATTTGAGTTTTCATGGTCCATTCAGTCCTTAGATACTTTTAATGAAACTGTTTGCAGTGGAATCAATTAGTCTTTTATAAGCTAAGAGTTCTCCATAACAACAGTGGTGTTGCAGGTTATCTACTACAGAATCTTCCCTTAGCTTCTTCTATGAAAAACTAGTTTTATTTTGATCTGTAAGGAAGAAGTTAAACCATACTGTGCTTTTATAAATCTTTAAACTTGTGCAAAGACATGGTTTTTTTGAAGTGCATTTTTCCACAACCTTGGTCTCCTATTTCATTATTTTAGTGGACCGTTAACTTGCTTCAAACTCTGGCTACACTGCAAAAAAGGCTTCAAGCTTTGGCCAATAGCTTGGGAGTGGCCTCTGAAGTCAAGGGAAACCACAGAGATAAGTAGCAAACCATTTCCAACTCTCCCAGTAGGTTAAGAAGTGTCAGATAAGAGTTGAAAAGGTAAAAGAATTAGTTTGGGATTTTGAAGGCTTAGTGTAGGAAAAGTTTTGCTATTATATAGCTAGAATCATCATGTCCACTTTAACCAACTGTGAATAGCAGGAATAAGGTATTAGATATTAAATCCTACAGAGGAGTGCACACTAGCAAAGAGAAGTATTTCAGAAAGTTGACAGGCCATACTGATCCCAGATACAAGTCCAATGAAGTCATTATATTTATACCAGGCATAAATCTGATCCAAGACTATTTAGAAGGATTGGACATTCACAAGTCCATGAGGCCGGATACAATGCACCCGAGGGTGCTGAGGGAGTTGGCTGAGGTGATTTCAGAGCCGTTGGCTATTATCTTTGAAAGCTCGTGGGAACAGGGGGAGGTCCCTGACGACTGGAAAAAAGCAAATATAGTGCCCATCTTCAAAAAAGGGAGGAAAGAGGATCCAGGGAACTACAGACTGGTCAGCCTCACCTCAATCCCTGGAAAAATCATGGAGCAGGTCCTTAAGGAATCCATTTCAAGGCACTTGGAGGAGAGGAAGGTGATCAGGAACAGTCAACACGGATTCACTAAGGGAAAGTCATGCCTGACCAACCTGATTGCTTTCTATGATGACTTTCTTGACTTTAGCAAAGCTTTTGATACTGTCTCACACAGTATTCTTATCAGCAAGTTAAAGAAGTATGGGTTGGATGAATGGACTATAAAATGGATAGAGAACTGGCTAGAGCATAGGGCTCAACGAGTAGTGATCAATGGCTCCATGTCTAGCTGGCAACCGGTCACAAGCGGAGTGCCCCAGGGGTCAGTCCTGGGGCCGGTTTTGTTCAACATCTTTATTAATGATCTGGAGGATGGGGTAGATTGCATCCTCAGCAAGTTTGCGGACGACACTAAGCTGGGGGGAGTGGTAGATACCCTGGAGGGTAGGGATAGGATACAGAGTGACCTAAACAAATTGGAGAATTGGGCCAAAAGAAATCTAATGAGGTTCAACAAAGAAAAGTGCAGAGTCCTCCACTTAGGAAGGAAGAATCCCTGCACAGCTATAGACTGGGGACCGACGAGCTGGGCAGCAGCTCTGCAGAAAAGGACCTGGGAGTAACGGTGGATAAAAAGCTGGATATGAGTCAGCAGTGTGCCCTGGTTGTCAAGAAGGCTAATGGCATATTGGGCTGCATTAGGAGGGGCATTGCCAGCAGGTCACGGGAAGTGATTATTCCCCTCTATTCGGCATTGGTGAGGCTGCATTTAGAATATTGTGTCCAGTTTTGGGCCCCCCACTACAAAAAGGATGTGGACAAGTTGGAGAGAGTGCAGCGGAGGGCAACCAAAATGATTAGGGGGCTGGAGCACAGGACTTATGAGGAGAGGCTGAGGGAAATGGGCTTGTTTAGTCTGCAAAAGAGAAGAGTGAGGGGGGATTTGATAGCGGCCTTTAACTACCTGAAAGGGGGTTCCAGGGAGGATGGGGCTAGGCTGTTCTCGGTGGTGGCAGATGACCAAACAAGGAGCAACGGTCTCAAGTTGCAGGGCGGGAGGTCTAAGTTGGACATTAGGAAAAAGTTTTTTACTAGGAGGGTGGTGAAGCACTGGAATGGGTTACCTAGGGAGGTGGTGGAATCTCCATCCTTAGAGGTTTTTAAGGTGAGGCTTGACAAAGCCCTGGTTGGGATGATATAGCTGAGGTTAGTCCTGCTTTGAGCAGTGGGTTGGACTAGATGACCTCCTGAGGTCCCTTCCAACTCTAATATTCTATGATTCTATGATAATATTTTTGAAAAGGGCCTGGCCTCGACTTGTTTTTTAAATTGCTATGTCTGAGAATGTTCTTTCCAGCAAAGTTTGAAGTTCACCTCATTAATTTAGGTCCTCCTGATCCCGCAAATATTGACACATGAGCATAATTATATAAGAAGTCCCACCGAAGTCACTACAAATTCTTGTGTCAGAAAAGTTATGTGCACAAGTGAATGAAGGACTGGGGCTTTACATTTTAAACATACAGTGCAGGGAATAGGACAATTAGCACTATATAAATGAAATTATGAGAATAGTAATAACCTTCATCAACTTAATTGTACCTTCAAAAAACTATTTTCACAAGAAATATTTTTTTTTCAATGAGAGAAAACCTTTGACTGTTGGATACAGCGTAAGTTACAGAAAAAAGCCAAAGTGGGGATGTCTGAATTGTTCTTGCTGCCATTAACAGTGCTCTTGGTAATGGAGAACAAATATCCACAGGAGACTGGATAAAATCTGATCTAAGTGAACAGTGACTACAATTTGCTATCTTATGTCAACATTTATTCAGTTGTGACATGAAATAGCAGACTCAATCCTAGTGAATATGACATTACAGCTAAGTAACCCCCTTTTGGCCTTCTCCACAATGAGACCAAGGAGTATACAGGCATGGAGACTAAATGTTAAATCCTATAGCGGCTCCCTCCAGACCATAAAACATACCTAGGTCTAAAATCATAACACTGAGTTGGAATCTTTAGAACCAAAGCACATGCCTCTACCACTTGAGTTAACAGAGCAACAAGTACTAGAAGTAGGATGTTATCCTCGATATAGATCAGGCATTAGAGGGGAATGAAAAACACATTTTGCCATAGGGTTTCACAGCTCTTTGCTAGGCAGCAGAAGAATGTTTTATGTTAGAAATACTGGATCCCATTCCCGATTCTGCAGGGCAGTGTGCTTTAGTGCTTTAAGACCTTTCTGCTCCTGTGCCTCCCAGCTTGTCCTCTTCTGTCCCTACCATTTTTGTTCCTACCCCCATCAAACTTGTCCCTATTGTCCTCAGCTCCTGTCCCTTCTCTGTTCCCAGGTTCTCAGCTTGTGTCTGTCTCTCTCAATTACATGTGCAAACTTCAAATCAGATGCTGCTGAGGTGGCTCACCCAACCAAAACCTCAGCCAGGCCTGGATGTGTATTTCATGACTGCAAATGGAAGCACTTATTCTAATTAGGAACATAATAACTAACAAAAAATTATTATAGCTGCCAATTTTGTCTGTAGTAAAACATGATGCTTGTTTAGGAAAGAGTCAGGGAGAAATTAAGAACCCAGGAAAGAGAGTTCATTGAGTACTTACAGGGTCAGTGAACTCTGGTAAACTGGCTTGGTAGGTGAGTGGCCTACAGTCACGAGTGTTATTCACTAAGACACAAGGGAGAAACATTGGTCCAAGATCATCCCCATCAAGCACATCAACTGTGAGGGTGGTCGTACTTGTTCTTCGTTCATTAAGATTTTGAGCCCGGTCCTGTGGAGGAAAACGGTATTTCTATAAATATGATTTAGAGAATTTAGAGTATGGTTCACACAAAAACACTCCTTTAACTCAAAGTTAAGATTGAACAAGAACATATTCTACCAACACAATCATGAAAAGTCTGGGAAACTGCTAATTACAGAAACATTAACTTTGGCACCACCTCCATGCTCCCTATCTTCACAAACATACAAATCCACATGTTGATTATGAATGCCACAACACCATATTATCTTCCAATATCAAATTTGTTATCCTCCAAAGTTAAAAAAATTATCAGTCAGACCTCAAAAATGTCATGGGTTCTTTTAAAAAAGGATTAAATCAAAATTTTGGGTCTGTCTTCTAGTTTTTAACTCCTTTTGCCCATCTTCCATGTGTATGAGACATCTACTGTTTTTCCAGCTCTTGCAAATTTATAGTGAGTAAGGAGATTTTGACTCTCATTGTAGAAAGCCTTGCTAGAGAACCCAACTAAGATTGGAGCCCTCTTGTGGTAGGTAGTGTACAAACAAGCAATAAGAGAGAATCCGTGCTCTGAAGAGCTTATGATCTATGACAATGCACAAAGATGAGCTTGTGACATGGGAACTAGAACTAAGACTGAACCTCATCTCACATAAGAGCTACCAAACTACCTTTAGATGGGGAATAGCATTTAAGCCCTGCTGAGCTGGGCAGGTTCAAACAGGTGACCTAGATAGGGTAAAGTGTCCCCTATCTCATAGATCTATCAAAAGGTTCACCAGAGAACTTCCTGGCCCAAAAAACTTTGACCTTGGTAGTCTGCAGTATTACTTGTCAAGAGAGACATATAGGGAGTGAGGGTGCATAGTTCACTGAGGGCATGAATGGAACAAGGACTGAGGAAGGAGGTGAGCAAAAGGTTTGGGGAATGAGCCCATGTTGTGCAGCACCCATATTTTAGTACACATCACTTGGCTTTTTCCCTTGGCTTCCTATGGTGTAAATTAAAGCATTTATGAAGACCACTAATCACTATATTTTATATTTACATAGACAACCCAAATCAGAGATTAGTCTTGAGCTATACATACCTAAAGTTTAAAGTGTTAGACCTCAGTCCTATTTTAGCTAGAAGTAGCCAAAAAGTTGGTGAGACAGCAGGTCTACATTTCAAAACCGAGTTACGTTTACTGCTTCTAATTCCTAAACTGGTATGTAGATTTATACCTAACACTATACAAACTCAAATCATTCCTGTAAAAGCAAATATTTTACATACATATAATGCTGATATACATTATTTTCCATACATAACAAAGGAATGTAATCCCTTATTGTCTGGAAATCTCAACACAAGTGTAATTACAGTCTCATTATATATTTTTGTCATAATCTACACCAGGTACTGCCGAAAATTGTGTCAAATTCTGTTTTTCACAAAATACGTATATTGTGTAATTTATTGAGAGTTTACAAACTTCTTTACTATTGTTTTTGGAGGGTGACTAAATAGGACCTAGCTCCACCAAAACATATTACCCATCAAATAGTTTCTTCCAGTTTCCTCAACTCCCTTTGAGAAATATTTCCTCTGTGTTCCTAAACAATAATTCCTTGTTCTTTCCCTGCTAATATCCAAATACTAATGTTGTTTACTTGCTGCTAAATTGAACACCGTTCAACTAATAGGCCCAGATCCCAAGCACTGAATATACGAATACATTATACACAAGGACACTTTAGAAATATAACCACTACTCCTACTAATTCATGATCGTGTCTTAATTTGTTACCTTTTCAGCATGGCCCTGATTCAGCACATGCTTAAATCTGTCCCTATTCCACAAAGCACTTAGGTAAATGAGTGAGTGTTAACCATTTATATACATTCTGAATATTGATGGACTTAAGTGTGAGCCAAACTGCTCTCCTTAATTTATAGATTTTTAAGGCCATAAGGGTCCATTATCATCTTCTGATCTGACCTCCTACATAACATTGGTCATAGGACTTCACCCAGTAATTTCTGTATCAAGCCCATAATTTCTGTTTTAGCTATCGACTATCTTTTAGAAAGATATCCAATCTTGATTTAAAAAGTTCATGTGATGGAAAATCTACCATATTCCTAGGGTACATCTACACTGACAGCGGCAAAGTCACCGCCGTCAGATCGACCTATCTGGATCGATTGAGTGGTCAGCGAAGACCCACTCAATCCAGAAGTTGACGCTGTTAATCACCCCTTCAAGTGGTGTAGTTCTGCATTGACGGGAACGCAGTTCCCATTGGTGCAGTACAATGCAGACAGCGCGCAGAAGGGAAGCACAGCAGTCAATGGGAGTTACGCAAGCTACTCTGCATAACTTGTGTAACTCCCATCGACTGCTGCTGAATTGCTGGGTAAGTGTAGACCAAGCCCTATGTAAGTTGTTCCAATGTTCAAAAATATGCACCCTATTTCTAGCCTGAATTTCTCTAGCTCCAGGTTCCAATGCACTGGCTCTTGTTATTTTTATTTCTGGAAGATTAATGAACTGTATACTATCAGAAATGCTTTCCTTATGTAGGTACTTTTAGATTAAAATTAAGCTTTTTAAATCTGTCACTACGGCTATGTCTACATTGCAAATGAAGGTATAACTGTGGCATAGGTAAGCATAGCTGTATTACCTTTGCTAGGTAGATTAAAGCTGACATTAATAATGTGGATGAGATGGAATAAACTTCAGCATGGCCAGGCCACCCCTGCACAAGCACACTGTGGATCTGGGGTATATACGTGGTTGCTACCCTGTGTTGCAGCCCATGCCACCAACTATTGTTACCTGTACTAGCTAAATTAAAGTTAGCATAGGTTATGCATGCCTGTGCTACAAATGAACCTTTGCTTGCAATATAGATGTACCCTATAAGACATGTTTTCCAGACCTTGAATCACATTCTTGTAGCTCTTTTCTGAACTCTTTCCAATTTGTCAAAATCTTTTTTGGAGTGTGAACTCCAGAGCTGGACATAGTATTTCAATAACGGTCTCACTAATGATGTACACAGAGGTAATACCACTTCCCTACTTGATATTTATTTGCTTAGCTGTTGCAGGATTGGGATAACTCTCTTTGCTACACCACACTGTGAGCTCACGTTTAGTTGGTTGTATAAATATTAACTCAAAGTTCTTCTCATTGCCATTGCATTCCAGGAACCTGCCCTGCATTTTATAAGTGTGGCTTACATTCTTCATTTCTACATGTATGACCTTGTGTTTAGCTCTATTAAAACTCCTGCGGTTCGAATGAGCTCATTATATCAAGTGATTCAGATTGGTCTGTACACCTGACCTATTCTCATCATTATTTACCACTCCACCAATTTTCGTGTCATCTGCAAATTTTGCCAGCATTGATTTTTATATTTTCTTCCAGATCAGTGATAAAGATCATAGAATCATAGAATATTAGGGTTGGAAGGGACCTCAGGAGGTCATCTAGTCCAACCCCCTGCTCAAAGCAGGGCCAACCCCAACCAGGACCTACTGACTTGACTTGCCAAGATATTGACTTGCCAAGAACAGATTCCTGCAGTATCCCTCTAGAAATATCCCTATAGAATTATGATTCTATGAACTCAAGTACTTTTGAGTTCTATCAGTTCATCAATTTTTCATCTCTGTAATATGGGCTACATTGATTTTGTGTAGCACAATTATTTTTAATCAGAAAGTCCTGCTATTTTTTTAAAAAACCACAATGTGGAATACTTTACAGAAGTTAAGCATTATGTCAACATAGTTACCTTTATCAACCAATCTTGTAATCTGATCAAATTGAGGGCCATGCCATCCTCTCTAGTTTCATATATTTTGTAATTGATGCCACATCTTGATAATGGATCATGTTAAAAACAGAACTAAGCAAAAATATATTGACTGAATAAAATACTAGTGAAAACTTGCAAAAATTCCGTTTCAAATGACTATGATATTCTTGTCTTAAAATGCTGAATAATATTGCTGTACACTGTTAAACAGAAACAGCTACTGTCTTCACCCCAGAGGCAGTTGCATTTCACTTGTGGATGATATGATCCCTGTTATACAGCAGTTTAAGTACTTTCTGATCCTTTGGAATGAAAAGCATTAGTCTGAATAAATTAGACACTTGGTTTGATCTTCACCTAACACTCCACTTTCTCTCTCAAGATAATATGTATAAATAATTAAATAGCATTTGGAGCAGAGACTTTTACTTAGGGGTCTCTATTTCTGGGTGAGAGCTCTAACCACTAGACCAGTGGTTCTTAACCTTTCCAAACTACTGTACCCCTGAAGCCTGAGTCCCACCCCCACGGGGCTGAGGCATGTAACTTAGTTTCATGGCGCCCCTGTGGCTCCAGGCAATTGCCTTTCTTGCCACCCCCAATACCAGCTCTGCACTTGCGACCCCTCTAAACCCCCAGGTTGAGAAACACTGCACTAGACTATAACATCATGCTCAGTTTCTCTGGCTCAATGACTTCATTTTTACAAAGTGGAACAACTTCAACAGGAGAGACAGAAAGACCTACCACTGAATACCCTATAGAATGGTGATTAGAGCACATACGTGGAAGGGGGGAGGCATGAACTGAAGTCTCTACTCCAGAGAGGGAATTTGAATTTGGACTCCTACATCCCAGGGGAATGTGCTAACCACTGGGCTATTAGGCATAAGAGGAGCACCACAACCACCTCCTCTTTTGACACCTCAGTCTGGGACAGATCCTCAAATTTGTCATCTAAAAAGAATGGCTTGGGTGTGGGAATCTCCCTCACTTCCTCTGCCATGAAGACCAATGCAAAGAATTTATTCAACTTCTCTGCAATGACCTTGTCTTTCTTGTGTACTCCTTTATCATCTTGATTATCCAATGGCCCCACTGATTGTTTGGCAGGTTTCCTGCTTCTGATGTACTTAAAAAATTGTTGTTAGTTTCAGTGTCTTTTACTAGCTGCTCTTCAAATTCTTTCTTGGTCTGCCTCATTACACTTTACACTTGACTTACCAGAGTTTACGCTCTTTTGTATTTTCTTCAGTAGTATTTGACTTCCAATCTTTAAAGGATGTTTTTTTGCCTCTAACTGCCTTTTCTACTCTGCAGATTTAGCTATGCTGGTATATTTTGATCCTCTTACTATTTTTATATTCATTATTTATTTATTTAATATTATTATTATTATTATTTGGAGTTATACATTTAGTATGAGATTCTATTATGATGCTTTTAAATAGTTCCCATGCAGCTTGCAGGCATTTCACTCTTGTGAAAGTTCTTTAAATTTCCATTTAACTAGCTTCTTCAGTTTTGTGTAGTTCCCCTTTTTGAAGTTAAATGCTAATGTGGTGTGTTTCTCGGTAGTTTCTTCTCTGCAATTAATTACATTATGGTCACTATTACTGAGCAGTTCAGTTATAGTCACCTCTTGGACCAGATCCTGTGTTCTATTTAGGATTAAATCAAGACTTTCCTCTCCCCCTGTGTGTTACAGGACTAGTTGCTTCAAGAAGCAGTCATTGCTAATGTCTAGAAATTTTATCTCTGCATCCTGTCCTGAGGTGACATGTTCCCAGTCAATATGGGGATAGTTGAAATCCCCCATTATCATCAGGTTTTCTCTTTTTATAGCCTCTCTTATCTTCCAGAGCATTTCACAATCACCATCACCATCCAGGTCAGGTGGTTGGTAGAATATTCCTATTTCTATACTCTTGTTATTCAGGCATGGAATTTCTATCCATAGAGATTCTGTGATACAGTTTGATCCATTTAAGATTTTTACTATATTTGACTCTATGCTTTCTTTCACATATAGTGCCATACCCCCACCAATGTGACATACTCTGACATTCTTATTCTCATTTTGGAATCTGCTTATATTAGCAGTGAATGGAGGTATCCAGAAAATACGGATCATATGATTATCTTACTTCTGTCTGAATTTGGCTCTCTTCACTGTGACCAGCATTACTTCTTTCATGACAATGTTAGGCTTAGCAACCTTCATCACCAGCTAAACAGTTTATTTTGTATATTAATTAAATATGAGGCTGTAAGCAATACTGGATCAAAGAAGAGGAACAGGGCAATTTAGTCTTACCTAAATCATCTAATTAGCTTCTTAGTCTCCATCTTTTACATTCAGAAATTATAATTAATAATAATGATAGCTATAAATGCACTTCATTAGAATGAAAGAAACACTTGTACAATACACACATGCAGGCAAAGGACCAACTGTACATCTCAAAGAGGTTAGGTAAAACAAACAAAAAATGTAAAGGAAAGCATAGTTGAACTCAGAAGAGATATATGTTATGCATTTGGAGGATGGTGAGATCTTTTTCTCAGAAATCACTTCTACAACAGCTGAGCACTCAAAACTTCATTGAAATCAATTCACATTTGATTACAGTAGAAGATTTGAGTATGCAGTGATTGAAATAATAGGTATTATGAGCCTAAACGTGCAACCTTTACTCACTTAAAACAGTTTTTATTCATATAAGTAGCTCTATTACAGAAATTATATAGGGTGGGTCACTATGACCTGAATCCTGTGAAGATTTAAGCATGTGCTTAATTTGAAGCACATGAATAATCCTGCTGAATTAAACAGGTCTAAATTTGCATTTACAATTAACCATGTAAGCCTTTGTATATTCAAGGTTTATATTTGTAGAAGTTAATAGAGGGCAAAAAGAGAAGTCACTCAATAGTCCAGGGATTCCCAAACTGTGGCACATCTATGACTGGTGGTATGTGAAATGATGTACACAACATTTTTTTTAAAGAATTTGATATGTGAGAACCAATAACAGTGGGAGCCACTGTCCCAGTTTATATAAGGGAAACTCAACCTTTTTCCTCTATCACCCCAACCGTTTCAGTGCCTTCTTCTTTGCGGAACCACAGAATCCCATAACATTTATAACTCTGAGATGGAAGGGAAGGCAGGCAGGAGGTATGAATGCCTAAAGGTGACTCTTGAAAAACTAGTTACTGGGTAAGCAATCTTTCTTTCTTCTCTGGAAGCCTTTGTGCATTCCCATTTCTAAGAGATCAGCTAGCAGTGTTACCTAGGTGGAAGATGGATGAAAAGTTCTTATTGAGATAGGGCTTCTTCTAGGAGTCACACATCTGAAGACTAGAAAAGGGACTATTAGTTATAGTGCCCAAGAGCAGCTACGAAGACCCTCAAAGCTTGCCCAGATGGCACCAATGGCTCCTCAATCTCTCCATGGAATATGGTGAATCTGGACAGGAGTCTAGGAGAATGATCTGGGATGGAATCAAGGGATCAGGTAGGAGTAGGTGCCAATTGCGTTCTGGAAAGCCAGTTACAGATGGCTTAGTCACTACAGCTTTAATAGGTGCCTGAGGGTGGTAGAAGAGTCCCTGATGTTAGGTAGAGGAGACCTTGGGCCTTAACCCTTGGTACAGGCCAAGGCTAATGCTGACACAGGTGTTTGCCATTTGGACCCAAAGTATGAGGGCCTCGGCAAAAAAGCAGAATGTTCCAAACACACTGTGAAACTTGAGTTCAAGGGCACCTTCTCTGCCCTCCAAAATGTGGACGAGTCTGAAGACTGAGCTTCCATTCCCAGTTAGTCCAGGGTACAAAAGCCCTGCACACCACACAGTGTGGTTTGCCTAGGTATGCTCCAGATCTGTAATAGGGGCAGAGCATGATATGCAATTTTTAGAAACCTTCTTTGGAATAGTCCTGATACTGGGGAGAGCCTGTATGCCTCTGAAGAAATCTGGAAAAAGTTAAAATGCCCTCCCTAATTACACTACCATATACACTGACAAATAAGAAAAAATATAATGATGTTCAATTAGTAAAGCAGCTAAACCCAAAACTAGGTGACGTAACACATGACGGAAGGTGCCTTCAGCTCTCTTCATCAGTGGCAAGGAACAGAGGCACTTGGAGTAGGGATGTTGTACTGTTTTGTATATTGAATGGCATCTGATAGAGGAAGCCATGCAAAGACATTCATGCATCACCCCCCCCCCCCCACCACCACCACCACCCACCCACCCACCCACCCACCCACACACACACACACACACACTGCTTTGAAAGGGAAAATCTACATGGACATTGCCAGGAGGTGCAATCCCACAAGTGGGAATGCAGAAAAGCCCTCAGTTTTCCTTTTGTATTCTAATATTATAATAATGAATGAATATAACTACAACAATAATAAATAATAATCAATTCTAGCTGCAACTATTTTGCTTTTAGGTAGCACCTTTCACCTAAAACGATTAATTTATATCCATATTATATACAAATATATTACTTTATGAGAATGCTATTTATGCTGCAAAATCCAATACTTGAAAGCTAGGAAATGCCAGATTATACTTGCCCATGCAATCTTAATTCAGCTCTCTTGTACATCCATCCTGTGCACTGAATGGAGCAGGAGGGAGTGGAAATAATAGTATGTGGTCATGTAATTAAAGACAGTATCATAATGCATATACACAATGAGAAAGAAGGCAACAGTAAATCTGGCATTTCCTAATTTTTGCATTAATTTTGCTATCTAACCAACATTCTTTTAACTTTCCATTTTTTTGTATGTAATTTACCTTCTTCTTTATCAAAAACTACTATGAAAAACAAATTCTATTCTGTGCAGCTATAACAACCCTTCCATCACATATGATCATCAGTGTTTTAACTTTGACACTCCAGCACTACAGTACAGATTACTACCACTTAGACTATATAACTAACTACATCAGGCAGCAGCAGCTGAAGGTTGTTATCTCAGAGAATGGACGGACTGTTGGGTCCAGGTCCTGTGGGTTGTCAGTGATGGGGCAGCCCCAATCAGCCAGGATCACTCTCTCTGTCTTCCCACCTCAGGGATTGAAAGGAATTCTTGCCCCATCTGGTATTCTCAACACCAGAGACACATGCTGGGGAGAGCCAGCCCTGGCTTTTTCTCCCCCACTCTTGGGGCATGAGTTCTTGTCCTTGTGAATGCCCTGGGGGGGGGGGGGGGGGGCAGGGAGAGGAATGGCCCATTGCGCATGGTGCTGGATCTGGTGGAGGACAAGCGCAGTCTGGTTTCTGTCCCCTGAGGTGCCCCCAGAGAAGGACAAAGACTACTGTGGTCCTCTTTGCAAATTCTGAGGCCTAAAATATGTTTTAATCTGTATTAACACAAAACGCCTGAGATATTTATAAAGGTCAGGGTGATTCTATCCATTCTTTAGTACAACATTGATCAAGCAAGCAGAAATGCAAATGGATATTTTCAAGAGAAAACACTTCTAAGGCCATTTCAGAGCATCCAGTTCAACCACTACACCATTTGTGTGGAATTAATAACTACAGCACAGAAATGGAATGGAAGGAAATCTTTCATCCACTTATTAGAAATACAAATTTTATTCTAAAAAGAAAAGGAAAAATAGCTTTCATTTCCTTCAAGGACACACAAAGCCTTCTGCCAATGACAGCTATATTAGATACAGTTTAAATGTCAGTTTCATTCTCAGCGTGTGTTATCCACTGTTAATCATCTTGTAAAAAACACCTAACACGCATATAGTGTGAATTGAACAAAAAAAATGTTGTGTTTGAGAAGGATGCATTTCAGAGCTCAGGGATGCAGTTAAATTGTATCCATTAAACTCATTTCAGACAAATTAGTATCGCTCGATATGTCAAAACAAACTCTCAGTGACACTAGAATGTACTTTACTACATGGACTATACTTAAAATATACAATCCATTACTTGTGACAAAAAGAATGTCTTCTTTCACAACATGAATGTCCTTGTCTAAGCAGCATTATGCAAACTGTGTTAAAAGATAACAAAGACTAAAGAGATATTAAGCAACCTTTCGACACTGGTGACTTAAGAAAAAGAACACCTCAGACCTCGTATGTGGACAAGCCCTTCCCACCCGCTCCTATTACCCAAGAGAAACTAAAATGAATCCATGACAGAAATAACCATTTTAGAATCCATACTTACATTTGCTTGAACAATAACAAAATAACGTGTCTTTTCTTCATAATTTAATCTCTCTCGTAAAACTACTGCTCCAGACAAAGTGAGAGGAATGTCAAAGGTCCTATTGGATGTCTGCAAAAGCCAAAACAACAAAAATAAGAATTCACATGCTGTATTTTAGTGTTAAATAATACAGATAGCTTTCAATGGATACATATATTATATGACAATCAAAGTTGTATTAGGATGATCCTCTGATTTATTTGTCTGATCAGCTCTGTATATATTTTTATTTAATCAATTGGGTTGCATATGAACCCCATAATAAAGGTAGGTAGGTAACTTGGCACCACAATCTTTTTCATGTATTACTTCCATTCATATACGGTCATGGAACACTTGTAAGCAGAGACTCAGGAACACTGGTCTTTCTTATATTTTCCTTTCACAAGGCTTGTATCACTGGTGGCACTGCAGATTGGGGCAATTCAGAACAACTTTTTCTGTTTTCAGTACATATTCATGTTCTACCTGTTGTCCTTCCTATATTCAAGACACACGTCCTGCTGCTGAGAAAATACTTTCAAGTATCAGAGACTTAAAAAAAAGAAGATTCCTAGACTCATAGACTTTAAAGCCAAAAGGGACCATCATGATCATCTAGTCTGACCTCCTGCACATCACAGG
Source organism: Emydura macquarii macquarii (assembly GCF_026122565.2). NCBI lineage: Eukaryota > Metazoa > Chordata > Testudines > Chelidae > Emydura > Emydura macquarii. The sequence goes on along the minus strand of NW_027131527.1, from coordinate 17,415,938 downwards.
ACACAGAATCTCATCAACCCACTCCTGTAATAAACCCATAACTTTGGCTGAGTTACTGAAGTCCTCAAATCATGATTTAAAGACTTCAAGCTATGGAAAATCCACCATTTATTCTTGCTTAAACCAGCCAGTAACCCATGTCCCAGATGCAGAGAAAGGCACAACCTCCCTGCATTTTCCACTTTTGTGGAGAGAGGCAAAAAGTTAAATGTATGAAGAGTAGAGACCATTTAGACCCCAGTTCAGCAAAGCATTTAAGCACATTCTTAAATTCAACCGAGACTTTTGCTGGAGAGGGGGTGGAGTTATTCATATGGTTAAAGTTAAGCACATGCTTAAGTGCTTTGCTGAAACAATGCCTTACTTATTTTGTACGTTACTTAATCAAAGGTGAAATTCTATTTCCACTATACTTCCACTCAGATAGATTGATTTCATTGTCCAGTACTGAAACTACTATGTTGTGTAAGACTAACATTAATTTACTTTGAAGGCCCATTTTGAGAGAAGACTCTAGAAGTTGAAATATAGATTTAGAGACAATTGATCAGGAATGTGTTCTCTGTTCTGTCAGTGACTGTCTCCGTAACATTGAGAATCTTTCTGTGCCTCACATTCCCCATCCGTAAAATGGAGATATTTATTTAATTTATAGATATGTTGTGAAAATAATGTTTAAGATCCATCAATGAAAGGCTTTGTAGAAAAACAGAGTATTTTCCTTCCTTAAACAAACTATTGTTGCATTATTTTCCATAATCATGAATTATTCAGAGTTGAAAATATTTGTTTACATCGTAACTGATTTTTGAGTAAACAAGTGGTATACATTACAAGTGAGCCATGTTACCAATAGCAGTTGTATACGGTTTGGTTAACTTTGAATTTGACAGTTGTGTCTTTTTGGACAAAAATAAGCATATAATCAAAATTGCAGAGACACTGAAAAAAATCTATTGAAATGCAATCACTTTATACTGAAGCAGAAGAAAAACTAAAGTAGAACCAGTGAGACAGCAAGAGCAAAGAGGAATAATTTAAAATATCCTTGAAAGCAAGAAGAACTTTAAAATGATAAAACTGTCACAGAAAATTAAATTTTAGCCTTACCAACCTCAGCAGTGTTTTCAGATTGACAGCAGGTGTAGATTTTGAATGAGGTAAGATTATTTTTTTGCTTCAGGTGTTTCAGTGTAAAAATATACACTTTAGTTAAAAACTATCATGGCTGTGTGTTCTTTACCCAGCACTAAGAAATAGGATACTGAGTTTTCATAATAAGTACTCTAATGTAAGCCTAAAACCGCAGCATTAAAGAAAAAACAAATATAATTGCTGTATGACTGCAATTTGTGAATGACTGCTTTAGCATATAATGCCTTTAATGCAATGATGCTTGTGCAATAATGTGCCATAATGCAATGCTGTTTTTATTTTAAACAAATAAAACATTAACAAACAAAACAAACTGATTCTAAATGGCAAATATTAGAAACGATGAAAAAATAAACATGTAACCCAGACAGAGTTCCTGGAGCCCCCATCATGTTCATGCAAACTTAAAAAAATCATACCAACTTAGAACAAAATATAATACCAATAGGATGAGGCAATGTCGTGGGAGGAATCTGGCAGTAAAGATGTTGGGATGGCTGGTGGTTTTCTTACTGGTGAGATATGCATCTCTGTGTTGAGGAGTAAAAGAGATGCCAGGTCAGGTGCCTTAATTTCTCTTTTATTACTTTTGTGTTTGTATTATGTATGTTATGTGACTCACATACAACATAGTATTTTATGCACTTTATATATATATATATAAAGCTTTAGTTAAATGAGTTTTGGTAAAATATTTTCCGTGAATTGACTCAGCACAGAAGGAGAGATGTGGGTTGATTTCATGCCTGGATCTCTATTCAGAAAACATGAGATGGGCCTATAGTTCCGCCATGGATAGGTGAGGTTCTGCTAACATTTGCTGCTGTGCAATGGAATGTTGTAAAAGGATGAAGTAGTAAGGGAGACCAGTCAAAGTAGGGGTTGGGATGGGACAAGTGCAAAGAGATGGAAGGGTTGGATCAGGAGTGTAAATGTTCCTGGAGAGTGGAACAGGGAAAAAACCTAACTGAGGGACAAATCCTTAGTTGATGTAAATCAGTATCACTCCACTGTAATAAATGGATCTACAACACTTTACGCCAGCTGAGAATATGGCCCCAAACTGTAAGACTGTGTAGGGGAATGTTCAGCAGCTGTGAAGATGTGTAAGCAGCCAGGTTGAACTTGCATCAACCATTTGTAATAATGGAGTGGGAAAGGGAGAAATCTGATGTTGCTGATGGAATTGGGAGGAGAGGGGATAGGATCTCTGCAGTCTGGGAGGTAGTTGCCCGTCAGAATGGAGGATGGGAAGGGAGCGAACAGCAGTACAAAGGGAGTTGACAAGAAAGTGGACTGTTGATGAGGAAGTAGATGACACAGCACTTATGAATGAGGCGGTAGCTGATGTTTATTGTCATAGCTCCACTAATGGACCAGTAATACACAGATGGATGAGAGCTGTAAAGCAACTAGGTAAGTGAAGGGGCTGACGACTGATCAGTTGAAGTGGGGTATTAAACAGCTGAAGGGAGCATGGAGTCCAATCATGGTTCAAGGCTATGTGTGTGGACTGAAGGGAAGGAGGAAAATTAAAGGGAAATTTGGAGAATCTCTGAACATCGTAAGTGGTAGGTAAGTTGTTCCAAAATGCAACTTTGAATAACCATTTCACACCCCACATCTCTCAAGGTTTTTCACATCTCTCAAGGCAATGCTGGTTCAGGGCAATTGTAGCAATAGCCTCTCCAGTTTTGCCCACGATCACACACTCCAATTTTCTCCACGGTACTCATAAATACAGAAAAGTCACTCAAAACTGGTTCTCTACTTCAGCAGCAGGAGCAGCATGTTGCAACATTTAGGTGGGTGTGGTAGGTGATGTCCTCTGGGTTTCTGCTGTTGTCAGTTTTCCACTCAGTAAAGAGAGCCAGCAGCTTTGCCTCATAGCCCCAGACCCAGAGAGTGGAAAAACAGGAACTGAGGAAGACATCCAGGCTTCAATTAACTCCTGGTAAGCCCAGGGATAGGGGATGTGCTAGAGTCTGTGGACAGGAAGGGTGTGCTTCAGTGGCTCTGCAACATATAGCACTGCAGCGATTCTGGAAGCACTGCTGCACAAAGGAAGCTGGAGGCAGACTGGCCTAAGGAACTGTTTAATATTAGGCCAGAGAGTGCTCTGGCCCCCAAAGCAACCCAGAATCATATGGGTTCAAAACATGTTAGCTGCTGCCCTATGCTGAGAATTCTGTACTGTGCCTTTTAGGGTATGTTTACCCAGCAAAGAAAAGCCCATGGCTGGCCCATACCACCCAACTCAGGCTTGCTGGACTTGGTCTGCAGAGCTGTTTCATTGCTGTGTAGACTTCCAGGATTGGGCTGGAGCCCAGGCTCTAGGACCCTGCGAGGTGGGACGGTCTCAGAGCTCAGTCTAATCCCATGCTCTCATCTGCATGGAGGTCACAAGAAAGTAATGGCTCTGCAGAGTCTACTTCTGCTGCAACCTGAGATACGGGTAGACCATGAAAAAGTGTAAAAGGGGTGGCCTTACACCTCCATACTTGCTTTTGTGGCTACATACGGCTGCTGATAATCTAGCCCAGTGGCTCTCAAACATTACTGGTTCACGTACCATTCTCTTAAAAAAAAAATGTTGTGAAGTGAATGGATGGAATATCAGCTCATGTACCACATTTTGAGAACTGTCAACTTATAATTAAGCAGCATGCTTTGAGAATGAACATAGATGTTAAATTATATTTCCCACTCTTTTGTAAATTAGTATCATTAGTTAAAATAAAGCAGTCTCCATAAAAATGGATATAAGAACAGAAAAATATTGACAAAATCTCAGATCAATAAAAGGCTATATAGAAAATACACAAAAATAGAAAAAAATATTAGACGTAAAAAAGTAAGAAACTATACTGAAAGAAACACCACAAAATGTTTATTTAACAACGATAATCACATTTTTCATTGGGGCCTCCCCTTGTGCACACTCAAGTTTGCATGAAAACACACACACATGCACACCTCTGCTTTTACATTTTTCCAGCACCAAAATCTGCATGAAAAGTTTACAGAAGAATTGGTCAAATAATATGTGGTAAATTATTTATTCTACAAATGGAAGGCCACTTTTAAATAAATTATTTGCCTAATATTTTTTCCAATCTAAACTATGAGAATTTCACAAAATTTGTAAATTATTATTTTTTTATTTTTAAACTATGATTTGTTTTACCAATTCTAATACCTACTGAACAAGCACAGGTGATTTCATGCATAATACTCATTCAGACCACTGGAGGCTAGGGGCTGAAAATCAGGCCCATATAATCAGTTTATTTTACCTTCACTCTGGCCCAGATTCTCCTCTAAACTTGGACTATTTTACATGGCTCTGGCCATGGACATCAACCCTAAAACTCTGATGGCATGGAGATGGTGTAGGGATATGACATGGCCTTCCCTACATCTCAGTAGTCTTCAGCTGCCTTACAAGTATCTTGCGGCTATTAGCAGTTGGAATAACTTGCATCAGCTTCTAAGAAGGTCTAAATTATGCTAGAGGACTGGCCCAGCAAAGGAATGAATAAGCACAAGGACAGCTTGAAGCCTTTTTACATAATTCCTGCTAAATTGTGCTGTTCACTGCTTAGCTGAAGTTGATGAGCTGGGTGTCATTAGAATCAGCGATGCAAATCTGCAACTATTCACTTCCTGAAGAAAGAACAAATCCTTTTATCTAAGCCCTCAGCTCTTCAGCTCAATCACCAACTGAGCTTTCCTCCTTCCACTCCAAGCAACACACTCACCAGGAAATCATCTAGAATATGCATCCTATAAATTCACTTGACAACTGACATGCAACCAGCATAACAGTCTCTAGCACATGCAACACGTGGAATCAACTAGAAAAGTGTCTGCGTTAATTGGGTTTAATTTAATAAAATTAGCAAACATCCATAACCTAATATTGAATATTCAGTTAAAGTAGAAATGTCTGCCCAGTCATTTGATGGAATTCCTAGGTTTGGTTGGATATATTCCAAATAACAATGAAAACGCACAGTGTACTCCCTAAAAATTATCAGCTAGCAGTCACATGAATGCAGTAAAATTATCCTAATATACATCCAGGAGACACAACACAGGACAAAGAGGTAGGTAAAGAGCTAAATTGATTTATGGTAACAATTGTTGACCTGGCCTCTAAATAGGACTCAAATCAAGACAAAGTAGAATCTGACAGTCCAGCAATAGACTGGAAGTATGACAAAAGAATGCCATATTCAATAGGGTGGAATGCTGCTGAAAGGTCCAACAGAACTATGATGAAGAATTTGAAATGGCAGAAATCTATAATTCACTCTCTCACTTGACCAAAGCAATTTCTCTGCTCTGGTAAACTATAAAACCTGATTGGAATGTTTCATGTAAGCCAAACTGAATAAGCATTTTGCATCTTGATTATATGACTGTTACAATCATGTAAGAATAAAAACAAATTAGAAACCAAACAAAAATTAGACTCGTCTATGGCTGTTGAGAAAGGTTTCTTCAGAAAATAAATGACTGAAGCTTGTTTAATATTAGACGGAATAAAAATCAGATACCCAGGAAAACCTCACTATACCTAAATTAGCACTGCCACGAGAGGTAAACACTTCTTTGTCAGCCAAACAGAAAACAGATCCGAAAGCATATATTACTCTTAAACCTTGTATCACAACTACAATATCAGATAAGGAATCCTTATAAATGTTACACAAAGTTCCTGGAGAGCAAGTGCCAGAGACAGAGGAGAGTAATTAGGAAGTTGACTCAATACAGTTTACTTGCAATGTCTGGAGATTACTTATGAAATAATCACAGACTTTATTGCAGATGTACATAGAAGGCTACTTACCATTCGAATGCACTTTTTATTCCTTTTAAGGCATATTCAAGGGAAGACGTTATTGTATAGTCCTTTCAAATTAAAATGTTATATTTCTATGGCAGATTACCTAGGACCACTGGCTTTGTGTTTAATTTATTTTTCAGTTGTTTTTCAGCTATAGTTTGTTTTTAACTTCAGACATAAAGTGGACAAAATGGACGTAAATTGATATGTAATGAAAGACCTATAGTGACTAAATGTTCTACAGTAATTTTGTACCAGGAAATCAGGACCTGGATGTAATTCAGTAGTTTAATATATGTTAAAATATACTTAAATTGCAATATAAGTCCCCACCCTCTGCATTGGTTCTGCCATCACAGACCCCTATATATTATTGTCACTTGCATGACAGCAATTTGCACAAAATTACAGTGCATCATGTCTATTACATAGATTACTCAAATTTGAAAGTACATTTTGTAGAATTATAATGATCCTTGAAAATGGTTATAGAAATACTACATTTTTTTGTGAAAAAATGTACCATCTATGGAAGTAATCCATTAAGCTGAGTTTGATGTGAGTTTTGTGTGTATTAACTGCAGGAACAGGACAACACGTCTGGAGTATCCCCAACGTTTCTTTAATTATAGTTACACAAACTCAGCACAACTGTTATGATGGCACAACCTTGTGTTTTAATCCACTAGATAATACTCTTAGCAGGATTTTCAAAAGTCATAAAACCACTCAAATGAACCACAGATTAGTGCAATAAGAACTCCAATTTAACAGAATTCTAGAGTGGGATTTTTGAAGGTGCCTAAAGTGACTATGAAAGTCAGTGTAACTTGTGTTCCTAAATCCCATAAGCACTTTTGAAAACCCCATCCCTTGTCTTTATTGGTTATTGAAGAACAATAGCTACAGAATAAAGAGTGTCCGAGATGAGATTGTATTAAAAAAAACAAAGTATTTGAAATTGGGGAGAGAAAAATAAAGCAAGATGTCAAAGATAATTTGATTTTGAAAAAAAAATAAATACTTTTGATATTTTCAGGAATCAAACTGGAGCAGTTATTGAAAGCTGGAATGAGTGTTGACACTTTCAAGGAATTGGCTCACTTGCAATTTGCTGGACTAGCATTAGTAATTCATGGCAGTTTGGGGAATTTATAGCAGTCAGAACTTTGGTAATTTTCATTGCATTAGTAATGTAAAGCTGGTCTTGAGTAATACATTATTTCAGTAACCTGCCTACTATATTAAAAACTTAAAACTTTTTTAGAAAACTGTATACTTCTATAGTAACAAAACTTACCAAAGATCTGACCCCTGGAGACTCCCCAAATTAGTAAAGTGCTGCAACTGAGTTCCTTGCAACACTGTCACCACCCATTTCAATTTCCAGTACTACATGAGAGTTGCTAGTAGGAAATTTTTTTTTTTAATTCTCTGCCAGAAGAAGGAGTCTCCCCCAACCTCATCTCCCCGAGCAGGGAGGAATCATCTGCAACAGCTGTGACTTTTAAGGGATATGAGTGTTACAGCAGAAGGACCTCTGCTACCTTCCACTTCTATCACTGCTGGAAGAAACAGAGAAGAAACAGAAGCTGTTTTTCTCTCTTGTGTTTTTGGGGACTGGGTTGCGAGAGGGAATGAGCCAAGCAGGACGACCAGCCCCTTGTGCAGTGGTGAAACCACTATGGTTTTTGGACGTGGGGGAGTAGATGAGGTGTAAGTGGGGCTGAATGAAAAAGTGTGCCATTAAAAAGGCAGTAATAATGGCCAGTTATAGGGGAAGTTGGGGATATTATTATAATATAGCATTACCATTATTAGATTGTTTAAAAATATAACAAGCAATAAGCCAAGCTGTTGCCCAACTAGCATGGCATCATGTGGACACAAGGAGAGTCCAACCTGCCTCTTTATGCCTTTGGACTGTCAATCTGTATCACAAGTAGCAGCACTGGAAGATAACCAGGCTTTACAAAGTCATGGTGTTCCACTGCCACTGCAGATGGTGAAAAGGTGTGGGACAGAAGGAGCCAAGTGGTTGAAGCCTTGGCTAGACCCAATGCAGTACTGTCTCCTGGAGATTGTGACTTTGAGCTGCTCTGGAACTGTACAACTGTACTTCCTCTTGCTCGGGGCTCGGGGCAAAGCCATGATTCAGCCTAATACATACAACTACTACTACTACTGATAAACTGAACTAAGAAGAATGTGTCAATCAGCATCCTGATCATTTCACTTACATATTGTATCCCTCTGTCTTTTAGATTGTAAACTCTTTGTTTTTCTTTTTTACTTGAAAAAATGCATTTATTTTGCCTTCTTTTTTTTACAGTTACTTTCAGTACTTAAAGTGTAATTTTTCAGAGAAATTACGACTCATTTTTCCTATTTCTATTCTCTAGAAAATTATAGGATTCTAAAAACTCTACAAAACGTTACAGCCTGCTAGTGGGGACACTCTTCAAAATTGCTGACCCACTGAACTCTACTGTAGTACCTCTTAGAATTAACTCTTTTCACCATCTTTTTGAGCTGAAGTAGAAGTTAATGGGAACCACATGATGCATCTTTAGTCCAGTTTTGAGACTGCTATAAGGGACATCCTTTTCATCATATTATACCACTTACAATGCAAAATAAATATAATCTGTATATTTTTAAAGAAGAATGGAATCCATGGAATATTCAAATACATTATCACACTAACTTTACTAACAATAGAGGAGTGTGTCTAGTAGAGCAGACTATTGTTATCTCTGATTAATACTCCTCCTCCAACAATGATCAACACAGGCCATTATAAACCTAATCAGTTGTGCAGTGTTGGTGTTGGCATGAAGTGGATTATTTTCTTATTCCCATAACCATAACGTGACTTTGGTGGATATGAAACTGCTATGTAAAAATCTAAGAATATTAATCTGTAATAATTTTATGAATACGTTATGTGACCTGGTCAATGAGACCTATATAGCAAATGAGTTATTAGTTATTGAATTATTAGACTTTCCTATATGAATGCATTTGTCTAGATAAGTGGGTGAGGGTGGGTTGAAAAATACAAGTGAAAAGGCAATGTAGTAACACTGATCCTGGCACTAGCATCTGCTGCAGAAACATAGAATTCTGTCCTGGAACAAGAAACAGCTGTGGAGAGAGCAGCTCAAGATGAGGAGGGGAATTGTAATCCACCTGAAGGGGGCAGTTGGAAAAAGCTGAGTTGGAAAAAAGCAGTTGGAAAAGAGGAGGAGAGAAGGAAAAGGATTTAGATGCTGAGCTGGTGGATAACCAGAGCTGGGATAGGAGGTGAGGGATAAAATGAAAGAAAAAGAGAAGAATAAAAGTAGGAGACTGATAAGGGAGAAGGAGGAAAATAGGAAAGGTTTCAGGTCAGGAGAAGCAGAAAAAAACAGAGCTGGGTATGTGAGCAGATGATATTAGAGGGAAATAAAATCTGCAGCTGTAGCAGAGAGAGACTATCAAGGGAAAACATGGAAAGGAAATATAATTGGTGAAAAAGGGAGTTAATCAAAAACCTGTGTTACAGGAAAACAGATCCTGAGAGCAGTAAACGACAAAGGACCTACAGTAAATGAACAGTGAGAATGTATGTTTGAACATCTATTCATGTGATATATTTCACAGGTGCGTAATGGACGAACGAGGGCCAGGAGGTGAAAAAAACTGACTTGTGGATAAACTCTGTGAAAAGAGGTACAGCCACAGGAACATTGAATCTAAGAAGTACTTCAAGCCAAAGAGAAGCGAAGAATAGGACGGCAAGAGTGGAGCTGGGTTTATATCCATTTTTCTTTGAAGTGACAACATAGCATATTGTTGAGTAATCTCGTTCTTTTTAACGATGCATTTGGTATTAGCTGCACAGAGCAAGGAAGATAGCATGTACAGCTAACAAAGGTTAACGTGTTGGCAATTTATAGTTTATTATTATAAGTAGTAAGTACTTGGTAGCATTCTATATTATTTATCCTCCTGGTACAATTTTTAGGTTTCTCTCTCATAAAGTCCAAAAAATTTAAAATGATCCTATTTATCTTGGTTTGCCTCTGTCTCTCCTCACTGTTAGCGTAGCATAGCCAAATCACTGCAGCAACACAAAGGCTCTAGATAAGCAGCCTCCTAATGAACATGTGGGGGGCAATTCCAAGGCAATGGCTGAGTTATCAAAAGTGAAGATTAGTTCCAGGTTCCCGCCTAAAGTTACAAAACTGTTTCGCAAAGTTTGGGAACATACAGATCAAATAGAAATTAAAGAATTGAAAACAGTCTCTGTAGAGCAAGGCAGGGTGAGATGCAAGTGAGCTGTTCATAGGAAGAACAGTCAGACATGGAAGATAAAGACAGGTCCTGTGGGAGTGCCTGAAAGCAATTGCAGCTTTCCCTGGTTTCCAAGACTAAGTTCCAAGGCAAGAAAGACACACACATAAATCTATTGTTTTAATATCTGGTTTCTTTGAAATTCTTTATTTAGAAACAAACAATATTCTACTTGATGGTTGGTATCACTGATCATAGGTCTGGAGGAAACAAAACCACAGTATTAAATCTAAGCCAGGCTTGCTGAGGTAATCATGGTTTACACCTGAGGACCACAACGCAAGGCCCAATTTGAGAGTGGTAGAAGCACATGATTCTACCCTGAAGGAGACAAGGGTTGGAAGCCTGAGAGAGGGGGCTCACTCGAAGAAACCAGAGGTATAATTAGTCCAGTAACTGTGATTATCATCAGCTTTTTCCCTGAAATAGAATTCTCCAATGTTTTCTTCCATGGTAATCTACTTTTGGACTAGCATAAAATTTAGAGATTTATCATGCAACCTAAATTTGTGTGAGATAATGTAATGGCTACTTACCAAATACTTACCACGTAAGAGAGTTGGTCAGGAATTTTCTGACCAATTGTTCTTTGGCTGGAAAATGCCTATTTTTCAGGTTTTAACAAAAATTTTGTCAGGGAGGGATGTCTGTGGGTCTTTTTGTCCACCGCAATTGTTCAGGAACTTGCCTGGGATATGAAAGACCCACATTCAAGTACCTGCTCTAACTGATTTGGAGCAAGGACCTGAATGTGGGTCTCCTACATTCCAGGCAAGTGCTCTAATCACGAGGCCACAGAATCTGCCTCTGGCCCAAAAAATACTTATTTTGAATGAATGCATAATTATTTATACAAACTGGAACAGCTCCAACAGGAGACAGTGTGAAAGAAACACACTGACTTGGGAGCCTAATGTTAGGACACCTGCCTGGGTGTGGGAGAGCCACTGAAAACGATTTTATTTTTTCTTTGTATTTTGTTTCTTTTACAATATCAACCTCAAGCTTTCAGTCACCAAACAGCAGCAGTATGATGAGCAGACATCTTCACTGAACTACATGCAATGAGAGATTTATTTTTCCAAAATGATTAATTGATTGCAATACAATGGACAGTTGGCAGCTTTCAGTGATAATTCACATTAGATTAGGGCCACACTGTTCTGGGATCCTTCCAAACAGAGCACATATAGGGTCAAACAAACAAAAATGCATACATGTAAAATGGAGTCATATGGATAAAGGTCTTTTAAAAGCTTAAACACAAAACATCCTTCCCTGTATGACTCTGGTTTATCATATTCCAGTAGAAATGCATAACAGTAACTTTGTTTTTAAAGTAACTTCTTACATGGTGAGTGAATGCAAAAAAGTGCAAGGCACTGGACCAACTAGTCCTCATGCGGTAGAAATATCTATCACAAATAATTTGTATAATGTGCTATAATGGCAACTTTATCCTTTTTTCCTCTCTTCACGGTAAAATAATGATCATCATGGGGGAACTAAATTAAAATACTGATCATGTGTAAAATCACTGAACTTATGAATTTTTCATGAGTGATTATTTTTCACCATTATCTTGAAAAAAACAAACAAAACATAATCCCAGTATTTAGCATCAAAGTTTACATAGCTTCTTTGTCAAAAACAGCTTCCTTCTGAATTGTTTTTATTAAGCCTTGTAGGTAATTATCAGTTTGAAACTGCTTTTCATTTCTGCCATATTTTTAATTCATTTTGTTCAGTTTTCAGCAAATGTTTGTGCACGCAGGTTTTTATTCACACATATGTTGTAGAATGGTATCTCTTTATGCCAAAACCCACATGACTCATTTAATGCATATACATTCAAGGGTATTTGTGCATAATGAATGGTTTTTGCTACTCACACAGAAAGTGCTCATAACTACTTATAAAATTTTAGTACCAGTTAGGGAGCAGAGACAATACCAAGTTATGATGACCATTCAAAGGATAGCTGAAGACATAAGGCAATGATCTGGCAAATCCTTATGCATGTGAATAACTTTATTCATATGAGTAGTTCTACTGAAGTATAAATGTTATGACTCAAGGGACTGAAGTGCATACTACTTATTTGTAAGAACCGGCCTACAGGCAAAGCAAATAGTCAACTTGAAAATGGAAATGTGTATAAAGTATACAAATGTGAATAAATCTGTAAAACGCAATGTGTTCTCAAATACTTTGAAAAACTCAAGATAACATGTTTACCAAAAAAACCAAAACCAACTCCCCTCTTGCTGCCCTTTCCCTCTCCTCCTGGCTTAAGTGCAAATTGGTCTTTACTTTGGTGCACTGAAGACTATGTTGGAAGTGCAAGTGTGGTGGGGATGGGGGAGTTCTTGGTCCCACTTGCAGGCTAGGGGGCTCTGTAGAGAAGTATATGGGAGCCATCAGTTTGCAGCCAGGCCGCCTAAGTAAGGTGCGGTGAGATGCTCTCTCAAAACGGAGAGGCACAACCTGCTTCGTGTCTCTCTGTTTTGGGGTTCTTGTGAATTATCATTCTGAATTCTAAAAAATAAAGTTATGTTACATTGCACCTTCCAGAATAGTATTTGTTTTTTATCTAAGTTGTGTGTGAATATTCTGTGAACATAACATGGACAAGAAAAGATTTAACTGCACTGTAAATTTTGTTAAGCAACAGTCTATGGTCCCAAGGTTCTGCAAAAATCATTATTCTAACAAGAAGTAACATTGATGTCAATGGAACAATATACAAAAATGTTAAAAAAGGTATGTACTTAAGTCCTTAAATCACTAAAGCAAGTCACCATTTGCCTCAATTTATCACTATTGTGAAAGACTATCTACCAACAAAAACAAATGTGCAATTAGGGTCCTAGCAAAGTACCCATTTAACTCCCACTGACTTTAGTTGGATTGAACCCTTCATGAAGGGTTCATATCAATGGGTATGAGTTATATACAGAAAGCAAGATTTAGTTTTTGACTGAAAACTGAAATTCTGATTTAGCATAAAACACTTATGCTCAAAATCCTCTTTATATAGAAAGTGGGGCACATACCATATAATAAAAGGTTATTAAAATTTAACAACTATAGATGGATAAATACAATTTAAAAAGTATATAACTTTAAAATTATTACATTTGTTCCATTCAAAACTTTCGTACCTTTACTCTCTGAATTTTATTTGCAAAAATTGACGTTCAGCTTGCTTTGAATGATTTAATCTTTTAAAAAGTAACCTGAACACATTCAAAGTGGAAATCAATATTTTTTCAAGAATTCCATTTTCAAAAGCAACTAAGTTGATATTGCTGAAACACTGCATACATTAAAAAAAAAAAAAAAGAAAAGAAAAAAGACCTCACAAGCAAAGCAATCACATATCACTCACTTTTGGATTAAAACAACAATATGTTAAATTTCAGTCCAAGGGGCTATTCCAACCATAACTATAGTGGATAATGCTGGATAATGTTGTAATGATCAGAACTTTCTGACTCACTGAATTATGAAGATTTTAAAATAATTCCTTTATTTCATCAGCTGAGCAATCATTTGTTAAAATATCCTTTTCAGACTTGCAGTCTGCGAAGTGCGAGAGGCTGATTTGCTCATCAGTAAAGACAGACAAGCTTGATTTGAACAACAGCTACAAAACTCAGAAAGTAAAGTAAAGTATATTTAGAGAGGAAAAAATGCATGAAAGTTTAGGAAAGAGAATGTCAATAGATCATAAACAAACATACAGAAAAAGGCATAATACAAATTTAATGGATTTCCTGCCACTGAAAACGAAATGCTTTTTACAGCAGGTGTGTTTGTATATCAATACTGTAGATTCAGTAATGTGCCAATTCTAACAGGTGATATTTTCTTAAATGAAAAAGGAAATACAGTATCTATTTTTCACAATGGAGAGCTATAATGATGGGTATATTTTAAACATGAGTGAAGATTAAGATATGTAACCCCCATTAGTGTTAGAGAATTTTTCAGCTAAAATCCCATGTACCCAGAAGAATAAAGCTAAAAAATGCAAACAATATGAAGAAGTTAGAAAAAGGGATTTGCAAATATCAGAATATTCCAGATCAGCTTTTACTGAAAGAAAAGGATCAGATCTTGGTCCTAGATAGATAGATATGGCCTCTTTGTATGTAGAAGCAAAGGGGTCAGGACTGCTCTAAATTATAGCTGTGATGTAAAACCCCCTTAAAAGTACTATTATGCCAGGTAGAGACTGGTGTGTAGTGAGAAAATGCCTCCTCTGCCCCCAACGTCTCTTTATGACTAGAGGCCAGAAAGAGGTGGCATAGAGTCAACAGTGGTCCGAGTCATTTTGCCATCCAAGGTGGAAACTGTTTTAGGAATCCATTCCCCTCTCCCATCTAAGCAAACAAACAAATGCTGGCACAGCAATTTGACGTTTCCTGCCCACCCAGCCCTAGAACTGGCCCTGCTTAGAGCTGTCTAGGCTGGCTCTGTCAGCTGAGGATTCTCTCATATCAGGTGACTATTCATATGTCTATCTAATGCACTTTTACAACGTTTGTAAGGAAGAACAAAAAATACACTTAAAATTGTATAGTCATAAGAATCATGGAGCTTCATTCAAATTTGATGTATGGAAGAGCCATTATGCTTTAAGTAAACAGGGACAAGGTAATCACCATAATATTTTCCGTAATCTTCAACTTTGGAAAATGTTACGTCCATCTTTAGAGTTTGGTGGTTTTTGATAATAGTACAAATACAACTAATTTTAAGGTCCAATTTGCTGTAAATCAATAGAATTGCTCTAGCTTAATACCACTGTAACAGAGCAAAACTGCATCAGGTTTTTTAAAAAGAAGCTGCAAAAGGAAACAGAAATAATTATTTTATTCTAAGAATTTGAAACACCAAAGGAGAGCATTAAATCATGGATGCGTGCTTTCGGATTAACTACATTCTGCATTCATTAAGATTATCTGCCATTATCTCGCAGTGTGGGGTAGAAGACTAAAATTGGATTATCAGAACTAATGTTCTGATTTCAGAACTAAGAAACAGTTTTATTGGACTAAAATTGGATTATCAGAACTAATATTTTGATTCAAAACTAAGAAACAGTTTTAA
Organism: Emydura macquarii macquarii; assembly: GCF_026122565.2. Taxonomy (NCBI): domain Eukaryota; kingdom Metazoa; phylum Chordata; order Testudines; family Chelidae; genus Emydura; species Emydura macquarii. The sequence continues at coordinate 17,400,475 of NW_027131527.1, read as the reverse complement.
ATGTTCATTTTTTATTCCCCACCAAAATTAATTAATTCTGGGGATGATTCTTTAAAGAACCTTACAAATTTTCCTTTTAAAATTCTCCCTAATATTTTTTTCTGCCAATACAATTATTTTTAGCTTTAAACATATCAAACAATGAATTAAATTACCCATTGTGAATTGAAAATGTATGACAAATAAGAGTGATTACTGTGAGTAAAGCAAGTGCTGGGGAGGGTTATTAAATAAACGATCCCAAAAAAGAACAATTATTAATGGTGTTGACTATAAGAGACAGATTACAGGAAAGATAAACAAAACTAGTTTTCAAAAAGAACAAATATGTTAGTTTTGTACTGTGTGCATGTGCTGAAAAGAAGAACTTCACTTACTGAGTCATTAGGATTGTACTGGATGACATATTCTATTTGTCCATTGGGACCATCATCTATGTCTGTGGCACCATTGTTCCCAGAGAATCCTGTAAAAATGGTGGTTCCAACTGGCGTTAACTACAACAAAAAAGAAAGAATATACATACTTCAAAAACACTTAGAAAAAAAAAATAAAGAAAGGCTGCCATTCTCTTTTCCAACTTTATTGTGCCTAGAAGCTCACAACAATATAGGGATAAGTTATAGACCCAATACTTTCAGTCTCTGGTCTAGTTCATGTTATTTCCCTGTTAAGAATTAAAGTCATAAATGGGGTGGACATTCCATAACTTCCATGTATCAAGACAGTAATCTCTTTGTTGTCATACTTTTGACTTAAAGGCCAACAAGCCTTGGAAATGAAGAGAAAAAAAGAAAGGATAAGGAAGGGCAAAAGTGAAGATAAGTAATTGACTCCCTCTTCAGATTGGGGAATGTAAACAAAGATGCCCATTGAAACAATCAAATATACATTTATTGTATAGTGCACTTCATGAAATGTCGAAGGTACAATGAAAGATAAGAGTGATATATATGCATGTAAAAACAGAATATCTATCTTCATTAGACTAAATAGATACAAGAAAAAGAGTGATTTTAGTATTCAGACTAAACAAATACTCTGAAATCCAACAGTTCTCGCTACTGTGGTACGAAAGCAATGACAATGTTTTTGCTACATTTTGCTTGAGGCAATTTTACACCCCCTAAGTTTTGTTTTGAAAATACTGTTTTCCAAAACATCCTGGTAGAGACGAACAGTTAGGGTGACTTTCTGGTCCCACTGAAGTCAATGGCAAAACTCTCATTGATTTCAGAGGGGTCAGAATGTCATCCATGATGTTCTGAAAACAAAAACAAAACAAATGAACGAAAAACCTAATTTGGACTGTAAATATGAGAACAAAGTTATTTCAGTTTAGAAATTAACCACCACTAACTGTACTATTGGACCAATTTCTGCTCTCTTGCAAAACTCTAGAAAACAGGATATGTCTGGAGGACACCACATGGAGTCATGGGAACAGAATTCCCCATTCAGGGAAGAGAGCATCCATGTAGGTATTAGCTGTAGTAGTAGCTGCTGCCCCACACTCCCATTACACAGGGGGTTATAACCACTGGATTTACAATCATGGACCCACTGGCCATCCCCGTCTCTTCCCCCAAACTCCCCATCTATGCTGTTGTTAAGACAAAGATGAGCTGCCACAAAGTAATGCTCCTTGGAACGTAGGGTCCAACACAATACGAGTTTTATTGCTTTTCAGACTTTGTGTACAAGAAAAGAGGAAAGAAATTGTCCCACAGAGTTTACTAAAAAAACCAAACATTTCTGTAATAAATGCAGAATATAATGGCCCTGCATTGCCATATTACATAGTTAATAACACACAACAAATAACTAATAACTGCCAACTCCCATTGTTTTCTCCTGTATCCTTGGCTCAGAAATTGAGTGGTCTTGGTTTGATTTTTAAAACTTATTATTTAGGGAGTTTAGATTTCTCTTATCAATATTTTCAGAGCTAACAATAATGAAACTCTGGAATAAAACTGACTGCCTTGCAGAGTCTTGTTTAACATAAGAGAGTGTAGTGTATACTTTTCTTAATACCAAACTGCATTATTACCAAACTTAAACCATAACTATATATATTTTTGCTAACAACTTGATTTGCCTGTCAGTGTCCTAGGCAGTAAAAATACTATCCATGAACATACAAATTGTGTATCCATGTTACTATTCAGTTACTTCAGTTCCTATTAATTGATTTCCTAAGTCAGTGTCCATGGAGGGAGGACATGGATCAGCATTTTTGTCACACTCCTTGTCAGTACCCAGCCCAAGCCAGGGAAGCTAATGATCCGACCAGAGGACCAAATTTGATGATGAATCCTGGTCATGTGACACCCGAGGCACTTTGCACATATGCTAAGAAGTCTATTCAGAGTTCATAACCCTATGATCTGCACGCAAGACTTAAATCTCTGTTGCAAGAGCAAATTTAAAAGAAATTAGGAAAACAATTATCTCAGAAACTTGGATGAAATTGTATAAAATCAGAACTAAATGCCATAAACCAAGTTAGATATTTTACTGTTTTACTATTAAGGACAGTATTTTTCAGGGTTCTTTCCTTTAAAAAAAAACAGGCTAAAGAAATAAAGCAAAGTAATCAAAAGAGACTTCAGATATTTTATGGTGAAATGTGAAATTTTTTATTAAAATAAAATATTGAGATTAGTCATTGAAAAGATATTTGATTTTCACAATAAGTTAGATCTATTGTTGCAATGAGATGTTCATTGTGGTGGTTGGTCTGAGAGTCTGGTAAAAACCTGCAGAGCTCCCAGGAAAAATAGGAGGAAATGAGTTTGAGATGATGAAATGCATATACCTGCAAAAGGCTAGCAAGGAGAGGGTTAAGCACTAGTAAAATGCAGGATGTCAGCATAGCACTGAGCTGGGCCAGCCATAATGAGGTAAGTAATTACACAGTACTCTACAAGAAAGCCACTTTCTCAGACTTGGACCTGACTTCAAGAACCAGTCACTCACAGCAGAGGGAAAAAATTACTAGCTGGCAAACAAATTATAGCTGTCCAAAGCCACTTTCTTCAAGTGTGTTAGAACAGGAACATAAAATTGGAAGGAAAAGGGTCAGCAAGCAGGGATAACTAAGGCAGAACTTGTAAATAACTGCAGTCCACATTGTAAAAGGGTGGCAATATTCATAGCTAGATCAAGGGAGAGACTAGGATTCCAGCCCTTGGAGTCAAGAGTTTACACTAAAATCTCAGTTTGTTTGCTTTAAAAAAAAAAAAAAAAGAAAGAAAAGAAAAGAAAAAAAGAAAGCAAGTTTCTATTACTAATGGTTGAAGTTAAAAATCTGATTCAAGGCCAGATTTTTAAAGATCTTTAGGTGCTGAAAGATGCAGATAGGCACCTAGCAGGATTTTCAAAAGTGCATCATGCATACAATGGGAGCTAGGCATTTAGGAGACTATCTGCACCGTTAGGCACCTAAATAACTTTAAAAATCTGGCCCTCGGTGAAGAAAGTAAGGCTCATTTAACTCTGAACATAAGGAAGATTGGAGTAATCCTCTAGATGAGGAAAGGAACCCAATGGGCAGCTAAGCCTAAGGAGAAGGAGATTGTATGAACTATGTTATTTTGGAATCAATGTTTTCAATAAAAGCAGGTATCAGAAAGGGTGATTTTTTTTTTCAGAGTTTTAGGTTTTGTTTTCAGTTGGGTGGGACCTCTACACACTTTAGAATATAAGAATACCCATACTTGGTCAGACAAACAGTCCATCTAGCCCAGTAAGATATCTTCCAACAATGGCTGATGCCACAAATTTCAGAGGGAATGAACAGAACAGGGCAATTATTAAGTGATCCATCCTGTTGTCCTGTCCCTGTTTCCAGCAATCAGAGATTTAGGGACACCCAGAGGATTGTGTTGTGTCCCTGACCATTTTGGCTAATAGCCATTGATGGACCTTCCGCCTGAACTTATCTAATTCTTTTTTTAACCGAGTTATACTTTTGGACTTCACAATATCCCATGTTTAACCTCTTCTCATATGCAAGCTGTTCCATACCCCTAAATATATTTGTTGCCCTTCTCTATACTTTTTCTAATTCTAATATATCTTTTTTGACATAGGGAAACCAGAACTGCACGCAGTATTCAATGTGTGGGTTATCATGGATTTAAATAGTGGCATTGCAATTCTTCTGTCTTATTTTCTATCCCTTTCCTAATTATTCCTAACACTGTTAACTTTTTTCACTGCCACAGAACACTGAGTGGATGTTTTTGAAGAACTATCTATGATGATTCCAAGTTCTCTTGAGTGGTAACAGCTAATTTAGACACCATCATTTTGTTTGTTTAGTTGGGATTATGTTTTCCAATATCATTACATTGCATTTATCAATACTGAATTTAATCTGTCCTTTTTTGCCCAGTCACCCAGTTTTGTGAGATCCGTTTGTAACACTTTGCAGTCAGATTTGGACTTCACTATCTTGAGTAATTTTGTATTGTCTGCAAACTTTGCCACCCCATTGTTTAATTCCCTTTTTTAGATCATTTATGAATATCTTGAACAGCACTGGTCCCAGTACAGAACTCTGAGGGATTCCACTATTTATCTCTTTCCATTCTGAAATCTGACCATTTACTCCTACACTTGGCTTCCTGTCTTTTAACCAGTTACTGACCCGTGAGAGTACCTTCCCTCTTATCCCATGACTTCTTATTTGCTTAAGAGCTCTTAAGTGAGGGACCCTGTCAAAGACGCTCCAAGTCCACCATATCCACTGGATCATCCTGTCCACATGCTTGTTGAATCCCTCAAATAATTCTAATAGATTGGTGAGGCACAATTTCCCTTTACAACAGTCATGTAGACTCTTTCCCAACATATTGTGTTCATCTATGTGTCTGATAATTCTGTTCTTTACTATAGTTGCAACCAGTTTCCCTGAAAATAGGCTTACTGGCCTACAATTGACAGGATTGCCTCTGGAGCCTTTTAAAAAATCAGTTACATTAGTTATCCTCCAGTCATCTGGTACAGAGGCTGATTTGTGCAGTTTAAAGAGACTACCATTTCAGCTTGCAATGGTTATATTTTTTAAGTGTCAAAGCTGCATTGTATGCTGTAACCTATAGCGCTGACAGACTACACCATATTAATCTATAGTGGTAACTGCTATTTGCTCAGTTTTATATGAAGTAATTAAGTTGCTAATGCAGCTCTCAATTAAACAAAGTTTTGTGGTCACTGGCTTACACATTGCAAATGATCTTAAAACATGTGTCTATCTAATCATTTAGTTTATGATGTTTGCAGTTCTGTGGGTGCAAGCTGTCTATGTATTCAGAGGAGATGATGTGACATTTTGTATTTCTTAAGGCTACTACTTAGGCTTGTTACACCTCCGAATTTCCTGGCCCCAGAAAAACAAATGCCATTGACAACGTTAACTTTCAAACATGAAATGCATTACATTTTCCAACTGTGCAAAGGAATGCATATTTCTTTCAAGAAAGCCATAGAAAAGTTATTAAAAATTGATAAGAAAGTCACTTTTAAAATTTTTACACTTGTCATTTGCAGGTCATTAACATCCCCATCATACTCCCTATAAGAAGTGTATGAATACCATAGTATCATTAATCAGGCAAAAGGTAAATTTTGAGGATTTTAATGGTGATCACAGTGAATTCAATTCTCACTCTCTTTTTATTAGTTTTTATAGTATTAAATAAAAATCCATTTTGGACTTAAGGTAGAAGGGTGAAGAGAATAAAAGTTCACCGAATAAGATGAAGGATATTATCAGTTTAAACCACATTGTTGATTTATATTCAAAGTGACATAGCTGTGTAAATGGAAAATGTAAAAGGAACCGACATTCCAAAAGGAATGATTTGATACTATAATAAAATAAATGAATTGCAGTTGTATGTTATGACTACAAAGGTCAACACCTGCAGTCCTGACTTATTCTAGATATAGTGTATTAAGTCAGTACAGATGTGCTAACCTTCATGAATTAAGCAGTGTGAATTCCATTAGTCTGCTAGCCTGATATACTTGGCAAATTTCAAAATATTTCAAAAGGCGGTATTGGATATCCCTCAGTTCTGGCCCTAGAATATGTTTATTCTCTCTCTTTTCCTTTCCTCAGCATTTTGTTCTATACAATATGAATAAGTTACAAAAGAGTTTGAGCCAAAAATTGACATTTGAACACCCCCTGAAATTTGTAAAAATGTAAATACAGATTCAAACTTTAGGGCTGCCCCAAACCTCTTATCAAGATTTCTCCAGACATTGGATAAATTTAGATTCAGAGCTGAACTCAGGTCCACCTCTAGAATGAGCTTGATGAATTAGGAAGAGAAATGAATACTATCCATTTGAGATTGGCATCATATAGACAAAAGCTGCACCAGCTTTCTACACACAGATCTGAAAATGCAGCAAGGTGCATTCTTCTTCCTGCCGATTTTACTGAGTTTTGTCAAATTTATGAAGGTTTTCTGCTGAAGGGACTAGGCTGCTCTCACAATAATCACTTTATCTTTTCAGTATAAAGAAGAGATCTGCCTCAACCAGAATTCAGCTTTTAAAGTGTGCTTTGAGGGCCTGATCCAATTCCCATTGGCCACAATGGGAGCTAGAACTAGGCATGAATGATACCTCATTCAGGAAATATCCTGTAGGAAGAGTAAAAATATTAAGTCATTCTTTTCTACTCAATATATCACACTTTTGACCTAAAAATAACAGGCAAAATAGCATACCTATGCTGATGAAAATCTACATATCAGCAGTTTGAAAAAAATGCTTACTGCGCCTCCCATTAAAAGAGAAGTTACAGAGAGTATCTGGTTGCTAATTAGACAATTCTATCTTTAAGATAAATATTTTTAAATTTAGTTTTCTGGTGTCCATATGTTACAAAGTAATGCCCGAAGCGGAAACCAAATAGATAATATAATTTTATTAAGAAGATATTTCACAGACTATGAAATACAGAAACAATTCCAGAGAGAGACTTTCCTGTAAAGAGCAACAAAATAGCAATGTGATGTAACAGTAGGTGGTTATGTAGAAATATATTCTATTCTGAACTTATACTGCAAAAGCTAGGGAAAAATCTTTCCTCCAGAAATTCATAGCCATAGTGCTTACTGTTTCACAGATAGTAATGGATTTTATATTGCAAATGGCAATGCTACATCATTATAATAAGCAACCAATATGTTTTGGTAATCAGTCCAGCGATGATAAAAGTGGCATAGTGTTACACATATATGGGATGTTCTTGTGACCTCTTTTGTCATACAAAATTATTTTCATACCAATTTCCTTCTCACAGTACACTGTAAAATAGCTTATGAACTATTGGCCTTTCCTTAGGATAAAGAATATTAGGGAAAGCTGGTTTTTAAAACTACCAACTCCTTCTACTTATTACTTTGGCGAAAAAAACTGGAAGCTCAATTTAACACATAAAATGTGACTGTATATACTAATTATTTTCAGATTGACCACCGAATTAATAGTTTTGTAACATGGATGCTCACAGTCGCTAAAGAGTAAAAGATCCTTTCTTATTTTGACCACAAAATCATCCACACCATTATTATGTAAATCACTGTGTATTTACAGACATTTTACATAGGCCTCTGCATAACCAACCTGCGCTCAGTTCATTCTTTTCACCCATCATTTGTTTCAAACTTTCCTTCCATCTGCTTGCATTGCATCCTTTTTTCACTGTTATTTGCATGTCTTCTTCCTATTTGGAGTCTTTCTGCTTCTGGTGGACAAATCTCTCTCTCTCTCTGCAAAAATGTTTTTCAAGAAGCCTTTCTAAAGTGCCCACTGCAAGATGATGACATCACTTCAAACTCATACTAACACCTCTTGATCAGGAGACGCAGAAGAATGATGACATTAGGCCTGGCCATTATTAAAAATTCTCTTTTGCCAAAAAATTGAAGGTTTGGCATTTGTTTTCATTTGGCACTGTAATAAACTAGACATTTTAAAATTGTCTGTGAAACAGCCAGAGAGAGAGATACTCCCACCCCAGAATGGCCAATAGCCCAGTGGTTAGGGCACTTAGCTGATGCAGAGCAGGGACTTGAACCTGGGTCTCCCATATCCTAGGTGAGCGCTCTGAGCACTGGGCTAAAATGTCAGTCTCTCTGGATGGGACTTTTCCACTTTGTATAAATGAATAAAATATTCATTGGGTGAATGTGTGTGTGAGAGAGAGAGAGAGACACTAACTGACACTAGCTTGATAATTAAGACACTCAGGTGCTCTCTCTCTTTTAATCAGAAGTTCTATCCAGGGTCTGAAATACCTTCTTAACAAAATGTTTGTAGAAACAGATACGTTTCCATTAATCTTCTATTACAATCGAGTGGCATTTTCTGACAAAAAGCAGTTGTGTAAAAGTTTCCAACCAGCTCTAGATTACCAACGTGAGTGGATTTAATGAAGCAGGATTCAACTTGTTAACTTTAATGTCAGCCCCTACTAAACTACCAGATATTATTTTGTCCAGTTCACTCCAAAATTGAATGGCCTTATGAAATACCACCAAGAAAAGAGGGTTGGCTCGCTTACCCAAAGCCCACTATTCAATTCCAGATTCAGCCAAATGTAGAATCCCTAAATCCTTCCATGGGAAGGGGAATGAGGATACAGGTGAGATAAAAGTTCATGTCTTCACCACAAAAAGAGGTGTGTCTCTAGAATGGCACTGTTAACTGGAGATAGCTATCTTGATGTCAAGTTCTAATAGACACAAGGCAAAGCCAGTTTTTACCTGTATGTAGTTAGTCAAGGTCAATCTTATACTCTCCAACTGGGGTTTACCTCATCTAATATATTAAGTAAAAGCAACAGTTCTCTTGCTCCACAGGTTAACAGGGCAGATGAGGTGGGACAGCTTTCAGCCCAAAGAATGGTTGATCTGAGACTAGGAATTCTTAAAACAATTGGGTGGTGTTCACTGGAGTCCCTCAGCTCCCTCACACACACTCTCGCCTACCCCCTAACTGGCCAAAGAGTGGCTAGGATAAGTGAAGCACTGTTACATTCTTCCCACCATCAGCCACTCCACAATCTCCAAATATGTCCTGGGTGGGAAGAGAGGAAAAAGCTCTGTTGCCATACGGCGCACACACCTGTCCAACCAGAACTCTAAGGGTAGGCCATTCCCCTGACAGTCCAGTGATAAGACCATAATAAATACATCTTCCAAACAAGATTTATGATTCTGTCAGTAGATTTTCTTAATATAATGATTTTTAAATATAACCTATAGTTTATACAAAAATCTCCATCAGAACAGTGACTAAAAAGACCCTGTCCACCCCACAACGAAACCAAAGGGAATTTTTTTACTGACTTTAGTGGGAGCTAGATCTTTTCAGCAAAGACAAATAATTTTGCTATATACTTAAACATTTTACAAATATAAGTTAAAACCCACAACAGTTCTGTACAGGAAGGTAAAGTGAGGAACAGAAAAGTTAACTGACTTCCCTATGGTGATACAAATTAGTCACAGAACTAGGAATAGAAACCATAGGACCTGACTCATAAACCACTACTCTAACCATCAGACATGTTTGTTCTCTACATGCAATATCTTGCAGTTTAAAAAAACCCCAATTTTTATTTCTTGATATTTCAGCTACTAGGAAGGAATTGAAGTATTCCATAAAGTCAGACATCAAAATAGTATGCCAAACTGATTACTGATGGCTATCTAGTGGCTGATCTTATGTTGGGTAAACTATAAACATTTGTAAAGGAAGCCTATTATTACCACTAGTACAAGACTGAGATAATTGGTCCTTGTGGAGAAGGCAATGTATTATAAACAATAGTAATGATGGGAAACAAATCAAGTAAGAAATGGAAAGAAAACAAATATCTTGGATTTAAGAATATGACTAAACAAATAAAGAGGATATATCTACAGTAAGCCTTCTAGTTCCTTAGATGAAAGTTACACAGGAAACTTTAAAGGTAAAGAAAATTGCTGAAATTATTTAAGGCATGAGGAAGATACATTCAGATGTATATATTCATCACCTGCATGACACATGCTGAGAATAAATTCTGTTATTTGCTTATTAACAAAGTTAGAAAAAGAAAATAATTTGGCACAGTGGGTCACATAGCAGAACAAAATCAAATTTACAGGTAATCATTGTGAGCTAATGCACTTTTGATGATGTATGCCAACAGAGATTAATTACTTCAATACCATAAGGAAAAAGACTTGAGTAATTACACTGAAAGTGAAGAAAATTCAGCTTAAATTGTAATTAACAGCATCAGCACCATTTTTAGACAATCAGAGTTCAAGAAACAGTATTGCAGAAACACTGCTTTCTCTGCAAGTGAAGAATTGAAATGACATACATAGTCTTAAACACCAAAAAATTTTGGTTCCAAGAAGAGAAAATGTTTCATTAATTTCAAGGCTCTTTTCTATCCTTATTATAAAGCTGTTGACATGGCTTCAAATTACATCAGCCAATGATGAATTGACTTCTTTTATATTCTGAAACAAAACTATATTAAAATAGAATTAAGGTTGAGAACTTGTATCAGCAAAGTAAGGATGAAAAACATTACAGGGACTCTGAAGTTCTCTCAAAACCAGGCATTATAAATCCAAATATCCAGAGTTAAGAAAAATGAACATGTTAAGGTAAGAAATGCACAATTAAGGCACCCAAACAACTGCTTGGGTGACACTGACATTTTCCCATCAATGGACAGAGAACAGAAATCGAGTCTCACACTTCTAGACCTCTCTCAGCATTTGAGGCTTTTGGAAGAGACACCACCACTATTGGTTAATTTGGTCTGTAGTTTAGGAGTACTTTTGTATTCCTTGCAGATGTTAAATTCTCACACAGCAGCATCCAAAAGGACTGCTCTCTATCATCGCTAGTTGGCTAGAGAACGCCATCATCCTGGTGGATGATGACCTGGCCTCAGTTATTCATTGCTCAGCTAGTCTACAACAATGAAATACACTGGAGCATAAAGCCTTCAGTACTTAGGAAATGTCAACTAGTCCAGAATGTTTCAGGCTCTTCCCTCAGCAAAACAGGTTTCCGCGAGCACGTCAAACCTGTCCTCCACTTAGTGTTGGCTTTCATTGAATTTCAAATTAAATTGAAATTTCAAATTAAATTCAAGGCCTTAGTCCTTATCTTTAAAACCTGGAGCCAGAATATCTAAAACACCATATAAAGGAATATCATGGTGGACAACTACATTATGGAACAATAAACCTGTCTATAGTAATGGTAAAGCTTGTCTGTGCAGAAGACAGAACTTTCTCATTGGCTGGTATGAGATGTGGAACAAATTCCCTCAGAAACGAAGAATTATCACAATTCTCACCACCTTCCACTACAAGTGGAAGGCACATTTCTTCGACGTTGCTTTGTTTAATAAATACACAGCAACATGTATATTGAAATTCTACATCCTTCCCCAAAAAACACAAAACAGAACAAAACCCAAAATTCCAGAAAAACAAGACATTCTTCTCAATATGCTTCTCCCCCTAGGGAGATGATGGGAGAACAAACACCGCATAACAGGTACTTAATGAACTACAAAAATGTGTTCAGATACTATGGTGATGTGTCTAGTATAAGAACTTATAACTGAATAGATCTTTAACTGTGCCCTGTAGTGATGTCATGCAATAACTACATGATTTTAAGGAAATTTAGTGTCTGTGGTCCAAGGTTAAACTGATTTTTAAAGATACATTACTTTTTCATATTTTTCCTCTGATGGAATGACTGCAGGTAGTGGCTAGGATGCTCTATGAGTTAGCTATGCATTTCCTAACCTAACATGTTTGGATTTCTTTTAAGTTTAGCTTTAAATCTAAACTTTCTGGGTTTATAGTGCTTGGTTTTAGGGTAATTACAATATCTGTATTGTTTTTACTCTTTAACATGAAGGTAAGGTTGATAATATATATCAGTAATTTAATTTAGATTTTGTCTGGGGATTTCCTTTTTATTATTATTAAAATGTTTTTCCATGTAGAGAAGAAAAAAACAAAGATTATGTTACCATGTGTTATATCCAATGATTTGAAAATGAGTATCAATCTTAAATTATTTTTTTTAAACTTTTTACTTTGAAGGGGAGATTCACTGGTATACCAAAGCAGCAAAAAAACCCAGCCAAAGCGTTCTGGTGATTCTGTCTCTTAATTTGATATTGGCTTATTGATTTAGAGGTCAGTGTTTGTCAGACTGGAGATACAGGGGTAGGTGGCAGGAAGACACATTTTCCCAAGAGCTAATGTCTCTGTTCTTTAAGAGGTCCCCCTGCACTTCTGGCTCAGTTACCATAGTTACCATACGCATAGTGGAACCAACAAAATAGTGCCCTGGGGAACCTTTCAAGCACTGATGTCAAAGCTAACATGCAGCCACAAAATCTTTAAAGAACAGTGACAGTGGGGCCAAGGATTCTACAAATGAGAACTCCTGACACGTGTCTAACTTCCCTTATATCACTGAGTCATTACAACCAATAGAATTGTTGCATGAAAATTAGCTGTAGAAGAATGGTAATTGGATTATTTACTTCAGATGCCAACTTTTCCACTTAAAAGTTACCTGAGTTGTTGACTAAGGCTGTTTTAACCATATATAATCATAAAAAATGAGATCAACAATCATTAATAGCTTAATTATAATCTAATGTCTTCATATATAGCATATGAAAAATATTACAATTAATTTGAACTAGAAGGATAGTTTGAAGGGTCTGCATTATTCCTTTGTTGCTGTCACTTAGGATAAGAAATGACTGACATGGAAGTTATATTTTTGAAGGTCCCATTTTTAATTTTAACTCAAATAGATTTGCTTGTAGAATCTCAGAAAACGCATTCTATACTCAAAGAATAAGTACTGTAAAGTTTGGGAAACAAGATGATGTATTATTCACATAAAACAAAGAGGCTGAATTCCTGATTAAAGTGCAAAACTGAACTCAACCTTAACCATGGAGTTCTGCCAATGCCTCCATAAATTATGAACCTCATTATTGCCAATCCCATGCTTTCAAACATCATGAGTCAGACCTCAACATAAACAAAATAAAATAAAATAATAATTTGGGAGTTTTTTCTTGCCTTCTGAATCTTCAGGGTACACTTAAGGGCTCCAAGGGCTAGAAATCCTCCCACTCCCATTTTTTACATAAAAAGAAAGCTGAGATTCTTGAATATTCATTTGACTTCAGTTTGAGGCTTTAAGAAAAACACCAAATATCATGAAACACACGATACCATTGTGAGAGCTTCGACAGTGGAACCAACATCTTGTTATATTATTATTGATAAAACATGAACAATCCTGGTGCCATAGTAATAGTGTTGTAATGAAAACAATGCATTAATATTGTTTCTTCCAAAGTTGAAAATTATATCTGGTGTAGTGAGGGGGCATGGCAACGCCACCCCTCGTTTCCCCCCACCGGAAGTAGAGCAGAGGACAGGAAGTTGTGCGAGAGCTGGAGAAGGAAACTGACATCTCTCACCCACTGCCATGCCCTTTGCTTGAGACAGAGCTCTGCCACACTGGGGACCCAGATAAGGTGCCAGGATTGTTAACTGACCAGTACTCAGAGGAGCTACTGGGACTGCCATTGGTTGTGTACCCAGGTAAGACAGAGGAATCCCAAGAAACTGAGATACACTCTGAAGGGGTAATAGGAAGTAGCTCAGGGACACCAGACAATAGTCCAGTTGTGTTGTTAGAATTCAGGTCAGCGTGTTTTGGTGGGATCCCACTGACACAGTGATGGAACCATCTGCCACTGTTAGGGCCCTGGGCTGGGACCCAGTAGAGCAGGATGGGCCCAGGGTCCCCATAACCCCTGCAGTTGCCCCACTCCTGTAGTGGTCACCTACCCACCTTAGGCCAAGAGTCCTGCATTTGTCTGCTGTCTGCCTGATCCAGGAGGCCATGAGAAAGACTGCTTACTGCTCTGCCCTGCCCAGATGGTCAAAGCCCCTTGGATTGCTGATTCCCCATTGAGCATTGCATTTATAGACACACAGTAGTGAGGGGGCATGGCCTCCCTCCGAGGCTGGCAGGGAAGGATGCCACAGACCTCTACATCCGTTAATAATTATCACAAGAAATTATAATGGGCATTGTTAAAATTGCAGAGAGGTTTATTAAAGATGCCTGACTGGAGTCTGCAAGTAAACCCAGGTCAGATACTAGTCTGCACTTATGACTATGTTCCACTAATGGATTCATCAACCTTCACAGATACCACATCAGAATAACATTGTTGCAACCAACCTACAAAACCTCAATGATTCAATGGAATATTTAAAGTAAGCCAGTATAAACTATTTCCTTAACAAACACTTAATGGATCTGTCTGCAGTTAGATGCTTTCTTCATCTAAAGCCTTTTTTCAAACCAAGACTGATCCAATGTATAAGTATCTTCTCCATACACCATTTTGATCGTGGGTCATACTTTCCCAGATGTATGTGTGAGTGTGAGAGAGAAACACCTAATTTCTCTACACATGCTTTCCAAATGTGCACGACAGACTCAAATCATATCTACTTGTTCAGATTCTTTTAATGGCTTATTCTAAACTACGATGTGGAAAAAAGTTACTGATTGTTCCAAGATGAGGGAAGAAATTGTGTTTGTACAGTGCCTAGTACAAATATGCCACAATCACAGCTGATGCCGCTGGGAGCTACTGTAATCTAAATAAATAGCTTGACATAAGGATGTGAAAAACTTACAACGCTGCTTCTTCCAGATTTTCATGGCAAAGCTCTCCATTTTCTCTTTTATTCATTTATACAGCACCATATTTTGCATGGCGTTTGCAGACAAATAAAAGCCAACGTACAACCTATAAAAAGTTGTAGTCCAAGGCCCTGATTGGGCTATGTTTTCTACACAGACAGACCCCTGTGTACCTGTGAAATCCACTGGTTTCAGAGGTTTGACTGCTCTGATCAGATTGCTTGGAACAGTGCCTTAGACAAGACATGAACAAAGAGGGCCATGAAACATTTGGAGAGTAGAGGGAAGAGGATACAAGTCTTACAGAAATGAAATTGTGTGCTTCGGTAGGTTAGTAAATTCACTCATTTTGAAGTGGGTCATTTTGAAGTTTTATTCTTTCTATATACTGTTACTTTGGGAGGAAATTAGTGGAGGGAGAAATGGAAGGGAAATTGAAAGAACTAGGTCTCTCAGAAAAAGTGTTTTCTGGACATCATAACTGTTAGGGCCAGGCCTCTGTGCACTGGTGAACTAAAAAGTTGCTGTCAGGAGACGAGTAGTGGAAACAGGATCAAGTTGGGTCAGGATACCAGGAAGTCAGGGTCAGGCACCAGGCCACTGACAGCAAGCAAATGGAGTCTGGGACAAACCAGAGTTGGAAGCTGGAGTCTAGGGTCTTCAGCAAAGCAAGGTCTGAAGCAGAAGCAAGCAGGCAACATGCACTGTTGCTCAGACAGCTGCCTATGATGGCTTCCTGGTTGATATACCAGCATAAGCCCATCAGTAGGCTGTAAGGGGCTGCCACCTAGGACCTGCTGGGCAGCACTTCCCGCAGAGCCTAGCTTCACAGGATCCTCCAGCTCAAACCCAATCTAAGCTTCCAATGGTGATGCAGAAGCATCAGCAGCCTAGCACCCCTATAAATCCCAGGTTCTAGTCCTGCAGGTTCTTACAAAAGATTCCAGAATATTAGAAAGGATATATGGAAGGGGACTGCTGCCTATTCCTGAATTTAAAAGAGACTTTCAAATTCAGATATATTTAACTATGCAACTTCTTAGCTTCTTTCTGTAACATTTGATGTCTTCTACTGTGAACCAAGATAAAAGCCTACTCATAACAGTACAAGAGAAGACATGGAAGATCTATTGGAT
Organism: Emydura macquarii macquarii; assembly: GCF_026122565.2. NCBI lineage: Eukaryota > Metazoa > Chordata > Testudines > Chelidae > Emydura > Emydura macquarii. Next base: position 17,384,522 of record NW_027131527.1, on the reverse strand, counting down.
CCAATTTCTCCAGGGTTTTCTGCTAAAGTATAAGGTTAATTTGAAACTGTAAAATTTTAACATGACAGAAGAGCAGATTAGCAAGATTGGGAATTATATTAAAATTGATATAGGGTACTGTACATTTAAAAATATTCTTTATAATGATTTGTGGACAATTTAAATATTAAAAAAAATACTTCAAATATGAGGAATTCCATTCAATACAATGATTTCCTCCAAGATGTTTCTGATAGTGTCAAATAAATTAAACTTTGATCAAAAGTAGTTTTCTTGTAATTATACTGTCTATAATTATAAAATGTATGCTTGGGTATCTAGAATAATCTCCATTATAAATAGGTTTTTCTCTCCCAGAGTTTAGAGGCCATATACACACATTTGTTTTTTTAATACCATGATATTAATTACACAACACAAAGACTTTCATTATATTTCATATGTAAACGAAAAGGAAAACAGAAGGGCCATAGAAAATTCAAAACAGTTCTAGTACACTCCTATAGTTTAAACCGGGTGGACAACAGTTGTATTCTGCTGGTAATTGATACAATCATTAATTTTTTAAAAAATAACTCTCTAAAACCTTCAAGAAAAAATATCACATTTTGAGAACATACCTTTTTAATTAATTAGAACATTAATCCAAAGGGTCCTGCCATAGGGCAAGGTGATGCCATGTCAGAAGATATAAGCATAACAATGATAAAGAAAAATAAAGTACCATATTAAACCAGAATTCCAGCTGGTAACAAGAACATTATATCTTTGCCCAGATGGTACAAATGAGTGACCGTAATATATTTGTATCATCTTGTTAAAACTCTATATTATTATTTAAAATGCCACACTTTTCTCTCTGGCACATTAGCTGATAAAAAGAAACTGGTATTTATTTATGGTATTACAATGCCAACACATCACCCTCCCTCTTGTTTTATTGCAAAAAAAATAAATTATATGGCACTTAGAAACCCTTTGGTGGCTCACATCCTAGTGCATATGGGCATTTGAGATTGTTGTGTGTATTTCCTTGATGTGGAGCAAAGAAGAGGTTTTCTTCTCACCTAACACTATAAAGGTAGAATTGACAATTACCATATAAAGATAGATTTTAAAACAATGTTTCGTTCTAAGAAGGTCCTTATCAGTCTCATACAGATAGTATTTTGTTACCTTCAAATGCATTCACAAAAAGGAAAGATATTTGGGGTGTGTGTTGACAGATAGTCCTAGTCAAACTTTCCACTTATACAAATACTTAAAAAAGTAGTGCAGATGAAATGTACTGTTCCCCACAAGTTTCTGGCACACTTTAAGGGTTTGAGAAGCTGCCTCAGCAAAAAAGCTGCTCCAGACATCTAAAAATCCCTGTATTTGGAATGCAGAGGTGAACAACAATGTAAAATTTTGATTCTTATGTGTAATGCATTTAAGTGTAAGGATGCCAAATACGGTCTGCTCCTTAGCAATGCTTACTCTTATGTTTACCAACAGGGTCCCCTTCTAAATCCTATTTTGACCCCCTTTAAATTTTGCCAAGGAAAAACACTCCTCCCTCCAGCTCTAAACCATTTCATGGTTATGATCCAGCCAGAAGAGAATTTTTGCCCCCCCTACTTCTTGTGCAAAGATTGAACATTTCAAAGTTAACCATTTCAACCATTTCTAAGTTTCAAAGTTAACCATTTCTAACCATTTCAAAGTTAAAGGCAACTGATATGTAAAATATTTAGATTATTCACAATGTGTCTAAACCCGTTTGTGTAACTAGAATTCCGAAAATACTTAGTTTTTAGGATTTAAAACTTGGTATTCTCCAAAATCATCTACACAAGTTAGTTTTAATTTTTAAAAAAAAATAATTATTTATGTAATTAAAGAGTGTAACAATACATAAGAACTTAGGGATTCAACTAAGACTGCACAGCAACCATATTCTGACTACTCCTAATTTTGGAGTGTTTTACTTTGAACTATAACGCTCTCTTCACTTTTAATGTAATTTCTTAAGTTTTTCAAAAAGGAAACTGAAACCACACAGATGTTCTATCATGTGGAACCATATTTCCCTTCATCGAGTCATTAACAGGTTAGAACCTTTAGATTCATATCATGCTGAACCTTGAGATTCACATATTCAGTTGAGCTAATGTGGTAATAGGAAGTAGTAGTAGGTTACTATCCTCTATGTGGAGAAACATACTTTTCTAGTGGGATTCTCAGATATTTGCTTACAGTAGAGGAATAGTGACCTTCAGGAATCTAGGGTTTAGTTCCAGGTTCTGGATGTGAGACTACTCCCTTAGTAGTCAGAGACCCTTCCCTGTCCTCCAATGTTCCTCATAGTCCCCTACTCATCCTGCCTCTCCTGCCATATCTCCATGTTGCTCTTATTTCTCCCCTGCCACCCCACCAGCTCTTGTCCATATCTCTTTCCCCATAGTTCCTACCCATCTGTCTCCCATGGCTCCTACTGTCCCTCTCGCATCACTCCCAGTATATCTGTTTTTCTCCTACCCATCCACTTCTCACCCCTTCGTATCCATGTAAGGGTGCTTCCTCCTGCTCCCTCCATGCTTGTGGAGGGAAGGTTTATAAGGGGGCATTGAGAGCATAGGAGATAGAAAGTTTCAGCACAATGGTCAAAAACTAGGCAAATACCTGGCATGGAAATTTCAGCCCAAATGACTGAAGTTATAAACAACTGAAAACAGTCTTATAATGGAAGTTTTAGGTAATCTTAAGGCTACCAGTGCTGCCTATCATACTATGTTTATCTTCGTTGTCTCTTGATCACACATATGTTATCCTCCTGTATTCCTGGAGCAAAAGTAAACTTCCACCTAGCTTTTACACCATTGCAGGAAGAAGATAGTCTCAAAAGAACTTTCTGGACAGAAGTCTAAGAAGCCATTTGTGTACTGTACGGTCACCCTCAGCATCTCTCCTTCTGCAGGTGGGTTCTCAGAATTGATTTTAGACTTATAAATATTCAGTTTCTTTTGCTTACAATTGCCAAGTTCCTGGAAAATATATACTTTGGGCTAGATTCTGACTTCTCCCCCCAAGCCCTTTATGTTGCCAGAGTGACAGACAGGGACTTTAGCAGTAGGAAAAGGCTAGAGGGAAATTCCTCCAGGGCAGGAGTATAGTAGGGCTGGCTAGTGTGCATGGACTTATGCTGCCTCCTTCCCTGTTCCCACAGTTCTGCTTTAAAAGCAGGGCCTCACAATTGCTGTAATGCTGGGAACCACTGGAGCAGCCTAGAATACAGGAGGTGTAAAGCTACTTTTGTTTCCCTCCTGTATCCTGAGAAGCTCAGCACAAATAATACCCTTTATCTGTATATACATTTTAACTTGGTTTAGCGGAAGTTCTGGTTTAAAAGGCTTTTTCTTCCCCCACCTGCCTCTGGCATGATGACTCATTTTTATTCAGAATGGGGGAAATTACCTCAGGTTGATAGTCAGGATGTCACAGTGTCTTCCCATTAACTTTAATACTCCCCCCCTCCATACACACACACCCCCAGTGTTTCTCTGGCTTGGATAATGGATGGGTACTTGAAGTCAGTTTTGCGTAAACAAATGACTTGGGAGGTAGCTGTTCCTTGCCTGATTCTGCCATCCTCCTGTTGTAGGTGATGCTAAAGTTGCAACACAGTTACCATTTTTACACACACACACACACACACACACACAACCTTGGTCTGCATATATATCTCATAATAGCCATCAATATGAGACCATTACATGCTTTCATAAAAGGCATTATTCAATATGTTTTTATAGCAATAATGTAGTATGCAATCAGTTGGTTTAACTGCTTATTTTTAGTGTTTAAACCTTTTGTTCTCCCCTTGAACCGTCTGAACCCTGATTATCACACACACCAAGCCAAGTTGCCAGGAACTCTTACTCCCTGTGCTGGCTACCATTGTTATCCAATATGATATTAAAATATAAAAAAGAAAAAGAAAAAAAGTAAAGTGAGAGAGGTGAGGAGAGAAAGTAAACAGAATAATAGTCTTCACAAATATAGCAAAATCCATCCCTCAATTCCCCAAACCTCAGATCTCCCACTTATTGAGTTAGTTTGCCAATCCAATTGTTCCCTGACACAAACAAGATAAGTCAAAATAATTCCATTTGTGAGGCCACTTGCTGTATAGAACAGAAGTAAATTAAATGTTTACACTGAAATAGAACTTTGTCAAAGGACTAATGATGCTTTCTTTAAAAAAAAATTATTCTTGGCTTTGCCTTGACATTTGTTTTCCACAAGTTCATCACTTTTGCCTCTGCATTTATGTAGCAATAGGAAAGAATTATCCTGTGACACCATTCAATTCTGTTGCTATAATTATATATTCAATGATTTTTTATTGCACTTAAATTGATGCTTTTATTCATTGTGATCCAACATAAAGGTCCAGTTTTTTCAGCAAATGACTCCCTAAAGCTTTAAAGCTAAAACTATACAAGCACTCCGCTGAGAATTGTGTCAAATTTTTGCCATATTTGCAAATTAATACCTTACATGTTAAAAACTCCAATATAATAACCATGTCACATCTTCTAGACAAACTGTCTAGAGACAGAAGGATTTCTAACAACTGAAGTTTGGCTGCTTAAATGAAAAAGGTCAGGATCTAGCATTTGCCAAATGTAAACTACACCAAGAAAATGGAGAAAGGTATTAAATGAAGCTGACCTCGTTTACTGCCACATAATACCGCTGCTGCTGGAAACGAGGGGAGTTATCATTCCTGTCCCGCACCACAATCCGCACTTCATGGTAGATAACGGTGCCGACTTTTTTGTTAATACACTGCACTTGAACCACAATGGATTGAATGGACATTGGTGGCTGTAAATGAAAAAACACATCTTTATAATAAACAGAAAACTGAGGCGCAGTTACAGAAGACTCAACTTTTTCACTAAAGTCACTATTGCCTATGTTTATTATAGACAGCTATGTTGTGTATATCATTATATTTACTGTTATTGTACATTTCTGGATTAGAACGTTTCTCAGGGACAGTGTGCTGAACAAAACAATCTAGACCAGTGGTTCTTAACCTTTCCAAACTACTGTACCCCTGAAGCCTGAGTCCCACCCCCACGGGGCTGAGGCATGTAACTTAGTTTCATGGCGCCCCTGTGGCTCCAGGCAATTGCCTTTCTTGCCACCCCCAATACCAGCTCTGCACTTGCGACCCCTCTAAACCCCCAGGTTGAGAAACACTGATCTAGACCTAGCTTTCCAACACTTTAAAAAAAAAAAAGTAGGGTAAAACTAGCACATGCCTCATATATAGCTTCTCTTGTTGCCTGTCAGTTCTACTATTACGTTGCAGCATATTTCAAAGTAAAGATAGTGATTTTTTTTAAAAATCTATTGTCCATGGGCACATTCTGAGAGGACAGCAAAGTGACGTATCTTTGTATGAACATTCAAAATATTGCAAAAGAGACTGATAAAACATATGTCGTTCCATTAGAAATTCTAATCCCATTTTGAGTACCAATGTTTGAACTGAAAGGTCATATAGTTCTTGGAAACAGGATCAAGTGCACCAAGTCACCACCTACAGTTGCCAAGCATTCATAATTTAAAAACAGCTTGCTCACCTGTAAGGGTAGGCACTCCAGAGTCCAGTCCCTTCTACAGCTGTAAGTAGCACTCAGAGAATTTAGCCAGCAATACATTCTAGAGATAATGGATCACTACTGAAGATAAGAATTCCCTGTGGCTAATATAACACACATTGTAATCTTACATTAGAATAGATTACAATCTGCTGTATAGGAAGGTCATAAATATGTCAGCAGCAAGTGTGTTTAGTAGATTAGTGAGAGTTTGGGGACTCAAAAATGCTTATGAACGTGTTTGAAAAAGCCAGGGATTGTGCGTCAGAACTACAGCTGAAGGCAGTCAGTCTAATTTAATTTTCTTTTATTTCCTTGAATAGTTTCATTCAAATAAGTGCAATAATGATCCATTTTACCAAATGCTCCATTAGTTACCAATGTTAACATCTCCAAACAGAAACATTTGTTTTTCTTCTGTATTAAATAAGCACAACTCAACAAGAAAGTATAGGCATACTGGATCTATTTAGCAATATATTTTTATAAGTGATTCAGAGCTCAAGGTACAGCTGATTCTTATATGGCAAGTATACAGGGATGGTCTTTAAATAATGCATAATTTACTTGATAAAATTAAATAGTTACCAAAGCTTTGTTACGTCACGTTTACTCATATATTTGAAAAATATTTTAAAAACTAATTCCACACAATCAGTTTCTGAAACTCTGGCTCCTCTCTCTCTGTGACATGAAAAATACTTAGGAGATAGGCCTTAGGTAAACAAGGGGTTTCTGCAAATCTCATCTTTGAATTCCTACCATTCCCATGTGGCTAGTTCTCCGGATACTCAAGAGACAGCTTTTCTTTGTTCTCTATTATTTTCTGTGACAACAGCTATACTCTGGTGAGGCACTCTAACTAACAGTTCCTAGATAAGTATCTGAAGATTGTCAGTGCAAGACTCTTGACTCTGAAATTTACTGTCCCCATTGGTCTGATTGAGCCAGGGTATATTTTTTATCTTTTATATATTAGATAAGGTCCATATATTTTGCCCAAAGGAGGGGATGACCTTGGGGTATATCTATAGATATAGATTACGGAGTAGTTATGTGGGTATTGATATTTAGAATATATTCCCCCTCTATTTTAAACAAGCATTCACTGTGTTCGGGATGCATCTAGAACCAAAAATTTAACTTTAAACACAAATAAATTTTAATAGACATACTGGATCCAGGACCCCAAAATAATGCTTGTTCATCAGTCTCTGTGTAAGAGCTAAGTATGTGCTCCATTTTCACAACTACCCAAAACTCAATTTGAATGAACTACCATCACTTTCCTGAATTAATATGTTGATATGTTTCTTAAGTTCCTCATGTTTAAGGGATTCTTGGCACCAGACAAAGAGAACGTGAAAAAACAAAACCAGGAATCCATTGTCCACAACCCTAAGCATAAAATAATAAAAAAGGAAGCAACAGAACATGGATCTCACCAAGAAGGATTACACAGATGTACTCTGCTGTATACCAGGGGGAAAAAGTGGGCTGTGAACGGGGATCCCAAGACAATGTTACATATGGTAAATTATTCATTTCTTGCTAAAGCCCCATTAACTTTGAGAAGCTTCTCAGTTTTGCCACAACAAGTCTCAAATCAACATTGCTATTTTTGCACAGGAGCTACTAGCATTAATCAGCTTTTAAAAAGCCAACATTGGTAACAGACGATTACAGGTTAACTGCTATTTTAAGATCTCATATGGTGTATCCTCCCCTGTTCCAGTTCACTCTGAACTTGCTCTACACTGTGCAGGATAGAGAATGAACAGACTCTTAATTACAGTTCATATCACTTTTCAAATGCTGATCTGTAACTGGTTATGATGTCATTTTACTCAAACTCCGAATTTATAAAGAAGAAATTTATTTGCTTTTGAGTATCGAATAATAATGGCTACTTAATAATGGCCAATATCCCCATTGTGTTTCTCTTTCAAGCTTGGATACTCCACAAAGGTTCTGCCTAGTAAAAGAAAGCTTCTCAGGAGATGACCCAGAGTAATCAGGCCATCTTTAATAAATGAAATATCATCCATATTAACCTCATCTAAAGACATTATTACTGCATCAGAAAAGGAAGCAGTTGTGGTACAGGTAATATATGAAAAACTGATGTTCTGAATTTGCAAGACTTATCTGAACGTTACTACAAGAGCATAGTGGAAAAGGTGAGTGTTTGTCACCTTTGTTACACTATCACACACAGTAAAAAGTCACAGATATATTAAACTGTTGTTGCTAGGTTAGTGTTTAGATTTAAATGTGAAGTTCAATCATCAGTTGATTTGGCATTTGGAGATAGACAGTGTCAGTGCATATTGATATAGTGCTAGCCTATACTCTATAGCAGTGTTTCTCAACCTGGGGGTTTAGAGGGGTCACAAGTGCAGAGCTGGTATTGGGGGTGGCAAGAAAGGCAATTGCCTGGAGCCACAGGGGCGCCATGAAACTAAGTTACATGCCTCAGCCCCGTGGGGGTGGGACTCAGGCTTCAGGGGTACAGTAGTTTGGAAAGGTTAAGAACCACTGCTCTATAGTATTGTGAGCAGAAAGTTATCCAGGAAGCTTTTGTCTGTTTTATTTAACCAGAGTTCTAATTCTACTTACTTTAACCCTTCTCAGTAGCTTCAATTTTTGTTTTTGAATGTTTGGACTATTCAGAAAAAGTTCACTGTTCATTCTCACAAATTCAATCAGTTGAATCAAATAAGATTCTGCTCCTCCTCCCTCAAAATAGTAAAACAACAAACAAAACCTTAGAAACAAGCTAAACCCAAGCTTTTTAAAGTTTCATTTGTTTAAAAAAATAAACTACAAACACACCGGCTATTTGTCTGTTATGATCCAAACCCGCATGTACTAGGGCTCCATCAGATCAGAGGTACCCCAAAATGCACTGTGTGCCTGAGAGCTCCTGAGGTTTAAAGAAAATGTAAGATATGGAGTGACTGACAACTGAGAGAGGGTTAGCTCAGTTCCCGCATGCTTGGCTAGAAGGAAAGATCCCTTTTAGCTCACTTAGTGGATGTGCTGTCTATGGACCAGAAACTCATATCTCAGCTGTGGTAATATGCCAGATAAACAGCTATTTCTATAACTTTTGATCTCAGAGTAAGTTTCACCAAATATTCATGTGTGTGTTGGTCAGAGAGAGAGAGGCAAAACAAAGGAGGAAAAAAGAGAACGGCGTTTCCAGGTTCAGGTCAGGTGAAAATCTAGCAACAATTGGTTTCATCTAGATCACAAGAAGAAGTAAGTTGAGATATAAGGGATAAATGGGGGATGGAAAAATTGGAAAGGACCTCAGGAAGATTATACTAACTTACTGCAAGAATAAAGTTGTACCTTTTGAGTATGAGGATACTTCTATTTCCACTGGATACCCAAAGATTCCTATACTAATTTGAGTTTCAAGTTCAAATAAATCCAAAACATTCAAAGTTAAACTCCCTCAAAACTATCAAGTTTGATATGGTTTTGAAATGAAACATTGCCAAAGATCAAATTATTTCTATTCTCATCCAAAGGAATCTGCAAGGAGAACATGAGGAATTTCACTCCACACTAACACTTCTGGATTTGTCCATTAATATTATAATTAATTTACTGTAAAACAAATAATGGATGGAATCCAAATTATAACTGTAGAAAGTATGCTGAAAATATTGCCAATAATATAATGCACAGAAAGCCTAAAATAAATTATATCCATTTTCCATGAAGTGACCTGTTTGTTCTCTTTCTTGAGAAAGTTGTCATGGTGGAGCATTAACATAAATTCATAGCACTGTACACCACTTTCAACTGCAATCAGGCCACCGTTAACCAATATAGAAAAGCAATCAGGTCAGCAGGTTCTCTGTCTAGATTATGCATGGCATATGAAAGATACAGGTATTTACATTACATTTTGAAAGGCATGTTTATCAATCTCTGATGGTCTAAATATAGTCATCTCTACTACACTGACAATAGATCGCTGACACTGAAGCAGTGCTTTTCAGAACACAACTTTTATAATTTTATAAACACAGTTACATTAGCACAGTCTGGAAGCACTAGGGTTATAAATAAAGAACGGTCTAAATCTTAATATAGTGCTGACAGCTATGCTAATTAAAAAGACCTCTTTCTCAGTTTTCAATATCCATATGAACAGAGATCTTCAGCTGGTATAAATTGGCACAGTAACTTTGATTTCAATTAAGCTGTCCCAATGCACACCAGCTGAGGCACTGACTCAAAAAAAGTAAAATAACCAAAAGGAAGGGAGAAGAGACTGAAAACAATTAGATTTTTAAAATAAATCTGGTTTTCTAAAGCCAAGTAATTGCATTAGATGGCAAAGTTCAAATAAATAAGTCTATATTGAACAAAGTGTTCTTGAAGGGACACAGTGGAGAAAAATAATAGTGGTTGATTTGGATCTATAAAAGCCTATGGGGTTATTTAAGAGACTATGTCCACTTTAATTTAATGTTTCTGAGCTTTTCTAAGTATCCAAATTCAGCCACTTTCTGGGGTAGGTAATTATTTTTCAATTAAACAGTAACAAAAAATAAAACTTAGGTGTGCTCCTGAGTTTGTCTTCTTCCTACAGTTTCTCCCTGGCCCTAGTTAGAGCTAATAGACCTCAATTACTGTGGATAGTCAGGCGAAATAGTTTTGTATGTCTATGCCATGTCCTGTGATGTCAGGTTCTATTATAGTCCCTCTCCTTGTGTTCTGTTCTAAAACGGAGCTCAGATAAAGCACAGGAGATGCTCTAAGGCCTATCTACTTATGCCTTTGTCCTAGGAGTTTGAGTTTCTTTGTTGGGAAATTGGTAGAGTACACTGTGTCCATTCTGCTGTGCTTTTCTTTATGTGGTGTTGCTAATTATGTACAGATACTTAAAGAAGGTGATGGGTACACTTTGTGATTGAAAAAAATTACAAAATAAGGAAAATGAATTCAATTAGGCAAATTTATACGTGTAAATTTAAACAGGGATAATTTAAATAAAACTAATTGCATTTCATTATTATTCTTTGTCCAATTAATGCATTTATTTCACTACGCACAATGAAAATAAACTGGTCCCTTGGGACCTAATCCATAACCCACTACAGTCAATCGAAAGATTCCCATTGACTTTAACAGGTTTCAGATCAAACCCTTTCATTTCTGTCAGTTTTAAGTTGATTTTACCTTCAGGTTCTTTGTATTAACATACTGCTGCAATGACTGGTGAGCAAACATGGGGGAGGGGGTACTGCTTTATTTTTAGAAGTGTTTCTACTGAACTAACTAAACATCAAATGAAGACATTTCTGTTGGCCTTATATTTTGCAAAGGTTTAAGATGTGTGAGAACTATAAAGTATAATCCGTTGTTTTGAGTAAGAACACAACACATCAGATGCTTATTTGAATCTTCTGTGTTCCTATTAGGACTACATAATTGGGCTCAAAGTCTCACAAGACTATATTCTCAGAAAATGTTTTTTATTCCTTGCTTTTGGCAGGACTGGAAGTGCTCCAGGAGAGGACTCTCATGAGATAGGTATTTCAGCACTTCTGCTTCTATCCAGAATCAGGACATAAAGTTGCATGAAAAAGAAAATAAAAGTGTGGGGGAAGAAAAGAAAAATCCATCTCAATTTTTTTTTCAAGTTGAGTTTAGGTCAGTTATTACTTTATTTTCACCAGCTCACACATTTTTACTTAACTACAGTCTCAACTTGAATGTTGGACAAACTTTTAGGCATGTACCTTGACAGACATCTGTAGCAGAGGACAAGTTAACATCAGGAACAAAGTTAACTTGTCTAGGTTTCCTTTCTATATCTTCTAGAAAGAGAACTAGATGCATTTTTCATCTCCTTGCAATTAATAATATGTTTGTGATAAATCTTGAACATAAACATTAATACAAACAAAAACATTAATAAGGGGGTATGCAATAATACATGGCACTCTAACGGCTTAATTGTTACTGAATGTATATTGCTACGTAGGTATGACTTGTAAATGTGAACTTCCCATGCTATTGAATGTATTGATTAGGTCATGAAATACCATTAATTTAAAATAGATGCAGAGATAACCCTTTTGTGTCTATAAAACTGCTAGTCACTTAACCTATTTTTTTCTAATCACCCTTAGTGAACTTTCCATTTTTATCTATCAAAATGCGTGTTTTCTTGGTCCCAGAGTAAATTTAGATTTAGAAAAAAAGTCTGGGAAATAAACAAACTAACATCTCTGTCCAGAAGTCGGCCGGTGCTGTTTAGGTACAGCCTCTGACTGATCGGATCCAGAATCACCCAGTAATCTATGTTGTCCTTCAACGATAGTTCAATAGTAGGATCAGTCCCTCCTGCTGTCCCTTTAATCAGCATACTGTCCACTAGGATAGTGCCTGCAAGAAAAATAAATAAATAAAAGAAAATATACACTTTTCAGCAAATTTCAATGCATTCGAATAATTCACTTTCATTCTAATGCTTTTTAAAAAATATTGTGGGGTTTATTAGTATTAAAAAAAATTGAGGAACATTCCACCTCAGAAGGCCTATTTTGGCTAATTACAGTATAAACTATTCCAGGGATCTCTGGAGGAAACACTTTTAAAAAAACACTGCAAGTTTTACCTTGGTGATTAGATCTACCATCTAAATTTTTATTTTCTGTTAACATCATGATCCCCTCCACCCCAGAAGAGTCATCTATCATCCAACATTATCATGAACAAAGGAAAATACTGTTACAGAGACTGATATGTCAATTCAGTGCCTAAGGCTTCTGATATAAAGAGTGCATCAGAAATAGAAGAAGAAAAAGAAATAAAAGGTAGCAGTAGTATCAGAAGGTATGTCTATAATGCAATGTAACCCCAAGGTTAGTAGAACTTGAGTTAGCAGACTTTAGGTTTGTTAACCTAGGACTTGAGCATCTACATTCATTTGTAACCCCAGGCTAGGAACTGATGAACCTTGGGTCCCACCCTGGGGCTCGAGCAACTATACTGCATTAAGCAGGCCTAGTCCAACCACCGATACCCCAGACTTTCTAGTTCCATTGTCACCCTTTTTGCACAGTGTAATGTGTGAAAACTTGACTGTTCACCAAATTTGACTGTCCAGAAGACAAAGGAAGTTGACTCATGGGATTGGGGGATACTTTTGGCAGACTCCCAGAGCATAAGTGCGCGCGCGCGCGGGGGGGGGGGGGGGGGGGGGCGCGGCGGCTGCATCTACAATGCAAAGGAAAAAACTTTGAACCCTGGGCATCAGCTTGCCTTATGGGCTCTCCATACCTTTGGGGTCCTAGGACTCTCGATCTGTGCCCTGGGTTAGTACAGTGTGTGTGTAGATGAAAGGGGTGGTGGGGTTATCCTTGATCCTGAGTTCCAACCTCACACTTACACTGTAGTTAAGACATACCCACAATGTCCATGGGAAGATTTCATTTTTTGTGTAGATCCGTAAGTGAAAAACAAATTATAGCATAACAAAAAAACCCTAGACCCTACAAAATAAAAGCACTGCACTTTTTTTTCTATTATGCGGTATTTGTGGGGCAGTCAATTAGTATCATACATTTGTCTAATACAGATTATAGGTTTTCATTCTTCTCCTCCTCCCCTGTCTTCCTCTTTTGCTTAAATTATTGCCTAATAGTTCTACTTAGTTAGCAGTGAGTGTGCATTACTTAATTAAAAGACTTCAGGTGATGGAGAATTTAATCTACTTGATGAAGAGTTACCCAACCTTGGCATTCAGCAAAGAAGATGATAATGATGACGAGAATTCTTAAATATTTGCATCTTATATCCAGTTTGAAACTACTGGATCTTGTTATACATTTGTCTGCTAGATGAAAGAGCCCTTTAAAAACAGATAATTTGATTTATTTTTTAAGGCATCCCAGCATTGCCCATTATTGGAAACAGGATGCTGAACTGTTTAATCTTTGGTTTTATTCAATTATGGCAATTTCTATGTTTCATTTTGCTTTGTACATAAGTCCATGAAAAAGGCATCAGAGATTCCTTGCTAAATTAAAAATATTTGAAAATAAGCCTTTTAATATCCATCGTTATAGTATTATTTTTGTATTTCATTAAGATTCTAACAATCAATTTTTGTTCCTTAAAATAATTGATCATTTTAGGAGCACGCAGCCTGTTTTTGTCCTTAGGTTAAAATGCCAAGTAAATAACCTACTGACAATACATCTGAAGGCACAGATAAGATTTTGATACAACATGAAATGACTGTTTCTCTGTTTTATCACTATAAGTGGAAGTAAAGAGGCAGATATATTTCCAAATACCCAGAATACATTAGTTTGCAAGTTGCTTACTTGATTAGTCTAAGTTTTTGCGTGTGCGTACACGCACAAATCAAAGAAACAGAACCAAAAAACACATTGCGATGCTCAAACTTAAAATCAGTCTACTATTTTCATAAATCAGAATAGTACACTGATTTCTATGGAACTTACCCTCTCTGTCCTGTGGATGGAATGTGAAGATGGTAAAACGAATTTTAAACCATTCAATTAAAAATATAGTGCGAGAAAGCTGTAATTAGATTTGTGTGTGGGATTTTAGTGAGATGAAATGATGTTGTGTGGGATTTTAGTTTGGCAATGAATACTGTTCTGTACCCGAAAAGTGTCTTCAGTATGGGATTTCTGAGAGGGAGAGTTGGAACGTCAGGGAGAACAGACAATAGCAGTCCTGAACAGACAACTGCAGACAACAAGACCTGTGCTTGCAAGTCATGAAGGCTCAATAAGGCTAAGTGCCAAACAATGGAGCAACCAACAGAGAGATCAGATGGCCTTTTTTACCCAACAGCCTGGATGGCTGACCGCAAAAGAAGCAGTCTGAGGCAAGAGGAAGACTTGTTACCCGCACCCTGGAAACAAAAGCCATTAAAATATAAGGTAAATGGTGTCATGCATGAAGAGGGAGGTGGGGCTTTAAGAAAAGAGAGTTTGTCTGGGGAAAATATTCTCTGGATCTCAAGAGCTCCTAAACTTGCTACAGTTATGTAAATTGGATGCATTCTGATCCTGTAACTCAAGAGGGAAGCCAATTAACTTAGATTGTAGTGAAGCATGAGATTAGATGAGTCTAATATGCATTCAGGATGTTTGTTGTTTTAAAATCATTTCCTCTCATAAACCTACTTGCTGATAAACCTACTTATTTTAAGAAGGCTGTTCATCAATGTATTTAACTGGTCACGTGTTCCAAAAGGAAGAAAAACAGGTGTCAAGTCAGACCTGCACAATAAGTGGTTGGCATGGCAAAGATGGAATACTGGACCCTGATCCCAGTCTAAAAGTGGGAGAACCATATAGTCCCATTCCAAGACTGGTAAGGGCACAAGGCCTAACACCAGAGGGGGTCATGCAGAGAGAACAGAAAGGAAACGGGTGCAATCAGTCCTGTAACCATGACAGGGCATGTGCTGGAAATGGTATTAGCGTGGTTCAGTGTTATGATAGTCAGTCAGTCAGTCAGATAGTTATGATAGGCTACTGCTTGTAGAATGGTATTGTGTCAGATGTGAATGTTGACTTAATTTATTATTTCCTTAATGTTTATGTTTAACCACCATAATGTTAGCTCAACAGTTTTTGGGGTGTTTTTTTTTTGGGGGGTAGGCATATAGAAATGAAATATAGGCAAAAATATACTTCCACATGGCATTATTGCAGAATTGTTATGAGTGAATTTAAGCATAAGAAATTTTTGTTGGGCCTAACGCAAAGCCAAATGAAGTCAAAGAAGCTTTATTTATGAACTGTTGTTTTACAATTAGTTATATGAAATCCTTAAGGATTCCTGCATCTTTGGTGGGATTTTCTGAGGATAGCAATTCTGCCATTGATTCAGTAGAAGTCAACTGAAACTCAGTTATTTCAGCTGACTTTCCTTTTCACTTTTTGAGGATTCTCTTGAACCCTAATCTATCGGATAAACTTTAATGAGAAAAGCTATAAATGAAGCAAACTGAGGGGAAAAGGTTTGGTACAAATTTCTAGAAACCAAAATACACCAAGTTTTGTGAAGCTTTGTTTGGGATATACTCTGTGTCATTTTCTTTCTGTCATTTCATTTTTCACTGCTGATTTTCTAATACACTGATATATTCCATCATACCATTACTGTTGGATTGAAATCACATACATAATAGGGTCTTTATAAGTTGTTTCTTCATGCATGCACAAAGTTATGACTATTTGTGGGGTTATATAGCCTTCACATTTCTTTTTCAGGGATCTGTATGTTATTCTTTTTTGGGGATCTGCATGTTGGGGCAAGATCATGGCTTGAGTACTGGCTAGGATCATGTAAATAAAATGTAAGCACCTCTCAGGTGTTTAACACTTCATAGCAACACTATAAAGGAGTTTGTAGCAGAAAATAAGGAAAAATATATAATTGGAACTCCAAGGGGAATTTGAATGAATCTGTATGGACTGAATGTATGAGTGTATCTAATAGAGCATTTATTATTTTGAGCAATCAAGAACATTCCGTTTCTTTTATGCATTTATGTTACAGTGAGTCAAAGCCGAATAAAGTCAACAGAAATCTTCTACATCGTGTTCTTAATTCCTGTGAAGTCCAATGTTTAAAATACAGTCCTTTCTACATAAGACAGAGTCTGAATTTTACTGGAAAAAACCCATTATGAGACACTTAATTTCACAAAGAGGCTTAATAATCCTTCTCAATTATCATGACTACTAGATAAAGTTACTCTGTCTCAACATACCAGGAGCTTACAACATCACCAAGTTGGAACCCAATCACCTAGATTACACATTAGCAATAACCACTAATTTTGGCAAGCAAACTGAAACCTTACAAGATAATTCAGGAAAGCCCAGGTTCCTCTCTATTCAGGTTACTCCAGTCAGATGTTAGCAGAATAAATCCTCCCACCTATTTGGAAGCTTAAGCATGATATGGATGCCACATGGCAGGATCTGATTTATGTAGGGTGGAAGAACAGCCTCAGAGAAACTTAAAGACAAAGAGGTATTTAAATGTTAATTAAAATAAAAAGATCATTGTCCTGGACAAACTGGATTTCATAAAATGAAGAAAAAACATACTTCATCAAAGGTCATATTCCTTATCTGAAAGAATTTACTTCTTTATTATGATACCCAATTACAAGATCACAGCTGATGGATCTACTGGCTTTTGGAGAGTTTATTCAACATATAGCTACATAAATATTTCTTTTATTTCCTTATTACCAGTGGCGAACCTATTATAGCAGTAGGTATCATATCAGACCTTTCTGACTTCTGAACACAGGAGACCAAAATAATAATTTCTAGGGCTGTGAATTTTAGTGGTTTTTTTTTTTTTTTTTTTTTTGGACTAGTCGGAATGGGGGTTGTCCTGACATAGAAAATGCATTAAAATTTATTTTCCACTGAGCATAAATACTGTACAATGGGCACTTACAAATCCAGTGAAAAAAGTGGTTCTATAGTCAGACCCATCCTTGGTGTTGAAGAGCTCGGCCAGGCATACAAGTGAGATACATGAGTTCTGCAATTTCTGCTCTACAGAAGATAGCTGGCCATTTGTGCTGAATGGAGACTTGTTTACTAAACCTCAGTACAGACTTCTGGATTATCTCTGTAGGTGAATGTTATGATGCCATCTTTTTAATGGAGTCAGTGCCTTATAAAATGGGAGGAATCATTATCATTTATGTTAAGACCTGAATCCTATAATTGCATGTATTACATCAAAATCTGCAGCAACTTCTATTACTACAGTTAAAAAGCATTCATGACAGCTTTGTAAAATATGATGTTTTTAAAAAAGCCAGCTAAAATTCACAGAGCTATCATCCAAAAGGTAGAAAGTAAAGTAACCAGCAAAGTCTCACCCTTCTAGGGTACTTGTCAGCTATTGTAAACATGCACAACTCTTTGCTTTGGCTTATGGCAGAAGAGTATTTAGCATAATATATTTATTCAAATTACAATAGGACTGAACATATATGCTTCATTTGTGTCTCATAAGCATCTTAGAAACCCATATTTAAAAAATATGAATATAGTGGGCCAAATTCTGCTCTCCAAATGGTAGGAGAAAGTGAATATTTTCTCAGACATAGAATCATAGAGTTGGAAGGGACCTCAGGAGGTCATCTAGTCCAACCCCCTGCTCAAAGCAGGACTAACCTCAGCATGCAGGAAGAGAGACAAGATGCAAGAGATGTGGTTTAATTAGGCTCCAAATTTATTAAATTAAGTCACATGGGAAATACCCAGCACTAACTGGTACAGTGCAGGTCATGATTCCATCCTTAATTTTTTCCACCTGGTGGAGGGCTGCGGTCAGCTCCCCACCCCTGGTTTTTAGCCTATTGCTGAGACCCCACTGCCCTCCCCTTAGATGGCTAAATGGCTGGGGAAAGGGAGTTGTGTCCTCACTGTACCCAAAATTAGAAGCACCAACCCTGTTCTCTAGATGCCTTTAAGAGATACCTTTTCCCAAGTCCACTTCCAGATCCAGTTTATGAGTCCCTGCATAGAATCCTTGCCACTGCCAAACTGTGACAAATTGAACCTTACATCCTTACCTACTCTACTGGGTCCCTGAACTGCTGTGGGGAACATCTAAACTGCCCCGGCCAATCTGGCAGCAAGGGAAAAATTCCTTATTAGTCCTAAAAGAGGCAGCAAGCACAATGCTCACAGCAGATCAACCTCCCCTACCCAGTCCTATGCTAATCCCAGTTTGGGAGTTGCTAATCCAAGTACCAGAGGGGCTCAGTCCGGAAGGATAACATTTATGTACTCTCCCCTGGGTGTGCAGGAGTCAATGTCTTACCTGATTCCCACTGGTCCACCAGCCCATTCAAATAATGAGGTCCTCTCTCCCCACTATGTAGGGAGACCCTGGGGAAACCAGCAATGGGTGAACCTCTAAAGGTTTTCATTTCAGATAAGTTTGCAAATTCCCACATGGTTTTTTAGAGCTCTTCAGTTTGTAAACGTATACTGCAACTCTCTAGGTAAAGGATCTCTGATATTTCCTTGTCCATGAAGGAAGGGACACAAGAAATTAGAGTTCTTGAGTAAAACTTCAGGGATTCCATATTAAACAAACATGATGTTTCCTACTCTGGAAAACAGATACTTAATTACTTGGTCAACAACATGTAGTCCGGGACAGTTATCCGTGCTAGTATCTGGAATGGTTGAATTTAGGAATGAACTGGGAATTCTAGGCATCTAACCTGCACATACATATCATGGGACTGATATGGCATAACACTTATTCTCTAATGAGTAAGGAAAAAAGAGAAATGCCCAATGGATAAATATGAGACATAGGCAGATAAATACTCTTGCCTTTTCATCCAGAAAAAGAAAGCCACATCATTGGTTAGAGTCATTCACCTGATGAAAGGATGCTCAAAGATTCTGTTAGCAGTCAATAAATTGAATTAGCTTTTTTCACATTAAGTATACCAGGGAAAGGAATACTAGAGGGAATGGGAAGCCTGGAGAGGCAGTAACCTCCATTCCAATTCAAGAGGATGCAGGCCTTTATAGTTAGGTCCCAACTGGCACAATGGGGTGAGGAACTGAAAGCGGCTTCTATTTACTCTCTTATTTGGTAATTGCTCCTAACCACTATGGTCTGCTGGCAGTGAAGAGGGGCAACTCTAATGGAGCAGTGCTCTTTCAGATCTGAATAAGAAATTTGTCTGCTATTAGCAGAATGGAAGACATGCTCCCCTGTGCTCTACCTAACTTTATCTGCTACTGACTATTATAGAGAGGAGGTAAAAAAATACAGAGGAAGCTCTCTTTGAATGGCATTCTGCCATCTGTAGAAGTATTTCCGGTAATCCATTTGTTCAGAAAATTAGCATTAGCTACGGAACATGAGCTGCACCTTGCATGAGTCCAACTCCTTCCGTTGCACACTTCATCATTCAATGAGCTCTGAGTAGTATTTATACAACAAGTAGTGCTTCTCTTTTCTGTTAAAAAATGAGCAAATACACATATAATCTGCCTTAAGTTTATTCTGAGTTTCATTGATCACAAAACGATTTGAAAATAGAGATTTTTCTTTTAAAAAGTAGCAGTAGCAGTAAGTAGATTAAATGAACTGTTAGTTGCTTACTTTGCTTAGTTGCTTACATTCAGTATAGTTTTCACAGCTACATCTGGATCATAGACCCTACGTCTTCACATTTGAAGATGTATTTCAGTAATGCAAGATGAATTGAATAGAAATAAGCTGAAAGTCAATGGAAAATGACAAACCTATTTACAGAAATATATTGTGAACTTTGTTGTACCTTTACTTAAACCCAAGTTAACAGATATTAATGTAATAAGAAAGAAAAGATGGCACTATAAGGGCGTATATTGAACTACACACAGTTCATATTCTCCACCCAAGAATTAAGAGTACAGTATTTTGAGATACTTGCCAAGTACACCTCTGAATGTGGAGATGGCAACACAAAAGGGACATATAATAATATCTAGTCCCAAACTGAGCCACCTAGAATGTTATCCCTTCATTACATTTTGCACCTCTTTAAAGTTAATATATTCAGCAGCCTTTACTTCTTACTGAACAAAAAGCAAAGGTGGAGAGGTGTCCAGAAGAAACAGACAACCTCAAGCCCCCACAGAAAGGGATGGGACTAAGTTAAATGAAAAAAAGATGCACGCATATTTACAAATCAAAATTGAGGGGGGGTCTTGTTTTGACCTTGGGTTGTTGCTGATATACATCCAAGGTGAAGAGTGAGATTTTGTCCATTGTACTTGGAGTGGTGAGAGTCCCTTCTGTTTCAGATGTTTAACTGGTTTTGTTTAATGATGTCTTTGTCACCTTGAGATTAGACATCTGTCATGTGCTCTACTTGGAGCTACACATGGGCACCATTCAGAAGTCTAGCACTGAGATTCTGTGGTACATTTCCAGATGTAAAACACAGAAATGCACAGCCTCCATGGGATGCTACACTACCTCAGACATAAAAAATAATAACATCCATAAACCAGTCGGAGAACACTTCAATCTCCCACGGCACTCTGTCCCTGACCTGAAAGTTGCTATACTTCTCCAAAAAAACTTCAAAAAGAGACTTGAAAGAGAAACTGCTGAGTTAGAAATTATCTGCAAACTTGGCACATTCAAACTGGGTTTAAACAGGATTTGGAATGGTTATCTCATTACAAGAAGTAATTTGCTCTGATCACCAGTTCTCACCTCCTACTCAATGGTTGTCATTAGGCCTCAAGTACCCGGCTTTTATCCACCTACCCCATTGTTATCTATGTCCTTGGATATGTATATGTTGCCTCCTATATATGTTACCTATTTTTGCTGTATCATTTCTACCAACTGCATCTGAGGAAGTGAGCTGAAGCTCCTGAAGCTTATGCCTGCTGAAATTAAATTTGCTAGTCTTTAAAGTGCTACAGAATTCTCATTGTTTTTGCTGTATACAGACTAACATGCCTACCCCTCTGGAACTCTTCTACACTACCTCTGTGGGTCATCCAAAGTCAGAGCAATATTAATTTTCCTGCAGGGCCTATCTATATTGAAGAACAAATTTTCAAGCAGGAAGAGCAGTGTCTGGTGTAGCCTTAAGCTGGGAAAGTCCCTGCCAGAGAGGGTTCAGTGGTGCCTCCCTCCATGGAAAGTGACAGAAGCTGTCAAACTCTCACTCAATTATTATATTTTTCCCAAATCTCAACAGAACGCTTATAGTCATATCCCAGGATTAACTGCAAATGTCATAACTCTCATGCAATAGATGACATTTCTCTAGAGTATTCTAATGGACTGTGCTGTGTTATGAAGTTAGGGTTTTTGTGTGTGTGTTTTTTATTTATTTTTTTTAAAGATAGATTACTTACAGTAGTAGGAATAGCGTAATTGAATGTACCAGCATTGCTAAATTTAGAGAAGGTGCACCTCTCCTCATGGTACCTGTCCCACAGCCAACCTTGCTGTTTCTTGTACTTTCCTCTCTTGGACAGATTTAGTGGTCACCCAGCATAGGTCTGGGGCAGGAAAGGAAGAAAGAAGAAGGATCCCCTTATTTCAGACCCCTCCATCATTTCATCTCCTCACCTATCTGTAGCTAGCTCATGACACTTCCTTTTTCGTCATTAGCCTCCTAGTTTACTATCAGTTACAGCCCTTTTCCATCACTAACCTCCCACTCTCTCTAACTTTTGTTCCTTTCAACATCCATCCCCAGACCCACTCAGGAGTAAAGTCAGGAAGCTTGGTTCATTGAAGACTTGCGGTCGGTGTATGGACTGTAAAATAAAAACAAACTTCTACAGTATTTAAAAATATTTTAGCAAGATAGAATGATAGAAATGACCAAACTGGATCAGACCCTGGCCCACCTTGCCCAGCATTCTGTCTCTAACTTTGGCCTGTATTATGTTCACAGCATACACACAAAGAAGTTAGCTAAAAAAAGCAAAGATATTCTTGCTGGAAGGCTGCAATGTAAAAAGACTTTATTTCTTAGAATTCAGAACTATAACGCACGAAAACCCAAGAACTGAGAGAGAAAAAACAGGCTTGCTTCCTAAGAGAGAGAGGCACAACTCCACCAGTTTGCTTTAAGATGGCTCCTTCCAGACTGACTCCCTTCTGATGATCACACTCTTTCCTATCCTGCAAGTAGGGCCAGGAAACCTCTTACAAGTTAAAGTGACAGCCTACAATTCCAACAGAATTTTTAAATACATGACAGCCTATAACAGATACTTAAAAGAAAAGTATAAGAAACTTACAGTAGACAGACGTGGAATAATCTGCCAATCTATGAAAGTTTCATCCGAACCCTTAATAGTCAGGGATTGTCCAAACCGAAGCCTGACTTTTTTCCCCTTCCAAAAATAATTTTGTATTAATAATTATAACCCTGGATATTGTTATCCATATGAACATCCAATCATTCTTTGACACTTATTAAATTCTTGGCCTCAATGGAACCCTGTGGCGATGAGTACTGCAGTCTAATTACATATTCAGTGAAAAAGCATTTCCTTTTATCCATTCTAAATTTGCTATCTTTCAATTTCATGATATGTCCATGTGTTTTGAGACAGGGAGAACAGAAGCTCTTGCCTTCTCTATGTTAGCTTTTATCAAATCCTCCGTAGTTGTCTCCTTTCTAAGGAGAAGTCCCAATCTTTTCAATCTCTGAGATTTTTCCCATGCTTTTAATCATTTGACATTTTTTTTCAGAATCCCTTCTCATTCTTCAATATCTTTAATAAGATGGAATGACCAGCGCTGTATACAGCATTCTAGATGAGGATTGAGAGTGATTTATATAAAGACATAGTATTTTAAGGATTATTTCCCACACCATTCCTTAGGAAACATCTTGTTCGCTTTTTACTGCAGTGCACACTGAGTACAGATCTTCACTAAGATGTCTGCAATGATGCTCAAGTTCTTTTTCCTAAACTGATGCAGTCAAAGCTCTCTACCGTGTATTTGGAAACATTGAACTTCATCTGCCATCACCCATTCACTTAGCATGGTTAAGTCCCTCTGAAGTTCCTTTCTGGATTCACCATTAGCCCCAATAGATAAAAAACAAATATTTCAAACTTCACATTTAAACAGTATTTATCTAGAGTACATCCTTTTAAATAAAGTAAATGATAAGTGTTTTTCCCCCCCATGTTTCTGACCACTTGTTAAAACAGATCTTATATCAGCCATCTCCATTTAAAAAATCCTGAGTCCAAATTCCACCTCTTTCCATATGGTAGCTATTGCATTCGATTAATAGCATTTGAAAAATAAATATATATATTAGGATGCCTGTAAAGAGACAGCAAACAATAAATTAACTCTAATGCTAAGGGTCTTATTGCTTAGATAATTCACTTAATTATGTCTTTGTAATGTTTATTTCTTCTCTCTGGGTGTAACACTGCACTGTTACTACTGAATCTCTTCCTATTTCCTTCAGTCCTGCTCTGCTCTAATTTTTCCAGGTCACTGATGTTTTATTCTGCTGTCTTGTGTAGTTGGGACTGTCTGTAAATTTGACTACAAAATAAACTTGACAAATTCATAAAGTAGCCATGTTCAGTGCGAAACGTCATGGAATTTTTTGTTTAGTTGATCAGTAAAATCTCTGGAAACCATACAGGCGTCCTAGACTGGTCTTACAATTAGCAAAAACTAGAGCTGCTGCACCACTGTGAAAGCAACAGCAGCATGGATTACCTGAAATTACTCTGCAAGCAGAGCAATAGTTGATGGATCACAGTGTGAGAATTATTCCCGTAAAGAAATGAAAAATAACTACGACAAGCATGCTGTGGAGAGATAAGGCCTGGTGCCTCTCACCTCACAAAATGTGACTCTTATTTACTGTTGTCTTTAACACCCAGGAATGCCTTCAGGAGACATCCTTCTCAGTGACTTCCCAGTTCCCCAGTGGTAATGGGGGGGCAGGCGATGAGGAAGTGAGAGAGCTGAGATAGCTTAGATATGAGAGGAATGGTGGTAACAGTTTTCCCTTTTGGCACTTTTGAGACACACAGATCCTGAAACTACAAGTGAATGGGGAATGAGGATTCCACTGGCTCCTGTTCCCTCTGGCAACACTGGTCTATAGCAAAATACAAGGCATCAGGAGACGGTATGTGAGTTAGGAGTACTGGCAGGGGATATTGGACAAAATAAATAGCATGTAAGAAACCTGGGAACCTGTGATTTTCCTTTACCCAGCAAATCACTGTGACAAATCTCCTATTGGTTTATATTTTGAAGACTCTCCTGGCAAGAAAAATGCACTTACCTTTTTTTGTTTGTTTGTTTGCTTAGATCCCCAACAGTCATTTTGTATATTTGCATAGTCTATCAAGCTCAAAAGATGATTTTGATCTTCTTCTGCCACCAGGTCAATAATATCCCAAATATATGTATGGTATTCTATTTAAAAATGGTCCCTTTTACTAGATTTCACCAAGACCTTCACAATGCATGCAATTATGAGTCTTTAAAACAATCCATTTTTTACATAAATGGCAAAAAATCATCAGAGATAGAGCACTTCAGAAAATTTCCAGCTGAACATTGTTCAGTGAAAGATGCCAATTTGTGAAAACTGAAACATGGGAACATGTCCATTTTGGACAAATTCTGATGGAAACCAGGTGGGTTTCCAACAGAACCCTGCCTTCTAGGTTTCCTGCCCACTTATCTGCCTGCCTCCTTAGCAGCCTGCCTTCCACACTTCCAGGCCTCCATGCTTGTGGCACCTCGCCAGCTGGGGCTCAGTGAGTCCCCAGCTCCAGGGCAGCCCCACAGGCAGACTGCCCCAAAGCTGCGGCTCCCAGGGTCGCTCACCAAGCAAACTGTCCTGCAACCAGGGCTCTCAGGCTCTTAAGGGTCCTCAGTAGCCTGGAACCTCTGGAAGCCCAAGATCCCTAAGCTTTAGTAATGACAACTGACACCATGTTATGGTTTCTTCATTTCAGAAAGCAAGATTATTGGACACTTATTGTAATTGTGCCTTTTCAAATTTCCTTACTTAAAAAAATTCTTCTGACAAATCCCATGTGTATTCTACTTCACTTTGAAGGGCAGCCTCTAGTCAAATTTTAATTTTCACTTAAAATAAAATTTAAAATTCATTTAAAATTTAAAATATGCTCCTCTTCGAGTTTTCTGTAAGAGAGAAATAAGTGTGATGGTTGATGTAAGTCTGGAAGTGCAAGAGAAATATTGAAATAGTGAGTTTTACAAACCCTATGGGGTATTTCCACAGTAAATCTCAGTGTAACGAAGTATAAGTGTAATTTGGTGCAACTGACACTTTCTTCTACCTATCTACATTTATCCATGTTACCATCTTCATGAATGCCCCCACTTCTCCATAGCTTAAGAAGCAGGGGGAGACTTTGTCTGGGCTAGAAAATCCTTGGCTTCTTTATGGTTTATATCCCCAACTTCCCCTTCCATCCTCATCAGCACTCAACTGCCTTGCAGACTTGAGGAATGGGGCTCCCTGGCTGATTGCTTGGAGACAAGGGTACAGCATAAGGTTATTGGCTTCAGCACACACAAATGGAAATTAATAAACCCTTCACCAAGCTCCTGTCCTTGGATTAGAGTAGAAGCAAGTTTTTGGACCTTGCCATGGGCATCATACCAGGTGCATTTTCCCTTACTTTATTAGTGTGGGGCTCTTTTTGCCCACCTCCCTAGAAGCCCAGTGATTAAGCTGGGTTGTAAAATTAATTTTGTCACTTCTTTACAGGGGCCCAAAGCAGGCACTCATTCTATAGGGGGTTCTGATTTCCTGATAAATGGGAATTGGAAACAGATTAAGCGAAGGGATCTCCTAAAAAAGCTGGGAAATAGGGTTAGGACTCCTAATATCCAATACAGTAAGCCTGTTCCCTACTTTAACTGACACCTTCTTAAATATTCTTGCTTCCTAAGCCTTGTCTAGACTAGTATTTAAAAGTGTGCTAACTAACATGTTTTAGGAATCTAGTGTAGACAAGGCATGCTGCCTCTAACATGCTGAACTGGTTGAGATAAAGTCTAGGGGGAAGCCATGTTCTTATCTAGCTAAAATGATTTTTTCACATTATGTTAATTAAAATGTCTGATTTTCATAACTGCACATGCATGTGTGCACTAAATATGTATATAATTTATGCTGTCTTCATTTAAGAACACAGTTTCTGTGATCATGTGCATAATGTCTGGTAATTGCAAGCAAAATTACCTGCATTCACAAAGGAACCATGTTCCCAATGATATCAGAGGACTTGCACCTAAATACATGAACACAACAATTTCAGTCTCATTTCACATGCCATTGCATTGTTTTCATTTGTTTCTACTAATTACTGAGGTTACTCTTCAGCTGACAAGCCGACATCATGCAGAAGGAAAGCAGGAATGATTTGGAGCTTCGGAACTAAAAAGGATACAGCCAAACAGCAATAACTATTGATTCAAAACTGTACTTTATTCCACAGTAACAATACACCATATCTCCCGCCACCAATACTATCACAGACAATGATATTTTCTAATCATTGTAATACTGTATTGCAGCAACTACCCATTTAATGTTTGTCTTGAGTATTCTGCCTCACTAAATATATGTCCTTAGAACACTTTACATATTTAGACTATCTTTGACTTGCACTTTCTCTAGTCATTTTCTCATTTAGCTTGAATTGCAATAATTTTAAATCTTAAAGTTTGGCAACATACAATAGTCAAGAACTCTGTCATGATCTTATGACCAATTCCTTTTAGCTTTCTGTCTTCTGTACACACAACCTAACTTCCTTTATAGAAAGAAAGAATATAACTTCTTTCTTTCTATGAATATGTTCAAACCTAGCCCAAGCACATCTTGATTTTCTGTGTGGGAATATATCAGGTTTTAAAACCAACTGAAAGTGGCAACACCAATGAAGCACATTGACAATGAATATTTCTTAAGTCAAAAGGAAGTATGCAAATACAAGTTAAAAAAAAGTCTCCAAAATACTGTTGGTGGAAACTATAATGTTCCTGAATTAACAGCAAACTCGGCAATTATATTTTTTTCAAGACGAACAAAATGTTTTGAGTTAATCTCCAGCTTTTTCCTCCTCATGCCCTGGTATATTAGTCCAAAACAGACTTCTGGGCTTTTGGCACAGAAGAGAGTTCGAGGTGCAGCCCCAGGATAGAAAAAGAAATTGGGGGCGGGGGCTGTAGGGTGTGGAGAGGAAGAAAAGAAGAGAAAAAAGTATTTTGAAAAGTAGAATGGCAGTGTATACTATTTTAATAAAATGGATGACCCAGTTGGCGTGTGGCCGGTAGTGACCAATCAAACCAAAGCAGTCATGCCTCCACATTCCATGTAATCTAAAACCAAATTACTTGTATAGGTAATATGCCTCAGAGTCCTCAAATAAATTTTCAAAAACATCAATTTTAGTCCTTTAGATTGTGTCAGATTATGAATATATAGGAAAGTGATTTTGTAAATCATGTTTTTCAATTTCTTTAGTCATTACTCAAATTAACAGGGGGCTTGTTGCTTCTTTTCAGAAATGTCTAATTTACATTTTTAAACACTCAAGTACTTACTAATAATGAAAAAAATAAAGGATTATTTTGGAAGGCACTATGAGTCAAGCAATGGCTACTGCAGATCTGTCATTAGATGACAATATTTTCACCTTAATTTGCAACAATCCTACGGCCTTGTTTGCCCCCCCGAAAGCAATAGCACAAAGCTATAGCACTACACACTGCAATTTGTTTATTTATTTAAATTATAAAAGCCCCTCTGCACATGGCTCAACACTAGTCTCATAATGTATTACTTCTATTCATTATTTCTTAAGCGCCTAGTGTGGTGACTATTTAATAACCAGACAAGTCTATTGTATTTCTTTAGAGGTGGAAAGAAGAACAATCCTTAATAAGCAAAACACTCCCCCTCTTATCCATCCCACCCTACTCTCTTCAGGAAAATATCTTGGAAGGGAGCATTATGGATTTCTTGGGACTGCTAGGGAAGTCAACAACAGGAGCAAGAACAATTCAAACCAAAACCTCAAGAATCTTCTTCTAACTTATCAGCATAATCTTTGTGTGGATTGAACTTCAATCAGCTCACTCACATTCAAGTCCATTTACTGTAGATACTGAGAAAGCATGGATACTACACCATCTGGCCCTCATGAAAAGAAGACATATAGCTGAGTGTAATCTGCGTAGTAATAACATCACACATCTAAATTCTCCCTTGGTTCATAAATATACTGAGCAAGAGGGATGATGAAATTGAGCCTACAGGACCATTCATATGCATTCAAGGCTATTTTTGGATATCATTCTTGCTAAAGGGGGGGGGAAATGAAAGTCCTTCCACTGAAAAAATTGCTCCCATACATTCATAGATAAAGAGAAACCAGTTGCATTTTAATAGCGTTCTAAAAGCTAAACAAAAAATATCACCTGAGTTAGTATGAAAGAGGAAAATCTATGACCTTCTTGGGAAGCTTATTACCTGTCTAAAAATAAAAATGTGACAGATATAACAGGTCTGGGAACTGGTTACAGCTGAAGAAGGAAGTACTCTCTTTTTCTCTTCACTTGGTGCTTCTGACGCTGAAATCAGTGCTGTGGGGAGTTGATAGCAGGACATTCTTCCTGAAGGGACTTTACCTTTGGAATTTGTTCTTTGCTTTGTTCACTGGAGCTTAGATTTTTAACTCTCCTGGCATATCGCAATTTCTTCCATTTTCCTCAGACATTTGGGAACGACAGGATGTATGTCTGATCCTGCTCCCACTGACCACCATGGGTGTGCAATAAAGCACAAAGTTGGTTTGGATCCACAGTTTTATTACAATTTCATTTGTTATTTGTAAAGGTAAAAACAAAGCAAAAAACCCCAATATCTCCAATAAATATTGACCTAGTAAAGGAAGGAAAGAAAATGATTTCTTTTTTCCAGACCAGATATTTATTTCCAGTGCAGTCATCAGGTGAAGGTTGCACATTGTAAAATGCCATTAGAAAGCAGCGATTGCTTGAAAACAATTATTGGTTTTCGGAAAATAAAACAGAAGTTGTATGATGCAAATCATATTTATCAGATGACCATGAGGACAAAATCTTAGTGTAAGAGAAAAAAATCAGAGAAACTGAGAATTAAAATTTGAGATGGGTAATATTGACCAAGATTTACTTTTACTTCATAGCATTTTTTCCCCTCTGCAAGTCCTCAAGACAGAAGTCATATTAGTCCAAATATTAGTCATGTAAAATATTAATGGTTTAAGCTTTCTCATCGCTTCTTCTAGGTACTCTATTATATGTCTGATAGTATTCTACATTGTCTTTTTTTAATCAAATAGTTATAGCAGAGTGCTCAAAAGAAACTGACAAAATATGGAAAAAATTATTCCTGAAGCAACACAATGTGCTGTTGACTGGTATGCTAGCTATTATGCACATGTATTATATGCTGATACTACTATCCATAATATATATTCCAAGTATTTAAGTACACACATTATTAAGCATTAGTATAGCAGTGTTATGGCCCAAACTGGCCTGTGCCTTTGTTATAAATCTGTACATTTATGTTAAGAATACTGTAAAACTTTGCTGAAGTAGACAGCTTGGCTTGAGTAGACAGGAAAATAAAGTATCAAGACAGATGAAGATTTCCTCATGGCAATAGGAAAGTTTTACTCACACAAACCAAGGAGGGGTCCTTCCTGCCTGGAATGACAGGGTGCACCTGGAATGCATTTGCTCAGAACAAAGATCAGGGTGCATCATAACCTGGACTGCATGGGTTCAGAACCAAAGCTAAAGGGGTATCCCATGATCCCAGAAACAAGGTAAAAAGTTAATTAACTGAATCCAGTTTCAGGTGACATGTATAGTACCTTTTACTGGTAAACAAGTAGGGTATAAAAGGATGGTTTTAGGTATGTAACTCTGATGAGCACACTTTCTGCATAAGGTGAATGTAACATTGCTGCTTGGAACTGCTCTTCAGAGAATGGTATCATAATGTACCATATTAATAAACCTGACTGATATTGGATATTTTGTCTTGAATATATTTCATAACAAAATAATGAACCAAAGTGTGGTCAAGCAATTGACTTTACAATTTATCAACAATGCTATTATTTATTATAAGCAGAGCTGGTAGCAAAGCCTATTTTTAGAGTCATACAACACTTCTCATTATAAGACCCTGTTTTCAGTTGCTTATATGTTAAACATTTGGGGGTGAATCTTGATGTGCCAAGTCTTTGCCTCAGTCTGAATTTTTAGGGGGAAGTTTCAGCAAAAAAGCCATTTCTGGGAATGAGGGTAATGGAAAATAAGTTGCTTTGATCGCATTAAAAAAATTCTTGAGACCTCTTATTTGGGCAGATCTAAGGTCCTCAGACTTTGGATCAGTGACTTGAAATTTGGTAGTGAGTTGCCTTTGTGTCAGGGATGTGCCTTTTGCCATCCCAGTGAAAATAGGCCCAAATTTGGTGAAGCTATAAGGCTTTGAAAAAATAAAATCACAGTTCATTTAGTAGAGATGTTTGATGTTAATAGCTCAAATATCCAGAGATTCCATCCTCACTGAGAAAGCTTCAGCCTCTCCCAATGCCTAGATGCACATGCATCATCCCCTCACAGACTAATTGAGCATACTGCATCTCCTCACATCTCCATGTGTGACCATACTGTTCATGAGACAGTCCCACGCAGCAACTGAGCATGCACCATCCTCTACTTATGATTGGGATGACAAACCTGAGAAGATGATATTGGGACAGAAGAGGTATAGAAAATGGGACAGGAGCAAGGAGCTGGGACATTTTGGAGGGCACAGGAAAAGTGGGACCAAGCTGGGGAGGGGAAGGAGGAATAGGGAGAAGATCTGTGTCTACTAGAGCACTCCTTTCCAGATACTGGAATGCAATCCAAGATTCTTGAGTCTCACCATTCCTCTGCTATCAGCAAAGATCTGTGCAAGCCACTTGAAAAACATATACCTCATTGCCCTCTAAGGCTGGTTCACACAGATGATGAGAACCTACTACTATCATCAGTTCATCTGTAGTTCAAATGGCAGATGTCTGTGTGATGGATCTAAAGGTCTCAACCCTCACGATGAACCATGTGGGACTTTATATGATGCCATTTGGTGGAATTTCTGGTTTTTTTATTTTTGTTTTTTAAGCCTAGGAAACTACATACAAGAAATAAGTCAGAAGAACATCATTAAAGTTGCAAAATCAAGCATTGAAAAGTTAGGTAATGCAAGAATTAATGTATCCTGTGCAATCTTAATTTACCCCCTTTATGCATGTACATTGTGATACAGTCTTTAATTACATGATCATATCCAATTTCCCCCCTAATGCCCCTGTTTTATGCAATGCACAGGATAGACCTATTCTGGGTTCTGATCAGGCTGTGTTGTGAAGGAGACTGTTGTCCACAGAATCCAGATTCATATTTCCTGAAAAAATTGAAAGGTGTGTAATGAATGAGTCAGGAAGAAAAAGGTAGGTGTTATAACACTTAAGGCAGATGAATGGTGTCCTAGAGAATTGGATTCTAACCCAGCCTCTGTGACACTAGTCAAAGTCATTTATATGATTTTTTTTTTCCTGAGGTGGTCACTAATTGTATGTTCCACATTTTCTAGGTGCCCAGCTGGAGACCCTGGGGCCTCGTTTGCAGAAGTGCTGAGCACTCACAAACACAAGTGAAGTCAATGGGAGCTATGCTCACAATATATGAAATGCTATGTAATGCTAAGTACTCTGAAAAATCAGGTTCTAGTCAACTCAAATTGGGCACTAATATTAGTGGATAATTTTGACTCATCCCTGTGTCTCAGTTCCTCACCCATAAAACAGGGAAAATAATGCCCCTTCACCTCACAGGGGTTTATTGAAGATAAATCCACTAGTATTTGTGAAGCACTCCGATATTGTAGTAATGAGCACCACAGAAAAGTCCGTGAGCTAATTATTAATTTGAACTTCAGAGCAGGGTTTGCATAATGTGCAGTAAATAAGGCCTATGGCCACACATCAAACAAAATACTGAAGAGCTGCTCGTTGAGTAATCACCATCTATTCTGTACTTTGAAGGAGGCAGGGGTCCTTTGGAAAAAATAGTATGTGATCATTTAATTTAAGAATATATCATAATGCATATGCCTAAAGGGGCCAAATTAATGTAGCACAGGCAACTTTAATTCTGGCTTTTCCAAATTTTTGAGTACTTGACTTTGCAACCTCAATAGTATTCTTTTAATGTAGTTTTTCATGGGTAATTTTAAAGGTAGTCAAACATATTAATGGGAACGAAAGATGTGATCTGGAAAACTGTGGTTTTATAATTAACGTGCACAGAGACACAGGCACTACTCCCATCGAAATCTAGTACCTGCTGTCTGACATCAGAGCTCTCCGGCTCTGTCCTCCTCACCTCTTTCCCTTCACATATCATTCCATTTAGCTTAGCCATCTGAACTAAAGCAAAACAAAATTGTGAAGTCAACATGATAATTTCTGCCACTACAATGAGCGCTCCGCTTCCCCCTACATTTTTTCTGTCTTGTCTATTTAGTTTGCAAGTTCCTCAGAGCAAGGACTGTCTACTATTGTGCCGTACAGTGATCTTGGTTGGTCTCTAGGACTACTGTAATAAACCTTAATTATTAATAAAATAATAATGTGCTATCCATCAGTGTAGGTAAGGTGCAAAGTACCACGTTTAATTTATTTTGGAATTAGTTTAGAAACTTCTGAGATGTCTGTAGGCAGTGAACTTCTACATTGCTTTTCAATTAGAAGTTTTGGGGTCATATCTGACCTTAGATTGCAAGTAGGGTTGGGAAATCAGACCAGACAAAATTAGAGTTTTTATGTTCCTTATCCCCATTTGCAATCATGAATTTGAACCCTTGGATCCCACAGAAATGGCACAGCAGCTACTACACTTCCTCCTCCCACCCCTGGCCACACCAGCGGCTAGTGAAGATGGAACATGTCCAAAGTGTTCTTATGCTACAGCAATTTGCAGCTGTTGGAATAGATCCTGGGTAACTAGAGTAACATGGACTGTGCTGTTTTAAAATGCAGCAGAGTGGGGGAGGCCAGCCCTGTAATAATGGCCACTTTTGCACCCTCACTCCTAAAATATACCAAACACTTCTCTGGATTATGCAATCCAGGGTTATGTGAGAAACATTACTAAATGTATAGTGATTGCCACATTTCCCTATTCAGTCACTGTGTTACCAGTATCTAAATTATTTTGTGTTTTGTACCACTCACACAAAGCAACTGTAGACGGGTTAACTCAATGCTGGAGCACCCTCTCCTGGCTGGGACTAGCCTAGCAGGCTCATCTAGTGCACACTGACAATAGTTGCTCTGGCCCTATGATGGTCTGCCTTTTCTCATGATTCAGTCCTTCAGCCAGGGGTCCAACAAACAACACCTCCCAAGGCTTCTCCCTTGGTTCATACCATTGTTACAGAGTCAGCCACAGGAACTTGCTCCAATCCTGTGAATTCCAGGTATCTTCATTTTCTAGGGCCCAGAGTGTGACTGATGAGTTCTTGCCTGTGTCCCTGCAGCCCCTCAGACTGCAGGCCAAAAGCCCCTTAGACTTCAGTGTGACCGCTGCTTGGGATTAACTGCCTCCAGCTTCCTCCTGGCTCAGGACAACCCATCTCTGGCCCCAGGTTTCACTGCCCACGGCCTCCCAAGCTTCCTCCCAACTTAGGACCCTCCAGTTCTGGCTTCAGAGCTCCCAGATTACTCACAGCCTTAAACCCGAGAGAGGAAACTCCGAACTACCTCTCACTAGGTTTCCTCCCTGGCCTTCCTTCACTGCCCTGTCGTCTTTCCTTTATGAAGGCCAAGCTTGTCTCCAACTGGGTTTGACCTCCAATTATGTCTAATACCCATCCAGTGCCCCACCCCAGGGGCCTAATTGGTCTAAGGCTCCTGTTAACCCATGGTTAAACAGTATGGGATTTATACATCCCATCACATAGATAAATGACACACTAAGTTTACTATTTTGATGCACCTATGACTATGCCAAGTAAAATGTTCTCATAATTTATTATACTTTATATCTTGAAAACTCTCTGCAGCTATTTCGCCTCCACAATTTACCAAAACAAGCTACAGCTCTGAGGATAATAGTTTAGCCATCCGCTCATCCTATCATCATTCAGCCTGTTCCCAATTCAAAGCTCTACACAAGAATGTTCAAAAGCAATCATCACTGAAAAACATTGATACACCAACAATCAGACACAGAAAAATCTGGATGAGGCTTTGATTTTGTCAGATATCCAAAAATACAGTAGACATCGATGAGCTAGTAAATGCCAAACAACTATGGAAGTAAAGTATTTAATTTCCTCCAGATCAGTGTTTCAGCTGATATAGGTATAATTTACTATACACAGTGGTAACTTTGAACAGTATGAGTTCAACTGTTCCTGTTTGTCAGATCTGAAATCAGCTTTGGCCAGCAGCCTATTTAGACAAAGACAATGGAGTCATTTGTGAAAGTGACTGATCCACTGAGAGGAAGAAAAGAAGATAATAAGCCTGACATCTTACATAGTTGAACTAAGACTCCAGTTGCTGTATAATAGTTGACTCTGCAGGGTTCTATTGTCAAAAAGCCTGAAATGTTGTTTCTATACTGTGCTAATAGTCAGTTTAAAAGAAAAGGGACATCAGTGATAAAAGGAAAATATGTGGAAAAACAAAAAAGGAAGTTGTACCACTTGATCACCGTGATTGGGGGCATTCCTAACATTTACTCATAGATACCTTTGAATACCATTAAAGGTATCATGGAGATGAGTCAAAACAAAAGAAAGTGAAAGAGGAAAATAGACAAAGATTACTGAAGTTACACAAAGAGGACAAATTAGGAATTTTCTGTTTATCTATTCAGAAATATGTATGCTAGCAGCTTAAATAATCAGCCAACATATTCTCTAGATGACTTGTTTCCACTTCAGTCATGTCTGCAAAACTTAGAAGAATGAGCAATTAAAACACCCCCAAAAAACAAAAAAACAAACACCAGAATCTCCTGATTCACCCCATTTCCTCTAACCCAAGAGACACATATAGGAAAGCACCTATAATTAGATACTGTGCAATGAGAATGGTAAGAATGAAGATATATGGACAGATCTGTCAAAATGAAGTATCTGTCACTTTACTGACTTTGTTTAAAATACAACACTCTAGTTTCCATATTGTTTCCAGTATAAAGTATATTTTCAGGGACATTGTGTGTCAGGCAGACATATAAGAGGGTGTCTTGTTTGTTTTTTTTAACAATTACAAAGGGATTTGTGCATCTGTAGAACACTATATTTTATCACTTATACAAATAATCCAAAAGAAGATTAGGACAAATCCACAGGTCCATTTGGTAGGAGTGATCCTTGAAATTCATCTACTTAAAATTGTAATAAATATTTGAAGTTTGAAAAATCATGTTTAAGATCAAGTAGAACGCATATCCGCAGACATGGATGCCCATTTTATATCTACACTGTATATGCACTGTATTGGTGTAACTAAGCTTTCTCATAAGAGACTCCTTGTTTCTTCTTACCATACTCTTCATACAAATAAAGATGATAGATAATGAGACACTTCATTAAAATCATAATCACACTCAAATAAAATATTTTTAAAGTCCATTTTAAAAAGGAAAATCCTCTGTTTCTACTACAGAAAGAGAGCAAAAAAGTCTCATGGAAGAGATAGGTAGCTGGAAACAATTTTCAATGTCTATTTCGTGATAAAAAAAACAAATACTTAAGGGGCCATCATTGTCTATCATGTTGGCTCTAAAGCCTACAAATAAAATAAATATGAGTGTTTTATATATACTATATGCTATCTGAAAGCACAATTGAAAAGTATGTATTGATAGATGTGAAATTAGCCTTTATCAGAGCAACCAATTCTTACAATTTATAAACCAATATCTTGTAGTAGACCATTAAAAAAAAATCAATCAGCTAAAACAACATACATGATAGCAAAAGCTTAAGCAATTTAAATATATTAGTGGAAAATAATTGCAATGGCATTCCATTTGTCCTGTTCAGAGTCATGGCTTGTCAGGGGGCCTATTTTTGGCAAGCAGTATATTAAAGAAAGAACTGAGAGCACCTAGGAAAAAAGTAATCTGCTTTCAAGTGTTATGAAACTGGATCAGGGAATGTTCTTAAATGCTAGGTTAATCCCTTATTAAAAAGGGAGGATAGGGAATCTCCTCAGAAATATGTTTTAATACTGCAAAATGGCACACATTTTATATATAAATTTTGTAGAGTTGTACACAGAAAAAAAAAACCACTTGCCATGCAAATATTACAGAAACTTTTTTTTTTTTTTTTTTTTTAAAGTAAACATTATGACTATATTAATTGTAGAGTCAGAGTGTAGCACAACAAGGAAGTTTTCTAAGCAAGGAGCCAGGTCGGGTATGGGTGTCCTGACAAATATAGGGAAATGAGAACGTGCTCCTTGAGAAGAAAGGTTTCTTTACATCAACTAGAGGTACAAAATATCCACATTGGGTACATCAAAATCCCCAAATGAGGAAAAGGAATGAAAAGACAGAATCAGTAACTATCTGCCAACAAAGTTAACACCAAATATTTAACCGGTTTCCAGTGTATTAATATTAAATTAACATAGATCTATAGTAATGTCCAAAATGACACCCAAAAAAAAAATCTCTCAAAGACTAGTTTTGCTCTGACTTTTCTGAAATGTGGGTGTCTTGCGGAGTGGTTTCTGGACAGCTAGCAATCATATTAATTGAAGGAACAATCAATCTTTGCTGAAACCAACTGCAGGCAAATTGGCACCAATTATTCCCATATATCTGTTCCTGGCACTTAGTCATATTAAGGAGGTTGAAATTTAACCTTCTTTTGGACAGGTGGAGAGAAGTTCACGAAAGAAGTTACCTGCCAAGGAAAGACTTCTTAAAATGAGTAGAATCCCACAAGTAAAACTAACATCCACCATCTACTTTCCTCAAAATGTATAAAGCTGTGGGACATCCGTCAAGCTAGGATGATAAAATGTAGAAAGATAAATAAATAATACATAACCCAGTATCTTCAAGGTGGTGGGTTGGGTTTTTTGTTTTTTTTTTTGCACTTATTCTTCTTCTATTTCCCTCTCTTTCTTCTAGAAATACTCCTCTTTTTTGCAGTCCTGATTTTGAGAGTCTCTAAACCAGATTTTATATATATCTTTCACTCATTCTTTGTCTCTTTCTCATTGACCCATTTCCCTGCCTCTCCCAGGTTAGGTAGTAGTTGCTTACACTTTCTCCCATGTCACTTTTCTGTCGCTCTCTGGGTTGTTTTTGTTTTCTCCTCTCTTTCCTTCCCCACTGGCTCTCTTTCATGTTCATTTTTCCTCAGCTCCCTTTTCTTCACCATAGCTGTCCCAATTGCCTTCACCTCCATTTCCTTCCAATTTACCTCATTTCCTTCTCTCTTCCTGAATGGTTCTGTGAAGGAAAGGAATGTTAGCTAGTTTTTCCTTCCATGCTGCCTATGCACAACACGACACAACCATGCTGAGCAAAGGAATGGAGCAGCATAGGAATGTGCCCTTTAACACAGGGGGAGGAAACGGACATAGTCGTGGTCTGTCATATGGGACCCTATGCACCATATGGCATCCCGCTTGAACACAGATTAATGAGATTTTCCAAAAGTCAGTGAAAAAGGGGACTTGTTTTCCACAAGCTTATGGCTTCTATAAATGGAAAATGGTCCTTGGTTATCATTTAAACTTTTATCTGTAATGCCCAATACCAACCCCTTCTTGCCAACTCTAAATACATGTACTGATCAGAGCCGGCTTATAGATTTTTGGGAAGGCACATGACCAAATATTTTGCAGCCACCTCTTTTAAAAAGTCATTACATTACTAACAAAGGCTGGTCTGAGGGCTTCAGAAGAATTAGTGAGATGATTCTTTGAGTCACCAGAGAGGTCAAAGTGCC
Source organism: Emydura macquarii macquarii (assembly GCF_026122565.2). Classification (NCBI taxonomy): domain Eukaryota; kingdom Metazoa; phylum Chordata; order Testudines; family Chelidae; genus Emydura; species Emydura macquarii. Next base: position 17,346,188 of record NW_027131527.1, on the reverse strand, counting down.
AGAGCTTGGAAGATTGCCTTCCAATATTTGTTCTATATTATGGGATTATTTTCTAATCAGTCACTTTTTTATTCTTCTTTGCATAATATAACAAGCAAACCAAGAGGCTAATTTCAGCTCTGATGTAAGTGGTTGCGACCTCATAAAAATGGGTGAAATCTTGGCCCCACTGAAGTTAATGGGTTTTTATCATTGACTACAAAGGAGCCATTATTTCACTGAGTTTGTGCTCAGTTATGGAAAGGCTGAATTTAGCTAAGTGTCCCTTTTGAGGACAAGAATGTGGGGAGAAAGAGGAGGGGATAAAAATAAATTGTGTAATATATAGGAAAGAGGCATTAATGGGTAAGGTGGGTCAAAAGCAGTGTTTCTCATCACTTTCAAAAGCACACAACTTCTCCGTTAACAAAACCGTACAACACTATACCTGCTCTCATTTCCACCTATCTCCTTCCTACCCTCATTTTAAAATTGTTATTTCCCCTCCTCCCCAAATCATCAAAATAAAATCACTTTTGGTCTCAGAGACAGCATGGAAACAGCCCCAAAAGGATTTTTTTTCCCCCCAGAAGGTGTACATATCCTGGAAAAAGCCATTGTGGAGCACCTTTTCTCCACAGGGTATGCAAGAATTTCTTGCAGCAGCCTCTTCATGACTTGCTCCTGTTACAGAATGGAAGACTGGTAGTGCTAGTGTGTTTAAGATCTGTGGATGAGGAGCTGTTATAGGAAAAATTAACTAGTTCTGTGGCTAAGCAGACAAAGAATTAATACTAGATGATTTTCTTTTAGGTTTATTCTATCTTGAATAAATTAATTACTGGAAAGAAATTTCAGTTTGCTTTTAACTACTAACAGCAGATTTTCAAATGGTATTGCCTGAAAAATCTGTAATGAGGTTTTCTATAGAACCGGTAACACTGGCTCTTGCTTAATGTAAGGGGGCATTATAAAAAGTATAAAGGTAATCTTGAGAATGCTTATTGTAATAATATTTTGAGTTAAAAACATTCACTTTTTTCTGTGCATCAGTCTACATCAGTTTTACTTATTTTGACAGTTTAGAGCTTTAATGAGAGAAGGCTATCACATACCAGGACTTCATACTGAGATAATGTCCTGAATTTTAAATCTGTTCAAGCTACCAGGATGCAAAAATTCAATGAATGTTAAACGCTTAAAGGTTGTTTAAAAAAAAAAAAAAAAACCCCAAAAAACCCCACTAGCCAATGTGATTGAAGTTGTCTCCTCCTGACAAACAGGTGGGGAGGTGTTTTGCATTTTTTCCTTATTACAAAAATTCTTAAATAAATAGTTTGACTGAGGAGAATCGCAATAGGTAATTCTACAGTTAGTATTTTTTTTCAAAGGAAAAGAATATCAATCATTGTAGGGATGTTTTTATTCTCAGTTTCTGAGTGTGGTGCAAATGAGCAATGCTTCATTGCCATCAACTAATGATTCAAGTTTAATGAGACACCTACAAATGATACCAAAATGGGCTCGATCTGACTTTTTAAAAGATATACAATTATGCTTAAAATCCTAAAACATTAATACTATATGTCCCAAATGGCTATATATATGATTACTGGTACTATAGCCATATACTATTAGTGAAATCTACATGACTAGAAGTGAACAATTTACTTAAATTGATATTTATTGCTTATTTTCCCTTCCTTCCCTCACTTTTTCTAATTACACTCTCTCTCTCTTTGGAATGTATTTAGCAAAGATACATAGAAAAATAAAGTTTCATTCTTTTGAAAAGAGAAAGTTACTCAACCCTGTGCAGTAACTGAAGTTCTTTGAGATGTGTCCCCCTATGGGTGCTCCACTGTTGGTGCAGACTGGAAATCTTTACTAGCTATGCCTATCATGCGCATCTTCCCTTTCTCGCACTATGTGCAGGACATATATACATATATATATATATATATATATATATATAGAGAGAGAGAGAGAGAGAGAGCACTGTGCGGTCTGACTGCCCCCACTTCCTTCTGTGCTTCAGAGCTTATGTTTTCAGCTCCAAAGCAGAGGGGAGGAGGGTGGGTAGTGAAGCATCCAGAGGGGGACACATCCTGAAGAATCTCAGTTACCTCACAGGGTGAGTGACCTTTTCTTCTTCAAGAGATGTCCCTATGGGTGCTCCAATGTAGGTGACTATAAAACAGTGCCCCCTAGTTGAAAGGCTGGGGCTTCACACCAACATGTACTGCTAAGGATAGGACAACATGTCCTAGGAGAGTATGTGTTTTGGCGTCATATATAATAGCATAGTGTCGGATGAAAGTGTCTGTTGATGCCAAGGTGACAACCTTACAAATATCATCAATGTTGGGACATTATTAAGCAAGGTAATTGAGGTAGATTGTGTGGAATGTGTTCTGATGAGGTAGGAGGTTGTCTATCATGGAGTTTGTAAGATAAATGTACACACACAGAGACATTGTTTAGATATAGCAGTGCTTCTGGATCTTTTGGTGGCAGAGAGGAATAATCATGGTGATTTCCGGAAGGGTTTAGTTCTGTCCAAATAAAAGGCTAAAGCACACCTCATGTCTAGGGTGTATAGAGCTGCCTCCTGTCGATTACTGTGTGACTTCAGGAAGAAGCAAGGAAGGTGTATCAGTTGATTGAGGTGAAAAGAAGTTGGGTCTTTGGGTTAAGAATCTTGGATGTGGGCATACTATAACTTTGTCCTTATAAAATACTACGTATGGTGGATATGCCATGAGGGCCACAATTTCATCCACCCATCTAGCAGAGGTGATGGTGACAAGAAAGGCCATTTTCATTGATAGGTGTATATAAGGATAGGTTGCCATTGGTTCAAACAAGGGTCTAGTCAAAGGAATAGGCTGGGGTCCCAGGCTGGGGACAGGTCCTATATATGGGCATAGAGATTTTGCGTACTCCTCAAGAAGCATTTCATGAGTGGGTGCGTGAAGACAAAATACCCATCAATGGGGGAGTGAAAGATACTGATTGCAGCCAAGTGTATTCTAATAGAGCTGTTGGCCAGTCCTGACTATTTAAGGTGTAGAATATAGTCAGGAATAAGGGGCAATTATAAACCAATGAAAATATAATGTATGTCAGAGCTAAAACTGATCATACAGGGCACCAAATACAGTAAGCTTTAACACTCAGCACCATGAAAGTGACAACAATGTGTATTTCATTATGTGCAGAGAATTTTTAGCACAAAGTTTAGAAAAAGACAAAGGAACAGGTGATCAACAAAATATGAATACTTCTCAACACTGGTAAATGTTGAGTAGTAAGTGACTGGCTTATGTAGATACAACTGTCTATGTTAACCAGGATTTAGTAGCTGTTGAATTTGGTAATGCTGAGGAGCACTAGAAATAGTTATTAGCTTTGACTGCCTTGAATTTACAAAAATACGTGTTTAGAGTATATGTGCCATATCCTTTATTCAGCTGTCTATGGTACATTAGGTAGAGGAAGCTTACAGAAACAAGCATCCCTCCTCAACCTGAGCAGCTGAGAACCCTGACCCCATTTTATTCTTCATCGTTTGCCTTGTTGGTGCTATAGGTAAACCCTCAGATAAATTCACTAAGGAATCTGTGTCAAAGATTTTGGAGAGACATTGAATCTGAACTGAGATCTAAGTTTAAAAAAATAAAATCAGAAATTCCTAAATATTATCTGAGTGGAGTAGGGATTCGCTGGGGATGTCCCTTTCTCATTTGATGGTGAGAGAAACTATTTCACACTTGATGGATGTTATCTTCTCAGTGAAACTCATGGCTCAGCTTTGGTGCTATTGGTTAAAAGATTGTATTTTGGACCTCAGGGCCCTTTTTACGGTCACCCTGGTCCCAGCTGTAAGTAACTGTAAGTAACTGTAGAGGTTCTGTGCTTCCCTGGATTTCATCCCACATGCCTGAGGCCTCTATCCAATGCTCACTGAAATCAACAGTAAGACCTTATTCATTTTGATGAGCTTCAGATAACTCCTAATTGCCACGTGCAATGACTGACATTAAAGAATCTGACATTTACCAGACAGTAGTGTCTGATATGCTGATATTTTGTACCAAAACTACAGGAAAATATCCTAGTATTGCAGATGCCTCTGTGTGGTTATCATGGGTAAATTATTAGTTATTCATAGATTCCAAGGCTAGAAGGGACCATTGTGATTATCTAGTGTGACCTCTACAGCATAAGCCATAGAAGTTCCCTAAAATAATTCATAGAGAATACCTTTTAGAAAAGCACACAATCTTTCTTTAAAAATTGTCATTGACGGAGAATCAACTGTGGACCCTTAGTAAATTTTTCCAATAGTTAATTACCCTCACTGTCAAAAAATTATGCCTTATTTCCCCATCTGAATATGTTTAGTTCAGCTTCCAACCAATGAATATTCATTTTTATTAAGAGGGACTGACTCTGGGAAATGAGAGAGTTGAGCAGACATAACCAGCTGTCAGATGTATACCTCAGGATCCACATAAGCATCTGTACCTGAATACAACAAATTAGAGAAGGTTGTGCCTGAAAGCTCTGCAGCACAGATATTGATTGGAAACAGGACTTGGCCCTCTGAAACAATATTGTGAAGACTGGTACATCCTGAACTACAAGAGCATTGTAAGATTTCGTTTTCTAAAATGCATCTTTACACTCTTTTTACACTTAAAAATGACTTTTCATAAATGAACTCTTTTCCCACACATTTTTTTCCTCACAAGAAATACATGTTGATTAAACTGAAGAAAATAATCAGTATTTCTATTTTGCCATTTTTTAAAAAACTTTAAAGAAAAAGCTAGCAAGCGTTGTTCCTTCCTTTCACTCAATAGTCTTCACCCACCTTCACAAATAAGATGCCATACATACTGATATGAACCAGTCAGTGATCTGCACATCAGAAAACTTTTACCACGTGCTGTTACCACATACTGTAGTTTGCTGGCCTAACAAAGCATTTTGTTAATCATGAAACAAAAATTGAAAAGTAAAACAGAAGGGACAATATAGTAAGGCAAAGATTAACAGCAAGTATCTTTAAAAATTGAATGAGTTAAGTCATATATATCAACCATCTTGTGTGAGTTATTCACTCCTAACGGCTTTATTGCTATGAAACTCCTTTAAAATCCATTAATATTTCAAGTCTTACAAAAGAAAACCTTCGAATTGAAACTTATTCATGAACTTCAATTCTTTTAATTTTTTTTTGTTTTTCAACCTAAGCCTAATTTTTCTGAAGATTTGTGCTTTTGCACAATTAATGCACTTAATAAGAACTTCCTATGCCTCCTGAAATTAATACACTTAATAAGAGCTTCCTATACCTCCTGAAAGGCATCAGGGATAAAATAATACATTTACCACCACTCTCTCTCTCATACAGTACACATTTGTCTTGGAACAAGCAGCCCTCAAATGAAACAGCATTAATATAGTAAATCGCCTATTTGAATGGTTTAGTACTACTCTTTCTTCCAATGGTATTTAATGTTGGTGTCCTTTCAGCACATGGAAGTAGATTTCATAGCTCATTATGAATGGCAGCACAAAATATGACAAGACTAAACTGAGAACAAATTTACTCACAAATTATTTATATGTTAGGTTGTTACTATATATTAGCTCTTTGTCCAGATAGGAAAAGTTCTGTATAAATGAACCACTGCTTTACACATGACAGGAGACCAATGAGGACATAAGAATGGTCATACTGGGTCAGATCAATAGTCTGTCAAGCCTAGCATTCTGTCTCCTGACAAGCAGCCAGTACCAGATTGCTTCAGAGGAAATAACCAGATCAGAGCAATTTATTGAGTGATTCATCCCCTGTTGTCCAGTCAAGAGACAGACAGATAAACATCTGGAATTTTGGCCAAGTAGCCACAAATTTTATTTATCGGGCAGAGTAACCTAAAGAGGATAGCTTCTAAAGGGAAACTTATACAGGCAGAGGCAAACAGGGAGGATGGCAGGTAACACCTGACAGCATCACCAGCCCTCCTGCAGATAGACTCAAACCCAGCAGCTCTCCAATTCTCCAGGGTTTAACCAACTCACTTAAATGTCCTTGAGAGTCCAGCTTACTTCAGCCCCTGTCCTGATCTGATAACCAAGGTACATACCCATAGAATACCACTATGAAGCTCTGGGTTCTAGGCTCCTGGTGGTTGGAGCTGTGGTGAACAGATAACAAGGTTTGAAGCCAGACATAGAGCTGGACTACACCAAAAGCAGCACTGACTGCGGGGTCTGGGGACAGGCAGTGGGTCAGAACAAAGTTCCGAGTTTGTAGGCAAGCCAAATCATGAGCATAGCTGGAGTTTGGATGCAGGCTAAAGGTCAAAGCCGGGTTGGAGTCAGTGTGAGGGTCTGGGAGTCAGGAGGTGGATACAGAACTGGAGCGGGTCAACAACAGGGCTGAAGCAGAGCATGGATTAGACTGAAATGGTTTGGAACAAGGCCCAGGCAAGGCTGGAGCAGGAACAGGAGCTGCATGAAGGGCAGGCTGGAAGCACAGGGGGTCTAACACTGTGTTAGGACGCGCAAGACTTTGTCACGCGAAATCAGTGCAGCTTGACAAGAGCATGGCCCTGAGGGCAATGCTAAGCTTCTATAATCATTAGGATAAGAGTTAGGTCTCTTGAGGGCAGGACCCGGACATTTTCCTCTGACAAGCCTAAGCCCAAAGGAGGAAGTGCCATGGGGTCTGAAAAGTCCCGAGATGAAGTGTAAGCCTGCTGATGCTTGGTCAGCGGAACAATTACTATTTTTTGCTATAAATGAAGTATTATCAGCATTATGATTAAACTCTTCTGAAGTAAACAACTAACATCACCTCTTTCCAAGAAGTCCCTAATTAACTACCAATAGACTAATGGAACTTAAGATAAGGCCCAATCCCCGTGGGGATTGAGATAAACGTCACCTGCCCCAGTGATAGCAAAAAGGGTATAAGAAGGCCTAAGAGCCCCCTCCTCAGACAGACACCTCGTGGATCTGCGTGGACACTTGCACCAGACTGACCAATCCCTTCAACCATTGAATGCAATGGTAGCTATCAGAGATTCCCAGTGAGCCCCTATTGGCTATCAGGGGCTGCACATAACTCAGAGGTTTGAAGCCCATTCTTACATGCGCTCTCCTTGCAAATGCGCTGTATCTAAAATGGCCAGTGCAACTTAGCATGCAGTATCCTAATCAAATGACTATTATCTTGTTATTTACTTTATGCACCACTGCTGTTGTGTAAAAATAAAATTCAAATAAACTGCCTGTCTCTCCCCCTCCTTCTTGAGTCAGAAGCAACTTTCAAAACGTCAGGGGAAAAAAAATAAAGACTAAGCAAAGCTTTTAGCAGCTTTGTCTTAGTTACTGGACAGCTCTGAAAGTGTATATTGCCATCTTATCCTTTCATTATGGGTAGCAGAGCAGTCACTGTACTAACACCACCCACCTGCTATTCCGTGCCGATATTGAAATCTCTCTGATCTGACTAATTTTAAGACACTAAGTAAAATATATTTCATGCTAGATAAATGATAACATTTCTTTCCTTCCTTATTCAGACCTAACTCAGGTGATGCCATAAAATGTGAAGCTGTCCACTTGCCTATCTATTCACAAAGACCGAAGTTATTGGTAAATTTAATCCAGAAACAGGCTGCAAAAGATACCCAATTCAAAGTGATTAACAGGTTCCCTTTGAGAAGAATATAGACCAAATAGTGTTTAAAACTGCTAGTCTTACAACAAAATGTATTCAACATAAAAAGATATCATCTGCACATATACAAAAAAGGTATACATTCTGCATATCTACTAACTTGAAAAAAAAAAGCTATTAAAACACATAACCCATTTTATGCATTCAGCAATTCAAAGTTTCATTATATTCTGACATTTGATAACTAAGTTTTAATTCACTTTTGTAAAGAATAAATAAATTATGAATGGCCAATTTGCTGTTACTGACACTCTGCTGGTAACAAGTCTCCCAGTAGGATGAAAATTCTCTCTAAATTTGACTGGAAAGCCTGAGCAGGTCTGTTTGCTACTCTGTAGCTTCTCAGAATTTTGAATCAAAAAGACCATTCTCTGAATGTGTGCTCTTCCTAACATATGCCTTGAAACAAAATGTTATTCAGTAATATCAACCTGCAAAACATTAAAAAACTTTCCTGGTCAATATTTGTCCAAAAAGTATTCTCATATTTTGATGTCCCTGATTGGTTTTCCTCTCCACCTTTAATAGCAGTCTGAGGTGAAGAATAGATATTTTCTTAAGCAATATTACATATTTGGTATATTTTAAATTGACAGACCACATACAATTTATATTTTTTAAAAAATCCTTTAATATTGAGACCACTCCTCTTTTACTTTATTTTCATTAGGATGAAGAAATGTTGCTTATGTTTCAATACCTTCATTTGCCAAATATTTCTGTATCCATCTATATTTATTGTTTCTGGAATAACTGCACAGTGAGGCACAGTAAAATACTAGTAGATCTATTTCTCCTACCCAGCATTTATATGCACAACTTCTCTTACTGCTAATAGCAGTTATGCAATTACCATAAGGAAAGAATATGATAATTACAGGCATTTTTATTTAAGTACACTGAAGAATTCAGATTATCTGGTTCTATATTTAAATATTCTACCTGGGAGAAAAGGAGCCTGTGTGTGTTTTTTGTTGTTGTTTTTAAAGAGTGTTAAAAGTCAGTATGGATGAATATAAACACATTCCATGTGGTCACTTTTCCTATCTAGTTACTTTGGAAAAAAAAAAAAAAAAAAAAAAAAAAAAGGAATCACTGCTGCTCCACAGTGAGTTTTTGTAAATAAAATAAAATGTGGTTGATAAACGAGTACATGAAATACTGCCTCTAAAATCATCTACGTGCCTGTGCATTGATCTATTTCAGTGTTTCTCAAACTGTAAGGCTGGCTTCCCTGCGGAAGTTCTGACCTCTTCAAGGGGAGGCACAAGCAAACTAAAGGGAAATGAGACAAAAAAGGTGTGCTGCTTTCTTCTTTTTTTCTCACTAAGGACTTACCAAAACAAGAACCCAATGTTGAATATTCAATGATGAATACTAGATGCTTAATTGATGGCTCCTAAATTGTTTAGTTTAATATAATGATGACCCAGAAAGAAAGAAAAAGTTAGAAGAGGCTACTTTTCCCACAATATTTAAATTTGCTGCTCAAATATAGTTTATTTTCTTCCAATAAAAGTTCTTCAGTTTGGTACCTCATTTTAAAAAAGCATTTCCATTAGGAGATGCTTACATATTTTTCTGTGTTTAAGGGAGGAATAATACATATGCCTATAATCTTCACGCTCACACAGAGAAAATTCTCACTATTGCCAATAGCACTTTGACCCTGAAGTCCTAATGCAAGTAAACCTTTAAGACTCAGATTCTGAATGGTATGGAGTACCTCATCTGACACTGTCTACTCCCATGACATGGGATCACAGGAGGGGCTCTGCACTTCACAGGATTAGGTCCTAAATTTGGGAAACTCTGCTCTAGCAGCTCATTTATCAAACCTTAAGGGTCACATTCTCAGCCTTGTCCCCACTTGCTTTGTGATGCTGAGCAGAGGCTATGCAAAACAGGTGGAAAGCTGCCCTGTGCGGGTAGCAAAGGATTCCCCAACAGAAGAGAATCTGTGGATGTCATAGCCAGCTCTATGTGGTCTTCTCTTCCTCCAGCTTCATGTAGCTAGTGCTTAGGATGGAACAAAGCACTACCATCTTGGTCCCTGTGGGATCTACTCCTCATTATTGTAGGGAAAAAACTTTAAAATATGACCATTAAAGGCTAAAAAAAAAAAAAAAAAACAGAGGAGAAATAAAGAGCCTCACTTTTGGTTTGTTTTTTTTTTAATCTCATGATATTTGGAAGCTTAACACATGATTTTTGAACACTTGGGGTTGGAAATACTGAACTGTACTGGGGGCTGAAAAGTGCCCCCTCCCCCCAAACTGTTCCAGGATCAGAAGAGCAGAAAACGGTCACAGGGCTTGTCTTCACTGCAAAGTTATTTCTGCCTTCACACAACTCCCCTCATGTGTCCAGAAAGAACAGACACATTTTCCTACAATTTACTGGGAAACAATTCATAGGCCAGCTCAGTTTATTGCAGCACAAAGAACTATGGGATATGTCTCCAAAGTCTTAGTGCTACACATAAGGGAGCGCAGCACTAGTGTGGACACAGCAGCTTAAGTGTTACTTCACAGCATGGCTGCTCTCACTCAATCTAAGCTAACCCAAGAAAAGTATTTTGGGTGTAGACAACTCACTGCAGGACATACCTTTAGAAAAACCTTTCCTTCCCTCATCTCCTCAGCTGCTCTGACATCACATTCAATACAGCTGAGAATCTGGCTCTAAGTTTGGGTCAAAACTAATTTGTTTACAATTGGGTTACAATTTCAGTGGTTTGAAAAATATTAAACCTTAGATGTGTACTGCTTAAATACTATGTATTTTGTCTAGCTGTTGTGCAGTTACTGCATGCAACATATTGCTTTTATTTATATACAATATTTGCTTGTGCGAGAGTAGATCTGCTAAATTGGAGGAAGTGTTTGTTAAGTATCTTTAGAAAAGGGAGACAAAAAACAAACAATAAGAATCCCTGAAGAGCCAGAACACACACACACACACACACACACACACACACACACACACGACAGCTACGGGAGAATAGTGATAGTCTAGTCCAGCCCTCGGATATAGTAATAGTGCCATTCTTGAAACAGATTATAAGGTTTGAATAGATTTGTTTAAAAGATTTTAGAATGGGACGATAAACTAGGATTGTTTTAGATGATATGCTTGAATGATGTCAGCCTGCCATTCTAGACTGTGTTGGCAGGTATGTTAGCTGGATCAGACCATTTTCAGCTATTAAAAAAAGAAAAAGGAAATAAGAAATCTAGAAACTTTAGAAAAGATTCTCATCCCAGTTTCAACAGTTTACAATCCTACAATGCTAACCTCAATGAAATTGTTCTGAATGTACATCAGTGTAAGTCAGATCGGACTTTGATCCATTATTTCTCAATCCATATAGATAAAAGGTAGCATTTTGTCATTTGTGCAATGACACCTCACACCCACTCCACAGAACTGGAAACAGAAGGGGCAGGACAAGCGGCAAAATGAAGTTTTCTAATATATTATATTTCAACTTTTGTGAACCAAGGGATACACTCTGCTGAGCACACTTTAATGGAAAGGAGAGCCTTTATATTGTTTTCCCTGGTGTTATCTTGAGTTTATAGAGCAAACTGTCAATAGACATACTCATGCTAGCTCTCATCAAGCTAGCATGTTAAAAATAGTAGTGTAGCTGGGGTAGCAATGGGAGTAGCAAGCAGCAGCGTGGTGCGGCTGTGCTGAGTATGTACCCCCAGAGTTCTGGTATGTGTGTACTCAGCATAGCCTGCGCACGCTGCCACTCGCCACTGTCAGTACTACCACGACTACACTATTTTTAGCATGCTATGTCAATGAGAACTAGCATGAGTACATCTACACAAGCTAAGGAATCACACCCCCAGCTCCTCACATAGACATGCCTACAGATTAAAGGCCAGAAGGGGCCATTAGATCATCTAATCTGACCTCCTATATCACAGGCTATTAAATTTCACCCAGTTATCCTTGTATTGAACCCAATTACTTGTATCTGACTAAAGTATATCGTGCAGAAATGCATCCAGTCTTGATATGAAGACTTCAAAGGATGGAGATTCCACCACTTCTGTTGGTAGTTGGTTCCAGCAGATAATCTCCCTCACTGTTAAAAAAAAAAATGTGCCTTGTCTCTACTTTGAATTTGTCTAGCTTCAGCTTCCAGTCACTGGCTTTTGTTATGCTTTTCCTCTGATAGATGAAAGAAGGTGTTCCTAACAATTAAATCATTTAAAAAAAAAAAAAAGTCAGTACAAGCCAACTGGTTCTAGCTATTTATTCAATTTTACTGTAATAAATTAATTGTATTATTCATGCCACATTATCCAAACCAAATATAAATAATTAAAGAGCAAATCAAACAAAACTGTTCACATGTGGTACAACATATCTCCTCCTAGGGGGAGATTCTTGTTGCACCTCTAAGAAGCACAGCACAGAATTGACAGCTTGGGGAGAAAGGACTGAGATGCCTTAAAACCACTTCTCTGCCCTCCCAGTTCAGAGTTGCTCTCTGTCTCTTGTGTAATTTAGACAGCCATGAAGGTCCAAATTACTGCAACCTCCCCAGCTGTCTATGGGCTTGAGTACTGACCATGGACCAGGGTACTGCCCAGATTCTCGAGAGCTGCATACTATGATTCCATCCCTGACATGCCTAGCCTACCCTCAACATACTCCCTATCCAAAACTTGTAAAAGAATCCTTTGGAAGGCAGCCTTACCACCACTGAGGGAACTGAGGGAATCCTCCTTTAGCCAGATGTGGGTCTTGTACAGCCTCTCTGTCCTGCTCCAGCTCTTTACCTGGCGTAAAGGAGCTGGAGTGGGTGTGTGGATCTCACCCTAGATGTAAAATAGAATTCTAAGGGAGACCCCTATTCAAAAGAGAAGTTTAAAAAATATGACATGAAAAGCAACACCACTGTACCATGGTTGGTTATAAAATGTGGAAGGAACTAACTTGGAAACATCAGAGAACACAGTATGGCTACTTCACAATTTATTTATTATTCCGCTGTTTGTAAGCTACAAAGAGCAAATAAAAACAAATGAAAGTAAATATATAAAATCCCCAAAACCACCACCTACCCAACACAAAACAAACAAAACAAAGCATTTACAAGCCTTTAATTGAAGGTGTTCTAGTACCTACATTCTCCTTGCCTAGTAGAAACCTCCAGGAGTTACTGTCTACAAACTGTCATCCTATGGAAAACATACAGCCTAGGGAACAATTGCAAGTTGTCTACAGAGAGCTGACTGGTTACATGGTGCTGGCAGTCCTCTTTGTTTCCAGCTACTAAATCATATCAGAGTCAGCTCAAATACATATTCGATACTTTCCTAATATTTTCCCATGTCACCAATTCTTGTAGATGACACAGACATTTAAAGAATTTAAAGAAAGGAACCCAAACACCATACCGCAACAAAATACTTTGTTTCTGCTGCTTGTGGTGAAGCAAGTTACTTTAGTGTTGTTAACTAGATCAGTGGTTCCCAACCTTTTTGAGTGAAAGCCCCACTAGTTAACACTAAATAAAACATGCCCCCCCCAACCCCGACCATAAACAAATAAGCCCTATAAATGCATATAATGATAATAATACCAGTAAATTACATTATTAATAATATATTACCCTTACCTGAATAAGAAACTAAGTCTTCCCTGGTGCAGCCACCACTGCATGCCACATGTGGACCCAACTCTTCCAATCCCTCATGGACTGAGGGTAATGAAAGTAACAGGCGATGATGGGCTGGCTGGGGCTGCTCCAGGCCCACCCCTCCCCCACAGTCAGGGCTGTTCCACTCCGGTCAGGCACCGAGCCGACTTGGCGCTGAGCGGGGCCTGCTCCTCTGCTCTGGCTGGTGTGGAGCTCGGGGCTGCTGCACCCGGCTGGCATGGATCTTGGGGGGGCATAGATCTTACCTCATCACTGAAGCCTCACAGACCCTCTGTAATCTTTGGTACCACACCCCAGGTTGGGAACAGTTTAATTAGATAGCACTGAAGCATACTCTGTCTACATTCGCATTGAAGGTGTAATTTTTAGCTTTAGGTAATAGCAAATATTCTGTTGCGGTATGGTGTTTGGGTTCTTTTCTTAGAAATCATCATGTCTATTACCATATGACACAGTAGTCTGTAGAAGTGACCTGTTGAGGGATTCTCTGCTTTTTCAGTTGTACTACATCTTGATTGAGAGATTATTTTGGACACCACTTCTCCATTCGCAAGTGACCACAGAGCTAGCACACTACAAATAGAAGTGTAGCAATGTGAGTGGGTCTTCGCACTGCCCCAACTACACTATACTTTTAGTTCTTTAGCTTGATTAGAACTGGATATTATACCTTCAGCTCTAGAGTAGACATTACATGTCATAATATTAGGGTGTCCTTGGCGTAGATTAAAGTTCCTGGAATAGTAACTGTATTATTTAGCTATTGCTATGTCCAGTTACAGTATATGATGTTTTGGCAAGGAGAATGGCTATTCTCCCATTTATACCTCTTTCTGCATTTGTCCAATTCTGCTTGAGTCAATATTGTTCTTTACAAACTAGTTTAACATGTTTCTGAACAAATTCTTGCTGATAATAGGAGTGGCCTCCCAGATGCTAAGAACCAAGTTTTGCTAATGCTAGAACTGAAAAATTAAAAAAGAATATCTGGTGTCCTTTACTTCCTTTTCTGCTCACAAAATTTCCATGAGGAAATCACCATTTTTATAAGTAGGTTAGCTATTAGAAATTAGTCAATTTTTTTCTGTTATTTTTACAGCGTAGCTTGCTACTCATCATCTGAGCTACATTTGGTTGAAATTCATCACCACATATCTCACATGGTTTTGTTTCTATGGCAATGTTGTTTAGTATTTGAAGCATAAGTCTAGGAAACAAAGGGGTTAGGTTCTTTTTTCTTGCTCTGATAAGCAGGATATTCTTAGACAAATCATACAACCTCTCAGTTTCAGTTTCCTCAACAATAAAATAGTAAAACTTAACAACTTTAAAGGAATGTTATTAAAATTAATGTTTGTAATGTTTTGTTTTTTTTTAATCTTCAGAGGGAAGGTTCTATTCAAGTGCACTGCATAGAGAACCTGTACATTATATTTGATGAATTACTTGAAAGAACCAATCAATTGCTTGGAATGCACTGCTAAGTATAATTATGGCCAGTCAGTAGCACAAGGTGGGAACAGAGCTACAGATCTCCTAGCTCCTAGTTTTGTATTTGATCCACTTGATAATGTGGATTTTATGGGCCATTATTCCCATTGCAAACACCTCTTCATTCAGCTTTTTGAAATTTTCATCAGAAATCCAACTTTAGTGCAAAAATGTACTCTCTCAGATTAGCAATTTCTGTGAAAGGCACATTTAAAGCACTCATCACCATGGTATCTAGGAATTTTTCCATGTTCTAGAGCAAATAATTTCCAATCTCCTGAATTTACACACAAACATGTGTAGGAGAAGAGAGAAAATTCACGTGAAATAAGTTTATACAAAAAATCTTATGTCTAGTTAACTATTCTTAACTACACGTACAACATTGAACCTGTAAATAGTTTAATAGAGTTGTTACTTGAACAGAAATTGAATTGTGTAAAGATAAAAGTACTGTGCTCATTTTATGGAAGGGAAATTATATGTTGATGTGAGTTTTAGGAGTCATATGGTGCTAGAACATGCAGAGCAGACCTTTTTGCTTGTAAATTCCTAGAATTAAGAAACAGCTATATAATGCTGTTTCTCTGTCCTAATTACAGAATTGAACAATAACTATAAAGTAATAGTAATTTTTACAACTGGGGAGCTCCTAGACAATGAAGAATGTAGAAATTTAACTCATCCACATGAATTATTTGATTAATATCAGTTATCCCCATTTTGCTTATTTTGGAATCTAGAATACAAAAAAGGAAGGGTAATTTATGTAATAATCAAAGGGGAGCCAGTTGTCAATTCAGAGTTTACCCATCAGTGGCCAGTTATTTGAGTTATCCAATTTCCCATTAAGATAGAAGGGTGTTTGTTTTTAGTTAAACTTTTCCTTTAACCCTCCTACTGATGGAAAAAGGAAGTTTGCCAGAAGTATGAAACTTACTGTAGTGTAAATAAGTGAGTAGTAGGTGGTTCTTGGACATAGGGAGTTAGGAGAGGACATCATTCAGCAATGTCAGATTCATCTCTTCTTGGGTTAATTGTGTCCTGGTAATTGTAGGAATAGTTCTTTAGGTTAACCTTATTATTAAATAAAAAAATATGTGCCAAATTATAAATTCATTTTGAACAAACACACATACTGTACATACTTTGAATCAGTATAACACTGCACTATTTCTCTCAGTTTATATCTACCCACTCCTCTGACTCTCTCTCTGCTATTACAACCTTGGAGGAGGAGAAGCAGTTCTTTTCCTTGACTCTTCTCTGTTGAGGTCATGTTTTTGCTTGTGCTTCGTTTCTCAATAATATCCCTCCCTTCAAATGGGTCTTAAATCTTCATTTCAATATAGCCAGCTGTACAGTTATGATAGCACTGATCCTCCCCTCACCATTCTCCATTTACTGCATCCTTTTATTCTTTTCTCACTTCAATGACCATTTAAGACTATTTGACAGTTTATTACTTTTAATTGTTCTATTCTACCCGCCCCCGTCTTTGGTCATTTTCATTTTCAGACTGTAAAAATGTTGCTTTTTCCAATGCAGTGTTTCTCTCTTTTAAGCTGGTAGTGGCAAGATATTTTATGACACTGTAGTGATTTGTGCCTGGCTCCCATACTGTTCAGGCCCTCAGCCCCCACAAACCACGTCCAGATGACTACTTCGTGCTAACCCAATGCGCTTTATTTACAATGGATTGCCCACCAAATTCCATATACACAGTTCCTACGAGTCACAGGGGTCTTACAGACTCAGCTACATACCTCCCCCCATGAGCATCTAGGCTTAACCTTATCTGTCCCCTCCTCCCTCTGCTAGTGGGGTCAGAGCAGGGACATTCCTCCATGGGTCAACCCCCGGCATTACTTCTGTGGGGTTCAGACACTTTCCACGCACAGAAGGTACACTGTGTGGGGGGTGGACACCCCCTCAGCTGCACCTCTGCCCACAGGTCATCACACCAGTCACACCTCCATGATGACCCCCCATCCCTATACCGTTGGACAGCCTTTGGGGTTCGTCTCTACCTTCCCCAGGACCCCTGGTATCATGGGCACCCTTTCAGAGGTTGCCCTGGATACAGTCCTCCTATCCTGGTTCCCTGCCCCAAGGGGGTGGGACTGGCCATTTCCCTTTTTTCTTCCTCCTTAGTCTTCTCTTTCTCCTAGCTTTGTTGTCTAGGGCTCTCTGGTTCCTCCTGTCACTCGGCTGGTCCCTGGGGTCTGGTGTCCACCCTGTTGCCCTCTTCCTTCTCTGGACCCTTGGGTCTGGGTTCATCCTTCCTCTGGTCTGGGATCTGGGGACCAGGATTTCTTAGGTCTGGGGGTCCTATCCTTTCCCCCTGGACACCACTGGCATCACCCCTTTCTCTTGTGGGCCCTTGCCTCCTTTTCCTCTTCCCGGTTGGGAAGTAGCCCCAGTTGGTGCCCAGCACTACAGCATAAAGCAATCTCTCGATTATCCCTAACCACTTCCAAGCAAACCTACCCTGTACTTACAGGGGCACTTGGGCCACTGGACAGTACCTTCTATCCCCATGAATACATTGTACAGTCATCCTCACCCCGGGGGATGGTAGCTAACCACAACCCCTTTTCCCGCTCTGCCGCACGACTCCAGCTGCAAAAATTGGCAAAGCCACAGTCTATCTGGGGGAAGTCATTCTTTCTATGCCCCAACTGTCCGCATTGCCAGCAGGTGACCTGGCTTGGCCTGCTGCTCGCTCCTCGAGGCTCCTCCCTTCTCTTCTCCAGACCCTTTCCGGGTGTAGGGTCCTTGGGTTTCCTTCCCCCATCCTGTCTCATGTAGGGCTAACCATCTTTTTGAGGGAAGTCCACCTCAATGTACTCCTCCATCAGTTTCACAGCGGCATCTAACGTACTAGGCTGATGCCGCCAGATCCATACCCACAGGTTTTCTGGCAGGCTATGTATAAATTGCTCCATTATTTCTGCCCCCCCAATGTGTGGGTACCTGGTCTCAGCCAGCAGGTACCTCAGTCAGTAAGCCTTTGGGCAAAGGCCCGGAACTACACGCTCCCAGTCCAACGGACCGCCCTAAACCTCTGACAGTGCTTCTCTGCTGAGAGTCCTACCTGATAGAGGACTACTGCCTTTACCACCTCGAAGTCTCTCGCCTGAACATTGCTCAGGGCCATGTAAGCCACCTAGCCTTCGCCAGTGAGGTATGGGGCCAGCCAAGGGGCCCACGTTGTTTTCCCCCAAGTGGCATCCATGGTCACCCGCTCAAAAGGTCCAAGGAAGGCCTCCAGGTCATCAGCCGGGCCCATCTTGCACAGTCCCTAACCTGAGGGCCGACTACCCTCCCCCCAGTGCAGGACTTCTGTCTCGCTGTAGTAGCTGTTGTTGCATATTGACCTGCTCTCTGATTAACTCTGGCAGTGTCTTCTGCTGCTCAGCCTGCCATGCTAGCAAGGCCTGCCTCGCCATCTGTTGGGTCTGCTGGAAGCCCTGCATCACCTGCTGCATCTGTTCTTGCTGCTTTACCAGCCATTGTAGGGTGTCTTCCATCCCTGGGCTGCCAACCTGCATCGCTGGTTTCAGGGTCCCAGACAAGCCCCCACATATAGCAGTTTGTGCCTGGCCCCCTTGCTATTCAGGCCCTCGGCCCCACAAACCACATTCAGGTGACTACTTCGTGCTCCATCAGTGCACTTTATTTACAATGGTTTACCTTCCACTTTCCATACACACAGTTCCTACCCATCACAGGGGTCTTACAAACTCAGCCTTTAGTCAGCAGGATGCTCAGCCTTCTCTTGCTGCAGCTTCTTCTGTTTTGGCTACTTGCCCCTCCTTTCCTTCTAGCATCTTCTTCACTGGGAGCTTTTACAGGCCTCCCAGGTCCTATGGCTATTCCTCATTCCTTCCTTCTAGGCCAGCTTGCTCAGCTGGCTCCCATCTACCCTTAATTAGGGCTCAGTAGCAGGGGCTGGTCCAACCTGGCCAGTAGCATCCTGCTATAGATGTTTTTATATAAAAAAAGCCAAATAAAAATGAAGGGCCTCATCGTGTCTGATGCTAAGGTTCCTAATATATTTGTTTGCTGGCACAAAGAGGAGTTACAGCTGCCCCAAACATGCAGCTGAAAATTTCTCTCATGGAGAAGAATCTCTGGCTGGCATAGAGCTGGTGTAGAGAGCTCTGCATAACCAGCTCCCAGGCAACTGCAGGCTATGGCTGGAGATCACTGTGCTCCAGTGAGCCCCAGCGGATTTAACAGCTACAGGGTATTTACAAGCCAACACAATTCAGAGGTGCCCTGAAGCAGTAGGAAACATCGTCACCTAAAAATTCTCCCCCTTCTTTTTATGAAGATGAGTTAATGTAACATTAGCACATCTAGTCTCTGCCCTTCACCACCTCAAGAAGTATATGATAGATAATAGTTAAGGTTAAGATTTGGTCACAGATATTTTTAGTAAAAGTCAGGGACTGGTTACGGGCAATAAACAAAAATTCACAGAAGCTGCAACCTGTCCTGGATGTTTACTAAAAATACCTTGGGGGAGAGAGGAAAGTAGAGCTTCAGCCCGCTGCTCTAGTGGGCTGGCCGGCCAGGCACCTGTCAGGCGGCAGCCTTGGCAGCTACTCCAGCTCTGCCCCAGAAGTCACACAAGTCCTGGAAAGTCATGGTATTCATGTCCAAATCTTATCCTCATTAATGGTAAATGAACATGTATCTGCCAATCTTATTCCTGCAAAAAGATATTAAGAAAACTGACTGAACAGGTCAGATTCTCCATTACTTGAATACCATGCTCTGTGTAGCTCAGCAATTTGGGTGATAGAGAGGTAGCTCTACCGTTCTGTTTGCCAGGCAGGCAGCTTGAGATTGCTCAAGTGTAAGAGCATTTTAGCTAAGCCCACTTTTTCTACCTACAATCCCTAGATGCCTTTCCACTAGTGTCTGAAAAGGAGCTGGCATTCAACTGGCTAAGCTAGTTGGGCATTCCGGTAGTTTAGGATAAGCCCTGGATAAAAGTGTGGGCAAGAAAAAGGTGGACTTAGGACCTTGCTCTTTGTTTCTGAAGTTTAAATGTGGCTATTTGTCTAGGTATTAACTTAGCAGTAAACACTGATTTTATATAAATGTAAGTTTATTTATTTTCATTCTGAACAGTATCTGATATCACACAGTGACAACCATTTTAGTATTTTGCTATACCACAAGCTCCATTTCTCCTACGATATTACCATGAATGTTTTGGACTCTTCTGTCATTTTGGAGCAGTCAGTTGCTGTAACATTGCTTTCATAGTAATATTTTATACTAGACCATTGTTTAATTGAATGTCACAACTAATCTATTGTGTTTTAAATATCAGCAATGTCCCTATATATGTAAATTTCTGCTCTATGTAGTTTTGTAAACTAACCCACTGCCGCCTCTTTGCAATGCTTAACCACTGTTTCAAAACCTGTACCAAAACATATTTTTGTCTTATTCATACCTGTCATCATTCCATTCTCAGCACTGTACTTCAGCTGTATTCTTTGCTGACAACCATTTCAGCAGTGGATCAATTTGTTACTTGAATCAAGGCTAGTAAGTGACTGACTGGACTGAAGGATGACTGGTATTTGTGAAACGTGTACATATTGTGGGGATCATGGCATAACATGATTCAATGAGCCTGTTTTCTCAATCTGTAGTAGTGAAAGGCATATATATCCCAAGATTTATGACTACTTATTGTCATACATTACTTTTAAAGAGAGCACACACTTCATTCTAATCAGACTCTGTATCCCAGGATCACTTTAAAAAAGAAAGAAAGAAAGAAATACCTAAGAAATCTCAATGCATCTCAACTTCATACTTCTGTTTCAGGACATAAAAATATATTGATCACAGAGCTGGATAGAGAGTCTCAAATTTGACCCTAGACCATAATGTCTTCCTTAATAGTAGGGACATAAAGGGTCTTAGGAAAGAAGCCTGTACATCAAAAGCTAATCGTGAAACGGAGCCAGCTTTCAAAAACGATGTTAAAGGGCATACATTCTTTCACATTTCATGAAACCTGATCTCTAGATGCTCTTTAATCTTGCAATGTTTTTTGCTAAGTACAGTCCTTTATGGAAGGAGTTTGGTCATTGCACAAGGAATATACCTACCATCCTAGAAGATATCTTCACCACCATAATTTTAAATCTCACAGAAGTACTGTAACAAAAGGAAGATATTCTAAGTCCTCTTCCCTCAAACTTATCCATGCTCCTACTAGGAACAATATTTTATAAGTGATTCAAATCAGACATGCAAATTATTTCAGTTGGACAACTCCCAGCCTGGCACACTTCTGCATGACTATTTCTCATTAGTTCTTGATTTCTACAAGGCCTCAAGCAGGGGGCTATGAAAGGCCAAGGTAACCCCATCAAACTGGTGTATTAATTTGTCAATGGCTTGCCAATTAGGGGTTTAAAAATACAGCTTTTGAATTATTCAGCCTTAAATGTGTTTAAACAACTGAAGCCATTATTACAGCATGTGCATTTATTTTCATCTATTCTCATCTTACTCCATTCTGTACTTCTGTGGATGTTTATCCTTTCATTGTTAATCAATTCTTATAAATTTTTTATTTCATTTAATTTAGTCCCTTATTATGTTTGCTTTTGAATTAGTCTTCTTTACATAGAGTGAATTGTATTTTGTTTTCTTTAACTTTCCCTTCCTGGTGCTGCTAATCTCATTTCTGTTCTGGACAGTTGCAACTGCAAACCCTCCAAAAACAAAAAAAGAAACAATCCAAAACCAAAAGTTTCAAATCACTAAAATTAGAAATTAGTTCTCATGTGATGTTCTCAAGTTTTAACTGGAATTATTTTTCCAGAATTAAAGATATAAGCCTTGCGGTCCTGTCTCTGACCAGTGTTCCAACTAGTCTAGTATCTTGTCTTTGACAGTAGCAAATAACAGATGCTTCAGAAGAAGGTTCAACATTCCCAAAATGAACATTGGTGGAACAACCTAGCCATCTATGGGGTTAGTTCTTAACCCCCCAAAAGTAGTTTGGTTTATCGGTTTATGTCCAGAAGAATGAGAGTTTACATCCCTTATGTTTTTAAAGCCTATTTAATGTCGCTATCCATTTACTGTAAATGTCTGTATTTATCTTCTCTATAGCAATCATTATTTTGTATATCTCCAGAATGTCTTTCTTCTCTGCTCCAAACTAAATAGTCCCATGCTTTTTTAATCTCTCTTCTTATGGAAGTCTTTTCAGGCCTCTAATCATTTCTGTCACCTATATCTACAACCCTTCTATTTCTGCTATGTCTATTTTTGAGATTGGTTAACCAGATGTGAACAAAGTGCTTCATGTGTGTGGGAAGCATACTCAATTTATACTATGACATAATATTCTCAGTATGATTTATTCCATTCTTTATATATAGTAATATTTTGTTTGCTTTTTTGATAGTCACTGTGCATTAAACACCTGCTTTCATTCTGCTGTCTGCAATGATAACTAGATCTTGTTACTGAGTGTTTCCAGTGATGGTTTTACAGTGGACAGAAGTCTTTCTTACTTGAGAGCGTACTAGGTAAAACAATGGCACTGTGTTGTATAATAGGTTATTTAAGCAGGGCCCTCCTTTCCTAAGGGGGAGTAACTTACTGGATATGTATTCTCATTAATTCAGGATTCTTCAATTGTGAGGATTGTCATGATTGCAGGGTTTGCTGCACCTCTGTCCCCTTTCTTGTTTCTCTGAGTGCACGCCCTCAGGTGTCCGTGCCCCATGCCACCACCTCTCCTTGAACATATTTCCATATTTTTCCCATTCTTAGACCAGGCCCTGGGCTACAGGACCCTATGTATCAACCATGCTTATCCGGGGCATATAACTGAATTCAACATCTGCTTTCATTCTGCTGTCCACAATGTTAACCAGATCTTGTTACTGAGTGTTTCCAATGATGGTTCTACAGTGGACAGAAGCCCTTCTTACTTGAGAAAGTACTAGGTAAAACAACAGCATTGTATTGTGATGTAAATCAGGCATAATTTTTATTCACTTCAGTGGATGTTACAGCTATTAATGTCCTGGGTGGAATTTACTCTATGAATTAAAGTATCACTACATTGCCAGTTACACCCATAACCTGACCACTGCAAATTCCTTTACCATTCTACATCACCACTGAATTCAGAAATACATTAATATCATTGTTTATAACTCAAGGGGTGAAATCCATGATCTAACAAATTCGATACCAATATAGACAGCAATCAATGGTCTGTGGCTATAGAAATTTGTCCTTAGTTGTAGCTCTAGCCCAGTTACAATCTGCACAGGACCTGAGAGGAGAATTGAATCCACATGTCACTTTTTGAGTTCCCTGAATTCTCATTTCTGTCAGGAGCTTTTTTGGCCCTTAACAAAAGTTAGAGCAGATTTAAGGCTGCTCCAAAACTATGCCAGCTAGCAATCATCTCTAAGGGGCTCTTATGAGGGACAGGGATCACTACAGTATGGCAGCATTCTGATCATGCCCCGTCTCCTGGCACAAGCCTGACATGCCTCTAACTCTTGGGGTATTCTCTGTTGCCTAATTAAGGCATCACTGCAGACATTTTGTGCTACCAGATTGGGTGCATTAATGTGGGCAAGGAGCCAACTCATTAATTCTAAAGTATAAAATAATTAGGACTTTCCTCCTGCCCTACAACGGCCATGTCTATCTACTTTATATAGTGTTCAGAAACTTTTGTGGTAATGGAATTAGAATGGAATTAGATTAATAACAAAGTTCTTATTATTGTGGAGTTGAACAAAGAGTAAATGACTGTTAGAAATCCCTTAAATATTGGATATTTCATTGAAGATGAATTCTTTCCTTAACATCTGCAGTTCAGTGAGTAATTGCATTAAAATGACTAAGAGGCCACTTAATATTTGGTATTATATACACATTATATAACAATTTGAAATATGTATTTTTATGGATCATGATCGTGCACCAGTTACTATAATTCTCTTCATTCTAAGACTGCCTTATTAGTATTTTTTCCTTCTCTTTGGTTTATGTCCCTACCACTATTTATCAAATGAGTAATCTTTACTTACAGAAATAACTATTGACTTCAAACAGAAATAAAATGCACAATCCTGTAGCTCTTACTCCCATTAATATGGGATGCAGAGTTTTAGGCTCTTGTTTCTATTCTATAAACATTATTAAAATATTGGTTCTTAAAGAGCTACTTTCATGGCCTATAATATCTGAACCATACAGAGGCATCACCATGAGCAAACCAAAGTCTTTATGAGCAACAATCAGGTTGTGTACTTCCCAAAATGGTTTTGAAGTTCACATTGTAAGCCTTAGTGCTCATAAATATTGAGTTAAACTCTGAAGTAAGATGGTTCAGCAGTTGTTCTAATTACAATGTTCTACTCGCGTAGGTTATTATACTGTCCCATACCCATGATACAGGAGTGCCTAGGTTTAGCATGTTACATGAGCATCATTATTCCCATTTTTCAGAGGGGACAAATTGAGGCACAGAGAGGTTCAATATTTCACTCAAGGTTATCCAGCAAGTCACTGGCACAGCTGGAAATGGAACCTAGGTTTCCCAGCTCAGGATCTGCTGCCTGGTCTATAGCTCCTGATAGCATTCGTAGCAAGCATATTGCATGGTGGTGTTTTTTTACTTTTTCATGTAAAAATAATAATAATAATAACAACAATATAGAAAACCTGGCATATTCTCTGATCTAACCTTACCACCTTGAATTGAACTGGTAATGCAGAATACATTTAATAATGATTTTTTTAAAAATAACTGAATTACAAGCCTACATGATACAAACATATTTTCATACTTTTGAGCTCTAAGTTGACAGTCATTCATACAATTAATAATTGTAAGCATGACAATCTTTGCTTAGTGCAATGAACGGGATGCAGACCTATTTTGAATTGTGTAGCAATGGAACATGAAATTGTCATTGCAATTATTTCTAAAAAAACAGATATTGATATTCCCTTTGACTGGGTAAACATGATCATGGTTATTTTGAAGGCTCCTGTTTTGTGTCTTCTAAATATATTAAAATAAAATACTTCTTAATTTTATTGCTATATCCCGTTTAAATCAAATGTGCTGTATGTTCTCACTCTTGCCACACATTTAGATTCACATTTGATCTAGTTAAAATAACAATTTTTTTTTCTGACTGGAGAAAATGAAACAGGATTTGCATGGATCTTGTCTCATTTAAACAACTGAAGTTGAGATATTACATCTAGTTTTCAAACTATTTGACAGTCAAGCCATAATTTTAAAGCGCTATTTCCTCATTTTACATTTCCTGTCCTCTGGAATCTCTCCCATCCTCCACGAATTCTCAAAGATAATTGTTAATGGCTTAGAAATCTCTTCAGCCAGTTCATTAAGTATTCTAGGATATATTACCTTAGGACCTAAGGTAATATATCCTAGAATACTTAATAGGCCCTGCTGACTTGAAGACACCTAACTTGTCTAAGTAATTCTTAACTTGTTCTTCCCTTATTTTAGCCTCAAATCCTACCCCATTTACACTAACATTCACTACTTTAGTCATCTGATCACTGCTAACCTTTTTTGGTGAAGACTTAAACAAAAAAAGGCATTTAATACTTCAGCTCTTGCTGTGTTTTCTGTTATTTTCTTTCCCTCCTCACTGAGTAATAGGCCTAATTCTGCCCATGATCTTCCTCTTGCTTCTAACATATCTAAAAAATATTTTCTTGTTATGTTCCTAGCTAGTTTGATCTCCTTTTGTGTCTTGGATTTTCTAATTTAGTTGTTCCGTGCTTGTGTTGTTCAGTTATTTTTTAAAATTTATCCTTTGTAATTGAGCTAGTTTCCACATTTTGTATGACTCTTAAATTTGAGGTTGCTGAAGATCTCCTAGTTAAGCCAGAATGGTCTCTCACTTTACTTCCTATCTTTCCTATGCATTGGGGTAGTTTGTTCTTGTGTTCTTAATAATGTTTCTTTAAGAAACTGACAACTCTCCTGAACTGCTTTTTCCCTTAGACTTGGTTTCCATTGGATCTTACCTAACAATCCTCTGCATTTGCTGAAATCTACTTTCTTGAAGTCCATTATCTTTATTCTGTTGTTTTCCCTCCTACCATTCCTTAGAATCATGAATTCTATCATGTCACATGTAGATTAAGTATCGTAAACCAAAACCATGGAAGCCTTATTTACATATGAGGTAACAGAGGGACAGGAAGAGATGAATAGTAGCGGGAAACACCTTTGTGCAGAGGCACACTTCAAAAGGCTTATTGGACTATATCAGGCAGAAAGGGACAACACTCTGTTATCCATCACAAAGGGAGCAAAAACAACAGCACTTTTTGCATCCATGAATAGTGGATCCCAGCCATGCGAGCTGGTGATGCTGGGAGAGTGTTTTAGATGAGAAACTACTTTCAACAAGGATTTTAGCTTATTAACATTAAGTGTAGGCTCTAAGAAGACTGTTACACTCTCTGTTCTGTATTCTATACGTAACCATTTCTGTTTTCATTATTCTTACTCAGTATCTCTTAAATCTTAGATAATAAACTTATATTTATAGTGAAACAATCATATCTCTGTGCTCTGGTGTTATAAAGGACCTGATTCTGAGTTGTACTGTATACTGTTCCCTTGGGAATAGCAAACCTGGTAATTGAGTACTCAGTGACAGTGTCTGGATGCTACAGGAAGATGCTTTCAGAGAGGCTCAGCGATTGCAGTGCTGCAAAGCAAATTAAGAGCTGGCAGAGCTCTGAGGAGATTGTTTGGGTGGCTAACAGACTCATGGAGTCAGGAAGCTTATGCCCTGTTAAGCACAACTATCTCTCACTGAGACAGGGTGGGGAGTAAACACAATGACTGTCAATCCTAGGCACTCTGA
The DNA here is from genome assembly GCF_026122565.2 of Emydura macquarii macquarii. NCBI lineage: Eukaryota > Metazoa > Chordata > Testudines > Chelidae > Emydura > Emydura macquarii. Next base: position 17,319,325 of record NW_027131527.1, on the reverse strand, counting down.
GAATCCTCACAACATTTTAGAAATCTGTGAAGTTTAATGATACAATTACTGCTCACAAAACTTTGTGTGTGTATGTTTGTGCGAGGATAATTCATGGCAAACCATGGAACCAGACCAGCTTTGCCATTAGGGAGTCATGAGGAAATAAAAACACAGGATGTTAACTTACTGGATAAATAGGCAAACAATCAAATAAGTATCACTCTGACTGCCCAATCTGCAGTTTGATTTATGTGAATGAAGTCTTCATTAGTAAGAAAACCAGACTTCGCACATGCTTGCCCAAATTTTCAATAATGCTCCAGGACAATGCCTAATTTATGTGCACAGGTCAGGACAGTGCTTTTGCACGTAGGAATGCTTACCCATAACTCCCCACACAGCTCATGTACATTTGATAATTTGGTCAATTTTTTCTTCATGAGACCTCCAATTTCACATGTACTCTAGTTATAGACACCAAAGAAGAGGGTATGATCACAGAAATAACAGTCACCTAGGTCTTGGTCACAATCTGTAAAAGGATTCTACATACAAGGAATAATTCTGATCCATTGCCTAGAAATGTTTATATATTGAAGCCCTGGTGATCACCATCAGCACACATCTTTCCCAGGAAGCAAATACAACTTCAGTGTTGTCTTTTATCAGCCTGTAAAAAGGGTGCCTACCTTATAGTGCCACCTTCTGTCAAGTGTGGTTCTGCTGAGCTTGCCTCAATTTCCCCTTTGATGGGGCAGCAGTGGGTTCACTTTAATAGCCCAGGCAAGGAGAAACCAAACACTCTAATTAACAAAAGAATGACTTGAACAACTATTTAAAGGCTTTTATCTCAAAGCCAGGTTTGGACTATTACCACTTTACAAGTCCCAAAACAAAGAGTCTCTGGGACTGATCAGACCAATCGTCTGGGAGCTGGGCCAAAGATTAGCACTCCTTGCAGTTTGTAGTCTTGACACCATGCCTGCCCATCTTCCTCTTCCTGTTTTAAACAGGGCAGCCCTCGGGTGAAGCAGGGAGCATTGTTTACAAACAGTCCTCCCCACCAAAAGCCAAGTATTATATTGAACTTGCCAAAATTTATAAATAATACTTTTTGGAACCATTTACACTAAACAGATGCAACATGTTTTATGAGGCTATCCAATACATAATTTAACTGAGTATATTGAAAGTTAAGAGCTACAACTTGTGAAGAACAAAAGCTGTGTAAAGCCTTTGAATATCATGAAAACACAGCAGTCCAACAATGAATGAACTGTAAGGCCAACAGAAATTAATCTTAATTCCTTAATCACATGTCAAACATTTTTCAAGCATATGTCTTTAGAACCAGTACTAGAAAAACTAAGCAGGAAAATATTCAATGCTATCTAGTTTTATCTCTCCCCATCATGTTGATTGACTGCTGCTCAATACAGTACAAACATAGAATCAGAGTAGATTAGATTTGGAAGGGATCTCAAGGGGTCATCTAGTCCAACCCCCTGCTCAAAGCAGGACCAACCCCAACTAAATCAACCCAGCCAGGGCTTTGTCAAGCCTCACCTTAAAAACCTCTAAGGATGGAGATTCCACCACCTCCCTAGGTGACCCATTCCAGTGCTTCCCCACCCTCAAAGTGAAAAAGTTTTTCTTAATATCCAACCTAGACCTCCCCCACTGAAACTTGAGATCATTGCTCCTAATTCTGTCATCTACCACCACTGAGAACAGCCTAGCTCCATCCTTCCTGGAACCCCCTTTCAGGTAGTTAAAGGCTGCCCCCCTCATTCTTCTCTTCTGCATACTAAACAAGCCCAGTTCCATCAGCCTCTCCTCATAAGTCATGTGTTCCAGCCCCCTAATCATTTCCATTGCCCTCCTCTGGACTCTCCCCAATTTGTCAACATCCTTTCTGCAGTGGGTGCGCAAAACTGGACACAATACTCCAAATGTGGCCTCACCAGTGCCGAATAGAGGGGAATAATAACTTCCCTTGATCTGCTGGCAATGATCCTACTAGTGAAGCCCAATATGCTATTAGCCTTCTTGGCAACAAGGGCACACCATTGACTCATATCCAGCTTCTTATCCACTGTAACCTCCAGGTCCTTTTCTGCAGAACTGCTGCCTAGCCAGTCGGTCCCTAGTCTGTAGCAGTGGATGGGATTCTTCCATCCTAAATCCAGGACTCCACATTTGTCCTTGTAGAATCTCATCACATTTTTTTGGCCCAATCCCCCAATTTGTCTAGGTCACTCTGTATCCTATGCCTACCCTCCAGCATCTACCACTGCCCCCAGATTAGTGTCATCTGCAAACTTGCTGAGGGTGCAATCCACCCCATCCTCCAGATCATTAATGAAGATGTTGAACAAAACCGATCCCAGCACCAACCCCTGGGGCACTCCACTTGTTACCACTTGTTGCCAACTATACATCGAACTATTGATCACTACCTGTCGAGCCCAATGATCTAGCCAGCTTTCTACCCATTTTATAGTCCATTCATCCAACCCATACTACTTTAACTTGCTGATAAAAATATTGTGGGAGACTGTGTCAAAAACTTTGCTAAAGTCCAGGTATATCTCGTCCACCACTTTCCCCACATCTACAGAGCCAGTCATCTCATCACAGAAGGCAGTCAGGTTGGTTAGGCACGACTTGCCTTTGGTGATCCATGCTGACTGTTCCTGATCAACTTCCTCTCTTCCAAGTACCTCAAAATGGATTCCTTGAGGACCTGCTCCATGATTTTTCCAGGGACTGAGGTGAAGCTGACCAGTCTGTAATTTCCGGGTTCCTCCTTCTTCCCTTCTTTGAAGATGGGCACTACATTTGCCTTTTTCCAATCTTCTGGGACCTCCCCCAGTCGCCAGGAGTTTTCAAAGATAATAGCCAATGGCTCTGCAATCACATCAGCCAACTCCCTCCACATCCTTGGATGCGTTGCATCCAGTCCCATGGACTTGTGTATGTCCAGCCTTTCTAAATAGTCCTGAACTTGTTCTTTCAGCACTGAGGGCTGCTCACCTATTCTTCATTCGGTGCTGCCCAGTGCAGTAGTCACAATCTTGAATTACGATAAGAAACAGCTTCTTCTACTGCACCTCCAGCACTGCCAGTTATTGTTGCTTAGGAAGTATTTACAATCTCATGCTCTTACTGCTATCTATTATCATATAAATAGTTGAAATCTTCACTATTATAAATAATGTATGAAATTCTATAGGCTTCAGTTGCCAGTGAATAACATTTGAAGCTCATAAATGCTTCTTAATACGTAAAAAGTAGTGGCTGGTATGAGAATGAACAAAAGCTATTTCAAGTTTTGCAGATGCTGTTCCAAACTGTTTATTTACAAAATTAACTTCTATATGACAAAGGTTGGAAATCAAGTTACAAAGATACTTTCATACAAGTTTTGCTGAGAAAGGTAACTGTGCTGAAATAGTATAGTTCAACTTAGTACCACAACATTCTGATTTAAAAATTATCACTACACAAAAATCAATGTGGCTAACTGATATTAGATCTCAAAACATATCTCTAAATGAAACATCAATGTTCAATGGGGTTGTTTCCCGTGGAGTCACACAGGAATCAGTTCTGGGCTCAAATGTTATTCAATATTTTATGTAAGCTATGGAAAGAATAAAAAATCATTGCTGGTTAAAAACCACACTTATACAATGGGAGACAATGTCCTGTAATGGAACTACTCTGAAAAGGATTTAGGGGTCATAGGGAAGGTCTACCCAGGGATAAAAAGGTCGCAGCTGGCCCTGGTCAGCTAACTCAGGCTCATGGAGCTGAAAAACTGATGTGTAGATGTTTCAGCTCTTGCTGGAGCCTGAGCTCTGGGACCCTGAGAGGGTTGAGGATTTCAGAGCTCATGCTCCAACCTGAGCCTGAATGTGTACAAAGACATTTTTAGCCCCACAACCTCGAGCCAGTGATCTGGACCAGTCACGGGTCTTTTATCCCCCTATAGACATAACCTTAGAGGATAACCAACTGAACATGAGCTCCCAATATGATGTGGTGACTGAAAAACCAAATGTGATCCTTGGATGTAGAAGATGGGGAATATCAAGTAAAAGTAGGCAGGTGTGTTATCATCTGTTTATATGTAATTAGCGGAACAATAACTGGAATACTCAATCTAGTTCTGATGTTCACACATCAGAAAGGGTGACAGACTGGAAAGGGTTCAGAAAACAGCAACAAGAAATATTCAAAGTCTAGAAAATCTGCTTGAAAGTGAAAAATCAAAGAAGCTCAATGTATTTACTTCATTCAAGAAAAGATTAAAAGGTAACTTGACACAGTCTATAAGTGCCAACATGAACAAGATAAGAACATAAGAAGGGCCATACTGAGTCAGACCAATGGTCCATTTAGCCCAGTATCCCGTCTTCTGACAGTGGCCAATGTCAAGTGCTTCTGAGGGAATGAATAGAACAGGTAATCATCAAGTGATCCATCCTGTCAGCCATCCCCAGCCTCTGGCAAACAGCAATCCCGGTCCATCCTGGCTAATAGCCATTGATGGACCTATCCTCCATGAAATTATCTAGTTCTTTTTTTAACCCTGTTATAGTCTTGGCCTTCACAACATCCTCCGGCAAGGAGTTCCACAGATTGACTGTGTATTGTGGAAAGAAATACTTCCTTTCGTTTGTTTTAAACCTGCTGCTTATTAATTTCATTTGATGACCCCTAGTTCTTGTGTTATGAGAAGGAGTAAATAACACTTCCTTATTTACTTTCTCCACACAAGTCATGATTTTATATACCTGTGTCATATCCCCCCTTGGTCATCTCTTTTCCAAGCTGAATAGCCCCAGTCTTATTAATCTCTCCTCACATGGAAGGAACCAGCTGAGCAGTGAACAGAGGGGCGGCTAACAGAAGGAGAAGGAGGGAGTTTGCCTGGGAGTTCGCCTGCGGAGAGAGCCCACTGCAGGTTTTTGCCTTTCAGGCATTGCTGAGCAGGAAATTGAGCACCTGAGGAGGCTCTCAGAGCAGAGATATGGAGATGGAGCAATCCGTTGTTGTCACCTGCACTGGGTGCGCTATGTTTGTCTTCCTCCCACAGGATAGAGATGACTTCATCTGTACCAAGTGCAGGCTGGTTTCCTTATTGGAAGAGAAGGTTAAAGGACTAGAGGCCCAAATGTCAACCCTGCGGTGCACTACAGAAAACAATGTCTTTCTCCATCAGGCACAGGCAGAGCGTAAGGAAGATTCAGAGAATGCCCGGCAGGCGAAAATGAAGAACGGGGAAGGAAATTGGCAGCATGTGACCTCCCGAAGAAAGAGAACCCATGTGCCAACCATGCAGATAGAAGTAAGGAATCGTTTTCATCCTCTCTGCACAAGTACTACGGCAGAAAATGATTTGGAGGACCCTTCGGAGGAAATGGATCATCAGGAGACCCGTTTGATCAGAAGGCAAGAGATGCATTCTCCTAGGGATGCGGGTTCCACGACCACCATTCCAAAAAGGAAGAGAAGGGTGATGGTGGTCGGGGACTCCCTCCTAAGGGGGATGGAGTCATCCATCTGCCGTCCGGACCAGGAAACTAGAGAAGTGTGCTGCTTGCCTGGAGCTCGGATTAGGGATGTGACGGAGAGACTGCCAAAACTTATCAAGTCCTCAGACCGCTACCCCTTCCTGCTCCTCCATGTGGGCACCAATGACACTGCCAAGAATGATCTTGAGCGGATCACTGCGGACTATGTGGCTCTGGGAAAAGAGATAAAGGAGTTTGAAGCGCAGGTGGTGTTCTCGTCCATCCTCCCTGTTCAGGGAAAAGGCCCAGGTAGGGACAGTCGCATTGGGGAAGTAAATGCGTGGTTACGCAGGTGGTGTCGAAGGTAGGGCTTTGGATTCTTCGATCATGGAATGCTGTTCCAGGAAGAAGGATTAATAGGAAGGGACGGGATTCATCTATCGAAGACAGGGAAGAGTATCTTCGCAGACAGGCTGGCTAACCTAGTGAGGAGGGCTTTAAACTAGTTTCGACGGGGGACGGGGACCTAAGCCCGAAGGTTAGTGGGGAAGAGGGACACCACAAGGAAGCAGAAGGAGGAGGGTGCAGGAGGGGAGGCCTCCCGATTCATACTGTGAAAGTAGGCCAGTCGGCTACTTATCTCAAGTGCCTGTACACAAATGCAAGAAGCCTGGGAAACAAGCAGGAAGAACTGGAAGTCCTGGCACAGTCAAGAAACTACGACATGATTGGAATAACTGAGACTTGGTGGAATAACTCTCATGATTGGAGCGCAGTCATGGATGGGTATAAACTGTTCAGGAAGGACAGGCAGGGGCGAAAGGGGGAGGAGTTGCACTGTATGTAAGAGAGCACTATGACTGCTCTGTGCTCCAGTATGAAGCTGGAGATAAGTCAGTTGAGTGTCTCTGGGTTAAGCTTAGAAGCAAGAACAATAAGAGTGATGTCCTGGTGGGTGTCTGTTACAGACCACCAGACCAGGAGGACGAGGTAGATGAGGCTTTCTTTACTCAACTAGGGAAAGTTTCCAGTTCACAGGACCTGATTCTCATGGGAGACTTCAATCACCCTGACATCTGCTGGAAGAGCAATACAGCAGAGCACAAACAATCCAGGAAGTTTTTGGAGAGTGTTGCAGACAATTTCCTGGTGCAAGTGCTGGAGCAACCAACGAGGGGCCGTGCTTTTCTTGACCTGCTGTTCACAAACAGGGAAGATTTGGTAGGGGAAGTACAAGTGGGTGGCAACCTAGGCAGCAGTGACCATGAGATGGTCGAGTTCAGGATCCTGACAAAAGGAAGAAAGGAGAGCAGCAGGATACGGACCATGGACTTCAGAAAAGCGGACTTTGACTCCCTCAGGGAACTGATGGGCAGGATTCCTTGGGAGGCTAATATGAGGGGGAAAGGAACCCAAGAGAGCTGGCTGTATTTTAAAGGGACCTTATTGTGGGCACAAGAGCAAACCATCCCGATGTGCAGAAAGAATAGCAAATATGGTAGGCGTCCAGCTTGGCTTAACAAAGATGTCCTTGGCGAACTTAAACGCAAAAAAGAAGCTTACAAGAAGTGGAAGCTTGGTCAGATGACTAGGGAGGATTATATAAACACTGCTCGAATGTGCAGGAATGAAATCAGGAAGGCCAAAGCACAATTGGAGTTGCAACTAGCAAGGGACGTGAAGGGGAACAAGAAGGGTTTCTACAGGCATGTTGCCAACAAGAGGAAGATTAGAGAAAGTGTGGGCCCCTTAGAGAATGAGGGAGGCGACCTAGTGACGGAGGATGTGGAGAAAGCTGAGGTACTCAATGTCTTTTTTGCCTCTGTCTTCACAGACAAGATCAGCTCTCAGACTGCTGCACTGGGTGGCACAGAATGGGAAGGAGGCGAACATCCCACAGTGCTGAAGGAACAGGTCCAAGACTATTTAGAAGGATTGGACATACACAAGTCCATGGGGCCGGATGCGATGCACCCGAGGGTGCTGAGGGAGTTGGCTGAGGTGATTTCAGAGCCATTGGCTATTATCTTTGAAAGCTCGTGGCAACAGGGGGAGGTCCCTGAGGACTGGAAAAAAACAAATCTAGTGCCCATCTTCAAGAAAGGGAGGAAAGAGGCTCCAGGGAACTACAGACCAGTCAGCCTCACCTCAATCCCTGGAAAAATCATGGAGCAGGTCCTTAAGGAATCCATTTTAAGGCACCTGGAAGAGAGGAAGGTGATCAGGAACAGTCAACACGGATTCACCAAGGGAAAATCATGCCTGACCAACCTGATTGCTTTCTATGATGAGGTGACTGGCTCTGTGGATGTAGGGAAGGCGGTGGATGTGATATACCTTGACTTTAGCAAAGCTTTTGATACTGTCTCTCACAGCATTCTTATCAGCAAGTTAAAGAAGTATGGGTTGGATGAATGGACTATAAAATGGATAGAGAACTGGCTAGAGCATAGGGCTCAACGAGTAGTGATCAATGGCTCCATGTCTAGCTGGCAACCGGTCACAAGCAGAGTTCCCCAGGGGTCGGTCCTGGGGCCGGTTTTGTTCAACATCTTTATTAATGATCTGGAGGATGGGGTAGATTGCACCCTCAGCAAGTTTGCGGACGACACTAAGCTGGGAGGAGTGGTAGATACCCTGGAAGGTAGGGATAGTATACAGAGTGACCTAAACAAACTGGAGGATTGGGCCAAAAGAAATCTAATGAGATTCAACAAAGAAAAGTGCAGAGTCCTCCACTTAGGAAGGAAGAATCCCATGCACAGCTATAGACTGGGGACCGACGAGCTGGGCAGCAGCTCTGCAGAAAAGGACCTGGGGGTAACAGTAGATAAAAAGCTGGATATGAGTCAGCAGTGTGCCCTGGTTGTCAAGAAGGCTAATGGCATATTGGGCTGCATTAGGAGGGACATTGCCAGCAGGTCACGGGAAGTGATTATTCCCCTCTATTCAGCATTGGTGAGGCCGCATTTAGAATATTGTGTCCAGTTTTGGGGCCCCCACTACAAAAAGGATGTAGACAAGTTAGAGAGAGTCCAGCAGAGGGCAACAGAAATGATTAGGGGGCTGGAGCACAGGACTTATGAGGAGAGGCTGAGGGAACTGGGCTTGTTTAGTCTGCAAAAGAGAAGAATGAGGGGGAGTTGATAGTGGCCTTTAACTACCTGAAAGGGGGTCCCAGGGAAGATGGAGCTAGGCTGTTCTCGGTGGTGGCAGATGACAGAACAAGGAGCAACGGTCTCAAGTTGCAGGGCGGGAGGTCTAGGTTGGACATTAGGAAAAAGTTTTTCACTAGGAGGGTGGTGAAGCACTGGAATGGGTTACCTAGGGAGGTGGTGGAATCTCCATTCTTAGAGGTTTTTAAACTGAGGCTTGACAAAGCCCTGGTTGGGATGATATAGCTGAGGTTAGTCCTGCTTTGAGCAGGGGGTTGGACTAGATGACCTCCTGTGGTCCCTTCCAACTTCAGATTTCTCACCTAAAAAGAATGGCTCATGTTTGGGAATCTCCCTCTCATCCTCAGCCTTGAAAACCAATGAAAATAATTAATTTAGTTTTGCAGCGATAAACTTGTCTTCCTTGAGTGCTTCTTTAGCATCTTGATTTTCCAGTGGCCCACAGGTTGTTTAGAAGGCTTCCTGCTTCTGATATATTTAAAAAAGTTTTTGCTGTTATTCTTTGAGTCGTTGGATAGCTGTTCTTCAAATTCTTTTTTGGCCTTCCTAATTATATTTTTACACTTCACTTGCTAGTCCACTCCTCTCTACACCATTGTCTCATCCATGCATTGAGACCCTGATGTTCTGTCTTTCTAACTGGCCCTGTGCTTGGAACTGGAAGCATTTCAGAGAATGGTACCATGGAGATCCTGGACTTCAATCTCTTACCTAGTAGCCTAAATTTGGTCTTCAGGACCTCTCACCTATCCTTCCCTATGTCATTGGTACGTACATGTATCACAAGCACCATCTCCTCCCCAGCACTACACAGTGTCTAGATGTCTCAATAGTTCCACAACCTTCACACTGGGCAGGCAGGTCACCATATGGTTCTCTCGGTCATCACAAACCCAGCTATCTATGTTTCTAAGTATCTAAGATATTTGATAGTTGAGTGCTCTTTTAATTTAGCTGACAGAAACATAAGATCCAATGACTGGCAGCTGAAACTAGACAAATTTAGATAAGAAATTCGGCACAAATCAGAGGTATACTGTACTTTTGTTACTATGTATCCCTCAAATAATCACAGAAAAACAATGGAAAAATGTGCATACAATCACACATTCCTGATAATTTCCCCTAATGTTTTACTGTGGAACAGTTGGGCCCACAGAACAGAGAATGAACTCAGTTTTACATCCTGCAGAAAGTCCAGGAGTTTAGGGTGAAAATAAACATTGGGCAAAAAAAGGAGACTGCTTTCTTTCTGCATTGCTCCTAACCTGAAACCTCAAAACCACTAGAATGTCAATATATTCTTTCCATAAACAGAAATATATCTACTATATTTTAAATTAAAAAGAAAACATAAAATATATGATTAAAAATAAAAATACCACAGAGATATTAGATTTACTTTCTTTTGGCTTACATTTGAGACAGACCTTCCAAGGATAGGTATGGCTGAAATTTCATTACATCTCTAAAGATTTGCTAGCAATCATTTTAGCAATTTTTGCTCACATATTCTCTGATTTTATTTCCCAGAGATGTAATTTAAGTCTAGCAAAGAATAATGAAATATAAATCAGAAGTTTAGAAAGTCATAAAAATCATACCATCAGTAGCTAATCTAGTTCAAAGTACTGTGTAAAGTTAAAAAAAAAAAAAAAGGTCTTTTGCATATACTTATTTCAACTCAAAGTGTCAAACTGACTACAATCATAGAACCTTCCCTGTTCCCAAACAAATGCACAATCTTACTGACAAAAACTGTAGCAAAGCAAGTGGCAATTTCAACCCAAACATGATGCAAGGTAATGTTTGAGAGGCAAGGACATCCAGTGTCATAACACTTTCCACAAGTAAGATGAGTCCTAGGCTAAAGTGGTCTTTAATGAGAAATATGAATTCAGTAAAACCATCCTTCTTTTTTCTCCTGTCTATTCACTGCTCCTACCCTCAACTCCATCCTGCCTTTACTTCCAGCGCAACATTTCACTGCAATTCACACAGAAACACAGGCCAGAACACTGGAAGGGATCTCCTGGGTCACTAAAGTCCAGTTCCTTTCTATTCTCAGGTCACCCAGTCATATGATCATGTTCATAAACTTATCACGCTCCATCTTAAAACTAGTTAGGTTGTTTGCCCCCACTAGTCCTCTTAGCAGGCTGTTCCAGAACCTCGCTCCTGTGATGATTAGAAGCCTTCTTCTAATTTCCAGCCTAAATTTATTCATGGGCAGTTTATACTCATTTGTTCTGATGTCAACACAAGCCTTCACCTTAAACAGCTCTTCTCCCTCTCTGGTGTTTACCCCCCCACTTATTTACTGAAAGAAATCATAACCTCCCAGCTTTCATTTTGCTGGGCTAGACAAGCCAATCTCTTTTAGTCTCCTCTCCTAAGGCAGGCTGATTCTCCATCCCCTGAGGATCCTAATGGCCCTTCTCTGCACTGGTTACAGTTTGAATTTATCTTTCTTGAACACACATGTCCAGAATTGTATACAGTGTTCCAAATGAGGCATTATCTGGACATTGTACATTAATACATGACATTAATACTTGTCTTTTGCTACTGGAAATACCTCGCCTCAGACATTCTAGGATCACATTTGACTTTTTCATGGCTGTATCATATTGGTGGTTTATAGTCATCCTTTGAGCAATTGATATACACACCTATGTCTTTCTCCTCCTCATTTTCAACTGATGAGCCTCCATCTTCTCGAGGAAATTCTTATAGTCCCTCAATGCATGATCTTGTCCTTTGTACTATTATATTTCATCCCAATTATATTATCTAGTTCTCAGAGTCATCCACTTCTTCTTGTATAACATTCTGATCCTCCCAACTTTGTATTAGGATGATGGTACTGGGAAAATTGTATTGATGGTGTCTGCCAACTCTGTGTGATCAGTAAATTTCAGTAGCACACTTCTACTTTTTGTGTCAATGTCATTAATGAAAACATTAAAATAAAATCAGTCTCAAAATTGATCCTTGAGGAACTCCACTAGAAGTCCTCCAGCCCTCTTTTCAGAACAACCTGTTGTCTCCCCCTTTAGTCAGTTCCTTAGCCACCTTACGATTCTTGTTCTTCTCCCCATTTTCTACAGGTTAATTAATAATTTCCCATATGATAGTGTATCAAATGTTTTACTGAAGTCCAGATCTACTGCATTTCACTTGTCTAAAGAAATAATTTATCTTATCGAAGATAGATATTGGATTAGTCTGGCACAATCTATCTTTGATAAATCTAATTAAGTGAAGAAATGTTCTCACTTTCCGTTTATCTCTATGTTTTTAATTATTCTTTTCTTCAAAATGTGTTCTAAATCCTTAAGTTCTGTTGAGGTCAGACTACCTAAAGTTGCTGTGGCAGTATCAATGAATACTGCTGTGGCAGTATCAATGAATGAATGGAGGAAGCGGGAAAGTATGGGGGAGTAAAAAAAAAAAAGGTAGGAAAAACTGACATGGACGGCAACATTAAATATAAGTAGAAGAAGTGTAAAGCAAAGGTTGCATGGAAGGTTAGTGAACTGAAGAAAAAAAGAGAGCTATATGAAAAGTAAGACAAAACTAATATTATACATGCTGTATGAATGTGGATCTAGTGTCTAAAGAGAGGGTTTGGAGGATCAACAAAAACTGAGGTGTAAGAAAAGCACATAAACCAACATTTTTGTTGTAACAAGGAAAAAAATTAGAAGGTGATTGTCGTGCTGTCTGAATAAGGGAAGCCTTCAGGTGCATTCAGGAGCTCTGATTACTCCTTTCTACACCAGTCCTGTGTTGGGGGTGTCATGCTGGGTAGATGGGGAGAAGAGCATTTGTTATATTGTTTGACATCAATATGTCAAAATCATAATAATTCATGTGAGATATACCATGTCAGGTACTGTTAGGAAGCTTATAATATGGTGAGTAAGATGATAATACTTATGTTCATGTGTGATAGGTTAAAAAGAAGTTATAGATTTATTTGATATATCTGTATTTCAAATGCTGTTGTCTGAGTAATGACTCAGACAGGAGGGCTGCAGGACAATAGCCTGCTTGAGACATTCCTAGATGCAAGGGGCCCAGGGGGAGAAGCCGGATATGCCTGCTGAGGCACCAGGGCTTTCCCATGTGACTCTGGACTACTTGCCCATGTAACTCTGGACTCCATTTTTGTTCCTGTGAAATTCCATAGGCAGCATACCTGATGAAGCACCAGGATTGGCCCATGTGACTCTGGACTCCATTTTAGTTCTTGTAACATTCCACAAGACAGCATGGCCAAGGCCAGAGGGTATATAAGGCCAAGCCACAGAAACCATTTTGTCTTTGCATCTGTTCAGCTACAGACATATACCTGCCTCTGGATCAATTCATTTTGCAACTGAACCAAAGGACTAAGACCCATCCAGGTACTGGATGTATACCAGAGGAACTATACAAGCCTGCAGCTCTACAATTCTTCCAGAAACTTGGTGTATATGGACTTTCAATCATTTATATGTATGTGATTGCTCTAATCCTTTAACATTTCTCTTATGGTTTATTTCTTTCTTTTTACAATAAACCTTTAGTTTTAGTTACTAAAGGATTGGCTGACAGCGTGATATTTTTGGTAAGATCCAAACTCATATTGAACTGGTACTGTGGCTGACCCCTTGGAGTCGGAGGGAACCTTTTTAGTAAAGAGCATAGAGTTTAAATACCTGGTTCTTTATTGGACCTAGTGCTAATTTGGGAGCCAGGAGCAGAAATGCAGTAAAGGGGGCTGTGTGCTTTTGTGTACTGGCTTCTGTGGGGATTCAGAAGTGCAGTTTGTGGCTGGTTGGGAAGTCTGGCTTCAGTGCCACCCACCAGTGCTGGGAGAATCTGCTCCCTTTTTACAGCCTGCTCTGACCTTGGCATTTTCAGGTGGCTGTCCTGGGCACAGGACAGGTCACAGTGATATTTTTAAAACATAGTATCAATGCTCACATGCAAATCACAACATAGGCTGAAGATAAAGAAAGCATTATAAAGGAGGACAAGTAAAAAGAGTGAAGAACAGTGGACCAACCAGACTCCTGGTAGACATCTACTGAGACAGGATAAGACAAATAAATATTATCCCAGGAAGGTTTGATCAGGTGTTCAGGAAAAAACTACTGGAACACATTCAGAAAATCAAAGCATATGAAAAGTGATGAGGGAGGGAAAAAATGTTCACAATGCCAAAAGTAGCTTAATCAAACAAGGTTAAGTTCAAAGTGAGACCTTTGACTTTAGCCAGAAGCAAGTCATTAATAACTCAAAACTAATCAGAATAAAAACTGGATTGGAAAGGATCAAGACTAGTATTCTGATTATGGTAAGGAAGAATTTAAATATATGTTGCCTGTTTCAAGTTTTAGACAGGAATGTGGGGAGCTAAATTCAGCAGTAATTGACACAGAAGGTAGAATTCAAAGAGGATTTTTAATAATAGTGAACTAATAGCCTTTTTAAAGGAGAAAGTTCAGCGCCAAAGACCAGGGCAGCATTAATAAGTGTTATGACAGAATGGACAACAGCTACTAGGATGGAGGAATGCTAATAAAGCTACATAGGGTTCAGGAAACAAATGGAAGTGTAATAGGCAATGCCTCTCTAGTGCCCCTTTGGTGAGAGGGTGGGCACTGCTCCTGTTCCAGAGTCCAGGGCACAGCCCTCCACCAGCACTTTTCAGGTCATCTGCCACCCCCCATGTTTGCATGTTAGTAGTTCAAGCAAAAAGACAGAAAGCTTCCATGGCCCACAAAAAGCAGAGTCTTTGACCTTTGGGAAACCAAAGCAGAGGGGAAGTGGAGAGAGAAAATCACCAACACTTCTCCTTTCTGAGGGGTCCTGGGAAGCCAAGGGTCTCCAGCCTTTTCCCTGGTCAGCAACCCCTTCTTCCTGAGGCCAGAGAGCTCTGAGTTGCAATCCTGCTCCTTCAGAGTGACACCCCACACTGGGCAGGGATTATCCTTTTTAAGAAGCCACCCACCTCCAGGCTTGACAAGCCTCACAGGTGCATCAGGTTGAGACTGATTGTGCCTCAAGGAGCAAAGGAAGATGCAATAGTGACAAAATTATTCACAACATTTTGGGAAAACTATAAAAGTTGAGATATGGGGTTAGAGCAAGGAGTGGGGTACAAACTGTCCTAAGTAGTTATTGTACCTCAGAGACACCCTCTGATAAAAAAATTCCTCTCCTCTTCAACATAAGATAGGGAGGGTAAAAAGAGTACTTTGCTCTACACCCTTTTGGAGTACAGCATACTCTCCCATCACATCAACTCCTCTCTATTTGCCACGGCTGGAGGGGTAGGGGTTGGAGCTTCACTCAACTCACTCCCAATTCACCCCCTGACCACTTGCACATGGGACGTTTGATCACACAGTCATTGCTTTCTCCATGCCACAACTGCATTCTGGGCAAGGTTAACACAACCACACAAAGGAATAGGGAGTTTAGACTCCCTTAATCCTCTATAAAGCCAAGTAGCCAGAACAATAGCATACCCCTGAATGAGGAACAGAGAGTAAGTTTGGTGGTCAACAGAATAAGAGAATTGAATACAAAAACCAAAAACACCCATCAAATTAAATATACATGCACTTGTGCATGCATGCACTTGGACCAGTTGGCAGGTTCCTGCAGATGCAAGCTCCTTCAGTGATGCTTTTTTCAAAATTATTAATCTATTGTGTAGGAGATGGTTTATCACAGAATTGCTCTTTTAACTTCACCCTGTTATGATAGTGACAAAATAATAGGACTGAACATAAATGCTCACTAGTGCATTTCAGAAGCCAGATTTTTCATCAGTCTCATAAACCATCCTGAAAAAATAAAAGTTACTGTCTGGCAGCAGCCATGTATTATTATTGTTCTGAAAAGAATTAATACACATTTAGGTTGATTTAGGACTAGGTGTGAAATAATTACGCTAAGAAGGAATTTATGGTTAACAGCCTATGTACTTTGTAGAAGTAGTTCAGTGTAATTTTTATTCAGTATGCATTCCATTTCAGAGGTACAGCGCTTCCATTGCTGGATGACAAGCAATAAAAAAAAGGCTGTTTTACACACATACACTGCATAGTCATAGATGAAATCTGAGTCACCAACAGACTTAGGAGGTCACAAGGCAATGAAGGCTCAAGATGAAAACACAAATGTAATATATTTACAAGAGTGACCTGACACAGACCCCACCACTCTTTCCGTAAACCTGTAATATCTGCTCTCCTATTCAGAGCATACTATTGACATCAGCTCTTCTAGGCTTTGGGGGAAGAGGAAAAAAGGATAAAAAGAGGAAGAGAAAAAAATCCAGCTAGAATGCACTAATAATTCAAACTAAAAGCAGATATCCAGAAGGTCAGAGACTGGTGATATGTTTTCATCAGACTGTTTTCCTAAACAGCTTTGTCAGCAGAATAAAATGTAGACCACCACATGCTAATGATGAAAAATGGTAAGTGGGCAGAGGAAAATAACATTTGACTTGATTAACATGACCTTGAAACACTAAAAGGATATGGCAAGGTTCTATATGGAGTACTTATGGAGTAAGACAATAAACCAAAAATATAATTTATGTTTGAGCAAAGTTAAGTAGCATAGTCCTTCAATTTAATATGGTGTCTTAGTGGTTAAAAGTGCTCTTTTGTTAAAAACAAGTAGTAATTTAAGTGTTATGCTTATTAGGGTTACAAAACTGAAATAAAACTAAACCAACAGTTGTATTTTTAGCAATTCATTCTTAAAGGACACGTGTTCTGAACACAGGGATCATCTACAAGAGGGGGGAAAAAAAACCCTGAACTCCCACCTGCAGTCACTTGCCTTTTCCCACAGCAAAATGGAGATAGTTCAAACAGGATAACTATAATTGAAGGAAACCTGGATCTGACCTTTAGTATCTAAAGACTGAATAATATTAATGTAATGTTTACAAAAGTATGAGGTATTACACTTTGGTTACATGTACTCTAACTCTGGGCTGTAAAATTAGAATCATATAAGATTAGGGCTGGAAAGGATCTCAGGAGATCATTCCAGCAATTACTTATTGCAGAATGAATACGTTTGGTGGTCAATGGAATGAGAGAGTTGAATACAAAAATCTCTCTTGCACTGTAGCCTGATTTCTGATATCAGAAGACAATAAGGTTCTTGTCCCGGAATCAGGCTCCAGAAGAGTTTTATAGGGACCTCTGGAGTGCACGACAGGAATGCTCACACTGATAGCCAAATTTGTATAATTTTATAAGCTTTTATTAAGATAACATAAAATGATAGACAAACGATTGATTAAAATAAAATGAATAATCAAATGAATAATGGATAAGATTACAGTCTTATTCTAAAGACACATGTGATATATATACATATACATACATATACATATATATATATATATATATATATATATACACGGTATGCTTTGGATTAATATACTCACACCCTTCCCTGATGACCTGGTTGAGTGATGAGATGTCAGCTTCCTCAACTCTTGAGTAGAGGGGTGGAGAGCTAGGCAATGCTCGAAAACTAAGAGCTATAAGGCTAAAACTGACATTACAAATAATACTAAGTATAAACGAAGAACAAAAGATCTTAACACACTAAGTAAAAGAAGTTTCAAGAAGGAGTAGCTGACAATCACACCAAGTAACATGGTTTACCCCTTCTTATACCCTGAACAATATGGGTCCTCCTTCTAAGTCCAAACTTGGATTTTTCACCCCCAAATTATTAGGGTAAAGTTATTCTATAAGCTGGCAGGTTCGTGCGTATTAATGACATATCCTTTCCAGATGGTTTGCTTATCTCACCTTTGTTATTTCTGGCCCTTTTGTGGGTTTTGTGGTGTATCTCTTCCCCGCTTCCTCCGTCTTGATGCCTCCTGACTTATCTAGGATAAAGGTTATGACAATATACGTCTTATCCTTTAACTCAGCGGTTCCCAACCCCTGGCCCGCGGGCCAAAAGTGGCCCACAGGGGCTTTCAAAATGGCCCACGCTTCCCTCCCACCACCTGGAAGGCAGGCTGCAGCTGTCTGCCTCCCGCCTGGTCCCGGTGCACAGCCGGGAGGCAGGCTAAGCCACCCGCCTCCCAGCCAGTCCCGGCGCAAACCTGGGACCCTGGCTGCAGCCAGGCGCCTCCCGCCCAATGCCTGCTCCCAGCGGGAGACGGATAAACTGTAATGCTGAAATGTGTGAACAAAATACATGCCAGGGCTTTAAATAGGCGAGAATTCAAACAGTTTCTTCTTGATGTGGAAGAAGAGTATGGTGAACTATTACTGCACTGCGAGGCTCGATGGCTGTCCTTCTTGCTTCTGTGAAGTTAAGAAACATGTGCTTCAGTTTCTGATAGAAATCGATGAGTTGCCTATGGAACGTGCATGTCCTGCAGGCAGTGACTGGCTGAATGACTTGGCATTTTTAGCTGATATTACTGCTCTCCTCAATACTTTGAATCTGAAGCTTCAGGGAAGCCACAAACTCTTCACAAATATGTGTAATAATGTTGCTGCCTTTAAAATGGGGCTGCAACTTCTTATTGGCCAACTAGCTTACAGAAAGCTTGACAATTTTGAGCATCTGAGAGAGAGATCAGTGGACAATGGAGTTGACACAAACAAGTATAAGAGTAAAGTTGAAGCACTGTTGGAAATTTTTCAGTCCTGATTTAGTCAGTTTGAAGCAGAGGAGAACAACGTGGCTCTCTTTACAAATCCTTTATGTTTCCCAAATGACAAGATTAGTTCACTACAGGAGAAACTGCAACTGGAAATTATATATCTGAAGTGCAACACTGCTCTGACGGGCCGATTTACTGAACTTCTAGCCCTTCCTACTGCAGCAGATATGATTTCATTTTGGCGAATGCTTCCAGTAACTGAATTTGGACATCTGCATTCTTTTGCTCAGCGTTATGTTTACTTCTTGGGCGTACTTACTGGTGCGAGACAGCATTTTCTGCAATAGAAACTGATCAAAAACAGAAATCGTGCCCGCCTTACAGATACAATTTTGAGTGGTCTGATTTTACTGGTGACCACTAACCTGAAGCCAGACATTGACAAGTTAGCTTCTGGTATTCAGCCACAGAAGTCGCATTAGATGACAGTTGCATGAAATGGACATATTTTATAACTTTGTAACTGTTTTTAATAGTTTAATTTTTTTTAAATTTGCTTTGCACTAAATAAATGTTTACTTTAAATGTGTAGTGATCTGTAGTCCTTAATGGTGTATATACACTGAATATATCAGTGCATTTTTTATGAGTTGATAGACTCGTGGCCCTTCAGGGTTGTAAAAATGATATTTGTGGCCCTCGTGCCAAAAAGGTTGGGATGCACTGCTTTAACTCATCATTACTTATCTGTGCCAAAGGTCCTGAACATATATATGCTAACTGCCTTAGCTTTCATACAGGATGCGGCCTGTAAGGTACTTTGCATAACAGCTATAGAACTTTAATATGAATCTATGACTCTATTATAATAAAACAACAATACTTAAATCTATAAGGAAAGGTACATATATATGCAAGCAACAAGCTAGTCCTATAAGCTACAGCACTATTATAACAGTGAAGAAAGAAGAATTTTATCTTGCACTAAAATTGTGTTGAGATTCCCTTTTAGCATTTTCAAATGCACCGAACTCCCATTTTCAAAACTGACTTAGATAGAAGCCTTGGGGTGTATCTAAACTGTAGTTGGAGGTGTGATTATAGATTGTGCATGCATAATCACACTAACTTTAATCTAGCTAGCATGGCTAAAAATTACAATGAAGATGCAGTGCAGTGGGCTTCAGCATAGGCTGGAAATGCAAGTACTTACACATAGTTTTGAGTGGGGTTGTACAGCCCCTTGATTTCAACAGAATTTAGGCACCTAACCTACTCAGGCATTTTAAAAATCCTATCAACTTCAGGTTCCTAAGTACCAATGAAAATATGGCCCTAAGTACCTTAGTCACTTCTGAAAATGGGATTTAAGGTCCTAAAACCCTTAGTAGATTTTGAAAATATTACCTTCCTTCACTATCTATTGAAATTAGAAGAGTAAAAACAGCTTTGATCCCCACTTTACAATCAAGCTTTGAAGTGGGTGAATTTTAGTAGGTACTTAGCTTATTATTTCCTTAGTAGCCTTCCCACTGTACGTAACAAAAATACAAAATCTCTTCTATTAGATATTTGTTATAATTTTGGCAAAAAGAAAAACACCTTTTTAAACTGAGGTGTGTGCCATTTAGGACTCTCTTTTGACATACTCTCATTTGTTACTGTGCCACATTTCCCACTTAGATTCTTGTGTATGAGGTTATTGTTGCAGGAAGAGGTGTTAATTATGCTATCATTTTACACAATTTTTACAATTTATATCTGTGGGGCCATCTCTTGCAGCAATAAGTCATAGCACCAACAAAGATTGCACTCTTTCACTCTCTGGAAGAAAGTGGATTATAATAGTGTCTTGGAACTTCATGTCCTGTTAAATTGTGTACTTGTTCTAAGTACCTTCATCATCAGAAAATGGAATAAACATAATAGATCTACTCAACCTTACTCATCATGATTATAACCTCCCACATCATAGACAAATAGGTTTTATGTTCTTCATCTACTACAGAATTGTACTATTCAGCATTGCAGTAGTAAGTGATAGCTTGTAAACAGTGCACCTTAATAGTTAACATAGCAAGGCTGAGCTCTGCACCCGCCAAGGAGGATATCCTTGTCAGTGAACATATCACTCTATATAACGGAGTTTTTAATTCCAAAAAAACTTTGTCATTTTTAATATCAGCAATTAAAATGTAACATCTTACATTATTTGACTGTAGGGGGGTAGTTTGCAGTGTTGTAGCCATATTGGTCCCTGGATATTAGAGACACAAAGTGGGTGAGGTAATATCTTTTATTGGACCAACTTCTGTTAGTGAAAGAGACAAGCTTTGAGTGACACAGAACTCTTATCCAGATCTGGGAAAAATACTCAGAGCATTACTGCTCAGTGCAAGTTGGAACCGATTGTTTAGGATAAGTAAGCACATATTATGAGATCATTCAAGGTGACTTGGCCAATTAACACCTCTTCAGTCACAGGGCAAAAAAAGGGGAGGAAGGTGTGGATTGGAGCGTTTGACTAAAGCTAGCCCTGCACATGTTTGTAATAATAGTTTAGTAAAAAAAAAATTTCTGAAAAAAACCCAAAAGACCCAACTACCTTGCATTTTTTAGTTGTGCTGTTTGTTATAAATCAAAATATCATTCATCCAAACATTTCTTTAGGTAGAACAAGAAAGTAGCACAAATGCTTATGAATGAAGTACATAATCTTTTTTGCCAAACTGCAAGTAATTAAGATTGCTGCAGTTGTTAGTTTGATTAAAGCATTTTTACAGTTGTTTTAAATATCCTTTTTTTGTAAAATAAGAAATTAGTTAGCTAGCAATCTTAGAAATCAGTAGTCTTTTTAATTGTTTCTTTTTTATAAAATATAAACACATAAGGAAACAAAATATATATAAATACATTTAGAAGATGGACATAACATAGAAACAATAAAGTTCAATACTCATTATTTGGAAAACTTGAAAAAACAAAACCCGAACCCCTTAATGGTCATGCAGGGCATTCATTATTAAATTGACTAAATAGATCAAAAGTGAGTGTATAGTCTATGAGTATCAGGTCTAATATATACTAAACTGCAAAGGTATAACAATAGTTTCATGTGTGACCAGACACTGTCGTATATTTTCCAAGTATTTCTATTAAAATGTCCTTCTTTCTATTAATGCAGTAGTAGAGAGCTCACTCAGCCAGTCTCTTTGAGGAAGGCATTGCCAACTTACATTTTCTGAAAATATATCTTTTGACCACTAGAATAGATACTGCAATCCTTTTCTTAATGTTAACTGGTAATTGCAGCTCATCCAGCATGCCTAAAATACACAAGCTTGGAGGAGGAAAATAGTGACACACAATTTTTGAGAGAACTGAACGTAGTATTCCAGAACACACATATTTTTGATAAAGTATAGAAGTTGTGCAAAAGGTTGGCATGTAGCTGTTTGTATCTCCAACACTCTGTATGTTGCCAATTTAGCCTTAAACAAACATTCTGTACTCCAGTAGTACCAGTTTAATACCTTGTTCTGGAAGAATTGCAAGGATAAAATTATCAGTCTTTATTGAGATAATTTATTTACCATATGGATGATCCATAAGTGAATGCAAATTATGGAAATAATTTCGCTGTATTTCTACAACTCCTTATTTTGTTAATGGCACTATGAAACCAGTCAGGCATACCTAGGCAGCGCATGATACAGTCTTTACTTAGATAATTCCTGACAAATGAGGCAGCTTTTTTTAAATTTTTTTTTTATTATTATTATTGGAGATGTTTCCTCTAGCACACCTGTATCTTATCTATGCTCTCCTCTCCCTCCTACAACCACCACGGCCCATCCATTAAACACTCCCACCCCAGTATCAACTTCCTGGACACCTAGCTTCAATAATGTAACCCTGCAGATAAATATATGCAAGAAATCCACAGATCACTACACCTAAATTTATAGATCCTGGAAACACCTCAAACACACCAAGAAATCTATTATCTACAGCTCCCTTCCCCCCACGAGTTAAGTGCCTGGTATGTGAGAGTGGGGGTGGGCCCATTCTCTACTATTGAACGAATAAGGTTGTGGCCTGCTGCTTAAATCCATCCCTGCATCCGTCATTCATTCGCTTGCATACCAGATCAATATTCTCCCTTGCTCATATACCTTGGCATCAACAGGACTGAGTTGTTTTAGGAACAGGCAGAAGAGAATTTGAAATGAGAACCACTGGCCTATTGGTCTATAGCATACAATAATAGTTATCTCTTAGGATGAAAGTGATGTACATTAGGGAAAAGATTATGTTCAAGATAAACATTTCAAATGTGAAGCTTGAAACGTGCCAAGAATATAAATTAATTCATGTCAGCAAGACCAGCATTATTCAGTGAAAATAAGGCAGATGAATAGTTAACTTATCATCCAAGCTTCCAGGTGTAACTCAAATAACAAATTACTTTTTTCTATTCCTTTTGAAAAAGACATTTCTATATAACCCATTTTTAAAACTGCACTATCCAAGATAAAAGCAAATAGAATAGCCAACGTCCCCCCCCATATTTTTCTGAACATTCCATTCTCTGAAAAAAATGTTTCAGTCAGGAGAATAGGCCAATAGGCTCCAAAAATCCATCCTAATTAAATGACAAGATTACTCCAAAGAATACTATAAATCCCCGGAAAAAAGTGTTTCTCTTAGCTTATTAGGTGTAGACAACCATAGCACTTTATTTATGTAGGTGCACCCCACTGGTCTCCCAGCAGATACACTTGCTATTTAATACTCATAATGACACCAAAAATGTAAGCAGACTGGAAAATCCACAGTTAAGTATGACATTATGAAATGGTAACTAGTGACTTAAGTAACCACTGGCATAGCATAGCATTTCAGTGGGCTAAAAATATCTGTTGTAAAATACTTCCACTCCCTTTACTTTAATCTATTCTGTTCAGTATGGGAAAAAATAAATCCAATCATAGAATGTTGCTAGCAAAATTATTTTCTGACATACAAATACACTTTAGCTTTCTCTTGTTCAAGTTAATGAAGAATGAAATTGATCAAATACCTTATGAAGTTCTGCATTTTCAAGAGGTAAACTTTGATGGCCTGAGAATATGAACGTGTTGAATAGCATCATACAGTATGAGTACAAGCATTCTGAACACATGAATAGTCAAAACTGAATTTTTCATAAACTTTTAGAAGTTGGAGGGGACACCATGTGTCATTATGAGAATGATTTTCACCAGAAAAGAACCTCAGTTTTGTCCAGTAAAGTCTATTATGTTAGAAAGTATTTATGCTATTCATGAAAATTACATACTGTACAGTGTTTAGTAAAAAAACAAAAAAAATATGTTTTGTTCAGTTTAATAAAGTCATAGACTTTAAGGCCACAAGAGACGGCTCTGGTTATCTAATCTGAGTTCCTGCATAACACACACTATAGATTTCATCCAGGAATTCCTTTGCAAAGCCTAACAATATGTGGTTGAACTAGAGTTTACCTTTTAGAAAGATATTCCATCGTGCTTTAAAGCCTACATCAAAATTCACAAGTAATTTGTGGGTTTAGGTGCCTCAATTTTTAGATGCCTCCTTGAGGCATCTTAAAGAACTTCATTTTAAGCAGTGGTGAGCACACACTCTCTGAAAGCCAGGTATATTTGTGGTGTCTCATGTTGGGTACCCAAAAATGGAGTTAGTCAATATTACAAATCACTTTTTGAAATCTTGGTCTTTTCAGTGATGAAGAATCCACCACAATCCTTGGTAAATTATCCTCACTGTTTAAAATGTGCACCTTATTTCCAGTTTAAATGTTTCAAACTTCAACTTTCAGCCAACTTCAGACGGATCTGGTTATGCCTTTGACTGTTAAACCAAAGACCTGTCTGGAATCAGGTGTCTTATGTTGCCAATAAGTCAACCACAACTCACCTCTTTCTACAAAAGGCAGTCGTTCTGTATTTGAGCAAAAAGACAAAGAAAGTATGAGACGGATTCTCAAATACAATCTTTTCAACATGATCCTAATATAACCAAACATTACTAATTTTATTGTCTGTTCATGAATAAAAATAGAAAAGTAAAAAATGCATTCCTTCTATGGATACCACAATCTACATACATTTTCTGTTAATCAAAAACACACACTGTGATTTAAATCTGTGATAGAAGAACATTAAACACCAGTAAGATCTGTGACGTTTCAATTAAGTCATTGATGCCAATTCCCTAGTCATTCCCTATAAATATAAACTTCAGGATGAAAATGAATAAATAGGCAATAATAAAACTAAAGACTATATTGGTAATTTGGTGCTCTCTTCTGATTTCATAGATTTTTTTCATAGATTTTCATACACTGTAAATTAAAAAGTGATGCAATATTGCAGAAGTTTACATTATATATGTGATGTAAGTCCTTTTCCAGTTTGGTGTATATCTCAAGAAGTACGGTATATGGTTATGGGATAGAAACAGAGAGAAAGTAAGGGCCAACTATTTATATGAACAGTAGAAAAAGGGAAAAAATTGCTGTAAAGAAACAAGCTACACAAAATCTCCTGTACTCAATCTTTTTAAAAGTCTTTGAAAAGCTGGGTGTAGAAGACAGCTTTAATTTACAGGTCTTTGCCCTTACCCTTTGTCTAGCTAGTCTAAGGGGGTCCTCTGCATCATGGTTAAATTTCACTCAAATAACTAAACTGATTATTAATAGTGTATCACACAGATTTGGCTCAAAAGGTTGATAACTGATATTGAGAACAATAGCATTTTCTTTCAGGCTATTTTTTCCTTAATTAAAATAAGTGTTTGCTGTACTCCTTCCATATTTCCATTTGTTTATGTTGTTTATTTTGGAGGAAGGGTAATGGAAATTTAACTGAGTTTCATTATCCATATCTTGGAACAAGAAGATGATCAACATTCTAACCCTCTGTGGCAGGCAGTAAGTGGACAGCACAGCATCCAGGTTTGTGCAAAATTGTCTTTAAGGTGTTTTGGTTCAGTCCAGTCTCTCCAGGATGAGTTACAGTAGCCTAAAGGCTGAGATTTTACTGACAGGCCAGTTGGAAGATGGATCTGGCCACGTCCAGACATAATGACCACTTCTGTTAATTGGAGAAGGACCTGCTCAGGTAATCCATCAATGTATTCTGTCTCCCTGGAAGACAAGCAGCACTTAGATAAATCAAATTGGTTATGCAAAAGTCCCAGAGGTGAATCATCTTCTGGCACAGCTTGGTCAAATGTGCCCCACTCTGCCTGGTTATATAAAACATAGTCACAGAGTTACCTGTTCCTCCTACATGCAGAGGTAAGGTTGAACAGACTAGCTGTATAGCTCTCAACTCCCTGACACTGACAGGACCCTTTACATCTTGAGAAGACCAGAGACCTTGAGGTTGCAGGACACCATCTATATCCCACCCCCCAGGGATGACCTGTCTGTGACTGAGGTGACAGTTGGTAGTGGGGGCACATAAACTTTCAGTGGATCAATCCACTAGTTCAGAGACAACAAAATAAACATTGGCACTTGGACCATCTCGCCCAAATGATGACTACTTGTGGCGTACATTGAAGTTAGCCATCATTTCAGCTTTATGTAATGCAGCCGGGTGCACTGAACTATATAGGTATACACTGCCATATGACTGAAGAATCTGAGGCAGCTGTTTGCCATGGTGAGAAGATATGCTTTCAGCTGCAAATCTATATTCTGTAGTGTTTCGAACCTCATCTGCAGTAGAAAGGCCTTGGACATTGTGGAATATAAGTTTTCTCCAATAAACTGTATTCTTTGTACTGATAGATTGATTTGTTCCAATTTACAAGGCATCCCAGTGTGTCAAATGTGGACAGGACAACAGATATGCCAGACACCACGTGAGCTTTGGAGCAACTTCTCACCAACCAATTGTCCAGGTACGGGAACATGTGGAGTCCTAATTTTTGAAGATGTGCTATCACAACTGTTATTCACTTAATGGAAGCACCATGGAATTAGCAATAGGATCCATTTGCCACAAATCTGAGAATTTTCTGATGGCTGTGGCATATCACCACATGAAAGTTTAAGTCTCTGAACTCAAGGGCAGTATACCAGTCCCTCTGTTCCAGGGAGGAAATAATAGAAGCTAGGGTAACCATGCGGAATTTCATTTTCTTCAGGAATTTGTTGAACTCTTAGTTTTAAAATAGTCCTAAGACCTGCCCTTTGTTTTGGTTGTAAGGAAGTAGTGGGAAGTAGTGGGAAACGCATCTCTGAGTCTATTGAAGAAAAGTCTGAGTCCCCTGACAATGAAGGAGCAGGACCAGATGGAACCTGGAATAGCTAACCAGAACCTTGGGACGTACTGGGGATATCACTGCTGGCTTTCCTATTGATTGCAATGGATTTTATGGAAGTGTGGGAACTAACAGAAACACATGTGCCTGATGTGGCTAAGTAGGAGCTGCAGATATCGGTACCAACTGGAAGGTTTCCTATACTGCTGGGGATACCAGCACCAAAAGGCTCAGCAGGTCTCTTGTGGCTGCACACACCTCCAGAGTGGTTGGTAGCAGTAATACTTCATGACTTTGATACAAGTATTTTTCAATGATTGACCACAATGGAGCTGGCATAGATTCTAAAGGCAGTGATCCCTTCTTTTTAGTCTATGGGTGCAATAGAGAATGCTTCTCCTCAAAGTCTCTTCTAAAGTGTCTGCTTCTAGCTGGCTTTGGTGCTGATGAACGTGATTGAGGTACCAAGCCTAAGGATGGACTATGCCTCTTCTTCAGCACTTGTGAAGGATATTGAATTGCTACAGTCATCTCTGGTGGGGCACTCCATACTGAAGCTGGAATACTTGGAGCTTTGTTCTGAATGTGATAGTTCTGATGTAGGGTGAAGTGCTGCCTCCATAAGCAAACAGTTGAGCCTGGATATTCTTTCTTCAAGGGAGGCTTGAATCCCTTATCAATGTGACACTTGTCATTAATGTGGGTTTCTCCCTTGCATTTTAGGCAGGTGATGTGCAGGTCACTGACTGGCAATGGTTTACTGCAGGACCAGCAGGACTTAAACGCTGGAGAGCAAGGCCTTGTTCCAGTACCAATCCCGATACTGAATGTTAAAATTTGGTCAGAGAGATGTAAAAACTATAACCTAACACTAAAATCCAACTAAACTAATTTTATTTAACTGACTAGCTAACTGGTAAAAATAACCGGGTGTATATGCAATGGAATGAGAGAAAAATTTGCTATAGCAAGTCTGGAAGTGCTCCAACAACCATCACTGGAGATAAGAAAGAGCTGAGGGAGGTCGGGAGCAGCTCTGTCCTCTTATACCAGAACATACTGGAGTGCAGCGATAGAGGTTACTCAAGTCACCCCAACTCAGGTATTCCTGAGAGAATAAGTTCTCTGACAACTGTTCACAGGGTGCTCACATACCTACAGTGCAATGGACATGTGCAAGCACTCGAAGAAGAAATGCTTTAGTATGATCACTTGAAATGGAATAAAAAATAATTTTCATTATAACTATATTTATGCAACCTTGATATCCTAAAATGGATATTAATAGCAGCTGAAAATGCTTTTTTTTTAATTTCCTCTCTGGTGGAGATTTAAGGGGGGATAGTTGCTAAATGCTACCACTCATATTATATAGTGTAATAACTAATAGTTTATAATAATATAAAGACAGATATTTCAGGATGTAAGCCTCAAAACGTCTGAGATAATATTAAATGGAATTCTTAGTTCTTATTGTATAGTTATAGAGCACACAGAGCCTTTTGCCTTGGCTTGATTCTCAGATCTGTCAAACAAAGAAAATCAGTTAAAATCAGCAAACAAACTTTTTTTATTTGTTATTTTTCTTTGATCATCTCAATCTAGAGCTCTATGTATAATTCCAGTAGACTAAATTCTCAGAAGTGCTGAGCAGCAGTTGCAACTCTATTGACATCACTTGGAACTCAGCATCTCTCAGGATTTGGCATAACAAAATTATTTGAAAACTAAAATTAAAGTAATTTAGTCACCAAATAAACTTGACTCCATAACTTTGTTACTGAAACCATAGAAGATCACATATGAAGTTACAAAAATGAATTTGTGTAAATCAAAATAATCTGTAAACAATATTGTGACACATACTTTCTTACTTTCTTATGTCAATCATATCTGTACAAAGCAAAGAAGATGCAGTGCAAAAGTAGCAGAATATCCATTATGGCAAACACAGTAACTTCGTCACTGCATAATGAAGTTAAAACACGTTAGTGTGGTCGACAAATTTGCACTGCCACTCAACATGTAGCACTATATTTATTTAAGATTAAAATAAACAAAGTAACACCACTGCCAGGACAGCAAGAGATGCATAGGCACTGAAATAGGCCCAGAATTGCAGTTTGGAAATCAGAGGCCTGACCCTACTCTCACCTATATCAGCACAAATCTGAAATAGCTCCAATAAAATAAGTGGAGCTATAGCAATGTAAAATCTGTGCAAGAAGGGCCTGGAGAAAGTTGATATATGGAGCAGGGCCAATTATTATTTCATTAGCATGCAACACTACTATGATAGCATAAAATGAAAAAAAGAGAAACATGAAAAAGTAACAAGATAAAAGGAATATAAAAAGAAGAAAACATCTTTATTAATTGAGCTACGGAGGGAAAGTACAACTACAGAATGCACATAAGGCCTGCAGCTTTTTGTTTATGAATATATTGTTCAGTGGCCACATTCTGCTCTTATTTATTCCAGTATAAATCTGGAATAATTCCACTATACTCTGTGGTGTTACTTGCAAATTACACCAGTTACAAGCAAGTGTAGAATCTTCCCCCAAATTAGCTATATTTGTATCTGGTGTCACTATAAGGATACCCTAATATATTTTCAGTATTCTAGCTATAATGAAGTCATTTGTGAGAAGTTTCAAGTAGTATGAAAATGAGTACATATAAACCATGTCTGCTTAACCAAAACACTATAAAAGGCCTTCAGAGTGTTTTGTCTTGTCCCCAGGAGTGCTCTGAGTCTAAGGGATCTTCTTGGACCCCAAGAAAATATATATTGGGCCGTAAGCAGATGCCTTTCCCAACTAAATCTAATACAAAGTCTGTGCATAGTGTAAAAAAACAAACAAAACAAAAAAAAAACAACATATCCTCAACCCTTTACTAGGGACATGGCTTCATGAACAAAACCATCACTAAAGGAAGAGGGAGATCAGCTCAAACCTGCTCCACATGCTTATCCGGCTCCTCAGTTTTTTCCCAGTGACTACTCAGCTCACACCCTAGATCCTTTATCTTCACAGAGCCATTGCCATCTCACTTATGTCAATGTGGGGCAACAAGTTGCCTTCCTCAGTAAGTGAACAGAACCAGTACCAGTAGGGTTTTACTGTTACTGATAGTATTTTGTAACATTTTTGTAGAGGCTGCATACAATGGTGATGAAAGGTTGCAGAGTTAAGGCTGTTTGGGATTTTTTCTCTGCTTTCCATATTTTAAATAAAGTATTCTACTATAGCTTACAATTTTTTGGCATTCAAATGTTTGGTTTTGAACTACAGAATTACACTGTTCTCTTAAATTCCCTCCTCAGTCTTTAAATTATAGAGATATATTTTACAGTCTTAACACCAGCTGAACTTCTTGTCTGGGATTTCATTATGAACTGTTTTCCCTCCTATATTTGTTTTTATTATTTCATTTTCAAACATATTTAGGGTATGAAGCATGGCGTCATGGTAAAGATCGAGAACATGGGATATTGGTCAATTAGGACTGAATTCTAAATTAACAGGTCAATCATATAACTGAAAACACCAACAACAATCCCAACGGTAAAAACAGTTCTTCTAAGGGAATAAGAGGGTTTATGTAACTCTAATCAGTTTGTACTTAAAAGTCTTCACTTTTAATTTATACTGGTAGCACATACTTGGAGTACACAGTGGTTAATGACTATTAGCAGTGCTTGGGCGAAGGCTGACATCTTGGCTGACAAACTGGGGAATAAACAGGGGACCTTCTGAGCTAAAAGCCTGAGGGGCAACAGAGTTATAGAGACAAAGTTCTGTAGTTGTGGGCTGTAACATCTGATATTCTTTGATGACTGGCACACAGGGAAACCTGTAGAAGCTCCACCCCCCCCCCTCCCCCCACACACACACACACAAACATAGGGCTATACTTGCATCAGGTTAGTTTTGAGAGACATCCTTTTGATTAGAAACAGTACACGTTTTCCTCCTATTTAACTCAGGACATTCATAAGACGTGAACACGGTATTCTCACAAATTAACTATTCATTAACTCTATTCATACTAAAATTGCAAAGGGCTCAGATAAAATTTTATACCATGTACTGTAATTTGCTACAACTTGATATCTTTTATGAGAACCCTCAAATTCCAATGCTGTGAACACAAAGCTCACCAAACATGCAGCTGCTAAAGAAAAATGTTTTATAAAACCCAATGAATATGTGTAGAAATATGAAAAAATACAATTTGTCTCGCCTCACCACTGCTCAAAAGCTGAATTATTTCACAAAAACATTTCTCTCCATATTTTTTATACTGATGGCAGAAGCTCAGGAGTACGAGCAAGTCAATTCAGATGAGTTTTAAAAGGTGTTTTTATTAAATTTCTCAGAATCCTTTTTGTCTGGATATCACCTAAGACCAGGTCCTTTCACATGGTTCCTGGTATATTGTGGGCACTGTCAAAAAGAAATACAAATTATTAATAAATTTCAATTTTACTTGGATAAAAACGTACTAGAACTTCCTTTGTCACATTGTTTTGCTACTTCAATTTCCAAAAAAAAGCCCAAACAACCTAGAGAGTATATGCCTGGTAGTTCCACAGTAAGGTCCTGACCCTGCAAACACTTCCACACATGTTTAACTTTACTACACATCTTAGCAAACTTTACTTAACATTTCCTTGATCCGGAAAGTGTGGGAAGTTAAGGGGGATGCAGAGATACAAAGGGAATGAAAAGTCCAATGCTAAGGGAAAAGGGAACCAGTCCTAGTAGCATCAGCCCCATTGTTGTCACTGTAGTTCTGTGCTAGTTGAATCCACCAGTATTATCCTCATTTTATACATGGATAAACAGGGACAGAATAAGTTACTAAATCAAAACCACAGAGGAGTGTATTTAAAAAACTGGTATAGAATACAGGCATTTCTTGGTATAGAATACAGGCATCACTATTCAAGCCACTAGGCCATGCATCTCTCTTATATATATTGTGATAGTGTACTTAAATTGCATCTTAATGTATCAAGACCCTATAGACCTTTCTTCTTAGTTACTTCATGTTAATATACATTTACTTGGATTTTACTGCTGAGAGATTAAAATGTAGGCAAATCTTTGATAGGTCCACTAAGTACTTTCAAACCATAACAAATTGTGGGTGCTTCAGTTATACTAAAGTGATGCAAGCATGCTCCTTTTTCACAGATGCTAATATTTATGTTTTGTAATTCTAATAATATGGTAGGATGCCCTATGGGACTTGATATAGCCAATCCTATTGAAGGCAATTATAACTTCAGAGAGATTTTCCAGGAAATTTAAACTTGCAGAAAAATATGTTTAAAAAAATATTATTCAACTGAAATTTTGTAGCAACTTTCAGTATACATGCTGCTGCTCATTAAGACAGTTTCAGAAGTTGAACAGTAACATCTTATGCATATAACTGAAGGAAATGGTTATTAATAGACTCACTGAACTATAAAAATTGCTAAGTGTCCTAGAGGCTAAATTTCCTGTTATTAATCATATCGTCAGTAATATTAACAAAATCATCAGGTATCAAAACGTCTCTCTCTCTCTTTTTTTTTTTTAAAAAAAAAAAAAAAAGAATCCCACTCACCAAATTTCAAGTCTAAAGCTGACAGTTTCCAGGATTGTTTAAAGACTTCCCCAGAGTTGCATTAAAAGTGAACAGTTCTTATTAATGCTTCATCATCATCTCACTTATTTATATTTGTCTGAGTATTGCAAGTGAGACTTTGAGGTCTTATTTTTCACATGAGCAATTCTTTACTGAAGAATGAAGCCTAAAAATATTACATAGGTGTCTTTTTTCAGATAGCATCTCAGGTTTGTTTGACAAGCTACTTCAAAGTAGAAAATAATGGACTGAATAACTAAGCTTGTAAATTGATAAAGGTATTGAGCAACAATCTAAGCAAATCATGTTAACTATGAAGTTATAGTGTCAGAGCTAAATATACATTATGCACTAAACATTCACAATTTTCTTGAAAAGAAAATAGTTAGCTATTACTGAATGATTGCATTTTCTTACGGCACTATAATTTAAAACCAATCTTACAGGTTAATGAGGTTACTTAGTATATCTGCAATTCAAATAAATTATGTAAAGATATATTTGCCTAGTAGTAAGTAATTATTAAATGTATAATATATAGGCTGATCCCTTGCTAGACATCTAAGGGCCCAATAGGTAGTAAAGTGACAAAGTGAAACCAAGGAATACATATTTTTCTTTGCACATAAAAGTGATTTGGAACAGTTTTGCTGTTTTCCAGACATTAATTGATTTGGAAATGACCCAACTATGTACAGTAAGTTACAGCCTATACTGAAGAAGCAACATTCAGCATGATTAAATAACACATATTTTGCTACTTGAAGATTTTCCTACTTAGTCAACTACTTCTGAGTTGATAATGAGTGTGCGTTGTGTGAAAGAAAATTAAACATACATATGCACATTTTACTAGATTATTAGGGCAGTTTTATTATCCCCAGTAGTATTATCCCCAGTTTATTATTTAATTCCATTCTAGTATATTTCTAAAGGTTTGGATTCTCAACATCACTATCAGGACTCTAAAAAGCTACATTATACTACAATTGATTAAATGTATATAGATTTGATTTAAAATTACCTTGTATAGTTTATGTATAGTACCATAGCAAAAATCACTGTTGCTCAAAGCCTATTGACAATTCCAATAAATAAACCCAAGTAACTTCAACAACTACTGCTTAAGATCTCAGGATTTTGAAGGAGGCTTTAAAGGTCTCAATTCAACTACCTGTAAAATTACTTTATTTTCCTTTTTGTTGCTCAAGCAAAACAAAACATAAGTAAAATGTATCCACAGCCCTTCAAGTCACACAAGTTATAAAAGGCTGTGAATACCGACTCTGCAGCAGGGGTAGTACATAGAACTCCCCAAAAACTACAGTCTTCCATAATGGAGAATTGCAGAGCAGTTTAAGAGACAATAAGATACTTTGTTAGGTATACGGACTGTCTTATTTTCTACTCTGCACAGTTCCTTGCCCTGGATCTCTCCTGAATACCTACCTCTGTAGGATTGTAGTAACTCATTACCCTCCTGCATTGGGAGTGCAGATATGACCCGGATGGCCTATGTGCTATTAAAAAGGCAGTTCCATGAATTTGGTTTTTGCTCACTTGAGAACATCCAAACAAACCAAATTTTCAATGGCTATATGCTACAGAGATAAGCACCTTAGAAATTATGACTTTTTAACATATGAAGAGGAGGAGAAGCAGTTGCAGGATAAAATATTTCCATTCTAGAGCTCTTAGTAGTAGAAGAACCTTCTCCTGACAGACTTTCCATACAAGTCCAAGGGATACTATGGCATATAAGGAAGAGAACTTGGACCACTGTACAAAGAATACATACAAGAGCCTCCTCTCCTCTCATATCCATTTTATTTGACCTCTCTGCTGCCTTTAGCACCATGCACGTCCTCATTCTCTGAGAATTTCTCCTCCCTGGGATTCCAGGCTTCATCCCTCTCCTGATTCTTTATGGTCCTCTGCATGCTCTATCAATGCTTTACACCTTATCACGCTCTTGCCTCCTGTCACTTGCATTTGGGCCTTTTTCCTTGCAAACCTCTACATGGAATTCTCTTCCTGATTCAGTGTGCCATGCCTCCTTGCTATCTTCAAAGCTCCTCCTAAAAGCTCACTTCTTTTTCTGACCTTTACCATTAACCATCCTCTAGTCCCATCTCTCCACACTTGGTCTCAAACCCATTGCTGGAATTCACCACCCTCCCCTCATATGAGGGTTAAAAGGCTGGGAAAAGAGGTTTGGCTCCTTACCGTACCAGAGCCCTGGCCTTTTTCCACCCCTTCTTTAAGAGATGCCTTCCATTAAGTCCACTTCTAGCTTCAGTATGTCAGGGAACTGGACTCCTTACAGAAGGAGTACCTGCACTGGACACCTGGCACACGCTAAGTTGTGAGTGTAAGCTGAAAGTTACCTGCTGATCTACCCTATCAGATCTTGGAGCTGCTGTGGGAAGGGGAGAAAAAACGCTGTCCTGGTGGAGAGAGAAAAATTCCTTACCAGTCCCAAAGAAAATGGCTAGTGCAATGTCCAAAGCAGACCAAAATAACTTGGTCCTACATTAATCCAGGGATGGGAGGGTGAGAGCTGCTGATCCAGGACTGAGAAAGGGTTCCATCAGGCAAGACAGGGCATATATATATATCTCCTCCCCAAGTCTGCTGAGAACCAATGAGTCACCTGAGGCCCCTCCAACCAGCCCCCAGCTTAGGTAGTGCTTACCCCTCCCAACTCTCCCAGGAGGGGAATCCTTAAAGGATCCATGACCTCTTTCTTCCCAGACAGGAAAAACTCATGCTCATACCCCTTTGAGGTTGCAGGTACTGCATTCTCACACCAGATTTACTCCAGGGTAGCTCATGTGACTTCAGTAGAGTTACATCAGTTTTACTCTAGTGTTAGAAACACAATCAGCCCGATACCTTTTACATAAATGTGGAAATACAGTGTACAAAACAGTATTGTGCTTACAAAATATTTTTTCACAACTTGGCATTTCACAAGCTAAAATTAAAAAAAAAAAAAAAAAAAAAGTAATACAATAAAAATCAGGCATTAATTTACCTTAAAAGAACTTATGATAATCAATGAACTCATAAGAGCACTGATTTTCCTTGGTGAAAGAATATGAAATGCACAGTATTATTTGCCAGTGGAAATGTATATTGTACAACTCTGCATCCTAGAAATTGCATATAGTCCAAATGCCTTCCATCTTCAAGGATTCAGTATCACATTTGCCATTCCACAGCATACTAAACATGACAATTTTAGGATCAACTGGCAAGTATATTGCTATTCCCCCCATCCCCTTTTAGACATTACCCAAGAGGCAGGGAGAACCAGAAGGTCACCTGCATCAGCCCTAAGACTCTGGGGTTTGAAGCAAAGAACTGTAACCCAGTGACAGCCAAGCCCCACATTGAGGCAGCAGGCATGATAGGAAGTGGTATGGGGGAAGGTGAGCAGAAGATGTGGCAAACCCAGGCCATCCCATGCTATCACACACTGAGGGTCCTGGGCTGGGACCTGATAGAGCAGAAGAGCCCAGGCCCCCCTACCCACTCCAGATTCCCCTTTGCCTAGCACTGAGATGGACAAGATGAGGTATTATTAGCAAGGAAGCCAACCCAGCTGAACTCTGCCCAGGGATTTTGGGACACACTGAACTAAAAGGCCTGGAGTCATAGGCACCAACCACTAGGCCTGTTGATTGAACAAATTACCCCTGCTACAGATACATTGTATTGTAGATTCATCTCTCAAAATTCACCATATTTCTGGTATTCTCAATTGAATGCTTTGTAATGAAAAATAAAATATTCTTGGAAAAAACCTGTATGTGCCACTACAAACTGTATTCTTTAAAAAAGATTTTCCTACCGCCACAAGAGTACAGTCCCAACTGACCTTCAGTTTTAGCCTTTAATTTTCTTTTATGCTTTTCTCCTTCATAAAGTTTTTCATACAGTTTTGTTGTTGTTTGTACTATTTTAATGACATTTTGCCACTTTATGTATTTTTAATTTACTTTTTATATACAGTTTAAAATTAAGTTATTTTTGCCACTAACATAAATAAAATGATATTACTAAGCAAATCCTTCCTCAGAGGCATGGCTGCTCGCCAGGCTGTTTCTCCTGGACATCTCCAAAGGCTGCAGGGTGGTACTGGAATCACTGCATAAATGTTATTGCAGCCCAGCTAATGGATCCAGAGGCTCTCACCACAGCTCTTTGCACTGCTCATATTTGTCCATTCCACCAGTAAACCTCAGGGGAGATCTCATGCTCCCATGGAGTCCTTACAAAGCCGAGCTCCATAGCACACAGGGATGTGTATCACTTGCCATGATTCCAATTTCTTCTACACCTTACCTATCGATGGTAACAATTCCACTGAATCCAGTGACATCTGTGCTGTGTGTATGTGCTAGGAGTAAGGGGTGTATGCAATATATGGCCATAACCATTACAGCAAGAGGATTTTGGTTTTTTTTGGTGGCTCTGGTCTTTAGTTCCCCTGTAGGCGTAAGAGGAATAAGGGTATCCATTTTACTCTGCTGTCTGGGACATCCAAGGAGCACTAGAAATCATGGTAAGTGTGCTCATCTTAACTGGGCATAATGAGAAGCAGCATGCCAGGGGTACTCTTCTTTACTGCTAAAATGCTCTAAGAACTGGGACATGAGTAAGGCAAGAAGAGTAAGGCAAGGCCATTCTGCTGCCTGATTTTGTACATCCCAAGTAATGGAAGAGGGCAGTTCTGCTCCCTATTATCTGCTTCCTGGGCCAGGTAGAGAAGTGCACTATTCAATTGTTACTGCTTCCCATACTTTCTGGGGCATGAATAGGATGAAAATTAATTGAATTTACTGGATCTTTTTGTGTCCATCATTCAGCTTCACTATAGCTAAATTCAGGAATCTGGTACCACAGTGTTGAGAGGCAACATTATTGACTAACATGAATGGAGTCAGGAACTAGTACTGGTTCTACCACTGACTCGCTGTGTTAAGATCCATGGATCTGGAACCAGGGTCTGTTGGCTACTGGGTACCTGCCATGTCCACGCTGCCACTCAACAGTTTGGCGATACAGGGAACAGTAGCCTATGAGCCCTACAGTTTCAAGCACTATTGGATGCCCCACTCACAGAGATCCTGGTTGGCAGAGCTTGCTGCATTCCCTGATTCACCCAGGCATGCCATTTAAGGCCTAGGAAAAATGGCTGAAGGCTGTCTGTGTAACTCGTTGGAGATCTCAGGCTTGCTGCTGAAAACAGACCCCGCTGAACACTCCTGATACCTTGCCTTGCCCCTAATTCCTGGCCCCAGCACTGTTCCTGACACCGCCTTTGTTCCACTAACCCTACTTTGGCTGATTCACTTGGCAATCCTGTGAAGCTCATCAAACTTGACTCCAACTTGATCCTATGGTGTGATACTGGTACAGACTGCTGCTTTTGGCCTTGACCCTCTAGACTGAACTTGGACCAAGTCTCAACCCCCTATATCCAGTGTCCTGACATACTGTAAAGGCATAGGCCAGTCATTTAACCCCTCTGAATTTAATGATTCATACCCATTAGGCAGGTATGTACAATTTGCACCATCCTGGATCACCAAGATGCCTGAGAGAAGATTCAATCCAATGAGAAAATATCCAGCAGATGCATTGAAACAGCATGTTTTGTGACCTTTATGAATGATGTGTCTTTTCCATAAATTTCTATATGAATTATAATTTATACTTGTAATATACCGTTTACTGAACAATTTATGATTTATAACTGTGTTTAATGACCACATGGAAGGACAAAGCAAACAGTTGCCTCTATATGTAGATTATGGTATAAATACACAGATGAAACAATCGAGAAAACAATTTCTCACCATACACAGTGTATGTATGTTTCTTGCAGGGGCAGTTACACGTAAATATTTATCAAGCAGTGAAAAAGTCCAATGTGACATTCGCCTCTCTTGGAGCCACACAGAGATAGCTTAAACAGGGCAAAACTGCAAAGTATGGGGCAGGCAAACCCCCAAATACTGGTGGTTATTCTTCCATAAGAAACAAGCCAGAAACAAACAAACAGTTTCTGATCACCTCACTGGTTATTCAGAAGACAAAAACACAGTTCCCTTGAAGTTATCCAGATCTTTGGCTAGCACCCAGACAGACAAGTCAAATATGATGGCTATTACTGAAAATCTTTATCCATCATATGTAAAAAAAAGTGCTATCAATCCCAAAGGACTGGACACATTACCAAATAGGTCACTAGACATTTCAGAACTTACTCAAATACACTCTTAAAGCCAATGCTTATTAATTAAACCAATATTTGTATGTGTGTGTGTGTGTGTGTGTGTGTGTGTGTGTGTGTGTGTGTGTGTGTAAAGGAAAGAGAGTAATGGCTTAAACTATCATTATATATATATAAGGATGAAAATAAATTTCTTAGGTCAGTTTCAAAGTAGAGATGATAACTGAGTTGCAAAGTTCTTAATTTGCAAAGTCTCTGGAAATTACCCAAACAGCCTGTGGGTGGGTCATCAGTCCCTGTTTAAAGCCTCCTTGTTAGAAATCCAGTCCAGAGACATGAAACAGGAAATGAAGACCAAATAATCCATGTAAATTTGTTCAAATTCTCCCATGAGAATTAGCAAAGCAATTCCAGGCGGGTGCTGGAATCTCAATCTTGTGATCCAAACTTTCACTGAGAAGTTTGGACAGATTTAAGATAAAAAGGACCAGGTCCAAGGCTTTTTTTAGCAGGCTATGACAGATACTTGATAGCAGAAATCATGGCAGGTAATCCTTGAGTGCATGATAGGTAATTACCTGCAGCTTTGAAGTAACATCTCCTATTTTTTATAGACACAAGTAGTAGTGACTAGCTACATTAGCATAAGACAATCAGCAATTTACAACCATTCACAGGTACATACTATTTAAATTCAATGAGAAAAGAAAACAATAGTATTGTTATATTCAATCTGAGTGTTAATATCTTCCTTTGATTTTTGACTAACAGAATATAGTGACAGACATTAACTATTTGGTTACATCGATAATCATTAGCTAGGTTATAGGTAATTGCAGACATATGTCAACTTCCAAACTCTTAACAATGCAAGATTTGAGCTCAAACTCTTTGCTATTTACAATCAATGGTTCTAATTACCATTTTACACATCCTCAGTGATTGATTTTGGATTATTTCAGACCGCTAGGTTCAACCCTTTCTGGCTCAGTGTCACATCCAGAAATAAACTTGCTGTAAAATTTAATTAGGGTACTCTGGACTTTTGTATTACTCTTTCAACATTTTTTTTAATGAATATATATGTTCAGTGGTTTTACTTATTCTGCACGTTTTATTTTAAATCATCAGTCCTTGGGTATTTAACTAAGGCCTGATTGCACACAGGTAATAAAGGGAGATAAATCATGGCAGCATTTACTATGCCAAGCAATCTAGTGTGCACTTGATAAGTTATATAAGTTAAATGTGTATCCTGGTTAACAGCTGACAATTAAGATGGGTCTTCAGCCCATGAATTAACCAAAGAATAATACAGTAAATACTTTTTTAACAGATTGTTATAAAAAAACCCAAACAATTGTATCAAATTGCTGCTTTTTTATATAAGTAGAATGACTACACAATCTAAAAGAGGTACTATGTGCTTCAGAATATTTAAGTATAGTTAATAGAAGATAGAAACTGATAGGTGTAATAGAAGATAGAAACTGAAATACAGATTAGGTAGAGGATTATATACATAAGAATGTTAAAATACATCAAATTAATGTATAACTACTATGAAAAAAAGCAAATAATTCAATTTCTAGTTTTGTTTTGCATGATGTAAATATGATAATCCTATCTACTGGGAAATACTAATATTGCAGTGGTTAGTTATTTTTGGCTGGCATTCAAAAGTGCAAGTTAAACAAAAGGTATAATGTAACTTCTTTGAGTCTCCAGGGTCCAGTCACAGAAATAGCTGCTAGAATTGCAGCCATTGCCCCTATTGCAGATGCAATTTT
Organism: Emydura macquarii macquarii; assembly: GCF_026122565.2. Lineage (NCBI taxonomy): Eukaryota > Metazoa > Chordata > Testudines > Chelidae > Emydura > Emydura macquarii. The sequence goes on along the minus strand of NW_027131527.1, from coordinate 17,278,991 downwards.
CCTCAGCCCATTCTTTTTCAGAGCTTCAGTGGACATGACACAAAGTTAACACATGGAGAGGGAAAAATAACCTACTGTTAAAATCCATTCTCGTAGAGCCTTCAATAACGTTTCACATGATACAGAATAGAAATATTAGCGGTAAATAGATCTTCATTTTCTCAGCACAAACAGACATTAAACCTGCAGCTGTCCCAGCAGAAGAATTTGCATAGTCTAGGAGGCACACGAGCTTTTAGGACTCTAAACAATACTTTGTTTTGATGCTACAAGCTCACAGAAACAGTTTTCAGGAAGGCAAGGAACAGCAAAGGTGTTCCAATAGTAAGAACCCTTGGTTCTGTATTGCATTGAATTGCACTACATTCTTCTAATATGCAATGCAAAATGTAAATCACATGGTGTCCTTGACTATCTGCAACTGGTTGCTTATCAAATCTGCAAAACCAAAAGCTGAAAGCAAAAACTTCTTAGATACCACAAATTACACACACTGTGTATACGCAGTATAACTCTTATTACCACTCAATCTGTTGCATAAAATTTAACACAGACACTAACAGTCAACAGTTGGATAATCCTACGGCTCAGCCAGGAAGGATTCTGAAGAATAAGTGAAGACTATTTTTTTTCTTTTACAAAATTTCATGAGCATTAGCAGTCAGCACCATTGGCTCCAATGGGTGCATAGGGTCATATAACAAATAATATCGAAGGGGAAAACAAAGCAATCTTTAGAAATCAGTGTCATTGTTCCACTGGCATCTCAGAAGATGGGCATCTCAGAAGATAACAATGCTAATACTCCTATCAAACTGCACAGTATTCTTCCCTAATCACCGCAGAATAATTCAGAATATTCACTGAAATTGTTCAAGGGGGAAAAAGAGCTACAGTGGTTTTCAAATGACATTCATGTCTATTTTTAAACACGACTCAGTGTATTCTAGAGCCAAGATTTGCAAGATTGACTTTTGGATGCTCAAAAGTCTGAAAATCAGGCCACATACGGTGTCTCAAACTGAGCAGTCAAAAGCTGAAGCAATCAAAATAACTATTCACTTTAGAAAATCTTGGCCAAGATGTTTCGAAAATGCACACAACCATTAGCGCAGATAACATTTTCAAAGTGCCTAAGGTCCCTAAATTCCATTTTCAAAGTCAATGACTTGTGGTTCCTAAATCACTCAGGCATTTTGAAAATTTACCCCTCATCATATTTCCTCTTTGCTTACTGCAGCTTAAAAGAAAATACTCACAGTTTTATCATACTATATTTCCAAGTTCTAATTTTTTTAAACTGATACATACAGGGTAATCTAAATAATTACCATACTGGAGACTAAAAATAACAGCGAGCATAACAATACTTATCCAGCTTCAGATACGCATATTATTTTTCTATTGTCAATTAAAGGACTGGTTTATTTTGCTTGGGTTGGCGATAACCGAAAAGAACTCTGAACTATTGTACTATATATTATATCAAGCATTCCCCCTCTCTCTTTTTTTTTTTTTTTTTTTTTTTGATAATGAAAAAATCAAAGATGCTGGGCATTTAAGACTGCCACACTTAACTCTTTAATCTAGCAGAACAAACTGTCATGTTATTTATTTGTAAATTTGATTAGCCAACATGGAACAAAAATCTGTAGATTAGCAAAAACAAAAACATAATTTATGTGTATATGTTGCTATTCAATATGTGGCCCAGATTGGCCAGATATTTTTCCCTCATGAAACAATAAAACTCAGCTATTCAGTACATTATTTGGATATTAGCAACTGAGCAGCTGTACTAGCTCTTTGATGAATCCTAAATAACGATTATATAGACACTGTTTTTAATACCAAACATATTATCATATGTACTATTTAGGGCCCAGAAACAAATTATCAAGATACATAATTTATGGAAATGATAGAATATGTTGGAATTTTTTATTACTTTTATTCTGATGCTTTAAAACTATGCATGGAAGACATTATTCGTAGTATTCCCAGAGCCTAGCATTTTAACCCTATTTCTGTGGTCATCATTGCACAGCAAGCATATACCACAATTGTTGATTTCTTAAAAGTCATCACTGTAGTTTGAGGAGTAAAGCAGATAATAGCACAGGTATGAGAAAAGAGTGGCATACTCACCATTTCGGCTTTCTTCATCAATAGGAACTATTGTGGCTGGAGGGCCTGCCCTGGCCAACTTGCAGTCTATAAACATGAAAACAGAAGTTATTTCTAATTCCACAGTATGTTCCATATATTGTATTTTATAAAACAATCATGCTGAGACAGTGGTCGTTGAAGCAAGATAAGGCCAAAGCATTGTTAGCTATTTATTGGTATAAAAGGCCCAAACCAAGGCTTTTATTTAACCTTTGTTCAAACTCTAATTGAAGTGAATGGGAGTTTGATGGAGAAAGTAGGACCTCAGGATCTGGCCTATCATGAAAATGAAAATTTCACAACCTGCTCTTATCATGGCTTGCTATACTAGTTTCTATTTGTTATTACACTTTTACTTTCATTGTCATGAATACACACACCATGTCTTTGTCACATCACAACACAATACAATTCACTTGCTACACCGTAAACCTATATTCATGTTTCTCTAAATATATCAGCAGGGACCACTGTGGAGCAGAAGTCCTTCAGTACAAAAACAATGTAATGGTAATTTAACCCAAATAACATAAAGGAATGATTAAAAGGGATAAATTGTAATTAAAGCTTCACAACAGAAACAAACATGATGGAATTTAACTGCAACAAAAGGATATAATTAAAGAGAATGAACAGAATTTTAATAATGTTCTAAAGAAAATAAAAATGAAAAACAGACAAGCAATGTTCAGGAAGTTACATTTTGCCATCTTACCCTCATATTGCCAGTCTGGAGTCAAAAGTTTAGAGTCATCAATGGAAGCAGAGCAGAATAATGAAAGGAAATAAGTAAGATTTTGTTGTAGTTGTTTAAGATAGATTTTAAGACATATAAAGCAGTACACACAGAGCTACTAGATACAAATGCATAGCCTATTAAATTAGTAAATAAAGGCATGTATTCCCAATTTGATATGTGTGTGTGTTAGAAGCAGCTGAACTATATAGACTAAACAGGACAAAAATCTTGTTTATTCCTTTAAATCATACATTGGAGAAACGCTGTTAGTTTACAATACTTAGCACTTTTCATTTTCAAAGAATCTCACAATGCCTCTGAAAAGAGTAGGTGAATAGGTAAATCTCATCATTTCCATTTCACAGAGGGGAACTGAAGCAGAGGCTAAGGCCCAGATTTTTAGAGATATTTATGTATTGCTCTGCTAAACATTGCAAGGTCTAAATGACTTAGATGGCTAAGGGCTTCGCTATATGGAAAGTCAGTCTGCAGAAAACTGGTGTGTAAATCCATAGTGCTCTACCCTGCTGCACACTAAGTGGCCAAGTGGACACTGTTGCCATGTACTAGAAGTTCTGCATTGTGCTTTGAACTACTGCAACTTAGTGTGCAGAAATCTGGGGTGTGAATTTTCAGCACACCAGCCAAGCCCACTGACCACAATTCCAGTCCTGCCCCACCTCTTCCGCCTGCGGCTCTGCCCACAGTCCATACCTGTTCCGCCCCAGGCCCTGCCCCCTCCCTTGCTCAGCCCACTTGTCACCTTGTCCCTCCCCACTTGCTCAGTCCTCTTCCTCTCTTCCACCCTCCCCCTTCCTCCAGATGAGGAGCAACAGCTGAGGGGAAGGTCAAGCCGGGGAAGAGAAGGGACTTAAGTGGTGAGCGACGGTGAGGATGCTGAGCAGGGGGTTGGAAGGAGCGATGTGGCAAGCAGTGAGGAGTGGAGTCGGGCAGGGTGGAAGGAGCCCAGGCTCTTTTAAATTGCCAGGCCCCTGGTCAATTGTCCCCCACCCCCTGTTGGTGGGTTTCGAACCAGCCTGCTGCACATTAAGTGGCACAAAGCACACTACAGAACTTCCAGTGTATAGCAGCAATGTCCACACCGCTATTTAGTATGTGGCAGGGTAGAGCACTGTAGATTTACACCCCAGACTGCTTCACACTAACTCTCCATTTAGACACGCCGGTAGTCCTATTTTAAGAAATAATGTTTTTTTAGGAGCCTAAGTCTCATTGAAAGTCAATGGAATTTAGGCACCTAAATACATAAGATACTTTTGAAAATGGAACTCAGCTGTCTAAGTCACTAAGCAAATACCTTTAAACATCTGAGAGAGACAAGGGGGAGGAAGAGAAAACCTTTTATTGGACCAACTTCTGTTGGTAAAAGAGAGAAGCTTTCAAACTCCACAGAGCTTTTCTTTAGGAAAGCTCAAAATCTTCTCTCTTTCACCAACAGAAGTTTTTCCAATCAAAAAATATTACCTCACCCACCTTGCCTCTCTCATATCCTGGGACCAACATGGCTAAAAATCTAGGCCAAAGTGACTTGCCCCAGGCCACAGAGTGAACTTTTTAAGGCTGCATCGACACTTAGGAAAATTAGGACCTGTAATCCTCCACTGGTGGTTGCAGAGGTGCAGTCCAGAGTGCACACAGAACTCAGGTGTTTCTAACCACCACGTGGTCTAACCCTAGTCATAGTCAGTGACAGAAAACACAGTGGTATAAATGCCTTTTTCCAGTTTACAGTAGGGATTTTACTTTTGCTACCCCCAATGCAGCTGCATGGTGACTAATTACATGTTCTACCTTTCCTAATGTAGATAAGGCCTCTGAGGTGGGACTAAAATGCAGGAGGTATTTATCTAATTCTGTGATCAGGCTAAAGCACTAGAGCACAAATTTCTTTAGCAAGAGACTTTTGTTTACCAACACCTTTGTAGTTCTACAGATGTCTTTATTAGCAAGACCAAACTTTCAAGACTAAAGAATAGGGGAGAGGGATTGGTAGCATGGGGAAGCAGAAAGTATTATGTTTGTTAAATTTGTAGCACTGGCTTGTGAATATTGACAGAATGAACAATGATAACTGAATCAATACTGATGACTAACTATATGACTTTTGGTAATTAAATTCTAGATCATTTCAACCAATCTAACAAACCCTTGCTTTGAAAAATAAACGTAGGACCCTCTCTTCATCTGCATCTCAGTGATATTGCTTGTACTTTTTCGTACAAATCTACATGCATTTTACACCTATGTGTTTTGGAATTCAGGGCTTTTATTCTGTTTTCCTTAGGGAATCTTAATGGATGTTTATCGAACAGTCGCAGGAATTTTTTGCTTTTGGTTTTTACATTCTTTAGTTTGATTGGCAGACATGGACTGACTAATATCAGTACAAGATATATTGTATGTTCCAAAATGTACTTTCATGAATTAGATTTTACATGTCAGTGAGCACCGAGAAACTAACTCTCATATTAAAAAGGGTCTAAGAAGGAAAAACAAACCCATATGAAGAGCACAACTGTCATCCCATCACATTTTTGTCCATTAGAAGCACATCTGTGGGGAAACAATTAGTGATTGAAAGTTCACTAGAGATGTGAAATCTTCCTGTTCTGTTTTTGATTTTCACAGCATGTTGTTATAAAATTGCCATTAATTTAACTGATATAACTCTAATCATTACTAGAAGTTTGCTGTAATTCTTTTCAAGAGGTTTACAGCTAGGCTAACTAAATGAACATAAACAAAAACAAAAAACTCCACATCCTGTTCAGTACAATGATGGTCACTCCAAGATACTTTCACTATAGTTTTGTGTCATCTCATTGCAGAGGAGTGGTAACTAACTCACTGAATGATGACCCAATGGTAAAAGCACTGATTTATCATATAATAGGTTAATATGATAAGCAAGCTAATCAATTAATAAATTGAGGGCAAAGCCATTGTTTCTTCCAGGTACTAAACATTCTTTATTAAATACTCATTTTTAAAAAAAATTAAACTATTTTTTTTCTTTTTACTAACTATTCTTCCATGATCATGTATTTCTCCTCACCTTATACCTGACCTTCAATTGCACTCAAATAGTTTTTGGGTTTTTTTTTTTTTTTTTGGTTTTTCTCCCCAGATATTCTTTAGTATTTTTTATAAGTAAAGAATACAAACAAACAAACTTACAGTAATTGTGGTGAGGTTTTTGCCTTGTGATTAATGTGCACACATTATAGGCAGCCTTTCTACAAGGTTGTTTAAAGACAGCTAAGGATTTTGTAAATTAGAGTGAGAAAAAGTTATTGAATGATTTTATAATGACTATTCCATTGAAAGTTAGACGAAAACAGTGTTATATCATGGGTAGGCTTAGTCAGAGAGAGTTGCACAAAAACTTATTACAAATAGAAAAAGTTACTGAAATATATTATGCAATAAAATTAATCATAATTAAAGAGTAGGATTGTAGCCAGAATCCATTTTTAAGGATAGGGAGAAGGATGATGAATAGGATACCCAATGAAAGTCTAGCCTATGGGTTATCCTTGTGTTACAGGGGAAATATGTTTGCTGAGGAAGCTTATGCTTTTCTTGGACAGCTAGGGACTTCCTTGATATATTTAGTTTCACCCATGACAGTCCCAGTTAAAACTGAGATTGCATCCTGAGACTTCTCTATGTCTCTCTCTTGTTTCCAAAAGAGTAATGATGTGGCTTTGTTTAGCATAACATTCATCAGCACACATTGCACAAATTATTATACAGTTCCGGTATTCTGTAAATTGCCAATCAAGCAGCTAAAAGGACACAATGTTTTTAACTAAAACCTTTAATAAAATTGATGTGTTTTAATATACATGCACTTTTATTTTTTATACTTTTATTATAAAAGAAAGAGCTGCAATTCGAAACAAATTCAACAGTGAAAGATTTTTTTATACAATGAAAACAATGTAGCGGTAATCATGCCTAACTGCCGTGTTAATGTTGAATTGTATTAAGAATTTTTTAAAAGAATATTTCACTGGATGTGCAAAATATGCATCTTAAGTATGGTTGTCAAGTTCTATCTTCTTTGATGATCTTTACGACGTTGCCATTACAATTCAGTATTTGGCTTCAATGTCAGAGAAAAGAAACCTGTGGCACAATTTCTATTCTTAAGAATAAAATCACTCCTCTTTAAAAGTTGCTCTGACAGATTCTGCTTCTTTGTTGAAAATTACTGGCAGAAATCTGTAAGTTTTGCCTAACCAACAAAAATGCTTTTAATTATAATGGCATAATTGCTAAAATGGGATAATTTCTTTTTATCATGTATTTTCTTTAAAAAGAGAGAACCCTTGGTCTATTTAAATGACAGAAAGCACAAACACTACATTAAATCATTTCACATAGGGAGTCTATTCAAGTTTTCTTGTTGATTTTAGACACATTCACTTTGATGAAAGCACACAAAGGAGTGAGATTCTGAAGTGTGATCTACCTGTTTTACATATTGGATGCCTACTCTCTTTAAAAACAAAACAAAAAAACACCCAACAAGTTGACCTTGAAATTCCTAGACATTATGAGTAGTTATGAAAGTCAAGTAATTTAAATCTAAACAGAACACATTAAGGGTGTGCAGAAAATTAACTAAATAAATGTAATAACTTAGCAAACATGTATTTTTCTCCATTAATACAATGTCTTATTTATATTACCAGACTGCAATAGTATTTGTGAACATCAGATTTTACCATAAAAGCTATGCCATATTTTTTATAGAGGCTTTATGTTGCTGTTAAGAGGATTATATAATTTGATTAGGTCTTTCAAACAGTACAATCCAATAATATCCACTGATAGTGCATAGCTGTGGCTATTAATTCCATCACCTCACCCAGTATCACCCATTTTTGAGATCTGCAAAGCTTTTCTCATCTTTTCTTTTTTAAAACCCAAGACTACGCATAATACACAAATGCTACATACATCACCCAGAAAGCAGAGACAATAGCATTCTCAAATTCACTTAATCAGGAACTTGAATTATTAAATTAAGTCTTAATGTATACAAGCTTTTTATGTCTAAAATTGTACATATATATAATTCTGCAATAATGTTAGCCTAAGGACACTAAAGACTTGGGCCTCTCTTCACACAACGTAGGATCTGTCTAGCGATTAGGTTTTATCTCATCTACCACAGATATCACTCATCCACATCAAGCATAAATGCCAACAGTTGAGAAGCAGGGGGGTTGGCTTTGTTCTTGATGTAATTATAATAATAAAAGACTTGCCAGTTTATTCAACAATTGTCTTTTTAAAATAAACAATTATTTGCGCTTTTTCCCATAATTAAACTATTAATAGTCAAGGCTTTTCTCAAGGTTCAACATACACACACAATATATAAAGATTACTTAACTCCACAGTAACTGTTGTTCCTCCACATGTGTTGCCCAAGTACAAGATTGGATTTTTTTGAACAACAGTGTCCATTGGGGCTGTGCTTGTGCCCTGGATGTCCTCATGCCCAACTGTCCCTCCATTCCTTCACTAAAAACAGAATTAGGGTGCTCTGGAACTCCATATAGTACAGCAGAGAGGCAGGTTATGGAATACATGTGGTTAATATCTCAAAGAGCTATAGTACGCATTCTCTCTTCTTTGAGCGATTGTCCATATGTATTCCAATTCTGGTGACCCAAAGCAGTGATTCTACAGTCAGGAGATTGGTGCTCAGAATCTACCAAAACAAAAATTGCAAGACACCTCAGGCAGAAGTGGTTATCAGATCTGGAGCCCACTTCCAATGAGTAGTGCTGCATGAAAGTGTAGATTGAACTCCAGGTGTACCCCCTACCTATCTCAGAAATTGGAAAGTCTCCTAGTGAAATGATAGAAGCTTCCTGAGTGCTGGTGAAATGAGTCCTAATTTCTAGAGGTGGATATAAGTGATCTATAGTATATAACAAGTTCTAATACAGACACTTATTTGGATAGTCTTTGGGTGGATATAGGTTGACCCTTCACCTTGTCAGCAAAGAGTCTGAGATAGTTTCTGAAGGGTATTGCCCTGTCCAGACAGAAGGAGAGGGCCCCGATGATGTTGAGGGTGTGAAATTTAGCCTCTATTAGAATGAGGCTTTGGAAAAAACACTGGTAGATGAATCACTTGTTTCAGGCGAAATTCAGAAACAACTTTAGATTAAAGTTTTGTATGAAGTTCTAGTGTCATGTTGTACTTATGGAATACTGCATAATGTGGCACAACCAAGAAGACTTGGATCTTCCTATTCATTAAGTTTAAGTTATGACAATTAAAAAGGCAGGCTTCATAGAGAAGAGGTAAAGAGAGCAGGTGGCTAGAAGTTCAAAGGTCCTCATTAAGTCTGTTAACATGACACTGAAGTCCCAGGAGGGGGTGACCTCTTCAACTGGAGGAAAAGCATAAATGAGGCCCTCAAGGAACCTAGCAACTCTTGGATGTGAGAAGACTGTGACGTTGAATTGGAGAACGATGGGCAAAAATTGATACCAAATGGATTCTTTTGAGCTCGTGGATAATCCAATGTTTTAGGGATAACAAAAAATCCACAATACTTGCTATGGGGGTTGTAACAGTGGCAAGTGGTTTTGTAGTTCCCAGATAAAGAACTTCTTTCATTTTTCTGCATAAGTCACTCTAGTAGCATCCTGCCTTCTGCAAGCCAAAATGTTCTGGAATTCAATGGGGCAGTTTCTGTGTGTGAAAGTCAGCTAGCCAGCTTAGAGGTTGTCAAGTGCAATAATACTGGGTGTGGGTGCAGGAACTGCCCCCTTTTCTGAAGAATCATGTTGTGTTGTTGAACCGGAAGAATGAACAGGGTCTGTGTTGATAAGTTCATCAGATCCTAATACCAGAACTGCCTAGGCCAATCTGGAGCTATCATTATCAGTGAGACTATCTCCTGCCTGAGTTTTCTCAGGACCTTTGGTGTCAGCGGAATAGGTGGTAACCAAGATACAAAGAATGTGTCTCACAGAGAATCAGGATTTGCTCCCCCTCTGGAGTAAAACATCTAGTACTTCGCATTCTGGTCTCTTGAGAATAGGTCTATTCTTGGTTATCCCCACTTACGAAAGATGCTCTGCAGAACAGACTCATTGATGGACCATTTCTGAGTGTCTGAGTATTTCTGCTGATCTGATCTGCTGCGGTGTTTTGTAAGCCTGAGAGATGCAGAGCCACTGGTGTGAAGTGATGGTGATGCAGCAGCCCAAGAGACAGAATGCTTCCTTTCTTGCCTATTGATATAGTACATTGCTGTAATGTTATTAGTTGGACTGTGGATCCTTGAAGTATGAGTAGGAATGATGTGCATGCTAGGTGAATGGCTCTGATCTCCAGGATGCTCATGTAGAGATGCACTTCCTGGGAGAACTAAAGAGCTCTTATGTATGCAGGTGACCAGATGACTCCCCATTTGGGAGTGGAAGTATCTGTTACCAACATCTTGGTAGGTAGAAGTCGTGAAAATGGTACTCTGCTGCACATCTGTAATAGGTCCTCCACCAGTTTAATGAGGAGAGGACCTTCTGTGGGACTGTGAGCAACATGTCCATGTGGTGTCTGTAGGTAGTATCAAGGCTTGAACTTCATAAAGGAAGCAAGCAATGACAACTCCGGTTGTTTGGCTATTGTTAAGTTATTCAGTACTGTGAATCTCTTCAGTCCTGAGAAGGTCGGTACCAGAAGAATCTCCATTACATCACTAGTGAGAATGATGTGTACTGTAGATAACAGTATGGGGTTCTTCAGTACCGAGTGTTGCAGTGCACAGTGCTTACTGCTGATAAATCAATACTGATAGAGGCATAGATAGGCTCCTCAGATTGTACCAGAGTTGTTTGGTGCCCAGCCAGTGTAGAAAATGCCTGTGCACACCTTGAGATATGTGCTCTTTTCTTCTCCTTTCTTCCAAAGATTGAGCAGAGGAGAACTTAGATGCTCTTCCTGACTCCATGGTTGAAGCGTGTGGCTTTGGAGAGAGCGAACCCTGAAGCTTGAGGGAGAAATGTGGCTTTCCAGAGCAGTCACAGAGACAATCTGATCTGGTTGGGCTGTCTTCTTGCCCTCCGGTTAATAGGAGACTCTCAGAACATTCCAAGAAGAAAAGTTTAAAGTGAGATTTCCTCATTTATTGTGTCCTCTTGGAAAAACATCAATCACTTATCTAGAATACATGCTTCAGGCATTTAGAGGGTCCATCATGGATGGAAACAGTGTCCTCACAAGACGGGACAGGATTTGAATCTAGAAAATGCTGATTCCACCATTACTGGCTGGCTCTGGTACTGGAGCAATTACCTAAACTTTAATATTAAGGATTTGGGATTCTTACGGCCAACAGGCGTTAGAATCTCACTATCCCAAACTACATTATACTAATACCACACAACAACAATTACTACAATAATTACAGATTGCATAGTGCCTAGGGAAGAGGACAACTAGGAGTTCTGTCTCATTGCCTCAGGTGGTAAGAAGGAATTGAGAAACAGCTGGGTCTGTTCCACCCTTTATATTCTCAGGTGCAGGGGCACAAGGGCATCTACAGTATAGTTGAGTCCCCAGCTGACACGGCTATTCAAAGGAATCCAATCCTATGTGCACGGGGTGCATGTGCACCAGAAGTGGAATCAATTTGGTTATTAAGGATTTGGGCATTTATACACCCTGCAGGACCCTGGTATAATAAGATGTCTTTCTGCTGGTCTGACACTGCTATCCTGAAATGCACTTCCTCAGGTGCATGTTTTTGGAGGCCAAGTTGCTTCCTGTCCTGCCAGGAGCACTAGATGATCACTTCCTTTTTCTGTCCATAACAGATAATCCACACCCCCAACCCTTCACCCACATATATGCGTGCGCACGCGCACGCACACACACACACACACACACACACACACACACACACGGGAAAAGTTTCTGCTCCAACATGCCACTATCCTGCAGCAGCAGCATGAATTATGCCACATTTGGCTTATTGGGATCCAAATCTCAGAAGTATCTCAGAAGACACTGTCTGCACACTAGCTAGGGTAAACTCAGATTTTGACTGTAGCTAAGGAAATCCTACCACATGCAAAGCTGTCTTTTTTCCACTTCTGTGGGCTATTTTAATAGTACCACTGGCAGTCTAGCAGAAAGCATGAAACAAAACTGGCAATAAAAATAAAGGTATGCCAAATTAAAAGAGCTATTCAGGAGTTGTTCCCCAAAGTACAAGAGGTTTTGACTGAGGCCCATCTCTTGATATCAGCAAAAATTTCCAACAATTTAAAATTTGGGTCAGTTTCATTGGATCTGTTGGTATATTTTTCACAATGCAATAATTTAAGGAACTGTTCTGGTAAATGTCTCTCTCTACACAGTATAACTTATGTTGAAATTATTTACTTTGCAACTCACAGAAGAAACTTTTTTGATGTTTATTCATAGGGCAAATAATATAAAAATCTTTTGTAAACAAAACAATGAGCTAAAATGAGCTAAAAAAGATCTTTGTGTTTATGAACTAAAATCTTTCTGAAAAGCTTCTTTGCTCTTATTTGCTTCAATATTTCATCTACTTGATCATACAATTGTAAAGCATAGAGAATAAATAAAAAGGAAATAAATAAAGGGTCTGTCTCCTTGACAGACAAGTGAAAAGCTATTTAATAGAGATTTTATGAAAGAGTTACATGGCTTAGAACCATTTTGTTTCTGATTAGAATTTAAAATAATGAAAATTAGCAATTATGCCTAATGAGATGGCTCAGAGAAAATCCTCAACTATTGCTCTAGCTAAGATATTCAACAAGGTCAAACATTAGAAGCTGAAACATAAACACAATTCTTTGACTAATAATGTATACGTCAAACAGCTGCTTACTAAGTCTGTTTTCATTCTGCCCTTGCCCATTCAAATTCACTTCCCATCCACAGTCAGAGGGAAGTTGCCCAGAGAAGGCATTTAAAAAAGAGGTCTCTCAATTTTAACCATATCACAGACACAGTAAACAAAAAGAAAACATCAAGTAAGATGAGGAAAAACACTCTGCAGTTTCATTAAAATGCAGCTTATGTTGTGAAATCATTTACCCAAAATAACAGGCAAATACTCAAAAGCCCAGGACACAGAATGAGTAACTGCAAGGAATAGATCTAAGATAGCAAATTCTTAGGAACTGAGCTCTGTGGCAGGCTCCATGAATTCTGCTCTCATGTGAATCAGAACTAAGGCTCTCCATAGCCATTAAGGATTTGGCATGAGTTACCCCAAAGTGGTTAATCCAATAAGTAAAAGTTTTTATATAAATATTCTGGTGGAAATATTGGATTTACCAAAAACTTCATTTTTGATGATGTGACTGTCTTTAGATATTGCCTTTTTTTGGTTCATGGAATATATAATCCATGATAGTTAGGCTAAGCAGATGTTTAACTGATGGATTTATGAAAAAAATACAATAAAATGTACACCATTTTCTGAAGCTTTTGTAATGTATAGAACATGCATTTGTTTTTGTCTCATTTTAAATGTTTTCTGGAGAAGAAGGAAGGAGAGAGACAGTCTGGTGCCTCATTTTTCCTACATTTATTGAGTATTTTGTATTTTTAATATAATTCCTAAAAGTTCCCATGATTTATGGGAAATTTGTGAGGAAAAGCTATATGTAAAATAATTAAAGTCCTCAGCTGTTGCAAGAAGTATGCACATTTGCCTAAAACTGCCTTTTACATTTTAGGGTCCCTTCTAGTACAATATAATTATCTTGAAAACTCAAAAAACAGCTATTCTTTCTAAATCTTCCCATCTGCTTTTCTTTTCCTTCCTATTGTTACAAAAGAAAAAAAAAAGATAAGGAGGTATTTCCAATGTCAAGCAAAATACAGCATTTTAATTGGTTGGGAATAGTGTCCAAAGCTGTGCATGAATCATTAAATTACAGCTGTAAAAAATCCACTCAAACCTGTTAAATCCAATACAGTATTTACAAAGGGAAAAGGTGAAAGTCAGAAATCCCTTTGAAATATAAATCAGGGCATGGTCACCGCAAGAAAATAACATTAAAGACTGGCTATCCAGCTAGTTTTTTAAAAATCAGATATGTGTAAAAAAATATGATCATCATCAACAAAGTCACCAGATAAATAAATCTGAATCCTGGAATTAAAATGAAAAGCCAATACAAAAAATCAACAGAACTACAAATTAGAGAATATGTGGCTGTGTGAGAGATTTCCAGGAAAGGTGAACTTCCCCACAGAGAGCAAGGTGCTCAAGGTCTTGAGTCACTGTAACTAACAAAAAAATTTCTGAGCCATTAAAAATGAATGGGACAAAAGGCTTTTTCCAGTTATCTGGACCTAGTATTCCTGATGTCAGGGTTGAAAACATTCTTAAGCTGGAGATCAGCGGCTGCTATGGGGGGTGGGGTTAAGCAAATTTTTGTCGTGGCAATATCCCCTGCAATCCCCGCCCTAGCGCCACCTCTGCTCCTGGTTCCTGCATACATAACTTGTTCCTGATTCTTTCCACCTGGTTGCTGGATCTGTCTTTGACCTTTGACTTCTGAGTCTTGGCTTGATTCTCCAACTCATACCCTTGGCTTGACTCCCAACTCCTGCTTCAACCACTAGACCTGTCCGCCTACTTCTCAGCCCCAACACTGACATCCAAATGATTATGGAGGAATCCCCAACTGGCCCAGAGCCAGCCTACCCTAACAGCTCTATGCTACTCCTTCCATGTTCTCCCACTCCACCTAGGGGGTTTATCTGAAGCATCTGGATGTGGATCAAAAGAGCCACTGGACTTATGTTGCCATGAAACCAAGGAACAAAGCAGGTGGGCACACAAGCTATAGATCCATAGTTTCGGGAAGTTAAAACCTGCTCGCACGCACGCACGCACACACGCACACAAATTTTGAGGAAATTCTATGAGATTCACCTTGCTGAGTTTTCCTGTCCCTCTGATCTCCTGCCTTTCTGTTAGAGGAGGAAATTTGACCAGTAGTGAGTAAAACTGTGTGCTATTAATCAAAACTCAACCAAACAGTCCCTCACAAGTGTACCCCTCAGATGACAGCTTTCATTACTTTCACCTCTGTCAGGTTTTACCACTCAGACTGGATCCCTGGGTGGCATCCCCCCTGTTTCCAGCCATTTTAACACAACAGGCTCAACCTTTCTCTGGGAAGCTATGACCAGCAGCTGATTAAAGTGACTCAAAACAGCTCCTTGAAAAGACACATTATCCACTCACCCAAATGTACACAGCAAGCAGAGAAAAGGATTAATACCACAGAACGTTTGTATGCCTGGGTTTTGCCCAGATCTCTTCACCTTTATTTGAGTGGAGGTGAGCCAAAATGTCTCAGACACATCCTGCAGGGCCTGTGCCATGGTTCCATAACCCTCCTTCATGCTCTGCTTATCTCTGGGCAGGGAGAGACAGACTGCTTTGTAGTCTCTGTCCGCCTATCCTCCCCACAGCAGCTGCTTTCCACTCACACTCACCCCTTCCTTTCTCTAGTTTGTGTAATTTTTTATAGTCCTTTTGACCTCTATGTCCTAGGCCTGGGGAGTGTAATTCAGCCTGGCACCTGGAAATTAGAATGTTCCCAGTTAATAGCCAAAGTATTGTCCCCCTTGCTCCCTTTAAGTTCTTACTATTAGGGTTGTCTTATCAAGCAGGTAAACTGAAGTAGCCATAATATTCCTACAAAATAACACAGAGTCTTCCTCATTCTTCACACTTGCTGTTTAACTCCCCGGACATCCCAGATATTATTTTAAGAATCTGGAGCATACCTTTAAGGATTTGCTTTCATGACTATTCTCCATAAATTTTATACACTATTAATAATTATAATAATAAATAAGGATGTCATTTCCCCAGAGTACTGTTCTAAGAATTGGGCCTATAAGTTTACCCTAATTGTGAGCTCAACTGTAAAAAGTGAGTGAAAGTTTGTAAGAGGTCACAATCACCTGTAATAACAAATGTTGATGCAAATAGAAACAAAATGGAGACAGGCTGAATTAGTCCAAACAAGGTGGCCTACTGATATAACTCAAGGACTGTGCTAAGGTCATACCTGATAATAAGATAGTGTAAGACTGAAAATTGGTGTGTTGGAAACTAGGCCTAATTGATGGACAAAATAATGAGAGGGTGGGCTATTCCAGCCATCATTCTGTTTTGAGGTTTTTAAAGAAAGAGGCACTGGAGGAGAAAAATTTGGCTACTGGAGCCAGCTTCATCATCATGATTGCCACCTCCACCATCTCCTGGGACCCCGGGCCTCCATTGTCCTGATCCTGAGAAATGTCCTGGACAGATTGGACCAGACAGAGGGACCCAGATGACATTGCCACCTCTAGCAAATCTAGTTGAATACCAAACACCACCTATTGTGAATCGGCATTGGACTTAAACAGCAGCAGCAGCAGCTCCAGCCCATCTCAATTAACTTCTCTTTTTTCCAAAAGGAACATTACTACAATCTTTGATACCATCTTAAAGACTGTCAAACAAGGGGCGGATGTGTGTGTTTCCTTCTAAAAACTCTCTCCACCAAATGTAAAGGAAACAAGAGATGTTGTTAAAATGAAAGTCTTACTTAATACTTTACATTGCAAATGGTTCGATTGTTTTTCCTTCTTTTATGCATCTTCAATAAAAGGTTAAACAGGTAAAAATTGTGTGTTTGTCTGGAAGTAAAGGACCAGCACAAACACTCCATCACTTAGTTGGATAGTGAGGAAATCAAAGGTTATGTAAATATAGCCAAATTATTTCATGAAACATTTACAGTAATTTATCATAGCTCTCAGAATAGAAATGGGAAGAGAAGTTGTTTTACACATGTATAAAAGTTCTGAGACACTTACTTCCAAAATATCTATATACAGAATACTCATATCCATCTCTTAAACCGCTATTTGATTACAGAATATTTTAAACAGTCCATACAAACACCAGTTGTGAGCTGAACCATCCTGAGGAATGAACCCTATGAACACCAAAGACTGGGGAGAAAATTTCAGATGATCTTTATGTTACATCATTCCTATTTGTGTGTGTGAGTGTGCATGAGAGTGCACCAAATCCCAGGAAAAGGATGAGTTTAGAATTTACAGAGTCTATGGACTGCATCTGAAGAGCAGGTTAGGAAAGGTACAGGTTCACAATGTAATTTTAAAGAGGCTGAAGTTGCTATCTTGAATCTTTTATGTCATGTACTGTGGTATCTCCCTTAATATTATGGTCCATTTCACTTTGCTATAGAGTCTTCTAAAGTTTCCCTGATATTTTGCATATGCTACAATTTAAGATTCAGATTATAATATAATTTATATTCTATAATGTTTGTTATGAAAATTAAATAAAAGAGTTAATTAAAAACAAAGCTGTTTCGTGGGAGATGTAGAAATTTCAAATTTATTTGGAACATAGCATCTGTGTGTTTGCCCTCATAAAATGCAGAATGAGGTAATGTACCTATGAGATTTTAATCACTTTATAAAGGTATTAAAATTCTACATATCTAATGTGCCTTATAAAACCCCCATTTGATTGAAGAATGGTTCAATCTGCCCAACAAGAGGCAGTAGTGCTTGTTTTTCCACTGCAGAAAGGAATCCTGCTCATAATAAACATTCTAAATCAATTTGAAGATATAGTTGACAGTAAAAAAGAAACAGACTTCAAGGGGGAAAGGAAAAGACTCCACATGCAAGAAAAACACATTTAGTATTTGGCAAGCTAACCTTTATAATGAAATCATAATTACACAAATTAATTAAAAAATGTCCAGATTACAACTGCTTAGAATGAATCATTACTGGAGCTGCCACTGTAAATAATCAATTATGGTATCTCATTGCAACCCTACAATTCATGAATGTCTATATAAATATAAAAGAAATACTTTTATCCCTAAATTATGTGTGCACACTCATACACATAATACTGAGATCTAAGTTGTAAACCAGGGTGGAAATGTGCATGATCTTAAAAGGGAAGGGAATCTTTCTATCTACCTCCCTCACAAAAAAACACCACAGTTCTCCCCATCACCCAAGCCCATTGTCACCGTGTTGTCTTCAATTCCTCTTTCCCCACAAATTTTTGTCAAATATTGACAAATTTTGCTAGTTGTTACTCTGCTCCTCTAAAACCCATCCTGTGTTCTCCAGCTCTACTGTTAAAACCAAATTACAGATGTCAAACACTGCAACTTTCAGCACACTTTCTCCCTCAGAATGCTGTTAGTAACATTACCTTCCTCGCGTCATTCTGCCAATGTCATATCCTGTTTTTAATCCTGTCACCACTGATTTTACTTGTCTTTCTGCATCAAGTTCAAATTTCTTATGCTCAATTCAAGAACCTGTGCAATTCATCCATCTCTACCTATCCCAATGTTCCCTCTCCACTCCATTCTCACTCACTGTGCAGTTATCTCATAAAGAAAGTAGGGTTTCAGTTAGGGCTGTAATAAAATCTTAGCCGATGCCCACTAAGAATGCTCAGAAGTTTACAACTTCTCATTAGTACTGTTTTTATTAGCATTCTCTCGAAACAAGTGAAAATGCTACACTTCAATAAGGTATATGTTAATGTCATGTTTCAAATTCTGCACTTCAGCTGTTTTTGCTGGAACTAAATGTAAAAAGTGGGAATACTTATCTAAATGTTTTTTAAAATGAGAAATGCATTTTTCCCCACTCCCATGACTCCAAATTAGCAAAAGGGACTGTGCTCATACTTTTAAGAGGAAGTCATCTTTGGGCAGAAAACTTGGACTTTTCAGCTCTAAAATTAATTGTTTAAAAAATTACAGGAGTTTATGGTGGAAATTGTAATATTAACTGAAGTGGATATTTCTTGTTGAGTTAAACTCAACATGAGTTGAGCATGCCTGAAATTTTACATGGTTCAAAGCAGGATGTTATTTTAACTTATATATGAAAAAGTTGCTATTGAAAGCAAGAACAAAATTAGAATTCAATAAATGGTGTAAACTCAGTTCGTTTCAAACTGAAATAACTGTTAACTAGGACTTTTCAAGGCTTCTGGTGAGATTAATACATTATTACATCTATAAACCAAAATAATTTTAAGGGAAGAGAAAATGTGTATGACTATCAGAAATTTGTTTTGATTGGGCACTTTTGATAAGACAAGGTTCCTACCTCTTTTGGATATTTCTGCGGAGCAGTTGGCAGCTCTTGAACTTTGGGGTAGATTCAGCACCACTACCATCATCACATTTATCATTTGTACTGCCATTGCATTCTGGATCCCAGGGATTTGCCATCACACTATTAGGCTTTCATTTTCTGATCACCAAAATATGCTCTGATCAGATCAGACAGGGTGGGCACATAGACAACATTCACCATCTCCCAAGATCATCTATTTTTCCTCCATCTTATAGACTATAAGGTCAGAAGGGACCATTATGATCATCTAGTTTGACCTCCTGCACAACACAGCCCACAGAACATCACCCACCCACTCCTGTAATAGACCCCTAACCTATGACTGAGTTATTGAAGTCCTCAAATAATTATTTAAAGACTTCAAGGTACAAAGAATCCACCAGCAAGTGACCCGTGCCCCATGCTACAGAGGACGGTGAAAAAAAAACCAGGGCCTATGCTAATCTATTCTGGGGGAAAATTCCTTCCCGACCCCAAATATGGTGATCAGTTAAACCCCAAGCATGTGGGCAAGACTCACCCGCCAGACATCCAGAAAAAATTCTCTGTAGTAACTCAGAATCCACCCAATCTAACATCCCTTCAGAGGCCATTGGTTATAATTACACTATTAATCCAATATTAGTCAATTGCCAAATTAGGCTGTCCCATCATACCATTCCTTCCATAAACTTATCAAACTCAGTTGTAAAGACAGCTAGGTTTCTTGCCCCCACTGCTCCCCTTGAAAGGCTGTTCCAGAACTTCATGCCCCTGATGGTTAGAAACCTTCGTCTAAATTCAAGTCTAAACTTTCTGATGGACAGTTTATATCCATTTGTTCTTGTGTCCACATTGGCACTGAACTTAAATAACTCCTCTTCCTCCCTGGTATTTATCCCTCTGATGTCTTTATAGAAAGCAATCATATCTCCCTTCAGTCTTCTTTTGGTTAGGCTAAACAAGCCAAGCTCTTTGAGTCTCCTCTCACAAGGCAGGTTTTCCATTCCTCAGATCATCCTAGTAGCCCTTCTCTGCATCTGTTCCTGTTTGAATTCATCTTTCTTAACCATGGGAGACTAGAACTGCACACAGTATTCCAGATGAGGTCTGACCAATGCCTTGTACAATGGTACTAACACCTCCCTATCTCTATTGGAAATACCTCGCCTGATGCATCGAAGGACTGCATTAGCTTTTTTCATGACCACATCACATTGGCGGCTCATAGTCATCCTGTGATCAACCAATACACCCAGGTCCTTCTCTTCCTCTGTCACTTCTAACTGATGTATCCCCAGCTTATAGCAAAAGTTCTTGTTATTAGTCCATAAATTCGTGACCTTGCACTTTCCACTATTAAATTTCATCCTATTTCTATTACTTCAGTATACAAGGTCATCCAGATCTTCTTGTATGATATCCCAGTCTTTCTCTGTATTAACAATTCCTCTCAACTGCGTATCATCCGCAAACTTTATTAGCACATTCCCACCTTTTGTGCCAAGGTCAGTAATAAAAAGGTTAAATAAGATTGGGCCCAAGACCAATCCCTCAGGAACTGTACTAGTAATCTCCCTCCAGCCTGACAGTTCCCCTTTCAGTATGACTCATTTTAGTCTTCCCTTTAATCAGTTCCTTATCCACCTTCCAATTTTCATATCAATCCCTATCTTTTCCAATTTAACTAATAATTCCCCATGTGGAACCATATCAGATGCCTTACTGAAAGCTAAGTAAATTAGATCCACTTCATTCCCTTTGTCTAAAAATATCTGTTATCTTCTCAAAACAGGAGATCAGGCTGGTCTGGCATGATCTACCCTTTGTAAAGCCATGTTTTATTTTCTCCCAATTACTGTTAACCTCGATGTCCTTAACTACTGTCTCTTTCAAAAAAATTTCCAACACTTGCATACTACTGAGGTCAAACTAGCAGGTCTGCAATGACCTGGATAATATTTTTTCCCATTCTTAAAAACATGAACTATGTTGGCAATTCTCCAGTCATATGGTACAGCCCCTGAGTTTACATATTCATTAAAAATCCTCGCTAATGTGCTTGCAATTTCACATGCCAGTTCCTTTAATATCCTTGGATGAAGATTTTCCAGCCCCCGCCCTCCCCCCGATTTAGTCCCATTAAGTAGTTCGAGTTTGGATTCTACCTCGGATGTGGTAATTTCTACTTCCATATCTTCAAGCCCATTAGACCCCCGCCACTATCCCTAAACACTTCGTTAGCCTCATTAAAAATTGAGGCAAAATATTTGTATAGATATTGGGCCATGCCTAGATTATCTTTAACCTCCACCCCATCCTCAGCGCTTAGCAGTCCCACTTCTTTCTTTGTTTTATTCCTGTTTATATGGCTATAGAACCTTTTACTCTTGGCTTTAATTCCCTTTGCAAGGTCCAATTATACTTGGCTTTTGGCATTTCTCACTTTGTCTCCACATGTTCTGACCTCCAAGACATATCTTTCCTTGCTGATTCCTCCCATCTTCCACTCCTTGTAGGCTTTCTGCTTTCTCTCAATCACCTGTCAGAGATGTTTTCTCATCCAGGTTGGTCTACAGCCCTTGCCTATGATTTTTTCCCTTCTTTGGGATGCAGGCTTCAGATAGTTCCTGCAACTTTGATTTGAAGTAATTTCAAGCATCTTCCACTGTTAGATCCATAAGTTCTTCAGTCCAGTCCACTTCCCTAACTAATTCCCTGATTTTTTTTTAAGTTAGCTCTTTTGAAATCAAAGACCCTAATCACAGATTTATTTTTGTTTATCCTTCCATTTAGTTTGAACTGAATTAGCTCATGGTCGCTCGAACCAAGGCTTTCCCCTACAACCATTTCTTCTATGAGATCCTCACTACTCACCAATACCAAATCTAATCCTCTAATCCACCAATACCATCCTCTTTTGTTGGCAACTATTTGATGAAGGAATCTGTCAGCTATCACATCCAGGAAAATCTGAGCCCTATTATTATTACTAGCACTAATCTTCCAGTCTATATCAGGGAAATTAAAATCTCCCATAATCACAAAGTTCCCAGTAGTATTTACTTCATTAAAAACATTAAGGAGGTCTCTATCCATATCCAAATCAGATAGCAGTTTTCTTCCCCCATGTGATTTTTTGCCCAGACACACACTGTCTTATCCATTGCATCACTTCTAATTTCTTTACAGTCTACCTCATCATTGATATACAATGCTACTCGACCACCTTGGTCTTTATTTTTCTCTTTCCTAAACAGCACATACCCATCAATACCTGTACTCCAGTCATGATTACTATTCCACCATGTTTCTGTTATGCCTATAACATCTGGTTTCACTTCCTGCACCAGTAGCTCTAGTTCCTCCATTTTGCTACCCAGCCTCCTCTCTCTTGGTTTCTGTAAAATTTGGTTCAAGTAGCCAGGACAATAACATTGTAACCCTCCGCTCTGACCAGATTTGTGAACAAATAGCAATTCTTGAAAAGTCCAATCTCTATAAAAAAAACAAATCATTTGCTTCCATAAACAGAATATATCAGCAAAATTATCCAAACATTTTCCTGGGTCAGATAAATGAATCCAGGGTCCAGGAGTACTAATTGGGTTGCTGACCATATGTTGCAGTCTTCCAGGAACCTGAACTGAGCTGCAAGCAACAAAGCCAAAAATTGCATTTTCTAAACTTTTTCTATTCTTCTTTTCCTGCATTGTTTTTTCTTAGGGAGAAAGAAGATTGGATTTTAACATGAGAACCTTAGACTTGCCACCCAAATGTTGTTTTTTTTCTTTCCTTTCCCATTAGAACATTGTGTCATTTAAAATACTTTTTCAAGTAAGCCCCCTGTCCCGTTTTGTGCAAATTGAGAAAGCGAGAGGAAGAGGGAATAAAAGTTTGTGAAAATGAAGTTTTAAATTTAAAATGACTTTTTAAAGTTCCTATTAATTTCATTTTTTGAATGTTTAACAAACATTTAAAATAATTTCTTTGCTTTATGGTGAACAACAACAAGTCAAATAAGAGGCCTTGGTAACAAAACAACACCAAATTACTGTTAATGTTCAGGTAATGAGTAAAGTAATACATAGCTTAACTTATGTTAATATCCTAAAAAAATACCCAATCCTCAAAAGAATTTGTATTAGCCTGGTATTTCCTTAGGAAAGGGATCATGTCTTACATATTTATTCAGTGCTAAGCGCTCAAACAGCATCAATTAAATAATTAAAGTAGGACCACATCTTCCTAAGTCAATTCATGGACAGAAGCTGACCAAAAAAAGAGATTTGTGCCCAGTAATGGGCTTTTGTTGGGTCCATTTCCTTATAGGTTTCCTGATATTGTGAAACATTCCCATCACCAAGGTCATTGTTCTAGTATGTCCACCCATTAGACATGCAGTGGAGCATAGGACAGGGAAGGACACAAGCCTTTTACACCCCTATAAAATATAATTTAACAGCTGTTATGGCTATAACAGACTGTCTGTTTCACTGAATCATCTCAAATGAACTTCTCACAAGACAGCTAGCAAGAGGAATCACTGTATTGACCCCAAGACACGGAAGAAAGGATTGGTGAAAGAGACAAGACAGACACATACATATGAAACAAGTGGGATGTTGGAAAGAGAAGGGACAAAGTATAAGGGAAGGAAGAGGTCAGAGTTAACTGGAAAGCAGAAAAAATAGGGCAGACAAAAGAAAGTTGAGCAGAAGATGACAGAAAACAGGAAGACATTTCTAAGTGAGATGAGAGACAGAAAATCCATTCGATAGGACAGAGTACCTCTTGTCAGGCACAGGAAATGCTGTTGGGAAATGGAGGATTGTTAGAGAGACATTATTTTACTTATTGTAATGCATTGGTTTTCAAACTGTGGGGCGCACTCCCCTGATGGGACATGATGAGGATGTTTCAGGGAGGTGCGAGGACATGACTGATTAATATTTTTTTTCTTCTATCTTAAAAATATTGTTCATAAAATAAAAATTCCTCTCACTAGCTGAGTGTCTTGTTCCAGCTCCTGCCACTGTTGCCAGGCTGGAAGAACAAGAAAGAGGGAAGAATGAGGACTGAAAGGGCATGGCCTTTCACTATTCAGGAGGTGGGTAGGGGTGTGGAAATTCCAGCTCACTCACCTTTCCAGCAGTTGATGCACATGCAGTCTTTTGGGATGCAGTTCCTCCCTGCCTGCACAGGTTCTTGCAATGACTGTTAACCTATTGCTGCCATGCCACCACTTCATTGATATAAGAACACTTTTTCAGAAGGCATCTTTTAAAATCACGGCTAACAAATTAAAAACACCAAGTCACAACTTCTTTCTTATTTATTCATTGAAGTTGTGTGCAACTATGCATAGAAACATGTAATTGAAAATAACCATCTGCTTATCAGTCAATTGTTTTACCTAGCTGACAGAGTCTAAAGTAATGTTTTGTTGCTGCTTTATATTGTTCAGCTACTGAAACTATATGAAATGTAAACTAAAAATTATGGTATCCAGAGGGAAGCAGTCAGACCTGCATTAAGGCACAAATCTTAAAAGAGATGGGAAATCATAGGGTGACCTACTCTCTTAACAAATACTGGGGGGGGGGGGAGGGGAGAAATTAAGAAACAAATATTTAAAAATGACTTCTTATTGGCGACACTGGCTGAAGGAAAACTGGGAACAGGTTTGCGCATATGGAGTGTCAATATGTATCAAGTCCAGTAGACCAGGATTCATTTATTTCTGTGGCAATACGAGTGCACAGATGCAGAGAGAGATTCAGAGTCACCAGGATGGTTAGAAACAGCATGGGGATAAGTTCTAAGAAATGTTTGGGTGTCTGGAAGACTTAGGGCACAGACAGAATATGCAGCCTGTCAATTCCAGAAGTCCAATCCTGTAGTTTTTTGCATGAGAACCTTTACTGAAGGTCTTGGGAGCTTCTGATATGAAAGGAATAAAACTGTCTTAAGTCACTCTTTTGAATTTGGTGAAGTGTTGTGTGAACCTCTGATGATTTGGGGGATTGGTCTAGTTCAACACTGTAAATTTCTGCAGATTTTCTGAACTACCATGGGGATTTGGATGCCCAAAATTAATAGGAATGGGACATCCAAATCTATGTGGCTTTGAATATCTCCACCTATATCCAAACTTGTTAAATGAAAGACTTCAGACCGGCCTGTCAATATTATTTAAAAACAAGAATATATGCACTAATTTTAAATCTCCCACTAGAGCAGGCATCCCCTTGAAATGGATTTTACATTTAACACTGTACTTTGTACTTTCACACAAAGTTTATTGAACAGGAGAAACTTGAAATGAAATTAAACATTAAAAACATCCTGTGAAAGACTCCTTCTAAATGCAACAAGTTACAGAAGAACTTCCTTATAAAGAGCTACATAGAACTATATATATAAATTGTTTGAGTAACTAAGCAACCCAATTTAATAGGAAAATGCCCTGTCCTGTTTCCTGTGCTAGTGAATTCAGAACTACAGCTGTGCAAATTAGGATAAGCTTGGCATAACCTTTACACTAGTAGACTTGTACTACAATTCTTCTGTATTGAAAATAGCATAAGAAAAGCTTTCACAGTCTATTTCTAGCTCTTCCTGCAACAGATATCCAATTGTAGAAGCCTGGAAAGAATAACAGTGAATCTTAGTTTGAGTTCATCAAATACACTTGTAAAGTACACTAGATTTCTGGGCTATGATTCAGATTGTTAATTAATTGGTTAATTAAGCAGTCCTCAGAAATTTATAGTTCAGAGATCCAGAAACCAAGATGTCACAATATAGAAGATTCCTGTGAAAGGCTGGCTAAATGTAAATCTTTGCCATTGGTTTTGCTTTCTGTTTTTTAATAAGGAAAAGGTGAGGCCCGGGGGTCTGACAAATATTAAGGACACATAAAGCAAGTAAGAACACAATTAAAAGCTCTTGTTCACATTTCATTAGAGAACCTAAGGTCATTCAGAAAGCAAAGCCTGAGTGGCAAACTAGTTTATTTTGAATAATGTTTCTCCATTCCTCCGCTTTCTATAAACTTTTTAAAGGTAATTAATGACATATGTTTGTAAAGTGTTTTGAACATGCAAAGTGCTATTGAGTGCTAAGTATTGCTATTTTGCCCTTTTATTGCTCTGGAGATAAAGCAGCACCGTCTGCCTTTTTGTCTGCTGGGCAACACTGTTCTTGACTGAAGCAATTGTGCATTTTGCAAGATATTAAAGGGACACTGACAACTTAAAAAAATCACGTCTAAAAATGTTGATATACTTTTCCAAGAAACACCTAAAATTTCGTGACTAAAAGAGACTGAACAAACAAGAAACAGCAAAATGTACAAGATGACAAACTGGGTGAAGGCATCAGAGTGGTCTCAGCTCTGGATGTCTGAAAGATGAGGCACATTTCCTCAAATGGAATAGATATCAGCCTTCTGCTAGACGGAAAAGGTTAGTCCACAAGCGTGGCACCATACAAGGAGCCAACAGATTTCCATGAAAAAATGACCAGTACAAGAAAGGAGGAATGGATTTCATAGATACCTGACTTAAAATCCTCAGTTTTACATGAGTTCATTTTGGCTATAACTGCATAAAGTACTTTGAGCAAACTATAAATCAATATAATTGCAGCCTATCAGTAATTTAGAAGAAACAATTAAGATGTGTCATCATTCAAACAAACTGCATTCCCCTCCATGCCATCATGCAAAATGTGTAAGAATGCATAAGCAAATCTGTGATATATTCTATAATCGACATTCATTTCAGTACACACATCACAAAATGTGAATGCTAGCATCATTCTCCTGGCCCCTCACTCCTTTACACTGGCTCCTCTGCTCACCACATCGAATTCAAGATTTTTGTCTTCACTTGAAAGGCCCTTTATAGCTCTCTACTTTTCCACTCTTGTCTCTTTCTATGTCACCCTTCCCACTGTATATAATCCACCAAATCTCACCTCCTCAGAGGTAGTCTGCCTCAGTGCAGTCAGTACTACTAGTATCTGACGGGCCATGGATTGTCACTTTCTGGTAGATTTCCAGAAATAGGAGGTTGTAGCCCTTTTCTTCACCACCTTTTTAGAGGAGTGCTTTTTCCTCTGAGAGTCTGGGGGGAATGTCTGTCAGATGCCACCTCTGGAGACCAGTGCCCAGGGTGGGTCTGTGATCCCAGACTGGATGCCAGTTGCAGAGACTTCTCCATCAGGACATGTTTTAATTTAAGATCCCTCTCTTTACTGCCACGGGTCTTAAGATTATGGCAGTGGAAGCACTTTTGTGGTATGTGTCTCACTGAAACACTGGACACACTGTGAGTGTCTGTCGGAGACTGGGATTGACTCCTGGAAAGTTAGGCAGAGTTTAAAACCCATAGATTCGGGCATGTCTCTTAGAGTAGGGATTCTCCCATTCAGGCAGTGTATCTACACTATGCTAAATGGTATAATAAGAAAATATACTGTTTTTCCTAAAGAAAAAAATAAATGGGGAAGATATAAGGTAGCTAAACTAGTAACTAGCTAATCTGGGTTCTAAAAACTACTACTCTAATCCTTAAAATAAAGGTAGATTTAGGGGCAATGCCAGTTACTCAGTCTCAAGATGAGTGCGGTAAAGAAGGAACTGGAGATGGGTTTAGCTGCACAAAGCTATGTAACCACTAGAGGCAGCGTGAGACGGGGACAGTGCAATGCATGTACGACCCAACCGAGCACTGCTATAGAAATTCTCTGACTGAGGTGCAGATTCACAGCACTCACAGGGATGCTCCTCAAAGAACTAAAGAATATAATATGAAATAGTAAATACCTACCAAACCTGAAAAGGATACACATATTAAATCTACTGTTAAAAAATAAAGGATTTTTTTCCAATCTTTTTTTCAGGAATACTGCTACCACATTATAAAATACAAGCATTATTTAATTTTAACATCTTCACTATAAATGATATCTTACAAACAAACCGTTCTTCAGAGTTAGTAATTCTGTATGTCAGAAGGAGGGGGCACATTGTAAAGGCCAGGAGTAGTTATTAAATAAAGTGAAATTAGGAACTGTAGTTAAGTACCCAGAAGTCATATCAGAAGAAACCAGACACAGCCTTAAAAGTAGCATTGTATTGAAATATGTAATAGCTTTTTTGTATCCTGCGAACAGTATTATATTTAATGTTGTCACATTTCCAAACCAACAAAAATGGCCCAAATATCACATATGGGTAAAAATAATTGACTCCATAAATTCATTATTCATCAAATATCACAAAAATTATACTAGTTTGCACATTCCCATTTCAGGCTAAGTCCCCGGCATGTTTGGAATCACATCTTTAAAGGTGAGCCTATTACAATAATCAGGATTATCATGGTGATTTTAAAGTTTTAACTTTAATAAAATTGAAAGTACAGGTAATAGAAGTTTAGAAATGTTTTTGTTCCCATCAGCATCGTCAAGCATAACTGGAAACATATTTATATAACAGGAAAATGACATTCTTTACCCTATTTTCTCATTGCCAGAACAGAATTTAAGTAATTTGTTCCTATGAAATCCCTGTGATGTAGGTAAGTATTATGACCATTACAGGATGGGGAATTTGAGTGACAGATTAAGCCACTTGCTCAAGGTAACAGACTGAATCACGGACCAGGAAATGTAGACAAATGAATGAGAGATGTGGAACGCGTTTAATCAGTAGGCGGCAACTTTATTAATTGTACACAGAAGATGGACACTATGTCTTCCCTCTGCCTTCATATACCAGACATTTAATTAGTTCCAGTGAGGGTTCCAGGGCTGTAACAACAAGCAGAATAATAATTCAGGATAGACCTTCCCTGGCCTACCCCACAGATTCAGCTCTGTTGTGAAACTTCTCCTGCATAAGAAGGGTGAAGTGATAGAGGCTGGCAAGGCTGAGCGGGGACCTCAGTCCACCAAGACTTTATGTCCCTCTCTCCCAGTGAATGCAAGGTCCAAGAGCAAAACCCTGTTTCTCATTTATCTCTGGGAGCTGGCCCTTTTAGCTTTTATCTATACTGGGTGCCAGTCGCAAGTTTTGATGAATCAGTAGCCTTATCAGCTTTATATCAGTTTTTGAATTCTATTACTCTCAATCCAACTGTGCCTCCAGGAGGCTGGGAAAAAGGAGGAAAAAAAACCCACTAGGGCTCATTCCAATATGGCCCCAACAGAAAAATTTCTTCCAGATCCCTAAAAAAAAGTTGATTAGTCAGACCCTGCAGCATCATAAGCAGCACAGTTCC
Organism: Emydura macquarii macquarii; assembly: GCF_026122565.2. Taxonomy (NCBI): domain Eukaryota; kingdom Metazoa; phylum Chordata; order Testudines; family Chelidae; genus Emydura; species Emydura macquarii. The sequence goes on along the minus strand of NW_027131527.1, from coordinate 17,249,542 downwards.
TAAGCAGCGAGGGAACAGCTGTGCAGTAACTGGCAAGTAAAAGATATAGGAAAGAACCAGGACAGCTTACATAGGTGGGGGGCGGGGACCCAGCAGCCTATCAGTTGATCCAATCCACCCTTGTCCAGCCAATGGTGAAACAGAGGACTGAAAGAGATGGGTATGGTGGCTGGGCAGCCCCCATTCTTCCAGTATGCAGTTTGGGCTTCTCTTTTTCCTTGTTGTCCATTTAAGGTCTTCCCTCAATGAAGGCAGTGAAAGAGTAGTCTGAAAACAGGATTCCTTAAGTCCTGTCCCAAACTCCCATTCCTGTGCTTTGGAACCACTCCTCCTTCATTCACAATTATGCTTGCATCTTTTTTTCTGGTGATATGCAACCATGCTTGACATGTAATTTAACACCATCATTTTCAGACTATAATTGATGCATATTATATGATAGGTTTCATGAAATTGATTTTAAAATTGTCAGTTTCACAGACACTGATGTACTACCAGCTTTTCAGAAATCAAAATTCTTTTCATAGTTTCATTAATATGTGAAATTGACACTGTCTTATTGGATTTCTCACACTAACTCTTATTGCATGTGTGAATTTATTATTACATATCTTTAATATATTAAATCATCAGTTGCTAATAAGATTAATGAGGAAAGAAGATTAACCATTTTGTAAAAAAAAGTAGTGAAGGTAATTCTTATCTGAACTATGTTGTGCCCATTATAACTACATGTTAATCTTACAAAAAAATTCCAGACCTTTTGAAAATAACTCCCAGCAGTACAAAGGAAAATATATACAGTTTTAACAAGTAAAAAAAATACGTTGACACGAATGAATTTATTGTTAGATTATATTTGATGACAATATTGTTTCTCCTTTTGCCAACTTATTGCTAGAGTTTAAAGAATTTCAACAAACTGTCTACAAACTGGAATTGGTAGGTCTGAAATAATTTTGTGAAGGAGATATACAGGAACTCAGACTAGAAGACATGATCCAACTACTAGTGATGTAAGACTTAGTGATATTTGTAGGTGACAATGCAAGCCAACTGTGCAAAATATTTGGCCTAACATCACATTAACTTTTTAGAAAGTTGGTTATTATGGAACAAATCCTGCTCCATCTCTGTGGAACCACCACAATTATGCTGTGCAAGGGAGAAGAGGGCAAAATTTCGGAACCCTGCACAAGTGATGCACACCAGCTGTATCATGCAAACATCCAGCTCCATAGGCAACCCCCATGCACACTCACCCAGAGGGAGTTGGAGGGAAGGGCTATTCCAACGTTCAGGCTGGAGGAGAAGTTGTGAAGTAACTCAGCTGGTGCTCTACAGTGTGAGACAAGGATGTCTACCGACTGGTTGCTATAGAGATTCGTAGAGCTCAGCCATGTTACTTGGACTAAATGCTGGGCAGATTTGGCCCTAATTGCGAAGCATGACTTAAAAATTCAGAATAGTTTTACAGTTTACTTATATTGTTTTCCTCTAGATTAGATGGTGTACACCTAGTTGCCTTGAAAATCAACATGACCACAATAAAAAAGCACTATATTAATCTTTTAATTTTATAATAAAAAATCTTCTCAGCACCTATGATGGCAACTGTGCCTAAGTTGCCTTATTGCTTCTTGTCTCACTGGATGTTCTTAGAACATGTACAAGTGTATTCACAGACTTCTTGACAATTCTACACATCGTTTGCCTAAGAAAGAAAAAAGAACTACAAGGCAAAGCTAGCAGTGTCTTCTAAGGTACTCTAGTACGTTTGCTTCAAGCCTTTGACATGAACTCTGTAGTGGCTTTTAAATCCATCAGACCAGTCAAAAGTTGATTTTATCCATTAAAACCAAGGCAAAACTAAAGATACACAATGATTTTTATTAATACTTTGCAAATTATTTTACTTATTATCAAGCTATTGATTATAAGAAGCCACTGGTACCAGGGGTTTGAATTTCCCAATTCAAACTATAAGTATTCTTCAGAAATCCACACACGTTAGACAAAGATGTAGATCTTAAACAACACTTTAATTAAGAGGGGATAAAGTCAAGGCACAATATATCTGCTGTCCTAAATCCATAAATATCATACAGTGATCATTAAAAGACATGAAAACAGACAGACGTAATTCCTGCTTTACAGAAGAGGAGACATGTTCATCATACTCACAATATCTTAAAGTGTACAACACTATATCAACAAAAGCTTTTGCTCTGCTTTTCTACTTAAATTCTTGATTACAAAACAGGCAAAAATGCTGACATTTCAATTACTTGCTGAAGACAGAGCTATTTCCTTAATCACATTGTACAAATACAGTAAAGCTCGAACATTCATTGGTTCAGGGGAGAAAAGAGAGAGAGATTAGGAAAACAAAGTTGCTTCAGTATTACAAATGCATCACTGGTAGCCTCAAGCATTCAAAAATCATAAATCAAGCCACAAAAAAAAAAGTCTGTTAAAAATCATGAGATTTAAAAAAATAAAAACAAAAGGGTCTTTTTTGTCTTATGGTTTTTGAGCCTTTATGCTCTGGTCATGTTTTCAGACTGTTCTCCATAACTATGAGGGCTAGGAACATGCTTTAAAAAAAAACCAAACAAACCACCCACTGAGAGTCTCACATAATTACTTGACTCTGGAAGCTGGAGCTTTAAAATTAGTATTTAATGCTGTGAGGATTGACAACACTGTTAATGGAACTACTTTATTGTGGTTCCAGTTTCCATACTAATATCTGTGCAAGACAATGCTGGACCTTAGTTAAGCCCTCAGACATATGTTCAGGGTGGAATAATTAGGCAGTATTAGGAGTGTGGAGTGAGACAGATCTGGAGGAGGAAGAGGTGCACAAAGTAAAGGAGTATGGAGACCAGTGAGAAAGACTGCAATGCTAATATCTGGGTTCATCTTCTGAATGTGCCCTGAGTGAACGAAATGGCCTTAGCAAGAAGCCTTGCAGCGTCATAGTTAGCTGTGTACTCACAAAGTCAATAAAAGACCAGTGGATAAGGGAAAAAGAAGGGGAAGACTTGCGGGGAAAGGGAGCAAATGATGGAAATAAGGGAAGGATAGAAGAGACAGCGATGGTTGGAACTAACAAATGAGGACAGAATAATTAAATGAAGAGAAAAAGTCAAGCAGAGATAGATGAAAAAAAGGTGAAAAAGAATAAAACAAAAAAAGGCAGACAAGAAGCTATTCCTTATTGTTTTATAGAATGTTAGGTTCCAAAACATCACTAAAGATGCACAGCAGAGAGAGTTTGATTTTATGTGAGGCATGAGGAGATATGAACAAAGGTGATTATGTAGGACCAAGGAAGAGGGAGCTGGCAAACACAATTATGCATGAGACATGGGTATTTAAAGTTTTCTGAATGGACTATAATTTATAAGACAGTATTCTCCATTAATAGCTCAAACACTGCAGCACTATGTTTCAGCCTTTGGGTCTGGGACGATTCTTGTAGAATGTTCTTTATTTTTTGTTGTACTATATTAATTTTAAAAATGTTGGATTCTTTTGGGACATACTGGTGATAATAAAGCTGTGAAAAACAGGTAAGGATTTTCAGCACACTGAGTATAGAGGTCTCAATTGGGAAATAACTTTTTTTTGCACAGTAATCTTGCATCTTCAGTTCTCTTTGTTTAATTACTTGTTTTAATTATGAAACCACTATTATTTGTTATGATGAACAGGTTGACACCTGCCTAATGTACCAAACAGGTCTGAAAAAACACATTTGCAGTGCTTTTGGAAACAACTGTTCATCCTGATATTAAATGGAGCGTCAGTCAAACATTGCGGCATAACAGGTGGAGTGGGGAGACAGAAATAAAGCAGTTGAATTTGTTTTACTGTGAAATTACATTGTACCCAACATCAGAAATACAGTAAAAAACATGGCATTATAAACAAAAAACATGTTAGTTCTCCATCGACATTACTTCTTCATAGAATTTCAGTAAATTTGTTTACTTGAAGAAAGATCATAATTGTTATTGTTTTATATATATAGTTTTGTTTTCCTTAATTAAAAATCCAGAGAGCCCGGACAGCTGCTGACTGAAATTGATATGATTGCTGAATTTCACTGCTGCTATTCAGAGGTAGGCAGCAGTGAAACTGACAAATATATCAATTTCAGTCAGCAGCAGGGTGCCTTCAGGATGGGAAGCAAAATGGTCCTTTAAATATAGGCATAAAAATTAGGTATATAACATTCTCCATCTTTCCCTGGTGGAGATGTCAAAAATATCATAGGAATGGATAAACAGTATATACAAATTGGTGAATGTATGTATTAATCTCAATATAGGAGACAGGATTTCTCTGCCCAGACATTGTCAATAATCCTAAAAGCTGGATTTTGATGGTTAAGAGAGGTAAGAATATTATTTGAATTTACTTTGAGAATGAATACCATGATAGTTGCAAAGGCTACTAATTTGAATTCAAAGTACAATAGTGGGTCTCATTGAGAAAGTTCCCAACTTTAAAAACTCATCTGATTGGAGACAGAAGCTATCAGTAGATTTGTTTTAATGGATAGGAAGTATAACTCTAGAGGAGCACTTTGTTTCTACCATAGGCTGAGTTCATTGCACATACCAGGGACTCCTTATATTCTTCCACACACACCCCAACCCTACCTAGCTACATTTAATCCCTTTTGAACCTGTTGGGGGAGCAGTGAAAAAGATGGGTAGGTATATAGTAGAGACATTGCCCAGCTTTGTGAGAGGTCATTCACCACTTCACATACAAGGTATTGATGCATGAAGAGGTCTCAGGGAACATTCCTTTTTCAGATGCAAACAGGTAAATCACCAGCACACCAAATTAACTTACAAAAAGAAGACACATTATTGAGTCAAATCATTAGTAAAAAATGTGAAATAAAGTTTGGAATTTCCCTCAGAAAAGCTCTGAAGCACAGAGGTCTAGCTGAACCAGCTGCCACAATGGGGCAAATAAAACTGGAGAAAATTTCAGGGATTGTGGCATTTCCCCTGTTGCCAATACCTGACAGGTGACTGAAATACCCATTGTAACAGATCAGTGAACTTTAGCACAATTAAGAAATATGTGCGTTTGTTGCTCAATAGTCATTCAAAACAATCACGATTAGTTAGTGGCTTAAAATGCAGGTGCTCTGGGAACACCTGTTTCAGGGGGTCAAGAGGGAGATCCCCACACTGGCATTTTCTGAGTGTCATTTCTTTGTCTGGAAATGTACATGAAGGAAATTTTTGGAATGCTTCATTTAAATTTTCTGGTCACCATGCAACTCTTCTGCTGAATGACCCTCAGGACCAAACAATTTCTTGCATAGGTTCTTTTTTTGAGTTTGCTATATAGCTCCTTAACTATCATTAGTCCAAAGTGCTACTCGCGCGGCTTCTCAGTTTCACTCAGCGTACAGTCAACGACATGGGTCGTATACCTGGCACAGAGACAATCAGTTATTGCACCAGAACCAGCTTGATTTTATTGGAGAAGCTTATGAATTTTGAATGAACCAAGTGTACAGAAACACAAGTCCCAAGTGTTATGTGAGATTGGAAGAACAAACAAGGAACTCTCTCTCCTTTTGACATCTCTTTACTGTCCAGCTATACCGAAAGGACAGGAGAGACTTGATGTGGATTTAATCAGGCCACAACTTTATTATTAGATGTGTGGGACTACCCGGCAAATAAAAGTGTAGAGTGCAGGCAAATCCATGTTCATTCAAATTACTACCCAGGGCTTCCACCAACCCCCCTTCATTTTCCATCCAGGTCACCCAGCCAACCCCAGGTTCCCCAGCTTGTACCTTACCATGCTCCCCCACCAATAGGAGGGTTAAGGTGGGCAGTAAGAAAGAGGGGTTGGCTCCCTGCCTTACCAATCATAGGAGCCCCAAACTTCCCCCCATTCCACTCCTTTAACCAGCACCTCCTTTTGTAAGTCCTTTACCAGGCCATTTATTGGTCACTGGATGCCTTCCCTAGGGCAGCAGTTCTCAGACTTTTTAAATGGAGCCCCCCCATGAACTTTTGTGTAACAATTGTGGCCCCCCCCTTCCCCAAACCTCCCTCCCACTGTCAGAAAAAAACAGGGCAGGGAGCAGCGGTGGCAGCAGCATGGGGAGCAGCGTGCCCGGCAGCAGGGGGGGAGCTGCTGCTGCGGGAAGCGAGCGGTGGCAGCTGCTGGGAGCAGCAGTCCGACTAGAGATGGAAGCAGCTGCGCAAAGCGCAGAGCTGGACCCACCACTTGCAGCAGCCTTTCCCTGCCTCCGATCCCTTCCTAAGGGTCCCCCGCCCCCAGCACCTGCCTGCGGTTGTCTGTGTGAGGTGCCAGGGTGCCCACCACCGCCCGGCCCCACTCTCAGCCTGGCGCCTCTTACCTTGCAGGGGGAGACGGTTCTATCATAAGTTTAGGGGGGCATTGCCCCCCAATGTCCCTCAAAATCTGCCTATGGCACACCCACACAATCCATCTTGCGCCCCTTTGCAGAGGGCGTGCCTCCCAGTTTGAGAACCGCTGCCCTATGGAATACTGCACTGGACATCCACTCCACACTTACAAAAGGAGTATGACATATAACCTAAATCCCTTTCCTCCTCACCATAATAGGTCCTCCCTGAGACTCGCTGTGGGGAAGCCAAAAAATCCCCACTCTACTTGAGCCAATATGGTGGTGAAGAAAAAACTCCTTCCCAGTTCCCCTAACAAGGAGCGACTAGTGCAATGCTTATAGCAGGTCCTAATTAAACCTGATTCACCACCTAGAGAGGAGAATGGGTGGGTGGATGCTGCTTGGCCTGCAGCATGGAGAAAGGGCTTCTAACGTCCATGCTTGCCCCTTTTAAAACCTTCCACCCTTACATTTCCAGGGTATGAGTCAGCATCATCAAGCTGACCTCCAACCCACATTGTTGCAGCAGTTTCTGACATCCTTCCCCCACTCTCATACTCAAAGCACTATCACCTTCCTCTGGACAGCATCTCCCCCCTTCAAGTGCAGTATGGTCCTTACTTTTCTTTTTTAAATGTTCCATTCATTCCCTCTCTTTAATATGATGGTTTTGGAGGCAGAATACAGTTCCTATAAATAGTCACATGCTTACTCATGTTCCTCTAATGTAATTTTTTACCTTTTAAAAAAGAATAAAATTGCTTTTACATGTCAGAAAAGATTTGGGCTCAATGTGAATCAAGTTTCTGATGAAGAGTCAAAGTGGTTATTTTATCAGAATCAGTTCCTCTTTAGTGGTAAGATATGCTCACCATGACTAAGATTCCTGTCCTATAAAAGGCTGTATGAAGGTGGATCTCAGGGCATGAATGGAGTTCACCAAGGATCGGGCTTATAAATGTCAGTCTATGTTGGAAGTAATATATACCAACAGAATTGGAGACCTTTAAAATATCATATTCTTCCTCTAGTCCCTCCTTTTGTTTTTGGAGTGCCCTGAAAATTATAAGGCAAGCAAATATCCCCAGCAACTACTAATCATAACTGCTTCTAACAGAATTAAAAGACGGTCTTTGTTTTAAGCCTTAAACATTTTTTAAAAATAAAATTGGAATCCCTGGAGTTGTATAATTACTAGTCTGTGCCACTATACCAATTGGTATTATTAGATTAACAGATAAAAGTGTAGATAAGAGGCACAGATGACTTTAGCAGAGTCCTGGAGGCAAGCTCCTGCATCTTGCTGATTAGCTTCATTCAGTTATGTCTTCTTAATTGTTCATGAACTAAAGCTCATTATATGAAAAATAATATTGCTTTCCTGCAGGTTGTTTGCTTGAGGTTTGAAAAACGGGCACTACCTGTATGCCTCAAAGGCACTGACAAATCAGCTTGATGATGCAGTTACAGCAGATCAAAACAGGGCAGGCATTCTTAAACTTTGTCAGCTGGCATGATGTCAGACTTCAATGTCACAATGTTGCATCATCTTGAAGTGATGGGGCACATCCAGACCAGAAAATTAATTTATCTGAAACAAGTTCATCTCCGCAAACAGGCTCATAGTTAGTCAAGTAAAATAATCTGCACTGATATATGTAGATTCTTAATGCTCCTCGACCCAACCTACATATACCAACATGTAGCATTCTCAAGGCCAAACAGTGTGAATGGATATAAAATAACATGTTGAAAGCAGAAACTTAATAGTCCCTCCCCGGCAAATTTCTTAAGTATCTAATACAATTTGCTTCATTTTACGTTCTAGAAATGTTGGAAGCTAAGATTTTATGCCAAAAATATAAAAAAGATCCTTCTCTGTATTTAAATGTATTAGATTAACTAGTCAGTGGAAAGTTATTACATTTAACAACTAATATGTTCCAAAACCAGAGGCTCCAAGCTCACTCAGATGTCCAGGAGATCTACATATTAAAACATATGCTAAGACATAATAGCGCCAATATCAGCAATGTTATGCTATGCAACTAACTGTACCCCACCCCTTATTCCTCAGAAAAAAGGATTCCTGTCTCCAGTCTCAACCAGGAGTCTCAAGTCCCCTATTCCTGTGGAATAATACCTCACTGGTGTCTCCTGATGTATATAATCAAAACAATGTCCATTCTGTAGATATATTTTGACATCAAATTTTCTATAAAACATTTATCTATTTTGCCATCTGTGTTTTTCATTCTTCCTTTTAATTTCTTTTTTTTTTCCCTGCCTTTATGTCTGCCAGCTTCTTCTTCACCCACCATTTCCTCCATTCTTCCTTTCTCTTTCTAATTTCCCTTGCAGGCAGCAAACAACAGGGATGAGAAAGGATCCTGTCAACCATCTCCTGATTGTTCCCCTTGCACTTTTTTTTTAATGGGGGAAAGGAAGGCAAATCAGGAGTTGAGAAAGGAGGGAGATAGACTAACTAATGGCCAATCACTTCTTTCAGTCCCTTCCCACATGACAGAGTTGCTCCTTTTGGAGGCAGAAAGTCTAGGAAAGGAAGATTCACAATGAAGGAACGGTCCTTCTTGAAGCAGTTGAGGATGGAGAGCAATGAGGATGCTAATTTATTATTTGAAGATAATGGGAGCTATGGTAAGCCCTTTAGACAGAAAAGAAAATATCCCTATACCACTAATTTGTTAAGTACAGCAAAATTAAATAACTCATTCTCCTGTCTTACCAATTTCCCTGCATGTGAAGTGTAGCACCTCATCACAGTACTGTGCACCTTGTAAGGCAGAACAACCTTCTCCGTTGTTCTCCTTAACAGATGCACAGTAAGGGAACTTCTCTCCTTCACAGTTCCATAGATGCACAGAAGAAGTGCTCTTCTCCTCAACCTCTTCAGTGATGCACCCTATAGGAACTCTGCTATTGAGCACATCCTAAAATCCACGAAAGGGAAGCTGTACGTCAGAACACCTAAGGAAGTGTGCAGCAGGGGACCTCCTTTATGGACCCTACAAAGTGATCAACAACCACTCCCTTAACCCACATGTGCAGGAAGGAGATCCACTCTATATCTTTTCAGTTTTGTAATGGGAAAAAGGGAAAAACATCCTTTCCAGCTGCAAAACTCAATACTTTCTGAAGAATAATTCTTTCCCATGGACTTTCTTAGGAGTACAGGACATGGCTTTTTGAGGGAGTTCAGACAAATGGTTCCAGATTATGGAATTTGCTCACATCATTTCCAATACTTGTTAAGGCAGAAGAGCTTCAAAGTCCTGGAGACTGAAGCTTTTTTTTCCCCCCTTTAAATATATTTCCCTCATTCTATCATTTTTCCTTCAATAACTTATATAGGAAATGTTATACATAACACTATGTTAAGGGAATATTAAAGCTATACAGTTTAGCATTCAAAAATCAGGAAATGACTAAGTTAAAGTATGGTCTCTCAAATAAGTGTAAAACCAAGAATTGGGAGATATGGTGTGCTTGTGTCAGTGACTCACTGTGTCACCTTGGGCTAATCACTTAACTTGATCCCTCTATTTCACCAACTGCAAAAATAGCAATAGTCCGGTGACCTACCTCACAATCATACTGTGATAATTTAGTTAATATTAGCAATATTTATCAAATATTTGAATATATAAATCTCTCTACAATGTTTTATTAGTAGCAAGATTGCACATGAAACCTTCCTTTCTCCTTCTATACATATACTTGACCACATATTTCTCAGCTATTGCAAGGCAGCATACTACCTATGTGCAGCGTCTAGTCTTATGTGACTACACAACGAAAGGAAAAAGGAGTATATCAAATTAATTTAAAGCACACTGTAAAAGTTTGTGCTATTGGTTGAAGATAACTATTCTTTATCATTTACTTGCCTTTTGTCTCATTTTACCCACTAATAAATAAGTAAAACATCCATAGCCTCAGACTGTTGGGAACTTAATCAGTAAATGTAAAGTGCTTTAATTTCTGTGACTGACTTACATAAATTAAAAAAAAAAGTGCCATCCATGCATTCAATCCTAATATACATAGCAAAAAAGGAAGGCGAAAATGAGGAGGCTTCCATTATCTTAGTGTATGCATTAACAATGTAGTATTATACCTTTTAGAGAGAGAGAGAATATGCTTTAATTCAGCAAATTCAGCTAAAGTATATCTCAGACAAGTGTATATTTTTCTGAACATACCCTTGGATTTAATATGCACCAATACAGTGAAAGAAATAGTCTGTCCCGCAGACTTTGTTGCCACATACAAGGTTTTCTAGATTAGCCACCATATGCGTAGGAACAGAAAAACAACACATACAAAAATCAATTTAAGATAAAAATAATCTATCTATCTTAAATTGGTAGTGCACTGTGTTTTAGAATGACTTAAAAATACATTAGGAATAATTGCCTCCTATTATCATTGTATTATTATAATCAGCTCACTCACTACTTTAATTCAGTACGACTGAAAGTCACCTCACTTTATGTGATAATGTATACATGCTTAAAGGCATAATGCCAGTCACAAATATTCAAATAAAACTATTTGTTCATGGCCGGGGACTATTTTACCCCCATTTTCTGCCTGACCAGAATATCACCAAAGAAGAAGTCAAGTCAAATTAGTAGAAGAAAGGAATTGTATACTCACGGAATATATGTTGAATACATAAAGTATATAGTTTTCAAATCATCTTGCATTTTGTCTTGTATAATATGTAAAAATATGCTGATTTTTAAAACCTGTCAATTAAATTTTATTGTTTTCAGATCTTTATCTTGTTAATTCAAAGATTTGTGCAGCCTTAAACTGCTATATTTTTAGCCACAAATGGCCATTTTATTTAAAATGTATCTTTTTTGTTTGTTTCCCGGTAGTTCTCTTTATAATTAAGCAGCGACTAGAATTTCGAATAAAAATTTGTGTATGCTTACATACTAGGGAAAGGGCAAATAAATTTGAATTATTGACTCATAATACTTAGATTTATTAGATCATCAAATCCTGTAAGAATATTTACTAGCCAATAAAGGATTTATCAGATATTAAACTGATACCACATTTAATTTTATACAAAGAACTGAAAAACAGAGTTGTATTTATATATATATTTTTTTCATTCAGTGGAAGTGAACTGATCAAAGCAACTACTTTTTAAGTTTAGATGTATATTATAATATTATTGTATATTATAATATGTATATTATAATACACACACAATCTTAAAAAGTAGTTGCTCTGATCATAAAAATGACCTCAACAGGTCATCTAATCCAATACCCTGAACTGAGGCAGGACTAAGCATTTTCTAGAATGTGCTAATTGTTTTGTCTAACCTATTCTTAAAAATCTCCAATGACAGAGATTCCACAACCTCCCTGGGTAATTTGTTTCAGTGCTTAACTACCCTTACAGTTAGTATGTTTTTCCTAATGTCTAACCTAAATCTCCCTTGCCGCAATTTAAACCCATTGCTTCCTGTCCTGACCTCGGTGGTTAAGGAGAACAATTTATCATCTTCCTCTTTGTAACAACCTTTTACATACTTGAAGAATGTTATCATCTTCCCCCTCAGTTTTCTCTTTTCCAGACTAAATAAACCCAATTTTTTCAATCCTTCCTTGGAAGCCATGTTTTCTAGCCTTTCAATCATTTGTGTTGTTCTACTCTGGACTTTCTCCAATTTGTCCACATCTTTCCCAAAGTGTGGTGCCCAGAACTGGACACAGTACTCCAGTTGAGGCCTTATCAGTGACGAGTAGAGTGGAAGAATTACTTCTTGTGCCTTACTTACCGCTGAGATTCTCCAGTAAATATAAAACAATATAAATAAAACAAAAAAGGTTACCCTAAAACAAACTTTTTAACCATTCCTTCATCAATCCACTTTTTTGAATGAAACAATTAATTTAGAATTAAAACGACACATCACCACCTCTATTTAATAAATCCATAAGATTAATATATGCAAAACATCAAGACCTAGATGAATTGTTAATCTTTTATTTTAAGCCTTTGACTAATGCTGCACTGAAATGTGCAATAAATAAAATGTCTGTATGAAATGAACCATTTCCCGTGACAACTTAAAAAAAAAAAATCACACTGCTGAACGCTCCTTAACTATTCAGCATTATTAATTCAACCAGAAATCTTTTAAAGGCTATGCTTGTTTCATGAGAAAAAGGTAGTAACTATCAGAAATTAAAATGAATACAAAGAAACCATGTGGATTTTGCCGAAACTATTAATGATGCTGTTCTGAAATTACAAGAAAAAAAAGGTTATTCAATTTTTATCAAAATGTACAAACAACTTGTAGAGTTGATATTGCTTTCTCTATGGATGTCACATGAAAGGGTATTCTTAGCATACTGCTCCATTATCTATGCCTAGAGGTAACCGTTACCATCTAATTTAATTTAAGAGTGAACAGATTTCTTACCAGCACAATTTGTATTTTGAAAGCATCACTTAAGAATCATAGCTAGCAGTGTGTGGCAGTTCAATGAAGAATAATCTGTAAACAAAATTTCCATCTATCAAGAAAGGCCATTAAAGACCATAAAATAACCCATCCCTGACTGATTAATGTCTGCTACTGGAAGAAATTTAAGGCTATTAACATCTAGAGAATATACTGCTGCAGTGGTTGCATTTGTTACATAAATCATTTGGTTACATGATGTTTCTGCCTAAACATTATGTAAAAACACAGTATTTTTCTTCTCCTGAAAATAATATTTAAGTAGCAGCAAACTATTTGGAAAACCATACTCAAGTGGAATAAACAGTTCAGCAATTGTACGTACATATGTAGACAACTTAATGTCACCCTTCCCATATGAAGAAAATATCCAGCCAAATGATACAGCACTTACAGTCTGTGTGTACTGCGTGCAAACAAAGCATTTCAGAATACTGCCTTTTGTCTAACTCCTTTCTCACATTTTGCCACTTTAATTACAATAATATATGCTTAGCAAGTCTTGCGCTGTTGTCTAGCTCTAAGACAATAATTTCTAGCTTGGGTATGAGCCTCAAAAGGGTTTACAAAAGGGAAGCACCATAGGATTCAACCTATGTACAAACTGATAGATTCTTCTTTTTCACGTGTGTTTAGGAATGGCTTCCAAAAATGTTTAAATCCTTGGCATACCAGATTATCAAATAGTAGTAACCAGTACTTCCAGAATCAATATGCTGTAACTGGAGGAAAACCAATGAAATGCAAAGGGAAAGCCAACACAATAGAAGTACTATCTATAGCTCTCTAGGTATCTGTCAATTCGTCTTGAGAGAGAGAGAGAGAGAGAGAGAGCTGATATTTTCTAATCTGGGTGCCTATTGTTAGGATCCTAAATAAAATGGCCTGGCATTCTTTGGCAGTAGCAGATGCTCAACACCTCTGAAAATACTTAGGACTAAATATGGATTTAGAAGCTATATATAAATATAAATAAGCTTAGCAAAACACATTTTAAAAAATAGTTTTGATAAATAACGTTGCTCATTTTTAAGCTTTTTGTTAATTTTTTATCAATTTAAATGTTCACAGTTGTGGGAAATGATAGGGAGTGTCAGACAATAATTATTTAATGACAGCAGCGATCAAGATACAAAAAGTTAAAGTTTTATAACAACTGTTAACATCACATGTCAAAATTACAAAATAAATATCCTTAAATCAAACTTGACTTCTCAAGCATCATTTTTCTTACTTTGCCTATCGGTAAATTTCAATTAACAATGGAATTTTTTTTTCATTGTTGTGTGTGTGTGTATGGTGAAATTCATGTTTACCAATATTTAATGATAAAAATCTAATCCTTTCAAGCCTAGCCATTAAGCACTGAGTACACCTCGGATGTTGTAAGACTATTACTACAACTAACAGTTGTGACAGACATTATCCTGTAATATCCTGAACAAACTTTATGGAATTAAGATAAACTTTACTGAATTAAATTAAACCTTACTGAATTAGGGTTAATACCTTTGGGGTACATTGAATTAAAAATGCAATTGTGTAAATGTTGCTGTGGCATTGTATGTACCTTCCCTAATAGGGAGGGGGGATGCTAATGAACTTCCTTCATTATAATCCTTTGAAGCCATCCCCCTGTGGAGGTATGCATATACTAGTTCCAACTGGATTCTCCAGAGACCAACAGACGAAGAAAATAATTTTGGATAAAAGCCTGGTTTTAAATTGAATCTTTCCTGATCCAACAAACAGACAGGAATTCTGGTCCCCAATGGGCCCCAGTCCTTAGGGGAGGATTGGAAGCTCTTGGCCTATTGAAACCTCCTAAGACTTAAGAACTGCTGGTTCTGAGTGGAAGCTGATGAACTTGTAACTGCAAAGAAACCTCAAGGGTCGAGGGATGCCTGATAAACTGTTTAGCATGCACGAGGGTGTTTTTAGAATGTTTTCTCTGTACTGTTTTTTACCTTAAGAATAAAGTTGTCTTGCTTAGAAAGAACCGTGCAGGAACTTATATCTATAGCAATCATTCTGTTATCAGTCTCTGAAGAGAAAGCAAGCAGGTCTGTTTTGGCAGACTGTCTCAGCTGATAAATACATAGTGAAGGAAGGGAACTTGATCACAAGTGGTCAGGACCTTTATTTAAAAAATTCTCAAATGCTGAGAAGTGGATAGTGATAGAAAAGAAAAGGGATGCTGAATATAAGGTCATCAATCCCAGAACTCAAATATTAAATTCTGAATATGAAATATGGAAAGGAATACTTCCAGCAAACAGTTCACGAGCAGCCTAGAGATAGGCGAGTCATCTGACTGTCATGGTGACATGAGTAAGCAGACTCAGTGAGCTCCCCGTCACCCCTTTCTAAATTTTCAGGAACTTTTGCAGCAGAGCCCTCCAGTAAGGCCCTATAGCTTTGATTAGACCTGGGAGAGTCCAGGAGACCAGGGGAAAGGTATGAATACAGTAGAAGGGGCAGAAGCAGTGAACATCAGAGCAGGCTGCCTCTCCTCCAAATCACCCATTGGAGCAACACTGTCAGCATTGCTGGAGGTGAGTCAGATCCTCCTCTGCCTCCCTGCTGGGATACACACAGTAAAAAGCTGTGACTTCATCCCCCATATACTTCCCTCCTTCCGTGAATTCCCTGAAAAAAGTGGTAGTGGGAGACAAGTTCTCTTTATTTTCTATAAGGCCAAAAAGAAATAAACATTTCCACCTCCAGAGGACTGCATGGAATTGCTGTCTCTTCATTCCCTCCCCCCTCTTACTACTCCCTCCAAACTCAATTCTACTGTAGCAGCAGGAGACACACTATTTTACCAAAAATATGAAATGTGGAGTGACTGGGAGTCCCATCCCCCCATCTTGGATGGTCACAGAGCACTGGCTGTGCCAGAATACAGAAGGCAGGACAAAGGGGTAACAGCAGATGGCTTCACAGTTAATATGTCCATCCGAGGTATGTGGGCAGTGTTTGGCAACTCTAGCTGAAAAATGCAAAGGGGTAAATAGGGGGAGAGAAAAGAGGATAATATGCTGGAGTCACAGCAGCCATGGAGATGACTCATAAAAGAATGGCACAGATTACTCCAGTTTAACTGTGGTGCTGGAAACCCATTTCAGCAAGTTTGAAGAAAAATTAAAGGACAAAATGGACACAATGAATAGTCAAATAAAAGAACTAATAGCGGCCATTACAGACATGGATTGCCAGCACTGAGGAGGACATGATGGGTTGGGAGGAAAGACACATGGTCCTGGAGTCTCAAGTCAAAACACTGACTGAAAAAGTAGAAGATTTGGAAAATAGGGTCCATAGGAAAAAAAAATTAGGATTCTTGGGTTGCCAGAGCAACAGCAAATACCCTATAAAATACTTTGAAACATGGATTTCAAAAGCTTTGAATCTGTTAGTCAAATCAGATAAAATTAAGTTTGAAAGGGAACAATGGAATGGGGATGCCAGCACATAACAGAAATTTGACTACACCACATCCTGGAGTCCAGTCGGGGGCACGATCAAGGAGGGAATGAGGGTCCCCCCACATATTCCTGTGGGCAGTAGAGGGGCTTAAGAGAAGAGAATGCATCTGGGACTCCTTTCCACAGGTGAGCAGCAGGGGCCATAGGGAGGGCAAACCTTACCGGTGAAGAGCAACAAGTTTTACAGGTTAGGGAGTGAGGTCAAGGGTCAGAGCAAGCACTGGTATCAGAGAGTCAGGCCAAGGGTTGGAGTCAGAGTTGGAGACCAGGGACAAGGATCAGAAACAAAGTAGGAAGGGTATAAGCAGGAACAGGTCAGGAAAGCAGGAATCAGGAGCAAGGCAGGGAAGCAGAACTCAGGAGTCAGGCGAGAGGCAGAGAGAGTCAGGCGAGAGAGAGTCAGACAGAGAGAGTCAGACAGAGAGTCACTCATTTAGCCTATGTGACTTGTAAATAACACACCCAAGACTGTTGCAGAGTTGGAAAGATAACAGGTTTTTGGATTCTTAGCAGGATCAAGCCAATAGGTCACTGATGTGCTTTCTAAACTGTGGTACACATACCCCTGGGGGTACATGAGACATCTCTGGTGAAATTGTGGAAGAAATTGTGTCATGGTAAATTTTATTTATTAATTATTTCATTTATTGCATTTTCATATTAGGCTACTCAGGAAAAGCTTTAAAACTGTGGGAATTTGTTATATAAAACACAGTAGTTAATTTACTTCAACATGTACCAATGAGAACACAAATACACTGATGTACAGAGCCTCGTCTCCAATCATCATACAGCACTAGTTCAGTTGCCAAGCAACTGTCCAGTATAACTGAGCTCAGAACTTAGGCAGTGTTGGTTTTGATTGTGGTCTACGTCACAATATAATTATATTTGTACGTAACAGAGAAATATGGATAGATGGTGAAAGACAGGTAGCATTAAAAAAAACACACAAAGGTTTGTTTTACAAAAAAGTTCATGTTTGTATCACAAGTTTCACATTACATGATGAATTTGCAAGTCAAGATGTTTGAAAATTAGTAACTGAAAAAATCAATAAGGGCCATATTCCATCACCTAAAGGTGCACTCAACTCTCATTAAGAATCACTTTCACTGAAATAAGGACAGAATTTTGCCCCAATAAAGGAATATTTCAGTTGTCATTGGAGTTGTGTAAAACCGCACACTTTAAGTATTGTAAGTTGCCATCTCCCAAAAAGAAACCTATCTTATTAGTAAGAACACAAACTATATCTCTTGGTGAAGTACAGTCTGGGTGAAATCCTGGCCCCATTATCAAAGAGAGTTCCGTCATTAGTTTTTGATGGGGACAAGATTTCACCCTAGAGTCTGTGCTCATTTTTTACCTCATTATCATAGAGCAGAGAATAACTGATTAGGCCCACAGTGGAAAATATTGCTTGGGCTGTGTTTGGAGGCATAGAATAGTAGATAAATGTACCTGAGTTTTAAAGGAAAATCCCTTCTGTCACTTTGTGGCATAGTATGCCCCCAGGTAGATAGAAGAAGAAAAAGAAACCATACTGTTAAAGTGGGCCCATAACAATGTTAATATAAGTAATGCCTCATTTAGTATCCTAGATCCTCAAGAAGGATCCCATAATATAACTGTTCACTGTGTACCTTAATCAGAGATTGTACCAAGGAATCTATTAAGTTTGCAATGACCTTGGAATAAACAGTTGAGAGAAAAAAACAAAGGTGTAAGGAAAACAACATGAGGCAAGTTTTGTTTTCCTAACAGTGTGAAAGCACTAAAAATATAGCAAGAGAACATAGAAGTGGAACATGGAGGATTGAGGATTCCAACATTTTCAGTAGCATCTTTTCAATATTGTGGGTACCTAAACCTGAGCATGTTAAAATTGGCCCTTAAATAGTAAAAGAGGATGTCAAAAGTCAACTAGCAACAGATCCCACCTATTTTTTAAAGAAAATAGTGGTGGACTTAACCCTTATGGATATCTCACCCATACAACCACAATGTGCCAAATACCCAGAACTTTCGCTGAAGGGACAGAAAATGTGGGGGGAGACTGTGACCCATCCCGGGTCCAGGGTAGCCACCTGAAAATGCCAAGGTCAGGGCAGGCTGCAAACGGAGAGCAGATTCTCCCAGCATTGGTGGGTGGCACTGAAGCCAGACTTCCCAATCAGCCACAAACTGCACTTCTGAATCTCCACAGAAGCCAGTATACAAATGCACACAGCCCCCTTTACTGAATTTCAGCCTCTGGCTTCCAGTCAGCTACTAGGTCCAGTAAAGAGACTCTATATAAACTCTATGCTCTTTACTAAATACGTTCCCTCAGACCCCAAGGGCTCAGCCACAGTACCAGTTCAATATAAGTTTGGATCTTACCTAAAATACTACGCTGTCAGCCAATCCTTTAGTAACTAAAACTAAAGGTTTATTGTAAAAGAAAGAAATAAACCATAAGAGAAATGTTAAAGGGTCAAAGCAAATCAGATACATACAAATGATTGGAAGTCCATATACATCCAATTTCTGGGAAAATTGTGGAGTTGCAGGCTTGTACAGTTCCTCTGGTATACATCCAGTACCTGGATGGGTCTTAGTCCTTTGGTTCAGTTGCAAAATGAATTGATCCAGAGGCAGGTATATGTCAGTGGCTGAACAGGAACAAAGACAAAATGGTTTCTGTGGCTTGGCCTTATATACTCTCTGGCCCTGGCCATGCGGTCTTGTGGAATATTACAAGAATTAAAATGGAGTCCAGAGTCACATAGGCCAATCCTGGTAACTCTTCAGGTATGCCTTTAGTTTCTTCCTGGGCCCCTTGCATCCGTGAGTGTCTTAATGGTCCATTAAGCAGGCTATTGTCCTGCCGCCATCCTATCTGGGTTGTTGCCCAGGCAGCACAATTTGAAATACAGATATCTCAAATATATCTATAACCTTCATTCCACATATTACACATGAACATAAGTATTATTCTCTGACTTAGCATATTATAACTTTCTAACAGTACCTGACATAATAATTCATGTGAGATATGTCATGATTTTGACACACTGATGTTAACCAATATGACAAATGCTCTTCCCCCATCTACCCAGCATGACAGAGACCCAACTTTTACCAAAACCTCCCACTAATACATTAAAAAGAGATTTGCTAGGAACCGCTCTAGGAGAGACAGCAACAGTCTCAGAGTATTAAATGGCATAGATGTGGAAGTGGTGGCTAACAAATTAAATGTGGTAGGACAGCACTTGGGAGCTTTATCCCACCTCCTAAAAATATCTCTAAATAAGATAAGTACAAGTCATCAGCTAATAGCTGGTTTGCTCCCCAGTTGGGAGTGGCAACCAGAAGCAGATCTGGCAATATTATAAAGAGTAGGACTATTACAAAGCAATGTATCTCTCACATTAGTCTGCATACAAACACAAACATGGACCAGTGATGTGGTAAGAACATTATAAGAGATTGTATGAGTGGCATTTTGACATTAGACATAAGAAATATAATGTGGAAGCATGCTACAATACCAGAGCAAAAGCTGTATTCTTGGTGGAAACTGGTAAACTTTAAATATGACGTACAATTGAATCAAATTACAAACTATGTAATAACATCCAATTCTCAAACGGAATGGATATCCCCTATTTTGGCATTAGGAGTAAATGTTAACAACATTGTAATACAACCAATGAAACATAAATTATGGGTCATAAAGGAAGCCTGTGAATGGAAAACCAAAGCTTGTATAGAAGAATATGTTATTAAATATATTTGTATCAATGATGCTATACAGCCATATGATATCTGTTTAAATTCAGAAAAAGGAAAATGTCATTACCAACTAAAGCCTTTTCCATTTAATGGGTCTGCAATGGTATATATAAGAAAAAATTATGTAAACTCTTCCAAGTTAATTATTTGTTCAATATAACCCATGATCCTCATGAAAACCAGAGCCTCTGTAACATAACTTCTGTAGTAGTAACTTTAAATCGGGAATCAATATCTGATCTATAGGAATGTTGATCCAATACTGTTAGACATTAACGTAAGTTTAGTTGAGCATCTATTTAGTCACCCTGACCTACAAAAACAATGGCTAAAAGCCCAAGACTGTGCACAAAAGGTCAATCACTGTACATAATGCAGCCAACAAAATAACTCAGGAAGTAGTTAGAGTTGGCAAGGACTTAGAACACCAGTGGGGGGAAGTATTCCTAAATTTGGCCCTGCATCCCATTGTGATGATTTTAATTTTCCAAGCGATGGTGGTTTTCTTCTTTAGTATCATGACATACTAGACCTGGCGTAAAATACAAAAACTCCAGCTCTTTTTCTGTTCCCCGTTCCATAAGCTAATGGCTAATGTCTTCATCAGCTTCACCTCGGGAAGGGGAGTACTCCACACTCTCACTTTCCTCTGGAGGAGAGTACATGGAAATTGCCATCCCATTATCATCACCCGGCCAATCTGGTGTGTTTGTGATGCCAACAAGATGATCATTTGCTTGATCTCACCTGAGAGCTTTGAGTTTTTCTTGGATCACAGCACTGGCGTAACCATGACTCTTTATGGGGATGACTGCAGTTATACAAAGTCCCCCTTATACAAAAAGGAGGTGGCCTTAGAGGTGGGGATTGAAGGGGTCATTTCAACAAATCACCACATGGCAAATCCACTGCCAACTATTGAGGTGAACTATCAATTATTTTGCTTATTTGCTTATTTTTAGGAATAGTCATTTAGTAGATTTCCTTTTGTGTGACCAAGTTCAGCTAAGGCAAAGCCAGATGGGAGGAGGAGTGAACCTGATGCTCCGTGTCCTTTCAAACCTGACTCTCTGTGCCCTTTTCCTTGGCGTGCAGGGGTAAAAAGCAGTCAGTCGGAATATGTACACACTTGCCAGACTAACTACTCAAAACCATATTACCACATCTTGTTTTGACATTCCTTGTAACCTTTGCCTTTGCTTGACAATTGTTTCCATTTGATCAGCTAATGGAATACTTTTGATTGACATGTTTCTGTAACTTTTGGAGCATAAAATGGGAATTGTGATTCTGGGTCAGACGGATCACTTCGTGGACACATTGAAAAAGATCTCCAGGTACAGACAGAACTACTGGCCACCTGGAAATCTGTGACTGAATCACCTGAAGACTGCCTTAGACTTGTGGAGTAACTATCAATGTGGGGTACTCTAATACCGATTGTGTTTGTATGTGCCTAAGACTAATAAGTGGAGATTACCAGTAAAAGCATTCTGTTGGGAATTGCTAGAGGCCAATGAAGTAAAGCTTTAAGTTAAGAGCACTTGGTTTTGACTGGTCTATGCCAGCCATATGGCAGGTGGATGTACTGCATTTCCTTTGATTTATTTTGAGATACCACTCACAGTGACAAAAAGTTACCAGGTCAAGGAACCACATGTTTATACACAAATTTAACTTTTTGCGTGTGAGAGAAAACGGTTAGATTGAGAATCCTGGAAACTGACATTCTTTATTCATTCAACCACAAAACTTTCACAGCAAGACCAATGACAGTGAAATCTTCCCTACACTGCTCCAATAATATATTTCAACTTAACTTCATCCCAGAGATAGAGAAAAAGACATACACAAATTAAAAGGTAATTCCTTCTCTATGCTATTTCAATCTGACCTCTTGACTAAGTCTGCCAAAGGGGAATTACTTGATAGTTGTAATTAAAATGTTGGCTTTGTGATGTGAAGTCTGGACACACGACTTTGTAGGTAACCATGAAACAATCAGATTAAACCATCTAAAAAGTACCAATTCCATCTATGCTTGGATTTTTAATATAAACTAGAACTTTTATTTTTAAATGCTTTGGTATAATAAAACAGCAGATATAGAATACAGATACACTATTTAGTCATAAAAAGACTTCAATAAACATCAGTCTTGTTTCTGTAATTTAAAAATCTGTCAAGTACAATTTACATCAATTAAAAAAGAAAGAGGGAAATATGTATATGTTAGCATATACTGCAGATTAATATTTTATTTATCTTTATTTTATTTATAAATAAATAAATACAATATTTATTGTGATGATAAATAAGCTTTTTTGTAAAAGTGAAATGTTCTTTTCAGTTAAAAATAAAAATAAGTTAGCTTTTTAAAAATTTAGAAACAGGGCATTTTGGCAAGGGACTTAATAAAGGCGCCTCTTTATTCTTCCCATTGGAACTGTAAAAATAATAGCCTATTCAATAGCCACGACACCTCAAACACTCTCATTACTAAATCATGGTCAGGCTTGGTCATTACTTGGATGAGAAACCTGCAAGGAAAATCCAGGTACAACAAGAAGTGATGATGTTAATTCAGTTAGCGGCAGTTTTCCTTCCAAGTCAGCACTGAACCAATGTTTTAAAGTACTGTTAGGGGAACTCTGCTCCTGCAAGTGACATATTTCTTCAGATGAGGTGTAAAGTAAGGTTCTGACTGCTTGTAGTTATTAAAGTTCCCATTGCACTTGTAAATCTCACACAAAGAAAATCAGCAGTAGTGAGAATCATTGACACTGAAAACTGGTTCCATTTACAATTCAACACTATTTTTAACACTAAAATAAAGTGTTGATAGTGTGCTTTCACTAAATTGCCAACTTCATTTGGGCTCCCAGTGAGAAACCAAAATATTCTGTAGTATTATTCAGCACTATTAAAACTGTACTAAAATCCCCCAAATAAATCTCATACACCATTATTGACTAAATACGATGCCAGGAATGTCACCCTGAAACCTAAAAACGTCTTTAGAGTCAGTATGAAGTGGTGGAACAGCTTCCAGCATATTTAAGGGTTTTTTTTTGTTCAGATAGTCACCAGGTTGAATCATCACTGGGATTTGCAGTCTGTTTACTATCCAATTTTTAAGTTCTCAGGCATTTTGACTTTATGAATTACACCTGTGAGGTGTACAGTTACACAGTATGGCATGTATCTATGCCTTTCTAAGAGTTCTGGACCATTGTGATATCAGAGGCAACTCAACCAATCACCACCCTGGTTCTACAAGCTAATTTGCATGCAACAATTATTGGTTGTATGAGGGAGATTGCACAGAGATTGGCCCAACTGCCACACATGTGGCTGGCTGTTATCCACAAATCAAACATAAATTTTCCAGTCCACGCCCCAGATACAAATCAAGAACACCACAATCAGCTTACATAACCCTAAACAAACAACCTCTCATCACAGCTCCCACCCCCATTTGCCACCCGCACAAATAGACACAACTCTCCCAGTATAACATAACCCACGTACAATATTACTCCCAACACACAGTAACTCCAAACACACATTGCCTTTCGCCACAGCCCACATCTCTCATTTGCCACCCACACAATCAATACAAATCTCCCAGCACAACTTATAGACAAATCAGCACAACCAGCATTATCCCAAAAACACGTAACTGCAAGATGCCCACTTGCCACCACACATATTCACACATCTTTTAGCCTTTTGCCCCCAGAAACTGGAAAACCCAAAATATATTCTTGCATGTGGCAATTATTATGTAGTGTCACCACAGGTGCTGACTTCTGTTTTTGCTGGTGGTTGCTCCTCTGTGCCCCTCCTCTGAGGCACCCCCTGCCCTTAAGGGCGAGCGATGGGGGAGAGGGAGAAGGGCATAGAGGAGTAAGCAGCAGGTGGGGGGTCGGGGGAAGGGGCAGAGCGAGGGTGGGAAGAGGGGGAGCAAGGGCGGCACGTCGGGGGGGGAGCTTCCAGTTGCAGCACTTTAAAGGTGGCAGGCTGGGTGCATCTTCAAAGGGAATCTCCCCACCAGAGACAACCATGAACTACTGATGGACACCAAGTTGAGCTCTCTTCAGCCTCTTCAGGTTCCCTTCTCAGATCTCTACTTACCCTTCTTAAGTTAGCCCCCCTCTCCAAGCAAGCCTGTCCAGACCATCTGTGTGATCCTCAGACTCCCTGTTCCTTGTGACTGCCCTGCACAGTTCCCAGATCTCGCTCTCTCTTGAGATCCACTCTCCAATTGTCATTTTGACCAAAAATAACCCAGAGGTTTCACCCCCTCTGGTGATATCACCAGTAGTGATGTCACCAGCCTCAACAGTTCCTTCACAACCACCAACCAGTATACACAATAAACCCAAACATCAATCTGAAGCTAGAATGTCCGCTGAGTCAGTGGGACATGAGAGAAATGGCTACAAGTACGGTTAAGAGCTCTTATTTTTAGGATATCACTATGTTCAATCATCACTGTGATTTGTAATCTGTTATCATCCAATTTTTTAAGTTCTGAGGCATTTTCAGCTTCCTTTTAGACATAACCTTACAAATTACAACTGTGCAACAGCATGGGCTTTCAGCTACTAATTTCACCCATAAAGAACTCAGGTGTCACTTTGGAGACTCATCAGTTTCCATCATGAGATATTTATTTATTTATTTGAAATCTGGAAAGATTTGCATTGTAATGGACCACTGACCAAAACTGACACTTACATGAAGATCATCATACGCTGGTAATTGGATATATGGATACTGGCTTTTAGGCATATTCATGATTTTCCTCAATTTTCTTTTTCCTATAATATTATTGGTTTTAGTTTTCGCTTCTGAAAGATGTTATAGAGAGACTAATTTAAGTGTAAACTAAACAACAGGCTATTAAAAACAAAATGAACAGAAACCTCCCAACAAAACAGCTATTTTCCTTATTACTATGATAAGAGTAGAGTTCTTCTCCTTTATGTATGTTGAATAGTATTCTTGCTTAAGTTCTATTCCACATTTCTGTGTGCTGCAAAATCTGGCCCATTGTTATTTTATTTTCTTACGTATGTTAAAAACATTTACATGTTTATTGACTTAAATTGTGACAGAGGGCTTGTCTATATGTAAACAGTGTGCTGCTGTGCTTCAGTGAACATGCTACCTATTCCAACAGGAGGGATTCTGCTATCAGCATAGGTAATCCATCTCCCCATGAGGTGGTAGCTAGGTCAATGGCAGAATTCCCCCATCAACCTAGCACAGTCTACCCCAGGGGTTAGGTTGGCTTAACTGCATCTCTCAGACGTGTGGATTTTTCATACTCCTGAGCAACATAGTTATACCTACCTAAATTCCTAGTGTAGACCAGACCTAAAAAGGGATACTATCTATATGCAGCCTTAGAAGAGAGGACTCCATTACTTCGAAACATAAAATTTAAAAAGATACAAGAACAGAGCAATACAGAAGCTGGGGGAACTAACATTATCCACACTAAAGCTAGTGCAATTGCTGTATGAATACACAGAGAGTTTACTTTCTTATGTGCCTTAAGTACTCTGTTGATTATAAACACCGAGCTCAAAGACCACTGGTGTGGTTTCTTCAACAAAACTGGATTTTAGAATGTGTGGTGCCTCCACCTAGGTAAATACCCTCTGCAACGCAAGTGCTAGTGTTAGAGTTCTCTCATCTCCATTAGATTTTTCAAAGAACCTCAGAATATTCCAGAATATTACCCTAACAACAGTGCTCACAATTTAAAGAACTCAGCAAACACACTGTAAAACAGCAAACTGAGCAGTAAAAACACATAAGGAGGTGGCTTTGTTTTAAACAGCAGCATAGATGATAAAGATCCCTCGTGATTCCTGACCAGCTCTACTCACAAAGCCAGGGGGATGACATGATTTTTCATCCAAACACTAAATGTTTTCTAAACAGCCTGAAGGCAAGCACCTGTTTATGTGTTTCCTCTCTCACTGCATATGTAGAGTGAATGATTCCACCAGAAAAGATAAAAAACTTGCTAGAGTGATCAATTTTGAATTTTCTTGAATTAATTTGCTATCATTAATTGAGCAAAAGTACATTACTTTCAGAAAAATTCATTCTTTTTATTTTTAAAATGACCTTGAGAAATGATTTTTAGAGCCTATATTTATCTATATTTTGTAGAATGAGCCTACATTTTCTGTTGAATGAAATATTCTTTAAGATAGCAAACTAATGGAGGGACATCCAATACGTTGGACAATAAAATGAGAGAGCTTGTGAGGTGTTTTTACAGAACAGTGTACATTTATGATGGAATCTATTGATTGACAGATTATAATAATGGTTTATACTGTTTGTTTTTCTCAGAACAATTCCACTTTGTTCTTATATAAGCTGCATCCATATAGTCCTTCTCTTAGGATAAGAATACAGAAGACAGTTACAGTTGCAGAGAAACAACTGAAAAAAATGGGATTGAACAGATTCATTTTTTGCTAAAATGCTTTTAATATAGGTTTTTTTAATTTAAACCAACATCATTGCACCAGTGAACTTTATCTCAAATATTTTAACATGTTTCAGATCAATCTTGGAAAAAATCTACAGGACTACTAACATTTTTTTATGAGCAGTTGTGGAAGAGATGTTTATTTTCATCTCAGGACTCAGCCTTGGTCTTTGCAGTGTTTGTGAGCAGCTCAGGAGTTTCCCAGGAAGAGAATAGGGAAGGATTAAGCCATTTCCTCTCCTCCAAACCCTGCATGTCCTTTGATCACTGGTTGCAAGTATAATAAATAATTTGACTAGTCACCTGCTGAATTATTTGGCAAGGATCATTTTAGAAATTTTCATGGAGATGTTTTCTTCCATTATATGTAGCAATACATGAATGGTAAGATATGGTTCAATCATGATACCCAATGCATTGGAGTATCTTGGAGTGTATGGAAATTCAACACTTGAATACTTCACTTTCCTTCCTCATAAAAGTCCATCTATGAAAATTACCTTCTAATATGTTTAAATGTCATGTCTTGTTTCATTTGCTCAGTCAAGAGAACATGTGCATCTAGTAACTGCATTTTCAATAAATTTAGGGACATTTACTGGCCTTTCTACAATCTAAAAATATATTCCCCAAAATATAACGTCTTTCTCTCCATGTATATGTAACCCTTTTGGCAATCAGGGTTGGCAGCAACAAGGTCCGGGTTCAATATCTAGAGGTTCCTTTCAATAATACAACACAAAACTGGCTCGAGCCCCCACCCAGTTACCTGGGACAATTTCACACCACCCCTTGGGCACCTCTAGAGGCAATACTTCCCCCATCTTTCTCAAGCATAGAGACTGAGTGTAGAAAAAAGACTTAATAAAAAGGGGAAAAGTAACCCAGCATTAACTTGGGAAAACACCACAAGCAGAAGTCACATGCATAAAATCATGAACAAAACTCTCGTCCCAGAGTATGTGAGGCATTTTCCTTTTGCTTCAGGTTCTTAAGTCCAGCAACAAGAAGTTCCTTAATGTGCCCCTCCCTTCACAGCACCCCATTCATAGGTATTGTCCTTAATCAAGGCAGACCCAGAGTGTAGAGGTGCAGCTGCAGAGTAAACCTCCTACCCTGGTTGGAGGAAGGGGGAAAGAAGGCACCTTGCTTGCTCTGCTATCTGGCCACAATGTTCCTGCTGGCCTGCCAGCAGCCCTGCTGGACCTTTCACCAGCTGCTTGGCTGGCCGCTCGTTGCTCCACGAACCGCTCAGACAGTCACCCACTACCTGCTCTGCCAGCCACTCCTCTATCCGCTCTGTCAGCTCCTCTGCCTCACACCATCACCTTCTGCTACCACCTGCTTCTTCTCTATGACCTCTAGGGGTTGGTCTCTTGATATTCCACCCAGATCTCTGATTCTCAGCTCTTAGTGATTTCAGTTCTTCGAGATTGTCAGCTCATAGTGGGTGAACTTCAGTGTTGGAAAAAAAATCTGGGTTCTGCAACGTGGGCAGACACAAGCCTGTCCATGGCTAGAAGGCCCTCCCCCAGCCTAAGGGGAGGAACTACTGGGCCCAGGACTCAACTAATTCCAGGGGATAAACAAATGAGAAAACAGGTGTGAAGGGCAAAGACAAAGCTGGGCAAGAGCCTTGTCCCACAGCAGATGAGTTCAGCTCTAGTGAGCACTTAACAAAACAAAAGATTTGTAATGGAATCTTAACTAGCTCTGTCTTTGAATAGTGTGTGGGGGAGGGGAGGGGTGAGGTGGGGTGGCAGGTTAAACCATGCCTGGGGTCTTGGGCAGAGTCCACACTTCCAGGCAAGAATAGCTATCCCCACCCTCTATCAACCTTCACAGGGCTCTGGCATCTGAGCCCTTTGCTTAGCCAGTTCGGTTCAGATGATAGTGATTTTTAACTCTTTCACTGAAGGATTCCACTAGATTCAATACTGCATTCAAATGTGGCAACAACCATAAATGCTGATGTTCCAATAGAACCAATGTAGTCACCTCCATATGGCACAACATTCTCTCCAGGCAACACACAAAGCGTGTGACCTTTTCAAACTTCACAGCTGTGACCTCTCCATGCCTAGGGAAGTCACCTGAAAATGCCAAGGTCAGGGCAGGCTGCAAAAAGAAAGCAGATTCTCCTAGCACTGGTGGGTGACAATGAAGTCAGGCTTCCCAACCAGACACAAACAGTGTTTTTGACTCCCCACACTGGTTATCAAAAAGCTAAAACAAAATATACACAGCCCCCTTTACTGCATTTCAGTATCTGGCTCCAAATCAGTGACTAAGTCCAATAAGAGATAAGTTATTTAAAACTCTATGCTCTTTACCAAAAAAGTTCTCCTGACCTCAAAGGGTCATCCACATTACCAGATCAATATAAGTTTGTATCTTACCCAAAATACCCTGCTGCCAGCCAATCCTTTAGTAACTAAAACAAATAAAACTAAAAGTTTATTATAAAAGGAAAGAAACAAACTATAAGAGAAATGTTGAATCATTAAAGCAATCAGATACATACAAATGAGTTGAAAGTCCATATATGTCAGGTTTTCATTAGAATTTTAGAGTTAGTGAGCTTCTACAGTCTCTCTGGTGTACATCCAGCACCTGGATGGGTCTCAGTCCTTTGTTTCACAGAGTCAGTTGTGGATGGGTTGATACAGAGATATGTGAAGATTGAAGGAAGACTAAATGGATGTGGTACAGCTGCTTTTTATGTCCCTTGGCCTTTGCCCTGCTGCTTGTGGAAATTTACAGAAATAAGATGGGGCCTAGGGTCACATGAGTAAGTCCTAGTAACTCATCAGGTTTATCCCTGGCTTTTCCCCCTGGGCCCATTGTACCTGTGAGTTTCCTTAATGGGCCATTAAGCAGGCTAGTGCTGCAGCCATCCTATCTGAGGTGTCGACCAGAAACAGCACAAGTTGTAATACAGATACATCAAACCTATCCATAATTTCAATACAAATATGACACATACACAAACAATATCATCATACTTAGCAAATTATAACTTTTCTAACGGTACCCGAGTTGGCATATCTCATATGAATTATTGTAATTTTGAAATAATGATGTTAAATAATACCATAAATGATCCCCCTAATCCAGCCTGAGTCACACAAGCTAACTAGAAAATGATTCAGGCAATTCTGGAGATGGACTCCTCCATTAGCATCTGTAATGAAAAGTGTGTGAGTTTAGTGTGAGCAGATGTTGTGCTGCTGAAGGTGCTACTTTTGATAAGATAAAATCAATATTCTTACCATCTGTGCTCAATGGCACTCTGCACAAAAATAGGGATGTTACCCCTGTTTTCACCGAACGCCTACAAAGACAATTATAACACAACAACTTATGTTCTTCAAAAGTTTCAATGAGAAACCGCATTCTTCACTTCCAGTCCTACACTATTGTGCACTTTTAAATAATTACTGTATTCCGTCTCCAACAGGTCTACATTTCCATGGATTAAATTAATTCTGGGCTAGTCTACACTGCTGCTGGTGATCAATGGGAGATACGCAAGCTACGTAATGTAGCTTGCATATCTCCCATTGACTTACTTACGTTGCTGTACCACGGTGTCTTCACTGTGCTGCATCAATGGGAGATGCCCTCTGGTCAATGCAGCCGTACTCCTTTCAGGGGAATGGATTAATGGCATCAACCGGAGAGTATTTCCGGGATTGATTGAGCATGTCTCCATGACCCACTCAATCGATCCTGCTGCATCGATCCCTGCGGCCGTGGCAGTGAAGACATACACTCTGTCTCTTAAGGCCTTTAGAGTTCTTCATTAGCTTGAGAATGAATTGTGGTATATACTATACTATATTTCCATTATACTTAATTTCCACTGAAATTAGATTTGTCCTTATCTACAAGGTAAGTTAACAGTAACAGAAAAGCTAATGCTATACACATCTAGAATCTTAGACTGTAAAATCTTTGTCCTCTAAAAGTACTCTTACTGGTACTGTTGCTGTTTGTAGAAAGTTTTCAACTCGAAGGAGAAAAGACATGACTGATGTTGAATTAAATGTAACCCAATAATCTGTCAGTGACAAATATGCCTTAACTGTACTACCACTAATCCAGATGTCAGTAGTACACTGTGCTATTCCCTCTTCAATAGAATTTACCAGAGATTCGGTTTCCATATTCACGTACGCATGTGTGTGTGTGTGTGTATATATGTGTATATATATATTTTTTTTAAATGTAATTGGGCTTGTGACTAGAAGTTATTGAAATAGGGTATTGTTTTAATTTTAAGTAGTATAGGTAAGGGAAATGGCTTGAGAAAAAGCCAAGTTCCACCACCTCCCTGAAAGGGGAGAATCAGGTTAACAATCAAATCAAGTTGTGTACAGTTTAACATATATCAGAGGTAGGAGAGCTAGCTTCATTCCACACACACACACACACACACACACACCAGCCCTCCCTCAGAAAAATTCCCACCCATCAAAAGCCACACAACAATATTTTATGAAGCCCATGTTGCTGTGATGGCATTTTCCGGCTATCCTAATTTGCTTTTATGGTGGGATGCCAAATTATAACGCCTCCTCCTGCCCCACTGCTAACTACATCAATATAATTCTGAACCTGCAATTGCTGCCAATCACTGACATTCTAAAGGTTCTCTCTTTGTAGATTTATGGTGGTATTAAATAAATATGCTTGTAAGCAATACAGATGCTTATTTTCACTTACAGTTTCAATATAACAACATTAAGAGATCGTTCATAGCATATAGTTGGATACTTTTACCTTTGAATCACTAGATCATATTTGGCCTAGGCACAGAGAGTTTAACCAAAAATAGTTATCTAAAAGCTTTATAGTGGCCCATGTGTAAAGAGTACAAATTCCCTAGGTGTTCACATCTAAATAAATCCAATATCACAATTGGCATTAACATCACTGAAAGTTTGGAGACCGAACTAGTCTTTCATCTCTAGGTACACCTCCTCCAGGTCAAAGATGAGGAATACCGGTAGGGCAGCGTGAGGAAGTTAGAACTGCCAATGTCTTTATTGTACCTAGTCTATAGATAGAGGGCTCCATTTGAAATGTGACAAACTTTCCATGAACATTAATACGCACTTGGGGAAAAAAGTGTAAAACAAAAAGCAATTAAATATGAAAAAGTGAGTACCTCCCAAAAGAACCCAACACTTAGAGAAAACATTTTATAAATACACAAACCCAGTTTCCCACACAATTCTATTTCTTCAATGTTTTGAAAAAGAGCTAATTCTAATGAATGCATTAATTAAAACTGCAAAGACTGGTTTGTTGGGGCTTGTGGGGATTTTTATTTGTTTTGCCTTCACAATGAGATGGGGAGCAAAAGGAATTTTAATTTAAAAAATTGCTTTACTATCATTTGTCTCTTTCTTGTTTCTAATTGAGAAAGTGGTGAGCTATCAAATGAAGAAACCAAATCCCAAAACTTGGAATACTGACTGTATATGTTACCTCTTTCCTATTTCATTAAGCAGTCTTCCTTTCTTCTGTCCTTCATCGACAGTGAAAGAGACGTTATCTGAATCATCCACTCATACCTATTCCTTCCACAGACGCTAGATGATAACTGTGGTGTTTGATGGTCAACAGACTCCTGGTCTATACTTACCTGGAGATTCGGTGGCAGTCGACAGGAGTTACGCACGCTACGCAGAGCAGTTTGCGTAACTCATGTCGACTGCTGTGCTTCCCTTCTGCACGCCATCTTCACTGCACTGCGCCGATGGGAACTGTGTTCCTGTTGACACAGTGCTACGCCACTTGAGGGGTGGTTTACTAATGTCGACTTCCTGATCGATTGAGCAGGTCTACACTGACCGTTCAATCAATCCAGAAAGATCGATCTGATGGTGGTGACATTGCCGTCATCAGTATAGACATACCCCCAGACTAGTAAGGAGTTGTGTCACTGCTAGCCATGCAACTCTGGGTGCCTTAAATGCTATGCTGCTGTGCCTAACAGTCCTAACCCCAACAGCCGTCATAGAAGCATGCAGGTCACACCCTGGCTTCCACTGCCCATTCACTTTTTGTCAGGTGACCCCAGCACCTGCACTAGTATCAAATTTATCCAAAACTGTCTTTGCACTACTGTGGGTTTTCCAGGAGAGAGCTGGACAGAAGTTATTAAGTTCACTGCTCCTTTAAAGAGACAATAAACAGCAGCTCATTAATTTAACTGGGGTTTGAAAAACACTCTTATTTCAATCACAGCACCGTGCCAGTTTATAGTAAAAGTAAAAGAAGCTTATGAAACAAAAAGTAATAGTTTAAATGATATCAGATAAAAGGAATAAAGATACAAAGTTATACGGGTACACAAAAGTAAAAATATGCTTATAAGACAAAAACTTATTTTTAGCAAGCTATAATCTTTGCCTAAGCAGGTTTCTCACTTTATCCCCCTTGGCTGAAGGAGCCAATGTTCTGTGATTTCAAGAGCTGTGGCTCCTTTCATCCCTCAAGAGATGGGTGCAAAAACAGCTTTTACCTCTCCTTAGATCATCCGAAAAGTTCATTGTCCCTGCTTCAAAAGTCAGGAAGGCTTCCAGGGGGTGCAGTCTCAACTGAGTATCATTGAGATTTTTAAGAAATGTCATCTTTTCCCACTTTCTGTATTAATGGCTTTGTTTACATTGCATGGAAATGTTTTTTTTTTCTTTGTTCACACCTTGCTTAACTTACATCAGATACATATTCAAGCAGTTGAAACCACTGTCCTTTGTTGGGAACAGGTGTGGCTTAGGATTGCTAGCCAGATACATTTTTAGAACATATTTTCAGCACATTTATAGAATCCCTTGTGGGATTACTGTATGTACATCACACAAGGATATTAATTATCAGTGAGTTATTCATTTTCCAGTGATATATTACATGCCACCTTCTGGATATATATCATGATAAGAGTGTGCCAACTGGCCTGGGGTGCTCTTAGGGTCAGAATTCTTCACATATTTAGATCATTACATTGGTTATTATTATATGCCCAATTTTTGCCTGGATCTATTTAATCTGGCATTATAGTGTATACAGATGGCTTTAAATTATCTCCTTTATCAGATTAAACATTGCCAGGCAACTCAAGTGATCCTTTTGGTCACGTGTGCTAGGAATACAAGAAGTCATAGTTGTAGGGGTTTTTTTAAAGACTGAAAAGTTTGACTTTGAATTTGTTAGGGTGGAGCAGCAGAAGTGGCAGGAGTAGGAGTAGACAGGATTTCATCATCGTTTTCTGACTTATTATTTCAACTCTTTTATTTCAGTTATGATTGTCAGAAAATAGAGCTAACATGGTATCTGTTCTACTAAGAAAGGAGCAAAAAGAGTGGCTAAAACCGAGAAAAAGTCAATCAACTATCACAATGATTTTTTAAGTACATTTTTTTCTGGTCCAGTGCAGCAAATAAATCAGCAGGCACCAAGTACCCCTGGGGCTTTTTGTTCTAATTTATTGAATACAAATTACATATCCAAAATATGTTTGAGCAGAAAATAAAAGAGCAAACTTTTGGAATGTATGTATGCAAATGGGTGTTTGACTGTCAAAAGTGCATACACAATCACAGAAACTATGCAAATGGATTATCTGTACATAATTATAAATAATATGGCTCAATGTATATAGTCAGTCCCTGTTTCTCATATTGGATTTATGATTGTGCTTCTAGAATAAGCCTATATTATTCTTGGCTTTACTTGCTAGAAGTCAGTATACATCCTGCATTTCAAAAGACATCTGTTGTAATCACAAATTATGCACTGCTTCATCTTGTTATTCATCTGGTCCAATATGTACTATAAAGTTTTGTTTTAATGGTTACAATACTGAGGCATGTAATTCCATATAGCAAAAAGAGGAAGATGTATCAAAAGTTGACTTTCCAATTGTGATGCATCACAATCCTGTAGTCAATATAACCAAATTCTGCAGTTCTCTATTATTGTTATATTAATAGTTTCCATTCAGTTGTATTCCCTTATATTGTGTTATGAAACAATAAAATAATGAGTAATTTGACTATATTAGAAGCTTGCACTGTAGAAAGAGGCTGAAATATGAACAATCATAGATAGGCATATACTTTCCCTATTGAGAACACCCCAGACAATGCTCACATGAGTGGTTTATTCTTCAGTTCATGACATAGCTAGCACTTCTGAAATAATTCCTAAATATGCCTAAATACCACTGGTTTATCAAGGGTCAGACTTTCCACTTTGGAATAAACCAAACTACTCATTTCAGAACATTTGAGAAAAGATGGGGGGAGGAATAAAACTCAGTATTGATGTGAAATGGTTATCAATAAATTATTTTTTTTCTTATAATGTTATGTCCTTACAAACTTGCCTGCACATTTACTGAATTTAAGAGAGAAAATTATTTTTATACATGATGCTTGGAGAATATAATAACTTTTGGTTACTTATTTTATTAAGTAAGATGTTCAGGCTAATTAAAGACATTCCCAAAGGTTTCCACTTCGTCACCCAGTGACAAGCCAAAATGTCAAGGAGGATAACATCTCTTTGGCCATAAAGCCATGTTTATTACACCCAAGTGTGTTTATACAGCCTGTGAAATCCAGCTTTTATAATTTCTAAATGTCTTTAACTTTCTAAACTATTTTCCTTTTAGGTTATGTTTTTAAAAAGATATATTTAATCATATGTTATTGCTGTTTATGCCTTTTATAAAATATTTAATAGAAGTTTTCATTTCAACTTGTAATTATAAATTATAATAAATCGCAAATCTAAAAATCCTTGGGCCAAATGGAAACCACCACGAGATTGTCTTCTCAAACAACAAGACACCAGTGTGATACAGACATAAGATTATCTCAAGAGAACACAATTGGGACCCTTTCTAGAACAAATATTTTACTAACTTTAAAAGAATATAAATGTGTTCTTCGCTCAGGATTAAAGAGAGTGACACTAAGGATCCTTATCAGAAGTCATAAAAATATGCTATAAAAGCGAGTTCTCTTTTACCCTTCTGCCCCACTATGCAAGAAAAAGACTCTAGTAAACTTGCTCAAAAGATACTAGAGAATTTTCCTATTGATAGTCATTCTTTTACCAGCTCTCTTAAATCTTCATTAAGAAAAACATGTCTAGTTGGGAAATGTTTTGTAGAAAACCTTTGTTTATTTCTTAAATGCATGAAGATGGCACTAGCTTCTTTTCAAATGTATATTTGCTAATATTTTCTCTAAATGCAAATCTTCATATAACAACTGCCCAATACGCTTGTTATATGAAGAGTGAGATGATTTATTGTTGTACACCAGTGTGGGAGATTTATGTTTCTCCTCCCTCAGTATCAAATATCTCATTAAAGCAATCACAACTACTATGATTCATAATTCTTAACCATCATGTAGAAAACACACAGCTTATATATGGATTCCAACTTCACCACACCCGACCAGGGGCTAAAGTGGGGAGGGGAGAAACATAATGGGGGCTAGTTAGAGCTGCATGGTTGTGAAGTCAAACTGTGAGCAGATGGAGAAATCAGAAACACCACACAACAAAAGTAGGCTGTTATTTATGAAGCTCTCTGCCTCCTGAAGTTTTTGGAATGAATGGGTCACTTCTCCAAACTTTACATGAAAGAATACCTTAGGTTAGTTTGTTTTGCCAGTGCCCTGGCCCTGACAAAAGCTGCCTTCTGGTCCAGAACTTCCTTGCAAAATATTGCAAATCATTATTTTGGATGAGGCATTGCCACAGTAAAGCAATCTTTTCCCCCTTGCTTTGAGTAGAATGAATGATTTGGTTCTGAACCTGAGAAATTTGATTATCCAGGCTGTAGGTTTAGCCCCAGGGATAGGCCTTTGGGCCACAGATCTGTGGGCTCTTTCAGTATAGAATATAAAATTGCTATGAAAAGTCCGGGGATAAATTCCAGAGGTTTCCATTGATCTGCTCCCTCAGGGACTCTTACAATTGTTTCTGTTTGATCTGCTTTCCAGAGCAGCCAATTTGCTTTAATTAATTTATATCCCTGAGGTGTTTCTCAGTTTGGGCAACCATTCCCTGCATTTGATCTTTTATTGAAGAAATACAGTTGTTGGCCTCTGACATCCCACCTGACAGTAGCTGCATGGAGGATTCAATAGCAAAAACTCTTCAGAGAGGGGTAACTTTAAATTTAACCATGAATCTACCTGCAGCCAGCTTTTTGAGCAGTGTCAGCACACTCTCACTGCCCTTACCCGTGGACATCCTGGCTGGGAGGGGTCTTTCTTCCACTGGATTTGTGGATCGAAGAGGAGCATGTTGATGCTGCTGGGCCCCTAGTTGTCATAAACACAGTTTACAATGTGTGCCTTTTGGCCTGCGGAGGGGAAAGGTAGGTGCCTGGTGGCAGATGTGGGTGGATGTTGATGGCTTGCCCCAAATTACTCAGGAGTTCACTCTGCTATGTTCCATGGTCCCCAGATATTTGCCCATTTTTAAACTGTTTAGGTTACCCATGATAAACCAAAAGCAGGACTCGTCTATCCTTCACAAACTTCTTTTGCCCATCTAGAAACTTTTTCAATTTTCTCTGAAACACTGAAGCAGGATGCATTACTAGGAACCTCTCCAAGAGAAGACCTATTCTTAGGAAGTATAATCTCTGCTGAAAACTCTCCACAGAGATATACAGAGGAGACTGTAACTAACGTAATCATTCTTTATTGTCCATGTTCTCTTTTGTTTTTAATTCTATTATTTAACAATATTTAATAATTGTGATTATTTTGCTTTTCTTTAATTGTGGTATCCCCTCAGGTGTGGTAAAGAACCCCATTTGACTAATGTAGTGCGAGTCACATCCCTGAATGAAAAGACAATGAAGATTTGGCCTACCATTTCTTGTTCCTCTACACTATTAATGTAGTAATTTTGGGATAACATTACTTGGCACTCAATTACTTGAAACATCCCTGTCTCCTTCACAGGTGTATTAGACACGAATATTTATTGAAAAGAAAAGCTTTGCAAAACAGAAATACTTGAAGCAGCCACAATAGCTTGTCTTGTATAATTATTTCAAAACATTTTTGGTGAGGAAGTTTAGACATAAAATATGATCTTGGTATATGATAGCAAAGAAAATTAACTGTAAAATTTACTACAGTAAAACCTCAGAGTTATGAACACCAGAGTTACAAACTGACCAGTCAATCACACACCTCATTTGGAACCAGAAGGATGCAGTCAAGCAGCAGAGACAAAAAAGCAAACACAGTACTTTGTGAAACAAACTACTAAAAAAATAAAAGGGAAAACAGAATTTTTCTTCTGCATGATAAAGTTTCAAAGCTGTATTAAATCAATGTTCAGTTGTAAACATTTGAAAGAACAACCATAACATTTTGTTCAGAGTTACAAACCACCACCACCACTCCCAAGGTGTTCATAACTCTGAGGTTCTACTCTATCTAAATTTACACATTAAAAATGAAGATTTCCACTTCATATTCCCTAAATTGATTCATGATATTAAATGTTTTTAAGTCCCAGTCACGCTATAATCAAAACAATTTATTTTTAGTGGCATCAGAGTAGCAAATTATTCATGATTTACTTTGGCATCACATATTTATCTGAATAAATGGCTACAAACAATCACAATCTTTGAAATGACAAGGACTTAAGTTTAACCAAAATAATGTTTACAATATGAGGATTAAATTGAATTCTACTGTATTTGAGTAACATCTTTTCTCATTAGCAGGTCTCTTTCTAATATACAGATTATGTTACTATTTATTCACAAAGCCAACAAGGGTTATAACACTAGATTACAGTAAAAAGTTACACACTCTTCTCTATATCTCAGTTGTCATTTCACTACACTATACTCTCTTCTCCATCACCCTGGTTTCCTTTATTCTTCCACATTCTCCAACCATAAAGTCCATTCTATCAACCTCCAATTCTTGCTCAGCTTCTCTTTACTCCTGTACTGCTGAGTGCATTTGGAGAAAATGCCTTGACCATACAGACTCTCATCCTTCAATACTACCATCTTCCTGCTCAAACAGCACTTCTTCTCCACCATTATTGAATCCCATATTGCAACTCCAGCTGCTTAAAAGCAGTTCCGTGTTCTCATAAATTTTTTTCCAAGAGAATATTTAGCATGACATTCTTTCTCCCCTCCTTACACATTCTTCTGTCATCCCGCTCTTGCCTCCTTTTATACTTTCAAAAACAATGAGGTTCCTCATCTGTTTTCCTATTGCTCTTCCACCTGGCCAAGCAATGCCATCTCCTTCTTCCTCATCACCTACCTTGCCCTCACCCTCTCACCACCTTCTTCAGCCCTTAGCCCCTCATGCTTATTAAGTTCCTTTCCTTCACAATATGAGCATTCTATGATTCCTGTATCCTTATAACCTCCCAGCCTTTTCCTTTTGGCCTTTCTGGACATCCAACTGGCTCCCTCAGGGCCAATCAAAAGCTGCTACTAAGATCATCCTTCTGATCATGTTACCCTCACCTTGGAGATGGTTCCCCCTTCTCCACCACATCAAATGAATGCGTTTGTCTGCTGGCCCTTCACAATTTACTCCCCCCCCCCCATTTGTTTAATACATTTATCGTGTGATCCCTCCCTTACTCCATCAGTGAGACCATCTTCTATTTTCTATTTGCCCCTATTATGAATACCCTCATATTTTCTTCCATGCTGCTCCTTTACGCATGGAACACAGTCTTTCAAATCTCTCCTCAAGATTCACTTGTACAATTCTGACTATCAGAAAATGCCAACTAATAATGGATAGTCAGATGGCCAATAGGGGTGTCCAATATTTAATTTATATTGTATTTTTTAACTTTAGTTGCGTATAAATCTGGCCTATGTAAGTGCATATTCTTATTACTATTTCCATCATCCTCCCTCACCGGTTCCTTCAGATTGTAAGACCTACTTATTATGTCTTGTATTAAATATATTGCAAGATCTTTAAGGCAGGGACTGTCTTTTATTGTGTATTTGTACAATACCTCAGTCATGACTGAAGCCTTTAGGCACTACTATAATAAAATAATCATCCTAGTACATAGGATAAAAGTAAAAATTTATCTAAGTGTCACCAAGTCAGCTAAGCCAAGTAAAGCACAGGAGCAATTCATATTCTTCATTGCTTCTGAGAGCAACTAGATAAAAGGTATTGATGGTGAAAATCATAGTGAGGTTACACAAGAAAGGAATAGGAAAAATAAATTAATTTGCTTACATACCATGGATATCATATAAAACTAGAAGAAAGAAAACATTCATAGCTGAAATTATTGTTAGGACAGGTTGAAATAAAAAAAAATAGGTCTTTTGGAAAGCACCCAATTTCTACATAAAAGGAAAAAACATAAAACGGCCATACAGGCTCAGACCAGTGGTCCATCTAGCCTAGTCTCCTGTCTTCCAACAGTGGCCAATGCCAGGTGCTTCAGAGGGAATGGACAGAACAGGTAAACATCAAATGATCCATCCCCTGTTGCCCATTCCCAGGTTCTGGCAAACAGAGACTAGGGACACTTCAGAGCATGGTTTTGCATCCCTGCCATCCTTGCCAATAACTACTGATGGACCTATCCTCCATAAAGTTATCTAGTTCTTTTAGAACCTGTTATAGTCTTGGCCTTCACATCATCCTCTGGCAGAGTTCTACAGGTTGATTGTGCATTGTGTGAAGAAATACTTCCTTTTGTTCATTTTAAATCTATTCATTTCATTTGGTGACCCATAGTTCTTGCATTATGAGAAGGAGTAAATAACATTCCTTCTTTAATTTCTCCACACCAGTCATGATTTAAACAAAATACAGTGTACTGGTGAGATGCCCATAGCAAAAGAGACACTGCTCTAATTCTTAAAAATATACAACTTCCTACCAACATACAGTTTTCTAAATTAAAAAAAAAGGAAACCTAATAAACAATCACTAACATGAATATACTATTACAAGCATCCTATACCAAATGTAATAGTTTCATTAAAGAAAGACATGCTGCATCTATATATGTGCTTCTTAATTGTTCTTCATTTTTTTTTTTTACTCTCAGTTGACCCATCCCACAGAAACAGACATTTATCTCTTCTTTTTATGTTAATTACATTTAAAATGTTGGTTTAAGAAACAGATATTATGTACATTCGCAGATTGATTACAGATATTGAGCCAAATGTATCCCTAGCACATCTCCATTAAATTAAATGAAGTTACCCCAGGAATTAATACGGTTTATTATTATGTTACATCATTTTACAATTCCTGCATTACTATTTGTCTTGAGTTCCTCATTTTGGATCTTTTACCTGCACTCAAGTTTTGGCTGGTTGAGATATATGTCAATATAGCTGCAGAATAATTTTTGTCTCTTTTAAAGTTATCATTTTGGTGCTGTAACTGGTATATTTCTAAATAAAGTGTGCTGAGGAGCATATGTTCAAGCATATAATAATTAAAACATGTTCAGATCTCAATGCTAGAATTAAGTGTATATTTAAACTATGTTTTTAATTTTACTTATGTTTTTCTTGATTTTGGTTGGACTCCACAAGCTCCATACATTCTCTGTAATGGATCCCTAGTGGATGCAGTTGTGACAGCTAAGCACACAAGGTCCATCTACCGTTATTCTTTCATTTATAACTTATATTCTGAAAGCAGTATATGTTAATACCTCTTTCCATTAAAAAAACAAAACAAAATAAAACATTTGGGTAAACTCTTTTCCCCCATATGCCGTAATATCTTTAGGCAAAATGTAGACTAAAAACATGCTTACCATCATCATTCTGGGCCAAACAATCTTTGAAGACAGTAGCAATTGCAATTCCTACAGCTAACCATTTCCAGAGACAAAACTGCTGTAACATTTTCTGTTGAACTTCACTTGAGGCAGATCTGAAACAGAAAGATTTGATGTGTTCATTAATCAGCTAAGCTAAATGCAGCTGTCAATGCACAGAGGTTACTAATGACTTCACGGTTAGTCACTTGTACTATGGATCACTAAGCAATATTACTAAATGATCTGTATCTATCAAAAAGCATGTCCAATCTCGATAACAGGATAATTTTATTTTGTTTTTGTCATTGTTGTTTCTACATCAGAGTGTTTGAGAAATGTGTAATGATTTGTATTAGTCAAAAATATACTAAATAATGTTAGAGAAATTAATATATATATAACATGATAGAGAATATAACCATGTTTGCTTTTTGTATGTTTTTGCTAATATAGCACTTTGGATTTTGCTGCAAAAGTTTGTAAATCAGAAAACTGGTTTGTGTGTCTTATTTGTAAAATATTTGGCCTAACAAGTAACAAAGGTAAAAGCAAAAGTCAAGAGGGAACTGTTGGCTTTGCAGTAAATCAGGTGTACACCCCTTCTTCCTTCAACAAGACAAGTTAACAAGTAAAAACCCAAGAACACAAACTAGACCAGTGAAATGAATAACTACTGTAAAATAAACCCATCTGGAGGAAGCCACTGGGAGTTGGACCATAAAATAGATGTGTTGGGAAACTAATAAAAGTAATTATCAGCAGAATATTCAAAAATGTATTAATTTAGGTTAATTATTGTAATGTATGCATGAGAATGTTTTAATTAGGGGGTTAGAATGTAATATATATAAAGAAAGATAAATGAAGTAGCTTTGTAAACTGTGTCTGTGCAAAGTTAGAAAAGGAAAATTAAAAAATTAACCATAAGAGAGCAGAGAAAATACAGGGGAAGACTAGCCAAGCACAGAAGAAACCAGAGGTTTGAAAAGAGTTACCATGTCCCCAAGGAAAGCAACTTGATCATTTACTTTTCTTGACTTGTCTATTTTTGTACATTTATGTAATTCATATGTAATAATTGCAGTCTTAAAAT
The DNA here is from genome assembly GCF_026122565.2 of Emydura macquarii macquarii. Taxonomy (NCBI): domain Eukaryota; kingdom Metazoa; phylum Chordata; order Testudines; family Chelidae; genus Emydura; species Emydura macquarii. The sequence goes on along the minus strand of NW_027131527.1, from coordinate 17,206,864 downwards.
GTACATCATAAAAGCTAAAAAAAATTGTTTAAGTCTAGATTGGAGTGGATCCTGTTTCTCACCCAACAATGGTATCAATCAAAGAATTATATTAGTCTCCTTCCATCAGCTTCACCATTAAAGTGCACTGTTTTTCTGAAAAGTAATTGTATAAAATAGATGTGCCAGCCTTGAAGCTGCTGCCCAACTGCTGGGTTTAGCTGGGGGATGTCCCATAGTGGTTAGTCCCACTGATCACACTCAGGCTACGACTACACTGATGGCGGCAAATTCACTGCCATCAGATCGATTTCTCTGGATCTACTGAGTGGTCAGTGAAGACCCGCTCAGTTGATCCAGAAATCGATGTACTAAAACCAATTACACAAGTAGCATAGCGCTGCGTCGATAGGAACGCTGTTTTTTGCATACTTTGCGTAACTCCTGTCGACTGCCGCGGAATCTTGCAGGTAAGTGTAGACAAGGTCTCAGGCTTCTAATTAAATCTGGGATTGGCAAAACCCATAGAACAAGGCACCAGTTGGAAACTGGTCCAGTGAACCAAACAAATGTTTATATAGAATAGCATTTATAAAGGCATGCAATGATCTATTCTGTTACCCTGATAAAAAAATTCCTCCCAATTCAGGGGTAAAAACCACATTATTCTCAACATTTTGATATGAAAACATCAGAATAACAACAATGAAATACCAAATGGAAGCAATAAGATCCATGAAAAGGAAAGAGAGACATGGATAGTGAAACACAAACTGTTGTCTAAAAAGAGTATAATGCTGTCATTTTACTCAAGGAAAGCACTCAACCTACTGGATTTCCTTATCACTTTCTGCCAGTGTTTTTGTATTATGGTCATACAAGCTATAATTTCATTCATTTCAGAGTCAACCAATTCCCCACCCCCACACACACACACTTAACAGCCTTTAGCATCAAAACAATCTGATCTGTCATCAACGTAAAATTATTAGTCACTGCTATCATTTTCCTTCGAGAAATTGAACTTTTCCTATCTCTGAATCTCTATAGTTTCATTTTAGGTGTATATTTACATCACAAAGAATAGTGTCAAATTAGGACATTAAAGCTTCCTTCTAAATCACTCAGATCGTTACCTTTATTGCAACCAAGAGACAGCAGGTTTCCTTTAAAGCACATAAATGACATTTCTGTTAAGTATTGGAAGTGGTAAGCATATCTATAAGATTTGGTTTTATTCTTGTTTTACCAGTTTATACTTTTCTCAGATTCAGATAAATTCTAGTTATTTCAATTGGCTAGATAATTTAAACAACATTAAGGAAATAGACATGTGACATAACATGCCAACAAAGGACATTGAAGCAAATAAGCATGAATGATTCAGGGAAGAGCAACATGAAAGTAAAGATTAAAATCTGAGAAAGTGAGTCCAGAAATTCATATCCTGCTAAGTACTGAAGAGGGGATTTTTTTTTGTTTGTTTGTTTTAAAATAATTAAAGTCACATATATTAATCTTATCTCATGGTCAAAGTCAAATGAGAAACTGATATATTAAAGTTCCTTACACAATAAACAGAGTTCACTTTTTAAATTTTTTTCTCCTCAACAACTGTACAGATGTAGTCAGGCATTCGAGCTCCCGTTGGACTTTATTCACCATTTACAAACAGCTACAGAAGATAGATATTTTCAATTTTTCTCTCAAGCTTTTTTTCCTTCTCCCTCCCCACAAAATTCCCTATTCCACTCCTTTTGTTTCTTTTAATCTCAAACAGGGCTTTTCTGATTTCTTGCTTTTATTCAAATTATAATCTCTCCCTTGAACAGATATCCTAGCAAAGTCACACTGAGTACATGGTGTCCTCTGTTATGTGCTGTACAGAATGGAAAAATGGACCAGGTTAGGAGTCAAACTGATGCTGGTGGGGAGAATTTCAGTTCCAAGAAACCAGAGAAGCCCTTTTGTGTGGTAAGGGTATATACGACAGTGGGCATCCTCGGGCAGAGGAAGATGAATAATGCTCCTACCAGAAGCAGTTTCAGTCCTTTTCTTTGGGGCTTTATTTTACTGATTCCTAAACAAACAAAAACAAACCACTCAGAACAGTGTCTCCCGACTTCCAGAGACCATTCTAACTCCTTAGCTTCCTCTCTCTAGGATGCTGCCACAGCCATTTCCCTCATCCCCAATACATCATGTGACAGGAACTGGCTTAACTCCTCGTATGCTGTCTAGGTCTTGCCTCAGACCTCCACAGATAGAATAGAGGAGACAGAGAAGATTTAATTGGAAATCTGTGCAGAAATTATTGTTGAATGAACCAGCAATAATTTCTTCTCCAAAGGAATGGCTGAGTTTGTTGAAGCCTGCATTGTAATATCTTAGAGAGCATAGGAGGATGGGGAGCATTTTGGAGACTGTGGAGGTATGTAGAGGTCCACACATTCATGGGAAATTGTGTATTTAAATCTCTAAACTCCTTGCTATTTCTGCAGGGTAGGCCAAATTAGCTTTCAACAGAGTGATGAAGAGGAAGCTCTTAGAGCCAATGGAATTTTCTCCAATGTAGAGCAGGAGCATGAGACTCCTTAACAGAAAAACAGATCTTCTACTGAAGACCAGAGTGAGGAGATTTCCTAGTGTAACAATGTTATTTCTCTTTCAGTAACTCAGAAATGGGTTGTTCTGGTTACCTCCTAAAGTTTATTGAAGTTCTACGTTTGGTTAAATTGCCTGTTTACAAGCTTCAGCCAATATGAAGTTACTTGAAAGTGACTTGTGGTTTAAAATACAACTCTTCAAGTAAGTAAATAAATGTATGATCATGATTTTTTCCTTAACTGGTTATTTTTAAACAAATGCTATAACTAAATAAGGCATAGCCACTTCACAGTCTGATTTATTGATATCAGATTAATTTGATATAATCACCCAGCATCCTTAGCTGGCTTTTGAAGATGTGAGAATCTTAAAATGAATTAATTCACAGATCTTTCCAATGAAGGAGCAAGGAATCCTAAATGACTTACAGATTTCCCAGTCTTCTAGAACACTAATAAAATAAAGTTGTAATCCTAATAAAATTACTTTAGGTATAACTAGTTGTCAGGTGCTTTCAAGTTTTTATAATTCAGAAATGCTAGGCAAGCTACCTATGATGACAGATCTTCAGCAAACTGTCCAGAATGAGTTAATTTTAAAATATTTAATTAGATTATTCATTAAGTCAGTGAGAGAACATGCATACAAAGAAAAGCGTACTTATTTATGATAGTTCTGAAGAGGAACAAGCATATACATTACCCCCCAATGATTTTATACTAAAAAATGACCAGTTCCCCAACCTAAATGCTTAATTTATGAAAGATAGTTATTGAGACCTCAACTGACATCTAATGTGGTGGGATACTCCAAAAAGATTTTAGGACTCAGACATCTTGGCAGATTTATTTTTAATTCACATGAAATGTCAAGTAAACCATAAGGATGGAAATGGAATTATTCTAAGAATAAGTGTCTTTGGATGAAACTGTGAATAGAGCAAAATAAAAGATTGAGCCTTTCATTCAGTAATACCAGGAGCCACTGTAATAGAAGCTGGAATCAGAAATTTAGCGAACACAGGCATCCTTACCAAACGGAATGTAAATAGAATCTACAGATGCCAAAAGAGTTCACGAACAAGTGCAAGTAAGTCTGCAGACCACTTGTCAGACACTTGAGGCTTGATTACTCACATGAGTAAGAGTTACAGGCTCAAGCTCTAATCTGCAATGTAATAAGGAATAAAAAAAAAAAAAAGACTAATATGATTACTGGAGTAGAGAAGTATAATATTTCTACGTAGTATGGTACCTTTACAGAAAGATACCAATAAAGAGGGAGTTCAAAGAGTAACATACAAGATGGAGAATTATATAGCTGAGAACGTAGATGTTAACTAGGAGTAATAGGATGAAATTAAGAGAGGAAAAATGCGGGCTCAATATCAGGAAATTTCCAATGATCAGTATTCCTTGGAGTGTGATATATAAGAGTATGTAACATTTAGGGGGAAAATAACAAAGTAGTTTATAACAGGCTCAAAAGAAGCAGTGGAAGGCCTATCATTTAAGACATTTACAAACAGATTGAAAGAAACTATAGATTATACAACAGGGAACAAACATGGCTCTTTGTCCCATTTCAGTTTTGTAGTATAGCTACTAGTCAACTAAACACCAAATGTAAATATAGCAGACATTTTTATCCGAAGCAGCCGGCAAAATTTAGGACAACAAGAAAGTAAGACAAGAAATTCCAAATGACATAAAATAAAGTGCTGACATCTAAGCAACTTCAATACAATTTTACTTTTACATCCTACAGTATCATATAGTATTTGAAATATCCAAACTCATTTATAGCTGATAGGCCAAAACTGGAGTGAGACAAATTAATAGCAATTTTGCCATTTGCTCCAAAGGAGTTACAATCTGGTTAAAAAGAAAATTAATTTAATAATAAAGTCAGTGGTAGTGCTGTTCTCTGTGTGGAAATAGGACTCAAACTATGGAAATGATCACAATGGTCCCCTCTGGGCTTAGGAATCTACTAAATCCTTTCTAGTCAATTATATATAATACAATGTACTAAAGCCACTGACTTGAAATTGGACTGATGATTCAGATGCTACTAATCTTAGGATCTCACAGTGCTTACCTAGTTTCCAAACATTTTAATTACAATAAATTAAAAAAAAAAAAAAACAACCTTCGTAAAAATTATTAGTAAAAATTTAAATTGTAACTGTTCTCTTAAATTTCACTGGTTTAAAAAAATTGTCAATTTGCAGATGTATCAGAAACCAACAGCACTGTGCACGTAAAATCCCAAAGTCTCAATTCATGCAGATACTTACACAAGTCCTAAACTTTAATCACATGAGAAATCCCTTTGCAGGATTTGGCCTAAAACAGGTGAAAAAGATCATCAGCCAGATTCATCCAGTGTGTAGTTTTGTTGAATTCAACAGATTTTTTACCAGGGAAAAAAATTGGTCTAGTAGCTTTAAATTTTGATTTATGTTGAACTTGGAATAGATACTTTCATTTGTTTTTTTGAATTTCAAAGTATTTATTTATGTACTTCTCAGACTTAAAAAAGGCAGAAACTATTCCTTTCTGCTTCAATAAAACAAATACCTTTCTTTTTAGGATTGAAATGCTATTGCCTTATTTGGACGAGATTCTTTTAAGTACTAGTTTCCTCCCACTAGCCCACCACAAAATAAATAAATAAAGAAAAGAAAAGAAAAGGCACCATGCAAGTCCCCATACAAATTGGGGTGAAATGGAATAGTGAAATTAATAACAGGAATTAGAAATGGACATTAACTAAAGCAGAAAAACATTTTTCATTTGTGGACTCAAAAAATTTCCAGTGGAAGTGTGGACACCCTTGGAAATCTTAGACAAATTTCAGATCCCAGGTTGAAAACCACTGAATTAAAACAACAAATCTTTTCCTGGCCCCAAGTAAATATTTAATCTACAGTTAGGGAGTAGAATGAACCAAAACACTGAATCTCAACAATCCAAAATGTTTGGAGAAGTGTAGATATGCTATCCAGATGCAATTTTGCACCAGTTAAATCAGTGAGAGTTTTGCCACTGACTTCATGGGAGCTGTATTCAGCTGTGTGAGACTTGGATCCATCTCTAATATTAATATTGACCAGACACTAAAACTGTGTCTTATTTTATAAACACATCCATCTGTTAATACCTTCCTAAAATGGATAGTTACCCTGTAGCAGCAAATTTGAAGATATTTTACAAAAGATTATGAAAATGCTTCGAAGTAGTCACTGGAATGTTTCAAAGAAATATGAATGCATTCAAAATAGGTAAATATGAATTTATTCAATAGACTCACATGTAAATATTTTAAATGGAAAATATTTGTTTACATGAGAGAATATAATAGCTCCTTTGGAACTGCCATGGTTGAATAAATAATACAGGTTTTTAAAACTGTCTAAATACCCATTTACATATAAAGTATTTATTTATGCAACCAACCAGAATGGATTCAAGGATCATAACATATACTTTAATTAGTTCTTTTTTTCCCCATGGAAGTTTATTAGAGTTGCAATAAAAATTGAAAGTGAGCACTAAATAAGCTACTTTTAAGTAATATTTAATGGATATATTCTGTTTTTACTCAGCCAAAACTCTGACATTTTTTATTCTTTTAAGGTTCAAAGTTTTTTAATTAATATTTAGCAGTTAAAATCTGTTCAAAACATAAGATACCTGGAGCAAAGCACTTCAATTCCTGACACTGGAATGACAACATTTCAAACAATTCCAGTGCTTTATGTAAATTGTGGACACATTCAAACAGCAGAGCATTAATCAGACCTATGTTAGCTCACAGACAGGACAAAACACCCCAGAAGCATGACTTAAAATCATGAAAGTGAGGAGGCTCAATGCTGTTTAAACTCCATCCTTAATTCAGACTGGTGTTACTATGCATGACAGGGGCCAGACCTAACTTTAGGGTGCTACTCTGTAATCCAATGAGGGTTGGTTTATTGTATGATACTCCTAATTCCCTGCATTTCTCTTTCCCATTCGTTTTTCATCAATGCATCAGATTCCACTGACCCCCTAATCAGGGCCTCCTGGAACCATAGACATCCTTCAGCTATTGCACAATATGGATTCCAAATGCTAACTCTAACTGAAGTCTCCAAAGGAAAGGTTAGTCAACGTGTGCAGTAACTGGAGTTCTTCAAGATGTGTGTCCCTGTGGAAGCTCCATTTTAAATGCACCTGTGCCCTTGCACCTTTGAGGTTTTTGGCACACACATGTACCCAATACATCCTCATCTTTCTTGCCAAGGCTACCTTGGGCTGCAAGGGTGAACCATCCTAAGGTTCTACTCTACTGCAAAGCCCATAGAGGCAGCTCCAAAGCAGAAGGGAGGAGGGCAGGTAGTGGAGCACCCACAGGGACACTTCTTGAACAACTCCAGTTACTGCACAAGGTAAGCAGCCTCTCCTCCTTCTTTGAGTAGTGTCCCTGAGGGTACTTCATTTTCAGTGCCTCCCCATCAGTATCCCTTTAAGAAGGTGGAATTTCAGAACAGTGTCTGTGACTGAAGAAAAAACTACTCTGTTTATTGCAGCATCTGATCTTGCAGTGTGAACCAAGCCTTAATGGTTGGCGAACATATGCACTGAGTCCATGTTAGAGCCTTCCAGATTTCAACAACTGAAACATCTTTGAACAGGGCTACAGACAGACGGATCTAATAGAGTATTCAGTCACTCTTAAGGGAGGTGTAACATCAGTGAAACCATAACAGGCAATAATACACCCAGAGATATATTCAGAAAGACTGAGTGGAGATAGGTGCTCCCTTAGACTTGTCTGCTATAGAAACAAAGAGTTTCTAGGAATGTTCCTGAATGCACTCATTCTGTCCAAGTAAAAGGCTAATGCCTCTCAAAATCTAGTATATGAGAAGAAAATTCCTGTGTAGACTGATACGTCTTAGGAAAATAAAATCAGAAGGTGAATAGTTTGGCTAATGTGAAATTCAGAAGACACCTTATGTAAAAACTTCAAATGGGTTAATAAAGTTACTTTCTCCTTCGAGAACAAAGTAAAAAGAAGGTTTCTCATTATATTCCCCAACCCTTTGAGCAGAAGTGATGGCCAACAAAAAGGCGGTTTTCATAGACAGATGTAGCAGCAAGCACATAAATAATGGCTCAAAGGGCTGTTTCATGAGATGGTTAAGAACCAGGTTGAGATCCTAAAGCAGCATAGCAGCTCTAATCTGCAGAAAAAGTTTGAGAAGTCTTTTTTAGGAATCTTGCAGTAGCCTGATGAACACATATGGAAAAACATGGAAATCTGTTATTGCTACTAAATGAACTTTGATAGAACCTTGATAGAAAGGCCAACATTTTTCACTTCCAACAGGTAATCAAAGACTGAAGAAAGAGACGACTGGATAGGAGAAAGATGCCACCAGTTATACCAAAGATTATATCGTCTCCATTTCTGAATATAAGGATGCCTTGTAGATTTCTTTCTTCTATTTAAAAATGCCTGATGACAAGATGGCCTCTAGTCCCAAGAACTAATGAGGAACCAGGCTTTAAACTGAAGAACAGAAAATTCAGTGTCTGAGTCAGAATGTTCCTACACATATTGTGTCAGAGATGAGAACCCCACATCATGGATAGTCAAAGATGGAGACGAGGTAGGTCTCATGAAAACATGAGCCGTCAGGACTCAGCCAATCTCTATACTGAGAAATATCTGAAGGTCTCAAGGAGCGGACACTCCAGCTCATTCGGTACCATAAACTCTTTTGGATCCTAGAATTCCTATGGTACCAGGAGCATAATTGATCTTGGTACAAGCACTGATGATGTTGCAGATGGTGTTGTGTGCAGTGCTGACATTAGTACTGAGGGGGCTGAAGACTCCATGAAAGCCTATTTCTTGGTAGCAATAGTCTTTAGTACCGAGCCCTTTACCATGGAGGCATGGGGCTTAGTTGAAGCCTTAGCACTTTTCCTGTACCTGGAGTACTCAGAGCTTCACTAGCACTCCTCTCAGGGCTTGTGGTCTCCTGTGATCAGATCTTCTTTGATCTTCTCTGTTCCATTCCTCATCTCTTTCCTTATACTTTCAGTGGGGAGCTCTCACTACTAGCGGCACAAGTTTCAGTACCTCACTCGTGCTGAGGATTGGAGACCGGGGTTTCCATGCTCTCTTCCCCTTGGAAGTTGTTGGTGACCGTGATTTTGAAGATGACTGGGCACCAACAGAAGTCAAATGTCCCTGTACAGGTGGGGCTTCTTTACTCAGGTTCAAAGCTGGTCTTAAGACTTGCTCCATCATTCATAATTTATACTTAATTTCCCTGTTTTTATGGGATCTTCCCTTAAAAGAAGAGCAGATCTTACATTTGCTCAAAATCTGAGAGTCTCCCAAACAATGAATACAATAGGAGTGCTTGTTGTTGCAGCAGAATTCCCAGCATATGCCCACCCCTCGCACCCCCACCCACTTGGTGCCAACAGTAAAACCGTGACCTGACCTTATTAGGCTGCATCTGTTGTTTACAGCATTTAGTTGTTATGCTGCTACCCCCCCCACACATAAGAAAATCGCCTACGCACCCCAGTGCCTATGTTGTTCTCAGATAGCTTTGTTGCCCACCGATAACGAGCTATGTATCCCGTGCCATAATAGCTCTACCCAAGGCCACAGGCCTCGTCATAGTCTGGCACGTACTAACATATATCCCTCCCCCAATCCAGAGCTACCAAACTTGCAACGCATTCTCTAGTATAAAAAGGGGTACGCCCCATGCCCAAATTGAGAAAGCGTTTGCCAGCCTGATCACCTGGACCGCCCCGCTTCTCCCGTTCCCGTACTCTGAAAGCGAGTCGTGAAAGCCGGCCCGTACCTAACGATATGCTACGACTCCTTCTCTGTTCCTAGTGGTGAGATATGAAAAGTAACTGCTTTGCCTGTTTCTCTGCCTGCTTTATATGATAATCATTTAAGCTACATATTAAGTATTACAGCGTGTACCCCATATTCCTTAATAAAATGTTGTTGTATTATCCAACTGACTGCTGATTGACTCTGGGGGATCTATAGCCTGTCGCGACACTTGTCACTAACAGGGAATGTTACTAGATACTGCAATACTAGACAGAAGACAAGCCCCTCAATCAGGAAAAAAGAAAAACAAATTTAAGCAAGAAAAAAACCAAGGGGGACAAAAGTTCTAACAAAGATGCAGAATTAAGCCTACCACCACTGACAACTTACTATCAAGCTAAACGCTACTAAAAAGAAGGAACAGGTGCATAGCAAACAGCACACACTAGACGCCGTCTCTGGCTGAAAGGAGTTGAGAAGCAACAGTGGGTGCCCATGCACCCCTGTATAGCCTTGCTATGGTGCATGGGCACATGTAGGGTGCATGCATGGGCTGAATGGGTAGTGTTACTCAAAATTTCAAATCAAAGGCCCAGGGGTGCACCTAAAGTAGAGTACCCACATAAGCGTTCCTCAAAGAAGAACAGTTGATGTTCTTGCATACTGTATCTTTGGGGATTCTTAGATATAACTGGAAGAAGTGCAGTAAGAACTTTCCATCCATAGCTAAGCGAACTATTTACAGGCACCAATTCAGCATAGCATGTAAATATGTGCTTAATTTTGAGCATGTATTGATTGTCAGTATTGGAATGGAGCATATATTTCAACAGTTACAACAAAGCAACTGAGATTCAGGAGTTAAACGTTTCTCCATGGATCTTGGACCCTGGGTTTAAGCCAAGAAATCGAGTATCAAGTCTTTCCCTTCATTCCCAGGTATAAAAGGTGAGGCAGCAAACACTGACTCCCCACCCCCTGCTTTATTGGCTTCTCAGAACACTAGATATAGGCATCAGAATAACAGATGACAAACAATATTTATGCAAGTATTTCAAGATATTGGTGCCCTGCTCCTGCAACTGGCACTGTATGTGGGCAAACTCTTGAATGAATATATAGCCCCACTCAAGTCAGTGGGGCCAACCTGTGGGTGCAGGGATCTGTCTGTATGGGACCATTTTTAGGATTGTGGCCTTAGTTTGGATTTTTTTGTTTGTTTTATTGTAGCCATAGTTTAACCAAATTAAATTGATTTAAGTCTGCATGCTCAGAAAGAACAACTGCAGGCACACAAGGGACATTAACTGCCTATTGTAGGGCAAAAAGCCTAAGATTTTCCTTTTATGCACATTACTCCAATCTTCCCCAACCCTATACCCCCCACCAGCTTTCTTTACTATTTGGGATGGGTTGGCGGGTAGACAGAAATTGGACAAAAGTTGGATGGAAAAATTCCAGGGTTGTTTTTTTTTTTTGCAGCCTGTCTAGGCTTGTGACAGTGACAGCCCCGAAAATTTTGACCAAATGAAGACAATACTGGAAGAATATGAGAGTCAATATTTTGCACCATCGTTTATCAAAGAATTTATCTTTTGTATTGCATACATTTTGATAACATAAGGCAGATTGATGGTTTTCCAGATGTCCACTACTATAACTTGTCCCACGAAAGAAGAAGACAAATAAAATCAGTCTTTACTTACTCCAAGTATTATTTCAGTATATCCATTGTTAACCAATGCAAATAGTCTTTTGCATTGTAATGATTTGTTTTTTAAATCTTGTCTTTCAGTGTATATATAAAATAAAAAATTTAGGAGTTATTACCAATAGTTTTGTGTTGCAGCATTAAGGGAAATACATAAACAATAATCCATGTGCTAAACCTGTTTTTTGTAGCAAATTAATATGATCACCAAACAGGGGTTTTGTTTGTTTTTAAAAATGAGAGTTTAATATTTATTTCAAATACCCTCAACTAACATTATTGACTAGTCTAAAATATATTAGCTGGAACAGTATGAAAGAAATAGTGATTATTTTAAGTCTATTAAATATCACTTTGCACCATACAGCGCCTAAGAAAAGGTGGCTTGTAGTTAAAGAATATTTATTCTAACCTTTTGTACAGGAAATACAAATTGCCCTGTCTAGATTGATATCCATCTTCCAAAAGCTAAATGAAGACCTTTAAACTCACCCCACTTTTGAGTATAAACTCAAAAGATGCAAATGCACAAAGTTCTGCCCTTTACATTTTTATATTCATTTCCTATATACTGGTAGGTCTTGGTGACACTGCAATAAAAGCAACACTAATATAATTGCAGACTTCCCTAGAGAACACTTCTGACATGGTTAACTACTTTCAGAACCACTTTGACTGCTTTTGTACAAAACCACTAATTTTCTCAGTACATCAAGGTTTAGAAGCTTGGTGCCATTACTTTGATGGAAACTCCCACAACAACATCAGAAATCAAATTGCAGCCTATGTACGCGGTATGCCTTTCCTCAAACTGATAAATACAACCACGGTTGCTTCTTAAATCTGACAAAATCTGGTTACACTTGTAAAAATCAAACTTGTCATAACAGAGTTTATCTTCATAGAAAATGATTGTTCTTAAGTGCTTGTTAGAAAACAGTCAGTACATGTCAAAGATGTGCTAAAATACCCACTGGAAAACAGAGCTGTCCTGGATCTTTCACACCACATTGTAAGAAAAAATAACAATTATAGTCAAGTATCACTATCTATGTACACTTTATTGTTCTTTCTCCCAAGGCGGAAAATGTAAAGTGCATTATAAATGTAGGCAGGTTTAAACTCAAAACTCTGATTTTAAGGCTATTGCAGCCTTCTTTTGGATGCACAATATTTTTTGCATTTTACATGCAAATGTGACTGTAATTCTAGGAGGAGCAGGTTATGAAGAACATATTTGGGGACAACAACTACATTCACATTAAATTGCTAATTTACTGAAATAAAAATTTTTACCATCACATCTGTAATTTAAAAGTAATTGTTATAATTAACAGTGCAAGGCTTTTTGTTTAGTTTGGGAGGAGGATTTTTGGGGACGGGGAGTTGAGAAAGTCACCACTCTCTCACTCTATTGATGCTTAATAAGAACAGCTGTGATTTGGCAGTGCATCAGGAACACTGATGGGTTTAATGAACTCTACATTCTCAAGATCCACAGGAAATTCAGAGTCTATTTAATTTTTAATCTGGTTTATCAATATGAGTAGTGTATTCCATGCGTGATATTCCTATTGCACTACTGCTCCTTGACTCTATAATGATGTTTTCATATGTGACAGGATTGAATATTTAATTTGCTTAATACGTACAGGATGTGTGATCTCAGGTTCTGATGTCAGTATGTCCCACACATCGATAAAGGAAACCTTGAAGGAAGTTATTTCACATTTCCTCCAGTCCCCCGGGTTTCCTTTTGGGACTGATTGTGACAATCAACTACGGTTGCAGTTTTTACTGCATTTCCGTTTCAGAGGGGCTATCAACCATATGACAAGCACACAGACAGAACGACATTAACTGCTATGCCTCATAGCAGTAGTGGGTGACAATGGAATTTGGACATATATGCTGCCAGTTCAGGCACAGCTTTGATTAGTGATTTAGTTGCTGTATGTTCTATGTCTGTCTCCTTCTTTGTTGGTTCCCCTTGAAACCACATTTAAATGATCTGGGAAGTTAATAAATTACTTGATTAGGAAGGATACAGCAAAGCCCAGCGTTATTATCATATCTCAATCAATTTTATTCCCAAATTCTGTATTATCTTTTTTACATATTACCTTAGAGTTAAGACTTCAATATTGTAAGGTGGGAAAAAAGGGTAGATCTGATTAAATTAGTTCAGAATAAAGCAGTTACAGATTATATACACAGAGTTTACATTTTTTATGCTAATAACCTCAGTGTCAACTTCCGTACTTTTTATCATCATGTACTATTTGATCTTTAAAACCGTTCTAATTTAAGTTGTTTAACTGTTAATATAAATAGAAAGAGTATATTCAGAACGTTGTTCAATAACTATCTGGTATTTGAATGTCTGCTTTGGTACCATGGAAGCAAAAGAACGGAGTGGTTAAAAGATTTTGATTCAGCTGGATTGTTGAAAGGAATTTCTCTGGAAATTTGTGGAAGAGTTTTCCAACTGAACACTCTGCTGCAAGTGTGTTTTGTTTTCTAACACTGGCTATGTGTACACAGAGTTAGGACTCTGATTTCCAACTGGTGTACACATACCCTAAAAAAGTAATGTAGCCACTGTAGCCCAGACAGTGGTGATCATGGCCCTCACTAGCCACCCTGAGTACATCCCATGGTGTTCAGGAAGGTTTGTACTCTGGGTCACTAGTTTGTGCCACCATTTGCCACTGCCCATGCTATCGCCAGCTGGGAATCATACCCCTAGCGCCAAGTCTATACTTAGCCACAATAGGTAAATCTGTACTGTATATGTTGCTGTAAGTATAGACACTGCACAACCACTTAGCATGGGTATAAACAGCAGTGTAGGCGGTGCGGCATGGCTTAGGTGAGTAGAGTGACCTACATGCCTGACCCCACAGGGTATACATCCTACATATCTCTTTACACAGCCAAGCAGCATATCTATGCTACTATTGTTAGCAGTGTAGTGCCCAGCTGCCAGAGTCTTTCACTGCCACGTGTAGCTACGTGCTGCAATGAAAATGGGTACACAGCCTGCCTTTCATGCCTCTCATTGCATTAGGCAGCTACACATGAATAACCTGTACTCTGCACACCGCTGTAAGTGTAAATATAGCCTGTGTGAGAACAATACTAAAAGATACTGGCAGGTGGTTTTGAAAAGTATTTGTCTATAGGGGCTTTCATGGTTTTAACTGGTAGATTTTAAAGTAATTTTAAGAATTGAATTGTTCATATGAATAGGAAAGCCTAGTGTAGACAAGACCCAAAAGCACAAATTAAATATAAATACAGCCCTGATCTTATGTTTCCATAGAGCTAAATGACCTGATTTCTGATAGTAAAATCTGTGTCCCTCTTCATAAGAGAAACTCATCCCACTTTAAGGTGCGAAGCCTAACTAGACCCAGGTGAGCCTAAGAAACTGACAGCTGGGATTGCATTCCTGAAGCAACTCAGAACCAGTGGGTCAACAATGCTGCATCTCCTAAAGGAGTCATGAAAATACTTGTATCCCATCACACCAATAGGAGGGTGTAGGAACCATAATAGCCAGCCCTTTCTGAGCAGGCCTTGTCACAGCCCTTTTTGTCTAACAAATTCCCCTTTCCCTCTTCTCTTCAATTCCCAGAATTTCTTCTCAGCCATGAATGATATTTCTTGCTCTATTCTCTTCCTCTCCTTCTACTAAACCCAGTCTCCTGTTAAGTTTTAACATTTCCTCTTTAATATCACCAAATTGGTCTTTCCTCACTAACCCCAGTACTATCATTCTTGTACATGTGTTATCTTGGTTACTCTTACCTTAGCTTGTTTAGCTACCTTGCCTTTCAACTCTCTCCCGTTCTATCTAACTGATGTCCTGCTATCAAAGGGGTCTCTCTCTTCCTCTAGTCACTTTGATCATTGGCTTCCTGTCTCTTAGCATATCAAATTCAGGCTTTTTGTTTTCACATATGGACCTACACAATCTCCCCCCCACCTCCATCTCTGTTGCCATTTTCTCTTACTGTCTGCTTTGCACCACTCTTTCTTATCCTGGTTTCATGCCTTCTTTCCTGCTGTTTTTTTGTACATCTTCAAGAGTTTCCTGCATCTCTTCCAGCCACACACTCACTCCTTAAACATTTTTCAAGATTTTATCATGAATCACTCAATCCCCCTTCTCATTATTGTTACTTACTGTTTGTTAAGCAATGACAGCATGCTCAGCCAAGATTGTTTACTTTTTGTTTATTGTTTGATTTGCCTCTCTTAGCTGTAAGCTATGAGGGAAAGATGACAGGTCTATGTTTGTAAAACGTTATGCATGTTTTCAGCAGTTTGTAAATGATTTTTAATAATATTCTTCCAGTCTCTCTTCATGCAAGTTTTGCAGTCAGTCTACCTCTCAGTCCTCAAACCTCTGCCTGCCTCTACCACTTTTGAAGCCCTCCCCCACCATGATATTTTACATTCTTCTCCTCAACTTTTTCCTCTCTTTACTCCTTCATCCTCACCACTCCAAAAAGTTCTAGGCCTATACCTTTGTTCCCTGAAGGAAATTAGAGTCCAATTGCTTGTGCTGTGTGACAGTGATAAACAGCTTATCATTTCACTTGCAGAGACCTTCCTACAGGACACATGCTTTCTCTACCCTACAATAAGCCCCATTTTTCTTGCTTTCAGTCAGTGATCATAGTAACCTTCCCAAAGATTCTCCAGTGTACTTCAGTCTCTCCTGTCACAGAAGAAAACATTTCCTAAAGATGAGGAACATAGTGGGATGTCTAATGTCCTGTACAGTGAGGAAACCACCACCTATCTGCTTAGCACTCATACGAGGGGAGTGTGGCGGGTTCCAGAAATGGTGCTGGGACAAGGATAATGGAGTAAGGGCTGATGGCAGCCCTCTACCAGGTGGTATGAATTACAAAGGAAGGATGACATGCACTGGACAAGTAATTGTTGGATAGTTCTCAGTTGGGAACAGTCACCATGAACTCTGCCGTCCCCAGATCCAACAGCCCACTGAGGCCGGACAACGTCATCACCAAGAAGATTGTTATGGTGGATGTCATGGTCCCATTTGAAAACAGGACCCTGACCTTTCATGCAGCCCGAGCTCATAAGGAGGAGAAGTACGGCCCCCTGGCCAACGTCCTGAGAGCAAAGGGCTACAAGGTTCAGACCCAGGCCCGGATCGTCGGAGCCCTGGGCGCTTGGGATCCCCGCAATGAGTATGTGCTGCGGGCCTGCAGTGTCGGTCGGTGCTACGCCCAGCTGATGCGGCGCCTCATGGTGTCTGACACCATCCGGTGGTTGTGAGACATTTACATTGAGCACATCGCCGGGCACAGACAGTACCGGGATGAGTAAGCCGGAGCGCCACCACGAGGAATTTACAGATTAAAGGACTATCTTCACCACGTAACTGACTCAATGAGGGACAATCCACTATTATGGACATACCTACTCCCCATTAACCGCATCCTAATGTAACCCCCGCAATATGTGATGTTCCCGAATTACTGATCGCTTGAACTGTTAACTGTCAAACCTATTACCCCCTATCCTGGATACCACAGATTATCCTTTCATTGTACTCCCTGACTCTCAACCAAACTCTATACCTGCTGATAATCTGTACATTATGCCTGGATGTCCAGGAACTCTTCCATTTAAACTCTGGACATGACTTTTTTTTTTAAACATTATCTTTAATAACATTTGTAATAATGTTGTGGTCTAATTAAACCATATTCCTGTTGTCGTGTCTTTCTTCCCCTGGTGTCCAGTACAATAAAGCGTGCAAGGAAAATGACACATGAAGGATCATAGCAAAAACCTGGGGATCATATTTCAGATGATTTTCAACACTGAGATCAGATTAAAGGGCTGTGGTTGACAGAATCACTCATACTGTCCCATTAAAAACAAACAAACAATCCCTCTCTTGCTAGATATCAGGAAACTTCATATTTTAAATTAAATTGACAGTAACAATTAGAAATGATTTGACATTGCGGTTCATTTTAATTTTTTGTATTAGAGGATGACTGGGAGATTGTTATGACAGGCAAACTAGATCACGTGACATTAGTTCCGGGGCATCTGACTAAGTGTGTAATTAAGGATAAAATAGTGCAATGCTTAGGTAAAGTATCTCCTAGGGTCAAACCAACCTGATTTATCCAAAACTAGCACAGTCAAACATTTTAGAAATTTAAATGCACACACACACTTAGATAATGATGTATCAAATCATGGAGCAGGTCCTTAAGGAATCCATTTTAAGGCACTTGGAAGAGAGGAAAATGATCAGGAACAGTCAACACGAATTCACCAAGGGAAAGTCATGCCTGACCAACCTAATTGCTTTCTATGATGAGGTGACTGGCTCTGTGGATGTAGGGAAGGTGGTGGATGTGATATACCTTGACTTTAGCAAAGCTTTTGATACTGTCTCTCTCAGTATACTTATCAGCAAGTTAAAGAAGTATGGGTTGGATGAATGGACTACAAAATAGATAGAGATCTGGCTAGAGCATAGGGCTCAACAAGTAGTGATCAATGATGACTCCATGTCTAGCTGGCAACCGGTCACAAGCGGAGTTCCCCAGGGGTCGGTCCTGGGGCCGGTTTTGTTCAACATCTTTATTAATGATCTGGAGGATGGGGTAGATTGCACCCTCAGCAAGTTTGCGGACGACACTAAGCTGGGGGGAGTGGTAGATACCCTGCAAGGTAGGGATAGGATACGGAGTGACCTAAACAAACTGGAGGAATGGGCCAAAAGAAATCTAATGAGGTTCAACAAAGAAAAGTGTAGAGTCCTCTACTTAGGAAGGAAGAATCCCATGCACAGCTATAGACTGGGGACCGACGAGCTGGGTAGCAGCTCTGCAGAAAAGGATCTGGGGGTAACGGTGGATAAAGAGCTGCATATGAGTCAGCAGTGTGCCCTGGTTGTCAAGAAGGCTAATAATATATTGGGCTGCATTAGGAGGGGCATTGCCAGCAGGTCACGGGAAGTGATTATTCCCCTCTATTCGGCATTGGTGAGGCCGCATTTAGAATATTGTGTCCAGTTTTGGGCCCCCCACTACAAAAAGGATGTGGACAAGTTGAAGAGAGTACAGCGGAGGGCAACAAAAATGATTAGGGGGCTGGAGCACAGGACTTATGAGGGGAGGCTGAAGGAACTGGGCTTGTTTAGTCTGCAAAAGAGAAGAATGAGGGGGGATTTGATAGCGGCCTTCAACTACCTGAAAGGGGGTTCTAGGGAGGATGGGGCTAGGCTGTTCTCGGTGGTGGCAGATGACAGAACAAGGAGCAACGGTCTCAAGTTGCAGGGCGGGAGGTCTAGGTTGGACATTAGGAAAAAGTTTTTCACTAGGAGGGTGGTGAAGCACTGGAATGGGTTACCTAGGGAGGTGGTGGAATCTCCATCCTTAGAGGTTTTTAAGCTGAGGCTTGACAAAGCCCTGGCTGGGATGATATAGCTGAGGTTAGTCCTGCTTTGAGCAGGGGGTTGGACTAGATGACCTCCTGAGGTCCCTTCCAACTCTAATATTCTATGATTCTATGATTAATGTTGACTTTATGCCGAATTGATACAATTTGGTTGAATTTTTGGATACAGATATTGTAAAGGATAAGAAGTCAACTGCCAAAAAATTAAGCAGTAGTTAAATAACAAACATATTTATAATAAAACACTGAGATAAGATGGTGATGAGTACTAGAGAAAACTAAGAGATGAAAGAGAGGTAGACAGATAACTGCTCATCTGCTTCACTGATTTAATAATGTGGGATGAAGGGAGGTCAGGCTCAGTACTGGAACTAGAATTATTTAATAGTGGGGGAAGAAGGAAGGAACAGACATTTGCTGAGATCTTCCAATGACGCAAAAATGTTAATGGTTAATAAGAACTATAGAGGATTTTGAGATATTCTAGATGAATTTAAATGCATCTGAAACCTAAAGCAACATGATAGGAAATTTAATTTCATTTGGACAGAAATACATATCGGCACAGGTAATCAAACTGTTCATATATGCAAATGGGGGCTCTGAATTTATAGGTTGCTCTGAGAAAAAAGTCTAAGGAGCCAATGTAGATAGCTCAGTGCCCACTGCCCAACATCAGTTGACACAAACAGAATGGTTGGGAGCATTAGAAGAGAGAGAAATAGTACCAAAATAATGATGGCTATATAAAGAACAATAGTAAACCCCCAGGAGTACTATATCCAGTTTTGGCTGTCCTACTTTCAGAAAGCAATATCAGGGATTGACAAGGCCTGAAGAATGGTTAGAGACATATTGGGATTTAAATACGAATATAAATTGAAAAGACTAGGATTATTTGTCCTTAAAAGGAGAAGTTAGAGAAGGACTTGACTGAAACCTTTGATGATAGTATGATCATAATAGAACAGGGGTGGCCTGTGAGAGACAAAAAGCCACAGTTACCTTGCCCTCAGGCAGCGTGTTAATTTCACTCCCCCTTTCTCTCTACCCCCCCCCCATTGACAGTTCCAACTGATCTGTCAATTTCCGGGGAAGCTCGTCAATTTCACTCCCCCTCTTCTCCCAAGCTGCATTTGTGGGAGCAAAGAGCCACATGCGGCTCGCGCGCCGCAGGTTGGCCACCCCTGATATAGAAGCTATTTTTTCAACTGGTTATATAATATTATAATATTAAACATATAATAAGGATAAATACAAAGAACCCATTCTTTACACAAACTACACAGTTATCTTCCAGGAACTCATTAAGACAAATATTGTAGCTATATTTAAAAAATAATTAGATAAGTCTATGAACATTATTTGTAGCTATAAGTTAAAACAAGGATATTCAGTGGTTCAGGGCATAAGCAGATTGCATGAAGGAGTCAAAAGAATTCCCACACAATCTTATCATTTAAAGCATTGCAGAACTGTCAAGGTACATTAACATTTGTTTGAGGGTGAGTTTTGTCTCTTTTTGAGACAAGAGATATTGGTCACCACCAGAGGGAGGATACCAAACTAGATGGACTAATGGTCTAATTCAGTACTCAATTCCTCTGTTACTAAACTTATGTCTTGAAAGCAAAACAACTTTATTTATTAAAATACTAAAGAATGTAATTTCATTCAACATTTCAAACTGCCCAACCAAAGCAAACAAGGAAAAGTCTTGACGTAAGGAAGAATTGTGTTTTTTCCCCTCTTATGCCTCTCCCACACTACATGAGATAGTGAATATGACAAGCACACAAGATGCTCCATATATAACATGACTGTTAAAAAGAAACTGTCACGTAGTTTAGTTCCAGAATTTAGCCTTTGTTTACTAAAACACAGATTTTAGAAAACATAATACTAATACAGTCTCAATATAATATATATATAATGATGTGGGTTTGTATATACACTTGTGTGTGTGTGTTTGTGTGTGTGTATATGTAAACACTCTTTCATACACACAAGCATATTTACCCAGATATACACATACATAATTTGATTATTCCATTTGTTTCACTTCAAGAACAAATGTTTCACTACTGTGCTATTGCATGAGAATCAAAAGTAAAACAAACTAGTCAATTATTGTCCAAGATGAGTAAAAAAAAATATGGCACATGTTAAAACAAATTTTCAAAAATAAAATGTTTTTACAACTGAATATGACATTTAGTAGCACAAATAAGGATATATGTTTATTAGAATATAAAATTTAATTTTAAGCTCACTGTTTCCTTTTAGCGAATTATATAGGTTTTGTGGTCTACAATACTCCAATACTGCTGTATGTTCTAATTAAGTTTTATGTCACATCCCTGCAGAAAGCTATAGTAATGTAGTGAAAGAAAAGATTTCTAAACCTGCAGAATTCTATCATCAAAGGATAATGAGAAATTAGAGAGATAGAATGTCTGGGGCAGTAGTACGGGGCGGGGGAGGGGAGGGGGGCTGCTTTCAGGTACCAGCCATCCAATTGCAGTGAGATATATCAACCTCCAGGGCAGTATTTCTGAGTTTATGTGGCATGATGTGTAGTCTCCACAGTCAACACAACGTTGTTCTCTGTTTGGGATGGGTCCTGGTACCAACAAAATGAAATTTTGGCCTATCATCATTCTCCAGGGTAGATTTTCTATTTTTGCCGTTGTATAGCTCTTCCCTAAGGGGATTCCTCACAGTGCCATTTTGCAACTCTGTCTTTGTGGTAGACTTTTTAACATTACCATCTGACTGTGAAGCAAGGGATGCCTTCAGGGCATGAAAATCATCACTGCATTTCTGCTCTGGTCTAGAGAGTTAAGTGTGACTACTGTCATTTGAGGAGACTTCACTTTCAATAGCAACGCTTCTAACATTTTAAAAACAACAAATTTCAGGAAAACTCTTCGGAGAGAAGAGCTATATTCTATTCATACCCACCCAATTTAGCACTTGTCCTCCCAGTGCATAATCTACAGGTAGATCTAGATATAACGTTGGGAATCCTTCTTTGGTAGTAGTAGTCAGAGATATGACACTACAAATTCAGTACGCAAGACAAAAACTGTCCTCCATGCAGAAGTGCAATCCGATAAGGGTGGGATTTCTGCTTCAGTGGTAGTGCTGATTTGATTATGAAGTTATGTATTTTGCTCAGAAGCTACAGATAAATCATTGCAATGACAAGAACTTTTCCCTGGAGGCAGCTCCTAATTTGCACACAGTTGTATTGTGAGGGATTCTTCCCAAAAATAGAAAATTGGCAATTTCTCCTTGCAGACAGAATGATATAATTTCAGTGATAAGGAGTTTTTGTCTTCAAGGCAGCCACCAGCTACAAGCAACATCTATAGTTATATTGCCTCAAGGCAATACCGAGAAAATATACAAAATTAGATCCATGGGCATCAAGAATTATCTTGAAGATATAATCAACCTTAGATGGCAGACCTATAGTACAGGACATTGCAATAAATGACATAAATCCTGCTTTAAAATAATTTACCAGTCTTCATGTCTTAAATATCAATTCACTCTTACCCTTCTAAATTCTACTTGAAGGCCATAGCTTGCTTTAAACGTGTAGAAATTACAGATCATTAAAGATGCAGATTTTATAGTATAAACAAACATAATGTGAAGACATTTTGCCACCTAAAATGCTAGGAATCTTGTTTTTTAGGTTGTATCATTAAAGAAAAAGGTATTTTAACTCTATGAATTGTACACTGGAAAAAAGCTATAAGGATCTAACTATAAGCCACTTGTAATGTGAGGAAATCTACTCTGGATATACATCATCATAAAATTGCCCCAATTTATTCATTGATGTTAATAGTCTTATCTCAGGATGACCCAGGCACATAATATCTAAACTAGATTAAATGATCACCTCAGCTATCTGTGAATCCCATTATACTGGCACAGTAATCTCAATTGTAATTCTTCAGACAAGACTCAATTTTGCATAAAAATGAAACAAATAAAACGGAGAACATCCTTTTGAGTTTCATGTACTAAAAGGACTTCAAAATCCTCATCTCACAACACTGTAGAATTATTACCGGCTTTCTCATTTATAATGCCACTGGTCCCAAAATTGAACAAGTCTTTGTGTATGAATTTTTATACATGAGTTCTCTAGGTTCCTGCCTCTCTCTCATTTGCTCAATCTTCTTAGGCACCACTTAGCATACAATCACAAACTGTGTGTGCGCGTGTGTAAATAAATAGATGTGGCTGATGCACAAAGACTTTAAAATCCTACAATTTCAACAACAGTCTCACATGCCAAACTGAATATTTATGTGGCTAGAAAGGCATATGTAAAAAAGTCTGTATTGAAACTTCATTAGCATGCTACCCAGCTCAGGCAGACAGACTCGTGTTAACTTTGCTCAAGCTAGCATGAAAATAAATAAATAAATAAATAAATAGTGTGCCTGTTACAGTATGGATGGTAGCTTGGGCTAGCCACCCACATCGAAGCCTACATAACAGCCAGGGTCCAAGCTTTGGTGGCTAGCCCAAGCCACCACCCATTCTGCAACATCCATGCTATGATTATTTTTGCCTGCTAACTCAAGCAAAGCTAGCATATCTATCTACCTGAGCAGGAAGGCACACGCCCAGCTTCAGTGTATACAGATCTTAAGAATAAACTTTATTTTCTATTTGCCATGTGTGTTCTTAAATCCTTTTTTTGAGATAATGTTGAAACATCCTGTGCTGTTGGCTCTGAACAACTTCTGATGAGGTAAATCTCATCCTAAGTGGACGATAACCCCAATATCACAAATTTTATCACATTCTAATCTACATTAAAATGGAAGAAAGGTTGAGAATACATATTAGTTATTTAGGGTATGATACAGTGCAGGGATATTGCCATTATCTCAAAACCAAGCATTATAAACCCAAGATATTCAAAGCAAAGGTGAAATTTAAAAGAAATCTAGATATGTTAAGCCATGGAAATTCACACTTAAAGGCATACAAACAACTTCAGCTGTGGCCTATAGTTGCACCAGGCAATAACTGTTCAATTATGTTTAGTTCACAATAGTGGATTTGGTCACAAAATAGACAACTGATTTTTAAAGACGCATTAGATTTGTGTTTTCCCCTCATGACGACATTTTTTATTCATCCTAACTCAAACTTTGGATTTACTTGTAAATACTGGGGAAAGGAGCGGGGGCGGAGGGAGCGGAATCATTCTGTGCTAAAATAGTCAGTGTTTTATTTTGAGAAGGATGAAGAGGCCTTGAACACAATATGATTAAAAGATGTTTCCTCTATCAGATGTGGTTATAGGCCTTATTTAAATTTTTTGAAGTCTTCACCTTCCCTTTGTAACCCACAGTAGACACCAATTATTTTTTATTGTCCTAGCCACATAGAAAGAATTATCGACAGCCCTCAATTTCCATGTTCATGTTATAGTGTTAATGCATACAAAGCTATTATATTAGAGTTATTTTGGTTGTAAAAGTCCATGTTCATTAGCAGAGTACAGTGCCCAAGCTATTTCTGTTCCCCCAACTGTTCATGATTCCCTCTCACCAAGGTATAAGTGTTCAACACATTTGCCATCAAAAGCTAATTCCCATTAGTCAAAAAAGATTCAAGGTTAGGCCAGCCACCTTAGCTATTAATCTAAATGCAAAAACTAGTGAAAAGGACATGTATTGTAAGAATCCCACATACCTATTTACTATCAATGCACATAGAGTGGGTTCTGTTATTCCCTAGAGTGGGTGCTGCCTTAGAACTCAAAAAAAGTGGGGAGAAGAGAAAACTGATTTCACATCAGGCATTGTGATACTTTTATTAAAATGATGTAAACTGACAGTTTTCCCCCCACTAACCAGAAATCATAAAAACCCTGAGCAAGGAGAAGCATGTCTATTTTAAGAATATCTAGTACTTGATTTGTAACTCTTGGCAACGGTTTTAAAGCCAGTAGGTCATATCTTTCCCCACCACCTCCTCATGAAAAAAGCACATTTATTTTCTCTAATAAATACTTTATCTTGCTCTAAGTGTTTCTAGCCTTCCCTGTCTTCAAGCAGGTAAATATTCTATCCTGCCCTACTATACTGACTGCTCAACTCTCTGGAGCAAACTGATGAAGCTATTATCATCCACGAGTAGTTAAACTGATTTACTCTCATGGAGAAGCCAAATCTGCAGCAACAAAAAGCATGTTCAAATCTAGACTAATGAAGTCTGTGTTGAGAACATGTATATTTTGTTAGAGTTTTGTACATGTTGGTCCTATTGAGAAACAAATATATTTTTTCTAACATTTTCTCGTTTGTTACTGTGCAGACTGACACATACTGTGAGGAAAATTGGACTGTAGTACAGTACAGTAAACACTTCTATGCATTTATGATGAATGAGATTAGGATATATAAGGTGCTTAAAGTAGATTGGGGCTCCATTAATTTCCTGTTGCCATTGTGGTAACATCACTTGAAGATTAGTCTATTTTAGGGAAATGAAAATAAAATATAGACATAATATTTAGCCGGAAGGTATGACAGAAATGAGAACACAGACAAATTATTGCCTTTTGTTGATAAGAGCAATACAATCTTGTCAAGAACATCCATTGTGTTACTTGCCAAACTGGGTCACTTTTCAGAATAATTTAGTTTGTCCACATAGTTTGAATTGCAATCAAAAAGAGTGTCAATCCAAAATTCTGGGCAACTGTGACATACATTTAAAAACAAAATACCAAAGTGTTATAAAACATAAGCAATCCTAAGGAGCAACACTTCTCATTCCCCACAACCTAACACATCTCAACTTCTGATCACTCAATCAAAATTCCACTGTCAACTGTCTCAGCACTCCATTTATATGCGACACAATTCCAGCCTTGGTCATTTAATGCCACAATTTAAATGAATTCTACGCTGCTTTTGTCATCTGAAAAGATAGGAATAGGAATAGGAATCCCTCAGGATCAAATGTTTCCCTCTTTGGTGTAGCACTAAGAGCTAAAGATTGGATAAATCATTTAAACATTTTTGTGACTCACTTTGCCTGTATATAAAATGGGATGATATGAGGTTTTAAATATTTTTAAAGTACATTGAGATCCTCGGAAGAAAGATGTTGCTTATTTATTTACATTTGTTTTGAGAGGCTCCACATTCGGACAACTCTTTAGGCTTTCACCAGTGCTCAATAATATTACTTCATTAGTTTGCCAAAGAAGGTCAAAGATCACAGCACCAATATCAGCTAGCACATAGTTGGGACCCTAAATACAGTCACCCACACAACTGTTTGTTGTGTTATCTCTGGACTACTGAACTGGCACTATACTGGAGAATACATCTGATGCATCATAATAAACAATGCATCTTATAGATACAGTACCAAATCATAAGAATGTCATGAAGTGTATGGAGTACCCTCTTTGCAAATCCCTTGGTAATCTAAGCATTGACAATGATATAAGGATATATTATGTCAGAACAACTAGTGGCTTTTAATTTACTAGAGCTAAAAGCCTTTATAGTAAAAACTAGCCTCATTTCTGTAAGTTTTTAGATCAAGCCAATCACTATAGCACCAGTGAGACATTTGAAAGAGAATACTAAAATAGAAGTCTTATAATTCTGACCCACTGTAAAAAAATAGTGAAGGCAATTTTGGCAAATAGAAGTGAAGACTGCAGAAGAATGGCAGCACATTTATTCTCTTAATAGACTTGCAATATGTCTTGTTAGAAAGGGACAGTATTATATTTTCATTGGCTGCCCCATTGTAATACTTCCTGGCAGCTGGAGGGAACAAAATCCACTCTTCTTATGATCCTTAGCTCCGAACACCAAAGCCTGTACTGTACTCTAAAACAGGAGTTCTCAATATTTTTCTTTCTGAGCCCTCTTCCCCAAACAATTAATATACAAATTCCAGGGCCCAGCAGGGGAAGGGCTCAGGGCTTCTGCCACCAGAGAGGAGGGCTCGAGGCTTTTGCCCTGCAGGGGGGGGGGGAGGTTTTGGGGCTTTAGCTCTGTGGAGCTGGGGATGCTGGGAACCTGGCCCTAGGGGGTGCCGGGGCTCTGGGCTTTAGCCCCATGGGGCGCTGGGCCTCTGTGCTCCTGGCTTCTGTCCTGTGGGGTGGTGGGGCTCGCGGCTTCTGCCCTGTGGGACGCTGGGGCTCAGGACTCCATGCTGCCGGCTTTAGCCCCACAGGGCACAGTGCTCACAGACCCCCAATTGAGAACCACTGATATAAAGGAGAAGTTCAATAACTGTTAGGAAGTAATATATTATCCTCAATAAGATATCTTTGTGTCAACTATCAGCCAGTGTTTGACAAAAGCTTTCAACCTTTCTGATTTTGAGACATCATTTAACGTTTCTGAACACACACCTTGGACATATTGTAAGTCATCTGGGGAACAGCATAATTTTAGAAGTGACCAAATTTGCTAATAGTTGCAGCACATATTAAAACAGAATATAAAATTTTAAATTGGTATGAATAAATGTCTAAGTATTATTAGCTGAAAAGTAGTTCCGGCAGAACATTTTAGAAATGAAGTAATAATGGTTTATGCTATAAAGAAAGTAACATAGACCAAGCAAAGTGAACTGGGATGGTTGTTACCAATTGCCTTAAAACCATCTGCTCTACATTCACTAGTAAAAAAATTACAAACAAGATATAAAGAGTTTGACAGACTGACAATATCCTGGACAAACTTTACAGAATTAAGGTAAACTTTATTGAATTAAGGTTAATAACTTTGGGGTATATTGTATTAAAAACACAAGTGTATTTGTGTTATTGTATGTAACTTCTCTAGTACGGAGGGGGATGCTAATATAATTACTCCATTACCAGCCCTTTGAAGCCATCCTGCTGGAGAGTTCCACATATATTAGTTCAAATTGGATTCCCCAGGGATCAACAGACCAAAAAAAAATGTTTTATGGATAAACAGATTGGTTTTAAACTGTCTCATGGTCTTCTTTCTGATCCAGAAAATGGACAGGACTGCTGGTCTATGGGAGGCCTCAATCCTTACGGTAGGGTTGGAAGGACTGAGTCTACTGAGGCCTCATAAGACCAAGTGCTTGTTCTGAGTTGAAGCTGTGGTAATCACAAGGAATCCCCATAGGTGGGGTGTTAAAGGAATGCTCCTGCCAGAATCCATATTAGGGTGATCTCTGGTAAGCTTATTAGCATGTGTATATGTTCTTTTATTGTTAATATAGGTATAAATAGGAGTATATAAAAACAGACACTATATTTAAGTAGGTGATATACCAGCATACAAATCAATGCTGAATTATAAGACTTACCTACCAGATAATAACAACAACACTTTTTCCAAAGGTCAGAACGCTAGTTTTCTTCTTTAGGAGTGTTGCTTTGTGCACCTGTTTGAATACGGGAGTCTGGATTGGCTTTCATGGTTAGTTTCCTCTTTAAAGAGAAAACCTGTTCTATAACTGGATCATCTCCTTAGCACATGTTCTGTAAATATACTAAACAGAATTCAAAAACTATGTTGATTCTTGGAAAGAAAAATTATGTGCTGATTTTAGTATAAAAATATTCTATCAGATATATTATATGACACAAATGTTTTATCAGAGATATGGCCAAGAGTACTACCACAACCATACTACATGGACCACAGACACCATAGAATCCTCATCTGAAGTTCAACTAGCCAAATGTTCCTTTCTAAAGGGATGCCAGAATTTCTCACTATTTTGTTGACTCTCAATAGTCTTAACTCCCCCAGTTACGCAAATACATTTAGCATCACCCAAGCAGTTTGGCTAATTGAGATGCTACTGCATCGTTACTGCTCTGCTCTATATTATTCTGCTGCATGCAACCCTAAAGTACTCTATCATCACTAGTGTGTTTATTATAAATCTCAAATAGTTTACTTAATAACATTTTACTTTTGAAGACTAACTTCTTCAGTGCTCCTGGGTTTTATTATGAGTTAATGACTGGCAACAAGGAATTCTCTTGGTCAAAGGAGGAACATTATTTCAGATAACCAATTCAAAGAGAAAATGGCAGGAACTAAAGTTGAAAAGGAGACTAATGTTTATACAGTTGAAATGGGTTTTTTTAAACACACAGAAGATGACTGTGGAATCTAGAGCATAGGAATCAGCTGCAAAGTCAACCATAGTATTGAGTGGAGGACGTCAGTTTTAAAAAGGGAAGACTATGGAATTAATGTTCATGATCAGCAAACAATGGAGGCTGACAGTAGAGTCACTATAAATAAATTTGACCAGGCTAGGATGCGCCATTTGGTCTTCTCCAGGGATTAGCATTTCCTTTAAAAAGCAAAACAGAAACAAAACAAACTATCCATCCTGCTGGGACCTGAAAGACAGGAGTGTGAGTGGGGTAATGAGCTGAACCCTCACACCCTCCCAGAAAATGAGAGCACTAATTAAAGTTATAGATTAATTCATATTTAGTGATGTCACTAGTGTTGCTAGGAAAAAGAAAATGTTTTCAACATTATTATTTATGTATATGAGGAGAATGAGGGAGTTGTGTGTTTGTTTATTTATTTTATTTTTTTTAAGAAATACATTACACCTTTCAGGTTATCTATTTGATATTAACTCCTGGTAATCAGGCAGGTTAAGTTGGGGGGGAGGGGAGAAGGTTAAAAGGGAAGCAAACAGGGAATGAAACAATTACAAAAATAAAGTTCTTAAGGAAACAATGGATTGGGGGAAGGGAGAGATATGAATTGAGTAATAGCCTTGATTGGCTCCCATCAGTTTGACATTATTTACTCTTCCCAAGACTGAAAGCCTAGGATCAAAGGGGATCCTAAACCTTAAAGCTGATTGTGGTGGGTGGGGGAGAGTGGGGTGTCAACAGACTGAAGCTGATACCCAGAGTGACAGACACAAATATACAGAGGAGTATACTATGAGCAGGACGTTCTCAGCCAAAGATGGAAGCTAACTAGGTTGAGGGGGACTTACAAATGATAGTAAGGAAAGATGAATGTTAAGATAAAGGGAAATACGAGTATAAAACTTTATTGTTTTAACCCATTTGCTGTGCAAGCTCTGTATCTCTGGGTGAAAGGATAAATGCTGCTTTGTTTTGAAGGAGCTATTTTTGAGTCACTTTATCCAGCTGCCATCACAGCTCCCCAGAGGTAAAGAAAGGGCTTATAGATGCCAAAAATGGGTCTAAAGCTCAGCTCACCCAGTTACCATGACAATACATTTGGGATGTAACAGGAAAAAGCCTTTTCCAAATACTGTAGATTAAAGCCAAAAGTACAGGCTCTTCAAGGCATTTGTAGGTTTTACTGCACATTTTGATGTAATGAGTTGTTTTAATAAAATGTCAAAGAGGGGAGCAGGGGCTCAATTCCTCCCACAAGAACAAAAAGGCGCACTTCAGATTAGTTGTATGAACTCAGGCATTTACTGATCTTCTGGAATATTTAATCAAATGACTTATCTGAAAATAATCTTCATGTGCTGGATCATTACCATCATCTCCCCAGTTACTTACCCCTTTTTCAACATGTGAAAGTTTATAAAAAAACCACTTCAATTGTTATTGCATCTCAAAGAGGGTGCTTTAGAATGTCTTCAGCTGTCCCTTACACTGTATATATCTGTCGCTTGTTCGTATTATGT
This sequence comes from Emydura macquarii macquarii, assembly GCF_026122565.2. Taxonomy (NCBI): domain Eukaryota; kingdom Metazoa; phylum Chordata; order Testudines; family Chelidae; genus Emydura; species Emydura macquarii. The sequence continues at coordinate 17,176,533 of NW_027131527.1, read as the reverse complement.
GAAAAAAAGAATCTATTCAAATTTCATTAATCCAAATTTGAGCATCCCATGGCATCTTGTTAATTTTGGGTGGCAACATTTCGTAGTCTGTATGCACTTCTATTAAGTGCGAAGACAAACCAAGAGAGACAGAATCTGATGAAATAAGGAAATTTCAGATATTCTCTTTAGATTTATTTGAATACCCAGGAACATAAACATGCTTTAATTTCAAACCCCAAGACCAGGCCTCAATTAAAATTCACTAAAAATATCTTTCTAAAGCTTAAATACAAAAATCATTTCAGAGTGAGTTGTTATATTTAAAAGTCAGAAAAATTCCAGAAGGAACTTTACATAGTTGCATCATGGTATTTTAGCATGGAATGGATATTAAAAAATGTGTTATGAGGCACTGGGACAAAATTACTAATTTTATGACTGTAACAAAGAAGGACCTTTTTGAAAATTAACATGCCTTTACCAGTTTTCCCAATTTATAACAATACATTTAAGAACAGTTACTGACCTTGCAGTAACTGTGATTCTTAGAAGACTGTCCCACTTGCACAAGATTGGTTTCTTTCAGCCAGCAGTGTCCCTTCAGGCCATGCCAGCGCCGAAGGGTCCTCACACACACACACCTCAAGCCTGGAGTCATAAAAGGCAGAGCAGGCTCAACAATCCATCAATTCCTTCAATAATACAGAATCCCATATATGTAGGATTCTTTAGTAGTGGGGAAGGAGGATAGATCGTGTAGTCTCTATGGACAACACCTCTCAAAACAACAGAGTTACAGCAAGGTACATAACCATTCTTTCAACTTTGGAGTGATTTTCCACATGGATTCTGTTCTTGGTGACTAACAAGCAGTCATCTGTTTGCTTGGGAAGAAGGGGAATACTAAGAGTCAGTCTTAAACAATAATTGCAGGACAGTCCTACCAAAGCCAGCATCCAATCTAGAAACCTCTCCCAAAGAACAGTGTCTTGTAAATGTGTGGCGTGAGCTCCCCATAGCTGCCCTACAGGATTTCAGAAATAGGAACATTTCTCAAACAGGTGGCAAAGACTACTTGAGCTCTAGCAAAATGAGCTCTAATGTAGGGTAGTTTGATTTAATCTGGCTAACTCACAGCATGTTCTTATGCAGGGGGAGACACAGTTTGATAATCTTATTACTCAGCAATAAATCAAAGGAGCAGTTGTAACATGCAGAGAAAACTACTTTCAGTGAGAAAGTTCCTATGTCAAATGACACATTCAGTGAATAACACTGCTCATTTTATTCTTAATTAGCTGCTACCGTTCAGCATGGGATCTAAACAAAGGTGACTGAAATCTTACAGCCAGCTGTAACAGTGTAAGTAATGAAAACTAGAGGGTATAATTCCTTGGCCTTATTTTTGGGCTGTGTGTATTATCAGTGTCTAGTTAAGAGGCTTCTGTCTCTCATCATTTTATTAAAAAATGTTAACATTTTTTCTCACTGAGTGATCCTCATTAACAGATAGAAAAAGGATCACTGACAAAGATTCTAAGGGACATCTTTACATGTAAGTGCTAGCAGGAGAGGTTTAAATATACACAGATTCCCACACCATCAGGCTTCTTTTTTTTTCTTTTTTTTTCCAGATCTTTTGATCTTAGACATTCAGTTGCATCCAATATTTTGATAATATGCTGCATGATGTGTTCCACATATGCATATCCGTATATGGCAGAGATTTTGGTTGCACCAACATCAAGGACCCCTGATTCTCATCTCAAACCAGTTATACACTGTTGTAAGCTCACTGTAGTCAAAGATTTATATCCGTATAAGTGAAAACAAAGCAGGCTTTTTGAATTTCAGATATGGCCATGCAGATTCCCCCTTTTATTTTGATATTACAAACAGTGTTTGACTGTTTACAACAAAAACCCCTTCACAATGTTAATTACCAGGCAGATTAATAAAAAGCAAGATTGTAGTTTATTTATTCTGCCAAGGTTCACATCTCACTTATATATCAGACAATACAATCAGAAACCATATTGATAGTGTCTTAACAGACTCCTAAAATCCATTACCCTCTTCACCCTGAAAAGGCAATGTGAGGACATAGCTACAATATTTGTTACTACTGCACTCAGACAAATATTTGTAATCATTTAACAAGGAATATTTGTGTCCATTTATATTTTTATTTAAAGTGAACATAAATTTGATGCTGCCGTATGAGTTCTGATAAGATGCCAGTGTTATACATGGTGACACACATTTTGTGCATGTAGTGAATAGAATTATCAAAGTGATAAAACTGAATAGTAGGAGATGTGACAATTTCCTGAACTGAATTTGACCTGTACATTAATCCAGCCTGTGTGGCAAACTGAAATTGCCTGGCTCTTCCTCCCTAGAAACAAACAAATCAGAGTCCAACAGGACTGTGGTATGTTCCATGCCAAAGCATATGTCCCAATTGACAAGCTGCAAGTGGCTCATTTTATACTGAAGAATGATCATGCTGGGTCCATTTCATGTAACGACTATTTTGAATCTCCATGGACAGAGTGAGTGAGAACAAGGGAAATATTCCGCTACTATGTTAATCAGCCACTTTCAAGTTTCTGCCACTGCTCTTTCCCAGATTCACAAATTGTAGGTGGTATGTGTCTTTCTGTGAACTAGCTCTCCAAGAATGTAACCTCAGGATATAATGCAACATATTCTGTACTAGTAAAACAAAACAAAAACTGAGAACAGCAACGGACAGGTTTTCTTCTTTGAAGTAGTACAAGATGATATGCTGAGTCCAGCTCAAGAGAGTTTGCCAGAGGATGTGATCAAAATTCTTGATCCCATAGTTAAGCTCAGGAGGTACCTGCATTGCAGTGCCAGCTGCAAGGGTTTGACAGCCCAGCTCAATATACAAAAGCCAGAACAAGAGAATGAAAGAGGAAGTAGCTGCTATATCTAAATGTTTCAACAAAGTGAAATCTGAGGACTTATTCAACATCACTTTTGGCCTGGATCTTCACAGCAAGCTCTCTCTTTGACTCAGTCACACAGAGACAATATGCACGCTGCCACATATATCTGTCTAGCCAAAGAATGCCACAAATAAAAATTCCAGAAAAGGAAAAATAAAGATTGCAAAGAGACTATTAAATAACCCTCTACTGAAGAAACACTTTTCTTCTGTGGAGCCACTAGGAATTTTAACTGATTTTCAGGCTCCAATAACTAACAATACTTTCAAGACCTGTACATCATTGAGCCTAGTATTCCATGAACAGAAGACCCTGTTGGGTGATGGAGGTAAAGCACTATCTGACTTCCACAACATGCAAACATTTCCCTTTTTTACTTCTGACCTGACCTTGGCCTGTCACACACGGAATTATGGAAGTTCAAGATGAAATGACTTATTAGGTCATCTAGCTATCTACCTCCCAAGACAGACTTAGTTCCTATTTTACATTAACATTTACCAATGATACATCCAGACTAAGCCACTAGGTTGTACCATTTCCACTGGGAAACTATTCCAGAATGCAACACATTTTACAGGGCAGAATTCTTCCTAATAGTCAGCCTAAGTTTTCTTTTCTTCTTTGTAGTTGTACTCCCCCCATTACTTCCCTAAGTAATTATTTTCCCTCCTGGATATATACACTTTCAGTATTTGTAGAATTATGTTCTAACTTTGTCATATTTTCAAACAAGCGATACATAACTATTAAGATATCCTTTGCTAGTTAGTAAGTCTTAACTCCTAATTCAGCTGCAAGACCAATATACTAAAATAGATTAATCATACATTATAATCTTTGGCCTTTAAACTCTCTTTCCCTCCTTATCCCAGGTACCTCAGCTTCAAATATGACGTGTTGAAGGATATGCAAAAGCAGGTGATAAGAGTGCTGCAGATGCAAATCATGAACTTAACATCTGGGGAAGAAAAACAAATGATGTAGTCACATCATGATGATGATGAAGAAATACCTTCCATACCAATAACAACTCAGGAAGATGTTAAGCAGCAAATACTGAAATTAGACATTTTAAAATCAGCAGTTCTAAATAACTTGCCTTCAAGAGATTTAAAAGAGCTGGTTGAGAAATTCTCTAGGCAATTAGTGTTGATTTTCAAAAACTTTTGGAACACTGGGGAAGTTCTGGATGACTGCAAGAAACCTAGTGTTGTGCCAATATTTTAAAATGTAAATGGAACAACATAGGGAATTACAAGCATGTCAGCCTGACATTGGCAAAATAATGGAGTGATTGATACAGGACTCCATTAATAAAGAATTAAAGGAGGTTAATATAATGAATGCCAATCAATATGGGTTTATGGAAAATAAATCCTGTCAAACTAACTTTGTATTTTTTAAGAAAGTAAAAGTTTAGTTGATAAAGGTAATAGTGCTGATTTAATACACAGACTTCTTTAATGCATTTGACTTGGTACTGCATGACATTTTGATTAAAAACCTAGAATGATATAAAAATCAAGATGGCACACAATAAATGGATTAAATACTGGCTAAGTACCAGGTCTCCAAACACAACATTGAGTGGGTCTGTGTTTCTAGTGGGGTCACACGGGGATCAGTTCCTGACCTACACTATTTTAAATATTTCTATCACTGATGTGGAAGAAAACATCAGACTGATAAAGTCTTCAGATGACACAAAGATTTGGGGAGTGGTAAATAATGAAGAGGACAGCTCACTAATACAGAATGATCTGGACAACATGGTAAACTAGGTGCATGCAAACAATGTGTATGTAAAATGTAAAACATGTAAAATCATACATCTAGGAAAAAAAGAATCTAGGCCATACTTACAGGATGGAGGACTACTTTGGAAAGCAGTGATTCTTAAAGAGAATCAGGAGTCGTGGTGGATAATCAGCTGAACATGAACTCCCCATATGACACTGTGGCCAACAGTGATCCTTGGAAATATAAACAGGGGAATTTCAAGTAGGAATAGGGAGGTTGTATTAGTGCTGTATTTGGCACTAGTACAATTGCTCCTTAAATACTCTACCCAACTGTGGTGGCCACAATTTAAGAAGGATGTTGATAAATTAGAGAGGGTACAGAGAAGAGCCACAAAAGGATTGGAAAATGTGTCTTTCAGTAATATATTCAAGGACCTCAATCTGTTTATTTTAACAAAGAAGGTTAAGGGGTGACAATCATAGTCTAGAAGTATGAGGAACAAAAAATTGATAACGGTCTCTTCAATCTAACCATCAGAAGGTATAACATGATCCAGTCGCTGGAATTTTGAAGTTAAATGAATTCAGACTACAAATAAGGTTTTTAACATTGAGGACAATTAACTGTGCGAACAATTTATTAATGGCTGTAGTGGATTCTCCATCACTGTCAATTTTTAAATCAAGACTGAATGGTTTTATAAAAAGTTATGCTCTAATTCAAACAGGAATTAACTCAAGGAAGTCCTATGGCCTGTGTTGGAGATCAGATTAGATGATCACAATGGTTCTTTCTGGCCTTAGACTCTATAAATTAATACTAACAATGAAAACATAGGAGGAAGGGAGGAGAGAATTTTATTATTGTGTTGCTGGTGACCTCACTATTGTTAAGGGGGAATATCCTACCAAATGTATGGAACATGTCACAGATGTGCTGATCTGTAGATACAAAGCATCTGAGATTGCTATTATAGTTTTGTGCTAGAGAGAGCAAATTTGATGAAGTCGGTATTGTTTTTCAGCATTTGTTGGAGTTGGAAGTGAACGTTTCATGGAGTGTTGGTGTGTGTAATCAGTTTTGTAGGTCATGTGAAAATGACAGGACTTCCCCCTTAACTTGTTACTTCCATGCTTTTCAGGTTTTGAGTTGGTGGGGGTGTGTCTTCATTCAACCTAAACTATCACTAAACCCAATCAGTTTATTTATTATACTTATGCTAGTTAGATATTATGGAGGTAGGGTTATTAAAAAGGCTCAGCTAGCTATATACAGATATAATCTGCCCATAATTGACATTGATGCCTACAAAAGGGTTGAGAGTTGGAAGGGAAACTGTCGGAGAGAGGTTGGCTCCTGTGGCTGACTTGTGCAGAGAAGGGTTGCCAGGGTAAAGCCTCTGCAGCCTTCTTTAATTAAGGGAATAGCTTTGTGTTGGTGTTCCTTTGGGAATCGTATGTTTAAAAATAAAACTATGCCCTGAAAGAAGGGATTGAACAGTCTTTTGGATGTGGCGTTGGTCTTTCCTGGCCTGGTGTGAGACAGCCCAGGAGCTTACATTTTTAGTAATATCTGAAAGCTATTTCTTAATTATTCCTTAATAATTAATAATGTATCTGACAGAATGCTTCAATAATTTATAATTTCATATATCTATTTAAAAATATTATCTAGCAGATACGAATATCTGCTTGTAAGTTGCAATCAGGCTTTTCCCGTTTAAATTTTCATACAGAATAATTCTAATGAAAAGTATCAGAGTTTCAAAAAAACAACACTCTGTATTGTTTAATTTAAGTTCTCAATATTTAAAGTATAATTCTTTATTATCCTGTGGTAGTGCAAAGCCCACCCCTCCCCCAAGTCAAGAAATGGTAGAAGAGCTCCTCTGGCCAGAATCAGCCTTAACCTAGTGCACCTGTGTGGTTTGTCATGCCTAGATATGGGTGCCTCTTTAAAAGGGAGGATCCCACCTCAGTGCAGGGTGGCATTCTAAAGAAGCAGGACTGCAATTTAGAGCTCTCTGGCCCCTGGAAGCAGGGGCAGGCTGACTAGGGAAATGGCTTGAGAACTTTGGCCTGCCAGGTCCTCTCAGAAAGATGATGGACTGGTACCTCTCCCTTCTTTTGCTTTCCTCTTTGGCTTCCTGAAAATCTAGAACTTGACTTTTTGTGGGCTGTAGAAGCATACTGTCTTTTTGTTTGGATAACTTTAACTTCCAAGTACTTGGATAGGAAAGCCAGAGGGACGTGCCCTGGACCCTGAGACAGAAGCAGTGCCTACTCTTTCCCCAAGGGGATGATAGAAGGGTATAGCCTAGTACATACCCAAATTTGGATTTGTTATACTACCATTTCTGGGGTAAGATATTCAATGGGACAATTCCCTACAAAATAGATTTGTCACTTGTCCCATATTAAACAAAAATCATTTTTATGCATTCTTTCTCTCTCTCACACACATACACACACCCGAGGCAGGAAGTGTAGGAAAAATGGATTACCTAATTTTCAGTAACAGTTGTTCTTTAAGATGTGTTGCACATGTCCATTCCATTGTAGGTGTGTGTGCGCCACTTTTCTCTAAGCAGCGTGAGCACCCTCTGGTGCCTCGCACCAGTGCACAAATGTATAAAGGACCGCAGTGCCCCCGAACACTCTCAGTTCCTTCCTACCAGAAAGTCTGTGATAGAGAAAGAGGAAGGAAGGCAAGGCATGGAATAGATATGTGAAACATCTCAAATACCAAGATTTACAGGAAGATAAGTAACCATTTTTTGTTTTTCAAATCATTGCACATGTCCATTGCACTGTATGTGATTCACAAGTAGTTCAAACTGGAGGTGGGCTCAGAGTCTCCTTGAACAGTGATTGTAGAACCACCTGTCCAAACCTGGCATAGTCTCTAGATTGATGAGAGATGGCATAGTGAGAGGCAACCATATGGACTGACGACCAGGTTGCAACCCTACAAATGTCCAATATGGGTACATGAGCCAGAAAGGCCGCAGGAGTTGCCTGTGACCTGGTTCAGTGAGCCCACACTTTACCTGGAGGTGCAATATCAGCCACAAACACAGCTGTAAATCCAGGGAGAGATCCTCTGGGTGGCCCTTTACTTTATCTGAAACCTCCACAAAGAGCTGAGACAAAGACCTGAAAGGCCTCATTCAATTCAGATAAAAAGCCATAGCTCTTATAACATCTAGAGCATTGTACTTTTCTTTTCCTTTACTTGAATGAGTCATTGGAAGCAAAGTCAGTAAATAAATTGCTTTGAGAAATGTGAAAATCAGAAACCACGTTAGACAGGAATTTTGGGTGAGGTCAAAGGAAAACCTTGCCCCTACAGAAAATTGTATAAAGAGGCCCTGATACTAAAGCTATCCTGGCTCAGATTACAATAAACCAGAAAGCCACTTTCATAGACAGATGTAACAGAAAACAAGTCACTAGTGGCTCAAAGGGCAAGAGGGGACCCATCAACTTTGCTAAAACTAAATTTAAATGCCCACTGTGGAATCAGGCTATGAACCTGTGGGTATAATCTGAGCAAATCCTTTAAAATGTAGTGGATATATGGTTTGGAAAAAAAAAATCAGTTATCCATGGGAGGATAGAAAGCTGAGATAGCTGCCAGATGAATTCACAAAACTAAAAGTTAACCCTTGTTTTTTCAGAAACAAAAGATAGTCTAAAATATGGCAAATCGAAGCTTGAACTGGGGGGATACCTCTTTGTATGGACCAAATGGAGAACCTTTTCCATTTAGAAAAGCAAGTAGACCTACTTGAAAGCTTTCTACTATTTAGAAGAACTTTCTGCACCCCCCTTAAAGCAAACTCATTCTGAGGTTGTGAGCCATGAAGCATCCATGCATTCAGGTGGAGGGCCTGAAGGAAGCAGCCATGATCCTGGAAGATCATATACTCATCTCTAGGGAGCAGAGGTCTGACTGATAGAGCTCTTAGAGTCAAAACACCAATATTGACAGGGCTGCACTGGAGCTATTACAATAAGATAAGTGGAATCTTGCATGACTTTGGACAAGGCTTTGGGCAGGAGTGGAACTGGTGGGAAGTCATACAGCAGGCCTTTTGACCAGAGTAGGAAGAAAGCCTCTGTCTGAACACAGGCTGTAACCCACTTGGAACAAAAAAGATGATATATTCTTTGTTCTTGTTGCAAAACAGGTCCACTTGGTGGGTTCCCCCACCATTGGCAAATGAACCTGAGTGCAACTGGGTGAAGAAACTGTTGTCCTGCAAACAACCTGCTCAGGCAGCCTGGCCTGCCAGAGTGTATTGAACTCCTGGAAGGGGAACAGCTCTCAGGCTGATGGAACCAGCAATGCAGAAATTGCAGAAGAGAATTTCCTCCTGGTATAATTTTAATGAATTGCCCTCCCTTCATTTACACGGAACATGGCTGTGGTGTTGTACCAACAAATTCCATCCCTCGATATGCAGAAGGAACACAGTGCAAGCTAAATGGATGGTCCAAAGCTTCCTAATATTTACATGGAGATTTAGATCCTGAGGAGCCTGAAGGGGACCTACGTGAGCTCCCCAACCTAGATCTGATGCATCTGTGACTGAAGTGAATGACTGTTGTGGAGGGGCAAAGGGAACTCTCTCACAAATATCTGCAGGTTCTACCCACTGGTCTAGGCAGGACAAGACCTGAATAGGACAAGACCTGAATGACGGGGTATAGCTTTAGATCTAGAGCAGTGAACCTCTGCACCAGCAGGAAAGCCCAAGACTTTGTAGAGTCCAGGACTCCCCCAATAAATTCTAACTTTGAATAGGCATCAGGATAGGCTTCTCTGTATTGATTAGGAGCCCCAGTGCATCAGAAGTGGATGGACTTGTGGCAGCGCTAGAGAGTATCTGAGATCTGGACCAACCTCTCACTAGCCAGTCATTCAGCTTCTGATCATTGGAGGACTGCTGCTTACTATAGCTATGCATTTTGTGAATGCAGAAGAGACTGCTGACAGGCCAAAAGGTAGTACTGTGAACTTGTAATGAGAGCTCAGTGACCACAAATCTAAGAAACTTTCTATGGCTGTATTGAATTGACATGTGAGAAGAAGTGTCCTTTATGTCAACAGCAACATACTAAAGCCTAGGATCTAAGGAAGGGATAATAGAGTAACCATCTAGAATTTTGTTCTCTTTAGGAGCTTGTTTAGCTGCCTTAGATCTAAAATAGGCCTGAAACCTCCCCTGCGCACACACCTTTGCTTTTGGATTTCGGAAGTAATGGGAATAAAATCCCTTCTCTCTGAATGACTTGGGAACTTCATGTATGGCCCCCATGAGGAGAGACTAAGATTTCCTGAAATAACATGCTATTGTCAGAGTGGTCCCTGAAAAGGAATGGGGAAAAGGGTGAGAAGGGTGGATAGAAATAAATCGAAAGCTGTATCCCAGTTCCACCATGCTTAAGAAACACTAATTTGTGCTGATGTGGGTCCAAGCACTTAGGAAGTGGGCCAAAATTGGGGTGGGGGAAAAATGGCACTCTAGTAAGTGGCAGATTGCTCTCAACCAATAGGTCAAAATGACTGTTTAGAGAACCCAATTTGCCTAGAAGAACTGGCAGCCGCAGAATGGGTGAGGGAAGGGGAGGAGGAGGAGAATGCCTCTTGTAACTTCTACTCCTGTTTTTGGACAGGTCCTGGGTATGCAGCAAGAAGGGCTGAAACTGTTGGGACTGCTGTGGGCAGAACAGTTTTCTTTTTGCTGCTACTGTATTAACCTCCAGACACTTAAGGGTCACCCTTGCATCATTAAGGCTCTGAAGGCTCTCATCCACTTTATCAGAAAAAAGTGAGGGCCTTCAAATTGGAGGTCTTGAGTGATTTGTTGCACCTCCATGGGAAGACCTGATTACTGCAGCCATGAGTGCCTCATAGTGATGGCAGAAGCCAGAGCTCAAACTACAGAGTCTACTGCATCCAGTCTTGTTTGCAGAGCTGTTTTGGCAACTAATTTGCCCTCCTCCACCATAACAGTAAACTCCTGCTTTACCAAATTAGGAAACTTGCCTTCAACTTTAGGGTATTATCCCTAATCTGATGGTTATAGAAGTGCTCAGAGCCCTGTAAAGGGACATAATATCTTCTCTCCACTCTTTTAGCAGTGGGAAGCAAGGAAGATGGGTTTTGCCATAAAACCATGACAGGTTCCAGGATAGCCTCACTAACAGGGAAAGCTACCCTAAAGAATCATGAGTGGCTAAAATGTCCATAAGCCTGTGACATGTTTCTTGCATCTCTTCTGGTTGGATATCCAGAGCTTTAGCCACCTTCTCAATAAGACTTGACGAGTTCTAAAATCATCAAGAGGGAGAGAAATAAGAATTAGTCACTACCACCACATCAGGCAACAAAAAAGAGACAACTAAGGTCTGTTGAGGAAGTCCCTCTCCAAGTGCTCCATAGGAAAGTCTTGAGCACATAGCTCCCCCTGCATGGTACTGATCCTGGTAGTGGGGGAGGGAAGACTGTGACTCTGCTGCAGATGCTCCTGGTGCCTAGCTAATGTAGAAGGGCAGGAAGGGAGTAGTGAGGCTCTACAATGTGGAGTGATATGGAGGCAGGATGCAGCTATGTGCAGGCCATCAGTCCTTAGAGTGCTGATGCTGTGGCTGGATCACAGTGGGCAGGCACTCCACTGGGGCTGCTGGACATTTCCAAGCTCAGACTGGTATGATCCAACCTCAAAATCTGATGAGGAGTCTGCTTCTTCAGACCACAATGGAGCTCACTCCATTGGTACTGAGGAAACTGGCTCTGATTCTGGAGATGGGGGTACTAGCAAGACCATCGCTGGCTTCCCTCTAGATGGAACACTGTGGAGAAGAGCCACAACTGTAGAAGCCACTGGTACTGAAGGCTGCTCTAGGGCTGGAGCCAGGACTGTGGGAGCATGTACTTCCAATCCCAGTACCAGATGAGATTCCTGAATATCAGGGAAAGCAGGCATCAACAGGTTGAAGCATCTCTGGCTGCCTCAAAATTCTCAAGGTGTAGACAGTACTGGAAAGGGCTCCGGAGTCTGTGGTACCAAAAGGTGCACTGGTCCTTCAGGGATTGGTCTCAATGGACTCTTCCTGAGCTCCAGAGTCAGCAATCCCTCCTGGTTTACAGCTGTATCTGGGGATGCCTCTTCTTTGAGCGCACCTCCGAGTCCTTGTCTCTGCTTGGTGCCTTCACCATAGACATTGAAGGCACCGAGTCTTTGGGAGACTTACATTCTCTCTTATGTACCAGTGATGAGGATCTTCCTTGGGACTGAGTCAAAACAGGGGAAGCACTCCTAACTGGTTTGGATGTAGTTGGTACTCAAGGATTAAATAGCAGGCAAAGTAGAGATTCCAAGAGCCAGTACTTGAGCCTGGCAGCCCTGACCCTTTTTGAACCTTCTATAAGTGAGACAGTTGTCACTCACATGTACCTGTCTCAAACACTTATGGCAGCTAGGTGTGGTTATGCAGTAGTTCACTGGCACAATGCAACATGAATGACAGGCCTTGAAGCCAAAAGAATGAGGTATTAGTCCAATATTGAGCCAACAGGGAAACCCACCCTAGAAAATCACAATGCTAAACTTACTCATATCTAAATATGTACAAAACCACTACATTAGACCAACAACTAAGTCTACAGGTACTAGGTACACTAACAAAGGGAAGACTTGCAGATACAAAGATTGGAGCTTCAACAACCATCACTGGTGGTAGGGAGGAACTGAGGGATGTTGGGGGGGGGGGGGAGGGCGGCACAATGACCCTTTATACCACCATGCAGATTTGCAAGGCACTACAGGGCAGTCATGCTGCCCTGAGGGGTACTGCTGGGGGAAAATAACTGTGCATGAGGCCCAGACATCTCTACAGTAGAATGTGCATGCAATAACTCGAAAAAGAATTTAATATATTTGACAGATGCTGGGCACTTGGTTAAATTATGACTCTCCTGAGCATTGGAGGATTGATTGTAGGGAGCATTAAGATGTAAAAACCACACACTAAACAACCTTCTCTGCACTAAGGAGGAGTAAGGCAGACAGCGGCACTTGCTGCACATTTTGAAAGGTGTAACAACATGCTTTTACCCTATCTGTATTTTGAATCTTTTAAAATATGTAAACGGCAAAAGTTAGTATATGAGATGGCTTATCTAATTTTAAAATTGTCAGTGTCAGTTAAATTGCATACAAAAATAAGGTGCACAGACTGTTTCCTCTAGTACTACCCTGACAGCGCTAACCAATATTGGGCCATTAACTAATGCTGAAAGCACTAATCAGCCACTCACCTCCTGTTTCTATGCACAGTGGCCAAATTATGCCTTGACAAAGAGTATATTACCCATTTTATTTTTCCCTGTGCAACTTTACTTTGGAATTCTATAGCACTTCTAAATCAACAGTAAGATATTCAGAAGGTATATTTAATTTCCTAATATAAATTTTTAATATCAGCCCTGGTCTACACTACAGAATTACTTCAGTATAACTACACTGTGTAATAGTCCACTCTAAGCACCAGTGTAGAAAGCACTATGTTGGTGGGAGACCTTCTCCCACAGTCATAACTACTATTTCTCGCAGAGGTGGATTAGACCTCTTCATTAAAGCATTACAGTGGCGCAGGTGCACTGATGCAGCATTTTAAGTGTAGACCTGCCCTCAAAAACACTACACAGCCTGAAATATTACCAGAACGTGTTACCAGATGTGTACACATATTCATTGTGTGCTTGAATCTTGGAATTTGCTAGTTCCATCTAATTCTCCACCCCTTCCACACTCTCATCCAAATTGTTCAGTTTAGCTCACAGTTTCTACTTTATCTTCATCTAAAGAGATGACTATTAGTTTTGGCATACAAGGATTCTAGCAAAACCAGGCTCAATCTTTAATTCTTCTCAGTTTTATAGTATGCTTTATCTGAAGATATCAGAGCATTTAACAAACCCGGAATTAGTTTAGCCTTACATTTGTGAAGTAGTTTGTCCATAAAGTTAAACATCAGAGCAACCAAGTCAAAGCTGAAGATAATAAAACAAGCAGCAATGGCCCAATGTTGTTTTTAAACATGTTTGTTCTCCTTGTCACCATGCTCTCTTTCTGGGATTTTATATACTGGAGGATAGAAAATGTTCATTCTCTGGTAAGTGGTATATTTTTAGTTATTAAAAATACATGATTTTTCCTATAATAATTAAGAGCTTCCATTTTGTCAATGACCTTGTACTTTTATTAGGGTAGAGTGACACATTCAGAAACAAGCATCTCTACTAACTTTTAGAACTAAATTCAACATAAGGTATACACATATAATTCATTTAACTAGAAATATCAAAATGTGTCAAATAATTAAACGTACAGTCACATGAACATATAAAATATCATTTAAACCTTTAAAATTTTTGGATAATATCTAATATTTTCCCCTCATTTTTTGCATCCCTCTCCACTTCTTGTTGGGACCAAATGGGAAATAATGAAACACAATATTAAGACCGTTCTAATGTCATTTTCAGACCAGCAGAAAATACCAGAAATCTCAACAGAAAACGTGCTATCATGATTCCAGACAGTTTTCGCAGACTTTAGAGGTTCAGATAAACATCTGTATTTTTTGGTGCTTATTAAACTGAATTTGACCTTAAAAAACAAACAAACATAAAAACAACTTTTGAGAAATGAATTCTTTGAGATTCCCATTTTTCTACATGAGAGTAAATGTGAGAAAGACCTAAATCTTTCCTTAATCACATGAGCAGAACTTGATGCAATGTATCATGATATAAAAGAAAAATACAATAAGCAGCAGCTGATATTGTGCATGTTGGAAATAGATTAATGTGAAGCTTGTATACATTAACTTACCATGGACTTTGTTTCCTCATGGCAAGAAAAGAACAGAGATCACAAGCCTTTATACAGAAAGTAGTCTGTCTCACTACTGGCATCCTTCAAACGTATGGATGTTACATCAAAATCGTATTAATTTTTCAGAACAGAAGCCAAGTACTGCACCGTAATACAAATGTCCCCATTTCTGGTCCTCTTGATTGTCCAGAATCCTAGGTTAATACGTCTTGCATGAGCCTCTTATACGCTTATCTTACGACTGCTTATCAAGCAAAATCATTTAACACACACACAGACACACACACACACAAAACACTCAAACTAATATTGTGATAGCAATTATGCAGTATTAAAAAGCCTGAAATAGTTTTTTTAATGTAAGTTTTTAGAAAAGTTTGAATCTGAGCATGTCTGTATACAAAGCCATTTATATTCTTCTATACACATTCAGCAAATTAAGCCAGACACAGCTATTCAGAGGTTTGTTTGTCCTCAGTTTGCTTATACTAAGACATTATGTACATGTGCAAAAATGTCTTTGGCTAATGCATATCATTGTGTGGTTGTGGGCAGCTGTTGACTTAAACATAAGGGGATTTGTTTTGTGTGTATATATGGAAAAACAAGAAATCTCTATTGCAGAGGAGAATGATTGCCTCAGGATATGCTTTTAAATTCTTCAGTTAATTGTTTGGCAGTTACTCATCTTTTCAAAAGGGAGAAGACATGCAGGGCTAACAGTAGAAATAGGTGTTAGAAAAGTAAGAAAATAAAATCTGATGACAGAGGAAAACAGATATACTGAACAAAAACTCTGTTTTATAGGGTTATTTTTCTGATCACAGCCACACCTCAAAAAACACACATTTACAAATTATACATATTTGTACATATGAATACCATAAGTACCTGAAATACACTAATGTATTATGTACAGAGACATACACACAGAAAATAGAGACCAATGGGTCAGTGTTACAGCTGGTTGACACTTTCTAAACTAATTTTTGTGCCAAAAAAAACATTTTTAAGCCAAGTTTCTTGTGAAAAATCACTGATACATTTTTCATGTTGTCTCTTTCCTGGTAAAATTTTGATTTTTCAATAAATCAGTGTTAAAAAAAAACATTTCAGTAAAATGTTTTCAATCTTTTTTATAAAGCCATACCAAAAATTGTGAAATGAAAATGAAAGGATCCATATTTATTCCAAATGGATATTTCAAAAATTTCTAATGAAAATAAGTTATTATACTATGTTCAGTCATTTATTGTGTAGTTTTGGGGGGAAGACATAAGAGGCAGAAACAGAGATTTCAGCAATGGCCTTGGAAAAATAAGTATGACTTCTGGCAACATTCCAGGGATTTTTTTTGACAGGTACAGATAAGATTGACATACAGTTAGGAAGAAGAAATAGGAAGTTACTGTATAGCAAGAGATAACAAGTGTCACAGATACCTGGATGGGAGATGAAGGAATCGAAGTGTTGAGAGAAATGAACAGGTGGGAGTCATTCACAGAGAAATTATGGCCAAAATGGAAACAAGCAATGAAACAATTTGGTGGAAGAAAATATTTTATAGAAAAATGAAAATGGCAGGAAAACAGCACTAAAGAGAAATATAAAAACTATAATTGATGAAAAATGAGCAATTAGAGGTAAGATTCAAGCCAGGATAGAAAAGTACTGCAGTCACTAGTTTCTAGATAGGGGATTTTTCTATAGTATTGATAATTTTAAGAAAGCATGAAAAGCAGACAAATTGGATCCATAATAAGAAGGATGGTGCTATACCTCTTTCTATGGTTAAAGGATTTCCATTCCCAGTATTGTAAGTTTTCCTTTGATAAGTACACAACCCACTTAAAGAAAAGAAGCTGTAGCTTTCCCTGAAGCTCAACCTCTTAAATGTAAGTTACACTAAGTTTATATATACTTGCAAACAGATTAGTAAGAATTGAGCAATTTTCCAAATTCTCACATTTCAATATGCTTTGCACTGCACCTATAAAGGTGAAATAACACCAAACATTTTTTTTTAATCTAATATATTGTGTTGCTACAATTATGCTAAAAAAACAGGATTTCAACTGAGAATAATTTTATCTTAATTCTGTGTCTGCTTGAATGGAAATTCATTTTCCCAGGAAAGAAGATATGAAAATGAATTCTAACTGACATTGATATACAGTGTTCTGCATGACTATTATTATTTTATCACAACTCTTTGTGAGGTTAAAGTTAGACGATTCAATTATTTTTTATGTATAATTCAAAAGGCAACATACCACATAGACATAGCTGTTTTTAATTTTAATGTATTACTCTAACACAAAGACAAACAGTAAATACTGATTGAAGCAACAGAGTATTTAAAGATGTTTTAGGCCAATTATTTTAATCCTCACAGACTAATTAGGTTTTTGTAAGAGTGCCAGGAAAAATTAACATCCAGTTCACATAGTTCTGCTTCTTTACAGCATATGTTTACAAACTCAGACAAACACCAATACATTTGATTAGAGATCAGTCTTTTTAAAAGCACTTTCTGTCGCAAGCAGAGAATGGATGGACAATTTTGAAGTTTAATTTCTAAATCAACAGATATCTGTGACATGCGTGGCAATTTTTTGCAATGTCCTGGACAAAACTCATGTTTAAGTATGGCGTTCATTGCATGAAAAAATGCAAATGTATATGTATTATTGTGGGATCGCAGATAAAGTCTCTAGGGAGGACACAAGACTCAGGTAAACCATGGGAAGTGTTATGAGCTTCAAAAAGGACTATTTGAAACAACGTGCAAGACAAGAATGAACTTTTTAAGTTAAGTGGGTTTCCCAAGAAATCTCAAGGGGATGATGTAGGGAAACATACTCCCTCCAGATACGGATATGCAAGAATTTAGTCACTTGAAGCTTCGCTCACAGAAGCGGACCTTTGTCTGCTGATCACCTGTTACGCGACGATAAGATCAGAGGTCCAGGCTGTATAAAGGAGTGACACGGATTCATGAGGGGGTGTTTGTTCTGAGCTCTTATGAGCTTGTGACAACTGAAAAACCCTTGTGGAGTTTGAAGGACTGACTCATATCAGAACTTTTTTTGGAGTTGGGGTGATCTCTAGTAAGCTTATTAGCATGTATGTAGGTTATTTTATTGTTTTAATATAGGTTTTTGCTATAATGCTTTCACTGTAAGAATAAATATGCTTGCTTATGAAGAACAGTGTGGTCCTTTATATCTGTGGACAATTAAGCAGTTTATAGTCTCTGAGGAGAAAAAGCAAAGCAGCCTGCTAAGGCAGTCAGACTTGCTGGGAATTCACAGTGCAGGCAGGGAACTGTGCAGCCTAGAAACATGACAGTAAGAAGGGATTGAGACACATCTCCATTCAAGAGGAGTGACAGTTGGGGAGCTGGAAGCCTGAGACTGGGAGCCCTTTGTCAACTACTGTAGGGTGTGGCTCAGGCCCCCTATACCGTTCCTCCTCTCCTCTGTAAATAGTTATGTATGATCTTGTTTATAGTAGTCATCAGAGACTCTACTGACAGGGACAGTAGCTGTCAATCACAGACCATAGGTCAATAGTTCATGCCAGTTGGCACTTCATTTAAATATGTATGAAGCAGATAGCCAATAGGAAGACACCACGTTCCCTTAAGGACCGTGTGCAAAACCAGTTAGGGCCGTGTGCAGACCCTCATCAGGCGCGGGAAATCCCGTCCACCTGATTGGTCCTCAGGGACCAGGGACAGCCTATATAAGATCTTGGCTAATGGCAGTTGCTGCTGCCGCTTTGCAGTTGTTACGCGAGAGAGGGTGGATTAGATCGTATTGGTTGTAGGATTGGGGTAGGCTCGTCGAAGACCAGGACGAGAAGCAGACGCTGCGAGGAGGAGAAGTAGATGCTGCTAGGAAGAGAAGTAGACGGCACCGCCATCTGGTGAAGAAAGACCTGTGAGACTGTATAAAATCAAAGACACCTGGACCCTTGGGTTATCACACTGCCCTACTCACCTTTATTGTGACCCTGTTTGGTCCCTTAATAAATTGTTATATTGTTTTCGAAGAACATTGGATTCAGACTTTATTTCTAACTGCCCGAAAGGGACACCATACTGCTTGCGTTGTGAGAGTGACCTGCAGATCCCTCCTTTTGAAGCTAACACTACAGAGAGGGAATACTGGTACAGTTATGCTAACTGACAAGCTAGAGATTGGAAACAAGATAAATTTGAAGTATACACATGTATATAAATGACAGGTATTATGGCAAAAACAAAAATCCATTTATTGGATGTATATCAAAATCTAGACTGAATTTTTTAAAAATGTTGAAAAACATTTTAAATAAGTGATAGGTAGGAAAGCTGCACATTATGTGTTTCCTATGGAATACATTAACAGCAGGAGGAGAAGAATCACAACATTTTACTTTAAAAAATTGCACACTGTTCCAATAACTGGGATTTTTGTGCATTTGAACAGTCTAGTTGAAATGTCTGGAAATTGTTAATGTTTAAATCAGTTTTCAGTGAAGGAATGTGCACTAGGGAACTTTTAGCGCACATCAGCAGCATCCACAGACATTAAACAGCTTGGTAGAGTGCTGTAGATTTACACCCCGCTTGCTACACAATAACTGTTCATCTAGACAAGCCCTAAGAGAGAGGCTGATGATAATTTAACTAATAAAGTATGCTCTCTTACTATGTCTATCCTGCCCCACAGTTCCAACTATGGGGGCGTGAATAGCAGTGTGCATCAAAGTTTGGCACTAATGCCACTGTGTGCATCCTGTGGGTGAGAACTAAGAAGTTCCTAGTTTCCAGTAATGTAGTCCTGTTTGAAGAGGACTACATTAACGAGAGCTAGGAACCTTTCAGTTTGTGGCTGCAGTGTCCACAGAGGGTAATTACAGCCTAGCAATTTGCTGCAAATTGCTATTCACACCCCTGTAGTCCAAACTGTGGGACAGCGTAGTCATTTCCTAAGATTGTACACTCTCATGGTTTCTATTCTTGCACACATATTGACCCGGATCATCATTATTTTAGTGCCTATTTATTGATTGATTCTCATTACACTCCTTTGAGGGAGGGAAGAATAATCCCATTTTATAGATGAAGAACTGAGGCAAAGGTGCAATCCAACCCCCTTGAAATCAACAGAAGGACTGTTGTCTCTTCGAAAGACTTAGTTTGAAAGGAAGGTGGGCTGAACATCTGAATATCAGAAAATATGTTTTTCTTCTAACAGTACACTACAGAAGCTTTTAGAACTTTCTCCTTTACTCATCTAATATTTTAGAAGTTAGATAATGAGAACAACAGAAGTGGCAACTAAGTACCTTATTCAAATTGAACAATAATTCAGGAGTATCCATACTATTAACAAACTGCTGTCAGATTTTCTGCTGATCAGAAGAATTTGGTATTCTAGTGATCCAAATTATGTTCAGATAGTTTGGAAATTCTCCAGTATTTTGCATGCCTCAGTAAATCCTAATGAATTCATTACCCTACAGTTTATCTTGAAATATTACATACTGTACACAATCTCTTTAAAGAGCGCGCTAATGTATCAATTGTCACTTCGTTAATGTGTTAGGATTTTATAAATATTTAATTTATATAAATTAACAGTTGCATTAAACTATACCATTTACATCAATTTAAAGCATCATACCTCAAAACAAATATGAAGAATGCTTCCTTGAGACCAAGTTAGAAAACAGTACTGCATATATCTGATTTGTAGAAATAGATTAAGATACTATTATTCTCACTGTTCTATCAACAGTCGTAGTTTTTATCACTTTTGATAAAGGACTAAGTGAATCAATGTAATGACAGCTGCCAGGATAATCCTACATCACATACAAATACATTACAGGCAGGACCTTTAGTACCACCTCTTAAGGTTATCCGGGGCTTCCCTTTAAAAGATCCTGTTTTCAGTGCTTTATACCTGCCAAATTTTAACCATTTGGGTTAGGATGGGGAGATGATTGGGATAAGAGCAGGGTGGGGGGACACAGACTGGATGAGTATCTTGCAGGGTGGGAACTGAGAGCCCTGAGAGGGAAACTATGTTTTATTGGCCAAGGAGACTGGGATGAGGGGTCTGAGAAAGACAGACATGGATTAGGTCAGAAAGGAGACTGGGATGGAGACATGGAACCAAGGTTAGAGAAGAGACAGGAGTGGGACAAGGACAAGCTGGAGATGAGGAGGCAGAAGGGGGTCACACTTTGGGGAAAAGTTCAATAATTTGTGTCCACTAGAGCACCCTTGCCTCTAGAACCCGGCATGTGGCATCCCCTCGGTAGCAGCAGCAGCCCCAGAACAGTAACATGAGTGCAGCAGCTAATGTAGGAGGGGCTGCCAGAAGCAGGTCGGGCTCCCTCATTAAGCTGGAGCCCCCTCCCCTTCCCAGCATCGGCAGCCCAGGTACCACTCCAGTGTGGGGAGAAAGCCAGTGAGCCAAGAGAACTGGATTCAGCATGCATTTGTGTGCATGCATGCACATATGCCCTTCCCTCCCACCCCCAAATATACCAGTCAAACTACGCCTACTACATGCAGCATTTCACAAGCATTCAATAAAGTCTAAACACCAAACATTCTTATAACTCTAATATTTAAACAATTATAACACACAAGTGAGCTAGACTGATTCCAGCTATGTACGTCAGTGCTCAGTTGAGACATGGGGACCTTGGCATGAGCTGGCGCCTGGCCAGCCAGCATCACAGACATCTTGAAGAATTCAGTTACTATACAAGTAAGTATCTTTCTTTTTTCTTCCATTGATTGCTCCCTATCTGTATTCCACTCTAGGTGACTCTCAAGCAGCGATCTGTAAAAGGAGATGTGAGTTCGGAGTCTTAACTGAAGATTGAAGAACTGCTCTACCAAAAGAACTATCCACGCTAGATCCCTCTGTCAGAGCAGAATATATATACAGATGCCCACCCTCCACATGGCAGCTTTAGAGATGTCTATTATAGGGATGTTTCTCAGAGAAGCAGCTGTGGCTACCTGGTCCCTGATAGAATGGACCCTAATATTGACTGGTGTATCTAATAAGACAATTCATAACATAAAAGTAGTACATCCTAATACTCATTTAGAAAGCAACTGGGTGGATAAAGGGCTTCACTGTTTGCTTTGCTGAAAGGATGAAAACAGCCTCAGAGGTGATCTAAAGGACTTTATCCTTTGAAGGTAAAAAGCTAGGGTCCTTCTGACATGTAAAGTATATATCCTTGCTTCACTATGATTAACATGAGTGCCCTGTTTTACATGAAACTCAAACACAATGTTAGGAATGAATTTGGGATGCAGCCCAAGAGTTACTTTGTCTAAGTTTAAAAAAAAAAAAAAAACTGTAAAAGTGGGGAGAGATCAGTCATTAGAACCCTGTATTTCCCTACCCTTGCTGCTGATGCGACAGTGACAAGGAAGGAGGTTTTCATAGATACATGTAGTAAAAAGCACAGAACCAGAGGTCTGAATGGAGGACCCATGAGACCTATCAAAAACTACAGTTAAATCTAACTTTGGGGTCAGTTCCCTCACCAGTGGAAATATCCTCACTAGTCTCCTAAGAAATCTAGTCACAGTATGAGGAGGAAAAAAAGGCAAATTCCTCCATATATGGGTGGAGAGTACTAACAGCAACTAGGTGTACCATGAGAGAAAGACCTGATGTCACGGTTGGATCATGGACAGCCGGATCCCAGAGTCACAAAACAGAAGTCAGGGGGGTCAGGATACCAGGAGGTCAGAAGCAGGAGACAAGCTGGAGATCAGAACCACAAGTAAGGACACAAACTGGAGGTCAGAGCCATGAATCAGATGCCAGGAGTAATACTGGGCAAGGATGCCAGGAAATCAAGCAAGAGAGCCAGAACTGGAGTCGGAAGCAAGAGGCACACAGTCCAGAATGGGGTGGAATCCAGGTGTTGGGACATCTTGTTGTTCCTGCTGCTGACTTAAGGAGGGCCAACAGGCCAATCAGCTGCTCGGATACTCCACCAAAGGCCTGCAGGAGTGGAAACTCAAAATGGGGCTGGGATTCATGGGTCTCAGTTAAGCAAGTATCAGCAGGCTGCCAGATGAAGGGTTGGCACATAGCTGCTCCTATAAACCCTGAGAACCTGGATGTGGATCATAATGCCTGAGGTCTTTAGTGAGTACACAAACTCCAAATATCCAGATAGTTTGTGACTCCAGAGGCATCAGTTGATGTTACGCATACCAAGCCACAAATCTTCTCCACTTTTTATCATACATTTTTCTAGCAGAGACTTTCCAGCTGTTGATCTGTAGGTTCTGTACCTCAGCAGAACATTCCATTTCTAATTCCGACATCCATCCAAAACGCATGTGGTGGAGGGTAGACAGATTGTAATGATGGACTAGACTGTCATTCTGAGATGAGAAGTCTAGATATAATGGCAGAAATATCAGATGGCAACTTAATAAAGATATAGGAACCAACAATTTCTCAGCCTTCCTGAGCACTCTTGTAAGGAAAGGAATTAGTGGGAAAGTATATATAACACCCAGCACGGAATGAGGAACACATCTGTGAGGGATCCTGGACTGAGCCCCCTTCTGGAACAAAAAGATGGGCAGTATTTATTTATGTGAATTGTGAACAAGTCCACTGAGAGGAGAACCCTGCTCTTGAAGACGGAATGACTCAATGAGATCCTTTATCTCCCATTTGTGATCTGTTGAGAAGCCACTACTCAATTTTCCTGCCAATGTGTTCTGTAGCCCTGGTAAATGGATTGCCAAGAATGTAATGCAATGCTGCATGCACCAGTTCTATTAGTTGTACTGCTTCTCTGCATAGGAGGAAAAAATTGAGCCTCTCCATCACCTGTTTATGTAGAAGATCACAGTTATACTGTCCATCAACCTTGTGTGAGCAACAGGAACTCTTTGCAAGCATTTTGGACTACTCTGAGCTCCAGAATATTTATATGGAGCCACAACTCTTCGGTTATCCATTTTGCCTTTGACATTTCAAGTGGGCTCTCCAAACCATTAGTGAAGCATCTGAAACAATTATTTTTATTATAAAAGGTGGGGAAAAGGGTATACCTCTGGCAGTCCTGCCTGGTCATTCTACTGAAGGAGCAAGAGTAGAACTTCTTATGAGATCAATTTATCTTTGTTTGGTATGTCAACCAACACTACATGCAGCACAGGTAGAGTCTGAAAAGCAACAATACAAAGATGCCAGAGGCCATATGGCCTAACAAAGCAAGACAAGTTCTTGCTGTTGTCTGAAATACTGCCTGAAGTTGTATGATCAGGTTGGACATGGTTTGGAATCTGGACTGAGGTAGGCAGGCTCTTGCTGTTTTGGAATCCAGAAGAACTCCTATTAACTCTGTCTGTTGAACTGGTACTAAAACGGACCTTATGTATTCAGTTTAAAACCAGGACTGAAGAGATGAGGAGTGGTCTGGATGGTATTGTGCAGTCCTCTCTTTGACTAGCCAGATATTTAATATGGGGACAAAGATATTCCCAGTCTTCTAAGCTGAGTTGTCACTACAGATAATACCTTCATAAATAAACTTGGAGCTGTAGATAGGGCAAAACCTGGGACCCTACATTGGTAATGGTTTTGATCTACCACAAATTGGAGTTTATTAAATGATTGTCAACTGGTAACAACTACTTTAACAAATACAAACTATTAAACTAACTATTTACAAGATTATAGAAACACACTTGCTAAAAGGGTTATGCACACTGAGCACTCTGTCTCAAGCCAAGGTTAGTGAGAAGAAACTGGAGTGAAGTAATGCTTTTACCTTAAGAACAAAAGTGCTTGCTTTGAAGAAGTTGTGTGGTAACTTATAACTGTTCATAGCCTCCAGAGAGAAAGCAAAGTACATACACTTTCCTGTTTAGACATTTTGGTTTCCTGTGAATATCACTGTAAATCAGGGAACTGTATGGCCTTAAAAACCCCAGTCAGAAAGGAGTGAGTTGTGATCCCTGCCCAGAAGAGCAGACATTTGGGAGCTGGAAACCTCTAAGTGGATGCCCTTCATAGACCACAGAGGGGGAAAACAGGTGCTGATGCCCTGAAACTGACACAGACATCATAAACTCCAAAGTCGGTTGTGATTCAAATTTGAGGGAAAATATTGAGGTAAAAGTCATACGTTTTCTTAATGTGTTCTGTTTTCATAGGCATTTAATTCAAGGCATGGCAAAATGTCTACAAAGGCCTAAAGTGTTTAGTTATATTTGATATTAGCCACGGTTTACTCATTTCTACCCATCTGGAAAAATTTACTAGCTAATCAGAAGGAGGCTTTTTAAAAAAAAAACAAAAAAAAAAAAACCACAAACAAACAATATCCATTATAGGAATTGATAGAATGGATACACAGAAATCCATTGCAATCCATTGTGTATAATTAATTACAGCATTTACTAGGAAAGCAGATATTACAACTTTTCATTATGAAATTCATTATAAACCCCACTCTCCTCCCTTGCTCATAACAATCTGAAAGGTGTTTGAGTTTTTAGATGAATTTTCTATAACATGTGTCAGATTGCAGATATTTGCAGTAAACCGGATCCATCTGAGTGCAGCGTCTCACAGCCTCGAGCAGAACAACAACAGCTGTGCTCCTTGGCAGAGAGATTCCCCTTACAGACCCCCTTTAAAGCAGTATCTCCACTAGATAGGGGATCGCCAAAAAAGATGCAGCCCTGACCTCAGTGATTTTCAAAGAACTGGTAGGTTAGACAATACGAGTCATCCACCTTGGCCTATTCAATGTAGGGCTACCTACTGTCTTCCCCCAGCTAACATAGGTCTTTCTCCCTAGCCCTGTATGGTTTGCCAACTTGTGACGTGTCCTCCACAAGTTTGTAAAAAATAAGAAAAGATGCTACTGCAGAAATGGTTGCCCCTCACTCAGCTAATAAGGAGATCCACATGTGAAGGTCCCCTCTGCAAGCAGATCTTGAACATAGCATATGGTTGTACATTCCTATGTATTTAAATGTTTGTCTACAGTCTGCCAGAAACATTAGGGAAATTTACTAAAAAATTGTGAAGTACTTTAGGTTGTGAGGTCATGGAAAATATAAAAATTGCCTCTTTGAAGTTCACCATCTTCTCTTTTAAAATCTGACACTAGATGAATTGCCCAAAGCCACACAGGAAATCTGGGGCTAATCAAGGAACTGCATCTAGCTGGCCGCAATTCCAGTCCAATTTCTTACCCATTACACCATTCTCCCTTATTATTCTATTAATTTTTTCATTGGTTTGAAAACCAAAGTGTTTGTCAATTGACAACTGTATTACAAACCAACAGTGTTGCTCATGTAGCATCCTGCAAACACATGCGTAGTCCCATGAAGTCAGACTCTTCATGTACAAAGTGCTAAATATGTGGCTAAGTGTTTTTAGGACTCGGGCCTGTATTATCATCAGACCTGAGCCAAATTATGTACTTAGACTCAGACTCATACTTGATTAATAGGACTTTTTCTGCTCAGAGAACATCTAAGTAGTTCATAATATATGCATATATACACAAACACTGCATTCAGCAACGTAGTTTGAGTCAGGAATGAGTTATGTTACTAGACGTCGATGGCTGGCAGTTGACTCGTCAGCAACAGATACATCACGCTGACAAGCAGCAGTCAATGATGGAGTTACTCAATCCAAGATTTATTGCCAGATGGATTTTGAGGCACTGAGGCTGAGTTGTTTTCAGGCTCAGACTATGATCTCTTCTTCAATGATAATATATGTATGCATTCGATGTGGAAAAAACTGCCACTCACACATCAGCATTTTTAGCCACAACCACAAAATGTAATACCATTGTCAGTGTCTACACTACAGTTTTCCTCCTGCCTATGTAAGTGCCCTATTACATCAACGTAACTCCACTTCAATGAGAGGCATAAGGTTTATATCGGTATAGTTAGGGCAACGCAGGGTCTGTGTAGACCCTGCATCCCTTACATTGGCGATTGGCTCCCGCTGTGAAATTGACAAGAAAGCCGAGCAGCTAGAGCCCAACTGCTCACCACTCCTCTGGGAGCTGGAGTGAGAAGCCCAGCCAACTTTGGATCCCGCCAGGAGTGGAGGTAGAGGGAGGCAAGAAGTCCTGGGTAGTTTCCCTTGCCTCCTGAAGGGGAACAGGGAGAGAAGAAGCCCCAGTGGCTTCTTCTGCTTCCCTTGAGGAACAGGAGAGGGGGGAGGGCAGCCTTCCAGGTACCCTGGAGCCTGTGGGGCAGGCAGGGAGTTGCCAGCAGAGCGGAGAGACTGGGCTCTCAGGTCCCCACACTGCCCCCTTACGTGAGTGGAGGCTCTCCTGGTGAAGACATGCACCACCGAACTGAGGAGGGCATTGTGGACATGGACCTTGGTGGTAAATTACTGCAGTGGCTGAAAGTCAACATAATAAAGGTCGACTTACGTTTCTATTGTAGACACACCCTTAGATTAAATATATGTTAGAATGGTTGCAAGAATCCTGTGGATTTTTTTTTTTAATTTTAATCTTTGACTGTTCCTTGGGAAGCTTATCATTCACAAGCACCTTCAGACTTTGCTGAGAAAGTTTAAATTATTTTCAAAGATTGCCATTTTTATGTGTCTCTTTTAGCCGAAGCCCCGCAAGAGGGTTGGGTAAAGACCATTTGAAAGAAAACTGGCCTTACTGTCTGTCTGCTTGTCTTTCACAGTTTGTTTTCCAGAACTAGGTTTCAGCCAAAATCACTATCTCCTCCTAATAATAAAGACTAGAATCATTTATCTTTCATTTAATTTTGGGGATGCATAACTTTTTGAAATTGTTTTTACACTTGTACTGTGGGGAAAAAAATCTTGTTCACTTATTTACTAGCTACATTATCCATTACAGGTATATTTATTGTGTGTGTGTGTGTGTGTGTGTGTGTGTGTGTGTGTGTGTGTGTGTGTGTGTGTGTGTGTGTGTGTGTGTGTGTGTGTGTGTGTGTGTGTGTGTGTGTGTGTGTGTGTGTGAGAGAGAGAGAGAGAGAGAGAGAGAGAGAGAGACTTGTGTTTCAACCTATGGAAATAACCAGCATTTATTTTTTCTGGGTTCCAATTGATGGCACCTTTTCTCTTCATTTCATTACATTGTACAAGGTGGTGTTGCTCTGCATTTCAAGAGTATGTCCATCTAGCAAGGGAATGTGATATTCCCAAGCAGAATTGTTTGGCTGAATTAATAATTCATAGCTGGAATACTCTTTATAGGAGCAAATTTGTATTAAACACAGTATCTTAAAGAGATTTTAATAAAATAAGCTTGACAATTCATATGTGAGGTAGATATTAGTATGAAAATTTTAAACTGAAGTCCAGCAGGGTTGACTGGTTTGCCTTCAGTTACACAGTAAATCAGTGGCAGAGGTAGGAACGTGTTCTCCTTTGTGACTAAAGATGACACTGACAATTAGGTGAACATAGGCTGATTTATGTCAACCTAACTGTGTAGTGTAGACTGGCCCTAAGTTTTCTTTTCCCTTTTATTTGAAAGGGGTGATTCAAGTGGGCCTTTGAACTTAAAAGAACTTACCAGTTCAGTAAAGAAAAAGATAAAGAATTGTGTTGGCTAAAAAGAATAGATAAAATACCAAACTGTCATTGAAAACAATATTTTTAAAATGAACATCTCATTCCAATTGTGCTGTAGCCAACAATACACTGAAGTTAAAAAAAATAGAGACAGAGAGAAGTGAAAAAACAAATGCCTCCCCATACAAGATAAATTCCACACATACATCTTAGAGCAAATTTTAACAACAGCTCCTTGACACAAGTGATTATGGAGCTCGATGCAGACAACGTGGATTAGTCTGCTACAGCAACGCTCATCATAGTCAATTCAGATTTCCTAGAGACATTTTCCAACGCAGCAAGGGAACAATATATTCTGATAAAAATTCAATAAGGCACATTCAGTATAAGTCAAGCACTTACTACCTCTATAAATATGATTTCAAGCACCTTGTTAGCACCTATGGTAGTCTTAGTTTTAATATTGCACATTCACACAAGGAGGGAAAAAAAAAATCACACACATGCCATTAAGGCTAAGGTAATTATGAGTGCATCATTACTTACCTAAATTTCATCATGCCATTCTGACAAAGTTATAAATAAATTTATTAAATTAGGAGTTAAAGTCATGATAGAAATTGTATGCCCTGTGTAAAATGAAACAGTTTGTGGACTTCAGTGCTCGTCTGGAAGGTACTGAAAATAGCATTTTCATTGTTCAAGAATGTAGATGAAAATGTTCCAATATTCAAATTACACTCTGTCTTCTTTAGTTGGTGTTCAATTTTCTACAGCAGATGGGAGTATACTTAGCTATTTAAAAAATGTGAAATTATTTTCTTTAAGAAGTTTCACTAAAACCTATTTTATTCTTTTTGAAGAACTTTCACATATTGGAAAATTACAAAAGGAACGCTTGTATTTCAACAGACACTGGAAAATTTAGCAAGCTGAATCAATATTTGGGAGCAGATATCTAATTTTTAGCCAGTTCTTCTGTGATCTTTAGATGGTAAATTTTCAACATCCTTGCACTTATGTTGGTTTACCTTCTACTATATTCTATAATGCATTTTACACATCTTCAATAATATCAGCAGCTTATAAACATAAAGCCACAGCTAAAAATGTCAGAGAATAAACTTACTACTCTTTTTCTCTTAGTTGCTCAAGAGACACTTTCCAAAACCAATCTATAGGCAGTGTAATGTGAGATGATAGTCTATAAATATTTAAATTTCCATGCAAAAGTCTGACTGCAGAGACTGGGAGAGTGAAGAATCAGGAATACAACAAAATATATCTTGTTTGTAAGTGGCAAGAAATTGTTTGTAAAGGCAAGAAATCCTAACCTTCAGCAAATGAATAAATAAAATAAAATCTAACCCTCAGCAATCCAATTCAGACAAAGGAAGGAGAAATTTAAAACTTCACCTAAAAGTCAACCCCCAAATTTATTGAGGGTCAAAGAAGTCAGGTAACCCTTAAAAGAGAAGTTTATCTTTACTTTTAGTTAACATTTACAGTATGTTTTCAATGCAAATTCAAATACAAACATGCTGCTAACTGTAATATTTTACAATCTTAAAGTCTTGTGGGAATCAGGACCTTTGGGGTTCTAATCCTAGCACTGACACCAACTTCCTCTGTAACCTTGGGCAAGTCACACCTTCTCTACCTCCGTTTCCCTGTATGTTAAATGTGGATACCAATACTAATCTCATATAGACCAATATGTTAGTTAATGCTTGTAAATACTTCTGAACATCAAAACTAGCCATTATTTTCATATATCACTGACTTCCCTACATTTTGTCCAGAGAGTGGTGATCCTCCTCCTTTATGCAGAACCACTGAGAAAGTTATCACAGGAACTTTTCCTTTCCATTTGACTTCATAAAGAATTTGTATGAGCTCTAATAGCTGAAAGGCAAAATTGTGTAAGAATTGAACCAGCCTAGGCTTGGGCTTTCTTCACTTATACATATATCCTGCTTTATCCCTTCTTATGAGAGATTCAGCGCTTCTTCAGCTATAAGAAGATGGACATTTTGCAGAATGCAAGAAATCTTCCTTTTCATCCCACAAGAACTAGGATTACACAGGTCATGGTGGAAACTGAGAGGCTCAGTCAATTTCTTTGACTTCAATGAACAGAATTCCATTTTTCTCTGAAAGGCACTCAGTCTATTTGCTTTAATCCACAGGCAATCAATTTGCCCAGCATCTCACCAAATGAAAAATAGTTTTACTTCCAGTGGCAAAGCACAAAATCCTGCTTTACCAAATAGTATATGTAGTTAAACTAGATTTTTTTTTTGCCCCAAAATTTGTTCACTTAATCCCATCACACACAGGGACAGTCTTCTGGAATTTTTCACTTTTTTGTCAGGGAAACTTGACATTATTCCTTTTGATAACACCTCCTAAATGGTGGCATTTAAACATTCAAGATGAATGTCACTCACGTGCAAGGACCATGTAAGCCTCATTTAAAGCCTTATTTTGAGGTCTTAACTGGGATTTAAGCAGCATAGACGCCTTTTGCTGCCTCTCTGCACATGGGTGAATGTCACCCTCAAAGAAAAGACTATTGCAAAGGTTAGGGAAGAATTCTCTTACATTCTGCCAAACTGATCATTGTGTAGAAGAGCAAAGGTGTTGCCAACTCTCATGATTTTATTAAAAGTCTCACAACATTTAGTGTTTTTCTTAAAACCCCAACTTCTGGAATCTTGACATTGCATCAGAATCTGTTTTTATTTATTTATTTTTCAAAGTTTCTAGCACTAATGAATGTGGAGAATAGGTTGGAAACATGAAGCAAATGCACCTTTGTGGCTCAGAAACCAAAATGCATTTTTTTAAAAAGTAAGATTTTACAGGGCTTGACTCGTGATTTTTGGATGTTCAGTCTAGTTGACCACAACAGTCCTTTTTAGTCTTAAAATGTATAAATCCATTTGTGATGCTGGTAGACCAGGTTCAACTCTTACTAAGTCTGCAGGGGGCCAGCTGAGCACTGACAAATTCATAACAGGAAACCACACCAGCTCACCTGTGTGTTAGTATTGCTCAAGATAGATAATAGACTTGTAAGGATATGTTTAGACTCTATAAAATGCTTGTAAATTGCTGTATGCATTAATCTTATTAGAAGAGTTCCAGAGGGGTAGCTGTGTTAGTCTGTTGCCTCCTATATATGTTGCCAATATTTGCTGTATTATTTCTACCAACTGCATCTGAGGAAGTGGGCTGATGCCCACGAAAGCTTATGCCTGCTGAAATTAAATTTGTTAGTCTTTAAAGTGCTACAGAACTCTTGTTGCTATTAATCTTATTGTGATGTCTGTACCCCATGCTATAAGGTAACATGAAAGTTTTGCTTTATAATTGTAAAAATACCTGCTCTGAACTTGTGAACTCAGACAGAAGGAGTGGTTTCCCTCCCCCATCATCAAGGAGGATTATCAAAGCTAAGCGGGCCATTGTCAGACATCACAATACAAAGACTTTGCTAATTGCCCCTACACAGGCCATGTGCAGAAGGCCCTGTCCTACCAGTCTGAATTCTGGAAGATGAAAATAAAGATAGCTGACGTGAAGATTTTTCATCTCTTTGCTGTTTGAACTCTCACAGAGCTGGAGCTCAGAAACAAAAGCAGATATCACAAAGGTCAACCTGGTTTAGCCCTAAAAGGCATTCAGTGCTGACAGATTATTACATCTTTCACCTTTTGGGACCATAGCCTGTAGCTCATTTGTAATATATGTTGCCTGCTTTAACCAGCAAATAACCCATTTCTTTTTCCTAGTTAATAAACCTTTAGTTTATTACAGGATTAGCTACAGGTGCTGTCTTTGTTGTGAGATCCAAGGTACAAATTGACCTGGGGTAAGTGACTGGTCTCTTGGGATTGGAAGTAACCTGAATATTTTGTGAATTCTCGTGTACAACAACCATCTATCTCTAAGTCCAGCTTAGGTGACAAGATACATTACGATGCCCCTGTAGACTGTTTGTGACTCTATGGGAAGACTGGTATAGTGCTTCAGGAGTTCACATTTGTTACTGGGTTAGTGAAATCTAATTATAGAACATACTACCACTATGGAATGTCTACCCCAGGGGCCCCACATGGGGGGGGGGGGGGGAGGAGGATACACTTAATGGTGCCCAGAAGTCATGGGCACCCAGCCCAGGCTGCAACCCTCATTACAATGAGGAAAAAACTTTTCATGGCTCATGTGATTGTATGTATGGGAAGAGGGATTGTGGTATGTGTGTGGGAGATGGCCCGTGTTACAAGTTTGTACTGGGCCTGAAAAAATTATGCTTAGGCCCAGGTCTACCCTGCTTTTTGACAGACTTGCCTGAGTTTGGCATTCAGGGTCATGAACCACTCCAGGCAGTGTGACATCTTGTTACTAACAAAATTAAACTCCATTAAATTAGTTTGTTAAAGAAAAAAAAAAAAAAAGAATGTGTATTCACTCACCAATAGACTGAATCAGTCTCCACATCAACCAACCCAAATCTTTTACTAGGGCTTGTGACAGACGGCCGGCTTCCCTCTCGTGGATCTCATGCTTCACCTCTCGTTGTGGGCCAGGGAGTCGCCAGTCACCCCATCTCCCTGGGGAGAGGGGTAGAGACCCGGGCCTGCCCGCTCCTCCGGGTCTCAGCCCAGGGGCCCTATGAGTAGCAGCTATGAGCTGCTGGCACTGTATTTGCAGCTGCAGTCTTTTCCCCCTTGGCTACTTCCCCCCTTAATCCTTCTGGCCTCTCGGCCCTGTTTCCTTGCTGCCCAAACTGGGCTCAGTACCTTTCTTGGGACTCCTCCGCTGTTCCACACCTCCACTGTACTCCTGTCTGCTCAGCACAGCACACCTACTCCTTCAGCTTGTGCACTGTTTCTCTGGAGCAGTGGGCTTTTATCAGGCACCTGGCTGGGTCTTAATTGGCCTCAGCTGCTCCTAATTGTCCTCTACTGATTCTGGCTAGTTTGCAGGGAATAAAGCCCTGAGCATTCTGGGGCTTACATACCTCCCGTCCTGCACTCTCCTACTGCCCTCTGCCCCTGCTATATCACAGGCTGAAAATACCTCCTTGGAGGTACCTACCTTGGAGTTAAAACAATATCTAATAAGCTACCTGATGTGATTACTAAAATATCCTGGACTTAGAGATGCACACTCTCTTTTTCATGGCACTAATATTTCCAAAGCTCAAGAAGCATGTAGAGGTATTCACCATTTTTCACTGGAGAACACGTAAGTCAGTACCTTCAAATCTTGAACATTAGCCACAATTAGGCTGATACATTGAGGACAATATTATTCTTAAAATCCTCCTAAATACAGGACTAATGATTCTCAACTTATTTATGAAACTTTAATGCTAATAGCTTGCATAATAAGCAAACCCACCCCCATCTTCACCATCCAGAAGATGGTGCATCTCTTGAAGCATTGCTATGACACACTTGAATGAATTCAGGTACTAGGATGTCTGTAAGCCAGTGGACTCTCTCACCAGCCTGTGCACCAAAGAACACTTTCCAGTCACTAGTTTCCAGGCCCTTTTCTGCAGAGGCTCATTTTATTTCTGCCAATAAAACTATTTAACCTAAGTTCAATATATCAATTATATTCCATTCTCCCTGACTCAGAGTCTTCTGAAGGAGCCTATCTACTCCCTGCAGCTCTTATATTCCACAGACTATTTGCCTGGGAGTCAAGACATACCTCTCTGTCTCCTTCACAGCTGTTGCAATATTTCTCCTTGCAAATTGAACAAGGAAAGTCCGCAACTTCTCCAAGAACCAAAAACAGACTGTAAAAACACCAGCCAAATAAATGAAAATGATAATAAGGTAATCTTGGGTTACTAATTTGGGTTCATTTGTGGATAATTCCTTGAGGGGAATGTTTTACCTAATTCCAAGAAGTCTTTCAGGCTTATATATGAAGTAGATAATTGGCCGAGTCTATAAATCTCAGTTACGCTTACCTACTACTCAATTGTAGATGTTTAATATTTCAAAAGTGATATAGAAGTAGAATTCTAAGTCCACATTAATTTATGGAAGAAGCTGAACTGATCAAATGATGTGACACATGCAGAGATACTAACCATTCAAATAAAACATTGTACAAGAAAAGTCTTCAGTTTGATGTTTCTCTCAAACATGCATGTGTTGTAGCTAGTTTTATGGGACGCTAAAGGTATATGTTCCTCCATATCAATGAAAAAGAATGAGTAAATAATAGATACAATTTTTCTTTTGTCAGCTTCTCTACTGCATTCCCATGGTGTTTAAAATTTCTTAGCTCTCCCTTTTCTTTAAAAGCATCCCATTAATTAAACACACCAGGAGAGAATCAATCTTTCTGAATCTGACTGTGACTGTATTCCACCACCTATTGGTCAATGACGACTTGGGGTTTGTTGAGGGATCATTTTAAAAAGTCAGAGGGTAGTGTTCATAACAAGGTATGTTTTTACAGCCATTGAATTAAGTTAGGAAATTTTGAGATGTGTGATGTTAGCCCTCCAGGGGAGCTTAAGCTTAAAATAGCTTAAAAAGGGCAAACTACAAAGAATGGGGCAGGCAAAGCCATAAAAACTGGTGGTTTTTCTTCCATAAGATATACCAAGCCAGCAACAAACAGGTTCTGATGACCTCACTGGTCATTCCGTAGACAAAACACAGTTCCTTTAAAACTATCCAGCCCTGTGGCTAGCACCCAGACAGCCAAGTCAAATACGATGGAGATCATTTAAATCTTTATCCATCATATGTAAAAAAAAAAGTTCTACCAATCCCAAAGGATCGGACATATTACCAAACAGGTCAATGAATAGTTCAGATCTTATCCGAATACATGCTTAAAGCCAAATTAATTAAAAAAAAAAAAAAAAAAAAAAAAAGTTAGTTTAAGTAAAAGGAAAAATTAATGGTTAAAAGGTCAGAACACATACATAGATGGAAATAAAGCTCTTAGGTCAGTTTCAAAGTAGAGATAACTGAATTGCAAAGTTCTTAAATTGTAAAGTCTCTGAAATTACCCAAACAGCTTGAGGGTCTTCAGTCCTTGCTTAGAAATCCAGTCCAGAGAAATGAAGACTAAATAGTCCATGTGCAGAGTTTGTTCAAATTATTCCATGAGAATTAGCATGGTGATTCCAGGCTGGTGCTGGGATCTCAGTCCTGTGATCCAAACTTTCCCTGACAAGCTTGGACAGATTTGAGATAAAAAAGATCAGTTTACTAGTGTCTTTTATAGATCCATGCAGGCTACCCATATTTTCTTGACAGCAGATGCGTCCTTGAACAATTATGAGATGATTACTTGGGACTTTGAAGTACTGTCTCCTATGTCCTGTGCACAGTTACATTAGCATAAGGTAATTGGCCACTTACAACCATTTACAGGTATTTACTACTTAAACTTCAAAGAGAAATATAAACAATAGCATTGTTATATTCAAAGTTCCATCTAACTGTTCATATGTTCCTTTTGAACTCACAGGAAAGCAGTTTACCTATACTGCTAACCTCTAACAAGAGATATGTAAATAACATCCAATAAACTACCAACAATACACTTGCATATCAAAGCTCTAGTCTACTTATTAGGAATGACCCTCACTACCATTGTATTTTCCTTTAATATATCTTTAAAGGTCAGATTTGGGCCACGCAATTTGTAAAGTTGCTTGGCTTTTTCGGGCCTAGCATCACAAGATATAATTTGTACCACCATCATAAATGATGGCGAACTAATGCAAAAATCTAATATGTATTTTATACAGGCAGTATAACCGCTACTACTGCTATCACTACCACTAACATTCAGCACATATCTAGCTTTTCATCTTCATCCTCAATGTGCTTTACAGTCAATACACTATGGCTACTTAGCCAATAACTATAACTGTTTTGAGATGTGCAGAGTAAAATTCCACAGTCTGATGCTGGACTTAAACATTGTCAGATTTAGTTGACTGGATTTGAAGAATCTCCCATTTTCAAGGACTCTCACAGGATACCTTACCATATGGACACCCTTTCTTTCTTTAAGAAAGCTGACTAACAATTCCAATAACTACAAACAAAAATAGCTCTGTAGGGCAGAAGAAATGAAAAAAATAAAACAATGAGTGATGTGTAAATCTGAGGACAAACCAAGTTTGCATCAGCTTCTGCAGTTAGAAGGAACTGAACATAAATTGGGGTCACTCTCTTTTTCATATCTTCTAAACCCTACATGAGAAAGCAGCTATGCAAGAGTGAGTGGCTCCAATGGCAGGTACCTTAAAACCACACATGGGAACATGCAGAGGGCAAATGAACTAATTTATATTTTCCAACTCTATGTGAGGTAGGTAAAACTCATCCTAATTTTGTAGTTGGGGAAACTGAGGCAGACAGATGGTATAACTCAGGAGTTCCTATCTCTCAGATTTTTTTAAAAAGTAAAGTGGAG
This sequence comes from Emydura macquarii macquarii, assembly GCF_026122565.2. Classification (NCBI taxonomy): domain Eukaryota; kingdom Metazoa; phylum Chordata; order Testudines; family Chelidae; genus Emydura; species Emydura macquarii. The sequence goes on along the minus strand of NW_027131527.1, from coordinate 17,139,838 downwards.
ATTTTCAAGAGGTACAAAGGGCAATTAGGTACCCAGCTCCTATTTGTACCTTTGATAATATCCCCCTGAAAGCTGTTAGTTTTTAAATGAACAGGAAGTGGTCTGAGCAAGGCTTCAATTTAAATATGTGCCTCCATTGCTGTAACTTGAAAAACTATTGATCAAGAAGTAACTCCATGAAGCCTATTTTGTCACTTCTACAAGGCATTACAACCTGACTTCTTTTTTTCAGAACGTAGAGTCATTCTCATTCAACACTTCGCTATGCAAAATTTACATGTCAAAATTTTGTACTAATATTACAGATCTAATCTCTAGAATGTGTGTGTGTTCATACTGTTGCCCAATTAGCTGAGAAAATTCTAGATTTGTCATTTACTTTCTTCTCATTTTAGTTTTACTTCACATTGGAAAAAAACTTATTGAATAGTGCAGTTTTTTAAAATGCAAAACAAATTTTCTTTAAGAAGCACATAGGGAGCCGAGGTTGCTTTTATGACCCTAACGTGCGGTACAAGGCATTGGGGAATCACAGCTTTTTGTGGTATTTTTTTTGAATACCAATACCAATTAGGGGAAAAAAAACAGTGCAACTTAATCCAGTGGGAGGATTCACAATAGTTGCAGTCATAGGATGTGATTAGAAATTGCGATATGCAGTGCTCATTATAATTCTCACTCAGGGAAATTAAAAAAGAACTGTGTTCACCTTAACTCGGGATTAGACTAACAAAAGGAAGGTGTCTCAGAGTTGTAATTTAAATAATATTCTGAATTTAACCTGCTGTACATAAGTCTGGTTTTAGGGATTCAGAAAATGAAGTAATCATACACAGTGGAGGCTGCTTACAATACATTCAAATTAAGCAAAAAAACTCAATATATTATGTGCAAATTACAATTCAATTGTACAATATACTATGTGCAAATTACAATTCCAACTATAGTGAAATAATTCTGTGAAAAGATGACTTTGCTAGTTTCTACTTTATACTGCATTGGTTGTAGCATCCTGAGCACACTAAGATGTGTTAAAGCATGAAACTTCAGAAAGTAAGTGGAGGCTGCTGCTTTGTCCAGAAACTCAGGTGATGGACCTTAGGCTAGCTGAACTAGCTTTTCAACTGGAGGTAAACAGTGTCATGCAAACAGATCCCTTTTTGTCTCTCTCTCTCTTTTCCTCTTGTACTCTGGGATCAATTGGGATTGGGGGGCAGGAAAGAGTACAGACAAAAAAAAGGAAAAAGAAACCCAAGTGAACTGTAAGGAAAGAGCAAGTTTTAGTGTAGTAGTGAGACAAAAGATGGAAGAGAGAATGGTGAAGCAAGCAGCACCAGACTCAGGGCCGGCTCTAGACCAAATGGTGCCCCAGGCAAGGAGTATCCATCCAGTCCATTTGTTAAACTTTTGAATACCTGATTTTTATTGCATTTATAGCCAATTTCACAATTTTGATGAATGATTCCCATACATGATTTATCCTTTTCGTATAAGACGATAAATATGCACAATAGGAACTGTAAATCTGAATTTATTCATGCCATATATAAGCAAATAAAATTCATTTTCTCTAAGCTTATAAAAAAAACTTTTAATTTTAAGAATAACTGAAATGTAATAACATCAAGAAGTTGAACTGTGCACCAATATTAGGTAGAGTAGTATTAAATAGTGTTACAGTAGGTAACAGCCTTAGAAGGTTAACCTTAGTCCAAAAGGTTGCTTTTCTTGCCTTTATCCTTGCAAATTAAAGCACAGCATCAGAGAGATCCAAAGACTGGCCAATGGCATTTTCACATGATAAAATAGCAAGCGATGTCAGTTCCTCGTTGGCCATCATCAATCAATGGTATGTTTTAATGAACCTGAGCTTTGAAAAGCTGCGCTCACAAGTCACGACTGTGACTGGCAGTGTGAGCAGAATCCTCAAATCTATCCACAAGTTAAGAAATGTGTCCTTCAGCTCTGCATGAATGGACATCCATGTGGCAAAATGTGATGGATGTTGTCTAATTCAACAGAGAGGTCTTTATTATGGACGTCCAAACATTCCCCATGTGTCAGCATCTGGTGAAAGCTGTACAATTGTTCATGAGTGTTTTCCTGTCCTCCAGCAGCTTACTAGGATCATACAAGCCCCCAATTCCTTTCAAGGTGTTTCATTTATCCTAAACTTTCTTTGATGGACACTCTAACAGTGTAAATAAGCGCCCAAAAAATCTCCCTCTTGATTTTTTTTTTCCGAGCTTCCCATTTCTTCTTCTGATGAATACAAGTTTCCTTGAGGATAGTATTAGGGAGAGCAAAAGTCTACATTCTTAGACTTAGAAAATCATCAAACATTATGTGTTAAGCGTGGCAAAAGAAGTAACAGCATTTCTTTTATATTCTTGCGTAGATAGGGATTTGATAGATATCTCTGGCATCTAACTAAATATCCTTAATTAGTCACTACTTACAGTTTTCAAGACTTAAAAGACAAGTACACTTTCACAATTACACAATAAAACAAGGTTCACAATATCGCAACTGGGCTCTCACTTCACTTCAGTTCATTCTTATATCTTACTGACTGACTGGTGGTACCCAACCCCTTATATATCTCCACAAGGACATGGCTGACAACATTCCAGGAGGTTCAAGGAAAATATAGTTCTCAGAAAGTCTGGCAGGTTCCATGAGATTCTACAAAGGTCCAGAACATTCTAGGTGGTTAGTGAAAAGTGAATCCACATAAGGAATACCTGAAACATTTTATTTCAAACATTTTATTTTCCTTTTTGTTGCTAACAAAAACAGCACCCCAAGCCCAGCACCCCAAGTCCAATACCCCAGATGGTCGCCTGCCCCTAAATCAGGCCCTGACTAGGCAATCTAAAGACTCCAGAATGAGTTTCTTATTGGCTGCTATCCTGACTAATTAGCATATGAGGAACAGCTAGACATCTAGTCTTTAGCAGTGGAACTGGGACCCAGAAAACCACCGAATGATAGTAGTTTACACCCTCGTTATCCAGTAAGACAACTGAAAGGTATTTAATTACTGAATTCTGGTGCAGACATGATAAACATGGTATGCACCACAGATGCTCAATATGTTAAGAATCCTTAGGAGATTTTAAAACTTACAGTGTATGCCGACTGTTTTTCCTAACAAAAAAATTGAGCTGTTTACACAAAAGCAGAGTTCCACCACTATGGAATAATTAACTGCTATTTTTTTCTAGGGGAGGAGGGTCAGGAAGCTGCAGTTGACACAGAGAAGCATAGAACTACAAAATAAATTGATTCTGATCTCCTTATTTAAAGAATGGATATATTTATTTTCAAAGACAAAATATTCTCCATTCTTTATTTGTGAAATCCCACACCCAGATTGTTTTTCAGTCCCTTATTAAATTTTCATAACAATGCATGTTTGGAGTAGGATTGAAAACCTCTCCCTAAAAAGGGGGCTTACAATGGAAGTAAAAGATAGATAAGATACATTTCAAGGTAGGTGACAACAGGAAATTTTGTGCTGAGAGAATGAGACTAACGACTTATTTACAAGGTGAAGGGAAGATATTGCAGAATAGTTGCGCAATTTTTAGTGACAGACGTGCCGGTCAAATTTTTTCTGTCTGAACATTTTTCTTGTTGAAAAAGCTGATTCACTGAAATTGAAACATTCTGTGGTAAATGTTGATTTGAACAAATCTTCCTTTTAAAACAAAAATGGAAATGAACATTATCAGAACTGAATGTTTAAATGTTTTGGTTCTGAGATTTTTGTTCAATTTAATTTATAAAATAAAACAAGAAGTCAAAATTAAAATGAAACATTTTGGTTTTATTGAAACAAAACATTTAGTTGACCTGACATTTATTTATTAGAAAAAAATATTTTCCAGAAATTTTTTTAATTCCACATTTTGTTCCAATTTGGTATTGATAGTGTTTTTGAAATTGTAGAATTTCTTATGAAATAGAAATTTTGGTTTTTGACCAGCTCCACATTTTCCCAGTTCACATTATCACACATTCATTGGGGATGCAAGAATGGCCTGCATTTGTGTGTGGCTATTACAGAGGCTGGTGAGTTGCCAGCCCAGTAACTCCCCCTGCTAGTTCTCATCTGGAGTATTTAACTGGCCTAAACAGTTTTTCCTCCTGCATTGTGGGTTGCAATGTACCAATTTTTCCCCTCCCACTTGTAACTTACTTGTTAAAGAAAGCACACTGCAAGCAGTAGCCATGTGTGGCACCTACTTCCAGTGCTGTGCTAGTGGTGCTTCAGATATTTATGGGAGGATCAAGGGAAGGAAATTCCAGTGTTCTCTCTCCTTACAATCCCCCCCCCCATCTTACCCCAAGGCTCCCTGTTCTGGTCTCCACTTCTTTCCCACCCGCAAGGACCCTGGGTTTCCCTGAGGTGGGAAATCCTCCCTCTCTCTTACCCGCACAACAGTACGTGAACCAGTACCGCCTGGAGTTTAATTGTTGGTGGACTCCCCTGTGCTCCACTGTACAGGACCAGACCATCACAACACCATGTAGCCTAGCCACCCTTCTGTCTGAATGGAGAGGTACCCAAGTCAGATTTCAGTGGAGTTGTTACACCACACTTAAAAGTGCTGAAAAATCACCACCACTCCCACCCAGCCCGCCTCCAGCCTATTAAACTTTGAACAACTGCAAAACCCTTGGGGGTGTTCCCCTCCCCCTTAATTAATGCCACTGTACAAAATGCATGTCACATGGGTGCTGGGAGTGCTTCCAGCACAGCATCCAGCTCCCACTCTATGGAAGAGGAGGCTTCTGCTCCTTTTGGCGCTGGAAAGTGGGATGGACCCAAGGTTCACCAGCAGGGAAAAATATGGAGCATAGACCAAGGTAGGGAAAACGGGGGTTCATGGGCCAGAAGAGGGTCAGGCTGGTGTGGTAGGGTAGTGTCCGGTCTAACTGAAGGTGTCACCACTAATGACACATCAAACTACCTAGCTGCAAAACCTGGCTCTGCCACTGGTTTGTGTCAGACAACTTCCAACACTCTCTATTTACAGAAATATTCATCTGGACTCTTTCCTGACTTAATTTTATGGATTACAAGAATATTTTAAATATGCTTATACACTTATGGGTTTTTTTCATTATCCTCCCTAAAATATGAATTCATAACAGCTTTTAGAATAAAGTCAAATTGCCTGCTGCCTTTGAATGCCCTCATTTCAGTCTGTGATTATGGAACTATATGTTTGAAAACAGACTTTCCTCTCTTCCCCACTTTTTAACCATGTTCTTTTAAATGCTAGTTAACAAATGGTTTCAGTCAAAAGTCTTATCCACAGGCCTACTTGACACCTACCCAGTTATTCTTTTCCAACACCTGTCACTCAAGTAAAGGGGATATTGTTTAGCATGCCAGCAACCACTTACCTTGCTAAGAGTATGTTTACACTTTAAGCTTGGGGTGTGATTCCCACCTTCAGGAGACATACTGGAGCTAGTGCTCACTGAGCTACCATGCTAAATAGAGAGAGCAGCGGGCAGGGCTAGGGCCAACTGAGAGCTGGGGCAGCTAGCCCATCCTGCCACTTGTGCTGCTGCTGCTATACTTTATTTTTATCATACTAGATCAATGACAGCAAGTCTGTCACCTCAAACTCAGAAGCGCACCTCCAGCTTTAAGTGTAGCCAGTACACTTGGACTAAACAAAGAATTTTTAGCAACTGTAACACTTCTAATTTAATCCTATCAAAGAGGTAAAAACTGAGCAGTTGAACATACATAGAATGCTGAATACACAACTGGTCATTAACAGCTATAATAATGAAAGATACTGTGGACCTGATGAGATGCCATCTTGGTGACATTAAGGCTCTGATCCAGCTTTGTGTGGGTGAACTTGATTATAGAATCGAGGCCTAAATCAGAGAAAGTCCTCTTTTGTTACCAAAGCTTCACCTTTCTCTCTCTGACATGCATGTATTAGCATTGCTATACAAAACTATAAGAACCATAGTAAGACAATAAAAAGCTGGATTAAGAGAAGTGTAAAATTCACACGATTTAAGCACTTTGTGAAATTTCTTCAGTAATAAATAAACAGACTAATTCTAAGGGTAACAAACTTCTGTAAAAAATGGGGTAAAATGTTAAATATGAATATTTTTCTACTTTTTAATAGAAATCTATCATGCACTTAATAAAGTTCTCCATATTCATCAAGACAATCTGTTTAAATCTTCAGAAAATATTCTTGGAAAACATTGTAAGTGTAAATTCTATGATTCACCAATACTGTATTTTAAGTAAATAATTCAATGGCATTTCTTCAATAATTTCCATTTGCTTCAAATACAGGACACAAGTTGAAACAGTGTTAAAATGTACATGGAATCATTGAAGACTAGAGTTGGAAGGAACCTCAGGAGATCATGTAGTCCAACCCCCTGCTCAGAGCAGGACCAACCCCAACTAAATCATCCCAGGCAGGGCTTTGTCAAGAAAGGCCTTAAAAACCTCTAAAGATAGAGATTCCATCACCTCCCTAGGTAACCCATTCCAGTGCTTCAGCACCCACCTAATGAAAAACATTTTTCCCCGTATCCAATCTAGACCTCCCCCACTGCAATTTGAGACAATTGTTCCTTGTTCTGTTTTCTGCAACCACTGAGAACAACCTAGTTCCATCCTCTTTAGAACCCCCTTCAGGTAGCTGAAGGCTGTTATCAAATCACCCCTCACTCTTCTCTTCTGCAGACTAAACAAGCCCACTTCCCTCAGCCTCTCCTCGTAAGTCATGTACTCCAGCCCCCTAAACATTTTTGTTGCTCTCCTCTGGACTCTCTCCAATTTGTCCACATCCTTTCTATAGTGGGAGGCCCAAAACTGGACACAACACTCCATATGTGGCCTCACCAGTGCCGAATGGAGGGGAATAATCAGCAGATTCCTTCGATCTGTTGGCAATGAGCCTACTAATGCAGCCCAGTATGCCAGTAGCCTTCTTGGCAACAAGGGCACACTGTTGATTCATGTCCAGCTTCTTATCCACTGTAACCCGCAGGTCCTTTTCTATAGAACTGCTGCTTAGCCAGTCGGTCCCCAGTCTGTAGCAGTGCATGGGATTCTTCCATCCTAAATGCAGGACTCTGCACTTGTTGAACCTCATCAGATTTTTCTGGCCCAATCCTTCAATTTGTCTATGTCGCTCTGTATCCTATCCCTACCCACCAGCCTATCTACCACTCCCCCCAGCTTAGTGTCATTTGCGAACTTGCTGAGGGTGCAATCCACCCTATCATTCAGATCATTAATGAAGATATTGAACAATAACAGCCCATGACTGACCCCTGGAGCACTTCACTTGTTACCGGATCCCAACTGGACATGAAGCTGTTGATCACTACCCATTGAACCCAATGATCTAGCCAGCTTTCTATCCACCTTATAGTCCATTCACCCAACCTATACTACTTTAACTTGCTGGCAAGAACACTGTGGGAGACTATATCAAAAGCTTTGCTAAAGTCAAGGTATATCACATCCACCGCTTTCCCCACATCTACAGAGTCAGTCATCTCATCATATAAGGCAATCAAGTGGTCAGGCATGACTTGCCCTTGGTGAATCCATGCTGACTGTTCCTGATCAACTTCCTCTCTTCCAAGTGCCCAAAATGGATTTCTTGAGGACCTGCTCCATGATTTTCCAGGGACTGAGGTGAGGCTCATTGGTCTGTAGTTCCCCAGATCCTCCTTCTTCCTCCCCTCCCCACCCTTTAAAAAAAAAAAAAAAAAAAGATGGGCATTATGTTTGCCTTTTTCCAAACTTATGGGACCTCCACTGATCGCCACGCATTTTCAAAGATAATGGCCAATGGCTCTGCAATCACATGAGCCAACTCCCTCAGCAACCTCAGATGGATTGCATCCGGCCCCATAGACTTGTGCATATCCCACTTTCCTAAATATTCCTGAACCTGTTCTTTCACCACTGAGGACTGCTCACCTCCTCCCCATATTGTGCTGCTCAGTGCAGTACTCTGAGAGCTGACATTGTCTCTGAAAACACAGGTAAAAAAAGCATTGTGTACTTCAGCTGTTTCCACATATCTGGAACTAGGTTGCCTCTCCCATTCAGTAAGGGCCCACACTTTCCCTGACCTTCTTATCACTAACATACCTGTAGAAATTCTTCTTGTTTTCCTTCATGTCGATTGCTACCTTCAACTGCAATTGTACTTTGGCCTTCCTGATTTCACCCCTGCATGCTCCAGCAATATTTTTATACTCCTCCCTAGTCATCTGACCAAGCTTCCACTTCTTGTAAACCTCCTTTTTGTGTTTATACTCACCAAAGATTTCTCTGTTAAGCCAAGCTGGTCGCCTGCCATATTTGCTATTCTTTCTGCACATCGCGATGACTTGTTCCTACACCCTCAATAAGGTTTCTTTAAAATATAGCCATTTCTCCTGGACTCCTTTCCTCCTCATATTAGCCTTCCAAGGGATCCTGCCCATCAGTTCCCTGAGGGTATCAAAGTCTGCTTTTCTAAAGCCCAGGGTCCTTATTCTGCTGCTCTCCTTTCTTCTTTTTGCCAGAATCCTGAACTTGACTATTCCATGGTCACTGCTCTCTAGGTTGCCATCCACTTCTACTTCTCCAATCAATTCTTCCTTGTCTGTGAACAGCAGGTGAAGAGGAGCACAGCCCCTAGGCAGTTCCTCCCAGCACTTGCACCAGGAAGTTGTTCCTAAATTGTTCCCAACACTCTCCAAACACTTCCTGGATTATCTGTGCACTGCTGTATTGCTCTTCCAGCATATATCAGAGCAATTGAAATCCCCCATGAGAACCAGGGCTTGTGATCTGGAAACTTCTGTTAGTTGTCTGAAGAAAGGTTTTTCTACCTCATTCTCCTGGTCTGGTGGTCTGTAGCAGACACCCACCACGACACCACACTTGTTGTTCTCACCTCTAAACTTAACCCAGACACTCTCAACAGGCTTTTCTGCAGTTTCATACTAGAGCTCTGAGCAATCATACTGCTCTCTTCAATACAGTGAAACTCCTTCATCTTTTCTCTCCTGATTGTCCTTCCTGAACAGTTTATACCCATCCATGACAGTGCTCCAGTCATGTGAGCTTCCCTATGAAGTCTCTGTTATTCCAATTACATCATAGTTCCTTGACTATGCAAGGACTTCCAATTCTTCCTGCTTGTTTCCCAGGCTTTTGCATTTGTGTACAGGCACTTAAGATAATTAGCTGATTGCCTTACTTTCTCAGTATGAATCAGGAGGCCTCCCCTGTTGTGCTTCCTCCCACTTCCCCAGTTACCTCCAGTCTACCAACCTAATTTAAAGCCCTCATCATAAATGTCTTGGAATAAAGCACAAAGATTCCTCATGATATTGATGAGTGACATTATCTAGCAATAAGTATGAAGATGCCATGAGAAGATCAGAGGAGAAAAATCCAATTAAAAGGAAATAATTGAACACTCACAGTATATACTATATGTTTAATATAACCTTGCAAATTCTGTTCAGGCATGTTAATCATATTATTTAGGGATCAATATGTTATACAATATCTGTATGAAGGTTGTTGTCCTAGCATGTCTCTTAAAAAGCAGAGAGTAAATAAAATATTTTCTAAACCAGAGAATTATAATGTATAGCTTTATTATTTGCATAATTAAAATATTAGTGGTTTCCATTTTAATCTTTGAGGGAAAATTATTTACTTTCATTTTCCTGACATCCCTATACTAATTTAACAAACAATGATTTGCCAAACAGAGCTATGTTATATAATAAACTTTGTAACCTCTGTAGGCCAAACTTATTGCACCTACCATGGGCTCCTTGCATTCCTCCATTTCACCCCACAGGTTTCCTATGTGCCACCTCACCTCCCCATCTATTTCCCTGCAACTCACCACAATCTCCCCCTGCAAGGGATTTTGTTTCCCAATTTTCCCTTGCATGCACATAGAGCTGCTGCCATGCATATCTCCCTCCCCCATCCCCGCTGCCGTCCATTCTTCCTTATCCCCATGGCAGGGGCTCTCTGGGACACCATCCCCCCATTCCTACTCCCCCATACCAGGAGTCCCTCAATTTCCCCCTCATGGCAGGGACTTTGTTTATATTCCACCCCCATCTTCCCCCATCCACTAGGTCCCCTAATTTTCCCCCCACACCAAGGGTTCTGTGTGCCCTCTCATTCCCTTCTCCCTTACACCAGGGTCCATGATTCTTCCCTCACAACAAAGGACGGTTGCATACCCTCATTCACTTCCTCCGCCCCTCACTATTTCTTATGTCTATGTGGTAAATCATTCAGCGTATCAACATGTTAAACTCTATTGGGAGGAAAACCAGAGATGAGACAGGATATTTTTATTCTGAAAGGTGTTAACGGGTGCCCTCAAACAGTTATTTGATCCAAAGAAAACCGCAGAGATACTTGAAGCTGTGGCTGTGTAAACAGCTGGCAGGAGCTGTCTGTGTCCTCTATTTCCCCCATTTCAGTTTTCCCCAAAAATCAATAGGGTTCTGGCCATTGAACTTAGAACAATCACTGAAATTTTGGAATTAATCAATTGGATCTGGATACATTACACAGAGACAGACAGTGAAATGCCACTGAAAGTCTTCGCAGGCTCAACCAAAAGAGTAAACATATTTCTTAATTTTAATATTTGTCTAAAACAGATTTCTTCTATAGGAAAAGCACTTTCAATTTTTATCAGCAGAAATACTGTCCATACACTCAGGTGTAATGCAGATATTCGAGGCATAAGGAGACTTCAACAACTTAAAATTTAAAGGGATATGACCACTTAAGATACTGTTGTTTTTATTATAGTATTATAATAGTAATATTATAGAATTCCAATCTAAAGTAAATCATGTTATATAAAATTAAATACTGATATTTAGATACTTTCTCCCAAAAAAGGACAAAGAGAAAGTGTGAATGCACTTGCATGTAATATTTATTGAAAAGAAACTCCTAAATATTTCTTGCAGTTGTATAGGAGCAGAAAGTTCAGGAGGGGTTGCCCTGAAGCACCACTTGCAGTAACATATGGTACTCCAGGTGGTCCCTGCCTTAGCCAACATGTTTTGACTGCCTGCTTGGAGCTGGGTAGCCTGTGCCATAAACTCAGTATCAGTCTCTATACAGTTAAAATGAAAATAAACGCATAAAATGGCTGACTGCACTTTAAATAAACAAAACCTCAAAGGCAAGCGCTTAACTACAATGCTTTAAGGCAAGGCCTTGACCTGATCTTGGGCTAACACTGAAGAGCTCCTCCCTCTGCCCCAGTCTCACCAGCTGTATCCCTGAAAAGAAGGTGCATGCAAGCCTTAACTAGCCTGCTGGTTCCTGATTGGTCAGTGTCTCCTCCTAGCCCTTCTAAGCCTCTGGAGAACTAAGTCTGATTGGTAGATAGCCCTGAGCTGGGGAGAATCAGAGCACCAATGTCTCCAGCATGAAACAGAGAAGGGCCAATAGTCCTCAGCACATCAGGCATCAGATAAGAAAGTAGATGCATACACAATCAAATACAGTAAAGTAGATGATCACTCTATGGAAAGAAATGATCACATAGTACCAGATAAGGCTTTATTTAATGTGCATAATAGTCATGGAAAAGTGAAGCACTAAACACATTTCAGCAATAAAAAAAGTTGCATTATAACCTATAGTGAACTCTATTGGCCTTCCTGTCATATTATAATACAATTAATTATGACCAGAGAATATGTTTTCTCATTGTCAGTCTCAATTCTATTCTACTTTAAATTGGTGAAAGTCCCACTGAAGTTAGTTGGAGTTTACAAAGATGCTAAGTAAATGTAGCTCCCAAAATGACATTTCTGTGTCTGAATATGAAGAACATTTCTGACCTGGCCTGGCTGCTATTCTCCATGTTTATTTACCCTACTGCCCCCCCCCCACACACACACCTTTTCCTTTTCTTGTCCCAGTATCCCTCATTTCCTTGTTCTCCTTGACCCCTCTTCCCCACCCACTACCTTCCCTATAGGTTCAACTCTTGGATTGTTTCCTTCCTCCCCCACCTTTGTCTAACCAAGTCCTCATCATGCACAACTCTTCTTTCAAGTCATCTCTCTCCCTCATTTGCAGACATACATACACCCATCATGTTCTTTTCATTCTTTATCAGGATCATGCAGATGTTGCTAAGAGCTGGGAAAAGGACAGATAGACAAGGGGAGAGATAGATAGTGTTGGTCTCCTCTCCATACTGCTGAGTCTGTCACTGTTCTCTGTGGCTTACCCTGCTGTAGTGAGTAGTGCAGCTAGCAGCAGGTACTATGAGACAGGATGAGGATAGGCAGCCTTGACTGACTGCTCAGCAGCCACAATAAAGGCCCCAAATAGTGAAGACAGCGTATATCTTCGCTATTTCTCAATTTTTATTCAGCGAAGTTTTGTTTCTTTAATATTCTCTTGAAAAAAGAATGACAATACAAGGTTGCTTTTCTGAATATAGGACCACTAGGTTTTATAAATTTACAATAGCTGAACGCATGAAGATAGTCAAGCTGTTGTGTTGCAAATCTCAAATTAGTAACAACATCACTTGACTTTAATGGAGGAAATGCTTCTGACAAAGAAAGGCACAAGTGGAGAGAAAAAGTGTGCATCATTTTTACAGTGTTTTCATCAAATGCTGAAACTGTAAGCGATTATTTAAAAAGACTAAACACTAACTGAACATTCACATTCACAATAGAATGTAATTATAGAAGGAGACAACTCTCTTTTATATAGGAGGTACATCTATAACTGAAGAACAAAGAACCTTATATGCCTTTCCAGTTAAGACAGCAGAGTTATGGCAGCAGCAGAGTTGTTCTGGACAGAGAACTAGCTAATCAACCCAGACTACATAGCCAAGACATCAGATCCAAACACTGAATGCTGTGAAGAGCAGTGTACAGTGAAGAACAGTGCATTTTGCAAATAAGCATGGATCTAACCAGGAAAGAAAATCCCATTCCTGAACAGATAGCACTCTTGAGTGAGTGTGGCCCCACCCCACTCAAGAAGCACTGCAAAACATCAGAGTCTCAATCTGTGGAACTGACCATGCCCTGCAGCAAAAAGTAAGTATTTCCACTTCTAATGAAAATCAACGCCTCCCTCAGAAAAAACAAAAACCTGCCCAACACCTTACAAAAATGCAGTAGTCTGTCCAATCTTCACAACAACACCATTTGACTATGAAGGCCTCTTCATCTAACTTCCTGTCTCCAATTTCCCATTCCTATGCAAAGTTATTAAAGAATTAGAAGCCATCACGTACCATCAGCCAGCATCCTGGATGCCTCGGACTCCAAATTCTGACTATGGGGCAGCACAGAAACAGCCTTTGTGCTACTAAAAGATGAATTTCTTATGACCATGGACACAGGCGATATCTCCAGGACCATACAGCTGGACCTTTTTCCAGTTTGACATACTAGACCACAAGGCATTGCTTCCCTGCCTACATGACACCGATAGCAAGAAGAGATGGCATAGCACTACCATTTCTCTACAGCAGAACTCAGATTGGCAAGTTGTAACCACTTCTTCTCTCTAAAGGCTCTCTCACCTTGAGAAGGCCCAAAGGGATCCATATTGTCCCCCGCTTCTCTTCCATATCAGTATGAGTCCATTGTGAGAAATAGTGAGAAGCCATGGGCTTGGCTGTCAACATTATGTTGATGACACTCAGCTATATATCATTCATAATTGAGCAACCATTGCCACTGTTAAGATTTCCAAATGTCTGTAAGAGATCAGTTCTCAGCTGAAGAGCAGCTGGCTGAAACTGAACACAAGCATGATCAAAATGAAAGGTAAAAAGGGGAATGCTTTGAAGAATTAGCTGAAAGACTTTCTAGACCTTCCAGTAAAGCCATATAGCCCCCATTCCTCAAAATATCATGACACCTCAGGGTCCTGTTTAACTCTTCACTAATCTTATAGCACCAGTGTCTTAAAAAGAGGCTTGTTTCACTTCCAGCTCTCCAGAAAATTTCATCCCTTTCACCCAGAAAAAGACCTGTCCAATGCATGAATCACTATGGCCACCTCACGAAGTGGAAAGTGAAGACAGTGCACAAATTCCAGCCATTAGAAAGTGTGGCTTCCTCCATGTTCTAAGTCAACATGTGTACTCAAGTCTTTCCGCTGGCTCCCAGATAGCTTCATCTGTCAGTTGAAGGCCTTGGTCCTAATCTTCAAAGCAATTAATGGATCAAATCCGACTTCTATTGAAGACTGAGTTTTCATAGATGACCTGCTCAGAGAGTTGTGCTCTTCTGGAACAATTCAGGACACTGTGTGAGTGTGCTATGGACAGTGTAGTTGTAGCCAAGGAGACCTGGCTATGAAACAAATTTTCAGGGAAGATCCCTAAAATTACACCATCTTTAGGAAATGCTGCAAGACTCTCATCATTGAAAAAGCCTTTCTACCATAGAAAAAAACAACATTCACGACTCCACTCGATCTACCAAATGCACCCTCACACACCAGAAAAAGATAGCCCCCCCCAAGTCAACCAACTAAAAATCAAACAAAAAACCCCAATGAAAAAACTAACCACATCACCCAAGCAGAGTTTTTAATCCCCAAAAAGAAGATTGATTGTATGTTGACGGTGCTTAGATATTATTTTGATGGGTGGCAGTATAAAACAGATTGATATTTCTTTTGTGTGTATTAGTTATATAAATGATCACATTTTTACCTAACCAGCATCATCAGTCACTTGAATCCAATCAGTAGGGGACTTACCCTACAGTTCTGAAGCTTTTGAAGCTTCTTTTATTGAGTAAGAAAAATATATTGGTAGATTTCACCAGTGTTATTGGAAGTGATGCACAGGAGCTTTGGGAAAAAAATCTTACTAGATCTCCTCAGTGTTAATACTTTGAAACTTCTAGTAAAAATTGTCTTTTCTCATTTGAGCTCTCAGCAGATATGATCTTAAGTTTTGAATGTAATGGCAAATAATTATACCTATGAAATCAATACCTTTCCACAGAAGTTCAACTGCAAAATGTACAGTATGGAATAAACTTGCCTCCTGGATGTTAAAACAAAATTAAAAGTAACTGTTCTCAGACAAACAATTTGCAAATCCATATGGATTCAATGATACAGAATCAGGGAAGTGTCACTTGGACACCTCTCAAACAACAGGGAAAGCATTCATTAGCTGGACTTGCTGGTCGAATGATGCACTTCATTAAGTAAGCGGCTGTCTTCGTTTATACAGGAAACTGTTTTTAATTCTGCTGGGCATGCTCAAGCTTTCCTTTCACTAAATTTTAAATGAAGGAAACTTCCAAATAATGAAAGCTAAACATCTGGCACAGCCAGAGAACATTTGCATCCTAATGGCAGTGAGAGAAATCATCTCTCTAATCGGTTCATCATTTCATTATGATTCTGTAGGTTGTGTAGCAAGAAGCAAACACTATAGATGAATTATGCAATCTTTCCATTTTTGTACCAGAAGTAAAAGGTTGCCTTATTCCCTTTTACTTATAATCCGGATGTTGACAATGCTATCTTTAAGGCAGTATCAGGGTTGCCATTAATTCATTTGAATTACCTCAAGTTGCATTTTTCAGGGGACAATTATTATTAAATTTTGTCCTACATAAAAACAAAGCATCTGATTTTCCACTACCTTACATCTTTAGTCATTTGCACGTGAGCCAAGTGAGTGCAAAGCAAGTGTAAATTATTCCAAATCAGAACGATAATGTTTCACAACAATTTTCAAAGATTTAAATACTACAAAAGACACAAAACAGCAGACATTCAGACCTTAAGTATCAGTTAGCAAACATTTATTTTTATTTAAAGTGGTTTAGTGCTGGTAACACTATGTGAAAGGCTAAGTTCTTTAAAAGCTAGAGTTAAAAGCTAGAGTTCTTTATTTATCCACAGAATAGACACAGCACAGGCAACAGCAATAAAGACTTCCTATTGTAGCCTACCCCAGTAATGTGCTACAATTCTGATCTGGTCATCACCCTCCCTGCTAAGGTTTCATTTTAGAAAGAGTCCAAGAATGCTAACTATTAGGAAATTGACTGGGAAACCAAACTAATTTCTCATAAGACATCCAGAACCAGTCATATAATAAATTTCAACCACTTATCAACCTACACCATATTTAAACTCACTATGCATCCCATCACTGATTCCCTGCTCAAGCAGATTCTGTACAGCCTTCAACAGAGCACACAGATGCTCAGCTAGTGCTCAAACCTACATTCATGGTATTTGCATTTAGGTGTTAGTCAAAAACCACTACAAAATTAATCTGAGCTTAAATTTACTCTGAGTTTGACTCCCTCCAGGTAACTGCAGCCTATGTTAAGTAGAAATTAAGCACTGGCCTAAATTAATCTAAGTGTAGAGGAGTAGGGGAAATGTGGTTGCTAGCGTGAGAAAAGTTAGAGATAAGTTGGAGATAGTAAGATGAGAAACTTGAAGTTAGCAAGGACATGACCCAAGGTTATGTTGTGGTTATAACTGGTTTTAGCAAGGTGTGACAGGGTCAGACCAGATGACTACTAGAAAGTGCTAGAAGAGGGGAATCGGCTGCTGCATGGCTCCTGGCCAAGGCTAATGGTACACCAACCTGGCCCCTCATCCTCCTGTCCTCCCGGCCCCCGCCTACCAAGTAGGAAGGGGTGGAGCCAGAAAGGGGAAGCGGCCACTGCACAGCCTTGCTTTGAGGCTGGGAGTGGCGCAGCATGTCGCTCAAAATGGTCGTATGTGACACCTTTGGCATTCAGAGTGATATCAGCAATGCATTAAGGGATGTACTACCACACATGGTTAGCACAAAGCTAGGACAGTCAAACTGGTTGTGTTGGTCTTTGTGCACATTACAAAAAAATAAGGTGCATGTATAACTGGTTACATGAAAGCAACAGTATATCAGCTGAAGTCACTAATAGGTCAAACACTGTTCGCTATCACAGCTAGTAACTGAGTTTAACCATGTGGTATGTGCTAGTGTTGCCTATTATGTTGAACATAAGAAACAGATTGCTAGCTACCTTTCTGTAACTGTTGTTCTCAGAGATGTGTCCATTCCGCTGTAGGTGTGTGCATGCACAGTTGTCAGAGAACTTTTTCCCTGAGCAGTATGAGTCAGAGCAGCTTGAGCGTTCTCTGTCATTGTGTGCCATTGCATGAAGATATAAGAGGGTGGAGTCACCCCACTGCAGTTCCTTCTCACTGTATAAACTCCAACAGAGAGGGGAAGGAGAGCATGTTGTGGAATGGATGGATATGTGCAACACATCTCAAAGAACAACAGTTACAAAAACAGGTAACCATTTCTTCTTCTTCGAGTGATTGCACATATCCACTCCACTGTAGGTGATTCACAAGCAGAATAGTCTGGAGGTAGGCTCAGACTCTACTTGAACAGAGATTGGAGAACAATACATCCAAAAGTGGCATCGCTCCTGGACTGATGGACTATAGCATAATGAGAAGTAAATGTCTGTACTGACGACCAAGTTGCCACTTTGCGAGTGTCCAGAATAGGTACTTGTGCCAGAAAGTCTGATGCTGTATGCACTCTAGTCTACTGGGCCAACACCCTAGCTGGTGGAGTCACATTAGCCAACTGGTAGCACAAACATATGCACAAAGAAGTCCAGGATGAAATCATCTGAGAGGAAACTGATTGGGACCTTCACTCAGTCCCCAATCACAACTGTGTTTAGGCCCTGAAGTACTTTGTATGGTCCAGGTAGAAACCTAAAACTGGTTTCACATCTAACGAAAGAAGTTTCTCCTCATCTCTATGAGCGAGTGTGAGGCTTCGGAAAGAAAGTAAGTAAATAAGTTGCCTGGTTAATGTGAAAACTGGAGAGACTGCCTTTGTTAAGAACTTAGGGTGAGGGTGGAGGTAAACTTTTTCTTTATGGAAGAATGTATAGAGTAGCTCTGACATCAGGACTCTTAAGTGACCTAATCTCCTTGCTGAGATAATCACATTTAAAAGCAGCACCTTCACAGAGGGATGGAGCAGAGAACAACTTGCAAGAGGATCAAAAGATGGCATAAATTTTCCCCAAAACCAAGGTCAGATACCATGGAGAAGTAGGATCTTATACCTGTGGGTATCATCTGTCCAAGCCCTTTAAAAACATATCAGGATTGGGAAAAAAGGGATCTGTTATTCACCAAAAGGTGGAAAGCTGAAACAGCTGCTACATGTACTCTGATAGGGCTAATCACCAGACTTTGATGTTTCAGGTGTAAAAAATAATCCAGTATGTGTTTGATAGGAGCTTGTTCCAAAGGGACACCTTTCTGTCAGGACTAGATGGAAAAAGGCTTCCATTTAGTGAGGTAAGTATCCCTAGTTGAAGGCTTTCTACTATGCAGAAATATTTCTTGAATGTCCTTAGAACAAGCCCTTTCCAACCATGTTAACCATGAAGCATCCACATTGTCAAGTGGAGGGCTTGGTGGAGCAGGCGCCCAGGGCCATGGAAAAACCACATCTGATCCAATGAGAGAGATAGCCGAGGTTTGTCTGACATGGTCAGTAGAGTCAAGTGCCAGTGTTGCCGAGGCCATGCTGATGCTACAAGTATGAGGTGAGCATAAACTTGGACAAAACTCTGAGAAGTAACAGAATTGCAGGGAAGGAATATAGGAAAGAGTTCTTCCAGAAGCGCAAGAATGCATGTCTTTATGAGCCTGGGCTGAGATCTTCCTGAGATAAGAACTGATGGCATTATCTCTTGAGTCTTTGTCACATATAAGTCCACTTGGCCATACATCTCACAGATGGAAGATGGAGCTGGCTACATCAAGACGTAGTGACCACTCATGGTGATTGGAGAAGGACATGTTCATCTGACATGCCAATGTATTCTACACCTCTGCAAAGTAAGAGGTGAAGCTCTGAGGTGAATTGAACTGGTGACGGAAAAGTACTGCAGGCAAATCATTTCCTGGCACAGCTGAGTCAAATGTGCTCCTCCCTACCTATTTACATAGTCACTATGTTGTCTGTTAACATGAGCAGATTTTCCCCTCAAAACAAAGAAGGATGGCTGAACAGGATAGAGGGACAGTTCACAACTCCCAGACATTTGAGTCTTTAGATCTTTGTAAAATCACAGGACTTTGATTGTACAGGGACCCCGTATATGCCCTCAAAGCCAGGGATGATATATTTATGACTAAAGTAAGTATTGGTTCTGGGGGTATGAAGGGGAACCCCATACAAACTTTCAGAGGGGCCATCCACCAGTCAAGAGAGAACAAAATTAACAGTGGTATTCAAACCACTCAATCTCAGTGAAAATGACGTAGGGCAAACACTAAAGCCAGCCATCCTTGCAGCTTTCTGTGGTACAATCTGGCATGCTGTAATACATGGGCACATACTGCCATTTGCCCTAGGAGTCTACAGCAGCTGCGCACTGTGGTGAGGGGATGTGCTTTCAGCTCCAGAACTAAGCCCTTCAGTGTTTCAAACCTCAAATGCAGTAGAAAAGCATTGGCCTTCATGGTGTCCAAGAGAGCGCCAATAAATTATATTATTTATAATGGTTTCAGGATTGATCTGTCCCAACTGACAAGGAACCCCAGTGCATCAAATGTTAACATTATGGATACGCTGGACAGCTGTGAACCTCATACTGGCCTTGGACGAGCCAGTTGTCCAGGTATAGGAACACATGGGCTCCGGATTTTTGAAGATCCACTGCCACAATGCACTTCACGAAAATACGAGGAACAACAGAGTAGAATGGAACCACCGTGAATTGGCAATTAGTCACAAATCTGAGAAGTTTCCAGTGGTTGTGGCATATTACCACATGGAAGTAAGCATCCTTTAAGTTGAGGGCAGTGTATCAGTTCCCCTGCCCATGCAGGGAATAATGGAAGCTAAGGTGACCACATGGAATTGTATTTTCTTCAGGAATTTGTGCAACTCTCTTAGATCTAAAATAGGTCTGAGACCATCTTTTGCTTTGGGAATAAGGAAGTAGCAGAAATAGAAGTCCTCCCCTCTGAGGTATAACATAACTTCCTCTATGACTCCTGCCTGAAGGACCTTGTGCTGAAGGATGATCTCACTACAGTGGGCCCTGAAGAGGGACAGGGAAAAGGATAAAAAGGGGGGGAGGAGAGGTAGAAATAATCCGGAGGACATATCCCAGCTCCACCATGCTTAAGATCCACTGATCTGATGTTACATGTGCCTAAGCACTTAGGAAGTGG
Organism: Emydura macquarii macquarii; assembly: GCF_026122565.2. Lineage (NCBI taxonomy): Eukaryota > Metazoa > Chordata > Testudines > Chelidae > Emydura > Emydura macquarii. The sequence goes on along the minus strand of NW_027131527.1, from coordinate 17,119,530 downwards.
GATAAGTGATTAACAAAAAAAGGGGAAGAAAATACGCAACTGTCATAACCTGTATACTGTCCCTGACCAACTCATCAAAATGCCTGTTTGGATTAGGTGACTGGACAGGATGAATCCACTGATTCAGAACAGGAGGGTGGTGAATGTCACCTCCTGTAACTTCTGCCTTTCTTTTTTTGTGTGTTGGGGGATCAGAGGACAAAGCCCTGATGTCTGAAAGGGTGCTGCAAAAGAAATTGCTCTTTTTTTCCATTGTTGGCATATAAATGCCAAGCAACTTTAGCATTGCCATGAAATCTTTTAGACTATGAAGTCATGGAATAGACTTGTCTGAAAATAGGAGAAGAACCTTTGAATGGAAGGTCTTGGACCATCTTCTGAGCCTCTGGAGGGAGACCAGAAGACTGCAACCACAAACACCTTTTCATAGTTAGGGGAGATGCCATGGTTCAAGCTGCTGAATCTGCCTAATCCAAGCCGCCCTGGAGAGCTGATGCAACAACCAGCTCGTCCTCTTCCACCTTCACATTGAATTCCTGCTTGCAATCACTGGTAACCTGTCCTTAAATTTCATCAAGTTCTCCCAGAAGTGAAATCTCAGTGACTTAAGAGCACTTGCTGGTTTGCAATTCTGAGTTGCAGACTTCCCGAAGAATAAAATTTATGGCCAAAAAAAGTCTAGTTCTTTTAATCTATTCCTTTTGCAGTCGATGCCTGCTACCCCATCTTTGCCACTCGTTAGCCATTGGTACTACTAAGGAACCTAGAGGAGGATGAGAAAATGGATGCTCAAATCCTTTAGAAGGGTCATAATATCACTGTTCCACCAATTTCATTGAAGGAGGGAGGGGAGAAGGGGTCTGCCAAAACACCTTAACTGGCTCCAGAATGACTTCATTAATTAGCAGAGCCACCCTGAAGGGAGCTGCTGAAGCCAGAATTTCCAATCTGTGTGACTTCTCATGGATCTCTTCTACCTGAATGTCCAGAAGAAACATTCTTCTCAGTAGATCTCAGTGACCCCTGTAATCCTCTAGTGGTGGTGAGTTGCTTACCACCTCTACAGCCTCATCTAGTAATGAGGCAGAGGATACACCAAGATGCTGAGGCAGTGCCTGCTCATTGTCTTGCGGTGGGGGAGTTGCCCAAGAGACTTCTAGCTGCTCAGTACCAATTTCAGTTCCAGGTATCGAACAATGTTCCCTGATGCTTTCTCCAGGAAGCCAACAGTGGGGAAGTCCTAGTAGGAGAAGGGACATCTCACATTATCCATAAATGCCATTACCATGGCTTTATGACCCTTCCTCGTCCGGGCTTTTGCCCCTTAAGAAGAAGCCACTGCTGGGATTGTAGTAAGGCCCATGGCCCCCAAGTCTCCAACAGAGGATATACACTTTACCCAGACTGGACATAGAAGGTTACACCTTAGAGTCATATGAAAGCAACTTTGAGTTCTCTAATAACAGGGAATCAGAACCTGTGGGAACTGGAGATAGGTAGGCAGAGCCCAGGGATGGAGGTACTAGCGATATCATCATTGGCATGCTTCTCCATTTCACTGGCTTCTGTGACAAAAGCATAGAAGGTAACGATACCATATGCTCCAACAAGGTGGAGTACGATATGCAGGCATCAGTATCAATTGGAGGCATTCCTGCACCACTGAGGACACCAATACCAAGAGATAAAGCAGTTCTCTGATGGCTGCATGTGCCTCCAGTGTCATTAGTACCATTGTAGATTCCTAACCCTGATGACTTTGTAAGGATACATTGGGGTGAACCTTGATGGTTCTGGCACAGGTTCCGGAATCAATAATCCCTTCTTTTTGGATGAGGAATGCTCTATGAAGTGTAGAATAAAGCCCCAAATTTGGTTTCATGTGCCAAGTTATGTCAGCACCTATGATACACATTCACACTGAACTCGGACTCTTGTGACACCTAGACACAGTCTAGTGTGGGAGTTTATCCTTATCTTTAAACTTCCTTGCTTAAGATCATAGCCTTAGTGTCATTTAAACATGTTGTCTGTCTGTGACTATGATTTCACATCTGCCCAATGCTTCCAACAGATATACAATTGTCAAGCAATGTCATACACTAGTAAATCAATAAACTAATACAAAACAAAGCTTAAAAAAGCCTTCCCAAAGAATTTTAAAAATCTTTTACACCACAGTTTTACAGAAGACTGCTTTTCTGGCAAAGCTATCACACCTGAGCAAAGATGACATGAGGTGACAATACAATTATTCCAAGTAGTGATTTAACACAAGTAGATAGCTATAAAGCTGATATGAAGCTCTAAAGTTTGCTGCAGCCTGCACACACACATTCAGGGGGAACTTGTGAAACAGCGATTAGGGCTAACATTCTAGCCTCAGCACATCATTACAACAGATGAGAGAGAAGCACTTCATCATTAAGTGGAACAGTGCTCTCATTTAATTGCATTCTTATTTCATAGGGCTGTGACTCCAAAGCCAGGTGGATTATGTTACTGAAACCTGAGGACTAGCACAATAGATAAATGCATCAAATAACACTTTGCCAACTGTCCGCCAACCTCCTTATATAGATTTTAAAAAAGTTTCATTCAGCTGAGAGTAGTTGAAATTATATATAAATATCTGAAACTCTCTAGTGCAACAGTGAGGCTTGCAGGACTCCACACCATAATTAATGCTTACAATATACTACCGCAGGGTAAGTTATTTGTTCTTTTGTCACAGAAAGCATCAACTCCACCCCCTACCATATTAAATTATCCTATCTGACAATTAGCTGCCTTTAAAAGAAGCAATGAAGTATGGACTTAGAGTTAACCTTACACAAGCTGGACATATTATCCTCTTGTAACAACAGCACTTACATTTGCAGTGTATATTAAATTAAGTATATAGACAATTTATCAGCAAATAAAATACACTTGAACATTAGCAATATATTCAAATTTTCCATATTGGATTTAATGCCATAATCAGAACTAATTCTAGTAGAATTATTTGCTAAGACCCTATATATTAACCATAAAGGTGAAACTTTACATATAAATGTGTCAACAGTAGTGTTTTTAGTGTCATCATCATAACATTCTACAAGTAAAATATTCTAACTCTAAGAAAGTTATTACTTCAACTACTTTGTATTAATTTCAAAACAATAGTTATTGTATAGAGTACAGAGTTTAAAAAGACGTTGCTGCAAACTGTCTATGTAGATCCATGAAATTAGCTTAATCAAGTATCTTTGAAAGCAGCAAGAACAAACAAAATGCAGCCTCATATTTCTTGGTAACCTCCCTATTTCCTCTACACAAATACATCAAAATCAATACTAAAGTCAAAACCCTGTAATACAATGAGAAAAACAAACACATTAGTTCACAGTTCAACTAAATATTGAAGAGAATCAGAAACATTCTAAGAGCAAAGCACAAAAGAGTAAGAATTCCAAAACATTCATCTTTGGGGAGGGAATAATATTCACATAAAAGGCAGTAGACTAAGGTTTAGGAATAAGAGTATTCAGCATCCACCAAAATATTTTGCTTTTACCATCTCATTGTCATTTTTTTCCAGCTATAAACCTGAAAGATGATTTCATGTGGCATATGCTTTTCATTATAAACCAGAAACATCACTTTTCAGGTGGTTTAACTCTTCACTTCAATTTAAATAAAAATTTACTTACTTAGCAGTTTAAAGTTTCATGCTTAGCCAGCACAGGGTTATGCTGCAAGTTTTTCTGCCAAGCCTGTTTACTGAGCATCTTCTTCAGAAAAAGCAATTTTCACTGTCTAGTTTCAAGATGAACAATGTAAAACATAGTTACTATAATTTTTTGAAACAAACATTCAGCATAATATGCAAAATATTAACAACAACAACAAAAATACCTTATATTAGACCAGAAAGCACAAAATCATTCTCCACGTTCTGCTATGCATTCCAACTGCAATAGTTATCAGAAGCAACTAGCCATACATTCCTAGCAGGATTTCATCTGCCCTCTATCTGTAGCTATTAGCTTGGCAAGTTGATTCACTGGCACTGAAGCAATAGCAATTAGTTGTCTAGCTCTCACAACAAATACTGGAGAGGACTGAGTGGGGCTAAAACATACAGTGACCACTAAGCTCTTCACAACAATTAGTAGCAGGTGCTCCAGCCCAAAAGACAAATTGATGTCCCACTGATAATCAGTGCTAGCTTCTTTAATGTATTGTGTCCAATCAGCTTTTTCTAGTGGCTCTGTTTGCTTTTTCTACCTCATCAGTGGCAAAGAAGCGCAGCAGCTTACATTCCTTTACAATATCATTTGACAAGAAAGACGTAATCTCTTTAAAGCCCTTCTCAACACAGGCAGTACAGCTAGTTAAATCTACATTACCCTAAATAAAGTCCAACAAATCACTGGGCAGAAAAAAGAGGGGGGGAGGGTTTTTTTAAAAACAGTTTCCTCATTCTTTTATTCATCTTTATTAAATAAAAAATAAGCCATTCGTTAAAATTCTCTTTCTGCAAAAAACAAGTACAGAATACACTATTTTCAAGTGGAAATCATGTAAGACTGCACAGAAACAAATCAAGCTTATTAAGATGTGAATGATTAGTAAGAGCCAGATGGGTTTCTGCAAAGGGCACTACCCCTTTTTAGAACCTATGTCAGCAACTGACTAAAGGGTAACTGCATGTTGCATGAATTTGCACATATCTTTAAACAAAGATTTAAGGTAAATTACAAGTCAGGGTTTTAGCATTTCTTGATGAAAAGTAACTGCAGAATTTGCAACAAAATAAACTGCAGTGTTGGGGATTGGGTATTTTGGGGATCTGCATTAGAATATGGAGCTGTGATAAACAGAGGGTTCTCTCTGTACCACTTCTGAACTATGGATGATTTTATGAAATTATATCATGAAATTACTGTTTTATGGAAAGCCTATATATATGCGGATCCACCCTGAATTAGCAAGGTTGTGTCATGCCTCCGCCAAGCCACAGACAGAGGTGAGTGATCAGCACTCAAAGATGTTTTATTCAAAGTTAAACACCTTGGGAAAATGTGTTTGCTGTAACTGGGAGAAGACAGTTCCTGCTCTTGTCAGAATGGAGGGAGGAATGTTTGAGAGCAGTGGAAAAATTGCCAAATCACAGAACAAAAGCAGCAAGTGACCCCAGCAGGCATCTACAAAGGGACTCCCAGAGGGGAACCTGAGGGGAGAGCCCTTTTGTGCCAGATTATAATGAGGGAGGCTACTGAAGGGGCAGGGAAGGAAAGAGAGTGGGGGACTTCCCCTCACAGCCAGGAAAGGGTGCTGCCTGCTTCAGTGACTGAACACAGGTGATTCCCCAACCAACGGGTGAGCTAGTGAGGGACACTGTGTTTAGGATGTTTTACTGTTTGGTATGGTCTGTACTCTCCTGTTTCACATGATTAAATAAAAAAAGGCCATAATGTTGTTAGATTATACAAAGCATGTGCTGATTGCTTCACAACTACCGTGTGTCCCTGACAGAGGTAAACTTCATACTTTTTGGGTGGAGTGTGTGGTGTAAGGGTCCAAGTGTGTCAGTCTAGAACCCAAGGTTTTGGGTACCCTCGATTGCTGACGCCCTCAACACCATGTAGGATGATGAACAAAACAGCATGTTGCCAATCTTAGAAGGTCAAGCCATACAGGAAGTCCTATCACAGCACCCAAGGCCTGTGGTCACCTGATTGACTCTCTTACACTACTTAAGCCAGGAAGTGAAGCAGCTGGGCTGCCTGAGCAACTGTGAAGACTTTCTGCTGCTACCCCATTGGCTCCTGCTCTTGCCTGCCTCCTGCAATCTGCATCCAATCCTGTTCCTGATTCCTGCTCTGTTCCTAGCTCCTTCCTCACCCGTCCTTGCTTTGTGCCTGATTCTTGCTTCTCCTCCGTTTCCTGCTCTTATGCCTTGCTCCTGACTAACAGCTGCCATTGTTGGCTCTGATTCCGGCTTGATCTTTGGCTCTGGTATTTGGCAGCTGACTCTGCTTCTGACCACCTGGTTTCTGTTCCACAACCTGGATGCTGGATCCATCTAATAGAGCTGACTTACGCTCCGACCAATAAGCAAGCCTACCTATGTCCCCATTCCTAACAACTGGAGAGTCTAAAATGTCATTGCTGTGCCTAGGGGTACGAGGCAGCTGGATGGAGGGTTCCAACACTCAGGGAGGTACTTAGGAACCCTCTGATTGGGGCAGTGGCTGGACTCCATTCAGGCTCCAGGAGCTCAAAACACCAAAGCAGCAAAGACTTGACTTCCCCTCACAGAAGTCCTTGTTGGTAGCCAGGACGGGGTGCTATCTAGGAATTGTGACAGAATCTTGCCATTTGCCTTTAGATTACCAACATAAATGAGGTTAAGCTAGCAATGATAGAAAATTGTTGTCTTCTGACTGGCTTGTGGTCAGTGGCATTGGAACAATTTTTATAGCAGGGGTGATGAAAGCCATTGAACAAAACTGTAAACCCTGGATATGATGGAAACCATTCAAGCAAGGGAATGCTATTGCACCCCAGCACCTCTAGTTCCAGCACCCCTGCTTGTGGTGGTCCATTTGAAAATGAGTTGGTGGTCTTAGCACACTTCCTAATGCAACAGTTTTCCCATCACAAAAGATACCACCAAACTTAGCTTAATTCTTGTCAGTGTCAAAAAATGAGCAGAAAGTGAATGGGAACAGAAACTGAAGCACACATTTATATGTAAAGGTAACCTCTGCAGAACAATGCAGAAGCACACTGGTGTTATCATAAAATTTGTGCTTGCCCTACATGGCTCATTACCTGATTATGCTATACCTGTTCTTTGTTTAAAAGGACAATATCAATGTCTAGGGCTGTCAAAGAATACCCATCTCAAACACTAAATCTACTTTAAAAAAAAATTTCAGAAAGAAGACTAAAGATATGAATTACACTAAAATTACCCAATAAAAAACAAAAACATTAATATATAGCATTCATACTTAATCCATCCCTCTCCTAACTCTATTTTGATTAACTGGAAGGAATCTCCACATAATAAATTATCTTACTCTGAATATGTATTAAAATATGGAGACACAATGACAAACTGAGAAAGGTATATTCTCTTTAATGTTGAATTTCCTTTCACTGTGGATTTAAATTAGATTATTGATATCTCCATGCATTTTGTATGATAGTTTTCTTTTTCAAAAAATCTTATTACAAATGTAAAACATAATAAAAATCAGAGCTGAAAAATACTACAGCTAACTAGAAAGAATGTATATTTCGATGATTTTAAAAAAATTGACTGGATTTCTTTTTCATCAGAGCTATAACTGCATACCATGTAAATTGGAAAGTAAGTTATCATATGTATACCATGTCACTATGTTGGTGCAACATTAAGAAAAAAATTCTCCTGTTAGATCCAAATAGAAGATGTTGGAGCCAATATTTTTGTCTCCTAACATCCAGAAAACTTCCATGAGATGAACAGAATACTGAAGATGAGATCTGTCATGGGGATCTACCCTTAGTGTTGACATGAACATTAAATATTGATCTTGTTACCACACTTATACCGTAGTTTGCTTTACATTTTAACTCAACCTTTTATTTTCTTTAAACTTTATCAAAAGGACCTACTTCACATTAGGGTCTACAATATTTAACTATTACACATAAGTGGGTTACTTTGGAAATATGAAAAAGCTCTTCAAATCAGACAAACTTAGTTTTTTAACTTCTTAATTTAAATTATTTGTTTACCAGCAGAACAGTAGGATCCTCATATCTTTTATACCTGTCTGATCATCATCATCTAGAAGTCAATTCATGAGCATGGGGAACTCTTTTTGAAGTTTATTCATGTAATGATAGAGTAGTGAATATAGAACTAAAATTTGCTATTGTAGTCATCGTGAAATATGGATAAAGGATGCACTGAGGTCCTGGTTTTCACTGTAGTTCACCCACTAACTATTATTTCCAATAAGGATAATATGGGATTTGTTCTATGGAAGTGAGTTCAACTCACTGTTGTCCAAAGGATAATCAATATACTGAATCTTGCTCCAATGATGTTTGAAAACATAAATATTAAATCAGATAGGACACACTCAGAAACCCCTGCAGAATTCTTGTCCCTTTGTGGCTCAAATTCACAGAAGAACTTAAGAGCCTAAAGTTGGAGTTAGGTGCCTAAATCCAAAATCTAGGTGCCACTGAGAACCTCAAAACCCCTCCTAAATTGCCATCTAACCCTGGAGATGCCTAAACCCCTCAGTGCCTACATTTTTGCTGTAAATACCCTCTATGTACCTAAGTTTCTGCATCTGGGCATGCCCATAATGCCTCAGTGTAGGCACTTGGATATCCATCTCATAGCTAGGGAGAATGACTTTATATTCCAGTGGTTTGGGCACTCACCTGAGAGGTGGGAAACCCACATGCAAATCCATCTCAGGCAGTGGCACGGGTGAGAAATTGAACCATGTTCTCCCACACACCAATTGAATACGCTAACTATTGAGCTAAAGGTTTTATAAAGGAGGCTTCCCCCTACCCAGGCCATGTTGATTGGCATTAGGTGTGTGCCACTGCCTTTCTGGCAAGGAATAGTTTAGGCACCTGACTCCCAGAATGGTTCCCAGCTACAGATCCGAAAGTGGAGATAGGTACCTGCCTTCAGCTCTGGCTTAGGCACCTAACTCTATAACAAGGGCAGAGCTTAGGACACAATCCTCTCCCTGGCATCTGCTATTGGCTAATTTAGGCTGCTCACTCCCTGGCACCCTGGCTTTTGTAGATCACATTCTTGGGTGCCTATCTTTTGCCATGGAAGCTTAGACTGGGACTTTTCAGCTTGGAAAAGAGATCATTAAGAAGGTATATGATAGAAGTCTATAAAATCTTGACTGGCATGGAGAAAGTGAATAAGGAAATGTTATTTACTCCTTAACATAACACAAGAACCAGGGGTTACCGAATGAAATTAATTAAGCATTAATTAATTATTAATTATTATTAAGGTAGTATTAAATAAAAGGAAGTACTTCTTCTCATAATGCCATCAATCTGTAGAACTTGTTGCAAGGGAATGTTGTATACTGGGCTAAATGGACCATTGGCCATACTGGGTCAGACCATTCTTATGTACCTACTCAGGCTTTGTTGATCCCACAGGGTGGCTAGGCACCTAAAAGTTGCATTGCTATGCCTATGGTCCCTTTGTGGATTTGGGCCAAAGTGCATAGGTGAACACAATGGCTTAGTCTACACCACTGTTTCTCAATTAAATTTGCCGTAGAACCCTTTTTAACTTCTGCAGGGCCATGCGATACCCTCCGCTGAAAAATCCGGGACATCTTCCCCTTTTCGGCGGCGTGGTATCGGCTGTTTTCGGCGGCGCACGCTGTCAGCTGTTTTCGGCGGCACGCGCTGTCAGCTGTTTTCGGCGGCATGGTTTCAATTTTTCGCGGAACCCTGAAATTCATCTTGCAGAACCCCAGGGTTCCGCGGAACACCAATTGAGAAACACTGGTCTACACTTACCCCGGCGATTTGGCGGCAGTCGACGGGAGTTACGCAAACTACGCAGAAAACTTTCATAACTCCCCTCGATCGCTGTGCTTCTCTTCTGCATGCTGTCTTCACTGCACTGTGCTGACGGGAACCACGTTCCTGTCAACGCAGCACTACGCCACTTACAGGGAGGGATTAATAGCGTCGACTTCTGGATCGACTGAGTGGGTCTTCGTTGACTGCTCAGTCGACCCAGATAAGTCGATCTGATGGCAGCAACTTTGGTGCCGTCAGTGAAGACATAGCCTATGCATGTCCAGTCCAACTTCTATAGTGCATTTTACAATCTACTTTGTCTTGTGATTTTTGTATATACTTGTATATTCATATTTTTTATTTTCTGTGTTTTGGGTCAATTTAAGTATTTCATATAATTTGAAGAAACATTTCATATATTATAACTAAGGGACAAGTTGGCACATTACTGCATTATTAAGCAATTATGATACTAAAATAGTACTGTTTGGGGAAGAGTAAATAAGAAAAAATTGAATGTGGTAATGGTTGGATGGAGACCTAATGACACTGGGACCCGTGTCCTATTAATAGCTAAGACCATAAGTTTGCAAATCCTTACAAACGTGCCTGACTTTAACCATGTGAATAGTCCTACTGAAGTCAATGATACCACTCTCTTCAGTAAATTTTATGTATAAGTGGTTCCAGGACTAAAGCTGGTTTAATTACACTGGGACAAAATGCTAGATCATTTTACATATAATCTGATTAAACATTTTGACTATCTTACTGAAATGAAGTGTCTTTTTCTGACTTTCAGAGAAGGAGAGCAACTCGCTTACTAACTAAACTGATTTTTTGGGGGAAGGAGAGCGAATTAAAAAAAAATTGCTCCTGGCTTTGATCTTGTATTTTCAATTTAGTTCGTATAAGCCTGGAGTAAAGGTTTTGGTCAGGATATAAATCCCTGAAAATAGGAGTTTATAATAAAATGCTGACAGACCCTTAACTGTAGTAATTCTAGTAGGCTCATTAAAATGTGCCATTGGGAATTCCAACAAAAAACCCTCTTTGTGACCAACTCCACTTGAAGTGATTTTAAGTAGGATGTGATAAAAAGTAAACCAAATTTTCATAGAAACAAGTCACAAAGGCCCACATCTGATGTGATTCTGCTGGCACTTCTTTAGTTTTTATTGCTGCCAACAGGCAGGGTGTAAGAAAACCTGATTATAATTCATATTGGAAGAAGTGGGGAGCACTGGGATGTGTTACACAGAGGCCTGCAATCTGTCCATCTGTTTACAGTGAGGGATTAAATTAAATCCCATTGAGCTTTCATATTCACAAATCCAGGAACAGTAGTAATTGGTTATTAAACAAATTTAAGTTTCTGTTGCTTTTACAGTTTTATCTCAAATTGGTATCAAGGCAAGTTGGTGCTGCATATTACAGATTTTTTTTCCCTTCAGCAGTTTACGTATTCTATGGATCTATATAAATATTGTCTGAAATGCAGAATAGCAGCTTCTTGTGATTTTTCATCCACTTTTTATTAGAGTGGATATTTTAGAACAGATCTCTGTTACTCTACATAATCATAAAGCTAATTGTATTGGCATTTATGTAGCATTTTTCAGAAAAATGCATCTCAAGCACTTTATAGAGCAATGAATTACAAATGTGTAGTACTCTAACTGTATGCAAACAATGAGGTACATTCCAATTACAGATGTGAAGATTGCCATAAACATTTATATTCATGCCAGTTCATCTATGCTCAGATTAACTGAGTGAGAAAAGCTGGTCAAGGACATGAAACACTTTTTTTTTTTTAAACTCTAATTTTGAAACCTTTAGATTCTAGTCAAAGAACCACCAGGTTTAAATACATGGAAACATCACTTTAACGACTCATCTAACAGACAGGTCCTCTATTGACTGTATAACTTGAAATATTTTATTGCAGAGGCAACATTCTGGGAACAATCCTGCTGTGTGTTGGCCAAACATATTACATTTGGGGTATAAGGAGCTCCTTATCATAATGCCTTAGACCATCTTCATAGGGGCTGTCTGGTAAGGGGTGCAGCTAAAACTCCTAAACCCATATCCACAAAGGGACTTAGGCACCTAAACCACATATTTAGGTGCTACCGCAATCCATAGAAACCCAACTCAGATGCTGCCTGCTCCTGGAGGCACCTAAACTCACTCAGCACCTACATTTTGGCCGCAAAAGTCCTCAAGAACCTAAGTTTCTGCCTCTGGGTGTGTGTAGTGCTGCCTCAGGCATCATCTTCAAACCAGATGGAGATAGGCATTCCCCTGCCTATCTTGCCTGCATGGCCTGAAACAGTATGGGTGCTCTGAGCACTCCTAAATACCACACAAAATATCTGGGATGTGGGAATCTGCTTCCTTTTAGTCCCTTCTATTTATAACCTTTAGCCCAGTGGTTAGTGTACTCTCCCAGGAAGTGGGACACCCTGCTTCATTACCCACCCAGCCATCCCCGGCTTGATGAGGAGAAGGAATACGGAAAGGAGTTCCCCATTCCTCTGGTAAGTGGTCTAACCAGGGGGATATGGGTATTCTGACAGAGGTTTCTCTCAACTTCTCCGTGAAGCTGTTTCAGTGTGTATAAATAGTGAAATACGCATTGAGTCAGAGAAAGAGTGAGAGTGCCTCTATAATCCTATGGTTAGGACACTCATGAGAGCAGTGAGAATTCCTGTTCAAATACCTTCTCATCAGGCAGAGGAAGGAACTGAGTAGCCATCTCCCACATTCCAGGTGAGCACCCTAAAAATGCTTCCTTCCTTACAGAATGAGGCCTGGATCCCTAGAAATAAAGTACTACTTATTTTAAAATAAATTTGAAAAAAAAAAATCTTGCTAATAGAAAATGCTGAATGCCATATTAAAAAAACCCTAAATCTCAATGAAATTAAATTCATAGTAATTTACTTTCTTTATATCTTTTAAATGTTATATATCAATAGAGTTGTACATTATAGTTTGAGCTGTAGAGAATTGTTCTTCAGAGATTTAAACCCTGATCTTGACCAGTCCTCTCCAAATTTGGAAACACTTCCTTGTGAAAACAACCAGAGTCCTGTAGCACCTTAAAGACTAACAAATTTATGCGGGCATAAGCTTTCGTGGGCTGCAACCCACTTCGCTGGATGTGTTAGTCTTGTTAGTTAATCTAGATAGATTTTTTTAGTCTTTAAGGTGCTACAGGACTCTTGTTGTTTTTGCAGTATACAGATTAACACGGCTACCCCTCTGGAACTTCCTTGTGAGCATTTTAGACTTCTGATGCAACTAAGCAGGCTCAGAGTAGTCAAAAATGTTAAATGTGTTAAAAAGCACAGTAAGAAACAAAGCTATTGAAACCACAAGGTAACATTCAGAATGAGACTTGCCTGTCATTCTTTCGTATCTCTATAAATTTAATGCTCCCGAAAGAGAATTGCCTGACAGCTCTGAAAATTGAAGTGCTCTATTTAGCCACTTAATAGTGAAAGTGTATTGCCAAGACAACATCTACTCTGACTAAAGGGAAAGCTTCTGAAGTTAAGAGTGTAGTTTAGACTTTATATCCTTGTTTAGTCTGTGATCTTTCTATCTAGTTGGCAAAGGGGATGCCAAACAATATCAATTGTAATGATAGTTTTGTGAGGTGAACAACTGTTTACTGAGGGCTACACTGAAACTATCAACTCATTTCACAAACACAAAACTATAAGACTGTAATGACTTCTACTCACCACTACCAGGGTTAGAATTTGAACTGGTGTTGAGGTACATATGAGAGAATATGCTATTCCGGTTACCTGAGTCAGCTAGCCAGCCAGCCACCCTCCCTGCCTAAATGTTTTATTAATCTTTGAACATCAAAAGGACAAAGAAGTGAAGCAGACATTGAGACTCCCACAATTGTTCTTTGTAGTAAGAGGGAGTATTTTATATCTATGGTATTTTGCCATGTGAACAGTCCCACATCTCAGCAGGTTTGTCCGTTTTGCTAGCTGTTTTTGAAAAAGTGAGCCTGTCCATCAGGCAGATTTTCACTGACTTTCTTCTCTACTGATAATGTAACAAAGTATTTCAGCTCCCAAAATATCTGTTTTAAATGTAAATCTCTCACTTCCTTTTCTCACTTTCACCCACCATTTCCAACGGTTGTACTCGTTATGTATTTAGTTAATTATCTACTCTTCACAGCCTAAAGATTTACTCTTCAAATATTCTTTACTGGATATTTATACAACTATGGACCATTCATTAATACGCTGATTAAAGGCTTTGAACCATGAAAGGCTCACTTCAGAAATGTAGTTTGAGCACCTGACCTGAATATCATAATGTAATCTTACACAAAGCTTGTTGAAAAGCAAAACATCCCATGAAATTACTTTTAATAATTCTGCTGTACAAGTGGAGTTTTATCATTTCTGTTTTCATTCATTGTTAAATTAAAAACAAACAAACAAAAAACAAAAAAACCTGCTTAATACTGCCTATATATTGAAGATTTAAAAAACCCAACTATATAATGTTTTGTCCAACCTGGATTAATTTTCCACAGGAAACAATGACAATCTCAGCTCATGCAATGGCACTTCTGGGTGGATCCTGGTATAAATTCCAATATGGATAAGAAGGGCATTAATTTGGCAGTCCCATTTTCCATATACATGTAAGTTAGTGGAAAGCTCAATGTCAAATGCATGCTAGTCCCCTGTCAGTCAAAACCAAATCCCACAGAAGATTAAAGGAGGAAATCCTTACATTCTCCTGGATCCTAAAGCCTATCTGCTAACAAAAGCATCTGTCTCCTCTACTAACAATTTATTTAATCTTTTTAGACAACAGTTCAGTCCTTACATCACTTCCATCAGCACCTAAAATACAAGAGTAAAATAAGATAATACTTTTTTGCCAATCTTGAATTGTGAACTAGTTTTCCTAATGCCTAGTACCAATACATGACTGTTTCCTTCAATTAATTCAGAACATTGTTAGATAAAAATTTACAATTTAAAAACATACCATTTTTTCACTGTGCAACATAATTTCATTGACTGCTGAACATATGGCTCTAATCACTTTCACTGCAAAGTGGCAAAAGACAGGCTGAAAAATCCAGATAATTTTTTACTTTTCATCGTGTGGTGAGGGGACTGGATTTAATAACCCAAAGAGCAGCAAGGTAGGTGCCATCCTGATTCATAGATGAGACAGAATGAAGCTGCATTTCCAAGGGCATCTGAATGGACTCCCAGGCCTTCTCTACTATTCTCTGCCTCTCCATATCCTGCTGTTTTAAGAGCTATTCTATTATGCACTCCACCACCATCCCTACCTGGCTCAGTCTCCCACCTATCCCCCGAACAAACGAGTTTTGAAGGCATGGAGCCAAGATTCCAGTAAATTAATCCTGATCCTTTCTGTAGGAAGATGCCACAGAAAGAACCTTTCCCTAGCTCTGCCCACTCATGTACCCCATCTCTGCCCCCAAACCCACTGAACATAGGATTTCACTGTTTCAGGAGGAGGAGGAGAATGGTCTGCATTGCCTCAAACCCTCTTTCTCTAGCATATTTTGGCCTACTTGTGAAGGTTTCACCCTGTTTTTTTCACATTCACCAAATAAATGGAGGAAATGAGATAGCCCTGTGGCCGCAATTCAGATGCTACTTTTAGAGCGATGTGCTTTTTACTTTGATTTAGTGTTCGCTCTCCTGTGAGCAAGCAGCAACATGTAAGCTGCAGTCCAAAGACTCACCTAAGAGTTCCTATTTCCACAGCTCTGAAAATGTTGTTCTAAAGATTACAATATCTATAAGGAATGAGGCTACTGCAGAAACATTACCATCAGTTCAGCACATCATGTAGCACTGCCATTCCTTACCACACAAAGACCTGTGTATTGAATGAGCACAGAGACAATTACTTTCCTGGCCCAGAAGAGCTTATTCTGCACGTGGCTGAAGCAGATTGAGATGAGCTAAGAAAAGCAGGTTACAAGTTGTTCTACTCACTCACATTATAGTCAGTAAGTCAACAAAGATAGGTCTGACTTTCCAGTTTATGCTGTCATTTTCAAATGTCATCAGCAATCTCTGTTTCTTAAAGTATTATGCATAGCTGGTTTTAATTTCTGATAAATTCTTGATTGTACAGATAATTTTTAATACTCTAAAATATTTCTCTCTCTAAATGTCTTGCCCTTGATGCAGGAAATTTGTAACCACTTGAGGGTTTTATTTAAAATATTGAAATCATTTCTATGGCAATGCATTATTACAATAATGACAATTTGTCCAAGGGTCAAGAAGCACTAAAGTCTCAGAAGAAGGGATGTAGTAGGATGGTTTGAAAGTTAATAGAAACATCTTTAAAGTATATAAGGAAGAAAATAGATAAGATCAAATATACCTTAATCTCCAAGTTCATTTTTATGTTGGTTTAGTTTTTACAGGAATTAAGAGAAAGAAAAGCTTTAATTAAGAAGAGATACACTTGCAACCTGAGAACCAAATTTTTCTTTCATGTTAATCAGATAAGGTTTCCATGATAGCCATGTTAGAAAAAGCTGGGATTTCACCAGAGAATGTACATTTCTGTCTCTCTGTCCCTACCCCATCCCTGAATTCTTTTATCTCCATTCTAGAGTGTCCCCTTCCACTAGAACAAACGGTTCCAAGTAAACAATTAGAACATATAATACTTAGTAATAACAGCAGTGGACTGGAGCAAAGAGCCACTAGCAGCCGCCATATTAATAGAATTTTTCTATGCTCACCTTTTGTCAGGCTCAGCAAAGAGTAAGAGGAAGCACTTTGTGCTGACCTTACCCTCTAGGGCTGCCCTAACGTGCCCCAGCAGCAATGACCCTATAATCTGTTGAGCTACTGAGGAGTGCTCCCTTCTGCCCCAGATCACTGTTAAGGGGTGGTCAACTAGTTATCAAAGAACCATAGAACTAGAAGAGACCTCGAGAGGTCATCTGCACCGAGGCAGGACCTAGACTATCCCTGACAGCTGTTTTTCCAATCTGTTCTTAAAAGCCTTCAGTGATGGAGATTCCAGCCTGTTAGTCCTTTGGGCATCCTTTGGGCTATGCCAGCCCTTACTTTGCCTTGCAGGTTAACAGTAGGTGTACCCCAATCCCCGAGCCCTTTGAACTGTTCCCTTGTAATGTCAAGTGCCTCATACAGTGAACACGCATAGGAATATTAAGTCTTCTGTTCTCCAAGGGAAGAGTGAACACACCAGCTTTAAATGATTCAATTCATTTATAGACTATCACAGCTTTAAATGATTCAATTCATTTATAGACTATCACAGCACAGATATATTTATAGTGAAAAACAACGTTTATTATCAACGGTTTAAGAGTCAAGAGATAGTATGAAAGGAAAATGGAAACAAAAGGATTACATATAAAACAATCATAAAAAATTTCTAGAAACTAAACTTAACAGGCTAACCTTCACAATCTAAAAGAGGTTTCTTTCACCCAAATGTCCTTTAGAGCATTTCAGCCAAGCGTGGCTGAGATCCCATTTTCATAAATGTAATCACAAAGCCTGACTACTTTCTAGGTGCAGGATAAAGGGATGTCTTCTTTGATGTCTCCTCATATTTCACAAAGTTCATTTTTTGTATCTCACAGTCAGGATGGCCCCTGGCAGCTCATTCTCCAGTGTGCTTCCTCTCTCTTGATTTCTCATCCTCCCCATCAACTTTGTATATAAATGGAACTTCCATTGTGCAGCCTTACAATGCTTAATTTATGTATGGACTCAGACGGGTGATTAAACATCTTTTGTCTGGCAGAAGCCTGTTTGTCACCTCTGCCTTGCTGTAGACTTTAGGAACGTATTTTAGTACGCATACACAAATCCTTACATATTATCTGTACATACATTTCACAACAACATTAGTGATGGGATGTGACTCCAGCTTTCATGTAAACCTCACATGATATTCTTTAGAGAACCAGAATGTACCAGGATGAAATGGGGGGGAGGTTAAGGAGGGTTGAGCACAAGTAGGGACACACATCTTGAAGAACCATAGTTACTGCACAAGCTGAGTAACCATTTCTTCTTCAAGTAGCATCGTTATGGGTGCTCTGTTGTAGGTGACTACCGAGCAGTTCCCTCTAAAGCAGAGGGGGCTTTGAAGTTGAGTCCAGGACAGAAGAAAGTATGACTGAACTAAATACAGTATCAGAAGCAGACATACGAGTTATGGTACAATGTTTAGTGGATATATGTATGGAAGCCCAAGTAGTAGCTTTACAGATTTTAATAACAGGCACATTCTTGAGTAAGGTCATAAAAGTGGCAATAGACATTGTAGAATGAGTGCATATATTTGAAGGTAGTTGAATATTGGGAGACTTGTAATAAGAGCTAACATAGCCTCATATCCACTTGGAAAGTCTCTGGTTAGAGTTTGCTGATTCTTTTGACCTATCTGCTAGCAAGATGAATAACTTGTGAGTCTTCCTGAAGGGCTTTGTCCTATCTAGACATAAGGCCAGGACTTTTCTGACATCAAGGGTGTGCAGCAGTGCTTCCTGGTGATCTAGATATGATTAGGAATGGAAGACAGGAAGGTGAATGGGCTGATTGATATGGAATTTGGAGAAAACCTTAGATAAGAATTTGGGTTGGGGCCACAGCATGACCTTGTCCTTAAAGAACACTCAAGGAAGGGGGTATGCCATCAGGCCCCTATTTCTCCAACCAGTTGCACAGACATAATGGCTACCAGGAACACTATCTTGATTGACAAATGGAGCAGTGAGCAGGTAGGTAGCCAGCCAGCAGTTGTCTTGTGAGGCATTTAAGGACCAGATTAAGGTCCCATACTGGAGTAGGGTGTTGGCTTGGTGGATAGAGCCCTCTGAAACCCTCTGAAGAATCACACTGTGCTTGGGTGGGCAAAGACTGAATAGCCCTCAACTGGGGGTGGAAAGTCATAATGGCTGTTATGTGGACTCTTACGGAGTTTATCAATAGACCTGAGGTTTTCAGAGATGGGGCATAGTCCAGTATATCCAGAAGCAATGCAGTCATCAGTGAAACTTGCCTGCGGTCACACCAGCTGGCAAATCAAGTTCATTTCTGAGAATATGTATAGCAAGTAGATTGTTTCCTGCTACATAATAGCACTCATTTTACATCTGCCGAGCAGGCTGTCTCTAATCCCATGAGCCATTGATCAACCATGCTATGAGATGGACAGCAAGATTGGGATGAAGAATCTTCCTGCCTTCCTGGGAGAGGAGAAGAGGAGCAGCATGAAGAATGATTTAGATTCCTGTAGTAGCTTGTCACCAAACTCAGACATCTTGTGTCACCCATGGTAGTCATATTTAGAAAGTAGTGGCTGGTAGTCGGTAAATCTGAGCCGGAGATTGGCGGAGAAGTAGCTCTTCTTCCCAAAGAGATCCAAGTGCTTAGGAAGCTTTTATTTAGAGTTGTTCTGGAGCTCTCTTGTTTCATTCATTCCAGGGTGCCATCCCCACCAGACAGCCAGGTGTGTGATAAGTATAAAAATACTCAGATCCTGAACAGGGCACCAGATAACTTCTATTTGCCTTCCAAAATGTCAGTGGAATAGATGTTGATGTCTGACATAAAAGTTGCATAGGTTCTAATAGGCCCCCATTGACTAGCGTAGCCAGTCTTTCTAGCATTAAGGAGTGCAGGATGTCTAACAGTTTGTGCAATTTCTCTTGCAATGCTGTGACTGGTATCTCTAATGTGTATGCCATTTGACAAAGGAGATCCTGAAAATTTTTGGAATCATTAGGATATCAGGGTGTAGCTGGGACCAGAGGCATAGGAGACATGTAAGAGGGGACTTAGAGAGTACATGGATAAGCCCTCTCCACTGGCTTCAGAGGAAGAAGGAATACTCCTCTTCCAATGGTGGAGCAGATCTGGCCTAGGTTTCAGGGTGAGACCTGGGGATACTTCTTGTTAGTACTGAAGATGTATCTGGTACCAACCCTGTGGTGGCAGTCAGTTCCCAGGAGGGTATCTTCACTACTGAAGACAACAGTTGTGACTTGAGGAGGGTGATTACTAGATTACTCAGTGCTATTAATCTTGGTTCACAAAAGCTCAGTACAATTAGCATTAATGGAGTTAGTACCAGTACAGAGGGACCAGAAGCCAGTACAGACAGTCCTGAAGCTAGTTCTGCAGAGTCCGTGCTGGAGACAATGTGAAGCTGCTCTTTAGCTGGTACCAAAGTAGAAAGAGACTGAAATCTTTATGGGTACCAGAGCAATGCACCTGGATATTTGTCTCTGGGGAAATCATTTAATTTCTTTGTGCCTCAGCATCCCATCTGGAAAATAAGAACAATGCTAACCAATCTTTGTGAAGTGTATTGAGAGACCTATGAAGAAAAAAAAAAAAAAAAGCTATGGAAGTGCTTGACACTGTTATTCAGAAAATCCACAAGATAAATTAAAACAATTAAAAATCAAAAACTAATGTCAAGGATAAGAAAAAATGCAAGCTGAGGAGATAATGTAAATTATTCTGGGGACCATCTTAGACCCAGTTAGCCCAGAACTGGGACAGGGGCAGAAAAGTGATCTTTTCAATCCCTTCTTGTGCTGCAGTGTAGTCAACCATAGTAGAGGACTGTTTCCAAAGAATGCTCTTACTAGACTTGGTAATGCCTATGAATTCTAACCAGTTAGCAGGTAAATATGCTGCAATAAATCCTACTATATATTTACAGGAGGTAAAACCAGCACAGTCACAAGAGTACAAACAAAACTATGAATTTTATTCTGCTGCACTGTTCATTTATTGCAAATTGTGTCTGATAGCACAGATTGGGAATAGTGCCTATTCATATTCAATACATTTGAATTAAGAAACTCTTGAATTAATTTACATTCTGATTAATAACTATAACTGACATTGAAAATCAGATAAGTAACAATCTTCACATAAGACAGCAACTACTTAATAAAGAAAAACGGAGATTTTTTTGTTCACTTTCTATCACAGTTTTCATAGTACCGTTAACTAGAAATGATTGCACTGAAAGCTTTCACACGCAGTATGTAGCAAAAAATAACTTTAATGGAAGGCAAAGAAACTTTTATTAAAAATCTATTTACCTTCTACCACTTTTGACTAAAATCTCACATCTATATCATTGGAACGGAAAGACAAATTTACCAGTCAAATTCAACCACCGGTATCTGAACAAGATTTCCCATATAAAATCATTATGTGCTATTATGTACATTATGACTATACTCAGTCATAATTATTCAGATAATACACCACTCTGCACAGTACACTGAAACTTTAGGCATACTTTGCATGGTATACTTGCCATCAATAAGCTTACTTTACTCAACCACAAAAATATTAATACAGCATTACGGTTAGCAAATTAGGCCATGATCCTGCATACAATTAAGCATGACTGCAGGGCTTTGCAGGGTTTTTATTTTTTTAATTTGGAAAGTGGTGAAAAGGCCTTTCCTCAGTGGGAACAAGCCAACCTGAATATTTTAAACTTTATCTGTTTTTGAGTGGTATGTGAGACACATTTATTTAAACTGAGAAAGTATATTATTTTTCAGTTTTCTAGAACTCAGAAACAGCTGACAGATTTTGCTCAACATGTCTATTAAAATTCACCCCTGGGCTAAGATGAAGCATAAAAAAATTCAACTCAAAAGGTGAATTTTAAAAAAATGATAAACATTGAAATACCTGATGTAACCTTGACACCCCTGCTCCCACTATAACACTGACTTCAGTTTTGTAATCTATTACTTTAACTATCAATCAAGTGCCATTTTTCTTCACGAAGTGCTACATTCTGATTCACTAGGATGAAATGGCATGGATAGCTTTTTTTCTTCTTGTTTTAATAACCATTGTATCCTAAAGTACAAATCTGAAGTGAGGGGGATTCACCTGCTCACAAGAAAAATCGTGTGTCATTGCAATATTTGCTACCTCTAAAATTGGCAAACTTTTATTCTGAAATAAAAAGCAAGGTGTGTTTTGCCTTCCTTGCAAGCGCAATCAACCTTGCCATCAATGAGATGAGCCCTTTCTGGCATAACCAGAAACTTCCATGATTGGCTGTTTTTACTGCATGATTTATATTACTTACTGCAGGTTAACTTGCATATAGCTTTGCTGTTCACTTCCTGGAACCCATCAAATTTGCTCCTACTGTGCTATTTTATGGACCACTACGTTTCACAAATCAAAGATTCAATAGTCATAGTGAAGAATGACAGCTGATTTTTTTCCTTAAGGATAATACATTTTTTCTTCAAGGATGTGACATTTCCTTTCTTCACAAAATAAAATGATGCTGATCAAAAGAGAACTTTATCACATTCGAAGCATAAAAGCCCAAGCAAGACAAGAGATCACAAACATGACACAAAAAAGGCTTTGTCTGCATGAATAGATGCACTTTGAAAAGGAACAGTGTATTCATCCAGTTAGCATGTGCTGTGCCTCACAGCATGTGTTAGTTGGTTTGGGGCTTCGTCAAGGTCTCTCCATAACAGACCCCACACAATCTTAGGTCTGTGGGGTGCTGGCTACAAACATTTAAGAAAATGGGCTCCCAAATCCCTATGTCTCTCCTCAGTGATCCTGAGCATCATGGCAAACCCACTATTGTTTGGAATGGCTGATTCCTTACATAGGCAATGCAACAGTTTTTGTGAGGTTGAGAAGGTAGAAGCTTGCTGACCCACCGAGCAGCTGCATTTCTGTTATCTTTGCGCAAAGCAAGTGTCAATATAGACTGCTTGCTAAACTCCTTCCCACAGAGGTTAAGCATATCAACTCTATGACCTTTCCTGTCCTTCATTGATCCAGACCTTGTGATCTATGCCAGAGAACTATGCTCTGATGCAAATAGGCCACTATTTAAAAAAAAAAAAAAACCAATGAGGCTATAGCATTTTTCATTTCTTTACAAACTCTTACAATAATTTTAACATTAAATGATTAGATATGTTAAAAAAGCATCTCGAGTCCAAGTTATTCTGTTCCTTTTACCCTGAATAACTGTAATGAAAACACGTTGATGTCTGATTAATATTGTTGCCCCTTTCCTGAGAAGTAACAGTTTTGGAGACCTTGCAGAGAATGATAAAGACGTATTGAGGACCTAGCATATGTTCTTGTGTCATTTATTTATTTACAGACAGTAATAATACCTGTTTATCTTGAATAGAAGTGGCCAAAACAGCACACAGGCAGTTCCAGTTGCAGAAACCCCAACTGAGTCATTTTATCCAGGTCTCTCCCTCCCAAACAAAACAGCTCCCTGACATACCTCTGTGACCTATGTTTTTTTCATCGTTCTCTTAGAACATGGTCTGTTATGTGACCATCATGTCTCCTCAGTCCAGAGTCACATGGCTCCCATTGTTTTCAATACTAGGGCTGGTGATGAGGACATGACAAGAAGAAAACACTAGAACTGGTAAAAATAATAATAATAATAATAATAATGGGGAAAACATCCAATGCATATATCCCAGGGGAAGGGGTAGAAGAGGCAGCCTAAGGCTGACTACAACTAACATGTTTTAAAGCTATTAATCTGCCCTCACTAGTGTTTAATATGTTACCTATAACATATTAGCTAACACATTTTCCTAGTCTGGAGGTAGCCATGGTCTATGAAGAGTTTCAGTTCAAGAACTTAGAGATCTATGATTCATAACATGCATTTTTTTTTAACAACCTTGTAGTAACATTAATAAAACTTTCTTGAATTTGACTGATAAGAATGCCAATTCAATACTACTTTCCTTTGAACACATCACCATTAAAGAGGAAATCTAATACAAAGTCCATTATTATATATGTATTAATTATAATCCAAACAAAGCCTCTCAAAAATGGCCATTGCAGAAGGAAAACGTATGCTACATTATTCACCAGGCAGCAATATTTGAAATATTTTTTATCGTGTTCTAACACTCAACATTGTTGGAAGCCAATCAATAGAGTATGGCAGGATTAATATTACACATTGTAAATACAATATAGAGATTATAATGTAATTTCACAGCCTTTGGTGACTTAGTAAAGTACTGTGGTATATAGCACAGCAACAAGCATTCATTTCATACACAGATTTACAGACTACAGGAGTCAGGCAGGCACATTTATCCCTTGCATTTTACACATGAAATGCACAATCAAATAATTGTTTCTATTGTAAATGACTTAAGAAGCCCTGATACAGATCCTAAAACACACTGCAAAACATGTTTACTGTACAGATTACTAAAGGTTTCTTCACAGTACGTAATTTTTATCTGCATTTTATAATACATTTCCTTACTGCACCACACAGTACTTATGTTCGCTGCAGAATACTGCAGTAACAGTAAACCTTTCCACAGATCTACTGTATCAACTCATGTGCCAATGTTTCCTATTAACTGATCTAAGCCTGGCCTCAATCTTCTTTTAATATTGAGAGAGAGAAGGGAGGACTAGGGTGACCAGATGTCCCAATTTTACAGGGACAGTCCCAATATTGGGGCTTTGTCTTATACAGGTGCCTATTAGCCCCACTCCCTGTCCTGATTTTTCACACTTGCAATCTGGTCACCCTAGGGTGGAGGGAAGGAGGATTCTTTAACAGCATTTAGTACCTGGTTTATGGATAAAGAGAAGCCTTCATTTTGAACATTTTCTAGAAGTGCAACTAGAATCTTTTTTTTTTAAATCTGATTTTTCTACAGGTATTACAAGTGAAAAATATTACCTAAGGTTTGCAAAACTGTCTGACAGAGGGATGATTCTTTCATTTCCTTGTTTTTCCAATTGTGGTTTGGTGGAGAGGGATGCTATGAGCGAATCACTAAAAGAAACAAAATGTTTGAATAGTAACCTTTCAAACCTAAAACAAAACTTTAATTCCAACTAATTTATCTGGGGTCCAATGGCTGCCATCTATTTATCATACTGACAGACTTTTTTTGCATGCGGTCTTAAAGTATCTAATTACTTTGTAACACTGCCATGTTCCACATTCCCAATCAAATGAATTCAGAGGAGAACACAGTATTTGTCTGTAATCTCCAACTGATTCAAAGACTGTTATCTCAATATTAGCTGAAATACTGATTTTCTTCTGGGAGTTAGAGTTTCACAGCAGTCAACTATTGCATAGTAGTTAAGATGTAAAGTCTGTTGGCAGATCCATCTTTGTAACCAATGTACTTTGGCTCTGGAACTCTCCCTATGTTTAGTGCAGTTTGTCAAAGACAAAAATAAAATGATTGTGAGGCAACAGCAGTGAATGTATCACAGACCATCCAATTTGATTATTTGAAAGTCTTGATTTTGTAAGAAAGGATTAAGGATTGATGCCAGCTGGATAAACATAATTCCTAAATTACACACACACACACACACACACACACACACACACACACACACACTTCCTAAGTTACACACACACACACACAAGTATGATGGCAGAAGAAGGCAGTAGCCTGAATAACATGCATATTAATCATTTATTTTATTTTAAATGCATTTAATACCTTAAATATTTTCTCAACTCTGTTTCTGGTTTTATCTGGAACTAGTATTCCAATAAAACCAATTTAGAAAAAAATAAAACAAAACATTAAACTATAAAAAATATTTTGAAAAAAAAAAAAACTGGGATTTTGAATGTGTTACATGTGCTTTGGATTCCAAGCAAATCCCAAAAAAACAGAAAACTGTTGGTAACCACTGTATTAATTTAACTGGCCATAAGGAGGTTACTAACACGAGCTATGCTTCTGTGTCTACTTGACACTTTGCTCTCTCTCACATTCTTTCTTACATCTGTTCACTTCAAGGAGTATAGCTAAGTACTTAACAGAGCAGAAATTTTACTCAATGGGTGTGTTACCATCAATTTTAATGAGAGCTGGATCAAGCCCTTGGTCTTTTACTTAGACTTTTACTCAAAATTCCACATTCATAGGTATTCACCAAAACTTAAAAATTCCAAAAGAAAGTTATGAGTTTTAGAACTCTTGTGACCTTTTTTGGATTGATTTTCATACAGATACAGACAAGGAAAAGGACAAGGGTAAATGACTTTGTGCACATATTTCCAAATACAGCATGCTTCATGTGGCCTCCAGTAGAATTATTCAGTTTTACAACTTCTCAAATCTGCAAAATCAGAAAATACAATTCCAGATAATACTACAAACATAGCATGTTGGGTGGGGTTAACAGTAATAAAATAGCAGAAAACATGCTTGAATAGGGACAAGAGGGAAGAAGAGTGCCAGTGGGGGAAGGGAAAAGAGGAGTCGTTAGGTTAAATAAATGTCTGGCATTCTTTGAGCCAACTCAACTTTTTTTTATCCAAATGTACCTAGAAATGGGATCAGATTTCTTCAAATTCATATACTTGCTCTCTATGGTGATAACCTATTTGTTCTTTGACTGCTGACTCAGACAGGTCGAAATACCACTGCTGTATATTGGGCATAAGCCTACTTTTCCATTTCTGTAAAATCATAGGCTTGGTGATCATTGCAGCCTCAAGAATGAAAGTCTTTGTGGCAAAGTCAAACCCATTTTAGCTGGTACATATAGGATATAATTTTGTCAAGGGCTATTATATTTTCTTCACATTCCTTCCTATTGCTAAATGTGAATCTAATAATTCTACCACTCAAAAAGGCCTTGAGCATCTCTCTCAATAGTCTCCTAGAAGATGCTGAGGGTGTGCTTATCTCCAAGGACAGGCCAATTTCTTTTTCAATACATTTTTTAAATAAAAGTGAAGAATTAAATCTCCATCTACATGGCTGTTTCTTACCTGGATCTGTTGCTATTCGAAGAGTTATAGCGGCATGAACAGAGACAGCAATTGTATAAATGGAGGAATCAATAAACAATTAACCAAGTGCTTGGAGTACAACAAGAAATCTATATGGGAATAGGACCAAAATATCAGAGGAAAATATGAATAGTCCTTACTCGTTGGAGGTATGAACCACTGGTATCACATAGTCCTAAATATTCAGTGTGCAGTTCCAGAGCCATTCTGGTTTTGGCTGGTTTATGAACCTCGGGTGAGATCTGTTCGCAAAAGAATCAACCACTTATTTAAAATTCCCAGAAATCACAGTAAAGATATGGGGTGCTACATATAATTTAGTTTAAAAAAAAAAAAAAAAAAAAGATTTCAGGATACTCAAGATTAGCAATGATTTGTTCAGCTCCATTTGTGGTGACTTTAAGGATTAAAAATCTACTCTGATAGTCTGCAAGTGACTCATATTGTTACTGCCAGTGCTTTATGGAAGAATATGGCTAGCCCTTGGGATTAGGTAAGCAGCAGCTAGACACTGCTTTTCTTACTTAGTCACACACTAATTTAGCAGCCTCATCTGTGGTCAAGTCTGTCTCCTGCAGAAGCACAACATCTGCCTTTGCACACTTCAGTAATGAGTTGTTTTTTTAATTTTTAGTGATGCATTAAGTCCCTTTACATTCCAGGAAATAAAACAGATTCAGGGCTATTTGGCTGTCCTAAAGATTATTTTTGTTGTGTGATCTTATAAACAAGGGTGATTGAATTTTTGTGCCATTTGCTATATTGCATTTCATCCTACTCCCCACTCAGAATCCCAAAAGGGTGGGAGAGTTTATGATTGAAATGCCTCAGGCTATGGCTACACTGATGGCGGCAAAGTCGCCGCCATGAGATCGATTTCTCTGGATCAACTGAGCGGTCAGTGAAGACCTGCTCAGTCGATCCAGAAATCGTCGTACTAAGACCAGCTTCACAAGTGGCGTAGCACCACATCAACGGGAACTTGGTTCCCGTTGGCGCAGTGAAGTGAAGGCAGCATGCAGAAGAGAAGCAGAGACGTTGACGGGAGTTATGCAAGTTTTTTGTGTAGCGTGCGTAACTCCCGTCGACTGCCGCCGAATCTTGGTGGTAAGTGTAGACAGGGAATCAGACGCTTTTTCCACAGATTTAGGATTACTTTTCCAGATGCTCATCACTTGCTGGACTTCCAGGGAATAGCATGGGGGCAGAAGAATTGGGGGCAGATGTCAGTATTAGTTACAGTCACCTGCAGACGCTTGATGCAAATAAGAGTCATGTGAGGTGTAATATTTGAGAGTGTGGCTGGTCTAGAAACCAGTGGCACCGAGTAGGGAAGAGTGGGGGTGACAAAGAATTGTAGGAGAAGGCAAGAAGAGCACGACAAGGCAGGTTAAAGCCAACACGAACACACATAACCCTTGACCTAGTGCAAAGCTTGACTGGCTGCCTTCAATGTGTTTAGTTGGGCACCACAAGCCAACTCTAACCCAAGTGGTATCTCACCACTCCCCATTTAAAAAGTAAATCACAACATAACAGCAGCAAGTGTCAAACACTTAACACTATTCACAAAATTAACCAATCATACGTTCTGGAGGAGTTGGACCAGAGAAATGCACCATCCAAGCTGGATGCTCTGTTGATACCCACTATTTAAATTATATTTTCTAACAGGCATCTTATATTTCCCATTACCACAAAGAAGCACATCATAAGGAGACAGAAAGGGAGCATATAATCAGCAAATACGATATTTCTTAACCTAATATGTTGAGGATATGCCTCAATATATGTATTATCCCCCAATCCTACCCTTTTCAGTTTGGCAAACTGAACACTGATGTACTGGTAATGCAACTCATGTCCCAAGTGAGACGTATGTTGTGGGGATTTTTTCCCCATGGCTAAATGCCCCTCCTCCCCCTTTTGATTTAAGCAAACAAACATTCAGTTTCTCTTCCCCATATTACATGGGCATATAACTGACAGGGGAGAAATCCAACTGCTCCCAGAAATTATAAATTTCTGCACCAAAGAGCACAAAAAATCCAATCAGCAAGTGACTCCTCTAAACAAATTTCATACTCCCATGTTCATATACTAAGGGTCTGAGCTTATAGATGATGCTAGGGTGTTAAAAAGGGCTGAAGAAGTTGAGGGGGGCATACAAGAGGAGATGGAAGGGAGGACAGATTTGAGAAGTAGGGGACGGAGTAAGAAGAAAGGATGGGGACAAAGGACTGCAAAGGAGATGGTGAAAGGGCTAAGCAGAGGCAAAGGAGCACGAGGTGATAGGGAAGGCAGAAATCAACCCATGCTGGACCTCTGTGCTCCTCCACTGGCCCATGGGGGGTACAGCTACATCACTCAACTCCTTTGCACCTTTCCAAGACATCCTGCAGGAAGGAGAGTCATCTCTTGTCCTTCCAGCAAAATATATCAAGCTGCAGGACTTTGAAGAACTCCATTGGTGAGACATAACACCACAGAAGAGTTTCACAATGGCACCAATTTAAAAAAATGGAATTTGAGTCCTAAATTCCTGTGGAGCAACAGGGAGCTGCACCTCCCTCAATGATCTCTTTGGCATATGTTGGTGCTGAGCCAACATACAGGCCTTGTATAACCACAAACTAAGGGCTCATATTGATCTGTCCATTTACGGATGCTGTCAAATGTTTCTCTAATTCCCCAACACAAATACAGGAGCAAAGGTACTAAATATTGCTAGTACGCAATTTAATAAATCCTTTCCACAGTCAGTTCACCCTTATGAGATTAATTTGGGATGAGGTGTTCCCTTAACTCCCCTGCTGGGGCACTTCATATTCAGTCTTTTGATGAGAATTGATATAGGTGTCCCAAAAGTTAATGAAGTTTGGAACTAAATAAATAAGTTAGTCAGAGTCATTGGATACCTTCATATGTGCAAGAAAGGCAGACGAAACAATTGGGAAATAAACTTGCTGTAAAACAAACAAGTACTTAGTTCACTGCAGGTTATTTAAAAAATAAAAATATCCCACAACAACAACAACAAAACCAACTGTTTCTTATGACTTTTGAAACAAATAGACATCACCAACTTTGACATAGCACTGAGCTGGAAACTTTATAAAACATCTGAGCCCTCGCCGCTTGGCAAGTTCCCTAGCTCTTCTAAAGGCTCTCTATTCAACCATATTGTCACAGGGCAGGATTCCCTCACCCTGGATTCTTAGGTGCAAACAGTCCTCACTCACTCCCATGTAGGTTCAATACTGTCTGCTTTATTTACAATCTGCTACACAAGTGCTTCTTCCTGACAGTATAAGGCTTCTTTTTACCTTCTCCCCAAAAACAGGGTAAGATGAGTAGGACAAGGTAGAAGGGGGTTGCGGGAACAGGGGAGAGAGACTCATCTTCCTGAGATCATGGCCTTTTCCAGCCCTTTCTTCCAGCCGGCTCTTGCTGTCTCTTTTATCTGTCCCCAGCAGATGAGCTAAATCACCTTGTTAATTGTTTAATCATCCATTCCTTAACCAATTATCTCCTCCATCTGGCCCAAGGGGGTACATTGCAAAGTGCACAGTGATGAGTTAGCCTTAAGCTACTCACACTCCATCACACACATCTTTTGCAAAATCTTGAAAAATCATTATCATACTTTGTGGTCTCCACAAAAACATGGGGGTTTTTTTGGGGTGGGAGGGTGAGGAGGGAGTGGTTGGGGTTTTGTTTGTATTTGTTTCACAAGCTAGCTGCATTTTTCCCCTTATACAGTAAATCTGAGATATCTGACAATCAATAAACAAGGTTTGGCATTTGAGGTTGGCTTAGGAATCAGGGACCTATGTGTTCTATCTAAATCAAAATTTAAAATCATGTGGCAGGCTGAGCATCTCTATAAAGGACCTGGGGGAGCATTCTAGGGGTCGGCCTTTTTCTGCTCCTTCAGGTTCTGCTATAATTCTCAAATGGTTCTGTCAAGACCTTCCCTTAAGGTCTCCTACTTTTGATGTAAGATAAGCAGACAGCCTTTGTACCTGAACTTTCAAGAAAGATATTCTCCATTCTTCTCCACTCACCCATCCTGTCAGTGCTTGCAGAGAGGAGTCAATCAAGATAACAAATCATTTGCATTGTGGCCTTGATATCTAATGTATTTGCAGCAACTTTCTTCAGCAGAGCTAAGAGACACATCAGCCAGTGGGATGTCTCTATTCTTCTGGTCTTTTAGCCACATACAAACCCCAAAGCAGACAAATCTTCATCTGCTGACATTTCAGAGATTTTGGGGTACCTATTCCTTTATTGGGAGGGTCAACTGGGGGCTCAGGATGCCTGATAGCAGTGGATATTAGGATGTGTAAGGGGTTCCTCTGCTGCAACTCTTCTGCTTCCGTTCCCTTCTGGCCAATAAAGGACTCGAAGACCCTTCGGTTTGCAGTCATCAGTACTTTATTTACAAGGTATATGTGAATTCCCACCACCTTACAGTGCCTCGTTTCAGCCAGCAGTTTATGTGGCTGTTCAGGGAGATAGGCAAAGCCTCCATGCTCCCTTCCCCTCTCTCTCTGCTCCCTCTTCCCTTCTGGGCCAGCATATAAACCCTGCTGAGTAAGTGGGGTAGCTGCTGCCCATTGCCTGATCAAGCCTGGCAACTGCTCAGCCTGCATAGGCTGACAGCTGCCTCCCCTCAGGTAATCAGGCCACCGCCCAGCTAATCAGCTCTGCTGTCCCTCAGCTATAGACGCTGGAGTGACAGGTGGCTGGCCAAAGGGTCACCCCCAGCACCCTGTTACAGGATGGCTTTGGAGTTCAAGGGATCTGTTTCTCCATGTTATGTAACACGCCCTGAAGTCCCAAGTTTTAGAACTCTTGAGGAAAGAAAAACCCTTCTATGACTGGATTCTGCTGGATGTTTCTCTTTTTGAAAATGAATTTTGATTTGATTATATTTGTGAATATTTCCTGAGGTTTTTTTGGAACGGGGGGGGAGGGGGAGGAGGGTTGTAAACATTCAAGAATTTGGGCTTTTCTAGAGAAAAATACTTGTGAAAAGTGAATCGTTAGCTTGAATGCTTGCCAAAGGCATATTTTGAATAGTATGATATACCGTAAACACTGCAATTCAATAGATGTTTGCTACATAATTCATAGGGTACTGTTCCCTTCCCTGATTGGATGGCTTATGCAACTAAAAGTGCAAATTGCGATTATTAAAATCAAATATTCACTTAAAATATATTGTGCAGCATAGTTTAGTTACACATCTAAGATACAGCACAAATTGTGAACTACAGTTGATTTAATTGTCACATTAAGAATGTAATCTGAACGTATTACGTAAAAGTAAAGAGCTATCCATTGCAAAAATTCACAAAGTTTTTTTAATAATAAATGTGTGTGCTTTAGGAATTGCGCATACACAATTCACAGACAAAGAGATGCAGCTTTTTCTCTGCTGTAGATAAATACTTTGAGAAGGGCTAACGTCTCATACTTGAACAACCACAAAATAAATCAATAAAATAATTAATTATATGTAAATGAGAAACTTTTCCATAAACAATTCTTATGCCTCAGCAGAGGATTATTGTCCTTACATAAAATTCATTTATTCTTGGCAGAAAAGTAGACTCTCTCCATACACAAATTCTTGCTGTTTAATTTAGTAAAACTTAAATTATAAGACTCAGCACATTCCCCCTTATCTCTTACTTGCTAAGTCATACACACATGGAATTTGGGATATGATTGTTTGGTACCTCACTACTTTTCTGATTCAATGTCCATTGAAGTCAGTGAATTTCCTTTCCATTGGTTTCAATGGGTATTAGATCAGGACTCATTTGCGGCCAATGCTAATTAATAAAGATGTATGTGTTTAGGGGGTTGTTTAAATTTTCTAAGAAATAATTTCCAATGAAAGACCACGGGATCTGATTTCAAACACATACGGAAGCCTTATTTTAACCTAGAAGACTAAACTTTTCAAATTTCCATGTCAAGTTCAAATATAAAGTGGGAACAAAACACTCATGTATGTTATGTACATACATTACTTTTACTATATACCCCTTTGCTACACAACTATGCTTAACTTCTATTGCACATGTTAATATTTTGGTTTTCAAATATCTATTTTAAGTATTGCTGTATTTACTGTTAAACATAAACAACTGTAAATAGCATAGAAAACATCTTCTGAATTTTAATAAGATAATTACTATTGTTCTGAAAATCTTTACAATTCTGCCTTAAATAACTAATTTTGTTTTCATTAGTTCACTTTTTTCCTATAATGAGTGCAGAAGTCATACAGTTAATCTTATGTTTTAAAAAATACAGACATACATTTATTTTGATTTGTACTCAGAGTTTATCCTTAGTGGGTACTTTACAAAGTCAATTTAAATAAACAAAGGCAAAAATACAAGATAAAATTGAAAATATACATAATATTTGCCCTGAAAATAGACAAACATTTAAAAAAAGCACATCTCTGCTTAACCACTCTCTTAATTCTCAAAGCACTCATTCCTTTAACAAATAGAAGGAAATAATAAGCTTTGCAATATGGCAGGTAAATAAATAAGTCTAGGGTTTTGTGGAAGAGGGGAAGAGTTCCAGAGTCAAGGAAACCACAGAAAATGCCTTGCCCATCACCCCACTCCTATTTAAAACAAAGGCACTCTAGCTTGGATGCCTGTATAGATTTCAGCTACAGCACTTTCATACAACAAAAGGTCATTCCCTTATGTTATGTTCCCTTAAACCATTTATATCTTCCTAGGCCAAACAACACCTGGAGCTAACAAGCAGCCAATGAAGCACTTTTATTTCTGCTGTCAGCATGAAACTCCACTTTTTAACTGGGAAAATGCATTATGCTTTATCTTCTAAATGTAACTAACCTATGTTAAACATATCATAGGGCTTGTCTACACTTACCTGGGAGATTCGGTGGCAGTCTACCGGAGTTACACAAACTACGCAAAAATTTGTGTAACGCCCATCAACTTCTGTGCTTCAGTTCTGCGCGCCATCTTCACGGCACTGCACCGATGGGAACCACGTTCCCGTCGATGCAATGGTACGCCACTTGAGAAGGTGGACTTAATACCTCGATTTCTGGATCGACTGAGCGGGTCTTCACTGACCGTTCAGTTGATCCAGATAAGTCGATCTGATGGCAGCGAATTTGCCGCCGTCAGTGAAGTCATAGCCATAGTATATTAGGTTTGAGGTGACAAAGATATGGATCACTCTAACAAGGATCATCTCTGAAATAAATGGCTGTACTCGTCTTCCCACACATGGATTTAAAAAAAAAAATTGGCCACAATTGATTGCTAACTGAACATCGAAGGACAAACAAGGGATGGACAAGGATTTAAGAATGAATTCCGTGAGTTAGGAGCCTGCATAACAAATAGCAACCACATTCCCTCAAAAAGAGGCACTGACATAACTTCACTTACAACTGCATGCTTTACTCAACCTACCAATCTTACTTCAGTACTCTCTAGCCTGAACTTCAGCCAGCCCCAAGCCCATACATGTGCAGTGTCATCCATTATATGGTACTAGGCCAGTCAGGTGTGAATGTGCATAGGAGATAGATATCATCAACAAACAGAAGAAATCAGGTCTCCCTACTCACTCTCTAATTGCCTCATGTAAGTGATGAACAGGTGAGGTGACAATATAGAACCCTCTGACACCCTACATGAAAGAGCCCTTGAGGCACATTAACTATTGCCTAAAATTACCATCCCATATCTTTCACACAGGGATTATCACCACATCTTTATTGTTTTTGAGTGGACAAAAATATATATTTTAAAAATAATTAAAGCAAACAAACTGCTAAAGAACTATGTCCTAGAACAGTACTTGTAATAAAACAGTGATTGCATTGCTTCTGTTAATGTCTGTATTGTAAATCCTAATTTCAAGAGAATTACACTTCCAATGCAGCATACAGATGTAGGTCTCTTCAGTAATTTAGTAATCAAAGTACACAAAGCTTCTTTTTATAGTGGAGTTTTATTCAGTTTAGGACTTGTTCACACTTACAGTGCAGCTGTGCCACTGTGACACTTAATGAAGACTATCTATGCTGATGGAACAGCTTCTCTCATTGGTGTAGGTATTCCATCTCCCCAAGAGGTAGTAGCTATGTCGACAAGAAAAGCCCTCCTGTCAACATAGTACTCTCTATGGTGGGAGTTGGGTTGGAAAATGCCCACCTCTGAATGACGTAGTTATATTGACATAAGTTTGTGGTGTAGACTAGGGCTTAGAAAATGGTACTGTCCTAAGGGCCTCTTAAAATTAAAGTTTTTGGTTCATCCACATTATACTTGCACAAGGGACATTAGAAGTGTAACTTCCTCATACATCCCATCAATGTACTCAGTTCTGACATGTAGGAAAGACCTCTGTGGATAAGAGAGCAGTTCATTCTAGAAGATCATTCAGTCCTCAACACTTCCACTGAAACTAACAAGAGCAGGAGTAATAAGTGATCTTAACTCCAGTCTACCAGAAACTAGACTAAGACCACTTCATTTCACATCGGTCAGCAAACAGATGAGTTAGACTGTAGTGTCTTTTGGTTTCTATTGACTTAGTCGGAATTTAAATTGATGACTTAGAAGTCAACTAGAGCTGAAAAGTTCATATATATCCTGAATTTTCTAGAATTTCTTAATGTAAGCCAAATACAATGCAACTTTTGAAACTTTTAAATATAGATTATTGTAAAGGAACTCCCCTTCATTAAAGATTTTGGTGCCTACATATGTGTGGTCTGGACAAGTAGCTCTCTATTGACTCTTAAAAAATAAAATTAATGACTAACAGTATTCTCCTCTTTCACAGAACAGAAAAGAATCCAATCTGAAATGTTGCTTCTTACTGTACTTTCCCTTTCATCCTAGAATATATTTTATTAACTCCGGCTTCCAATTCTACCTGCCTATATGTTGACACATCACATGTTGACAGATATATTTTCACCCTTGGAAAAAAAAAATTAGTGAGAACCATGTATTTTCTATTTTGTCACCATGCAGAGCAGAGCTAAAAGTGAATAAACTGTTTCTTAGGCCTTGTGATTTTTTTTTTCCTGAACAAAGGTAAAAAAAGAGGGAATTCTATCATAAGGTTTGCTGCAATAGTGACAAACAGAAAAGAAATTGCTGAATTGAAGAACAATAATTCGGATGGTCAGTGAACCAAACAATGTAGTGTTATGTAGACTGTTCTGTAAACATATTCTCTCATCCTCTTGTGGCTGAATCTACTCTCTCTCAAATCTAAACCACATGTACTATCATCTCCATTTCTTGGTTATGCAGAAGCGTGCACTCTCTTTAAATCTACACACACACTTGCATAGCCATATATTTATCAATTTGATTGCTTACATGTTTTACTAAATGCCAATATGGCTTATGTAATGCTAATATGTCATATTAATATGGTACTCACATTAAAGGATCTCACAAACATAAAAAATATCAATTAATTAACACATTGCATGTCTCACAAAGGTAGCTATTATCCTATTTTACAAATCGAGAAACTCAAGTACACATGGATTAAGTGACTTGGATATGGTCACAGGGGACATCTCTGGCAAGGCAGGAACAGAACCCAGATTTCCTAAATTCAAGCCCTATGCCTTAAACTGTTTCTCCTAGGTATTTTAGAGTATTAAAACTACATTAAGAGTATTGCATTTATTTCAAAACCTAGTTGCTTTAAGATTTATTTATCCACCCATTGTGGTCTATGATATAAAAACAAATTTTAGACAATTTTTCTAATGTTGTGTGCAATCAAGAAATTTAAAGATGGAAAAGGTCATGAGTTCTTCACCACTATCTATTCTATAGGTAGAATCACAGTCCTAGTCAAGCTCATCAGGCTGTTGTGCTTGGTCCCACCATGTTGGATCTATGCACTCCTAAGATTCCGTTGGTGTGGAAAGGCTGCATCAGCGTCTCTTTCTTTGGCCTCTCTGCCATGCTTTCTGGGCATTGACTCTCTGTCTGTTACCCCTTCATGGAAGTGGGCTGCCCTTTGCCACCAGCACCAGTGCTGGCCCTCCCTGCCCCCCTCAGACACTCCAATTGACTAAGCTCACTCTTTCCCAGCGTTCCAACCTTGTGGGTACTCTGATCTACAGTTTATCTATCCAGGGACACATGACAATTGAAACACATAACACAAGATTTTGCAGATGGTTCCAAAACTAATCACTCTTTATGTTAGACAGCATAAGAAGTAGACAGACAAAACAATAAAATGCCTATACACCATTCCCTGTCTCAGTTTCCTCATCACTCTTGAGCGTTCTTTGGGAACCGGGTTAACACCTTTTTATGGTTCCAAGATCCTCCTCCTGCACCTGGCTTCTTCTCTGGACCATGGACTCTCTCTCTCCTGCTCACAGCTTCTTTCCTCCCTGGCTGGTCTCTAAGAGTGGTTCTGTGACTGAATGTACCCCCTGCATCCACACCCTACATGCTATTGTAATAATCTTTGTACAAAGTATTCCTTGTGAGGTATCATCAGAAAACTCATAATTTGCTGGTCAATATTGTCTTGATAAAATGTGTGTGGTGACACCATATGTGAAGTTATAAGATTTCCCTGTATAATGTTATTAAACACATTTCAAACCACAGCAGAAGCTGGCAAAGAGGTCTGTCTCAAAAGAATGTGTGCATTTAAGTATTAAATAGAGTCATCAAGTAGCAAGGGTAGACAAATAAACTTCAAACAGGCCAGGAAAAACAGCAGGGAACATCCTTCTCCATAGACTTTTTGTCTTCAGAATCTCAGCTGGAAATGTTTTCCAAAGGGGGCGGGGGGGAAAGGGAATACTATAAAAGGAGGGATAAATACCCCAAAGCACCCTTCCTCTCTCTCTGCCCATCAATTCACTGCACCAGAAGAAACAAAAGGAAGCAGCTATTGAACTGGGGAAGGAGTCCTGATCTAAGTAGTATGATCAGTAGGACTGTTGAATGCATATAGTGAGAAACTTCACTTGAATTTGATATAGTTTGTTAAGTTAGGCATCAGTAGCATTTTAACTTTTTTTTTTCATACAACTATTTTTGACTTTTATGCCTCATTACTTGTACTCACTTAAAATAACTTTCTTTGTAGTTAAACTTCTTATTGTTTTATCTAATCCACTGTTTTTAAATTGATGTGTCTGGGGAAATTCCATTTGGGATAACAAGATGTGTGCATATCATTTTTATTAATCAAATAATGGACTTTATAGAAGCTTGTATTGTCCAGGAGAGGGAAAGGCAGTGCAGGATGTACATTACTGGGGGAAATCTAGGACTGACTGTGTATTGGGGTCAACCTGCAGTACAACCAAAGCTGGTAAGAGCCAATGTATGGCTGGCTGGAGCACACACACAGACATTGAAGGCTGGAGGCTACAGCAGGAAAGCATTTTAACAGGCACCACAAGTTAGAGGGCGGGAGTGACACAATTATTCATTAGTCTGGATGGTACCCTGGGTATGTCACAGGTTCTACATTAGCAACTGTACATGTCCATGCATGTGATTGTGCCATAACCTCCCTATTGTCCACATGTCTGAAGACAAGTAGAGGCTGAGTAAGCTAGCATACCCAAGGGCTTTGGATAATTACATGCCTTATTCTGTGGCCCAGCCCTGTACCTGAGCCAGTTTACAGTTTGGACAGGCATACAGCGCGTGCACCAGGTCTTGCGATTCAATAGTCCTCCACCTTCATTCCTGAATTTTACCCAATCTATAAAAGTCTTTGTCCCCCCATTTTTACTGATAGTAGCATGCTGCACTGACCACCTCAGAACAGTTTTCAGCCTCACTCTTTATAGATCAATACAGGTGACAGGCACAGCAGCAAGATTTCCTTGTGATGCCAGGCGAGTAGGTGTTCATGGTTCATAACTCCCTTTGCACAGAAACATCATATGCTAGCTGAGAATATAGTCCATTTCCAATCAAACTTCCTCCCAATCCTGTAACCATATTTCAGCAAATTTCTGGTTTAGCAGAAACTCCAGCTGGGTCTTGAGGGTCAACAGAAGGATAAATCTGCTTGATCCACTTTTATAGCTGACCAAACCCCTTCATTCAGCAATATATAAACGGGTGATTAGCAGAAACATCTCCCTGGCACAGATTGCTGGATCTCCTCCAAAGGACTAGAAAACTTGAAAACCAGTATGTTCTCTAAATATTGGTCAGTCTTAAAAGAAGAATCTGCAAACTGGTAATATAGCTCTTAGAAGAAACTGGCCTCCTACCCCAAGACAATATTAATTTAAAAAAAATATTTCTTACCATTACTAGCTGTGACACAAACCAGATTAGTGAGGGGCTGTCACTGTGCCTCACACTTCTTTGCTGCTTTATCTCCCCCCAGGGCTGCTCACAAACAGCCTTCCAACATGCAGGTAACACACTGAGTGTTTGTGTGTACTTCAGTCTGCCAGTCACAGTCTGGCTTCCAGGAACTTGGATTACCACTTGCCCCAACACATTCCCACTCCTAGATTTCCTCCCCAAAACACATGTTCTGCTCTGTACAGCCTAGCAGGCCAGGTATATTAAGTCCATTGCTCCTGTAAGGGGGTCAATGTACAACAGTCTGCTACCTTAAATGAAGTTATCCAAACAATTCATAATACTGGATTAATTTAATTAAATAATAAAACAAATTTATTTAATTACAAAATGATAAATTTTAAGTGTGTAAAAGTATCAGGCGTTAAAGTTAGAAATAGTTACAAGAGAAATAAAGATAAACACTTTCTACTGCTAAACTTTACTTGATTCAAGAGGAAGTTCTTATCATATGCTCCCAGGTCAGGATCTGCTCCCAAAGCCTATAAACTGTTTCTTTTATCATCTTATGTGGAAAAAAAGAGGGCTAGATAGGGAGAACTAACTTGAAGCATTTTTGTCCGTCACTTTTATATTTCAGTTACCCTTTGAAATTGCATTTTCCTGAGGGTTACCCACAGATCAAGTTCATTCCCACAGTGAGGATGGACACAGAGTGGTGGTGAACGAGGTTCCATGCTGCTGTTTGTTAATATTCAGATCTGTTTGTTCATGTACCACTTCCTTGCCAAAGAATGGCCACTTGACAAGTGATTGCCCAACAGCTTTGATAATGCCTGGCTAGAGGTATCAACTTTTCATTTGTCTTGAATTTTGTCTTGATTGTAAATTAATTCCCTTTTTCCAGGATCATTGAGGTCAGTGTACAGTTTCATGAGCCAAGGCAGGAGGAAGTATGCAGAAGAATATTGCTTCTGGGAAATAAAGTACCTTCTTCCTCTTTGAAGTACGATCCTGATCTTCTCAGCACCCTGACATTGTGAGCCTTTCCAATATTTCCCACATTTGTCTTCATGAACCTGCCTCTGGGGCCTACTAAATCTTGCAGAATGAGTGAATAGTAACCTTTTCAGTTCACATACTCACTTGCCCCTGGTGGTGGGGAAAGTATTGGGCTATGGGTCCCATCAATGACCACTCCATAGTTCAGAAACCTCATTCTTTATTTCTGGAAATTTTCTTATGGCATCTATCCATTTACCTAATAAACCAGCACAACCATGA
This sequence comes from Emydura macquarii macquarii, assembly GCF_026122565.2. Classification (NCBI taxonomy): domain Eukaryota; kingdom Metazoa; phylum Chordata; order Testudines; family Chelidae; genus Emydura; species Emydura macquarii. The sequence goes on along the minus strand of NW_027131527.1, from coordinate 17,079,415 downwards.
CCTCAGCAGTGGACTTTCCAACCTCAAAGTGGTTTTCAATGGATCTATAGCTGTCTTGCATAGCCAGCTTCCATGGGGCAATAGCATCTTGCTTCTGAACTGTTATGGCTTCCCTGAACTGAGTGTACTGTGCTGGAAGGTTGATGTAAGCTCCTCACACAACTCCATGAAGGTCTGTTTCCTCATGCAAGCAAGTTGTGAAGCCACTGGTGGTCGAGTCAGATTTCCAAAGTGATGTGTGGTTCTCCTGCACCAGCAGTGCCAGTCCGCCCAAGGGCATACTCATGGCAGTACCGACATATCTGTGCCATGTGAGCTCAATGAATTGTCATTGACCCTAAAGGTCAGCAGTCTTCCATGTGTCACAAAGTTTTGCCCACATTCCATCTAGCATCTTGCCAATTGCCTACTCTATTGCATAACCATTTGTCCTGCAATAAGGAGCAGAAACAGAACCAGACCCAGACCATCATTCCATTGTTTCATACTTCCCCCAGCTGGGCAGAGGAGATGTGAGAATAGGAACTGCCATTAGCAAATGTGTGATGGTGAGGGATAGTGCTAACAGCATATAGCAAAGCAGTTCCTAGCATGTCTCTATGTGCACAGAACCCTGGGGTTACCCCAGCAGCAGAGTAGATACAGGTACATGCATGTACATAGTGTTATACCTTTGTCCAGCACAGCAAGCATGTACATGGTCCAGTACTAGAATATGCATACCAGCGTAGACATACTCTCAGTCAAAAGAAGTCCCTTCTGCCACATGCTCCTTTATTTTTTAGAGTCTCTCTGAATTTTTCAACCCTACCGCTAGCTCCTGGTTACTTTGCCCAGCCTCTATAGAAATTCCATTCCCTGAAACTCCAGCTTCCCCTACAGAAAAGTTGGAAAAAAAGTGGTTTTATATCTAGGATGCAGTTACTCCTTTGTTCTCCCAGGGCAAGAGTTATTCAGGTGCTGATAGTCTTTACTCACATGTTTATAAGAATACATGCAAGCAGCACTTCCCTGTCTCCTTAGCACAAAAAAGTATGAGTATACCTTGACTTTAGCAAAGCTTTTGATACGGTTTCTCACAGTATTCTTATCAGCAAGTTAAAGAAGTATGGGTTGGATGAATGGACTATAAAATGGATAGTGAACTGGCTAGAGCATAGGGCTCAACGAGTAGTGATCAATGGCTCCATGTCTAGCTGGCAACCGGTCACAAGTGGAGTTCCCCAGGGGTCGGTCCTGGGGCCGGTTTTGTTCAACATCTTTATTAATGATCTGGAGGATGGGGTAGATTGCACCCTCAGCAAGTTTGCGGACGACACTAAGCTGGGGGGAGTGGTAGATACCCTGCAAGGTAGGGATAGGATACAGAGTGACCTAAACAAACTGGAGGATTGGGCCAAAAGAAATCTAATGAGGTTCAACAAAGAAAAGTGCAGAGTCCTCCACTTAGGAAGAAGGAATCCCATGCACAGCTATAGACTGGGGACCGACGAGCTGGGCAGCAGCTCTGCAGAAAAGGACCTGGGGGTAACAGTGGATAAAAAGCTGGATATGAGTCAGCAGTGTGCCCTGGTTGTCAAGAAGGCCAATGGCATATTGGGCTGCATTAGGAGGGGCATTGCTAGCAGGTCACGGGAAGTGATTATTCCCCTCTATTCGGCATTGGTGAGGCCGCATTTAGAATATTGTGTCCAGTTTTGGGCCCCCCAATACAAAAAGGATGTGGACAAGTTGGAGAGAGTCCAGCGGAGGGCAACAAAAATGATTAGGGGGCTGGAGCACAGGACTTATGAGGAGAGGCTGAGGGAACTGGGCTTGTTTAGTCTGCAAAAGAGAAGAGTGAGGGGGATTTGATAGCGGCCTTTAACTACCTGAAAGGGGGTTCTAGGGAGGATGGGGCTAGGCTGTTCTCGGTGGTGGCAGATGACAGAACAAGGAGCAACGGTCTCAAGTTGCAGGGAGGGAGGTCTAGGTTGGACATTAGGAAAAAGTTTTTTACTAGGAGGGTGGTGAAGCACTGGAATGGGTTACCTAGGGAGGTGGTGGAATCTCCATCCTTAGAGGTTTTTAAGCTGCGGCTTGACAAAGCCCTGGTTGGGATGATATAGCAGAGGTTAGTCCTGCTTTGAGCAGGGGGTTGGACTAGATGACCTCCTGAGGTCCCTTCCAACTCTAATATTCTATGATTCTATGATTCTATGAGAACACATATCACCACAGTCATAAGACATAAGATAAGAATATAGACACTTCATAAAATCAACCTGGAATTCATAAGTTGTACATAGAGTCCCCAAATCGCCTCAGTTTGCACAGCATATGCTGGTCTTAAAAGGAGACAGAGCTGGTGTAACTGAATGAAATTACTTTTAGATAAAGTAACATTGTCTTACATTAGCTACTTAAAGGAAAGACAGTATGACTGCCAGTGAGTCCCACATATTTATCAGCAAGTACTTCCTCTCTCAGCACAGCTGGAGAAAAAGTACTGGTAGCAGCCAGAAGCAGGAAGGAAGTAAAAAAACATTTAGAAAATGAACACAGAAAAAAAAATTCTATGAAATCAGGAAGACAATGAAAACCTCATGAAAAATACCAAAATTACCTTGATCACTAATTATTCCCTCACAAAAGGGAAGTTTCATTTCACATATTTAAAGAAGTAATTCCCACAGTACACCTCTCCAGAGAATTATTTTCATATAGAAAACATCTAAAATAATCATTCTAAATAAAATGTGTCCTTCCTTATTGGTGTATCATTTGGATTCATATACCTCAAGGAAGTTTACACAAGTAGAGCCACCCTGCCTGCTTGGCAGTGCAAGTAATTGGCATATTGCTTTCAGCTACACAGACAGAGAGAAACAGAAATACATCATATATTAATATGGAACCCTAACAATTAAGTCAGCTTAATGCTGTCAGACCTCCAGCTCATAATGTTAACGTTCAGCCCAACGCTGTCAGACCTCCAGGTCATAATGTTAACATTTCAACTGAAACACTGATTCAGGAGTTGACTGCCAACTAAACCTTTAGTATAATAAAATGTGTTTATGATGATTTATGGAATGTATGAAAAAAAAGAGTTGATTCCGACTTTCATGCTTTAATGGCTTAAATTTTCCTTATGTCCTGAGTGATGAGATAAGACAAAAGTATAAGCTTGCAAGGTCTACTTACTTTTCTTTTGCTTAAGTGGGTGTGCATTTTAAAGCAAAATAGAAGTGCTATAGTTCTGCAGTAGGAAAGAATTGGACTTTCTTATATAATAACCAACACCTAAAATTAACCACACAAAAGCTAATTTAAAAGGGTGTTAAAAACTTAACTGTATTTTTTTTTTTAACCCTCAGGAAATTTTTCAACATTTGTGAGGGAGGAGAGAGAGTTTTTTTTGTGTGTGTGTGTGTATGTATGTATGTATGTATGTGTGAGAGAGACAGACAGACTTTCTAGAAATTGTTTGAAAATGTTCGTTTTCAAATAGTCATGGACCTAGTCTAACAAATACTATATAAGGGACCCTGTTCATTAGGGCCCTGATTCACGAAGGCACTTGAGCATGTGCTTAAATTCATCTTTATTCAGGACACTGTTTGAGCACATTCTTAACTTTAAGCATTTTAATACTTAAAATTAAGCATGTGCTTAAGTGCTGTCCTGAACAAGGATATTTCCCTAAATCAGGACCTAGCTAAGGACCGAGTTTCACCATGCTTACTCATGCTAAGTAGTACCCTATTCCGTATGGGTAGTAGTACCCTATTCCGCTAATTGAACTATCTTGGAGAAAGGCACTATTTAACAAGAGTAAAAGTAGCAGAATGAGGTCCCAAGACTTCCAGGTGGGAGGCAAAAGAAGCAATCAACCAACCTATTTTATAATGGAGTATCAGCCAGTGTTTGGGATCCTTCTCGCAGAATATAAGCAATGGGGAATATTTAGGCACATTGGCACTGAGTTAAAGGAGTTACGGCAGTCACACTTTTCAATATGTTTGTGTTGAAAATAAACATTTTATTATACTTTTCATTCAGGTTTGTAATGTTACATATTTGCTATTATATACAGACGTAGACTTGGTTTTGTTATTAATCATTGTTTTCTTTTCTACTTATTTTAAATATCAGTCTGATAAACTGTCACACATCATACAGTTAGAACCACTACACATATATAAAGATAGCCATCCTACTGTTAATCTGACAGTCCTCTAAGAATGATATAGCCTCTAGCAAAAAAGTACACAAACATAATATAGGACAGAAAAACCTATTTTTAGAGTATATAATGCATTTTTAGATTATTAGAATGGTATTACTGAAAAAGCTTTTCTTTTCAAGTCCACATAATCTAGTGAAGCTTTTGCATAAAAATAAACTATTACCATGGAATTGAATATGTGTCATTTAGGTCAATGTCTTAGTAAATTAGATTTTATGAGAAAGCTATGTGGACTGATTCAATTTCACTAGTGTTTTTTTCCCCCTTTGAATTAAGTATTAGAACAAATAAAAGCTAATGATACAGTAGTGATGCCTGTTTTTTCAGGCTGGTTTTAGTAGTTATTGACAGTTTCAATAGTCAGGTTAAGTAACCAACATTGAAACCTCTTACATATGGGCAGATATTGTGAAAAGACGTTTCTACTTTCTGAACCTTCAGTCAACAATTTAGTCAAGGCTCGGAGTATAGCTTTTATTCTTGTACTGTTTTCTTGCTTATATGTATGACATATGGATTAGACAAAAGTAAAATAAATTAATTTATCCAGTCCTTTGAAACTGGTGATATTCAGTGACATATAGCCAAATAACCCATAAATTTAATTAAAGGTAGTTGCACTGCTTAAGGCACAATTCAATCACTAATCAGTTCAAATCTTAGAGTAAATTTAAACCTTAAATTGGGAAACACTTTTAGTGTTAAATCTGTTCTCTTATCTCTACTCTGTCATTTCTTTCCAATTGCATCAACTGACAATTCATGCCTGCTTTCATTCAATTATGCTTTCTAGAGAAGAGAATCAGATAAACAGCCATATGAAATTTTTGGATTACAATTATTTAATATTTATTGAGCTAGCAGCTAGACACAGAGACAAGACAAGACATAACAGGTATATGAGAGAAACAAGAGTGGAGGAGAAGAGTGGGGGAATTGCAAATGGCCAGGTCCAATGGCCAAATAATTACTAATGAGAGCTAAATAAGAGTCCCAAAATAAGCCTTTATTAACTTGTAATCCATACTGGAAATCTACCATAAATTGTGTAAATTAAGTCAGAGATCCCCAAACTAAGTCCTCTTGGAAGAGGAAGGTGAAAAAAATCCAACAAAGCTGTTTGTCAGTTTTGTTATATGTAAAAAAAATACCTTCCAGACGCAAAATGCACTAAGCCAAGCACCTGGCATTCAAGGAGATCTGGCCTACCTATGTAAAGGTGGCATCAAACACTTATCTCTGTGCCTAAGAGACCCCTAAATATCCCTGCTGTGGGACACATGGAGCAAGTAAGGTTCTGCTGAACTCGTGAACCTGCCAGATACATTGCAGGTGGGGGAGGAAATATTCAAAGCTTAACATGAGAGTACTCTGTATACTGTACACAGTTAGGTAATAGACAAGCTGCCAAGAGATCGTTCCTGGGCTTTATAGCATGAATAAAAACTGCTGTTGTGCACTACAAATATCTTCCTTTGTGCAGCTCTTTACAAAACTTGCACACTATGACAGGATGCAAGTGTAAGGGGTCTACTAGCCCCTTACTGAAACTTAGTGGGTCTTTTTGATTGGCCATCTCTGGAGGAAGCAGGACCCTGGAACGGACAGCCCCCAGGGCCAGTGGAGAGAGGCCAACTCAGGTCAGCCTGATTGACAGGGCAGGCAGGCTAATGAGAGAGCCAGGAGGGTGGGGGGAGCCCAGCCCTCCCTGTGAGCTGGAGCTGCCTGCTGGGGCATGCAGGGGCAGAACTGACTGGAGCTAAGGACAAAGCAGCCAGCAGCTGAAGGCTGGAAGAGGAGCACCGAAAACTGAATGGAGCCAAGCTGACCCAACCTACAGCAGCAGAGCAGAGGGGCATCCCAGAAAGCGAAGCTGCATGGAGCAGAGCGAGCGGGGGCAGGAGTCCTCTGAAGCTGGGTGTGGTGAGCAGCTGGGGAGAACAAAAGGTACTTTGGGAGTGTGGCTACTGCCAGAGCAGGGGGCTGACTGCATTCCTGCAGCATAGCCAGGGCCTGGACAGTGGGCCTGCAACGTGTGACACAAACTGTGAACCCCAGAGACACTGTTGTGGTGTCCCGAGCCAGGGGGCAGTGTTGGGATGTTTCCCTTTAACCTTTTTACTCTTTTCTTATTTTTTAATTAATTTGATTGCTATTTGTTTAATAAATTGTATTGCTTTGTATTGTATGCAATGATCAGTGGGTCAGGGAAGTGCCCAGTGCAGAGCTAGTACCCCGGAGTGGGGACACCCTAACCCCTGCCCTAAAGGACCACGGCAAGGTTGGGGGTCGAGCCCCAGAAATCCCGGGCCCAGCCTTGTCGGGGTTACGGGCACCCCATCACACAGGAGAGTGGGAGGGAAGCCCTGGAGGTCAAGTGGGGCTTCTGGGTAAAGGGAGTGGGAGCAGGGACTCAGATCCTTTTGCTAGCCAACTCTACTGGGGTATTGTACAAGCAAGGAAAGATCCCCACAATAGCGGGCCCATTCCACCGCTTACACAAGCCTGTCCCACAATATGCACACACAGGAGATATGGTCTACTTGCTTTGAAGGAGGCAGAAAGGAGGCTACAAAGTGCAAGTGAACCCTGAGTCCCTCTTTTGTATTCTTTTCTCTCTCTCTGACACACTTTCCAGAAATTGTTTTAAAACAGACACTCCCTGCTTCTTCTTCCAGTAAGACAGTGCCCATGAAAGGTACAAATGAAAGTAAACTCCTCTCCACACAACATGTATAGCAAAATTAGGGCAGGTCTACACTTAAAAAGCTGCAGATGCCCCACTGTAGCTTTAGTGAAGACGCTACAAGGCCGATGGGAGAGCTTCCCCTGTCAGTATACAGTAGAATCTCAACAGATACGACCACCAGAGTTACGAACTGACCCAGAAACAGTCTGGGGTCTGCGCTGTTCCTGTAAGCCAAGGGAGCTGTTTCACCCCCTCCCACCCCACCCCACTGAGAGGTAGAAGCTGTTTTCTCTCTCTCACACACACACACAGACACTTCGTTAGATGCATGAAATGGAAACTTCATATGACGAAGTGGGTTTCTGCCCACGAAAGCTTATGCCCAAATAAATTTGTTAGTCTTTAAGGTGCCACAGAACTCTCATAGTTATACTTATGTAAGTTTGTACTATAGACCTGGCCTTAGTGCTCACAGTGTTCTTGCAAATATGTTACAACCCTGTTTGGAGGGACTCAACCTGTTCATTCAACCTTTGGACTCACACCTGTGACTATCAGCATGATTGCCAACTGTAATGTTGATTGAATATCCATTGCCTGGCATTAAATTAAGAACAATCACATCTCATTTTGCATAGACAACTGAACAACTATAGAAGGGTAACATCTTCTTGTCATTACACTGATTTGAAGCCATACATTAGAAGAAATTCCATATCCATTTACCAATCACCTGTTATATCCTGTTGTTAAAGTAAAGTTTGCACTTTTCTAGATGTAAAGTAGGGATGGTCTGTATTTCATAATATAAATTGAATATTTCTGTCAAAAAAAAAAACAACCCTGTAAAATTAGCAGATTCTGCAGTTGAAAGCCATAATCACAATATCCAGTCATTAAGGGAAATAATTTTATTCTAACCATTTCTCAAATAGCAAAGATCTGAGAACAAAGCAAGTATTAGTCAGTCAAAATATAAGCGTAAAAACTTAGACTGTGGTACCCTTACTCATGCTGAAGAGCACTTGCATTACAAGCAGTTTCATTAACCTCAATGGGACAACTTGTGGAGTAAGGTCCAACTCACTGTAAGGGTATCAGAACGGTCCTAAGTATAGCTGCATTTGTAAAATGGTCTGAATTAACATGGATCTTTTGGGCCAACATGAATCTTCAAAAGCTACTGAAAAGAGATCTATTTTCCTACTTCAAAAATTGACAAAACTGCCTATTCAAAATGCGCATTAAAATAATCAGTTCTATCAATTCTACATTCAGTATCAAAGATTTAGAAAAACATGAAGTGATCGTAAACTGGCTGAGTGTGTAAGTGTCACTAAATAATTCTTCAAAAACCATTGCAAACTCTGAATTTTAAAAAAATAAACAATTGTCTTTGAAGTATTACCTAAGCTTTTAAAAAGACAAGTAACAAATCACATTCAAATATAAGTGTTTACATTCAGAGTGCTTCATAAGCAAAATCAAACTCTGAAAAGGCATTTTTCTAGAAAACTAATCAGAAAACGCTTCTTAAAAAAAGTGGATGCTTCCAATTTCACAGAAGCAACCCATGTATTTTGGGCTATTACCATCTCTGTTCAAATCCCATATTATTATTTCTCCCTCATTCAATAACTACTGTTGCACAGTAATCCTGCAATCTTGGTCTGCCTATGCCAGAAGAAAGCCTCGAGGCCATTGATTTGGTTTAATTAGGCCACAACAATATTCACTTATATTATCTTTGAGTACCCAGCAACAAATGGTATAGTGCAGGGAAGAGGGGATTCCGCTGATCTAGAAATAAGAGCCCCAAACCCTTTTCCTCAGCTTCCCTAAAGGAGGCTAGAGAAAGGAGCAAGGGTTGGCTCCTCGCTAACAAGATGTAAGAGTCCAAACTTCCCAAGTTCAGCTCCCAAAAGGGATGCTTTCCTTCAAATCCTTTCCTGATCCATGTATCCAATAACCAAATCCCTTCCATACGGAGTACCTGCACTGGACATCTGCCACAAGTATTATGTGTAAATTGAAACATGACGACACAGCTCCCAGACCAACTGTGAGGGAGGCAAAAAAACCCCACCCCACCTTGGTCAATCTGGCAGCGAAGGAAAAATTCCTTCCCAGCTACCTATGGAAAACGAGCAACTAGCATAATGCCCACAGCATGTTAAGTCCATGGGTGAGTGGGTGCTGCCAGCCTGATCCTGAGAAAGAGGACCTCTTCTCTGGCTGCAAGGCGTATAATGTAGTGACCTTTTCCTAACCTTACCCCAACTGCTTCCTGCCCTTCTTGTCCATCTCTGTAAACTTTCCGCCTTCTCTCTACATGACGTAAGGGAGCTCTTAAAGAGGCAATGCTCCTCTTCTTCCAGCTAGCCAGACAAAGACCCATTGCATAACGATTGCAGTAGGCACACAGTCTGTCCATGCCAGGAACAAGACAGAAGGCTACGGATGTGGTTTAATTAGCCAGCATGTTTATTCTTTTAAAACAGCTGGGAGTACACAGCAACAAATTTTATAGTGGAAAGAGAAGGGGGTCAGCTCCCTGCTGATCCAGACATGGGAGCCCAAATGCCTTTCCTCAGCTCCCATAAAGGGGGCCCAGAAAAGGAGGGGCAGCGAGCCGACAAGATGTAGCAGCCACAAACTCTTTATTACTCAGCTCCCATAAGGGATGCTTTCCTTCAAATCCTTTCCCGATGCATTTTAACCAAAGCCACATCCCTTGCATACTAAATACGTGCACTGGACATTCTCCACAAGGAGAAATCAGCAAACATGTTTGGCTGCCTCTCCCACAACCCCTTCCAGGTTCTCAGATATACACAGACCCCTTCCTCTTTTTTAAAAACCGAGCTGAACCATATTTGCATCCAGTGTCTGCTCACAGGCTGCCGAGGAGTGTACAAGCTGCACCAGCTGGTCCCACAGCATGCTTCTGCTTCCATGCCAGCTCAGGATTACCTCATCGCTAGTCCCACTTGTGAACTGCCCAATGACTTGGAGTCCCCGTCTCTGCACCAAGTGTACAATACTGTGCCTGCAAGTCCACACTGTTGCTGGCTTGGCCCATTTGCCTAATCTGGAAAGTGGAAGTACAAGACAATTAGCTCTGATTCTTTACTGGGATCTCACAAATATCCTGTATGCTGCTGAATGACATTACTCAACTCCTGAACCACAGTGGTCCCTAGCCCTAGCTGGGCTACAGCTGTTGCAGCCCCTATCCAGAAGTGGGAACCAAATTCATGCACTGACAGCCTGAGCTTTGTAAGCTTTGTCATGGGGACCTACGGCCCAGTTTGCCTGTGACTGCCTTATGAAGGCCCCACCTGGGGTAACTGACTGCTCGAGATGATTGATTAGTAAGCAAGCACCTGGACTTAATAAAGGTTACCCAAGCTCAGTTAGAGACACTCCAGAGGGAAACAGGAGGCTTCCCTAGAGGGGAGCTCCAAGAGAAGCCTGAGCTAGTGGTCTGAACAGGGAGTCTAGAAGGTGAGTTATCTGGGGAACCTACAATACAGGAAGACTATAAAAGTATGTTTACACTGCAATTAGACACCCGTGACTGGCCCATGCAGATGACTCAGGCTCACGAGTCTGAGGCTAAGGCTGGTTTAATTGCAGTGTAGATATTCAGGATTGGGCTGGAGCCCAGGCTCTAGAACCCTGCGAGTTGGCAGGCTCCCAGAGCTTGGACTGCAGCCTGAGCTTGAACTCCTACACGGCAGTTAAACAGCCCCACAAGCCCAAGTCAGCTGGCAAGGGCCAGCTAATGGTGTTCAATTGCAGTGTAGACATACCCTAGGAGGAGTTCTTGGAGAGGGGAGCCCCCTAGACAGAGGGCTTTCCCACTCATCCCCCGTCACTAGCCAGAAACCTGGCCTGGCTAGGATCACCCACTGTCCCTGGAGAAGAGTTGCCGTGGACAGATCTCCCCAGACTCCAGAGGACATTACTCCAGCAGGGGTAAGAGGCCTAACATCAGGGCAGAACCTGGAACCAAGAGAACCCTGGAGCAAGAGCCTGGGTTGAGGTGAACACTTAATGTAGGTGGAGGACATGGACTAAGAATGACGTTGTCCTGCTGGGATGTTGGGGTGAAAATTTTGTTTATGTTCTGTGTTGGCTTTTCTGTTAATAAATGAGATCCTTCACAAGGGAGGTGTTCTTTAGCACTGAATGGGCTGTTTGGATTTGTTGATATCCTGTGCAAGGGGAAGATCAAGTAAAGGCTCATCTGCAACACTATGCCCATCCTCTCCCCCTTCACAAGGGGAGACACTGGGTCAGACTGGAATGGTGACACCCTGTTTGAAAACTGTAACAAACTGGTATGTTGTGAGGGGCTTTCCATCAGCATGAATAAAGTGTTACCTTCTACCACAGGTCTCATTGCTGTATAAATCTTTAATGTCCTTAAAGGGCCAATCCTTACCTCACCATGGACCCACCCAGGCCCTCCAGTCAGTTTTCAAGATCCTCACAATTAAGGATTGCAAATCCCTCCACTTCAAAGCCCTTCTTGAAGTATCTCCAGTTGACCCAGGCACTAGTTCACTGACCCTAAAAGCTCCAAAAAACCCTACTAGGAATGCAGCCTTGAACAAGACTGTGTCCTGTCTGCTTCTGCATATTTGATTGAGAACTTTCACTAAATCTCTAAGCATAGGAACAATGATGAGGATCTTCTCTAGGGCCCATGTCCTGAAACCACTCCTCTAAAAACTTCTGGACTAAGAACCCACTACAAAGATCTGGTTAATCCTTTGTGCTACTGGAAAACATAAGGCCCGATAAGTCATTGGAGATGGTAGATGCTGCCAAGCCCATGGGTTGCCAGAGACAGCACGTATTGCAGTATGTGGTCCTCCGGAATAGGCAACATTATCAACAGGATTCCCTCAGCTAAACTTGCACAAAATGATTAAAACTTCTGTCATAGGCATCAAATGTTTGTGGCGCTACCATTCTCTGAGCTATCATATGGTCAAGGTTCCAACGTGCAACTCACACCCGCTCTTGTTCTTTGTTGGCCCCTGGTGCCAGGGCCTGAAATCCATCCATCCGAAATCAAGATAGTGCATTGGCAAGGCCAGTACCAATCCCAGGCACATGCTTCGCAGAGAAATGTATGTTAAGATTTAAACACCATAATACAAACGTCCTTATCAACCACATAACCCCCTGGGTAATCTGGGGGACCAGCAATTAACAACATGTATTACTGCTATGTTGTCAGTCCCAAAACAAAATATTTTGTTTGCAAAAATCTGTTTCCCAAATGGTTACCGCTAGCAAAATGGGAAAAAACTCCAGGAATGCTATATCCTTTATTATATATCTTTCTATCCAATCTGAGGGCTATTATGGGCATATCACTCGTCTGCAAAATACTCCCAAACCTATTCCACCTTATGCAATCGAATGAACCTTTAAATGTGTCTTTATCATCCATTCCTCCCTCCAAAAAGACACTAAATTAAATTGCTTCCGAAACGGTTCCCACCGCTCAAAATCCTCCTTCATCTCTTTATTCTCCCTTATAAAATGACTGGGCTTCGCTATTCCTTGGTGGCAGCTGACAGTCTGTTGGCAAAATGCCCACCCTGGGGCTGCCACTTGACATACAAAGTTAATAGGTCCAGTAACAGAGTAACTTCCACAGTATAAACTTCTTCACTGCTCTAACATTGTCTACACTGGTGCTTAGGTTGGCATAACTGTGTCACTCAGGGGTGTGGATTATTCACACCCCTCAGCAACATAGATATACCAAAGTAAATTCTGTAGTGCAGACCAGAGCCAAGTTTAATAATAATAATAACTGGGAATATTACCAGCATCTAAAATGGGATTTTGGAAGCCTCTTCCTTTTCTGGATAGTTTTAAGCGAAATTGTAGGTAAAACTACACAAATACATTTATTAAAAGGTTCATCACTAGTCTTCACTGTAAAGTTTACCGTTTTATTTATCTATAGAACTTGAGAGGTACTACCATGTTTTCTACTAAAATCACGAAGGGCAGACAATGTAAGTCTTGTTCACTGTGGAATGAAGATTAGACAAAATATTACAGTTTTCTTGAAACTATTTTAAAATAATTTAAACTGTTTTATAACAAGATTAGACTTTGTCCACACTGAAATTTGAAACCCTTTGGCACTTTTCTAAACCCTGTTTAAATACCATGTTATAGAAAGATGTTTACACAGTTTCAAATTTCATTGTAAAAAGGCTCAACGTGTCTGGGAAGCCTTGCAAAATGAAGGCAAAGATAAAGCTGGATGGGGACATGTTTCAGAAGGGATAAACTATGCAGCAAAGAAATCAGCACATGAGAGTTAAGAGCTAAAATTCATAAACAAATTTTAGTGGAGGAAATTATATAAAATATTAACAGCAGCATTGCAAGTGTATAATGCAGTCACGCCTCAGATGGTGTGGGGGACAAAGCTCCGCTTTAGTCCAAATGGAGCATCCAAACGCATGTATGTTCTCAGCTTTCCCACACCCCAGGCCTATGCTTATATGTTCCTCCTGCCTGCTTTGGGGATGCCATCAGTAGATCATCTTTTTCCTGCCACATGGCGCAATCAGCAGGACCTTTCTCCTCTTTCCCTACAGGCTGTGGATAAGGAACATGAGGACCATCTTTGTTTCTTTGCCCTGGAGATCTGGAGAAGGGAGTGCTAGGGGGAGAAGAAGGGGTCTTTACTCATATCATTCCAGAATTTGAGATGGGCAGAAGAAGGTTTACACTTCTCTTTCTCAAAGCCTTGCTGAATGAAACACTGGGAGGAGAGGTCCTTACATCCTCTCTATAAGATCCAGGGAGGAGTGCCACTGCAACAGGGAAGATTACACTTTATTTGAGGAGTATCCAGCTGGCCTACTGGAAAAGAGAGCTAGGAGCACACAACCATTTCCTCTCTCTTTTCCCGACAGGCGTAAGCAGTGCTCACAGACATGGCCTTCAAAGTGAACATTCAGAGACAGTAATATTCATTAAAATTAAAGAGCCAAATGGAACACCTAACTACAGTACACATCCATACTATTATCATAGACAGAGCTAGACAAATACACCTCCAAAAAGTTACTATGAATTACATTTGCTCATTTGCTCATTTCAGCTCTGTATTTCCTTTTTTTGTATCCACTTTCCAGGAATATTCTAGTGGAGAACTTTACTGATAAGAATGTTCACGAAACAGATAATTTTACAAAATATTAGAACATTCCCAAAAAGTTCATGTTTAGGTTGTAATCACAAGTATTCCTAACTGAAATCGAGGTCTATCGCAACAAAAAACATACTTCTCCAATGAGGAGAAAGAAAAAAACACTATGTGGTCTGTATCTAATCAAAATTAACCAACAAAGATGAAATTTTGAATACCGAATACTCACAACAAAGCAGGGCAAAGAAGCCTGTGATGTGCTTGTGAATGATCTACAGATCAAAAATTCACTGTGGAAACAAATTTGCAATTAACTACAGTTAATCAAATTAGATAAACTCATACATCTCATGTGTGCAATTTCCAAATAAAAAAGGAATCTAAAACCCCAATTCAGCATCAGTTATGTACATGCTTAACTTTACTATCATGAGTTATTCCATTGATTTCAGTGGGACTTCTTATAATAGTATAGTTAAGCATGTGTATAAATGTTTGCATAATTGAGGTCTGTGTTTGTTGACTAAGTTATATGCTATGATTTATTCATTCAGCTCTACTAATAAACAAATTTTAACATTTGATTAATTCATCTATATTTGACACGTATGATTTATTTTACTACTAATTAAAAAGATTCATTTGTGTCCAAAGTTGTTGTTTTATTTTGTTTAACCATTTCGTATTGAACATTGGTGCCTAGTTCTAGACACAGAAGCCTAGAAAAGTAAAAGAGTTAGGTGCCTAACTCACTTAGGTGATTTTGAAAACTCTGCTAAGTACCCATCTGAACCCTTAGACACCTAAACACCTTTGTACATCTACCCCCTTATGACAATCTTCCCATAAGGGTTGTTCAAGTGAAAATAAATCTAAGGAAAATATTAATACATTTAGCATTATGTACTATCTTCCTCTTTTCTATTCATAATGGATTAGTCTAAATATTTTATAAAATTAGCGCTGGTTGAATAGTAAATAGTCTAATATTATTTGGTATTAGTCAAATAGTATTTGCCAAGTAAAAAGTAACAATGAATAAATTATTTGATGAAATATGGTGAAATCTGTTGAACAATTAATTCATCATATACTAGTCAACATGTTCTAGGACAAATGTAAGTATTGCTTAATCACTGAAAATGCTGACAGCCCCAATCTACCGCTAATGCTCCCTTGTCAGAATGTACCACTAACTGTGACATGGGAGCATTAAAAATGACAGACACTGATAAGTTCGTAAAGACATATCATTAAACAGCTAAGCAATACAAATCAGCCTAGTGGACATCATATTAGCCCCCATTTTCTACTGCAATCTTTACTTCATCCTTGTTTGTTTTTAAAATAAAATCTAGCTTTCTGAAACTTACTCCACTTGCTGACTTATACTTATTCTACTTGCTCACTCCAGCAGTTCCCTCTGCCTCCATATTCCAATTCCTTTTGATGTTAAAAAGAAAACAAAAACAAAAAAGCCTTCAACTGTTAGATTCTTTTTCTCTACTTAAGTCCAAAGCCTCACTGTTTCTAATTAATTACTATGAGTGTCTTAGGCAGTTAACATCAATCCATTTCTCTCCTTTCAGGATCTTATAATCTACATGTCTGTTTGATCCTTCTATATTGTGCTATTTCAAGTGTTGCTGGATTTCCTTCATAATTAATACTACAAAAACCCTGAGTCAATTTGCTTCATTTTTGTTGTACCTTTTTAATCTCTGTAATGCCCTTCCCAACACACACTGACCAAATCCCAAGTATGGTCAAACAAAATGTTATATAGTGCCAGAATGTCCACTGATTTATTCCCTTAACTTTCTGATTATACACCTAAGATGTTGTTTGCTTTATCACTGCTACAGTAAAGCACATTGCACTGATGATTTTATAGCATGTTTCTCACTGATCACTCCCGTGTGTTTTTTTCTGATCTATATTCTATAGCATTCTCTTTTATATTACCAACTTTCTGATGATGAAATCCACTTACACTGAAGAACAAAACCACTTGGGCCATAAGTCTACATTATCTGAATCATTCTGAATGTATTTGCTCTGTTACTTTTTATTTGTTACCCTGTCAATTGAGTGTCAACAGAAAATGTAGTTACTTTGAAACTGTTCATGACACAAAATCCTTTCAACACAAGCAGCCAGACTCATCCCCAGTAAAGTAAATGGAATTGTACTGGTGTTAAATCTCTCTCAGTTTAATCAAAAGAAGTCCTACACCATCTCAGCACTTTGCTTGTTATCTCTCTCTATTTCACAATGATCAATCCTTGAAACTTTTTTCCTTGCCCAAAAAGAATTTCTAATCCATTCGAATAGTTTTCCTCTTTATTGCTTTATTCACCCTGAAGTTTGGGTATAATGTCAAATGTTTTCCTATTACAGATGCCCTCTATTCCTCAACTTTCTATCCTCTATTCCCCAATATATGTTATCTTTATTATTACAATGATAACATTATAATTTTCGAGCTGACAATGTGTTCATGTCTCTAAAATATAAAGGATAGTGACAATCTCTAAGGGGGGACAGCCAATCCACCCTGGCCAGTGGTAACTTCTGGGCAAAGACTTAGGCCTTGCGCACAATAGGCTTATTTGCCATAATTTGCTCTGTATAGTATATCACTGCTTTAGCATTTCTAGTGATAGTATAGTATACACTCCTACCATTTTAAGGTGCCTCTCAGCAAATGTAGAGGACATGGGGTAAAGTCCTAGTCCCATTAAGTTAATGGGAATTTTTGCCATGGACTTTAGTGGGGCCAGGACTTGCCCTATGATGTTTAAAATGCTGGTTGCTTCCTGAAGCCATGTCCACACTAAAGCTCCACTCGTGCTACTGCCAGAGAAGCTAAACCAGCAGTAGCAACTATGGGAATATTTTTGCAAAAAGCCTACTGTAGACATCCCTGCAGGGAAAGCAAGTTATGTGATTTTGCCCAGTATAGCCTCCAGATTAATTTCAAGGAAAGTCTGATTAGGAGTGTATACCCACAGTATATTGGATTTAATAAAAACATATGTATCGAGTATGTTCATGAGAACCTCCTATTTGGGCTTTTAAAATGTGTTTGTTCACAGGTCAGAGCTTGAGACTGAAGCTGATTAATGACTTATGGGAGTTTGTAATTTCTTTGTTTCCTGTCTAGACAGATGCTACAGGACAGTAGAGCTCCACCAAATGTTTAAAAGTTTGCATGGAATACAGTGCAAAAACTCAATGGCCACATTTTCTGAGACTCCTTACCTGTGCTTAGCTCAGGAAAAGGGGAAAGAGCAGAGGTGGCTTTAAACTACATTTGCACCTGCCAGATTCTGGCGTTTTGAGCAATGCTCCATTATTTCCTCTTTTTCAGCTGTCACTACAATCCTAATTCAGTTGTGAACATTGCTTTCTAAAGTTCCCTTAATTAAATCTTAAATGATTTCTTCAGTTATACTTAATATCTAGCATTGCTCTCTTATTTATCAACTGATGGACACATGCAGTGAAAAACTACCCTATATACTATGCAATAGATACATAATGTACTAGGTATTATAATTCCTCCACAAGAGGTGCTCTAGTCTATGTTAAAATTCCCCATTTAAATCAGTTCACTTTTTTCCAAGATATTTATTTGCTCTAATTATTTAATGATTTGGTTGTTCTTTTTGGCCAAATATTCTTACAACTTATTACAACATATTTAACAGAAACTGAATTCCAGGTTTCTCATATGCCCTTTTCTGCAGAACTGCTGCCTAGCTCATCAGTCCCCAATCTGTATCTGTTCATGGGATTCTTCTGTCCTAAGTGCAGTACTCTGCATTTGTCCTTGTTGAACCTCAAATTTCTTTTGGCCCAATCCTCCAATTTGTCTAGGTCACTCTGTATCCTAGTCCTACCTTCCAGGGTATCTATCACTTCCTATAGCTTAGTGTCATCCACAAACTTGTGAGGCTGCAATTTACCCTATCCTCCAGATCATTAATGAAAATGTTGAACAAAACCAGTCCCAGGACCAACCTCTGGGGCACTCCGCTTGTTACTGACTGCCAGCAAGCCATCGAGCCACTGATCACTACCCGTTGAACCCAATGATCTAACCAGCTCTCTATCCATTTTATAGTCATAAACCACTGCTCCTGGTAACATCTTCTGTATGCATAATATACTATACCCTGTTTGGGTAACTTGAAAGCAAAAATAAACTAAACAAGACAGGCTAAAGCAGATCATCAGTCTGCATTATTGAGTTCCCCATTAATGGGTTCCCCATCTCTATTTCTCCGCATCATTGATCTCTTACATTTCTATAAGTCAACATGAAGAGACTACTTCCTCCTTTCCTCAATTTATTCCATAAGGAGGAACCTTGATGTCATGCATTATGTGAGGCTGCCTTTCCTAGGATGCATCCACACTTTGTAATTTCTTACCCATTTTATCAGAAATGGCACAGCTTCACTGATGCTACTAGTCTTTCAGCAAGTGCTGGAATGGATGGAGCCACAGGCATTTTGCCTTCATCTCATCTAATTCTGTTCTGAAATTAAATGCTGGTGAAAATACCTTTGTCCAGTTTAAACTAGAGCATATACCTTCACTAGCACTGGAGCAGCTGCACAAATGCTGAAAAATAAGCTAATATAAACAGGGAATGAATATCTACCTGCGTTTTATACCAGGCTTCTTACTATCTACACCATTTTCTGATGGTCCTCTCCTTAATCTAGATGTAAATTAAATTCTATTGTTTCATAAAGAGGTAAACATCACCCATTTTGAAGACTATGAAGTACAATAGACATAACTCTGTAGTTATCTATAAAACTCTTGGAACAATATTTGCATTGTACAAATAAATAAATATGAACTCACAACACTGGTAGAAAAATTATCACTATTTGGTTACAATAGAGGTGATCCCTCTTAAATAGGAATAGTTAGTATGTAAATCCAGTTGCTATTTTTGCATTAAAAATTATTAAGTTTCTGGAAACTGATTTTAAATTCAGAAAAGGAGCCACTAGTTGCATGTATATGTAACATTCTAGGTAAAGAGATTATGGCACTGGTGAATAATCACCTGCATAGCAGGCAATCATATTGTCTGTGAGGTCTTTAATAGCACTAGAAATATCATCTCCTGAGCAACCTGGGCAAGAGCTTCATGGAAACAGCACATTTAAAAAAAAAAAAAAAAAAAAAAGAGTACAAAGACCAGACTACCCTGAAATACCCACCCAATGCAAAATGTACTTCAAGTTCCTACACAAATTTTCTCGATAACCATCCAAATCCAGCTGTGTGAATCCTTTATAATATTTGCCTACATTCTTACTGATATCCTATGCAATGAATTTTAAAATGTATGTGCATCTATTTCCAATGCACCTATAACCATTCTGATACCACAGCTTTAACAGAATAAAATTGTTATATTTTCTCAGAGTCAGATATTTCCTTAGTTCTGTATAAACTCTGTATCTGATTTGTTCTGTGCAGTAAATATTTGGTCCTGTTTATGGTATTCATCAGTTTGATAAGATTTTGTTGTTTTCCCATAAAAACAGATACAGTAAAAAAAAACTGCCTAGACTAATGATTATGATATTGCTATAAAATCATGATTTGTTGAAGTTGCACATTTGAAATAATCAGACAAAACTACTTAAAACAGAAACCCTAAAATGATTTAGCTTTCTGAAAAAGAAGTCTGAATGTTAAAATTGTTTGCTTTTATGTCCAGAAGTCCAAAAAAGAACATGGACACCAGGCTGGTGTACAAATACCGTGGGAGGAAAGCTGCAGGATCTAAAGCTGCATTTGTCAGGCTTCATTATTTTTGATGAGGCATGACGAACCAGGGTCAGAGATACTGGTAAACACTGTCGTCAAAAGGGAGGCAGACAAGATACTTAGGGAGGTAATACAAGAGCATGTTTTAGAGTTCTTGTGATTAATATTGCTTTGCCTGAATTATACAATTCTTTGTATTGTCATAAACAAAGCAAACTTTCATTACGGCACACTTGTTATAAACATTTGTACACATTCCTGTGTGATTATCATTTGCAGAATGCTTCCTCAGGGTAACAGCACATAATCAATAGCATGCAGAAATCATGATTCCTGGTACTCCCCTATCCCACAGATTGTTCCTGTTCACCCAAAACCTGGTTGACCTAAAGAGTTTCATGTCTGAGGGTGAATCTGATACAGTGGGTGTGATTAAGGCAGAAATAGGAAGTGTCTAACATGTACACTCTCCACAATGTTTCTCTCAGGAGAGGATGCAGCTTATCTTCAGAGGGGAGCAAAAGTTCCTCCAAAAGTCAGTTGGTTGAATTTGTGTTCCAAAACAGAAAGGAAGCAGGAATAATGATGAGAGTGTTGATATAGATAGGACACTGAGGGTAAGCAGCTGCCTATTAATGCTAGCATAGTCCTGTTCAAGGCAGAATTAGCGAACTAGTGTTTATAATGCTGCCAGCTGGATTAGCTAACAAGTATTTATAATGCTGCCAGCTGCCTGGAGTTGTATCTGTACTAATATCTAATCATTGATATCACTAGGGGAGTTGAACTACACCTAGCAAGACTGGAAAACTGAAGGGGAGGGAGCAGAAACCCTAGTGTAGACACATCCAAGTAACAGAATAAAAGTGTTTTCAGATTTACATCCAATTGAGGTGAATGTTGAGAGACCATAATTTTATCATTTTAGGATCTAGCACTCAACCATGTCTACACTACCACTTCTGTTGGTAAAACTTTTGTCACTCATGGTTGTGAATCTTCCACTCCTCTGAGTGCCATAAATTATGCTGGCATAAGTGGCAGTGTACTTCTCCCATTGACATAGCTACTGCTGCTCATTGGGGTGGTTTAATTATGCCGACGAAAGAGCTCTTTCCCATTGGCATAGAGTAGCTATACAAGAGATCTTACAGTGGCGCAGCTGCATCGGTACAGTTATGCCGCTGTAAACTCTGTAGTGTAGACATAGCTTTAGAGACTGTTGGATGAAAATTTCTATGTGAACATAGACAAAGTGGGTGAGGTAATATCTTTTATTGGACCAACTTTTTGTGAAAGAGAAGACTTTGGGCTACACAAGAGCTCTTCTTCAGGTCCGGCAAAGGCACTAAGAGGGTCACAACTAAATACAAGATCAAACGCATAGTTTAGCATATTCTAAAAGGGACCATTTAAGGTGAAGTGACCTATTAATAGCCCTGTTGTCATAGGACAAAAAAGAGGAGTTAGAGGGTTATGGATTCCTGTAATAAGCCTTAAATCCAGTATTTTATTAAGACCATGATTTTTAATGTCTAGCAAAGTTATGAATTTAAGCTCCCAGACTTGTCTTTTGAGAGTGTTGTGCAAGTTTCCTTTGAAGATGAGGACTGAGAAATCAATTCATTCAAGAGCATAGTGAACATTTGGTTTCTCCCACATAGTTGTTATTGGGGCATTTAGTACACTGGATGAGGTACACTACATGTTGTGATATGCATTAGTAGGCTCCATGGATGTTAAAAGGTGTGCTGTGCGGGATACTGATCATTGTAGCAGTAGAGAGATGTCTGCAGCTTTTGCATCTGCTCTGGCAGGATCTGGTACTGCTTTGAGTTGGTGTGTCATGGTCTATGGGGAGCTTGTTGCAGATGATGAGCTTGGAGAGGCTGGGGTGTTGTTTGAAGACCAAAGGAGGGGGTTCAGAAAATATTTCTTTCAGGATGGGATCCCCATCAAGTATGGGTAGAATTTACTTGATGATATCCCGTATGGATTCCAGTGTTGAGTGGTAGGTGATAGCTAAGGGTGTGCAAATGGAGAGGGTTTTATTTCTGTATCGAAGCAGGTTCTCTCCAGATATTTGGATGGCTTGTTCCATGCAATCTACTTCTCTCTTGGAGAGTCCTTGTTTGATGAATGAGGTTTTCAGTGTGTGAAGGTGTATATCCTGAACTTTCTCCTCTGAGCATATTCTATGATATCTGAGGGCCTGGCTGTAGATAAGATTTCTTGGTGTGTTTGGGATGGTTACTGGATCTGTTAAGTTAGGTGTGATGATATGTGGGCTTCCAGACTATAGCTGTCTCTGGGTTCCATTGCTGAAAGTGATTATGTTGTCCAGGAAGTTGATGCTAGTTTAGGAATGTTACAGAGAGTTTAACGATTAGGTGGTGGCTGTTGAAGTTGTGGTCAAAGTTTATGAGGCAGTTAAAGTCATTTGTCCAGATGATGGAAGTATCATTGATGTATCTCAGGTACATCATTGGTTTCATGGTGCAATTGTCCAGAAATTCTTTTTCAAGGCGGCCCGTGAAGAGCTTGGCATAAGCCATTCTAGTATCCAAGGATGTTTCCATGGTTTGGATAAAAATGTTGTTGAATGTAAAATTGTTATGGATGAGGATGAAATGGATAAGTTTGGCAATGTATTTGGTGTGGATATCTGAGGACTGTCCATTTTCTTATAAATATTTGAGGCAGGC
This sequence comes from Emydura macquarii macquarii, assembly GCF_026122565.2. Classification (NCBI taxonomy): domain Eukaryota; kingdom Metazoa; phylum Chordata; order Testudines; family Chelidae; genus Emydura; species Emydura macquarii. The sequence goes on along the minus strand of NW_027131527.1, from coordinate 17,056,790 downwards.
AGCTATGTCATCATTGTGAGGGATGTAGGTGTATAGGGAAGTGATGTCTATGGTGGCAAGGATGGTGTTCTGAAGGAGGTTGTTAATGTTGCTAAATTGGTGAAAGAAGTCTGTTTTCTCCTGGAGGAAGCTGGCCCTTTGTGCGGTGAGTAGTTTGAGGACTGTTTCTATGAGTCCTGACATTCCTTCAGTAAGGGTGCCATGGCCAGATATGATGGATCTGTCTGGGTTACCTTGTTTGGGTATCTTAAGAAGCATGTAGAAGGTCCCTGGGGTGGGTTTGTGAAGGATGAGTTTGTAGAGGTTCTCTTCAACTTAGGGAAGGACTTGAGGATATCCTTAAATTTCTGGGTAAACTGTGGTGTGGGATCTTTGAGTTCTTCATAGTAAGTGGTATTGGAGAGTTATCAGTTGGCCTTGTTCATGTAATCACTACAATAGTACCTTCTTTGTCTGCTGGTTTGATCACTACCTGGTGGTTAGAGCTCAGGGACCATATAACTGTCAGTGGTGGAGAGGTTGTGATGGATGTGATGTTTGTTAACGGGCCATTTCACCTAGAATGATCCCTTAACACATATTCTAACTACTTATGCTAAACTATCTGCTTGGTTCTGTATTTCACTGTAACATTCTCAGTACCTTTCCCAGACCTGAAGAAGAGCTCTGTGTAGCTTGAAATCTTTTCTCTCTCACCAAAAGAAGTTGGTCCAATAAAAGATATTACCTCGCCCACCTCGTCTCTCTAATATCCTGGGATTGACACGTCTATAAAAACACTGCATATATAAACATGCACATTCTGGATGACAGTAATTAAAAATGAGTTGATATTTGGAAGACTGTGTTCACAGCCATAATGACTACACTTTTCGCTGTTAAAAATATCTTACCTTAAATTCTTACTTAAACTTACTGCTCATAACATAGCACTTTGTTTGCCAGATCTTACAAATGTTATCTACATCCCAAGTATCAGTTTTCCTATAGTTTCATTAAAAACCAAACAAGTATATTATATGTATTTGCATGGAATTGGTATTTAATAGTGTTCAACAAATAAATGGACTTATTGTCATTCTAAATGAAAGCAAAGGCTTCTGAACTGCATTACATACTGATCTATTTAGATGGGCTACTTCTCTCAATACATATATAAGGCAATAGAAAAAGAAGAAAAGCTAGTATCAACAATCATTCCCATACTGAGAATTACATAAAACTAGCACAGAACTGCCAAGCCTTCAAAAAGTAAAGTAAGTAGAATCTTCCTGACACTTCATTTTCTTTGGTGTATAGCAAAGGTTTTCTAGGTTGATTAAGGATTTTTCAATATATTCTGAGACATTTTACAATTACCTTTATTCATGTGTATTTGTGCATGTGGATACTGGGAACAAGGTCTCAGTGTTTTATCCCTCGCTAATCTACTTGATTTTCCTTTGTAGGAAAACAAATTCAAAAGATGAAGAAATCTGATTCAGTGAGGTGAATAATTTATCACAATTTAAATCAGTTGCAAAATACAAGAAAATGAAACTGCAAATGTTTAAAAAATACCTTTCCATTTATGCCAAAATCGAGAACATAGATTTTAATTTAAAGATGAATCCCTTTCTCTTCTCTTCTTTCAACTCAATTCCAAAATGAATGGCTTTGATTAAAGCTTCAAAAATGAATTGGTATTTATTCTCTTTTCTTGTATAGGAGAGAAAATTCTGTCATAATCCCTTTGACTTTTGTTACACAAGAAAAAAATAACTTTATGGGAGTGAAATTAACAACTTGGCCTCAGTAGCAAATACCTGCTTGCTGCCAAATCTTTACTTAAACAGAGCAGCTCACCACTACTGAACACCATTAAAGTTGAATTGAACATGAAAGAACATACGAGCTAGTAAGAAATGTTTTGCATGCAAAATTAAAATTGTAAAAAAAAAAACTGAATTGTTTTCTCTGAGAAAGACAGGGGGCACAATCACTTTCCTTCATTTTCAGTATCTGAAAATCAAATGGGAAATTCCCTTTGCTAGCATTCAATTTCACAGGCTGAATCTTATCCACTGATGAACATTCATAATTGGGAAAGAATTAGCAGAAAGGAAATCTGGAACAAGTCTCTGAATATTAGTAGTACATATGTGGTATTTAAAAAATAAAAAATAAATCCATTGGAGCAGAGGAACCTTAGTCAATCAACAAAAAAAACCTGTGTTTAACAGTCCTCATACCACAGACAGAAGACTATTAAGTAAGCAAAACAGTCTCAAAACATAGACTGTCAGCAAATAGAACAATTTGTAAATCTAAAATACTAAAAGAAGAAATTATAGCACAAACCAACTGATATAGTTGTCTTTATCAGTTCAGTAGGGTCCAGTAATGTGTTAAATGTTTTATGATTATATCTTTGGTCTTTTCTGGATTCATAGATTCCAAGGCCAGATGGGACCATTGTGATCATCCAATCTGACCTCCTGAATAACAAAGGCCATTGAATTTCCCCCAAAATAATTCCTACAGAAAACTTTTAGAAAGAAGTCCAATCTTGATTTAAAAAGTGTCATGTAAGAAAAATCCACCATGACCCTCGTAAATTGTTCCAGTGATCATTTACTTTCACTGTTAGAAATGTACTCCTTATTTCCGATCTGAATTTATCTAGCTTCAACTTCCAGCCTATGGCTGTGTTACAACTTTCTCTGCTAGATTGAAATATATTTTCCCCATGTAGGTAATTAGAGACTATAATCAAATCACCCCTTAAACTCAAAGATCTTAGTTTAACAAAGAAAAGGTTATCACTACAAGGCATGTTTTCTAATCCTTTAATGATTCTCGTGGTTCATATTAGGTATCACCTCTTGGGGTGGTCTCTTAAGGGGCCTCACTTCCTGGACCCTCACTTTTGGGCTTGCAGTCTCTTTCAGTCTCCTGGCAGTTTTCTTTGATGCTGTTACCACCTTGCTATCCTGGGCTCTTCTGCCTCCCTTAATTTCTCTGTACTCTTCCCTTCATAGCAGCCCTTGTTTCCTCTATTGGTTGCAGCTGTGGGTGCCTGTCTCAATGACTGGCAGCTACAAGCTGCATAGAGTTGCCAATTTTGATTGCACTATTCCTGGAGGTTTCATCACATGCCATAATCTTTAATTAAAGATTAATATTAAATTCCTGGAAACTCCAGGACAATCCTGGAGGACTGGCTACCCAGTGATCAAGGAGAGAGTCTCTTCCCCGCTCTATGTTCACTATGGGGTTTGTAGACCCCCTTACAAAGACCTTTTACAAGTGAAAAGTCAAAATTCCTTTACACTTTATCTAACATCTTCAAAACAAAGTCAGCAGAAGCTAATGTACTCGATCTGGTTATGGAGATAATCCCAAAGCAATAAAATATGCAGATACGCTGATCTCTTAAAACCTGTCAATTGCCTTAGATAACTATTTCTACTTATAGCTTTGTTAAGCATTCCCTGTTTTATATACTATGAAGTTTAGACAACTCTTCAAATACTAAGGTAATCTCATATTAGTTATGAAAAGAAAAACTGGTAAATTTTTAAGGGCAGACACTTTATGCTTACTAGCACAGAAGCTGTAACTAGGGTGCTATAAAATTATTATTTGTGCCACACACTGATCTGCAACAACCTGTGTGGGATAGGCACAACTGTGACTGGCCCCAAGCCACAATGAATTGCAACTGCCTCTATAACAAGAGACGAGGAAGAGGCAAGTCAAAATACATCTAAAATCTGTTCCATTGCTGGAAAAACAAAAAACAAACAAAGAAAACAAACCCACAGCAGTAGCTATATCTGTAAGAAACTATGTTGTATTGGAGAGCACTCAAAGAAGTCTTACTGAATAGAGACATGATCAGTAATACTGAGGTATGTGATACTTCTGCATTTTGTTGTATAAGGACTTGTCTAGGTGAGCATTTTTTCCCCTAACATTTTCCATTATCATCATCACCAGTTCAATTATGGTTGAATTATGGGGATAGCAATAGCAGGAACCCTAGTGTAAGCAAGGCTCCAGGCCCCTGAATCTTTTTTAGCACCAAGTTGCTTAACCTTTGTCAGAGCATATCTACACAATACAGTGCTTAAAAACACAAACAAACAAAAAAAACAAACCCTGAGCCTCCCAGAGGCCCTCCCTGTCAAGCCTACCTACACTCCTGATCTGATGCTTGTAAGCTGTTCCCTTCTCCCCCCACCTTTTGTTTATTTACAGTGTAAACTCTTTGGAGCAGCGTCACATATTACCTTATGTGTTAGTACAGCACAAACACAATGGCACCCCAATCCTGACTGGGCCTTTTCAGTATTAATGCAATACAAGTAATAAACAAACAATGACATATAAACAGTGACTTGTCAAAATTCTGTTTTTTACTGCTGCAGGCTGATCTGAAAGTTTTTTGTTTTTTTTTTTAAAGTGCCAGCCACCTAATTTGCTTCACAATTTCACCAAAATATGAAGCAAATATTGAAGCCTGTAAACATCCAGATTGAATGAAAGAAAATCTAAGTCAGCAGAAGCTGAATGCTAGAACAATTTAATCTTAATATTATTCTCTTGAAGGTCCCAGGGATTCAGTATGAAAGATGAAAAATTAAAATAAATACTCAAATAATAATAAATTGGGCAAATTAGCACTAGCATATAGGAAATTGATTATTGTAATTTCTGGTAAAAAATTACTAAACACAATAAATGTCTACATCAGGAAGCAATTTTCTTGATTTATTGAAACAGTAAAGTTGGCTACAAATAGTTCAAGGAAGTGTTTTTTGTTTTAAAAAACGACATGGTAAAATAATTGTGTAATTAGTAAGACTTTGCATATCATAGCTGCAAGCAGTGTGCATGAAATGATCTCACAAACAAACAGTTTTCTGTCTGAGGCCTTTATTTTTCAGTTTGTCTTGGAAGGAGTCTCAGACTCAAACATTAAGGTTAGAAGGGACCAATATGGTCATCTAGTCTGACCTCCTACACAATGGAGACCACAGAACCTCTCCCACCCACTCCTGTAATAAACCTCTAACCTATGACTGAGTTATTGAAGTCCTCAAATCATGGCTTAAAGACTTTAAGGTACAAAGAATCCACCAGCAAGTGAACCTTGCCCCATGCTACAGAGGAAGGTGAAAACCCCCCAGAGGCTTTGCCAACTTGTCCTGCGAGAAAATTCCTTCCTGACCCCAAATATGGCGATCAGTTAAACCTTGAGCATGTGGGCAAGACTCACCAACCAGACACCCAGAAAAAGTTCTCTTTAATAACTCAGAACCCACCCCATCAAACATCCCATCACAGGCCACTGGCATATCTACCACCAGTTAGTCAAAGATCAGTCAATTGCCAAACTAGGCTGTCCCATCATGCCATTCCTTCCATAAACTTATCAAACTCAGTTGTAAAGACAGCTAGGTTTTTTGCTCCCACTACTCCCCTTGAAAGGCTGTTCCAGAACTTCACTCCTCCGATGGTTAGAAACCTGCGTCTAATTTCACATCTAAACTTCCTGATGGCCAATTTATATCCATTAGTTCTTGTGTCCACATTGGCACTGAACTTAAATAATTCGTCTCCCTCCCTGGTATTTATTCCTATGATGTCTTTATAGAGAGCAATCATATCTCCCCTCAACCTTCTTTTGGTTAGGCTAAACAAGCCAAGCTCTTTGAGTCTCCTCTTATAAGGCAGGTTTTCCATCATTCTCTGTACCTGTTCCAGTTTGAATTAATCTTTCTTAAACATGGAGAACCAGAACTGCACATAGTATTCCAGATAAGGTCTCACCAGCACCTTGTATAACAGTACTAACACCTCCCTATTTCTACTGGAAATACCTTGTCTGATGCATCTAAGGACTACATTAGCTTTTTTCATGGCCATCTCACATCAGCGGCTCATAGTCATCCTGTGATCAACCAATACACCCAGGTCCTTCTCCTCCTTTGTCACTTGCAACTGATGCATCCCCACCTTATAGCATAAATTTTTGTTATTAGTCCCTAAATGCATGACCTTGCACTTTCCACCATTAAATTTCATCCTGTTTCTATTATTCCCATTTACAAGGTCATCCAGATCTTCCTGTATGATAGCCCGATCGTTCTCTGTATTGGCAATAACTCTCAAGTTTGTGTCATCAGCAAACTTTATTAGCACACTCCTACGTTTTGTGCCAAGGTCAGTAATAAAAGGTTAAATAAGATTGGTCCCAAGACCGATCCCTGAGGAATTCCACTAGTAACCTCCCTCCAACCTGACAGTTCACATTTCAGTATGACCCATGGTAGTCTCCTTACTCACCTTTCAATTTTCATATTAATCCCCATCTTTTCCAATTTAAGTAAATAATTCCCCATGTGGAACTGTATCATATGCCTTAGTGAAATCTAGGTAAATTAGATCCACTGCATTCCCTTTGTCTAAAAAATCTGTTATCTTCTCAAAAAAAGGAGATCAGATTGGTCTGGCACAATCTACCTTTTGTAAAGCCATGTTGTATTTTATCCCAATTACCATTAACCTCAATGTCCTTAACTACTTTCTCTTTCAGGCAGAGTAACAAGTAGTGAATTTAATGAAAGTTGTTGGGGGAAAGGAACAAGCAAACTAAATCATGAGTGGTGAGCGGAGAGCTGTTAGGAATCTGCTCCTCTGTATGAGGATTTGGGGCAGTTTAACTCAGGTCTGCAGGGCTAGAGGCAAGCAGCATTTTCACGCTACTACCAACACACCATACAACCTAGGAGACCAGTCTCTGCAGAACGTGCTGGCCACAGTAGATGACTGGCAGCCCCTCCCATGACCTCTGATTATTTAAGCCTGATGGGAGTACCAGGAAGTTGTCTGTACCACAGACTAGGTTACTGTTCTGCAGCTGAGACAGATCCTCCCTTGTTCTGGGTTCCTGCCTCCTCACCCTGTTCTCGAGTACCTGGCATTTTACTCCAACTCCCATCCTAGGCTCCAGACTTTCGTGTGAGATTTGGCTCTGCCCCTTGGCTACTAACTCTGGTTTGACCACTCAGGCCTGGCTGTCTGCTGTTCTAAGCACTGGACATGACCAGCCATGCCTTGATTTCTGACACACTGAATGCACCAGCAACCCCGGGGACTGAATATTTATTTAAAATATTTATCTATAGAATAGGTGAAATATGTACAGAGTAGAGCAAACTTTCTCACACTGTCACATCAACATGTCCCTGCATTGACCCCCAGAGTAAAAAAGTTATTTGGTTTCCATGGTCATTATTAATTGCTGAAACTATCAACAATGATGAGAATTGTGATGGGGGATTTATAGTAATTAGGAAGTGGACTTGGGATCACCAACTCATTTCACAGAGGCCATCAAATGTTAAAAATGCTTGACTCATCATGAACTGGGATTGTATTTTAACTAGAAACCCATAGAAGATGTAAATTAATAATAATGAGTCGCTCTTACATAGCATTTTTCATCAGTAGATCTCAAAGTACTTTAAAAAGGAAGTCAGTGTTTTGCCCCATTTAATAGATGGTGAAACTGAGGTACAGAGAGGTGAAGAGACTTGTCCAAAATCATCCAACAGGTAAGTGGTGGCAGGGCAAGGAACATAACCCAGGTCTCCTGAGTCCCAGTACGGTGCTCTATACACTTGGTCACACTGCCTTCGAAGCCCATCCCATTAATAATCATCTGTGAAACTTCATTCAAGTGACACTTCTTAAAGGTTACTTTGGTTACACAATACCTACGTAATTTAAGAAACAGTGTGTTAACAAGTATGCACTTTCCTTGTCAACCGTCCCCCCCAAATACTAAGCCTCAAGAAAGTATCGTTTTAAAAGTTATAGGTTTTGAATTAAACTAACATACTTCGTGAAAACAGGCAGAGCTCAGAGATAAATGCAACAGAGACAAAAATATTTTTGTATACACCATAGTTGACCATAAAGTACTCATGACTAAAATTATGCAAAAATAAACTCTATTGAAATTATTAAATAAAATAGGATTATGCAACCTCAAAACTGCCTGAACTTGTTAGGTGCCCCTTAAAATCACTAAAGGGAATGTTCTGCAATGGAGTTGTCTGAGGATCATTCCATTTCCACCAAAGACAGGATACTTTGTGTTTTATAGGTTCAAAAATAAAGAGACTGAATAGGTATTACATTTCGATGCCAATGAATTGTACACTGCAGAACTAGTCTCGTCTCTTTAAATACCCAGTCTTTATTAAGTGACAAGACTCAAATTACTCTGTGGTTTCATGCTGCATATATTACAGTCATAGCATGGCATAGCTACCCACTGACCTGATCTTTTCCTTTTTCCTGCTTATTCATTATTGTGCATGCACACCATTAAGAAGAGGGGATAACAATGTAACACATTACTAACAGTTACTACCTTTGAACATCTGGGAACATTATGGAGATCACAAGCTATGACAATTGTGAGGGCATCTTGGCCTCTGGGTAACACCCTGCCTCCTGTGTGAGGGAGTCTTCCCTGTGCCTGGCTGGGTGTCAGCTCCCTACCACTACCAGCCTTTCAGGCACTAAAGCACTCTCTTCTGCGCTATGCCAGCCCTGTCTTCACCTTGGAGATTGATAATAGGTTCCCTCAGTCCCTTTGAAGCATCCCCTGTAACATCCACCCCTGACGCCAGCTATTCACAGAAATTCCGGTCCTCTGCTAAACAGGGTGGGGTGACAACTCCCTCCTCAGTAAGTGGGCCGTTATTGAGACATATCCTTTGGTGACTAATTTTTACTCTGAGTCCATAAAACCTCTTTCAATATAAATATATTATTCCTTAAATATTACCCATACATACATCTTACAATGAATTATGAATCTTGACAAGGTACAAGCTTTCTGTAGATACCTTACATGTTACTCTCTACAGATGAATACCCTGTAAATCATGCCTGCTGTAGTGAATTTGTCAGGTCTGAGGTGAGAGTTGTTTGCAAAGAATAGAGACCCTTTGCCAAGAAGTCTCTGTGTCACATTGGCTTGGCTACTTTTTTCTCTAATATTACTGCATAATATATCTATGTACGCAAGGAGGAAGGGGAAAAAACAAGGAAGAGAGGGAGCTTTGGACAGCACGGACACTTGAACTACTATGAATGGGACAGAATGGAGATGGGATTATAAACAAAACAATACCCAATCAGAACCAAACAGAACAGATAGAAGATATTAGTTGACTTAGCTCCTATCTGTAATCAGAAACAAAATGCTAAACAACAGAAATGAACATGGAACCAGCAGGCACTTTATTGCTTTTGATCTGCATCCATTTATTATATTTATATGCATCCTCCATCCACCCACTGTATTTTTAAAATGTAAGTGAGTTTTTCAAGACAGAGCTTTTGACCAAATTCAGAGTACAGACCAATTGAGTTTAGGTCATCTAAGTTAATGAAAACTTCAAATACTCCAGACTCTCCTGCCCCCAAAAAGTGCATGTTACACTAACTTAGAATCTTTTTGGATCCCTCAGATTTACACCCACTTACTAATACTGATGCTTATCTGACGCAGTGCCTCTTAATTTGGCTGAAAGCATTTGAGGGCTTGTCTACACTTACCTCAGAGATTCGGCAGCAGTCGAGCGGAGTTATGCAAACTACGCAAAAAACTTGCATAACTTCTGTCAACTTCTGTGCTTCTATTCTGTGCTCAGTCTTCAATGCACTGCATCAACGGGAATCACGTTCTCGTTGACGCAGCACTACACTGCTTGAGGAGGTGGTCTAATATGTCTATTTCTGGATCAACTGAGCAGGTCTTCACTGACAGCTCAGTTGATCCAGATAAGTTGATCTGACGGTGGCGAATTTTCCGCCGTCAGTGAAGACATAGCCTAAGTGCATGGGAAAGTATAGTAAATTGGTGTAACATGTAAACCAAGAGGCCAGAGGAAGCGTACAGCAAGAAAAATAACTAAGGAAATGATGTAAGGATGTATTAATAATTAAGCCATCTTCTGATTTAACCTATACATTCTTAAAGCTCCTCAGTGTATAAATTACACCAGCATTGATTCCTTTACTCTCATTTACACATTGGCAACTAGGTATAAGTAGACCTAAAGAAACCTGAATTTAAGGGAGTGTAACTCACATTTTACCTCTGTACTTGGTCCTATTTCTTATCTTTTTATTTATTTTTACTTTTCCTCCAACCTCCCCACTGATGCTGAGGAATCCACTACTCTTAAAATAAAAAGGCAGTAAAAGACTCCTTTTGTTTGAATTACCTTAGTACACAGCAGGGGAACTGGGGGGGGGGGGGGGGGGCGCGGGGGGACTTTGTGTCTCAATGATTGAGCCAAGGAATTGAGGCAGCATGTAGGACAGAATGCTTTGTTTATTTCAGCAGCAGATAAGGAGCTAAAATGTGCTTCTTCTTTGGAGCTGGTGAATGCTGATTGAAGTGTATCAACAAAAAGAGATGCAACAAAGGCCTCTTACTACTCTTTCTCCTTCAATACTTCATGCTACGCAGGTTTCCCAAAACACAAACTATTCCAGACTTGCAGGAAGGAATGGGAGTGTAGTCTACTGGTGAGAAGACAATTCCTCTAGTACATGAACTAGCAATCCTTCTCCAATGTGAGGACTAACCCACTCTCCTTGTTCTAACAAACAGATTCAGCTCCCCTCCCCAAAGCTCGGAACAGAATCTAAGAATAGATTTACATTGCAAAAAAAGGACACGTTCTTAACTTGGGTTAGCTAACTTACATTAGCTAAATCAGTTTCAAGTAGCAGTGAAAACACAGCAACTTGGCTTTTAACTCATATTTGCAGTTTCAGTTCAACTCATGCTCCCTTACAGGATTTAATATTATCTGCTAACCCAAGTTAAAAGCTGAGTTGCTGTGTCTTTGCTGCTCTTTTAACCTAAGTTTGCTAACACAGGTTAAAAACATTTTTTTTTTGCAGTGTATATACCCTTCCCTCCACAAAGCCAGACCGGTATGTGCTGAAAGGATTTCTTGGCATGTGTTTGGACTTTGTGAGGGAGTATACACTAGGCTTTCTCTGGTGCTGTAGTTTTGGGTGTCTTTCTCCTCTGCCACACTCATCTGCAACATTAAAGTTTTCATGGTGATTATCTAGTGTCTGCATCACTCCCTTTGGATTCTGCATTGGCTCCCTTTGACCAGCAATTACTACTGTGCTGTTGACTGAACATATAGAACCAGATCACCATTCAAGCCTGATCACTAATTTGTCTTAATACCAAGCTGGTGGCAAAATTGCATGTCTTTCTATGGTTCAAAGCTCCATTGTACACATTATTGTCAAGGGAGACAACCCAATAGGTCTGTGCTGGTGATATCACACAGGACTTTGTGCAACATACCTACTCACCTGCTCAGATAAAACGACCTGATAAGCCTGATTGCACCACAATATCTGTCCAAAGGAATGCTTCCTCCCGCTTCCCACTCACTATGGAGAGAGCTAACAAGCTAGCTTTAATGCCACCTGATTGCTCATTTAATCCCTGCAACCTGCCCTCATATCTTTTATGTCCTTTGCTGTCTTTTTTTAGTGTCAATTGGGCAATATACTAAGGACTATATAAAGGACGCTATACAGAGAGGGAATGGGATGCAAATCTGGTATTGGTCACCATCCCTTAAAGTAGGTCTACACCTAGCTTAATGAACACCTCCAATACCAGTAAATGCCTCTCTTACAGAGCTTGACTGCAGACAAGTTAGCGTACTTTAATTACAGATTAATGTTGAAGTGACTGGGGTCCCTATTTTCATACATCAGGACAGTATGACACACACTTTTGAAACTATGATAATAGATTTAGACATTGAAATTATGTGCTTTCATGAATAGTTTACCAAACTATATAGTATTTCGCATTGTTAATGTGCCTCTCAGTAATACACTTCTTATGATGGGCATTTCTGTACACTTTTGCCTACACTTGTTGGGTCCCACTAGATCATGAAATATTCTTATATATACCTATTAACAAGTCGTATTACATTAGATATTTCTGCATTATGTTCTAAAATTTGTGCTGCCACATGCTGCCTATCCTGTGTTACTACAGTCTACTACACAGTTTTTAAAGCTGGTCAGAATTTTTTTTATCCAAATGATTTTTTGGACAAAATGTCCTTTTTGCAATTTTGAAAATTATTAATTTGCTGATAATTTTCAATTTTCTATTAGGAACATTGAAATATAGCTCCCTGGATGGCCTCCTGGAAGGTTCTTGTCATTTTCACTTTCTGACTTCAAACAGAAATTGAGAAAAGCTTTCCAGAAGGGCTGCCAAGCCTGACTTCCCTGACTCTTTGCCTCCTTCCCATCTCTGAAGCTGGAGTGATTGAGTACACCAGCTCTCTGCCTCTCCAGCTACTGGAGCTGGGGGGAGATGCTTAATGCCCAGGCTCTCCGATCCTGAAGCTGGGAAGGAAGGCTGATGCTGAGGTCCCTGGTTCTCTGCCTCTCCTGTAGCCATGCAAAGAGATGCCTATCAATTTCACTTTCTGCAGAATTGACTCACTACCTCTAAAAAGTGAAACTGACAAGAACCTTTCAGATGGGCAGCTGGTAAGCCCCCCAGAATTTCCATTTTGGGTCTCCTGAAACAGATTTTTTCTTGAAATCCCTTCCCACAAAAATCTTTTGTCACAATTTGGGGCAATTTGAAGCAAGTAGGGATTTCCATTTACTGGTCTGCTCTAATAATTTTCTTAGTGTTTGACACCTAAAACATTTATAGTTCAAAGATCCAGAGCAGAGCAGCAGCATGGATAACTCCATTCTTTTTAATTCATCCATTCCACCTAACTTATATTATGGCAGGCAATTCAGTGTGTGAAATAATTTTTAAACAGTTATAAAATATCCATTCCATAATTATTAGAGCAGAAAAACTCTTCCCAATACCATAGTCTGTTAAACTAAAGATAACAATTCGTACCACAGCAGAGAAATTGTACTAATGAGCAAATAAACTGACTTTACAATGTGCTGAGCACCGGAAACTCCTTGGACTTCAACGTGACCTGGTCTCTCTCTACACTTTTGGAATCCAGGCCAACTCATGGTCATAGTTACGAGCACCTGAAAAATGTTGTACGATAAATTGTCCAAATGAGTCATCCGTCTGGGGATTGCTGGATGATTGTGTTTACATTCTGATAAATTTTAGGTTACATTACTATATCTATTTTATTCAGTCTAAAAAGATTTGAAGTAGAGAGGTTCCTTGCTTCTGTCCTTCACATTCTGTGAAACCCCTGATCCCATTTTGTCCTTGCCGACAATGCAGTTGTTGAGAATACAGGAAGCAAAGGATGACTGAGAAAACAAGTCGCTGTCCCCAGAACTGGGATACTGCACCACCATCACCACCAACTCCAATAGGAACATCACAGGCACCTGGAGCTGCTGCTGTAAGAACGGGGAAGGAAGCAAGTGAGGTATATGACCAAACTTTGTTCCCCAGGAATGGGAAAAAAATTTGGACTTTTCTGGGGAGCACTGAATTGGTTGCTTCTTTTAATTATATTCAAATACATGACAATCCATGGAAACCAAGGTGGCAAAGGAAGGAGGATATTGAGGCCATTGTCTGTACATTCGAAGTAGAATGTAGTAGCAGCTGAGGAGACCTGCAATGGGAGACTGATTTAACTGTGGGTTGCAGGTCTAAATCCAGTCCAGGTCAATAATGACACAAATTTGTTATCATTTAGTGTCGTATGTCTTATACGGAATTAAATTGTCAGTCTCCGTTCAGTTACAAAAATTACCACCAGAGTGGATGCAAAATCATACAGTCACAGAAAAATAAGGCTGAATGGGAAGTTGAGAGATCTTCTTGTCCATCCATGCAGGTTAAGATAGGATTAAGTGTAAATAATCCTGGACAGATGTGTGTCTAACCTGTTCTTAAAAATCTTCAGTGATGGGGATTCCACAACCTCCCTTGATAATCTACTCCAGTATCTAACTATCCTTATTGTTAGAATTTTTTCTCATGTTTTACATAAAATCTCCCTTGCTGCAGATTAAGCCCGTTATCTCTTGTCCTACCTTCGGTGGCCATGGAGAACAATTGATCACAGTCCTCTTTAAAACAACCCTTAACATATTTGAAGACTTGTCAGGTTCCCTTTCAGTCTTCTTTTCTCAAGATTAAACGTGACCAGGTTTTTTCACTTTTCCTCATAGATCAGGTTTTATAAACCCCTTATCTATTTATTTGCTGTCCTGTGGACTTTCTTCTACTTGACCACATCTTTCCTAATGTGTAGCACACAAAACTGGAGACAACCCTGTAAATGAGACTACACCAGTGCCAAGTAGAGCAAAACAATTACCTCCCATATCTTACATTACAGATTTATACATTTCAGAATATTTACATTTTACGCAACTGCATTACATTAGCTATGAGTCAACAGTTTGTAATCCACTATAACTCCAGATCCTTTTCTGTAATATTGCCTTATAGCCAGTGATTCCTGGTTTTGTAGCTGTGTGTTTCATTTTTCCCTCTTAAGCACTTGTCTTTACTGAATTATATTTTGTTGATTTCAGACAAATTCTCCAATTCAACAAAGTAATTTTGTATTCTAATTCTGTCCTCCAAAGTGCTGACAACCCCTCCCAACTTGGTGTTATCCACAAATTTTATAAGCATACTCTCCACTCCTTTATCCAAAGGAAATAAAATTATTGAACCAAAGCAGACATTGAACAGATCCCCGTGGGACCTCACTATATACATCCTCCCAGTTTGACAATGAACCATTTATAAATACTTTTTGAGCACGGTCTTTCAACCAGCTGCGAACACACCTTCTAGTATCTTAACTAGACCACATTTCCCTAGTTTGATTAAAATAATGTTATGTGGGACAATGTCAAAAGTCTTACTAAAATCACGTCTGTTTCCCCACTTCCACTAAACTAGTAACCCTAACCTTTCTTGCTATTAGGCTGTGCTAGCATGATTGGTTCTTTACACATCCATGTTGGTTATTACTTACCACCCTATTATACTCTAGGTGCTTATTCACTGATTGTTTAATAATCTGTTTCAGTATCTTTCCAGGTATTGAAGTTAGGATAACCGATCTATAGTTCCCAAGATTCTCCTTGTTATAGTTTTTTAAAGATCAGTACTATGTTTGCCCTTCCCTTGACCTCTGAGACCTCACCCATCCGGCATGAATGTTTAAAGATAATAGCTAATGGTTTTGAGATTGCTTCTGCTAATTTCCTTATGTATCCTAGGTTAAACTTTTTCAGGTCCTGCCTACTTGAATACATCTAACTTATCTAAATATTCTTTAACCTGCTCTTTCCCTATTCTGGCTTGTTTTCCTTCTCTTGTTGTTAATATTAATTAGTTAAGTATCTGATCACAATTAACCTTTTTTAGTGAAGACTGAAGCAAAATAGATATGCAACACCTCAGCTTTTTTGGTGTCAGCTGTTATTAGCTCTCCTTCCCAGCTAAGTAATGGACATATACTTACCCTCATCTTTCTCTTCTTCCTATGTATTTATAGGACCTCTTCTATGTTCTACCCCTTTTATATCCTTTGCTAGGTGTAACTCATGTTGTGCATTAGCCTTTTTATTTTTCCCCTACATGCTTGTGCTATTCTTCTGTACTCATCCTTACCAATCCATTAGTAGTCTCAGGAGAGAAAGCAAGCATTGAAATAATAAATGGACAGAGAAATCATCTAACCTTGCACAGTTACTTGAGGCCAGGTACAAAGGTAGGGGCTTAGTGAGGAAGCTGAAGGATAAGGTTTTCAATGGCTTAACTGTTCCCATTGAAATTGATGATAAAACTCCCATCAATTTCCAATCAGAGCAGTTAGGCCAATTTTGAATGCTTTTGAAAATCACATCCTAAAATGCCTGTGTCCATACAGTACCCGTTCAAGGGATAAATGGTGTACTTTTAATCTACAGAACTGCCAGGCAAATATATTTCATGATGAAAGCTAAACCTGCACATAAAAAAGTTTAAAATAATAAAGTAAGAGAATGGAATGAGAAATGGACACAAAATATTACCAGAAAAAAATCTATTCCAACATAATCCCATAATATTTCAGCTCTAACACTACACAAATAAAAAAATACATAAAAATTCTATTTCTAACTGTACAGCTAGTGAAAACAAAGGGAAGAATTAGTGAGTTTATTGATATCTGTGATGCTTCTCAAGCCTATATTGATGAGTGTTTCCCAGATAATCTCTGTTTTTGTTGGCAATAGCTGATTCTTGATTTCAGGATATAATGTAACACTCAGTTATAGAATCACATGGGATTTATTGAAACACTGCAAGTGCCAACTCCAGCAAACCGAAGCAGGACTGACCTTTCTCCTAAATTCCTATAACAACATACACAAAAACTACTTACAAATAAGGATTATTTGTCTACATGAACAATCAATCTTCTCTTAACAGTTTATTAATGTACTTTAATCTAAGCCTCTTTGAAATTAATGAACTGTTAATGGGTGTCAGCAGTGTCCACATGTACAGTTAGTCTGTTACAGACTAGTCTGGGGTAGATTCACACCCCAGTTTGCCCAAACTAATTGTTTGTGTAGACATGCCCTAAGATACAGCACCATCTATTGGTGGCAGTCCTGTCTGCACTAATCACTCATATAAGACGCCACTGCATCTCTAACCAGTATAGACACAGGAGGCCTTGCCAGTTCTTGCTGCCTGAACATCAAGTCACAGAGAAGTATGGGTTTGCAGAGTCCAAAAATAATCTTCTATGTAGAGTAATGGATAGTTGAATGCCAGCTGGCGTTATATGCAAAGATGACAAAACGTGTCTTCATATTCCAGTCTTGTTGGTCTTCACTGACTAAGAATCTGAGCATGGAACCAATTATGTGGTTTACTCTCTCCACTCCCCCATTACTCACAATGTGGGCAGCATTGGCCCTTCCCTTCATTTTCTGGAGTTGTTGGAAAACCATGCGTAATAACCATGACTCAAACACCTTCTCCTGGTCACTAAAGATGCAGTTGAGCTGGCCAAATTGCAACATTGCATCTGTATCTGTCTCAGTCTTTTTATTCTTCCATGACTGTGCCACCACATACTTTGAGAAAGCATCACACACCAACAAATACCCATTTCAAGCAAGTGTACCTGGTAGTGGGGCTTTCAAGTCAGTCTGTACAAACTCCCAGGTTTTTTCAGATTGAGGCATTTTCCTTAAAGGTGATTTCCTTTCTTGACAGGTAAGACAGGCAAGTATCCAGGCTTTAACATCAGCAGTCATGCTGAGTCAAAAATAAATCTGTCAGCTAACCAATGCAATGTCTTTTCTTAACCCAGGTGGCTTGCTGCTTCATTATCATGAAGACAATCCAAAACGGTTCTCTGTAAGTTTGCTGGCAAGATAATCCTGTTACCTTCATATACCAGCAAGTTGGTAGCCAGATCAATGGATAATTGTTCCTGAACTGTGTTGAACCTTCCCAGTCTGGGTCTCCTTCACTAAATCTGTCGGTACACCAAACATAACTCAGAGTCCTTAGACTTTCTTACCAGATGATCTCAAAAGGCTGAACCTAGTGTCATTGCCCGCACCTGGCTGAGAGCATCCACAACCACATTTTGCTTTCTAGGTTTATGGTGAACTGAGTGAATAGTGGATACATATTCAGACAGCTTCTGCATCCATCTCCACAGGTGTCCTTCTGGGTTGTTACTCATAAGGAGTCACTGTAGGGCACTGTGCTCTGTGTATACTATGAGTTTTGCACTTAGAAAATAGGGATGATAGGCCTTGAGGGCCTTCACAATAACCAGACACTTCAGTTCTGTACTTGAATATTTGGTTTCCCTCTCATTTAATTTGTGACCTCTAAAAGCCACCTGTCTGCATCTGTGATCTGATCAGTTTGTTCTAATGCAAATCCAACAACAACAACATTTGAGGCATCTCAAGTTATCATGAATGCAAGGGATGGATCTAGGAATTTAAGCACAGCAGGTTTAGAAGTCCTTCCTTCAATGATTCAAATGCATTTTGGCATTGATCTGTCCAAAGCTGATTTTAGTGAGCTGATATAATGGTGCTGCCTTCTCTGCAAATTATTTTACAAATCTCCTCTAGAATCAGCATTTGGTTTTTAGGAACCTTCCAGTCCTGTATAGCATTCAGTTTCTGGAGTTAGGATTCCAACCCTTCCTCATTCACTGTATGATCTAGGAAGATGATGCAACTCCTTTAAAGTGACATCTGTTTCCTGCACATTTAAACCTTGACTCTTTAAAAAGTTTTAGAATGCTTTCCACTCCTACCAGATGTTCCTCCCATGTTTTGTGGAAACAAATGAAGTCATATAAGTGTATAAGATATCTTTAGTTCTCAAAACCTGGGTCAGATCATTTAACACAGATTATTGCTGTTCTTGTCTACAGAGTCATTTGTGTATTCAGGAAAAGTAGTTCTGATTAATCTGCAATAGTATGAGAAATTAGACGCTTAAGTCGTCATATATACTTTAAGCAAAATTTACTATAATAATGAAGTGTCAACCCAGGAGAAGGTGTTCCTCACCCTGCAAAAAATGTTATTCTATATTAGGAACAAAATTTCCATAAATTATTAGTACCAGGGCATAGAGTTAGAAGTACAGTATATTCTTGCAACATCTGGTTTTTACTTCATTTTATCTGAATATTTCTTAGCTCTTGAGACATTTTGACCGTATATTGAGAGAAAAACAATTCACTGAAAAAGGATATGCAATTTGGTTAAAAACAAGAGCTTTTCAGAAAATGGAATTTCCATCCTGCAGGAAATGCTTATGTTTCTAAATTCATTTCTATTCCAAAATGGGTTGTAAAGTGAAAATATCACATTTATTTACAGAACAAAATATTCTGAAAAATTTTCAGTAGGTAATGTCAAAACAAAAAATTTCTAACATTTTCAGTTGAAACAAAATATTTCATTTTGAAATGTCAATCCTAAATTAAATGTTTCATTTTGAATTTTGCTGTTAAAAAAAAAAAATAGAAAATTCTGTTAAAATTGACATTTTCCCCATGGAAAATTTTTATTTTGACAAACCCCATTTTTCACTGGGAATATTTTTCAGTTGAAGAATTTCAACCAGCTCTATTTCAAATCCAAAGAAAATCCTTACCTTTTCAGAAATTAAGAGTAATATACTTTGAATAAATAAAAATTTTAAGACTATTCCTTTAGTGCAAATTCTTAGATTAGCATGTGTGAAATCTAATAAGGGAAATCCACAGAACAGATACATCATCCTGTCTATCTAGGTATTTCTAAGGTACCTAGGAGATGATAGCGGAGCTCCAAGAAATATTACGACAAGGTATCCAAACAAGTGTTATTTCTCTTCATTACATAAATCTGTGTAACTTAATTATGTACAAATTAACAGTGTTGAAAACGTCAGAAAGGGCACCAATTAGTTTCAACTGCAGTAATGATTTTGTATATATAGATATCTTGCTGTTAGGAGGTAGGCTACAAACTTCCATTTATTTAATCGTAACACATCATAATTCACAGGCCAAATATCCACCAGATAAACATTTTCAGCCATTATTGTGCATACCTTTCATGAAAACATTACAAATTACACCACGCTATCTTTTTGTAGAGGCATGCAGAGACATAGTTAAAACAGTATGCAGAATTTACATACTATGCAGAATGTGTTTGTGACTAATGTTAACTGATAAATTTCACAGTTATAGTCTTCTTATCTCTATAGTTTGAATGTTATCAGGTAACATCTGGTAAAAATAAAACAAATTGATGCTTAAAAATTACTGACTACAAGTTTTAGTTCTAGAAAATGTACTAGACAACAATTAACAGACATTACCAGCTTGCTAAGTCTCAAAATATTGCTGCATTATGTATAGATTCTGTTTGGCTCACACTATCATATAGCAAAACTATCATTTCATGGAATGTCCCATGAATGAGCAGACCATGCTTTGCATCCATAAAATCAGGATGCTTATCTCTGAAACTGATTATTGGAAGACAACTGAGTTTTTAGCAGATACTGGAAAGCCTATGCATACAATGCCGGCTTGCAGTAGGTTCTACAAAGCAGACTCAGAATTCAGGCACTGATCCTCTTTGATACTGCCACTTTCTGTGTGTGTGAGGTTGGACAAAGGAGCAGCAGAGAAGCTGAGAGTATAATAGAGTAGTACAGCTTCCTTCAGCAGTGGCTGTTAGAGGAGTGAATTGAGGTGTTGGAAGGAATTAAAAAAGAAGGGGGAATTGCGCTGTTCTCACTTCCTACTTCTCCCTAGGAGACTACAACTAGTTGTGTAGTTAACCTCCCTCTTTCACTCAGCCATCTCCTGAGTTAAATCAGATGGTCTTTGTACATATTTCTATTAAGTGTGTTTTTTCTAAGTAATGCTCTGTAGGTACTTTCTAACACCTTTTACATCACTCTAGTGTAATACATAATGAGCACATTCAGGAAAGCAAGTGCTTTAGAGCGCTTTCTTGATTCACTCTTGAACAGCTCATGATTAGTAAAGTGCTCTGCCGTAAATGATAGTTTACAATGGCTGATTTCTTCTTTAACTCTTTGATACCAGGAGTTTTGAATCCCTACATGACATCAATCCCAAATAAATTAGAAATTAAGATGAGCATTCTGGCCTGGTATCTGTAAATCAGTTTTTTGTATTCATCATTAATAGCCAAGTTTTCAGTGGTGCTCATTAATTTTGGGTGTCCACTGACGGGAGCTGTAGAACTTCAATAACTCTGAAAAGAAGGCAAAAAATGTTGTCCTAATTATCATCATAGTGATCCCATTCAAGCCAATATGTAACCTGAGGTGGTTGTCAGCATTTTTAAATATTCTCTCTCTTTTAGGAGATTTAATTCAGTCTTAAAACTGACTCTGGGGCAGAATTTGAGATACAGGTGTAATTTTTTGAACACTTCAACAACTCAAAAATGTCATTATTTTAAGACTGAAGGTCTTTTATTTGGAATTGTACTTTGAACAAACTTAAATATATGTACATTGCAGCCTTGGAGACATGCCATGTGATGTACATAACATGAAAACAGAGAAATTAGATCATATTTTGTCACTGATATAAAAATTGTCTTTACCTGACTATTTAGGAATGAAATACTAATAAACTGAAGGTGGTCACAGCTTGTATTAGCAGAACAAAATTACAAGAAATCATTATTATTTATTAGTATAGTAGCAATGCCTAGGAGACCCACTCGTGGATCAGGGCCCCTTTGCATTAGGCACTGTACAAACACATAACAAAAAGATGGTCCCAGTGTCAACGTGCTTACAATCCAAGCATAAGACAAAAGAAAATGTTGAAAATGCTTCAGTCAACAAAGAAAAGTGCAGAGTCCTCCACTTAGGAAGGAAGAATCCCATGCACAGCTATAGACTGGGGACTGACGAGCTAGGCAGCAGCTCTGCAGAAAAGGACCTGGGGGTAACAGTGGATAAAAAGCTGCATATGAGTCAGCAGTGTGCCCTGGTTGTCAAGAAGGCTAATAGCATATTGGGCTGCATTAGGAGGGGCACTGCCAGCAGGTCACGGGAAGTGATTATTCCCCTCTATTCGGCATTGGTGAGGCCGCATTTAGAATACTGTGTCCAGTTTTGGGCCCCCCACTACAAAAAGGATGTGGACAAGTTGGAGAGAGTACAGCGGAGGGCAACAAAAATGATTAGGGGGCTGGAGCACAGGACTTATGAGGAGAGGCTGAGGGAACTGGGCTTGTTTAGTCTGCAAAAGAGAAGAATGAGGGGGGATTTGATAGCAGCCTTTAACTACCTGAAAGGGGGTTCCAGGGAGGATGGGGCTAGGCTGTTCTCGGTGGTGGCAGATGACAGAACAAGGAGCAACGGTCTCAAGTTGCAGGGGGGAGGTCTAGGTTGGACATTAGGAAAAAGTTTTTCACTAGGAGGGTGGTGAAGCACTGGAATGGGTTACCTAGGGAGATGGTGGAATCTCCATCTTTAGAGGTTTTTAAGCTGAGGCTTGACAACTCTAATATTCTATGATTCTATGATCTTTATGTTTGTTTTACTTTAAAGATGAAACACAATGTTTTTAAAACCCTACATTTACAAAAGCCCAGAAGTTGCCAGCCATTTAAAAAAATTCAATCAGCATTATTAAAGATAAGGAGATGATAATTTGTCTAACATCCTAAGAAAAGAGATTTGCTATCATCTCTGTCAGAGTGACAGATCCTAAACAAAGGTTTGAAAGAACCATTTCTTCTAAAATTCTGTTTACTACTAGTGCTGTAATTCTGTTGCAGACAAACCAGGAAGGTTGCAGCTCAGATTTCTCAAGTCCTTAGAGGAAATATTTGTTAGAGTAGGTGTTAATATTTTACACAAAAGTGTTGTGCTTTGCTTTCTTTTGACGCTTAACAGTAAGTTAGAAAGATTTAGTATAACTTGTGCAATTCAACTATAAAGATGATCTATTTACCATACAGTGCTTGTAACTGAAAGCTACTGAAAAGAGATAAATAGACAGAAACATTTGATATATGAGTAAGACTATGCTATAAATCTTACTGACAGTACTACTGCAGATAAAGTTTCTTATACTGTAATATCATATAGTCTTTGACTTGCACTCCTAAAATAATATCGGTGATGTATACCTTTTCTTTCAATGCATTGAAAAGTGGACTTTTTACATGATATATTCTTTGTTTCTTTTTCAGATGGGTGACAAGTTCCGTTCAGTTGTTCGTGAATCTGTGGGTTTGTTTTTAAATATATTGGATTGACCAATTCACAGTAACAACTGACAGACACAGTCACTGTAGCAGACTCATTTTCTCGTAATCTAATTTCTTTCGCAAGACCTCTAGAGGGCAGTGAATAAAAGAAAATAGAATGCCAGAAAAAGATGCAAACATTACACACCAGCTACAAAGCAATATTTTAAAAAATATAGTGTACATTCTCTGATTATATAATCTCATTAAACAATTTCCATCTAATTCTCCATGTTAATTTAATGAGATATTTTTTAGCCCAAGCCCTCTAGTCTCTCTCAGACATTTTTTTGGAAACACAATTAAAAAGAGAAATTTCAAATGCATTGCTAGATTTTATATTCCCCTCTTTCATTTCCCCTGGAACTACATTCCTATGCCATGCTGGAAAATAAAGGTCTGCCAGTTATGCATAGAAGTCCAGGTTTCCTTAAAGATGCATATGGGCAAGCAAGATTTGGAAATTGCACCAAGCCAAGGAATAGGTCTAATTAATTTTTAATAATAAACATGAATGATTAGATATGATTATCTACCTTTACTATGTGGATGTATATATATAAAGTTATGTCTAAAGCAAGTGTGACATCAGGAATTTATGGTTGCATTTATCGAACACAGAGACAGACACTTGTCTAATACCTTCATTACAGACTTGTCCATGACATATGTGTAGCTAACGCACTTCCCGTGGCATATGTATAACATCACAATTGTTTACTTTCAAGTTAAAAATAAATTCACTGACTAATTAAACCAAATCTAGACTCTATATAATAAAATTATAGGATTGTCACTGTCAGTGTCACTCTGAAGCCTAGAATGTCTGTTGAGTCAGACATGAATCAAGAATGGTTGAGAGCTCTTTATGTTTAGAGTATCTCCAGGTTCAATAATAATTCCGTACTTACCATCCAATTATTAAATCCTCAGCCATTCTTAAATTACACCATGTGGTTTATAGCTACCATAAGGTATCTATGCCATGCCAAGAGTCCTAGACTACTGTGATTTCAGAGGTATCTCAACCAGTTACCACCCTCCTTCTACAGCTAACTTGCATTCAACAATGTCACTGATTACATGAGGGAGCTGCACAGATAGTGGGTTACTTGGCCCAACTGCCATACCCAGGTTACAGCATGGGCTTTCAGCTATTAGTTAAAGCATAAGTGTGTAACACACAGTTACTGGACAGTTCGCACAACAAGCTGGCACAAAAACTCACAAAATACACAGCACAACTTGTGATATATCACATAGTAAACAATGTTAATCTATGGGACAAAATGAATCAATAGGACAAAATTATACTATTGTATGACTTCACACTTTGTCTAAATGACTTTCTGGGAGCGGGGGGAGTGGAGGGAGAGTTGTGGCTAAACCCTGTACAATCCCAAAAGTATAGGATTAGTTGTGCAAGTACTGTAGGCAGATGATCTCTCTCTCCCCTTAGCTAAAGCATTATACATCTTTTGGAATGCAGTATAGGTCCATAAATGAAACAAATAAAATATTAAGGATTAATATTGCAACAAAATAATAGATAAATCTATATATATTTTAGAATTAAAACAGTACCTAGCGATCACCCTTTGGAGAACATAACAAAAAGCACTGTAATTAATAAAAGATAGCCATTATACCTAAAGACTGGAGGATATACTAAAGCAAATCTTCAGCTGGTGTAAACTGTCATTCCCTTACTATCAAAGGAGCAATGACAATTTACAGCAGGAGAGGATCTGACCCTTGTTTCTTTAAACCTTGATACTTCAATTGTTCTCCAATTTTTCCCCTCTCTAATCTTACATTCTCTTAATTTTGTGTGTTTCCTGTTGGATGAATTTCCTCTATTCTTGTAATGTCTTCTTAAAATATACCAGCCCTTTATGTGAATGGCATAAATTCTTTTTTTGCTTTTCTATGTTAGAAACAGAGACTTACCAAACTGTTGAGGGTCTCTTCATATTCCAACTAAGTTTGCTGTCATATCACAGAATGATGCTTTCTGCAGGGATGAGCAAATGTAATGCCCTGAGCCTTATAAATATTGTCCCTATTCAGCCAACTAAACAAGGTCAAATATTTTTGCCAACATTCATGCTATTCTCTATCCCACTCCACAAAGCTCCTGGAAGCAGTCCTAGCTGTGACTCTATTGCACAGTAAGTATGCAGTGTTTGGCAAGACACTTCCTCTCACATTGACTTCCAGGACAGAAGATGAAAAAGAACAACCACAAGCACTTCATTTCTTTGAATTGGAGAAAAGGTGGCATAGATCCCCTGGCACACTGAACGAAGTCTGTAACTGGGCACACCAGTGGCACTACCCAAGTGAAGAAGATGCACCAGGGGCAAAAGGTACAAGTGCTGCAAGAAGCTCTTCTCACAACTTACAAGATTTACAAAAGTCTAAACCCTTAACCTCAGCCTCTGTGCAGTTTATGTAGTTCAGTAGACAGCCATACCCAATTCTCTGAAGCACTTTCAGCAATACAGGTGACAGGTGAGTTGGCTGAGAAGCTAACTTAGCTTCTCATGAATGCACAGAACAACCTTCCTTAAGCACATGCTTAATGAATTTAACAAATAAAATTTACCATGCATGCACAGGATGTGTTTTTTTCCAAAAGTGTATAATTAGGTCAAATAAAAATAACACGAACATAACAATAAAAGGCAATGAATTGCTTTTAAGTGAGAACTAGTTCTATGACAAATTGCTACTTTCAATACTACTGTCACTCCAGTTGTCGGCTGTTTGAGAGAGAACAAAGAGAGAGTAACTGGTGGAATTTTCACTTTATTGCACTCAAAACCAGCAGAAGTATTTTTGCTCAAGCTTTCTACCAACAACAACCCCCCTCCACAAATTTGTCAGTAACTTTGGACAATTTTAGCTCAAAAGTTGAAAGATTTCAAAATTATAAACAACTGAAAACTGGGGCTAGAAAAGAAACCACTTTGTGACCTTCACTACAGCAGAACATGACCATCTATCTGATGGGTAGATTAGATACATACCCAAAAAAAAAAATCCTACAAAACTCAGTTCTCATGGACACATGAAAGCTAATTTTCACTGGATCATCTTAAAGCACCTTTTGTAACATAAGGAATATGTCCTTGCCAAATGTTAAATTTCTACAGACTCCTGCATGTTCACAAGCACTGATTAAAGACACTTTACTTTATTATTGCAGTCTCCTTTTATATGACTCTAAAAGACTGTTTTTTCTCCAACTTCCAAAACAATCTGCTCTTAGGCTTAAAAAACAAACAAAAAAAAAAAGGTGCCAAATTTCAGTCTAAGGCCTCGTCTACACTGGCCACGGATTTCGTCAGCAGTCGACGGGAGATACGCAAGCTATTTTCAGTGACTCATGTATCTCCCATCAACTTCCTAACATCTACTTACCGCGGCGTCTCCACTGCGCTGTACCGATGGGAAATGCCCTCCCGTCAACACAGTGCTACGCTTCTTGCCAGGGTGGATTTACAGAGTCGACTTCCAGGTTCGATTGAGTGAGTCTTCACTGCCGCTCAGTTGAACCCGCAAAAATCAATCCTTCACTGCCGGCGTTGCCATCAGCAGTTTAGACATAGGCTTAAAAATACAAGTTTGACAAAATTAGGAGCTTCTGAAAATGATCCTTTAGAATGAAAATCCTACAATCAGATCCACATAGATGGTCCCTTGAACCATTATGGAGTGCTGCTGAAATCACAGGGGCTTCAGGCTGGCACAAAGGTTATAGGAAACTTTCCCTGAAGATAGGATACAGGAAACCCATAACTCCTACCACACAGCTCCTTCTTCAGAAGGAGCAATTGCTGCTGCCCACTATATAAAACAATATGGACAAGATACATCACTTGTCTGATTCACTAGAACAACTCCTATAGCCCAAGATCAGTGTTGTGGTGAACAAAAGAATGACCATACTGGATCAGACCAATGGTCCATCTAGTCCCATAACCAGTCTTCCAACATTGGCCAGTGTCCGGTGCTTCAGAGTGAATGAACAGAACAGAGAAATCTTCGATTGATCTATTCCCCGATGTCCACTCCCAGCTTCTGGCAGTCAGAAGCTAGGGACACCCAGAGCATAGGGTTGCATACCTGGCCACCTTGGCTAATAGCCATTGACAGGCCTATGCTCCATGAATTTATCTAATTCTCTTTTGAACACAGTTATATTTTTGGCCTTCACAACATCCCCTAGCAATGAGTTCCACAGGTTGACTGTATGTTGTGTAAAGAAGTACTTCCCTATGTTTGTTTTAAACCTGCTGTCCATTAATTTCATTGTGTTATGTGAATGAGTAAATAACATTTCCTTATTCAGTTTCTCCATACTACACGATTTTCTAGACTTCTATCAAATCTACCCTTAGTCCTAGCTTTTCTAAGATGAACAGTCCCAGTTTTTTTAATCTCTTCTCATATCAAAGCTGTACCATACCCATAATAATGTTTGTTGCCCTTCTCTGTACCTTTTGCAATTCTAATATATTGGTTTTTTAGATAGGGCGACCAGAACTGCATGCAGCATTCAAGGTGTGGTTGTACAATGGATTTATATAGTGGCATTATGAATTTACTATCTTATTATCTATCTCTTTCCTAATGGTTCCTAACATGCTGTTAGTTTTTATGACTGCTGCTGACATTGAGCAAATGTTTTCAGAGAACCATCCATGACTCCAAAATCTCTTTCTTGAGTGGTAATAGCTACTTTCGATCTCATCATTTTGATTATTGTTGGGATTATGTTTTCCAAAGTACATTACTTTGCATTTATCAACATTGACTTTCATCTGCAATTTTATTGCCTGGTCACCCAGTTTCATGAGATCCCTCTGTATTCTTCACAGTCAGCACTGAACTTAAGTATCTTGAGTAATTTTGTATCATCAGCACATTTTACCACCTGACTGTTTTTACCCCCTTTTCCAAATCATTTATGAATGTGTTGAACAGCACTGGTCCCAGTACAGATCCCTCAGGGACATCAGGGACACATTTGTTGATGCCCTCAGAGAATTCTAATAGATAGGTGAGTCATGGTTTCCCCTTACAAAAGTTATGTTGTCTCTTCCCCCAACAAATTGTGTTCATCTATGTGTCTGATAATTCTGTTCTTTTATATAGTTTCAATCAATTTGCCTGGTACTGAAGTTTGCCAGGATTCCCTCTGGAGCCTTTTTAAAAAATTGGTATCACAGCAGCTACCCTCCAGTCACTTAGTACAGAAGCTGATTTAAGTGATAGGTTATACCACACAGATTCTGCAGTTTCAAAATTGAGTTCTTTCATAACTCCTGGATGGATATTATCTGCTCCTGGTGACTTATTACTGTTTAATTTATCAGTTTGTTCCAAAACCTCTTTTACTGATACCCAATCTGGGACAGTTCCTCAGATTTGTCATCTAAAAAGAATGGCTCAGGTGAGGGAATCTCCCTTATTTCCTCTGTAGTGAACACTGATACAAAAAATTAATTTAGCTTCTCCAAAATGGACTTATCTTCCTTAAGTGCTCCTTTAGCACCTTGATAGTCCAGTGGCCCCACTCTCGGTTTGGCAGATTTCCTGCTTCTGATGTACTTAATTTGTTTTTTGTTAGTTTTCATGTCTTCTGCTAGTTGAGCTTAAAATTCTTTTTTGGCCTCCCTAATTATACTTTTACATAACACCTGACTTACCAGAGTTTATGCTCCTTTCTATTTTTCTCAATAGGATTTGACTTCCAATATTTCCAGGATGCCTTTTTGCCTCTAACTGGTTCTTTTGCATTGTTGTTTAGCCACAGTGGCACTTTTTAGTCCTTTTACTATTTTTTTTTTAATTTGGGGCATACATTTAATTTGAGCTTCTATAACGGTGTTTTAAAAAAGTTTCCATGCAGCTTGCAGGCATTTCACGTATTATAATATCGTATAGAACCATAGAATCGTAGGACTGAAAGGGACCCCGAGAGGTCTTCTAGTCCAGTCCCCTGCACTTAAGGCAGCACTAAGTATTATCTGGACCATCCCTAACAGGTGTTTGTCTAATCTGCTCTTAAAAATCTCCAGCAACAGAGATTCCACAACCAACCTAGGCAATTTATTCTAGTGCTTAACTACCCTGATAGTAGGAAGTTTTTCCTAATGTCCAGCCTAAACTGCCCTTGATGCAATTTAACCCCATTGCTTCATCCTATCCTCAGAGGTTAACAAGAACAATTTTTCTCCCTCCTCCTTGTAACAAACTTTTATATACTTGAAAACTGTCATGTCCCCCCTCGGTCTTCTCCAGGCTAAACAAACTCAATTTTTCAATCTTCCCTCTCAGGCCAAGTTTTCTAGGCCTTTAATAATTTTTGTTGCTCTTCTGTGGATTTTCTCCAATTTATCCACATCTTTCCTGAAATGTGATACCCAGAACTGTACACAATGCTTCAGCTGAGGTCTAAGTAGCTCAGAGTACAGCAGAGGAACTACTTTCTGTGTCTTGCTTCCAACACTCCTGCTAATACATCCCAGAATGAGGTTTTCTTTTTTTTTTTTTTTTTTTTTTGCACTAGTGTTACAGTGTTTACTTACATTTAGCTTGAGATCCACTAGGACTCCCAGATCCCTTTCCACAGTATTTCTTCTTAGGCAGTCATTTCCCATTTTTATATGTACGCAACTCATTGTTTCTTCCTAAGTGGAGTGCTTTGCACCTGTCCTTATTTAATTTCATCTTATTTACTTCAGCCAGACAATTTCTCCAGTTTGGGGAATAAGATTAAAATTCAAAATGATCTTCCCAAATCACTTGCAACCCCTCCCAGCTTGGTATCATCCGCAAACTTCGTAAGTGTACTCTATGCCATTATCTAAATCACTGATGAAGATATTGAACAGAAATGGACCCACAACTAATCCTTGGGGGACCCCACTTGATATGCCCTTCCAGCTTGATGGTGAACCACTGACAACCACTCTCTGGAATGATTTTCCGACCACTTATGCACCCACCTTATAGTAACTCCATCTAGGATGTATTTCCATAGTTTGCTTATGATAACATCATGTGAGACATTATCAAAAGCCTTCTAAAGTTAAGATATACCACATCTACCATGACTTATGTGACTTTTCCTTTTAATTTCTGTGTAACTACCTTCCTCATTTTTGTGTAGTTCCCCTTTCTATAGTTAAATGCTACTGTGGTGGCCTTCTTTGGCATCCCCACCACCACCAAGGATGTTAAATTTAATTATATTGTGGTTCCTATTACTGAGCAGTTCAGCTATATTTCACATCTTGGGCACCAGATTCCATGCTCCACTTAGGATTAAATCAAGAATTGCCTCTCCCCTTGTGGGTTCCAGGAACAGCCTCTCCAAGAACCAGTCATTTTTGATGTCTAGAAATTTTCTCTCAGCATCCCGTCTGGAGGTGACATATACCCAGTCAATATGGGAATAGTTGAAATCCCATTATATTTGAGTTTTCTATTATTCTAGCCTCTCTATCTCCCTGAGAATTTCACAACCATTACAAGCTTCCTAATCAGATGGTTGATAGATATAGCAGTAGGAATAGTCTTTGTTATTTAAGCATGGCATTTCTCTCCATAGGAGATTCTATGGTACAGTTTGATACATTAAGATTTTTACTATATTTGTCTTTATGCTTTCTTTCAAATATAGCGCCATCATGACGTAATCTATCATTCCTATTTATTTTGTACCCTGGTATTACCATGTCCCACTGAGTAACATCATTCCACCAAGTTTTAGACTTCTAGCATATGTATATAAGCACTTATAAAAGGTGTCACATTTTAGCTGTCTGCCCTTATGTAATATTATTGAATGGGACTCTTTCATTTGACTGTATCTCTTCAGTTTCTACTTGTACTTTATCAACTTCTGTCTGGTCGTCTTTACTAGGATATAGAGAATCCCAATTAATAGATCCTTTCCCAAAGAATCTCTCTCTGAACCAGTGTGCTCCTCCACAACTATTAGCTTTCCCCCAATGCTTGTTTTAAAAACTGCTCTATGACCTTTACAATTTTACATGCCAGCATCTGGTTCTGTTTCAGTTTATGTGGAGTCCATCCTTCCTGTATTATCTCCTCCTTTCCCAAAAGGTTCCCCACTTCATAATAAACCCTATACCATCATCTCATGCAGACATTGATACTCTGTAACTCTGGCTGTCTAACTGGCCCTGCACATGGAACTGGAAGCATTTCAGAAAATGCTACCATGGAGGTCCTGGACTTAAATCTTCCTAGCAGAGACCCTTCCTCTCATATGTATTTAAATTTTAAATACTTCTGATCAAAATATCAGCTTGTGAAAAAGGCTGGACATCAATCTGCAATAAACTAAAAATGTGCCTATCCCTTTTTATCCCCACCCAGATAATTTGCTAGCTTTTCAGCATAGATATCTGTTGTTCAGTCTACATATTGTGCTAGGTCATAAAGATACACTACAGACAGAAACTTTATCATCTTTGGCCTATGAGAAAACTACCCGCAAAATGTGAGGGAAAATGGCTCCCACTTTAAAGTAAGCCAAGTCTGCTAGAGATCAGGGCTGAGGAATACTTCATTGTCATGACAGATTACACCTGGGGTGTTTGAAATCTTTATATGTTGGTCTGAAGTACTAGTTAGATGTAAAAGCAGTATATATTTGTTCATTTATTGGAATATAATTTCTAGTACAGAACATAAGAACGGCCATACTGGGTCAGACCAACAGTCCATCTAGCCCAGTATCCTGTCTCTGACAGTGGCCAGTGCCAGATGCTTCTGGCAGGTGGAGGTGAAGGGACACCAGAAACATGGGGTTGTCTCTCTAACCATCTTGGCTAATAGTCATTGGTGGACCTATCCTCCATGGATTTATCTAATTCTTTTTTTGAACCCAGTTATACTATTGGCCTTCACAGCATCCCATGACAATGAGTTCCACTGATTGACTATGCTTTGTGTGAAGAAATACTCCCTTTTGTTTGTTTTAAACCTGCTGCCTATTAACACTGACTAATAATCAAATAAATCACTAGAATGACTTACTTGCTTAAGCACCAATTAGGAATGACTGAATAGTTTGCGGGGGGAGGGAGGGTTGAAATGATTGTTGATGAAACAGCATGAGAAAGCTTCCACTACTGCTTCCTGTCTAGTACCCATTTAAAAAAACTGTATTTCAGTGAACATCTCTCACCCTAGAAGCACTTACAAAACAAAGACTGCTTGCTTTCTCCTTCTTGAAAAGGTGAGGGAGCTGGGCTCACTAGCCCTGTGCAATCTGCACTGGTCGCTAATAAGTCAAATAATTCAACTCAAAGTTTTATTGATAATATATAATGCCCTCAACATGTGCTGGACATAGGAAAAAAATCTCTTCTTTTAATTCCTGCTAAGTATTTGAAATCAACCAGATTCCTGTTCTCAAGTTCCACTGACATATATCTGGATTGATATTAGGGCTAGGACTTTACAGTACAAGGCAGGGCTGCTCTGAGTGACAGTGTTGATACCAGGGCCCTAGGACTCCTGGAAAGGGAAGGTATATTTTAAAGGAATGCCTGCAATACATATATGCAGGATTGGGGGCTCCAAAGAGACTCCTCAGCTCTGCATCAGTAGCTCCCAGTCTCTGTGGATGTGGCTTTCACCTCCATTAAGGCTCCGGGAAACTCTACTCCCCCTACTGGCCAACGTGGGGAAAGTGTGACACCAGCATCCTGAGTTACACACTGCACATGAGGACTTCATGTTCTCTTCTGTCTCCTGAGACCAAAGAATCTCATAGTGGCATACTGAGAGCGAGATGGGGGGGGTGGCGGTAGGAGGCAGGCTGATACTGGCTCCAACTGTGGCCCTCTCTCTTCCTTTCTCAGGGGAAGGATAAGGTCAGAATGTAAAAAGTGTTGAGAGGTTAAAAGTGAGAGTAAGCTGAGAGAAAGAGAGGGGGAAAGAAGGAGAAGAAAAAGGTCACACAAGAAAGCTGTTTTAACAAAGAGAGGGAAAGGTAAGAGTCCAGCACGTGGTGAGAAAGCACAGGGCCAGAATGATCTAAGGATGAAGTCTGTATAGCAACCCAGATGTTTTTACACTTGTTTCCTCATAGCATTCCAAAATAAATATAATAAACTGATGCAATGCCTTTAAACTATACCTCACAGGGTCAAATCAGCCCAAGATGGTACATATACTCTGTGACCTACATAAAATACAGTAGTGGGCTCAGTTCAGTTCCTGATGGACAGATCCATAACAACAACTGACTTAGCTCAATAGTGCTATCAGTTTGAGACCTTTCAGAAGCAGTTTTTTTTTTCTTTAAAGGTAGAATACATTAGATTATGTACCACTCTTCTCAAGAGTTAAACAGCATTTCCATTCTACCTTACGTTGATCTTATTTTACCACACAGCCTTTGTACTCTCTTCTCACTCGCTGCACACAAGTGTTCTTCAGACAGATTAAGCTCAAGTCCCTTTTCAAACACTCTGAAAGACATGTTTCTCTCTCCTATGAAGGGGCGAAAGCAATTACTGTAAAATATTCTTCTACTTCTCTGCAGTCACCATGTTAGCATTGGATCATTGAAGGAAGCAGTCTGGGAGACAGACTGAGGGGGGTTGTAGAAGTTAGCAAAACCAGACAAAACCTGTGAATTTTGGAAACTCTGCCAGAAAGCTGAGCTAAGAGTAGCTGGGGAAACCCTGGGGAGGTGCATATTCCTGCAACCTATCCCTATATCCCCTCACTTCCTGTCCAGTTTTCTAGCCATAGAGCACAGGGGATGAACAACTTCCCTGAGAGAAACCAGGCTTCAATCCCCCTGGGAACAATGAGAGAGAAGAGCCAAGTCTGTAGGGAAATGTTGACCATCATTACTGAAGCCGCTTGTAGCTTCAGTTCCATTGTAAATTATAAGGGCAGAAAGGTAATAAAGTCAAAACTTTTATACAATTGTTAATACATCTGATGAATTGCAACCTACATTCCTCAAATGTACCAGTTTTCAATGAGTTAACTATGTGGGAAGTTCAAAGGGTTAGCTATTTGTTAGCCAATAATATCTGAAAGGAAAAAAAAAATCACAGAAAAGGATAGTTTGCATTAAATTAATTAAAATTAACATATTTACTTGAAAATTGTATCTTGCCCACAGACTGTGTGTTGTAAATTTGTGGATCTTCATACAGACTAAAGAAGCTGAGTCTTTGCTTTAAGTGGGAAAACCTTGAATGAATCACAACCTCCATAATAAATGCAAACAAAAGCCAACTGACAGATACATTATGTTCCTACAAGGAGTACAGCACTGTTAACTTGCTAGTGTACAGGTTCTGTACTCATAGGTTATGAACATGGATTCGCAACCACTCTGACCTTCCCGTATTATTAAATAGGTGTGTGGTCCCAAGATAGTCCCTGTATGGAAGAGGGAGTCACTATACGGAACTAATTGAGAATGTTTATGCTATTGTATAACTTCTATCACATCCTTGCTTATCACAGACTTACAGATGGGTTATTACTTACCTTGGGAATAGAGGTTCCAGTAAAATAAGTGAACTGGCAATATTGAAGTGCCCCCTACTGGCAGATGAAAGAATAGTAGCTGTAGAGATCACTGCATAACCTATCCTCCTTCCCCATGGAAAATAATCATACAATTGAATACTAACTAAAGAAAGCGGAATATCACAAAGAAATGTTCTGCTTAAAGTTTCTTCCCTTGAGAGTAATACAAATGCTGTGATGAAGTTCTTTTCAGAATTAATGCAACAAATATTTTCATTTTAATGAAAAAACATAAAAAAGTGAATGCTTATGTCTTAAAGACATTGTTCTGTGTGAAAATAAAATATATAAAATAATTACAGCTTATAAACAAAACATTACTAATTAAAATGTTCCCAGCTGTGGTCATTCTGCACTTACAATTTTTATCTCATTTTGTCCCATACTTTGGTAATATCAGGTATAATATAATCAGACTCCATACAGGTCTACCCGGGGACCCCACTCCTATTTAGCAATATGGGAAGGACAGGGTGGTTGTGACCTACTGATACAGAACCTGTGTATTAGTAAGTTAACAGTGCTGTGATCCTTGTAGGAACATAATGTATCTGTCACTTAGCTTTTGTTGGATCTGTATGTCCTAATATAGATACAATTCCTGTGTATTTTATCAAAACTACTCTATTATATACAAATATACCAAGAATAAATGAATGTATATTTATACATTTATCAATATCCTTAAAAAGGATTATTTAAAGGAATTCAGATTCTTTCTGAGACTAGACTGATAATCATGCAGAGCAGCAGGTGGATGAACAAAATCCACTGAAAACATGTAAATCAAGTGATCAAGACAGAACCTACAAATGGAATAGACTGTGCAGGACTAACATTTTTTAAAAACATGGGCAAACATTTTAAAGAATATTTGTTCAAAAAATAAAATACTCCCCCCCCCCCCCACACTCTCTTATGTTCACTTTCTAGAATTCGATATTTTAGCAAACAAGATTACTGACAAGGGATATTCATGGAGAGACTGAACAAAGTGAACATTTCAATTAAACCAATGGCTCTAGTGTCCCCTTATGGTATCCACAGGAATTTCCAAAGTCAAATGAGGAATAGTCAGAAACAGAGTGTTCAAGATCCATACATTGGGGCAGATTCAACTCTATTGGCCCACGAAGGTGTAATTTCTACCTCCTTGCACAAGTGAATGCTATTCCAAATCTTAAAATTGTTTCCATTGCCATGTTCCCTTGAGGAAGTTGCAACAAGGCATAAGCTCCATAGGCGAGGGATGCAGCAAACCACTTAACCTCGTCACTATATAACCATGCTTCCTCTCAGCTAGTACTATCACTTTTCAGACAATAGTAAGTGTTCGTAAGATATGTCTATGCTGTCCTGTGCCCACTGACTCAAGCTCTTGCAGCTCAAGCTAAGCGGCTATTGAATTGCAATGTAGACATCTGGGCTTGGGCTGGAGCCCAGGCTGTAGGACTCTGGAAGTTAGGAAAGTCCCAGAGCTTGCCCTGCATTCAAAGCTGAAACACCTACACCACAGTTATCCAGCCTCTTAGCTTGAGCCCCGTGCGTCTAAGTCAGCTGGAACAGGCAGTCGTGAGTTTTTAATTGCAGTGTAGACATTTCCTTAGGGCCCTCAAGAAGAAAGGAAGGTTATAAACTTTTTTGTTGTTGTTGTTGCTGCTACTGCCACTCCTGGCAGACTTTTCTATTTAATACAAATTGGATCTCTGTGTTAAATAGAAAATTAGAGCAAAAAATGTATTGCAGCAATGCAGTGGCATTGTGGCACAATGTGGCTATTCAGGTCATTAACAAAAAGGCGGAGTTGTTGTTTTGAGAGGAAGAGATGCAATGAGCATACTGAAACTCATTTAAACCAGAATGAGTAGGCACAGCCCCTACTTACAACTATGTAAATGGAGAGCGGACTCTGCCTACTTCCTGCAGCAGCTCTGATTGGCTGCTCTTCCCCAGAATGTAGGCAAGTGGGGAAAGCAGCTAATAAGAGTGGGTTTTCCCCTAGGTGGCACTAAAATGGGTGCTCCTTGGCAGCCTGGCTCACTTTTTAGAAATTTTATTTCCTGTGTCTTTGACTCCAAGCACTAAATACTCCGAGCACTAAGACAGACAAGACACACAAAAAAATAGGCATAAAAAAAAAAAGAGATACAGTGACTCCTGTGTAGGGTGTGGTATGAAGGACAGGGGGGAGGACTTAAGTGAATCCATCTCAAAAGTAGCTCCAGCACAGAAAAAAATGGAGCCACTGATTTAAGGTCATCACCAAAATGACTACCGTAAAAAGACAGACAGGCTGATAAAATTACAGTGTATGCAGTGTAGTTGCAGCCATGTCAGTCCAAATATATTCGAGTGACAAGGTGGGTCAGGTAATATCTGTTATTGGAACATCTGCTGGTGAGAGCGACCAGCTTTCAAGCTACATAGAGCTCTTCAAGTCTGGGAAAGGTATTCCCAGCGTCACACCAATACGCAAGGTGGAACAGATAGTTTAGTGTAAGAATATGTGCTACTAAAGTGATTTGGCAGCATCAAGGTGGCTCTAAATATATTTAGCAATGTTAAGTTGGTTCTAAAGTGCTTTTAGGCCATTGAGACATCTTTAAAGTGACTTAGCAGTACCTATTCCTTTCTGATTTCCATTAAGAATCATGGGGGCAGACCTGTGCACCTGTATGAATCCTCACTGAAATCAAAACTACATAGTTTACAGGGCAGGGTCAGGAATTGAATCTGTATTCTAACATACAGGATGTGCAACTGTCTGAGTTAATATTGATGTAGAAACATTAACTGTGGGAATTCCCTGACTTGAGAGTGCATGATTTCTTATATGAAAAGCTAACTGCAATGTGAAGATTACTGACTAAGCTAACCAATTTCAAATGCTGTAGCATATCTATTAAATAACATTAACACTAATGCATTAAAGTTGACATTTAAAAAGAAAAACAGTAAGAGCAAAATATTTTGTGAGAAATTTAACTAAATCAGTTATTTTAATTGTTATGTTTTCCTCCATTAACCAACACACCACACTTCAGTGTAGTCATTGACTAAACATCTCTGTTGTACACACTCGCCTGGACCATCTGCTCCAAAGTAA
This sequence comes from Emydura macquarii macquarii, assembly GCF_026122565.2. Taxonomy (NCBI): domain Eukaryota; kingdom Metazoa; phylum Chordata; order Testudines; family Chelidae; genus Emydura; species Emydura macquarii. The sequence continues at coordinate 17,019,193 of NW_027131527.1, read as the reverse complement.
CACTAACCCCACCTTCAAAACAATTAGAAAACATCCATTTCTACTCAACTCGCACTGTTGGAGAAGGTAGGAAAAGGCATGTGTGTTGTGTTTGCTGGTTGCGTGTGAAATAATGTTGAGAAGGCTAAAATATGGTTGTAGGTTGTAAAGACTGATTGAGGACTTAGTAAAATATTCACATGAGCAACCTAAATTTGTTTTCATCTTAATTTCACTAACTGATGCAATTAATAATGAATTATGAGGTCAGTGCTAGACATACAGCCAGCCATTAGCTTTCAACTTGGAAGTAAAATTTCATATACACAGAACTGCTGAATACAGAAAAACTTGCAAAAGTATGGTAATAATATAAGCTAGTACAGGTGCATTTAACTGTTAGAATTAACAGTGTACTAATGCGAATATTGGACACTATCTGACTCTAAAGTTATACCTTTCATTTCAGCATGGGTAGGGCTTACTTTATTTTTATGGCACACTAAAGAAAACTATATTCCACTTAGAGTGAGATGTTTATGGATTTTTTTTTGCCAGAATCTAAACAAATAAGTGACACTTTCCTGCCTTTTGCCACTCCTTCTCAAGCTACACAAACAGTGATCCTTTTGAGAGTGGTTAATCATGCTATGGGCTAAAACATTACTTTTGTTTTATTTTTCTAACTAGTTCACAGAGCTCAGCTAAAATAGCTTCTATGAGAGAAAATGTCCTCTTGACAGGACTTACCATAGACTTTTCACATATCTTCTTCATGGAACGCTATTCAAACATGAAACACACCAAAAGAGCACTCTCAGAGAGTGTTTGCAGTTGTCCAGAGAAATAATTAATTTAGTTAATTTAATTCAATTAATTCATGTTCAACTAAAAGTGTATGTGAGAAAGTCTGCAGAGGGACTGATACCAAGTCAAATGTGTTATACTGCTTTATAATTTCTTCTGATTGCAGGGAGGGAGGTCTGTACAACAATAATAAATTAGTCCATATTGTAAACAAAACTTATGCAAGATAGAGTGAGGGAGAGTGGGAAAAATAACTTTCTGAAGTCATTTTCTAAGGACACAAGAATTTGGTGTGTTATGAAGTTTTTATGACCATAAGTTTGGGATAACCCCACTGCTGTTTGAGTCCTGTATGTTCTACCTCTCTTCATTCTTTAATGTGTAAGAAAAGTGAAGATTATACTAGATATTATTCATTTACAATTTAGTGCATAAATGTTTACTTATTATCAAAGAAATGCTACATATTAAAGTTGGACTTTTCCTAACAGATTAGTCTTACTAGTAGTAGAGTGAAAAGCACCACTCTACATTACTTGTAATCAAAGATAAAAATGGCAAAATCATCGTTAAAAATGTGTTTTCTCCTGGAGACCTGTTCTTTGGAGGATGTACAGAGAGCTTTTTCCATATCTTTTGAAACTATTTGCTCAATTTTGAAATATCTGAAAAGGCAAAATGCATGTGTTAAATAAAGTTTTAAATTAAGCCAATATGTATTAATGTGAACTTTGTATTGCAATGATTGCTCTCCTATCCTTTTTGAAAAGATATATTTCAGTAGAACTCCACAACACATTGCAGGTTTTCTCTTTTGATAGTTTATTTTTCTTTTAACCTATAATCCAAAGTCTAATCATGTAGCTGAATCCCGTTTTCATTTCTTGTGGATGTAGTGCAATGTAGTTATAACAAGTCCCTTAAAAATGTGTAACTTTAATATTGTAAATAGCGGTGTTTAATTCTTGCTATCAACATTTTCCATTTTTCACTGACAGTCACTATTGTAAAATGTGGAAATACTTTTTTAATGACTGGATGCAGACGGCCTAAAAAATTTTCCGAAAGCAGTGCAGCTTCGTTCATGGGTAAATAGATTGACCAAGCTATGAAAATGTTCTGTTGCAGACCTGGTATATTACCCTTTTGAAATATGTCACTTCAGACAGAAGAAATGTGAAAAGGGAAGTTTCAGAGAGAAATGACTGGATGGGCTTATGAGGAGTAGTGTCATATCCACTCACAACAGCTGTCTCCATGGATTCATTTCTTATGCAACCTCGGATATATCTATAACTTTAACAGACAGCTGGATGAATGAGATTTAACCAGAGTTTCATTTTATACAAGAGCTTTATTAATGAATTAATTATTAAATTTAGTCTTTTTTCTTCAACTTTTATCTCATCTATTTTGTTAAGTTTGAAGCCTCTTGAGGTGGTCATCTCACACATTTTCATTTTACTAAATACCTTATCAGGCCTAACTTAACAAACTGTTCATATTATTGGAAGGGTATTTGGGCTGATTCTCTTTTGCCTTGCACGTTTTGAAGACCTTTACATTTGTGCAAAGTCAGCAGAAATGGTATTCCAAAGTGGTAGCATTTTACACATACTTTGCACCCATGTAAATGACTACATAAAGTACAAGGCAGCAGAAAATCAAACCCACTACATTCAAGATAAGTAAATGCTCAATTATGGATGCTTCATTTTGCCCATAAGTTGGAAAATAAATAAATCTTTAACTATATTGTATGAATTGAATTAATATAGTGAAAATTTATCAATGGGTATTTGATGCCCTCATATTTTTACTTTTCATTATTTGTGAAGGTATAAAATCCAGACATTTTCCTGTACACTTTATTATCTCACTCATTGGCAGCAGGCTTTTTTGCCCTTCAGAAAGAGGTATTTGGGTCCTAAAAAAAAAAAAAAAAAAGTCACTGAAACTGCTGAAAAGGGAAGAATAAACTGAATAAGAAAATGTACTGAGTCTCAATGTTGGGGAGCTGCAGCCTCCCCAAGGTGGGACGTTGGCTCACCCTCTGCTTCCAGCCACCTGGATACCCAGTAGTATTCCTCACCCCCAGAGACACTGCCACTAGGCAGCAGAGACAGCTCAGGATACACTGGGGTCTCATCTTCCCCCTATGGCAGAGGAAGCAGAAGTAGTTTCCTTGAGACTGAGGACCAATGGCTCCACACCAGCCTCTGTGGCTCTACTTTTGCATCTGTCCCCCGTGGAGACAGCATCCCTCAGCCTGAGGGTGAGGAGGAAGCTGAATGTCTGACCACGTGAAGAGCGACCCATCCCATAACGTGGCTGTGGAGCGGAAGAACCTGATCATTTGCCAAATTTGGTTCTCTTCCTTGACCCTGTGTTTACTGGAAATGTAACAAACTGTTCCAGTCTCTTCAGGACATGACCCACCCAGTTAATGGCCACATCTAGACTCAATGGTGATGTTGCAGTGCCTTCACATATCATGCATTATGGTATACAGCACTTGCTCAATGAAATACTGTGAGGAATACCAAACTCTATGTGAAACATTTAATGAGAGATCAACATCAGGATTTAAGCAGAAATTAGGCAAAGGCTATCCATTTTTATTGGATTTATTACAGCAACAATGCATGATTCTTTTAAGAATAAAAAAACCATTTGCAATAAAAATGCAAACTATGTCAAATCATCAGTGTAAAGCTATGCAATATTAGACTATTCCTTGACAATGCAATCGTGTGAAACAACCATGACTTTGGAAAATAGAGAATTTGTGGCAGCTAGCTTTTATAACCTTCCTTGTGGTATCTGACCAAGTATAGTTTTAGATATGGTTTGTTTCAGTGGAGCACTTATTCTGTGTTTCAGAGTAACTATTCCACTGACAATAGGTTATGATGCTTTCTAAGTGGATATTAGTGATAGAGTTTTTATGATTTTTCATTTATGAAAGCATGAAGAAAAGAGTAGAAGGCTGTCTCCAATAAGTTACACATTATTTTTATTAATATTAGCTCTCTTCCATTTGTGCCACTGGGATTATTTAAAATTAAGGGTTTATCTGTGAATAGGACTTTCTCATGTAAAGAGTGAGGTTACTACCCTTTGAAAATATCTTTAAATTCAGAGTGCTCCTTTTTCAAAATAAAGAAAGGAAACTAGCATGTTACTTGCCAGTATCCAATAGATAGTTCATCACAAGTGTACCATCTACAATCATTGCTGCTCCATAGAAATAAAGTGCACATTTAAAGTAGGCACTAAATAGATTTTGATAAGATTTTAAGCTTCCCCCCCACACACACACGAAAGAAAATTATTGTTTGATCAACATTGTCATTTCCATTCTTAGAACACCCCCAAGCCCTCAGCACATCACTTAATTCCATCTCCTCATCCCAACCCCTAGTTTTACATGATATTGTAATGCCCAAACAGAAAGCTGTGTTAAATAAGCAAGTAGAGCCATGCATGGATACAAAATTTAGATCTGTAGCGGATCCGCTATCCGCAAACACGGTCCGTGGATATAAAGTGGTCATCCACAGATATGCAGAGGTCTATAAATAAGGTCAAACATATCTCTCAATGGAGCTTGGGTAAAACCTAAAAGACAGTATTACCCATTCTTAACATGAGTGACTCACTTTAAAATACCCAAATGTTAGAGTAATTTATTTGTATTAGAGGAGTCCCCAGGAGACTAGTTCTGGAACATTCTACACAAAGTGCGTGGAAATGACCAGTTAAGAGATTGAGCCATTTCCTAATGCAATGCTTCTCATTCACTATCAGCTTGATTTAAATTACCAACATAACCTTAACTGTGCTTTTTTTTTTTTTTTTTGGGGGGGGGGGGGGGGGGGGCATACTTCAACAAAAATATATTGTATGAAGTATTTTGTTGATAAGGCTCTCACTGCAATATGATGGATTGCAGAATCGGGGCATACTGTAGATTTCAAAGATTACCAACACGTTCACTGTGAGAATGTACATAACTTAATGCACCTGGGGGTTGAGGAAAAATATCTGTATATATAGAATATAGTGGGAATGGTTTTGATCCAGGCCACGAGGAAAAACCAAAATTAAATCCCAGTGGTTCAGATCCAGGCCATACTTTATCTGAAACTCCAAAGTTTGGTGGTTGAAGAGGATATATGAGGTATTCACCTCTCTAGTCACTAACAGACTTGGTTAGAAATATGCATACTTTTAAACAGCCACATCATTGCCTGTTCTGCACCTCAGTACAAACAAAGAGGCATCATCCCCTTATTCCGTTACACAGGTGCACCATACCATGCTGCCTGAGTACAAAGTGAAGCAGATTCCACAAAGCTGTTACATCCCCCACCGATGCCTAGCATATTGTTATGCTTGTGTGCTGGTCAGCACATTCTGCAACCTGTTGCAGTTTACTCCTTTTCTCAAACCGAAAGGAGTCTGGGAGGGATGCTGGCTGCAAGTCTTCCTCTCAGGCTGCTCAAGGGCAACAAAATGCTGCACCCTATCACTTACCATGGTCTAGATTACAAACTGGTAGTCTAACCTCAAAACAGCTAATCTTAGTGAAAAAGGTTTGGATTTTTGGATGCCGCAACATTTTCAGTGAAGAAACAAAACCTTGTCATAAAAAAGCATCTCTAAGCTTTCTGATTAAGGATTAGCAAACAAATTTAAATGTTGTAAAACACCACTCAATATTGATTATTAATTTTATTCCATTGTCTGTTTTATTTTAATTGACAAATTGGGCAAATCCTTCAATATTTTTACTGACATTCTTTTCATGCTCTCCTTACCCTGGTGATACAGAAGAGCAACTCACATTTAAATTATGCAACAATGGTGGAATTTTTATTTTTGATTCACCTGATACAGCATTTATCTCTTAAAGGACCGTTAAGTGGACACTGCCATAATGATTGGACAAGCTGACGCTATTTTCCCCTCTATGTTGATTTCCATCTAAAAAGCAATTTACCAACCTTGCAAATGTCATTCTGCACTGAAGCAGAAAACTAAAGTTTTTAAGTAGACACTCTCCTCAGGACCAAAAGGTCAGTGCTGATGTTGTTTATTATTGTTGAAACTGTTCTGCTTTTAAGGTGTGGAGGCTGTTTAAGGTGTCCAAGAAAATAATCATTATAGAGATGCAAAAGTATTCCAGACTAACCCAGAGATGATTGCAGATTTGATAAAGACAGGCATAAGATTTTTTTTAAATTGTAAACACCTACATACAATGAAAACTTAGTATTGTAATAATGTCAGATTAGAAGGATGGTCCAGGAGTTAGTGTGCTAGTCTCAGGCTTAGAAAAATTCCCAGCTCTGTTCAGTCATTCAGTTTCTCTCTGCTTCAGTTTTCCATCTGTAAAATGGGAATAATAGCACTTTCCACTTCACACAGTGCTGTGAGGGCAAATACATTTATGATTCTACAGCAGTGAGAGCCATGTAATTACTTTAGATAAATAGGTGACTACTGCAAAGCATCTTCAATAGTCTTTGAACACTCTTTACATCTCTGGAGGATTAAACCCTGGAGAACCTTTCCTTAACACCTTGGCATAAAACCATTCATATAAAGGGATGATACCATAAGGGAAGAGTGGCTACTTCTCCTCAGCTGCCATTCATTAAACAAGGTATTAAGGTGAAAGCAGATTGCACAACTCCCAGACACTAACCCTCATCCTCTAAGTGCAGGAGACCAAACAAAATTACTACAGTGAAATGATCACATACCATGGTGATGACTAGTGTGTAAAGAATTAGATGGTCCTCCTAGTCTGGTATCTTGTCTCCTACAGTGGTCAGTACCGCATGTCTCAAAAGACAACCTTAAGGCCTTTAAATGCATCTAACAGCACAGTATTATGTGAGGAAATTGACTCTTCACCCAAATACATCAGAAGCAGCAAAATTACAAGTCCTGATAATCTTTATCAGAATGAGTAGAACTGCACTTGGTATTTTTATTCAAATTAATATGTAATTTTTTTTTGCTTCATGTAAATTAATCTGACAGTAAAATGCATAAATTAATTTCATGTTGCTTAAAAAATCATTTCCTTCTATTTTTCCCCAATATGTTACTTATTATTGGGTATCTTATTTGAGAATTAAAATTACTGTTTCATTTTGAACCTTCCCCTCAAGAATTTTAACTTAAAAAAAAAAAAAAAAAAAAAAAAAAAAGGACATTTTCTTGTGAAACATTTTATTTTGATGAAACCCCATTTTTTTGAGGGATAATATTTTGTTTGGAAAATTTTGCTTATCTCTACAAGTAATTCATGCTACTACAAAAACTGCAGCAATACACGGTTCCTTGTGCTACCCTGCTAATATGAACGCTGATTGTATCACTTTCATGCAGAAAAAATATAATGCCACAAGGAAATAGACTGACCACCACATTTCAGTAGGGCCAACGAATAGCAATCTACTAGCAATTTTGGTCAAGCTGAATTAGATTCAAAACATTGACCAAGGTGCTCATTTTTCTATCACCCAAACTATCAAATTCTTTTCATTTGTAATTTTATTGTTTCCATTGGAGCAAATTGGATATTAAACCAGTACAGAGCAGTGTGTACAATGAATACATTGGCAAAAAAAATAAATATGTCTCTTCAGTATGACTATTCTGAAAATGACATGCATTACTCCTTAGCTGAACCTCTTTCTGGATTTCATCATCTACTTTTTGCAATCTCTAAATATCATAGGATATAATTTTACTATGTATATCCACAACTTATATGAATATTTAGAGTAAAGTACAGAATAGCACCTATAGTTCTTTATGTGTTTTTAAATAGTAATTTATTTGGAAAGAGTAGCTGTCCAAAGTCTTACTAGAGTAGCAGTGGATAATAAAGCATTGCTAAAAAAGGAAGGCTGTGAATGGAGGTGTTTATTAGAGTCATGATATTACTTTTGAAAATGCCCAGGAAACTGGATTACTTTAATTCCCTTTTAGCAGAGCTTACAGCAAATCCTCTGTCAGTTGCAAATTGTTCAGAATGCAAGAGCATGTTTGCTTACTGATTTGAGCAATGAAGAGCATACTATGCTCTCTCTGCATTCTTTACATCAGTTGCCTATAAATTCATGGAGCAACCACTACCACAGGTAATCATTGTGGATTCAACCTGACACTTTCCGCACCAAAAGCCCAGGGCTATACCACTTGACCTAAAGGAATAAATTATACCTAGTTAACCTGTGAATTAAACTTAGAAATTGAAGTAGTAGTATTACTACTTTTTTTTTTAAGACTGCTTCATTTGTAGTTAGCAGTAACATATTGATAACAAAATCAAATTCAGATTATGTGTTGCTAACTCATATGATACCTACATTTGATATCCCAGCCCAGACTCTCATTATCTGGACTGACAGAATTTGGAGCACTGAGGAAGCAACAAATTCATCCTCTTATGAAACCGTTTCAATTCTCTGGGATAAGCGAATTGACAGTCTGTGAAGGGAGTTCCTCATCCCAGTCAACTGCTTTGCTAAGGAAACTCAGCACAATGTAGGTTTTTGAAGGCTTAAGAGGAAGTGGGAAAATCTTTCATTAAGGTTCTATAAGAAGCATAGCTAGTAAAAAGAAAAAAAGACTATATCTCAGGTGTTTGCTAAAAATGACAACTGAAGTGGTCATGTAGCTTTTCACCTCTCTTGACAGTTAACCCATAAATGGTAGGCTTAGAGCAGCACTGAAGTGTTTATTAGGGATTTTACTTAAATAGCTTTTATGGAAGAACTGCCAAGCTAAATAAAACATCAAGGTCTAATTCATATCATTCTAGGACAGCTGCAATGAGTAAAAGTTTTTTTTAACAAAATTGCCAGCATCCTTCTTACATTTCATTTATGCTTCAGTTTTATTTTCCTTAAGATGCAAAGTAACTACTCTTTCACTCAATTTTTCAGCAGCCCCAAGTTGTAGTGCCAGCAGCTATGAAGGAAGAACGTGAAATAATTCCAAGTTCTCCTGCACAGCAACTGTTTGTCCAAAGCCAATGCTATACTTTTTAAAAAGTTAAGCGACAACTCAAGACTGTGAAATGTATTTCCAGCAATAAGCAACCCTCTATCAAATAGGAAAAAATTCAACTTGCTGTGATTTCTTTCTTGTGATTTCAACCATCACTTCACTCAATGCCCTGAGGTATGCACTGTACATCCTGCAAAGAGGCCCCTATGAACAGACTGCACATCATTCCTTGTGATTTTTTTTTAAAAGTTAATCTTTAAAGGGCATGGCCTTTGGCAGTAATAGAGGTATGCCATGAAAGCATTATTCCCAATATGTAACCATGTAGGGTGGATTAAAAAAGTGCTCTTGATATATCATATACAAATAAAAACTGCAAAGTATAAACAAGATAAAAAATCATTTATCCTGGTACTTTTAGTGCTTAGCCAGAAAAAAGGGAAAATTTAAAGAAAGAAAAGTACGCTAAGCATACAGTGATAGGAAAACACTCTACAGAAGGAAAGTGATTTTAAAGAATTCAGGTTAAGCTGTTTTATTGGAAAGCAGAGTCTGATTTAGCTTTGTTGAAAGCATATTCATAGTGAAAGAAAAGTTGCTGATCCTTGTGTGCCTTCCTCAGAGAGAGTTTTCTAAAGCACCTGGACAACGGGGAATAGTCATGGTTTAGTCATGCTGTTTATGTTTTATATACCAATTAATGTGTGTCTGTTTATTACTAGCAGACAGTCACACTTCATTAAATTAGAGTTTTACCCTTCCAAAGACACTGTGGAGAATTTTTAATAGATCAGCTTCCAAGAAGAAAAAAAAAAACACTGAAATGAAGCCTGCGATGTTCATTAACAGAATTTATATAGTCTCGGAAATACTTTGCTAATTAGGAATCCAAGTAACTAATTATCATCATAAAGGATGTGCACAACAGGAATTCACCCACAACATGTTTCAGCTGAGAGATTTCCCTGCCCTGTGAAACTCATAGCCAAAAGTGTTAAAGTAATAGAGTCGTATAGAATTTACATGTATCTGAAAACCTTCTCATTTTCTAGTTTACTGAAAATAAAGTGAATTTTCTGGTGAATTGGAAGGGGAACCCATTTAAGGCCTAATTCAGACAGGTGATGAGTGCACACAAATTCCACTGAAGGTGGAGCTAGCTGTAATTGAAATCCGTGAATTAACTTAGATTAACGGTTCATATCTGTACTGATTGCTTACATCCCTTTTATTTAGTTCAGTAATTTCAAAATGCATAAAGTAATAATCAATCTTCTAAGAAAATTTATTTCTACTCTAAATTTTAACCCTATATATTTATTATTTTAAATGGGATGTTAAAAACTCATGTCAAATCAGAGCATTTTAACAACTGCTCTACAAATGTTTTCCCCTACTATTTCTCAATTCTGATAGTTCTGACCCAGTCATCTTTGAAACTCTAGCACTGTGTAATAAAGTCCTAACCCAATGTTGACAACTTGAGCCGCATATGAAATAATGGCATTTCAGAGATAAGCCAACAATAAGGAAAGCTTAGAAAAGCTGCATTCTCAACATATGTTAATAAAAGGCAAAGCTCCTTGCATCTGTCTATTAAGCTCCTGGGAAACTTTAATGGATTTCTTCCATCTTTTTCAAATATAACTTTGAATGATAAAGATAAAACAAGCTACCCTTCCCCCTCTTCTCTTGAATCACAGGTTCTAGATTTAGCAATTAGGTGATATCTCTCTCTAATATCTTATATAAAAAATAGCTTTAACCTTTTCTAAATACCACTCTGCTTTTTATATAAAATTGTTGTGAAGCAGACTCTGCAAAAAAAAAAAAATCTCAGAAATGTTCAATGTGATTTTCAAATCAATTATAATTATTTTGTACGTCCAGATTAAAAATAGTTTATGGTTAACTCTGTTATAAAAGTCATAAAAATCCATCAGTGAAATAAGTAAGTGATAGAAATGCTTTTGTTGCCCAACCCCAACAAAGAGTCGACAGGTTAATTTAACATAGCCAAAGGGTTCCTTTAGACTCAATCCTTTAAAAAAATTCTCTGTCTTCTTCTGTCTCCCCCTTTCTATTTTTCTCTCTATTTTTCATGAATAACTTTAGAGACACTCAGTTCCAAACTATAATGAAATCAAACTGAGTGAAACTTATTAATACCAGTGCAGACCCAGTGGCACCAATGGTGAGAGTGCTTGAGCAGACAAATTCCATGATCACTGGTATACTGAATGCTCATTATCTAACCCCGCTCATAGGATGTCTATATAACATGGTGGTTTAAAAAAAAAAAAAAAGAAGGTGGCAGCCTTGTTTACACTAGCACTCCCACTACTGACACAAAATGAACCACTTAAATGTTAACAGTGGATTCCCCCAGGAAACCTTAGTATAAACAAGGCCCTAATGACACACATTTTTCCCCCCCTCTCAATATTATATCGGAACAGAATTATAGTTCTCTCCTGGACATACACAGTTCTGCATACTGAGATATGAAAGGTATAATCATGACCTATGTTTCCTATATATAGCTCAATGTTTTAACATAACTGAATGTTTATATTGCATAATATTCACAAACTAGAACATTTAATTTAATATTAAGGTAGGTTGCTGTCATAACCTAAATAAGAAAGGAGCAAACAAGTTAAGGATTAAAAAATTGCAAAAATCAAGCCATCTTAAATTAGGAAATTCCACAATGAACATTGCCTGGGGAACCTTAATTTGCCTCGGCTTGAGTATAAGCATTATTATACAACCTTTTATTACATGCAAAAGTGACAATCTATGAAAAGTTTGGTGAAAGTGACTTGCCCAACATCCCACAGGAACACAAGCAGAGATAGAATCCAATCTCTAGGGCAGTTGAATGCTACCTTAACCACCAGACTACCCTTTCTCTTCCTGAAGCCCTCTGCCTCTTTTACTACAAGCCTTTCAACTTCTGCAACACAGGAGGAAGGGGTCTTTCAGACAACAGACTCCTTTCACCATACAACCCAGCATCACCCCCAAAGGAGTTCCATCCTGTGGATTGAATGAACCAGGGTTCTTATGTAAAAGATAATATGGAATCATGAAATTAAAAGAACTGTATCACTCTGTATATGCATAGGTGAACAAAAATAAGGTTGCATGGGCTATTTAAGTAATAAAATACTTTGCACATTTGTTATCAATGTGTATTTTATTGCCATTATCTTTGTACAGCTCCATATTTCACCACTCAGTGTCACACTGACCAATATATTGAAAGTAATCTTTATTCAAACAAAACATTTTATGCAACTTCAGTTTTACCGCAACTTCTAAATGGCTTTTTTAAATTGTGTATCAGAAAATGTATTGCTATAAGGACTCAGAGCGATAATTTCTTGTTTTTTATAAAAGGTAAATATTCAGACAATCATAGCCCTGAATTTGTAAGGCACATCTTGACAAAGCCCTGGCTGGGATGATTTAGTTGGGGGTTGGTCCTGCTTTCAGCAGGGGTTGGACTAGACCTCCTGAGGTTCCTTCCAACTCTAATCTTCTGTGATTCTATGTCAGACTGTTTGTATATTCCAAAGAGCATCCTGGGAGCCATAGCCAGGAAGAGTCAAGGTGCCAGGCATCAGAAAGTAAAAGGCTCTGACCTGCTAAGAATCTATCAAGTTTGCGGTTGGCCCATGCTTCCTTTAGTCTAGCCAAAGAATTAAATGGGTGAGGAATCCTCTGAGGATATATCCTCAGAGATTTCCTCCTGGAGCATTCTCCTGCAAAGTAATTGAGGAAGGGGATGATTCAGGGGCAGTGCTGGCAAAGGGATGGCAGAAATAGAGTTGAATTTAGTGTCCCTGATGCTGCTCTGCTGATATTATCTGCAAATTATCTTTGCTTGACATATGGTTACTAGCTAGCAGCTATGACCCTTTTCCTGTGTATTTATTCATGTCGCCTTCCTTCATGACCTATTGTGTCTTATAGTTATTTATAAATTATTGGTTTCTCTGTTCTCATCCTATCAGCAGAAGCCAATATCCAAAAGAGACATCAGTACTCTAACTGCAGCCAGTGCTTCAAGCAAATGAAGAGTAAAACTTAGTGTGTTTTACAAGGGCATTTTCTCTTCATTTCCCTTTTTCCTGACCTTACACTTGTGAATAAGTCTCTTCCATGTTGACACCCCAGCTACAAAAGATGTACAGAAAATGGACAAATATTTCATTGTTTGTAAAGAATAAGCAAACATACAATGTAGTAGATGAAAAAAGGCATGGGCTACAACCTTATATAAAATGTATAAACAAACGTGGTCATGAAAAAAGTCAGTTATGCTATTATATCTTTGACTTAATTTTTACATGCTGGACATAGGGTATATTAAGGGCCAAATGTTCAGCTAGCCTATTGTAAATGGGCAAAATTTGCACAGACACCTGATTGCATGTATAAGTTCTGCATTTATGAACACATATTGAGTATTTGGATATGCAATTACCATTTTTTGTGCACAAATGTGGAATTAGTTCACATAAACAGATGAAACCCAAAGTTGACAAGGGTAGATTAACATTCTGAAAATGTCTAAACCACGCCCATGGAACTGAATACTTCAAAAAGTCAAGGGTGTTCAAAATTCAAATCTTAATCTAAAGCCAAACATTGTAAATGACCTCTTTCTTCTGAAAGGGCCTAACCAAACCACAGATTGAACTGTTCTGAACTTTCGGGTGTGCAAATTCCTGGCCTTAGATCTGTATTGTGCAGCTTGAATCCATCCCTAATGATTATATTGTCAAATAGTACACAACAGAAAAGATGACACTAAACCATAACATTTGAACCTGGTTCTTAAATTTTTCAGGAGTTGTTGGTTGTTTGGATGCTAGTTGGTGTCCCTTATTTGGGTGTCCCTTAAAAATGACTGTGACTACCTCAGCTGTCATACATATTACCCTATGTGCTCAAAATCCTGGTTTTCACTCAAGTCACATTTATCAGTATGGCTAGCTGCCTCTTTCACATTAAGCAAAGATTTTGCAGATTGTAGATTATATTGTAGTATCTTTACACTGTCACTCAAATGACAAGGCTATCACAGTAACGACATTTAATCAGCAGCATGGGACCATTTACTATGCCCACACTCCAGTCCGCCAAATATGTTACAGAGGAAAAAAACTGGTGTATTTGTTTGTGTGGAGCTTATTTTTTACTAATTGAAATTATGTTGTTCTGTTCTGAAGAGGTTGCTTGGCTATTCAGGACTTAAAGTAACTCAAGGCTTTTTATGATTAAAGTTCAGAACTGAAAGTGCAGAGGTCTTTCTTACTTTCTCAGACCAGAAGCAGCACTCTGTGTAGCTCAAAAGCTTGTCTCTCTCACCAACAGAAGGTGGTCCAATAAAAGATATTACCTACCCACCTTGTTTAATTACTTTTATATAGTATATTGCAGGTTTACTTTACACATATCCATAAAAATAGTGTACATAGCATTAGCCTGGGTCAGTCAGGGTGCACTGCATATTGCATTAATGCTAGTGTCTGCATTTAATATTAAAGTTGAGAAATGAACTCGGTGTCAATACTTTTCAAAAGTTAATTTTTTTCTGCACTCTGCCTTGTCTATATCACTGACCTGGTGTATTTTATGGTTCTGGATAAACAGCAGCAATACTTGAAAGCATATAGTTAACGAGTAAAACAAGAATAGATACACACTCTCTCTATGGCGCAGAGTCAATGCTGTAGATGCATTTCATTGTAGCAATCATTCAAATTTCAAGCACTTGATTTTCCAACCAGAAAATTGTTACAAAAAGTTACCTGTCCAGAATGTAAATACAGAATAAGAATATTTCACCTAAGAGGATAAGTCAATGAGAGAACTGGGTCAGTGGACAAGAACCGTAACCGATAGGCCCATGCTAGGGCTATAAAGATGGCATGGTTCCAATCTTATTTCATCTTTCTGAAAACCAGAGAAATTAGTGGGAAAATATAAACAACTCTAATCCATAAAGGAATCAGTCAGGTCCTTACCTGTCCTCATATAGGGGGCATTTTATAATGACTATATAGAAAAGAAGATCAACGTTGAAAATGTTACTGACCAGGTTCTCTCTTGAAGTGTCCAAAGAACAATCATGTGAGTTATAATATCTGTGACTCAGGTTGTCTGCAAAATAATTGAATTTTCCTACCAGGGATATAGTCAGAGGGGAGACCAGAAGGATGCAGTTGGATTTCCCAGCCTAACTTTTATCAACCCTGACCCTACATGCCACTAGATTTCTGCCTATGAAGTAAGTGGGCGCAGTTCAAGAAGATCCCAATCTGCCTGAAGCCGCAGAATCAGCTGAAAATACTCCACTGCTCCAAAAAGACTGACAGGAGGTTGTTCCCAGGAGTCTACAGTCATAATTATTTCAAACACATGACCTTCAGCACTGAGGGTAGATAAATGAGGCAGCTTTACTTTCAACTCTTTTTAAATCCAAAAGGTACATCTGAATTTGTGGTTCACAGTGTTCATGGGTCATAGGCTTGGACACTTGTACTCAGTGTCTTCAGAACACACTGTTTTTCTCTTTGAGGATAGCAGAGCGCATAATTAAGGATTTGCTAGAGACTGATCCCACACACACATACAGACCCATGTGCTTTGACTTGTTAGTCAGCTGCAGATTTGATGGTATTTTTGAGCCAACACCTAGGTTTTTTTTGTTTGTTTGTTTTTTTGGTTTTTTTAAAGTAGCCCTGAATCTGGAGGGGAGTAGTTCCTTCATTGTGTTTAACAACAGACAGTTTTGGACAGCTGACCTTTCAATGCTTTCTCAATGAACAGAAGACTAAACCATCCCTCTCCTATTTCATACGGGCCTGCAGAGTAAAGCCACTTCAAACTGAGCATCCTATTAGAGAACTCCCATCTCTCAAATGCCACAAACATTTGTGTGTGTTGATATATCATTGATACCTTTTGAAACTTTTTTTTTGTCTGAGTTCACAACTGAACGAGACAAAGACGAGGTGAATAAGAACTAGCTGAACTAGCTGTGCAGCTAACTTGGAACAACGTGTAAAGGAACTGTTCCAAAAATCACTTACTACCATAGAAAGGAGTCTCTCCAAAACATAATGGGGGTGATTTAAAAAGTTCAACTCAAAGGAATGGCTCATACCTTCTAACAACCACTATCAAAGTTATTGTAGTAATAACTAAAGTAATGTTATTTTTACTTTAAGTTACAAACTATAAGCACAACTATCCTATAACTAAAGAAAGAGATAAAGGGAAATATGAGAAAGTTGGTTCAAATTATGCTGTTTCTGATACCCAGAAGTGAAGTTGGGTTAACTGACATTCATCCTCAAAGATGGGATTCCCATGAACGGATATATGTAGAGGCAAGCCTCAAGTGGCAAACCCTCGCCCCCCAACCAGCTGGTCATAGTATACAGGCGATATTAAAAAAATTGGAACATTCAGAATCTGTATGTATATGTCTTTCAAAGTAATGAAATTTGATCTTATATACTGTTTTACAGAACTGGAATGAATCATGGAGTTAAAAAAGTTCTTGGCTAATAATACTGTGCAACTATGAGAGCTCCAGAGCACGGGAGAGAACTTAGGGCATTCAGGGGCAGATCCTGAGATGGTGTAAATCAGTTTAGCTACATCAAAAATCAGTGGAATCACACCAATTTACACCAACTGAGCATGCGACTCAGTGGTGATGTACCTAACAGCTGGCTTGATACTACAGCAACTCCTGCTGATTAATAAATGACTTTAAGTAACTGCAGCTCTGTAGGGTGCTGCTTTAGTGTCTACTTTCCTGTCAGTTGGCGGTCAGATTGAATGTTAACAATGACTTTTAAAAAGAGATGGAGATTAACTCAGAGATATAGCTTCTAAGTATATCAAAATTAAATAGCATAAATAGATAGATCAAATTTGAATACATCATCATCTATTAGAATGTTTGTTTAGATATAATTTAATCAGAATACAACATAGTAAGCAGCATTTAAAAAGTAATCTATAATTGATTTGCTCTGGGTTGTTAAATATTAACTCTGATCAAAAATTTCTCAGCACGCTGAGGTCTTATTAAGAATATAATTACATATTTATTGCTGAAGAAATTTCAAATTAAACACAATAAAGACAACTAGATTAATATCTTCATATTAAATTTTAATAAGTGTTTTTAATGCTCAATCTATGTTGATTTACTATTTAGGAGGAATCTTATCAAATCATAATTTGGTGCTTAGCAAACATACTTAATTTAAATTTATTCCAAACAGGGGTATTTGTGGACAATCCTAAAATGGTGTAAAGTGGAAATCATGGATTTGGTTTTTTTTTTTTTTTAAATAACTGATTTCAGTTTCCTTCACAGACTTCTGCTTGTTGTTTTACAAATTCATCTCAGAAGATATTCTGTGAGCAGAAACATATGATTTCCAGCTAAAGAATCATTATAGCGTCTTCAAGTTAACTATGAACCAAATCATCAGACTTGTAGATTCGAAGTCCATTCTTTGAATTCATTACAATCAAAGTGAAATCATTTGCTGTTTTTGTTATTCCCTCATAGGAATTTACTGCTGGTACTGTAAACTGCTAGTACAGTATACTCTGTGGGCCAGATTGTGAATCCCTCATTCATGCTGGTGAGCAGCTATTCACACAAAATAGTCCCATTGACTTAAAGAGGACTGTTTGTATAAGTAGCTGCTTGCTATTATAAGAAGTTCATGACCTATCCCTATTTTTTGACATATTAAAAACTATTCTGACTGACAAATGTGTATTGTTGGATAGGCTATCATTTCAGTCTTTGAGAAAGCATAATAGAACCAACTGCATTTTTATTCTATATCACATACAGGAAATATCACACTACCGTGAGTATGGTCATTTGGGGAGAATATCATGAAGCAAAGAGGACAAGAAAATAATTCAGAAGGGACACTTTTTTTTAACTGCATACACACAAAATATAGCTGGAATAAAATAGTCAGGGCTACAGCTGCCTGTTGGTCATACAAACACAGTTGTTGGTACAACCAGACACCCCAGCTCACAAACTTGGGTAACAAACATCAGGTTGACAGTTATTTTCACACATATATTCTCCATTATAGATAGGTGTTGGGAGAAAGTCAGTCATCACTTCTGACTTAAATGGATTGAGCTTCAAGCAAGTTGCTGTCATCTACATTTATGCACACTTATATCTCCAGTGATGACATTTCTATTCTGATCCCTCATCCTGGAGAGGTTCAGACACAATTGAATAAGTTTTACATTGCTGTGAAAAATGAAGTAAGGATATATTTTGAAGCAAATAGGACTGCACATTGCATTTCATTCTCATGGTGGATCCATATACTACTGCAGACCAATGGAGATCATTAACTGATGTCAACTTTAATTCTCCATGCAGATAACACAGGCAGTACATGCCCTTTGTATCCGAACTCAGTAAAAAAAACAAACAAAACAAACAAACAAACAACAGATATTGGGTGCAACCTGCAATGCTGAGATCTACAGAGTGTTTTGATATTTAAAGCTGTATACTGACAGGTTTGTGACTTGACATTTTTGGCCCAATTCTTTCAGTAAAGCCCCTTTGCATCATTCTGATAGTGAAAAAGCCTTAAAATAGACAAATTGTGGTTACACTCACTCTAGGGCCCCTTTATACTGCAAGAGTAGTGTAATGAGTGTTTAAAGTAAATGAGAATCAGACTAGTGTGTTTTTGTCAGGTTTTAGTAAATTTTTAGAGCGTCTGTTAGTGATAGACTGGAAACAATGGGCTTTGACTTTTAATGAGACAAGTGCTATGAAAATTTTAGCCAATACTTAAAAATCAAACTTATTTGATAGAGAATATGTGAATTGCTTCATATACAGCAACTCTGTACATTTGGTTGTATCTGGATAGTACAATAGCACAGTACCGATCTGGAACTGAAAAGGGGCATTTTCGCAACCAGCCAGGGTGTCCAAGCCACTGCCAATTATTGGGATGGACTACCAATTATTTTGCTTGCTGCTTTTAGCCATTTTCAGGCCTTTGCATGAACTTGGTATAATTAGGCAAACCAGGAGTGGGGGAGGAGTAGACACTGAACATGTGATGTAAGCCTAGCTCTATGCATTCTCTTTCTCTGAATATGCTGGGGCCAAAGTCTGGATCAATTTTAGAATTGTCAGTATGGGGAAATTTAGCTATCAGACTACAGCTGACTAACTGCTTGCTTCATTTTTTTTTTTTAAGTGACATGTCTCTGTAATTCCTCCTTTTGCCCAATGATTGATTTGTTTGGTCAGCTAACATTCTTTTAATAGGCATGTCTCTGTAATTTTGGAGGTATAAGTGGGAGTTAGTGAGTCTGAGTCAGGGGATTGCTTCATGGACACATTGAAAAGATTTCTAGGCACAAACAGAAGGACTGGCCCTTCGGAAATCTGTGACTGATTCACCCAAAGACTGCCTCAGACTTGTGGAGTTAACTATTAAGTTTTGGGTTATTCTAACCACCTATTGTAGTTGTATGTGCTTAAGACTAATAAGTGGAGACTTCCAGTAAAAGCAATTCTGATGGGAATTGCTGGAGACCAATGAAATAGAGCTTTAAGTTAAGAACACTTGGTTTTGACTTGTCTGTGCCAGCCATATGGCAGGCAAAGGTATTTTTCCTTTGGTTTATTTCCTGATACTGACTCGCAGAGACTAAAAGTTACTGGATTGAGAAACCCTGCGTAACAGAACACCATTACTTTTACAATTCTACATCTTTTCTGACATTTTGAAAACTTAATTTCAGATAACAGTAACATTACTCAATCTTTGCTAGACCAGATTTAATCTCAGGTCTGCAGAAGTGAATAGAATGTGTCTGCAACACATGCTGACATTGAACAAATGCCTGTATGAATTTCCAACCCATCAGATTGCATTATGGCCCCAATGCAGCAAAGCAACTAAGCATGCACTTTACTTCAAGCATATGAATAGTCCCATTCACTTCAAAGGAACAATTCAAATGATTTCCAGGATCTTGCAACAAAGGTCTGTAATATTAATACTTCATGATAATAGCCACAATGTTAGCATATGGAACTGCTTTACTAAATCCTTTTGATAGCGATATAAAAATATGTATTTCTGTTCACTAGTCTTTTAGATTTATTACCAGATTTTATTTATCAGGGCCACATGTCAATTTATATAATTTTGTATTAGAGTAAAATCAAACCAGTCTCAAATTTATTGCATAAATTTGATTTCATTTTCCTTTTGTTGTTGGATTTCAGAGTAATGAGAACATAGGTTTATCTTTTTCATTATTTTAGCAACGTGTGTGTGTGTGTGTGTTTTGCTTACATAATGGTGCAATGTTCTGTTTGCCAAAATGGTTTCAAATGCTACAGATTACAAATATTATTCATATATGTCTTTGTATTTTTGCAAAATTGCGCTATCATTAGTTCCAGAAAATTATGGGCAACAAACAGAATCAAACTTCTACACAGCAGCTGTGTGCATTAACATAATATTTAACAAATTATTGTGAAGAATGGCAACATCCAAAACTAACAAAACAACAAAACGTATGGCTTTTTCTGAAAAACTTTGAGAATTGGCTTTTTCCAAATTGAGTCAATATTGTCAAAAGCAATTTCTCATAGTGAGGCAACAACAAATTGAAGACTGTCTCAAAGTTTGACATTACTACAAGTCATAATTGTTTCCCTTACACAGCATTATGCTAAATTCTAGTCTGTCTCAGAATAAAAAAAAATTACCAAGACAAGACCTGTTAGTTTCAGTTCCATTTGCGCATTTTCCACCCCTTTCTGAATCACTACTATTGTAAGTAAAAGACAAAAGATGCCAAAAAACTTTTCACAGAATAATTCTCTGAAATGTATAAAATAAATTTATCTTATTTTTATGTACCACACATCACCTCTTAAACAAAAGAAATACAATGTTTTAGCTCAGTTATAAAAGGTATAGGTATAGGGTATAAATGACAATTTTGGAACTACATTATGCGAAGTTTCTAGAAGAAGCCTCAGATCAGATGTTCAACTGTTGTTATCCTGGCCATGTGGGCAGACAGACAAAACCCAAACTCAATTAAGCCACAACTTTAAGCCACAACTCATCTGGGAAATACCCAGCAATGAATCACACAGTGCTGGTCATCATTCTTTCTTTAATTAATTGTTCCCATCTTTTTTGGAGGGCTGCCAATAGCCCTCCCCATTTCCATCCTGGACCCCACCACTCTCCCTTCATATGCGGATTAAGGGGGACACTGGTAAAAAGGAGGGTTATCTCACCACTGTACTAGATGTTAGGAACACCAATCCCCATTTTCCAGTTTTCTTAGGGAATGGCTTTTCCCAAGTACAATTCCAACTTTGGTTTATCAGGGAACTGGACCCTCTATGGAATACCTGTATTGCATATCTGCCACCTGATAAATTGTGACAAATGAATTTAAATTCCTTACGTAGCCAACTGGGTCACTGACCTGCTGTGTGGAAAGCAAAAAAAACCAAAACAAAACAAAAAAAAAAACCTACACCATCCTGGCAGTGAGAAAAAATATTCACTCCCAGCCCCAAAAGAAAATAGATGACTAGCACAGTGCCCACGGCAGATCATAATACCTGCTCCTACTCTGACCCCATGATAAATGGTTTCTTTTCCTTGAAAGAGAGTTATGGCTGGAGGAAGGAAGGTATAAATATCCTCCCCATCCCTGGTGCACATGGTGGTCCATGCCCCCCCATCTGAGCCAGCCTCTTCAGACTGCTCTTTGGTTCAGGTAACTGCCTCCACCTTTTTCCTCTTCCCTCTAAACCCAAATGCAGTTGGGGGGGATTTTAAAGGAGCCACAACCTCTTTTCTCTCTACCGCCTGACAAAAATCCTATAACTTTTTAGGTTGCAGTGAGCCGAGTTTTAGTCTTCTCCCTCATAATTAGGTGTTTGGGCTCATTGAGCACATAATCTCATAGGAAATTCAAGGATATCTGGCTCTGAATTAAATATATAAGATTCCATTTTTTGCTCAGAAGATGCTTTCAAAGGTCCACTACCAAAGAAAAAGGCCTTCTTGTCCTAGGTCTATGATGACAATGAAATTACATAATTATTCAATTCTTGAATCAAATCAACAAGTTGTTTCTTGTTAGGACAGGAAGATAAGTGAGAAACCCTTTATTATTTTATAAATCATTGTAGGCACACTGGGTTTTAATATTTTCATGGCTAGATTTTGTATGCTTATTTTCTTATTGATCCCATTGTAATATGGTAGGAATCAATGGCTACTTGTTTATAAAATGTTAATAAGTTAATTCTCATGTTCTCGCTTGGACAACATAGAGGCCACCAAATGTCTTACGCCTCCCCGTAATATTCTGTCCTGAGCCAAATCCTGCACATTACAGAGTAGAATGACAGAGTGACAGGTGTATGTTCACAACATCCAGCCATCATGTTTTAGGTCTTCTGGGGGATCTTTTCCATCCTGCTTTCATTGGGTCAAAGTAATAAATGATTAATAAGTTATAGCTCTTCATTAACTCACTTTGACTACTTCATACAACAATACAGTACTGGCATTAAACTGATCTACTGTTCTGTTTTATAGGTGTTGGATTTATTGCACGGATTTAAAAAAAAATATCATTAAATTGTTTTGATGGAAAGTTACATAATGAATCTGTGTGTGTTCTTTCTGGATCTCACTATGTAAGTATCTAGAAAATTATTATTTAATACCACGATCTCTTACAGAACAGTACGTATTTTTATCAAAATTATTGTGTGTGGCAAATGGCCAGCTTCACTCTAGTTGGTCTCGCACTTCTGCCTCTTGTAGTGGGCCAGGGCATCACCAGCTACCTCGTCTCCCCAGGGAGGGGGGTAGGAACCCGGGCCCACCCACTCCTCCGGGTCCCAGCCCAAGGGCCCTATGAGTAGCAGCTATGTGCTGCTGGCACCGTACTTGCAGCTGCAGTCTTTTCCCCTGGGCTAATTTCCCTCCCTCGGTCCTTCTGGCTTCTCAGGCCCTGCTTTCTTGCTGTCTGGACTGGGCTTCCTTACCCAGGCCCCTGTGCCTGGGGGAATATCTCAGTCCTGCCAGAGGCAAGTTTCCCCCTCCTGAGCCCAGTACCTCTCACAGGACTCCTCTGCTCTTCCACACAACACTGTACTCCTGTCTGCTCCTCCACACAACTCTGCACACCTCTCTGCTCCTTTGCACAGCACAGCTACTCCTCCAGCTCCTGCCCTGTCTGTCTGGAGCAGAGAGTTTTTATCAAGCACCTGGCCTCAGCTGGTCCTAATTGCCCTCTAATGACTCTGGCTAATCTGCCAGAAACAGAACCCTGAGCATTCTGGGGCTTACATACCCTAATTGTCCAGCAGATAGATAAGAAATTAGGGCCAATTTTACATCCACAAGAGTGGAAAGTAAGAGAGATGGTAATGTATTGGTATATCAGAGAAAAAGGTCATGTACTTCGCCCAATATGGGAAGGAGCAGTAACAATAGTTAATAAGGCATATATCAGTTAAATATTTGAAAAAGGGGAAAAAGTTTCAAAATGGTTCCACTCTTCACAACTGAAAAGGTAGAAAGGAAAGTTAGGGGAACACTGATGATATAACTTTGGCAGGAACAGAAATAAAGTAACAATGAGATAAATCAGAATAAGGTAAAAAATTGAAATAAAAATAAGTAAAATAAATCTTCTTTCAGGGAAGGAGAAGAAAAGGAAAAATGTCAGATTGGGTTGAGAAAGTTACGAGCATAGAGGAAGAGGAAACATTATCATTCTCTTACTGCCCTCTGCCCTTGTTATATCACGTTTGTAATTAGTCATTATAATACCCAAAATGCCTAGAGAACCTTTATTTCTGCAAAATTCTTTCCATTTCTTCTCATCAGAACAGCTTCCATGACCAGAACACAGGATGAATTCAAATGTGTGCAAATTGTAGTATTCAATAATTTATTCTCTTAAAAAGACTAATGAATTATATATATAAAGAAGAATATGCAAGCTTGATAACAGCTTTATCCAATGGAGTCTGAAAATCTTCATACTCCAAAAATCAACATGGTTGGCCGAGCTATCAGATCTTTTCCTTTTAGATCTTCTCATACGATGGTGTTTTCAATGGAAGGGGCTCTAGGATGCAAAATAACAAGCATGTAGGAAAAAGCAGTATCCAGACAGAAAAAAAGACCAGTATGTATTTATGTGTTATCTATAAAAGCCTTCCTGATATCCTGTGATATCCATAAAAAAAAAACTAAAAAAAGGATTTAAAAAGCATTGAGCTGGTACAATTTTTAATCACTTTACAAATTATTCGTTTTAGATTTAATTGAAAATTGATCCTGGCACTTATTTTAGTCTATTCCAGTCACATTGTATTTGCAAGTTTAAGGTTTTCTGTATCAAAAAAATTCCAAAAGAGTATCCAACAGAAATGGGCTAAATGTTGAAATGATTTGTTTAAACAAGCTACAGTCAGGTCAAACATTTGATCTCATTCCTGGGGTTGGCTGGTTGCTTTTTGTTTTAGAAAATAGCGATATGAAGTTAATCACAGCCAAATCTGTGTAAGACCCTTTTAGGGTCGCCATCGGACTTATGAAATGGCTCCAAAGAATTCCCAATACCGAGTACAATTCTGCTACAACTTTATTAGGAGCTCACTTATTAGGAGATTAACCAGTCTCTAATGATTGTTTAAGACAAGTTTCACTTTACAATTAATAGAAACTCTCAGAGTTATAGCCTTATTAGAATTTATACTACAATCTTTGCAAGATTGTGACATGCCTCATGCAGTAACCCTAATTTCTCTTCACAGCATCACTGGTCTCTGTGTATTTTGTGTCTAAGGGGGTAGAAACATGTAGGTGTTTTGCATGGTAGGGAATGCAAATGCTTTGGCTCCGCTTGCCCAACACACTGGGGTCTGTGTGGAGAAATCTTCTACAGGTACTGCAAATTATTTATTCCTACCCACCCGAGAGCAAGGGAGGAAACCAGGAACGTAACTGTAACAATCTTGGTCACAGTTCCTGGGCTGCTCCTGGGGCAGTGAAGCTATGTGCCATTTTATATTTAAGGTAAGTCTTAAAATTCATAGACTTGTCGCTACTTTCAGCTTGGTACAGAAAAGGCTGTGTTCAGAATGTCAGGGAGCTGGTTGTGTGTCCCCGATTCTCACTGTGGCCTGGATAAACTTCTGGGCTATTTCAAACTATGCCTGCTAGGAATGGTTCCCTAAAATAACATGCACTGGAGACCGCCAGTCCCCTGCCCAGCTCTCCATACCCTGATATGACCCTTGTGCAAGTACGTACAGGTATCCACTGGTGGTCTACAGAACACTTCTCAACATTAAAAGACAGAAGAATTTATTTGTGATATTACTGTTCCCTGTAAGCACTTAATGTATTTGTAAATGGGACTGGAGAGCTGCACGATTGTGAATTGGAAGGGAGATGGATGATGAACTCTACATTCTCTATTCAGATGTGGAAAATACTGAGAATCTCTGCTCCATGAAAAATTTAAAGATAATATGTCCTAATCCTAAAAGAAAACCTCCTGAGTATTCCCAGGACCTTTAATATGATTTCTTTCCACAGAGGCCTGAAGGATTAACTCTCTAGTACAGGGGTGTCAAACATCCGGCCTGCGAACCTTTTTTATCCGGCCCGTGTTCGGCCAGTTTAAGTGAGTTGTGCTGCCGCCGAAAGTGCCACTTTAAGACATTTATCAGCAAAACCCAGCCACTGGAAAAAAAGGATTATTGGAATGTGGCCTGGCATTGCCAGAGAGTTTTGAACGTGGTGAGTTTTGACGGCAGCAGCCGCCAAAAAGGGGAAGACACCCCGAATTTTTCAGTGGAGGGTATTGCTCCTAGGGCATGGTCCTGCTGAAGTGCAGTTTATGAAAATGTGGCCCGCCACCATCAGTAAGTTTGACACCTCTGCCCTAGTGTATAGGTCCCGTATCAACAATGATGGCACTGAACGTATTGATGACATTCAGGAAAGTGCTTAAGCCTATTCTTAGATGTTTTCTTAAACAGGAACACATTCCTGAACTGTCTTATAATATTAAATACAAAATAAACTAGTAAGAGCCAAAGAGTTCATAAAAAAAAAAATCAATTTGTTCCTATCAAAATCTAGGTGCAGGCAAAATTTCTTGCCAATAGAGTCTTCTTTACTTCATTTTCCTGAATGTATCTTTGAATAGAAACACTTACATTATCAAGTTTCAAATGCAAGGGAGAAAGGAATAAAAAAAAAAATTAGTTTTACCTAGCTTATTTTACAATATAATAATGTCCGATTTGCTCCCCACCTATAATATTTTGTCCCTTTTTATTTTATTTTTTTTTTAAAACAAAAGTAGCCAGTCTAAAACAGCTTTATACTCATCAATTTTCAAAATAAATGGAGAAATAAAAACGTCCTCATCTGTCTTGAAGTTAGTTCTGCAACAATGCTCATTGCTGATGTTACATTCACCAAACAGGACAGCCCCCCCCCAAAAAAGCAAACCAGCAACAAAAAACAATTCAAACCAAATATCTTCCCAAATTTAAAAAAATAAATAAATTATATACTGTGGCAAGGCACATCCATCACCTCATAAGCCTCAAGTGTTTCTCCCTGCAGCAGTGGGAGGGCCTGGAGAAAAAAAAATCATTCTTACTCCAGGAGATTTTTAATTCATCACACTGAGTTTTCAATATTTACACAGGGAAGGAGGGGGACTCAGGATAGGCCTAATTAGTTCTCTTAAGCAAAACAAAAAACAAACACCACAAAAAGGGGATACCTGTCTCTAGCCCCTCTCCAGGATGTTGCCTTATTATGCTGGCTTCTGGGTACCAATCCTTCTCCCAAACAGCAGATCACTTGGTTGTTTCTTCTACAGGAAGGAGAACTGCCTTCTGCCTAAGAGAAATCTTTTCTCTCTTCTGCTAGTAACCTTGTTGCAGTTTGTTCCTCCTCCCTGTCACACCAGAAGAGGGGTTTTTAAAGGTCACCAGCAGCCCTTAATTGGAGTCAGGTTAACCTTAGGTAACCTAGTTAACCTTAGGTAACCTCTTTTCAGTTCATAGGGAAAAGGGCCTTCATCATTCTAGGGCTGATGCAGGTCACCTGACTTCCTCTACTCTCTTACAGCTGTCAGGCCTGACTGTCACAATACACACACAAGAATAGTTTACAATTGCAAATTCCACCCTTGATGTAGGATTTAAGCCCAGCTGCAGCTTCAGCCATTATCCCCATGTGCCCTGCAAAAAGCTCATTATTGTTAAATGGACTTCAGTGTCCAATATAGTTTTCAGCAGCCTGTTAGAGCAACTGGTAGGATGAGATTATACTTTACAGACTGAATATCAGGTCCATTTTGAGCCTCTCATCCAGAAAACAATATTATTAAATTTTGTGGTGGATTATTTCAACAGTTCATCTTCTAGAAATACATCTCGGGTGACCAGATAGCAAGTGTGAAAAATCAGGACAGTGGGTGGGAAGTAGTAGGAGCCTACATATGAAAAAGCCCTGAATATTGGGATTGTGCCTATAAAATCAGGACATCCAGTCACCCTAAGTACAGCCCAGAGAATTAGCATTAATACCCTTCTATTTTGTGCAAAATCTGGTTTATATTTCATTCCTGAAATGTGTAGTTATTAAACATGTTTTAATTTTTTGCTGAGAAAGTTATGTAGCCACTTATGGTGGCTCTTCCTTCTTCCAAATTTCCATGGATATACTACTCAGCATCAATCAGCTGTTGAGTGGCAGCAAAAAATCACATCCTCTCCCCACTCTGGTTGGTGGATAAGTAGGGGAGGAACCACTGAACATTCTGTGTAACATTCTGCTTCAATCTTATATGAATTTCCTTCAGTCTTGCCACAAGATGGGGGTAAGTATGTGTTTCTTTATCTCTTGTTCATCATGGCCTAGAATGTGACGCGTGCAAAACAAAACCAGACAAGAGTGAAGGAAAGTATAGTAACATAAGAAAACAGACAGGAAGGGTGAAGCACAAAGAAACGTAGAGAGCAGCCAAAAAAAAAAAAACCCAAACCAGAGCTAAAAGTAAAGAGATAGACAGAAAAGAGGACACAAATGGACACAATGCGTGGGAAGGAGAGCAAAGAGATATGAGAGGGTGAAATGTTAGGTTAGTGGGAAAAAGGGGTGAAGGAGAGACCAAAAAAAACCCAAAAACGGAGTGAATAATTGGCAATGAATATTTGTTTCTCCCCTCCCCGCACTTCTTTTCTGTTTATACAGTGTCCACTAACAGATCACATTTGTCAAATGTATTCAGTATTCAAAATTATTTGTCTAATTTTCCTACAAATTGCAAGTCATTCTATGGTTTTCTATTGCTATTCAAACTCCAAAATTTGAGCTGTATTCCTTTCTTATGATTGGCTATATAAGCTCATGCTATTGCTTCTGTCCTTTGAATGTATGAGCATAACTCAGGTTTTCAGTAGAAACTCGCTTTTAAGCACACATTTAAAATCAGTATTTTGGAAGTATTTAAAATTCACTTTCTTTGAACACTTGTGTGAATAAAATTCAATCACATGAATATTAATGCACAGGAACATACATTAAGTGAAATTGTTTAAAAATCTCAATGAATATTCACAGGAAAAAGAATGTAGTATTTACGCAGCCCTACAGATTTGACAAAAGGAGGAGAGGATCAAAGATAAATTCACAATGATTGAATAAAAAGATTTTTAAGGATGGGGAAAGAGGGAAAAATTAAAAGTTAAATGACAGGGAAGCAGACAGTGAAGATGACTGAAGGTACAGGACAGCTAGACCAGCGGTTCTGACCACACACAACAACAACAACAACAACAAAAAGATTAAGGACCCCTTCCCTTCTCATCATAAGGAATAGGAGCATGGTCACAATCCCCATGGAAATGTTCATGGTTCAAAGCAGCTTGAGAACGCAACAGCCAGACAAAAAGTAAAAGAGAAAAATAAAGTAACTGAAAATAAAAATTAAGGAAGAAAGAATGCTTTTACTTTTTTTATTAAATTTTGTTGCTCTGATGGAATATTTACATCAATTAAATACATATGCATACTGTGCATAAGAAGAGCCATACTGGAACAGGCCAGTTCCCTGCCTAGTCCAGTATCCTATTGTGATATTGGCAGATCAGGTACCGTTTTATGCCAAGGCCCTAGACTTCACTGAATAAATGCATACCTGGAAACTAGTCTGTCTCACCTGTATTTTGACATTGTTCATATAGACGTTAAGTTTATAACGTATTAAGCATTTAGACTTTATGAAATGTTTGTAAATCACTGCATGTATTCATTTCACTTAAAATATATGTTTCCTGTATTATAAGGTAATATTTATGTGTTTGCTTTGTAACTATAAAAGTATTTGCTATGAAACTGAAACCCACACAGTCAGGAGGAAAGCATTACCAAGTATGAAATACTAGTTTACCAGAAGAGACGTCATCTTCAACAAAAGAAGGCCTACAGACATCAGACAAGCCATCATCAGTTGACAAAATACTTTGTTGATACTTTTCTCCACACCCATGAAAAGAGGACCTGCACAAACGCTCTTCACAGATTGAGCTCTGGGGAAAGGGAATAAACATCACTGACCAGAAAGAACTATATCACTATGCTGCTTGGAATTCATAGAAGGCAATATTTCTTAGCATAAGCAAAGGCTCCCTAAGCTGCTTGGCTTGGATTAGCCATAAAAGACATATAAAGCTTGCATATCATAGAAGCTACTATTACAGTCTTAGGTTAAAAAAGGTATCTCATTTGTGTGTGTATGTTTGCCTCGTAAATAACTCATTTCATTTTCCAAGTTAATAAACCTTTAGTTCGTTTATTATAGGATTGGCTACAAGCATTATCTTTGATTTGAGATTGACTTGGGGGAAAGTCCTTCAGGACTCAGAGTAAGCTGAATATTGTTGTGATTTTTGATGCAAGGGACCATCTATCACAAAGGCAATCTTGCCTGGGTGGCATGATAGACCAGAATGCCCAAGGGGACTGTTTATGACTCCATGTTAAGGCTGTTATAGAGCTTTAGGACCTCACACTTGTTTCTCGGTTGGTGAAATCTAATTATAGAACATATAACCAGTTTGGAGTTTGTGCCCTGTTTTTCATAGTCTGCCCTGAGGTTGGCACTTGCAAGCTACTCTAGGCAGCCTTGCACTTGTTTCTAACAGTGATTAGTACCAGATGCCTCAGAGGAAGGTGCAAAAAATCCTTAAATGACAAATTGTGGAATAACCTGTTCATGGGGAAGTTTCTTCCTCATCCCCTTCCAAACATTATTTTATAATAGCCTTATTAAAGTAATCCTAGGTGATCTTATTATCTATATAACCAAAAGTACATGCAGCAATTATAACTTAAGTAGCACTTATAGTACAGTTAAGGATGAGGTATGTTTTCCATTTTCATTTGGGAAATAGCAGCATCAGTATGGGCTCCACCTTACTCACTACCCACCAGATAGGCAACACAAGTAGAAATCTGTTCATTCCTCTTCAGGATGTAGTAGGTGTTATGTTGAATTACAAAAAGCTGAAAATGCTCAGTATATGAGTTCCATTTCTCTAGAGTCTCATCAAAAGTTCCCAGGGGCCCCGTAAGTGTAGCCATTGCTGCCCCCCCCCCCCCCATTCCCTCCCTCTCTTTTTTTCTATTGTCTTTTAGTGTCTTTTATTCATGTATGTTGGGGTCATTTACACACAATTGCTGGTGATTTCCATTCACTAATACTGCTTTGGTTTCTTCCCCGTTCCGAGTCTATGTGCTTCACTTCGGTCAGAACAAAGCAGAGCCTGTTTTACTTTCAGTTCAAACTGCCAATATAAATAGCATAGTCCTCATAACAGCAAAAAGGTTTTTTTTCCTTGCATTGACTTTTGCTGGTACAGCACAGGTCGAGCCCATGCTCGTCGCCACTTTCGTTACATTGAATCCTTTTAATTGCTTGTATGCAGAGAGAGAGAAACCAGAACAGGGACAGAGAGATGCAACACAGACAGTGTCTTTATTGAACTAACACTAAAACCAACCAGGACTGGCTGAGCTAACCTCTGATAGTTTAACTCTATTGCAATGGCAACAAACTACGCTCTGTTGCTACAGCAATCTAGGCAAGACACTAAATACACAACAGTGGGAGGGGAGAGAAAAAGAGTAGCGGCTGATTCCCCTTCCCTTCCTCAGTAGGAGATTAACCTTGTAGGGGACAGTTTCTCTTCTTTCTTCTATTTGAGGGTGGATTGTGGTCAAACACCACAATGCTTTCTTTAAGGCCTGAGACTGTATGAAATTACTTAAACTGCTTTAGAGATTTAGAAGGGCTTAGGCTACTTAAATTACTTTACAACTTTTAAGAAATTTAAGCTGCTTAATTCAACCACCTGCCTGCCAATTTTTGGCATGTCAGCCCTGGCCTGTGTTTGAAGCATATCATCTTGGCCTGACAAGGGTTGCCAACACTGTATTTAAAAAATAAGGGACTGTTTCCTTAGCACCCTAGCCCCAACTCCTCCTATCATTATCATCATCATTACCATCATCATCGATCATTAGGTAGTACTCACCTACATTCACCAGGGGTATTTCTTGCTGCTTTTTGCAGCACAGAAGGTGATCTCAGCTGCAGGACCAGGCTTCCTGCCCACCTCATTTTCCCACTGCTGCAGCTGCAGCAGCCACCAACCAGTAGTTATGCTACTCTGCTGGGGATGTTGGCCGAAACTCTGCAAGCAGGGATACTACACCCCAGGAGTACTGACTCCCCTGCCAGACAGAGCCCTGACCCTAACCCTGGCCATGGTCTTTCAGCGCAGCTTCAGGGCACACAGCCCGATCCACTTGCTGTACCCGACAGAGCCTGAACAGGGAAAGCAGACAAGGTCATACTCAAGGGCTGGAGTCAGCAGGAGGCCTGTCCAGCAGGGGGCCAGTGCTCATGGGTGCATCTTTCCACTCCTCTCCTGACCCTGGCGCTTGAGCGTGGCCATGTCTACTTTCCCTGTGCAGCACTGAAGGGCCAGGCTCGGGAGGGGACTGGAAAGATGCTCCTCTGAGTACAGGCCCCCTGCTGCTGAAATACAGGATGAAAAGTGTTCCATACTTATTTAGTAAGGGACAGACAATTTTTTAATTAAATAAGGGACATTCCTTGTAATCCGGGACTGTTAGCAACCCTACCTGTGACCCAGTTAGCCCAACCCTCTTTCCAGGTACAAAAGTACATCTTATATTCCTCAGATCTACCACTCTGATTCTTCTAAAATGCAGCTAATAAAGGAGGAAGTTGACATGTCAGACAACTATACTCAGGACACAGTGATTGAAAGTGTCAGAAGAGGCCCGACATCCAACATACAGTGTTTAGAAAAAGAGTGAATTGATCTCCTTACAGCAACTTTGAAAATGTCTTCTGTAGAAACTATAGAAAGCTTGCCCTTCAGGCAGGTTTTTACAAGCTCTCATAGATTTACTTTGATTGGTGTTGTAGCTGAAATAAATAGCTTTAGTATTTAGGGATTATCTGTTATCCAACCCTTTGGGAGAACCCCACACTGTGACAAAACATTTTCTCTGCTTAATCTCTTGAATTCCACAAAACTAACAAAATGTGTTGCAAATTCAGTAGTAAAACTTCTCTCTTAGGTATCTTCAACTCAGTGTGAGCCAGGCAATGTGTGAATGGTATTTAAAATTGCCACAAATTACTCTTAATTTACTGACAGGTGGCAATTTGATGAGACTTTCTGGAATTTACAGTCTGTGATTAGTATAGGATCACCCTTACATTGTCTGCTGTGTTCTTTTTACTTTTAGTTTCAGCAGAAAGGAGAAAATCATGAAGAGGAATATTGTGGCAAGTACTGGAGAAAACTTCAGTCGACAGGAGCATCAACTGACTTTGTTATCCTTTTTCCATCATAATCTATGTGGTTTAATTTTATATATATAAACTGAGAATCTTAGTCTCTCATTGTAATTTACTATACTCTTTTGTGATTCAACCAACCATTTCTCCAACAGGATGGAAGTCTCTTTTCTTGATAGGTTGTGCATCTTCATGGTCAAGTGACATTAGGTTTGTCTGAACTCAAATAGCACTAAAATCCTAAAACTATGGTTTGACTCATTGTTCTCACCAAAGAATTGTGATATAATTGGGAATCAGGAATAATATCTTGTAATAAGAGAGACCTATCTAAAGATACTTTATTAAAAGATCCCCAACTTGGTATATTTTTCACTTAGCTCTCATTGGAAACCTGAATTTCCAAGTACGTCAGCTGGAGTTGCAGAATAAGAAAAAGACCTTAGGAAATGCATTGACTAGGAAGTCAGCCAACCAAATAGATATAACAATTAACTGCAAGACTGGGGCTGTAGTCCACTGAAAGGTCTAAGTAAGCCGGGATCTAAATCATTGAGGTCCAGTGGGATGTTTGAGCCCAAGGAAATGTTGACTATCTAAATTGGAAACAGGTTGTTCTTCAGTTTTAGCTTTGGATTTGCCAACCTCTCCATTAAGAGTTTGACAATTTTGCTGACATTCTGGGCATACTGCAACTGCATGCATTTACTCAAGCTTTTTAAAACAGAATGATGGAGCAGGTGGTGTGTGGTTTTGTTTTCTTGTTTGTTTTACACACACACTCTCTCTCTCTCTCTCTCTCTCTCTCTCTCTTTGTTGATGTCAGTTTTTTACATGATATTATTTTATGGCCTGATTTTCAACAATGAACACCCACAATTCCAATTTACTTCAAAGACAATTGGGATACTGAAGAGCTCTGAAAAAAAATCAGACCACTAGATCATTTTGATTTTTTTTTTTTTTACATTATATTTTTTTTAGCCCAACATAAATAAAGTAGCTAATATATATAAATTGAGACAAACAAACAATGGAATAATATGCTACAAGTATATTTTTTCCTACTGTTTAGCAATTTTGACTTCTGGTTTAAATAAATGCATAACTCTCATGCTTGTGTCATTTATCCAATCATGTCTTCAAAACTTATTTAATTTTGACACATTGCACAACTTCATAACTTATACAAGCTGGAAAGCATCCAACATATATTTAACCCTCATAATATCTGCTTCTGCATCTCCCACAAGAAGTCTATATTCATGCAGGGAAGGTGACCTCTTGACATACTAACTGACAGCTATGTTAACTCAGTTGGAAACAACAATTTGTGAGCAGTGAACAAGGGGAGCAAACAAGAGCATTTTGGAGATAATTTAGAGAGGGAGTGTGAGAAGCTTTGTTTCTAGGTACAGTTCAATGTTGAATATTGTGATAGCCAGTAATGGATCAATGGTTGTGACCTCCAATGGATGTGATGTGTTTTCTTTCCTATCTGAAGCTAGACTTTTTGCATATGAAGTGTAAGTCAATAGCTGTACTGGAAGAAAAGATTCTGAGAGTTGAAGAACAAGTACAGACACTATGTAGCATCAGAGAAGCTGAAGAATTCATGGATAACCAGTTTTGGGAAGCATCTCTACTCCATATTCAAACAAGAAAGGAACTGTACACCAAGGAATCAGACAGAAGGCTTGGCAGTTTGTAACTACCAGAGGCAAGAGGATGAGGTGACATTGGTTTTGTGAACATTGAACCACCTAGATGGTCTAGATCTAAGTAGAAGGAGAACCAGTCTGCTAGGGGACAGGCTCACTAGCCTAGTCAGGAGAGCATTAAACTAATAAGAAATGGGAAGGGTGAAAAGAGGGAACAAATGAGCATTCATTTAACTCAAAATCAAGATGTTGAGAACAAATGTACTCTACACACCATATGACATAAAAAGAAGAAATTCTTAAATTACTTATATACCAATTCTAGAAATTTGGTATTAAAAGGAAGTGGAATTGCACAATTGGTATTATTGAACCTGTTGGGAGGTTTCAGTTGATTGGAATGTGAAAATCAATGTTTATAACCTACTTAAGGAAAGGTTGAGCGGGCAAAAGGGGAAGGGGAGTGGTAGTCTTTCAAAAATGACATTAGCTGTTTCTGATGGAAAGTCAGAAGAAAATGATCTTTAATGCTTATGGATCAATGTTCTAACAGATAAAATGCAAGATAGTGTACTAGTTGGTGTCTGCTATAGACCACCAAACCACACTAGGGAACAGGAGGAACTGGTAACTTAAAAACTTATCCATAGTGAGTAGGGAAAAAAGCTGCATTAGCATGGGGGACGTCAACATAAGTGACATATGCTTGGGGTGCAATCCTGCCAACACTAAAGCATCCTCAGAATTTCTAAATATGATAGATGACAACTATTTTGATCACTTTTGTAATGATAGATATAAATATAGACACAGATGACAATTTTCTAACTCAAGATGAATTGCACCCAAAACAGGAGAATTCTATATTAGACTTTGTTTATGACAGATAGAGAATTGATCACAGTTCTAATAATTAGTGGTATCTTAGGTTTGGACTGATTGGTAAGCAAAGCACAAGTAAACAATGTGTGTTTTAATAAAACCAAAATGTAAAGTCAAACATCTAGGAACAAAGAATTTAGGCTGTACTTACAGGGTGGGGGACTCTATCCCAGGAAGCAGTGACTCTGAAAAATACTTGGGGGTCCTTATGGCTAATCTGCTCCCAATGCAACACTATGGCCAAAAGGGATAATATGATCTACCATGATAGGCTCAATGAGCTCAATCTGTTTATCTTAACAATGAGAAAGATAAGGGATATATAAATACCTACATAGGGAACAAAAGCTTTGATAACCAGCTTTGATAACCAGCAGACGTAGGTATTACAAGATCCAATGGCTGGAAGTTAAAACTAGACAAATTCAAACTAGAAATAAGGTATTCATTTTTAACAGTGAGGGTAATGAACCATTGAAACAACTTACCAAGAACTGGACATTTGTAAATCAAAACTGGAGACCTCCCCCCCCGACCCAAAAAGATATGTTCTATTTCAAACAGGAATTAATTTGGGGAAGTTCTATGGCCTGTATTATAGGTAAGATCAGACTAGATGCTCACAATGGTCCCTTCTGGCCTTATAATCTATTAACATGATGGTTTGTGTGATCATGAAAATATAAACTAACAAAAATCATAAAGGACAGAATACCTGCATGAAGAATGCAAAACGTTGGGTTTCCTATAGATATTTATGGGTAGGAGTTGATCGTTATTTACAGGAAAAAAGAAAAGAACTTCATTTTCAGCATTTAATAATAAAGCGCAACATTTAACAGTGGAAAAAACCTGCCACATCAGTTTTTTTTTTAAATAAGGCCATATTTTTGTGGAGCATTTCCTCCCCCTTTATTTAAAATAAATCATTTACTACCACATTGCTATCATTAGAAGCAATTCTGCAGAGCAATACAAAATTATAATATTGCAATCTTCAGAAAATGGCTAAGTTGTCTATCTCCAAATTATTTTGGAAGATTCAGAAACTTCTCTAAAAACAATTATTCCATATTTTGGGGAGAGGTGTATGTGAGTGTGGTAGGCTGCTAACATATCTTTTGTCTTCTCTACTTCTCCTTAGAGGTCGAAGAACAAGTTGGCTATTATCTTTGAAAACTTATGGCGATTGGGAGAGGCCCTGGATGATTGGAAAAAGGCAAATATAGTGCCCAGCTTCAAAAAAGGAAAGGAGGAGGATCCGGAAAACTATAGACCAGTCAGCCTCACCTCAGTTCCTGGAAAAATCATGGAGCAAGTCCTCAAGGAATCCATTTTGAGGCACTTGGAAGAAGGAAGGTTGATCAGGAACAGTCAGTATGGATTCACCAAGGGCAAGTCATGTCTGACCAAATTGATTGCCATCTATGAGGAGATCACTGACTCTGGGAAAGTGGGGAAAGCAGTGGATGTAATATACCTTTAGCAAAGCTTTTGATACAATCTCCCGCAATTTTCTTATCAGCAAGTTAAAGTATTATGGGATGGATGGATGAACTATAAGGTAGATAGAAAGCTGGTTAGATCATCGGGCTCAACGCGTAGTGGGTCAGTGGCTCGATGTCTAGTTTGCAGCCAGTAATAAGCGGAGTGCCTCTGGGGTCGGTTTTGTTCAACATCTTCATTAATGACTGGAAGATGGGGTGGATTGCACCCTCAGCAAGTTTGCTGATGACACTAAGCTGGAGGGAGTGGTAGATATGCTGGAGGTCAGGGATAGGATACAGAGTGACCTAGACAAATTGGAGAATTGGGCCAAAAGAAATCTGAGGTTCAACAAGAACAAGTTCAGAGTCCTGCACTTAGGATGGAAGAATCCCATACAGTGCTACAGACTGGAGACTGACTGGCTAGGTAGCAGTTCTTTAGAAAATGACCTGCGGGTTACAGTGGACAAGAAGCAAAATATGAGTCAACAGTGTACCCATATTGAAAAGAAGGGTAATGACATATTGAGCTGCATTAGTAGGAGCATTGCCAGCAAATGAAGGGAAGTGATTATTCCCATGTATTCGGCATTAGTAAGGCCGCATTTGGAGTATTGTGTCCAGTTTTGGGCCCCCCACTACAGAAAGGATGTGGACAAATTGGAAAGAGTTCAGTGGAGGGCAACAAAAATGATTATGGGGCTGGAGCCCATGACTTATGAGGGGAGGCTGAGGTTACTAGGCTTGTTTAGTCTGCAAAAGAAAAGAATATGGGGGGATTTGATAGCAGCCTTTAACTACCTGAAAGGGGTTCCAGGGAGAATGAAGCTAGGCTGTTTTCAGCGGTAGTAGATGGCAGAACTAGGAGCAATGGTCTCAAGTTTCAGTGAGGGAGGTCTAGGTTGGATATGAGGGAAAACCTTTTCACTAGGAGGATGGTGAAGCACTGGAATGGGTTACCTAGGGAGGTGGTGGAATCTCCATCCTTAGAGGTTTTTAACATGCAACTTGTCAAAGCTCTGGCTGGGATGATTTAGTTGGGGCAGAGATTTTGATTGGATGACATCCTGAGGTCCCCTCTAACCCTAATCCTCTATGATTCTAACTTCATCCCCTTTTGAGGTAGGCTGCATCAAACTTCCACACAAGAGAATTCCTCTTAAGAACAAGATTTATTATAAATGGGGAGAATCAGATAAAAAATAAAAGGTATGCAACCTAACATACCTCATCTGAATACTTAGTGAAAGCATAGCGAGGTTTCCCTAAGTTCCACATCTCTAGAATTATCCACATCTCTAGAATTCAAGTACCTTCCCTGACCTCCTGTGATCAGGGTCACATTTAGGAACTGCTGTTCAGAGACGGATGTCTCCCTCCCTCACCCAAATTGTTTATCAAGTCTCAGTTTCTTGGGTTCATTGTCATATTAGAGTGAGGTTACATTAATATTTTCCCCAAAGGGGTGTTTGTTTCTCAATATCATCTGGAAGAAATGCATAAAACTTTGTTACCTATACAAGGGTTATTAATCCCTTATCCCTTTGAACTCCATTTCTCACTCACCATCCTGTGACTTGCATGTCCATTATTGTTTGCTCTCGGAGTTGCATCACACCCTCTTGCTGAGTACAACCAGATTCCATCACTGCTGACTACAGAGGCAATATGAATTTTCCTTCTATTAATTTTCCCTTACCCTGAGATATAAATTGTCAGACCTACACAGCTTCCATCTCATTCACAGTTTTGAGTTCTCTGGAATATTCTGGTTCAGTTACTTGATGAGTGGGAAAGAAAAAGTCCCCTGACTTCTGAACAAAATGTATCTCAGAAATATATATCTAAATGATTGGATGACCAGAAAACAAGGCATTAAAGATTTTATCTCCCAATTCTGAAGAGAAAGTGGATAGGCAAGTATCTGGCCAAATGATATATTCAGGGAATGTGATGTACAGGTTAGTAAGTTTTCATTCTCTACAGATGCCATATTGACTAGATTCCTGCTATTCATGATTAAACAGCTCAAGGGAAATTTCTAGAATACAATTAATTCTTCAACTCATAAAAGATCAAGAAATCTTCTAAAATGGTTTTGTATATCACTGAGAATTGCAAAGATGTCGCAAACCAGGAAGCAAGAAAGTTGGGGGGAAAATGAATAACTGGCAGTATGACCAAATTGTCTTGGAGTCGAGTGCAACAAAATATGGCTTGTATCACAAGCAGGAAAATGATAATGGCAGACAGTCCTTGCAGCAGTGCCAAGTTGAGCTATTGGTCCAGAGACTTGCTCCTACATATAAACATTGGTGGCAAAGAGCCAGCTTAATAAAGACTATGTACGAGTATTCTCACTGTGTAAACTGGTTCAGGAAAGGGAAATTGTCACACTAGAGCAATAACTTCCTTTAAACAGATCATCAACTGTGACATTGGTTACAGGGTTAGAAAAAAGAGGGTCCACTGTTAACTGAATGTGGGAAAAGAAAGCCTAGTTCCTTTTCTCTAAGAAATTGTAAACAAACTTTTCAGCAAAAAGAACACCAGATCTGATTCTGTCCTTATTAAAAGCAAATTGAATGCCCTACAGTGTCAAACATACATGTGTTCCATGAATGAGTGGGTTCTTGTATGATGAACTAATGGGCTCCCGTATGAACTAGTGGGTTTTTTCCCCCAGTGAAGATAAAGGCTACCTACAGAAATTATTTACCAAATAGCTGTGAAATTCTCAGTTGAAATGGAGATAAATATGTCAAGGGAGGAGGGTGTTCTGCCACCCCATTTATCACAAAAAAAAGATTTAACTCACTGGATTCTTCATCACTCCTGATGTTAATTCACATTCATTTACATCCACATCAAATAACCTAAATTCACTACCCAAACACACATGTCCAGACACATTAACGTTATGTTTATTATTATTATTATTATTAAACTGAACGGAAACTCATTAAATTGTACATGTAATCATGCATTTTAAATGTGAAATGTTAAGCCTTGAATATTTTAAATGTCAGGCTATCAAATGCACTACAAAGTATTTGACATTATTTTATTTTAAAACCCATATGCTATCACGTATTTTCTCTCCTTTCAAAATATACAAATCTCCTACACTTTTGCCCCAGTTATTTTTTTTTTAAATGGGGGTCTTTTCACAATTTAACGTTAAAAATTCAGGTTGAGTAAACCCAGCATTTTCAGTTCATTTACAATTATATAGACATGTATTTATAAGAGTATTTCACCTTAAGAGTGCTAACGTGATCCTTGGATATATAAACAGGGGTACATTTAGAGGAAGGAAGGAGGTAGTATCACCACTGTTTCTAGCATTCATTACTTAATTCCATTACTGGAATAATATATCCAATTCTGGTGTCCACACATTAAAAAAAATATTGAAAAATGGGTTGGGATAATACTTATGCTAAGCTGGCTGTTTTTGACCTAGTCTTTGCGTGGCATAGGTGTTGCCTTGCTAATTTGTCCTTATGCAAAGTTACTAAACATGCTTATAGCCCATGTAGGACAAACTGATGTGTTGACACAAAATGTATCCAACTTCAAGGATATTATATAATAAGGCAAAGTCATCAGTACAGCAGATACACAGAATGTACTGCCTGAAGGACAACAGGAAAGTCTCTACACTGAGTAAGTGATAGATGGCCTGGTCAACTTGCATGATCAGTTCATAATCAATAGAAATAATCAATCAATAGAAAAGAGATATAACATAAAAATAGCATTCACAGCAAAAATTATGCAAACTGAAGGTTGTGCATGAGTACTGTATGAGTTACATAAAACACAATGCTTAATCTTGACTGGAGGAAACTCATGGTTATATAATTTGGATAGGTATAAATGAGATAGAATGTAAGAGAGGTGTCGGAGGATCATAGGAAAAATCCATCATGAACCAGCTATGTCCCAGGAGACGGTAACTAACCATTATCTTTTTCTGTATATCTCTCACTATTCATTGCCTTTATAGTAATTGTAACCGCAAGGCATGGCTTTGGTTCAAATACAGATTTGAATTAATAAACCCAAATTTCTTGGTCTGAGCAAGTTTCTTGGACATTGCTTCAACAACACTGCATGTGAAATTAAAGACTTCATCCAACATACTAATTATCATACTATTTTGAATATGCAACCAATGAATAATAGACTTTGTATGAATTAAATTTCAGCCTTAACATCATCATCTGTTCTCCTCCAGAAATAAGACAGGCACTTCTCCAATAATATTACATATAGCTCCATTTTGAAAATGTAATTGAAATGGGGGATAGGAATTATCTCTGAAAGATAATGATGCTAGGTAACAACATGAAAGTATGCAAAAAACATAGGTGGACTTGGCTGAGAGAATAAAGTATAGAGGATGTAACTTTTCTGCTCACTTTCAAATCAGATCTTTCCAGTAAGCCAGACAGCCATATACCCAGTCTATGACTGGACTCCCAGCTGAGTCCATAAAAGGAGTGTTGTAGTTATTTTTAAATACAACTAGTTGGTTTTATATTTTTGCAACAGTTCAATTCCTTCAAGACCTGTTCTTCTAACTGATCTAAGTTCTAATGCAATTTGACCTTTTGGATACCTGTGAGAAATAAGATTTATAAAGACTTCTTTCCTATGCCAATTTTTGGAAAGTACTTTCTTTAACCTAGAATGTTAACTTACAACAGAGAATTGCTGATTAGAAACTAAGTAAATATAATTCCCACAGAACCTGAAAGGCAAATATTTCCTAATTTGAATATTACACTCGACATATTTATGTTTGAAAGGCAGACATTGTGCTCTTTTATGCTCTGAAACAATTTTTATTTAAAGTAATGAAACAAAAGGTAATACCATATGTCTTGTTTTAGATTTTCTGCCTCATGCCTCAAAGCTGATTGTGAAATTAAAGAGACAAGGTGGGTAATATCCTTTATTAGACCAACTTATGATGGTGAGCAAGACAAGCTTTCAAGCTTACACAGAGCTCTTATTAAGAAGACAAAGAAGATCTCTGTGTAAGCTCAATAGCTTCTCTCTCTTACCAACAGCAGTTGATCCAATAAAATATATTACCTCACCCATCTTGTCTCTGTAATATCCGAGGACCCCTGACATTGCTTCAACAACACTGCATATGAAATTAAAGACAGAGAAAACTACTTCATCTTCATTAGCTGAATCAGAAAAATTAGATGTTGGTACATATAAATGTTGTTTCCTCTTTGTCAACTGGAATAGTCAGTTTGTGAGTTAGCCTTTTAAAACTCACTACGTGACTGGTGAGGAGTTAAACACTTACCTCAGAGAGAAAGAGATACAAACAACCCTTAATCCTAGGAAGGATTAATAGGCATAAAATATATGTTCAAATAAAAATGGAATATATAATATTGTCAGTCACACTCACTCAGCTGAGGTAGTTCTGTGAAAACTTCAGTGGGGCAGGGATTGGTTGCTTCCTTCACAGCCCACTTTAGATGACTCATCTCTGACACTAACTGAAACATGGTGGCTCAGCTGTATTGATTTTACACGAGGAAGTTAAAGACAAATTAGGTTGCATGGAAACCCTGGTCCACTTGGAAGCCTTTGTTGATCTTGTTATATCCATCAACAGACAACAGACCATGCAAATGATGCAAAGAGAGGAAGTAGTTAGTACCACACTCCAGCCAATACTTCTTGGAAACAGTCCCTGTTGTTGTCTCTAGAGCCCATGCAGCTTGATGCAGTCTGACCCCAAGTGATTCCCAAGGAAAGAGAATGTCATTGCAGCCATTTCTACTGTGAGGACCCTGGCCATGCATTTGCCAACTGCTCATAACGGGCCCCAATCCAGCAAAATTTGGGAAACAACTGAGCCCAGACCAGTTAAAGGGGCCCTGAACCATTTATCTCTTTCCTGAAGCATGCTCAAGACATGGTGAGCCCTCATTACACCTCCAAGTTCAGGACTGCCTCCACATCCAAGGCCAGTTTCAAAAAGTTCCTCCACGATTGGCAGTCAGGACTCTGGGCCAGTGGACAACTTCATGGATGCCAGTGCCACATGAGATTTGGGCATCCCAATGCGGACAAAGGTGACTCCCAATCTCACAAAGCCTGTAGATGGCTCACTCTAGTTCTCAGGCCTGGTGACACAGGAAACAATGCCTTTGGAATTTCTTATCCAGAATCTCTGAGAAGCCCTAAGGGTTGGAATGATCCCACACCACACTTCCTCGTCATCCTCCGAGTCTTGTTGTTGGTAACCCCTAGTCCACACATCCTGTGGTAGGAACAGAAAATCAGCTTGTGCATGCTCCCTCATTGATCCCACACTGAGGCCAGGCCACAGCCAAGAAATCCCTAGACCCTAGCCATAAGTCAGCTAAGATCAGCATCAAAATCAACCCTTTCTCTTAGTGCTAAGTACCATCAATACGTGGACATCTTAGGAAAAAAACCTGCAGTCATCCTACCACTACACCAGGACTATGATTGTCCAACTGAGCAGCAACCTGGAGTGAAGATACTCTTTGGCCACATCTATGCAATGATAGAACCAGAACTGACCGCCCTGTGTACCTATCGCCCAGAGAATCTGGGAGAGGGATTTATCCAGCCATTAACATCCTGTGCTGGGGCCCCTGCTCTTTTTGTCGAAAATGAAGGTGAGTCCATGCATCTATACATGGATTATTGGGCCCTCAATCAATCAATCACCAAAAACCCTCTCCCACTCATCCTGGAGTTGCTGGACTGCATGCATTCAAGCCCATGTACTCACTAAACTCATCCTGCAAAGAGCCTACCACCTAGTAAGGATCAGAGCAGATGAAAGGATGATGGGTTTTCAAACCTAGTACGGCAATTATGACTACTTGGTAAAGTCATTCAGTCTCCAAATGGTCCTGCCACTTTCCAACATTTAGCGAACGAGGAGTCCCGTGACACCTTAGACCAGTATGTTGTAGTTTACCTTGATGACATATTTGACTTCAAGTATGTCAAGGGTTCTATGTGTTTAAAAAACAACTCTA
Source organism: Emydura macquarii macquarii (assembly GCF_026122565.2). Classification (NCBI taxonomy): domain Eukaryota; kingdom Metazoa; phylum Chordata; order Testudines; family Chelidae; genus Emydura; species Emydura macquarii. Next base: position 16,975,237 of record NW_027131527.1, on the reverse strand, counting down.
TTAAGTTTTCCACTCTCTTTGTTGTAGCTTAATACAATTCATTTTTGTCAGACACACATTATAAGTAAAATATTAAACAAATCATCATTTTAAAATTTCTTTTACTTGGTAGACATGAGTATTTATCTGGCACACAGACTAAATCTAGACTTCCACTTGGTATCGTTGTTTTACCATGAGATAGATGAAAACATTTACCTGATTCCTCTTTCCCACCCTTTTAAGTTTTTCAGCAATAGATGAATGCATCTCTTTTATCTGATCATTTTAAAGTTTAACTCAATGCAGAAGAAATATTTTTTTTCTATCCTAATTAAAGGACTTCTTGAGGGAAACCATTTCTTTGTATGAGTGGAATAAGATACTTTTAATGTAATTTACTTTTACTAATATGTAAAACTGATCCTTCCGACTTGTTTTCCACAAACTCTGCCTTCTTTTTCTAGTTCAGATCATCTTTTTGTCTCCCTCTTCAGTAATAACAAATGACCAATTATTTCAGCAGCACAAGAAGATCCAGTAACCACTCACTTTCTACAGGTACAGTGTATCAAGGATGCTTACATTTAACATTGCTCTCCAAACAATCTAGGTATTATCCAAAAACAACAGAATTGTATTGAATTATTGTAGCCTTCTCAAGGTATAACACATCTCCTATCACGCATTTTAGAACTTATCCAAATCAATAGTTCATGTTGTTAATTCACTGCTTATTTCTACTACACAATACTCCCAATGCTGTTACCTTCCACACGTGGTTTAAGTTCTGAAAGTGTTTTGAATCTTTTCTGTTTGTTATGGCATCAAACATTATCTGTGTTTCCTCAAATAAAGGGTCAGTAGCTAGAGAGTGAGGACCTAAATTACATCTGAAAATGATGCTAGATCTTAAGACAGCACATGGAGTTCTAGGAAACACATGGTCTTAATCAAGTTCTAACTGTGGTACAAAAACAAACAAAAAATCAGTAGCAAATTAAAATATTAAATTCATTCAAACATGAGAAAGTGCAAGCATTGAAGTGAGAGCTTTGTTGACATGCAAACAACACCAGCTGGCAAGATGTACTCCTTATAAAAGTTTAATACAGTAAGTTATAAATATTGGCAGTTTTGTCTGGAACACACTAGTCTACAGAATTGCGAGCCTGCCAATTTAAATTGGATTATATTTCTATCACATTTCACAAAGGTGGAACACAAATAATAATGCTGTTGATACAATTATATATGTAATTTCACGCCCCTGTTGTCCTATCCTCTCTGAACCCCGCCCTGACCACACACAGTCTCTCTCACACACAGACTACATTGAATTGTCTGGATTTAATATTGTTGTCTGGATTAATGTAGGAAAAAATGTGCTGCTTTCTCTAACATATAGATGTAAGGAAAGAAATAAGAAAAGCATTATTCACACTTAGACAAATTAAATTCCTTTTATTTTTCTGTTATCATCTTTGCAAGGTTCTCTTTAAACTGGCAGGCAGTACATACCACTGGGTCTTCTTTCCCTTCAGACTAAGTCAAATGTAGTTGACTTTAAGAAGGGTACAGCTTCCACTGGCTTCAAAGTCTATGTTTGTTTCAAGGCTTTCAGGTTAGTGTTCAACATTCTAAGGCTAAACTGCTAGTAAGCCCACTGCAAGAATCACTAAATTTACAGAGAACAGATTTTAGATTTTCATTTGAATCGGTCATCACACTGTGCACATTTCCATGGAAAAATCCAAACTGAATTTTAAATTATACTTCTTTACCCTCTCACTATCCAAAAAGAAATGTTTATATATTTTCCATCAGAAGTGTCATGTCTTGCATATATTATAATTGTGGTGTCAGAAAATTGGGATCTTCTAATACCCCTTTATAATCTTGCAAAATGTTTACAGTGTGTGTGTGTGTGTGTATGTATTTATGTATAAACTGAGGTTTTACAACTCAGTCTGTTCTTATGCAACAACCTTCCATCCTCCTCAAAATGTAGTTTTAAAATACTCGCTAGTTCAAAAAAAATCCCATTTTCTCACAGGTCTCCATTCTGTTACTTCTTTTGCATTTACAAGTACGTTTTCATAGCAACATGTGGGAAGTAAACGCATAAATCCCATTAATAAATAACAGGATTTGTGCAACTATCTCCTGTATGTCCCTTTGGGCAACTACCCCTTAAAATATTCTAAATCATTTCTGCATGGAGTTAATATAGTTCAAAATGTGGGAAGAGGTTTTACCTGTCCTCCAGGGTCTTTTACTTTAAACCCAGATTTATTGCTAATCTAAATTTAAAAAACTGCTGTAACACCAAAAACATGTATAATCATTATTAAATAATTGTTTTGCCAGGGAAACAATCCATAAAGTGGTGGACTGTATTTTTTTAAAAATTGAAACTGTAAAACATATGCATAAACGTATTTCACAGCAGTTTGTTTTTTATATATACCTAAATCTACAACTGGAAGGGGATTAGCATTGGAATGTTTTAGTTTGCAGGTCTCACATTAAAAACATCATTCTTTTTCTACAGGGGTTAGTGAACAGAGGTGCTATTATGCATGGACACTTGCAAAAAGAAAATTGTCTACTTCACCTCAGGTTTTTGGTTCTTTAACTACCAGAAGACATAAGGCTAAATTTTGCAGTCCTCAGTCAGGCCCATGAAATCAGAAGATTGCCCTAAGATTTGGCCTGATACTGGAACATAGGAAATGACCTGTTGGATAAGACTAATGGCCCATCCACTCAAGAATCCTGTTACTGATTAATGCTTCAGAGCAAGCAACCTTGCAGTAGATAGTTATGGAATACCCTGACTACAGAGAAATCCTCAAGAGATAGAGACTGACTCAGACTAGGAGGACGAGGTAGATGAGGCTTTCTTCAGTCAACTAGGGAAAGTTTCCAGTTCACAGGACCTGATTCTTATGGGGGACTTCAATCACGCTGACATCTGCTGGAAGAACAATACAGTAGAGCACAAACAATCCAGGAAGTTTTGGATAGTGTTGCAGACAACTTCCTGGTGCAAGTGCTGGAACAACCAACTAGGGGACGTGCTTCTCTTGACTTGCTGCTCACAAACAGGGAAGATTTGGTAGGGGAAGTAGAAGTGGGTGGCAACCTAGGCAGCAGTGACCATGAGATGGTCGAGTTCAGGATCCTGACAAAAGGAAGGAAGGAGAACAGCAGGATACGGACCATGGACTTCAGAAAAGCAGACTGACTCCCTCAGGGAGCTGATGGGAAGGATCCCCTGGGAGGCTAATATGTGGGGAGCTGGCTGTATTTTAGAGAGACCTTATTGAGGGCACAGGAACAAACCATCCCAATGTGCAGAAAGAATAGCAAATATGGTAGGCGTCCAGATTGGCTTATCAAAGAAGTCTTTGATGAACTTAAACACAAAAAAGAAACTTATAAGAAGTGGAAGCTTCGCCAGATGACTAGGGAGGATTATAAAAATACTGCTTGAACATGCAGAAATGAAATCAGGAAGGCCAAAGCACAATTGGAGTTGCAGCTAGCAAGGGACGTGAAGGGGAACAAGAAGGGTTTCTACAGGTATGTTACCAACAAGAGGAAGATTAGGGAAAGTGTGAATGGGGGAGGCAACCTAGTGACAGAGGATGTGGAGAAACCTGAGGTACTCAATGCCTTTTTTGCCTCTGTCTTCACAGACAAGGTCAGCTCCCAGACTACTGCACTGGGTGGCACAGAATGGGAAGGAGGTGAACATCCTGCAGTGCTGAAGGAACAGGTCCAAGACTATTTAGAAAGATTGGACATACACAAGTCCATGGGGCCAGATGCAATGCACCCGAGGGTGCTGAGGGAGTTGGCTGATGTGATTTCAGAGCCACTGGCTATTATCTGTGAAAGCTCGTGGCAATTGGGGTAGGTCCCTGATGACTGGAAAAAAGCAAATATAGTGCCCATCTTCAAGAAAGGGAGGAAAGAGGATCCAGAGAACTACAGACCGGTCAGCCTCACCTCAATCCCTGGAAAAATCATGGAGCAGGTCCTCAAGGAATCCATTTTAAGGCACTTCGAAGAGAGGAAGGCGATCAGGAATAGTCAACATGGGAAAGTCATGCCTGACCAACCTAATTGCATTCTCTGAAGAGGTGATTGGCTCTGTGGACGTGGGGAAAGCGGTGGACGTGATATACCTTGACTTTAGCAAAGTTTTTGATACGGTCTCTCACAGTATTTTTATCAGCAAGTTAAAGAACTATGGGTTAAATGAATGGACTATAAAATGGAGAGAGAACTGGCTAGAGCATAGGGCTCAACGAGTAGTGATAAATGGCTCCATGTCTAGCTGGCAGCCGGTCACAAGCGGAGTGCCCCAGGGGTCGCTCCTGGGTCTGCTTTTGTTCAACATCTTCATTAATGATCTGGAGGATGGGTTAGATTGCACCTCAGCAAGTTTGCAGATGATGCTAAGCTAGGGGGAGTGGTAGATACCTGGAAGGTAGGGATAGGATACAGAAGAACCTAAACAAATTGGAGAATTGGACCAAAAGAAATCTGATGAGGTTCAACAAGGACAAGTGGAGAGTCCTGCACTTAGGATGGAAGAATCCCATGCACAGCTACAGACTGGGGACCGACGAGCTAGGCAGCAGTTCTGCAGAAAAGGACCTGGGGGTAACAGTGGATAAGAAGCTGCATATGAGTCAGCGGTGTGCCCTGGTTGCTAAGAAGGCTATTGGATATTAAGCTGCATTATTAGGAGCATTGCCAGCAGATCAAGGGAAGTGATTATTCCCCTCCATTCGGCACTGGTGAGGCCGCATTTGGAGTATTGTGTCCAGTTTTGGGCCCCCCACTCCAAAAAGGATGTGGACAAGTTGGAGAGAGTCCAGCGGAGGGCAACAAAAATGATTAGGGGGCTGGAGCACAAGACTTATGAGGAGAGGCTAAAGGAACTAGGCTTGTTTAGTCTGCAGAAAAGAAGAATGAGGGGGGATTTGATAGCAGCCTTTAACTACTTGAAAGAGGGTTCCAGGGGAGATGGAGCTAGGCTGTTTTCAGTGGTGGCAGATGACAGAACAAAGAGCAATGGTCTCAAGTTGCAGTGGGGGAGGTCTAGGTTGGACATTAGGAAAAAGTTTTTCACTAGGAGGGTGGTGAAGCACTGGAATGGGTTACCTAGGGAGATGGTGGAATCTCCATCTTTAAAGGTTTATAAGCTGCGGCTTCACAAAACCCTTGCTGGGATTATTTAGCTGAGGTTAGTCCTGATTTGAGCAGGGGGTTGTACTAGATGATCTCCTGAGGTCCCTTCCAAGTCTATGATTCTATGTCGTAAAGCCGTGGCTTTATATCCCTTCCAAAATTATTTTTCATTTTATAACATTTATTATTATAACTCTGGCTTATTTTGTTAGCCATATAAACATGTAATTCTTTTTAAAATCCTGCTAAGATCTTGGTCCCATTGATATCACATATAGCAATGAATTCCACAGACTAATTGTATGCTGTGTGCGTGGGGGGGGGAGGGGGGAAGGAATCCTTTTATCAATTTTCAATTTGCCACTTTTCAATTCCATTGAACTTTTGTATTATGAGAAAGGGTGATTAGACTTTCCCAATCTATATTTTGTATACCATTAATAATTTTGTAGAAGAGTTCCAGAGGGGTAGCCGTGTTAGTCTGTATACAGCAAAAACAACGAGAGTTCTGTGGCACTTTAAAGACTAACAAATTTAATTTCAGCAGGCATAAGCTTTCGTGAGCCTCAGCTCACTTCCTCAGATGCAGGAAGTGAGCTGAGGCTCACGAAAGCTTATGCCTGCTGAAATTAAATTTGTTAGTCTTTAAAGTGCCACAGAACTCTCATTGTTTTTATTCATTATTTTGTTTACTTTTGTCATTTCCCCTCCTGTGTCTTCTCTTAGGTAAACAGTCTCTCATCATATGAGAGGTTTTCCATGACCGTAATCCTTCTCATTATTATTCTCTGAATATCTTTTAATTCTGCTATATCCTGTCAGAGCCAGTGGGACAAAAACAAAATATAGTATTACAGGCATGTGTGTGTAAGTATTTTATTTTATATTTTATATAAATATAAAAGATTCCCCACACCAGTCTACAAATATATCAAACCCTGTCTTGAAGTGACCATTTTTATCACAGCCATATACGGTTTCTTTGTTTGAAACTGTTAGAAAGAGTGTTAATGGAGTTAGTCTTGTCACTGGACCACTGTACATTATGAAATGGATTAAGATCATACATTCCTTTTATACACACACCCACACAAAATCACCTAACAGTCATCATATTTTTACACACAGTTCTAACCTGGATCTGATTCAAATCAATGACCTACAGGTGAAAGGCATCACATCCCCCCAACTTTCTACTTTGCCTCCTGAACCTTTCTCCCAGTGCCTTTGCCTACACCTTCTATGAACCTATTTCTACTATGCATACAGTGTACCTTATCAATACAATCCAACAATAAGATGTTACAAGATCTCTGTGTAAAACCGTGCAGAAGAGAAAAGGTTATAGCATCAAGATACAGAATAAATAGAATAGATACATTATAATGTTAAAATACAGATATATTTTACAGACAAAATTTGTTTCAACAAAGTTAAATTATAAAATGCACTTTGAATGATTTCTCATCTGCTTCAAATTTGCACTGAAGGAACTTCAAAAAGATAAGGACATATCATCATCCTGAAAATGAAACTGCCATCCAAAGTCACATTAGTGTTGTTCATTCTCCTCTGAAGAAATAACCACATAACTCACTTGCAGTGGATGACTCTTTAGAGGGGAACACCATAAAATTTTCAATATCCTCCAGGGCAAATATCTTCATGGATAAGATAGTGAAGAATTATGGGATGTGTGAACCTTAAGCAACCGCTCAATTGATTACATTTAATTAGCTGCCAGGCACTATGAGAGTTTTAACCATAAAAATTCATTGATCCATTGGATTTTCAGTAGACACAGGTCATTTTGAGCTTTGTAAAATATGGACAAGCCTCTTTAGACAGCAAGTGTTTTAGGGCTATCAAAAACATTGAATACATTTAACTAATAAAATGTAATAGTTATGACATAATGGGCTTTCAACTAATCAATACATTCAATCATACCTTTCTCAAGTATTATTAGGTCTTTTTTCACCCATGATAGATAATATCTTCACGCAAGCATCTTCAAAGTAAAATTAGTATTTCACCACTAAGTCATAATACTGTAATCAAGAGGTAATTACTTTCAAGATATGAAGTCTTAGATAATATTTGCTAACTCTTTTTCAGACCTGTTCTTTATATTAATGCCCTAGCCTCTCATTTCAATGGGATGGGTTGTGGGTCAAGCTATAAAGGATGAAATTCAGTGCCCATAAGGGAAGGGGAGGCAAGAGCACATGTGGCTAGGCAGTAGTTGGACTCCTCCTCCTCTTCAGGGTCCTCTGGTTCCCACTGGCTGGACATGGAAGAGTGGGTGGGCTCTTGCAATCCCCCCACCACGCTATTTAAACTCTTTCCAAGTCTTCTGGGGCCTCTGTCTACATTCTAAATCTGAACGCTACTGGCAGAAAGCCCATGGGTGAGTGCCAGCAGCTTTATCAGCTACCACCTATGGGGTAAATCTCATCAGGCTGAAAAGGGATCAGATGACACAGAAAAGTAAATTAGAGCTTCCAGCCTAAACTGAGAAGAATCTGTTCCTATGATTTAAGAGACAAAACTGGCTAATCAGGGTAAAGCAATCAAATCATCCTTAGGTCATTCAATCATAATAAGTTATTTCAGACATCTCAAGAGAAATGAAATGGTTTAATGGAGATGTGAAGGGGACTTAGATCTCTCTTCATCTTCCAAGGGCCAAATATTACCTATCCTTCTGAATGCACTGCTTTGAGAAGTATGGAAAATCATATGTAATTGATGTGAGGGGTTTGGGTGGAGTGGGGTAAGATGTGAAGGATTTGTTGGTGGAGCAATGGTGGGGATGGGATGGACTGCTAAAGAGTATTGTGCCATGGAACACCACAAATATCCAAAAATGAAGGAGCACATGTTTAAGGAGGAGCCTTGTCAAATCATATGATCATTGAAAGTGTCGGGTTTTAAGGATTGCCTTTGAAGGACAGAAGTGAGGGCACTTTGCATATGCTGTTTATAGAGGCTATCGAGGAGAAAGGGGCAGTTACAATGATCAAAGTTAAGAAAAAATAATAGAAGTGGTACTACTCAAGAACATAGGGGATGGAAAGGAATATCAAGAAAGGGATGGATGGGGTTCGGGATGTCAGAAAGCACAAGAATGCAGATGTCCTTCCTCTATATAGTTACCTGTCTATTTGTCTTTATAAGACCGCAACATTTAAAATGTATATGTAATAAAAGAAACCAAAAAACCAGCTTTATACTACATTAACTCTTCCTGCACAAAGCTTCTGACATTCACAAGTAGCCATATCTTCAGTGTCAGATCAGCTTTCAAAATGTTTCCTACGGGGGCCTTAAGTTTTGAATTTCATAGAATCAAAGAAAGGTAGGACTAGAAAGAACCTGGGGAGATCATCCCCCCAGGATGAGGCCAGACCATGTATACCTACACTACACCTGACAAGTGTTTGTCTAACAAGTTCTTTGAAACCTCCCAAGATAGGGGTTGCACAACTTCCCTAGGTAACCTATTCCAGTACTTAAGTACACTTATATTTAGAAAGTTCTCTAATATCTTATTTTAATCTCCCTTGCAGCAAATTATGCACATTATTTCTTGTCCTACCTTCAGTGGACATGGAGAACAATTGATCACCATCCTGTTGGAAACAGCCCTTAACATATTTGAAGTCTGTTATAATGTCTTCCCTCAGTTTTCTTCTCTCAAGACTAATATGCCCATTTTTTTAACCTACTCTCAAAGGTCAGGTTTTCTAAACATTTTATCATTCTTGCTGCTCTCCTCTGGACTCTAAAATTTGTCCATATCTTTCTTAAAATGTGGCATGCAAAAGTGGGCACAATACTCCAGCAGAGCAGAACAATAACCTCCCATTTCTCACATACAATAATCCTGTTAACACACCCCAGAATGCTATCAGTCTCTTTCAAAATTGTACCACATTGTAAGCTCATAGACAGTTTCTGACACACTTTAACACCCAGATTTTTTTTCAGAAGTACTGCTGCCTAGCCAGGTCTCCCTCATTTTGTATTTGTGCATTTGATTTTTCCTTTCTAAGCGTAGTACTTATCTTGATTGAATTTCATCTTGTTGATTTCAGACCAGTTATCCAATTTGTTACGGTCATTTTGAATTCTAATCCAGCCCTCCAAAATAGTTGTAACTGCTCCTTACTTGGTGTCATCCACATATATTATAAGCATAATCCTCACACCAATATCCAAGTCATGAATCAAAATACTGAATAGTGCCAATCTCAGGATAGCCCCCTGCAGGACCCTGTAATGGGGTACACTCTCCTGGCTGCCCTGGGGATTAGCTCCTTCCAGGTCTGATGCCTCATTCTGCCACTCATTCACATGCCCTGCCACCCTTCCCCCTCTCTCTCTTTCTCTCTGTGATTCAGAGTGCTCTCACTTGGCCCTCTGGCCAGGTCACTCAGTGTTTCCTTCTTCCAGGGAGCAAAGTCCCCACTTCTCTGGGACTTCACCAGTCCTTCATGAGTTCACAAAGATAATTGCTAATGGTTTTGAGATTGATTCAGGTAGTTCCTTAAGTACACTAGAGTGAATCTTGTCAGGTGTTGCTGACTTGATTACATCTAACACATCTAAATATTCCTTAACCTGTTCTTTCCCCATTCTGGATTGTGTTCCTTCGCCCTTGTTGTTAATATTAATAAACATCTGGTTAGAATTCATTTTTGTAGAGAAGACTGAAGCAAAAGGGGTATTCAATATCTCAGCCTTCTTGGTGTCATCTTTTATGAGCTCTCCTTCCCCACTAAGTAGAGGACCTACACTTCACCTTTCTCTTCCTCCTAATGTATTTACAGAAGCCTTTTTACTGCCTTTTTTGTCCATTGCTAGGTGTAACACATTTGGTGCCTTAGCCTTTCTGATTTTGTCCCTAAACACTTGTGATTTCTTTTGTACTCATCCTTAGCCATCTAAGCATGTTTCCACTTTCTGTAGAATTTCTTTTTTTGATTTTCATATCATTAAAGATCTCTTGATGCAGCCTTATTGGCCTCCTATTAATCCTTTTTGTTTGTTTTTTCTCTACAATGGTGAATTATAATTCTATACAACTTCAAAGATGATGTCAAATATTCAGATAGTCAGAACTAACAGCTGCAATTGATTGCCCATTGCTATATTTTAAAATAAGTCTTTTCTCACTTGGGGCAGTCTGTATAAGTAAGCTGTCCATTAAAGTCCTTATTAACTAATAAATGTATATGATGTAAGATAACAGCTGTACCATGAGATATTTCCAGTCAATGGCAGCATATGTTTTACAGTACATGTTATTTTCATATTGATATCAGGTGTGGAGGAGCGCTAGGTTCAGACAGAAACATCTCTTAGAGGAGAATTTATTAAATGGGACACTGTATATCCCAGTAAAGAGGAGAAGATAGAATGGATAAAATACAGGTAGGAACTGAAGAGAAATAGTCACAGGAAAATGAGTCCCATTCAATTACATCACATGAATTCAGACAACTAAATATTGACAAATTTTAAAAATATTTGTATATAAAAGCTAATAGTCTAAATACAAAGATCGGTGAACTTGAATCCCTGGTAGTAATTGAGGATATTGATATAACAGGCATCACACAAACTTGGTGGAATGATGATCATAAATGAGACATGGTAATGGCAGGGTACAAAATATGTTAAGAATAATGTCATGCTGGTAAAGGAGTGGCACTAGATGTCAAATTACACAGAGTCAAATAAAGTAAAAATCTTAAATAAATCAAATTACTATGGAATCACTATGGATAGAATTTGTATGTTTGAATTATAGGAGTATAGCTGTAGGAATATACTACCAACCACCTGACCAGAATGGGGATGGTGACTGTAAACTGCTCAGAGAGATTAGATAGGCTACAAAAGCAGACAGTCCCAAAACCTCAGAATGGGATGCAGAGATAAAATTTGGAAACACTATTAAGGACTTCTTCTTGGAGCAGTTACTGCTGGAAGAGCAACTAGCAAAAGACAAAAGCTAACAGCAAAAAAAAAAAAAAAAAAAAAAAAGTAAGTACATTACAAACAGGAAGTCTGCCAAAAAATCAGTGACTACTGGACAAACGAGTTGCTAAAGGAGCACTCAAGGACAATAAGGCCATTGTGGAGAAGCTAAATGAATTATTTGCATCTGTCTTCATTGCAGAGGATGAGAGCATGATTTCTACCTCTGAGCCATTCTTTTTATGACAAATATCAGGAACTGTCACAGCTTGAGGTGTCAATAGAGGAGGTTTTGGAATAAACGGATAAATTGAACAGTAATAAATCACAAGGACCAGATGGTATTCACCCAGGAATTCTGATGTAACTCAAATATGCAAATGCAGAACTATTAACTGTGGTATGTAGCCCTATCACTTAAATCAACCTCTGTACCAGATGACCAGTGGATAGCTTAATGTATTACCAATTAAAAAAAAAGGCTCCAGACATGATCCTAGAAATTACAGACTGATAACTCTAACTTCAGTACTAAGTAAATTGATTGAAACATTAGTAATGAAAAGAATTATCGGAAATGTAGATTAACACAATATATTGGGAAGAGTCATCAGAGCTTTTGTAAATCATGTCTTACCAATCTATTAAGCATGTTTAAGCATTAATTAAACATTAAATTAGCATGATTAAGCATTAATCTATTAAGCATGTTGACAAGGTTGATCCAGTCAATAGAGTGTACTTGGACTTTCAGAAAGCCTTCCATAAGGTCACACAATAAAGGCTATTAAGCAAAGTAAGCAGTCATGTTATAAGAGGGAAGGTCCTCAAAATGATCAGCAGTAACTGGCTAAAAGATAGGAAACAAAGGATAGGAATAAATGGACAGGTTTCACAGTGAAGAGAGGTAAATAGAGGGGCCACCCAAAGATCTGTATTGTTCAACACATTGATAAGTGATCTGGAAAAGCACGTAAACAGTGATGTGACAAAGTTTGCAAATGACAGAAAATTATTCAAGATAGTTAAGTCCAAAGCTGACTGTGAAGAGTTTTCAGAGGAATCTAACAAAATTGGATGACTGGTAAACAAAATGGCAAATGAAATTCAATGCTGATAAATGCAAAGTAATGTACATTGGAAAACGTAATCCCAACTATACATATAAAATGGTGGCATCTAAATTGGCTGTCCTATCACCACTCAAGAGTTCTTGGAGTCATCATGGATAGTTCTCTGAAAACATCTGTTTACTGTGCAACAGCAGTCAAAAAAGTTAATACAATGTTAGAAACCATTAGGAAAAGGAGAGCTAATAAGACAGAAAATATTGTAATGCCACTATATAAATGCATTGTACACCAACATCTTGAATACCGTGAGTAGTTCTATTTACCCCCTCTCAAAATGGATATAGTGGAATTGGAAAAAGCACAGCAAAATTATGAGGAATATAGGACAGCTTCCTTATGGGAAGAGATTAAAAAGATTGGAACTGTTCATCTTAGACATGAGATGACTAAGGGGTGATATGATAGAGGTCTATAAAATCATGAAATAGTGTGGAGAAAGTGAATGAGTTTATTTACCCCTTCACATAATGCAAAAAACAAGGGTCATCCAATGAAATTAATAGGCAGCAGGTTTAAAATAGATACAAGGAAGCACTTCTTCACACAACACACAGTCAACCTGTGGAATTCATTGCCAAGTGACGTTGTGAAAGCCAAAAGTATAACTGAGTTTGAAAAAGAGTTAGATAAGTTCATAGAGGATAGATACATCAGGGGCTACTAGGCAAAATGATCATGAATCCAACTTCATGCTCTGGTTGTCCCTAAATCTCTGACTGCCAGAAACTGAGATTAGATGAGAGGGGATGGATCACTTGGAAATTGTCCTGTTCTATTCATTCCCTTTGAAGCATTTGGCACTGCCCATTGCTGGAAGACAGGATATAGGGCTAGATGGACCATTGGTCTGATGACCAAGCATGGCTATTCTTATGTTCTTATATACATTGCAGCATATTTAAACAGTCAGATACATGTGAAAAACAATCACAGAACAAATACAGATTTTTTTTTTCCTTCAAAAAAGCTTAAGAAAGTTAGGTCAAATCAAATGTGTAGTTACTGAATCCATTATTAATGAGGCATTAAAGGAGTATGAACATAAAGCTGTCTATTCATATCTTCAGTAATTTCAGTCAAATTTACAGTGTTTTGGTGCACTTCAGGGATGACGTCCAGACTCCATTGTAACCAATGGGAAATATCACATTGACTTCAATAGATTTTCATACCAGTTCTCAGCATCATCCCTTTTGTTTCACATTGAGAGTGGTCTCCCAATTAGTATTGAATGTTAAATATATTCAGAATATTCCTAGTGACTCACAACTGCTTAATTATTAGCAAATGTGGCCTAAGTAGCAGAAATGACAGCAGCAGTAAACTATTTTAAAAAATGGGATGTTTTTAAACCAAACTTTAAATAAATAAGCCAACCTTACAACTACAGCACGCTGTGAGAAGATAAAGAAAGAACATCCCTCCATAGTCTTCTTGCCTGCTTTTAAGGTTCAATCCATTTTCATTAATCTTTCAGTTTAGTTGCTGTTGAACATGATTTGAAAACACCAAGTAATGCATTCTGGGGTTGCATTACATGAGCAGTGATTTGAATATGCATTATTTAAATCAATACTAATGGCTGTTCTATATCTAAAAGTATTTATTCTTAAACATAAAGGCATTATCTCCACCAAATGGATGTAATTAGTCTTCTAACATCTAACACCATTAATCTGGCAGTTATTTAACAATGCTAATGACATACATTAAAATGATTTACTAGAACACGTTAACAGAAATGTGCAATTAGGTGATAACTTTCCCATTTGACCTCACGTTTTGGGGTCACAGTCCACAACAATTGAACATGGAGCAGTACTCCAAATTTGTTTTAAAATAATTCTATTGATGACAGATCATTTAAAAATATATTACACTAAAAATGCTTAGTGTTTTAAATGAAACAACCCATTATTGATTATTATTTGTATTTGAGTAGGGTCCACAAGGTGTTAAGCGCTATCCAAATATATTGGAAGAAAGCCTGCACTTCAGCAGGCCCAAAGTCTAACAACAGATTCTTCCTTTCCTACCTAATCAATTCACTTTTAATCCTTTCCTTTGGAAGCCTCTTACAGCTCTTCCTATGTTTTGTTCCTGGCATAGCCACCTCCTATCTAGTAATATTAAAAAAAAATGACACTGCTGCACCTGTATTTGTCACTTCCCATCTCAGTATTAATTCCTATCATAGCCTGAAACTCTACCATGTATGTTGGAGAAGGGATACCACTTAGTACAATATAACAGTTATACTTTCCCTTATAACTCCCCCTTTCCCCGTTTCATTGGGCAAAGCAGAATATCAAAGACAATAGAATCAGATACATAACTGATGATAGAAGCATTGGAGGAACTGGGATCAGCCAGTAGTAAAAGCATCAGTACAACATGGCTTTATTAGTAGTAATAGGCACAGTATAAACAAAGAGCAGTAATTACATAGATACTAATAGCTTTAGTTCTAGTCCTTTCACAGTCATCACTTTCCTCCATATATAAAACAACACTGGCTGCATTGCTGCTAAAAAGCATTGGCTGTTTTTATTGGGGTTATATGGAAATAGTGCTTTCTTCTGCTGCTAAGAAAAATTTCTGTTGTCCTGATCCTACTATGATAATGCTGAAGGGTGAGATGTGTGGAAGGCAGAAAAAAATTCTTTTGGCTTCTTTTGGACATAACTCTGACCCAAAATAAATGTATCCATGCAAATGTAACTGCTCTCAAGGAAAGAGCAGCAGCACCAGCACCAAAGAATATTGCCAGTGTCGAGGAAAGGACACTGATTCAGAGCCCTGACTTCAATGACATTAGAATGTGTCTTCTCTATATCACTGTGATGCTTTACTGTGTGCCCAAATGACTTAGCTTTTTTAATATAAACTGAAGAAAAAAACCAAAACCTAACATCTCTCTGAACTAAAGTAAAACATCACATAGCTGTAGCCACTGACCTGGGCGGAGGACTCTCAACCACTGCACCACTACAAACTGCAGAAAAGAGAGCAGGATACAAGCAGTTCTGTGCTCTCTTTTTGCTCTTGCAGGCTAGGAACTGAGATCTATCCAGCCACAAGTGTCAATCTCCCACTTTTGAGTTTAGATGTCTCTCTCTGTCACTACTGCCACAAACGCCTTTGTTATATTTTTAAAAGCAGTTCTCTCTGTCTGATCTTGTGATGCTGTCATCCTGGCCTGCCTGCCCATCTGCAGCACTGTATCAATGACTGTCAAAGTGACCTGATTATACCTCACTGGTTCAGCTCTTGTCTGTGTGCTCTGCTCCAAAGGCTCTGCTTCTGGTGCTTTTGACTGCTCTTGCAGATTGAATCTATACTGCCATCAGTCTGTAACCAACCCTGATTTGTCTGTGTAAAGCATACAGTTACTTCCTGAACTCTTGCTGCCACTGTTAAGCTGGGCCCTACACAATGTCCTAACTGCTACTGCTGCTGCTGATTGTTGCTGTACTATGTTATTGTCTTTCCTAATGCCCATAATGCAAACTGCACTCCTTCACTAGAGGACGGATTGTTTAATTGGAGGACTGTGTCTACAACAAGTCAAGGACACCCAGAAAATAATAAAGCATGTGTCATTTGCCCTCTTAATAGCACTGACTGCTATGGTGCATATAAGAGATTCCCATTATGATAGTATCTTACTGAACAAAGACCTTATAAATCATTGCCATTCCACAAAGCTTATTCTGTTATAGTTCTCGTGCCGTTGTCAATCATAGTTCACATTCCACCCTGGCTTATTCCATTGTTAATTTTTCAAAATTCAAACTCAAATAGGACCTCCCCTATAGATATTATCTGAACCCAAACAGAACTCTATTTAATCATCAGGTTAGAACAGGTCAGGAATTTTTCAACACCATTATTTTTCATCAGAAAATGCAGAAAACACAAAACTTTTCATGGTAAATGGTTGGTTCCAATGAAACTTTCATATGCAAAGTTTCTCAGGTCCAGGATGGAATTTCTGGTCAAAACCATGAGAGAAACTCACCTCAGAATAGCAAATGGCCCAAGGGTAAGGGCACTCATCTGCCATATTGAAGACATTGGCTATTTTGGGTTGGGCCTCTTTTTTTGTGTTTGTGAAAAATTTTGGAAGGTTTCAGTTTCACTCCAACACAGAACATGAAAAATGTTGACATCTCAAATTTTTTTTTTGTAGGATAGAAAAACCATTTCCCACCCAACTTTATATCATTAAGCACCTTTTATTATAGTACAGCTGTTAACCTTGGCATCCTACTTTATTTCTAACAGAGATAATAATTTCACTCTATTATCCAAAAAAATCCACTCTTCTCTATTATTTTTTAATTTCACTGTGTGGTGTTGACCGATTTCAGTTATGGACAAGCGATGCCCTTACATATAATCCTTAAAGTGCTTAAGGGATCCTTCTTGATAAAAAGTTCTCTAAACAGGTAGATTACACTCAGGCACATAATGATAGTTATAGATATACACCACAAATTGTTATGAAAGATGGTTCTTTTTTGGGGTTGTTTCTTTTTTCCTCTTTACACCCCCACCCCACAACATGAGCATATAAACTTTCTCTGTTTTACTTATTTACTAATGCTAACTGGTTCTGCAACAGCACAAAGAGTATAAATCACCCATATTCAATGACCATAGTTTGGCTTCCTAGTAACAAGTAGAGCCAGACTTAAGCACAAGCTTGTTTAGGATGGAGGGGTGTAGGACTGGACTTTTGGATGTCTCAGACACCCACTCACTCTATATCACTAACTGTACAAGTTGGAGTGAAACTCACCAACAACTTAAATATCTAATTAATTCATTTTTTCCCCTTTGTTCTTGATCCTTGCTTAAGGGGCAATAAAAATAGGTCACTGTTTTTGCAACCTTGATTTAGAAAGTAAGCCTTGGCCTGAGATAGGTTTACATAAAACTTTAAAACTAATTACTATAAGTTTATTGGGGGAAAGGTGATAAATTGAGGCCCGCTTGATAAAAAATGAAAATGTGAAAG
Organism: Emydura macquarii macquarii; assembly: GCF_026122565.2. NCBI lineage: Eukaryota > Metazoa > Chordata > Testudines > Chelidae > Emydura > Emydura macquarii. Next base: position 16,957,906 of record NW_027131527.1, on the reverse strand, counting down.
AAAGAACTTTTGTAAAAAATTATTCTAGTTTGCCTCTGGTTCAGCACTACATAAAATCAAACACCCTTATTTATAAACAAATGCCTGGGTTAGCAAAGATATATATGATGCAATAAATTATAACAACAATATTTAAAGCCATGATTTCTATTCTGTCCCAAAGTACTTTACTGTAAGAAATAAATATACTGTCAGGATAATGCTCATGGACGCTTTACCATTATAACAACTCACAAAACATCAATTTAATTCACAGCCAGTTATTAAAACTTCTATCATAATCAGTAACTCTTCCAAATTAAGGTCTGAAAGGCTTCTAGTATTATTAGGAATCGGAGGGGGGAGAAGGGGGGGGATTATCAATGCCAACTTCTGCTTGAAGAGACCAATGATTTAAACTCAGGTGGCAAGAACTACCAACAAACAAATGAAGTGCAGTAAATCATAGCCACTACATTTCCACTACAAATGTTAGGAATATTCCTCTTCAGCAGCCTATGCTACATGAACATTTCATTTTTCCAACACTGTTTCTCTCTCTGCTCCAAACTAATTCTCACATTTTACATTCACTAGGGATGTACTGGAAGAAGTAAAACATAGATATGGAAAAGTTATTTTATAAAATACATGACAATGGTTTTAATTCACCAAGTTTAACATTTGCTGCTGTTTCAAAAATAACATCTCTGAAGAAAGCAGTAACCACTGCAAAGTTAGATTTAACATTTTTCTCCTTGTATTCTAAATTCATCTCTTACCCCATCCATCCTATATTTGAATAATATAATGTTCCATGTTCTTCTCCAATCCATAGAGAAGTTAGCTAGTGCCTTTATTCTCATGTCTAGAAAGAATTGGAAAGTTAGCTACTTTTCTGTAGAGAACAGAGATGATGAGAAGAAAGCACATGGAACATCAACTTTTCTAGTAAAGTCTACTCGGCACCCAACACTATATGGAATAAGGGCTAAATTTAAACCTCTTCCTTCTTAAGCAAACCTGGGTTAAGACTAGGGTGGTTTTGCTAAGTCTTTCTGGTCTTAGTGTGGCTTTGAAAAATCAAAATGTATTGTGTCTGACCCTTTCATCTGACCCTCATCCTCCAAAATTTTTATGTGGAAAGGCTGTGTGGTGCACCAGAAAATGGTTTTATCTATTACAAAGAGAGATGTGCAAGACAAGAAATGGTTCTGATTTTGCAGTTTTAGACTGGATCCTATCTTATCTGGACTGTAAATAACTGTATAACTAAAATGAACCGTTCCAGTTTTGGTCCATCTCTATTATTATGATTAACTTCCAATAGAAGTTAAAAGGGGTTTTTCTTGTTTGCTTCACAATCCATTTTTGACCAGTGTGATCTGAATATTTTACATTTTGCTTTAAAGCAAACTCTGAGAAGTTGGGGGAAACAAAGGAAAACAGATCATTACAAGTGACCAACCCATAAAAATAACATTAGGGTAAATTTTCATTTAAACTGAACATACCTATACATCAAAACTTAGAAATACATCATAGACTCTCATATTTTATTCACTTTACATATTTTGATCTTAAATCTGGTCTACCTTGAACAAGCACTGTCTTATTATCCCCCATACTGTTTTTATGCCGATACTACCCTTATTCTCATTTAAACTGTTCTTGATTCTAGGATGGATGGATGGATGGATAGATGGATGATAGATGGATCCAATTATACTCTCTAGTCTTTCATTAAAAACAAAATGGAAATCAAAACCCTCCAAAACAAAACAGAAACAAGCAAACAACCAAAGAGCACAACAAAATAAATCATTCTGGCTTATGAAACAAATGTATGTAGCACAAAGATTCATTTAACAACTAGTATTTGAAAATCTCCATGGATACACTGCTTGGATTTCCCCTCCCCCTCCCCCTTCACAGCTACATGAACTGCTAACAACAATAATAAAAATAAGTTTAAAACAAAAACAAAAAGTTTTAAAGCACAAAATCCTGTGATCCATTTATACTTCACATATGAGGCTGTGTTTTATCCATGAAGACTGTATATAACTGACACCAATTGATCAATAAAATCCGGCTCAAACATTCTCCCCAGGCTTCACTCTCTCTCTCTTATAACTGCTCAGCTACAAACCTTGTTTCCTTTAATTAGGACGCTTCAACCTTTTGCTTATGTAGAGTGGGTTAATCAGCTGCACTTGCCACAGTAAGAAAAGCAGGAATCAATTCATATATCCCCGCAGGATTTCAGTATCTGGTATGGAGGATCAAAACCAGAACCCAGTCTCATATTTGCAATGTCACCTATTGTTGTTTAGAAAAGGTTGCAAATATTTGCTATCCTTGTTGCACACAATAGTAAATCTGTATTAGGACCAATATTAAACTTTCCAGGCCTTCTAATTATGCCAGATTTTAGTGTACCATATAGCTTCAAAAAGGTTGGAGACATACAGAATTTGGTTTTTATTTCATCCTCTCCTTTCACATAAGTACAGTAGGAAAGGATGTTAATAGCATCCTTAGGATGAAAACACTTGAGCTACATGCTTAATAGTTAGATTTAAATATGGATAAGCCACAAATTATCTATTCCTTAAATTATAGGGAAATGAACATTGGACCCAAGCACTAATCATATCAAAGTTGGGATAATGAAGATAGATTTCTTCCTTATAGATAATTTTATAAGGTTTATGAACAATCAGTGGAATTTTCCCACAGAAAACAGTCCATGGTAGAGCCTTGAATCATCATTCTATTTTCTCATCTGAGTACACAGGCTGCCTGGGAACAAATTAAGTAAAGATTTCAACAACTAACTTTATTTAAATATTCTCACTAAATGACCCTAGCCAGAATGGACACCATAAGACTGGAGGCAGCACCGGACCCACTGAAAACAGCAAGGAAAACAAAACTAAGCTAATAGAGCATGTACGCACACACTCACCCAGCCACACATCACTAAGCATAAGCTAAGATAAAAGTAATTTAGAACAACCAAATGTAATTGAGAATTTATAGCTCATAAATCTAGTTTTAAATATGTGATTCCATTACTAGCAAAAACAGCACCGTAGAACCTCAGAGTTATGAATACCAGAGTTATGAACTGACCAGTCAACCACACACCTCATTTGGGACTGGAAGTACAGAAGTAAAGAATCAGGCAGCAACAGAGACCCCCAAAAAAGAGCAAATGCAGTACTGTGTGTTAAACACAAACTACTAAAAAATAAAGGGAAAGCAGCATTTTCTTCTGCATAGTGTTGTTTCAAAGCTGTATTAAGCCAATGTTCAGTTGTAAACTTTTGAAAGAACAACCATAATGTTTTGTTCAGAGCTATAAACATTTCAGAGATACGAACAACCTCCATTCCCGAGGTGTTTGTAAATCTGAGGTTATGCTGTACATCACTGCCCCAATACTACCCCTCTCTCTTAGGATTACCCTCAGAACAAACAAGGCCATGATGCTACGAAGACTTATGCACACTGTTATTTTGACTATAAGGGGCAGGGACCTTCTTTGGGGGACAGGGCCCATCTTTTTTACTATGTTTGTACAGCACCTAGCACAATGGGTTCTTGGTTCATGACTGGGGCTCCTAGGTGTTACCACAACAAAAGTAGTAAATAATTAACTTTATGCACATGAGCTGTCCTCACTGAATGCATTTCTAATAAACATAAATCTTTGCAGGATTGGGGCCTAAATACCTGCCAGTATGGAACACACAGTATGTTCAAGATGCCTGCTGCAGCTGCTCTTTTAAGGGTTTGAAAAGTCAAAAAGAGAATTTTAAAATTAAAGGATGACTGGATCCAGCCGGGTGCAGGGGAACAGAAGGGAGGGAGCAGAGGTACTGCTCCCAGCTAGCAATGCTGCCTGTTTCAACGGGGCCAAGAGATACGTCACCGTGTTTCATTGCCAATATCCTTTCAGGTGAGCATGGTTGATCTGGTATGGAGGGGAATGCATGATACAGACTATCAAAGGTGAAGCTGCCATGGGAGGAATTATGACCCACATCCACAGTCTCACATGTATCTTAAAAGCACCAAATAGTCCCTAAACATAAGGATTTCAAAATGAAAACCTTGTGATCGCTATGTGCCCATTAAAATAAATGCTACTAACGGTAGTGGCAGAATGATCGGTTGTTGTGTTTTTCCCTTTTGTCTGGGAATTAAATACTCAGAATATTAAATTAGCATTTCAATACTTCTGTAATAAAAAAGTTATTAAAATGATCTGCAGCTGAAAGCGATACAACTTTTAACACAAATAAAGTAGAATAATGAGCGTACTTTTGACTCATTTATTTTCTCCGGAGTAAAATCATGTGAATGCATCTTTTTTGAAGAGGACAATTTTCACAATTCATTTTGAAGGTTAGCTGCTGAGCTTTTCTTGAGTAATTCTTGCCATTAAATACTAATTCATTAAATAACAAATTTATAAAGTCATATGTAATATTGTCCATTGTCAATATTGCAACACCAATATATTTTTAGCGACAGATGTCCCTTTATTAGCAGAAATGTAGCATTCTCTAACACACACTCACAAATCAACTATTTGTGCATGTTCAGAAATAGCGTGATACTCGTGAGCATGACACAAGCTATTACTTGTCTTTAAACAAAGTTTGCATTATCCAATGGGAAAAACAAAGTTTGTTTTAAGACTGTAATTTCCTCTTCTCTTTCTTTTAAAATGCAATTCCAGAAGTATAATTCATAGATAGATCTTTAAATACAATCAATTTATATACATCCGGAAATGAGATTGTTAAAGCCAGTGCGCCTCCTAAGGTTTAACACCTTTCAATAAAATTTCAGCTCAATTACAGTTTAGTGTCATGAAATTATGTGACAATATCAATATCACACACAAATAGTGATAATCTTATCTTCAGGGATGATAACATTTCTTATCTATATTCTGTAAAGCTTCCAGTAAATTCATGGAACTAGATAAATTAATGTTATTAATTTTTATTATTGATGTAATAAATAGCTAGCTGGGTGTCATCTGCATTGCACTGCAAACTCATTTTTCTGTATAATAAGAGTAAGCAGGGTGCAAACAGAACAATAAAGAACCTAAAACCAATCCGAGAGGGGCATAAATATTAAAATTATATATATATTAGATAGAGAGTTATATTGTCTTAAATAAACCAATGTCAATCAATACACTGTACCAAATGTTGTCACCAACAGTGATAAAGCACTTGTATTAGAATCAACTGACACATTCTTAACAATGCCATTAGCACCATCATCTCTGTGTTTTCAAAAGTCTCATTGAAATTTTTCAAATAAATGTAAGCCAGTAAGAGAGAACTTTGTCCTCAAATAATTTTGATTTTAAACAACCTTAAAAAGTGGACAAAAACAGAAAGATCAGTGGCTACTAAATTTGATTCTTCTAATTAGCAGAAAGGCAAAAGTTTCCTTAAAATTTGATGATGCAACTCCATAATTCAGAGATAGATTAATTATCCAACAGCACATATAAGCCATCCTTGAAGCCAAGCCAAGCACTTTTGCTTCTAATGCACATATTAGTGGCAAGCCAAGTGGGGACTACCCCAAATATATATTGTCTGTTTTAATTCTGAAGGATATCTACTGTATCTGCTTTGAAATGTTCAGAAAAGTTATAGTGAACATGGTTGGAATTTGCGATGCTACCATAAAGGCAATTAGTAGTCCTAAAGAACAGAAAGCTTAGTTGTAAGATAGACAGAAATCTACTGAAGTTTCTAATAGACTTACAAAGGATCTATCTGGTTCTAACGAAGAACAGAGCAGTAGAATTATTATTTCCTTTGGAATAAATTCTGAAAACCAAATTGATTTATCTTAACAAAAGTTTCATAATGTCATTCATTAGGATGCTTCCCAAATCTCAGAAAAACACTTCAACCTGGCTGGATCCCAATTGGCTTTCACACATATCCCCTTCTCCTCCATATTCCTCAGTGCAGGAAAATGTCAACATGAATACCAATAAGCCAAAACTTAACACAACATTATTGTGAAATTTAATGATCAATGATCTCAAATAAGAAAAATACATACATTGTTTTAATGACAATTCAAAGGGAATGGATTTACTACAAAAGAATAAACAGAAACCAAACAGTGACTGGTGGGGAGAATGGAGGGGGAAAAAGGCAGAAGGCCTGTTTTTATTGAGAGGTCATATTGAGAGAGACTAGTTCTGTTGACTTCCACAGCTATCTATTGTCTCAACTTTCACAGAGGATATTGGTTAATCTGTGAGTGGATGAGGGTTTTATTTGGGGTAGGCTTTCTTTCAAATTCAGAAAAATGTTGAGATTTTTAATGTGAGTTATAAAGAAGGTGAGGTATTTCTAAAACTTTTGTTTTAATTACCACTTGCTACAATGACAAAAACTTTGTAAAATACATGTATGTAACTTAGACCTTAAGATGCCAACACTTCTTGCCAGAGAGAATAAAAATCATGTGGTACTGCCAGTTGAATTGGAAACTCTCCCCAAAAACCAGCACATATAAATATCATTCAATTGAAATATAATCCAAGGGCTCAAAAAGCTAAGAATAGACATTGGTATATAGGAAAGAGGACTATTTATATGAGAGACATTGATTTCAGCTCAAACATGGTGAATAAAGTCAATTTTGGGAGAGTGGAAGGGGGAGGGAAGAGAGGCAGGAGAAGAAAGACTGAAGAAAGAGGTAATAAAATAACATTTTAATATTATGGTGCTTCTACCCAAAAACCTTTAAGCACCTTAAGCAAAACTAAGGCAACATGACAAAGAGTAAACTTCATTTGATAAAGATGAAAACTAAAAAATTTGGATTAGTGAAAAAACTGAATCCATATAGCCTCTTTTGAGCAGTTGTAAAACTGAGTTAGGGAAATGGGTATGTGTTTCAGTAGTATTAGTTTCAAATACCCAAAATACCACAAATTGTTCAGATCTTGGATTTTACTTTGGCCCCTTATAGCGATTCTGTATTGTTGACTTCCATTCTCCCCATGACGGAATCATTTTCCAGAAGAGATACAGATAAAAAGATGTTACCCAAACTACAACAACAACATTGGGCTGTGTGTTTCCTAAGCCAGACCAACCAGATGCCAGGTACTGGGGCCAATTCTTTATATGCTCTGGCTGCAGCACAGATTACAGCATCCTAGGTTTGTTTTAATCTAGACCAGAAAACTATAGACTCAGTGTGCCATACATCATCTGGGAATTCCTGGAGCTAACCACACCCTTTTCCGTACTCTGACATGTTCCATATAGTACAGGCTTCACAATAGGTGATCTGGAAGTCATCTCTATAGCTCTAAAGCTATTTGGGATTCCAGCTTGTTGGGAGAATCCTCATCCAGGAAGATCCGGTCCCTTTGCACCATTCAGGCTGGATGGTACCAGGTCATGTAGGGTTTAACTTTCGCCTGGAACTCAAAAGGCAACCAGTCCAAGTCATGGAACATTGGTGTCCTGTCCTCATGGTGGTAAACTCAATTTAAAAAGTTGGCAAGCACACTGTTCACTCGCTTCAGATTTTGAATGGATTTAAAGTGTACCTACTTTTAATTCAATAGCAGCAATACAGAATTGAGGTGACAAAGAGGCAGATCTTGATGGAAAGTTCTGTATCCAAGAAGAAAGGGTATAACCTCTTGTCCAGAGGCTGTTGGGGAAAAAGTAGCCTTAGTCACACCTACTATTTGATCATAAAAAATAAAAAGCTGGGAATCTAATTAGACACCCAGTTGCAAAGTTTGGTAACAAATGATGGACATTTCCTCAGTCATGGGAGCTAACATAACCTCCACTAAATCCTTCACTTGTTCCCTCAACCAACCACAATGCATGATCCCTTGTAAGTCTTGCCAAGCTACTTCTTATCCATTTCCCAGTCTAATCCAGACACTGAGAAAAACACCCAGCCACAGTTCCCAGGCTGGATAAGATGGGATATTCAGCGGAAGGTCATCACCATACTGACATCTTGTCAGTAACTCTCCAAATGGCCTCACATACATTCTCAATAAGAAATGTGATAGTGGTGAACCCTCTGGTATCTCATGAGAGAAAGATTCCTATGGGGAACAATGGCACCCTGAGGTTGTCTCCTTGTGCGAGACAGAATGGTTCAGGGGAAAGTGGTAGCAATATGATCCCCTTGCTTCCTGTTAGTTCTTTGAAAATAAGTGTGCGCTGCCTTTAGTGCCTGCTGTCAACCTCCAGCAGGTGAAAGAGGACTGGGTCATGACCACAATCCACATTACTTTGAGGTAATGGCTGCTACCAGATATGGGAGCCTCAAGGGAGCACCAGGTCTAGATTCTTAGCTGCCTCTTGCAGCTGCCTCTTCTATGTGAGAAGAGCCTCTTGTGAGTGCTCTATCCAGCAGAGTAACTATGCAGTACAGCCCTAAGAGTTTAAAAGTAGCCTGGAGGTCATAATAGGAGGAATTCCTTGGTATGGACAGCAGAGCTCTAGTATTAATATATTTTACCATTTTTGTGGTTTTGTTCCTTCCAGCATTTTATGTTTTAAAAATGTATAACAAAGTATGTGAAAATCAAATCTGCACATTAAACATACATTGTTTGTAACATATTTTCCTTAAAGAATAGTTCCCCATGGTGTTATGGAAGGGAAATCTGTCTGTTACTTTTCTACCTTCCTCAGCTGGCTGAACATCATTTTGCTCTATGGGAAAGGAAATAAAGGTTCAGTCGTTTAGTGGTAGCACAGTTAGCTTCTTTCTGATAGAAAAAGACATTGTAGACTTTTTGAAAAAGAAAAGTAGTGCTATCATCTGCAGGATTACACTTCATTCTTTAACATGACAATGTGGTAGCGACTTAAATAAAAATGAATACCAGTGACCATAATGCCATTAATTTGTTTTCCCACAGAGATGCTTACCATAAATCTAAAGAATTGAAGAACAGAAATAATACAGGGAGAGCACATGATTAACTATGAATAATAAATCAGTTTTATTACAAAAATATCACAAACAATACATGTTCCAATTAAAAATAAAAATCTTTGTTTAGTATTGCACTAGATAGCCATCTAATAGATTATGAAACCAGTATTTCAGTACTTACTTCTGGCAAATTCTCCAGAATATTTAGTGAAATTAGAATTTGAAATACCCCTTATTTTAATAAATTTTAATAAATTTTAATGCCCCTTATTTTAATAAAGATTCTTAGCTCAGCAACATTTAATGTTTAATTCAATAATTAATTTGCTGAAATCAAGACCTGAGTTTATTGGCACTTAGTCATGCCTCTGGCTAAATGTACTCACCAGGAGGTAAAAGGCAAAGCCAGTTCTGCTTCATTAGTAACCAGACAGAATTTCAAATTTAATTTCCCTATCAGAAGATAAACTCTTAACCTGAAAAATACACCTGGTAAAATTAGATTAGAAACAGTTATCTATACATCACAGAAAACAAATGAAGTATTAAAAAAATCCGAAACCAATCAGGATTCTGCATTTCTCCCCCTCCCCTCCCCCCCCCTTTTTTTTTATATAAGTTTCAGTACTGAGTTAGCTTTTTTGAAAGGAATTGGAATTTTTTTTTCCATCTTAGGACTTAAAATTAGAGCATAATTTTTGTGACACCTTTTTGACAATATTAGCTATGAACATAAAAGCAAATACATTCCTGTACATGATTATTCATCTGCTAACTAGTGTGCTTTCACCATATTTCATAGCATTGATAATATTTTGTGATTAAAATCATAGTAGGGAAGAAAATCTCTCATTAAAAAATCTGCATGTTGAAACACCTCATGCAATAGTAAGTACTAGAAAATACATCAGTGTGTTGTGGTATGTACCCCACACAGGCCCTTAAGGGGATAGTGTGGGCCTGAGAGGCCAATTAATGTACCCAGCAGCACCTGTAAGAGAGAGAAAGCCAAACATAATTGATAATGAAGGCCAGCTGGGAAGGGGCTGGGTGGCAATTGTAAAGCCATGACGTCTGCAGCAAAAAGAGCCTACAGAGAGATAGTCTGTGGTCACTCTCTGGGGGATTGAAGATTAGGATGTGGTCCAGGGAGGCAGCATGGAGTCTGAGGAAGTAGACCTTGGTTTCCAGCTAAAAGGTCCCTGGGCTGGAATGCAGAGTAGATGGTACCCCTATAAGCCAGTAAGGCAAGGGTTTAAGGACCACAGAGCCCAGAAACAAATGGAAGACCTGCTGTGAGCTCTAAAGGTCAGCTGGAGATCACTGCAGCAATGGAGCAACCATCGTCAAGAGACGCCGAGATAGCTGCTATTCCATTCCTGGCCACAACGATGTGCTCCTGTGTCATACAGTATTTGGGCCACATAAAAAGACTTAATCATGACTGTTTGCAGTGTTGTTGTAGCTGTGTTGGTCTCAGAATATTAGAGAGACAAAGTAGGGGAGATAATATATTTTATCAGACCAACTTCTATTGGTTAAAGAAAGTCTTCAAGCTACCCAGAGCTCTTTCACCAACAATAGTTGGTCCAATAGAATATACTACCTCACCCACCTTGTTTCTCTAATCATGAATGACAGTAGGAATAGGATGCTTTTGCTTATTCCTCTCTGTTAGATTCCCAAAGTATACAGATGCCAAGATTCTCCACCTTTCTTATAATCTAACAATATTCCCTTTTGTTCCCTCCTATTTAATATCTGTGTCAGACCACTAGGGGATACCACAAAGCCCCTCTGCTTAAGTGTTATTATCTGGGTGATACTCAGCACTAACTTTTTCTCATCAATCATTTCATCCTGCAAGATACTGAGCTCCTCTTGGAAAATTCTGAATTTCCTCAATTCCTGAAGGAGTTAGACATTACTCATGTTAGGTGAGAATGCCATACTGGATCTGAGACACTCAGGTTTCTTAATTCAAACCTTTATTTGAACTAACAATTACAATTACTATGAAAGTAAGAAACAACAGACATACAGGAAGAGATAGTGATCAGTTACTTTGACCTGGGTCATTATGCATTTTTCCTTTCATACTCTGACTATCCCCTTACATTTTAAGGTACATATCTTTGCACCAGTCCAAATTACATATTCATTAGTTGTCTTCCGATCAACATCAAGTATTATGAACATTACATGTCTTATGCAACTCATGTAGTAGGCATACTTAAGTTTCAGTTTGCATAACTTTTGCTGTCCACACTATTTTCATATCATTTCTTTTTTAATTGGTGTATTACCACTTATCATGTACTAATCATGTATACTTGACCATGTCACTTTACCCTTTACAGTATTGGGGACTTTTTCGTGTTTTTCCCTAATTGTCTCTTGGTAGCACATTTAGTGTATTTATTATCCTACAATTTAGCACTTCCTGTAGTCAAAATAACCCTTTGTCCTATATATCATCAGCTAAAAGTGAGTTTACTTAATAACAAGGTCACTAAGGCAACATGTTAAAACTAGACCAAAGCCAGCCAAGTCAGTGTAAGTATCATCTTGGTCTGTCCAAATTATTCATTAGAAGTTATCCTTATGCCAATTCTCAATACTCAACTGACACAATCCTGAAAGAAATGAGTCTCTCGATGTGAAATGGTTATCCCCAACTCAACACTGGTATGAAAGGAACTTTGTGCAACTTGTGGAACTCATAATCACACCCGTTATTTTATCCTACCCTATCCACTTTTCAGCTGTCAGCGTAGTCCCCAGCCTTGGAGCCTGACTAAGCCCTTCCAAGACATTTAAATACCACTACTGGAAAGACAGCCCTAGCTACTTTGTTGTCACTTGTAGGTTAAATAACTATAATGCACACACCATGAAGATCATATGGAAAATTCAACTGATACAAGATGCAACAACCCATCTCTTAAGTCAAATTAAGTAGAGTATATAACAGCAGTGATCCAACTCCAGATGAATGTCAAACTCCTGGCCTTCGTCTTCTTGCCTCCAACAGGCTAGAACCTAGCTCCCTCTGCAACCCTGTGAAAATACTTGAATAAGGGACACAAGGTAGCTCACAAAATAGATGCTCCATTACATGCCACTGTGAAAGACTTTCAATCTTACCACATTAAAATGCCGATGTAACTAGAGCTGGTAAAATAATTTTAATCAAAACTTTTGACAACTCCAAGTGTTCAAAAATCTGATGTTTGGTTTTAAAATAGTGGGCTTTTTAATTTTTTTAATTATTTTTGTGTTTTGGTTTTTGAGCCTTTGGCATTCATGGTTTTGAGCTTTTCTCCAAAACCCTAAGCATTAGAAACTCTTATTTTAAATTGTGAAAGCTAAGATGTTCATGTCATCACATGCCTCCAGAAGCAGGGACTTCAAAAGATATCTTGCAACATTTGTGACAGACTCAAAAGGGTTATCAACTCCAAGTCAGTCAAACTGGGTGAAATGACGCCAGAAAGGATAGCATGTTTACCTCATTTCTGCTCCAACACTTCATTCACACACTAGATATGATATCCTGACTACAATTGCCTTGATTTGTGTGGTGGAAGGGAAATATCCCAAGTTAGAAGTATTTAATTCTGTATGGACACTGTCCAGATCAACTAGACTGCTCAGAATGTAGCCTTTGCTGACACTGCTGCAGAGAAAAGGAGTGACAGTCTAGCCTCCACCACAGCCTCAGAATAAGGCTGTTTAAAACAAAACAAAAAAAAACCCATACTGTGATTCAATCTGGAATACATCGTCTGTATAAGCCCGCTGCCTTGGTGCTTTATTTGTCACACACTACCTGCAAAATACCTTGGCCCTAAAGATGATGCTATCATGTTTGTGGGCAAGTGGTATGTCATAGATTGGGTCAAACTCCCACTGCTGGACACTGCTGTGAGAGAATCCAAATCCTGAATTCCATGTGCCTTAGAAATTCTTGGGGTTGGGCAGAGTATAGGCACTGTTCCTGATTTTGGTTCCCTAAGTACCCACTCCATGTGCAGACCTCATGTGTGACACCTCTTCTGGAAATAGGGACTGTTTCCCCCATGTGTCCCCAGCAATTCTTGCACATTCCTCAAAATTCCACAAAAGGTTAGGGTCTTCTGGTTTACTCTTTACCTCTTCACAGGTATGCAATAGTGAAAGTCAACAAACACGCAGATGGACTGTCACAGGATCCTCAACACCATTACTTTTTACCTGGGTAGCATATGCAATAATACAAATCAATACAAAATAATAAACACAACTATACAAAATTTACTCTTGCTCCGTTTCTTTACCACTTGTGAAGTCAATATAAAGCAGATCAGAATCAAGCCCTATGTGTCCATTCATTTACACCTGAAAACATTTTTTTCTTGCTGCTCCACCATCATCATTACCCTGAGCAGCAAGTATAGGAAAATATAGTGAGCAGTAATATAGGAAATTACCTCTGGCCTTTAACAATGGAAACTCCTGGTTTTTTAATTGGTTAACAATTTTTATACTGATCAAGAATGCCAAAAAATGTCAGTATGACAGACTCCAATTGAATGATTCTCTTACAATAAACAGCAGTCAGAACTTTGCTCCATTTAATAATTGCATGACTCTTACAAAATACTTTATATCTGAATCTTGGCCTCTTTAAATCATATAAGGAATGTAAAATACAAAGATTCTGCATAACGCTAACAGAAGCCTAGAGTTCCAGTACCTTACTTCACTGCATCATTCAATATCAAGCTTGAATTTTATGAATAGCTGTGCAGTTCTATCCTCCATGATGGTAGTCTCTGTGGATGGTGCATTTGTTTTCCTACTTCTGTTTCTGAGATTGACTTTGCACCAAGGTTCCACTGAATACACCGGTACAATTTATTTATTGCATAGAAATAAACATGAAAACTACTGGCAACTGAAAATGAAATATAACTGAGCAGCAGGAAGTTATTCTCCAAACTGTCTCTCATTTTAACAAGTGTGTGTCATAAGTCAAGTTATATGAATTAAATATGTTTATGAAAAAGGGTATGAGATATTAATATTGACTTAATACAAAATCAGAAGCTATATATTTTTAAATCAATTTAGCCTTTACAATAGGTGCTGGATTGACAGACTTAGAGAATGAAAAATCTCTCTCTAACCATAACCCAAGTTCATTATGAATAGGGGCAGTACTAGTTTCCTCAAAGTGAATGATCATGGAGTTACCTGCACTATACACATTTAACTGCTGGGAAATCCCAGATATCTAATAATAAAGTTGCAGCCTGATTAAAACTATATTAAGTGACTTCTGTCCTCCTTTCAGTATAGCTGGATAATCTGGCCCTTTGAATAAAAAATCCATTAAAACATCTAGTCCCACTTAATACCTTTAGGTGCATGAGGTTATTCTGAAAATCCCAGATCCCAGAAAGCTGGGTCATGGAATATCCATCTAAAATTCTGTACTAACCATTTTCAATAGCAGTTTGTCTCAATCATTTAATTTCTTAAAGAAATACACTGCATGTGAATGCTCATTTTCCTAAATTTATATAGGCAACGATAACCATTATCATTGTTTTCTCTTGCACACCAAATCAGTCCCTTCTATGTCAAAGTTCAGAGCACTCAGCAATTTCTATCTTTATATAACAGTTCAGCATCAGAACTTTACAGTAGCAACATGGTAATACATCAACATGGTAATACAAATACATGTTAAAAACATGTTAAATATATGTTAAATTAGTTTTCTCCTTATTCTAGGCATCTCTCAGCTAATCTGTCACAACCCCCTCATTCACTGGCATGAGTAATAAGTCTGTTTTCCCTCAAAGTTTTGTCAACGACATTAGTTGGGTTCTGATGGATGGTGAACAGCCAGAAGATGCCCAGGTCCCACGGGAGGGGGTGATTGGCCAAACAGGGATAGTGGATGATCCCACCCCTTGACTCCCCACCAAATACAATGATTTTTGCTGACATATTTGAAAAGAAAAATGCAGACTCTCTTCCCATAATTATTCTATAGGCTTACAGACAGGGGCAACATGGCTGCCTTTATGCCATATATAAACTTGAGCTAGCCACTTTGTGTGCAAACCTACAGGAGATTTGGCCAAAGGCTTCATCCATAAATCCACTTCACCTCCGGGACCCCTGTGCTCTTTGTGAAACAGAAAGATGACAACCTCCTTCTCTGTGTAGGCTATTGGGCCTTGAACCAGAAAACAATTAGTAATGGGTACCTGCTGCCCCCAATCCCAACGCTGCTGGACCAAGAAGGTGATGCTTGAATTATTCATAAAACTAAACCTTCGAGGGCATAAAACCTTGTGCGCATTAGGGCTTGAGTCAAGTGGCAGACTATCTTTCACAACCACTGTGGCCACTTAGTGATGCCATTCAGCCTGACAAATGCCCCTGCCATGTTCCAGCACTTTTTAAATTGTGTGTTCTGGGACATCTCAGATCATTGTAGTATACCTTGATATACTTATTTTAACAGATAATTTTGAACAGTACAAAATTCCTGTCTGAACTGTCCTAGAGAGGCTTTGTCAACATAGCTTATATGCGAAATTTCCTCTGACTTTCTGGGATTCATCCTGTCACCAGAAGGTATCAAAATGAATCCAGAAAAGGTAAACAGGTCCACAACTGGACAGTACCCTAGAACATCTGCAAGCTTCAGCACTTTCTGGGCTTTTCAAATTTCTACTGCCAGTTGATCTCAAAATTCTCAGGGTAGATCACCCTCTGACCTTGTTGCTCTGTAAGAATACACTGTTCTGTTGGACGAGTGAGGGCCAATGCATCTTCAAGTAACTCAAACTTGCATTTATTATTGGCACCCATATTAGCCCACCATGATACCATACAAACCTTCATTGTTGAAGTGGATGCAAATGTGGCAACTAATGCAGTGCTCTCCATGTGGCTTTTATTCTAGCAAGCTCACTCCTACTGAATAAAATTATGAAATCCTAAACAAGGAACTCAAGAAAGACTTCAAAGAGTGGCAACACTACCTGAAGGGACCCAAACAACATACTTAAGTCCCATAACTTCCTAGGTGCACCACTGCACCTGGACCTGTTCACCTTAATCTGTCCAGGAGATTCCTCCTAACAATCAGGAAGATATTGACAGGGCAGCACATGATATCCAAGATGACCTTTGGTTGACCTTTGTGAAGGGGATTGTAAATGTTCTCCGTGTGGTGGCCCTGAGGATGTGCCACAATTCCCTTCGGTGGGACATTTCAGCTGTTCCAAAACCCAGCATCTGGCCTTTCATTTCCCAGATGCATACCACAATGCAGGCATATGTAGCCTCCTGTGACGCATGTGCCCACTCTAAGGTGTCATGCAACAAACACTAACGGCTCCTCCAATCTCTGGAAACTCCGCCCAGACCCTGGGCGACCATCTTGATTTCATTGTGAAGCTGTCAGAGTCTAATGGGTATACAACCATCTTAACTATGGTCAGTCACCTCGATAGCCCACTTTGTGCTCTGCACCTGGTTACCCTCCTCCAATTAGACTGCCCAGCTATGGGTAAACCAGGTCATCCACCTCCATGGATTCCAGAAGCTTATTATTTCCAACACAGTGCTCAATTCATCTCTCACTTCTGGTGGGAGGCCCATCAATTGTTGGGAGTATGCTCCTCTTAGGCTTATCACCCCCAAACAAATGGCCAGACGGAAAGAGTGAACCGAATCCTGGAGCAGTATTTCCGGTGTTACATCTACCATCAGAATGGCAGGTTGTCACTGTTATCCTATGCAGAGTTTGCATATAATAATGTTGAACATTCCTCTATGAGACAAAGCCCTTTTTTAACGAACTATAGGTTCCACCCGACTTACCTGCAACTTGTCCCAACCTGGCAGATTTGAAATAGGTAAAACTGATTAATCATATCCAGAGGGAGCAAACAGGATAACAAGGAGTATGCGGACCAAGGATGACAGAAAGGCCTCAACTTCTCTGTAGGCCATAAAATATGACTCTCAGCAAGGCATCTCCATACTGACAGACCATCCTATAAACTCAATCCAATTCTGCAGCCTGTATCAACCCCATCATATTCAAACTCCACCTCCTCATTCTCTCAGAATCCATCTGATATTTTATGTATCTCTATGGAGGCAATATGTGTCTAACCCTTTTCCCCATAGGATACAGCCACTCTTCTGCCACTGAGTAGTGCAAGTTCAGGATCATGATAAGTATATCATCCATAAAGTCCTTGATTCTAAAAGCAAGTGGGGTAAGCCGTGACACTTGATTGATTGGGAAGGCTACTGACCTGAGGAGAGTTCCTGGGAGCCTGCTGAAATGTCCATGTCTCTGACCTTGTAAAAACTTTTCATGAGAACCATCCTGAAAAATCCAGCCCATTGCTCACCTGTCCTAAGTCAAACCAAGACAGCCACTGCATCCTGGCCACCACCTGATGTCTGCTGAAATATGGTGAGGCAAGGAGCTACAGTGGCTGCAAAAACAGCACCCAGAGTAGCCGACTGGTGGGCTCCATGGATTGATCTAGCCATGCTATTTAAAGACAGAAGGCAGCACAAGATATTGTCTGAGCAACTAGATAATTCCCTGTTACTGGTGCATTGGAACCCTGTTTATGCCTGCTTCCTGCAATGTGCACCCAATCCTGTTTCTGATTCTTGCTTTACTCCTGACCTGCTCCTGCCTCATCCCTGCCTGTGCTCCTAGTTCCCCTATGCTCCTGCTTCATGCTTGATCATTGCCTCTCCTCCAGTTCCTACCTTTCTGCCTTGCTTCCAACCACCAATTTGGCTCTGACTCTGACTTGACCTTTGGCTCTGGCATTTGATATCTGACCCTAGCTCCAACCTTCAGCTTCAATTCCTGGCTCTATCTCTGGCTTGACCCATGACCCTGGTAATCAGGAGTAGACTCTAATACCAACCCTCAACTCAGTTCTCTGACCTGAATGCTTGTTCTGTCCACAAGTCCTGGCTCTTACTCTAACCAATAGGCCAGACTGCCTATCTCTCTGCTCCTAACAGTTTTATGCTCTGGTTCTATGAAATTTCATCCCTCCATGTAATTACAAGCACTTCTTCCTTAATCAATAGGTTTTTAATGGAAAATTGGAGACAAACTGAATTCAAGCACAGTGTTTAGTATGCACAGTAAAACATCTTGAGGAAATTAAAATAGAACATGGATTTGGTTCTTAAGCATCTGAGCCATAACATAATATAACATGATAACTTAACATTTAGATTAACACAAACAGCACCTATTAACCTTTTTAATAATAATTTATCAGAGTCACTACTGGATAAACACCAGTTCACTCTCTCAGTGATTCTCACAGTGTGTGAAGCTAAGCATGTGCATACATTTTTGCAGGATTGGGATATAAAATTCTTCACAATTCCTCTGGTAATGAATATCTTATGCTAAAATACAAGTTGCATAGACAATAAAGGATCAGGAGATGGAATTTGCATTATAACCAGACCTGGCAGGCCCATTAAAATGGCTGATGAATGAAGCCTTGGGACATAAAGAGTTGTATAAGGGAAGGCTGCAGGTAATTCAGGGTGGAATTGGGGATGGGACTCATTGTTTGCAAAAAGAGGGCTGTCCCATACAGGAGTGTTTGGTGCTATTATATGAGAGCCATAGAGAAATTCACCTTAGGAATATGTGAGATGTGTAGTTATACTATATCATCTTGAAACAAAGGGTCCAATCTATATATGCTATTTAGGTATACTAGGAAACAATGTCTAATTTAGAACAGCTATTCTGTCCAATTTTGAACGAACACACACACACACACACACTCTCTCTCTCTCTCTCTCTCTCCCCCCCCCTCCCCCCTGTTATTGTTCTCCCATTTTACTGTCCCCTTAGAAAAATGATTAAAACAATCTGATACATTCTTAAAATTTAATACACTAGGAAGATGTTTTCTTAATATTTTATGGTCCTGCAATTTAATCAAATGCTAGTGAGAAAATATTTGTTTCTAAGATAATTTTTTTTTTAAATTAAACTGGATCTAAAATTCATCAGTGGCAATGTTTTGCTGCTTTTAAAAAAGTTTACTTCATAAAAAGAAATCAATTGAAGACTATAAGGGTGCTTTTGAATTTGCATTATTTGTCTATTCTCATACTCCAGTATGATTTGTCATCCGTACAATGCCTGCCTTTTCCTTACCCATTTATTATAATTTTTATGAAAATGACTATGGCTTTGGGCTACTGGTTACATACTATTCTCCAGAAGCCTCTTTGTTAGCTGTTGAGTACTATTGTGTATTATAGATTTGCTAATATGAGTATGTACAAAACAAAAATCCAATAAAACAATGTAAAAACAACCATAAACCCATAAAAAGTAATGAGGTATTAAGACGCCAAATGTTGGAGCATTTAACCAATTCCCTTTCTGCAACTAGAACATAATAAGGAAGCTCAAATTTTGTAACAATTTCCATGATAGCAAAAATACTAATTATTTATTATTATTGTAGTGAAAATGGTGCTGACTGCTATGTTTAAGGTTGCATAAGTGTTTCCAATCTAACCCTGTTCTCTATTGCTTTTAACTTTTAGAACCTTTCACGTTTAGGGATAATATTTTCCATGTATGACCTCTACCTCAAGGTCTTTTCCCCCTCCCCTCCATTTTCTTCATTTGATCAAAACTGGTTTAGTCATTTTTGACAAAAAGGCTGGGGGAAAATGCACACTACATTAGAATTGTGCATGTGTATGTTTAAACATGTGTGGCATGCAACTTTCACATCCTTTTTCCTCCCCAAACTCTCTCTCACTCCACAGCTGCCTCTTATCAATGATACCTGGTGGGCCAAGAATCACCACACTACAAATCTGTTAAAGTAATCCAGAATTAAAGGCCTGCTTCCATGCTCCTTAAAATGTCTGCAACTATATGTCTGCCCTACAAAAGGTGCAAGGTCCCAAAAGATTGTCTCTAGTCTGTTTTAAGGGCTCAGAAGCCAGACCATGCCATAACTGCTAGGGTTTGCCTGAAACATCTATCCTTCTGCACACCTTGTGGAGGTACATAGGAGAGAGCTTTCTTCTGATGTCTAAGCCAAGTAATTCCAGACTACGCAATTTCTTTCCAATATTTTTAACTTTAAAAAGAAAAATAAGAAAAGTCTATTAAAAAGGGAGCTGATTCTGGTCCCTTATGCTACTTTGATAGTATGTAGGGAAATAGGATGGAAAATTATCCTGATGCAGCAGCTAAGTAGGGCTGTCATAAGCAGCCCTGTGCTGGCTGCTCCTCCTAGCCATTGCCATGGTAGGTGTGTTGGCTGTAGGGCAAAAGGAAACTTATGCTCTAACTTATGCTGGCAACTGTTTCAGCCACCACAGGCACGCAAAATCAAGAAGGCCCAAGCCACCTTTGCCCTTTTGTGTTGCACTTTCGTGTAGTCTCTCTCAGGGGCACAGAATTTAACCCAGAGATTTTAAAAATTGTAGCATTTAACATTCAAAAGTGACTGACTTCAATGAAGTTACACAAGCAGAGGATTTGGACATGGACAGTATCTTGTAGAGTACCATGTATTACTTGTATATCAGCCAAACTCCAAGAACATTTTCCGGCAAATGTAGCACACCTAAATTTGTGGATAAATAAACTTCCTCTTCCTCTGCCCTGGGCCTAAGTCAGTCTTTGCTGTACAATATAGGCCCCAATTCTGCAAAGTACTTAAGCATGTGTTTAACTTTTACTTCTCTAGATTCTGGTTAAGCACCTGCTTAAATGCTTTGCTGAATTAGGGACCATAGGTCATGAGGGGAGTTTAGGTGAAAACAAGAGCTGAGATGTAGGTGGGGCAGAACAGCCCAGAGTTTTGACAACAAGGACAAAGCACTGTAACTTTACATGGAAAAAGTGGTTGAAAGAAAAAGCAGAAGGAAGGAAAAAAAAAAAACAAATAAAAAAATCCAATTCCCACAAAATTCTGAGAGTTGGCAAATTTAGCATCTTCCTTTAACATATCATTTTGCAGTATTGCTGGCTACTTTATTCTGATTTAGCTGCAGTAACAATAACAGAACTTGCCTTCACCATCTCCACCTCAGTGTCTGGGCTGCCTCCAAACCCCCTAACTAGAACCAGAAAATTTCCAAAAGTTTCAGTGTTGGAATGCCTATTTTGAAATACTTAGGATTTGTCAGAAGTACTGAGCATCCTTAACTCCAAATGATATTAATGGGAGTTGTGGGTGCTCTGAAATTCTCATGCTGGGCACTCAGAAATGGAGGTACACTGGCTACTTTTGAAAATTTGGGTCCAGATTTATAATTGTTGGTCCTTCACACTTATATAACCACTTGTTGTCATGGTTACTAGTATTCCATAACTTGCTATCTGCTGACATCCAGTATGTTGATCATGAGGAAGTAAAGGCATGAGCCAATATTGCTTGTCCCATAATGAGAACCTAATTCAATAAAATATAAATTTTACTGCCATCCATTGCAAGCCCCCCAAATCAGATTCTATCTGAGGGCAAGACATCATTAATGTACTTCTGACATTTACAAACAACTATTAGTGTCTGGCTGCAAGAACCTTGTTCTTAACTCACAAGACAATTTTAAAAAAATGGACTGCAAAAAAAGAAAGTTAATAATTAGTGTGCTTTTCTCATGAAGTACTGTCATTTGGCAGTATCCTGAAAGCAGCAGACTGCAGTGATGTTCTTTTGATGAAATACTGGCAGTTTAAGGGCTGTATCACAGGCAAGTTCTACCTAATGTGAATGGTACTGTGAGCAGCACTAAAACAGTTAAATGCATGTAGTTTGCTCTCCCTCCAGACTCCTTACTTTTTGTGATTCAGGTCTTATCTTTTCAGCCAGAAAGATCATTAATTTTCCTAAGTCTTTACCATCCACATAAAATCTCCTATTTCTCTGGTATCAAGTATTTTATATCTGGCTTCGCCCATGTGAAATCCATGAGATGACCAAGGACCTTGATATTATCCTGATGTTACTATTCAGCATGATATCTATATGCCCTGCTCTCTTGAGCACCATAAAAGGTATTTTATGATCAGTTTTGTTGCCAGATAAATCAAGATATAGCCCCATAAACCCTGCAAAGCTTGAGGCATTTTTTTTTGTGGGGCAATCTTGGTACCAAAAGATATACTATATGACAAGCTTCCAAAAATCTATGACATCGGGCTTCATTTTTGAACATCAAGTTTACCATGAATTCCAGTTTACCTCGAACCATAAAATGTTATTCTTAGATTGTCTTCAAATTTTTAAATTATGTTCTTTTAAAAAACATAAAATACATACAATGCTGGAATCTCAACTATTCATGACATTTTCATCAGTATCTAAAGAGTAAATTTTTTGAAAAGAGATAGACAGCCATATGCCTTGTTAAAAAGATACTGGGTTTTTTACCTGGTGCACACACTAATCTTTGTTGGATCCATTTGCATTTGGGACAACAAATATCTCACATCAGTAATCGTTTTCTTCATCTATACATGATATTGCTTTTTATTTTTTCATTCTATTAAGTACTTCTTTCACTGTGTTTACCACTGGGATGCTAATCACTCTGGGAGCTGTCAATTCAATAGTTTAGCATACAGTTACAATTTAATTTCATACTCTCCCTTTACTTTATCCCTAGTGTAACTCTGGAACTATTTTAATTGGCATCTCACTATAAGCCTCAGTTAGAGGTCTTCAACACTCCTGCAACCAATTTAAGGGTTATTACAGTAGAAGGATTAAAAGTTGTACTGAACCTTTTGTGACATACTGCACATATTGCACTTAGGTGCTTTTTCACTTTATTTATTTATTTTTAATAGCACCCCTCAATTCCTGTGGTGATGGTTTTGTTGTCGTTGGATTTTTGTTTGTTTTTTTAAAGAAAACTATAAACAAATTTCTGAAATGAATTTCATAATGAAACTTAAAGCAAACTTTCACTTCATTTTATACTAATGGCATTTTTAATCTCCATAATGTCCATAAATGCATTATATAACTTCTAACTCTCCATGGAAAACATTTGACAATGCTGATAATCAGAGAGGACCAAGATACATTTGCGTTTCTTTGGACTCTTGTGAACAGACAAAAACTTGGTTTACTTGAGATTAAGTTTGCTTTGTAACAATAAGAGAAGTAAAAGATTCTGTATACTCTTTTGAGAGTGGGGTGAGGGACCTAACTTTTTCACAAACCCAGTACTTATATATATATATAAAAAAAAAAAAAAAAAGACAAAGGTTTATTCAATTTACTTTAAATTCCCCCCCAAAGAAAATATACTTCCACACGGTACTATAACTTAAGATATACCAGAAAAGGACAAGTCTAAATGATTATTATTTTTAATACAACAGCATGGTGTAGGGGTGTGAAAATTAGACTTACCATGGAACTCAGATTGATATCTAAAGTACAGAGAGACTGCCATGTTTTGGACTCTGTCCTTACTTCATTTTGTAAAACAGGCGTTTGCCTGTTTCACTTATAAATATTCTTGCCTTTGTTTTGGTTTTTATTTCCTTACTGTTTGGCTTTTCCTTATATAGTAAAACAGAGGTATGTTTCTTCCCTAAATATTTAGATCATCCATATGGAAATTATTAATGAAAATGTGCTTCCATTGTATCACGAACTTACTTTAGTAGGTTAGCTCAACTACCTTTGTATGTCTACTGCAGCTGGAAATGTGCTTCCCAGCACAAATAAAGTTTCACCTCTTCACATATTAAGTGATGGGGACCATTGGGGAGCCCCAAAGTGACTTTCTACTGCAGTTACAGATAAGGTCAGCGACAGGATGCTGTTCCATCCTCCCCCCCCCCAGGTGAATGGATGAAAGTGTGGGAATTATATAGGTCCACACCAGTGAAGGAAAATCTCTCTTAATTGGTCCTGGCAGAGCATCACCCACACTCCCTCCCATGGAAATGGTGAAATACTGGGTTTTGTCAGGACCTGCTGTGGGTGTTGTGCTTGTTGCTCCTTTTTCAGCAGGACGAGAAGGCATTTTCCCTCACTGCCAGACTGGCCAAAGCTAAGTGGTTTCCCCCCCCTCCACCACCTTCCCCACAGCAGGTTTGGCGGGGGAGGGGGGCTTAGTTGGGGCTGAATGCAACACAAGAATTAGGCTATGATGGGAATTTATTACATTAATGTGGGGGCAGATGTTAAGTACAGGTACTCTGTAGGGAAGGGATACAGTGATCAGATAAGATGGATTGGTAAAGGATTTAAAGGAGGTATTCTTCAAAGGAGAGAAAATGGACGGTTGGGTTCAGGGTTCCTATGTTTGGTACAGCTGGAAGCCAAGACCCGCTTCAATCCTCATTCAATGAGAGGCAGAGAGTGAGGTCCCAGCAGCAGGTTGGCTAGGGATCAGGCTGGGTAAGGTGCAGGGCTGAAGGAAGCCCCCCAGGTATATATTGAAATGATAATGAATTACCTGCACTGTATACTTATCTGCTGGGTACTCCCAGACATTTGTTGCAGCTTAAATCAAACCACATCCACTGTCTCCTGTCCTTCTTCTCACATAGCTGGAAAAATGTCCTAGCTCTGCTCAAGCTGGAATGCTAAAAATAGCAGGGTAGCCAGAGGTAGCACCGGTAGCAGCTCAGACTAGCTGTATGAGTACAAACCCATCTGGACCACCTGGAAACATATTCAGGGGCTAGCCTGAGCAAATGCCTGTGTTACCTGCAGCTACACTGTAATTTTTAGCACACTAGACTGAGCAGACATAGCACTTTTGTCACCCACTTTGGTAAACACACTCCCAGCTGAAGCTTACATATACTCCAAGAGCAAGTTTGCAGTCTGTCACTTTGCCATCTTTCCTATACCAGGTAGAATCATAATGAAAGAAACTGTCTTTTCACCTGCCTCTTGGCAAGTGTGATTAAATTTTCACAAAACTCTTTCCAAGAAAACATTTCAATGGAGTATGTAATGAGTATCCAATTCTCTTTTGATGACTCATTCTCTTTCATCTAATCTTCTAACAAGTGAAAAATACCTGATACATGTTGGCTTCATTTCCTGCACTGTATGAGAGCATTCACTTGGTTTTCTTTAGGGTGACCAAATAGTAAGTGTGAAAAATCAAGACAGTGAGTGGGGGGTAGTAGGCACCTATTAAGGAAAAAGCCCCAAACATTGGGACTGTCCAAATAAAATTGGGATATCTGGTCATCCTAATTTTTTATGCTTTTGATTACATCATAAAAGGTTACTAAAACGTGCCACATCTATAAATGCATTGAAAACATTCCTCTAATTATTAACATTGGCTTTGACCAGGGCTTGTGTAGGGAGATGGAAATAGTAGTATGATTTTGGCCTATCCATTTCTTCTAATATCAAATGAATTACAATAGTCATGGAAAGCGAACATAAAAGGAGATGAATACACTCAAGACAAATCTTTAATTTTTTAAATAAAATATTTGGAGATTTTGGAGATTACTTTTGCAGTATTCACTCAGTTCTAAAATGCCAAAGTTACAGAAAGGGAAGGCAAATAGCAAGTCTGAGCTGAGTTTCAGTTTCATTTCCTGTTATGTTTCTCTTTACAAAGTTAAATTTGACAGATTTTATAATCCTAACAACCCTCCTTTAGACACATGATATTAGCAAAGTCTTTAAAAAAGACATTTAAAAAGGTGTGCAATAACTTGAGCAACATAGGTCAATCCAAAGCTAGAAATGTTGAAAGCATAAAACTAGTATAAATTACTTCTTTTGCTTAAATTGTGTTTACTAAATTGATATGTTCATTAAAATAGATCACACAAATATCATTACTTATTCTTTTCTGGAGTGTTACTATGGAGTATTTTTACTATATTTAAGTGATATGAAAATTACTGACCTGTAATAATTATAACCTCAAGATAACAAAAATAGACACCCATTCCTTGATTTGTGTTCTAAAGTGTGACAGATGGAGATCATGTGAAGATTTTAGAACTCTGGGAAGATTCACATTCCCTAGAGCTGAAAAGGTAGCACGCCATAGTCCCCAACTGTCAGTTATTTTTAGATCACAAAAAGCTAAGAAGAAAAAGACAAGCCAACTCTCTCAGACGAGGAAGGGCAGTTGAGGAGCTCTCTTATAACTTTACCTTCAAAGAACAATAATTCCAGGTAAGTAATTTTCACCTCTCTCCAAAAGTCCAGTGATTTATAATAGAGCTACAACCCTGGAGACTGAAGAGCTCAAAAGGAAGTCTTCCTGATTGAATAAATTTCAAAAACAAATATCATATTTAACTCACATCCTGAACTCACAAATTTTACAAGATATACTGACCAACTAACTTCTTGTTTGTAGGAAGAAGAAAAGTTACATTATTTATGTAAACAATGAACAGATAAATAAATGGTACAGCACACATTGAATCTTTCTATCCAAAGCAGTAGTAGAAGAAAAGTCTTCAGCTTTTTATGTGGTATTCCCCTACCTGACTACTTTAATTCTACTGAACAGTTAATCAGAAATCCATTAACTCTCTGTTGAATAAGATGATATATAAATACATATAAAATATACATCCACAGACATAGAAGTTATATAAAATGAAAGTTAGCTAATCCAGCAGGCTAGGATTGATGACTAAGCCTAGTTCAGTGTTTCTCAATTGGTGTTCCGCGGAACCCTGGCGTTCCGTGGGAACACTGTTAGGGTTCCGCGAGAAAGTGACATTGCGCCGCCGAGAGCAGCTGTTCTCTGCGCCGCCGAAAAAGGGAAGATGTCCCAGATTTTTCAGCGGAGGCTATCGAGTATGAGTGTAATTTCCCCATGGAGCCTAAAGGGTTCCGTGGGGAAATTTAATTGAGAAACACTGACCTAGTTGTTTGTATATAATTTGCTTATTTTGACATTTTTTTGGCCCCATATATAAAAATACTGTTAAGAGTATGGGGGGTTCCACAATTATTTATCGAGTTCAAAAGGGTTCCGTGGACAAATTTAATTGAGAAACACTGGCCTAGTTACACAGACTCTTGCCAATATCTGTATATTTTATGGAATTTGCATACTGGCATATATCATATAAAAGATCCCCAAGCCTGGTGTCACAGGACACAGAACTGCAAGGGAGTTAAATTAAAAGATTTACAAGATATAGAATACCCTGAAAACTAAAACAGCATGACAGAGCCCATGTTTAGGTTCCAACTCACAGAAATCTCTCATAAATAAAGATACCAAATCTGTCACCCAAAGAACTGAATAAAGATTAAGACCAGATAACAAGACAATTTACAAATACCTACTTGTTTAAAATACTGGACAACTTAATGGGGGGGAGGGGGAATCACTCATCTTTACAGGGACTAGGATTGTGATCACACCAAAGAGCAATTGAAAGTCTCACAGAAGAAATACAAACCATTCTTGAATAACTAGACTGTGAAAAGAAAGGCAGAAAATAAAAATAGCTGTAAATAGATTTGTGTCAGTTTTGTTATAAAACTGCAGTTTAGCAAAAGTTCAAACATCTTTGAAGCAAATTCCTCTATAAGCTTAACCTTAACTAGAGATTCCAGAGAATTAGTTATGGTTTCATTTCATTTGAAACCGGAATTGGTTTGTCCAGTCTTTAAAACACTTGCATTTGTCAGACTAGACAAATGAATGCTCAAAATATTATGGAAGTACCACTACTCATAGTTCAAAAGATAGGGCTGAGCTGAGTTTTTCATTTAAAACAGGGATTCATCCACTT
Organism: Emydura macquarii macquarii; assembly: GCF_026122565.2. Taxonomy (NCBI): domain Eukaryota; kingdom Metazoa; phylum Chordata; order Testudines; family Chelidae; genus Emydura; species Emydura macquarii. The sequence continues at coordinate 16,930,119 of NW_027131527.1, read as the reverse complement.
TGTTATGTATGAAGATTACATCATACAATCACTCAAATAGTAAGTGCTATAATTTTGAGATGTGAAAATCAAATTTCTGAAGAATATACAAGTAAATCTTTCAATCAGTTAAAGTTAAGAATGAGTCCTTAAATTTACCTCCCAGTTACTGACAATATTTTCCCTGAATTATCTTAGTAATGGAATGAAACTCAAAGACAGGCTCAAACTTTCAGTGCCTTATAAAATTTTCAGTACAATTAAAACTTACTGAAATATCACTTACTGTATAAATATGAAGAAGGACTATGTTCACTGAAGGCAGTTTGAGGTCATGCTTACTGATTACAATGGGAGATGGTGAAAGGCAGCAATTCTTTATGAATTTTTCTGAACAAACAGCATGCACCAACCTCTCGTGACAGATAAACTTTTAGTTATGAAAAATAATAGCAAAAATGACCGTTAACCATAAATATTTCTTTTTAAAAACTACCGTTGCATCAGCTGTGTTAAACACAGCAGGTAGGAGAAGGGACAAATAGCACATATGTATACTTGTATGTGGAAGATAAGCAGGACCAAGATTTGGGGTGGAGGGTTTCCACAGAATGTAGGCCAGTTGCCAGAGGCAGCAGGAATTTGGAAGACAGGAAAGAGGGAGAAACGAGAGTATACACTTTGGCTGCTTTGTGCGCGCTCTGGAAAAACAAAACAGCTGTAAATTCAGTTTACTGCTCAGTGTGCTCCGGCCTTACCAGAGCAGGGGTAAGCAGACGGAGCCTACTAGTGAATCTGGCTGTACAAGTTAATTTTTAAAAAATATTTAAGTTTAATACTTCATACCTTTAAGTCATTAGAAATATCACACAGTAACATTCTCTGAATTTCTTGTTTACTGGTCATGTATGAACTTTTAAAAAAAAAGACTTTTCTGATAAAATCTGTGTTAAGAGGTGTTAAGTTTGAGAGCGTATATCTATAATTCAAGGTAAGATACATCACAAGAATGTTGCAATTATCTCAAAACCAAGCAATATAAACCTAGGAAAATCAGAATTATGGTTCAACTTAAGAGAAATCCAAACACCAGAAGGTATGGAAATGCATAGTTAGGTAACCCAAACAATCTCAACTCTGCTCCAGCCAAGGTTCTCAGGGCTTCCTGGCTGAGGACTGGGGAACTGAGAACAAACTAGATGCAGGGCTCCCAAAGCTTTCATGCATCCATTTCCATAGCAGATTCTGGAAACCCTAGAAGCCCTGGCATGGCAGAGCTGCCCCAGAGCTGCAGAACTTGGAAGCCCGGGTATCCTAGGCAGCCTGCTGGGTAAGCTGGCAGGAAAGTAGGGAGATTTCCAGTTAAACCCTGGCTGTGATATAACAGTCATTTTCTGCATAAGCTCTGTTTCAGTGGAAAATTTCCAACCAGCTCTAGTGCTCATCACCTTTGAAAGTCAGGCCACCTATTTATGTGCCTAAATATGGCTTTAGAAGACTAATCTCAGGTTTTCATTTTCTAAAATGTTAGAGACAGTTTATGGGCAGTAAACATCTCATTTATCTAGAACCCCTCAATGACAATGGCATGAATAAGACATATTCCAAAATAGAAATCATATAATTTCTTCATTTCAGAGCTATCTTTTGTGCCTAAGCAGTTAAATTACTTTTCTAATATTAAATACATCAGAAAGTCCTTCTCTCATTTGACTTTACAGTAGTTCAAAAGCAGTTACAAAATGTCCATTGTAAATTTAGTATCAAGTGGCAAAGAAAAGGGAAAACTACTGTCTCACTGCTTATACATCATAGGATTCTCAGGTTTCCCTAAGCCACCTACACATTTGACTTGTCCCTTTAGATAAAGCAGGAGAAAGTAAGATAAGTCTACTGAAAAACTACACAGATCAAAAGAACACTTCAAAGACTTTGAAAGTGCAGAAGAGGACAACTAAAAGTATTCAGGGGTTTGTGGACTCAGTCATAACAAAAGATTAGCTAGCTGCTCTCTAGCATAGTTAAAAAAGGAGATCAAGTGGAAATCTTATTGACATGAACTAAATCCTAAAGATGATGGATCAGATTAATATCAATGCTTTTAGAAAAAGCAACTGACTAAAAACAATAGATAATATCTTTATGTTTTCAAATTAACCAGCCTACAAGCAATTACAAATTTATTTTTTGTATAGAATAGATGGCTCAAAAATAGAAAAAATTAGCCAGCAAGAAGAAAGTAGTGTTCAGCTCTGCTGTGAATGGATACACAAAGTTCTAGAGATCATCATCAGAAGGAATAGGCAGTAGTTCATTTTTCAGTGATAGGAGAATGATATAAGTTTTCAGTTGAGACCTCTCTCTCACTGCTATAAACACACCCCTTTGATATGAGACAGAACATAATAGAATCAAGCTAATATTGTGAATATATGTATACAAAACAGTTATGAGATGTACATTTTTGTAATCATCATATTGCAGTATAGTGAAATACTGTAGTGCACATAGTGCTTGATATCTCAATACATCAATTTTTTGTCCCGTTATTTGAAAATTGATTATGATTCACTTTATGTAAAAGAGAATCCATGTACATTTTCCTACCTATTTCAATAGCAGCAGGTAACACTAACTCTTCTCCAATAGTAGAGTATGAAGCTTACATTTTGCTATTATGTATGACACCAATTAAGAAGACTTCATTGCATTTCATAAAACAGAAATGGATTAAGTGAGAACCAGCTTATCTTTACAAAGCTTATCTTTTTTACAATGGAACTATTGAACTAGCCTTTTTTATCTTCACCATATTCATTTTCTAAGGATCTGATTCAACTCCCATAGTAATTTTTCTATTAACTACCATGGAAATTGAGCTGGACCCTAAGGCATCTTCTCAATTTTGAAGGCTGTGTGCTCTATGAGCCAAATTCTTCACAAAGTGCACAAACGAAAATCCATATTTGGGACATATGGAATACAATATTCTGGATCTAACATTTTACCTTTTAGTAAATTATTCGTCTTTCTTTCTTTGTATTATATTTTCAGGTATCATTAGTAATACTGATATTCTCTCCCTGTGACATACTTCCATTACATTAGCCTGTGTATTTTCATATCTATTATTTTTCACGGTAATGGTTTTGGTTTTTTTAATATATTTTACGGAAATTCCACATTGAGTTTGAAGAACTGCTTTTCCAGACATGTTCTGACTCATCAATACAGGTATGTAAGAAAATTTCATTCAGAATTATTTTCACAGAGCTGTTGGTATGCCTTGTGCTTTAGAGTACATAGATTTATTTTAATGCCACCCTTGTAAAAATATAATATATCTCAGACCTGATTACTAGTGATAACATTGTTCTGGCTCCTTTTTCAGTGTGATAGAGTTACAGACTATTTTTAGAGCTTTACAATGCTTCCTCTGCCACACTAGAGGACATTGTCCAAAAGCTACCAAGTAGGTTTCACTGTACTCCCAAATCTTCTGGTTTTGGCTCCCTCCTGAAACTGCCATGTTGTGTGTAATGCATAGGAGCAAGGAACAACACAAAATCTACTTACATTCCAGGATGGCATCATCTTCCCTCCTATCACTGCAGAAACATTTGAAGTCTACACTTGAGGCTCATTGGGATGTATTAAATATTCCTGAAAAGTGTTCCTGTACATAAATAAGAACACACTCTATGAACACATTTAACCTTACTTTTCTAACTTCATTATTGATCATTACTGATTTAAATAAGTATCTATATTTATTCCCTCACAGTTAAATTTAAAAACACTGCCTTTAAAATAAAAGGGCCTAATTTACAAAATATATATAGATTGAATTATAGTACCAATTATTATTACATAATCAATATATATTATGACAGCCTATTTCACTTTTTGGTGAAATGTCAAAAATCATTTATATTAAGACTTTATTAATAATGCATTTCATTATTATTTTAGCACCAAAACATTATAAATAGTTTTTATATACTACTTTTATTACAAAACATATAAATTCAAATTTGAAATTAAAATGCTATAATTTATAGACTTTTTAAAGGAAGGCATCTAGATTAATCATTAATTTGCCTGCTGTCTATTCAAACAGAAACATTTAAGGATCATTCTTTATTTGTTTAATCATTTTATGTTTGGTAGGTCACCTGAGACTGAGCTAGGGAACACCATAAAAATATGTCAAGCCTTCTTCCCAGGAAGAAAAAATATGCGCTTGTGTTCTGGAAAAAACAAACATGTTTGGGAATAATGAAATCACAATATGAACTCATTTCAATAGCTAGTCTTTCCTCTAGGGACCTCTGCTGTCAATAAGAATAAAATAAAAAATTCTTAACTCAGCAAAATAAGTTAAATTTCTTTAAAACACCCAGAGTATGAGGCAATACTTCTGAAAAGCACTCAACCATCTTCCCTCAAGCGAAGACATGGTGACCAGATGATACCTAAAATTACTCATAGTTTGGGAATCCCTTTTGCAAAATAGAGTGAAGAAGGCAGAGTTTTATCTTCATTCCCTTAAAACAAACTAACAAACTTGGAAGATTTCAGTCAGATGGAAAAATTTAAAAAAAAAAAAAAAAAGAGAAGTCCTTATCAACTACCTCATATAACAATATACAGTAAAGCGGCATAGTAGAAGCTTGCACTATTTTCATACTGTGTGTACACTTCCAATAAAACCTCTACTACATAAACTGTATTATTTTCTTTATGAAAGTATTCTCTCTCCTTTAAAAAGGAAGCAAGACAAAACAAAGAAAGGAAATTGTTTATATATTCAATTATTATACAGTAGAACTCAAACAACAAATAAAAGAAAATTATAAAGAAGAGATCACTCTGATTTTATTTTCTATGGATTTCTGCTTTTTTTTTTTTTTTTTTTTTGGGGGGGGGGGGGTAATTTCCACTTTTTGACTAGCTTTCTTAGGCCCACATCCTACAGTGACCAAGTGCAGAAGAGCCCTTTTCTTCCACATAGAGCTCTCTGCAGAATCAGAGCCTTACCTGCTCAGGAGACTTTTACTTTTCTCCCCCTCTATTAACTGGTTCCTTTTTCTTTTCTAGTTCTCTCTACCTCACAATTTTCCATCTCTGCTTTGGGTTTGTTTAAGGGTATGTCTACACTATGGAGACAATACTGACACAGGATATCTGTGCTGGCATAACCCTACAGTGCATACACAGCCTATACAGATGGAAGGGTCTTCTCCCACTGATGTAAGAACACCACATTCCCAAATAACAGTAGCTATGTCAACAGATGCATTCTATGTTTGGCGTTAGGTTGGCATAGCTACGTCAGCCAGTGGTTTGGATTCTTCACAACCCCAGCCAACTTAGCTTTGTCAACCTAATGTACAAATGCAGATGAGGCCTAAAACTCTTTGTGGGGGGTAGGAACTGCATTTGGAAAGTACATGGCGTATTTTGACTGGCATTACAAAGTAAATAATTTGAGTAAAACTGAGTTTTACAAGATGCCATCTTTTAAGGACTGTTTTATTCTTGTGCTGCAAGATGTGCTAGAAGTCTGAAGGAAACTTTTTATTTACCACAGATTTCTGAAGTCAAAGTGAAACACAACATAGGCAAAGTTGTGGGAGGGTTTATTTGTTTTTTAAGCATCAACATTTGCCTTTTCACTGCAGATTTTTTTTTTTTATGTACAAGTTAATTGTTCAGGGTTGTCACTTTGGAGCCTTTGCCAGCATCAATCATTTTTGTGGATAGAAAATGTTATTACAATTTTTAAAATGATGAATTTGGAAGTGACTTTTGGAGGGAAAATACAATTTTAAAAATAAACATGATATTTTTGAGGAAGAGACAAGATGGATGTCCCCATCTCGCAATGTCATCTGCAGTGGGAGTGTGCGCAAACATAGCTCTGGTGCAGTAATTAAAGTCAATGGTCTCCATAAGGACACAGCAGTCTGCCCACATGCATTGCAATGCAGGATTCGGACCTAAAAACTCTGAGTTTAGGAGGCTTTGAAAAAGAATGAACTCTAGAAGTGTCAGGGAGGTTTCTACCGAGTGGATTATAGAGGTTCTAGGCCCAAGACATTTTTAATTGAACCCTAAAAATAAATATACTCAGGCAATTCCTAAAGAAAATTGATGCTTGGAACCTGACTCATTTGCAGCTAAACAAATATAATTTAGAATTTATATGATGAATGTTAGCATATTACTCAATGACTTTTTACCAGTTCAGCCTTTTGAAGACTTCTGAAACATTTTTTTCCCATTTTTGAAGTTGTAATTCTAGTTCATTGTCTTTGTATCTGATATTTGAATATTCAGATTGTTTGAAAGAGAGATCTTGAAGTTATTCAAAATTGATATCTGGACATTGCCATTGGAAAATATATCTAGCATGAAAGAGTCTCATGCTAATCCTAACTGAAATATCAAAAGTTGGAGAATGGTAAATACATCCACTTAATAAATTATGAATACATATGTGCATTAATACATGTAGCAGCATTCTCTTCAACTATGAGCCCAAAGACCTAAGATATTTGTCACTGTCATGTTTCAAGTATTCCTCCCCCCATTTTAAAATGAACTATTATGATCACTTATACTAATCATGAATAAATAGAACATTTCCCTGAGTTATATGTGAAATATTTACTGATCAGGTTATGAAATCATAAATTCCTCATTACTTTAAAGAAGTACATCTACATTCATCATGAATGATGAGAGTTAAAGGATTTTTTTTCTCTTTGGCAATTTGCTGCAGGGAAGAAGGACTAGAGCAGAAACTGTTTTAAATGCAGGTTCTCTTTCACTGCAACTCTCCCCTGGTACAAACCTTCTAGAACAGGGGTGTCAAACTCATTTGCTATGGCAGGCCAGATTTTAATTAAATGTACTTCAAGTGGGCCATATATACTATAAATCGAAATACTAGGCACAACCATTTTTATGTAGTATTATATTTTATTTGTTAGATATCAGTGATATAAAAACTGCAGTAAATTCACTTCTACAACTACTACTATTTTACAATTAAAATAATCGATCAATGACTAAGAATTATAGGACTGCACGATGTCCCAAGATCACACTGTCCCTCTCCCGCCTTTTGGAGCGCTGTGTCTCATGCACACAGCGCTCCATATGCTGCCACCAGAGTACACAGATCTCGTGGCAGCGCGCGATGCTGCAACATCTCACAATGTTGTACCCTCTGGCGGCCGCAGCGCGATGCCATCAGAGTACAACGCCACGAGATGTCGCGGCAGCACGCGCTGCCGCCAGGGGCCAGACCAAGAAGGTTGGCAGGCCGTATCCAGCCCACGGGCCGGATGTTTGGCACCCCTGTTCTAGAACCTATTAACAATCCTGGCTTTTTCAATACCTAGGACAAACCACCTTACAACACCACACATATTAGGTTCCCATAAAGAATGTCTGTCATTCAGACTGTGTGTGTGCATGCACGCACATATATGCAGGTGCACACACACAGATATTTTGAAATCTTGAGAATATTAAACATTGAAATTTCTTTAATTAAATAGCAATGTTCATTCCTTCCACTCTCTGCTCTCCTCCCTCTTCTTTCTAGCAGAACAAATATGTTTAGGATTAAATGCTATTTCAATTGCATATTTAATCTAAAATGGTTTTGTCACAATTTGTCACAATTGTTTGTACACTTTTTTTTAACATGGTTTGCAAAGCAGATTTGGGAAGCATATGTAGATGGCTACACATTACTAAGCAGCACAGAAATATATTGTCTGAATTCTATAGCAGGGATGTAATTGTCAAAAGAAGAGTATTGTCTTAAAAAACCCTAAACCTTAAAATTTAATAGAAAATTACATTCTTGGTATAGACCTTCACTTAAATGTTATTTTTTCCAACTATCTACACAAAGCCTATTAGAAATACTAATACAGTATTGGTACTAGCTTCTCTCTCCCCACTCCCCAATAATTTAATTAATATATTTCTTTCCTCCTTTTTGTTGTGTTTCATGGCCAGAATAATTGAACACAGGGACTTTGTGACAGTATCTGATAGAGAGAGCTATAGTACATGCACCCACTGATTTTTATCTGTAGCAAAGGAAAAGAACAAGAATGTTTCCCTGTATTAGTATTCACGCCACATAAGTCTGGGCTGTAACAAAACAATATAGTTGCAAGAACATGCCTGGCTGCTAAGCATAACTAGATTGTTCAGACCCATTTGGACAGATATAGAGATCTTCATACCTCATTTCAAGGCTATTTACATCCACTGAAAATAATAATAAAGTGATAATAGCAGTAGTTCATTGCTCTTTAAACTAAAGACCATAATTTGCATTGCTCGTCCTTAGTCTTCCCCATTTTCTGTTTCTTTAGGGACTAAAACCTTTTCTCATCTATCAAACAAACAAAAAAACCTGTTTGTTCTCTTTACCGAAAAACAGACAACATAAGAAGTGAATTAAGAACCTAGGGCTAGAGTTTTAAAAATCAAGAAAAACAAAATTTGTTGAACACATTATTGCCCATGACAAAAAATAAATGGAGGTGGAATACATATCTTGAAAGGATTTAACAAGCACTAACTGAATAATGATTTTTTCCATATAAATGTCATGACTAATTACAACATCAACCAAGTATTTCCTGTGCATCTAAGGCTTGCTTTTGATGCCACTGAAGTCAATAATAAACCTTTCATTGAGTGTGGTGGTGTAAGACCAGACTCGTAGGTATGATGGACAATTTTCACATTTGAAGTACAAAAATTTTAGTATCATTAGCTGTCATTGAAATACCTACATAACCTCTTTCCACTGTGCTTTCAGCACAAGCTCAGTGTATTCTATTGAGGTATTTTGTCTTTAAACATTAGGTATGAAAAGCTACACCGAAGAGAATGGTCTTTGCCAGCAAAAGCTGAGAGACTCTGTACAGTACAGTAATCAGAGTACAGAAATAATTGTACTATGGACAGCTATTTTCATCAAAACTCACCCTGCATAGACCACAAACAAACTTGGACACTTCAACTTCTCAGCCTGAAAGAAGAAAATAGGAGGTATGATAACTTTTATATTAAGGGTCAAATTTTGAAAAGCATTCAGCTTTGGCCTAACATTACTTCCATTAATGTCAAATGCGACTTTACCATTTGACATGGGAGCAAAGTTAGACCAACAGACTGCTTTTGAAAATCCCTTGCTACATTGGTGCAAATATTATTATTTATATTATATGGTGAAACAACAAGTGATTTATGCACATCTGAAATGAGTGTCACATTCATCTTTCTACTATCACCTACCATCAAATATTTTGCTTATTCCCCATATTTTATTTAAATAAAAAAAATAACTAACTATCTTAGACTATTTTAAATTACTTTGATTTCTAGACCAGCTATTTCTAGCTTTGGACCTCTGGCCCTAAACTCTGCTTCTTCTTGATCCAGGACCTTCCACATATGAAGAGGTAAAGAGTCTTTACATTCACACCCACTTATTCAGTGATAATACCCATGAGTTAAATTGCATTTAACATGCACCTTTGACCTCTTCACTTGCATTCAGCCTACCAATCCATCTCCTCTGGGAGTACTTCTAACATTGCAAACTTTTAAGTAGATTTAAACAGCTGCCTTTTAATTAAAAAAAAAAAAAGATAAATACTTCCTTTTCCTTCTTTCTCCCTCAGATGTAGAATGCAGGCCTTCACATTGCCTGGTGTGGATCCTATCCTTGCAAAGAGCTTTTTCAAGAGTACAGCAGAACTTCAGCATTATGAACACCAGAGTTATGAACTGATCAGTGAACCACACACCTCATTTGGAACCAGAAATACGCAATCAGGCAGCATCAGACCAAAAACAAAAACAAACAAAAAACCCACAGTACAGTACAGTACTGTTTACCATTTGACATGGGAGCAAAGCGTAATGTAAACTACTAAAACAATAAGGGAAAGCAGCATTTTTCTTCTGCATAGTAAGGTTTCAAAGCTGTATTAAATCAATGGTCAACTGTAAACTTCTGAAAGAACAACCATAATGTTTTGTTCAGCGGTATGAACATTTCAGACTTATGAACAACCTCCATTCCCAGAGTGTTTGTAACTCTGAGTTTCTACTATACCACAAAGGGGACAGAAACAGTGCTGTATATGGATTACCAGGTCACTTTCTGATCCACATTTTACTGTGAATACTGAGATTCAATCACATCGTAGTTTCATTTGTTCAGAGAAAGGAATGTGATATGCTTTCATTGTGAAGCTGAATCAGTTCTTTCTTTAGGTTCACTCTTTCATTCTTATTATTGATAATGTTCTATCATGATACATGCAGTTTGTGCGGGATAACAAAAAAAAAATCAAATCATAAGATGAATTGTTCTCCTTGGAAGAAGTCTTGGGTTCATGGTGTGATTAATAAGTCTTGACTGAAATGTTACATCATCACTTCTTCCTAGTCCAGGTAAAGAATAGCTCCTGTGTGTTTTCCCTTCCCTTTCTAGCAGCTTAGTGAAGTCCAGAATGTTGTTTGTGGCATATTTTTAAGACTATATACTCTGTAGGGGTTGAAATCGACAAGCAGTTATGGGACAAAATGTTCAGAAGAGCTCAGGGTCAAATTTTTAAGGGCTCAAATCCCCAACTGGAGCTAGATTTTTAAAAGAACCCAGCTCTAATTCGGGCACCAAAGAAAGAGCCAGATTTTCCACTGTTCAGCTCCCATTTATGGTCAGTTTTTCTAAAGAGCTTATAATGCAACATGCTGGGCTCTTTTCAAAATCCAGCCATAAATTCCTATGGAATCCTGACTTTTGCCCTATTATTCTTAGAACTAGTCCAGAACTCTAAAAGCATTAGCAACTAATTAAATCATTAACACATATTTTGTTAATAGTTAAGCAATACAGTGTTTCAGGAATTTAGAATTGCTGGACCAGAATGATAATTGTCCACACACATTTTCTTTGAAGGCTATGATTTTTAACCTCTACCCAATACACCAATTTTTTTGCAAGGTGCAGAACTAGTTATGCAATGCCCAACACATGGATTTCCCTCTGGATTTCCTTTCACTGAAGCTCGAAAATTGACTTTTTAGCTATGCAGTATACACATTTGGCATATCTAGTTCCACATAACAGTTCCATCCTGGTATTATGCATCATAAATACACAAAGGGGATTCTTCACTAAAGTAATGGACTATGCACTATTCCAGTGGAGAAATTCTAATTTAAGTACATCTTACTATCTTTGATAGTCATGCTGAATTACCATTTTAGTCCTTTTTACTTTAATTCATTATCATCATCCTAATTTAGAGATGTATACTCCACAGTAACAAATGTGCTCCAGGAGATGAAGAGTAAAGAACTTCATAGAATCTTAGAAACACAATTTTATACCACATATATCAAAGTACTTTCCCAGTTATTTCCACAGGGCATGCAGTGTTTGCTAAGTAGCAGCCCCCATATTTAACATTAAAATGCAAATAATGCAAAGAATATACTGTGTATTTTGTTAATTGTGGCCTGTTTAATTTGTGCAGTACCACGTAAATACAATTGAAATAAACTGGAGAATGGAAACCACACTGACAGCAATTAGAAAAGTAATACAACCATCTGGTTTTGGTTTATCATGAAGTATTGAGAAATTATATTTGAGCTATCTGAAAGAAGGCAATAATACTATCCAAATGTCATATGCAAGAGTAAGGGACCAATAAACTAGTTTAATACATTGACAATATTTTTCTATCACATGAACAAACTTTCATTGTCATCAACACCACAGAAATGGTTCCTGTAGTTACAACAGATGTGTTAAAAGTGTAGATGACATAACCTAACAAGTGAAGTTATTAAACTATGAATAACAGTCATGCTAAAAAGATTATAGCTCTAAAACCTGGAAAAAAATTCTCCCACTGTTTTCACATTTGGCCAGCGATCTTCCCAGTGTAGATTTAGTTACAGTACATGGTCATGTTTAGTGACAGTCATTCAAACTCTTTTGTTCAGAATAAGCAAGCCACAGATTAAAACGTTTTCCCAAACTGTTTGACGTTTTATCTAAGTACTGCTTTCCACACAGGCAGGTCACAATATAAATTACATTGGTGGTTTTAGAGCACAGCTGAAACCAGGTGTTAAATTGACACCCAGTGATAGAGCTCCTAAAACATTTTTCTGTTATAGTGACAAAACAGAGCTGACATTATAAGTCTTGGCATCGATCAAACAAACCACCAGTTTTAAGAGCACTCTTCTTGACTTCAAAATGTTAAAAGTTCAACAGGGCAATGTTGACTCCTGGCAAAGTAAAACTAAATCATAATCTGAAACAAGAGGTATTTTACCAGGACACAAAAAGGAAAGCCAAGATGCAAGAGATACGGTTCAGTTAGGCCACAACATGTGTAACACATGTGGGAAATAGCTGGCAATAACAGATACAATAAAGGTCATGATTCCCTCCTTATCATTTCCAACTGGTGGGGGTCTCCTGTCAACCCTTCACATCTATCCTCAGCCCACTTCTGGTACCCCATTGCTCTCCCCTTGTATGAGAGTAAAGGAGTTGGGGAAAGGGAATTGTCTCCTCACTATACTAGACATTAGGAGTACCAACTCCATTCCCCAGCGATTTTTGGGGAAGTCCATTTTCAACTCCTGTTTATCAGGGAACTGGACCCCCTATGAAACGAGTGCCTGCACTGGACACCTGCCACAAGGAGGTACTGGTAATTAGCTTGGCTGCCTCCAGTACACCCCTCAGCCATATATTTTCAGATAGTTAACAACTGCCTCGAACACTGGTCAAAACTATATCCATTCCCTGGCTGGATAGGTGTACCTCATCATCTCTGAAGTACCAATTATTCTATTTTAGTTGGTAATTACTGATGGAAATGCTGCAGATAAAGTCCTTTCTCTGCCGGAAATCTCTATGTGCCTTGATGATGAAGCCAACCTTCTTACAAAATCCCAAACATTTTTTCACCCAGATGTACAATAATCAATTCAGGTGGCTGCTTCCTGGCTACCAGAGTGGAAGAGGGGCATCAGCTGGTCTCAGGGCATGCCCCTCGTGCCATGTCAACTCAGAATCACCTCACCACCAAGCCACAGCTATGGTCCTCCAGGGGAACTTGCCTGCCTTTGGGGCCAATGTACAATACAGTCTCTGCAACTCCAAACACCAGCTCTCACAATCCATTTCCTTGCTTCCTATTGAGATCCCTTACATCCATCCCAGTTCAGAGCTGCTTTATTGCTGAGAGCCAGCAGCAAGCTTCCAAGGAGAACCAGCTACCCACCAGTAGGCCAAATGAAAAGTATGATGTCCACACAATATTATCACCAGTTCACGTGATCCTGTAGCAATGGACTTACAGGAAGAGTTTAGCACATAAACCACTTAATTATCCTTCCCAGCTGGGGCATCCAAACTCTTGTGTGCATTCAGATGCCATCAATGTTCGATAACACCTGTTGGGCTCCTATTCCAATCTGTGTTTAGGATATAACTATTCCAGTCTTGAACAAATGGGATCCTTCTTCACATGGAGAACCTCAACGTTACGTGCCCTTGGATATTGCCATTAACTGAAGTTTCTTTTTCTGAGGCAACTCCCTTCCCTGTGAAGAAAAAGTGCACCAACAGTCTGAAGACTAGGCCAATCTGTATTGCTTTGACTGAGCAAATCTCAGCCTTCTCACACTCTTACAATACTATGATGTACATTGTCAGTTCTTAATTGTGTGATAGTCTTTTAAACAGAGTTATGGTGTTAGATCTCTCCTTCCATCCATTGTAGATCCCTAAATTCCAAAGCCCTCTCTAAATCTTTCCTTCCTAAACCCCTTATTAGCCCTAACAGAGACTGCCCCACCAATAGATATGACCCCACAGTTTGCAGTCAGATTCCGAAAGCGTCATCCCTGTCCTCAAATGCTTCCTGTAAATTCCTCCACACTCAATATACACCTGAACGTTCAAGGAGTTAGTTGCTTTGTACTCAGCTGGGGAAATTGAAGCAGTTAAGAAGCACTGAATTATGTGATTCCTACTTTAGGCTAAGAAAAGCCCAACATGTCTGCAGCAGCCAGGAGCCACTGCCTATAATATTGGACCCTTTTCAGAGGGTGGCCATTGATACTGGGGGACATCTCAGTCAGAGGATCCTTACACAACCAACACAGAGGCAGGGCAGAGAGAGGAATCTGTCCCTAGGGAAGGAACATGGAGTTATGCCAAAAAGCTGGCTGAGATGCCACTGGAAAATGACTGAAGTGGGCACTGATTTACAATGTGGTGCATAGTTTATGGTCTTTAAAGCCTAATGATGAGTACACTTTAAATGTCAGTATTAACTATTTCACTGTTTATTATTTTAACAGAAGGTATGAATAAGGGAGTGCAAGTTAAGCTCACAAAGATGGGGGTGAATTGGAAATTGCTGCAAGGTGGGAGATGCAGACGGAAGGGGAAGAAGAACGGAGAAAAGAGAATAAAAAGAAAGAAACAAGGGCAGAAAAGTTGGTCCTAAAGCTGAACAAATTTTCCAATTGAGTCGGGCTGAATATGTCAATAAGGTGCTGAATAAACAATAAATAGCAAAAACTAAAAGTTTGCTTACCACATAACTATCCTTGATATTTGTGCAAATCTTCCGTTGTTAACAGTGGGGGCTCTGCTGTGGATTGAGCACATGGAATTCTGAATTTATACACTGGTGCACATAGCATTAATTAGAAATGGAATTCATCCTTTTTCCACAGAATGAGTTTGACACCCCTATTTTAAAGTAAAGGCTCTCAGCTGTTTTTACTTTCCAGGAATATGGGATCATGTTTATTATTCACTTCTATCCAGCTCTTAAAGTTAAAAGGGTTACATCTCACAATCATTTAGACTAAGGTAAATGAACTTGCTCATGTGCATAAATGATAGCAGCAACAGGCCTTAAATTGTGATAAAGTTGTTTTGTTGTTGCTTGTTATCAGTGTTTGTTTTATTTATATACATACACGCACACGAATATGAGCACATAAAATACTTAAGTGGAATAGATACCATAGTGACAAGTGAAGTCGAAATTACTCAGAGGTGTTGCAGAAGGATGAGGGGGGAATAACATTCAGCAATTTTAAAAACAATCCAAAACACATTAGTTCCCACATGATTTAAATAGGATAGAAAAGATAAAAGCAAAATTTTCCAAAGATGGGGGCAGGGGAGGAGCATTAAAGTATATTATTATTAAATGTACAAGTGGTACAATGAAGATGGAAAAAAAAGTTCAAAATACAAAATGTAAAGGAGGGAATAAAACAGAAATGTTTAAGTAAAAAAAAAGTCACAAGTGCAAAAGGGGTTAGATAGGCACCACACATTTTAGCCATTTAATAGCCTTGAGTTCAGCAATGTGGAGGCTGGAAAGTCTTCCTGATAAACCAACACATGTAACTTCTTCCCAATGTTCTTTAAGACTGGCACTGAGGCTGTCAATAAGGTGTTTTTTGTTTGAGTCATCAGACGCTTAATACTGCTTAAGAAGTTATGTATACTCCTCATCTAAACAAGGTATGTAAGTCTTTTGTGATGGATTTAGTGCTTTGGAGAAGCAATTAAATGTTTTCTTCTGTGCGATCCTCATGCACACTGAGGCTGATTTGCAATCCACCCTAGAGGTTTTCTCAGGTGCCTATCATAGCCTGGGACTTTCCTTCAGCATTGGGAAGGCTAAGGTGCTCCACCAGCCTGCCCCAGCACAACTTGCCTCCCTTCTCCTACAAATTGTCATAGCTGGTGAACCCTTGGAAAACATTGAGCATTTCCCTTATCTTGGTAGCTACCTCTCCCAAGACAGCCAATCTTGATGTGGACATCGAATATAGGATACGCTAGCATAACGGATCCTTCGGAAAGTTTCTCTGTTGTGTCTTTATTGACAGAGATTGATGGATGGAAATGAAGATCCTGGTCTACAATGCAGCAGTCATCCTCACTCTTCTTTATGGGTGCGAGACATGGTGACATATTGAAGCCATCTTAAGTGTCTGGAGCAGTACCAACATTGCCTTATGAAGATTCTCCATATCAGATGGGAAGACCATTGCACCAATGCCCATATTCTCTCTGCAGCTAACATCACCAGTGTTGAGGCAAAGATTATGAAACATCAGCTTTGCTGGGCTGGTCATTGTGAAGGCTAATACTTGCCTTCCGAAGCAAGTCCTCTTCTCTAAAATTAGTCATGGTAAAAGAACTGTTACAAGGACACCTTGAAAGTATATCTTAAGAAAGGAGGCATTGACTCCACAAATTGGGAAGAGCTGAATGGCAATAGACTGCAATGGCATCACATCATACATTAAGCCTCAGCCTGTTTTGAAGAGAATTGCCTTGCTCAAGAGGCTGAGAAATGGCAGAGGAGGAAGGAAAGTGTACAGCATCCCGGCCAGCAGTCATGATCTCTCCAAGCAACCACTTGTCATGTACGAGGAAAAAACTGTAGAGCATGAATTGGACTCCTCAGTCATCTTAAGTCTCATCAATAACCTTTCCCCCTGGCAGACATCATCCTCGAATCAAAAGATAGCTACTGATGATGAAGTGTTTTCTACAGGGGTATTACATGGTATGCACAGTATATACTCGGCAGACAGTTCTGAGTATTTTTCCCAGACTGCTCTTCTATAGTTCCACTGCAATCTAGAGATAGTGGTTATTACTGGGATCAACACTCCTATTTGAGTGAGAATAGGGCAGTGCTGGCTGTGTGAGAAGTTTCCAAGAACTCAGCAGGAGGCTGATAACACTTGGCACACCGCTGAGGTGACCCAACTGAGGTCATGCTTCCACCATGCGGGAAAAAAAGGGTGTCTGGCTGCTTAGGGTCATGCAAGAGATGTACATCATTTATGGAACCGCAGTCTATGAGATCCAGTCCATTTTTGTCAGATTGTCTGTAGCCCCATGAGATGTGGTGTATTGTGGTGTATGATGTATTGAAGTTCCAACATAGGTGACTGGATATTTGAGTGCTGGTAAAGATGGGTGTTCCAAGCTTCCTCAGGAGGCTTATTAAAATTCACAACTTTTAGACAACTGACTATTACAATGTTACAGTGAGGCAAAGTAGTTGGTAAGGCCTCCATATCATCAATATCATATTTCACATAAATGGTGCTACATTCTTGCATTATGTGAGTCATCTTTCGGGGAAACCAAAGCAGCAAACCAAAGCTGAATAATCTGGATCCAGATTACAATGTTATTGGAGCAGTATTCTTTTGGTCTTTCACTTTCCATTCTTCCGTTCAGTGTTGGGGGAGGGAGGGGGTGGTCAGCTGCAAAGCACTTAGTAAAAAAGAATCTCATGGCCTGTCACAGAATTGACATTATCAATTGTCAAAGAAATGCATGTAGATTCCTTCCTTGTCATAGGACTGACAGTAAGAGGCTATGACACTGTTAGCTACAACATGCTTAGCATGTAAATTACAATATGTAAGACAGAAATCAAAATTTTGGAAGAGTTAATCTATTGGAATACTAAAATTTAACTAGCTGACAGGCAGGTCACTTCCCACCCTGTGTCTCAGTTTCCCCATCTGTAAAATGGAAATGAGGATACTGACCTTTTTAAAGCATTTTGAGATCTAAAGATGAAAAAAATCTACATAAGAGCTAGATATTCTTATTACTACATTAGCTCAGTTCAAATAAGTTTCATTTGCTGCCCTTTCATCCACTGTACATCTCTACATTCATTTCCCAGACAGCAATTACTAAAACACATATTAAAATATGCCTTGAAGCTATTTTGACAACCAGCATGACTTACAATACTTAAAAAAAAATCCTGCGAACCATAGTACAAGGAAAGTACATTCAAATTGTTATATTATTATTATCAGGGCAAATCAGAGGAATAGCTAATTAAGGATGAAATTCCTTCCCCCTCCTCCCCCCCCCCCACCTCCCCCCCCCCCCCCGCCCTTCTCTCCCCTGTACAGTGATTGAGTACGTAGGCTTCATGTGGGGAAATTCCACATGTATACTTCTGGATTGTTTAAATTTTAGAACAACCATTAAAATGTAATTGTTCCTTTCCAGCCAGTAAGGCTGCAGTATAACTTCTCTTAGGATACTCACAGATTGAAGTTTTGAGTTACCATATATAGATAAATACGTTCCCATCTGTGTTCTAATATGGCCCTCATCACTCCACTATGCAAGCATTTCACAATCATTACTGGATTTTATCCTCAAAAATATCCCTTCTAAGTAGGGAAATATTATCTCCATTACAGGTCAGGAACTAAGGTACTGGGTAGACTAACTGATACACGCAAATTCTAGACTAAATGATACACCCACAGGAAGTCTGTTGTTGAGCCAGGACTTGACCCCAGTCTCTTGAGTCCGAAGCGAGTGCTTTATCCACTAATCCAATAGTTTGGCTGAAAGCATAACAGGACTGATTCTTTATGCACAACAGTTATAATTTACTAACAAAAAATCCACAATATTAAGCTAGTAAAAGTTCATCTGTTAAAGCTTTAAAGAGTTGCAAGAAGATTTAACCACACAACTCCTAGTAAAATAAATAAGACTTATGAATCTAAATGTTATGCAACAATTGGAAAATTCAGGGTATATTATGTATGTCTGAAAGTCTATGTTTTGAATTTTAACTCTCTCAAAATTTAGTGGGATACATTAAAAACAGAAAAAGAAAAAAAGAGATTTAAAAGTACTTTTTAACTCCCACACCTGGGTCTCACTTCCCATTTTTGTGCTTTCACCATCACATTTTTTAAATGCTATTTCTATGGAATATCCACACAAACAGCAGGTAGAGAATTAATAATTAAGTATCCAATGCTGCAATGGAATTTGCTATAGCTAGTGATTGTGTCTGTACATAAATGCAGTGAAGAGAATGGGGCTCTGCAGAGCACACTGCAGGATTGGACCCAATTGAATATACACAAAGTGCTGTCAATTTCATTAAATAAATAAACCAAACAAAGCCAGGCAACATGTTATTTCCTTTATTTTTTAGTGATAATAAGTTTAGGTATTATTTGTGACAAGATTCGGTTAAAATAATCAGGCATGTATCTTATTTTTAAGTTGTTAATGTCTCTAACACTAACCTTAACTTTGGAGCATCAAAAGTTAACTTTTGTTCATCAAAAGGGCAATTTTTGTTTCACATCAAACTATACATATTCTCCTTGAACTATTAGTAGGTTTCCCCAAAACTAAACATAAAAAGACAACTGGCAGCATTAGAAGTGTCCAATTGCACTTAAAGTGCGTTTCAGGAAAGGAAGATTCTCACAATCCTAGCAAAAAAAATGGTGTCTAGTTTTAAGGTAAAGATCTGGCCCTGTAGTGATATTTACTACGAGATAAAGCTAGAAATATGGCTCTGGTCCTTTGTTCACATTTGAAGCAGCTACAAAAACAACAATTCACTATGTCTCCCATTCATATGCACTGAAAAGTACTTTAGAAAATGAATGCTATAAAAACCAATGGCATTCATTGCGCCACACAGAAAATACTCACGTTATGAACCAACACATATTTAGAATTTAAGTTTCAACTTAAAAATTCCAACTGATGAGGCACTCTTAGGATTTATTTAGAAATAAATTTTACATTGAGAAGCATATATACAAGCTCCTACAAACTGTTGGTGTAACCTTTCATATAAGATCTTGGCTCAAGAAAGGAACCAGCTCTGAATTACAATGTATTTATGTTGGGAGTCAATAATTCATGTATTTAAAGTGCAGGCTTACTGTTAAAAGGGAAATGAATAGCAAACCCAACTGTTGGTGACAAAACTGTCATCAAGAAACCTTATTGCATTCTAGGCCAGCAGAAACTCAAGTAGTGCCTTCTCCATGAGACGGGCAAACCAGAAGTTATAATAATCTAGTCAGGAGGGTACAGAATCATCTGTTAGAATTTCGGTATCTTGCAGAGAGCGCAATGGTAGAAGCCTGACACGGAAACAGTTTCACTGTTTGTCACAGATCTGATCGGGCTTCTCCTATCAATAGCCCACCAGACTGCAGTGAGTAGAATTCAGCCTTTGGACCCTGGGTGTTTTAAGTGTCTGGCAGGGGCACAACCAGAATTTTCCTAAGGTGGGAGCAGGTTACCTCACCCGCAATCCCCTCAAAATCTTCCCCCTCACCCAGGACTCTCCCTCTCACCTCCATCCTCTCAGGATCTTCCCTCCCCTCCAATCCCTGAAGGTTCTCCTCCCTCCCCCAGGATTCCCCATTCCAATAAACCTTCCCAGGAAGTGCCCCTCAGCAGCCAGAGCCCTGTGACAGGACTGAAGAATCTAGCTCCACACATCAGGCATCCAGCATGCAGGTGTGGCCCTCACCTTACAATGCCCTCTCCCACCCTGCCTCCTTCCTGGCCCTGACACCTCCGGACACGTGCCAGCACCTGCTGAGCTTGACATGCATGAGGGCAGTGGGTTGGCTCAGAAAATAGATTGAGATGAGTGCCTCAGCTCCCCCAAGCCCTACCACCTATGACAGCCCAGGGTTCTGGGAAGTAGGACTCAGGGTGTCCCAGTAAGTGGATCACAGCCACTGGTGAGAGAGACCAGCTGGGACCTCTCCCCAGTCCCCTTACCTTCCACCAGAGAGACTGGGAACAGCTGGAACTTCTCCCTCTCATCCCCTTCCTCCCTATGGCCAAGGCAGGGCTAGGCCCCTTGTCCATCCCACTCTCCACTGAGCCCCTGGCTTACAGAGTCTGACAAAGCCCAGCCACTCTCCCAGTCTTGGGGTCTACAGAAATACTCCTGGAATGCAGACTCTCTGTCTTGTGCCCCCTCTGGCCTGAGAGCTGCAACCAGTGCTGACTCCTCAGATTCCTCCCATATTTTAAATAAACCCTCTTCCAGAATCCCACCAAAGGTGTGAGCCATCTGGAGAACAGTTTAACTCCCTCAAGGGGCCATGTGGTAGGTGTAGCATGTAACACAGACATACACTGCACAGAGTTCTACAACGCTATTGCTCTATACTTAATCACATGAGAAATGCACAGATGCATACAGAAATAATAAACTCTACTACATTTCCCCTCACTCAAGTTCACCTTTCCCTTGGGAGACAGATAGGCAGGCAGGCCTCCCCCCACCACTGCCATCCAGTGCCTGCAAGAACTTCCCTTATATGAAGCTGGTGAAAAACAATCAAACAAAGAGATCAAACAAAGCCATTTTAGCTCCTTTATAACCTTCCAATACCTTAGTCAAGTGAGATCCTGGTCAGCCGAAACAGGCGACCACAGAGTCCTCCCAGGTGGCTTGGTAGTTAGGCAACCTTTCCCCTGCTAAACCAGCTCCTCAGGGAAGAGACTTCATTTCAATGGTTGAGCACTTAAATCAATGCCTCTCTTTTGTTAGCCCTCTGCCATCCACCTTTCGTAATTCCAGTTCAACATGGAGGCAAACAGATAATAGAGAACTGCTACACTTCAAAATGGAGTGTGAAGCTTCTTAAAGAAATATACAGAGTTCATAATCTCACGCAGAATTCATAAATTGTACAGATTCCTCAAAATCATCTCATTGCTGTGACCAGAATTAAGACCACAGCAAACCCTTGTAAGAGTGCTTATTTTCCCTCCACAGAAATGGTATACCAGTACACAGCTAGAACGTCTCAATGTGATTGTTGACTGAGAAGCTAATTTAGATTATAATAGTAGCAAATAAATAAACAAAAAAAACCCCACAACATTAAAAAGCCCTTTAAATAAATGTATCAAACAAAATGACTGCTTCTTTTTTCACCGGAAAATGAGGATCTGTGTGTGATAAAGCATTTATAAATGTCAGCTTTCACTAACAGTTACTACACATGGAATCTAGACACTATAGTATTTTCCTTTCCTGAGAATAGGAAGTAACACCAGTATTTCAGATGCTGTGTTATAGTACCTGTTGAAATTTTACTGGAGACCACTAAATTACAGTATTTTCTGAATATCTTAAAATATTGATTAAGTATCCATATTGTCTAATTGTAAGTTTAGGGTTAAGTCTTTACCACCCTCAGACACATTTGACAATATCTAGAATTGGGATGATAATCTATTTGAAATATTCATTCTTACCACTTGTCATTGACACATATGGGGGAAGCTCTGCTTTTCTATCTGTCATAAGGGATGCTTATTTACCTTAAACTAATGTTGGGAAAGTGATTTGTTGCCTTTCTATGTAAAGTGTTATATAAGTGCAAAGTATTAAAAAATCAATCAATCATTTACACATAGGATGGCCTATCATTAGAAAGGGCAAAGTCTCCAGTTAAATCAAGCAGACACATTTAAGCATGACAAAGATTCTGTCCATGCTACAAATATTATTTAGGCAAGCCCATTACAACACTGTTCCACATGTATATGGCTTCAACTGAGCTACAGAAGATAGTTAGACTACAAGCTGTAACACAGGTCCCCAAGACTGGGTTGTATTTGTATCTTTTAGAGGCCCTAGCCCTTATGGAAAAATACCTGTTTTTCTATATACATTCTGCCTTATTTCAAAGGTCTAATAGAAAGTGGACTCCTTATCGACATCTCCAATGCTTTTAGGACTTGTGTACACTTGAAACACTATAGCTTTAGTTGCACTGCTGTAGTTCTCCTATGGGTGTAGGTAATCCATCTCCCTGAGAGGTGGTAGCTAGGTTGATAGAATAATTCCTCCATCAACCTAGTGCCGTCTACACAGGGACTTGGGTCGGCTTAACTACATCGCTCAGGAGGATGGACGTAGCTGAGTCAAACTTATTTTCTAGTGCAGACCAGCCCTAAGACCCATTCCATTTCTCATGTATACTGTTATCCCTTTTACAGATGCCAGAGACAATTTATTTCACCCAGGAGATCATTTCTCAGTATTTGCCACCCCTTTAATTATTCTTGTACAGTATTTGTAATATAGTCCCACAAAAACTATTAGATTACCCTTGCCTTTTTGTCTAGGGAACCTATGATGTTTGTACCGACTTCATGACAGAATTTATCATATTGAGGGGATGGGAGGGGACATAGGATTAAAGTGAACCTCCTGAATCAGCTATCTTCATTTTGGCTGAGATCAACGATTCAGAAGTCTTGGTTTACTTTGAAAAGTGATCTTTCCCATCTCCTGGTATGTGAATACACATTATGAAATAGAAATAAATGTTCTGTCGCAAGAAAACCTGATTAGATCTTGTATGGTAGATTCAAGTGGGGTAACAATCAAAGCTGATGTGCCCTTCAGTTGGTTGCACACATTCTTCTCCAATACTTTTTATTTCCCTGCAATATTTACAGTGAAAGAAACAAAATCAAACTGGATTTATACTGACATGGCGAAGAAACAATCTGAACTACCATTTTGGTAACAACTGAGAGCAAAGACCTTTGATCCAAGATAAGCTCCCACTTCTGTCTGCCAGACAGCTACCCTTATATAGCTCCTTCTGACTGACCTACAGAATCCAGGCCTGTCTCACTATCTTTCTCAAAACACCCATGCAGCAAGAGGTTCAGAACAATGTAGAATTAACTTCCTGTTTGCCAGTGACCAAACAAGGCCCCTGCACACTGTCCTGGAGTATTTCTGGTATCTCTGGATTCTTTGTCTCAATGTATTGTAAACCAGCCCATCTGCAAAAGTCAGGATTGAATAAATCTAAATCATCAAACAAAGGAATAACATATCACATTAAATGACTCCCAAGATAAACACAAAAATATTTTTAAGCTTCAGGTGAAAATCTACATTGTTTATCAATATCTCTGCCTTTTAAAACACAAGATAATAAATATGCAAACGGCAGATTGAATCAAAGGGAATGGATTACCACAGTGAGCTGTTTGCTGACAAGGGACCCAGATTTGCATATTGGTGCATTTTATATAGTTGATTCCATTTGGGTTGTATGTACATCACCTCTTAGAAAAAACAACAACACATAAATGTTTCTCCTCTAGTTGGGTAGACCCTTCACAAATGACCATTGCCAGGAAAACTTTGGAATTTATCTTCATCTCAACCCTTATCTCCAGCCCAAAATTAAGTGGATGAACAAAATCCTTGCATTTAGTGAGGCTTTTCAAATGTGGCATTTTATCAGAGTAATGATGGTTGTGATTAAATATTCAGGTCATTTCACTTAAGTAAACTTTCTACTGGATGCATCACTGAAGTCAAACTCTCTGAACAGTAAAACAATTATAAGAAACAACTAAACACAACCACTGGTTTATCTGAAAGGATTAAAAGTACAAATGGTATTTTGATTCTGGACAATGAGTGACACAAGACAAAAAGTAGTGTTAATTATATGGCCAAAATTTCTTATGGACAGGACTCTAGTTCTGTCTATGTCAGCAACCAAGTAGTCCTAGCTATTTCCAAGATGAATTTCTTAAGAGATGAACATTTCCTCAGATTGGATCTTGGGAGTCCTTATAGCAAAATATTGGAAAACAGTATGAAGACAAAACCAAATATATGTATGTATGTAACAAATAACTAAAGTATTTATGCTAGAAATACTACTGTTTCCAACATTAAGCACACATCTAAATATGGCACTTCTTCAATGAACCTTTCTAGTACAAATCTAATTCTGCTGTTGAACAAAATTCTGTGGCTATTACTTTTTCACACTAACCTTAAACTGCATAAAATAACATCAATGGATAAGTCAGTAAAGCTGATACGCCTACAATAGTGAACTGAGTTTTGTGTTTTCAAGAATATAAATAGACACACAACAATCCTATTGATGCATCTGACAAAGTGGGTTTCTGCCCAAATAAATTTGTTAGTCTTTAAGGTTCCACAGGACTCTCATTGTTTTACTAAAAACAGACTAACATGACTACCCCTCTGGAATACAATCCTATTGATATTCATAACAATATATTCTGGGTTCTCCTTCGACATCCTCAAATGTTACAATTTTCTTGCAATGAGACTCTGCAATTCCCTCATTTATATACAGAATAATATACAGAAGAGTCAATAAAAGATTCCTTGAGGGAAAACATTGCAAAGAAAATGTTTATTTTACTGTAAACACTAGTTAACACTCCTCCAACATTAATAGAGCAAGTCTTATGTGTAAAAGGGAAAGAAGTTTCATTTTACTTCTGCCTCCTCTGTAAAGCCTTAATTTAAATTTTAACAGCGTAGTCAATGAGAGATGCAATGCAGATGTTCACCATTCCTCAGATTTGGCCCATAAAAACTAGAGACTGGAAAATACCTCTTGGATTATTTGTCCACCTCCCTGCCAGTACACAAATGTTCCTTACAATATAATAAATGACTGGACCCTACTCATTTGTTAGCCTGTGCCCCAAATAGTTGGTTTCTTTTAAATCAAAATGTAAAGAATCACAAATAAAGAGACTCCAATCCTGCAAAGAGGATCATGTGGTGGGCTAAGAGCAGTCACAGAGGTCTGCACACACAGTTCTTTTAACAGAATCAGGACTTTTGAGTGTAAGCTCTTCAGGGCAGTCTGTCTTTTCCTGTGTAGTGGTAGAGTGCATAGTACATCCTGATCCAGATCCTAATTTGGATCTTTGGGTGCTACTGAAATGTAAACACATAGAAATGTGAAAAATACTGCAGTGATGGGGGCTATAGAAGTACTTACAATCTATCTAAGTGCTATCTCTAAAGGTAGATGGTACTCAGCTGTGCATTTCGCTGTTTAGAAATGTGCAATCAGCACAGAATGCAGGTGGCCTCTGCTCTGTCGTTCTCCAGGACTGGTACTTCATTTTCTCTTTCACTTAACAGTGTCCCTTTTCTAGTCTTTTGGGGATGTGGCTCTGCCATACATTTTAATAAACTAGAATTAACCCTTTGACTCTCAGGGCAAGAGCAGCCAACATTAACACATTTTGCATGATCATATTACTTATCCTCCCAGTGTCAAAGGATTAAAGGTTTTCTTGAGTATATAAAATATAAACTCAGCTAGCCTTTAGAGGCACTATAAACTTGAAAATCACATTTCTGGCTGAAAACAGTATACTTGCTGTAGTTACAAAGAATACTAATAGTTACTATAACCTAGAGAAGTTAGAGAACAGTATATTTTCAGCTGGTTTTTTTTCCAAGTTAGTATATGCTTTTGATTGCATTCTGCATAAGGTCAGTTTTGCTGTTCCCCTATGTGATCAGATAGGTGAAATTACAAGATCAGGCCTATGCAGAAGTTCCCCTGCACCACTGCTGAGTCCGATGACTTTTTTGGAGAAGCAAAGAACTGTTCTGAAACTCTGACCCAAAATACTGAAGCCAGCTCTGAATTCACATTTTCAACCCCCTCTGAGACTAGAACTGAGATTCCTTCTGCCTACCAGTTGGTTGCCCCTGCTGCTGCCAGGACCACAAGAAGTTGTTACAAGGGGAACATATTTTGTGTCTTTCCACCAGCACTGCTAGGTGTTGGACTACATGAAGAGTTAGTTCACAGTAAGCTGGAATGTAGATCTACAGTTCTCTAGCATGCCACACACTAAGTCAACATGTGGACCCTGCTTCCATGCACTAAAAGTTCAGAAATGCTACTGTTGTTGAAGTGCATGTGGGATACACAAAATAGTCTCCTTACCTCAGCCCCACACCTCTAGTAACACATGTGGTAAGAGAAGGAGTCATGTCCTTAGCCTCTTCTCTCCCCTAGTCTTGAGCAGGGTCCAGATTTGGCTGGCACTATATGTATTCTACTGCCATCTCTGCCACACCTAGCAGAGAGCAGTGAGAGATGACCTTACATTTGTACAAACAGCACTTCTACTGGCCACAAATACTGAAAAACAGAATTCATCCCCTATACCTGTAAAATGAATTATACTACACTGAGGCATTTTGCCTCTAAAAGGAAATTAGAAACACAACTGAAGACTGAATTCATAGAGACCACACTCAAAATGTTTGAGCAAGCAAGCTCAGATGCAACGTGGATAAAAATTGAGTTAATTTTACGTGAGACACTTCATTAGGGCCCTATTTCAAAATACCCAACACTTCAGCACATTTTTTGGTACTTGGTGGAAACTACAAAAACCTATATATGAACTGTGTTAACTCTTATCTGTATTTTCTTTACTCAGACATTACAGTAATAGTGAGTTGTCAGCTTCTGGATGCATGCAAACATAATTACATGAATCTACCCATTTTCATTTTATATTAGGTTCTTTTTAGAGGAAAAGATCATCAGTTTCACTCCTGAAACAGTACTTAAAAGAGAAATACAGAGGTATAATGCCTTAAGGAAAGGGTGAAATACTCAACTATATTAAAAGTGCTGCAGTCTGCAAGATGCGAATATGAAAAAAAAAGGGGGGAGGGGGAGTGCAGGCTGTCATGTTACTATTAGCAATGCGTTGACCATTGCATGAGGATCTAATCCTATTTTGTAAAGTGCCATTTTTCTTTGAACTCTGTTTTATTGCTTTACAGTAATAATTAAAAAGTCTTGGGATATATCAGACTGTTTGTGTTCATTAAATCAAGTGACGTGATGTAGGTGATGGACTGTGTGATGAAACTAAGATAAAAATTACTTTATGCACTGCTTCCCAAAATTATCCTCACTTCTTTAGCTTTCTCAATTAAAACTCAACAAGGATGTCAAATCAGAAGACACTTCAAACACCCTTGATTGCCTTTTGAAAAGCTATTCAGCTGGTGTGTTATGAGAGAAACATATTGTGATACACTGCTGAGCACACAACTCCACAACAGTCAGAAGTCTATAATCTTTCCCAGATCTGGTCCATTTAGCTTAAATTATTTTCTGCACTTTAAATGAAGTATTTTCCTCATTAACATTAGACTTTGTAAGTATTCAATTTTTTCTTGCGCATTTCTCTCACCTCATGTCCGGTACAATGACTTTTTTTATGCCTGTTTATATAAATTAGGATACATTCACAGTTAAATTAATGTCTGTGATTATTATTTACACCTGGGACTCAAAATGAGCTAGTACACCAACATGTTTTCAGTAGATTTATCATATTCTAGAGAAACATTCTACCAGGATATTATATCTATATATACACACACATCTATCTACATAATGTGTGGTCCTAACTGTTGAAAATATAACAAATCAGATCCAAATGTGAACTAAGCAAAGGGGGGAGGGGAGGTTTCCTGAGTCTAATGATAGGCAAACTGAAACAAAAGCTCTAAGAAATGGGTGAGCTGTTCTAAATGTTTCAGTGGTGCATTAATTCTGATGCATAATGACATCAAAACAAGATATTAATGTGAATAGTTATTTCGCTGCTGATCATTTCAGCAGGCATCTGCCCTAGCAGAATAAAGGGTCTGGAACCCAGTGGAAATTTTTCCAGTGCTGAGGTGTTCCTCAGGTGGCATATGGGCCGACTAGTCTATTCCAATAACTAATGAACATTTGGCAAAAGAAATGGCTTTGTGGAAAATTCAACACTGGTTCAAATTAGGGTGAGAGTTCACAGTACACATCCTCTGAGACCCTAAAGTAATCCTTCAATCTAGGAAGACTAGACTTTACATAGCTGATCTGTCTATGGCAAGAAAAAAAAAAGAGAGGGAAACGATATTAGTCTGACATTAACTGAACAAGATTGTAAAACTAAACCCACTTCCCATTCATCTGCCCATTAACTTACTCCGTCTCCAAGTGTCCATGAAAAAGATGGCAACTGTGAATTGTGCAAAGAAAGTTAACAAATCCAGATTATGTTAACAAGGGTTGGGGAATAAAGTCCAAACTGGCTTTCACAGAGAATGCCAGAGGTCAGGATTGGGCCCTAAAATGTTATCAAATATGAGAAGTTACAGTGTCTAATCTATCCATAATATATTATTATTATATGTATATTATATATACTCTCCCAAACATCATCATACTATATCTACACCTTACATGAGAACTTGTAAAGTGCGATAGCTTCCAGTACCATTGAACTAAGCTTCACATCCTGGAGTGGTAGATATTAGTGGTAGACCACCACCTATTAGTGATGAAGAAACTGAGGCAGAAGTTAAGTGACATGCCCAAGGACATAAGGAAAATCTGGTAGACTCAGTACTAGAATTCAGATTTCCCACCCTATCCCTTAACCACAAAGACCATCTTTGAGCGTTCTTGGCAACACAAGACTGTGAGTCACCTTCTTCCCCCTGCCTCCAGTGGTAGGAATCTTGCCTGTGGTGGCTGGGTGTCAACCCTGAAACACCACCAGCCTATCAACCTCTAAAGCTTTTCTCTTCACTATACCAGTGTTATACTTATACATGAAATAAACAGCAGGATCTTATTCAGGGGAACAAGGCAATACACCATGTTTATTGTGAATACAGAAATTCCAAAAAGCAATTGCACACGCACAGAGCTATGCAGGCAGAATATATTTACCAGCCTCTGAGTTGCTCAAGCTAGTACACTAGCCGGGTAGAATGAACATGAGAGTGGAGCCGGGCTCTCTGGGTCGTGAATCTGATGTTCCTGGATGGTTACGGAACGAACCCAAAGTTTCCATTTCTTGGCTCCATTTTTATAGGAGTCAGTCCCCATGTAAGTCTATGGATTTTGCCATGTCATGCTGGCTCTGCATTTGATGTGATTATTAATCGCTCTTGACGCTGCAGACATGACAGCTTTCTGTTATCCAGGAACAGGAACAAGACAAAGCGTAAAACAGGAACGGAAGGATGTTAACTCCTCTGTGTTCCAGGGTTATCTTGTTCCATGCTCTTCGGCCATCTGGGCTGTACTTTAAACAAAGCATCTTCCCTCCCTCCTGCTGCCATGGAGATTTAGGGCTGCCGCCTCTCCATCTCCTTATGTTTTACAAGCTCAAACTGTATTCACTCCTCAGTCACATAAACTAACTTTTTACTTCTAACAAAACATTCTCAAATTAACTAATTGGGATCACATTCCTACCAAATACTACATTCTAATAATCAAAGGAACTACAATCTTACAAAGAAAACAGATGCCAGGGTAAAATTAACCATCAATATGAATTCCACTGCCATTAACAGAGGCCTGTTTACAATGGATGTTCCTTGATTTACACAACAAATCTGTTCTTGATAGGCATCAGACACTTACATGATATAGCAAAAGGGCCTCAGAATGTTCCCAAACAAACATACATAAGTTCTGATTAACAACGGGTTCCAAGGTGTTACAGAACATTAAAGCAGGATGTTTCCCATGCATTTGTAAACACAATTACAGCCCTAGAATCCCAGGATACTAAGATGTTTAAGTGACAGCAAAATAGACAGCAGGATGTTAAGCTATCACTGTTGCTCTCATTTGTTAGAACTCAGTGTGTTAGGCCTCAGACAGCTCTTGCGCTCAGATATCAAACTATTGCTTTCGGCCTCCACCAGCCCTGTCTTCACCTTGCATGTTAACAATAGATACATCTGAGGTCCCCAAGTCCCTTTGAAGCATTCTCCTGTAATATCCAGCCCCTGACACCAATTATTCAGGGTATGTCAATTCTACATGCTACTTTCAGTGTCATGTATACATACAGTACATATTCACATAGCATATCTAGCATGGGTATAAATAGAAGTGTCACCAGTAAAGCATAATTTAGGCAAGCAGACCGAAGACACACCTGAAGGGTATGCGATTATACACCCTAGATGCTCTACTCTCCCAAGCCGTGAGTCCCCGTTTACACTGCTACTTTCCCCTCCACAGTAAAAGACACCCCCAGTGGAGAAAGGCTCTGGCAATTAGGAGGCAACGGGGAAAGACTTGGGCAGTTCCCTGTTGTGGGAAAGGCTTCTGCAGCAGGGGGAAAGAGGCAGCGGGGAAAGGCTCCACCAGCTCCCCACTGCTGGTTCCTTCCCATGCTATAGGAAAAGATTCATTCCAGCAGGGGGGAAAGCTCTTCCAGTTCCCCACTTTTGGGGCATTTCCCCTTTGCAGGGAAAGGCTCTGGCAGAGTGGAGGCAGCAGAGAAATACTCAGCCAGCATCTCACTGCAGACACCTTTCCCCACAGCAGGGAAAGATTCAGGTAAAGGAGAGTTAATGATCTCATGACACACAAACACAACTTGATTCATCAATTACAATTCAGTGAGACAACCTGTAGAAAACTTATGTTCCGATTTTAAACAGAATCAAAGAAGCAAGCTTTTCTTTTTTTTTTAAAGAGGTAAATATTTAAAAAAAAAAACCCACAAAATTTCTCAACATGTATTTTCAAGGTACACTCAAGTCTCCTCCCACACAGCTGTAGAAACCAAGAAGAAATTCTCAATCTCAAAATAAGAAAAGCACCTGAGGGAGAGGATGTTCAGTACAATCTCAGAGCTTCAGCCTCCTCAGTGTCTCATCTCTAGCTGCAGCAATCTTTGATGCTTCAGAGGAAGAAGGAAAAAAAATCCACAAATAAACAAACAAAGAAAAACCAGAATAAATCTGGGGAGTGGGGAGAAGGAAGGGAAGTGTCCCTCCTGACCCCTGCAGGTGGCCAGCTGAAGCCCTGCAGCCTGAGATTTTAGGAACATCAGACCTGAACCAGAAGTGACTACCTGACTCCCACCATCACAAACAACTCTGTCATATGACACCCTCATAATTTTGCTCTGCTCTTTCTTAGATCTAATTAAGATGTTTGCCCCACAACTATCTTCTAATATCTAGCCTGAATTTGTTCATGGCCAGTTTACATGCACTTGTTTTTGTGCCAACTTCGTACTTTAGCTTAAAGAGCTCTTCACCCTCTGTCTACCCCGAACTATTTATAGAGAACAATCATATCCCCTTCTCAGCCTCTCTTTTGTAGGCTAAACAAGCCAAACTCTTTCAGTCTCCTCTCGCAAGCTGAGCCCTCCATTCCCCAGAACATCCTTATAGATCTTCTCTTCACAGTTTCAGTTAGAATTCACCGTTCTTGAATATAGGTGATCAGGGAATTGTACACAGTATTCCAAAGGAGGTCTTATCAGTGCCTTATACAAAGGCATTACTACCTCTCTATCTCTAGTGGAAAATGCCTTGTCTGATACATCCTAGGATCACACATCCCTTTGTGGTAAATTACAGTTTCCTGAGGGGAAAAATAAATAAGATTTGCTTCATAAAATTAAACTCATTATCCACATTTGCAATTATCCCCCAAGTATGCCTGGAATTCATATTTGAAAATGACTTGCTTAGTAAAACCAGATTTACATGGTAGTATTTACAGAGGCGGTCATTTATTTTGTATACTATGTGCCAACAGATTGTACACTGATTGCTGACAAGTTTGAAAGCCAGTTTAATAAGCTTTCAGTAGGAACAGGAAGCACTACATTCATTAGTGTTCAACACATCCATAGTTACAACCATGTTTGCTATGGTATAAAATGACTGCACTTCCCAGAACTGTACTCAAGAATGTCATAATTCAATACTTCACTATTGATTAATGTCTATGCTGGAATAAATGAGACACACACTATGTATCAAATTAATTTAGATTCCTTTGGCTTTCATTTTGCTAGGTGATCATGATTCATCTCTATACAAAAGATAGGGGGTAGATTGATATTTTTAAGAAAGAAAAAGGGAGGAGATATGATTTGCAAAAGTGAGGAGTGGCAGTTCACATTTATCCCTACATGGGAGAGATTAAAAACCTTCATAGTTCATGCAATCTGATTCATTAAAAAGTATTTGGACCATTTCCACATCAAGGTCATCTCTTGATGATAAAACATGCCATGATTTTGCCATACTAAGAAACAATGCATTTCTATAATGTAATTATTGGGAACCATATTTACTTTTATGAGGGGTATCCAATTCTTCAAGGGTCATTTTGATACAGGAGTGTTTAGAAGAAAAAAAAATGAAAAATTTACCAAATAATGGAATGTGCGATTTAGTTGTCTTACCAGAGCAACCATATCACATACTGAGTAACACATTTATTAAGAAAAGGTAAAATGAAATAGTTTTTTTAATGGATAAAAGGCCAAAGTAAGATTTAACAAAATGAAAATGATTTAAGTTACAGTAAAACAACCAATATACAGTAGTGCCACATTCATGGAATATATATATAAAAGCACTTATTTATCTATTTTAATTGAAAACACTACTTAAAGATGATAGATTTCCTGTACATTTTCTCATTTTATGGGAAATGCTAAGTCAGATTCTGGTAGCTCTCCAGGCTTTAAAATAGTAGTGCGAAGAAGACCATATCTCCTAACTCGTTACTACATCCTGAAAAAGGTTATGTGGTCTGGGTGGAGTTTATAATGGGGACTATTAAGAAGTAGTAAAAGAGGAGACAGTTTGGAGAAAAAGGTGAGTGAGTGCACCTTAGAGGGATGCATATCTTGACTGATCCAAGATGGGCAAATGTTCTGTCCAGTTTTTATTTCCCAGGAATCAGTTGATTCATCTCTACTCAAGTGTCAACCTTTCATTTTCTAGGCCCACACAAAGAGAAAGTGGCAAAAACACAATCCGTATATCAATATTTGTATCAGTGTAAGGTGGGGAAAATCACTGACATTGTGCAAATAAGGGGTTATTCCAAATACACTGCAGGCTTAAATAATTTTTAGGAGCTCGTTTAGGAATAAGGTTTGATGTAAGTCACTCAATTAGGAGTGACTGAGGAGAACTAAGAACAATCTATAAAAAGCAGGGCACCCAAATTTCATGGGATGGGGAAGTACAGATAAGGAAAAGGAGGGCTGGTGTATGCATAAGGTGTCGGGTGTGGTCAGAACAAGAAGATTAAAGATGCTCCCTGGTTGGGCCAAAGACCCCAAGGGAAGGCCTCATTGGGAAGACCCCAGAAGGAGCCACCCCTTTATTGACAACTACCCATTGAGAGATCCAGCAGACTCTATATCATCTTTGGATATGAGAGTATGAATACAGCATTGGCTATTTCTTGGGCTCCCTCAGCTTGTGTAGATGTGAATGTAACTTATAACACAAGCACATTTTTTACTTGTTAACTGTGTTTGTGGTCACTGTATTCATTCCTGATGTGCTCCTAAGTCTCCCAATTTAAAAGAAGGTGGAAGTTACCCTTTATGATTATTGATCTGAAAACTGAAGCATCACAGAAACTAGGCTCACTTGCTATAGTTTAACCCAGGACTAGCCAGTCAATTTTAAATAGCAGCTACATACCATTAGTACCAAGAATTTGCTCCTGTTCCCATTTGAAGTCAATTTTAAAATTCCCATTGGCTTTAGTGGAAGCAAAATTAGACCCTAACATATTGGCATGTCAAGCCTTTTCTGTTGTAGATACAGCACACTTCAATGCATGACATTTACAATTTAATGGTAAATTTTCTCTAAAGAACAATGTTACATTTGTTTGAAAGGAGACTGCTATATAAAACATTGACTAAAAGAGTTGAATCAAAATAATATCTTCCCTAAAAATGTTTGCGAAATTGAAACTCAGCAAGGTGCCCTTGCGGCAATAAAGAAACTTATGAAATATCTCCTCCTCTACCCTACGTTATTTTACATTTCTTTTGTAGATTCATAACAAAACTGAAGTGCCTAATCCCATTCTGAAAAGAATGACTATACTTTCTAGTGGGGGCCGGGGGGGGAGGGGGAGGAAGAGGCATGGAGGAGAGATGCACAAAGGAAAATTCTTAGGGTCTGACACTGTGATGCTGTGTGCTCCACAACTCCAGTTGTGGTCATAAAGTCAGTCAAACAATAATATCAGCTGTCTTCTGCTCTATTCGTTTATCACTGTCCTTCCGGATTCTACCCCATCCTATTATAGGCACATCATCTTCAACAGGATATGCTAGGTTACTAATTCACTTTGAAGCAAGCACTGGCAGAGTTAACTGGGTTTGGCCATATTATCAGGATGAAAATGAATATGACACCGCTAAAGCAGGTGAGCATGAGTTGGTTTGGTCACTTCTTCTAGTGCAGTGGTTCTTAACCTTTCCAAACTACTGTACCCCTGAAGCCTGAGTCCCACCCCCACGGGGCTGAGGCATGTAACTTAGTTTCATGGCGCCCCTGTGGCTCCAGGCAATTGCCTTTCTTGCCACCCCCAATACCAGCTCTGCACTTGCGACCCCTCTGAAACCCCAGGTTAAGAAACACTGTTCTAGTGAGACTAGTTGGGAAGAAAGCCAAATCAACAAGAAGCCAGGAGCGGCAACTGCCTTGCTCACGGGAAACTTAATAAGCTTGGGGCCTAAAACATAATGTGAAACATTTCTACAGCCCAGATTCCTTTGTCAGATACTTGATCTGGTCATTTTAATTCACACATAATGTACAAGAAGCCCTTGAGGCATGCCTGAAGGTGAATGAAAACAGCAGATAAATAACCGTTAGGCAAGCAGAGGCAGAGATCATTGACAATATGTAGAATTTTAAGTTTTATCCATTTATTTGAATGCCTACAATTTGTTTTAAAATTCACTAAACTCAAATCTTCTAAGGAACTTAAATATGATGTCTGGAAGAAAAATAGCAAATATACCTTTTTCTTATTAAATGCCTGTCACCTTCAATATCAAAGCAAAATGTTGAATGGCTTCGCTGCTCAGATGTCAGGTGCTTTTTCAAAGTTAACATACAGTGCTTTGCAAATAATTTTATTTAGCCCCTTTTCCTGCTCACAGAATGCCCATGAGTAAATCAAAGATGCCTCAACTCTATTCATTGTTCTATTTTACACAATATCTACTTTTTTGGTAAAGTTCTTTAATTTACTCAGTAGCATGATCGCAGTTTTGTACCAATGCACAATCCTCAAGAAAGAAATTCGAGCAGCATTCATTAATTGTGATTGGTTACATGTCAGTCATATGGTATTGTTGCCCTCCTATGACTGGATGAATATAACTTTAATAGAAGGAGAGCTTAATGAGGGCCTCCTTAATGAGGGAAGGAGGGCCTTGGAACCTCTTGGAGTGAAGGAACAGTTTAAATCAAGCAAAGACAAACAGGATTAAGGGAATTTTAGAAAAAGTTGTAGGTGTAATATTACCATCATTTTTATAGATTTATACTCATTTTATAGAAGGCAATTGTGGTTGGGTTGGGTGAGATTGGAAGCAAAAGTAGATTTGTCCTGAAGAAAGACCCATTATAAAAATATAGATGGTTTGTCAGTGTATTACCACACACATGTAGCCTCCCTTAACTTTTTGTATTGTACAACCATGGCTTTGAACTGAATGGTCCACTGTTGGAAGGACTCTTCAGAAGAAGAGTTGATGACTTGACAGGCAGTCCTGCATGTGGAGCACTTGACAGATTGGTCCTAAAGTGTGTGGACTTTCTGCATCAAATCTTGGGGGAAATTACCATTTATATTATATTATATTTATTTGTGGTTGTAGAAAATGTGCAGTTACAAAAAACTTAGTTAGAGAAAAGTATTTGATGTTGAATATTTGTTGTGGCTGACCATCACAATTAATCTTCTGATATATTCTTAGTTCATACAGCCAATTATTCATTTGATAGCATTTATGTTTAGATTCTTTATGGTCACTATAAGGTTTTTTTATTTTAAAAGGCTTTAAAACTGGTGTTTTATTCACCAGTCCAATCTATCTTAGTGCCTAAACTTCGTTTTGCACCATTGCCTATTAATAGATTAACATCAGAGTTATTTATAATGAGTAAAAAGAAAGTCACACATAAAATACAGCATTAACACAGTTTCAACTGACTTGTGCTGATATAGAGTCATCTTAAAAAACCTTTTGAAATTTGTTCTGCTATTAATATTAGTTTTTATGTTGCTCCCCAGTTGTATACTATATATTGGAAGGTGCCTCATAAGCAGTTAAAGCATCAGGGTTGGCTTCTCTGCTCCTTTTACCAGGGTTTACAGCTCTGCAGTGAAAAGTTTTAAACTAAGCAACAATTTTTAATTATTTTCTTTAATATATTTTCCAATCAATGAATAGTATATGACTAGTATATGACTTTCATATGATTTCCTAAATAAATATTACACAGTGATTTTCTCTTATGTAAGTAAGGCCCTCTCTTTTGGAATTTTTCAAGATTTGTTTTATTTTGCCTTTATTGTTGGTATTTTAATAGTTCTATGTATACATAATAGTTTCATTTTTTTTGTAAGAACATTTATTGTGTAATTTAAACACCTCCATATAGCCTATTAACATGTCACAATGAATGGCTTTTAAATAAACTCCAATTGATATCACTATTAAAGACAGGATATGGCCCTTGTTTCATTTACTTTGCACAGCCCTGGCAGCAGATAGCGAGAAGAAAGTTGACTTAATCAGTATGAGATTCACCAGATACATACGGGGGAGCCAAGGTGGGGGAGAAAGGCTGTTGCTTGTACACCGCTGCACTCTAGCAATCTTCAGCTGCTGAAACAGCCCTTTACATGTTGTTGCAGCTGGGTAAAACTTAGAACATCCCAGAGCCTGACTGCCTCAGGAACAAGTGGTCATCAATATTGCATACAACCACCTTTGCCATTCTCCCCCTGAAGTTCCTGATTTCTTAGATTCTATGGCCAGAAGAGACCATTGTGCTATCTAGTCTGACCTGCTGTATACCACAGGACATAGAACTTCCCCAAAGTAATTCCTAGAGCACATATTTTAGAAAGCATCTAATCTTGATTTAAGGTTGAATGCTGCTCAGTCACATCTGAGGAAGGGGCTCTTTGTTTTCAGACTCTCCTTCTCCAAGAGCTACAACATTTAAGCAGAATAGTGTGAACAAAACCAAAAGCTTCCATCTTTACTCTCATTTATCTCACTTTCATCTCTTTTAGATTAAACAAAAGATTATTGTGACTATAGAAGAAATTTTATAAAACCAAGACAAAAATATTAAAGAGCCAAATGATGTGGTGTGATTACAAATGGGGAGTAAGTTCTGAAAACTGAAAATATATCTGAAAAAATAGTCTGTTAAATGTTTTCTTCTAAAAGTGAGGGGAAATGGGTGGAAGAAGACGACCAGAGGGGAGCGAGTTCCATTGTCTGAACATGGTGAACTGAACAATAGAGATGGGTTTGAGAATCAAAATCCAGATATGTATTTCAAATTCTCTAATATTTGAGGCATGTGGAACTGATGTGGAACTTTTGATTGGCTTGTTATATAGTTAAATACCAGGTATATGTCAGGGCATTTGGATGTATCTTTAAACCCATCTTGAACCCCAGAAAAAATGTGTTTTCATTTAGGAATTGCAAAAAATAAAAAGGTTGACACAAAATATCAATATTCATGTTTCTTCACAAAGTTCCTTTTCTCAGTTATGGCTTTGCTTGGTGTGTTGCTAAAGTTAATTGGCATGTTTACTTTGCAGAGCAAACAGATGTGTGTAAAACACAAACACTACCAATCTGATTTATAAGTAACATTTCCATACCAGACAATCTCTATTTTTATACAACAAATCAAGCTGTTGAAACATCCAAATTGTGACTCCACATATCCATCACGAGTTGCTCTTTATATAAACTAGGCTTCTAAGTTAGTATCTGAGTGATAGCTACATATGTTGCTTCTCAAATCTTCAATTGTGAAGATAATATTCAAAAAGAAGATTTTCAAAGGCACAAAGAATAGTTAGGCACCTAGTTCCCCTTCAATGGACTCGCACCTGCTCTGATTTTTCTGGCATTGAAAATGACCACCCTTTGAATTCTCATGGACAATAACTAAAACAGTTCTAGTAATTCAAATAGGCATTCACTTCAAGTATTTTCTTGAAGCTGAGGAGTAGGGCAGTGTTTGGTGGAGAAGAATCAAGCAATTATTTATTACTTTCAAATTTATAAAACCAACAGTCAGGGAAGGAGGACAAGGTCATTGCTAGAAAGCACACAGACACCCGTGCTTCAGCAACAGCCTGAAGGCAGCAAAGATGTTTATTTTCAATAAGATCGGATCCTCTATGAGACTCCACTTTTTAGTGCACAGGTAGTGCAAACAAATTGGAGATTGGCCAAACCCCCCTAAGTGGGGATTCCTCAGCCATTATAGACCTTTCAGAGCTGGTTCCATGCCTCCTGGTGTGGGGGTGTTATTTGGGGCAGGGAGGAGACATGTCTGGATCATGATATGCTCCAATAATTTCCAGCTGGCTAATACTCTCTCATGAACCATTGCCAGCTGGTGGTACATGTAGGCCTATCTTAAAATGAGTATCTTGACATAAGTAGGGCCTCATTTCTAAGTGGCCATAATTTGAAAAGTGAATTGAAGATTAAATTGTAAATAAGGCATAACAAGCATTAGGGTGGAGTCAGTGTAGCTAAGATAAGGAGGAACACGCTGGTACTAGGGACGATGGACAAGATATACCTGGAATGTAGAGATCAGGTTATACATGAACACCACATCAACAGAACATGCTGTACAGGAATTGGTTCCTGAAAAGTAACTAAGCCAATCATGAAGCATGTGATGCAATATATAGTCAGCAAGGTAGGTGTTATGTACATCTTTACTAAGGAAAAGTTTTGTTGTGTAACTTTGGAGTTGTGATGTACCTTGCATCCATTCACCTGTGTTTGAGCCTGGCGAGCATTGTGTAGTGTTGCTGTATGCCAAATAAAGGTAGCTGGGTGATGAATCCCAGAATCAAACTGAGTTTTGGGGACCCAAGTGGAAGAGGACCTTAGTTAGAGAAAACTAATCTTTTTTTTCCAGCATTGATTGATTTTTAAAGTTATTTATGTATTTTGGTAGGAAGTGAACTTTGTTTCAATCTGAAGATCAGTGGTGGTCAAAAGTCTTCTTTTCTTAACGATATATAATTAAATATTTAGCAACTACTCTTCTAGTTTATTTTTGTTTATTTTTTCTATAGTATATACTTTAGAACAGCGGTTCTCAACCTTCCCCCCCCGCTCCCGCCCCCCGAGTACCACTCGGGAAAAAAAGTGGGGGGGGGGGACTTTCAGCAGCGGCAGGGTTTCTCGGCGGGGGAAACAATGCCCTCCGCCGGAACCCTGCCGCCGTTTGCCCCTTTTCGGCGACAGGGTTTCGCCGGGGGGGGGGTGTTGAAAACCGCTGCTTTAGAATCTAGTTAATTTATCAGTAGAAAACTGTCAAAGTACTGGACAGTTTTAAATTTTCAGTTGAGCCTTGATAATTATCCACATATGAAAAAGCTACTATCAAATTATACTAAAGAGCTGGTTTAAACAACCCAAAAACAAAGAAATGAGAAATTAGACCTAACACCTGCAATTAACTCTGTGCAGGTGCACCTTGCAGCTACCCAGTGTGGCAACTGGCTTATAAAATGCACAAGGGTCTGCTCATTCAGAGCCAGTTACAATATTAAGGCCACAGTGCTGAAACTCTGCCCTTAAATCAGCCCTGCTATGCCTAGGAAATACAATTCATACGTTGTTGTATTTAACATATACACTGGCTTCAGTAAAACTACTCCTGTTTTTACGGTGGTGTGATATTATCATTTGATTTCAGCATCAAATCTGACCTACTGGAATTTTTTCAGTTTAACAGAGACTGCAAAAATTTTGGAGCATCTGTGGATGCTTTTCCTTATAATATTAATTTAAGAAAATATTTTTAGTAAGTTTTAAAATTTTCTTAAAGTGGTCATTTCTTCCATTCCGATTCTAAATTATATTCTTATATTTTTCTTTAAAAGCTAATAAAGTGCAGTAATTCATAGTAGTTACTTTCTCTGATACAGCTGTTCCTCCGTATTAGGAGCAGTTGAATTTAACAATAAAACTCATCAATACACTTTTCTTGAAACAACCATTTAAATTCTATTCCACTAAATAGGTTTATTTTCTTGATTCTGGAGAGAGAAAGCCATAAAATCATTAAAATCAGAGCAGCTCTAAAGTTTAGAGCCAAAAATGAATTCCAAAGGTCAAAAGTTTTTTGATCTAAGATTTTGGTTTGGAGTGCTCTCTCTATCATATACCCAATGAGTAGGGAGAGATAATAAGTCTTTATTCCCATTAAATAAATAAATAGATTTAAGACCAGAAGGTATCACTGTGATCATCCAATCTGATCTCTTTGATAACACAAGCCATAGAATTTCACCCAATAATTCCTGCTTCAAGTCTCATAGCTTGTAGTAGAACTTTGAATAAATAAATAATTATCTATTCTTAAAAGTAATATATTTTTTAAAATGAACTGGTGAATAAAGCCATTTTTTATTGAGGGGAATTCAAAGATCCAAATTAATGATAGTTTTCAAGTTATACCTGTCCTTATATAATGTTTCTGTTGATGTCCAGTGATGATCCTGACTTCAGATTGATAAACTAAAGAATTAACTGTACCAATGTCACATCCCTTGCTAAATTATGCCAATTCTTATTTCCTTTCTTAGTTCTAGTGTAAAACATGATTCTGTTTTTACTGTTATTATTGTTATGATATATGCATCTGTAATAAAGAGAGATTCTTAACCAAGACTGAATCTTCCTCTGATGTACTTTTGCAGGCAGAAGGGGGAGCAGCCAAATTTGCTTTTCCTAGACAGACTGGAAGTTATTCTGGAGATTGGTCCATTCTTACAAGACCACTGCATAGACTTTAATATTTTCCATCATCCACTTTTCATAAAGGCCAGCGCAAACACTCTGGCAAGAGTTAACAAATTTACCAGTTTTGCAACTAGAACCCTCAAGCTGTGTGAGAAAAATTGTCAACAGATATAATGAAATTTAATAAAATACTAATCTTCTAAAATGAATCACATTTGGGTTTTACCAGCTTTGTTATGAATGAAGTGATGTCATCGAATTTGATGTTTTCTGGTTCTGGTAACATGTATGAAAACTGAGGCTAAGCTGGAAACTAAGTCTAAACTAGTTTTGCCATCACGGTAAAAGCCTTTCAGATGACACATACTGATTCTAAATATTTTCCACTCGTAAAGGCCTGTGTTCCACAAAAACACCGGAAAGATTTTGTATTGTGGGTGAGGGTTACTGAGAAACATTTTCCCTCATCCATTTTACTAGTAAGACCCTTTTGTGTTCTATGAATTGCACAATAAGTCCTTCTGAGAGTCTATGTGAAACAGCCTGCCAATGATACACTGGTTTAGTAATGTTTAGGTTTAAAACAGAGAGGTAACCACTGC
Source organism: Emydura macquarii macquarii (assembly GCF_026122565.2). NCBI lineage: Eukaryota > Metazoa > Chordata > Testudines > Chelidae > Emydura > Emydura macquarii. Next base: position 16,887,870 of record NW_027131527.1, on the reverse strand, counting down.
AGACTTCTGTATTACAAAGACTCGATTGATGTAATGAACCAGCACTACTGGTCAGAGATTGAATCTGAGATTGTCAGCACCAAAAACAAAGAACAATATCATTTATACTAAGCAAAAACTCTTTTATTCGTGACACTTTAGTAGTCTCTATAGTTGCTGGGACTAGTTACTGGTGAGAGCCATGCTCATATACACTAGCCCATTGTGTTTCATTTGTCCTCCATGTGTTGCCTTATGGCAGTACTTCTAAGGCAAACCAGAAAGTCTTGATAAACTTCCTCCTTTGTTGCCTGCTCCTGCTGTCATTGGAGTCAATGATTAAAATCCTATTAACTTCAGTGATGTAGGATGGGCCAGTAGAGTGCAGCAGATATTGTATGCCTTTATCTATCCGTGAAGGAACAGCCCCTTGACCTGTTTTTAGTCACTAAAAGTCTCTTACTTCCATCATTACTCTGAGATTGGAAAGGAACCCTGCCACAGGATGACATGGTGCTGGTAAGCAAGAAGGACCATTGATGGGTCTGAAAGAAGGACTACATGGGCAATCTTTTTGCCTGGCTTTGGGATAGCCATTCTAGCCACAGATTTAGGTAACTCTGGAGTTTTGCTCCTTGTGGAATGAATAATGTAAGGAGAGATCAGAGTTGTCTAACCTGGAGATGTCCAGGGGTCATGCAGGGCTTTTATCAACCATACCAGCCAGATTCCACATATATTCACTTGGGCACTGGTAATAAAGTATTATGTCTGCCCTTTCATTAGGACATGCATTTTCACACTTTACAAGGGAGAGCCCTGGGTCAATGACAGTAAGTTCCATTTATCCAATTTTTTGTGTTACTTCAAATAAGGGAGCACACTCAAGAAAGGCTCCAGAGGGCTGCAGCTTTCCCTTGGAACCAGCAGGGGAGGAACTGCTGCAGACCAAGAACAACTCCTCCATGCTGCCTGTTGAGATAGGCAGCACTTGAGGGGAGGGGGAAAGGTTGAGGGAATCAGTGAACAGGGGAGCAAAACTCTATTTCAAATGATCTCCTATGGCTAGAGTTACCATACATCCCATTTTGGCTGGGACAGTCCCCTTTTTAAGCTCTGTCCCAGATGTCATCTTTTTTTTTTTTGGCAAAACTGGGCATTTGTCCTGTTTGCTTTTGCCCTGGGGAGTGGAGGGGAGGGGTGCAGGGGAACGTTCGGGCAAGAGAAAATAGGACAAATGCCCAGTTTTGCCAAAAAAAAAAGTAATGATGTTAGCTGGTGCTGGTGGCAGGGCTCAGGTGAGGCTGGCCCAAACTGCCTGGCGTCACTGTTTACCCAGTGTCCTCTTTTCACTTTAGAGAAATATGGTCACCCTACCTATGGATTTCTTTTGTATGTAAAAATTAACTTGTGTACACTTCACATCATTCATAAGGCAAGGTGACAACCCATATACAAAAATAATGTGGCTTCATTTCCAGTTTACAAACTGCTATGGATATTATGTCATTCTTAAAATAAAGCTGGTAAATAGAAAAATCTTCACACTAAACTGAAGATTATATATGAATTAAATGGGGGTGAAGGGAAGGAGGGAATGAAATTCCATTTCACATGCATGGCCAATCTGTCCAGACAAATTCAGAGGGGTAGCCGTGTTAGTCTGTAACAATGGGGGACCTCACCCATTCTCACCTCCTACTCAGGGGTCGTCATTAGGTCTTAAGTACCAGACTCCACCTCCCCCATTGTTCGCAATGCACTTGGATATCTAGAAGATGTCTCTGTGTTACCTATTTTCTATATTACTCCATCTGAAGAAGAGAACTGAAGTCTCTCGAAAGCTTATGTCTGCAAATATTAAATTTGTTAGTCTTTAAAGTGCCACAGAACTCTTGTTGTTTTTGTCCAGATAAACTTTGTGAGGAATGGGTGCTTGAAATTAACCTTGCTAGAGTATTTGGCAATATTCACCATCATTCTCTCTCAAACTGCCTCTACCCAATGTTCTAAAAAGAAATAAAGAAGCATGAGGTAGAGTCTTATTTTGTAGATCTTGAAATTAACTAAGCCTCTTGGGTGATGATTAATGCGGATTAGCCCACCAAATGGTGCATTTCCTTTGAGATTTCAACTGATCTAGTGAGGATACAAGACAAATTAGTCAGACAAGCTAACTAAGATAGCTTCACAACGAATGACATGAGTAATTTCTCTGAATTTTCAATGTGTACTATTACTGAAAGCTAATTATGAATGTGATGTGATAAGATTTATTATACATGCAGTAGAGTACAAGATAGAGACTTTATTTAAAAGGACATGCACCAAATGAAAGCGTTCTGTTGCTCCTCTGTACATAAAGTACTGGGATTTTATAAACACTAATGAGTTTCCAGATATATTGTCTAATTGTATTTAATTATAAGTTGGTTTGGGTACATATTATCGATTGCAACCATCTAACAGACATCCATTTTGAAATATCAGATTTTTCCTTTTTTTCCCCTCTTATTATTCTGTTTTTAAAATGTTCAGTCCATTCAATTTTTTTCAGATATGCAACAAAATCTTCCAGTAAAAAAATAATTGAAAGACAAATTAAATACTCCTAAAGCATTATATCAATGAGAAGCATCTGATCACAAGGGGACAGTATCAAGTCACTTCAGCAGCATACAGAATCAGAAGATTATGCTTTCACACACAGAAGTAAAATTTATATGGGTAATTAAGACTTTATATACAATTCATCATTCTCTGTATGCTTTCATCTAAAGCGTAGAGAGAATACTAAACTAGAACTCAGAGTGTATTACAATCTCATACAAATATAGTATCTGTGTACTGTCCACAGTATGTGTGGGAGTATACTATATGGATATGTACGCATCTCCTTACAACATTTCTAGAATAGCTATGTATGTAAAAACATTAGGTCAATTTACCATTAACTTTACTGGGTGAAACTCCATTATAGTAAATACAACTGTACCCACATAAGTTGTCAGTGAATTCGATCCAATCTTTTTACTGCTGAAGTCAATTTGAGCAGAACTGAGCTCATAGTATATGAATTACGGCATTCCCAGAGAAACACGTTCTGCCATCTTTCCTCCAGTTGAGCAGTATCTTACTTCTCAAGTGATCTCATTAAGTTCTGTAGGACTACTCATGGAGAAAAGTGCTACTCAACATGAGTATGGGCAGCAGAATCTGCCCACAGAAATTCCAGAGAGGGCCTAATTCTTATTCTCAATGTATTCAACAAGACCATAAGCAGACCCCAAAGTTCAAAAGTTTAACACAAAATTAGAAATCATATAACCAGATCTAGATATCAGTCACAGATACTTTGGCTACAGAGTCAATATCCCAAAGGACAAGTGATACCACTAAACTGAACATTGTGTATGCACACCTATTATAATGACATTATCACTTATCTCCTTTAAAATAGGAATTAGACAGAAAGTTTACAAAATTATTGAACAGGAACAGAAAAAAAAAGTAAGAAAAAACTAGAGGGAAGGAGAGGTGAGGAGAAGAGTGTTTAGGAACTCTTCTTTCTGAGCTGTATGTTAAAAAATTAACACTTTTTACTGATTCCATAATGTTCTAAAAACGGATGCCAGATTTCATTAAACATTTCATGTTATCCTCCAGGCGGTATGTTAGTCATTTGTTAGTAACAATATCTGACAATGCTTGTATCCATTCTGTAGAGTGAGAGATGAAAACTTCCTCCAGCCTCTATGGATTTTTAAAAATATTTCAATTAATTTAGTTTAATCCAGTTATCTTCTCCTTTTGAAGGAGTATTGAAGGTTCCTGGTATGCTGGAATCCTATCATACGCATACTGGAAGTTAATAATTCAGTCCTCTTGTGTAACACTTGCTTACAGTAATTGTTTCCATGCATGTACAAAAATATGAATAAATGTTCCAAGATACATGGAACTACTCCATCATTAATTAGATGCTCTAAGCACAAGTTTGTTCATCCTCATAGGTGGCCAGTGCAATAGATTCAAGATGCTACATATGTTAAAGCCAGGAAGCTGTAGTTGCTCAGTACCTATGAAAATCAGGTCTTAGATGACTAGCACTGGGCCTCCAAAATTAGAACTTTTTGAAAATATATATTTTATGGCCTCTATCACATGACAAGGATCAATATTCACTAACTTCAATAGCTACTAATATGGGTACTGCTTGTTGCTGAGCGCCATCGTGCAGTTAAGTGCAGTTTTATACCGACGGCCATTTCAGTTGTACAATTGATCAAGAAAAGGTTTCCAAGATTTTTTTCTTTATGTAGGATGTATTTTTTCAGCTCCCCTCTTTTTCCCCAAAATTATTGGCTGTTCCCCTTCAAAAATAAAAACACACAACAAAAACTCAAAGAATTCACCTTTCGACAAAGGTCAGGAATGGAAACTTTCAGGCTAAAAGATGAGAAAGCATCGATTTATAATGGAAATTCTCATGCAGTCAAAACTATAGTGGTTAGTGACCAACAACACATTATTGTAAAGGGAAATTTAAGCTGTCATATGTAATAGTCGTTCACAAAAAGTGTGTTCATCAGGAATTACAGTAGTTCATGCAGAATTCCCTGGGGATGGATAACTGAGTTTGTGTCTTGGGAAGTTTCTGATCGTGTGAGTCATAACTTCATCTCTTTCAGATTGTCTGTTGCAAATACCTGACCATTCCCAAAACCTTATGGCTCCTAAATCCCATCCCCAGCAGGAACTTTGCCCACTGCCTATGAAAGCTTTTGAAAGTCACTGCACATAATAACAATGTTGCCAGTTGTAACAGTTCCAGGAAGCAGCACAGCCAGCATTGGGTTCCATGATAACTGCATTCTCTAAACTGTCAGTCGAGGTCTCAGCTGAAACAGCAGGTGTGCAGTCTGAGACAGCTCTGCTTTCTTACCAAACTTTACCTATATCCATGCCAGCCATGACAAATGTCTGTAGCATATAGTAGACATGATGGCACTGGAAATGCTGTTACAGGCAGCAATTTGTAGGAGCTAGTGATTAAATACCGAAAGGACCTTCTGTGTTTTTTCCAGCAGAGAGGAAGATTTCTAACCTTGTATGGATTCCAAGAATATCAGTACATGTTTTTGAAGTTTCAGTGCACATTTCTCCATCACTGCACACATCTGACAAAAGAACAGTAGCCTCATTTTGATTTCATTTACATCAATGTAAATCTGGAGTAAATCAAGGAAAGTTACTGGAATGATCTTAGTAAAAATTATTATAAATGAGACTAGAATTAGGCCCAAGATTTCAACAGGGCTTCTGCCTGACTACCTGAGAGCACAATTGAGCCCTGTTTGTTCAGAACAGTCAGATACCTGATGAGAGTGTCCAAAACAGCAACAGTTATTGTAAAATGATTTGCACTACTATGATGATGCATGCACTACAAAATACCAACAGTTCTTGATTTCTTCCTTTATCCCACAATAGGCCATAACCTGTCCTGGTTATATTCCTAGCAAAACTACAACTCCCTCTTCTCCTTCTGACCTCTTCATCAGATATCTTTCCTCCTCAATTTCAAACCCTCCAATAAACTCTCTTTTCAGCCTATCCAGTCTTAAATTCTGAAGGTGCTGTTGTAGGGCTCAGTCACTCAAATAGCTTTTCTAACTGGCCCCTGACCACAACTAAATCCAAATATTGTCCCTTGGGACTGCTTGTACAGGCTTTTAATATAGTGGTGGCCAGGAACAAAGAGAGTAGCTGCCAGAACTTCTGAGCACTTATGATGGTATCTAAAAAGTACTGTGAAGACTAGGTCATAGAGAAGCGTCTTTCTGAAAAGTTAAGGGATATTGTGAGACATTTATTTTCCTATCTACATATATATTACTGTACTTAACCCCCTCCTTACACACATACACCATGCTTATCTATCCATATAAATGTGTTGCATCATATATTTTAGTGGGGTTTGTTTGCCGTTTAGGAACCCATTAATTTTGCTTCTTTTAGTATCACACCCCCCCAAATTCAAAGACAAATCTCAAATAAAAACAGTTCACTTACTCAGGCCTGTTGCAAAACTGATGAGCTTCCATATTTTTGCAAGAACAATAAGTCCAATCAGTTTCAAAACTAAAGGCCTGGCCACAAAATAATCATTTCTGATCAAATCACTTAATCGCAGCTCAATCAAAACAACTCATCAAAAGCTTTCACAAACCTTGCCTAGTTTTGCACAGTTGGCAGACGGAGAGATTAGACAAGTCAAATAGGAGACTAGATATTGTGATATATATTGTAGAATACAAGGCTTTTAATATATGATCCTGCTAAATTTGGAAAAACAGGAAAGAATAAATTAGTAATAAGTTGTCTTATTGGGTTACTGATCGTTGTCCATGGAGTTGAGGAGTAATTTTGTCTTATTAAGGAAGGGATACTGTGCCATTTCTGCCTTCTTCTGCTCAATGAGTAAAGGTCAGGTGGTCATATATCATGTAGTTAAATTCTCAAGATTGGAAGAAGGGCACATTGGTGGGCTTTAGTCCTTCTTGTCTTCTTATTCTGTTTTTATTAATTTTGTGGGCAATATGTACCACTCTAGAGTAGAATTTAAAAATTAGGTCTCTTGGTTTTCATCTTGGATGCTGGAAGACATTTTCACGTTTGAATTTTATGATACTTGATTCTGCTATCACTGTCATCAAGTCTTATTCAATATTTCTGATATCTGCTGAATTCTCCCTCTCCTATATCAATTGGTCTCACACTTCAGTGTATTGTTTCTATTTGAATTGAGGGAGGAGGAGTGTTTTAAAAAATGATTAACTTTTTTTGTAATTATAAATATTTTCACTTGAAAGGAAATTACAGTATCTTGAGTTAATATGGAGATAAATAATAATGGGGAAATGAACACATTGTATTGAATTGTTATGCAAATGTATTTAAATTAATAAATAATTGATGAATTTGTTATAATTATATTAAGACAAAAGTTGAAATTCAGGTTCCTGTGGGGAAAATCATTATTTAGCTTTAGCCTAAGAACATAAGTAGGCTGATGCCCAAGAGTCTTCCAAGCGCTCAGTGATATTTTTTCAAATGAGCAATACTGAGTCATGATAACAATATGCATCTTTATAAAATAGGATTTGCCATTCTTGATCAATCTCTCCATCCTGCCTGGAAGCAACCAATACCTTATGTTCAGAGGAAGGCGAAACTCAGCAATTATGCAAGGTGTACATGAAGAAAACATTTCCTTCCTTGCTATGAGAGATGATCAAATGAATCCAAAAGCCTGTATTGCAACTGCCTTTATAATTTTTGTATGCTTAATTGGTAATGATTGGTAAGGGTGAAGTCAGTCTTTTTAAACATGGCCATTTAAACAGTTAAAATTATCCTAACATTATTATTTGTATAGTGCCATAGGTGAACGTAGTGCTTTAAAAACAGATAAGAGGTAAAGCATCTTAGACAAAGAACATTTACAGTGGAATAAACACAGAGTAACATGCCTGTTTTATAAATAGCACATTATGTCTGAATTGTTTTTTCCATAATTTGAATGTACTATGTGAAATAATTATGATCAGAAGTATTATACAGTTATAATAAATAAAATAAATAAGAATAATTTGCACTTAAGTAGCACTTAGCATGTCAAGGACCTCAAAGCATTTCATATTCATGCATCTCTAAAACACACTTCAACTCTTTTCTTTTTACATCTTCCTATAAATGTGCTCCATCTAAACCCTACTTTATAATTATTAAATATGACAGATAAAAAATACACAATCAGAATCTGAAGACTCTAATTTCAATCATGCCTTAGAGGAAAATCCTGCTCTGTTACACATACAGCACACTAGGAGTGAGTGGGTGGCTGGAAGTGGGTATAGGGAAATTCTTCTCTTTGTTTTCTCTGTAAACAACAGGATAAAATGTTGCCTTATCACGGGATAGTGCTAGGAAGTGGGACCATCTACTATGGCAGCTGGAGTATCCTGGCCCCACCTGGGCATAGAGAAACCGAATAGGGGACACGTGACCAGCAGCACAGGCTAGTGAAGTATACTCTGCTACTTTTTAAACCAGTGACAAGGTGCACTCTAAGTATAGGCACTCTGCTATCAGAGTTGTCATACCCAGATGTTGAATGAGTGTTCTAGTGCTGTATACACACAAAGAACTCATGGATTCCAAATAATACAGCTCCTTTATAGGACAGGATAGGAATTTGCCTCTAATCTGGCGTACTTTAATTGAGCTATTTGGCTTTCTTCTTAGATATACAGTATATTACAGCTACCTTCCTCCTCTTATTTCAATCTTGCTTTCACATACAATGCTTCTACTTTACACAAATTACCTCCTGCTGAGAAAATAAATACTTACAATTTCCCCCAAAAGTCACTATAGACAATAGCTCCCAATCCAGCAAAGCACTTGAGCATGCACACAATCCCAATGGGATTACTCACATACTTAAAATTTAAGCATGTGCTTAAGCATTTCCTGGATCAGGACCATATAGAATAAAGGGCTAGGGCTCTGCCTTGAGATAACAAATACTCCAGGGTTCAGTATTCAGTGTAGAGATGCCCAAAAATTGAGTGCACAATTCCTAAAATTTCACTGCATGTCAGTGCACTACTGTACAATTTGTAGGCTTACAGTAAGCAAACATTACAAATCCTATTAAAATAAATCATTGATCTTGAAAAAAGTATCCTAACCTGAATGTACTCCATTACATTTATTCAACAGAGCAGAAAAATAAAATTAAAAAAAAAAACACCCCCAAAACAATGAAAACCAGGAGCTGCATTTAAGGTGATCTAAATGGTGTACAGTGAATCAGAAGCAAGAAAACCACAAAAACATGTATTTTTACATATGTATATCTTTAGATTTATTTTGAATTCTCATGCTTATTTTATTTTTCTCCATTCCATCGGTCCTATTATATAATTTCAATAGATGCCACGCCTAACGTGTGTGTATATTAAACATTATACCACCTTCCTGAAGGACTTTTCCTCCAGTATCTCCTGTGTGTCTCACTTATTCAGTTATTGAAATGAAAATGGACAGAAAATATTTGTCAGTTTCATTTAACCAATGGTGCTAGTAATTTTTTTTTTTTTTTTTAAACACAAAATTTGGAAAACCTGGATGATTTTAATCTCAAACAGGTGGTTCAGAATAAGGGAAATGGGGAGGAAATGGCCAAATCAGAAAACAACTTCGCAGGGAAAAAATAAAAAAACCCAAAACAGTATATGCATTGAAGCAGTTTTAAATTACATGACAAATGAGCAGATACCCTTAGTAATCACTGACACTGGAAGCATTACAGTGACTAGACATGACTGTGACTAGACCTTTGTTGCTCTTAGAGAGTCCCATGTGGCTATTTCTTGCGTATCTCCGCTCTTTCAAAGGAATGTACACATAATGGGGCATGGAGGGCGCGGGGAATAGGCATATTGGATTGAAGGTTTTGCTTCCAGCAGCCTTCCTTATAGGATATTCATGGTCTGGAAATTCTAGATAATGGTCCTTGAACAGCTTCTGCCGTAAAGGTGTCTCTCAAAAGTAATCTAGCGATTTAACAATACTACGGTTCTAAATGCTCTTAATAGCCAGAGTTGGTCCTGCATCATCCATCACATCCATAGCTGGACAGTTCTTACACTGATATCATGGTATATCATGCACTGCACCATGCTTATGACTGCACACCCAAACGTGGAACTATGTACAGTCCTAGTAAGGACTCTCCAGGAGAATAAGAGTCCATGCTTGCAGGTCCCTTTGCAAGATTAGGGGCTAACAAAATTCTTTGAAAAACTATATGTATCACAGAAAGCAGGAACAATGGCTTGTCTCTTCCCTCCCTTTAATGTTGGAGGAAGAAAGATCAAAATGGTGATATTTCCTTAGTCAAATTACATTCTAAGAACGATCTCTTCAGAACTCTCCAAATAAACTGTTAACATATTTTAAAATCCTAATCTCAAAACAAAAACATGAAGTAAAGCTCCCCAAGACTATTTATCACAGAAAATGATTATATCAGTATTGGTTGGTTAACTCTCCAGTCCCATCACAGAACCTGTCTCTTATTCTACCAAGGAATATATCACACAACTCAATACTCAAAGCACCTTATATGTTTCTTCACACAAGAATCCTGAATCGAATTACCATATCCTAGGAATGTTTGACATGTGTAATACTCATTGGCAAAATCCCTTTTTGCAATTTACCCAGGTTCTTAAATATTCCCGAACTCTAAAAAAATACTTGAGTTCCCAAGTAGTTTTTTTTTTCAATATTATAAGGCCCATATTTGTTTACATAAATGAAGAATAAGAATATGGACCAAATCCAGGCCAAGGTAGAAGACACAGTCTATTAATAAGAAGTCATAAGAGGTCTATTTATAAAAGATTTTACTTTTGCCAAGGAGGATGCCAACGAAAGGGCAGGCTAAAGAACTAGGAAATATTTATTGCAGCTCTGCTCTAAAGCAAAATGTATGTGTAACAGCTTAGAGAGAGTAATAAGGCAATATTATATGTAACTAATGCACTATTCTTTTCTCCCTGCATTTCCACCTATATCTCAGCTGAAGCACAGGCTAGAGTTCATTGCTTTCCAAACTTTTTTTTTTAAATGTCAAAGTTAAACAGCAAAGAATGCCATACAATTTCTTAAAAATAAAATTTAATATAATCAAACATCTGCAACAAGCTTTTGGAATACTTAAAAAAACTATTAGGCAGTAACACTAGTGGTGTTTTCCCACACAGATGTCCCCATTTCATTGCGTTACTTAAATATTCCAGTGCAAAATACACTTTAGTGTACACACATGCACACAAACTCCACTCCAATCTTTTCGCAGAGGTGGCTTCTCAGTCCCTACAGAGCACATCAAAACCACAGAGGAGAATGGGAACACTGCAATTCCCCTAAAAACTCCTCAAAACCTTCTCAGCAGAAAAAAACAAACAGCCTAGCAGGCAGCAGCAGTTCCAGTCCTGAAGTCAATAGCTGGCCATTTCCTTAGCTTCCAACATGCCCCCCAAAAGAGAAATAACGCACAGCCCTATCTCTCTTCTAACATATATTGACATCCCACAAACTGTAGAGACATGCACGCTCATCATACATACTAGTTTGTGTGCTGACTTACCCTGCAAACTACTTTTCCACACTTATATGGGAGGCAGATATCTAAAACATGGTATTATAAAGTGTATGTGCAAACATCTACAATTTTAGTTACAGTAGCTTTCTTGTCCTGCAAACGCTTCTAACAACATTAAAACAGGTGCTAAGGCAGTAAAAGAGCACTGGAACTTAACATTAAGCAAAAAGTCTCCAAAAATATACGTCTGGTCAAATATGAGGAAAATCATTTTATTCACCAAGTGTTAGACAATCCTCTTCATTCATTTTGCCTCTAACTTGCAACTCCAGAGAAACTTTTCTTGACCAAAAGGAAAGAAAAAATACCCATTTTCACTATACACAATTTTGGTGAACATGTCTTTAAGAAATATTGTAGCCCATACCATTTTTGCCAATTATTTTTCAGTGTTCAAATTCAAACCAAATCCTTTTGGGCCAACTATACCAACCTTCATCTTGTTGAGTAGTATTTTACTTCGTGAGTTACACAGAGTAAGAAACTACTCAATGTAAGTAAGGTCAGCAGTATCTGACCTCTATTAGTTTGTATGGTTTTGTAGCTTCTTTTTCTTTCTTTAAAAATTGTCCACATCATCTATAAAAGAAAATATATAAAATACAACGTCTAACATAAAAAGTAGATCATTGCTGCTCTTCAATATTGGTGATCAAAAGATCCCTTCTACAACAGAGCTTTGTGATACGTGCTAACGTCTGTAATTCATTTAATATAAGAGACTATGGCTGTTGATTAGGAATCAGTCAGGAAACATTTATTCCTAATTTATCTCTTTCTCCCTTCCCCAATCTAATTCTTCATATAGTTTAAATACTGGCACATTTCTTCTTTCCCAAAACTTGTTAGTCACAACAAAAGGTGAAAAGTTTTCTCTTTTTGAAAAGAAAACAAATATTTGCTTCCTTATTAATTTTATAGTGCTAACATCAGACATATATTAATCTCTAGTCCTCAGATTATACAAGTTTTAGTCTTTTTCTTTATGAAATGCAATATCACTGTGAACAATGATTTTGTATTAACTCTGATGTTGTAATAATGCTTATTAATCTTTGCATTCTTAGAAATATATTTTTAAACTTCAGCTGTTCAGCAATTGGGTCTTAATACTCATTAGTTTGTAAATATTTGTCTGTACCAGATGTCAAATGACAATCTTTTAATGTTTAACAATCTTGTTAACATTTGAAAATTTTCAAGAAGGACCAGATAAAATGAAGCCACCTTAGGCAAGTATCAGTCTCAAACTGTTCTTAATAGCTGTGCTTTGTATTTTCTTTGGACACCTTACACATTATTTTCACAGGCTTAGAAATTAACAGCCTTTTGATGTTCAAAGGCTTCACTGTACCATGATCTGTAAGTATTCAGGGGTATCAAAGTCAAACTGGCATTTGCTTTTGGATTATTTTAGTAAAAGTCCAAACTTTAATTAATTTCATGATTCCTCCTGTAGGATGAGTGCATTAAATCTCTCTCAATTAGTTGCAATACAATCCAAAAGAGAAAGGGAAAGAAAAAGGTTTACTTTCAATTAAAGCTATTTTATTAAAGGAACATGAATAGGTAATAAAATGCCAAATAGTTAATAATTAGCAATGTCAATTCAGTAGTCAGTAGAATCACTCCAATTAAAGATGGGCCAGTTTTTCAAAAGTGCTCAATTCCCAAAATGGCAGACAAATTTTCAAAATTGCTCAGCTCCTACTTAGCCATGACTGCTGAGTCCTGAGCAATATTTTGAAAATCTGGCCACTTCATTTAAATGCCTAAATGGGAGCCAGGTCTCGTGGAAATCTGCTCTGTTACTTAAGTGCCTAAATGGAAGTAGTTAGGAGCTAATTTTTTTTTTTAATTTGTTCCTAGTATTTACCTGTGCCAAGCTAAGCACAATCTATCAGAATATCCCATATCATATGGAACATAGTATAATACTATAGCAGAAGTGCACACAGACTTGTAAAGAATGCAAACTACTGTTCAATTTTCCCTTGATTATTTTACTACTCTGTGACTAACTGAATTGCTCTATTGATAATCTCTTTTACAACATAATACAGTCTTTAACATGCCAATCACAGCATCAACTAGACACACGTACAAAATGTATACTAAATTAGAGTTAAATTCACAAAGGTCGAAAAGGGTCATAGCAAGGCCATTCATACCATGTCAACATACCTTGGGTCTGGACAGAGGATTTTAGGACAGAGCAGCCACATACCAGGGCCTCTGCATTCTCCATACAAGCCGTCTCTGTGTTGATCCAACAGATATTGAATATGCACAAACTATCATGTCAAAGAATTATAAAAAACCACAAAATTAGTTGAATTATTTGAACAAATGTATCTGAGGAAATTGTTATCTGCTTGTAGAGCCACAAAAAGAGGCTCAATTCATCAGAAAATTATTGATTGTGAATTCACACTCAGGACTTGTCTAGGCAAACTGTTGGTGTGCAGCAAGCTGGAGATGTACATTTACAATGCTCTAGCATGTGTGCACTAACTGTGTGGACCCTGCTACCATGCACTAAAAGTTCCCTAGTGTGCAAAATCCATTAGGGAACTTTTAGTGCATGGTAGCAGTTTCCATGTGGAAAGTTAGTGTGCAGCAAGCTACTGAACTGTAGCTTTCTATCTCAGCTTTCTGTTCACTCTTTGTCTAGACAAGCCCTCAGCTCCATTTATTAAAATAGACTGCAATACCTGAGAAGAACACTCAAAAGTTCACACAATTTCATTAAAAATGAAGTTTTAATTTATTGCAGCCTTATAGGTCCTGATTATTCCTTGGTAGCCAAAAAAAAACCTAGATGTCATACATGTAGAAAAGCTGATCTCTTAAGTGGCCTGTTTTATTACACTTTTGATACCTCATTGCCTTTTCCCCAGTTGCTATAGAACCCTCTGAAGTCCCACAAAATTTGTCTCATAAACCAGCACTATGATCCTAGTACCATCCTATTGTATAAATCAGACCCTGTATCTAAAGCTTAACATTAATATCTGCATGAGACTAGTTTTTCCTACCTGCTTGAACTGAAAAATATTTCTCACAGCCTTCCAGGAAAATAGTCACCGTCCAAAGTCACCTTCATCTTTAGAAAAATATTTAAAATATGAAGAATTCAAACTATTTCAGAGGGTCATGTCAATTACATGGAATAAACAAATATGGGCCACTGCACATTTGCATTTTATTTTTGTTGTTTTGGCTGTTACTTTTAAAAGTGTGGTCTACTGGTCAGGCTGGACAGAGAATTAAAATACACAGGTTTGCCAAGAATAGAACAAAAGTAAGAGATATATGACAAGGCATTTCACTTCACTGTGCCTCTATTTCCTCTCCCACTCTTGATTTGTCATACACATTATCAATAATAAATAATAATAATAATAATAATAAATGAAGAATTTGAACAATTATCTTGGAAAATTATCTACAAAGTTTATATTTCAGCTATCATTGAGGTCTAAAAGCTACATAGATTGCCTTTCCTGCAGAGACAGTATTTTAATTTGTATCTCATCTCTGGGAAGGCATTTCAGCCATACTGATCTCAGAAAAAACCTGAGTATAATTGAGAGCAAGGGATTTTTATGCCTTTAAAAAACAAAAACACAAAACTGATTTGTTTATGCTTCTCTTATTACTGAAAATAGCTATTTTTCTCAATATAATATTTTCAGTCAATTCCCCCCCATTTTGGGGGGCTGACATTATACTACTTAGTACTGAGGACGTGTCTGTGTGAAAGAGAGAGAGTGAAAGAGATAGAGAGAGAATGTAAAACAAGGGAGGAGAATAATCTTAAAAGCTGTCCTCAGTTATAGCTATTCATTTACATTACACAAATTAATTCAGCTTTAGAAAACAAATAAGAAACTTGTACAGAATCAATTGGAAAATTGTACTGAGTCAAATGGAAAAAATATTATAGAAAAGTTCATCTGAAGCACACCAATCTTTTATTTCTCTTAACTAACTTTTACATATATGTTTGTTCCCAACTTTTCCACCTGGATCTCTGTTATAATGCACAGCAGTGAAACTAATTTGTTGCACTGGAAGCTTGGAACAGTTTGGGAAAAAAGAACAGCGCCTCTCCTGGTAGCCATTATGTAAGGAGGTAAAGTGTCAGTCATAAGGATTTTTATACTGCCATATGAAAGAAGGAAATTTCCACAGCCGCTTAATTTAAGAGGCTAGACATCCTGCAAAAAAAGCACAAGTGTGCTGCCTACTTATTAATACATGAAGCACAGACAGGTTTATACTTTACAAATTCTTTAAATATTGCTAATGTTAAACTGTCATTACTAACTTGACATTCTGCAGTACATTTCCATTCCCTCCCCCTTATTTACTTATATTTCTCTCCCCCCCACACACACACACAGGCAAATCTACTGCTGCAAAACAGGCTCTGGACAAGTTCACCTAATCTTGTAATATGGGGAGGATGTAGATTTATTAGAGCTTGTAATGGCGAGGCACTGACCTCTCCTAAGTGCCCCTTCTGGTTGGGTGTGTTTATGCAGTCTTTAAACAGTCCTGGCCCTGGTATCAAGCTGTGCCCCAGGATGGCAATAGTTTCACCATCTCTGGGCCCTTCTAGCCCCAGCCGGGCCACTAAGTAATTTGAATCCTCTTCTGGGGGTTTATCACTGTCCAATTGTAGGCCACTTCCCCAGTGACCTATGGGGGAGACCCAGCCCCCCTCCCTCCCCACACACACACTACTCCAAATCCCAGCCCAGGGACCTAAGAATAGCAGCCACAGGTTACTATGTCCCTTTAACAAAACTGCTTTCCATTCCCTGGGCCACTTCCTCATGGCCCCAGCCTTCACCAATGTTTCACCCTTACCTCTGGGCAACTTTATGTTCAGACCCCACAGCCAGACAGGAGCTCTTTCTCACTCCCCTGATCCCTTCCAGCACTAAGCTGTCCATGGTGCCACAGTTCCCTCTGGCCAGACAGGAGCACCACACTTACTCCTCTGGCTCCAACAAGGAACTGAGGTGATCTGCCCTGCAGCTCCCTGATTGGCTGCTTCCTCCAGGCTCAGTGGCTAGCCCTTTGCAGCCTCTCCCTGATTGGCTGCTTCCTGAGCAGTCTCTCCAGGCTGCTTGGAGGACTTAGCTCCACTGCTACTTTCCCGGAAGGCCTGTGGCAGGATCCTGACACCTCCAGCAGAGAATCATTGTGTCTAGTCCACCCTGTCACAGAGCTGTACAAATAAACAATGGCCAGAGTTATTTGTTTGAGTCAATCCTGAAAGGACAAACAGCTAAACCAAAACCTGTTCAAGTAAGAAATATACATTTCCTAAGTGAAGCTAGAGGAAAGGGACAGAGAAGCACTTTGGGGGGGGGGGGGGGTGGAAAGAGCACTGAAGTAATGAATAGGTACTACATGAACCTCCAGCATAGATTTAAGTGAAGAGTTTAAGGGGAAACAGGAACAAATGAGGCTAGAGGGAAAGAAAATGGAAGCAATGGGGAGGGAAAGCAGTGGAGAAATTGGTACCAGACCCAGATCTGGAAGAAGGAGGCAGGCTAATGAAGTGCTGAAAAGATGTGTGCAAGGAGAGCAGTATTGAGGGTAAATAGAAGATGGAAGAAGGAGCTTGTTAAACTGGGAGACAAGAGAAAGGATGACGGTGTAGAGAGAAAAGGGAAAGAGAGAGGCTTCCTTTGTCTTCATAGTGAAAAAGTAAGATGGAAAGAGAGAGAGAGAGAGAAGAAGAGAGTCACTGATTTTTTTTTTTTTTTTTTTTTTTTCTTCACTTTTATAAACAAGTCTCCCTTTGAAATGTATTTTCCTGAGGGTTACCCCTAGATAAAATTCCTTCCCACTGTGATGATGAGACATGGAGTCTCTTGGTGAAAGAGTTCATATTTGTTAAAACACAATGATCTGTTCCTGCTCCACTTCATCACCAAAGAATGGCCACTTGACAGGTGACCACCAATTAACTTTGATGACACCTGGCTAGATGCATCAGCTTGTCCTTTGTCTTGGAGAAACAGGATTACCCCATCTTCAGTCTTGTTTGGTAAACACATTTCAGTCATAATTTCCACTTACATTCATAACTTTGCTTGCAATCTTGCTACACACTTTTCACCATGATATTATTGACCATTGTGTTATTTGTTTTCAAATGATACTTCACAAGGCATATTTTGTACAATGATTATTATAATAGCATGGAAGATGTGACTACTGGGGTGCATTTAGTCATATAAGTATTCTCTAAAGGCTTCTCTCTTGTGCTAGTATCAATCCTAGCTGCAACAAAGTCTCACAAAGTTTTAAGCAATAACGGTCCCTATCACCCAATCAAACTGGCCTAAATGAATCACTGTGTAGTTATTGGAGCTACCACCTTCTCTTATGGGAAAAAAAAATTAGGGATGAAATTAGGGTTCTCCAGAAACTATTGTATGGTTTCAATGGAAAATACACCAAAATGCTATTGACATTAACAGAGAATGATACTGTAGAAAATGTGTTATTTAACTCTTCATACAACATAGCAGAAATACAATTCTTCATCAGATTGTATATGATGGTTTGACATTCTGTAGAATTATTATTAAATTCCGTTCTCTATTAATTCTTATGGAATTTTTCTATTAGAGATCAAAAAATTACACAGATAGGGTGGCAAGTGCATAGGTTGTGTGTAAAAGGCTTATTTGTTGTAGTGTGTGTATTATGCCATAGGGATAGGCTGTTTTGATTTCTTCTTGTTGACCTTTAAGTACTCTGCTACTTGGCCAGAGAGAGGGAAAACACTCCACAAGGAGCTGCTTATGTTTCTCTCTCTCTTTTTTCTTTTATTGAGACATGTTGAGACAAAATTGAGACAAAATTGAGACATGTTAACTGAGGGCAAACAAATCTAGTGGTGACTAATACCCTTTTAAACAAGAATGCTTAATTTAATCTGTTTGCTCAGTTTCTTCAGTGATTGAGGCTTGATTTTCATTTGACATTTCTTTGCTTGCTCATCATTGCTAGTCATCTGAGTAAACAGAGCTCACAAACTTGACCTCCCAAGGACACTGCTTAGGGTTTTCATATCTGCTGAACAGCTCTCTCCAACATTAAAAGTCCTGTGCTACCTGACGGAGATGGCTCTCCAGCCTATTTTTATTCCCTGTGAAAGATGCAAATGGCTAAAGGTTAGTTATATCAAAGAAGCTTCTAGTACTTTGAAAATCACATTATGAAATTATCAAATATTATGATGAAAATTAACCCCTTAGGCTTGACATTCATCTGTTATTTGTAATGCATTTTATACTATCCAATCTCACTGGACATCAAGGAACTATTCAGGATCAGGAAGCCCCTCAAGTAGATATAGAGAAATGCTAGAATTTGACCAATTTATTCTAAATTGAATTTAGATTTGCCCACACTGTATTGGGTTTACAGAATATAGAGAATTTTATTGTCCTGCTCCCAGGTGCTAGCAAAGATAAGGGAGTTAAAATAAGGATGATTTTGACCTCTTACCTTAAGGTTAACCTGCAGTTAATAAAGCAATAATTAGAAGCAAAACATAATTTACAACCAACACATATCTTCCCTCGCTAAAAAGTTTTTATTATGAAACAGAATACATACTTTTCTGGTTTAACAATGAAAATATAACAAATACACAATCCAGACATCAAATCTTAAATGTTAATTTCTTTGGTTTCTTATGATCTTATGTCAGGTTGCTTGTCCAACAATAAGCCATCTGTCTTCATGGCATCACACTGGGGTAAAATCTTGGCTCAACTGAATTCAATCAGAGTTTGGAACCAGGATTTTGCCTTAGGTTCTGAACTCTCTGAAAATTAATGATGCTGCACCAATGCCAATACGCAGGTATTCATTTGCAATGAATGAAAATTTTGAACAATTTAAGTCCTGTGTTTTGTCAAAGGATATATAGATTCTTTGTCTTTTTTCCTTGTTTCTTTTCACAATTCAAGTCTTTGAAAGAGAGCTTTTTTATAAAAAAGAATATCATGCAGTGACTCTAGTATTTAAAAATCTCCACTTGTGCACTTTGCAATTCTCTTAATGTTTTTATTATGAATACATAGCAAAGGTAACACTGCTTAACATCAGTAAAATGACTCTTTTCATTTTGTAAAGCTACCAGAGTGAGTTCATTATTTGAAAATACTGAACTTGATTTTGGCAGAAAACTAATTGATGGTTCTAGCAAGTATTACCAAAGAAGGAATCATAATGATTGTCTAGATAATTAGCTCACTGGAGGGTTTCATGCCACTCTTATTCATTTCTGCCACCATCTTTTTACAAAGGCATCAGGAAACAGAATTAATAATCTTTAAATGACCCTACTCCCAGAGATCATATTAACAGTGTGATCACTGTTGCAAAACATAACCTTCAAAAGAGTCCTGTCAGAGCTATTGACAGCTCTATGCAAGTTTTACGAGTGTCATGCTGTTGTGGGCTCAGACAAGAGATGAAATGCTCATTTCGTTAGAGGTCATTAATACACTAAATCACCAAAGCAAACTTCTGCCTAAAGAGAAGATGACACTGTTCACTTCAGAAAAAAAGACAAGGCAATGTACAGAGAAATATCTTACAGAAGACAACTAATACCCCTTTTTCTTTGAAAATTGTCAGTATTTTCCATGCAATAACAATGAGATCCAAAAGGAACATTTATGAGAGGTATAATGAAGCAACAGTATCTCCCTCCCCCCATACACACACAAAAGAAAATACCATATTCAGTCTTGTAACATTTCCAGAATATAAAAACTAGTGAGCATTGACAGACAAGGTAAAGAGGTGACTTAGCAGCAACACTGGTGCTAATTTGGAAAATAATGTAAGCCCTTCAGTTAAAAAGAAAGGACAAGCAATTAAAACTGCAGGGCCATAATTCATAGATATTGTCTTCTGCATGGTGACATTCATTACCCCTTTCCAGCTGAACACATAGGTTATTTCAGTTTAACAGTGTATTGCAATTTAGCTTAAATAAATGTATTATTCTATGCGAAACATAGTATTGATGAGATTGTCAATGTTAAATACGACAGATTAAGAACTCAATGCATTATGAAAGGGAAATGTGTCTTCTACATATAATACAAGACATTTTTGTTGTACCTAAAGTGTAGTCTTCAAACGTTAATTGCTTTTTACAGTGAGTCTCAAAGTGATCAGTTAAATAAGACTTTTTTTTTTTTTTTAAGAAAACTGATCCAGTTGTTTTAAAATTATATTTTAAAATCCCACCGCCCCGCCCTAAATACAGTTCAAACCTAGAACAGCTGAGAAACTTGTGAGGCTGAGAAACACTTGAATCAGTCTCTTCTTTAGGTAATGCATGCCTCAGAGTCCAGTGTCACTCAGAATTCAGAGATGAACTCTTTGAAGAAACAATGTCTAATGGATGAACCACAGTGCAGAAAGTCACTCAATTTGGGTTCTGTTTGTGGTTCTGCAACTGAGTTGCTATGTAACCTTGGTCAAATCATTGAACATTTTACAGATGAGGCCTCATAGGAGGGTTCTGTGACTAATTTACTCATCTTTGTAAAGTAATTTTAAACCCCTCATTGAAGGCACCATGGAAAACAAAGATATGTCCCTTCCTATTTTAATTAACAATTGTGCCACAAAGATAAATGTAAGTCAAGTCTGCAGGAAATTTCCGCAGTTTTACATTTATGAACACTTGACATTAGCAAGATAAAAACGTTGTAATTATTTTATAAAAGTATTCATAGTTTGTCTGGTTTATACTGTTGGGTCATCTAAATTGTGGCCTCATCTCACAGCATAAAGGAATAGACTTAAGACTCAACTTTCAACTTTAATTCTGCTTTTTGAAAGCTTGACTTCTCATTCTTAACTTTGAACTAACTGGCTGTTTTGTTTGGGATTTTTGCCTAGAACTTCATTTTCTACTTTCTTTTTTTCTTTTCTTGCACACTCCCTCCTCCGGCCACAAAAAAAGAAAGTCTGCAACATGTGTAAATTTCTTGTAGTGGAGCTATTTGTCTCATCCCATTTTGGAACTAGTCAGCCTTGATTAAGAGATTTTGGAACTCAACCATCTTAACCACCAGGCCATCTCTGTTCCCATTCTTTGTGGGTCTTTCACTAGAGAATATATATATTCTCCATATATATATGGTAGGGACACATATTTTTTCCATTACTTCTTCAAAGCTTTCTTCCCCCTTCCGCATCATCATCCTCAGTATGGAATGTATTGTCTATATCTGGTGCTTCATCACAAGCCATCGTCAATAAGAGGTTTTTTTGCTCACTTTCCATTTTATTAGCTCCTTTGATTGAAACACACAGTTCAAATTGCACCTTCAAGCTTTTCCAGCTCTGCTCAGTAACCTCTATAATTTTTAGGGATGGTGATAGGTTGCCATGTAGCAGTTGGACAGCCTGTGCAACAACCATTTTTAATTTACCTTTTACTTTTTGTAGTAAATATCACTTTCACCAGATACTCACTCATATTTCTCTTTTCTCAGACTCTGAAGCACTCTGCTTTCCACTTCTGAGATCCAGTATCAGCAATCTGAAGTGTACAAATGTCATGTGCCCGCACTGCCCCAAATGACAACAATGGCTTGAAAATCATGAGGATTTTAAAAATAAAGATTCTCTGTCTCTACCTCTGCATCTAGTCCCTGTTTCTGTGCCTAGGAGAGTTAACAGGAAGGGTGATAACTTTAAGCTTCCTGATGTTTAATTTTTTTTAGCACACCAAGGAAAAAGATATAGAAGTTTCCAGAAGAGAGTGGTGAAGTGGTGGAGAGGGATACAGTGGTTCCAATACAACTTCTGACATTTTAAAATTAGCATTATTTTGAAAATTGGATTAAAAAAGCTTGTTGATGACTATTAATTCAAACTGGAACAAATGTTTAACTAATGATAAATAAGGATTTGTAATAGGTCATTAATGACTATGATTATAGAGATAAAGACTGGATTCTGATCTCACTCTTATCAGATTTACACTCGGTAACTCATTGATTTCCATGAATTACTCCTAATTTACACCAGTATGAGTGAGATCAGAAATAGGCCTGAAAATAATTGGATAATATGATACTACATATATTAGGGGAAAAAGCAGGAATCAAACATTCTAGGGGAGTGAAGTCTTTGAAGTCCTGGGTTATACCAGCTGATTCCTAAGTAAGTGAGAGATCTAATCTCATCTCAGTCAACAATGGAACAGTCCATTTGTGTTCAGTGAGTTATTCATCTCTCTTATTTATTAATGGTATTACATTCCTGATAATCTTAATCAGATTCTTTATATTACTTAAAAATAAACAAACCAATGAGCACTGGAGACCTTTGCCTATACTCTAATACACAGGAAATTTGGTAGTCTACTTTATAATCGAGGCCACTGATTGATGGCGGTAACCTCTAACCCACTATTAACTACAACACTAAGACATGTCAGAATGAATTCCATCAGTTAGCCTTATCTACAGAGAGTTCCCTCAAAAGAATTTCTTGATTTTTTAGCATAGAAATTAATTTTTATCATAAGCCCCACTCAACTGGAGAGACTCTTATGCTTCTATTTACCACAGCAGCTCCTCAGCCAGCCTCGCATACTAATAAAGCTTTGTGTTTCTTGCACTTCATGAACTTTTAAATGTTTTTAAAACAACTCTTATAATTTGCCTATTATATACAATATATAAATACTGTAAAAATCTTCACTTATAATTAAATATGAATTTGGATTATGAATTTTTTTGTTGGCTTTTGTTTTTAAACAATGTGCAATTTATCTTGGGTTAATTAGCAATTTAGCCAATAGCAAAAGTGATAGTTTAGGTTATTTTGAGACTTCCATTATAATTTCCCATTTTCTCTTGCTTGTCACTTCCTAAAAAAGTATCCTTTTTGCCTGAAAATTCCCCCTTCTGTTTCTCAGTCAACAGATCAATAATGTTTGGAAAATATGAAAAATAAGTTCAGCTCTGAGGTGTGACATTTTCATGGTTTCCTCTTTCATGCTTTCCTCATGCTGGGTCACATTTTCATGATTTCCTCTTGAACCACAAGAGTGGATGCTTTTGAAAGAAAGAAAGAAAGAAAGAAAGAAAGAAAGAAACCAGGCCCTGAGAGTCTTCTGTAACCTTTGGCTTGCTTCAGGGCTAGATCTTCAGGAAAAATACCAAATATCACAACATTCATAATAAAATCCTGGAGTGGACAACACTGATCCACACATCATGCCACATAGCTAGTTATGTTTGACAGGGGGACTTGAAAAAAGCTAATATTGCTCAGATTTTTTAAAAAAGTGATCCTGACACTCTGCAGTAATTCAGTGCAGTTCTTAAATAAACAAAACAAATATTGAGAGAAATTTCTAGACAATCTTTGTGTCTTTTCGCCACAGCCCCCGGGAGGTACGCTGATACCTTTATAAAGTTTGTAAATTTGCAAATGCTTTGGAGGAGGCGATTAAAATTCCAAATCATCTGGACAAATTGGAGAAATGGTCTGAAGTAAACAGGATGAAATTCAGTAAGGGCAAATGCAAAGTATTCCATTTAGAAAGGAACAATCAGTTGCACACATACAAAATGGGAAATGACTGCCTAGGAAGGAATACTGTGGTAAGGGATCTGAGGGTTGTAGTGTAGCACAAGCTAAATATGAGTCAACAGTGTAAAATTGTTGCAAAAAATATTCTGGGATGTAATAGTAGGAGTGTTTTAAGCAAGACACAAGTAATTCTTCCACTCTACTCTGTGCTGATTAGTCCTCAACTGCAGTATTGTGTCCAGTTCCGAGTACCACATTTCAGGAAAGATGTGGACAAATTGGAGAAATTCCAGAGAAGAGCAACAAAAGTGATTAAAGATCTAGAAAACATGACCAATGAGGGAAGATTGAAAAAAATTGGGTTTATTTTTTTAGTCTGGAGAAAAGAAGACTGAGGGGGGACATAATAACAGTTTTCAAGCACATAAAAGGCTGTTACAAGGAGGAGGGAGAAAAATTGTTCTCCCTAACCTCTAAAGATAGGACAAGAAGCCATGGGCTTAAATTGGAATTAGGAAAAACTTCCAAACTGTCAGGGTAGTTAAGCACTGGAATAAATTGCCAAGGGAGATGCTGGAATATCCATCATTGGATATTTGTAAGAGCACATGAGCCCAAAGCCCATCATGAAAATGCCAGGTCTTTTACCTCTGGGAACCACTCATTTTATTCTCTTAACCGCACTGGAAACTGGCCACAAGTTGTGACAACCAAACACCCCTTCCCCTGAACCTCAGTTAAGTACCAAGCATGTTCCTGCTTAATCCACTGGGGCTTGAAGGTGGTGCAAGGAAGGCAAAAAACTGCCTGTTCTTCTGCCAATTGGCCCAAGGGAAAAATATTCCTTCCTGACTCCCTAAAGGTGATTGGTTGGATCTGCAGCATCTGTCAGGTCTGTTCCCATTCCTAGTTTGGGTGCGTCGGGGGAACAGAGCTGAAAGAGACCCCACATGGCCCATGCACTGGACTAAATCCTACAAGCTGAGGAATGCCGACCAATCAGTATCTGTCTCTCCCAGCTGGCAAATGGGTACCAGAAACTCCCAGAGGGCATTATCTATTGTTCCTTGGCAAGTGTTTCTCTCCTTTGCTACTGGGACTGTCCCCCTTTCACTGTCAGCCCCATCAATTTCCTCCACCCGTTGATGCAGGTAGGTGGCATTTCTATTGACAGCAGCTCCCAAAGGCATTTTTCCGGAGGCAAGCACATCTCCAAGAAAGGACACATGTATCTGGCCACTGGTACACCCTTTAAGAGGACATAATATACACTCTCCCTGGCATGGTGCACCATCCCAGACCAGGATGGAAAGGAAAGAGGAAAGTGACCAAGAAAGGTCAAAAAAGGAAGGTGAACCTGTAGATACAGAAACTGCACTCTTGTTTACAAAGCTCTGAAGGAAAGTAATACTGAAGGGTGACAACTGTTACCTATTTGGCAGTTATGGTAGGGAGTGCAAAAGGGGAGATATGACAAGTAGCAATTTGTTGACATAGAAAAAAGAGAAAGTTTACACTAAATGTCAGGAAAATCTATAGTAATAGCCTTTAAAGGGAATCTCCCATACTGGAGATATTTAAAATTAGACTGTGCAAAGCACAAGTAAATGTACTGCATGAAACAACCCCACACTGGCATGATAAGTAGAATAAGGCGATCAAACACATTAGGGTTTCTCCAAATCTATTTTCTGTAAATTTATTTACAGTTACTATTTTTTGTAAACTCCACTCCGGCCCACAGATGCATCAACATTCAAAGCATTTATAGCACACACTCACAGACAACAACAATCCTCAATTTGTGAAGTATTTTTGAGTTTGAGAAATTTGCATTTAGGGTATCCTGAGATGTGCTGAGTGCCCTCTACTTCAATGTGAATTGAGGACATTCAACCTATTGCCAGATTTTTCCATTTACCTGCAAACCTTGCTTGGGAAAAATAGCCCAAACTACTCTTATGTTATTTTCACATTATTTGTGTGACCAGGTTGACCTCAGATTTTAAAATGCTGAGTAAGTATGCGATTAAAATGCTGCTGATTTGCACCTTATGATGGAGAATTAGATGTTTTTTAGTCTATTTAAATAAACTTAATACAGTGAAAGAATACAACTAATATGAAGTGCAATAACAACACAGATCATATGACATTATGGCCACATTTGATATTGCAAAATGAAGGGAAAAACCTCTCCCCCCTCAGGACCATTTCTGTAAAATAGATGCCTTATCCTAATCTAGCATTTCCAAAAAGTCACAAAGTAAATTCAGCAGGCTTCTGTCATCCACTGTATACAACATTACACATTAGCCTCATGGCTGCATTTACTCTATATGAAGGTCATTCAGTGTAGGCATTTGAGGATGAATTTTTTTTTTTTAATATCAAAATACCCTGAGATGTTGGATCTGTAGGTGCTTTGTTCTGTTCAGCACAGTTTGGCATAAAGGAGGTCAGATTCACTGTTACATTCTATCCAATATGACTGTTATACAAGGAATTAGACTATTCTTCTATATCATGAATTAAACCTATTTAATCTCCCATCCTTTTCTAGCTATTTTACTCCTAAAATATTTTTTGCAGTGCCAAAGCAATTTCTCATGCCTTTCTTTTTGGCAAATATAGTATATTGTAATTGAAGATGTCAATGTACTGCCAATTCAGTGATCACAAACACCTAGTGATATTATGCATCTGTCTCTCCATCTTTCTCCTGTCCAGGACTGGAATATATACATTCTATTTGAAGAATGTATTTAGTTACTCTGGCACATAATTACAGACATATGATAAACCACACATGTTCCAAACTGCACATAGATGTGTAATTCCCATTGGCATCTTACTGTGAATACTTGATGATGCAATCAAGACATTACCTATAATAAGATATCCAATTTAAAAAAAAAAAAAACAACAACCCACTTTGGCTATCACATCTGAACCATATCACATTGACTAAGGTTGGCTTCGGATGTAATGCAACACAGAAGCCATGAATAGTAGTCACATCAGAGCTCCTCTGCAGCTGATTTCATCTGCCCATGCAAGTTACGGTAAATACAGAGGAACACTAAGGAATAAACAACTGGGTGGTCATTTTAATCAGTTATTGTATGTAATAGTCACAAGACTACTGCAAAATTTCAGAATTCTCTAAAACTTATACCTCAGGAAAGAAAGACTTAAAGAATTATTATAATCTTAAAGGGGTGGGATTTTTGACTCTATTCAAAACTGAATACTGTATTCACACTGCAGAAATGTTGATTTATTCTGTTTCTCTGTTTCCCTTTTTAGGGCTGTTGAATAAATATTTCACAGAAGCCTCTCTTTGACTTCTTAATGTAGTTTCTCTACCTTCTTTTGACATTGTATCTACCTTAGAGTTTTTTATACCACCCTTTACTATAGTATCTAAATGTTGCATTTCTTGTAAAAGTTAATGATCATTCAGAACCATGTCAGTAAAGGCAACAAGAAGTTCCTATACTTTACCATTTTCCCATGACAGCAAAGAGAACACTAACAGTAAAAGAGCTTTAGAAACATTTAATCACTTCCCCCAGTCTTAAGAAAGGGATAATTAATCAAGAATCAGTTACCTGTAATCATGTACTACATTTCCTTTCAATTGTTTATAATTTAAGATGCTTAAATGACAAAATGATATGTTTGGTCCTTGGACAACTCAAAGGCAAAATATATAAATTAAAGTAAAATAAAATAAAAATCTAAAAAATAATCCATGTCCTAGGCAGAAATCTGTTATCCACTTCATTGTCCATATCACTAGTCTCTTCATAATTCTCTCTGTCTCCAAATCCTAAAATTCCAGAGCTGACAGCTCACCCTCTCTCTCACATCCCTTCTGCATCAGTTCCTGCCTAGTTCAATACAGTCTAACTTCTTTCCAAAATTTGGTTGAAAATTAAATATCTGGTTAGTTTTTGGAAAATGTCTCCCTATTTTTGTCTATAAATCTGATTTTTGTCAGGCATCAAATCTCATGTTCCAGTGTTACTTGCATTCAAATTGCAATTTTTGGTTCCAGGTCTGACATTCCTATGTATGTCCCTCAGTGATAGAAGTTATTTTGTTGATCTGTCAAAGTATTTCATTTGTTACATTTTCAACTTATCTCTTTTTATGCAAACGTTCATTGTGGACTGTAGCTTTATTCATGCAGAGAAGTCTCACATGCAATTCTGTGGCTAACTGTAAGTCCCATTGGGACAGATCCATATTCTAATAGAGCTGCATAGAAAACTGAAGGCTAAATATGGATGTAAATTATTGTCATACTTTTTGAATGAGATTAATGGCTTATTATACAAAAGAAGTCCACCTCTACAAACAGAAATTTTTCTTTGCCAGATGGAACTGAATTTCTTTAGGAAAAAAAACAAAACAAAAAAAACATTCATGTTGTCACTCCTTTACTTCATCTAAATATTATGACAAGGCTAATGTTAACAAAAAAGTAACTGCTAATCAACTTCATGGCTACTAAATAAAATTTAAGTATTTAAGAATATAGAATCAGGTATTAGAAATCAACATTGGTAAAAATACAGACTCATATGCTCTTACAGAAAAAATATAAGATTATTCAGTAGCAGATACAAATCACGATGAAGTTCAAGGTGTGAAGTTCAGTGTATTTGCCTGACTTCATATTTATGAAAGTAATGCTTAGAAGAGAAATACAATTACAGTGCTTTATGTTCCCTTTTTGAAATAGATTTGTTTGTAATATATTTTAGAGAAGTAATATTTAGTTTCAAATACAATACAAGTTGTGAAGGTGGAAACAAAACCTAATCAGGAATTGAATGAAACAAAACGTATGATTTTATTATTGGCATAGAGTCTTCAAATGAAATATCACTATTGACTGTGTTAGTGATTAAATCTGTTCTCACATTGTCTAATTTTAAGCATCTAAAATTAATTTGTAAATAAAATAAGTTGCTTTAACTTTACAGGTAATAGCTTTCCTCTCTCCCCATATAACTTAGAGCCTTTGTGTGAATTACATTTCTAAACAACATAGCTTTACTGGGAATGACAGTTCAACTATCAGAGACTAAAATTCAGTGGTAAGATCCACTAAATCCCATTGCAGGAGTTCAGCACCTCCCAGGATTTGGTCCACCACTTCTAACTTGCATTTCTTAAACAAATGTAAAAACATCCATTTTCTTTTCCATGGTTTGTCCTGGGTATACCTTGCCAAGGCCTGACTACATTAGGGATATCAGCAATGTAACTAGACTAGTGCACTGCTAACCCTTAATGTAGATGCACTGCACTGACATATTAATGGGGCTTACAACCATGTGACTTATTCCAGGAAATTACTGCAGTAAGTCTCACTGGTACAAACCCTATTTTGCACCCAAGAAGTTCATCTTCATTAGGGGTTTGCACTCACTGGTATAACTACTTTTTCTTAATATAATATGACCAACGACCAACAATAAGAAATTGATTTTAGAGTGTCATACCATGATGTGCTTAATTGCCTTGACATCAGGTATTATTCAGCATAAGTATGACTATCACAAGCTGGCCCTTAGTAACTAAGAAATATGCAGCGAGATACATGCTTAAGGGAATGTGACTGAAGAGAAGAGAACCTCAGGAAAATAAGATCCCTAAACTATCGTTAACATAAAAAATTGCATATATTTTGGATATGGATTTGGATGCCAATCCCCCTCCAGAATGTGATCCAAGCTTCTAACAGCCAGCCAATCATTCACCATCTTCCATCTTGTGTACAGAAGTTAAGCAGAAAACCAATCAGCATGGGCCTGACCCTGGAAGGTACTAAACTTCCACTGAATCCAATCAGGTTTTACTCAAGTAAGCACCACTGACTTTGCCCCTTAGTGGATATATTTACCATGATTTGTGGTTTATAGCTTTAGGGCTTGATTATGCATAGTGCTGAACCTCCTACTCCAGCTGGCTTCAATGGGAGCCAAGGCTACTTAGCAATTTCCAGGAGTAGGTCCTTAATAAGCGAGTGTTTTTGTGCCATGCTTCTCATACACATAAATCTTTCATTCTAAAATACCAAGTATCTAGGCTCAACTTTTATACTAAAATACAACCCATAGCTAATCAATTGTGTGTGTGTGTGGGATGGGGAGGGGGTGAATCAAGACTAAATATATTACCCATTTTACTTAATTAAAAAAATAGTAAAATCACCACCTATATTGGTGCTTCATGATAAACAGAATCTTACATTGAATCTTGACAAGATCCCAGAAACATTGATCCCATAAGATTTTGCTGCTTTAACTTCGGAACCTTTAAAGAATCAGAATACCTATCAGATATATTAAGAACAGGATACTATTTTAATGAAGTCATTTTTAGATACATTTTAATAAAAGTTATCTATTGTGTGCTCAGCATGGATCAATGAAATTGAAACACAATGATGAAATCAATGCCACATCAATTTTAAAAATAAATTCTGATTAAGTTTTAAACGACACAGAAAACAAAATTGTGTGTATGTACGATGATATAACCTATAGATTTATTAGTGCCTTGACTACAGGATACAGACTTGCTTTAATTTTTGGCCCTGATGTACACAGAACGCAGAAGATACAACACCAATGTCAAATTTCTTATCTAACAAGATGTAATACTAATTTGAATTCAAGTGTGAAGAATACAACTAACTTGAGTCCTTCATTTAAAGATCAAATTGCATCTAACATCCAAATGATAAGTGTTTCGATTTATGGGTTACCATAATTCCATCTCAAATAGAATAAATATACACACATTCCAAATTTCATATAGATTTTCAAAGGATGTTTGCTGAAGCATTTGCAAAATATGAGCTTGATCCTACAAGCCCAGAGGCTTCATATAGAAAAGACAAATATAAAGGGGAGATGTGCCTCTACTGATTCATGCACATAATAAGCGACTGCACTGGCAATACTGCATGGAACAAAACATGGCAAAACAAAGCAAGCCACTCATACATTTGGACACAAGTGTGAAGAGAAAAAAAGTCATGCTTTCAGGGGATGTGGAAGGAAGACGCTTTCTTGAGCTATGGCATAGAGCCTGTATTCAGAGCGTGCCAATATGGTGTGCAGAATCAACATTTATGGAAATATTTTGGTGCAAGGTCTTGACAATTAATTCACATTAATTGTGGTTGTTGTGGCCACATTTTCTGCTCCAATCACCTCCCCCTTGCAGGATTAAGCCCTACATTAGCTAGAAAGAAAAAATGTTAAAAGTAAAACAAAATACAACAGCCAAACTCTTAAAATGCTCTAAAGATGATATCTTTAAAATTTATGAAGTAGCATATTAAGATTGTATTAATAATCTTACACCCAAAGCTTTCTATATTAAACTGTTCATTTAATTCTATCAATAGTACTAAATATTTTCAGTTGTGAAAACCCAAAATGTATAACAGAATTTCTCTTATAGAAACAAGCTGTTTCTGCATTTTATAGTCCCAGTCAAATTTGCACTGAGAACATGCCACAGGCAAACAACTCAATTAGATGTAGGGATGATAAACAATATATTGCTTCTGCTTATACTGATTCACCATTAAAAGAAACAGAATGTACACAGTACTAGCATCTAGGTTAGGAAATCTAAGCAGTCACATGGCATTGAGATTATACCATAAACCTGAAAACAAGAAGATTAGGACAATACAATTGCAAAAATGGATTGCAAGCAAATAAAAGGAAAATGTAACAGGCTGCTACAACACTCCACCCAGTCATAGCAGGCATTGCACCTGCTGGTATAGTGTTATGTGGGTTCTGCTGACTCACTCTGCAGACATATCATTGCCTCACTCGGGTATCATGAAGGTGGGAGTGGCTCTTGGGGGTAAAAGGACCTTTGGTGGCAGAGTAGTCCTGAAGGAGCAGACAAGCCACTTATTGTTTTCAAGGTGCTCTTATTGTTTTCTTTATTAATAAATCAAACCACAGCAAGGGTACAGACTTATACAGTAGAGCTTGTGTTTGTATACTAGGTTAGTACAGGGATCTACTCACAGGGAGATAAGTATATGTTTAAGTGATCTAAACTGTCAGCCATTCTGGCTTTTTGTTTCTGCTTAACAAAAAGACAGGTTTATAGATTAGGGGTTTTTTTATTTTATATCACCTAGGTTGACATACCGAGAAACGAAAAGACAACCACTTCTTTCAATACTATTATAATACTTTCATAAACTGCTAAATACAAATACATGAGAGACTGAATGTCTTTTACTACTAGTAAAGTGCCTAGCATATCAAAGTTTTCATGTAGCAATCTTTCCTTGAAATCTTAATTCTTAGAATGCTAGCATTGCCCCTCATCCCAAGCAAGTAATTGCTATTTGGACCTTGCCATGTTGTTTCCATTAGAAAGACAAGTTAATGATAGACTCAGATATTTCTTTGATGCAATTCTGTTTATTTACAAATAATGTACACAAAGTCCTGTTTCCCTGAACACAGTGGAACCAAAGCAGCAGCAGTCTCCAGTTCCCTTGCTCACAATTTCCCAGACTTCTTTTCCAGCAATCCTGTGTACCAAAGAGCTCTGCCTCTGCTCCATCTCAGGGCTATGCTCTCGACTGCTTCTCACCAGCTCGCTCATTGTCTTCTGCTTCTGACTCACACACAGACAAGCAGAGCTACAACCAGTCAATTCCCCAGACTGTGCATTTGCAATCAGTCCTCAGGGAAACCTGATTCTTTCTAAATTAGCTCTTGCTCAGACCTTCCCATGTGATCCAGTGCCTTGGGAGGTGGTTTGTATTGTTTATCTATCTTATTCCATAAAAGGAACTTAATTGCTTCTTCCATTTGGGCTGAATGAAGAGATTTAGCAAGGTCTACGATTGCCTTTAAATCAAATACATGATTGCCAGCAACCATTAACTCCTCCCAGTATAACACTGTTTAACCTTCAGTGTGCTAGTTAAATGAATGCTCAGGCACAGCATAGTCCTGGAGCCTTGAAATTTTACAGGAGACTTTTCTGCTTTGGAAAATAAATGCCACTGAATTACACTGAGTTCCTGAAAAGTCCCAAACTTCACCCTCCTCCCAAAAAGCCCCGAAACATTCATTTCCCTTAGGAAACTGGTGAAAGTTTAAAATTTCAGAATTGTAGTACAATATACCAACATCGAAGTCAATGTGAGTTTAGACAAGTAAGATCTGGCTATAATCCTCTACAGTTACCTCTTAGAGGTAATTTTTATCACTGCAGAGATGCAATGATTAATAGTATTAGACTAAGCAAGAAACGTAAGTCATTTTTCTCTAGCATTAACATTAAGTTAATGTACTTAAATTTATTCAAATTACAAAATGAATATTGAGAGTTTGGACCTTTCAGGCAGCTTGGTGACCATTTAGAGTGCAAGTCAGAAGAAATTACTACTACTCACACCTCCTCCTAATGTGGTCTGTTACTATGAGTTTCTTCACAATTTTTTTCTTCATCATACATCTGACAATCTCCCACCAACAAAAAAAGTTATTGATATTGCATTTCATTTTTGCATTCGAGAATATCCACTACTGACAAAAGTTCTGATTCTGCCTCACCTATTGTTGCTGCCTACTTTGAGCCCGGCCTTTCTTTTTCAAAATTGTCACAAAAACATTGGACAATTCAGAATAATGATTAAAAGGTCAAAATGTTGGGAATTGCATTGTTCTCCACAATACAAACACGTTCTCTCAAACTGTAAATATTTCTAAATAAAAATAACAGTATTGTTTTTGGATATAGCACTGAATTTACTAATATAAAAGATAAATCAGTTTTCATAATAAGTTTACCTTGTGCCTTCAAAATGAAAAGCAGGCATGCAAAAGGTTTGTCTATTTACTTATCTACACAGTAAATATTTTCTTTTTAATGGCAGCCTCTCTCAATAAAGTTCTAATTATAGTGCAGCAATTCGGATAGCACTTTTATTATTTCAGTTCTTTATGTGAGGACCTTTACTTTTTCCATGAATTCACAAATGAGTCATTAGTGATGTGGGATGTAAATAGAAAAAGAAATAAAGGCTAAGGGAGACAGAAAACATGCCAAACTATTCACAGAATGCAGCTAGTTTTATACATAAAATAATGCACTCTCTGATTTCAATATGTGTTTGCACCACAACTGTGCATCAGAAAAATGATCATTTATTGCCCCTGAAACATGGCCTGATTTAGGGTAAGGCTTTGATGGTATTGATCATCATGAGAAAGACCCATAAGAAAATAGTTGGAAGGAATTGGTATTGAAGTTTGAAGATGGTGGGAAGAATTTGCATAAGCCTGGTGAAAAGGAAGAAATGGGGGATGCTCTAGTATTTTAATGGGGTAGTTGGACATTGAAGCCTGTACTGGAGGTTATTTAGACATGCAGCTGCAATATTTGCTTTCTTTACATGACCTGTACAACACCAGTGCTAGTTTAATGATTGTTCTGAAGCACCAACAAATCCTTTGCTGAGCTAATCAGGTTCCTCGATGTACTGGTACTTGGAGGCACAGAGGCTAGTACTGTTTCATGATTTCAGTGTCCATGTAAATGAGAAGTTTCCTGTCCCACTCAGGATTTTATGGCTGCTATGAGAAGTGTGGGATTCTCCTAGGTGCTTTTTGGCTTTACTCACACAAATGGCCATACTCTGGATCTAATTTCTCATTGATATAGAAGTGGGTTGTGTGTCAATCACTCTCTTGCTTTACAAAGACTTCTTCAATTTGAAGTCAATACATTCTGGCACAGGTGAAGGACCTATTTTCTTAGTCCATTCTCAGTGGCTCAGAGCCCGAGACATTCCAAATGGTTTTGGGAAAGAATATTCTTCAGCTGCCAGACCACCTGATGGATTTGGTAGGATTATATAGCAATCTTTTGCCCTTCACCAACAGAGCTGATCCTTGCAGGATAAAGCCAGCTGGTTTCATTGTTGGTGGAGATTATCAGGGTTTTCCTATGGAAGAGCTAGGTGCCCAACTGTCTTGAAGGAAACTTATAGGCAGTCTTGTTTAGGAAACCATTGCTGGAGGCTGTCACTCTAGCAAATGGTATCTGGTTTCCAGACTACCAGCCAGATCAAGTCAACCCAACTGGGGTAGAGAAATAAATAACCCAGTGTCTTTGTGAAATCAAAGCTTGGATGAGGACAAGCTTAATTCAGGCAAACTGAAAACAATGTTGGTGAACAGAAGAACAACCGCAAGTGTTGGGCAAAATGATACCTATGTCTCTCAATTTCAGAGCATACCTGCTGTATGTGACTCAGATTTGTAGTGTTGGAGATTAATTCGATTCAGAGAGACTCTGGAAAAACAAATAGCCTCTATAGTAGAAAGGCATTTTCCATCTACATTTGGCAAGAAGACTGTGGTATTTTATTTTCAGTGTAACCCTTTTTTTTTCCCTGGGTTACTTGGGAGCAGGCAACACTCACCTGTGTACACAGGCGCATAAGGTTGCTAACAAAGGAGATCCTGAGTATCCCAAGTGATGATGTAGGATAGGTGGGAATCCTCTATCCACCCCTCTGCTGCAGTCCCTTTACTCCAAAAGGAGTTTATAATTGGCGGTGCCTCCACCTGGCTGGACCTTGTACACACACAATAGCGTGCCTTGGGACCTTCCAGGACTAAACCTATTCTAATAATAAATAATAATAATCTGTGACATGGGTCTAACTCAGAAATATCAGTTATGCAAACTATACATCCAATATACTTAAATTAGCGTTAACACACCTTTACTTAACAAATTAAGGAAATATGGCATAACAGACTGAAATTAAACATCACTACTAAATCCACAGGGGCAGTTGAATAAATCAATTAATAAATATAGTATATAATATTAAATGAAACTTGTTTGTCATTTACACTGCCACTATTTACCCCACATCCAGAGTGTACACTCCCCTAGACTTTAGAGCCCTAACCCCTTCTTTGCGTGGGTGCGCTTGAAGATCTGAAGGAGACAGCTATCAGTTGGCTCAGTGTATCAGTTCAGCCAAGGTATTGAGCTTGCCCAACCAAATGTCAGCAATCCTGGCCCTGGCTCAAACAGAATACCTCTCTGCCTTTTCTCAGGCCCAGTCTCTCTGCTGTGCCCCTTCCTTTACAAGCCCTACCCGAAAACAAAAGGGGGGCGAGGCACTCACACCACCTTCACTGCAGGCCCACTTCAGGCAGCTCCAGGCTCCCTGCCCTGGCCTGGGCAATGCCACCAACCTCCGAAGCTGGTAAAAACACCCCCTCCCCCCCCCCCCCCCCAAGAAAAAAAAAGAAAGAAAGAAAGAAAATAGAGTCCACACGTTTTTTTCCTCAGCTCCCTGGAAGAGGAAGAATCTCTCTCTTTTCCCCCAGTCATCATGGGAGTTGTAGTCTCCCATGATCTTCTCAACTGTAAAACTCCCAATTAAGTTCTGAGTGCTCTCAAGTACAGGGTGTCTACATCAGTATGGACCTTGCTACCATCTTCTATGTCCTTGTTATCTCAAAACAAAGTTCTTAACAGAGATACACTTGGGACCACTTTAAAACTCAAGCTAATGAAGGATTATTAACATAATGTGACTCCCACCTGCCTGTTGAGCAGTTCAGTACACCTCCTTAGGAGCACACAACACCAACAACTCCAAAAATTGCTCTGACCTTGTGATGAATTCTAAGATGCTGATTTTCACCTATGAAGCCCTAAATTGGGTCTGGCAACTTGAAGGACTAGCTTTCTCCTGCTCCCAGTTACATGAGCGGAAGCACTCAAGCCAGATATCTGTCTACATGGAAAAGAGGCAGGTGCTGGCAGTATGTTCTTTGTATGAAGTAAAAACAACAAGAGTCCTGTAGCACCTTAAAGACTAACAAATTTCTGTGGGCATAAGCTTTTGTGGGCTGAAGTCTGTTTTTGACATTTTTTCAAATGTTTTTCAAAACTTCAAAAACAGACTTCAGGGAGAAACTGCAGAGCTGGAACTCATGCCAACTTGACACAATCAGACTGGGTCTGAATATGGACTTGGAATGGTTATCTCATTACAAGAAGTAATTGTCACTGTTCACACATTCTCACCTTCTAATCAACGGTTGTGAATAGGCCTCATCTACCCTAACTGAATTGACTTTGTTAGCACTTGCCCTCCCCATTGTTATATTTCTTACCCTTGGATATATATATTTACCTCCTACCTGTGATTTCCATTCCATGCATCTGACGAAGTGGGTTGCAGCCCACGAAAGCTTATGCCCACAGAAATGTGTTAGTCTTTAAGGTGCTACAGGACTCTCGTTGCTTTTGCTGTATACAGACTAAAACGGCTACCCCTCTGGAACTTTTGTATGAAGTATTGATGCTATAACTGGCTTCCCTCTTTGTTCCACCAGAGGTGCAAAATCCACCTTTTCTCACAGGGAAGGTTCAATGTTTATTGGTCAAGAAACTGAAAGACGATGAAGTTGGGAACTTATGGTACAGTAGGATAATTCTTGATTGGAAAGTGTATTAATTGGAGAATTAAGGGGTCAAAGATAAAGCCTTACAGATTTCAAAACCACACCATGTTTATTCACATCTAAATGTATTCTACACTGTTCATTGTAGTATAAAGCAGGAGATTTTGTACTCTGAGAAACCCTTATGTATAAAGTAAAATAAAAATGTTATATAGAATATTCTAGGGGCTCTATCTTTATTATGCGCATATTACACAACCACATTTATTCCTAGTTTGTATCTATATCACAATGTATATGTACGTAACCAACATCAGGTTTTTATGATTACATAAATGAAAGGAAACACTAAGAGGTTATGATTTGTATTTCAGTTAACAACAATAGTAACCTAAAATCAAATAGTTTTACAAAATTTGTAAAATAAGAATGTTGTAGAACTGAATCTGAAGCTTTGCAAGAAGCTTGCAAATTTCTGAGTTGAGAAGCTATGGGTTTAGAAAGGTAGTTTGCTGCATGGCCTACTGTACAAATAAAGATGAAAAGCCATTTTCTTGTGGCTCAGAAAACATGCTTTTAAAAACCAAAGTGGTTTAATTCTTTTTCAGTGCAGCTTTTCAAAACAAACAGTTGTTTTAAACATCTAAATGACAATGCTTAATAGGCTGAACGCAATCCTGTTAATGGAATCTACACTGAAATGTGTTTCTTGATCATCTTCAGCTTGGAAATAGCTATTACCTGTTTTTTCTAACTTTCTTTTATTGTTAACTTTAGCAAAAGGCGGCATTAGTCCTACTTCATGTCATGTTATTTAAATACAAAGATTATCTGAAGAGTTATCCTCTTATCATATCTGAAACGATTAGTTGCTGAAAAAGAGAGGTACAAAACAATCCCTTTTCTAATGCATTTCATGCACTGCTGCATCCATTAACAAAATAAAGTCATAATTCTTTGGCTGACATATTATTGTTCGTGTTGAAAATTTGTGTTAGCATGCTGTAGTGATTAAAATGAAAAACTCTGAAGACAGATATTTCTGATTTAACAGGTACTAGGGCCATATTAATTATACCAGATAATATACTACAGAGGGTAACAAGCAGCACCTATTTAGTTAAGATTGCTAAACTAGTTTCCATTATATGCCTCCTTCTGTCAATTGAACATAATCCTCACTTTCTACCATATTCACCTCCTGGAAAGGTTTAGTCTTCCTGAAGGTGATTTTTTTTTAAAATGTTTGAACAAAATCCCTTTGACTGTTTTTAGAACTGAAAGAGTAGGGAAAACTGTTTTCCTCAACATAAAATTATTATAGCTACATTGCAAGAGGTCTAAAAATGTCTTGAAATTTGGTGGGAACTTAGTGCTGCTTAGGATGAATGCCTCTGTTTCCAAAAATCTTCAGTGAAATGTGCAAGTAGACAGCACCTCTAATCGTTTCTCCCTCCCCCTTCCCCTCCCCCCCCCCCAATAAAAAACAAAAATAGCAACTTTAAAAGTATCAGGTCACTTTTACGTATGTGCCCACATATGGTTTTAGATTTCAGGTGGAAAATTTTGATATTAACATCTGCCCCTCCTAAGTTTTTGTGATATTTTTAACTGTACAACCTTATATGTTGCAATATTGATTTTTTTTTTTAATTTGGAAAACACTCACTCATTTTATAACAAAGATGCAGCTGTAGCTGTGATAGCTTTATAGTAATTGTGAATTCTGTCTCTACCAGTTTATTTCTATCCATTTATCTGATATTTGATGTCATGCTTGGTACTAGAGCTTCCAATTTCCTTAACATTGTTTCAGTTCATTTTAAATTATATAATGACATTCAGCAAGTTTATTCTGAAGGAACCTTTCCAACACAATTAAAAACAGGAGAGCTGAAGATCATCATTATATCCATACGTGTATGGAGAGGATCCATCCCTATACTTTTATATTCCCAGAAAACACCACTTTTACTATAACGTTTCCCCTTTTGACCTGAGTGGTTAGCCAATGTTCAGGGTCTTGTGGATCATTGCTACTAGGAGAAATTGATGATGGAGTCTGGTATTTCTATGATGCAATCCTGTTTATTTACAAAGAATGTACACAATGTCCTGTTTCCCTGAACACAGTAGGAATCAAAAAGGAAGAATTTTTCCTCACTCAAAACTACAAACCTCTTTTTCCAGCCAACACTCTTACCCAAAAGTTCTCTCTCTTTTAGCCTTCTCTTAAGCTCACACTTCAAGTACTTCTCTGGCTGTCTTTGGCTTTCTTTCTGTTACCTTCTCCTTCTCTGTCTCTTTCTGGCTGCCTCTCCTTCAATCCCCCGCCCCCAAATATCCAGTCCTCTCTGTATTTTGC
The DNA here is from genome assembly GCF_026122565.2 of Emydura macquarii macquarii. Taxonomy (NCBI): domain Eukaryota; kingdom Metazoa; phylum Chordata; order Testudines; family Chelidae; genus Emydura; species Emydura macquarii. The sequence continues at coordinate 16,848,155 of NW_027131527.1, read as the reverse complement.
CCCCAATGAAAACCCTTCACTCCCAAAGGTTTACTCCTGACTGGCTTTGCATGTGGCCCGCATTTTGGTTAGTGACTCCTGTTGTTTCAGCTATCTTACTCCAAAAGCAGCTTAACTGTTTCTTTCATATATTCTGAATAAAGGGAAGTTGTTATTTTCACCAGCTTAATCAACGTTTCAGCCAGTCCCCAGAATAATAATTTTCCAATTTAAGATAGATTCTTAATAAGCATGAAATGTTCTGAATGTAATACACAACTTTTTAACAGCCATCTTCATCCATTAAACCTTTCACATTTGCCTCCCTGCTAAATATACTATATGGTAGTTTGCCACTGACAGGACGAAAGTTTAATTTCTCTATCCTTAATTAACTTTACAGAGATGTAAATTACATTGCGTTCATATTTACAAATAGCAGCAGGCCAGGGATTTGTTTTTCTTAACTATTATAGCATTGTTTCCACTGCTTATGTTACAATAAGACATCATTTGTCAAAGTTTCATCTCAGTCAGTGATACTAAAACCTCAGTGCTTCAGGAGCCAAATTAGTGATCAACAATACCTAAAAGAGCCACAGTAGTGTGAATTTATTGTTTCATTTACTAGATGTATTATTCTCACAGCAAAATGACTGACCAAGTACTATTATTTTATCAACTACAATTGGTTAATAACATAGTAAAAGTATCCTGATTGGCTAATAATTAAATCACATAATGTTTTAATATCATTGATGCGAAGAGCTGCAGGAGACACATTAAAGAGCCACTTGTGGCTCCCAAGCCTCAGTCTGAGTGTCTCTGATCTAAATAATTCTGATTCCATTTTGTATCCCCAAACATCTTACAGCCATTTGCTTCTGTAATCAAAGCACAAGTCTTAGTTCAGAAACAACAAATAGAAGAAGATTGATTTTCATCTAAAAAATGTCAAACTTCTGCCTATAATGCTCAGCTATGTTTTTCTGAAACAGCAAAGTTAAGAAAGAGTCATCGACCTGACAGATCTTTGACACATCATGATAGATGCGATAGGTCTACTACCTTGCTGCCAGAAATGTCCTCCAACAGAATGAGGCAGTGAATGAAGAATAATAAATCTAAACTAGATAGTAGAATTGCTTGTTGTAAATGTATAGGAGGAAAAACAAGTGGCACTTCACATCTCTGGAGACAGACTCCCTCTTTTATAAAATCTTATACTAACACTTCTTTCATCCTGGAATGTATTTGTTACAATTTAGAACAATTATACATACAGGTGAAACAATTACCTAAAGCCAATATCCATAAGCAGCTAATAAACGCACCCTGAGATAATTATTTGTATTATTTAGCTAGAGTATAAGGAAAAATAAACCAACATTCTTTAAAACATTATATAGTAACAAAATAATAACTTCTACTTACCCTGTTGTCTAGTCTCTATGTCAGCTAGCAAAATGACAGCTGCTTCAAGTGTGTCTGGTGAATTATGTCCCCATCTTCCTAGAAGACATTGTTATTGATTAATACTACATCAGGGTCTTTACCTCAAGTGCACAGTTTGGATGCATTTCATTTGGTTTCAGAAAATTGCCACGTTTGAGATAAATTATAGCAAGTTTGGAAAAGTAAATCTTACATTCATAAATCAGAGCATTTCTTAAGGAGCATTGGTTTGATTTATAACTAATGCCTCACGGTATATCCCATCATCTACACTTCAGGTAACAGCCTCTACTTCCACAATGGAGAAAAAAATTCTCATGTGCATATTTTCTTATGGTATTTGACCAAAGAGCTAACAAAGCAAGCACAACAAAGTCAGCTCAAACATGACACTTAAAAATATAGTTTCTTATGCTAACATGAGGCACATTTAACATTTACAGTAAGTACGCAACAATTTTCTTAGGCTGCTGTTGCACAAAAGAAAAATTATATGTAGTGAGAAAGCACTGCAGTATCTTGTTGAAATAAAGTGGCTATTTCTAAATAGGTTATGTAAAATCCTTGTTGTAAATTAAGAACACAAAAAATGTATTTGAATACAAAAAATGTACTGTAATTAAAAGTTTCTGAACAAACATAGAAGCTGGAAAGGGTAAGTCAATTTATTTTATGAAGATGTATGTAATTCTACCACAAACAGACAGACAGCTCTTTCATACAGACACACATTATATTTTAGAGTATACTATGTAAAATGCACATAGTCATTGCTTAGATTTTAATGTATGCAACATTGGAAATTTCTTCTGATAAGGCCCTTTTCCTTAATTGAAAAAACAGACCTTATAGCATTGGTATATAAACACAGAAAATATATTCAAATAAACAAAATATTACCTATCAATTATCAGCCTGATCATAAAGATGATATGATATTACAAGGAACCTATTTAGCTTACAAACTAAATAGAAGTGTCTATGCAGCAACATTCCACTCATCATCTTTAAAAATGTGCTATTTCTGAGGTCTGTTTAGTTTTCTGAAGGTAAAAATGATAACAGAAGTTCAGTTCTACATTAGTAAGAGAAGTATTTCCAGTTATCACCTAGGAAAAAAAAGTTGTTTTAAGGAAAAGTCCAGTAAAACTGATCTACAACATTTTTTGTATTCTTTGTCATCTAGACTAAAGCAATTACTATTTTTATCTCCTTCACTATACTCTCTTGATAGAAGGTGGCACCACAGTGTATCTTGCTCATCCTTAACAGAAAGCATGTAAGTAAGTGCTGGTTTGATTGTTGAAAAAATGTGCAAAAAACAAGTCGAACACTACGATCTGGACAACAATGCTCTTTAAGGTCGTGGAATGCTAGTTTTATCTTGGGTAGCAGATATTTTGTTCAAATATTTTCTTTGTTTCTTTAAAACTCAGCTATGTCTTTTTAATTACGTGTATATATACCTGTGCAAAGATCACAGCTGCATCTAGACCACAGAGTTGCGCTCTGCCCAGTTTACTAACAAATTAATTCACAGCATGTCTTGCAACTTCCAAAGAATTAGGTTAGATTTCACTTTTCCTACCAATTTTTTACTGATGATTCTGTCCTGAAAGTGATTAAAACACATTGGTATCAGCTGTTGGAGAGTCTGTAAACCAAATTCTTTAGAGATTCAGAATCCATGTATTCAGATGTAGGAAGCCAAGTTTGGTAACATTCTCCTTTACATAACTGATTTTTATTTTCTTTAAAATAAAGAGGTACAAATCCAAGGCTTGAAATGGACCAGCTCAAGTAGGTTAGTAACCTAGGTTTCTTTTCTTTTTCTCTGGAAACAGAAGAATTTCTAATTTCCTCCAAAACTTAAGCTATAATTGAAAAACATCATGTCTTCTAGCTCTCAGAGTTGTGAAGAAAACTTTCTAAATGAGAATCAAGTGTAAACAAGTCAGTAAAGTCTGCCTGAGTTTGCAGACAGTCCGAAACAATAGTGCTGAAAGGTCTGAGCTACCTCATTTTTCACAGAGCTTTGTCAGATGCCAAACAATGATAATTTAAATGTCACAATTTAACCATTTCATTGAAGAAGAAAGAAGACTGTATTACAAAATGTGCACTAACTACTGTGACAGGCACCTTGTTTTGGTGCAATGAGTATTTTCCCCCTCAATTATGAGCCTCTGCAGCCAACAAGCCAGAGAGCAGGTACAGAAACCAGGCTGCATTCAATCCTTACTGAAGAGAGCTAAAGCTAAGGAAACCGGCAGAGTCAGTAACTGCACACAACCTCTACAAAGGGAGTTAAACCAAATGAAGACAACAGAGCATGCTTCACTGTATTTTAAAGCTGGTAGAACTTGGAGTACCGCTGTTTTTTCCTCCCCCAATTTTTTACTGTTCATTCAATTAATGGCAGAACATGGCTTCTCATCTGTAAATGCCATATAGGCTTTAACATTAACACTCAAAATGTCTTCATATTCAGCTCAAATGTAAATTAGCTTTTAGTAAAATTACTGAAATATGGAGATATTCTAAGATGCTGGGGAAAGTAGAAATGATATCTGTGGTATGAAAACAGTGTGCAATATTATTTACGTACCTTTTGTGCCCTATACAATAGGGCACACTGCTATCTGAAGCTAGGCAAAGTCCACTAGGAATTAGGTGAACACTAAGTGTATTTTAATTTGACATCCGAGAGAAACTGTATCCTGAATCTCTTTAGGTGAAATGTAACACATTAATTAACCTATTACATTAATATGGAAGTTTTGGACAGAACTGATGATTTAACTGAAAACATACACACACATTTAATAAGAGTGCATTAAATAAATTTTGTAAATACAGGTCAATCACTGAAAATCTTTTAATAAATGAATTGTGGTTTGTTTGTCTTTTCTTTTCTAATTTAAGGAGAAATACTCAAATGATGTTTATAATGGAAGTACCGGCAAATCTTTATACACAGCACCACAAATGAATGCCATGATGTGTAGGAAGATCCAGGTTAAAGTCTGTCACAAGCAAACTGCAGTTTCTCTTTCGTTGTGAGCTCTCAACTTTAGATATATCCTGTCTCTGGATCAGGAAGTTAATACCCTATAAAAGACTACTTAAAATTATTTTCACATCATTTGGTTTTTCTTTGACAAGTGTTTACCAGGTGTCTGCATTTTAGTCTTTGGTACTACATTACATAATCTGCAACAGTCATTACTACAATAGAAAGTTAGGAGAAAATTCAGGTTTGGGATTCTTTGTGTATTTTGGAAACAAATGCATTACTCTTCCACCATATTATATTACAAGCACACTATTCCCCATAGTACATATCTTGTAAGAATTATAGTTCAAGCAGAAAGATAGTGATGAATATATTACAATATGGATGACCTTTTGGACTCATAACGGAAGTACATTGCTGAATAAATGTTTGAAGAAAAGATCATTTCAACGAATAAGAAAGTTGAGTGGCATTCAGACATTCTATGTATGCATAAAGCCATGCACTATTTGTTCATATTAGGACATTATAGGCTCCTCACCTTTAATCTATCAAAAAGGTATATATGAACTAAGTTACATATTTTAAATAGTTTGTAATATTAACAAATAGACTGCAATTTCTATCATCTGCTTGCTAGTCATCACACTTCTGCTGAATCAAATAGATCGGATCAAAAAAACTTTTGCATATAGTCTCATTCTACACTGAATTAAAGAAACTGTAAAATGTTTCCCATACTGAACAACAATTGTAGATATTCTCCTGTGACACATTACTGTTTGCTTTTCACTGTAATGAAATCTGATATATTATATTGCAAAATGAAATTATAGTAGTTCTAAAACCAAAAGAAGTGCATACAATGTGACTGGCCATCCCTTATTAACCTAATTCTGTAATTAGTTACACCAGTAGGTGGTGAGAGCAGAATTTGACTTGGAAATATAGACTAGGAAGAGAAACAGATGGATAGAAAGAAAACAAATGCCTTTGTATACAGGGGGGAAATGGCTGAATTATGTTGAAAAATGCACTCTGTCACACAATTTATAGAATACATTCAGTAATGTTATATAACATACAAAAGATATATTTTACATTGCCATTCTGATTCGAAGAAACTACAGTGTGCACCAGTTATCTTGTAGTAGGAATACCCCCCCCCCTTTTCCCCCATGCAAGCAATCCTGTCATACAGTCCCACTCAAATTTGTCCAGATGTCTCTTAAAACTAATTAAGTTGCCCTTTTGATCTGTTGGCTTCCTGTCATAGCAAAACGAGTCTCGTAACTTGACTGGTGCCTGGAGGTAGCATCTTCCCAGATAGTAGCTCAGGCATTGTCTCAATGAACCCTGCTGCGGAGATTACTTTTCTAGAACCATTGCATTGTCTTCTTGCTTGTTTCCTAACAATTCTGCTACACAAAACATGTGTGTGTGCAGAAAACATTCCAATAACTCAATATAATCATACTGTACTAGTCTAATTGCCAGGAAACACACAAATTATTACAGATCAGCCCAACATCCTCCAAGTAAGGTTTATTCTTCTTTCCACATCTTGGTTCTCTATTTTTATTGACTCATCTATTCTCCTCTAGGTCAGCCAGGCTTGCAGCTTCCTTGTCATTTTCAAGTCCACACCCTCCTTCTCCCATCATGTCTAAGTTCTTGCTAATCCTACTGTTTCTTCCTGAATAATATCACCAAAATGCATTCTATCCTATTTATTCCTTACTGCTAAAACCCTTTCCATACCTTGACCATCTCTCTTCATTATAAGAGCATCTTCCCATCGAGGGTCTTCGTCTTTCAACTCTGCCTTCTCCAGCATAATATGAGAATTGAAAGGTGGATAATGAACTAGTTAAAGGGGTAACTACAATGGATCATACTGAAAAGCAAACTGTCAGGCTGGAGGACGGTTACTAGTGGAGTTCCTCAGAGTTTGATTTTGGGACCAATCTTATTTAACATTTTTATTACTGACCTTGGCACAAAAAGTGAGTGTGCGCTAATAAAATTTGTGGATGAGTTGGGAGGTATTGCCAAGACAGAGGAGGATCAGAATATCATACAAGAAGATCTGGATGACCTGGTAAACTGGTAGAAACAAATGGAAATGGAATGAAATTTAATAGTGCATGGTCCTGCATTTAGGGACTAACAACAAGAATTTTTGCTATAAACTGGTGACTTATCAGTTGGGAGAGTCAGAAGAGAATACAGACCTGAGTGTACTGGTTGATCACAGGATGACTATGAGCTGCCAGTGTGATGTGGCTGTGAAAAAGATTAATGCAGTCCTAAAATGCATCAGGTGAGGTATTTCCAGTACAGACTGGGAAATGTTAATGACATTACACAAGGCACTGGTGAGATCTTCCTCTGCAGCATGAGACATGGGTCAGTTGCAGGTTTAAACTAGTGTAAATGGTGAATTCTCTGTAACTTCAGGTCTTTTAACCATGACTCGAGGACATCAGTAACTCAGCTAGAAGTTAGCGGTCTATTTCAGGAGAGGGTGTGTGAGGTTCTGTGACCTGCAATGTCAGACTAGATGATCACAGTGGTCCCTTTAACCTTAAAGTGTATGAGTCTATGCATGTAACCAAAATCACTGCTGCTGAAGTCCCCTTCCTTTTCTGCTGCTATGATGTGTCAACCTTCTCCCTCTGGTCATTGCTTCAGTTTTATAACAAAGTTCAAGAGCTTGATTGCACACTTAAAATGTTACATCTCCTCATCCCCTCATTCCTCATAAAATCATCTCCTCATCCCCCTTTCATTCCCTTTGTTCCTCCCAAATTCTTCTCCTTACTGAGTTTTTTGTTTCCTTCTTATTCTCGGCTTCATACAGATCCCTATGTTTAGACTTGACTCCCAATTCTTGCCAGCTATGCACCCTGATCCACTCCTTCAAATCCTTACCTATTTTTAAGGGACGCTTTTTGCCTCTCTCATTACTCCCTCACATGCCCTGCCTTATCTGAACTTTTGTCCTGTCTCAGGTAATCAGCTCTCTTGGGCAGAGAACAGCTCTTACACAGTCTGTAAAGCACTAAGTGCATTTACAGCATTGTATACATTATCATCATCAATAACAATTTGATTTCGTTATTCAGAAGTAAAAGACTGTCTGGTTAAGAATCATTACAACTGATAAAAATAAGAGAATTTAAAACAGTTAAAAAATTAAAAAGCCAAAGTTCTCTTTTATCATTCTTCCTATTCATAGAACTGTAATAGGACAAAATCAGTTGCATCAGCTATCAAACTGTTACTGTCTTATTAAGTACTAAAGAATACTTTCAGGTACTAATAAAATATGACATTCAAAGTCATAAACCTTTCAAAGCCCCTTTTTGTGGAATAAACTCATAGGAGGAGAAGAGGGGTTAAAAAATATCTGCTAATATTAACTGGCTTGCCACCACACTCTCCCATCTGGTTTATACAAGTAGTTAAATGATGAGAAACTGGAGACAGTGAGTAAAAAACACCACCAGTGCTATGTGTATTGAGTGGATCTCAAAATCAGTGTTGAAACTGACCATTTGTGCCCTCTGTCTACAGAAGAAATGATTAATAGGACTGACCTTAGTGAGAGATATGTGCTTTTCATAACATTACATGTACTGCTAACAAGTAGGAGTATGCAGCCTGTGTCCATGGTGGAATCAAGGATTCGGAGGAATCTTTTCCTTTAAATGCCTGAAAGATCAGCTACTACCTATAGTGCTTTTCATCAAAGACACAAGAGCAATGATTGCTGGTATCCAACATAATTAGTGGGGTTGCAGCTAGCATGATGCTCTCCTTGCCCAACCCCCAGACATGCGCACAGTTCCCAGTAGCTTAAACAAAATGAAAACCAACACTCATTGTGGATGTCAAAGAGCAGTATTTTGATGGGGAATAAAGAAGAAAAATGGGTTCTCCCCCACACACTCTCACTGCCTCCTGCTTTCAGAATGAAAAACTGAGATACCTTACTTTGAAGGTTAAGGTAGGAGCAAATAGTATTTACCCAACAATCCTTCACTATTCTCTCCCACTCCCAACTTCTTCCTGTCCAATTAAACTCTTTCTCTGCCATCCAGCCCTGTACTCCCACATATCCACCTATACCCTCATTCACCGATTTACTCCATTTCCCTCTGCAATCCATCTGCCAATCCCAGCCCATTTCCCTCCAAGCTAAGAACCTCCCCAAGCTCTCTTAAACACATTGCAGCTCAGAAATATCTCTCCGTCCCTGACGTAAAAGCACCTAATTCTTTTAGGCTGAGAATCCCTTCTCTCTCTGCTTAACTCTTCACAGCTCAGAAAAACTGAGCACGCACATATACACACACACATCTCTCTCGCTCTATGCTCCAAACTCTTTCTCCCTCTTACCTGACACCCATCACCATTAGGCTCAGAGACCCAACACACCCAGCTCAGGAACACAATTTGCTTGTTGCTGGACCTGAAGGAGTAGAAGCCCAATAATCTATCACTGTGGGGGCTGGAAATATCCTCAATTAGCTCCAAAGAAGCCAGACATTTCATATTCTGTATTTCTCCCTTTGTTCTCTGTAGCACATGGGCTGCAGGTTCAGCAGTCCCCAGTGAGAGCCAGATGTGCATAAGCCACACTACGCGGTATCCGTAATGTGGTTAACAGTTGCAGTATTCCTGGTGAGGTTAGCCGTCAGCCCTGGAAAGAAGGCCAACTACAACTATAAATATGTGCTTGCTGCATTTTCAACCCTGGTCTCTAACACAGCTTTAGAGATACTGCTACTCCTCTGTTATCCGATACAAATGAAATACAGCTCTTTAGGGTTCTAGTAGAAGGGGCAGATCTATAGATAGCACAACATTGAAAGGAGCCACAAACATCTGTCAAGCAGAAACATAATATAAATGCAAAAGCTCTTAAGCAAAATCTATAAAGCCACCACCACCTTTCTTCTCTCAGTTCCTAAGAAGAAATCACCTTTCCCTTGATGCAGACAGGAAACTGATAACAGCTCAGCATGGCACAAATTGTGATTATTGCTACTGATTGGGTAAGAACAGCAAATACAGCTAGTTTGGCCTAAAGTATCATAGTATTTTGTTAATCTCTTCCCTACCCAGTTGCTTATCTCATCCTCCTCTTATGATTTAATTAGACTGTCAACTTCAGTTCAGGGCAGGGACCATTATTTAGCATATATCTGTACAGCACCTAGCAAAATTGGGGCCCTGACCTGGTGCAGGCCTGTAAGTGCTATCACAATATAAATGAGCAGCAGCAGCAGCAAAGGGTTTTAAAGAGATTACAAACAAACTCAGGAACAACATTTAACTTGGAAGAATGCAAACTAGCACATCTAAATTACATTAATACTGAATGGGGAAGACACCACAGAAGCAGCAATACTGAAAGTTTTAGGATGATTTTCAAATGCACCTTTAATGAATTTCAAATGCACCTTTAATGAATTACAAGATCCATTAACTTGCATTAAATGGGATCTGTGCACCTAACTCACTTAGGTGCTTTTGAAAATCCCACCTCCATGGCAGTAGTGAAGAGAAAGCTAGGCCTGCAACATAGCTGCAAAACACTAAAAAAGGCCAATACAATTTTGGGTTGCATAGACAAGAACATCACAAACAAGGCAATACAGTGTAGTATATATACACAATTCTGAAGTAATTGCACCTGGAATATTGCACTCATATCTTGTATCATATTAGCAGAAGGATATTGGCATGTCTCTCTCCTCTCTATCACAATTAGCACATTTGATTTTTTTAACCTATTCATATTTAAAACCAAGAAAAATACATACCTGCAGATACTCAATTATTTTTAAATAGTCAAGTACTTTTCTCATAGTCCTCAACTACTTGGTTCCCCCTCTCATCATAGTTTTCCCATTCTGAGCCTAAATATGGAATCAGGTGGCTAAGATTCAGCCCATAAAAATGTGTTATGGCAACTGTAGGTAGAAGTGACACTTTGACTTCAGCTCTTCTGTGCTGGAAATACACAAGTTTATTTTTGTTAAGCACAGAAAACATCTGCACCGTTGTTTTGTGAGGCTAGTAAAAAGGTAAAAATTGCCAATTCTACCCAATATATTAAATTTACTTTCATCTCACAAAAAGGCATCCTATTAAAGCAACTTCTCCAACAGTTTTAGGAAAGATCCTTCTTTCATGTGAATGAAAGCAATACTAAATTGGTGAAGGCTTTGCCAATTCTATGTTGATTCCAAAAAGATCTTAATCTCAGCATAGTGCGATTTGCTACAAGATGAAAAGATACAAGTGAAAAACTATTTCAAATTAAAGCATAGGCATTTATCTTAAAGAAGGAAAGACAAGACATATCAAATAAAAGCACTGGATTTAGTTTCAAAGATATAGAGGACTTTGGCTGTGAACACAAGGATGAATGTGTGTTTTCTACTAAAGACTTTTCAGTACTTAACATGACAAGTAGTGCGATGTGGAAACTTTTATTTTTTAAAGACGCACTATTATAAATCATTGTTATGCAAGTCTGAAGTCTGGAAAGGCATTCTGTATCACAGTATGTAACCATAACTATCTAAACTCACCTTTAACCTTGTTCAAGAGCATGCATATTATCATTATTTTTCTCCTGCTGAGATAGCCATCATAGAACATGCCATTCTCTAAATTGTGTTTTATAGAATATGTATTGGGTGATTTAGAAGCCAAGAACTATACAGAAAGACAGTGAGGAGCTATGGCTAATAAAACATTACTGAAGTAATTTATTCTTTTAAAAGATTCATTTCCTCATAGATCAATGCTGCTTTGCAAACACATTAGAAAAAGGCATTTTTTGCAACTAGAATTGGCTTACTGCAGTATTACCAAGCTATACTGAAAGAAGGACAGGAGACACTGACTATAGTTTTAATCAGGATGCAACGTTATTAATAGATGTCTAGGACTACCTGGCATTTAAAAGTGTATAATGCAGGCAAGTTCATGATCATTTCAATATCCACCTGGAGGCTTCCCCCAGCCCCTTTTTTTTCCATCCTGCTCCCCTGCCAACCCATTGCTAGGACCTTACCACCACCCCCCTCGAATGAAAGTTAAGGTGGGCTGTAAAGGAAGGGAGGGTTGGCTGCCTTGCCAGTCACAGGATTCCTGAACCCACCCACCCCTTTCCATTCCTTTAACAAATACCTCCTTTAACTTCTACCAAGTCATTTATCTGGTCACTGTATCCCTTCCCTATGAGTACCTGCATTGGACATCCGCCCCACACTTGTGTAACAAGTTGTGACATCAGAGCCTAACTCCCTTCCCTACTCACCACAACGGAGCCCCCTCTGAACCTGCTGTGGGGAAGGCAACCTACGCCCCCCTCCCCCCCCCCTCCACTTTGGCCAATCTGGTGAAGGAAAAATTTTTTCCCAGCCCTCTGAGAAAGGAGTGGCTAGCATGATGCCCACAGCGGGTCCTGACCAAACCTGTTATTTTGCCTCTTCAAAGGGGTGGGAGGTGGATATTGCTCCATCTGGTTTGAGACTTCTCTTGCTGGTCTTGGCCTTTATCAATTCCCCAGCCCTTCTGGTTCATGGGGATGAGTCAGCATCGACACACTGATCCACTCTGCATTTGCAAAAGCATCTGCTTCTCTCTTACCACACATCCAAAGCGATATACCCCCTCCCCCAAGAAGCTGGACAATGCTCCCTCCCCTCTTCTGCTTCAGGTGTGGTCATTCTAAAAACATTTTAGAATTCAAGACTCCAGTTTAAAAAAAAAAAAAGAGTGTATACAAGTATAAGTGGGTTAGCAGTTTCCATTGTGCTACAGATCACCTGCATATTTTGCCATGGAAGCAATCCATTATCTGGATTTGTATAATGTATTTGTGCATGCAAACTTCTGCATGTTCATTTTATGGAAAATGGGCTTTGCCTTGTATCAGATACTTAGGAAAAGTATTACTAAGGTTATGATGTCCTTTCAATAGAGCTATCTTTACCTTCGCTTGAAACAGGGAAAGAAAACCTTTCAGAAATCACATCCCCAGCTCCAAGTGTAGACATACCCTTAGACTTGATCTCTGGATTTCCCAACTGTGGCTCTCTTAGCAAGTCCAAATGGGCTTAGCCTCTGTCAGAGATTTCCCTTTGGCAGTTGTGACCAGCAGTTGATTAAAATGACTCAAAGCAGCTTTTTCTAAACCAATCTATTATTTGTTCACCCAAAACAAAAGAAGCAGAGAAAAGGGTTAAAATTAGAAAAGGCCATATTGGGTCTTATCTATTCCTCATCCTTTCCTTGCAAGTGTTGGTAAATTCCACTTAGCCAAGGACCCTTGCTTCTGTGCTAAGAGGGACAGACAGACATGCTGCAGTTTCTCTCTTCTGGTGTCTGTCCTGCAGCTTCTCATCTTGAACAGCTACTGCCCACTCATCTCCCTCTTTTTTTCCCTTCCTTTCTCCAAGGGTGATTTTAACTGTTGATGGTCCTTGTGATCTCCAGGCTCTGGCCTTAGCTATGCAGCTGTGTCACTTTTGGCTCACACCTGGAAAGGCTGAGCCCACTAATTGCCCCAGAGATATCTGATCTCTGAACACTATTTCCTTTCCTGTTTGCTCTCCCTAAAAGCCTCCTTTGATTAAACTCTGTGTAGTTAGACAGAATGATATTAAACAGGTCAACTGTTTATATAATACTCATATAAAATAATACAGACTTCTCCATTTGCCATGCCTTGTCATACAGAATAAATTGGGTCTTTTTTGTAGCTACTTAACTCTGGAAAAAAATCATACACAAGAAAACCAGAATAGAGGTAATTATTTCCATATTATCAGTCTTCTGTAATATTTTAAAAGATCAGCTACCATATCACGGATGATTGAAGAAGTTTGTAAAACCAGCTACTTCACATGCACTGTAGCTGATTTTACAAGATACATTGTGATGCAAATCCACGTATCTAATCTAGCTCTTCAAAGAAAACTCTTCATTTCCTCAAACTCTCTCATCCCCATAAATGATACAAATTCTTTTAAGGAGAGTGGATTTTTGAAATACATTTTCTATCAACTAAATTAGATACACAAAACTACACAGAAGGCTGTGAATTCATCAGGATATTCATCTAAGCCATGAAAGTACCAGATGATTTTTAAAAAGAAACAAAAAAGTCATTATGGTCCAGAACTCAAATTCCCACAAACAGGGGGCCCAAATTTTTAAAATGATGTAAGGACTAAAATACATGGTTATGACATACATGTTGTATATGAAGCTGTAAACTCAAACAACAGAGTAGCCAGTCCACATGGCCACTATTTAGCCTGAACCCTGTAACTTTTATTTTTAATAAAGAAAGGTGAATAACTACAGCTTATGTTCATGGGCAGGTGTCTTACAGATTCAGCCTCTAGTCAAAGATTGTTCAGCCTTCCCCTACTATAGTTTCTCCCTCTCTGGCTACTTGGCCCTCCCTTCCTTCCAGCCTTCTCTTCCTGGGAGCTTTTATAGACTTCCCAGGTTCTACAGCTGTTCCTAATTCTTTCCTTCCAGGCCAGCTTGCTCAGCTGGCTCCCATCTACCCTTAATTAAGGCTCAGTAGCAGGGGTTAGCCTAGCCTTGCCTATAGCACCCTGCTACATCATGTATCTAGAGTATCTATAGATACTGGTCATTTTGATGGTGGGTGCTTTATCATGGCAATTATTTTTCCTATGAAGTTCTCGAACCAGTGTCCTCTGTCTATGAAAACACACTACCCAGCGGTTTAGGACCAAAACTGCATTTTGTTAAAAATAAAGGCTTTAAAAACATATGGACATTTAAAGCAGAATATTAACTATAAATACGTTTCTGCAGTAAGAGCACTCAGTTACCCCTATTTTGAGCCCAATAACTTGGTATGATTTGCACACAAGCGTAACAGAGGAAGCAAGTAAAGTTGATGTTGTGGCTTAAAAAGAGGACTGAGACACCACGGGTGAAATCATGGCTCCATGATTTCAGTGGGGCCAGGATTTCTTCACAGGATTCTGTTTCCAGTTCTGCCACAGATGTCTTGTGTGACCATAAGCAACTCATTTAACCTTAGTGTCTCTTCTGAGAAATTGAGATATTTCCTACCTCATAAGATTGGTATGAAGTTTAATTCAATAATGTTTTTAAAGCATATTGTGGTCTGTAAGTGAAACTCAAAACAAACAACATGAATGGCAAGTAGTAAATAAGATTTAAAAAACAAACAAAAAAAAAAGGCTTCAGGAATTTACCCCATGGAGGAGAGCTATACTCTGGCCTGCTCAATCCTGGGCAGGAAGTGGCTTCTCAGGCTGTCAGCAGAAGAGACCTGTAGAGGTCGAGAAGGGGATGGAGAGCTCATGTAACTGAACTCCCACTCCCACAGATCCTGAGCATGTGCTTGCCACTGCACAGGGATCCTGAAAGTTATTTCTGTCTCTCCTAGCAGATGAACTGGTGCTAAACTGGTGTTTTTCCAGTACCGATCACTACCCATTTTCAATCCACATCCAGCGTGAAGATCATCCACACAGTAAATATGTGCACAAATATAGAACAGCTAATACAACATGAGAGTTTGCAAAAAGAAAGAAGAATCAAAGAAACATAGACCTTATACCATTGCTATATTTCCATGGCACGGTCTTCAAATCAAATGAGTTTTATTAGAAAAATGGAAACATATCACAAAAAGAATACTTCTTTTGTGTTGTATATCATTTGTACTCACAAATCAGCAGAAAAGAACAAGTTAGCTGATAAAGCTCTAGTAAGCAATCCTTCCACATTCTCAACTGCCAGGATACTTTTAAAGACACTCAATAACAACTCCTCTCATTGATACCATTGTGCAATTTTCCTAAGCTTTACTTTTCCTGTTCATAGCGGTCTAACCATTCACATTGCAGTGAGATTTATGTACATTGGATACTGTATTTCAAAAAACTCCTTAGTATTTTATAGTCTGGACAATTATACTGCAGCTAGTAGTGGAGTTTTATTCTAAGCAAGGTATCAGACTTTTTTTTTAAAAATAACTAAGATTTTGCTCTGTTTGATTATTTATACAGGACAAATTGAGAAACCTTCTTATTCACCAAAGATAAAAATATATATAATTATTAGAAAGCTAGAAGTCTGTATTCATCTAACATGGAGAAAAAAACAGGATATATAACAGTCCTGTCTGAGATAAGATATGCATTTCATTTTGGCAGCTTTATCCTTCATGTATCAGTTTTTCTCTTAACAAAAAAAAAAAAACCAGGAAAAAATGAAAGGCACCATCTCAAATATTTTCAGGAGATCTTTTAATTTCCTTTTTATGATTAAACAGTTAATATATCTGCTATTTTTATGCTGAATAAGATGATACAGTATTTTAAAACTTGATACTTATTAACAAAAATACACGATAAAAATGTTCTCTGTATAAGTTTGAGAGTTCTTTAAATATCCTTGTAAATTTTCAGCCTAAGAAATTACATCAGTTATTATAGGGAAATTTGGTAAAGACCACTACACTAAAGTTGCAAAACACTTTCTGTTAAAAAGATTCTTGTGACCTTTTTTGAGAAGCTGTAACATCCACTGTATGTAGCAGACTTTTGATATTCGGAAGGGACAAGACCCAGTGGACAGAGAAGTACCTTTTCTGTGTCCCATGAGATTCCATTCAGGTTTGTCTGAGATATGTACTCGTAAGGATTGTCATTTCCCTTGTGTTGCTTAGGGAAATTCTGGCAGCATGCCAAAACAGGAATTGAACATGAAAATTCTAATCCAATGTTGGGCCTACACTCCTGCCAGCTGCTGAGACCACCATATTGGGAACACCTGGGAGAGACCAGAGTGGCAATAGCAGCAGGGAAAAGAGGTCAGGCTCCCCTTGCCTCAATACCCTCCTTCCCTAGACCTGGTATATGGCTCCATTGGCTCTTACACCCACACCCAGGTGCACCACACAGGGCAGGAGCTTCCCCAACTCTTAGCACAGGGATGGGAAAAGGAGATTGTTGGATTTCACACAACTAAGCCTCCTTCAGGGGAAGCGGGCAGAAAGACAGCCAGTCTGGGCAATGGTGCCAATGTTATCCCTCTATGGAATAATAGCTTTCTCTTGCTAATAGCTAATGTAGTTCATGTGCTAAGTCTGTGATGCAGTGCTGCAAGGTTCAGGGTTCAAATCCTGATGATAATGCATGATGAGGGGGTTATTAAAGTTGCACATACTCAAATGTTTACTTTTTCAAAAGCTCTAGCAATTACTTTTAAAAATCTACAATAAAAATGTAGAAAAAATGTACAAAAAATGCCATATCAAACACTCAAACTTAGAAAATGCCAGCAGAAGGGGACAGAATTAAGGTTGCACAAGCAACCGTAAATATGGCATTATCCAATTTTGGAGTGCTTGATTTTGAGGCCTAAATAACTTTATTTTAACGTATTTTATTGTATGTAATTCTACTAGCACAATAAACCATTTCATATGTTGACATTAAGGGAAGGAGAGGGCAAAAAATGATGAGGTCAATTTATTTTGGCATATACTATCAGAAAAATCCTCCATTTCAATTTTTAGACAGTATCATAAAGAATCAGAATCTCTTCAAATTACATAACTACAGGGTTGATTCTAAAAGGAGGAGCCAGGCTTTTCAAAATACTTCAGGAATGAACTAAATGAACTCATTTTCAACAGCTCTCGAAAGTAAACAATAAATATGTTGTGTAAGTGCTGTGTATTATTATTATTATACTTATATATGAATTTATCGTCGTCATACTACAAATGAGGAAACTAAGAGGGAGGAAAGAAAATTAACTTGCCGCCGCCCACCACAGTGAGTCTGTGAAAGCTTGAAGAAGATTGTACAAGCTAATACACTTGTGGGGAAAAAAAATGTAAGTATTTTGTTTTAATTCAGTAGTTTTTAAAGCTAGGAGCTTCACTGGATTTTTTTTCTCCCTCTTTAATAGGGCTATAAGTTACTCTAAGAGAAATGAAAAATAATTATTACTCAGCAAAAACAATGCTGTCCAAAGAATGAAACCTCTACATCTGCATTTATAAATCACAGCCTACCTCCTTGCATGAAGGTGCAGTACTGACATTAACCATTTTGGAGAGGGCATTGGACAGAGACTCAAGAAACCTGCATTCTACTTCTAGCTCTGTCACTGGCCTGATTGGCGAAGTGGCAAGGTCGCCACAGTGTTTGAGTTTGTCCATTTGTAAAATGTAAAGGACTTCATGGATGGGAAGCACTCTCTCTTAGTGAAATAATACTATTACTTCCTCCTTCCCACTATGCATACAGAAGATCTATTTGTTTTGTTTTTTGAAATACATACAACCACCAATATGTGAAGCCGTATAAATGAGCAAATGTTGAAGTGTTTAAAATGTGGTTACAATAATGTTTGAAATCAGGAACATCTGCCCATACCCAATCAGCCCATTGATTTATCTAGTACTTCTAATAGTCACCATTATCCATTATTTTAAAGGAAGATGTCCTTTCCCATCATCCATCTACCCTTGCATTGAACTGAGACAATTTCACAAGGCATCACACACAGAAAGATACAAATACCCTGAAATTAGAAGTAATAGTTATTTTTATTTGTCACCCGACAATGATTATTATTGATCCATAATAATCCAGCCCATTTTTTAAAATTCATCTACAGTATTTGATGCTATGACCACATACGGCAGAAAATCCCACATGTGATAAGACTCTGTATGAAGAAGTATTTTTATTGCTCTAAATTTGCTTACCATTAATTTTATTGTGTGACCCCTTATTCCCATATGAAAGTAGAGATGACTAAATCAAATATTTGACCACTTTAGTCATTCATGATTGTAATATAAAAAAAAACCACTCTCTTTTGGTATTTCATAGAAATATTTTTCCTACTGAATTCTCCTTTCATATTTTCCCTTAAATCTTCTAACGTGTCTTGTAGTCAATGAAAATGCTTTTTAAGATAGGAGGAATCTTTTACTTCAGCTGTGTTGCAACAGCTATTGATGTAACAGTGGGCTAGTACTGGACTGCAGTTCCCATTGCTGAAGAGTATTCACTGCTTTGGACTATGGAAGATTTGGGTGAGACTGCTTGTGAGAAACTGTCTTGTCTGTAATATAGATGATATCAGTTGTGATATAATTTTTAATCTCCTGTTTGCCAATGGGTGGTGCTAGCAGGATGCTGTGTACACAAGAATTTCAGGAATACCGAGTTAAGAGAATTTGTAAGGGCACAGCATGGGGCAGTAAAGAGGATTTGTGAACCATGACAGAAATTGCAGCACACAGATGCATCTTATACTTAAAACTGTCCTAAGCATGGGGAATGAGCCTCACAGCGCCAGTAGAAAGTCTCACTCTAGTGTGGCTCAGGCTAGCAGTGTGGACATTGAGGCTCTGGCTCTCATGCCAGCCAAACCCCATGGTCTGACTTGGGTGGCTAGCCTGAGTCTCTGCCAGAGCTGTAAGGAACACGCTGCTATTTTTAGCATGTTAGCTTGAGCCCAGTTGTTGAGTCAGTCTACCCAGGCTGGGAGGCTCACTCCCACATGCAGTGTAGACATACCCAGTGAGAGCAACAGTAAATGATCAGAAGAAAATCTCAGTCTCATTTTTAGTTTTGGTATGTTTCAATTCAAACTTCATTAGACACACAAATAGAAAAAGGACACTGTAGACTGAGTGTCAAAAAGCATTTTGAAACACATACTCTATGTTATTCCAACCCAGAAGTGTTCCCTACAGCCCTGAGTCCTGAGATAGAGTCCTGAGTATCCCAACTGGAACAAGATGAATTTTTCTGAAGAAAAGGTTAATTGAAAATTAGCCTCATCAAAACAAAAAAAATTACAAAACAATTGACATTTAATTTTCATTTTTTGCAAAAAAACCTTAAATTCTGAACAATTTTATCAAAAACATTATCAAAGTGTGTGTAAATGGTTATTTTTTGATAATCATTTTGATGACATTCAATAAAAATGCATAAAACATTTTTAAAATACAACGTAAGAAAAGAATCTGATACAAACACTTTGAAACTCAATTTTTAACATTTCAAAATTTTTTTTAAATGACAATAGGTTTTCAGTTTTTGATTTGCACTAATTCCTATCCCATATCCCCATGGGTTTTTCTCCTTTGCAATGTCCACTTTTCAGAGGCCCTGCACTGTCATCAGTTTATGGCCTGAGGAAACTTTATGGCCTCTATTTGAAGAAAGCATACAACATTTTTAGATATAAAATCAATGTTTATTCCCTTTGCAATAGGTCAAGTTCTATTTCTTTTCTCCTGTGTTTGTATAGTGTTTCAGAATTGATCAAATGATCATGTATTTATCCCTATTGTACTCCACAGCATAAAAAATTAGATTTTGTGAAAAGTATAGAATCATCAATCTTGTATTCACAGTTGTTGACCATTGACCCTGACCTGATCTTGGAGAGTTTATAGTTTTGGGTAACATATAATTCCTTTGCTAAACATGTTTCATGGAAGTTATGAAAACCGTAACAGCTAGCAGAAGAATAAATAATTGGGTTATTAGGCTTGATATGATTAAGGGCTTATTGTCATTGTTAGGCCATGTAGGAGTCATTATATTAAAGGGTAGGATTTAGCTGAAATAGCATATGTCTAGAGAGAGAATCCTAAATCATAAATTCTCCACTCTAATTCTGAGAAGACAAACAAGTAACCAAAAGGGTACAGTACACTGCAGAATTCTGCAAGAAGGGAATTTTGTGGAGAGCTTTGGCAATCAAGTTGCTATGGAGCATCTAGGCAGTTAAACTGCATTTATGTACAGGAATTATTAAGCAATGATTTATGCCAGTTGTGGATATTAATATTTGATGCTTAATTATGGACACCCTAAAGGCCACACATGGACGAGAACAGGTATTGACCTTATTATAATTAGGATAAAGGAACAAAGATTAGTGTGATACAAGTATGTATATATAAACAAAGGTATGATATATCACATCTCGTTCCCATTTCTTGGGTTTGTCAGGTCCCCAAGACTGTGTAAACTGAACCAGGAGTTCCCTTCTGATGGATTCCATTTACGTTCCCTTCTATCTTTGTTTCCAATAGTCTTCATAAGTTGTAAGTATGCACAATGTAAGAAGGCAAGTATGAACACTGCAGAAAACCACTTTACTGTACTTATTTATGTATATTGATTTCCTATTATTTCAATTATAGTTGTGTGTTTCAAATAAGGTTTCTATGTGTGTTTCACCAAATTTCATCTTATCGATTAACTCTAAGTAGCTGCCTAGAAAAACAACCTGTTACTTGTGACAGGTGCATGTTGCACCCCAATATATAATCTTGTAAATGTAATGACTGATCATGCTCCTTAATATAAATTGATACTTCAGTTATTACTACGGCATTAAATCACACACAGTTCAAATGCTGCACTGAGTCAAAGAAGTCCATGTCATTAGCATGCATCCAGATAAAGGGGCCGCTGACAAAGATTGATTTTGAAATGGTCTCTGGAAAGTTAGGTAGATAAAGTTGCTGGTAGGTTTCTGTCATGCTCTATTTGGGCTTAACATGGCTCACTTATGTGTCAAATCTTCATAGGCATATGCCATGTCTGATTCACCTGCCAAACAACTACACAACCTTCAGTTAGTTTACTTCATGGTTTAGAATGAAAGTGCACAGCCAAATTCACTTTTTTTTTTTTTTTCTTTTTGCTACTTTCATTTATTCCTTCCCCAATGCAGGAGGTCAGACTGGATGATCAGTATGTCACATTAGTATATGTTTGCAAACTACATTCTGTTTTGTGAGGGGTTTTGATTATAAACTGTTCTGTACTTCACCTTGGCTCTCTAGCTTCCAGATTGAGCTGCAACACACAAGAGGTGTTAGAAGAAATAATTGCATCTAGCAGTTGGCTAAAAAGGCAGAGTTTTTAAAAACTGATGACATTCAAACTGAAGCATCCTTGAACAAAGAGATGGCTTCTGCCCAGGAAAACTTATGTTCCCCAGTGGCCTGGTGTCAGAGGGTTGATGGCCCTTAGGATTAAAGTAGGTCCAGCTTTCTTGTGCCATGGCAACTGCTCCAAGTTGGGTCAATAAAGGGGGTGGGAGTTTCAGTGAGAGTAGAGCTGAAAGGGAACAGTACTAGCTGAGAGAAAGAGAGAGAGAGAGAGAGAGAGCACGAGAAAGCATGTACACACACGTAGTAGGAAGAAGGAGCAACAGAACTGCAGAGTGAAGCTTCAGGGACAGAGGGTCTCCTGCAGTGGTCCCTGAAGAAGGGAGTTAAGGCCGGGTTAAAAGACAGAGCTGAAAGTTTTGTTTTCCTTTTGGGAAGAAGGCAACAAAGGCAGGCCAAGCCCTGCATCTTCTCCAGATGCTCAGAGAAGGAAGGAAAAGCCCCTAAGAGACATAGGGCTGCACCCAGCTTAAAGCTGGGTGGAAGAGATTTTTTGGTATTTTTGGAGCTTTGTGCTACTAAAAATCAGACCCCAAGAAGGGCTGTCATTGGATGAGACAGATTGTGTGGAATTAAGGAATCCTGAAGATGGGTAGGCAGAAATAGGGTGCCAAAGTGTTAGCTCTGGTCATAGGGGTGTGGAATCAAAGAATTAATCATAGAATTGATTATAGAATGCCTGGCCTGAAATTGATTATAGAGGGCCTGGCCTGAAACTGGGTAGCCTGAACTGTGATGGAAGCCCTCAGGTTAAATCACTGACAGGATGCCCCAAACTGAGACTGAGATAAAGATGCTAAAATTCCACAGGATGTCTCAGGACCACCATTTAAATGCAAACTCCTTTTGTGAACTCTAGCCCTTTTGATGTCTGTAAACCGACATCTCCTGTTCTGATAAGTATCGGTACGTGCCCCCCTGTCTTCCTGGCCCCATAGGAAGTTACTCCATACAAATTAGCATTTTAACATGTATTGTGTAGCCACCCATCTTTGGGTGATAGCCCGGTACCGGATAACCACATTGTATAATCAAATGACTCTTTGGTCTTTCCTGTGAAAACATCTGGCATACCCCATTGTACATATAATTGTCTTTCCTGTTAAGTATAAACTGTTAATCAAATTCCACTATACGATCAACATGTAAATGAACCTAAGCAACCCCTATATAAGTCTTTTGTATCTGGTAGCCAGGTGAAGTACATTTGCCCAGCATCCAGACATGCTGCTTGACTTCCCTATAGCCACCTGGGTTTTCCCTATGGCTATAGTATTCCCCATAGCTATGGTTATGTGATTGTGTGTGTGTCACAATTAAAGCTGCACCCGATCCAACTCTAAAATGTAGCAGTGTGACTTTATTTTTCCTCGACAGGGGGCATGCTCAGGAGAAAGCTGACCTAGCTGTAAATGGTAACCAAGCAGCAGATCATCTAATGGGGGACTCTGAAGCTGACCAAGGAGGTCACCTGACAGAGGGAACTGGAATTTATAAAAGGACAAGGTCTGTTCTAAGCAACTATCTTGCCGGCCAGAACAACAAGGCAAGACTGAGTCGGAGGGAGGAGAGGGGGAGCAATAGAATCCCAAAGGACTCTAGGAATAGTGAGGAAACAGGTGAGGATATGTCAGGGGAAATCTGAAAACTCTGACATTAGGGGGTTGATAAAAAATAAACAGTGGTTTGATACACATTTGAGATATGTGATTAGATTAGAGCAGTGCCAAAAAAAACTCCTAATATTTCAGTTCACAAGCCATTTTAAAAAATAAATTTAAAACATTGTTTGAGTCAAACTAGATGTTTTGTTTAGTTTGAGCTCTTTTAAACACTTATTTAACTAAAATAAAATTGAAGAAAATCTGGAAATGAAATGGTTGACCTGAATCTGCTTTGGGGTGGGGGAAGAGAGGGAGGCTGAGTATGGGATAAAAAAATTTCACCCTCCGTTAAATTTAGATTAGACATGAATTTTGGTCAATATGGAGTTTAATATAAGTGGAGTATGGAAAAAAAATCAAAGTGTATCCCATATTTCCTCCTGATTTTGACTGTAACAAATGAATTAATAGCCTGCCTTGAGGTATCTTGATAATTTTGCTGTGCTCCCATCTGAAGTCAGACAGTGCAGAGCAATGTAAATATTTCTAAAATGTTAGTAAATCCCTTGAGCTCCTTCAATTTTAGTTGAGCTGACAGGGGATCTAATAGGCACACTTTATAGCAACTTCAAGAATTAATCCAGAGAGCCATCAAATGCCAGTTCTGTTGGAGACAAAACATTCCTAGCTGTAATTCCTCATATCAGTTATTAATTGATGGAAGGTGATGGTTGGGTCTCAACTAGAGAAAAGGAGAAAAAGACTTCAGAATGAGCAGGGGGATGTTTCACCCTCAGATTGCTAAACTTGCTCACTGTGGAGAACAGCATAGAGATATCTATCAAAATTCCTCCAAATTTACTAGTGAATGACAAAACCTGTCAAACTGTGTGATTACTAAAGTGGCCTCCTACACAGAGCAGGCTCAGCTGATGCACTCAGGAAAAAGGATATTTCCAGTCTCTAGTACACCATAGCCTCAATGTGTCAGACAGTGGCATAACTACACCCTGTTAAAGTTCTTTTATCAATTGCTTCTGAAATAAATTTTCAAAGATCAGATACAATGTTGCACTCACAGCCAATTCCCCCAGACAATAATGCATTGCACTATCACAAAACTCGTCTGCTCACTTTTCACAGAGTATTATTCCCAGTATCTGTCTAAATTATACATCCAAGAATCAAATCATCAAAATGGAATATTCTGATAGCAGATAGTGGCTATCTATGGGCTGCTATTCAGCAGTAGAGTAAGGGCTTGTCTACATGGTGCTGCAATTTGGACTTTTGTAAAGTGCTTTGCATTTACAGCCGTATATAATTAAAATTCAGAAAAATTCAGTGCCGCAGTCTGTCTTGCATTTTAAGGTAGTCATGTCTGAAATGGGTCTATCTCAGCATGAATGACGTACCTTTCAGTTCATGCCAGCAGGGTCTACATGGGGCAGTTAGAGCACATGTTAGAATGCTCTATAATTCATATGCCCTTCGTCTGGACTGTAGCACTGAACTTTTCTGAATTTTAATTATATACGGCTGTAAACGCAAAGCACTTTACAAAATAAATAAAGACAAGGTCCTTGCCCCAAAGAACTTATAACAGTTCAAAATTAGGAGTAATATAAACTCCAATTTATGATCAGGGACACTACTGTAAATCCAAAGTAAATTTGCAGCAGTTACTCTTTAATTACACCAGTAACACTGAGCAGAATTTGGCCCACTATCCGTGATGTTTGTATAGGAAGGAATCATGACAGAAGTGTGTTTGAGGAAGGTTTTTAAGGGAAAAAAGGAGGGTGCTTGGTGATGCAATATGGAAGGCTATTTCAGGACAAGGGGCAACATTTAAACAAGCTATAAAGCCAAAAGTGAGAAAGAGAGAAGAGGCCACAAAGATCCTGATTCTTATCTCACAGAAGGTGTACATCAAAAGTAGTTTCAGTGCAATCAATGGCGTAAATAGGGATAGCATCACTAAAGTAGTGCAGCTATGTTAATTTACACCAGACAAGGATCTGTCCCAAAAAAATCTTTATCATGATCAGTATCATTTAGACTTCAGCATTGAATTTAATGCCCTTTCCTGTCACCACAGATCTTCTTAATTTTGTTTCTATTTCCGTTTGTTTTCACTCTTTGTTTTTTATCTCAATTTCTTTACTAGTGATTACTTTTTTACTTTTCCCTGACCTAGGTCTTGTAATCAGTGTCACATTTCAGGGCACCTGAATGACTCCTCTGTGGTCCAGCAAGGGCACCCACTCTTAGGCTTCCTGATCCCTAGCCATCACCTCCCTTGGGTGGGAGACATGTCTTTGCTCCCCCAGTCCCCCCGACTGGGATATTTCCAGGCTGCACAGTTTCCTGCCTACACTTGGAATTCCCCATCAAGACATACTATCTAAGAAGGCCTGTTTTGCCTTCTCTTCAGAAGCTATAAACAGTGTAATTGCCATAGTTACATACCACATAGCTTTTTTAAAGCAAGCACATTTATTTTGATGGTGAAAGCATTACAGAGAAAATGTTATAAACAATAAAAGAACCCACATGCACATTAATAAGTTTACCAGAGAACACCCCAACTCCAACAAAAGCTCCGGCAAGAGAACAGTCCTTCAAACTCCGCCAACAGGTCTTTCTCTGGTTACCAGTTCATAACAGTTATTAACTCAGAAGAAGTTCTCCCATTATTCTGAGAGTCACTCTTTTATCCAGTTTGGGCCTCTGATCTTGTCCTCATGTAATAGGTGATTGCAGACAAAGAGTTCCTCTTCAGCACACAGCTGCAAAACGTTGGGTCTGGGGTAAGAAGTCTTCCCCTCCTCTTAAGTATTTCTAGGAATCCCACTTAATTTTGTTTAACACATTGTTTCAAAGAGTTTTTGATGCTCATAACATTTCCCACAACTTACATTAGCCATGTCTCCTCCTCAGAGAAGTTACATACATATTTGCATTTTTAATTCAAGGAACTACAAAGATATTGAAACTTAATTTAATAAGTTTGAACTTAATTCAGTAAAGTTTGTTAAGGCTATTGCAGGAAACTGCCAATCTGTCACAAATCAGCATCTGCTCATCCTATCAGCAACAGACAAGGGGTATTATATATTAGATAAATTCTCTAACTATGGCGGTATCTTCACTGCAAAGAGTGCGCATTTTTACAACTAGATAGTGGAGACAAGTCACTATAATTTTTACCTTGATGTAGTTCATTCAGTTAAATCCCAGGTGGAGGTATAGAATTGCCTTGCCTCCACTAGGATTTTATATCGAATTAGCTATCTGGATGTAAAAACTCAGGTTTTTTGCAGTTAAGATACAAAATATTTCTAACTTCTACCCTCTTTGTTTTTGTTTTTTGTGTGCAGGATATCTTCAGCGCTACTGACTTTATTTATTATTATTATTATTATTGCTATTTTCTGGCAAGGTCAAGAAAAAGTGGAAGATGGGCACGGAGACAGCTCATGATCAAGAGACAGTTCAAGGGGCAATGAAAGGAGAGGAGAAAACAAGGTATGAACTCAGCAGTAGTTTCCTCTGATTCAGAATCCTCTGAGGAAGTCATGCAAGCAAGGGATAGACTAATTAATCTAAACTCTGTTTGAGTGCCAAAGCAGAAACAGCTTCCACTTCATTTATTCGATGACAGATCAGCCGTGGTCACAGCTATCATTAATATATTGTAGAAGTGGCCATGTCCAGATCTGTCCCCAGATCCACAATACTTCCTCTGAATATGTGATAGAGAAGGATGAAGCAATAATGCCAGCTGGAGCTAGTAGTAAACAAGGGTTAAAACTTGTGCCATTTCCAAAAAAAACCAATAGCAGTATTTTCTCCTCCACTTATAACTGGAGTAGTGGCAAAAAATAATAAGGGGGAATGCAGTAGAAATTAAGTCGGGCAATTCTGGTTTTGGTTTAGTTTTGATTTTTGTTCTTTCTGTTCAGGAAATAATTTTGCAAAACTCTAGGTAAAGGACCTACTGTGAGAACAAGAAGTTTGTGTGTGTGGTTCAGTACCAAGACTAAAGGGTTAAAACAAAAAGTGATGCCTTCTGTAAGTTATTTCATAGATGTTTAAAATCATTTTCAAGTACTATTACAATGCATTGAAAATGTGTAATTCTGGAATAGATGCAATATCCAGGAAAACAGCAGCTGGCCAAAGTTGGCACAAACCTACATCCTAATAATTGAATGTTTGGGGGTGGAGGGGAGCGACCCCTTAAGAGATTCTTGCAAAGTTTACCTTTTGATAGATCTTCTCCTCTGGGTATTTCCCTGGGGGAACTGAAGTGACACCATATTTACAGTAAACAGTCCATCATTTCAGGATACACAATAATCTAATATGAGCTAGCTGCATCCTATAAGCAGTTTAAAAATGTTGAATTATTTCAGATACCACAAAATTGACATAATACAATATGTTCATGTTACTAGTAATCTTAATGTTTGTTTTCATCTCCTCAAGAAATCCATAGTTGACAAATGTCTTACTCAGATTTTGGAATCCAGATCTCTTATTTTTCACTTTAACCTGACCACTATGATAGGCCGTATGGGGAAGGGGGCATGTTGTGTTAAGTGATCTTTGCAAAACTACATCCTTAAGAGAGTCTGTCAGACTGAAAAAAGTATCCTACTTAGAAAGGACATCCACAATGTGGAGTCAGGAACTCAGGAATGAATAAAGGTGGCAGATTCTGATCTAAAATGTTCACAAATATCACAGCACATCTGCTTCTTAGAGCTGTCAAAATTTTAAAATATTCTTGGTTTTAGTTATATCATCATTTGGGTTTAAAATTTGTGTCATATATTTATATATTTTTAAATAAAGCTGCTCTTTGGTTAAAGTTGCATTTAAATCCAGCATTTACTTGTTGCATTTAACGCATCTACCTAAGTTGTCTGGTTGTCAGTTACACTCCTATCTTAAATGCACAAGAAGCTTAAATTGAAAAGAATGTATTTAATTCCAGAATATGAATCACTCTTGTTCTCCGTCATCCCGGAGCATTTTTGCAGGGCAGCAGTACAGGATAAAAATTCATTCTTCTCCATGGTGTGTTCCTCCATTCAGCACAGCCTGGTCACGTCTCTGCATATGATTCTCTGCCATCAAGTCAGTTTTTGGTCTCAAAGTCAAATTAACTTTGGTTGTGCTTGCATTATTTTCTTTGGCATCCGATCATCTGTGTGTCTTCTGCATTGTCCCCACCATCGTAATCTTTTTTATTGTAACCTGTCCTGTACTGATTTCACATCCCACTTTCCGTCTAACTTAATTTGTCCTAAAATTGTTCTATTTTGCACTTGCCATCGTTTGAACAATTCTTATCATTGCTGCCTCCAGCCTTCTGATGTCTGTTTCATTTAATGCAGCTGGTTCAAAACCATAGAGAAATACTTGCAATGGATTTCATACACTTTCACTTTGGTACCAAACAGTTTTATCAGTCCATAATTTTGTCAATTTTTATGCAGCACTTGTGGCTAAGGCACATCTCATTTTGACCTCAGCCTTGATGGAACCATCAGCACCAGTCAAGGTTCCTAGGTACACATTCTGTTTTCCAAGATGCAACCACTTCATTTTCTTAGCATTTATTGTAAACCCAAGTCAACTACACCAATTTTCCAAAATAGCGGAGTATCATCAATAATTCAAACACATCTGCCAGTTGTACAATGGCATCTGCATAAACTGAAGAGTTTTACTCTAAATCATCCAATGTCATGAGGGTAACTCCATGCCCCCTTGTTTTGCACCAAACTTTGACTTGAACTAGCCAATTTTTCACCAGTTCTTACAACACTGCAGAAGTCTTTGTACATAGCTTTTATAATTACAACGACTTTTTCTGGAACTCCATACGATTTTGCAACGTTCCATAATACTTCTCCGCAAACTGAATCAAATGCCTTTGTGAAGTCAATGAAAACAGCAAACACCTTTAAAGCCCACTTTTGCCCATTTTTCCATCAACAGTGAGAATGTGAATATCTGATCAGTGCAACTTCAGCTTGGTCTGAAGTCACATTGTTTCTCACCTAATAATTCCTCTAAAACTGGCTTTTATCTGTTCACAATCTCATCATGATTTTTCTCAGTACGACAATAAGCTTATACCTTTATAATTAGGCAATACTCCTGATTTGAATTTCTTCAATATTGATACTACTATTGCCTCTAACCAGTCATCTGGCACATTCTCTTGCTCTTATTCGTTCTTGTATATTTTTCTAATACTTGAATAGTACTCGTAGGGTTGGCTTGTTAGCAGTTCAACTGTTATGTCTATTTCTGCAGCTTTCCCATTTTTTATCTGTTTCACTGTTCTCTCTTTCTTTTTCTTCTTCTTCTTCTGATGGTGGGTCAGTGCTGATATCCATTCTACCTTGTAAGCAACCCTGTTCATCTAGCAAGTCTAGTATGTTTTACATCTGGGCGAACTTCAGGATTCAGCACTTTGTCAAAATGTTCCTTCCATACTTCCAACAGTTCTTTGGCTTTTGATGTCAGTTCACTGGTATCCTTTTTCACCACTTGCATTGTTGGCCTGATTGTGTTTTTATACAACTTAACTTTTTTTTTTTTTTTATTGTTTTCATATTTTGTTTTCTTGACACCTCCTCTAGTTGTTGATCCTCTTCTTTCCAAAATGCTTGCTTATCTAATCTTTGTGATTTCTTCACTATTTTTATAATATTTTTACTCCTTCCACTTTCTCAACAGCCTTAGCATGAATGTTTGGGGGGAGGGGAAAGAACTTCCTCTTTCTTCTTTTATCTCCACCCTAACTCTAATTGGAAATGCCCACTCTTGAATAGATTAGACTTTTCCCACACACAGCACTGCAATTAAAAAATTAAAAATTAAATTGGCATTTCAACAGCTAAGCTGGCACCAGCTCCTTATGCTATGGTATTGGTCAGTGAGATGGTTTTGCTTTCCTGCATGTTTTCTAATACTCAGAGCCAGTTTCCATGGCCACATATGGTGTGCTTGGCAGCAGTAATAGCCAGATGCTAAATTCTGGGATGCAGTTTTCAACCAGAGGTATCTGGGTCTTCGGTGGTCTATCTTGATGGCCTCATGGGTAGCTTTACTGCTAGATATTTTGGCAGCACAGTAATCAACTTGGGAGGACTGGTGAAGAGTCCACCTTTATCTTTGTCATTTTATTCACTTGGATACTTGTGTGATAGTAAGATCCCTTTCTATGTTTGAGAATTATACACTGCAATAATTTTCTTTATATACTTTGTTGAAGATTAATATACTTTTTCACATGCATTTTGTTTGGGAATATTGTCAGGCAGAAATGAAAATTTTATCATTCTAATTTGTAAAATAAAGATCCAGCAATAAAATAGTTTTTAAAAATTACAAACATTAGTATATCAGCCTTTTAAATATTTTATGAGCTATCCCAGAATTTTCATCAAATTAACATGCTTAGGCCTGATTCACAAAGTCATTGATATTTTAGGCCTCGTGCAATGTTCCACAATATGAAAACGAGGAAGAGATTGTCAATCTGGTGTAAAACAACTGGATTATGCATTTTTATTGCCCTGGGGAGAAGAATAAAAATATGCAAGCCGCTAGTTTTGTCTGTATATTTTTCTAATATTTAAAAAAATAACACTAATTAAATAAAAAACATCATATGTTGTGAACATTTTAATTTCAGTATGAGCAATGATTTCTTAAATGTAATCCAGTTTCTTTTACTGTCATTTTCTCCAGAACAGGCCTCCTTAAAAAAGTCCAGAGATAACTACATGTATAATCAAAAAAACAAACCCAAAACTCCTAACAAATTTATGGGCCAAAGTCTGTTCTCATACTTCTGAAGCCAATGGAATTGTATTGAATGTAAGTGCAAGTAAAATTTGCCCCTAATTTTTTTAAATAAAAAGGTGAAGAGATGCCTACTTCAGTAAATAGAAATGTTGAGAAACTTAAATATTTGGTTAACAATGGTTGAGTATAAAATGTAAAAAGGGAAACATGTTTAATAATTTTGTTCCATTTGATACTATCTGATGTACAATGACAACAAAAAAATTATTTTCATAGAAAATAGTGACACTAGAAACCTTCATTTTCTTCATCATCAGAGAACCCCATTTTATCAGAGAACCCCACCACTTTACATCATGATGTTGTGTAACATCCCAGTCACCTGACATTTAGAATGACATGAAAGATATTTTGTGTATAATTAACACATCCAAATGTTCTAATTTCTGGCATTGACATATAGGTTAATTATATATATTATTTTGAATGCTTGTATCTAAATTCTATGTAGCTTTTGATTCCCATATCTGAGAGCACAAATCAAACACACTTTTATTCTGCTGGTTTGGCTTTTCTGCAGATACAAGTTTAAAACTTAGAGAACAATTGGAACTGCCAATGATACTAAATCAGCAACAGTAACAGGTGGAAAAGAGATTTACATCACTGCAAAGTGCTTGAGTCTAGAAAACACTGATGCCCCAGATAAAGTTATAGGATTTCTTCTCAAGGTCAGCTACAATAAAGCTCAATCCTTATTCAAGATGCCAAAGTTGATTTTCTGCATAGTTAGGAAATGCAAACTGCAAGATTTAATAATATTCTAAGTGTAACTTTGAGTAATACCTACCCAGAACCTGATTGTAGTGAACCTGTATACGTTCAACCAAGAATTCTCTTAGTTCTACTTAAGTCTCTTTTCTGGTTTGGTCAGTTTTCAAAATATCTCAGTTTCAAGAATATTGTTCATGTAAACTACATACCCATTAATTCTAATGCACGTCTAGACCTGTCCTCAGCCACTTGTGGCTCAGCTCACTAACTGAAAGCATCCCCCAGACTACTTCTTCCTCCTGATATTCTGCTTCCTTCTTCTTTCTCCTGATGTAACTAAAGGGGACAAGAACCCTGACAGAGGTTTACATTAATGGGCAAGTAAACCAAGGGCCCAATCAGCTCTCAACTCTCCCCCTGGATGGCCAATGGAAGGCGGAGAGGCTTCAGAGGAGGGTCCAGCTCTGCATTGCCAGGCATGTGATCTCCCCTTTCTTTTGGGCTGTCTTTCCCATTGCTGGTTCAATCACCCTTCCCACCCACAGAGATGGAAGAAGGGGATGGCAGTGGCAGTGTCTCTATTGTGGGAGGGAGAAAACCACATTCTTGTTACATATGGTGCTTAAATATTTCCACCTAAATGTAATACATTTTGTCATGCACATTTTGCAATGCAGTCTGTATTATTAGCAGTTTAAAGGGTCTGTAGTATGATGACAAACAACTTCTGACACCATATAGTGTGACAACAAAGAAAAAGAGCCATGCCTTAAGCAGCAACTCTCGCCCAGCAAGTCCCTCCGTTTCTGAAGGTCCACCTCTTGCAATACATCTTGGTCCTCTCTGGTAACGTGGAGGACCAAGAATTGTATAACTACTCCACAAAGTTGAGAAGTAACTTATCTTTCTGTAGTCAGGTATTATTTTAAAATGTGGAAGTCAACGTGATGCAGTGTAACAAAATCTATTATTTCAGTGTTTTAATGGTACCAGAAAATTTTCTTAAACTTTAAAATTCACCCATCTAACGAAATCAACAGAAAGCCTATATATTCCACTTATGCCCTCTTTTAAAGATTTAAGCATGTGCAGGCCTTCTGCTTGTCCTTTGCACAGAGGTAATTTTCACCTTCTTTGTGTTTGTAGCAAGGTATATCTGAAGTTCCTGTAGTTGCCATCAGGATGTTATGCAATCAGTTACACTTTGTATTAACAGTGCATTTGTTATTATATATTATTAACATACAGGGTTAATAAATGACTAAGACATTATAAGCATATATACTTTCTGAGCAGATACAAGAAACAAATCATAATACCCAGAGGACTCACCATGTGTAACACTCTGACCAATACATACAACACCAAATATGTTGAACAGCTCCGCAGAAGGACCTCTGAAAAACCAAGGAATCATCTGCTGCACCTCACATACTCACTTTAATTTAAAACAAACAAACAAACAAACAGATAAATCAGAAAACCTACCTGGAGATCATGCAGGAAACTCAAAACAACTATTAATAAAACCCTGATGGTAGATATCCAACACAAAAAACAAAAAGAAGAACCAACTACAACTCCTCCATAACCAACATAACATAACCTCCAGGAGAAACCACAACACCAGGTCCCACCACACTGACAGTATACAACACCCCAACATCATCAACCTAGAAAAACTATTCCTACCCAGAACTGAAATATTTGTAAACCTCCATGGGGCTGAACTTTTGCCCTACCACAAAACTAATCCATTACTAACAGGTTGAGAACTAAAAGAATTCTTCTACTATCTCCATCTCAATCATTTTTTATAACAAAATTACCACAATTACCACTTCCCCATCAACAGTCATAAGAAAAAAAGACTCATTTGACTGGACACGCCCCAATAGGTGGAAACTAAACATTAGATCATTGCATTTATTGCTTCATGAAAAAAAACAACTGAAATCCACAAACATACATTATATCCACCACAACTACCACCATCCATCCATTAAACACTTTCTAGAACACTCCCACACCAGTATCATCTTCCTGGAAACCACAATCACCTTCAACAATGGAACTATTAGATGAAAAATCCACAGATTGCCGCCCACTTACCTCCATAGACCCAACAACCACCCCAGGTATACCAAGAAATCTGTTATCTACAATCAGGCACTCAGGTACCACAGAGTCCAAGGAGAAAGTCCAGGATACACATCTAAATATACTTAAAATGCTTTCACTAAACAAGGACATTTCACTCCAAAAGTAGATCACATCAGGAAACATACCACGCAAATACCACTGTAGAACCTGCTTCAATACAGGGAAAAAATAACCCCACTGATCACACATCCCTAGTTGTCAGTTCACTGCCTCACCCTAAAACGCATATGGGATATCATCAAACAACAACAACCTGTACTTGATAAGGACCATGTCTCGAAAGAAATCTTTCCCAAACACCCTCTTCTAGGCTTCAAACAACCTGCCAAGCTCATCAACAGAAGCAAGCTCCCTAAGACCAGAACACACCAACTCAAAGTGGTACCAGCCCCTGCCATAACAACAGATGCAAAATCTGCAGACATATCTCCATTGCTATAATGATGAACATCCCCACAACAGAAGTTGGTCCAATAAAAGATATTACCTCATCTCTTTGTCTTTCTCAGTATAAGCATGTTACAGACAGGAGCAACATATGTTATGCACAATGATTATATACACATCAGCAGAAGATGTAACACAAATAGTTATAACCTATGGTTATACACCACCTATTGACTTGTTGGAATCTATAGCAGTTGCTTAGTCATTTATTAAAACATCTAAGCATTTATTAACCTTTAGTAAATATTTTAATGTACCATTAATAAAAGATATGCCCCAATCTCTACGGGGAGAGGAAATGACGTGCATTTGTGAATTGGAGGGCAGGTGTACAAAAGACAACCTCTATTAAAATGCAGTCTGCATTATGGAAACATTTGATAACCACGATCTCTAGTCCATTCCTATTTGGGCTCTCATGTGTTCAATATAATTTGATTGACCTTCATTTTAAAATAGATTAAAATAATATGATCAAGGTAGTGGCTGAAAAATATTTCATGGCACTTTATGCTGCCCCTCCCCCATCACAAATAACTCTAATATAAAATAAGATTTCAGTAAAAGTGCACAACTTCTTTTTTCATATGAAGCCTTTTTTAAAAATTCTGTAATTGATGTAAATTTCTTCTAAGCTGCCACAGTGTCTGACATATATCACTAAATGATTGCTCATTGTCATATATGAGAGCAGATCCATGAAGACACCTTTGTATTCTGAAGTTCTGATATTTGGTGAAGTGTTATGCATTTTAATTTCAGTTTTGATTATAGCCTACAAGATAAAATTTTAGTCAATTATTTGGTGAAGATGAGGGGTGGAAAATAATATTTTTTCAGCAGTGAACAAGAAGGATACAAGGAAATGTAACAACTCCCAATTCAGGTCATGATTGACACTTTTCCCCCAAACTAGATCTAGAAGCTTTTGCTAGAAGGTATTGGTGTTAAGAAATCCTATACAAGAAAGGGAAATAATAGTATTGTTGTCCCCTTTTGATCCAAACAGCTTGTCAAAGTTTGGGGCCTTAGGGATGTGCCAGCTGCAAATAGAAATTGATGAAGTCTGATATTTTCTTTGGGGTTATTTTGATATTTACAAAGATCACACAAAGCACTGCTTCTCAGAACATACATGAAACCAAGAACTAAGGACTTCGCTTACAACTCCAAGTCTCTTTAGCCAACAGACCCAAAAGCTCTCCCTAGTTTTTTCCAAGGTCACTGTTCTCACAGGCTGCTGCTTGCTTTCTTTCTTTTGTTCTCTGCCTTTCTCTGTGTTCTTGTCTGTTCTCAGTTTATGTATGTGAGAGAGAGAGGGAAGGCAGGACACTCCTTTTTATCCCAGAACATCTTTGCAGGCACAAAGAACAGTACAGCATCACCATTCATTCCTGTACATAACTTCTTCCTCCATTAAACCCAGCCTGGTCATGTCCCTGCAATAGGGTGACCAGATAGCAAGTGTGAAAAATAGGGACAGGGTCGGGGGTAATAAGCGCCTATGTAAGATAAAGCCCTGAATATCAGGACTGTCCCTATAAAATTGGGACATCTGGTTATCCTACCCTTCATACAACATCCTAGCATCTAGTCAGTGGTTGGCCTCTAGGTTAGATTAACATTTTCTTTGGCATCCTATCATCTGTTTGTCTTCTGCAGTGTCCCTCACCATTGTAATCTTTTCAACTGTAGCCAAACTCATACACTTCACATCCTACTCGCCTTCTCATATCATTTGTCTTTCAACCATTCCCCACACATACACTTTACCCAAACAAACACTCAGCAAAAACCTCTCCACCCACTCAGTCTACAACTCATGAGGAGGTTCACAAGCCCTTTTATCTTCAGTGGGGGTGGGGGGACAGATATGTTAACTGAAGGGTGCATTCACACCCAATTCAAGAGGTTTGTGATTCATGAAGTCACTAATACCTCTTGGCATAATAATATTACCATATGCCACCACAATTGTGGTCTTCAAATACAGGTAAGAAGAAAAATGTCTCTGTTGCAAACAGTTAACCATGTAAAGCGAAAAAGAGCTGAGATATACACAAAGGAGGATTTTAATGGGATGGGGATGTAACTAAAAACATTTTTCTCCGCTTCCTGTTTATTTTTATTTTATTTTACTACATTTCCCCCCATCCTCTTCTCTCCTTTAATTTTTAAGGCCCTTTCTGAAAGAAGCAATTAAATCAGGTCTCAGCATATGTTTTAATACCTCTCAATTTTTCAGCAGACAGAAATTCCATAGAAATAAACTCCATAAATGATCTAACAGGTTCTCAGAAGAATTAAAGGAGGTGCTGACCATAACAATTAGCTATATTTTTTCAAGTTTTAAAAACAAGCAGCTTTAAAAAAAAAACAACATTATTTCAAGTCAAAGGGAAGTCTCTTCAAAGATTCTCATCCAGTTTATCCCATCAAAGATTTTACCTTAATGCATGCATCTTTACTGCTTTGAACATCATCCTGGCCAAAAGGTGTCAAAATTCAACTCCTGCTTTGTTACTGTCACAGGTTTCCTGAAACAAACCCCTTGACTTCTGGCCCATACAATTCATGGCACTGAAATATGTCTATCTTAGACATTCCAGTGAGTTTCAGTATTGACCCTCAATATATGCTATTAGCATTACAAAGAGCCTAAAATAAAACGTTTTATGTATTAGGGAACCATTTACAGTGATTAAAAGCTGTATGCTTCATTTCATTATAACACTGTCTTCAGTGGGGGTGCCTAGAGCCTTTCATAACAGGATACAACTACATGAATCAAACTGACGTTTTTATATATATGTTGCTACATTTAATCACACAAATACATATCAAAGAAAGGGATAATTCTTAATAAAAGGTGAACACAGTCGGAAAATGGGGAAAGGAGGAGACTGGACAAAATTCTGGAGCTTTGCTTTAGAGCAGAGTCTTTATTTTTAATTTATTTGCAGTAATTTCTCCCTTCAGAGGCTGATCTCCAGCAAAGAAACTAAATTTAAAATACTCCCCACCCTCACTCTTCAGGCCACACACTTGGATCAAGCCAAGTGACCCATGCAAAATAAATGTACCTCTGTATCCCTGAAATTATAACTTATTTACTCTCTACAGTAGATTCACAGATTCAGCAACATAGTCTCTTGCATATACACTGCATATTTTTGTATTTTTAAATCAAAGTTATCCCTAGGCAAGAAAGCAAAGGTTTAACTTGCTTAATTATCCAGATAATTGTCTTTTTCAGGTAACAAGGTCTGAAGGCAACTCTATGTTAAAAGCTAGGGAAAACGTGAGTAAGAAAATTATTCTGATAAAAACAATCAGTTGGCAAATGTGGCCCTGTTCTTAGAGTTACTGAATGTACTAGCAGCATTCTTCAATACTGAGTGCCTTCCCATTAC
The DNA here is from genome assembly GCF_026122565.2 of Emydura macquarii macquarii. NCBI lineage: Eukaryota > Metazoa > Chordata > Testudines > Chelidae > Emydura > Emydura macquarii. The sequence goes on along the minus strand of NW_027131527.1, from coordinate 16,810,418 downwards.
CTCAGCAGGAAAGCAGTCGATAGCTATCCACCTCGTTTGTGCTTGTTTGTGTTCATCAGTTAGAAAATCAGATAGAAGAGGAAGTCTTAATCAAGTAATGTACTGGATAATTAGTTATGGTTTGGCTTCGTGCATTCTTTCATAATGTTATGGATGCTCAGTTGTTATACAGGAGCTTTATATCTTACAAACTTCAGTTGGATTGGAGATAGGCTTTTTCAACTCATCTGTACAAAAAGTGCCTATATTATATTTTCTACATGGTCATCAGGAAAGGTAAGAGTTATTCAGTAGAACTAATGCAAAATCAATATTGTTCAGAGATCTATTCATATTTTTCCTACATTTATATTGATCCCTCGATCCCATCAATATATTTAAATGAAGAAAAAGAGCTATGTATGCTCTTTGAGTTAGACAAAAAAACTTCATTCAGAGAACTCCCATTTATAAATTTCAAGGACAGACAATAGTCTAAGTTAGCAATTATGCTAAAATGCAAAATTTTCTGATTACCATAGAATGGTCAGTATAAACATAGAAGAATTTTTTTTAAAAAAAATGAAAAGATCTCCACTTAAACTTTGTCAGCATTTACAGTCCAGCACATCTACGCTAGCTATTCTGTGTGAATAAATGTATGTCAATAAGCAAAAACTTATCAAACATAGGAAACACACACTTAAAAATGGATTTTCATCTTCATAGCAAAAGTAACCCAATTTTGACAGATTGCTGACCACACACTAGTCATATCCCACTACAAAGGAATTACTTTCATCTTGAAACAGTGCTTACCATCCCAATTATCTTTTCATTATAAACACTTGGCAGCATATCACCCTTAATAAAGGGTTTCAAATTGTAAGTGGAAAACACAATATATGTAAAGAATTATACTTTCTCCTTCTCCTCAAAGCTAAATTGCACCCTAATTTTTTTTAAATCCTTGTTTCTAGTTGGGATATCTTTTTCATAAAAATGTGTAATTCTATGTTAAAGATGTATTTTAAGGTCTCCGTATCATTATGCTTAAAATTAACTACTGAATTATATTAACCAAAAATTTATCTCCTATGTGGTTGCTGAAAAAATTACCTTGCTTAATTTTGTTCATTTTGTGGATTTTCCCACGTATACCATCTATCTATTATGTCATTAAGCTATAGTCGGTATTATAACATTATTAATTAGGGAGAATTTTGGATAGGTATGATGATATATATGGGTATAATCAAACACCAATGTTTGTTAGGTGCACATCACTAAATATAAAGTGAATTCAGCAATAAGGAGTACAAAAATACAATAGCTAATTTTACACAGTAATTTTACATTCCTTTAACACCTGTCCATGCTTTTGAAAGTAATATTGTAAGGAAAGTGAAGCTTTCTGGATCAAGTTGTTGACCTGTATGAGTTGCCCAATTTATTGTGGGACTTCATAGCCCGATATGATTATTATGACACAAGACAACAAACACTGTACAGGGAATAGCAATCAAGGGCATAATTGACCTCCCTGAAATTCACCTAATAGAAATAAATGGAAGTTCTTTCACTTCTTTGACAATTCCTTCCCTCAAGATAGTTGTATTATTTTACTGTGGTTAAAACAGTTCCTTTATGTTTATAAATACACATTATGCCCCTTGCTAACAAAAAGTAAAAGTAAACATGTGCCAGGCATGGATTTTAATTGAAATGTCTAATAAGTAAAGAAAATGGGCTGCTCAAGAGTTCTGAGGGACACATTAAAAACAGAATGATATATACATGCAGAGAATTGGATGATCATCCCAAACTTATCTGAACTATAAACACATTCCAAACTTGTCCGAAGATTTCACAAACATTTCCAGCATGATTAATAGCAATTCTACTTTGGTTCATAACTACAGAAATAGAACATGGAAAAATTGATATGAACATTTTTAAACCTTAAATTGTGATAATGGCAATGGCTGCTCTTGTGTTTCCCTTACCAGTTCTATCATACCTGGTTTAGAACTACAGAGACATTGCGAGGAAGTATTCCCAAATCTGAAAATGACCTTTGAACTCCTCTCCCCAAATAGGAGAAATAAGTCATCTTAGAGACATAATGAAAGAGAGAATTAGCCACTAAGGATAACATTTCCAAAAATATTTAGATGCTGAAAGAGGCAGATATGAAATTAGCGAGATTTTCAAAAGTGAGTTCTGTGCATAATTCAGATTAAAATGAATGGGAATTAAGCATCTAGCCTGCTTATGTGCTTTTGAAAATCCCATTAGGCACCTATTTAAATTTTTAGGTGTCTAAATATCTTTGAAAAACTTGCCTTAAGACAGCACACAGTGTGGTATTAGGAGAGTAGCAAACTCATTGGAGAGTACACACTCTTCCAGTAACAGGAAAAATGCATCAAGAAGTGGAGGAGAATTAATAAGTTGAATAGGAATGAAAACTGAAGGCCTGAAAAAACAGGAATACACAATAGACCATGTGCAGGACAGCTTACAATAAGGGAAAAGATATAATGGGTACAATGGTCAATAGAAAATTACAAGTGGTTATTTAACTGAAAGAGTGTTTTTTTTAAAAAATGCTTATAAAAATGCTAGAAAGAAAAGGCCTCACCGTAAGTTTCAATGACTAAAATAAATTTTGTTATATTACAGATTAAAAATAAATTCCAAAGTCATGGAAGCTCCTGTATAATTTTACATAGCTTTGGAAGTTAAGTAACGGCACATACAACTGGAAGATGTCCCTACTCTTTCATAATCACTGCTTTACCTTTTGTCAGCTCTGACTGTGCCCATTTAGAATGGTTAGGCATCACCAAATTTAATAAAAAGAGACAGGAATCCCAAATTTGGGTTGTAGAAATTTCTATAAAACATTTTAACAAGAAGCAACCTTACTTTTATGTGGTCTAAAATAATAAACGTGGGTCTGGTGTTTGATATGGTCCCACATAAAGTAGGTCAAGGGGCACCTGTAAAGTGGCACACAGGGAATTTTGATTTCTGAACAATATCTTGTTCAAAACTTGCCACATACGCTGAAGAGTTCCAGAATTTTGTGCAAATCTGCCACAAAGTATTACTTTAATTTTTCCCTCCCTACTGCAATTAGGTCAATACTGTTGGAGGAACATGTACCTTGCTAAGAAGAGTTAAAGCATTTTAAAAGAAGAAAAAAGGTAAAGATTTAGTTATTCTGTCATCATTTCTTTTTAATTCTATTAATTTTAATCTTTCATTAAATTATTCTAAAATATTCTAACTCAATGTTAGCTGTTAGTGTTTGGATAATCTATGTTCTAATCTATTTATTGTAAGCACATTCTCTCCAAACAAGTTTCTGCCTGAAGCAAGCCCAGATGTTTAATGTTCCTCAGTGTGCTAGCATGAAATTACCCTGGGTATTCCAGAGGCTATGCTGTCCATAGCCTGGAACAGCATCAGATGAGAGTGACACAATGACAACATTCTAATTTGCTGCTCCAGTGCCTGTGGGCTTTTTAAGGCCATACTGGGCAATATAAATACAGGGCCAGATCCTCAGCTTGTGTAAAAGGGTGTACACTAAAGTGAATGAAATTAGGTCAGTTTATACCAGTTCAGGATCTGGACCAGAATTTTTATGAGGATCTGGCTGTATCCTCAATACAGCGTACATTGTGAGAGATTGCATGTAGTCCTCAAAGAAGCATGATATACAGACATTTTTTAAATGCTGCAAATATTGCCTAGTGAGGCAACAGAACTTTTGATTGGTTCTTTTAGGAGCAAGAGTAGACTAGAAAGAGAAATGAAGTCCTTCATGAAACATTGGAATTAAAGCCCTGATTCTCCACCATTATTATTATTATTATTATTATTACTACTGCAGTCGCACCTGAGAGCCCCAGTCACTAATCAAGACCGCCTTGTGCTAGGCACTGTAGAAACAGAGAAGAAAAAGAGCCTTAAAGAGCTTGATACTAATATATAGTCAGCCTACAAAGCGGTCATGTGAGTCTAAAATATCTGCCCTACAACCATGTTATTCATTTAACAACAATCACTCAACACCAGAGATCAATTGTGGACCTAGTTGGTAGCATAATGTGTACAGTGAAAACGTTTATGAGCATGGAAACAATACCCTCATCCTACTTATCTATGTTTGAATGTAAAGTTTAGGAACACTACATTTTAAAGTAAATCATTAGTTGAAAGAGGCAAGGGGTGGTAGGAACTATCAAATTACAATCAAGGAGAATTTATTTCATTCTAAATCTTCTTATTTCTATTTTAAACAATTCCCTTTGTGCACCAAGAATGACACAAGCAGAATTTCACACCCTCTACCCCACAACTCCCCAAAGATCTACCCTTACTCTTACCATACTCTGAACACATATATGTAAACCAGTAAGACGGTTAGAAAGATGAATGCTCGTCCATTGAGGGCATATGAGTTGGGGGTGGTGTATCCATATTACACTTACAATACATGCATACTGGCATCTAATTACCAACATTTTATTAGTCCCTTTCAGAAGCTCCATTGCAAATGGCCACTAATACAGGTTAACACATTTTGCCACTCAGATTTGGGATTAGTATTCCTATTTACAGACTTTCAAATGACCTGTTTTGGTTTAATCCTTTTATTTCATGGACTATGGTTTTAAAAGACTTATGAAATGTCTGAATAACATATTGGCTTCCTTACAAAGATCAAGGTGTGATGCTGTTGTCCAGGTGCCAGCTCACACCAAGGCCCCAGGCCTCACTGAACACTGATAAATGAATAGCTGAAAACCAATTTATCCTACTTGTATGTTAGTATACTTAAAATAGAAGTAAGAGTTTAAACAATGTATTACTCTTTCTGAAAAGAGTATTAGTCTTTCTGAAAAGATGAGGCATATATTAATCCTACCTATAACATCTGTATTCCATGTTAGAACATAATGTTTAAATGTTTGCTCCTTAACTATAAAGATGTTTGCTAAAACTGTAAATCTCTCCCCCTCAGTCAGAGGAGAAACATTATCAAGCATGAAAAACTAGTTCACCACAGGAAGTGTTATCTCCTCCCTAACAGAAGAAGGTCTACAGATTCAGACAAGCCACTGTGGACAAAAGAAAGACTTTGCTGATTGCTTTTCCCAGGGCCCTGAAGAGGGTACGTGCCCAAGCCCTCTTTCCCATCACAGCTTGAATGCTGGGGGAAGGGAATAAAAATGCCTGTTAAGCAGAATTTATTATTCCTATAATGCTTGAACTCTGAGGGGAAAGAATTTCTAAGCATAAGCAAAGAGTTTCCAGATGTTTTGACTGGGTTAGCCGTAAAGGATATACAGAGTCTGCTTACTACAGAATTTCTATTGCCTTTTGAAACCTGACTGTAACTCATTTGTTGGTGTATGTTTACCTGCTTTAATCTGGTAAATAATTCTCATTTCATTTTCCTAGTTAATAAACCTTTAGATAGTTTGTTACAGTATTGGCTACAATTGTTGTCTTTGAGATCTGAGTACAATTGACCTGGGGTAAGTGTTGGTCCTTTGGTACTGGGATCAACCTGAATATTCTGACTATTGGTATAAAAGCAACCATCTATCACAAAGTCAAGCTTGCCTGGGTGGCAAGAGAGACTGGAATGTCTGAGGGTACTTCATGGTAAGACTGTTCTAGCACGTTAGGAGTTCACACTTGTTACTAGGTTTGTGAAATCTAATTTCAGAATGTACAACCAGCTTGAGGTTTTTGTTCTCTTTGACAGTCTGCCCTGAGGTTGGCACTGCCCTGAAGTTGGTCATGAGCCACTCCAAACAGTATGACACAAGGAAAGACCATTCTGAACAGGAAAGGATACAAAACACAAGACAGATCCACTTAAAAGTAAACACAGTCTTCCCCTCCAAAAAACACTCTTTTTCCTTAACTGTCCATTAACTGACATCTAAACCCAGGAGGGAAATAAATTATAAAAACAGGGCAAAGAGAAAACATTTAGTCTTAAACAAGCTGCAAAGCAGAGATGTCAGTTGGCCTATTCCTAAATAAAAGGACAAGGACATAGCACTATTCTGTAGCAAACTGTGCTGATTAATGAAGCTAGATTGATAAATGCTCAATATAATCTAGACCTCTAAATCAAAAATGTATGGCTGTATCACAGGGCGAGCTCTCCCACCCTGGCGTAAGCAGCACACTTCCAAATTAGATTCTTTTTTTTAAATGTAGCTCTATTCCCTTCCTTTTGGGGAGTTCAAATAAAAATGATTTAAAAGTCCTTCCTGTTCTGGGACGTAAAGTTCAAGTAAAAGTATTGTAATAATGTGGGACTAATCAGAAAAGCAAAGTCTCCTGATGTAAATCTGATCATTCCCGTTCTAGAGTCTCAATTTTTTTTCCCCCCCCCCGTTTTTCCTCCTCCTTTTGCACATGGCAGCTGGGCCCAGTAGGTTGATATAGTTGAGTAAGTGAGGATAGATTCCAGATACAACTTTTTCATTAATTCCTTGCTGGCTCTGATATGTCAGCCTGAGGAAGGGCACACATTGATATACCAGCACAAGTACATTAAAAAAAATTTAAAAAGGAAAAGTCATGCTGTAGAAACTACAATGATCTCAAAAATATCTTTTTTGTTAGATGCTCAGAAATATATTGTCCACAGATTAAGAAATCATTTCAAGTCAATAGATATATACCTCAGCACTATATACTGAAATAATAAGTAAGTTTCTATCACCTGCTTGTGGCTTATTTGCAAAAAATATGTACATCACTTGAATCATCCTGGAGGAAATATCTACAATGGAATAAACCAATTCCATATATAGTACACATCAGATGTACATACATTTGTAAAGTTAGGTTACAGTTCATGTGAATTTATTCAGAAATTATATATTCTGCTTTTCAAAGGAGAGAATTACAATTTTATTTTTACTGATTTCTTCTTCATGAATAAAGGAAATTAACTTCATATATAGGAAGAATATATATATAGAGAGAGTTACACACCAGAACAAACTAGGAACAACACATGGGTAAGTCAGACTCAAGATCTGCAAGTAACCTTACGAAACTAAACTTTTTCCACAGGTTAACTTGACAGCACTTATGGTGACTAAACACATGCACAGTACAGCAATTTACATTTACTGTATCTTGAGGATTTTTTAAAATACAAACTTTTAAAACTCCAAGTGGTTCCTATTGCATTACTTACAGGTTCTGCCATTTATTAATAAAAACATTTACACAGTGTAGTAACTTTATAAAGGGCTTGGTCCTGCCATCCATGTAATCCCACTGAATTTTCTTCTCATGTGATTAACAGTTATAGAATCAAGCTCATAAAGTAAAAATGTAAAGCGTCCATAAATCTAAAAACTAAAACAAAAATACTCCATTGAAGCATTCTGTGAAGGTAACCAGAGGAAAGGCAGTGTGGACAGTAGATTAATACAGTCACATGGGGCTGAAGGAGAAGAGAATTCAGCCCATCAAATCGGTTGGTTGCCTTGTATAAGGAATCTGCAGAATTGCCAAATTTGCTCATAGATCTTTTAGATTCAGAATTGTTCAGGTACCTGGCTTACTGATAATGACAATGTTGCTGAAGTTTAACATTTTTCTGCTCAATTTCAGGGATTTTTTCCTTGAATTTTGTTTTGATACACAGCTGGTATATGAGTTGCATCCAGGCTCTGTTATTTTGTATTAGAATTCAAAACCAATAGATACTGTCCAAATGACCATGTCTAATTTTGAGCAAATTAAAATGTCAGTTAGGAATATAAATGGCTTTACTATCAGAAAAGTAGATTCAAAGTATCAGCCTTGATCCTCTGCTACACTGTACGTTCTAGGATCTCAAACTAAAGAATCACTTAAATGAAAATATTCCCTTTCAGAGAGGTACTGAGGAAGTGAATGCTTAGCAATTAGATTTCACTATTAATTCCCAGTTTATCAAAGGAGCTGTTTTATCATCAAAGTATCTGCAGTTTCTTCAAATGTTGTAATGCCTTAAAATCAATATACATAATAGAACTATACTCCATAAGAAATATATCATAATATGACATGTTAGCAAATAAAGTATCAGTATATACATTGTTATGGCAAATGTCAAAGTGGTGTTGTTACACAAAGTCTCCCAAACTTCTTTTTCTTAACGTGTGCTCAAATTTTTAGTCTTAGAAGAAAGACTTGTGTTATCATTTTAATTGGACAAAGGTCCTCAAACAGAGGCTTTGAGAAATAGCTGGAGAGTTTGCTCTCTGTGTTAATCTCTCTAGCAGAGTAGCTTCCTGGGATCCAGAGAATGGTCTGTGGCCTCAGATTTCTGTAAGAGGGCATTGCCAGCACATTATTTCTGACTGCTTGTGCTCCAGGACTATTATGTAAATAAAGCAAGTTGCCTGTAGAATATATTAAAAGACTCTTGTATCACTGATTTCATTTAAACTAAGAAACCAGCCTGCAAGGCCCCAGAATTCTGCATTCAGCAGAGGGGTGTCCAAAAAAAGAGCAACGATATCTGTTACACTATGCCATTTTAATTACAAAATTATCAGTGATTAAAGAGTTAACTCTGCGGATCAATTTTACCTCTGAACATTATCTGGCCTTCAGATCATCCTCAAGCCACTCTGTTGGCTGAATTTATTCGCTATTGAAGCAGGAATTTGACTGTGTGCTGCTCCTAAAACTCCTGCATTTGCAAGGACTCCCTGTCAAAACAAATGCAATTTCTGACCTTGTAAAGACTAGGAATGAAGAAAGATGTCATACTCAATCACCTAATGTAATTTTAAAAGATGTTGAACACTGTCTATATTAGAGGCTAGTACATTTTAAACAAAATTGAATTAAAACATGTTAGCCAACAAGTTTGTAAAAAACACCCTTTTCCTAGTCTAGTCAAGGTCCCTTGACTGTAGAGTCATCACGTTGGTTCTGCTGCACATAGGTCAATGTGCCCACTTTTCCCCCATAACTATGAGGAAGTCTATCATAGAGTGAAACAACATATAGGGTAGCCAGAGGCATAGGATCAGGACCATAGGCATAGCTGTAACTATGGGTGCATCCCGCCCTCCTGCTTTCAGATGAGGGTGGGGGAGACAACAAGGTATTCCCTCAACCTAATTTTCAGCCTGCGGTGGAAGGAAGCCAGCCTCAACTCCAAAAGTGCTGAGCATCCCTCTCCCCACCTTGGGCGGTTGCCTAATGATGATGAACAGAAATAAAGAGTTTTGCTCACCAGCTGAAAGACAGAGAAGGGTCCAGTCAGTCAGCTGAGAGCACCTGAGAGAAGAGTCCAACTTCCCCACATAGGAAGTGAAAAGAAGAGTCCCCTCCCCACGGGTTCAAGGCACATGGGAGGAGACAGAGGATTACCCACTCATCCTCATCCCAACATGGACAGGAGAGTACTGCTGGATGGGGAGTAGACATTCATTTTGGGAAGTGGATCCAAAGGGCTGAGCAGTTAAAGTTTCCTAATGTGACAAAGCTTCCTGATGTTTACAGCTATATTGGTAACCCATTCTGCCTTGGTTGTCCCTAGTTTGATGAAGCAGGTCATTATAATATTTATGTCTGAAAGAACCTACATCTGAATGCCTGTAATCTGTTTAGGCTTTTCCAGATGGCGAATATCTCTAATTTGTTTAAACTGAGACATATATGAAGTGGCACAGGCCACTAGTAAACAAACATAAGCATTGTAGCCTTACTCCGAAGAGCTTGTAATGACATCCAGCCCTGGAACTATGCCGATTTACACCAGCTGAGTATCTGGCTCAGGGAATACATTTTTTTTTGTGGTTTTGGAACAAAGTTTAATTAATTCCATAAAAGGCACTCAATTCCCGATCTGGCAAGAGCTGTTGTTTTCCTTCCTTGCACATTTGTGCAAAATTAAATTCTAAAATGCCCCACTTTGCACCTTATAAACAAAGAAACCTGCTGAGAAGATTCCCAAAAGCACAAAATAAAATTTTCTTTCAGTAAGGGATTTATTATTTGCAGTTAGCCCAATAGAAAACCCAGGCAAGCTGTTCCCCAATGTTACCATTTCTGACTTGTTTTGTGAAGTGTATTGTAAAATGCCATTTAATACACGTTTTACTGATACGTTATCAGAGAAGTTTCCTTTCTCCAAGTTTTGTGTATAAATTTAGAACAAGAAAATGCAATTCGGCAGCTCCAAATAATTTTGGCAGTGCCTCGTTTAGAGAAGGGCAATGGTACCCCATTTTTTGCTGAACCTAATAGTGACAACTTTCATCTAGTTACATATTTCATCTACCATAGGACAATGGAGAAAGAATCAAAGAGGAAGCCTATGTGTAGACTCTCGATACATGTATATGTCGTGTTTTATTTATGAAAACAAATTAGTGTTTTGCTATCACCTTGTTTTCCTCACTATTTGTCTGTCTATCTCCGCCTGTTGTCTCTTGTAATATTTTTAGAGGTGCAAGTTTCTTGAGCTATTTTTTAATTATAGATTTATACAGAACCTAGCACAATGGGGCCCTAAAGCCCTTATTGAAAAACCGGGTTACAAACAAGAAACACGTTGGATCCTCTCAAATCCAAATCAATATAAGCCTCTATCAAAGCATTTTGAAGATTCTGATTCCAATCCCAGTCAGAACCAGAAACTGAAAGAGGCATATGAAAATTAAATATATAAGAAAATTAATAACTAACCTTCTATGAGACTTGAAAATGTTTTATTTGACTCAGATCTGGTTCAGCACTCAACGTAGGTCAGCCTGTTCTTCTTAAGTATTATATGAAGCTTAACACTCAAAAAAATCCTAAAAGAGAACATGTTTTGTCTGGCAGACAGTTTATGGAAGATTCAACTTCACTTTTATTATTAGCATTGCACAAATGCAGGAACATTTTGTCTAAAACCCACTAAGAGGTTTTGAATGGTATATATGCTGTTTTCACTCCTCATATTTGTCTGCCTGAGGGAAACAATCAGTGTGCTATACTTCACAAAAGGATAAACAATTATTTAGGTCCAAGTAACTATTCTGCAGATATTTTTAATAGGTTACTATTGTAAGTTCAGGATTCTACAGATATACGATCAAGAACGCTAAAATAATCAGAGGAGCCCTGAAACTTTTAAACTGTTGGGATGCCATATGAATTAGATAGAATAATATGTCTTTCTTTTTTGTCTTTTATTTTGATAGCTCTGATGAAACAGTACTGCTTGCTTTCCCCAAGATCAATTCCCTGCCCTGTCTTTATGTCAGTATTATTCCCTATGCATGCCATGCATTAATTATTGTTTTAGAAAGTGCTTTCAGGACAGAAAGTGTTGTATGAATGCTAAATATTCTCTCAAAAGTAATTTCTTCCAAAGATTAAATACTTCCATTTGAGCCAAGTTGCACTTAGTGAGAATGGGACTGTTCTTCATACTTGCCAAAATGAAGAGGAACAAACACTTCTAATGACAGAGGAGCAACTGTTCTACTGCAGCATCAGTGAACCCAGAGAAATATCAACTGCATTGTTTTAGCTAGCTGTAGCACTTGGAGACAGACAGACAGTTTGTGTGTGATGAGGGGAACGTGTGTGTGGCGGGGGAGTAGGGTGACCAAATGTCCCGATTTTATAGGGACAGTCCCGATATTTGGGTTTTTTTCTTATATAGGTGCCTATTACCCCCACCGCCATACAGATTTTCTACACTTGCTATCTGGTCACCCCACAGAGGATTGAGGAATATTGTGCTTATCAGAGTAAGCATAACATTTCTGAAGATTTGCAAACAGCTCTAATAAAATGAACATTTTGGTTTGTGAACCCGACATATATGCCCAATCAGAGATTACTAAAAATGTAATCCTCACTTTCTACAGACCATCATTTTATGTGGCAGACTTAAGGACACTTAATATTTGAGCTTCCTTTTTAGCTTTGTTTTTCCACATGCTTAAAGCAAAAAACAAAAAAACATGAAAAACTTTTCTGAAAATTAAGCTTCTTTCTGATAAAAATTGGTCTTTGTAGCTGCATATCCCTCATTGTCAAACATGCTGTTTTTCAGCCACTTTTCATTTATTATTGATTTGTTAATATCTTCAGAAAAGACATTTCTTAGCAAAAAAATCTTTGTTATTCTGAGTTAAACAGTCATTTGGAGGGGGCGGTGGGAAATGGAAAAACCCCGCCACACTTGTGCAGTTTGCATGTAGGGCATAATAAATAGTGACTATCGAGCACTGGTTTATATAAACAAATTTTTGACACTAAAACTACATCTACACTACAAGCTACGGGTATGAACTCCTGCTCATATACAAAATACTCATGCTGGCTGTCACTGAGTCAGCCGGGATACAAATAGCAGCATAGATGTGGTGGCACAGATGCAGCAATGGAAGCACACAGTTATGCAGAATACACACCCACTGGTTTCAGACAGGTTCGTACTCAGCACAGCCCAAAGAAAGCTAGCACAGGTATGTGTAAACAAGTGGGGGAATCACAATGATGAATGCTTAGCCTGATTTAGGATGACTTTCACCATTTTCAACACGGGCTGAAATTATTTTATTGAACAAGTATCTTAGAGAATATCAGAACCTCTCTAATTCAGTCTATGGGAGACCTTCTGCAAATTAATGAATATTATGATCAGCAAATAAAAATAAAGCAAAAATAATGCATTAACATTAATGTACTTTGTACATGCATGACAAGTCATTTACTTTTAACTATTCAAAATAATAGAAAATTGTTTTGTAGTACATTATACAAAAGTAACGAAGTCTTAGTCAAATGAAACCTCTCTAAAAAATTCTGCCATCAAATCTTTGAGGGGAACTGGGAAGAAACCAGTTTTTGATGCGAGAACCAGAAAAGATGTACTAGAGTAACAAATTTTAGCTATCCACTGAGTTACTAGGAAAATTCATCACAATTGATATGACAGCAACTTTCTATAAGCCATGGAATTCCTTTTAAAGTTGTTTTAAATGTAAACCTGTTACAGTAAGTGGAATAAATCATTCTCACCATACACTACATCACTTCATACAGAAGGGCTTAATTTTCTATGACCCTTTTTATCACTTTTTTTTTTAATCCAAAAAGAAAGTGTTTTTCCTCTCCAGGTGTTTTTCCTCTCTTAATAGTGTGAAAAGGTGTGCAGTCTGGAAGAATGTACAGTTATAATTATGGGAGGCATTAAGTCGTAGAAGCCCACTTTTTGGTGACAGGATAATCTATGGTAATGAGGACAGTAAAAAAGCAAATAATTCAGATAAGTTGACCCAAGCTTTTTTGGAGAGGCTGCTAAACAAAGACCCAGCTGACCAAATGCTTCTTAATAGTCATAACAGAGACTTAAGAGATAACATGAGACCTCTTTCCTTTTCCACAACAGAAAGTCTCTGAATTCTTATTGAATCCATGAGCCTCTTTTTTTTCTCCCCCCAGATTTAAACGCTGCATAACATGTCTATCAGTCTTTCATCTGAGAACAGAATTCTCTTCAGGGTTCATCAATGCAGATCTATAATTAGCCACAAGGAACATTGTTGAGCTGTGCATTGTACTTTCTTTTTCCCCATTCACTTCAGAACTGAACACGGACTGCTTGCACAGAAACCTAGTGTATGTTAGCGAAGTACGAGAGACTGGAATGCAAAACTGAATCCAAATATGTCAAATAGCAATGACTACTACTGATATGGCCATCCAACATCTTGACTGATGAAAGGAAAGACAACAAAGTCAGCCAGTCAATGGTGCTTGGCAGTAGTATGAGAAAAGAGCCTAATGTGTGAGTGGCAGACCTTCCTATAGTGGCTACAGATCCACTCACCTGATGGAGGTTGGAGCACACTCTGCTTCCTCAGCCTGGAATCTCTGCTGACTCTTCATGATGACTACACCAGCCTTGACCCGACTTCTCCGGACTGAGTGATTGTGGACAGGACTGTCCCTGTGGGAATGCTGAATTTCTGGAGTTCTGCTTGAAATTGTCGCTGTATTGGAGCTTTGGACTTCCTCTGTGCCTCGGGTAGTTCTTGAGTTGGCCATACAGCACAACCTTCAGCAGATGATCTTGAGGCATGCATTCCACATGTCCCAGCCAGCGAAGCCTGCAAGCATCCAGTATAGTCTGCATAGACTGTAGGCCAGTTCTCTCAAGGATCTTATTTGGGATCAACAAATCATTAACAACTCCAAGGTTTTTTTCTGGGACAGTGAAGGTGAAAGCTGTTCAATCTCTATTCTTGCTTGGAGTACATGACCCAGCTTTCACAGTTGTAAAGGAGGGTACTGAGAACACAAGCCTGATAAATGGACACCTTTTTATTCAATGTTAGCAGTTCATTGTTTCAGACACATGAAGTAAGATTGTCAAAGGTGACAGATGCTTTGCTGATTCTCTCATCAAGTTCTGTATCCAGGTTAAGTGAGCTGGCTGAAGTTGAATTAAGATAGCAGAAGTGATCCACGTTGTCCAGAGCTTCATTATTGACAGACTTTAGCTAGGATGTTAATGGCCTAAAACATGACAACTCTTCTCTTAATACTGGTTACCGTGCTGAACTTGATGCATGCATCAGAGAACTTATTCATCATGATCTGCAACTCATCAGGTGAATTAGAGATGAATGTGGGGTCATCTGCGAAAAGCACATCCCAAATTGTGAGCTGGGTGACGTGCCTTTTGCTCTGAAATCTCCTGATGTTATACAAGCTGCCGTCTGTCCTTGATTCAATTAGTACTCCAGAATGATGACTATTACTATTAGGACATCAGGCTGAGTCACGCTCCTCACTTCTAATGGGAATAGTCTTGCAGTGATTTATCAACATTCACTACAGTTAAAGTTGCTTTCAATGGGAAAAAACGGAGCTGGACAATTCAAAGGGACCAATACAGTACTACATTAGGGCAATAGAAGAAGAGAGCTACATTGGAATTGTTCAAAAGGAGGCATTTCATGTTGGATTGTTTAATTATTAAGTTCTTTCACAGTGCCTGGTTTGGGTGGACACTCCTAATAAGAGACATTCAATCCTCCTCTTTTGCAAGTCTCTTATATTTTTCTGGCTCCATTGTTCTGCAGTCATCTCTTTCCAATCCCTTTATTTCTTCTCAGACACTAATAGTTCATTCACTTTCCCTGTAATTATGAGAGATCATTCAAGGAACAAGGTGAAAAGGGGAGCTATTTTTAAAAACAGCTCTCTGAGGTGCAGTTTGCCACGTAAGGTGGTGCTGTAAGTCACGTTCAGGCACTAGTCATCCCTCAGGCCTCAGTGGATTTATATTTTGAAGGGGGAGGAGTCACAAGTTTTTGTTTTTCCTTGTGAGTTTCCATTTACCTGATTATTTACTAGAAAACATTTTGGAGCATTGAACTGGCACTGAGTTACACTAGATCATTCTACACATCAAATGTCCAACAGCTGGATTTGAAAATATTACATATACGCTGCCTATGGATATTTACTTACAACCATATTCACTGACCACAAATGTGGAGATGATAGCCATATCATAAATGAATGTATCATGACAGCCTCCCCTGTTGTCTATCCAGTAATGCTTCTCCCCAAATATTATTCTATGGTCTTTTCTATATGGTAAGATACTATTGAACAGCATACCTGCTTGCTTCACAGTAATGTCCTGTGTGATCACTGCTACACCACAATGAAAGTCTTGGAAAGTCTTGGGTTAGTGTACTACTGAAGCCACATTCTGTGACTTTCCCCATGCTGTAGCAGGGTCCACTAGAGACGTTCCTATGTGGCAAGCTGGTATGTTACAGATTCATATCCTGGCCTGTGGCACAGTAAACTGCTGTGTAGACAACCCCTAATATTCCAGACCCTAAACAGATTTAAGTAGTTGCCATTAAAAGCAGCCAGAGCCAAATATATTTCCTTATTCATGCTGCAAATGTAGAATTTTCCTGAAAAATTATCCCTCCTAAGCCCACGATGGAGGGGGAAAAAAAATCAGTCCTGGTTCATGAATAGCTTTTCTATACACAAAGTATCATTTCTTTAAAATTGTTTTGACTCTCTAAGGCCAGAAAAGGGAGTTTCATACCATTAGAAAAGGAACAGATGCCAAATTTCACAAGGAGTGGGCTTCTAGTCCTGGAAAGTTCCAAGAAAATTGATTTTGAAGCTTTGACATGATTATGTAAAAGCTATTTTTGGTCATTTTTATGGTTTCTTCCAAGTACCATACAGTTGGAGATATGATAACAATGTTATGTCTACAGTATTCTACAAGATAGGGATGAGATTCCCAAATAGTGTACACATACACATGCTAGCTCATATCTGAGCTAGAATGCTAAAACTAGTAGCATAGCCGTGATAGCATGACAGTGGCAGCACAACTGGCCCCGCTGAATACATACTCATGAGATTCAGGCAGGTTTGTGCTCGGGGAGCTAGCTAATAGTGTAGACATACCTTAACGCACTTCGTTTTACAGGAAGAGAGATAGGAAAAAAGTCCAAATATTTGCTTAAGGTTTCAAATATTTATAAAGGAGGATTTTGGAAACACATGTGGACTATGATCATGGGCTGTGCTATAAAATTTTAACTGACAATAATTTGGAATGACATGTTTTTGCCACCTGTAATAGAACCAATTTATATTTACATACTAAAAAAACCCCACACTCATATATTTCAAAAACAAAAGAAAAAATGCAACAACTTTTTCACCTAGGAACCCTCGCTGGTCTTGGAAACAACCATGTGCTTACCTATCACATCATTTATAAAACACAAGCACTCAAAAGCAAGAATATGGAAAATTAAGGACATCATAAATCTTATGCTGCCATCATAATAAACAACATTCTCACCTAGACTAAAAAATACAAATCTAGTCACAAGAACTTATCCAAACTAAATACTACTTTTCCTCAAGTGAGCTCAAAATATAAACACAGTGTAAAGCCCCTTTGAGAACATCTAAAGAATGTTATACCCACACTGGGGTGCTGTAATAATGAAATAGTATTCAGTTGCTTTCCTTGTCTGAGGAACCTTTAGGCACTTAAGATGTACTAACTTTGGAATAAGAAAGGAAATGTTCAAGAAGAAGAATTTTTAGTAATTACCTATATTAAAAACAGAACAAATTTAAGCAGCCTGAAGCATCTTCCATGTGGGCATTGAATGTATCAGACATGGAGAAAGCTTGACTACCAGTAAATCTAAGGCCATAAGCATCCATGTTTAATCTCTATTTAAAGATTACCAGCCTGAATGGGAATAGAGTTCGGGGATATGTGCACTAGCACAGCTTCCCCTCCTAGGTGGGTATCCCCATTTGGGGACAGAGTCCCTAGTAATGCCATTCATTTGGAACTGTGCTACTAGGGTATGTGGGCAGAGGGAAAGTGGTGGAAACTGGAAACACAGAAAAAAGTAGAGGCACATGGCCTTCGTGAGGATTCTCTTGTCCTGGGATGAAACCACCAGAGGATTCATGGTGCTTTTGATAGTGGCTGCAGCCTAGTCTTCTAGAAATTGAATGGAGAACCACAGCTCCAATGTTGATAAATCTCCATGAGCAAAACCTTACAGAGATATCTGCCTTTTAAGCCCCAACAAGCCCCCTTTCCCCCCCCAAATAGGAGTGACCTTATTCTGTTTTGGGCAATTGGACTGTAAGTAAAACATTATTTCTCCTGGCAGCTGCACAATGTTGTCATTAACTTATATTTATTATGTTATTTAACTGAGTTGCAGTTCTGTTAAAAATACCACTGTGTGCCAAGCTGTACCTAGACTTGTGGCTTAATTAAATACCTTTTTTTTCTTTTCTTTTTTTTTTTAAAAGGAAGTTGAGACTGTAAAACAATGCAAAATTTTAAAAGGTATACTGAATTACACAGCTTGATAAATCAAATACAATAAAATAATGTAATTTGTAAAGCATGACTTTGTTAGGAAAGTTTGTAGCTAGATATATGCAACATGCTAAAGCTGCTCTTGTAAAGTAGATAGCTCATTCAGCAATGCACATAAAACTGAACTACTAAAATATGCAGATTGATCAATAAAGTTTGTAGCTTCATCTGTGAAGTGCAGAAAAATTATACCAGTGCACTATGCAGTTCAGTCAGTAAAGTACATAAAAACCTCAAAGACTTAGTATAAGGCTGAAGTAAAGTCTGCAAAGATGTAGTCAACCATGAAAGAATGCAACTGTAGTGATTAGTTAAGTATATTAAAACTGAAGTTAAGTAAAGCAGGTAGTTAAGTATACAAAAGTGTAGTGAATTACTAACTTACAAGGTTATACCAAGAAACCATGTAAAAACTTGGCAAATGTGCAACTAGGTCACATAGGCTTAAAGTTTGATAAATATGTTATACATAGTCAGTAATTTAAGGATTCACCTGTAGTTTAATCTTTAAGATATGAAAAACTTTAATGAGTGAAATAATGTATATGTGTAGTAACCTTTAAATAAAGTAAACATTGCTTCTGCGACTTGGGTTCAGAGCAGCCTCTCAAGCCGCTCAGAAAATGAAAAAAAAAGGAGGTCACAATCATGAAAAGCCGTAATTTAGTAGTAGAAATACATGCTACCTAAACAATATTTATCCAATAAAATTAATAGAGGAAAATTATGCCAATAGCCCTGACAACAAGACTAGGCCACATCTTGAATTTTCAAGTTCATTTGACCCAGTGTAACTGAAAAGATTTGTTTAGAAACAAATTTTAAAACAACGTGTAGAGAGACTGAAGGCTACATTCATGTTTATGTAAGTTAGTTTCCTGTGTTCCAGACCAGTTCCAGCTTTCACCCGAGTAAAGCACTGGGGCAAAGCACTGGGGCATAGCTGAGAATCAGCCAAAAGACTGGTGAAATGCTGTTTCGGTTTGTCTCAAGAAAGTAAAAGCAAAAGAATGAGAGTTTCATGGCAAAAGCTAGAAAGTTTAAGATTTGTTGTGCCTCCCCTCAAACTCCACCCATTCAAACAACTGTCCCTGTTTCATTATTATAATTATGGAGAGTTAGTAGAGCTAAGGTTGCAATCAGTTTCCTCTAAAAAGTCCTATTTTGGCTTCTCCCTATAACTTTGTTTTGAAAATAGAGCCTGGCATGAAGATTCCCATTAAAGCAACTATGACAAAGGAAACTATTTCTACAAAGTTGGAGGAAAACTTTTCAAACTGTTTTTCTATTACGGCTTTTATATTTTGACTTATTGCTTTTATTTTGTATCCTTCTAGCACAATGACAACATTCCAGAGAGTTAATAGTTATACCTCCTTCAAAACTTGTGTTTCATATATTTGAAGAATACAGGTGTACATGGAGTTGTTTGTTTATTTATTTATCTGGTGAACAGTTTGGAGCCCAATATATTAACTGGTAATTTTATTCCTTTAATGATGTCCTTAAAAAAACAACAACATGCTAAGTTACAGTAACAAAATATAATACATAAATCACTCATGGGCCAGAATATGCATTTATTTGCACTCAGTAAGAATAATTTGTTCATGTGGATTATATAGGTAGTGTAAGATTTATGATGTCCTTAACTATTCATTTCCTTACTTTTAGGTGCTTGGTTTTTGTGAATGATTTCGTAGGTAACTGTTGTTTTCACTTAATCTTAAAAAAAAATTCTAAAGTTTTTTGGCAAATCAAACTCTTCATTTACCATATCCCCATCTAATAAATAAATAAAACCTACACAAGAAACCATCCCTGCTATCATGTGTTCTGTGGCTGCTCAACTGGGCACATAGATGGACAGTCTGTGCTGCATGCTCTTGCCACTATAGCTGTTGTAGGGATAATGATTAAAGCAATTCAGAAGACAGAAACACAAATTTTGGTGTCTGCACCATGCAGGGACAGTACAAATACTGTAAGTCAGTGACCCATAACTAAAATATATGTATAATGAAATCTATGCAAGAGGGCACCTTTGTCAGACAATGTCCTTGTCTTTTTCCCTGCAGAGGAGTGCTTTAGCTGTAAAGGTAGGGGAATTCCACGAGTTCACAGATTTCCCCATCCCCTACAGCTCATGTTCTCTGGCAGAACCCTTTGCTGCTTCCTTCCCTCACTTGTCCATTTGCAGGCAACAGAGCAGGTCAACTCTGATTCATCTCTTTCAGTTTCAATGAACCAGCTGCTTTCCTGTGTAGCTGAGAACCAAAGTGGGATCACAGTTATAAAGTTTGCAGACAGAAAGAAAGAAAGAAATATAAAACAATAAATATAATAAATAAAGCTATCTGCTCCTGCATCTCTCTATCAATTTTCATCAATAAATCCTTGTCCACTCTAGTAATGTGAACTTTGCACTGTTGGACATAGGCAGAAACCGTTATATCTTTGGTAGTATAAGTTAGGTGCATTTTCACTGAAGCTAAACTTTCAGTTACCTCAAACTACCATGAAGTCTCCTTCTTTTTAACTTTAGTCTGAAATTCTCGCTCACGCTGTGCAACACGGAGCTTCACTGCCCGCATGCAAGAACAATGATTGAACAAGATAATAAATAATAAATTAACAATGATTACAACCTTCAGTGCCTAAGAATCCATTCATAAGCACCTAGGAGATCTTTAAAAATAAACTCTTATGTATGCATATTCCATAACTGGTGAATATTCCTGAACAACACCCAGAGTGAGAACATTTACTAATAAAGAGAGGAGAAAAAACAACAAAAATGAAACCCCACAAGACAGTCAATGGTTCCTAAGTGCTTAAATCATTCCTAAATCATTTAGGCATTGCGATGCTGAGCAACACAATGCCTAAATGCCTCAAAAAAGTCCACGTGCCAAGAGACCAGACTTGTCCATTAATTCAATTCACACAAGTCTTCAAAAACATCTATCAGAAGATCATGCTTTTCAGTCATTGTCTCTGCAAATGAACACATTTAATCTGTGCCTCACATTTCACGGATTGCTGTTCAGTTAATGTGCCCTTGACACTTACAGCAACCCCAGCTATCTTTCTTAAATACAAAGATATACCTGTCTAGGGCTGGATGCAAGACTCATCATGCTTGAAATAACAGTCATATCTTAAAGTTTGGCCTCTTTATATTACATACATTTGGAGATCAGGAACTAAAAAGCAAGTGTGACAATATCCTTTGTAACATTCACAGGTCTCAGTACTGCAAGATTAACTGAAAACAGAAAAATGTAAAAGGTACATGCTGTCTCCTTTTTTGTGTCCACTAAAACCTGCTTTGTTTAAAATTTTCTTACCAACTTTGCCTCTATCTATAAGCTTATCTCCAGTAAGCATTTTCCATTAAACACATAATGAGGTAGGACTGTAAAAGTCATTGTAAGCTCCAAGTCTGGTAAGGAATGAATCTACACCTCATAAAAAGTTCATTAGAGTACATATTACCATATTTCAAACAGGAAAACCTCTTCCCCATGTGTCTGTACTAATCCTCCTGGCCAACATCTCAGGTTTGTGCAATACAGCAGTTCATCATTAGAACCATTAAGGCTAGTTAAAGCCTGGAAGTGATCGTGTGCTGCACAAAATCTTTTAAACACGAATTCAACATTTTTCACCACATTTATGACGTTCTATAAAATAGCATTTATGCAGTAATTATCAGTGAGTCTGAAGATGCCTATGCCAGTTAAAATATGTATAGATAGACTGCCAAATATTTGATTAGGTGTCTGCAAGCTCCTTTTTTGTGTGTGTGCATTCTTCCTTTTGGACCCTAACAATTTATGCTAAGAGCTGCAACTCAAAATATTGGTAAAACTGCTGCTATCTGTAGTTGCCAATATGGTAGCTGTGATGGTTTGGAGAAGAAAGAAGTGCATTTTAAAGTTATAGGTTTGCTCTACTACAACACCTACTAAATATTTTATATTTCTCTGCCTATTTATAGGCCTTGTTTTTCCTCTTCCTCTTTGTATGGCTCGAGTCTCACCCTAACCTCTCACCTTTTCAGGTGTGGATCACAGACCTTAGGAAAAAGAAGAGGCATGGCTAAGAGGTAGGACCAGATTCTTATCGCTTACAGTGCTCTGGTGGCATAGAGTGGTTGGAATAATCCCCAGGGTAATTCCCTGAGCACAGTCATACACTGTCTTCCTGCTCAGCCCCCAGCATACAGACATGCTGGGAGCAGGCCATGGTGGGAGTCAAAGTTATCAGAATGCAAAATGCTCTGAGCTGCAGAGAGTTTCATAAGTAGTTGAGCAAGGCTCCTATGAAATAGAGCAACACTAGAGCATGCTGGCCCATGTTATGAAAATTCCTTCCCTCTCTCATCCAAACCCCTGGAAAAGCATCCAAATAAGTTATTCAAATATTTAGTTTAGAAAGGAGCTTATACCCAAAGAAATCCAGGAAAAATTGACATTTATATATTCCACTATTTAAAAATATTTAAATCAAGGGCAGATGAAAGATCCTAAAGATATGTAATTGGAATACTTGAATCTTTTATATTTTTTCCAGGGCAAACCTAGAAATCCCTCACAATCCTGATACTACTGAAAGCTTGAGTCCTCCTGTTGGTTTACAAAACTTTCCACAATCAAGTTTATTCTACTCCCTGTCAGTCGCACCACTCCATTCAACACTTTGACCTATATTCATACTTCATTTTAATCTTCATTTGAAAACTTTCACTAAGAAAGGCTGATTTTTAACAGATGCTTCTGTTGGGTGGGATTTTGGGGAGCTGTATTATTACCATTACCCTATACTGGCACATTGTGTAACAACATTAAACAGTAAATCCTTTTTTCCTTTTGTATCTGCAAAATCCACCCAAAAGAAATTACACTAAATATAGCTTTTTACAATGTACCTTACATTGTTTAGTACGAACATGTCAGTTACATAAGACAATGTACCAAGTAAAATAATATTTTAATAACTATTTTAATGGAGGTCAACAATATTTAATGATAAATTTGAAAGAATGTTTACATGGTATGATTGTTTAAAAGGAAAGAAGGAAAGTTATGTCCAATTACAAGAATAGTTCATTTGTGCATTATGAAGGAATAGAAAAGAGCAGAAAACACCTGATAAAAAGGAGAGCACTGGATCACTATTCACTATTTTTTATTTCTCAAGTTTTTAGTTCAATCTGTGCACAGGTGATCAATGCTTTGGACATTGAAATAGGAGGGAAAAAAAGAGAATTTTGTCTTAACTGAGTATGATTAGATTAGGCAATAGACAGATAAGGTCAAATTTTCAAAACTGCTCAGAATCCAGAAGCTTCCACTGTGACACCAATGACCAGATTTTCTAGAGAGCTCTAACCAAAATAGTTGGACTTCTGATCTGCCCTTCTTGTAGACAAAACATAAATTGTTTTGGAGAAGTGTAATTTTTGTCCCACTGTCTCCATCTCACCATTCTGTCTTCAGGAGAAGCAACCTGTGTTTCTTGAAAATAAAAGTGATCCAAAAACAAAAAAGACAGAATCCCTCACTGTCTTGTAATTATAAATCTCAGCAGCCAAAAGGTGCTACACTTTACATTCAAAGCCAAAGCCATCTACCATGTCTTTATTGTTCCTTCTACAGTAAATCCTGTTTTGTTTTGTTTTTTAAAGATAGAATTTTTATTTCATCTGAAACAGACCTGAAGTTTTTTTCAGCCCCTTTTACCAATGGTTATCATCATTAGTTAAGGTGACACCCCTTAGTCTCAGGATAACTGAACATTGCATTAGTTTACTGTTTGCCCTATATTTGTGTCAGAGTATGAAATGCCTGCAAACTTCTCTGACCATCTTTAATAGAAGATATGTCAGATGGCTTAGTCAGTTCCTCCTAAGGATCCAAAACTGAGGTTTACTTGATCAATTAACCAATCAAATTTACATTTAATGTCTTTAAATGGCACCATCTCAAGGCTCTGCATCAAATCAATATAAAAATAAATGCAATACTATATTAATAAAGTTAAGTCAAACAAATTATAGATGGGGCTGGTTCCATCACCTATTAAGGTTCCCTGACACTTCTTATTATGAGCAGCTGAAAAGGATTGCTTATAATTCTGCTGACCCTTTCTTAGAGAAAATCTAAGCACCAAATCTACCAAATCATGCTTTGAGTAGAATTTGAAATTTGGCAGGAGGGCCTGACTTTGTGGCAGGGATGTGACTTTGCCATTCTTGTGAAAATCTCATTCCTAAGAGCTGCAGGAACTACTACTCTTTCTCCCTGATATATGGTGCCATTCTGTACACACAGCTCATCTCTTATCTGAAAGAATAGTGTTCTCTTTAGGTATTTGGTCTTTTGTCGCTAGCCATCCTTGTAGGATCATGAGTCTCAATGTCTGCAGCATTCTTTCTTGCTCTGTACCTCTATTTTACTCTGCCTTTCTTCAGAAGATAGGTAATTACTGTACCATATTTATTGTCTCCACCTCTGCCTCTATGGATCCCTCCTTGCTGGGGTCTGACCAAGATGCACAACTTAAGTGCTAGCACTCTCTCTGCCTGGACAATACCTGATCTGTACATCATACCTCTGCAGTCACATCATCATCCACCATAAGTGCTTTGGTGCAGTGAGTTATGGCTTTCTCCAAATGCTTTCGAGAGGTTTATGGTCAGATAGTATGTTTATGGTGCGACCATAAGTGTATTGGTGATTTTCTTCCCATTCCAAAGAACATTGCTAACAACTCTTTTACAATTTGGTCATAGCTCTTCTCAACTATGAACAATGCTCTGCTTGCAAATGTAATAGGTTGTTCACCCTTGCAGCATGGTAGCCATAGACCCAACTCAGATGAGTCACTTAGAGGAATCCCTGATGCAGAGTTGTAATATTCTGAAATGGAAGCCTTCCCAATCATCTCTTTTACTTTCCAGAATGCTTGATGGTGTTGTTCTATCCACTGCCATGAGGGGTCTGAAGGTGTCAGCTGCCTCATGATCTAAGAACTCTCAGACAGATGGCTGCAAAACTTTGCTAAATAATTAGCCATTCCCAGGAATCTTTGGACTCCTTTAACATCAATAGATATTGGGATTTCTCTAACTGCCCTCACTTTCTCTGGATTTACTTTCAGACCTTTGGACGTTAACAAATGTCCAATGTATGGCACCATGGTTACTCTCAACCTGAGCTTGTCTTAGTTCAACTTAATATTCTTTTCTCTGCTTCTCTGTAAAAACGGTAGTAATTTGTAGTCATTATCTTGTTGTGCTTGTTCTGGATCACCCCCCTCTCCCACTATCAGCACATAATGTGCTATTGTCTGGAATCCCGTCAGGCCTTCCCCCTACAGTGCTTGTGTCTAACTGCCCTGGAATACCTCTGGTGCTGGTCTGATTCCTATTGTCATCCTAACAAGCAGTATCTCCTAAAATGAAGTTGTGAAGGTTGTCAAGTAAACGGAGTTTTTATCCAGTTTGACATGCCAGACATCACAAACTGTAAAAAGTCTCACTTTAGACAAATTTGGTAATACACACTCAATGGTAGGCAGAGGGAAAGGGGTTCTGTTTCAAAGCTTTATTTATAGGGATCTATGCATACTGTCAGTTTTCTGGACAGCTTTCTTACCACCACAAGACTGCTTATCCAGTCTGTACTCTTCTCTACAGGCTGTGTAACTGCATGATTCTGTAGGCGCTGCAGTTCATCTTTCACTGGCTGCAGTAACACAATGGGTACTTTTCTTTTTGGCAATTTAACTGGCATCAATCTCTACTTTATAAACACTGTCTAGTCATCTGTCTCCCTGAAACACATCTCAATACTCCCACTGTATCATTTTCTGATCTCAGTTAACATCATCCACACTATCTTCAGTCACCCCACTATCCACTTCCATTACATTCTGGAACTGTACTTTTATCAGGTTCATGGTTTGAGCTGCCTTGCTGCTCAGGAGTGGTACTGCTATCATCGTTTAGGACCACAAAGCCCAGGATGTATTTCTTTCTTGTTCTTGGATTTCTTAATTTAATTTTACTTTTCCCCAGGGGCTTTAAAGGGATATACGGTTGTATATTGTTAACAGCTGGCTAGTTCTCTTCCAACTGTGTACATCTGGGTTCATCAGACAGATTGGGATAATGTTATAACTTGTGCCACCATCTAATTGAATACTTACCACTTTCTTCCCAAGTAACATGACTGCGTACAACTGTTTCTGATGCTTACTAGGGTCTTCTGGCACTGTGATTATCATCCGTTTGGTCACCCACATAATGTCCTCAGACTTATTGTTACTTTCTTTAGTTGTTGTGTGTACATGGATGTTTTTCTTCTCACTGAACAGTTGGCTGCAAAATGATTAAATCTGTCACAGATACTGCAGTTTTCTGATAAGCCAGAAACTTCTGGCTTAAATGTTTTCTACCACAGTACTTGCACTTGTCAGTACCATTGTCATCTACTGATTTTGTGTCTGGTTTTGATTTCTCTTTCTTACATACTGCATGGATGATTTCTGCAAGCTGCCCTTCCAGAGTTTTAATCCTCTCTTTGCATAGCACTGCAGCCCTGCAGATCTCCAAGTTTTTGTCCATAGTCAAGTCAGCTTCCCTTAGCAACCACTCTCATACTTGCAAATTTTATTTCCCACACACTACGTGGTTTCTGGTCAATTAATCTTTAAATATTTCAAAAATTGCAACTAGCTGCTAGCACTGATAAATTCATGCTATAGTCATCTACACCCTCCCCAGCTGCTTGATCAAGTAAATAAATTATCTTTCCACCATTTAATTCTTCCTGGGGCGTACAGGGAGTATCAAAGCAGCCCAGAACTGCTTCTAAGGTGTGTTGAGCTTGGGGAGTTTCTGCACACAGAGTCTCACTTCTCTCTCCCCCTGCCCCCTTTCTCCAATCATTTAACAAAAAGTTTAATTTTCACATCACCCTCTTTATCCACATTAGCAGTATCTACATTCCTCTTTGCAGCTCTTCTATGCCTGAGCTAAATTCTCAGCTTGCAGTTTTAATGTCCCTGGAGGCTTCAGATGTTCCATTTTCTGTTATCAGCCTTGTAAAACAAACTGTGTATTCACAGAAGTATTCTGCATTCTGCAGTGCAGCTCTGAATGATCTCTCCTGTTGTCTAGGCCTCTATTACCACTGCCACCATATGTTATGCTTCGTTGGGTCTGGATCATCTGCCATATAAGATCTCAGTCTGACACAAGGTTAATCAACCGCTGTAGCTTGAGTGTGGCTGCTTACAATATGCTTCAGCTTCATGGTTTCTTAGACAGTCCCTTCCAAATAGTTCCCCGCAGGGAACAGTATGCTGTCTGAAAATGTTGCTACACTAAGCTGCAAATGGATATATGGAGTCCCTTCCTCATACTGTAGGTCCAGATCACGACTTTGCATCTCTACTCTCCTGCCCCTCCCTGCCTCCATCTGGTACAGGCATGCCACCTTCACACATCTTCATGGACCTTCCAAACTTACCAGGAGTATAGAGTGGTGAGGAGGAGGGTGGAACTGTGAGTGGGTGTTGGAGGGGACTCAGAGAAATAGACATGATGGAGAAAAGAGTAGTGGTAGGAGAATCTGAGCAACTGCAGGGGAATATAGGAGTTGGGGCAAGCAAGTGTTAGAACAGTCCCAGGAAGAATGGGGTAGAAAAGAGGGCATCAGAAGTGTCCACTGGAGGGCTGTTTGCAGGGCTTCAGCTCTGTCCCTCCCCCAAAAACACTCCACATCCAGTCAATAAGTACTATTATGGCCCCCATCCTTGTAGTATCTGAGCACCTACCATCTTTAATGTATTTATCCTCACAATAACCCTGTGAGGTAGGGAAGTTCAATTATCGTCATTTTTACTGAGACACAGAAAGACTTCGTGACTTGCCTAAAGTCACACAGGAAGTCTGTCCCAGGGCAGAGAATTGAACCCAGATCTTCCAAGTAAAAGATCCTAACCACTGTTCCTCTCATGCTCCACCCTTCAAGTCTGTGCCCTCTTCCAACAATATCCCCGCTGACTCCATGCTAGTCCCTGCATCAGCTCCCAAGCTCCTAACCTGCAGGTTACATTCTGACACCTCCTTATTCATGTAAAGGGAGAATTAGGCTTTGCTGGACAGGCAGAAGAGGAGAGATGATGCAGAAGCAGTGAAGGGACTACCATGCAGGCAAGTGTATTCTGTGGCCAGAATAATAATTGTCAAGGAGCCAGAGCCAAGTGAAGTGGAGAGTTGGCTTATAGTAAATGAAGAGGCTGAGAAATTATTGTTATTAAAAACCAAAGAAATTAAATATCCACAAACTGTATTAATGAAGAGATAAAGTTGCTTAGTTGTATCTTGCACTCAAGCAGAATATCAGTTTCAGGAAAACTCAAACCTCTGAAAACCAGGAAATAGAGTTAACATACACACCAATGCAATCTTTACTCTGCCTTCTTTGAGAGATGACCCAATACACCCATAGAATGCATACTCACACTGTGTCTTAGCAGATACATTCAGGGAACAGGGCTCATGTGCACTGCAGAACAGAGTCTAATGCCTTCTCTTTGCCAAGGCAAAACTTGTGTTTAAGTGAGTTATACTGAACAGCAGCTACTTACATCTGCCCTCCACCTACATCTGCCTCTCCATCCTTAAAAGTTTTGAAGACCTGGCTTGACAAAGCCTTGGCTGAGATGATTTAGTTGGGGATGGTCCTGCTTTGGCAGGGGGTTGGACTAGATGACCTCCTGAGGTCCCTTCTAACCCTAATATTCTATTATTCTAACTCTACCTCTTTTTCCTAACTTGTAAAAAAAAAAAAAAAAAAGAGAACAAATATTGTGTTTTCTGTCCATGTGTTTAAGATAATTAGCAAAGATGACTATATTCTGAAAAAACTTTATAACAAAAGAAGCTCCAACAACTATCTTTAAAATATATTTATGGTATAGTGCAAGAGACAAACATTATTTTCTATATCTTAGACACAGAAGGCTCAGACATGGTCTGAGAAACTTGCATTAAGTTTTATGGTATTGACCCAGAGAAATGTCTTAATCTAGTTAGATTTTGAGGTTTGTTTGTTTTTTTTTTTTTTCCCATACAACATTTTTCTTCTTAAATAGCAGTTCTACATGAAAAAGTGACCCATTAAAAAATGGCAGTGTGGAGTTCCAAGTTTATTGGCACTCCGTACTTCCCTTATCAAATGTGCTTAGTTTAAATAGATGTTTTTCCCCTAAGCATCAGACCTGCAAACTCAACTGGGCTCTTGACAATCAAGCTGGGTTTTTAATCATGTATCATTTATTTCCATATAAATTCACAAGCCAAATTATGTCCTCAGTGACACCTGTGCAACCTCATTGCGCTCAATGGGGTTGAACAGGTGTTGCTGACTAGAATTTAGTAAACAATTCTGTAGATGATACACCAGGAAGATTAGAATCCACTCACCTGTGGCATGCAGTGCTAGCAGAAGCAAGACAGTAAAAAAACCCCATTATTTCTAATAAAGCAGGCAGATCTGACTGAATTCAAAAAGGAAAAAAGATCTGTTGGGGAAGATGATGTCGTTTTAAACATACTTTTCAGAGCAGAACTCTAAAAAGTTCATAGCTGTTACTAAGCAAGCTCAGCAGTGGATAACTAACTTCAGCAGATAGATTTACAGTCATGCTCACTTAAATAACGTTCAAGGTGTATATAATGAATCTGCTTGTGGCCTAGAAGGAAGAGGGACTGAAAGAGGGGCTATCAGCACCTCACATGTTCAGACCCCATACTTGTTCTATTTTAAGATGCATTACATAAGTAAGCAGAATAACAGATATGAAGATAAATTCTTAAAATGTTATAAAGGAGAAAATTCTTTGATTCCATACTCCTTATGATCAAACATTAGCAGTCACGGAACAATTATTGAAGTTTCATTTTTTGGCTCTTATTTTAATATGATATCCCAACATTCTT
This sequence comes from Emydura macquarii macquarii, assembly GCF_026122565.2. NCBI lineage: Eukaryota > Metazoa > Chordata > Testudines > Chelidae > Emydura > Emydura macquarii. The sequence continues at coordinate 16,780,449 of NW_027131527.1, read as the reverse complement.
CCACAATCACTTACCACGCATTCAACAAATGCAATTAAACACTAAACCAGTGTTTCTCAATTGGTGTTCCGTGGGACCCTGGGGTTCCGCGCGAACACTGTTAGGGTTCCGCGAGCAGCTGTTCTCCGCGCCGCTGCGAGCAGCTGTTCTCTATGCTGCCAAAAAAGGGAAGATGTCCCGGATTTTTCGGCGGAGGGTATCGAGTGTAAGTGTAATTTAATTTATATTTAATAGAGAAATGCTGACCTAGTTGTTTGTATATAATTTGCTTATTTCGACATTTTTTTTGGCCCCATATGTAAAAATACTGTTAAGAGTTTGGGGGGTTCTGCAATTATTTATTGAGTTCAAAAGGGTTCCATGGCCAAATTTAATTGAGAAACACTGCACTAAACGATCACCCATGATAAAAAAGAATCACTGAAAATGTTAACCATTTTTTTTATATGCAATGTTGTTGTAGCTAGGTTGGTCCTAGGATCTAAGAGAGAGAATGTGGAGGAGGTAATATCTTTTATTGGACCAACTTCTGTTGGTGAGAGAGACAAGTCTTCAAGCTTACACAGAACTCTTCTTCAGGTCTGGGCAGTAAACTCAAATGCTTGTCTCTCTCACCAACAGAAGTTGTATAAATGCTTGTCTCTCTCAACAACAGAAGTTGGTCCAATACAAGATATTACCTCACCCACTTTCTCTCTCTCTAACATTTTTTTTTGTTTAATAATGGCATGGTGTTTTCATGAGACATATGTTCACCTCATGATAGATAAATACAGTCAAACTCATGTGATCGCTGTTACAGTACACAGAGCAAACATTAAAGACTGTTAAGTAAATATACATAATTAATCAATTGGACTGAATGTGGACAGGAGGCAAGCACTATAGAAGACTTTTCTACAAGTACTGCTTAGTATTTGGCTACCTGCCAGGACAGTCTCCTGATAAATTTCTAGGAGCAGAATTCCTGTGATGTTGCAGTTGGAGTTTGATGATGTCTATCCCTAGTAGAGGGCAGCAACTGTACTGCTGGCATAAGTCCCTCTAGCCACCATACCATGGTGAATCTGTGTTTGGGAGCAGCTACCCTAGCTAGAATGAAGGTGCAAATTTACCCTTTGTCCTAAAGAACTCACAGCAAAGCATCAATTCCAGGCTTTATATTTCCCCTATTTTGCTCCTCTAAAAAAAAAAATCATTGTCACCCTAATGTAAAGAATCAGAGAGTGGGTTTTTTCATTTTCTTTTTTACACATCTTCACTTCTATCCTTTTATTTCCTACTCCTCTCTGAGCCTACTTGAATTAAATATGTGAAAAGTGTCTTGCAATGAGAGACTAAGGATGTTAACTTTTTTGTTAATTCAACTAAATTAGAAGAGGTGCTACTCACCAGAAATGGATAGAGGAAAAACAGTATAACTTTACAAAACCAGGGAAGTTTGTAGTTTGTATCTGTAATCCTTTTATCTGTGATAGAGGCTAGTCCTTACTCAATTGAAATGCCTAATGAAGTCAATGGGATTTTAATCTCGGTAAAGATTAGGTAAAAAACAAATTAAGGATTTTAGGATTTAGCCTGGTCTTGCATGTTGCTCTCAGCTGGAACAATGTCAGTTTTCTACTGTGCTGGGAACATTGATGGAACGTAACTAATAGTTACATTTAAAAAAAAAAAAACCCTATATTAAAAAATGTTAAGGTTGTAAAGAAAAAACACTGACAATCTAGGAACTGTCAAAGTTCAGGCTGCCTGTCCAGTCCTATATTCGCCCCCTGAGCACATGAATCATCATACCATCTTGTTGCCCATTGAACTGATAACTATTTGATATTTCCTTTTATCTTCATCATTTAACATATGGCTACAAGCTTTATTTTCCACACAACGTCCAAATCCTCTATAAATTCAGAATTATTAATTTCCTTTGGGCTTTTAACACCACTTCTCCCCATAATGTTTGAGTGCTTCACAAATACTAGTGAATTTATCTTCACAACACACCTGAGAGGCAAAATGGTTTTATTGGTTGGATTAAAAACTGGCTGATAGGTCTAAAAAATGTAGCTTTTAACAGGAATTAGTCAGAGTTGGTGTGTTTCTAGTGGGGTTCCTTAGCAGTTGATTATTGGCCCTATGCTTTTTAATTTTTAATCAATGACTTGGAATAAAATAGAGAACACAAAAAATCAGAGTGAGGTAAATAATGAAGAGGACAGATCACTGAAATAGAGCGATCAAAGGTGGACTCAGTAAACAACATGCACTTTGATATGGCCAAATATAAATGTATACACCTAGGAACAAAGAACGTAGGTCATATTTGTAGCATCTCATTGATTAGCAGAATCTAGATGTCAAGATAAAGTGTTTATTATGAACAGAATGAGGTAACAAAACTTTCTACTGCTCTGCATAGCTGCAGCCTGCAACTGCCCTGTCCTCAGCCTTGTTTTTCTGCCCCTACAGGAAATGTCTCACCTGAAAACAAAGATTGCATCCAGAGTGTACAGGAAGAGATGTTAATTCTCTACACTTCCTGAAGGACTTGTTTTATAGCACATCTTCCCCTTTTTAGATCCCTGTATAAATTTCTTGATTGAACTAAAACACTACTAAATGAAATTAAACCATTACAAATTCAATCTCTGATTTAACTCTTCTGGTTGCTCTAACATAACATGGAGAGGGCTTGACCACGGTCAAGGCATTTCAGCCATCTTCCTGATCTGCTGTATTGAAAACCCTTTTTAGTCAAGTCCTTTTTGTGATGGACTATTCAGCCTCATGGTCAACATGAGGGACAGTTTGTGAATTATTTTTAACTTGTATTTCTGTTCTCATTTCCCATTTTTCAGTCAAATTGTCAGGTTTCTTATGATTCCTTCGTAATATTTTTTCTTTGCAATCACTGAGTATGAGCAAGATGACCACTCTTTGATCACTCCCATCTTGCCAAATTCTCACAATGTCTTTGTTTATAACTGTGGAAGAGCTCAATATTTTGTCTGATTGTACTTCCCCATCCTTTTCCTCACTTCACAGACTCTTTATTCATCCTTTATTATCAGAGCCCAAGTGGAGTGGGAGTTACGTATAAATAAAAATTCTAACTTTCTCCTGCTTTTCTACTTAAAACGTTGTACAAGATTCAAGTTTCCAAGAATAATAATTTTAAGGGGATTACTATGTACTATGTATATGTAATAAATAATAATAATAATAATTAATAATAATAATATCACATGTATTTTTACTATGCCTTCACACTATCTTAAGGGCCTAAATGTACAGTCTTTATTCATACTGAATAGCATTGCCTTTAATTGGACAACCCCTGTGACTAAAGCTACTAACTTTTGAAAATTTTAAACAAATCATTTTAGTTTTAACTGTCACTAAATATATAAAATAGGGTATTTTATATCAAATTGTCACCTTCTTTAAGAATATTACATGTTTTCTATAACTAGAGGAAATCAAACTATTTCTAAACATTCCTCCCACTTCAAAAGTAAAAGCATAAAAAACAGAAGGTGACTTATTTATTAAAATTAATGCTTTGAAAGACTAAAAATAGCTACTCACTATCCTTTTCTGTCTGTGGCTGTCACTAGGTAACTAAAATTTCAAGCTCACTGTCCATATTTTACTATAAATGGAGGAATTCCTCCAGGTGGAAGCTTTTTAAGAGAGGCTAAATAGGAACTCTGTTCTCTAAAACAGTCATAAATTACCATCATCTCTTTAAAAACAAAAAGCAATAAAACCTTACTATCAAAATTCTGACATACAGACATTTGTTCTAAAGCATAGAGAAGAGTTATGTCCACAAGGGGGGCTCAACCGTATGAATACTCTCTAAAGTTTTCAGCTGTAATGCCTGTTTTAAAGAAAATAAACCATAGTCGAAGTTTCTTTGCTTAAGAAACTCCAATTTATTTCTTCAATAGGTATCTTGTACGTTTAATCACTAATTTGATTCAAGTATTTCAAGTTATTTAAAGTTAAATGATACATCAAAGATTAAACTGTTTAGGACTGTTTCTACAACTCTAGCCTTGAGGGAAGACCATGAACTATGTGCGTTAAATAATTTAATAATTATGAGCTTTTAGAAACACATCCACCCCTACCCATCCACCCCACAGTGTTTTGGCCAAACACTTAATTCCAAATGTTCAGGTAACTAGTTACAACCATTTCAAAAGCAGTACTAAAACTATCCATTCCACACCCTTTTGCTCAGGAAAAACTCCTACTGAAGCCCAAAGAAGTTTTACCTTACTAAATGGTTGATGAACAGGGCACTATCCTGACACTGCTAGCTGGATCAATACAGGTAATGTTCTCTCTGAAATTCTCAAGACAACACAAATAAATCCTTTATAATTGGAAAAATAAATGTTATGTAAACATACCCTTCTGGACTTCACCCAATAAGTCTCAACTATCTACTCCTCAATATTATTTTAGCTCATGTGAAATTTCACAAAATCCTGTTTCTTTTGCCCCACTCCTTTTTTCTCTCCTCCTATAAGTGTAAATGGTTCATTCACATTGCAGTTTATTTATAACAACATGTCTGTTGAAAAACAAATGAAGTGCAACATCAGAGGCTCAGAACACTTTTTTTTAAAATTGTACTCCTGGGTATTCAGCACATTCATTTTGCTGTCCGAATAGGTTTAAAAACCAAAATCTAGAACCCAAATTGTTGCTAGGATTCACCATAGAAATCCAAATGGTAGCAGGCAGTCCCACAGACTTGAGAGTCGTAAGTTATTTGCAGTATGAAGAAAGGCAAGTACTGGCAGGGACATTACTATTAGTGCTCCCTTTAAATTCCAGCAAAAATATGCTTTTCACTTTTGCACTAAAAGATGGGAAACCAATTTTCTGCTATAAATGATGCTGTCCCCTGTACCCAAAGATAAATGGAATCAGTTTTACAAATGACTAACACTATAATTCCCAATCTGATGGGGGAAGTAACATCATAACATCTTTTACCTAGCAGGATGACAAATTACATTTTTAATGGCCATTTACTGCACTTGCATCTTGTTGTCCCTAATGAACAGAGAGTGAATTTCTACCCGTTGTAGCTCAACTTTTACTTCGGATGAATCCAACCTTTATTTAGGAATCTGATTTTATTGGAAGATAATCTTGAACATAATCTTGATATGTGGATATATTTTTACAATTGGTTTTATAGATACTTGTAGCTAAAAAGGAATGGTACTTCTATCTTATGAGTCTCCTACAGCCTTTAACTGACACTATTTTCAGCTAAGTAGGAAGATTCCTTAATGCGCCACAGCTACAGATTCCATCTGTAAATCAGCCATACAAACTCACGCGCAAACGCGCACACACACACCTGCCACCCATCCCTTTTAAAGGAGCTCTCTATTCCAGGCCAAGAAAAATTAAACCATTAACTCAAAACATTTGTGAATAGTATCCACAGTTCTTGTGGTTGGTACATTAATTCTCAGCAAGAGGGATACTGCTATCACACAGGCTATCCACTCCAGTTGTTGCCACTGGATGAAACATAACTAAACACATCATGCAGTACCACCAGTTGCTGAATAATAGAACTGTAGAGCTTTGTCGTTAAAATGCTCCTGTTAACTCTTCTTATATGGTGATCGGGACAAGAAACAAGGGAGCATCTGGGTGAAGAAATCAGGAAGAATGTAAAATAAACTGGAAGCCAGAATTTGGGAATTTTCTAGTATCATGGCTATTTTGGTGTCCCCTAAGTAACCTCACTTGTGGTTCTCAAACATCTCATATTCCCCTCCCTCCCCCCGCACCCTTTAAATGACAACAAACAGCCAGGTCTGGAAGGACCAAGTGTAATCACTTCTAACCCTTGGCTGTACAGTGCGACAAATATACCAGACAGTCAGTTTAATCCAAGCAAGACATCTTTAAAAACATTTCTCAGTATATTTCTAAGAGTCTATTAGTGGCATACCGAGGGGGAGAGTGGGAAGGGGCCAGGCCCCTGGGTGCTGGCCTGCACCCCTTCATGAAGGGCTAACCCGGCGCACACTTACCTGTCGCTCCAGCCCTGCAGCCCGGCGCCGGCTCAGATAGGGCAGCCCCACCAACAGAAGTTTGGTTCAATAAAAAAATATTACCTCGCCCAACTTGTTTCTCTAATATCCTGGGACCAACACAACAACAACACTGCACAGCCCAAAAAGTGAAAATTATGAGTAACTGTAAACTTCGAGGTTACAAACAGAAATTATGCACATTCTTAACTATAGAAGAGGTTGCCAGGTGCTCACTATAATTTAAATAAAAACAAACAAAACCCCCCACATTTCAGTGATAAAGTCGCACTGGAAATGTCTGACTGATAGTGTAAGCTTCTTCGGGGAACTAATGGTTCCCTCCTTGGATGTAGATTTTTATAGCACCAGTGCTCAATATATAATACTTATAAGAAATTATTATGTACTATAATATATGCACATTTGGAAATATTTATGGCTCCAGTTTCATTTGTGAACAAGCTGTCCTGATAATTTCAGTATTTGTATTACACCCATTCCTTGAATAGGTACTTTCACTAAAATATCCAAGCACCATTACTTTAAGCTGTAATGTTCAATGTTGGACAATTACATTCCTGCTAGCCAGTCTACAGGCTGCTTGTGATGTACTGTGATTGCTTACCATGGTCATTAGCAGGGATTGAAATTTTGCACTCCGCAAATCATGCGGGCACCAGACAAACAACCCTGAGGATGTGGGCTTGATGTTTTAAGCAATTTTTCCTGATACCATAGACTGATTCAATTCTTGAAACTAATCTCTCACAACTATAAGCAAGGTAAAAGCGATGGAACGCTTTTATAAATTAGGGCATTACACTACATCTAATTAAACTAGGACTCAATTTGTACCAGCTTCAGAAAGAGAAAGTCAGTATTATGAAAAACACAAGAAAATGGTATGATACCACAAGGAGTCTGGCATGATTGAACCATCTCTTCAAGTTTTCCACTGAAAAATATAATGTGCCCATTACTAATCTTTATAGCTATAGAGGTACCATTTACTTTGACTAAAGCAGATGCTGGGATATACATTGTGTCTTGATGATAGTGATGAGGAAATCTGAAGAATCACTTCAGAAGGTAAAGTGGTCAAAGTTGGTTTGAAATTCTGATTACATCTGGTGCTAACAGTGATAAAAGTTATGATTTTGGCAATCAACATATCCTAATCAGAAGGGAGTGAGTGAAGGACTGTACTACCCATGAGAATAGGGACTATGCCAATGCCAACCTAGGTCTCCCACAAACCAAAGCAATGCCCTACGTACTAGGCTATAGAACATAACTAACATATAGAAGCACATATGCACATACACTCTCCCCCTCTCCCCCTTTTCATTAAAGAAACATTGTTGTTTTCATTCCTATACAGCACAAAACCAAATTTCAAAGCCTTGAAAGTTGACACAAAAAGGAATTGTCATTCTTTGGTGAGCTTTAGTTGGGATTAGTCTTGGTTTGCACAGAGTACAGAAAATCAAAGATGCAAAATAAATTTAGTTTGTCCCATGGCTGCAGCAAAAATAAAAGTTTATGCTATGGTTATTTAGTTGTGGTATATGTATTTATCTAGTTTTGTTTGTTTTAATACTACTTCACTGTTCATCCCACCACATTCTATTCAGGAGAGACTGGTAGAAAAGCTTAGCAGATTCCTATTTTAAAACTTTTATTTTCAGGTCAGTTCAGTTGGGTACAACAAACATCTCTTCTTGCAAAGAATAAAAATCTTTGTATCTAGCTCTTCCCTAGAGTGGAACCCAATAGAGGTGAAACCCGGCCGGCCCACATTATAATAACACTCTTCACAAAGATTTACAAAATCTGACAGTTCATACTTCCCTGGAAGACAGATTCCAGACAGGAGGGAAATAAAAAAATCAAAATTGTAAATTATTGTAAAATCTCTTTTGAACTGTAAGAAATATAAAATGAACACTGAAGGGAAACAGCCTTCACTAGCAATAGCTGTTTCCTTTTGTGTTTCAAAAGTTATATATAAAACATACAGGTATCACAATAAAATGAAAATTCCAATATCAGTGCTAAGGCAAAAAAATCAATGAAAATAGACTTGTGAATTGACTGCCTTGACTGAGTGGTGTTTGTATGAAGCTGAGTAGTTTCTGACACTGGCACAGGTACAGTACATTTTTTTCCCCTAGCACTTACAAACACAGATAATAAAATAGGCTTTGTACATAGCTCATTGCCAATATCACTAAGAATATACTGTGCTGCTTTGAAGTACACCTGCGTTTCTTGGATAAAAGGACTCTAGAAGATCAAATGCAACACAATAGATAAGGAGCAAGCCATCCACCATCATCTATGCAGCTGCACTATATCATTTCACAAATTGGGAGGTAAAATTGTTACAAATACAGTGGTCCCAGTTCATGTGAACCAACAATAGCTCATCCTCTTGGGCTCCCAGAATAAAATATAATGCTTGTAACATATAATAGCTTCATAGCCATTTATCATACCCCAAAGACAAATGATTACTGCTCAGGGTCCTATAGCACAGGTGTTTTACTATTACTTTGAAAACTATTTTTAAATTCTTATTTACTTACTTTTGAGTCATTATGGTATTTTCCCAAATTAATTGCATGTTTCGTTCTCCTCTTAATACAAGTTTTCTTTTGTCGTACAAAGGTTCAGTGCTTGCAAATGGAGAAGAATTGCCTCTTAGAGATGCCCAGGTTGGTGCTTAGTTTTGCCAGATTTCTGGGTGGGGCCTTGAGGCTTTTTTATATTTATTTATTTTAAAGGAGCCCCTAGATATGGACAAGCCCCTTCTTGCTGCTGACACAACCTAGGAGGAGGATGACAGTAACAAAACTGAGTAACAAGTTGCGTCATCTACATCACTGATGATTTGAGGACCTCAATAACTGAGTCACAGGTTAAGGGCCTATTACAGGAGTTGGTGGGTGAGGTTCTGTGGCCTACGTTGTGCAGAAGGTTACACTAGATGATCATAATGGTCCCTTCTGACCTTAAGGACTATGAATCTATGAGGCCTCAAAGGCAGCTGCCCTAACCAGAGTGCTACACATCTCTAGAGATTTACAATGGCTACAGGTACAGAAAGAGAGCAGCTACAGCCAACTGGTGAGAAAAAAAAGCTTCCCTGGGGAAGGAAAGGCTCAGTAAATAAATTGTAAGACTATTTAGAAAGTAGCAGAGACTGACCAGCACTCCTCAAAGGAAGGGACAACTGGGCACAGCTTATCTATGAACAGTTTCCTCCAAGGAAAGAATATTTTAACCAGCTGTAACCAAACTATGATCTGAGAACACCGGGGAATGCCTGGGGCTGAGGTTAATCACTATGACTATCTTAGGTCATATTTGTGTATTTGGGTAAAGTTGGCTCTTGGAGACAACCCAAGATCTCTTAAGTATGGGGCGGTCTAAGAAATTAGCATACCTAACTGTATCAGGTTGAGTCTGCTATATTTATCTAACTTCTAGGGAGTTTTCAGAGATTCCAATTTCTCTGACTACCAGACATAATGAGGTAATAAAGTCCTCATCCTATGAGTCTGAATGAGATAGATGATGTTGCCTCAACTGAAGGAGATTTCTCCATTATTCAGGAGACTCTGTTAAACTTACATAAATAGCTGTTCAAAACAGCAGATTATGGTCAGCTAGACCTCAAGTTGCCAACAGAGTTCTTAAGCTTTTTGGTTGAAGAGCATGGGGCTAAAACTCTTCATCAGGAGATAGTGGGAAACATAAAGGTAATGAACCTCAGGGAGAAACCTTTATTATGAAATGCAGGCTGAGTAATCAAGAGAGACCTACCCAGCTCTTAGGTCCTCAGCTACATGGGCTTGAAGTCCTCTGGTTGGCTTATGCTATTCCACTTTCAGTTATGTGGGGAAAGACTACAGGCCCGTTTCTGACTCATGCTGTTTTCTGGCCTTTCCAAATTAGAGACCCATTTCTACTACACAGGAATACACACAAAGAAAAGCTGGAAAACTCTCTACTTCCTGCTCAGACTGCTAGTGGTTGGCTACAAACTTTGGTTCTACTCCAATTTATAGAGACCCACTGAAAAGAATATGTATAGACTTAGTGCAGTAGGAGAAGAATACAGTGGGTTGCCAACATTACAGTGAGATTGTTGATTATACCATGAGTTCTTCCAAGGTAATACCATGACAACAAAAACTACTGCCTTTTATCTATTGAAAGTCTTTTGCAGGGCAAGGGGATTGTATGCCCTGTACTGCCCAGCCCTCTCCTGGACAATACACATTTATATAGGTCCATTATTTCATCAATGGAAATAATATACACACCATTTTGTTATCCCAAATGAATTTTCCCCAAACACTTCAATTTAACATACTGGATTAGATAAAACAAGTTGATTAACTATGAAGAGAGAGATATTAAGTGAATACAAGTAATGAGGCATAAAATCAGAAAAGGTTACAAGAAAAATAAAGATAAAACATAATTAGTGCCTAACAAACTATGTTAAATCCAAAGCAGAATTTTTCTCAACACATGTTCTCAACGGTCTTACTGGCCAAACTTCTTAGGCCAGGACCCCTTCTGTTTAATGGTTGCTTCCTTTGTTCCTTCTAGTGCAGTAAATTGATGGAAAGAGAGAGTGGAGAAGGAGGGATGTCTTGGGGTGGGTGTCTGTTTTTATAGTCCTGTCCCCCTCTTTGAGAAACATTTCCAGCTGGGAATACAGGTGACAGGCAGTCTGTGTGGATGTGAAGTCCACTTTGTTTCTTTGCTAAGATATAGATTTTTCATCCCACCTTTCCTGCCTTCTTCTTCTCATGTCTTTGTCACAAACTAGATGTTTTTCCAGAACCATGCACAAGTGATGGCTCTTTCCATTGCTACAGCGAAGTTCTCCTTCATCCAGGTTTCCCCAAAGAGTTGGCAAATGAACAGGTGCTCCAGGGTCCACACCTCACCACACTCACATACATTTGTGTAATGAGAATAGCCTCATTTGATCATATTAATCTTTGATCTGCCAGTTTGCATGAGCAGGCGATTCAGGCATCACCACATTGACCAGTCTGCATCAGCCTCACTGGGAAGGTCCTCCTTTCCTGCCAAAGAATGGCCACTTAGCAGATAATGGTCCATTGGCCTCATTTACACCTGCCTGAGGTGTCAGTTCACCTTTTGTCTCTGAGAAACTGATTTGGCCACTCTCTGGATTTGGAACACATTAATAACACCACACAGTGGAATCTTATAACTTTACATATAAATGTTGGACACACATTTCACCAGGACAATACAGAGAAGCAAATTAGGAGTTTTCAAATGATACCTCACAAAGGACACTTGTACAAAGATTATTACAATAGTGAACACATGGATATATTCTGTCACAACCCTCTAACTTCATTTTTCTCCTTAATATGCTAAGATACTCAGCTGCACAATGTCCATTAAGGAAAAAAAGGAAACCCTAACCCTGAACTGTCTTGTCTTGTTGGTTGCAAGTAGATGTTAAAAATAAAATCAATTTTAAAATACTCTATTTGCTTTCAACTCAGAATGAACAGCGCCAATAAACAAGCTTTGGGCACACTTACAAAGCAAAATCCAATACAGTCAGTTCATGCTTCTTCTACCAAGAAGCAGCATGTAGTCAAATACCAATACCCCAACATATTGGTAGACATTTCAATAAACCTACTTTATTTTCCTACTACATCTATCCGGATACATAAACTACAAGAAAGACAGCTGAAATATACATAGTAATCCTATTGGAGGCCAAATGTTGTAATAATTTCCCTGCACTATTCTGAAAACTACAAATGCCTCCCTGTCAACCTGAAGGAAAACTGAACATTTCAGCTATCTTCACTATATGTTTCTATGTCACCAGAATTAGTAAAGAAAACTGTATTTACTATTTTATACTTTTTTCTACTAATAAAAGGAGATAACGATTAATGACAACTCTGCAAAGTAGTTTTGGTGGTTAAGGTATATAGGAACCAAACAATTCATTTAACCATTATTAGGCCTACTTGTCAGACATTGTCTTTGGGGATCTTACTTGACTAAAACGCAATTTCACAACATATTCTACTTCCAGGTGACTTTTTTATTATGTGATTTTATGGAAAAAGCCTCATTTCTAACTTAGAAAGCCTTTGGTTTTAGGTCCTGCATGATAAGAAATTGCTTCTTGAGAAAAGCAAAAAACCCATTCACTGATAAACCAAGTATAGTAGATGCCATTAAAAAGTCAAATTTTACCAACAGTTAAAATCTCTTTGGCATCTCATATCCTCAGCAATTTTCCTATGCTAAATAGGGCACATACCCTTTTTCAATAGCAGAAATGAGCGAACGATTCCTCCTTCCTGAAGTAAGAGACTTATTATACTAATACAAAAAGGTAAAAATTGCTTCAGATGATTTACATGAAATCCTACAGGAGATTGTAAATCTACTGAAGTGCCAGTTTCTAATCTTTTTCATGCAACATGGCATTAAAAATCCAATATTAAAGCAATACAATTTAAATAAAATCAGGATATTGAATATTTCCTGCTGCTGATTATTTTTCATAGGCAAAACACTGTAAAATGACTCATCCATATGCAAATACACTGGTCAGTTCAAAGACCTACTTTTCATAGGGATGCTGGAGCAATGCATCTTACTCTGTATAGCTCAGGAAAATCCTATGCTACTATGAAAAAACATTCAAGGAAGGCTGACTTTTCTGTGATCTTAGAAAAAACTGTCAGTTTCAGTCTAGATAACAAGTGTTAATTTTAAGATGTCTAAAATAGAATACAGGCTCTGAAAATTCTGAAAGATGGGCTTTACAATGTCATTTTTGTCTAATTATGCCTGACATTTTGTCCATCATACTGTAAGCTCCCTTAGAAGAAAGATGTAACAGCTTACTCCCTCCAGAGGAAAGAGAAAACGGACTGAAAAAAAATGGTGCAATGCCCAAATGAATCTTTACAAATAAACCCCTCTAGAAATAACTTATTGGCAGCTGATACCATAAATTCAGGCAGTACTGGTCTCCTGTTGCTCCTTTAAAAAAACAAAAACCCAACCAAATCCTGTTTTTATTTTTGTCTTATTAATTCATACTGTATTTTTCCAGTTGTCCAGGGAATCTTTAAATGTCATCCCTCCATAACGGAAATTCATCTGAGGAATTTATAAGGTTTGAAAGCTGAATGCACTTGCCAAAAACTGACTGAGTGAGGTGCTATTATATTCTTCATATATATATTATATATATTATGTTTATTGATTAAAATCAGGCTTCTTTTGGTCAGCGTGGGTACCATTACTAAGCAGTAAGAATTTTCCAGAAAGTCTGTATATAAATTTGAAAGTGGTTGCCAGCTTCAGGGGGGCAGAACTATCTATAGCAGGATGTAATCTGCGCAGCAGTAAAATGGAATACCACAAACTGGATAATCACCAGCATTCAGAAGGGTTGCGTCAATGCAGGTCTCTCTCCCTCTCTTTTTAGATAACGTACCTAAGGGCATTACCGGTAGGGTTGCCAATTCTGGATGGATGTATTCCTGGAGGTTTCATCACATGTCTATCTTTAATTAAAGATTAATCTTTAATTCCTGGAGACTCCACGACAATTCTGGAGGGTTGGCAACCCTAATTACAGATGGTCCTACCTCAAACAGGATTTGGCTTTAGAATTGAGAAAGGGTCTTTATTCGCATACAGAGCAGATTTCAACTGCTTTTGATCCTTAAATTTAAAATTGAAATTAGGGATAAGTGAATGGTCTAGATAAAATAAGAGCCATCCAGAACGGAGAACATTTTTCAAAATTCAAATTGGCTCTGTTGCAGTAAAAGGCGGTGAAGGGCAGGGGGAGGGGAAGCCTCTCTACCAGCCAGCTGACAATTTGATTCTGGACAGGTAGAAAACGGCAGAAAAGTCTAGTTTTGCTCTATTTCCTGCCCTTGTGTGTAGGTGATTTTTATTGCATAAGCTCTGATGCCCACTATTTTTGGGTTCCCTTACCATCACAATCACAACCACAAAAATCCCCCACTTAATGCCCGTAACTACTCCTTTATTCAGCCCCAGTCTTTGAACAGTGATGCCTCTAAAAAGGAACACCATCCCAAATACCAAACCAATCAGAATAAGCAACACTGCCAAACCATCTAAACAGATTCTGGAAGATGGGAACTTGTACAATTTTAAATCGACCTTGAAGCCAAGTGCCTCTCCCCAACCTACAATATTGCAGTTGTAACTGGGTTGAGAAGACAAAGGAAACCACCAGAGAGAGAGAGAGAAAAGTGGTTAGTCTTAGGAATGACAACTGGCCACAATACAAAACAACCAGGGCAGCAAAATAACAGCCTCAAATAATTCCTAAGGAACACAAGTCTGTTGGCAAAACAAGCAATACTCACAATCTGACATCAGAGCTTGCCTGCATCACTGAGGCCTTGCTAGATACTTTTACTAAGTACTGGCTAAGTTTTTTCCCCACAGGCTGCTCAGTAAAGCACAAGCTATAAAGGTGCCAAGAGAAGACCAAAAAGGTGCCAGACTGCTGTTTAAATCTCTCATTCTTGAGAATTAGTTCAGCCACATTGCATGTATATGGATTTATACAATAATAAAAAGGGGTTCGCATTTGAGGTTCTAGGCGTCCCTGATACAGAGTACAAAAACAAAATAGAAACTGAACAGCAGATTACCCACAAAACAGATGTATTTTCTATTCCTGTTCAGTGTGAGTGAGTCTCATGGTCTAATGTCTCAGTAATCTATATTGCATATCCAAGAAAGGTGAGGGGGGGGAGGAGGTTAGATTTTAAAAAAACTTCATCCAAGCCAGAGCGAAGGTCCAATCTAATACCTATCCCTAAAACAAATTGATAGACCTATTTGAAATTCACAGAACAACCTTCAAAGTGCTTCACTTGAGGCTTGGGAGGAAGGAAACTCCCATTGGAGGAGGGTAGTCCACCTCAGGGGCCAGAAGGAGAAGGGGAGAGGGAGGGAGTGGAAAAGGGAGGTTAAAAACAGTTATGTTTTATTTATTTTTGTAAGTTAAACAAACATTTATTTTTAATTATTTTAAAGGAAAGTACTGTTCTCTGTGGTGTTTCAAGCAGTTTGTCCAGTAGGGAATGAAGTTCTCAGCCTACAAAGAGAGGTATAGCAGGCAGGTAAAAAAGGAGTTCCTAGAACCTACATCCTCCACTTAGGCTGGATTTCATTCAGGCTCCATGTCCCTTCAGTCCTCACTAAGATTAGCACTTTGTGATAAGGAGGCCTGTCTACTGGGAACTTCCCTACTTCTTTTTCACTTGTCTATTTTTTATTGACTAAATTTAGCAGCGAATGTATGTAATGTTAAGACAATTTTACAAAATGTAGCAAAGATACACAATTCAACCAAAACCACCAAATAAAAGACCTGAAAGTCTTTCCCCATCTCTCTCTCTCTCTCTCTCTCAAAAAGTCCAATGAACAGATAAACAGAAATTCCTCACCTTTTCAGTTGCAGGTGGAGACAGTTTCAATGAAGCTAAATGCACTGTATTCCTGCTTTGTTTTTCCAAACTAACGATTTCTTTTGGGAATTCCTGGATCTTGGCTTACTAGCCTGGCGTTTTATCACACACACCTCTGTTGATGCAGCTCACTTCTTATACTCCTGCTTCACAGTACTTCCATATCACTTGGTAGCGCTGAACCCAGTGAAGAGCCAACCAATAAATGACAAACTCTGTGAAAAGAAGAGTTGACTAAGCCATAGCATGGAAAAGCAACATGGGGATGAAATCTCAATACACAGATTAGCAGCATCCGATGGATGCAGCAGTGCCAGAATAAAACATAGAATTCAAAACAGAGTGATTACATAAAGCACTTTGGGCTTGGTATTAAAGAAATAAAATGATCTATGGTTAGGACCTCCAGTGAAAGAAGGTTTGAAGGGCTGCAGGGGTTCAGAAAAGAAAGACATCACAATATGAAATAAAAAATATCAGGTTTGAAGTTAAACTAGCAAATTTACATACAGCCAGAGCAGCTTTTAATGCCTCTAAAATTGTTAGAGGGAATGACTAGTGGAGAAATCTTTTCTCTGATGATCAAAATTAATTCTTTTTCTTTCCTTTTAAAAAGCTCTTATTTTCATCCTGACCACTTGAGAACCCTCATGGTAGTAAACTTACAAAAATACATGCAACTTTTCTATAAATAGAGAGATTTGGTCATTAACATTATATTTAAAAAAAGTCAAACATAATTTTATTCACGATAGCTTTAAACAGGAAAAATACCTATGCTGTATTCCTTTGATAAACCCTAACCCATATCACATCAATATCTAACAATATGTATTAGAAAGCAAAAAACACAAGGGGAAGGCTCCTTGAAACAACATCTGGTCAGAATAAAAACTGAACATTCAACAGTTTAGGGGATTTTTTTTTAAGGTAAAGTACAGGTTGCCACAATGCAGATATCACATGTTAATAAACACAAGCTATATTTTATTAAAATCTTGTGATTTTTATAAGGAGACCAATATTAAATTTTCAGAAAATTATGAATTAGGGTGATCAAAAATTTTCCATCTAATCTGCTTTTTGACAAAAATATTGAAATGAAGTGAACTTTTTCATGAAAAGTTTTTATCCTCCGAGTTTTATTATACAGTTTTATTATACAGAATTTTTTAATTTTTTCCCCCTGAAAGACGAAATGCCCATCATCTGAAAAATTTAATCCAAACCGCACATTAGGATTTGGATATTTCATCATGGTGCCTCATGAGACCTAAGTTCAGTTTCTTCATTTTCCTCTACAGCAGTATTTCCAAATTGAAGTATTTCAGTTTGTGATTTTTCTCGGTCATCACCCCCCTTTTCGGCAATGTTTTCTATGAGAAAAAAATCCATTGTGCAGCCAGGTCTATAATGAAAATCTATCACTATGCAGCTTTGGTAGCAAAATACCAAATGAAAATCAAATCTCAACCATATACTTTTTAATGCAGTAGGTAACTAAGTGCATTTTTAGTATGCAAGTTAATATAAATTTGTTGGAATAAATTAATCCTTCGTGTTTTCTGGTGAAAAAGATGAGATATTTAAAAATGCATGCTTTTCCTAAGGTATCTCAAGTATATGGAATAATAAATTATTAATGATGATTTGTTATTTACATTATGGTAGTGAATGGGGAACTCAACTGAATGGAAAGCACTACCGTGCTAGGCACTGTATACACCAAGTAAGGGACACTCCCTGCCTCAAAGAGTGTACAATTTAAATACGTGGGTCAGATTGCATTAGCCAATTCCATGTTGAGTTGTGCACAGCCAAAATCAAGCTGGGGAATACCTAATATCCACTGCACCCAGTCATACAACACATGGGGCAACTCAGATGCATTCTCCCCAGTTACACAGTTTATTTTTCCCCCCATGGTTCCTCAGTGAAAACCAAATTGATTTATACCAATGTTTTATAAACAAAGAATAGCCTGAAACAGACTTGTATACCACTTCTAAGAGATTTCTGGATTGAAACAATGTTAAAAGTTAAGATAATGCTATAAAGCATTGGGCAACTATTTGAATTCATTGGCATAAGAATAAATTAGGACATTACGGACACATGTAATCCAGTTGTTACAACAGTTGTACAGTGTTGAACAGAGTGACCCTTACCTGCTGATAGTGGGAATCAGAGTGAGGCTAGTGGTATCAACAGATGTTACTGAGCATGCTCAGTCCAAGTCAAGCAGCAAATCTGGGAAGCCATGTGACCCTGTGTGTCCCTTCCCCCCCATTGCATCGCTTCTGGTGTTGAAGCATAGTTGCACCCATTTAACTGAATTTTGAGGTATGGGAAATTGAAGTCATTCTGATAAAAAAGACAATGCTTCTAGACTGTATATAAAATGCTTAGCATTCCAGTGATCATGAAGCTAGGAATGGAAAGATCACTTGAAGCTTCATAATGCTTCCAATTTAGTTATACATACGTAATAAAACTGTTTTTACTTTTGCAATTAAAAACATGCGGGGGTGGGGAGAGAGAAACAGGTTGCAGAGTCTCAAAGGTAGATTCACAGTTGCCCACTCAATCTTAGTTCAGTTTCTTTGTGCACAGACATTATGATACTATTTTTAATTAACTGAAAACTTTTTCTCCACAAGACCTCTACCTCAAATCAGTATATAGGTTCAACACACAAGGCCAGAATTAAGATTGCATGGCAAACTGTAAATCTGGCATTTCCTAACTTGTAAGTGCTTGATCAAAACATTCTTTTGATGTTGTTTCTGTATGCTGTACACATATCATTCAAGTGTGTTAAATGCTGTACAGAACAAAAACATGAACCCTGTTCCTTCCAAAGTATTCACAAGTGTCAACCTCTCTGGCCTTAGAACTGTGGGAAAAAAGCTACCCCAAAATGCACAGAAGTTTTTTCTCCAGCAAATGACATTTAGACAGCTTAACATCTCTGGTAACCTTTCACAGCAGAAGTGAGTTAACATTAATAAAAGATTTTAAGGTGTATAAGAACTTGTTACAAATATGACAGAGGGGGGAAAAAGCAATACTTGAGAGCAAGAAAGATCCATGAAATTAATAAATGAGGTAAGTGATAAAATCATTAATGATTCTAAAATGGCTGAGATATTAAACTGCTTCTTTAAATTGGCCTACAACAAAAAAAATAAACAAAATGAGTACGGACAATTAGGAGCATTGAAGACATTGTCAATATTGTTGCTGATCAAAAAAAAAGTCTAGAAGTCTCCTGGGAATAAATTGAATATATGAAAATTAGGGAGGTCATGAAGTCATTTCATTCATGTATGTGAGATTCTGGGTATTCTCTATCCAAATACATATATAGATACACTTTTCTTCCTGCAGCCATTTCTGTCCCTTCTTCGGCAGCGAAGGGGAGAAAGAGAGAGGAAGATTTCTGTTTAGAAATTTTTGTTCTCTGCTTCCACTCACTCCATTACCCTCTCTGAACCCCTAACAATCCTGCTTTTCTCCTCCTACCTGTGCCAGAGACCTTGACTAGGCAGGGAAGCAGACTAGAATGTCCTAGAGTGTAGTGGTTCAAAGAAGCAGAAAGCTATGCTGGTCAAGAAAAGAAAAGAAGTTTCTGACAAGAGCATATCTGTTAAGGCCCAGAAGTCTCTAGAATCTACACAAATGATGCAAACCTTCAAACTGCATTATTCAATTAATATACACTCTCTCATTTGTATATGTTTTAGTTTTCTACTGTTGGGTCTTTGCCATAGTACCAATTGCTCTGATACAGTGATAGTCTAGAAAACTCAGCAAAAATAAATAGTTTTACCAGACATTAAGTGTCTTTAAGTCCTAGTGAAATTTAACTATAAACTTCCAAGTGTTTTACCTTCACCTTGTATTTATGATTTTTAAAATATTATTGATCGACAACCTGATGGTCTGTCTCATATCAGGAACCTCAGCAGCCTCAAAAGGGGAAGGTGAAAAGCCCATATATTATGATGAAGGAAGGGAAATGTGCTGTCATCTAAAATAATGAAAAAATTCTGTATCAATCACATTAAAAATGCTGCAGACTCCACAGAAGCACCTGACAGAAAAAGCCTGGAGGCCCCTGATTCCTTCAGAGGAAACTCTCTCTGGGGGACTGTTTCAGACCCATGGACCCAACTCCCTGAGATCAGTGATCATATAATTGAAGCCTGGTCCTGCTTTGTCATTACCACTGGCCTTGCTGGTGTACCCCCACCCTCCCTTTATAGTTGCACTGCTCCCACTGTGCAAGTCCTCTGCTGTACATGAGGAATATGGGACACACTACCCCCCAATTACAGCTGGGTGGAATTTTTTTGATAATTTATTTGACAAAAATGCAGTTTGGTGTCAACCAAAACTATTAACAAAATCTGTGTCAAATTCATTGACTAGTTTGGCCAAAAGACATTTTCCCCCCTCAAGTTAAATTCACAGAACTGGAGAAGGAGGAGGAGGCACAGCCACTGCCACCACCCAATTTATGCCCTATAGCCCCAGGGTTACAGCACTTAACTGGGACAGAGACTCCCCTCTACTGGAAGGATTCCCTGCTTTGAGTCAGGTGGAATGGGACTTGAACACAGATCTCCCACATCTCAGGTGAGTGCTCACATCACAGGATTCTGTCATAAGAAAGAAATTCCTTCAGCCATTTTCCCAGGCCCGAACAATTGTAAGAGGGTTCAAACTTGAGGGGAAAAAAAGTTTTGAGAACTTCTCCAATTTGTGGGAAAAAATTCAAGATAACTGCCATCTTAGAAAAAAAGAGCATTACAATAGTTTACTAGGAACAGAATATGTGAATGCTTGCAGATATAGATTGCAGATAGTATCTCCTATAATTCCTCTGGGAAATCTACTTTAATAGATAGGAAGGATAACACCACCTCCTGCAGGGGTTCAACCTGTGTAATGCTGTACAGAGGAGAATGAGGTTCTAAGGTCATGCTTTATGATCTGTTAGGGCTGGAATAAAGATTATTTAATATTGGGATTTGTACACAACTTCCACTTCAACATACTGAGAATGTTATATTTTTGAGACTGAACCCTATTATTTGGACTCTCTTATATCCCTCAGAAGAAGGCTTCCCTGAAGGAACACAGGGCTATGTTTCACTTGTTTAGGATGGTAGTTAAACTGTGGAATTGGTACAAACCATCACAGGAAGATCTATTTTGACATTCTTTTAGGATTTAGATAGTGATAAATACTTAATCTATTTTGTACCTGACTGGTTCTTGATGGAGGACTGATTTTGGCAATTGTAGCCCTTATCTGTTAGATTTCAGAAGGTCCAATGCTACCTGTGAATCAAATCTGAAAGTGACAGCCCTCTCAGCAGATATGCCTGAACAGTATTACTGCTGTTTTCTCCATCCTGTCAACAGATGTGATACAGGGATTTTTTTTTTTTTTTTTTTTTGGGGGGGGGGGGTAAGGGGGAGAAGAGGAATTACTGGACAGGATCCATACAAACTCTGGTTTATTGAAGTATGTCTGTGTAGGAGATCAGCATTCCTAATAGGCTGCAATAAGAATTCGATTTTTGTTTCTGTGACAACTCACACTCCCCCCCCCCCTTTCAAAGGGGAACATTTTTCTGAGATGAGACAGTCTAAGAATATTCAGCCCAGGCTTACGATGGACTTCCAGGGTACCACATGTCGGTGTTTATAATTAATCCAACATCCTCCAGGAACCGTATCTCTGCATTTGTTTTATCTTTTCTCTCTATACAGATCCCTGATATGAAAAGTTGTCCTGGAAGAGATAGTGTATTTCCTTCTGCCTTAAAGCCAATATTAATACTAATTAATTAATATTAATAATTAATATTCCATTGTCCTGAAAGAGACCCTGGACTCACTAGTTGGATAAAATGGTAATGATCATAGTTGGGTCGTGGACAGAGGGAGGCAGAAACAGCCATTTGTATGCAAAATAGAAAATTGCCTGAGGGTTGGTAAAAAGGGTAAAGGACAATAAGTTTCCTTTAGGAACCTAGATGTTTCAGCCGTAACCCTGCTTTATGTCCAGTTCTCTAATACAGTATGGAATTTATTGCTCTGATTTGAAGTAGCTGATGGATGATTTCATTCATATTCTGACATTACCATGGTCTGTCTCATTCCATATCTCAAGCAAAGGTGTTCTTGTGATTCTTCCACATCTCTACAGAGTATCCCCTCAGGACAATGTCTAATGACCTCCTTTTGACTCCACTTTTCATACACTTGCCCATTGTGTAACTAAGAAAGCTGAGAACTGATTTCTCCGAACACCTGATCTGAAAGCGAAAGCCCCAGATGACTGCATGAAAAAGATATTGTATCCCCTTCTTTCACAGGGACAAGCTGTTAGGTTGAGGTTGAGAGGGACCATATTTGCAATACTGTCCACCAATGTTAGCACTGCTTGCAACAATGTGCAGAAGTACTTAAGGTGTCAGATGACTGTTCATTTTGGGGGAGGGGGATTGGCCTGGTGCCACCTGAGAGTTTTTATGTCCAAATGAAGGGGTTGATATGATGTTTGCCTGGGCTTGGCTACCCTTGTAGGTTTCCACCTGGAGATTGCAGGATGCTTGGGAGAGGGGGATCACAAGTGCAGGGCCGGCATTAGCAGGTGGCAAGCAGGGCAGCTGTCCAAGGCCCCATGCCACAGAGAAGAACCCTGCAAAGCTAAATTACATGTACGATGCTGTCTGGATTAGGGAGACGATTTATAATATCATTTAATATCAATATGTCAAAATTACAATAATTCATGAGATAGCAAATTATAACCTTTAACGGTGCCTGACAGGGCCTCAGTATGATGATATTGTTTATGTCTATGTGTCATATTTGAAGTTTGAAGTTATGGATAGGTTTGATATATCTGTATTTCAACTTGTGCTGTGTTTCTGGGCGACACCCCAGACAGGATAGCAGCAGCAGGAAGCCTGCTTAATGGCCCATCAAGGAAACTCTCAGATACAGTGAGCACAGGGAAAGAAGCCAGAGCTACACCTGATGAGTCACCAGGACGTGTAAGAACATGCCCTATGGATGGGGACTCTCTCAAAGACTTTTCCATGCCATGTTCTGAGGGCTTATGTTTGAAACAGGCCACATGGCAATCCAGGAAGAGACTATAAAAGGCAGCTGCACCACATTTGTCTTCAAATATCAATCTTCATTCCTGCTTCCTACTTCTGGATCAACTCATCTGCAACTGAAGCTGTGAAACAAAGGACTGAGATCCATCCATGTACTGGATGTACACCAGAGGGACTATACAAGTCTGCAAACTCCACAATTCTTTTGAAAACCAGATATATATGGACTTTCAAATAATTTGTATGTATCTGATTGCTTTAATCATATAACATCTCTCACCTTGTTCCTTTCCTTTTATAATAAACCTTTAGTTGTAGGTACTAAAGGATTGGCTGACAGCGTGGTAATTTGGGTAAGATCCAAACTCATACTGATCTGGTAATGTGACTGAGCCTTTGGGGGCAGGAGATCATTTTGGTAAAGGGAATCGAGTTTTAATAACTTATCCCTTTACTGGACCTAGTGGCTGATTGAGAGCCATAGACTGAAATGCAGTCAAGAGGGCTGTGTATTTCTTTGTTTTCTCTTCTTGATAACCAATGTGGGGAATCAGAAGCATTGTTTGTGGGTGGTTGGGAAGTCTGACTTCAGTGTCACCCACCAGTGCTGGAAGAATCTGCTCTCCTTTTACAGCCTGCCCGGCCCTGGGCATTTTCAGGTGGTCTACCATAGGCATGGAAGGGTCAAAACACTCTTCAGCACCGAGCAGCACCTGGGCTTCTGACAAGGCTCACAAGTAAAAAACAGTCTCAAGCATCACACTGAAATGTAAATACAATATTTATACTCCAATCTATTTCTTTTATAATTATATGGTAAAAATGAGAAATTAAGCACTTTTTCAGTAATAGTGTGCTGTGACACTTTTGTACTTTTGTGTATGATTTTGTAAATAAGAAGTGTTTAAGTGAGGTGAAACTTGGGGTGAAACTACTCAAGACAAATCAGACTCCTGAAAGAGGCACAGTAGCCTGGAAAGGTTGAGAGCCACTGACAGAGGTCCATTCTGGCCTTACAAAAAAGGAGGATGGCAGACTTGAACTATGATAGGGCCTTCAGGTCAATATCATCTGTGCTGTAAAATGCCCCTCTTCCCCTGCCCATCCTCACCCCACCCCTCACTTTCCTAAGTGTCTCAGTTCCACAGGAGACAGATGAGGCAATGGGTGGGGAGGGGAAGTGGGAAGGCTAGTGTCATGGGCAATGGAGGTTGCAGGTGGGAAGGAACTAGATGGGCTTATTAGAATCTTAGTTAATCCCATATGACCCTTCTAAATATAGGACTAGCTCTGAGTATCTATTTACAACATTAGGAGACAATCCTTCAAAGAAAATACTGAGGACTAGATTGTGAGCCTTGTACCACTTGTTGTCCCACTGACTTCAACATTTCTGAAAATAAATGTTGCCAGTTTACAGCAGCAAAATTATGAAGGTATTCAAAGCAGGTTTTATCATCCTTGACACTACTCATGAGAGTAAATGCTCACTAGTGTAAGTAAGTGGTTCATAACTAGGCCTTAAGGGTTTGCGGGATCGGACCTCAAGCTTTTTTTTCCTTGAATTTTGATTGAGACCTGCTTAGAATGAATATTGACTTAGTTTTGCTGCTGATAACTGGCAACATTTCCTTTCCCCTCTATATATCTGTATTTTCTTTGCACTAATGCCAGTATAAAAACAGCACACAGACTGGAAAATGAAAACAACCCTAACTAGATGAAAATCATCAAGACAGTAGCTAAGTAACGCAAGAACATCCTAACTATTTAGCTTTATATACAGTCTGCATCTAACACCCACATTTGTCACTTACTCTGTTCTGTTTCCCATTGTCAATCTCTTCCCATGTTGCCAGTATATACAAGTGTGCATTGCATTGATATTTGTAGATCTGTAGTAAGACTAAAAACATAATTTTGACTTTATATTGCCTTGAGGCTTGTATCCAATTAGATTATTATAATCCCAATGACTCCATGTATTTAAATATTTTTAAGAAGTGAAAAAAGGCAGTCTACGGTTAATTATCTTTGGGTTCTGCATTTCTGTTGCTGCCATTCACAGTTTTTCTATGTTATAGATCTTGGATATATACATACACAGAAATCCTTATAAACAAACAATTACTAAGTTAATACAACATTATGGATAAAGTGAAAAATGTCAAGACATGCAAAAATTAAGTTTTCAAAAATAAATTAACTTAGAAAATATTTCATAGTTATGGCCCTTACTGTTTTTCTTGTGAAGTGTGTGCACTTCTAGATTTTTGTGTTTTTAAAACATGCCACAATACACCAAAGTATTAGTTAATGTTGCTACAGGAACCCTACATTTTATTTTATTCTATTTTTACTGTGGAAACTCAGTATTTTATTAATGTAGCTTCTACATTTAAATTACTTTAAAAACAAAAATGGGGAAGGGGAAAGAAATTTCTTGTACTTGTTGGTATCGTGATTGAAAAAGTCAAGTTTAGGCTTTGACATTCGCCCAACAATGAGGTTGGTTCAACCTGAATCATAATATTTTGGTTTGTTGAACTGACCCAAAACATTTAATTTCAAGTCAGTTCTACATTACAGTTGTGGTGCATTGCCTCATCTGGTGCCTTGTCTCATAGGTCAAGCCCTATTCTTTCTCTTAGCACTCTTGCTGGACTATATATCTCATAATGCAAGGTTGAGTCCTCACTGATCAAGCTGCATAATGCATCATGAGAGTGAGATGACTGCGATGTGCATCAGAAAAGACAGTCCAGCCAGTGAGTCTGGAACAGAGGGTGGTGGGGGTGGGGACTTCTGAACGGCAACTCCCACGTGGAACAAAGGAGGAAAACAGTTTAATGTAGAACTGACTCAAAATAAAGCATTTTGGGTCAGTACAACAAAACAAAACAAAACATTTGATTTCAGTAATGTCAAAACAAAACAGTCACCATTTCCAAATCAGGCGTGGGGTTTTTTGTTTTTTTTTTAAAAAGTATTTCATTATACAAAAAAGTTAACCATTTCAACTTCTTGCTCAATGTGGGACAAAAGCGAATGTTAAAATATCTGGATTTCTCACAGTAATTCTTATTTTCGTTCAGCTCTAAAGCATCCACACCTCATTGAGCACTTCTCACATCCACATCTGAAGTCTCAAAATTTATCACCGTTCAGGCAGCAGGACAGGTGATTAAAAAGATCAAATGTAAAGAAAAGAACCATCATCTGTGAAAATTCCCAGGGTGATGTTTCTGTT
Source organism: Emydura macquarii macquarii (assembly GCF_026122565.2). Lineage (NCBI taxonomy): Eukaryota > Metazoa > Chordata > Testudines > Chelidae > Emydura > Emydura macquarii. The sequence goes on along the minus strand of NW_027131527.1, from coordinate 16,754,417 downwards.
ATGTATCCTCCCAATCTCTGCCTGACCCAGAGGCCCAAAGATAAATAAAACAGCAGCTAAGAGGAAGAGATTCAGAGTAGAGGAACACTGAGGATGTAGAAAGTGCCATGCCCCACTTTCATCATGCCAATTATAGAAGCATTCCCTGGCAGAGGGCTTGCTTTAATACTAGGAAACGGGGAATATAGCTAGTGGTTCTCTTTAAGCTGATGACCACTTGTGATCTTTTCTCCATGCTCTTGGGACAGCTTCTGGTACAGCCAAGATACCATAGGGACTCACTAGAAGTCAGTTCAAAGAGCCAACCCCTTTTAGCATTCCAAGTTACCTGATCTATTTGTCGATAATTGGGAAAGTCAAACTTAAACTCACGCTTAATCAGGGAATAAAACTGAACTGCTTCTAAGAAGTTTGGATATGATTATTCCACTAATGGCTTTATTCTGTATCAGGGTTTACCCACTACTCCAAACAAGCTTCAGAACATATCAGTGCTACAACCGATGATTGCTCTTATTGCTGCGCAGACATCTTCCAGATCTGTGTCTATAAGGAATTCTGTGTCTGGTGCAGCATATATTTGAGATTCAAAAAGAGGTTTCAATTCATTTTGGCTTTTCCCTAACATTAACAACACATCTATTCAACAGAGAAGTGTCAAGTTTTGTACAGTTCCTGCATAGACAGAACGGATAGCATTTTATTAAAAATCCCTATGTTACAAATAATTGAATATGCATTTTCCTTAAGAAACTATTATTTTGTCAGCATATCCAGTGGGTGTATAACATCTGCCGTTCTTGCTGGAAATTTCACTACTTCAAATGTGATTCCAGATATAGCTCTCATAGGATACTAAGTAGTAGCTAAGTAAATTTATTCTTTGTAGCAAAGTGTCAGATTAGGTATAAAAAAATTTAATATCTGGAATAGAAAAAGTAGGAGTATGTGCACTGCATATCTAGTATGAAGATGTGCATAAAAACAATAAATCAGATTAATAGGCTATGAAGCCTGAAGGAACCAATGTGATCATCTAGTCTGACCTTCTGCATAATGCAAGCCATAGGATTTCCCTGAATTATTCCTATTTGCACAAGTGCATATTTTTTTGGAAAAAAAACAATTTTAGTTTAATAATTGGCAGTGATAGAGAAGGCATGTTTTTCGATCCTTTAATCATGCTGTTGGCTCTTATCTGAACCCTCACAAATTTATCAACATCCTTCTTGAATGGTGGACACCGAAACAGGACATGGCATTCCAGCAGCACTCACACCAGTACAAAATTCAATGATAATAAAACCTTCCTACTCCGACTTGATATTTCCGTACTCCTACTTGATACACCCAAGGATCGCATCAGCACTTTTGACTGCAACTTCGCTCTAGGATCATCCACCATGACCCCCAAATATTTTAGAGTCACTGTTTCCTAGGATAGAGTGCCCCACCACGTAAATAGACCTTGTGTTCTTTGCTCCCCGACGTATGATTTTTTACATTTGGCACTATTATAATGCATATTGTTTGTTTATGCCCATCTAACCAAGTGATCCAGATAACTCTTTATCAGTGACCTATCCTCTTCATTATTTACCATTCCTTCCATCTTTGTATCATCTGCCAACTTTATCAGTACTGATTTTATCTTTTTTTCCAGGACATTGGTAAAACAATTAAATAGCATAGGGCCAAAAATCAATCCGTGTAACCTCACTAGAAACTCCACGATGATTTCCTGTTTACAATTACATTTTGAGACTTATCAGTTAGCCATATTTAATCCATTTAATATAGGAAGGTAATTTTATATCATTCTAGGTTTTTTTAAATCACAAAATTATGCAGTACAAAGTCCAAATATCTTCCAGAAGTATAAGTTTATTACATCAACATTCTTAAATTTATTAACCAAATTGTAATCTCAAAAGTCAGTTTGACAGAGTCTGTTTTTCCTAAACTGACATTAATTAGCATTATATTAACCTTCTTTATGTTTTACTAATAGGGTCCTGTATCAGTCATTCAACTATTTGACCCATGACTGATGTCAGACTGATGGGCCTACAATTACCAGGGTCAGCCTGTTTACCTTTTTTAAATGCTGGCATAATGTTAGCTTTCTGGAATGACCCCAGTGTTCCAAGACTTATTGAGAAACCAAAAGAAAAAAAATCTTTTTTACAAAGACGCTAGTACTTCAATATTAAAGTAGGATTTCACCCAAACATCCTAAAAAATAGTACTGTACATTAAAGGAAAAAACATTACACTACTAGTGCCTTGTAACCATACATATTACACTGGAACAATGAATCATTAGCTTCTAGCATACAATAAATGAGAAACCCTCCTACCCTTACTGTACTGAACACATGCAAAATGCACACATCACCTGACTAATATTTTATCTTATTCAGCTGTGTAGCCTGGTATCACAATGAACTATTTGCATCAAAGAATCATAGAATATTAGAATTGGAAGGGACCTCAGGAGATCATCTTGTCCAACCCCCTACTCAAAGCAGGACCAACCCCAACTAATCATCCTAGCCAGATGATAGAGCAGTAAGGGACATACAAGAAATATATTCATATCTGCATATCAGCAAGATAACATTAGTAGTTTTTTCCTGTATCCCCACTAGACTCAGAGAGCAGTCCAAGAGATAGGGCTCAGCTACCACGTGGGTAAAAGGAGCAACGGCCAGGAAGTGCTTTCCTGATATTATTCAATCAGCTTAGAAGTTCTCAATACATTTCCCCCTTCTTTGCTGTATTGGTAGTTGGACCCCCTTCCTTCTGCTCCTCTCCTACCCCTCTCAGCTACCCAACCTCACTCTTCCTGTCCTTTATTCTATACTATAATAGCTCACTAGAGCTAGCCAAATAATGATTTTTTTGGTTCACTGGCAATTCCCACCCCCAAAAAAGAAAAAAATTGGGGAACAAAAGTGTTTTTAATCAAACCAATTTTTAAAATTTTTTTGGCAAATCTAATGAAGAAAATCACTTCAGGTCAAATGAAACATTTTGTTCAACCTGAAACAAAAAACATTTTGTTTAGATTTTGAGCATTTAATTTTTATTATTATTAAACAAAAAAGGACATTTCTATAAAAAAAACTTCACTTAAATCAAAAAAGTTTTGTTTTGAAAATGTCAAAATAAAAAATAGAATAATTTAGCAAACATCAATATTTCTTCACGAAATGTTTCAGTGGCACCAAATCTGCATTTTTCGCAAAAATGGTTTGGGTTAAAAAGTTTTGTTCAGGTCTCTTTTTCATCCTCCTTCTCCCTCCAATCTCCATATCTGCCTCTTTCTCTCTTCTCCTCTCCTTTGTCCTTTCTATTCTTTACTGTCTTCCCATTTTACTTTCTTATTTCAACAATCCTTTCCTCTTTCTCCACTTCAATTCTGGGTGTGCCCCCAAAAGAAATACATAAACATATTAAAAAACCACATTGAACTAACATGACGTGCACCTGTCATCACCCCCAATCACTTCATTCTATCTGTATTCCTTCTCCCCACCCCCCCCCCCCACAATTGTAATAGATCACCTCACAAACATGCGTAAATTTAAGCTTTCATCACTCCTCTGAGGAAAGGAAGTATTAACCCCATTTTACAGATGAGGAACAGAGACATGGAGAGGTTACAGCATACATTTTCAAAATCTTTAAAAGGGAAATCATCATCAGAGGGTGGATATTCTGCACTGTCAAAAAAAGCAGGTGCTTCAGAAAGTTGGACACGCAGAGTTACTAGTCACTACTACTAAAAATGTAGCCCTAAACTACTTCTCTAAGGTCACACAGGAATCACGTGGCAGAGATCAGAATTGAACCCTAACCTTTGTGATTCCAATCTAGTGTCTTAAAATCCCAAGACTATCCTTCCTTTAGATACATTGTATCTATTTTCCCCACCCCTCTCCTTTTCAGATTGTAAACTCTTTCAGGTAGGCTTTCTAGATGATTGGACCCCCAACCTTGACTGATCTTTTTAAGTGATTCTCTATTAAGAGCCATAATAATAATCCATCTTGCATGGTGCTTGAAAGATCATTACTAGTAAAGCAGATCTGATAATTTATTCTTAATGAATTATCTGATTAAGTTAGCCCTTGTGCATGCTTGAAAATCCGGATTTTGGGAAATCTTTTTGGTAAGTATTTGCAAAATAGTTGGGGTAAACAGTTTTATTTTTACATATATGAACTATTTGCAAACTATTCACTTTAATGATTTCCTAGTCAATAATTACATGCACCTGGACGTCTAAGTCACATGCTGTTTGTTTTGCTTCCCAGCTGAATGTCTGTAGGGATAGTTATGAAATTTAAAAAATTAAGTTTAATTTAAGTTTGGTTAAGAAAATAATATATCTGCCTTTTGGTTTGTGGCTTATACAGAAAAAGGCCCCATTCAGGAAGTAAAAGATGGCAGTGAGAGTATAAGTAATATTACTTACATTGTGGGAAAGGTGTCGGTTCAAAAGGTAACTGATAAAGTGAAAAGTTGCAGTAATAAGATACAGGAAACTGGGTCTTAAACAAGCATAAACCTTCCCACTGTTCTGCTGGTAAGTAAGGATGGGGAGATAAAACAGGAAAGCCTTGGAGGAAGGAAAGTAGCAAGGATAAACTGCTTCAAGTTGGGTTTTGGCTAGAGCTGGCAAGTTCGTTGAAGTGTACACAAAGATAACCATGAATTTGAAAGTTCTTTGTCAGCTCCTAGCTGATGATGCTGGAGTGGAGTGCATCGTCAGGATGAGATGATTTTCCATAGGTCTGGCCTATCTGAGTATATACTGATCGTACGCTTATGAGTACTTTGTTACTGTACAGGATATAGCAACTGCTTATATTTTGGCTATTAGACATATTTAGAGCAATTGTATAAAATAGCATTTGCCCTTAGGACTTAAAGGAATTTAAGGATAAATTGGTGTCTGGTGGTCTCCTATACTAGTATTTATACATTCAAATACGATTAATAATTTCAACTTCTAAATAGTTTTAAAACTGAAATTAATAAATTACGAGTAGGTAGTAACAAATACTCTTGTCTGGACACAAACATCCGTGTTTGCATATGAATATTAGCAAAAGTTACTCCTTAAACATTAGTACAAACAAAACCTGGCAGAGTGGGTGTTCACAGAAAGTGCACAAAACAAGTCTGAACATGACTGAGCAGAACAGCTATATAAAATTCAAGAGCATGTTTGTAAACTTTGTTCTACAGTATTCGGCCAGTTCTAACTGCAAGTTCCTGATTTCCCCCCAACTTTCAGGTTTTTCCATCCTTTACTAGGCAATATCCATTTATGAAGATCAGCCAAGACCTATGGTTCCTCAAATGTCAACAAAATCAGGGCCATCAGTTTATCTCATGTAAGTGAAACTTCCCCCATTGTCCTTTTAAAATAAAAAAGAAAGAAACAGAAATCTGCATGTAATCACCAAATTACAAAGAACAGATGTGAAACATTAATGGCTAAATGTTCATGCTGGCAAGGAAGAGACACTATAAAACAGCACATACTGTACCCAGCAGATTGGGGTTTAAATGACTCATGCTTGTTATTGGTAATCACACAAGTGACAAAAATAAAATAGTTAATTTGACTGGGCCCAATACACTTTAGTTACTTGAAATTAATTGCTAATTGAGCCATTTTCTTTTCTTGTACTTTTCCTTTTGACATCTCAGTTGAAATGCCTTGATAACAGAGTGCTTAATACAAAAAGCATATAATTAACTATTTAACTCTAGGTAGTTACCTGCACAAATTAGATTGCTGAAGCCATTTTTTTCTTCAGAAGATGCAATTTTTCTTCTGAAACCAAGTTACCTCTGTTAATTGACTCTCCAGCACACCACTGCATACAGTAAATTGTTCCATCTTACATGTTGAAATTAATTGTTTTTGTTAATCATTTTTCCCACATTTACTGTTCAGTGCCTCCTATATTTTCACAAATAGTGTTTCAAAGGTTATCCTTTACCACAGAGGCCAGAAATTGTAATATGAGGGGAGGAACTGCTGAAGAGGATCAGGTTTCAAAAGTGACTTTCATCTTCTCTACACAGGAAAGTTTTTCTCAGTATACATTTAGTTCCTACTAAGATTAATCCATTTTGGAAGAGACAACTATTTTGGAATGAGTTATATCACTATGAAGTGTGTGTGAACACTGCCCCCTTTATAACTAATATACTGCTTTAGCTAGTTCACCTACTACTATCCCACACTGCATTTCTTCGTATCTTGTTTGACTTCAGTGTTACCTGTGTGCTCTCCACTGCTCTAGGGTCATCTTGACTAGATCCTCCCACACTCCTGTTTAAAGCCTGGAACACATCCAAAAGAATATATGTATTTGTGACTCAACTCATGGCAGGTTCACAGGCCCCAAGTCCATTACAGGCACCATGCCCCGTGCGTCTATGTAGTCCTGGTCAGTAAATTCTGTGCTTCCTTGTCCCTTGGAGCAAGGTGCATATTCAGTCTCATCTTTCCAGTAGTCATGGGAATGCCAAGATCTACAAGCAGCTAGTGCTGCTCCTTAGTTTGATTTAGCACCAGGTGCTCAGCATAGGCCCAGACTGCTTGCACATAAAACTCTAGAGCCTCAACATGTAGCACTAACCACACAGGATACTTAAAGAACTTTTACAGCTCTGCCTGCCCACTGAATCTCTTACTTGTAATGAAACAGACCACGTATATGCTTAAAAAAAAAAGTCTTTTAACAAATGCAGTAAATAGTCCCCTTACTATACCCTCCTCCCTCCCATTCAACCTCACACATAATAAATAGCCAGAGTGATTGCAATGGTTATTTTCAAAAACACCAAGTGCAAAAAGAAGCTGTACCTGCATTTCAAATGATGGTATTGTTGCCCCTTTTTGATCTGAGTGGCTAGTCAAAGTTTGGAGTCCTACGGGCATGCTAGTTTGGAATAGAGATTAGTGGCAGTCAGGTATGCTTTTGATGCCACTTTATTTATTTACAAAGAATGTACAAAGTGCTGCCTTCTGTGTTCAGAGACACAGGAAACTGCTTCTTTTGCTCACAACACCGAGAGTACCCTTTTCAGCCTGCATTTCAAACCCAAAAGCCTTCCCCTTGTTTCTTCCAGGGTCAGCCACACACTTTTAGCTTGATTCCTCAGGCTGCATCTCTTACTCCATCTGTTCTCATCTGACCTCAATTTCTATGAGCTCTCTCTTCACACCCATTCACACGCTTCTATCCCAAACAAAAGTCAGCCAAAAGCTCCTGGGCAGGTTCACACACACATCATTATGTCTTTGGTGGGGCTTACGTTTACCGTTATGCTGAAAAGTGAGTTCACACCTACTAATCTCAAAGGGGTTTTAACTCAACCTAAAACAAGGTCTCACCCAACTCATAGCAGTATCAGAGTGAAACTCGCCAACCTTGTAGTATCGGGAAGGAATTTTGCTATCTCTTTTCACTCCCTTTGTCCCTTCCACCTGAGGTGGAAGGAGTGGGGACAGGTGGGAACTGCCATCTCACTTTGCCCTTTCAGCTCATTCTCCATCCGAGAAAGTGGCTAAAACTTATCAAAAGTTTCCAATTGAAATGTGCTTGTGAGCCCCCCCCCCCCCCCCCCCAAAAAAATTACCCTTTTCTCTAAATGAAAGTTTTCCACAAATATTTTTGTTTTTGTTTGAAAATTGTTTTGAAATGAATAACCAAATACAAAACAAAAAGCCAGTGAAACAAAAAAACAAACAAAAAAAGGATTTACATTGGAGAGGAGCATCACAAAGACATTTCCATTAATTTTTTTTGGAAAACAAAATTGTGTGTGTGTGTGTGTGTGTGTGTGTGTGTGTGTGTGTGTGTGTGTGTGTGTGTGTGTGTGTGTGTGTGTGTGTGTGTGTGTGTGTGTGTGTGTGTGTGTGTGTGCGTGCGTGCGTGCGTGCGTGCGTGCAGCCACAGTAGCAGTGAAGCAGCCACCACAAGTATTCTATATATGTCCATTATGATGTTTCATAACAAGATGGTTAGGAAATGAAAAAAATACATTAAAATAAACCCAAAGGCCTATTGCATGGGTATGGATCTATCTAAAGATATTTTCAAATATAGGTGAGGAAAGAATTCAGTCAAAAAAAATAGCAATTCTTCATTCCCCACCGTTCACAAACAGAGATATGAATGGCGTTAAACTTATCATATGTGTCTACAAGCAGATTGAGATTTAAATACCCAAATGAGCAATCCAGAGGACAGAGAAGACAGTCTGGGTTAACCATTCACTTAGTGTAATGTTCAACAAAAAACTAAAAATACAAATGTATGCAGACTGTGGGAATTATGCGTAAAAGGAAACAGTCAATTCAGCTCTTGCCCTGAGTTGAGCAAAGACTAAGGCCCAGATTCTTTCCTTCTGTTTTGGCCACAATCTGAACATCTGAGAATTCCTCTGCATAGTGATGCCCTTAGCAGCTGTAAAGTTGTGTATCCATGTTCTAGCCCAACTGCCTCTCCTTCCCAGACAAAGGAGAAAGGTGGACATGGGAGGGGAGGAAATATTGGGGGCAGGAAGGGATTCACAACTGATATATGGTCCTTAGAGACCACAACCAGTTGGTATAAATTGAAGGGGACATTAAAATGCTCTAATTTACATCAAGCTACGCTAATTTATACCAACATGCTAAGGCTAGTGCAAATGCACTATGGAAATTAAAGTTTAACTTACTCCCGATGGTCCCTTCCTCTGCTGAACTAAATTAATCTTGGCACAGGTGGGGATCTGTGCCTGAGACTTTAAAAACTTAAATGAACAATCATGAGAGAGGATGAATGGGCTCACCCACTGTAAATATTTGAGTTACAAGGAAATGAGAAAGGGGAAACAACAGCCTTCCTTGAAAAACAGCTGACTTTCACCTTAGCATATCCAAGAATTCCTGTAGGAGTTATTGTCTGAGTACAGACTAGTTTATATTTAATCACTCTCATCATATTCATAGAGTAATTGCAAATGTAGTCCTAGTTGCCAAGTGTGTGGCAAGATCGTCGTCTAACTCATTGAATTACTTCAGTGCCAAGGTTCTGCCAAGGGGCTGTGGATTTCTGAGCCCCTGTTGGCAAGCAGCCATTCACCCTGTATATTATATACTAATTCTAGTTCATATTTGTCTATATCCACAAGTACTTGGACATGAAAGTGAAAGCTCTCTTTTTCTGGAGCATCAGGGTATATCAAACTTGATCACGTCATTGTTTGCTAAAAGAAGCATAAGCGTGGCCAGTGTGAATTCATTTTTAAAGCGAAGGAGATAAATGTGCGCACATGGTTGTAAAATTGGCACAGATATAACTTATGTGTATAAACCTTCTATCCTCTTATGCATAGACTTAAAAGCCAGAAAGAACCATTAAGATCATTCAGTCTGACTTCCTGAGTAACACAGGCCACAGAATTTCACTCAATTATTCCTGTATCAAACCCATAACTAGCTTCTGGTTGAACTAGAGTATGTATTTTAGAAAGACATCTTTTTTATTTTAAAATCAGAAAGTCCAGTGATGGAGAACCCACCACATCCTGTGTAAATTCTACTAATGATAAGTTTCTAGTTTGAATTTGCTTACCTTGACTTCCAGCCATGGGATCTTCATATGCCTTTGACGGATATCTTCTGTCTGGATTGGTACTTGTTTATAGTGACCAGGTCACTTCTTAACCTTCTCTTTTGATAAGTTAAATAGATTGATTTCTTAAGACTCACTGCAAAACAAAAGAGTTCTAGACCTTAAATCATTTTAATAGCTCTTTTCCTGTATCCTCTCCACTTTTTGAGTATCTTTCTTAAAATGCAGACTCTAGTACTGGACACAATATCCTCGTAATGGTTTCACGAGTACCATGTAGAGAACTAACACCATCTCCCTACTACTCGATATTACCCTATTTATATTACTGTGCATTGCTACACAGGAACATTTGGCTCACTATAAGCCAAATCAACTTGGAGGAAGAATTTAATCAGAGAAATAAGGGCTAATTGGGAATTGTTTAAGAATACTTTATTAGATGCCCAAAAAGCCACAAACAAGGCAGGAGGCGGCACTGTTTTAAAAAAAAAACCTGACCTGGTTTAGAGGGGAAGTGAAGATAGCTATAAATAAATAAATATAATATATAACAAATGGAAGAAAGAAGTTGATAGTAATGAGTATAAATCAAAAGCTGAGAATTGTTGAAAATTGATATGAGAAGCAAATGGAAACAAGGAGAAATCTATGATCAGCAGAGTTAAAGAGTAGGAGTTTAAGTATATTAAGAACAAAAAGAATCTTAATCAGATTGGTCCATGGAAACAGTAGAATTATCAATAAAAATGCAAAAAAGGTAGTAGTGTTCTGGCCTATATTTTGGGGGAGAGGAGGAATAGATAAAGTAGTCATATCATATGATAACACTCTTTCCATTCCACTGGTACCTCAGCAGGATGTTAAACAGCAGTCAGTGAAGTTAGACATTTTTAAATCTGCAAGTCCAAATAACTTGCATCCAAGAGTTTTACTGGAGGTGGCTGAAGAGCTTGGACTGTTAATTTTGGAACACCAACTAAGTTCCAGAAGACTGGAAGAAAGCTAATGTCCATATATTTAAAAATGGGTAAAACAGGATGACCTGGGTAATTATAGGCTTGTCAGTTTGTCATCAATCCTGTGCAATATATTGGAGCAGCTGACATGGGACTGGATTAATAAGGAGGGTAATATAAATAATGCCAGTCAACATGGGTTTATAGAAAATAGATCTTGCCAAACTAACTTCATGTTTTAAAAATCTGTTTACAAGTTTGGTTGATAAAAGCCGACAGTGTTGACGTAATCTACTTAGACTTCTGGATGGCATGTGACCTGGTAACGCATGACATTGTGATTAAACTAGAACAGTCTGAAATGAACACGACACACCTGCAATGGATTAAAAGCTGGCTAAGTGATAGGTCTCAAAATGTAATTGTAAAAGATGGAAATCAACATCATCATTATCAAATTGGATGCATTTCTAATGGGGTCCTGCAGCAATCATTCTTGGCCCTATACTATTTAACTTTTTATTTTTAATTTACGACCTGGAAGAAAACATACAATCCTTACAGATGAAGTTTGTACAAGACTCAAAGATCACGGTTAATAATGAAGTGGACAGCTCACTGATACAGATCAATCTGGATTGCTTGGTAAGATGAGTGCAAACAAACAATATTGTTTTAATATGGCTAAATGTAAATGTATACACCCAGGAACAAAGAACAAAGTAAGCCATACTTCCATGATGAGAGATTGACCTGATAACCAGTGACTGAAAAAGATTTGGGGGTCATGGTGGATAATCATCTGAACCTGACGCTCTCAGCAAAATGCTCTCGCCAAAAGGAATAATGCTATCCTTGGACAAACAGGAAAATCTTGAGTAGGAGTAGAAAGGTTACTTTACCTCTGTTGTGACCGCTGCTGAAATGCGGTCTCTAGTTCCGGTATCCACCATTGAAAAGGGATGTTGAAAAATTGGAGAGGGCTCTGAGAAGAACCATGAGGATAACTAAAGGATTAGAAAACATGATCTATAGTGACAGGCTGAAGGATGTCAATCTTATTTAGATTAACAAAGGAAGGTTAAGGGGTAATTTGATCACAGTCCAAGTACTGTACCTAGATGGGTAACAGATATTTCTTAATGGGCTCTTCAATCTAGCAGAGAGGGGTAATGTGATTCAATGGCTGGAAAATGAAGCTAGACAAATTCAGACTGGAAATAAGACATATATTTTTAACAGTGAGAATAATTAACCAGTGAAACTATTTACCAAGGAGTCTCCATCACTGACAATTTTTAAATCAAGATTTTTTTTTTTTTTTTTTTTTAAAAGAAAAAATCCAAACACCACAAAAATAGTGATATGCTGTAGGAATGGTTTTGGGGAAGTTCAATGTCCAATGTTATGCAAGATGTCAGACTACATGATCATACTGGTCCCTTCTGGCTTTGGAATCTATGAAACACCATTTGAAATATAGAGAAGCTCCATCGAATGCAACCTCTGACTCCAGATTATTTAACTATTTGACCTGATATTATTTCCTGGTAGGGTAAATAAGGACATTTTACTGTTGAAGTTTTATTTCTTTGTTGTCTCCTGATCCAGAGAATTGTTATACCTCTGTCTCTCCTGTGGAAATTACTGAGCTAAAAAGAAGCTTGATTTCAATATCAAGATACTCTGTGTGCAGGATAGGATGTGTTTGAAGAATTTCAGTACTTCCTATCACTACTTGAACGCAATGGCGTACCGAGGGAAGAAACGGGGGCGGGGGAGGGGACCATGCCCCCCGACGCCAGCTGGACCCTAGGAGAAGGAGCCGCCCCCTCTGTTGCAGACAGCTAGGGCCCTGCAGTGGCGCCAAGTGTAGTATCAATAACTAGGACCTATCAGAATTTGACACGGTTCCATACCTAGGTCCCAAAGACTGATAAGTCCTGGTTATTGACACTACACCAGTGTCCTCCCGGCCCCTTTGCCCCCGCGCTGCGCACAATGAGGAAGCCGTGGGAACCAGAGCCCATCATTCCCTCCCTCCCCATGTGGGGCTTCCAGCCGCACCCTGCCATCCCTGATGTGGGGAGACAGGGAGAGTGGGAAATGGGCCCACAATCAGTGGCGTACTGAGGGGGGGCCTCCTGCACCCCCCCACTGGTCGTGAAGGGCCGGCGCCTCCCCCAAGCTGCCATCCAAGCTGGCGGCAGGCTGCAGGACTGGAGCGGCGGGTAAGTGTGGAAGGGTGTGTGTCAGGCCAGGCCAGCCCTTCACGACAGGCAGGGGGTGCAGGAGTCTCTGAGGGGTGCCCCTCAGTGCCTCTGCCCTGTGCACACGTCATAAAGGGCCGCCTTGGCCCATCCCCCCGGCTTGCCTCGTCCGAGACCCACACTGACAAGAACTCAAAGAACTACAGTTTCTGTAGAGTAAGTAACCGTTCTTTCTTCAAGTATGTATCAGTGTGGATTGCACTGTAGATGACTGCCCAGCAGTATCCTGTCAGGATGGCAGGAGTAGTCAGCTGAATCAGTCAAACAATAACGGTACTGCTCTCCTCAACTTGGCATCTGCCAAAGAAGCCACATTAAGGGCATGATCTTTTAAAGAAGTCAGTGGGATACTCCATGTTGCAGCCTTGCAGCTCTCAGAATGTTTCTGAAGTGGGAAATAGATGCAGCCTGTATGCTGGTGAAGCATGCCTTGATATTTGAAAGGAGAGGTTTGCCAGCACAGTAAGTGGAAATGCATTGTGTAGTCCACTTGGAAATTCTGTGATGGGATAGCTTGGCTTTTCGACATGCCACTAGTAATCACAAGGAGGCAGGGAGACATTTTAGGACTAAGCTGTTGTGGCTAATACAGTGAAGATCTGAATATTTTCAGGATATGCATTTTCCTTTCTCTGAGCAGCTTCAGGAAAAACATCGACAAGGTAACTGACTGCTTTAGGTGAATGCCTGAGACCACTCCAGGGTTGAATATGAGGTGCGGCCTGTGCAAGAGAACCAAGCCATGAGATCCTCAATTTCACTGATTCTCCAAGCCAGGAAAGACGATTTTGATGTTCAAGTGGTGCATGGAGAATTCTCACAGTGGTTCAAAGGGAAGCTCCATAAGCTTTGGGTAGACAGCACTGAGGTCCCATGAAGGACTTGGGTCCTTACCCAGGGGACAAGCATAAAGGACTCCTTTAGGGAACTTCGATACCTAGTTGTGAGAAGATCGAGCGCTACTGTGTCAGGGTGGCCTTTGACAAAACTGAATGCCAGTCCCACCTACTTCAGGAGCAGCATATAATCCAAATTCTTTGGTATTGGCACCTCATCTGAGTATAACCCATTCTTGGCTGCCACATGGAAAATCTTTTCCACTTTGAGGAGTAAGTCTTTCTGGTGAAGTATTTTCAGAGTGACTATCCCCTTGTTCCTCCTGATCTTGGATGCTATCCGGGGATTCTGTGAGAAAGCATATAGAGGTCCTTGATATCACCAGATAAGAAAGGCATCTGGCAACAAGCCTGGGCTCACACCTCCTCTGAAACAGAAGTTTGTGCATTTGGCATGGTCCTCTGTGACAAACAAGTCTACCACAATGATTCCCCAGTGATGCAAGTTGAAGTCTAAGATAGACTCCTTCAGCAATTACTCATGGGTGATCACTACACACCTGCTTAAGATGTCTCCTAAATTGTTGCTGACCCTTGGGAGGTGTAAAGCCAGCAGGGTTAGCCCATGTTGATGGCACTACTTCCAGTGACTGAGGACTTCCTGGAAAAGCAGGGATGATCAAGAGCCTCCTTGTTTGTTTATTTACTGCATTGTCCACAAGTTGCATTTCAGGATTTGCACTGTGGAGTTCCACTGAATGAGCAGGAATGCTAAGCAGACTTCTTTGATGATGCACTTCCTACAAAATCCCCTGACCCTCCAGAAGATTCCCTGGCCGAGATTTTTGCTAGTGATTTTAGATGCCTGACTAGACACCTCAAAGGTACCTGATTTTTCAAAGCGCTGAGGACACATTTTGAAAATCAGAGCATTTAGAAGTGTCTCTGTATGGGCATCAAAATAATGAGGCACTAAAAATCAATTTGCTGGTTTTGAAAACCTTGACAATAATTGCAGGCCTACTAAAAATCCCAGAAGTCACCCTGTGCTCCTTAACAGATCTGCAGCTGTGGCAGTTGCTTGCTAGACAAGTCTCAAGTACCAGGGAGCAAGCATTCCCACTCACCTGCCCCTCCCCCCCCAAACACACACACACAAAACATATATCTTCCCTGTAGCTTTCTGATTGGTCCACTACCCCCAGGCACACCCTGATCTCTTGTCCCTACAAATATCAGCCACCCACAGCACTCCGCCTCCTGTTTATGTGCTAATGATTTCCTCTAATTTAATTGACAGTTGGAGAGGACCTTACAAGTTATGCAGTCTGCTCTTATAAGACTTCTCACTATATAGTTAGATTACCTATGCACACATGCAGCATGTCTCAGCCATGCTCACTTTGGGCTAGATCAGGTGATTTGCATGTGGACCACGGTAAGGTGGCAGTGATAGCAGCACTGCCAAAGAAGTTTCTTGGTTGTGCAGGAAGGAGGGAAAGTAGTTTGCAACACCCTTTCAATGAGTGCAGTATAATAAGCCTGCTTAACTGAGGAGATTGAAATCATTAATTTGTTCCTTCCTTGCTACGTGTATTAATATGCATTATTATTATTGCTAATATTAATATGATCTTATTTATGCCGGACAATGGAAAATTCAAACTCATTGTCATAAAATGTTTGTTATACAAGTCTTAATGGTGAATACTGATTTTTTTTTTTAATATTAAGAGTCCCATGTACCCATCACTTCAAATTTAAGAGGTTATGTACTACTGTACAAAATCTGGTAAACTATTTCAATTCCCACTACAATGCCTAGATTTAAGTATAAAGATTCAAATTGACCATCATGCTTTTCCAAGACAGAAAAACACATATGTACTGTGATCCACTGAGAGATAATGTTAGACTAAGGCTAGCTAAGAAAAGAGTTCTGCATTAATTAAGATCTCAGAACCCGCTGATTAAGTGTAGTAATCATAATACTTTACCATTTTGTAAGTCAACTAGTAATAAAAATATTCTGTTTACTCTAGAAAGCTATTATAAGGGCTGATTTTCAGTATATCTTGCTGAAGACCGCAGTGTGCATATGCGCACGCTTGTACACACACACACACACACACACACACACACACACACACACACACACACACACACACACACACACACACACACACACACACACTTTTAAAAACAGGACTTAACTGTAATTCACTTCCATGAGGTTAAAATAACTCCCTATGTCTACCTATTTGCTGAACAAATATTTTGTATAGTTCAAATATTGGGATTTTATAAATCCTGAAGATCACTAGAAATTGTTTATCAACCATCAATTTGTACAGACTGCTTAGAAGTAAATTAGGATTGTGATGTCAGAATTTACACATGGAACACAAGGGTCTCTCATGCAAAATATTTTCCAGGAAGAAATGTGCTCTAAAATAAACACCTATGCATTATGATTGCCCTATTATTTCCAGTCATATTATACTTTATCTAGACTGGACAAACATATCTGAAAACTTCTAGTCAGAGGAAAACTATTTTTTATTTAAAAAGCAGCACTATGATTGGCAAAAAACATGTTCATTACCAAAATATTTCAAGTAAAAAATTGAACATTCATCTATGGGGTATGGCACACACACAAAAATAGCTATTCATCTTTGGAAAGCTGCTAAGCAATATCATCTTGCCTCTAGGCTCGCTGATCAGCCCTGGACTGTGTAGTCTTGTAACTTAATATCTTTGCTAGAACTTAGTCTCCTTGTGGGTAGACAGCTAAAAGCTAAAACTATAACTGGGTTCAAAAAAGAATTAGATAAGCTCATGGAGGATAGGTCCATTAGTGGCTGTTAGCCAAGCTGATCAGGGATGCAACCTCATCTAACTGCCAGATACTAGGACTGGATGACAGGGGATGGATCACTTGACAATTGCTCTGATCTGTTCATTCCCTTTGAAGCAGCTGGCATTGGCCACTACTGGAAGACAGAATACTGGGCTAGGTGGACCATTGGTCTGACCCAGTCTGGCCATCCTTAAGTCATCTGAACTGGTCTCACATGTTTTCATGCTCACATAGCTTGAATTTTTCCACTCAACAACAACAAAAAAGGATATTTCTAGTTTGCCTCTGACAACATTACTCCAAGCACAGCAATCTGATACAACACAGCTCTGATGGCACATCAGGGTATGTCTTCACTGCCAGCTCCATGCTGATCAATTCAGCGGGATCAATGGAGTGGGTAGTGGAGACCTGCTCCATCGATCCCAGAGGAGCTCTCTGGCTAATGTTGATAATCCACCTCCCCAAAGGAGTAAGGCTGCATCGACAGGAGGGCATCTCCCATCAAAGCAGCACTGTGAAGACGCCATGGTACGGCAACGTAAGTATGTTGATGGAAGATATGCAAGCTACATTACGTAGCTTGTGTATCTCCTGTCGACCGCCGGCAGCAGTGTAGACCAGGCCGGAGAGACAAAGGGGAAAAATATATTCAGCAGCTAGAATTCTTGTTCTTGCACTATCTGAGAGCAAGGAAAAAAGGAATTATATCTACAGACATGCAACTATACACCTTATAAAGAGAACATAATTGTGTAATGGGTTGGCTGGAGTGGCCTACATCTTTCTCCAGTTAACCAGCCAGTGGACAGAATCCTGTATTGGTGGGATTGTATCCCACACCTTTTAAAAAAAAAAAAAAGTCTAAAAACTACTCTTCAGCACACTCTTCCAAGCATCACTGGATACATTCTACCAGGCTCAGAATGTCCCTGACTTCTCACACTGGTGCACTGCACTTCTTAATGCCATTTAATATAGCTGTGGTTTTAAGAGATACCACCTGACTCAGTTTCTGAAACTTCAACACCCAGATGAAGAATTGCTTGAATTTTTAACACGTTTAAATGATCTGGCTTCCACATGCAATGGTGCTGCTATATTAGGACAGCCCAGAAAAATTGTGTATGCGATTATTAATAGCAAGCTACACTATAAGTCACTCACGGTGTAGCCTACGGGGAAAATTGGTCTTATGCAAAACTCCAGACATTAAAAAAATATGAAAGCACTGAACGCAGCATGAAAATATTGAACTACCTTCAGCCACTCCAAACAGTCCAAATAGAAACATCAAGCATTACATCCACGAGAAACCACAGGTTGTCATACATAAAGCCATAAGAACCAGGCGGCAACAATAGCAGACATAAAATAAGCTGTCTCTTTTTGTTATTTGAAGACTGCTTATTCACTGCAGAGAGACAAGCTTACAAATTTCTAGTATTGGGTTTGTTCACAGTGGGGCATTTTATTAGAGCATACAAGAACCAAGGATCCTCAAACAATGTGAAAGCCAACAGAATCATCAACTGCCACCTGGTTCTCAACTGCCACATACCAGGCAAGCTAACAAGACAGATGAAGGACTGCTTTCTTTTAGTCCTACTTGTTACTACAGGTCTGAAAAAGGAACTGCAGAAACTGAAAGAAAAATCTCTGACAGTGGACATGATGATATAATTCGGTGTATAGTTATGCAGAACTATAGCTTGTAATGCTGAATTTTCAAAGGTATAGCGGTCTGAGAGCTAACGTGCTGGAGCAGCAACGTCTGTTACTGTTGTATTGAGAAAACTTAACTTCAATCCAGGAACAGAAAGCATAACTGGTAAACACTGAAGAATTGCCAGCAAAGTCAAGTCTCAGGGTCAGGTGACTAAGTACTGCTGTCATCAAAAGGCAAGAGATCTGTTTTGGACAGAGAAGTTAAATTTAGATTAGCTGAGTAATAACTAAGCCAGCAAATCAGTTGTGGGTGCTTGTCACCATCCAGATCAATCCTGGGTAGTGCCAAGTACCCACAACTCTCCTTGAAAGTTAAGACCTTATGGTTCTATGTGATCATTGCTAGAGCCCTGCACAGATACAAAATTTGTATTCGTATCTAAACTATGTTCCACAGTCATGGTCCACAGATATCTTCATCCACATCCACAGATGTGGATATCCATGGATATAAAGCAGGTAGCTGCAGATTTGCAGGGCTCTACACATTGCAAATGGCTTTGGGAAAAAGAAAAAGGTTCCCAAGTTATATTCCATGGACCACCGGTAGTGCATGAAGTCTTTGCTGGTTCTTCATGAATACCTGGCTTTTTACATGATGCTGACTCCATGGTTTCCAGATGCTAAATTGCATGAGAGAACTTAAAAAGAAAACCAAAACACCACACATTAAATAGTATTGTAACATTGCTTTTCCGTGTATGTAATTACTGTAGCTGCCAGAGAGATGTTGTGTGACTGAAAATAGGAAGTGACAGTGAACATGACAATCTCGCTATTAAAATGTGAGCCACTTACTGAAAAACTTTGAGATTCCCTGTGTTTAAAAAAAAAAAAAAAAAAAAGGCAATACTGAATGTTTCAGAATAAGGCAGAATTCTGTGAATCTAAACCAGTACCCTAATGTGTTGAGACAGATTCCTCAAAACTTTGATTCACAAAGAGAAAATGAGAGATAATCTCCTGTTATTCATATAAATAAGTGTAACCATTCTGAGCACCTAAATATGGGATATGAATTTGGTGATTGTGACTTTATGATTCAGCTGGGAGATAGCACAGTCCAGTCGACAGAGGATTAGGCAACATGTGTGCTTACCTGAAAACTTCTGTTCCTTACCGTAATAAGGTCCAAAGATCCATTGCAATGGGTACTTCAGCCAGCTTGCAGCTGGGGGGCAGAATCAGACCTGTCAGAACACCATCTCCTGAAATTCCATCCTGCTGAGGTAACTTCCACAGCCAGGATCATTGAAATCTTTCTTAAAATTGTTTATGATGAATATATTTTGGGAAAAACAGAACAGTTCATCCCACCAAAAAGTATGACAAATTCTACCCAATGAAAAGAAATCCAAATCCTTAAATATCAGTTTCCATCTCCATTCTGCATGATCCACTTTTCTCCAAGATTGGCTGGATTTGTACACTTTCAAAGAAAGGAAGTTTTCAGGTAAGCATAGATACATTTCCTATTCTTCTTTGCTTCAAGATCCACAGATCTGTTATAATTGGAATTTCATAGCAATGTGCCTCCAGCATGGAAGCAGGATCACATCCTTTAAATATGACCATCCAAAATGAGATAGATTACATACCAAATATCCCCCCCATTATTCCCTGATTATTAAGGCCTGGAGAAGACTTCAGACAGAAGAAGAGAAGTGGCACTGGTTAAGATTGGATGATCAGAATGTAGAATGTGGTCAACCAATGGCAACCAAGTAAGAGCTCAATCCCAGAGGTGGCATAAGTACTCTACTCTGAGATTGTTAGCGCTCTTTAAGACTGGACTTCGATACTTAACTGAAGGAGAAGAATGTCTTGAATTTACTTTAGGGAATGAATAGTATGGCAATTGTGAAGACTACCTGTTTGAATTAAAAATATTAGCCTCATTAGAGAAAGCTCTCAGACTCAAATAAAAATGTCTTAATCTGACTCGAGATAGTAGTGTTAAAGAGGATTACTCGAATAGGTTTGAAATATAGTTACACCTCTTACAGGGGTTCAATCTGGGAAGTGCTATAAAATGCAGTTTGAGGTAGCAAGGTTGTACTCCGTGACCTTGTGGGGTTGATTGATGCCCTAAGTGTTGGGATATATACAAAGCTTTATTTTCTTGAACATGCTAAGAACATTATACTACAGAGACTTGACCTTTTTGCTAGAACACTCTTACACCCAATATAGCCTTCTTGGCTATGGCCACTGAAGGCTCCTTTTCACTGTTTTAATAAGGTATTAAAATATAGACTTTACACAAGTCAGTAGAGTAAGTTTTATTTGTTAGCTTCTCCTTTTGAATCCATGACAGCAATAATCACTTCATCCAAGGATTCATTATAAACCTGTCTGGTCCCAGACGGAGAATTGGTCTTGCAATAACTGACCTCCTTTCTGAGGCACAGACATCCAAAGAGCCAATGCAAGGTTAGTCAAGCCTGACAGCCATAGCTTTTTCAGCCAGAAAGGTACAAACAATATCACTGCTGCTCTCTCCTTACTATATTTTGTATTGCCCTGGGTCACAGTGAAAAAGATGGGAGAAGATTAGCAGGGACCTTGCCCAGTTCTGCAAAATTTCAATCACCATTTCACAATTGGGGTCCTGACGCAGAGGTTAAAGAGCACTTCATCTACCATTTCCAGATGCAAAGAAGTCAATCACCAGTCCATCAAACTGATTTATAATGAGTGATGAATGATGAGTGAAATCTTTCCAGCTGTAAAAGCCAACTCTGCTAATCCAATTTCTGTCCTATAAACCTTGATGTTTATACAAGGCTGTAGGTGGGCAGCACACCCAGGAGAATTTGCTAAACCCAGGACAGAAGAATTTCTCTCTGGGATTAGGTAGATTTTTTGCTTCCCAATTATTATGAAAACCTCACCGGACAGTGATTGTTGCAACCATAAAGAACATAGAACAGACATACTGGGCCACATCAGCAGTCCATCTAGTCCAGTATCTAGTCTTCCAACAGTGTCAATGCCATGTGCTTGAATAGAACAGGTAATAGAACATGTGCCATGTGAATGAATAGAACAGGTAATCATGAAGTGATCCATTTCATCAGCCATTCCCAGCTTCTAGCAAACAGCAATTCCTGCCCATCCTGGCTAATAGCCATTGATGGACCTATCCTCCTTGAACTTATCTAGTTTTTTTTTTAACCCCATTATAGTCATGGCCTTCACAACATCTTCTGGCAAGGAGTTCCACAGGTTGACTGTGTGTTATGTGAAGAAATACTTCCTTTTGTTTGTTTTAAACCTGATGCCTATTAATTTCATGTTTCCTCTTAGTCATCTCTTTTCCAAGATGAAAAATCCCAGTTTTATTAATCTCTTCTCATAAGAAAGCTTTTCCATACCCCTAACTATTTTAGTTGCTCTTGTCTATACCTTTTCCAATTCCAATATATCTTTTTTGAGATGAGGTGACAAGATCTGCATGAAGTATTCAAGATGTAGGTGTACCATGGATTTATAAAGAGGCAATATGATATTTTCTGTCTTATTATCTTCCCCTTTCCTAATGATTCCCAACATTCTGATAGCTTTTTTTAATTGCTGCTGCACATTGAGTGCGTGTTTTCAGAGAACTATCCACAATGACTCCAAGATTTCTTTCTTGAGTGGTAACGGCTAACTTGGACCCCATCATTTTTTTATATGTCAAGTTGAGATAATGTTTTCCAATATGCATTACTTGACATTTATCAACAATGAATTTCATCTGCCATTTTGTTGCCCAGTCACCCGGTATTGTGAGATCCCTTTGTAACTCTTCACAGTCTGCTTTGGACTTAACTATCTTGTTTCATCTGCAAATTTTGCCACCTCCCCGTTTGCCTCTTTTTCCACATAATTTATTAATATGTTGAACAGTACTGATCCCATTACAGACCCCTGGGGAACACCACTATTTACTTCTCTCCACTCTGAAAACTGATAATTTATCCTACCCTTTGCTTCCTATCTTTTAACAAATTACTGATCCAAAACACATCTGTAGAAGAAACACTGCTCTGAGATCTCAGTGAATCATTATGTTCTATCTAGTGGATGCTCTGCTCTCTCTTTTTGTTACCCATTTCCTGAAACAAATCAGGAACAATAACGTAAATAAAAATAAATAGAATAATTCTCTCATTCACCAGGTGCGATGGCAGAGATTATACAATTAGAGCTAGATCTCTGTCAAAAGATGTGATGGGGAAGATGTGGAAGGGATACTCAGGATTACTGGATAGGTAAGATATGAACTCTGGAGTACGGAAGTATGCCTACTTATAAGATTGGAATTCCTAGTATACACAAGAAAGAATTGGATTTTTGTTTCTGTGACTTTTCTCTCCCATCTTCCGTTAAAATTCCTTGGAGATGAGCTCCGGTACCAGACAATACTCATCCTCAGTCCAGTCCTGCAATTCATTCACCTGGTACCATTTGGCTGTGTTTGTCCTGAATCCAAAATGTTCCACAATGTTCCATATCTGTGTGTTTGTGCGCGCGCATGCTTCAGCTTTCTCTTGGCACAGAACCTGGTCAGAAAAATTGACCAGGAAGAGATAGTAGCGGATTTACTTTCCCCCTAAAGCCAGTATTATTGCTACAATTATCCTTGAGAAAGACCGGGGAACACATGTAAGATCAAAGGCTAATGACTGAAGTTGGGGCAAGAAAAAAGGCTACCATTCATCTGCAAAACATGAGTTGTCAGAGGATGAATGAACAGAAAGGCTCTGAAGACAGCCTCCGTTCTAATTTATTTTGATGTTTCAGACAGGGCCATGTTCTGCTTTTCCCCGGTTCTCTGAAGTTAGAAAGAGGATGAGAAACAGGTTGCAATGCTCTTAGCTGAAGTAGATGATGATTTATTAATGTTTCCATGGGTTGCTGAGACTGGGAATGGGACAAAGCTATTCCTGAAATACTTGTACAGCTCCAGAGGCTACCCAATTTGGACAAGATGAAGATGGGTGAGAGAGGACTCCTTAACACCACAACCCATATTTTTCCAGTTCTTGCCAGCTTTTCTTTCTTTAAGGGAAGGTGAACCAAAGGCTTTCCCACCCAGACTCATCTGTGAGAGGGAAACGGAATTCCTGATCTTTGGGACTGGAACTGTGTCTTACAAGTTCACACAGTGTCAAGCACAATGGGGTGTCTAATCATTGCACAGTTTCTAATGGAGTTTAAAAGGAACTGTGTAAAGATATGTGAGTGAAATATTAGCCAGCATTTTGGAAGCCTATGAATGGGCAGAAGGAGAAAATGTCTGGTTTGAAACTTGCGTATCTTTCCCACAATGACACAAAGACAGATAAGATTTGTTATAGAATAAAACTAAAAATAGACAGGAACTACATCTTTCTACTTGTACTGTGAAGTGCATACTTTTTGGTACTATAAAATTAATAATTTGTTCCAGAGACCTAATAAGCCAAATTTTCCAGATTGTTGGCCGCATGCACCTAAACTATCAGCAGCATACTTGGAAGCATCCAGATAAACTACTTTTATTTCATTGTTCATTACATGCATTTTGGATGTTTAGTGAAACTTCTAGTTTAAGAATACTAGGGAGGTATGTGATGCATGTAAACCATAAATCAGTTCTGAGCAATTGCTATACAACAATGTTCTGCCCTCAGGATGTATGTAACATTCAACTCTGACCACCAAATTATGAGAAAGACATTGACCAACTGGAGGAAGTTCAGAGAAGAATCATCAAAAATAATCAGCGAGTTGGAAGGACGAGCTAATGATAGAAGATTTAATTTAAAAGAGCTATGTAGCTTGCCTAAAATTATGAGAATGGAGAGATGCATGACAACAAATCAACAAATATTTGAAGTATATAAAACCTAAGGATGGAGAGGAATTATATAGTTGGGAACTGAGAAGCCAAAAAAAGACGCAATTAGTCTGAATAGCTGGAGAAATTTCCTGACAATTAGTTTTTTTCCAGAGAAATAGACATCTCCCAGGGAAAACAGTATAAGTACTATTGCTTAGAAATTTTGAAACTGAGGAACACTCAAAAAAGTGAAATGTAGGGAACAATCCTGCATTTGCAGGCTAAGAAACTATCTCTGATTTGAGTTTCAAAAGGTTCCAAACCCCTTCCTGGAATATGAAGGGTGCAGGGGGTGGAGACAAAGAAAGACGGGGTAAAAAGAGAAAGGAGTATGGAGGAAATGAATATGCATAAATAGTTGATCAGTTCAGTCCTACCCTCAGTTTCATGGGTGCAACTTCAGCTGAAGTCAGTGGAAGTTGCATCTATTTAATTGAAGACAAATTTGTACCCTGTGTAGTTTTAAATGAATTGTCTGAGTGTTGTGTTTCATTGTGTAAGTAATCTAATCAACAATCAATTTTTTAAAAGGCAGACAAAAGCTTTATTGAACATACCCCTTCACACTTCATAAATCTAATTAAGCCTAAATAAGAGCTATCAAATTCTAATATCATAAAATTGACAATCAAATTACATGCCATAATCATATACCTAGCAATACCATAAAACTGACAAAATCAGATTATAGATTTTTTTTGTGCCTCATGCACCACTTCCTAAAAGTCCTTCTGAGGAAATTTCTGTTGGGTTATTAAACTTCTCACGTCAAATAGTTAATAATAAAGTTCAGACTTGAGCAGGAAATCGAGAGTTCAGACTATCACACCAATCTTAACTACAAGGGCTAAGCAAACTATGGTCAGCAAGCGTGGTGTGACCTTAACTCTCCAATCAAACCAGAACTTCTTTTCTGAAGCCTGAAATGGTTTAATTAACTCCTCTCCCTATCTTTTGGCAGTAATAAGATCTTAGGCCACTGATACTGCCCCAGTTCCTTTCCGGAACTTCTCCAATATGAAAATCTCAGGAAGCCTAAAACCTTCTCTTTGCTAAGTCTCCTCAGATGTCATGTACCATCAAAAGCACAAGAGTCATTGCAGTTCCAGAGAGGACCAAAATTTTAAAACAGGCATGACTGATGCTTTAGGAATGAGGAGATGGAATACTAAGGAGTTTGAGTAGGAGAGAAGAATTTTTTCAGAAAGCTCAAGGTCCAGATGTTTTAGTTATTTAGGCACTACTCCACTCAGCAGTGCAAGGCCTAAGTAATGTAGATGACTAAGTCCCATTTTCAAAATGGATTTAAACACTAAGTATTATTGTTAAAGCTCACAAGAATTTAGATGCTTAACTCTCAGTGAAACCAATGGGATTTGGGCACCTAAAGACCATTGAGGATCTGGACCCAAGTTATTTCTCAGAAAATAGGACTTAGACCTTACAACGCTGAGTGGATCAATTCCTGAACATCTTTAAAAATCTGGATTTAAGTCTACAGCAGAGAAACAGGAATGTTATTAAGAATCAAAGAGTGCTGCTACCAACTGGGAAGGGCAAGCTTTTCCATATAAGAAATATACCATGTTTAAGCATCATTCAGTCAGACTCGTTTGCCGCCTCCAAGAAGCTGCAGGGGGGGTAAAAAAACATCCTGAGATGGGCAATATCTTCCTTCTTAGTCCAAACCCAGAAGGCTGTTTTGAGCAACTGTTCCTCCATTTCCAAATCCATCTGCAGAGTCTCAGAAGGCTCCATGCTCTCCCCATATTAGCCAACATTCAGACTTCACCAGAGGTTCAAGTGCAAGCAAGTAAGCAAACAGATCCATCAAAAAGAGATCCATAAATACAAACCCTTCCTCCAATCTAGAGTCCTATTAAAGTCATTGGAATCTATGTGGAAGTAATGCTTCAAATGTTAACATTCCTATGCAAGAGGGATGCCTAACAATCCAACCAGGTTTTGCAGTCTTTCCTGAAAATAAAAGTGTAGACTTGTTTCATCTCTCTCCCTTTCCTCAGCAATAGGACAATGGATAGAATCTGGTTGTCTGAACATATTCTACCAAGTTGATTACAGGAAGTCAAAAGGTTGCTCTTTCACTTTTTGAAAGAACTGTTTATTAGATTTTAGCTACCAAGATTTGTTGGAGAAATGATAATTTGAACAGTTAAAACATCGAGGTATTGTGCTACGTAATGTATATTCTTCCAGATCTCAGAGCTGGGCCCTTAAGACTCAAGGTGCCAATTAGAAGAATGCTTGTATACCAAGAAGTTCAGTGCATCTCATGAGACCTGGAAGGCCATCTGGTCCTCCACCAAGAATCTCTCTCATCTATTGCACTAGAAAGCCTCCGGAAAAATCTCAGGAAGCCTCAAAATCTCCCATTTGCACTAGAAATCCTCACTCACTTTTCCACAATGTCAATTAACATCCAGCCATCATTCTGAATGCTACTTCACTGACTCAGCCCTTTCAATATAGCAACTCAAAATGTCTCTTTTTATTAATTACTACCTAACGCTTTGTTATGTTTCTGAAACTGTAATTGATGTCTTGCAGTATGACGTGAGGGAGAATAATGTGTTGTGTGTAGAAGGAAGTTCCTTCTGATGATGTAGTCAGTCATTGTTAGCAAAAACATGCTGGTTAGAAGTATCCCATAACTCAACCTTTCCTTGCTTTTTAGAATTTGAATTTGTGGGGATAGGGGAGCATCAAAAACAGTTCTTTTGAAAAGAATATATAGCAAATAGCATCGATCACACATACTTTATAAATTCTGCAGTGGTGCACTTAGTTTCCTTTAATAAAAACAGCTTTTTTACAATCAGATTACAGATCAAATTGGGTAGAGCAGGTGGAAAAGAACAGTTATATACATCATCTTTTCTACATTTTGAAAAGATTCCAGGGCCAACACATCAAAACTCAAGATCCAATAAAAATAGAACTGAAGACTAGAAAAGCAGTATGTGACTTATCCAGCTGCCGTAAACAGCAATGTATTTTCTAATCTGATCAGAAACCGAGTTTTAGATGGTATTTTTAGTTTATGTTCTTCATATGACATAAACAAGATTTGAACTAAGTAGTTTTCGGCTCATAATTTTGATGTGTGGCCTCCAATCTCAAGTTTGCAAAACTTGAAAAGTCTGTTCTGTGGCTGCTTGCACTCTTAGTCTTGCTAGCTTGTCTTGTCTGATTGTGTAGGAGTTTTTTTGTTTTGGTTTCGTTATTAAGAGTGTCTCTGATTTTCTGGTCCTTTTTAAAAACAAAATTGGAATATTGCCTTCATTTATGCAGCAACCTAGAGATTTTTTTAAATGGAAGCAATACAAAATCAGTTTAATAAAAGTCACTTTCTATTTAAAAATATTAGGTTTTTAGTTCAATACCAGACACAAAATGAACAAACAATACATAGAACAAAGGAACTCAAAAGTAACTTCAGACAGAAAATTCTGAGCCCAAATCACTTTGGAACAGCCTGTGAGCAGGAATTTGTTTGCATATTTAATTTAGATTAGGTGCCTTATTTAATATAATTTCTCTGGCAGGAATGTGACATTTGAACATATAGCTCATTGTACAGTTCTCCTATTGCAGTTTTGCAAAATACGTCTGTGCCATGAGATCGTGTGCATTGGTTACTGAACTGGAGATCTCTATTATAGTTAACCATCAAACATTATATTCAGCATTGTTACATTTAAAATTGTTTACACATAGTATCTCATTGTTCTTGGGTTTTATTTGTACTGTTCTGCTTCTCTCCCCATGTATATAATACTGAATGGAGAATGAGAGGGATCAGCAACAGTTAAAAAGGGGATTTTATGAGAGTCAACACAAAAGTTATGAAGGTTTTTAGTCCTACCCTCTTGGCACCACCATACCTTGCTGTCAATGGTTAATATCTATGGATGGACTCTAATGGCTCATAGCAGCATTAACTTCCATTCTAATATCTACTTGGACATTCCAGAATCTGAATGAAGCATGCCATTGAATAGTCTAAACTACAACATTTTTACCATGCCTTAACACAGTGATGATTAATCACATTTCAGTTCTCCCTGCCTCCTGCCTTTCCCTCTAGCTCCCACTTGCCACAGAAAATCTTTTATGCTCTTGAGTGGAACTAATAAGATACATCCAAGTTGAGTCAACAGAACAGCTCTGCACCTGCACACACAAGTTGTAGCTTAAAAACTATTCCATAAAGGGTTCTAATTCTCAGTAGCAGTATAGCATCAGCATCATAATTAGTAGGTCTTTAATAAAGAAAACATCAGTGATTTTTGCTAGCATATACAAATACCATCTCTACTCCATTTTAAACATTACAAAATATGCCCTTTACTATTGTTATACCTGTGAGTGCATCATGACCACTAGTATGTATCAGAGGTATACTTCACAGCATCCCCAATTTTACATAAAAGAAAACAGCATTTCTGTGTATGAATTTGCTAAGTGCAATGCTAATTTCACTAGAATGCATACTACCACCTTATAAATAATGTCTTGTATGGCTAGCTAAGGGCTTGGGCTAAACAGGCTGTGGGAGAAAAATACTTTGGTATCTATTTTAAGCTCAAGAAAATATAGCACAAACTCTTCTACATTTCCTGCTAATTATCTCAGTCATAAAGGATGCTACAATCAAAATAATTATGCAAATTGCAACTGCCATTGACATCAGTGACACAAGATCCAACCTTCTGTAAACAGATATAACCCATAGTTACTTAGTCCTGATTATTTCCCATTCTGAGGGCATGTCTTCACTGCCACG
This sequence comes from Emydura macquarii macquarii, assembly GCF_026122565.2. Classification (NCBI taxonomy): domain Eukaryota; kingdom Metazoa; phylum Chordata; order Testudines; family Chelidae; genus Emydura; species Emydura macquarii. The sequence goes on along the minus strand of NW_027131527.1, from coordinate 16,725,426 downwards.
GTGGCAGACGTCAATGCAGCAGCATCAACTGAGTGGTTCTGTGTAGACCCGCTCAGTTGATGGGAAATCACTTTCCTGTCGACTGAATTAGTCCACCTCCTTGAAAGGTGAAAGGCGGTGTTGATGGGAGACATTCTCCTGTTGATGTAGCATCGTGATGATGCCATGCTGCGTAGACATAAGTGCATATCAGGTGCACATTTGCATGGTCCTGTACTTGAAAGACCACTAGTTTAGTGACTGATTCCTTACATGACTCAGTTTTTTAAATACATGATGCTAAATAAAGCATGTGGCAGCAAAAGGATCAGATTGCAGAAGACACCTCTGCATTTAAATTATTTATTTTATTGCAATGCACTTAAGTCAATGTCGAAGACATAAAAATGCAAAAGAAGCTGGCACGGTGCTTATATTACCAGTGTATAAACTTCACTGATCTTAAAGACTGCTCATCAATTACCGGCAATGCTGTTAAGGTTGGCAACTGCAACTCTTTATAACTTGTGCCAAAATTTTGAAACTCAAAAAGTCTTAAATCTTGGTATCTTAGTTTCAGGACAGCTGTAACGGTCTTTCCCCCTCTGCAATCCCCCAGAGGCACCCATTTAAACATTTCCAGCTCCCAGCTGTCAGTTCTCCATGGCAGTGTCCCACATCTCACTCCCTCCTGATCAGGGGTTTTAAGACTGCACAGCTCCCTGATTTACACTGTGATATGCCCAGCAAGTCAAACTACCTAAAGAGGTCAGTGCCTACACATAACATTCTGAGAAAAAACAATGAACAGTGTAGTCAGTAACAGTTTCAAGTTATCACACAGCTCTTTCTAAGCAAGTGCATTTATTCTTAAGGTAAAAAGCATTACCAAGAAAACATAAAAAGTAATAAAAATATACACATGTGCTAGAAAGCCACCAGAAGTCACCTTCAACTCCAACCTAGAGCTCCGATAGGTTTTAGTTCTTCAAACCCCACAACTGAGTTTTCCCTGTAGTTACAAGTTCATCCATCTTAGTTGGATCCAGAACCAGAATTAAGGCCAGGCAGATAAACTATTTCTTTATATAGCTGGAACCTTTGAAATGTAATCATCAGTTAATAACCCTCTCTTTAGGCCATACCTTTAGAAGGCATTTTTTTGTACAACCAAAGTTGGGGAATTTTCATTAACTTCTCCTTAGGGATTCACCAGGAAATCCACTTAACACTCATTGTCCCAAAAGTCCATACTTGTCTAGCACATCAGCATACGGTCTTGAATTCCCAGCTCTTGCATAGAATCATAGAATATTAGGGTCAGAAGGGATCTCAGGAGGTCATCTAGTCCAACCCACTGCTCAAAGCAGGACCAACCCCAACTAAATCATCCCAGCCAAGGCTTTATCAAGCTGGGACTTAAAGACCTGTAAGTATGGCGATTCCACCCCCTCCCGAGGTAACCCATTCCAGTGCTTCACCACGCTGCTAGTGAAATATTTGTTCCCCTAATATCCAACCTAGAATTCCCCCACTGCAACTTGAGGCTATTGCTCTTCGTTCTGTCATCTGCGACCACTGAAAACTACCCAGCTCCATCCTTCCCCATCTAGGTAGTTGAAGGCTACTATCAAATCCCCCTTCACACTTCTCTTCTGCAGACCAAACAAGCCCAGTTCCCTCAGCCTCTCCTCATAACTCATGTGCTCCATCCCCCTAATCATTTTCATTGCCCTCGGCTGGACTCTCTCAATTTGTCACATCCTTCCTATGGTAGGGGGAGAGGTGCAAAACTGGACACAATACTCCAAATGTAGCATCACCAGTGCCAAAGAGAGGGGAATAATCACTTCCCTTGATCTGTTGGCAATGCTCCTACTAATGCAGCCCAATATGCTGTTAGCCTTCTTGGCAATAAGGGCACACTGTTGACTCATATCCAGCTTCTTGGCCACTGTAACACCCAGGTCCTTTTTGGCAGAACTGCTGCCTAGCCAGTTGCTCCCCAATCTGTAGCAGTGCATAGGAGTCTTCCATCCTAAGTGCAGGACTCTGCACTTGTCCTTGTTGAACCTCATCAGATTTCTTTTGGCCCAATTTTCCTATTTGTGTAGGTCACTCTGTATTCTATCCCTACCCTCCAGCATACTTACCACTCCCCCCAGTTTAGCGTCATCTGCAAACTTGCTAAGGGTGCAATACAGTCCATCGTCCGGATCATTCATGTGTCACATCTCCTCCCTAGACAGGTTATATATAATCCTGGTCCACAATAATGTATAAATTTAATACAATAAGGTTTTTCAAGCATATTGCCCTATCTGTCACACGTGGGAACTAAATCCATAAACCAACCCAACTACATCTGAGCTAATTTTTCCAAAGATGTTGAATATCTACTATTCCCACTGAATTCAACATCTCTACTTTCAATCAAGCTACTTTTCTAAGGTGCTAAAATAAGGATTTAGATGACTAATTTTAGCACCTGAATTTCAAAAATTTTGTCTAAACCCTGAGAATATGCAACATCAGGCGGATCAGACAGAGTTATCCTTCCTACTAGAATTATTCAAGGCTGGGATTTTCAAAGGATTCCAAGGGAGTTGGATGGTCAACTTCTAATAAAATTTAATAGGAGTTAGGCACCTAATTCTATATAAAAATACCATCAATCCCAAATCAGTAACAACATTTATAAATCTACATGGATAGGTGAGAGTGTGTCCAAATTAGCCTTACCTGAATCTTTCATAACTTAACCATTCAAAGGACTAATCTACTAATAATGTGGCTTTTTTATAATTAACACTTATTAGCATACATTTTCTATGTGAGATGTTTTTCTTCAGTACTAAATATATTCTGGACTACGTTGAGCACTCTGAAGAAGTTACATATTTGGCAACCCTAAAGTAAAACAGACACAAAAGCCTAAGTTCATGGATAAGAACCATTAGAGATGGAATGTTTTATATTCATGTTGAGATTCACCCTGAAACATCACTTAAATCATAAAGCAAGATTCTTGAATATTGATATTTGGGACACCAAACCTTTGGAACTGGGACAAGATAAACACCACAACCTAGACTTGATTCTATGGATTGAAAGGATTTATTTGGATGGTTATTTGAGGAGGATGAAGAGGGAAAATGGTTCTGATTTTATCCATAGCAGTTTACCCAAGTTTAGATTACTTTATTTCAACTACTAGAACTACTTAATATGACCTGTGACCAAAGAACAAGGCAGCTCTAAACATCAAGAAGTTTTGTCATTCATTTCATTGGGAGCAGAATCAGGGCCTATATGTAGAAATGGAAGAGTAGATTAACAAACTTTGTAAAGTTCACAGAAGATGGTAGTACTAGTCTCCCATGCCACAATGCCATGAAAAGATTTGCCAGCTCTCTGCAGCCAAATAACCTGGATCTTCAAAAGGTGAGGGGGAGGAAGCAGAAGAGGTTTTGGGATGGAAAATACTGACTTGACAGGCAAAAGTTGTCTGGTGTATGTGAAGTAAAAAATGGCACTGCAACAAGGTGGAATGTGGGCTAGGGAGGATAGTGAGAGATTGGTGGAAAAGACTGCAAAATTTTAGCTTAATAGATTCCCCTGCTTTGTCATTACTACAATAACATTAATTTGCATTATTACACTGTTTCAGCACTAACATCTGTTTCTAACTAGCTCCAGAACCAATCAGAATGCCATGAATGAGATGGTCTTACAATAAGTTACACCTGACAAAAAGTAGTTTGACTCTATAAATGGAGAATGACATTAATAGCTCCTGCCCAAGTAAGATTTTAAAAATGAATGTGCTTCAGAGGAATTTCAGCATCTTCTTTCAAGCAGAAAATCATTTCCAAGCATCAATAATCTATCTGAAGGAGAATTCACAAAGGTAGCCGTATGTTTTCTGCATGCTCGAAGTTCAGAGAGATTGAGAGAGAGATGCTAAGATAGAGAGAGACACTTGCTCAATTTCAACTCTGTTTTGTTCCATTACTGCCAGTTCTTCCCCTTGTGGTATCTGTGATAAGTTTTTCCTAATCTGGTTGTTGAAGAAATCTTCATCCTCTTAGATGCTACACAGCATTGATACCTACATTTCCAGGGCATGCATTTTGTCCTCCAAAATGGCTGCCCCCTTCCACATCATGCACCAGAAAAATTTCTCCTCTCTTCAGGCAGATAAGAAAACATACCACATCCTGGGCAGGTCATACCAGTTGTCCCCTCATTGTCCATATCTGCTATCTGGTGTAGAGCTGCACCTATAACAGAAGGAATCACATTCTCTCCCGTGTATGCAAAGCCCTCAAACCCCAGCCAAATCGCCTTCAGAGACAAACATACAAAGAAACAGAAAAAACATAAGTCGCTAAATCCATTTCCTCCAAGCACAGGATCAACACTTAACGCCAAGACTCTTTTATGCCTCTCCTGTTTGCCTTAAAGAATCTGGCTTTTGCTTAGTAAACACATTGATATTTCTCACAGTAACACTCCAGAAGAAGCACTGTGTCTACTCTAAAATGGTGTCATGTGCTATTCTCTATACCAGCAGGAGAGAAAACGATAGTGTTTCTACAAGACATTTCATGAACTTTCCAGTTATAGTAGCTCGTGTAAAAAATATATAGTGGCTCTTGTAAAAATAATGGCTCACCCTAGAATGAGCTCTTATAACATAGCAAGAAACAGGTTTTCTGCTTGGCTAAGCAGATCATGTGTTCCATCATTTTGGAATGCGGCATATATCAAAATATTGTGCAATATTTTATACGTACACACCTATAAACACACCCCAACATTAAGAGCTTGTTTCACTAGAAAGGAAACTTATTTTAAGCCATTTTTATCACCAGGAATTGATAAAGAATTGCTAGAGGTTTTTGCATCTTTCCAAATCTCCATCGAAGTGAGCAGGTAGCTTTCTCATCTGTGATAAATGAAGTGTGACAATTGTGAGACAGCAGGGATGCTGAAGAGCTAACAGATTATTTGAACCAGAAAAAAGGCAGATAGAGGGTCCCACAGATATCAGTGCCAACGGGTCTCTGTGCAAACGTAAGAATTGGAACCTGTCAGAGGCAGGCAGAGGAATGCTGTGTTTATCATCTAGAATCTCACACAAAGGCTTTTATAGCATTAATATTTTAAAAAGTAATAAAAGCAACAAGTTGACTTTTACAAACAATCCCAAATGTAACCCCCATTATAGAAATTACTGTAAACAAGGGCATATGGAAGTTGCAAGAGTCACCCATATTTTGACTTGTCCCACCTCTCTAGACTCAGACTCCTAGTACAAATAATTTACATTTGTAGCAGCAACCGTCCACTTGGGAGGAGGAAGGGGGTGAAAGAAATCACGCACTTGTTGTAACTAAGTTATTATTTACAAGGCATCAAGGCCTGTTTTTTTTCTAAACAGGACAGAAGGCCGAGAGCTGCTGCATTCTTTCACAAGAGCAAACCACTGGTGCAGGTAAAGAGACTTTGCCCTTTTCCCTGTTTGTGAATGAATCCATTAAAAATAAGTTAATTGATATTAAACATTAAAATATTATATTACATGCAAAATATAGTAGTAAAAAAGGGGAATTAGATGGAATCCAATTGTGTGATTAAAGGAAGTTATATGTATAAAAGGGAAATTGACTAAGTGATATAACTTTTAATGAAATATAGGCAATTCTGTCAGGGAAAGAAAGGGGTTGAATTCATATCGATTTTTTTTTTAAGTGTAGTGACTATGTGAAGAAATAAGTAATATTTACAATTAAGCATGCTTATGCTATCAGCTAGTGAAATTCACTGTGCTGAAAAAGACAGTAAGTGAAAACTAAGAAACCATATACAGACACTTGATCACAGACTGGAATAATCAGAAATATAACTGTTTGATTAACAATGCACAACACTTAGCCATACAGAACAAGGTCCCACCATTGTTGTTAAAACCAAGGAAAACAGGAAAGAAAAATTTATAGACCTGCTTTAGCCTGCTGGAGAACAGTTGTTGAAGTGTCTCTGCATTGTACAATGGACTGTTACATTAACTTTAAACTTGACATTTCAGCAACTAGCAAACTTAAGCAAGCATGTCCGCAGATTCTGCCAAAAGGGGGCTACAGAAAGGGACTTGTAGAGGCAAGTTGCTGATCTGGACAAAGTATTTAAAGTATGTCCCAAGTTGGTTGTGTCAGTAGTTACAGCCTAACTTCTCTTACACAAGCTGGGATGAATGGAAAATACCAGTCCCAGTTGCAAAAAACCTCAAAAGTGGTGCTTTGTTTCCTGTATGGTAAGAAAGAACAACACTCAATTTGGCCGGACTTGTCAAATCTTCAGAAGAAACATGGCCACCATCCAATTGGTCCATGCTATTATCTCCAAAATTGAACCACCCATCAGGAATGGGATAAAACAGGCCTGTCTCCTGCAGCACATTGCTTCCCGAAAACAGAAGACACCTGGTAGAAAGAAAGATGAGGTCCTGGGCCAGACATCTGGAGTCTTCTTGGTGACATTAAGTACCTATCTTGGTTAGGTACCTTTAACAGTCTTTCAATTTTTCAACAATTCAGGTTGCTGCTAACTTCATCCTTTGCTTCACCTGTATGTGCAGCATCAACTTCTGTTGTGAACAGTAACCAAGCTGAAAGCCGATGGCTGAGCAGAGGTCTGGTAATAAGTGACATGGATTTTTTCTTGGGTGATGACTCAAATCAGTGAGTCAATTGACCACTTCCTAAACTGGGTCTCTAATTATTAAGAAAGTGTACATGCTTGTGTATGTACTTTAAAGATTGTCATGGAGTTACAGATGCTCATCAAAATTGTTGTAAAATAGCTTTAAAACGGAATAAGCTACTGTTATTAACTAAGGTGATAGAACACTGTACATCTGACTATAACAGTTAAGGTTTCATACTGCCTTTCAAATTGTAGGTGCATACAGACATAAAACAAATCAGAGCTGTAGAACAAATGTAGAATCCTCTTGAACTTCACTCTGGATATACAATCTGTCATAAATATTTGAGTTTATGTTAGTAAGGATCATTAGGTCCTGCGGCTAATGTAATTTGTGGGGAAGCAGGTTAAAAGTGTTGACTACCATAGATCTACTGGGAAGGAGACTTTACTGAGTTGGCATGTAAGTAATTGACCAGATTGCCTTTTGCTTTAGTATAGGATTCCCAACCCCTCTCCTCATTGTGTGTTAGAAGCACCAGAATTGATAACCAATTTGCAGAAGTGAGGCCCTAGTCAAGGGAACTCAATCAAAAATCTAGACAAAATCACATTCCCCAAAGTGTTGTTTTCTATTGTGGTTGTGTAATTGAATTACAAATACCTAAATGCTTATATTAGTCAAACCATAGTCCAATATACTACATTGTTCTAGTTGCTGTCAAGGATATTTAATAAAACTAAATTCAACTTGAGTCCTTTTCATTAGCTAAGCAATCAAAATAAAAAGAATCATAAGGAAGGTGGTACTGGTAATCCATTAAGAAGTTGCTTAACTACAGTTTTATATACTTCCTTACATTGTTGCATGCCTATATGCATACAACAACCAGAATTTGATCAGGGGCCTCCTGCCCTCTGACTACTACCAATGCAGGTATTAATGATACGGTAAGGTATGACCTCAAGCAGATCAAAAGTGACCACAGGGCTCTGGGAGTAAGGGTAAAGGAGTTGGGACGCAAGTGGTGTTCTATTCAATCCTTCCAGTCAAGGATAGGGGCCCAGCCAGAGACAGATGCATCCTAGAGATGAACGCCTGGCTGCGTGGATGGTATCACCAGGAAGTCTTTGCCATCCTGGACCATGGAATGCTGTTTTGGAAAGAAAGACTACTGAGCAGAGATGTGGTCCACCTATCAAGGAAAGGGAAGAGTATCTTTGGATATATACTGACTAACCTAATGAAGACTGCTTTACACTAGGTTCGACAGAGGCAGAAGACAAAAGCCCACAGATAATTAAAAAACATGGAGACCTTGGAGAAGGGTTGAAATCTGGGGGAGCATGGCCCATTAAAGCAGGGACAAAGGAGAGACAAGAGAGAACACAGAAAGGAAAGCAAATCAGTATCTTAGATGTCTGTATACAAATACAATAAGTATGGGGAATAAACAGGAAGAACTAGAAATGCTAGTGAATAAATACAACAATGACATAGTTGGCATCACAGAGACTTGGTGGGATAATACACATGGACCAGAATATTTGTATAGAAGGGTACAGCTTGCTCAGGAAGGACAGGCAGGGGAAAAAAAGGTGCTGCCTTGTATATCAAAGATGTATACACTTGGACTGAGGTTGAGATAGAAATAGGAGGTGGACTTGTTGAAAATCTCTAGAAAAGGATAAAAGGGGTAAAAAAAACCAAGGGTGTTGTCATGGTGGGGGTCCACAATAGACCACCAAACCAAGAAGAAGAGGTGGATGAGGCTTTTTTTTTTTTTTTTTTTTTTTTTTAAACAAAATAATCCAAAGCACAAGATTTATCTGGGTAGTTCCCCATCACCACCACCATCTGTTGGGAAAATAGTACAGAGGGCTGAGATTATCCAACAAGTTCTTGGAATGCATTGGAGACAATTTTTTATTTCAGAAGGGGAGAAAGCAACTAGGTTAGAGGCTGTCTTTGACAAATAGGGAGGAACTGGTTACAAATTTTAAAGTGGAAGGCAGCTTCGGTGAAAAAGCGACCACAGATTCGTAGACTATAAGGTCAGAAGGGACCATTATGATCATCTAGTCTGACCTCCTGCACAAGGCAGGCCACAGAACTTCACCCACCCACTCCTGTAATAGACCCCTAACCTAAGACTGAGTTATTGAAGTCCTCAAATAATGATTTAAAAGACTTCAAGTTACAGAAAATCCACCATGCTATAGAAGAAGGTGAAAAACCCTCAGAAACTTCCCTCCTGACCCCAAATATGGTGATCAGTCAAACCCTAAGCATGTGGGCAACACTCACCAGCCAGACATCTAGAAAGAATTTTCTGTAGTAACTCAGAACCTACCCCATCTATTTCATGATTCTAAGGAATGGTAGAAGGGAAAACAGCAGAATAAAGATAATGGATTTCAAGAAGACACACTTTACCAAACCCAGGAAGGTGGCAGATAAGATCCCATGGGAAGCAAGTCTAAGGGGAAAAACAATTCAAGAGAGTTGGCAGTTTTTCTACGACCCATTATAAAGGATGCAAGAGTAAACTTTTCCACTGAACAGAAAAGATAGGAAGTATGGCAAGATACCACCCTGGCTTAACCAGGAGATCTTCAATGATCTGAAACTCAAAAAAAGAGTCCTACAAAAAGTGGAAACTAGGTCAAATTACAAAGGATGAATATAAAAAATACCACAAGCACAAAGGGACAAAATTAGAAATGCCAAGGCACAAAATGAAATTAAACTAGCTAGAGACATAAAGGGTTACAAGAAAACATTCTACATATACATTAGAAGCAAGAGGAATACCAAGGATAGGGTAGGCCCATTACTCAATGAGGAGGAAAGACAATAACAGAAAATGTGGAAATGGCAGAAATGCTAAAAGACATTGTTTCTGTTTTCACCAAAAAGTTTAGTAGAAATTGGACATTTAACATAGTGATAGCCAGTTAAAATGAGATAGGAGCGGAGGCTAAAATAGGGAAGTAAGTTAAAAATTACTTAGACAAGTTAAATGTCTTCAAGTTGCCAAGGTCTGATGAAATACATCCTAGAATATTCAAGGAGCTGACTGAGGAGATATCTGACCCATTAGTGATTATCTCTGAAAACTTATGGAAGACAGGAGAGAATCCAGAGGACTGCAAAAGAGCAAATACAGTGCCAATCTATAAAAAGGGGAATAAGAAAAATCCGGGTAATTAGAGAGCAGTTAGCTTAACATCAGTACCCAGAAAGATAATGAAGCAAATAATCAAGCAATCAATTTCCACACAACTAGAAGATAATTAGGGGGATAAGTAACAGCATGGATTTCTCAAGAACAAATTATGTCAAACCAACCTAATAGCTTTCTTTGACAAGGTAATAAGCCTTTGGATAGGGGCAAGTGGTATATGTGATATATCTTGACTTCAGTAAGGCTTTTGATACAGTCTTGCATGACCATCTCATATACAAACTAAGGAAATGAAATTTAGATGGAGCTAATATAAGGTGAGTGCGTAACTGGTTGTAAAATCGTTCTCAAAAAGAGTAAGTTATCAGTGGTTCAAAGTCAAGTTGGAAGGGCATATTGAGTGGGGTCCTGCAGGGATCAGTCTTGGAACCAGTTCTGTTCAATATCTTCATAAATGATTTAGATAATGGCATAGAAAATACTTATAAAATCTGTGGACGGTACCAAACTGGGAGAAATTGGAAGTGCTTTGGAAGAGAGGATTAAAATTCAGAATGATCTGGACAAACTGGAGAAATGGCTTGAAGTAAATAGGATGAAATTTAATATGGACAAATGCAGAGTACTCAACTTCAGAAGGAACAATCAATTGTACACATACAAAATGGGAAATGACTGACTAGAAGGAGTACTGCAGAAAGGAATCTGAGGGTTATAGTGTAGATCACAAACTAAACATAAGTCTACTGTGTAAGACTGTAGGAAAAAAAGCAAATATTCTGGGATCTATTAGCAGGAGTGTTGTACTCCACACTATTAAGGCCTCAACTGTGTCCTGTTCCGGGTGCCACACTTCAGGGAAGATGTGGATAAATTAGAGAAAGTTCAGAGGAGAGCAACAAAAATGATTAAAGGTCTAGAAAATATTACTTATGAAGGAAGATTGAAAAAAATTGGGTTTGCTTAGTCTGGAGAAGAGAAGATTGAGGGTAGGGTGATCATAAGTCCCATTTTGGCCAGCTTTCCTAAAGGCAAGGTAATGGGACAGGAGTGAGCAGTGAGAATATTAGGACATTTCAGAACAACAGCTATGAAGGGAGAGCATCTATAGGATTGATCATAGTACTTTGGGAAGCTACCAGTGACACTAATACAGGTTCCAAAGATAACAGAAATCAGATAACAGAACAAGCAGCTGTATTGGTTAACACATTAATTCTCAAACTGTGTTCTATAGAATCATTTTTGGTGGTCCACTGAAAAACCCATTTTGAGAACCAAGAAGAAAAAGGAGCATGGATACTTGAGACTGGAGATGAGTCTCAGAAGTTCTCTCTCTCTTTAATTCTTTGGACCGCTGCATAAAAAAGTTATTCAACCACTGTTAACTGCTTGCACAAGGAAGATAAAGTCATTTTGGATTGGGGGGGGGGGGGAGATGGACTTGTCCAGATTTTCTAATTTAAAAAAAAAAAATCCATTACAAATGTAGTCCACTGTCTATGCATATAGAAAAATGTCACGACTACACTGAGGTTATCCATGTACCTCCATCTCATTACTTCTATGCAGGACAGTGATTTCTTTAACAGTTTATATTTTAAACTACTCCTTGATTCTAAATCCACTCACTTCTGTATTAATTTTCCCCCTCTCATCTCTGCTGATGATAATTTGGGGGCAGATTCTGTAACCCTTATTCATAAAGTAGTTTCAATGGAACGGATCACGTGAGCAAGAGTTACATGATCAAATACTTGGTCCTCTCGAAAAAGTTCAGTCAGAGCATGATCGAGAGAAAAAGGAAAGAGAAAAAAAGAAAAAAGGGAAAGTAAAAAGACTTCAGAGGACTGAACATATGATAAATGATGGCACCATGTTTTAATGCCTGTTTATCAGATACACATCACACTGTTTTCATTAGGTATTCTCATTAATACAAAACCCAAACACTGAACCTAAATACAAACGCACATGCTTATCAAACAAACATGCAGAGCATTTTTAAAAGGTTCCTAGAACTACACTCCTGCTAATTCCTCACTCATCACCAGACTAACATTCCACGCCCTCCATGTCATGCAAGCAGTAATTTACACTCTTTATGAAAGAAACATACTAACCTGCCTCAAGAATAAGTGTAATATTGTAGCAATCCAGGTTTTGATTTGCTCGCCTTACCTTCTTTTAACCAAATAGACATTCTTGTGAAAGTGTAGATGAAGCAATTAGTTTAGCAATTAGAATTAGTTCAACATTTGTGTATGAAACTATCTTTTTCTTATGTGGCATGCGGCAAAGAATTTCGATATCACTTCATCTAGGGGTCCAGGCAATTACAGATTTTTCCACATTACAAAATCTTATGTTAGAACATACAGTGAACTAACACAATGTTAGACGTGACTTAACATGTACATAAACATGCATTATGTTTAATGTCACCAGGTTACTTTTAACCCTTGTCCGTGACCATGACCTTGTCTACACTACATTTAATACTTTAAAAAAAAAACCAAAAAAAAACCACATCTATTCTAATGTGATATAACTTTCCAGGGTAGCCAATGCTTGTGATTAGCTGGGAAAGAAAAATAGGAGGAAAAGGGGTGGGGGGTAGGAGGAAAAGGAGAGAGGAGGAAGAATTGTGAATGTGCAAAGTCATTAAATTATGGACTTTCACACTGGCATCTTCAGGTAAAAATGTAATATACTGCTGTACTAGAACTACAGCACCTGAAACTTTTGACCCTGACACTATTTGCCCATTTTAATCAAACCACAAGATCAAAAATGGCTTTTCATAACAGACATCATGATGGTGCAGTTACTGATAACCGGATACTATGTTTATCCATTAAATATAGCTCAGAGCAATGAACCCTTCATACCCTTCAGTGTCTAGCTCAAGAAATCATTGAGATTAGATAAACCTACTATAGGTCTTTGACCATAGGAGTGAGATCTATAAGCTTGTTCTATCACTGTTCTACTTTTACAGTGAAGCAATTATAGCTGGACTGATAAGAAACATGATCTCTCTCATAGGGTCAGCCTACCATAGCACATTACCCACAATCATATTGAAAATGATGTGCTTCAAGGAAACTGAATTTAGTGTGAATAATTTTAGATTAGGCAATCTAGTATTATGGCACTTTCCCACCATATCTTTCAGAGAATTTGAGTGTTGCATCTTAAAGTACATATTTTGCAATGGTTTTTAGCCGTACATTTTGCAGCTGTTTAAAAGCTAATCTTTTAGAACTGTCTATTAGTATTAAGAATCTCCATTCAAGTTAAAACCAGATTTCAGTATATATGAATTTCTTAAGAGTTATACTATTTGTGTTAATTAAAACAAAAAGAAAAGGAAAAAACAACACATGGATCTCTATAGTGTTTTGCTCTTAAAATTGAAGTTACCCTCCCCGTTTCACATGACACTTCCAAACTTCAGTAAAATAAGCATTACAAAACCCTTTTATTATATTGCATCCTCCTCACAGATTGCGATACACTAAAGTACATCCCAATTTATCCAATCCCTTGTTTCACCAACTGTGCACAATTATCCATATTATGGTTATGTTCATCATTGTGAATCACTAAGCCAGTGTCATCCCAAGCTCCATTTATCTATTTATTTGCTCCAATAGAAGGTTACTCAAGAAACAAATGGTAGTGGGAGAAAGGGGCTAGATGTATTAACTTTGTGTGGTGTTTCTCAGGAGAGTGTGCCTCTAAATACACAATTCACGGTGACTCATTCAGTTTAATAGAATAGAACAATTCAGCTTCAGTTCGTAAAAGCATGGCTACCAGGAGAAAACTAGGCAAAAACAAAATCAAGGGAACATATACACCTTATTCCATTGTTTGAAACTTTTGTCCTGAACATTTGTTAAATTTCACCCAACACTGACTCAAAGTACTGTTAGTAGCCAGTAGAGGGAAATGTAGTCCAAAATATTCAAATATATCCTATTTCCCTATTTAAATTAGTGGGAAACAGAAAATGAAATAACAGAATGCAGCACAAGTGTTTTACCTTTGAATTTTCTTACTATACCAAAATGTAAGATCCCCTGGCAGTCAGAAGTTATTGGCTAGGATCTGGTCATTGATTTAGTCACTTTAAGCAGCTGTATGGATTCAGTCAGCTTTCTGCTGTTAAACAGACCATTCATTTCAACAACAGAAAATGAGCACTATTTGTAGAATAAGCCCACCCCAATATTCTCTATATGCAGAAAGGTGTCAGACAATGTGATGTGAAAATGTTTTTCCACAAAATTAGAGAGGAGTTCGTAACTCAGAAGGACAGAGCCCTTGATAATCAAAGAAACAACATGGTGGGTTGTGCTTTGATGATCTCAAAATGAAAACAAAAGCAAACAAAAATCACTGGCAAAAATGTGTTGTGTACTTTCAAAGCATCACATATACCTGAGAGTTAAAATCCCCACAAGCCCATATAAGTATATATATTAAAAAATAGCTCCTCCAAGTTAAAAGTTAAATGTAAAAGAAAACAACCCATTTAGAAGGAAGCATTTCTCAGGAGGCGACCCTTGTTTCTGTGGACTTTACTGTGCAGAAGGGTGTGTTTTAGTAAGTACATAAGAACATGGGCACTGAAAAGATAATCTAATGGAAATGTTTACGCTCCATGCTGAACTTCTTGAATAGCTGGAATCCTTAGTAATGTTCAGGAAGTTTGCTGGATTAGGACAGATTCCTCACTTGGAATGGAAAGTTATTTACAATATGCTTTTCATTTTTCTAATTTACTCATATGTACTGCAACATGGCAAGATCATTCAGATAAGCCACCCCTGATTAAGTGCAAGTATACAAACACAGCACACAAAAGTCATTGCTCACACACCAATAATAGGAAGATTATGTAGATTATGCCTCAAGATTGAGCCATTGAATACACATTGTGTTAGTATCTGGAGAAAGCCAGAGTTCATCAGTACACAATTTCTTGTGTACTCCCCCCTTGAAAATGCCAGCCTTAGGTTTGTGATGGCCTGTTAAGGGTGGGGATATATTTAAGAGTAATATTTTTGAATGACCATAGCTGAGCTTTTCTTCATCGCCTGTTTTCGCAAAATGTTTACATTTACAGATGTACTTTCTCAATGATTGAATACATTTTGTGATTCTGAATTTAACAGATTGACAAACAACAGACCTAAGGGTGGGCTAAGGGTTCATGTACTGATCCCAACTTCCCTACGCAACTATTTCATGATTCCCAACCAAAACTAAACATTACAGATAAGGTTCAGATGATAAGTATGTTACTTGGTGTTGCAAAGGTCAAACACATAATGCTGCTGATTCACAAAAACCCTGTATTCCAGGATCCCAGGGAAGAGTTTGGGTGCACTTACAGTTTGTTGAATGCTGTAGTTAACATCCAAACTTCTCATGGTTTGGCCATACTAACTTAGCCAGCAAAAGAACTAAATCATCTTCCTTCTGCCTGTCATGGAGGCCTGAACCGCCTGTTCAGGAAGGCTAGCCCCGGACCCCACCCCTTCCGCCCTATGTCCCTCCCCTTTCACCCTATCCTCCTCATCAGAGCCTCACTGTGGGCAGCACGAGCACCAGCCTGGAGTAGCACTAAAGCCGGGACAGCTGGGTGTCCCCAACCCCCAGAGTCTGTGCCCCAGCCCTATCCCAACCCACCTTGGCTCCAGGCTGACCAGCCAGCCCCTCCACACTCCATTGCCAGAGTACTGGCTCAACCTGCCCCAGCACCAGAGTGCCAGGGGGCCCAAGCACCAGACTGGGACAGGTGACCTCAATCTTGGAGAGCCAGACTGGGCTGGCACACCCAATGCTGCGATGTCCCAGCACCAGCCCCAACCATGCCGAATCCCTCTGACTGGGCAGTGGGCGGCCGCTTCCGGGGAGAGGCAGCTAGCTGAGACAAGATTAGCCATGCTACTGCTGGGCCCACATGAGCGGGATGCAGCAGAGGGGGTGGCAGGGCCTTGGGGAGGAGCATGGACAGTGCTAATGCCTGGCTGTCAGGGAAGGCTAAGCTTTTCCTTGCCTTACACACCCGACGCCCATGTTGACTGTGCCTAAGTAAGCTTGATAAGGCATTATCTCCAGGGCACTTATTAGGTTCTCTTGTATCCACACGCTGATTGAAGGCTTTCATTACCTTTAGATGTGATCACAGGGGTCATATAATTTGCTTTGAATCAGATCTCCCAAAATGGAGATTTCTGGTCTTCACAGTTTTTAAATCATGTTGGTTATTAGGTCTCCTTCTATTACTCTGCATAGAAAAGGTATACATTGTTTTGATTGTGCATTAATTTAGTTAAGTAGGATAATTGTTCTCATGGATAAACTTAATTGACTTCAAGTTAAACCTTGCTCTATCACTCCTGCTCCAAAGGAGGGAGGAAGTTTACATGCAGCATTACTAACTATTCCATTTTCCCTCAGGAGTTAGAAAGCAAGCATTTTATTTTCATACTTTTTCTTTAATCTGTCCTTCATGAAGTTGTTTATTGACACTTCACGTGACAAACAGAAAAACTGGCTAGACTGGATGAATCAAAGCAAAGCAGCTGCAACTACATATAAGAGCAACATGGACACAAGATCATTTTTCTTTCAGTAAAGGAACTAAAAGTGAAATTATGATTATCTTCACCTTGTTAAGGGCAAAGTTGCCACTTCAGAACTCATCTTAGATTCATTACTGAACAAGAGTGGAACTCTTCTACCCTATCGCTCCTTCCAGGTTTTAAGGAGTTCTTCACTCCTGACATACATTCAGTGACAAATTAACCCTAGAGTGTGTTCAATTAGTTCAATACTAACTTCTAGAGTCCAGAAGAAAGGCCACCAATATGGGTATTTGCATAATTTGATTAATGAAAGGGTTCACAAACCCTTTCTGCCTTCCTTTCTGCCTATATTTTTGTACGCAGGGGCTGGCAGAGAGCAAGCCAACCCATGTGAGTTTGCTTGGAGGTTTAAAAAACTCAAAATTTCCATACATTCTATTCATTCTATTTCTATTCATTCACCATCCCATGTTAACAAGTTCCAGGATGCCACCCATTTCACCTTAGTTTATTTTTGGTGTTGCTGCAGGGCTAGTTTTAGGAGACAACTTTTCAGTGGAGCAAACCTGTACTGAACAACTTAAAACCATGCTCAGGGAAGTTCACAAATGCACTGAACCTCATAGTTTGGGCTTGGTTCAGCTGTGGGTGAGATTCAACTAAAAAGACTGCTACATCTCCACTGGGAATTAAGAGATGGAGGAAAAGCAGCACTAGGGGAAAAGCTAGAAAGAGAGCCAACTGGATGGAATACTGGGACTGGAATAGGGGACTGAGGAATGTGAAAAAGGTTCAGTTTTGAGGAATAGGTGAAGTTTCAGCTGCTTATTACATTCCAAAACTGCTTTGCCCTTATGCAAAAAAGCTTAACTTTTCTATAGCTCTAGCACAGAGTGTAGGGAGGAGGCCTATCTGAGCCCCACAAAATGGGACCAGACTAGTTCAGGATGGGGAGGGCATATCAAGGCTGAAAAATTTTCTATCAAAATTTTCCAATGGAAAATTGGGTTTTCAATTAAACAAAAGTTTTGCAGTGTCCACTTTCCATGGAAAATTTAGACCTTTCATAGAAAATACAAAATATCTCAAACTGAAAAGAGTTTATGGCTGAAGTCATAAATGAACTTCACTCATTAATAGATATATAGAGATCAAGACAGTTCAAGGAGCAAGACTATATCTATTTCTCTATAGCACATTCACCTTACTCCGGAACTGACTTTTCTCTTGTGTCTTCAGATCGGATTCCAGCATGCCTAGAATAAGCTATTTGTAATATATTTAGTTCAGATCTTTCTCCAATTATACTTACCATAGCCAAAAAAGAACAAAGATAGTTGCATCTGTAGCAACTCTGCCCCACATCTCTATGGAACAGAGATTGCAAAATAATTGCAAAAATTTTAATGACATAACTGAATACCATCATTCCATCAATTATACACACAGATCATGTTGGTTTCATTAAAGGAAGATTGGCTGCTGATAATATGAGAAAAATAGCTCACTTGATGGCCTTATTTCTAGATGCAGAGAAAGTCTCTGCTAGATAAGGTCATTCAACCCTAATGGTTGTCCTAAAAATTTCAGATTTGGACCAATATTCTTGAACAGGGTCAGTGTTTTATATGGCTCTTCCCTCACTTCACTATCAGCTAATAGAATTATTTCTCCCACATTTCAACTAGAAAGGAGGACACGACGGGGCTGTCCCTTTTCACCCCTTGTGAAAGAATCCAGCAGAGGGCAACAAAAATGACGAGGGGTTGGAGCACATGAGTTATGAGGAGAGGCTGAAGGAACAAGGCTTGTTTAGTCTGCAGAAGAGAAGAATGAGGAGGGAATTTATAGCAGCCTTTAACTACCTGAAATGGGATTCCAGGGAGGACAGAACTAGACTGTTTTCAGTGGTAGTAGATGACAGAACTAGGAGCAATGGTCTCAAATTGCAGTGGGGGAGGTCTAGGTTGGACATTAGGAAAAACTTTTTCACTAGAAGGGTGGTGAAGCACTGGAATGGGTTACCTAGGCAGGTGGTGGAATCTCCATCCTTAGAGGTTTTTAAGATGTGGTTTAACAAAGCCCTGGCTGGGATGATTTAGTTGGGGTTGGTCTCGCTTTGGTTGTCCCAAGAGGTTGAACTACATGACCTCCTGAGGTTCCTTCCAACCCTAATCTTCTATGATTCTAGTGGCCAAAGAGTTATTTTGAGAAAATGGAAATCCACAATTCCTCCCTCATACACAGATTGGCTTAGTGAGATCTCTACTACTGCATTAAATAGAAAAAATGACTAATAGAAATGCTTTGAAAAAATATGAAGATATCTGGTCACATGAAACTATTGCAGACTTTTGCAGGCTAGTATATATTTGTCCCCAGTACTCAGATAAATAAAAAAAAAGTGAGAACATAACTTATTTAGTCACTTTAATAATTGATGCCCTGCATGACTTCTAGGGGTTCAGGATTTTGTTTGTTCTTCCAGGTTTTACAAATAAAGAACATTGAATTTTGTTATTTATATGCTATTTCCATTTTATGCATATATTTATATAGGTTTTGTTAGGGGGTTGTACTTTATATATAAACAAAAATAATGTTTAAAAACCCTCCACACAGGAAAACAAAGACAGACAAAAAAATAAACATAGAAAGCAATGAACAGGACCATCACTCTTATTGCTCTCGGTGTATGTTGTCCCCCCTGCTGCAATCCTTTGACTGTCATGTCTATTTAAGGTGGTCAGCTATTTGGCATATGTTGTTGTGCAATGCCTAGCACAATGGGGTGCTACCATAATAGAAATAATGATAGTTTTCTATTATTCAATATCAATTTTAAGGACTGATGAATGAATTGTTAGGGAACAATTAAGCATCTCAGCCCTCAACTGAATAAAGCTCCTCAAAATGCAAAAGGTAAAGTTACTGATAGAACAGAAGTGATGTTTTGTGTATGTAATGTGTTGTGTTGGAGGACAACGGTAAGAGGAAGTTAATCAGTACAAAAAATATGGAGTGTAATACGAAAAAGTCCTTATACTGGAAAAAAAACAGAATAAGGGGACATGATATGAAAATAGCGTTGACAGCAAAAGTTATGAACATTGAAGCCTGTGCATGCTTATTGTATGGGTAATGCAAGACAGAATGTTTAACATTAACTTTCTTCCAATCAATGAATGTGTCAGGTGAGAAAGTTAAAGGGGGAAAAAAAAAGAAAGGAAACAAAGTGAACAAGAGCCCTTGTTCGTGAGTACCAGACCAGAGACTGAGATGACCATCGTGAAGTGGCAGAGAGCTTTTCCAGTACCAAGGAACTCAGTAATTTGGGACCCTACCTTCTCTGTCCTATCTGTCATGAATATAGATTAGAGACTATTAGTGATAATGATTCAGTCTTAAAATTTATATATAAAGGTGAAAATTAATTACGTGCAAGCTGTGTGGACTTGTAGTTCTGTTTTGCGCCTTTTAAGCTTCAGGCCATTCAGAAACTAATCTATCTTATAAGGATTTTTTCCTTACTCAAATCTAATATAATGTAGTATGATGATTTTATTTAATTAAAAAAATCTTTAAACCAGGTTAACGAAAGTTAATTCATTACATTTAATTTGGCATAGTAATTACTAAATTACAAGTAGATGCAAAGTTAGCAATTATATTTAAGAAGATAAGTCATTCCTTGAGATGCAGTGATAATACAATGGTTTTCACCTACCCATTCATTAGTTGTCATGGCTTTAATTTGTTTGCCTTCCTAGTTGTCAGTTTATTTCCCTCTGCATTCCAAACAATAGTAATTTTAACCTTCAGGAAGACAACTGCAGTGAACAATATGGCCTCATTTTAAAATTGACATCAAAACTTCCTTCAGAAACCCCCCTTTGGATTAAGATTAACAAAACCCTTCTGCCAATGTCATTAACAGTCAATTCTGTCTAAGGGTCCATTTTAAATTAAGATAATACAATTATTGGTACAAAGGGCTGGGGGGTTTTCGCCTTCTTCTGTAGCATCAGATATGGCTCACTTGCTGGTGGATTCTCTGTACCTTAAAGCCTTTAAACCATGATTTGAGGACTTTAGTACAGGAGTGAATGGGTGAGGTTCTGTGGCCTGCGTTGTGCAGGAGGTCAGACTAGATGATCATATTGGTCCCTTCTGACCTTAGAGTCTATGTCCTCCTCCCCTCCCCCCCCACACAGAAAACCTTATCCAGTTCCAGGTTTTAGCAATTTACTGTAAATCCCCTGATCAACTTTACAGGCATTTCTTCCTTACTGATAAGCACTCAGGATTCTTTGGGAATAAATACTTTTTATTTGGAAAATACCCAACAATAATATTTACATGAAGATAAAATGAGTAAGAGTGCCTGAAGGGTATCACCAACTTTCTAGTTCCAGTTATTAATTACCTGGCTTATATAGGCCTAGAACTCTTATTCACGAAACAACCCCCAGCCTCCTACAACCTTACTTGTCCAATTAAAGTCACTAGGAGTTTAGCAGGTGGAAGAAAGAGGCCCTCCTTAGCCTGTCTGCTCCAATCCAATTCCACCACTGCTTTCCCTGAGTCAGGTGTACGGAGAGTTCAGATCTCTGGACAAGAAACCAGAAAAAGCAAGACCCCTAGGCAAAGCCCCTGGTTTCTTAGGAGGCCCTTTGCTCCCCTTGCTGAATGTGGGCTCCCTGTCTAACCAGAACAGACTTATGCTTTGCATATCGCTTTCTGCAACCAAAATTACCCTAAAACACCTCCCATAAAGGCACATTCATTAGGCTAATCATGTCTTTAACAGATTAAATTCAGTACATGTCCAGAATGGGCATAGTTTCTGAACTGTAGATAGACTGTGGTAGAGAGGTTCAGAGTCAAGAGGTGTAGCAGCTGAAGGCCACATACATGTAAGCCTCATCTCATACTGCATGATCTTTCAGCTGTGCAATAGAATGAACTTGTGAAAAAGACTGGAGAAAATCAAACTACAAGGAAAGGTCATTACCCTTGTACCATTAGAAGTCAAAAGATAGATAAGAACAATTCCTGAGTGTAGAGTGGTGAAATGTGACTATGGAGAAAAGACTGAGAAAATTGTTCAGAAGCACGAGTGATTTAGAAACCTAAATTCCATTTCCAAAGTAATTTAGGCACTTAAAATTTAGGAACCTAAGTCATTTTTTTAAAATGGGATTTAATCTCCTACAGCACAAAGGCATTTTTGAAAAGGTTATCCTTCATCAATGTCTGGGCAACTGTATTTTACACCATTCATGCAAATACTAGACAAGACCCTACAATTCAAATAGACAAGACAGAAAAAAAAGATTTGGAGGGGGGGGGGGGGAGGGAGGAGGAGGAACAGGCACACAGAGAGGTAAAGTTATTTTTTCAGAATTACCCAGCAGGTTGTAGCATTCTGATCTTTGACCTGACTGAGCCTTTCCTGAATTCTGACTGAAGTCCTCTTGTATTTGTTCCAGGCTGCCTATAGCTCCATTCATTTTATGTTTCACTGTCTAACACAAAACTCAGAGTGGAAGATCTCTTGGAAAAGCTCTTATTTCTCACCAGCCACAACCCCCACCCTTTTTGAAGAAAAAGTGGTACACAAAATATTTGTCCTCTATCAAGTAAAACAAGCATCAGTTAAAAAACACTGACCAATTCTTATGTCTGCTCATACTAATTGTCCCTTGCAGGCACATTTACCAACTTGAACCATGAAATGAAGATGCAAATTTTTCAACACTATTCACTGTTCAAGCTTTGCAGAAGAGCTCTCAGTGAGCCACAACTTATAATGGACAAATATTTGAACATTGGAAAAATACAGAAGTGCCAAAGTCACAAACACTGAAGAAAACATCAAGCGCCATGTGTGAGCGTAATGATGTAACGGCATGCAGGCCCATAGGGTCAGCAGCCCAAGTCTCAAGCTGTTACATGAGGTTTCATACATTTGTAGAAAGAGAAGTGAGTTGTACCAATGCTCTGGAGGATATTCAATTTGCCTAGCATTTGAGGAGGAATGTCAATGAAATAAGACCATGTCCATGGGATATAGTCTATCACAAACAGACTTCACTTCCAAGAAAGGGGGAGGGAAAAAAAAAAGTTCAACTGCTATGGACAAGAGACATACAGCCAAATGTGTGAACTCCACAGTAGTGAGGCAATGGTAATAGGAGAGGAGGATACTGAATCAGAGAAAAGTGAATACATCAATACAGCTTGGAGCCTGTCAGAAGTGCACTGGGTGAAAGCAGAGCTGGACTAAAAAGAGTTATTGTCAAAGTAGCATTTCTGGAATATGTTTGTGTAAAAGGCAGCACCAATAGCAATGCCGCAAAGAAGAAACTATATGTCAAAGCGAAGGTGGAGGAGGATGCTGTGGCAAAGGAGAATCAAGACAAAGTGGCTTCACAATGAAAAAAATGCTTGGGAAAAAAAAAAAACTCCAGAAGGCAGAACAAAACCTAATAGTTTTCCAAAAAAGAAGAGTAAAAAGTTTTAAAATATGCACTCAAAAGTGTTAGTAATGCCCTGATAGTAGACATAACAGAGGAAACCAAAAAACACCATTCACAGTGAAAGAGAGAAAAGGCAGAACAAATATATTCTTCTTCTATTTTGAATCATTGAGAGACAGGAAAACAAGCAAGTTGTTTACTGAGGAAAACATTGCTAAAAAAACCCCAAAACAAACACAAGAGATCCAGGAAGACTGTTGATGGTAAAATGACTAAACTACAGCACCATTTTCAGTAAGGGAGGACAATTGCACTTTTGAATACAACCATAGTTTAAAAAATAAAACAAAACAAAACCCACTAGTGAAGACGTGCAGAAGTACATTAGTGACAGTGCTTCTTGTATGAGTTCTGTAAGAAAAAAATGTAAATTTGTTTACTTGCCCATGGTAGGTTTGCAAAACATTCAGAAAGGAATACAATTATGTATCTCTTTAAGGCCACTGTCAAGTGATAGATTTATGTTATGAGTATTCAGGGAGTTTTGCTGCTTTACAGCCAAGGAACTCAATAGTGTTAGAGGAACAATATAAATCAACCACTCTAAAAGAACAAAGAGATCAGCATCACTGTCTGTGAACCAACCAAACATAACTGGTATGTGAGTGGCACTTGGATTCCATGCCTGGTCCCCAAAAGGAATGATTTCCCTCTTAAGACCACCATAATAACCTAGGTGGGGTCTTTTCTACTTAAGGAACCAACCTTCCTGTTTGCCATTGTTTGGAAGTAGCTCTGTGAAAGGTTATCATATATCCGGGTTTTCCCAGACATTGCCTCTTTTTGATCCTCTACCCTCATTCTGGGTGGATTTTTCAAATAAGAGGCAATGTTGGGGATTTTTGCAAGCAGATGTTTCAGCTCAAAGATCTATTTCCACGCCCCGATTGGTCTCTTCCCTGCAGCTGCCAGATCTGCCCACCCAGTACCCCCCTAAAACCTCTGCCCAGTACACACACTCTCCAGAACCCACTTCCCCATACTCAATCCAGCTCCCCAGCTCCTCCCTGATCCAGGAGCACTGTTTTTGGGAACCTGAAATATAGTAACTCCTAGCTCTATGTCACTGATGGAATCATTTCTGACTTAACCAGTTACATGACACATTTTCCAACTATCTTCACAGGACCAGGGTTGATGGCTTCAAGTGCCTATATAATATAATATTTTTATTTAAGGAAGATGTTCTCCTCCCATTTGCAACCTGAAGTGGAAAATATATAAAAGATTGATCCTCCATAGTATGTCTAGGTGAGATGGTGGCTATGGTCACCACTGCATCAGACAGGGCAGACAGTAAAATGCTGTCCTTACCTTTCCAAAAGGTGTAGCAAATTCTGTTGTCCCCTATGCTTGGGTTAAAAGGGTGTGCTTGCCCTGCAGTGCCCCCTGCTGGCCGAATGTGGCTCTGCAGTGCTCTGCCTCTTCTTTCAGTCAATTGCACAGACAAGACTAGTTCAAACATTGGTTCAGACACTTTATAGTGTCTGGTTATTAACTCACTTTTTTTTCCTTAGCTGCTCAAAAGTTCACACCCATTCTGTGTCCATGTAAGAGTCCAGATCTGTTTCCTTTCCCTGATCAGGAGGCCCCAGCCCTCCTTCCAGAGCTGGCTGTATTTCAGACAGACAGTCTCTCGCCTTAAGACAGGAGCCCCCAGATCTCTTCCTTAGAGCTGGAGTTGTAATTTAGGCCAGCTGTAGTGCCTTAGCCAGCTTCCCCTCCAGATGGCCCCTTTCCTCATACCCCTTTCACCTACAAGAGTTCAGGAAGCAGACCTTCTCCTGAGGGAAGAAACAGAATATACATCATGTTCTTCCAAGAGCTTGTCCTATTTGGCTCCAGCAGGGAGCCCTGCTCACCTATTCTACAAGGCTCCTACTTCCAGGTCCTTAAAGAAACAGTAGTCTAGGTTTTCCCCAAGCCTTAACTATTCTCCTGGAACCATCTTCCTCTCCCCCAAACACCTAGCTTTGCCTTTTCTAGGTCTTCATCCACTCTAAAAATTCCCAGGACTTAACTCCTCTTCTGTGGTGTGTTCCTATAACTGACCACTAGTCCTTACTAGCCCTAAGGGGACAGTCACCTTGTTAAGTTCTCCTTACAAAAGTATAATGCAATCTGATACTGTGACTTGGGCAGAGCACATCAGCAGCACTACTCTGTCTCATTAAAGCTATTTATTACAAGATGTACTTCTTTAAAGAGTATGGTTTAAAACGTTAAGTACATGTTTATACAAATCCGTGTTAGCTATATTGCTAAAGTATTTTGGAAAAAAAACAACCCAAAACCTATAAATGTTTCTCCTTGACTGTCTTCCTGGATAAACACACACTGGTTTATAAACCAGCTTCACATACATATGCACAGTTTATCTATTCAATAGCTGGTGTTAGCTTTCCATGTGTGTACCATTGCACACTACTGCAAGGAATCCGATCTCCTAAAGTGTCAATCAGTTTCTAATGAATACTCTAGTAGTTGACATGGAAAAAAAATAGGCTCAACCAGTAAAACATCCCCATTTCCCTATGAAAGACTGAAAAAAAAAATCTCCTTTTTGCTCATGTGTTGAAAGCTTGAGTTGTTTTTTGGAGCAGAAAGGTCAAATTCTATTTTCCCTGCCTGATGTTTGCATTTAGCTGACTGCTGCAGTTTTCATTCATGTTTGTGTATTTGCTGTACATAGGCATGGATTATTACCCTAAGAAAAGTTTCTAAATTCACAAGGAATTGTATATTTCATCTATCATTCACTACATTCTTGTAATGAAGTTCAAACAACATTTTTCTAAATTAATGCAGATTTATTGTTGTGGCTGGTAACAAGGTTTCTTGTAGCTATATCTAAAGTGGGTGGCAGCTAATTGATTTTATATAATCAAAATGGGATATTTTAGTGGTTTAATATAGTTAAGAAGAAATCTAAAAAGAAACCATTATTTAAAATGTAAAAGGCTTTTCTTTATATACCTTCTCCCAAGGGTGACTCTAGGGCAGAGTGTTAGGTGATCATTTTATGTCATCTTAGCTACATATTTCCACAATAAGGGCATTTTGATTTCAAAGTACCCATCAGTGTTCTGCTGTAGCTGTGGGCCAGTTGATTGCGAGCTCTTTAATGGAATATGCACTACACAGCCTGAGGCAATAGATCTGCCATATTAAATAGATTATTCATCTGGCAGAGGTATGTAACAGCTACAAATGGCTTGTAGAATGAGATGAATAAACATTCTATTTGGACATTTTGAGGGGAGGGAGTATTGTTTTGTTTGTTTGAGGTTTTTTAAATGATGCAATGCCCCAGT
The DNA here is from genome assembly GCF_026122565.2 of Emydura macquarii macquarii. NCBI lineage: Eukaryota > Metazoa > Chordata > Testudines > Chelidae > Emydura > Emydura macquarii. The sequence continues at coordinate 16,699,087 of NW_027131527.1, read as the reverse complement.
TGCCCCAATGCAGAACTGCTAAACCCTTCTTCCAGGCATTTTCTCTAAACCGTTATTTGAAAAGGCATTTGAGTGAAGCCTCATCAAGTAGCTATTTTTTTTTAAAATGTGTGGTTAGCTTGCCTGATCAATCTGCTAATCCCCGTGGGCCAGATTCTGCCACCTTTGCTCACACTAAATACCATCTTACTGCATGAGTTGTCCTATTGACTGTGGTCTAAGGTGTGGCTCCTCAAAAGGCATATCGGCATTGATCTGCTCAGCGTTGCAATGCATAACCCCAACGCACCTTGTCTCTTGGAATCCTCAATCTCCCAAGCTAGACCCCACAAAGCATGAGGAAAGATAGGTGCCTAAGAAAGGGATATTCAGAAGTAAGCTGCATGGGATGCTGCTTAAGATATCCAGGACTACAGTAACTAGAAGAGGGGCAGGCAGAGAAGAGATACTTTGACGCTCACAGGGTGACCTGCTAAGCACCTCCTTCTGCTCAGGATCCTCTCCTGGAGTTAGACACCTAAGCCAGTTTAGCCACTTAAGTAGTGCATGATCTAGCAAATGAAACCATCTGACTCTCTCTCTTGCTCATGCTCAAATGATCATGATCACACTCACTTTATGTTTATCTGTGTCCACCGCTGTCTTTTGTGCAGATATTGTGCTTTGGTTTAAGCTAGATTTCCAATCTGCTCATTAACTGGGGGTGGTAGCACATCGTAGGTGTCTTTGTGAATGCCAGGTTTACCAGCAGCTGAGTGGCAATTTTGAAAAGGTCAGTAGCACCAAAATGATGGACTTAAATGCCTGAATACCTCTGAGGATCTGGGTAGAACAAGGGTGGCAGAACCTGCCACTGTATTATTTCTGCTGGTAACAATAAAACTGGCTCGTGGCAACCCAGCTTTCCAAGCAAAGCTAGGACTCAAAGCTAACCTCTCCCTTATGAAAGAAGTTTACAATGATTTAATGGCAGAAAGTTCTCTCATGTTATCCTAGATTTTCATCAGTATAACTGAGCATGGAATTAGGGACACTAAGTTCATGTGATACAGTCTTTGTGTTACATAACAGATGTTAACCTTTGGTTCTCTGATTCTAAAAGAGTAAAAAATGTAGCTAATCATTACAAAAAGCTTGTAGTGTATGTTACAATCAAAAATTGATTTATTGCAGGCTGAATTTCTGAGAAGCTAAGCGTGCAATCTTCTCCCAGTCCAGGTCCTGAGCAGTGTGATGAGGCAATTCTCTCTCTGATGGGAGCCAGTGCTGGATGAGGGCCCAAGAAATACAAGGCAAATCTTTCCCATAGCAAAAAGCATAGCTGATGGTGCCAGAATCTGACTGACTCAGTAGCTCTCAACAGTCTCAGCTCTGCCAGATAAAGAATCAGGATGCACTTAGCTGAGAATACATTCAAGTCTGAGGAAACAACTGTCACTTAGTAATTTTAATCATTTTCAAAAGTCACATGAAGAGCACCACGCCCCTACCTCATAGTTACTAGCAACACTAGCCCCAATTCTGGAAAGAGCCACCAAATTAGCTGATTGCATTTCTTGCACTGGAATTGTTGCTATGTGAAAACTTGACTCCCAGATGCTCAAGTCTTTCTTTCCTGTGGCACAAACTTGCGGCAGCTGTTGGTTCAAGTCAGAAAAGAACACTGGAATGAAATAACACCATTGTATTTAGAGAAAACTCCACTACCTTCCAGGGACATTTTGCATCAATAACGATAATAAGATTTTGCCTATTTTAGCTGTTGCTGAAATATTAGAGCGATCACACATGTTGAGTAAGAAGCAGCGGAAAATTATCCCAAATGTAACAGAAGTGGCTGGTACTGAATATATATCTGAAGCTTAAGGTTTCTCTCTTTTTACAGCAGTTAAGTAAAGTTAGGGTGATGCACTGAGTAAGTTGTACTCATAGTTTCTTCATTCTCTTTTTAAATGAGAAGGCACTTGTTTCTGATGAAGCCTGAGAAGGGCTGTCTGGAAAACCAAACCTCTGTGTTGCAAAACATTGCTGAGGTTTTGACATTTGTTTTTGTTTCAGTGTGGAGCAAAACAAAGCCCTTTAGAAAATATTTGCAAATACATACACAAAGGACTGATGGTATAGCCCAGTGCTTAATGCATTTGGTTTGGATGTAGGAAATCCAGGTTCAAGGCTTTCTCGCTCTCTCATTTGAACAGAAATTCCATTATGGATCTGAGAAAATCCTGCCTGATGAAAATTCATAGAAACCAATACTTTTCAGTGAACAAAATTTTTGATTTTGACAAATTGGTACTTTCCAACAAAAAATATTTTCATCAAGAAGTTCCTGATCAGGTGTATTGTTTAGCCTTCTGTCTGAGTCTCTGCTCTGCAAAAGAGTTTACAGAACTCAGGGTGCCACTTGCATGACAATGAAAGGAGTGTTTGTGTATGATAATTGTGTCTACACTTTCAGTGAGACGGTTTGTCGGTGGGACAAGTAATTCAAAGTTGTAGTCTCAGAGGTATAGGTAGTGGAGGAGTAACCAATGGCAGATGAGACACATGGAAGTAGCAATTGGGATGCCACTGGTGAACATTTAAGAACCAAACACTATGCAGGGATGGACTGTTTCATTCTCCATCCACATCCCCAAAATGCTTCTAAAACCCCAACTAGCCTTTAGCACAAAGCACATACATTAAGGCCTTAAGACACTGGACTTGATGAGGCAATTCTAAAATGCTACTTACTCCCACTTCAGTGACAGCCATCACAGCCACCCTTACCAAAAACAAGAGAGACTATTACTCCATTCTATAGTCAGATGGATTACACCACCATAAAGAGGTGGACTTGTACCAAACAGAACATAACATGCTTTCCAAAGGACAATATTGTATATTACATAATTGCACGTAGTAGGATTCTGAGAAATTAGCTGTTCCAAAAAGTTATTTTCCAATTAGTTTTAAATAAAAACAATTTATTTTCATTTTACTTGTTTCTCTGTGCTACAGGTACACACTTCCATGCACAGCTGTCTTATTTTTTCTGGCAGACTTCTCACAGAAAATAGAAATTTGTGCCAGTCACCAGCTTAACCAAAAATAAATCTGTGTGTGCATCAAAGTGACATTCACACACTATCCCAGTCACAGGCATCTGGCATGAAAGGAAAGAAGGAGCCTGATGCATGCTGGCAGCCAAAATGTTTTGTTCGTGCTTGTACAGGCGACTGTTCTTATACGCAAAGACTGTGCTCCTTGTTTAGCCATAGCTTAGTAGGCAGCCATTCACTTCTTTCCCATTCTCCACACATTCAGACACTGTCTCTCCACTGTCTATATTGCATAATATATATTTGAATAGAAAGAGTCTGCAATTTTAGCTGTCACTTGTTATGGAAGTTCTGTTTTCAGCAGCACCTTGTAACTCCTACACTGATATATTGCTCATGTAAAATTCTTCAATGATATGTCCTCAGAACACTCTGTGTGGGCTAGCCACTAAAATTCAAACTTCCTAACCCACAAACTGATTATTTAGTAGACAATATGTTCTGTGTGAAGGTGAACTACTGTTAATCCACAATCTCTTACCTATGAATCCCTTGCCCTCAACAATTTCCACCCCCCACCCAAAAATGAAGAGAACAGGGCAAGATATTTAAATGCTAAAAGGTATGTCTATACTGCAGTTATGGGGAGCAACTGCAGCTTGAGTAGATATACCTGAACTAGCTAGATTCAAACTGACTCAGCTATGGCTACTTAAACTGAATTTGCACTTTGGAATTGCAGTACAACTCCTAAGGTAATGTGTGCTGTGTAGATACAGTGGGGGTAGACCAGGCTGGGAGAAAACAGGGATATATGAATCTCAAAAAGTATACATGGGCTAATTCACTGTCGCTCTGCAGTCCTACATGCAATCCTTTAGTTCACAAAACTCTCTGGGGGAGCTGAAGAGACCATTCTACATCCACTTCCACCCACTCCAAAGCAGAAGGTCTCAGCAGAGGATGTAATCAGGGTAGACCAAGGACAGAAGGAGAATAGCCGGGGTATCATGATGCCCTGGCTGTTCGACACCAATTGCACTGGTGCACCAGAGGTTCAGGAAGCCCTGACAGCTGCCCTAGTCTGCAGTAGTGATGAACCAGCCCTGTGCAGCTCCTAATTAGGGGAGGCACATAGATTAATCCCTTTAACAGTACCTAAAAAATATACGATCTTGATATAGACCCTTTATAATACTGAAAATCATATTAGCATATTATATTATTAATTTGAACTCAATAAACAAAAACTAAGACTCATCGGAAACATTTTCAAATATGACAATCCAAGAACTGAATCCTGCAAATCTTCCATGTATGGCTGTCACATTGTCATCTATGGCATACTGCATGTTAGGCCTATATGCACAGGCCCAAACTATACCACAATTCACCAATACATTATTGAAACCATGTTCAGCTTTCAACCACTGTCAAAGATAATCTCAATAAGAATTGCTTCTGCAGTACATTTAATTTCAATATAGTGGACTGGAGTCTGATCATTACTGTATGCCCACTGACTCATGGGAAATCCTGAAGAACCTAGCCCATCCTGAAGAGTCTACTATATAGCTCTTAAGGAGCTAGATCTTTTAGATGTAAACAATTATTCCGAGATTCTGTCTTCTAGAATGAAGAGGTCTAAGTACTCAGATGCTAGAGAGGAGAAAATGTGTGTGTAGAGAGAGTGAATGCCATGTGAATGATATTGGGAAAATATAATAAGTGACCCAGAGAAATAAGAGTAACTTATCTTTCAAGTACAGGTCAATACATATGGACTGAGAAGAGACATTAGAACAAGAATCATTATAGGGCTTCGGTTTCCTTAAGATTTCTGTTCAGCTATGTAGGATGAACTACCCACTAACTTTTGGATTTGGGTATCCAAATACCATAGGTGGCCTTGAAAATGTCAGTTTTGGTGTCTAAAGCTTGCTTCCCAATCAATGAAGAAAAGGGAAGATTCCATTTATTTAAAAATACTGATCTCTACTCATCTCTAATGCATAAAAGGGAGACTTTCATCCATGTGTAGTGTCTAGATGTGCTTGGACATACTGCTTTCCATACTGTGATCCCTATAAAAATATTCAAAATAGATTTAATTTGTAAACTCAAATGGAAGGCAGCTTGAATGGTAAACATCTGCTAGCAGTCTGAAAGGTGCTAGCAGGCTGAAACACTGCTGAAAGGTGTATGGTGGCTGTTTGTTGACCTTCTAGACTGCTCATAAACCACCACCAAAAGGTCTTGGAAAGGAGAATCCATGTTGTAAGTCTGTGCATTGCTGAATTTTGTAGAAAACCAGCTTGCTGAAGCAAACGCGATGAATTAGACCCGGAAGAGGTTCAAATCTTAAAAATAATAATTAAAAAGAAATCAAAAGTGTAATCCAATATCATGGTGAAATTCCTTTTACTATTTTTCTATAGCTATAGCAATCACTTCAGCAGTCAGGATCAAGGAGAAAAACGTTCAGAGGTGAGATATCAAAGGATGTCATACCACCACTCTGGAAAATATTTGTACTCCCCCTCACAAAAGGGATCAATATAATCTGTTCAAGACTAATGTAGGAACAAAAGCAGAAAATCCATGATTTAGTTTAATGTCTTTAAGACTGTACTGGAAGAAAAATACAGAGAAAGCTATGTGCTACGTTTTAAATTCTGTAAGAGAATTGCTGTAAAGATTTTGGAAATCCGCTTGTAATGTGTACCAACAGATCACGTTGCATTTAATGAAATTGTAACGAATAGTAACATTGACAGAAAAGTTGTGTGGGTAAGTTAAACAATTTTAGGTTGAGATATTTGAAAGTGGAAGAAAAGATTTAGGGCGAAACTCGTCACAGACACAATTTCACTGATGTTGGCAGAGTTACACCTGCAAAGATTTTAGCCCTAAAATACAGAGCTCTAAAGGGAACCAGTGGAATCTCAAAGAAACTGAGAATTGAACATAGACTGTGTTTCCCACATTACCACCAGAAGTCAAGCACTAATGCTTCCCCTGTAATTCAGAGTATGAGGCTGGAAACATGTTGGATGGATGTGTCTGAATAAAGGCCTACTACTGCCATTTTACAAGAGTTTAAGTATCATTCTTTTGTTTCTGACCAAAATGAAATAAAAATTGCAGTCTGTCAGAAATGTGGAAGCAAACTTAAATGTCATTTACCAAGTATTCCATGAGGAAGCAACTGAGGAAATTTGACACCTCACCATACAACTGTCTCAGTTTATCCAATCTCATTAATTTTTTCTATCAACATAATAGATGTAACTGGGAGGCTCAGGTCATTTGGGATATAAAGTCTTAGGGAAAATAGGATTTGGAAAACTTGGAATCTCTCTGATTGCAAGATACCAGAGCTTATATCTGCAATGGGTCCAGGGTTGATTATTGGCCTTTTAGGGTCAGTATGATTTTGGATTGTTCTAGAGATCATGAAAGAGAGGCTTATCCCTTAAATTCATAAGCCACAAGACCCCAATAGTCAGTCAGTGACTCTCCCTCTTGAAGTATATGAGCAGAATAGGGAACAGGGTGCTGCTTCTACAAGAGCTTCCTTTATCTAATTGTGGGGGGAGAGACCACTCCATTCCCCACTCTGTGCATGTGTTTCCAGCATGAAAGCCTACTGATTAGAGGACTTGTAGGTCCAGCACCCCAGTGAGCGGAACTCCAAGGATTCAGGAAGACATTCTTGTTTGTGAAACTATCCTGGACAGTTCTGGAAGCCAGGCACTTTGTGTCATATCTGAGACAGCTACCGAATAGGCTTTACATTAAAAACAAACCATTATACTTTAAATTTGTCATCCTCGCAAAGAAAATTTACAGCCCTATTCATGATGATGAGCACTTAGTCCCACCGATTTCAATGGGAACAACACATCTAAGTGCCTGACACTGTAAGAATAATAAAATTAGGCCCTAAACGATGCCATATGAACAATGTATGTAAACAAGTTCTTCTGGTTATCCAAAGGACCAGTGGAGCAGTATCAGTTAGACTTTCCCCATGTAACAGTGACAGTATGATAAAATCGATTTTTAAAGAGCTCTCTCTATAGATGAAAGGGTATTTTAATCTCCTTGCCTATTCCGTCATTGGTGACTCTGCTGAGACTGCCAGCAGGAGTATTAAGGTAGCTTCTGTGATGTGGACAGCACTACTCCCTTAGTTGTGCAAGTAAAACTTCATGTGTTGCAATTAAAATATATAGGATATAGTCTAAAGAACTTAGAGAAACATGAGAGAAGATATTATGAATGACTAAATATGCTAAAATGTGTAATCCTGCTCTGCACTGGATTTTTACTGTGGTTGCCACAAACCACCAGATACAGGAATTTACATAAATTATCCCAATATACACTAGTTCTGATCAAAAGAAACCATAGACTACTACTCCTGTTAGAAAAGCACTGACAGAATATTAGAAGCAGTGTTTTTTTTCATTGACAAATTGTGTCACTAAAATAGCCTTTTACTATCCTAATCCCATTCAGCACAATTCAGTTCCCACAAGAAATAATGCTTAGATGCTACATATTACCCATTAAGCAACTCCTTTATGAAAATGACTTAACATTTGTTTTCCTTCCTACATTTATATTGCATGGCCTTTTTGCTAATCCAGGATTTAATGTCAAGAGATAGTAGTTTATATTTGCCGGTGCTCTGAGCAAAGGCACAGATTCTTTTTTATACTCACTAGTGTCCATTACTTAATAGCATCTCAACACTACTTGGCAAATGTTCATTCAAACAGTGAAAACAAATTGCCATTGTAATTTTTAGTCATATTGCTGGATTAGTTTCTGAACAGAAATTAAATAGTAAAATGCACCAGGTTTTGCTAGTTACAGAAAAAAGACGCATACTAACTAATCACTAGTTTCTACTATACTGGAAAAATAATCAGTTCAGTATTTGGTAACCCAAAAACTGGCACCAAAATAAAATGGTAGGAGTTTCTAAGGGTTAATCAATAGGCCCACTTAAGAAAGTGTTAAAATCTGCCCATTTGTCTACAGCAAACCCCAATTTGTTTTTCCTATCGGTGCATTGGGAGGGTTGGGGGAAAAGAGGCTTGGGTTACCAAATAATGAGCTGGCCAAGTTTCAGAATTTGGCATAGTAAGTATTACTCAACATAAATAAGTTTGGCACTCTAGCCTGGATATTTTCTTACTGATCTGGATCAGTGCTAGGAACTGGGGAGCTATGCAAAAGCTGTATGACTATTATTGGAGGACATCATGGAACAGGACAGGACTGCTTATAAAAGTCTATCTCCTGCTGTTCTTGGATGGAGGAAGGGAAGGCAGGCTGTATATCTAGTGACTCAACAGCACTCCTGGGACCACTGTATTGAGAGTACTGGGGAAGAGGATGAGCAGGGCACAGGGTATAAACAAGACATGAGAACACTATTAGCAGGTGGCCATTAGGACATCACCCACCTATGCAGTACAATAGATGAACTTAATGTTTTGAAAGTGAGAGAAGATAGCAAATTTTTATTCTGGTCTAGGGGAAAGGATATCAAATTTAGCACTTTGTCAAAAGAAAAAGGGAGGAAGCAAACTGAATTAGAGTACACCACCAAAAAGTGTTCACATTAAGAAAGAGGATTATGATAATTTGTTCATAAAAATAAATGGGCAGCTACTATTTTGGGATAGCTGGATAGAGAAAGGAATTATAAAACTTGTCAGTTACATGACAAGAAACTCTTTGGGCAGAGAATGACTTCAGCAGTAATTATTAATACGGCAAAAAATCTTGTCAAACAAGCACAATAAGCCCAATACAAGCAATCATTAATGAATTGTTGGAAGAATTCAGAAAGTTCATCAGACTTCAGGATATATAGTTCTATCTTTGATGATGTCATGCAATACCCATTGACCTAAAGTGTATATAGAAAAAGATCTGGAATACAGCTGCTCTGATAAGTAACCGATTTAAAAAAAAAAAAAAAAAAAAAAAAAAAAAGGAATAAGTTACAGGGCTACTAGGGATACAAGCCTTAAACTGATTCATTTTAAGATATTTCATGTACAGCACTGGGACAGCAACAATTAATGAACAGACTAAGATAAAAAGATGGTAGTTCTGATGCAACTTCAAACTTGTCCACGGTTCAAAGTACCGTCTACAAATTCATGTTTTGTAATTGCCCAAGAACTAGATAATTGTGGGCTAGTAACCTAACACGTGTAAACGCAAAGAATATATTCCCACTTCATCTCATCTTCGTATTCTGGCAAACTTTTTGGTACTGTCAGATATTCCAAACCCAAAAGGTTAATTGGTTTCATTAACTTTTAATGGAGAGATAATTTTTCTTTAGACACTGGAAGACACAATGGGACTAAAATAAAAAAAAGAAAACCCAACTGGGGATCCAAACTCATCAGGATGTGGCATAGACGTAGCATCATATTAAAAAAAACAAAAAAACAAAAAAACCAAAAAAACACCACACTACACTCAACCGAGCTGGGGGCACAACACATTGCCTTAGAAAAATCTGTTCATTTAGGACCTCTACTAGGGAACTGATATGAGCATACTGTTATATTCAAATGGCATTGACTTCTGCTTAATGGGGACATCTCCTCCTAGCTCACACTCTGACAGCAGCATTCATTCCTTAGCTAGAATATATGAAGTATATCTACCGCTTTTGGCTACCAAGTTGTTGGTAGCCAAATACAAGTATTGGGACACTACCCTGGAGAATCTTGTAGCTGCATCTGACATTGAGAAGATTCTGTTTCCACCCTCAAGAAGGACATACTACCTCCTAACACTATAATGACCACCTTGCAGTGACCACCTTGCAACAGCTCCGCAGACATCAGTATTAGTACTGAAATTTTTGTTAGTTGGGAATCCTATTTAATTAGGAAGAAAGACAACAAGGAATTGCTATTAAGGGGATTGATTGAACTAGACATAATATCAAGAATAAAATAAGATTGCAGTGAAATATGGGAATCATTTCTAAATTAGATTGAGAATAAAGAGTAAATGCAGAAATATCAGATCATCAAATGCTTGAAGCAAATGCCCAGAGATCATCTAGTCATAAAACAAAAATGATTGAAAAATGGCACTCTCTCTCTCTCTCTCTCTTCCCCTTTCCTGGCTAATATAGTTAAAAAAAATCCATCTTTCTCCTCTGGCTGCTTCACACAATTTCAGCAACACAAAGCAGCCATCAACCTGGTTTAACTGGCTATGTATGCCTGTTTTGTGTCACTGTAGTAACACAAAGTAGCCAGAGTATACAAGTGAAACCAGCCAATTTGTACTTTATGATGTTACGTGTTATTTGTTAAAATGTTTAATTTAGCTTAAAAAGGCAATCTCCATTATATTACTTGGCACACTGGTACTACTGAAATTAAAAGCACCCTCTTAAAATACATTTATGAGTCTTTATCCTTCTGCTGCTATATACAGAAATCAAACATACTTGGATTACAAAACAGTGTCACCAGTACCTTGTGCTCCACTAACTCATAATTAGCGTTCAGAGTCCCAGGATTGGTCCTGCTATCAGTTTTACATAGTGGGAATAAAGTGTGTGTCTGTGTGTGAGGCGAGGGGGGGAGGGCGGGGGGGTATTGGGGGGATTTAAAGGCTTAGCATTCAGTTTGGAAAGCTATCTAAAAATTTCAATACTTGTTAGAACCTCTTAAGTGGAGGTTCTTAAGGGTTGGAAATCTAATTTCTGGTGAAATTTCGGGCCCTCCCTCTTCCAGTTGTACCAAAAATACTATAAGTACAGAGCTAGATTTTGGGTCTTGACAAATGCACATAAGCCTTATTGATTAGTTGGACCAGGAAACAAAGGAGAATCTCAAATTCCATTTTAAGGAAGAATGGGTTTCTAGACTTGAAAATGTGAACTGGCAGAAACCAATAACTAGCACTGAAAGGGGAAAGCCTCTGTGTGATCCATTTCTGAAACAGGAGGCCACATAAAAGAGGAAAACTAAAGATGTCCAATTGCCCCCAGGCGCCCCACACACACACACTATGTACAGTGAGTTTATACTGAGTAATATCCCAACGACTCTTTTGGGTAAACATCTCCAAAGCCCTTAGGTTGAAGTTGTGCACAATAGCATGATAATGGACAGGAATGGGTTCCATTTGGGAGGGTAAAATTAGCAAAAGAAGAAGGGATGGGGAGAACAGTTTTTATGAACATTTCAGGACCCTAAAGATTTTAAATTTGGTTTTGGAAAAAAAAAAAGAAAGGGCACATTTCCATGATTGATTTGTCTGTCCCTAGTATAATGCAAGAATTCTTTGTTACTGTTATGTCCTAAAGGAAAAAATGTTTTTACATTTTGAAATGCAGCAGACTCCATTTCTATAAATATGAGATATTCCATTGGCTAAAGCTTGATCTACTGAGTACAGGTTTGGTATATGCTACTACATCACTACTCCAATATTCACTGTAAAGTTCCAGTAGGCCTCAAAATATTTGTTATTGATGTAAGCACATTAAACACAGTTAGACCACTACGTAAAACTTTGGTGGAAAATTCTGCCATAATAAATTACTAAATGAACAGTAATCAAGTAGTTGAAATATTCACACAATAATCAGCTTTCTAATTCACCGTAATTGCTGAAAACATTATCACTAAGTGCAGTGTTTATTGAAACTAGTACAGGAAACCTATTTCTGCTGAGTCTCATCTATGTGAAAATTAGAGAAAATTACATTAAAACACAAGTGATCTCTTCAGCATATAGAGAATGTACATACTCAACTTTTTCAGAAGTGCACTCCTATATTGTACAGATTGTTGTGTAGATTACGGTGGCTATTTCAAATGGATTACTTCAGAGATAAAACTTAATTGGCATCAAGGAGCAAGCACAGATGGACAATATAATAACTACTAGTTGTGTTTGTTTCACAGTATACACTGGCGTTCAGGGCAAGAGTTCATTTAAGATAGTAATTAATATGTCTAGCTAATTAAATGAAACCAAAGGGGAAAAAAATCTCAGTACACCACAGAACATTGTTATTTTAACACAACACCCTATTGAACTTTACATTTAGAGCACATTACAACTGATACAGATTTAGTATGAAGTTTCTGCTGTAGAGATCAGTTGGCTATGTAGAACCAAAATAGGGCAAATGTGGTCCACCTAGCTATGCCAAGGAGGTTGACAAAAACAGATGCCAGGGAAGTCAAAGAATAGAAAACCTCTAACCGCAAACAAAAAGTAACAATTAAACACGCATTGATTAATTAGCTCTGCTAATTATTCATGATAGTGAAAGGAAATCCTAACCGTGCGTGAAATTCCAGATGGTCCTGTGGAGTTTGTCAGCAGCCCATTTTGAGAGTTGAAACCCAGTAAAAAGAAATAAAGCACTAGAAGAAAAGGAAAATCAGGGGATGGAATAGGGATGTTTAAGAGCTTTGTATGGAACCCTGGGCCCACCCAAAGTCTGAATGAGTACATGATGCAAAAGCTATCTGAAACCTCTCTATAGGCTTGGGATAGACTCCAACACTTAAGATGGTGCTATTTGCACAGACTTAGTGCTCGTCCTCTAACAGCCACTCACAGTACTCCTCCACCTTTCACCTTTATTTGAAGAGCTAGGCCTAGCGCCTCCCACAGTACTAAATCTAGGCCCATAGTGTCTTCAAGGGATCTCCCTAGCAATCACTGTCTTCAATGTCTAGTGAGAACATGGCCTGCTGCTTTTAATCCATAGAGGATCATAGAAGGGCCAGTCATACTGGTGTAATCTCACAAATCCAGCTGCAGGCAATGCAGCCTCCCAGCACACACTGTGGAAAAGAAAGCTACTAACCGCAGGAGTAAGCCTCTCAGCTTCCTTATAACAGCTGTTCTAGTCTATCCAAGTTTTTAAACTGCAACCATTACTAAAGGCCAAATAATGCCAGTTAAGATATATGTAGGCTAAATGTGAACAAGATGTTCTGATTGGATGTAGGTTATAGCAGTGGTTCTGAACAAGAGATATGCAGAAGTCTTCCAAGGGATACATAACTCATCCAGATGTTTGCCTAGTTTTACATAGATAAAAGCACTAGCAAAGTCAGTACAAACTAAAATTTCATACGACTTGTTTATGCTGCTCTATAGCGTATACACAGAAATGTAAGTACCATATTTAAATTCCAGTTGATTTATTTTATAATTATATGGTAATGAGAAAGCCATTTTTCAATAGTAACAGTATGCTGAGACACTTTTTTTATGACTAATTTTGTGAACTAGTTTTTAAGGGCGATGAAACTTGGGGTACATAAGATAAATCAGACTCCTGAAAAGGGTACAGTAGCCTGGAAAGGTTGAGAGCCACTGGATTATAGTGTAATCAAATGAGTGCCAAGGGATGGATCTATGGAAGAAAAAAATAAATGAGTGGAAGCACAGTTAGAGAAGTGTATTTCCTCTTTCCCTATGGAGAGGGCATGTAAAACACACTGTAACCACAGGAAAACAACAATAATGATAGCAAAAAGAACTAAAGTATCATTTCAGTGGCTGAATGCTACAGCCAGAGGAATAAGCATATAGTTATAGAGAACAAAGAGGAGAAACAGAATGGATTTGGGTAAAGAAGAGTTAAGAAATGAGTAAAAGGGAAGAATGCCCACTGCTCAGGCAAGGCTTATTCTCTTTAACTGAAAGTAAATAACAGAGGATGGTAACCAGAAGCAACCTCTAGATCTTGGAACTAGCTATTTTCCCCAGCAAAGTCACAAACCACCATAACCAAGACAACAATCATCTCATTTTTCTTACAGTGCTGAAGTGCACATCTAATTAACACTGATGAGAATAACAAAGGTAAAAATTACTCCATTATCTGTAAATTTCCCCTTTTTGAAGAGGGCACCTGCTGTTCCATGATCCATTACAACAGAGTTATTTCTCCTTATCTTCCAAGCACTGAGGCTTCGCTCAAAAACAAAACCCTCTCTAGCCTCTCCATGTAGGCGGAGGTCTCCCATCCACACCTCTCTTTCCCTTATCCTTCAGGGGTGCTTTTTAGGCTATGGTATTCAAAGGCAACTTATTAAAGACCTGAACAAGTCACCTCAGAAATGATGGAGCAACGCCTAAACTACTCGACTTCACAGCTGTAAAGTCTGTGATGTTTCTGCAGCTCCAGCTGTTGCTCTCGCCTCACTTTATGACCTGCACCTTGAAGAGACAGGAAAATGCCTTAAAAAATTATAGCAGCAGGTAATGATAAGAAGAGGTATAAAACAGAGCTGAGCATGGGTTAGGTCACATTAACATAAGGGAAGCCAAAACAGAGAATACAAGGTCTAATGGCACTGTTAGGCTACCAGTATGGACTTAATCAGTCTGGCACACCCAGCAAAAAAGAAAAGTCAGAGAAAGAAGTGGTAAAATGGAGAGCTAGATTAGGCCACAGGGGGCGCACACACATGCATGCATACACACGAGGGAAACATAATTAATTGACATTAACAGGCTGGCAGTCTGGGCCAGACCAGTCTACTGACTCAGTGCAGAAAAGGCAGTGGAAGAAGTGGTTAAATTAAAAAAAAAAAAAAAGGTAAAATGGCAGGTTAGACAATGCCACACAAACCCATATGTGAGGGAGATGAGAGAACAGAACCCTCAGGCTTCCCTGATGTAATTGCAGGTGGTACCATATAGGGGAATCTGAGCCATTTGAGAGAAAGTGTGTTATTAAATAAATTGATATATCAGTACCAGGGTGAATCGGAATTTCCCTCGGAAAGAGGAGAGCTGACAGAATCATTGAGGGGCTTGGGTTTCAAGATACCAATCACAACAGTGATAGCTATTGTTCTTCCTAGCATAATTGGGACAAAAATACCTGGTTATTGTGGCACTCTGAAAGAGGCAGAGGGTCCTGCACTGAGGGTTATTTCTGTCGCTTTGACTCACTAGCTTCTTGGAGAGACTCCTGAATACCATATTTCACTCCTGTTGGAACAGGAAAAAAACAGACCAAGGACCTCTGGATTTTTGCTTTCAAAGTGTCAGGTCCTGCTACTGAAATTCTGTCTCAACCACTTAAGTCTTGCCTGTCACGTTGTTTAGAGTGGGGGAGTTGGTGCATTATGATACAGGAGCAGGAACCCCTTTAATTTTCGCTGAGGCTGCTACGCTGCCATTTTGTCTCCTCAAATATTGATTTTCTGAAAACTCCTGTTCTCAAAAATCCCCTCCCTTTCAGGGAGCATTGAGGAGAGTGAGACAAGAGTAAAAAAAGCTCCTGCCTCGAGACAGAAGAGAGGTCAAGAGAAACCTCCTCATTCAAGCAGAGATGAGACACTGGGAAGTTAGAGACAGTTTCCTGAACAGTTCCACCTGCTGACACTACATTGTGAAGATAGAGAGAAGAATTTAAAAGCAAAATTTAATAAAAAAGAGGAGCCTCTATGTTTGAAAGACAAGGAGGAATAACCCAACTGAAATAGATGTCAGAGCACCAGGTGCCCATAAGAAAGGGTTTGCAAGGGTTATAACAATATTGGCAACCGTTACTAAAATCTGTATCGTCATTGAAGAAGTAGGCTAAATTATATGTAATGGAAGTTGTTTCTTTGGCTTCTCTACCAAAAGATATGTCAACACTTGGAGCTAGGGGTGTGACTAGCAGCTCAAGGAGACATACTCCTGCTACTTTCATCAAGCTAGCACACTAAAAATAGACTGTAGCCGTGACAGTGCAATGGGCTAGACATCCCTAGTACGTGCCTAGGGACTTTGGCTATGTACACCTAACGGCAGCAAATTCCCCACTGTCAGATCAATTTTTCCGGATTGATTGAGTGAAGACACGCTCAATAAATCCAGAAGTCCATCTATTAAAACCACCTCCAAAAACAACATAATACTGTGTCGACAGGAACACATTTCCCATCACATAGCACAGTAGAGACGGTGCGCTAAAGGGAAGTAACGAAGTCGACGGGAGTTACAAGCAATTCTGCGTAGCTTGCGTAACTCCCGTCGACTGCTGCCAAATTTTGCCAGCAGTGTAGACCTGCCCTCATACGTGTACATACTCAGGGCAGCTAGCTCCTCCCGTTCCTTGCACCACTGCCACTATATTCTATTTTTAGCATGCTAGCTGTATGGGTGCTATGTCCTAACGTGGCCATGTCTCCTCATGCTGGGAATCACACACCAAGCTCCAACTATGAACACACCCAAAGAGTACTAAACCAGTGGTCCACGAAAGCGTGGTTGGACATTGTCCAGTCAGTGGTACTGTATTTTAGATTGAAGATAAAAATCAATTTCCTTGACCACTTGTGATAAGGACATTTTGCAAGCATAAGGGTATTAGCCCCACGATTCTCACTGAAATCAATTTGGGTAATAACATTCTGCCACCCTGTAGTCTTCCTGAACTACTAAGTAGAGTTCAGGTATGCTCTTAAACAGCTGATGTGCTCTGTTCTCGAAGTGGCTGCATTTCAGATATGGGGAGGGTGAAATCTTTCATATAGAGTTTGGGCAGTGATTTGGATTAAAAGCACGATAAAATAATAAAGTCATAGCTGGAATCACAGGCAAAGGAGGTACTGTGAATGAACTTGTATTGCAGTCATGAGCACATACCATGTAGATGACAAAGCACAATAGTTCAAGCACTGCCCATAACTGCAATGCACAGAGAACCAATTTTCAAGAATAAAAGTTACAAATCTACGTGCAGAATTTTAATATGCAGAATAAAATGTATGAATACAATTTTTAAGAATTAAAACAAAAACTTAGAGATAAAGATAGATGCAGAGAGAAAACTGGAACCTCACTTAAAATGCTGTGTGTGTGACAGGGTGTGTAACATTAACAATAAAATATTACTGACAGATATACATTTTAAGAATCTCAAGAGCCTCTTACATAGCATCTCAAATCTTGCAATGATTTTGATTTGACTAGTCCTTTTTAAAATCACTTTATGTCCTTCATTGCCAGAAAAGAGGAAGGGTTTTAGAAACATAACAGCCATACTGGTTAGACCAATACCAATGGTCTTTCTAGCCCAGTATCCTGTCTTCCAACAGTGGCCAGTGTCAGATGTGTTAGAAGGAACAAAGAGAACAGGGCAATTTTCAAGTGTTTCATAGCTTCTGGCAGTCAGAGCTTTAGGGATATCCAGAGCATAGGGTTGCATCCCTTACCATCTTGGCTAATAGCCACTGATGGACCTATCCTCCAGGAACTTATCTAACTTATTTTTAACCTAGTTATACAACATCCTTCATCACAACATCCACCGTCAATGAGTTCCACAGATTGACAGTGCACTGTGTAAAGTAGTACTTCCTTTTTTTTGTTTTAAACCTACTGCCTATTAATTTCATTGGGTGAACCCTGATTTGTGTGATGTTATATTTCTGTGTGATATTATAAGGATGACTGGTAACCCTATGTACCTGAATAGGACTTTTTTTCCTTTGACTGTTTCTCTTCAGTTCCTTTCTATACTTTATCAACTTCTATCCTCTCCTCTTTACTACGATATAGAGCATCTCCTTTAATAAATAAATAAATAACTAAACAAATAAATAAAGGGATGTCTCTATCTGAACCATGTTTTTCTCTGCACCTGTCAGCATCCCCCTAGCCCTTAATTTAAAAGGAAGTATTAATTTCAGTAATGTGCAGCAAAGGGATTTGTTTAATTCTAGAGACACACTTACTAGGCCAAATTGTCTTCTCACTTAACGCAGTAGAACACCCTATTGAATTCAATTAATTCACTAATTAAGTTTTAGAAAATACAGAATCATTATAGCATATAGTATGCTACCTTCTTTTCAAGCTGATGAATGTAGTTGTGTGTCAAGAAACAAAAAAATTTGAAGAATATTGTGAAAAGTTCAGTGAGAATAAGACATACTTGGAATTCAAATGTGAAAAAGCTAAAGATTGTGTGACCATAGCTAAACTCCATCAGGCACATGTTCTGAACTGTTCCATAGGGGATGCACACAAAATCCTCTTGTAACACATTTTCCCCTACGTGTCTATTCCCTGCATTATTTGAAATTATATCCTCCTAGGAAATATGGACATAGATAAGCACATTATGTAGGACGTAATGGAAACTAATGTAATCCAATTATTCTAGCAAAAACTTAGACACTTATCTTCCAAAAAACATTAAAAACAGACAGCCTAAGAAAGAAATGGAAAACTGACCTTTTATCTTTTTTTTTTCCTGGACAATTTCAAGTATTAGAAAAATCTAGGGTTGACTAGCCAAGTTTGTAGGCAAATCTGAGACTCATTGGGCCCAAACACATTATATTAAGTGGCATGCAGCAGGCTAGACTCCTTACATACAGATTCCCTTACCAATGTCTAAGCAAAGGAGACCAAGCTGGTGTAATTTACTAATCAAGTTGCTAAAGAAGAAATTCAAGTAGGGAATGATGGACTTTTCTTTATACATTATTACACCAGAAAGTATCAAATGGAAAAGCACAAAACCCAAGTAATGTTCCCATTGTAAATTGATAACAGGGGCTGTATCTAGTTCCCTCATGGTTGTCAGGGGAAATGGACTGCTAGCCTGTTGAGTAGGCCTTTAAAACAGAAATTCTGAAAGGCTACCAGAGGTTGTTATGATAATGAGCTCTTAGTAAACAAATAAGGTTTATCAATCCACAAGAAAATTATACTAATTTGTTCATCCTCTTCAGATTTTGGTCAAATCAGTATTTTGATAATTGATTTCCTAATATGTCAATCCCTAAAATTGTGGACTAGCAATTCACTTAAATCCAACTTTTTTGATTGAATTTAAATTGGTTTTTGTAAAAAAATAAATGCATATCCAGGGGTGGGGTTAACTGCTTACTAAGTCAGACATATGTCATTATCCATGTTTTAAAAAAAAACGCTGTATTCAGCACTTTAGGAAATTACTGTGGGAATATCAGATGTTACAAGATGTCATGTTTTGAATAATTACTGTAGAATACTTTAGCACTTTTTGGTAAGGATGATGCTTCACGCTTAAGAAGCTCATGCTTACATAGAGGGTTGCACACTTTATTCCTTCTTTAGGCTAAGTGCATTGCACACACCAGGAGCCTTTTGCATTCCTCCATTCCCAATCACAAATTGCTTGTGAGCCAGATTCTAATCCCCCTTCATTTCAGGGACTACTTGCAACCCCCACCTCTCCCTCAGACTAGGAGCTTTGTCTCCCTCACATTCTTCCCTGCATCCAGGGCTCTATGAATTCTCCCTCCCTCCCTCCGTTATCCTCTCTGCCATATGCTAGGAGCTCTGTGGGACCCCCATATCCCCTTCCTCCAGTACCACTCTGCCCTATTCCCTCTTTGCACATCCACATTACTCTCCCTTCTCTCCCACACTCCAATTCTTATTTTTCATTTAATCTGGGAAACACATCATTCAGGTTTCAACATTTTAAACTACATTGGGAGAATGGGCGGAGCTGGGGAGAGGGGAGTGTTTTGCTTGATAGCAGCTATTAACATCTTCTATCAGTTCTTTGATCTATAGACAATTACAGAGGTGGTCAAACAGCTGGGTCTGCTAACCAGATTGTGTGAACACCACTGATTCTGAGCATATATACACAATAGATTTTTAATATGCTGAAAATCCAATAAAATCCTTTATATTGTTCTTTGTACATTGAACAAACATTCTGAAGCATGGTTTTGCATTTCTTATACAATGGAAGGAGTAAAACCTGCCAATACATTAGATCTGATTAGCATATGAGAACAGTGCATAAGTATCTACATTAATCACAATCAGTCTTTCATCACATGATATATCGCCTTATCCTAATTAACATTACGGGACAAATTCATCTGGAATGATTTGAAAGGATAAATTAAATTATACCTTTTTGGGTCTAGAGACAAACGTTTATGCCATAATCTTATCACAGTTCAGTAACCTACAGAAAATGGGGGGAAAGAGTAGCATATTTATTTACAGAGAATGCTCACATAGGCATAAGAGGATGTACATGGCCCCCCACACATTACAGGCAACTGACTGTTCAGTTGCAAAGAGTGACCCTTGTACACTAGAAGCAGCATCATATGAAGACCATAGACCCACATTCTCTGGGTGCAGAGTTTACTCCAGTAGATTAGGCAATGGATTCAGCCACCAGCTCTGTGGATTTTGAGTGAGTTTGTAGGTATTCAGGACCAGTAGAGGCTGCCTTCAGAGCCCTGCTATCCACTGCATCAGAAACCTTCCCATCTTCCACACCATCAGAGAGGAAAATGGTTTAAATTAATGCTGGCATAGTGCTGGGGGGAGGCGATTATGTCCCACTGCCAAGCACAGTGTGGCGCCCATTGAACAGAGCACATACGCAGTCCCTGACTTGATAGGCAAAATGAGTGTGTTTTTCAATTTTTTTGTCACTCAGTCAAGTTAGCTTAATATGATTGAAAAGCAATATCAAGATGCAGGCTAACATACTTGAAGCCATGTTAACTGGCAGTCTTTAAGCCTAGTGGGGTGCCTAACCTAAAGCACTGGGAACTATCAGGGTTTCAAATGAGTCAACATGTATTCTGACAGCGCTTTTCAATTATTTTAAGGTAACTTAACTGAGCCAACATAACTGAAAATTGGCTGTCAAGATCAAGTCGCAGAGGCTTCTGCAAGAGAAGAAAAGCCATTGAGGCAGCAGCTCATTCTGCCATGCCCACCAGCAGAGACATGCAGATGCAGGCCCTTCTGTCCGAGGAAATTAAAGAGAAAATAAAGTCGTAATAAAGGTGCCACAAGCACCACTGCACATACCTTTATAAACAAACTACAGGATTCTACAGTGAAGGTCCAAAACTCTGCACCTTACAATAGTGTTACAGCTATACAGCTATGGTTGTACAACCCTGAATGTGACATCTATGTTAGAAAATGTATAACGCAATGTACAACATTGAACACATCCACAGATATTTAACAAGAGGGGTTGCCTTTTTTTTTTTTTTTTTTTTTTTTAAATAAAAATGGTTTCCAATAGCAAATATTGCAAATTTTTTTTCCTGTTCTGGGATTGCGTCTGACCCAGCTCCAGCATTTACACAGACCAAGGATGAACTTAGTTGTTATGATCTCCTCATTAAATCAACTTTGCTCATTAAACTAATCATCTCATTCTTCAGTTCAGTGCTACTTATATGAAGGATTTTTTGAAAAATTATCACAACTTTTACAGGATAGATGCTAGTGCTTCATATCCAACATTTTGTCAATTAAATCTTTTTTCTCACGGATAATAAATAAATGTATTTGTGGAGTGAGGATGTTATTTACATCATCATTCATGGAATCACGATCACAAGAAGATTTTATCTGGTACATTTGATCAAAAACAAAATTTTGGGAGTGGCAGAAGAATCTTCTTCCCTCCTGTGTCCTGTACTGCAAAGAATTATTGCTACTACTAACCTATCAAAATGGTTGACAGTCAGAGTACAGCTTCAGGATCCATTCTGCATTATTACTGGTGAAAAGGGAATGGCATCTCAGCTAGATAAAAGTGGCATACATTAAGAATCACAATATTTTACTTTGCTTCTTTCAAACAGTCCTCATTTTGCCACTCCAAAACATTGTTCCATGATAGTTTTTCCAACTTTTTGAGCTTCTTTTTTATTTCTTTAGATTTTCTTGATCCTATAAAGGTTTCTTAGTTACTTTGGCTTCTTTGAAAATGTTATCCATAACCATTTTCCATTATTTTCCACAAAAATGCATAGGAGGTGAAATAACTAATGCTTCTGTGCTAAGCAGAATGAAATCAATTTCTTAGTCTTTATGAGCACAGGCAAGTCATCTTAGAACATTCAAAAAGCTTGAACCCCAGCAAAGTGGGAATGTCAATGAATATTTCAAGGAAAAGAAATACAATTTAAAAAAAAAATTTTTTTTCCTTGCTACCATTTTAAAACCATTTTTTCCCATTTTTTAATCAGAGAAAAAAGGACCTGTTTATATGGAGAAAAGTGATACACATTGTGAGGGAGACTAGCCCACCTACCCATTAAGCCTTGAAGTGGGTAATCCACTATTTCAATGACACAGCAAGGAGAAAATATATCCTGAAAAGGCTAAAGTTATACAAGTATCACTTTATTAAACATATGGAGGTTAATACAAAAATATTGTTTGGAAACTATTGACAGGATCCCATTTCTCTTCATAAACTTTTATACCATGGGTATTTCAATACTAGATTAGGTCCCATTTCTGGAGCATATGCTTTTCAGCCAAGAATTTCCCTGGTGCAGGAAGCATTGTACTCCAGCTATTCTGGATTACCCTTTGGACTCGCAGGCAGCTGGGGGAAGATACAGTAAGCTTGAGCAGCCTCAGGGTGGCTCAGACAAACTGGGGGCTGCCAGGCCCAGAATTTAGGAGTTGCAAGTATAGTTTTTAAGGCTTCTGAGAGGCTCAGCTCAGAACTGGGGGCCTTGAACTCTAACATAGTTGTGAAACTTTCCATTCTATATATAGAGAGAACCACAAATACTAGGTAAATATTGCAGTCCATGTCCATTTTCATGTAGCCTCTCCAGAAAAAAAAAATGTTTACCATGCATGGCATAGCAGCTACTAGTAACAGTTTTCAGTAGACTCATTAACACATACCAGTTTGAGCATGCGGATATAGGGATGGGCTGCTCTTTGATGCACTTTCAAGAGTGCCAAGAACCAGCATTCCCTGGTTTGTTTTACATGGCAGGGAGAAAAGGATGTTGGATATTTTCAAATAAGATACATGAGCCTGTTGTGTAGTTAGAGCCCTGTTTAAAAAGTTTGTGAGGACGACTAACCATTATCAATCAGAGACAGGTGGGAAGTTTAATCATTTGTATACTAAGTGAGGTTTAAATACACAATTAGCACCTACTAATATATTCTAAATACAGGGAGAAATCTGCATTGTCTGCTGTGTTTTCTAAAACCCCATAGAATCTGCTTTCTTAGTCACACTGTCCTCACCATTTACAGTATATTGCATTTTCCCACCTTCAAAGAGTCCAATATTCAAGACACTATTAGCTTCTGAATGTGGGTGAGTGCTCGATTCCCAGTGACTATAGTGAGGGTTAGAGTGCTCAACAACTCTCAGAGTTCTTAGCATTTTACAGGATCAGGGCCTAAACCACTGAGCCGTGCAAAACCTTTTGATGTTAGTAAGGATTATCCTATTTTATGGATAGTAATACTGAGGCAGATAAACTAGGTAACTTACCCAATGCCATGGGAGTCAATGTGACAGCCAGGTTTAGAACTCCAAACACAGGATGATCTCCCTTCCTTACTCCCAACATGCATGATAAAAAACACAAAAAGTGTTAATCTAAATCAAACTTTTATGGCTTTGTATTAATGAATGTCAGTTTACATAAAATCATAGGATTATAAAAAGAAAAAAATTGAAGTGATGATTGCATGTAATTCCCCATCTACCCCTTGTTGCATGGATTACATATATTTACAGATGCATATCCCTCAACATGTCAAAAAAGCAAAAGGACATTGAAAATCAAGAGCATTTCAGATGGCAGAATAAAGTTACTGAAATAGTCAAGCATGCTGAAGTGCATTCATTAGATCTATAAATATATCTTCATACATTTCAGCATCTAAGAGTTATGTGTTGGTAGGGCAGCCTGACAATTCACCACATGGATAAGTGAAAGATACAGAATACCACAAGCACAAAACAGAAAAAAAATCAATGACATACTGTTACTAATAGTTGCCCATTGGATTTCATGACCATTCACAAAATACACTTCAGGGTGTGGAGAAATTTGTAGAAAGGAAAGGTAGGAAGGACTGACATGTTAATATCTTGATGTTAAGGTAGTGTTAACATCTCTAAGGAACTCTGTAGTAGCTAGTGCGGCGAGGTTCGAGTAGCTAGTGTTCTGCCCCTCCGTGGGTCCTGCGCCCTTTTTGGCTATGCTGGTGGTATGGCTGGGTGGGAGCAGGGGGGCCCAGTCCCACCCTCCACCCTAGGCCCCTGTGAGGAGTAACCTCAAACTGCTTAGTCCATGAGAGCTACTACCTCCTCTGGATCGCCTGTCCTTGGCCCCACTGCTCATGATCCACTTCCTGGAACTGGGGCAAGCATTTTCCCCCCCCTCCTCGCCGTGGATCTCTCTGTCCCTGTGATTCTCCCCTGTTTGGGTGAGGTCACTCCACCTCAACTCTGTTACTCAGTTGTCTGGCAGCCGGGTCCTCCTTCAGGCCTCTGTGCCTATGACCCTTGGCCCTTCCCGGACAGGCTTCTCCTTAACTCCTGTACCTTTGGGGTTGTGGTAGCAACCACAATCGCTTCAGCTCTGTAGCAGCTCCGCTCCGCTTCGCTCCTCCTAACTCCTTTTCAGCTGCCCCATCTGCCTGACAGGGAGGCTTTTAACTGCTGGGGCAAGCTCCTTAATTGGCCTCAGCTGGCCTAGTTGCTCTGGAATAACCCCCAGCTGAATCACCCAGGGAACAAGGATTTGTTGATCCTGAGGCTAATATATATATATACCCTCCAACACTCTCCTATAACCATCAGGTCTGGCCCTGACACACATCTTTCCCCTCTCCCCCCTGTTCAATCCCACCAGGTTGGGCAACTTGGGACGTCATGCAGTGAACCCAGGACAGGCCATCCACATTTCCATGGTGACTTCCAGCTCTGTGTTGTATTGTTAATCGGAAGGGCTGGAGGGACAAGAACCACCTGGTCACCTGTGCATTTTTTTCCTTGTTCCCTTGCATCCACTGGAGGGGCACATGATCAGTCACAAGGGTAAAGTGGCGTCCCAACAGGTAAAAACGGAGGGCTTCCACAGCCCACTTGACGGCGAGACACTCCCTTTCTACGACTGCATATCTCTGCTCTCTCAGGAGAAGTTTCCTGCTGAGGTACATTATCGGGTGTTCCTCGTCTCCTACCATCTGTGACAGGACCACCACCAAACCTACTTCGGAGGCATCGGTCTGCAATATAAATTCTTTTGTGAAGTCAGGGCCAAAGAGTATGGGGTCACTGCAGAGGGCTGTCCGTAAGTCTCTGAAGGCTTCTTCCGCCACGGGGGTCCATCGCACCATGTCTGGGCCTCGGGCCTTTATCAGGTCCATCAGGGGACTGGCTCTGGAGGCGAAATAGGGGATAAACCGCCGGTCGTTCCCCACCACCCCTAAGAAGGCCTGGACCTGCTTCTTTCGGTTAGGCCAAGGCCAATTCTGGATTGCTTCCAGCTTGCTTAGTTGAGGCCGTACCATACCCCTCCCTACAACATATCCGAGGTATCTAGCCTCAGCAAGACCTATGGCACACTTGGCGGGATTTGCGGTGAGGCCGGCCTGCCTCATGGTGTTAAATACCCCTTCCAACTTCCTCAGGTGGGTTTCCCGGTCTGGGGTGTGGATGACCACATTGTTCAGGTATGAGGCAGCATATTTGGCATGGGGCCGTAGCAGCTTATCCATTAGGCACTGGAAGGTGGCCGGGGCCCCATGTAGTCCGAAGTGTATTGGAACAGCTTATCTGGTGCGGAGAAAGCAATCTTTTCCTTTGCCTCCTTAGCTCGAGGGATTTGCCAATACCACTTGGTCAAATTGAGAGTGGTCAAATCAAGGCCTTGCCCAATCGGTCCACGAGTTCATCTATATGGGGCATGCGGTATGCATTGAACTGAGAAACCTCATTCAGGTTGGCAAAAGTCATTGTAGAACCTCGTAGTGCCATCGGGCTTAGGCACCAGCATTATTGGGCTATGAGATTCTTCTATGACCCCCAGCTCCAACATATTTTCTACCTCAGCCTTAATTTCCTTCCTCTTAGCCTCCAGAACTGTATAAGGCCTCATCATGACCCTGGCCCTGGGGGTTGTGATGATCTGATGAAAAACCTCCATTGTTCGACCCAGCTTAGTCGCAAAGACATCTTGGTTCTGATCTACTATCTCTGATGTTTCACCGTTTTGATTTGGTGTTAGGTCAGGGGATATCCTGACTTGCTTGAGTGATTCTACTTCCTGGGGTAGGGTCATACATACTTCTCGGGCCTTCCAGGGCTTCAATAAGGTGATATGGTAGACTTGCTCTTGCTTGCGGTGCCCCGGTTGTCGTACTTTATAGTTGGTTTCCCCCACGGGCTCAATCACTTCATAGGGCCCCTGCCACTGGGCCAGTATCTTACTTTTGGCAGTGGGTACCAGTATCATCACCTGGTCTCCTGGCTGAAATCATCGAACCGCTGCTTGGCGGTTATAGTGGACCCGCTGGGCTCCCTGGGCTCTCTCTAAATGTTCCCATACAATGGGAGTGACTCGGGCTATCCAGTCCCTCATTGGAAGCACATGGGGCGGGCTCCCCCTCCCAAATTTCCCTGGTGATGTCCAGGATGCCCTGGGAGTGGCGTCCGTATAGTAGCTCAAAAGGGGAGAACCCTGTGGAGGCCTGGGGAACCTCCTGGATGGCGAACATGAGGTACAGCAGCAAGGCATCCCAGTCCTTCCCATCTTGATTCACCACCTTCTTTATCATAGCCTTGAGAGTCCTATTGAACCTTTCCACAAGGCCGTCTGTCTGAGGATGGTAAACGGAGGTTCGTAGGGTCCATACATGTAGCAGAGTGCATAAGTCCTTCATCAGTTTGGATATAAACAGGGTCCCCTGGTCTGTCAATATTTCCTTGGGTAGCCTCACCTGGGCAAAAATCTTCACCAACTCAGTCGCAATCACCTTAGAGGTAGTATTCCTCAGGGAAACGGCTTCCGGATACCTGGTAGCATAGTCGAGGACGACGAATATGTGCTGGTGTCCCCGGGTCATCTTTTCCAAGGGACCCACTAGATCCATGGCGATCCATTCAAACAGGAATTCGATGATGGTGAGGGGCACTAAAGGGGTCCTGAAGTGGAGCTGGGGACCGTGTAGCTGGCACCTGGGGCAGCTCACACAATAGCTCCAAACCTCTTCATGTACACCTGGCCAAAAGAACCTCCTCAGGATCCGGGCCAGGGTTTTTTTTATGCCTAAGTGTCCTCCAAAGAGGGGGCTGTGGGCCGAGTTCCGCATGGCCCTTTGGTGCTTCCGGGGCCCAATACAGCAAGTCCCTCTTCATCATAAGATATGGCCCTGGACTCCAAGTTTTTCCTTTTATGGGCACTCCATCTATCTCTGCCACTTCCACTCGGGCATTGTCATATCTTGGTTCCTCGGCCTGATCTCGGCCGAAGTTCTCTCATACCAGGCTTAGCTGTCCAAGCTCAGGTGGGCCCATCTCCACCCCTTCCTCCTGGTTGGGGAGACCTGGCTCGGAGCCTGCTTCGGGTCCTTCGTCTCTCGGGGCAGCTTCTTTAACTGCGGCCCAGGTCTGCTTACCTACCATGGCGGGTTTTAAGCCCTAGGTCAAAATCCTGGTACCCAGAGCCTTAGCTGCCCTCCTTTCCGCCTTGGTCTTTCGGTCCTTCCCAGGGGCCGGGAATAGATCCTGGGCGATCTCAGAGAATATTGGGGGGGTGGCTATTGAGGGGAGCTAGCCCAGTAGTTTCAGGGTCCTCCCCTTCACCTGAGCCCTCCAGGGGAAGCTCTGTAGCAGCTCTGCTCCTCCTTTTAACTCCCTTTCAGCTGCCCCTATCTGCCTGACAGGGAGGCTTTTAACTGCTGGGGTAAGCTCCTTAATTGGTCTCACCTGGCCTAATTGGACTAATTGCTCTGGAGTAACTCCAGCTGAATCACCCAGGGAACAAGTATTTGTTGATCCAGGGGCTAAAGATCTGAGTCTCTACCTCTCCAGAGAGAAGGAAGATTTCAACACAGCTGGCTGCAGGGTGGCTGGGGGGGGGGAGAGAAGGTTTAACTTTACACAGCATGGGCTAAGATGTCGTCTTGCACAAGACTGCTTAAAATCAAACTGGTTCTGAATCTGTTGCCTTTTCACAGACTTTAAAGCTGATTGTCTTTCCATTTATAGTCATTATGCCCTGTATAACTTAACTGAAATCAGTGCAGTTACACCTGATTTTTAAACTGGTGTAAGGGAGAGGACAAGTGGACCTCTTCTGTGTTCTATAGCTGTGGGGCAAAGGGACTCTGCTCTATGGACTCCATGCTAAGGTGTGATCCTGTAGCTTCAGAACCCTGGCAACACAGTCTCTAGCAGGAGTTCCCCTCTTGTTTAGGGGTTCCTTTCAATTCAAAGACAAAGCTGTCCCAGGGCCTACCTCTGGAATGAATATGTGGAAACTTCTTTTTAATGTTTTATTTTTAATTCTGCTGTTATGGAAATAATCCATTTGCAATTCTGTCTACAGACAGTGCCCCACCTGTGAAGCATGAATTGTCTTTCGTTGGATGTTTGGAAGAAATTCTCATGTGTATTTGTGCTTTTTTTGTTTTCCTCACTGGTACTTGATCAAATAAACTAGTACTTTCAAAAAACAAACAAACAAACAAAACACTCTCCTATAGCCATCAGGTCTGGCCCTGTCACACTAGAAACCCTACACTAAGTTCAAACAACAATTTTTTCTTCAGATTCATTACCCTAAAATTAGACAATACAATGATAAGTAACTCTGCTGCTGACATAGCACAATGGAAAGAAGTTTCTATCCAACATGCCCATTGTCTACAGAATTTTCAAAGAAAAACATGGTACTGCTGACTCATGCTATCCAGAGAGTAGGAATAGTTTAATCCTGATAGAAAGGAGTGAGTTTACTTCTGGGCCAGAACTGGTCCTGGAGGGATAAAACAGGAACAGACAATCTCAAGGAAAGATAGATTGAGGTTAAATTGTATTTTTTTGGTTTTGAGTTATCAACAGATCCAAATCCACAAAAGCAAGTGGAGTTTGGATACTAACTCAAACTCCACATGCTGCACTGAGAACAGGGTAGGATCTCAGATTCACACTGCTCCCTCTCAATATCCCAATGTTTCCCTGAAAATTACAAGTCCGAGTATACAATCCTCAGTACTGATTTAACTGTCCTGAACTCAGATCAAGCTGGAATATCATATCAGAGACATCAGTCTCCATAGATCATGCCAAACTGAGTCCCATGTTAAATATGATGGGAGCTGCAGGCTGCACTTTGTGTAGAAGACCAAAAACTTAATGTGATCCTCAGAATTCCCAGTCTCCTAAATTTTCAATGTCCCATGGAAGTAGTAGCATGACTTCTCCTAAATGTAAGGTATTTGCCGGCCTAAATTGTTACACAAATCTTTGCTAATTTTTTACATCTGGTCCAGGGGCATAAAGGACTTGTAAAGCTGATGGATCCAGTTAGCTGCGGATTCTGTCAGCCTGGGGCAGGGGAGATCCCAAGATGGCAAAGAACTGGCCAGGTTGGTTCTACATCATTACTTCATTCTCCCACTGTACGGGCAGCAATCAGAGCACCACTGTGTTTGGGTACTATTAAAGACAACTGAATATTAAGGCCCTAAAATTGACACCCTTCTCAAAACACAGCACAGGAAAAATTCTAGTAAAGTTTTTTTGTAATGATTCACAAACAAAACTGGACTTCAAATAAAAAAGGTCTTTAAAACCCAAATGTTGACACCAAAGGGTCATGTTTTCTATGACTCCCCCTCTCCCACAAAATAGATTAAGGAAGTATGATGATCTACACATACAAAACAGAATATTGAAATATAAAAAGGATTACTAATGGTAAAACTAAAAGCTTTGATAGCTATATTTTAATGGCTTATAACTATTGATAGTGAATGAGTTTAGAGGAGGTAACACTTATGCCAGAAAGGCCTTGGCCTAAGTGTGATTTTGCCTATTTTTCTTTAAATAGAATTTCTGATCTGCTTAAAATGATATTGCTGACATTAAAAAAGAAACATCTTGGAAGTTGACATCAAAAAGACATCTAACAAAGGGCCTTTTACTAGGAAAACACAGTATCGGGGGTGACACAAATATGAATAAAACACAAAACGGCAAAAATTCAGAAGTTGGGTAATCGAAGCTTGCACGTGTGCAATGTAAGGGGTATATAAAAACCAAAAAATTTGTGTTGTTAAAAGCTGACTGGATAAAGATTAAGTAATCTATAATATATGAAAGGTACAAAAGACTCAAGGGAACAAGGCCCAATTGGACAAACACCGGACCAGAAACTAAAGGACTGGGACTGAACTTAAGTGTCAGACCAAGGGAACAGAAGAAGCAGCATCCATCATGAAGTAGAGAAGGAGAACTTCCCAGTGCCCCAGAATGTGGTAACTTGGGCTTTTTAACTATTGAGTTTTCTGTCATTATCTGGCATAAAAATATGTTCAGACATGAAGTGACAATAATTCTGTATTAAAACTGTGTAAATTGAGTGGAGTTGCAACTCAGTTTCCCACTTGAGAACCCCCTACAATTTTCATCTTTCAAGCCCCAGCTCACTGAATGACAATTTGCGGCAAGCCAACTTCTATAGCTTGGAACAGTCTGGATGCTAAATTGCCCTGGGAGCTGTGCGAGCATAAAACTTGCCCCAGAATTGGGGAACAATAAATGGCTTTATGGCTCATCACCTTCAACAACTCCTTCCTCCCACTCTTTCCTAAAGCTGAGCTCACAGCATATTGGTTATAGCTAGAATGCTAACCCTACACCTTTAGCTAGCAATCCATTCACATTAGTCAACACAATCCACTGGCATGACTTCTGATTTACCAAAAATAAAACTACTGTATGTTAAGTAAGCACACTTGAATGATTAGACAATTTACAACTGTATGCTCTCTTCTAGAGCTACACAAGCTATTATATGTGTGTCATGTACGTGTTTGGAATATGGCTGAAAAGCAGAATTTTTTTTTAAATTGCATAAAACTGCATTATAATGAATAGCTGACAAGCTGAAGCAGAGCCTATCTTGACAGCCCTATGTGGCCTTGACCGTATCATTGCTAACCTACTTTTAGAGTTTACAAGGAATTTTGAAGCCATTCTACAGAACACTGTCAAATCTGGTCTTATTAACACTTCAATTTTTGCAGCTCATAGGTAATTATTGTTTGAAGCTCTATCATTCTTGCACTGTAAAATGCCAGAAAGAATGTTAATTGTGTGAATAGAATTGCAAATTATCTATGCCAGTAGATACTACTGGAAACATTGTGAATAAACACACATGGGAAAAGACAGGCATGTCATGTAATGCTCTGTTAGAATCTCGTT
This sequence comes from Emydura macquarii macquarii, assembly GCF_026122565.2. Taxonomy (NCBI): domain Eukaryota; kingdom Metazoa; phylum Chordata; order Testudines; family Chelidae; genus Emydura; species Emydura macquarii. Next base: position 16,667,746 of record NW_027131527.1, on the reverse strand, counting down.
TTCAATCAATAGCCAAAGCATTAAGCGGAAAAAAAATTCACAGCCCGAGAAACTGCAAAATAATTCTAGTTCTAGCCTTGGTTTTGTCAGAAAAATAAAATCAGCTTTTGTGATGGAAAATTATTATTTTTACTCACTACTTTTGAGATGAAAATTATTAGTTGTATACAGCTCTAACTGTATAGTTGTTTAGGTGAAACCTGTGGATTTTACATAAAAGCAAAAACTAGGTGAGACTTGAGACTGAGATTGTGATTTCACACAGCTACATCTGCAATATGAAATTTAACCTGCATTTTTACCAACCCTCTATGCTTACTTTTTATGGCAGTTCTTCTGTCCATCATTTTTAAATGGACAGTCCACAGAATTCAAATTCCAGACATGCCACATATGAGGCATTTCAATAATCCAACAGATGGACAGGCATGCCCTTGGAATTACAGAGTCGTTATAGTCTTCTTTAGCAGATAAATATATATCTTTAAAGGTTAAAGTGTGAAATAAAAAAATTCTTCCAGTCTTGACAATTTAATGGGACCTCTAATTGCTGGGACTACTAGATTTACTCTTTGGTTTTGATAATGCAATTGAAGTGGAAAAGCAAGCTGTAGCCAAGATCTCAAATAACTTTCACATAAACTGCTTATAGCCTACAAAGAGGAACACCCTCAATATGGCCCCAATCCAGTACAACTTTTAAGCATGTACTTAACTTTAATCATGTGAGGAGTCCAGTTTAAACCAATAGAGTACCTCGCATGCTTGAACACTTGAACAGCACATGTTTTGCTCAACAGGTCTTACCTTACACCTGTTTAAAACCCGCATTTAATGAAAACTGGTTCTGTCCTATCCAATCAAAATAAACCAAACATAAACCAAAACAAACTGGGTTGGGGCAATTAAACACTGTTAAATTATGCTGATGTTTTGTTATAGATTACAGATAATTAACACAACTTCATTACTTATGGCTACAGGCACTGTCTGAATCAGTTTCATTCACAACGACAGAAGTTGAACAATAACTAAAGTTAATAAAAATCTTCAATTTACCCTCTCTCCCCTCCAATGTGTAACAACTACTAAATCATACTCATGGGACTTAAATCTGAAACAGACTTCTCTGAATTTCAGAATAGTTGTGAAATCTGGTATACGCTACTGTTTACATAAAACTTTCCTTAAAAGCAGGAATGTGGGTAATGTAATCCCCAGGGTTTCAAAATTGTCTTGAATGCCTTTGTAATCAAATTAGAATAAAATATTTTGACTCAAGCAGGCTCAAGAACCTAATAATGGATATTTGAGAAAGGTTTGCTTGTGTAACTTCATAGTAAAACAAAATCCAACTGATCAGTCTATACAATTTTTATATAATATAACTTATAACAGCTGCTTTCAAAATGCTGACAAGAGAACCCCAAATTGAACCAAAGTACTTCAGCAGACTTCTATCTTTTTAAACAATCCAAAGTGTTACCACAATTGCATCTCTTCTGATCTGCCTGAACAGCTGCACTTAAAACTTAAAGAACAAAGGTATATTTAAACACTACAATGTGCAATAAATATTCAGGCCTTAATTGTAGAACAGCACCGGTCTGTAAAACACATACCCCTCTATCCCCAATGGCCATTATGTTAATTAGTGCTATTTTGATCACGATATTAATTCATGTGAAATTCAATTCATGTGAAACTACTTAACTTTTACGTCCATTCCCCGCCGCCCTCCCCCCCCCCCCCCAAAATACTGTTCTCCCAACATGGTTGGCAACAACAACTCAATCAAAGCTTTGCTCACAGTCTTCGAAAATGCAAGTTGACCAGTTCTGTGGCTGAGAGATAAAGAATAAGTGGCTAGAATCAACAAGTGATGCTGAAGATGAGTACTAAGGAAACAAGCTTAATATTTGCTACCATAGCAGGAAGTATGCTCTTCTTACAATGCATTCACACAAATTATAGATTACTGGCAGAATGAGGCAGCTCATCAACTGCCATTGTATTACTGGAATGAAAAGATATTTTTGTTTAGAAGCTAATAGGTTTTATCGCTATCCCTGGGGAAAAGACGAACCAGCACCCATTGGCTACTACAATTCAGCAGCATTATTGATGTCAACTGTTCTTAAATGTGAAGTGCTGGCCTTGCTGTAATTCTTCCTCTGCACCCTGCCTCCACTGCTGATTTTGAAAGGGTTTCCTTTCATTCTTCCTCCCCAGAGTCTTTATACTTAACACTACTTTGTGAGTTCTGTTAATGCTGACTGACAGGCCAGTTCACTAAACTGACTTGGAGCCTGACTCCTTCCCCCATCAAAAGTTTGGAGGTGTTCGAATACTCATTTCAGTTTGGATCCAACTGAGCACATACCATCTTCTTTCTCCAATTCTGCTTTCAAAAATATGAATGCTTAAAAAGTGTTCTCATTAGGTTTCCTTTCACATGACATCCAAAAATAGGGGGAAGATGAGGGATGGGAGTAATGGTGTAGTCAATGTTGATAAATCATCATGCCATCCTCTGGGAATGAGACTAACATTGTGAGATTCTCATTAAAAAATGGAAAGAGGTGTTTGGCATTAACACACATCCATAACTTCTTACTTGGTAAACATGGCAGAGAAACTTCAAGAAATGATATTAAAGGTGGCTGCTATGAGAAGTTTTGTTGATGCTGGTGAACAGCCACTGCCATACCTTCAGGATAACTGTAAAATTTCTTTTTGGAATTAAATGAAACATCAGGAGTAACTGCTCAAAACATAGGCTACATTAAAGGCCAGACAGAAGGTTATGTGGATGGAGGGGTTTCACTGAGGACTGTATGCAAATGCAGGAGGTTGGGCTGTTATGAGTGTGCATGTGAGGAGTAAAAGCAACCACAAACCCAAAGAGACAGCAAGAGAAGCACTTGCAGTGTGACCTTGACAGAAAACCAAGACAAAGGATTTTTGGGTAGAGGGCTAGATGGAAAAAGAGACTTGGAACTGAGAAGAAACTGCCGCTTGAACAGTAGACTGTCAAACAGAAAGCAAGAACATTGTAAATAGGATTGTATCAAAGAAATACCTGACTGTCATTTTCTCCTCCTAATGGAAATTGCTAATGTTCATGGACTAACAGGCTAAGTGCATGGAGGTAAAAGAGATAAAAATAGATGCCAAACAGCTCTCTAGTGACAAGGGAGAGAGTTTATATCAGGGCATGAAAGATTATGACCACACAACTTTACCACAACAAAATACATAATGTTTGAGACTGATTAAGGCTATGTCTACACTAGAGAGCTTGGAATTGTGTCTCTGTAAAGTCTCTTGTGTAGCCACTTTAAGCCGACAGGAGAGAGCTCTCCCATCAACATAATTTATCTACACCCAATGACTGGCGGTAGCTATATCGGTGGGAGAAGCTCTCCTGCTGACACAGTACTGTCCACATCAGAGCCTATGCTGGTGTAACTTAATGTCACTCAGGGGGTGGAACATTCACATTCTTGTGCAACATAAATTTTGCCGACATAAGAGGTAGTGTAGACAGTCAAATGGTAGGCAGTTAGTAATAACAGGTAAATTTAAATTAGAAGTAAGGACTTAAAAATAAGTGATGGTCATAAATCTATAATTAGAACAAAGTGCCAAGGGAAGTAGTGGATTTTCTATCTCTTGATGTCTTCAAAATCAAAACTAGATGCCTTTCTGGAAGCTAAGTTTCCTCCAAACACAAGTGATTGGGCTCTATATAGGCGTAACTGGTTGAAACATAATGGCCTGTATTATACAGGAGGCTAGTCTAGATAATCCAATGGTCCCTTCTGACCTTAAAATTATGACTAAATAATTTAATTCCAAAATAAGGGCTTTATTTTGTAGACAACTATTAGCTTTCTACCAGCTATTTTTAAGTTTATCAAATTTGTTAATGTTTAAATAATTACTTCAAGTTATGGCAATGGTTTGGTTTTTAATTATTTGTATGCGAGTATAGAGAAAGGATAACCACAAAGTTAAGGCACTGGACTGAATTCAGGAGGTCTGAATTCGCAGCCCTGACACAATCTTCCTCTAAGACCAAGGGAAACTCAACTTCATCTGTCTGTGCCTCATTCCTCATCTGTCGAATGGGAATAATACAGCCTGCCTCTGGCCCTTTGTCTTGACCACTTAAATTGTAAGTGCTTTAGAACTGGGTCTGTCTCCTACTACATGCATGTATAATGTCTAAAACAATGGGGCTTGACTCTTGGTAAGTTACCTGACTGATATTTATTTAAAAGTTTTTAAACAGTAAGAAATGGAGTTATATGTAAAAGGCTAATATTATACCAAGTTTGCTATCTAAGGGCTTATCTATACAGCCCTGCACTGAACTCTTAGTGAGCATAGCATTCGCTAATATTTTGCACTATAACTGTCCGATGCAGACGCTGCTGGCGTGGACTCAAGGGTACTTAGTTCACATTTGTATAAATGAGATACCTTTTAGTTCACACCAGCAGGGTCTACATGAGGCAATTAGAGCACAATTAGATCATTCCATAATTCATCCCTGCATAAAGGACACTGAGGCATAGTTTAGACAATCCTTAAAGTAAACTGAAGCCATCAACTCTTGAAGTAATGCTTTAGCACAAGTGTTACGATGATAAATGTTTGGCTGTGCTCAGCTAAAGGAAGCAACAGCACAAGGCCCAAAACATGATGTGGTATTGGTTCATGATCTTTTTAAGTTTGGTACGAACATCTGACATTCTCATTGTACTGCATAAAGCACTGAGAAATTCTAACTGTTACATAATTGACCTGACATCAGCTGTTTGTGAGCATTCCGTGTATCCTTTGTGGAGAAGTGATATTTGAATTTTGCCTGACGAAACACGTAGTTCATTTTCTTTTTTTTTTTTCTTAATGAGATTTGAAATGTGCCGTACAGTCTCCTGAAGTTTTTATTAACAAACTTCCAATTCTTTCTGCACAGACGCTTACGAAGAAAAAAATTGAGTGGATGCAAGATTAGCTTTCAAATTTCAGCAGGGCAGCAGGTTAGCATATGAGCTAACACTGTGATGGCACAATGCTTAAAATAAATCTACAGTATCTCAACTTCATTTCGATTTGTCACAGTTTGAAACTTCTGTATTTAGTAAGGAATATTTCTGATAAGCTCAAATTCCTCACATTTCAGATGTGTGAATTTGCATTTAAGTAACAGGAGTTTGATGTTGACCTATTAATAAAAAGGTGACAATGTTCTTCTATTCACACAGTCCTGCAACTCATTAGTTCAATATAAATGAATAATTTTCCAAATGTAGGAAATAGCGGAGGGGATATTAATAAGCTGCTAAATAACCACCAGCAGATCACCTTCTCACCTTGTGGTGCTACTATCTTAAAAACAGGGCATGATCCTTCACCCAAATAATTCTGCTTATCAGAAAACAAGTTGGCAATTTATATTTTGGAATGCCCTGGCATGACCTTACATCTAAACAAGCTTTACAAATTATGGCTGAGACTAGGAAGCCTCTATTTTTAAGACTTCTTTCTTTAAAAGATGGTAGTTTGTTTGTCCCAAGTTTGTTCCTAGTGATACTACCTTTCTACATTTCAGTGTTCAGCATTACAATATTCCTATATAACAAATAATCACAGCTTTGTTGTAAACTGGCAATTTTTTTACTATTCACCCAGACTGATTCAAACACTTTGCAAAGGGATAATTCAAATAACCCCATCATGGGATCTTAACCTATTACTAAGGAAGATGGTGGGGCTTCCTTTTTAGCCATCATCCAAAAGATTTTAGCTAACTGTTCTACAGTGGAGTTTTTCCTCTATCATTGCTTTTCTTGAAAGTGTTACTGAATTTCAGCAGTCAGTCTTTACCCATCCTATCTTCTTTTCCTATTTTTCATAAGCACTATGCAAGTTATTAGCCACACAACATTTAAGTTTCTTCAGTAGTTCTAAGTCAATCAATGCTCCATATCATCAATGTTACCTCTATGGCTACACTGTTTGCAAGGGAAGTTATTTTGCACAGATTTTGATTTGGAGAGAGATTAGTTTCAATTCCAAACAGCTTTCTAGTTTTGGCTTTTGGTGAAAAGGCCAATGGGTACATTGTATTGAAGCAGACATTAATCAAAATGAATTGCTGCACTTTTCTGAGCATATTATACAGCTGCAAGTGTTTCAATCTTATATAGACTCCCAGTTTATTCTAAAAGAAAATTAGAATTTATATCCCACTTTACAAATTCTAAGTACTGAAAAAAAAACCAAACAAACAAGCAAAAAAAAAAACAAAACAAAAAAAAACCAATCAAAGCCCTTCTTTCAGGTGGGTAAGCTTCATAGCTTTTTAAATTTATTTTTTGTTGTGAACAATTTGTAACAAACTTCACCTCTGTACACCAGCTGACAATAATATTAGCCTCAAGAAACAGCGATTAAAAGCAATTCACAAAAAAGGATAAATCAATTTATGACTAGATTAACTGCTATTTCCCATTTAGCAATTTCTTAAATATATACAGTAAAAACAAAAACAAAAATACTTACAATAATCCATTTAGGTCAGATTTGAAATTGTATATTTCATCACATTTCTTTGTCTTGAAGAAGAAACAATACTTTTTAAAACTGTTGGAGCAGTGCAATAATTGTATCAAATATTTTTCTTCCTTTTGAGTATCTGAGGTCTCATGCTGCCAATACTAAAACATTCTTGGAATTTCTAAATATTATAGATGAGTATTTCCTAACTCAAGAAGTGTTGCAGCCAACTCAGGGGAATTCTATATTGGACCTTGTCCTAGCACAAAGAGGAACTGATCATAGAACTAAAAGTTAATGGTGGTTTAGATACAAGTGATCATGATTTGATTACATTTATAACATGCAAAAACAATGAAGTTCAGTTCAGTAAAACATACATGGTGATTTAATTGGGCCAATTTCACAAAGCTGAAAAGAATTATGAGCCAAATCACCTGGGAGGAAGAATTTAATCAGAAAAATGTGAATGATAATTGGGAATCATTTAAAAACACCTTACTACATGTCCAAAAAGCCATAATCCCAAAACTGAGGAAGAAAGCTGTGCTGGTTTTAAAAACCAGTTTAAAAACCTAGTTTAAGAAGGATAAGTGAAGGCTGCTGTTAAAAAAAAAAAGTGAGAAATATATATATAAAAATGGAAGAAAGGTGAATTTGATAGTTTTTCTTATCAAATTTTCTACAATTCCTAAGAGACACAATGAGAACACTAGGGCCAGCAACATTAAGGACAATAGGAGAATTCTGAAAATATATTAGGAACAAAAAAGAATCCTGGCAATGATATGAGACCCTTACTAGATGGAAATGGTAAAATCATCAATAATGTAGAAAAGGCAAAAGTATTCAATACATATTTGTTCTTTAGGCAGTCTTCAAATGGTGAGAATATACTTTATATTCCACTAGTATCTCTGAAGGATGTTAAGACAAAAGCCATTGAAGTTAGACTTTTTAAATTTAGCATGTCCAGATAATTTGCACCCAAGAGTTTAAAAATAGCTGGCTAAGCACCTCACTGGACTATTAATGTTTATTTTCAATAAGTCTTGGAGCACTGGGGAAATTCCTGGAGAAGATTAGCTTTCTTCCTATGTGCCAATTTCTAAAAAGGGTAAATAAGATGATCCAAGTAATTATAGGTCTGTCAGCATGACATGATCCTGGGCAAAAAAAATGGAACAGGTGATACAGAAATCAATGAATAAAAAACTCAAGGAGGGGAATGTAATTTAATGCAAATCATCATGGGTTTATGGAAAATAGATACTGTCAAACGAACATCTTTTTTATGTGATTACAAGTTTGGTTGATAAAGGTAATAGTAAATACACTTAATATATTTAGACTTCTGTAAGACTTAACTTGATTCTTCACAATATTTTTATTAAAAAACTAGAATAAAAAATTAACATGACATTAAATGGCTTAAAAGGTGTCTGATAGGTCTCAGTGTAACTCTCAATGCGGAATCATCTTTGAGTAGCTCTGTTTCCAGAGGGGGCCCACACAGATTGTTTCTTAGCCTTAAGCTTATTAACATCTTCATCAATGACCTGCAAGAAAACATCACTGAAAGTTTGCAGATTACACAAAAATTGAGTGAATGGTAAATAATGATGAGGAGAGGTCACCGAGATGGAGCTATATAGATTGCTTGGTGAACTGGGTGTAAGAAACGTGTTTTAGTATGATGAAAGTCACTTATCACCAAATCCCCCACAGGAAAAACCTGCAGAAGATGTGTGGAGAGAAATTTACTCATAATATTTTCCTACAAGGGTTGTTTCTCTTGGGAGGAGAAACAGAGGTGGGAGGGAGGGCCGGGGAGAAGGGAGGGGTAAGAAACTTGGTATTGTCAGGAATTCACAGAGAAGAGACAGGAGTTGTCCTTCAAGGGTTGCTTCTGCTCAGCTGATCCCTCCTGATGGCAGCACAGCCACACTGACATAGGCTATGTGGTAGCACCCATGGAGGGAATTCTGAGGGAGGTAACATTGCTGCAAACTCTGCTATATCCTACCCAGATTTCCACATGGAATTTCCTGAGTTCTGCAGTGGACAACCCCATTCCCACCTGCCCCCAGCACAGCTCTACACCCTGAACTTCACAGAACTCTACCCACATGGAGCTCCAGAGGCGGTGGAAAAAGTACCACAGAAGTGGAAGTCCTCTTTCTATACCAAGTGGAAGATAAGCCCCCAAGAACAGTATCTGAATGGCACAGTGGAAAGCATCAGGCTTTGTGTGTAGACCTGTGTTATACAGGAGGTCAGAATGGATAATCTTACAGGCTTTCCTCCTATGAGATCCAAAGAGATATTGTGGATCAAAGTTAGGAAAATCAAGTTGTGTTTAAAGGATTCTATACTAGCACAGTACATTGTAGTCCCAATTCACACTTGAGCTGTCAGTACACAAAACACATCATTATCCATGTCAGAAGTTACATTAGCACCTGTAGCAGCTGCAATATCTTTTGAACAAGAAACCTCCATATGTTGTTTTAAGAATATCAATTGCTCTATATCTTCAGTATTCAGAGTGGCTCATTGGTATCAACTTTTACACTTCCTTTGAAAATATGTTCCTAATACATTCTGGAAGGATATCTGAAACACGTCATCAGTTGTAATCTGGGTTAGAAACATCATATATATCCAAAACTACTATCCAAGGAGATTCTTCCATACTATTGTAGTTCACAGTCATTTAAGTATATTACAACCTATGCAAAGTTTAGTTTTTAGCAGTTTTGTTAAGAGGAAGCTCATGGTGTCATGTGCAAGACAGTGTTTAAAAGGAGCTACTGTTAGAAGTCATCACTATCTTGCACCTTCGGCTAGCAACCTTTCAGTATTTTATATTTTTAATTGGGTGAAGTTGGAACTTCAATATGAACGCTATTCTAAAATTTTGCATCAGATAGGAAAGGCCAGAGGAATGGGAAAACTATTTAAGTTTGCACAGCCTCATCCCTCAGTCAAGTAGGAACATAAAATCTGTCAAATTTACAGCAATATTTCCCTCTGTATACCTTTCTCCTGTCACTGGAACAGAGTGCAACCAAATGAAAAAAAATTGTATTTATATAGATTATATAAATAAAAAGCTGAATGTATGCTTGTTGCTTTGGAACATTGACTTTTCCTACCCCATTTCACCTCTCCCAAAATGGTCACTAAAATTCATACTGTTAGGCTTATCTTTTGTTCATTACATAATAAAAGGAATATGAAGAAGTCACATGAGCATAGTTGGTCCCAAATAACAGTGTTTACTTTATATATTTTACATACACACGCACTGTATAGATACTCCTGCTCTGGCTGATTTCCATCTGTTACTGAAAACACATTTATAAAAACATACTTACAAAACCCTAAGCATCAGAGGACTAAAATGATCCGATGCAAAAATAAAAAAATCCAAGCTTTAAATAAGTACTTCAGAAATGCACGTCCCCATTATATGTACCATCCTTTGCACTGCATTTGGACTGTCTGGTCCCAGGGTTTTAGCTGACTGTCACTGATTGCAACCTTGAGTGAGCCTTAGTTTGTTTCCAAGTACATATATATTATATTTCTTGGTGAGGGGGGCATTTATTGACAACAATTCTTCAGAACATATTTACAAAACACAGTGCACTGATGCAAAGTAGTCATACATTAGCAAAATGAAATATAGCTCATTTGCTCTTATAGCCTGGTCTCCTTCCCATCCTCTTGTTCACTAACAAGTCCTTCCGTGATATGGAGCCTACTTGAATCTTTACTGCACTTTAAGTCACCAATCTAAATACTATATGTTCAGTTGGTTTCATTTCATAAGTTTTCCCCACAAATTCATGTCTGTCTCCTTTTGTCCACTATAAATGTAAAAATGAGTCACGACCTGAGCAAAGTCAGAAAGAGAGCACTAGCCTACCTATCAATAGAGGACTACATATCATCACCTGGTCTACACTGGTGGCTTAATTCGAATTAAAGTCCCTTCATTCAAATTAATTACTCCCACGTCTACACTTGTACATTGTTAATTCGAATTAAGGAGCCTTTAAAATCGAGTTAATAAAACCACCTCTGCAAGTGGATTAGCGTCTGAAGCACATCAGTTAATTCGCATTAGTGTGAGTGTGGACGCAATGGGACTTAATTTGAATTAATTGGTCTCCAGACTGTATCCCATGATGCCCCATTTCAGTACCGTCCCCGAAAGCAGCCCCGGGAAGATTTAAATCTTCATTTCCTGCGGTGAATGGGTTTAAAATCCAAGCTGCAATCACCCCCCCCCCCACACACACACACACAACAAGCCCTTTTCAGTTTGTCTCTTTAAGGGTTTGAAAATTTCATTTCCCCTCTCCCTGCTTGGTGAATGCGTTTTAACTGCCCAGCAAGCCCTTTGCAGTTTGTCCCTTTGAAAGTTTAGCCCTTTAAAGTTTGTCCCTTTGAAAGATTTCACTACCCACCCCCTCCCCGCGTGGTGAATGCGTTTTAAATGCCAGCAGAGAGAGGAAATTCTTTGCTACATTGTTTCAGTGGCCTGTCATGGAAATTGATACTTTCTTAAGAGTTTATTCACAGGGCTACATGTGGATACATTATATCATGCTTTCCATCAGTGAAATGGAAACATTTGTATCACTGTATTAATATACTAACTGACTCCATTGTTATTTATCCTACATTCTACAGATACCTGTAGAATCAAAATCAAAGGCAAGCAATATACAGGAGGTGGTAGGGGGAGCATAAAAGGCAAACAGCATACAGTGCTAAAGTAATCCAGGATAAGCTGCGACGTATTTGTCACGGTCAAAATGAGAGCATAGTTCACCTGGCTCCATGTGCCTGCAGCAATGGCGATCCGGGGAGTAAAAAAAACAGCATGAAAATCCTTTTCCTGTTTGTTTGGGGGTGGGGGAAGAGGGTGGGGGAAGCAGCGCTGCATCCTGGGATGATGACACTCGTCACAACAGTCTCTATGGTTAGTTGCACTGTGGGATAGCTTCCCACATTGCACTGCTTTCTAATTCGAATTAAAGCTGGCCAGTGTGGATGCAAGAAACCAGCACAAACACTGTAGTGTGGACAGTCTGCAGCGCTTTCTATAAATCACTTTCTGTAATTCGAATTAAGCTAATTCAAATTAGTGCTGCAGTGTAGACATAGCCTAGGATATTACCTGAAGAAACCAAGCAGTGCAACTTTCCTCTTTTTAGGTAACTGCACACTAATCACTCTAATAATCTCACACAATATTTTAATGGCAGTTCTATGGGTTTTGGGGAAACTTTGCCTACTTTCACAGTCATCTTTTGCATGGAAGATGTCATGTATCTTTATATGAATTCAGAAACAAACTAAGGCTTAATTCCATCATGTGTAGAAAACTTGTGAACAGACAGCCAACAAAAGGTGTTATCTTTAATCTACTGCCTTTATATTCAAGTGTTTCATCTGGGGGAAAAGCGGGGTGAAAGCACCTTCTCATATGTTGTTAGGTCAACTTCATGAAATTAACTAATAATATACCTTGGTATTGTAGGCTTAGGTGATGCAAAGTAAGTAATATAGAGGAACAATGCTAATGTCAACTGTTGAATCAATCAGTTGCTGCTGCAGGCTTCCTGAATCCAAAACCTTACATCCACTATGTTTTAATTAAGACCTCTTGCTTTATAGCCCATTTTAATAAATGACTACTACTGTATTCCTAAATTCAGAAGGGCTTTTTCTATTTCAAATAAAAAACCTCCAGAAAATAAATGCATTAATGGAGCTAAAGCTATTACTCCATCCATTAAATGTATCTTAAATATTCTTGTCAAGCTCTCACAAGCAAAAGAACTGGACTGGCACATTCAAACAAATGTAGAAGCTATTTCAAGACAATCAGATTTAAAACAAACAAAAAAATGATCACAAATTTTCTTTAGCAAGTCTTCAGAGTATATCATAACATGCACAAGTGAGAGTCATGGTTTCGCCCTGAGTAAACCTGCTTCATAAAGTAGACTACATAATTTTATACAATTATTTGTTATCAGCTGATATCCTGTGCTGTACAAAACAGAAAGCAATGGGTGAAATCCTGGACCTAATTAAGATTGCTGCTCCATGGAACTTAAATTCTCAATATATAGAGAATACAGATTTCACCTTAGATTTCTCTAAGGGGTATCAGTGATGCCAGATCCTATTTAGTGTGTTTGGCATGGACAGTGATTACTGAATAAATGTTTTAAAAAGTTAATGTGTTTCCTACTATTACATACTATAATATGCAGTTCAAATAAGGAGAACTAGGATAGCCAGATTTTTTCAGATTAGTGAAGGATTCAGTTTTATTACCTCTTTGTACTTCAGTAGTTCAAAAAGGAGAAAGATGCTATTAAATTTGGAGAAAGTGTCTCTTGCTTTGAGATGTGCTGACAGCCACACAACATAAAACTGTACAAATAGAACCTTAGTAGAGCAGAGTGAATAGGGAGCTTAAGGAATTACAGCCCTTTAAGAAACATACTATCAAACTATTAAAGTCCAACAGCATCTACAAAACAAACTTAGGCTATGGCTACACTGACAGCGGCAAAGTCGCTGCCATCAGATCGATTTCTCTGGATCGACTGAGCGGTCAGTGAAGACCCATTCAGTCGATACAGAAATCAATGTACTAAGACCACCTTCGCAAGTGGCGTAGCGCTGCGCATTCCCGTCGGCGCAGTGAAGTGAAGATGGCGTGCATAAGAAGAACCCAGAAGTCAATGGGAGTTACGCAAGTTTTTTGCATAGCTTGAGTAACTCCCCGTCGACTGCCGCTGAATCCCGGAGGTAAGTGTAGACAGGGTCTTACTTATACACTTTAAAATATCAGGCATCCTGATTGTTCCTACATATCTAACTCCTTCAACAGTCATTCCATGGGACACAAATGGCCAAACTAATCCCTGGTGTAGCTCTGCTAACTTCACTGGAGTTACAGCAGGAATACATTTGGTTCCAAGTTTTTAAAATACCTTAGCAATACTCTCACGTTTTAGGAGTGCTATTTGTTTGCAGGGGTGGGAACGATGAATAGGAAAGCCACTGGAGCTTTGTTTCCCTTCACCACTTCCACAATTGATCTGGATTCCTACAGTACCAAGGGACACAGTTGTAAGACTGGCCCCGCCTTAGTTAATTTGCCCAGTCAGCTTTTTGTCCTTGACTCTGCCCCTGAAATTTTTCTCTCTCAAGGCTAGGACTATTGCAATCTGCTCTTCTTGGAGCTGCCTTTAAAAAACCAACTATCTGGAAGTTTCAGGAGGTGCAGAATGCAGAAGTGAACTTATGTACAGAGAATTTATGCACAGAGAAAGCTGTGCTGAGCACATTATACTGAATCTTATTTATCATCATTAGATCACTGGGGGAGAGAGAGAGAGAAGATACTATATTAATGACATTTACATAAAATGTTGCATTGGGAAGATTTTCAAACACCAGGAGAGAGACAGAAAAAAAAATAGTACAACACAACCTAATTAAATGAGAAGTGTGGGTAGAAAGACGCTAACTGGTCTTTCACATCTCTAGCTTCTATGACTTAAAGTCCAGACCCAGTCCCAATTCTCAAGTGGTGAGAAAACAAACTTTCCTTTGCCACAGCACTCCCTAAAAACATGCCTGAAAGCAAGGGACCTTTTGTATTCAATAATATAAGAATTAGCTATTTTCCCCCACAATTTAATAGAACTTAAATCTTTTTAATGAGACCTTTGTCCTTGGTTTTGTAGGTACTGTTTGTAGTCTGCTGTGATTGTAAAACAATGCATTTGCACCCTCCCACTTACTCTAGACTTTATTATAGTGATTTGTTTTTTTAAATAACTTTTGTTCTTTACCAGACTTTTCTTTTTCTGGGGATTCTTTAACTTATCACCCATTGAAACTGGTCTGTTATATGCAGATCTTGCATATATTTAATAAAGAGGCTCTTGAAACACTTTGCTACTGTTTTTCTCCCTCCACAAAATTGACTTGTGCAGGGAAGAACTGAAGCCTCACCAACATTGCTCAGAGCCAGACCTATGACTGAGGTATGATTAAAATAATTTACTTGGCTGCTACTGCCACTCTCTTCAAAATATTGGGCACTTAATTGATTAAGTACCTGCTTTAAATGAGATTAAGTTTGCAAGGCTTAGACTAAAACCTTAAGCCAAAAATATGGGCTTGGAAAACAATGGCCTTACACTTTAGAGAGAGTAGCATATCTTAAAGAAAGAGGAAGAATATTCTATTCTAGAATATTTGAAAGATGTGGAATTCCTTTTGATTCATTTCTTTTTTGCTATAAATTTTCATTTAAAAACACAAGTATAGCTTATTTTCTGATGGAAATATGTGATATAGAAGCTAAAGTACTTGCCAAAAGAAAACTTTAGTTCATTTGTATACTTAATATAGTATTTATAGTTTGGAGTCAAACTCTGTCTTGATTTAGACAATTCCTTTAATCTCGTTTAAATCTGAAGAACAGAATTTGACCTATAATAATGCTCTAGTATCCTTCGAGAAGCAATACTGGGCGTGATCTTACAAAGGGGAAATTCAGTTATTCCATTGAATTGCTATGATATGTGTCTATTCTGAGCAAGGACATGAAACTGTGAATAAAGCCTGAATTTACATTAGCTTTGTAAATATATAAAAGATGTAGCTAGTAGAAAAGAAATAACAGGATCATATACAATGCATGATAGCTTGCAGCTGTGGCTAGGATGTAGTGCAGCATGTGAACAGCTCATGATTTAGACAGGGATTTGCTATAAAAAGTATTACACAAGTCAAAATGTGCGATATGATGTATTAAGTATATATATAAGTGGATTCTTGATTTAGTACTTCAGATGCATGGTATGCCCTGTACCCACTCCCATGTTTGAGCCTGATCAGCTAAGTGTAGTTTGATTGTATGTCAATAAAGAAACCACAGTGAGTTCAGAGACAAGCTGAGTTCTTGGGAAGCAAGTGGATAAGGCCTTGAAGGCTACTGAGTGGATAAGGTCTCTGAAGCCATCCCAACATGCTCCTGAGTGGGTAAGAACCATAGAAGATTAGGGTTGGAAAGGACCTTAGGAGGTCATCTTGTCCAACCCCCTGCTCAAAGCAGGACCAACCCCAACTAAATCGTCCCAGCGAGGGATTTGTCAAGCTGGGCCTTAAAAACCTCTAAAGGACGAAGATTCCACCACCTCCCTAGGTAACCCATTCCAGTGTTTCACCACCCTCCTAGTGGTGAAAAAGTTTTTCCTAATATCCAACTTAGACCTTCTCGACTGCAACTTGAGACCATTGCTCCTAGTTCTATTTTCTACCACCACTGAAAACAGCCTAGTTCCATCCTCTCTGGAACCATCTTTCAGGTAAAGGCTGCTATCAAATCCCCCCCATTCCTCTCTTCTGAAAACTAAACAAGCCTAGTTCCCTCAGCCTCTCTTCATAAGTCATGTTCTCCAGCCCCCCAACCATTTTTGTTGCCCTCCGTTGGACTCTTTCCAATATGTCCATATCCTTTCTGTAGTGGGGGACCCAAAACTGGACACAATACTCCAAATGGAGCCTCACCAGTGCCAAATAGAGGGAAATAATCACTCCCTCAATTTGCAGGCAATGTTCCTTCTAATGCAGCCCAATATGCCGTTAGCCTTCTTGGCAATAAGAGCACACTGTTGACTCGTATCCAGCTTCTTGTCCACTATAACCCCCAGGTCCTTTTCTGCTGAACTGCTGCCTAGCTAGTCTGATTAGGCAGTAAGGCCTCAGACTGCCCCAATATGATGTCCGGACATAAAACTCAGAAAATAACCACTTCCCTCTTTTTCAAAGGGAGTGAGTGTCAGGATCTATTTTCTTTACTGCACTAGAAAATAAGGAAAGATAAAATTTTCACACTCACACAAAAATATGAAGCATTCAAAAGTTTTCTGGCAAGTACACACATTATAGATACCAGACTTGAACCAAGATTTTCAAATAGTGATTGGTATTTTTGAGACTCTTTAAAAGGGGCCTGATTTTCAGAGGAAGTGCAGCATTTTCTGAAATCAACCTTCAAGCTGAGCACCCAAAATCAACTGTCACTATTTAAAATATGAGCCCTAATTTTTTTCAGCTACAATATACATCACATTAGTAACAATGTATTATATACACTATTCAAATGAGCTTTTAATTTAAAAAATTATTTATATTGATATTTTGATGACAAACCCTTCCAAGATACCATTAGACATGTGGGCCATCTTTCAAAAAGTAACTTACAATTCAGAAATATGTATGGAAGGGAGAGTCGGGGGGAGAGGGGAACCTTAAACACAAGCATCCAGTCAGAAAAACAACATTTGCATAATTGAAGAGAATTTTCTTCCTCACCCCAATTCTTCTCCCTTAAAGTCAGATCTCTTCCAAAACTATTACTCTGACAAGCAGTCAAGTGGCTCCCCAACACTTGACATCACTGCCACTTCTTGACTGTTCAAAAGAGAATGTTATTGTACAGAACAGCTGGCTCTCTTCTCTCCAGAATTCAAATAGATCATCTTTGACATACAAAAAACTCCTGAATTTCTACATTCCCTTAAAGAACTCAGTCTTCCATTTCACAACAGGAGCATGAGCATGAGTTTTTTTGTTTTTAAAAAAGCTTGTCTGTTAGAAGTTTGATTTTTCTCTAGTCAAGAATGCATCCATCAATCAATCTGTACTTATTTACAAACTCCCCAAAACACACATACAGAAATAAGCCTAGAAAGAAATCCGAATCAGAAAATAAGTCTCTCAGAATTCTATAATACACATCACCAGCAAATTCGATGATAGGTCATGCCCCTCAGGCTCTAGCCACCACCCAGATTTCATGTCCCATTTGGAAGGAAATCGTCATCTGGCGTGTTGTTTTGTTTTGGCTGTACTTTAAATTCAGCTTCTAATCTGATAAGTAGTGGTCCATGGAAAACATTACAGAGGACTTTATGTCTGAGACCAACTCCACCCCACTAGACCTCTCCCCCTCTGGACCCTCTGACCTATCAGCTTCTGCTTCAGGAATGAAAAATGGAGGGTCACTTCACAATTAGAGGCAGGCCACCACATCAGCGTGGGTGCCCTGGACTACCACTTCCTCTCATGTGAATGCTTCTTAACATGGGACAAAGGCCATGCTCCTGTGATCACTCCAAACACTCATATAGATGATTCAGCTTCTTAATTTTCACCTGGATTTCTTGCCCTCTCCCCTTGGGGCTGTGGAAATAGCTCCCAAAAATTCTAGTGACTCCATGTAGCTTCTTTGAGAATGGAAATAGAAGTTTTCTACATACCCAAGTTCAGAATACTTTAGAAAGGGCTGGTTACACATTTGAATTAAATCTCATTCCCCCGCCCTGGCCTAAATACAAAAAATCTTCTTTTACTACAAACCTGGTAATGCTTAACATGTCTAGTTCTTGTAACTAATACTACTACTACTAGACTTAAATTGGGCAAATGGCTAAGTAAACCATGAGTGTGGGAGGGAAGGGAGGGAGATATTTTTAAGAGTTAAAGCACTGTTAGAGTCACCATTCAATGAGGCAGCAATCTTAAATTTTGGCCTTGAGCTGGAAATATACTCTTATCTGCAACCTATTTCTCCTGGTTTTAACCCAAAAAGCAGACACTTAGAAAAAAAAACATGAACTCTCTTCTTTTGTTCCATGGTCTTTGTGAAAATTTATTTATCAACATGGTTCCTATTGTGATCATTTGAATCTCTGTGCACCCTAAACAAGACAGGAGAAAGGCTGATTTTGAGTCATGAAACATGTTAACATCTTTCATCCAGCCAATCTCACAATTTGATGTTACTCTTTAAACTGATGAAGTAAGGGGAAATGCCACCATGGAGACTGTCCATATTCCCCTGCCCTCCCAGTCTCCCAAAGATTCTTAAAGTCCACTACAGAGTCTGTAGATTTTGCTCAGCTACTTGGGACAGGAAAACATGCCAATTAATTTCTAGTAGATGCAGTTTAAGTACATAGAAAAACAATGGTGTCCAACAACAGAATACCCTGGGTCACATTTTCTTTCCTTCTTTTGAACCAAGAGCATGCTTAGATAAGATAATGCATGATTGCTTTCATCAATACTCTCATTACAGTAAACTTGACCTGTTGATCCTATCAAAACAGTACTATCACAAATTGAGAGGATAAACGCCTTAATCTTAACTGTGGTATCAAAGATGTAAAAATCACTAATTTAAAGCCTACTGATCAAATAAAAGGGGTCAGAAATTCTTCCTTTCTTTGAGAAACTTTTGATGTTTTCTTCAAAGGAGACATGACTTGTTCTCTGTCCAGCATGCTGTGAAACTGTGTGAAGCCTCTAATTCTGAAAGAATTCCTGCCTACCAGAACAGCAAAAATGGGTAACTTGTCTCTGAGAGATCCTTTATTTTAATAGATCAGGCCTCCGGACCCTTGAGTGCAAGGTCCCTTATGGGTGACTTTCTGCAGCTTCTCTCTAGCCTTCTGATCCATTGAGAAAATGCCTGATCAGAAACTATTCTAAACATTAATATTGAAGGGTCCAATTCTCTGACTTTACTCAAATAGTTTCATTAAAACCAATGTGACTCTGTAGAACAAGGTTCTACCAAACAAAGAAGGCTGGCAGAATATGGCCCATAGGAAGCCACAAAACTTCATTGTGCAGAGGTTTTTTTCTTAATTGTAGCATTTTTGTCCTCCTTGCAGATGACCCACACTTTCAGCAACTACCTGAGACAGAAGTAGAATGAAGACTGAACTGAAGAGACATTTTTGGAAGAATAAATTATGTACAATAATTGTCAAAGTGACTATTAATTGTTTCTTCTTGAGTGACAGGCTTCGAGGCTGGAAACATGCCAAACAGAATTAAGTAGGAGACCAAAACTCCCAAAGTGAAAATACATACATTAATTGCTGAGAAAGTTCAAGGAAAAAAAGAGGCTGAAGCAGCAAATGAAACAAGAGTGGGTAGCGGGTGGCAGTCAAATTGTAAGAAAATTTAAAGTCTTATGGGGAGGAGGGGAAGGGACCAAAACGTGGTAAAAAATTGCACAGATAGTGCCTCCTACACGCACACATAGCATTGTTTAAGTAGGGACTAGAGCAGTGTTTCTCAATTGGTGTTCTGCGGAACCCTGGGGTTCCGCGAGATGAATTTAAGGGTTCCGCGAAAAATTGAAACTGCGCCGCCGAGAACAGCTGACAGCGCGCGCCGCCAAAAAGGGGAAGATGTCCCGGATTTTTCAGCGGAGGGTATCGCATGGCCCCACAGAAATTAAAAAGGGTTCCGTGGCCAAATTTAATTGAGAAACACTGGACTAAAGTAACATACAAGTCATTCAATTGTTCTGTGTACTTAATTTCTATATAGTTTGATAATTGGTTTGAGAGAATTACTCAGGAAAAATGTGAATAATTAAGCTGTCTTTAGAAAACCTATTTTAAAAAAGGTAATTTTAATTAAAATTGGGGCAAGGTATTAGGTGGGCAATGTCTTCTAGCATATATTTTTACCATCTTTTTTTGTTCAAGTTCCCCATGTGGGGACAATGAACAAATTCAACACACCATTGACAATAAAATGAGGGAGGGACAAATAGGTAACACTATAGAATATAAATATCTAGAACTGACAGTGCTCCTTTAAAATACAGTATATTGATTGTTTTGTCCTGCCTGATGCCCATTTTAATCTCCTGTGAACTACTATAATTTTTGTTTAATTTATCAGACAAGTTAATGGGAGAAACAAACTGCATCAAATATTCATGCATGAGAGAGATCAAAGCTTCTCTTTTAAGAGAAAAAACATTTGTTTATATACATTAGAGTAATTTTGTAGTACAAAGCAATTTACATAAAATAAATGAAATCACGAGCCAACAAATCAATTCATTAAAAATAATTTTAAATAACCTTTTTAAATTACTTCAGTGGTTAAAAAAACCCCAAAGAACCAGTTTAAGTTTAATGTCAACTTTATCTTCAGCATCAGTACACTATGCCCTTATTTTTGCCTCCGAGGCACATAATCCAAAATGTAACCTCTGCTGCATATCACAAATACTATAATATTAGGAAAATGAGCCATAATGCCTTTTTCCTTTTTGTACTTTGATTCACTTACTGAATATTTAAGATTAACACAAAATTCAGTAAGATGAGTCTGCTGTCATCTAGTGAAATGAATAATTTGAATAAAGATTCCTTTGAGTATTGCTTTTTCCAGGAAGAAAATCAATCTTTCTCCTCAAAAAAGTAAAAACAGAAGGCCTTCCAGAGAAAATGGAAGGTATCAATTTGCATTCTGCTGGCATACATTTACTAACGCTTCTCAAGGAAAGAGTATGATAAAATAAACACACCATTTGAAAAAAGGTCCTAATGCATCTCTTATGTGCCTGTGGCTATAAGGAACAGAGCTTCCATCAACTCAGGGAGTCAATATTTTAATATCATTCAGAGTTCATTATATGAATTTCCACCTTCAAGTACTCCTTAATAACTTAGAAAAGAGGCATTAACACTGTTATCTTTACCAATCAATAAGGAGTTTGGAACATGCTGTCCAAAATCTCACTAGGAAATGGGTTTATCCCTTCTATTTTTTCATTTCCTTCCAACATTTAATCCTAGAGTCTTTGAATCAGCTTCACTCCCTACGCTACTCTAATTCCTGTAGCACATCTTCCTTATAAGCTTACATCAAATAGTATGACAGATGGATTCTGTGTACATGCAGATAAATGGAAGAAGTGATTTTTCAATGAAAGGCTAAGCACACTGTACCCTTTCAAACAGTTCAGAGTTCAAGATGTACCTGCATAACTAGGAAATTCAGGCTGTGTCAGGTTTAAGTTCTATTCCAGCTCTAGATGTAGACTCATAGGTCAGATGGGACCACTATGATCATCTAGTCTGACCTCTGCACAATGCAGGCCACAGAACCTCACCCACCCACTCCTGTAATAAATCTCTAACCTATCACTGAGTTATTAAAAGTCCTCAAATCATGGTTTAAAGACTTTAAGGTACAGAGATTCCACCAGCAAGTGAAGCCGTACCCCATGCTATAGAGGAAGGAAACATGATCAGTTTAAATGCTTTAAGGACTAAAGAACTGGTTGACAATTCTTATACTTTCAAATAGAATTTATTCTGGAGATTTTAGGTTTCTTATAGTTCAAAGATTAAATGGTTTTCAAATCCCAAAGTGGGATTAGGGCTGCCATTCCCAAATGTTGTAAATGGGCCAGGGAAGAGGGTTACAAGTATAAAATGGGTAAAAGGTGGACACATTTTAAAAGAGGTGGGGAGAATACTGCATTCGGGGGTGGGATGAAACCAGGTATTGGTATTAATGCATAGAAGAGAATTTGGATAGTTGGTTCTGAATGCACTGGACTAATACTGTGAAATGAAGTACAGACTAAGAGACAAGGTGGCTAAAATATCATCTGTTATTGGACAAGCTTCTGTTGATGTGAGAGACAAGCTTTCCATCTTACACAGAGTTCTTCTTTGGGTCTCTGTGAAATAAAAATGTTCTCTCTCTCACTAACAGAAGGTGGTCCAGTAAAAGATATTACCTCACCCACCTGGTCACTCTAATAGTCTAGAAGCAACACGGCAGATATATAGACTAATTGCCATTTGATAAATTCAAGGAGTTAGTGCAAAGTACAGGTTTTGTTTATTTTAGGCTCTCACAAACTCTAAAACATTTGTTTGATGCATTCATTTGTTATATACTTACAAATCAGTTTTCCCTTTTAAAAAAGTGTATAAAGACCTACATGGATTTAAATAAAAATAGGGCAACAAGAATCCTTCATCTCGAACGGCATTTTTTAAAACAATGTGTCCAAAGAAGGAATAGATGCCTTGTTGCTTTGTGTACATAATTGCATCAAACTGCTGGGGATAACCACAGCTGTGAGCTACTGTGTTACGTCTCTACCTCAATAAGAGAGTTTTAGTGGCAATTAGATTGTGTGTCAACTCCCTGCCACACCAGTCTGTCTTTCTCACCAACAAACAAACTCTTCAAGGTTCTCCCAAACCAAACCTCAAGTAGCAGATAACATTCAGTGAGCTCTAGCCCCTGAGCACCTCAGAGATGTTTCGCGGCAATGCAGGTCCTACCACTTCTGTGCATTTACAGAAGATACTGAGTTCTCTTCTGTGACCAAGAGCATGCCAGTATTCATACCCTACACACTATAGTAATAATCCTTGTACAAAATATGCCTGGTGAGGTATCATGTGAAAATTTACTGGTCAATACCATGATGAAATGTAGCAATATTATACATAATGTTTGCACGTATCTCTGTATGAGCTTATTAGTCCATGTTCAAAACCACACAGCACTGGCTAGGCAAAAGTTGTTAAACAGCTCCATGCTAAGCAAAGGAATATGTTTGCCTCAGTTGACATACAAATAATAAACAGAGTCCTTGAGACAGCAGGGAAAGGAGGTGGCAGGAGACAAAGCAAATGTGCATTTCAGCAAACAGGTGAGAAAGAACATGGAGCCTCCTTCACCACCAAACTCTGTGTCACCTTCTTTCCTGTTTGAATAAACTTTGCAGTAAGGATTTTACCTTGAGCCAAGTCCAGCTTGTTAAGTTTTAGTTACTAGAGAACATTTCACCTTTATTTCTCTTGTAATTATTTCTGACTTTAATACCTGAATTCACTTAAAATCCTATAAATAAACTTTACATTTTTCAATCTAAACCAATCCAGGGCTGTGTTTAAACTGAACTGTAACTCCAGCTAAAGTAGCAAACTGTTGAATACTGACCCTTCATAGAGGCAACGGACTTTTAACATATGAACTGTCCAGGAGAGGGCTAGACAGTGCAAAACGCATTTTTGGGGAAAATGCAGGATTGGGAGTGTGTTGGGGCAAATAGTAAGCAAGACTAGTGGAAGCTAGTGGGTGACTGGAGTGTTGCTGACAGGCTGCTGGGGTCAGAGCTGCGGGACCAGGGCTGCAGCTATACACACATACTCAGAGTGTGACCAGCATGTTATTAGTGAGTGGCTCAGGGAGGAGGCTACAACAGTAAAGCATTGTGAGGCACTCAAGGTGATGGGGCAGACATTGACAGCTCCTCGCTGGTCTGGACTGCACCTCAGAACTTGACAGCCACTCTGTCAAAAAGTCAGTACATCACATCTTATTAATGTAAGTGGGGTAAATACACCCTTCCCCTCAAACACAACAATGAATTGGTTTAAAGTAAAAAACGTTTAACAGCAAAAAGAGCATGGATTAAGTGATGCCAAGTAAAAATGTGATGAGGCTAGAGATGATTACAGTCAAATACAAGTGAAACATCTAAAAGTCTAAAACTTCATCTAGCAAGACAGAATCTTGGTTCAAGATGGTTTTTTTACCTAGTCTCCTTTCCTGCTTTTTACTGTCTGGCCTGGCTAGGACGTACCACAGAGATCAAATCCTCGGATTTGTCTCCTAAGGTGAAGAATGAAGGTGGAGTCTGGTCTCCGTTCTTATATCCCCAAAGGGTTATTTTTGTCTAAGTCAGGAAGACCTCCTGGTGATTCTGTCTGTTGTGTCTCTCTGGAGTGCAGGAAATACTGAACTAGAGAGGGTGTTAAAGTAACAGGACTGAACTTGAGAGACATTCCCTGCTGGTTTAGCTCAATAGCTTTGTTTAATGCTGCTATGTAAATTGAGGTAAACCTACATCCCTTTGTCTAGAACAGACCTGTTAAATCACCTTTACCTAGGCTAGGCTGTGTTGTCTTAAACATGTTCTAGCAACATCATACAGAGTGAATTCATAACTTTACGTGCAGGATTATCATTGTAAAATATGTGTTAATAACCCGTTTTTTATTAGTTTACCTCACAAGGCATGTTTTGTACAAAAACCACTGCAGTAATATGTAGGGTGTGAATACAGGGATGCCAAAGGTCACAATAATAAAAGGACTTTTTTTTTTTTTGGCTAACAATTACTAATGGGTCTTAGGCTTTCATCACCTCATACTACTCACACACCTACATGTCTTCCCTCTCTAACACTAAGAAGACCCTTTTATCAGATGCATTCAGAACAGGAAAGATGATCATAAATTTGTAAATCTTTAACAAGATTAAAAAGATTCTGGAAAATAACAGTGAAAGGAGATCACTTTCTCAGCATTAAACCTCAGGCCAAGATTGATGTTTATCAGTAATTTTATGAGTATCTAGATTAAAATCTATTTCTTTAAATAATGTTGAAAGAATTAATAATCAAGAGACTTCTTGTTTCTATGTCTTTGTACTCCTATGGCCCCATATCACCAGAGCTATGCGCTTCCCACAAAATAATAAATTTAATCTCACCACACTTCTGCATGAAATACTATTACCATTTCATACAAGGGTCAATGAGGAATATAGAGAACTTGTCTCCTTCATGGTCACACAGGAAGTTTGTGAAAAAACTGAGTACTGAATGGAGATCTTCTAGCTCCTGTCCAATGTATCAACCATAAGACTATCCTTCGGGGAACACTGATTGGTTTTATTCACAACATTGAATATACAATGCAGAAAGTTTCTTGTTCTGGAAAGACCTTTTATTTGATACAAAACACTGGCTATGTCAATGTACAAGACACCAGTTATTAGCCGACCTTCTCAACCATCTTGAAGATTCTTCTGGCCACTTGTTGACCGAATGTATTTGTCATTATTTATGGTATTTCTTTTTGGTGGTAAATTTATGGTACATGGGATGCGAGTCCTCTCAACAGAGAAAGTCATATATTTATTTCTATCTAGACAATATCAACCTTCATAGCTGCAGTTTTTTCCCTTTTTGATAAGATCAATGTATGCAATTAAACAGAGAGATAAGGACTGTAGTTTTTCTGAAGTCCTTTCAAATATTTTCAACACTGTACCTATTGTGATCAACTCAGTAATTTACAACTGCATACAAATCTAACAAGCAAGTGGCTTTAAGTCATACTTCAGCATTTTCAGCCTCCTCAGTAACTTAAAGCTATTACTGCAGTATATCTAAATACTTTGTGAACAGCAGGGTAAAAATATCACTATTACATCTCAGTTATTTGTTCCTGTTCAAAAAGAAAATCAAGTTCAACTGTTTTGAGGCTTCAAGAAACAACTCGGGATTGAGTTTGTAGCTTCCATCAAAAAACATACAGCTTAAACAGCATCAAAGAATTTGGGGCTTTGAGAATTCCAGCAGAAAACAGTACCAAATGCAGTCAATAAGCATCACAATGGATCTAGAGAGCATGACATTTATTTTTGTGTTAACACAAGTACATATCCATGAAAGATCTAGAGCATCATCATAGAATAGGACTCTGAAGTTTTACAAAGAGAAAACTCTTTTGGGTTTCACTGACAATAGAGGTGAGTACATCTTTCCTTTGTTACACTGCTGTGATAATCAATCCACCCTGCTGCCAGCTGTGGAGATCCCCAGATTGTTTTCAGACAGGGTTCTGAAAAGAACTGAGAGTCTGCCATTCCTCTCAAGTTCTTAAGTCTTCACACTGTGAAGACTGAGAAATCTCTGAAAGAAGATCAGAGGGGGATGTGTTTATATGTATGTGCTAAAAGTGTAAATTTTATGATAGAACCCTATATTTAAATTCATATAATAGCAAGAAGGTAGAGAAGTCTGCATAAGAACACCAGTAGATTTTGTATTTCATAGCTTGTGTTTAAAAGTTACACATAAATAGTGCCTCAGCATTCCCCTTCTCCATTAAACCTGTATCTGACAAGCAGACTAGATTTTACAGAAGAATTGAGGTCACCAGGTAACTCTAATATTTGGAGAAAGCTCTCGTTGTTGTCCAGTTTGCGGTCACATCAAAATGCTATGCCTTTATGTCCGCCGAGCACTGCCACTTCGATAAGGATTTGTAAACGCTCATGATTTGTTGCAAACGATTTTCCTGTTTTGTTGAGGAAGTTCTATAACATTCTCTGAAACGATTTGCCAACAGTCCAGGAGAATGTGTGCATGTTTTGCAATGGAATTAAGACCATTGTTTCTTTTAGTGCCTGCCTCTGCTGGATGTTTTTATACCCTTAGTGAGTCTAGTCAGATCATAACTTTGGAACCTGCCTTGATTGAGCTAAAAATATCCATTGACAACCTTTAAGAAGAAAATATGTCTGGCTGGACATTTTATGAGATGTATTTAGGATGGGGCATATGCCAGTGAAAGGGATGCATGGCATTTTCTGTACAAATTGAACATAATGAAGATGAAAGAGTAAAGCTACACTACTCATTAGCTTTAATGCAAGATTCTACACTGTTGCCTAATCTGTTGATTACGTATTAATTATACTGATTGCTTAAGAATTCCCAGTTAATCCTTTGAGGTTTGATAGGATCTTGTCCCATGATCAGGCCCAATATTATTATTCAGAGCTCCCAAATGATGTGCTCTGTTGCAACACTCACACTTAGGAAATCACTGTATTTATAACAGTTTTATTAATAGTTAGCAAAGTCATGAAAACTCTAACCCAGCAAGGTAGATAGAGATAGTACAGAAGGTATATCTGAACACACACACACACACACACACACACACACACACACACACACACACACACACACACACACACACACACACACACACACACTCCCTTGCAGAACAACCTAAAACATCACCTGTGGTCATCATCCTGGCAACTCCCAAGTCATACAGGCTGGCATACAGCTTGTGTATTATACTGATGCCGCTATGCCTAAGGCATATTCAGTAGGGGTTTCAACCCCTTTTCCTAATTTGTAGATCCTCACCCTACTAATGGTCGGGTTCCCTTCTCCCGTGGGTTATTAATCCTTTTACCTCAATCTTATTACCATATGTCAATTAGTTATCACAGCACTCTTGTCATCAGGCTTTTGCTGATGTCCCCAACTTAAAATACCTCATGTTGGTATAAACTAGCAAGTTGCCATTACCTATTATTGTAATGAGTAAATTGCTATTATATCTTGTGATCTAGGGTTACTCTTGGTTAGCTACTTATGCTAAAGCATTTTTTGTAGACCTTATGCCTTGATTAGCTTAACTAAAATATTATCTTACAGGCCTGGAGGCTTGTAAGCTCATTGCATTACTGACTTAACTTATACCTGTGTCCTACCTAGCCAATACTTAGGAGGCTGGAAAGTAGACATAGCCTATCTCCTGATGACATAGCACTTCCTCACCGGCGCTTTTGTCCGGGAAATCTATGTCAGTACGGATGTGTTGTTTTCATACCTCTCAGCAATGTAAGTTATATCTACATAAATGGTAGTATAGACATGGCCCTAGTCTGACCTCCTACACATTGCAGGCCACAGGACCTCACCTACCCACACCTCTAATAAACCAATACCCTCTGTCTGAGTTACTGAAGTCCTTAAATCATGATCTAAAGACTTCAATTTACAAAGAATCCACCATTTACTCGAGTTTAAAACCAACAAGTGACCAATGCCGCATGCTGTAGAGGAAGGCAAAAAAACCCCAAATACACCAAGCACACAACAGAAATGCATGGTCTCTGCCAACCTGGGAGCTGCCACTCAAAATGATGAGCTTCACAAATCTCTTAAATATTCAATTTATTTAATTATTTTCTCCAGGTCAAGAAATCTAGTTAACAAAAAGACTAAGCTACTGACTGATTTAAGACACCAATGTGAGCCAGCACTGAGAGTCAGAAGGTCCTAAATTCTGATCCCAGGTCTGTTGCTCATTTGCTATGTGCCATCAGGAAGTCACTTCTCTGCCTCAGTTTCCCCTTGTATTTAAAAAAAAAAAGGATATCACAGAGGTCTTGGGAGGATTAATTCATTTTTAGTGTTTTAAAACGACTATTGTTAAAACAGCTTCAAATTTGCTCTTTTTAATGTCACAGTAAAATCTATTTTCTCAAAGTATTTTACATTCCACGTAATATTTTGAAACAATATAGCCTTCTAATCAGGTAGAAATGCAACATTATCTTGCTTTTCCATATCTATGGACAATATCATGGCAAAACTCCTTCACTCAGATCAACATGATAGATCTCAGCTCCAGCATTCTGGTTTCCCTTCAGATACAGAGCTCACAAGGATATCCAAGGGTTATTTTACGAGCAATAACACCACCTACCTCTTACATAGTGCTTTTCATCAGTAGATCTCAAAGCACCTTACAAAGAAATTCAGTATCATTGTCACAATGTACAATGGGGAAATTCAGATACAGAGAAGTAACTTACCTAAAGTCACTCAGAGGCCTGGTCTACACTGGTGGCTTACTGCGAATTAAAGTTCCTTAATTCGCATTAATTACTCCCACGTCTACACTAGCGCGTTGTTAATGCGAATTAAGGAGCCTTTAAATTCACAGCAATAAGACCACCTCTGCAAGTGGAGTAGTGCCTGAAGCGCATCAGTTAATTCACAGTAGTGTGAGTGTGGATGCAATGGGACTTAATTCGAATTAATTGGCCTCTGGACTGTATCCCATGATGCCCCATTTCAGTACCCTCCCCCAAATCCAAGCCTTGCTTCCCCCACCCACCCACCCATAGTAAGCCACGAGTGCCTGCTCAAACTTTTGTAAATCCAAGCCTTGCTTTCCCAAAAACCCACATCAAACCACCCGCAGATGATCTCTGTAGGGACTTGTAATACAGGCAGAGAAGACATTGTTTCATGGACCACTTCATTTCATTGGCTACATATTTAAATTGTATCTAGCAAATGATTTAATATAACATTGGGAGCACTTTATTCTGAATGCTACTTGTTGCAACACTGTTTCATTTAGTCCTTCTTCCTACATTTCTAAAGTAATCCAGGATAAGATGTGTTGTATTTGTCATGATCAGAATCACAGTGCACAGTTCAGCTGTCTCCATGTCATTGCAGCAATGGCGATCATGGAGGACTGAAAAAACAGCACGGGAATCCTTTTCCTGTTTGTTTGAGGGGGTGGGAAGGGCAGGGGAAGAGGAGCTGCATCCTGGGACGAAGACAGTATTCCAAACAGCCACCGTGGCTAGTTGCACTGTGAGATAGCTACCCACATTGCACTGCTTTTTAATTCAAATTAAGGCTGGCCACTGTGGACACAAAAAACCAGCACAAACACTGTAGTGTGGACAGTCTGCAGCGATTTCTATAAATCGCTTTCTGTAATTCGAATTAAGCTAATTCGAATTAATGCTGCAGTGTAGACATAGCCTCAGAAAGCCAGTGGCAGAACAGGGAATATACCCCAGCTCTCCTGAGTCCCAGACCACTGCTCTATCCACTACAACACATTTCAAAGGTACAGCAAATTTATAAATTTAACACTGAGAAACTTAGAATTTTTAGGTTTTTTCCCCACATGTTGAGTTAAACAATTTTGTTTAAGCATAAAAAACGCAAACAAAAACAAAATAAAAAACCTTACCTGCTACTAACCTTCATGAAACAAATGAGGGGGGAATAAAAGCAGCTAATAAGCAAGAAGGTATTGATTATTAAACAATATGTGGCCAAAACAAAACAAAAAAAAAATCAAAAAATCAAACCAACTTAAAAACTTCTCCCTGAAACTATTGAAAACCAGATGAAAGGTGTGAGCATGTGCAATCAAGAGCAGTAAATTCAATACTTGTCCAGCTCGGCTCCTATTCAAAGCTGTATTATGCATGACATTTTCACTTCTGAAAAACAATTGTTTCTTTATGGAACACTGCTCCTATTTTTGTTAAAATGCACTCTGAAAATGTAGACCTTTATATATATAAAAAAGTTAATCTAAGCTCTAATTACAAAGCAATTTTCTCTCCCAGAGATTCTTTTTCTTTTAATCCGAAAACTTCTTTAGCAGCATTTTAGGATCAGTTTGTAGCTCTTCTGGTTGTCTACTCAAAGTGCTAATTTTCTGTTTATTTGGGGGCTTATCTACATAGCCAGTTACCACGGTACATGATGTGTGGTATGTTAATCTGCACTCCAGGACTTTCACTGCACTATAGCAGTGTCCTCACTGGAAATTTCTGTGCAGGAAGACGGTTTGCAGCACAATACCTTGCTGTGTAGAAAATCCTTAAATTACATAAACTATAGAGCAATTCAAAGTGCACACCTTTTCCCACACCTGTTCATTTTACATTGCTCTATAGTGTAAAACAAACAATTCTATAGCCAACATGTTCAAATTCCATAACAAAGCTTTTTTGACTGCCATAATCAAAGAGTCGAGATATCTTGATAGAGGCAGTAGGAAGCAAAAAGGAAAGCCACAAGTTAGGGGCAAGAGGATAGGACACAGAGTAGACACAAGAATAGTAGTGATGCATGACACCCTAGACTGTGAAAAGATTTGTGCCAAACATTAAAAATGAAGGAGGTACTGACAGAAGAAAGAGAAGGGAAAGGGATATGCACACAGCACAAGACATTGAAAGAGCTTAGAAACTATGGCTAAAGAATACCAGTAAATCTAAACCATCTGCTTTAAATGCAATATACTTTTCTCTGACTTTGCTTTCTCTAATATCAGCATTATATGTGTATAGTATACATAATGTGTTGTTATACGCTGACATTAGAGAAAGCAAAGTCAGAGAAATGTATCTTGCACTTAGAGCAGATGGTTTACATTAAAGGTAAGAAAGAACAAAAAACCATTGATCTACCCAATTAGAAATACATTTTGTTTAGATTAGAAGACTGGGTTGTTTCAAAATATTACTTGAAGTAAAAATCAAACACAAAACACTCCAGGGTGAATGACTGAGAGAATAAACATGTGACAGATGCTAGTCACATTGTTTCTTGCACTACTGGAAGGTGCTCATACACTAGGGTGATAAGATCAGAATAAACACCTGCTGTAAATTGACCTAGCAGGTAAATTCACAATTCATTAGATTATTTCTGGTCAGCAAAAGCAGCAGCGAATATGAATTACTTTTAAGATACACAGGAAAATAGAAAAATTCTGGGAATATTTAAGATGGTATAACTTTTTCTGTTTACTGTTAGTTGTTAAGCAGTGGCATTTAGTTGGACTTCAGATTCTTAAAATTTGTAATTTAGCTTGTCTCTGACCATTCCTTATATGGCTTTATAATGGGCACATCCTCACTCTACGATCACCCCTCATTTCTCCCTTGGACATGCAATGGCCTCTCAGCCTGCATCTTCTCCCATATCCCCCTCTGGATGTTCTGGGGCTTGGCCCGCCAGCTAACCTGCATAGAAATCTAAACCCCTTCCAGAGTAGCAAGAACAAGTCTACATAAAAGCCCAAACAAATCTTCAACCTAATAGCACTTCTGTCTCTTCATGCTCCACTGTACCTTGTTGGCCCTATCTCAGTACTTCCCCTGCAGCAGCCTAACCTACTCCTGTAGTGTTCTCGGTCTCCTGTCTGATAAACCCTATCCCAGGGCTTCTCTGCACCAAAGAGACATGTTTCCCCAACTGAGCTCCCTCAGCCTACTTATAATGCCTAGTTCTGCTTCCTTTGGCCAAAAAGCAATTAGTCAGCCACCCCCACGTGTAGACCATGAGTAAGTGAGTTTTTTCCCTTGCCTCCAAGGTGAGGGGGGTTAAACCTCATCATAAGCTTCTTCTAAGTAACTGATATAAATATTCCCTCCCCCCCCCCGATTTCACAGGATTTAGTTAAGATTGATTACTTTGTTCAATTAATAAACTGGCTATTTATTAACAACTAGGTATGTTTCACCTGCCCCTTAAAACTATTTATGGGCAAAATAATTTAAGTCGCTAAGACTGAATTCATGATAATTTTGAAAAATGAGCCCTCACACACAACTTGCCAAGAGAAAAGCATCCCACTACAGGTGGACCCACTCTCAGATGGGTAAGCTCTTTTAAACACCCTCCACAAAGAGACATACAGAAGAGATTGTGAGATAAGTAACCAGGTTATCAACTGTGTTTTGTCATTTGTGTTGTTTTGTTTAATGTTTTCC
The DNA here is from genome assembly GCF_026122565.2 of Emydura macquarii macquarii. Lineage (NCBI taxonomy): Eukaryota > Metazoa > Chordata > Testudines > Chelidae > Emydura > Emydura macquarii. The sequence continues at coordinate 16,635,076 of NW_027131527.1, read as the reverse complement.
TTTCCTTAATAATAAAATAGCCATTGTTAATAGTGATGATTTTGAGCATAGTGTTTCTTAAGATATCTAAAAGAACCCCAGTGACTGAAACAGTGGAGTCGCACTCTTGAATGGGCTGAAGAGCTGGTCTCTCATTTCTTGGTTTTTGTTTTTTTTCAATTAAATATTTGTCTTTTTTTAAAGACAAAATTACTTGTCATTCAACAATTTTAAGTTATCCCTTTCTACCCCACAAACTGTTGTAAAGCCCACTTGTGAGGTGGTGGTGAGGGGCTCTAACCCTAGACTAGGACGCAGACGCTGGCCGTTTAACACAAGGTAGCCCCATGGAACTCAATAAGGCCGAGCTTTTTAGTATGCATAAGGGACAGACAGCCAAGGAGAGAGGGGAATGGCAAGGAGTACTATCCTTTTTAAACTTCCGTGTCTAGGGTAATAAAACTCAGTCCTCGACTCATGCTCAAGTGTATACTGGCCTGAATACTTAGACTCCACAGAGTGCATCTGGGAAATTCCCTACTGCCTTCAGAAGGTGAGGATGAAAGCAGTGCTTATTTGTGCCAAGGCTCTAGGCTTGGTAGTTCATAGCCCCAACACCTCTGGGCTTGACACATCAGTTATGAAAGTGCAGATATTGTTTGAGCCCTGGCACCTCTTTCATTACAAATTAAGCACTGGATGAAAGTGAACAGACTTCCTAAAAGACATTCTGGTTAGTGTGCTGGGAGAGCCCTTGACTGCACTTTGGGCAGAACCATTGCTGTACTCTGTATTAGTGTCAGAATAGCTGTCAGAATGAGAGGAGATACCTCACCTACTCCCAATAGCAGCGAGTCCTGTACCAAAGAGACTAGTAGGTCCTCTGATGTCATATAGCATTTCAGTATTGAATAAGTCTTTGTTGGCCAAAAGAATCCAAACTCGAGAGCATTGGGCACCCAAGTGCTGTGAGTGGAATAGATATGGATAAATACTTGAAGAACTAAAAAAAAAAAAAATTAAAAAATCCCTAATACTCTTTGAAATGAAAAAGCTCATCAAAATATTTTAGGATTTATTTATTTATTTTATCCTTCATGACTGATGGTTTCTTCTTCATCAAAGACTGAAGAGTGATATTCTACTTCAGAGAATTCCACAAAGAATTGCCCCAAATGACTACCAACTCCTTTTGTTCTCAATGGGCAAAAGATGAGAGGCTTAGCAAAGATGGCCACTGCCTCTATTTATCACATCTTCAGACAGAATAGTGGGCCACCAGCATCTCTGAAGAAAGCTAAGGTTCATGCACAAGTGATGGCCATTTTGAAAGAGTGCAGTTTTTTTTATAGAATTCTCTGCAGTAGGACACTTTTCTTCAGCCTCTATTGACACAAACTTTCAGTTATGAAGAATAATGGCAATAAATCAACATTAATATTAATTATCTCTTTTCAGAAGCTACCTGTATCCATAGAACCCTAACTCTACCCTTTAATGACACTGTGAGGTGTGGTGGGGAGTTTAATTAGTGTTAAAAACAAAAGCAAGTTTAATTTCATCTAGAAAGACAAACAAATTCTAAACATATGGTTATGGCAGGAGTTCATTAGCAGTTAGAGTTGAGTTTATTTGGGTGTCCTAACTGTAAATTCCCATATATTAACATATTGGAATTTCTTTTCAATTGCTGATATGTACTCTTTATCATAACTCCACTTTAACAGTTTTTCTCTGAGATTACATGTACATAACTGAACCCACACACAAATTTAAGTGGGACTTACATTGGCCATACGTGCTCACCTTCTTCAGCACGGTAGTTTTCACATGTTGACTACTAGCTTTCATCCACTGATTTCAATGGGACCTTTAATGGCAAAAACTATCATTCCTAGCAGTGGCAGAGACAGCTCACAAATCATTACTTCAATCATTTACAAATTACATTTACTGATTCTCAATGAGGACAGTAGAATAAATGTTTAAAGAAATGTCTAACCCAAACTGTCTGAGTACTGGAGGGGCTCCAATTGAAAAGTCTCATCTGTACTGATTTAGTTTTGCTGAATTTAAAGGATATAAAAATTGGGATTAAATTGTAAACAAAAATTTCATTTTTGTCCATAATGAAATTAACTATTTTACATTTCTTGGGCACTCAAAATTTCCAGTAGCTGCAATAGGAATTTTGGGTGTGCAAGGGAATGAAGGATCAAGTCAACCATTCTGATACAATCCTCAGATCAAATAATCCAGTTTTGGTACATACCCAGCACTGTGCCTTATTTCACCCAGTGATGATACTCCATTTTGTATTTTGGCAGGAAAAATGATACATTAGTCAGTTCTACTGAGACTTGTTATTTCTCATATAGCTGTTTTCTTACCAGGGCTTCATCAAAACAAGGAAACAGAACTGTTTAAATGCTCCCACATTTCTCTACCTTTTGACAAATATTTTGGTAACTGTTTGGAATCTGCTTCTTTAACCTCATTTCACTTCTCTGTTTCAGTAATGGCAGAGCACAGGTGTTTTCTGTAACTCAACCAAAGAATTTAAATCATTACTTGCAGTAAACATATGACTATTACTAATCCACAGATGTAGCTTCAATCATGTCTTGGTTAGTATTATTCTATGGTTCCCCTGCCTCCACACCCACACTGTATATATTCTAAATTGGCTGATTATTCTTACTCAGTCAAGCAGGTTTTTTTTCCTTTTACTGAGACTTATCATTCTTATTTAAAGATACAAAAAGAATGATTTCTGTTAAAAAAGTTACCAAGTATTATATAAATCTTTTCACCGCTATTCTAATTACAAGGTGATTATAAATGTATTTTTAAAAGATGTTTATTGTTAAGCTTATATCTCCTAATTGTGCTTTTCATTATATATGAAAAGCTTGGGCTAGGTTCTCGGCTATGAAAAATGCAAAATGCAGATTTGCTTAGCCTTCAAAGAGAAGATCAACATATTACTTCCATGTCAGTCTTGTTGGTAGCTCAGCATTTGGGACCTGAAGACAGCGAATGCTGACAACAGGAGAAAGAACTGAACAATAAAAAGAACTGAATAATAAAAAGCAGTGTTGCAGCCAGCAACACTACCAACACAGGACAACACATTTTTTATTACCTTCTCTTCTCTCTCACTCCATGAGGTCATTAAAACAATAGCAGCTCCCCATTCTTATGGTTGCTGTGAATCATAACTCCAGTTACCTTATGAAGTCCTAAAATGTAGAGTTTAAGTTCACATGAGAAGTTCTAACCAAACATTTTATGAATCATAATACTTTTATCTATGTGAGCTAATTTGATCCTTAATATAAATCAGGACTGATCATCAGTTCTGTAGTTATAATGCATTTTGATTTTCTATGGATCAAATCAGATTATTTCAACAGTTGCTCCACTGTAATTTCACACTAGATAATGGACACTTCATATAAACTGTTAATTAAACTTGTATATTTACACACTTTAGGCTATACTTCATGGTCCAATACTTTCAATAAAAACAGAAGTGGAACTACTGTAGAGGTATAATTCAGTGGTCAAATTCTTCAGAAGTGGGTGACTAACTGTAGACACCAAAATCCATATTAATATTAATGTACTTAATGGGAGCTATGAGCACTTAGCACTTTTGAATACCAGGCTACTTAGTTGTCTAAATATGGATAGACACCTGACTTTTGAAAACTTATTAGAGAACCCATTTTCATTATTATTACAGTAAATACATTTTAATGTATTTAGCACTTAAAAATGTTCATCGATATGAAGCATTAATCCTAAATACATTCAGGGTGGAATTTTTCACCCTAAAAATGCTCAGCATTGGCCATGCTCCATGCCCAGTGAAGTCATTTAAATAAATCCCACCTTTAGGAGGCCAGCCATCAAAATTTCACTGAAAAACAAAAATCTATACCTACCACAGCAATTTTATTGTATTCCAGCTCTGATTTACACTCCCAGATTATCACCATCAACAAGTCATCTAAAGAGACATCATACTATTTTTGAATTTTAAGTTTTATACACAAAGTTATACCATATAAATATTTTACAAAAATAAAAACCATATATAATCACTGGTGAGTATGAGATGCAGATTTGTCTCCCACCTATCTGCTGAGGATATTTGTTACAATCCCCAGCAATGGAACTTTGGTTCTTAAGCTCAAACTGTAGTAACTTGTGCTTTTAGCTCTGGAGATCCACAGTTCAAACCCTGGCAGTCATGACTCATAGAACAAAATTAATTATGAGTTTTGTGTAAAACCATGAGGAAAATAAAGATAGATAGCCATCTTTTGCCTTATCAGACACTGTAGATCAGGGATTCTCAAACTGGGGGTTGCAACCCCTCAGATGGTCAGGGGTTCTGAAGTGTGGGGTTACGAGTACATACACAAAACAAAAAGCATCCACTATAAAATATATAATTTAAATCTAGCATTTTAGAAAATTACACACACTTTTCCTTTGCAATGTAGTGTATTTACTTCAAAAAGTATAATCAGTGATCGTTGTTCCTAAACAAAATATATACTTGTATGACTGACACTTTAAGAAATTGGACTCTGAGAACTGCAGCATCATGCATGCTGGTTTGTTGTCTTGAGACTAAAAAGGGAAACTGAAACAATAATAGAGGGTTCAGCTGATTCAACTGAAGAGCTGCATTAAACTGCAGACCAATCAGAACACTGAGATCGGCAAAAAAGTAAATTCATAAATTTAACAGTCAGACACAGACGGGTTGGTGCTAGGCAGAGGCTTGCAAAAAGCCACCCCAAAATTTGCCTTTGCACTGGTGGCTATGCGGGGTGCTAAGGTCAGATGTTACACAGAAGTAAGGATGGCATGTATACCAATTTCTGCAGTTCTGCGCTGCTGCTGCTGGTGACAACATTGCCTTCAGACCTGGGTGCCCAGCCAGCAGCTGCCACTCTCTAGCCGCCCAGCTCTGAAGGCAGTGCGTGCTGCCAGCAGCAGTTCAGAAGTAAGAGTGGCAATGGGGCACTAACTCTGCTGTGAAAATTAATATTGACAAAATTTCATCATGCCTCTCCCCCCCAGTATTAAACAGTAACTATTTTTTTAAAATAAACTTTTCTGCTTATAATATTAATTTGATAAAAATATGTTTTAGTCTTAATTTAAAAGCAGTGAGAAAAGGTAAATTCATTTTAAACAATAGGGTTATACATTTATCATTTAAAATGGTGTTAAATATAAAAAAATGTGATTTTAATTTATAAGGGGCGGGCAGGTCCAACTCAGAGGCTTGCTGTCTGAAAGAGATCATCAGTACAAAAAGCTTGAGAACCACTGCTGTAGATAGTATACTTGCTAGTTACTGCAAAGCCTATCATATACTACACAGTCTTCAAAAAGGTTAAACTTAGTTTCCATACACAAATAGTGAAAATATGGAACCCATGGGACAAAGATTAATAAAGTTTAAGGCCACAAGGGGCCATTATATTAAATCAAATAGACCTCCTGCGCAAAACAGGCCACATAATTTCACCCATAATTCCTACATCAAGCCCGTAACTTCTGGATTTGAGAAGTATGCAATGCTAGGGCAACCTGCAGGATGACGCACTGATCCTCAGACTGAGTAGAAGTAAATACTATTTTGCAGGTAACATGACAGCAGCATAATAGGTGTGATCTTGTGCCATGCTGTCATTGATCTTCCTACTGTGAATACAAATTCCTACCCCTATGGGTGTGTAATACAGTGAGGAGAAAAAAAAATCAGTATTGATTTCTGTAGTGTTTTGCCAAAGACTTGAGGTCCTCTTCCTAGAGCCATATGGTACAAAAGGCAGCTGCTCACAGAGGGCCTCCAAAGCCCACTAAAGTCAATTGGAGTATTTCTATTGACTTCACCGGGTTTTGGATCATGCCCAGAATTTGCAGCCCCCTCAGTTAGCCAGATGGGCACCTGTGACTGGGGGCCAGAAAGGATGGGAAGAAGCAATATATCCACGTTGTTCTGTCATGATTGTTCCACTCTGCTTAATGGATGGAGTATCAGATCCAGAATTCTTAATAAAAATTTCAAATAAGGAGATTCCTTAGACAAATCCTCTATTTCTTTTCTTTGTGACCTCCTGTGTAATAGCCAGTTCTCTAATTAAAAATTTGTATCTGTCAAACATAGCTGATCACTCACATTCAAGCTGGAATTTTGCCAGCTGGAAAGTAGATAATTTGCTATACCATTTCTACCCTGGAGAATATAAATGTTTTATCCTATTATATTTGACGATGATGAAACCCAGCTATAAGGCTGGATTCTTGCTCATCCCACCTGGATCTACCCAGGCTGCAAATAAAAATGGTATCAAATTGCTTAACAAGCAACAATTTAGGATGAAAGCTACTTCACAGAGGAACTGTCACTATCATTCTGGGGCACGTAATCCTTTAATGTCATTTTTGAGTTGGAGTAGGATTTCCCCTCCAGCCCCCTTCCCAAATCCCCCTCCCCAGTTGCTACAGATGTGTGCATGTGTATGTTCACATTATGAGTATTTCACATAGACTTGGGGCAGTAACTTTTTACCCTGTCTAGTTCTGCTACCATATTGCTGCCGGCACAGGGAGGTATACTGAGCATTGGCCAGGGAAGGCAAGCAAAGAAGGGGGCCTTTTAGGATTCATCCCTGCAGGGACCAAAAAGATGAGTATCCAACCCCTTTAAACTTGGGGGAGGAGAGAAGGTTGAGGGGAGGAAAAAAGCATTAACACTCACCTACCTCTACACAGTTGGGTGGGGTGGAACTTAAATCACCCACTCAGAACACCAGAGTCTTTCCAACTCCCTTCCCTTACATAGAAATCTACCTAGTGTTGATGTGTAGGCAAGAGACAGGGGTTGGAGATCATCAAGCCACTCTGCATCCAGAGATCTGCAAAGGACAGACCAGTCAACATGCTGAACGAGACCTGAATCAAAAGATCTCCAGCTCACCATGGATTCAGCCTTTTGTGGAGTGACATCCTCCTATTTGGGGAGGATCAAATATCTGAGGGCAATTCAGAAAGAGTGTAATCCCTGTAAATACACAGAAAATATAAAGCCAGGCCTTCTGTCCCCACTGCAGCACATCCACATGTTAACAAAAGAGCCCACATAACTCCTAGATAGTTCAGACAGAGCCCTGCTCCTCCTTAAAAAAAACAAAAAACAAAACAAAAAAAACCACACAGACACACCTTTTCTAATTGAGCTATAAGGAGATTTCTGTTAGGTGGCAGAAGTAGTAGACCCATAATCACCTCTGTCAGCCCAACACATGTGTGCTCTCCTGTCCTCTAAACACAGATATGTTAGATTGTATCCAAACTCCATAAAACTACCAGCTTCATCTAACTTGAGACACATGAATGTGGTCCCATACACAGGGTTCTTACATGGTAGGCCATCGTACCAAAACTAGGAAGTCTATGGAAGGTGGTACACCCAGCAGAGATTATTTTAGCACCAAGCAGCATAGCCTCACTTTAAGAGAAGTCTTAGATAGCAACTACATCGTAATATTTTTCTAAGAAACTAAATGAATTGGAATAGTTCCATTAAATCTCAGATGTTCAGCCTTTCTTCCCAGCCATTCCAAAGGACTCCAGTACTATATATACACACACATTCAGTTTGTACCAAAAGGTCTGTTTTTTCTGCAATACTTCATAAGAAAGTAGACTTCAACACTTCAGAGCTTATTGCTTATAAAGCACTGAAGCTTTCTGCAATGTAATTGGGTTTCATTGTTAGTGGAAAGACAGTGAAATCCCAGTTCTACTTTATTCAATAATGTCATGATCAACCACTGCATTTTTTTCTGCCACATATGCATTCGGACTCTCAAGTTTGAGCAGGCTACTATTCTGAATTTGAACTCTTCATGCAAGTCTTAACCCACCATAGAAATACAGTATATCTGTTTTTTATTTCAGATCAAACTCTATTATCAAATTTAGCATAGCTTCAGAAACAATATTCCTGTCGTATTTTTTTAAAATTTTCAATACTTATGTACTATTCACAGAAGTCCCAATTCAGAAAAATCACTTAAGATAAATTTAATTCCCACTGAGACGTGCAACCTGTGCAGATGCTTAAGTCTTTTCCTGAGTAGTGGTCAAAACATGGGGAAAAAAATTCATTCTAATCACACAAACAGAAAAAAACAGTTTCCCCGTATAATAGAATTGTTAAACATATAATGAGAAATAAAGCTAAACTGTCATTACCCAAAAACCCTTTGGGAGCACATCCAAGACAGTCATATAATCAGAGTTTGCAATCCACTCAAATAGTTTTACTTTGAATTTTTTATTCAGAGAAGAGCAAAACAAACTCAAGTTTTATCCGGTTCGAATTTTGAATAGCTTTTTGTATGGTTATTTTTAAGTTTGAACTAAATAAAACACCAATCACCAGCTTTTGGGTGCATAGAATCTCTTTTCTAAAGTAGATAAAAGGGGAAATTGATAAAGAAGATAAAATTGAGAGAGAAAACATTCTGTGGAAGCAGCCAAAAACAGCTACCTTTAAAGGATTCCAGGTGAAACAAAGTGACATGGTAGATCAATCCATGCATCTATTTTCTACCCATACAATAAAATAGACATTCAGGATTTTTCCAGTGGTGAAAAAGAATTTTTAGATGGTTATAAACTGTTAATGCTGGCTTTCTAATTAGTTACACGAGTCAGTCAACCACCAACCCAAAAGGCATAACTTAAAGTGCGTATATGAGATGGGATAATAGAAGGCAAGACATAAGGTTGTCCATCATATGTTTGTTCCAGAAGGAAACATTCTATTTCAAGAAAAAATAGCGTGAAAAATGAGGCTCTGAAAATGAAAACTTCCAGCAGGATGAAGAAGTCTGCCTGAATGAAGTCTTTTGGGTGCCCAGCAATATCTGTTTAAAAGAGAGATGTGAACTTCATCCTTCTGCTAATATTGCAGTTGATAGCTCTCTTTTGAAATGAGGAAAGGCTAAGGTTACTTCTATAAAAAAAAATCACCAAGTTGAAGAAATACTGGGTGATTCCCAAAGTTAACTGGAGAGTTGGGTTTTGGCAAAGCAATAAGCAATTTTCCAGGTCAGGACATTAGGTTATGGAAGAGTGAAAATTCTGAGATGTCACAGACTTATGACTGAGCAGGAAGAGTTGAAAGTGAGAGCTGCCTTCTCAGAAGGAAAATACACTACAAGATGGCAGCAAGGTCTGCTTATTAAGGGCCAGATTATGTTACCCTTAAACATTATTGACCGATTTCAGGAAAGCATTTACAGTATATGTTTACATGCTTTCCTGAATCAAGAATTTAGAGTATAAACTGCTCCACATTGGTTTTAATACTATTCATGTAGTTAGGAGTATCAGAATCTGGCCCAAAATAAATTTAGTATTGACCATAAATTTCTTTAATGTAAAATTCGGGAGAAAAAGCAATATGTCTGAATACCATATTCAGTTTGCTTGGAAAAATGTTTTTTAATAGAGCATTTTTCATAAGAGCATGAAGTGACCTACAGAAACAGGAAATGAGAAATAGCAAGGTATGATATTTGCCAGGAAGACACATCTTAATTTTTAAATCTCATGCAATAGAGTACATTCTGAATTGAGAGTCATCAGCAAAGAAATTAAAAAAAAAGTTTTATATGGAATATTTATAATCCACTCACAGAAGTCTGGCTGACAAATAGCCTCAACAAAAACTTTTATGTATTGAAAATTTTGTAACCGATATAGCAAAAATATACCTAGATGTGTATTTTACAAATTATATGCCCTAATAAAAAATTTCAGATTAACAATTAATTTGCAGTAGAACTTGAGCAGGGACCTTCCTTGTAGAATTCAAATTCCAAACCTTGGCCGGGGGCGTGAGGGGGGAAAGAATTATATGATTGAAGCTCTAAGTTTATGTAATAATAGCATGGTATAGCAATTGTAGTAACCACAACAATGACATGTATATTGCAAAAATGCATCATGTAAATTAATTTAAGAAGAAACTTATATTAGAAGTTAAACATGTTCACCTTCAACACTGTTAAATTCCAACCTGACAACTGTTTTTCATGGCTAATATGAAAATTTACGAAAACAGCCCTATCTAAACTTCAAGTATGCCAAAAGTACAACACATGTAATTGACATCTTGGAATGAAATTAATTCAATAAAATAATTAAAAATGCATTTGCAGTACGAAGATAACACAAAACAATGATTCACCTTCTCCAAAATTTTACTATTCATTGTATGGGAATCAATAGCATTATGGCAGCAGGACAAGAAGAAAGCCAAAATGAAAGGGTTTGCAAATAGTAAAAGAAACCTTAAGCTAATCATTCAATATCCATGCTCCTACAGAACTGCTAATCATAACGATAAAGATACCATTCATGACAATGACTTATTGTGAAACACAGCTGTGATCAATAAGTGCTTATTTAGAACCTAGAGTCTGCCTAATTCAATGTTCAACTTGTGTAAAATTTAGTCTTAAATATTCAGTGTTCTTAGTTTAACAGCATCAATGGGTAAATATAAATGATTTTTCAGATTGCATTTGCTTGTGCTTACACAACCACCACTTTGGCAGTGCTGGAAATAACACAGTAGGCTCTACATTTTCCTCTGCAGAGAGATGCACATAGGAGTTGGGGTAAAAAAGTGCAACACAAGAAAGAAAGCTCCTCCTGAATGATCAGTGTGTGTTTGGGATTGGTTTGGTGAGGAGAATATTGGGAATTAGCCTACCAACGTTGTACGCTCCCCTAAAGAACAGGACAGGAAGTAGTTCTTCCTGAGAATCCAGTAGATGTTAGTGCTACTAAAAGCAGCATCATTTTCACCACAGTGTTGTCCACTCTTGTTCATTATGCCTATGGGTTCCTCCTGCTCCCACAGAGCACAGGTGAGGGCATATCCCTTTCATTTAGAAGAATATTTGTTTCCCAGCTACTGTTTGGAACCTGAGTCCAGCTTCTTCTCTTGCTGTCCCTTCTATCTCCCCAAAAAACTGTCAGGGTAGAATTCAGTGGAAACTTTTAGGTACCCCTTCTCACAGGTAACCCTTATTCCTCTTCCCACCCATCTCCCCAAGTCCACTTGTGGGTTTTACTTTGGAATAGTAAATTTATAACTTGTGATGACAAAAGTTTGCAGTGGAAGAAGCCACATGGCAAGTTTTCATACACTGCCCTACTAAGGAACACAACTAGCAATAGGAAGACACTTCAGGTATAAAAAGCAAATCACACATAAACCATTCCCAGAGACTACAGTCTGCATTCATATGTGCCATATGTCTACACAGCAACTAGACACCTGTGGCTGGCTCATGCTACTGACTTAGGCTTGCAGGGCTCAGACTATGGAATTGTTTCATTGCTGTGTAGACTTCTGAGCTCAAGGTGTGGGACACGACGACATGGGAGGGTCTCAGAGCTCAGGCTCCAGCCTGAGTCCCGAAGTCTTAACAGTAGTGAAACAACCCCATAGACTCCTGGCAAGAGCCAGCTGACTGGGGCTCTCAGGGCTCAGGCTAATTGCTATGTAGACATACCCAGGACGCTAAGTAGGCCATGAGGCAGATGATACAAAAGGCACAGGAAGGAAGTGGGAAAAAGGAGGAAGCAGATAGAGAGATTGCTCTTCCCTTGCTTAGAAGCTGTAGGCATAAGACTATAAAGCACATAGGGTGGTGGAAACCAATATTGTAAACAAACTGCATGGGTGTTTTATCAGCAAAAAAGGTCTCTGAGCTGTTTGTGGAGTTCAGCAGAGAGAGAAGCAAGTGGGCCTGCCACAATACAACATGCATTCTCTCTTATCCAGGTCTCTTTTGACTGATTTTTACAATGATAGGTGTACATATAGTCTTTGCCACATCCTTACACCTAAACAAGTTTAAGAACTTCTGTCACTGCCCCTTGATTTCAACTTAAGTTTTCTGCAGGTTATTTTCAATGGCAGAGCCTCAGCTCAGAGCTACGCTTCCTTTGCTGGTTATGGAGAAATTTGTTGACCTTCAGGGCATTGTGCAAGTCTCATTTATTTCCCATTTTCTTATTTCTTGAAAGTTTCTGTTTTTAAAAAAGAAACTGCAACCTGCTGAGAACATCTAAGCATTTACTGTACAGCTGATCCTATGATGGGCAGTAAAGCACTGATTTGGACTGAGTATATAGATGAAGCTATCCTTGATCTTCAGTGAAAATGGATGTCATCACAGAAATGATGCTGGTGTACTGGCCAACACTGTTGTTTGTATTCATTTGAAACAAAAGCAAAGTAAAGGGGCAGCAGAGCAGGAGGGTGTTGCATAGAAAAAGCTAATTGTGGAGTGAAGGAGTAAAAAGAATAAAATATTCATGTAAGTATCTTGTTTTCAAAAATACTCTAAATATAGAACATAATTTACACTAATAAAATTTTAAAACATTCTCCATGAGATCTCCTGCTGTTCTAATCAAGAGACTCAGTTAAAAAAGAAAAAAAAAAAAAGAGAATACTGTTACTATGGTGTTAACTGAGTTCTTGAAGGAGTATCCACTGTCAGTTAGTCTAAGCTAATAATACTGTAACATTTCAAGGATTTTTAAGAAGAGAACTTACAGCTTCCTACCGGTTTGGATTACTTTCCTTGTATTAGCAAAACTACATAAGCCAAACAATGGCCCCAAGAAATGCCTCCCTCTGAGACCAGAGAGCTTTCTGGAGGGGGGTGGGGGAAATGTTCTGCCTACCAAATCAATGCTAATTACCCAAGTAAATGAGTTCTAAGTGCTTTTCTTAGAGCAAAAGCTCTTGGAGCAAAAGCAGACAGGCAATCTGTGTTGCAGCTGAGACAGCTCTCCATCATGGCTTCCTGGTTTATATACCAGTATCAGCCAATCAGTGGGCTTTGGGAAGTCACCACTTAGGCTTTGCAGGGCAGTGCTTCCAGCCAAGCCTAGCTTCCCAAGATCCTCACATGGATGTCCAGCCTAAGCTTCTATTGGTGATGCAGTGGCATCAGGTGCCAAAAACCCCCATGGTCCCAGGTTCTAGCCCTACAGGTTCTTACAGAGCTCCTTTTACATCAGAAATTCAGAAGTGATCTGCCTTGGAAGACTCTAAAATGACTAGAGAATTACTGAAGTGTTCTACACAAGAGATTGAAAAGTTGAGCAACGGAGGGGAGGAGAAGAGGAACATATTTTTAGCAGAGGAGTTGTGCAAAACTTGAGCTGTAGCTGTATCGCCATTGCATTACTAACTCGAGCATCAGCAGCACTCACACTTCAAACCATTCACCCCAACTAGATTAAATTCAAACCACCACTTGACCTAGACGTGTGTGGGGATGTGAATTAGGGACAACACACAAGCTAACTGAAGACAATCCCATTAGTTTGACAATAGGGCATGTCCTCCTAAGCTCATTAGGATGCAGACCACTATTTGTGTCACTGCTGGTATCTGATGTCTCTGAGCTGGCCTCCTGTGCAATTCTGGACACAATTCAGAGAGTTATTTATCACTCTATACCCATCAGTTTTCATTATCTGAAAGTCTCCCAATAGTTTGTTCCTAAGATTGAATGCTACATGACTAGAAGTGGTACTTGGAAGAAGGCTGCCCTAGCACCCACCCTTGCGAAAAGGGTCAAACGGTGGAAGGGTTTCAGCGGATGGCATTGTTCCCACCACGTAGCCCGCCACTGCCGAAAGTTCCGCCCCACTGCGAAACCCCGCCACCGCCGAAAGTCCCCCCCCCCCCCACCCTTTTTTTCCCAAGTGGTACTCGGGTCAGGTACAGTCAGGTCAAGTAGTACTTGACCTGACTGTACCTGACCCGACTGGTACTTGGGAAGAAAAGGTTGAGAACCGCTACTCTATATAAAATACTTGATTCCACTGGACTTTCTTTTATCCTTGACTCTACTCTTTCCTCACTCACTCCATCTACACACCCACACTCTATACTGTAGGCTCTGTATAGTATTCACTCTGACCAGTCTTTGCTCTGCTTTGTTTCTCTGCCTCAGCAACTTTTTGATTCTCTCTCCTGAACAGAACATGAACTCAGTAAGATCAGAGTCAAACATTCAAAGCTACGATGTTCAGGTGGGTTTGAACTCCTCCCTACACTACATAAAATGGTTAGATGATAGATGTAAGCCTTAAAGTTAGCCAAGCTTATATTTTCCACACAAAGCAAAGCTACTCTGCAGCATGATCTAATGTAACTGAGACATAGATGCAGACAGACCCTCCACTCAACCACTACCACATATATAAAATGTTTAAATTTCACAGAAAATGTGTTTTTGTATCTACCCATCACCACTCACCACCTGCAACCCCTTTCATAAATTATAAAGTAGCTGAGACTTTCCTTGCAGCAGAACGGTATACTACTGAGGGTGGATATAGAGCATTACATCAAGCCCATAAAGCAAGCTGCCTGCTACTTTCAATGTAGTAGGAAATCTCTTCAGTGGCAAGTGCTCCAAGAATCATTTCACCCAATGTTGACTCAAGAAGAACCTCATTTCTTAGAGCCTGCAGAGATCAGAACCTCATTTTAAATTACAATGAAGTGGTAGTGATTCTCATTCAGCCAATTATACATAATATTGATTCACTGCAGCAGAAGATCATTCTTTACCTGTTCATGCACCTCACTGGATATGCAGAATACTTTTCATATAATTTAGATTGGTCATCGTCCCAATAGCTCTAATGCAAACCTTCAAGAAAAAGTTGTCTATCACAGTACTAGAAGAAAAGAGTAGCCTTAAGCATTAGGCCAAGTGCAAAGTCACAAAAGAGAACTCTAAAAGAGAATGGCATTTTTCTTAAAGTGTAATTAAATCAAATGCAGATATCAAGTGTAAGTTGGCAGGAGGAAGAATGTTCAAGCTCACAGGTGAAGATTTGAAAAGCTTTCTTTGAAAAGCTGTCATGTGGAGAGAGGGATAGAAGCTTCCGGTGAATGATGGGACAGGGCTGGAGGAATAGAAGGGAGTGTGAGGGGCAGGGGAAACAGCTGGGTCCAGGCAGGAAGGAAGGTCCCAGGGGATTCTTATCTGCTATCAGGCCTGTTTCAGCCCCTCCAGTTACCACACCCTGCTCCCAAGACATATCCCAGGCCCACAGCAGCCACTTCAGCTCCTCTGGGTCCCACTGTCACCTTCATGCTCCCTGGGCATGTGTAAATTCATGCAGGGGTGATGCCCGCACACTATATTCATTACAAGGGCACTAACCACACCTACTTCCACCATCCCGGTGGTCATCCATTCATTTCTTTGCTGTCCCATTGCTCAAAAATCAGGTATTAACATTAGTTGCCAAACCTAATGCAAGTCAATAAAAATAAGCAATCTAAATATTCAAGTATTTGTGTTGGAAAGGTGAATTGATAAAGCATTATGCTGGAACTACCAATTGCAAAGGACAGTTTATTTTACTTTGCATGACTGGAAGGCTACAAATGGTAGAGCTGATAGTGTCAGCCAACATCTAAAGGTTTGCTGTCTTCACATGCATTCCCCTGTCATGCATTTAACTATGTACATCTCAGGCAAAGAACAAGTTGCTAGTCAACTTGCTGAAAGAGCAAGGAACAAGTGAAGCCTATACTTTATCAGCTATTCCCTCTTGACATATAAGTACCCACTGCTCTCCATAGGAACTGTTATGAACAGTTTCACCAAATACAGAATATCAGTAAATTAAACACACATGAATTACATTACAGGAGAAGAAACTATAGTTAATGAATCCACTATCCACAGAAAAGAAAAAAAGAAATGCCACAGAGTCTCTACCATTTAGGTCAGTGTTCCTCAAAGAGGGGGGAGCGGGGGAAAGCCTAAATTGCATACAAATCTATCCACATGAACTTCTTGTAAGCAGACCTGAAAGAAGTGGTGCCATGTATGATTTCCATTGTAATAACTCTAGAGACTGAGAATCGGTATTTTTAACTCTAACTCACCTCTATTGTATCCTTTTCTTGCTTAAATTTGTATGACAGAGCTTAAATGTGTGAATACGTTAATGCCCATGTTTATTTTATTAGTTTACATAGTTATATTACAATACTTCCCATTCCGTGCTCAAAAGCGCTTTCTTTGCTAAGGATTTTGAAAAAAACAAACAAAAAAACCAACCAACCATGGTGAAGTGTTTTGATAGATTCCTTTCAAAAACAAAAGTAAAAGTAAGTTTTATTGCCCTCAGTGCAGTGACATTACTGTGTGCTGAATGAGTAAGGACTGCAGGACTAGGCCCTTTCTTGCAAATAGATAGTAGCCTATCCATAGTTTAGGTTAGGGCTTACTTTCTATTGAAACAAATTAAAATTTACTCCCCCATTCTCCTCTCTCTGCACAAAACTAAACTTCCTCCTTCTCTCAAAATTGATCTGTGGTCCTGGAGAAAAGGAGGATTTTATTACTGGAAAGTCTGGTTTAAAAAAAAAAAAAAAAAAAGCCTTTTACAAAGTGCAAGCTCTGATTTTTCATGGTTTCTGGACGTATGGGGGAGCGGGGAGGACACGTCTTATTTCAGGCCATTTACTCTAGAAACCACAAATTTGGTTATTGTCCTAAGCAGGACAATTCCCTAAATTCCCTGGACTATTTTTGTAAAGTTTGGCCAGTTAATTTTGGAATTAAGAACAGAGCTGGTTGGAAAATTTTCAATAAAAACTTTTGTTGGAAAATGCTAATTCGTACAAACCAAACTTTTTGCTGAAACATCAGTTTTGACAAAAAAAAAGTTCATCAGGAAGTGTTTCTCAGGTTCAGGATGGAATTTCAGGTCAATATCAAAGAGAAACCCACCCCACAATAGCCAATAACTTCTTGGTTAAGGTACTCACCTGGGATGCGGGAAACCTAGATTCATCTCCCCATTCTACCTGATTTGGAACAGGGACTTGAATCTAGATCTCCCCACATCCCAGGTGATGCCCTAACCACCAGACTATTCTGGGGTAGGGACTCCATCTGTCTGTCTTTGCCCCTCATCCCCCCAACTTTGAAAGGTATGTTTTGCCCTGATGCGAAATTTGAACATTTAAAAAATCTGTACAATTTTCAGACTGGGAAAACCATTTCCTGATCATCTCTAGTTAAGAGGCAGTATGCTATACAAGATTTATAGATGTTGCATTGGGTGTGGCCTGACATGAAGAACAAATTCTAACATGGACTTGTGACCCCAAATATGTGAAGAGTGTTGAACAACTCTAACGCTATGTCAAAAATATGACTAAGTTCTCAGACAGATTATCAAAATGGAGTAAAGATTTTAAATGCGTATTCATTCTTTCTGGAGGTATAAAAAAACCCAAAACCCACCCATGCCATATAGCAGCAGAAAGGCTGAGATTCTGAACCCTGTTACCCGCTTTTCTAGTTGTCAATCATTTTAACTTAGAATTTTGTGCTTTGCAATGTATTATTTAATCCTGACAGTGTTGTAATAAAGTTAGTTTCTTCTGAAGGGATGGATAGACTTGCAACGTTAATTAACTTTTGGATCTACAATTTCAAATAAGTAGCTCTGTGTAGCTGCACACAACTTCAGCCTTTAAGTTTGTGCCACTTGAAGAAAAAAATGTGTATCTTTTCTTTTGTCAGGGAAGCATGCACCTGAATAGGTAAATTTTATCCAGACTTTCTAAGTAGATATGCCAATATTGGATGATGAGAGCTTCATATCTTCAGCTAGTTTTATTATAGATAAACTTTTTCCCCAAAGTGGGAGAAGGAAGTTTACACAATAGAATGTAACAAGACTGAAAACACACTCACCTAAACTGTAGATGAACTCAGAACTGCACTGAGAATGTAACTTCGCATAAGAATTAAGTTTAGGTTTAAGTGTTTTGCTCTAGGAAGAAAGATCAAGGGGAAAAAAATCAACCAGTAAGGATATAAAGATGAAGGAGAGTGGATGTGAATGAGAGGCTAATTGTAATGCCCAACAAGCATCAATTCTTAATATTCATTCAGAGCCACATTTTAGCAATGGCTAGTTTTTAAATCTATCTTTTAAATGTTAATACTCATGTAAAATACTAGATATTACAATTAAAATCTGCAGGGACTAGTTATTTAAAAATTAATAGTGAATAGAAAACTCTTCTTTTTAAATCAAATATATTACAGAAACAATGTGGAATTGTAAATTACCAGCTAAGTCAGAATTATGTTTGCTATGGACTGTTAATCGCTACAGCACACAGGACTACAAAAAAGTAGTTTAAAAATGGACTCCAGTTGCCTTTGCTTATGCAAAGAGAGTGGCTGAAAAGCATCCGTATCCCACTTTAGAAGTCTTATGTTGACATGGCAGAATTTGCTTAATATGAACATGTATACGGTTAATTATAAAACTGGAAAATTTCAGTTATTTGGGAAGGATTGATCTTTTAGGACAAAGAAAAACGTAAGTCTGCAAGTAAGAGGAACATAATCCCTACAAAACTGTCCTAAAGATCTTAAGTAGTGAAGAAGTTCGAGGAGTTACACCAGGATGCAGTGCATAAAAGAGTCAGCGTTTGGCCCCTTATTCCTTATGTATTATTTGCAGAAAAGCTTCTGCAGTTCAAAAGGAACCAAACATTTATCTGAACACACAAATTCTTGAGTTTGGATCAAACTGGATTCAGACCTAACTGCCCCTTGTGCTTGATTCATACCTATTGCACCATTTATCCCATGTCTGTACTGATGCAGCTGTGGCGATACAAGATCACAACAGAACTACCTCCATGAGCAGTGGTAGCCATGTAAGGAGGAGAAGCTTGCCTGCCGCTGTCCACACTGGTGCAAGCTATGTCACTCGGGGGAGGGAGTGTGTTAGTTTCACTATCCTGAGCAACATAAGATAGACCAAAAGCGATAGTGTAGACAAGCCCTTAATGTATAATATGATCTCTCTCTCTTGCTTTATCACACCTCTGCCCAGCAAAGGGATTAGGGGGCCCAACCTCTTGCAGCTACCAGCCTGGGTCCTCTAGAGACATATCTATGCTGCAGTGGTGAGGAGTGGTTCCCCATGCAGACAGACAGACTCACATCCAGATTTCTCAAAGTGCTTTACAAAGGGTAAGTATACGTATCCCCATTTTACAGGTAAGAGACACTAACACATTCTTAGTTCCTTGTGTGGAACTTAGTGAAACAGTCAGTGGACTGGGTCGAGGAGAACAGTCATTATCTTAAAATCAGGGAAAGGAAAAGGGAGATGGAAGTCAATGACAGAAATCTGATATTCAGGTACTTCATGGAGGGGAAGAAAACAAGGGGTGATCCCAACAGGAAGACTAGCATTCTTACATGACTGAGGTATGCAAGATCAAGAAACCTATAGGCAACAGTGCCTAACGCATTTCAAGACCCTAGGGACAAGTTTTAAAACTACATGAAATGTTTATCATGTATGTGTATGGATGTTCACACAATCACAGAGTAGTTGTGGTCTTCCAACTAATATTTCATTCTATTTTAAATTGTGTGTCTTGTTTTCATTTGGACGTCATCAGCAAAAGACCATTACAATCAGGAGGCTGAGGCAGCAAGAGAGAAGCACCAATATAAATAAGGTAAATCAATATTTTAGCACAAGGGTTTTATTCCTCATTAGCCCACAGCTGTGTCTTGATGGCTTAAAAACACACCTATAAAAATGCCTGGTTCTTAAAAGCTGCAAAGTTTGAAGAGCAGAGAAATGCTGAGAGGACCCTGCTGCTTGCTGGCAATTCATTTTAAGCAAAAAGATTTAGCAGATCATAGATTTCTGCAACTTCCTTATTTACCGGCCTGTAATTGCCTTCCTCCAGCAGCAGAAAGCATTCTCTCTCAGCAGCAATAGCCAGATGTGAGAGCTTTTTAAGCTCACATTGCCACCAACACAGTTGGGCAAATATTAGGTTGTCACTATATGGCTCCCAATAGAGGGGGATAATCAAAAGCAATTCTGACTGTACACTGCTTTTTAAATTTCAATTACCTTCTCTTCTTTGGTGACATTTTTAAAACAAAGCTGAAATACTCTGTGAATGACCCATAACAATTTAGATGAATGAGTGAGACACAGCTAAATGAATTTCTCAACCTAGTTACAATATTTTATGAGAAAGGAGGCCCAGTTGTGTGTATGTATGTGTCTCAGCAGGCATAGAACAGGAATGAAATAATGTGTACTGTTCAATACCCAAACCATGGATTTTCAAAAACAAATCAATCACCAAAAAAAAAGCTTTTCAGGTTTTTTTAAACAGGATGTGAATGTGTTACATTGCCATCAGTATCCATGTGCATGATTTAAAGTCTGTATATGGTATTAGGAATAACCATCAGTCCTGCCATTGAAGAAAGAACTGACACTTCCCTATAATTGTGCATAGTTGAAATTTTAAGTCAGCTACAGGGGAGACAAACAAAAAACTGAATTGTGCTCGGCTCATGGAGACATTAAGAACAAATAATAAGAAGGCAATTCATTTTATTTTAAAAGAAAAGCTAATTTAATTTGTATATATAGTTCCACATCTGAGGTTTCAGAGCTCATCTGTTAATGTACAGAAGCAATACTGTGACATGTCAAGCCTCTCTCACAGCTAGAGCCAATGGAACAAGATCAGAAGCACATTAAGTAAGCAGCTCACTGTGGCACTTGACACATCCTACCAGAAAGCCAACCATACAGTCATCTAAACATCCCACTTATTTAACAGAAGAGTTTACAATTAATTGGAGCATTTTATTAACAAAAATGTCACATGTAGTCAGTGAAATGAGTTTTAAAATGACCATTCAAAAGAGAGACAAAAGTGCATGCAGCCTCATAAAGGCAGAGCAGAAGTATATTCAGCTCATTTGAGAATACTTTGAGGGAAATCACAGGATGAGAGTATCAAAGGGTAGGGTTCCTTCACCCTTGACTCCTCAGGGCAAATGGTCCTCATGCACACCAGTGACAAGTTCAACACCATGTACTTCACAAATGTTTGTTCCCTACAGCATAAGGCTTCTCCTCAAGTCTTTACTTACTATCAAGGCACAGGGCAGGAGGTAAAAAGTGATCTCATCTCTCTGAATTCTGAGATCCTTTGTCCTTTCTTCCAGATTTCCCTACTTCTCTGATGTCTCTTTCCATCTCTCTTTCAACCATCCACAGCTGAGGAGCTGAAGCACTTTGTTGATTAAGTACCAGGTGCTTAACCAAATTAAGTAATCACTTTGTATCATATGGGGATGCTGACCAAGTGCACAGGTAGTGAGTCAGCCTTAGGACTTGTCTACACCTACAACACTGCAGCGGTACAGCTGCACCACTGTAGCACTTCAGTGAAGAAGCTACCTATGATGATGGGAGGGCTTCTCCAATCAGTGCAGGTACTCCATCTCACCAAAAGGTGGTAGCTAGGTTGACAAGATAATTTCCCCCATCCACCTAGCAATATCTACATCAGGGGTTAGGTTGGTTTAACTGCATTACCCAGGGGTATGGATTTTTCACCCCCCTAAGCAAAGTAGTTATACCAACCTAATTTCCTAATGTAGGCCAGGTTTTAGGCTACTCTCATTCTGTCACAGAATTTAGCTAATAAAACTGTTATAAGTTTCACTTATTTTCAATTATATAAGAAGCTGGTGTATGTATGGCATAACAGGTGTCACTGCACATGTGTGTACACACCCTTCCTTCCTGATGAATCAAAGTCCTTTCTCTCACATCGGAAAAGCTGGAGTGTAGTATTGATTGCAAAAAATTTTGTAACAAAAATCTTAATGTTCAGAAATGCAGTAAATTTTCTTGCATGACCGTTTTTCCGTGAAGGCATCAAAATTATCAGAGACATAAGCATGAACTGAAGCTGAAAGCATACAGAACAGAAAAGAAGAAGTTGTTGTCAATGATCTAATGAAATATATTTGAGTGTGGGGAACTTACAGTTTTTGGTGGGTTGTTTATTTTTTTTGGGGGGGGAAGGGGAGTTGAGAGGGTCAGTCCAAAGTTGTCTTAATCCTGCTCCCTTGAAAAGGGAGTTTCATAAAAAGTGTAGTACTGAACAGCAGAATTTAGCCCAATAGGCAATCTTTTCCTACTCAAAACAAATCTATAATTTCAAAAAAACAAACTTTAAATCTTACAATTCAGAGTCTAATTGTTCAATATATTTTGAATTATGATGTGTTTATCATCTTAAAAAAAAATTCCCAGATTTCAGTTTATTATAAATGATTGTCTCATCCAAAATTCATTAGTTCTCACTTGAAGATTACCAAATTCATGTCTTTCTGCAACTCAGCATATTCCTTTATTTTAGTGTAACTGCAGAAAAACAAAGGACTTTTCTCAATAATATGCCTCCAGTGGAACAATGCACAAACCAATGGTTTCCAACAGGGTTAGAAACCAAAACAAAAAACCAAAATAAACAAAAAACCACACACTGGTGGAAACTGATCAATCTAGCTTCATATCTTCGGTTTAGTTTTCAACCTCAGCAAATAAATTCCAAGTATATCCTTACAATAAGTAGCCAAAATTACACCTAGGGACAAATGTATAAGAATATTTTATTCAACAAGAATATCAGTCAGGACCCTGAGATAATGCCAGTGAGGTAGCTTACATTCACAGTCCCTCATAATAAATCATTGGACTTCCATATCTACATTGTTGTTTCAGTACTCATCTATAAATCAGTACCATATTATTACAAATTCTTTCCAGCACCACTGAGCAACTGATGTAACATCAACCCAGTTGCCAAAGTTTTTGCCATTCTGCAAAACTGGAGTAAGCTATCATTTAACAACATTCTGTATGTTCTATACAGAGCAATTACTACTTTACTTTACAAATGTGGAATACCCCTTCTACTGCTATATGTGAGGTGTACTCTATAGATTGTAATATGTCACTACAAAAAGTATCTTTTGAGTTAATAGCTCTAATCTTTCAAAACCAATTGTATATCAGTCTAGAAGAACAATACGCACAGGTGGTGGAACAAACTAATACAAATACACAACAGAGGTCAGAAGTTAGAACTTGGACACAAAGTATTGTTCTGTAATAAGGCACAATTGTTTTATTGTTTAACTAGATGATTCCAGCAGTATATAGTTATCCTATGATCCATAAAGAGCATCGTGGCATGTATATGAACTCTTGGGTTAAACACAACTAGGAACAAATGTTTGTGCTTATGTATATATTAGAGTTTATAATCACAGTAGTCAATACATGGTAAGGAAAGAGTACAAATCCTACTATAAATGAGCCTCTATAGTAATACCATCCTGACGCAAGCTACTCTTCCTAACTATATTAAGACTTGATATATTGAAATTAAAATGTTCATACTAAAGCCATTCAACTGCCTTCCACCATGGTACTTCATGCACAACAATACTCTTACACACACTAGAGCATATACAATGTATTTGATCCCTCAGTACGAACTATATCCATAGCATAATAGCATACATTAAATATTGAGAAACATGATACCATGTAAAATCTGCAAGAAGGTGATGAAACCGAGCTGCTTACATCCTACCTGAAAGGTGTTCTGCTAGCCCCAAACTGGACCATATCCAGTGTCTACCTTATGAAAATCCCAGGATGAGGTTAAGTTGGCACTAGCTCTGGTGTTTTGGTCACCTGCTGTACCATATAGAGTGGCTTTGTTAAATTCCTCACCACAGTAGTGCTGGGTGCAACAAAGCCAATGGTACTTGGTGACTCCAACATCCACATGGATTAGTTTTTCTGAGATAGCTCAAGATTTCATAGCCACCATAACAACCTTTGTGGTTAATGGTCTAACTCATAACTTGTCACACTCTTCTTCGCATTGGGATTAATGGTTAGATAAGTGAACATTAAATTACTGACAAACCATTACTTCCTGCCCCTTTGGGGCTCACTTGCTTGTTGTGGGAAAAAGGACCCTGTTTTGATAATTTGCACTCAGAAGCTAATGGAACCAGAGCATTTTCAGGAGGTTCTGAATGAGAATATTATTCCTCAGAAAACCACCCCACACTTTGGAGGGCATTACAGTGATCTTTTGTCCCTGGCCATCAGTGAGGTGACCCTAGGTCTAGGTGCTCTCTTTACCTGTTTCATTCTCTCAGGTTCCTTTGTTAATAGATGATCTGCAACAGATAAATCAGGAGGAAGGGAAGCTCAAGTACCCATGAATGAAGTATCAATAGATCTGGTTCTAGTGGTGAACTGCTTGGCAATCAGAGGCAGCCCCGATGCTCTTGAAAGCTACTGAATGGCTGCTCCATCCTGCTCAGTGCTGCCTGGAGCTCAAAATAGCATTCTCTGCCCAGTGTGACTCCACATGAATCACACTTGCGAGATCACTGGTCAAGGCCCTGGAAATTAGTTTTGCAGGGGACCCCCATAGGGGGACACACCACCACTGGTGGGTTCATCCAAACAGTTTCCATTCAGCAGCTGGCTTAAGTCCTTCCTGTTTGGAGCAATATCCGATTACTTTGCCAGTAGAACCAGTAAGAAGGATTCTGTAGCAACAGGGCACAACAACTACACTATTCTTCCCCACCTAGAAGCATTGAGGAAGAAAAAAAACATAAGCGGTCATCAGCTTTCCTAACATAAATAAGTTGTTTGAGGAAAACAAAAAGGGAGCAGGTTCAGCATCAGCTCCCTCTTCCTAGGTCAGTTACCACATTGGTGGATTCTGTTAAAATAAATAAATCATACTCCACAGCATCTTACTGCAGCAAAAACCCACGAGGCTATACACCCTGACTCTTGTTGAGAATGCAATAGCTATTGCTTTTTCTGACAAAGCAACCATATTAATAGTATCTAATATTCCTTACTCTCCTAAGTGTTCTGGGAAATATGAATAGTGTTGAATATCAATATTGAACAGTGTTGCATAAATCCAAATTCTATTCTGTGGTTAAGTGGTTTTAAAAATCACCCTTTAAGAAATATGGATTCTATTGGTTTGAAAAGAAAAGAAAGAAACCCTAAAACTCTGAATAGCTACCCATTTGAAACTTGGCAGATGCATTTATCCAGCATTTTCTCAAACATTAAAAAGAGCTTACATGAACATCTTTATCTGTTTCACATTTAATAAACAAAACCCTGTAGAATCTGTTTTTTATATCTAGAAATCATGTTGCAATACATAATGAACTTCCCTGAATTTTGAAAGGAGAGAAGGAGTCAGTGGGGAAGGAAAAGAAGGCTACTAAAAAGACAAAAATGTGCTAACTTAACTAGTTCCTATAATTTGGATCTTTAAAGAAGAGTAAAAATTGAGAGAATTAAGTGAAACAAATTAGACATTATAAGACAGATCCTCTGCTAGTGTAGTTCAGCACAGTTCAATTAGCTTTGAAGGAGCTATGATAGTTTATGATCGCTGAGGATCTGACCTTATATTTTTTTAAGTCTAAAAATACAGTACTCTAGACATTTTTGATTATCACAAAGATAAAATACATAGGTTTTCTGATGAATAACTAAAATTTAAGGGCTGATATTGAGAGATGCAGAGATCCTCCTAAGAGGTCTTGAGATCCTGGGCACACTTAGCTCCCATTGTCTTAAGAAGGTTCTCAGTACTTCGGAAAAGATGATGATCAGTGCAACTGGAGTCAGAGGGCCCAGGTACCTTGGAGGGACTGTTAGGGACAGGACACCAAGAGAACTTGTGGAGTTGTTAAGTTAGACGCAGCAAAGGTGCATGGATAGAGCAGTGCACAGGGTTTATTAAGAGTTCCACTTATTGAACTTTACCTGCACTCAGCTTCGCTGTTTGCTAAGGACACAATCAGTACTCTTCTGACTGAGTCCTTGATCAGCTAGAAAATTCTGAGTAAGAGCTGTTTTGGGTTTTTATGCAACTGGGTTCCTGTAAAATTTGACAAGTTTCAACTATTCCAAACATAGCATACCAAGTTTTAAACCTAGATCTAACCTGGGGTCCCATGCTTCATAGCTTCTGTAGGCCACCCTTATTGCGCACACCCAGGGGCTTGTTCCATTGCTCCATTCCACCCCTCTATTTCAGTGACTTCCTGCAACTCCCCCTTCCAACTCCCTTACATCTGGAACTCTGTGTCTCCCACCACATTCCTCACTCCACCACATGGCAGTTTCCCCCATCTTTCCCCATCTCCCCACCCTGCCATGGGTTCTCTGGGACCCTGTTCCCCACTCCTTCCACATGAGAGTTGCCTTTTCTCCCCCCATGGCAGCAGTTCTGTGTGCACTCCCATTCCATATCCTTCCTGGCCCCGAGGACATGGGCTGTGTGCACCCACTTTCCCCCTTCTCTCATACTGGGACCCCCATTCTCCTCTCCCTCACATGGCAGCAGTTCTGTGTGCCCTTTCATTCCCCCTCTCCCACAATGCCAGGGGCTTTGTGTGCCTCTACTCCCCTCTCCCTGGGACTCTGTGCCCCTCTTCCAGACCCTATATTCTCCTCCATGGCAGGGGCCCCCATTTCCCTATCCCTGTATACCAGGGCCTTCCAATCTCCTCTCCCAACCACCACTCCCCTATTCCTAGGTCAACCATCTTCCACCCCATGGCAGGGGTTTCTGTCTCTTTTCCCACTCCTCCATACCATGATCCCCCATTATCCCTAGTCCACGACAGGGGTTGTGTGCACATTCCTATTCTCCTCTTATTTCCTCCTCTTCATCCTTCTTTTTTATGTCTGGGAGATAAGTTATTCAAGGTGTCAACATGTTAAACTCTATTAGGAAGATAGGCAGAGATGAGATGGGAGTATTGTTATGATAGAGGGTGTTAATCAGTGTGATCAAACAGTAGTCTGATCTACAGACAATTGCTTGCATTGTTTATAGACATTGTCCCCATTTTCACCCTATTGGGATTCTGATTACCTCCCAAATCAATTGGGTTCTGGTCACTGATGTCTATAGTGTTCTGTGAAGTTTTGGAATAGATCTGATGTGCTATTTAAGGGTGATCATGTTTCATACATAGAGAGGGGAAAAGAGAAAAACAATATTAAGTTGAGCATAAGGATTTCACAAGATCAGCCAATTATTTGTAGACTCTGGGAGTCTTTAAAATTACACTTTAGAGATTTTAGAAAAAGGTTGCAAGATTATTTTGGACCCACCTGCATTAGTAATGATTTAAAGCTCTATTATGGACTAGATTCTACTTTCAGTATAGTCAATAGCAAGACTCCCATTAAATTCAACAGAAGCAGCATCAAGCTCTATATGCATCACTTGAAGAATTTTTCATGTAGTGTGCACATATTCTTTTCCACTCTAAACTGAATTTGCTATTCTGTATAGTGTTCCACATAGAGCGCGCCAAATAGACTTATAGGTTTAAAGGACTGTATTTGGGGACAAAATAATCACCACTTTAATGGATCGCAAGCTGCAATGCACAGCAGTCAAACAATACATATATTAAACTGTCACTGCAAGTTGCATAAACCAAGCCTGTGTGGTCTAACAAATAACAGAACTACAAACTTTTAGGTCACTGCCAATGTGAAAAAAGAAGCTCTCTCATCTGTTGATTAATGTAGAATTAAGACTACATGGTGTCTGAGTTAGCAAGGTGTTTAATTTCTGTTTTCTCACTGAATTTCTGCTAGACAATTTTTTATCTATTTATTGCCTTTTTTACAAAACATTGTTTCAGTAAGGAATACTGTATTTCTGCCTCAAGATGTTTTCAAAATAGCAATACATTTCACTTTTCCTTGTCATATCAATGGCACTTATATTGTCACTAAATAATTTCACAGATTTCATTTCTAGTTTAAGTATATTTATCTCATTTTTGATGAGTCAACAACAAGATATAAGACATTCAGATTACTTTTCTTTTGTATTGTCTCATGGATATTCCTTCACTTGAACTTGAAACCTCTAGTCACCAAGTTTGCAAGCCAGAGGGAAATGCTGTATAGGTAGAACATGAAGAATATATGAGCACATGTTATTTCAAGCAGCAGGAGACTTCATTAAACACCACAGAACTCTAATACTAAAAACAAGCTATTTCAAATAAAGCAATAAGACCCTGTGACACTTCCTAGAGGTACCAAGGCTCTGAGGGGACCTCACTACCACCTGCCCACAGCATGAGGAAATCTTGTCTATGCTTAATCAAGGTTTCCAACCCCACCAGCCATGTGCAACACAAGCACTACTCTCCAGGTCTGCTCTTTCTCCACAGCTTAGCTATATGCATAGCCTAGGCCCTGAGCCTTCCGAGCATCTCCTTGGAGTGACTGGTCCCTGGTCCACTGGCCACTCACAGAATTCACAGACACGCTGCCCCCAAAGAAACAGTACACACCAGCTTTCCAGTTTCACCTCAGGATCACTGCTCCATTTAATATGCAGGACTTAAATGCGTTTATAGTGAAAACAAGTAAAAATTTATTTAATAAAATGTAGAGATTTAAATGATAGCAAGTGGTAATATTGGAAACCAGTGGTGACATGTAAATTAAATCATAATGTGCATCCTAGAATGTAGACTACTTAACTTACAAAACTTAAGTATTGTCAGGTCCTATATAATATTGCTCACCAGCATTTTTCAGCCCGATTGGCTATGATCCCTTTTTCATCAAACAAGCCACACTCTCAACTTGTCTCCTCAGTTTCTCACTCCTTGCAACTCCAGATATAGCCAAACAGTCCTTTCATGTTTATTCATAAAATGGACCCCTTCCTACTATATGTTCCTTTCTGTAGATTTTATGAGCTTTTGTCAATTTTACAACCTTCATTAGTTGGTGATTCCATATGCAAATAGACTTGCATTGTAAGCCACACAGTACACAATGACTAGCCAGAGAGAGATAAGTATCTCCATCCCCTATCTGAACAGAACCTGTTATCACCTTTTGGTGATCTGTCTTCACTTATATACATTAAAAACATAATTTTCAGTATAGATACATAACTCCTTAGATATCATCCATATATACATCTCACAATGATTAGGACTTCCAGTGTATTATTGGCTCTTTGTAGAGACCTCACATGCCACCCTTTAGTGTGCCATTATGTAGACATCAGACCTAGTGGACCCCTGTAAACCTCTATGCACTCTTTATGTCCTCTGCCAATTGGCACCAAGGGGTCCCCAGGTCATAGATGCCTTTTAAGGAAGTATTTTTATAGTATTTTGAGGGCTCAAAGTCTGCCCTAAGAGTTACACAGTGCATACTTGCATCTCACCTAAAAGTGGAGTATTCTGGATGTTTTGGCACTAACCTGAATTTCAGTTTCAGAGTATTTCAGTGCAAGCATGTTAGGCCAGATACACACATCTAATGCTCCTGTGCCAGAAGATCCTAATAATTTGGTGTGCTTTGGATGAAATTGAAATAACTTTATCTTATGCAACAATTACTGATGTAAGACATAGGCCAAACACACAATTCCAAACTCCCTCAAACACTAAGGGACAAAGGATACATTCAGATTCAAGTTCTCAGATCGATCCAAATGCACATTTGCAGTTTTGGTTTTAGCTTAGAGGCAGAATAGGAAAGGACTTGTTTTCGGGTTATGGTTTCAAATGTGGTCAAAACCTTGAAACAGTGATTCTTGTAATATTTTAGGCAAAAATAGACATCTCAAGAGAACATTGGATATTGTGATCAAAATGAAGGAAATCTTATAAAATCAGATGATTTAGTGAGATTTCCAGCACATTATGATCCAAATATGAAATGTAGCACTGATAGCTATCATGAGGATATCAGAGGTGCATTGGAGGTGTAGAAACCAAAACTTAAAAACTGTATGTAAATTTACATCTGTCAAATTATACTTGATGATTTGTACAGAATAAAATTAAGAATAATTCAATTTTAAAGGTAATAAATAAATAAATATAGAATAATTCATTTTATTTAACATTTTTGGAATATCTCATGTGAGAATACACAACAGAATAGAAATGGTGTATACATAGAGAAGCGTTATCATCAAGCTACAAAACATTTCTGGAAGAAAGATATACATTTCCATAGTTTATGATTTAATCTCAAGCAAGCATCTCTGAAGAAATGCATCTATGATAGATTAAATATGAGAAGTAATCTATAAATACAATTATGTAAACTCCAGCAACAATATCTTTCATTATTAGCAATAAAAATCTTAAAATATCGTGCTTCTGAAAGCATTCTAATACTTACAATAAAATGGTTAACTTGAAGGGTCTCCATAGGGACTACATCACAAAACAAAATAGAGAAATAGAAGATACCACATAAATGATAAAGATACTTTTTTTCTATGTTACTGCAATTCACCTTATAAGGTGGGTCAGATGACAAACTTTATCCAGCTAGGTAGACAATGAGTTCTAAAACTACCAGTTTTTATGTATTCTTACAGATTACTTAAACGATGAGTACCTAGTCCATAAATTCTTACAGCAAATACATAAATGGAAAGGAACTACTTCAAGCCAACTGCATCCACTAAAACAGGGCCAGATATTATAAGTCTAACATGAATTCTTTGTCTTCCCTTAAAGAGGATCTAATAGGGCTCTAAAGATAAACCTTGTTTGAAATCCACCTCTTGAATGACTAATCACTGAAGAATAAATATTTAAAGGACTCCAGACTCCTCTCCCCAAATTACTAAGCTCTGATCTTGCTAGCTCACCACCCAAACTATTTTCCTTTTTCCACAGTGCAAGCTATCAAACTGAACAACAAAAAATATCCTCAAAGGAAAAGAAGAATGTGAATGAGTAGGTCCTTAGGAAGGAAAGGATCTCAGTTCAAAGGATGTACTTTTAAATATGCCCAACTTAGTATAGATATATACATCCACTTTCTGTGATAGTATCCCAAAATAGTGGACATTCTTTACCTTTGGCCATTCCAAGCCAGCTCAAAGTTAAATCTTGCTGGGCCATTGATTAATTCAAAATAAAGAACAAAAAACAAACAAACAATAACAATAGCAATGAGGCAGAATGACCACCCAGCAAGAACAAGGTCAGTTGTAAGATGTGCCTTGCACCCAGCTTTCTAACAGAAGCCAAACCCTCATTTATAAGTATTGAGAATCCTTTTTATAAGTGATGGATCTTCTACATCATCATCATCATCTTGTATTACAGTAGCACCTAGGGCCCTAGTCATTAAAAGTTTACAAAGGAAAAAAGACCATTTTTAAAGGGCAAATCAAGACCACAAAGCAAACCAACAGAAGATATCAGACAACTTAAAACATGTTTTTTCTAAAAAAAGCCATTTCCTCTCATTTCTTGAGTGGTGTAATGGATTACCACATTTTTCATCTTAAAGCAAACTCCTCGTTTCCACAAAACAAAAAGCAAGCATTAAAAAAACAAAAACCAGAAAACACTACACATAAATCAGCTCTTCATCAAAGCTGTATAAAAGTCTTTAAAGATGTGAGACAATGTGCTATGAAAGTTCACAAAACCTCCACAATTCTATTATGTCTCTTCTCCCGCACCCAACCTCCAGTCCCCCCTACCCACACACATTCCCCCATCTCTACTGACTCCTAATCCCAGTCCCCCCTCAACAGGCTTCTTATCCAATCTCAGTGCCTTCAGCTCTCCTGGCTCATCCCAGTCTCTTTATCCTACCAGTCTCAGTCTCTTCCCTCTTTGGCACCTCATCTGATCTTCGTTCCCACCACCACCCACTTGCTCCTTGCCTCTCCCCACCCACCTGGCTCCCATATCCAGTTCCAACATTTGCCAGCAAGTCTCAGTCTCTGCCCCCCTGCCCTTCCTGTATCTGTCCCCCAAGGCTCCTTGTCACAATCTTCTCCCACAGCCCGCCCCAACAATGCCCTAGATCCAGCTCTTGTTCGCTCTGCATTTGAATCAGACGGCTTCCTCCTTCACACTGCCTGAGTACCATTGGGGGTGGGGAAAGTGGTCATTGGGAACACATGAGCAAGAAGCTCCCTTCTTTCAGTTCCTATATCTGGCTTAGAGAAGTTATTATAGACAGAGTCTCTAGGATGCCCAGTCACTCACTGGGGATGGCACATGCACAGTCTGGTCAGCACTAGGAGATGTAAGAGGCTCAAGCATGCCCAGAAAGGATAGAATCTTCAGAGATTTTAGCTATTAAATTCTAGTAAATCCATACTATGAATTGTGATTTTTCAAAGGATTATAACTTGAACTAATCTGGGTAGATTTTCATGGGGAACAACAAAAGGCCCATCTCTGACACAAAGGTCACCCCCTGGCAAATAATAGAGCACAGGAGTGGAAGGGACTTCAGTGGATCAGCTAGTCCAGTCCCCTGCACTCAAGGCAGAACTATGTAATAACTACTAGACCATTCCTGATGGGTGTTTGTCTAACTTGTTTTTAAACACCTCCAATGACAGAGATTCCACAATCTCCCTACACAATTTGTTCCAGTGCTTAACTATCCTGTTAGGAAGTTTTTCCTAATGTCCAACCTAAACCTCACTTGCTGCAATTTAAGACCATTACTTCTTGTCCTGGCCTCAGAAATTAAGGAAAACAATTTTTCACCCTCCTTGTGACAACCTTTCATGTATTTAAAAACCATTATTGTCCCTTCTCAGTCTTCTCTTCTCCAGATTAAACAAACCAAATTTTTTCAGTCTTGCCTCATAGGTCATGTTTTCTAAACCTTTAATAATTTTTGTTGCTCTCCTCTGGACTTTCTTCAATTTGTCCACATCTTTCCTGAAATGTGGCACCCAGAACTGGACACAGTTGAGGTCTCATCAGTGCGGAGTAAAGCGGAAGAATTACTTCTTGTGTCTTGCTTACAACACTCCTGCTAATACATCCCAGACGATGTTTGCTTTTTTGCTGCAGTGTTACTCTGTTGACTCATATTCAGCTTGTGATTCACTATAACATAAGATCCCTTTCTGTACAGTACTCCTTCCTACACAGTCATTTCCCATGGTGTGTGTGTGCAATTGATTGGTCCACTTCTGATAAAAAACACTTCACATTCCTTATTGTATGTCATTCTATTTATTTCAAACCATTTTTAGTTTGTCCAGATCATTTTGAATTTTTATCCCATCCTCCAAAATACTTGCAACCTCTGCCAGCTTCTTATTGTCCACAAATTTTATACGTGTACTCTCTATGCCATTACCTAAATCATGGACGAAGATATTGACCAGAATCGGACCAACCCCTGTGGGACCCCAATTTATATGCCCTTCCAACTCGACTGTGAACCACTCTTTGGGAGGGTTTTTCCAACCAGTTATGCACCCACTTTATAATCACTCCATCTATGGTGTATTTCCCTATTTTGTTTATGAGAACATCACATGAAACAGCATCAAAAGCCCTACTAAAAATCAAGATACACCACATCTACTTCTCTACTCTCTTCCCCCATCCACAAGGCATGTTGCCCTGTCAAAGAAAGATATTACGTTGGTTTGACATTATATGTTCTTGACAAACCCATGCTGACTGTTACTTACCTTATTATCTTCTATGTGTATGGAAACTGATTGCTTGATTATTTTTGCTCCATTATCTTTCCAAGTATTGAAGTTAAGCTGACTGGTCTTTAATTCTCCGGGTTGTCCTCATTCCCATTTTTTAATAGATTGGCACTATATTTACCCTCTTCCAGTCCTCTGGAATCTCTCCCATCTTCCATGACTTTTCAAAGATAATCGCTAATGGGTCAGATGTCTCCTCAGTCAGCTCCTTTAGCATTCTAGTATGTATTTCAACAGGCCCTGGCGACTTGAAAACATCTAAGTTGTCTAAGTAATTTTCCTTTACTTGTTCTTTTCCTATTTTAGCCTCAGATCCTACTTCATTTTCACTGACACTCACTATGTTAGATGTCCAATCGCTACTAAATTTTTGGATGAAAATGGAAACAAAAGTCATTTAGCATTTCTGCCATTTCTACATTTTCTGTTATTGTCTTTTCCCCCTCATTGAGTAACAGGTCTACTCTATCCTTGGTCTTCCTCTTGCTTTTAATGTATTTATAGAATGTTTTCTTGTTACCTTTTATGTCTCTAGCTAGTTTAATCTCATTTTGTGACTTGACCTTTCTAATTTTGTCTCTACGTGCTTGTGGTGTTTGTTTATATTTATCCTTTCTAATTTGACCTAGTTTCCACTTTTTGTAGGACTCTTTTGATTTTCAGATCATTGAAGATCTCCTGGTTAAGCCAGGGTGGTCTCTTGCCATACCTCCTATATTTCCTATGCAGTGAGATAGTTTGCTCTTAATAATATCCCTTTGAAAAACTGACAAATCTCTCGAACTATTTTTCCCCTTAGACTTGTTTCCCATGGGATCTTACCTGCCAACCACCTGAGTTTGCTGAACTCTACCTTCTTGAAATCCATTATCTTTACTCTGCTGTCTTCCCTCCTACCATTCCTTACAATCATGAACTCTATCATTTCATGATCACTTTCACACAAGTGGCCTTCCACTTCCAAAATTCTCAACCAGTTCCTCCCTATTTGTCAAAAATCAAATATAGAACAGCCTCTCCCTTAGTTGCTTTCTCTCTCTTCTGAAATTAAAAAAAAATTGTTTACAATGCATTCCAAGTACTTGTTGGATAATCTGTGCCCTGCTCTATTTTTGCAACAAATGTTTGGGTAGTTGAAATCCCCCATCACCACCAAGTCCTGTGTTTTGGATGATTTTGTTAGTTGGTTTTTAAAAAAAGTCTCATCTACCTGTTCTTGCTGGTTAGGTGGTTTGAAGTGGACCCCTACCATGAAATCACCTGTTTATTTTTTACCCCTTTTGTCCTTACCCAGAGACTTTCAACAAGTCTGTCTTCTATTTCCATCTCAATCTCAGTCCAAGTGTATACATCTTTGATATACAAGGCAACACCTCCTCCCTTCCCCCCCACCTGACCTTGCTAGAAAGCTGTACCCTTCTATACCAGTATTCCAGTAATGTGTATTATCCCACCAAGTCTCTGTAATGCCAACTATGTCATAGCTGTGTTTATTCACTAGCATTTCTATTTCTTCCTGTTTGTTCCCCATACTTGCATTAGAATACAGACATATAAGATACGAATTTCCCCTCTATGTTCCCTCTTGTCTCTCCCTTGTCCCTGTTATAATGGCCAAAGCTCCCCCCAGATTCCAACCCATGTGAAGTCCCTGCTCCAAAGCATGGGAGTGCTAGATCTTTCCAAAGCAACAGTGACCAGATTTTTTTTAAACATAGAAAAACAATACATTTTCTCTAGCCTTGTTGTCAGAAATGGCTGAACCATTTTAGCTGACATTTTCCAGAACAGTTCAGCCTTAAGCTAACACCTAACATGGAAAATTTCAGCCTGAACAGTTGAATTTTGGCAAAGTTGTAAACAACTGAAAACAGGGTGTTATGATTGGCAGCGTCAGGCAGCATTCATAATAGGCAGCGCTACCAGCTCCACCTATAATAAACAGCTAGATTCTGCTCTTTGAATACACTAATGTAAATCTTAGTAACTGCACTGACTTCAGTGTAATTACTCTGATCAGAATTTTATATAAAGACTCTTCAGAGACCCTGTACATCTGCACTGGCTCCCTCTAATTGCCCCCAAAACCTCCTTTAATGAGGGTTACTCAGCACACAGAAAATCAATATATCCTTTATCTTCATTTATTTTTTATGGTACTTCCCACTGGGGGCAAGGGAGACAAGACAATGGGGCAGATCCACAGCAGGTGTAAACTGGCAATTAGCAATGCCAGCACTTGCTGTATGTTCTGGCAACTTCAATGGAACTAAGACTATTTGCACCAGCTGGGGAACTGACTAAGTGTGCTTATCCCCAGTCTTGACCACTTTACACAAGCAGCCAAAGCCTTGGAACCATGGTGACAGATACAACTAATCTTTAGAAGTAAATGAACCCTCTTCATGCTGGAGCGGCAAGCGCCATGCACAGAAAGATCCCTTCTCAGTGTGTGGATCTAGGAAGAATATCATCCCATCTCTTTGTTGAAAAATATATTTAGTTTGGTTTGAAAATACACATGATCTTAAGTGACCCTAGCTCTGACTCAATGAACAATTAAAAGTATTCAATCCATTACTTATCTGTTTCCATGTCACTGCTTGCAAAGCAGCAGCTTTGAATCATATGAAGCAGTCATCAGAGAAAAGCATGCCATCTTAAAGCTAAAGTGTGCACAAACACAACCACCACCAAGATTGCAAGTACTGCCTGGACTGTCGAAGCACCAATCAACACTAATCACTGCTGAGTTAGCAATTTTGCATACGAGCTCTTCACTTAACCTCCTCAACCTTTATGAAAGATTTTTGCTTGTTTTTAAGCCTAGCTATATTGTATTCTTATCATCTTTTAAGCATTCAGGGATTATTTCCCCCCAATAAATGTAATGCCAATAAATACACAATATAGAATGCTTTAATAACAAAATGAATAATATACACTAGGGAGGGGTCTGTAATTGGCCTTTAGTTATTTTTAATTAACAGGAATTTATGATTACTGGTCTTTGAGTAATAAGAATTTTCACGATAACTACTGTTTTCCAGGTCACAAACAGGTTTTAGAAACAGGTCATAAAAATCATCAGTAGAAAACTGCTCAATCAGAAGATCTTTGGGCCAGATCCAAATCTTACTGACTGGTGCAAATCTGAGTATCTATACTGACTTCATTTGACTGTTTGTTTAATTTTAAGAAAATACAGGTGAAATGGATGTCTACTCATTTCCCCACAACACCTTGACTTATAGCTATGAAATAGTCTCACACCAAAATCTGAATCCAGGAAAACTAGCTGTTTCAGGCATGAAACTGGCAAATTTATCTAAGATTTGCTCCAACTTGGTTTGGAGTTTCCTGATTTTCATGGAACAAAATATCCACTTAATACATGGGGCTAAAAAGGTTTGGTCTGCCAAACACCACTAGTCTTATTCCTAAAGCTGAAATTTGCTTATAGTTTATTTTTAGATTTTGTTGCTTGTAAGTTAATGCCAGATGACACAGACTATAGCAAGATATAACGCATGTTTTTTAAGTTCCAAATAAGCATATCTATACAAACTTACTAGTACTCAACTCCGTATGCTACTATGGCCTATAACTCTTCTAACTAGAGGTTATCAAACGTGCCAAATCATGGGCTGCTTCTGGAGCGTGAGGATAAGAATCCACAAAAAGAGAAGTTTGAAACCACCAATTATTTTGTTCCCCTCCCTGCCAAATAAAATTACAGCATTGAGAAACAAAATATCAGCCTCATCCTAGAAAATTCGCCCAAACCCTCATTCAAAGCCTGTTGAAGTTAATGGAAAAGCATCTATTTAGATCAGGCCCATAGAGGACTTGGGGGAAAAAAAAACCACCCCTAATTCTACAAGTCCTGTCCTTTTATAAATGCAAACATTCTTATCAATGTTCGTTATAGCCATGGCTCAGATAAAATATCCAAAACACACAGGTAGTCCACCACTTACAATCAATTCCCTGAACCACCTCAGAACCACCTTCCTTTTCAAATCTGGGGCTAAATTCTGCTAATCTTATTCTCACAAACCCACCAGTTGAAATTAATAAGACTGCTTGCATGAACAGCATTTGCTCCAGAACCTATACCAAGTTTGAATAGAGGCTTCTACCCATTCAAAGCTAATATATTGGGCTAGATTCACAGCTGTTGTAAAATGGTATTTCCCCTGCTAAAGCCAATGGAGTGACTTCAGAATGTCAAGGGGTTAAACAAAAAAACAGAGTAAAAGCCTAACAATGTTTTTAAAGAAACTTACACAGCTTAACTACATTTATATACACTTAGTAGATATCAGCTGCCAAATACATACATAAGAAATTGACTGAGAATCTGCATTTGCAAAATACCCTTCAGACCATATAAGCACTGATATTTCAAA
Source organism: Emydura macquarii macquarii (assembly GCF_026122565.2). Lineage (NCBI taxonomy): Eukaryota > Metazoa > Chordata > Testudines > Chelidae > Emydura > Emydura macquarii. The sequence goes on along the minus strand of NW_027131527.1, from coordinate 16,597,060 downwards.
AAGTGGTTTTTTTTGTTTTGTTTTGTTTTTTGTTATTTGTGGGGTTTTGATTTGTTTGGCTTTTTAATTTTGTTTTGCAATTATTTTAAAAGGCAAAGAAATAAGTCACAAAATCTAAAGATCAAATCTCAATTACCAAGTTGCAATGGTCAAATAATATTTTTAAGAAAAGCATAATGATATAATGTACTCTTTAAACATCAAGTTTTGCATAGCATGAGGACAGTTTGACCAGTTGTAATCCAATTCCACAGACAACTAATTTAAACACTTGTTAGGATATGTACTTTCTCTTTAAAATTGTCTAATTAGTAAAGGACAATGACCATACCTTCCAGAGGGTGGCATAAGTGGGGCTTGCAACATAAATAGCATGAGGATTGAGACTGTGTACAAATGGGGATATCCCTAATCAAGGAGGAATATCCTTCAGGTTATATTTTATACAGCCCTAAAATTTACCAAAAAATAAAAATATAATTGAGATCAAACCCTTTTTGTACATGCTGTGCCATGTACATAACCAGGCTGTGACCTCTGCTGCTGCAGCAGCATTACAGAGTGTCTTCATGACATTGCCAAGGCACTTGATTTAAATTATGTGACTGACCAGCTGTGCAGATTTTACCCCGCTAAGAACTATGAAAAAGAGGATACCTTTTAAGAGAGCTGTATTTAGTCTGGGTGCAAGGCAAAAACAGTTTTCATCATTTCCAGCCTGGGGTATAGGCTTGAAAATGTTTATTTGATTTATTTACGTGTAACACACAACCTGGGGGAGGGCGGTGTGCGTCCCGGATTTCTGCTTCTAAATATCAAAAAGCAAAAATATTTTCAGTTAAGGATGAAAAAATATTATTTATTCATCCCATTCATCTCTATCCAGTCTCCAAAGACTTTGTGATTTTACATGTATATTTTCCAGAGAAAATAGGGCAACGGAAGGGCAGGGTTTTTTTAACCATAACTTTTAACACACCTTTCCCATTGGGGGAAGAGGTTGATAGCCTCTGTTTTAGAAGGGTTTGTTGTTGTGGTTGAATACAGTAAACTAAATAAAAATGGATCCAGAAAGTCTAACCACCTCCCCCACTAAGCACCCACCCGTTAGCAATGGCTATCAATCTCCAGCCCCCAACTGGCAGGAGAGCAGGTGCGTTAAACCTCAAATGTCCCGGCTACTCCATCACTACCCGTGCCCCTTCGCCCTATATTGTGGTGCTCGCTCTCCCCAGGATAAGCCTTGATTACTGGTCTCGAGACCAGGCACAGCTCTGCAAGCCGTCCAGAGCGCTGGCTTTATGATGGATTTCGCTAGTCAGCACCAACACTTGACATGCAGAGCCCCACCATGCAAGTGAAAGGATGATCTGCACACGCTGCGCAAAGCACTGACGAGAGGGTCAGATCACCTACCCGGAGTCCAAGAGAAAGTGTCACCCTGCTGGTTCTACCCTGCAGCAGCTGCTGCTGAAGTTACACAGCCCAGAGCATGAAACGCAGCCGTTAACTCCCGAGCCTGGAAGGGTTTCTACCCGCGGTTTCTCTTTGAATATTATGAAAAGAAGAGTCAATATAGAAGTCGAGCTCCCCCTCCCTACTCTCTCCTTTGCAGGACGCCCTGAGATGTGAAGACAAGGCACGTGTGGGGAGACAGCAGATGATACATCCAGCATTATTCCACTCCCACAAATAAGATCGGAAATGAAATGTAACAGCAGCCTTTCTACCGCACCAAGTATTACGAGGTCTGAATACTAACTGGTTCATTTATTTCGCTGATTGCCATATGCAAATATTAAAGCCCAGACATTGCTTCTCTTCCACTAGTCTTTTAAGCAAATTCAGCTTTATGTTCGATTCCACAATTTATGCGCTGCCTATTGAGAGGATAGGGCTGGGGCTTGTCCTTAATCCAGACAGACCATTTACAAAACTGTGGGACTTTTCTATGTCCCTAGCAATTTTTTCCCTTAGTTAATGTTCAACAGGAGGAAATCAAACACACACAGCACAGCTACTGAGTTTCAGCATAGATCTTCCTTTAGCATCTTACCCACCTCCCTCCCCTGACTCCCACTTCCCAGGCAGCTGATTAAAAATGTGAGACAAGGTTGGAACCACTGTAAAGTGAAGAAACAGGCCCAATCCCCTAGGCATTGAAAAACTTTCCTGGCATAGGTATCAAGTTTTAAAGTTCTCCATAGTATACTTAATGCAAAATCCCTTTGCAGCTAACAAGTAGCATATGCAGCAAATCAGACAAAAATCTCTCCAGGAGCAGGCAAAATTTAGGGGGTGCAATGCAGTTTTTCCCAGCAACGGTATATTATTGCATTTGAGGCACAGGATGCTCCTACTTGCATTCATTTAGCCTCATTCTCCCTCCCAACTAAGAATAGCATGAAAGTTGGACCTATCTAAAGACATCAGCACCCACCAGTATTAGTTACTGGCCTCTATGTTTCTTTTTTGATGTTCTGTCATAATTTGCTGTCTCTGCCTTTCACCATCCTTTGGTCGAAGAGTAGTAAGTTGTGATGGGTGGAGGCTAACCTGTCACAATTTGCTCTCTCTCGCTTTTCCCCATCCTCTAGTCCAGAGGTAGCAAGTTGTTTTGGATGGGAGTACACCTCTTACAATTTGCTATCTCTATCTTTTCCCATTCTCTGATCTAGAAGTTGCTAATTGTGATGGATGGGGGCACTCCCATCACAATATGGCACTAGTATGAAATCTGTATTTTAAAATTGGACACAAATAAATACAGGCATTTTTTTTTTAATTTGGAAAAGCATTCTACAGAGTTAAACTGCAGGGCAGTTGTATGCAAAACCCTAAAAGAAGGTATTTTTTTCTTTATTCATCTTTTTCCATTGTAGATTAGAAATTATATGGCCACTGGCAAACAAACATTTATGTACACAAAACACTGAAATGAGTGTAAAGCATTGTAAACAGTACATGAAATACTTAAGAATATATTTTAAGCACAAGCTATTAGGCAGAAAATCTACCCGTGTTCTTTATACATATTCTGCCCCCTCATTATCATTGTTACTCATTTTGACCAACTTTTCATAACAAAATTTGCACTTCTCTACTTTGGCACAGACATATGAGCATATTCTGATATTATTTCAGAGACAATTTCTCATGCCTTTTCATCACTGCTAACGCCAAAGTGCCTTGTCCTCACTGTGTTTTTAACCTCAGCTTCCACACCTAGTTACCCCAAGTAAAACAAAATGACCGGTTTTTAGCAGTGAGGTAAAGACCTAAGGGCTAGATTCACAAAGGCATTGCAATGTTCAGTATCAACATGCCTAGCTTTCAGGCACGAAGAAAGTCCCAAGAATACCACTGCAATTCACAGATGCTGAGTTAGGTGCCTAAGCTCCTCGTACAATGAATGGAGAGAAAGAGGTGCTTCAGAGTGGGATAAAAGCCAGCATGCTAGCCAGGGAGCTGCCTCAAACAGATCATGGGAGATGCCAACCACAGGAGTTTGTGCTAAGCCCCACCCCCTCACAGAGTTCAGTGCCTACATCCCCACTGGAGGCAGGTGTCTAGCTCTGCCTGGTGATCCATGAATGGGAAATCCTGTGCTACTCCTTTGCACTGGTTGCAGGTGTGCACCCACCTTATAGTAGTTTCATCTAGACACATTTCCCCAGTTTGCTTATCATGTGAGACTGTGTCAAAAATCTTACTAAAATCAAGATATACTACTACTGCTGCTTTTCCCCTTTCAGTATGCCGGTAACCCTGTCAAAGAAAGAAATTAGGCTGGGTTGGCATGATTTGTTCATGACTAGTCCATGCTGACTATTCCTTATAACCAAATTATTCTCTAGGTGCTCACAAATTGATAGATACCTGGAAAGATACTGGAACAAATTATTAAACAAAGTTAAGATGACTGGTCTATAATTTCTGGGTTCTGTTTGTTCCTCTTGATAGAAACTTGGGGCTAAATTATAGACATTTAGGTGCCTACATCCCAATTTTAGGCTCCACTACAATTCCCAAAACTCCTGCCAAACCCTTTAGGCACCTAAACTCATTCAGTGCCTACATTTTCAAAGTACAAGTTCTAAGGGTGCCTAAATTTCTGCCTCTAAGATTTGCACTGCTGCCTCATTCTAGGCATCTGGATGCCTATATCTCAACTAAGCCCCAGAGCGATTCGTGAACCAGGGAAGATGGGATGTGGTGGGAGCAAAGCTTATCTTGCATGTGGGCCTGATCTGTAGATGTGCTGCTATGGGATTAGGTCCCATTCAAAATCTGCCAGAAGGAGAAGAGGGGTCACTATTCACCTTATAACTTCCAGTCCAGTCATTAGAGTACTTGCCTGGTATAAAGGAGAATTCAATTCCCCCCTTGGGTAAAGGGAGAGTAGCAGGATAATTCATCTTAACAATCATTGGTTTTGGCAGTACAAAACAGTAAACTTGTCAGAATGAAGATCATAACTGAAGTATACCATAACAAAACACGTAACATACATTAAAGACTATGAAATTAAAACATGCAACTAGAAGTATAAACAATTCAGTAGAGAAATCACCATTTGTGTATGCAACAAATGATGTAATAGAAAAGTGTGCCTTTCAGTGCTTGCAGGAGAGGGAATTATTTACAGAAATAATGATTTTTAATAAGTTTTCCATGACAAAGGGAGGGGGAAATCACATGTTACCGGAAGCCCAAAATGGTATTGAATGTTCTAAGTATGTGGATTCTTTGGGAAAGAGATCTGCAAACTTACTGAAGCTAGTGCACCCTAAAGGGTCAGAAACAAAAAATCAAATTAAAAGAACCCCCAATTTATTTTAATTTCATGATTTTCAGGTGTAAAATTCATGGTTTTTGAATACTTGTGGTTGTCAATGTGCCTTGGGGCTATATATGCCTCTATTCAGTAAAATTTACAGTAGAAATTTTCCTTCGAGAAGTATTTCGTACAAGATAATATTGTGTCCTTTGGGACAGATTTTTAAAGGTATGTAGGCAACTAGTTGGATTTCTAGATGCTTTCACCCTTTAAAAATCCAAATTGTGGTGAATATTTGGGAACCAAGTTCTATATACAAGTGGTGACATGAAAAAAGCAGTAGGATGCTGGACAGAAAGGCAAAACATCAGTTGCCATAGACAATCCCCATTGCTGGATCAGAGAAAATGAAAGAAGTTTTGACACCAAATTTGACAGGAAATCAATCAGCTTTAAAATCACATAAACCCAGAGAATAAACGTGTGTATTAAAAAAATTTAAAATGACAAAAATGTAAATTAAAAATTAATGTTACAATACAAACAGGAAGTGCTATACTAGAAATACTCTGACGTCATTGCTGAAGCTACTAACAACTATTAATAGTTTCAATGTTTATTTGCTTATTAAAAATAAACATCCATCTGCACAGTGTTAATGAAGGTGAATGATGAAGTGCTAAGAATAATGAAAAAAACATTTTAAAGCAGTGAAACTATATTTACAGGGGATTACAAGGAAAGCAGTCCAATTCAGGCAATCAGAACAGCAACTAAGACAAATATGTGAACTGTTATGAAGCTTTATGCAGTCATATACATTGATAAAGGATTCTTTTAAATACTAAAAAAATGAATGACAATTATTTTTGGAAGGAGGTGACGTCTGTAAAATATTTCACTGAATCAAATCTGCTTTAGCAGGGCAGTGCATCCTATCAGATAGGAAAAAGCTGCCTTGTCTAGGCTTTGGGATGCACTGTGTCTTTAAGAAGGCAGCCCTGGAAAGCTGGTGCTGAGGGGCACTGTCCTGAGAGGGTGAGCGGAGAAGCTCCTCTGTCCCTCACGCCCTATTTTTGCCGCCACTGCAGAAGGCTCATCCCATCCAGATGACTGTTACCCCCCCCCCTTCCAATGCGGGGGTTTGCCCCCTGCTCTGACCCCGACTGGCAGTGCCAGTACCTGCTGTTTAACCCCAGCTCTTCCCCCCTGCCTCTGGTTGGGCTCACGGGTAGTGTTTCATTTGTAATGAAAGAAGAGCCAGAGCTCAAGCAATTTTTTTTAAAACTTTCATAACTGATAGCATAGCCCCTGCACCTCTGGGGCTTGCCCTAAGCAATGCCCGTGGACTCCTCTCCTTCCCCTGCCTCCAGCTGTCTGCAGGCGTGCTGGAATAGTTTGTACAATATAGGGGGGCTGAGATCCATTGACCCACACTGCAAACCTTGTATAGGATGGAAACCACTTGATGCCAGGGGATGCAGCAGCACCTATGGCTGTTTAACCACCCCTGCAACCAGTCTCCGTCCTGCACGGACTCTGCCCGTCCCTGCCCTGCGATTTGCCCCGCTGCCACTTTTAACACCCCTCCCCCGCACAGCAGGGCAAGATTGCAAAGCCAGCTAAGGGCAGCATGCGGACAGCGGCTTCACCCGAGGCTAGGGAGCATGCTCAGTGGGCCGGGCGCATGCTCAGTACCGGGCAAGCGGCAGACGGACGGGCAGCGGCGTTTAACATTACAGCCCGGCGCGGCGGCGGCAGCCCGGAGCAGGCTGGCCGGTAGCGAGGCGCCCAACTCCGGGCGCGCTGGGCGTCAGGCACCCCGGTCCCCGCAGCTGGGCAGGACGCTGCGGCTCGCGCCACCTGTCAGAGAGATGGGGGGGGAGGGGAGACCGGCTCCTCCAGCCGCCCCGGCGTCGCTGGTCCTTACCTCGCAGCCCCGAGCCAGCTCCGCGGAGCCCCAGCCCTGCAGCCGCTGCCGCCCCGAGCCCCGCAGCCAGGCTGGGCAGACGGTCCGCAGCCGCGCGGCGCCGCTCAGTCCCCGCTCGCCGCCTGTGCCGCCGCCTACCGGGGAAGCCGCCTTAGGGCCTCGGCGGGCAGGGTCAGCGCCGGGGAGCCGGCGAGGCGCTGCCGCTCCTCCTGCAGCTAATCGCTGTAACCTGCTCGCCGCGCTGCCAGCCCTCGGTGCACTGGCTGCGCAGTAATAAGGGCTCGGGGGCGGGGAGGGGGCTCGGAGGGGGGAGGAAAACTTTGATGTGGGGGAGAGCGAGCGAGCGAGAGAGAAAGGGAGCGGGGGGAACACGGCGGCGCTGCCCGCGCGGGGGAGGGGGCGCTGCCGCCGCCTGCGAGCCGGGGAGGAAGGGGGCAGGAGAGGACGGAGCCGGCCGGCTCGCCCGTGGGCGCGGCAGCCTTCCTGCCAGGTGAAGGGCGCAGACCCGCCGAGCGGGGGGGGGGGGGGACGCAAAGACCCCCCACGTCAGTCAAGGGCTCCGGCGAGAGCCGGGGTGGAAGGAGGCAGCTCAGGGAATCCTTCGCCCTCCAAGGGGGGGCTCCCCAGGCAGCGCAGCCTGGCAGAACACCCAGCCCGTGCTACTTGCCGGCGCGTGTACAGGGGGTGAGCGCTCAGGAAACAAGCCAGATAGTGTCATCTCACTGCACATCCAGCGTGGTACACACCGCGCTGGAGCGGGGAGGGCACTACCACCGCCCCCGGCAGCGTTTCGATCTTGTCTCGCTCACCGAGGGAGAAAGTCACACATGCATCAGACACACCGGCAGTATAGAGAATTTTTGACGCTCCTTTGCAGCTTTATGGGTCCGAGTCACCCATCTGCTTAATGCTGCAATGTTTCGAGTGAGGTGGAAAAATCAGTAAAACATCTGAAATGAATGAGAGCTGAAGCAAACCTTAAAAAGCCAGAGTTAAGAAACTAAATTCTACCCCAGGAAGGGTAAGGGCTGGGTTTGATTTTTTTTCTCTCTCGCACACATGCAGGATGAGCCAATGACAATAAATCTACAAGTGTTTCATACGTTCAAGAAATACCTGCATTGCTAATTAGTTTAGCTGGCTCCTGTAGTTATTTGTGCTTTAGAAATCCTTCTTATAAATAGACCTTTGGAACGAAAACCAGTAACAATTTTCTAGTAATGCTACCTTTAACAAACATTTCCGTTCTAATTAGAAGCAGTATTTGCTAGAAGCTGATGACAAGCATGTATTAGAAAGTAAAAATATGCTGATATTAATGTAAAGCAATGATTTTTCCTTCACTGTGTACATGGATTGTTCCTATTTCAGAATGATTTTGCTACTCCATTCCCATTAGTTTATCTAAGTAGCAACAGAGTGGCAAAGGAGGCTGTTTTTTTAAGTGCACTGTATTATTTGGCATGCAGCAACAGTAGCAGCATGCTTCATGACATCAAAAAGGAAACGTCAGTCAAAAGACTGAAAACAAGTACTGATTTAAAATCGGGATTGAGGAGTATAAACTGCCAATTTCAATTTATTTACATCATTCCATCCTTAAATGCTAGTTGTAGGCTTTTGCTGGGAATGACTGGACTTTGCCATCAAACTAGAGATCTATTTAATTCATTTTTAAGAATAAGTTTGAGGTAGAGGATCTCGGGAAGAATGTGTCATGTCAAAAGGTGCCCTACCTCAAAACATGCTGATTCAGATCTTAATTTCTGGAATGAAATCTAGGATTCCAAATTTTGATAGGTATGGGGAGCCCCAAATGTGCCCACCTCTAGCCCATAGGAATATACATTTTGAAGAATAAGAATATGTTAAGAAAACCTCCACGTTAGCTTGTGTTAATCACATAAGCAGTACCACTAAGTTATCTGGACTTTTTGCCTGAGTGAAAAATGCTTGTCAGGATCAGGCTTTGGTGCTTGATTTGAGGAAAGGTGCTATAAGGTTTCTAAATAAACAAATTCATTCTCACATCACAATTTTAGTAACTAGCCTACTGTGCACTGGAAAGGTCAGAAAACATTGCAGAATGAGAAGAAAATATTTAAAATACTTTTAAAAGGATTTTTTAAGTGTCATGTTTCATTTTTAATGCTGATCACATCCATTTCTCTGAAAAAATATGATAGGTGCCTAAAATGGAACTTACTAAGTGTATCCTTAACACTTGAGAAGTGCCAGATTTAAAGGAAATACAAAATACTTGGGTTAAATGCATTCATGAACTTAATTAAAACCACTTTTGCCCGCACATAGACTCTAGTGACACCATCACAGGTCCTAATCACATCAGCCACACCATAAGGAGCTCATTCATCTGCACATCTACTAATGTAATATATGCCATCATGTGCAAGCAATGCCCCTCTGCCATGTACATTGGCCAAACCAGACTGTCACTACGCAAAAGAATAAATGGTCACAAATCAGACATAAAAAATGGAAACATCCATAAACCAGTCAGAGAGCACTTCAATCTCCCAGGACACTCTGCTGCTGACTTGAAAGTTGCCATACTTCTACAAAAAAACTTCAAAAACAGACTTCAGCGAGAAATTGCAGAGCTGGAACTCATATCAAACTTGACACAATCAAACTAGGTCTGAATATGGACTTGGAATGGTTATCTCATTACAAGAAGTAATTGTCACTGTTCACACATTCTCACCTTCTAATCAACGGTTGTGAATAGGCCTCATCTATTCTAACGGAATTGACTTTATTAGCACTTGCCCTCCCCATTGTTGTTTCTTACCCTTGGATATATATATATACCTCCTATCTGTGATTTCCATTCCATGCATCTGACGAAGTGGGTTGCAGTGCAGGAAAGCTTATGCCTGCAGAAATTAAATTTGTTAGTCTTTAAAGTGCTACAGGACTCTTGTTGTTTTTGCTGTATAGAGACTAACATGGCTACCCCTCTGGAACTTTTGTCTTTGAATGGTTTGTCAACTTCCTTGCCTGTCAGTTTGATCACATTACCTCCTATTGAATCCTTCTACTGACTCCATATCAACAATTGTATTAGATTTCAATTATTGATCCTTTTTTTCAATGCTCATTCTAACTGCCTCTGCTTACCCAAGAGTGTTAATGAAAACTTTACTAGCTGAATACCTCAAACATTATTTTTTAATCAACTCCAAATTTTCAGCACATAATTCCTGAGTAAAGTTTGAATTGTCTGAGGATTTTCAAGTAAACCTGTTAATTAGTTTGAGTTCTAATAAAATTGGCCTTTCAAAAAAGTTCATATTGTGAGTTCATGATTTTAAGGCTCTGTAGCTTAAAAACTATAAACAGTTGAAAACCAGAAATGTGTACCTGGTAAGGGTTTGGAGTGCACTGCTGGGATATATAATTTTGTTAATTAACAAAAAGAAAAGAGTATGTATTAGCATTATTCCTTATAACACAATCCTGATGTGCTGTGGTTAATCAACAAAAAATGTCACCTATTTTGTTGTTCAATGTAGCCTTTTAGAACAGTTTAGGAGAGAACGCTGCTTTTTCTCATATATATCCAGTAAATGTTCCCTACATCAGAAATTGGGAACTAACGTGCAGCATGAAAAATTGATTTCGCTAGCTCGCGGAAAATCTTTGTTCTGGCATTTCCTAACTTTTGAGTGCTTGACTTTGCAACCTTGTTATTTCAATGTAGGGGGTTTGTGTGCAATTTCCTAGGTTTAAAAAAAAAAATAAAAAGCAACCCTCCTCCATATCAGAAGTTACATCATGAGGCATCATTCTGACACCCAGCATGCATTGTAAACAGGATTGGAACTTTTAGATGCACCACACAGACCTTAGCCACTTGGTATAACCAAGTAACTGCTATTAGGAGAAGGTTGTCATCCTTTGTGTTGACCAGCACTAACGGGGGGATAGGACACTGTCAGTATGTTTCACATATTTTGCAGATAGCAGAAAGTTGACAATCAGGAGTTTTCTTGGATTCCTTTTCAGATTATGAAGGGAATGTGCTCTAGTGGGTGCACGTATTTTGCTCCTATTCCCTCCTATCCTTACCCCTTCTGCTCCTATCTCTTTGCATCGGTCCATGCCCCATTCCTGAATTGTGTCTCTCCCGCAGCCCCCAAGTTCCTCATCCCAGTCGCTTTGGCTAGCCAGTCCTAGTCTTCCCATCTTCTTCCACTCTTAGTCCCCTTCCCTGGATTCCTCATCCCAGTCTCCATCACCCAGTTTGTCCTCTGATCTCCTTCTTTCTCCGCTCAGTCCCCCTCATTTCACTCTGCTACCCCACACTCTTGGCATCCATCCTGGGCCCCTCATCTGATATCAGTCTCCCCCATTCTTCTCCCAGTCCCAGTTATGCCTTCCACCCCCAGCTCCTTTTCCTAGTCTCCTTGTCCAGGCAGTCTCAACCTTCCTCCTCTTCTCCCCCAACCCCAGCCACCTGATCCTACTCTCCATATAGACTTCTTGTCCCTGCCTCTTTGCCCACCCAGTTCTGGTCCCTCTCCCCAGGGCCCAACTCCTTGTACAATCTCTCATTGTTCCCCATTCCTTCATTGGTACTCAATCCCCCACCTCATTTCTCCTCACACACAGAGCGGCTCCCAGTCCCTCCTAATGGATCGTTGTCCCAATCTACTCCTTCTGCCACATCCCAGGTCTGGGTCTTGTCCCTTTTACATTTGAGTCAGGCACTTTCTACCCTGCCTAGGCACCAACAGGGTAGGCATTGAGAGCACAGAAGAGACAGTACCCCTGCTCTCACTTCCAGTGCCTGGAGTCACAGTGAGCCTCAGCAGCCAGGAGCAGCCATTGCAGATACAGTCCCCTCCAGCAACCCTGGGCTGTAATATGCTCTATGCAGACAGAATCTTTGCAGATTGCATTGCCAAATGCTAACATGTTTCTGAGAATGTGCAGATTTTTCCCCTCAAAGGCTTATAAATTGGCCCAATTTGGGCAATTTTCATGTGTACATTAAAGGCACATTACTGGAACCAGGGTATTACCCTTCCATCCCCCACACACAAACACTAAAATTCAAGCCCTAACTCTAAGGTATGGAGATGTTAAAACTTCTTAATGAAACTGATGGAATAATATTTTAATGTGAACAAAACATTTTTCCATACTCTTGTTCTTGGAAATGGCTAATTTTAGCTGAAACAGTCATTTTAGTTGAAACAAACAAACAAAAAATCTGTCTAGAACAGGCACCTGGCATGGGAAATTTCAGCCTCAACAGTAAAGATTTGACAAAGTTATGAGTAATTGAAAACATGGTCTTATAATGGGAAATGTTGAGTATCCTTAACTAAAGGTGTGCCAATAATAATCAAGCAGCTCAAACTTGTTCTCTGCTTTCCAAATTTCAAAGTGCTTGACAAAAATCACTGCAGCTGAGGCTCTCTAGCTAAGGAAACCTGTGAGCTGGATTCTTGGGAACATTGCCAAGACAGAACAGAGCACATGAAGCACTCTAAGAGTATTTTGAACAAGGGCCTGATCAAAAGTGATGAGCTTCTTGGGAGGTGCTGACCCCATCTACTCCCATTTAAATCAATGGCAGCTGGGGGCAGCCATCACTGCTTGGAATCACTCACCCCATGGCACAATAAGACCTGGGGTTTGTTTGTTGTGTCCCTTTCCTCCACTCATTCATCCTGGTCATGTAAATACTTAGGCAGTTAAGTAATTTTGCCACACTTTGAGAACTGCAATTGGATTTACAGTGCTTTGCTATTGCTTAAACCAGAGCAAAACAATAAGTTATAGAATTTAACCAATGATTCTTAATCATAATTACAGTGTGACACTAAACCAGAAGTCACATAAAAGAATTATCTGAACTGAAACCAATGGAATAACTCATGTGAGTATAGTGATTAACCCGCATAAGTGCTGGCAATATTGGGTCCACAGTGATCAGTGTAATGGCAGACAGAGTGTCGTCCCCCCCCCCCCCCCCGCAAATACTCCTATTTGTTCTTACCTATTCTATTCATCCCTTTTATTTCACTTTGGTCTATTTTATATATTTTTCTTGTATTTTAAAAATTATTCTTACTGCATACATCCTCAGGGACAGAGGGAAAATTGGGAGTGGATACATTTTGAGAGGCTTCCAAAGCACATGAAAGCCTGAGGTGAAATTCTGGAACTGGGCACCTTTTGAGGTGTGCACAGTATCCTCCAAAATGTGCCTTACGATTCATCTGTCATCTTTATTTTCTCTTCCCCACCCACCCTTGGCTGCCGCCAGGACCCAAGGTTACACAGCCAGCCTATCTGTTTTCTGAGAGAAAATCTGGGTTCCCTGTGGTGTCTACAGACCCCCTCTGTCCATTCTCGAATTACTGCAGAGTCCCTGCACTGCTGCTCAGAGAACAGAAGAAATCCCTGACTGTGGACACCTCTGTCTAAAAGCTCCCAGTCCGTTTTGCCGCTGGACAGCGCAGAACGAGAAGCAGGTTATCGAACGCAGGGAAATTCTGCCCCCTTTTCCTCTCGGAGCTTCAGCGAATTGCAGCTGCAGCAGGGCAGGCTGCTCCTAGCCCTTCCTCTGTCGTTATTGAGGAATCATTGACATCGCTGCGCTTTTAGAAAGGGCTGAGCCGGGGAAGAACAAACACCCTGGAAACAGACAGCTCCAAGTTCTGTGAATTAATCTCTCTCTCCCGAGCAATCATTAATAGGCTCATGTCCCTTGAGCATTTCACACGAGGATCTTTGTGGCTGTCTGTATTAGTCCCGCTTTCCCGGGGTCTCTGAGTCGGAGTTGTTTAAATGACTCTCAGACTTCTGCCTTCACCATGCAGGAAAGTGTATAATGCACATTCATCTCCTTAGCAACAGACATGAACAACACGGTTCTTCTGAGTATTCATATTGGCATTAGGCAAAGGTCAGCCTCAGAATTTACACAATTATGCACCCAAATGTTTGACACCAAATTGTGCCTTTGACTGAGGCTGGATTGGGACTCCTCTCAGACTGAATCCTGATGACCCAGGTGATTGGACAATTTTAACAAAACGTGCTTTTTGAACCCACGCTCAGCTTCTCTGTGATTTGGGCTGTGGCTTGAATACAGACATTTTGGACAGAATACTGCCCTTGCTCTCACTTTTCTCTCAATGACTGGCGCTCTCTAATGTCCTGTCCTCTTAGCTCCCGCTGTGCTTTCTCCCCTGCCATTTCCCAGTTGGGGCCTGCAGTCGTTGAATAGCTGCTCATGTAATAGGAGCGATCCTTTTAGAACAGAAAGGATAAAATAATGTAAATGTTCCCAGCAAACAAACAATTTAGCTGCTCTTGCCATCATGAGTTATTCAAAAAATCCTTCCTTAAATCAATAATTACACCATAAAACAATGCAAGGTAATGAGGGTGTGGTTTAATTTATTTTACATACACTATAGAACTGAGAATATTTTTCTATGTAATCTATACTGCAATAGATTTAAGAATGAACTTTAATGGATAGTAAGAGACTAATACATTTTCACATGTCCTGTAACTTTTTTGCAAAAAATTATATTTTGCAAACAAACGAAAAGATACTCCCATTGACTTAAATGAGGCCAGATCTTTGGCTTTAATATGTATCAACTCCCTATTTGTAAAATGGGGTTAATACTACTTCCCTTCCTCATAAGTATGATATAAGCAGGAAATTCATTAAAGTTTGTAGTAAGCTCTGTGATGGGATCCATATAAATACCTAGACTGAAATCTATACTAAAGAAAAGTAACCACAATTTAATTAGTGTTACAGCTGACATTTAACACCCCCCCACACACACACTTAATAAATTTCTAGAATATGTCTGTGTACTGTGCAGTTTCTTATTCTCCCCTCCCCCACTCCAGCTTTATTGTCTCTTAAAACATCTAGCTATTATTTTCTTCAAGTTAACTCTTGGAGTACTAAGGATTTATGTATAATGCAAAGCAGTTGATCTAAATATGGGGAAACAGTGTAATGCAAATGGACTCTCTTGTTTACTGGGCAAATATTTATCACTAACATTATCAGATCACTCACACCCAGATCTTAGTACAGAATCTTGTTTTGCTGTAATGATATACAACATCTATGAATTCAAGAACTCAAAGCTTTCCTGCCAAAAGCAGGATTGCAATGTGCTTGTCTCAGTACACATTTTTATTGAAATGTAATGCTTTTAATTATTGAAAGATCTATTTTTGCCATAAAAAATTCAGAGGATGATCTCAATAAGCTAAGAGGCTATGAACTAATACAAGCTAAAGCTTTGGAGACCCCTTACTTAAACATTTGCATGTATTTATGTATCTTTTAAAACTACTATGCCATTTATTTAGTCCCAAAATTCAGAGTTTTGTTTATTTAGAAGTGCCCAAACCCAAGGAGTTCCTATCTTAAACTTCTTTTTAATCTTTGTTCTTAACCAAAAGTAACTGAAGACAGGATAACACATCCTGCTACATTCTTAGTTAAAACAAACCACTATCATTTCAAGAATATGGGGATACACTAGCAGTATTTCAAACACTTCCATTCATTCCAAACTGACCAATGGTAAAGAGATGCTTCAGAACACATTTTCTATATGTAAATATAAATTCTGAAAAGCCCAAAATGAAATACTCTTAATGAATTCATCATATGCTGTTCCTGTTGAAGTTAATGGCAGTTTTGACACTGATTTCACTGGAAGCAGGTGCAGGTCCCTTAATATACTAATACATATTCTCCTCTCACTTGCATGGGTGGAAATTCAAAGTAACACTACTGAAGCATTTCAGTTTTCCTGTGAAGAAATACATTTTACGTTTTATTCAGCAATCATGCGTAGGTTATCCTGATTTTCTAACATTTTTCCTTAATATCATTTGTTTTTCTCTCTCAGTTATCCACACCCCAGCCTCCCTTGAGCTATTTAAGATTGTATCTAAATCTAAGAATTCTCCCAAGTGTAACTTTAGGAGTGGCTATATAAATTTTACTGGCTCACTCAACAGCTTCACATGCAATAACCAACAAAAAGTCAACGTGTTAGCTGGATTCTGCTAAAATACATTTGCAACCTTAACTCCATTTTCGTCTGGGAATGTCTGATTAGGTCAGAGGCATGGAAAACTATTCAACAAAAATAAATTTAATAAGTCTTTCCTTGTGAATCGTATTTAAAATTGCATTTAAGAACTATGTTCAAAGAACATTATTTAGAGTGCATAGTCAAGCACCCGGAAGTCATGAAATGCCGGAATTTAGGTTGCCTGTGCAAACTTAGTTCTGCCTCTCCTGCATATTCATTATGCTACAGTCTTTAATTACATGATCATGTATTTCTTCCACAAGGCCTTTGTCTCTAAGTGCACAAAGCTGGATGGTGGTCAGGAAGTGAGAAGGAGATAAAAATAGTGAACAGCTAACAGTCAATGAGTGGCCCTGGGCTGATTTAGTGAATGCCATCCAAAATGCATAAAGAAGTATTCGTTTCAAGTGTTCTTTTCTAGGGCATTCATCAACAGAGTATCTACGTGCCTCACAAACATTAATGAATTTACCTTCCCTGGGAGGTAAGAGAGCATTATTGTCTCTATTTTACAGATGGAGAACTGAGACAAAGAGGCTGCCTGAGGCTATCCAGTGAATCAGTCAGAGCCAGGATTACAGCTCAAGACCTATTGCCTCCCAAAACTGTGCTCATTCCTCCAGACCACACTATTTTACATCTAGCAATGCTGGGCAGCCACAGCGCCCCTTGATTTCAGGGTTCCTACAAGCAGCCTCATTCATTACTTAACTCTTATTTATTCCCTGAGCATCATCTACCCCAAGAACTAAATGAGACAGAGGTTTTGGGGAAAATGGTCTGTGATCAAATAATTCAGGAATGTATCATAATTCAGGTACACAAGGGGACTGAATTAAAGTTGCACAGAAAACTAAATCTGGCAATCCCTATCCTCCGAGTCCACAAAAACTGCATTTTGCAGCAAATAAACTATTAATCCAAAATTCTTTGCCTAGCTCTACTTACTTCGTTAGCTGGCAGCAAGAGGACTGTGCTATCCTATGTTGGGAATGAACTGCTTTAGTCATGTGCTATTTTGGGGGACTAAGAAGGGAGAGACGATTGGTATGGGGAGCCCAGAAAGCTTCCTTCCACCCACAGGGGCTTTCACTTCTCTCTGCTACCTTCCCTTCCTTCTCACGCCAGATTCAATACCTGCATTTGAAGAGGAATTTTTGACTCTATGGTGGGTGGACTGAAGATAGGAAAACCATCTGTTCTCAAGTCTCTATTGCTCTAAATACTACCACATATGAGATATAACAGGTAAACTAATAGTTAATGCAGAAAAGCAACATATATTTCCATTTAAAATTTTTCAAAAAAGAACATAAAAAGTGCAAAATATAGCCGATTTATACAAAATGGAGAAAGTAGTTTTTGGTCTTCTCCATTCATTTCTAATTTATCTAATTTAATTTCTAAAATCTAGAAGTTGGGCCTCTGAAACAGCTGGGTTCAGCTGTTGCCCCTACCAAGTTCCAAGGAAAGACCTCTTTTCAACTATCACCAAATAGAATATCAGGGTTTTCAGTTAAAGTAGTGAGGAGAGAGTTTAAAACTTGTCTCTCACTCTAGATTGAATTTAATGCAAATTAAACATTTTTATGACTTTCTTCAATGTTTAAATTCCCAGAAGAGGTCTTAATAAAAATATTTAATGTCCAATTTTAATACAAGATTTTACTATGCATCTATTTTCTGCCATGGCTTGCCCTTCTATTGTTAAATCAGAAGGTATGGCAGGTCCATATTTATTTAAGCTGTTCTTCCAAGGAAGTTAATCCACCTTTATAAATAACTTTGAGACCCCTAGATAAAAAAGAACTATACTATAAAGGCTAAGAACATATTTAATCTGATGAAGTTCAGATTTGGGAGGATGAGGACACCCTTGCTTCTGAGATCATGTAGAAAGTAAATTTAATAGGGTGTGCAAAACATGCGATCATTTTATCAGTACAAAAAAGAAAATTAGTTCCTTACCTCTTACTTTTATTTCTTACAACGGAGGTCATCAATCAGTTTGGACATTACTCAGGTTAATTTCATTCTTCTTTATCACCCCCTCGTTTGCCTTCCTTCTTTAATTTCAGGCTTCCTCTGCTGGAGTGCTGCAACACCTTACTCTGACCCCAGGAGATGACCTTTGAAGCTGACACAACATAAACCTGTAGAAAAGCAGTAGTGGCACCATTGCAGTTTGCAGGATTAATGACATCTACAAACTTTATTTTATCTGAAACATTGTAAAATTATATATATAAATTGTATGAGGGTCTGCCCAGACTGATGTGTGCCTATGATGTTTTGGGGATCACCCAGACCAGCAAAAGGTTCTGTCACTGCCTACCTTGTAACTTTGTGTGTCTTAATACTATGCTGCTATGACTCAGAGTTGACACCAATAGCCAGCATACAGTCTTTCCCTGGCTTCTAGGAGCCTAGAGGGAGACCATATGCTTGTACCTCAACGAGGGTGACTGTAACAGTGTGGCACCCACATCTCATGAGCACCCTTTCTGGTCAGGTGAGTCTGAAGTCTTTAAACAGTTCCAGTCCTGGCATCGGGCTTCCACTGTGGGTTTTGCCCTTTCTGGGCCATTCTGGCTTCAGCTCTACAGCTGGGCTGCAAAATAGTTCAGATCCCCTTCTGGGGTTATTGCTGTCTAATTGTAGGCCACTTCCCCAGTGGCCTGTGTGTGTGTGTGTGGGAGGGATATACCCAGGCCCACCCACTACTACAGGCCCCAGCCCTAGGACCCGAAGAATAGCAGCCATGCACCACCATGTCCCTTTAACAAAATTGCTTTCGGTCCCCTGGGCCACTTCCCTACAGCCCCAGCCTTCACCAATTCTTCACTCTTACCTCAGGGCTCTTTTGTGTTCAGGCCCAGCAGCCAGCCAGGAGCTCTCCTTTGTTCCCCTGGTCCCTGCCAGCACTGAGCTATCCATGGTGCTACAGTTCCCTTTGGTCCAAGTAGGAGCACCACTCTCATTCTTCTGGCTCCATCAAGGAACGGACTCTGGCAGGGCTGCAAAGCAGCTCCTTTTTTATATGGCCCTCCCGGGCCCAGATTGGCTGCTCTTTACAGCCTCTTATTGGCTGCAGCCACTCTAGGCTGCTTAGAGGATTCCTTTACTGCTCATTTCCTGGGATGGGTGTGACAGGATCTGAAGCCTCCAGCAGGAGGTGTAGTCTACCCCATCACGATGACTTCAACATCCTCTTCTGCTCCTGACTCTCCTCAAATTTGTCTACCCAGAGTTCTTAACTAATAGATACTCAGACTTTTCCCCTCTGATTTGTCACTCCCAAAGGCATGAAACTTGCCCTCAATTATCAATTCATTTTGGGGGACCCACTTCACACAATTTGCACACCAGAGACTTCATTGGGATAAAAACAAACAAAAATTTAGAAGAAAAACCTTAGATTCAAAGATGAAATAAGGCAAAGCAAACACATAGAAGTTATATAGAAAATAAATAAATATGCACCCTCAGGCTTTACATTTTTATATTAGCTAAATTCCCTTTTGTAATACAAGTAACCTAGTACCTCTGAACAGTTTCCAGTGTGCCCTCTATTCTAGAGAGGATCCAATATTTCATGGACAGCATCACACTTAGATGTGGATTCTGTTTCTTCATAAAAAACCCTCAAACCCAAGCCTGTTTTTAAAAGTTTTTTTCCTCTCTCTGGGTAGGTCTACAATGCAGTGTGAGCCCAGAGTTTTAACTCAGGCTCAAGCATAACTCCCCTTCCATCTACACAAAAATTGCACTAACCCAGGTCACAGACCCAATTCCAGAACCCCACCAGGTAGGAAAGTCCAAGCCTGAGTCAAGCCAAGACCTGGGGTTCAAGCAGTGGTGTGCAGCATAGACGCAGCTCCACTTGCTCAATATCGTACAGTCTCCACTGGCTGACTTTCTTGGTCCTCTGGACAGTCAAGTTTTCACATACTGCACCACGAACAAAGGACTAAAGCAGCCACGTTTTGGAAGTGCACTAGGAAATTGGGTGGTTGGACTCAGGCCCATATAATGCAGCGTAGATGCTGGAGCCCCGGGTTGAGCTCCAGGATTCAACAATTCCTAACCTGGGGTTATAAATGAGTGCAGATACTCAAACTCTAGGTTATGAAATCTAGGGTTAACTAGCTTGAGTTCTACTAACCCCAGGCTTACACTGTAGTGTAGTCATAACCTCATACCCACCCCCTTCCTCCTGGCATGACGACTCATGGATATTTAGAATGGGGGAAACTTCCTCCTTTCTCAGTTTTCCAAGAGTGGGGTTTTCTTTTTACTTTCAATGTATTTTCATTGACTCTAAAGGTTCGCCATTGTGTCTTCCTGGTTGGACAATGAACGGGTGCTTAAAGTTGGTTTCATGTGAATAACTAGACTGGGAGATGGCCCTCCCTCTCTTATTCCTTCACCTCTTGTTGTGTGAAATGATGTTGTAGTTGCACCACAGTCACAATTACAAATTTTCTATACATATATACATGCATACATACATGATCATAACCAGTATATGCATCTCTTAATGACCATTACATTCAGAACATTACAAGCTTTCACAAAAGACCTTACCTGACATATTTATACACAGTAACATTGTATACAACCAGTTGATTCAATTGCTTATTCTTTGGGGGTGCAGGCCACCTGTTTCCCCCTGGGGCTGTCTGGACCCTGATCATCACAGGGCTTTCCATTGTGGAAATTTATTACTAAGTGAATTCTCTCTCTTATTCATGGGCATTCAGTGGTCTCGATATAAATCAGGGAATGTAATAAGTAAAAACGGTAAATTTCTAGGGAGCAGACAACATAGGAATATTGGATCTGATCAATGGTTTTTTTGTTTGTTATTTTATGTACTTTTATTGTTTATTGTGTCCCCTCTTATTCATCTCCTTTCTGAGGTAACACCTCCAATCTTTCCCATCTCTTTTCATATGAAAGATTTTGTAGGCCTTTGATCACTCATTGCACTTCCCTGAACCCCCTTCAGTTCTGTAATATCCTTTTTGAGATGGGGTGACCAGTACTGCACACAAATTGCATGCAAGGCCTCCCCATTGATTTTATAAAGGCATAATAACATTTTCAGTCTTATTCTCCTTATGAGTCCTAACATTTTGGGGTTTTTTTGTTTGTTTCTTTTACTGCAGCTGCACAATGAACAGAGTTTTCCATTGAGCTGTCAGTAGCGATGCCCAGGTCTCTTTTCTTGGGTTGATATGGTTAATTTAGAATGCTGTAAAGTGTACTAGCAGTTCAAATTTTTCCCTCCAATGTGTATTATTTGGCATTTGTTGACATTAAATTTAATTTGCAATAGCGTTGCCCATTCACTGAGCTTGTTTAAGTCTTTTAAGCTTTGTTTAAGTCTTTCTCACAGTCATCTTTGGTCCTGATGTACCTAAATAACTGTTTCATCTGCAATTTATTTCCTAGCTACTCATCTGCCTTTCCAGTTGATTAATATATGAAACAAGACAGTATCTAGTACAGAGCCTTAAGATACACTCCTATTAGCCTTTTATCATGATGAAAGTTGACCATTAATCCTACTCCGTGCTTTGTTTTTGATCTAAGACAATGCTTTGCCTCTCACCCCATGGACTACTTAGCTCCTTTATACTCTGGTCTGGGACCTTCTTCAAGACCTTTTGGGAGTCTAAATACATTATGTCAACTGGATCACCTTCATTCACTACTTTACTGACATATTCAAAGAATTCTAAAGAGACAAGTTTCCTTTGCAGACTATGCTGTTTAGACTCTATCATACCATGATCTTCTATATGTGTTGGTATTCTGTTTTTAATCCTCATTTTACCTAATTTGCCAGGTACAGATGTAAGACTTACCCATCTGTAATTCACAGGATTTTTTTTTTTTATTAAAGATAATGCTACAACATTTGCTTCTTTCCAATCATTTGGAAGAGTGCTGTTTTTAATTAAAACATTTTTTAAAGCGTTCAACTTCTTCATACTTGAGCTCCTTCAGAACTCTTACACCATCTGGGTCTGGTGACTTATTGCATTTTAAGTTAGCAGTTTGCTCCAGCACTTCTACTTCTGTCACTTCAATCTCTGTAAGTACCTCATATTTGTTATCAGGAAAGATCAGGTCCAAGATAGGAATCCCCTAACATTCTTGGTGGTGAAGACTGAAGTAAAGTAATCATTTAGTTTCTCAGTGATATACCTCTCTTCCTTAACTGTTCCAGTTAACCCCTCGGTGATTAAGCAGACCCATAAACCATTATACAGCCTTCCCACTTCAGCCATGCTTAGAGACTATCTTGTTGTTTGTTCATACACTTTTAGCTAATTGCTCTTAAGACTCCATTTTCTATCTTCTATTTCAGTGTTTCTCACCCTTTTAAGTAGAAAGTACCCCCTAACTTCTGAAAATTTTAATGAGTACTCCAACACTGAATTTTCCACTCTGAGAAATACAATCTTTTCCCCCTTTACCACTGGACGACTGTATTTCTCATAAAGCAGGAGAGTTTTGAGTTCTGCAGTGCTGTGTGGCTGTGGCAGATCACAAAACCCACTGCTATTTCTCCCCTCTTTCCTCCTCCCCTTCCTCCATATAGGAACAAAGGTCAATGCCAGCCAATCACTCTGGCCTGATGGTGGGGTCAAGTGTTGTTCTCCTCACACAGCTGGGAACTTGTAAGGTCTGAGCAGGCACTAGTGGCCCACCAGAGTGGATAGCAGCATTCCCCATGGCTGTCCCTAGTGGGGTGCAGGCCTGGGGCAAATCACACTGTATGGGCCCCTCTTAATATTTTTATACTGGTAATATCTGTTGGTTCTGGACACTTTGTGATCAGTGTGGATACCAGTGAGACACAGTACGCCCGATTTGCAGATCAATAAGGTTTAATGTGCAAGATTTTCTATAAATATACTAGTTAGATACGAAGCCTAAAATTAATTACAATATATCATACTCACTAAGCCTGGAGAGCTAAGCAGTCACTCAGAAGGCTGTATACAGAAACGGTTTTCTTCAGGGTCCCCGCCAGGGAGTCAGTGGCGTCTGGTCCAACCAGCAGCACCTCCCGCGGAGACAGGTGTTGATGGAGCACCCCCCTTTGTCTAAGCGGTAACTACTTATACCCTTCCTTAAACAACCTTCACCTAATTATCTCTCTCTCATTATCATATATGCTAATTACCTACATTGGGTTTCCACCCTTAACTACATTCCATTCTCACCATAATAATTGGGGTCGTCAAAACAACATCTGGTGATAGGAGGGGCGGAGTAAAAGTATGCCCCTTGGCAATAAAACAGTGTACCCCAGACATTCAAGGATAACTTGTTCCCCTCACCGTTATCTATGTGCAGCTGCAACCATACAGGATCTGTATTTTGTCTTATGTGCCGTGCTATGCAGAAACTGAGACATCTATACTATTATTCAGTCTCTGCCAACTGAAAGATGTCATGCTACAGGGGTCAGAATAGCCAAGCAAGCAATTGATGCTATGCTAAGCCTGTAGAACAGAGTTCAGGCAACTCAGATTGTACTGGGCCTCCAACAATATCTGCCTCTGTCATAGTTGTCAATTTCACTGCACAGCTAGAGCTGTGAAATTGACAAGTAAGCCTGCCTGTACAGCCTGACTCCAGTACTGGGCAAGCTGCTGGGCTCTCCGCCTGGCTTTCTGGGCACCGGGCTTTGAGCCAGGGAGGGGAACCGCCACCTGGGCAAGTTGCAGGTGGCTGCCACCTGGCTGCCCGCCTGCGAAGTGAGCGACTACTACCCAATCCAAACTGGGGCGAAGGAGGCTTCCATGCAGGCTGGGACCCGTGGATGTGGGCAGGCGGCAGGCAGCTGCTGCCCGTCTTCAAGCCCAGGTGCGGGAGGCTGTCTCTCAGATTAGAGCCAGATGCAGGTGGCAGCCACCCAGCTGCGAGCCCAGCTCGCAGGGCACAGGAGGCTGCCGCCATGCTCCCACCTGGAGCTGGGACTGGATGGAACGCAGGCGGCTGCCGCCCGGCATCCCAAAAAGCTGGCAGCTGCCGCCCAGCTTCCCAGGACTGGGGCAGCTGCCATCTACCTCTCAGCAAGGAGGTGGGACTAGGTGGGAAGCCTACAGCTTCCGGCTCCCTCCCCCAGAAGCCGGCAGCTGCCACCCGCCTCCCAGCTGGGAGCTGGGACCAGGCGGGAAATAACGTGGCTTCCCCAGAAGTTGGCAGCAGCTGCTTCTCACCTCCCTTCACTGGGTTCTTCGCCACGTAGCCCCTGCCTGTGTCTCACGTACCTCCAGAGGTATGCATATCACCGGTTGAGAAACTATGTTCTATTTTCCCCTCTTAATATCTGCCATAATTTATGATCCTCTTTATGTAAGAAACATTGAACATAAGTACTTAAGTCATCTTCTCCCACCTACCTACATAAAAACTGTTCTCACACAGTAAAGGAAACGGACATCTCAGAATTTGCGTCATTTTGTGTTTCAGGATTTTAAGTTTTTCTTGGGTATAGGTTGTTTCTTTCTTGAGATTTGCCTCAAGGTAAGGCTAATTTGTTTGAAATTAGGCAGGATACGGGTGTGTGTGTTAAATTCCATTATTTAAATAGCTGACTGAGGAAAGTCCTTTGCCAAACGAAAGGTCGAAACCATGTGATATCAGCATAGGGACTATTCCCTTGCTCTTAAATGTGCTGTGCAAATGTGCTGCTGTAGAGGCTTCTGAGGAATACCACAGATAGCTGTAATCTGGCAATAAAATGTCCTATTGGGATTCTCCGTTAGCACTAGCAGGCTTATGGCGTGAACTGATAAACCACTCCTTGCTGTATTGCTCGGTGAAGAACTGCTGACACGCTCAATAAGGTGACAGCTTAGGTAAGGCCGTTCTTGCACACAGAAAAACCTGTGAGGAGAGAAGTTCAGGCTTTCATTTCCCTGCAGGCTCCAGCTATTGGGATGATCCACTGACATTGGTGATATGGGCTACACCACTCTACTGTGCTGCTGAAGGAAGTTAGTGAAAGGTGTGGTGAAATTAATCATGAACCACTGGCAGAGCTTACCAAGGGATGGGGTAGATTCTCTATCACTTGAAACCTTTAAATCAATAGGGGTGACCCCCTGCTGGACATGCCAAACCCCTATGTGACAACAGCATAGGAAAAATAAGTGGGATAACTCTACATTCTCTTTCATAATACGAAGTCAAGGGGACAGACAATGAAATAAAACCCACAAATTTAAATTGATAAGGAAATACTATTTTATATAACACAACCCTTGAAGTTCACTGACACAAGATATCCTTGAAGTCAAGAACTTGGCAGTATTTAAAAAAATATATGAAGAGGGAAACACAGTAAATAGAAAATTAGGGTTGGAAGGGACCTCAGGAGGTCATCTAGTCCAACCCTCTGCTCCAAGCAGGACCAATACCTCATGCCATCCCCTCCATAAACTTCTCAAGCTCAGACTTGAAGCCAGTTAGGTTTTTGCCTCCACTGCTCCCCTTGGAAGGCTATTCCAGAACTTCACTCCTCGGCTGGTTAAAAATCTTCATCTAATTTCAAGCCTAAACTTGTGATGGCCAGTTTATATTCATTTATTCTTGTTTCCATATTGTCACTTAACTGAAAGAACTCCTAGTCTATTGTTAGATTGTGATACAATTGTATTTTAAAATTGGGATATAGGACTTCATGATTCAGGAAATAAATTAACCACTGGGAGATGTGGATTGGGAAGCAACTTCTCATATGGGAATGATACAGGAATCCCTCTTGTGGATAATTATGGAGTATCTTCCTTTGAAGCATCTGGTACAGGAAACTGCGTGAACCCACGATACACTGGTCTGATATGTTTCTTAATTTAAAACCAGAAAACCCTTATGTCATAGGACAGTCCCATGTGGAGTGCCTCCTGTCACAGGTTGTGGCACAATAGGTGCACCTGTCTCAGTTTCCCCCCTTCAGAGACCCCTGTAATTCCATGCCAGGCTCTCTCGCTTCAAATAATACCCCTGCCTGGGACAGTTTATTACAAAAACACTGCAAATAATCTTTAACAAAATTCCCAGATACAGTCCAGTTCTCACACATAGTGTATCTAAGTCCTTAAAATCCCAAGACATCTCATCCCTCAATGTCCCACATACCACATTCCAGCATCTTCCAACACAGCTGGGCTCTGTCTGTCCTCTCTTGTCCCTTTACCAGGACAGCCACCACAGCCCTTCAATCTGACATGCATCCCAGCTCTTCTCAGTTGGACACACCTGCCACAGCCTCTCTGGTTGGAGCCCATCCATAGCAGAGAGCACCCAACACTCCCCCTGATTTATTAACTTTTTCCAGTTTTCCACTGTGAAGATGTCTATGTGTAAAGCCACTTCACTGCCCCCTTACCTCCAACTCTCAGGCTTGGAAGCCAGCAGGCAGCTCCCTATGCTGGTTGCACTATATTATACAAATAAACGCTAGCAAACAGGAGAGTTGGTGTGGGGCTTGTCCTTGGTAAGGAAGGAGCAAGCCTCTTTCCTGGGCGGCGGAGGGTGGAGGGGGGGTGAATTTGTTTGTCTGTCTGTTGCTCAGTGATGTGTTTGTAGTTTTCAGTTTGTTGGAGGGCAGTGTATGATGACTGAGTCAAAGGCCTCCCAGGTCAGTGTATTCTGGAAGCTTCCTTCTGTGATCACTGCTGATGGACAGGTAAGTGCAGAACCTTGGTGAGGAGGTAGCGCTGACCTGGGCAAAAAGCTTTAAAGTTAGTGGCCAGAGGCCAGAAAGAGCTAGCAAACAGAGAACAGCAAACAGGGAAGTTGTAGCAGGGAATTTGGGGGATTTACATACTTTCTTCTTAACATCAAGGGACCAAGAAGCAAATATGATGATGAGTACTAAGGCAGCACGAGAGGTGAGCAAAGAAGGAAAGAAGACAGAGAAGGTGACTGAATGCAGAAACCGCAGGTTGCATATTATACTTGATGGAAATGACATGTATAAAATGTCTCAGAGTTCAGAGAAGAGAAGATTCAAGGAGCAGAGATGCAGCTGGAGATGATGGTGGAGTTCAGATGGGGATTTGAAGACATAATGGAGGAGAGAGAGAAGGGGAGACTGCAAAGACAACTCAAAATTTGAAGGCATCTGCCAAACAAGGGACCTGGAAGGCAGACCACTAGATGAGAAGAGTGACTGGCTAGTACAGGAGAAATAGAGCTGAGGAACAGGCTTGCTACACTGTAGAATGAAGCAGAAGCAGCAAGCAGAAGATAAAGTAGCAATGAAGAAGAGAAAGGAAGCCAGTCTCAGCAGAATAATGAAAGAGACAATGGAGATTGCCAGGTACTAGAGCTCTAGGAAGAACATGGGTGATATACAAGGAACTCAGAGAGAACAGAAGACAGAATGCTCTGCAGGCAGAAGGAAGAACAGATAGGAGGGAACATGATATGCACACCAAAATGAGGAAGAGGTAGGTCTAGCTGATTGGAGACCCTTAACTAAGAAGAATCAAGAGGCCTGTCAACAGAATGTATCCGGAGGATAGAAAGTTGAGCTGCCTGCCAAGGGCAAGGTTATGAGATGCAGACCTGAAAAGGATCCTGATCCGAGCAGGGAAAAAATACACTAATTGTCCTTCATGTGAGGACAAATAACACTGCTAATTCCTGCTGTAATAGACCAAGGATGACTATGCCAGTCTAGGAAGTTTCTCAAAAAAGTGGAAGCTGGTGTGATCTTAAGCAAAACTTTTGTGGTCCCTAAGGAAGAGCAAAGATGCAACAATATAATGAAAATCAACAAATGGTGCAAGAATTGGTGCTATCAGGAAGGTTTTGTGAGACAATCAGTGCAAGAGAGTTCTTCTTGATGGATGAATTCACTTGAGTACTTGGGGTACTAAACTTCTTGGGTGAAGGCTGGCATAATTGATAAGAGTTTTAAACTAGAATATGGGGGAGAAAGTTGATAAAAAATTTTTAATCTGCATGCCTAGTTTTAATACACAGGTAGAAAAAACAGGTAAATGAGAATATAGGAAATGAGAGAGGAACACCATAGGGTAGGCGTATGGACCATAAAGAGGAAAAAAGTTCTACTATTGATGGAGTAGTAGTCAGATTGCCAGCCAGCTAGCAAATTGGGTGAGGTCTGAAGGAAACAACTGAGATACTTGTACACTAATGCAAGAAGATGGCAATAAAACAAAGGAACTAGAAGTACTGGTGCATGACATGAAACTAGATATTATAGGGATAACAGAAACATGGTGGAATAGCAATCATGATTGGAATACAAATCTTGAAGGATATGCACTGTTCAGAAATGATACAGATAATAGGGGTGGGATAGTGTTGTTCATCACTGATGTAGACTGTAAAGAAATAAATAGTGATAATATGGATAAAACAGAATCTGTTTGCAACAAAATTACCTTGGGGAAGTGTTGTAAAAGAGGCTCTTTTGGGATAGTATTAGGGGTCAACTATAACCCCGAGGGTCATAGCTGCAGATAACTAGAGATTTTTTAAATATTTTAAAGAGATAAATATTATAGAAAAATGTGTCATTATGAGATATATTGGACATCAAGAACTACTAATAATAGTAGGGCCCAATTATTCCTGGATGTGATCGCCAACAGATTTCTTCACCAAATAGTTACTGAACCAACAAGAGGTGATACTATTTTAAAGTCGGTTTTGGTAAATAGAGAGGACATTATAAAACAACTGGTTACAGAAAATAACTTTGGATCAAGTGATCATGAATTGATTCAGTTTAATTTAAACTGAAGGACAATCAAAACAGATCAGTAACCAAGGTTTTCTATTTCAAGAGGATAGATTGAGAAAAGAAGGGAACTAGTTAGTGAAGTCAATAGCACTGAAGAGCTCAGGGACTTAAAGAAATTCTAAACCCCATCAGTACTTAAGTCAAAAGTGGAAAAAAATCTATTTAGAATATGCATTCCAAACAAAGGGAAAAA
This sequence comes from Emydura macquarii macquarii, assembly GCF_026122565.2. Lineage (NCBI taxonomy): Eukaryota > Metazoa > Chordata > Testudines > Chelidae > Emydura > Emydura macquarii. The sequence continues at coordinate 16,568,227 of NW_027131527.1, read as the reverse complement.
GCTTGTAGTCCATATCTAACTAGATGAATAACCACTTCCAAAAGGATATAGGAAGTAAGCAGGAATTATTTTTATTCCATAAGGAATAAAAAAAGGGACTGATCAGCAAAGAAAGCTACATCTTGGAGCTTAGAAAGCATAGGGATAAAGTGAGAACTGGGCAAAGACAAGCTGAGTTAGATTTTAAAAGAAACTAAAACAAATAGTAAAGTTCTGTAGCCATATAAATAGAGACCAAGAAAAGAAGCGGGACCACTATGAAGTGAGGATGGGGTGGAGATTAAGGATAATCTGGATATGGCCCCAAAAGAAAATGGATATTTTGTCTCTGCCTTCAGTAAGGATGATAATGTAGAATATGGGGGGAAAAGTAAAATGGCTAATGGTAACAAGTGTATCAAAATAGAAATTATCTCATATAAACTGGAAGCAAAAGTCAAAGATCTTAATGCACACAAATCAGGGGGACAAAACAACTGCAATCCCAGAATACTGAAAGAACAGACACATGAAATTGCAATTCTAGTAGCTAGAATTTGTAATAAATCCATCAGATTAGGAGTGATAGTATATGACTAGAAAAAAGTAAAATGTAGCATCTACATTTAAGAAAGGTGAAAATTGATCTGGGCAACTACAGATGCATTAATCTGACCTCAATAGCATTCAAGGCTTTAGAACAAATTTGGAAGGTAAAAATAATTAAAAACATGGAGGTAAACAAAATGTGATAAAATGCAACATGGTATCATCAAAGGTAGGTTGTGCCAGACTAACTGATATCTTTCTTTGATAATTGACTTTTCAGACAAGGGAAATGTAGTAGATCTAATCTATCTGGGATTTAGGAAAGCATTTGATATGATAACACATGGGAAATTTCGTTAGGATGGACAAGATGCAGAGTAATACCAGAATTGTAAGGTGGGTGAGGAACGGCTGAAGGACAGATGACAATGGGTTGTGCTGATAGGGAAACAATCAGTCTGGAAATATATTAGCAATGGAGTTCTTTAAGAATCAGAATGGAACCTATCTTATTTAATATTTTCATTAATGACCTTCGTACAAAAAAAAAAAAAAAGAGTATGCTAATGGAATTTACTGATGATACAAATTTGGGAATCATCGTCAACACAGAAGTGGTTTGGAATATTAAAGGATCAATAAGATGATCTGGCAGACTGGAATAAATATATGATTAAATTTAATAGTACAAAGTGCACAGTCACGCATTTAGGGACTAATGACAACAATTTCTGCTACAAGCTGGGGACATATCAGTTGAAAAACAAAGGAAGAGTAAAACCTGGGTGTATTAGCTGATCACACGATGACTATAAGTCACCAATGTGATGTGGCTTTGAAAAAGGCAAATGAGATTCTAGGATATATCAGGCAAAGTATTTCCAGAGAGATAGGGAAGCATTAATACTATTGTGCAAGGTACTAGTGCAAGCCCATTTAACACTGTACCATTCTGGTCACTATGTTCAAGAAAGACTCATTCAACTTGGAACCGGTGTATAGAATAACCTCTAGAATGATCAGGGAAATGGACAGCCTGTTTTATGAGATGAACTAAAAGAGCTTGGGCTTGATTAGCCCAGCAAAACAAAGGCTGAGAGGGGAATATTATTGCTCTCTATAAATACATTAGGGATGCAGAAGAGCTATTTAAACTGGAGGACAATATTGGCACGTGAACAAATGGGTACAAATGGGCCATGAACAAATTTAGGATAGAAATTAGAAGGAGGTTTCTAACCATCAGAGGAGTGAAGTTGTGGAACAGCTTCCCAATAGGGGTGGTGGGGGCAAAGAACATAGCTTGTTTTAAGATGGAGATTGATAAATTTATTAATGGGATTTTATGATTGGGTTGCCTGTGATAGTAGGGGACTGGACTCCATGACCTAAGAAGAAGACCATCACTACCATCCTTAAATTGATATTGACAATAAAGTTTACATTTTAAAAAATCCCAAACTAACAAAATGGTTTTGGACTTCTTGTGTTACTAATAACTCAGACTTTTAAAATTTCATCAGTTTTAATAACCCACTTTACTTTTCATCAGATAGTATGCTAATTTGTGTCATGTGTTGGTAGTTTCTAACCCCAGGACAGATGGCCTTCTCCAGAGAAAGGCTTCAGCTTTCTCTATGCCCTTAGGCTTCTATATAGACAATCATGTTAATTTATCTCTTCCTTCTTGGAGACGACAGAGCACTTTTTTTCTTTCAGAACATCCGGCAGTAAATTCAATCAAGTATGTCAGTCAAAACCCAATTTATTTCTCTGTATATTGTTAGCTGACAAATGTTTCTATTGATTATACACTACAAGTTAAAAACATTATTCTTTTTAACAAGTAAAATACATTAAGACCCTAGAGGCCAGGATGATAAAATTGAGTTTAGAGGAAATACAATGAGAATTATCTAGCAGCTTCTAGCACATTTTAAAGCTGTCTCTCATAGGCTGAATCCCTTTGTCAGATGTATGATACATCCTCAGAGGAGAGTTTGTCATCAGTCTAAACTCCCAGCCTAGTTATACTGCATCTTTACTTTGATGTGAAGTATGAAGGTGTCAGACTGACAATGCAGTTAGCAGTCGTTGAGGCTATGAGACCTTGTGAAGCGCATTAGTACAGCAGAATCTTTTTTTCCTCTTTTCTTTTCCTGTGACAAGATATACTGACATTTGCATAGGAATTATTCTTTTCCCAATATTCAGGGCAACCTTCCACTTGTCTAATTAACTCTATCTGGCCAAAGAATGCTTTTAATAACCAGTCACACTCTTCTCGGACTGGAACTCTAACAATTTAATGATAAATTTTCAACTGATGGCTCCTCTGCACTGTGGGAGACGTACCGTTTATGTTTACAGCGTAATGCAGAATGCCAATTCAAAAGTCAGATTCAAATATATTAAGATTCATTTTATTACACATCTTACAAAAATTCTGCCATCAGTTATATACAACCCAATTGAGAAATAGGGTTGGATGTTGGTAAAAGGGAAGAATCTAACCCACTGAATCTGATATGTAAATAGTTACACCAGCTAGTTTATAATAATTTACACTGCTGGGACCACCTATTCAACCATTATTAATTTATATCTAGTTTATCATGCTTATCCCTTCTACTCATAACTGTGCACCAAACTGTGCTCTCTCCCTCCAAAGGCAGAGGAGCCCAAAGACCCACAGATCCTCAGCTAGGGAAAACTAAATTGGGGAAATGCTGCTGCTGTGGCATCAATCTCCACTTCTGCCCAACCCTGTAGTAACCTCTCTGTGGGACTACAGGTCTGTGTTGTAGGAAGGGGCAAGGCTGAAGTACCCTTCTGCATATTGCCCCTTCATCTGAAGATTCTTCAGTTAATATTTAAGTTGTCAGTCTTAACCATTGCGCACACTCTAGGTCCTGCAGAGACCACTCTCAAAGAGATCTATGTGTAGTCAAATAAGAGTCCCTGGCAGTGGCAGCATGGCTTTTTTGGAGACAATCTGAGATGGGGCTGAAGGAAATAAAAGAGTATCTGAGTCAGTGCAGAGGCACAACCAAGGATGATTTAAGCAAATCTAGGGCCCCTGGGAAAGCCATTTGACTAGCCACACTGGCTACTTTGGTGCACCGACTTCTCCCACTCTTTCTTCAAGTTCCTATACTATGCCGGTATTGAATCCTATTGGGAAGGGTGGAATGGAGGAGGAGTGTCCAGAACTGCATACGAATAGAAATGGAGGTTTCCTGTATAAAATGAGAAGGAGGAATCCTGAGGTATGGTACAGTCAGGCCTGCAATAAAAGGCAAAACCTCCTGAAGCTATCCTCAGAGAGCAGTCAGCAGAGAATTGTTCCTACTCCACATCACTGTGCACTGGAGTAATAGAAGTGCTTACGCCAGCTGTTCAACTTCTTGTAAGTGGATGGGACCCAACAACCTGCTGCAGACTTGGAAACCTTGTCTGTAATGGTCCTGGTTTCCAGGAGTGGTGGATTTTGGGGAAGATGTTGGACGTGAGTGTGTGCTCCATGTGGAGACAGTTTCCCACCCCTGACAAAATGATATAATTTCTACTGGGAACAACATGGTACTGTATTTTAAAATTAGCTACCTGTGACTGGCTCAATACCAATCAGCATCATGAAGGAGTGACTTAGTAGAGTCCTCCTAATGATATTATGGAAAGCCATTATTTATAACTAGTTCTGTATTGAGAGGCTATGTCAGAAAGTCTATGACCGTAGCCCTCAGACTCAAATATTCTCCTATAGTTCAAGTTTAATTAGGATCTATGCTATCTGAGCTGTACAGTTACATGACTTCTCTGCAGCTTGGTATGTACAGAGACAACTGTAGACCATGAAACAGTTCCCTTAAATATTATTAGAAATGGCTTTGCCAGTTCTTAAGAGTAACTTCCACCTGTATTTAAATAGTGGAAGCTTGCTTAAAAATTCCTGCACCTTATAAATGCAAGGTAGCTTCATCGGTGTCAGTGGAGCTAAATCAAGGTGATTTGCTTCTCAGTTTGTAATATAGAAGCTTGGCATGGCTGACTAGTATTTACTTATACATGTTGGCTACCATGTAACTATAAATTGAGGAAAGTCCTGGATCTATTGAAAAGGACACTAAGGATTTTAGTGCTTTCAAAAGCATAGCGATAATGAAGGATTCTGTAGCTGATTGAAAAGAGAGTTGAAATGTCAATCTCTGATTGAAATGTCAATTCCAGGTGACAGCGTGCCCTTTCCCCAAGGTATTCACATCACAGGTTACACTAAATTTAGGTTTACTGAACTAATCAGAGGAGAGGCTCTCAAAAGTAGATTCTATTCAGACCAACTTGTTAATGGGGGGAGGGGAGAGAAATGAATTGAGTGCCAAGGCATGCAGTTTTTAGATTGAAATTATTTACAACTAATAACCTTCATAAGAAGTTATGACTATACTGAAGGAGCACTTTCATTTGTAAATTAAAAAGGTACGGTTATTTCTTTCGCATTTCACAGATCTATAGGGAAGATCTTTAAACAAAAGAAAATAGAATCAAGCAGTTGAAGCTTACAAGAGAAATTGAGGGAATCAGAAATGCCAAGGGAGGGAGGAAGAGAAGAAGAGAGAGCGCAAAATAACCTGGGAAAATGGAACACAAGAGCAGGCTTTGTTCATCTACAGCATATTTTTTTCTTTCAGACTGAAGATGTAGACGGCACACAAATGGATTTTGAAATATTCTATGCAAATTAATGTTTCCGTAAACCTCCTCTGAGTTGCTGACTCTGAAATAAAGAATTTATTAGGTGGTTCTTTAGAAATATTTGTGTATAAACACAATTTATCTAGTAACTTTTAGTTGGATATACAAATCCACGCATTTCCCTCTGTTTATATATTACTTAGCCCCAATCCTTTAAAGTCCTTTATTGGCACCTGGATAACAGAAAGGCTACCGAAATGTACTTGACAGAAATGTGCTCGTTTGCCTAGTAACAAAATATGATGCAAGGTTATAGAAAAAGCTCGAGTCATATTTAATAGTTTGATGCCTCTGACTATGCACTGTCATCACATCCTATAGGTCAGGAAATGGCATTGTGTGAGCAAACCATGTTAGACTCAGATTTTAAGGACAAAAGGGACCATTGTGATCATCCAGTCTGACCTTCTGCACATCACAGGCCTCTGGCTGGGTTACTGAAGTCCTCAAATCTTGATTTAAAGACTTAAAGTTACAGAGAATCCACCATTTACTCTAGTTCAAATCAGCAAGTGACCTGTGTCCCTTGCTTCAGAAGAAGGCAAAACAAAAAAACATCAGGGTCCTTCCTGACCTCAAATATGGCAATCAGTTAGATGCTGAGCATGGGGCAAGACCCACCAGCCAGACACCTGGGAAAGAATTCACTGTGTAACTCAGAGCCCTCCTCATTTAGTGACCCGTCTCTGGCCCTTGGAAATATTTGCTACTAGCAGTCTCTGATGGACCATATGGCATTGTAGGTGATCTCATCCTACCATCCCCTCCATAAACTTATCCAGCTCAGTCTGCAAACCAGTTAGGCTTTTTGCCCCTACATCTCTCCTTGGGAGGCTGTTCCAGAACTTCAGCCCTCTGATAGTTAGAAACCTTTGTCTAATTTCAAGACTAAACTTGTTGATGGCCAGTTTATATCCATTTGTTCTTGTGCCAACATTGGGGCCTGACGTTAAATAACTCCTCTTTCTCCCTAGTGTTTATCCATCTGATGTGTTTGTAGAAAGCAATCATCTCTCCCCTCAGCCTTCATTTGGCTAGGTAAACAAGCAAAACAAGCAAAGTAAACAAGCAAAGCTCCTCTTTTAAGGTACATTCACCATTCTTCTGATTATGCTCGTAGCCCTTCTTTGCACCTGTTCCAGTTTGAATTAATCTTTCTTAAACATGGGGGACCAGAATTGCCCACAATATTTCAAATGAAGTCTCACCAATGCCTTGTATAATGGTAATAACACTTCCTCATCTCTACTGGAAAAATCTCGCATGATGCATCCTAGGATTGCCTTAACCTTTTTCATGGCCGCATCATATTGACGACTCAGTTATCCTGTGATCAAGCAATACACCCAGGACTTACTCCTTCTTTGCAGCTTCCAGTTGATACGTCTCCAGCTTATAGCAAAAACTATTGTTGTTAGTCCCCAAGTGCATGACCTTTGACTATTAAATTTCATCCCATTTATAGTACTTCCATTTTTAAGGTCATTCAAATCTTCCTGTATGATATTCTGGTCCTCCTACATATTGACAATTACCTCCCAACTTCGTGTCATTTGAAAATTTTATTAGCACACTCCCACTTTTTGTCCCAAGGTCATTAATAAAAAATGTTAAATAAGATTGGTCCCAAGACTGATCCCTGAGAAACTCCGCTAGTAGCCTCCCTCCAGCCTGACACTTCACCTTTTAGTATGACCCATTGTAGTCTCCCCTTTAAGCAATTCCTTACCCATCATTCAATTTTCACGTTAATCCACTATCTTCTCCAATTTAACTAATAATTTCCCATATGGAACTGTATCAAATGTCTTATTGAAATCCAGGTACCTTAGATCTACTGCATTTCTTTTTCTAAAAAAACCCAAAACAAAACAAAAACAAAAATCAACTATCGCTTCAAAGAAAATCAGGATGGTCTGACATGCTCTACCTTTTGTAACCATGTTGTATTTTATCTCAAATACCATTTACCTTTATGTCTTTAACTACTTCCTCTTTCCAAGTTTGTATCAAGACCTTACATACAATTGACGGGCCTATAGTTTCCTGGATCCCTTTTTTCTCTTAAAAATAGGTACTATATTAGCAATTCCTGAGTCATAGGGCATCACCCCTGAGTTTACAGATTCATTAAACATCGTTGGTATTGGGCTTGCACATGGGTGGAGGATATAATAAGCCAGGGTAGGCTAAGCTTTCCCCCAGCACAGCTGCCACCAACCCACTGCCGGATGCCTGGGCTGTGGTGGCCACATTTCTTCCACTCCCTGCTGGGAGTGAGCTTCCACCTGAAGTTTTTTTTTCTTATTTATTATGCACCATGCATGTTCCTGGTGGCTGAGGGGGCTGTATCTGATACTTGGCTTCCCAGATCCCTTGGACTCCCCAGTGAGATTACTGATGAACCCAGGAAGCTGAGTAGCAGATACCACCTCCTCAGATGCCCGGGAACCTGCATGGCACATAATAAATAAGCTCATCTTGGGGAAGAGGTAGAAAGCATGAGTGGCGGGGACATCTGGGGAAGAGGGGGTGTGGAGGAGAGGAAGGGGGCCCAGGTGGGGAAAGGGACATGGCCAAGTGAGGAAGGAGTGGAGGGGTGCACCTGGTGAGGGGCCAAGTGGATAGAAGAGTAGAAGGAGAGGAGGGACACATGCTTGGCCCCCTCCCTGCTTGCCACACATGTCCCTCCTCTCCTTTCCCCTTCCTCCCTACTTGCCACAGTGGAGAGGGCAGGGCCTGGAGCAGAGCAGGGGCAGCATGTGGGCAGAGTCGGGGGTGGAAGAGGCGGGATGGGGAGCTAGCCTTCCCTAGGGAAGAGTTTCCCCTGCCTCCCAGGGGCTTTCAATTTCATGCACCAGCTCCTTTAAATATTCTTGGATGGAGATTCCCCTGATTTGATCCCATTAAGCTGTTTAAGTTTGACTTCCACATCTAATGTGGTAATTTCTACTTCCATATCCTTGTTTCCATTAGCCAACCTGCAACTACCCCTGAACTCCTTATAACCTTATTAAAAACCAAGGCAAAGTATTGGTTTAAGACAGCCCTAGATTATCTTTAATCTCCACCCCATCCTCAGTGTTTAGTGATCCCACTTCTTTCCTTGTCTTTTTGTTTATATGGCTATAAGCCTTTTTCTGTTGGTTTAATTTCCTTTGCAAGTTCCAACTCTGTTTGGCTTTTGGCATTTCTCATTTTCCCTACGCTTTCTGACCTCCAAAAGGTAGCTTTGTTTGCTGATGCATCCCATCTTCCATTCCTTGAAGGCTTTCTCTTAACCTGTTTGAGATGTTTGTTCATCCAGTTTGGTCTGTAATCCTGCTATACAGATTGTTTTTCCCTTTCCTTGGGATGCAGGCTTCAGATAGTTTCTGCAACTTTGATTTATAGTAAATCCAAGCATCCTCCACATTCAGCTCTTTGAACTCTTCAGTTCACTCCACTTCCCTAACTAATTCCTTTAATTTTTTAAAAGTTTGTCCTTTTGAAAATCAAGGACCCTAGTTGCAGACTTATTTTTGTTTATCCTTCCATTTAGTTTAAACTGGATTAACTCATGATCACTCTAACCAAGATTGTCCTTTATAACCAGTTATTCTATAAAACCTTTGCTACTTTCCAATACTAAATATAAAATAGCATCACTTCTTATTGGTTAGGTGAGTATTTGGTAAAGAAATCTGTCAGCTATCATATCCAGGAATATCTGGGTCCTAGCATTAGTAGCACTTGTCCTCTGATCTATATCTGGGAAATTAAAGTCTCCCATAATCACATAATTCCCAGTAGTATTTATTTCATTAAAAATATTAGAGAGATCTCTATCCATATCCAGATTGGATCCTGAGGATCCGTAGCATATTCCAAGCAATCTCTCAGTGGAGCCTCTGTTAACTTTCTTCCCCAAAGTTATTGTGACTCAGATTCTGTTTTATCCATTCCATCACTTGTAATTTATTTATAGCCTATCTCATCATTAATATACAACACTACTCCACCTCCTTTACTTTTATTTCTTGTTTCCTGAATAACACTTTCCCTTTAATATTCTCCAGTCATGACTACTATTCCACCATGTTTCTGTTATCCCTATAATATCTGGTTTCACTTTCCTCCACCAGTAATTCCTGCTTCTCCATTTTGTGAACCAGGCTCCTTGCATTGGTGTATAGACATCTTAGTTGTTTCTGCTTGGCTTGAGCCAGATTCACTTGCCTGATTAGATACAGCCATTCTACTGCCAATATCAGCAACCTATCATTGGCACTGGCACTATCTTTCCTCTTCATGTCCATTCCCCTATCCTCCGTTTCTTTTCTCCATTGTTGTATCATCTCTTATTTGATTTTTCCCCTGCTCAGTATTAGAATCAGGGGTGGAGATTACACGAGCATTTCCCAATTGTCTCCTCCAAATTCTTATTTTAATGTTCTTTTAATAAGCTGTGCCACTTTCCATCCTAGAAGTCTATTTCCTTCCCTAATCAGGCGGAATCCATCCCCAGAAAACAGCCCTCTGTCTGTGAATGCCACCCAGTGGTGAAACATCCCTAAACTCTCCTTATAACACCATTGCCTGAACCATCTCTTGATCATCACATCTTGTTAATATTCACAAGAATTTAAATTTCAAAGTAGCTGTTGGTTTCTTTGGTATTTTTATAGATTTTTTCTCTCCATAGAAGTTTTATAGGAAAGGAAATATCCACACTACTTTGAAAAAGGGTAACTGAACTGGTGATGAATTAGTAAGTTTACATTTATACTTCCATTCAGAAGCATTTCAAAGCCACTTTAGAAATTGATTTACAAAATGAACAATGTAATCTAATACAGCCCCCTCACGGGAGAAAGATGGTTACTATTAACAATACACAGCAGCAATAAGCAAAAGTTTAGTTACAGCTGTGAAGAACAGATTAATCAGCTAAAATCACTGAAGAATTTTTTAAGAAAACAGAATACCTAAACTAGAATACAGATCAGGATACTGAAATTAATATTCTGGGTTAACATCAATGAAGGGGCAGTAATGTAACAGACCAGCATGTGTCTCCCCCTCCCCTTTTGTTTTAAAATATACTTTATATTTATACAGAGACAAGAAAAGGAACATGTAGAACTCATGATGAGAGTACAAAACTGATCTAGTACCTGTATACTGTAGAAACCATGAAGTAGCAGACACACTTTTGGGAGAACATGAAGGAAAATTGTTACACTGAGCTAGAAATCATGGATAAGAGGTACCCTTCAGTCTTAATATTATCCCAGATGATCATCCAATCACAGAGATTAGCATGTGATGCCCTTTAATTTAGTGGAACTCCACCCTCTTGTGCAGAACAAGGCAATGATATGCTTGGCAGCTGCATAACTGAAGATGTTAATCCTCTGTTCCGTGAAGAAGAGCTCTGTGAGACAGCAAGTCAGAAGTAAAACTTCTGGTCTGGCAATGTGGGTCTCTTTTTTATTAATTCTAGGCAATTTATATCAAGGATTTCATCATGAACATACAAAATCCAAAGATATAAATAATTTAGCTTAGCTCCATGAAAAATAGAGTATTAAAAGATCCTTTGAAGACAGAGAACCAAATAGTTGCCCAGATCTACAGCAGGCCTAGACCCAGTGGGCATCAAGCCTGATATTATAACAATCATACCACTGTAGAAACTTTCTCAGCAAAAAACCCTTCTGAGGGAGAAAATTCACTCTATTTAAATACTTTAACAGGACTCTTAATTAAATCAAGTTTCTTGTAATAAATCTCAGCTTCAAACTTCTGTTGAGTGTAAACAATGCTTATTGAAGTGTATCATATTTAGACATCTATCCATTTGCAAAATTCCTCTGAGGAAGGAAACTATAGAAAATTATTCCCACCAGTGGTACCACTGCTTCATCTGCACTGCTGAGAGCCATGGTGTAGACAATGCTCTGGTAATAGTACCCACAGGTAGTGATAGCAGCAGTGATAATTAGTTTTCTAGAATTCCCTAGGGCACATATGGCCTTACCCTGTTTTCAATTCTGCCCTTTCTGAAACAGAAAACATTCCTATTCCCTCCTCCTCTCTTTCCCCCTCCCAGTTGTTACAATCAATTGGTTATATTTTATATGCCATCTGAGATTTAGCCAATTAGCAAATGAAATCTGCCTATGTTTTCACAGGTCCAGATTGTTAAAGGAATACTGACTCTTTTCTCTCTCCACCCCTTCAAAAATATACAATTTCTTCATCTTGATACAACTAGAACCTTTTGGCTACCAGCTTCTCTCAAACTGATCATATGTGTAAAATTTTAACCAGGGGAGTGATTGATTAGTAAGGGCAGTTACCTCATAGGAACAAGGAATGTTATAAGATCCAAGCATGCTGGTCAGAACTATCTTCCTATTCCTAAGCAAACTAATATAACCCACATATGACTCCTCTAGGGAAGTCAAGTTACCCTAAGAACAGAACAAAAAGAGAAATTGAAGTATCTGATGAACATTTAAATTTTCCCCCATCTGTTTTGTTTTGTCTTCAATAACCTGGTAGAATGAAGCTTCTTTGTCTGTAAGCTAAAGACAAAGTGAGATAGATGTGTTCACCACATGGATACCAAGGGAGTGGTTTCCCTAGCAACAATAATCATGTGAAAATCCTCTGAATATCCTGCTACTCCTATGACTTTTTCAAGTTTAGATACATGGATCGTTGAACTACTAAGTACCCAAATCAAATCAATTGCAGCAGGAAGAGCTGGGCTGAACATAAATATATCAATGGCATGGGTGAACAAGTAGTTTCTTTTATTTGATGTTTATGTGAACTGAAGTCATGTTTTTCAAGTATTTAATATTTCAGGGTTTTTATTTTTTATTACTCATTCAATTAAATTTTTGCTTCAAATTTGGGATTATTTTATTCAGTTTCCTGGGAAGGTTTATTTTGAATATGTTTCTAAAATCAGCAAATATTTTAAGTTGGTACTTTACATTTTCTCATCTCTAGTTGAGTTCAGAGTTTGACACAGTCCCACATGACATACTCATGTCTAGATTAAATGTCGTCTAGATTAAATTACTGGAAACAGGGTGCACAACTGATTGAAAGAGCATACTCATAGAGCAGTCATCAGTGGTTTGTTGTCAAACTGGGAGGGCATAGCTAATGGGGTCCTGCAAGGGTTAGTTCTGGCTCTAGTATTATTCAACATTATCATTAATTACTGGGATAATGGAATGGGGAGTATGCTTATAAAATCTGCAGATGACATAAAATAGGTGGAGCTGCAAGCATTATGGAGAATAGGATTAATTCAAAATGACCTTGGCAAACTGGAGAATTGGTCTTAATTCCACAAGATGAAATTAAATAAAGACAGGTGAAAAGTACTTCACTTAGGAAGGAAAAAAATCAGATGCACAACTACCAGATGAGGAATAACTGCCAAGATGGTAGTACTGCTGAAAAGGATCTGGGGGTCATAGTGGATCACAAAATGAATATGAATCAACAATGCGATGAAGTTGCAAAAAAGGTTAATATTATTTGGGGTGTATTAACAAGAGAGTCGTAATTAAGACATGAGAGGTTATTGTCCCACTCTACTTGGCACTGGTGAGGCCTCAGCTGGAGTACCATGTACAATCTGGGTGCTACACTTTAGGAAAGATGTGGACAAATTGGAGTCCAGATAAAAGCAATAAAATAATAAAAGGTTTAGAAAACCTGACCTATGAGGAAAGGTTAAATAATTGGGCATGTTTAGTCTTGAGAAAAGAAAAGAAGGCTGAAATAGGCTTCCAAGGGAGGTTATGGACTTACCATCATTGGAGGATTTTCAGAGCAGCTTAGACAAACGCCTGTCAGGCATACTTTAGCTTTACTTGTTCCTGCCTCAGCACATGGGGCTAGACTTCATGGCTTCTCAAGATCCTGTCCAGTGCTACATTTCCATGATTCTATACATTTAGATTGAAAATAATCAGCAGAGAGAAATCATCACTAGAAAAAAACCTGCTTTATGAAAATGTCCTTAGTGCAGTAGCATAGAAAAGGGGAGAAAAGGAAATGGTACAGAGAAGACTTTCAAAAAAGAAAAGAATTATAAGGAATGTATGCCCCTTATCATAAAGAATTTGCACAATTTAGAAGAACATGACTTATGTCTCACGTAAATTTGTTATACTTACACGTATTATTTTGATGGTCATTGGGAATTATGTTTGATATGCTTCAGGGGATTCAAAAGTCCAAAAGGAGAATGAAAATTTAAAAAAAAGAAAAAGTGTCCAAGTCAAATGTGTATGTTGTAAGAATTTATAAAGAAATATACAGTGTGTGTGTGTGTGTTTAAACATACTCTCTCTCTGAGTAAACTCACAGATGCATGCAGAAACAGATGAAGGTTTTGTTTCAAGATGGTCACACATGCAGAAAACAACATCTTTTCTAACCATTATGGCATAATCATTGAATAACAGTGAACCACAATTCTTGAATTATGTCTTTCCGATATATCGGGCCCAAACTTGGTTGCCCCAGCCTCAGACTTCATCATCTTTTGTCCTTTATTCTTTTAAGTATATTTATATGTTATGGGCTTGATACTGCAGTCCCTCATCATTCAAATTAATCCACTCATGTCTGAAATGCCATGCAGTTGCTGGAATATGCTAAATTACTATTTTGTTTTTAAATTCATCTTCAAGACCTCAGTATTAGAGTAACATTTAGTATCCTGTATCACCAATAATTATATATTTAAGGTAATGAAAATTATTTAGTCTACATAAAAATGTTGTGTATGTCCCTATTTAATAATGCACAACTTCCTAACAGAATCACTTAATAAAGCTCTGCTGTCATAAAACAGATGTATCTTAGAGTACAGCAAAATTAACATCAGAGCAGTTTACCTTTCCTGAAGAAAAGCCCACACAAGAGGGCTTGGGCTAAGAAGAACATCTTTGCAGACATTCCCCCCAGATCTTTTTCACTTATTGGGGCATGGAGAGCTTGAGGTTTATCCCCAAACGTCTTTCATGGAACATGCAAAGGGTTTGACCCCAGGAACCTACAGATCTCAGGAGATCTGCTGGAGGCCAAGGCAACTTGTGCTGAGGCCTTGTGCCATTGCTCTAACTCACGTGCCTCCCACTCTGGCAATGCAATTGAGCTGCCAGGGAGTCTCTCTCTCTCTGTCTGTTGTTGTGCCTGAAGCTCCTCTAAGAGGGTCATTAGAAAAATTAATGAAGCATTAGGATTCCCAACTGGGATTACAATACCACACCTTCCACTTATACCTGCCTTCTGCTCTCCCCTCCTTTCCCACCTCAGTCCCAAGCATGTGTCAACCTAAACATAACACAACAGCACTGATCCTCAATCTCAGAGAGGTCTCCCTCCAGGAACATGGGAAACAATGCCACAGAGATAGCTGACTGCCTTCCCTCAATATGAGTGAGAGCTACACACAGAGGTTCCCCTAAATGCAAGGATCCCACAGAAGGAGCTGGCTCTTGCTTTATATATTTTACTGTGTTATCTCTCTCCTTTTGTGCAGGTCATGTGATTTAATCTTAACACTTTCCAGGGGAATGGAAAGGTAACATTTAGTCAGTCTATTACAGGAGCGGATGGGCAAGGTTCTGTAGCCTGCAATATGTAGGAGGTCAGATTAGCTGATCATGATGGTCCCTTCTGACCTTAAAGGCTATGAGATTAGTACCTGAAGCCTATGCTATTTTATGGATCAACTTACATCATTAAGACTGATGGGTTATTAGACATATTACTACTATATCTTACTCAGTTTCTGCCAGCCAGATGGCAAACATTAAATATGTTTCGTCAACATTGTACATCATTTTGGTACAAAAGAGGCCAGGGACCCCATTTATGTCCATTCCCTTCCTTGAGATAGTGGAGTCAAACATGATTTCATTTGTATAAATGTCAGAGCAAAGTGTAGTTTTGCTGCCCCCTCTTCCTTGCCTGTTTTTCACTGGACCTTGACTATGGACAAGAGTATTAAGCTAGAGGTACTGAGGTACTGATTAAATCAGTAGTAGATCTAGTTAGAATGTTTTGTGTGTGAGAAAAACTGGAGCCTATTTTTGTTAAAAAAATTTCAAAATTAAGAATTTTTGACCTGCTGTAGTCCATGGTCACAGAGTCAGTAGAGCCTTTCCATTGCAACTGCCATTTACATCACATTTCCTGTGCTCTGAAGAATCATTTTTGGAGCAAGTCAATCGGAGGAGCATCTCCCTCCTTCCCTCAAGCAGTTCTGCATCACCGTTACATCCTTTGTTCAGAAACACAAAGAGAGGACTCCTCCTTGACACATGTCAGAGCTCTGTGTTGTCTGGCTTGTCAGATGTCACAGTATTACCGCAGGAGTTTCTTTTCACTTCACACTTCTAGGTAACAGACTATAATTAGGATAAAATTTAAACCACTATTCTGACTTTCAAGGCTTTTATTTGTGTTAAAAATCTAACTGACCAACAGCAGGTAAAAGAAAAGATCCCCCTTCATGTGGAGGAACACCTTGGATGTCCATTAGTCCTCTGAGAACCAACTCCACCTGTACTTACAAGGCACTGTCACAGACACCAGTCATCCAGGTAAGGAAAATTGAGCTCAAAGCCACTCCTTTATTGGCCAGGGGAATTATTACTGAGCAGCGCCTGGTGATCTCTCTCTCTCTCTCGAGGAGTGATCCCATTGCCTCTGCAGTGCTCTCATCTCCTGGAACTGGCAGTGAGAAACTAAGATGGGGTAAATGAACCAGGCTATCCCAACGTGGCAGTGAGGACCTTTACCACTGGTCAGACGGAGAGAAACCTTTTACTTACAGGCTTTTTCCCCCCCCCCCATTTTGTAGGGCAAAGTGGATCAGAATGAGCAATATTCCAAATCACTCCTAGCCTTCTTTAGCTTCTGGTTTTAGTTGGACCATCTTTATGTGGGAAGTGGTAGGTGTTTAGTGAAATAAATATTAATCAAATTCCCAATTCCCTGCCTACTATTGAATTCAGCTCTTCTGCAATAAACATTTTGAAGGAAAATAAAAATATAACACCAAGTTGTATATCATATTACTAACAAAATGTGTTTATGCTTCTTTACTAACCTGAATCCATTAACTTGTCAGGCATATTATAGTGTTGGGTTTATTATTGCAATTCTGAAACAATACATTTGTAAACTGTCACTAGAGAAATGCCAACATTTGATTCTAAAAAGAGAATACGAACCCAAAGCACTTCAAAAGTGTCTTCCTTAGCATCAATGGTAAAACATCTGCAAAATTGAAGTAATTCTAAAGTAATACACATAATTTGTTTTATGATCAATGTCAGCAGACATTTAGGAAATTTGCTTCTTAATCAGTAGAATGGGGCAAAGTTGGTTAAAAATTGAGCAAAATGTAATAAAATATGTTTTGCATATTCATTTCACATGGATTTTGGGCTTTCACGTTTTCTAAATGGGAATTTTTCGAGGGTTCAACATGTTTTTTATAGATTGGCTTGCAAAATCCACCTCTGGCAGAATTTTTTGTAGTTTTGAGGTTTTATATGTTCAATATTACATCTCTAGAAGTGGCAAGGTCTAGTGAATCCCAAGATCTTCCAGCCTGTGATCTGGCCTGAAGGAGAACCAGGTGAAGATACTCCTGACTCAGCAGCTACGTGGATCAGAGAGTGCCCAGGATGGCAGCAATGCCTTTCTTTCCTGCATCTTTCTTTTCTATGAAGGCATAGCTGGTGATGGACTGATTGCCAGCAGTATCACATAGCTTTGTTCAGTGCCAAGTCGTGCTGAATGAGAGCAGAAGAACCACGAGCAGGCCCTGAACCAAAAGCAGATCTTTGTGTTCAAACACAGGCCATCCTGTCATGTTGCAGCCAGAGACCAATGCCCTGCAGGGGGTGATGCCAGTTGCTGGAGTATTGATGGGGGCAGAGAAAGTCAATGCAGGAACCCCTTTTTTTCAGCATCGCTAATAGCCTCCCATTTTGCCCTTACTGTTGGTTTTCCATATGTAAGCCCCCTTCTTCTCTACAGACAATTGAGATGCCACAGGGTCTGAGCGGGAAGTCATGAAGGTATGTTATTTTAAGCTGGAATTGTGGGAAGCCTGCATGATGCTGAGGACACTACACTGACTATTGTTGGTTTGCTGCAATAAGGCAGCAGAGGGACTGTATGGAGAATCTGTGGGGGTGAATTTGCTGCTTTTCCCCTTCCTACTCAGGATCGTGAAATATGGCCAACAGGAGATGATTCTATTGTACTTCGTTGTCTGGGAGGGGAGAGTGCATATTGGGACGCAGCAGATGTTAGGGCTAAAAGGCCTTTAATAGATGAAGTGTCTGCACTGATTGAGTCAGAGTACTACCTGCACCAGCAGGAATTGTCAGAAAAAGATTGGTACCACAGCATGCTGGAGAAACCACAAAAGACCTATAATTCGATTGTTATGGCATGACAACAGATAAGATAGCCTGTTTCTTGCCAAGATCTCACAGTGCACTCAAAGCATTACCCATTCCTCTGATCTGTGGACTCTGACACAAGGGAATAAAACAAAAGTCTTACAAACTGTAATGTTAACATAACCAAAGTATATCTAAAAAGCATGCTGTAACCCTATCTTCACTTACCCAAACCACATACAAATCTAATGATGGGGAAACCTCAGAAGGTTCATGCTGGTGTTTATCTAAACTATCAAAACCTACAGATGACATGACTAGTCCATGAACTCCTCTATGCCAGACAATCTCCTTCCACCTATATCTGGTGTTCTTGCAAGGAAGGACTGGTAGCATGCTTCTTTCTGTGAAATCTTTGGTGGATGGGTCACTTTCCTTTCCAAAGTGTCTTTCAAGAGCTCCCACCAGCCAAGATCACTATCTATTAACAGTCTTGGTGGACCTTCAAGTGTGCTTAATTGTCAATCTGTGTAAGTAATAAGCAACCTTACTCATCCACACCCCTACACCACAAAATTCACACTGCAGCAGGAGTTTCCCCACCACAAACCATTTGCTGTTTCTCAACACAAACCATTTTTTGTATTGGCTCAGAGAGCACACACAATAGGAGAGCCACTTCTGAGAAAACGGCTTCTGCCAATCCTGTTGAGTTCATGAGATAGACTCAACCAACTGGAAAAGCAAAACCCATACATGTCATTTGTGAACATCAAATCCAAACAAGCAGGGTTAAAATTTCAAAATGTAACAATTTTTCCATATTTTGTAGCCATTCTAATAGATAAAATATGTATGAATTTTTCAAAGAATTTAATAGTTTCAGGGCTCAACCCCCAAATCATACCTATTTCATCAACATAAAAATTTATGATTTTTTCCTAGTTGTAATAATCATACTCCTATGTGTCATGTCATACCCTCATTCAATATATGCAATTTCCAGTTATATCAATGGTTATTGTGATTGTGAACTTAGAGCAGTGCATGTCCTTTAATTTTTAGTGTCCTTTAACTATCGTGAATATCCTCCCTGAATTACATTTTCAAGGTAATTGCCTTTTTAGTAATGTGGGAAACGTCTTAATTCTACCTGAAAATGAGAGATTATAGGGGAAATACCTAATCTAGAGTAGCAAGAAACCACCAACCCAATTGCCCTTGATTGTAATCCATTCTAAAACAGCAAACTATTTCCAAGGACATACAAGACAATTCAAGAGGTCACTTTTTTACAGATGGACCCAACTATCTCGGTTGTCTCAGTGTGTTAGGATTTATCACTTAATCATTCAAGACTGGCAGCTCTTGCAATGTAATAACATTAGAGGGCATAGGTTAGCTTGTATACCTTTGTCAAACATTTCTCCTACACTGCTAAAACTTTTGTTGAAAGTGTAAATCATGTTGACCTTATAAATGTCATGACTACAGTGCTTCTGTTCTACAATATAAGGAACAATTGGTGAGTGTGAATACTAACTGTGATAACAGTTTCAGTGGGGGAAAAACACTACAGATGACAAGACTGATGGCCTCTAATTAGAAATATTATTGTGCTTGCTTAAATATATCATACACAAAATAACTGATATGCAAATATTTAGAGATACTCTTCACTTAAAATTTGAGCAATTTTTGAGAGGAATAAGACTCAGAAGTGATTGCACCAATTGGAATAGGGAGCAAATACGACAAATGCTCTGGAATCTTTCATTGGAAAAATAAGAAAATTTGTAACAGAGCCTCAAAAACCAGGTGCTTAAAAATAATACACGCAAACAAGGTTTCACTACAATGCTCATAGAATGTATTAACCCCTATTAAAAGCTGAATAAATATATTTACATTCATTGCGTAGTTAAATGAGGAACTATCATATTTCTATAATTTGCTGACTTCATCTATCCATTGTGTTACTGAACAGAGCCCACTGTCTATACAGTATACATGGAAGGTGGAAAGGTATAATGAATTTAAAAGGAAGTTTGTTTGTTTTTTAATCAAATAAGCAATAATGACAGTGATAAAAGTGAGATCAGGGGGACTGCCATATCAGATAAACTAAACTTTAATCCAGAATCCTGGTACTGAAGGAAATATTTGTCCATCAATGCACTGGGCCATAGGGTATGGTGAAAAAAAATTATTGGTAATTACTGAGGAACTCCTAAAAGGAAGTAATTGAAACCTATATTTATCAAAAGATGAGCTGAAGGTGCACAGTTTTGCACATTCTCTATGGCTTCATCCCTGCCAAAACACTTGGGTTGCCACCAAAAGGTTGAAGGCTAGACATGAGCACCTCAAGTGTTTTCATGAGATGAGATTTGTATTTGATGATCTTTCATCTTTGCTGACCTGAATCTGATCTCATTGCATTGGTGTAAATCAGGAGTAACCATACTGAAGACATTTATTCTGGATATACACAATAATTGGGATCAGATTTGGCCCATAGAGTTGAATGTTCAAAGACTGAGGTACTGTCAGCCTAGTTGAAAAGGTACCACACCAGCTAACAATTTGAAACTTTTTAGGGAAAAACGCTTAGGCACTTTAGGGCTTTTCTACACAGGGAGTTTAAATAGGATTGATTTGTTACATGCAATTCACAAGCCATAATTAATCTTAGTAGACAAAATCAGAGAATGAAAGCTTTACTATAGTCTTCATGGACACAAAGCTGTATATCTTTATGGACCTAAACCACAACAGCTTCAGATGCCTTCCTGCATATATATATATATATATATATATATATATATATATATATATATATATATATATATATATATATATATATATATAAAGCTGCAAAACATGGCAAAAAACACTTCCCCTAACATTGTGGATATTGCCTACCACACTTAAAAGCTAACAATATCTGAATACCCTTGAGCTTGAAATGAGTTGTAGATAATAATGGAAATCAAGCTTTTGATCAGCTAGTAAAGGCTGTGTGAACACTGATTGCAAGTGACAGGGAACTTCTCCAAGGTACTTTGTCCATCTGCCTTCTTTCATTTACTTCTAAGGAATTTATTTCTACTACTAATCTTATAAATCTCTCCAAAATTTTACAGGAAAGACCTATCAGCACCATGGTAAAGGCAGAATCCACTTTTGGAACCTTATTTTTTGAATTCTATGATCTAATATTGTACATTTGCAATGACTTGCTAGAGGAATCTCTTTGATACTTAAAATATCCTGTAGAAGGTTGTGCTCCTAATTTTCAAGATTGCTGAAAACTCTTATGTTGTATTGGCCAGATGTTGATCTTTCCTTTGCATTCCGATCTTGTGATGTTCTGTGTGTCCTCAACTCTGTTTAAATTATAGTTTTTTTGTGGGAGTACAGCAACTGTCCTCTTATTGGAAATATGACAAATGCAGTGAACTACACCATAAGCTGTTTTTTATACTCTGTGGATAGCTGCATTTTATGTCAGCTGGAGTTGAATGGATAAGAACGTAAGAATGACTAAACTGGGTCAGACCATCTAAGCCCAGTATCCTGTTTTCCAGCAGTGGCCAGTGCCAAATGCTTCAGAGGGAATGAAAAGAGCAGGGCAATAACTGAGTGATCCATCCTCGGTCGTTCAGTCCCAGCTTCTGACCATCAGAGGTTTAGGAACGACCAGAGCATGGGGTTGTGTCCCTGACCATCATGACTAATTGCCATTGATGGGCCTATTCTCTGTGAATTTACCTAATTCTTTTTTGAACCCAGTTATACTTTTGGCCTTCAAAAATGCACAGTGAACTTGTGGAACTTGTTGACAGGAGATGTTGGGGAGGAATACTTCCTTATGTTTGTTTTAAACCTGCTGCTTATTAATTTCATTGGGTGACCCTTGGTCTTCTATTATATGATAGTATAAATAACACTTCTCTGTTCACTTTCCCCATACTTTATGATTTTATGGACCTTGATCATATCACCCATTAGTTGTCTCTTTTCAAGATGACCAATCCCAGTCTTTCTAATCTCTCCTTATATGAAAGCTGTTACATATCCCTAATAGTTTTTGTTGCACTTCTCTATGTTTTTTCCACTCCTAATATATCTTTTTGAGATGGGGCAACCATAACTGCACATAGTATTCAAGGTGTGGGTGTACCATGGATTAATATTGTGGCATTATGATAGATTATCTTATCATCTACCCCTTTCCTAACAGTTTCTAACATTGCTAGGCTTTTTGACTGTCACTGCACATAGAGCAGATTTTTTTCAGAGAACTATTCACGATGACTCCAAGATGTCTTTCTTGAGTGATAACATCATTTTGTATGGATAGTTAGGACTATGTTTTCCAATGTTCATTACTTTGCACTTACGAACATTGAATTTCATCTGCCATTTGGTTGCTCAGTCACTCAGTTTTGTGACATCTCTTTATAACTCTTCGCAGTCAGCTTTGTATGCCTGAAATTCAATTTGTGCTTTTATCCTGTTTGCACCAAGACTTCATGCAATAAAAGACAACTCCATCTTGTAAGTATTTCTAACCAGAAATTAGTTGAGAAAAGAAATTCAGATACTCAAAGAATACTAATAGATATAGATATATAAATCGGAGGCCAATTGTTCAGTTATTTGAATGCTTATTGATGGCTAGCCAGCTTGGCGCATATTCTAATCATAGTGAACAAAGAAAGAGGGCCAGGAGAAAGTCTATTCCTAACAGTTCATAGAACCAAAGCATCTACAGCAAGGGAAGATGGAAAGAAAACAGCAGCTACAGTATGCCATTTTCCTCAGAGCAACATCCATCTTTTGTTCTGTAGCAAGCCCTGCCTACAAAAGTACCACAACAGTCCCACTGTGATGCAGAGAAGAATAGAATATGTGAAGTAGAGCTGGGTGAAATGTTCCTACAGAATAGTAAATCTGTTGAAAAACAGTTTGGGGGTGACAAACTATTCATTAATTCAGTAAATAGTAATGGCCAAATGATTTTTTTTTAATCAAAAGTTAAAATTGTTCATTTTGACCTTTTCAAAATCAAATTTAACTTTTCATTTTGATAATTTCATTCTGAAATTAAAGCCAGAATTATTTTTTTTAGATATTCAGAAAGGATAAAACACACAGAAAAACCTAAAAAAACCCCCTGAAAAAATAGTCAATTTGGATTGAACAAAATTTGACTTGAAATGATTTCTCCCTTTTCATTTTTGTTGTTTCAATAAGAAATAAAAGTTTCATTTTCTGTTTGAAACAATTTTTTCCCCCAGATTTGTTGGTTCAGCCACCAAATTGAAAAAAATCAATGATTTGCTCAGATCTAATGGGGAGGCCGCCTCATGAGGGCGAGAGGAGAGCGTGTGAGGAGAGAGAGGGGTTTGCATCCCTGTATGCCAGAATCCAGCTCCTCAAGATTTATGTAGTCAGTAATTGTGTATCCTCACTGTGGAGGATGTACTATCCCTTAGCCTCCACAGAGCAGTCTAGCAGCTCTGTTACCACTTCTCTGCATTTTGCAGAAGGGGCTATCTTCCTTGCTAGTGCCCTCTGTACATCCTTTCTTTCTTGCAACTTAGCCCCTTGGACTCAGTGCATAGGGTAGGATAGGTGGGGGAGGGGAAAATTTGCCCTTTAGTATGTAGTAGTGAAAGATGTGAATGGTAGAAGTGGATCTGGATTACACATCTTATTGCACGAAGTGTAGTGTATGACTACGTATAAACTTTGCAAGCAACATAAGGCAAGGCAAGGCAAGGCAAAAAAAAAAGCTGTGCTAAAATAATTTACAAAAATTGTGAAAAAAGAACAGAACTATGAAGAGTGATAACATGTGCAAATATATTTTGGACCAGACTGTGGCTTCCTCCTACAGGCTATGTCTACACTTATGGTGATGTGTAGAGTACAGACACTGCACACACCCTTAGCATGGGCATACATAACAGTATAGATGGTGAGGCACTGCTTAGGTAAATAAAGATACCTCAGGGTATGTACCATATATGGCTTTGTACTCCCCTAAGCACTTTTATTTTTAGCAGTGTAGTGTCCCACTGCCTCCCTCTCTGACAGAGCCTTTCACTGTCATGAATAGCTACACACTGCAGTGTGGACACAGCCTGCTTTTCACTGCTAAAATGCAGCTAAATGTATCCTATACACCACTGCAAGTGCAGACAAGGCCAAACTGTGCAAGGAGTCTTCATCCCATCGTGTACCTCTGCACAGGGGTTTCATGAAGTGACAGTCTTCTAGTCCCTTGAGTGTGCCAGGACTGTTAGCATAAAGCTTCAATGGAAAATAACAGGCTCCACAGGCCTATTCATCCTCCATACTTATTTTAGTACAGCTGAACTGGCGTGCAGAACACAAACTGCATTCTGTTAAAGGGTGTAGTAGCCCCAGTTCTGTGGCTACTCCAATATTTTTCTATCGAACTATGGGCTATATTTTGGCAAGAATATGCTCATTTCCACAAAAGTTACACCAGAGAAACAGTGATTAATACTTTCTTTGTAATTAGCCATTAACACATACTGGCCCCTCAGTCACCAGTTAACAAAACTTCATAATAAAGTACCAAAAAACAAACCAGCCACCTTTCCAGGCCCTCTATGCCTCACATGTGCCTAGCATTGCCGTTAAACAATCTTTTACCCCTCTGTAGAGACTAAAACATACATAGAACCAACTCACCACAACAATTAAGAAGTCTACTGTGATCAGATTTAAAACTACTCCAGTAGGAAGGCCAACATACCTGTGTCCCATTTACAGAGGATACAAACCCTTACTCCAAAGGTCTGCAGCAGAATCTACATAAAGAGCAACCCTCCCCAAAATACTCTACAACAATTCTGACCAATTCCCTTGATAGAACTCAGCCATCTGATCAGAGTGCACCCTTCTGTACTAAAAGCAGTTTGGGACCTCCCCTAGAGAAAAGACTTTCAGGAGATATAAAGGCATTTCAGCTATGAAGGAGAGAAAAATATGTTTTGAGGTACATTTGAGTACGAGTACGACATGACATCTTTAAAGTATGTATGTGTAAATTGATGCTGTTTTTTATTTCTTACTGTATTTATCACAATGGAAGTTTTGTAGTTTGCAGAGTTATCTGAACTTCAGCATTTTTATTTCTATCCATTTATTTAACCATACAGTATCATGTAAAATCAGCAATGGTTGCTAATTCTGGTAGAAAAACTAAGTCTTTTTGTTGGTGTGTGCTACTTTTGGGAGAATTCCCCTGAAGTTTTCTAGCAACAACAAATGTGCATCCCTTTGCATATTCTACCCTTTCCCCTACCCCCAATATTAGACAGACATGTTAATGGCTTTTAGTAATTGTAATATTTCTATCTTTCCAGTTGATAAGGAATCAAGCAGGTTCCAACAAACTTTGGGACTCTCAATATAGAGCGGAGAGGGAGGAAGAAAAATCAAGGAGATCTAGGGTAAGGAAATACATTAGAATCACAAATCAAAAATGGAAAAGACCTGTTAAGTAATTTAACCTGATGCTTCTGCTGGAGGAAAATTTTCACCTCCAGTAAATGCACATTCCATGTTAAATATAATATTGTACACATGTACTACATTGTTAACTTTTCATTTGCAAGATAATGGAGCCCATTCTAGGAAGCTGTTATCTGCATTTGTTTAGTAACAGAAAAGAAAAGAGTGGACAATCGAGAGAAGATCTGTTATTCTGTTAAAAAGTACCAGAAAAAAAATTGTAGGCTAAAATTTACTGTGGTGAAATGTCTGCAGATCAAAGGAGCATGTCTGAATTTTGTAAATTGGGGCAACTCTCTATTTAATTAAATGACCTTATCAAGCAGATGCAGTTTGATGAATAGTCAAAATGTACCATGAAGCAAAAAGAAGCAAATTATTAATCTAATTCACTATAGCATTATTCCAGTTTCACACTGGTGCAATTCAATTTAAATCAATGCCATGGTAACTCAGTAACCCAGTGGTGAATCATGCCCCATATATTTTGTTTCTGATACCTGAAGATAAAAATTAGTTGAACTAGAGGTTAGTGACTAGTCTGGATCTGGGAAATAGATATGTGAAATTCTGTAATAGATCTGGAATAACTGACATCAAACAGGAAAACTTATCCATTATGGGAACTGCAATTGTTGCTTTTATCCTTTTTGCGGCAGAACTTAAGTTCGTACAACAGTTTGCAGAATGTTTTTATAGATAGATAAATTCAATAAACATTTTCTATTGCTTACTTTTACCATATTACTTTTACTTATAATCCCTTACATCTGCAATGTTAGCCAAATTACCAGTCAGACTCAGAGCTAAATGTAGTCTATATGTTAGAGGAAGCATGAGTAATGGAAATGTGCTTTAAGACTAAGACTATGTCTATACTGCTGTGCAGAGCAGTGTCCTGGCTCGTATGCATGTGGGTGTGAGTCAGACAAACCTGTCTCAAGAGTTCTCATTGCAAGGCTGTACATGATCAAGCCCCGTTTAACCACACCCGCATTCTGGAACACATGCTTAGTCCTAAGATTTCCAGGTGCCTGTCTCAAGATTCTTTGCACCACAGCATAATTGGAGCTGCTCTAGTACTTAGTTTTTGTTGTATTCTGGCAGAACTTGTCTGTCCTTTCTGGACCCCTGTGTGGAGGTCAGTTTAGCCCACCATCATATTTAGCAGAGGTCAGTTTAGTTCATGACTATCCTAGTATGCTCCTCTGGTTAACTAGCAGCGCTTTGGATGCAAAGCATGTTACACGCTGTGCTGAGCTGCTCTGAGAAGGATGAGAATTGAGCAGGGTACATGGAAAACGAAGGGCTAAACCCTGTGCTTTGAAGGTGAGTGGGAAGTTTGTATGGAAATAGCTCAGAGGGTATAGGAAATTGTAAGAACAGCAGTGAGGATGATCTAAGCTCAAATGCAGGTACCTGTACCTTTTCTACTGCCACACTACAAAGTGGGAAGGTAGGGGAAGTGGTCACAGCTCAGTCTGCACACTTACCTGCCCCCGCCATCCCCCAGAGGAGCTCAGCATGTGGCATGTGCTTAGGGACTGTGAGGGTGGATGAAGGGCTGGTCATGATTATGGATGTCTCCATATGCAGGAAGCCTACAATATAAACTTACCCCTACCATTGTCCCCAAACACACAGGGAACAAGGAAAGTGTGTGTGTGGGGGGGGAGACCAAAAGAGGAAAAGACAACAAAATAGGGACAAAGGAGCAAGTCAGCAAGAAAACAGAGGTGAAGAAACCACAGAAAATGAAAGAATGAATTTGAATGCCAAATGTATAGGCTTTAGAAATTGGGAGGAGCATCTCAGATTGTTGAGAGGGGAGAATGTTGATGGTGTGTGTGGTTAGCTTGTATTAGGGGATCTGGGAGGTACTGATTAGGTTGGGAGAAGTGTGATTCTAAAATGGAAAAGATATCTGTTCTAACATCCTCCATTTCAAAGCCTTTCCCTGTCTAAGCTTTCCAGTCTCCTTTCTCTACTCACTCAACAGCTTTCTAGTTTCCTTTCTTTTCCTGTGACTACTTCAAGTTATCTACCACCTCTCTTTCTATCTCAGACCCTACTTTTCCAACTTCTTTTCCCTAGCATATGGAGAAAGAAGCCAGGGCCTAGCTTCCTGTGCTTGGCCCCAATGGAGCTGACTTATCTGCTGCCTATGCTCAGATAGACATGTATTAACTTGTAATATTTTTGGGGATGCTCAAAATGCTCCAAGAAGCATTGCATACTGCTTTGCATATATTGAAGTAGGGAATAGCTGGTAGGTCACTCAACTTTGTTTATGACAGGATATGCTGGATCCGAAGGCAATGAGAAGTAGCCAGATGTTTATCTGGCTGATTGTAATGAACCTATGACATGCCCCCTATTTCAGTACAGATCAACTAGAACACTATGGTTGTCTTGGGACAATACCAATAAACTAAAATATTTGGTTTATTATTATGATTATTTATATTGCGGTAATGCCTAAAAGGCCCCAGTCAGGGATCAGGTCCTAATATGCTAGGGACTATACAAACAACATGCACAAAAACAGGTTCCAATCCAGAGAGCTTGCAACACAGATTTATGATAAGACACAAGTGGAGAAAGACAAATGGGAATGGGGGACAAAGTAACAGAAAATATGTGTACAATATGAGTATTCATAGCTGGCTGCCAGCCTAGTGTCAATGCCAGATAGTAGAGATCTGTAAGCATCAAAAGAGAGGTAGGCTTCAAAGAGAGATTTTAAAAAAAGTGGTAGATATACCTATTGTGATGGGAAGTTCTTTCCAGTCATAAAGAAGCTGCATAGGAGAGCAAAAGGTGGTTGTGGGAAAAGTGGACAAGCAAGTGATCAAGGCAAGTATCATTGGTGGAGCAAAACTGGGAGCTGATCTTATTATCAGAACTTAGATTTGATAGATTGGGGGAAACAAAGGTGAAGACAAGAAGCTTGTGTTTAATGCAGTAGAGAAGAGGAAGCTAGGGGACAAATGCAAAAGCGGTTTAGAGAAGGAGTAATGATGAGCCTTAATGGAACAGCCTTGACAATATTGCATCTAGAATTTGCATAACTGAGGACCTTTAAAAGTCTTCCTAAAAGAACAAAATGTTCGATATCTAGGATTAAAAATAGTGTACCCTTTATTACTGAGGATGAATAAATTCAAACAGATGTCTTATATGTCTAATTCAGACACATCCTTTAAGATTTGAACATAATCCTTCCTAAGAATATTTCTAAAGGAAATCAGCTCAATCTTGTTTTAGAACAAAACAATAAATAAGTTGCACACAACACTGTTTTAGTCTCTATGCTTTCAAGTCAAGGTATGCTTCCCTCTTAGCTGCTCTTGTTTATATTTTAAAATCAATTGAGACCAATTAAATTAAGCATAAAAATTTGCAATACTACAAATGTGAGAAATTCTCTTTACAAAAATCATTTACTTAACATCCCACCACACAACTATAATTAGCTAATAAAAACATAAAACTGATAACTTTCCAATATAAGAACAAGATGTTAAGAAGCTATAGAGCTTATTTCTGGAAAGACTGTTACAACAGGAATAGTCTGTAGTTGCAGCTACCCATAGCTAACAATTTATTGTTAAAAATCATGAGCCAATGCCGTACTTAAATTTGTTACAAAGCATTTGGCCAAGGAAAGTTGCATATTTTTTTGCTCACAGTCTAGCTATCTGAATACAATTAACAATATACACTTATCCACACAATATCAAAATGAATCTGCCGGAGTAGTGTATGATGATGATCCTTATTTATTTAGGCTGGGATTTCAAAGGTGCCTAAGAGAGTTAGGCACCTAAACTCTCAGTGACTTCCAATGGGAGCCAAATGCCTAACTCTCTTAGATCCTCTGAAAATCTCAGCCTTAATGCT
This sequence comes from Emydura macquarii macquarii, assembly GCF_026122565.2. Classification (NCBI taxonomy): domain Eukaryota; kingdom Metazoa; phylum Chordata; order Testudines; family Chelidae; genus Emydura; species Emydura macquarii. The sequence continues at coordinate 16,539,038 of NW_027131527.1, read as the reverse complement.
TGCAAAAGCAAGGCACTAACAGCTCTAGCAACATTTAATGAGAGCAGTTGCCCTCCACAGTTCCTAACACAGCCTTGAGTGTTGGATGCCCATGTGACTAATGGTTTGAGCCCTCAAAGTTCTTCTCTTCAGGCTTTGTGATACAGTTGTTATAACTACCAATGGTACCAGATATTTGTGCATTATCACACACAAGAACAAGGTTAGACCTATAAGGTTTAGAATAACAGGACCAAAGGCTTAAATGCACAGCAATAAGTCATTACAAATGTCATTGGTAAAACCAAAAGTGGATTGTAAACTAAAAATCTGACTGAAGGACAGCCACCCAGCTGTTAATACTAGAAGGCAAGAGCAGCACATTCAAGATTACGTCCCAGAGGGAAATAGAGCTGTATTCAATAACGTGCCTTTTTCCAGGTAGACTGTTCAAGCCATTTCAAGTTATATTAATTTGGCTGTTTTCCCTTGGCATAAAGCAGGATTCCACAAAATATTCTCTGATGTTTCTACTTAGGTCTCTCTCATGAGCAGTAAGACTGTCCTTTCTTCCTTAATTGTAATAGTTTGAAATATACAGAATCAAAAATTTATTTAAAAAAAAAGATCACAATTGTTCTAAATTCAGAATTTCCAATTTATTTCTATAAATGATTCTAACTGCAGTACCTGCTTGCTAAAGGGTTTTATTTTAACTATACAGTGATAGCTATTAAAAAAAAAGGATATTTGTGACCCAGTCACTTCCAGACTCAGGTCAAACCATGGCCAGGACCTCAGTCAGATGTAAGGAAACAAAAGATCTTTTAGCAGTTGCCCCCTTCAATAGGGCAGCTCCTGTAGCAGATTAACTCAGCCCCAGTAACTAAATCAATGGGGACAAACCAAATAGTCCCACAACAGGCCTACCTTCCCTCAGGGAAGATCTGGCAGGCAGCAGTCTGTCAAGCAATTCTTGGTCCCAACCAACCTTCTCTCACAGAATAATAGCTGATCTCCTTCCTCATCAGCCCCCAGCTGAGCTGTGCTTGCCCTTTTTAATCCCTCCCTCTAAACCTCATACCTGCCGTAGGTGTAGCAGGGCAGGGCTGATTGAGACCACAAGAGCTCATTAAGTCTTTTCCTGACAGTGAGAGATTTGTGTATATTATTTTATAAAGCAATGGGTTCAAACAGCTCAGTGAGTACGTAAGTAACTGTAGCAGTTATACTCATGACAACATTTGATATATAGGATTGCACAACAGAAACTGTTTCAATGAGGCTTCCTTGACTATGATCCTGAGATTCTCCCTTACTCTTCAGAATAAGCCACTGGGATTTCCTGCCCAAACAGAAGGATCCTCTACTTAACATTTAATCAAAAGGGCAACACTCATGCACCCCCACTGCTAAGGTACGTAATGGTTCCCATTAGGATAGTATCTGAGTGCCTGCCGGTCGTTAATGTATTTATTCTCACAACATCCCATGATGTAGGGTATTAGTATTTCCATTTTACATATTGAGGTTGGGGAAGGAACAATTAATTGCACTCATACAAAATGGAAAATGACTGCCTAGAAAGGATTATTGCAGAAAAGGGGTTATAGTGGATCAGAAGCTAAATATGAGTCAACAATGTAACACTGTTGCAAAAAAAGTGAACATGTTTCTGAGATGTATCAGTAGGAGCAAGACAGGAGAAGCAATTCTTCCACCCTGCTGCATGCTGATAAGGCCTCAGCTGAAGTATTGTGTCCAGTTCTGGAAGCCACATTTCAGAAAAGATGTGGACAAACTAGAGAGAATCCAGAGGAGAGTAACAAAAATGACTGAAGGTCTATGTAGCATACTGCTTTGCCAGGGCCTCCGATAGCCCCTCCGGTTCTGCTTCCCTGGAGTTAAGGACTCCACAAAAGATTCACCACGCCGTTGGATTTGCCATCACCTGTGCTTGTTTATTTACAGTGATTACAATTCGGTCCTCACTCCTGCCCCAGGCACCCTGGGGGCTCAGAGGCTCAGGGATCTGCGTCCCTTCTGGTCAGCAGGCAGCCTGTCTTGCAGTCTGCTCTTGCCCTGCTTGACCATGCATCCCACTGGCCAGGTCACCAGTTTTTCCACTTCATCTCGTTAATCCTGGTGCTGACTCAGCCTAATCAGTATTGCACCTACTCCAGCTCCTTGGGCCAGGGCCTACAGAGACAACTGAGAAGTTTATCCCCCTTTTGCTGTCTATCCCCGCTGCTCTGTCTGCTCTGCTCTGTTTATCCCCCCTCTCAGTCTAGAAAACATGACCTACAAGATTGAAAAAAAATTAGGTTTGTTTAGTCTGGAGATGAGAAGACTGAGGTGGACATGATAACAGTTTTCAAGTACATAAACATTTTTTACAAGGAGGAGAGTAAAAATTTGTTCTTGTTAACCTCTGAGGATAGGACAAGAAGCAATGGTCTTAAATAGCTGCCATGGAGGTTTAGGTTGGACATTAGGAAAAAAATCCTGTTAAGGTAGTTAAACAATGGAAAAAATTGCCTAGGAAGGTTGTGGAATCTTCATCATTGGATGTTTTAAAGAACAGGTTAGTCAAACATCTGTCAGGAATGGTCTAGTTATTACTTAGTCCTACCCTTGAGTGCAAGGGACTGGATTAGATGACCCCTTGAGGTCCCTTCCAGGCCTATATTTCTATGATTATAACCAGATTATCATAAGCATCATGCTGGCAAATCCCAAACGGACATAGCCTCCTTGCAAAGTGAGTGCCACTTGGATCCGTCTCTAGCAAGGTGGTTAAGATGGTCTGATTGTATATTCAGCTTTTGTCCATCACTGACAATCTCTCACACCCAGGCTGGTGCAATGCTATAAATTGACATAGAATTAGAAATATTTATTAGTAGCTTTATTTTCTATAACTCTTGTTTGAACAAATGTCAAGCTTTTACTTAAAACAGTGTGTAAAGAAATTTTTGCTGATGAAAATTACACAAACTTGCACAGATTTAATGCAATTAATTATAAAATTGAAGAAAAAGTAGAGAATTAAGTTTTCTTTAATCAAAATATTTTTAATGAAAAAATTGCTTTCCCTTCAAATGATTATAGAACAAAAAATTGCCTATAGTAGTTTTGTATGACTTTAGCAGAGCAGTGCTACAGGAAATTATAATTATGTCCCCAATCCTACAAAGCCTTATGCATATGTTTAACTTTAGTCAGGCAAGTAAACTTTATTTCATTTCCAGTGAAGTCAATGGAACATCTTACAAGCTTCAAGTTAAGTTAATGAACAAGTATTTACAGAATTGGAGTCTAAACTGATAAACACATCCTTGTGCAACATTTATGTTTTGTTACAAATGTAAAATGTGGAAGAGTTTGATAAAAATTCTTAATCCTCTATTTCTTGCTGGATAACAGTTTTGAACACAAATGGAATTCTATTTCATAACAATAAAATTGCCATGCTCAGAGAATGGCACTCATAATACACGCTAGTGTAAAGTGAACTATTGTTGTCAATCACTGTACATAGTGAGACTCTGGGGAAAAAATATTTCAGTTCTACACTTATCCTTATTAGTAAATAAAAAAAAAATGGTAGTGGTCTAAAGTATTATTTAAAATTAAACAAAGAAATTATTCAATATTATTCTGCAGTAGAGCTGAATTTCATTAGTTTGCTAAAAATATATGCTATCATCCGTCAAAAATTTACTTCTTGTAGCATTTTGCTCCCTCCTCCTCCTCCTCCATTTAACTATTACCAGAAGACACTTTTTTAAAGATTCATTTGTTGCGATTAACAAGACTTTAAAGCCTCATTTGTTGAAACATTTACACAACAGGGCTACATACAGTGTATGCACAGACAAACAACATTATCGCTAGGTATCATCTGGCATAGAATAAATCAGCTACTCATTAGGATCATTTTGCATTTCAATATTCTATAGTGTATGAAGAGAGGCAAAGAAAAATGATAAGAGGGTCCTGCTGACATCATGGTAAAGGTCTGACTCAACAAGATCTGGAAATGAGGGCTTAATTCAGCTTTCTTTGGTTACATTTTCTGTTCTGGTATTTGGTGAATCGTGAACATCATCATTTAGAAAAAATATAAATTTAATATACAAAATGCTGCCATATAACCTTGTGCTGTGATCTCATCTGATTTGACAAGTTAAGCAAGGCCAGTTAGTCATTATTGCAAAAGAAATTGCTATTGCAGCGAATGGTGCTAGTCACTGAGAAGAGAAACTCATTCTGGAGCCAGTATGGAACCAGTGCTTTTAGAATCATGCTAGGGATCCCCGTGCTGCTGTGTCCAGTGAGATGTAGATTCTTGGGCCATTCTAGGGCAGAGAGATGGTGTCTGTATTGCTGCCATTGTCTATGGTGTCAGTCATTAGAGACCACGGAGGACATTTACTGAATCAGTCTAGGAGGTAATGAGGGAGGGGGATGCGAGGAAGGGGAGCATGGGAAGCTGGAGAACAGGGAATGAGGACCTGGGGCAAGAGAGAGAGCAAAGGGAGAGAAAGAAAGATGAGGAAAAGAACATGAGAAATCAAGAGCCAAGGAATAAAAGGTGAATTGGAATAAGTGGAGAGAGAGATTTAGAAGCAATGGGGAAAAATAACTGGATGCAAAGCAAACACTGAGTATGACTGGGAATACAGAGAGAAACATGGAAGAAAAAAGTAAACAAAGAAAAGAAGAACAAAAAATGGAGAACAGCAGGTTTATTTCTTTATAGGAAATTTGTTGCTGAAATATAAAATAGGTTTTATTTTCTTTTTATAGCATATTTTTCAATGCATAATATGATCCCCCTATATGTTCATTACGTTGTACTGTTTAGCAACTAACAATGTAAATATATTTTAGAATATGAAAAAACACACCATGGTATATAAGGCTATAAGAATGGCAAGGGGCAATGAGTTTTCTCTGTTTGACATGAATAGAAGGGTTGCTACCTTGTTAGCAGATAAAGAAAACCAGGAGTTTGCCTGTCTGCATGATAATGACCATTGTATTATGCATATCTTCCAAGAGTAAATTAATATGTAGTTTTGAAAAGAGTTATAATTAGTTAAAAGGTCTGATAATCCTGTATTTTTTATATCCAAAATCAAGTAAGAGTTTCACTGAAGTTTTTTGCTCTCTCTCAATTATGGGATTTTCATCAAGAATCAGATAAGAACCCAGACCCCCGATTCCTTTACTGTTTATAAAACAATTTTTTTTACTCCAATTGCTGTTAAATTAACCCATCTTTGGATATCTGCTTCACCAATCCTCTTTTATACATCACCAATTTCTGCTGAATCTCATGATTTCTCTCTTTTGGCCTAGTAGGGCCCGTTTTTATATGTTGTCTTAGACCTCATGAATCTAGGATAAGGCTCTGCTGTGCCATTTGAAGTCAAATTCATGTCCCAAAAAGGATTCAGTAACCTTTTCCACAACTGATGTATTCTTTTTCCTTTTTTATCCCTACCATTCTCCAACACAAATATCCAAACTTCATATACATTACTATCTTTTATTAACACAATGCCATGGAACTTGCTGTCCCAGTCACTTCCTACCCATTCCCAGAACTGATTCCCTTTAGTGCCTATATTCTGCATTTATGTTTGCCAAACTTCATTACAAAAAAAAAAAAAAAAAAAAAGAAGGTGAGGCGTCCACCCATTGAGTAAATGTCATAGGTACACTCAGGCCATACATACAAAACTACCCCCACAGCTATTGCTAATTTGTCCTCTCTCCAATGCATCTGTTATTGAAAGGTGTGGAAACGAGAATCACAGTACTAACATGGACTAGCTAATCCTCCCAGACAGATAGACGCAGTAGCAATATCCAAATATACTAATAAAAGATGCTAATACTTACAAAAGGTGAAATTAAAATATGATCAGGATCACTATTCCACTTCTTTAAAGGAAGGTGTTATTTGAGTCCTCTCCTCTGCTCCTCCCTATGTTGCCCCCTCCCTTCTGATGCACAGCTGAAGCTCTATTTCTGGGATAAATTATTTTTGATCGAGTCCCTAACTTCATTCTACCTAGGTAGTTCTTTATTCAGCTGTTATTTCTTGTATGTATGCAAGGGTCTGTGATCATCATGAATGCAGTCATTTGTGCAGGTACATTACTTGCAGGTGTCAGAGAAATTATTTGACTCCACAGAAGTTTTTTCCTTGTTAATATCATTGTAATGAAAGAGCATGTAGTTCTGCTGTAATCAGCTCTCTTGTATTATGATGATGCAACTCCAATTTTTAGTTCTATTTTTCAATCAATACAAAAAAAATCAATATAAATTTGACACTAAGTAGTAAGAGCCAAATGGAATATGAAAACAGACTAAATACCAGGTTTATAACTCTTGAGCTCATGCACTGATTTGTAACACTTGTAATAAATACGTCTTCACAGATTTATTCATAAAAGGGGAAATGATTATCCGTTCTAAGTTTGATATTGTACTTCCTTCCATTCCCAGGATTCACAGGGGCATTTTCTATTTTGCAAAGCTTAAGACATGAGGTAAGGGTCAGGAAAAAGTTAAAAAGTTGAATATAGAATTAAAAATACTAGAGTTAATCCAAAATCAAATTCCAGATCCTAAAACTCCTGAGGGGAGATCCTCACTCCCATGCCAACTGCTATACAGTGGGTAAAATGGCAAGAGTGATGAAAAGGAGTTCTAAAAGCCAAGTTCAACAAGGGAAGCATTCACCCAGTGCTGGAATTGCATAAGACAGATACAGCTGACTCCTGAGAATCCCTCTCAAGCCTGAGACCTGAGGCCAGAAAGGGTGTGTCAACAGTGGGGCCACCACACTTAGTGGCTGCTGAATTTCCGACAGGCTGCCATAATTTGAAAAGGTACCAACCATCTGTCTTAGAAGCACAGCACAAAATCTCACGCCGGCCACTGGAGAAGTTTGGATCGTATTCAGACCTATTAAATAAAACAATCCAACTAATTAACCAACAAACCAAAAAAAGATGTAATTTACAAATTAGTTATTTTCATACCAAAATACATTTAATAAAACAGAACACTTCCCAGTGCTGCTCCCTTTTGTGGATCTAGGCCCAGGAGCTCAACCCATATTATCTCTGTTTTTCTTCAGCTTGTTCCACTAGGGCGAATGGGTGGCTTCAAAAAATTTCCTGAACTGGTATGCTTTCCCTGACCAAAGGAGGCCCATTCAGTTGTGGTCAGTACAGGACAGTCATCCTTTTTAGTTTTTAAATCTGAATTTCTACCTCTGCCAAGCAATAAACTTTTCCTCCCCAAGGTGGAATCCTTTAATTACAGCAAGGGGTTTGAGTTGTATATAATTTTTTAAATAGTTAACTGTCTTGTCCATTGTAAAAAGAGGGGAAATGGTTCTTCTCATGTAAAGGATGACTTAGATTAGAGCATTGTAGCCTGACAGTTTCACAACTGCCTGTAAATGGAAATATCATGCCAATTTTCATTGTGCTTATCCTCTACTTCACTGGAGTGAAAACACAACAGCTCTAATGCAAATCTAGTGAATTTAACTTTGTCAGAAATGAACTGCAGAGGTTTCCCCCTCCCCCCCCACACACACTGCCATAATATACATTTGCTATTGACATCCCCTACAAATAAAAAGATTTTGGTATACAATAAACAGTTGAGACTCTCTAGAGGGACATTATTCTCATTCAGTAAATCTAATTTCACTAATTCAATAAGCATAATTGTCTTTTCCAGAGCAGTACATTCTTTGTTGTAAATTTTATACCTTTCCAGGTGGCCAGTTTGTGCTAAATGATAACTTGAAATGTCAATGTATTTTCCAACTCTGAGACAGTAAGTTGTAAATATTTAAAGAACAGATGACTTGATTTTTATATCTGTATCTGATTTACTTGATAACAGTCAGTATATTTGCTTCTATACTTTATTTAAATGTGTTTAATACTCTTTCAGTTTGTTCTTCTATGCAAATAGTATGGATTAGAATCACCCCACCTGTAAAGCTCCACACACTAGTGTTCAGGGAAGACATTGTTGCCACGCACAGGCACACAAATAAATTCTAAGCAGAGATATTTATGTGCCTCTCTGTATAAGTAGAATATGCTTTAAATATTTAAACAGTATGGTAAATTAGCTTTGTAGAAAATCCATACTGCATTTAGAAACATGCCTATTTCAGAGTATTGTTTTTACAACATTCTAGGCTTGTCTGTAAATTGCTTTATGATGTGTTACAATATATTAGCACTATTCCTGATGTTAAATTTTCTAGAAAACGAATATTTAATTTCAAACATGAAGTACGATGTTCTTTTTACTCCTTGCAATAAAATCCTAAACTAGCAATAGGTAGAGAGCTCTTTGAAGAGCCAGAAAGTCTTTCTAGCATTTAACAGCATCACAGAGAGAGCAACAAAAAACTAGCAAAGTGACCACAATGTGTTGTGGTGTTTGAGTTAATTCACCACGTCATTGTACTGCAGCATCACAGCACAATATCAGGACATCACAAAATAATTATTTTGTTGCTCTAAGTCAGTCCATTCAGTGCACTCTGACACTTTGACTGCTGATACCTGGGGAGTGAGTGTGGCCATTTCCTCTCTCTCTCTCCTGGGAAGGGAATATTTCTCCTTCCCCCCCACACCACACTACTGGGAGGAGGAATAAGGGATCCTATGGCTCCTATTCTTACTTGCATGGAAGAGGAAGGGGGGAATCATAGCAGGTCCGACACTACTACTGTTTGCATTCATATACCTTTAGCAGCCTCCCCTGCATCAGTAAGTCACCTGCTCTCTTGTTCCAATTCAGCAAAGCACTTATGAAGGTGCTTAACTTTAAGCATCTGGTTAGTTTCATTGAGTGAAATCCTGGTCCCACTGATATCAATAGTATAACTCCCATTGCCTTCAATAGGGGTAGGATTTCACCTATTGACTTCAGTGTGACTATTTATATGCTTGAAGTTAAACCTGTGCCTAGGTGTTTTGATGGATCTGGTTCTCTGTAAGACCTATATGAGCTATTTGTTCTCTTGCCTTTAAGACATCAGCCCAAAGTTAAGGATGAAACTAAAAACTGATCTGTTATTTTAACACTGTTGCCCCTATTTTGACCCAAGCAGTTAGCCACATTTTGTTTCTGTTAAGAGCAGAAATTGATGATGGAGTCAGGTATCTTTGATGCAATCCTGTTTATTTAAAAAAGAAATGTACCAAGTTTTGTTTTCCTGAATTTGGGAGGAACCAAAGAACAAGAGATAGTTTCCTTGATCACAATTCAAGACTCTCTTAGGCAGCAATCCACCCAAAAGCACTTTTTCAAGATTTTCCATGCTCTGTGCACGTTCAACCTGTGCCTGTTGCTTCACTTCTGCCTTCTCTATCTGTTCCTGTGGTGATTCTCCTGCTTCTCCATCTCCCTCTCTCACTCTGCTGTACCAAAACAACCCTCAGTAAAACCCCTCCACCACCATCTGTCTTTGTTTCAGGATGTGACAAATGACTGTGTTTGCGGTAAAGACTGCTGTAGTGTCATAAAGAAACTGTTTCTTGCAGATATCTTAAATGAAGGGCAGTGGTTATACCCACCAGCTTCAATGATGTTTCATGCAGTCCAAAACACTATACATTTCCAAGCACCATTACATACAAGTAGAAGTTAATTAATTCCTTCACAAGAAGAAACCAGTTCTCCCCCACTTCTCCCTCCCCTCAATTTAAGTGACTTATTTATTCATTGCTATTATTTATATTCTCGTACCACCCAGAAGAACCAATGAGAATCAAGGCCCCACCGTACTAAGTGCTGTACAAACATATGTGAAGACACGATCCCTGCACCTAAAGTGCATCAAGTACCTTGCAGAATATATAAGGTAAATCCTTTCCCTAAAATATTTTAAATATAAAAGGACAACACAAATTTTGTAATTGTTCATGTATTTTTGGTAATATAAATTTAACATTATAATGTTGTGTAAAATTTGTGTACTTTGTAAGGACTAGCTTTCTCCCACACCTATGCATATTAGGCAATATACCTTATTCATAAATATTTCCACTTAAATCAATGGGATTTTTGAGGAGGAAGGCCCTGATCCTAAATAGATTTATGCATGTGCTTAACTTACTGCACCAGGAGCAGTACAGTTGATTACAAAATAACTACTTAGAGTCTGTAAACATAAGCACTTGTTTAATTGTTTGCAGAACTGAAGCTTAAAGAGATACTTAACATGAGTCAGAGCATTAGAATCCAGCCCTAAATACACACCAAATGAAAATTAAAATGACAGCAAGCAACAAAGAAGAGAAGAGAAAAATATAATACAATTTTGCTCTTGACATTAATGTAAAAATGTTGCAACTTTTAGTTTAAGTATGTTTGTAACAACTGAATAACTATTGGAAATGGGATGTGTGTTTGATATGTTAATTAGTTTGTTAATGGAGGATATCTGTTAAAAAATATTTGCTTAATGACTTGGAATATTTAAACTAACTGTTGTGTCACTCAGAACATCTGCTAAGGAAAACTCATATTAAAGATGTGATGTCCTTTTGTACTGTAAAGTATAAAGAAAACTATCAAAGAAAGCCTGCCATTAATTGCCAGCTCAGAATGATTTTAGAAAAAGATTCCTCTAATCTGCAGCAATATCTTTTTGATAATCTTCCCTCTAGAAATTTAAATATGCTTTAAAGTAGCACATCACTAACCCCAGCTTCCAATAATATTTATCATAATGTAGAGAAGCATCTGTGGTTCTGAACAAAAACCTGAAAAGTTTAACCCATTTGCTACCATTGGCACATATATGGGTAGCATTTCCAATGGAATAAACATTCAAGTAAATAAATGATAAGACACATCACAAAATGGAATCACATCATATGGCTAGGCACTATTTCTTCTTTTTTAATATAAATACATACATGCATATATTTGGTTGCACTGAACAAGTAGAATTCCTGGATATAAGAAGCACATTGTTTATCACTTAGTTAGCTGTTAGAAATGATGGAAAAAGTCAAACACATAGGATTGTGGTGCAAATTATCATAAAAGTCATTAGTCTAAATCTTTAAATCCTTCCTCAAGCCTTATTTATTCCTTTGACATCTAGAGTAAAATCCTGACACCACTGAAAACTCTGACTTCAGTGGGGCCAGGATTTCACCTTTAGGATTGAAATCAGGATTATAATGCACCTTGAATATTAAAAATGTCCTGCCAAGGGATTGTGTGAACAAGCCCTGCTAATAGTTTTCTACACTTTAGAAAATCCAATCTTGCTGGATAACATCTGCAGATTACTTCTTTTGTGGGCTGCACTAGCCACATCCAGATATTCCATAAACAAAGCCTGAAGTTATTATTTTAGGGTTGCTATTTTATTTACAAAGTCAGAATTTGCTCAAGTTTTCAGCAAATAGTTCACCAATTCAAAGCTGACCTCATCCAAAGCAGAACCTGTGGTTATATGATGATAGTCGTAGTAAGACAAGGGACAGAAGATGTTCTTTCCACTAATCTAGACCAGAGTGGAGAAAAGAGAAGGTGGGAATTGAGGAGGTTCTTCACTTTCCAATGCCCAAACTCAACTGACAGACTGAAGAAGTTATTAAAAGGCAAATCAGTGAGGGGAAATTCTCAGATCAACAGCATAAGAGTAAAAGTGGTTTCACTTATAATTATCTGACATCTTTGATTTAGGCTACAGAGAATGGTTTTTATGCAATTAATATTTCTAGCTCATGCAATAATCTTCACATATACATAGAAATTCAATAAGAATCTATAAGGAAATAATATGTACAGCTTGGAGAAAAAAAAAAGACAAAAAGGAAGGATCTTAGATTTTTGTGTAGCATCTTTCACTGTAGTATCAATGCTGATATTGGGTATAATAAGTCTATGCATATTTGATAGGCAATATCAAGGGAGGGTTTGTTTACAGGAATAGATGAAACAATTCTGAAAGGGGTCCTCTCCACAATTTTCAGAATCCTGTTTATTATTTTTCCTTTTATAAAATATGCCAATTGCAGAGTATGAGGGAAAGACATGGAAGAGTTCAGAAATATCCAGATAATATTTTAAAAGATTTTTGGAGCACACTGCATTGCTGGATCCTACCCAAAACTGGAAATGATGTGATGCAGTGAGAAATATTTTTGCAGTATTTCCAGCTGGGACTGGATGGAGAAATGATTGAAGAGGAAGGATTGAGTGGGCAAAAGGGGAAGGGAAGTGGCATTCCATGTCAAAAATGGTATTACCTCTTTCCAAATCACTGATAACTCTGAGGAAAATGACCTTGAATGCTTATGGAACAGTGTCCTAACATCACAAGATGGAGAATTAGTTCGTGTCTGCTACATACCACCAAATAACTACGGAACAGGATGACTTGCCCTTACTCACCTAGCTATAATATATAGGAGAAAAAAGCTGTGTGATCAAGGGGGACTTCAATTTGAGTGATGTATTCTGGAGGTCTCATGCTGCCAGCATTAAAACATCCTTGGAATATCTAAATATTACAGATTACAGTTTCCTAACTCAAAAAGTGTTGTATCCAACATGGGGGAATCCTATATTAGACCTCATTCTGATGGATACGGAGCTGATCACACAACTGAAAATGAATGGTAGCTTAGGTACAAGTGATCATGACTTGACCACATTCATAATTTGCTAACAGAATAAAGTCCAGACCAATAATATGTATACTTGGTATTTTAAAAGGGCTGATTTAACAAAGCTGAAAACAGTTATTAGCCAATTATCTAGGAGGAAGAATTTAATCAGAAAAATATGAGCAATAATTGTGAATTGTTTCAGAAAACTTTACTAGATGCTGAAAAAAAGCTACAATTGAGAATGAGAGAAGGCTGTATCGTTAAAAACCTGGTTTAGAGGGAATGTGAAGGCAGATGATATAAAAAACTAAAATTTATATATAACAAATGGAAGAAAGGGGAAGTTGAAATATAAATCAGAAGCTAAGAATTGTAGGAAATTGGTAAGTGAAGCAAAGGGACACAAGGAGATATATATAGCCATCAGAGTTAAGAGCATTATGATTTATTATTTTTATGTAAAATTATTTTGGATAAGTTCAATGGCTTGAGTTATACAGGAGGTCAGACTAGATGATCTCAATGGTCTGTTCTGGCCTTGAAATCTATGAAGCCTATTTTTATTACAGCTACATGCCAGATTTTGGGCTTATGAGACCTGAGTTTCACCTTATCTTACCTCAACCAAATCCATAGCTAAAACTTACAATGTTTCATTTTTCATGAATTAATTACAGAGATTGATCTAATATAACAAGGCAGAATGGCTTGAAACTGAGGTAGGAAAAATACAGGCTCATTGTTAGCAAAAATATATTAACACTACTAGCGATTGGGAAACAAAGTGGTCTGCCTAAGTCTCTGTCAGAGTTGACTAAGAGGAAGCTGTATAAAACATGTCGGGGTCAGAGTAGTTCGCAACATTAATGTAGCGTAAGTGTTGAAAATTGCTATCTGCTTGGGAAATGAGAAAAAGCACCTACCATGTGTTTCAATTTGCCAGTATGAAAGCTGTATATGATTTTCTTTTTTCCACCAGCTCATTCCCCCTCTTTTGGTCTATTGTTTTCCATTTGTATTGTTCTACCACCTTTCCTTGTGTCCCCTTTCCTTCTATGAGTAGCAGCATTTCCTTTCTAATCATTCTTTATCTTTTTCCTCTATTATTCAGCCCATTATACTTTTTGGTATGATACTGTCTGTTCTCCTTTATTGCCTTTATTCTACTCACTCTGATCCCTTTGCTTCTCCATGTATTCAGCTGTCTCTAAGCTTCTCCTCATTACTCTTTCCCTTCTCTCAAGATCCAACCCAGTCTGTTTCCCTTCAGAAGCCTCCTTTTTTCATCTTCCTTCCATGCCCCTCCTTCCCTTAGGGAGGCTGCTGTTAAGGTTGAGGGGATGAGTCTATTCTTCTGTCCCTGTGTGCACCAGCAGCCTTAGACTTCACTGATTCCTTCAATGAGATATCTGCTTTTGTGGCTGCAAAAAGAGGCAGATTGGCTGTAGGAAAGCCAACTGGTGGGAAGGTAGCAGCTTGCAGCACACCTAGCAAGACAAACAGAAATCAGCATGGTTCCCGTCCAGCCAGGAATCAATCAGCAGTCAGGTTCCCCCCAAAAAGCCAAGGTAACACAGCCATGAGTTCATAGTCCTAAATGGATGGCTATCAGAATGTGACTGAACATACAATCACTTTTAGGAAAAAAGTCCTGAAAGAAACATTCAGTCTTAAGCAATTGATTTACAACATGAAGGCCATCATCATCATTTGTATTGCAGTAGTGCCCAAAATATGCCAGGCACATTCCAACACAGGAACACATTACAAAGAGGACAAGGAAACTTGCTTCATGAACCTGAAGGTCTGCCAGCCTATCATCTAGGATACCGCGAAGCAGTTGTTGAACCAGCCCTCAGTTAGATACCACTGCACAATTATGCAATCCACACAGACAGCCCTAAAATATATTTCCTCTTTATATTATGTACATGAAATTCAGTACGTTTCAAAATATACACACTCCTTCCTACATTCTGATGATCTGTATACAATTAAATATTGCGTTAGTAGGAGTCAAAGAAGTTTAAAAATAAACATTGCAGCTGTCATATGTAACTTCTGAGTCTAGAGGACAGAACTATATGAGAAAATAAATCATGGATAAAAGCAGTAGAGTAAAATATATATAATTGTTATTCACCGTACATAAGCAGTAGGCATATACATTTCTGTAAATATGATTGATGCAAGCTCCCTCCACATGTACTCCATTATATGTGGAATAAAATGCTTTTTTGAGTAAAATATTGAATATGTAGCTGTATGAACAAAAAATGTCCCCTTCAAAAGATCAAATGGTAAAATAGATGCAATTCTGATTTAAACTGAATCCATGTTAAAGTTCATAGCACAAATATATAAAAGAGTAGAAAACAAATTGTCACTTTGTCACATAAGACAAAGAAATTATACAAACCCCTGTTATGGGTCTCTCACCTTTCTGGTGTCAGGATGTAGGTATGCCCAGTTTCCCTGCTCTGGTACAGTCTTCCCCTGCTGCTTGGGTAGTTTGTTCCTCAGATTTCCTGTGGCAGGTTAGGTAATTTGGATGTGATTTAGCTTTCCAGACAAACCACAGAGTCCTCCCCTTTCAGGGTATCAGAACTCCAAGAAAACAATGCACAGTCCTCCTCCTGGGATCTTTAATCCTCTGCCTTGATGCAAGGGAGTGAAGAATGAGCTTTCTTCCTTCTCTGGAAACCATCAGCCTGGGATCCCAAAAAAATACTTAGGTGCCAGCTTAGGTCTCCAGCCCACACCATGTTATTTGTTCCAGGCCATTTGCATTCATCTACCTGTCTGCCTCACAGGCCTTCAAAATCCTCACTCTTTAATACAGAGCTCACTGAACAGTCCAGCAAATTAAACCAGACATGACCCCCACCTCCCACACTTGACTTCCTGCACAATATGCCTCCTTCTTAGCAGCTTCCCTGGCTTCCCTCAAGCAGCTCCCTTCCAAGCTCCTTCCCTATTTCTCTCTCAGCAGAGAACTACTCACACCATGTCTTGAATCATGCCTGGTTAACCCCCATTCTGAGGGAAGACTTCTCATTATATTCCCTTGAACTACTTCCCAGCATGTCTTGCTGTAGCCTACAATTCCCCGTGTCACTCTGGAAACTACACCTCACAATATTTTGTACTCAGCTGGAAATAGCTCCAGGCTTAGTAAATAGTGTCTCTCTAAGACCCAGCATCCTGTTACAGACTCAAGAAATGGGGTTTCATGTGGGCAGGAACAGGGTCCTTGTGGTCTCTCATTCTTGTTCCTAGTGGACAAGCATCCAATATCATAAAACCCATCATCACCATTAGCACCACTGTAATAATTTTAATTAGCGATTTTCCCACAGTGCTTTCCAGCCCAATGTCATAAAGCAATTTACAACAATGGTAAACCTACATTTTCAGTAATGACTAGTTACTTTACTGAGCCTTTTGAAAAAGAGGCTTTTTTAAGATGTCTCAAACTGGGCAACCAAAAAAAGGTACCTAAAACCATTAGTCACTTTAGACCACAGTTTAATGCCAAGATTTTCAAAAGTATCCAATCAATTCTGTGCGCCTCTGTATTTTGGCATCCATTTTGAGACATCTCAGGACTGATATTCAGAGGTGCTGAGCAACCTCAGCTCCCCTTACTTCAAGAAAGTAAGCAAGCACTCTATTCACCTACCATAAATATAGTACATAAGAAAGAGTAGGGAGGGAAAGTGCTGATTCATTTTTCAAAATGAAACAAAATTTCTATGCCATACATCACAGGTACAGTGATCTATTCCTCAGACATTTATAAATCAACATTTCTCCATGACTGGGAAATATATTATGCATGCCAAAAAGGTAAGGTATTGGACCACCACATGAGATTCTGAATTTAAGCCTCAATCTTAGCACCTCAACTACGGACTTGCAGCAAAACAAAAGAAGTGGACTCGGGAAGCAAGGAAGTTGTATTTCACTGTGCAATCTCTTCAGTAGATTCAACAGAACAATGACCATCTTCTTCTCAGGAGGTGTATCCAACTCCCTAGGCTTCTATCCTTGACTAGGATTAGTAGCAAAGGAAAAGGCTTTTGAGAATGAAGGGAATAAAGGGAAATATAGGTGGTGCATGGGACAGTGAGGCAGTTATGCAGAAACGTCCAGGAAATTAAAAGATGTGTCAGATTGAGACAATTCTTATTCAAAGCCAATAAAACTTAAAAATACTAGCCCATGGTACAAAGATATAGGATATCTTTTTCTGATTGCAGAACTCATTTGGTGACAGATTGATAGGGTTTAAAAATGAGTATTAATGTCAGATTTAATAAAGCTATATTTTAGCCAAGATCTCAGAGCACATTTAGTGACTTCAAAATACAAGACGCGGTCCAATAGTTCTGTTTCTTTTTGTAATAAGTTTATTTGAATCATACTGCAAACAAAATGTTCAGAACGTTTTTACTGAGGCATAAAATTGTCAGAGCTATGGATAATTAAATTTTATTTACAAATCAAAAAGTATCAAGATTTGTATCTAATCAGAATTAATCAATTTTCAGTATCTTTCTGTTTACAAGAGGTAATAAGCTTGGTGAGCTCATAGTTATTGTTAGCTATTGTATAGTTAGTGCCTCCGAGCTCCAACCAAGATGAGGATCCCATTGTGCTAGGAACTGCATGGACATATAGTAAGAGACAGTCCCTGCCCATAATAGTTTACAGTCTTAAACAGACAAAGGGTAAGGGAAAAGGGAAGGATGACTATCTCCACTGTGGGTTTGTTAGGCTCACATAGGATATTTTGGGGAGAAATTTTAGTCTCTGCTCAGGACAGATATTATATATAGCGATTTCATGTTTCACAACTACAAAAGTAGTATAACATGACTGGAAACAAATCAGATCTGGTTTGAGATGCACTGGTGGTAAAGCTACATAAAGAAACTTCCAAGATGTCCTCCTGTACTGTGCATATTTGAAACCATTGCTGTTCCTCATCTTTAGAAGCCTCAAGTTCTCTTAGGATATTAAAAAGTGACTAACCTTAATTAATTCAGACATTTTAGAGAGCCAATATATAGCAGATGCAGTGAGACTCTTGAAAAGGATGCAAAATTGTTAAACCAGAAAAATCGACAGGGAACCAGATCAATAGCTCACGGTATATGATAGTTCAGCCTAATAGGCTTTATTAATGATTCTTCTGGGAATTTAGAAATATGCTTTTAAATTTTTAACTGTCAAAACAGAGTGAAGTGCAGAGGGTTTAGTTGCAGGTAATAAGAATCCTCTACTGATCCAATCTGTTAAGAACTATCTAGTTTTTAATTATTTTAAAAGTATGTTGATATATTTGTCTGTCCTAAATCCCTGCACATTATCACATGCCCTGTCCATTGCTGGTGCAAAGCTTTGGAAAGGTAATACAATAGCGTCAGATGAAACGTCCTGTTGAGATTGTCTAATATGAGACCCACAATCAGTACTAAATCTGCAAAAAAGAGAACTTGGGCACATTTTGCATGTCACAAATGCGTTATTTGAAAATGTTCCCTTGGAGTTTTGGCCTATTGACTATCATATAAAAAGTGCTCCGAACTAAAT
The DNA here is from genome assembly GCF_026122565.2 of Emydura macquarii macquarii. Taxonomy (NCBI): domain Eukaryota; kingdom Metazoa; phylum Chordata; order Testudines; family Chelidae; genus Emydura; species Emydura macquarii. The sequence goes on along the minus strand of NW_027131527.1, from coordinate 16,520,766 downwards.
CCTTGCTGGCCAGTGACTCAGGCTATGGCTACACTGATGGTGGCAAAGTCGCCGCTGTCAGATCAATCTCTCTGGATCGACTGAGTGGTCAGTGAAGACCCATTCAGTCGATCCAGAAATCGACGTACTAAGATCATCTTCACAAGTGGCATAGCGCTGCGTCGACGGGAACACGGTTCCTGTCTGCGCAATGCAGTGAAGACAGCATGCTGAAGAGGAGCAGAGAAGTCAACGGGAGTTTCGCAAGTTTTTTGCGTAGCTTGTGTAACTTCTGTCGACTGCCGCCGAATCTCGGAGGTAAGTGTAGACAGGGTCTCAGCCACATATCATTAAACTTATGGAGGGAATTCCTTCATGTGTATTATTAGATACCAAGTGGAGATGGGATTTGTAAAATTTGCCTATTGATGTAAAGATTTGAAAATGGATTTGGTCAGTGAAGATGTTGGGGCAAAGGGTAGCGGGTTCTTAATATAAGCATGGCAAAGACATAGTGATGAACAGCATAGATTTGAATCATTTTAATAGAGCACGCCTCATACAAGGTCAGATTCTCTTGACCTGGCCTTTGTGGTTATGTCTACACTTCAAAGGAAAACCCGTGGCATTGAGTCTCAAAGCCTGGGCCAATTGATAGGCTTTCAGGGCTCTGGCTCTTGGACTCAAAATAGCAATGTAGACATTCCCACTCAGACTGGAGTCTTGGTACCAAGACCCTTCCACCTTGCAAGGTTTCAGACCTCAGGCTCCAGCCTAAGGAGAAATGTTTACACTGCTGTTTTTAACCCTAAAAGCCCAAATCAGTTGACATGGGCTCTGAGACTTGGGTTTTTTCTGGGAAGTGTAGACATACCCTTCATGCTGCTCCAGAAGCACGAATGGGTCAGAAAGTCTCCTGAACTCACCAAAAGAAGATTCCCCTGGTATTGGGGAGTTCCAGCTAGCATGGGTAGCTCCTATGGAAACAAACCCCTAGCAAATTGCACTCCAGCTATTGTCAGCTGTGTAGTGGCAGCTGCGTAAAGCCACTTGGCTGCTCTAAATTATGCCAGGCTAGCATAAAATTAGTCCCAAAAGCAAAAAGATTTAAGTAGTTTATTTTTAGTTTCCAGCATCCAGCCGGTAATGGGCACAGCTGAATGGGCATAGACTGGACCTTCTGGATAAAGTAAATGGGAGAATGTCTTCTATCATGTTATCAAAGGCTTAGTCTAAACTAGCATTTAAAGGTGTAATTTTAGCACGTTAAATAACATGGGCTAACATGTTTTAATAGTCTAATGTGGGCAAGGCAAAAAGCCTTTAACACATGCTGAGCTGATTGAGTCAAAGCCTAGACTGCCCCATGCTAACATCACACTTTTAAAAACCCTATTCTGGACCAGGCTTAAGTTACATAATACATGGAGTGACAGTCAAAATGAAATTGTTCGATAGTTAACAGTTTATCTGGTAAAAACCAGCACATTTCATTAGCTGTTTAGAATTTTTTGCCTTGAAATGGTACATTGTAAGCGTCTACACAAGAATGCAGCAGAAAGAACTAGAAGATGGGCTCTCAAATACCATCATAACTGCTTATTATAGTGCTTTTAGCTACTTTTGTGCTTTTAGCTACTTAGATTATATACAGATAATAATTGGTGTGAGTAGTAAGTCTAATTTTTAGACTCAAGCATCATTTGGCAATAAAGTAGCTACATGCAGTAATTTCTATCAAAAATACTTCATCATAAAATAAATTAGCAAAGTGCATACTTGTCAGACAACGATTTGTCTTCTCAGTTTTGTATAAGCAGGATTCTAATATAATCTTTTTATATGGTTTTTGGGGGCTGGAGTGTGATAGCTTTATGAAACATGGCAGGATGTGACATTGTAAAATTTCCTCCAACTGTTGCCAAGTCTTAGGAGTTTTAACAATTGATCTTTTTTATAATGTTACTGATAGAGAGCATAGAATTTAAGATACAAGTGCAGATTTCACTATACAACTAAGAACCACCTCCAGGCGAGCTGGTTCTTAGTTGTACAATGAAATCTACACTTAAAGAATCCTCAAAGTCACCAGCACAATTTGGACTGACATCTAGCTAAAGACGGTCCTTGCTAGGTAACAGATTCTTACCTCAATAACCCTATTGAGGTAAATATTATTAAATTTAAATTCTGGTTAAAAATATGTTACATAACAGATGCTATGGTCAGCAACAGTCAGAGATTTAGTTAATATATTTTAAGTTCAGAAGATCCATCATCATCTGGTTTGATTTCTTGCATAGCTCAAACCATAGGACCTTACCTACTACTTACTGTATCAACACCGAAACTCTTATTTGAGCTATAGCAGATCTTTTAGAAAGATGGACAGTCTGGATTTAAAGACTTTAAATGCTAGATAATCTACCATGTCCCTAGGTAAATTATTTTAATGATTAATTACCATTACTGTAACATATTTCCTCTTTATTTCTAATCTGAATTTGTCTAGCTTCAGTTTCTAGCCATTAGCTGCTTTTGTCTCCTAGATTAAAAAGTCATCTTCTATCATAAATCTTTTTCCCCAATAGTTACCTGTAGACCATGATCAATTCACCTCTCAACATTGTCTTGGATAAAGTTTGGATTAAAGTTCTTAAGTCTCTCACTATAAGGCATGTTGTCCAGACCTTGAATCATTCTTGAAGCACTTTTCTGAGCCCTTCCCAATTTATCAGTATCTCTTTTGAAGTATGGACCCAAAAATTGGACATAGTATATACAGTATTCCACCACTGGCCTCCCTCATTCCATACACAAGTTACCACCTCCCTATACCTATCGGATATTCCCTTGCCTAAACATACAAAGATTAGGTTAGCCATTGTAGCTAAAGCATTGGACTGAGAGCTCGTGTCAGTTGGTTATCTGCCATGACTCTTAAATCTTTTTGGTGTCATTGCATTATAAGATACAGCCCCAATCATGTGTGACCTACATTCTTTCCTCCTAGATGTATAATCTTGCATTTGGCTGTACTGAAATGCTTGTTGTTTAAATGAGTCCACCACACTAAACAATAGATATAAGTCTGTATAACTGACCAGCTTTTATCATAATTTACAGCTGCACACCGATTTTTATGTCATCTGTAAATTTATCGGCAATGATTTTATATTTTCTTCCATACCAATGATAAATATAGTGAATAGCATGCTGTTTAGAACAGTTCCCTGTGGGAATCTAATAGACATACCCCTTAGAAATTATTCTTGATTTATAATTAGTTTTTAAGATTTATCATTTTACCTATATTTAATACATTTAACATGGGCTACATTGATTTTGTATAGTGCTTGCTTTTTTCTTTCTTTCTTTCCTTTTTTTTTTTAAGCAGACTGTCATATGGGCCTGAGTCAAATGACTTACAAAAGTCTAAGCATATTATGTCAAGACATTTACCTTTATCAACCAAACATGATATCACACCCTGCTATGACAATGAAGATTTTGGATTTGAAAATAACATCCATTGTATTAAATTGTATCATTCATTGAGATTTACAATTAGAGTTTGACCAATAACTGACACACACCAATTTTTAAGGTAAGTATGTGCATTCTACACACACATTGTCCCAGTTTTTCCCAATCAATAGATCAAAGGCTTTAATTTGCCTATTTTAACGAAAGATGCCTCAGATTCTTTGCTGAATCACCTTTACTGAAGGTGTAACATGAAGAACTTGCATTTCAGTGACATTTCCGGTATGGAATGATGTATATCATTATTTGCCATTAACTATTAAAATATAGCAAAGTCCATACACTTTATTGTACACTTGCGGCAAACAACTTAGGATCCTACAATAAAAAGATGATTCAGTTTCCATCCATGTGACATTAGCTCATGACAGCCTTCTGGTAACTATGACTTTCCTTCAAAATAAAATAAAAAGAGGCAAATGGAAGAGCTATTTATAACAAACATTTTTTTTAAATCGATGCAAGAAGCATTAAGAAAATGGATTGTTCCAAATTCACAGAGGTTATCATCATGATCTTTAAAAACGATTATTTGAAATGGTTTTACATTTGGCATATACTGAAAGAAGCTTTTCTTCAAACTAACTTGTAGACATTAAAGATAAATTGCCTGGTGCAGAGCCCATTGAAATTAATAGAAAGACTCACTCTGTACACAGGGTTTTGGAATGGGCACAAAATGTATCATATGAAACTTTGCCCACTGAAACTCTTCAAGAAATACTCCCGTCATTTATTTAATACTTCTCAAATCCTTGTGACACATCGTGTGCAGCAGAAAGGGTGGAAATTAACCTCTGGAATTAAGCTTAGTATACATGATTGATATTTTTGAGGGCAGATGTTATGACCCATCGGGGTCAAATGCAGATGCACAGGAGCAGGCATGCTTCAACCCTTCACCTAGCAGCCTGCAGACAATTGCTTACCTGGGACTCATGAAGCCTAGGCCCAGTCTGATAAAGTAAGGTCCAACTGGCGGTGTCTCAGAGTGGCTGATTGATTCATTGGCCCTACTTAAGACAGCAGCAGGAACAGGAAGTGTTCGAACAACTTGGCTCCTCCCTGCTACTGATTTCCCCGGCTTGATTTCCTGGCATGGACCAAATTCATACTTGGTGAGTAATCCATTGCCTTTGGTGAACTCACTTCTGGAATGGATTTGACTCCATGGGCCAACCTCAGAGGCAATGTAAATGGTGGTGCAAGTTGTGCAAGTTACACTAGAAAGTGGTGTAACTTCTAGGTTTGACATGGTATAAAGGCAGAGCTGTAGCAGGACAGCAATTTACAAGAGGTCCAAATTTCTGAAGCCAAAAAGTTCAGGAAACTTTCCTCCTTTTCTTTACAATCTTTCATTGATTGCTTTTCCTGCTACTGACCATCTTTCTACCATCTCAGCCTGGAAGTTATCCCAATGTGAAGACAATAGGATATATTTTATCTTAATATCTGTCCTTTTATAATCCAGTCTTTTAGATCTGAGGCTACACATCTGGTCTGGGATCTGTCCAGGTTTCAGAGAAGTATCTTAAATAGAGTGTATATAATAAATTTACATCTTTAAATGGTAAGACCATCTTCATATGCTTATATACTTAAAGCATGAAGAATTCAGAGATACATCCCATTAGAGAAGTATCGGTGAAGTTACTGTTCTTACAAATCTGTATCACTTATAATATGGAAATAATTTGAAGTCAGAAACTGGCTCACCTACAAAACTGTAGTAAGAGTCAGCCTCCAACTCCCAGTTCATCATTTTAAAACCCTCCACTCACCTTTTGTACTTCCTCCACTGAAGCAGGAGGAAATATTTCAAAAAGACCTTTATAAATTACCCTAAGATTGAGTTAATAAAATATCACAATCCTTCCATCAGTTCATAACAGTGCACGGATTGCCAATACAGGTGCACAGCAGGAATTTAATGGATGCCGAAACAAAATTATTATTCTAATGATGATTACTTTGCTGATATGCCTGTTAACAAAATGAATGTTTAGAGAAGCTGATGGTGCTTGAGATTTGTTATTTTACTGTTATCAGAATTGCTGGGTTGTGGAGCATTTGCCACTATTGCTCTCACTTAGATACCAGACACCCCAACTTTAAATTAATGTGCAAAAAAATGAAGTAATATAAGTATGAGATCATGACTGGAGAGGGACCTCAACTTGTTTCTAACATTATGCAATCAATGAATTATTTAGAGGATTTTTAGACCCACCTCCCAGAAAAGCTCTTCACTCATTTCCAGAATCAAAACTGAACCAAAACTTTTCTGGTGTTTCAAAACAGTTCTGCATTTTTTTTAAATTTCCACTTTTAGAACAAAAAGTGATAAGATATCAATGGCTATTTTTGAGATTTTTGACTGGGACTGGAAGCAAAAATCTTTTAACATCTCACTGAAAAGGTTCTTCCCCTGAGACTTCCAGATCTTTCTTTGCAAACTCAGGAGGTCAAGATGAGCAGCAGCATTTCTGAACAGCTATCACTACCAAACCAAACCTTTAGATTCACCTGCCACTAAAACAGTTATTGCTGTTGTTAATGTAGCTGCATTATAGCACTTGTTTTGGTACAATATATTGGAATAGTGGGGGGTATTTTACACAGACATGCCCACACTCTTATTGTAGGTATGCAGAATGAGCTGCAGAGTGATTTTCAGAATCAGCAGTACCAACAGTTGTCACACACTGGTACTGGAGATACTACTCAAGGTATCAGAAATAATTGCCATGAGCATTGACAAATACTGTCTTTTTAAATGACACTATAGATGTGTAAATTATAGGTATGCATATATTTAATATGGCACACACATACACGAAGTGTCGAGTTCATTTGAAGGAAGTAAAGATATAAAATTAAAGCTCTAAACAGACACTTGAGATATATCTTGTGTGGAACCCATTGTCTTCTAAAGGACTCTATCTATGCAGTTCCGGTTCCAGAATTGAGGCATGCATTTCAATTTAGGAGCACACCACATCAAATATATCCTCAGAAAGTCTCCAGATAAATGTGATTGCACAGAATATGATGGAAGTGTTTTGCCTATAGCACAATATATCCACAGTAAATCATCTTTAGATTTTTTCCCCAATAGTATCTAAACAAACCAATCACCTTTAATCTTGAAAGACCAAAGAAAACTAATTATGGGACTATTAAATGACACAAGAAAAGTGAGGTGTTTGAAATGAGACCTTTAAATGCTTCCTCTTCTAAATATATATGTCTGCTGACTTCCTGGAGTGCTTCATTCCTCTGTAAGTGCCCTTGTAGAGGATCCCTCTGAAGTCTTAAGAGCCCTTAGTGCCATCATCACTTCATTCTTCTCTTCTTACCCCGCTGCCTGGATTAATGCAGCTTCAACAGTCACATGCTTGAAGTAAATGCCATCTTTCAATTCCATCTGATTTGAAGTTCAGGAGTCTGCTCTCCTCTTGTTCCTACCACTGTATCACAATTTCATGATTTTAAGTATAAAAGCTGCTCTTTTATTTTAAATGTATATGTCAGTTTATGAATCAGGTAAAATAAGCCAGGCATTAGTAGGTATGTAGGCATTAGTAATATGTTAAACATGAATTAGCTAGACTGGTATTTTTCTTTGGTGGGATTAAAAGGCCTGATAGGAATATTGCACAGTGACCTCCTGGAAATGGTAGTTCAGACCAACATGAGGAATGACTGCCTACACTCAGGTTTGAACGAAGCCTCTCCTGCTCCCAGTCCCTCTCTTTACTATCCTCTCTCTTCATCTTTCTCCCAAGCAAACAGTCATTCCATCTGCAGTGACTCATCCTCCCTCCTCATTCAGTTCTGCCTGCTCTCAAACACTCATCATTCTCCATTTCAATTTCCCTCCTCATCCTCCCAAACTGTTTTTCTCAATGTTATTATGGAGAGAGAGAGAGAGAGAGAGCGCAAGCACACAAAGGGCAGAGACCCCCCCCCCCCAAAAAAAAGGCAGCGAAAAAGGGGGAGGGCAGAGGAAATATTAGGAGGAGTGTCACTTGAGCCCACATGGCAGCAGCACAAGAAGGGCCTGGAGGAAGTGGCTCCCCATAGGGTCTCTCCCCCTTTACTCCAATGCTGACAGTTCAGAGGGCAACTCAGCTATGTAGCAGGTGCCTAATTGGGTCAGGCCCCATATTTGCACTTCTTATTTAGTTTATTACGCTGGCCTGTGAAGAACCATAGAATTATCTAATCCATTACCGTAAAAATATCCACAGGTGCTCAAGGCAAGGACAGGCTCTAGGAAGGTCAACATAATAAGCAGGCACGCAATGTTTTTCAGGTTTTGTCTGTTACACATACAAGTTGTGACTGGCTATTCATCTTAACAGCAATTTATCCTTCTCATGTTTATTGATTTAAAAAGTTACACTATTCAAATATGACTTTGTTGCTGACCTTGGGAGTTTACTCGTGGCTGCCAAAATGCCATATTGTCACCCACAGCTGATTTGTCATAATCGTGTACATGACTTTTGCCTTTAACCCTCATTGCTGAGATGTGCCATACACTCACAAATTTGATTAGTTTGGCTCCACACACCAACAGGTGCCCAGTGAGACTCCCTTCCTGCTTTACTTCCAGGTAACTATTTCTATAAACTAATACTGTCTTGAAATAAATGAAATTGCCTATAGTGTGAGTGATCTTTTATCTACTAAGAATGTAATGCTTTTATTGGAATAGTTGAGTGAGAGAGCACTCTATCTCATGAATCTGAAAACAGAGATTAGATTTGTTGCCTATAGATTAAACCTCTTTATAATTAACCTTTCAATTAACCTCACATCCCTCCTTTGCAAAAGGCCATAAATACAATTGATACTACACTGCATCTTCACCACAGAAATAGCTTTAGTAAGATAAAAATATGATGTATGGGCATAATCTACAGAGAAGTACATTAACTATAGTTCTAAACAGTGCCATTAGTCACTAGGTTCACCAGAGAAGGCACAGTTTTGTGACAAGAAAAAGCAATAAAATTGAATCAAATAGGGTTACCATTTGTTTATCGATATAATATATAGGAACATAGTTAAATTCTTTTGCTAGATATCTTACTAACGCTCATTCCCATATAGGGAACACCTGCAGTGTTCGGTGATGTTACCAAGATTCATTCAGGAGATTCACAAAAATGCTGTGTTAAAAATTATGCCATTAAGACTTCAAAAAATGCCTCATAGCAAGAGTTAATAGACATGTAATGGCTATAAATTGATGCTCCAAATGAGATCCTTGTCTCACTGCTCTGAGGAGTTTTGCTATGCAGAAAATGTGTGTGTTTTCCACTGTGTTGAAAGACAGGGACTCTTCCCTCTCTTGGGCAAAACTTGCCTTTTCATTTTGTCCCATATCCCATTTCCATTTGAGAGAAATGTTTTCCACCAATGAAAAAATGATTCTCAAATACATATTTGATGAAGAGTATGAATTATTTCAAAACACTAAAGAAGTTGATTTAAATCTGCCACTTATGAGCTATTTAATTTAATTGGACTGATTTTCATTTGCTTGTTTTTTGCTTTGTAATAGTGACTTTTTTTTTTAGGGTGTGCCATTGAACTACTAGGTGGTTGTGAGCTGCTGTTGAAAAGTTTAGAAATTACTTTACTGTAATGGTCTGTCATGAGGCAATAGCATTTGCAGTAGGTATGGGCAAACTGGTTTGGATTAAATAAGAACTGATCACCACCTCTGGCCAAAACACTAACAAATCAATGAAGTTTGAAAAGATTTAGGGAAATATTTTGTATATGCCCCTCTACTTTCAGAACTGGAAGTAGAAATATCAAAAACTGCAAGGATAGCCAGCCTCATTTCTGATTCAGAACTAGGAAATACCAGACACTGCCCATGAATGAATTTTCAGCCCACTTTTTAGGCAGATAAAGTTAATAAAGAATTTGAATCTGCAGAAGAACTTAGATATTTCACCAAACTTCATGGAAATGTCACTCCTTCAAAAGGTTCTTGTATTACCCTCTTGAGGGTGTAGTAGTTGAAAGCACTACTTTTTATTTTCCCATGTGATTATTCATTCAAAATGAAAATTTCTACTTTTGCCCAGCTTGAGATTTGAATGATAAATGAGCAAAATTGTTGCAAACTAGAGACACTTTTACGGATTTATGTGCAGTATAGAAAACTGCATTTCAGATTTGTTTTATAACCAGCAGGAACACTTCAGTTGCGTGTCTTTGTAGCAGAGCTGTAGCCTATGGTGCAGATTTTGTAAAAGACAGCATGTGTCAATCTCTATATTCTAGGAATCCAGGAATTTGGTGACACTATTGGGCAGGTGTGTCCAGTTTCTTTAAGAATACAGTTGCTTCCTCTCTCCATCTGCATTTGTTTGAGGGATGAAATGGTGCAATTCATTATATTTTATTTTTGGCTGTGGCATTCTTGTTCTACAGGGTCCACTGGTTTGGCAGGAATAGCTCTAACCCCAACTGGCAGGCTTCCCATACTCCTGCAAGGGCTATTTGGTTTGTAAAATGATTGAGCATGAATCACAGGTCAAAGTTAGAGCTGGACAAATGACTGATTTTTCAGCTTGTTGGCAGTTCCAAAAAATTGAAAAAATATTTCAGTTTGGATCAAAACATATGTGATAATCCCAAAATATGTTGGTGAATCGTAAGAGTCCATTTCAGGTCACACAAAACACATTGTTCTGTGCAAACCCTTTTGTTTCTGGGCCCCTCAAAGGGCTAAATTCACAGCAGAAGAGGAATGGTAATGCTCACTTTATAACTTCTAGCCCAGAGGTTAAAGCACTCACCTGGGATGTGGGAAATCAGAGACTGAATCCCTGTTCTGGAATAAGGATTTGAACTCAGGTCTCCCTCTTCTCTGGTAAGTTCCCTGGGCTAGAAGTTAGAAGGTAAGCATAACCATTCCTCCTTTGTTGTGAATCTAGTCCTTTAAAATACCCAGAAACAAAATATGTTTTGTGTGACCTAAAATGGACTCTTATCACAACACATTTTGGGATTATCAGATTTGTTTTCATCCAAATTGAAATATTTTGAAATAAACTATTCTATGGTAGGGCTCTCTCTGTTTCTCAGACAGAAGCTGTTCCACTTTGTTTACATAATTAAATGTTCACTGGAACAGGCATATATACTTATGTCCCCCCATCCTCCTTACCCCCAGGTGAGTGCCACTAGCATATTAGAGTCATTCTCATTCTCTCTCTGGAACAATGACTACTATTCAAGTATTTTATACAAAGTACAACAGTTTCAACAGGAACCATTTTCAAATTTCCACTGGAGGGATTGCTAATGGTGTGGCAGACTCTCAGCCTATGATTGCAAACAGACATGTAATAGTGTTGAATGTTTTCGGATTTCAGAAGTAAGAGCTTTCCTTTCAGCTATAGAAAAACAACATTAAATATTGTCAGAAGAAAAAGAAACCTAACAGTCTTTTACATATACACATCTCCCTTTGAGCAACGTTAGCTAAATCATGAGATGTCATTCAGCATTCACATTTTTCCTGTTCAGTAGATTTGTAGCTAATTTTAGGGATTTTTTTTTTAAATTCACATAGAAAAATACCTGATTGAACAGGACGGATGTCACTTAAACAGGATTACAGGGTTACTGCTGCCTAGCAATAGTATTGCTGTGTCCCCCAGTAGCAGCAGGGCTCTGACTCTGAGAAGAAGCAGTATCTCTGGCTTTCCAGGCATTCCTCATTTTCCAGGAGGCCTCCAATATCATGCTGTCACATTTTGTACATGCAAGCCCTACATTTCTTCACTGAAGCAGAAAATTCGGTGTGTGCAAATTGGATGGGGCTCCGCATAGCGCTGCTCTCTGCCTATGTCTCAGCCACTATCTCTTACCAGACCACCTCACCCTCCTCACTATTCAAATGGTGTTACTTTCTGCATTTCATTTTTCCACTCCAATTTCTTTGCCTTCTTCCATACTATACTTCTTACTGACCTTCCAGTACCTGTATAGCAGGCTCCCTCTCTCTCATCATTCAAACTCACCTCTTTTGTATGTCCGACATATGCCAGCATATTTTTATATTACACTGTTATCCTCCCTTTCATCACTGTGCTTTCACACTCCAATTAGAAAATTGCCCATCCTCCCTTAACCAGCGCTATAAGTTAAGTTATTTTATCCATTGGGTTTCCCAGAATGTTTTATCTAATCTCTGTTTCAAAATGTAAGCTCCTTGGAGCGGTGTCTTTTTTCCTGTTTTGTATTGAGTCAAATGCATTACTGCGGCTCAACAGACAAAATAGACCACACTTGTTTGTACCTGCCACTTAATGTCCTAGAAGTCCAAAGAGAAAGCTGCCTACATTGTACATACTTTTTTGTGTGGCAATTCACATTTATTTTTGCTTGTGCTTTGTATTGAATAAGATTACTAGACTAATGCTGCTTTAAACAGCAGCTCTGTGTTCAAGGTCAAACAGCAAGGAATAGTTCTATTTAAAATGAACTCCAGGGACCACAGCAGAAATATATTATAGAAATACAGAGCTGACCCAGAGTGATACTTCAGTGAAAAAATAAATGAATTTGTCTCAACTTTAGACAAACAAGATAAGAACTCTTTCCTTGTTTGTGACCAAATGAAAGGGAAAGGGGGATTAGGGTTACAGAGCTTATATTACCATATTGCATTACCAGTGAGTTGCTGACCTCAACATTTCTAGATGTTTTTCTTTCAAACTTATTCTGATCTTCTCCTAATCCAATTGCTTCTGAAGCAGGATATTTCTGTATGAAGGAATTTCTCAGAAAAAAAATAGAACCCCAACAAGCTGTTATCCGATAGTTAAAAAGAACTGCTTCCTATGCTTTTTAGCTATTTTTGCCCTTATGAACTTTTCAAGAAGCCCATTATTTATTTAGTTAGTTAGTTTTGTTGTTTAGGTCACAGAGATTTTGATCATATGATTTGATGAGATTTTGAATCGTGCTTTTCTGTTACACTGGATCTACTGTTACGGTATTTTATCTTCATCCTCTATGAACTACTGTCTCTAAGTTCAAATCAGTACAGAACATTTACAGTGAGTATTGACACATTCCTGAGAATGTTATTATATCACTTCCCTCCTGTCTTTCACATTGGCTTCCAGTATAAAGCATCATTAATTTTAGAATTCTGCTTTGTCCTTAAGCTTTTAGAGGACTTATTCTTTTCTAACTTTGTACTAAATGGAATTTCGATACACAGGGAGCAAGGAACTGAACCTGGTCTCCCAAGTTCTAGCCCAGTGATTTAACCACTAGACCATCCTACCTCTGTCTTTGGTAGGCAGAATGTGTCTGTCTCCCAACCGGTTAATGGAAGGGGGGGCGTGTCTCCCACTGTCGCTACCAGTGGTTCAGTCTGTGAGTTGAGCAGAAGATTGTCCCATAATCCTTATCACCATCTACTTCCCCAACAATAAACCTAGAATCTCTGAACACTGAGAGGCACACTGGCTGCTGTTAACCTTTACATCTTCACAGTCCTAGACGTTTCCCAGTTCCCTCTGACTCCAGTACTTGCTGTGATAAACTGTTTAAAGTGACTGTTTGGAGAGAGTGGCATAAAAGAAATTGAAACTAAGTCTGGAGATTGCTGTGTGGAGTCAGAATGAAAAGCATGGGGGGAGGACATGGAGTGGGGAATTAATGGTAATCTACATGTATAATTCACTGCTAAAAGTAACACATGATGTCTGGAACAGGGCAGATGACAAAAGCTGACAGGGAGGTATAAAATAAGGTGACCTTAACAAAGGACAGGATACTGGGGGAGGAAGCAGATGGAAAACTATAATAAGGTCATAGGAGCAACAAGATGGAAGTCAGCGGAGGAATCTGCTCAACATCTTAGATGTCTGTACACTAATGCAAGGAATATGGGTAATAAACAGGAAGAACTGAAAGTTAGCACATAACCTAATTATGACTTACTTGATTTCACAGAGACTTGGTGGGATAAATCGCATGACTGGTATATATGACTGGTAGTTTTTTTCAAGTATGGGGAGGAGTAAAAAGGAGAAGGGGGGAAACCATTATACATCAAGAATATATGCACACCTCTTCTGAAATCCAGAAAGAGGCAAGAGACAGACCAGTTGAAAGTCTCTTGGTGAAAATAAAAGGGGAAAAAACAGCAGTGATGTCATAGTAGGGAATCTACTATAGATCACCAAATCACAAGAAGCGAGATGAGGCTTTTCTAAAACAAACAAACAGAAATGTCCAAAACATGAGATGGTAGTAATGAGGGACTTTGACTACCCAGGCATTTGTTGGAAAAATAATATGGCAAAACACAAAATGTCCAATAAATTCTTGGAATGTATTGAGAGCAACTTTTTGTTTCAGAAAGTTGAGGAAGTAACTAGGGGACAGCCATTTGAGACTTTAATCTCACTAATAGGGAGGAACTGGTTGTGAATCTGAAGGTGGAAGGCAATTTTCGGGTTAAAGTGATCACAAAATGATAGATTTCACAATTCTAAGGAAAGGAAGAAGTGAGAGTAGCAGAATAAGGACAATGGACTTCAGAAGAGCAGACATTACCAAACAGAGAATTGATATGTAATGTCTTAGAAAGAAAATCTAAGGGAAAAAGGAGATCAGGAGAGCTGGCAGTTTCTCAAAGACACAATATTAAAGGTGCAACAGCAAACTATCCTGATACAAAGGGAAGAATAGTAAGAGGAGCTCTTTAATGACCCAACAATCAAAAAGGAATCTTATCAAAAGTGGAAATATGGACAAATTTCTAAGGAGGAGTACAAAAGAATAGCACAAGCATATAGGGATAAGATCCAAAAGCCAAAGGCACAAAATCAGACACACCTAGCAAGGGACATAGAAGTCAGTAAAAAGAGGTTAGGAATACATTAGGAATAAGACAGATGAAGGAAAATATGTTTCCACTACTTGGCAGGGAAGAAGAGCTAATAATGTATGACATGAAGAAGGCTGAAGGTGTTTAATACCTATTTTATTTCAGTTTTCACTTAAAAGGAGAACTATGAACAAGTACTTAAACACAATATTAACAACAAGGGGGAAAGGAATGTAAGCTGAATAGGGGGAAAATAGCCGATGCGATCTCAGAACCATTTGATTGCTTCAGAATCATAAGTAATGATCTTTGAGAACACTTGGAGGATGGTTGAAGTCCCAGAGGACTGGAGGAGGGCAAATATAGTACTTATCTTTAAAAAGGGCGATGAAGAGGACCCAGAGACTCAGACTAGCCCACCTAACTTAAATTCCTGGAAAGAAACTGGAACAAATGATTAAGCAATGAATATGTAAGCATCCAGAGGATAATAGGGTGATAAAAAATAGCCAACATGGATATGTCAAAAACAAATCATGTCACACTAACCTAATTTCCTTCTTTGCAGGTTACTGATGTAGTGGATGCGGGGAAAGCTGTGGACATGATATATCTTGATTTAGTAAGGCTTTTGAAAGAATCCCACATGACATTTTCATAGCAAACTAGGAAAATTAATGGTCTAGATGAATGTATTATGAGGTGACTGCACAACTGGTTGAAAGACCATACTCAAAGAATAGTTATCGGTGGTTTGCTGTCAAAATGTGTATGGGGGATGTATCTAGTGGGGTCCCACTGAGGTCTTTTCTTAATCTGATACAATTAAATATTTTCATTAATTATTTGGATAATGGAGTGTAGATTATGCTTATACAATTAGTGAATGACAACAAGTAGAAGGAGTTGCAAGTACTTTGAAGAACAGGATTACAATTCAAAAGGACCTTGACAAATTGGAGAATTGGTCTGATGTCAACAAGATGAAAGTCAATAAAGACACCTAGGAAGGAAAAGATCAAATGCACTACTACAAATGGGGGAATAACTGGCTAGGTGGTAGTACTACTGAAAAGAATCTGGTAGTTGCAGTGGATCACAAATTAAATATGAGTCAACAATATGAAGCAGTAGTCAAAAAGACATTTATTATGGGGTGAATTAATAACAGCATATGTAACAGATAGTGGGTAATTATTCTGCTCTACTCTCCATCAGCTGGAGTATTCTTTCCAATTTTGGGTGGGCAAATTGGAGAGAGTCCAGAGGAGAACAATACAAAATGGTAAATGGTTTAGAAAACCTGACTTGTGAGAAAAGGTTAAAAGAATGGGGAATATTTCATCTTGAGAAAAGAAAACTGAAGGGAGACCTAATAACTGTCTTCAAGTATGTTAAGGGATGTTATAAAGAGGACTGCAATCATCTATTCTCCATGTCCACTGAAGTTAGGACAAGAAGCAATGAGATTAATCTGCAGCAAGGAAGATTTTCCATTGGATATTAGGGGGGAAAAAACCCTATAAGGATAGTTAAGTACCAGAATAGGCTTCTAAGGGAAGTTGTGAAATCCCTATCATTGGAGATTTTTAAGAACAGGTTAGACAATTTGGTCCTGCCTCAACACAGGGGGCTGGACTAGATGACTTCCTGAGTTCCTTTCCAGCCCTATATTTCTATGATTACAAGTGTGAATGGACATGCCAGAGAAAAAAATTTAAATGATGCATGAAACAAAGCCCAGGATGTCTATGCACACAGTGTGTTTGGATGGTGGTAACAAACTACAGGGCTGGTAGAGATACAAGGTGTAATTTGCTTAGGAAAGGAGTAAGTGGTTTAAAAATAAAAGAAAAGTATATTAAAATAATAATGGATTAAAATGGTGCATGGCTGGAAAGCATGCTGAATTCTCAAAGTTGTTTGGACATCATTCATCATTTGATTGGGTGGGAACATTATAGATACAAACAAGATAACGATGACAAAAATAGTGTGCGTACATGTAAAATGGAATACTTAATAGCACAATAAGTACACAAAATACACCTATTTTAACTCCCAACCCTATTAATTTACCCCATCCTCCCATTCTTTATTTTCCTAAGTGTTGTGTCATGTCCCTTTAGGTCAGGGACTTGTGTTTTTCAATGTGTTTGTATAGCACCAAGGCATGTGTTTGGTTGCTGGACAACAAAATAAATAGCAGAATTCCTAGCACTTACGTGCTCAGGATCACACAAACCAACAAATGGAACCACAGGAGTCTCCACACAGCATTGTGGCATATCTTTATGCCCTAACTTCTGACTGAGCTAGGAGTTAATTACTGTGTAAGACAACAAAGATGTGACACTAATCTGTTAAACTGGCATAGAGTAGAATAAAGCAATGCTTTATATGGACTGCATAACTGATGTTTTAGCATGTTCTTGACACTAGACTGACCTAATGAAAAAACTAATCAAATAATGAGAATGTTACAACATTTGTGAGGAAACCTGAGAAAAATTAATGAGTAAGATTAAATCACTACTTCATGTAAACCTAGCCTGTAACACCAAACATTTCTTGTTTTCTTTAGTGCTCCCATCACCTACAATAATACTTTGCATTTTCCATTTCGCCTTCCGTCAGGGGCCCTAAAAATATTTGAGCAAATATTCATTAATTAAGCCTCTAAAGAAGCTGACAGTGTTTGCTTGGAAAAAACTCACTCTGGGAGTAGGAGTTAAGCCTGCTGGGAAAGTGCTGAGTTGTATTTGTTGACTCACTGAGGCTGGTGGCTCATTACCCCACCTGGAATGGCTTTGTTAGAGAGAGAACCTAGAGTGTGAGTAGAGCAACTCTGAGTTATAAACCTTTACAGAAGCCAAATCTGGGAGGATCAACCTGAGGATTTTTTTAATCTGATTGTTAATTTCTTTATTACTAAAAGCAAACCACAGGAAGGGGTTGATTTTCAGACATTATGCAACACAGCTGATAGGGAAGGAGACCCATAGTGTTTATATACAATTCATTCCACACAAACAAACAAGTAAGCAAACCAACAGGCAAGCAAACTAACAAACAAAAGTTCCTGAACTTTCCTGTCCAGGAATCTCATTCCATTGTTGGAGCCAGATAGACTCAGTTTGTTTTCTGAGGTTAGACAATCTATTTTATTTCAGATTAAGGAAGATGACTTTACCACAAAACATGCTATACTCCTACACTTTGCAGGAAGGGAGGTGCATCATATTTTTAAAACTGAGCCTGACACTTGGGATAGTAGAGACTAAGAGAAAAAAACAAGACTCTCAAGGTATTTTAAAAAACATAAAAACACCAACTGTGAACACTGTACATTCTGGTAAACAGGTCAATGAGAAGAGGAAAACATTGTTAAGTAACATGCCCACCTATGTCGCCTTGCAAGTTCATGTGAGTTCACAAATGCAGATCACCAGATAAGAGGGCAGATAATACAAAGATGTTTGTCAGATAAGCTGACAAGACAACTTCTCTAAGACCCCCAAATGACTTTCATCAAAAAACTTGACACTGCTCGAGTTATCAAGAGGTCACAAACACACACTCAGCAAATAGAGCAAGGAAACCTAGTAACAAGTGTATAGACAGCACATGCACTTCCACTCTAAAAGCTCAGTCTGGAATCGAGTGAGATGTTCTCAAGACAGTAACCAATTCTAGAAAACTCAGGGTCCAGCCCAAAGATGACAAATGTAAAATACTACAAATGTGGAGGCTCCTACATACACCAAGGTGACTGCCCAGCAAAAGGGGTTCTCTGTCATAATTGTGAAAAATAAAGCCATCATGCAAATGTCTGTAGATTCCCAACTTCCATTTGGGAAAAATTTGCAACAAAGATGTCAAGAACAAGTGAATGCGCTTCAACCTGACACCTCAGAAGATGATAGTATTATGTATTCTCTCAGGGAAGAAAGTCTTCTGAGCACAGCATTCAACCACAACACCACATCATCATACAAGGAAACAAGACTTAAGATTTAATTGACACCAGTACATCAGTGAATGTGATGGATCAATATGTGTATGATGCCATACCACAGAAACCACTTTTATAACCAATGACAATAAAAGTATGTTCACTCCCCCAATTTTTCGTCATCTGCAAACTTTACCAGTGATGATTTTGTTTTCTTCCCCATCATTAATAAAAGTATTAAATAGCACAGGACAAGAATCGATCACTGCGAGAGCCCACTAGAAACACCCCCATTCAATGATGATTTCCCCTTTACAATTACATTTTGAGACCAATCAGTTAGCCAGTTTTTAATCCATGTAATATGTGCCATTTTAATTTGATCTCTTTCTAGTTTTGTAATCAAAGATGTCCTGTGGTACTAAGTTAAATGCCTTATGGAAGTCTGTTACATTAACACTATTACCTGTATCAACCATACTTGTAATTTTATTTTTAAAAATACACATGTACATACATACATACATACATACACACACACACACACATACATATATATATATATATATATATATATATATATATATATATATAGCGCAAGTTAGTTTGATGGGATCTATTTTCCATAAACCTAAAGTCCTTGCTCCAATGCTTTGGACCACTAGAGTTTCTCAACAAAACAGTTGTATGAACAGTTTTTAATAAGGGCAAACCAACATTTTCCCCTAGCCTTGTTCTTAAAAATCCTGAACCATTTTAGATGAAACTTTAAAAAAAAAAAAAAAAAAAAAAAAAAAAAATCCATCTGAGGCATACACCTGGCATGGAGAATTTCATGTTGAATGGTTAAAGTTTGGCCAAGTTATAAGTAACTGCAAACAGGCTTCAGAAAATGAGGTCTTACAATGGAAAATGATGAGCAAACAACTACAGGCATAAATACCAGTATCACTTATATTTATAAAAATAAATTTGTTAGTCTTTAAATACCACAGGACTCTCACTCTTACTTATAGGATATATATCCTTTAGTGTGTTATCATATATTTGTTGTCATTATAATGATCAGATTGCACACTTAATAGATAATCAATCATTCATCCAACCCTCCTCACATCCCTAAAAAAAAGCTTATTAAAGTGAGGGTCTTTTGGAAGCAAAGGGGAAAGTTTTTCAGAGTAGTTTTGTATGCATTTTGAACCCCATCCAACCAAAAGAAAATATATTTAATCTGGTTTTTTTTCAACAAGCTGAAACCCTTCATGTTTAGGTCAAAATATAAAAAAAACCCAGAAGGCAGGTATCACTTAAAACTATATTACTGGAACACAGTACTTGAAGGAAAATCTAATCTATATATGGCCCTATATATATGCTTCTCACACAGCAGCAGAGCCATTCTTTATTAAGGTTGGGTCCCTTCTAGCACCACAGTTACAGAATCAGAGGAGCAGAATTTAATTGACCAAAATTTTACTAGAGATTCCTCTGCACCATGAAGAAAAAAGAAAGGGTACACTGTTTCAAATAGACTACTACAGGCTTGATTTTCAAAAGTACTGAGCATCCACACAAACTGATGCTAATGGGAGGTGTGAGTGCATAATACCCCCAAGCATCAGGCCATACATCATTTTGGGTCATTATGTATCTACCATTATAAACATTTAATAATGCTTTGCCCCTATATAGTGCCTTTCATCCAAAGATTTCAGAGTGTTTTACAACAGGGTGTATCATATGAAGAAAATGTGGCAGAGAGCAACTATTTTATTTGCCTGAAATCCCACAATAACCCAGTCATACCTGGAAGCCAGTACTCCATTATTTTTTTCTCCACTATTTTTGACCACTAGACAAAGGTTCCCTCAATAGCAAGGAATAATCGTCCTATTCACACCTCTAGAAATCAGTCTCTGAAATCATTGCTTAATGATCCCCACAGAACATATTAATATAATTACCTATGGGGACTGGGTACTTAGAGGCAGCTCAAATCTTTCATTTTTCATAACACATTTATGATGCATAGAAATTAGACAACAGAGACTACTGGGCTTGGACAAGAATGGAAGCCTATTCCACTAAAAACAAAAAACAAAAAATCCATGCTATCAGAACATATTTCAGCCCTGATACTCATGAAACAACTCCAGGTATCTGATGGGAAAATTTAAAAGAAACTATTCCAGGATACATTCGGTCTATGGCAGCAGGTATTTAAAAAAAAAAAAAAAAAAAAAAAAAACCCACAGACTATAAAATGCAAGCCTAAAAATAAGGCAAGTTGTATTCACAAGACACGACTGACAGACTTAAAATAAATCCTTTCATTTATTTAGTAGAAATTTAAAAAACAAGATACCAAGATCCAAGCAAAATGGCTACTATTAATGTGGGACAAACACACACATTACAACATGGCTATTACAAACCATTGTCCCTTCCTAGAACTTATGAATGGTACAATAACCACAGACAAAGAAATAAATTTAAACTTTCCTTTCCTATTATAAATAGTAAAAGCAGTCTTTCTTCCTTTTACTTATGTAAATTTAAAATGTTCTTAATTTGACTAATATTACCTAATCTTTGTCTTGACATATAATGTACTTTGATGAAAATAATAAAATATTGTTCACTTGTGACTTAAAAAAACCTTAACATCAGGAAACACCACCAATACTAAGAGGATACCAGTATCTTAGAGCATCTGGGACACCTACATTAAGACTATGTTTACATTTGAGTTGGGTGGTTGATTTCCAGCTCATGTAGATATACCTGTGCTAATTCTGTTTGAACTGCTAAAAATAGCAGTGTAGCTGTGGTAGCACAGGCGATGATCGGCCTAGTTGCTCAGATCTGTATCCAGTTGGTCTGGGCAAGTACATATTCAGGTAATTAGCCCAAGCTAACATCCATGCTACCCTGGCTACACTAATATTTTTTGTGTGCCAGCTTGAGCAGAACTAGCATAGTTACGACTATGCAGTCTGGGAATCACACTTCCCATTTCAAATATAATTTATTATTAATCATCCCTAAATGATATCATTACTGAATATGAGGGAAATCACATATAGGGGAATACAGAACTTGTATGAAAATCAAAACTTTTAGGTTTTAAATGGGTTTCATCTACATAGACTTTAAAGTCTAACTTTCCTCTAGCAAGATAAAGATTCTAGAAGATAAGTTCCAAAATAAAATGTAGAGCTAACATTGTAAGGGGGACTTAGGCAGCTAAATGCCTATTAAGGCACTTAAGTGCAATATTAGGTGCCACTGGCACTCTCAAAATGACCTATCGACTGCTACCTAACTCTATACTTGTATTAGGCACCTACGTTTCTGACAGTGTACCTGAACAAAGCTCCCTACACTCTAACACACAACACCTATCTCAGCAACTCATTTATGCCTAAACCTTGATGGGATTCATAAACTAGGCGTTTCCCCACCGATTTCCCCAGTGGATTCTGGAACTTTGCTGATTATAGAATTTTAGGATTAGAAGGGACTGCAAGGGACATCTAATCTAAACCTCTGCCAAGACAGAGGATTTGTTGTGTGAATGTTAAGTGACTGGTAATTGCTAGAGTCCTTTTAGCTATTTTTAAAGGATTTTTTTCTGTTGAATTTTCTGTAAACTATTAACACAATATCACCTTCAGAACTTTCACCAAGATGAGACCATCCCAACTTCCTCAAAAGTAGTCCAGATATTTGATATTTTTGAAAGGGGGGGGAGGGGGAGAATTTGGGGGAAGGTTCACAGACTTAGTTTCTGTGGTATGCAAAAACACAGCATATTTTTAAAATGGCTTATTTAAGTGAGATTTTTCCAAGTTGACGGTAACTAAGGACAACCTAATTTTCACAACTCTAAGGTAGGCTTGGTTGGATCAATTTTCATAACTCCAGGATATTAAAAATCAGGTGTGGGGACTTGGAGGGAGGTGCTGCAAGACTCATTACTGTGGCTTGCAAAAGTCTGTCAGTGTTTTAATTTTATAAACATTTACTAAAAAAAAAAAAAAAGCCAAGGCTGGGAGCCAAAAGAACAAAAAGGACACTAAACAGTTAAAAAGTCACTGTTTAGGGAGACTGGGGATGCACTTGTCAGGCAGCAAAAGAGAATAGGATGACACAGGAATGGTCTCCATGGGAGGATGCAACGAAACAAAAGCTGCCTGATCCCATACTGCAGGGTGGTAGGGCTTAGGGTAAGATAGACATCCATGTATTTTGTTGTGTAGACATCCTTTTTTTCCTGTGTTTATTCCTGCTGTTTGGATTAAACAATACTTTGGTTTGGGAAGGCTGTCTGGTCACAAACTCCCAAAGTGATGACTTGCAAGTACCGAACCTGCTTAGTAATCATAGTTGGTATGCAGGGTACTATAGCCGAGGGCCCAGTCTAAGAGCAGGAGAATTGCTGGATTTTACCCCAGGATAGGTGGAGGTATTTGTATCATCATGGTGGGGAGGAAGGGATCCATGTATCCATACTTAGGAAAACACTGTCCAGAGATTCAGTCATCTATATTTTACCTTTAACAGGTCATCAAACAAAATTGTCCTTTTCTTCCCATTTTTCCGTCATTGGAATTGAACCCTAAGCAATTCAGTTTAGAAGGAATCCTGACAAACAGGGGATTGGGATTTAATTCACCTTTTATGTAAGACCTCTTCTGCAGATTCACTCATATGCTGCTCAAAACCACACAAATCATCCCCTCTCCTGTAATTAGGCCAATACAGTAATATTTCCACTGTCTATGCAACCCTCTTTCCCCACCCTTTTTACTTCTCATGTTAATTAAAGCTGAAGCAAAGTAATTCTGCTATTTAAGAATTAGCATTACCCTACATTGTTATAAGCAATACTGCAGCAATACACGAGTCAGCAATAGGCAGAAAATAGTCAGAAATGAGTCCAGAGCAGTTAACTCCTAGGGCATCTGGAAAGCTGATAAGAAAAGCAGATGCTTACAGAGCAACAAGGGCTGATGACTATAAATTCAACACCAGATAGATGGTTCATGCTTCTACTTCTGTACATTAGAATGTTATATTATACACTAACATTAATCACTCAAAAGCATCTCTGAAGCACTACAACAAGCAACAAGGAATTTTCAACAAGTCTTTGCATGCTGAGAGCATCCTTGAATTGGACCCATCAGGATGTAGAGCACCCTTCCACAGGCTAAAATAATCCAGATTGCAACAAGCAGCACTGGAGAGCATCCCATTTATCCTATCATCCCATCAACACCCCTTTTTAGGATCACTATGGTTGGTTAGTTGGTGAGTTGCAGTACATTTAATCTCCACTAATCTTTCATTTTACCCTGGGGGATAAAAGCAATTAAAAGCAGGAAATGTGTAATCAGTGAAGCTTTCAAGATTCATTTTCAGGAAGCTGGAGCACTCATTACTTTCTTCAATCAATAAACTTCTTTAGTTGGTTAAATGCCACATATAACCCCAAATATACAAAATAAATACCTTCATATGTAACAAACAGACAACTAAATATCAAGAGGCCTGATTTTCAAAGACGTCGAGCATTCATCTTCCGCTGAATGTTTCTGTGCACCTCTGAAAATCATGTCTCAAATAGTCAGGAAATGGGTTCAGTGTTGGGGAAATCCCTTCCAGGTTTCAGTCTGTTGAAATATAGTCTCTCATTCCACCCCAAAACAGACTGGAAAAGAGACTTGCTACGTAGGAGCTGCCCCTGCATAAAAAGGCAGTCTTTTGGAAAAAACGTCTAGTGCAATTAGGTGCTTCAGTCAGCAGTTTTGTGGCTTGGTACTGGCTGATTTTATCCAGAAGCAGGTGGCAGATTTGCACAAGCCCAGTTTCCAGACAATGTTGGGTATTGATGTAATAACGGGGGCCAAAGAGGCTGACTGCAGTTCTGAGTTTAACTGTTGGAAAGTGGATAAAAGTTGATAAAATAATCCCATCTCCTAAAACAATGAATGTTGTTGGGAAAGATACAAATGTTAAAGACAAAAAAGAATGAAGTAGTCCAAACATATAGGCCTACTGATAGTATTGTGCTGCAATCAAGTCAAGTAAACAAGAGGAGTGTCGGACCAGAAATCAATGGACCAAACTTGGTGTGTCAGAAATGAGGTCTAATTGATGGACAAAATAATGAGGGGTTGCAGGGATGTGCACAGGAATTAAAAATTTGACCTCTTTTGGAGGGGCATATTCAGTGCTCCCTCACCCCGACCCCAGGAGGAGCTCACTCTACCCTCCCCCACCCCACTCCTGGCAAGAGCTTGCTCCTCCCCCCTCCCCTTTCCCCCTGGTCCCGACCCTGGTAGGACCTCACTCTTCCCTCTCCCACCTGCCCCGGCGGGAGATTGATTTTCCTCCCCTCCCAGCCCTGGACTAAGCAGGAGCTCACTCTGCCTCCTTTCCCCGTGCCCATGGCCAGGAGGAACTCGCTCTCCCCCACTCTGTTGCCATTGTGGCCCGAAGCCAGAGGAGTTCTGTGCCTTTGACGCTTATTGGGGGGGAGGCATGTCCATGCTTCGCCCCCTTCTGCACATCCCTGAGGGGATGGGTTATTCTACCCATCAGTTCCTTTTGGGGTCCTTAAACAAACACCCACATCCATACACCCACAAAAAGAGAATCTTTGGGGGGAGGTGAGGGAAGAATCGAATGAGCTGGCTGGGAAATGGGTGGACAGGAAGAAGCAAACTTTATATTCATGACTAACACTCTTACCATCTCTCTGGACCCTGGGAACTGCCATTGCAATGGTGTGTCTTCATCATTCTAGTCCTAAAATGTCTTGATCATTCATCATTCTAATCCTAAGAAATGTCCTGATCAAACTGATCTAATCCTAAGAAATGTCCTGATCAAACTAGACAAGAGAGAAGGGACCCAGATGACATCACCATCTCCAGTAGCTCAGGGTAGTACCATCTGGAATGTGAGATTTGGGTTCCTGTTATGACCTCTTCCTTCATGTGTCCTTTCCCATGGACTTCTTAGTCACCCATGAATCATGGTTTCACAGTCAACCTTATCAGTGTTGATGAGTTCCTGAGGGGTAGCCAGGTTTGTTTGTTTTCAGCAAAACAGCGAGAGTCCTGTGGCACCTTAAAGACTAACAAATTTATTTGGGCAGAAGCTTTCTTGGGCAGAAACCCACTTCCTCGGATGCATGAAGTGGGAACTTCAGTTTGGTGGGCATGTATGTTTGTGCATCCGAGACAGTGGGTTTCTGCCCACGAAAGTTTATGCCCAAATAAATGTGTTAGTATTTAAGGTGCCACAGGCTCTCATCGTTTTGCTTATCAGCGTTCTTTCTGTCAGCAGCTCAGACTTACAGCTTATGACAGTCTACTTTTGTGCTCAGAGTTGCTCATGTAATAAGTGTGTTGTTGTGCTGGTGTTAGGCTAGAACTACCTTTCTAGAATATTGAAAACAGCTGCTCCTCTAAATAATATATCAAGTGCTTATTTTCTTTTCTTGTTCACTGTATCAAACTTTTTTTCCACTGCAATGCAAACAGGAGACACTGATCTAGAAAACAGATGTTTCAATCAGTACTAACTAGCAGCTACCCTTAACACTTTTAAAAAAATATAAAATAGAATATTCTGATTACTCTGTCATGTCATATTATGCACTATTACTGACATATCATGAAATAATGTAAAATATTAAAAATAAAAGCCCTTTAAATACATTTTCAGAACAAAGATTCCATTCTGAAACAAAATTTCTTTTATTTCTTTGTGAAACTAACATTTTGGAAGCTAATCGTTTTTCTGATTTTTTTTTCCTGTGGGAAATGTTATTGAAATAGATACGATTTAAGGAAAAAATTTGGTTTAATTAACACAACAACAATTTCTGACTGAAAACTTTTCAACAAAAGTTTTGTAACTAGCTCTAGCAGTAACCTCCTTGGGTTAGCTCTACAGTCTGGAAGTGAGGATTCCATTTTTCCATGTCTCTGTTCATCTGTCCAGCACCCAGCCTGTCATTTTGGCTCTGCACTTATCGCTAATGACTTGCTGTATCATAATACTGAAATGCTAGAATCAGTTACCACACAGTCTTATCCAGTGGCATTACTGTATAGTCGTTACATAGTTAAATAATAGCATGTGGTGTGCCATTTACCAGTAACTTAGTAGAATAATTCATGTCAACTGCAGAAGATTCCCCTTTATTTGGTTAGCTACATTCATTCTCCTCTATGGTGTTTACTTTTAAAAAAAAGGACACCTCCTTTCCCCTACCTACTTCCAATGATTCTATTGAGTTTAAATATGTATCACAGATTTATATTATGTGTGATAGACTCAATGCTAAAATTGTTTATAAAAAAAAAAAAAAAAAAAAAAAAAAAAAAGACCAATACATAGGACAGCACACAGTAAAGCAATTCTGTTCAAAGTACTGAAGGTACAGTCTCTTTTTAGATGCAATATGGGAACAAAACTTATATCAGTCCTCTGAAGAGCAAGTCATGATACCTAATAATCCTACCAACAAGCCAACCCAGGAGTAAAGTTATCAGTCAACATGAGTAATGAGTCAGAATCTAGCCCATCATAAGTAAAATCAAATTAAACTAATTGTTTTTGTCTCCTTGAACAAGATTTTGATAATGTGCAGTAGGAATACATATAAACAAACACACACTTAGTAATGATACATGTGGCAGAACAAGATCCACAAAGTCCCAGTCTAGTGTGCTATCCATTAGACCATTCTTTAGTCCTGATCACTTCCTTCTTCCATCAACATGCCTCAGCTATAAACTACCGTTCAAATGAAATCACACACCAAAATGACTTATCTTGGTTCTCTGCTTAGTTACTATGCAGCATGAATTAGTGCCATCAAGGAAGAATGAAGGAATAATATTTACATCAAGGATTAAAAAGTTCTTTACAAGGCAGATTGAGCAAATTAAAGTGCTAAACAATAGTAATCACTGAATATTTAATTCCCCTGTTAGTAATGCAGTTCCTCACAGCTCTATGGAGTCCCAGTGATGTCAGATCCTATCACAAATGATAATTTAACACATATCAACTGGACACACAACATAAACAACCCTGGAGGAAGGCCTCCTGTGGTTGGAACATAAGATCTATTAGATGAATCTCCTGGGTGAATAATAATAAAAACACATACACATGATTCTATTTGGAGGATTACCTTGAGAATGTCCAATACAAAGGCACAGTGGTGCTCACAGTTGATACAGAAATGAATGGTCTGAACAGCAATTTATCTGCCCTGCCCAAATCTCTTGATTTTTCTATGTCAGCTACTTTAAGTGGCCATAGAAGTTCAAAGTCTGAGAGTATGTATGTGAGTATGTATTCGCTGTATGCCGATGGGAGAGCTCCCCTAATTAAATAATTACCTCACCTCTGTGAGAGGCACTGGGATAGACAGTGCTTAGGTCATTATAACTTGCATCACTCATGGGGGGGGGTGTCTCTTTCACACCCCTGAGCAATGTAAAATAGATCAACTTAAACGGTAGTGTAGATCTGCCCATGGGTACAAGTATAATTAGTGTGCAACACTCCAGAGTTTCTGAGTCAGCATAATAACTTAAGAAGTTTTCTAGGGGCTGCTCTAATCTGTATCGCCAGGACATAGGGAAAGAGGGGAAGGGAAGAGAAAAATATCAGAGGAAAAAAAAAAAATCAACTATCAAGAATAGCTCAGGACCTGATAATTTAGCCAACATATTATGAAATCTCTTTAAAATGGCCACAGAATATGCTAAATGGATGACTGATCAAATTATTATTTATTATTACTGTAGCAGTTAGGACCCTAGTTACAGACCAGGACTTTATTGTGCTAGGCTTTGTACAGACATTGAACCAAAAGACAGTCTGCACCCCAATGAGCTTACAAATGAAATCTAATCATATTCTGAAGTGCAATAAATGTTATAAAGTGTACAAAGTTGTGGATCTCTTTCTACGTAGTTATAAAAAGTTGCCTTTTGTCCAGTGCTAGTTATTATAATATAACAACCAACCGGGACATTTTCCAAACAGCTTTGAAAATTTATGAAAGTAGCTGTGGAGGTGGTAAAACAGGCAGCAGAAGTGCATTGGCACAGGCTCCTAGGGGTAAGATTTCTGTGCTCCCCAGCAGTGGCCACTAGCTCCCTCCTGCACCAGGTTGCATGTGGGAGATAAGTTCTTCTGATTGAGTTTGACAATAGACAATCAAGGGGAGCCAGCTCTATTCCCCATGTTATAGTCTGAACTAATGCAGGTGAGCATTTTCCAGGGATGTCGGAGCTGTGTTTGACATGGCCAGAGTGCCTTGCGTTCCATTGGTTCTGGATGGGCAAAACATCCCTGTCACTGTATGGGCTGGCTCTTTAAGGGATTTATGCTTGGTTCCACCTGTTCCTTAGCATCTGGCCCAAGATGATGGATTTGGGCTTAGGTCAATGGTTGAGGCAGGTGACAGGAAGCACTGCCCCTGGGCTATTATCAGTGGGAGCCCATGCCATCAGAGAGAGAGAGAAGATAATCTGGGGTGTTAGGAAGGTGAAGGGGTCTCCAGAAAATTCCAGAGTCTGCTCAGCAGATTCTAAGGAACAGGTACTAAAAGAGGTTCAGAGGCATAGTGGAGTGGGAAAGGGGCTCTCCACAGGAGCCACATTAAAAGGGTTGCCTGGGGTGACCTGAGATAAGGACAGAAGCCTTATGAGGGAAGGGGCTTTAGAAAATACCAGGCAGCAGGATTTAGGATTTGGAAAAGCTGTAGAGGTCAGCTAGGGGTTGAAGAAATTGTGGAGTTGGGGTATGGAGAATGAGGAAGTTGTATGTATTTTTTTTTCTTTTGAACAAATCTCATATGCCCCTCGGTTTACCTGTCTGATATTATCCTGCCTGAATACAGAGAGTTAAGACAAAGGGTGCTTAAGGGAGAAACTAGCAGGAAACAGAACAATGGCAACAGTAATGGGCTCTGGTAAAGTATACCAAGAGTCCTTGAAGAAACAATTGGGAAATATCCCTGGTCTAATTCCAGATGGTCAGGGGTGGTATATTCTTCACACCCCTTACAATACAAATACAAAATTCAAAAGCCTTAAAGATGTTGTCTGAAGAAGGTGGGCTGCCCAGGGAATGCCAGTGAGAGCTGACAGGCAGGCAAGGAAACAGAGGGAGCATGTTGTGAGCACGACTTTCTGCTTCTCCCACCCACACAAAAGGATTAGCTGGACTGAGGAGAATTTATAGATGTTTGCAAGGAAAGATTAAGGTTTAAGATACGGAGAAATATATGAATGAAGACTTTTGTTTTTACTCTTTGCTCTGAAGCCACTGCAACTGGCTCCCAGAGGAAAGGGCTTACAGGTGCCAAACTCAGGTGGGCCTGTCAGGTGAACTCAGTTGAGAGATAAGGGGGACACTGCCTAAAGATCCACTCAGAGTGGTTCCAAATGGAGAAAGGTGTAGGAAGGCAGGCCTGTCATTTCTGAAGCATACTCCCAAGGAACAAAAGGGGTCCTAAGGCATGGTACTGGTAACTCGGGAAAAGACTTGTTTTGGTTTAAGATGACATTTTAACTATGTTTTAATAAGCCAGATGCCTAAGGAGAAATATTGTAACTTGAACATGAGTTTGGGGCAATATCTGAAAAAACCCAAGAGGAGAAATTAAGGGAACAGCAAGGTCTGAGCCTAGTTCAGATAAAACTTTGTTTCAGTGACGTATGGAGATATTTTGATTCCACATAAATGTAATGGGACATAAATTGGATACCCCCAATTAAAGGAAACAGAAAGATGTCATATTGTCCCCCTCCCTTTTCAGGTTCTGTGCTGACTATAGCTCATCTGGAGCTAAGGATCTGGCCCAGAGAGAGGAAGCAGAAGCACAATGAACATGCTGCCTAGGGGTGGTCATCTCATCCCTGCTCTTCCAGCTGTTTATGTTCATTTTTGTTAAATTTGAAATAAACAAATGCAAATACCTAGAGCACACTGAATGTGTGAAATAAAGCCAATGCAAACTAACAGTTCTACACTATGTTGATAATCTTAACAAGTAGAGGCAGCTGACACATGCAAATTAAAGCATTGGTGGTGGCAGAATTTCTCAGTACGTGAGACGTTCTTTAATACTTGTTTAAAAATAAACCCCTATTTTATTGTAGTATATTGGTATTTTATATAAATGCCCTTATATTTGTAATACAAAGGTTTTACATTAACACTACATAGGAAGTGCCATTGTGTATCAGGAGATTCACATAATAAGTACATGTCACGACTGAAGACCTAACACTAGTTATTTCAGTTTTCTTATCTAGGGTTCAGATTGCAGAGTAGTCACCTTTTGGAGATACTAGTTGTAATTACCAACTAATTTGCAAAACATGCTCTTACAGTACATGTTGTACTGTAGTTAAATGATCATCACTAGAGCTGGGTGAATAATTTTTGGCCTAATTTAATCTCTTCTGTTTGCAATTTGTCTGAACAGGTTTTTTGCTGTTTTCTCAAAATTATTTGCTTAATAAATTCTGCAAATAATTTTTGGTCTCAAGGAGCGTATAATGTCAATCTGTTATATTTGGTATTCTTAATTCAAGCTGTTTTGACTCTAGGTATGGATATGTTTTTGTTCCCTGATTGAATGAGCAAAACTACAATGAGGTTTCCAGTGCAAATACCCAAGAATATGATTTAGAATTTTGCTTTGTTAATATTCTGCAATATACACTTAACATTCTCTCCTTTCACAAATATCATGCTATTCAGCTGACTCGCTAAATATTCATAAGAAGAGAACACAGAAATGGTGCTAACTGAACCCATCACAGCAAATCAGTGCTTAATTTGTGCCAGGGCTGAGCCTTGATACCTCTGGGCTTGGCAGTTCAGAACCCCAGGACTTCTGGGCTTGCTGTATCAGTTATGAATGTAAAAAAATTGCTTGAGCCCCCACACCACTTTCATTACAAATTAAGCATTGCAGCAAATGTATTTAAAGGCTTTGGGGTTTGTTTGTTTTTTTTTTCCCCTAGTCTATTTCCCCAGTTCTAGAAGTTCCCAAGATACAGTTCCTCCATCTATATCACTTACCACAGGACTACTTTTCCGGTCTGTAGTGCTGGTTCTGGCCATCTATTCTGTCTTCACACATAGGATCCTTCTAATATATTTTCCCTATCTGCCAGTTACTGTGTGGCCTGATCAACAGATTTATTTATTTATTTATTTATTAACAGGGATGACAATTGCCCTGAGACTGGATGCTACTGCTTTTAGGGGCAGTTAAGTATACATCCGCTCGCTCTAGTAAGAATACTGAATGCACTTTTCCTGGGAACAATTAAGTATTATTTTCACATCTCTATTTCTATGCATTTTTAGTGAATCTTTTTTCCATGCACAAATTCTTGTTCTCTTTAAGATAATCATCAATTTGCTGCTGTATTTATTTATTTTTACAGAATTAAAGTATGAAGAGATACACTAATGAAATTCAACCAAAAAGAGATATTCAGGTTAGACACAATAAAAACATGCACTATATCAGTGCTGAAGTAAAGCAAAGGACTAAAGGAAAAACAAAAAGTGGAACTGTCATTCCCAGATTGATATGCACCAGGGCTGCTCCGTATATAGCTCTTATGTCAGACAAGACCCCTGACACTGCCAGAGGTGGATAGAGGTTTGTACTGGGGACCTGAGAAGCTGCTGATCATCTTGGCCTCTCATGGATCTCATGTTATCTGTAGGATTTTGAGGTAGGTTCTGGGTCCTTTTCCACAGAGAGATCAAAACCCCACTCCCAAAGGAATGGCATAGGGGGATTTCTCCTAGAGAATTCTTACAGAGATTTCCTCTTCCTGTGGATTATTTTGTGGGGAAGAGACAGGTCCCTTTATGTAATCTAGTAAAAGGAGCCCCTCCTGCAGATTCCTAATGATCCAGAAGCAACTTGAAGATCACAGGGGAATTTTTCAAAGATGAGTTAGGCACCCAACTGCTATTTCCTGACCTGGTTTCCATCTGCCCTATGTACCTTTGAAACGCTTCCCTAGCACTGTTTTTAATTGGGGGGAAGGGACTGGTTTGTCTTTGAAGAATTTTTTTCCCTTGAAAGTACTGGTAGGCAAAGAGGAAACTTGGTGAAAATGATTGACTCTCCAAGACTCCTTGCTCCTAATATGTGGCTTTCTTCTCCTAGTTTCATATATGATGTAACAATTTACATAAACAGGAAAGTGCAAAGACCACCAGCTGAGGCTTTGATAAACTTCCTTTTTCCAATCACTTAAATATTCTTTGGGGTAGTAACCTAAATAATACAAGGCTTGTGTAACAGTATACTTGACATTTATGATTTCAGAAATAAATCTATTTTTTTTTTAAACCATTTGCTTTTAATTCATTGTAAAGGTTTACCATAAATATATTCAGTGCAACAGAAGAGTGAATTTATAAATTGGGTTCTGTATGCTAATGCCTTAAAGTGTAACAAGAGTAAATGCCTGAAAAGCCATGTTCATTAGATTCAAATTATTACAACAAACCAAACACTCACAGTTCCAGTTCCATTACTATTCTCATTAGAGAATTTTCTTGAAGCACCTTTAACTTCTTAGTTTTGGCTTGTATTAATGTAGTGTATAATTCTGTATGGGTTTCAAGTTAAAAGCTCTACTGGTTGGAAGTAAAGAACATTTGTAGTGCTCTTTAAAAATTATTTTGTTTTGCAGTGCCACATAATTAAGTTAGAATGAAGATGAGATTACAATCGAAGGTTGAAAAAATCTAAGGAAAAACACTTTTTTGAATAGGGGGGGAAGGATGACATGACATACATGGTAGTCAGGAAATATAATTTGCCAAAATGCTGCTGCAAAAAAGAACCGGCAGTGCACTGTGTGGGGTGCATTTTTATCACTTCAGAAAACTATCTAATCTGCTACTCAGGGGTCCTTTTCTGGGAGGGTGCCAAAGCTGAAGGTAATAGAACTATAATGAAATTAAATTATGCTGTTGTAATGTGGCATTAGTTGGCATAAATGATTTCATTGCAGTTAAGAAAACAGATACATGGCCCACAGCAGGTAATTGATGGTATACTAGCATCAGAAAAGTTGGCCTCCCTACAAAAAAAAAAAAAAAAAAAGACAGCGAGATAAGCAAGACCACTATCCTCAATCATAAACAAAGTTGCATTATTAAAAGACCTCCTGATATTCCAGAGAATTAAAATGGTTATTTAAACATTTTACAAGTGTTCATTCTCTCCAGTGCAGAAGGCCTGAACAAGGCCTATGTACCTCTAAGTCCCACTAGTACCCACAAAACCAGTCTTAAATGATGCATGGGCCTTAATCTGGTCATCTGCAAAGGAATGAATTTATACATATGAACTAATATTATGTCTCTAAAACTGGCATTCATGAGAGAAGGGTCGTCTTACTTGTGGTTCTACAATTACAAGAAGTCCTGCTCTCTCTCCCCCCCCCCCCAACAACTAGAATAAATGTTAAGCTTAGCTTAACAAAAAAGTATTTGGTGAACTTAAACACAAAAAAGAAGCTTACAAGAAGTGGAATCTTGGTCAGATGACTAAGGAGGATTATAAAAATACTGCTTGAACATGCAGGAATAAAATCATGAAGGCCCAAGCACAATTAGAGTTGCAGCTAGCAAGGGACATGAAGGGGAACAAAAAGGGTTTCTACAGGTATGTTACCAACAAGAGGAATATTAGGGAAAGTGTGGGCCCTTTACAGAATGGGGGAGGCAACCTAGTGACAGAGGATGTGGAGAAAGTTGAAGTACTCAATGCCTTTTTTGCTTCTGTCTTCACAGACAAAGTAAGCTCCCAGACTACTGCACTGGGTGGCACAGAATGGGAATGAGGTGAACATCCTGCAGTGCTGAAGGAACAGGGCCAAGACTACTTAGAAATATTGGACATACACAAGTCCATGGGGCCAGATGTAATGCACCAAAGGGTGCTGAAGGAGTTGGCTGATGTGATTTCAGAGCCACTGGCTATTATCTTTGAAAGCTCGTGGCAATTGGGGGAGGTCCCTGATGACTGGAAAAAAGCAAATATATTGCCCATCTTCAAGAAAGGGAGGAAAGAGGATCCAGAGAACTACAGACCGGTCAGCCTCACCTCAATCCCTGGAAAAATAATGGAGCAGGTCCTCAAGAAATCAATTTTAAGGCACTTAGAAGAGAGGAAGGTGATCAGGAACAGTCAACACGGATTCACCAAGGGAAAGTCATGCCTGACCAACCTGATTGCTTTCTATGAAGAGGTGACTCACTCTGTGGATGTGGGGAAAGTGGTGGGCGTGATATACCTTGACTTTAGCAAAGCTTTTGATACAATCTCGAACTTGCTGATGAGAATACTGTGAAAGTTGTATGGGTTGGATGAATGGACTATAAAATGGATAGAGAACTGGCTAGAGCATAGGGCTCAACGAATAGTAATCAATGGCTTCATGTCTAGCTGGCAGCCGGTCACAAGTGAAGTGCCCCAGGGGTCGGTCCTGGGGCCGGTTTTGTTCAACATCTTCATTAATGATCTGGAGGATTGGGTAGATTGCACCCTCAGCAAGTTTGCAGATGACGCTAAGCTAGGGGGAGTGGTAGATACACTGGAAGGTAGGGATAGGATACAGAAGAACCTAAACAAACTGGAGGATTGGGCCAAAAGAAATCTGATGAGGTTCAACAAGGACAAGTGGAGAGTCCTGCTCTTAGGATGGAAGAATCCCATGCACAGCTACAGACTGGGGACCGACGAGCTAGGCAGCAGTTCTGCAGAAAAGGACCTGGGGGTTACAGTGGATAAGAATCTGGATACGAGTCAGCAGTATGCCCTGGTTGCCAAGAAGGCTAATAGCATATTGGGCTGCATTAGTAGGAGCATTGCCAGCAGATCACAGGAAGTGATTATTCCCGTCTATTTGGCATTGGTGAGGCTGCATTTGGAGTAGTGTGTCCAGTTTTGGGCCCCCCACTACAAAAAGGATGTGGAGAAGCTGTAAAGAGTCCAGCAGAGGGCAACAAAAATGATTAGGGGACTGGAGCACAAGACTTATGAGGAGAGGCTGAGGGAACTAGACTTGTTTAGTCTACAGAAGAGAAGAATGAGGGGGGATTTGATAGCAGCCTTTAACTACCTGAAAGAGGGTTCCAGGGAGGATGGAGCTAGGCTGTTCTCAGTGGTGGCAGATGACAGAACTAGGAGCAATGGTCTCAAGTTGCAGTGAGGGAGGTCTAGGTTGGACATTAGGAAAAAGTTTTTCACTAGGAGGGTGGTGAAGCACTGGAATGGGTTACCTAGGGAGGTGGTGGAATCTCCATCTTTAGAGGTTTTTAGGCTGTGGCTTGACAAAACCCTTGCTGGGATTATTTAGCTGAGGTTAGTCCTGCTTTGAGCAGGGGGTTGGACTAGCTGACCTCCTGAGGTCCCTTCCAACTCTATGATTCTATGATTTAACATACATAAGAGATTTGACAAATACCAACCAGGAATAGATTTCTACTTCTATTCTCTTTGATTGCAATTAGATTCACTCAGGTACAATAACTGAAAAACTACTGTCACCACTTTTAAAATACAAACTTTGTACAGTGTTGCTGTAGCTACGTCTTTGGCGTTAACAACAAAGGCTTCTAATGGAACCCTGTCAACACACAAATATATCTGTCCTGCTTGTTTGTGGGTTTATTCATTCAAGTCAACATTTGAAATCAGCTATTGTCGTCCCTGTGGCTATTTTAAAATCAATACGAGACAGAACTATTAACAATAAGAAGAATCACAGAACAACATGTCAGTATAAAATATTACATATCTTATGATATACAACAAACAGCTGGATATCAAATTTGTAAAGCAGAAGTTGCCCAGTAGAATGCTACATCAGGCTTCTGATGTCAGCTATGAGAAAGCTCATTGAAACCAAGCATCCAGACACTTACAACACCACAATTTAAAGGGTTAATAGGGAGCACTGTTTATACAAACATACAGTCTGTCCTCAGACATTAAGAGCCGTCAGAAAATCACATAGGAGTGTGCAGCTCAATAACAGATTGTGGAGAGGGGATTCTTGAGAGGCCCCAAAAAAAATTCCCATGCCCTTAGGGACAATCTGTCTGAACACCAAGAGCCATGCATAAACTAAGGGGGGAGAGTGCAGCTCAGAATAGCACATGGAATGTGAATTTTCTCAAAAATCCATATTGCCCCAGGGGACATAATGGAAGTCTATGACAGTTTCTGTAGACACTTGGAGTAACCTAAAAGACTGTACTAACCTTAGTGTCAGTTTCCCTCTTGCATACTTGTCTTTAAAGTTTGTGCTGATCCAACATAATTTCACCATTCCCCATTTACTTGACTTCTCCTGTTATGGTGTGATACCCCCCTCATCCACTGTACCTCTGAGGCCAGCCTCTACCCCTGCAATTCACCCTTTTCTTCAACAAGCATCTTCATAGAGTCCTTCTACACATGAAATGATTTCCTTACTCTGCTCCACAAACTCACCACTCTCTCTTTATTTAAATCCCTCCTGAAAAGTCACGCTCATATTTCAGGGCAGGGGAAAACCACTGATTAATGAGCATTTGGAAGAAATGTCCCCCATGGATAAGATTATTTCAGAATTGTACACTATGGGATTCCTCGCACTTTCCCCTACACCATCTGGTACTAGCCACTATTGGAGAAAGACTACACATCACTGGCCAGACCCAACATGACAAGTCCTATGTCTTTTGTGAAACACATTTTGGGGTACAATCAGATTACACCCTGATAAATCACCTGAATGTCTTATTAATTCTTAAAACAACAAGGTGTATATTTACTCATAATAGGTAAAGCGGCTCAAAAACTGGAATTACAGGCCTGGGGCAGACTACATGGTAGAGCTGCCCTGGAGTCATGGGCCCTGGAAGCCCACAGTCCCCAACAGCTTCCTGGGCAATCTGGCAGGAAACCAGGCAGGTTTCTGATGGAATCCTGCCTGTGATTCATTGGATGTTCATCAAACATAACATTTATAAAGTAGCATTTTCCAGTGAAATCCTGTTTCACTGGAAAATTTCCAACCAGCTTAGTAAAAGGACTGTGGACCCAAGTTAATACAACACAATTTTTCCTTAGGCTTGGAGTGCATTCATTCATAAAAGATTCCAAATTAGCAGTTGAGGCCCCGACCCTGGCACAGTTTCTTTTCTCTGCTAGATCCTGGTTTTCAACTGCCTCCATTCAGCTCTGAATCCTGTCAAGACAATGTCAAAGCCACCATATAAGAAAGAAGAAATGCCAAGAGCAGAGAAGGTGACAAAGAAAAATTAAAGCAGCCTGGGGCCAGCTCTTAATTATGCATGCTCACTTCATCATTTCAAGTGTGAGAAGTTGCCAGACTAAATAAGAAATTAAGAAAGTAGCAGCTATCTCTACACTATGTGGCTTCCGATCTCTTAGGAAACAAAAGAATATGAATCCCTCTGCCTATCAGTATGCTGAGATTTCTCCTGAGTCCATGCTTATCCCTTCTTGTGAGTCACTAGGTGCTTTCTGCCCTCTATCTCTTACAGTCTGTCTGGAAACGTACAGCCAGAGAGAGAGAGAGACTGGACAGATCCTGCCCTTAAATAAGGTTGGTCCCCTCTGTCAGATGAGTGAGCATCTGACTAGCTTCAGAGCCCCAGTCAAATGGTCCAAGTTCCAGCCTCCCTGGAATCGATCTGGGAAAACCAATTTATTTTAGCCTTTCACTCCCTGTAGTAAAATCACATGTTAAGACAATCACTGTTGATGACTTTTATCTTAGTACTTCAGAGAGGTGTCCGACATCACAATAAACAGCCTCGGTCTGTCCTTGACATATCTAGGCAGTTGCAGTTGCACACAAAATATAAATCAGATTGCTCAAAATGGTGATTATAATGTCAAGTGAAGGTCATAATTTGATATAGACTTGTACAGACACATTGATCCATCACAATATCTGGAGGTAATATGTGTTTGACCAAAAAGATGAGAATTAACTAAAAGGTAGCAAAACATATCAAGTTATATATGAGAAATGAGAAAGGCAGATTGGTCCCTAGGCAGCTCTGAGGTCTGTGTCCAGCACTTATAGTACATGGCATATTAACCACATGACAACAGCCTTGTCACAAGTTCATACTAGAGAGAAATTGTTCAAGAACAGCATTTTCAGAGGTAATTCAAGAGGAAAACTGCCTTTTATAAAATATTTATCAACACTTACTTTGCCCTTAAATCTTGTCTGTCTGAGGCACTAAATGAAATTATATCATTTAGTGTTTGCTGCACCGTACAAGTCAATGGGAATTTTTACCAGAAACAACCTGAATCTTCAAAGAATTTCTTCCTGATGCAGACCTCCTCTCTCCCTGCCACTGTCAACCTCCTAAAGCAGTTCAGTCTCTAGAATCAGTACATAAGGATTTCAGGATAAGGCCCCACATTTTTTAAGGTTCCATGCTGAAGACTATTGTTGCAAATAAGCAGGAGAGGTGGGCAAAATATACTCATTTTTCCATTACCCTAAGCAAACTAACTTTTTATTTCTTGCTCTTGCAACATTCTTCACATAGCTCTAATCAGTAGTCATGTTTATGTTCTAGAGGCAGTACAGCTTGTTGGCACCCTTTTCCTGACTCCTCTCACTCAGATTTTTTATATATGTCTGTAAACCAAAGGCACGGTCCAGCTGGGACGTCGCGATCCTTCCTTGGGCCCAGGCTCTGAGGAAGGCCGCAGCGCCTTCCTTTAGGGGAATAAACAGTGCCCATTTACAAGTCTTTAGCCCCGGCCTCCCAGCGATGCAGGCTAGCAAGCAGTCTGGTGCCCCTGGCCCTCAGGCAGGGCAGGGCAGGCAAAGCATCTACAGCCCCCGGCCTTCCCACAGGCGGGGCTAGCAAAGCAGTCTGGAGCCCATGGCCTTGCAGGCAGGTGGGGCCAGCAGCACTCAATATCCTCAGTAATGCAAGCTCCGAGGGCATCAGGCACTCCCAGGGTGGTTAGGGAAGGGGGAGGGGTGACACAGGCCCACCCGACTCCATTGCGTCCCAGCCCAGGGCCCTTTGCCACTGAGTCAGTGGCAATTCAACCATAACATGTTGACAGGGTTTAGCCCCATCTCAGCCACTTGCTAGTTGGCTGTCCTTGGGCCACTTCCTCCCACCCTATCCCCGGGTACCTGCAGGGAGCAGTCTCCTTCCGGGGCTCAGGGGTAGAAGGCGAGCAACAGTCCCACAAGTCCCTCACCATCAACCGGTGGCAGGTCCAGGAACTCCTCTGTGTCGTCAACGGAGGGCAGCACCTCCAGGTCCCAGAGGTCCTCCACTCCACAGGGTTCAGTCAACTCCTGGGGGTCCTCGGCGTCAGGCAGCTCCTCCAGGTCAGGGCCGGGCTCCGGGGGTATTTCCTACCCATGAGTCTCAGGTGGCTCATTCCAGCTACTAGGGCTCGGCGGCCCCACCCAATCACTGGGGCCCAGCAATCTGGGCAGGTTTTGGATGCTCTGCTCGGTGGGGCGGTTGCTCCAAACAGCCACCACAGGGTCAGGCCTAGGCCGCAGCCTCTGGGAAGACACATCTGCCTCCGGCAGCAGCTTCCTCCCTACTGAGCTGCTAGGCCAGCCTTTTATAGTTCCCCTTCCTGCCTTGGCTCCGCCCGTCTGTTGCCAGGAAGTTTGGCCTGTAGGTCCCTGTTCTGCCCAGCAGGGGCATCGCAACCCTTCCTCAGTCCCAGGCTCCAAGAAAGGCCACAGCACCTTGCTACAATGTCCAAGGAGGAAAAACATTTTGAAGCACTGTTTTCCAAAGCTTAGAAAAATCTTTTGTTTTTTTCCTTGAGTCTTTTATGTTTATGTTTGATTGGTATCTGTCCATCTGCTGTGATAAACTGGATGCTTACCACTTGATGACATGAGAAAAAACAGTAGCAAAGCAAGTACCCAATGCCAGTAGCTTGTTATTTTTTCTTCTCTAATAAATAAGCTGTGAAAAGCCCAAGAGTTGTTACAGTGACTTCACATCAAAAACTGTTTTACTTTGTATACTGAAAATTGCATGCTTACATTTACTTAGAAAAACAGTTAACTTTTATTTAACATAGGCAAGAAAACAAGGAGTTAGAAATCAGTATAACAATGTATAGTATCAATAGGTCTATCTGGAAAACAAGAATTCCATTTCACAAAACATGTTTCACAAAACATTTCACAAAACATGTTTGACTGTATAGCTAAGTGCCTAGATCACTCACCTAGGATGTGAGAGACTGATTTGGAGAGGGACTTCAACCTAGGTCTTAGTACTGGGCTTTGGCCACAGTCTCTCTCTTCTTTCACCTGACTCCTCCTTGCTCAACACATTTGACCAGAAATTTCATCCTGGACTTGAGACAGCTTCCTGAGAAAATTTTCATCTAAACCAACACATTTCTTCAAAAAAATAATTTGGTTTCAACGAATTGGCATCTTCTGACCAAAAAAGGATTTCAGTGAAAAATTCACAACCAACTCTACTTACGCCAGCTTCAAGAAACTCTCATGATCCATATATGTGTTCACGGATAAGACGGTTGTCCATGCCAACAAAGCTTGGAAAACACTTTAGACATAAAATAAGAGATTAAATAAAATTCACTTAATACAGGAATAAAGAGATGAATAAAATTATTTAGCAATTAATTAAAGCATTCATTCATATATCAAAGTCATTCAGACTTTATTGAGCTATCTTAAGAATAACATATTATTCTTCTCTATTTGTCCTTGTCCTATCAGGGGCATTCCCAATCAACTCTCTTCTTTCCACCGTTCTTTTTTAAAAACTGTTGTAAGGACACATGGTACAAAAAGAAACAAAGTGCTCCATTAGAAACAACACACA
Organism: Emydura macquarii macquarii; assembly: GCF_026122565.2. Lineage (NCBI taxonomy): Eukaryota > Metazoa > Chordata > Testudines > Chelidae > Emydura > Emydura macquarii. The sequence goes on along the minus strand of NW_027131527.1, from coordinate 16,479,415 downwards.
GAACAATAAGTTACACCTTACAATTCTATTAATACAACACCACAATTTGGCTATTAGTCATTTGGTTATTTAAAAAAAAATTCTGATAATATAAAAGTCTTCAGTAGGATTACTTGCAGAGTACAGGATAACAAAATTTGGTTCCATGTGATGAGAACAGTGGAAGAAGTACACAAACCGTCTGTTCAGATTTAATTTTTCCTCTTTAAACTTTATAGCTCTTTAAAAACAGACTCTGTATACAGACTCTTAAAATACATAAACAAAATAAATTAAAAAAAGTTTCATCAGAAAACTTCTATGGCTTCAAGTCACACTGTGGAATGTCAACTTGCCAAGAAAAAAAAAAAAAAGATTATATTCTCTAAAGAGTAGATTTTGGGGAACATGTTTCCCTTGTTTAATTTTCATTATTTCTATAAGAAGTATGTAAACATGAGGCACTCAAGAGTCAATGTAGCTATTTCCCTTTTCCCTTTCATTGCTGTTTGAATGAAAAGCATTACTGAAAAATATTTCTTTTATATACACTAGTAAGTTTTTCTTAAGATTGAGCTTACGTATGCTTTTCACTGAAGATTTTAACAAATTTTCATACCTTTATTTTGCACTACATGAAAGCTATGAACATCAATCCCAGGCAACATAATGGTATGGCTAATATGGGACTCAATTAATAAAAATTAAAGAAAGGTAATAATTAATGCCAATCAACACTGGTTTATGGAAAATTGATCTTCTCATACTAACTTGATATATATTTCTGGATGAGATCACAAGTTTAGCTGATAAAAGTAATAGTGTTGATGTAATATACTTAGACTTCTGTACTCTGTTCAAGTAGGTATTGCTAAACTTTTTGATTAAAAAACTAGAATACAAAATTAGCATGGCACCCATTAAATGGATTAAAAAACTGGCTAACTGATAGGTCTCAAAATATAATTGTAAACGGGAAATCATCATCAAACAGGTACGATTCTAATGGGCTCCCAAAATGATAGGTTCTTGGCCCTGCACTATTTAGCATTTTTATCTGGAAGAAAACATAAAATCATCACTGTTAATGTTTGCAGATGACACAGTGATTGGAGGACTGATAAATAATGAAGGAGACGGGTCATTGATACAGACTGCTTGATAAACTAGGCGCAAGCAAACGTGTGTTTTAATAAATGTAAATGTGTGTTTTAATAAATATAAGTGTAAAATGTATAGATCTAGAAATAAAGAATGCATACTTACAAGATGGGAGACTTTGTCCTGGGAAGCTGTGATTCTGCAAAAGATTTAGCTGAATATGAACTCTTAGTGCAAAACTGTGACCAAGAGGGCTACCTTTGGCTGGTTGGATGTATAAAACAGGAGACTCTAGAGTCGGTGTAAGAACTCTGTAATGGGGACCATGTCAGAACAGTGGCTTGCACTCTAGGAACTACACGTATCTATTCTCTGCTTCATAAGGCCTGTAGCAGGGCTTAAATTAGATCAACCTCAGAGCTGCTCTACCTTCTAGCAAGGGCCAGCCACAGCCTCAGAATAAAAGAACAAAGGTGATTTAAAGCCATTTTAACATCCCCCCTCCATCCCAAGCAAAAGAATAAAGCAACAAAGAACTAGGATGTCTGTTTATACAGAAAGGTGTTACTTGAAGAAAAGGTAATGAAAACAGTGAATATTAATATGAAGAGCAGGATGAATTGATTTAAATCACCAAGTAAAAAGCTTCCATTTAAATAATTGATTTTAATCTATTTTTCCATTTGTACTTCAGTTATTTTCTGAAGAAAGGTGCACTCTTATTGGTTCACATAACCATTAAAACAGGTTGATTTACAACTAAATAGAGCCTTTACATTAGATTTGGGACATATTTTTGTTACCCAGGAGAGTAATTTAAAGTATATGCCATTATTTAAGCTATTATATAGATTAATATTTTCCATTTCTTATTAACTGTACATTTTAGTATGTTAGAAAATAGTTAATTGCATATTTACTAGATAATTAATTTTTTGCTGATGACTGGTGTCAAGCAGCATTAGGATGGTAACCAGAATATAATTAAACACAAAACGGCATATAACATTTATTTTTATTACACAAAATAACCTTAAATATTTTGGACACAAACTTCTCTTATCAAAACATGTTTCACACTTACAACTAAATGATTTACGAAACAGAAGGTTTAACTGAAGTGAGGGAATTAAACTGATTATTTCAGATCAGCCTGGAAAAATTTTCAAATATGCCTAAGTGAAGACGATTGGAGCTTAAATTCTCATTCACCCAAATCTCTCAAAAATGAGACAGTCTCCTAAGTTACTGAAGCTGACCTATCACGCTATATTTACAAAGCTTGACCTCAAAAGTTATATGTTTCGGATTCTTTCTTTATGTAGAAAAGCAGCCTTTAACTCAAAGTTTTTGATAGAGGCTCATGGATTCAGCATATTTATTTTTATTTAAATGTTAAGAGGTTATATATAATAAGTTTAGATCTTAACATGTTTTGTATTAAATTCAGATTTCATTTTATACAGGGTTTATTTTTTAAAAGAAATAAACATAATTTAAATAACAAAATGAAAAAAAATCTGATTTAAATCAAAATCCAGTTGTTTGATTTTATTAAAAAGGTGATTCTTATCCACCCTGATGAAGAGTGATTTTCCTCAAAAATGTATACTACCTAGAAATCCCTAAAATAATCCCTAAAATATATTAACAAAGTTGTATGTAATAAATACAGAAAGTTCCTGCACTTTATTCAAAACACAATAGTTTTCTTTCCCTCCCCTCCTCTTCCCCTTTCTTAAATTGGGGAGCATAATACTTCTAGTAATAGTCAATGTGTTAGCAATGTTAATGATTACCATAATGCAAGCAACTGGAATGTAAATTCTCCAACATTACTATGGCTCATATATTCATCTCCTTTCTTATTCCACTAGTAATGAGCTGCTCATAAAAATTGTTTATTCACTAAGTGCCAAAAAAAATCATGGTAAATATGAAGATGTCATCTCCTCATTGATGAGAGACTGCCAACAGCACTAAACTGTCAGACTTACATGCCTTCAGGTGATAGACTGATAAGTCCAATAGACCAATGTAATCAATACCCCCACACAGTATATTTCTGGTTGGGCAAAGATATCAAATCAGAAACATTTTGGGGGAGGTATTAATTTCCCTAGATACTCTGAAAGGCCTCACACAGGCAGGCTCCATCCTATGTCAGGACTGAAAACAGCCTCCACGGTCTGTCTATAGTGACCATGGGTTGGTCGGAAGAACAAAAGTTATCCCTTCCTTCAGGGCTTGTGTTTACTGTCATTGCAGTGTTCCATGTTGGAGTGTTCAAGATATGAACCTGGATCTTTCTCATGCCACTATACTGCAGGGCTGACTCCCTACACAATGTCTCCTCCAATTATTACACAGCCTTTAAAAAATATAAAACTCAGTTTGAGCTATTCACTTTAGAAAAGTTATATGAATAGCGTTTTGGTGTGATAGGAGTAGAAAGTATTTTGAGTTGTTCCAAACACTAAAATAAAGTTAATCTAACCTGTTCAAAAAGAGTACTCCATTTTAACCAACAAAATTGCTTTACATTTTGTCTTCATTGAAAACTATCAGAAGAGCAATCTAATTTGAGTTTCAGTGGATGAGCTGTCACATTCTAAACGTGAATACGGACTATTCTCTCTGACATAATGTCAATAGTATTTTTCTTCCTGTGCATAAAAATATAGTCACAGATCTTAAAATAAAAACAGCCTTCCCTGCATGTGTGCACACACTTGTACACCAATGATGAGAAGTCAAAAATACTTTGTTACACAAATGAACAAAGCAGGTGCTGCACCATGAACTAGGATCAAGGCTTTGGAAACTTTTACTCTTGGCAGGAGAGAGACATGATAGCTGGGACACAGGACTGTTTAAGAGTCTATGGGAGGTACAAGCTGGAGTAGGGGCTTCTTCTGAAGTTGCAAACACCACAAATGAAAGAGCAGGAACTATGGCATGGCTAATGTAGTCACACAATTCTCCTACTTGTAAAGTATCCGATTATGATGATCTGGTCTTGGAAGGCAAGGCAATGTAACTTGCACTGCTAGCAAAAAGTGGTAAATATATCACAGTAGGAATGTTATAAATGATAAAATAATTGTGTCAATAGACTTGATTTAAGAAGTGGGAAAGAGGAAATGATGCTTCACTGGTTCTACTTCACTCTTTATATACCCTTTTCCTGATCCTTTTGCTCTCTTTCAATGCTGCAGAGGAGATGAATAGGGTCCAAACATTATACAGATCATATAGTGAACTCTCTGGGACATGAACTGTCTTTTATGAGTATAGACAGCCCTCGTCTCAGCTGGAGCCTCTAGGCATTTCTGTAATACTAACATAAATGCTGGACAACCATAAACGAGAGGTGCACTATATAAATTGCTCACGTACACATCAGAAACAAAACATAATACAAAATATCTATGTCAATGTGAGAAGGTCAGAGTATAAGCTTTTGGGGGCAGAGGCTGTCTTTTTGTTAAGCGTTTGTACAGCTTCTAGCACAATGAAGCACTTGGCCCAGGACTGGGACTTCTAAGGCACTATTGCAATACAGATAATAAAATAGTTAAAAAATGTTGTTTTAGATCTGGTGAAGCCTGCAATAGGTCATGAATGGAGAAATTAAGTCTGAAGGGAAACGTGTGCATAATTTAAATAAACATCACAAATGTAAAAGGGAATAATTTTGAATTTAGTAATGAGAAGGTATGACAGACATTTTTATGGCTTAGAATTTGCATTAGAAAAGTGTTGCTAGTGAAAGCTATTACCCTCCTGTATCATACTGAGCCATATTTGTGCTTGTTGTTACTCTACTGACTTACATGGAGCTACAGCAAGGGTAGAATATAATAATTGCTATTTTATAGTTATACTTTGCTCAGCAACAGATACATTAGTTTAGTATGTTGCAATGAACAACACTGCGACCCTAAAGCAAGCAATTAGTAAAATGGAAAATCTCACATTCCTTCCTATTACTAAAACTGGCAATTTTATAAACCCAGATTTTATGCTGTTTGAGCACTGAGTGCACTGAATAAATCAGTTCCTATCTCAATTATTTAATGCAACACCCAGAGAGAGATTCTTAAGATAACTTCACAGGCCCTTTGCCAAGGGTTTATACGTCAGAGGATGAGGAAGAAAGGGAAAAGTTGATAGTTTAAGATTGTCAGTTTACATGCTTTTAGTTGTGTTATGAGGGAAAAAAGCTTGTGATGGTTGTAAAGCTCATCTTTAACTGCACTGAAAATAAATAATCTCATGAGATGATCAGGAGTTTAGATGGAGCAAAGAGATTAAACAAGAGTTGACATAGTTTCAATTAAAATTATACTGGTAAACATCAGGAGATGAAAAAATACAAAGTAACTTTATGAATTATGGAAGGCAAAATGGTTTTAAGAATACACAGGAACATAAAAATGGTTATCTTTTTCATACGTTCTTAAACAACCTAAGCCACATCTAATTACAATCGTATTTAATGAACATTGTAGAGCTGGAGTAATCCCAGCTCAGATCTTTTCACAAAGCACTTTATTTTACTATAGTTCTTGATTCAAATAGTTCAAGACTCACAAATCTGGGGAATTGGTCACATGGTCTCTGGATCTCATGGCCACTTGGCTCCTGATGCAGGTTTGACAAGCTGTTGCAAAATGTATTGCCACAGAAGAATAAGCAGATAGTCGGGGGTGGGGGGAGAGCAAGTGTGGTTGTTAGTCTGAGGACAGCTATGGAAATGAATGACTGTGGGTAGAAACATGAGAGGGGAACTGGACAAAGAACAGTTAGAGAGCCAAAAGGGAAATTAATGCCTTTCTGTGCTCAGGTGAGTTATGAGGGAACCTCTGATAACACAGGTAGACAATTTGTCTCCCTGTAAGAAAAGAATCAAATACATGAATAATATAGCTAATTATATATCAACTTTATAGAACTTGCTTAAGCAGAAAACCATATATTTTGTAGATTGCTTTCTGTCTGCTTCCATAGGGGAAAACGCTCAGCCCAAATTCTTCTCTTATAGTTGAGTGACTCCATCAACGGCGTAGACTTCTGATTAAATCGGGGTGCAAAATGCATGTGTCACTAATAATGTGTTTGTTCTTTGGTGGCTACGTAAACATTAATTATAAAGAAAATGACTGGTCAGACACAACAGACTTCCTGAGTTTTACTAAAACCATGATCAATATAAGCAAAATCACAGTACTAAAAAAACAAGATAAACAACAGCAGCAGACTCCATATCACATACACTCACGGAGCTGTGGGGTCTCCTTCAGGTGAGATAAGCATTTGGGTTGGCACCAATCTGTCACTCTGAGGTTCTCTTGGGGGTTGGGTTTGACTCTTTTGTATGCACCTATTCCTTACACCCACCTATTTCCAAGATTATATTTGATTAAGTCTTGGCCCCCTGTCCATACTTGTCAAAACCCCAACAATGGATAGCAGGAGTGGCAACTATTGTAAGCATTTGTGCATATAGATGATTCTCTATACATTGAGGTTAAGGAAGTCTGGCTAAATAAAGACTTTGTGTTCAAGTTTATCACAAGATATATATAGCTAAACCTTCTGATCTAATACTGGTTATTTATGCTCACTTATACTAGGCCAAATGTGGCTTTATGCTAACTATTATGACCATTAGGACTCAAGCCAAAAATTGTAGGGGTCAGCTGTTGTGCAAAGCCCATTTTAAAGCAAGCTTTAAATTTCTTTACTTACCTCTACTTGCATTATAGTTTTAACGAGAGTTCTGTAGCACTTTAAAGACTAACAAATTTAATTTCAGCCAGCATAAGCTTTCGTGAGCTTCAGCTCATTTCCTCAGATGCAGTTGGTAGAAATGATACAGCAAATAGGAAACATATATACAAGGCAACATATGCATATCCAAGGGCATAGATAACAATGGGGTAGGTGGATAAAAGCCAGGTACTTGAGGCATAATGACAACCATTGAGTAGGAGGTGAGAATGGGTGATCAGAGCAAATTACTTCTTGTAATGAGATAGCCATTCCAAATCCCTGTTTAAACCCAGTTTGAATGTGTCAAGTTTGCAGATAATTTCTAACTCAGCAGTTTCGCTTTCAAGTTTAAAACTTCAAACTCTCCCCAAACGTCACAAGCCTGGAAACAGGGTAGGATTTTAAAAAATCCTTGGTTTTCCCCAGACAGATACAGACCCCAGGGTGGCTGTAGTGTAACAATGGCTTTGGAGAGGGATGTTTAAATTCTAGCTGGTTTAACAAAAATAATTACTGCATCGGGTATGAAAAATTAGTTTTTGACCCTTCTAAAATAAGCATGCTAATGGGAGGGGTAGACAGATCAGTTAGGGTGTCATCTGAAGTCAATGGGGTTGCACAGGCTGTTAATCAGAACAGAATTCAAATCAATGAGCACACATGGGGATTTCAAATTTGGATTAGACAGCCAGTTTTAGTGCGCAAGAGAAAAATAAAAATACAGCAATGCCATATAAATCATCTTGAGAGGTGAAATTTTAAAACATCTAATGCCATGACTACTCTGTATAAGCACTTTTTCTCCTTGCTCTTTTATATCTGTGGTCTGTTGTACTTCATCTGATGAGTCAGAAATGTCATTTAATAATGGTTCAAGGAGTACAGTATAACTGATGATCAATGAAAGCTGGATTTTCTGTAATTTGCTAAAAGGAATGCAGCTACTCATGTGCATATCAGGGCACCACCAGAGCAGAGATATCTAATTACTAGAAAGTTCCATTCAATAATGTCAACTTCAGATCTAACAGCTATTTCATAAGGACACAGGCATAATACAGACTGAAGGGACACTTACAAGCTTGTCAAATCTTATCCTGCCACATTATCTAACTTGTGGTGAGGTCCACCAAAAACCCTCTATTTCCTATGAAAGGCTAGATCCTAGCCTTTTTCCCCGCTGTGGTATGAAGTATGGTCAGAAGTGCAACAGCTGTGCCCATCAAGCCATATTATTGCCATCTTGGGAGAAGGGGAGACTATCCTTCTGAGCTGCCTGTATAATTACTATGTGGCCAGGAAAGGCAAGTCCATGGAGGACCTTACTAATAAGGTAGGTGGGAAGGAGACAGGGAGATGGGGCAGCTGATGCATTGTTAACTTTTGCTCCTTTTTCCCCCTATGCCAGATCCAAAACAGTTGCTGAAAAACATCCATCCTCGCTCACTGTATGGTCTCTGTATGAGGGAAAAAGACATATAGGTAGCATTTTATACCTACTTTGCCTTCGTTATGCAGAGGTGTTAAGGATTAGAGAGTCATGCTTGTTCTCTCTAGATACAAGACCCACAGTTACAGATTAAACCTTTTGAAAGCATGCAATATGTTGCGCTGACCTAGTTCGGCTAGCGAATGCATATGGAAGAGTGTGGGCAAGACCCCACAGTTGCTGTTGGGGAGCTTAGCACTACTATTTCCTTTAACTAAATCCTTTAACTGATCCTATAACTATCCCCTTTGCTTTTTCCATCTTTAGGAGAAATATCATTTATACAGGCACTAAAGTATGCTAGATGCTAATTACAGTGGCAAATAAGATGCCCCACAGATAAAAGATCTTGTTATATAAAATTGATAGTTTGAGCAGTGGAGTGAAGAACATGACTAGATTGTATTACCATTTTTATTTAGCGTGTGTGTATGTGTGTGTGTGTGTGTGTGTGTGTGTTTGTGCGCGCGTGCGTGTGCGTTAGATTTTTCTAGCTTTCATTATGTTAAAGTCTCACCAAAAATGAAAGGGAGGGTTTAGAGGCCTTTTTGAAGAAGTATACTTTAACTAGTGTTTGAGGTGCTGCCCCTTTAAGGAAAGTCCTAGAACAGAAAGCATTCCATTTTCAGCCACAGAAAATAAAATAGCCACAGGCTAGCTTCTCTTAGCCACAAGTCTAAAAATAACCAAAACAAATGCAAAGTGACTTCCTTCTGTTTAGTACAAATACTAACAAACAAACAGGGCTGCTTCCTTCAAGCAAGCATCCAACAGAAGGAAAACAAATAAACAGCACTTATTGGGATTACACTATCTGGGAACCACTCTACTCACTTGCCTTATACTAAGAAGTAATTTCCCTATTCCTCCATTTCCTTACCCAGGATCTGAAAAAGTAACCTCCTGCAGTAAGAAGAGAATGGATAACACCTTCTCTCTTGCTAGAGCCTTCTGCTTCTTTTTATGGCTTCCCCCACTTAGAGATACAGCTGTTATTTCCATCTCCCAACTGCCTAACCAGTCACATCTGAGCCAGCTCCTGGTCTGCAGCTCAACCTATCTTTAAAAGCAACATTCTTCCTTTCTGCCTAATGAGGAAATTTAACACTTTGCTAGTTCACAAAGGGACAGGGCAGATGTACTCTGGTCACACAGAGATCATTCTCAAGTCATTTTGAATTCTAATCCTGTCTTCCAAAGTACTTGCAACCTCTCCCATCTTGGTGTCATCTGCAAAATGTATAAGCATACCCTCAATTCCACTATCAGTCATTAATAAAAATATAGGATAGTACTGGACCCAGGACTCACCCCTTCAGGATCTCACTAGACAGATCCTGCAAGTTTGATACTTGCATCCTGCAAGCGAACCATTATAACTACTCTTTGAGTATAGTCTTTCAACCAGTTGTACACTCACTTTATAGTAATTTAATCTAGACTGCATCTCCCTAATTTTCTTATGAGAATGTCATGTGGGACTGCCAAAAGCCTTACTAAAAATCAAGGTATATCACATCTACTACATCCCACTTATCCAATAGACCAGTGTCAAAGAAGGAATTTAAGTTCATTTTGCATGATTTGTTCTTGACAATTCCATGCTCACTATTCCTTATAATCTGATTATCCTGTAGGTGCTTACAAACTGATTTTTACTAATATGTTCCTGTATCTGTCCAGGTATCTAGAGTAGGCTGACTTGTCTATAACCCCTGGGTTCTTTTGTATAGATGGGAAGTACTGTGGAAAACAGTAGACTCTAGGAGAACTTTCTAAGCGCACCCACTATAAATTGTCACTATTCTATGCACTACAGTACAAACATTATCACATAAAGGAAAGTTCATAAAAATACCCTAAGGATCAGATCATTCAGTGATCCTTATTCACCTATATTCATCAATTCACAATGATTTCCAATGTACAGAGCCCATTAACAGATCACACATCAGGCTGAACAAGGTTACACTCATATTAAATATCAGCATGCAGACTATTCCTAATTTAGGGGTATAATCTCTTCTCACTACAGGTGTTTACCTTTCGTTAACAATAACTGCTTCACTGTTGTGTTGTGCTGATGCTTCTGTTCTGCAGCAGAAGCAGAGTGCATTCCTTGGAGCATCAGTTCTTCAAAACAAAGCCCCTTACATGGTAGATGGGAGAGCACTTGTGAAGTGAATTATGCACCTTGTATGGTATCACATTTGGCAGTACCCAACTGATCAATGGAGGTGCTCTGCATGCATTAGAAGAATAGATTTCTTAGTGTTTAGTACCTGTTTCTATGTGGTTTTATTTATTTTTGTGGATTTATATAACAGTTAACTCCTCATTTTTATAGGAAGATAATATAGCATATTTTAAATGTATCCAGTAGTTACTCATACAGTTGGGATGTCAAAGATTAAAGGCAATGGGAGTTACATAGAGCAACTGATTTTAATTTTTCAGCTCTCATTTTTTCCTCTCATCTGTCTCCTAGCCAATTGATGTGTTAACTCACTGATCATTTTAAATAATCTTATTATTTCTGTTTATTTCAAGGGCAATACTTCTCTCGTAGTCAGTTTAGGTTTTCCTAATGTGTTTATTACACCCTTCCAACTTTTCTTCATAATCCTCTTTTGTTCTCTTTTCCTTTGATGTTTTAAAATGGGGAATGCTGCCCTCTTTTCCCCAATAGCTTTAAATGAGTTCTTTAATCATACAAGTCATCTTTCCGATTACTACTCTTACTTTGTGAGCTGGCCTTCTCTGACATGAAACCTCCTCCTGTTCTCTTTTCAAGTTTTTCTACAAAGAAACTAAAAAACTTTAAAAAGTAATGAATTAATGTAATGTTTATTCAATCAGACAACATTAAAATACAGCTTTCATGTAGAATTCATGTAGATCAGCGAGAGACACTTAAGTTGTCTGCAGTATGACCTAGGGATGCGATTCCACGTAACATACTTGCCATAGTTCTCATCGAGCTAGTGCAAGCATAAATAGCAGTGTAGTGCAATAGCACAGGTAGCTGCAGTGGCGAATATGTACCCATAGGTTTCAGGTAGGCTTGTACTCTGCCTTGCCAAGCCATGCTGCCTCTGCTATCATGGCTACACTATTCTTTATACTTATGCTAGCTACTATGAGTACTTGTAAGGGAGCAGAGACATCGTAGGGTAGCCATAGCCTGAAGTTGAACCATTTAACAAATTTCTTAAAACATTTATTTAGTCTTACATTATACAAATGGTGTCATTATGTACAATAGATGTAATTCTCCAGTACCTTACATCATGTAGAGTCAGTCATTAATTCCTGAGCAAGTGAGTATAAAATGTTACCAAATTAGTTTCCCAGTCCTGAAAATAATTGTACATGTGCTTATCTTTACTCTTGCGTATAATCCTGTTGATTTCAAAAGGACTGAGTGTGACTAAAATTAACAGTATGTATAAATGTTTGCGGAATCAGGGCCTAAAATGATAATATTTGAACAGGTGGAAATGACTATTCAAGGCTATGGAGAATCAGGCCCTATGCTTCCAATCAAATAGTTTCTCATTGGCGTTGTAGAATAAATCTTTTCTTTTAAAACCTGCTACTCAGCTCTTATTGATTTTACTTAAACTTTATCTCCAATACATTTTACAAAACTGTATTATTTTATGCAGAGCTGTTTGTTTTTGATTTGGCCACCAGAATGTATTTCAGGTTAAAGCAATTTCAGAAAAACCACGAGTAGATATTGTCTTTCAAAGCTCAGAATGGATAAGTCTTGCATATCATAGGAATGTATTTTCTTATACTGAGGTGCACACACTTCGCAGAAAACGTAGCAACAGTAAGATTGCTTTTCCAGTCAAGCTGACACATTATTCCTTAAGTGACATTTGTTACAGAGAAGAAAATCCTAGCTCATGGTTGGTTAAAAACAATCATGTTATATCAGTAAGTTCTACAGGTTACCTCCTCCTCAGAGTCAATAATATTAAGTAGGTGAGAAAATACCTTTTATTGGACCAACTTTTGTTGGTGAAAGGTACAAGGCACATCATCTACCTTTACTTTCTCACATTCTGGGACCAATATTGCTACAAGAATACTGCAAACAACAATACTGAAGTAAGGAACATCTTCAATTAATCATCTCACATGTGCATAGGAGGGCAACTCGATAGTCAGCAGCTGAATTAAGGCAAAAATATAATTCAGTTCTCAGAGCTTAATAGTAATTTTTCTCTGTCTCTCAAACCAGGTTAAAATCATTACACTTCAAAGTCCACGGTCATAACAGAAAAATATCTAGATGTTTGTGATTAACACCTAGAGAATATTTTTAAAAAAATCCATATATTGATTTCCTGGTGTGGTGAACATTAAGATTCAAGGTAAATAGTTACTGAGGCAAACTTAAGATCACTATTTACACTGAAGAACAACACATCTTGAAATTCACCTCAACAGTCAATATCTGATTATTCCTACTGTAATATAAGTGTGCCCCAAGCTCTAGAGACTTCCCCACTTATGACATTTTCCTAAAAAGCGCTCTTCACAGTGCATAGACTCATAGATTTTAAGGTCAGAAGGGACCAATATGATCATCTAGTCTGACCTCTTGCACAATGCAGGCCATAGAACCTCAGCCACCCACTCTGATAATAGACCCCTAATCTATGACTGAGTTACTGAAGTCCTCAAATAATGGTTTAAAGATTTCAAGATACAGAGAATCCACCAGCAAGTGATCCGTGTCCCTTGGTACAGAGGAAGGTTAAAACCCCCCAGAGTCTCTGTCTATCTAACCAGGGGGAAAAATTTCTTCCTAACCACAAATATGGTGATCAGCTAAACCCTGAGCATGGGGCAAGCTCACCAGCAAGACGCCGGAAAGAATTCTCTGTAGTAACTCAGAAACCACCATGTCTAACATCCCATTACAGGTCATTAGGCATATTATATTTACTGCTAGTCGTCAAAGATCAGTTAATTGCCAAATTAGGCTGTCCCATCATACCATCCCCTCCATAAACTTATCAGACTCAGTCTCAAAGCCATTTAGGTTTTTTGCCCCATTCCTCCTGTTGGAAGGTTGTTCGAGAAGTTCACTCCTCTGATGGTTAGAAACCTTCATCTCATTTCAAATCTAAACTTCCTGATGGCCAGTTTATATCCATTAGTTCTTGTGTCCACATTGGTGCTGAACTTAAATAACTCCTTTCCCTCTCTGGTATTTATCCCTCTGATTTATCCCTCTGACCTTGCCTACTACTGATGTCAAACTAACAGGCCTGTAATTACACAAATCACTTTTTTCTTCCTTTCTTAAAAATAGGAACTATGTTAGCAATTCTCCTATCATGTGATACAACCCTTGAGTTTGCAGATTCATTAAAAAATCCTTGCTAATGGACTTGCAATTTCAACCTGCCAGTTGCAAGTGCTCCACACTTCTCAGGATCAGACCCCAGTCCTGATATTTTTTCCTTGCATGCTTAGTTCTATTCCTGCAAGAGTTCAGTGAGATTAAATTGGACAAGTAAAAGAGCAACGTCAACTTCTTCTATACTGTGTACTGACTGAATTAGACACATCATGGCTGCTATTTGTTGCAAGCTAGTGTTCCTACAACTGGAACATGATTAAGTAAAGTCTGGGCCATCCTCACTGAGAAGAAGCTCATCAACTTGAAATGTATGAGATGCAGATGGGATAGAGCTGTGTAGCATGTGAAGGCAGTGATGAATGTGACTGCTGTGGAAGGCAATGCAAAAAATCCATGATGGGATTAAAAAAGCAGGGCATATCTTCAGAGCAAAGACACAGAAAATCCTGAGTTGGACAAAGACGTATGTAACTTAAATGAGCACTAATTGTAGGGGGAAGGAACATTCAGAGCTTTCTCTTTCTGTGTAAATAGTCAAGCAAACATCTCCATCTCCAGAGTGTACTGGGAGTTATATAAGGCTATAACAGCAGGACACACATCGTGTTCTCTTCAGGTCAGGGAACACTGGAAACCTGATGTGATTAGCTTGTCAGTGTGCATGCTTCTAGTAACAGCAAGGGCTACAAAGGCAATTAGAAAGCAGTAACATTCCCTTCTCTGCATCTGCCTGTGAGACACCCTATCCTACTATAAACAAACGCCTTTTATACCAGATATACAGCTGGCTAACATGCTACTTGAGTATTTAGCTCTATGGACAGAATTTCTCCCTTAATTACTTTGCCGAGTAAGTTTTCAGAAACATGAAATATTAAATGTAAAACTCTGACAGGTATAAAGCACTGAAGTATGCTCACACAATAAGACTGCAGGACTGACTGAACAATCCTGAAAATAAAACTCTGCACATAAAAGATGCTTTGTGCTGTAAAACTAATTGTTCTTCAGCTGCACCAGTGCATCCGATAAAATGGTCTTAACTGTTGCTTTCAGAGAGTACAGCAGGGACTGTGCTCACAGAATGAGCAACAATTCAATATTTTGTTTTCTACTTGTTGATCAGTGTATGACCCCATGCCTTATTTTCTGCACACTATTCAAACCCTGCTCCGAAGACAGAATAATTCATTTCCTCATTTTTTCCCCCTATGGTGCTCATCACCATAGTTTCTGAGCCCTTAACATATATTAATGAATTTATTTTCACAACACCCCTGAAAGATACCACTATTGTATCATCCCCATTTTACAAATGGGGAATAGGGGCATAGTGAGATTAAGGCCAAAAGTGTCCACTAATTTTGGGTGCCCAATTTGAGATGTATTTTTTAAGAATACTTAACATTAGATAGCACTTTATATGTTCAAAACACAAGTCAACACCTATTGACTTCAGTTGCAGTTGTGAGTGCTGAGCCCTTCTGCAAATCAGACCCAGAATCTCAAGTTAGGAATTCAGAAAATGAGGAAAATTTAGCAACGAGGAAAATAGCAACTTGTGAAAAGTTTGGTTTCAGTCATTTAATGAGCATCATATAGAATCTCTGTTGCAGAGTCCAAGACACAATCCAGTTTATTAGGGCAGCATTCAACTACCTTTACCATGCAACCATCCTTTCTCTCACTGCAATCCCCTGCCTCACTCATTACACACCTTTCAAGGTGGAGGCAGTATGATGTAGTGAATAGTGCACTGAACTGGGATTTAGGAGAACTGGGTTCTCTTCCTGGTTCTACGTCTAGCCTACTGTGTGACTCTGGGCAAATCACTTCCTCTCATTGTACCTCAGTTTCCCTACCTGTAAAATCCTGAGATCTTTGAGATCTGCTGATGAACAGAGCTAGGATGAGACTCCTCCCTCCAGAACCTCTTACCGAGGTTCTAGCTGAACTTTTCCCCACACCTTCTGATCCTAGCACATCCCATTTGCAGCCCCACAAAATCACAAGGCCTCCTCCTGGCACTGGCCAAGACAGCCATCCCTCATACCAGTCAACCCTGTGACTGCAGAGCCTATTTCCGTTCCCTCGTTCAGTCATGCCTCTGAGCAGAGTTCCTCTGGGCAGCGTCCTCTGACTCCTTAGATGAGCAGGGGGCACTGTTGGGGGGCTATCTGATTCATGTCCCCTTCTGTTTACCTGATTTTCA
Organism: Emydura macquarii macquarii; assembly: GCF_026122565.2. NCBI lineage: Eukaryota > Metazoa > Chordata > Testudines > Chelidae > Emydura > Emydura macquarii. Next base: position 16,463,473 of record NW_027131527.1, on the reverse strand, counting down.
CCCTGTGACCTTCACTCCTGCCCCTATTTTTTCATTTATTGTCCTCAGTATTCAGTTGTGATTTGGGTCCACTGGCACTCCCTCCCACCCAGCTAAGAGGAGGTGGCCTTGAGCTATGGGCAGGCTTAAGCCTGCAGTTTCCCAGACACACCCTTCCTCTTCTGCAACAAATGAGGCAAACGTCCTACAGACAGCAATCTCCTTTTCTACGCAAGCCGGATTCATCCCTAGAGCAGATCCACTCTGTGCACTGAACAAGGCAGGGATATCATGGGAAAATCAGTATGGGATTGTGATTCTTCCAAGTGGTATCCAGGGTTGCGAGGTACCTCACTAACCCCTGGCCTTATCTATGCTTGCCGGGGTTCAGCTCCCCAACTCTCTAGGCCTACGCAGGCCCTGCTGTTACTCCACAAATTATTGATTGACACACACCAACCCTCCAGCCTGCCGAGCGTCTCCCTGAAGCGTCCAGGGTCCACTGGACACTTGTAGTAGCCACAGATTTGCTGCTCCCGAAGAAACAGTACACCCCCAGCTTACCACTTCCACCATAGATCACCACCCTGCTTGGCACACAGTACTTACATATGTTGATAATGAAATCAGGTATAAGTTTATTTAACAAAGCACAGACAGTCAAGTAATAGCAAGTATTGCAAACAAATGGTTACATAGAAAATAAAATCATAGCATTCATTCATTCTGGGGCTTACAGTCAATTATCTAGAGTCTCTCATTGTTAGTGACTGGGACATGGGCAGTTGTGCCCAGGAGTTAGAGCAGGTGTCAGGCCTAGTGATTAGAGCAGGGGGTCATTAGTCAGGACCCAGGGTCAGAGACCAGATGCAAGAGTAAAGGGTCAGAGCCAAAGTCAGGAATTGAAGCTAAGGGTCAGGACCAAGTTACCTGGAGTGAGTCAAGACAGGAGAAGAGATGGGAACAAGCAGGTGCAGGGGCTATCACAGACATGGGCAAATACTTTGAGCAATTGCTGCTGATAGGCTTAAGAGCCAGTCTGCTGACTCTTGCAACCAATCAGGCAGAATAGCCAATCAGCGAGATTGCTGCACTCCTTAGGTTGCCTGGAGACTGGGTTTGTTGCAGACCCTGATTCCAAACACTCATGTGTGTAGAGTATTGCTCACCAACAATCCTTTCTCTCTGCAATCTTCCTTTTATGAGACAAGCACACTGTCAGTCTAGATGAAGGATACAGTATAGTTTTGCACTCCAGGATATACCTGAACAATCCTTTGTCTTTATCCATAAACAGGGTATCCCATGCTGTTTGTTTATTCCTGTAGATTTCTTCTCTTGTACATTTCACAATCTCTTCCTTTGCCAGTGCCTCCCTATTCAAATAGGCATACAATAAACAGTGACCAGACAGGTACATAAGTGTCTATTACTTCCTGCCTGACAGGAACATTTCTAAGCTATGTCACCTCCAAGACCTTAAGCATGTAATTTTTAGTATAGATACATAATTCCTTATTCTGCAATGATTATGATGACCAGTATGATACTGGCTCTCAGTAGATCTCTCACCCCAATTAACATGTAGAGCTGATCTAGGGGATTCCTGTTAAACCATATGCATCCCTTATATCCTCATCCAGTTGGCACCCAAGGGTCCCTGGGTCACAGTGATCATGTAATTAAAGAGTGCATCATAATGCACACATGCAAGTGCTACAATGAAGATTGTATAGAAAACCTTAATTCTGGCATTTCTGATTTTTTAAGAGATTGTTTTTGCAATCTTAATAAAGGTCTTTTAATGTAGTTTGTGTGTGCAATGATCTATGTTTTTTAAAAAAGCAAACAGAAAACACAAATTCTTGCGTGTGTCACAGTGACATCCCCGGTCATTAGCAGTGCTGATACCTTTTGCCACCTGAATGGGACTAAATCAGGGGAGGGGATATACTCTCCATCCAAAAATATTAAAGGAACTGGCACATGAAATTGCAAGCCCAATCGCAAGGATTTGTAAAGAGTCTGTAAACTAGTCCTCTATGACTGGAGAGCTACTAATATAAATCCAATTTTTTAAAAAAGGAAAAAAAGTGATCTGGGAAACTAGAGACCTGTTAGTTTGACATCAGTAGTATGCAAGATCTTTGAACAAATTCTGAAAGAGGAAGTACTTAAAAGACACAGAGGTAAATGGTAATTCAGATAAAATATAAAAGGTAAATCATGCCAGACCAAACCGATCTCCTTTTTTGAGAAGACAACTGATTTTTTAGACAAAAGAAATGCAGTAGATCTAAGATACCTGGATTTCAGTAAGGCATTTGATACAGTTCCACATGGGAAACTATTAATTAAATTGAAGAAGAAGGTGAATAAGGAACTGGTTACAGGGGAGACTACAATGGGTCATACTGAAAGGTGAACTGTCAGGTGGAGGGCGGTTACTACTGTAGTTCCTCAGGAATCGGTCTTGGGACCAATCTTATTTAACCTTTTATTACTGATCTTGGCACAAAAAGTGAGTGTGTGCTAATGAAGTTTGTAGATGACACAAAGTTGGGAGATATTGCCAATACAGATCTGGATGACCTTAAAAACTGGACTAATAGAAACTGGATGAAATGTAATAGTGGAAGATGCACTTTGGGACTAACAAGAAGAATTTTGCTATAAACTGGGAATTTATCAGTTGGAAGAGACAGAGGAGGAGAAAGACCTGGTTGTATTGGTTGATCGCATGTTGAGTATGAGTCACCAATGTTATGCGGCTACGAAAAAGTCAAAAGCAGTCCCAGGCTGCCTCAGGTGAGGCATTTCCAGTAGAGATGGGGAAGTGATATTTCCATTATACAAGGCACTGGTGAGACCTAATCTGGAATACTATGTTCAGTTCTGGTCTCCCATGTTTAAGAAAGATGAATTCAAACTGAAACACATGGAAATGGGATACTAGCATGAGCCAAGAAATGGAAAAATCTACCTTATGAGAGGATACTCAGAGAACTTGGCTTGTTTAGCCTCACCAAAAGAAGGTTGAGGGGAGTTATGATTGCTTGCTATAAATACATCAGCAGGATAAATACCAGGGAGGCAGAGGAGTTAATTAAGTTAGGCACCTATGTGGACACCAGAACAAATGGATCTAAACTGGCTCTCTCTCCAACCTCGGGCTTTGCTTGCCTTCACATGTTCCCCTTCCCCATTGTCTCCAAATCTCTCGTCCTGATTTCCTTGTCCAATTGCAATGCCCTCCCATTCTTGCTACCCTGTCCCAGTCTCTTTGCCCACCTAGGCCCAGTTCCGCCTCTGTTCCTCATGAGATCTGTCTCTCTTCTCCACCACTTACTTCTCTCTACCCCACTAGTTTCTAGTCCTAATTGCCTTATCTGGTGCCCACTGCCACCCTCCTCCCAGCTTTTCATCCAAACTAGTCTTTCATCCAATGCCCCCAGTTCACACTGTCCTTGCCCAATGAATCCCAGTCTCCCACCCACCCCAAACCCCCGTTTCCCTCTCCCTTCCTTTTCTACACCAGTCTTCAGTTTCAATCTACTTCCTTTGCCCCTCCCTCGATATGCCTCTTGTCTTTTGCATTCAAATCAGGCAGGCTCTGCCTTCACAGTGCCTGCCTTGTAGTGGGGGAGGGGGAGAGGACAGCCACTGACTGCACAGATAAGATAGATTCTGTGTTCTCAGTTCCAGTGCCTGGCATGAGTCTCAGCAGCCCAGAGCTGCAAATGCAGGGAAAGTCCTGCCCAGTCTTATTGAGTGTAGACAGGCTCTCTGGGTAATTCAGCAAGACTCTATTGAGCATGTGAGAATTTTGCAAAGGCTTATAACATCACTAAATTTGGGCAGATTTTCTCAGGGATAACAAAAAGGCACATCTATGACACAAAGATCACCGCTCCATCAAATTTCAAGTCCCTGCTCCAAAGTATGGGGGAAAGAAAAGGTCAGACTTTTTTCTTAACATGGGCAAAATACTGTTTTTCTTTCAGTACACAGCTTCGCTCCTGAGCCTCTGCAATGAGAAAGTTTGAGTCAGCATGGATGGAAGGGTGCTTTGCAGACAGCAAGGGAATGGATCAAGGAGGGGCATGTTCTGGGACCAGCTGATGCCCTTTATACACATTTGGCAACCTGGCACAGGCTAGAATTAATTAATTTTTCATGTCATTGAAACAATTTAGAAATGAGTAAATGGTTGCCTTGCTAACCACAACTAAGAGGGATTTGGGGTAGATCCAGGATTCTCCTAGGAATGATTATTTGATTTGAATGGAGTTGCAATGGAGGGTGTGACACTCTGTTTGAGAACACCACCATGGAAACTCCATAGTCACCAATGTCATGTAATTATGGTATGTTCTGTACAAGGTACACCTTGTTTGATATCATTTTAAAAGTCTTGCTATACTAAACATTAACATCCTGTTGGATTGTATGTGCTACCATTGTATATGAAGTTATAAAATATTGTCATAAATGCTACTACAACATGTTGTGAGATGGGGAACACTTAAATTAGATATTCAGGTACAACAATGAAGTGGCCAACCTGCTAATGGCTCAACAAGGAGGATCCGCACTCTCTCAACCCCCACTCCTGGAGACTTCACCAAGAAAGCATGTACACAATGGGATACTGATTGACCAGTGGGAAGTAGTCCCCCATGTCACATGCATGGATTGTTCTAGCAAGCTGGAATGGACTGGAAACAAAGCGGAGTGACATCATAACTTGGCTTCACTTCCATACACCTGAATACGTGAAGAGTTGTCTGGAAAATAAAATGACTTTGAAAGAGGAACGTGGAGTCCCAGGCAGGGAAGGTTGCACAGCCTGTGTCTAAGAAATTGTTTGTACCGGCTAACAATAGTGAGACATTGCTAATTCAAGAGCATGTTAGTGTGTAGAATTTAGACTGTGATCTTCTGTGTATTTCATTTGGTAATTTCTTTTAATCTCTTTACACTTGTCACTTATAACCACTTAACATCTATTTTTCTGTAGTTAATAAACTTGTTTAATGTTTTATCTTAACTAGTGTTTCTTTAAGTGAAGCATTTAGACAAACTGCTCAGTAATAAAAGCTGGTGCACATTCCTTCCACTTTAAGGGATACACGGACTAGATAATAATCTCCACTGGTCAGGCTTTTTGACCAGGGTAGGTGGTATAGTCCTGGGGTTTTGGGCTGAGGAGCCATCTGAGTTTCTCTATCATTGGTTCGTGAGTGACTGGTAAGCATTCATTGAGCTGGGTGTGGTCCCTGACTGTGGAGGGCTGGGTAAGTACAATACCTGCCTGGGGTTTGTGGCTTTTCACAGCATTAGAGGGAGCCCAAGCTGGTCAGCAGAGAGCTTAGTGGTATCCCAACTCCAAGGCATTCTGTATACCATCACAGAGAGCATGGTGGGGAGCCATGTAGCCTCTTTGGATTGATAAGGCTAGAGGGTATGTGAATATAGGGGGATGGTTAAATTCATAGGTGACCAAAAGGAATTAGTAATTACTCATCTGGACAGATCATATTGGGCAGCCAAGTTATTCAGGGAGTATAGGATACATCTACTCACCTGAAGAGTGGATATATTTTTATCCAATGTTGAGGAAGGAATCTGAACATATGACAACCTAGCATGCAGGTGGAAGCTGCTGGTGTCTCTTTGTGGCAGATGTCCAGTGCACATACTTGTTGTGGAAGAGAGAAAGTTATTGGATCACATGGATTGAAAAAGGATTTAAAGGAAAGGTTCTGGAAACTGGGGAATAGAGGGTGTGGGTGCCTACAGCAGGTACAGTGAGGAGCCAATCCCCAGGTTGTCTAGCTCCCTTAGCTCTCTAAGGAAGAAAGGCAGCTCCTGTCAACAGGCTGGCTGGGAGCCGATTGGGAATTATTTTAAAATGATGAGGACCTGCACTGTACAATTTATGGCTAGGTACTCAAAGATGTTATGTTAATAAAGTTGTACCCTTATTAAACCACATCCATTGTTTCCTGTTGTTCTTGTGGTGGAGCCCAAAGGTGGCCTGTTGGTGTTCAATCTTCCCATCTGGATACTTTGTATTCTACTCTTAGCAGCTGCTAGCCAGCATCGCTAAGGCATCTTCCCTCCATGCACTGATAAGATAGCTTTTGTACCACCTGCTATGCCCACTCTTTCTCATAAAGGTAGTGGAACTTTTGAAAGGTGAGAGGGGTGCCAGTCACCACTCCAGAAGAGAACCAGCTGTTTAGCAGGAATGTTAGCTTGAGCCTGTTGTTGCAAGGTGATACCCAACAGCCAGATGCATGTAGGGTTTGCTCAAGTTCCAATGGCCCCACCAGGGATAATTGGGAGCAGCAGCTCTAAAACTTTCACCAGACAGTTTATGGGGGGAAGGAAGGAGTTATTCCCCCGTAAAATAATACATATAAAGAAATTAACTGCCATTGTGAGAACCTTATTTCTTGTCTCCTGCTGCATGGAAGGGACATGCATGTTTGTCATATCGCCCTTGCATGTGTGCCTTCCCTGGATTAATCCCCTCCTTTCCACTAAAACACGGAAGAATTTTACTCTGCTATATTTGTAACAAATCCTGCCTAATCAACTATTCATCTCAGATCTTTGTTTGAAATTTGGGAAACTGTTAGTCAGTGTAAGGAAAGAATAATTAGAGGGTCACGTACTGCAGCAGTGAGAAGTAGATTGTGTGTGTACATGTGCAGAAGACAGTTCACTCTCATAAATGTTTCAATACCTGTTATCCTTTAATTCAGCTTTCTGTATTTTAAAATCATGGACGTTTACAACAGATGACATCCCTTTCTTCCTCCAGTCAAAAACTACAGTACTTAGTAGAGGAGTAAAATTTGTCAGTCTGTATTTCATTGCCTGGAAAGGAATGGAAGTTGTATGCACAAATGAAAATTCATCTCTGGATTTTGTAAATTCAAATATGGCCTCTTGAATGCAGTTCAACATGTTTATATTTCCTTTAAAACTGGTGGCAAGGGTCCCTAGATTATACAATTTGTTGTGTTAGTCCTGATGGGCTGACAGCTTGTTTGTTAGCAGATGTGTACATGCGTTTGCATACTTTACAAGGAACAAGTAATTCCCACATGGAAACATTTGAAACTTAACTAAAAAGCCCTGGAAACTATTTGTATACCTGCTTCAAGAGCTTACTTTCATGACAATGTGCAGACATCTCCCTTTGTGATTTATGCTAGATGGAAGAAAGTCAGAGAGGCACAGAGTCAGGATTAAACAAGACATCAGTTAGGCTACAGTCTGTACCCTGTCTAGCTTGAAGTCTTCACTGAAAGAGCAGTTTCAATGACACAACTAAATATTGAGAACATCCAAAGCCTGCCCAGCTGGAATAAGCAGCCAAGAGAATCCAAAGGAGAAGGAAGCAAGACAAGCTGGATGAACAGATGCCTTGGAAAGTGACAGGTAGCAAAGCAAGGGCAAAAAGCACTGATGCATCCTGTACTCTGGGAACCAATCTGAATACCTTAATAAAGAAATTTCAGAAAAAGTTAATCCTACTGATTGAACTGCTTATGTGACATGAGTTTCCAAGTCTACTAGCTTCAGTCACTTTCCTCTTCTTTGCAAAAGCTCTTCATATGAAATCAGTTTGACTACTCTGAATACAAATTTGGTCTCTTTTGAAAATGTGCAGTGTCTTTCCATTTTTGAAGGATGGTGGTGAGTTCTTGGCTGTTGGGACTTCTGAAAATTAGTTTTGTTTTGGCTTGTTCTTTTTGGAGAGGAAAATGATAATATTTTTGGGGGTTGAGGGATTATGAATAATCTCCTTGTGTGAAGGAGCCAAAGGAGCCTCTTTGACCCGAACGTAGGCTTTTGCTAGATGTAAACTGAGCTAGAGCCTGCTGTGGCAGTAACTTTTACCCAGAATTTCCAATGCTTGTATGTGCTGTCATTTAGCCTACAGCTCCTCTAATGTACCTTAATACACTGTGGGGTCTTTAATGAGGCATCCCAACCACACATTTTGTTCTCACATTCTTCAGATATCAGAGTGACAGGAACTGCATAAGATCTGCAGTTATGATTAAGCTCTTATATATTCCACTCGGTTGGTAGTTCTACTCAGTTGATTTTTAAAGATAGAATGTAAAGTTAAATAAAAATCATGTCTGTCTTCTTTATGATGAAATGGTTGGACTGTCAACTTTAAGACATGAAAAGCTGGCTTAGCTCTAGTGACTGAACTGACTTTTTAATGGCAAGTAGCACATTTGCAAAGAAAGAAATACCTCAACAGTAATGTTTGGCAGAGGTCATAGTCATGGAATAGCTTTATATAAAGTCACACACGTCTTGTTCACAAAGCTTAACTTCAGAAAGCAACCTGAAGTATGCAACAGAGAAGAGAAATGAAAGCAAGTCATTGAATGTAGACCAAACACAACATTGTAGTTGAGAAGCTATTTTTGTTCACTACTTCACAGAAAACATTATGAGGCGGTTCATCCTCTGTACAATTATTTATTGTAAATGCAATTATTTATTGTAAATGCAGTAGTTGAACTATACGTTGTTTCATTTAGAACTCAAATTCCTACTTTAATCAGCATTACCCTGCCAAATATGTTTTCTGATTTATTTTAATTTTAGCATTTGACACCAATGATCATATCATCTTTTTTTCAAAAGAATTAATTAGCTCATAATAAAAGATGCATATTAGGCAACTCATTATGCTAAGTGATTGTAGGAAAAAGAGGCAAATTATTTTGATAGTGATTATGCTGAGCAATAAAATAATACACTCTTTGCTGTCCTGAGTCAATGCATTTTATTTAAAAATTGAGTGTTCTGACAAACATCTACCCAGGTACCAATCATCTACAGGGCAGTGCATGCAGCTAACAGATCTGTCAATGCATTGTTTAATTTTAACTAGCTACATCAAGTTCCAAGACAATGTTATCCAGACTTTAAAGAAAATGGAGGGAAGAAGGATGAAGTAGCTATATGTAATATGAGAAGTATGATATCTGTAACATTTATGACAAAACCAAGAAAATTATAGACAGAGCCCAACTTTGTAATTAGGTCTCCTTTCCCTATAGTAGTGAATTTTTATTCACTAAGAATCTGAACCTGGCAAGTTGTTAAGTATCTCCTATTAGGTGTTGAGTGCCCTCAGTGAGAGTTAGGGATACTGAACACATCACAGGAGGTGCTTGGCATGTTGCAGGACTGGGCCGTAAATGTTCTTTCTCGGGACTATGAGACACATCATTGTGAAATCTATATATTACATCTCTCATGGAATATGTCAAAGAGCTTTGAAAACATACCTGCATAATGGGGGGAGGAGAGAGCAAGAGAGATCTTTAAACAACAGTGACGTGATAAATGAGCCAAACATTCTAACCATCAAAAGCCATTAATATAGATGGAAATATTATATCAAATGGTGTTTTTAAACAAACTAGATAGATATCAAGGTTCAATCAGATGATGACAGAGTGAGCTGTTTTAAATCAACAGGGGAAATAACCATGGAATGTCTTAAACTGAGCATGCTGTCTAAACCAGAAATGGAAATTCAAAATTTCCCAGGGCTTGAGAGGAGGAGCTATTTCCTGTTTACGTGGCCACGTTATAGCAGAGCGTGAATGTCCAGAGCGGTCACAACGGGGCATTATGGGATACCTCCCAGAGGCCAATGGCATTGATTTACGTTGTGCTCTGCTTATACGATTGCAAATTCGACCCATGGAATTCAAATTCCGTGCTACGCCACTTGCAGAGGTGGTTTTATTAGGTCAACTTTTACTGCACTTTAAATTGATGGAACTTGTGTGCCAGTGGAGACGCATACTTTAGGGGGTCGACCTAAGCAGCATTATGTTGATGTCCATTGCCAGTGTAGACCAGGCCTGAGTCTTGTTTTAACAGATGTGTTTGTGAGAAAGAAGTAGGAGAAACACTATAGAAAATAGACAGAGAAGGAGCAAAAAGATAGACAGCCTGAAGAAGCACAGAGAGTATAGCCCAGAGAAAAGCCTAGAGAATGTGCTTTTGGGCTGAGTTCTGGCTGAAAGGGGCTTATAGCTGTGAGCAAAGAAACTCTCCTGTTTAATTCCTCTGTGTTTGGGGAAACAGGTTCTTTGTAAATCAACAGATCTGCTATCAAAGAAATACCTGACCAGCTTCAATTTCTCCTCCTAAAGATTCCACAGTGCCCTGAAGTTTGGCTAACCACTCAGGTTAAAACAGGTATCAGAATTTCCCTTCTTTATGCAGGTGCTGTGCAGATTCATCCATAAATACTTGGGAGATGCTGAGGTACTAAGGTGATGCAGGATGTGCTCTGAGAGTTCACATTGAAACCTGACTGCTTTTTCCATCGATTTCTAGCCAGAATGAGGAACTCTCTGTCCCAATGGCTCTCACTTTTCGAAAAACAGCAATCTCAATGAAATACAACAGAAAGATTTAATATATTGGGGACTTTCACTCCCGACTCCTGACCAAACTGTTAAACAACCAAAGAAAAGTTGGTTTCCCAGAGAATCCTTCCCAAGTTTTACACTGAATCTACTGCATGAGTATACTGAAATCAGGGAGTTTATGGCTTCGTTTTGCAAGGACTCCAGTTGATTTCAAAGGGAGCCCACAGCATTCAGCCTCTCCCAGAAAGCACTCAGCACCTCAGGCCCTTAGTCATTGTTCCATTTGAATAGGATGGCAAAAGACTCATTCATTTCAATGGCAACAGAATACAGCAGCACAGATATAAATCAATAAAGTTTGTAGTTCTGTGCCTCCCCATGGGATCTCACTGCTTTGACACTCTCACATGCATGCAACATGGGACAGAAAATACATTTCTTAGTTTGTCGATTAAAAAAAATAGAATCTCTGATACAGTGGGTCAATAAACAAACAATTAAGGAACTGATCATTCAACCAGGTGTAGAAAATTAAGAGTAGGGTAATTAAAAATGTAGCTGATCATACTTTAGCAGCTGTCAAATTATTTTGTTAGGACACAATATAGCAACTATATGGTAATATTTTTAATCTTAGGAGTTGTTAAACACACCTACTATATTCATTTGTAAGTCCAAACTTCAGGAAGTGATGGCCAGAAATATAAAAACAGAGTTATAGGTGAGTCTCTGTACACACTGATTCTTGAGATTCACTCCTGGTTTGCTCCAAACTCCCATAGACTTCAAAAAGAATGTCAAATGGTGAAATGACGCAGCAGGAAAACTAGCATTGTGTGCACTGCAACGGTTAGTGTTTAGTATGACAAAGTACAAAACTTAGCAGAATTTGGAAATAAACGGACCACCACAGCTTGGAGTTCACTGAAGACTTATGATTCCTGAGAATGGAGCCCTAATTTTCCAAAGGTATGCTCCCTTCTTTCTGTCTCAAACACTCAAAATCCCAGACAATTGAACTATATATTGCTGAACACTTACACATTATTTTTAGATAATTTGTAAGGACGTTTGTTGCATTCTGGGGTGCAATTCAAAACAAAGATAAAATGCTTTGTAATAACTAAAACTTAACAAGCTAGTCTAGGTTCAAGGTAAAATCCTCACCACATTTCCATCAAGATGGCTGACCCAACTCCTGTGTCAGGAACTAGCTCCCAAAGGCAAAGGGCTGGTACCTTTGTCATCTAGGTGAAAGATAGATAACTTGGGATTTTACACCCTTCTCTTTTACCCAATCCATTGAATCTTTAAATGGATTCTTCTGAAGGATACCTACAGATAAAAGTATATTTTCAAGATGCCCACCTTACAGTTGTAGTCTGTCTTGAAGGAAGCACCCTGCTGTTCCTTCCAGTGCTGAGAGTTGTCTGCTAAAATGCATATTATTTAGTTCCTCGCCCCTCTGGTGCGACTGAATGAACATTAGACATGTGACTGTCAATCTCCTCCACTGCCATGATAGTGTGAGATTTACCTCCACCCCTTGTTAGGTCTGTTTATGAAATATGTAAATACATTCTCATTATCTCCCAAAATACTTTGGAAGCAATTTTCAGGTGGGAGGGAACTACATTCATTTGTCTAAAGTGAGGTAACTTCAGCTTAACTGGGAAACGCATTTTCAGAATAATAATTTCAGTTTATGCCCATAACTTTGCATCAATTGTTGGCACCTACATTACACAATTTTAATAACCAGTGAGTCATGAGCTTTTTAATGCCATCTTGCATGTCAATTATCAGATTTCAGAACATTAAAGAATTGGGATAGACTTGAACTGGTTAAGCCACCTGCAATTCATTACCAGATAGCTGGGTGTCCCTGGTTCTCGGACTGTCAATGTTATTACATAAAAACATTATTAGACCAGTATATATGTCTTAATCTTTATTGAAGCATTTAGTCATCTTAATGCTGCTTTAGTTTTTTATGTATCTAACATTTATTGAAGTAAATGTTTATGGCATGTGAAGTTTGTTGTAAAATTATTATAGTGTGGTATACAGATGGGCATCTGTAATATCACAGTGTGTACAACACTTGCATTTAATTACAGATTTAATGCATTTTGGATGAAAACGTTTTCTTTATTTATTTTGCTGACAGTGACAATAAATTGCTACTCAAAGAAAGTCTAGCCAGTGTACTTCACTGTTGTCTGTGAAGTATTTCCACTCATCAGTTTCATCTTCCTTTGGGTACAAAATAAGAAAATACATATTAGGGAACGTTCAATAATATTTCAGTTCATCCATGAGTTTATGAAGGAACTACCAAGACAGAGGCTGCCCTTCCCTTCCACCCGCCCCTACCCCTGCCCCCCAAATTAATTGAACCATAAAACCAGGTTCATGAGAAGAGGTTTCCACCCACACCATCTAATTTAACAAATAAAAAGAACTTCCATGTGCTATCTCTCTCATAAAAAAAAAATCAAGGTTTATTTGTATTTTTAATATAAAATTAGCACTTCATTCTATGAGTATATGTACCAATTTTCAGGGAAAAATGCAGGAGTTATAAGTTTACTATGTTCTAGTCTAAGGCCCTGACATGGTGGAAGCTAGGTACCATCTTTGTTAGGATTAAAGTTGTTAAGCTAGGTCTCAGAGGGACTGCCAGGAGGAATGAATTTCAGAGGCAGAGCCCCAATAACAATGATCAGTACTCATAAATAAGGGGGTGGGATCATGATTGACTTTAATATATTTAAACTGTAATTATTTTTATGTTGGGGTTCTTTTATTTTGCCTGCTGGTTTGTGAGCCTCTAGGGGTCATGTTTTCGAGCCTTTCTCCACAATCATCCGCTCCAAGCACAAGGACCATTTCTTTTACATTACCTTCTCTAAAAACACAACAACATGTATACGTCTAACCATCCCTCAAAAACATGAAAGGCCTCTGCTAGGACTGGTCTGGATGCAGTTGAATCCAAGGAGATCTCCACTTACTACAATTACTCCACTTTTCTGATGCTTGTTGCGAAATTAGAAGAATTCCACAGGCTGGTTTATATTCTTCGGACAATTGACTGGATTTGTATCCAGTTTTCAGTTGCCTTCATATCACTAAAGTAATGAAACATACAGGTTTGAATGGTATACTTAAGTTAGCACACAATAACTGTCTTAGATCAAATTAATAATCCATTAATGTTAATTGTACTTGCATGGCTAATATAAACCAATCATTACCCTGTTCATTGAACTGAAAATATACTGCTTAATTTAAAATATTTATCTGAATCCTGACTTGTTAATGCCAAAAGGTTTTAATACTAACATTCCCTTTCACATACTCATGACATTTAGTCACATAAAAGGATCAATTTTCTTGCATTGCAATGGTATGCTCATCTTATCTTAACCAAAAAGATCTCTCTTCTTACCCAATGCTCATCCAAAAGCAAACTAAATTCAAATATGCATTTACATAATAGTTATGGCTCAATACAATTTAGACACTAATAAGATATATTGAAAGATTAATAAATTGTACTATATTCTAAAATATAGCAAATCTCATTTTGTCAATACGTTTCAATGAGCAATCAAAGGAGCAATTTTTAATTAAATTTCACTCTTGCTTTCATTGAGATAAATGTACTTTATGTACATGTTTGAGTACTTTTGCTTGATTGCCCCAAAATAACTGGAAGTCATGGTTTAGAATAGATATTAATCCATTATAATGACTATCCCAGAGATCCATAAAATTCCTTGCAGTTTAGTCATCTCATTATCACCATAATATTACTATATTGTTGCAAAAAATAATGTTTTATTTCTTGTAGTGAATTTAAAATCCCTCAGAAGCATTAGCGGCCTTGAAAATCTGCAGTTTCTGTCAAAAATGTGTCACTTCTGTCTGACTTATGGCTTTAGTTATTGGAAACCTCTGAACTAGCCACAATTAAGGCAGCAGCCCCTCCCTTCTCCTCAGAGAAAGTTGTAGTTCATTATAAGCTAAACATTCCTGTTTTACTCTCAACTGTGCTATATGGTATCCCAATGGTAATTTCTTCTTTTCTCTCAGCCTCTAAAACATAGTGACATAAAGAAATGCAAGATCTATTCTTTAAATGTAAGGTTTTTTCCCCATAGATTAGAATCCATGACCAGTCAAGTCAGTGGTACTTGCATTAATGTACTAAACATACATTAGTACATTTATTATTGAAAATTCATAAATATCTAACCTTATTTATTTTACAAATTTATAAATAAACCTGTGAATTATATGTTGATGGCCCCACGTAGCTGAAATGGCCTTTCGGAAATTTGTGCTTGTTAAGGCTTCCAAAGGTGTTGAATTTTAGTAAGAGGGGTGGGAATGATTGGGTATGTTGTGTCAGTGAGTCTCTGGTGGCTCCTATAGAATTTAAAATAGGCTTTCACGTAAAATAAAATAAAGGCTGGATTCTCAGCTGACGAACATGAGAGTAATTTAACTTTGGATCAATGGTGATTTACACTGGCTGATATTCTGGCTCCAAATTTACAGTCCCTCTAGTTGCAAACAAATTGCTCCAGTCCTAATATGACCTACTGCCAAATTGTCTTCTTGAGTCTAAAGACAGGCAGAAACAGTAACTAGCCTGAGCCTAATCACATGGAGTAGGTGTTAACTCTGAAACCTAATTAAAATAAAAATGTTAGACATTGTTAAACTCTACTCTTCCTCACTATTTTGGCAGAAACATGCAGATACTCTTGATTTGACCAGATAGCCTTGACTAGAGAACAACCACCTTTTTGTCTCCACTGTGACCTCTGTCTATCTGGCTTACATGCCCAGAAATTCCATTGGCAACTAAACTTCAATTTGCCCTTCACTGGGTGAAGAGATGGACTCCTGGAAGATGGCAAGCATATCAGAGATTGGGTCCTGCACCATCCCAAACAGGCCAGCACAGGGAGCAGCACTGGAGATGGGATAGTGGAAGCGCATTGGATCCGTAACTACATATACACAGATTGTAGTAGGTCTAGAGTCAGCAGTAGGGGTGGCAGCAGCCACAAAGAGAGACTTGTGCTGCAGCCCTGCACTCAGCCACTTGGCTGGCAGAAATATTTCGCTCCCACAAACCCCAGGAACATCACCCATATAAAACCTTAGTACATTTGAATGTTAAGCCATTAAAATACATTAAATAAATACATCAAAGATACTGTAACAGCACAGCTCCTTCATCATATCAGGGCTTAACAACACTTCTCCCTCTGGCATGGAGGGGACCTAAATCAGTCCCACTCTGGAGGTTTAATACTTCATATTGATATATGTACAATATTTATAGGATAGGCCTTAGGGTTGGCACAAAGGCTTTTTTAAACAAACAAACAAACAAAGCCAGCATTTCCTAAATCCCTCTTCTTATGTTAGATACCAATCACCAACTAACGTCTCTAACCAATTCTGGGCCCAGCTATGCCCTTCCCACATAGAAATAGCTCTTTACCTCAGAGAAACCTTTTCCTGTCACTGAATACCACCCTTCCACAGCTTCCAGGTTCTCTCTTCTCCTTTTTCTCTCTTTCACTGGAAGAGGTTTGTAAAGGTTAAAGGCTGTCCTTAATTAGATTCAGGTGTCCAAAATTAACCTGAGGTAACCTCTTTCAGTTCATAGGGGGGTAAAAAAAACCCAAAAACTTTAACCAGTCTAAGCCTGATATTGATGCCTTCAATCATCCAGGTCTGACTGTCACAATACATGCTTCACAGCTGATAACACAAGAGTTACCCCCAAAAAGGTAAATAACATACACTGTTTATGACAATGGCAACAAGAAAACCAATCTTACACAGGTAATAATCCAAGAACTGTCTATACATGTTCAGAAAGGCATTAGTCACCACAGCTAAATTATTGTGAAAATGCAATTTGAAACTGTGATTTCATCATATACACACAAACTGAAGAAACTATTGCCATCGATGATAATCAAAATTTACAGATAGACAAGCTAAGAAAATGCTTTTCAGAGCTTTAGAGTTTGAGTTATAGATAATTATTTTGTATATTCTGGCATGTGATGTTGACTATTTATGCTTTAACGGTTATAAAGCTTACTTTTGGAAATCTCATCATTTACTGTCAGTAAATAAGGATTGTCTGACCTCCCTATTGTATTGTTTCCCAAAATTGCCTGCAACTGTGAAAATTTAAATGGATAGAAATTCAGTATTTAAAAATAGTACATATTTAAAAATTCAGTACATATTTAAAAATAATTGAAATTATCTGTTGAAATTATGAAAAAAATAAAAATTGAATTTTGTCAAGCCTACGTAAGTTGGAAAAGCGTGGGAGGTGGAGGTAATAGTCACACCAATAGCAAGAAGTGCGATTTTGGGTTGTAAAACATTATAATCCACTATTTTCACATGCCTATAAAATGGGGTGTGGGGGATGAAGGAAAATTATTTGTTGTATGACTCCCTAGGAACCCCATCTATGATTTCTGTTAGCTCTTCTGAGACTCTCTACATGATTTTGCTTCACCTGTACATTTGTGCTGTCGTTTCTATTGCTTTTGATTAGAGACTCATGGAGATAATGTCTTAAATAGCTCCCACAGTGAGTTAATAATTTGTATAATGTAAGAGTAACACTCTCTGCAGGGCTATATTTACATAGGTATTTATGTAAATCTCTGTAGAGTGCTTAAACCTTCAAAGAGCTGCAAATTTTAAATAACCAGTTTTTCATTGAATGAATATTTATTCTCCACTGGACATCTAACAGATCAACTTCAGGAATTTTTACTTACAGAGTAAATTAATTAGGACTATTAATGACTAAGTGAAGATTTCTTCACAAACCCCAAAGCCACAAAAAAGTCAACTGGTTTCAGATTGTGTTAAATATTTGAAAACTCACACTAGATCTGTTGACTAAGCCTTATAAACGTCTTCCTGATTTCCAGAGAACCTGGGCTAACGCAAAATGTCACTTGAATTTAGGTTCATTTGAACCCCAAATCTCTGTATTTTTGTATGAATCTATGGGTATGTCTCCTTGAGTTGGGAATCACATCCCAACCTTGAAGGATAGACATGTCCTAAAAATAGAATGTACCCAAGGCAGCGCATGTGGTGGGATGGATTAGCTGCCCTGAATATGTGCCAAAGGTCTCAGATGGTGTGACAGTCTGTACCACTATGTTCACCCCTTTTACAAGACTGTTAAATTTTATACAAAGCATATTGTGTAAGGTATCATTTGAAAACTCATGCTTTACTAATCATTATTGTCCTGGTAAAATATGTGTGGCAACACTGTATGTAAAGATATAAGATTCCACTGTATGATATTACCAAGACATGTTCCAACACGTTCTGGAGGTCAGTCACAAACAAGTTCCCCAGAGACAAAAGGCTATCCCAGGCCTTAGCCAGGTGTCAATGAGATCAAAGGGACCACACCTGATTAAATTGCCATGCTTGGCAGAAGAGAGGGTGTGGGAAAAAAACCCCAAAAAACTACATTTTGACAAAGAAGCAGTTTAAGGTTCCTGGCCATGCTGAATTTCTACCTGAGCATCAGGTAGAGATTATTCTTGTGCAAGAGAAAGGACTATAATAGGCGAGGACAGAGGCTCCAAGTCATGTCTCCCTTGCTTTCTACCCACAGCATCATCAACACCTGAACAACAAAGGAAGCAGCATTGATCTGTGTGGGAGATCCTGATTGAAATGATTAGGGGGCTGGAGCACAAGACTTATGAGGAGAGGCTGAGGGAACTAGGCTTGTTTAGTCTGCAAAAAGAGAAGAATAGGGGAGGCGGGGGGGATTTGATAGCAGCCTCTAACTACCTGAAAGGGGGTTCCAGGAAGGATGGAGCTAGGAGCTAGAACAAGGAGCACTGGTCTCAAGTTGCAGCGGGGGAGGTCTAGATTGGATATTAGGAAAAAGTTTTTTTTACTAGGAGGGTGGTGAAGCACTGGAATGGGTTACCAAGAGAGGTGGTGGAATTTCCATCTTTAGAGGTTTTTAAGCG
The DNA here is from genome assembly GCF_026122565.2 of Emydura macquarii macquarii. Classification (NCBI taxonomy): domain Eukaryota; kingdom Metazoa; phylum Chordata; order Testudines; family Chelidae; genus Emydura; species Emydura macquarii. Next base: position 16,444,989 of record NW_027131527.1, on the reverse strand, counting down.
GCGGCTTGACAAAACCCTGGCTGGGATGATTTAGCTGAGGTTAGTCCTGCTTTGAGCAGGGGGTTGGACTAGATGACCTCCTGAGGTCCCTCCCAATTCTAATCTTCTATGATTCTATTCTATGAAAGAGGTTCAGCCAGTAAGACTGCTGGAACATGTGGGGAGAGAGATCTTTGCTTTGTATTCACTTTGCTTGTTAATTTAGGTGTTAGTTGCATTTGACCTTTTATTTCCTTGCAATCAATGCTGACTTGTATGCCTCATTACTTGTAGTCACTTAAAATCTATCTTTCTGTAATTATTAAATTTGGAGTTTTTTTGTTTTATGTAAATTAGTATGTTTGGACTGACATTTTGGGAAATTCCATCTGGGATAACAAAATTTGTGCAGAACATTTTCTGTTACTAAATGAGAGACTTTATATGAGCTTGTATTTTCCAGGATGCTACTGGACAGTACAAGACGCACATTTCTGGGGGAAGTCTGGGACCGGGAATTGGCTGGTGTTGCCGCGTAATGTCATGAGTAGCAGACTATAGCACTCATACAGTATAGCTGGGTGTGGTCTACAGTAGAACCTCAGAGTTACAAACACCTCAGGAATGGAGGTTTTTCATAACTCAACTGTTTGTAACTGGAAAAAAAAGTGTTTGTTCTTTCATAAGTTTACAACTGAACCTGAATTTCATACAGCTTTGAAACTTTATGATGCAGAAAAAATGTCTACATTTAACCATCTTAATTTAAATGAAACAAGCACAGAAACATTTCTCTACGTTATCAAATCTTTTATTTTAAACTATCCCTTAAATTTTTTTAGTGGGTTACATTTAAAGAAGTGCTGTATTTGCTTTTTTTTTTTTTTTTTTTTTTTTTTTTTTTTTTTTTTTTTGCACGGGGGGAGGGGAGGGTGAGTCTTTGCTGCTGCCTGACTGTGTACTTCCGATTCCAAACGAGGTGTGTGGTTAACTGGTCAGTTCGTAACTCTCCGGTTTTATTGTACATGCTGGAGGTTGTGCATGAGCAGACCCAGAGTGGTTGCTCTTATATTGAAGTGGAGTAAAAGGCATTACAGGCTGGAAAATTGAGGGGACTCAGATTGTAGCCCAGGTTATGTCACAGATGGACACATACTTGGGGTGGCCAATTAGAACAACCAAATGGGATTTGTGTGTTGTGTGTGCTGAACCTAATTTTAGGCAGCATGCTATCCCCTGGAATCTTCAGCTCAAAGTTAGGGAGTGCTCAGGCTCTCTATACAACACATGGGGAGAGTTGGTCACCTAAGAAACTGATCTTCAGAAGCCATGAAGCCTAGCCATGGAACCATGTAGGCTAGCCAGTAGGGAATGTTGAGGAAAGCCTGTCCCTCAGAGGACTTAGGCACCTATCTCCACATTCCTGTGGAGTTACACATCTAAACCATGTCAGCCCATTCTTGCAAAAACAGTGATGATGGCATTTGTCCCCTCTTATGCCCAAAATCCCAGTGGTTAGAGCACTTATCCAAGACGCAAAAGATAGAGGTTCAAATCAGGACTTTTCAGCCCGATTCAGAACCGGCATTTGATCTTGTCTCCCATCTCTCAGGTTAGTGTCCTACCCACTGAGCTATTGGGTATTCTGGGATGGGTCTTCTCGGTCTCCCCTGTTGGAGCTATTCCATTTTTTATAAAATATTTAAGTATTCATTAGACCAGAGGAAAAAAGAGAGAGAGAAAGGACTATAGCCTAGTGGTTAGTGCACTCTCCTGGCAGAGACTGGTTTCAGCCCCTGCACCAATTAAGTATTTGTACAAAGTGAAAGAGCTTCAACAGGACAGACCGACTTTTTTTAATCACAGGGTTAAGGTCTGCAATATAAATATTCACAGAAAAGAATATAAAAAGGGACCCAAACACCCTAAAAGTGAGTTTGTAATTTTTATTCAAATGTATCTTCATGAATTGTTTTTTGGAGTATCTACCCAAAACCCATGGACAGTGTTTTTTCTCAGGCTTAGTCCACTGGAAATGAAAGTGTCATACATGAACAAAATTAATTTCAAGCAGGTGAAAAGTGAAGAAAAAAATAACCCCCCTTGGTAAACAATCATTCATGATATAAAGCCTGGAGGTCTGTTGATCTGCTAGTCAGGATTGTGTGTGCCACAAGTCAACCAATATCAATTTGCTCATTATCTTCCTAAAACTACCCTGCACTTGATGCAATGTAATGAAAAGACCAGCTTGGCTATCAGTACATTGCAGTGCATATAACAACATAAACCTAATATATATTTAGCATAACCTTTAGATGTCATTTTTAACACATGTTCCTCTGTTGCTTTCCATAAGACCCTTAGTTATTTATGTTGCAGAATAAGAGAATGGAGTGTTAAAATCTGATAAATTCCCCACTCCAAGTAAAATGCAGGTCTGAGAACCTTTCATTTCTAGCAATACTGTTTGACAGGCCAATTGCATCCCTTACAATTTCAATCCAAAGCATCTAATTTGGTTCTGTGGTTGATGCCATCAAAAACAATATTTCTCATGGCTCTGCAAGTTAAAGTGAAAGGTGATCCCATGAATGGTCCAGAGAATTCAGCAGGAGGCATAATTTTTCTGTAAATGAGCACAGAGAAAGAGGCTATTGGACTAATCATGCTGTAAAAGCTTCTTTTGTATATGTAAAGAGAAATCCCTAAGTTATCCTTTATAGGAATGGGTGTGTTTTGACTGAGCTGTTTTGAATTCAGACTTGAAGACATTTATGGACACATTTTAAAATAACCGGATATTGATTTTTCAAGAGGTGACATAATAGGCTGAGTCCTGTTTACCCAACTCCTCTGAGTGGTCTCTGATTCCAATAGAGTAAAAGCAGCAGGATTCAGCCTACTGCAGATGTTGCTGTGCTTCCTTTGTAGCTTAGTGTTGATCTGATGGGAAATCATTGGCCCTGTGCCTTTCATGTTTGAATGATTGATTTGTGTTCAGCTAAGACAGAAATTGCTCCACTTTATTTGGAGTGGATTTGGGAATAGCACATAGTACTGCCAATCCTTTCCTTTAAAAAAAAAAAATTGAATTCTTTATTTTAAATGAATTCAGTGTTCTGAGATTAACCTTGAAGATCAAAATCCTTTGTTTGTCCCCAGTCCCGCAGCTTTTACTAAGGCAAAGGTCTCACTGAAATCTTTGTCCCATAGTGCTATGTGGAGAATAGTTCCCTTACAGAGTTATTTTCTGAATCCATCTATGAAAGGAACCGAGTGTGCCCCCTTCCCCACACCAACGAAGCTGAGATGGGTCCATCTGAGGATCTGCACAAACCTCAAGGAGCTCTGCCAGAAACTGTAGCGCTCTGCGTAGAGGCCCTGTCCCTCCACCATTTCTAGGGTCACCTGGCAGTGCAGCTCCAGTAAAATCATCCCCTATCTAGTGCTTCCCCAGTTTCTCTTTAAAGGGAATTTCCACAACCAAGGAGTAGTAAGGAATGAGTAGGTCTCTCTGGGAAATTAATTCAGCCTTAGAGGGTTGGGACATCCCGGCTCACCACCTCCCTGTTTATTGCTCCACATGCTAAGGGAGCCCCAGCAGCTCAGAGAACTCCCCCGGACTAGCAGCAGGGAAAGGTAATTTTGTCGGCATCAGGCCCTGAAGACTGTTAGCTCTCCAGGGGAAATACTGTGACTCTCCATACATTTAATATTTAAAATGTGATTAGAATGTAAATAATTAATGTCTACTACATTTAATTTGTATCACTGAAAGCATTCACTGCAGTCTATTTTATTTCCACCAGGACAAAAACGGTGGGCATTACACTGTTTTGTTATTAATGCAGTACAGTAGCAATGTGCCTGAACGAATGATAATTTGTCATAATTTCATTTTACAATAATATTTACACTGTCAGCCTGCCACATGTGATCAGTGTTCTCCACTAACTTGGCAACTGTACTGTTACAGCTACTTTGAAGGTTTGTCTCTCTCTCACACACACACCCAGGGTACTACCTGACTTCTCATTGCTAACATAATGGATCTATTACACTTACAGTTCATTGTCATATTAGCAGCTTCTGCACTGTTAGTTCTTAACAGATATATTACTGCATTTCAGCACTTATGAAAGCCTTCAGGGAAGTGACTAACAGACATGTTCCGTTAATGAAGGTCAATTTTTATAGGGTTTTTAAAAACGTATCTAATTTATGTCAGGATACACACTAGAATTTGAGAAAAAAAATGTGTTAAGATAAAGCCACAACACGACAGAACAAGTGACTAACTACAACTGGCTAAATTCTGTTAGCGCTTACCAGGGCAACTCCAGGGCTTTAATGTTGTTTCTCTGTCTTAACACCAACGTAGTTGAGAGCAGAATTTGGTCCATAGTGTTTAGAATAGGAAGTGAATCAGATTGTGTGTTATGGACAAAAATGCACAACACACTTGAGGAATGGAAGGTACAGAAAGCCAGTGCAGATGAAAAATAGGGAAAATTGTAATAAAACTACTCAGGGAAATTAGCAAAGCACAGTAACTTTTAGGAACATATCAATTACAATACAGCACAAAGAAACTGTAAAGTGTATTTAAAAATAATAAAGGAAACATAGCAGAGTTACCTCAATCTTAAACAAAAGGGAAATGAAAGTTATTAATATAAGAGACAAGCATACAAATTTTTGTTTTTAGAAATAGCAGGGGCAAAAAAGCAGTTGTCTGATATTAGAATTTCAAAATAAGCCATTTTTGTTTCAATATGTGGAATTTGAGATTAAGGTTTTCTAAACTGCTTATAACTAACCACTTTTATGATCTCTTTTAAGATATAAGCTTTCAAACTCATTCAGAACCCAGTATCTCCCATTTAGACACCTCAGGGATGTGGCCAGATTTTCAAAAGGGCACTGACTGTTGGTGTCACAGAACCTTCATTTCAAAGAGCACATACTAAAGATTCACCTATCTATTAAAAATATTTAACATGTACTTTTATTGTCCCACCATTTTCAAAATTTCATCTATATTCACATACTCAAATACATAGGCCTTAATCAAAACCCAGGATTTACAATCCTATAGTTTTGTAGGAGATTTTGAAATGGGAATCCAGATTTCACAGCTGGCTCCTATCTTTGTAATCAATAGAATCAAATTCACAGAGCTGGACAACACAACTGCAGTACTTCAATATTAAGATCTAGATTTAAATTCTTCACTAATCCCATCTCTATCTGTGATAGAAAGAAGAATTTCCATTAGCTGCTACTATAGGGACTTGGAGCTAATATTTAAAGGCATTTAGGCACAAAGATGCAGATAGGAATCTGCTGTAATGTTGAGACGTTTCTATACACCTAACTCCCATTGAATTAAGCACCTTGGGGCTTTTGAAAATCCCACTAGGTGCCTCTCTGCATCTTTATGTGCCTAAATACCTTTAAAATTTGGTTTTTGTATCCTCCTAAATGGGCCAACCAAGTAAAAGGCAAAGCAGAACCTCTGAGCAGCTCTAATTTCATCCCAGAGAGGACAGTAACATGCACACACTCCAGCCAAGAGATTACAGAAAAATTTCTCCAATTGGATCCAAAATTTCTTCTATAAAATTTGCAATTAGGCAAATACATTTAGTAGGGCTGTCCAAGATATTATCATGCAATGAGGACCTCTGCTTCAGATAGTTTGTGAACTCCTGTATTACAGCACAACAATATTCAACTCCACTGAATATTTACAACAAAGTGGAATACGATAATGGACTTTTGTTGGAAAGTGTATCTGCACCTACTCTAAGAAAATGGTAGATCTTTTTCAAACTAGATAAATAATTATTAATAAATAGTTTAATTAAAACTTTATCAAGGCTATAAAGTTACTAAGGTGGAAGAACATACAAGATACATACATACAATATACATAAGATACATATATAGATACATAAAAGATGAACATTTAAAATGTGGTATGAAAAAAGTCTATGATTGATACATTTCTGAGACTATGAACTCAAACTTTCAGAATGTAATGGAAATAAAAAGAAAGATGTTAAAGGAGATAACAAATCATTGCAAATCATGTAAAACTCATCAAAAGGGTCAATGTTGCTGATCTTCCGTTAATCTAGTATGGAAAACAATGTGAAATATTTGACTGCATGCCTCAGAACAGGAAATCTGATAAATCTCCCAAATTATGACAGGGACCCAGGAGATTTCAAACTGTAAAACCATCTAGCATGAGACATGTCAGCATGTTTGCTATTCTTATGAATTTTTTGTATTCTGTATTGTAGTCAGACTGTCAACTTAATGTTAGACATTAGGAATACAATCTGGTCTCAGCTAATTGATTATCTTATTGCTAGAAGTGATGTGCAGGTTAATAGCTGGTTTATCTCATGTCACTTGTATTTCATAAAACAGCAATTAAAGCAATTGCCCTCTTAGTGCATCCTGCATGGCATGTAGGCTGATGCAGTGCCAAAACAAATGTATTTTTTGTGCAGTTTGAGAAAATTACCACCCAGATCATGAAACCTTTAAAGACTGTTTGGTCGAATATTAACAGCACTACATGCAGCAAAATGAATGCCTAATTCCTATGGCTAAAAAGAATTACATGCCTAATCCAACATTTACCCCCAGAATGGGCAATTCTTCATCCTACCTGATTATGAAGTCAATAGGCAGTAAATCAGTATTATATAGCTTTTCCTCCCAAAGAGAAAACGCTATTATTGTCTATCAATTTGCAAAGGAGACTAATTTAATTGTACTTAGAAATTCTAATCTAAAAAAATGCAGTCAAATTTACTTGTTGATTAACTATAAGTAAAATTCTAACTGTGTGAGGGCTCTTAATGTACAGAGTTATTCCATATCAAACTAAATGTTGACATAATACACTACATTGATTACAGCCATTAAATATTTATGACTGGATTGCTCCACACTGTGAAGATATATATGAAATGGGTAGAAGTTTGGATGTTTATTTGTATTATCCAGATTCAGATGTGTCACCGGAATCTGCTGGGACAGATTTGGTTCTGAAGTGCTCTGTATGTTGAGGAACTGGCCTCCCTCTGTGGTTAGTTGCATAGCTGAAATAACTACAGAACTGCACTTTGATTTAAAATAATTCCCCCAAGTGAGCCTTGTTGCATGGATAACGTCTGTATCTGCCACCACAGTTTTTATGCTAGGCTACTATCCATTTTTCAAATCAAAAGCCAGTGAGAGGTGTGTTGGAATCACTTTTCTTGGATGATAAGAATGCCAATGCCAAGAGCTAGCTCTCATTTCTGTGTTGCTGTGGATTAAATTAAAATATTTTCCCAAATAAAGCAGTAGCTTTGTATTGAATATCATTTAACAACAAATTGCACAAAGCATATCTGTGCTGTCCCTTACATATGAAAGTCAAAGTACTGTACATAAATGCTTTAAAATGCCACCTGCTTAATGTCTGGCAAACAGATATGGACATGCAGTTTGGAATGAAGAACTCATTGAGCAAAATTCAGCCCTGGAATAAGGCTATTGAATTCAATGGTGTTACTTCAGTGAACAGTCTGCCTTCCTCTATTGAGCTCAATATGGCACTTACATTACCAAGCATAAAAAGTGCACATTATATACAGTATATGGGATGAAATATCAGACTGATGCCTATGTTCTGCATCTGGGATAAAAACACTACCACAAAGACTGCAACTTACAAGGCTACTAAGGGTGGCTCTCTCTTTATAGCAACATTTATGCAATTTTGCATAGGTGCAACCATTGGGGGGAAACAATAGGGATGTGTCTGCAAGGCTTCACTATCATATGGCTGTTCCCCTTTGTGCAGTTTCAGTCTGTAATATTTTCATTTCTCCCCTCAGCCCATTTCAATTTGGAGCATAATAGACTCTACTCTTGTGGCAATTATAAACTATTAATGCTGTCTACCACAGTGAGGTCTGTTCAACACTAAAACGTGGCCTGGGGCAGATCTGTTATTGAGGGTGAAGACAAAGCTGATTTACTGCAGGTTTTTATTGCTAGTGAGTTGAAATAACAAACAGGGACAGGAGAAAAGCGAAGAACAGATTTGTAAGTGGCGCTGTTCTGTAATACTGCAGGTCAGTGCCAAACAGATAATGGATACCAGGCCCAGATGAGAACAAACTGTACACGGAGGAGGGAGGGGGAAGGAACCACACAGCAAAGAACCTGAATTTTGGAATATGTAGCATGTTATTTATATTTAGTATATATTGAGACAGGCCATACAAAAATGTGCATGTTAGGAGAGTCAGCTCTGTACAGAGACTGAAAATTGAGTGCAAACACTGCTCCAGGCAGCAATGCTAGTAACAAAATATATGCATGATTTATATTAGAACAAAGTTCTTAGTGTACAGATTCTGGCTTTACTCCACGGCCTGCTCTGTTTGTGGGGAAGGTGTGCAAAGAGGATATGATGCTAATGGAATCCCTGGAGAAACTCTGTCAGCTCAGTCACAATTTGTCATAAAAGAGCAGATGTGAGGGCAGCAAAGACTGCCATCCTTTGAACTGGTGCAGAGCCTTTTATTGGCCATGGTGGCCCCACTCCAGTGGCTGGGGAAGATTGAAGGTTGCTTTTACTATAGGGTGGGTACTGTTGTTGGGGGCAGTTCTTGCACTCAAATCCTTGATATCTTTGCAGCAGGTGACAACTTCCTCTATCTTGTGTAGCTTTGCAGAGGGAGCCACAATCTGAGGCTTTGTTAATTTTGTCCTTTTTATGGTCTCCCTTCACTTTTCCCTCTTCGCAACATGCCAGTTTTTATGAAACGATGATATAAGATGAATGGGCTGGAATTAGTGACACACACAAGCCTGTCATAAAGAGATTTCATCTAATGGTTTCATGTTTATACCTTGGAGTTGAAAACAAGCATGTACTTGATGGTAGTTAATAAATAGAGTGTATGGTATACCATAAATACGGTTTCAAATATTTTACTTTATTTTATTCCACAGTTGTCAGGAAAGAGTACACTCAGGAGAAGCTAGATTTTCATGCTAGGATATTCATAATTAGCAACAAGTACACCAGACATCCCATGGTGTAATTACATGGCAGGAAACACAATATTTCACATATAATCCTCATCATATTATCTGAGCACCTCATAGAAATTAATGTATGTAGGCGCTCAACGGCCCTGTGAAGTAGAGAAGTGTCATTATCCCCATTTTATAGATGTGAAACTGAGGCAAAAAGAGTAAGTGATTTATATAAGGTCAAGCAGGACATTTGTGGCAGAGACAAGAACTGGACATAATTCCATGCTTTACCATAAGATCACCCTTCCTGCCCATTTGCAGGTCACCCACAAAAATACAAACAGAAGGCATGTAAGATAAAGGATACAGCTAGAGAACTCAGTAACAAATGCCCAGAAACATTTTAACATTTTTTAAATTAATATTAGGTAAACAAAACAAAGAAAAGTATGATTTTCTGACTTGCAGATTAGGAAGGTTCCACTTTTTCCACTGAGGCTTCTACTAGTTAGCAATTGTACAAATGTCACTATGAATACCAACCAGATATTTTGTGATATGTCAGCAGCAGGTAGAATACCAGTATGCTTAAAGTCAACATTATCTACATATGACACCTTCAACAATAGGATGTTAGGTAGGGAGGGAGGGAGACACTTGTGTACATCTGTTCTTCTGTTTCTCTGATCAAGAGGCCTCAGAATTTGTGATGAAACTTATCTGATCTCACAAACACACACACATCCTGGATTTCCAGACACTGAACCACTAATCATGCCCACAAGATGTGACTTAAGTTCCAGTCTACAGAAAGAGAAAAGATAAAGAAAGTTCTGTCAGGCTGGCGGGACGTTACTAGTGGAATTCCTCAGGGATTGGTCTTTTAACCCTTTTAATTACTCACTTTGACACAAAAAGTGGGAATGTGCTAATAAAGTATGCGGATGACACAAAGTTGGGAGGTATTTCTAATACAGAGAAGGACCAGGATATCGTACAGGAAGATCTGGATGATCTTGTAAACTGGAGTAATAGAAATAGGATGAAATTTAATAGCAGAAAATGTAAGGTCATCCATTTAGGGACCAATAAAAATTTTTGCTATAAACTGTGGACGAACCAGTTGTGGAGAGTGAGTGAAGAGGAGAAGGACCTGGGTGTATTTGTTGCTCTCAGGATCATTATGAGCCACCAATGTGATGTGGCCGTGAAAAAAGCTAATGAGGTCCTAGGATGCATCAGATGAGGTATTTCCAGTAGAGATAGGGGAGGTGTTAGTACTGTTATACAAAGCACTGGTGAGACCCTGTCGGTAATACTGTGCAGTTCTGGTCCCCCATGTTTAAAAAAAATTAATTCAAACTGTAACAGGTGCAGAGAAGGGCTATTATGATGATGGTGAGCAGTAGGCAGGTTTGGTGACCCAATTATTTTGCCATTTTATGTGACTGCTGTACCTTTTTTGCATGCACCCAGAAGCAGTGTAGTGGATGTGAATTACTGTGGTACTACCTTGGATCAGTAAAGCTAAGTCACAAGAGCGGATTGGGCACTGAAGACACAGATTTTGTGTCACCTTAAAACTCTTTTGGTAGCATATTCCAAAGACTTTTCCCTGTTGCTGGAAAAGCCCTCTTTTTTGCTCTAAGAAGTCTCATTTTGAGGTTGATAGCATTATCATTCCAGAGGAACTCAGCTAGTGGAGATAGAATCATTATAAAGACAGAGATGCTCTTGTTCAAGTACCTTGGGCCTGTTCCATGGAGGACCTTTAAGTGTAGGACCAAGACTTTAATGGGTGATGTGTGTAGGGCTAATGTAACTTGGGTCTGCTCATGTCAGCTAAGACAAGAAAAGCCTGAAGAAGTAACTGCTGAAAAAGCCCCACAAATACAAAATGAGAAAGGACTGCCTAGGAAGGAGTATTGCAGAAAGGGATCTGGGGGGTTATAGTGGATTATAAACTAAATATGGGTCAACAATGTAATACTGGTGTCAAAAAACCCCCTCAAGACTCGAGAAGTAATTCTTCCCCCTACTCAGTATTGATAAGGCCTCAGCTGGAATATTGCATTGAGTTCTGGGTACCGCACTTCAGGGAAGATGTGGACAAACTGGAAACAATTCAGAGGAGAGCAACAAAAATGATTAAAAGTCTAGAAAACATGATCTACCAGGAAAGATTGAAAAAATTAGGTTTATTTAGTATGGAGAAGAGAAGACTGAGTCAGGGTGGGGAGAGTGAATCTTCAACTATATAAATAGGTTGTTCTAAAGAGAAGGGTGATAAATTGTTCTCCTTAACTGCTGAGGACAGAACAAGAAGTAGTGGGCATAAATTGCAGCAAGGGAGATTTAGGTTAGACACTTGGAAAAACTTCCTAATGGTTTGGGTAGTTAAGCATTGGAACTAATTACCTAGGGAGGTTATTGAATCTCTGCAAAGGGATTGGTCCTTACATGCAATAAGATGTTAGTAGCTAGGAAAGATGTATATAAATTGTCTGGTGTTTGACATGAATTGGAACTGCAGTATCATCCTGTGCATAAAGCCCAGGAGTCTGGAACTGGCCAGCGTGGGCCAAGAGCTGTTACCTGATTAATAAAGTGACCTGAATGAAAAGCTAGAGTGCAACTGAGGTGTCTGCAATCAGGACTGGGTGAAGCTGTTTTTAAAAAGAAAAAAAAATGGGCACAGTGCTTATGTGATATGGCATAGGTGTGGTATTCCAGTCCGGACATTACACAGTCATAGGTAAGGTTAAGATTTTGTCACTGTTATTTTTAGTGAAAGTCACGGACAGGTCAGAAGCAATACACAAAAATTCACGGAAGCTATGACTTGTCTGTGACTTCTGCTAAAAATAAAGGGGCGAAGGGGCTGACCAAATGCTCGAGGGGGGAGGATGAGAGCCCTAGCCCCACTGCGGGAGGGGGAGGGTGCAGCAATCATGGGGACTAGCTTTGGGTCCTCCACTGTGCACTGTGGCTCCCTGCTCCAGGGTCTCCTGTCTCAGGGCTCCGGTGTCCACTGTGGTCATGGGTGATGTCTCTGGTGTCCGCCGCTGATTCTGCTGCTGATAGCAGCTTAGAGCCATGGGGTTCCTGCCGCAGCTTGGTGCTCCAGAGTCCCCTTACTGCCACCTCAGCTCATGGCTGTGGGGCCGCCTGCAGTGGCTGGGGGCTGGCGGGGTCCTTGCTGCCTGCAGCAGCTCGGAGCCAAGGGGTTCCTGCTGCTCACACCAGCATACAGCAGTGGACTCTGCTGCTAGCAGCAGCTTGGAGCTCTGGGTCCCCTGCAGTTAGAGCTCCAGGATCCTCGCTGCCTATGGCAGCTGAGAGCTCCGGCTTCCCTGCAGCCCCCAGAAGCTGAAGAGCATAATTTTACAGAGGTGTCTGGAAGTCACAGAATCTGTGACTTCCATGACAAAAATCTTATCCTTAGTCATATGGACGGGGCTACACTAACCTATTGGACAAGTGCTATAGTCTGAGCATTCAGCAGTAGCAAGGAATCTAAAAGGATCCTATAGCACACACTTTCATCAGCCTCTTCCACCAAAGCTCCTATGGAACCATTCCCAGGCAGCAAGAAAAGTTGAATCCAGCCAGTCAACACCCCATGAGAGAATGCTGGAATACCTGGAAGGTGGAGAAAGACTAGGCTAGCACAGTCAGTGTTCCAGAGCACCAATTGGGTGAATTTAAATGTATTTTTGTTTACATCAAATTTCTAAAACAAGCTGTGCAGAACTTCAAGCCCGTTGATGTCTAACGCCCTCTGCTTTCCCCCAAACCTCCATGCTGTAGGAGTATCATAGCTTGTTTAAGTTATCATGCTAAGCTAACAGTTTGCCATTATGTAGGTTCACAGCCTCCTATACATGGTTTGACACACTGTAGAACCTCACTTATTCACAATGGGATGGAAACTCATCATGAATTAATGAATTTTGCAAGTTAGCAAGTCAATGAGCAAACAGACAAAAAAAATCCCCCAAGGCTAATGGATACTGAAATGTACTTTGTGTATTCGGTTTTACAATTGTAGTATATTTTTCTACTATATATAATGATAGTAAGTTTACTGTAGTTTTTTTAAATGTTATGAATAATGAGCATTAACATCACTTTGAGTTAATTCAGTCTAATGAAAACTGGGGAGAAACCACCTTTTTAATGTGCGGATTAATGAGGTTCTAATGTACCCGAACATCATGTTGCATCAAGCTGCTGTTTCCAGTTCCTGTATCTGATGAAAACATATAGAAAAGGACTCTCTTGAAGAGGGAGTGTCAGGTTTGTGCAATCACTGATGGAAAATACATCAGGAGATTGCTTGCCTACTTTCTGAGGGGTAATGCAGAGCTCTAATTAACATAAATCACTTAATGTTCCTGTTTTTGTAAAAATTTAACTACACACTGATTAGTATTTAGAAGAGAATGGATTACATGTATTAACTTGAAATTTAAATTCAAAATCTACTGCAGATAGAAAACATTTAATTTTCGTCTCATTTTGGAATTTGCATTAGAGCTAAAGGAAATAAAATGTAGCTGAACGTAATCAGTGAACTGCTAATGAGGGAAATCAAAACAAAACAGCTCTCAGTAGGTGTAACACATTTTTGGTGCTCTTTGGGCAAAATGCATATTTCCCAAACTAGAGATTTTTTTATTTTCAGTTGAAAAAACGTACCAGCTACAAACATCTCTGGGCACATGTGCATTTTCTTTGCACCAAACAAAAATTCCACCCGCCAGTCAAATAAATTCTTCTGCTCCATTCCTCACCCTCTCACGGAGAAAGTTAGAGAAAGAAATGAGATTTGCAAATACTTGAATTTCAACAGGTTTGGGCTTTTGTCTGAATCATGAGGGAAAGTGAGTTCTAGAGACAAGTGTCTTCTGCTGAAATTGCCCTTGAACATGCCCCAGCATTCAAAATCTAGGACTGATTTTGAGTGTATCAGCTGATCGCAGCTGTTAGGACAGGACAGTAATAAAGAGAAAATCTTTGAAGTAGCTAGGTGCAAGCTACGCAGGACTTAAAAGAAGCAACACGGTGATGATTTGGTAATCTATACAGTTTATGTATTCTATTTGATATTATGAAATTATCATGAAGTTGTATTAGTAAATCTACTCTATCATGACTGCCTCTCTGTATGTGTAACCCCCAGGGCTTGCCAGCCTGAAAAGCATGTCTTCCTGTGAACTGCTCCACACCTACAAAAGTCAGGTACCTAGCTACATCAGTCAGGGGTGTGAAAAATGCAGACCCCCAAGAGACTTAAGAGGAAATAAGCCCTGATATAGACATTGCTATATCAGGCAAAAGCTTTTTTTTTTTAAACTAACTATTGTCTCTTGAGGGGATGGAATTATTACAGCAAGGGAAAATCCCCTTCCATCACTGTAGCACAGATCTACACTACAATGCTACAACAGCATACCTGCAACTGCGCTGTTGTAGCACTTGTAATATAGACCTAGCCTCTGACTAAGGAGAACAGGAAGGTACAGTACTTTGGTCACAATAGTACTATTTACTAAAAAGTAGCTGCATTAATGGAAAACCAGTTTTATCTTATCCAGGGAGGTGGGGGGCGGTGTGAAAGTTACCCATAAACAAAACAGAGGAAGACAGGTATTGGAAGGGGGAGATAAAATTGCAAACCACACAGGAACAGAGAGGGCCAGACTGGTAAGGGTAAAGGAAACAAACTGATACAGGGGGATGAAAGCTCCATGTTCCAGCCCACAAGCCATACAACACCAGGGATTCTAATTTAGTTGGGGTTGGTCCTGCTTTGAGCAGGGGATTGGACTAGATGATCTCCTGAGGTCCCTTCCAACCCTAATGTTCTGTGATTCTAGCCCACACAATGCCCTGAAGTGGTGAGGAAACCGAGGCAGGGAATTGCATATTGGATTTTATTGCATTCTACTTGATATGTAGTCTTCTGTGCCTTATGTTATCAAGAAAAGAGCAAAAGTGTGTTAGACCCTGGCCAAAGTGAACGAACATTTTACCAGCTTCACAATTATCATGTGCCCCCCTCCCAGACTGTTAAACCGTAAACCAGAAGCTTCACACTTCGAGTTCTGGGGGAGGGTGGGTTTAAGTATGGGTAAGTCTAAAGACTCACCATTGAGCTCAAGGCAACTGGACAGTGGGTTCCAGCATTCAGGAGAAGTTTTCCCACAGGGATTTTGGCCCATCTGTATATTAGTATTTTGTCAGGTAAAAGGTATTTTTAGGTCCCTGAACAGGGACTACTAAACATTAGTCTCTTTATAGTAACTGGCTTTTCAGAAACTCTTCCAGGAAATTGCATGTTTGCCATACTTATTGGCTGACAGCAGAGTCTATGTGAGAAGTAGAAGATTTGCCTTTGTGTTCAGTATGAAGTGCAGTTTATATGTATAGCTTTTCCACAGATGACATCTATGAAATCTATAAAGGATGTAGGTAATTTTGCACCTTAAACAATCAAGATAAACTGTATTCTTACACAAATGGTGGCTGAGCCCCAACAAATCTGTATCTGCATGTCGTGTAACTATTTTTAAGCAAACAATGAACCAACAGCAGGAGGACAAAGACAAAATGCTGAAGCAGATATTCTAAGTAGGTGAACTATAGAACAATCTCTATTCAGTAATTCAGTTATTTCTGGAAGAAATGAACCATAAGAGCAGCAGGTGTGTATGCTAATAGAATGACTTTGTACTTTAGTTAAACAGTATTTCCCTACAGAGTAGTTACATATGTTATTTACTCAACTTTTTTAAAAGTCATTAAAATCTCTGTGAACGCTTTCCTTTTACGTGTAGTCTGGGAAGATCATAAGAACTTTTTTTTTTAAAAAACATCCTTAAAGGAGTATACTTAGTAGGTACTATGCATATATTATAAACACCTGCTGGGTACAATTTCATTAGTTCATGGAGAAATATGTCTGGAGCCAGACTAATACCTGTACTCACATTGATTAATACTTGCTTCACAAGTAAGGCCAATGAATCTAATGGAAATGTTAATGACAAAGAAGTGTTCAGTGTGAATAAGGCTACCACAATTTTGCCTATAAAGAGAGGTTTGGGATTTTTATGCTTATTTTAACCGGAAAGGAGGAAGAAGGGGCGGCGTGGTTTGCTGGCATTAAACAGTTATTTTTACAAAAAACTAAAACAGCTCAGACAAAATGCATCAGTTATTTGTTCAACTGCATTAATTGATTTATATGAAAGTTTTACTTACGCATTTCAAATGACAAATGGAATTGCATGGGAAATGTTTTAACCATCAGAGTGATAATTCACTGTAAATCTCTTTACATTTCAATGTAATCTAAAATAAATTGTATCCAAATGAATTTAAAATTTCCCCCTGGAAATATAGTAATAGAAACCACAGGCCAAATTCAGACAGGTGGTGAATGTGGGTGCAATTCCATTGACTTCTCTTCTGGATGTTCTATTTGGAAAGCACTACTGCTCTTCTCCCAAGAACATAAATTGTGCAAGGTTTTGCCTTTGAGAGAGGTTAATATAAAATTCTTCTATGAGAGAGGCACTGGAGAAAATTCTGAGGCATTGCCTAGAATAATGTAAGATGGCATGGCTTTTTTCTTTGGTTCCTTCACCACGTAAGATAATGTCAATAAACTCCCTTAGCCCCACCCTACCCATCTACCCTAAACCTGGCCCCATTACCTGGCCCTGGGAAAGGAATTACTTTGAAGATGGCAAGGGTGAAGGAATTTGATGTCACACAGTTATTTTGCCTACTGAGGAGTGGGACTCATTGGAAAGTTTGAAGACACTTTCAGGAACTAAGAATCTCCTTTTCTTTCTTCTCATTTTTATAATTATCTCTTATAAAAATTAAATAAAGATTTTTAAAGTATGTCTTAGTCACTGTTCATGACAGAGGTGCTTTTCTATAAACTTTAGCACAAATTCCTACCTCTTATCAGAAAAAAGTAATTCAGCAACTTTGAGAAACTTGGAGTATGTAAAACTTAAGATTTAAAAAAGAATATTTCTAATTTTCCAAATACTGTCCTTTGTTACATAACACACATCTTAAGAAGCCAAAATAGTTTATTCAAGTTTGTCATGTTTGGTGCTGATATGATCAGATATTGAGACACAAAAAGTCATGAAGAAATTTCTTAAAAGCAGGTAATTTGATTTTAGAAAATGTACTTTTAAAAGCCATCTAATTGGAATCAACTTGTTTAAATAACCAACAAAATAACCAACCAAATAACAATCAACAAAATAACTAAGATGTCTAAATAACCAACAAGAGTATTCAGCCTAAAACAGAATAGGTATGATCTTGGCAGGTTGGTAGAAATGGTCTACCAAGACCCCTTCAGCAGCTACTTGAGTTGCAGTAACCTTAATACACTTAGGTTATGTCTACACTACTGCTTATGTTGGCAAAACTTATGTCACTTGGGGGGGGGACTAGTCCACCTCCCTGAATGATGTAAGTTACACCGACATAAGTGATCATGTACACAGCACTATGTCACTCGCAGAGCATATGTTTTTATGCTGACAGGAGAGCTCTCTCCCATCGGTATAGAGTATCTTCACCAAACGCACTACAGTAGCGCAGCTGCATCAGTACAGCTGCACCACTGCAGCTTTGTATGTGCAGATATGAACTTAAATTTAGTCTTTTCTTAATAGCTATTGAACCACATGGTGGGGAAGTATAAGAACCTTATAGTAACGTTGCCTGTGCTGTATTTGCTCTTTGCTCCACTAATTTTGCACCACTGAAGGCAGTAAAAAGCCCAAATGGCGGATGTCTGTCCCTTGTGTGTCTCAATTAACATGGATGGGAAAATAGATCACTTTTGAGTCTAGTACTTTCAGGCAAGCTCTAAGAATCATAGCATATTATTTAAAGGGGAGAATGGGTGGAAAATACCCCTCCGCAAGCTAAAGCTATCTCTAAACATTTTTGTCCCAATGGTGTAAGACAAAACATAAGATAATCAGGAAAAAATCTTTTATGAACATCATAGTTCATACAAGATATTCATATTGTACTACCAAGAAATCTTTTCTGATGTTTATCTCGTCTTCTTTTTGACAGTCAAACATTTACTTTTACAACCAACTATATTTCTTCTAGGCTTAAATTCAGGAATTTTAAAAGTTCCATAACTGAACTTATTGTGGATCTCTCTATTAATGACACTGGGAGTATTTATATCAGGTTTTTCATGCAATAACTAATCAATCAACTGGAAGCCACGCAGAGTTTGAGACCATTGATCACAATTTGTTTCTCATCCATTGTCATGAGAAATCCTAGAAGTAGTAATGAATTATATCTGACACCAATTATTGTTCACGATATGCCTCCTTATGCACCATTTTGTGCATTCTCAGGACATTGAGCAAAAGTTCAAAATTCAATAAAAACAGTCAGAAAGCAATGTAATATTTTGGATATATTTCTTCACATCTCTTCCAGCTATTAAACAATGAATTTTCACTAATGTCCAGACAAGATTGATTTGGGACACTAATCCACACTTGGTCAAATACCACAGTATATTCCAAAACCACACATTTTTGTTTCAAGATCCAGTTAAGGTTTTGAAAGGCCAAACAGTGCATTCACTAATGATATGATTTACAAAACCCCAAAAGACTTAAAAGGGGAAGGGGGCAGTTTCTTGTCTTGCTTGCAGGTTATAGGGCTCTGTAGCAAAGTATGCAATCTAGCAGCAGTCACTTTGCAGACAGACAGCCTGGAGTAAGATGGTGTGAGCTGTGCCTCTCTGTTTTAGGGAACATCCTGGTTTTGGGTTCTTGTGTGCTATCATTCTCAATTCTAATAAATAAAGTAGTGTTACATTGCAACCTTCCAGCAAGAGTATTGTCTCTTTATCTAACTTCTATGCCATCAGCATAAACACCAGTGTCTCCAAACTTTACACACCACGTAATGATGATTAGGATAGAGGTTTTTTCCTGTTAATATTTTAGAAGCTTATTTATATGGAACAATGAAAAACTAATGGTATAAATATGAATTTGTTGAGTCCATAGATTCAGTCAAATACTTAACACACACACATTTATTTTTATTTCAATTCCAAAAATCAACTCCACATCAAAAAGCACTTATCTGAGACTTTAGGCACCAGTGATGTGCATTTAAAATCATGATGCTAGAGGAGTTGCAACATAAGGGTTCAATGAGAATACTCAAATGTTTAAAATTAAGCACATGCCGTAACTCTTTGCAGGAGTGGGCCCTAAATCCCGATTAAAGGAAAAGGTACTAGTATGGGGAAAATTATATTGAGTTTGTTTGGACATAATCTTTGCCACATAACTGACAAGTGTTAATTACATACCATCTAAATATGAGGCACGGGTCATTTTTAGGATAGCAGATTTTTCAGATTTACAAAATGATCCAGTTTTTAATCTAACCATTTGTTGTTAAATTAGGACTTCTCTATTCCTCCAAGAGAGGTTGGTGTTAGAATCATGGTTGTGTTTTGTATGTGTCTGTGTTGGGCTTAATAAACTGGTGATTTTCCACTACCCAGAATGGCTCCTACAGTGAATTTTCCTCAAGTGTAAGGCAGAAACATCACATAGAGCAATTAAAAACAAACAAACGATCTGTTTGCTCTTTCATCTCTTCCTCACTTTGCACCAAATTTAATCACTTATTGCTTGGCTGTGCCCTGCAATTCTGACCTTTACCTGTTGATGTAAATTTATGCCAGTGTCTAATATATGAGCTACGTAAAATCTTTTTAAAAGTTTTGTTAAACCACCTGGAAACAAAACAGGCAACTGAGTAATGCCCATGAAGCAAGGAGATTAAAATGGCAAGAGTGAGACTTGGTATCACAGAAGCAGGAGAGAGCAAAGTTGAAAAGAGAGCCAAACCCAACCAATAGAGCATACCTGGAAGATCCATCCAATCATCTGAAATATGGCCCAGCTCCAGCAAAGCACTTAAGCATGTATGTAATTTGAAATATGAGAGTCGTCCCACTGAAGTCAAATGTTAAGCGCTTTGCTAGATTGAGGACTGTGAGACCAGATATTAATTCATTTTAAAAATAGCTTTTTATTGAACAAAAGTATCTTGAAAAACTTCTAGATCACTCTATATCTTATAAAGATGAGACTTTTCCTATTCCTATTAACTTTTATTAAGTCAGAAATTAGAAAGTGAAATGAAAGAGTTGAGATCATAATTATTCATGAAGAGATACTGCTCTTGTAATTTTAATTAAGCATTTCAATTTTTTTTCCATGGAATCAAATTTATTTCAAGTCTGTTTACATTTGTGTGAAAACTATGGAATTTGGATTACTTAGAAGGAGTTTGGCTAGTTCCAGGGAGGAGATCAAATAACTTCTTACACATTAAAACACTGGGGAGTTTGGAGACTCATAGGTAGTGATTTGTTTGTGTGACCTATGAAGTATATAGGAAGAGAAGACCAAGATTTAGGATGAAAATCATCCCTATACAGAAGGATTGCAGAAGTTCCTGTTCATCACTGAAAGTCAACACTAAGGAGGGCTCAAGGTGAAGATGACCTAATGCAGGCCCTGTGTTGGTCTTAATGTCACCCACAAAGAATTTCAGGAAGAGTTCCCGACTATATCATTATTAAATTGGCAGAATTCATGTGTGCATGCCCAAAACATCATCAATTCAGCACCAAATTGCCTTTCATTTCAATACTTTAATTTGTTCCTTCTTTAATTTTCAACCCTGTTTTCTGTACAGTATAGAATTCAATTCATTTCTCTGTGCTGTGCACAATACACAGTACAGGCTGAAAAAGTCTGCATCCTCCAAAAGTTTCATAAAAAGACCATAAAGATTCTTACACAAACCAATAAAAGCAATGAAGACAGCAGTTCATGGTGAAACATGCCTTATGTCCTCTAACATTTATCCACAATAGGATTCATTAAGAGGCTAAGGTGCTCAATTATGCCTATGTGCTGAGGAATATGGATGCATTAGAATGGATTGGAATGAATTCCAGTCTCTCTATGGGGAAGCCCAGAGGTCAAAATACAGATTCTTCATGTATTTGGTAATTAGCTAAAAACATGTATTAGGTGTATGAATAAAATATGACAATGTAAAAATATTTAAAGTAGTATATAATCAGCCTCTTTTCATGACATTTAAATTTTGCATGTTGTACAGCAATGGATTTCCTGGATAATTCATCCCTCCCGTCACTGAGGAATTGTTTCCTCATTCCCTTCACTTCTCATTGCCCAGCCTTGATTTTCATCTTTAAACAAAGCATGTGTGCAGATGTTGCCAGCCTATGGATTGTTGAAGCCAGGAGGAGAGGAGGCTGGCACTGTCTCCTCAGAATCTGATTCTCACCTCTAACATGCTCTGCTGCTCTGGAAAATGCAGAAATTAAGGTTGCTTCACCTGAATCTTTCATAAAACTGTTGCTGTTTGCTTTGGGTTGACCCAGTTATTAAAAACAGCAGCTTGTGGCTGTATTTCTGGTACACTTTGAAACCCTATATTTAGAGAGTTTGGACTCTAAAGGAGATGAAGTGATCTTATGGTATCCTCAGAATAATAGTTAGCAAACCTGCTCAAATTGTGTGTTATGAATCAAATATGCAATGAACATAGCCCTCTTTTCTGTAAGTTATTTGTGAGCTGATCTCAACTGAGTTGAATGTGTTTGTTATCCATATCTTTTAAGAACTCAATGAAGAGCGAGGATAAATAACGTCCAGACTATCTGTCTTGTGCAATTGATCCCACATTATTGTTTCTGCTCCTTACAAAGCAGATTCACCCTGCAATTAAGTCAATCAAAAGAGTCCCATACCCTTAAATAGTGCAGGATTAGGGCCTGATTGAAAATCTGAACCTTTTTTAAACAGCTGACCTTCAGGCCTTGGCAAGTGGAGAGAGTTGACTTCCAAGGACTGGAAAGACACCTACTGACTTCAACAATATTTGAAGCAGGCCTTTAAAAGGCTCAATTCTGCAAACTGCCGATTACCTTCAGAAAGGTCCTCAGCTCCCAGTGAAGTCACTCAACACGAGGATCCCCGGCAGAAAAAAAAACCCCAAAACCAACCACCTTTTAGCACTGACCATCACGCAAAGTAACCACATTGTTACACCATTACACACAAGGAATCCAGGATCATCACAATCCTCTCTATAGAAGAAACAGATTTTGGGTTGAGGTTTTCAAAGCCATCAAAGAGATATTTCTGATAGTATACACTGTCAATATTTAACTTAATGTAACACTGGAACATTTTTTATAATATATAAACTATGTAGCTTAAGAGATAACGATTTATTACTGTAAATTGTGTAAAAATGATTGTATAACAAAACAAGCTAACAATACCTCACTCTTGCACAGAACTTTTCACTAGTAGATCTCACTTCATGCAGAAGAGCAGTATTATTCCCCATTTTACAACTCAAACTGAGGCACAGAGTGTTGAAGCAACTTGCCCCAGGTCACAGCAAACCAGCGGCAGAACCAGGAATAAAAATCAGCATTTCAAAGTCCCAGTCCAGGGCTCTATTCATAAGGCCACACTGCTTCCACTGTAAGTTATATATAGATAAAATGTAAAAACACACAGCGATAAGACATCTTACTATGATATTTTGTTGATATGTTAAGAAAAATCATAGAAGTAAATCCAGTAGAGGAACATAAAAAATACATGAGCATAAACAATATATTATCTATACGTTTAACATATATAGATATACTAAAAATATAACTCAGGTATACCTATGACATACATACATTAAAAAAATATATATAAAACCTTTCAGTCTTGAACCTTTCATGTGTTTGCCTTTTCTTTACAGCACTAGGAGTCTGTATCCTGTTCATGTGCTACAGAGTCTATAGCCTACCTACAATCTCTCAGTCAGTACTGAAAGGTTGACTCCCACCTCCAACTGGCCTATGATACCATCCTCCATTACCCACCTGTTAAACTTTGAAACAGACACCTTTGTGTTTCCTCCCATACTGCCACTGATGATGGGGAGAAGCTCCCTGTAAACATCCACAGAGCTAATTAATCCTCCTCCAAATCTCTCCTTAAAACTCTACTTTGCCATTTAGCTTAAAAAACCCCTTGACAACATTTAAGCTGCTAATATGCACTGCATATCATGCTGACCAACATGGTCATTATTTCTTTGCACTCTCCCAGTGGTCTGTTCCTATCCATCTATTGACTATCTGATATGTAGATTGTAAGCTCTTTGGGAAAGGAACGGTCTTTTTGTTCTGTGTTTGTACAGTGCCTAGCACAGTGGGTTCCTGGCCCCTCCTAACTGCTATGGTACTACAAATTATCAATAATATTGTGATATAGTGTGGAGGGCAGGAAGTGAGGGAAGAAGGTTCTGCTGTATGATACTCCTTCCTGTTAATCACATCTCAGCTGCCTACAGAACCACTGAATTGCCTTAAGGTATGCCTACACTACGAGTTGGGGTGTGATTCCCAGATCACTTATACATGTTCGCTCTCATTTGAGCTTGTGTGCTAAAGATAGTAGAGCAGCCATAGCAGCATGGGCTGTGGTGACAATGGCATGAGATAACTGCCCTGAGCATGTACCGTAGGGTTCAGGCAGGTCTGGACTTAGGGCAATAAGCCTGTGCTACTTCTGCTGCCTGCGCTACTATTTTCAGCAAACTAGCTCAGAGTTAACATGATTAAATATATATATTATAAACAAACACACACACACACACACACACACACACACACACACACACACACACACACACACGAGATGGGAATCATAGCCCTAGCCTATAGTGTAGACGTAGCTCTAGTGAGATATTTCCCTTGACACACCCTCTTTTTGACTGACCACAACCATGTTTCCAGTTTTAAACACACCCTGGGTGACTACAGACTCAATACTGCAATGCCTAAGCAATGGGATTACTCACATGAATAAGGGTGGATGAATCAGACCTAAAGAGATACTGATTTTTTCCTGCAAAAATTAAAAATTGTGCAACTAATTTGGCATTTAAGCTCATTTTCTAGCTAAAGTGTAACCAACATCACTGTAATTTTATCTGAAAACTCTTTGTATGTTGGAAAAAGAAAAATCCAGAGTTCACTGACCAGAAGGCTCAAAGAAATTAGCTGCCCTAGTTGAGGAAAATCCTGTTCTATTTATCCAGTAGGAACAAGAGAAAGGGTAATTTGATAAAATTAACTACAAATTGATTGTGCAGAGTCACATAAACAATTTGTTCATGGTTTCTTAGTGAATGCTGCAGAGATGTATGTATTTATTTAGACTAAAGGGTGGTGTAATTGTAGAGGGGTTGGTATTGATTCAAGTGAATCAGATACTATTGAAAGAGTTACTTAAACTTAGACAATTTTAAAATTTCCAATACATTTATTCAATGTAATTTTAACATGCTATATACCTAGAAAGGGAACATACCTGGAAATGTGAAACCAGGACATGATTTAAATGAGACATACTGCTCATGATATTGCCTCATTTTCCTGTAAGAAACTGGATGCTCATCAACTAACATACTTCTAATGAAAATGAAGAGGAATTCACTCTTTGAGTGATTAAAAAAATAAATCTACCCTATGGTTGTCTGAGAGGTTTGGATAAAACCCAGAACTCCCCCCATTGAGTTTGTGGAGATTCAGGTTCCAACCTTCAAGCTCCTCTAATGTGTTGTGTCTATAATGGCCCTTAAGGAGGATGAATGTTCGTGTACTCCAACCACTACCCTTTATGCTTTCAGCATGCATCTTATACATCATAGGAGGCTAGGAAGGAATGGTATAGCCTTTACCTTACATAAGCCTCTACACCAGGAGAATCTATTTTTTGGCAGCTTTAACATGCTTTTCTTTCACTCTTGTGGTGCAAGAAGCTGCGGCACAGACCAGGATTTGGCCTGCTATTATGGTGTATTTATTGATTAGGGGTGGGAGGATTGGAAAAGTTATGAAAAGGTTGATGATTTTATGTAGCATTTGATACTTTCTCAAAGGAACTAAAAATACATATACAATGGGTCTTATTCAAATAAATTGACATGATCATCAGTTGTATCTTCAGTGTGTATTCTGCAACATTGCAACATTCATGGGGGGAGACTAACACAAAGAAGGTGCACTGTTTTGGTGGGACGACCTCAGGCAGCTTGCCTGTTATTGGGGCAGTAGTGGATACTTAGCAACACTTTGAAGGCTTAGTAGGCCCAGTTCCTGCAGATACACAAGTAATTTTATACACGTGAATAATCTCATTCCATTTATTCATTGCATAGGATTGTTCCCATATGTAGAGATACTCCTGAGGGTAAGTGTTTTCAAAACTGGGGCCTCATTTTGCAGCAGTTTGACTGCTAATGGTCTCTGATTTTGTGTCACTGACCAATCAACCAGCAGCACAAACAAGATTGTATCGAGCCAGGTGGAGACATTTGTATTAAGCAAGATTTTTGACACTAAACTGAATTTTGGGAATGGTTGGGGGAAAAGGTTAGAAATAGAGTGTTCCCCCCCCCCACTCACATCCCCCAGCAGGAAGTATTAAGCCTTTAAATAGAATCCCTACATATAACAAGGCTCCATAATCCACATCTCAATTTAAGTAAGTCTAACAATAATGGTAGCTGCTTACAGTTAGTACGAGTGCTTCTAAACTACACCGTAGAAGTTTAATGTGACGAATACAAACTAAAAATCAAACATTCAACACTAGTACAGAATTATGACAATTAAAAACTTTGTGTATGTTATTAGACGGTTACAGATCAGAGATAATTTAGTTAAAATGGACTTAAAAATAAAGTGGAAATGTACTATACAAATATTTGAACACTGAAAACTGTAGGAGAAATAATTCCCCAAAGATCACTATATAGTCAAACCTCAGCTTCAGTCAAGTTTGAAGGAAAAACTGGAATCAAATGTCTCTGAAATCTTCACAGTATGCACTATTATCCAGCAGGTCTTCCTTTCTCCTATTTCTTTCTTTTTCATCCAATATTTTGGTGCCAAATAGAATGTTTTACATTCTAATAGCCAAATTCTTGTTGCAGCTGTGGGCCTTAGTTTTCCCCCATTGTACTGTCATTCTATAATTGTAATTTGTTAAAACTGTGTAATTTTTGTTCTTGCATTACAACAGCAATTCTTCTGAAGGTTGTTAATCCCTCAGCGTATGCAGAACATGAAAGAAGACATAGCACAGCATTTGTTAGGGCATTTCCCATAGCTTTTCACTCACCTGAAAAAGCTTTAGGTAAATATTTCAAAAAATAAATCATGAAGACATCTTAATTGTCCACTATTCTTCATGTCATGAACAAAGTATTTTTTTCAACACTTAAAATTCAGAGCAAATATGTTTAAATGTACTGATTCAGTAGAAGTACCTTCATAGTCACCTCTTTTTTCTCCATTGCCTTTTTTTGCTTCTCCTGATTAGTTAAGAACTCTAGTGTTTGTTGAACATTTTTATAGAACCAATTAAACATGCACCTCATAGCATCAGTATTGCCATTTAGAATTATTTTAATTGCTGGTTAGATTTGAGACAGTCTTAGAAGTTCCATGGCATTATAAATGGGAAGATGTAAAACAGTGTTTGGAGTTGCAGTTTTTCCAAAAACACATCAAAGTTATGTCCCTTCTTACTTAAGGTCACACTTGTTTGTTTCTCATCTCCCTTGTTTGTTGCCTTATTAATAAAATAAAAGGAACAAAGTTGGCCAGTTGTTAAACATGAGCATGCTCATTAGATCCTCACTGCACTGCAAATTTATATAGCATTATGTACACACAGGGTATTTTATCTATGGATATGTAAAACTATACTAACTCTGGCTTTTGTATCTAAGAATTTTTCTTTAATCAAATGGATCTGGATTCCGCACTACTTATTCTTTTACAGCATGTTAGCTGTCTTTCACTTATGTTAATTTGCCTGCAACAAGGTGCATCAGTTCAAAATTCAGAAGTTCCAGAATCTAATTAAATACTATTTATGATGGTTCAGTGGTTGGCCTAACTTTAGTAGAGATAGAAAATATCTGACTAATACAAGAACAACCACCTTTGCTCATAAATCAAACTTTATTGAACTAGAACCTCTATCTGGTTGGACAATTTGTTTTTGTAGGTATGGCTGGGTTAGAAGTGGAGAAATGGAATACTCCGAGAAAGGCTATTGTCACAGAACCTCTGAGCCAGCCCATATCAAGAAGTGCTTGTTTAATCCAATTGTTTCATGGGAAAGTCTGTTCTCATAAAATAGGAATGCATAGTAATGTTAACATTTTTAACTTGAATAAAATCGTTAGTTGAAGTTCATCCTTGATGCAACTCCTTTAGTTTCAGTTGGTTTACACCATGGATAAATGTTCCAATTTTGATCAAAAGAAAATCATCTATGTACTATATTCTACATCACACTTTAAATTATCTGATGATCCTCTGTTTTTCCTTATATTAACGCTAACTTTACTGAAATTAAACTCAGGTTTAATAATGAAGATAAGAATCAATTGAAACAACTTTCAATTCATTTTTAAAATCAAGTTGTTGTGAGATAAGGCAACCTAGACTTGTGGCTCCAACTCTGGGAGATACAGAAAAGTGATCGGTGTTACCAAAACCTCAGCTCTTGCTGATCCTGCAGCATGATATGCAAAACCATCACTGTTTTCCCATATACCTAGACCAGAAGATATTGTGGCCACGTTGTTAAAAGTTACCAGTAATCTTGTTATTTACTTGTAAGGGACTGGGATTCACTAACTTGGAAACTCTTCAAGAGAAACATTATTTCAGTCCCTATTATTGTTTCAAGCCCCCGCTCCTTCACCCCCCCCCCCTTGCCTTGCCCTCCCATCCAGCTCTTGTTCTGCACTCCCTCTTTATTCTTATGTTTTCCCCTAGACTCCCAAGAGTTAAAATTGCCTGAACTTTTTCCCACTTCCTTCAGTAGCTCTTTATTATTGTTTTCTCTAGTTTATCACTCTTCATTAATTAGAATCAGTCTCTGTTCTCCCACACCAAGTTGTAGCACTGTGTCTCTGTTAAGAATCGTATCGAGTGCTTCTCTATAAATCAGGCCCTGACCAAATGCCCTGCTTGAACCATTAATTGTTTGAAGTCAGTAATTTTCTCTTTTATTTCTCTGTGGGTCAGCAGTACATAGGTAGTTCTACCCAGCATTTGTGTATCCTTTCTTTAGCCATAACTCACAGAATTAAGTTTTTGATTGTTTCTCTTCTTCCATGTGTGTGATCAGTTCTCTGGATCTTGCTTCATTTATTACTTCAGGATCTAGTCCCTTAGAGAGAATTGCAATTTCTGGCAGAATTGTCTCAATCCTGTGGTTATCTATCTCTGAGCTCTCCTTGCTGTGCATCATGGGCAATTAACTCCATTAAAGTTTCACATAAGAAAAAATCCAAAGCCCAGTGATCAGCCTGAGTATGCAGGTTGAACACCAAGCAGCCTAGCATTAAGAATTCATCCCACGATCTCAGCAGACACTCCACAGAAGCTGCTCCAACACAATGGCTGAAGTAGTCCTTCCTGTGGTGGAATGAAGACTAGAGTAACTATCACAGTGGCGACTCTGGCCGTGCCCCATTTCCAGCATCTCTATAAGAACTTCAGCCTTACGTTATGCAGATGAACTACAGTGGTTTTATTGTTTGCAGCTTTGGAGTCAAAGGCCCAAATCCCCCTAGGGAACATTTTTTCCTCAATGCTCTTTTACAGAGGCCCCGTGTTCCTGTTAGTCCCTCCTTCAGTGTCCCGTGATGCCGTTAGGTGGGATTTTTAGACGTGCTCAAGCACTAGCGTGACTCTGCTCTCACTGAAGTGAAATGAAATTGGTTTTGGGGGGAGAAGAATTAGGCTAATGCTGAGTGCTTTTGAAAAATCCTACTCAATCTCACTACAATTAAATCCTGATTTGACATCTGTGAATATAGAGAGAAGGTTTTGGTTGCTCTGATTTTCTCCAAAAAATCAATTTTGGCATCTTATCTCAAATTATTAAGGTAGGTGTCATTTGGTGGCACGGATACACATAGGGTGTGTCTTCACTTTAAGCTGGTGGGTGTAAATTCCAGTTCAAGGAGATAAACCTATTTTAGCTCTGGTTGAGCTAGAGCATAGCCCTGGTGGTGCCAGCTGAGGAAGGGCTACCCACCGAGTACGTACCCATCTGAGATGCTGGGCACATACTCAAGGCAGCTAGCTGTGCCCGCAGCTTGTGCTATTGTGGCTACATTATTTATAATGCCTTAGCTAGATCAGAACTAGCGTGGGCAAGTCTTCTTGGACTGACATTTACATCTCCAGCTCCAGATGTGGACATAGTATGTGAGCACCTCTTTAGTCTTGAGAAGACCTGATGTGGGGTTAGGTTTGTTATACAAGGTTCAGTGGACAGGGAGCTGTGCTAGTAACAGGAGCATTTTCTCTCTCTCTCCATCTGATGGGAGTCAATATTTGAGGCAGAGATGCTCAAGAATGAGAATTGGGCTTGGACTAAGATTCCTGGAATCTCAGATGTAGTTTGTGATCAGTTCTGATCCAGGGTACACGTTAATAAAATAAGTTACACCTAGACTATACCTTGACTTCCTATCATTGATTTCTCCTCTAGCAGGAAGCAGAAAAAGCCTTGGCAGAGACACAACACTAGGTCAAACTTGGGGGCAATTGTGTGCGTGCGCACGTGTTACGCACACATCGTATAGTGAACACTGGGGCCTATTAATGAAAATGTTGGAGAAATTGAAGTATTGAGACTAGTTAATGCCTGAAGCCAAAGACTGATTTACATGAAAATGAAATTAGTATTTTATGAGGCTCCATAAACAAAAAGTTAAAATGAATAAAAATGAAGTCATCAATATATTGTAACTTGCTACAACACATTTTACTTGTGCTTTTATTAACACATAGGCTATCAATTGTTCTAACAGCTAGGTGCTTTTTTAAGAGTTCAACAATTTACAGTAATTACCTATAATCAATGGTATTGAAAAACTGCTGAAGTGTACAATAGTGTCAGAACCCATGTTAGAAATGAAAGAAACAACAAACAAGCCAAAAACCAAACTTCAAGGAAGCCCTACACTAAATAAACCTGTCTTGCTTTGTGTCCAGAAACTTAGTAAGGTTGAGCTCTGTTGGATCACTAAGGCCTTGTCTACACTAGTACTTATGTCAGCAAAACTTGTTGTTCCAGGGGGGGGGGGGTGTGTGTGGGGGGGGGAAACAAAAACCCCACACCCGTGAGTGACATGAGTTTTGCCAGCATAAGTGCTCATGTGGACAGTGCTATGTCAGTGGAAAACACTCCCCCACCGACATAGCCACTGCCACTCATTGAGCTGGTTTTATGATGTTGACAGGAGAGATGTCTCTTATCAGCATAATGTGGCTACACAAGCAGTTTTACAGCAGCACAGTTGTATCAGTACAGCTCTACTGTGGTAAGCTTGTAAGTGTAGACATAGCATTCGTGTCTGGCAGAGTAATGAATTTAAGCTCCCAGGCTCATTTTTGGAAAGAGTTGTATGGGTTTCCTTTGAGGATGAGGACTGATAGGTCAGATATAGAGTGATCGCCTTGTGGAAAAAAAAAAAAAAAGTGTTCAAAGGTGATAGGGTGTGTATTTTTTATCACTTTCTTGTGAGATTTCATTTGAGAGCATAGTGATTGGCTGGTTTCACTTCACCCCCCTTGTCTCTCAAATATCCTAGGACCAACAGTGGTACAACTACCCTGAGAATGCACAAACATCTTTAGAGTCTGAAGAGTGTACAATTTTAGCTTATGGAGAACAAACACCCTCTGGAGATGGGTGGCTGTTCAGTTTTGGACCTGAGATTACAGAGTACTGAACAACTTGCAGAATCCAAAGCCATATGCTAATTGGGCATTTTTGGTATACCTCATCCCAAATAAAGAAACATCTCTACACTCATTTTGCTTCAAATATTGGTATTTTTCCCCAAAAAATGACCAGTGAAAAAGAAAAGGGGGAAGAAAGGAAAAATAATGGTTTTTAAATAAGAAATTTGAATGAAAAAAAAAAACATTTTAAAGTACAAAACATGGTTCAATTTCAACCCCCACTGAATGAAAACATTCAAAAAAATGCTTTTCAAAATTATTTTTCTATTTTATTATCAGCCCTAGCTTTAATCACACCAGAGCATTACCATATTTGAACTGGGTCTTTTAGCCCAGATAACTTCAAAGGGTAGGAAAGTTATTTGGATGGAAAACTAAAAGTAAAAGAGACTAGGAGTGGAGGGAAGGGAGAGAAAAGAGTCAGGTAGACCTAGAAGGGGCGGGGGGAACACTAGAGAGATAGACAGAAGAGCGAAGATGAAGGGAGACACAGTAAATTAAAATTTGTAGTGGTTTTACACAAGACAAAGTGGTCAAGTCATACCATTCCCATTCCTTACACTTACTGTATATATCAGGCACCTCAGTGATCTGATTCTGAAGGATAAGGGAAGTTTAGCGGATCTGATTGCAGATGGAGTAGTTTCCCCATAGATTAGAAAGAGGTAAAACTACTTTGGTTTGAAATGGACTTTAAAAAAAAAAAAAACTACCCCTAAACCCAAAAGCTGTCTTTTATAGCCTGTTTTTCTGTTTTATGGGAAATACTCCAGGTAGCTCCTATGGTTTTGCTGAGTGTAGTGTATTAGTATTTTTACAATGAAAACTTGCCAGTTCTTCTTCGGTAGTAGCAGCCCCAATGGCCTCCATGACTATATTAGTTACAGAAAGCTGAAACTACTGGTTCTGTAGCAGGAGGACTCTCTTTCATCTAGTCCCTATTTGCAATCAGGACAGCTCCTCTCCCTGCGAGAAGTGACTGCAGAGTTGCAACTGAGGCAGCTATCATTAGCTGGGAGAAATAGTAACATCAGATGCTCCATGGCAACTTTTCTCCCTGCATACACAAGCATTGCCCCCTGTTTGATCAGCACAGGAGTTAGCCTATGGTCAGTTGCTACTGATGATCACATCTACCCAATTTTTTAGATGGCTAAACCGAATCCACAAATTTATCATTACAGCTGAGAACTAATGCTCTGAGGCCCTAATCCAATGAAGTCCTTAAGCATATACCAAAACTTCAAGCACATTAGTAGCCTTTGAAGCCAAGCACATAGCTACATCACAGCCTGAGACAGAGCACCATAGAATTCCCTGTCTGAAAAGGCTTTACATTCTGAAGTTGTGACCTTTCAGTGAGCAATGAATTCCTTTCCTCGGTACCTATGGAGTATCCATGACCTATTAGCACTTAATCATAAGGACAAGGTTTTACCATTGGTCTTTTATCCAATACAAATGTGAAGGTTTTCTTCTCTAGGAAGGTCCTTGTTATAATGCCAAGCACTATTAATCTTCTGTATAACCACCAGCAGCTACATATTGGGTTCTAAAATGTGAGCTTTATCTGCATTTGGGAGGATCTTCATTTTTATAAAACGCTGGGGGCAATGCCATTGTGAGTCTGTATTTTAATGAATGAAGTTGCTACTTGCTGTTCTCTATTTTGTATCTAAGAAAAAGTATGCATTAGATTAGATTAAATAATTAACAGTCCCAAGGTAATGGTCTAGCTACATTACCATGTGTTATATAACATTTTTGCTTTCAGGTGGAAAAATAAATCTAACACAAAGAGCATTCTATGCAAATATTAGAGGAAGGGCATAATTCGTATACTCTGCATGGGTCTGGTAACATTATATAGGATTTTATCAAAATGCAATGGGAACAATGTTATTTCAGGATTTTGCCCAACATTGTTTAGAACTGCTGAAGAAACCAGGCAAGATCCTCAGCTGGTGTCAACCAGTGTAGCTCCTTTGACTTCAGTGTAGACACATTTGATCTATATTTAGAAAGAGAGAGAATTTACATTTAAATAATTACTTGATTTTTTTGGAATGCTAAATAAAATTGGATTCAGTGTCCAAATCTGAGGATATTTCAGATGTTTCCTGCACAGATGCTCCTACAGCCACAAAAATTAGGGTTGTTTTAAACCCTACTTAATTTTAGCTTTGGCCTGCATTTAAATATAATACACATCTTCCAAAACTGTTTGAAATACATGAAGAAAAGAATAGATTTCACAGATTATGAAATAGTTTCCAAAATCATTGATTACTATGTACAGAAAGATGTGTATAATTCTATTTAATGTAGGATTTGTTTTAGTTGGTGTTACTTCACTAAAAAAGTAAGAGTAAATTATTCCACTCATGATTCCTGCTAGGATTTCAGTTTCACTTTCTTATTTTTGGATAGCTATGTTCCCTTAAGCATCATGAAATGGCATCTTTGATGTATTGACAAGCTGTAGGTCCTGAAATGCTGAGAGATGAAAATTGATCCTTATCTCTTGTTTAGGGCTTTCCAAGACAATCATCACAGACCAGAAAAGAAAAACCATGCACACACACATGACAAAAAACAAATAAACAAGGTGAAAGTTGCCTGGTGAAGCACCCAAAAGTGAGAAAATGCCAAAGCTAATGGTTATATCTGAAACTTAACCCAGTGGTTCTCAACCTATGGCCCAACCAGCACACAGCTGCAGCCCATGTGACATCCTCAGGGCCATACTCGTAGCATATATATTGTGCGGATGCGGCCCACAACAGAGAGCTGCATATGCGGCCCACAGTAGTGAACAGGATGAGAACCACTGCTTTAACCCTACCCCACTGGGGCACCTGCTACTACCCACCTCTGCAAGGGGCAGAAAACCACTTTTTTCACTTCCAGGAGACTAAGTTCTGTAATGGGTGAGATCATTAGGGGCAAAAATAGACCAAAGTTTGTGGAAGCAAGCATGTGATGTACCAACCCTGTTGAGGACAGATATTTGCTCTGGTGGGCTCTCTGTGATCAGGGGGCAGATGTGGTAGATGGGGATGAGCCTAGAACACCCTTTGTGGATCCCTCAGCCACTGAGAAGCATTAGGGCCGTGAGAGCTATTGAAGCCCCACAGATGCAGCAACTGCTAGAAAGGTGCTCTGCAACAGTGGCACTTTCTGTGGTGCCCAAAGCAGAGCATTGCCTGTATAGTTTATAGTCTACCAACGTTTAGAGTAGCATGTGTGTCTTTCTACATGCATGCACAGCTGTAATCCTGGCATTTTACCACTGGACTGCAAGGCACTATAAATATGCCTCTCCTCTAAATACGTGGGCAGAAGTTCTAGATTCTGTACCATCTGAGACTGTCTCAGCCCTCATTGGCATAAAATGGAGTGTTGCATCTGGATTTGTATGTACATTGGAATTGGTTATAGCAGCATCATCAACATGATTTTTTGAGGGGTGGCGGGTGGGGGTCAGCATTGACTGTTTGGCAAGCTATTTTCAAAAGCTAACCTACAATACACAGATAGGCCTCAAGATTTCAGCCTGTAGTCATTTGAACACTGCACTGAATGAGGTCATGTGACTGTTTGCTGCAGGATCAAGTCCATGCTATTAAAAGCGCTGGAATATATTCCCAGAAGTAACACACACCAACATTCTAAGCATCTCATTATTTCAAGAAAATGAAATTATTTCATGTCCCAAGAAGTGCAATTATAGCAACTATAGAAATTATAATGGAGCTATGCCAGATTAGAACCTGCTGAATATCTTGGCCCTTTGACACAGCATTAGCTTAGGGTTTTCTGGTTTTTCCTCCCATTTGATTTTCCTTACTTTTTTTAAAAAAAGAAAATGTTTAAAAAAAAAAAAAGGGAAAATATATGTCTGTATGAATTAGATTTTAAAAAGCGAACCACTTTTTAACTGTCCAGTCCTCAGTATCTCCTCTCTTTCTGACAGCTACTACAAGCAATTAATAAATATGAAAACCATATAGCTTCAAAAGGCTATAGCAGAATACAGAGAGATACTTAAGTGAGTAAACAGCAAATGAATTATCCTATTGGTTAGGAATTTATTCCACCAAGAAACTGAACCTGTGAACTCAGTCCAGAAAGCAACAGCGCAACTGCAAGGAAAATCTACTGTATCACAAGGAGTATTTTCCTGACTTCAGTCAGAGTTGGGGGTGCTCAGATGCTCTGAGGATCCAGTCCCTAGGCATCCAGCCACTGCCTTTTCAGGTGTAACATTCTGATCCCCCTCATTCTTTATTCATTTCAGCAAATATATAATCTCCTTTTTATACTAATGAGTTTCCCCTCCTATGCACAGGAAGCCATCTGAATAGTTGAGAGAGCTTGTTACTAGGAAAAAGTGTTTAGCCATTTCACCAAATGTTGATGCTCTTTATATAAACACCACAAAAAAACATCTTCTAGTTTGAACAGTTTATGAACCAAACCACACTTCTTCCTTCTTGATCTGAGAATGACCAAGTGTCCAAAATAGGGCCTGTGTCAGGATCAGTGGAACTGGAATCAGAGGGCCCATGCTTCTTGGAAGGACTTATTGAGGGGACACCAGGAAAATAGAAAATACAAGAACTGTGCTGGAAGCAACTCAGCCACATAGAGAAAGCAGTGCACAGAGTTTAATACAATTCCACTTGTTCAACTTAACCCACATTCAGTTTCACTCTTTGCTAATGCAGTTCTGATGCTGCCACCGTGTTTCAAGTTCTCTGAAGCACAACAGCTGGCAATGTGAGCCATGGAATTCCCTCTGAAGCCCCCTAGAGCCAGGGTGACCAGATGTACCATTTTATAGGGTCCCTGGCTGAATGACTGGGACAGCATTTGTCCCAGTTTCCCTGCAGCACCACTCCGCATCTGCACGAGACTCAGGGGTGGTGCCAGCCTCTTCCCCATATGGGGGCTGAAGTGGGCCTTTGCCCTCCCTCACTATGAGACCTCACCCCCTTTCCCTCATCTCCCCAGAAGGGGTCTGGGTCTCCCCATAGCTGCCGCACTCTATAGGCGACTCTTACCATGGCCTGACTCCGGCTTCCAGCCTGTCCAGAGGATGGTACTCCTGCCTGTGCCCCACTTTTGCCTTTTGAAAAGTGGTCATCCTAGGTGGCTAGGGTTCTATACTGTGGGAGACAGCATGGGCAGGTACAGGAGAAGTGCCTTGCACTAGGATAACACTGCAAGGAACATAGCAAGCGGTGCCATTTTAGAAGTAAGCAGCATGGTGGTGGCAAAGAAGCCATCAGAAACCTCTGCATTAACCCATAGCCACTGAACTGGGCATTGAAAAAAAGATTATACTATCTAGTGTCCTCAATCAAGGACATCTTGCCAAAACTTGATAGAAGGGTGAGGCACCTGCCCTTCATGTGGTAACAGCTAGCAAAATTAGATTCACTACATGTGCTGCCCACCTGAACATGGTAAGAGATGAGAGAAGACTTTTTTTCCTTTAAGGAAAAGCAGTACTTGATTACAGTGGGCTATCAATGCCTTTCCTGATACCAGAAGCAAATCAGTGACTGGCAAACTGAAAGTGCACTTGTGAGATATGGTATTCCAGACATTGTATCCACTGACAGACCCCAATTTTCCTTAGAAGTATGGGAGTTTGCAAACAACTTGGAGTTTGACTACAAAACCTTCTACCCAATATAATGGTAAGGTGGAACTGGCTGTGAAAACAGTTAAGAGAGCGTTACACAGGGCTGTCTCTTCTTGTTCAAAAAATGTTATCAAGGGGTTCTGCATACAGGAATACCAAATCACAGGGGTGCCAAAACAAACCAGTGCAGGCAGTGAAGGGACAGAGGACCAAAACCCTGCTACCAATGAGGGAAGAGCTCTTGCAGTCAGAATGACAGCGACACCACAATAAGGAAATGGCCAACAATCAGAGAAAGCAGGCACTAAAAGTACGACAGGTCAGTCAAGGACCTACTCGCCCTGGAGACAGAAACTTCTTTGAGAATCCATCCATTAGAAAGGCACCAGAAGGAACTGACTAAGGGAGCTCAGTGGGGGTGCACTGGCACCTTCATACAAGGTGACAACACAAAAAGGACAAGTGATCCAAAGAACAGGAGGCACTTATGAACTGACACAATACCTGGAGAGAGCCTGCACAGATCACCACAGAACAGAGAGATGGAGAATCATCTGGAGACCAACCCCCCAGGGAAGGAGATAGAGTTTGCCAGACTCAGAGACAGCTCATTCCTGGTGTGGTCGCCTGTTAAGGAGACCAAAACTATCTCAAAGACTCTGTAACCATCTGAGTCTATGACAAATTCACAGGATATTTCCTTGCAGATCATCATCAAACACTTATTTTTACTGTGCTACTTCTTGAAAAATATTCCTATAAATATTTCAGTAATATATGGCCATGGTTTTTAAAATACTACTATTTTTAAAGTGTTATTTCTTTCTAATACGCATTTATTAGCAAAGTGAGTGCATATTAAAAACCACGTAATTGCAAAGCACATGTAGAACATCTCAAAGAACTCTTGCAATGAAAAATATATTGCATAGATAAACAAGAATTTCTGAAAACCCTTACTGGAATAACAGTCTACCTGGCAAAAAAGAGGACTGATGACTTTTGTAGAACTAGATACTGGAAAATTGACTTCTGTTCAAAATAAGAACGTAAGAATTGCTATGCAGCTGATTCTAACATCAGGAACACATCACAAAATGCATATTACATTCCAACTTTACATATAGACGTTTAAAGGATTATTATAGGTTAACGTTAAGAATGAAAAATAATTTTGCGTCTACTAATGGTATATTTTTTTATTTCTAATTTGCATATTTCTATACTATGTGGTCTCTCTCGGACCAGATATTCATACTAGTAAGATTTTTTTGGTTTTTCACTTGATATTAGTTCAGTTTAATACTCAATTTAGTTTCTTTCACTTTAGTTAATAGTAGCAGGTTTTATTGCCTTGCAGTGTTACTTGCAAGGAAAGCTAAGTAAATATTCTCCCAGATCATCCCATTTAAATAATGGATAACAATGATCACTGGGTTTAGCTTCTAAATTCAGCAGTCTATCACTGAACCCTGTGTCGCTCTCACAGCAATATGGCATGCCCGCTGGTGCCTTTAGAAATCAGGCAATGAGCAGCAGTTGAACAGCAAAGGGGAGAGCACGTCAGGTAATGACATTGTAAGATAGTTTGTACTCACATCCATAGCACCCTGTTGTGTCCGGGTGTGATACTGCAAGGAGTCCTTATCTCCACCGCCTCTTGCGAGACCATCTGACTCTCCCTGGCTCTTTCGTCCAAGAAGCAACATACAACTAAGAGTTCACTAAGTGTCAAAAGACAAAAGAGCTTTTGGCCACTTTCTTAGGCTATTCCTCAGCCCAGCCTGGGGGGCAGGAGGGGAGAGAGCAGTCTTCTGCTCCACCCTGGGATAAAGTATTCCTTCTGTTGAGCTTGCATGCCCTTTCCTCAGGGCTGGTAGAAGAATGCAGGATCACCCTCTATTATGTGTTCTAGCCCCAGCATACTGTATTTAACTGCTTCCCCAGATATGTTGTTGTTTCCCTAGGCCACTTCCTACCTCCAAGCCTTCTTGTTCTGCATCCCCATCAGCGCATCCTTTGATTCTCAGGTCTCTGGTTTTTTTCTAGATCCTCCCAGCTTTTCCTTTCTCTAATGAAAGGAGCACTCTTCCACCCCTACTGGACTCCACTGAAATGCTTTCACCTGATCCCAAATCAGGACCTTCTCCCCAGGAGATCATTCTTGCCTGTTCAACTCCTATCCTCAGGCTCACAACCACCCCAAGCCTGACCTGCTTTCTGCAGGTTTCTCTACATAACTGAGTCTTGTCTTTTTCTTCTTTTCCTTTCTCCTCCCAGAACTGGTTCCTTACAAGGCCCAGGTGCCTAATGATCCTTACCTTGCCTCCTGACTACAGTGGCTGGAGCTATCAACCACAGGTGCTCTAATTGGCTCTTAGACCTATCACAAACACTCCAAGCAGCATTACTTGAGGAAGAATGTCCCCCTAGAGGAATAATGCTTCCACAGGCCCACAGCCATATCCATCCTTCTATCTGTCCATACCCTTCATATATTCTTAGAAACATCACTAATTTTGTCCCTGTGATTAGTTAACAAAGGTCCTGGCATTGGTCCTTTTGAATCTGAACAGTATCCAAAGAACATGAAGTGCAAGATGCAACATCATGCCTAAAAGAACAGCTAAGTAACAAGTGTGACCATGAATTGTCTTATCCACTGTGTTTGATTTAAAAACAAAAAACAAAAAAACCTTAACACTTAAATAAACCAGTTTAAAACATATTGAAGACATATGCAATAACTGAAGGATAGATTACATAGGAGGATCACATTTATTCTGTTATCTTTGCTGTTGTGTCCTGAAATAGCTGAAGTTCTCTCAAAAAAGTATTCTGGAATAAGGAATTCTAGTTTTATTTATCATATGTCACAGATTGGAAGTCAGCCCATGACAAAATTTTGCAAGCAAGAATTGCAATAATAATCAATACATGAAGTAAAGAAAGTCTGAACAGACAGCAGTGGTGATAAGAAGAAAACAATTTAAAACTGATCATATTTCTTCTGTTGATGGAACACAATGTTTGGCACCTGATTCAATTATGCCTCAAAGAGCTGGAAGCAGGAGAGGACTTCAGTTTTTTTTTACAGCACTATGTAATCAGCATCAAATATAAAGAAAGGAAGGGGAACAGTTGATTTGTTGCCTAAGTAAACTTCAGATTGTGTTAGAAGTAGTACAACCTGTCTGTAAATATTCATTTGAATTTGTAAGGAAGTTCACTTTGGGTGTATCACTGCCCCTTGTGTGTTCACACATTCAATGAAGATTTGTGCAATTGAATTTACTGACATGAATGCTTTTAGAAAGTAAGTTTTATGCTTGCACAACTGAATACTCCTGGAGAGAAAACTGTTATATATGTTTATTGCAAGCAATCACACCTGAAATCTGATTATAAGAATTATGCCCATCCAATCAGGAAACTGAAAAAATACTATATGACTTGTGACCAATCAAAGCAGTGAGTCTCTTCCATTTTAGATTTAAAAAAAGAAAAATAAGTGAAACCCAGGAAAAAAATGTGTGTCTAGTCATTTCAAAGAGTGATTAAGTTTGAAAACCACTCTTAACAGACACTGAACAAAAAAGAGGTTCAACTTATCAGATAAATTATTCATTACAAAATATTCACTCAGCTGCAGTTTTAACTACTTGTCAGATATCAAGTGTTTTATAGGCACTGAAGTAGCACGATCATTAGCATAAAAATGAACATCCAGATTATGGCACTATATTACCTACTCCAACAGGAAGACTTTTGCTTTTCTGCCCTGGAAGGCAGTTTATAAAGCCCTAATCTCAAACTAGAGTAGGTGATGATTAGATCATGACAGGGACACGTTTGTTACTACCCCAATATCCACAGCTAAATTTAAGATCAGGTTCCGGAATGTGCTTCGATTTGCAAGTTGCTTTAGTGACCAGCTCTGAAGCACACTTTTTTCTGGCATTTCTTTTGAACAACCTCCTTTGATTAACTGATATTTGCTATTTTCAAGATAGTGGACTCAATTCTGCAAGGTGCTGAGCACCCTTGAAATCTTATAGCAGCAGAGGTATTCTTACACAGCAGAAGAGGAGTGTAAGTAAGTAACAATTCAACTAGCAACACAGGGTCTGGTCCCGATTCCACTCAAGTCAACAGGAGTTTTGCCACTGACCTCAATGGGAGTAGGTCTGAGTACTTAGTTATTAATTGCACTAAGCAGCAGCTTAAATTAGCGACATCAACTTTCTGATAAAAAATTGTTTTTAAAGTTAGGAACGGTACCGAAATGATCTAACATTTAAACCATTTTTGTGCTTAATACCATGCATATTTATAGATGAAATCCCTTTTTGCACATCTTGTTTAATACTGATCAAAACAGCATTAATGTTGTGAAGTTATTTAAATGACTGACGAGTCACATGGGAGAAATAAGTCATGTGGGAGAAAAATGATTACCACACTTAAAGTCAGACAAGCTCCTAATTAGTGTTTTTATTCACTAAAGAACTAAAATTGGTGTGTTAAATAATGAATTCTGGATTCCTTTAATAGTAAAATAGTAAAAAAAAACCCCAAAAAACAGTTAATTACTCTTCTGAACTAACATATGCTTTAGTATAGCTTTAGTATAGCTATAGACATGGTTCAACAAAAGTTCAAGTGAAGGACACAAAATTCCATATGTGGGGGATGGGTTTCCTATCAATAGATCAGTAGAAACATACACACTTAATAGCTAACAGTTCAGGAGATTGTCTTTTGGCTATGTGGCCCATTCAGTCTCTACCTTGCTAAATATAACTAATAGTCTGAGTCTCCCATAATGTCATTTACAAGTATTTTATTGTCCTTTTGTTTCAATTACACTATATTCCACAGTTTATCATCATTTTCAGTGAGAACGATATTAGCCACAAACAAATATTACATTAGCTTGTAATTTTTAAAAAAAGTGGCAGATGCTAAGCACTAATTATTTCATTCTTGTAATACCATGGAAATTAAATATGCAGTATACTTGCATGTGCTTGTTATATTTCTAAACATAGAACTTTAACTTGGAAAATATTTACTCTAATAAATTATCCTATTTTAAAATTTCAGATGTAATTATTTATTCAGTTTTGTACACCACTCCATAAGTCAAGCTAAACATCAAGTACATGTACTTTCATTATAGTTTTTATGTAACTTGCTAAAAATATGAGTTGGTATAGAATGAGAAAATACTTCAGATTTTGAATATGCTGTTCAGTTTATTCACAAATGTGGATTTACCTTCATATTATCAGATGCTTTCCTATCGTTCATAGATGATCAGGGGACTAGGACATTCCTGTGTAACCATTCAAGTAGCTCTCCCTCTAGAAATAAAACTCATAATTACAATGAAACTAGAAATTTGGATTGCTTGAAACTGAATCTATGTTTATTTCTGAAGTTGAAACAAAGAGAACAAAAGAATTTAGGTAGTACAACATACATTAAATTTTGTTCTTAAGATAGGAATTCTGATTTGTTAGCACTTTGACAAGGAGAAAATGGTCACTGTCAATCTGTTTGTAAACTACGTAGTATTGATTTTGATTCATATCCTATTACGGGGACCAGATAGCAAGTGTGAAAAATCAGGAGAGGAAGTGGGAAGTAATAAGCGCCTATATAAGACAAAGCCCCAAATATTGGGACTGTCCCTATAAAATTGGGACATCTGATCACCCTATATTGTACTGTATGAATCTTATGAAATGATGCCTTAAGCTTCAGAGAATTGAAATACAATAGGAATGTTAAAATCCTAACAAGAACCCTATTGCAGTTTCCTAGTAGTAGGGTTGAACAAGCTGAACCACATTGTTCATGTAGAATTTCCTACATGTTCTGTGTTAAGAGAGAATGTGGGCACACCCAAATTTTTATTACCCCAAATGTAATGCATAACTGCACCAGGATGTTCTGCTTACCTGCATTTTATCCTGAGATTTTAAAATGGTGTATAAGAGGAGATGAAAGGGAGAGGGGTATAACATATTATTCAGAACTGCCATTGGAGACAACTGCTTTTCTCAAGTCAACAGCCAGCACATTCACTAAAGCTGCTTCTCTTTTTATACACAGCAATACATTAAAACTCAATGACCCTGGGCAGGACATCAGTAATAACTTTGCCTGCCTCTCTAAAGTTCATTTTATGAACTACAAGCACTTACAGATCCTATAAGGCTAGAACATCTAGGTCTGCTTGTGTTCAATTTATGTTGTGACTTTCTGCTTTTCATTACATCAGAGATATTTGAGGTTGAACTTTGCTGCAGTTTATAGCAGTGGGGCTGTTAGATGAGCCTTGATCTAATATATAGAACACACGTGTGAAAAATTAATGAATATTAGCCTGTTGAGGTACCAGAACCAAACTGAAATAGTTCAATGGACAGTGTAGTGAGATGAGTGATGAAATGTACCTAGCATAATAAGTTCTCTCTCAAACACACTTTAAAAACAGGTTGAAGTAACAGGGTACAGTTAAGGATTACATCCACATACAAGCTCACACTTCCATTAGTACAGGATCATGATGCAGCACAAGACAAAAGCCTTTATAAACGTATATGGATCCATATTCGGAACATCAGTCTCATAGGTTTCTTTTACTTAGGGTAGATTGGCCGCTGCATGGTCAAATAAGAGCTAAATGATAGCTGCTCAGATGGTGGTCTCAGATGCAAGGAT
Organism: Emydura macquarii macquarii; assembly: GCF_026122565.2. Lineage (NCBI taxonomy): Eukaryota > Metazoa > Chordata > Testudines > Chelidae > Emydura > Emydura macquarii. Next base: position 16,401,562 of record NW_027131527.1, on the reverse strand, counting down.
GGAGCAGGAGGAGCTCTGAGCAGGGAGGTGAAGGAGAATTGTGGGAAATGAAAAGAATCCTTATTCTGCATTCACCTATTCTGGCTGACAAATTGGTGGCAGAGCACATGGGTGGAGTGAGCATATCCATCCCAAAAAAGAGTAGGAAAACACATTCTGCCCCCTGACACAACCTCTGAGCAAAAGAGGGAGCAGCAAGGAACTGTAACTCCCTCCTTCAGAGTCCTGTTCGTGGGGCGCTGCAGCTATTCACCACCCCTTACTCAGGGGAGATTGTAAAGGTGTAAACCACCTTTTGTGAGGTGTCTGTTTTCCCAGTAATAAGCAGTCTAATTACGATAATCCATAAACGAAGTTACCATGGTGATTGGCAGAATCCTTCCCAGCTATCTAACAAAGACCATAGAATAGCAAGATCTCTAGCTAAATTTATTAAGCAACAGATCCTGGTTTTGTGCAGGTTTACAATTACCCATAAACTATGTGGAATGGTATTCCAAGAATACAGTTTTATTTGGGAAAGTTAATTCCCACCCCCTCAAACCCAGCTTGTCACATTGTAATGGATATTGCTGGTCTTTTGAGTTATCCAAAGGTTGCCTAGAGAGGTGGTGGAATGTCCATCCTTAGAGGTTTTTAAGGTCTAGCTTGACAAAGTCCTGGCTGGGATAATTTAGTGGGGTTGGTCCTGCTTTGAGCAGGGGGTTGGACTACATGACCTCCTGAGGTCCCTTCCAACCCTAATCTATGATCCTTCTTTCTCTACTGCTTAAGGGGGACATTAATGGGAAGGTGATCTTTGGGACTGCCTGGCCTCTCCTCATTTTAATGTCTTAGTTTTATTTCAGAGCCATTCAAAAGGATGGAATGCTTTTGGCTGGGACCCACTAAATTTCCTTGCCTTGTTCAGTGAAACTTAAGTTATGTACCTGCCTTGTATGTAGTGTGTTATTAGAAAGGTTCATGAAGTTTGTTTATATTTGGGCTCTAAACAATCAAATTGAGACTCATTTAAAAGTTGTCTGCATGTTTCAAAAGCAGGAGGGAATTGCTCACCTTTGAGCATCAGTCAGGTGCCAGTAACTAGTGTGTGTAGGAGTGCTTCTTGGATCTGATTACAACCGACTTACCCTGGCAATTAAAATGTTTAGCAGAAGTTACCATAGCCTTCCAATCGGGACCAAATGCTGCTTTGTTGAGTAAATCTGGAATAATCACTATCCACATCTACACGAGCTTTGTCAAAGAATTTGGTCCTTTGCTTTTGTGATCATCCCATATGAAACTCAGAGCCGTAAGGGATCATTTGGATAAAAAGATCAAAAGCAGAGAGGCAGTGATACAGTTTATTAGAAAAGAACAGCAGTGCAGAATTGGGGGAAGCAACACAAAATAAGACATCTCTAAAAACCTTTTGGGTATTTTATAGCTGCTTTGCATTATATTACAAGAAACACCTAAAATGGGTTATGGCACTAATTAAAGAAATATAAAAGGCACAGACAAAAAGTTCCTTGGTAAGTATAGTTGATGGCACAAATCTAAACTGAACACTTAACACATTCTTGAAAGTTGTTGAATCAAACAGGGATTTTTTTTATTATTATTATTATATACAGCTAGCAGATGGCATAGTCCTTTTCTATTGTTACAAAACATTAGAATTTCATTTTTGAAACCAATCCCAAGTTACAGTAAACTACTTTATGTAAATACTGTAACTATTTTCTTTTAAAGGCAAATAGATTACTATATATAGGCGTGTTTGGAATGTGTTATCTGCAAACACGTTTTAAGTTACAATTTAGAGTATACTACTGTCTCATTTTAAATCTGCTTATTTTCACTTATATTGCTTAAAAAGTTGTTCACTCCTTGCCGTGCAAGGAATAAGGCATGAAATTCCCTGCTCACCCCAGCTTTGTGGCAGAAAAATAATTTTAAAATACATGTTCTTTTGGCAAATATTGAGAAGTAGTATGACAAAGAGCAACCAGCAAATTAAATGCAGAAGGATGGCACTGTGGAATGACAGCCTCTTTTATTAATAAATATATTAAATGATCGGGATTCATAAGAAATTTTTTCAAAACTTTTATATAAAACTGATTTATTAAACAGAAGTATTATCTGTAGTTAGTGAATTAAAATGAATGTGTCTGGTCAGTATGTCTTCTAATATTTTAGAACTAGAAGAACATCCTCACCCCTATTTTTAATTCAGAGAATGGAAAAGGAAAATAAGCTTTTCTCCTTATTCCAAGTGATTTCTTCAGTTTGAATAAAGTAGTCATTGAACTGAAACAAGAAAATAAACTGAAAACAGAAGTATTTTCTCTGTAACTGCAGAAGGGGCAACTGTTGTCAAAAGCTGGTTTAGCACTACAGCAGACTCTGGTTCCTGGAAGGAACTTCTAGCAATTCAGTGGTTTGACTTTATAACGTGGCAAACATGTAGTGCTTAACATGTTTGTGTTGAATTTAAGTTTTAACAGATAGTTTAGCCTTAATTGGTTGTCCATTTCAAATAGATCTTTAAAAATAAATAAGGGTGGTTTATTTTATTTTAATTTACAAAAAAAAACAAAACAACCCACAATTTTATCCACCTTATGCCAAGCTGAGCCAGAAGTTTTGAGTTAGGGTTGCTCAGACAGAGGATAACAAGATACTGTTTGCCTCATGCAATGCAAATATGTTGTGAAGAAGAGTCCTGAAGTCCATTCTATAGGATACCATCCCTGGATTATAAAGAGTCATTTTAGTTGAGATTGATATTTGAATGTGTCTGATTTAGATCCCAGTCCAAACCCTAGTGACTGCAATAGGAAGCATAGAATCATAGAGTTGGAAGGCACCTCAGGAGGTCATCAGTTCAGTTCAGCAGTTCAGCAGGAATGGGATCAGGCCCTTGGTGATTATAATTCAACTTTAATTTTCTGCAGAAAATCCCTAATAGCCAGAATTAAAATCTGAGAGAACATAAATACTGAAGAGTCCACAGGTGGTTAGAATCTACAAACTGCTTTATTTGAAAGCCATAAAACAACAACTTATGAGCATTGGTTTGAGAAGTAACCATGGCATGGTACTTAGGTACAAGAGCAAGTAGGAGATGAGTTAGTAATTGAAGTAATTAATCAAATTTTGCCAAATCCATTTGATTAAAACCACTAGGCTTCTTGATTGTGGAAGTAATAAAAAACATACATGTTGGAAAAATCTAATTCCTCACATTGTAGTTGCCTTGAATTAGCCACAAACATGCAGTTTTGGAACTGTTCACTTGAAGGAAACTAAAACTCATCCAAAATTTTAATAGACGTTAACTACAAGATTGCAGTCTTAAAATTATAACAAGAATGGATTAAGTTTGTATTATTTCCTGGTCTTGTTACAATCATTGCCACCAGACTGGATTTATATTGTGCTATTTTTCGGTCCTTGTTACAATCTTTGTCAGAAGAATGAAGTATTGGAATTTTATAGCCTCATATGTTCTATAAAAGATAACAGTAAACTGAACAACTATGACCTTTTCGATGTTCTATAATTTCACTCAGTCACTCATTCTTACTTTTATATTTTCAGCAACATACAAAAGAGATGAAATGGTCATCAGAATAAAATACAGAATGGTTAAGAGGTTAAAATAGTGAATCCGACTGCTGTCTTGTGCAATATACAGGACATGAAGATTTGTGTCTCATTCTTCTCCGAGCCAGGCCAAGTTGTCTCAAGAGCCAGTCCAGGTTTGAGAAATTAGCTCCCACCTGGACCATCACAAACATCACCTTCTGCTCTAAGCACAAGGCACATTTCTTTGAGGTTGCCTTCTCTAACAGAGATATAGAAGTGTGTATGTAGGTATGCATGCATTAAAAATATCCCAAGAAAAACAACAACAAAAAGTCTGTTTCACACACTTCTCTTTGAATTAAAAATACACATGCCAGGTGTTACTCTTACTGCTTACTGGTTTCTGCTGCGTACAGTATAATTAAGCATAGTAATGTTTAAAAGAGGAAAAGAAACTAGTTGTCTTAATCTGAGGAAACTGATGCCATTATAGCTGTTCTTGTCTTTGAACTAGTTCTTTAAATAAAGCTCCATTTTACTGCTTTGCCATAAACTTGTATATTGAATCTTTTTTGGAAAAAATTCTCAACTGGTGTAAGTAAGCATAGCCCTATTGACTTTGGTGGAGTGACATGAATTACACCAGCTGATGCTCAAGTCTATTAGGAAGATTTGAGATTTTCTGTTTGAACTAGAAAGCACTGTCCAGAGTACCCACTACTTCCCAGTAAGCCTCCAACAATGCACTGTGATTGGCAGTTCCCAGAAATATCATTTCACTTCTGTATGAAGGCATTTGTGTAAATTTTAAGACAATTCAAACAACTTTTCAGTGATGCACATAAAATCTCTTGACCTTTGTTAAAGTGTCAAACAGCTTTGCCTTGAACAATAACTATATTTTCCTGCAATTATTTCAGATTGGATTATGTCCCTTTCACAATCTCCTTCCTTCTCTGCAGAAGGGTCACCTCAGATCCAACATTCCTCCTCATGCCTGGACAGGGTAGACTTTTTTCTCTGGGGTCAGGGTCCCAACAGGAGAGGATGAGGATGCTGGGCAGGGATGATGGTGATGTACATTGCTTTTCCATGCAGCCAGAGGAAACAATACAGCCGGGGATTAAACTCTCTTTTATGCAGAGACCCCTGGAGATGGTTAGGATAGTCAGAGGGGATGGGGAATCCCCTATTAGCCTTGCTCCAAGGAGGCACCACTTCCAGGGAGTCAGGAAGCTATGAAAGGCCTGAGCCAGTGCAGAAGCAAAGGGCTTCCATGTTGACTTTCTTGCCTCAGGGATCCCCAGGGAGCTATTAGGTTTGGAAATGGTCCTGCTCCTTTTTCTTTGTGTGGGGCAAAGCCTGAGGGCATGAGGAGGAGGAATCTGTCCAGGGATTCCTCATGGAGATGTCTACCCCAAACTTCCCCTCCAAAGATTATCACCATTGGAAGAGAATCTGTCCCGTAGTCATTACTCTCAGGGCCTTCTGTAATAGTTTTGTCTTTAAGTAGAAGAACCTTAGTACTTAAGGCCTCAATCCAAAGCAAAGCATTTAAGTATGTGCATAGATTTAAGTACACAAGCTTAAGTGCTTTAGTGGATCATGATCTAATACAGTAAAATACACTGTGGGTCAGAGGGTAGGAAAATTACCTTTAAAATTACATTTATCCTGTACTTACATATGTCCAGCTTTATTACTTTGTTGAAAGATGATATTCCTATGGAATAAAGGGATCAATACTTACAGTAACTGAAGTGTACTCATGCAAACTGTGTGCAGTTTTCTTTATTCCTAGTTTACCCCGGTAACTTTTTGCCTTCACAAACTCTGCTAATGTCACAAATGTTTGACTTTTTGGCAAGGCAATTCATGAGTAAGTTCCAGTGTAACTTCTTTCAACAAACATTCAAGTGGCTATGGATATAGCATTTACTACTCCTTGTCTCCCCCCGCCCCCACTCCCACCCTGCACCTCCAGCTCAGGTATAAAGGCATAAAAGCAGACACACATCACTTATCACATAAGAAAAGATATTATTGCATTCAAGTGATTAACAATCACTTAATACTTGTGAGTTTGGCAAGCAAAGCATCCATTACACTATAAGAATAGCTTTCTACATATATGAGACATTTGTTTTATACTCTATGTACTTATGGAAGAAAAATGTATAGCATTGCACCTTAAGAAAAGAGGCTTAGGTATGAAAAATATATATAGCAAATGATTGTCATTCACATCTGTTTACACTATGTTGACTCTGACCAATACACTGCATTCAAGCCCCGAATGCAAAGCCTGCCTATGTTAAAGTATACAGTAAAGGACAAATTTCACAGATCAAGTCCATCTTCCCCAGTGACCTGTCCACTGTCTGAAACAGCAGTTGTGTATTTTCTTGGCTGTTCAGCTACATAGATTACTTTTCTTGAGTGCAACATTAAGATTTCTTTGGTACCATCTGAGGTTGTGTATGTGGTTTTACCTTACTGACTTTACATTGCCCAAGATTTATGAATGAGCTACAGATTTGGAGTTATGTAAAAATTGTGTAATAAAACCCAGGTAAATTCCTAATTAGGCTCCAGCTTTGCCAAATTTTGAGTGACCATGGATTGAGACAGAGCTTTTAGTACAAAGTGAAGGACTATCTATTGTTTTTCTAAAGCAGTAGCAGAAATCTAGGGGAAGTGGGAGGTAGAAGCTGTTCAGAGAAGCAGAGTTTTAAGGATAATGCAGATATCCTTATTTCAGCAAAGTTCATTGTTCAGTCTTAGATTTTCTATGATTCTTTACTACTTTCATATTAGGATATGGTGTCAAAAGTTGAGTCATCTTGGCCTAACTTGAGTAAGGATAAGAAAGTAACAAACCTGCTACAGAATTTCAGTTTAATGAGCCCATGGAATAGCCTTAGTTAGAAGTGTGCTTCCAAACTGCAACAAAGTTTAATCCAGAGAGTGGCCACGTATAGATCCAATAATTAATTCAGGCATTAGGGAAACAAATATATTTCTACATCATTTGACCTTTGAGGCAGAAGATAAGCATAATTATGACATCATTTTTAACAAGTCCAATGTCTATTTGATTACAAAACTAAAAGTAATATACTTCTGGGCACGCAGATGTCTAAACAATGCATGGCAAGGCCCTCTGTGAATGAGCAGAGTATTGTGACTATGGTCACAAGACAAAAGAAAAAATCCACCCACCCACCCAACCTCAAAGAATCTAATTGTCAGGATTTTAAACAAGGAATTTTCTGCGTTATTGATGAGTGGGCCAGATCCTATCTCCCTGCTACAGCCTATTTGTGCTGTTCTGGTATTCAAAGGGACCAAAAAGTTGGTCTGATGGGGCATAGTTGAAAATATCTCCAAGCTCTCTTGGTGTGCACTAAAAGTATAGCTGTGTGCCAGCAATCTAATGGGCATAACATTACCAGGAAGGCATTACAAACTGCAAAACTTAAAGTGGCACTGAAACTATCAAATATTCAGCCAATGTCTCATCTACTCTGCTCCTGCCATCAGCTGCACACACACAGGAAGAGTATATTTAGAGCTCTTTCATTTCCAACTAGCTTTCCCTTCATTTGTGCATTAGTCCAAATACTTCCTTATTGAAGTCGTTGGGAGTTTAGCTATTGACTTCAAAGTGGTAAGGATTTGACCCACTTGATGAATAAGTGTTGCTCACCCATATTAAGAAATGGATAGCTGTAGCTATGCAATAGCCAGAATAGTCATATTGGACATTCCAGTCTCCCATGTGCCCTGACTGGTTACTTAATCTGCCCATTAAAGTATTACGGGGAAAATTGACAAACAAAACTGGATTTTTCTTTCTAAAAACATGGTCATATTTCTTATATCCTTAATTGCACATAATCTTCCTCTTCCTGTTGTCATATTTTAGATACACACTTGACTTGTTTTTCAAAGACGTGGTCTCACGGGAGTCAGGCCTCTGTCTCCCAAGACATCTTAAGCTTTCTTTGTCATGTAAATATATTGTGCTTATCTGTTTGCATTTAAATAATACAGTGAGACAAGAATAGCTTTGTGTGCAAAACTAAATAAAAACAATTTTAATATAATTTGCAACAGAATCAGACCTTTATAACAGTACAAAGACTTCTTTATAATCAGCTAATTATATTAAGTATTAACTGTTTAATCTGATATTTACCAGTCCTGTCATTTCAAAATACTTACATGATCCTTTCTTAGGATGAAGGCATTACTATTCCACTGTAATATGCAAATTTTATTTTGCCCTCATACTTTTAGGTGGTGCTGGAACAAAAAAAAACCCCGTACATTCCTCCCCACAGAAGCTATAGCTTTGTGTGTGTCTATATGTAGACAGATATAGACAAAGATATTTGCATACATAAACCCAGCATACAAAGGAGCCTGAAATAAGGTGCTTTGTTCCAATAAGTACAGGAAGCAAGTTATTGCAACTACATGTCTGGGGCTTGTCTATACTCCTCTGAAGTTTGGACCATCGGGGTGTGAATAGAAGTGTGCTCCAAAGTGCTGCACTGTAACTCTCCTGTATGGACACTACACAGGGGAACCGAAAGGTTCCAAGTTCACATTAATGTAGTCCAGCTTGAAGAGGCTTACATAAATGCAAGTTAGGATCTTTTCATTTCACACCCACAGTGTCCACATAGAGGAAGTATAGTCTAGCACTTATGCACTTCTATTCACACCCCAATGGCCCAAACTTCAGAGCAGTATAGAATGAAACCACAACCGTGGGGATTATCTATCTATTGAACCTGGGGCAGGGAGAGGACCTGGATTCAAGTCAATGCTTCAAGTCAAGCAGAGCGAGAACTTGATTGTGGATCTCCTACATTGCAGGCGAGTGCCCTAATTCCTGGGTAATAGAGTATCTTTCTTTTGCAATATCTCTACTTTGTATAAATAAATATTTATTGCACCAAAAAGGAAAAACTGACTCCATAGCCCAGTAGTTAGGGCACTCACCTGCAATGTAGGGAGGGCTGGGTTCAAATCTCTGCTTTCAATGAAGTAGAACAGGGCCCTGAACCTGGATCTTCTATGCCTCCAATATTCTTAACCATCAAGCTACTCGATATTCTGGGATGGATGGGGAGAGTCTCAGCTTTTTCCTGATGTGGAAAGGGAATTTTTTTTAAAATGGCAAAAGTTCCCATGGGAGGGGAAAACCAGTTTCCCATCCAGCTCTAGTTAAAATGGCATTGGACAAAGATGTTGGCTAGCCAAGTGACTGAACTACCTGTGAGAAGGAGAGGGTACATTCAGAGCGGATTGTTCTTTTGAGTTAAATAGTTAGTCCTCTTAGCTAGACTTATTCCAAATGTCATCATGATAAGTTATCGGCAATGCTTTCCCAACCAATCTGAAACTTCTGAAGGGTTAAAATATAGGAAAACAGAATCAACAAATTATGCTGAAACATCATAAGAGGGCTATCATAACAACCGCAAATGGTGGCTGGCCAGCCCCACCCACACCCCTGTGAATCACCCGGGTGTTTGGGAAAAGAACATTACAGGTCTGACATTCGGTCTGCTCCCTTTCCTGAGATTTCCAGAAACCCATCTACCAAATTCTTTGCTATAACTAGCCCACAATTCTATTGAATTTTTTTCTTTACAGTGTAATTCCACAGTTTTATAAAGCTCAGCATCCAAAAGTAATGCATGATTTCAAGAAAGCTAAATGACATATACACATTACCAGAATTATGTGGACCAGCTGTCAAATGGTAAGTTATGTGCCTACTGAAGCCCATTAGGGAACCTATTAGGCAGCCAGCTATTACCCATCCAACTGCAATTAATGGGAGTGATCCTGTAGTCCTTACAGTAGACTGAGACCAAAGTAGAATTAGAAAATGTGTTCCATTGTTATTAATCTGAAAGGCTCCTGCCACAGAAAATCAGAATATCAGCTTTTTTTTTAATATGTTACCTTTCACATGAAAAGACACTGCGAACTATCCAAGAGCGCTTCCCTTAACATTTTTCTAATGTTTTACATTGTAATTTGCTTTCTGTAAATCAAAAAAAGTTTAAAGGCAAAAGATAAAATATTCTTAACTTGATTAATTTATTGTTTCTAATGGTTATTTCACAGAAATCGTTTATCATAAAAGTTATTCTGTAGTTCTACACTTGTCTCCACTCAATGTAAAAAACACAACACCTACCACTGTGAGGAATGGTCTATTACAAAGAAAATCACTCATCTGAAATGTTGTCTGAAGCCACAGAGAAAGCAGCTAAAAAACACCAGAAACCTAATACCAAGAATTTGAACGGTTTCACAGAAACATTACTCGCAGAAACATTGATGGCAATCAGGGTCACAGGCTATAACTATGACCCCTTCCATTCTAGGCAGAGAACACTCGCAATCCCTATTGTCAACAACTTATTTTATGAGGGAGAGCTGCTGTCTACACTAAAACTTGCCATAATCTGACGAGCACGAAGACAATAATCAAAGTGTTTGAGACCTTGCAGAGAAGCTGCATCCCCAGCATGCTACTACTCCATTGTACAGAGGCTGTAAAATCTCTATAGTTAACTGAAGAAGAATATCACTGGCCCAGTCACTGGATAGGCCTGCCTTTCAAGCTCTGGTGCAGTGTCAGGGTGGGGCCAGAAGTGGTGTGTCATGTTTAGCAGTCTCCATAGTGCATGCTCCTATGGTGATTCTGGTCTGCACTTAAACTTATGCTGGGAGCTGCCCAGAATACTGGGGATACAAAGCTTGACAGTTTATAACCATCTTACCACACTTTCCCCAGGCTGTGCCTTCTGTGTTATACCTTCTGGAATTCCAGCCTCAATGTCTAACATCCCTTATCTAAGCAAGCCAATTAAAAAAAAAAAAAAAAAAAGGAGGGATCAAAGCAATTTCCAATGCTACTTGTCAGCTGCCAAGATGCTAGATCCCTCTCACTTAGGCTTCATGCCAGGAAATAGTAAAACCACAAAAGTTGTTTCTTTGGTGAATGAGCTTCAGTAGTCCATACACAAGAGATAATCATCTACAATAATCCCTCTGCATTTTATACCATTGATCACTATATAGCGGAGTATTCACTGGAATATAGTTACCGATATAAAATATATCCTGCACACAGAATAAGCTTATAATGTCTCAAAAGATGTAGAATCTTATTTAGAAAAAAAAAGAAATCACAATTTCACAGCAAAGCTGCAGAGACTCTTACAATAAATGGGGTGTGCGCACACAGACACACAAGAGCAAACACTAAATTTTGTTTAAAGCAGTTGCTCTGAATTTGTGATTGGAGGTATTCATTTTTATTGTGCAGAGATATAATCTGAAATTGAGAGAACTGAGATGGACTGAAATCTATGATTAATGTTATTATACTTTCTTAAAAAGCTGACTAAATCAGTAGCTCACGAAACATCAAAATTAGGCTGTAGATTCTCATTGTACGGTAGCTAGATTTATCATCAAGACTATTCACTTTGAATCAAATGCTATAGAAGAATTTTAGTAAGTCACTGTTCAGTCTAGAAAGGAGATATTTGGAATAACATAAGTCCCATTGCATTGTATTACGAATATATGACCCATTGGACCTTTTTGTTCTAAACTGATTAACCATTATTTGAAAAAAAATTAAGTAATCTTCAGTATTAAAATATCTTCGATTTCTCTTTATCATGCTTACAAGACAAAACAGTGTAACTATTTATACACTTAGTAAGGGGGAAGCGTGTTGCAACATTTTACAGTTGAATAACTTTGCACACAGTTGAAGATTAGATGAGGACTCTAGCTGAGATCTACTCTAAGGTTCGTTGTCAAATTCTGACCAAATTAAATGAACATTTAAATCAGTTGAATACTCACTGACATGTCAAAATTGTCATTCACATGAACATAACATTGAACTTGAATCTTAGTGAGAACTCCAATGTTCTTAATTTTATTCATTTTGGGGTCCTTTGGTCTTCATAGGAGCTTGGCAACTGATGTCAATAGGAGGAAGATTAGACTTTAGTGAACTTTTTGCCACTTTTAACTCTTCTCCTATTAAGTCCATCTTTGCCTCACATAGATCTAAATATTTTGAGTGCCAATGAGTTAATTAACTGGCACATTAATCATAGAGATGTAGGACTGAAAAGCACCTCAATAGCTCATATAGTCCAGTCTGCTGCTAGACCATAAGTTTGTCTAACCTGTTCTTTAAAACCTCCAGTGACAGAGATTCAACAAATTCCCTAGGTAATTCGCTCCAGTGCTTAACTACCCTTACAGATAGGAAATTTTTCCCAATGCCTAACCTAAAACTCAGTTTATGCCCATAATTTTTTATCCTGTCCTCAGTGGTTATGGAGAACAATTTATCACCCTTCTCTTTATAAGAACATGTTTACATAGTTGAAGATTGTTATCACATCCCCGCTTCAGTCTTTTCTCCAGAACAATCTTTTCAATCTTTCCTTGTAGGTCATATTTTCTAGACTTAATTTTTGTTGCTCTCCTCTAGATGGTCTCCAGTTTGTCCACATCTTTCCTGAAGTGTGGTGCGCCGAACTACAGAACTACAGTTGAGGCCTTATCAGTGCTGAGTAGAGAGGAAGAATTACTTCCCAAGTTTTGGTTACAATACTCCTGCTGATTCATCCAAAATGGATGTTTGCTTTTTTGGCAATAGTGTTAGTGTTGACTTATACTTAGCTTCTGAATCCACTATAACCCCTTTTCTGCAGTATTCCTTTCTAGACAACATTTTGTATTTATGCAACTGATTCTTCCTTCCTAAGTATAGTACTCCTCATTTATCCTTATTGAATTTCATCCTATTTACTTCAGACCATTTCTCCAGTTTGTCAAGGTCATTTTGAATTTTAATCCTGTCCTCTTAACTTGATATCTGTAAAACTTTGTAAGTGTACTCTCTATGCCATTATGCAAAGCATTTATGAAGATACTAAATAGAACCGGAGCCAGGACAGATCCCTGCAGGACCCCACTTGAGATGCCCTTCAAGCTTGACTGTGAACCTCTAATAACTATTCGGAGTACAATTTTCCAACTAGCTGTGCATCCATCTTATTGTAGATTCATCTCAGCTATATTTCTCTAGTTTATTTGCAAGAAAGTCATGAGAGACCATATCAAATGCCTTACTAAGGTCAAGATATCACATCTGCTGAGGTTCCCCCCATCCATGAGGCTTGTTACCCTGTCAAAGAAGGATAGTAATATGATTTAACATGATTTATTTTTGATAAGCAACAGTCAACATGGATTTATCACTTTATCTTCTAGGTGCTAACAAATGGATTGCTTGATTATTTGCTCCATTATCTTTCTAGGTACCAAAGTTAAGCTGCCTGGTCTAGGATTCTTGTGTTGTCCTTATTCCCTTTTTCATAGATACTATATTTGCCCTGTTCCAGGCCTCTGGGATCTCTCCCATCCACCCTGAGTTATCAAATATAGTACCTAAGGAAGTGGCTGAAGAAAACCATTAAGTATTCTAGGATGTATTTTGTCAGGCCCTTCTAACTTGAAGTATAAGCTACAATACATGGAATCATGTAATGAATCCACCTTGTAGTGTTCCCATCATGTTATACCTGTAATGTAATAATAAATGAGACAAAGATGCCTCAAAAGAGCCTACGCTGCTAAATCTCTGACTATTGTGTTATTTTTCACTAAAAGCAGACATACATCACATCCAACCAATTTGTCTACTTGCCTTTTATTCAATTAACTTACAAAGTTTAAAGGCTACTAAAAACTTTCAAGAAAGTAATAAATTATGTTATACATCTCTTTTGCACAACCATAGAAAGATTGAGAAAAAATTCCAATTACATGTCCCATTGGGTCAAGCTTTTGAGTACATAGCATTGATGGTTACAGAGTTAGACCTACTTTCCTGAAAGTCTCATTGGAAGTGTTAACTTTTTAAAGTGTTCAGGTCAGAGAAAGGATTCCAAACAAATGCTACATTAGTATTCCTTCCATGTTCATACTTGAGTAATGACTTTCATATTACATTTATCCAACGTGTAAGCCAAAACAAGATTGTTCTAACTAATTGCATTGCAAGCCCAACCTACTCTCTGAAAAGCAAGTAAAAACATCCCCCACACATCATTACTTCACTAAAATTGCTGGAATTGGAAAACTGCCAATTATTTTAATGATGTATGAAGCTGAATAAAATACAGCTTACTTTTCTGTAGCTATATTGATTCTTTAGTCCACACCTTAGTAAAAACCTGGTTCCACTAAAACTAAAAAAAGTTGTGCAAAATAAACCCCTTTTTTTTCATATTATGAAATATCTTATTACACAGTAACGTTTTCTGATTTGGCCAAAAGATGTGGACATTAGAGTCAAACAAGATAAGTAAAATTTAATTACTGGTCCTAAAAATCAAAATTTGCCTGTGATCTTCATCAACTTCAGAGGAGCTACATAATGCCAGTTATGCATTTGGTCCCTGGTATCTCTTGCCATAAGCCAGCAAGAGCCAAGAGGAGTGACAAATTACCTATCTGTTCCAGGGAGAAAAGAATGCCTCATGCTGCTCAAACAAGCAGCAATATTGAAAGGCGCTAAAGGGAATTCTCTTCAATTCTTCTTGGCTGGTAGGTTGGCGTTTGACAGTGCCAGTTTTGTGTCTTTCAGTAGTAGAGGAAAATTTGCAGCAGGTCTGAATGAACATTCTGCCACTGGGTGCTTCAAAAGCCAATGTAGATTTTGGCTTGAATCTGGTCCAACCTCTATATAGCAGTACTACTATATCCCCAAGGGGCAGACACTCTCTTGGCCTACATAACGGGGACTGGGAACCAGAGACCTAAAATCGCAAGCTGCTACAGCTTGAGCTAAAGAGCTCATGTTCTATAGCTGGAGATTGTAATAACATCTTTTCTGTTCATCAGGCACAAGAATGACAGGAAAGACCTATAATATACTCACCAGTGTGTCGTGACACCACACACACACACACACACAAACACAAACACACACACACACGCCCCCCCCCCCCCCCAAAGTATTCAGATTCAGCCTTGAACTTTCCACATGCAATTATTTTGCATACAACCCACATGTATTTGGAAGTCTGTATCAGGACTTCTAAACATCAGAAAGGGTAATGGTACATCTAACCAGCCCATGTAGAGCATACACATAGCACAAATGAGGGCACATACAAGTTCATATGCTGTTGAGAAAAAACTGGCCCTGTGTATTAGAGGAAAACAGCAATGATCATACTGTTCCTTTAGCTTATAAAATCTAAACTTATATGTTTACTTGTTCAATAGCTCAACTAGAAAGACAAATTCCAGATTCTCACTCTTGCTACTTATTAAAATATTTTTCAAAGTCGTTTTCCTCATTAGTGCAGATACGATGACTAGAGATCAAAACTGTAAATACTGATTTTGATATGCGAGGAATGACAAATTGTCTATTGCGGACATGAGTGTGCCTCTGTAAACTCACTGCCAAGATTGGTGTAAACAATTATTGATGCATAGGGAAAAAAAATTCAGTCAAGATAATGTAAGGATGTGCTAAGTTGCTAACTGGTATGTAAATGTGATGACAGCTTGAATAGTGTTCAAGTAAAAAATTGTTGACGAGATTCTTCCACAACTATTCTGCATATAATAAACTGTGTCGATTCTTTAAGCAAAATACTGTAGAAGAATGGGTCAACACTATTGATTGAAGAAGTACGTGTCAGATTTGGCTTTTTTTTTTTTTTGTCTGAATTGTACAAACATTTTTAAAAATTGTTCATTATGCCTAACTGTTCAACAATTATGTTTCAGGACAATATTTGGTACTATGAATTATTTGTGTACTGCTCATAGAAAGTGGTACAAGTATCTGATATTTGGAATTCATCATTTTTGGTGGTGTGATTAGTCAAGAAGGTGTAGTTCAGGTTCCCTATGTAGATAACCTAAGCTTTATATCCAGGAACTCCTCCAGTTGAGACATTCACTCAGTCTCTCTGGCAGAGGCTAGAGAGCATTGGTGGGCTATGGAGAGGATCAAGGAAAAGATTTAAGAGTAAGAGATTAGTCCATACAAGAAATTTGGGGATATTTTGGATCTTTTCTAATCTTATTTTGCATAAGATGTTTGGCAACATTCTTGGAACCCAGAATAGCAGATTCCTTCCTTCCATCGAGAGAGAAAGATACAAGTCAGATTTATTGGCTGCCCAATTGACTTTATGCTCAATTTTCCTTTTGCCATATTCATATAAGTAACTGCAGATGTCAGAACATGCATGGGTCTAGCTGTGACATTTGTAGTCAGGCATTTGTCAAGATAATTTAAATATTTGAATATTGGGGGGCAGAGGGAGAGAAAAGGATTGCTGGGTATTTCCCCCATCTGTGATGGGGCCACTGCTATCCAAGTCATTTGAAGTTTGCAGTGAAGCTGTTGCTTCTTGATTTGTGTTAATGGAGGAGAGTGGGAAGGTGGGAAGTTAAGTCTTCCCCTTCATTCCTTTTTTGGAAACTGCTATAAGGCAGGAGAGAAACAAGTTTAGCAGAAGACTGCAAGGATTTCATGCTTCCAAAAGGAGGTGGCAAAGAAAACTTTACCAGGATGGGTGAAGCTTGGTGTAGAAAGGTGCAGTGGCCTTCCTCGGAGCCTGGGCCCAAAGAAGGGCCACAACGACCAGGCCGGCCAGGAACAGGTCTGGCAGGCCAGTCTGCCTGGCAACAGAGGAGCCGGACAGTGATAGGTCCAGCAGGCCAGCCAGCCCAGCAACAGAAGGGCAGAGCTTCCGCCCGGAGAGGAAGTATAAAAGGCAGGCCCCGCAGCTCAGTTGGAAGCAGGCTTCTGCTGGAGGCAGACGTGCTGTCTCGCTGGCTGCAGCGTAGGCCTGACCCCAGCCAGGCAGCCACCCCAAGCAACCACTTCCTAAAGCGGAGGCCCCTGAAATTGCCCGATTTACCAGGCTCCAGGGACCCGGCCAGGCCCCCTGAGCCCCAGGGACCGGGAGGAGCTGCCTGATGCCAAACCCCCAGAGCCCTGGGACCTGGAGGAGTTGCCCTCCACAGAGGAACCCCAGGAGCCCTCCACAGAGGAGCTCCCTGACTTGCCTCCGGTTGATGAGGAGGGACTGATGGTCCTGCCACAGGCTGAGTACCCCAGTGATCCCGGGGACCCAGGGGAGGAAGTGGCCCAGGGACAGCCATAGCAAGTGGCTGAGTCAGGGGCAAGACCCCATCAGTGTGTTGTGGCGGGAGCCCTGCTGACTCAGTGGCAAACACTTTGCCACTGATAGGGCCCTGGGCTGGGACGCAGTGGAGATGGGTGGGCCTGCGTCCCCCTCCCCCCTTGCCTAGCCACCCTGGGAGAATGTGCTCTCCCCTACCACTACAGACCGTGGACCCACTCCCTGCCTAAGGGCCAGAGGCTACAAACTGCTTGCCTGTCTCACCCCACCTGGGGGTTGGAGACCCTACACTGCTTGTCAGTCGCACCCCGCCTGAGGGTTGGAGACCCTAGACTATTTGCTTGCCGGTCTCGCCCTGCCTGAGGGTTGGAGACCCTAGATTATTTGCTTGCTGGTCTCGCCCTGCCTGAGGGCCAGAAGCCATAGACTATTTGTCAGCCCGCCCAGCCTGAGAGCCAGGGCGAAAACTCGGGCGCAGACGCTAAGACATTCCCCTTTTAGGAAGGTGCAGTGGCCTTCCTCGGAGTCTGGGCCCGAGGAAGGGCCGCAACAACCAGGCCAGAGAGGACCATCGGCCTACACTTGGATTTATATATCTCCTAGAAGCAACTGTGTGTCCTTGTGCCTACTAGATGAAGTTCTAATACTTGCTTTCTCTGGGTCTGGTCAAATGACTATTGAAGGCAATGGAAAGACTCCTATTGAATTCAGTGGCAAACTGTGATGGGGGAAGGAAAGTAGAACAAATTGTAGAACAAAGTGTAAATAATTCTGTACATGTCAGAAACCAACTTATTTTGCAGCACACATGGCAGAAAATAATCTTCCAAACAGAATTCTACAAACTATGGGTATTTCTTTATACTTGCATATTCAATGGGAATATTTTATTTATACCTTAACTTTTATGAATAAACATACTAGATTTTGTAATGAACTTCGTTAACCTATGTTTTATCTCTTCACAATTAAATGAAAAGATAAAACAAGTTCCAAAACAAAGGGTTTTTTGGATTTGTTGAGTAATACTTTTGAACAAACAGCAAGGCCTCCTTTTTAAAATCCGTTTTGCAAGTATTTGTATCAAAGCACCTGCCCTGTACATACATTTAATTTAATTTTGAGATCTGTTAGCACATAATATACAAAAGGTTGCTACGGACTGTTCAAATAATGGAAGTTAATTTTATGTAAGCAAAAGCAATTGGAAAGTGCTATTTGATGGTGAAAAGCAGAAGCAGAGATAATTACTACATCTGAAAGTAATTTTACCCCACATAGCTTTGTTTGATCTTTCCTAAAAGGTCTCAGATCAAGATATTAAGTTTCTTGACAAGTGTTCAATTTTATTTCTGGTTTGTGAATGAGAATTTCAGTGAAGACAAATCTTTAGTAGCCTGACTTCCCCATCTTATTTAGAAATGGTATTTCCTAAGGTGATGTCATGAAAGAAAGAGTCACACACCAATTTGAAGGCTAGGTCAAATACCACTGTTCGGTGAGACATAGATGTCCCTGAAGAGCTAGGCACATCACTCTCTAAATGGATAGTGGTGATCACTGGTGGGCCTGGTGCCAATGTGCCCAATATTTGTAGCAATATGGAGTCTGATCCTGGAGCCTTCAAGCAACTTCAGTTTGGGGGGTCAAGAGATGTAGAATCAGGCCCATGTTCTGCAAAGATTTGGGGTGGCAGGGTGCTTTATTGGTGACCTTTTCTGATACTTGCCTGGCTTTTGTCAGTTTGAAGGTGACTTTTACATGACCTTTACGTAGTTTTTTTTTCCAGTTAGTATGTAGAATGAGTAATTGCTAATGGAGTTAGCAGAAATATGGTGCTTCTAATATAGCATTTCTGATACTTAAAGTCACACCATCAGTTTAGTGGGGGCTATCATATGAAGTATGTATGTTTTTTTAAAAAATCCCCAGTTATATCACCAGTGAAGTAAAGGGGAATATATTATACCAGATTATCAAACCAAAAGGTAGTGTGGGAGCTCCCCCTGCTGTTCTTCAGCACCAGGAGCTAAAGAACTGTGCAAATTCTTGCTGACAACTTTGATGATGTTGGTTTAAAGATAGAGAAGTAAACAAACAAGTATTAATGTAGGCTTCTGCTGAACTAGAAACAAAGCCAGTCAATGTCTGCAAACTGAAGAGGACAAAAATATTTTCAACCTAAGTTGACTATACTAGAAGTAGGCTGAGACAAGAAAAGTTAACACTAAAAAAATGGAATTACTAAATGGCATTCCCTTTGCATCTGTAGTTTTTCCTTAGAGAGATTTTGATTTATCTCAGAAAAGAAACAGACAATCTAATATCTTTCAGTTTGTGTTCCTGTACCTTTGGGGTTGTTTTTTTTGGACATAGACAATATGTATATATAATCTTGGGAGCGGGAAAGATTAGATTTGTGAATTTATGTTGCTGTCTATAAATAGAAAAATTGTATTTCTTATCTTCCTATAGGAAACTTTTTAAAACTGCCACCACCACATTATAAAAATTATGAAAGAATTGCTGAAAAAACTCTCCATCCTCCATAGGGATGGATGCCACTATAAGTAAATCCATTTTATCCAACTGCCACAATCACCGACTGTGCTTTCAAGGGAGAGGAAATACTCATTTAAAAAATTGTCAGCTTGAGAAATAGATTGCCAGAGTTCTGTAGCAACTGGAATTTTTGTTCTCCTGCACCATTGTCTCTCTGGAAGGCATTTTGTTTATTTCATGTCTATGTCAAGAATCTCAATAATAATTGCAAGTCTTCTGGATAACATTTAAAGGTACAGCAGAGATCTAAAATAATTTTTTTTAAATCAAGTGGCTACCAATTGATATCAGATTGTTAAAATGTTAAGCCTGAAACTTCCCTTCTGCCTCACACAGTAAAGCAACACAACCATTACCCAGAGAAAGATAAGTGATATTCAAGAACATCTACAAAGTCAATTTACATTAATCAATGTACTTGAAAAATGTGTTATTTAGCATAGGTTAGTGATTATGTATTCAGTTCTAGATTGAATAACAGCATGGAAACCAAGAAAGAAGATGCAAGCCTTTCTTCAAAACCCATCAGCTCCACCAGAGCACCTTAAGTGAGTGATCATATTTGGAAATGCAACCCTTATTTCTTAAAGGCAGCAGGAGTCTGCAAGCTTTTAGTAAGTCATCCTAATAGAAAGTTGACTTCTTTTAGATAGCATGGTGCAAACCAAACCTCTGTGGTACTGGACAGGTTGTTAAAAATAAAGCAGCTGAAGTGAAATATGATCTTCCTAGACATTTTGTTGATTTACTTCGGTTAAAGCTATGGACAAACCCATTCAGAAAGAAAGAACTGATCCCAACCTTCACCCACAACATAACCCATGTGTTAACTGAACTCTTACATTATCCTTCTGATTTTATTTCTTTTAGTTATAGGTTATTTAATCCTTCTTGATTCTAGTCAGTAGAAGCAGAAGAACTAAACTACCATTAAAAAGAAACATATCTGCTCAATTGGAAGAATAATTTAGGGCTTGTCTACATGATGTGTTAGTGCACACCAATTTTAGGGCACATCAATGTCTTTACAGTAACTGTCTGTTTAGGCCCTGCTGCTCTACATTAAAAAGTTGCCTACTGAGCATTAATGTTGTCCTATTACATCCCATCTTGTGAAGGCTAGTGCACTGCGTAGATGAAGTCATACTCTAAATTTGACAAAAATGCTCTCCAGAGTTTCTTTGATAATTAGGACCCAAAAAATTAGGTAGCATTTGCCTAATCATCTACACTGTTGGATGCTTATCCAAATTACCAACCCTTGAAATCATTGGAGATTCATAAATCGTAAGTCCAACAAGTATTTCCATCTACTAATGGGGAGCCAACACCATCTCGAGATTCTGGATTAGCAATCTGCAATGTAATCTAGTCTATCTTTTCCTAAAGACCTTCCTTTATGCTCCCTGACTCAACCAATGAAAAGAAAGGGTCATTCTACATTGGAAAAATGAAGAAAACCTTAATGGGTCTGAAACTTTTGTACATCTCTAACTCTGGGCTAGTACTAGAAGTGATCAGTGACCATTTATACTTTCTCAAGACCTCCCAAAGACAATGTAGTACAGATTTATCCTCGGCTATGGAATAAGGAAGCAAGCACACGGCTAGTTCATAGGACCTGAAAAGCTTTTTGTATTCCTGTCTACAATAGTGATATTCTCTTCTCACATCTTTAATTCACAAGAAGGTGACTCCTTTTGAATTCTTAAGAGGATAGTCACACAAAATATATTTGAAAGTGGTTGAATGTCACAAGGCAACCTCATAGGCTTCATACAAAGTGGCCATTATTTCAATGGAGTAGAGTTGGTTCACCCATAGGTTTAGACTTGGAATGGAGGGAGGACTGCCCCATTCCTTGATGGACATGGAAGCCTTTTTTTTTTTTTTTTTTTTTAAACAGAGCTCTCTGGGATTCAAGTTGCATAGGTGATGAGTTTGTACAAGTGTAGGCACACATGGAAAAATCATGGAACAAGTCCTCAAGGAATCTATTTTGAGGCACTTGGAAGATAGGAAGGTGATCAGGAACAGTCAGCATGGATTTGCCAAGGGCAAATCATGTCTGACTAATCTGTTTGCCTTCTATGATGAGAAGAGTGGCAAGCAGTGGATGAGATATACCTTGACTTTAGCAATCTTTTGATATGGTCTCCCACAGTATTCTTGTCAACAAGTTAGAGAAATATAGGTTGTTGGAATGGACCACAAGACTGACAGAAAGCTGGCTAGATCAGGCTCATTGGGTAGTGATGAATGGCTCTATGCCCACTTGGCAGCCGGTCACAAGCAGAGTGCCCCAGGGATCAGTACTGAAGTCTGTTTTGTTCAACATCTTCACTAATGATCTGGAGGAAGGGGTGGATTGCACCTTCAACAAGTTTGCACATGATGCTAAGATGGGGGGGGAGTGGTAGATACACTGAAGGGCAGGGATAGAATACAGAGTGACCTACACAAATTGGAGGATTGGGCCAAAAGAAATCTGATGAGGTTCAACGAGGACAAATGCAGAGTCCTGCACTTAGGATGGAAGAATCCCATGCACTACTACAGACTCGGGACTGACTAACTAGGCAGCATTCTGCAGAAAAGGACCTGGGGGTTTCAGCGGATAAGAAGCTGGATATGAGAGTCAACCGTGTCCCCTTATTTCCAAGAAGGTTAATGGCATATTGGGCTGCATTAGTAGGAGCATTGTCAGCAGATCGAGGGAAGTGATTATTCCCCTCTATTCAGCATTGGTGAGGCCTCATTTACAGTAGTTGTGGGCCCCCCCACTACAGAAAAGGATGTGGACAAATTGGAAAGAGTCCAGAGGAGGGCAACAAAAGTGATTAGGGGGCTGGCGCACATGATTTAAGAGGAAAGGCTGAGGAAACTAAGCTTGTTTAGGCTGCAGAAGAGATGAATGAGAGGGGATCTGATAGCAGCCTTTAACTACCTGAAAGGGGTTTCCAGGGAGGATGCAGCTAGACTGTTCTCAATGGTAATAGATGACAGAACTAGGAGCAATGGTCTCAAGTTGTAGTGGGGGCTGTTTAAGTTGGATATTAGGAAAACTTTCACTGGGAGGGTGGTAAAGCACTGGAATGGGTTACCTAGGGAGGTGGTGGAATCTCCATCCTTAAAGATTTTTAAGGTGCAGCTTGACAAAGCCCTGGCTGGGATGATTTAGTTGTGGTTGGTCCTACTTTGAGCAGGGGGTTGGACTAGATGACCTCCAGAGGTCCCTTGCAACCCTAATCTTCTATGAATCTATGACAGAGGGCCAGCCAGGGCGCCATTGGATTTTCCCTTCCCTCAACCCCGCTAGTATAAATTTCAGTAGACGGTATGTTACACTGTTAACCCCTTTGCAGCCCACGGAACCTGTGGGCAGCATGATTTAGAATGATTGGCCTGTCCAGGAGCTGGAGGGAGTTAGATGATAGGGGGAAAGCAAGGAGATTCTGCAGTTTCTTCTTACCTCCAGTGGACCTGTGTACTAATGGGATAGCACCTTAAGCTTCTTACAGGAAAAGCTAGTAGGAAACAGATTTGAAACTAATGCTGTTTCCATTTCCTTAGATGAAAATAATTCACAAGGGAGAATTTAAGCTAGTGTTTGAAGTATAAAGTAATCTATTGAGAGTTCAGACCTCCTGCACTGGTGACAATTACACTGAACCTGAAACACACAAAAAAACCTTCGTTGCCTGGTCATTTTTGGCTCAGATAGATTTCTTCTGACATCCTAAATGCTAAGGTTGAAGTTGTCAGAGCAGCTCTCTCAAAAGCCACCCCCACAGTAATGGAAAAAGTCTTTAGACTAAACTATTTAGTAAACATTACTCAAACCTAGAAATCAGAGTAGTAAATTCCAAGAAACCTACTTGGAGGGAAAAACATTTTTAGTCTAAGATAGAAACATTTTAGACAATTAGAAGTAAAATGGAAATATTTAGTCTGTCAGCAGATGGACATGGTATATATCAGGAATAGGGGCACACACTTCAGCAGTCTTTTAAAAATAGCAAGATTTTCGTTTATATTTGCTACCTCTGCAAAGCTGAGGCTGATTTGAATTAGCCATAAAGTACATGTTTTATTATCCTGCTGACAAAGATTTTCTTAAGATGCCCATAAATTGCAGGATGACATCCTAAAGGCCAATAGTGGGTGTGAAGGTGAATCAAAATCCCAAAGGACTGAAAGCCATAACATATTAGGCTGTTCTTCTGTCATTTCTTACAAGCTCAGCAGCATTTGGCAGGGTCTATACTTAGTGAGACACACAAGCATTTCAGGAATGGTGTTGACAGTTCAGATATTGCCCTTTCCCTTACTGGGTCTGTACAGAACAAATGCCCCAGCACCGTGCTGTTTCATGCTGTGCTGTCTTCTACATGAGATTTTAATTGAGGTCCTGATCACTTGCAGTGAAAATACCTAGGCTTTTTTTTGGGGTGCAAGAATAGGAATGTTGACAATGCTGGTGTCCTGCCCGAATTCCAACACATATAATTACGTTTTGCCGACCTAAAATCTCCATGAAGTTGCAACTAGATAAGGTTCTTTTGTTCCTCAGTTTCTGTCCTAAATTCTAATGTAACAAGACTATCACCTCACATAGCAATTTACAAACTTAATAAACCTCTCAGAAGAGTTTTATAAATCTAAGATAGGATTAAAAGGCAAAATATGGCCTGTTAGGCACCGCATTCCCTCTGTGGTTATGCAAAGGTCGCCCGCATGGAGGCGGAGCATATGGAGTGCACCGTGCACTCTTCTCCATGACCAGTCACTAAACTGCCCCTTTTGGGGATGACTTGTCTGCAGGTACCATTTGTGTTGCAAGTCCCTACACTGGGAGAAGATAAGGTTTCAAGGGGTAGGTAATACTTCTTGCACTTGTACAGAGGCCAGGCATAATTTGAGCTTACTCATAGCTGTCACCTGGAAAAGCTGGTGAGGTATCCCACATTAAAAGGAATCAGCACACACTGCACTTCACAGCCAGACCCAAGCTTTCACCAGCACAACATCTTGCACTGCTTTCTAGCAAATGAGTCCTTTGCTTGCTCTCCATTTTGGTGTTGATGCTATTTATCTAACCATGCTACTTACATAGATTCCTCATGAAATAAAGCTAGTTCAGTAACCTGAACACATGCATTAGGATTTTTCATTTACCACATGAAGTTTAGTATGAAGAAAATGTTTTTATTCACAAAGGTCTTAATTTTCTCATCCATGTTCTCTCTCACACACTCATTGTTAATACTTACAATGGAGTGCCATTCTGCAGCAGTAGTTCCAGTCAATGTACACATACGTTTTAATGGATACGATTGTAATGATGCGGTCCAATTTTTAAATGCACAATCCTTTCCACCTTCTCCATTTGATAGTGGACGTTTCAGAAACTATCTTCCCTGATTCTGATGATTTGATGCCTTTCCCCTTTAATATTAAAGCAAGTGTAACTGTACATGTATGGCCATATGAGATTGTGGTAGCATCCATTACATTTAATTTATAAAATATGGCCATTTCTATGGATCTCCAATGACTACTGCATACCTAGAATACAAAAATCTCCTAGTGCACCACAGAAGACAGATATCATAATCACATGTAACAGGTACTCATTAGCCTCTTAAATGTGACCCTAAAGAAAAAACACTGAGATTGTGCCATTTGCTGCCTCTTTATGATGTACCTGGATTGCCTGAAAAATCTTGTTTTGCTTTTTACAGTAGAAATGTACTTCCTGTCTTGTTTAGAAGACACTGATAACCGGCTACCTTGTGATGGAATTAGTGTCACCAGAAGAGTCAAAAAAGTGGAAGTGTAGCAACTAAAGGAGATGAGAGATAGATTTTTTAATCACTGTGTAATTTAAAGCTAAATAATTTCAATGGTTAATTAACATTTGAGAAATTGTCTATTACAGATTTAAAATCCTCAGAACTCCAATTAAGGAGCGAAAGGTAATATACATCCTGGGGAGATACCCAGGGAAGACCCTAAGTGATATTAGTGACACTTCCAAAGTAAAATATAAGCAAAGCAAACAAACCAGCCTTAAGAAAACCTCATACATACTTACTTTCCTACCCCCTCTTTATATAACAAAGTAGCAAGAAAGGGCACAAGCCAAACATTTTGAAATCTCTTTCAGGTCACATTTGATATAAATTAGCCAGAGCCAGTTCATCTTTTGTCTGCATTAGTCTCTGTATCTATAGAGGCTATAAAGATGAATGGTAACCATTGATTATTGAGAGGGATCCATCCGACACTCTCAGACAGAAAACTAAAGTCTTCGGCATTGCCAGTGTAAGCAGGGTCTGAATGAGCTCTTCTCTGCTAAGGGTGAAGGAATCAAGACCAGACTGTATTTACATGAACACACCCACTCTGCACAGGTACCCAGCAGACAGAGCTGTGTCGCCAAACTAATCAACTTTGGCTGGTGTTGGATTACAAGTCTCTTTACAAATTTGCTTCACTTGAATGCAGGATTAATGAAATGTTATCCTTGTTGTCTGACTAAAGGGCAGCAGAACTGTGCTCAGCTGTCACCCTCAACTGAACTTGCTAAGCAAGGGGCTCTCATGCCAGACCCCTGTGAAAGGGGAGAGACAGTGGGGACAAGTGTCCCTGCCAGGAGGGGCAGCTCTGCCTAAGAGTCCTAGGTATGGTTTAACTGACCTCTCCCCACCGTTCAAAAATTAAGGCTTCATTAGAAGTCTTTATTTTGTTAAGTGATCTCTAGAGCTGAAATCGCTTGTGGGACAGCATTTTCTACCCAGCCTGCTTCAACAATAAAGTTCCCTACCAAGAGCTAAGAATCACTGTGAGCGGACAATCACTATGAGCTGGCTGGAACCTTAAGGGACCAACCAGCAGAGGTCACAGTAGAGAAGCAGCAGCAGGTGATGGTGTGCATCGGGACGGCTGGCAGGGCGGCCAGTGGAGCAAGGAGAGGAAAGCCAAATACCAAATGAAAAGAAAATATACAACTTCTTGTTTTTTTCTGGCATACACAGAAAAAGTGCTGTGCCAGAAGCAATGATCAGGGACGTAATTTGAAATAAAGGGTATGTCTACACAGTCATGTAAACCTAGGGTTACGGAGATTCAAGTCAGCTGACCCATGTCAGGGAACCCTCAGGCTTGAGCATCTACATTCCATTTTAACCCTAGGTTAAGGATTTTCCGACCTGTTTTTGAACCTATGGCTCTGTCCACACTGCAGTGCACAGGTCCAGGTCTGAGTCCAAGTAAACCTATCCCACAGGGCCTAGCACCCCCACCCCAGTGTCAGCACTATAGCCCTAGGAATGTGTTGCATTGTGGGAAAACTAATGGCCACCCCATTTCTTAACTGTGATGGTGCTATTGATGGGACACAGGTGTGCCAAAGGAGCACATGAGTGCATCAACTGCATAACTAGCTCCTTTGGTGATGGTCTCAGTAGAATGACTGCAGTTTGAGCAGGTTTTATACTGAACTGCCATCTAATCTGAGAATTGGGCTCCCCAGCTCTAGGCTGAGTCATACTGGCAGAAAAATGCCCCCATGCACCTGTTCTCAGGATAATCAGGGCATCAGTCTCCAGGGCTGTCAAACTATTAACATGAAACTTTGCAATTCTCAATTTTTAAAGTGAGACATTCAATCAAGATGTTGTTTGGTTTGTGTATATTTTGAAGTTTGACATAAAAATGTAGATTTCAGAGCACAAATACGCCCCCCCGCCCGCAGTCAGGCTACCGCTAACTGCAGAGCAATGAAGTGCCTCCCATGGGCTTGGGGTGCAGTGTGCTCCAGCACCCCCCAGGTATCCCTTATCCATGTCCCTTCCCCTACCCCCCCCCCCCCCCGCTCCCCCAGAGGTAGAGATAAGAGGATCTCCAGGGAGCTGTGGGAAAGTTTTGGGGACGGTTCCCACTCACTGTCCTCATGGTGCAGCCGCCTAGGTGCCTCTGCACATGCAGTCCCACAGTGGGCAGGAGCGGCCTGGGAGCAAGGGCCAGAGAGCGGAGTGAGACCAAGCAGCTGCCCTGAAGGCTTGGGGAACAGCATAGCTCCTGGCTCAGCGCAGCCAGGGGTGGGATGACCCCACCATCCTGGGAGCTAGGAGCCACCTCCCACTTGTCAGCTTTACTCCCTGCTCTGGGCAAGCTCTGCTCAGCAGTGAGGAGGAACTGGAGCCATTGCTGCAGGAGGTTTTGGGGCTGGCTCCCACCTCACCACCCTGACGACATATGCTACCCAGGTGCCCCTGCACATACAGTCCCAGGGAAGACAGTGGGGGGGGAGAGGCAGAAACTGGACCAGGGATCAAGCAGATGCCCCACCGAGTATTGGGGGCCATTTCTACCCCAGCCCTGCGGAGCCAGGAGCTGTGCCAACTCCCCCTCACTGCAGGGCAGTCATTTGGTCCCCATTCTGCTCTCTACCCTCTATGGGGCTGCATATTCAGGGGAACTCGGCAGTGTGCTCTAAAAATCTGGCTGTGCTCTTGCGACCAGGAAGTGGCTCGCTTTGCAAAAAAAAGCTTCTTCTGAATGGTCTCTGTTGAAAACCCTGCAGGCTCTCCAGCAGTGTGCTTGCAGACAATGGGTTAATATTGATCTGAGTTGCTGCTGTTCGCAAAAGCAGGTGTGGTTGCCATTTGCAACAGAGTGCATCACAAATTGTCAGCACAGAGATGACTAAGGAATTTGCCCCAAGGAACTCTGGGATACATTGGGAAGACTTCTGCAACCCAGGTCAAGCTGGGGTCATGGGCACTCAGGAAAGCAATAGGGCTCAGATCCTAGGTCCCAGTTTAACATAGGCTTGAATCCTCCAGTCCTGCAGGGTCCTGGAACTATAGGTTTGAGCCCTAGGTTAACAATTGGCATGGGGTTGGTTAAGCTTATTGGGTTGTCATACCTGAAATGGAAATATTAGCTTTCAAAAGCCAGATGAAAGGGAAAAGTCAGAAATCAGGATAAAGATACCAGACTCTGGGAACAGAGAGAAATGTAACCTCTGCACCCACTGGGGATCTCATCTGGATGATCAGTGTGTGGAGAATCTCTTTCTTTTCCTGTATGCATACATGTCTAACTGCTGCCTATGCCCATTCTGTGGATAAACAGAGAACTTCAACTTCTAGTCCTGGCACTTTTCAGACACAAAAAGCATCCACACTATACTTAAAATTATTAGTTAAATATACTTAATTGTTAAATTTCGCAGCCAAGTTAAAATACCTGTCATTCTATGTGTGAGATCAGTGCTAAAGACAAGAGCTCCTTAATAATTGTTTCCCATCAGTGATATTGATTCTATACATTGGCTGAGTACATTATTGGCATTCAGATAATATTTACAATATGTCAGATAGGAAGGTATGGTCATCAGGAAGCTCCTTTGGAAGAAATTAGATACTGATGCTGCAAACAAACTTTTATGCATATACTTATCTCAGTGTGAGAGTAGTTCTGCTACAGTCAATTGCACTATTCACATGCTTAAAGTTAAGCACATGCATAAGTATCTGGAAGATCACTGTAACGTAATGAAATTACAATATTGCTTTATCCTTGTTTATTCTCATTTAGTATTATAAATAAACCTTGAAATTTATGCAAACTGGTGTTTCTGCATAGATTATATACCATTCTTTGTGGAACAAAGAACAAGTGATCAGCACAGTATCTTCTGCAAATATGGATTTATGACAAGAATTATTTCATTACATTAACAATATTCAGCCTCTGTATGTTTACAGTCCACAGCGTACAAATCCTTGTATTCCATTTTTAGCTGAATTCTCTCCTTACTGCAACAATTGGTGAAAGCAATCTTGACAGCAAGCCTGCAGATTCACACTCTTCTTCTGCAACAGATGATTAGTCATCTTTTGCATACCAAAATAAGTATTGTTTACAGTTTGGCTTTTCACGTTCATGGTCTCATCTCTAATGATGAAAACTACTTGAAAAATCATGAGCTAGATTGTGCTTCAAAAGGCACAGACCTGAATTGAGTTCAGAGACTGAATTCCTTTTGGGATTCCTAGTGTGCATATGCTGCATTGACAACCCTGCTACCATTTAGCTGGGTGCAGCGTTCACTTCTTTTCCATGACTTTCGATTACCCCATCCCTCCATGACCATGTTGAGAGGCTAGTTTAACCTACAGAATTAGCTAGGAGCCCTGGCTCCATTCCCCAACCACATTTTGAGTAATCTCTGCACCAGTGAAGGACCTTTGCTTTCTGCACTCATCCCCAACACACAGTACACAAGACTGCAAACATCTGGTCCTATGTTACTCATCAAGATTCAGCAGAGAGGGCCAGGGAACATCTGGCATTAAGGTGGGTGAGTTATTTATGCTAAGTGTTTGCATACAATATTCTGAAAATAGCACCCTCTTCTTGGTACACCATTTACATCTTCTATTCTCAGAATCAGTAATTTGCTAGTATCAAGCTGAATAAACATTGTACATCTCTCACGTAAAAATAGATCACAGCTTCGGTCCTCCAAGGTGTAGGTTGCAAGGAGCTGCTATCCACATTGGATAATTCCCATCGATGCAACATTTAAGCCTGTTGAACACTGATTTTTGCTTTTTTTGGAACGTGACTGAAAAAAACAGTTTACAGTTTTCTTTTTATTTGGCTCTCACAGCAACCTCAAAAGCCTTGTTTCCCTAGCTGGATGTTTCTTGGATTTGTCTCAATAATCAGAGAACATTCATCCTTCACCTGCCCAACAAAAAAAGAGGGCCAAACATAAACTTGTTGTGTAGTGGAGGCAACTGAAATTAAGCCAAGTGCATCAAAACCCTCATGCAGAGGCCTTGAAGTCCATGGGAATCTTTCCATTGGCTTCAATGGGCACTGGACTAGGCCTTAAATGCTTTCATTCCTGCAGAAAGAGAACTAGCTATGATATTTGGCATTGAACTCAATGAGCTTCAAACTCATCCTCCTCAAGCTTGTAATTTGTATTCTTTTTTCCTTGATTCCAGATCAAGTATGATTTGCTGTTTCTGCAAGTTCACAGAAGCTATATCACATAGGACCTCAAAGCAGATTTGTTCCTTACCTCCATAATTTCCCTTAGGTCAGATGATCTCCATTTATATTTTAACTTTCTTGACCATTTATGCTTCTCCAAAATTTTACTTCCATTTCTGGAGTTCTGACAGCACTAATCATATTTTCATTTTCATTTCATTTTTCATTTCATTTTCAATCCACCAAGCCATGAGCCTCTCCCTCTACCTTTCAGCCCAAGAATTCTTACCCTGTCACAATAACTGTTCATCTTCAGACTGAGCTTGCTAATTGATACTGAATCCCCTCTTTTTGTTTTGGTTCTTTGAAGTGTATGGAAAATGTATACATATTTCCCTTTTGTAATAGGATGAGTTAATCTATCCTTTATCTTTTCTATTGACGCATCTAACATTTGTATATGAAATACTCAATTCTTTATATTCCATAAGAGAATATGAT
This sequence comes from Emydura macquarii macquarii, assembly GCF_026122565.2. Classification (NCBI taxonomy): domain Eukaryota; kingdom Metazoa; phylum Chordata; order Testudines; family Chelidae; genus Emydura; species Emydura macquarii. The sequence goes on along the minus strand of NW_027131527.1, from coordinate 16,370,657 downwards.
CGATGGAGAAAAGCCATTTATTCAATTAAACAATTACAAACAATAGATTGCAATACTTCAACAATTTCTGAAGTACTGATTTTCATTTTTAAGTTTGTTTTTTGAAAAAATAAAATGAAGAGATGGACCATCCAATTTATGTAAAAATATTCAGTGGCAGCACACAGGAAAGTGTATTGATCTTAAATTTGCAGTTGTGTCATGTATTTTGGTTATTTTTGTTCAATAATTTATTAAAGGATTTCACATAGCAAGATATGATTCCTTCCTATTCTAGTTCAGTTTATATTCTTTCAAATCTCACGGTCATAAAAATGAAATGTTTTCAATGATCAGTGTGTAAATGAAAGCAATCTTTCAGTTCTGAAAGATAATTCTGATAACAGCTGTGATCAAGTTGTCTACAGATCTTTGGTGAGGTTATGAATCTCATTTGCAATGTTACTTAACATACTTAGTCTCAATAGCAGTGTCAGAGGCCATGATCCATGGTTCATCAAATAGTCCAAATGTTCCAAAAGTTTTTATAACTAACTTTTTCTCCCAAGCACTTGAATCTCTTTCTTGCTTAATGAAAATAGCCAAAGATAAAATTTAGCAATTAAAATAAGGCTATTCAAACTTGTAACCATTTTTAGGTAAACTGGATAAAATGCTTCAGCGATTTATGCTCCTGGCCTTTAATTATTAATGGTACCAAAATTAATGTAACTGGAGTGAATGCATAAGGGAGAAAGTATCCACTCATGAGATTCCATTTGATTTAATGTTACTAGCAGAAACATGGTGCTGTAAATTGAGACACAAATGGAGGGAGCATAACTTTGTACCCACTTAGTGAGCCAAAGCTGCCATACAAAACCCTCTTTTATAGCTTCCACCCCTTGAAACAGATTCTAACCATCAGATGCCCAGAATCTGCATCCTTAGTGTCACAAAGATCTGTGCTGAAGCCCTATGCTCACATGGAGCCCTTCTGAAGTCTATAGTATTCTGTGCAGGGTCAGGATGACACCATGCAGATTTCATGGTAGGACTGGGATATTACATGACAGTAGAGCAGCTAGGTAGACACCTCCAGATTCTAACCAGCCACAGAGAAATGTCTTCATTATAGTATTATCATGAAACTTGGCATCGACAAAACTCATCCAGTTTGGGAATGGTTACTAATTCAAGACTGATTTTCAAAAGTTCATTAGGTAGGCCCAGATTCTATTTAACCTGATCTACATAATGAAACCATGAGAAATATTTTTCCATGGTTTAATATAAACCTGAAATTTCATTTGACTAAGTTGCCCTTTCATATTTAAATCTCAGTCCCATAGCTACAGTTGAAATAAATGGAAACTGAGGAAGCTTGCTTTAACTTCCTTTTCCTTTGTTCAGTCTCCTGCCTCCCCTCTCTCTCTCTTTCTTGTCCAATAGAGCCCAGTGTTTCTCAATGGACAGTGTGTGGACTAGTGGTGGTTGCTGAGATCTCCCTGATACAGTTTAGGAGGCAGCAAGCTGGTCCGTAGTATCAAAAAGTTTAAGAAACACTGATAGACAATATCTACTGGTTAATTTGCAACAAATAGGGCTGTTAGACAATTCTCACCTCTTCAGAAAAAGAAGAGTTATTCTGGCTTGAAGGTCACATTTGCTATTTCATAGACTTTAAGACCAGAAGGGACTATTAGATCATTTAGTTTAACATCCTGTATATAATCACGTGCCATTACATTTCATTCCGCTACCCCTGCATTGAGCCTAACAACATGGGTTAAAACTAAAGCATTTCAGTCCTCAGGAGGTTGAACTGTTGTATGTTACAAGTTGAGAATGGGAAAGACTAGCATCCCCAATGGCCAAGGCACCTGCAATGTTAGAGAATGTATTAGGTGAGATATGGATCACCTACTAGAATCATATTGCAGAGGAAGGGAAAAAGCCCCCAAGATCCCTGCCAATCTGACCTGAGGAAAAATTCCTTTTCATTCTGAAATCTGGGCATCAGTTTGACCCTGGGCATGTGAGCAAGACAGAACAACCAAGCACCTGAGAGAAATGATTCCTTCTACCATCTGAGAGCATTGGTCCACCCTATTCTCAAATCATATCCAGTTGTGGTCAATCCCTGATGCTTCAGAAAACACAAAAGCACTATAATCCACTATACAAGCTGTGCACTGGGGAAAAAAGTATTTCCTGGCCCATGCAGGCTGAAGCATGAGATTTTATTACAGTCTGTACCTTAATGCAGAGCATGTTATGAGCATACTGAGGGTAATGCAGAACTTCCTGTTCTTACTATAGCCCACAAAGAGCTGAGACAAACAGGGGGAATAACAGATCAGACTCCAAGGCCAGAGGAGACCACCACACTGTCAGCCCAACTCCCCCCCAGAGAGACAGTAGAATTTCTCCTATAAAATGGGTTATAATACATGTTTTTAAAATAGATATCTAATCTCACCTTAAAGTCTTCAAGTGACAGTGAGTCCACCCCCTCCCCTGCTAAACTCTTTCAATATTGAATTGCCCTCTCTGCTTGCAAGCCATCTTATTGCAAGGCTGAATTTGTCAATCTTCAGCTTCTAGTTATTGTGTCTTGTTATGCCTTTGTCGGCAAGATTAACAAGGCCCCACACTATCAGATGTTTTCTTGTATAAGTACCTGGACACAGTGATCAAGTCACAGCTCAACCTTCTCTAAGATAAGCTGAATTAGTTGTTTTAAACAATTTTACTTCTAAACAAATGCAAATAAAAGCAGTTCCTGCATTTTAAAGCAGCTCTTCCAGTATGCATTTTTTTCTACAGTTATTGATATCTTGAATTTTTAAAAAAAATAATGTTACCTTTCTGTGTGATTAATTAAATAGAGGGGGAGAGAGAGGAACTACATAGTTATTTTTCAAACACTTTATTGAATAATTACATTAGATTTTGTAATGAGATTTAATTAAGCTGTGATTGTTCTATTCCCAGCTTCATTATTTGGACTAGATAACCATAATCTAGGCAGATTTTAGTGAACCAATAATAGTTCTGAACATTAAGTGTGTTGAGCCTCCTTTGTAGAACTGCAGTCTGAACGCTAGGATGTGTCATCCTATACTTCATTAAATGTTAACAAAAAGATCTCAACAATCAATTCTAGAATAGCTAGATAAAGGTGATAATGATTTTTAACAGATGGAGCAGCATTTTTTTTCCAGACGTATTTGGTAGTACTATTTTCCTTTCTCCTTCCCACTGCCAAGATAATTACATATAAGAACCATTTTGTCTAGGCTATTCTACAAGGAATCAGACCCAAGTGTTAAATTGTAGCACCTGTCAAAAAACTAATCTTTTGTCTGTGAATCAGATGTGGATTGTTTTTGTTTTTTAAATGAGGCTCACATTCTCAGCAGCCTGACTTCAGGCAGGGATGATCACCAGTGTGTATAGTGCCAGAGTGCTCAGAATTTATCCTAGTCTGTTTTGCAAACTTCAAAGAATAGTCTCTAGCAAGAGCTCCAGCAGTGGCCTTTCCTGATCCACTCCTTGCTTATGATAGTTTGATGGAATGACAGACTTTCAGTGACCTTCAGCTTTTGATGTTTTTGTTCTTGCTCTGTCAACACTCCTCCCTCCTCCCCCCCCCACACCTTTTTAAGGACCTTAAGAACATCTTTATGCTTGATGCACTACAGAAACCAGTCTGTTAAAGCTACATTGTCAACCTGTTTAAGGTCACAGTTCGATGAGCAATTGTGTCTAGTCAATTATATTTTAGACCTTTCAAATAGGAGCAATGGGGCATGCATATATGGCTATTATCAGCCTCAGCAAATTTTTAATTCATTGTTTTGAAAAATAATCTGTGAAAATGTCATTCTCCCAGCTTTGTGTCTCTGTCAGATCTCTTTCCTGACTAATGCAGAACATGGTTGATTTCTTCCATCTTTATTTCAGGATCTACTATTCTGGATCAGCTGCAGTATCTAGTCGAGCTTCACCAATAAAATACTCCCAGAGACAAATTCATCCCCATTGTAAATCTACTCATCTCATTTTCGTTACAGCAGACATGATTTGGCCCTCCCCGCCCTCCCCCAAGTCATATGGAACCAAAAAATAAGTTACCAGGCTGAATAATTTATTGTCAATAATGTAAATGGTAGCATGTAGTGGAAAATATGCAAAGCAACACAATCAAATATCAGCCTCCACAAGGAGAGAAGAAAACCCAACAGTATCTGCAAAGTATTGACAAAACATTGCTTATTTAGGAACATTTCATTATATTTTAACTCAAGGGGATAATGACCAGGAAGACCAAAGAAAAGTTCTAAAAACATTTTTTTCCAGAGCATCAGCTCTAGCAGATTGACTTCAATAAAAGATCAGATTTGTGGAAGCAACTTCTATTTCCTAGCAACAGCAGGGGATTGGAAGCATTTATCTAGTGACCCTAATACAAACCTATCTGTTGTCAGAGACTGATGAAAACAAAACAGAGAATCTGTTGTTGTACTGGGAAAGCAAAGCTGTTAAAGAATAAAACAACAGAAACCTGTCTGGAACATAAAAAGGCAGACCATTCTACTGAGAATGAGCCCACACCTGTTTTCTTGGGGCTATTCTCTCAGGTCTGAGATTGAAATGTATAGAAAACAATGAGTACCTCATTGTGTTAAAAGGAAAATTGATGAACTGGTCTTAAAATGAAGTACTGAACCAAGCCTCCAATTAGAACTTAATCAGAATGGATCCTTTCTTAATATTTGTAAAAGACTATTTTGTTTTAAAAATTGTTATCTATAGTTGCATGTATCTCCACATCAGCCACACAGAAAAGAGCAGTAGAGAAAATGGAAAATTACCACAAGAATGGTTGGTCATGTTCCTTTTCTGGAGTGAGCAGAGGAAGTAATAGGACTCTCCCAAGAAAGCCTGTTCTTCTAATAATGTAATTTTATAGACCCTGTGTGTTTGGATCAGCATCTCAAGATTTGCAGACTCATCTGAACCGGCCTTCAGATATTTGGCAATGCATACAAACTGGTGAAGAAAAATATTTCCATTTCATACTGGTTCTATCAACAGTCCCTCCCTCAAAAGAAAAAACAGCAATAAGATCCCATAGGAGTGGATTTGCAATCAGCAAAATAATCTGGCCTTAATGAAAATACCTGCCCTGTGTCTTTTTGACTAGATTAAAACAGAGGAAAGCTGTCCACATTAAAAACTAGGAGGGAGAAAAATGTAGGGGACTGCAACTTTTGTTCATCTTAAGATTTAGGCATAGCTTGCACTGTAAGTGCTCAACAACCACAAGAAGCCTCTTTATCCTACTTTTCTCAAGAACCCAAAGAATTAAAGAGAATGGTGTAAATAGTTTCTAGACCATGACATTAGGCAGCAAATAGAATTCCCAGTATTTTCATCAGCTGCTTCTGCTTTCACTGATGTTCATGGAAAAACTTCCATAGACATCAATAAAAGCAAAGCCAAGCCCTCCCTCTTCCAGTATAATAATGGTCCTTTCCCTGATAGTTCCAGGTCAAGAAGGTGACTAGCCATCTATGACAGGTTAATATAACAATTCCTTTCATGGTCAAATGTTTAGATTTGTAACTACTATGTGTGTATAAATATATAGCATTTCTGAAAGTCAGACCATGTATTTAGATGGCCAAATATGGATTTTAGCATCCACCTGTGCATTATAGAATAACGTAGTACATAAATTCAATTCTAATACACAAAAGGGCAAAAATTAAGGACTACATCTAAACTTTCAAAAAAGATAGTTTTGTTACGTTCTCTCAAATTTATATTGGCGATACTAAAGTGTTTTTAAGAACAACCAACTTATTGAAAAAAGACTTCTCAATCAGGTATCATTATAAAGCAGATAAAGGATTTAGAACTATTCCTTCTTGTCCTTGATTTCTGCCACACGTGCCTTTTCTTTGTAAGTCAGTGTATACAGTGACGCAGATACTCAATATTTAATAGCTCACTCCAGTGAAATCAGAGACACTGCAATTCATCCCATATTGCTTTGCTATGTTTATGTCACCACTTTCATCAACATGTGATGCTAGTGGGTCATCATCATAACTCCATGATACTGTGTATTGCTTCGATATGAGCATGCAATAGCTTCATGAATCAACATGGTTTCTCTGCTCTTCCCTTGCCAGGTGAGAGTGAAGAAGTTTTTCCCTCACACACTTCCTCCTGACTTGGGCCCAATGGATCTTGAAAAGTGTTCTTGTTGCTGGAGTTTCAAAGTAATGTTCATGCTACTGTGCACATATCAAGAATTACAGAGCACTTCTGTAATCCAGTATTCTGATCACTCTGCCTGAGATCCAGGCAGAGCAAGATAAGAGCTGATCAGAACCGCAATGGGCCTCCATGACAGCCATATGTTGAACCTTGCACATTCCTAGGTCAACGCTTACTTACAGCATACATTTGCCCAGTCATATAAATGATGGGCTTGATCCTAGGTTCATACAAAACTAAGTAATGGTTCAATATTACTCACTACCTGCAGTGGGAGATGTCACTAACTAAAAGTTAAGGATCCCCGTTCCTTTGCATGAGGTCAGTACTAGCATGTTCGCTCTACCACTCTCAGCTTTAATTTTTTGGGGATAGTTTGTCGTCATATTGTAGGAAGATCCCATTTACTTCCTGCTAAGAATGTGCTATAGAAATTTCTCTCATATACGGCAGCTATTTATTATACAATGACACTATAATAGCCCACGGAATATTTTGTTAACCCTAACAAAATTTTCAGTCATGTCTTAGAGGCCTACATCCCATTGACTTGAGATGAGATTGAGGTTCTATCACTTAAGCATGTCTGAAAAATGCTTACCCATGCATTTTATGGAACATATCAACTATTTAAGACTAAATGGCTTAAAATTGGACATACCTCATCTACAGCACAAGGAAAAGTGGTCATGTTTTATTTAGAAAAATAAATGTTTGATAACAAAAGAGAAATTCGTGGTCAACCTCCTTCCCCTCCCATTCAACTCTAAAGTTTTATTATCATCTGTAGGAAATAAAATAAGAAGCAAAATATTTAAAAATGAGACCAGATAAAGCAGTATGGTTGTGTGTGCTTAAGTTGTTTTGCTAAAAAGCTCTTCAGTGCCTTAGGTACTTAGATTTAAACTCTGGCTCTAGTTCATGAACAGGGGAAGGAAACCTTTTCAGACACCAGTCTACTCTGGTTGAATATTGCACGAAAGGGGTTATACAAATGTGAGCGGGGGAGGGGCGGCCGCGGAAGTGATTTTACTTCATACGTGGTAACAGAATAAGGTCAACTAGCAAATGCTAACAGTTTTTAAAGCAGGAAGAAGTTTAATAGACAGAAAAATATACACAATAGTATAAAATATTCCCCCCCCCCCGGTACTCTGTGTGGGCTCCCTTGTTCCTTTGAGACACTGCTTCACATTGGTAGTGTTACAGAATTGCTAGCTCCGTGGATAGTTTGGAAAGCATCATGCATCCTATTCAGGAACTGCTACTGCTAGTAAGGGCCAATATCAGGAGCTCCCTTCTATAGCTGACTAACTACTCTAAAAGCTAAACAAATATTTTCAGTTATTTATTGCTTTTTTTCCATTTACAATGCCTTCTTGATTTAATAAAAATTACATTTCTACTTTGAGCAATATGCATGACTGCCATTTCTTACCATTGCATTCCATGGCAGTTTTGCTATTAGTGACTTTGCATTTTTAGATTCCATTTTTTTCAAGAGAAAGTGGCTGTTAAAGGCAAATCAATTGAATTTTAAATTAACATTTTCACTAGTATTGCATGTATTCTAAACATAAGGCCTGAGAATCAGTACTAGGCTGGAGTTAGTCTTCATGGTCAGTCCCAATTCTATGCCAGAAGACTCCTTAATTCAGTTTTTGACCTTCAGAGCGCTTATTGGTTGTACATGGAGTTATACAGTTGGGTAGCTTCCAGCAGACAGTCCCTTGCATACTCCATTGTATCACGATTGATCTTTTAGCACATTGCTTGTTCACTTTGCCTCCTGCCCCCCTCTCCCCGCAATCAGTCCAATGAAATCTGACTTGAGTTTACCAGTGTCTCTCATCTTTTGTTAAATAAATAATCAGACAAAAAAATAGAATCAACATCCAAAGTTTTTTCTTCAAAAAAAATATTGTTTCAATAATATGGGAATGCATTTAAAAGTGCCCCCCTTTTAAGAGGGAAGAAAATTTTCTTAAATTTAAAGTATTGTGATGCTAATGTAAAAAGGAACAGATTTTGCACACATTTTTGGAGGGTTGGTTACTCTGTATGCCTACTGCTACAAATCTTATCTCCTTCCGGGCTAGTTGATCACCTGATGTTACCATGTCTATTGGCAGAGTGACTGTCTGCTTGCTCTCCTGGGTGTCAGGAAGTTTAAGTGGAGCACTTTCCCCTCAAACAGGCAGTGCAGATAATCCTTAGTTAACATACCCAGCAGTGTGGAAGCTACTGAGTATGTAGGGGAAGAGCCATGGAATAAACATCCATAAGAGAGTTCCATAGATCCAACAGTTCTTTTTGAAATAAATGTGTTGGTTCCCCCCCCCCCCTCTTTCTCCTGTGTCTGTGGGGAGGAACAGTTGTGCTGTTTGAGAGGAGTTAAAAGAGGGAAGAAACTAAGAGGGGAGAGACATTTTAAATATTCATAAAGCTTTTATTTCTTTAGTCCTAAAGCACAATAGTGCTAATGTCCCCTCCTCTACGGGAGCCACCAGAGAATACATCCCTTCAATGCTGGAGGTACTGGGATATTTTAGGTTTTAACTGTTAACCCTTCATGAATTTAGTCTTCCCCCCACATGTTGTATTTCAGAAAGAACACATACTGCTTTTATTATCTGTCAAATAACCCTCATCTACTTCTCTCTTCGGCTAAATGTGGTACGATTCAAATGAGACAGCTCCAACTTTCTCCTTCCTGATAATGTTCAGTGAAGGCAACCATACACAATACAGTTCTTTGCCATAAATTACCAGCAAATTATGTGATTGGATTATGGAGTTTATTTTTCCTGCTGTAGCACTTTCATATTATAATTTTGTGGGATTTTAGTGGAAATGCATGGGCCCTACTTAGCAGGAAGTTGAGCAGCCAGATGGAATGCCAGATGAATAGGAGAGTCATTCTGATGCAGAAATGCTTCCTGATTTGGGGGAAGTAATATTCCATGAGGAGGATTCTGATAACTTGTGAGACTAGTCAACTCTGACAGCATCTGTGCCAGTAGATCTCTATTGAATCTATTATAATGGTAAGTCAACTGGAAGGCTTTATTTAACACTGGGGGAGGAGGGAAGGACAGCTCTGTGTCTCCTGGAAGACTTAGGAAGCATTTTAGGCTTCTTTATATAATAGTTTATGTAGTATTTACTCCATTAAAGTAATACCAATAAGACTGATCTCTGATTAGTAAAAAAAGACAAGCCTGGCTTGTGACAAAGGACGCAAAACATTTTGTTTTATTCCAAATTCATTCAAACATCATGGGTTCAGAAGTTCAACATGAACATTGAGTTTGCATTGCACTTAGAAGACATTGTGAAAAAGTAGAGTCATTTAATTACTGAACAATCATTAGGAAAAGTATATGATTAAATTACAGGGGATGTATTACAAAATACAATTTGCAAGCAATACATATTGAAAAAGATAATTTGAGAGATCTGCAGTCTCAGAAAGACCCATATTTAGTCATCCCAAGTTGTAAATAATGTACATTAAACATCCATCTGATTCTGTACAATGTGTTAACCTGTTCTAGCGCCAAAGCATGAGAGGTCATTGTTTCTGAAACTAGAGTAGAACTGTTGCATAATACATCTGAAAAGATCAACTCTGGAGGCCATTCTGAAGAAGGGACAAGTTTTCAGTTTGTCTTCTCAAAATTAACTGAAGACTGTAAAATGTGTAAAGGCATCAGTGAAACCTTTAACACCAAACAGAAGAAATCAAGAAAAATGGGACTTGGGCAACATATTGGTTTTGTGATGGTCATCTGTTAATGATCACAATGTTATCTTTTCTATAAAGCCCACAAAGTGATCATCTGCTTACACTCAAAAAGTTCTCCATCTGGCTTCGTCTCCTACGGTGTGTGGCAGTCCTCTACATGTCAACCTCAGTAAATCCACACAAAACAAAAACCCCACCACACACAATCTTCCAAATCCAAAGTTAGAGTAGAGGCAACTCTCACCTATAACCTCTTCACAGACTGTGCAATATACTCAGTGCATGGAGTTACTTCATAAAAATAGCAGGAGAAGTGTATATGTAAGGTGTGAGAATAATGTATTGGTTGATAATGATGATAGATGTAAAAAGAAAAACAAAAATACCAAAAATCAGAGATACCAGAAAAGGTTAGCCTTCAGGTCAGTCACATGTAACTACCACAGGATTTATCCCTAAGATAGGGGTGAACTTCTCCAGATCTTGTTAGCTTGGAGACGCTTTAGTTATTCCCTTTCCAACATCCTATTCCTAACCCTATTGCACATGGGAGCAAGGGTAATGAGTAGAAGAAAAACAAAAACTTTTCCAGCAGAACTGGAATAACATTTGCAACAGGAGCCTGATACAACAGCAAATAAAAAACCTACCCCAATCTTAGCTTCCTATAACCCACAAAGGCAAAAGACTCAATGGAGTCCACTAAGGTCCCTACTGAAAGATCTAATTATACCTGGGAAGCACTTACCAGTAGATACTCCTATAGTTAGAGCCATAGAAACCATTATAATCCTAAAGATTAGTGAACCACTGCATGATGGGTCAAGGGCTGATGAAGCAGATTGTACTTTTAATAACTTTGTACATCTCTCTGACACAAAACATACTGTTTAGATTCCTAATGATGTGATAGAATGGATGTAACAGTGCAAGTGTGAGAGACAGGGCCACTTCTAGGCTCAGGACAAACTATCTCTGGTTACCCAGTCAAGTGGGAGGAGATGAAGATTGTTTTTAAGCTCTTGCCCAATTTAGGAGAGCATCACATGCAACAGACTTAGTCAGGACCAACAGATAAATCACTATAACAAATCAAAATGCTCAGATCAGGCCTACCTTCCCTCAGGGGATCTCCAACAGAGAACACGCTAATAAGACAGGCAGGGAAGCCATTCCTTCTACTTCTTTTTCCCTCTCTCAGAAAAAGCACTATACATTTGATCTCCTATTCAATCAGGCCTCTCCTGGCCTGTGTGAATTTCTTTATACTACTCACTCACCCACCCACCCACTCCTTCCAAGCCTGGCATCTGATGCAGGTGTAGCATTGTGGAGCTGATTGAGCCTGCGGTAGCTCATTAACCCAAATTCTCCTGGCCAATGTGGGGTTACTACACCTTGTTAGAGGTTATAAATATTTTTAGCTGAGGCAAAGCATTACCTCCTTAAGCAAACTGGAATTTAAACACTTAATCAAAAATAAGCTAATGAAGGAATGGCCAGAACAGTGAGCATATGAAATGAAGGGGGAAAATTCCACAAAATATGCCCAATAGTTGAAAATGTTGATATAATCCAAGGCCCTGCAAGGAAGAATGAAGTGGTTCTAGTCAGAATTGTGGTAGGTCATTGTGAATTAAATAGAAATCTATTTCTAATAAACAGACATAAAGATGGACTATGCAAAACATGTGAGGTCCAGAAAATGATAGATTATCTCATAAAATTGTAAATACTGTATCAGTGAAAGAAGGTATGTATATGGAAAATGCATTAGGGTAACAACATTTTCTTTGCAGCATCTAGCAAGAATACAATAAAAATGGGACCCAGTTAAAGATGTTATTTTGCAATTCTCTAAGAATATCCATTAAAGGTAACAAACTGTAGGTCAAAACCTATCTGTGAAACCCAGAAAATGTCAGTCATAGACTCAAAAAGTGAGTCTGCTCTGTCACAAAACCCAAGAAGAAGCTGTTCCCTGTTGCTTCAGGAAGTTAAAGAGGAAAGGGTGCCCAATCACTTTTGGAAAGCCATGACAGCAATAATATAAACTCTTTGCGCACTGATGAATTATTTATAAATATGGCATGTATAATCAGTAATGTCTGAAATCCCTAGTAAGAGAAATGCTCGCAGTTCTAACGCTATTTTATTGCCAGTAGAGGTATTTTTACATTTTTAGAGGTGGCAGCTGGATAGGAATTTAACCAGCTCTCCATAGCATTAGATGTACTTTCTTGTCTAGCAATGAAGCCACAGGTAGTAATGAAGCTGATATACATTTCAACTAGTAACATGGCTTTTCCCACCAGTGGGATTTAATTGCATTTGCCAGTGGATTTAAAAGCAATGGGAAAAAATAACCTGCTTATAGTTCTTAAAAAGAAGATAGCTGCTTTGTGAAACCATGGTTGTTTTTCAGGGGGAAAAACATACAGTTAAACTGTGACCAATTACAGAAACATTATAGGACCTCCACTCAGTTACTGAAATGTAGAGCTAATTATCAGTGCAAAAAGTGTCTTGACTTTATCAGTACTAGACAACATTACTGCAGAAAATGAAGTGATACTAGAATCACAAACTGATTAAATGAACCAAAACAGGATATGGAAAAATAATCTGCTAATATCATGTGTTAGTCTCCAAAGGATAAGACAAGCAAGCCAACACAAAGGGATTTTATTAAAGTAGTCAACTTCACTTGCTCCTAAAAGATTAAGGTGTTATGTGTATCACTGATGTAATGTATCATGCACTTAATAGTTTAACAAGGGCATATTTACACCCAAATTACTATTTGTTGTGACATCTGAAAGACACATTTGGAGAATAGCTTTGGCATTGGGAGAGAGAGCCCTCCATGGAATTGGTCTTAGTTACCCAAGAGGCCACCTGTCTCCCTCTGATGATGATGACAGCTACACTCCTCTGACATTATGAAACTGTCATCCTGGAGGGTGAAACTTGTGTAAGCAAGAAACATATCTTTCTCAAAGTCTGGTCTCAGGCTGTGAAACTCCCTTCCAGAGGAGATTAGAATGAGCACAATCACACAGCTAAGTGTAAAACCCACTTCTTCAACCTAGGCAAATCAGAAATAGCAGCAGAAAGGAAGCATCACATTGGAACAGTCTGCCAGCTCCTTTGCAGGGGTGGAGGACAGAGAGTGCACATAACCCCTTTCTGTCTCCCTAACTGAGCGGTCCAGCTGTCATCAGCCAGACAGCCCCCATCCTTCAGTCATGGATGTCAGGAAAGGTACTATAACTACATGACTTTGTCGTCACCTCATTGCATAGATGCTAACTTCCAGGGGAAGGGGTGGTCATATTTGGGTTTTGGGACCCGCCCATGGCTAAAAGCTCCACACACACCCCCGCCCGCCTAAGAGGAGGAACTACTAAGCCTGGGACTCAACTAAATTCAGGGGACAACAAATGAGAAAACAGGAACAGGTGTGAAGATCAAAGGGTTAAATGGAGGGAACCTGAGTGGGGTACTGAACAGAGAATCCCAGACAGCCTCCACTGCTCCTAGAAGGTGTCTAAGGAGTTAGTGGATGTGGCCCACAGGAACTCTGCTCAGATGCAGACAGAGGAACGGAAGTAGGCCCATGAGTCACAGAGCACCTCAGCCGACATCCTCTCCCAGGTATTGTAAATGGCCATCTTGGCCAATGCTAGGAGAAGATCCCATGACTTTGTGAAGCCATGGAATGAGTATGCATACAGGAGGACATGTGAGGAGAAGTGCAGCCAGAACCTCAGGAGGAGGTTCTGGAGGAGCCGGAACAGGGGCTGCAGCCTGGCACATGTCAGGTAAGCATGTACCAGGATCTCCCTCACGCCATAGAAAGGGCAAGTTTTGGGATGGGGGAATGAACCATGTCAGGTACACACCCATGCTCACAGCTCCATGAAGGAGCCACCAGCTAATATCCCTGGCAGGCTGTGGAATCAAGGTGGAATATAGACTGGCCAATGGGGGTTCCTGACCCTCAACAGGTGGCAAGGCATCAGTGTGGGACAGGAGGGTAAGGAAATGGAGAGTGTGGAGCACAAGCATGTACAGCTGTGTCTGTGGCATGGTTTGGAAACAAACTGGCTGCAGTTCTAGTAGATGGCGCGGGGTATATGGAGGGTTTGGCTGGGGTGGTTTATGGGGTAGGGGCCCAATGAAAAGATCTGGAGGGCCTGCAGCGAGGAGCGGGTGAGGACTATGCTCTAGCAGGACCTGCTCAGGGTGAACCCGAGAAGCGGGTGACAAGGTTGCCCTCATCTGCTGAAGTATAGATCAGCCAGGGGTTCAAAGGGTGGAGAGCCCCATGCACCAACCCAGCTGTTGGGTCCCCCAGGCATAGTCCAGGAGGTCTCCGGGGGAAGAGGTGGTGCTGGACAGCCATGGTGCAGCTCTTCAGTCATTACTCAGAGTGGCATTGCCTGCTATCTCCATCTAACATGCCATGGCTGTAGCACCCAGGAAGGCCACTGAGCTGCATGTGTTGTCTTCAAATGAAGAGTGCCAGAATCACAAAAGCAGGAAAAGATTGTAATGTTGTGACTGATGTCAGCAGAATACCTGTTGGCGGCTCAGTCTGCTCCCTTTCGCTCTGTATTAGCAGTTTTACCACTTACTGTACAGTCAAGTAAAAAAGCTCTTTCCCTAAAGTAACAAGTAGCAATATATTTGCAGCCGCATCTGAATCACAAGTGTTGTTTTTAGTAGGTCATTTAACTCTGATCAGATGCAGCCGTTACATTTATTTGCCCTTTTATATAAATCTTGTGTTTGCTTTGCTGAGCCCATTTCCACAGCCTCATGAAACAAAAAGAGAATATTTTCCTCACCTGCTAATTTGCTTCTCATATAGAGCCTCTGAATCTGTTCTCCCTAGAGAGGGCTGAGTTCCCTTTAGTGGCTGTGGCAACGTTAGTTGAGGGAGGTGACACCATCACTCTTTGTACACAAATTCACTTGGTTTGAACCTTACCCTGCCTATTGATGATTAAATGGCCAATCTTAATCTTTAAAAAGACCCAGAGAACTACTGTTTACTTTGTTATATTTAGGGGCCCCTGGTTTCTTTTTTTCAGGGGTGGGGTGGGTATATCTCATATTCCTTCTTTGCACTGGCTTCCCCCCCCCCCCCGGTAGCTATTCTATGCCATTCAGGAATGGGTTTCTTCCTCCTCCTCCAAATTTTTTGCAGGGATAGTGGTCTGAGTCTCAGTCCCTAGATGTCTTTCTTTTGGAGATGTGGGAGGAATGGATCCCTGTGGCTGTCCTCTAAGCTACATCAGATAATTTTGGTGATGGTGGTTGTGGAGTGTTGAAAACTGTGTTAATATTATAAAACTGTCACTTTAACTCTCAGGGGTTATGCCTTGTACTTCTTGCCCACTAAGGGGCTCTGTAGGGAAGTGTGCAGTTGGGCCAACAGCAGTCAATGTAGAGACAGCCAGCTTATCATAAAGTGGGGTAAGTTGTGCCTCTCTGTTTTAGGGAACAGCCTGCTTTGTCTCTTTTTCGGGGAGGTCCTTTTTGTTTTCATTTTGAATTCTGAGAAATAATGCAGTTTTACGTTACAACCTTCCAACAAGAGTATTTTTATGTTTTCAGTCTAACTTCTCTGTGTGTGCACCATGAACATAACAGTGGTGGTAGTGATGAGACACAGCTGTGCATTTCTCCCCCCTCCCTATTGTCTTAGGGCTGCTGCCATTGCAAGCGTTACATTACAAGTCTCGCCCTTTGCACTACTTTAAAACAGGAAAAGAAGAAAGAAGCAGACAAGGGAATCTAAATAAACACAGTTTACATTCAGCTGCACAATTTGTATTATGTTATCATGATCTTTTTTGAAGTGCTGCAGTCCTGGAGCTGAAATGTCTCTTAGTGACAGTTATGAAAAAGAAAGCCACTGCAAACCAAATATATTCCCGAAAGCAACAAACAAGGTGTTCAGATGAGAAATAAATAAAGAGAGAGAAAATCCAAAAGCAAAAAGGGAAGGGAAGGGAACAAGAGAGCGCAGTTGTTGCTTGTAGACATCCGGCAGCAGAACTTCCTTGGGCATTCTACTAAGGAGACAAGGCCCCAGGTCTTTATCACAACTATCTCGTGGGGTGCAAAGTAGCTTCAGCCCTCTCCTGAGAATAGGTGGGTATACTCCTTGTCTGAGAAACTGTAAAATATGCACCATTCTACCCATCTGCTCCCGCTTTTATAAACTGATTCAGTGAGATAATGTCTTCCATAAGTTTCTCACAATTGTTCCCACCCACAAAATGTAGGTGAAGGCCTTTTTTAAAATTAGATTTTGTGACAGGCTGAGTGAAACATAAACATTAATAGAATTTTCTTACTGAAAATAAGTGAAATTGGTAAATATGTTGATTCATGGAAATGAATTATTGCAGACAAAAAATCTAATAAAAATATGCATATAATTGTAGTAAAACAAAGAGTTTCCATTCTATCCTTTATCTTTGCTGTTTGGTTGGAGGAATACCAACTTGAATAACAGAGTTAGAAATAAGAGTGAAAGGAAAAGTTCATTCAATTTTTAGAAAAAGAAAGATGGCAAAGTGTATAAAAATCACCTCTGCTTTGTGAAGAACGTGTGTCACTGAACAAGGAGTTCTTTTGTCAGTACAGTTCACTTGGAAGCACTCATCCTTCTAGGTGATCCAGAAGGTCACAAGCTCATGTCCAATGCTAGAACATTGGCTAATATCTAAAGGGCTTGTCTCCCATTGACATATAAATATTGACACTAATAGAAGTTATCCTGAGACAGACACAAAGATACCAGCTGTGATGTGGTATTTTGCTACATGACCACTTGTTTGTTTCAACGAGTCCACTTATCAATCAGGCATTAACTCTTCATCACTATCCACTTGCTGGAGCTGAACCATTTAATCTGATGAAAGACATTGTATTAAGTTATTTATCCAAGGAACAATAGCTCTCCCCTTTTAACCCTCTCTCAAAGATTTCAAGATGCCGGTCACATAGAAGGGTACTGCAAAACTCAAGGAGACCCTAATCCTGTAGGGTATTGCAAGGTCTCATCCTTCACCTCTCCTCTAAATGTGCATGTGAATCCTGTAAGAGGAAAAGAGCACGATGGGTTGTCTTACACTTTCATTAGTATGCTAATAACACTCCTTTCTCGATCAGTTTCATTAGACACAGACGTTGTGCGGTATCTGTGAATTTTGCTGTATCTGACTGTAATCAAGATTGGCAGGAAAGCTAGCTGACTGAGGATCAGTTCAAATAAGACAGAAGAGCTACTAGTGGGTTTGAGAACTATTTAAAGAACATGAATGTATTTTTAAGCCAATTGTGTAAAATAAATAGATGTTTGAAAAAGACAAATATAGCATATCTGTTATAGTGAAGGTTAAAACCTGTGTTTTGTTCACTGCTCTCCTGTAGTTCACTAAACAAGATGGAAGAAAATGATAGAAAGATTCCTCATTGGGAGCATATTGTTTCTACACTTATCGTCTTATCCTTTAATTTCATATTCTCTATCTTCCACTGACTTTAGTTTGACAAATTACTGTCTTTTGAATCTATGGTGGATTATTGTCCATTTCATAGATGTTACCATGCATCAGCAGTTTCATTGTGGGCAGGGTGTGTGCAGGAATTTAAATTCCAGCACTTTTGGAGGGGCATGTTCTGAGCGCCCACCAGGGCCCCAGGGAGCAGAGGAGCTGTGCCGATTATTGGTGGAAGCAGTGCCCCTGCTTACTTCCTCTTCCCCTTGAGCATGTCCCTGATTGTGGGAAATTTTCGTTAAGACATACAATTGCTGAATGACCTAGGTTAGAATGGAAAATAACCCAACAATAACTGTCCCAATTTCTTTTTACCATCTTAATTTGAGAAGTAGCTGGCATTTATTAATGTGACCAGAACCCATCCCAAAGAGTTCATTTGCAGATATATCACAATGGTGATAATCGTTTTCATTATTAATATCTCTCATACTGATTCTTGCCTGAGGGAGAATAGCAGGACATCATCATGGACAAAGTCCAGCTCATGGGAAGTTAAATGACACTGTCGAATACTAGGCATAATATACTTGATTAGAAAGATAAGGGCAATAGCTGTTTAAGAATAACTCAGACATCCATTTATTAACTCCTCTTATAAAAGCTTCTGAGTAAACAGTACAAAATAAATAGACCAAATACAAAAAAAAATTATAGAAAGCTAAGTAAAATAAGTAAGTATTATAAGTAAGTAGCTTTTAAAATGCCTAGGATATCAAAATTTCAGTACATGAAAAACTACATCTCATTAGCAAAGAACAAGTGCATGATTCATACCATAAGATATCTGCATTTATACACATGGAGAAAAAACAAACTCGTTGGCCCTGGAAGACTCAGGAAAACAAAGTAATATTTTCAGTAAGATATCATAAGATCATATTTGTTAGAGAGAGCCAGGATTATTAAAAATATCCTAGATATTAAGAGCATCTTCCATAGTACAGCTATTTATGAATATTTTGCACTTCCAATGTTGTGCGCGACTATGGCTTTTTGAAATCTCATGTTTTAAATTGTGATTTTATATATAAAGCGTACATATCTATTTATTGTTTCATGGTTGGTACACATTCTTAGGTTTCCACATTTTAAGGTGGGCTGTATTCTACTGTCCAAAATATTTACAGAAATGTGTAAATATTGTATGAAACATTTATGTAAATAACATATTAGAATTCAGTATTTAAGTTATTCAAATTCATGCTATTGTTTTAGACCTTTATTTTGTGAAAAGAGTAATATGAAAATAGTGTCCTACCAATGTGCTGCTTCATTCAGGTCACATCTACACAAATGTCTCAGACCATCACCCAACACTGAAGACAAGGTGAACTTGGAGTATCCCTGGCATTGAACAGTGATGCTTTCATTAACCACCAGAGAATTGTGTTCATTCCCAATTATCCCAGTTAAGGGATAATCAGTATTGGGGGTCTCATTTTATTGGGCACTATACAAACCCAGATATAGAGAGCACTTCAGACTCAGAGAGTTTACAGTCAAGAGATGCAAGAACAGCCAAAAATTAGAAATAGGGATGTAACACACAAGCAACCAATATGATGGTGACTAGCATACATGCTGGCTAGTCGCAAGTGTTGGGGAAAAAAAAGAAAAGAAAGACCAAGATTATCTAAATGAAGACATGCAGGGCCAGATCCTTTCTCTGGTAAATCTGCCCTGCCTGGGAAACTGGGGCTTCCCGATCTCTACCTTAATATCCTTGCCCTTCAATTTCCTACCTCCATTTCCTTTAGTTTAGGCCTTTTGTCATCCAACAGAGTTATCCAAAAGCGTCCCCAATTTTCCCTTTTCAGTCACATTACCCTCAAGTCACTCTTTCTTCTCTCCAGTTTCTATATTGTCCCCAACTTTATCTTCTCTAGATCTTTGACTTTCAATTCCCTCTTTCTGCACATCATATCAGACTGCTATCACATACTGTGAATGTGCAGAATGTCCTTGTCCTCCAAGACTCTATAAATTGGCTTCTCAGACTTGCCCCAGATTTTCTGGAGTAACATGGAAGCCCTGTAGAGCTACAGAGAGTAGCCTGAACAAGCTACTTTTGAAACATCACTCCTGCAATACTAGCAGGAATGCTGAGACCTACAACAGTCATAAAGACAATTAAAAATGGTAATTTTACATGAGAAGCATTACAGTTCAGAGACTTGTCATAGACATGGAGTGGGAAGTCTAAATAATCTGTGGATGCAATGGCAAATAGAATGTTCATAGGAGCTGGGAAATATGAAAGGGGGGGAAATCTGTTGATATTGGGTGCATGCAAGGCCTATGGTGTTTTGTGGCTATGCAGTCAGAATAAACAGAAGGACCCCCTGAACAGGCTGAGCAGTATAAATCGGGATGCTGACGTTGTGTTTGATTTAAAAATAAAACTGGAGAAAGAATTAAATATTTATTTGTATATATTATTGTCATTCTTCAATATAGTTTGTATTAATTTAAATAGGATGCATATTTATGAATATAACAAATGTTTACAAGGGATTGATGTACATTTAAAAACATGTAATACATAAATAATACTGTGATTTCAGAAACCCTTTTCAAAAATAGAAAGGACTTTGAGAAGATGGATGTAGCAGATATTTAGACCTTGCTCTTTGCCTCTCCATTGGAAAGAAGGGATGTAATATCTAGAAAAATGAAACCTTGGAAATATTTATAAAATCCTCCATGGGGAAATTGTTTTTCTCTCAGTGAAAAATCTCACACTGCTCAGAGCACCAGTGATCACACAGAGCCTGTCACTGGATGAACTCTCATCTTTGTGATGAATATAAATTCCTGTCGCTCTCCTCTCTAAGCTGCTTCTCTGTAAACAATCAGAAATATGAACAGTTGAAATGCAAAAGTACTAGTAAATAGATGGTGTTCTTCAAATCCCTGCAGGGTCCTTTACTCTGTGACAGGCTCCCACCTGTGCCACCTCTATGAAATGTGAAGCACTATCCACAGCTCTTTGGTTTGTTATACCTTGTGCTTTTGCTGTATCCCCACTGCCCTCATCCCATCACTGGTGAGCTGATCGTACTGAGCTTTGGAAAATAAATTTACTATTGCACTGAAAAAGGAAAAGCTTCATCCCCACATTCCTCTCCATTTGGAATATTAAGAAGGGCCGTCATTACACTGCTGTACTTAGCATAATTAAATGCAGCCATTCACAGGAAGCCTTGCTTACTTAAAAGTTTAAACTAGACAGAAATATACTATAGTTATGTAATAATGCTAAAAAGGAGAGAAAGAAAATGACTGTGTAGAAATGGGTAGTATATGTAGGGAAAGTGGTGAGAAATCAGGTAAAAATGAATCTTCAAAAAAAAAATTAGTGAAAGGAAACCTTACCTTTAAAATAAAGATGTTTAGATTTACACACCATGGGTTAGGTCTATACAGGGGATTTAGGGTTTCTATACACAGCCCCGCAGTTCAGATCATGGTGGTGAGAGTAGCAATATGCAACAAAGTGCTGTGTGGTAACTCCCTGTGTGGATGCTCTGGGCATGAACTGAAAGGTGCCCAGTTCACATCCTCTTCAAAGAAGATTACATTACTGTGAAATGGGAACCTCTTGGTTCGCACCCCAAAGCATCCACATGAGGGAGTTACACCATGACCCTTCGGTGCACACTGCTGTGCACACCTCTAAGTACAAACAGTGGGGTCAATGTAGACATAGCCTTTAGGCTTATCATTGCAACACCTAATGTTTAGGCACCCTGTCACCTAGAGGAATCCACAGCCCTGAGACAGCCTCCCACACGTCCAATACAATGCATGGGGAGAGCTAGGCAGCTAAGAATGGAATTCACAAAAGCCAGTACGCTGAGTGGGGATCTGCCTAGGATAGCCAGTAGTGTTGGGTGTTTGGGGAGGGTCATATTTATAAAGGAACCCTCCCTCCCACAGGTCCACCCCTTAATCCCATTTCTATCACCGGTGGAATCTACCCCGTAACCATACAGCAGACAACAAGTATATCTGTGAACAATTAAATGATTTTATTAACAAAACAGCCCAGGGGATATATCAAAAGGCTTAAACACAAGGTCCCAGTATAAAGAATAAAACAAACCCCAGGATAAAACAATAATCATAAGCAAATACATCACCATCCTTCTAGGTGACAATCACAGGAAAATAACGGGTGGGGATCGAGGACCAGGAATTAGGATATCAACAAGAAAACACAGGAACAGGAATGATGGAGTGAGGAGAAGGAACCAGGCAGGATCTACAGGAAGCAGATGAGTTGTCGTCTATCGTGTTTCTTCAGTCTTGATCCAATGGTTGTGGATAAATATGGATGCCTGTCTCTCAGATGGATGGCCCTGAGAGCTGTCTGCTCAGCCTTTACATAGTCACTGGTCTCTGGGCAGATTACAAGTCACATGACTCTTTCCCACTGAAACTTTTTCCCACTTTTGTTTGAAAAAGGGGACCAATTGTCCATGAAGAAAGTAAACCACAAAATGAAGCCTCATGAAACAAAATGGCTCATAAAAAATGTCCAATTCATAATCCTGCCTTACAGTAGGAAATGCTGAGAAGAGGGTTATGGCTTAAGACCTGCCTGTGGAAGAGAGTTAGGCATCTTACTCCGGGCTGGCAGGAGATGCCTTCCTCTACTCACGATTCACAGCCATGTAACCACTGCTAGAAAGGTCAGTAGTTTCTTGGGGGGAAAAAACACAAAAAAACACCACACAAGGAGCAAGAGGTGCTACCGGTGCCCCTTTATATACAATAGCCCAGTGATTACAGCACTAATCCAGGAGTCCTAGGTTCCTGTCCTTCCTCCAATGAATATTTAAGTAGTAATACAAAGCTTCAGTGGGACAGACTGATTTAGACACACGCCAGAGTGGTGCCTGATGGTGAGGGCACTAAACTTGGATACAGGAGACTAGAAGTCCCTGCTCTGAATCAACCATAGGGGGATTTGAACCCAGGTCTATCCCACAACACAGGTGAGCATTCCAATCAAACAGTACATGAGGGTCATCACTACCGCTTCCATTGTTCTTTGGGCAGGGCCTGATCCAGTAGGCAGCTTCTGAGAACACCCTGCAGGTGACAAAAGTGGGCAAATGCTTAGCTGAAGCATGTTGCTGAGCTGTTGATGGTATAAAGACTTAGGCAACTTAGCACATTGCTGTTAAAAAACCTTCTGAAGTGATTTAAGCACTTAAGAGGCCTACATTTCATCAGTTGATGGGATTTAGATTCCCAAGCGCTTAAATCCCTATTATAAAAGAGAGTCTTCTAAATCAGTTAGATGTTCCATTGCTGAATTCAGCAGTGCCTAAATCACTTTAAAAATCTGTATCTTAAATCCTTTTTTGGATAGCCCAAAAGTTGCTTCAAAGTCAGGTGATATTAAACAGCAGTCATACCCTTCTTATGAGGGAAATTATTTTCCTAAAACTTCCTTTGGAGCCATGAGACAAAAACAAAAAAACTGATATCATCAGTGATATAACAGCTAGTTTACATAAACTCTTGTGGGCCCTTGCTATAACACAGTAGCTGGAATTTGCTTTAATGTAAAAAGGTATAAGACATGAGAATCACTGCAGGACAATGAAACAATAAATTTGAACTGATTAACGTGAAATAGCTGATCTCTTTAATAGCAATTCTGAAAAATCCTGAACAAGAATCTGTCAGTCATTGACTCACTATATAGTAAAGTGTAGAATTCTATGACTTTTCTTCTTATGTAAAACAGAATTTGGCTATATGGAGCTGTAACGTGAGTCAGATGTTCTGTCTCAGATGTTGGAATCAGATTGCCAGTTTGATTAGCTTCCTCCAGCCATTGGAAATGGAGCCAAGTGAAGCTAGCTGTAATAATTCACCACTAAGCCAAGAAATCGGGTATTTTTAATATTGTGCTGTATCAAATCTAAATCCACTTTGAAAAAGAAATTACTAGGATTGCCCTGGCAGAAGTCATGGTCTCAGGTTCTGTGCTCACTATGGAAGAAATGAAAAAAGTTGATGAAAAGAAGAGCATGTGCTGGCAACGCTGTCAGATTCATATTTCAAGAAGGCAGTGAGTCTCCAAACCAAAGTAAAAGTGGATGACAGAAATGGAATAAAATGGTAAGTGTTCATAGTATCTATAGAGCAGAGAGTATTGCACTCTGCCAGCTGCCTGAATTATTTACAGATAGTTTGACATGCTTTCCTCTGCTGATTGTATACCATCCTTTTTTCAAACACTGTAAACAAACAAAACTTCCATCTATAACAGCATGATGCAAACTTTTCTGAGTCACTTGGCACAATAGATATTGTGGTACCTCATTCTCCCCACCTCCCTCTTCCCCTAGCTCTATATTTAGATTTTATGTTTTTGATAGTAACAAATCAGCAGAAACATCATGAAATTCCAGTAGAGGATTTTGTTCCAAATGCTGATTTGTGCATTTAAAAACTTCTTCTGATATTGTGGGTGGGGAGGGCCTGGTAAATCAGAATATCTTATCCTTTTACTATCATTGGTCTTTAAGGTTGCAGTGATTAAAAGAATAATATAGTGGCATTAGATTTCCTTTAGATTAAATAGCATGGCACTGTTAGGCTGTATTCCTTACTTTGTCTGTCAGGAGCGAGGAATGCTGCATGAAATCCCATGTGGAGTCAAATGGGATAACGTACAGAGCACAGACAGCAATTCACAAAAACCAAGTAACGGGAACATAGGATATCAGCATCAATGGACTATTGGTCTGCTCTGGCATGGCAATTCCTATCTCTGACAGTTGTCAGTGCTTAGAGGAGTATGTAACTGTTGTATGCAACATGCTGTTGTATGCAACTAGGGAAATAAATTACCTACAGTGGAAGTTTCTTGCTATCTGCCTCAATTAGTGATTGATTTATGCCTTGAAGCTTGAGGGTGTATTCTAGATATATATAGATATCCCATCAAATGTAACTGTGAGTGTTCAATACCTGTATAAATTTCTAATCCTTTTAAAAAATATTGCTAAAATTTTGGTTTTAATAATCTCTTAACGCAAGCAGGTTCAGTTGTTAATTATGTTTAGTGTGATTTGTTTTTCCATTTTTAAATTTGCCACCTTTCAATTTCTTTGAAGGTCTCCTTGTTCTACATTATGAGAATGGGTAAATGGAGTATCAGACGATTCATCAGACATTCATTATTATGTATACTTCCACCATATGCCCTCTTACTTATCTCATTTCTGAAGTGATCAGTCCCAGTCTTTTCGATATCTCTGTGTACATATGTCTCCACCTGACTAAATGTTATTGCCCATCTATGAACCCCTTTTTATTGTCTTTTTTTAAGATAAGATGACCAGTGCTTAACACAATATTCCAACTGATATTATTGATTAATAATGGTTATATAGTATATATTTCAGTGGTTGTTTTATCCATTCTTTATACATCTTAACGGTTTGAATTTCTTTTTAACTGCCGCTATACATTTCACACAAGAGTATATTGAGCTGCCATAATGACACCTAAATCTTTTTTCTGAGCACTTACAGTTAATTTAGAACCCAACAATGTGCACGAGTAGGTTAGTTTATTCCTTCCATTGTTCATTAGCTTGCAGTTCTTATCACTAAATTTCATCTGAATTTTATGGTGCCTGTTCATCTACCTTTATAAGATTCCTTTAAGTGCCTCCTAGTCATCCCTAATCTTGAATAATCTAAATCATTTTGTCATCTGCTAACTTTGCCACCTCAGTGCTCATCACATTTTCTAGCTCATTAGCTAAATAGAGAACCTTGTTAAGACCTCTCTCTCAAATTTTGCCATTTTGACTCTTGACCATTTCTTTCTTTTTATTTGCTGTTTCATAACCAGTTTCAGGTCTGTACCAGTGTTTGACTTCTTCCCCCATAGCTACTTAGGCCAAAATTAACAAAGGTATTTAGGTTCTGAACTTCCACTGAAATTAATGGATGTCATCATTCTGCACACCTTTGTGGATCTGGGCTTTAGTCTCCTGAATTGCCTCCTGTGATGGTCTTTATCAAGGTTTCCCCATCTACCCCCAAACTCTAAATAAAGTGTATTAACTGACTATCCTTTATCCTCTATCTTGTTAAAGAATCATAGTAGATTGGGGAAGCATGATTATCTTATACAATTATATTATCCTTATCATACCATTCATCTCTAGAAGAATAGATTTTTGATAATTCCATTTTTAATGATCCATGCTACTAAATGGAGGTCCCTTGGTCTCTACTTCCCTGGATCACTCTGAATATCATTTTTAAGATAGGGGTATGCATTATTTGATGAGACTGGTATATTGTGCTTAAGTTTAAAGACATTACATTAATAATTTTTGGCTTTAATTTCTTTTTGACTAGCTTCCACATATTTTTTCAAGTCCTAGATTCATGTAGGACCGAGCTAGTTTTTGGCATGAATCCTCCCTCAATGATGTTTAACAATGAGATCACTGTTACTTAGTTGGTGGACTATTGCTACTTTAGTCATCTCTCCTAGAACTGGAACAAATAAGTGGGCAGAGCAGATGCGTGGGAAGATTATATTTGCCCAGTTGGCAATACACTAGAACTTGCAGGTGAAAGGAGGCCATCAGGTGATACGTAACATCCCAAATACTCCCCCCTTAGTGCTGGTTAAATGCTGTGGCAAGCAAGAAAGTTACCAAGAAAAAAACAATTACTGTAATAGGTTCTGGAACCAGGGGTGCTAGGGATGTGGCAGCACCCTCTGGCTTGAAGTGGTTTTCAACATATATAGAGTTTACACTTTTATTCAATGGCTTTCAGCATTCCCACTATAAAAATTGTTCCAGCACCACTGCTAATGTCAGAATACTAGGGCAGCCAACCCAGGAGGAAGGGTAAAAAGCAAACTAGGAATTTGTTTTGTGTGCATGACTTTGGGTAATACAGGTGTACACAAGGAATGGGATAACATCTGACTTTCCATAAACATGTGTAAGACCTTGGGTAGAAGAGGGAGATCACTCCAGTAGCTTGTAGCCCCAGGCACAGACTCTCTCATATACTTGCTACTTTCCCGCCAAGACACCATTTCATTTCTACACAAGGTTGGCAGCTCCAGCTTTGCACCTGGGGATGGGAGAGGTCGGGGGAGGAGGAATCATTCATTTCCTGCAGGAGAAGCAGTGGAGGGAAAAAAGTCAGTACCCTCCCTCCCCAGCACCATGCACTCTGAGTTTGGTAGCCTGACATACTAATTTTTAAAAATATTTCTGAATTCTTTAGAGGCCTAGATTGTTCACTGTTCACTTTTGGCTTATCCCACTATATAGCCTTCTACTAATAAGTTTATAAATCAATGTGAAATGAAGTTTCATTTCATTTTTTCCAATGGATTTTTTTTTTTTTAAACTCAAAATTTTCTTATGGAAACTTTTGATTTGGCAGAGACTGTCTGAATGAATTTCCAATGGAAAATGCAGTAAGTTCCCTACCAGCTCGATTAAATACCTTTGAAAATCTGGCCCTTGGTGTCCAAGAACACACCACACTATCTCTAAAGCATTTCAAGACCACGAGTGCTTTGGGAGCAAAAGATAGAGCCTGAAGAATAAAAATCAACCTTGGGGCTCCCCCATAGGGGAGCAGAGAATAATTTTATAGCGAAGACTTGATACATTTTATCAGAACTACAAAGGTAGAATGAATTAGGTTCCCCCTCCCCTCATTTTATTTTAGGAAAGAAAACCATGACTAAAATGGAGTATGTTAAGAGTAAAATATACTCTTAAGCTTTCTTTTGAGTTACACATTACCCATTAAGCTTTCTTATTGATTTATCCAGTAGAGTAACATAGTACATTCACATACCAACAACTAATGAAGCTGCATTCTATAACTGTGTTCTTCTTTAAGTAGTTTTCTAAGGTTAACAACTTGAGTTATCATTTTCAAAATCTTAATGAATCTCAGGACATCTCATGATGCCCAAGTCACAGTGCACATATTAGCACAAGATGCCACAATGACGAGCGTTATAAATACATAAAGGAAAAAATGTGAGGCTGTATTTACACCACTTTAAAGGACTTTTTCCAGGTCAAATAATTTCGTTTCATCAAGGTCTGAGTATAAACAGTAAGGTAAGTTTTTCTAAATGATTTAGCCTATAATTACCCTTAAAGTCTTAAAACTACAAAATTTTGCACACACATTTGCTGTAGTAGTACATTACATAATCATCCTTGTTTACCTAAAGTTGCAATAGTTTCTTGAAATTTGAATTGTGTACTAACTTCTGAGATAAGTGAGGGGAATATAATTTGTTCTATTACCAACAATAACCTAGAGTTTGGCAAATATTGCCAAAATATTTTAATGAATATTCTTTTGAATAATTGCAGTAAATTTAATTCTCCTGCACTCATGTTTCCTTTTTGCTGCTTTCTGTACACATTCATACGTTCATTTTACAGGCAAAAATATTGAATTTCAAAAGGTATATGTGCAAATCTGAAACCAAATTTTAAATGCACATTGAGTATTTACCCTGAAAAGAAAAAACTATGCACTCATTAAAGAGCAAAAACACCCACAGTTAATGTGCACATGCACAAGCAGGCGACACATCTTGGATTTCCAATGTTTATAATGAAGCTGTAGGATTTAGTTTTAAAAAGTTATTTACCAAATAAACTCTAGGAAATAGTGATCTGCTCACAAATGTTCTGCAAACAGAAAGAAGTTAGATTTCATTAAAATTTACTGGGGGTTTTTTTTTGCTCTTTTCAATGCTAGTGAATTTTGAGTTTTACAGAATGTTTTGTAGATCAGAGAATGCCGCATCAATTTAGGCTATGGCATGATAGCTAAACATGCTGCCTCCACTTCAATGGCAGCATGTTTAGCTATCATGCCACAGCCTAAATTGATGCGGCATTCTCTGATCTACAAAACATTCTGAAAAACTCAAAATTCACTCACCCATTTGTTTTACTGATAAAGATAGTAATCTAAATAATATGTTCTCCTTCAGCTTGGAATATGCTTGCTATATACCAGCTCCCTGTGTAACTGAAACATAATTGTAACAAGAAAACTCCATCACAAGTCAGTGCAAGAGAAATTATAGTTGATATGGTCAATAGTACAACTGCTCATGGACACTCTCAGTGAAATGAGCAGGAGATATATTTATGTTTCAGCATCCTGATTTATTGGGTGACTGCCTCCTATAAGTATATGAACCAGAAGAAACTAAATTGCTGCTGTTTCTTTTAAGAAGTCTTCCTCTTGATTATGAGTCACGCTGATGCAATCAATCAAAGAACAAAAAAATATCCTATATAATTTGTGGTTTAAATTTCAAATATTGGCTATTGAATACAGCAAATTTTGCATTTAATACAAGAGGAAAGGGTCACATGATCTAGCCTTTGAGCTAGGACTGGAGATAGAGGTTAGATATTGGAGGTAGTGATGTTTTCATTATTTGTCGCCATCAAATAGCCTTCTTTAGTTCAAGGTAACAGTTCACCTCACTGGCTTTATAATCTAATTTAGAGATGAACAGAACTGACTTTTAGAGATGTGAGGAAGAACAATGTTCAGCAGATGAACCACTTCGTGGATGGCCAACCTGAACACTGATTGGGTCCACTGTTATGGGAGAGTGTCAATGCCTCCATTTGTTAGGGCAAAGAGTCCCACCTCTGACAAGCAATTGTTATTTCTTTTTTCAAGTAACTGAAAGTGCTAACAATGTCGCTAAGTAACAGCTTGCCTCTAATAACTTTGTCCTAGAAAGAGTGAGAAAGCTGGGGTAAAAATAACTCTGGTAGTGCCTTGAGAGGACAGATTTTCTTGATTTGTCAGTTTGGCTAAGCCTGGGTATGGAATCAACTGCTCATGTCTTGTTGGATAAATAACTCTTCTTAGAAATAAACCAAGGTTAAGTAGTGAGCTTGATAGAACTACAAGCAGCCTTTAATATTGTGGGAATGTCAGTATACCCTGGAAGGATAGCTGGAGATGTGGTTGAGTAACTCCATTCCTCTCGCTCTCTCTAAGAAGCCCAAATAGGCAGTATCAGTGGTGATTGTTCATCTGCCATAATTTTTTTTGTCATACAGAGTACCACATTATTCCATACTAATCCTCTTCTGTTCAACATTTCTTCATCCACTAAGGGAAATGTTAACATGTTATGGGATGCAATATCAGCAGCACACACCTAGCCTGTAGTTGTCTGGGTCTGATTCACCCCATCTCAGAAAAGATATATTAAAATTGGAAAAAAAGACAGAGAAGGACAACAAAAATGATTAGGAGTATGGAACAGCTTCCATATGAGAAAAGATTAAAAAGACTGGGATTGTTCAGCTTGGAAAAGAGACAACTAAGGGGGATATTATAGAGGTCTATACAATCATGAATGTCATGGAGAAAGTTAATAGCGAAGTGTTATTTACTCCTTCCCATAACACAAAAACCAGGGATCACCCAATGAAATTAATAGGCAGCTGATATAAAGCAAACAAAAGCATCTGGCACCAGCCACTGTCAGAAGAGAGGATGCTGGGCTAGATGGGTCATTGGTCTGACCCAATATGGCCATTCTTATCTTCCCATCCTGCCCCTCAAAACATAAAATAAGCTTCTCAAGTTCTGAATGAAGCCCATCTATAGTAAACACATAGCATTTAATATTTGCTGTACAACAAACATTTTGTACATCATCATATTAATAATGTTTCATAATCAATTCTTCAAAGTAGAAAAATGTGTTTATCATTCTCTGACATCAACTTTTAACAATGTGATGTGCTGCTGTGGTTTCATATTTATCTTTAAAGTCAGCAACAGAAGTTCTGTGGGAATAGTAACATAATTTATATGGTGATTATTCATTCTGAAAATGTAAGAAGATCAGGAGATAAATATTAATAAGAGTATGCTATATGTGGAAAACAAAATTATTTAGGAACAATGTTTCACTACATAATTTAGCACATGGCTCTATCACGTTATTAAGTGTTATTGAATCTGATTACATTCATTTGCAAAATCTGAAAAAAATAAAATAAATCAAAACTCAGTAATTAAATGAGGTCCAGTAAAATCATCTTCTCCTAGCTACTTATTCAGTTACACGAGTTTATGGGGTCTGCAGCACAAATCAAACAAAGCGTTTCCTCCTGTTGTAACTACAACTCTTTAAAAAGTTGAAATGAAATAAGACACTGTACATCTAGTGGACAAGATTCTTAGCTGGTGTAAATTGGTACTGCTTCATTGACTTCAGTGGAGGTATGCTGATTTACTTCAGTTTAGAATCTTTTCCACTGGGCTTTAAAAGTATTATCTTTTGCAAACTATTGATCACACTTCAGCAGTATTACTGCAGGACAGCTGAATTGTTTCCATGCTTAGCCTACCCCAGCAATCTAGCTGGCTAAAGTCAAAATAGTCAGGACCAAATAGTAGTGACTCTTTGGAAAATGGATGGAATAGTACTTGACTGCAATCCACGTGGTAGATTTTAAACAATATTGAGAGTGGTTTCTGCAAGAGCTGAAGTGTGCAAACACATGCTGCAGCAAAAAGCAATAGTGACCATAATATGCTTTGTAAATATTGAGTTTTATTTCCTGTAGTTTGAATGCACTTTATTTAACCTGTGAAGGCCCAGATACTCAGCTGGTGCATTCTCATAGCTCCAATGAAATCAATGAGCTCTGGCAGTTTATACCAGCTGAGGATCTGACCCAAGAAATCCAGGATTTTTTTTTCCATAGAATCATAGAACCATAGGGTTAGAAGGGACCATAAGGGTCATTTACTCTAATCCCTGCCTAAAGTGACCAGATAGCAAGAATGAAAAACCAGGATGCGGGTAGGGGATAATAGGCACCTATATAAAACCAAGTCCTGAATATCAGGACTGGCCCTATAAAATTGGGACATCTGGTCACCCTATCCCTGCCAAGATGCAGGATTCAGTGTGTCTAAACCATCCAAGACAGACGGCTATCCAGCCTCTTTTTGAAAACCTCAAGTGAAGGAGCTCCTATGACTTCCCTAGGCAGTCTGTTCTTCCCTTGTCCCACTGTTCTTACAATTAGGAAGTTTTTCCCGAGATCTAATCTAAATCTGCTATGCTGTAATTTGAAGCCATTGCCTCTTGTCCTGCCCTCTGTGGCGAGACAGAACAATTTTTCTCCATCTTTTCTATAGTATTTTAAGACTGCTATTGCATTCCCCTTTAATCTTCTCTTTTCCAAACTAAACATACCCAGCTCCTTCAGCCTTTGCTCATATGGCTTGCATTCCCTCCCTTTGACTATCTTTTTGGTCAAATACAGGGTGGTTTATTTCTTAAAGGCTCAGCTTTAATGACATATACGTATTTCATATATACTAGCAAACAGGGGTCAGCCAATAGGGGAGATTGCGAGGGAGTTTGTAAGAAGGAGTTGTAATATAATCGCTATGGTTAGGAAAGATCAGACCACTGGTGCCAGTGCTGCTCCTACTGCCAGACAGAAAACCTAACCCTGGATGCCTCTACCCAGATATTGGATTTGCAGAGACAGTGCCTGCATTGCCCTTTCACAGAAAGCCGGCTGGGGTGACTGGCCAGTGCGAAAGGTGTCTGCTGGTGGAATCTCTCAAGAAGCAGGAGAGAGAGCTGCAGGAAGTGGCTAGGCTGAGGAGCATCCATGCACATGAGGAATTAATCAAGAGTATTCATAAGGAGACCTCCAAGGCTCAGGAAGCTATCCACCTTGACAGGACTGATGTCACACCTCTTGGAGGAGCAGGATGTGGCTCTTAGATTCCATCCAAAACCTGGAATGAGTGTGTGCTCTAGTAGCCACAGATCCTTCTACTCTGATTCTCTCCAGCTGGTCTCAGTCACAATCCTGTCTCTTCCTCCACACCATAGCTCTTTTGGCCCAATCCTGGCCTCAACCATCCAAGCCCCAATCTTCCCCCATTATTCTTCGTTCTGGGGGTGTGGGACAGCCCATCAGAGCTGCTGCACATGCTGGACAAGCATTGCTCCCTCCTTTCTGCCTTCTAACTCTGAAGAAGGATGACTAGGAGTGCTACTGAAGCCCTTGACCCTTTCATCTCTAAACCAGCTGAGGAGCAGAAGCTCCCTGCCAGCTCTGTAGCTGTCATACTCATTCCTAGCATCCTAGGCTTGGTGTATGTGAAGCTTCTGGTACTGCCCCCACCCACTGGGCTGAGAGGGAGTAAATACCATGATGTTAGCCCACATCCATACAGCCTGGGAGGAACGGGATATTGCTGGTCCTGTTCCTTCTGAGGCCTTCATCTATCCCTTTTCAACCAATCCATACCTTAATAACATTGCTCCATGGAAAAAAAAAAAAACCCCAAACACTTTAGCAATAGTTGATGTTTAAGGTAAGTTCAAGTGCTGACTTAATACAATGCTTTTGGAAAGACATTCTTCCAGAGACCCTACTTTGGGGAATGACCAAGTATGAAAGTCAGGACATCCCTCCATACTGGTAAATAATGGCTCAGGTGACAAGTCATCCAACCTGTTGCTGATCCCACATCTTCAGGAATTATCTGAAATCATCCTCATAGCACTGGAGGCACCTTTATTTACTGGAGTAAATATCTAGCCAAAGAAGATTTTTATTGAAACTTATCACTAGAAAATCCTTGAGGCCATTTAGAACATTAACATTAGTATTTTCCTCATGATTTCGTGTCTCAGAAAATGAAAATTCATGAAGCATTGTCATCTATTACTGCTTGAGATCCCAATTTAGCAATCTGCAAACATCTTCAAAGGCTATCATAATCTTAGCAAGTAATGTTTGAATTTCTCAGTAAAAGCCTACTTAAGAGTTAATAACAGTAAATGTACAGATACCGTAATTCTGGTCATTTTTCATAAGACTGTCTTTATTACCATATACTATAGCTATTACAGAAATGAAGAAGTGACAAAGTAAATGATAAAGTATCTGTGGCATTTGCAAATCACTAGCTATCCCAGTGTTCTGATCATCTAAATTATTTCAAGGTAGTTTTTAATATTTGTGGTTAATATTCTTTGGTATATAGTTAGATAGTCAGGAAATGCTCTTACCTTCATCCGTGCATCTGACAAAGTGGCCTTATGCCCAAATAAATTTGTTAGTCTTTAAGGTGCCACAGGACTCTTGCTGTTTTGCTAAAAACAGACTAACACGGCTACCCTTCTGGAACTCTTACCTTCAATATTCTTGAGCAGATGAAGGTCTTTTTGTGGGTTACTTTGGACATAGCCTAAATTATCTCTAAGTAGATTGTGTGTGTGTGTGTATATATACACACACACACACAATATATATATGCATCATAATCCATCCCAGAACATTTCTTTCTAAACCTTATTACACTTGATGCCATTTGAAATCTCCTCAGAAAAACCTAAGCCACTGTCTAATTAGACAGCAAATTCTTTAGGGTACCGACTGCATTTACCTATTTGTTTGAATAGTGTGGAACAATGAGGCCTTGATCTCAACTGGGGTCTTTGAATGTTATAGCTATACAAATAGATAATAATGACAAAGCTACAAGTGCAAGACAGTGGGTGTGGGGAAGAAGACAGTAGCAACCCTAACAAAATGAAACTTCATTAACCTTAAGTAGAGGTGCACAAACTCATTTTAAGGCAACTTGAATAACACAAATTCAAGAATTTTGACCATTTCAGATGTTACTAGTCCACATACCATACTTCAAGAGACAAAAAAAGTCCACAGGAAAACAAGGAGTAGAGAACAGGCAGAGTGAAACACCAACACAGACACTTCAGGGAAAGGAGTGGTGACAGAAGACAGAAAAATTCAATAGAAAGAGATATGACCCTATATATCTGGAGTAATGCAATTGAAATCAGTGGAGTAGAACAAGTATAAAACTGCTGTGAGAAGAATCAGCCCCATTAGATGTACTGTGTACTGCCATGCACTTCTCCCAGTTTGTAACGTATAGCGAAATGTATAGCAAAACCTCCCATTATAATCTTTATCAGAAGGGAAAACACATGAGTTTGGATTTTGTGGGGAGGAAAGGTTTGCGAAACTAAATAATAGTTGACAAGGTTTTTAAATCTCTGAGTTCCATTCATACAGTGAAATCGTGATCCCACTGAAGTCAGTGTCAAAATTCCGACTGGCATCACTGGAGAAAGAATTTCATCCATAGTTTTCAATGCTGCGTGTCATACCATAAACCTCAATGAGGATTGAATTTCGGGGTAAAAATGCAACCACCAACTCATCATGCAAACAGTATAAAAGTTTCTAACCAGGGGACATAGCAAGCTAGCAGGGCCCTCATCACTCACATCCAAGTCACCTTCACCCTCTCTAGCAACACAGGCCCAATAAAGTGGAATTGTGCATGTGAGGGTGTGCAAGGTGTGAAGAGAGGTGAAGGCACTACACGCCCTTAGTCTGTGTTACATTATGTTTTGCACGCCCACTGAATGGCAAATTGATGCAAGTTACCTTTCTGACTAATTTACACACAATATGCAACTTCCATGGCTCACGTCACAGATGAACTTGCCTCTGGGACTTATTCCAAGACTCTTTCCAAGCTACTTAATTCTTAATATGCAAAAAATGAATTTGACTGAGACGAGTGAGAATTCTGATACCACTGAACCGCTCTCCCCACCTCAGCTCAGAATTTCAGTTCATGAGTCCATGAACCCAAAGACATTGACCAGGTTTGTGTCACATGCTTTAACTTAAACTAGATCATCTAGCATGGCTGTTTCTCTAGATGACATCTGCAGAAGTTGTCATTTCTTTTTCTGAGGTGGCTTATGTCACATGGAAAATATTTTGTATTGTACAGAGAAATAAAGAAGTGTTAATAAGTAAATATTAACTGCATCTACAATTCTCTACTACTATATAATTAATGTATACAGAAGAAAATATAAACAGATAGGCCTTTGGTTTCTTTACAAAGTGATACTGTTTCACAGCATGTTCCATAATTTATTAAAGGAAATTTTAAAATGCTTGAGAGAACGTAAATCTTCAACCTAGTTTCAAAAACATAGAAAGCAAGAGAATAGTGATCTAATGTCACCAAGCAGCAAGTTTCAAAGCCTTGCTGCAAACTTTTTACAGAAGCCTTAGCACCCCTGGCTATACCCAAAAGGACTCTACAACTTTCAGCAGCATGCTGCCTCTTCTCATTTCCTCCATTGCTACATGCTTCACTGCTGAGGAACTACAATGAAGAGCATATTTTCTGTAAAAATAGATGGTGTCATAAGCATCAGTTCCTAAAGGTATTTTCCTTCGCGTAATTCCATTAGCAATTTCAAGCCAGATTCTGAGGTCACACAGATACAAGATGAAGGTATCTCCACTGTAGACAACATAGTTGTGGTCTGACATTAGAATCAGGCACCATAAATATAGTGAAATCAGACAGTCATCCTTGTTATGTTCACAGCATATACGCAGAGATATTCAATAAAAACAAATCCTCTTGATGGAAGGTTGCAATGTAACATTACTTTATTTCTTACAATTCAGAACACAGAGGAACCCAAAACAGATTGAGACAAAGTAGGCTGCTCTCTAAAACAGAGAGGCACAACTTCTCCTTTACTCTATGCTGTCTGCCTGTAGAACTGACCGCTGCTAGGCCCAGATCACACACTTCCCTACTGTAGAGTTGTGTCTGCTAACAGAAGGGCTCAATTTGTCTACTACTGCCAACTGAATTAGTCTGTTCTGTTTCCTGACTTCTTCATTATTTACAT
The DNA here is from genome assembly GCF_026122565.2 of Emydura macquarii macquarii. NCBI lineage: Eukaryota > Metazoa > Chordata > Testudines > Chelidae > Emydura > Emydura macquarii. The sequence goes on along the minus strand of NW_027131527.1, from coordinate 16,334,222 downwards.
AAATATGTACACCTTGGGAGCTAAATTTTTGACTGTTTTCATCTTTTTAAACCCCTTCCAATTGAGTCATGACCTTTCTTACTTCTTCCCCTGTCCACCTCTTTGCTTTGGGAGATTCTCACACAAATCTGGAGGGAGAGGAAGGAGAATAAATAAAAAACTAGAAGTCTCCACGTCCCTTAACATCCATCTACTCCAGTTTCCTCCTCAGACTTTAAAACAAAAAATACATTTGAAAATAATTTGCACAACTCAAATAAAAGGCTCATTTGAAATAAGTATTTTGGTTCTTTTCTCTCTCTTTCTCTCTCTCTCAGATTAGGAAAGTTACTTCTCGTTCCAAGAAAAATGTTTTAATTTATATTACAACGTACACTCCAAGCAGTTCAGTGATTGGATATTATAAAGCCACACACAGGAAACTTATTCTTCTTATGTGGTAAAAATGTTTTGTCTCAGTAGACATTTGCAATACCTCATCTTTCTGAGGCATCAGTGTTGGACCAGATGCAAAGAAAGAGTAAAATATAAAATTAAAGCATCTGTTTTCACCATGCTCCCTTCTGAATCCACTTTGCCAAGGCTGTCACTTGTGCCCTTGCTTTTAAGAATGAGAAGGATGTGTTCAGCTGTTGTTATGTCTGCTGTGCTTTATCAAATGCAAGATTGCTAGTGAGAGTTCCTATATTTTACACTGAAGTTAGCTATGATTGTCTGAAGGCTGCACTAGTTTACACCTGGCCATACAGAGCCCTTGGTGGCCATTCTGGTAGCTGGCACAGAAACTAGAATACATAGGAGATGGCTACAATACAAATTACTTCAGTATAACTTACATCGCTCAGGGGTGTGGATTATTCACACTGCTACACTGGCAGGAGAGCTGCTACCACCTCTCTCGGAGGCAGGAGTGCTTAAGATGATGGGAGAGCTCTCTCCCATCGGCTTAGAGTGTCTTCACTAGCAGTGCTACAGCAGCACAGCTGCATCAGTGCAGCTGTGCTGCTATAATGTAGACATAGCCATGGTTTCTTCTTGACTCCAAGCCTACTACACTTTCCCTAGGCCAAAGGGTTAGCTGCTGCTGCACGGCCTGTGCATCTTCCAGATCATTAGCTCTGGGCCATCTGTTTGGGAGACTCAGTGAAGACTGTGGCCATGCTCGGAATAGGAAGCTCTGTGGGGCTTTGGCACATGCGTAGTGCAGACAGAACATCCAGATAAATTGGGAGCAAACTTTTAACAACCTCTGCTGAGTACGCGCAAATTGCAAATTTCAAAACATTACATTCCAGCTAAATTTGATGAATTTTCAAGGGGACAATAAAAGGACTGTGTCTTTCTGATCTCATGCCATGTTTCATGTCCCTGCCCCAAAGCATGGAGACACTAGTGTCCTTTTGAGAAATAGAATGAAAAGTGTTAATATTAATAATTTTCTTTTCCCTCATTTTCACAAACATATTAGCCCTTTTTTTTCTGAAACTTAAAAAATGGACATGTGGTGGAGACCAAGTTCATAGAATGCCAGCCAGGGTACAACAAAGCTATTATCAACTGAAAACAGACTAGAGATAGTGGGGCTCATCCTAGGGTGCTAAAAATAGCTGCATAGGTGCTTCGACATTATGGCTCAGGTTGGAGCTCAGGCTCCCCAGCTTTCGAGTCAGAGTCCAGCCAAAGCCACAACCTACACAGCTACTTTTTAGCACACCACTAGCGCAAGCCCCACTAGCATGAGTCTGTGGAACCGGACTGGAAGGGTGACTCCCAGATGCAGTGTAGACATACTCCTAGGTGCACAAGTCCTGTTTTCTAAAATAACTTGGGCACCCCTTGATAAAACACCCAAAGTAAAGAGTATCCACAGTGCTACAACTGAAGCACTTGGGCTATTGGTTTTGTTAGCAAATAAAGGCGGTGTTGAGAGAGTGGAAACTTCTTATGTTTTCTAAAAGCCCCTTAGTAGACATACTCTGCATGTCCAGCAGTCAAACTAACTTAGTCATCGCTGTTCCCCTTCATAGTCTTTATGGCAAAAATATGTTCGCTGATTAAATATTTCTAAAACTACTGGTAAAGACATCAAATCTATAACATATGGAGAGGGTGAGCTGGGTTGAATGTATTATGGAAAGAGCTTTGAATCGGAGGGTCCTCGTTTTTTTATGGTAAAATCTTTCACTGAAGTACTGGCCACTTCCAGGTTCAAAGATAGTCTTTTTTTTTTTTTTTTTTTTTAATTCTTTCATCTGAAATTGTTGATTCATCCCAAATTTGCCATGCAAGAATGTACATGCTTTGGTCTCAAGTCTGCTGCCTCACACACATGCGTCCCTATTGCTCTAAATAATACATTATGCATGTGAGTGGCTAAAAGCAACCCCTTGATCAAAATGCACACATTCATGGGTAATACCATCTTTCAGACGGTGTATGGGGCAAACAAAAGTACCCAATGCACTGGTGACTGAAAAACAAAACAAGAAAAAAGAAGTGACAGGGCTTGGGAGTTTTTCATTAGCCCTGTACTCCAGTTATTTACAGCTCTTGCTGTACAAAACAGAACTATAATGACACTTTCTGAGCACGATATGATCCAGACAAAAACTGAGGTCAGCACTACTTCAGAACCCATTCTAAAAGGCAGTCCGTTGGATCTGTGTGTGGGGGGAAAGGGGGGAATTTTTTTTTTTTTTTTGAAGGAGAGGGAAAAAAAAGACAAAAGCCTCAAATACACTCCAACACTTTTCAACTCTGAGGTGCTAATGCAAATTCCACCATTCCATTGTATTATGTAGATCTAACATTCTGTGTTAGGGAGGTTAGGTCAATAAATCATTTTTTAAATCCAAACCTTTGGTTTATTTATTCTAGAGGATTCTCTCTTCTATTCCAGATACAGTATGAGCACCATTCTTCATTTAATAAGCAATTCAAGCATTGTAAAGTTCTAGTTACAAATGTGAGGTATATGAAAAAGTCTATAACTTTCATTAATAAAATTGTTTTGCACAGCTTTCGAGGATGTAATATTTTTGTCCATGTATCTGTTTGCAAATTTCTAACCTGAAGTTGTGTTTTTGTAGTTTCATGCATTCAACATTTTTGCTGTGCTAAATCAGTTAGCATGTTAGCTAGATATTGCCTGAAACCTGAGAAGACTCATACTGAACTGAGTGGTTGTGCACTTGATACAAGTGCTATATTTTCTCTCATGATAAACCTACTTCCTGAGTACTTAACAGTACACGAAATTTGACGTGGACAGAGGCATGATAGAGTCTTTCTTCCAACCCAGACTTCAACAAGGAACAGTATATAAAGACAGCTTCTGCTAACCTCCTCACTTTAAAGTTATGATCCTCAGCCAATCGTGAACCAATGCCACATTATTTGTCTCATATCACCAACTCAGCTTAAAATGTAAAAGAGGAGTGAAAGTATGTGCAAACATTCTCCCCCCATAACAACAACTTTCCACATCAATATTTTGATGGAATCTCAAATTTCTAATTGTTTGATTTAGAAAAAAATGTTGCAGTCTCAAATAAAAGTATTTTTAATGAGATACCTAAAAGAGAGAGTAAAATATATTTAATGAAAAGATTCAGCTCTACCCACATTAAACAAAAGCATATATTTAGAAGCATCATGGTTGTATATGCACAACATCTCCATCTCCACAGCCTCTTATTTGTGTTTTTTTTTAACCCACATATCAAATTCCAACCCTTATATCATTAGCACTGAAATTTTCAGGGGGGGGAAAATACTTTGAATGCAGATAAATTTTAAAAAAACAAAACAAACAAACAAACAAACCAGGAAAACTTCAAGACTATATAAAGCAAAATTTCGGAGAGGTACTGAGCTTTTGTCCTTACATGGCTTATAAAACTCAATCTACAACCACAGGTTAGAAGTGAGAAATCGAGGGCTCCTTAACACTGAATGTTCACAGTGCATCAGCAGAAATTTATACAGCACAGGTGTTTCTATAATTATTATACACTGAGAAATTCGATTCACATTCCTCAGTGGTCCTCAAATGTACATTTCTACTGGTTCAGTGGAATGGTCCATTTTAACAAAGTACACAAAGACGATCTGGCTTTAAAATTGGGGGGAGGCTTTTTAAAAAATCTTTGTTTTATTTTATCCTATGATCTTTCTATTTTCACTTATATGAAATGAGTCTGGATTGAAACAGGGGGTTGGACTAGATGCCCTCCTGAGGTCCCTTCCAACCCTAGTATTCTATGATTCAATTAACTCATTGACAAGCATCTTAGGTCCTGATCTTACTCCACTGTTGCCAATAGAACTGGCTCAAGTGCCTTAAAACTTTAAATGAATACATTCTTCTTCATTGTATTTATCTTTGGCACCATTGTTGATTATTCTTAAATATAATGTTGACTTTCTGTTTGAGGGCTCACCCTGTCAATACATTCTTTCTAGAGAAACTAACATAAGACTGGGCATATTCTTCAAGCATATTATGGTTTGTCACAGTTCACTCACGAGCAGACACATCAATAGCTTTGGATATGAAAAGGTAATAGTTTTTAGCCTTGAAACACATTGAAATATAGCTAAATCCATATTCAGTCTACAATAATGCTATAATGAGAACAAAGGTTCTGCTGCTTTTGCCTCTTCCATTTTGTCATCCTTTCAATTAGTTTTGTAACATCTCTGGGGCCAGAGCAGCACATTCCTTTTCTACCATGACCTCTTCAGACACAGGAATCAATAGCATATATTCTGGGGATTTATATTGTGGCACTGTACAACCACTTTACATTGCTTAAGTAACTATGCAGAGCACACATTGTAACTTCTTTAGCTTTTGTTGTCTTTCTAAAGACCTTGATTGGAGTTTTAAAAGTTCATTCAATGGAGCAAGAGGAACACGAGGAAAAATTGAAAGCTATTTTGTCTCTTTTAAACCTATCCAGATTTATGGTGGAAAGACATGCACAATTACTTGGTGACTGGAAAGGCTACACTGTCACAAGAAAGCAAAATACCACTCTATATTTGGAGCTCCACCATCTGAATTTTGTTAAACAAGTTTGGCCTAGTTGTACCAGAAAAGAGTTTAGAGAAAAATAAGATTTCTAATCAACAAAAGGAAATGAAGCAAAAGGAACCCATCACAGACTAATGTAACTGAAAGTGATGCAGTCACTAATTCATGTATTCATATTGTAAAATTCACCCCTTTGAAGGACAGCACATGGCCTGTGTACTACTTAAATCCCATTTGGAAGGGTTAAGTGAGACTTCTATGATGCAAAGGTCTTGTGCTGTTCTCTGCAGAAGGGTGAATTTAATCCTCAATGCAATGTCTTCACTATACTGCCATCCTGGAATTGATTATAGTAAATACTCTATCAATTATGTAATGTTCTTGATGCAAATGAATGATATTAACTTTAATAATCTCTCATATTTATTGAATACCAATATATTTAGTTATTTCAACTTGCTAAATTTAGCTATTATGGATACCACCACCAAAGTGCTGGAGAAAAGGTGCCCCAGAGCTATACATCAATGGATCATTCAACAGACCCTGGACATCCCAGAAAAATTATATGTGGCTCGCTTAAATGGTAACAACCAAGAATATTAATGCCTCAATGTCTTGCATTTTAAAGCAGGATCATAAGCTGTTTGGGGCAAAGAAGGGTCAATTGACAGAAGCTGCATCAGCCAAAAACAATTATGGTGCTGTACACCTTAAAAGCCAGTCCACGGAACAAATCCTCGCTTATCAAAGATTGATGTAGTAACATACTGGACACCAAGGCAGAGTGTTTGAGTAGGTGGAAAGAATGTTTTCAGGAGTTTCTTAATCACCTCCATCAAAGCTGAAGATCTACAGTGCCAGGAAGATGAGAAGAGTCCACTGACTGCCCCTCAGTGTAATGTAGAGGAAGACACTGTTGAGGAGATTCAAAGCACAGTTCAAGAATGGCCATGCTACCTATATTTATGGGATAGCAGCCAAGCTGATCAAGCATGATATGGATTCTGTCTTGAAGTAGCTGACCCATATTATCAACAAAGTATGGATTCATCTGAAACTACCCTACAACTGGTGCTGTGGGATTATTCTCCCATTCTGGAAAGGGAAAGGAGATGTTCTGGTGTGTTCCAATCACCGTGGCATCATGTTACTTTCCATTCCAAGCAAACTGTTACACCCACCATAAGGACTCTACATCTACAGCAAGCTGCATTTATGCCCAGTTTATCAAACATGTAGCAGATTTTTACCATTAGACACATCACTGAAAAAGCCCAGGAATTTCAGTTTAGGAAGAATGAGGTGTATCTCCCCTTTATTGATTTAAAAGCTGCCTTTGACTGTTTATTGTTGCTCCCTTTTGCTCTGTGTGCAAGCTGCTGGTGCTCCTGGCAAGCTCTTCAACATTCTTGTAGAAATACATGACCAAAGTAAGAGCTATGTCCACTCAGATATTAGGATGTTTAATTGGTTGAGTACAATAGCAGCATTTGTTAAGAGTTCATGGCTGCCCCTGATATGTTCAACATGGTTATTGACTGAATGATGGAAGCCATCACTAGCCACATACTGGGGGCGGTACTGCATGACTTCTATGTAACAGACCTCAGATATGCAGATGACAACTATATTCACATTCTCATGAACTAATTGCATCAGTGCTCCGAATATATTTATGAAAGAAGCTAGTAAGCTTGGTCTTCAAGTCAACTGGAAGAAGACCAAACTGATTAATGTGGCTGATGGACCTCTACCCTACCCATCACAATTGATGGGCAAGAAGTTTAATTCCTCAACTCATTTGAGTATCTTGGCTCTGTTGTCACCATGAAGGAAGGCTAATCAGCAAGGCTACTAGTGTTATGCCCACTCTTTGGAAGCCTCTGGGACATCAATGCCATATATCAACTCAGACTAAGACTGCAAATCTACTGAGCAGCAGTGACTTCTGTTCTTTTGTAAGGCTCTGAAAGCTGGGTTACCGTAGAGACGCAAATGTGCCAGCTGGACACTTTTGATATGACACTGCAATGACATATTGAAGGCATATGGTGGTTTCTTCCTGTTATGAACTGTCAAGCATTGGACCAACCAGTCTTCAAGGTCTTCCCAAGTGATTCAATGCTGGCTGGGGTGGCTTGGCCATCTACTGCATATGCTGGAGTCCATAGCAAGCTGCCAGCTTTACGCTGGGGGGCCTCCAACATGCTGGAGGAATGTCATAGTTTCTGACTTTGCCTGCCTCAGCATTAATATAGAACAGTCTGCAACACTGGCTGGAGACAGGGCTCTCTGGAAACATGAGAAATTAATGCATTAATAATGAAGTTGCAAGAATTTAAGGGGAGATGGAGTAGGAGGAGGATCAAAAAGGAAGCTGATTAGCCAAATAAAGGTACCGTGTCACGTTTTTCTTTTATATTTTCACATATTCAGTATGTGCTAATAAGAGTGTTATTGGTGGTAAAAGAATCAGCAACAGTTCTGCAAGTTAATATGAATTTAAATTAACAAATTATCACATTTAAGGGATATTCTCTCCTTGATGCATTAACAGCTCCCATTAAGAAAGAACAAGTGATAAAAGCAAGAGATGGGGAAGTAAAGAATCCTTGGTTCTAGTTCCAGCTCTTCCATGTGCCCATCACACAGAAGGATCTTCTGGCTTAGTATGACCATTTGTAAAACAAGATAATTGTACTTACCTGCAGATATGTTTTGAGGCTTTGAGATCTGGAAGCACTTTCCATACTTTCAAATGAAAGATGTTGTTAATAATATTTTACAGTTAATAGAATTGCACAGTGTTTTGAGGAACAAACTGACATCTTTTTTTCCTCTCTCAAACTTTATACTCTTTGCCCAAGCAATGAAAACAGTATATTAAATTGTAATCATCTGATATTGAACCACTGCTGTGTTGATACCAGTTAGTAAATATCAACTTTTTAGTCTTCTTCTGTTGTATATTAAATTCATTTGCATTTTAACTATTTACTCAGAATCTTTATATTAGCAAAGACTGTGTTTGAATTCTAAGGACAGAGAGTGTTGGTTTTTAACCTCTGAGTGACCTGTATGCAAGAACTTCATGTGATTGAATATTGTGATGTATTTCATTATTGCTGGTGCCTCCAAGTCTGTGGGAATAAATATGTCTAGGAAAAAGACCTACCCCTGCCTCCCCCTCCCCCCTACACTGATAAAGAGTGTCTACAGAAGTATGGTATAAACAAGATTGGCTGATTGTTAAGGAGGTGTCTATGATTTAATTACATTCTATGATTAATAAGAGGCACTTGTTATTTCATCCATTTTGGAAAACATCTGCAATAAGGATCCATTGAAAGATGGATATTTTACTCATTAAAAAATGCCAGTTGTTACAGCTGTCAGTAATGATGACCGGATTAGAATTCCTTTTATTTTACTGATCATGTAACCTATTGATATCATAAAAGAAAATCCGTACGTAATTAGTTAAAACTAAAATATCAAAAAAGGAACACAGTGAAATTAATCATGGGGAAGCAATTTTCCCTCCAAAAAGGAGTTCCTTTTTCTTATATCTTATAAAATACAGAGGTCTTAAAATTTAGTTTGGGGATTGTAGACTGCCACCATCCCTCCAACTGCAGATAAGAGACACAGAAGCCAGCTCTTTACCTTACCCCAAAGGTGGTAACATATCTATTCTTTCTGTATTCTGTATATGCTGTATTAATCTCATTGATAATCTGTGATTACATAATTCCATTTGACCCTATTTGACAATCTGAAATTGTTCTTAAATTCAAACATGCAACAACTGTATGGTATAACATCAGTCCTTGGAACATAGTCTAAAGGAAGGCATGTTCTCCAATAGCTCATAAAAAAGTCAAAGGGAGATAGTATTGGCAACATTGTTTCAAATTCTGCCCCAACTGATACCCTTATAGAAATGTGTGTCATATAGGGTAAGATTTAACTAGTTGTGACTTTATATACTTTGTGAACATAAAGATATTAATGAATAGTAGTTAAACCTATTCTATACAGTATTGTGATGCATGTGAAGAACTAGCAAGATGATATGGATTTATTAAATTGCAAATCTAAACAGTCAAGAGGGACAAAGAGAAGCAGCCCTTGGACAGAATGAGGAATGAAGGTCCTAAACTAGTTGTCTATCCTTCAGCAGAGAAAAATAAAATTTGGTTGCCATTGTGATAACTAATAGTAATAACATGAAATAACCCAGAGATCAACATATCACACAGTAATTCCATGCAGTACACTGGAGTTGCTATGTGAGAGTATATGATGCTGATATTTTGAGAAATATTATGAGAAAATGAAGAAGTTAATTGTTAGCAGAGCAGTTCCAATATAGGTTATTCTGAGGCCACCACTGAGCTGATCTTCACTCAAAGGAAAAAATGTGTTTGTCACCAGAAATAAGGAGCAACATCTGAGCTCTGTCTGTTTTTGTATTTAGGATCCATAGAACTGAACTGAATAGTAAATATTAATTAAGCATTATATTAATAACTATATAAGAATGATCATATCCTGTCAGACCAATGGTCAATGTAGCCCAATATCGTGTCTTCTGACAGTGGCTGGTGCCAGATGCTTCAGAGGGAGAGATCCATCCCTGTCATCTGGTCCCAGCTTCTAGCAGTCAGAGGTTTAGGGATACCAAGAGCATGGGATTGCATCCCTGACCAACTTGGCTAATAGCCACTGATGGACCTATCCTCCATGAACTTACCTAATTATTTTTTAATCCAGTTATAACTGCACATGAGACATTTGTGAGAATTTCCCAAACCTATTGGAGAAAACAATATCCAAGAAGTCAGTTTAATATTAAAAGGCAGAATATGCAAGGGGGCTGGGGAGAAGATACAGAGAACATCCGATTTTGTGCCCCTGAACAGGGACCAGTGACATTGTGTCTGCGGAGCACAGGACCTGCTTCATCCTATCACCTCTGCAGCTACTTATCTTTAGAGTATTAGCATGCAAAACCAGTACTCCTGATCTTGAGTATATGGTGACATGACAGTGATCGTTACTCTGAAGCACTAAAGATGCTGAAAATATACAAGAGCTAAAATTCTTTTCCCTCTGTTCTTCAGTGACTTGAAAAGATGCTTGTTTACCAAACACAAATGTTTAGTTGTACCTTCTAAATTCTAACAGGATAGAATAAGTTCGAACTTCACATTTATATTTATGTTATTATATTCATGTTTGAACTTGAATTCTTTTACAATACAGTTGAAATCAATCACTTTAAATGAACTGAACTGTGAAAATCCCATATCCCCCAAATTAAATAAGAAATCTAGGAATGATTTAAATATGGTAATATTAATTATATTTATGAATAACTGAACCAGGGCTTATTTCCAAATACCACTCTCAGAATCACTATATTGTTACAAATAATTTAACCGCAGGCATCAGAAAGGCTTTTGAATAGTTAGTTTCCTGTCATCTTGCAAACAAATAGGAAACCAGATTAGCAGTCAAACACCTGAAGGATATCACTAGGATTCAAGTGTACTTCCTGACTTATCCCTATCCCTTATTCGTAAATCTATGGCTGATGACTGGATACATAATGCTTTGTGCATGTCAGCCAACAGAGTAAATATGTTACTGGGAGTAAACTGAATGGATACAACTTTGCCCTTTACCAGTGCAAAGAGACACAGATGTCTATATCAGATTGCATGCTCAAGGCCAAATCTTGCTCTTTTTCAAACATGCAGTCCCATGGACTAGACTTTAAATTTGTCATTTATTTTCTATAAAGTTTCTCTGGTTTGGTTTTTCATCTCTGTCACAACAATTACAAAGTCAGGAAAGTCTGAGTTTATATATAGCCTTCTGTCTTCTGGTTTCTATTTCCAGTTTTCGGTCACCAATTTATTATTTGATAACTGTGATATGATCAAAGCTACCTGAAACTGGTAAATTCACCAATTCATTTCATATGGTTTGAGTCCTCTGCTTTCCCTCTCACACAGATCATTTAATGCCCAAAGAGATCAAGGACAAATTAAGTAGGCAGGCTAATTCATCCAAAAAGTCCTTTTTGGCAAAGTAATCAAGTTTTTTCTCTAATAAGAGACTACAGTAATCCCACTAGGAAACAATTTTATTTTCACAACACTGGTGTACATCCTTGCAGAAGTAATTTGGCAAGTAATTAAACAAGTGATCATATTTACACTGTATAAAATACTGCTTTACATTTATCACTTGAAAATGAAGATTAAGAGAAGTTGATAGAAAAGAACACAGTGGTACTTCTTGGAATTGCATCATAATATCAAATCATAGTGATTGATAGACGTGATTTCATTTCCGTAAGTACCATCTTTCAGAGGCAATACTATCAGTATCTACATGAGACTTACAGACTTTAAGGAAAGAAGGGACCATCATGATCAACTAGTCTGACCTCCTGCACATTGCAGGCTATAGAACCTCATCCACTCACTACTGTAATAGACTCAAAACCTCTGTCTGAGGCTTGGTCTACACTACCACACTCCTGTTGATGAAAAGTTTCAGAAGGGTAGCTGTGATAGTCTGTATACAGCCAGAACAATGAGAGTCATGTAGCACTTTAAAGACTAACAAATTTCTGCAGGCATAAGCTTTTGTGGGCTGCAACCCACTTCCTCAGATGCATGAAATAGAAATCAGATAGGAGGTATATATATATATCTCCAAGGGTAAGAAACAGCAATGGGGAGGGTAGGTGTAAACAAAGTCCATTCAGTTAAAGTAGATGAGGCCTGTTCACAACCATTGATTAGAAGTTGAGAATGTGTGAACAGTGACAATTACTTCTTGTAATGAGATAACCATTCCAAGTCCCTATTTAGACGCAGTTTGATTGTGCCAAGTTTGCATAAGAGTTCCAACTCTACAGTTTCTCGCTGAAGTCTGTTTTTGAAGTTTTTTTGTATAAGTATAGCAACTTTCAAGTCAGCTACAGAGTGTCCTGGGAGATTGAAGTGCTCTCTGACTGGTTTATGAATGTTTTTTATGTCTGATTTGTGTCCATTTATTCTTTTGCATAGCGACAGTCCGGTTTCGCCAATGTACATGGCAGAGGGGCATGCTGGCACATGATGGCATATATTACATTAGTAGGTGTGCAGGTGAATGAGCTCCTCATGGTATGGCTGATGTGGTTAGGACCTGTGATGGTGTCACTAGAGTCGATGTGTGGGCAGAGTTGGCAATGGGGTTTGTTTCAGCGATAGGTTCCAGGGTTAGTGTTGTTATTGTATGGTGTACAGTTGCTGGTGACTATTTGCTTCAGGTTGGGGGCTGTCTATAAGCAAGGATAGGTCTGCCTCCCATGGCTTGAGCGAGTGAGGGATCATCTGCTAGGATAGGTTGTAGATCCTTAATGATGTGTTGGAGAGATTTTAGTTGGGGGCTGTAGGTGATGGCCAGTGGTATTTTGTTGTTTTCTTTGTTGGGGTTGTCCTGTAGTAGGTGACTTCTGGGTATCTGTCTGGCTCTGTCAATTTGTTTCTTCACCTCTCCAGGTGGGCATTGTAGTTTTAAGAATGTTTTATGGAGATCCTATAGGTGTTTGTCTCTGTCTGAGGGATCGGAGCAAATCCGGTTGTATCTTAGGGCTTGGCTGTAGACAATGGATCGTGTAACGTGTCCATGGTGGAAGCTGAAGGCATGAAGATATGTATTGAGGTCAGTTGGTTTTTGGTATAGGGTGGTATTAATGTGACTATCCTTTATTTGTATTGTAGTGTCCAGGAAGTGGATTTCTTGTGTGGACTGGTCCAGGCTGATGGTGGGGTGGAAATTATTGAAATCCCGGTGGAATTCGAGGGACCAGATGATGAAAATGTCATCTATGTAGTGTAGGTAAAGAAGAGGTGCTTGGGGACGAGTTTCGAGGAAGTGGTGTTCTAGGTCAGCCATAAAAATGTTGGCATACTGTGGGACTATGCGGGTGCCCATAGCTGTGCCACTGACTTGAAGGTATAGATTGCCTCCAAATCTGAAGTAGTTGTGGGTCAGGACAAAGTCACCAAGTTCAGCTACCAGGTGTGTCATATCATCATCAGGGAAAATGTTCCTGGCGGCTTGTAGTCCATCTTTGTGTGGAATGTTGGTGGAGAGAGCTTCTACATCCATAGTGGCTAGGATGTTGTTTTCTGGGAGATCACTGTTGGATTGTAGTTTTCTCAGGAAGTCAGTGGTATCACGAAGATAGCTAGGAGTGCTGGCGGCATAGGGCCTGAGAAGAGAGTCCACATAGCCTGACAGTCCTGCTGTGAGAAAGATTTTTGTGGGGAAAATCCACATTCAAAGTTTTCTTCATCAGGAAATTAATTTTCTCACAATAAATTTTGAAAATGTGGTAGAATAGTTGCCTGATACAACTGACAAATGCTTGCGGGGGAGGAGGTAAGAGTGTGGGAGAAACGCTCTCCACTTAATATTAAAGTAACATAGAGCTCTTTAACTGTTTTCCCAACTGGAAAAATCTGGAAAATAATAAGAAATTGTGGACTGTAGAGAACGACAGTTTCAAAACATTTAAAAAATACTAAAAAAATATAAAAAACTGTTTCTGATTTTAAGTTTTTTTAAAATGTTATTTAGTAAAATTTTTAGACAATGAAAATGTTGTTGAAAGTGAAGTTCTGAAAAACAGCTGAACAACCCCTATTAGCTGACAGTCCTTATTGGAAATTTTTTGATTCACTCTAGTCAGTAGTTAAATGCCCAGAGTTATATGTTTTGAAGACATATTTTAACACTGGCTCATTTCTTCTCACAACAACCAAACAAGGCAGAGCTGATTTTCTTTCTTTGTCCTCTTGGATTTCTACATTATTTCAGTTAGTTTCTCAGTCTTATACCAGTGCTGGAGAACCTCAGGGTAGGATCTAGGCTAAAGCTATTCCCCAGTCCTCTTAGAGGCCATCTGCCTGGTAAGCCCTTGCTGCAGGACCTGCCACAAGAGCCAACATGCTTCATGTAGCACTCCTCCTCAACTGAGCTCTTTCAATCTTGATAGCGGTCACATAACTGATTCTTAGACAGGTTTGATAATCTACCAGATTCAAACATCTGTTCTTAAAAGGGCTCTGCCTTAAAATAGGGTTGGTGGGGGCCTCTTGCCAATTAAATGGGAAGACCACCTCATTACAGTAGGTGTCAGTTCCGATGATCACATGATTTGGGTGTTTATTCAAAAAGCTTATTCATGTTTATCTGAACCTTTTAAAGTCCTCTCTCTCCTTTCTTTTTCAATCTACTTCTCATGCTTCAGCATCCCTCCCATCATCTTGAGACTGAGAAGCCTTTTTGAATTAAAAGAGTTTGCAAAGCACATGAACTGCTTTTTGGTATCTCAGAATTTGGGAAGTTCAGATCTGGATTTGAACTTTGCAACTTGTGCCCATCTCTACTTGTACATGGGGCTGGCACAAGTGCTTTTTCAATAAGTACCTAAATCATGTGATCATCAATAGGCCTAGGATGACTGAACCTATTTTTCTTCTCCAGTTTTCTGCCCTAGTTTTCCTTGCAGACAATATCCTCTAAATAGAGCATGAGTCCAACAACAGAGTTGAAATCAAACTTTCAAAGCCACAGTATTCCTTTGGGTTCAGAATCAGACAAAATAGGTTCAGTTATCCTACTCCTCACCAACCTCGATCCATTTTCCTTCTTAGACTCCATTTTTTCATTTACTTAATCCCTCACTCTAACTTTCAATAGCCTTCATACCCTCATCTAGTTCCCCTGACCTTCAATGCCTCTTCTCTGGCTCTTTGATAATTAAATAGCATCCTACATCACACTGGCTGTCTCTCAGGTTTGCCATGTTCTTAGATAAAGCAGCAAGCTGTAGCATGTCAGTCTCTCACATTGCAGAACTTTCCCTGTTTAGGGACAATCTAGAATTATATGCCTCAAACTTCGCCACAAAGCTAGGGAATCCCAAGAACTCATTAGATTTAATGAAAGCAGAGAGGAAGGCACAGATTATGGAGTCTGCCAAGATGCCAGAAGATGACATTGGAATAGAGAGGTGTAACCAGGAGAAACTAGTGTTTTTAGACATTTTCAAACAGGACAAAAAATAAAGTCAATTTTAATTTTCCCTCTAATATATAGGCACTTTCTCCCTTTCTTAAGAGAAACCATTTTTTAACTTCATGTATATTAGAAAGAGATGCCTTATTTGACAGCCCTGGATAATGAACTGTAAGTAAATTGTGAATGATAAATTTGACATGGTCAAGTATTCAAATGGAAGTGAACTAGAGAGCACATTTGCTTGTTAAATATTCCATATGCATTCAAGACAATTCACTCAGTTTGTTAACATCTAATCAGCAAACGTCTCAGAGAATGAAAGGAGCATAAATAAGGAACCAGATTTTGTTATGTGAGTGCCATAGGAGAGAAAGCACACCCAAGTAACAGTCAAAGGAGACATTTTTTTTTAGAGTCACATACAGCCAAAGATGGCAGTTTATTAAGTTTGCCCAAGTAAGTCAGTTTGTTTACCCAGTTTTGTTATGGGTATTCTTTATAGAAAAAAAAAAATCTTTGAACACAGCACCTTAGTTTTTGAAATCGTGAACACTTTCACTTGGTTATTTGTAACATAGAATGGAACAGGCCAATATAATCAGCAGACTTGAGTTTTAATTTATGTATAGCCAGGCTTGGTCTGGTTGCTTCTCTCTTAACGTTAGGAAAATGAGACTAATTAATAAAAGTGAGCATGGGGACAAAGGAGGTTGTCTTATGTGATTCCTGGATGTTGCAGGAATGTAGTCCATGGTTGTGTCTTCTTAAGGGCATAAATATACCTCTGTTAAATTGCATTTGCTTTAACCAATTTCTCTCTACAGTAACAGTAACTTAAATGTCTTTTTATCCTTATACTGTACATGCCATCAGGATTAATGCTTAAATTACAGTAGGCTACAAGTCAATATGTGTACGACATTATATATGGGACATTAGCGTACGTCTAAAACCTAACTCTATTTTCTGCTCATTAGAGGAAGATTAATTTCTTTAGAAAACATTTTTATAGCAAAAGCTTGCAAATATCTAAAAATATTTTACTATATTTTCTCCCCCACTCCTTTTTACTGTCCCATTTGATTCATCTGGCACAATCATTTTAGTGGAAAAAAAAGCAGAGGGAAAATGTGTTTAGCCATTAGGGCTGCTGAAACATTATGGGGCATACATTTAGAATCAAAACAGAGTTTTTGGGGCTTAAGGTCTGCTTATTGCAGGCTAATGATAAATACAGTTTATTGATGACAGACTCTCTTGGATCAGACTGGCTTCAGCATGCCAGGATTTAGGACCTTTTCTGGGTTAAGAAGGGCAATCTCCTCCTTTCTCACTCAGTATTCCCTCCTTTGACATCCAGGGGCAGTTGGCCCTCTCTCCCATGGCAACATTTTAGGGGGAAAGAGAAAACAGGCCAGCTAGATCCACCATAACTCTTACAAAGATTTTAAGGAGTTGAGCATACTGCCCTCCAGCCTTCAAAGTCAAAGAACTAAGAACATGTCTCACTGCTGCTTCCTCTTCAGGACTTTAGGATGCAGTTTTCTACAAAGTGTTTTTTCCTAGCAACTGGGAGGGAAAGAAGCAAAGATCTAAGTGGGAGCTCATTTTAATAATACATAGTAATTTACATTCTTTACATTTTTTATTAAAGTAGTCTAAGAATAAGTCCTGATTATCATGTGTGGCTAAGCTTGGAGTATGAGCAAATAGAGGGTCGACAAAGGTACCTTACTTCATCTCCACTATTCTAGGGTACTAGCCAGTAGACAGTTCAGCTTCTGGTGTAAGTTAGAGTAGCCTCAAGCCTGCCTTAAATTTTGCCCAGCTGCTTATGGCCTCAAGAGGCCATTATTGCAGCCAGAAATAGCTAGGAGTGCAGTAGGATTCCAACTATACCTTCTTTAACTAGCCATGTTCTCTACATGCTCCCATGGCAGGGCTGAGAGTGAGGATGGAAAAGAGCTTCTATGGCACGAAGGGACTCCCCTTATGCTGGAAAAATTCCTTGATGACCAGATCCTCACCAGGTATATGGCCTCTTTATGCTAGCTCTGCCATCATAAAGGACCTGTAATGTGACAAAGAGTCCAGTCCAGTGTCTGCAAGTAATTTGTTACTGTCTTGCTTAACAAAACAAAACAAAAGCCACACACTTATGGACAACTATAGGTGCTAACTGCTGAAATGCACACATTTAGGTACAGATTCAGATCTGAGACCACACAGGACCCTAGGGATTAAAGCTAAGGTTTTATCATCATCTTTTGTCGTGATACTCTATTGAAATTCTAGAGAGTAGTACGGGAAATGGGTGAACATATTTGGCACCCCCTGGTTTTCATGGCCACATTTTTTAATCAATTGAAATGTTCTCAAAAAGCTTTCTTTGAGAATGCTGGCTAAGAAATTAGAGTAATCCATTCTTAAGGACACAAGGCCATGGGAAAGGAGAACAAGAGTCAAGAGAATTTGCTTCTCAGGTTGTAAGAGGGGAGAATTTTAATGGGACTTAAATAAGGACTGTCACATTCCTAACATGTTTTTGTCAGTGATCTCCATTTATATTTATTGGATGAAGAATCTACCTCCAGTTCCATAAATTCTTGGCTAACAAAGAAATGCTTAATTTTATTAGAATTAGAGAGGGCAGGATTTGTGTCACTTACTGTTGGGGACATATAGTTATTTGAATGAGAGGACCTCTGCACCGCCTCTCTGACCAGTTGTAAGTGGCAAAAGGATCATCCTTCTCCTGGCACCAAACCAGACATTTTCAAATGACATTGTACATATATATACACAAGCATGGCACATGTTGCCTAGTTCAACACTATGGGGTCAGTTCTCTGGGTTGAATGGAAATGGGGGCCGTGGAGATTGTTGCATATGCCCTCATACAACAATCTGACAGAAGATGTTGTTCCTGTGCAGCTCTTCTGTTTATATCACCAGGGTGTGGCACCTCCAGGATTTCACACAAGTGGAGGTTGGGGGTAGAAGAGCTCTACATTCTGCTAATCACCAAAATATGCCCTCCTCCATCCCCTTATAACAGGTGGGGCTGGTGTGGTATGAGGTAGTTTTAGCAGACTGGGGGATCTGGCCCAATAACTTTTGTCTGTAGGTTTATGTGAAATATTGCACTGTAAAATGTTATCGGCTCTCTCAGCAAAGGATGAAAATCCTGGGAGTACAAACAAACCCCTGTATTATCCAGAGGGTATTCCCATAAAAAGGTCTCCCTCTCTAGTCTACCATTTTAAAAGTTCATTAAAATCAGCTTATATTAAATCGGTCCATATAAATTACTGTCATAACAAATATTAACTGTAATATTTTGAAAGGCTTCCCCCCCCCAAGTCAAAAGCTAAAATACATTGTTTCAAAAAGAATCAGAGTGGTAGTGTTGGGAGTTCTTGTGCCCCTTCCTAATATTCATTTGCCAGGAAAGGCAGAGAAGCAATTATATTAACCAACAAAACTAATCAGAAAGATATTTGTTTAAGGAGTTAAAGCTGAAGAACTTCTGAATTTCTACACTGCAAGTAAGGAGTTAACCCTTATGATGAAGCAAACATTTCCAAGGTTGTATTGTTTCCTTCAGTTTAGCATCATATACCATTTTAAAGCTGAATCAGCTCTTGCCTTCAGCAAATTTAAAGTTTAACATATAATTGGGGCTTTGGAAGAGTAGACTTAAAGGTAACTGAACTCTAATAAATACCACTATTTCTGAAACATATCAAGAATCAGTCTTCAGAAGCAAAAAAAAAGTTATGTTTGTGGCAATGTGTACAATACTGTCTACCATATTAAAGATTTAAGAACTAACAAGTCTCAATAGAAAGAGAAACCTAAAAAAAAAAAATTTAACTTTTGTGTATAGAGAGAATGCTGAAGGCAACATTTCCAAACCAGCCAATCAATTTCTGCCAACATGACATTACAGCCATGCAAGGTTGTTGATTAAGCCATTGGGAACAAGAGAAATGCTGTAGCAAAAAATATAACCGCACAAAGGAGCTAATTTAATAACAATTTGAGCAGTGTCTCATTGTAAAGAGACAATGCCGACTTGACAGAAGCATACAGGGAGTTTATCTGGGGTTAGTGAAATGCCATTTGAGAAAGCCAAGATGTCATGTAAGTGACAACTATGAAAGTCAGCTTACTGAAGTATTTCAGGGAATGAAGAAATGATGTACAATTGGGAAAGAACATTGTTATAACAGAAAAAAATATAATCCAAACTCTCAATTTCTGGATAGTGTCAGCTAACCTATGATCCATAAACCATGAGGACGGTAGAAACATACCCCCTGAATTAGCCACTCTCAGAGGGTAGTAAAATTTCTTTGAACGTGATCTAATTGACTTGTCAAATTTGGTGCTAGAATCTTTGCAGAACAATGGGTTTAGAGGAAGCAGACCCCAGTAAAGGTACAAGATAAGTTTCTGAAAGAATATTCCTTTTTGGTGAATTATGAGATCTAAGCCTGGAATAAACTGGGGAAAAACCACTAATGCAGAAAAGAACATGTTATTCAAGCTGATAAATGCTGAAGATGAATGATGACATTTGAGTAGATCAAGGATATTTTATTGTTACTCAAAACTCCTTCTTCTGGACTTTTTCCCTGGCACTATTCATTTATCCTCACTTTAAGAAGCTTTATTTCTAAAAGTATTGTGAGATACTTAAATTAGAAATAGCATTGTCAGCATCTCCTTTGCCATGATAGGTGTACCCATGGAGAGAGAAAAAGTGTTGGAAAGATACAATGGTATTATTTTTAAAAGATTTATTTTTGTGTAGTGTAATCAGTGCTGCATACAGTTTTGAAGGCCCTGGTGTATTGGTATCTAATAACTGGCAGCCATTGTTTCTTGAAGAGCATCAGCGAGAATGGGTAACATGAGTTGATCCTCTTTCGTCCTAAACTGATACCTATTAAATGAAGGGCAAAAATGCATGCAAATTTGTGGGTGCTATTGACACATAGGTATGTCAGATGTCTCTCAGCAAACAGAATTATGTATGATCTGAATATTAAGAGATCCCAATTCTCCTTTCACTAATGTTTGATCTACACTTAAGTTAGGTTGATGTAGCTACATTGACACAAGAATGCTTCTGTCAAGACGGCAGACTTCATTCAAGGAGGCTGTGTTCCTACACCCCTTCTGTCAATTCAGCATGCATCTACACTGCAGTGTTATGATGGCATAACTCTGTTGACAAAGCTGTGCCGGTATAGTCTCACTAGTGATGACACAGCTGTAGCATAGACATAAGCGCAAGTGTAGACAAGCCTATGCCAGCAAAACTTTGTTGATCAGAGGGTTTTCACACCCCTGAGTGAGAAAAGATTTGCCGATACAAGCGCAAGTATAGACAAGCCCAATAGCCATACACCAATGTCAATCTGAAATAACTCCGCTGGTATCAGTAGAGTTAATATGGCATAAATGATGAGACAATCAAACCCTAACATATTTAAGAAACCCAAGTAATCTTTGCAACACATAGGCCAATTGATTTACTTATATTGAAGACTAAGAGGAAGAACTACTAGAGAGATGCCACATGAGAATGTCATTTCCTGTTTTTTCTTCAGTACATTTGTCCTCAGCTTTTGAGACTACACTAAGGCTAACCTGCTTTTTCAATCATAATTTGGGCGGGCGGGAGGGGGGGGGGGGAAGGCTTTTCCAGGTTTACTGTTTTACTAAAAGTTTCATTCCTCCACCCCCTGCAATTTTTCCCCATACAAAATTCACTGGAATCAATAGGACTTGAGAAGATCATCTATAGCATCAGGTCTTCAATTGCTGCTAGTAACATCAGTGCTTCAGCAGCAAATCCAAATACAAATGAGAGTAGATAGTGTCCCTGCGTCCTTCAAATACCCATTTGCATTGTTCCCATACTTACTCATGCTACACACCACATTGAGTTTTGGGGTGATCTGCATTAGATCCAGGTGAGCAATTTGTAATGAGTAATTTTGCTGTTCATAAAATTGTCCACAAACAGACTGTACATTTCTCGTGTGTTTGAAGTTGCCAACCTTCTTCAGAAAATTCTTGATCTGCAGAATTCCAATGAACAGTTCAGTATGAACATTCAAAATTCACAGGGTGTTGATTAGTTATATAAATGTCATTAAATTGTGTGTGTTCCCTGGTTTGATATTTCAAGCAAAAAGCAGAATGGATTAGCAATTCAATACTTTGGTATCAAATTTGAAATTGATACTGTTGCTTGGTTACCAATTCAGAATTCGCTTTCTGTAAATATTTACAATAGCAAATGTCTGTCTACAGTACTTATGGAAAGTGTACACATCTGGGCTGTGAACACAGTAGAAGCAAGCTGTTTTCGTTCACACATTCAAATAAATATTTCTGAAGTTTTTTGGTCTTGCTTAGCAGCATTCACCAATCTCATCCTCAGTTGAAATTATTATATGTATTTCAAAGCTTTAACTGCCTAATCTTAGAGAGTGGTTGAAATATATCTTTTATGTTTTAAAAACAAGAGAGGGAGTAAGAAGATAAAATAGTAAAAACTATATGAATGAATATAAACATGCCAACAGATAAAGCCCAATCGCTTTTAATTCACATCCATCTCATGAAAAGGCAGTGTATTTTTCGTACAGGCATTCCATATTTTTCTAACAGATTCACCTTGCAGAACAGGTAGAATATTGTGTTTCTGTATTGTAAATTACAATATATCCAAATAGGGAAAAGATCAAAAACCAATTCATGTTTAGTATATACATCAAAACAAAGATCTCACTAAATTCCTGTTCTGACATACTATATGTTTAAAAAGTTATCGGAGTATGACCATCAATTTATTTCAGCTTTTTGAGTAATTAAGCCTGCCACTCTTGGATTGGGTTCAGAAAAAAATGTTTATTCATTTTCCTGATGCATGCATTTCACTTGGAGTGCGTTTTAATATTGTGTTTGTCAGAACCAAGAACAAGTCTAAAGAACTTCAGATGACTTGTTTATTTATAAATTAAAAATGCATTTAGTATATTTTAATAGCAAAGGGAAACTGCCCAGTCGGTCTGTAAGTAATATCTCTCTTAGAGAGAAAGCCCTTGTGTTAATCAGGTATACATTTCATAGGTCCAAATCCTTACTTTATTATAGGTCTTAAGACCCTGGACTAAACCTCAAGAGATTTATGTTCTATTGTCAGCTCTGCCACAGACTTCCTGCATGAGGTTGGAGAAATCACTTCATCTGCCAGGCTGTCCTTTCACTGATTTGAAACCACTTACATGAGCAACCAGCAGAATTCAGCCCCGCCACATTAAATAATAAGAAGTACTGTTTCGCTTGCTATGTCCTCTCTTGATAGAAAAGGGGTCAAGAGGGGGACTCTGAAAATGATGGAAACAGGGCACCAAAACAAATCTAGTTTTCCTATAACATTTAATAATTTTTCCTCCGTTTTCTCTCCCTATAGAGTTAAGATTATTACACTGACTTTGGTGTGTTTCCGTGGGGGTGCAGGAGTCCATCAGCATGTCAGAAATTGCAGAACCAGGCATTAGTTGTTTCTGGATTTTGCATTTGAAGCATGCATAAAAGAATTTTTCCTAAGGTTCCTAGGAAAGAGAAATCAAAGCCAATTTCCTCAAAAATGGAAGCTTTGCACTGCTTTTTCAGTAAGGCTATTTCCATGCTCAATTTTAGCTTTTGACCATAAGCACTTTCATCTGTTCAGCTATTCCGAAAAAGTTGCACAGTTTTTCCTTTTGTAATGGGGAATATACTTTTTCTATTTTTGCTGAAATGCTGTAACATTAAAAAAAAAAAAAAAAAAAAAAAGATTGCATTTGGGCAGAAACCAAACCTAGAAAGTTTCTGCAAGCTACAACTTAGAACACAAATTATAATGGAAGCTGTCAAGTAACTTTTAATATTGCAGACTGAGAGTCAGAATCTTGCCGATATGAAATGCAACATGTCTCTCTTTTGTTTCTCTAGAATCTTCTCCTTACCATCTGTTCACTTTTCTAGTGCTTAACTTTTAGATGCTTTAAAAAAAAAAATCACAAAACATAACCATGGTCCACAAAGCCACATTAGGTGCCTAAGGTCTCTATATATTGAATGGGGAGAAATAGGCAGATAAGAATGTGATCCACAAAACCCAGAACACAAGGCAGCTCCCTGCCTAAGCTAGTCAAGGGTAGATGTCGATGTGCTAAGCCCTGCCCCATTTGCCCAAGACAGGCACTTAAGTCCAGACTGCAAGGTGGTGTCTAGCTCTTCTAGCAGTCCACAAATAGGTGCCTAAGCTAGGAGAGGGATTCCTATAATTATATTGTATTTAGAGTCACCTACTTTCCAATTTGTTACATGGGGGTTTCTCCTGCTCTCATAGTGGGCCACTAACAGTATATATTCCCATGGGGGAAAGAGTCTGCAGCTCACCTAGAAGGTCTGATCCCATCAGACACTAGGCCTATCTTCTTCTCTATACTGCAGAAGGGTATTCCATTCTATACTCAGCCACAGCAAGGTAATAGATCTTGTCCAGAAGCTTCTAGTTTCATCTTACTATTGGTATAAACATAGAACTTGTATGAAGTTTGCTCACTGCACCAAACCCCTAACAACAACAGGAATTCTGGGGTGAGATCCTTACCCCCACCTTGACCCCTTTACACTGTATGAGAGGGCTGAAGCAGCAAAAAGGAGCTCAAATACCCACATCCAGTGAGAGGAGAATTCCTCTGGCATAGGCACTGTGCCATAAGGTTGTTTTCAGAGGACGCCTTCACAAACCCTGGAATGGGGACATGCTGGAGTGGAGGACGTGGTGTGTGTCAGGGCCTGGGCCACCACACTTTTGAGATTCTAGACAGTTCTTTCATCTGTAGGGCTTCTAGGGGGCTGTTGTAATTTAAACAGGCCCTCACAGGGCTACCTAAGTCATCCCAAGGGCTTCACTAACCTCCAGAGCAGCCCAGGATCAGTAAGGTGAGAAGGTGACTTAAAATCACCTTAACTCCCCCCTTCACTAGGGCTACAAGTTCTGCTTTCTCATCCTTGGTCTCCACTCTCTTTACTAATTGGTCAGATCAGCCACTACTGGCAGTGATCAAAACTGTCTGGTAACTGTGTCTCCAGCAAACGTACCCTTTACAGGCAATTTGGGCCCATGCAGGGAACTTACTACCCAGTTTCTTCCATAACTCAGGTCTCTATTGTGGCAATTCTTGTGCTGAGCAAGGGAAAGAATTTTATTTCAGATATATTTTTGCAATACATTTGATTTCTCTTGTCCAAATTTTGTGTGCCCAAACTTTGGGTATATCCGAATTTCCACTGTATTTATGTAATGGACAGAAACAAGTTCTCTGTCTAGCTATACTTCATGATTCACAAAGGCCTATCTGAAACTGATACATTTCTTCCAAATCCCAATTAGTTACTGGAAGCCAGTTCTGTCATATTTGCATAACTGGCCATGTCTTAAGGGGAGGATACTAGGATACATTGAGAAACTGGTTTAAAAACCTACCTGGACAGTGCACAACACTAGTTTCGCCTTGTCTTCCCCTGCAGCTAAACTGTACTCAGTACTGGTTCATCTGCACCTTTCACTGATGCTGGTTGTCAGCAAAGGACATTTTTGGAAGTGCAGACAAGCCTTAAAAACAGAAAGCTGCCACATATTGGACACAGCAAGTTACCATTCACTTTAGAGAAGGAAACATGCTGCTGCTTCAAGATGCAGGGACGAGGCCCAGCTGCTACCACCTGTTCTGAGATTTAGGTCTGAACAAACTTGATCTTAAAGAAAAATTCAGCTGAATCCACAAAGTTTCTTAGTGAAGCGACCTACAGGACAAAAAGGTGCATCTCTGCATTGGTAGGAAGATAGTTTGGATAGTCTTCCCCATCTCTAATTTCTATATTACTGACACTATTCACTGTACATATTTCCAACTGAAAACCAGAAATTCTCCTTTGTTTGTTCAAAGCAGGCTCTACTTTCATTTGAAAGGACTGTGAGCCTTGGCAAGTCATTGAAAATAATCTGAGTCTGCAGTTTTTAACAAAGGCCCAAACTAGGTGATATTGTCTTGGGTTTCATTGAATTTTGCACAGCCTTAGCAAATATGTATTGTTTAAAAGTAAATGCAAGGACATATGTAGTTTCATGGCTTCTAACATCTCTGCAAAGAAAACATTTGGTCTTCTTCCTAGTGTACAGTAACTATGGTTTTATCTTTGTTGGGTTGAAGGCACCAAAATGATTCATGAACAGTACCATAGGTGCCTCTCGTAATCTCATTCCTGTCTCTGGTATAGCTAACACCACAAGACTAGATAGCGGCATAAAGTCTCAGTCCATAGTAAGGATTGGAGACAGACCTGCACCCCCCAGAGCATGTATCTTGGAGCACCCCAAATGTGATGGGGTAAATGAAATCAGCCACACCTGTTCTAGGGGTGTATTTGGTCCCCACACACCTGGACAGCTCAGCTGGCTGACACATGGGGGACTGTAGCCATGGCTTTGCCTTCTCCCTGCCCTCTTCTATGGTGAGTTGCTCTCAGGGGCTGCAGTTCCAGGCAGGCACACAACACACTCAAGGGTTCTTATTTTCTCATTACTTGACTAAGTACACCCACAGTCTAACCTACAACATCCAATGGAATTTACAAAAGCCCTTTATGTATTAACCTTTTAGTTATGTTTGAATGTCTACACAGTCCTGTCCAAATCTCTCACTGTCTGTAAAAACTGTAAAAAAGGAAGAGTAGAAATATTTATCAAATTTACAACAGCAATAAAAACAGTATTGTTAACTTCTGTTACATGCAGGTACCAGGCATTGTATTTTGTTTTTGTTACCCTGGTCTTTTGTAAAATGTCACTACTGCCACTTTTCCAAAATGTGGAATTAATAAGGCAAATAGTTTTTAAGGAGCGCTATTTTGCAGGCAAATACAATGGTGATGTGCGCAGAGGCTGACCACCCAAGAGTCTATGGCTGTGGTGTTGTAACATCCTTACTGGAATCACTGACAAGCATAGGCAGGATTACAAGGAATACATTAATTTAAACCCAGATGAACAGCTTGTCTTTTTGTGAGAATTGTGAAATGAATTTCAGTCACACATGGAATTTCTTCTACGTGTGGCCTTGACAACTCCTGGACCACCTTCTGTTGGTGAGAAAAACAGGCTTTTGAGCTTACACAGAGCTCTTCTTCAGATCAGCTTTCTGGATACCATGATCAGCTTCAACAGTGGAGCACTACAGACAACTATATATAAGAAACCCACAGACCACCACACTCACCTTCAGAGATCCAGTAACCATGCCAAACACACCAAGAAATCTGTTGTCTACAGCCAGGCCCTCAGATACCACAGAATATGCTCCAAGGAGAAAGTCTGGGAAACCACCTTCACCAAACAAGGACACTCCACCAGAAAGTACATCACATCATGGAACAGATCATCCAAATACTAGAGAACCTGCTTCAGTAAAGAAATAAAACCTCCTCTGATCACACACCTTTCATTGTCACCCTATCATACCACATGGGAACCATACAGGGTATCAAACAAAGAAAAAACATACTGGATGGAGACCACATCCTGAAAAGATTCAATGCAGGGAGCTCTGATATTGCTCCTCACTTCTCCCCTCCCCCCCCCCCAGATCTGGGGGGAGGGCGGGGAGGAGCAGCATTTGAGCAGGAAGGGAGCAGCAGTACCAGCTGCTCTGTGCATGCAGGTCAGTTTCCACAAGTGGTCACAGGAGGGGTGGTGTGGGAGTTAGGGGCGAAGGAGGAATAAGGAACCTGCATGGGCCAGGGGCAAAGAGGGAAGTGCCCACAGAGGCAAGGGGATGCACTCAGAGGCTTGCTGCGTGAAAGGGGTCACCAATACAAAAAATTTTGAGAACTGCTGGATCTTGGACAGAATAGAGATACTGGATTATATGGTTTAGGCTTATTACTATGATCTATAAACCACTAACACCCTTTTTTGTCCTATGACTACAGGGTGTTAACAGGCCACTTCACCTTGAATAATCCCTTAGAAGATGTGTTAACTACTTCTGCTAAACAATCTATTCCACTTTGTATTTAGCTGTGACACTCCGAGTATGTTTCCCAGACCTGAAGAACAGCTCTGTGTAAACTCAAAAGCCTGTCTCTCTCACCAACAGAAGTTGGTCCAATAAAAGATATTACCACTTGTTGACTGTTCTATTACTAGAAATGGTTTTAAAAGCTTTAGCTTTTGATGCTTGTGCTTAACAGATAGCATTAATGGTGTATTGTAATTCTGCATAAACAGCACTAATTTTATAAGATTGTTAATGCATTAAAAATTAATAAATAGAGTAAGGTCATTCTGAAGGTTGTTCTTAAGTAGGCAGAAGAGAACACATTGCTTGCCAAAACTGTTGTTTTTGAAAAAGATAAAAGAGAATAATCTGCTAGACTACAAGTGAGTCTCAGAGAGACTATACAGATCTGAACCATCATGAACTTAGGCTGGATACTTGAGGACCTCCTGATTTAAAATAATATTGCCATGTCGTATCCAAAGACTAGTGGATCATTTCCCTCTTTCAAAGCAAAGGCTGGCTATCCTGTTGAACAGCAACAGCAGGTCAATATTACACTGTGCATCAAAAAAGCAATTATTTTGTCTTGTTTTAGAACATGGATACGTCCTAGCATTTTAATGTGTACTAAAGCCCCACAGCTCAACTTTATAAGATTCCGAATAGTATGAAAAAGGAGAATGTGTAAGACTACCACAACATAGGGGTGTAGGAATAATAAACTTCCCAAATACAGAGAATATTGCTTACAGCAGGAAATCTCAAATTGACTGCAATGACTGGAACTTTACTGGTTCTTCCTGGTCTGGTCCTCACATACTATTTCCTACCTTCCCGCCCTAAGCAAGTACAACAGCAGAAACACAACATGCCCTTCCCTCAAACAGAATCTACCTTTTACAGCAACACCCACTGGACTGAATACATACCCTCACTTTTAAATATACTTAGTAAGTTGATTTGTGCTTTAGTAAGTTAAGCACAGAGCCAGGAGTCTGGACACCCATCCCAAGTAGTCTAGCTAAAAAAATGTTCTTCATCTTTGATGACAGCTGTGCGTCATATTGAGCAACTAACTTGAACTCTTAGTGACCCAATTACCTTGTCTGTACTCTGTGGCAATGTTTTACTCACCTTTATTAAGTGGTTTTAGATCTAAGGACAGGGAGAGGTAGATGCTGCATGTGTGCAAAATACTACTAGCAGTTATTTTTCTGAGTCAGACTCTAAAGTACAGCAGGGAGATCTCTTTCAAATAGTGTCTATGCCTCATGTACTGAGTCTATGTTCCTCAAACATTTTTGTTGGCTAGAAGATAGCTCTAATGTGCCCTAACTAAAACCAAAAAAGCAGGGCCACCTATGACTGTGTGGCTGCAGGACTTGTGACAAATCACTGCCTGGGCCCAGGAGGGACAAACCAACTGAGGTTTATTGAGGGCACTCATCTCTTTCAGGAGTAGGTATCAACTGGAGTAGTCCCCTTCAGACCATAATCAGGCCCCAGTTAGAACAGACAACAATACCCTGGGTAACAAAGTAAGCACAATAGTCCTGCACCAGGCCTACCCTTCCCTCAAGGAGGTTCCAGCATCTAGGAGTCTTTGGCTGGGTCCTGGCCCCAGCCAGGCCTTCCTTCACAAAAGCACAAGAGACCTGCTTTACCTCCCAGACTCCTCTCACATGAGCTGGCTCTCTCCTTTTAAATGCCCCCTTCCAAACCTGACCGCTCTCACACAAGTGGAGTGGGGCTGACTAAAACCACAGTATCTCATTAACCTTTCCCTGGCCAGTATCAGGTTTGTACACCCAATCACCTGCCTAACACTTCATCGTATTTTAAATTGGTGTTTAGATTTTATATTAAACCAGTTATTTGAACCTGGATTATAAAATTAACTCCATGTTAGGACAGTCATCTGCATGAGTGGCATCAACTGTAGGCCAAAGTTAAACCTAAACACCCTAATACACCTGCAGAAAACATAATGCCTGTAAGGTAAATACAATGCCATTAACTAATCACTGCCCCCCCCCCCCCACACACACACGTCTTATTGTATGAACCTATTTGACAGAATTTTATGGAGGACTGTCTTGCTCCTCTTGTGAGAGCAAGGTAGAAAAAGAAAACCACAGATCAAACAGTTGTACATAACAGTCAATTGTTTTTTTAAAACATCCTCCACACAGTAAATCTCAACTCTTTTCCTGGAAACATGTGTACATACATGCACTTCACAGCTTCTGGTTTAAAAGGAACTTCAAATTTCCATGATAAATAATGTCCCTCTAATTTATTCAGCACATATATGACTGTATCAGAATGAGTATTGGTGATACAACTTGGTTCAATGACAGATTAAACTTTTATCAAGACAAGGTAATGAATGTGCAGTTGATAGGAATCAATTATATTCTGTCTTACAAGAAAAGAAATGTACTGTATAACTACAAAATAAGTCAGATAGTCAATATAATTACCATACCTATGTATTCTTACCTGTGCTTTTATCATTCTCAACATATTTAAGCATAGATATTTAGTAGCTGGAACGTCTAAAATATACCCTTAAAAATCACTTTTGCAGTAATCATTTCTAGTCTAAGTACCAACTGTTATGAAAGTATGTAGTGGCAGTGTAGTGGCAACTAAATTTAACAAAATTCATTTCAGTGTCAACTGCATACGTTTTTCCCCAGAAACTTACATAAACATTTTCTAATAAACTTGTGATGATTAGAGGCAAATTCTGCTTTTAATACACCTCTGAAGCAACCTATACCTATATTCAACATTTACAGCAGAGTAGAGCTTGTCAGTGCAAAAATATGCTTTAGATTAGCCAAAAAATAAGTCCAATAGCAGTTACCTCATTAACATATGTTTAAATTTAAATTCCCATTTCATGTAGCAAGCAATAGTTCATTGTTGGTTCCTGTTAGTGTTTGTTGACAAGTACAGGCTTTGTTTACATGAAAATGAATATTAGCAAAGTTGGAGAGTATTTTTAGCTGTCTTTTAATTGTATTCAACAGCTTTTTTAAAAAAGGAAAAAGTTACAGTTATGGGATGAGCAAGCCCTCTGCACGCCATCAGCAAATGTAGCCTACAGGACCAACCCATTGTTGCATGGACTCCCATTGGTCAACAGGTCACAGACTAAGCACTAAGTATTGAGCCTTGGAAGCCTATTGTCTATTTCCCCCAAGTTCCTTAATTTGTTCAATTGAAATTTTTTTTTATTATAACCTTAATTATAATCCTCTGATACTACATTAGCTTTGTTGAATTGTCTCATATGTTGGGTGACTAGGTTCTTGTTTAATCATGGAGAGAACACTTAGTGAATGAGGCTTAGGAAATGATTACATCCTGGGTGAGAGGGCTGAGTGAATGAGGTCATGGAGACCTGGAGACATCCCCCCCTCTCCCCATTCTTCCTTGCAGGGCTATTGTGACCCTGCAGTAATATGGTATTCTGGAACATGTAGCAGGTAATATTTCTAAAGCCTTAAAACATTAAGATTGAGGTGCTGATATAGTTTTTCCCCAAACCCCACCCCACTTACAATGAACAAACATATAAGAAGAAATAAAAGCAGATTGGCTGATATTGTTCAAGATGCTGGAAGGACGTTTGTTTTTTCTTTTGAGGTTACCGACATTGCCCCATCTTAGAAAAGATATACTGGAATTGGAAAAGGTACAGAAAAGGGCAACTAAAATGATTAAGGGTGTGGAAGAGCTTCCATATGAGGAGAGATTAATAAGACTGGGACTTTTCAGCTTGGAAAAAAGACAACTAAGGGGGGATCCGATAGAGGTCTATACAATCATGACTGATGTGGAGAAAGTGTTATTTACTCCTTCTCCTAACACACAAACTAGGGGTCAGCAGGTTTCAAACGAACAAAAGGAAGTATTTATTCACACAATGCACAGTCAACCTGTGGCACTCCTTGCCAGAGGATGTTGTGAAGGCCAAGACTATAACAGGGTTCAAAAAAGAACTAGATAAGTTCATGGAGAATAGGTCCATCAATGACTACTAGCCAGGATAGGCACGGATTGCTGTTTGCCAGAGGCTGGGAATAGCCAACAGGATAGATCACTTGATGATTACTTGTTCTATTCATTCTCTCTGAAGCACCTGGCATTGGCCACTGTCAGGAGACAGGATACTGGGCTGGATGGACCTTGGTCTGACCCAGTATGGATGGATTTTGGTCTGACCCCATACGGCCATTCTTATGTTCTTAAGTCTGTTATCCCAAAACATGCAAGCATTTAAACAAAAAAGAAAAACCCCAACATACTTCAGATTCCAAGTTAACATAGTAAGGACCCAGTCTTGCACTCCCTATGTATGTCAGTAGAAATTCTCTCTGAGTAGGAATACAAGTGTGGCTTGTATCTCACACATATAAAAAGATTCAGTGTTTGTTACTACCATAGATGCATGGCAGTATCCAACTCCACCGCCTGGCTTGCAAAAATCACCTGGCATACATCTTCATATCTGACCATAGGAAGGATTATGAGGGTTCTGGGAGGGCTTCCATAGCAAAGAGCTAAGTACATTTCACACCAGTTACAAGACTCAGATCTGGGGTCTGTTGTAATAATTCGGCCTACAAATTCATCCTAATTGAGAGCTCAACTGCAAAAATCATGGGAACGTTCATAAGATGTCACAATAGATATAAACAACAAAATTTAATGAAAAAAGATGCAAATCAAGACAGAAAGAGTGTATTAATTTAAACAGAACGGGTTTTTACTAATACCTCTCAAGGAATGTGTTAAAATAATGATTAGTAGACCAGACACGTAAAGGACCAGAAATCAATTAACCAAAATTGCTGTGTCAGAAATTATGCCTATTTGTGGACAAAATAATGAGAGGATGGACTATTCTGCCCAGCATTCTCTTTTGGGGTTCTTAAAAAATGATTTTTGGGAAAAATTAAGAAAAGCAACAGCGGTCTTTCAATAACTGCTGCAATGAGCTTTATCATTATGGCTACCACCCCCACGATCTCCTAGCACCCATGTATCCACTGTAACTTTACTGGGCTTTCATCCCAAGAGATGTGCTCACCAGACTGAGCTGGCCTAAGAAAAGGATCCAGATGACATCACCACCTCTACTGGCTATAGCTGCATGCCAACAACTATCTGGAACATGAGATTTCATCCCTGCCCCCCAATATGTGTCCTTTTTCTTCCCTCCCTTATTTCTTCTTTCCTATCCTTCTCCTTAATAAGAGTCTGGTTGGGCCATGTATTTTCTAGCAGTGAGGTTGCAAGTCAAAGGGCAACACCAGGGAGAGAAAGAGTATTTTCTATATTTGCTATTCTTCTTTCTCCCTTTTTGTGTGAGTTTGTCTTTTGTCTTCATATGAAGTGGGATCAGACTTTAACAACTGCAATAACAACAGCTCCAGCCAAAATCAAGTAACGTCTTCGCTGTTTCCTTAAAAGAATGGTTATCATTATCTATACCATCTAAGAGACTGCCAAAGCAAAGGCTTTTTTCCCCTCTAAAAACTCTCTCCAGCTGAAGGGAAAAGGAACAAAGGATGCTGTTAAAATGAAAGCCTTACTTAATACTTCACATTCAAATGCTTCAACTGTTTTTCCTATATCTTTAATCAAACCGAATGGTGTATTTGCCATGGTACTAAGTAGGCAAAGCTATGTATACCAAACTTCAAACCTCATTTAAAACTGTTTAATGTTGGAAAGTTACAGAGTTACTTTAACACCTTTGATTCCTGAGGCCTATTTATGCCATCCAAATGAATACAACAGCCCGCAGTGCTAGTTCCCTGTGATCGGGAAACAAAAGCTTTTATTTGGAAAAAACAAAAACTTAAGTTCATTTCCCCTCCCCCCACTTTAAAGAGTCCCAGTCTATCTCTCTCACTCACCAAATGGTCAAACAATCCATTGACTGGGCCTTTCCTTCCCCATAGAATGCTCATCCAACTAACTGCTCACAGGTCTCACTTCCGTAGGATCCTGTTCCAATCAGGTTTAGGAGAAAGAGCTCCCTCTGCAAATGACTCTCTGTAAAAGTCTGTCCCCAGGTGTGGTATATTCAGTTGGGTCATGCTTTGGGCCCAGGGAGTGGGAACCCAGATTGTCTCCGTTCCCTGCTGCAGCAGCTCTGGTAGGTCCCAGGTGTTCCCATTACAGCATCTGCTGATGGTGTTGCAAATGTTTTGACCATAGCAGTATGAGACAGGATTAGGAATTTTAATTTACTAAATTATTGCTCTAGTAAACTATCAAAGTTTTCCTGAGGAAGGTAAGCAAGAAATGGAAGAGGGTGGGTTTTTAACAGTTTATATCTCATAAAAACTGAATGGAATTTCATGGGACGAAGAAAAGGCATTTCCCTACCCTAAAGTTATCTTCCCTGTTGAATGTCAAGGCCTTATGCAACATAAGAGTCTCAGAAATAAGGTAGCAAGAATTCTTTATAATGGAAGGTTTTTGTCAACCCAAATATAAGGGATGCCACCAGCTCCCTCTATAAAGAAAGGTAAAGAGAAGGTAAATCAGGCAGGTGTTTCTGTTTAGCCATTCAGGCTGTATAATAGGAGGACAGCCAATGAAACTGATCCAAGGAAAAAGGTGAGGGTTTTTTTTGTTTTTTTTTTTAACAAAACTAGATAATTAACTTGTGAAGCCCACTGCCAAGGCATAAGGGAGGTCAAGAGTTTAGCAGGATTTAAAAGAGGATTAGACATTTATATGGGTAATGAAAACGTCCATGGCTATATTTATTTTATAGTATTAAAAAAATTATAAAAGGGCTATAAATCCTTATGCTTCAGGGAATAAGCAAGCACTAACTACCTAGGGCTTAAAATAAGAAAAAAGAAGAAATGCTCCTATGGGAAGATTATCCCATAATTAGCTATAATGGGGTTTGTCACACTTTCCTCTAAAATCTGGTACTGACCACTGTTCCAGACAGGAAACTGGACTAGATGGCCTATTCTGTTAAAACCATTTGTATGTTCTTACAGACATACATTTGCTTCCACTGAAACTCATTTAATTTAACATTTTTTTGTTGGATTAAGCAAATCTGTTAGAAGCCTGAAATTTGCTTTACACAAATATTTGTATGATTCAAATTTTTCTTGCAGAAATAATCATGAACTAAAATAAAATTCTGAATTTACATAATATGTTTTCAAATAGTAACATCAGAATTGTCACACTGGATCAAACCAGTGGTGCACGTAGGCTAGTGTCTTGTCTCTCATTGTGTCTGATGTGTCAGAAGAAGGTACAGGAAATCCTAAAGTAGGCGCCCTTCAATTTTGATTTTTATTCTGTTTAAAATTTGCCAAGAATGTATCTATTACAAAAATTTTAAAAATGGGCAAAAATCATTGCAAAAAATTAACTCTCCAGTTTTCCAGGTAAAAAAAGTCAAGGTTAATATTGGGGGGACGGGAAGACTGCAACAGACGGTCTTGGATTTCCACCTAGATTTATTTATTATTACAGTAGAACCTCAAAGTTACAAACATCTTGGGAATGGAGGTTGTTCTGAAATGTTTGTAACTCTGGAAAAAAACATTACGGTTGTTCTTTCAAAAATTTACAACTGAACATTGACTTAATACAACTTTTAAAATACTATGCAGAAAAAAATGCTGCTTTTAACCATCTTAATTTAAATGAAACAAACACAGAAACAGTTTCCTTGCTTTGTCAAATACTTGGTGTGGGTGTGGGCTCTCTGCTGCTGCCTGATTGCATACTTCCGGTTCAATGATGTGTGTGGTTGACTCCTCAGTTCGTAACTCTGCTCTTCATAACTCTGAGGGTCTACTGTAACATAAACACTTCTATCTAATGTAACTTATTGGATTTTCTTAACAACTGGTATTTTCCTGTACTTGAGTGGTCCAAAATTCAGGTGAAAATCAGTAAAAATCGAATAATAGCTTTGGTAAAACTTGGGACTTTTTCAGTAAAAATCAGTAGAATCTGAAAACAAAGGGCCTTAGGGATAACCCACCCCCAGAGAGTGTTGTTTCCTAAACTCCAGGATTTGGAAGCTGGCTTATACCCAGAGACATGAAATATTTTATTCCACTCCTCATTATTCATCCAGCACGAGTGAAGACTAATGAGTTGAATTCTATATCTTTTTTTATTTTTTAATTAGCACTGGAACTAACAAAATGTACATTTTAAAAAATGTTTCACTGATAATTGAAAGCGTATCTGGTGTGATCTACAAATAATACAAAAATAGATAATTTGCTGATGTGGGTGTTTACAGTAAAGAGCTAATTCTATTTATTTTATCAATAAATAAAACAGACGTTCACCATTATCTGAAACAAAAGCCTTCATTGATTATGTAGGAATCTTTCACAGCTATGCAACAGACTTGCATACTAAATTATTTCCAACACGAGCAGTAAAGAACTTCTGGTCAATGTACCATCTTTATTGCAGAAAAATCCATGTTTGAACTTTGATTTATGTAT
The DNA here is from genome assembly GCF_026122565.2 of Emydura macquarii macquarii. Lineage (NCBI taxonomy): Eukaryota > Metazoa > Chordata > Testudines > Chelidae > Emydura > Emydura macquarii. The sequence goes on along the minus strand of NW_027131527.1, from coordinate 16,298,421 downwards.
ATTGTCTTTGATTTTTCTTTAGCAGCAAAATAATTCCCCTTGAACCAAAGCAGAAATGTTTTTAAAAAGCAGGCTAAACAAGCACCAACAAGCTTTAGGATGAGGCTCACTCCCATGAAACTTTCATGCTTCAACAGGACATCAGAATCTGAAGGCATCATTTCTGGAAATGTTTTTTATATAGAAGTTCATGTTAATTACATACTGTACCTTTAAGTGGCACTAGCATGTGCTATGGGGCAGATAAAAAAACAATAGCAAACGAAAGCGCTTCAGCACAAAGTATCTATCTAATTACTATTCTTTCCCCTTTCCTTTCTATTTTTGCAGCTCCAGTAAGAAACAACCCCCTCTCCCCCGCCTACATAACCACTGTCTCTGGAAACCTGCATACATTGTTTCACTATATCCTTGATGTTTTCCCTGAAGTTCAATGGGCCTGTTATCACCATTATGATCAGTTATAGGCTAATTACACTCACTACCTTAAAAGGAAATTTCTTGAATTTCTTTGGACAAAAGACACTTCCCCTTTCACTCACCAAAGGGTAATGAACTATTTCTAGAAAATCATTATTATAATAATTAGGAATCCTCTGTAGATTAAAATATTTGAAAGTTGCTGTAATCCTTCTGAGCACCGACTCTGTTTTCATTGTCTTGCATTAGTATTCTGATTTTTAGGCATGAAAAATACCTTTAATCTCCTTAAACCCCTGGGATCTATCATTGTATACTAATAACTAGAATGGTCTGAACCAGTCTAAACATTTTAAACCACTTTAGCAAAGTAATTCTAGACAATTTGGGCTCGATTTCTCTCCCCATGTAGCCAGTGGCACTTAAATGGGGATTAACCCTTTGGGGAGGACAGATGCCAGGATCCCTGCTGCCCTCTGGGGGAGGAAGGCAGTTTTAACTTACATCCAGGGCTCTTCAGGACTCCAGCAGGGTTCCTTACATGATGCATATTGACATGTCCTTTCCCCAGCCAATTTTGGACTCCTTGGCTGAGAATGATAGATCACTTATGTCACTGCTCCCCCAGTCCAGGCGGGCTTTCCACTATGAGTCCAGAACCAGAGCTCTGCTAGTAGCAGCATGGTATACGTTTAACATCAGAAAGATCCCTTTTACATCTAATACTTCACACAGGCTCTGTAACGTAATGCCTTATATTACTAAAGTCCAAATTCTGCTAACCTTACTCACATTCAGTGGCATCTTGTGCCACAAGAAGTCCCACTGATGGCCGTGGGACAGCTTATAGCACAACATGCTACCCAGTGTCAGGGTATCAGAATCTGGCCCTAAGTGAGCAGCTGAAATTGCATTAATATACATTAACTAGCACTAAGATTAGGTGTGCTTATGCTGGTCTTATCACACTAGGCTATGGACAGAAAAATCAAATGCATATAAGAGTCCAACTTTCAATTCCTTCTGTAGAAACTTAAGTGCCCAACCTGCAGTCTCAACAGAGACAAAACTTCCATCAATTTCTACATATGGATAGCACGATGAGTACCCTCATATTTTCTGTGCAATTCTCTTTGTGTTTCGTTTCATGTGGTGGGGAGAAAGTCATAGTTATTTTGAAGAAGTTCTAAGGCCTGTGTTACACAGGAGGTCAATGGTCCCTTCTTGAGTCGGAAGCTCTGAAAGTTCACATTCACCATTTTGCTTCAATCAGAATATTGTGCATTTCTACAAAATACACAGTCATGTCATGAAGACCTTGAGAGAGAAGAGAAATAGCCCCGTGTGTTGTGTCATACGTTGCTGCGCTAGAAAGAAAAACTAAAATATACCACCATTGAGAAGTTTGGCTTCTTGTTGGAAATGATGATCATACAATCATACCTTATACTCATCCTCCATTACTGGAAAATTACCAAAGTAATAAGCTCTCACTGTTTCTTGAACAGGGTCAATCAAGTGTCATTGTTTATGACATTGTATGAAACAACACAATTTTAGCAATTTTAATATAATCCAATTCCAAACTGTTCTAAGCGTCTAAAGTGGATTTATGGGTAGAAGTTAACCATATGTTGTGAATAAGAATTTATTGTGAGTTGATAAAATGAAGCATTGTTATGAAGGCCACCCACAAAGCCCTGCTCTATAGCTTGCAAAGCAGAAGGAAAAAGAAGTCACCATGTGTGTGACCCCTCCACTGCCTGGATGTCCCACAGCACTGGTTCTACTGTGTTTGAGCCCTTCTGTTGCTATATCACAACAGGGAAGAAATTTCCTTTAAAGAATAAAATGAAATAACTTTTTAAAAGAAAATGAACAGATCTTAAGACCAATTTCCACCCTCACGTATACACAGGCAATTCCCACTGACTTTTAGTGGGAACTGTACATATACATCTAAGGGCAGAACTTAGCACTTACACAGCAGACAAAAGAACCAATCTGAGAAATGCCTTGGCATAAAATGGCAAGAAAGGCAGATAAAGTAAACAAGATATGATAGGCTTGATGCTTTTCTCACGCAGATCAATGTAAATCAGGAATGCCCTCACTAAAATCAACAGAGTTACAGTGGTGTAAGTGAGAGAAGGAGGCCCAATGATTTCAGAGAAAGATAATTTAAATGAAACACATCAGAATGGGGGAGGCAGGGGTGACAGGTGGAAATTAGGTAGAATTACTAATCTTGCAGGATATAAAGAAAAAAATCTAATTTAATAAAAACAACGAGAAAATAAAAAATGAGAAAGAACACAAAAATAAATGGAATGGACCCAACAGCAGTCAGAAATCAAAAGCAAAATATATTTATAAAGAACCTCTAAAAATGAAGTAAAATTTAAGGGAAAAACCAAGGGGCAGCAGAAATGAAGAAAAATAAAATGATCGAATCTGAAAAGGCAACTGCTTTTTTAGGAGTTTGGACAAAGGAACAAAAGAGAAAACATTCTTATCTTAATCTTACTTTGTACATGTTGAATTTATCTTTATAACTCATGATGTACAATAAAGAAACATATTGCTCTCTTTCATAATTTCTCCCTTCCGCCTGCACTTTCCATGATTATAGCCAAAATAGTTCCGTGTAATCTAGTCTAACTGCAGGAGAGGTGACAGTCTAATCAGTGGACAGGATACTGAACCGGGACTCAGGAGATACGGATTTGATTTATGGTTCAGCCACAGACTTCCTATGTGACCATGGGCTAAAGGTATGTCTTCTCTGCAGAGATAACTTGAATGATCAGGACCTGGGTCTGAGCACCCAGTTAGTATAGCCCAGGTGTGAGCAGCCACACTGCAAAGCACTCTCTGAACTAGTGCATCCTCATTGGTGCTGCACTTACGTGTGTGTTGTAAGGGCTTCTGAGGGCATATTCCATGTGACTTTAGGCTGCACTAAACTGAGCTGCTCTGATTCTTTCTCAATGATTGAAGAAGAATTTGTTTGTCCTACTGGACACACAAAAAGGAATTGTGGGGAGGCATGGGAGGTGTCAGCATTCAAGTGACTTAGGCTGCATCCTTACTACAAAGTGGATAGACTGCCAGCCCAAGTGTATGCAGCACACTCAAGTTTTAGTTTATAAGCCCAGATAAGCCAGCTAGCTTGGGTGAAAAGCACCACCACACTCAAGTGAGAGCTTTCTCTGTGTGAATAGGAGTCAGGTTACAGAAACACCTGAGCATGAGCCCAGGTTAACTCTGTAGTGAGGATATACCCTAAATCATTTAATCTACCGTGAATCTCAATTCTTCCCTCCTTCACAGGGGTTGAGGAGTACAAAATCAATTAACAAGTGAAAAACACTCAAATACTATGGTGACAATAGCTATATAAGTAGCCAGATAGATGTGTTAGAGACAGTGGCGTAACTGTATTTAGAGAAGGTACTAAACCATTTGCAGAAACTTTTATTATATCAAACTGAGCTAATAGAGGACTGAAGTTATGGCTGCAAGTTTTATTCCTATTCTAGTAGTTCAGGCATGGTGCTATGCAGGACTGAATACTAAAAGCCATTTACATTTTGTCATGTCTGTAATCAATCCTATTTAGTCCAGAATAGGATTTTAGGGAATACCATCATTTTAATGTGATGGAGTTGTTAGTCATCTGAATAGAATTGATTAACAATGTGATGAAATATAAAAGGCTGAAAATGTTCTCCAATCATCACTATTAACTGAGCAGCAAGATGTAAAACAGAACCATCAACAGCAGTGGAGTGACAGTAATAAGAGCTTAATGGAAAAGTAAGTTCTAAACTGCATATCATAATGAATTATTTGTAATTACAAAGCATGACAAATACTGTACTTTGCTGCACTTATTTGAAAAAAGCTATGTAAAACTTTATTTAATGTCAGCTTTAACATTATACCTGGAGTATTTATAGCCTTAGCTATAAAGTAGATCTAAGAATTTGTGCATCAATTATGAGACTTTGGGGATTTGTGAACATTTTCATAAATACCTAGCAAGTGTCCAAATATTTAAAAATAATGAAAAATACTGAATTAATACTTAACTTACTTTCCTTTTATTGCATTATTTCATCAGTAAAGCCTGGGAATGTAATGCATAGACTGTGCATGGCATTGAAGGTCTTATTCTTGAAGGAAAAATGTATTTGATCTTCAAATTGTTTAACCCTGAGAATATCGATGGCAAATATAGTCAGTTTCAACAACCTCCCCCTCTCAACACAAGGCCCATTCCACCTTCTTAATCCTCCTCCAACTCCCTGTTAAATTCCACAAACCAACCTCGCCCATAGGCTGACCCCTTTTTGCTTCTCCACCTCTCACTCGTCTGCTACTAGGAGTATGTCTACATATAAACTGCTACAGTGGCACAGCTACATCACTGTAGTGCCTCAGTGAAGACACAACCTATGGGGAGGTCGGGAAGCGGTGTCGCCTTCTGGAGTAAGTACTCTGCTATCAGCCTAGCACTTTCTATTGAACTGCATTGCTCAGAGATGTGGATTTTTCACACCCTTGAGCGACATAGTTATACCAACCTAGTTTCCCAGTGTTGACAAGGCCTAGCATTTCTACCTGCTCCTAAATACATAGTAGTTCCTTCCTTGACCCTCTTTCCCAAGCTTGTGCTTCTAATGACTTGCCTCACCCTTGCCTGGTGTTTCCAAGACTGAGTGCAGAGTCAGTAGCAGTGCAGTTCAGTCACTTTAGGATTGTAGGCTGGGGATGTGGATAGCATCCAATGACAAGGGTATACATCACCATTCCTGAATTAACTGCACATTTGGACTGGTTTGTGGACTCCCTGAGACATTCTCAGGACTCCAGCAGTCACACTGGGAAGTAGGCCCACAACTCTCTTCCTCTGTACCAGCAATTTAAGCTGCAATTTCCTGTGCAATTCCCTGTGATCACCTCAGCAAGGCTATCTTTAGTTCACCACCTGCCCATCCTGTTCTCTGAGGGGATGTCAACACTGCAATAACACTAACCTGACACTAACCTGAGCCTGAATGTCCACAATACAATTTTATAGTCCTGCAACCAGAGCCCTGTGAGCCTGAGTCAGCTGACATGGTTTTTTATGGGTGCAGACATACCCTCAGACACACTGACAGGCAGGCCTGAAAAATCCAATATGCAGCCAATGCATTTGCACAGATCCCCCATCTCAGGAGACCTCTCTGACCACTCAGAGGAATAAAGACCAAAAAGACAACCCATTGCTGGGAAGGAGGTGGAGGGAAAATCATGCCTGAAGAGTGGGTGAGAACCAATGGGCTGGAGCAGGGAGATGGGCCAGCCCTGTAGGACAGGAGCTGCTGCAGGGTGAGTGCAGGGCAGGCTTGCCCTCACTCACTCACTTCTGGGGCCTCTCCCACTCTTGGAGTCAGAGAAGGTGGGAGGCCTCCGAGTTGCCATAGTGCACAGGGCCCCAAAATTTTTTAATCTAGCCCTGATGACAGGCTTAACTCGTCACCAGCCATCCTTCATAATGCAAAGTATTATTTATTCAGAACAAAAGCATTACAGAGAAAACGTATCTTAAAAGCAACAAACACCATAGGTAAAGACAGTTATTTGTTTATCCTGATACCTTTGTTGTTATATTTATTTCTTGTTTTAATAGTGTATATTTGACAGATTCCAATAAATTAACATTGGTAATAATGCTTCAGCTTGCCCAACAATTAGCTGCAACTGATTGGTATTGAAAAAGAGTTAAGAGGGGGAAAGATTTTGGTGCCATCCTGAAAGTTATTCATGGTTTCTTTAAAGCAAAAGCTATTGTTGCAATTAAGCAACTTCAATTATTACAGATTTGTTTCCATGTAAGTTTATGCTGTCATTTAGTATATTTTATTTTCCTGACATTTCAGAGGTTCTATTATGGATGCTATTCTGAAAGAGAAAAAAACCCAGCATGTGTCTTTCTCACATTACTGCTGTTCAGCTTTTTATGGAGGCTTGAACAGTTTAATGGGTTGTAAGTGGTACAAATCCCCTTAGAAACGGTTCTTTTTCATACAACGTCTGTTCATCTGTAACCCGATAAAAATCAATACAACCACAGCATGGCAACAATTGAAATAATTAGATGAGGACTAACCGGCATGAAAAGTGAAATAGTATCCTCACTTGTGCTTGTATATTTCTTTGGCATATAGTAGGTTCCCATTAGGCTATGTTGTAGGTATTTGAAGTTTTACACATAGATATAATACACCTAAGTTCTTCTCTGTGCCAATCTGGAAAATGCAATCATTTCGAAAACAAAACACCCATCTGATATATTTCAGTATGGGAAGACGAATGAAATTGGGATAAGGGATATCCAAATATCTTAGTGAAGCTAAGGAGATGAAAAGGGGGTATAGGAGTGGCAGGGCTATCTGGGCCAATTCCTGGTGTAAATTAGAACACCCCAAATGGCAAATGAGTTCTAGGAGCAGCACCGCAAAGTTCAGGGACCTGCTGCCAAAAAAGGAAGCACCTGACATTAAACTGAAATGAAAATAAGTTCACTATGGAGAATTCCCCATTACATGGAGATCTGCAGGAAGACCTTTGCCTTTATGGGACACTCCTGGGAGAAATCTTGGAGCAGCTTAGCCAGTCTATTGTACAGTTAAAGTGACCTGAAATGCATAGGGTGTTACTGAGGAGAGGATCAATTCCACTCAGGAGAACGAGAGGAGCAGAATTCCTTAAGGGGGCCTGGTTTCTCATCTCACCTAGTGGTTGATTCAAGTTCATGGCTACTGCCATCAGTCTTATGAGGCCATTGTTTCCTCTGATGAGCCCTCTAAATGCTAAAAAGGCCAACCTGACAAACTGCAGCTAGAAGGCTTTTATGTGGAACTTGCCTTCACTTAGAAACTTCATTTCCTAAATATGAGACTATGTTTACATTGCAGCTGGTGGTCTACCTAAGCCAGCTGTAGTGTTGATGTATCCTGAATGAGCTCCCCATCCCATTAGCTTTGTTTTTGAGGTGATGTGCCTGCTAGGTATGTAGTAACTGACTGACACCTTTCAGCACAGACATGGCTACACTGAGGTGGTGCTATATTTAGTTTAAGTGATTTGATATCCTTCAAGATGAAAGGATATAAACAAATGCAAACATTACTCCCTTTATACTTTAGCCAGTTTATTCAGTTTATGCTGAATTTAAATTGAGAAATGACTTTGTTTATTCTGCATCAGTCTCCTTCTATGTCACAGCTATGCAAGGAACAATGCCTGGATGTGCTATGTACCCAAGAGTTATGAGTTATGCTTGTTTTGTAAGAGCATTAAATAACTGTCATTCATATCTGAAGGACAATAGTTCAAGAATTATTGTTGGTACTTATGAAAAGTGATACTAAAATAAATGCACAGGAAAACAACAATGCAAATATATAATAATTTTTCCTTGCAACTAAAACACCGGATAAAACATTATCATCAGACCCTAGAATTAGCACTGCATATGAAAAAATAAAGAATCCAGTTAAGATTTTCTTAGGCTGTTAGGATAATCTGGCAAAGATGTTCCAACATAGGAGACTAAATTTAGACACCTAAATAAGTAGTCTGATTTATTGAGTTGCTGAGCACCTTTTGAAGTCATCTCTGAAAATTGTGGACAACTAGGGTCAGATCCAATGAGCACTGAAATCAGTGGAAAAATATCTATTGACTTCAACTGAGACTGGGTTGGGCCCTTACTTAGAAATCTGTATTTAAATAGGCACCCATGTTTGAACATTTTGATTTACGTGATAGTGTCTTATAGAAATGTTCCTTTTCCTTTTTAAAAAGACTTTTCTTTCCAACAGACGTTATAAAGAGTAAATATTTATTTCAGTTGTGTCATTTAGCTAATTACTAGCATTCACTCATGGGTGGGGTGAGAGGTGCTAATTGCTAATGAAGTCCAGTTTGAACTCTGTCTTTTACAAATCAAGTATAACAAATTCATTTTGTTTGTTCTACCTCCAAATCAAAATGACGTACATACTCTGAGAGCTATCTATGCCTTTGACAAACTTCATTCTTTGAACTTTGAGCACATTCCAGCACAGCCTAGCTCCCTAATTTCCACATGCCTCAGCTTGACCCTAGGAAGGACCAGGTCTGTCTCTCTCCCTCTCTGAACAGCTTTAGAGACTAAAAGATGTTATAATTACACAGAGCCTGTTATTGTTGTAGTGCATGTATGTTAACCCCAGAAATGCTTTGAAACCACAGTACAAGTGTATGCTCGACGTTAGCAACATTTACTTTACTTTCTTTATAACTTTGTCAAGTCCAAGTGATTCTTTATATAACATTTATGTTTTGTTATTTAATCTTTATTTCTATGGCAAAATTTTTTTAAAATAGATAATTAAATGTGTCAAATGTTAATAGTTCTTTAATGTATACTTCTCTGCATACAGTATATTTCTACATTGTTAACTTAATATCAAGTGTTTAATACTGTACAGAAGAGCCTAGAGCAAGGATTTTCAACCTTTTTTCTAAACTGTACCCCTATGGTCTCAAGGTTTCACCTGAAGTACTCCTTCATGGTTTTCACCCCACCTGATGTTACCACGGTTGCAATAAAAGGCATAATGGCCTAAAATACATTTAAGACCATTTTCTATTTTATTTTTTTTACTTTGCACTTCTGAGTCTTCTTCTGCAGGGCCATCCCTAGGGGAGGTGTGGGGCCCGGGGCAAAGCACACTGTGTGGGCCCCTCGCCCAGCTCCAGTGGCAAACTCTGCGTGTCCAGCACCCAGGGGCCAAGCCTGCATTTGGGCACCCCCCACGCTTCACACATCTCCCCCCTCCCCCATGCAGGGCAGGAGGGGTCTCCAGCTCCCACAAGACGGCGCCACCCCCCAGCTGGCAAGTCTCACGGGGTCTTTTTTTTTTTTTTTTTTGTAGCCTGCCTTTACCGAATGGTGCAGGTTTTTGCCATTTCAATATTTCACTCATTTCAATATACTGTAGTCCACTTTATACCATAGCTCCACAGTTTTTCAACTGTTAAATATATTTACTTGAAAAAAGGTTAATTTTTAGTAAGATATACTCACCCCAGTGTAGGCCAGGCACCAAACTCATATTAAACCAACCTTAAGCAGCCTTGGGTGAAACTCAGGGAGTTCACCACTAAAACTGAAAAAAAAGGATGCTCAGCTGCTGATAAAGCCTTTCCACCTCAGGAATGTCCCTAACGAGAATTGTAACACCAAAGGTTGTAAAATAGAGACACCCAGGTGCTCGGACATTTTTGGGAGGATACAGAGACACCCAACAAATGGTAAATAGATAAAATAAGCTCTGACCAGAAAAATGTATGCTGACTATCTGCACAAACAAAGAAGGTCATAAATAAGTTACAATTTAGACATAAGAGATAAAATGGAAAAGGTTTGGGCAGGGAGGAAAAAACATAGGTTCCACTGTGTGATTGGTTAATTTTTTTTTTTTTTTCAACCTAGGGATATTGGACAATGGTGATGGGTTTGGTAGACTTAAAGTAGGTAGCTAGTTTTACCTATATAATGTACATGAAAAACAATGCTCTTTAGGAATCAAGTCCGGGCTACAGTACAACAAGAAACTGCGAGACATCATATCCTGCACTACCATGACGTGTGAGGGCACCAGGAACTCCCAGATGAGTGGATCTTGACTGGCCATCAGGTGAAATTTGTCTGTATATTGGGAGTCATGAGCATAAGAGATTTGTTTGGCATATGTATTGTGTGTGTGTTACTAATAAATAGATGTTTAGAGCACAGCTGTGTAAGGCTCTTTTCACTGGGAAAAGGTCCTGCAGACTGGTAGAACCCTGAGCTCCATGGGTAAGGGCGGGCACCTTATACCCCAAACCCCCTGAAGGGAAAGGTGAGGGGTGCTTAAATTGACCAGGTCATGCCTTGAGCCCTTGGTAGAGAATAGGCAGGATGCCCTAGATTGTGTACGTAACAACAGTGAGTGGAAGCTGGCCACATGTTTCTTCTGATAGAACTACTTCATTGTCTAGAACTACCTTATATTCCATACAGCTCCCAAGTACTGTATACTTACTTAAAGATATTAATTTTTGCTTCATTTTCCTTATAGTTGCTTTGGAAATTTTGACAGCTATCTGAACTGTCCGTTTTGGAAGGCAAGGGAAACCCTTGCCAGTTCTTCTGATTTTTACCATATTTCCTGTTTTAAATCAAATTTCTCTCCATTTGCATGTGCAAAGTTAAGTTCATAGGCAATTTTCATATGAAAAAAGCAAACTGTCTGTAGTGAAAATAACTATACACAAAGGGTTATCAATTGCACAAAGTGAAAAAAATGAGAAAAACTCCAAATGATGGGCTGAGTTGTCAGTTGTAACCAATAAACACAGTTGAAGGCGGGAGGAGCAGCAGCAAATAAACCATTTGTGTCCCCCCAAACCTGGGGCAGATTTTATGCCTCACATCTGATTTAAACTCCATCAGCCGGCTATAGCTCCTAGGGGCTGGGATGCCAGCAAGAGATGGCGGGAGCATAATGGCTATTTGTTCACAGCCTTTTCCTCCTATGCCATGAAGGAAGTTGGGTAGGAGTTGGCTACGTATCTTCCAGGGATTCCCTCATGCCTTGGAAGAGTCCAGCTGGCTAGTTATGCTGGTTTTGTGATTATTGTATGTTGTTTTAGTGGTGCAAAGGGATCCGTGTGGATCAGAGACTCTGACTCAAGAAGTTTTCCTCATCTCTTTCCATTATTTCTTAGCTGTTACTTACGGTAGTAGGAGGTAAGGAGTTTTCAGACCAGAGTGTTCAAGTCAGTGGTGCCCCTTTAAACTTAATGTAAATATTTGACTAAACTTTCATGCTACCACTGCCTTAATATTGTATAAGGTGATTTACCCCATGAACAGTTGAGCCAAATCCTGCTTCAGTACATCGTTGCACCAGGATTATGAGAGTAGGAAGAGGATACAAAGAAGCTCATCTCTCACTCCTCACCTGCTGTACAACAAGGCACGATTCTTACCTGGTACACAAGTGCTAGGAAGGAGATCCAGCTTCTGCATCTATGGGCACAGCCCAGCCCCAAGAGGGTGTGTGGTCTGAAGACTAGGTAACATGGCAAAGCCCTGGGTTGGTTAAGGTGTATGCTGTGTTTGGCAGTACTTGCTTGTGAAGGATGCACACTGCTCTCTCTCTCTCTCTCTCTCTCTCTCTCTCTCTCTCTCCTTTTTTTTTTTGGTCGTAGCAATAGAGTGCACTTGAATCCCCATTCCCTCCCACCATCTTGCACCAGCGGCATGGATTTTGGATCAAACGTATGGCCAATTCCACTCTTTCTGGTTATAATCTTCCCTGTGCTAATGGAAGTTTTCTGTACACTCTCCAAAGAGAGAACACAACACACAATACTTTATACAATACTTTAAATCATCTTCATCTTCTAGCAAGAAAATATTCTCCATCTCCACCTGTCTGGGGTTATGTTAGTGAGCATCAGCTGATGACATTGTGTGGATATATGAGACTAATAAATAATTAAAGTGGCATGTCTTCTTACTGGTGCTGTGCTGGCATAGGAGAATATGTACTTTATTATCAGAATGCCACCACTCTGATGATGTATTAGTGTAAAATATCAGCAGTGAGTCCTTTCTCTACAGATATACTGTTCACAAAGTCTCATGTAGCAGGCACAAATTCCAGAAATGAGGCTCACATGACTGTTTGTACAATAAGAAAAACTCAGAACTTTGTTTCTTTAACCTTATTTCAAAACTCAACAGCTGCGATGTTAGTGAGTTAGTAGTCTCCATAAAGCTTTGAGTCCTCATACATACTGGATTTCTAATATATGGAGAAGTTTTCCACATTGTCATAGGCCTATCCCAGAAAAGATCCAGAGTTGAGGCAGAGTGAGCTGAAGTACCGGGACTATACTCTAATTGCAGTACACAGCAATTTATGAATACAAGTCACATTAGCCTTAAGAGAATAAATCTCAGAAGTATTCATAGTTACAAGACATTAAGAGATAGCTCTGAAAGCTTCTTACCTAGAAAACTGTAGGGTTGAACTTACACATATTCTCCAGCTGAATTTCTTCCTTGCATTCATATTGGAGGCCAGTTTCGAAACCTCCTATCTCCCAAGTGTGTAATGTTATCATTTGCAAAACAAAAGCTTCCTTACCCGCAGCTTGTCTTTTTAAATAAATAAGCAGAGACTCCTGATCTGTTCATAAACTAAAATCAGAGAATGGTATTATTTAGGAAAAAGTGACATAGCTGCTAATACTCAGTGCTTATTCATCCAAGAAGTCAAAATGCTTTGCAAACCTTAATGAATTAAAATCACAACAGTGCTATGAGGTAGGTAATTAACCACATTTTAAAGATGGAGAAACTGAGGCACAGAGTGGTTGAATGTATTACTCAAGGTCACATAGTGAGTCAGTGACAGAGCCAAAAAAGGAACTCAGGTCTTTCTCCTAGTCTGTCACTCTAATTTCTAAATGGCACTTCTTTTAAAATAGATGGAGAGTAATTCTGACCAGAAGCTTGGAAGGAAGAGAGAAAGACGATAAGATGCTCAGAACTTATTTTGCTCTGAAATATTTGCATCAGCAAACAGTCCAAAAAAAGAGTCAAATTCACTGTCCTCCAATAGTCTCCACGTGTTATTTCAATTATATAGGAAAACAGAAGTTGATAGGAATGAACAGTTTACAGCAGATGCAACCACTTTCTTACATGTTGGCACAATGCAAAACAAATGAAAATAACCTAGAAATGAGAGAGTTTTCCTACTAGCACCTAAAAGATGTCAGACAAACCAGGAAATTTCATACATTGCAAAAAACTCATTTTACAATTTTTTTCAGAACTATTGACTAAAACGTGTAGCCAACTGTTTGACTACTCTTGTGGTTCATTCTTAAAGATGTTCAAGAGATAAGCAATAAGCTTATCTAATAAGCAAACTTGGCCAAATTTATTGTCTAAAGACAAAACAGTGCAATACAAAAAGGAAACATGCATACCCTCCTTCCGAGAAGCAAATCCTCACATTTTCACCATATACAGAAGGTGTGCTTCAAAGATACTAAACTCAGCTAGTAGTATAATAGTATGATTTTAAAGTTACAAAATCCTTTACACAACACTTAAAGTTAAATTTAAACCACTAGTTTATTCTTGGTGCCTCCTTGTATTATCCCATATCTCATTCTGAACACTACATCCCAAGTGTTAGCAGGCCACAAAAGTACTCCCTAACTGAACTTGGCACAAAGTATTTTTGCATCTTTGCTCTAACAAGTTTCCTATTTTTCTAAAGCCAAAACTGACTTCAGCTTTGTAAAGTGTTGTGGGATGCTTGATGTGGGTGAACAGAATTGTGGGGAGACCATAATATATTCAGTTAACACCCATACAGATACATATAACTGTTTAAAGCAGGACAGGTACACATCTGAGATTTTCAAAGTCTAAGGATATTAGGCAGTTGAGTCCCATTGAATCCAATGGAAGTTGGGTTCCTAACTTCATAGGCTCCTGTGAAAATCTCAGCTATATAGTGGAAACACCTGGGAAAAGAACTGGAGAAAAATTTCAAACTAGTAGAACCATTTAAGGTGTGTCCGGAATATTTTATGAGGATGTTGTAAATCAGGCATGACCCAGGAAGTGGCTAGGTGCCAAATAGTGACGTAAGGTCTCTTGAATGGCTATATATTTTCAGTTTCTTCTGGAAACTCATAACTCTGAGGTCATGAGTTTTTTAGCATAAGGTGCTGATGGGGTATTTTATAGCCACAACAATGTTTTGAACAAAAACATTTTTTTAAATGCAGCAAAAAGCCAGAAACCTTGTAAATTTCATTTGATGAGGCAAAACTCAGGATCACATTCTGCCATCAGAAAATGCACAGTTATTGATGTTAAGACAATAATGCACTTATGAAAGTAGACTATCCCTCTCTGACAGATTTTAGTCTTTTGGACGGTTTAATGTGTACAGTACTGGAAAGATTTCCAAGAGCTGAACTGCACCCTATCCTGGGGAATCCAAAATAATCAAAGCACAAATTAATTACTCCAGATAAGAAAATAAATCATCTGGCATAGTTTTAATTTATAAAAGCACTGCAGAAATAGATCAATTCTAAATCTACATCTCCCACACTCACCTTCCATCTACCGCTATAATCACCAACACACATCCCTCTAGGTTTTGTCTTTGTTTTGTTGCATGTGTGTGTGCACATGGGTGTCATTCCTGACTAGCCCCCTTGAAGATTTTCAGACCCAAGAGATTACTATTCTAGCAATTGACCCTTTTCTGTTCCGTGGGAAGTATTTTGTCCTTGAAGGTCAAAGACTCTATTTGGAGAACTTGTAATGAAAAGACATTTGAGATTTCAACATTTCGTAGTGCTCCAGATCAGCTACTCTCCACTCCTCATACTGACAGCCTGTATTAAAATCTTGAGCTGTCTCTCTTGTGTCAGACAGTTGTGAAGCAAGGCAGGCTCAGCAACCAGGACAAAGAAAAAAGAACAGTTCTGAAAGCATTAAAATTCCCAAGAAACTCCCAAGAGATTTTGACTATCAATCAAGAGGGTGGAGGAGGAAAGAGAGAAAGGTTTTCAGACAGATACCAGACCTAGTAACACAAAAATGTGAAAAGTGCTAATGACCTGCTAACCCTTCATCTGCGAAGCAGCCTGGGTGACAAGGCCATGGAGCAGAAATGTGGGTGAATTTTACAAGATGTGCTCGTTTGCCAGGTGAAGTATGACTCAAATAGTGATGGATACCTGCATCTACTACTGATGAATCTCTCCAGTTTAGAGTCACCTTTCAGCCAGCTACAACATGAGTCTTCATATCTGCATTCCTCTGAAGCCGTCTTAAGTATAAATGGCCAAGCAGAAAAACACTGAATATTTGAATACATGTTCAAGGATTTATAAATAATACTATGTAGACTTGTCACCTGATTGTCAGCTTTTTAGGGAAGTTGGTCCCAACCCCACCTGTGACTACTCATCTGCCACCCAGCTGAGGTTGTGAGGCTAGGGCTCTGGTGACTTCTTGAAGAGGTCAGCTGCTCATAGAAACCAGCATGTAGCTCAGTTGAGCTGTGGGGAATAGGTAGGTTCCTGGAAGAATAAGGAGCAAAGAAAATAGATGACTCTCAAGCAGCTGGTCCATAGAGTATAATCCTGCAGGGAGCAGGCTAGTCAGAAGAAGGGAGCAGAGACAATTGCGCTGCCTCCTAGGAAGATAGCCTGTGGAGTATAATCCAATAGGGAGTAGCTAGGGAGCCCTTCATAAGACCCCAGGTCAGAGAGAATGGGAATAATTGATATGCTGAGCATTGATATTCTGAAGAAATAAAAATGAATCCCTGAAGAAAATGGACTGGAATCCTTTGGTGGAGGATTGCTCTTTGCGGCATGGCTGGGAAGATAGGTTGTGTAAGCCAGTGGGAAAATAAATGAAACCCAGCAATGTTCTTGGCTTTCAGTATTATAAAATGTGTAAACATGAGCTCTGCAGGGATTTTCCTGCACCATACTCCTTCACTTTGTTTATTTGGACCAAGTACAAAATGCCAGAAGAGGGGGTGGCAGTGATAGTCCCCTGATAACTTTTAGCCTAGTGATTAGAACATTTATGCAAGACGAGGGAGATCCCAGTTCAATTTTCCGCTCTGCCTGAAATGGAGTAGGGGTTTGAACCATCTCTCTCACTAAAGTGCCTTAACCACTGGGTTATGGACTATTCTGGGGGTGGGAGGTGTTCAATCTCTCCTGTTGAAGCTAGTTCATTTTGTATAATTAAATAGTCATTGGAGCAAGGACTTGAATGTGGGTTTCCCATATCCCGAGTGAGTGTACTAAGCACTGGGCTATAGTCATTCTCACACTTTCTTTGACTCAATGACTATTTCATGATTTATACAAAGTGGAATGGCTTCAACAGGAGAGATTTAGGAAGATTTCCCATCAGCAACATCACATAGCCCACTGGTGAGTACACTCACCTAGGAGATGGAAGATGTGCATTCAAATCCTTGCTCAACATCAGGAGATTTGAATCAGTGTTTTCCATACCCTGGGAGAGTGGCTCTAACCACTGGGATAACGGCTACCTCCTCATTTTTTTTTTTTTTTTTGACAAAGGGCTTAGGCACCTAACTCCAGGAGAGGGTTCATTGATGTGAATACCAAGCAGGCCCCTAATTCCCTTTAAGGGGTTGGGTGTAGGCCCCTCATTTCCTATTAGCTAGCTTAGGCAACTTCCCAGTCATATTGATGGCTTTCTTAGATGCATAACTCTATCCATGCACTGTGTAGGGAGCCTTGATGCCTAACTTGGGACTGTGGATTCAGATAGGCAAAAAGATGCCTACACATTAGGCCCTGCGATATTGAGTCTAAGTCCCTTTTGTGGAGTTAGCCCCAAATGACCACAAGTTTGGTGCATGTTTGCATAAAATTACTTGCACTTGTAAATCCCTTAATTGCACATGCTCGTCAGCTATTGGGAGCTCACTCTTAAAAACATGGACATGTGTGAAGGATTCCCACATGTCAAAGCAATTTGTTAATCACAGATAAAAAGTCAAAGCTCTAAAACATGTGGGTAAGATTATCCACTCAGTACTAGGGATAGTGAGGGGCTCTCTCTGTATAATTTTTGCCATATACAGACACATAATCCTTTCCAGGACCCCTTTGAGTCCCTTTTGCATGGTCAGGGTACACAGCTGAGGAAGTGACTGGTCAGGGTCAGGATAACCTTCATTATTCTCTCCCCGACATTACGAAAAACCCAGCAAAGAGTTAATGCCAGCTGGGGCAGTACAGACTCTTTTACAGCCTTTCTCCACACTTAGGAAGTCCCCACTCCTGAGAGGGAAGTTGTGGTGACTGGCCATTGTTTTCATAGAAGAACCTTGTCAAGGAGGGAGTCTGGAGTGTAGTGGGGAGGAACAGGGCATCTGCATGGAATGATCTATTCTGCTGCAGTTCTTTCAGGATCTACAGGCCCTAGGAACAGAAATGCCAACCAGTTTATAATAGGGGTATATGTGGGGGTGCAAATTCTGTCCCCACATCCAATAAAGGGGGCATTTGAAGTTGTGTCATTCAATATATGTTGAGGATCCCTTTCTGATCTGAGCTAAGCAGTTGCGAATCAGCACTGGGCTCAGAGTATGAAGTGCAATAAAATTCTCTTCTATCTAGTTAAGATTAATTTATAATTTATAGTTGCCCATCAGTCATTCTAGAAGGCATTTGTGAATAAAATGACTAATAAAACAAATTCACATTCCTAAATTATGTCCATGTTTACAACCAACATAAAATGTTGAAGATGCCATTTGAATTGATCGCACAGGCTGCATGGAGAGATTACTAATTAAAATAGAAATATGGGGAAAATATTACTGAGAATTTATTAACAAAGCAATTTTCTTAGTCCTAATAAGAGTAATTCCATGATTTTTAACAAATGGGAAATCGCATGAGCAACATATAACACTTGGTGGCATCAGATGTATTTTATGACATAATAGCAACCTCCGTAGGGACCGAAGAGTATGTGTGTCTCCAAATTATTGTCCTACTCTGGTTGTAACCTCAAAATAACAATAGGATTCATTCATGCCTTCCTGTACTTGGTCACTCTCTCCACCTCCAACTTTCTCCATGAAGTCACGCCTGTTTTAGGATGTTTACTCAGGTAAAATAAAGCCAGTTCTGTAATTTGGACAGCTAAGAAGAACATCAAATTAGTGAAGTCTAATTAAATCTTGTTTCACCTAATCACCTAATATATATGCAACTACATCAATATAAAAAATGGGATGCATGGATTATTCATTCATATGTGCATCTTTTTTCATATTGTTGTCAATGAATAAATGTTCCAAGCAAACCAAAAGGACTGAAAGGCAAAGACTAATGCTTCTGCCTCATCTTTAGTGACAGTGCTGAGATGTTTTAGACACACAATGTTTTAACATTTACAGTTCTAAACCCAAAAAAAATTAAAACATAATATGAAAATCTAAATACCCCCTTAGTTAAAATACTGGACCAATCAGCACTGCAGCACATGGAACATCTAAAAGGCCTGGGACTCAAACTATTTCAGTGGTGCTCTCTCTCTTTGGCTCCATCTACACTACAAGCTAGGGGTGTGATTCACAGTTCACATACACATACTTGCATGAGCACTCATCTGGTATACTAAAAAATAGTAGTGTAGCTGAGGTAGCATGAGCAATAGAATAGGCTAGCTGCCCTGAGTACAAATCCCGCTAAACCCCATGGGAGTACACTTGGGGCAGCTAGGCCACTGCCCATGCAACCATGGCTACACTACTATTTTTAGCATGCTAGCTCAAATGAGAGCTAGCACAAGCATATGTATCTGTGCTCTGAATCACACCTCTAGCTCGTAGTGTAGACGTAGCCTCAGTGACCCATTCTAGCAGATATGATTACATCGGTTAATTCAGCTGATACACGCTTACTGTCTGTCCCCAGAGCTGAACTCTTGGAAATTGGTACTGGGAGGGGTGTGATTGGGACTTTCAGCTGGTACACATCAGGTACACATCAGGCTATGAAGTTAACTGTCACTTGCAGTTCTCTACAGCAAGAGCCTGGCTGTGTTTAAGATGTAATGTAAGACATTTATTCAGCATGTCTGTCTTTAGGCAGTGTGGGTCTGAGTACTGATCTGGAGAGAGCAGGTGGCTTTGACTTTTTTAATTGAAAAGGAATTAATGCAGAAGGGTGAGATACTGTGGAAATGAGGGCTAGGAGGCAGTTCCATTTTTGTGCCCATATTGTTTGACTTTAGGTATTAAATCCCATCAGGGTTGGGGTGTTTCTTTTCTATGGACCAGATTTTCTAAAGAGCTCAGCACTCAACATGCAAAATCAAATGATAAGTCTCATAAAGGGAACAGCTGGCCACTGAACAGCTGGTTGTTATGCAGGTGCCTAAACTGGAGTTGGACTTTGTTGAAAGTCCAGCTCCAAATGTGCATGCTGAGTACTTGAAAATCTGGCTTTCAGAACCTATGAAAATCAGGTCCCACATTTGTACAGCACCAGCACACTGGGGCCCTAATCCCAATTAAGGCCTTTATTTTAAACTGCTAATGATCTTCATAAAGTTAATTTTTTCTTTGTGCCCACAAAATGGTCCAGTAATAAAAATGCCATCACATTTGCCATAAGTGGTTACACATACAGGATTGTGTTGCTAGTTATTCAATCTGAATGGTTACTATTGTAATATTCTTAGGTGCATCTTTCCATTGAAAGAGAACAGATAAAAAATTGTATAGGAACTGGGAAGACAATATAAAATATGTAGTATTTGACAATACTGGACTATAAATATCCACAAAATAAAATCAAGTTTATTAACTTGAAAGAGTTGTCAAAATAGAACAAGATATAAAAAATGAAGGAGAAGAGTGAGAAGAATGTTGGTCATCATTATTATGATTAAGGGAAATGGAAGTAGCTCCACAAATCATAGATAATCAATTTCCCTATGTCATGGCAAAAAAACTTTATCTTTATTGAATAACCATATTTTTATAGCTGCAAAAAATAATTTAATATGCTTAAATAACTTTCTTTTCCACAAACATTTTTTCTGATGGAATATTTCATTATAAATCAGTTTGGGAGAAGTTTGTTTTTTATTGAAAACAACTTTTATGATATAGGTAAAAAAAAGGCTGGTTTGAAATATTCTCTATTTGACAGACACTTCTCAGGAATCCTGTTTCCCTTCATTATGTAACACTTAGATATCATGGCAATGAGTATGGACTAATAGCTTAGAATAGATAAAAGGAGCCAAAAAAAGGAACAGGTTAGCCGATGCTTAATTCACCAAATGGAGGAGTGGTGTCTATGTAGCATGTTCCTCACTTTATGAGATAGATGCTCAATGTGAGCATAAACCCAAGGGATGGAGACAGGAAGTGGCTGCCCTATGTAACTTGCCTACCTCCTCAAGAACTTGTGGATTTCCCAGTGCTAATATTCACAGATGTTAACGCAGCATTGTTCCCCCTCCCTCCCCGACATCCATGGGGCTTCTACCTCACCTACAAGGTTGCTAATGCTTAGAAACTAGGAGGAAGCCAATGACAGTGTTTCTCCTGAGAGTAAGCTGTGCTGTCAAAGGAGGAGGGACCAGCAAACAGTGCAGAGGGAATAGCTCCTTGTATGGCTCCCAAAGACTGCTTTCTCTTTCCTCGCCTATCGGAAGGCATCAACAGAATTCATCTCCACTGTCCCTTGCATGGCTGCAAAGGATGGGTCTGTTGGGTTCTTGTCATATACATCACCAGTTAATTATCTCTATTTTATGGATATTTCTGTCACAAACAAATTTCTTCCTCATTCTCCAGGGAAATCTGATACAATATTGCTGAATTTGTGACATCAAAATAATTTCCAACGCTACAGACTATCCTGTCATACTTGATCAAGCAAAAAGGGAAGGTAGGTGGTAGAGATAAAACAAAACTAGCAGGAAGATAGATCTATTGGCAATATGAACTAATGATTTATATACAAAATATTTTAAAGTTTCCTCCAGTGGGAAAACCCCATTTTTATGAATTGCTGTAACTTGAGAAGTAAAGGGACAGAACCTCACCTGATGTAAATTAGTTTATGTCCCTTCACTTCAATGGACCCATCAATGGACCCACATCAATGGACACATACTAAATACCAGCTGAGGATCTAGGCTCAAATATTTTAAACAGCAAATACACTAACAGTAGAAAACAGCTTATTCAAATTAAAGTCTAATTTTCTGGTCCGTAGTAGTTTGGCATATTTTGGGTTTTTTTGCAACAGCTTCTCCACAAAGCTCAGACGATAAACAGACTGGTCAGTTATACTCTTGTTTATAGCCAATGAACTGACCCCTGAACTAAATTCACCCTAACCCAAAGTATATATATCCTTATTTCAACAAGATCCGAAGCGCTGAGAGAGGAGACTTGCTCCTTAGCCATATTGGCGAGGAGGCTAAAGAGATGTACTGTACCAACAAAATCACCAGTTACTTTAGTCAATCAATTCTTGCCCTCCTAGGCAGCCACACCTACTTTGGGGTCTATTTCATCTTTGCTTTCCTCCTGTACCACTATAGAGAAAGTTATAGCCACTTTCTGCTGCTGCAGTCTCACCCAGGCAAATATTGTGCTACCCGGGCTCTGTCAGCACAGACACCATTAAATCTGTCCATTTTTTATTTTATATTCTCAAAGCAGAGTCAGTTTAAAATGTTCACTAAATCCCCGAGCAGTCTTTTGGGCCAGGGAACACTCTTGACACTAATGACACCCCGGTGAATATTCTTTTTTACAACTATTGTATCTATGTGTCAAGAAGGGGATTCATGGCCTGTTTACCAAGCAGAACCTTTTTACAGAGGGATAAGAAAGAATTAAAGCCTATATTTCTTTAAGCAACACATGTTTTTAACACTCGTAACATTCCTTGGCTCAACTCCTTCTCATACAACCCTCTCCTCTCCCCCTCCAATTCTTTCAGTAAGTTTAGAAAATAAGAAGCCTCCAAAGGAAAATCCCCATTTTTCTTCTGTATCAGTTGTAGCTATTGGCGCTTCCATGTGCTAGTTCCCACAAGAGACAGTTGAAAAAAAAGTGACAGATGGCTCATTTTTGACAGAATAGCAAACAAAAGCACAGCCCTTTTTCACGAGGAATTTTCAAAGAGTTAGATGTTAAAACAAAGTTGTGATATTGTTGAAAAATAATGCAATCTAAAAAGTGTTTGTCATGCCGCCTGGAGTGGCTCACGACCATGAGTGCCGACCTCAGGGCATATTGTCAGAAAACAGGGCAGACACCTTATAATGGTGCTGTGGTCTATAATTAGATTTCACTAAATCAGTGACAAATGTGAACTCCTGGATCATTATACCAGTCTTATCAGGGAGTCTCAAACAGTCCCTTTAGACTCTCCAGTCTATCTTGCCACCCAGACAAACTGGACTTTGTTATAAAAGGTCACATATCAAATATCACATCACATTTAGGTTGCCTCCAATCCCAAGAGACCAATCACTTACTCCACATCAACTGATACTCTAATCTTACACCAGAGACAATGCTGGCAGCCAATTCTACAGTAAACTTTGGGCTAGTCTATACTTAAAACTTACAGTGGCACAGTTGTGCCACTGTAAGAGCCCTTGTGTAGTCATGTTATTTTGGCAGGAGAAAGCTCTCTCACCGTTGTAATAAAGCCACCTAAACGAGTGGTGTGAATCTACAGCACAGTAATTGGCGGCATGGATACTGCTACTGTGCACTAAAAGTGTAGTAGTATAAGCCACAAATCCAAGACTTCTACTGTGCTGCAGGAATGTCCACATGTCATGTTGGAGCATGGCAAGCTGATGCACTGTAGATTTATACCCTGTCTTGTTGCACAGTAACTCATAACTCATTGTGTAGGCAAGCCCTCTGTGCCTTAGTTCTTGCATATGTGGAAAGTTTATTCCTTTTTCCCACTATATGTCTATCTTGTCTATTAAGCTGTAAGCTCTTTGAGGCAGGCACTTATGCCACCAAAATTTTTGGATCCCATATGATCGCTGACTGGGTAGTAGCATTCCTTGATGAACACACAATAGGAGGGTGGGTTTAGCTGTTTCTGACAATGCTTGAACTTTCCAGGCACCAGTTTTACATTTGCCACCAATGCACAGAATACCAGAATGGCCCTTTTGCAAGGCTTCACTGGTTATTTTCACCTCGGCTGCAGAGAAATTCTTAGCCATTTCAGCTACAAGAACAATTGAGCAGATTGGTGCAGGTAGTCACTTTAGTATGAATATACTCAACATGAACACACTGACCCCAGAGGGCAGTAGCACATCCTGCAGCCTCTTAACTTTTCCTTCAGGTCTCCTAGCTACGTATTGGCCTATCCTGCCCCAGACAGCTTGTGAGACCTGATGACTAGAATTGGGTAAAAGACTTATGTTTCAGTTTATTGGTGATTCTGAAAAATAAAATAAAAATTGTTTCAGGTCAAGTTTTTGCTGAATTGAAAATTCAAAACAAAAAATGTGGGAATATATAAAATGTTTCATTTTCTCAAAATCAAAACATTTTCTTTGGATTTTGGGCATTTTAAAAAGTTTTGATTTAAAAAAACAACTTACAGACAATGTGAAATGAAAAGTTATTTCATACTGAAAAACTGACACATTTTGTCTTGAATGTGTCAAAACTAGCTATTTTGAATTGTTTGGGATTTTTTTAAAAGCTTTTTTTCCTAATAGAAAATGCAACAAAGTTGACATGAGTCAAGAAAAGTTTCAATTGTCAGCAAATCTGCATGTTTTGCTGACAAAAAGTTTTGTAAGAAAGATTTGTCCAATCTCTACTGATGAGATCAAAGTCCAATTTGACATGGAGAAAACTTCATCTTCTGGTCGGAAAGCAGGTACAGAAAACAAGAACCATTGCATATCAATGCATCATTAGCTGGGTATTTCAGGAAGGAAAAGGTATGAAGTTCTTTGCATCTGATGATAATTTCAACATCTGTGACTCCTGGTGTCACTAGAGCTTAAGTGGAGACATAATGATAAAATTCACTTCTACTTGAAAGGATCACAAACTCACTATTTCATAAAGTCTTCTGGCAATGGGCTGACTTTGCTAAATTCTTTGTAGACATCTTTATGAAATGGCAGTTACTGTGAGTTCACTGCCCTTCTTGCGATAAATTAGGGCAACAATGGACATGCTGAGAACAGTTGTGGCCACACTGAAAACAGTTGCACATAGCTTTACACGTTCTGCTCTCTCCTTCCTAGCTCCTTAAAGGGATGGGTTTTTTTTTCTTTTTGTGGACCTGATTCACTGTTGTCCCGCACCTTGGGTAGCTATTTACACTGATAAAAAGTGACTGTAAAATGCTACCAGATCAAAATAATAGCCACTAACATTTATTTTACAATCATGTAACTAACTATCCAAGGCACAAGGCAATGAAGAATGTGGCCCAGCCTTTGACATGTGGCTGTTGGGAATCCAACTATCTTGATTAGTAGAGGGTTGGGGAGATTAAATGTGCATTGTTGGTGCTTAATGCCTCTCAGAATTGGGCCATATCCTTGTTTTTATTCTGTTTAATAGCACACAAGTAATTAAATGAACCCTGATTTTGATTCTTTCTGCTATATTTTAGATTGAGAGTCCACACCAGAAGATGTAGCCATGCATCTCCATATCGCCACGCAAGACAGTAATGTGTAGGTGGAGCTGTATGTCACAGGAAAAGAAGTGAGAAGTAGCTTCAGCTAAATTAAAAAAGTAACAGGTCTGGATGCCACAATTGAGCAGTCTGATATTCCCACAAAAGGCAGCATATTTATCAGTGCTGTCATGTAAAATAGAAGTATGTATTTATATTTGTTTAACTCAATTATTTATTAAATGTTCTAGAACACCCAGGTATAATTTCTGTCCTATGAGATTAATTTACATTTTGTTAACACAAAGCATTTCAGAACCATGGCAAAACAGAAATGAACCCACACTGTCATTGCTACTGAACTCAGCATTTCTATTCTGCAAAGAGAGATTTTTTTTTGTTGGTGGCTTGGCTGAATTAAAAATGTACCTTCAACAGAGTAAATTTTATAGGTGATGGATTGGCAGTGCAGGAGAAAAAGACAGAAGAAAAGTGATGGATGAGTTATTCTAAGAGAATTACTGACAAAAGATTATACTTCTTGAAAAACTTATTGTTTTCCTCCTCATTCTAATGAGACAATAATAAGTGTATGAAACATGTTGATTTAGATGAATTGAGAATGGGGACCAATAATTAAAATATCAAATCAGAGTTTATTGCTAAAAGAAGCTATTATCTTAAATGACTTTAAACGCTTTTTTATTAGGTATTAATGCTAAGTGTCTGGAGAATAGTCTCCAATACGAATATGGGGAAACCGAAGAGAATGATAGTGCCATTATTTTAAGATCAGTCATAAATACACCGGATCTGATTTTCTCGTGCGTTGTACTTTTATAGTCATTTACACCTGTGCAAGTGGGTATGAAATCTTTCCATATGAAAATAACATGTGTGAATGACTTCAACATGTAGGGCACTGGGGAATCAGGACCATAATATGATTCTGTACTCATGAAAAAGCTCAAAAGTTGAGAGAAAAGCTCAGCTCATCTGTGCTACGTACTGTCTTCTGCTATGCAGATGTGCATGGGTGAAAGTGAGAATGAAAATGGAATGAGCCTTTTTGACCCTCACCTGCGGGAAGAGCTAGTGTGGAATGGCTAGCTAAATGGCCAGCCCTGTGCCCCAGTGCCAAAGGGTTAGAGGTGTTCAGAGCTGTGGAGAGAAATGATTTTTCAATTCTCTGGCTGGCTCTTAAAAAAAGTTAGTTTTGGGTTATATGAAATACTTTGCTCAACTGAAACTAAACATTTTGTTTTATTTTTGAGCATTTTTAAAAATTTTTAATATAAGTCATTGCAGGAGAGAGAATTCTATTCAGTGACTCAGAAATAGACTTGGGGTTCATTGTGGATAATCAGTCAAACTTAAGCTCCTAGTATGATATTGTGACCAAAAGGGCTAATATGATCCTTGGATGCATGTACTAGAGAATCTCAAGTGGAAATAGGAAGTTATGTTACCTATGTATTTGGCACTGATGCAGTTGCTACTGGAATATTATGTCCAGCTCAGGTGTCCACAATTCAAGAAGGAGGTTGAAAATTTGGAGAGGGTTCAGAGAAGAGCCATGAAAATGTCTCTCAAAGAATTGGAAAACAGTCCTTACAATCAGAGACCTGAGAGTTCAATCTCTTTTTTTAACAGAGAAGATTAAAGGGTGACTTATCACAGTCTATAGGTACCTATGTGGGGAACAAAAATTTGATAATGTGCTCTTCAGTCTAGCAGAGGAAGGTATAACTCCATCCAATGGCTGGAAGTTGAAGCTAGACAAATTCAGAATGGAAATAAGGCAAAATTCTTTTTTCAAACAGTCAGGGCAGTTAACCATTGCAACAATTTACCAAGATTTGTGATGGATTCTTCAACACTGATAATTTTCAATCAAGATTGGATGTTTTTCTAAGAGATATTCTCTGATTCAAACAGGAAGTAATTCAGGGAACTCCTGTGGCCTGTGTTTTGCAGTACATCAGACGAGATGATTACAGAGGTCCCTTCTGGCCTTACAGTCTATGAATCTCTCTGAGAAGAGCAGTATATTACCCCTGAGGAGCAACTCAGTGTGAAGAGGCACAAATAATGCTCACAACCATGGCACTGAACCACCTCTACTTCCACACTGAGCTGAGCTGCACTGAGCTGCACCCTAAAAGGAGAAGTCACACATCCTTCTCCTCCCCGCACACCCCAGTACATCCATGGGAAGCCCTGTTCCAAGAAGTGCCTCTGAGGCACAATGCACCTCGCGTCCGCCTGTGGCTGTACCTAAAAGCACAACCTAGCAATGTCAAGGCACACATCCCAAAATATGAGATCAACAAATATTTTTTCTCTCTACTTAACACGACTTTGAATAGTTTAATACAGAATGTGCTTTGTAATGCATTTCCTTCCTTGTGTCCTTTTTAAACACTTCAGAGGTAGTTATTAAAAAATCTCTTAAGCTACTCCTTTGAGAAATACTAATGCCCACGTGTCTGATTCATAATTTTCGTTGACCTTAGAACTGAAGAAACCACATTCTTTGTGGTGAAAAGTTCCAGAGGGGTAGCCGTGTTAGTCTGTATATAGCAAAAACAACGAGAGTCCTGTAGCACTTTAAAGACTAACAAATTTAATTTCTGCAGGCATAAGCTTTCGTGGGCTGTAACCCACTCCGTCAGATGAAGTGGGTTACAGCCCACGAAAGCTTATGCCTGCAGAAATTAAATTTGTTAGTCTTTAAAGTGCTACAGGACTCTCGTTGTTTTCACATTCTTCATGTATCAAATGCAAATAGGGTTTTTTTAAATAAGGGGTTATCCTTTGACAACCTTAGAATATCTTGAATTCTGAAGAAATGAATAGGGAGGCCTCGATCATTTATTTTAATGGGAATCTTGATATGGATTTTAATAGAAGTTTATAAAAAAGAAAGAAAAACAAGCAACACTAAAAATGTCTTTGAAAAATGGAGTGGGCAACCTAAGAATGAAAGAAAACTATAAAGGTATTTATCTTCTAACCTCCTATGGGCTCTTTGCAATCATACTTCTTTCTCGGTAAGTCTTTAAGCTTTAGCACAGTCCTTTGTACCATCTCAGTTATATTGTGGCAGAACCTTCAATGCATTACTATCCTGAATTTGCCTCTAAAGTCATCAGAACAATTACTTTTAACCGTATGGGGTTGGATTAAAAAAAGCTGTCCAGTGCAGTAGAATTTACAACTTTCTGAGCCTGCCTGGCCCACTGAGCCTCAGGAGGAATTCACTCCAAGGGAAGACCAGCTGTATTGCTGCCACCTCAATCAGGGTTTCTGTTTTAGAGGGGAGGAGCGGCTTTAAAGTGAAGTTGGGGTGTCATAGGGTTTTAAGTACAAAGGCGATGATCACAATATAAAGTACAAGGTAGATAGATTAGATAGCATCCCCAATGGCAGAAGCTATTCAGAAGATGTGCTAAATCAATGCATCATCACACATACCCCACAAGCATAGTCCATTTCTTGGGATGCACTGACCCCTTGAATGAAGGCTTTTTGCCATCACAGCTACCTCCCACGTAGACTTATTGTTGCTGGGACCTTTTCAGGGGCCTATCCCAGAAGAAGCTAGTGTAGGCCCTAGACTGAACCCGTGCATCAATTCACAGTATCTTAAATCTCTATACACATGGACAAAACAAAGAGCCACATTAACTTTGTATAGAAAATTATCAGTGTCTAAACAATTCATTCAGTTTCCCAACTCTTAAATCTTATCTTCCTATATCCCATTTCACAGAGTAAAGCATATGATTGAATTATTATACCGATTAGTGTTATTGCTTCCTATTCAACTTCATATTAACTTTAGACCTCTCTTCACTTCTAATGAATTTATTTTCTAGAAATAACATGTAGGTACATTAGGTGTCTATCCAGCAATGCCTTGCATGATGCACAACAGGGCCAACAAGGTGGTTGAACTCCAGTGCAAGTATGAGCAGAAGTTATCCATGGACACAAGTAAAATTAAGCACTAAGGTCTTAGTCCTCTGCACTAAGGAGTCCTGAGGGTTTGGTAAATGTATTTTCAGAAGTTAGGCATTGCATTTTACCACATAGTTCAGAGTTTGGGTGTACTAGAGCTAAATATATATAGTTTGCAGCAAGTGTACTTGCTTGCCTCTTTGTTGCATATTCTGTTTTTGTTGTGCATAGAGAACTTCTGGTGACATCAGTAGGATCATATCCCACCTTCTTGTTCCCTCTATGTAAACATTCTGAAACACATGAAGAATACTGAACAGGTCCAGTACAGAGGGTATGGCTTCACAGAAGCATCTAGTCCTTGCTCAAGGCAGGAAGAGGGAGACGTCTTGAGAACTCCCTCCATGTGCAGATCTTGGGCATACAATCACTCCCTTAAAAGTAAAATATTATTGTTATATAGGATCTTTTCTCTAAAGCACCTCATTTTTCTCATAAGTGTGTTCTATACAACATATCCCTCAGTTGGTAGTTTGTGTCCAGATTCTTTCCTCTTCCCTGGATGTTAATCTACCCAGACACAATGCAAGCAACTCAGAGAAGGAAGTTGTACAGCAAAAACTCCCTTTCCTGATGCCACTAACAGGTAAAATCCTAAACTGTTATCCCTACATCTATTACTTACATGAGCAGCAAACACTTTGTTTCAAATGCAGCTGTCAAATGTACTAAGAAAAAAAAAAAAGAAAAGCGTGCACCAGACTTCCATTCGACTTATCAGTTAACGGTCTTCTGCACCAACACCAGCATAATCAATATGATGTATTACACATGCCTGCTTGAATTGAAAATGTCATCTTTTTTAAAAGTCAACTGTGTGTGCAATATCAATCTCCCAATAAATGCATGTGAAACACATCCTGAATTGACTGACCTGGTCACTGGATGTCACTGTAGTTGCACGGAAACACAGATGCAAGCACACTAAATGGCAATAAATAAAGTATCTCACTTGGGTGGAAAAGGAAGATAATGACTGTTTCAGGACTTTTGTATATATCTGATTTGAGTGATATTTGTTTTTTTGATAAAAGTTGCATATTGTTGTAATACTGTGATAGAATACACCCCTGTATTCACACCCTGCTGTAATGATCTTTCTCTAAGGTATGCCTTGTAAGTATCATTTGAAAACTCAATTTTGTAAGTATTGTCCTGATAAAAATATAGGTGACAACATTGTATAATGTGAAGTTATAAAATTCCCTTGTATGACAGTATTAACACATGATCCAAACCTAGACAGAATTTGGCAAACAGGGGTCTGTCCTAAACAAAGGAATGTGTGCTTGCCTTAATTTGCATTTAAGCAGGAAGCAGGAAGGGAAAACAAAGGAAGCTCAAACAGATGAAAAAAACCCAGCAGGGAACATCCTTCCATGTAGGCTCTTTGTCTTTTGGTTCTCAGCTGGAAATGTTTTTCAACAGGGGAACTGAATCTATATGAAGGAAGTAGAAACACCCCATGACACTCCTTTGTCTCCCTGCCCATTGCATTCTCCTTTCCTGAAAGGACAAAAGGAAACAGCTGTTGGACTTTGGGGAGTGGTCCTGACCTGAAGCGTTTGGTCAGTAATTCTGCTGGGAGCATGTGGTAAGAGATTTTGCTTGAATCTAATATAGTTTGTTAAATTAGGCACTAGTAAGCATCTTATCTTTTTTTTTTTTTTAACCATTTCTGAATTTTATGCCTCATTACTTGTACTCATTTAAAATATCTGTCTTTGTAGTTAATAAACTTGTTTTATTGTGTCATCTAATCCAGTATGTTTAAGTGTCTGAGTAACTATTTAAAATAACTGACTAGTGTATATGTATATTATTTCCTTAAAGGAATAACAGACTTAATATATTTGAACTATCCAGGAGAAGCAGTTCAAAACATACATTTCCGGAGGAAAGTCCAGGACTGGGAGTATGCTGGGGTCACACCCTGCAGTATATCCCATGCTGGTGAGACCCAAGGTGCGACTGGCAGGCTGCAGTTAGACAAACACATCTGGGAGTGATCTACATGCTGATGGCTGGTTCTGAACATGCTAATGGTGAGGGTGGAGGCTACAACAGCAAGGCATTGAAGGGCACCCCAGGTTACAGTGCCGGGGTGATACAGCCCCTCACTAGTCTGGATTGTATCCTGGTATGTACTAAATATATTTCAACAAATAATTTCTAACCTACAGAGACAAGTATAACAAATAGTTTTTCATGTTAAATATGAAATTTCTGGATATTTTAGAATGCATGTACATAGTTGAATATCACTCCCTGCACTAAAACTTCATTACAGAGGTATAATAGTGAATAGGAACTTTGAATAGAATTAGAATAAAGGTTTATACAACAGGGAACTTCAAGGGACTGGCAAGGGACTTGAAGTTGATAATTTAATAAACCTTTTCAATTTTTAAATTTTGTGAGTTTGTAAGTAATGCTGAAATACATACTATAGACCCTGATTTTAAAATAGACCCGAATCAACTGTATCAGATCTTCACTGACGACACAGACTTTTAAAAACAATCAAAATAGACATTAGTGCAGGTACACTGGGGATGAATTTGACCCAATACATCCAAATTATGCTGTGGGTTCTTCTCTGCCCTCTACTAATATCACATGTAATCTATATGCAGGAAAAAAATTAAATAAATCAATACATTTTTTTACAACTCTGTAGGATTAGTGGGCTCAATTCACAGGGACTCAAGCAAGGGAGGTTCAGTTTGTGCTCTGCCTCTGAAGCTAGTGGGAGTTGTTGAGACCAATCTGGGGGCTGGCTTCTGGGGAGGATCATTGGTTTTGCTGCTATCCTCCCCTAAGACTTCTACTAGGGAGGGAAAATTTAAGTTTCAGCCAGGACTCTATTTGAACACCTATCAAGGAGTCTATATGGGAGATGTATTGAATTAATCTCTCTTCTGGCCTGCCTCACCCCATCATTTTCCTGGGTTGCTATGCAGCTCTTCCTCCTCGTAGAGGAAGAAGTTGCAGGTGGTTTGTGCCATTTAGTCTCCACATTAGGCAGATTTTCAACTGGAGTCTTCAAGCTTGCATCTGCCAGTGCAGTGAATTGGGTCCACTGTAAATATGTATTTAGGTCTTCAGCTCAAAGTGGTTAGATTAATAGATTCCAATGCCAGAAGAAACCATTGTTATCATCCGGTCTGACTTTCTGTAAAGCATATTACATAGAACTTCCCCAAATAATTCCTAGAGCAGATCTTTTAGAAAAACATCCAATCTTGAATTAAACATTGTCAGTGAGAGAGAATCCACCAGGGCCTTGGTAAATTGTTCCAACAATTACTCTCTCTGTTAAAAATGTACGCCTAATTTCCAGTCTGAGTTTGTCTAGCTTCAACTTCCAGCCATTGAATCATGTTATACTTTACAGTTTTCTATCTGAAACATGTATCTTATTAAAATCTCATTGTAAGAACTCACATAGCCGCCCTAACAACTCTCATTCTCTCAATTGAAAGCAAAAACTCTTGTCATGGGGCTTCTTTGATTATCTTTCCATCATTGGGCAAAGCTCCTAATTCTATGAGCGTGTCAGGCATCTCCTGTTTTATTATGTTTGCATAATTTCTACAGTTAATGGTGCCAGTCTGAGCCCATGAGCAGTGCTGGAGATAAAGAACTTACTGAGGGGAAATGCAAAGAAACTGGAGGGTAGTTGCGGGGGCATCTTCACCCTACCCTGAAGTAGTACTCAGAGCATCACAACAACCAGGCAGCACCCAACAGATGCTGTGTATGGGACAGAGTAGAATATATGGCCTAGTTCTCCTTCCCCTACACTGGTTTGTCGGTCTAAAAATCCATGCTGTGCAGAAACTCTGTCACAGCTCAGACCCATCCAAAACATGGCCCAAACATTCCTTTTTCCGTCATGAGCTGCATGCACGCATTGCAAACACCAGTCTCCAGAATACACTGAGAAATATAGAGCCCCACTTTGTGGTCTCTGTTACTTTGGTCCCCACCTCTATCTCACAGCAGACAACTCTTTTGAGATGCTTTTGGTCCTTCTGCAGGCTCCTCAGGGTTTGTTTTATTGGTTTGCTTTCCAAGAGATCAGCAAAGGCACTTAATATTTTCATCATATTCCAAGCCAAAACAACAAATAAAAAGACACATCAAATAGTCCATTTGTATTATAAGATGGCCCCTCTCATTGCCTTGATACATCCTTAGGGGGTATTATCACAAGTTCTACACTGCCCAAAAGTCTCAGGCACTGGTCCAAGTTTTGAAAATCTCTTATTTTTTCCAATGGCCTATTTTGTCTGCTTCTTTGTGAAATTAAATTGAAGCCTGTTTAAGTTTCAATCTTGGTGTCTGTTTTGCTAATGCTATTGACCTCATGTTGAACAGATTTCTGCATTGTTCAGTGACACCTACCCACATTTATTAAAAGGTCCATGACTTCTATCTGGTGCTTCATGCTTGTATTATAAATAAATTGTAAGTAATTCCATATTGGATTATGAGTGTCTTCTTAGAATTAGATATCAATAATTTTCCTGCAGAGATACTGGGTTTTTCATTGCTTGTAGCGCTAATTCTTTCTTCAATAGCTAGTGGCATTATGCCTTTTATATTTGTTTTGTGCAGAAAATATCAGTATGTAACTTGTACAATTAAAATGCTACTAATATTTTAAAAAACGGAAATCTGTGCAAATTTACAAGTGCCTCAGTTTTACAACATTCAGGTGATAGTACGCACTTGTGTGTCTCTTACAGCTTTCTCTCTGAGAGTTAACACAAGTATTTATAAAGATCTAGTCACTATGGTAAATTGCACATTTTACTTAGGTTAAAAAAGTATCAACTTCATCAAAATAGGAAACACCCCACTTCCCTGAAATCCACCCAGCAACCCTATTTGCACAGCCATGACAGTGGATAGCAGCCACTAGACTAAGTGACAGGAGATTCGCAGGCCTGCAGTTAGTGGAAAGCCTGAATAAAAGGATGTGAGAGACGTCTTGCAAAAAGGGCTCTGTCATAGATTCAATTGGACCAAATTCCAGAATTTTTGACTGGAATATTATTATGAAATAATGCCCTGCCTCTAGCACCTGTGAGCTTTACATATGGTACAGATAATCAACACATTGAGCAAAATTCTTACAGTAGGGCAAACTGTTTGAAATCAGGAAACTCTGGACGAACCATCCCCTGGAAACATCCAGGAAAAAATATCCAAAATTGTAATCTCTAAAGGATAATTCAAAGGGGAAGTAAACAAATGTCTTGAAACAAGAGGAAAGGAAAAAAAATGCTGTGGGTATGTCTGAAAATAGCATGCTATTAAAGGAATTGACTTTACTGCCTCACCTGGAATAATGTGTTCAGTTTGGTCACCCCATCTTAAAAATTAAATTAAAAAAAGAAGAAAGAAGAAATAGAAAGGTCCAGAGAAAGGAAAAAAGAAAAGACAACAAAAATGATTAGAGACTTTCTACATAACAAGATATTTATAAAAATTAGGATTATTCAATTTAGAGAGTAGATTAATAATATCAATTAGCCACTCTTATTTAGCTTTCATGATAATACAAGAACAACAGTGTACCCCAATGAAATTAAAAAGAAACACCATTTACAACTGATAAAAGGAAATACAGAGTCAATTATTGATTTGTGGACTCAGTGTCACAAGTTACAACAGAAGATAATGAGAATTAAAAAAGAACAAAATATCCTCATTACACTATCTGGGATAAAAACAATTACAAAAGGATATAGGGACATAAATCAACCGCTAAATATCCGGGTTAAGAAGAAAATTCCCTCATAGATATGTCATGGCATAACTGTCAATTATATGGGTTTTCCAGTTTTGAAGCATCTGATTTTTACCACTCTCAGAGACAGTATACTGGACTAGATGAACTATTAATCTGAGTCAATAATGGTAATTCTGATATTCACAGAAATTATTATTTCACAGGATCCACAAAGTATTCTGGGTACTTCTCTGTAAACACACAGAAGACATGCTCTTGCTCTTAGGAGTTTACAATCTCAATGATAGATAAGTGAGGATGGAATATTCAGCAGGAGTAGGAAAGAAGGAAGAAAGACTCCGATCATAGAAATATGAGAGTGGCATAACTCAGTTTAGGCATATGTTCCTTTTAGTTTCCATTGCTGTGGAATAATGCTACTTTTATTTTAACAAGCTGGACTAATCAGATTGCCTCAGTTGGTATTCAGGAAACACCCTTTTAGAAACAAGATATTTTCTGAGAGAAATAACTTACTACAGGTTATATTTGAAAGAGTGATATCTTTTTAGTATATTCATTTAAAAACGAATTTATAAAATGTCAGTTGAAATACATCAGCATTTTTCATGGCAGCAGCTCCTTTTTGTTTTGCTTTTTTTACTATATGCACATGAGAAGTCAAAGGCCTAGGGCATTATTCTTCATTTGATCTGCATGCAACACTTCCTTTGTACACTGAGTCAAAGAGCACTATAGCAAATGGTACCTAGAGCCAAGATTCTGATAATCATACAACAATTGTGTTAGGTGAATTAAACATAAGAAAATTTTAATTATCCATCAGGACCTTAGAATCATAGAAGATTAGGGTTGGAAGGGACCTCAGGAGGTCATCTAGTCCAACTCCCTGATCAAAGCAGGACCAACCCCAACTAAATCATCCCAGCCAGGGCTTTGTCAAGCCAGGCCTTAAAAACCTCTGAGGATGAAGATTCCACTACTCCCTAGGTAACCCATTCCACTGCTTCGCTACCCTCCTAGTGAAAAAGTATTTCCTAATATCCAACCTAGACCTCCCCCACTGCAACTTGAAACCATTGCTCTTTGATCTGTCACCTCCCACCACTGAGAACAGCCTAGCTCCATCCTCTTAGGAATCCCCCTTCAGGGGCCCAAAACTGGACACAATACTCCAAATGTGGCCTTACCGGTACCAAATAGAGGAGAATAATCACTTCCCTTGATCTGCTGGCAATGATCCTACTAATGCAGCCCAATATGCCATTAGCCTGCTTGGCAGCAAGAGAAAACTGTTGATTCGTATCCAGCTTCTTGTCCATTGTAATTCCCAGGTCCTTTTCTGCAGAACAGCTGCTTAGCCAGTTGGTCCCCTCTCTGTAGCAGTGCATGGGATTCTTCCATCCTAAGTGCAGGACTCTGCACTTGTCTTTGTTGAACCTGATCAAATTTCTTTTGGCCCAATCCTCCTATTTGTCTAGGTCACTCTGTATCCTATCTCTAACCTCCAACGTATCTACCACTCCCCCCAGCTTAGTGTCAATCATGAACTTGCTGAGGGTGCAATCCACCCCATCTTCCAGATCATTAGTGAAGATGCTGAATAAAACCGGCTCCAGACAGACCCCTGGGGCACTCTGCTTGATACCAGTTGCCATCTAGACATTGATCCATTGATCACTACCCATTGAGCTGATGATCTAGCCAGTTTTCTATCCATCCTGTAGTCCATTCATCCAACCCATAATTCTTTAACTTGCTGACAAGAACATTGTGGGAAACCTATCCAAAAGCTTTGCTAAAGTCAAGGTATATCACATCCACCACTTTCCCCACGTCCACAGAGCCAGTCATCTCATCACAAAAGTCAACCAGGTTGGCCAGGCATTATTTTCTCTTCAGACCAGCAGTTCTTGTTCTCAAGGATTACAATGGGCATTGGCCTGGATCTTAGCAGATAGTTAATATATAATGAGTCCATTTCCTTTCTATACACTACTCATTTACACATATTTTCATATCATACAGAAAGGAATAATGGGTAGCATCTTAATTCCAGTAGGTGCTACCATCTGTCAAGTATTAGGTAGTTTACACTGGCATTCCACACATTTTAATCCAGCAATGCTAAATGTCCTTAATAGAACAAAACATTAGAAAGCTTTTTACTGTTTTATTTCAACATTACTTTTCTTGAACAGATTTTAAGCTGTGGGCAATGTTGTTCTATAATATCATGGAATTCCCACTGGTCGACTTCTACTATCTTCAAAACAAAACAATAAATGAAACAAAACAAAGGTCACTGGCTAGATCTTTTTATATAACAAATACAATATGCATACCATAACAGGAAGTATACCCACTTACCTCAAGGCAGCCTGTAGCATTGCATGCTACCAAATAACTTTGATTTGTCCATCTCAGCTTTTAGAAGTATCCTAGAGAAAAATGTTACCAGAGTCTCTGCGGGAGGAAATGAGCAGCTTCATTTCTCATATTTCCTGACAATTTATTCAGCTTCCAAATCAAGTGACTCTTATTCCCATTTCCCCATTATGAACAGATTCTGAAGCTAAAATTCATAATTCCAAATCTGGGCAACAGCAAATGCTGGCAAGAAATGACACTGAATAATTAGTAAACTGTTCTGAAATTGGTCAATACAGAACAAGACAGTGTGGGTACCTCTGTGAAAAGGCACCTCTTTACTTCTATGTTAGATAATTATATTGTCTGCACAAGCCAGCACTGGAGAAACTCTCTCAGAAAAACAGCCTATAGACGTCTATAAAGCCTTCACTCTGACTCTGAACCAGGTGACAAATTAGTCCTTTCTGGTGACCCGGCTCTACATGAAAAATGGCATGTTCCCACCCTCCTGAATTTCTTAAGGGCAGGAAATGAAAACCTTGCCTCAGAGGCTAATTAGGGCACAAGTGCCAAATCTGGCAAACAAGCTGGTATAATGCATGAGAAAGAATGCCCAAGCAAGCAGAGAGCCACTGAGAGCATAATAATGGAACTTATGACCAAGTCAAACCAAAAAGAAGAGAAACATTTTAACAAACATCTGTCTATCACTTCTCTCTTTTGTCTTATTCAGGGCCTAACCCAGTTCCCATAAAGTCAAAGGGAAGTCCCTTTATTTCAAGGGATCTGGATTACACAATTTGAGAGCAATGATCCATGTCTTAAATATATTACTGTCTGAACCCACTTCCAGTTTGATATAATATTTAGCACTTATAGTCTTCTCTTACCTCTTCAAAGAAGTTTACACATATTAATAACTAATTGTTATGGGATCATTGACCTATGAAAATAGCCATTTATATGTGTCACTGACTAGAGGCATTATTTATCATAATAGCAAATTTTTGAAAATTCTAAATGAAAATCAGAGTAACAAGGCAATAAATACAGATTATTCAATGAAAAAAATAATAAATAGAGTAAAAAGAAAATAAACTGATAAGTAATTTTGCCATTTTTGTAAAGGTTGGGATGAAGGATGTTGGGGAGGAAGGGATGTTAAAAACTAATACTTGAAAATGACAATTGTGTCATGTTTACGCTTTGGGGTTTCAATTGTAAAATCCAGCCCATTAAAAAAAAAGTAAGAGGCAAAATCCATCCATATATTGGAATATGAACAGAAAAATCAAGAATGGTTTTAGGAAAGATCAAAGAAGATCTTGGCCAATAGAAGAAAGAAAATGCAAACCTAACTGTAAAATCTTAAAGCAAAAAGGAATTGTATTTCTTTCATGGTTAAAAATAGAGACAGATACTTAACTGATTTAAAAAAAAAAAAAAAAGCCTACAAGCTAATCTTTGGCAAACACTAATTTTCTACTTTTAAGTGACGGAGCATCAAGATCACTTAAGCTCTTCTGATAACCCACTGGTGGAATCACTCCCATTGAAGATGCTCTGCTCAGTAGACTAAAAACTTCATTTTAACTGATAGGTTGTCCTTATAAAAGATTAATCAGAATAATAGTGCCAGCCACCAATAGGGAATGGCAAACTGTTTAGAATGTTAAGACTATACACGGCATTGACTACACTATGGAAGTTTTCTAAAAATGTTCCATTATTGTTAATGCTAGTTTAACTGAACTGCTGTTACATTGAGATTAGAGCTGGACAGGAAATGGAATTTCCTTAATGCAAAATCTTTTTTTTCTTATTTTGAATCAAAATGAAAAGTCAAAAACTCAAAATTTTTCACAGAACTTAAATTATTCAGAAATATTTTGAAACACTGAAATGTTCCTACAGCTTTCTGGACTATTAATGTTGATTTTCAAGAAGTCTTCAAACACTTTGGGACAGGAATTTGATAATAGAAGGCTCTTCAGTCTAGCAGACAAGACTGTAACAAGTTCCAGTGGCTGAAAGTTGAAGCTAGATACATTTAAACTAGAAATAAGGTGCAAATTTTTTTACAGTGAGGGTTCTTAGCTACTGGAACAACTTACCAAGGTTTGTGGTGGATTCTCCATCATTGGAAACTTTTAAAATCAAAATTGGATGTTTTTCTAAGAGATATGCTTGAATTCAAACAGGAATTAATTCAGGGAAGTCCTATGGTCTGTGTTACATGATCACAGTGGTCTCTTCTGGTCTTACAATCTATGAATCTTTAAAATATGCTTGCCAGAAGCCCATTTTTCCCTGGGCTGCCTGTTTGGCAGGCTGCCCAACTCCCTGGTGATGGGGAACAGGCCATCCAGATTTTCCAGGTAGTCTAGGGATGTGGGAAGCTATCTGCCTGCAGCACTTAGGAATTGGGCAGCCTGCCCACTCACTCAGCAGGCAGCGGGGGAACCTAGGAAGCCTTGGGCTCTTCAGCAACCTTCCATGAAGACAGGCAACAGGGGAGCAGGACAGCTTAGCAGTCGGTAAGCTACACATCTGGTTCCCAGGTAGCTGTCTGTCCACAGAACCTGGGAGCTGAGCAGTTGCATCAGTCAGACCACAGGGGAACCATGCAGGCAATCAGATAACTCTGATTTCCTCCAAAGTTTTGACGTGGAGTCCATCAAATGAGAATTCTGCAATGGAAATCTGTTCTGCTATAAAATTTTCAACCAGTTCTAAATGGGATATTTCAAAAGGTGTAGGTGCTCAGCACTGTTTTCAGCATCAGCATAACTGGACTTGTTCCCAGCAGGGTTAGAGAACAGCATTGAAAATGCTGTCTACAGCTGGTGTGCTGTTTATGAGAAGGATCCCAACATTCTGGAAATATTCAAAAGTGTCCCTAGTTCAGACAAGGCCCGTGATGGAGAGTCTAGATTCATTACTACATGCAGTTCTGGTGTAAGAAGATCCAACTTCCATTTCTCTCCAAGAGGAATTTGAAAATGACATAGCTATCCAGAAAATGAGGTAACAGTGTAAACTGCATTTCACCCTTATCTATAGGTGGGTCAATAATATCACCTCACTGAAATACCCCCAGAATTTTCAGGGTAAGCCGAAGTGCAGCATATGCAGCATGTTCCATCAGCTGCATATATCAGTGTTAGTGGAACCTTTTTATATCTTCTATTATCCAGTTTTCTGCCTGTATGATATGCCTGAATAAATATATATATATATATATATATATATATATATATAAATTGTCTCCTTTAAGAAAACAATTCATGTACAAAACTAGCCAGTTCCAAAATTAAAGGTTAACTATTTAAACATGAGAAACTATAATACTAAATGTCTAATAAAAGCCATTTAAGTGGGCAGGTTAAATAAAAAATGACCTCCCCATTTTCTTCTTAGGGCAAGTTGGCCTAAATTGCTCCTAACCTTAACCGAATCATCAGACTACATTTAACTAGGTGATTTAATTGTCTAATTCTTTTTTAACATGGTCCTTTGTAGAATCAGTATCACATTTTTGTATTGATGAGTTTTTTTTGTCCTTTGTTGTTTAACCTCAGTTGCTTCCTGTAGCTATTAGGCGTTAGTTTTAAGCAGAAGACTATTACATAAACAACTGTGCTAAATAACTTTCTCACAATTCACTACAAAAAATTCCAGAAGGCGATCATCAGCTCTACTCCATTTAAAATTAATGGGAGTTCTACAGCTAATTCTCTGTGTAGTTTAATGAAAATTGCCCCATAGTGTTCAATAGCCTTCAACATTTCTCATTTCTTACCTGTAGTACCAACTGCTGATAATTGGACAGTGCCACCTGCTTCTAATATGTATTTCTCCAAAGAAGAAAGAAGAAAAACAGAGTATATAGGAGGGAGTAATTCCCTTCTTGAGAATTTACTTTTATTCAAGAGATACAGATTACTTTTATCTGTTTCTGTCTTTGCAATACAATTTTTGGGCTTTGTTCTGCCCTTGTGCAAAACAAAATATAAATATGTATCTCACACATTTCTTCCAGGCTGAGAGTATAGACATATATTTATTTACAATGTTTTTGACCAACTTCTTTAATTTGAATATAAAAAACTGGAATAAAATTCACTTGTGATTCCATTATTCTACTCAGCTGAAAAATCTATGTGTGTCTCAGGCTGGGTGGTGCTTTGAAAGCTTTAAGGGTGGGGGGAAAAACTAAGACCTATAAGTGGACTTTCTCCAGACTTAAGTCCAAATTTTATAGTCTGTAATCAAACAAAACTTGATTATGGACCACAGAATATGGCCCTTAGATATGATGCAGAAAAAGTAGGCCAGGGCTCACACCTTTGAAATTTGAAAATCTGAAATTCCAAGCCTTAAACATAGCCCTTCACAGGTCATTCTGCATGTATCAGTCTAACCCTGCAGTTCTCAAACTATGAGGTGCTCCTACCAAGGGAGGCATGGGCATGCATCAAGGGCAGTGTGAGCTGTGTGCCTTTCTTTCCTTTTTTTTTTGTAAGGAGCTCTAGCTTTCAGCCCTGGTGGCTGGGGCTTATGCAGAACCCAGGAAGAGGGCATAAAGGGGACAGCTGGAGTCCCACTATTCCAGGTCTGGCAGCTCTGCCACTTGGGCTCAGGGTCTCTTTTTCCCCAACCGCCAATCCCTCACCTGGATTTGGTGGGGCTCCAGGGGCAGCCCTGGGGTGGCAGCAACAGCACAGAAGTCAGGGTAGCAATGGGATGCTAAGGCTGCTGTGAACAATGATATTGACAAATATCACTTTTCATATTGCCTCCCCAACTTCTGTGCTGCTGAACCCTTACGTCTAATCTGCTGTGAAAAGCGATATTAACAACATGTACTTGTGGGGGTGGGGCAAAGAAGGGGGGCCCAATGAAATAAATTTGAAGACCACTGGTCTAACCCATCAATACTGATTGATTTATCATGAGGCTACCCACTGTACTTGGAGAAGGGAGTTTTTTTTCCTAAGGGCAAGTCTACACGGTGCAGCTGCATTGATGGTTCCTGCACCCTAGTCCAGGGCCCTACACACTAAACCCTTAATCCTGTCAATGTAAGAGCACATAAAAAAAACCCCTGGAAGACTAAGAATCTAGAGTGTGGCAGATTCTGAAAGTCGCTGTCTTCAGATGAAAGGGCAGCTAAAAAGAGAACAGTCTTACAGAAGAAACAGTCTAAAACATTTAAAATATTCAGCTTCAGCTGGAGGGGAGGGGGGGAATTTAAGTATAGTTGCACTAGTTAGTCAATTAAAACCACACCATTCTCTCACTAAAGAACAATTCCACTATTCACAGGAACACTCAGCAACTGACAGTTTCAGTGAAACAATGAGCATTTTTTGTTTTAGGAATAAACATGCTGTTGCTCAACTAATCAAGTTTATGAGAATATATTTCATCTAAGCTGCAAGGCATACTTTTCCCAAGGTGTTACTTGTATTAGATAACGAATGCGTTTTTCAATTTCTGGAGCTTTACAGTGAGCATGGTCTAAAACCCCAGATGCTTTAAGACCATATTTTGTATCCATCATAGGACAGGTCTTAGGAAATGTATATTTTTGAAAGTCCTGCTGCTTTATCTTGACAATCCAGAAATCCTATACTGGAAGCCAAAAAATCAACTAAGGTTGTCTCCATAATCTGAAATATATTAACCTTGATACAGCTCATTAGTAGGCTTATAAGCAATAAATTACACTACAGAATAATCAAAGTTCATTATACAGGACACAATTTTAAATGTTTTCATTTTCTGCATTAATACACTGTAA
This sequence comes from Emydura macquarii macquarii, assembly GCF_026122565.2. Lineage (NCBI taxonomy): Eukaryota > Metazoa > Chordata > Testudines > Chelidae > Emydura > Emydura macquarii. Next base: position 16,255,681 of record NW_027131527.1, on the reverse strand, counting down.
AGTAATTGTTGCTGTAAAGTAAGTCTTACATCCTCGGTTCTGCCTGTGCTCACTCTGGCCCACCCAAGCTTTCTTATGACACTGATTGGAAATGAAGTTCAAAATCTGTGCCATTCCCACAATTATACTTAAGAGGTTTTCTCTGAGGTACTGTCCAGTGACCATTTCCTGCCTACCAGGATACAAGACCCCTTCCCAGCATTTAAAATAAAAGAAGGTATTATTGGCCCGAATAGAAACAGACACAGAATAATAAAGTAAAAGGATAGGTACAGTTTCTTAGTAGTAGTAGTATTTGTATAGTACCAGTGTATTTGGCACTAAAAGTTGCGGGTATTATCTATAACTCTGGCATGATGAGATACTATGGAAGGCTTTACTAGGTAGGCCATCTATTTAAGTTATAAAAGTACTGTTTAAAATAACTGAAAAATCTTACATTGTAGAAAAAAGGTCACTCTTGCAGTCTCAATGAGGTCTACTTTTGCTGATCATCTAAGAGTTCCCCATATGTTAACCAAAGGATGAATGTGTGAGCAAAGAGCCTTCTTCCTCTTGAGCTATCGACTTTCATAAATTCAAAAAGCAAGAGTAAGAAAGTTTTTACACTTTTGGTTTTCATGGCAATAAGTATGAACTGGCTCAGTGTAGGCTTTTAAACACCTCTTCATTTAGAAGTCCATCTGAAGGAAGATATTTCTGCAGTTGTAAGAATGTGCACAGTTTTCTAAAGTGATTTCAAATCATCAGTTTATTAACTACAATGAGACTCCAACTGGCTATGAAACCTAAAGTGATCTTGGAAATATAGCTCTTCCACTGATCAATGTTGGTTTTGTGCCTTCAAGTGTTTACAATGACAGGACTGGTCGAGTTCAGGATCCTGATGAAAGGAAGAAAGGAGAACAGCAGGATACGGACCATGGACTTCAGAAAAGCGGACTTTGATTCCCTCAGGGAACTGATGGGCAGGATTCCCTGGGAGGCTAATATGAGGGGGAAAGGAACCCAAGAGAGCTGGCTGTATTTTAAGGAGACCTTATTGAGGGCACAAGAGCAAACCATCCCGATGTGCAGAAAGAATAGCAAATATGGTAGGCGTCCAGCTTGGCTTAACAAAGAAGTCTTTGGCGAACTTAAACGCAAAAAAGAAGCTTACAAGAAGTGGAAGCTTGGTCAGATGACTAGGGAGGATTATATAAACACTGCTCGAACGTGCAGGAATGAAATGAGGAAGGCCAAAGCACAATTGGAGTTGCAGCTAGCAAGGGACGTGAAGGGGAACAAAAAGGGTTTCTACAGGCATGTTGCCAACAAGAGGAAGATTCGGGAAAGTGTAGGCCCCTTAAAGAAAGAGGGAGGCGACCTAGTGACGGAGGATGTGGAGAAAGCTGAGGTACTCAATGCCTTTTTTGCCTCTGTCTTCACAGACAAGATCAGCTCCCAGACTGCTGTACTGGGTGGCACAGAATGGGAAGGAGGCGAACATCCCGCAGTGCTGAAGGAACAGGTTCAAGACTATTTAGAAGGATTGGACATTCACAAGTCCATGGGGCCGGATGCAATGCACCCGAGGGTGCTGAGGGAGTTGGCTGAGGTGATTTCAGAGCCATTGGCTATTATCTTTGAAAGCTCGTGGCAACAGGGGGAGGTCCCTGAGGACTGGAAAAAAGCAAATATAGTGCCCATCTTCAAAAAAGGGAGGAAAGAGGATCCGGGGAACTACAGACCGGTCAGCCTCACCTCAATCCCTGGAAAGATCATGGAGCAGGTCCTTAAGGAATCCATTTTAAGGCACTTGGAAGAGAGGAAGGTGATCAGGAACAGTCAACACGGATTCACCAAGGGAAAGTCATGCCTGACCAACCTGATTGCTTTCTATGATGAGGTAACTGGCTCTGTGGATGTAGGGAAGGCGGTGGATGTGATATACCTTGACTTTAGCAAAGCTTTTGATACGGTTTCTCACAGTATTCTTATCAGCAAGTTAAAGAAGTATGGGTTGGATGAAAGGACTATAAAATGGATAGTGAACTGGCTAGAGCATAGGGCTCAACGAGTAGTGATCAATGGCTCCATGTCTAGCTGGCAACCGGTCACAAGCGGAGTTCCCCAGGGGTCGGTCCTGGGGCCGGTTTTGTTCAACATCTTTATTAATGATCTGGAGGATGGGGTAGATTGCACCCTCAGCAAGTTTGCGGATGACACTAAGCTGGGGGGAGTGGTAGATACCCTGCAAGGTAGGGATAGGATACAGAGTGACCTAAACAAACTGGAGGATTGGGCCAAAAGAAATCTAATGAGGTTCAACAAAGATAAGTGCAGAGTCCTCCACTTAGGAAGGAAGAATCCCATGCACAGCTATAGACTGGGGACCGACGAACTGGGCAGCAGCTCTGCAGAAAGGGACCTGGGGGTAACGGTGGATAAAAAGCTGGATATGAGTCAGCAGTGTGCCCTGGTTGTCAAGAAGGCCAATGGCATATTGGGCTGCATTAGGAGGGGCATTGCTAGCAGGTCACGGGAAGTGATTATTCCCCTCTATTCGGCATTGGTGAGGCCGCATTTAGAATATTGTGTCCAGTTTTGGGCCCCCCAATACAAAAAGGATGTGGACGAGTTGGAGAGAGTCCAGCGGAGGGCAACCAAAATGATTAGGGGGCTGGAGCACAGGACTTATGAGGAGAGGCTGAGGGAACTGGGCTTGTTTAGTCTGCAAAAGAGAAGAGTGAGGGGGATTTGATAGCGGCCTTTAACTACCTGAAAGGGGGTTCCAGGGAGGATGGGGCTAGGCTGTTCTCGGTGGTGGCAGATGACAGAACAAGGAGCAACGGTCTCAAGTTGCAGGGAGGGAGGTCTAGGTTGGACATTAGGAAAAAGTTTTTTACTAGGAGGGTGGTGAAGCACTGGAATGGGTTACCTAGGGAGGTGGTGGAATCTCCATCCTTAGAGGTTTTTAAGCTGCGGCTTGACAAAGCCCTGGTTGGGATGATATAGCAGAGGTTAGTCCTGCTTTGAGCAGGGGGTTGGACTAGATGACCTCCTGAGGTCCCTTCCAACTCTAATATTCTATGATTCTATGATTCTATGACTGGTCTACACTAAAAAGTTTGATGTAGCTCAGCCAACCTCTCTGGGTTGGGAAAAATCCACACCTCTGAGCAACGTAGTTTGGATGACCTAACCCTAGCATAGACAGCAGAAGGTCAACAGAAGAATTCTTCCATTGACCTATCTGTAACTTCTTATGGAGGTGGATTACCTACACCATTGGGAGAACCCTTCCCATTGGCATAGATAGACTCTACACTGAAACTCTTCAGCAGCACAGCTGTGGCACCACTGTATCATTCCAAGTGTAGACAAGCCTTTAGAATAATTACAGAAAGACATTACTGAACCTAAAGACACATCATCCTAGTTTTCTAATGCAAATGTAAGCACGTTCAAAGAAAGGAGGTGATTACTTTTGTGTTACCCTTCAGACAATGAGCAACGTAATAATTCCCATTAAGTACTTTCTAACTACAGCAATGAATTGGGGGCTCTTTTCATGTGTCCTCCATGTTACTTCAAATGTAATCTGATTAATTAGATTGTAAGCTTTGCAGCAGAATTTAGATTTATATATTTGTTCTGTAGTTTAAAATATAGGCAAAAATATTCTTTACTTTGATTTACAAGGTTAATGGAAAATATAAAAGCAAATCTGCAGATGAAGACAGAGTGAGCACTGTCAGAATAGAAAGATGGCTGCCAGAAGCACATAAATTCTTAAGCAATATAGAAATCCATTGAATCTTATATTTCATCCTACCTACACTTTGCTACAATCCTAACTATTAATTTATATTGTAAGTTTCAGCCCAATACAGTTTGAAATGGTAGTTATTGAACTTCATATGAAAGTTGACCATGAAGCGATGATCATCTTAATTATAGCCTTAATAGACATGATTATATAAAATAAAAAAATATATAGTTTAAGATACTATTCATTATCCTAAATTGCTTCTCCTCTAAATAAATAAATAGTTTAAAAATATTTTGGTAGAGAAAAGAGCTCTGCTCAAAAGGAAACAAACATCCAAAGATAAATGAAGTCTTTTTGCTTAATCAATTTTTTCCCCATATAAAGATTTTTTTCAACTGCCAACTTTTTTATGCAGTAATAATTGCAGAGATAATGTATGAGGCACATATTCATGCAAAAATTAAATATACAGTTTAAATTAAAAAGATCACTTTTTCTTTCCTTCAGCATTATTGGACTGTTATGTTTCTACATTGCAATAAGTACACATATGACTGCTGAGTTACTGAACAAAAGAAACTACCTAAAATGAGCATGAAATTAAAACACTTAGTGTAAGGCTGCTATGACTTTATACTTTGTGTTAGCTATCTGTTCACCAGAAATTTCAACTGCAGTGAACAAGACCCTCCAGGCTTATGCATACAGATCTGCTGTGGTGTCTATCCCCTATTAAGCTTGTTGTACTGGGCTCATGAGGAAGAACTGAGACTCATACCTCGCTAGCTTTAAGCTGGAGGCTAAGGTATAACATATACATTCTTGTACACAGCTAAAGTCACATCCAGAACAGGATAATGATGCAACCTACTGATCTGAAAGCCATTCACATGATTGCCTGCTGAGCAAATGAGACTAACAATACAAGAGAGAAAGTAGAGTTTGACACAGGGAATGAGCCTGAAGTGCAGCATTCCATAATCCAGTATAAAAAAAAAAGAAAAAGAAAAAAAGTAAAGATTAAAAAGGCTTGTTACTATGAGTAGTAATTTTGGGGTAGGGGGCTTATCTTTCTCACAATATACAGTGGGCCAGAGAGGGAATGTTGTGAAGCCAGGCTGCCCCTTTCCGGGTGTTCTAGAGGAGAGGAAGGCCTAGGGAATAATAGAGAGAAGGAGTGGTCCTGGGGGACTAGCTAGCATCAGGGGTGGGGAAGGCAGAAAACAACCCAATCTAGAGCTGGTTGAAACTCAATTTCCATTCTGTTGGAAATTCTAACATTGTGTAAAAGGTTGTATTCTAAATTAGAATGAAAACCAAAAAATCGGAAACTTCAAAATTTTCAACAGACAGGAAATTCTGAAAACTTTTTATTTCAGAAAACTCAAACGCCCAAAGATCCTGGAAGCCCAGGGTCCTCAGCAACCCAAGAGATGAACTGGCAGGAAACCAGGCATGCTGCCGATGGAAATCTGCCAAAACATTTTGGTTTTGATGAACTGGCATTTTCCAATGAAAAGCCATTTCACTGAAAAGTTCCCAAAGAGCTCTACTCACAACCTCACCCCTTAAAAAAAGATAAAGGTCTGGCTAATGATTTTATTAAAGAATATACTACAAATGCATATAAAATAAAGTGGGAAAGATTGGTTTGATACTATGGAAATGCTACATCTGTATCATAAATCTTCTTTAGCGCACTCTCAGGAACAAACTATCTTGTATAAAAAATACATTATTATGAGTCCATGTAAATGTATATGGAAGAAAAAAAAAGGCACAGAGAGATTTAGCTAACTCAAAATCTACCATTTAAAAAGCAGATGTTCAAGTACCAGAGTGCAATAGCATCTCCAGTTGCATTCACAAATCTGCAATCTCATTATATCACCCTTGAGGATTCCCTCTACCAGAAAGTTCATTCCTAGTTCAAATGCTCCATTCAAAATAATACTAACTGATAAATAAAATATTTGAAATTCGTCACGTGTGCTGGTTTCAGAGTGGGATCTCAGCAATTACAAAAGAACAGCTTCAGCAGCATTCATTATATTTTCTCACAGAATGAAAGAAAAGGAAACAGTTCAGGTGAGGTATTATTACAAGAAGCACACACAAGGCTAATTAATGGCTAGAGAGTTAAAAAAGCACCGTGTCTCATATACAACAATCATTCATATAGATCCAAGTGCATTTATTGCATATACTGGTGTCATGCGGGCTGGCTAGAGAGGGGGGGCAGCTAATATATTGTGTGACATCAGCATGGCAGAATCATAATAGTCCATGTGGGATAGGCCATGTCAGGTGCGGTTAGGAAGATTATGATATGCTAAGTAAGAGAATATTACTTATGTTCTTGTGTAATATGTGACATGGAAGTTATAGATGTATTTGATATGTCTGTGTTTCAATTGGGCTGCCTGGGCAACACCCCAGATAGGAAGGCTGCAGAACAATGGCCGGCTTAATGGCCCATTAAGGCCTCCCCAGGTGCAAGGGGCCTAGAGAGAAAGGCCAGCATCACCAATGAGTCACCAGAACCTGCTTACGTGACTGGACCCCAGGCACACCTGAAGAGTCACCAGGATTGGCCCATGTGACTATGGACTCAATTTTGGGTCTTGTGACTGTCCGCAGGCCGCATGGCCGGGGGAGGGGGTTTATAAGATCAAACCACAGGATCCATCTTGGTCTTTGCTCCTGTCCAGTCTGCAGACATACACCTATCTCTGGAACAATTCATCTTGCAACTGAACCGAAGGACTCAGACCCATCCAGATACTGGATGTGAACCGGAGAGAACTACACAAGCCTGCAAATCCACGTTTCTTCTAGAAACCTGATGTAAATGGACTTTTAATCATTTGTATATCTGTGATTTACTTTAACCCTTTAACATTTCTCTCAGGGTTTATTTCTTTCTTTTTACAATAAACCTTTAGTTTAGACACTAAAGGATTGGCTGCCAGCGTGGTATTTTAGGTAAGATCCAAACTTATATTGAACTGGTGCTGTGGCTGACCCTTTGGGGTCAGAGGGAACCTTTTTAGCAAAGAGCAGAGAGTTTGAGTAACTGGTCTCTTTGCTGGGCCTGGTGCTGATTTGGGAGCCTGGAGCTGAAATGCAGTGAAGGGGGCTGTGGGCATTCGTGGACTGGCTTCCTGATACCCAGTGAGGGGTAATCAGAAGCAGTTCGTGGCTGGTTGGGAAGCCGGGCTTCAGTGTCACCCACCAGCGTGAGGAGAATCTGCTCTCCTTTTGCAGCCTGCCCTGACCTTGGCATTATCAGTTGGCCACCCTGGGCACGGGTCGTATCACAACTGGTCTTGTGCAAACATGTGTTTTTGCATAAGTTAACTCCCCACCCTTATATAAAAATGTGTCCAGATAGATACCCCAAAGAATCATCCCAATAATAGGCAGGCTAGCTGTGTGCATGGTAGCATCAGCACAGTGGAGTCAGTTACATTGCAACTTGTGGCAAAAAGTTGTTTTTAGGCTCAGGCAAGTGTGCTAAGGCTAATTCTGGTTGAATATGTAATGATTCCAAGGGTTTCTTCCTCCAGAATAAACTTAAAATAAATCCATAAAGCTTTCTTGCTTTTATAGAGTTAAAATAATGCAAAAGATTGAAATGTAAACTTGATAGGCCATGAACAACATGTGGCATCAAAGTTGAAACAAAATCTTACACTTCTCTTTGGGGCATTTCCTCTGTGTTTGCTAAGCACCTAGCTAGTACGGGGGGCTACTATAATCTAAATATTAACTGGAATATAGAATAATCTAAGTAACTGTCTGATCATATTGTAACTGTGACTCCAGGATCTGACAGTAATTTTTATTTCACAGTAGGGGAAAATTGATAAATCCATGCTACTTCTGGGGGTCAACTAAGAAAGAGCTAAACGCATGCAACACCATCACATGACCTAACTCCTGTGGCAAAGATCAATGCACATGCAAATCAAAACTCGGTCATCTTGGCTGGTGAGGAAAGTCTAAGGACGTGGAGATCAGAAATTCTGGATTTTGAGACAAGAAGTCAGGGGATCTTCCCAAAAAAGGAGACAGTAGTTTTTATATGGCGATAAAGGCTATGGTGTTTGCGCCAGATTGGTATTCCTGATTAAAGCTAGTCAGAAGCTTTTTGACAAACCATTTTTTCCATTAAAAAATGTGGTTTGATTAAACCAAGACTGTTCGCAGCAAAAGGTAAGTTTTGATTAATTTCTTGACTTTACATTTTTTTGAAAAGTTTCAAATTTCATTTTGACATTTTCAAAATGAAAAGTTCTCATTTTGTGGTGCAAAATGACTTTTTGTTTCAAAATTTAAGCTAATCATAGTCTATTTTTTAAAATAGTCACAATTTAAATGAAACTTTTGATTGAGCTGAACCAATTCCCCCCCAGATTTTGGGTTCATGATAATTTTGAAATTCTGATTTTTTTGTCCCAAGTCATGACTGGAAGAAATTACAAAATTTGAAATATTTCTCAGGGTAGAAAAACTGTTTCTCACACTGTTCTACTCCTGATAACATTTTCACAGAGGAATGTTTTAACGTAACCTCACCCTAGCATAATAATAAACTGGACTAGACTAGTCAAGTTGGGTGATGGGTAGGAAGACTTTTCTACACATCAAAGAGAAGCTATCAGGCTGCTCAGGAAATGGTTAGAGAAGAGAACTTGATCTGTATCTAAGCTAAGAAAGCCTACCTCCCTGGACTTAGATATGTTATCCCAATTGTTTCTCTTGCTTTACTACCCTTTTCTCTGTTTTAAATACATTTTATTTTAAGGCATCTAGTGCTAACTGGATAATTTCACACAGACTGCCACAAAAGAGATGGGGATCCCTCAACCACTAGATATAAATGCTGAGGGGTAAAGTGTTTAGGAAACTAACTCTGCACTCCTTGTCTCAATCAGACGTGAATGGAAAGAGGTGTTTTATCTTGTTAAGGTGTTCTGTAAAGAACTGGGGCCAGCAAATATATGAGAGCAGGTGAAGATCAAGGAGGAGACAAGTTAGGAAAGGTGTAGGAGACAATTATTCTTACCTCAAAATGTTGTTTGTATTATTCTTATTCATTTTATCACATCTAAAATTAGATTGTAAGGTCTTTGAGACATCTTATCTTTACCTGTTCTGTAAAGTGTCTGGAATATTTAAGGGCGCTATAAAATTATTTTTCAATAACCAATTAAAATTAATAAGTTAGGCATTTCTTGCCCTTGTATTTTCTACCTTAATGTGCCCTATGGGGGGGAGGAGGGGGCTCTTCTAATATCATACAGTTCTAATTTTAATGCACTTATATAAGTACAAGCCAGAGTTTGACTTTTTTTTTTTTTTGCAAATGATGGGATTCAGTCACTTCTAGTGAGACCATGCTTTATTGCTGTTTGTCTTTTGACTTGGAGATATCTGTGAAACACTCTGTTGACTCTGGTCGGGATGATACTGTAGCACAAGCGCTATGAACCACCATGCTGACTCTTAACTGTGTTTCTTTCAATTAATGCATTTTTGTACAAAGGTTTATGAAGTAATCAAATTTAGGAAACAATTGCAAAGGAGGGAAATGTGTGGGTAGCACTCCAAATGTTTGTTTATATGACCTATAAAATGGGAATTAAAACTATTTCATCACCAGCCATAGGCAATTCAAATTAGTAAGTCAATGAAATCAAGAGGTTAAACTACCTTTCTAAATAAAAACAACTTAATGGAAGGAGCATTATTTTAGTACATGTAATTTACATAAGAGCACAACAGAGCTATCAAAAGCTCCATAGCAGCATTAGTGTCTGCTGTGGTCTGATGGTGAGAAGTCTGTTAGTTACATATCATTAAAATCATGATATCAAGGAGGTTATTTCCTAAAGCTGTGGTTGGAATAGTAGGATACAGAACTAAGATTTTATTTTATTAAAGAGCATGAGTCGTAACACCAAAGTGAACTATTTACACTATACTAGATAAAATGCTGATCACTGAAAAAAAGGCTGGCCATCTTGGCACTTAGATCATGTCTCACAAGAATAACTGTGAAAAGTAAATCTAATTTTTGGCTGTAAAAACAAACTTTCATTAATTTTTATGACAATTTATTTTAGTCTACAGTAAAATTTCATGATTTGTGCCTCTAAACTGTTTTTAGCTGAAAATCTAACTCAGAACAGACTGCAAATTCCCAAACATTTTCCCCCAAATGATCACGTCTGCAGAGGTCACTGTGTTCACAGAGGAAACCCAGCTCTTCACCTTTGAAAATCAACTTCAGTTCCTGAGTAAAACTGACCATTTTCAAGTAAACTGATACATACAATACCCAGTCTAGCAGGTAGGGCACCGGACTGAGAGTCAGGAGGTCTTTATTCTTGGCTCTGCCATTGACTTGCTGGGCAACCATGGCCATGTCATTTTCTCTCTCCTTTGCATGTACTTTCCCATCCCATCCTTAGTTTCATCTATTTAGACTGTAAATCCTTTTGGCACCCTCACTATGTGTTTATGGAGTACCTAGAACTATGGTGCTCCAATCTTAGTTGCACCTTCTTAGTGCTACCATAATCTAAATAATTACAACAACAAAAGCATGCCAAGTAAAAAACCATACCCTTCAGATCCATTCACGTCTCTCTGTTGCTGGATCTCTGTCTCTTTCTGGATTCACCATTTCTCTCCTTTACATACAAAAGTATATTCGAGACAAATAATGATCCATCTGACAAAATATAATCTCTAATCAAACTAGCTATTTTACAAAAAGTTATATATCCACATAAACATAATGTAACGCTGAAGGGAGGAGATGCTGGAAGGTTGATGGACATATATGCTATTTTCACCACCCCCTCAAAGGTAAAAATTAGGGAAGAAAGAGACAAGACTGACACTTGCCAATTCAGCAAGTTTTTGTGGAACAAGGTGGTAAGGGAATCTTGGGAGGAATCTTAACTAAATTATTCTCTAAGTATGCTTATTTTATGACTAACACAGCTCTCTATGACAACCCTCAAGGACACTGGTGCTGATAATAAGAAGTTGAGCCATTCTATTCTTTATAGAATGGACTCAGCACATATTTTGGCTTTCCAAAAACATATTTTCCTTTAAGGAAATCTCTTCTTTAGAGTAAGAAAGCAAAGTATGCCCAGTGAGAGATAAAAGGGGTTTGCTTATCTACTAGCAGGTAGCTGTTTGTTGTCCTGGTGATTTGCCATCTAGTCCCATGGTGCTGCAACTTTCTAACTAAATTCCTGCTAATAAAATACCATCTACCATGCCCAATTTCCTGTTTATAATAAATTCCTTAATAGTCTTTAGGTCCTCCTCATCTTAACTAATCCCTATTTTTAATTTACTCCCACCTGATACTATCTCTACACTTTCCTTTCTATTTTTTATTCCATTGTGTTCTGCTTTTTCTAACCTGTTTCTACTGATTGGTACCTAGACATTGCTGTGAGAAAGATTAAGAAAGGAAGTGACAAATACAGAACTAAAAGTGAAATTGGATCAGTCCACAAAGGAAGGTGTTCTCTACCACTCCTGTGTTCAGTTGATTTTATTTGGAGGATAATAATCCCTCATTTTTTCGTCAGTTCTTTCTATTTTTCTCTACCTCTTCACCGTCATTGTCACAGGACAGTTTTTGCAAAAGACTGTACAAATAGTCAGACCAGCTCAGCTTCTGTTTTCCTCTGGCAAGAAGTCCCCTAGTTGTAGACTGTCTGCAGAGAAATCTCTTCCCTCTGGACCCTAGAGTTTAACTCTGAACTCCATCAACCACAGCATCTCATTGATCACAGCTGTTTAGGTGGAAGGACAGGTGGTCTCAAAGTAGCCAAGCCCTAGACCCTAATGGCCTCAAAGATTAGAAGAACCTTGATATGTAACTATATTAAAAGTTAGCCAGTAGATACGTGGAACACTGATGTGATGTGTTTTTGTTTCAGTAGTCTTTCCTTCGGGCAGGAGGTGGTCTGTTTCACCTTCATGCCCAAGTGCAGAGAGCTACTGAAGTCTACATGGAGGGCATTACCATTTTCTCTCACCCTCTTCCAACCAGTTTATGACTCCTCATGACCCTTTCTTGAGTGGCATCCTGCATCATGAAATCCCTTCCTTGACTCTCCTGCAAGAACTTGTGAGGACTTCCCATTTTTGCTGCTAAACTTGTGTACTCCAAAAGCAACTTTCTCTAAGTCACAGCACCGCTTACATCAAATGTAATGTGCTCTGGGCTTATTCTTTCAGGGACATAGAAGAGTATTGCAAAAATGCTTGAACTTTACTTCCTACTTCTATGGGTGGAGTGGGATAGCAAAAAAGTCTTGTCTGTTGGGCCACGAACATTAGTTCCACATAAGAGTCTTGAGCAGACACTTCAGGTAGCAAATCATTTTTTAGCACTACAAAGTTTCAAGCTTAGTCTGGAACTGAGGATTGAGCCATGGTTTGGTTTGGTTTTGTTTTTTTTCTGGCTGAACCAGTTCACACATATTTATTCTTATCTTTATCTGACCATTTATCTTCTTGTGCTTACAGCAGTTCCAAAGCTCAGGCTATTTAACACTAGTCTTCAGAAACAAAACCTAGATGACATTTGATTGGTTGTCTTGTTGAGTACAGCATGCTATGAACACTGAGGCCTGGTCTACACTGGTGACGGAGGTCGACATAAAGTCACTTACGTCAATCTCCGAACACCTGCGTCTCCACTGGCACAACTGTTAAGTCGACTTAAGTCGCAGCAAAAATTGACTTAATAAGACAACCTCTGCAAGTGGTGTAGCACCTAATTCAAATTTATTCATTCGATTTAGTGTCAGTGTAGACACAACTTCACTTAAATCGACTTTATCCCACAAAATGCCCCGTTGTGACCACTCTGGACATTCGTGCTGTGCTGTACTGTGGTCACGCTACCAGGAAATGTCCCCTCCTCTCAAGCCCCAGGAAGGTTTGAATTTTCATTTCCTGTGCTGCCAGCATGGAGAGAGTATTCCTCATGGCTACTGCAAAGCCCAAATGCACTCCAGCATGGAGGCAACCAGAGGTCTGAGATCTTATGGGTCTGTGGGCCAAGGCATCCATTCTGGCTCAGCTCAGAGCCAACAAAAGGAATCTGGAAATTTATGGGATGATATCCCAGGGCATGCTGGAGAAGGGACACAAGAGGGACGCATAGCAGTGCTGTGTGAAGATCAAGGAGCTGCATCAGTCATATCAGAAAGCCAGGGAAGCTAACAGCCATTCTGGCTCCTCGCCCAAAACATGCCGCTTCTACGATGAGGTGCATGCAATTCTTGGTGGCAATCCCACCCTGGTACCGCCCCGCAGGCTCCGCTAGGTCACAGTCCATGGACAATGATGAGGAATCCGTGGATGAGGAGGAGGAGGAGAGCAGGGTGCACGAGAGCGGGGTGTCAGTTCTCCCTGAAAGTCAGGACATATTCCTGACCACAGAGCAGTCCAGCAGCACACAGGACAGCACTGATGATCCCAGGGAAGGCACATCTGGTGAGTCTTTTTTCTTCTTAGCAGTTCTGTCCTTTTACATGGGGGGGGGCGGAGCAGGCAGGCAGGGGATTTCAGGCGTTTCAATGACTATTCTGGGGGTTACCCAGGGAACAGTTTATTTCAATGACTATACTGGGGGGGTTACCCAGGTAACAATTTATTTCTCTGATGAGATATGCTCCAATAATCATCGGTTGATATCTCATGGAAACTTTCATGTAGGTAATCTGTTATCCTTTGCAAAAGTTTTCTGGGGAGGGCTGCCTTGTTCCTCCCTCTACGGTAGGATGTTTTGTCACGCCATGCTGCAAGCCTGCATCATGGCAGAACACAGCTGGTACCCCGCTGCATTCAGCAAATCTTCCCTTTCCTCATGCGTGACCCTCAGGAGACTGATATCACTCATGGTCACCTAGGGAAGACGGCACATGTTTAAAATACCAAAACTATACAGCAGATGCCCTGTACCTTTGTATTCCCCATTGTAGTGTACTACCAAATCACTTTGATTACTTTTATTTGGTTTAAGCAGAGACTATAATCCTCCCTTCCTCCCCCCACCCCCACCCCGGTGTCTGTAGATCCCCTATGTAAGGGCACAGTGAGCAGACCCCTCTGGGATGTCAGGAATGGAATGAGGGTCTGTGTTTGCCCTGTGCACTGCATGGGGAGTATTGTCTACATTGTTGCAGTTGTATCATTTTCTTCATTCTGCTAACAATGGCTACATTGTTACTTTCTTTTTATTCTGTAGACACCTGGGCCTTGGCCCCACCCTCAAGAAATGCTGTGGAAAGACTATCGCAGATTAGAAAGAGGAAAGAAAAAAACAGAGATGACATGTTTGGCGAGCTCATGAACGCCTCAGTGGCCACAGAGACCGAGCTCAGAGTGTGGCGGCTCACCTTGTCCCAGAATATGGACAGGAGAGTCGCAGAGAAATGCAGGAGCATGCTCGCAGTACCACACAGGAGATGCTGTGAATCATGCAGGACCATGCTCCGGCGACTTGTGGAGCTTCAGGAGGAGCAGAGGCAGGACAGAGTCCCGCTGCAGCCCTCCATAATGCTCCTCAACCGTGGGCTTTGCTGCCCTACCCTTCCCCCCGCCCCCAAGAGGAGGAGATTGGCCATGCTGCAGTACGTGCTCGCCTCCACCCCAGCAAGCTACCACCCTACCCCTTGAGACAGTGAATGAACACTCCCTCTATTCCCCCATGACTTGAATGTTCATAAATAAAAGTTGGCATCATTTCAACATGTTTCTTTATTAAATCATATCTTGTTCTGGAGGGATTTGGAGGGTACAGATATCGATTGGGGGGCGGGATGTTCACCAAAGGCAAACAACATACAGGAACAGAATTCAGTCCTGCATATCATTGCAGAACCTGGTTTTCAAAGCTTCCCTAATTCAAAGCGCTCTGCGGTTAGCTCTCAGCATACAAACCTGGGAGAACTTCTCACCCTTCGCTTCACACACATTATGAGGAACACAGCACGCAGATATCACCGAAGGGAGGTTCTTTTCACTCATGTCCAGCCTAGTGAGGAGACTCCTCCATCTACCTTTTAAACGCCCAAAGGTACATTCAACAACCACTCTGCAAGTGCTTAACCTGTTATTAAAGCACTCCGTGCCACTGTCAAGGTGCCCGGTGTACGGCGTCATTAGCCAAGGGAGCAAGGGGTAAGCAGGATCCCCCAGGATCACTATGGGTATTTCCACACCCCTGATGTGAATTTTTTGGTCGAGGAAAAAAGTGCCTGCCTGCATATTAGAGAACAGCCCCGAATTATGAAATATGCGTGTGTCATGCACCTTCCCAGACCACGCCACATAGATGTCAGTGAAACGACCCCTGTGATCCGCAAGGCCCTGCAGGACCATGGAAAAGTACCCCTTGTGGTTTATGTACTCGGTTGCTAGGTGGGCAGTCGCTAAGATAGGGATGTGCGTCCCATCAATTGCCCCCCCCCCCCCCCCGCAATTTGGGAACCCCATCGTGGCAAACCCCTCCACTATGTCCTGCACATTTCCCAAAGTCACTATCCTTCATAGCAGAAGTCTATTGATGGCCCTGCACATTTGAATCACGGCGCTGCCCACTGTAGATTTACCAACTCTGAATTGATTCCGAACGAGCGGTAACAGTCGAGGCTTGGCAGCATCCACAGAGCGATGGTGACTCTCTTCTCCACCATCACAGCTTGTCTCAAGTGAGTATTCACGCGCTTCAGGGACGGGGCCAGCTTCGAGTACAGTTCCAGGAAAGTTGCCTTTCGCATATGAAAGTTTTGCAGCCACTGGTCATCATCCCACAGCTGCATAACGATGCGGTCCCACCACTCTGTGCTTGTCTCCCGGGACCAGAACCGGTGCTCCATGGACTGCAGATGATGCGTTACAGCCTGCAGCAATCGGGAATTGTTCTGCTCGATGGCTTGTAGCAGGGCAGCCTCGGTGTCATCGCTGTTGCCTGTGCTTCGGCTTCTTGCTCTACTTCGAAAATACTCAATGATAAGCCGCGATGTATTTGTGATGCTCACAATAATAGTGCAGAGTTGAGCTGGCTCCATGTCTCTGCAGCAATGGCAAGCACAGGGAGTGAAAAAACGACATGAAAACAGTTTTCCTGTTTGTTTGGGGAAATGACACTCCAAACCACAGTGCACTGCTTTGAAAGTCGAAATAAGCGTAGTGAGTGTGGACGCACGAGACCTGCACAAACAGCGTGCTGTGTACACGCTGCTGCGACTTCTAAAAATCGGCTGCTGAAAGTCGACTTTAAGTAAGTCAACTTCACTCGGCAGTGTAGACATACCCTGAATTTCAGGCAAGTCAACAGGGGCTTGTCGTCCATATTTCAAAATTCTGGTAATAGCTCAATGATTAGCAAAGAAGCCAATGGAATGGCAGTGGTTGAAAATGAGCAGATGACAGATTTCCTATAGCATTTCTGAGCTGGCAGCAAGTAAATGAATTTTATGATTTAATGGGGCTGCTGTTTCATTCAGAATGAGCTCAACTGACTTTAGCTGGTGTCTGAATTTAAAAAAAAAAAAAAAGTACCACATTATTTTAATTTTATTATGCAGGCACCTGCCTGTCCAAAATAAAGTCAAAAGGGTATCTTGTACATTAGCACTCCTAAGGATGATTAAGACAATGAGTAACAGCAATGAAAACACTCAGTCATGAAATGGCCAAGAAATAAAATAACTCTTGCCAATAATATAACTCAGACATGATTTTAATACAGATATGAATTTCTAAGGCAGCAGGAAATAGATCAAAAAGGCTACAAGTTCAAAAGGTAAGTCTGTATATATGATTCCATAGACTGTTTGCCATCCAGTATCAACAGTATGCATTTTTTTTCAGTAATCTAGTCAAAAGGTTAGAGTAATAAATGGTGACAGGCTAATATATTTGCAATAGGGATTAGAAATATAGGGACATACTCTGGCCTTAGATATATGCATGGAATTCTCATTAACTTCTGACAGAGCTGGGTGCATGTATCTGATGATGGAATTTGACCCATAGACATTTCAGAAAGGAAGGCCCTTTGAAGGTGTAACCAGATGTCTTTCCTCCTTAAGCAGTCAGTCATCTCCTTCTTAATTCATTTATAATATTCTAATATTTAAATTGGTAAAGCATTCAACCTAATGTATGTCCAGTGGCCTGAAGCTTAAGGAGATCTCTGCTCCCATCTATGCAGGAGAAAGAACAGCCAGCGCAGTACTCCATATGGATAAAAGCTACACAGAGGAAAGAGCTTTCTGCCCCATCCATTGGTGAACAAAGGGAAGTATGGCTAGAGAGAGAGAGTTATTTGCTTAAGGTTTTTACCCAAGAAGCAGGTACTTCAGTTCCTGGTCTTGGCCAGCTATTACAGGTGGTTTGTATCAGACTTTGCCACAATAGTAGCCCCTCTTACAGACCTGGTGAAAGACACCAGCACCAAAAAGCTTAAATAGATGAGGCTTCCAACAGTGCATTCAAAGCTTTAAATAATTATTTGTCTCAGTGGTTTTCAATCATTTTTCATTTGCAGACCCCTAAAAAATTTCAAATAGAGGTGCGGACCCATTTGGAAATCTTGGACATAGTCTGAAGACCTTCAGGGGTCCCCGGACTACAGGGTTGAAAACCACTGGTCTAACCCATGAGCTAGTCCTTTTCTACCCTGACTTCTTGAAACAGTTCGTCTCATGGACGGATGTATCAGATGTGGGCTTGGAGCAGTGCTACCACAGAATGTTGATAGCAAGGAACATCCAATAGTTTGCATGAGTAGAAAGCTGTTCCCTCAGGAAGTAAGCTACTTGACCATTGACAAGGAAGACCTGACCACAAAATGGACCGTATATGCGCTACATTATTATTTACCAGGGAGTCCTTTCCCACTAGTCATGGAGAACACACACCTCTCCACTGACTGAATTCCATGAAGGATACCAATGCCCAGATCATGAGGTGGTACTTCCCCCTACAACTGTGTAATTTCAAGGTACTCCATCACCAGCTGCACCTACTGGGCATGCTGTAAAGGGAGGTGGAGCTTAAAAAGGCACAGCACAACTCAGGGTGGTCAGTGCAAGGGAGCACTGCTCCACTGTTAATGCCTGCTGGAATCCAGCAGGAACCCCACACCACCCTGAAGCGGACCTCAACTCAGAGCTTCTAGCCATTGCACAAGAGACAGTGGAACTTCTGCCTGTGAATGGGGAAGGGACTCTCCTGACCCCTTTCTGAGGAGACATTGCAAGCCAGCATCCAGGCCTTCACCATGCTTCTGGAGAGGTAGGGATGCGGTACAACATAACCCAGGGAATAGGTTGGGAGATACCATGTCCAAGGGAGCACTCCAGATTTGCTTGCCCCAGGCCCCTGAGATAGAACCCAGGGGAATAGGAGGGCCTGAGCTCCCCTACTGCCAGCAGCCTGAATTTGAGTCAGTAGGTACTATAGCCAATCCCCTGGATTTGAGCCAGCATGTGCTGCCTCCAACCCCCCTGACCTGACTAGGTGGTATGGCGAGTTAGTGCTCTGATCACTAGGAGACATGGTCTACGTCTAGGGAAATAGTATCCATGATAGTGCCTCTACACACTATAATAAATAATAATAAGCATCTGTATAGTTGTTTGTAATTAAAAGTACAAAAATAGGAACAATTTAAGATAATAACCTATGTCACTGTATCACAAAATAGTCTCTGTTTAAAAAAATGTAATTGTCTATCTTATGGACTTGCATCTTTGGCCAAAACAATATCTTTCACAATCTCCCATAACTAATAATACTAATAATAACTCTTAGAGGCAAGGAAATTCAGAATAAAACCTGTTTATAAGTCATATTTTGCATCAGAAAAGTCACAGTTCAGGCTACACTTAAATCATACAGTTGTGCCTTTATTTCCTATAATGGTTTTGGCATGAATTAAAAATAAATTGGTAATCCTAACTCTTAACTTTGGTTATTATTATGCCCTCTATTCGGCATTGGTGAGGCCGCATTTAGAATATTGTGTCCAGTTTTGGGCCCCCCACTACAAAAAGGATGTGGACAAGTTGGAGAGGGTCCAGCGGAGGGCAACAAAAATGATTAGGGGGCTGGAGCACAAGACTTATGAGGGGAGGCTGAGGGAACTGGACTTGTTTAGTCTGCAAAAGAGAAGAATGAGGGGGGATTTGATAGCGGCCTTTAACTACCTGAAAGGGGGTTCCAGGGAGGATGGGGCTAGGCTGTTCTCAGTGGTGGCAGATGACAGAACAAGGAGCAACGGTCTCAAGTTGCAAGGGCGGGAGGTCTAGGTTGGTCATTAGGAAAAAGTTTTTCACTAGGAGGGTGGTGAAGCACTGGAATGGGTTACCTAGGGAGGTGGTGGAATCTCCATCCTTAGAGGTTTTTAAGCTGAGGCTTGACAAAGCCCTGGCTGGGATGATATAGCTGAGGTTAGTCCTGCTTTGAGCAGGGGGTTGGACAAGATGACCTCCTGAGGTCCCTTCCAACTCTAATATTCTATGATTCTATGATTATTCGTTTCTATTACAGTCTATCCATCAACTCACAGGCATGATCCAGCTCACACTGAAGCCAATGGAAGTCTTTCCATGGACTCAAAAGGGCTCTGGAACAAGTCCTATGTGCTAACACCAATTATACCATTCTTCTGTAGAAAAACTCATCATAGTTTTGTATTAAAAATATTCACAGCACTGCTTTTCACTTAATATATTTGTGGTTTTGTTTGTTATTTGTAAATTTCTGATTAGAGTATGAAAATTAGTAAAGAGGAAAACAATGTATATTCTATTACTTTGGCAGAATGCTAACTCCATGAATACTCTCAGTTATACAGTCTTATTTAACTAGGTATATTTACCTTTTGGTAAAATACTTTGTGCCATTATTTTAAAATTATAAAACACATTTCTAAATATTCTTATTGTCACTGATGCACCAAGAAAAACTACTGCAAATGAGAGACAGCATCATTTCAGAACTCTTCGTAAAAAGTATTCCTGGAATATCGTAAATGTTGGGACCTAACGTATAAAAGGTATAAAATTTGTCAGATACTTTTTAAAACAGTTCCTTAAAACCAGGTAATGAGGCACAGGAGATTGTAACCAGTCCTTGTATCATTTAATTTGCTCCCAAAATTAATATTTACTTCGGGCCATTTGATTGCATAACATCTCTATAGAGAGTATATGCTAATGAAACTGACTTAAAGATACTTGAATGGAATTAGCTGGTAGCCACTAGAAGCTACTGGCTTTTTAAGTTGTAACTGCCAATTGCTGCATATTTTTGGAGCATTATTTTCACTCCCAGAATGACAGAAAGATTGCACAGCAGGGCTGGAAAGGCTATGTAAACTTAAAGAGAACTTTACAATGAAACAAAATACCAAAATTATTTGTTATTAAAGTAATGTACACAGCATAGTCACCAGTGAATTTTTTTAGGAATTGCACAGAATTTCATCTCTCAAATGACACTGAGTGAAAAGGATGAGACCAAAATTTTAAACGTGGGTCCCAATCCTGCAGCTGGCGCTGGGTGGCCAAAAAGGTTCACATGGAGTTAGTTGCAGGATTAGCGTCTTTGTTGCTTAAAGTTAGGGCCCTTTATTTTTGAACCCCAAATGAGCAGTCTCAGGCGCCCAAATATCACTCTCAGAGCCTGAACTGAGGAATCTAAGTTTGAAAATGTTAGCCATGTGCTTTCAAGTCAATTTTAGTTTTGGGTTAAATCCTGTGCAACTTCTAAAAACCTCATGGGTGACAATGCTCTCTGCATCTCTCCTTAATTTTAGATTAAGTGATTTAATGTTTTGTTGCATTCTAAAGCTTCTTCCAGGCTTATGTAACCTTTCTAGTCCTACCATGCAATCTCTCTGTCACTGTGAAAGATATAATTCTGCAAAATCAACTGGCAGCTATAACAAACATTACCAGCTAATTCTCAGACTTTCAAAGGAACAGGGCTCCCACTGACTTCAATTGCTGTTATATCAGAATTGTACAGGAAAAAACCCCCAAACCATTAAAGCATTTATATTCAAGCAATAATCACTGAATAATCACTATAAAAATCAGGTAAATATCAGTTATTAAAACAGGGGTGATTTTCTATTGTGATGTCTTAATTCAGTGACTTTAATGGGAATTGAGGTTGTTGATCATCTCTGAAACTCACCTAGTTAGGCAAGTAGGTATGCATTTGGAGACCTAACTTTTGACACCAAAGTTAGAAAGTTTTGGCCACAGCCTATTGCAACTGTGTTGTTAAATCCCATATAACAAGTTGAAACTTTGGGAGTTACTGTCCAGCATCTTAAAGAAATAGTCTGCAGTGGGTTGTGTGAAACATCATTCAAACTGGTGAATGTGACAGTGACCGTTCTTTTAGATTATCTGTAAGAGCAGGTATGCAGCCCCCCACTTAAAACAAAGGCTTATAAGAGTTTGCCCATTAATTTGAACAATGGGGAGAACACTTTGCTGAGTGTGTGTGTGTGTATCTTGCACAAGCTGAAAAACCACAAGAGCAGCTCCTCTAGACAGTCTGGAAGTGTGGTAGGTGGCTGGGAGAAGCCTAGAGAGAGGTTATGTGGGCAAGTGCTTGGTGAAAAAGGCTTGGACATGTGTGTCAGGACACTGTCTCCTGTTTGATTCCTTTTATGTTCCAAGAAACAGGACTTTGCATACTCTTTATAAATAAGCAAAACACCATCAAAGAAATATGTTTCATCAATTTCACCTCCCAAGTGGAATGACCTACAGGACCCTCTATTTTTGGCTAGCCACTTGGGTCAAAAGGGGTAATCACTGTAATCACATCATCCATCTGTTTTAGATTAACTGGCACAAAGTTTGAAAATGGATTTTGTGAATGATGCAAATCAGATTATAAACAATAGCATGGATTTTTAAAGCTATTATTGTTTTTACTGTAAATTTCAGTGTAATATTTGCCACTAGTGTCTCTCACTTTGGAATATTCGTTGGCTTATAGTAGGTTACAGATATGAATACAGAGTTTTACTAACATGGAAGAAAAATTAGCTTTTAACAGGTATGAAGAAAATAAGGAGCCTTGACATCCCAATTTTTTTATTTCATGCTATTAAAAATGACAGCTACTGCACTTTAATTATGCCAAAATTCAATAGAAGGTAATTTAAGAATAGCTGTATGGTGGAATTAACATGATAGATTAGGAAAAGAAGAAAGAAGCTATTGAAATGAATAAGAGAAAAATCATGCCTATTTTAATAACTTTTTTACTTTATTTTTAAGACTGATTTCCCAGGGACTATTATTTGAATAGATACGTAAATTTTAAATGTGAAATGTTTGTTTTTTTCATTCTGAAGCAGCAACCAAGATGAAGTTTTAGGTTCTTAAATGTCTTTATTTCCACTTTTAAATGAATTTTTAAAAATATACAGAAGGCTGGGAAACTAAACTTATTTTTAGAACCGTAATAGTCCCTCTTCAGTGTTACTGTAAGTATTGTAATTATGCACTATAAACAGCACTGTAAATTGTCACTCTTGAATCAGACACTGAATGGACATGCCTTCTAATTACCCTCTCAGAATTACTGAGATGAGCTCTAGTAGGACATGCTAAAGTTTTATTGAAGTCAATGAGTTGTTCATGAAATAGTTACATAATAAATATTATTTATAGAAAGTATCTGGGGAATAGTTTCAAATATGAATATATTCAATGAAGTGATAAATTGTTCATGGAAAACTTCTAAACAAAAACAGAGACAAAATATGTCAAAGAAATGATTCATTACAAATTATTCATCCAGTTTAGTCATCATAAAAGGGAAAGTAACAGCAATTAAATTAAATGCTGTTTCAATAGATCAATTACAATAAATGACTCTGAAGGTTTTGGTTAACAGATTACTCCTATTACAACATGTTAGAACAAAAGAAAAATTATTGCCCATTTTTGCAAGCATTTGAATGTTCAAACCTAATAAAAAGGATCTAATTAGATTACTCTGATAAATATAATCTCTTCAAAACAGCTGTAAGCGAATTCATGAGAATAGATGGCTTCCAGAGAAAACTGAGAAGTGGAAAACAGATGGCAATGTACAGAAGTCTATTTTTTTAAAATTCTGTTGCAAGCAATGTACTTCGAAAGCTGTAATCTGTGAGCAGCATATTTATGGTTTATTGCTTGATATTCTTGAAAACTGGAAGTTATTTGAACAAAGATTATGTTTGTGCAAGTTCCATAATGCCAATGGGATGATTAAGTAAGTACCGCTCTTAGAGGTAAGTTAATAAGAAGCGAATTGGGAAAATAGGCTGGCTTGAATGTCCCAACTTACTTATAAATATATGCTGTAACACCTATATGCCCCATATAGGCATTTGTATTGTCCGCTATGCCATTGCTGATCATGACAAATGTGAACTACTCTGAAGGGAGGAATGCGTTAGAAAAAAGAAAGAGAAAGCACATAACTGATGAAGAATAGAATGGATACACTTTTCCCTGTGCTCTCACCTCTACTGCCTTGTCCCAGTATTTCTTGTATTATTCCCCCAGTCATAATAAGTTAATAATGCTGATTCCCAAGAATATGAAACTTTTGGTTATTTTTTCCAAATAACTGAGTTCATATACTGAACTAGAGTCTACAAACCTGGGCTAGAATACCCCAACAGTCCCTCTCCTGGTATTTTTTAGTTACTGGCTGGTACCAGGATGTAGAGCGGGACACCAAGTTTAAATTGTTTTTGTAAAATTATCCAAAACTTCAGACCTCCAAAAATAATTAAATTTGAGCTCTGGACAAAGGTTCAGATTTTATTTGAATGGTTTGTTCCTTCCCAGTGACTCTCTGAATGCCATTACATTTTAGTTCCAGGTATTTTGGGTTGAGTGCAATAACCAGGGCACTGGATACACTAACAAAGATATTTTATATCCATCAATTTCTAATTATTACAATCATATTAACTAATAGTAACACTCTAGTAGGTGTTTTCAACTCCAAATATTGAGAGGGTTTTGTAATTAAAGTAGAAAAGGCTCCTAAATGCTCAAGTTATTCCATTTCAAAAAGCATCTTGCTATTTTTATAGCCTGGCTTGGACATCCAATGACAATACAATTGACATTGGAAAAATAATTGTATATCGATTCTTGGATGCTAGAAAGGTGGAGGTATCTGTGCTATTCAGCGGAAATGTCAGCTGTTGGGCTGGCCAGAAAACAAGAATTCCATTTCATGAGACATTTCAAAACTTGTTTTCATTCTACCTCTGAACAAACCTGGGACCTTTCCAAATTTTTCATTAAAAATGGGATACAGAAAACTGCTTCAGAACTAGCAAGAAACCCAGTAGCTAGGGTACTTACGAGGGATGTGGGAGACCCAGGCCCAAGTCCATGCTCTGACCATGAACGTGGGACTTCCTAATTTAAGGCAAGTGTCCTAACTACAGGGCTATTGGCAATTGTGGGGTGGATGCCACTGACATACAGACACACCTTCCTCCCTTCCCCCTCTCCCCCCCCAACCCTGCCCAAAAATCCTCCACATTGCATCCTGGACTTAATAAACCTGCCTGATAAAAGTTTAGTCAAAACCAATACATTTCCAGTAAAACATTGTTTTCTTGAGAAATTCCCAACCAGCTCTATTCAGCTTCCTAATTAGAAGCACTATTATTCAAGATTGGGAGTAAATTACATTTAATCTCCCAGCCTCAGAAAGTCACACACTGTTGTAGAGGGGATGTTTCATCTGAGCTCTCAATTGACTTCAATGGAGTTACCCCGCTATTCACACCATTGTGTGGAAAACCAGGCTCAAAATGTATAGGTCACAAAACATGAGCATGCACTGACATGGGGTAGAGGGTTGTCCTTTCATATTTAGTCACCCATTTTGCTCAGATATACTATATTATATAATGAGAGAAGATGAGTATCAATATACAGTAACTCATCACACCATTTATGTTGGACTGATAATACAAAGCAATGTAGAAGATTCTTCTGACAATACATGTTTATCAAGAAATTTCCCATCATCTTGAATCTTGAACATATACAAAACTTCTTTACAAGCATTGTGGTGAGTAAGGTACCTGTAAGTTACTTATAGTCTTGCAAAGCAAATAAAACATTTTCACCTACCTCCAAGACTTGCAATCAACCTTTAAACCTATATTATTTTTTTAAAAATTTCCTAAGATCATTGTGTATTATATATTTGTCTTAATTGGATTGATTTTTGTCTCCTTAAATTTTCTCTACTTTTTTTAATGTGTATTTTTATTTGTTACAGTGTTTCCTATAAAAATCAGCAATCAAATTACAAACTGTGGTTAATGAGCAAGGCATAAGCCTTTTTTATCCTTTATCATTCCTGCCATCTGCTTTTGCAGTTTTATTACCAGTGTGTAACCTAATAATCTAGCTGGTTTGTTTCCCATCTCCAGAAGAAAAACTGTTGCAGAAATTCAGGAAAGGTTTCAAATTCCTTCTCTTCACTGAGATTCCTCTCAGCTGTGGCTTCATGGTTTAACTTGTGTTGAGTTTCCAACCTGTCCATTAATCATTATAATTCTCAGTTCCAAAATAAGTGACCCTTATAATTCCCCACTAAAAGACCATTAATAAAGTGTACTACTCATAGTATTCAAATCTAACTTTATTCTAATTTACTTCCCATTTCTTGTTAACAGAAATAGTGTTTATGTAAAATGTTGGCCTTTTAAAAGGGAATCGTTATTTCTCCAATAATATTCCTACTATAGTCACCATTAAAAAGTGAACATTTGCCGGGTACCCGATAGTACTATCTGAAATAGTATGTTTTTTCTCAGTACTTGGAACAGAGAATAACTGTGGACCTGGTAGACGCAGGCTGATTTTTTAATGGTGATCATTATAAATCCTTTCAATATATGGCCAGGAAATTTGACCTAAAAATCTCTAATCTAACTGAGATTGGGATTACATCTCAAAAACCTAAACAAATGCAAATTTATCCTATATCACATTTTCTCATGTTTATGTAACAAACTAATCTTTCTAGTTTAAAATGAGAAACTCCGCAGAGACCATGGGAGGTACAGATGGTCATGGAGACGGGAAGGGGAATTTACATCTCAAGAGGTAATCAAACTCACCGTTTATAATTAGAAAATGGAAGGAAACCTCAGATCCAAACACCCCTAAACTTTGGGAAAGATCTGATCTGGATCTGAAGTTTGCAGCTAATCATTTTCTCTATAATGAACCATGGATTTGTTTACCCCTCATCTTTGAGAAACAGCTCTGAATCTGTGGCTCAGGACCCTTACTATATAAAGTGTCCAAGAAATAAGGCATTTATATGTTAGGGAGAAGTTCTTTCACCTCCATAAATCTGAAGAACAAATGACTAAAACTGGATAACTTTTATTTCTGTTTGTTTTTAAAGATGGTACATGAGAAAATCCAAACTTCATTTATTTAGTGTTCATAGTCCATTAATATTTAACTTCTATATGGCCAATCCTGGACTATATGAAATTAATAATAGTGTTAATCTTGGTTTCCTAGTGAGCTATAGTCATAACTATAGATGACAACTCTGAATATTTTTGTGCACACCTTCTTCCTTTATCTTTTATTATAAAACTTTCACTCCAAAAGCTATAGATACTTTTAGTATTTAACACTACCTGTTTTTTTCACTGCAGTGGAGGAATGAAAAAAAGGGATGCATACATTATTTTAATTATCCCCTCTACAAAAGATTTAAAATGTGTCTTACAAAAGAACCAGTCTGGGAGTAATTTTACTGTAACTTTTAGAGCTGTTGTTCCACTTTTTAGGATAAAAATATATCTTTGTATTATCATTTTAATTCACTCCTCCTGTCTCTTTGAACTATGTAACATTTTCAAAAAAAAGAAACCCCAACAATTCCAGAGTATTTGTGTCTTTGATCTATACATATTTACATATGTTGTGCTAGATCTTTGACCTTGGTTAAGCAATGTACAGTGCAGCTCAAGAGTTTGGCTTTGTGTTCTCTGGATCCTGTGCTGGCTGCATGCTGGTCCTGTACCTGGTGGAAATTAGAGCAATCCAGGAGCCAATAGAGCTAATGTATTACGCTGATCCATTGCACAGAAGTGAATTTCATCCACAATCCTTTCTCCAGAATCTCCTGGGATCATGAAATGCCTGTCCCAGATGCTGGAACAGGGTCTACCCTCCTCCTGGATGGGGGCATAATGTTTCCATCATCAGTATTGATATATTTTGCAACCTAAGCCCTGGTCTACACTTACCTGGAGATTCGGCAGCAGTTGACGGGAGTTACGCAAACTACGCAGAGTAGCTTGCGTAACTCACGTTGACTGCTGTGCTTCCCTTCTGTGCGGTGTCTTCACTGCGCTGCGCCGAAGGGAACAGCGTTCCGTCGACGCAGCATTACACTACTTGAGGGGGTGGTTTTACTCAGTTGACTTCCTGATCGATTGAGCAGGACTACACTGACCACTCAATCGATCCAGAAAGATCAATCTGGCGGCGGCGACTTTGCCGCTGTCAATATAGACAAAAGTCTCACTTAGGTGGGGAGTTCGACTCACTATAGTGCAATTACTCCCTCCCCCCCAGTACCTGCGGTGTTATCTTTATGATTATTCTGTTCATTGTAATCTATGCCAGTTTTATACTTGTATTTGTAATTATGATTAGTAAAGTGATTACATTAGCTTTAACTTTTACCTCAGTATCAGCTTTTTACCAATATTTATTGACATGCAAACACACATATATAATAAATTGTGGTTATTAGAACAGCATTAAGGAAATATCTTGAATTGTACACAAAGCTTCCAAAACAAATGCTAGGTTTCCAGTTGCTTTCTTTGTGGATGCAGCATATAGCTAATAGCTGTTCTCCTAAAGTGGATTTTTACCAACCTGAGCTGTTTTGGACAGTAGGTATATTGTCAATTTTTAATACTTTTTATGGGAAGAAATATACAAGGAAACTCCAAAAGGTGATGAAAATTGCTTTATGAACATTATTTAATTTGTAGGTGTTGTAAACTGCATACTTTTGTCTGTCTCCATTTTAGGGCAATAAAGATTAATGTGATATTGAGGAGAACAAAAGACCTATCAAGGTTGTTTTAAAATCATTGAACTAGATGCTTTTATTTACATTTCTTTCTAAATCAAAATGCTGCTATTATTAATAGGCTTAAAGTGCCCAGTATAATTAAGACAAATCCTGGCTCCTCTCCCCAATTAACTGGTCATCATGAGAACTGAAATATTTATTTTCCATCTTAATTGAAGAACAAGATCCAAAGGCATGCTGGGTTGGCCAATGAGTAAGGATTAAGCTTTATGCAGCTCATCTGAATGCTGAAAGGAATGTTACCACAAAGTGAATGTCAAAGAGTTAAACACTTAGCTGAAAAACATATCTTAGATCATTTATAGCTTTCCTAGAGATGATGCTTTTCCAAGCCATGCTCCCTATGGACACTTTAGATCTCTTTACATATGAAAATATCCATGTGAGTGACTTACTACATTTTTAAATAAGTTTATGGGAAAATGGCCTGAAAACCATTGGCTGGATGTGAGCAGCAAGTAAAGCCAGAATCTTGCTGGGTGCTTTATGTTGCTGGAGGGTACTCAAGACACAATGTGCAGAAAATAAATATAAATAAGTTTGTTTATTGAACCTGTACATTTATGAATTTGTGCTCTAGACTTCCTTGGCTTTATTTGTTTTTTTCCCTTCCAGGTTCTCTGCCATAAGCTATTGAGTTTGAATTAGTAAACATGGATGAGGCCTGCTGCATATTGATGCTTGTCTATTTTCCTTGTTTGTAGGCTGAGCATTCTTATACACTCATTAATTTATTCACATTACATCTCAGTGATGTAGGGAAGCATAATTATCCCAGATTAAGGGACTGATCTAAAACCCCTTGAAGTCAATAGAGAACGACTCCTAATGACTTAAATGGCTTTGGAGCAGGTTATACAACAAAATCTATGGCAAATCCTGAGTCCTCATCCTGTGCCTTAGCCTTCTGTTAAAAGCAAATAGGCATTTACAGGTTTCTAGGCCAGGATGGGTTGTATCATTGGGGACCCACTGCACTGTTGCCCTGCCAAGTCTCCACTGCTTCCCCACACGTTCCACAGAGACCTGAACCAGACTGCAGTGTGACAGTCACACTGGGTTCCACACGTGGTTCCCCAATGGTTTGGCAACCAGAACTGATGGTTTCCCCCTGCATCCAGCCTGCCTGCTATCCTTGTCTTGCCATGCCATTGCTGCTTCTCCAAAAGCTGGGTTACTTCCTTGATCAGGACCTCGGCACAGAGCTTCTGCCCCTTTTCCCTACCTGGCTAGGAGAAGGTCACAGATCACTGGGAAGGGACTTGTTGGGAACGGTAGTTTCCTGATTAGCAGATTCACATTATATTTTGTAAATTTAACTTCAGAGGAACTGCCAAGAGTAGAACGTAAGTAAATTAACAGTGCAGTGTGTCATTTACTGGCAAATGTATATGTATGCCTGTGATGGGGATAGTCTGTCCTCTTAAGGGTAGTGAGGCCTAGGGGTCAGCCCACTATGCTCCTGTGGTGTGGCCCTTTAAGAGTTTGGGAGTTCTGATATATTCATTGGTAGGGAGGAATAAGTCATGTATGGGAGGAAAACCCATTACTGTTTCTTTAAAGGTCCAGGACCCTTGAAGAGTGGGGATGTAGGGCTCCCCTCTCCCGCAGCCAGTAAGGATGAGCTTTCAGAAGGGGACCAGCAGACTGGCTGCCTCCTCCTCTATAGCAGAAGAGACACTAGCAGAAGAAGACTTGCTTCCTGAACTTGCCTAGCTCAAGGGTGAAAGGACTAATTAGGGAAGAGAGCCAACTGCAGAAGACTCTGACTGAGGCCCGTTAGCTGATCTAAATTACAACCAATTGCAGGAGGAGGGCTGGAACTCTTTCTCCTTAAGACAGTAAAGTGACTGAAGTACAGCCCAGCTATGGGAGGAGAGCTAAGGCCTGATGTACATGGGGAAAGAACACCTACCAGGACTTTTATGTGGACCCAGCGTGGACATGACCTCTAGAGACTAAAGAAAAGGTTTCAACTCTGTAAACAGAGCCAATAAACTAAACCCCACAAAAGGGATGTTTTGTTACATTAAGACCTTGAATTTTCTGATATACAACGTTATATATCTTGGCTTAAAGTTCTCCAACTTAAATTTTTTTTAACGCACTGGTCCTGGACAAAAATGTTCTCTGAAATTATTCTAAATATTTCCCTTTAAACTAAAACTTTGTTCATCCTGAGCTTTAAAAGTGTTTGCAGTAGTGGTTAGTGGGATTCTGAAACAAAGTTGGATGACTGATTGACTGATTTGTTTATTTGCATGACATTATCCAAAGTGAAATATTTAAATGTGCCTATATGTCCAGTGAATTCAATACGATTATTCATGGTAGTAAGCATTACACATGCTGCTAAGTGTTGGGAAGATTGGGTCCAAAGCAGCAATTATGTATCAGCTATAGTCTGTCAATTAAAAATGCAACAAAAAGACTAAGTAAACTTGGCAACTGAGATCACAGATTAGAGTCAAATAAATTTATGGACTAAAAATATCTTGTTACTAATTTCTACCTTCTTGAAATGAAAAAGCATTCAATAGAAATGCAAAATGAAATAGAAGCCATACCAATCATCTGAAGTTAATCTTTAACCTCCCTGGTCCTGATTCACATAATTATTATTATTGTGTTAAATGCAATGCCCTTTGATACAAGAAGAATATTACTCATTGTAATAGAAAAAAGTAATTAGTTTTTTTAATTAATGTGAGAATTGAAAATGCATGAAGGGAGGCGTTCACTTTTGTATTTCTTGAGCTACTCAACTAATTGTACCAGAAATAGCTTATTTTGAAAAACACACATGTTGTAATTTCCAGATCTAGCTCTTATGGCTCTGTTATGAACCAAGCTTTTATGTATCAAACAAAAAAAATTTGCATATAAAAGATTTAGTCACCAATTGAATACATTAAATGTTTACTCAGCTTCTCCTCATTCCAGCTAGTGACACTTGTTTTCTCAATAACGACAGCACACCTATTCTTGAAGGGGGCTAGATGGTACACTGGGTGACTACATCAGTAAATAATCTCTTTCCAATTGGCAAAATTTCTTTTCCTCAAAGAAATGAAGGTCTGATTCTCCTTTCCTGTACTGTAGTTTTACATTAAACTACTCTGGAGCAATGGCTTGACTTACGCAACTGAGAGAGCCCTTTGCAATGTTGTTGTAGCTGTTTGGTCCTAGGATATGAGAAAGACAAGATGGGTAAGGTAATGTCTTTTATTGGATCAAATTCTCTTGGTCTCCCTCATATCTGGAGAAGGTATCCAGAAATGTCTAAGATTAATACAAGGTTGGATTGCTTGTTAAACATAAGGGGTTCACACATATTGTAGAAGACTATTTAAAATGAAGTGGGCAATTAACACTTCTGCTGTTGGAAAACAATGGAGGATAAGTAAGCAGCTAATTTATGGCTGTGTTACAAATGCTTAACAGAATCTCTGTTAAATCCATCCTTCTCAGTGTCCAGCAGAGTTCTGAATTTACATTCCAGGAAGTTCATATCCACACATTACCTGTGTTCTAGCAAGGAACTAAGTGGTCCAGTGAATTGAAACCTCAGCTGTTCATGACTAGACAACATAGGATTAAAATTAATTCCTTAAATAGAAATTAGCTTTGTGCTTCCATCACTATCCACTATGGATATTTGTCTGCATCAAACTCTACCACGCAATCTGGCATGTTATTCTATCCTCAACACAGGTCCAGAAATGAAACAGGAGTGATTTTGAAAGCAAAGAGTGAGTTGAATTGAACTGCATAGAAGTCTCCATAATGTCGTCATGAGATATTCCTGGTTAAAACCAAAATGGTCTTCCTTTTAAATGTGTAATAAATTAACAAACACATTTTGTTCAAGAAATAATGTGTACATAGTAACTAGAGGTGAAAAATAAATTGTATCAAAAACTGTACCATAGTTATGTGGATTATTCTGTGTGGCCCAAATTCATCTCACTGCTCAGAACTCGGTGGAGTTACAATTAGTCCAATTTTAAATATCTGTTAGACCAATATTCAGCAGGAGGATGTGACAATTCTGGGAAATAAGGAAAGGGGTACAGTTTCTTTCAGCTCTACTTCCCTGATATAGTCACTTCTGAGCAGGGCTACAAATAAAATTACTATGATATAAAAAGAGTTGGTACTGCATCAGAATTGGCAGCTTTGCTGATCATGATAGCAGTTTGCTCAAACCTGGAAAATAAACTACTCTTAGGTCTTTAGAGGTATTCCATTCATAGTAATGTTGACATTTTCAGGAGGACATGGTAGGAAGTCTTGCTCTGCAACTAAACTTTGTGCCTTTTCCATGCATGGAGGTCTAGATTCTCCATGGTTGTCAGTGCACAACTATGCATCATGTCTTCCAGTATTGACCTAAAGGTTTTCTAAGTACTTGTGACCTCATCACTACACCACTCCCCTTTGATGTTGGGAGGTATTATCTCCATTTTAAATATGAAGCAAAGAGAAATTGAATTGCCCAAGATCATAGAGGAAGGTTGTAGCAGAGACTGCTCCTCAGTACTTTAACCAGAATACTAGCTTATCTCTCTGTGATGAGGTGGTGAATTTTATTTCAGAGGGCTTAGAAAAGACTACACTCAATGTCACTAAATTCTCTTTTCCATGCGTTGCCAGGTTTGTTTGCAATCTTTTTATACAAGAACTAATCGTTTTTTCCTCTATGACATTGAGTAGTGTGTTGCTTTTCTAATTAACAAAGCTGGTTCAGAAAAAACTTCCCACTTTAAAAACAAACAAACAAAAACAGAAAATTGGTTTTTGACCAAATACATTTTCATGGAAGGTGTCTTCTTTCCTTGAAAATTATTGTTTTGTTTTTGATAACTGAAAAGTCAAAAACAAAATTTAAGGCTGAAACAAAAACATTTGTGTGTTTTTTTTTAAAAGAAATCTATTAATTTACTGTTTTGTTCCTTTTAAACAGAAAACAGGTAAGGGATGTGTGGTGAAGGCTCCCCTTTCTGGTGGTTAGTTCCAAACTTCCACTTGTGACTTGGGGAGGAGAAACCTTTTACAGACTTTGGGGAGGCAGGAGTTCACTCAGAAATTACTCCAATATGTTTATCAGCAAACTACCAATCAATTTTATTCACAAATAGTTTAAGTGTCCCTGTCTACACTTACCACTGGGATTTGGCGGCAAACAATGGGAGTCACAAAAGCTACGCAAAAAATTTGCATAACTCCCGTCGATTTCTGGGCTCCTCTTCTGCGCTTCATTTTCACTGGACTGCGCCGATGGGAACCATGTTCCTGTCGACGCAGCGCTAGACCACTTGCGAAGGTGATCTTAGTATGTCGATTTCTGGATCAACTGAGTGGGTCTTCACTGACCACTCAGTCAATCCAGAGAAATCAATCTGACGGTGGCGACTTTGCCACCGTCAGTGTAGCCGTAGCCTTAGCTGATGATCAAGGCTTCTCTCTCCTTTTATGCTCTGGCCAATACTTGTAGGCAGCACAAAAGTAGGCCCATTTTTGGTAATACAGACAGGTGGCTCCCAGGATCTGTCACCTCACCCACCACTGAGTTCAGACTCTCAGCCTGCAACAACAGCAGCATGTACTCTGTCCTACAGCCTGTGCAGTCCCTTCTCAAATGTCACCCCATGATTGGAAGAAAGCAGGTGGCAGGAAGTAGGGGGTGGGATTTCCTGCCAGGTCCCTAGCCAAGCAGGCTGTGGAGAAAGAGATCTGGATCTTTCACACTTCTCGTACGTGGAGAGGGGACTCCACAGGAAGAACAACAGCATATGCATTTATCCGTGTAACCAATTCTTGCAATTTTATCATAAGTCTCATGATATTTGGTTTCTTTTTCCTCAACCTCAGCTGAGACTGCAAGGGAATTTAAAAAATGTCTAGCCTTCCTGCTTATGGAGAAAAGTTTAAAAATATGATACAAGTGCACCTTAAAATTTCAGGAAACCAGAAGGCAAATAAAAAGAATGCAAAAAGTATTACTTTAAACCATTATCATGATTTTTGGGGCCTCTTGATTTTTTTAGTGTGTAGGGTTGACAATACTGTTATTTAGAAGTGAAACAAAATCATAGGTTAAATATTAACAGCTAGGAAATGGTTAAATAAATTAATAAAATGAAAAAAACTAGTTTCCGAAAGACCTCTTTACAAGTAATGGAACACAAGAAAAGTTGCCTGTATCTGGTTAACTATAAGTAAATACACATTTTCCCAGATTAAGCCACTATGGTAATGAAAAAAAATAATCTGTAACATTTAGGCTTGGTAAGAATATCATAACTTGAAACTATTGCAGATGGCCCTCTACCACATTCATTCCACTGATACAGTGGGGAAAAAAAGAACAGAATCCTATAGGTTAATGAGATATTTAAAACAAGAAATAGGCATGCATGTTTCTCCCTATATTCTCCAAATTATTTTATACCGTAGCACATTGTGGATCAGTGCTCTAGGTCTCTAATTTTAAGCTGGTTGTCTTAAATTACCCATATGACTTTACATTTTAAAATTGCTCCTGGCAAGACTGTCAACAGGGAAGAAAAAACAAATTGAATATCATTGATTAACCTTGAAAACAAGGGATTTTAGGTTGCTCAACACACTAATCATGCAAATGCAAATCAGCTGCTGGAGTATAAAGAAATGAGACTTGAAAATAAGGCCCTACTTCACGAGGTAAATGAACTTGGCATGTAGTATAGATATATTATGACAAAGATCTTGGACTCAGATATTCAGGTTTGCATCAATGACAG
The DNA here is from genome assembly GCF_026122565.2 of Emydura macquarii macquarii. Lineage (NCBI taxonomy): Eukaryota > Metazoa > Chordata > Testudines > Chelidae > Emydura > Emydura macquarii. The sequence continues at coordinate 16,220,881 of NW_027131527.1, read as the reverse complement.
CTAAATTGTATCCTCCATTCTTTTTAAATAAAACCAGCTTCACTCTCCTTAATCTTCAATTATACTGCTGTTCTCTCTCTCATCCTATAAAAGAGAAAGGTGGACTATATAATTAGGGCTTTTCAAAATTTATTTTTAAGATTCATTGGAAAAGTTAAGTGCTTAAAACTTCCACAACTAAAATTCTTTAGAACTGTAACATTAATCTATAGAGCTGCAACAGCCTTTCCATGCTCAAGGATAGAAAAATGTGGGATAATGAAAAAATCCACAGAGTATGCAATGGTATAAAATCCTGGGGTCCTTGCTGAGATGAACTCCCACTGAAGTAAAGAAGAGAGTCAGGACTGAGTACAGATTAAGAGTTCAATGAAAACTGTAAACTGCACCAGAGTGTGCCATCTGATCTATGTGAAAAGTACTGCAGGTATACTCATAAAAATCTAGGGAAAACGTGGAAAAAGCTGCAAAGAGCAGATCTGGAACATGGGTGTCTGCTACATATGTCAGAGCATGAACTAAAAATATTACAAGTACAAACCTAGCACATACAAGGTTAGATGTAGTCTGTGCTAAATTCCAGCTTTAAATACACAACTAAGAGTGGCAACTTGCAGCTGATACTAATACTGCTACAGCTAGTTTTGGGGGTATGCAAATCCCACATCCATTCCCCCCTCATGCCATGTCCAATACATATTCTGGCTTAAAACTTTAAAATGTTCATACCCTTCTCCATTGTGGAGCTAGTCATGCAAGTGTAACCCAATCACTAATGTTGAGGATTTGCAACACTGATTCTTCACCAAAGTCATAGGTTATTATTACATGGTTTCCATCCTCTTGCCCTTACAGCAGTACATAGGTCACCTTCAGGACTTATGAAACATAAGTAGTCTCCCAGAGGAGAGGAAAGAGGTGACACCTAGGCTCCTAGGTATGATGTTAGGGCCACTGTATGCTTGTACCTGGCAGAAGGTCTGTTGCTTAGGCAACTCCTCTGCTTAAAACAAATGTCTCCCATGGTATGAATCTGTCCCTCCTGGTATGGGAGACAGAATGGTTAGTGGATTAAATGAGGAACTCCTTCCTAAATCCAGCTCTGACACTTACCTGGGTCAAGTCATTTAAACTTAGCTTCCCCATATGTAAAAATATCATAATAATCAAAGGTGCTTGGAGGATGAGTTAGTTAAGATTTGTCAAATGCTAAGGGCCTGATTGTAACTTTTACAATCTGTAGAGAGTAAGGAGTAGCATATAGCTGCATTGCCCAGGAGCAGAACAGAGAATGACTTGTGACTCAAAGCTACATTTCCTCCCCTTCTCCCTATGTGCTCTGGAGAGAGAGTAAGTTATTTCAACCCTTTTTGAGGAGCAGCTTGATGCTCCTGGACCCAACCAGCAGCAACTCTGGCTAGTGAGAAAGCAGAGTCTCATCCCTGCGCATCTGTTCAGATGCAGAGTTCAGGTGAATTGTTCCTGCTGCCTTCCCCGGAAACCAGTGATAATCTCAGAAAGTCCAAACAGGGATATAAGGAGGTCCTTACCCCTACTTACTCCCCTGTGCTGTTGAGTAAGGGCTAAATGAGTCCTAAATGAGTGCTGCTATAATAATAGATAGATGGGGAGGACTAGAGAGACAAAGAGAAAATGGTTGGAACAAGAGGGACAACTGGTAATATACTATTAGATAAATAGTGTACTAGTCAAATGATGTCATTATTAAAGACTTTATTTCATGAATGATGTGCAGCATTACTCAGCGGGCTCTATAAGTAATAGAATGATTAGATAGTAAACTGGATAAACAATTGTATCCAGTATTAGTTTTGTGAAGGATATATCTTATGTTTCATTTGCATGTCTGTATTACTGAAAATGAACCATGTGCCTCCCTTTTTTCCATTGCAAACTGGAGCCTTCATGAGTTATTTTATATACCCGAAGTATATGCCCCTGTATTAGCTTTTTATACCATATTAAAATGTTTGACAAAAAGGGTTTTATTTCTCTTTTTTAGAGAGTTTGCTCAGCAGGCACAAGTTTTCCAGTACTAAACCCCCTAAACTAGTTCCTAATGCTACATTTAATGAGACTACTTAGTTTCATGTTACTTTACAGCATGTTCACGTCTTCAGTTCAGCTAGTACACAATGTTATGCAATTTTTCTAGAACGTGACATTGCCCATTGGAAATGAAAGAAATATAGTTTAGTTTTACCTGTATTTTAGCAATTTATATCTACATATAGCTTATTAACTATCACTAGCTTTTCAGTTGGAAAGCAAAGACGGGAAGGTGTTTTATGTATTAATTTTAGTAGGATGTCCATGTTTACAGTGAGGTTATGCTCTGAAAATGGAGGTCAAAAAAGTATCATAGGGCTCCATTTCTGTCTTCCAAGGATATCCTCATGAATAAAATGAATTTTTTTTTCTATCTTGCAAACTCAGCCTCAAAATCCAACTTGGTTAATTGTTTCTCATATTATCCAGTATCGTGCTGGCAAAATCATGTGTTTTTGAAGATCTGGCCCCAATTGTGGGTACTGAACTCTTTTGCAAATCTCGGCCTTAATTACTAAGTAATCAGATATGATACTCAGTATACACAGGGAGCAGGGTCACTTTTTCAGTTACTTTGCAGAGCAGAACTCCATTATGGAGCAGAAATACCTGCTTCAGGACTCTGGTTTATACTACAATTTTTCTAGGGAAAATTTCCTTAACATAAAACGTGTTAAAAAAAGTGAGATTTCTCATATTCACTGGGTGGAAAACATGTAATTTGAACAATTGTAAATACTAGACAAAATAAAATGTAAAAGGTTAATCCTTCTGGATTAGTGGTTTAGCTAGTAACTAAATCCTGTTCTATGTATATATGAATGTAAGGGCTTGCCTACCAGGTGCAGCAATGCCCAGCAAAGGGGTGTGAATTCTAATGTACACCAACATGTTAAACACTAACTGGCCTATGTAGACCTTGCTGGTACACAATAAAATTTCCCTAGTGCACACTAATGTTGTACTGTCGAAACAGTGAAACAGCTAACAGTACTGTTGAAACACTAGGACATTAACATGCCCTAGGAAACTTCTAGAATATCAAGCAGCCAATGATGGTAATTGAAGAAAATAACCGTTCCAACAAACTACTAGAGCTTTGAGTCCACCCTTCTTTTCCTTATTGTGCTCATGGTTCCATGCTTCAGTTTTACACCTTATGTCCCCAGTGGTCCTGATTGGATTGTCTTTAATTCTATTTAAAAGTTGTGGATAGCTAGAGAAGCAGCAAAATTGCATTTACATGTTCTCATCCTTAGTTTAAAAAAGACCTACATATACTTGAGAGCTTCACAATACCTAAGGTTGTGTTAAAACTGTTTATCTCACAGTTCTGTAACATTCAGCACGACAGCAGCCACTTTCCAGACACCAAAATCAGCAGCATTTTCTAGATATCCTTAGATATTATCTATGTAACCTACCCCTTATTTTGGATTGCTACAATGGTTACAATTGTACAATGCTACAATGGTTAACAAGTGGGTAACAGACGAGTATACAAACAGGATAAACCGGGGAATCAGAGAATATGAAGCAAGAGTATCTCACATTCCACTTTAAAGTAAAATTGGAAAATGCTACGTTTTTAACAAGGAACATTGCACATGTCAGTCATCTAAGAAAGAGCTTTCAACTATAAAAGCACAGGACGGACCTACACCATGAAACCTACTTAATTTAACACTACCATAAAGAGTTCTTTCTTGTTGCTCTAACAGCAATATACTACAGTCTCTATCACTACAGATATAATCAACAATTCCTTACTTGGTCTTGTATTCTGCATTACTCTTACAAATAAATCTAAACCTTGTGAATATTCAATAAATCCAGATGGAAATGTCATTTCCAATCACAACTAAATGGATGGTGTGCACTGAAATAACTCTATACACAATAATATCATGCCTAACGCTTACATGCCAAATGAACCCCATACAAGTATGGATTTGAGCTTTGATTTTTCATTTTCTTCAATCTCTATTGATTCTGTGTGTTTTTCATGCCTGTATACTTGTCATGTTTTGAGAGAAAACTAGAGGCACTTTGCTAAATGATTTCCTTTTAGCCCTCAAACCTTTCAAATAAAATTATATCATCACAAAACAGCCATTTGTCTATCATTACTGCCCAAGTGTAACCCTACCACAGCAGTAGACAAGGGTTTGTACATAAGCGTTTGAGTTTAACTCATCTTTTCTTCAAAACCTATCACCACCTTGGACACCTACAATGATAATCTCAGATGTGTTCTATAGCTTCTGGAAAGCATCCAATATGTCTTCTCAGATAGCACAAAGTCGCAAGCTGCTTTTAGTCCTTCCCATTACTTTCTAAGCTCAGAAACCCAATAGTTATAAACAAATGTATTCAGACTTTTCCCTTTTATTTGATGGACAATCTAAAAATTCTGAAGAATGACAGAATTCCACCTAGCAATACTCCTAACCTTCAGAAATATTTAAAAGCTTTTGTTTTCACTCCAATGAATAACAAAAATAAATGTCAAAACCTTTAAAGTTGCCATGCAATGAAATTGTCATCCTCCAGACAATTCTACCAATTGGGGCCAGACAAACGCTCTTACATGGAGCAGTACCTTGTCCATCAAAGTCAATGAGACTACTATGCAATAAGGTACTCTTCAACATGAAGAAGGTATCACAGTCTGGACTTTATAAAGTGATATTTCTTTGTGTAGGACCATTTCTTCTGATGTGTTTGCACACTATCTAATGTGAGGCTCCCATCCTGATTCAAGTCTGGTAGCACTAATGCCATAAAGCTATCATTAATAAAATCAGTAGTAAGTAATTGTGTTTTATCACATATCCCAAAAATATGGACCCTTTAAAGGCACTTTTGAAGCTAGTGAGAAGCTGTTTAAGCCAGATTCCTGACAGTGGTCACTGAGCTATGACTTCCTTTGCTCTTTGTTCATTTTATACATCCTCACTATGTCATTCACAGACTCGGCACCATAACCAGCCCACTACAGCTTTTTTTTTTCTCCTTAAAGGGACAACCAACCAATACTAGGACTTTAAAAGTGGTTTTGTCTGTTTTATTATTATTGGCACCCTTGAAAAAATAAATTATATTTTAAAGGACCAAAAATATTTGGAAAGTGAGACAGGAGCTCAGTTTTTAAAATCTAAGTTAGGAAATGGATAACATCAGATTTTTAGAGCATGAACTCACATGTACTTCCAGAAACAGAATGACTGTAGCATGACTATAGTAATAGGTAGCATGGGCAAATGTAATATACGCTGACAAGCTAATCTATTATTGTGTCATAGATTTTTCATAGAACATTTGGCCTTCAGCAGCTTACAGTATTTATTCCAGTCAAGTATTACATCAAGTACATATCTAAGAGATTCCACAATAAGGAAAACACAATTTTACCTATCCTGACTTGTTTGCTTTTTAAAGGTCTGATCACTTCCTTCATCACTTTCCCCTTAAAGCATACCCTACAGTACTTAACAGTCCAGAAACCAGAAAATAGAAAAGAAACTCAACTTGTATAGAACTGAAACAGTTTTAAAAACAAGTCTTGAAAATTAAAAGCATCTGAAGTTACTTTCTATGCAGCTACACTACATAAATTAGTGTAATGGAACATTTCAGCACTAGAAAGTAGCATCTCCAAGTAAAGTAGCATCTCCAATGGCAGGCAGAGTTATTTTATTAAAAGAATAGAAAACAGGTTCTGTAGTTTTATGTAATAATGAAACGTACCTGTAAGTTAATTACCTAGGTCTGTTACTATTATTTAGTATCTCTAAATATTGTATGTATAAAGAAGTTAACTGTTACTAGAAAATACTATTTCACCATGAAAAATAGTTCATAACTAAGGGATACAGAAAATTTTACTAGAAAATAAAACCTGCATATATGGGCATATTGTATGTTTAGCTGTCTGGACAAAAAAGGATTGTGCTTAATGTCTGTCATGATGATGTCCAGCATAGCAGAGAGTGCATTGCCATTGCAATACTGTTAATTGGCCACTTAATACAAGCCATTTTCCACCAAAACAATTCAGAGCAAAGATTTAACATGCTAATTCAACAGTAGATATTTTACTATCAATTTTTCTAATGGACCTTTTTAAATTATAAGCATACAATACAAAATACACTTTCAATTTATTCAGCCTTTTCTGGCATTCTACTGCTCAAATGGCTTTGTTCAAGTAAGTGTTATCAAATGTTTAAAGTGAAAATTTTACATCTTTTTTTTTTTTCTGTTCACCAAATTGAATATGCCAATGGGTTTAATCAAATTTCATAATATAAATTCAGATTTACTTCACTAAGTTACACATCTACTTAATTTTACTCATTTAATCAAAGGGATTATTTGTGAATAAATTTAAGTGTGTGCATAAATCCCTATAGGATTAGTGTCTAATCCAATATTTGACATCATATACATCTCTGTACTCACCAAGTCACATGTGTTGATTTTCTTGGGTCTCCAAGATTATTTCTGGTAATGTGCTTGAAAATCTGACCATCCTGTTGGAAGTCCCCAGAGAGGAGACTGGAAGGAATCAATTGCAAAATATCAGCAGATGGAACCAAAGCCAATTATGATGCTTTTATTCCTAGTAAAATAATGGGGGAAATAGTAAGAAAAATTACTGAATGTCTACAGGATAGCAGAAACATATATAACAACAGTGAGAGATAAAAAAGAATAAATTGTTTGAACAATTTTGTGAAATTACAAAATATCTAATTTCTAATTACAAAATTAGTAGTTGAAGAGACAAATTTGAGTAACACATTTAATACTGTGATCCATGGCATCTAACTTAGAAATTTAATTCAAATTGGATTGGAACACAGTCACGTGGATTGAATTCTGGCTGCAAAACTATAAAAAAGGCTAATGATACATGGCAATACATCAATCTGGAGGTAAAAACTCAGTGGGGACCCACAAGGTCCAGAGTTAGGTCTGATTCTATTTAGTGACCTACATTAATGCTTGGGAAGAAGTACACATGATATAAATGAAATTAACTGACTATACTAAGTCTGGAAGAGTTGCAAATGCTAGTGAGGATGGAGAAATAAAACAATGAAATACAGAGGAAGAAAACAGCAAAATGAAACTCCAAGCTACTGCATCTGGGGAGCAATAATTGGAAAAACAGGTATTCAATGGCATAGAGAAACACATAAAGCAATGACACTGAAAGAATAATGTAAAGTATGAGTTCTTCAGGGCATAATCTATGTCTAGCAACTAGCTGACACTACCATAATCCAAAGAATAACAAATGAGACATGAAATTGCAATAATATACAGCAATAACTTCTGAAGTGACCACACCTGGAATATTGCATTCATTTCTGGGCATTTCATTACCAGAGATCTACAGATAAATTGACTTAAGAGAAAAGGAAAAAACAAAACAAAACAAAAACCATCAATGGAGAGTGGAGAATCAAAGACTAACTTGTAAAGATAGAGTAAAAGAGCTCTGGAGGAGGGGTTGTTGAGTTCTGGCGGAGTGCCAGGGTGCATGGGGTTGGCTAAGGCTGGCGGATTTCAGAGTCACAGGGGTGCAGGAAGTAGGAGGTGTGGGATCTTGCTAGGCAGAGATGTAAGGGAAGTTTTGGGTAGATCTGCTAAAAAAGATTCAGATTCCAAACTTCTCATTTACATTTTAACAAAAACCAGATTCAAATTCTCAACAAAAAATGTTTATGGAGATGACATCCTGTTTTTCAATCTGGTCTAATTGGATTCCTGGGGGAACGTGAGCTCCAGCTACCAGAAAGTCTCAATAGAACTAAGGAGCAGGTCTGGGAAGCTAGTTTAAAATGGAATTGGTGAAGCACTCGTGTAGATAAGGGTCTCTGAACCCTGAAAGGCCTCTGAGGCAACCTCTTTCACTCATTTCTCAACAGAACTGGCTAACGCTCAGGTGTATGAGCTGCCTGAGGGAGTTGAGTACAGAAGAGAATCTCTACATAGGAGAGAGGAAGGTGACAGGACGAGGTAGTGGGGGCCCAGGAGCACTGCTGCAGACATTGTCTGGGAAAGACTAGTACTTCACTACCTTCTTCAGCTGACAAACATCCTATGGCTCACCTGGGAGGGATGAGGGAGTCCCAATGTAATCTGAAGGATATGCATTGCCCTATATAGTCCAACTCCCTTGGGGGAGTCCTGCAGTTCTATGAGCCAAACACACACTAACCATAGGAGAAGATAGGGAAACATTAGACTGATGGTCCATGCTTCACTATGAGTATTTCTTTGTTTTGACTGAATGATCACAAGACCAACTGATTGGCTACCAGACTGTTCAAAAGGTAGATGGCAACATAGCAGAGAGTGTTGTGCACCTGAGTCTTGAAACAACAGAAGTATTCCTTGAGCCCCGATCCTGTTCTCTGCCCTTGAATGAATTTTGGCTTGATTAAGTTGACAGCTATCTCAGCATCTTCATTGGGGATGAAAATGGTTTTGATTGCACTCTCTATCAGGAGCTCTTTGAATAATGCTGATAGAGAGGGTGACAATGTTGCCCAACCTTGCAATTTTGCTGTAAGTCTTGCCATACGTGATGTTTTTCTTAAGCCTCAGCTCCTGAAATCTCAGCTTCCATTTACACAAATATGTTTCTAGTCCTCATGTTTGCAGAGAAAAGCTAGACATAAATGAAAACAACTTAAAATGTATTTATTTTTAAATCTCATGATTCTTAAGCTTATGATTTTGTAGGCCTGAGTCATGAGTTTTAAACAGTGTTAGTAAATACTGGTTCCTGCATAGATTGACAACCTCTGCTTTGGGTAAAATGGATCAATAGTGCATGAGGGTACAGTAGGAGGCCAAGTAACACAGCAGGGCTCCTGTAGTCAGTGAATGATTTTATTATCCATAAATTACTTGGGTCTTCACACTATGTAACTCAACAATATTCTCCACTGAGAATGGAGTTACCTCACAAGCAAGGGCCAACTCAATTGCAAAGAATAGCCCAGCAACCCCATGATTCTTTATTACAAAAGTAACACATAGATTGCTCTTTTGGGATCTGGTATGTCAGGCTGCAAATACTTTTGGTGGGAAAGGCAGGTTTAAAAGTCAGTTAGTGGACTGGTTGGTCCATACAGCTCTGAACTCAAAAGTTTTTATGCTAGGAATATGTACTACTGCAGCTATTCCAGCTCCAGGCCTTCAACCGCTGCAATCAGAACTAATCTCTTCTATAGGCAAGGCCTCCTATGTGGAAAAAGGACATGCATGCCTCAACATACCTTTCTCTTTAAAGCCCGGGCTGAGCAACTTGAGTGGAAATGATGAAATTAGTTATAAGCAAGTATTCTACCAGTGCATGCTTATTTTTATATGTGCTTCTAACAATTTTGGTGGATACCACATGTATATTTTGTAGATTTCAAGATATATACTAGGGGTGGCCAAACTTACTGACCCCCCCACTGGATAGAATCCTCTACCCACACCACCTTGCTGCAGGGCAGAAGCTCCAAGCTCCCCACCCTAGTCTTGCAGGCAGAGAATGGAGGGGCATAGGGGACACGGCAAGCTACACTTTAACTGTAAAAGAGCTGCATGCAGCTCACAAGCCACAGTTTAACCACCCTTGATAGATACTTATACTAGGGCAGTTCACCCTGTCTAGTCATGTATTTGCTGCAACACATTTCTCCTTCTTAAAGTCTCCTCTAAACACACAGACTGGCATGTGGCTCCGATAATTTCCCCTTCTTAGAGTCCAGCATATTAACAAAATATAACAGTTCAACATCAACTCAGATACAAACCTTTCAGCCCTCTTCCTCAGGCTCTACAGTTCCTTCCCCCAAATCAGCTCTTCCCTAAATCCTTTTCCAGTATCTTGCAAATAGATAGTACCAATCAGACTTATCTCCCACCTAACTACCACAAACTCTTCCCCAGCCCTGGATCTCATCTCTCTATCTGCATAGACTCCCTCTTAGAGAAGGTGCTGCCTCCCAGCTGCTGTCATGTGACCCAAGGTCACCTGACTCAGCCATTAGCCAGACCCTTGAAACAGCGCACAGGAACATTTTAAAATACCACTAAGACATTATGATCAGTATTTTCAGTATGATCTGTGTATGTGTGGTAAAGGTTTAATGTTTGTTAATCAAATATGACATTCACATCATTTGTATAATGTTTAGAGTTAGGGACAGAAACATGATTTTTTAGGGAAAAGGAATATTTTTCCTCTGCTGAGAGCAACATGTCTTTCAGATCCCTTTGGTTTACTGTGAACTTCTGAGGTTTTTACTTTTGTAGAGACTAGCCTAGTCCTTTTCTTACTCTAATATTTCTATCTCCAAAAACTGAGAGACCGACAAATGCACTCTGGGCTCTAAAAAATAAGCTGGGTTATTTCTTCCTAGTGCATCATTAGCAGTAAAATAATTATTCTTGTGATTGAAATTAGTTAACTATTCTGTGGATGTTGCAATGAACTCACTCTTCCAGAACTGTGCTACCTCTGCAGTGTTACCAGGTGTAAAAAAATAATGAAAGCCTATTTTTGCCAATAGAGTAAGCAAATATTATTCTGAACACATACAGATCTTGTGAGTTAGAAGGTACTATTATTACAATTTTTTCTGATCTTTATCATATTTTGATGTTCAAACTATGACTGGTATTGGGCCTTCAAAATGAGATTGGCAATTTTGCAATAAGAGATTGGTCTTGCAAGAGTCTTTTGGTCAGATAGGAAATACCATAAGGAAAGCCTTCCTTGTTATATAGGGGCATTTCTACACGTCTGTTTCTGGTACCAGCTAGAAACCACAAAAAGTAATTGGTTCATAATAAGCAATGGGAAAAAATGTTTAGTAAGGAAGGGCTGGGTATTTTTATTTTGTTCCAAACCCATTTGCTCATTCTTATTAAAAACTCTTTTTTCTTTTACTTGTCAAATATGGATCCTGCACTCACTATAGTCAATTATATTCTTTCTATTGACTTCAGTGGAGTTTGGATTAGGGCTTAAAAATTACTGCTTTGGATTTCACCCCTTCTCTTCTGCTCTTGGATGCTTTAAGAAAATTTCTCAAATGTTTACGTTTTTATTTAGTCTGTGCTCAAAATTAAAAAAACAAAGAAACTTCATATAAATATGTCCTTTGGAAATGCAATTAATGCTCACTTTTCTCAGTTCCTGATTCAAGAAAGCAAGTAAAAACATGCTTAAGTTTCTCTCTCTTCAGGAAGTAATTAAGAATGAGCTTAAGTACTCTTCCTGACTAGGTTTGCTTTCCTGGAGTGGGGGCCTTATTGTACAAGACAGACCTGTGAAGGAAAGATCTCCAGAACAGTGTTTGGAGTTGAAATCTATACTCATCTGTCTCCTTTCTTCCTTTTTCAATCTCTATGATTCATTTATTGCTGGTCTGTCCTGAAGGCTACTTTCTTACTCATCCTTAGCACTTTCATATCTTACAGTGAAATATGAGAGATCTCATTTATTCCTAAAATATATCTTGCTTAATGTTCTCAGAATTGCTTATTGATGTCTCAAATCAGCAAAATTAGGGCCAAGAATGAGAAACGCAAAGTGTGAATGAAAAATGAGATTAAAAGAAAAATAAAGAAATATATGGCTTGTAAGAAATATAAGGATGACTAGTGTAGTTAAGGGCTCATCGTGCTATGCTGCTCAAATAAAACCTGTATGTAGTTTCACTATTCAAAGTCATACCCTGAAAAGTCTTGGGGAAAGGATTTGAGAAGCTGCTAATGAGAGACAAAGCGAACAAGCAGCACTGGGCAAAACTTTTTGGATGAATAGTTTATTTGCCAAAAAAAAAAGCTTTAAAAAAACCCCCAAAACCCTATTAATTAATTTGACACATTTGTCAAATAGTATGAGCCAAAACATTTTTTAAGGGGGGAGTTAGGCACCATTCACAAAATGTCCAGAGTCGGAGGCAGTGCCCCTACTTTGGAACAGGAATTTTACTCTAGGTCTCCTTCCTCCTCAATGAAAGACCTAACTACTGACTATTATGGGGTGGGTCTTTCTCAGTCTCTCCTGTTGATGCTGTTCAACTTTGTATATAACTATACACTGAAAAGAGGAGGCTGGATCTTGGACCTCCCCCTTCTAGGGGGCTGCCCTAACTCCAGGCTATCGAGCCATTTTCATTCAGTCTCTATGGAACAATGACTATGCAAGAATTTTATATGAAGTGAAACAGCTTCTACAGGAAAGCTTGAGTGAGACTTAGCTTGGTGGTTGGGCAGTCCCCAGGGAGGAGAAAGAGCTGAGTTTAAATCCCTGCTCCAAAGTGGTGATTCTAGCTTGTCTCCCATCTCCCAGATGAGAGTCCTAACTGCTGAGTTAAAGGTTGTACCAGAGAGAAAGGGGGAGGACATTCCTATATTGTGAATCTAGCCCTTTAAAAATGCTTAATGAAAAAACTGGGGTCAAACAAAATGTTTTGTTCAACCTGAAATTTACTTCAGAAAAATTTCTGATTGGGTTAGACTCTAACCAATTTTTTTCATTATTTTTCAGAAATGTCAACAAACTGAAAAATAAGTTGTTCACCCAGCTCTACCCACAATACATCAGAAAAGGACTAAATATGCATGAAATAAAGAGAAATAAACTATATATAATGAAAAAGTGTGAGAAAATGAGAAACATAAAAAGAGAACTCATTTATGTCTCATCTATTTCTCCTTTATCAAACAAGCAATGAAACAGAAATAAATGTGTCCGTATTAGATCCCTTTAGGCATCATTTTGAAACATGGTTTGGCATTACATGATTTAATTTTTTTAGACTTGAACATGTGAGAATAGTAAGAAGAGTTGATGACAGGAATACTATGCTAATCCAAAGAGATTTGAGAATGGCAAACATTACCCATCAGTGGAATGAATAAGGCAAAGAGTCCATGTTTTGGAATGAAAATATGCCTAACAAATACAATTCTTTGTATGCAATGTTGTTGTAGCTGTGTTGGTCCCAGGATACCAGAGAGACAAAGTGGGTGAGGTAATGTTTTTTATTGGACCAACTTCTGTCATGAGAGCGACAAGCTTTCGAGCTTTCACAGAACTCTTCTTTATGTCTGTGAAATGTTCTCAGAGTGTCACAATTAAATACAAGGTGGAACAGATTGCTTCACATAAGTAGTTAACACACACTTCAAGGGATTATTGTAGGTGAAGTATGGCCATTTAGCATCTCTCCAGTCATGGGGGGAAATGAGAAAAAAAAAAAGCCAAGGTGGTGGGGAGGTTAGTGGGTTATAGGTTGATGTAATAAACCATAAATCCAGAGTCTCTATTCAGTCCATAATTTTTAGTGTCTCGCAAAATGTGAATATAAACTCTCATCTTTTGAAGATATTGTGCAGATTTCCTTTGAGGATGAGGACTGAAAAGTCTGATATGGAGTGACTGCTTTGTGAAAAGTGTTCACCCGTAGGTGATATGGTATTTTTGTCTTTTATCATGCTTCTGGGTGAGTTCATTTGAGTGATTAGTGAACATAGTGATTTTTCACCTTTCCTCCATATGGCTGGAGACCTGTTAACTGGTCATTTCTCCTTTAAATAGGTCTCTTGAAATATGTGTTAACTACTTATGCTAAACAATCTGTTCCACTTTGTATTTAGCTGAGGCAGTCTGAGTGCATTTCCCTGACCTGAGGAAGAGCTCTGTGTAAGCTCAAACCAATTTATGACACTGAAAAAAATGTGGAAACCTTAAAATTTCAATGACTGTGGGCCTGAGGGCCAGAAAGGATACTGAATTGTCAATACACATAAAGAATGGAGGAGGGGACAGGGATTAGAAAGAAACATAAGAAGTGCAACTTTGGAGAGAATGTGCTTTTAGAATTAGTTTATACTAGTCAAGTGAAATTCAGTACAGAATGAGTGATATTCATATATGCTCAATAAAACACTTTGAGATCGCTTCACTATGAATAGTACTAAAGTAACATTATATTATTAATAATTTTTATCCATTACTCTTATACGGCTGTTTAAAACTACTTTCTGTGTAAAATAAATGTGCAAAATTTGTTTTAGTAACAATTTTGTTTTGTGGGAACATAAGATTACAAGAGCTTCTGGGTCCTTAGATGAAAGTTACAATTTTATCTCCTTCTTTAATGAGCCTGATATAACCCCAGTGATTAAAAGTGGAGTTATTTCTTACTGTCTCACCAAGCGATCAAAATGAGGACCAGTGCTGGGGATGGAATTTCATTTTATGTTTCACGTTCATTTTATGTCACTACCTAGTTATGGAATGTGTTGGTTTATAAGAACTGATGTACACTGAAAAAAATATTGGGTATTCATTGGCAGACAGTTCACATGGAATGGTAATACATCAAGGTGCAAGTCATTTAAAGGCTATTTAGGAATTGCTGGTGAAAGAATATAACAGGCAGTTTAATTTTATTTTTTACCTATGGCTTGTTCACTAAAACACAGGAACTACCCTGTCAATATATTTAATAGTGTCTAATGGCTCCATTCTTGGAGGTCCTTTTTCATACTGGTAATGAGCATAGTTGTCCTTGAAATTGCCCTTAAGATACAGAATACTAAAGGCTGATTGACAGATCCCATTGGGCCCTTTTCTGTATATCCTAATATAGTCCCTTTAAATAGTCCCCAAATTCCATTGCTATATTGCAAGCTTCGTGCTGTCTGGAAATTATGCATAAGGTGCATGTCTCACATATATTGATGCTAATTAAGTTCTTTGTGACTGTAATTTAAAATATATAAAACTTGTTTCTGTTTTTTTATGGAGAAGGAATGTAAATAGGTTTTTGTGTGGTTGTTTTCCAGAAAATTTAACTTCAGAACTTCAGGCAGTTTTTCCTGGAGCTGTAACTTTGAAGATGTTTAATTTTACAACACATACTACAAGAGAACATTGTACAGAAAAATAGAGATTTCATAAGCACAGTATTAAATGTATTGTCTTAAACCCCACTGCTGCAAGCACTTACATACAATGCTCTCATAGTCCCACTAACCTCAGTGGGACTGTTCATGTGAAAGTTGAGCATGTAGATGAGTGTTTGCAGGATTTGGACATTAAACAAAACTATATACAAGAATTGTATGAAAAGAGTACAAAAAGAAATAGCATGAAAAGCTAAAATTAAAAGACTCATTTAATCTTTGGCACAATTCTACTGGAATGGATCAGTTTGGTCTATTTATCTTATGTTACTATAGTCCATCACTGTTATTAACGGTTATCTTAATTTGAAGCCTTCTTGAAATATTATAGTATTAGAACACAAACTAATGATCAAATCAGGATGGGCCTGTTCTAAAGCAAACTAAAGTCAATAAGAGTCTTTCCATTGACTTAAACAGGGTGTAAAACAGGCCCCAGTATGAGGGAGAACAAATGTAGGGATATGAATGATTTGGGATAGAGAAAAGCCAGAGGATTTAAAAGGCAAGCCAAGCAAAATGCAATCCTAACCTATTTTAATTAGAAGGAATTTGATTCTGGTTTGTCTAATAGAATGGAAACAGATATGGGTCAGATTTACTTCATTCAAACTAGTTTCTCCAGCACTTGTTAGAATACAAATCTAAATGAAAGTAAATGGCCACCCTCTAGTATGAAGATTTTTTTGTCTTGTAAACTTTTCTATTTTATTTCCCACTTCCATCCATTTGCTTTCTCCAACAACATGTCACTGGGGCTAATAGCTAAGAAACTATTTACTCCAGTTCCAAGAGGCTATTTTTAGCTAATACTGACAGTGACCTATAGTGTTTTCTAAGATCGAGAGTCACATAAAAAGCTTGTATGTAAATGGTCAGATGTGGATTTTAGAACCTTTTAATAATTTATTATATATCATTATAATAAATCCCAATGTGTTTATAATACATATAGCAATAACAACATACCAATAAATGAGATAATAAATAATGCATATATTCATTTTAAAAGCTCTGAGTCATCCATCTCCCACAGTTTCAACAACAGCAGAGCAGATGGGAGTATAAGGGATGTAGCCTTCCCCTCTTGAAATTTTAACTAATTCTGAATGAGAAATACATGTAGTTGGAGAAGAGAAGAGAAGAAATGTAGAGTACGAAAAAGGGGAGCTTTTAAAATAAATATTGAGAAAAATCTATTCATTGTGGTTGTGGGATTTAATCCCACATTTAACATTGAGATGTATAAAATGTATGTGAGAGAGATTACATTTTATTTTAATATAATTCTAATTATTTGAGAGTGCTCCTTGTCAACTTGCTAATGATTGTATCCTGAGCTAATAGACTCCTCTGCCGTTGCTCTTGGTTTGTTTAAGCCAGTATACAGTTATTACCTCTTACAGAAAGAGCAGTCTCCGGTTATATAAATGCTCAAGCCTTTCTACAATGCCAGACTCAGATCTGTGATTTTATGAAGAGTGCCCTCAGTGGCCCCTCTTGTCTCTGCTGCCAATAAAGTTAATTGAATCCCACATGCAGTTATTATTGATTACTTCTGCTGTGACAACCTCAAAAAGTATTAGAAGAAAATAGACTATAGTGCCTATTGTCAGAACACTTCATAGTCCACAGCTGAGAAAGATGGAGGGAATTAATTAATGTAATTTGTATTTATATAATACTCCTCATACACATGGGGATAAACAGACCTGCAGTTTACCAACCCTATACAATAGATTAGCTTCACAGTCATTCATGTGCAGCCATTTAGGATGAGAAACTAAAGCAAATAGCTTGGATGAATATCCCAAATGGTATCAGGTTTTGGAAGTATCTGGAACCAGAACATAGTCATTTTGCTAATCACTGTTCAGTACAATGAAAGACATTCCACTAGTCCTGCATGGGTTTATATCAGGCTAAGACAGAAAAATGATGGTTGAGGCACTCCCCTTTCTCCTCCTCAGGAGGAGTAGAAAGATAACTCTTGTTCCTCTCCCAACTTCTTGCTATGATGAGCTAATCAGAGGCAGAAAAAAGATGGTAAGGGGGCAGCCTGAGACAACCTGCCTGCAGTCACAGAAGATTATGGCCATTAGTCTGATGTCTGACTGGACAGGAAAACTGTTACCAATCACAAGGACATGAGAGAAGGAATGTGGGGAGGAGGGAAGGGAGTTGGGCCTGGGAACAAATGGATAAGAACAGTGTGGAAATTCCTCCAGGTTTTGGATGAGCTGACCTTCACAACTAAAACTTCTGAGGTTTCCTTGTCTTTAATGACGGGTCAGAGGATGGTTCCCATTGGAGAAGACATTGAACTGTATTTTAATCATGCATTAAATTTATCCCTGTGCAGACTGCTAGCACAAGACTTATATACCATTTAAGACCTATTCTGAGGAATTAAGTAGAATTTACGTGGTATATTAGTCTTCTGTTGGATCTTTGCCCTGGAGTTAATTTCACCCTATATACATAGTGCAGTTGAGAAGAAGTAAACAAGCAGCTGCAGTCAGCAAAACAAAAATATTATATAGTGCCAGAGGTTGTGGGAGGATTGTTTATTTTTATTTCCCTCAAACAGCTCCTTTTATATACTTTCTGGATATAAATTTCCTTGCAGTAATTTTCTGACAACAGTGACTAAGAACTATGGTCTCATAAAAGGACAATATTGAAGGACAAACATTTTGGCATAAATTCTTAAGGAGGTCTCAATCCACGCTATAATTTTGTGCCAAGATTTGTGAATCCGCAATCAACTGAAGGCATAAATTTAGACATCTATCTAGGTTGCAAGCAGAATTAGATAGCTGGATGTCTAAATTCTATCATCTTGGTCCATAGCTGATTGTGGATGCAAAATTGAAAATGCAAAATTGAAGCAATTTTTTAAAATGTGCTCTCCCTATGTCTATTTCTCCCATTTATTACAGTGAAAGTTTTAAAACTTAAACATACATATTCCCATATATATTAAAAACAAAGTAATGTAATCTCTCATTACATCTAGGGCCAGCATTTCTAAAGTATTCAATAGTTCTGGGGCATCTGGGTGAAAATGTATCCCTTTCATTTAACTACCTAAATGGAA
The DNA here is from genome assembly GCF_026122565.2 of Emydura macquarii macquarii. Taxonomy (NCBI): domain Eukaryota; kingdom Metazoa; phylum Chordata; order Testudines; family Chelidae; genus Emydura; species Emydura macquarii. Next base: position 16,202,712 of record NW_027131527.1, on the reverse strand, counting down.
GCTGAGCTGCTTTGAAAACCTGTCCACAACTGTAGTTTAAGATTGTTGAAATTCTGACCTTTCATGTTAATGGCGAGCAAGCTTTTCCCAGTGGAAACTGTTGGGTTCTAAACCCTTTAAAAAATCTGACACCCTAGTGAACTATGATGAGGAATGGAAAGTCAATATTGCAGTTTTCTGGGCTTCTCAACAATTCCCTTTCATTCAACTTTTAATTTTAATTGAATTTTTGAGTTTCTACCTAGATGAATAAGGGGTTGTATCATAACCTGCCCTGCAATTCTGGATGTGTTAAATGCTATGCTGCTGTGGCTCATCCCCTCAACACCCACAGTCAGCATATGAGTATGCAAGTCACAGCCTGGTTCCATAGTCCAGTTATTGTTTGCAGAGTGTCCCCAACACCTCCCCAATCCTGAATTTCTCCAAAACTCCTGTAGTGTCCAGCCCTTTCCTGAAACATTCATCAAAGTTCTTAAATTCACGGCTCCTTTAAAGAGACAAAAACAGCAGCTTGTTATCATGACTGGATTTAATAATCACTTCAATTTAATCAAAGCAATGGGTTGGTTTGGATAAAAAGTATGACAAGTTTATTCCATCAAAATAAGAGGTTTTTGGTGAGTTCAAGTATATGGGATAAAGATAGAAAAGTTTATAAACAAAAATAAAAATATGCTTTCCAATGGCTAAGACCTAACAAACTCCAGTCTTTGTTCAATATAGTTTCATCACCAATCTTCTTTTTCCTGCAATGGCTGACTAGTGCTTAATCAGGATTCTAACAGAGTCTAAGGCACTGGTCTGCCTGGTCTCCTTGGGTGAAGAATAACTTAAGGGTTCTCTGCCACTGTCTTTAGAGTCCAGTAAACTTTTGAAAAGTCTCTCTCTGAAAGCCCATTGACCCTGCTTCAAGAGGCAGAAAGGCTGCCTTGGCGGAAGGAGGGAGGGAAGGGTGCAGTCTCCATTCTCCGTTGAGATTGTTAAGTAATCACATTTTCCCCATTTACTCTCCTGATGGCTTGGTTTGCCTGCCATGGAAATATGCTTTTCTTTATCTTTGGTCACAAGTTGCTTAATTTATACACATTTAAAGAGTTGGAACTGCATTCCTTAAATGTGTTTAAACACATTTTCGTCATAATTCTAGCACATCTGTATAATCCTTTGAAGGTTGACCATACGTACATCACACAAGAATATTTTCAGTGATGAGTGAAATATTAGTTTTTCAGTGACATATTACATGACACCTTTAGATACAATTTATAACAATAATGAGTTGGTATACATTGAGCTGGTGAGGCCACATGAAACTCACTGCTAGACACGAGGGATCCCCTTGCCTTCTGGCATAGGGATGTTCTTAGGGTCACAGTGGTATTGCTGCATAGCACAAATGAAATTTCATAATCTTTAAAAGCCATTGCATATTAGATGAAATTTCTCACTCTCATTTTCTTTCTTTCTGAGATGTAGACTGAGACTCCCAAATATTATTTTGTTAACTGTATAATTTTTGTAACGTATTTTCTAAATATAGTATTCAGAAAATAGAAATATCAGAATTAATATTTCCACATGAATTGAACTTAAAGGATAATAAAACAATTGCACTGTTATTAAAATAATTGAAATTTATTTGCTAGTTCCATGGGGGTTTTGGTTTGGCATTCATCATCCCAGCATGTTTCTAGAAAGTACATAATAATTGACATATCTCATTAGAATAATATCCAGCCTTCACCAGTGACCAGAATCTGATGACTGAAAGGGCAAAATAAATTTACTTTGCATTGTAGAACTAGCTAGATGCTATAAACAGAGTGTAGAATCATCCCCGAATTCTCAGGTAATCAGCTTTCACTCTCTAACCTATGGCATAGTTATAAACTGACATACTCAGTGAATAGAGGATTGACATTTTAGTAATACAGTTTGTCTTCCATCCCCAAACAAAAACACAATATAACAGATTCTAAGGGCCTAATCTTGCTCCCATGGAAATCGGTGGCAAAAATTACCTTCAGAATGAGTGGGCCCTAAAGGCCTCAATTTAGCAAATTTAGTACTCTATTTAGTACTAAAGCATGTGCCTAGACCCATTGAAGTCAACAGGATTACTTGTGCTCCTTGTTCAGAAAAGCCTCCCTACTAAATTAAGTATTTGCTTAATTTTAAGTACATGCTTAACTCCCACTGAAGTTAATTGGACATAAGTACATGCAAAGTGAATTATTTGTCTAAGTGCTTTCCCGAATAGGGATGCTTAATTACTTTCCTGAATCAGGGCCTAAGTATTTCAAGTTAGGCACATACTTAAATACCTTACTGAATCAGGATCTAAAGCAAAATTCTGATCTAAATTTATTTATTCCATTATATTGATTGAATCCAAAATATATTCTTCCCTATATGTGTCTCTACCATCTCTTTTGGGTACACTGGGCCTAATTTTTCTCTAGTATCTATCGCCAATGAAACCAGTGGAGCACAACCAAAAATATAGTTGGCCACTGTTTAAATTTGTGAAGAAATGATGTGCTTGCTTCATTTTTACTATGCAGTATCTGTTAAAAAACACATTAATATTAACAAATCAGACAGACACCATAATTTAAAAAGGAATACTTTAATAGAGACTATTATTTCAATCTCATAGCAATTCACTTGAGAAATGTTCCTAATTAATTTAGCATTTATTTTTAATTGCAGAAAGATTAAATGAAATCATTTCTTTTGCTGAATAACTTTGCTTAAATGTTTTTAATATTTATGACAAACTATTTTGTCACCTTATTTTATTTCTGCAGAAGAAACAGGAGTCATGCCTTAGCCTCTGCAGCAAAGGAATATGATACTTTATCTATTAGTGATGGGCCGGAACTGTGCCATTGCTGCAGTTGAGTCTAAAACTGAACAAAAGCACTTATCAAAGGCAAAACGTCATCATTTTGGCCAGCAGTTATAATGAAAATTTTACTTGGTTGGGGGAGGGGGGGGTGACGACGGGGCGGAAAGGAAGGGCAGGGAAAGTTTATTTCTGATTACATTTAACTATTTTCTTAGAGCAAAAAGGTTTCGCTGCTAAATCATAGTTTTAGTGATGAAAAAGTAGGATTTGGGATGGGAAAATATGAAAAAAGTTCCAGGCAGAACAAGGTGCCTTTTGTTTCTAAAAATTATTAACACACAGTCTTGGTGTTATAGGAAGAAGGATTTAAGCTCCTTATGGTACCTCTAAAAAAAAAAAAAAACCACAACAACAACGAGAGTCCTGTAGCACCTTAAAGACTAACAAATTTCTGCGGGCATAAGCTTTCGTGGGCTGCAATCCACTTTGTCAGATGCATGAAATGGAAATCACAGATAGGAGGTATATATATATATATACACATCCAAGAGTAGGAAACAACAATGGGCTCTGTCAATTTGTTTCTTCACCTCTCCAGGTGGGCATTGTAGTTTTAAGAAAGTTTTATGGAGATCCTGTAGGTGTTTGTCTCTGTCTGAGGGATCGGAGCAAATCCGGTTGTATCTTAGGGCTTGGCTGTAGACAATGGATCGTGTAACGTGTCCAGGGTGGAAGCTGAAGGCATGAAGATATGTATTGAGGTCCGTTGGTTTTTGGTATAGGGTGATATTAATGTGACCATCCTTTATTTGTATTGTAGTGTCCAGGAAGAGGATTTCTAGTGTGGACTGGTCCAGACTGAGGCTGATGGTGGGGTGGAAATTATTGAAATCCTGGTGGAATTCTTCAAGGGACTCTTTCCCGTGGGTCCAGATGATGAAAATGTCATCAATGTAGCATAGGTAAAGAAGAGGTGCTTGGGGACGAGTTTTGGGGAAGTGGTGTTCTAGGTCAGCCATAAAAAAGTTGGCATACTGTGTGGCCATGCGGGTGCCCATAGTTGTGCCACTGACTTGAAGGTATAGATTGCCTCCAAATCTGAAGTAGTTGTGGGTCAGGACAAAGTCACCAAGTTCAGCTACCAGGTGTGTCATATCATCGTCAGGGAAAATGTTCCTGTTGGCTTGTAATCCATCTTTGTGTGGAATGTTGGTGGAGAGAGCTTCTACATCCATAGTGGCTAGGATGGTGTTTTCTGGGAGATCACTGTTGGATTGTAGTTTTCTCAGGAAATCAGTGGTACCACGAAGATAGCTAAGAGTGTTGGTGGCATAGGGCCTGAGGAGAGAGTCCACATAGCCTGCCAGTCCTGCTGTGAGAGTGCCAATACCTGAGATGATGGGGCATCCAGGATTCCCAGGTTTGTGGATCTTGGGTAGCAGATAGAATAACCCTGGTCAGGGCTCAGGGGGTGTGTCTGTGTAGATTTATTCCTGTGTTTCTTTAGGGAGTTTCTTAAGTAGATGTTGTAGTTTCTTTTGGGATTCCTCAGTGGGATCGGACGGTAGTGGCTTGTAGAATGTGGTGTTGGAGAATTGCTGGCAGCCTCCTGTTCGTAATCTGACCAATTCATGATGACTATGGTACCTCTGGCATTCCAAATTTAACAGATTTCCTGTTCGATGACTGGCCAAGATTGTGAAGAACAGATGGAACTGTTCTTCTCAGACCTAGTAGTCAAAGAAATTGGAAAAGGATGTTCTGTAGCGTCTGCACATTATTCTAGTCATTTCTAAATCAGTTGTGGTTAATCTCCCAAAGAACCATAAGAATATATATATATTTGAATCTGTTGACAGCACTGTCCTGGAGAAAAAAAAACATATTAATTTGCGCAAGTAAAAGGTGTTAACTCCCTCCAAACCAGCACAGTAACTCCTCTGCCTCACCATCCAAAAAATGTGTACAAGGGGTATTTCAGACAAATGGAAAGATACTGGTTGAATAAATAAGTTGGCTTGTGCTGTGCATGCCAGGCCCCAGCCAGGGGACCTAATCACTATTTTACTAACCATGCTTTAAAAATTATCTTTAAAAAAGAAAATAGTTCTTCTAGCCTCATCCTTTGAACTGTATATGTCCATTAGTATAATGTACAATAAGGTTTCATGCAAGCAGCTTTTTCTAGCTCATACACATTCTGAGACATGGTGGAAGCAGCTGTGGGGGGTGGGAGGAGTTTACATTCTATGTCTTATGGCACCTGTGCCCTTATATTAACTCTTATCATATTTCAGCTGAATACTTCACCGTGAGGCAAAAAAACGCCTGCGGGAAGTTTATCAAACTTTCATAAATTGAATGATTTCCTCTCTTTTTCATTTCAGAAAACCAACACTGTATTAAATACACATTCCAGCAGAATGGAGCTTTTAATATATAAAGACCTTGGGATTTTTATACCTAGTTATAGTTTCCCCCCGTTTTTTTGTTTGTTTTTTTCTGCTTAAGTATCGTATCTGAGTTATGCACATACAAAAAGAGAAATCTAACTGCTTCTTCAATATTTTCAAGAGGCATTGGAAAAGTTACCCTTAAGGAGAGAGTTTATTTTTTCTATTCAGATCATTTAAAGGTTTTAAAATTACAACTGAACCTTAGGGTCTAATAATCTAAATGTGTCTTTTAAACTTAAAATACTTTGTCACAGGATTGCCAAACTCTTTACCCCATGCCCTCCTCTGCTCAATAGTGCAGATGGGGGTGGGGGGGGGGGGGGGGGGGGGGGCTGTAAAGCGCTGTTGGCATTCCTGAAAATCTTTAGGGTCTCCAGGGTGAAAAGCTGCCATTTGCACTTAGTCTTATATTGGGAAATTGCACAGTGCAAATCTATGGAATTTTGTGAATACTTTCAACTCACCTGCATATCTTCCCCCTACAAGGGAAGACATGGGCCCCCCCAAGGTCAGTAATCCTTGAATCAGAACTGATTATAATATTAGAAAATAAATAAATTCACACTGTATATTTAAACATTTTAAAGTTATAATGTAGTAGATATCATGTTTTGCTTTTTAGAATCCATTTTAAAAAAACTCTTACATCAATTCATAAATAAGCAGCTAGTGTAAAGTCATAAATTACTATTTGTGCAAATTAGAAGGACATATAATTATATTAAGCATTAAATTAAAGACAGAAAACATTAGGTTCTATGATTTTTTTCAATGGACAGTACGTCATTACAATGAACACTAATATTTAGACTTCAGTTCAAAAACCTAATTTGCATGGTTCACTATGCACATGATGGAAATGTCAAGTGTACATCACTGGATTTAATATTTACTACTTTGCATAAATGCACTTAAAACTACAGCAAAATATATTTCTATGTCTTTAGTTTCATGGTTTGCTTTACTTAATGTATAATTGTATCCACATTGACGATCGTTTAAAACTTAGCCATCAATTAACCTCTGTGCTTCATGTGTACTTTCCTGTGTTCTCCATTAATGAGAAACACAAGGGCTGAGTTTTCACATAATGTAAGAAATTGGGATTTGTATGCCTAATGATTTAAATTGCTTTGGGCAAAATGTGTGTCTTTGGTATGTCTGGTTTTGTTTTTAGATTAAAGGTGTATTCTTTTCGGGGAAAGAGTATACAAAATAAGAGATATTTTTATCCACAGCAGTTTACTATATATCTGCAGATGACATCAAGATATTGGGTCAAACTAGAAACAGGTTGCTAATCCCAGAAGTAACCCACTCCTTTTTCTTGTGATAGAAGGGGTGAAAAAAAATCAGAACTAGTGTCACAGATCTTAGGATTCAGATGTAATTATGAGTTCCAGAGACGTAGCTGTGTTAGTTTATTTTTAGCAAAACAGCAAAAGTCCTGTGGCACCTTAAAGACTAACAAATTTATTTGGGCATAAGCTTTCATGGGCAGCAACCCACTTTGGCCGATGAAGTGGGTTTCTGCCCACGAAAGCTTATTCCCAGATAAATTTGTTAGTCTTTAAGGTGCCACAGGACTCTTGCTATATGTAATTATGATCCTTTAATTTTTATTCTTAGGTGAAAATTCACTCCTATGAAGAGGACTGGCACAAGAACTATGCCTTTCTTAAATTCCATTTCTTTACTCCATCTTTTTTATGGCGGCCTTTCAAATATTTGAAGACCACTCTCATGTCCCCTTTAATCTCCTCTTTTCCAAACTAAAAACATCCAGGTCCTTCAGCCTTTGCTCATATGGTTTGCATTCCATCCGTTTAATCATCTTTGTTGCTCACCTCAAGATCCTTTCCAGTTTCTCTACATTGGTGACCAAAATGGAACACAGTACTCCAGCTGAGGCCTAAACAACGTTGAATACAGCAGTACTCTCACTACCCAGGACTTGCATGCTATGCCTCTATTAATGAAACCCACAATTGCATTTGCTTTTTTTGCAACAGCATAGCATTGCTGACTCATGTTGAGGTTGTGATCCACCATAGCTCCCAAATCCTTTTCAGCAGTGCTGCTGCCAAGCCAGTTATCCTCCTACTGTATTTGGTTTTTCTTCCTTCAGTGTAGCACCTTTGTCTTTGGTGAATTTCATTTTATTGTGTGTAGGCCAGTTCCAAGATCCCTTTGAAGTTTAGCTCCATCCTCCAAAGTGTTGGCAACCTCCCTCCCGTAGCTTTGTGTCATCTGCAAATTTGATCAATATGCTCTCTATACCTACATCCAGGTCATTAATAAAAATGTTAACACCACATCCAAAACAGATCCCTGTGGAACCCCACTTGAGATCTCCCTCCACTCTGACATCATTCCATTAATAGTTACTCTTTGTTTGTGGTTGTTTAACCAATTATGTATCCATTTAATGGTAGTTCTGCTAAGCCTACATTTCTCCAGTTTATTTAGCAGAAAGTCATGTGGAACTGTGTCAAGTCAGGCTGGCTGGTCTATAGTTCCTCAGCTCCTCCTTTTCCCCCTTTTTAATGTTTTTCTATAATTTTTTTCTATTATATTTTATTTTTTCTTGATTGTGTGCATTTTTTTAATTCTGATTGGCAATGCAAGTTAATTCAGAGAGCTTCTCCTGTCAAAATAGGTCCTCTTCTGCCTCAAAAGGTGGCAGCTACAGTGGCATAGCACTGCCTACACTGGGGGTTATATCAGTATAACTACATTGTTGCGTGACAGCCATACCAACGTAAGATCCTAATCTAGACCAAACCTGAGTCAACTTTTCCATCAATGGATTTTCCCAGACCATTCTGAAGTGGAGCTATGTGGTATTTTAATCAGGTATTTTAACCTCTTTGCTCACAAATTCATTAGGAGAGAGAGAACAACGTGCATGATTCAAATTATCTGAAAATATGTGTTTGATCAGCACAACAGTAGATTTGCCTGCTGTGGAGAAGTCTTGGAGCTTTGCCACACCCCCTCACTGCCACACCTGTGTGGGCAAACTTTAGGCAGGGGATTAGCTCACCACTGTCCATGGCTCCCCAGCCCTCAGGCAGAGTGGGGTGAGCAAGCAGCCTGTAGCCCCTGGCCCTCAGGCAGGGTGGGGTGAGCAAGCAGCCTGTAGACCAGGGAGGCCTCACATGGGTGGTGTGGCAAAGGGGGAGGGGAACATGGGCCCTCCCGACTCCACCACATCCCAGCCCAGGACCCTCACTGTAGCAGAGCATTCCACCACTAGGTCAGCAGGGCTCCAGCTGAAACTCACTGACAGGTGCTTGAGCTCGAGCCCAGCTGGACCTAGGTTGGCTACCCCTCGGCTACTTCCTCCACTCCTGTGCCTGTGTACTTGTGGCCAAGGGTCATCATCCACCTCCTCCGGGTACGTCGTCAGCGGCAGTCCAAGCAAGCCCTTGCATTTAGGTTGTCCAACTTCTCAGGTGAGTCCTCAAAGCAGCTGTGGTCCTCGCCAGCTCCTCCCTCCAACAGCGGGCAGGAGACATCCTTCTCCAGCGGCTGGCCTCTGACTGAGCTGTAGGTGCGGTGGGCGTGTCTTCCCTAGCTCCACTCTCCAGAGTGGAGTGGCAGTCCCTTCCTGTCAGTCTCAGAGGGAGGGTACGCCACCTTGCTACACCTACCTAAAATGGCAAAGTAACCAGTAAAATATATTATGATTATTGATCATTTCTATTACAGTAACATTTAGAGGCTCAAATCAGGGATCAAACCTACCTTGAACTAGACAATGTACACACATATTAAGAGTATGCATAGTTAAACATTTATCTCTAGGAGCTTCAAGTTGTTTGCTTTCCTCTCCATCCTGCATATAATTGCCACTGACAATGAGAGATGCATGTGGTATGGAGAGAGACTAGACTCCAGGCTTTTTTTAGAGTTTGAATATTGAAGTAATTAAAAAAAAAAAAAAAAAAAAACATTGAAATGCTGAATCTGTATGTTTTGAGGGGAATTTTCAATGTTTACTAATTAATGCAATTTCTGAATGCTAGTTTTCTAAACATACGTTTTATTCATTAATCACAAGGTTTACAGAATGCATGATAGAAAAAGAAAATAGAATTGGAGAGGTTTTACTGGTAAGTATTCATCAATATTTGTGTGTTTTAATCAACCACTGACATAAGTTCTCAGGGTTTGGGGGGGTTTTGTTTGTTTCTTACAATGTGTCCAATACTAGATGCAATTGAAGATGCCATAATTTTATTTGTGTTTTTAGGAAAGTATGAAAAGCTTCAGGCAGCAATTCTAAATTTCTCTTTTTTCTTTGTATGAAACAGCCCATAAAGAATGCAATGGTATTATAACAGAGAAACTGCTGTGCTATAGTTAAGGTTCAGACCTGCTTTCTGTATAAAGCCCAGCTGTTTTAAGTGCTCTAAAATCCATATAGCTACACAGATTGCCTGGAAAGTTGGTGTGCGTTATGGGGGTGATAGGTAAGGAAAGGAAAGGAAATCACACTTCACCCATTATCAAGTCAGTGCAGAAGATGCCTCTTCCCAGCGCTCTCTGGAGCAGACTACAATGTAAGGAAAATTGTGTTCAAATCATGGATCCAAATTTGGGGCCCTTTGAGCAAGGGGGTCCTGAGTTATAGCCCTCAGAACTCCTTCCCCCCACCCCCAGCTTTTCTTAAAGTTGACATATTTTGGTAATGTTTTGTATCACAAAGAAAGATCAAATCACAGCTCAGGTCATTGCACCAGGATCTCAGACACGCAAAGGCTACCCCAACAGAGTGCATAGCACTCATCAACCCTTTGGGAGAAATCAAATTAAAATGTTATTTGAAAAAAAGAGTTTGCTTTTCCAAGTAGGCATGCATCAAACGTTTCTAAAATTCACCACTTAATAGATTACACTGTGCCTGTGCAGAGGGAGGTTAACTATCTGGAAAACTGCCTCTACATCACAAGAGTTGTATGGCTTCAAGGATATGTTATAGTAGTCTAAGCTAAGCACCACCTCATGCACTGTAAATTCAAATCTGGCCCAGGACAGAAATATGAAGTTAAAAAAAAAAAAAAAAAAAAAGCAGGCATATTCCTTTAATCTGATTCTCTCAAAAGGTTGGGTTTTTTTTTTTTTTTTTTTTTTTGGGGGGGGGGGGGGAAGAGGAGGGGAGAGCAATGTAATCTGAGTAGAGCAGAACATTCAGAAGGCACTGAAGCTATTTTTTTTAAAAAAGAAAATAAACTACATGAGCAATTGTTGTTGAGAGGGGAAGGTGACTGGGATGGAAGAGTTGGTGGGAATACAGGAGAGGGGTTGAGAGATCAGGTTATGGGGAGGCGAAGGAGAGACTGGGAAGGAGGATATGCGATTGAGCGTCTGAATTAAGGGCTGGGGATATTATTGAGGGACTTGGATCTGAAGCAAGGGTTGGAGATCTTATTGGGACAGGGAAACACGCATGGTAAGGGAAGGAAGAGGGGCTAAGGACCCAGATAAATAGGTTTTGGGACATAGACCATGGATGACATTTCTCTCAACAGCCCAGTTAGCACATTGCAAACATTTCAAAGCATGACTATTATCCCTAGTCCACTATGATCAAATGTTCAAGAGCAAGGAGGAGCATGGAAGAATCACACAGCAACCATGTGGCCTAGGGAAAAGACACTTGACTGGGACTATTCTTAGGTTTGCAACGAGCCTGATGGGTGACCCTGGGCAAGTCAATCTCCTCCCTCTGCCTCAGTTTCCCATCTGTAAAATGAGGATAATGATGTAAAGTTCTTCAAGATCTACTGATGAAAAGCACTATATAAAAGGTAGGTCTTGATCTACACTTAAGAGGTTGGTCACTAGTTACGTTGCTTAGGGGTGTGGATTTGAATCCACATCCCTGACCAACATAGCTATGTGGAACCCTCCCCATGTAGGTGCAGCTATGTTAACAGAAGCTAACTTTGTTCAGGGAGGTGGTGTTCCTACCCTGATGGACAAGCCTTTCCATCAGTGTAGACTGTGTTTACTCTATGGGGTTATGTCGACAGTCTCCATAGTGTAGGCGCAGCCTAGGTCTTTTGATTATTACCTGGACACAGTAGCATATCAGCTGTAAACCTGGATGAGAACTGCTACTGTCTAAATGATCATTAATTTCTACCAACAGACATTTCTTTCTCTGTTTAAAAAACTAGGAAATTAAATGACAAAAATCTTTCATTAACAGTGTTAACGTTGTTCAGTGGTAGCTAGTGCCCTTGCAAAACGCTGAATTCAGCAAAACTCAAGTTTCTGAAAACAAGGAGATACAGAGTTCAGGGAAGTGCCCATGCACCCTTACCTCTTCCCTCTTTAAGCAATGCCCCACAACACCCAGAACACATACTCACACTCATGTTCTGCCTTTCCATTGTAACAGACAGGCACTACCTGCACTGACCCTATGCTCACACACTGCACCTACTCCTCTGACAGAATACCACCCCAGTAAAATTTAACAACCAGTTCATCGTGATCTTATAGAGCCCCTTCATACTTGCACAGTGGATATCACCTAACCTTGTACTTTCCCCTACCTATCATTAAATTAACAGACTGCTCCCATATGTCACTTCACTACTGACAATATCCATGGCAAAAAGACCCTTGTGCCTTGTTATAGACGCAACCAAAACAGTTCTGTATTGAAATGGTGCTGACTGGAACCCCAAGGTACACATGCACCTCCTTCCTTTGATAACACATGGGGCAACTCAGAGCCAGAACTCCTTACATCACAATCACAGCTCTATGACACTCCTAAAACTGATTCCCAGATCTCTTTGTATCACAATCACAGCTCTTCCAAGCTGCTCCAACTTATTCCTCCACCATTCTATACAGGTAACAGTAAATATAGCTGGAGTGCAATGCATATAATTCTCAGTGGCTGTTGCCAGCTCCAAGGGGACAGAATTAAGGTTATGTGGGCATTTACCTTAATTCTCTTTCCTGGTTTTCAGAAGTTTGAGTTTTGTTGAACTCAGCATTCTGGAAGGGCAAACCTAACTCTACATTAACAAAGGCTTTTTGCCGTTTAATAACAATATCATTCAAGTTATGAGTTTTCATTATCTGTTAGTAGATTTATATTTGCAAGTCTCTATTCAGGTACGGCCCAAGTCACCTACAGAACTACAGACCTTTGACTTCAGTGGTAAGGGCCATTCACAGAAGAGAGGGTGTATAGGATCATCCCCCTTCATTAAATGATTTGCCTTCCTGTTACAAAAGGCATTATCTTAATATCATATAAAAAACAGACAAGCCAACCAATGCACACATCCTAAAAGACCTTGCTTGATTAAAATGGAAAGCAAAAGCATACAGAGTTCTGCACACCAAGCCGTTGATGTATTGAGTGGACCAGAAAAAGCTGCACAAGTTCTATAGGAAAAAATATATATCCTATAACTTCCAGCACAACAGGTAGGTAAAAATAAACCGCCTGGTGTTTGTTGTGTTGTGCGTTACAAGCAGGAGCAAGCAACACAGACAAGCAAGTGTAAGGTTATTAAGGGCAAGTGCTCAATTACTCAAGAATCAAAGTGACATCCTGAAGTCAATGCTATTGCCAGGATGTAGTTAAACCTACAGCATTAGCTCTTAAATTGCCTATCCAAACCACATCTTTCATTTCTAGAGTAGAGAAAGGAAAATGAAGAGATTGCCTTGAAATCTGAAAGTAAGAGTTGATTTCCCTAAAATAAAAAAGGCACGGAAGAGCAAGAAAATGGAAGGAGTGAGGTCTGTACAAAGAAAGAAAATACCAAATATCAAGGCCAAAGGAATCAAGGCTGGGAGATGAAGAATTTATTAACTGATGTGCCATTTATGAATACTACATTTACATGGTCTGTTTGGGCTGAATAATAATTTAATCCTTTCTAATAGACCTAATCTTGCTTTCATTTGGTGTCTTAAAGGTTTGCTTTATCATTAGTAACTTAAAAAGAGATCTTCATGTAAACGAGTATAGCTTGACTGACTTCAATGGAAGTATGGTAATATCCACTAGAAGAGGATCTGGCCCATAGCCCATTCCATTTTGCCAAAAAGTAGCTACAAAGGCATCTGACTGAATTGTTTCTACATTGCACTTGTAGAGGATTCTAACTAATTAAAACTGCTAGAATACACCCCTCCAATACATGATAGAAATTCAGAGTATTCCCACATCTCTGAAGTGCAGTTTTATTCTATACATTGACTCTAAAAATGGCATTTCTATGTTCATTACATTTCCCTGATTTTTTGCTTACTTTACAAGCTAAAACATTGTTTTCCTAACTTGCAGACCTTCAAACTCACCCTGGAACTTCCAATCAAGCTGGGTTCTCTCTCTCTCACCCCCCCCCCCCCCGCCCTTGCAGGCCAAATTATACCCTCACCTATACTTGTGCAACCTCATTGTCTTAAGTGGATTTCCAAAGGTGTCACAGGGGTACAATTTGCTGTGCAGACCTTGTGTTACTGGGGATGATGTGTGAGGCTGGCCTGAATCCAGTTTGACAGCTAGATATGAGATGAAAGTGAGTTTGCAGGGCTTGCAGTTAGAAAAAAAGATTCCTTTTACATGCAAAAGGAGCAAGTTTGATATGCAAATGAATTAAACAAATAATGACCCTCACAAAGCCATTTTTACAAAGACCTTTTGGAGCAGAAATCCATGTTAAGGGTATGCTATTTCCCATGAGGTTAGTGTGTGTTTTATTGGGATCCATACCCATTTGCAGAGGCAACACAATCTTTCAATCATTCCCAGATACACCATTAAAAAGCTATTGGTCTGATTTTTTAGAGATGCTGAGCACCTGCAGCTCAACACCTCCGCGAATCAGACTGTACACTTCCAGCAATAATAGTGTTTTATGTTACAAAGCCCCAGTTGTAAGAAGGAACACAGGCATGCAAACAGCTGGCTTATACTGAAATGTTTTTTTTTCTTGCTAGCATTTATCTTCATGTGCAAGAAGTGCCTATTACTTCAGTTCTTATAGGTCTCATTAAAATAGTCACGTACTGCACTGTGATTTCTTCATGGGACCACAAACCATTCTCTTCTCTCTGCTTCAGTAGGTGAGTCAGGTTTCTTACAATGAAATACTGTTTTACTGGAATCCTGGAATCTTGAGAGTTGCAGTCTGATTGTTTCATGCTTAGGGCTTGATTTTGATCTCATTCACAAATCCATAGCACTAAAAGTTGAAATTATCTATTAACCAAGTTCTGCTCTCTGCAGACTGTGTCCATCAAGAACAAAGGAAGGCTCTGATTTTTTGCCCATATCCTAGTGGGCCAAGTACCCACACCCCCTTTGAGACAGATTTTTCACACTATAAGCTTGAGAAAATTTGAGCAGGTCAGGGTGTAGAAAGACTAAGTGGATTTCCTCCCTCACCCTCAAACCTATGAAAAAAAATTTAGACTATGCCCCCTGCTCCCTAAATTCTCATTTGACACGTGATAGGGCAGGTGCAGTATTGTGTGTCCTCGAGCTTTTGGGAGAACCACTGGAACATAACAGCTGTCCCTATGAATCCCCTTCTAGCAACCACTTCTTCAAGTATATAGAACAGCCAGAAAGACTTTCACCCACAGAGGATGAGGGGCTCCACTGGCAGCTCTTAGGATTAAAGAGGAGAGGTGCCATAAATTTCAGATGCTGTACAATACATTTACATTGTGAACATTTTGGCTGGGATTTTTCAAGGGCATCTATGGGAGATGATTAGTGTAAATTTTCTGTACAAAACTGCTGCTCTGCAATGCTCCTGTAGTCTAGCCAACACCACTTTAGGACAAATAGATGCACCTAATGCTTGTGTCAAAGAAAAGAATATTTAGGCAAGCCAGCTTTAAATAAAGTGTGCGCAGAGTTGGTAAGTTACGCATGCACATTTTAATGCAAATTCTTCATTACTGTCTCAGTTTCCCTATGTGGTAAATTGGGATAAAATAACTTGTTTTCCCAGGCTGCATTGAATAATTTTTGCAAAGCACATTGACCATGGAAAGCACTATATAAGTGAGAAGCATTATAATATGGGACAAATTATTTTTGATTTTTATTTGTTTTGTTCTGTTCATTTTAAATATACCTTAAACTCAGAGGCACTAGCAGGATTTCTTTAAAAAAAAACAAAAAAAACCAACAACCCTGACTGGCTGGAGAATAAGCATAGACAATTTTATTCCAAAAAAATCTGTTTGAGAAAGATATGAATAGTTGAAATGGTGGGGAAGGTGGGTTAAAAGGAAGCTTTGTTTCAACCTTTATTGAAATAGGGCAGTTACCAATATTTCTGCCGTAATGTATTGCAGCTAAAGTGACAGTAACTTCTAAAACCTCATGTCACAAAGCTGTGAAACTGCTGCTAAGACTGTCCTTAATACTGTGCACAGAATAACAGGTGGAATGGGCAAAAAGAAATAACTTTGTAAGAGCTCTTAATGTAAAAATTAAGCACACCCTGGACAGCAGAGAATGCCAGAGACATTCTGTTGTACATAAAGAAATCCAGGGCTAACATAAATTCTGTACACAGGTGCCTGTTAATTTCTATGCAAGTTCAAAAGCACCACAGTCTCAACAGGAAAAAACTATTAACCTTACAATTCACAGCTGCAAATCTGAAAGGCCTTGTTAAATTATACAGTACTCTATTTCTTCCCACCTATCTTCTGCAGGGACCTCTAGTGCTTTCCGTACGCTGCGGAATGATTTAGTGTAAAACAACTAAGTTATCAAAATGTTAAGTTTGAGATTTAAATTCACAAAGTGAAGAAATACAGAGAAAGAGCTTCCCCCAACCTTAACTGAGTTTATGGAAGGAATGCATTGCAGTGCTACAGTCTTTTGCTTCATCATTGCCTGCGGACAAACAGTATGACAGTAGGCAATATACCTGAGGTGATGTTGACGTGTGTGGTTTGTAATGAAGTCAGATTAAGAAATATAATACCAGAGTTATTAGTTCAAAATTCAGCACACACACAAATAATACTAAATGTCTTACAGATGGTGTGAAGTCAAGGTGGCAGATTCTCTCCACTTCTCACATGGTGCAAAGAACATGCCAGCTGCCTGCACCCCACTAGCTAGGGCTTCCCTTTCAGTGTGGGCAAGTACCCATCAGCCATAAAACTGGTACAGATAGCTCAGACGCTACCTACTATAATACCAGTGCATATCTAGGGTCTTAAGAGGAGGCATTGTTCCAGTCATCCTCAGCTGGTGAATCATCTCATTGGATACTTGTTTGCCCTCTGGCACATACTGGAGAAACCTGAAGTCAAGTAGAGAATCAGGGAGGCAGTCAAAACTTCCTCTCTGCAGGGCCAGAGGAAGCTGAATGCAGCAGAGATTCTGGTCCAAGAGCCATGCTTCTGAGAGTATACGATCTACCTAGACAACATACATAGCAAGAAGCAGGGGGGAGGGCTGCGATGCTGTTGAGTAAACAACTGGTGAGTGTTGCAGGAGTTTGTTCGCACTTGTTATTTTAAGATACATTTTTCATTCATCAATTTCATTAACATTTTTTGGCAGGAGGAATCAGGTTGATGAAAGGCTTCCTGGAAGAGAAGTGTTTTACACAGCAGTTTTTAGAGATATTTTTCAAAATCAGCAAGATGATGGTTCCTACATAAGGACTAGCCATCATCCCCATTGCTTTTTGCTTTTTAAAATAAAGGACATTTTGAGCAAAAAATAAATAAACAAACAAACAAACCTCGGATCCCCCTCAGAAAAGTATTAAAGTGTATACTGTGTAGGAAAGTGAAGGTTTACGTTATAGTAACTATAATACAAAGGTGATAGATAGTGTATAGCGCATGTAATTATAAGCAATTATTCAGATACAGCTAAGCCATTTGCTCACCCTCCCCCCCCAAAATTGGAGAGTAAAAATAATAAATAATAATAATAATAGTAATAATTCCAGACTGAGATCAAGTGTCAGACAAGGAATTTTTATTACTAAGCTATCAACAACTGAAGACAGATGTTCATAATGGAAGTGCCATCTTTTCTTTAAATATAGCAGCATCATATGCTCCCATAATAAAAGTAGATATAGCCACTACAGTCATAATACAGCATTTGTATTCTGCCCAAGTACACATCCAGATTTCCCACACATTAATTCATGCTAGCACCTAGGTTCTGAGGTGGCAAATTGTATTGATATTCCATAGAATTTGCCTTCAGATGATATTAGACAAATGAAAACAAATCTTTCATCTGAACAAACCTCCACCTGTAGAACCATATGTCTGTCTTTATAATTTGCACAATGCACTGCAGGCATGCACCTGAAACATCGACATTCATTTTAAGGCTGAGGTCTGTGCTTTTTTAGGAAGCTTGTGTAGTTAAAAATAAAACTTAAAAAGGACAGTGAATTTACAGACTGCTATTAGAGAGAAATAGTATAATGCCCGAAGGGGATTTTCTTTGGATATCCAGTATATGGTACAGAAAGGAAATGTTGCATGCTGGGATACCTCTCCCTGTAGCAACATGTTAAGAAAAAGTATGTGTGCGCCTCTCCAGAGAATTTCTCTCTAAGATCTCAAACTATGTCCTGAGAGCAACAACATTTTATTAGACGAATACAAGATTACAAGATTCTTACTTTTTTTTTTTTTTTTTAAATGAAGCATCGAGTGCATAAGGTGTAAAACTGCATAAAGCCAGAGAAATTAAGTGACACAGAGTGGTGGTGATGGGTTACTTGTGAAATTTAAATGTACTCCTGACACCTCAAAGGTGGGGGTGTGAGGTAGGAAGAGAGGGAGAAGAAAGACTATATGATCAGTGGGAAAAAAAGGGTTGTGGCTCCTTTAAGGGTTTCCCCTTTCCCTTTGGTTAGGAGAGGATGGTGGCAGGAGCATCACCTGAGCTGGAGAAGCAATGGTAAGCCACTGGTCCATGTGCATCCAGCGTAGGTGCCCTGTCTCTCTGGATAAGGCCTTCCCTCACACCTGGATCCACCAGCTGTGGGCATTGACCTACTCACCATTTTTAGGGATTGGGAAGGAATTTTTCCCTCACTGCCAGATTGGCTGGGGCAGGGTGGGTTTTCTCCACAGCAGCTCAGGGATGCCATGGGATGAGTAAGGAGGGATGGCTCAGGTTGTTGCAATTTAGCAGGTGGCAAGTGTCCAGTGCAGACACTCATTTCATAGTGGGAACCATGTCCCTGATACAGTGGAACTGGAAGTACACTGAGAGGGAAGTCATTGGCTAAAGTCATTGGCTAAAGGAGCTGGGGAACAGGTCAAAGGGTTCATAAAGCTCCTACAATGAGGTTGTTGAGAATTCTCCTGGTGAGGGGGAATCTCCAAGATGGTGTAGCGCCACCTATGCCAGTTGTGCACCACCATCTTCTGGTCCATCCTCACCTTTAGATGTAGGAAGCACGGTCATGGTGTGTTGCAAGGAGAAGGATGCCTGACTGGATCCAGCTTTGAGGCTGATCTAAATTACATTATGGGCTGAACTGGCCCAGAACAACCCAGAGATCAGGGAATGCAAAAGTGGTGTTTAAGCCACTTTTGTATACTCCATTTCCAAGGTGTGTCAAGTAAAGCTCCAGTTCATCTCAGGAACTGGCCAATGGAATTCACACTGTAATGGAAACTAACAGGCCCCAACCAGGTGGCATGGACTAACAGGCCCTGAATTTAGAATAGTTAAACTTGAGAAGTGAAGGTATGGTATCCCCTCCTTCACACTCCCACAACTCAAAACAGATTTGCTTGAGAGCATCTGTTGCAGGCTTACTATTCTGAATTAGTTGGTACTTGAATGTTCTGAGTTTCAAAAGAAAATAGGTGGTAGTGTGTTGGTTCAGCTCATTTAAAAAAAAAAGAAAAAAAGAAGACTCCAATGCATCAGTTTGTTTTTATAGCAAGCTGCACGTGAAAGTCCTGTGTCTGTAAGAGCTCTGTGTGCAAAACTCCCATTGACTTTAATTGGAGTTCCACATCATAAGAGCTTACAGGATCAGCCCCCGTGTGATTTTTACAATTAATTTTGCAGTAAAGGCTGTAATTTAAAAAGCCACAAGCTTCTCAAAGGAAAGTTCCATATCTCAGTCAGGAAAAGGAGAAAAATTTAGCAAAATAAATCCAAGATGAAAAGGGGTCCTTGAACAATCAAGCAGGCAGCATATTTACACATTTAATGAAATCATATTGTAGAAATAGTTTTAAAGGATAAAAATCTGCTGATTTTGAAATACTTCAGGAAATGAAGATAAAGTTATTTAACTGAATCCTAACTACAATGAGGATTCTGCTCTTACTAGTATTTTTTATTTCTTTCCTTTTCTTTACAATTAGCATTTTGATATATTCTGACACAGCTGTAATATATTTATTGGAAACTCAGCTATATATGAAGAACTGTGTTTAATACATTTGCTCTCTTAATTTTCTTTCATTTTCCAATAGTTTAGACAATATTTGTTTTGTAACTAATTATTTAATATTGTTTCTATTTGGAACTATTGTTACATATGGCTCTGATTCATTAAGATATTTATTATTTGTATTACAACCACCTAGGACTATAGTTATGGACCATCCAGGACTCCTTTATGGTAGATGCTGTGAAAACACATAAGAAGATGATCCCTGTCCCGAAAAGCTTACAATCTAAATATAAGACAGGCAATTGATGGATACAGACAGACAGATGGGAGAGCATGAGAGGAAACAACGAAACAATATTGGTCAGCATAATAGGCAGTGGAAGGTAGCATCATGGGCCAATCAGAGGTGAGAGTCAGCATCTTGAGAGCAACAGTGAGGTGATAGATTGTGTAAGGATAGACTGTTAAGGAACTTGAAGGTGAAACCAAGCAGTTTATGTTTGATGCAAAAAGGAGGGGAGACAGTGGAGTGATACAGAGAGAGGGATGATATGGTCAAAGTGATGGGATAGGAAAATTATCTTTGCAGCATCCCTCTGCATGGCTATGAGATAGGCAACAATGAATTTGTCAAGGACAGTAAGAAATATGTTGCAGTAATCAATATGTGAGAGGACAGCTGGGATGACAACTTCAGCTGTGTGATGGATAAGAAAGGCCATATTTTAGAGCTGTTATACAGAAAGAATCAGCAAGATTCATACATAGCCTGCATGTGAGGACCTAGACAGAGGTACAAGTTGAAGATGACATCCAGGTTACAGGCCTGATGATAGGCAAGATGCTGTGTGTGTGTCGGGGGCAGATTAGAATCTCTGTTTTAGTCATGTTGATCTTGATCTGATGATTGGATTATGAGGAGAGGTTAGAGAGACAGAGATTTTAGTCTGGATAGAAGGAGGCAGGTCTGGAGTACAAGGATATATCTGCACATCATCCGCATAGAGATAGTAGTTGAATTAGTTTGCGGATGAGATTACCCAGAGACAAGGTGTAGAGGGAGAAGAGAAGGAGAGCAAGGACAGAGTCTCATAGAACACCTCTGCCCCCTGAAAGCTGGAGGGGACTGAGGAGGATCCTCCAAAGGACACGATGTTGAAGGAAAAAATTGAGATGTAGAAAAACCATCAGGTGAGGACAGAGTCATGGAAGCCCAAGAAAGACAAGATTTCAAGAGGAGGAGCATGGTCAACTTAAGTATTTAAATACATGCCTCATTTTAAACACCCGAGTACTCCCACTGACATCAATGGGAGTAGTCATATGCTTAAAATAAGCCATGTGCTTAAGTACCTTGCCAATATGAGAATAAATGTTTGTCTGTGGTGGTTTCACGGAAAGAGTACATAGACTTTATAGTCATTAAGATCCCAATCCTATACCGGAAAAGAACTGTATCAGGGCTAAAAGCCAAAATCTGTCCTCTGATACACATTGAAATTAATGAGAGAAGCACACGTACATCACAAGGCAGAATTTAGCTATTGAAATTAAACATTTAAAACCAAATTTGTTAAAAGTGCTTCGAAAATACAGTCAGAAACAATCCTATACTGACAGGAAGATAGACTAGGAGACTAAATAGTGTACTTGGCCATTTTAATGATTATGGTTCCATGAGTATGAAAAAATAGCTGACTGTTTCTGCAATTATTTTTTTTCCCCACTTTGAAGTAAAATTACAAGACATCTGAAGCAAAACACCTATAACCCCCATAGCTTCCAAGATGAGAATTTATTGTACTAATCACTTTCAAACATTTCTACCATTATACAGGTGCTATTTTCAATGGCTGTGTATGTTTACTCTTTGGGTAAAAACCAGAAATAAGGAAAATACAGACAGATTGCACTTAATAGAAAAGCACTTAATTTCACCACCCCCATTCTTCCCCCAAAATTGCATAGTTTACTCTAAATCAGGGGTGGGTAAACTATAGACCGTCTGAGCTTTTCATCAGGCCCTCCAGCTCAACTGGGGGGTCCAGGGAAAGGTTGTGGAACAAGCTGTGCGGCGGCCATTCCCCCTCCCAGCCTCACCTCTTCCCCTCCCGCCCTTCTCCCACCACATGGGCGCAGCATCACCCTGATTGGAGTCACTTCTGGTCCCAAGCAGCGCCATGTGGCGGGCACTTCCCCTACACAGTGCCGCCCCTTCCTCCCCGCTCCTCTGTATGGCCCACCATACAATTTCTATACGCAGATGTGGCCCTTGGGTCAAAAAGTTTGCCCACTCCTGTTCTAAATTAAAAGGTACAAATTCTGCCCTCAGATGCACCAAGGCAAACTGAACTAATCCCAAATCTGATTTCATGAAGGTTACATAGGTGTGAACGAGGGCAGAATCTGGCCATATACTGAAGTTGCTCCTAGAATGAACATATAACTAGTTTTCAATCTGTTATTCAAAATAAGTTATATATGAGTATATTGAAGTTAGCTGAGGACTGCTACATGGTTTTTGATTCATCAAAACCCTCAAAAACTGCAATATATTCATGCATACTGCTTTTACAAATATAGGGCACACAACTCCTATTAATATTAATAGTACTTTCACAAATACACACGATAAACCTCACAGAGACTTATTTTTATATAAATGTAGGCAAACAAATCAGATATCTGTTAGACAGTATCCTGATGTCTATGGGTCTGATCCAGCTTCCTTTCATGGGGAAAAAAAACTAGGCCATATTGACTTCCATGGCTGTTTTGCCATTGACTTCAATAGGGTTAGGATTTTCGCCATAGATTTTAAGACCAGAAGGGTCCATTATGATCTATTCTTCACTCAGGCCACAGAACTTCACCCTGTAATTCCTGTATCAAGATCATAACATCTAGATGAGTTAGAACATATCTTTTAGAAAGACATCCAACTTTGATTTTAATACTTAAAGTAATGGAAAAATCTACCGCATCCCTTGGTAAATTGTTTCAATGGCTAATTATCTTCACTGTCAAAATCATGTGCCTTATTTCATGTCTGAATTTGTCTAGTTTGCATTTCCAGCCATTTGATCTTGTTATGTCTTGTCTGATATATTAAAGAGCCTTCTACTAACAGAAATTGTCTCTCCATATGAATACTTATAGGTTGTGATCAGATCACCTTGTCCTGGATAAACATTTGAGATTAAGCTCCTTAAATATCTTTCAAGTTCTGGAAAACCTGCTTTATAGAATCATTCTTGTCTTTCCACAGACCTTAGTGGCAGCTGGATCAAGAAATAAATGATATTAGGCAGTGACTTCAAAGTACAATAAAGCTGAATCATCCATATTTTAAACATTATTTCCAGGAAAAGCAAGCTGTGTTATACAATAATGAAGATAGAAACTATACAATCATGAAGCCTATAAATCACAATTTGGACACTGTCAATTGTTTAATGGTGTTAAATTTGACCAAATTCAAATTCTTAGAAAAAGTTAGCAAAGTTTTATATATAATGCTTCAAGCCTATTTTGATATGCTTGCTAGAGATACTTCCACATTTTCTTTCCCTTCTAAACTAAGAATATTTTACCACCAAATGGGAAAACAATACACATAAACTATAGTAATTGACATTCTTAATAATTAATTTTAAATTAATTAAATTAATTAACTAATTAATTTTCTTTAGAAGAAAACATGCTAAAAGCCAACTATTACCTTGTAATGGTAACATTTTAAAATGGAATATTAGGCTTTAGAACTCAAGTTCAGTATAACCTATAAATTTGTCTTAAGTAACTGAGGTAAGTTTTAACAGCATCAAGTGCTTGTGACTAGGATTTGTTTAATAGTCTGAAGTTTCCAATTACTTTCAAACATGAATTTTTAAAGTATATCTGCCCTGACTGTGCTGTGAAATAATAGTCTGTAATTCTATTGGTACTCCCCTCTCCTTATATAGATAAAGTGGAGCAAAACCCATGATGTAGAATTCAACAGGGTGCTCCCCACTTCCTGGTAACTTGCACAACCCCATCAGAAGTTACAGTTAAACAGGAAAGAAGATGATGTGTCAGAGTCAAAGGGGCACAGCCAGGGAGCAGCCACTGTTCCTGGAATAGTTCCATCAGGATTTGGTGGAAACATGGTCAGAAATTAATGCTGGACCAAGCAGCCCTGATTTTCTCTCTCCTCTACCCTTGTTCAGAGAGGGCACGCAACAGTTCCATTGAAGTCAATGAGCTTGAAGTTCTTAATTGCTCAAAGACAACAAAAGCGTGAAGTTACTGGGAATTCAGGGTGTGCAAGGAATGTAAGATCAGGCATCAAGTAGCTACTTGACATGAGAGTAAATGAGAATACTCTCTAGTGAATCTCACTGTATCAGATTACATGGCTTTATGTCACATCACATCATGTAATGTACAATAAGTGAACCACAAGAAATCCACAATTGTGTGTAAAACAGACTTTCCCCAGAGTTCAAAAAAGTTAAGCAGACTGTGTTCAAAGAGACGTCTGGTGTTTCCATGAGTAAAACTGATTGAAATGACAGGCTAATAGACATCTGTTTTCTGATACTAAATTATAACAAATTTGTTTAATGTCAAATATCTGAAAGTAAGATAAATTTGAGTTGTGGCTGGCACTCTATGCTCATATTGCTCTGACTGCCTTAATATTTCTTATTTCTAAATTTACTTGAGCCTAAATGATCTATGGCTTATAACCCTTCTGCAAAGGATCTATAGAATTGCAAAGAAAAGGATAACACATAGGGTTTTTTGAAACTTTGCATAGAATGAAATAACAATTATATCTCTGATATAAAATTCTATAGAAGAATTTAAAAAAAAACCAAAAAACAAGAGAAAGAATATAAAGCCGCATGATAGATACAGAATTTACTCTGGAAAAAAATGTAGACTATTTCATACCATTTCAAATAGCATAGGTCTTTTTTTTTTCTTCCCCCACAGGAGAACTGTGATCAGCTGCTGCATGCGGTTACATTTTATAATTAAACAGTTGCATTCAACCTCACTTCCAATTCACAAATATACTTCTGTCAAAACAGCCTACTTAACATACGTGGGAACTTATACAGATCCTGATTTTCAGTGAAGACACACTTTTGATTGTTTGATTAACCCAAGGATCTGGAATCAAATCCCTTGGAGAAAAGTTTCTAAACAACTTTTTCAAGGTGCAAATCTTTTTATTATACCAACTGAACATGTGAAATTTCAAATGTCAATTCTCTGCTGCATACTCAGCATTTCACCTCAGTTGTAACATACACAATTACATATGCAGTAGCTGAGTTTATACTTAACAATTCAACATGATACTTAAGAATTCACTCACTTAACTGCACTTGTAGTTATCATAGGTAAGGGCATCCAATTGTTTGTGTTCAAGTTAATTCCCAAGACCAACATACAAAATTAAATTTGCTATTCTCTTTTTATCCATTTAGCTCTGCTTCTTCAACACTCTCAAGAATCACTTTATGCATACCAATAGCCCCATCAAACCTAACTGTAAGTATTTGAAAGACTGGGCCTCAATGTATATGGATATTTTTTTCTGTTTTCTTTTTCACAAGTTTATCTTACACCTACACAAGAAATACATCATTAATAATAATAATAAAAGTTAAAACAGTGTATACAACCAGAAAGGTTTTTTTTACTGTCAGTGATTTCATACTTTCTACTGATTGCTTTTCACAAACGTATTCAAATGATCTAGAGTATGAGTGGATTCCTTTTTTCTTGCTGGAAAGTAATTAATGGCCTATGTAGAAAATTAAAAACCTAGTTTCTTAACTGACCATCTGTGATGGGGTGCACTAGGCCCTGAATCTCCCCCCACCGAAGGCCTTGCAGCCCTGCCACACCTCGCCCAGAAAATGGCAGTGCAGAGAGTCCTTCAAGCTGCCTACAGAGGGGACCTGGGATGCAGCCAGTCAGAGAGGGACTGCAAGGAGCAGCCAATCCAGGTTCATATAAAAGGAGTTGCAGTGCAAAGCAGAGCTCATGCGCTGCCTGGAGCCACAGAAGTGTGACTGGTGAGTGTGGTTGGCTGAGGGAACTACAGGACCTTGGACAGAGCAATGCTAGCAGAGAGGAAGGGGCATGAAAAGGTTCTCTCAGCTAGCTGTGGGGATTCACCCAGGACAAGGGTCCTGAGGTAAGGGTGAAGAATAAGGTAGGGCAGTGACCCAGGAATCATAGCAGCAATGCAGCTAAGTTAAAGGGACTGTGGCTGCTATCTTTAAGGTCCCGTGGGCTGGGAGCTGGAGTAGCAGGTGGGGCTGGGTCTCTCCCCTCCTCCCACCAGCAACTGGGAAAGTAGGCTGGACTTTGATGCACCCCAGAAGGGGAACTGAAGTCTTTTAGTGGTCCAGCAGGAGAGCAAGGGCCCAGAAGGCCTAGAGAAGACAAGGACATTGCCTCCAGGGTGGGAGCCCTGGAGTATGGCTCAATACCTTGTTTGAGGCCATTTTAAAGGCTGCCAGGCTAATTAAGAATCTGAGCTCAGGGAGGATTACAGGGAAAGAAAGGCCAACGGAGGGGTACTGGGATAGGACCATACACCTATCAGACTTTTTCCCCTGAAGGTTTTTTTTCCCCACATACAGACTGCATGTGACTCGGTCGCAGAGCTGAGTTGCTGAAGACTCCTCCGCAAGTCAGAGAGAAAGTACAGGCACATATATTCATACGAAAGAGATGCTCATGAGAGATGAATGCCACTCTATTACACTATCACAATACAAAAGGCACTTCTGTCAGCACTCCAAAGAAGCATGATATTTTCTCACTCAAACATCAGAAAAAAAATTCCTCAGTTAGGGTCATATGCAGTTTCCTCTTCCCTAGTTTCACAGGACACCAAAATTCCATTCTGATTAACAAGTGAGAGCTGTATGCTGGAATCATCCAGAGTGTGCACATTATCTGCAATATGTGAACCCCTAGCATGTTCCTGTCCAGGAGTAATGAGGGACAGGGCATGGGCTGGTTGGAAGGGACCAAGGATACATGGAGAAACTATGTAAGGGTCTTGTACAGGCTACTTCACCTATTAGGTTCCACAGCTACTCCATGGTATAAGGGAGGAGGATTTTCTCTCTCTTTTTGGGGAGGTTGGGGACATTTTTGAGAAAATTCATTCTACATTAGTGCAAATATTGCTATTTTCCACTCATTGTCATCCTGAGTGTTATTTATACAGTACCATCTAGTCTTCTTGATTATGTTGAAAGATAACAGTTTTACTTGAGCTATTTGAGTGGATTCAGGTTACAAAATTCACATTTGATCAAGGGGTGGAGAGACACTGAAAAATATTAAAGATCATTGCAAAGAAAATTGACATATTAAGTTTAGTTAAATTCAGTTTAGTTAAATTCAGACTAAAGTGAATAGAAGACAGAAGTTAAGACAAGATATTTATTTTTAATATTTCATCAACGGTGCTTTTTGCAATAAAAAGAGAAGGGGAAAAGACCTCTAAAATAGTATGCAAATATGTTAATATGCAGTTAAAATTGTTTTTCCCCTTTTTCTATTATTTTTTACTTTAATTCTCAATGTTTCTGTAACTCTTTGATGTATCAAAGAGTATTTCTTCAGCTCTCTAGTAAATTTCATATCATAATATGCTGCTTTATATCTCATTACATCATATAATACACGGCAATTGGACCAAACCTAATGTGACGTCTCATTTGAGGATACAAACAGGTTAGGCCCAATATATGTGAGCAAAGGGCTGGTGGAGCTACCATGAATAATGTTGAAAAATTGGGACTCATATGTACACACAAAAAATTACATTAAAATAAAATCTACTTTAAACATAGAAAAATCAAGTAAATTAATCCCTTTGCATCATAGGCACCACTCCATCTGTAATCATGTTTCACAGTATTTCACATGTATGACAAAGTGCATGTCCTATAATTACTGGCATTTGATTTTATTACTGTATGTTTCTTTTCTATGGTAGCTTAAATTAAAAAGGAGAACTTTTCTTTTCTATTCTTTGGATCCAAAAAAATATGCTATACATTCTTATGCTTATTGTTTCAAAGACTTTAAAAAAAAACCATGAATTCCTATATTCTTTATAAACCCATTCTGCTTATTATTGATGCTTCTAGTGTTTAAATATTTAGTAATTTTCAGAAATATATATTCCATTATTTTACACGGAAGAGTAACTAAATTTTGAAACAGCAATGATCAAGATAATTCGTCTTTGCTTTTTTGGAAAACTATATTTGCTTTTCCTCAGATCTTCACATCTGAGCTCTCTAACAGTTTATAGAAAAAATTATCAATGGTACAATAACTAAGTTATGTAGTTCCCTAAATGTTTATGCTCAGGACCAGCTAATGTTTATATGTTTACATCTTTTAAATATTCCCTTAGCCTATAAAATAGTTATTGGCAAAAAAATGGGTTTTTCCTCCCTTCATTCTTTGAAATGATCTTTATTCTTGTTAAACACAGCTGTAAAATATAGTATCTCAGCCATTTTTAATAATTAGTAATTGTATTCTTCTCCTCCTTTAAAAGTGATGTAGTGAGGCAGAGTGCCCCCCCCCCCCCAAGCCTGACGGGGAGGGATGACTACAGAACCACTACAATGAACGTACTTGTTCATACTATTATTCTCCTCCAATTACATTTACTGTATAAAAAACCCCACCATTTTCCCTGAAAAAGGCAATGAAATGTGGAAAAGCTAATATTGATGCAGAGCGTCGGATGAAAAGCAGGAAATATTACGATGGTTATGGCAGAAATGCACAGTTTCTCCTCTCTTTTTTTCTTATTCATCAGAGCCAGGGTAGAAGGTAAAAACAGATTAAAATGATTACCAAGACAGTCTTCTTTAACTTGAAAACATCGTTATGATACTAAAGTTTTAGGAAAGGAAGTTGCTATAAAGTGCTGAATGTACCTACTCAAGCAATTTTTTATGTATTTAGAATTTGAGAGTAGCTTCAGTAAACAAAGTGCAAATACCTTCTACTTTTTCAAACCTGGAGGAACACAGTCTACACTTTCAGAGAACGGATTTAAAGTTTTCACTGGCATCTTTCTCCATACAATTTCCTTTGTTTTCTCTGATTCCACTGTGATACATAAGATGCCAACATTGCAGTATCACACATTCTTTGCAAGATGTTCAGTTGCTTAATGCAAGATTTCTTTTCATTTAATCATTGTTGATGCATCATTGATATCTTCACTTTGAATTAGGGCTATCTGCATACACATTTGTAGAGTCAGAGCTATCTGTTTAATTTAGCATTAACCAGAATAAGTTTGCATAAGAGAACTGTTTCACTCTAAGAAGTCTGCTTTTAAAATATAATGATAGAAAATGAAATGGTAATAACCCCATCTTTTCCACCTACCATGCACTCCTCCCCACCTCCAGTGGCACTGATCTCTCCTTTGGCTGCTTCCCCATATCATACAGGATGATTCAGGATGGAAGAGGTAGTAGTGTGGCACCCATCTTCACATTTAGTGCAGGGCTCTTCTGTGTTCAGGTCTAGCAACCAGCCAGGAGCTCATTCTTGCTCCCCCTGGTCACTGATAGCACTGAGCTTTCCATGATGCTGCAGTTCCTTTTAGCCAGTCAGGAGCACCACCTACACTCCTATGGCTCCAACAAGGAGCTGACTGACTCTGGCTCTGCAGCTCCTTTTTATATGGCCCTCCTGGGCCCTGATTAGCTGCTCCCTGCAGCCTCTGATTGGCTATCTCTCTGCAGTCTCTCTAGGCCACTTGGAGGACCTAGCTCCACTGCTTCTTTCTTGGGATAGGTGTGGCAGGACCCTGAGGCCTCATCTACCCAGTCACCCTCAACACATTCCTTTGAGGATATGTATAAAGTTCTGCTCCTGCCACACCCAGCCTCTTCCTCTTCATGCATTCTCCTCCAAGCAACACTCCATCAAACTTTATTCTCTCCTCTCATTCCATGCTTTCTGTCATCTACCATCCCCTTGATTCTTCCCCATCAACCTTTCTCTGATTTTCAGTCTGTCTCTATTCCCAATCTCCCACTGTCATAACTGGTGACTTCAACTTTTAGTTCATTGTGGGTGCTACAAAAAATGAAAAAAAGAAAGGATCCACCATCAGGCCTTGATGCTCAAAAGCTTTTGGCTATCCTTCCACACAATACGTACACCACTAGTTCTCAACCTGTGGTCTGTGGGGGTCTGCAGACTATGTCTAAAATTTCCAAAGAGATCTGCATCTCCACTGGAAATTTTTAGGTGTCCACAAAGGAAAAAAGGTTGAGAACCACTCCTGTACACTATCGACAGGGACTGCAAACTTCATTAGCCTTCTAACATTGTACCTCAAACACTACATAAAATATGGGCATCAGATACTAGCTTCTCACCATGTACAATGGCTAATAAAAGTGACATTTGCCTTTTCCTCTAAATGGCTCAGGTAACCCAAGTGAGCTGTCCCTCGAGAATATCTTTCAAACCCATATCTATGGAAGAGTCCTAAAGAAACCAATAAGGCTCTGTAGAAATTATTCTAAATACCTACAGATTTGATTGCAGAAAGATAGGCTATATAAAATAAAAGCACTCACGAGTTTTCATTGCAATCATATAATAACTTACAAATACTATAGGAATTGTATTGTTCTTCAGGACTTCTCCATAAAGATCAACTTTTTAGCATTAAAGTAGGTAACTTATAGGGTGAAATCCTGGCTCCACTTAAGTCAGTGCCAAAATTCCCATTTATTTCAATGGGCCAAGATTTTCCAAGCTTTGTACAGTTTCACTGCAAAAATGTAGTCATGCATGACATTTATAATATCTCCTTGAAGGTTACGCCCTGTTTTGTGAATGGTGACATTATGTTAGAATTGTTTATCTTGCTTTTGCCAAAATGATGCTTGAATGCAATTGTCATATTGGACAGTAACATATTTGGAAGCTTTGGAGGGAAAAACAAAAACACATCCAGGATTTATTAAAAATGGGACTATTTGAAAAAAAATGACTGAACAAATATATTTGTCTGAGACTATTTTGCTTTCCAGTTTATTTTTTAATCTTTTGAGTCATGGCATGATTTAAAGAGCTATAAAATGAACCAATATTAACAATCAAATAATCATCCCTATTTACAAAGGAGAACAATAGGTCTTCTGATGATTGTCAATAGTCTTTCAAAAGGAGCAAAAATAAAAAAGGTAAACAGAATAAGGCTGAACTTTTATTAAAATAAGCAAAGCTAGAACAAGTCCGGGCAAACAAATGGGGAGAGGGAAAGGAGAGAAATATCTAAATTCTAGTAGGCACCATGGTTGAAGGAAAAAACTTTCCTGATAAACAAGCTTGACAAACAGTCCCTTTCCATAAATGATGATAAAAAACATTAAGTATAAAGTCCTTTTTTCCCTAAAACAAAGGAAGTATCATTCTAGGCAGATATTAAAAGTCTGGAAGGATAGATTTCTTAGCTGAAACTTCCCTAAAATCAGATACATTTTCCTTGTCAACTTCCTTTTCCCTTCATAGCTTGAGTATAGTACATTTAAAAAAGTGTCTAGCCTCATCAAAGTCAACCCTGAGAAGATGTATTTCTATTCCTTCCCCACTTCTTGATGTTTATGTGAAAATAAAATTGCAAAGTAAGCTCCCTGCTCAGAGAAATCTGTCTTTAAAGAAATCAGTTTTTAGCCTTGAGTCTATATACACAGTAGATGGGGTAACGTCAGAAGATATGTATCCACTTTTCCTGAAACAAAATGGTCTCTTTCCATAAAACAGTAATCACATAGTCCTTATGGGTCATTGGCAATCAGGCCCTTGCATCTGGGCCTAGGGCCAGGAAGATTCTGAGATGGATTTGTTAATCTGTACTGTGGGGTCCTGTGCTCCCATTTCCCATAAAGTAGGGCTGGCTCAAGGAAATCTGAGGCCCACTGGGAAGCCATTTGATATGATGTCTTGGGTGTGAAACCTGGTCTTTGGTCCTGCCATACCCCACAGTCTTATGTCATGGCAGCATGTAACACACTCAGACTGAGTGGCATCAGTGGCATAACGGGTATTCTGGACAGACTGATTGGTGTCTAGTACCTCTTCTGAAGCACCAGGTACTGGCCACTTTCACCGATAGGATATATGAGTAGATGGACCAATTGTGAGATCCAGGGGAGTGGCAATTCCCTTGTTTCTATAAAACCCAATATTCTCAAATTATGGTTCTTTGAAAAATGCAGTTGCTTCCATTTTGTAATTCCTATTGCATTGCTTTAAAATATTCCAGCTAGGGCTTTTGAACTGTCCATTTCTGCCCTGGCAATTTATAGCTCACATGATAACACTGTAAGTGGCATTCCATCACAGCTGTCTTTCCCTCTAAAATAACAGAGCTATGAAAATCAATTCCACATTTTAGTGATCTGTAAATTGGCATTTCACAAAACCTTGTCTAGTTGTATAGCGCCTAGCACAACGGGATCTCTACCTATAACTAGGTCTCCATAGTGTTACTGTACTATAAATAATAATCCTATGCCACAGCCACAGAATACTAAATTACTGAGTTACTGAGCACAATCATCGTGTATTCCTCCAGAATATCTTGGTATAAAAGGGAAGGCTGAGCTACTGAATTCCTGCTCTAGCTTTCTCCTTAGGAGCCAATGGGTCATAATTTTCAGATCTAGATGTTGGCTTTAAAAATTGGCTTTAAAATCCACATTTAGCCGCCTGAGTAACAGCAGATGATTGTTCACAGTTGTTTAAGCAATTGGGGAAAGATTTTCAAAGGCACAATTGGCAGTTTAAGTACCTAACTAAAGCTCACCTTGGAGCTCCCACTGATTTCATTGTGGGTATTCAACAACTTTAAGAATAAGGCTACTTGTATTAAGTGCTGAAATATGGATTTAGGAGACACCTAGGTCTAGACAGTTTGGCCTAAATCTTAATCCTTAAAAACCTGTCTCTTGCAATGAAAAACCCATGGCTGTCCTATGCCAGCTGACATGGGCTCATGTGAGGGCCTGTTTCACTGCAGTATAGACTTTTGGACTTGGGCTGTGTCCCAGGGTTGAGAACCTGGCAAGGTAGGAGGATATCAAAGCTCGAGCTCCAGACCAAGCCCACAAGTCTACACTGCAAAGAAACAGCCCCACAACCTGAGCTGGCTGGCATGGGCCAGCAATGTCTGTCTAGTTTCAGTGTAGACATACCCATAGAGTCCATCAGGTTGTTTATTACCATACTTTCTACAGGTGTGCTAATAGCCATCTCTAAACACAGTGTTCATGTTTATAGTGTCCATTAATCATTTATGAGTCTTTATATAAACTGTGGCCAAATGTTATTTAGTAATTTATGGACATTGGTACTCCTTGCACTAAGTTTTAGCAGCAGACTATATTTTAGTGCATGGACTTAAGTTTAGTATGCAGCCCTCGTGTAATACTCTGCAGGGTTTACTCTGGTGCTGAGCATTTAAATGAAGTTCGTAGACTAGAATCCACCTCTGCTGCATACTAAAACATGAAAACAAGGGCTTATAATGGAAACATTGTCACAATCTATATGATACAGTCATATTTTTTCAGTTTTGAAGTAATTGTGTCAAGAACTTCCAGGAGGAAATTAACTGCAGTGTTGCTATCAGCAGTACTCTAATGTATCAATTAAAAAAACTACATTACCAATTTCAAGATCTAGCTTAAACCCAAGGAAGCAAGGAAATTCAAACTGAAGGCAGAAACTCGATAATGTATCCCACAGCACCTCACTTCTACAGCCCATGTCTTTCTTGCTTTAGGTTTTTGAACTTTAAGTACAATGAGCCAGCTCAAACCAAAATGACTGCTCACTACCTGTATTTCAATTGCTTTATACATGATGCGGACACGGTGGTGAAATGAAGACAGACACATGCATGGCGCCACTTTTATTAAACTTTAGCACACGGAAGGGGTGCTACCTGCCATCATCTTCACCTTCCTATAACAGGTATTTAATTGGTTCCTGAGCTAGGGTTACAGGGCTCCTTACTGCATATAATGTAACTCAGGGTAGACTCTCCACAGCCTATCTCCCAACACTCAGCTCACTCTGAATTCTAGCACCCTCCCACCTGTGATGGAGACTGGCCTAAGATGGAGGCCAGGGTCACATGAGCATATCACATGTCCTTACATGCTTGGACTCATAGAGGCAGCCATTGCCCATATTCTTGCTGAGGTGTTCACAGGAAGACTCATTGGGCAGGTTGAGTTTCTCCTATAGCCCACTGTTAGAGTGAGGAGTCCTTAATGGGCCATCAACACATAGCTGTCTGGATCTAATGTAAATTTTACCTGGTGGGTGTTACCCAGGAATACCACATGTATATGATAGCAAACATTCATAACTTTAGATACCAAGATGATACATGGATTTAACCAGGATAATCATATTCAGCAAATCAGAACATTTCCATTGACACCTTACATGACCTACTTCATACAAGATTTGCTGCAACTGTATAATAGTGACAATATCAATGATATAAATGGTCATATTCAGTCATACAGCATCATACTTGCATAGTGGCTATTTCTCCAGTGAAACTATAATTGGCAATAGAGGGCTGACACACACACCACTCTTCTTTCTACTAGGAAGGCCAAAATATAGGAAAAGAGAAGATGGGTGGTAGTGTAAAAGAGAAGATTAGTGGTGGTACGAGTGGGAAGGTAAGATGTGTGTGAATGGGATGAGAAGAGGAACATCTTGGCTGAAATCACCTCCTCCATAACAGGATCTGCCAAATATTTCCGCCACCCATCATTGTTCGCTTAGAAACAAATGTAGCATGGGATGTTCCAAGTGCTGACACTGCCTATGCAAACAGACACCCAATTTATGCCATTAATATATCTGAAATTTGACCATTCACTACCCCTTATCAGAGACTGTCCTGGTTCTGTGCATATATTGTATAGCCCTGACTAACATTCACAATGCTGGTCTGAAAAATACAAACACTGCCAAGGCTTTTGTTTCTGCTTGGCATGGTTAATGTAGCAAGCTATTTACCTCAGTTCATTTCAGCATGCATCAGGCTTCTGAGTTCAAGCACAGCTCAGGCACCTAACAGCTGCTGCAACAGACATTTTGTAGGCACAAGATAACATCATATCATCAATCAAGCAAGTAATGTTCAACAAAAAATTTCCTTGGAAGTCTGAGTTCAAATTTGAATCTCCAAACAAATCTGACAAGACTGGTTTGTACCCAAGCACTTGCAAAAGGCTCATGCACTTCTGCCTAACATATATAAGTAAAAAGTGTGATTAAGATTACACTTCTTTTAGCAATGGCTTGTCCACACAGGGAATGAAGATGCTGAATTGATTTCAATGGAACATGGTAAGAAAATTCAGTATGCTGCCAGTCTGCCACTGAAATTGTACTAAATCCAAAGGAATTGCAACAGCACACCAAAAAAATCCCCAATCCCACCCTATATTACATTTAATCCACGGGACAAAAATTTATTTTAAAGATTTGGCCTACAATGGAAGGAAGGAATTTCACTTTAAGGAATATACTTTATTGTAATTCACGCAGTGCTGACTTTCTTTTGGGGATTCTGCTTTCTTTTCAGCTAAATGAAAAACAGCACTAGTCTTTCTACTACAATAGATTCTGGCACATTAGACTTAATTTAAAAAGGCTCCCCTACTAAGAGCTGATTGAACCCTGGAGAAAAAGGTTTGGGAGGAGGGCTGTATTTGTTTTAGAATTTGACTCGTAAATCTCAAGTCATCAGAGAAGAGCTGACACAAAGGTACAACAGAAAGCCAAAGAAATTTCTTGCTCTTTGATTCCAGTGGTTCTAGACAACACAAAGGAAAGGATGAGACCAGGCAGCACAGGTGAAATGTAGTTGTGTCAGTTAGGCAGCATGACATTCCTGTGAACAGGGAAATTCATACTCACTCCACTGCTTACTTCACCCCCTTGCCCTTTTGTTAATTTTTATTATTATTATTTGTTCTGACAGTAGCACCTAAAGGCCCTAACAGATATTGGGGCCTAGTTTGCTAAATGCTATACAAACATAAAATCATAGAAATATAGGGCTAGAAGGGACGTCAAGAAGTCATCTAATCCATCCCCTCTATGCTGAGGCAGGACCAAGTATGCCTAGTGCATTCCTTACAGGTGTTTCTCAAATTG
This sequence comes from Emydura macquarii macquarii, assembly GCF_026122565.2. Classification (NCBI taxonomy): domain Eukaryota; kingdom Metazoa; phylum Chordata; order Testudines; family Chelidae; genus Emydura; species Emydura macquarii. The sequence goes on along the minus strand of NW_027131527.1, from coordinate 16,166,713 downwards.
TCCTCAAAAACCTTCTATGATGGGATTCTATTCCAGTACTCGACTGTCCTTATAGTTAGAAAGTTTTTCCTAATATCTAACCTAAATCTCCTTTGCTGCAAATTATGCCCATTACTTCTTGCCCTGCATTCAGTGGACATGAAGAAAATTGATCACCGTCCTCCTTATAAAAGTCCTTAATATATTTGAAAACTGTGATCAGGTCCCCGCTCAATCTTCTTTTGTCAAGACTAAACATGCCCAATGTTTTTAACCTTTTATCACAGGTCAGCTTTATAAACCCTTTATCATTTGTGGACACTCTTCTGGACTCTCTCCAATTTGTCCATATCTTTCTTAAAGTGTGGTATCATGTAGCAATACACAAACCTTTCCCTAAAGAGTTTATAGTCTAAATATGCAAGACAGACGAAGACGAGAAATAGAGACACAGATTGGTGATGTGCCCATGGTCACAGAACAAGCCAGTGTCAGAGTTGGAACTAGAACCCAGGTAACCTGACTCTCAGCCCACTACCCTATTCACTAAGGAACACTGCCTCTTGTTGAGGCCTCGGACTTTGTCAGAGGAGAAATGAATTTCTCCATAATGTCTAACTGGTAACTCTAGATTTAATCATTCAACAGGTTACACTCTCAAAAACCCACATTAAAAACGGGAGATAAGGGAAACTAGACAATAAAGCCATAGTTTTTAAACAAGTGTGTACCTGCATATGTAAATATTTTGCACACAGCTGACATTTTTGCAAATCCCCCTGTTCAAATGTGTAAGTCAAGACTGTGCATGTGTAACCCACATGCTGTACTGCAACATTTCATCTTTAAGTTCAAAGAAATGGGGAGAACCAGTAGGGAGAAGACATGACTTTTTGCTGGAATACTTTGTGTCTCTGCCCAGGTGCAGGGATCAGGGCAGAGCAAGCATAGCTATACTGCCCCAGAAGTAGGCTGTGACAGTTACTGGACCTGCTTAATACCTTCTTTTAAAGCTGCTTGAGGTGTTTTCAATGAAGGCAAACAGTCTTCCACACATACATAATCTGAGAGCTGAGGCAATTAGAGCTTAGGAAAGAAAGGTTATAAGTGTGGCAGTTGGAAACAACCCTCTGGACTCAGTGGCAGATTGATGCCATACCAAGAGATGTGTCTGCTATGAGGACAGTGTCCCAATTCCTGTATCACTTTGGATACAGGGGAGTGCTATACCGAATTTACTTATTAGGAAAGCCCTCAGTTAGGATAACGTTTGGGCCACCACATTGCGGTTTGTGGACCTAGAGGGAGATCTGGGAGGGGAGAATTTGTCTCTTCTAGAGGCAACAGCGCCTGTAGAATTTACATTTAGTTGTTAACTAACTTCTTTGAACTTGTTTTTTTCTCAGTTAAAGAACAAACTCAAAGCTCAGTGAGGTGAAGGTTTGTACACTCTTTTCTGACAGGCTGCATCTATGCAGGCATAACTGGGCTGACAGAGCACCCTAGCATAGATGAAGCCTATAGCAACAGGAGTTTTTCTATGCGTATAGGAACACCAACTCCCCCAACAATGTTAGCTATGCTGACAGAAGCACACTTGTCAGCATAGCTGCATTTACAGCTATGTTTTGTCAGCATAGCTGTGTTAATTGGTGTATAGTTTTGTTTTGCTTTTTTTTCATGCTCCTGACCAATGTAGCAATGCTGGTATAAGTTTTAAGTGTAGACCAGGCCTTTGCTGTGTTTATGAGGAAAAGAGGGTGGCATATGGAGAGAGACCCCTATAGAAACCTAGGCAATGAATATTTTATACAGTGAGCCCAATATCTATACCACTTTGGATATAGGCTACAGCTTTCCTATCTAACCAGCAACTAAAGAGACCAATCAGCTATTAGCCCAAGGGCTGGAATGCTGCTAGCTGTAAGAATCCTCAGACTTTTGTTTGCTGACATGCCTCTGAAGTGTTTGGAGAAGGACTGAGGTACTGCCATTCTCTCAAACTCAGATGAATCTAGGTGACATGCACTATTTATTATGTTCATACTATAGAGGCTGAGAAATCATCTCTTAAAGCAGACAGAGGAAAATGAGTTTATAGGTATATGTTAAAACATAGAAGTGTAGATGTTATGCTGAAGCCTTGGATTTTAATATGTAATAGCAACAAAATAGGGAAGTCTATATAAGGAATACCGGTAAATTTACTACCCAATATATTTTGTTTGGAAAGTTACTCATAAGTAGTCCATATGCTACTTACAGTGTTCTTGTGTGTGTATTGTGCTTGTGTTGTTTGTGTGAAGTGCTTGTTCACTAAGAAACTTGTTCTCTAAGAAACTGTGTTGTACTTTCCTTTTGAAATTGACTAGGAATTGTTATTAACATCCATATTTGAGTTTGGCATGCAATAGCCCTGAGGTTTAACGCTGTATAATGTTTTCTGAAAAGTACTGAAGGGACAGAACTCTGGCCTGTGCTTAAATAAAGTTTTACGCTGAGGTGGAGGAAGGAAGAAAGTGTAATAGAGTTATATATATTATTACTTCCATACCCTGACTAGCTTGTTATGCATGCATATAGATATGCAAATATAAACCCCTGAGTTTTATGCACACATCCTGGTAAAACCCCACTAGGCACAAATGTAGTCATGAACCTGTTGGGTCTATTTGGATAAGGAGTATGAGTCATGTGATAAGCCCAAAGGAAAGGGCTGAACCTCTGACAAAAACATTTAAATCCTGTACTCTCTCCATCTGATGTTACTACCTTAATAAGGAGCTCAACTACAGGCACAGCTGCTTTGAAATATACATCTAGGATGACCAGATAGCAAGTATGAAAAAATCAGTATTTTTTTTTTCAAATAGGGGGCATAATTGCACATATAAGACAAAGCCCTTAATATTGGGACATCTGGTCACCCTATATACGTTCAAAATAAGGTTCATATTTCCTTAGAGATATGTTTATCTTAGTATGAGATTCTTATAGTATCAAGTTCTTCCTTTATCAATGACTGCATGGTAAAACGTAAAGTAAAATGCTGACTAAAAAAAATGTAGTAGCTGACATCAGAGGAGAAATTCACTTGAGTGAAATTAACTGTTACCAACAACCTTGTACTATTTTGCTTTTGTTTTTCCTTTCAAGGAAACTTATGTTTTCCACAAATTATGCTGCTTAGGAAAATATGGACAAAATGTGCCCCAAGGGTTGATGTTGTGGAAAGGCTGATGCTACTGGTGCTGTACTTTAATGATAGTTGTCATGTAGTAAAGTTGGTTCCTCTTGGGCTTTCTATGAAATGATGACTTTCATTATAATGGAGCTGGATCTATGATATTGATATTTGAAACTTTGACAGTTAGGCCAATCTGCAAGACACTGCAGTTCCAGTAAAATTTATTTCAGCTATTTAAATTCCACAAAGTACATGGGGTGGGCAGGGTGGGGGGAATTATGTATGTTTTTATATTTTTTCTAAAGTGAACCATGCTCTTGGAGAAATATTGGAATGTACTACTTTGATATGGAGAACAAAATCTACATATTCATTTACAGAACAGCTTGATAAATACAATATACAAATGATAAATATGTTAACGGCAAACATCGTTAATGCAACATTATGGTTATGAATTTAAATGAAGAACAGTCTGGAGAAAAATTAGGACTGATATAGTAATAAGTCACATTGCACATATATTATACCTGTGTGCTAGTGCCACTAGACTGAAGTTGGGTTCCATTTTTCATTTAAAGCAACGATTCTGGATCTTCATTTTTTTATGAAGAGTACAGTGTCTTTTCTGCAAATTTATGGCTCAAGATCTGTGGGTAAAAATGGAATTTTGCGGGGGATTTAAAAAGATCCAGTTATGAGTTAAAGTAAATGAAAACTTTCAGAAGTTGTTCAGTTTCTGACCCTTTTGCTAAAAACAGCTACATTGCTATTCTTAGAACTTTATATATAGTTAAAACTCACTACAAGCTCTTCAAATTAACATTTGGCTAAAAGTTACATTATAATTTAAGCAAAGTTAGACAATTACCTTTTCCTCTTACCAATTACATTAATAATTCTCCTTTATTTTTAAATGGTAGCCATTTCCCATCATTTACAATGGGACTCAGATAGCCCAGTAGGTATGAAGCTGCTGATGTTCTCAGTAAATATTTTACTGAGGGGGAGTGTCCCTAGTAAACATGCCCACCATTTCCCATTATTTCTAATGGGACTGAAGTCACAGATTACCTGCAAAGAACATGCTGCCATTTCACTAAATCCCCTGTTGGCTGGGCATGGTGTAGCAGGCTCTCCTCCTTTAGTACCTTCTTCTGACAGTTGTTCCAGCCTTGCTGTGGTCTGCTGACTGCTTTTGTGAATCAGCGCTCTGGCTACGTCACATATCGTTCCACCGCTTCTGGGGTAAACCATTAATCCTTCAACTTCACATTGACCTCTCAGTCCAAGACCGGATTCACCATTCCTTACTGCTGGTATCAGGGTGTTTCAGTAGTCAGCCATTTCGGGGGGGATTTTTGCTCCACCTTCCATGGTGGGCTGGTAGGGGAGCCCAGCCCTTCCCTCTCCAATGGATTCCAGTCCAGGGACCCCTGAATTGACAGTCAAGGTCTGATTACACAGACCCCTTACTGACTCCCTCAGCCACTTCCTACCTTGCCCTGTCTTGGGCCTTTATCCCAGATTCTTCCCAGGCTCCCCATGTATCAATTCCTGTCTCTCCAAGCCTCTCCTACTGTCTCACTGTAGAATTTCATAGCACTTTCTGTCACTCAGCTGGTACTGCTACAGAAGAGTTTTCTCCACAACCTTTGCAGGGTAATTCCTGACTCAGAAGTGTTACAACCCCCTGCAGGCCTCTCCACCAGCACACAGAGTCTTGGACAGACTTACTTTCTGCCACCCCTTCCCAACCACCTTGGGCTCCCTTTTACAGGCTCTGCCAGCAGTCCCACTCTGGTTCCTAACTCCAGCCCAGCTTCTCTCACTGAGAAGCAAAGGTTTGCTCTCCTTCCTGGTCAGGGTCTACCTGAACCAAGTTCAGTCTTTGTAATGGCTCCCTCTAGGCTTGACACCTACTGCAGATGTAGTGGGGCAAGCCTGATTGTGTCCACAGGCTCTCATTAATCATTTCAGGCCCAGTGGGGGGTTGGTACACTCCATCATACCTGCCAGTATCTGAGAAGCCTTTGAATGTGTGAATAATTATTGAAGTAAGAACATAAAAATGGCCACACTGGGTCAGACCAATGGTCCATCTTGTCCAGTATCCTATCTTCTGACAGTGGCCAGTGCCAAGTGCTTCAGAAGGAATGAACAAAACAGGGCAATTTCAAATATCATCCAGTTTCAGCTTCTGGAAGTTGAAGATTTAGATGGAGTTGCATTTCTGATCATCTTGGCTATTAGCCATTGATGGACCTGTCCTCCATGAATTTAATCTAATTCTTTTTTGAACCCAGTTATAATTTTGGCCTTCAAAAAATCCCTTGACAAATTCCACAGATTAATTGTGCATTGTTTGAAGAAGTACTTCTTTATATTTTTTTAATCCTGCTGCCTATTAATTTCATCAAGTGATCCCTAGTTCTTGTGTTATGTGAAGGGGTAAATAACACTTCCCTAGTTTCCTATTCACTTTCTCCATTCCATTCATGATTTTATAGACCTCTATGATCACCCCTTTAGTCATCTCTTTTCTAAACTGAATAATCCCAGGTTTTTAATCTCTCCTCCTATCGAAATTGTTCCATGCTCCTAATCATTTGTTGCTCTTCTCTGTACCACATCCAATTCTACTGTATTTTTTTATTTTGAGGCAACCAGAACTGCAAACAGTGTTCGAGGTGTGGGTATACCCTGGATTTAGAGATAGTGTCATTATGATATTTTCTTTTTTGTCATCTATCCCTTTCATAATGGTTCTTAACATTCTGGTAGCTTTTTTTATTTTTGCTGCACATTTAGCAGATGTTGTCAGAGAACTATCCACAATGACTCCAAGATCTCTTTTTTGAGTGGTAACAGCTAAATTTGGATCCCATCATTTTGTATGTATATTTAGGATTATTTTTTCCAGTATGGGACTGTAAATCCCCTGCAAGTTTCTTTGGTAGTTAATGTACAGACAGCATAAAATAAACCTCAGTCAATGCAAAGCAATAAATATTGGGTTATATCTTCAACTGGTGTAAATCAGTATAGCTCCAATAATTTCAACTGAGCTAAACAGATTTACACCAGCTGAGGCTCTTGCCCATTGTATGTGTACAATCAGGTTTGGGCCTCCTGCCACATCAACTCCCAAAGATCTCCAAGTCCAATCAGCAAATAGAGAGAAGATAGCACCTTTTATTTCTACAGAACAAACTATGAAGAACACTGTTTTCCCCATAAAAAGCAGTCAAACGCATGAACACTAGTTCTTTTTTTCTTTTTAGTGTACCTTTTCAATCATATATGTACAGTATCATTTTAGGCTAAGCAGAACTGAAGTATGTGGGAGGTATGACTCCTCTGTATGTGACCCATCAACGTACACCACAGTCCTGAGGGAACGTCTCTTTAAAACAAGACCTTGTGCCCCCCTCCCCCCCCCCCCAAAAAAGTGCATCCTTTACCACAGAAATAACGTATAATAAGAGTGATGAGACTTTCTTCTATATGATCCTTTTAAAAATGGATATGTATATATCAATTAGCATCCTCACAATCACTTATTTTCTCTACTACAGCAGAGATTGCAATTTATCTATTAAATTATATGTATGCAAATAACTACTAAAAGATTTACAATATAATCTCTCCTCTTATTTTAAAGTTGCATCTATACTCATCATTCATGCTAACATAAAAATCTACTGTGCTATCTGTCTCTACAATTCTTTCACAATGAGCAAGGAAAAGTGTTTCTAAATCTGAAGAGCACTGTTGCCTGATTTCTGGGTGTTTAGTAATTTGAATGGGGTTATAAGCTAACCAAGTGATCTGATCAGAAGATAATGAGGTTCTAGTCCCGGAATCAGGCTCCAGAAGTTTTATAGGGACCCCCGGGGTGCACGACAGGAATGCTCTCACTGAGAACCAAATCTGTATACTTTTATAAACTTTCATTAAAAAAACAGAAATTGATAGACAAATGACTGATTAAAAGAAAATGAATAATCAAATGGATAATGGACAGGATTGCAGTCTTATTCTAAAGACACATGTGATATATATATTTATACGGTATGTTTTGGATTAATATACTCACCCTGATATACCTCATATACCCTGATGACCTGGTTGAGAGAGATGTCTGTTTTCTCAACTCTTGAGTAGAGGGGTAGAGAGCTAGGCAATGCCCGAGTGCTAAGAGCTATAAGGCTAAGACTAAAGACTACAAGTATTAACTAAGAACAAAAGATTCTAACAAACACTAACTAAAAGATGGTTTGCCCCTTTTTACACCCTGAACAATATGGGTCCTCCTTCAAAATCCAAACTTGGCTTCTTCACCCCCAAATTATTATGGTACACTTATTCTATAGGCTGGCAGGTTCATGCGTATTAATGACATATCCATATCCTTTCCAGATGGTTCGTTCATCTCACCTTTGTTATTTCTGGCCCTCTCTGTGGATTTTGTAGCATACCTGTGAAGTTTACTTGGGGCATAAACTGAGGGAGCCCCCCATCTTGATGTCTCCTGACTTATCTAGGGTAAAGGTTATAACCATATATGTCTTATCCTTTAACTCATCATTACTTATCTGGGCCAAAGGTCCCGAACATATGTATGTCAACTGCCTTAGCTTTCATACAGGATGCAGCCTGTAAGGTACCTTGCATTTCAGCTATAATATGTTAATATGAATCTATGACTCTAGTATAATAAATCAACAATACTTAAATCTATAAGGAAAGGTATATATGTGCAAGTAAGCAGGCTAGTCCTATAGGCAACAGCACAGACATAATTCAGAGTAATTAAAGGTAAATCAGGGTTCAGGTACGAAAACTCTTTTGGAGCCCTCCCTCTGGTGAACCTTTTGTGAACTTTTGTGAACTGTGCTCTCTACTCCCCTATCACTCCAGCTCACCTATATATAGTTCAGCACTTATTTTGCTTTCAACTTGCATGCACCCATACATCCATCCTTTAAATTCATTTTCTCATTCATAGAAAACAGAGATAGAGAATATATTTCATTTAATCTTGCCCATTGCCCTCTCAAGGTGTAGTACACTGTATAGAGCTGAATTGTGCACTCTGAGGCACCTGGCTCCTTTTAACTTAAATGGGAACTATACTCACATATCTAAAGGTAAAAAGAATCTCCCTGTTATCTACAGGTGTCCTCCCTGAACACTATGGATCATATCTTCAGTAAATCAGGACAGCTCCTTTCATTAATTTGGAGAGGGCAGGGATCTTTCACCATGTATACTAATGTATTAGCCTGAAATATTTTCTTTCCTCTATCCAAGCATAGGAATAGGTTAGTTCAGCATGAAAAATCTAGTGTCTTTATAGCATTGTCTGTTTTATTGGCCACATCCTCAGTTTATGCAGGTCAGCCTAGCTCCATTGATTTGATCCACCAAGCTACCGTAATATTATTGTGTTCAGTTTCCCCAACTTGGCAGAAAACTATTGATTCACATCTCCCCCTCAAAAATTCATTCAATTAAAGATAGTTAATGAACTCCTCCATTTATTTATTTATTTATTTATTTAAATAGGACCTACTCTTTGAGCTTTAACCACTTGACAATACCCCTCCTTCTCTGGTAATATAGATGACTGTTAAAGGTTAGGGTTTGATCTGCTCCCACTGAAGTCAATAACAAAACTCATCTGTGAGAGCAGGATTCGACTTTTAATGTGTGCAAGTGCTGAAGAATTTCAGGGAAACTACCATGGAGGGGCTATCAAGGGACAAGAGCCTTATTCATGAGAAAACATAGTGCATTTTACATCAGAAATGAAACCAAAAACCCATCAACCTACTGAGAAAATGATCTACAAGTATATTAATGAAAACTTGTGAGTCAGAACTGAAAGGAGCGGGTCAAAATATGACACAAGATATTACCAGCCGTGGTTTGATATTCAGTCACTGAAGGCAGAGATAGCATAATCATGCAAAGATGCATAAATCATGAATAAGACAAAGTATTTATCAAAGCAACAAAAATATTTACTACTTATGAAAGACTATTATGTGAACCAAAATAAAATGTGAACATGATGTAAAGATAAACATTTCACGTTACAAACATGTAAACAGATAAACATTTCAGAGGGGCATGCTATCAAATATATTGTAGTAGTGTACAACCTAAAAAAAGAGTAAGCACTGATACACCACCTGTGGTGTTCTTGCACTGACAAGGGATTAGATAATTACAGTAAAAGGATACTCATGAACATACAATTGTTGATATCCTAGAAAGATATGACATTTACTGTAATCAAGCAAAATCGAGGAAAGTACACTGACAGCTGCGGCCTAATTTACCATCTGAAAAGCAGAAATGTATTTAATTTTTATACAGTACCTAAAGAATGCAAGGTGCATTTCAAACAAATTAAAGATACTGTCCTTGCCCCAAAAAGCCTACAATCCAAGGGGCAGATTGTGACGGGTCCTGATGCAGCCATGTAGAAAGCACCCCTGCCCCAACACACACACAAACCTTGTCCCTACTGCACAAAGGCCTTCTACAGCAGCAGTCCATTCACTCTGGAAGAACAAGGAGTGTCAGCTCTCTGCTCCCTCCCATGATGAGCCACAAGCAGAGCGGGGTCAGCTCCCTGGCTGCAGCAATCTGTTCAAGCCTAATGGAGGGAAGAGCATGTACCTTCCTCCCTCCACTCTGACAAATAATCACTGAGGCACAGTCTCTTTTGTTGCCCATAGCTGGGGCATCACAGCAACCCACCAGCCCATATGTAGGGCTTCAGCATAAATGCCTAAATACATAGCTCTAAGAAACGGGATTCCACTGTGTTAGAGAAAAATATTTTGTAGAGTTAGGCAAAGCACCAATCAACTATTTAGTTCCAACCTAAAAAGAGGTTCAATCAATCTACAAAGCATCAATCTGGTGTTCAACAAAATCATAATCCAGACCATACTGTTGTGAGAGGTGAACCAACATCTTTGCATATGTTTGTAAACATTTCTAAGTAGCAGAGTGCAGGCTCTGCATCAGTGGATACAAAATTGGAGCTCTGAATTTGAATGACATTTGGAAAAATAAGAAATAAAGAAAAACTACAACAAGCTGGGTAAGCAACTGCAGTAGCTATGAAATTAAAGCTGATAATATTAATGTGCAAAGATTAACATCTATGCTAGAACTTTAGGAATAGTTCTTTAGTGACAAAGGTTAGCTAGGAAAGTCACCTTTTTAGCATATTTTTATCCTCCCACATAGACCCATGATTGCGCTAGCATGCACCCTGGTAACCCCTGAGATAAGGGATCTCAAATGGAACCTGCAGTTTTAGTATTCACATTTTACAATGTAAGAATAAGAAACTTAGAATAGAAAAAGAAAAAAAAAACTGAAAGAAAGGATCATACAGATAAGCTGCCTCCTGTCCCCATACTGATGAAAAGTTGTCGTAAGGCACCATGAGCAGAAAACATAGCACCAAGGGCTGCCAGTGATCATGGGAGAAAAAACTGCAAAACTTAGAGATACACATGCTCTATTGACTCTTCAGCCTTTTGATTTGGATCATTCTGCACCTTTGTCCTAAAATTCAGGGAACTTTTGTTTAATCCTAGAGATTTATTTTAAGAAAAACAAATATTTAACATATTTAAATAATATCTTGCCCTACCATCTCTCTCCTCCTCTTCATCCCACTTCCATACATACTCAACAGGCAATAATGTTTAAAAAAATAGAGTACTACCAGGCAACTATACAATTAAAGTGGCCACTTTATAGTTATTAAGCAAGTGGTGCACATTTAATCACATAGATGGTTAGCTTGAACTTCTCTGTAAAGGAGATGATTCTGACTATGATGCTACAGTACAGTGACAAATTCTGCTTTATCATCTAATTCAGGATGTGGGAATCAGTGATTCAATGAGTTACTGTACTGAAATCATAAAGAATATAAGTCGTGATATGTTTGTTGGATACCTTTAAAATTGTTGTCAGCAAGGTACAAAAATTAGTCAAAAAACTATGTTGTGCATAAACAAATAAAAATAGCATACTAAGTCTATTAAAGATCAGTTCAACAAATTAACACCAAATACCAAAAACTCAGCTAACAGATTAGCATAGCTTTACTGAAGTCAATGAAGCTCTACCTATTAATAATAAGGATATGGCCAGACATTTTCATCTACTACAGCAATAGAGAACTTTATTACCTAAAACTTGTCTTAATTTTCTTTTAGGACCCACAATAGCTACTTCTGCATGTTTGGCTCACTTCCATTGGCTGCTGAACTGCTCCAGGATTTACAATGCTGACGATGTCACATCTACCAGGGAAATCTATTCAAGCATGAAGGTGTCAATAGAAAGTCAAATGGTTCACTCCCTCCCATGTTTTTTGTTAGCACTATAAAGTACAAAATAACAACAAGGAAAAATGTACTGTGCCACAATGATCAACTGTAGAACCCCCAAACAACTGTTTAGGGGATCTGTTGAGCTTTAGAAATTTAAGGGTTACTTTATTCCCTGTTCAACACTGCTCAGAATGTGACTTCAGCTATGAGGGGTGGGGATGTGAGCAGGGGCAACTCCCCTTATACTTCCCATATCAATTAGTGGGCAGGGAAAGGGTGGATAGAGGAAAGAATCCTGGCTCCACTTCCAGTATTCATGGACTAGAATAACTGGCATTTAAAAGGGAGTAACTTTCCAAGGTCACAGACTGAGGCAGTGGTAGAGTCAGGAAACAAGCCAAATCTCTTGACTGTCAGTCCACTAACACTAAAGTAGACCATTATTCACTGGATCACAGTATAGCCCTGTAATTCATATAAAATGCATCAGGATTAGAGATGAGTGACATTTTTCACAGAAATCTTTTATTTGGCAAAAAAAATGCAGATTAGGTGATTGTTGCGGGGCTGGTATACCCCGTCACCTCTTGGGAGGAGGGACGTTATAGCCCCACAGCTAAATCCAAGTAACCATCATTTTCCTCAGGGTGGTATGACCTAATTGTCAGAGTCAAAAGGCCTGCCTTTCAGTACAGAGCAGTATGGCTCAGTGGCCATGGTTCATGGGTTTGCGCCTAGATTCAGGGCAGCATGGTCTAATGGCCAGAGTAAATCAGACCACCCTTCAAAGCAGGGCAGTATAGCTCAGTGATGAGAGTCAGTAAGGTGGCCTTAGCTTCAGGGCAGTATGACCTAGTGATCAGAGTCAAAAGGGTTGTCCTTATATGCAGGACAGTGTGGCCTAATGGCCCAAGGAAGTGGACAGCCACCCATTGTTGGGGACTCAGGCACACCCTACTCCACTGTATCTCAGCCCGGGGCCCTGTCAGCAGAGAGTGAATCTGCCACCGGGTCAGTGGGAATCCATTCAAAACATGCTGACTCTGGTCCCAGTCCTACAACCAAACCAATGTCTGGCTCTCCTGGGCTACTTCCTACCCTGTCTTCCCTGCCTGTCGTCCTGAGGGTCTCCAGGGTAGTCAGCAGGCGACTCCTTCTCCTCAAAGGCTTCCACAGCCAGTCAGGTATTTGTCTGGCCTCCATGGTCTGTGGCTCCAACAGCTCCCAGCCAGGAACTTGCAACACACATCCTCTCTTCTCCAGTCAGCACAGACTGAGCTAGGCTGCTCCCTTTTCTATTGAGGTTCCAGTTGAAGCATGCCAGCACAGGCAAGGAGGTATGTCTTTCTTCAGCCCACGCTATGGGGTCAACTCCTTTCTGTTCAGTGTGGGGCACATACACCCTGTCACAGCAACACTGAAACTTTTCACATATTCATGTCAATTACACAGAATTGTTTTAGTCACTAGAACAAAAAAAAAAAAAAATCAAACGGTTTCATTTTGACATTTTCAAAAAAAATTGATTTTTCATTTCAAAGTAACTTTTCATTTCAAAATTTCCTTTAATTTTGTTTTTCTAATAACTGTTAAAAAGTGCTCAATCAAAATGAAACATGTTTTGGGTGAAACCAATCACTCTGTTCAACAAACTTTTTTTTTTCTTCTTCAACTTTTTGATTCACCAAATATTTAGTAAAGATTCATTTTTGGTTCAACCTAAAACAATTTTTTCCCCAATTTATCAGAATTGCCAGGTTCTAATCAGGATATTCTTAAATTACACATTTAAGAGGGAATGTTTTCTTCATTACAGTTAAATTTGACTGAGTTGTTTAATGATGTGGATGTTAATTTTCTTTCTAGCAAGGACCATCACATAATTTGCATTAATATTTATGGGGAGAGCTGCCATGGTGTAGATGCATAGTTCATAATCTTTGCCAGGACAGTCTGCAGAATTAATCACCTTCAGTAGAGAAGTTTCTTCCCATTCAGTGGATTTCTCATCTCCTGTAAAATGTAGAAACTCTCCAGGTTTCCCAGCTACATACATTGTCTCCTCCCTAATCCCACTGGAGTTTTTCTTTTTCTCCCCCCCCCCCTTTTTTTTTTTTTTTTTTTTTTTTTTTTTTTTTTTTTGGGCAACCTTTTACAAATTTTCTAATTTGTGTTTTGGTGGTGTCATATTTCTTACATTATATATTGATTAGTTGCTTATCTTGGTCATCACAAGTCTTTTACACATTACATCATGTGTGATATTGCTCTCAAAACTTTGAATAGGACTAGCAGTATGATATAGACTGTCAGGATGCTTCAAAAAATATCATCCAGTCAGGGAAAAACCTTCATGCAAACTGAAAGATTGCATTAATAAATAAGAACTCCTCAATCAGGTTGTATTATTTTCATAAGCAAACAAGGTTATGGATTTGGTTCAGTGCACAAGATAATGAGTACCTGGGTACAACTTCTAGAGCCAAGGTTTGACTTATAAATGATGACTAGAATGGGACAAAAATCCTGTTCTAATAATGTACAGCTTAATCATTGGCTAGAATAGTATATTCAACCACAAAAGCATGTACATACTTTTAATTATTACTAACATGGTTCCAATCTCATGGCTGAATGATCTGTGGGTGCAATGCAAGTTCATTATTAACCGCTGTGTATAATTTCGTTGATCATAAAATATGGTTTCCTGAATATATTTTATACTGAATAAAATCATTCTGCTGATGCAGAACAGACTCACGTTTTTCTGTTATATGCATTGAGTGATGAGAATAATTTCCTCTTTTGCACTTCAAACATGCATTTTAGTGTTAGTTCACAGAGAACTGTCTGATTATGAAATACTTCAGGCAAGGTTTCAGGCTCTTACAGACAGCCCTCCTGTTACCCACTTTATATTTCTGCAGCATTTCTCCCACTTCTACCACATCAAATTTATACTTCTTGTCTGAACCATTAAGATCTTTCCCAGCTCTTTCCCTCCTCAGTTATACTCTATTGTCTCTAACTACTAATGTAAGTTCTTTCAAATACTTTCTCAGGACCCACTTTGCGCTACGACACCTGCAATAAATCAGTCAGCATATGATGCCAAAGTGAGGGACAGGGAGGAAAATCAATGTATATAGTGATTTATGAAAATACAGAACTGTGTAGCTCTTGTAATGGAATGCTAAAACTGTATTATATTGTTCAGCTATTAGGTTGCACAGTGTGCAAAAAACCTTATTTAAAGGAACTTCAGCCATACTTGGCAAATCATTAAATGATCTTATGATGAATACATATGGTGCTTGTAAATAAGTTATGTAACCTGTTCAGATCTAGTACAGGAACATAAAAGTTTTGTAAGTTCATATTTTATACACACACACTTTATTGGTTTCCTCTCCCCCACCTTTTGTACATTGTTTTGCTATCTTAGGGCTTTAGTGAAGATGCTACAATGCTAATGAGAGAGTTTCTCCCATCGAGAAGCAGTGGTTATATCGGTGGGAGAAGCTCTCCCGTCAACATCTATATGGGGGCTTAGGTTGGTATAACTATGTCACTCAGGAGTGTAGAGTTATCATAGTTATACCGAAATAAGTTTGTAGTGTAGACCTGGCCTTAGATTGTAAATTCTTTCAGATAGGATTGAGTTTATATACCTCTGTAAAACACGTAGGGCAACAGGGACCCAATCTTGATTAGATCTCTGGGTGATATACTAATGAGTAATGATACTAACAACCACCATCAGCAGCAGGGGGTCTTAATGGAAGAAAACATCTGACTTCCAGCAAATCTGCTCTTTGGGCACCAAAGAGAGTGAAACCTATCTGTATCTAGCATATTATGTTGACTATTGCAGGAAGGTCCCACTGGTGTTAATAATAATAATAAAAGGGCTGTTTTTTCTCTTTGAATCTTTACTTTAAAGTACATTTATAACCAAAAGTTCTGCTCACCGATGTGAGGAGAAATCTCATTTACTTTAGTGACACTTATGCATTATGTAAGGACATAATTTGGGCTGTAAGGGGGAAAAAGTGACTCATATGACATCGTAAGTTACATAGCTGACATCTTTCAGGAACTTTCATAGATTTTTTTTGTACCCATTTTATATGTTAGCAGAAGAACTCCTAGCCTTTCAAATTCAAGTTTCAATACCATGGCACTTAGATACCACAGTAATAGGTGTGAGACACAGACAATATTCTGAGTGAACTTTACTGAATTAAGTTAAACCTTATTGAATTATCCTTAATATCTTTGGGAGTCTATTATATTAAAAATGCAATTGTGCATGTGTTATTCTGGAACTGTATGTATGCACTTTCTCTAGGAGACCGAGTAATGCAATCTCTGGAAGGTATTAGGAACTTCGAAGGTCTTTTTTGAACAATACCAGTGAAGCAGATTTCCTAGGAAGTATCTTGGCATAAGGGGAATGCAAAAGACCCACTTAAAATCCACCATTTTCCACCTTGGGGAGGAAAACCCATTGTCTGCTAATTACCTGCTCCTAGAAACTCCAGATCAAAGAACTCTGCACTGGATAAAAGGTGGTGTAAATATGTTATGAGTGTACTTGTACTGAGCTGAAGCTGCGATGAACTTGTGACAACAAAGAAAATCCCTTGTTTGGGGTGTTGAAGGACTGCTCCTGACAGAGCCCATGTCAGAGATTGAGTGATGTGTAGTCAGCTTGTTAGTATGCATGTAGGTTCTTTTGTTGTTTTTAATATGTTTTGTCTGTAGTGCTTTTACCTTAAGAGTAACATAGGCTTGCATAGTTCTTTCTATGTGGTGTCTATAATTGTAGATAGTCACACTATTAACTGCCTCTAAAGAGAAAGCAAGCAAGTGTGCTTGTGCAGCCTGTCTCTACTGGGAGTAAGGTAGGGAACAGTGTAGCCTAGAAATACGCCAGTCAGAAGGGAGTGTGATGCAGGTCTCCACCCCAAAAAGCAGCAACTGTGAAGCTAGAAGCCTGAGAGGGCGTGCCATTGCACATGGGGAAATACAGGTGCAGTTGCCCTAAACTGTGACAATCAGTACCCTAGAAGAACAAATTGACTTTGCCTCTCCCAAGTACTTCATCACTAGTGTAACCCCCTTCTTTTTCTGGGTTACCTGGAAGGAGGCAACACTCAACAGTGTGCAAGGGTGCCTAAGGTTGCTGACAACAAAGGAGATCCTGAGTATCCTAGTGATGATGTAGGATAGGTGGGAATCCTCTATTCACCCCTCTGCTGCAGTCCCTTTACTCTTAAAGGAATTTAAAATTGGCTGTGCCTCCACCTGACTGGCCCCTGCACATGCTCAATAGCGTGCCTTGGGAGCCTCCAGGACTAAACCTAGTCTAATAATAAATAATAAACTGAGACACAGGTCTAACTCAACAATTGCAATTATGCAAACTAAACATCCAATATACTTAAATTAGAGTTAACACACCTTTACTTAACAAATTAAGGAAATATGGCGTAACAGACAAATTAAAGATCACTCTTATTTTAAATTCACGGGGCAGTTGAATAAATGAATTAATAAAAACAGTATACAGTAATAAATGAAACTTGTCTAGCTGGCATTTACACTGCCGTTATTTACCCCACCTCCAGAGCGTACACCCCCCTAGAGTTTACAGCCCTAAGCCCTTCCTTGCATAGGCTCGCTTGAAGATCTGAAGAAGGAGACAGCACTCTCTTGGTTCAGCGTTAACAGTCCAGCCCACGTATCAAGCTGGAGATTTGGAGTTGGCCCACCCAAATGTCAGCAGTCCTGGCCCTGCTTGAAGGGACTCTCTCTCTCTGCCTCTTCTCAGGCCCTGTCAAAGTCTCTCTGCTGTGCCCCTTCCTTTACAAGTCCTGCACCAAACAAGTGAGTGAGTGAGTGGGGGGGCTTGGGCAATGCCACCAACCTCTGAAGCTCCCTGCTCAATCAAAACTCCAGCAGGCTCTCAGCAGCAGCTTCGGGACCCCGCAGCAGCACACAGCCAGCAGCTTCCAGCCTCTGCCACACTCCACCCCAACACCAAAATGGAGTCCCCACATGCTTTTTTTCTCACTCCCTGGAAGGAGAAGTCTCTCTCCTTTTTCCCCAAGGCATCATGGGAGTTGTAGTCTCCCAATATCTTCCCAACTGTAAAACTCCTAATTAAGTTCCAAGGCCCCTGAAATACAGGGTGCCTACACTAGTAATAAAAACTATAGTCAGAATTTAGCTGCATTTTGACTGATGATACACAGGACAGAATGGAATCCAGCTCACTCTTCCAATGCTGTATTGTCTCTGCTGTGGTAAAGTGTTTACTGACAGCAAAGAAAGTGGTTTCAATTTGAATATATACATGGAGCTGACACAAGGTGCTGATTTTATAAAGGCACTTTCTGATCTACTATATTTCAAGAGTATCTTACTGTTTAACAACTGACTTTTCTAATTGCTTTAAAGCCAATATACTTATTTGGCTTGTCTTCCAAATCGCTATGCCTCATGGGGATCTGGGAGTAGAGTTATTGGTCCAAATTTGAGGCCTGACTGTTTTAATGTAATCACACCACATGCTCTTCATCTATTTCCAGAACAATGGGACTGAATGTGATCAAAGAAAAAAGCAAGTAGCTCTGATTTTTCATCAATATCAGTATGATCAAAGAGGTTACCAGGCATCAGGGCTTACTCGCAACAGTGAGCCCTATTCTAAGGGCTGGCATAAGATAGAGCCAGGATATTGTCATCAGTGAAAACAGTAACTTTGTGTATCATGAAAAACAGACACAGAAAACAAAATTTAAACTTTCTGCAACAATCTACACAAAACTTAGGCAGTGCATAATGCGCAAACTACAACAAACATTTCAAAATGATACTCTATGGCACAGTGGCTAGCCCATTAGGGTACCTTTATATTGCAGTTAAACATCTGCAGCTGGCCCCAAGCAGCTGACGCAGGGGCTTGCAGGGCTCATAGAACTTCCCCCCTTGCAGAGTCCCAGAGCCTGGGTTCCAGCCCGAGCCAGAACATCCGCAGTTCTTGGCTTCACAGCCTGAGCCCTGCAAGCCCAAGTCAGCTGACCTAGGCCAGCCACAGCCATACTGCAGGTCTTTTATTCCAGTGCAGATGTACCCTGTAGGGCTAGAGACTTGGGGCCAGCCAACCTTAGCTACTGAAAAGGCACCTGAGTAGGGATCACCTGATTGCTGTATAAAGGGTAACAAGAAGCTGCAGAGAAGATTTTCAGTGACAGGCAACCAGAGAGAGGAAGCTGTAGGAAGGGAGAATCTCCTGCAGTAATCCTGGAGGCAGGGAGACTCCAGTTGCAAAGCTTGAGTATCATGAATGGGTAGAAAGCCCTAGCTGGAAGTTTTGTTTTTCTTTTGCAGGGGAGGCTAAGACTTTGGGTCTTCTCCAGCTGCTTAAAAAAGAAGAAAAAGATAGTTTTCATGGAGCATGGGCTGTTCCTAATTTAAGGTTGGGTTGGCAGTTTTGTTCTTATTTGTGAACTTCTGTGAATAAAATAAGACACTAAGGAGGGCTATAGTCATTTGACTCATGAAAGCCTGTGTGGGGTTTGCTTAAGAAGCCCCTTGAAGTTGGAAATTGAGGGGAGAGGCTGCTTTGCAGGGCTGCCCTGAGGCAGCATACTTTAACCCAAAAGACAGAATTTGTGTCAATCTTTTTCACCCTTGTTAAAATAGAAATCTTGATGCAAGCTTGACTGTAGTGATGCTAATGCCCCACAACAATATTGCTTTGCCACACTGGGGCCAGAGCTATGGGGTCAGTGATGCAAAGTGGGAGATATTTGGGAAAGGAGTTAATCAGATGCAGTACTCCCACCCACATACTAAAGAGCTGATTTTAATAATCTAAGTGCTATACTGTCCACATGTAGAGGAAGATTTTCTTGAAAACTGGTATGCTACAACAGAGGTTGGGCTAGAGTTGGTGGGGCAAATTTGGAGTAATTTAATCAAGGGGTTCCCTAATACATGGCTCCCTATACTATGAACTTGTTTTAATTTTTAAAAGGATCTAAAATCCACATGCATTATGAGATTATTTTAAGTATGGTATGCCACATCGCAGCACATTTGTTACCGTATTTGGAGTCATTAGATTATTGATTAAGGGCTAATTTTAATATTCAAATTGCTCTAAAATCCATAGGTATAAGTAAGATGGTCTTCACCATCGGTATTTTCCAACAGAGGCTGGGATAGATTTTTGAGAAAGGGGAAGAGAACACCCATTGAGATTAATAAATCAGTTCACACCTCTCAGAGATATTGTGTCATTCATCTTCATGGGTATTCTGATTCATATGATAACATCCCTTTCCTAGCAGTGTGTCACTTTATACCTCTGAAAACCTCTTATGCTACAGAGTCTCTTCCCCTTACACTTGCCTCGTAAGTGGAGCATGGAGTCTAGGAATCCTCTCCACAGCCCCTCTCTGCCTCAGGCTGGTAGCTTTGCTCCTCATAGCTGATCAGTTAACACCTTCTTGCCTCTTCAGGGCCCCCAGATTTATAGGGGTATAGAGGGGCCAGGGAGAGGGCAAAAGTGGCAGTGAGATGTTCCCAGGAAGACTCCTCGTGCTCCTCCAGATGCTTCTCTGTTTTCACATCCCACACAACAGCACAGAAATGAGGTTTCCATGATCTGTTTGGGT
Source organism: Emydura macquarii macquarii (assembly GCF_026122565.2). Classification (NCBI taxonomy): domain Eukaryota; kingdom Metazoa; phylum Chordata; order Testudines; family Chelidae; genus Emydura; species Emydura macquarii. Next base: position 16,146,482 of record NW_027131527.1, on the reverse strand, counting down.
GCAGACTGTCTCCTCATATCTCAATGGGAAGTGTGGCAACCTGCCACAAGTAATCCCTGCACCAGTGAATACAGCTGGAGCAATCAAAATGCATGTGGATGAATTAGAAAATTCAATTCTGTAGGACAACATCCCATATAAAGTGGGGTGCATGTATATGGTACGGCAGGGATGTAATTCCCAGCTTGAGGAGACATACACGTGCTAGCTCTGACTGAGCCAGCACACCAAAAATCGAGCACAGCTGTAGCAGTGAGAGTGGCAGAGGAGCTAGCCACCCCAAATTCGTGCCCATCTGAGACCCTAGGCATGTATTGTCATGGCTACACTCTGTTTTTATTGTGCTAGCTCAATCAGAGCTAGCAAGCAGACATCTCCTTGAAATGGAAATCAAACCTCCAGCTCAAGGTGTAGATACGCCATTAGTCATTCCTTATGTCTGCTTATTACAGGGCAGCTCTGGCTGAAAGATATGTACAGTATAGCTCCAGTGTGCTCTTGCCAGCTCCCAGGGGCAGAGTTAAGGCACACGCCAACATGGCTCTGAAACCTCAACGCTGTATTTCCTGGTTTCAGAGTTTTAAGGATAGGTGCTTTCAAAATTCTGGAAGGGTTCGAGGCACTTCTGGTGAATCTTAATTCTGTGTTAATGAAGTTTTTAGGTAGTGAATAATGATATTAATTGTGGTGACTTGGAGAGAAACGACTTTTCAGAATGCTGTAGACAGCATCAGTTATTACAATTCAATTCAACTAAACAGTACTGAGATAATGACTGAATAAGATGAATTTGTCTGACTGGTATAAATTAATGTTTCTGAGACATTACTACCTTTCGTTGGACTAAACTGTCAGTTAAGGTGGATTGTAGAGTCTTTGTTACTGGTAATATCAGAGGAAACAAAGAAAACTACTTGGTTTTCAGATCACAGGTTATGTGCGCAGCACTGGTGGTGAAGATAAATTATCTTTTGATTTGTAAACTGGGCAATGTTGCTATACAAGTCATTGAGAGAAAAACAAACATAGAATCCCATGACAACACTTCTGCAGCATTCAGAATTTTTATCAAATCCTAGACTGCCTTTAAATATATTTAAGTTTAAAGGCACAAGTACAAACAAAAGTCAGAAATGCAGGCTCGTACTGAGGATCTCTCCCCAGGGAAGGGAACTCCAGTTATTAATAGTAATAGGGGATTAGATCATTAGAAACAGATAGCTGGGTTTGCAATGACCAAGACTGTATGCATGGTGATGACCGGGATGCATGGTCATTTGCCTGCCAAGTACAAACGTTGTGGATCTCTCGAGACATCTAGACAGACTTATGAGTAGTGCTGGGGAGGGGCTGGTGCTTGTGGTACATGTAGGTACTAATGACATAGGGAAGAATAGGCGAGAGGTCCTGATTTGGTGGCCACATTTATGCTACTAAGTAAGAAATTGAAGTCCAAGACCTCCATGATAGCATTCTCTGATATGCTTCAAGTTCCACACGCAGGATCAGTTAGACAGGCAGAATTGCAGGATCTCAAACTGTGGATAAGACGATGGTGTAGGGAGGAAAGGTTTAGATTTATTAGGAACCAGGGAACCTTTTGGGAAAGGGGGAGCCTATACAGGAAGGATAGGTTCCACCTAAACCAAAATGGAACTGGATTGCTGACACATAACATTAAAAAGTTTGTAGAGCAGTTTTTAAATTAAGGGCTGGGGGAAAGCCGACAGGTGCGGAGGACCACGTGGCTCAGACAGACATTCCTTATGGGAGGATCTATTAATGGAGATTTTCTATATCCTAGTAAGGGGGGGAGGGCGGAAGATGATAAAATATGAGTAGGAGCTGATAAGAAACAGTCAAATGAAAAAAAGAGTCCCATTCAATTACATCACATAATGGCAGACAGCTAAAAAGTGACAATTTTTAAGTGCTTATACACAAATGCTAGAAGTCAAAATACTAAGGTAGGTGAACTTGAGTGCCTTGTATTAAATGAGGATATTGATATAATAGGCATCACAGAAACTTGGTGGAATGAGGTTAATCAATGGGACACAGTAATACTAGGGCACAAAACGTATCGGAAGGACAAAATAAGTCATACTGGTGGGGGAGTGGCATTATACGTGAAAGAAAGCATAGAGTCAAATGAAGTAAAAATCTAAAATGAACCAAATTCTATCACAGAATCTCTCTGGATAGTAATTCTATGCTTGAATAATAAGAACATAGCAGTAGGGATATACTGCCAACCACCTGAACAAGATGGTAATAGTGACTGTGAAATGCTAGGGAAATTAGAGAACCTATAAAAATAAACTCAATAATAATGGGAGATTTCAACTATCCTTATATTGACTGAGCACATGTCACCTCAGGACAGGATGCAGACAAAGTTTTCTGACATCTTAAATGACTGCTTCTTGGAGCAGCTAGATCTGGAACCCACAAAAGGAGAGGCAATTCTTGATTTAGTCTTAGGTGAATGTAGCTGAATCTTTTGGGAATAGTGACTATAACATAATAAAATTTAACGTCTCTGTGGGGGGTAAAACACCAAAGCAGCCCATCAAAATATCATTTAATTTCAGAAAGGGGAGCATCACAAAAATGAGGAAGTTAAACAGAAATTAAAAGGTACAGTGCCGAAAGGGAAATCCCAGTAAGCTGCATGGAAAATTTTTAAAGACACCATGATACAGGCTCAATTTAAATGTATACCCCAAAATAAAAAACATAATAAGAAGACCAAAAAAGTGCTACCATGGCTAAATGAAGTAAAAGAAGCAGGTAGAGGCAAAAAGGCATCCTTTAAAAAGTGAAAGTTAAATTCTATTGAGGAAAATAGAAAGGAGCATGAACTCTGGTAAGTGAAGCATAAAAATATAATTAGGAAGGCCAAAAAAGAATATGAAGAATAGCTAGTCAAAGATTCAAAAAGTAACGGCAAAAACATTAAAGTACATCAAAAGCAGGAAGACCGCTAAACAACCAGTGGGGCCACTGGATGATTGAGATTGCTAAAGGAACACTCAAGGAGAATAAGGCTATTGCAGAGAAATAAATGAATTCTTTGCGCTGTTCTTCACGCTGAGGATGTGAGGGAGATTCCCAAAACTGAGCCATTCTTTTTAGGTGACAAATCTGAGAAACTGTCAGATTGAGGTGTCATTAGAGGAGGTTTTGAAACAAATTGATAAATTAAACAGCAATAAGACACCAGGACCAGATGATATCCACCCAAGAGTTCTGAAGGAACTCAAATGTGAAATTGCAGAACTACTAACTGGTATGTGACCTATCATTTAAATCAGCTTCTGTACCAGATGACTGGAGGACAGCTAATGTAACACCATTTTTTTAAAAGGTTCCAGAGATGATCCCAGCAATTACAAGCCAGTAAGCCTAACTTCAGTACCAAGAAAACTATAGTAACTATAATAAAGAACAGAATTATCAGACACATAGGTAAATATGGTTTATTGAGGAAGAATCAACATGGCTTTTTAAATGGAAATCATGTTCACCATCTACTGCAATTCTTTGAGGGTGTCAACAAGCATGTGGACAAGGGTGATCCAGTGGATATAGTGTACTTAGATTATCAGAAAGCATTTGACAAGGTCCCTCATGAAAGGCTGCTTAAGCAAAGTAAGCTGTCATGGGATAAGAAGGAAGGTCCTCTCCTGGATCAGTAACTAGTTAAAAGATAGGAAACAAAGGGTAGGAATAAATGGTCAGTTTTCAGAATAGAGAGGGATAAATAGTGGTGTCCCCAGGGGTCTGTGCTGGGACCAGTACTGTTGAATATATTCATAAATGATCTGGAAAAAGTGGTAAACAGTGAGGTAGCAAAATTTGCAGATGATAACTATCCTGAGTAATTTTGTAAGTCCAAAACAGACTACAAAAATTACAAATCTCACAAAACTGGGTGATTGGGCAACAAAATGGCAGATGAAATTCATTGTTGATAAATGCAAAGTAATGCACACTGAAAAAACATTATTCCAACTATACATATAAAATGATGGGGTTTAAATTAGCCGTTACCACTCAAGAAAGAAATCGTGGAGTCATTGTGAATAGTTCTCTGAAAACATTCACTCAGTGTGCAGCGGCAGCCAAAAATCTAACAGAATGTTTGGAATCATTAGGACAGGGATAGATAAAAAGACAGAAAATATATTCCCTCTTTATAAATCCATGGTACACCCGCATCTTGAATATTGCATGCAGATCTGGTCACCCCATCTCAAAAAAAAGATATAATTGGAATTGGAAAAGGTACAGAAAAGGACAACAAAAATGATCAGAGGTACAGAACAGATTCCATATGAGGAGAGAATAAGACAACTGGGACTTTTCAGCTTGGAAAAGAGATGACTAAGGAGGGATGTTATAGAGGTCTATAAAATCATGAGTGGTGTGGAGAAAGTAAATTGGAAAGTGTTATTTACTCCTTCTCATAACACAAGAACTAGATGTCACCAAATGAAATTAATAGGCAACAGGTTTAAAACAAAAGGAAGCATTTCTTCACACAATGCTTAACCAACCTGTGGAACTTTTTGCCTGAGAATATTGTGAAGGCCAAGACTATAAGAGGGCTCAAAAAAGAACTAGATAACTTCATGGATGATAGTTCCATCAATGGCTATCAGCCAGGATGGGCAGGAATGCAAAACCATGCTCTGAAATGTCCCCACCATCTGTTTGCCAGAAGCTGGGAATGGGCAATAGGGGATGGATCACTTGAGGATTTCCTGTTCTTTCCATTTCCTCTGAAGCACCTGGCATTGGCCACTGTGGGCAGACAGGATAGTGGGCTAGATGGACCCTTGGTCTGACCCAATATGGTCGTTTTTATGTTCTTATAAATATATTTAATGTCTACAGGCCCAAGTACAAATAGAAGTCAGAAAAGCAATTGCCCCCCTTTTCAAGACACAAGCTCAAGCAAGCTGCTTACATGTATTTAAAGTAAACTTATCAGCACTTGCATATTTCAGCCACAATTCAAAATGCTTTAGATGTTGCCAGGGTGATTAATACAAGTGAAAAAGACAGCCTGATCTTCTCAGGCTAAGGGAGCACTGGATTTATTATAGCAAATGATGCTCATGTTAAATCAAAATTAATCCCTGTCACATATAATCTACAGAATTATTTCAATACACAAAACATTTTATGCACGACTTGCCACTGCTTTGGTAATGTTTTACATTTATCTCCACTTTTAACCTGAAAAATCCCAAACAATTTCACAAATCTTGGGCCAGGTTTTGATCCCAGTTGCAGTGGTGTAACTGAGCTCAGAATCTGGACAGACACAAACACAGCACACCACTGAAATGGTGAAATGCCCCAGAAACTTCCAAGAGCACAGGGGATGTGTGGACACTATATTTTTGATTCTCATTATTTTTCATGTTTCTCTGCGGGAGTAGAAGTGGCAAAATAGCACCAAAAAAAAGCCTTTCTTGCAATATTAATGGCTAACCTGGAAATAGGAAGGACTGAAATGCTGCGAGAAAACTTTTTCTCACATTATTTCTAGTTTAGTTTTGCAAAAACCCCGGACACAGATTCTGATCTCACAATAGTATAAATGACAAGTTAGATCCACTGAAGACAATGAAATTACACTGGTATTGAAATCAGTATAGTAGTGGCAGGACCAGCCCTTCAAGCAGGAACACTGAATAAAGATTTAAACTTTGGAATGTTTATCCAAGACACAGAGAAACGTAGAACCAGTGCATAACATAGCACTACCTAAATGTTTCACATCTGAATATAAATCCTTGAAGGCAGCTAAAACCAATGCACAAAGATCAATACCAGCACAAACGTCCATTTATTATTAATTGGAAGAGCCACTTGGTGGAGAATAAATCACTTAGAAGGAGAGGTGGGCTAAGGCTCCAGGTTAGGCTAAGGTTCAACAGTTGAGAGTGAGCCAAACCAAGGAAATCATAAGTTCAGTGGCATTGAAAACTTGCAAAATACTCTAGCAAGATTTGTCAACACAGAGGAAATCTGAGACCATTAACTGTTCTCATGATATTTCTTCTATCAGTGCCACATTCAAATCAGATTCAGAAAACAGATCTCTTCTGGTTCCAACGCAGAACAAATCATAGGGGAAGCAAGAATTCAAATCCAGTCCACACAATCATGAATCTGAGACATTTGGATTTTAAGTGCTGTTCTAAACCCATATCTACTTAGAATCATTGATCCAAAATGCAACAGTTGTCATTGAATACTTTGAGGAAACTACAGGCTTTATTATACTGAATAGTCTGAACAATTTAAAACTATGTAGGATCGGTGATCAAAAGAGAATGAATTAAGTTATGATGATGAGAAATTTACTAGGCATTTAGAAACCACTGAAATTCACCAACTGGCTTTCAAAATAATGCCCAAGATCTACATTAATTAAAAAAATATTAACTGCATGTTTTCTGTGAATTGCATTGTCCAATCAACCTCCTGTTTACGAACTTCAATCTATTACCATAGAAAAGGGGACTTGAGCAAGCGTACATGTAATATTACTTTATGAGGGTTTATGAGGGGGGATTAGGCTGAAGATATTTATTTCAAATGGCTCAATTCCTCTCAGCAATCAGTTCCTAAAATTGTCTACCTGGATAGTCATATGTCCTCAGTTATTCAAAAGCAACACTAAGAGACACAAGAATATGAAATTTTATTTAACCCTCCTGCTTGTATTTTCCAGAAATTTTGTAGATGGGAAGGAACCTACTGTAAGTTCTGCCACACTATTAGCTTTAATTTCTGAAGGTCATTAAGTGTAACCCTTCTTCCTGGTGGTTAATGGCAGCAAAACAGCCTGGGTTCAATAGATCTTGACAAATAATTAAACTGGCTCAAGCCCCCACCCAAAAACCTGAGAAAACTAAGCACACCCTCCAGGCACCTTAAGAGACAGAACTTCCCTGCTCTCAAGCACTCCGAGACTTTGTATAATTAAAGACATTTTGTTTAGGGAAAACAGAGCACAGTCAAACTTTGGAAACCACAGAAACAGAATGCAAATAAAGAATAGATACCATATCTCTTTCCAGTAACTTTGGAAATCGTTGGTCTAAATCCTTTCCCATCCACTGTTGATAATATCCTATAGGTAATAGTCCCTTGGCTACATCGCCTCATCTATCCACCAAATCCCACTCATGCAGTGAGTACCAGTCTAAGCATCTGTTTACAGATCTGTCTACAGTCCCATGGGAGCTGCTTTCCTGGTGCCTCTAGGAAGCACCACCACCTGACCCAATTTGATAATTCAGCTGAAACATGGTACTGGGTATGCAGGGCCTCACCAAAGTCCACTCTGCTCTGCTGCTGTCAACTGCAACATCTCTCACAGCAAAGTCCTCAGCCTGTCTGATCTTTTGCAGTGAAGTCCTCATGGGAGGGGAGCCAAGAGCACTTAGGCCCCGATCCTGCAGCTGACTCCAGGCAAGCAGATCTTTGCACCCAAGCATAGGCTAGCTACACACAGTTCTTCTAATGACACTTGGGAAGTCACCATAAAAATATTTTAACTTGGATTTGGGGCTATGGTGGGCTCCCAGAGAAGCACAAGGGAGGAAAGAGCTCTTACCCTGTGACCAAGAGCTCACTTCTAAACAGTCAAGGCTCTGCTCAAGGGTACTAACTCCTATATCAAAAATGACATGCTGCCAGATACCATGATTTTATTGTGATTTATGATATTTGGCGGTGGTAGGGCCAACAGTGGCAAGAGGAGGTTAAAGTCCCTGCTCCTGGAGTCATGTTATTACCTGAAAACCTCAGGTTTCATTGTTTCCAATAATCAAGAATTTAACATGGTTGCAGAGAAAAGAGAAATATGTGACCTGAGTGTACTATGAAAGTTCAAAACAGGAAGGCAAATAAGAAAAATGTATTTTTTAAATCTCATGATTTTTGAATGTTTGAAGCTGGCAATACATGACATGTAAGAACAGAGTTATTGTAGGATTGCTTTTAAAATAGAAAATTATTAATACATGTGCAAAATGTGTGTTCAATATTATTAAGAATAATCCATTTATATATCAGAAGAATGCCAAAGGATGCTAGCTGGTAGAATTAATTTATTCACCTAAAATAGCATCAACGTGTAGTTTTCAGGATATTCAATTGCACAGATATATTTAGTTTATTTGGGCTTTCCTCTTGCACGATCACATCTTTTGATATAGTGCTGTGCACTCAAATATTTTATTGTTTCAAACTTTCATTGTTTTATCATTTCTTTTAATCAGGGATTCCTGCATGCAGCTATGCAATACATTTAAGACCTTTTTTCTTCATTGAGCAACATATCAGATTTTACAACGTTTTGCATGCCTGTACATTAACCCCTCTCTCCCTCCAACGCTTTTTAGCAATGTTAAGAACCTTGCCCTCTTTTCATAACATTCACGTATTCACATTGCAATTGTAAATCAAATGTTCTTTGTTGTAAGCATTAAGGAAACCAATAAAGTAGAATGAAATGAAGCTGAAAATTAGAGCTCTATAAAAAGGTCCAAAAAAAGATTCCAAATAACAGAAGCCTGAATTAGCCTTGCTAAACTAGTGTCCTCTCTAGCAGAAATTATATACAGTAGGAATACCCACACTGACTTCAATCCTTAACTCTGATCACTATCTTCTGCTTCCATGAACATAGGGAATCCTATGCCAGCAGATCTTGTCCAGGGAGTTTGTGGGTAGAAGGGGATATATTGCAGAAAGCATAGGGGGTAGGAAAGAAGGAGGAAGAGCTGTTGTATAGAGCATTTTCTTCCTTAAAAGTGGCAGATTTGCTAATGGATAGTCACATCAAAGTTCAAGCGTTAACTGTGGCTCTGCAACTGCACACAAAAAATAGAGGGTGCAATAGTTGTGGTACAGAAGGGCAGCACCTTCACAGGGAGTTCTGGTCCTAGGGATCTTTGGGATATGCAGGGTTGTGTGATCCACACTCAGACATAAGTGGGGTGCTGCAGATTCCCATTTTGCTTTTTCTTCTTCTCTTTATGGATGAATGGAGCTGGTAAAGTGATCAGGAAGAGAAGGAGCAGGTTAATGTACATTTTAAACCATTAAAGAAAACTCTCCTTTCTCCAGACCATGACACCAACTAGATATATTATATAGCTATATAAGTTATACATAGGAAGGGGAAATAGGCTAAATAATCATGAGTCAAGCCAAGAACCCATAAAACTGGTGACTAGTACCTAGGCAAATCTATTAAGTCAAGACTTACTTTGGATCTCTTTAAGAAACAAGGCTCCTGGGAAACACAGGGATCTTGTTACGATTATGGTGGTTTATTCCACTTATTTTTAATTCAACTTTAAATAAGATAGTATGATTTTGATACAGAATACCATCCAGGCCAGGGCAAGAGGTAGGGTGAGCATGAGAGGTAGTAGCTCTCCCTTATATATCTTCCACCTCACTGGCCTATACAGCAGCATTTCTATCTGGCAGTGTCAGAAGCTCCCATCATGAAGCAGGAGTGTCAGACGAATTGGCCCTACTTTTTCTACATGTGTGAATGGGAGCTGAATGTTAGCTTAGGCCTCTTTCAGACTACACAATGCCTTGAGGAAGGACCAGGAGAGCTGTGTTGGGTTCTACCACTCTTCCCTCTCAGTGCTCCTTTCCTCAAGGACAAAAAGAAAAGATCCCCTGCATCTCCACCTGGTGTTCACCATTCCCGTGGCTCTAGCAGAGGGAGATAAGATCACTAGCAGCTGGACTTCCTCTGGGATATATTAGATTTGATAAATACACTGAGGCATTTCTTGAACTCTGTACATTCTGTGCTTACACTTGACTATTCCTGACACAAAGGCTGCAATAGAACATTTCTTTTTAGCATTAAAGGGAAGAATAATAGAGATGTACAAGTCTGTCTTCATGGTCTTTGGAAAAGAATATTCTAAATGAACTGACAGTGAGAACTGTGATGTGTCGTGGAGGAAAGGAGGATTCTGTCAGTGAGCAAATAATCATTCAGATATATTTGACAGTACAATATTAAGTTTTTTTCACTCTTGTTGATTCCTTTTATCTGAATGTCACGACACACCATCAGAGGGCCATTAATAACCCTAGCATCCTTAATGTCGTAACAATGTGGGGACCATGATAATCCCAAAACAAGTTCCCTAAGAGTCAGTAAAATGTTTTCTGACACAATAGTATACTTAAGCTATTATTTTAAAGGTATCTGGGTGATATCTAGACAAGGATAGTGGTGGCCAAAGGATGGCCCATGAAACTCCACCAGTTACATAAGTTTAAAACCAGCAATAAAATACACACTAATTCAACACCTAAAAACAATTTGAGCAGTGTAAGAGCGCATGGAGGTCTCTCCCTGTTACTATCTGAGGGAGACCACGCCCCCTTGCTTCCACATCCCCGTAACAATAAACTGCCATGGGGAATTAGCAGTCTTCACGGTCCTTGCCCTCTAGGCAGGATGGGACAGACAAGTAGTCTATAAGGCTCAGGCCCTCAGGCGGGGCCAGAGTCACTATGGGCTCAGGCCCTCAGGCAGGACAGAGCACCAAATAGTATAGAAGTTCTGGCCCACAGGCTGAGCAGAGCTAGCCCACAGTCTAGGGGCTTTGGCTGTCAGCTGGGGGGCAGAGATAATGCAGGCCTCCTGGCCTAGAGTGGGGAGGCTGCCACCTCAGGGGTGGAGTTGGCAGCAGGTGGTAGGGTGACCCAGACCAACCCTACTCTACTGAGTCCCGGCTCAGGGCCCTAACAGTGGCGGATGGGTCAGCAGGGATCCAGCCAAAACATTGCCTTGTTTCAGGCAGTAACACAACCGGACTATAGTCTGGTATTCCTGTGCTGCTTCCTACACTCCCCTCTGAGTGTACCTCTTGTGCAGGGTCATTCTCCATTTCCCCCGGATATTTCACCAACGGCAGTCCAAGCAGCTCCTTGGCATCCAGGGTGGCTGGTAGGTCTGGCACTTCTGGTGAGTTCTCAGTGTCATCGGGGTCCACCTTAGCTTCTGGCTCCAGCAGCAGGTAGAAGACATCCATCTCCCTCCATGGCTCCATCCTAACTGAACTGCCTAGCTCTCCCTTTATACTTCCCGTTCTGCCCCTTGTGTCCAGCGAGGTGGGCATGGGTGTTCTGGCTCTGCCCACCAGGGGGCGGGTAGGATGCTTTCTCTGTCACTCTCCAAAGGATGCCACGCCCCCTCGCTACAAATAGCAACACACTTTGAAGATGCTTTTCTGTCTAATTAAATAATAGAAATGTCAAATTAAATCAATTCAGTTTCAAGAAATAAAGAACAAAATATCTCAGATAATTAAACATTAACAGTGAAAATCTGTTAATCCTTCCATAGTGTAAATTGCTTTATAAGTTTTAATATCTGTCTTTATTGCTTTTTTCTCCCCCCTTGAGTGCAACAACTAGCAGGGCAAATCCATTAAAATGAAACAAACTCATGCAATAAATTCATTAGCTATGCTTTTTCCACTGGGCATCATCTATATTAGAGCCGAGGGAAGAATTTGTTCATTAATTATCAGTTTATTCATTTATTTATTAATGAATGAATTTATTTATTCTTAAACTGTGAACAGATCATAAAATTCAGGGATCCATACGTTATTTAAAACTATTGTCTTCAAAAAATAAAAAAATAATAATAGAATAATAAAATTAACATATTGTTTGCTAACAGTTCATTTCAAATATGTACAATTTGCGCTGTTCTGATTACTTACCCAAGTAAAATGATATTGTTTTTGTCCTGATTAAACAAATAATGCCATGGAACTAACCAACAAAGTCAAGTAATAATGAATAATACAGCAATATGAAATTCATTAGTTACATACATGATTCAGTCATGTAACAGAAAGCATGTGGTTGTACAACTAACAGAGCACAAAGTTATTTTAATATGGACTCTGAACCAATTATAATGGTGAGCTCCTTCAAATCTTAGCTATTTTGTTTCCATCCTAGAGAACATGAATGAAAACAAGCAATTTGACAGAAAATAATGCTTAAATTATAAGTTAAATGATAAGTGTGATCAAGTAGTGCAGTTGCAATGTATTATACGATATTGTTGAAAACCTGTTCAGATGGTATTTCCTTGGTCTCATCAAGAGAAGTGGAAGACATCCTATTAATTATTATCTTTTGCCAGCCAACCAGCATAGGACCAATGATAGCAAATAGAAGGTTCAGTGGTAGTTCATGAGTCCTGCCCACTAGCGTTATGTAGGATTGCTTTGTAAACAGTAAGCACAAAATAGACTAGGACAAAGGGTACATGAAAATAGGGTTAAAGAGGTGGGCAATAATCCAGACATCAAAGAACAGAGAAAGAGAAGTAGGCATTTCCATTTGCTCATGTCTGGTGGATGTTTTCCCTTTGAGGCAGATCTCTCTAACTTTTGTTTATGGTGTAATTGAAACCTATTTGGTTTAAGAAAATAAATTATTTCATTTATTTATTTTTGCTGCCTTTCAGTTAGTTACTGGAAGATGTTTCAAATAAGCAGAGTATTTGCATGACAACTATTTTTATCGTTAGGGGTGTTAAGAAACTGTCACTAACCCACAACTAGAAATGAAACAGCAGGCAGTGGGGAAGAAACAACAGGAGATCATGCTAATCTATGCCAATTTAAGATACTCAGCCGTTCCATTTCTAGCTGTTCACAAAACCAAAAATAGTTCAGTGGTTCTTTAATATTTTACTATTGAATTCTGTGTTGTTGTTCTTTTTATTATTGTTCTTTTTGTCCAAGTCTCATGTGCGGTGAGATCTCACTAGTCCCATACACTCAAATTCAGTGTCTCTACAACTGATGAATTTTGTGTAAGATTATGAACTGTCTCTGTGTCAGACTGCAAATTCCATTTTGAATGTAAGGTTGATGTTTGCCTTACTGCTGTCGTCAACCTCCATGCTGGATTGAGATTCTGAAGAGTAGTAGTAGTTCAGGACTGACAATGGAGGTCATTAGAGCGACAAAGTGGGTGAGGTAATATCTTGTATTGGACCAGCTTCTATTGGTGAGAGAGACAAGATACAGCAACAACAACATTGCATACAAGAGGGTCATTAAACTTCAGCAAATGGAATATGTTTGAACAGAGAAATGGCTGCTGCACAGGACACAACAGATGTTAAAGTCCACACTCCAGGGTCAAGGTAAACAAGGGCTTGTTTAGACAGAGTACATCAAATTGAGGTGTAAATCTATAGTACACTAGCATGCCATGCACTAACTGTCCATGTGGACCCTGTTACTGTACACTGAAAATTCCCTAATGCACTGTAGATTTACACCCACTAACTGTTCATCTAGTCAAGCCCTAAGCAACAGATAACCTGGTGAGGGACTGTGGTCACCTGTTGAAGTTGAACAGAGACGCACTTGACAGAGGGGACTGGAAAATTATAAAAGGGCAGGAGTTGAGCTCTCCCAGCAATTTTTCACCAGCTCAGACTAAGAGGAGCTGCCCATAGGAGCCTGACAAGGTATTGGGAACTCTGCCTTCCTGAACACAGATGGACCCACAATCATCCCAACTGAAGGGTGAGCTAATACTGGTTGTGTTTAGGATGTTTGGTATTTTCTAAATGGTCTGCACTCTCTTGTGTGTTGGCTATAAGTAAAAAAGCAATGGTGTTAGAATCCTGTGCAATTCCTGTGTGTATTCTGTGCTTCACAACTACTACATGCACCCTGAGTTACACTATAACCTACAAGTTTCACACGTTTGGGTGGGATTCTGGGACGGTGTGTGTTTAAGTAACTGGCGGTTCTCATGAGGGTCAGCACTGGTTCTGGGGACCTAAGGCAGGTGGGCTGAGGGGCTCCATTTCCACGAAGGGGTGGCAGACAGAGTTGGTGCCCAACAAGTGTGTCAGAGAGGCTGAGGAAGGAAATAGCGCTGCAGTCTGCTGAGGCACAGGGAAGCGTAAAACACCCATGTATCCAAATGATTTGATTCTCCTCACAGCACTTGTGTGGGCAGTCAGCACGGGGAGCCTAACTGGATGTTTCACTTCCCTAGCCCCATACACCCTGATGAGTTAAATTCCCAACAATACAACATTTTCTGAAGTTTTCCCACCAATGCCTCAGCATTGGTGCAGCTCCACCTGTGCTCATAGCAATGGGAGCACTAGTACAGACCAGCTGCCAGGATTTTATCATCATCATGTTGTCCACAGTTACTCTGACCTCAACACTGCTAGGGGAACAGTGGGAGCATTTCAGAAAATCCTCAGTGTAGACGCAGTCCCTGTGGCTCAGATCCCTCTGACTCCTCAGTGACTGACGGACCTCCTGAGAATCAGATACAGATTTCAGCAAAGATCCAGTGGTCACATATCCTCTCTCTCTCTCTCTCTCTCTCTCAGAGATGTGCCCAGTAATTAAAAAGGGGGGACACTGGCATCTAAAGTCAGGAGAAACTTATGCACCCACTGTAGGAGTTTTTTTCTAATTCCTTCTTAGTGCCTCCTGTACTATATCTTGTGTTAGTGAATTTTGTGCGTGTGAAATATAAAGCATTTTTTATTTAAAGGCTCATTTCTTTCGTTGCTTCAACAAACCGTTTCATTTATCAGTGGAGTTGATGTTTCAGCCAAGCCAGCCTTCCTCAGGGCTCAGAATTACCAACAGCACTGAATTACTATTTAAATAGAACAATTTATAAATGCAACCTTCGGCTCTGAAATCTTTTAAAACTAAACAGGAGCCCTAATTGCTGAACACGAGTGTTATTGCAATAGTGATGATTAACACAATCCTTGGCTGAAGATGTCACATGAGGGGATGTTGATGAAAGATCAGGTCTTGGATTTAATTTGCTTTATTTAAACAGTAATTCAACATTGCTGTGAGTGCTATAAATGATTTTCTAGCTGGTTTGTTTAAAATGCCATCACCCAAGTTTGCTAGTAGCTTATATCAACCTTTGAAAGAACTAAATTAAAGTTTTAGAATTTTAAAAGGACTGAACAGGTGCTAGAAAAACTAGGAAGTAGGGGAGTTCTCATCCAAGCCAATCCAGCTCTAACAAGATTCAAGTATGGGCCAAGATGCAAATAACCGTTTGGATTCCTACTTGTTCCAGGTTGGTACATTGAACCCTATTACATATAATACAGAGTTAAAGTGAAGAGGATCCTACATCTTCACGAAAGCCTCCTGGCTGGCTTTCAATCTATCTGGGGCGATTAGACAGAGCTAATTTTTGAGTCCATCTGTAATGCTCCTCCATTAGCCAAGAGGAGTTCAGTACTAGAGGGACATAAGACTGGCCAATCTCCCAGGAGCTGAGCTGTCCCTGCTGGCTGCACAAACAAGTCACTGAGCTGTGGAATCCAGTTTGTCAATGCATTGGGTATACTACCAGTCTGGGCCTGCTCTGTACATTTCTGAAAGAAACCTTAGAAGTAAGAGCTTATTATGGAATAAGGTCGGCTGTGAATTTCAAGCAGATTAAGGTAATTAGGAAAAAGTCTGTTTTGTTCTGAAATACACTTGGAATTTTTCCAGAATAGCTTATTTGTAGACAAGCCCTAATTTTTTCTTAATTTTAGTGACTAGATAAATGTGCCTAAATGAGGACTCACTCTACCACTGACTTGTCAATAATGTGTTCATGAGAATGTAGGGCAAGAAATTAGAGCACAGATTCACATGGGGGATTTAGGTACCTAACTACCATTTTAGGCATCTAAATCCAACAATTAGGCACCAGCAGCATTCACAAAAGCACTACACTGACCCTGTAGGTGCTTAATATCCATAGGTGCCTAAGGTTTCTGCTGGTAAAGTCTGCAAAGCACCTGCATTTAGGTCAGAGGGCAAGCCCACAACCATCTAAGTCCTGACACACTGAAAAGCTCAGCGCCTTACTCATGCCTAAAGCCTGGCAGGATTCATAATCTAGGAGTTTTCTCACCTGTAACACTTGAGGAGTGGAATCTGGTAGATGTGATCAGAGCATGACTAACCACACACAAAAGACAAGAGTAGTGGTACTCCCCTATACCCATTAGCCCAATGTTTAGGGTACTCACCTGGGAGGGGGAGACCTGAATTCAAAACTTCCCCTGCCTGATGTGGAGCAAGGACTTGAACTCACCTCTCTGATATCCCAGATGAGGGCCCCAACCATTGAACTAATGGATATGGAGGAGAGAAAAAGGACACGGCACCACTGTCTCCTCTTCCTCCTGAGTTTCTCTTGAGAAAGGTACCAAAGGCAGGTCCTAATTCCAGAAGAGGGTTCACAGCTGTAAATCCAAAAGAGAAGTCCTTTGGGTCAGAGTTAGGTGATCCTGAGAGGGTTTAGGACACACCCCTCTCCCCAGAATTTCCTACTGTTTGCCAGAAGCTGGAAATGAGTGACAAGGGATGGATCAATTGATGATTACCTGTTCTGTACATTCCCTCTGAAGCACCTGGCCTTAGCCACTGTCAGGAAACAGGATACTGGGGTTGATGGACCATTGGTCTGACCCAGGGTGGCCGTTCTTATGTACTGACTAGCTTAACAGCTTCCTGCTCAGTTTTGTGGCCTCTGTAAATCCCTTTTTTAGATGGCTAACTGTACCCAGGCACTATATAGGGAGCCTGGATGCCTAACTCTTAGTTGGAATTCCACCATGTGGCAGGGCACCTAAAACATAGGCATTACAACATTCAGCCTTGTAACAGATAAGTGCCCCCATGTGAATCTAGACTTAAAAGTAGACAGGGACTCAGTTAACCCATATAGTTTATCAACAGCTTACCAATTGATTGTGCAGTACAAGAATCACCATGGTCACATCTGTCTATGGAGCAGCTGAAGTAAGAACAGGAAATAAGCTTTGGGAAAACAGAATTTCTGTGACATTCACCTATTTTCAGCATTAAATGACATTTATAAAGCTTTACTGTTCGCAGATTTGCATTTGTTCTTAGCCAGAAATATCTTCAATTTTAAAATACCTTGCACAATATCTTAAATTAATTGACCCATGTCAACCTGGGTACAGATCTGGATATGGCACATGGATTTGTACTGGCGACAATAGGAAATTATTTCCTCCCAGCTATATATAAAGATCAGAGATCTGATTCTCCACTATCTCACACCGTAGGCAGTCATGTACACCAGTGCAAAGTGGGTATAAAATGTTGCCATATCAGAATGGTAACATTTTATACTCTGCTGTACAGTGTATGGCCCTGGAGGGTTAGCCTGCAGATGCCTGTGATGGGACATGCCCCCGTCCCACTGACAGCAAGCCTAATGAATGTGCCTGAATTCAGGCACTGCCAATTAGGCACACCTGCAGAGCATGCTCTGCTTGGAAAGATGAAGGTGGCTTGGGGCAAGTTTGCCCAAGAGGAAAGGCTGGTAAGAAGCCTAGTAGCTGGGGGAGCCCAGACTGAGGCAGTGACTAGCTATCCCTGCCCCCTTGTTTAGGACACAGACACTGCCGCTCTGAGGGGGGTGCTGGATGTCTGCTCTCTGTCAATGCCCTGTAGTTGAACTTGAGGACCAGTGGCAGGAACTGGAGAGAATTAGACTGAGAAAAGATCCTGGAAGAGAGCTCACTTCAAACAAGCAACAGGGAGCTGGCCCAGCAATGGGGTTTTGAAGGGAACCCGGGGGCAAGAGATGTAAAGGGATGATGGCCAAGCGTAGGCTGAAAGTTGGCTGACTACAGTGCCCATACCAATATTGTTAGAGCTATCAGCTACCTTCCATATGGATAATCGTGAGATATTATGTACGTGCCTGTAGGAGTAACTGGGACTGTGCTTACTGAACATTCCCAAAAGATGGTTTCAGACAGTTACTAAGGGCACTTGTAAAGTCCCACCGTGTTCCATCTTGTTTTTCCTATGCTTCAAAGTGTATATGGAGTCATCGGGAGGGTAAGTGAGCAGACACAGGCTGCATTGCTTGCTGCACGCTGATGAAACCCAGCTCTATGGGTCACATACTTAAGTATGTTAAAGAAGTTTTATGCCACTCTGGACTCTGCATGAGTAGGTAATTAGCAAAACAGATAATGCTATACACAAAAGAAATAGGAAGGGTTTCCTGAATGCAGCTATGCAATACATTTAAGATGTTTTTTCTTCATTGAGCAGCAGTTGTATGACTGAAGTCCTGCTCTTTAAATTAAATACAGTCCATAACATAATATAATTTTGAAAATGTGTATGGGAAGTTGTTGGGTTTATTTTTAATTAATTTGAAAGCACCTCACTTAGCTGCAAAACATGTAAGTTGAATGTTTCCTGACTCCTCAAGTAGATACTATTAGTATGGCAAGTGCATATACTATTTTTCCATAGATTAGAGGTTCTACATTTAAATTTCTGTTGACTTTTTGTGACGTTAGCAAACCAGGTGCCAGCTCATGTCAAGGCCCCAGGCCAATTCACTTGTGTATTAGTATAGGTCAAAGAGTTTTTTAAATGTATAAGAATGTAGTTGGTGTCTATACTTCATGAAAACTAATGGGATGATGCATGCATTGTTTTTATCTATCTGTATCCTGTTAGAATTATAATATCAAACATTTACATTCTATATACTGCCGTAACTAAATAACCTATCAAATGAGAAAGCAGCTTCCACCCTGGACACATTACACGATCCATTGTCTACAGCCAAGCCTTAAGATACAACCGGATTTGCTCTGATCTCTTAGACAGAGACAAACACCTACAAGATTTCTATGAAACATTCCTAAAACTACAATACCCACCTGGAGAAGTAAAGAAACAAATTGACAGAGCCAGACGGGTACCCAGACGTCACCTACTACAGGACAGACCCAACAAAGAAAACAACAGAACCCCACTGGCCATCTCCTACAGTCCCCAGTTAAAATCTCTCCAACACATCATTAAAGATCTACAACCTATCCTAGCAGATGATCCAACTCTCGCTCAGGCAGTGGCTTACAGACAGCCCCCCAACCTGAAGAAAATACTCACCAGCAACCATTCACCCTACAAAAAATCCTACCAATGAACCTATCCCTGCAACAAACCCCGTTTTCAGCTCTGACCACACATCATCTCTAATGACATCATCACTGGTCCTAACCACATCAATCACACCATAAGGGGCTTATTCAGCTGCATATCCACTAATGTTATATATGCCATCATGTGCCAGCAATGCCCTTCTGCCATGTACATTGGCCAAACTGGACTATCACTGCGCACAAGGATAAATGGACACAAATCAGACATAAAAAATAACAACATCCATAAACCAGTGGGAGAACACTAATTCCCCAGGGCATTCTGTCTCTGACCTGAAAGTTGCTGTACTTCTCCAAAAAAACTCCAAAACAGACTTCAAAGAGAAACTGCTGAGTTAGAAATGATCTGCAAACTTGACACATTCAAACTGGGTTTAAACAGAGACTTGGAGTGGCTATCTCACTACCGAAGGTAAATTCCTTTGCTCACCCATTCTCACCTCCTACTCAGTGGTCGTCATTAGGTCTTAAGTACCGGACTCCACCTCCCCCATTGCTCTAAATGCACCTGGATATCTATAAGATGCCTCTGTGTTACCTATTTTCTGTATTACTACATCTGAAGAAGAGAGCTGAAGTCTCTTGAAAGCTTATGCCTGCAAATATTAAATCTGTTAGTCTTTAAAGTGCCACAGAACTCTCGTTGTTTCTGCTGCATACAGACTAACATGGCTACCCCTCTGGAACTATTGTGTATAATGATTGAAGATCAAAGACTTTAAATGCATTCCTCTCTCTCTGTCATCAAAGAAAGAGTCCACATAGGTAGATCAACTGTCAACTTGTTTTCTGTGAGAAGAAGCTATAAGTATGGACACGAAAGTTCATCTATGAACTGTTTGGATTCTAACAGGACAGAATAACCAAACGAGAAGATGGAGATCCCCAGAGTTATTCTGGGTAGCCCTGAGAAACTTTTGGGAAGCTGGCAGATTACTACATCTCTGCTACCATGTGGAATTATAGACTGTGACTCATGTGTACATATATTTCACCTGAATTAATCTCTCAGTTTCAGTAACCCTCATTACTTTTTCCCAGTGTAGTCGTTAGTGTGAGATCTAGTATGCAAGTCTAGCTGGGTGAGTGATTGGTCTTTTGGAACTCGGTATAACCTGGAATATTTGTGATTTTTGGTGTATATGACCATTTATCACACAATCCAATCTAAGGGGACTGTCTGTGACTCCATGGTAAGATGTTACAATGATCAAGGAGTTCACATTTGTCCCTGGCTTGGTGAAATCTATCACCAGTTTGAGGTGTCTGCCTTGTTTTCGACAGTCTGCCCTGAGGTAGTCACTCCTGGTAGTGAGCCACTCCAGACAGCATGGCACTCTTTATCACATCGATGAACAAGATACTCTGTAGAAACATCTGTGTTTCTGAAGGCTTTCTTTAGAAATTGGATTGATGATGTACTTCATGTGAAATCTGGATCCTTTCAGTGGTTCTGCTCATCTATATTCTGGTAGGAAGAATAGTGATAATGTGTTTAGTGAATGCTTGTAAAGATTCTCTCCAACTTATTCCTATTAAAAATAGCACTATTATGGCTGATTTTCTATACCATGTGGAATATGCCAGATGCACTGTTAATTTTTTTAATATGCTTGATTCTCATGTAACAGACAGCTTTTGTTTCTGAACTATCTGTGCAGCGCTTTTCAAAATTGTAATATAACAAAAACAATTAATTTGAAATGTGGTTGTTTAAAATATTTCTTTTAAGCATGCATTATGTGTAAATACTCTGAGGAATATTTGCAGAGAAGAATACAGAGAAGAATCTCAAAATGCCAATAGGACCATTCATAACAAGCTTATAATGAAAAGTGTGTTTCTGAACTTTACAGAACAAACAACATTTGCATATTTCCCTAAAAATATGTTTAGAGTTACATTGTGTAGAGCGGCATGATTTCAGAACCTCACACAGCAGGTCTACATTCTTGTGCTCCAAGGATCCCAAGCACTGCACAGACTTAATAATGGATTTGGGAGCTGGGCAAAGTCTGGACCATGAATGTATAACTATGACTCTTGCTTCCCTGCAAAAGGGGGAAGTATAGTTGCAGTTGAGGTAGCAACAGCAGGGCACTACAGCCTGGGAACAAAGATACCATCACCTCTTAAACCCGAGGAGTGCTAAGCCCAGTTACTGCAACTTGCTGTGAATTATTAGTATTAGCTGAAGCTGGATGAAAAGTTGCAGTCAAATCATTTTTGAAGCAAAAATGGCTTTTTAACTACATGGCAATTTTTGAGGAGAAACTTTTTTTTTCCCCATAGATTTTCAGGTTTTAATAGCAAAACTGAAAATGTCTGATTTTAAAATGTTCTAAAGTAAATATAAGTTAGTAAAATATTTCAAAGAAGCCACTTTTCATTTAAAGATGTACTAAAAAAGGGTTAGCTATTTAAATGACTATTACTATTTTATGCCCTCCTTCCCCAATAAGCCAATAAGAAATATTCTATTCTTTCACTTCTCACCTTAGAGGGGGAAAAACAAGACTGCGGAAATATAATGAAATATTTCAAGATGGGATATTTCTGTTCAAATCTTACTATTGTACAAATGGGTTTAAAAAAAAAAAAAGGTTTCAACTATGGTTCATGCCACATTGTACTATTATTGCAGGTGATGGAGAGGGGATTTGAGACGCCCAACAAACAGGAAAGAGATTATAGAAGAGCATACTCTGCACTAAATGTACATATGTTTCAGAAAGTGGCAAGCCTTTGGGTTGGTATAAAACAAAAACACTTACCACTCTGTCTATTTCTGTACTGTATTTTGGGCAATATTCTCTGAATAGTGGCTATGTAAAAATGACTTCACCTTAATCAGCTGATCTGTGGGTATTCTGTGTCAGAGCTGCTTATTCTGGTGAAAATAAAAATACTGTTACTGCAGAACTAGCACAACTTTAGGAAGAAGAGCTGAATTCTATTCTGGCTCATGCATCATCAAAAGAACAGTTAACTAAGTTTCAGCTGCAAAGCAAAATTACACCTATGGAAGCTCATTGAAAATAGGGGAGTTGCACAGGAATAAGGGAAGGCAGAATTTTCTCTATGAAATCTTTTCAATGAGTGTTGATGAAATGCAGCTGGACTTCCAAATCCCATGCTGAGTCTGTAGGCTGGCAATTAGAAAAGTGACCTTTTACTAAAATTTGATATGGAAGTAATTGAGATAGCAATCATGAAACTCCATGTCATTTTCCCACAATTTAGGAGCAGATCTGTCTTGTATTCTGTTCTGTTCCCTTCTATATAAGTTCTAAAACCACACTTATCACTATAGTATCTGAGGCCCAGGTCCTCAAAGGTATTAAGGTGCTTAACTGATTGAAAACAACGGGAGCAAGATACCTAAATACCTTTGAGGATCTGGGTCTTGAGCACCTTCTAATAGTGCACTAAGCAACATGACCAAATATCTGTCAGGTTTGTTCTCTCGTCTTTTAGTGTTTTGCTTCAAATTATTGTATGTGTATATAAAGTAATTCTGAAGCCTGTTTCAGCCATCAGTTTATATATATAAAAATCACATGTTGCTATGTTTATATTAGAGAAGACAAGATCAAAGAAATGTGCTCAGTACTTGGAAAGAAGATGATGAAGTTTGTGATGGTCCTTAGTTGCTATGAGAATTCATCTTATCCTGTCCTTTCTGTATACTGTTTTTTCTAGTTGATTATCATGTTCACTCTTTAGCTTGCCGATTGAGAGTTAAATTCACCCCTAATCAAATGATAACATAAGACTTATGTATCTGAGTCCGACTTAAAGCACAACTGAAACCCTCAAAATAGTACTTAAGTGATGCAGAGGCCAGCCTTGGCCATCAGCTTTTTTACTCTAATGAATTACACTCTAAAGAGGGATAAGTGCATTACTAAGCTAGATCAGTAGTACTTAAACTTCATAGAAATTGAAAGAAAAAATTATGGTGAATTGGTTGTTGAATTGACTTTTTCTTCTCTAGAATAATTGAATTTTGAAGTGAGAGCAGTTTTACATTATTCCTATTATTCAAAAGTTTGGAACATACAAAGATTTGGTTAAGTTACTGGTTTTGGTAGGTATTATGTCCTCTTTATGAATGTATTAATTTAATCTCACCTTTCTGGCTTCCCCCCTTCACTTGAGGAATTGTACTTCCTTTCTATAAAGAGTTGTATAAACAACTAGTCTGAGGAGTTTTCAAAACTACATCTTCATCCTTTGATGCCTAGGTCTCAATATGTTTAGATTTTAAGAGTATACTAAAAAATGAATATTTGAGAGATCACATGGTTTGTGCTGACATTGCCTAGTAAGTTAAAAAAATGAATGCATCAGAAATCCACATCAAACATCGCTGTCATAGTTGTATCATGTCATTTTTGGCATTCTCTAGAAATGTTCTTTTTTCGTTTCTTTAATTCACTGTAATGATTCTACTTAAAAGAGCTTTTCGAGTGTTTCAGACTAGAAGAAAGTCAGGGATTTAATACATTCTCTTTATATTCCTAATAAGGTTATTTTTAATTAAATAACTTAAATGGTTTATCATCATTTGGGGATTTCATGCAGACCTCCCAAAGGAGATGAAACAACCTTCAATCCCTAAGAAGAGATCACCTCGCTTCCTTCTGCATCAGTGACCCCACCTTGTAAAGATGGGCTGCTCCTTTGCAATTGCTTTGATACTTTCCGAGGAAAGTGGAAAATATCATGACATTATCATCAAATAACGTGACCTTATAATAAAACACTAAATCATGCTCTAGCCAAAAGAGGGCAGTGTAAAGAGGGAACACACAGCCTTAATTTTTGCATTTCCTGACATCTGAGTGTTTCTTTTCGCAACTTTACCTTCTTTTAATATAGTTTTATGTATGGAATTATATCTTCTTTCAATTATAAGTTATAAGGCTGAAACATTACTGCAATTATGTTTTCCATGTACTAAAATAAAATGTAAATGCTAATGATTTGAACCCCAGAACTTTGTTTTTGCAAGAAAAAAGTTATCTTCCAGATCTTGTTGCTATTAGAAACCATAGTTATGCCAGTTTCATTAATTACCTTTAGCCAAGTTTCCTGGGTATTTATGTAGTCTACAACCATCTTCTTTTCATTCATGCATTGTTTATGATGCATTTGACTGTTTTTCTTGGTTTATTGAGCTCAGAGCTAATTCATTATACCCTCATCCATTGTTTAAAAGGAGAAATATTCCTCATGGTTGTTTTTAAAATCTGGCTTGTCGTCATTAATTGTAGCTGAGCTAATATCTGTTTTAGATATATATTTTGCCTTTTCATTATTACTTTCCAAAACTTCATTTTCCTCCAATGGACCATGAGAGGTTGATATTATCTGAAATATATAGAAAATATAGATACTTGCAGAAGACTACAAAAATTATTTAATCCCCTTATTTAGTTTCTTTTATATCCAATTATAGTATACTGTACCTATGTTGGTCTCAGTCAGGGTTGCACATTTACAAAACCACCAAGAGGGATATATTTATTGAAATGTGAAAAGGAAAACTCTCCCAGAACTGATTATTATGGTTCAAGGAGACTCCTATTAATTCCCAACTACTTTAATGACACCCCAAATAAACAGTTTCAGCTAAGATAATAAACCAAAGCACTTAACCTTCTACAGTTTAAAGAAAAGGCTATTACAGACTTTCTTACAGTTCATGTACCTAAAAAGGGATCTGAGGAAGAAAAAGAACATGTAAAAAGCTATTCTTAACTAAGCAGCAACAGGCTGGATTCATTAAGAATTTAGGGAGAGGGTATTGTTTGACTGGTTCTCCATTGTCTATATTTCTGTGTAATGTAAGCTGTGATGATAGCATTGCTGATAGTTAAAATAGCCCGATACTTTCCATTACAAGACCTTCTTTTCAATTGCTTATAACTTGGCCAGGGTACTGTGGAAAAAGCAGTATGTTGATCATGTACTTAGACTGCATCATAATGCACAAGGTGGCCAAATTAAGGTTGCACGTGTTGAGATTCCCTCAGAGACCTTTTCCACTTGGCTTATCCAGAACATCTTGTTCAGTTCTGGGAGAACATGGCGTCCAGTTCTCTGGGGTCCAAAAAGCTCAGTTCAACTACAGTCAATCACTCGGGTTACCTTCGTGGCATGTCAAAGCTCTTTGCCCACACTGACAGGCCTAGATGCAGTTTAGGCACAGGGTGATACCACAATTCCAATTCATGTCTCACACCACAGTTTATATACATGTTTCCTAGCTACTAACATCTGTGCTGCTTGCATGTAAAAACCAATCACTTTGCAGATTGCGTAAAGCAAGCTTATCAGTTCAGAGTGTTTTTGTCTACTTTGTTTAGTATAAACATGCCCACATAGTTAGTTTAGTTAATTTCTGCCTTCCTTATTATAAACATTCACAATAGTTTGTTGTTTCACCAGTTATTTGTTCAGGCTTGTCTTGTCTTAAGCCAGCTAAGCCAGCCCTACAACATGGACAATCTTAATTTGTCATTTCTTAGTATTTGAATGCTTGTAACCTTAATGGTCTCTTAATGGACTGTTTTTTAAATACAATTTGTATTTACTTTGCTTTCAGAGGAGTTCTGTGAGCGATTTTCATAGAACAAAGAACTACAGAGAGGTGAACTACTAAATAGCTGCTTCTGAGATGCACCCCAGAGGGGAATATATAAAATTTCAAGAGTAAGTGAAGTAATTCCTGTACACACACACATTCTAAGGCACTTTGTATTATTATTAATTATTGTAAATATTCCAATTTGAGACGCCAAAGTAGCTTCCTATGACTCTTTACACCACTAGAATTTTTACCAACTTAACTATACCAGTATAGGTAAAGCAGCATTCCCCTCTCCTTCCTCACCCTTCCCTGTGCAGACAGTTATAAGTATACAAGTGCTTAGAGTGGTATAGCTTATTCTAGTTTGATAGGCAAAATAAGATCTATCAATATAAGGCATATTTATAACAGTATAATTGCATCCATACTGGAGCATATATCAATATAACTATATTAGGTTAAAAAAAAATCACACCCTAACCAACAGTTATACTGGTATAACTCGTGTAGCTCAGATCTTATAGCAGGAGGAGAGGATAAAACTGGGCCATCTGTATACTACAGGGACTACAGTACTGTCTACCGTGCTGTAGCTATGCCACTGTAGCGCCATACTGTAGACATTTGCTAGAGCAATGGAAGGGATTTTTCCATAGCTGTAGGAGCTACACCACTCTGATGATAGCTAGGTCGACAGAAGCATTCTTCCATTAACCTACTTGCACCGAAATCTGAGGGTTAGGTTGGCATAGCTATGATGCTGAGGAGATGTGAATTTCACACCATAACACCGTAACTATATTAACCTAAGTGTGGACCAGGCCTAAAATTGTTAACACTGTTAAGGTAACAAGAGCAGTTGTAGGATACTCCAGCTATGACTAAAAAGAAAAGACAAAGAAGTAGACAACGTTCAGCTAACTCCCTTGTTTTGGTGATATTTTCAGATCACTTCAGGATACATTTCGTCAAAGCACTTGATTATATAGATTTTGTTACTTTAGTTTTATTCAGATTGGCAACTTTCAGATACCTCAGTCATACCAATGACAAAGCAAAAGATAGTATCAATAGGGTACTTTTGACATGACTGAGTCAACTGGAAGCTGTAGGGTTTATATTAGGGTTCTGGTGAGTGAAGTTTGTGCTGAGAATGCCTCTTCCTGCAATGCTCTCTCAATGCAGAGCATCAGCACTTTTGGAGGCACTGACTAAAACCAGGTATAGTGATGAAAGGAGGTATAGCAGCTTCTCAGAAATGCATCTCAGTCCTGATCTATCTGCTATTCTGGTATTGCACCAGTTTTGAACAGAGACAACTAAACATGCCAATTTGTATGGTGGTTTGTGATGTGGGCAGATGTTCACTTTTGTTCTGAGCTAACCACTGGCATAAACTGAATTTAAAACCTCATCTCCAGAGATGAAAGTCTGTACAAACTAGTCCGTTAATAGTAATTTTGTGTTTTGATTTGTTTTGTCACATACTACAGCATCTTAATAGCTGTGACATTTTCCAATGGAATAGTGTTGCTGAAAATTCTGCATAAATGAATGATTTGTTTCTTTTGGGGTTGTTTGTGGTGCTACAGGAACCAATTTAAGTTATGCCAGTACCTTTGGCTTTTTTAAAAATGTCTATCATTAATCAGTGATGAGGAACTATACTTTTAATAATCACATCCACATGCTTGCATCTTACCACTACATATTGTTCTTCATTCGATAAAGTTTTGTTTTCAGTCAGTGACGTTTTCATAATCAATTATAAATGATGTTGTAAATGTCAAAAATGTCACTAATCCATGTAGATCTGAGAACAAGAAGTATGAATAATTATTATTAAACTTAATGGGAATAATCCTGTTTTAGGTATCCTTTTGAAGTACAGTCAGGATAGAATTAGGGGTACACCATATTATATGTGTTCATTATGCATATTTTTAAAAATGTTCTTTTTCTCCTAAAACGTCAACATTCAATTTTCAGAATCTTTATTACCCAAAATTAAGAGACACTTCCTGGTTTTAGTCCTTGTCCTTGATTTTTATGCCAACTGGCCCAGATTTCTCTGGCAGAGTGGTTAGGTATTACGAAGAGCTAGGGAATCTCTAGTGGATGGTTATGTGTGAGAATTAATAATAATGTGTATGGAAGGAGAGCCAGCCAAAATTGCACATTGTCTTTGATACTATAGCACAAAGCAATATGACCCTATTCTCCTTACAAAACTAAAAACACAAATTCACATTTTCTCTATTTTATAATTAGTTGTACAATAACACATTTCCCAAATACATATATTTTAGGAGAAATCATGAAAATAGATCTATTGTTAGATTTAAGAGTAGAGACAAGGTGTCACATTTATGAAGAGGTTCTTTGCTCCTTCAGTAAAATGAATGTATATTGCAAAATTATCTCTTTAGTCTTTGCATTGATACGTTTGTAACATGTATTCTGGATTGGAAAAATATCTGTATGATATTTCACAATAATCTCTTAGGTTTAGCAAAACTGCATAGTCCTAGTACATTTTTGCAGCTGATGAATGCTTTGCTAGAAATCTACTCTTGGATCTGAAATATGATAGTGGAGTGTAAAACAAGCTATAGTAATACCCTATTGCTCAGCTCTAACTCTAAGGTAGAAGGCTTTGATAAAAGGCTAATTGACAGGGTCCAAGTTCCCAAACTAAACCTTTACTGTATACAGGATTCTGAATTCATGTGTAAGGTAACTTTATTAGACAAACGCCTCATCCCCAATTTCTAATATTCTTAAAAAGAGGAAAATTCAGCAGTATTGTGAGAGAACTTATATACATCCAGTTTTAGAAACAAATTCTACTCAAGACATCTCTGCTTAACAAAACATCAGGCCTGTATTACCTACAAATACTGTGTTTTAGCAGGAACAGTGGATGCAAATTATTATTTTGAAGAATATATACTGTAAGCATTAAAAGCTGATATCGCAAAATATGTATGTAAAAATCCCAGGAATAATATCACAAACATTCTTGCAACAATAAAAATCCCATATGGTGGCCTTATTACTGCATGAAGTCTTATCAATCAGCTTTCCATAATGCAGGCCAAGAACTAGTGAGATAAGTGAAATGGCAATCATATCAAATCTGCTCACTACAAGTAATGTTGTAGCGCCATTTACCATCATCCAAATAAATTTCAGTCCAGAACTACAACTATACTTCTAAAGCAATCCCAGATCTAGTAAAAAATGTTGAGAATGGATCAGTTTCTTGATTTGGAAAAACAGAGGTCGGGGTAGGAGTGGAAGAAAGCAATATCATGTTCTCCTGCTTCCCTTAAAATATGATGACCATACTTCTTCCATTTTGAGAGATACTACCAGTTCCTGTGCTGCCTCGTCCCAATTTTAAATATAGTGAATGTCTCTCTAATTAGCAGATTTTTACATTATAGGAGATGTTTTAGTGTGATAATTGTATATTTAATATACAACCTTGATAAGGGTACCACTAACTTATTTTTGTTAAACTGGGACTACATGCAGATATCAATTTATAAGTGCTCCAGCAGAAAAATATTTTAAAAAATAAAAAGCTTGAGATATTCCATACCAGAATAGACTAGGAAAGGGTTTACAAGGAACTCATTAAAGAAAGATTATATAAAAAAGCCAATGGAATATTTAAAGAGGTATGCTGAGAGGAAGAAAAAAAGGAGCGGTGGAAACCAGGAGTAAAATGAACCATCTCAAACTCATGCAAACAGAACCTTTATACTACAATGTACCATTATGTATTTCTTACACATATGCACAGAAAAGTTTTACATTTTTTCTTCTTAAGTTTAGGATCCAAGTACTGAAAAAATATTTTGCTTGGGGCACAGACACACTTAATGCTAACTCCTGCTGTGATTGTTAACAGGGTTTCCAATTAATGCCAACCGTAATAATTTTCATGGTGGGGATACCTGTCTTTCAGGTGCTGAGCTGAGACTTCCAACTCATTTCACACAGGGTATCCAATAACCATCAGATGGTAAAAATAATTTTTGTTACCAATCTATGCTAGAGTTTAACTGGTGATTGAGAGTTTCAAGGCTCCCTATCTAATTACAAAGCCCCTGAATTATCCATTTTCCTAAGACATTCTTTCAGAATTTCCTCTTTTGATTGCAGCTCATCAACAGCTAGTGGCACCCTTATTTAAAAATATGTAAAGAACGGTAAACATCCCACTGTTTTTCATTATCAACATTTTTCAAAAGTGCACTGAAACCCAAAAAAATATAATCAAGTTATCTTTTTAAGAGCTTTTTCTGGATCAGCAGGTCTATCCAATCTTGCTGACTTCTTTGCTTAATAATGTGTTTTGTAGTGCAGAGGAGCTGATGATTCCAGTGGCTCTCTCACTAACAAGTAATCCCCGCAAAAAAAAAAAATTTTTTTTTAAATTTGAGAAGCCATTTATGTCAGTTATTGTCTTCAGACTGGTAAGTCAATGGTGAGATGAAGATGAGAGAACTATTTAGTATCCCAAGAATGTGAGAGATATTTTAATTGAAATTTCTTCGTTATAATTTGTTTTGAATATTAATTAGAGATTGTGGATTAGATGATATCTTCTATTACTCCCTTTAGAAAATGTGAGCCTGGTAATATTTTTCAGTAAATTCAGTATCTTGGTACTCTATGTCACTGTCCTGAATCCATGTGTAAATATCAAGTCCTATTTTACATTAGAAATGGGTGACCCTTAAATAGTCATTGCTTCTCTGAAATTATCCAAACCACTTGAACAACTTCATTCCTTTTCCATTCTCTTCTTTTCCTCCTCTCCATTCAAACAAATCCTCCTTCCTTCATGTTCATCTTCCCTTCACCTAATCCCCCATTCTTCTATTTCCCAACTCCCAACAACATTTCTTTGATACCCACAGGCTCCATGGCACCCAGATCCCTCTACCTGACCACATCAGGTTATACATTATTCCATGTACCTCCTCTAAATAATGTCCCCAGACACCTATAACAATTTTTCCTGATTTTGAAAGTGATAATTCAACCCTTCTTGCTGATCTTCCTTTCTATTTTCTGACTCTCAACAGAATCCCTGTTTTTAATCATTGTTTACATCCCATGTCTTTTGCACTCTTTATAATGGGCTCTAACCATTTCCTGTTTCTAAATATTGGAAGCTCTTGGTCTCTCCCTCGTCAGAGATAGTTCAGTAGAATGCTGCCTCCTTTGATCCTGTGAAAGCTTCAGAACTAAGTAGATTTAAAACCATGGTACATGGAGATTTAAAAACTTTTCATGGTTTCTGCATCTGTAAAATCTGGAAAGAGCATTCTGGATGCAGATTGCAGTGACTTGTCAATCAAAAAAAGATGTAGTTGGAGCTGGCTGGAGAGTGAGCCTAAGGCTGGCCTACACTGAAAGTTTTGCTGGCATAGCTTTGTCAGGTAGAAGCACAGGGGAAGGGGGAGCGAGGGAAAGTCACACTTCTAATTGACACAGCCATACCAGCAAAAGCCCTAGTGTAGAAACAAATTATATCATCAAAACAGTGCTTTTGCTGGTAGCTTATTTTGTTCAAGGACTCATTTGCTGGTATAAGTTTAGTATTCCCTAGGATAGCTATACTGCAAACCTTTTCTAGCGTAGACAAGGTCTAAAAATAAAGAGGGGCTGGATGTAGCCTGGACATTCTAACTGGACTATCTTTTGATGCACAGGTGAAAGCATGGAAAAAGGCAGAGATGAGTATGGGAGATGAGGATGCAGAGAATCTCATATGACCACAAACCTCTATGATTTTTAAGTCTGTACAAATTTTTAAGTCATCAGTACAGACTTTCCCCAACTTAGTCTCACATCACTGGGAATTTTAATGTCCCTGCTATAGACCCCCTCTTATCAATTTCTTCTGACAGCTTTTCCTTTCTGCACCTTTTGGGGCACAATTTCCAGTGACTTCTCTAGGAGTTATCCTGTTTATACATAGGGTTGAATTTGGCCTTCTCTGTCTTTCATAGTTTTTTCAACTCAACTGTTTTCACAGATCATATCTGAGACCTAATGATCTCAAACTCACCTTCCCCTCTTTGCCTATAGACCTGCCCCTTCCTTCAGAGATATTTATGAACAAATTTTTAGTGTTCTTTTTATAAATACTGATTTGAAATAAAAATATAAAACTCTTAAGTATCTTTACTATTTTGTTGTTTCATTTTACGTTCTGGGTTCTCTGCTGCACTGTAGATGATGCTATAATCAGTTCTTGGCAGCTCAATACCCGAAGGAAGTAGAAAAACTGGAAGGAGTTCAGATAGCAGCAGTAAATATGATTAAAGGACTGAAGAGATGACCTAATGAACAAAGATTTAAATAACTAAATATGTATAGCTTAGCTAAACAATAAGCAAGGGGGAATGTGATCAGCTACAAATATCTGCAGATTATAAACACCAAAAGATAGTGAGACATTATTTAAGGTGCTTCAAGAGGTTGTAAGCAGGAAGACATAAGAAAAGGGAACATTTAAAAAAAGGTGTCTGTGAGATGTTAGCATAATGTTTGAGCCTGCAAGTTGCTAAGCACTAAGACCCTGATTTTGCAGAGCATTTAAACCACATGCCTAACTTCTACTTCCATAGGCGTACCATGTGATTAATAGGGACTACACATATGCTTAAAGTTAAGCATGTGATTTGGTGGGTCAGGGACTGAGTATCCAGTATGCAGGACCCAGCTGTAAGGAATAATCTTACAATGAAACTGATGGAAGCTTCACCACCTGAGCTCTAAAGACATTGGAGATAACCTGTTGGCTAAGTACATAGTATAAAGTAGGGGGGGTTGTGATTTATGGAACAGTGGACCACCCCTCTGGGAACACAAGGGATAA
The DNA here is from genome assembly GCF_026122565.2 of Emydura macquarii macquarii. NCBI lineage: Eukaryota > Metazoa > Chordata > Testudines > Chelidae > Emydura > Emydura macquarii. The sequence continues at coordinate 16,113,863 of NW_027131527.1, read as the reverse complement.
TATCACCTAGCTATTACATGGTGTTTTTGATCAGTAGGTCTCAAAGTGCTTCACAATCTTTTAAAATGTATTTATTCTGCACAATACCCCTGCATGGTAGGGAAATATCACCATTTTACAAATGGGGAATTGAGACACAAAGAAGCTAAGTGACTTACCCAAGGTCACACGAGAAGTAGTCTGTGGTAGAGCAGGGAACTGAACTGAGGTCTCCCAAGTCTTAGGCTAATGGGTAAAAATAGTTCATATGTTCAAACATGTAACCCAGATTCAAAGTAACATGAATGCAAAGAATAAAGGAATCAAGGGATGTAAAGACAAGAAACTATTCACTTGCCTACACACTGATGTTAGAAGGCTGAGTAATAGACAAGAGAAACTGGAAACATTCATCTGTGAAGAGAAATTTGATATAATTGATATTATTGAAATCTGCTGGGATGATTCACATGACTGGAATGTTCAAGTCACTAGATACAACCCAATTAGGAAATACAGAGTGGGCAAAAGGAAAATGAGGGTAGTACTCCATATAAGATACACTAATACCTGTTTTAGAGTTAATGACAATTCAGAAGGAGAGAACCTAGAGGGCTCTACGGATCAGTGTACTGACTGATAAATCACAAAATGGCATATTGATTGGTCTACTCTTGACATAGAAGCAGCAAATCAGACCAGGGAATAGGAGAGGAAAAAATGCATCATCTTTGGTGATTTCACTCTTGTGGACATATGCTGGAGGTCTCATACTGCCACCAAAAAATCACATCCTTGGAGTTTCAAATAAGAAGTATTGCAACCAACACAAGATAACAGTATGTTAGACAAAGATGAATTGTTCATTGAATTAAAAATTGATGGCCACTGAGGTGCAAATAACCACAAACTTATTTCATTTGTTATGTACAAAAATAATATATTCCTAATCGACTTTATTTATACTTAGTGCTTTAAAAAATAAATCCAGTTTTCCAAAGCTGAAAACAATCATGAGCAAAACTGAGTAGGAAGAAAAATTGAAACATAAAAATATGAATGCTAATGGCCATTGTTTAAGAAAAAACTTAGATGCCCAAATTCTCTCCCGCTCCTTGTGTGCCCACATACCCACAATTCCACAATAAAAGAAGGCTTCTCAGGTTAAAAAACATCCTGGGTAAGATAGAAATTGCAAACAGCAATGATGTAGTAAGCATGTGACTTGCCACGCCCCCTGGTGCCTGTGCATGTCACAGAAGGCTCTCCTTCTTTAGCACTGCCACTGTGGTCCACTGCTTCTTGCAACTTGGCCCTCTGGCCAGGTCACTTTTAGTCCTGACCCTTTCTGGGAAACCTGTGTCCAAGTCCAACATGCCAATGGTCTGGCAGAATCACACCAGATATTTGGCCCAAATTGAGGCTCATTTATCTTCACATTCACACTCTATATGGGCCAATAAGAGAACCCAGGCCCACCATCTATTCTGGGTTCCAGTCCAGGGATCCTGTATAAAGTAGATAAGGTCTGTTTGTTCAGACATTTTGCTGTATCACTGGATGATTTTCTACCATGGCCTGCAAACTAGGCCTTTCTCACAGTCTCTTCCTTGGCTGACTCTTCTGCAGGACCTTGTTTCACTTGCAAAGAGCAAAGCTGAATACAGGTTAATTTGAAAAAGCAGAACTTTATTAAACATTGTGGCTTGCTCTGTTTTTGTTGTTCTGTGGCTTAAAGCCTAACTCTTGCATTCCCTGTTCCCATCAACAACAATCCCTCTTCTGAACATTGGCCCTCTGAATCCAGTTCTAATGATCATGATACATCTTTCTTATTTTACAAACATTTTAATAAAAAAATTAAAAACAAATAATTGGTATACAGACATGAGCTCCATGACTCTTTAGTCAGAGGTTTCTAGCACATAGCTAAGTTGGAGTCCCTTTTTACCACAGACTCAGCTGGTTACATAATCTTTGAGATAGTTTGGTCTCCTCAACAGGCAACCATATTGGTAGTGACCTATCTCGCTATGGAATCTCCCCCCTCCCTATGAAATTAGTCTCCAGATGGTTACCTGTGTCTTCATTCTGTGACGATCTCTATGGGCTCTCCCATTGTCTGCTGGCTCATAAATGCCTCCTGTTCCTTCGGATCACTTATCCCTTTTGCATAGTCATCTCATATGACCTAGGTGGCACTGCACCTTTCACAACTCTTTTAGTCCACTCCTGAGGGACCCAGTTGTAGCTGTCCTCTTTGGTCAGCAGTCACAGGTAGAACCATCTACCGTTACTTACAGTAGAAGGCATAGCCTGACCTTTAGTAAGAAGTTTGGTCCGCGCTTCATCTGGAACCTCACCTCAGACCTCTTCACCAAAGATCGTCCAACCAGTACAAGACTCTTGGACTAAGTAGTTCTGATGGTCATTGGGACACACAAGCTCTCCACCACAACAAGGTAATGGTCCGAGAAGAGCAATTAAGTGGGGGATGAGTAGCTGATGTCACGACTAGTGCATGAATTGGATTTAAGTGAGGGAAAGTTGTGCAGAGTCACCCTCACTCTTTCATCTAGGCCTGTCTGAATCCAGTGGCATGACAATGTCAAGACATCTGGAGACATATCTTGATGCAGTGGGTGGCCATCAGGTCCTACTGCATCTGAACTGATGCCCCTAGGCTGTCCACACAGCTCTTGCCATCCACCTTCACATCTTTACACAAAAAAATTAAAAAGACAAAGGTGACACCGCTCACCATTCGTGTGTGTAATGTGCGCACATGAATGGACTGAACAATACAGATAGATCAGAGAGAAGAACAGCTCTAGTAGGTAGAGAACTGTCCAGATGCAACATCTAGATAGCAGCCCTGAGTGAAACTCGCCTATCTGAAGAAGCATAACTCACTGAAAAAGGAGCTGGCTATCCCTTCTTCTGGAGAGGTTATAGTAAATAAGAAGCTGATGTGAAGCTGATGTTGGGTTTGCCATCAAAACACAGACAGTAAGCAAGCTTACAAATTTACTAAGGATGTAAATGATAGTCTCATGTTAATGAGACTCCCACTGTTTGTATAAAGATGTGCAACTATCATCAGCACCTATGCACCTACCACCACCAACACAGATGTGATCAACGACAAATTTTATGAAGACCTGGGGTCCCTTACTGCAGAAGTGCCAAAAGGCTGACAAGCTCATCATCCTTTGTGACTTTAATGCTAGAGTTGGTACATATTACCAGGCATCATCAGAAAAAATGGCTTCCTTCTGCTGAGGAAATGCACCCAACACTACCTCCTCATCACCAACACAGTCTTCCACCTGTCAAATCGCAACAAGATGTTTTGGATGCATCCACACTCCAAGTACTGGCATCTGATTGACTATTCATCTCATCTCATTGTCATCGTCAGGAGAAGACAGACAGGATGTTAGAGTGACAAAGGCCATGAGACAAGCAGAATGCTGGACTGATCACAGGATTATAGTCTTCAAGCTGAATATTTGAATATATTCTAGTAGACAACCACAACATAAAAAAGCAGCCAAAAAGCTTAATGTCTTCAAATTGAAACAAGAGAATGTGAAACAGGCTTTTGTTGAAGAACTGTGCAATCAATTTGTAACAAATTTATATGAACTCTAATAACATCAAGGAAAATTGGGAATCCTTTAGCGACTCTGTGTACTCAGATGCATCCAATACTCTCAGTTCCATCATATGTAAACATGAAGATTGGTTTAATGAAAATAATACTGACATAAAGAGAGTATTGAATGAAAAACATCTGCTCCATAAGGCTCGTTTAGGAGACAGCACTTCAACATCTAATAAGGGAGCCTTCAACAACATTAAGAGGACTATCCAACACAAATGTAGAGATGCAAAATTCATGGCTGAGCTACAAGGCAGATGAGATTCAGTCCTATGCAGACAGGAATGATATGAAGAATTTCAATGATGTTCTGAGGACAATCTATGGGCCACAGTCATCGGGAATATCTTCAATATTGAATGTTGATGGCACTACACTGCTCACCGACAAAGAAAAAATATTGCAAAGGTGGGCAGAACACTTTAACAACGTTCTCAAATCAACAATCATCTGTTAGTGAGGAGACAAGTGATCGACTCCCCAGATCAATATCAACATATGTCTTGATGATCCCATAACGCTGACAAACTGTGAAAACAATTCATCTGCTGTCAAATGATACAGAACCTGGAGCAGATGCTATAACAGCAGAAGTCTAGAAGCTGGAGAATTGGCACATGGTTTTGAAATTGACTCAATTTTTCCATCAATATGGTCTCAAGGAACTATACCTCAGGATTACAAGGATGCATGCACTTATACAAGCGGACAAGGTAACAAAATCTTGCAACCACTATCGGGACATCTCCTTGTTGTCAATAGCTGGCAAAATTCTCACTAGAATTCTTCTGAATCACCTTGTGCAACACATTGAACAAGGGCTCCCTGCCTGAGAGTCAGCATGGCTTCGGGAAAGGATGCAGGACCCTAGACCTGATGTTTGCAGCTCGTCAACTTCAGGAGAAATGCCTAGAACAGAACTCCAACCTGTGTATGACTTTCATTGACCTGAAAAAAACATTTGATAGCCATTCAGTCAGTCAGAAGGGCCTTTGGAAGATCATAGCAGAATTCAGTTGCCTAGATAAATTTATTGCAATGGTTCGGCAATTTCACGGTGGCATGCTCATTCACATTGCGGACAACTGTTAGTCATCTGAACCATTCCCAGTCACCAATGGACTCAAGAAGGGCTGTATGTTGGCCCCAATCCTCTTTAGTTTGATGGTCTCTGCCATGCTTAAGATGCATTTCATGACCGACACTATGATTGGCATCAGATATTGGACTGATGGCAAGCTTTTCAATTTTAGGAGACTACAGGTTAAGATGAAGGTACAGGAAGTGACTGTTTGTGATTTTCTGTTTGCCTCAATGCCAAATCTGAGTCTGACATGCAGTGGAGTACGGACTATTTCTCTTCAGCTTGTGATAATTTGCTCTCACAATTAATGTTAAGAAGAAAGAAATGATGTATCAGCCTGCACCAGGAAACCCTTACATAATGCCTACTGTCACAGTGAATGGACAAATGCTCCAGAGAGTGGACAATTTCATCTACCTCAGCAGTACACTGTCACATGCAGTTCACATCGATGATTAAATGAATGCCAGAATTGTCAAAGCAAGTGTGTCCTTTGGCAGACTATGTGCAAATGTGTGGGACTGTAGAGGCACTAATAGCCCTTTAGTTTTGTTTGTTGACAATGCCAGCATGTTGCTGTCTCTAATGTATGCATGCGAAATTTGAATGGTGTACAGATGCCATGTTATGAAGCAGAATCACTTTATCATAGGCTGTCTGAGGAAACTGATGAGGATAAGATGGCAAGACAAGGTTACAGATATTGAGGTCCTCATGTGGTCAGGCATTCCAAGCATCCATACTCTGTTGATAAAATCATAGATGAGATGGTCAGGCTATGTCACCAGAATGTCAGATCTTTTACAGTGAACTAAAGGAGGAAAAGTGCTCTCAATGAGGCCAAAAGAAAATGTTTCAAGAACTTCCTCAAGTTATCGTTGGGGTATTTCAACATTGATCCAGAGTTTTGGGAAGATCTCGCTCATGATTGTTCTACCTGGTGAAGCCTCATCCATACTGGAGCTACAGTCTATGAGCAGAGGAGAACTGTTGAGACAGAGCAGAAGCGCCAGCAGTGTAAATCTCGCAACAGCTGCATATCCAGCATAATCAAGTAATCAATAGTGGCATCTCTTCTTCAACATCCCACAGACAGTTTAAAGGTCAAATTGTTCTGATTAGCCACTCACGCATTCATAGAAGCCAAACTAACCAGTGATGTCATGGTCATCTTCAAACTTGAAGGATGAACAACAGTCCACTCCTTCTGGTATGTGTCTAAAGGCTGGATATTCACAGGAATACCTAACTCCAAGGCCTGTGGGTCCTTGGCTGACCTGTCATATTCTACTGCCCGCTTTCTCTGATTGTTGGCCATCTCTTCTTGGCAGCATCTCCATCCTTCTGGCTGCTAATGCTAATTGGTAGCAGGGTTTTGGTACTTCATCCCATTAGTACCTGTGCTGGACTGTTTTGGCACCCCATAATCGGGTATTACTGAGTGCCAAAAGTGCTAACAACAGGGGCTGATTTCATGCACAGGCCCTCATTAACCCCTTCAGGCCCAGTGCTGCATTGCTACATCCCTTTATTATATATATATATATATATATATAAACAAAGGAAAAATGGGGAAGCTGATACCAATGAGTACAAATAAGCTATTACACTAAGATGACCTAACTAAGATGACGAAGCTAATGGTACAATAAAAAATATGGCCAGTAGGATTAAGGACAATAATAAAGAATTCTTTAAATATACCAGTAACAAACTAAATTTATCAATGGTATATTTCTGATGCTAGATAAAATAAGCAGGATGATTTATTCATATCTTATAAAGATAATGAAATGTGTTCTATTTCATCAGGAACTAGGGAGGATGTTAAATATCAAAAGTTATATATTTTTAAATCTGCAGAACTCAATAGCTTGTCTCCCCAATATATTAAAATAATTGGCTGAGTAGCTCTATGAATCATTAATGTTTATTTTTAACAAATCCTGAAAAGTTCCAAAGGGCTGAAAAATGGAAACATGCAAGTATTTTAAAAGGTGAATGGAATGAGTCATGTGACTATAGGCTAGTTAACCTGACATCAATCATGGAAAGGCTGTTACAAGACACAATCAGTAAAAAATTAAAGATTACAGCATAACTAATGCCAACCAACATTGTTTAACAAGATCTATTTTCCATAAAACTAACTTTCTGATGTGATTACAAAATTGGCTGATGAAAGCAGTCTGACAATATATGTAGATTCCTGTGAGGTATTTGACTGAGTCCTACATGACAGAATGATAAAAATCATTATACAAAATGACTTGTTCTAGTTCATGCTACAGTTATTGTGGGGAAATACTATGGCCTGTGCTAGGTAGGGTGTTGGATTAGATGATCACAATGGCTTCTTCTGGCCTTGAAATTTATTATATTAATGTAGCCCATATTAAATTGATTACAAACTGATTAACTGATACATCTCAAAAAGTAATTGCAAATGGGGACTAGTAATTCAAAAGGGATGCTTTTCATGGATCCCACAGGAATCTGTTCTTGGACCAATGCTATTCAATATTTCTGTCAATGATCTAGAAGAAAAGATAAGATAAATAATGTTAACATTTACATATGTAAAAAAAAGTGGACTGGTAAATAATACTACAGACGAACCTGAATACTACAGACCAACCTGGATTGCTTAGTAAAGTGAGCACACTTGTACAACAGTTGTTTAATATAGCCAAATGCAAGATTATAACATCTAGTACCAAAAAACATAGATCACAGAACTGTATTCTGGAATGCATTGACAATGAAGAAAAGTTAGGGGTCCTGGTACATAAACTGACCATGAACATCCAATGTGATGCTGCAGCTAAGAAAGCAAACAGTTCTGGGATGTATAAGCAGAGGAATATCAAGAAGGTGTATAGAGGCGATGCTACCTATGTACACAGCATTTGAGAGACCATTATAGAATACTGTATGAAATTCTGATATCCACACTTCATAATGGATGTTAAAGTTAGAAAGGATACAATAGAAAAGCTACAAGAATCATTCCAGGTTTGGAAAACACAACGAGAGACCTTAGAAGCACAATCTATTTAGTTTATCCAAGGAAGGTTAAAAGGTGACTTGATTACCTATATGGTACCTATAAGTATCTACATGGGAAAGGGATTTCTGGTAGTAGATGGTATTTTAACATAGTAGAAAAAAAGTAAAAAGATCCAATGGCTGGAAGCTGAACCTAGACAAGTTTATATAGAAACAAATCAAATTTGTAATCATTAGAACAACTTACTTATGAATTTGGTAAATTCTCCATCACTTCAAATCAAGGATGAATATCTTTCTAAAACGACATGCTATAGTTCAAAACAGAAGTTATGGGCTTGATTCAGAGATTACTGGATGAAATTCCTTAGCCTATGTTATGCAGAAGTTCAGACTAGGTAATCATAATCGTCCCTCTGTCCTTAAAAATCTATGAATATATAAATCAGTTCTGAGTTTTCAGGAATAAATTACCTCACGTAATGGATACCTGCTTCATGCTGAACTGTAAGCAAAGCTAACCAAACCAGTTTTGTGAAACTGAAAAGCAAAAGTATTTGCTTACACACTACAGGGAAAAAATAAAACATGAACTGCCACATGTACACTTACGTTTTTGTGTGGATAAAGGAATTATTTTTATTATTGCCCAGAAGCACCAAAAGGATTGGGACCCTAAATGCCACAATCTGGCACAGTGGCTTGGAATGCCTTCTCCCATGTTTGACTGTCGATATGCATGTTTACACTGTAATTAAACATCCATGACTGGCTCAGGTCAGCTGTCTCAGGCTACCAGGCTGATTAACTGTGATACAGACGTTCAGGCTCGGGCCCACAAGGGGACGTGGGAGAAAGAGTCCCAAAGCCTGGGTTCCAGCACAAGCCCCAACATCTCCACCACAGTTAAACAGCCTCATAGCCCAAGTCAGCTGACAGGAACTAGCTGCTAGTGTTTAACTGAAATGTAGATATATCCTGGGAGACTACATCCTCTCCTCTCTCTGTCAAACCTGATCACTATAATCCACATTTTTGTCACCTCCAGGTTAGTTAGTGTAGCTCACGCTACCTTTAGCTGAATGGCACTGTCGAAAAAAGATTAAATTGTTGCAGCATGTAGCAGATAGCTTCATAAGTAGCCGAGGAAAACACAGGCATGTTACATTGATGCTTCCCAGGTCATTTCAGAACAAAATTCGAAATCCAGATACTTAAAGGGAGCTGGCTATTTCAGAAATTACTTCACCCAAAGAGAACCTCCAGGACAAGTGTGCTATGCTGAGTCACTAAAGATGAAGAAACCCACTTTTACACTGTAAGGCACTAAGGCAGAGCATTTGCAGCAACAGGACCCCTGTTTTGGTTTACTTTACTCCTTTACTGAGTCCTTAGACTGAACCCAAGCTTTATTGTTCATATAAAAATGGGAGATGCATATTCTCAGTGTAGCCTTTCCTCAGGAATGATGGCCATAAAAATATTTGCACATACTTCTGAAATCTTGGGTAAGGATGTGCTTAAGCACTAGGATGTTAAATGTCTTCGAAATACCCAGTTTAGATATTTATTACATTAGCACTTCTTCCTAGAATGGTCTAGCATTTAGTTCAGTCAGTCTCTCTGAAACAACATCACGGAATGACAGAAATTAGAGATGGAAAATATTGTCCATTCTCTTGTCAGTGCAGGATGGTTCCCTTCCACTATATTTTCTATTTTTTGTACTGCTTAATTTTAAATGTCTTGGTGTCCCTTGATGTCTGTCTATTAGCTTACTTCACCTCATATCTTGATTCTAGTAGGTAGTCTGAATGAATGTTTTGCCTTTCCAAAGATCACATACAATTATAGATAGAAGATCTGAAAATCTCCTAATATAGACCTCCATACGTTGATTCATTACTGTGACACAGTAAAAGGGCAATGTATTTAAGGATATACTAATAAAAATATTTTTGTACTAGTGAGGATATTATGTATCTCTAATATTATCACTGACAACAGAAGGTATAGTCCACTTAGATAAACACATTCTGCCTAAGTTAAGTTTACTGTGGCTTTTCAGCTGGAGACATGATTTTTCTTTATGTTCTGTCCTAAAGTGTTGTATTGCTGTCATTGTTGAATGATTGTTCTCTTTCTCCTCCACAGGTGCTTCTGGGTCAATGGTATGTGACGTGATCCCTGTACATAGCCTGCAAGTTGTTTGGGATCCTTCTGGAGAAAATTGTGCTCTATAAATGTAAATTAGTTGTCGGTGGATGAAGAACGTATTCAACTAACTTGGACAATTGGTATGTTCATGAGTAATATGCAAAGCTTTTTCATTAAAAAATTCAACAAATGTTTTACGTGAAACATTTTGGCATGTGGCAAATTTCTGCCAGGGCTATTATTTCAAGTACTTGCTCTTTGTAAATTGGAGTTTGTCATGTTACCCAGGGTAAAATCTGAACTGTTCAACAGCTGTATCCCCTCAGTTCTCCAAGCTGGGGTGCATTTTACACTGCTTTGCTGTGAGAGCAACCACTTCTGGCTGGCTCATACAGAGCCTCCAGTGTGCAAATTACTCCCAGAAATACTGCAAGAGTGATACAGCTAGCCACTCATAAATTATATTATAGAGTGACACTAGTAAATTCCCAGTCTCAGAGGAGGGTAAAATAGGGAGTTCTCACCTCTTTTATAACAATTTTCTTGTTTGAGAATCATCTCCAGCTGTGTTTTTGCCAAAATGTAAATTTCTCACTCTCACCTTTTTTCCTGCCAAAGAATGGCCACTTAACCAGGTGATAGTCCATTTGATTTTGTTGACACATGGCTCAGGCATCAGTTTGCCTTTTATCTCTAAGGAACTGGTTTGTGCCTGCTTCTCTAAACTTGGAATATGTCTCAGTAATGTTATACAGTAGAATCTTATAACTTTACATGCAACGTCACCACACATATTTTACCAGGACAGTAATAATAAGCACATGAGTTTTCAAATGATACCTCACTTTTTAACAAATTTATCAGTATCTTTTAAAAGTGGCAAACATAAAGGTACAGTCTCTGACAGAGTTTCATCTAAGTCACATAGCATTTCATCTGTTCTCTGAATGGCTGACTCCTACAAAGAATTTCCAAAATGGCCATAAAAACATTTTCAATGTGAATGTACATTCAAATACATTGTCACAAATATTTGCACCACTTTTGCCATGAACATGTCTGCTAACAAAAATTCAGTGAAAATTCAGAAAAGCAAATTAGAAGGATTAAATATTGTCAAAGTGAATTATTGGAGCCAAATGCTCAACTGGTGTAAATGTACTGATGTCAGTGGGATATGTCAATTTACCTCAGCTGATGTCCTTCTCCTTGATGCTTTTTTTTTTTTTGGCACGCGGGGAGGGAGATCAAGGGAAGAGAAACATTCACACATCTATTTAGTAAGAGGAGGTATATTGGAGAGTTGAATGGAACTGCAATTATATGCTGTGAAAGGAGACAAGAGTTCTATTTATGACCTCGCATTAAGATCTTTGTGCCTACTTCTATATTCACTGAGAGCAAAAGCTTTCTCAGCTTTTGAGCTTCAAGATCCCTTCAAGCACAAGTGGAAAATCAGCTTAGAAACTCAGATAGATAAGTACAATTGTTGTTCTTCCAAGGAAATAGAAAATGTAATATCTTTATTAGTGTTGTGGGAAAATAAAGGAGAGGAAACAGATATATTGAGAGAATACAAGGATTACCACAGTAATAAAAATGTTAAACTGTGTGACATCTTGTGGAAAGTCTACAGTTCAAGAGATTAACTGAATTTCTATATCATACAATACTTTTATTTGACTATACTAGCAAAGACCTTGATTCCCATTCAGATCATTAGTATTTAAAAAATAAATATATAAAATATATATTTGATTAGGTGTCAGGTTGTATTTCAGTTTAAAATATGATGCATCACCCTGATATTCTCTCCATTTTATAAGTATTTATTAATACTTCATTCTTTAAGACACTGGCACGCGTAAGATTTTCATTATTCATTCGTGTACTATAACATCCATCACAAAACCCACAGTTTCTCAAGGCTTTACTGTCATAGTGTTGCCACTGAAAAACATCAGAGTGTAGTCCAGATTCTCATCAAAATTTAACAGTATTCACAAAATTTTGGTTTTAAATAAATAAAAATTATTGAAAAAAGCAATGTAAGGTGGAAGATCTAATACATGCCAATGTGTACAAATATTCCATATTTTTTCTTTAAAATCCCCTACAAAAAAATGATTAGGGGGCTGGAGCACAAGATTTATGAGGAGAGGCTGAGGGAACTAGGCTTGTTTAGTCTGCAGAAGAGAAGAATGAGGGGAGATTTGATAGCAGCCTTTAACTACCTGAAAGGGGGTTCCAGGGAGGATGGAGCTAGGCTGTTCTCAGTGGTGGCAGATGAGAGAACAAAGAGCAACAGTTTCAAATTGCAGTGGGGGAAATTTAGGTTGGACATTAGGAAAATGTTTTTCACTAGGAGGGTGGTGAAGCACTGGAATGGGTTACCTAGAGAGGTGGTGGAATCTCCATCTTTAGAGATTTTTAAGCTGCAGCTTGACAAAACCCTTGCTGGGATTATTTAGCTGAGGTTAGTCCTGCTTTGAGCAGGGGGTTGGACTAGATGACCTCCTAAGGTCCCTTCCAACTCTGTGATTCTATGATTCTAATGTAAAACTGTGGAAATCACGCTGTAGGTACAAATGAAACTAACTCATTTCCCCTTTTTGTTACTTTCACTGCAAGGCAGGAAAAGAGATAATAAAGGTGTGGTTGTGATATAAACAACAACTTCTCCAAGAGAATTTGCTAATGGAACTGCTTTGTGAATAGCAAAACTCAACTATATATAATTCTCAACAAAAAGGGGTAGACATATGTCCACTGGCTGAATCTTACATACTGGATCAGTGGGGCTCAGATGCATTATGAGAATATCCTGGAGAAGGCAAGAGAGCTTATGTCTGTATCTATTGACTCTAGAAAAAAAGCACAGAAAAATAATGAAAAAAAGGCTATACATTGCAGAATAGACTTCTATTGCTACACTGCATTATTGTTCATTTTTTACTTCCAGTGGAAGAAAGAAGATTCTTTTAGTTCAGTTACTGTATGTAAAGGAAACGTGAGCTTGGGATATTATGAAAGAGTCTTGTTAAAAACATTATATATGATTTATTGGGCAAATATTATGTAGGCAGCAATGGGTAAACTTAGAGGGTAAACTTTCCTTCTCCAGAAAATTTAAGTCTTATACAGAGTCTGATTTCACTGTGATGCAGATGGACCAGATTCTCCACTGGCAGAAAGCAATGGAGCAACATTTATTTATGCTAGCTAAGGATTTGGATCTTTTAAAAATTATAAATTTATTTTGTAACTATTTGAGCGAGTTATGACTGAAAGTTTGTTTAAGAGTAGATTTCAGTTTAGAGGGGGATATCAACAATTGCACTAGGACAGCAAACAAATTCCAAGTGTAGAGGAGAGGCACTGTAGTAGGAAGGAAAACTAGGCAAGAAAGTACCACTAAGGTTTGTATAAAATTCGAGAACAATAAAAGGCAAGGCACATACCAGTGCTATCATGACAGATACAATAGGCCAATCCACTACCTGCTAGAATAAACCTGGTGGTAGAATGCCAGTCACATGGACACAGCAGTGCAGGTATACAGAAAAGTCTGCAGAGTGGGAAGGATGGACCAGGGAAGGGATGGGGCTAAGATATCCTCTCCTAGCGGAGTTCCTATGAAATTCTGGCCCTGAAAGAGGGCAATAGCAGAACCACTGGAATGAAGAGGTTACACAGATGAGTGATCCCCCTGATAATCAGTGAAAGGAGACAGAGAAAGACATAGCATGAGCTCAGATATTTCCAATTAGTGGCATTTTGTAAATGTTATATGTGAAACTGCAATGTGTGTCAGAGCTCAGCCGTGCGGGACTATTTTAACTCTCTGCTTTACTGTGAGAAAGACAGACTGTTGCAGTGACATTTGGGAATGACAGCTATGAGTGCCCAGGGGTATAAGCAGCTAGCAGGAGATGAGAACAAGCTGTATTGATTTCTGGATCTGTCTTCAGGTCTGAACCTGAAGAAGAGCTCTGTGTAAGCTCCAAAGCTTGTCTTTCTCACCAACAGAAGTTGGTCCAATAAAATATACTACCTCACCCACATTGTCTCTCTAACTACAAGGAGCATACAACCTTGCTGTAGTTTTAGTCTCTTGCATTCTGTACTGAGATCTCTCCTCTTATGTCTCACAAATAAGATAGATAAAAGGGCAATAACTAGTTTACTTCATTCTGATGCTGTGTCTTCCTTCTCTTTGTGTTTGTGTACTTTGTTTCATTCCTTTTTTTATTTATATGTATATCTCCAGCACTAATCACAGTATCCAAGCACCTTGCAAGATTAAATACACAATATAACTCTAGAATGTAGAACACTCCTTCCTTCCTTTTAAGCCAATTTCTTGCAGTGATTAAATGCCAAGGGGCTAAATTCTGCATGTAATTTACTTTGCTTCATTTGTTACTGTTTTACTACTCCCTCTTTTATTGTTTTCTTAATGGATTACTACGTGTACTTCCGTAACAAAAAATTTTGGCTATGGGCATAAATTCCCTGAATTTTTGGCACCTAGTTAATGGAAGTTTGCAAGCCTTCATGTAGAATGAGCATCTACTTCATTATAACATGCGTTAGCAATTGACCATCTCCAATAATAGTGCATAGTAACCATTTGTTTCATAGCAATAAAGTTGTTCTGCTTCTAAAGGTTTTTCAAGTTGCCACATTCTCAGCAGTACTCAAATGCAACTGTAAAAACACTGACAAGACAGCAGAATTACCTGTAATGTTGCATCACCAAATCATACCCTCTAAACACCCTAGAAGATTCTTAAAGGCATTCCCTTCCAAGAAAGTTGTCAAAAGATAGATATTCTTGAAAAGGTTCCAGCAGTCGCTCTGCTGTGCTGCAGTTTCCAGAATATTTATCTATCCACAGCAATTCTGAAAATTACCCTTACTTTCAGGAGCTTCTGAGCATAAAAGAGTTTCAGTTACCTGCAATCAAGATAACCCATTTAAAAAACAAAAACAAAGCAATAGTATGTTAGAGTAAAGCCTCCCCATTCCACAGCAACAGTGTCAGATCTATGTTGTAGAATACCACAGTACTACTAGTTTTGATAAATACAACTCCATACCCCTTATTGCATGCTAATGGATTTTCTTCTAGTAAAGAGATACTGAGATGTAGGTACACATACATGTGAAGAGAGACAAAATGGGGGATAAAAACCTTGTAGATATGCTTAAAATGGAGAAAATATGGAGCCAGATTCTTCCCTGCACTAGTGAGTCAGTGAAAAACTTTGATATAGAACTCAGGAGAAATGCCTTCCAATTATCTACTCTAAATAATAAACCATAGTATCCAAAATCCAACTGTTTAAAATGAATTTCTGTTCATAATTAATTCCCGTTCATAATATGATAGCTTCCTGAGGAAGCTACCACCTAGCTATAAGGTTAATATACAATTTACTGTAAACTTCAGTTGAAATTCTCAAAGTCAAAATAGAATTTTAGCCACACAACTCCCATTAAAAAGAAAGGGAGTTGTGTGGGTAAATCCCATAGTCAGCGCTGAAAAATCTCAGTCTTCATGAATATTTAATAAGATATTTCTTATAGCTGATAGATGCTTTATGAAATTAGCTTTATCTTCATGAAGATCATACAAGTATTATACTAAGTTTTTTCACAAAGTATCACGAAAACATTTGCATTAACTTCTCACAAGCCATTGTTTTACATATGAATAATGCTAGCAACATAATTAGAGTTTAGTTTTGTCTGATGATATATACTTTATCTTCATCAGGAATGGTTTAGTTATACTTACTCCTGCCTTGAGTGCAGGGGGCTAGTCTAGATGATCCATGGTGGTCCCTTCCAGTGCTATACTTCTATGATCTTTGTCTTCATATCAAAAGGATTCGCCAGCCACTACCTTAGTGTCTTATAAAAAGAAGATAAGTAGAATAAAAAAATACATATTTTAAAGTCAGTCATTTTAGTATATGTTTTAATTACATTTTAATCACTATTAACTTGATTACAATGTATAGGAACTAACATTAATTTTCAAAGGAAATGAAAATCTCCCAATAAAATACTTAAGCATAAAGCCAAAGACTGAGATGAAGCAATGAGTAAGGTGGATCATTTGCTTGCAGGATACATTATGCCCATTTGTTAACTTGTAAATGAACTGCCCAAAGATGTATGAAAGGTAGCTTTGCATCACTTGCACTTGTAGCAATACTTTCTCAGTCCACTGTTTTTCTTTAGAGGTAGAACTAAACATTTGTACTATATTTGTCAAAGTTTTCCTAAAGTAATTTTGTACTTGGATCCATAGTACTACTTTAGACTTGCATACTTCCTTTCATCCAAGGAACTAAAAATATTTTACAAGTATTAATTAATTTTACAACATGACTTGGAAGGTCTGCATGGTAATATTAAGATCCACTAGAAGAAAAACCTGGCTTATGATATTAATGGACTGGAAACAGTCATGTCTTAAGTTAGGTTGATGTTCTGTTATTTACCACCTCATTCAGTTCTGAAAACAATACTAACCAATCAAAACATATGCAAAATGAGTGCACCTTGATTATCTGAGTTCAGAAAATTATTCTTTACTCAAGAAGTGAATGATGCTTCTTGCACTTCCAGGCTTCAATTTCATTTGCTCATTAGATTAATTTAAAAGGGAAAAATTATACACTTTTGAAGTTTATGGTGTAGCACGGGGTCCGGTTCAGCCCCGCAGTTGTGGCCTTTCTTCAGGCCCCGGCTCGGAGGAAGGCCACTGCACCTTCCTACAAGGGGAATGTTAGCTTTGGCTATGAGTCTGGTGCCCCGGCCCCGAGGCAGGGCGGCCAGGCAAACAGTCTTTCACCCCAGCCCTCAGGCAGGGTGGGCGATCAAGCAGTCTATTGCCCCGGCCCTCAGGCAGGGCGGGCGAGCAAGCAGGGTCCTCGAGTCAGGAGAGCAGGGGACGGTACTCATTCTCTGGGTGTCAAGGATAAGGGGGAAGGGAGGGCGACGCAGGCCCACCCAACTCCACTGCATCCCAGCCCAGGGCCCTAGCAGTGGCAAAGGTGTTGCCACTAGGTTGGCAGGGCTCCCACCGCAACACGCCGACGGGGCTTGCCCCGGTCTCAGCCATGGCTATGGATGTCCCTCGGCCACTTCCTCCCCGTATCCCCAGGTACCTGTATCCATGGGATCCTCGGTGTCACTGGGGTAGACCGCCCACGGTAGACTCGCCAGTCCCTCTGCATCCACAGGCAGTAAGGCGGGGAGCTCCTCTGTGAGGGGCAGCTCCTCCAGGTCCCAGGGCTCGGGGGATGGCTCAGTCTCAGGCAGCTCCTCCAGGTCAGATCTGGCCTCAGGGGGGGATCTTCCAGCCCTCCGGCTCAGGGGACTCGGCCCAGTACTGGGGCCCTGTAAGCCTTGGCCAGTCTAGGAGGTCCGGGGGCCCTATCCAACCCTTTGCGGTTTGTCGCTTGGGCCGCTCCCAGGGTCTTTGCCCTGGGAGGCGCTCACTTTTGTCAGCGGCCTGGCCCGGTTCAGGCCTTGGCTGGAGCCAGCGGGGCTGCACGTCGGCCTCCGGTGGCAGCTTCTCTCCCTCTAAGCTTTGGGGCCTGCTTCTTATAGCCTCAGCCAAGGCTGAGGCTCCGCCCCTCTGGTGCTGTATTGGTTGGCCGGCAGGACCTATCCCTAGCCGGCCTCCCGGTTGCCGGGCAGACTGGGCAGCTGGCCCTTTTTCTGTCCATCCCTGCGGATGTGACCCTTCTTCGGGCCCCGGCTCAGAGGAAGACCACTGCACCTTCCTACAATGACTATAATGGAAAGATTGCCAGTGAAGACTTTCATAATATATTTAACAAAACATGCATTACTTTTCCATTTTATTATGAATACCAGTCTTGTATTGTTCAATGTATACTTTTCATGTCCATATGTCTTGATATTCACTTCAACAGATGTCAATATATTATAATTCATTTTACAGAAGCAATTAAGAGTTACGTAATTTACTCAGTGTCAAACAATAAGTGAATACATATGTTCTGACTTCCACCCCCTTGCACTTACCAGTAGAGACACAACCACTGAAATGTGTGAAGATTAGGGGACAAAAGGAGGACATTTCTAATAATAAGAATTTTTTGCCAGACAAAAATGAAGATGATTATTTTTCATGGGGAGGGGATGGGTTGATAAAACCTATAAGGTGAATACAATACAGTTTCTCAGCAGAGCATGCTGAAAATCATGTGCAGAGTTCTGTCAGATTCCTTTCTGTTTCTCCCCATAGAAATAATTCTTTGTTAGAACCACTCCACATTCCCCTATCAAACTACATTTTTCAAGAATAGCTGAATGGTGATAAAATCATCATACAGAAAGTAGCTATACACAGGTTACAATAAAAGTGTGAAAGGTGAAGAGGTTTTAAATGGTTCTAAAAAGTTCATGCAAGTTGTAGGTAACGCAGAGAAATAATGGCAGAATAAGGTTCCAATCCTGTCCTGATCTCCACATTGATGGATTCCAGAACCTGTATATAGCCCACACTGAAATCAGTGGCTTCAATGGCTGCCCCACATTGATGCAGAGGTACTCAAGTGCGGAGTTCATAGCAGGATAAGGATTTAAGTGAGCAAAGCTGCGGCAATATGCAGAACTGATTGCTTTGCACAAGACTAAAAAAATACTGCAAGAAGAAATTAACCAAAATAAGAATTCAGGGAAGACCTTACAGGGACAAACAAATGTTTCAAAGTAAAAAAAAAAAAATCATCACATAAGAGGGATGTTTTGGAGCTATTGCTACCCACCTACATTCTTCTCCTATCTGACTGGGGATGCTTTTAGAGAAAAATCTCTCACTTAAAAATACTATTTTAGGAGTCCCGCTTAAATGTAAACATGAAGGCAAGCAACTGAATACAGACAAAATGTACAAAAGCTTACATACTAATGCTGGAAGTCTAAATACTAAAATGGGTGAAGAAGAGTGCCTTGCATGGGATGAGGATTTTGATATAATAGTCACTGTGGAAACTTGGCAGCAGGAGGATAATCAATCAGACTCACTAATACCAGGGTAGAAAATATATTGGAATGACAGCGAGTTGTGCTGGTGTGGGAGTGGCACTATATGTGAAAGAAAGCAGAGAGTTGAAAAAGTAAAAAGCATCAATGAATCTAACTGTACCACAGAATCTCTGTGGATAGAAATTGCATTCTTGAATAATATAGTATTGTTAGTATAAAAGTAGGAATGTACTACCAACCATCTGACCAGGATGGTGACAATGATTGTGAAATGCTCAGGGAAATTAGAGAGACTATAAAAGGTAAACAAAAAACAAACAAAAAACCTCCCCCACCATTAATAATCGGGAATTTCAATTATCTTCATATTCACTGGGTGTGTGTCACCTCAGAACATGTTGCCAAGATAAAATGTCTAAACTCCATTATTGACTGCTTCTTGGAGCAGCTTATCCTGGAATCCAAGATGGGAGATACAATTCTTAATTTAGTCTTAAATGGAGCACATGATCTGGTCTAAGAGATTAATATTCCTGAACTGCTCGGTAGTAGCCACTGTACTGTAATTAAATTTAATATCCTTTTAGGAGGGAAATGACAAAGAAACCCACCAAAGTGGCATTTAACTTAAAAAAAGGGAATTACATAAAAATGAAGAATCAAGTTAAATGGAAATTAAAGGGAATAATCATAAGATTGAAATGACTGCAAACTGCATGTAGAATATTTAAAAACACCACAACAGAGGCTCAAACTAAATGTATACCCAAAATAAAAAAAAAAATAAAGTAAGAGAACCAAAAAAAATGCCATCATAGCTAAACAGCAGAGTAATAGAGGCAGTTAGAGGAAAAAGGGCATCCCTTAAAAAATTGGAAGGCAAACCCTAATGAAGAAAATAAAAGCAGCATAAACTCTTTAAAAGTATAATAAGGTAGGCCACAAGAATTTGAAGAGCAACTAGCTAAGGACACAAAAACTAACAGCAATTTTTTTTTTAAGTACATCAAAAGCAGGAAGCTTGCCAAACAGTCAGTAGGACCAAAGGACAATCGAGATGCTAAAGGAGCACTCAAGGAAGATAAGGCCATTGTGGAGAAGCTAAATTAAGTCTTCATGGCAAAGGATATGTGGGTGTGGGAGATCCCCATACCCAAGACATTATTTTTAGGTGACAAAACAAAGGAACTGTCCCAGACTTAGGTGTCAATAGAGAAGGTTTTGGATCAAATTGATAAATTAAACACTAAATAAGTCACCAGGACAAGATGGGATTCACCCAAGAGTTCTGAAGAAATTCAGATAAGAAACTGTAAAACTACTAACTGCAATATGTAACCTATTGCTTGAATCAACCTCTTATCTGGTCATATGTACCAGATGACTGGCAGATAGCTAATGTGATGCTGATTTTCAAACGAGGCACCAGAGGGGATCCTGGCAATTACAGGCTGGGAACAGTGAGGTGGCAAAATGTGTAGATGATAACTAATCTGGGTAATTTTGTAATTCCAGAGCAGATTGTGAAGAGTTACAAAAAAGGGATCTCACTAAACTGGGTCACAGGGTGACAAAATGGCACATGAAATTCAATGCTGGTAAATGCAAAGTAGTCCACATTGGAAATAATAATCCAATGATACGTACAAAGTCCTGGGATCCAAATTAACTGTTACTACTCCAGGAAGAGATCTTGGAATCATTGTGGATGGTTCTCTGAAAACATCTACTCAATGTGCAGCAGCCATCAAAAAAGTGAACAGACTGTTAGGAACTATTTGGAAAGGAACAGATAATAAGACAAAAATATCATAATGCCACTACATAAATTCACAGTATGCCCACATCTTGAATATTGCATGCAGTTTGGTCATGCCATCTCAAAAAAGATGTGTTAGAAATAGAAAAGGTACAAAGAAGAGCAACTGATTGAAGGTATGGAACAGTTTCCATATGATTCCATATGAGAACAGATTTAAAAGACTAGGACTGTTCATGTTAGAAAAGATACAAGTAAAGGGGTCATATGAAAGGGGTCTATAAAATCATGAATGGAGTGGAGAAAATAAATGGGGAAGTGTTTTACCTCTTTACATAACACAAGAACTAGGGATGACCCAATGAAACTAATAGGCAGCAGGTTTAAAACAAACAAAGGAAGTATTTCTTCACACAACACAGTGTCAACCTGTGGAACTCATTGCCAGAGGACATTGTGAAGGCCAAAAGTATAAATGGGTTCAAACAAGAATTAGATGAGTTCATGGAGGATAGGTCTATCAATAGCTATTAGCCAAAATGGTCAGCAACCACACGTGACCTTAAACATCCAAAGGCCAGATGGTGGGACTGGATCACTCAAAATTACCCAGTTCTGTTTATTCCCTCTGAAGCATCTGGCAGTGACCACTGTCAGAGACATGATATTGGGCTGGATGGACAATTGGTCTGACCCAGTGTGGCCATTCTTATGTTCCTATGATACACAATATATGATTTTGCTGTCTGTGTCTCACTCCTGCACGCTATCTGGAGCATGGACAGTGATGGGGACTAATGAAGAAAAAACTGAAAGATCCTCAGGACTCAGTTGGAGATGCAGAACACCTCCTTTCCATCAGAAAAAGAAACATAACTAATATATTTTTCATACAACTACTTTAAAATGTGAAAATACACTGCAGTGATAACTCATGCAAGTAAGGATTGTAGGAGAGGCACTCCCTTTGTACACTAATGGCTTATTATGTATGTGAAGGGAAAAACTGTGCTTGCCATATTTTAGATCATAAACTGCTAATTCACTTAGCACTAGCATCCAAGGCAAGCAGTAACATCTGATGTCTGAGGTGACCCACTAAGTGCTGAATTTTGCAAGTTAATGGCATACTACAAATGTTACACAACTTTTTATTCCATTATTCAGCCAACAGCAGTGAGAAAAATCAAGGTTTGGCATAACTACCTATATGCCCCAGTTTGAGAAGTACTCCCAATAACATTTAATGAGTCCCTATGAAAGGCATTGTAAAAATCATGTTCATGACTGTATATCCTTTTAATGGTTACCTAATAAGTGGTACAAACAATACAATACCAAAGATGATGGTAATATCTTATGCGTATACATATTTTTCATCCAGAAGAGTGCCTGTAAGTTGAAGGCATCCCCAAGAAGATCCAAACAAAGTTACACAGTTGTCTAAATGTCACTCCAGCTGGAGTTTGATTTATTAACAAAAAGATAGCTCCAAATTAATGCTATCTAAAACCCAACCTCAGCCTTCTTCTCAGGGTTGGCTTCTCCAGAGGCTCTTTGCCACAGTAGTAGAGCTGGATGGAAAAAGGTATTTCTGTTCCATGGGAAATTCCCACATTTTGAAGTTTTAGTTTGCAACCCAAATTGGAATGAAAAAACAAAACAAAAACCCCACAACATTTTTGTAGACCAGAAATTCCGGAAAAAAAAATGGAAACCTTATAATGACTTTGTCTACGTTTTTTGGTTTGTTAACGTCAGAACATTTTGTTTCAATAATTTTACAACAATATAAAATATTTTTGTATAATATTAAATATAATGTATTGTTAAAATTAATATTTTATAACATTATGAGAGTCAAAATTAAACAAGGAAGTCAAAAAATAATATTCCAATTCAATTTAAATTGTTCTGAAAAATTTCCATTGAAAAATGTCAACACATTCCCATGAAGCACTTCAGTTTTGATGGAACAGCATTTTCCAATGAAAAACTGTTCCATCAAAAATGTTCTTTTTAAAATCTGTGGAGTATAAAGAGACACACCTGGTGCAGTAATTAACCTGCTGCTCTCTGCAGTGTTACACCACCTGCTAATAAGGCAAGATAATAGGAGAATCCCGCTACTTTGACACAATCCCAAAGCAATGCACAGATAGTATGTACAATATTGTACGTAGTGATCTCTTTGGTGGCTAAAATTGCAGGCATTACTGAGGATTAATTTATATTACATTAGCACCCAGAGTCCCTAATCAGGATCAGAGCCCCATTGTGCTGGAAGCTGTACAAACACAGATGAAGAGAAAGCCTATGCACTGGAGAGTTTATGATTTAATTAGTATTGTTAATTGTCTTAGCAAAGAGGAAAATCCAAGAAAGAGCAAGGTGGATCCTAGGACTGCTTTTAAAGGACAAGTTAATGAGAAATATTCCAGTCTTGTCTGACATTGCCTTGTGGCTCCAGTAAATGAGGTGCTATTATTCATGGACATTTGTTGTCCTTTTAAATGAGCAAAAGCTCTTCTTTAACTATAATAGGTCTGCAATCTAAAGACATGAACGCTGAAACACTTCCAGGATAGACAACAGAGAGCAGTAAAAGTACAAAATATGGCTTATTGTTAGAGAAGTAGAGAGTTTAAAACTATAAAAGGATTAAAAGCAGGCCTTGTAACTCCAGTGTTTTCTATAACAAGTGTTTTCTTTAATTTTTCCTCAAGGACTCAGGAAAATATATAGAAAATTGAAAAGGATGGTGTCATGTTTAGGAAAACCTATGAACAGCAAAGGAAACTGGGACCCATAGTAGATTTACTGGGATAATTAGGGTTTGGAAACTCAAAGTTTGCCTTCTTTTTGACAGTTATTGACTGTTCAAATATGAGATATGCAACGGCGCTGCTGGTATATTTTAGTCAGCTTTACTAGACAGAATCTACTCCTTATTTTGGAATCTAGTAAAACTTGTATAAACTAAATAATTGAGCTAAACAGATTATTAGTCATTCAAAACTAAGCGAAGAGTTGATTATGAGGATGCATTGTTTGATTTAAGAGTGAGAGCTCATAGGTTTTTTTGTTTGTTTTTTTAACCTACTTTTGGATCGTATCATGCTTCTTCATCCCCCACCCAGCAGGAGGAGAAGCTGAGAAAGATGTACCAGAATGAAGACTGGCTGTTTGGGACAATATGTTCATGGATATATTTTAAATTTTTCAAGGATTCCTGAGTCAGGCTGGGGCGTCATCAAAAAAAATGCAAAGACATAAGTTCTGAAGAAAATGTATAAATAACTTGTGTAGGTTTGTACAATCTTCTGTAATGACAGATTTTTTTTCTAAAATGGTGTTTGGTGTTCTTTACAGCAGTGAGAGCTAATACTGACTGTATTTGTTTGTTTTTTAATTTCACTAGTTCCAATTTTTGCATGACTTAAGGGCATTCTTTACTTTTTTCAAAAAACATACTATTGGTATAAATTTGATTATTTCAATTAAATCTTTAATTAAATGTCTATGTAAGAACATATACCATGCATTTTAAGACATTAGATTGGGAATTCAGTCTCTTTTGCCTAGTCTTGGTTCCCTTGGAAGTACACCAGCTCTTTAAGACCATGCTTTCCTGGCTTTCTAGTTCAATTCCAGTTATCTGCAAATCCCTATGTCATTTTCCTGCCAGATTTGGTATCAGGACCCTACAGAGTCCAGTTCTTCTGCAGCTCACAGAGTGCATGAGAAGGGAATCCCACTTTGGGCTTTGCTCTTTCCCACAGCAGTCTCACCCAAGTCTTCCTGGGTTTCTAATCTTGCTGTCTGCGCAGCTTTCTGCCAGCCTGCTGCTGGTGCAGGATAGCTCTTGGCCTCTCTTACAGACACCTCTTCTGCCTGGGATGCAGCTTCTTATCCCAAGTCTTGTTGTTCAACCAATTAGCCACAGCTGGACAGGAAGCTACTCTGTCCCTTAACGGCTTAGAGGTTGTCTACACCAGAACTGTGAGCAAGACTCCCAGCCCAGGTAGGAAGACTTGTGCTAAAAATAGCATTGTGAATGTTGCAGCTCCCGCTCCCAAGCCCATTTGATCCTCTAGGTCTGAGCTCAAGCACAGCAGTCCATCTATGCATGACACACTGTGGGATCAGGCTCTATGGTAACATTGTCCTCATTGATACCATTATGGTTTGTCAAAGAATGGCATTTGTGTGTGTGTGTGTGTGTGTGTGTGCGCGCGCGTTTAGAATACATAGGGTGAAATCCTGGCCCTACTGAAGTCAATGAGCATTATGCCATTGACATCACTGGGCACAAAATTCACCCATAATCTTCCAAATGTTAAATCTGCCTAATGTACTAGGCTGATTAGTGTTTGTTTATCAACCTGCAGGATATATTCAGACCTGCTCAAGTGTGTGAGATTGTCTCATCCCCCAGTGGATGACCTACAAAAGAGGTGATCAGCTTTATTACTAATGATATTTAGTGTACATTTTCTTTTTGTTCAAGTAGTAGAGATCTGTGAGATTTCATTCCCTTTGCCTCTCATTACACAGTCAGAGAGCCTTAAAATCTTTGTAATTCCATTGGCCCTGCTCTGAAGTGAGATATTCATTGCATAGCATTGCGTTACCATATTTAAAAAAAAAAAAGATAGACTCACTTCCTGTGGGATAAGTGGAGTTTTAAGGCTCCAGGACTGCAGAGATTCACTTTTCACCATGCCCCCAGCCATGGTTTGGTTTGCTTATGTAAAGAATTATATCTTAACTTGATTTCATTTTTTTAATGTGAACTAATAAGATGTCAATATTGTGAATTTGGATGCTCAAAATTAAGATTTAATTACACCAAAGCCCATTTTTACATGCCTATCTTCTGTGCCAATTTAATTGTACAAATATTGCACGTTACTTGGTGAAATTTGGCCCCCTTTCAGCTTTTGAGGTAACTATGACACAATATTACAGTCTGTTGAATTGTGCATTATCTAATTCAATCATATCAAAAAAAACCCACCCTTGGGCAGAGACCAGACCTACATGAGTTTTCATTTCTGTAAGCAAGACAGTCTGGAAAGTTAGAGTAACCTGATAGAGGACTAGAATGGAAACTCACTAGCAAACTTAAATACATGGTGTCATAGGTGTGCAGCTATACATTTAGAATTGCCTAGATAGACTGTATCTTGCAAATGTAATTTCTCAGTTTTGGGAAGAAGCAGTATATGGAGTTGTACTGAAAAAGCAAAAAGTCCACCTCACCTTGACCCTCCAAACCCCTCTGTCCCACACACACACGTAATGCCTGCTGTCCTGACTGCCCCTGGGAATTTATTCAGGTAAATTTTAAAACTATCACCACCATTACCACAACCTACTGTCCTATCCCACGTACCTTCAAAATTGTGATTTCATTAATAATCTGAGTAATCTCCTATTTATGGTAGCAAATGTCTCCTGTACAGATAATGACTCAAGGTAAAACAAAGTGCACGCAAGCTCCTATCAGGCAGACCTTGGAAAGATGGACTTCAAAGGGATGATTGCTTTAGTAATTAGCTTCACCTTTGCTGCCAAAGTTTTGTTTGTTTTTTTCTTCAGTGCACAATGCTATTAAAATAATGGTTTAGAACATCAATAATATATTAAAAATAGCAGCTATAACATGACTGGACTAGTAGTGCAATAAACTCCATCATTCTTTGAACATTTACAACTATATATCTTACAGTTAATGATGTAGTGCAACTCCATCATGAAGAAATGATGGAAGGATTCAAAATTTGGAAGCAAGAGCCCATAAAAGTTTGAAACTGAATGCAAAAAAATTGCAGTGAATTCCTGAATATAAGCCTTACTGACTAGGAGTCCATGTTTTCCAGGAGGAGCAGCATAAAAGAGATATTTAGAGGCTGGGAATTGGTGTTCATTTCAAACATGGATCTCTGCTGCAAAATCTCACAGCACTCGAGTCAGATGGTCAGACACAAAACACAGTATGTTGTATATTACTTTATAGTATAACAGAGCAGATTATGAACTATCTACTTTTGTGGATGCACTGCCTTATCTGAAGGGAAAGCTGCTAGACATAAAAAGTATCTTTACCAAAACAGGAGATGGTAAAAGTACTGTTTGAGCATACTATATTGTTTACATTTGCATGCTTAAGGTACTGCTTCTAAACATTAGTGGACAGATTTTTAAAGGTGCTGAGCAGCTGCAACTCACAATGAATCAACTGATTTCTGCAGTTGCATAATACCTGTGAAAACACTAAATCTGATTTAAAGCTGATTTTTAGGCCAAATTTCAACATGGATAGCATGAATGACTACAAGATGTTTTAAGGTGAACACAATAATGCATGAGAAAAATATACTAATACAGCTTTCCATGAAGAAGAATAGTTGTCATGTTACTAGATGTCAATATTTGATGAGTGATAATCACCTATGTATAAAAATATATGTTCCATAATATTGGTTTTACCAGGATTCTACATCTGGGGCCAAATGAAATCAGTTATACCAGGGATGAATTTGGCCCATGCCGTTTAATAATTGGATTCTTTATTTCTTTTTCAGAAGCATGCTAGACACCTCACAGAAAAAATTAAAGAGGCAGTCCTATCCCTGGCGAACAGACAAACTAAGACCCTAATCCTGCAAAGACTAAAGATAAGCATGTGCGTAAAGTCATTGGTAATCCCATTGACTTTAACAGGACTACTTGTATGATTAAAATTAAGCCTGTGTATAGATGTTTGAAGGGTCAGGGCTTAACATTTCATGACAAGTATGGAACAAACTGACAAAAGGGGAAGGCACAAATAAGATTATGAAGCTTTTCATAAAGGTGTGCACACATCTTCATTATTTTCTTTTAAATTAACATTTCCTTCCTTCTCACTTCTCATTGGAGTGACAGCAGAGATTAATTTTAAAAGATGGATTTGAAGGAGGCAGTTTGTTCAGCCTGTTGGAGGGGAGTATTCCAAGCTCTGAAGAAGGCACAAAGAAATTTCTAAGAGGAGCTAACAAAAGGTGTGTTGAGGACCTTGAAATCTGGAACAAGAAGTCTAAACTTAATATACTGAGCACAGGGAAACCAGTGAATTGGCATGGTTGAAGCAATCGGCACAAAATATTGTTTGGGCATAAATCCATTGGATGGATCAGAGAGGGGGGATGGTGTAGTAGTATTGAGACAGAAGATGCTATATACTAGCCCATTGGCTGTTGGAAGGAAAAAAAAAAAGGAATAGCTTTTGCAGTGCTGTGGAGGAAGAAGCAACAGGACTTAGCCACAGACTAGATGTTAATAGAGAAAGGAATGGAGGAGTCAAAGGTGACTCCCAAACTATAGGCCTGTATGAGTGTGCTGATGATGGTGATACTAGGTATGAAGGAGAAAAAAAAAGTTTTAATGGATTTTCATGATGTCCCATAATTTCATTATTCCAGTCTATGCACAATTTTAGAAAGTTTATAGAATTTTAAAAAATTCAATAAGCTTCTTGAACTAAATACAATTTTTTTTTTTCAAAAAAATGAGAAATTCTTTAAGCCAATCAAATGTCCTCTCCCATTCTTATAGTGTGAATATTTTATTTCCTAAATCTTTTTTAAGAATTTGGAATGAAATATGACATTTCCTCAGATAGATTCCTTGGTTTATGATTGGACATAAGAGGTTCTGCCCATTTAAATATAAAAACCTCATCTTTTAACTTTCTCCACCATTAATTTTATTTTTTTAAGAACACTTTCTTTTGTCGTGTATAAAATCAATTGTTAGGGTAGTAATGTCTTCTTAGACTGCTTTCCTCAACTTATTTTGTACTCTTTCAAAATGTAGCTTATGTTGAGTGTTTCATGAAATACTGTATAAAGTATCTTCTAATGCTGGACAATGTACTCATTAACAATATGATAGGATCACCCTCTTGAATAAAATTTACTGTAAACCAGGAGCATAAAAATATGTCTTAGAAATTCCTTCCTCTAAATAAAAAAAAGACAAACGTACTTTTGAACAGTCATAAAAATCCAGCATTAGTGTAGTTGGGCCATTTAGAGCATCATTCAAAGCCCATGAAGTCAATAGGGGTCTTTCAATTGATTTCCACGGGCTTGGAATGAGGACTTTAATCCCACATTTAGTCTTTCACATTGGTTCTGGTGACTTCACTTCTACATTTCTAAAACAAATATAAAAGCTATTCTTATTTTGCACAAAGGATAAATGAATTGGTTCTTCTTAAACACTGAAATACAGGTTTGATTTTGTCAAGCTATAACAAAAAAAGAAAAATCATGCTTCATGTACGTGAGGTAAATCTGTAATAATGATAAATCTTTTTAAAATAATTATTTCCCAATATTCCAAAGGAAAGCAATGCATAAATGTAATTTTGGATCATACCAAAAAATGTGGCGATCTCTGCTTCACATGGGGCTCAGCAGGAGCTCTGACTCATATGACCTTATCTTTCAAGGTTGCATTTAAACACAAGATGTCACTGTGGACTGATTGAATAGAGATGATCAGCATTGCACCAGTTCAGGGAAAAATTTATTAAGTGAAGGATAATTGGGTTATGAAATCAAAACTACTGAAAATAGCAATGAGAGCAGGTAAAAGAAATTGGTTCAAAACATATTTTTAAAAAGGACACACTACAGGAAGTTTCCAGTAACTAGCTTGCTGAGATTCAAATAATGAGTTGTGAGTTCATTTTTTATTTCCTGGATGTTTAAGAATAGATTTGATAGCCCAGATGGTCTTGTACTGTCTCTTAATGTTAATCTGTATGTGTCATGTATTGATAAAAAGAGCCTTTAACTTCAAATGGAATTTGTTCATCACAAGAGATTCATCTAAAAGCTGTGCTGAAATAGAAAAATTAACTATTTGTATCCAACTTAGTGTCTCAAAAATATCACCTTACTGGTATTTTAATATGTTAAATAAATATCCTTCTGACTTCAAGTCAGTGTTCACAACCTAATGAAAACACCATGAAAATGTGTCATCAAAAATATGGAGAGGATTTTGTGCATTTTCATGCCACCACATCTAGAGTGTCTGAACTACTGTTCTTGTATTGCTAGTAGTAAGCTGGAATGGGCTGGAACACTATTTCAGCATTCCTGAGGGCTCATCAGTTTTTGTACAATGTAAGCTTTCATTTAAAAGATTATAAAAAAATTAGACTTTAATATTCTGAAGAAATCCTGTGAAATAATATAGCACTGCCTTTATCAGTCTCCAGAGAAATGGAAACAATGAGCACATTCACTTCTGTCCTGCCAGTAAATGCACCTAGACTTGAGGGCAAAGCAGCACAAGCTGCCTGCATCTCCTGCTCTGGTGGTAGTAATGGGGCCAAGAGGTGGCTAGTAGAGATGTATAAGAGGGCAGGTTAGACCCAGGAGGACATCACTCAGTCAGCCAGGTGATGATTCAGTGCCTCTCAAGTAAATCTCCAGCAACAGGATCCTATGAAGCTGTGGCCAGATATTAAAGCTGCCCTAGCTCAATCTCTGGGTAAGGTGACAGTTCTACCACCATCACCACCTCGTCCTCTAGAGGACTCTCTCTCCTTGTACTGCAGCTATCCCCCACAGATATAGGACAAAGTGTGAACTGTATACTGGGATTGGATAAAGGGAACAAAAGCAGTCACTTAGAGAAAGGGAAAAGGTGAGCAGAGGAGAATCTCCAATAGAAAAAGGAAGGGAAAGCTGAACATCAGGTAAGCATGAAAAGGAAAAAAGGAGCCACCAGGGGAAAGGGACATGGTAAATGGTCTACAAGTAAAATTCCACACACATACACCCCATTGCAATCCTTTTACTAGTTTTAATGGATGAACACATTAGGAAACTTCCTAAGAGGAAAATACCAAAAGAATGATCAATAAAACCAACAGCAAATTAGGTATGCAGTCATGACCAATCCAATTGACTAAAAAAAGTAGTTATGGGACTCACTCCATCTTATATAAAGCAATTAACTAACTTGTGCTGTAGGTAGATCACTGTTTGCAAATCTGGATATTGACATTGGCTGTTTGTTTTGTTTATGCAAATATCTCTAGAGACACTTCAGGATTTCCAATAATGTGCTATGCAGTACCAGTCCACTTTCTCTTCGAAAACATCGTTACCTCTAGTGTCTGCTTTGATCTCTTAATTGTCTTAAAACAAGCCAGGATCATCAGAAACATGCCACACATTTTGAAAATGTATACATTACGTTGATTCTGCTTATAGCATTAAATATATGAAGGAATATCAGTTTTCCTGGGGAGCAAAGCAGAGCAGAGCTGCCATTCAGAAGCTTGGTGGTTCACTGAGATTCAATAAGTAATAACATTGGGCTGCTTACATAAACTCCTAGCTGAATTATTTGAGACTAGTGGATCTAAAAAACTTTGATGGAAGTCTCACAAGTACAGGATTATTTGAGAGATTTTTTGATACCTCCCTATCTCTGGATGCACCAGTCATGTGCAAGAATAGCCTGTTTTATGGAGCCGGTGCTACTGACCTCCAGAGGATGTGGTACCATGAATAATAAACAGGGCAAGAGGTAGGAGAGCTATATTTACTATTTCAAACTTTCAAAAAGCAGATTAGATTGGAGTTTTGTAGACAGGTTTATGCCAGCAATTTTTGTGAGCCAAATCTTGTTTGATTCACTGATGTATGTAGTTCCACTGAAGTCATGTTATGAATAACCCAAGCAGGATTTGTCCCTTCAATTGTCCATCCATAATGGCAATATATTCTATTCAAACCATTTGTTTTTTACTAATATACAACAGACTTATGAAATATAGGAATAATCTAATTCAAGTAATAGTTAGAACCAATGTTAGACTAATAGCATCATAGGCTAATAATATTAATGCTTCATCTTCACAGCCATGACTCACCTACAGCACAGAGAAGCCAATGTAATTTACCTACTGCTTTATGGTGCCTACAAGAAGTCTATTGATTTGCTAAGCAAATTATAATAAAAAGTATTGTCTGATTGTAGTTTTAAGACATTAATCATGTTGTGGGAATGAGGAAGGAAATTCACATGAGCCCTGATTGCTCCTTCTTTATTTTTACTGAAGAATCAGGTCAAGACCCTGTTTTAAAATATGTTGCTTTTGCCCCAGAGAAGTGCTGCCAATATTTGAACAAGGGACTTGTACAAAAGCTTGCTTTTAGGCTGTGATAAACATCACGTTCCAGAGACGAGCGTGCTCAAAGACAGGAAGGGTGAGGGATAGAAAATCTGCTCTTTTATTTCTTCATTTAAACAAGAACACTTTCTATAACCCAAGAAAGAGGCATTACTCACTGGGAAAACAATCTTCTATTATGGACATTTGCTGGAAATATTTACATTTTATTCCTTAACAGAATACTTACTGCCAGACCCTCAGCTCATGTGAATCTCCAACAATTTCAACGCCATCTGACCCACAATTGAATATAGTTAGAATTGGTTCAAGCAAATCTGGGCCCCCTGCAAAACCATTTAGTTGGCTGCAAGACCTAAGGTTCAGTGTGTGATCATCTTGTCTACAAGCTAATCCTAACTCCCATGCCAGCTTGGATGAGGCCTGATATTTGTTTCCATTGCAGGGGTGAAACTAATGAATTTGTCCAGAATTGGTGTGTTTTCAGAGATTTAGGATATACAAGAGGGAGAGCTGCTGTGTGCCTCAGAGAGGGGTAAAATAAAAAGGGAGACTAACCAGCTGTCCAGGATCTCAGAAATATTTTTGAGCTACAGGCACAAGTCATCTCTGGCAGAGATGAGTTAGCGGTACATGGGGGTAGGGAAGCATGTCAGCTCTATCAACAAAGAAGTCATCACAAAACTGCCTTGAATTGGATAGAGGGATTTTATGTATTTTATCCCATGGAAGTCCTCTCCAGCACATCACTGCATTGCTATAGAACAATGGGTAGGACACTCCACGTCTCATAAATTGAATATATTTAGGACTTGATTTTTCTGTAACTGTTGCTCTTTTCAACATGTTTATTGTAAGTTTGACATGGTACAAAGCTCCCCCCTCTCTGGGTCACTTCTCTTAGTGTGACTCCTTTGTTTACAGCTTAAATGCTGTGAATTTTTAGGTCTCTAATGTATCTAACAAATAGAAAAGCTATGAAGAAAAGAATTATTAGATATTTAAGTGAGAAATTTTAGAATGTGATTTCCTACCTTTATCAGAACTGTACTCTCTCAGAAGCCTTTTCCACGAAAGCATTCAGTCAAGGTAACATCATTCTTAATCAATAATTATATCACAACAGCTGTAAATGGTGCGCAGAAAAATTGAATTAATGCTCTTTAGAAAAACAAAGAGGGTCAGAGATCTTTCCCCCCAACAAAGAAAGCACGTTTGATTAACTGACTTTAAAAGAAAAATTTGTTTTACAGCTTTCAGGCAAGAGATAACTGCAGCACTCAAGTCTGACTGCAGTTTTGTAGTTGTAGGTTTTCTGAAGAGAAAACTGAGAAGGAAACTGCACGTAATATTTGGAAAGTAAACATGTCTATGTTTCTGTCAAAGTATCCTTTCAGTAAAAGGAATTGACAGTCCAGATATTTTAGCAGTCACTGGATATTCCCTTTTAAAAGAATATAGCCTACTGACATCTCCCAATGAGTAATTATAATATGTCAGTTGCTATACTTACCTTAACTTGCCCTTCAAGTTCTAAACTTTATTGGCAATATTATACAAAGAAAAAAAAAATAAAAATGAAAGGACTCTGACAGTGTCATAAAGGTTAAGCTTCATGGAAGAAAAAACCCAAAAGGGATGGATTCTCATTTGGTGTAAATCAATAGAGCTACCCTAACTAATACCATCAGAGGAGCTGGCCCAATATAGAGCAATAAACACTACTATGGGCAAGTCTACACTTAGAATGATCAAATTCTACCTTTTAAAACTGCAAAGTTCAAACACATAAAGACCAGAGATTCCCCCTCTCCCTCCCGGTGAAAGACATGAGGCCCAGCTGAATCTGGGTTCAGGTTCAAGTTCAAAGTCGGTAGCATCACTACCCTTAAATTTCAGGACTGCTTGGATCCAGCGTAAAGACTCATCTCAACAGAGGACTAAACAACTTGGTGACTCAGATAGCAACACACATTCCTAACTTATAATATGGCCTTAACTCTTCATACGATGGCTGCAAGTTTCTATGGGCCATTATATATGAGCAGCTCCACTTTACCTTTTACTGTATAACTCCTTGTGACAGGGTACACTCACCACTAGGGTGCCTCCTCCTAGCTGCTCTGGAGATTAGCTCCTTCCAGATCAAACCCCACCTCTGTCATTTGTTCATGCACCCTGCCACCTCTCTCTCTGCTACTCAGGCTGCCCACTCTTTATGGCAGACCCTTCCAGCCAGATCACTGTATGTTTTCCTCTTCTAGGGGTTTATCAAAGTCTCTCCATCCAAAATAGCAAACTTCTCCTTTTGTACCAAGACTGTGCCACTGTCCCAGTGACTGGGTAGGTGAGCTTAGACCCACCCACCCACTATTTTGGGTTCCAGTCCAACCACCCTCTAATCAGCAGCCAAGGTCTTCAACATCCCATCTTGCTGCTGTTTCTCTGAGCCTTTTCCTACTCCGCCTCTCTGAAGCTTTCATTTCACCATCCTTCTGGATAAACCCTTCCTTCAAGGTCTGGATCCCACTCTCCGCCTGGGTTTCCTTCCTTCCCTCTCTAACATCCAGAGAAGAGCTACAGGGTCCCTCATGCAGGTCTCTTCTGCTGCCAGCTTCCTGCCTTTATACTAGCCCCATGTGTTCCTTTCTCTGCTGGGCTCACCATCATTCAGGGGTTACTTAGGCTACCTAATTCCCCTCAGCTGTGGTCTATCCAGGTAACTAGTCCCTTTTCAACCTCCTTAACCCCTTCTAGGCTAGTGAGGGGTGAATGCCCACCACACTCCTTATTAATGTTGCCTTTCGTATTCTCTTAAGTGCAGCACATATTCACTTAACAACCTTATAAATAGCTATATACAGCTGTACATTTTGAAAAGAGCTTCGTTAGGTTCAAATCATGTGATTTAATTGATGTTAATAGAATTCCATTGCTAAAATCCCACACAATTGTTAGGGCTGTTTTACACTACAAAGTTAGGTCTTCTTAACGACAACGTTCAGAACTGTGAAAAACGTCATGCCCTGTGCAATGTAATAAAACCAACCAAAGCCCTCGTGTAGACACCCCTAAGTCAGCAAAAGAATTCTTCCTTCAACCTAGTTACAGCCTCTCAAAAAGGTAGATTTACTACAACGAAGGAAGAACCCTTCCCACTGGTGTAGTAAGTGTCTGCTGTAGTGTTTCTAGTACATCCATACCCTTAATCTATGTTCCCATAAATATATAAACAGTACACTCTCCTAGGTGCATATACTGCAGACACAGAACTGTTTCCATATATCTCAAATTTTCACTAAAAGTAGGCTAGCAGTACATCTAGTCATATAGATGCTTCAAATGTAATTCACCTTTTTTTCCCCTCATGTAATCCACTCTGGAGTTTCCCAGTCACCACACACATCTACATGATGTACATGGTTTTTGTGTGCTCTTAAACTGCTATTTCTTACATTAACATGGAACAAAGTTCACCTTTTAAAAAAATATATACAGAAATAAAGATACATAATTAGGTTAGAAAGCAGCATAGAGTATCTTTCAGGCAGCATTAAAAATAAAGTTATTATTTATTTCCTGAGTGAGCACAGCTGACCAATTCTTTAAATTGCTTCAAGATCTGCTAGTGCTTATAGTAGGATCCAATAACTTGATTATTCTGGAGAGGTTTTTATTATTATTTTATAAAGGGTTGTTGGGATTTCCAAACTGCTCTCCCTCTTTTTTGGGGGGGGAGGGGCATTGTATCATATAGTTTTTATTGGTTTAGAAAGTCACAACAATTTCTTCCGTCTCCAGTGTTTAAAACTTGGAAAACAATACTGGCACTGCAAAAAGAGCAGCAGACTGGAACAGCTGGGTCCAAGACTCTAATTTCAGGGAAGGGTCTAGGGAAAAGGGAAGCTCTATCAGAGATTAGAAAAAAGTGGGACTTGCTTAGGGGATACATGAGGGAGTTTCTGTCAATATTTATCTCTTAGGTCAACATATCTTGAAGTTTGCCTCAGTAAAGTCAATATCTGCTAAATAATTTAAGTATCAGTGCTCATTTGGGCCATATCCCTTCCCCTGCTTTAAGGATTTAATGCAGAGCTATTTCAGTACTTCAGATTTCAAACCTGATGATCACTGATGGAATTTACAACAGACTTCACACCACATACTAGCTTGTGAAGTTTTCTATTTCCCCATTGAGAGCTGTCTGTCTGTCTAGGTATTTATACCTTATTCATCTCCACAGTATCTGAGTCAGTTGAGCAACCAGATCAATTCTCAGGCGAGTTTCCAAATGAGATCAGAACACAAGCTTTCCCACCAATGTTTTGCTCTTGTTCATAATGAGTAACAGGATATCTTGCTATATTCTATCTGGGTAGAAAATGAGAGAAAGGAAGCCACTCAATGGTAGCAGTAAATTATCATCTAATATTAGAGTGGTACAATCCGCAATTGGATTATTACATTATATTAAATCTTTAACCCAATAGAAGAGGCAGAGGCATATGCAGAAATTGCAGTAGTTACGCCAAAAATAGAGGTAGAAGGGTTGGCAGTGATATTGATAACTTCACTAATATATTTAATACAAAACATTTTAAAATGGAAACTACATGGCTGATATATCATTTCGTCCATCTGCTGTATGTTATGTTGTAAGGAAACCTAAACTAACTGGCATTAAAGAAAAGAGACTGTGTCACACTAGTGTTTAGAAAACACATCTGGCTCACCCTTGCTGTAACAAATATTATTATTATTATTAATAATAATTATTTGCATTATTGTAGCACCTAGAAACCCTAATCATGGAATGGCCATGCATTATGTTCAGGTTTCAACAGAAATATCAATTGACCTACCCAACCAACACATACCACGTTTGCTATCTCCCCACTGTTAGCTTATTCCCTGAAGGCTTTGCCACCTGCTCCTATAAACAAGAAAATGAATTTCACCTTTAACCTTCACCTCTCTTTATTTCTTTGCATAATGTCAAAAGAAACCAGTATCTGTTATGTTAAGTCAAGGAATGCTTTGTCTGCCAATTTAGATTTAAAAAGTGTGTGCTTTCTTTTAGCCTTAGCACATTTTATTATACTTGCAAACATCTCCATACATGTTTAGCTGCAACAATAGAAAAACATAAGCAAATATACATATGAAAGGCCTGACTAGCTCAAGCCGCCTATAGTTCAATCCAGAATTTAATATACTCAGTGTTTTCAAATTTTGTTTAGCCATGTCAAGTTTATTAATACCTTCCTAATCATTTTCTACTTTCCTACCAGTGAGTCCTGCCAAAATCATTCTTTGAATGACTGTAAAATAATTTGAGAAGCAGTGATTCTTTTTTCCCAGATAATTTTCAGCCTACATATTGAAAAGCCTAGTGAGAACAATAGTTGCTTGCAGCTTATGGTTTGTGTTCCAGACTCCTCTCATCAGTCATGCTTTAAATCTCTTTCAAAATCATACAAGTTTTTTTATCAGATTAACTATAAAACCTAAAAAGTTTTTAACAAACTTAAATAGTATTTAAAGAGATAAATAACTTTATTATCGGGCCATGATGATCTTTGTCTCCTTCTAACTTTGCTTTTTTCAGCTTCCTTTATGTTTCTCTCCAAAACAGTTTTCAAAATTGCTTGAAACAGTAAATACCTCCAATAACATTTAGTTATTTAGAGTACTTGGTGTGTTGCAATTAATGCTAAAGAAACAGAATCATTGCAAGGGTAACGCTGACAGACTCCAGTTGTTGGTGGATGGGATCACTCCTGGGACCTCTAAAGCTTAGTGTATGAGTCGCTACTGCATGAGCTAAATGTCATGGGGCTGTTCACTAAAGCTGTAGCAGACTCATCAATCTTTAGCTGGTTTAAGTGCCACAAGAGGGGGACAGAGCACCACATCAAGTAGGCGTTGGTTACACAAATATCTGTTAGAACAACCAGAAAAAACATGTGAATAAGCAAATCTATTTCAGACATTACATTTTGCGAAATTTTCAACTTCAAAGTTAAAATTACTTGTACACAGTTTTCCCCCCACATTTGAGTTGCTTCTGTGAAAACATAGTGTAAATTACAAAATTTTTTACATCCATTAAATGTTCATCAATGCTGGAGGCATTTTTTTCTAAATCTGAACTGTGCCATTGAGAGACCAAATAGCAGCCCACACCAAGAAGTGCAACAGGCAGAATAAGGATGTGGTGTAGGCTGGAATCATCTACGAACAGACTGCAATAAATCATTGAACCTCAGGGGCTGTGTTTTTACATTAGCAATCTCCGTGTGTGATGCCAACCTGGAGATATTACACTAAGAGTAGGTGCAATTCTCACCTCATATAGATGTACCCATGCTAACTGTACTCAAGCTAGCACCTACAGATAGCAGCATGCCTGTGGTAGCATGGGTGGCACCTCAGTCAGAGTGGCCAGCTCAAATGGCTGCCCATGCCACCATGGACATGCTGCTATTTTTAGGCCGTAGCTTAAGCAGAGCTATCATGGGCATGTCTATGTGAGCTGGGAATCCCACCTCCCAGCTCAAATGTAAAAGTACCCTAACTGACATTATTTATTAAAAAAAAAAGTTGAAGCAAATTTTGCAGTACATTTCAGTCTTCATGCTGGAATAATTTGGACTGGTCAGATGGTATTTGTATTGTTTCTCTGGCTAGTCCATGTCATATGCCCAAGACTACTGTCACGCTGGCTGGATTGGGGGGGGAGGGGCATTTATTGTATTGTTTGACATCAATATGTCAAAATCATAATTCATATGAGATATGCCATGTCAGTTACTGTTAGAAAGGCTATAACGTGTTAAGTAAGATGATAATGTTTATGTGTTATACGTGTAATGGAAGTTATGGATATGGTTGATATATCTGTATTTCAAATTGTGCTGTGTCTGGGACACACCCCAGACAGAATGGCTGCAGCCATAGCCTGCTTAATGGCCCATTAAGAAATTCACAGGTACACGGGACCCAGGGGGAGAAGCCAGGGATATACCTGATGAGTCACCAGGACTTACTCATGTGACTCTGCAAAATTCCACAAGCAGCATGGCACAGACCAAAGGACATAAAAGGCAGCTGCCCGGGATCCATTTTCTCTTCAGTCACCAGTCTGTCTTTCAGTCATCACCTATTTCTGGATCAACTCATCTACTGAAGCTGTGAAACAAAGGACTGAGACCCATCCAGGTACTGGATGTATACCAGAGGGACTATACAAGCCTGCAAACTTCACAATTCTTCTAGAAACCTTATATATGCATTGACTTTCAAATCATTTGTATTTATCTGATTGTTTTAATCCTTTAACATTTCTCTCATAGTTTGTTTCTTTTTATAATAAACCTTTAGTTTTATTTACTAAAGGATTGGCTGGCAGTGTGGTATTTGGGTAAGATCTAAACTTATATTGATCTGGTACTGTGGCTGACCCTCTGGGATCAGGATAAACCTTTTTGGTAAGGAGCATAGAGTTTAAATAACTGGTCTCTTTACTGGACCTAGTGGCTGATTGCAAGCCAGAGACTGAAATGCAGTAAAGGGGGCGGTGTATATTTTTATTTTCGCTTCTTGATAACCAGCGTGGGGAATCAGAAGCATTGTTTGTGGCTGGTTGGGAAGTCTGACTTCAGTGTCACCCACCAGTGCTGGGAGAATCTGCTCTCCTTTTGCAGCCTGCCTTGACCTTGGCATTTTCAGGTGGCTACCCTAGGCACGGAGAGGTAACAACTACCAGCAGAGACAATTGAACTATTTCTCAGAGGAAGAAGCTATAGACTATGCTGTTTCTGAATTAATCCGGGGGGGAAAATGCCTGAATATTGAAGGTTGAGCTTCTTTCGGCTACTATTCTCGAATTCCCACAGCTAAAAAACTAATTATTTTTTCCAGTGTTTGAGATCCTAATTAACTCTCACATTATTAATAATAATTATACTATTTCCCAAGGGAACAGAGTCCACCGAGAGATATAGTGAATGGATAAATCAATGCCTAGGCTGTAGGCTGAGCTGAATATCAGGGAAATAGCCGAAAAGAATAAGTGCAGGCCTCAGTAAATAAGAGACTAAATGCAGGCCTAACATAAACAAGCACAATTCATCTGAAGTCTATGGGTTTCCTTGAGAGTTCAAGTGGGCTTAGAATCCATAAGCCTCTGATGCAACACAACTGAACTACAATCTTTCTCAGCAGAGAGTGTGCTTTTGTAAACCAATTTAATACTGAAATACAATAATGTATTGCTATTACACAAACACTTTTTGTAAAAGTGAAAATTTGGCCATGTGAAATTGTCCCAAAAGAACTATGTATAGCTGTATGGTTTATGTTTACATTCTGTATACACTCCCTGAATATTCACTTATGTTTTCTTCCATGTGAGATTTTCAAATTTTTCACTGCAAGTTTCAAAATTTTGGAAATTTTCATTCGACTATCCAATGGTAGTGAAATGGCAAAGAACAAGCAGCAGCTGGAGCAGATAAATGGAACAGGAGTTCAGTGACAGGGGCTTCTTTATTTGAATGGGGCACCCGCCCATTTGTTAAGGGAAAGTAGAGGGCAGGAGTGGAGGAAGGGGGAAGGAAGTTGGAAGGAATTTTAAAACACATCTCACTCACGTCTCACATTACAATTTACCTGCTAAACTAGGGATGCAAAACTTTGGACACTATAGATAATTGAAAGCAGGTTTTCAGAACTTATGAAATTTTACACTAAGGAGCGTGAGAGTATAGCAGGTAAATATACAAAAATGGTACAATATTCTTTGGTAGATTAATTTATAATATTTTTAAATTGTTTATCTTCAATCATTTAATAAGTGCAATAGCACGCTTCAGGGCATGCATTCATCATTTGATATCAACAGACACCTTGGGTGTGTAATTGCTTTTAGACACTGTCTCATGCACAAGTACTTGTTAAAGTCACTTTACTGCAAACACAACTTTGTGTTCTTGTCTAGTTCCGTTGGTTCTTCATGAAGGCTGCTAGATCTTGTGGAACAGTAACATCTATAATGTTGATAATTAGCTTGTCTTACATGACAATAGTTTTGGAAGAACCAGTGGTGCAATCATTAGCAATTCATTGTTTGGAAGGAATGTTAATGCGACTGTTGCCTGTCTGCTCTTAGAATAAATATGACAATCAGCAGTTATGTACCTCTCTGGAGCCAGTATAGCTAGAAATAAGGTGTCTGACTGATTTTGTTGCC
Organism: Emydura macquarii macquarii; assembly: GCF_026122565.2. NCBI lineage: Eukaryota > Metazoa > Chordata > Testudines > Chelidae > Emydura > Emydura macquarii. The sequence continues at coordinate 16,072,713 of NW_027131527.1, read as the reverse complement.
TGATTCAATATCACTGGATGACAGTGCCTCCACTGATGTATCTTCACTTACAGATTTACTGCAGCAACTAATCATGTGTGTGAATGATTTTACTTTCAGCTACTAATGACTTCTTTAAATAAAGGTGTTAAGATATATCCTCAACATCCTGACTACAGCACAAAATATCCCCTCTGTATATATAAGTGGAGGGGAACAACAAGCAGCAGGTCCAGGCATGGTCCCCTAATCCACAGAATCTCCTCTCTGAGAAAAAGAGCAATGGGTGGGGAAGGGATGGGCCAGGAACTGAAAAGAGGCAGACCAGAGGGATGAACATTCTCCACAGCATCCTTTTCCCCTTAACCTGGAGAGAATTCTTAATGCTCCCAAAGAAAAGATTAGTTGGGGGAGGGGAGAACAAAACACTACTGAGGAGTCACGGCCAATTTCACTAGTGAGGATCCAGCCCATGAGAATTCCACATTACTCAGGCTATTTCCTTAGAATGGAATAGAAAATGGAGTCATGTATGACTTGGCCCAGTGTATAAGGAATTTCCATGCTTGAATATAGAACTATCAGATGTTGCAACTCCATGATTCTACTGTGGTTATCTTTGTCTTCCCTCCTCCATTCCCTTCCAGTTGTTAGTTTTAGTCTTTGTGTTTTGGGTATACTGAGACTAAGATCTTTGAGATAGGGACTGTGTCTTTCAGTTGTGCAGTGAGGCATCTAGTACATGTTGGGGCATTAGAAAAAAATAATAAAAATAGTGTGCTGCAATTACAAGATATGGGCACTTATCAGAAACATAGCAAGGCATGAGAATGGAGAGACAAGATCTCCCACATCTGGTGTGCTGAACTTTCATAAGAAGCACATTTTGAAGTGTGTCAAGTTCCCATATAAAGGACAGCTGTTTTAAAAATTAAAATGATAGACCCAAACAAAGATGGTCAATTTTTCTTTTAAAAATGAGCAATTGTGTTTTATAAGACAGCCCATTTATTAAAATGAAATAACCATATATAATTCATTTAAAGTAAATTTTAGAAACATTGCAGTCATAATCCTCACATCCAGCTTCTGATAGGAGAATTCTTCCAAATAACTATGGATCAGACTGAACTCATAATAAAAGCAAAAGCCAACAATTTTTAAAAACATTTTAAACAAAAGTGAATTTTATTTATTTACAGCAAAATTCAGCTATGAATACAAAAAATGTTTAAGCTTGTTTTTCCTTTTTTTTAGAAAAGCATTTTTAATTGGTTGGCACTAATAGCTTTGCAATCTGTAGAAATGAGTATGCTGTCTCTGTTCTGATCTTGAATATAAATTTTTCAAAATGACAGTGTTTTTAAATATTTTTGCTTCCTTATGTCATGCTCAGTTTGAGTGTAAAAAATTATGGCTTTTTTTCCTCTCTTTTGATTCTTCAGTTTCTTTGACATTTCCTTTTTTTCTTTTGTTTTAAATCAGATCAATTGAAAACCTTACAGTATTATTTAACTTTGCTCTGATTGGTGGTTCCCAGTTTTAATCTCACCAGATAGGTGATGGAGAACAGATGCATGATTTTCATGAAGGAACAAAGTTCGAGCGTGTTCAGATTTCTTGTTTTGGTGCCTGAGTTTTCATAGATTTTATGGCCAAAAGAGACTATTAGATCATCTACTCTGACCTCCTATATAACACAGGCCATAGAATTTCCCTTAGCAGACACTGCATTGAGCCCACTAACTTATGTTTGAAGAAAGCATATATTCCAGAAAGGTATCCACTCTTGATTTGTTTGTACCAGCACTTAATAATCCTTGCTGTCAAAAATGTGTGCCTCATTTCTGCTTTGATTCTGACTGGCTTTAATTTCCAGCCACTGGTTTTTGTTAGGTCTTTCTGCACCAGACTGAAGATTCCTTTTGTACCTGGTATTTCCTTCCTATGAAGATACTTCACATACTCAAGTCACCTCTCAGTTTCAAGCTGTGAAAGCAGAAGGGGATCTGGCTCTAGGTCAAAATTGTGTGAGCATGTGCACGTGCGCACACATACCACTTCAGTTTAAAGGCTCCTGAGTGGAGATGATCAAAAACCAGAATTGCCACCCTACAGAAAATAGAGACTTTCAATTAAATTTTGTCCCAAATTAGGATGAAATGTAAAAATCTCAGAATTGTTCACAAAATGAATTATTTTAAATGCTTCATTTCAACGAAGTCTAAATATGTTGTTTCAACTATTTTAATTATTATATTATAATTTATAATACAATACCATACAAGTTGAAATCATAGCTGAAACAAAATGTTGACTTGATTGACACATAACATTGATAATTTCCCATTGAATATTTTCGTAACATCAATATTTTGCTGTTGAAATGTTTCAATTTCATTGAAGCTGCAGTTTCCAATGGAAAATTGTCCACCTCTGCTAATGAGTTCTCTGATCTCATATCAATTCACGCTGGAAGTAGAGCTGTAACAAACTCTTATTATAAAAACCAAAAACCATGCAAAATCAAATTTGGGCCAACTTTACATACTATGACAGTTTAGAGTTTCAAATAGAGAGTATATGAAATTTGGTGCTTCAGTCGGGTACACCATTCCCCACACTTCTTGCTCTCACTCCTGTGGTTAAAAGAGAGGGAAAGGGCAGAACAACACTAGAATTTGTTTTTATAGCAGGCTTCCCTCTCCCTCCCCCCCCTGCCCCCAGCCTCCCACTCACAGCAGTTTTTGAATGGCCATTTCAACTGAGTTTTGCTTTGAATTAAATCTCCCAATACAAAATCAACTCCAGGAGTTCAGGCCTCTGCAAACCAAAACCGAAGAAAAGGGCCCTTTACAAGGTGAAGTCGTCAAACTTCATCCCAGCTTTAGCTGGAACCTTTCCCATCCTAGATTCGTTTTCAACCTCTTTTATTCAGCCACTCTAGTACAAATCCTAATTTGTAACTTCCTCACCTCTGGAGCTGAGCACACTGGTATTTAGCTTGATGCTTTTTTCAATGCTTTTCTCGCTCACCTGACATCTTTACAAAAGCTCTCATCTAATTCATAGAAAAACTTCTAAATTCTGTCAGTCATTTTTGCTGTTTTTGTCTTAGTTACTGCAGATACAAAAGACTATTTCCACCTCCTCCAATTTCTGTTAGACTAGCATAGACTATTCACTGCCTGATTTATTGTATTCAGTATACAGGTTAATAGCTTACTGTTTTTCTGATCCAAATTTTTTTTTATTTACTTTGCAATTAATCATCCCAGGTACATAATGTAGTTGAAAATTAACATGCTGATTGAAAGCTTTTCTGCAGTTCTTAGAATTTAGATGACATTTTCTGCTATTTTCTTTTCTTATTTATAGTATACTGTAACCTTTTACTTTTCAACAATTTGTTAGAATTTCCCCAGCTACTAAATTTCCTTGTCATCTCTCAGACTGTCAGCCAAATAGTGATGAGGAAATTGAAAAATAAACTTTTTAAATAACCCTAAATTATAGGAATTTTCAAAAGGGATTCTTCAAAACTGCAGTTACAGATCCAGTACTGCCAACACCAATCATTCAAATATCATGAATCAGGGCCCACCTACAAATCACTACATTACTTTGCCATAAAATTATAATTCAAGTAAGTTTGAAGTTCTTTTCATTTGCCTTCTGGTTTCTGGGTTTTTAGGGTACATTCACCCCATGTTTTCAAGATTATTTCTGCAATAACGGAGACCAGAATTTTTTTCAAACGGAAAGATGAGGTTCTTTTGCAGTCTGTTGCTTACAGCACCCAGAGCTTTAAGATAAACATCAAATATTGCAAGACTTAACTGTGAGATAAAAATCACAAGAATTATCATCCTCCACCAGTATTTGTATTCCCTTAAAAACTTCTATTACCAGTCTGGAAGTGGTGAAGCTAAGATGTAAAGTGATCATGATTCAGATATGAGAAGCAGTGTGGTGTGGTAGGTAGGTCATTGACTGAGGAATCAGGGGACATGAGTGCTATTCCCAGCTCTCCCACTGACCTGCTGTATAACTTTGAGCAAGTCTCTTCACCTCACTGCCTGTTTCCCCTTTCACTCTTTGTGTATTTACATTATAATTCTTCAAGGCAGGAACTGTCTCTTACTGTATTTGTACAGCACCTAGAAAAATGTGGCCCTAGTCTTGCTTGGAGTTGCCAATTTCACCATGTCATAAAGAATAAGCCTATTTTCACACCATCAGCCACATCTAGGGACACATCCTGTCATTAGGAGTGAGAGGCAGCAGGGCTGGTATAGTTCCATGACACAGTGGGGAATGGGATGCACACAACCCCCATGAAAGAGATGTGCACCTTCTACACACTGAACTGCATGCTACACAGAGCTGCTCCCAACTCTGACAGGTGTGTGCACGCACACACATGTGTTTTTAAATTATCTGTCAGCAACACAGACTCTACTTTGCTCAGGGATTTCCAAAATAGCTGTGGGAGAGTGGGATGAAATCCCCCTCCCCCTCCCCCCCCCCCTTCAGGCCACCAAGCAATCACAGAACCACTCCATGGTCCCTAGTATGCTTTCACAGCAGTTCTGAATCACTCAGACTGTCTGTCTGCTAAGGCACCACTATTCCATTGGAGTGGCACTGTCAGGAAATCCTGAGTGCATGGCTGCCCCCAGGAGCTCCTTTAAATGTAGGTAGGGGACGTGTGGGATGTCACACCTCAGTTACATGCACCCAAAAGAGATAAGGCAATATTGCCTGCCTTCCCTCCAGATTTCCACCAGGTTGAGGCAGCTTTAATTACCACCAAAGGCTCCATAGCAGCCCTAGTGACAGATGCTGCTGTGGGAATGTGCTCATCAACACAACCTCGGTTCCCACAGCCATTCTTCCTAGCCTGTGGAGACAGACACGTTTCAATTTCTGCTGTCACAACTTTCCCCCTGAATCACTTTCTGCCTTGTTATCCTGATGGGGGTTTCAGCTCAAAGGGACATCAAAATCCAGATTGAATCTGGCCCACACAACAGAATTTTCTTCCAGAAACAACAGTGACCAGAAGAAGACCTATGCCCATTTGCTAGAAGACAAATAACTTTCTCTCAGGACAAATTGTAAAAGGCCATTAGCCACTCTTCTGAATTTCAAGCCAGAAATACACAAGGCCATATTGTGTCTGGCTCAAAAAGGGTGAGCAAGATGGAAGAGGTTCCCCTGTGAAGGATCCCGCTGCAATCCCATTGCTTGTGTTCCTTGAGATTATTGCTGTCAGCAGCACTAGATTTTCTAAAGGAGGTAGGGAGAACCAAGCCCATGTCCCTGTCCCTTTTTGGACCAGCCAATGAAGGCTTCGGAGAGCACAGTCTCCACTCCATTAAATGGTCTCATTTTGCTATCCAGCATCATCCTTCAAATCCTGACTCAGCAAGAAGCTTCTGGACATTCCTGTGGAAACTGTCTCTGCACCCACCCCAACTCAGACTCTTTATAGCTACAACACAGCTCACAGCATTGACTATTAGCCTCCAGGAATTCACCAGTTCCATACTCTGTGATCCCCTTCTAACAAGCAAATTGTGTCAGTTTCAAAAATCATTTTGTGAGGCGCATATTGACTATGTCTGATTATTCTTTATATTCCAAAAGTAATGTTAAAAAGTACAGGAAATATAAAGGAAAAAAAATGCAGTAGAGCTTTTATCAAACTTTCCCCAGTCTTTGGAACATTTGAAACTAAGTATTTTAATGTTTCCCCTTACTATTTAACTTGTTGGCTATTTCTCAGCAACTGACAATGGTGCCAAGATACGAAACAGAAGAGATCAAACGATAGGGGAGTAATTCTCTTCCCTGCAGCAGATTGCAGCAGTAGTGAGGTTTGAGAGCAGTCAAACAACCTTTAGCTTTAAAGCTGCGGTGCCTAACTACTTCTTGATAAAAATCCAAAACATTCCACATTCATTGTGATAGACATAAGGGGAGTTTTATTTGTGCTTGTCTAATTTTGTGTCTCTAAAACGGCTGTCCTTGTTTTGTTTACTGCCTATAGGATTGCAAACACTCTGAAAAGCAAGTAATGTAGATTTGGATAGGGAATAGGGTTCACATCATCTGTTCTTGGAATAGGAATGATACCTGAGATTGGCTTGACAAGACGGTACCCTTCTACTGGGGGCCTTGGCAATATCTCCTAATGAGGCAGAGCTGTGCAAAACTCAGCAGTATCCATTTGCAGGGAGTTGGATTAGCATTTTCTTTGTGGTGATTCACTTATGTTCTCACCCCCACTGGGTCCTCTTTGCTTTGAGACCGTCTCATCCAAATGGCTTTGCATCAAAACCGTTATGTGACCCAGGTTCACTCAAATTGGTCCCATGTTTACTCAAAATGCTTGCAAGCCTTTTGACAAAGCTGAGCTGAATTTCTAGCCTGTACTGAAATCTGTCAAGTTTTGTACAACTTCAGATTTTATAACCAGTTTCACACGATTCTACTAATCAGCCCCATGCTGTATTTTGCAACATTTTCTTGGTTTTAAATTTGATTATTGGATTGCTTTCTATGGTTCTTCATGTGTTTTCCTGATTGTTTCTCTCCTATTGTGTGGACTGAAATCCCTGCATTTTTTGCCATGGTGATTTTATATTATGGCATCTATGGAGTGTTTCTTGGGAAACAAAAAGTCATGGAGATAAGGCTCTCCAGCTATCCAACGTCACAATAAAAACAAGGAAAATGTAGTCTTGGACATAATAAAACAGTGTATAAAAATTGACATGACCAGGCTTCGTACAATGCATTTGCATAGAGCTCAGTTCATTTCTGGAATAGATTTGTTCTCGGCAATTCTTTGCCCACTCTTCCCTCTCCTTTGCCTCATATTTCTGTAAATGCATCAGACACAAGACGTGGCAGATCTTCAGCAGGGGCACCTCAGCATAGGTCCCTTGAAATCAATGGAGCTTTGCCTATTAACAACATTAACTGAGGGATCTAGCCTTAGGCTTTTAGTTAGTCACAGAATTCCTGTCCCTCCAACAGCCAACCTCCAATGTCCTTGAATCTCTGATCATATGGGCTTTTATAGCCCTGAGGACTTTCCAGGCAGTATTTGAAGCTCAGTCTCAAAACAAAAATAAAAAAAAGTGTCAGGAATAAGATTTTTAAATATGTATCAATAGGAGGTAAGGATGGAGCTTAAATGTTGTAATTCTAAAACACGGAAATGTCTGAAAGCCAGGAAATTCAAAAGATCATTAACACCTTCCTCCCCATACCAGTCCTCCTCCCCAAATATTGGAAGATCTGGAAATGCTGAATTAAGATATCCTGAGCAACCCTAAAATCATCTCTTGTTCCCACCACTCTGTCTGTACTTGTTACTGACATACATGTACCTTATCTGCAGTTCAGACAGTCACGAAACATTTTAATGAGAACTTTTCCCTGTTTTCTTCCAAATTTTCCAACAACATGAATCATGAATATTATATCAGCTAGTTGACTTATTATAGTTCATGTCAGGTTAGCCAGTAAACTTGGCAGATGGGGATCATCTTAAATGCTATATTTTGGCTTTTCACATACAGCTGTGAACATCTTAAAACTCATAATTCACAAATGTTTTATTGGAATTTTCTTAAGCTTTCCAGAAACATTTTACTCTGACATAAAGCTTCCACATCTGAAATTTCAATGCAAAGCTAACTTCAGCTCCCACTGTGGCAAAATAATTTCTCTATTATATAAAATTAAATTGCTTGCTGATGCTCCCACCAAACAGAAGGGAAAAATGTAAGGGATAGACATCTGATATAAATTAAAGATCCTACAGTGCTTTGGTACAGGGCACCCCAAAACCATGGCCAACATTTCATCCACCAGCAGAATAGACAACACTTCTAGGTGCTTTCTGAGCTATTGCTCAGTATATGTTCCCGCTGTTTATCTACGTCATCACTGACAGCACTCTGGAATCTAACGTACTGATATGTAAAGCACTTCAAAAATATTTTCATACTTAGGGTGGTCCACTTTATAATGGTTTACAGAAGTCTTGCAAGAAGCCTGGTCAAAAATCTTTTTGCTGAAAGATGCTTTATATGGCACTGCCAAGTGCAAGGCAGTTTCTGAGTAATGCTGTAGAACTCCACAAGTCACATCATTCAAAAGATAAAAAGACATTTGTGTAAAACATAGAACTACAACTTCATTAGTCAACATTGTTGAAAGCACTTCAAAAACCAACTCTGTTTACCTTGACTGCAAAGGACAGTGGTGCAATATGCTAATTCAAGGGAAAAATGGTTAGAGCTGGGCAAGAAAATTTGCCCACGAAAATTTGCAAGATTTGAAAAAAGATTCCCTCTCCACATCAGGGCAAAACTGATACTTTTCAGAATTTTGGTGGAAAGCCAGAAAGAGAGACACGCAGAACAGTCAACAGCTAATGGTCAGGGCATTCCAGGGGATGTGGGAGACACAGGTACAAGACCCTGCTCTTCCTGAATCAAGGGTTTCCCACAATCCAGGTGAGTGCCTTAACCACAGGGCTATGCTGGGGTGCAAGTCAGTCTCTCTGTCTCTCTCTCTGATCTGAGATTCCTGCTGAGAAACCTTTCCCAACAAAACTTTAATCAAAACCATATGTTTCTGGGAAAAGTTTTAGTTTTGACAAATGGGCTGACCCCCAGAATAATCCAAAATTTCCCAGAAAGCTCTACTCTTGATGAAACAGCTTGTATCATCGTAATAAAATATAATTTCCTCAGAGAAGCTTTTTCTGTAGAAAATGGATAATTTATTCTGGGGTACAATATTACTTCAACAGCACTTATTCATCCCCCTGCACAATGTTAGTAGGTTCACTGACTACTAGTGATGAAATAGCCCATTTTAAAAGTTTAAATGGTTAAAGTTTAAACCTACTTTCATTTTTTCCAACATTTGAACCAACATTGCAGTATGCAAATACAGAAATATGGAATAAATTCAAATGAGGCTAGATCATCCTCACAAGTAGGGTTCTTACTTAAACCTTCTGATATAGTCTTCTGTCTTCTCTTTGCCCCCATTTCATCCTTTCCTCCTCCCTGCCCCCACCCCAGCTTCTAAGTAAAGGTGTTGAAGATCCTGCAGCTCTTTCATAGACCATGGTTCACTGCCTCCTTTTCTCAACACAAGTCTCACATACATTAACCCTCCTTCAACAGCTGTCTCCCACACTACATATGACTATCTGAAAACAAATGGAATGGACAGACGCTACACAGATGTGGGCTGATTCTGCTCTCAAACTATTTTAAAATCACACCATGGAAGTTGCTGGAATTAGATAGATGTACGTGAGAAGAAAATCAACCCTCCTTTATTTATTACCCATAAATCCCTTTTGTGGTGTTTGGCTTCACTGTTAATTCACATAATAATGAAAATGCATACTCATGCTAAACTCTCTCTCTCAGCTTGGCAGTCCCAAGGTTTTTCCTGAAGAGAGACTTTTCTTCTGCAGACTCCAGTTCCCCCACTCCCAGCTCTTTTATATCCAGGATGACATCAATGAGCCTTAACAAAACAGCAGTAATCAGTCAGAATCTGCTTGCAGAGTTCCAAGACCTGATAAAAAGATTGTTCAACAGAAGGACCCTGAAACCCTGTTTCATTATCTAATAGGTTCTCTCTTCACAACCTTGTCTCAGCTTTCAAACATTATATCAGAAGACTCAGGAAAGCAGCCTAGAGCTGCTCAGACTTCACAATTAGTCTCCCACCACACATCTGCAGTAATTAAATAGCACCCTCCATGTATTCTACTGTCTCCATGATCTGCATGTTTGTTGTTGGTGAAAGCAAAGGAAGTCTTACATTTTGAAAGGTTTGGGTTTGACCTAATGTTTGGGTTAAGGTTTTGACTCATCCATATAATTTTCCTAGTGATTCAGCAATCTCTAAAAATAATTAAAGTTGGAAGTTGCATCTGATATCCAGAATTCACCACCAATCAGTAAACTTTGAGAACGTGCCTTTCTTGAAAACCAGCTATGGGCCTGATCCAAAGCCCATTTAACTAAGTGAAAAGATTCCCTTCGATTTCACTGGGATTCAGATCAGGCTCTGTAAGACATAAGGAAATACTGAGCTAATAAATAAATAGAATTAGCTATGCAAACATCGCTTCCACTCCTTTTCCACCAATGGAAAAGGCTGGAGATATTTATTCATTACAAAAATGGTAGTTCTAATCCAATCAGTTTTAACAGAGCATGATCACTGTCTTAAAAGCACAATAAATTTAGTATGATGGGAAAAATAATATACTAATATTCCCATAAAATAAACAGAATTACCATTTTTTAAAAACTGCACAATCAGCTTTTTAAATAATGTGATCTCTGAGTAATACAAATTAATTATCATGTCTTTTTAATGTAGCATGTTTTGATTAACTGTTAAGTATCCATGGAGATTCCTGTGCTAGATTGTTGTATTAAAAATACTGTTCCCTGCAAATTGGCTATGCAAAAATAGCACTGATTACATGGAAAGGATTCAGTTATTTTGCATTCACACTGCAAATGGTGCAATGAATGATGAAGAATTATTTTAACAGTTGATAGTTTCAATGAATATTTTCACTTTGGCACCATGAAGCTGAATCCAAGTTATTATTCTGTAGTGTAAAAATGATAATTTTATATCATATTGATCAGTAAATGAAAAAGCTGAGTACTTACCCTTATTTTGGAAACTTTGGAAAAGTTTCCTTATCTTATCTAATTAGAATTCTAAAGGACATCAGCCAGAACATGGCTAATACAATCTACCTTTTATAAAAGACCTTGAATAATGGATGTACAAGAGTAACTACAATGCACCCTCAAAAGAAGAGAAGCATAGATTAAGATTTCTAAAAACAGGAGCCTAAATTTAGGCTCCTAACACTATATTTAGGAAACTAGATATATGGCCTGATTTTCAGAGGTGGTGAGCAAGCAGTCTGATTAAATTAAGAGCTATTGACTCTAAACTTTTGGAAAAAAAATCAGACCACTTATTTACGAGCACTAAGTTGGGCTTTCAGATCCTGTAGTGTATTTATAGTTGACCCTCCCCATCAGGTTCGGAAGGAGGCCACTCTGCTTCACTTCTACCAGGACCTCCTCCAGGCCTGGAGGCTGGTCTCAGCCTCCAGGCCCCTTGCAGCCACTGAACCGTGCCGAGGGACCATCTGTACACGCTTGTGCTCCAGACCCTCCATTTCCTCGCCCTCATGTCCCGCCTTGGCACCAAATGGCGGGACCTGTTACCACCTGTGGAGGGCGAGGACCCCCAGTGGGCCAGTCTCTACTCCACCTTGACCCCAAGCCTACCATGGACATCAGTTGGCAGCTCCATCACGGAGTCGTGAGCACGGGCGTGTACTTGGCACGGTTCACCCCTCTCCCCAACACCTGCCCATGAGTTTAGTTGTGTCCTGGGTCCAGTGACTCTTCCCCTTAAGGGGGAGGGGCCTTTAGCCGTGGGTGGGCTCACGCCTGCCCACCTCCCAGACCACAAATAGTACAGGTACAGTGATCAAAAGTCAATTAGCAGGGGAATTAGCAGCTCCCAGCTACAATTGCCAGTATATAGCCCTGGTCCTTTGGGTGGGCCCAAGCAACAATCAGCTTCCTGGCTACAGGAGACAGCAAATACAGTCAGGTGCTCTAACCCCCTGGATGGGGCAGAGCAAGGAGTAGTCTTTAACCTAAAGCCTGCTGATTAGAGCCACACACAACTAAACACAGGCCTTCCAGCCTAAAGTGAGTGGGCCACCACACCAGGGGTGGGATGGTGGTGGGGTGGGGAGGGTAGAGGGAACCAGGGACACCTTACTCCACTGGGTCCTAACCCAGGGCCCTAACAGTGGCGAATGATCGTGTCACTGGGTCAGCAGGGATCCCACCAAAACACGCTGACATGTCTTCCAGCAAAAGCACCGGACTAAACTTTGGTTTCCCTGGGTCACTTCCTACTGCCTTTTCTGGCGCAGCTCCGTAGCTGACAGTCTTCAGCCTGCTTGGGGTATGCAGCAGTCGACAGTCCCAGTAGCGCCACTCCATAGTCGCTCCTCACCAGGTAAACAGCAGACAGCAGTCTCAGCAACTGTTCCCTACAGCTGATTTCCTCTGGAGGCAGGGCAGTGCATGGCTCAAAGTTTGGCCTGGAGTCTCACTGCAGACAGGACACATCTATCTCTTTCCTTGGCCCCAACCCTACTGAGCTGGGGGCCTAACCTCTTAACCTTATGGTCCCTCCCCTCTGCTTCTGGCATGGTGGGCAAGGTTGGCCTAGCTCCACCTACCAGGGGGAGTGGAGTGGTCCCTCCCTATCAGTCAGGGGGAGACCACTCTGCCTCATTACAGAGCCTGACTTTACACTCCTGTTTTTGGCACATCGTAGCCTAATAAAGTGATCCACAAGTTTTTGTTCTGCAGTACTGGACTATTGGCTGGTTAGTATCTGACCTGCATGCAATCAAAATTTGGTAAGCTTTAAAAGATTTTTAGTTTGGAGCTCCAGGTTTTGCTGAATGGGGATAGTGATTTCACATAAATGAATCTTTCCCCTTGGTGTATATATCCCTACACCATAAAAATGGCATAAATATCCCTGCAAATTCTACTTGAGCGAGGATAAGTAAAGGAAAGTTTGAAACATTGTGAGCCAGCATTATGAAACTTAGACCTGAATTTTTATTAGATATTACAGGTGCTGAATCATTGAGCTTCTGCAGCTAGCACCCACAGGGCTGAAACCTTTGGATCAATTAAAGCTAAAGAACTTTGATAAACCTATTAATTTAGGCAATTCAACTGTTAGACTATTAACCTAATGCTAAGAAAAAGGGCATTCCATTTCACAGCAGCTTTAATATACAAAGCTCTTTTTCTTGACTACTGTTTCTGTCTGAATTATCTGTAGCACTTGCAAAGAGATCTGAAGTAGGCACTTGGCTGTCCTCCATCTAATACAAAGTTTCAGAATAACTTTATACATGATAAAATCATTTCACTGCCTGCAGTGCTACATTAAAATTTTTGGAAACCAAGGATCAATGCCTGAGGAAAACCTGCCAGAAACTACATACCTATACATCCACAAATTACGAAATTAAGAATATTTTCTCATATACAGGATGTGAATTTGACAGATTTCAAAATTCAAAAACTATTGCTTTTTAACATACATGAGCTATATCTAATACTTCTAATTATTGAAACAGTTCTCAACATTAATATCCATTCAACTTTCTGACTCAAATGCATATGCATTTTGCAGATTATTGTGAGAGCAAGTAATTAAAAAACATGCAACCCTAAATTTGAGGGAAGAAATAAGTAATTGGTTTCAATGGAAATTTTGCTTAAGTAAAGACCATACAATTTGTTCTGTAATGTTTGTTTGTGAAGATACAGAGAGGAAAAAAAAGATGGTTACTCATTCCATTTACTTCATTCGGTATACATTTTCTCCACTAATGTTAAGATAATTTGTTTGACCAGATAAATCATGTGGTACATTGAAGGGCAGGAGAGCGCAGGGGAGAGACCATGGGTGCATGGCAAGAGAGAGGAGGGGAGGGGAGAGCTCTGGGCCCCATCATTAGGAAAATTCTGTTTGTGCCCCTGTTGAAGCTGGTGGGCAAGAGAAATCATCATCAGGATAAAAGTAAAAAGCAGTTAAGCTCCTTTTGAAGTGATAGCTGAAACAACAGGAGACATCACTCAACACAGGCTACATGGGAGGCCAGTCACAAGCTGAGATATATAGGCAGAGGACAGAACTGAGGCCATTAAAATCCTTTAATAGATTTCATTTTGATAGTGGGTGAAGTCTTCCCTACTATGTATGTAGAGTTTAACACTCTAAAGAGCACCATGAAGCTTATATTAATAACACAGCTGGTGGGTTCTTCTAACTACTATGCTTCAAGCCTTTCTCAACTTATGCACTGCTCTCTCCATGAAAATGGATTGTGACTGGTTAACATTGGTTAAAACTTGCAAAAATTTCAAAATTGTCAGGAGCATTTACAGTTTTTAAAAAAATGTTTGGTTCAGAACGACTTTTTGGTCCAAAATTGTAGTTAATTGTTATACTTCCAAAAGGTCAGAAAATTAAAAGGGTAGAAATCAAAGAAAACCTTTCAATTGACCTGATCATAAAATTGTTTTGGATTATCTATTCACTATTTTATTTTTAACGGCTTTTTCCCCCCATCCTGATTCAAAACAGGAAATTTTTCAAAAATCTCAAAAATTCTAGAAGAACAGAAAAACTGTTTCTCACCCAGCCCTAACGCACACAGTGCAATTTGTGACAGCACACTAACTCTGCATTTACATACACAAAATGCAATTCATTACAGCACACTAACTCTGCATTTATAACAAGCTAAGTGTTGCAGTTGCCAGAGACAGCATTGCCATAGCAAAAGACACTGTAGAAAGAGAGAGAGTGATGTAGAAGTAACTTCTCTAAACAATACAGACTCAGAATTCTGCACTGTAGCCCAGGCTTCTAATGAGCACACAGAAAACTCAGTGCCCACAAACAGCACATAGTCATGTATCGCAGCTCCTGGACACTAGAGGGTACTGGGAACACCAGCATTTGTCATCCACTGTACCCCTGAAACCATGCTCCTAGTGGCCCATTCCCCTCCTGAATCAGGCTCAGGGCAGCGAGAACAATTTTGCCTGGAAACCCAGCTCTTTCAAGCCATTAACACCCCTGATAACTTCAAGCCCTGACAACACCAGAAGGCCCAAGAACAAGAAGAGGCAGAGGCAAGATATATACTGTCCTGTGAATTGTAAACCCCCCCTTTTAGCCCTCATTAGCATGTTCTGCCTTCCACTGCATTGTGTCACTTATAAGCCTTTAATAAAACAAAATGAAACAAAGCTTTATTCTAATTGTTATATAATAAATTATTGTTAATAAAGCCATTACAAATCCATTCATAGAGTTGGCAATGCATTTTATGCAGAAAATATGTACATTTTACATAAATCATTGGTTTTTACAAAAGCATAAGTGCACAGACACAAATTAAAATGAGGATTGCCACATTGTGCCACCCACAAAAGTGAATGCAGTGCCCATAATCCATCTTCCACCCTTGTCTGGGATAATAGTTGGGTGTGCAGCTGCACATTTTCAGGCCTCAGACTCAAAGACAGACCAATAGGCAACCCTGACAATATTTCCTTGGCTGTTTCCATTTTCCAATGCTTTCCAACGTTTTCTCGGTGGCTGCTCAAACTGCTGAGGAAGTCTCTGCACCCCAGCATCCCACCCATCATTAAGACTTTCTTTTTCTCTCACAAAAAAAGGTGCAAAATGCAACATGCCTCTATAATCTTATGCAAGTTTTCTTCCACAGCTTCCAACCTATTCCATAAAAAAACATCATTTTCTTTTCAGATGGCCAGATGCACACTCCAAGGTCATACTGCAACTACTTGGTAGTAGTTAAACTGTTCCCCCTTCCCTCTGTCCAAGTGCCCAGTGAATGGTTTCATTCACCAGGGCAGCAGAGGGTAAGCCACATCTCCCAAGATAACTAGCAGAATCTTCATACCACTAGTGTCCATAGTGATCTTGGCAGCAAACTGTCCTTTATTCATTGAAGTAAATAGAGCTGAGTTCCAAAAGTTTCTAGAATCATGGAGATTCCCAGAGCACCCTGAATTTATGTTTGTAAACCTGCTACAGTGGTCAGCCAGCCCTTGGAGCTCCCTGGAGAAATATACCTTGATGCAGGGGGCAATTAGATCAGTCACACCAGTTGCTCCAGTTTAGGATCCCTGTGTGTACAAATCAATCAACAAACTCCTCCTTCACTGCTGCAGGAGCTGCTGCTGCAGCCACATCTGCTTTGTAGTACAGTGGGCAAAGTCCCAAACTGAAGCCATCCAGCTCTAAGAACTGAAATACAGCCCAAGCAACTTTATTGGTGGTTGCCAGCATAGAGGCGGGGAGCACCATTGGGTCCAGGCTGGTCAACAGCATTGGGAAAATGGTGCTAACCCACCCAGAAAGAGAAGCAGCGTGGGATGGAGAAAGCAGACTCATGAGATTTCTTTTAATTGACGCCACTGGCATCCACCTGGCTTCCACTATGCATCCCATAATGCACAGTGAGAAAAATCCCAGAATGCATACTGCTCAGCAGTGAAGCAAAGGACCATGGGATATCCTCTGAGCATGCAGCACACGTACTATGCAGCAAGGGTGTGTGCACAATGATGTGACTTGAAAGAGAGCACAGCCATCCCATATGCATGCTATTAATGAGGCTTGCCTATTTATAGAATCATAGAAATGAAGGGCTGAAAGAGAACTCAACAAGTCACCAAGTCGAGCCCCCTGTGCTGTAGCAGGACTGAGTAAACTTAGATCATCCCTGATAGGTGTTTGTTCAATCTGTTTTTAAAAACCTCTAATGACGGGGATTCCATAACCTATCTCGGAAGCCTATTCCATATCTTAACTACTCTTATAGTTAGGAAGCTTTTCCTAATATATAAACTAAATCTCTCTTGCTGCAGATTAAACCCATTACTTCTTGTCCTACCTTCAGTGGAACTGGAGAACAATTGTTCACAGTCCTCTTTATAGCGGCCCTTAACATATTAGAAGATTTATCAGATCCCCACTCAGTCTTTTCTCAAGACTAAGCATGCCCAGTTTTGTTTTGTTTTTTAAACCTTTCCTCATAGGTCAGGTTTGCTAAACCTTTTATCATATTTGTTTCCCGAAGTGTGGCACTCAGAATTGGACATAGTATTCCAACTGAGGCCTCACTAGTGCCAAGTAGAGTGGAACAATTACCTCTTATGTTTTACGTACACTTTTGTTAATACACCCCAGAATGATAGTCATCTTTTTTTCCAACTGCATCACATTGTTGATTCATACACTATAACTCCAGCTAGTTTTCAGGAGTTTTACCACTTAGCCAATTTTTCCCCATTTTGTAGCTGTGCATTTTATTTTTCCTTCCTAAAAGTACTTCACTCTTGTCTTGTTGAATTCAGACCAATTCTCCAATTTGTGAAGGTCATTTTGAATTCTAATCCTGTCCTCCAGAGTGTTTGCAACCCTTCCCAGCTTGGGATCATCTGCAATTTTTATAAGCACACTCTCCACTCCATAACAAATTTATTAATGAAAATATTGAATAGTACTGTACACAGGACTCACCACATGAGATTCCACTAGATACAAACTGCCAGTTTGATAGCAAATAGCAAACCATTGATAACTATGCCTTCAGATGGTCTTTCAACCAGTTGTGCATACATTTTTATAACAATTTCCTGTAGACCACATTTCCCTAGTTTGCCTATGAGAAGGCCATGTGAGACAGTGTCATAAGCCTTTCTAAAAAAAAAATTGTGATATCATATTTACTGCTTCCTCCTTATCCAGTAGGCCAGTAACCCCGGCAAGGAAGGAAATTAGGTTGCTTTGGCATGATTTGTTCTTGACAAATCCTTGCAGACTTTCTTTATAATCCTCTTATCCTCCAGGTGTTTACCAATTGATTAATGAGTGCCAGTATCTTTCCAGGTATCAAACAATCTGATTGGTTTATAATTCTGTGGTCCTCTTTCTTCCCCTTTTTAAAGATAGGTATTATGTTTGCCCTTCTACAGTTTTCTGTGACCTCACCCATCCTCCAGAAAATTCTATAAGATAACTGACAATAGTTCTGAGATTGCTTCAGCTACCTCCATAAGTATCCAAGGACAAATTTAATCAGGCCTTGCCAACTCGAATACATTTAACTTAACCAAATATTCTTTAATCTGTCCTATTTTGACTTGCATTCCTTCTGCCTTGTTAATATTAATTGTGCTGAATATTTGTTCACCATTAACCATCTTAGTGAAGACTGAAGCAAAATAGGCATGAATCAGTTATTAGCTCTCCTTCCACATAAAATAGAGGACCTACACTTTCCTTCATCTTTCTCTTGCTCCTAATGTATTTAAAGAACCTCTTCTTATTTCCTTTTATGTCCCTTGTTAGCTGTAACTCATTTTGTGCCTTAGTTTTTCTGATTTTGTTCCTACACGCTTGAACTATTCTTTTGTGGTCCTTCTTAGCATTTTATCCATGTTTCCACTTTTGTAGGATTCCTTTTTGAATTTTCAGATTAAAAAGCTCCTGATGGATCCACATTGGCCTCTTACTGTCCTTCCTACCTTTCCTTCACCTTGGGATAGTTTGCACTTATGCCTGTAATATTTAATACTTGAGAAACTGCCAGCTCTCCTGAATTCCTTTTTCCCATAGATTTTCTTCCCTTGGTACCTTACCTCCCAGTTCGTTGAGTTTGTCAAAGTCTGCTTTAACTGAAATCCTCTAACTCATACGTGTCAATTCACTGTGAACTAAACTTCCCAAACAGACAAGACCCAAGTTTCCCTATGGTGTGTCAATGAGTTTGGGAACCTTGGGGCAATGGAGTTTAATACAACAGTTACAGTATCTGGCGGTCATGAAAATCTCCTCATTGGTAATTCATTGCTATCATCTGTTTCCTGGAATCATTTGCAAACACCAGCTGTCAATGGGACTTTTACACTTAGCCATAAGAAACAAAGGCATCTGGACACCAGATTCCTTGCAGCTTTCCTTGGCATTCATCATAATACTTTCTGAAAAGAAATGTATCCAATTAGGTTTTTAAAAAATTATCTGAAACAATTTTCTATGTTTCAGAGATTTCTCCCCTCCACTCCCACCCTTCCTCTTTTTCTTTTATGTGGCTGAGAATATTGTCTACATATACAGTTATGTTTATTGGTGCTTGACACTAGGCTGTGAGTTTTCAAATGATTGACATCCGAACCACTTGACACACAGATTTCTAAGTAGTGCAACACAGAGTAAATTGGTGAGAAAATAGCAATATAGTCATAGTGCTGCCCAGAAAACACTTGAAATATCTGGTTATCATATATGTGTAGGCAAGACTCCCTACATATTATTTAGGGCTACACTGTATAACTAGGTCTTTGAAGGAACACTTGCTTGGAATCCCATTTGTGTCTATTGGGCTGAATGGGCATTGAATAGATTCAGATGCAGCATCTAGTCTTATTTAAGCCAAGCTTTTCAAGCTTCAGTGCCTAAAGTTAGGTTCCTTAAGCCACAGACAGCTAAACAGAGTGGCCTGATTTTCAAGCATGCCAAGCAAAAGCATGTCCCCTTGATTACACTATGATGTTAGTACTCAGAACTTCTGGAGGAAAAAAAAATCAAGCCTCTTCAGACCAAGCATGAAGGCCAATGGTCTTTTTTAATAGATGCATCTGTCCTAACATCTTTGTGTACTCACAATCTTTACATTTTTTTCCAGAGTATATAACATGAGTGTAACAGCAAGCCAGCTTGAATCAACCCCTGTCCACATACTATACCAGACAAGGATTTCAATTGTAATGGACACAGGAGAACTTGTGTAAAAAAGCTTTGGGGAAAACGTACTTGAAGACTGAGTGCTTGCTTATCCATCTAATTCTCTCTGAACATTTGTATGTTTCTCTAGGATAATTATGATTCTAGATTATGTTACAGGAACACCTAAAACGGGTAAGGTACAGACACAAAGGAAGATACACTACCTCCCCTAAGAGCACATAGTCTAAGGCTCTGATCCTGCAATGCTATATGCTAGCCCACGTGAAGCCTCAATGGACTTCAGTAGGATCATGCTAGCAGATCACATTGCAGAATCAGGGCCTAAAAGAGACAAAACAAGTATCAGGAGGAGGAACAGATGTACTTTGCAAGCAAAATGATCAGAGTGATGATAGAAGTAACATGTGCCTATTTTTCTTAAGAGTATAAATGTTTTGGACGGGGGGCAGGCAATGATGCAGAAGCAATTTTTAGGAAATGTTAGAATGAAGGGATGATAGACAGTTGGCAAGCCCATTTCAGCATAAAACAAGACACAGAGATATCTGCAAGAGATGGAGATAAAAGGGGTAGTAAAGAATAAAGATGTGCTCTAACAACAAAATCCATATTTAACATAAATATTTAAACCTGCTGTAAAATTACTCTAATGTTGTTAATCATTACTTGTTATAATTCCATTGCAGATGACACTTTGATATTATATGCATGAGTACAACTCTTCTACTCCTCCTTGAGAGAGTATTTTACCAGTTGTATTAGCTCAAGAAGAAGGCAAATAGATATATATTGAGTTAATGTTTGTAACTGAAAAATAAAGATACCAATTAAAAGAAAATTCAAATATTTCTATTGGACCAAAGAATCACCCAACTATTTCCATACTGGAGTCTTGGAGACCATTTATCAAAACTGGGGGGGAAATAAAAGGGATGCATTTAAAACTGGCTTCACTGTAATTAGTGAACGATAAAACTATGAAACAGTTAAAACTTTCCCATAGTCAGAAGCACACCTCACTGTACTTGTGTTGGGGTTTTACTGACCCCATAATCAAACATTTTGAAGCAAGCTATATACTATACAGGTGTGGGATCTAACTGATCTCATGTTTAGACAGTGTAAATAGACAGCAACAGTAACAATATAAAAGGCAACACAGCAAAGTGGCAGTAAACGGCCTACAACTTTGAACAAATGGAGTAAATAGTTGACGTGTGTTCCCAATGTACAAAGTTATTACACTTCATACATTGCGTGTGTGTTTTTCTGGCTCCTTCTCTGGAACAGATGTAATACCTTCCCTGTTTCTTTGGCTCTGGATTAGTAATCAGGACACTAGATTCTGCTTCCTTAGAAGCCTGAGGCCAGGCTGCCATGTTCCTTCCCTGCATCAGTGGTTTCACTATTTTGTACCCAGATCCCTGAGAAACATCTGTCTTTCTCTTACTCAAAGATTTAGTATGCCATTTGCGATTCAGATATACATTGTGCATCTGCAATTCAATGCCTCTTTGCCCCAGCAACAGCATCTGTCAAGTGTGGGCTTGCCAGAACATGTATCTAACAATTATGGCTTCCCCAGAAACTCTTCCTAACCAGTGTAGGCTTCCCAGAAAATCAGTTTGACAGTATCTTCAAAGAAACTCAATTTGTTGGACAACTGTGATGACAAATGAGGCATTGTTATCTGGGGTCTCTCAGACTCCAAGACCTTTTTGGGTCTTTTTTTTTTTAAAAAAAAAACCAAAAACCACTGAAATATAAAAACAATGCTGAAATATTCATATAGTCATACCATAACTGCTGTCACAAAATAAAAAAATCTAGAATGCCTGCATAATTAAAATTGGGGTCTATTTTAGCTTGAGATTTTTTGCTACACTGAAATCACTACAGGTATGGAGGCAAAATCAATGCCAACAGGTTGCCATCATCATAGATTGAGAATACTTAAAGAAAAGAAAGAGGCATTGGTTTGCCTATCATGTTTTATTTAAATTTTTGTGCTACTTTAGGGTCCAAGAGACCCTCCATCTCAAGACTTTGGAAGTGTAATACTTCCATTTTTTCCCAATGACTATCATTGAGAGATCTCGCTGACCCCATTACTTTTTCAGTGACTTTTTTGCTACACAGAAACCACTATAGATAGGATGACAAACCATGCAGAAAGATTGACATTAAGCTAGTTTGAGAATACTTACATATTAAGCTTGAGAATACTTACATATTAAGTTTGACCTGAAAATTTTTATTTACATTTTCGCATACATTGGGGTCTGATAGACCCCAAAACATTAGGAGGGTTAAATATAAACCATTCCTCCTTCCCCCCACACTCCATCTCCACTCTCAGTCTTTCAGAAATTTAGCATTCTGGCCCTACGGTACTTTAA
Organism: Emydura macquarii macquarii; assembly: GCF_026122565.2. Classification (NCBI taxonomy): domain Eukaryota; kingdom Metazoa; phylum Chordata; order Testudines; family Chelidae; genus Emydura; species Emydura macquarii. The sequence goes on along the minus strand of NW_027131527.1, from coordinate 16,050,847 downwards.
ACAGATATGTATCTGCTTTGTTTTAGGCTCATTCTTCTCTGAAAGCCTAAGGAGCACACTGAATGATTCAGGTTCACAGTAAGATGAAGCAAACTCAGAAAGTTCCAAAAGCTCATTCTTGAGCACAGGCCAGATATTCAAAGGTATTTAGGGTTTAGACTCACATAGGGCGTAGGCACCTAACTGCCTCTTTAGGAGGCAAAGTCCATAATTTAGGTACTGCTGGCATTCATAAAACCCTAGCTCCTGTAGGTACCTAAGTTCCCTTGATGGCCAAGTTGCTGCTGGTAAAGTCCCTTAGGTGCCTAAGTTTCTTCTGGTCGGTATGTGCAAAACCACTTAAGTCCGGCTGCTGTCTCACAGGTGATGATCTACTCAGCACCTGAGTTCACACCTACGTCCTGGCAGAATTCACAGACTAAGTGCCCCCCCACACCTATTTGCCCCAGGCGGCCTGATCTGAGCACACCTAGACCACATGAAGAACAGGGAAGGTGAGAATTTGGGGGGCAGAGAATTTAGGGGGCAGATATTGTACCCAGTATCCCAGGGATTAGGGTACTCACCTGGAACATGGGAGAGCCAACTTCAAATCCCAGCTCTTCCTGATTTGAAGCCCACATTCTCCACATTCTAAGTGGGTGCCCTAACCACCCAGCTATTGAGGGGCACCTAATATGGAATACCCAATCTCTCCTGTGGAATACCCAATCTCTCCTGTGGAAACTGTTCCACTTCGTATAAATGAGTGAATATTTGTTGGAGTGGGGACTTGAACCTGACTGGCCCAGGTGGATAACTCTATAGCCCAGTAATTAGGGCAATCTCTTGCTTGCTCTTAAATCTTAAACTAACTGACAAGGCTTGGATCATTATTTCCTGTGACTAGTACTATTGCTGGCTTGGAAAACCAACATAGGAATTGGTGTGTTTTGTGGGTAGAATATATTTTCCCCTTATTTGTGTTTAACTCCCAAAAACAGCATCTTCCTTCAGAAAAACTATTTAGAACTTACATTTTTCATTATATTATATTATAATTATAATATATTATTATTATATTATATTTTTAAATTTAATTTCAGAAAGCATATCTTGTTGCTTTTTTTGCTGAGAGGGATCTATGGATACAAATTTGATGCAGCATCCTCCAATAGGAAAACAGAAAGGACAGCATTAACCATTCATGCCCAGGCTGGCCCCACGGATATGGCCTGCATCATGGAAGGAAGAGGAAACATTCTTAGCAGTGTTTCTATGATCTAGTACTTGCTGAGCTTAATAACAGAATGAAATATAAGCTGCTCTATTTCTACAGTCTCCCAATAGGAGTTGCCAAAGACAGTGATGCAGGATTGACTTTATAGAGATTTAGAGCAATAGAATAAAAGATTAAAAATAAAAGAGATTGATTTTAAAATACATCTAAGGCTTGGGAAGACGCTTAGTACCTCACTGATCTTTTACTACCTTCTTTCAGAGAACACATGCAGGGCATTTTCAATTACTTTAATTGTGTGTCATGGTTATTGATGCACTAAACCCTGCCAGACATTCCACAACATTATCTTTAATCACCAGCATTTTCTTATCTACAGTCAAAGTAAAACTATTTTCAGTTATTTTATTGGGTAAAAAAAGAATGAACTATTTCTTTTAGATTAAAATTTAAGAAGATAAAAGACTCAATTTCCCCCATCATCACCATCATAATATACTTATCATGGTAGCATTACTTAAGCTTTTTATCTAAGCCTTTTGGAATACTGTTAGAGATTCATGTCCTTGAATTTTCTTCACTACTCACATTACTAAGTGCCATGAAGCCTAGAATTCAACAGACATGTGGCAAAGAAAAGAGCATTAATCTGTGCTATTAGCTACCTGTATTCTCTGTTGAAACAGGGACAAAAGATCATGTTTGCTAAACAAATTATTCATCTTTTGTCAAAAAACAGTTCTGGAAAGATAGGGTGAAATTCTCTGCCAGTGTAAATTGGCATAGGTCCATTGAAGTCACTGTTTTGCTCTTGCAATTGACACAATTATCTGTGGGTGGAATTTTGCTCTCAATTGATTCTGGATGTAGTTACAAAAATATTGTAGACTGGAGTTTCTGTTTCAGTTTGTTCAAACTAAGAAAACCCTGACCTTCTGATCATATACATTTTCTAATTATATGAAATAACGTAAGCAGCTGTAGAGAAAGATTGTAGGTAGAGAACAACTTACTCCAGTTAGGAACTGAGGAAGAGCACGAGGAGAAGGAAAAAAAAAGACTGGCAACACAGGGATAAGAGAGATTTAGCAAACATATAGCTTTCTCCCATGAAAGAAATATTGGAAGTGTGATTGGCAGCACACCAAGAAGTCATTGAGAGGGAACAATGTATAAAACTCATCTCACAAAAAAGTATGAGCTCTGCATGATATAAAAAAGATATAATATCACTCACTAAGGGCAGTTAATCATGCTGGCAAACACATACTAACAAAAGCAAGTGAGTTCCTTAACATAGTTGTAAATATTGATACAGATCAAGAGTTATGAATAGGAGCAGGAAGCATGTTCCACAGATGAAAGCAATATTTTTAAAAAAGCTCTTTGTTCCCACTCTCTCAAGGTTATAGAATGGTCAAGTGGCTTATAAAACCTGGAGGGTAATACAGCTAAGACAGAAGTAGTAGCACAAATTCAGAAGCAAAACAAGCAACAGCATCTCCCAAATTTGGATGATTAACTGACCTATCTGAACATAGATCTCCACACCACCCTGCTGCAGCAAGTCAGAGCCATAACCAGGCGAGAGGAGAAGATGTCACATGACTCTAAAGCAAGAAGCTGGATCAATCAGGCAGCTGATGTTAAATTCATTATATCATACACACACCCTTGCATTTTGAGAGGCAGAGATGCATTTTCCCCTCTAACATCTTCAGGGCATAGAAGGAAGGCCTGCATCATCTTCTGGTAGCTTAAAGGAATGGCTTACTTGCCTGCAGCCCAACCTCACATTTTCAGAGGCCATCACCTCCCCACCCCATCTGGTGTTGTGGGTGAGGGGAAAAGCAAAGTGGATTTCATCTCTCTCAGCAGGCAGAAGGGGCTTCTCAGCTCCCTCTAACCTTCCCTGCAACGGTGCAGAGCTTTTCGCCTATTCTTGCTCTGGGAACATAACTTCCTTTTCTCTCTCCTTCCCCTACCATGAAGAGTATGCCTTATTTATCTGCCTGTTTTCTCCAGTAGGGAGGAGACTTTTGGCAGTTCACCACCACCAGGTACCCCAGATCATAACTCTTGCAATCACTGAGTGGGAGCTCTGTGCATGGGAATAGTAATCCCAATTGGCTACTTATGCCTGACTCAGTACAGCTAGTCTAGTGGTGCATGGCTGCTGCACATACAAGAAATGAGCGATTAATGCACTCTGGCCACAGTATTTAGGTCTGGTTTATAGCAGAGATAATTCAGGAAACCAACATTGTTAATATTTTTTAACCTACTCCTTACTCCTATGTTTATACATAATGTCTGTCTCATTGGTCTGTGCATTGCTCCTCTACTAGATATTGTCTGCAGGTAGTACATCTGCTTGATTATTCCATTTCATCTGGTCACTTAGCTTTACTTCTACATCATTTGGTAACCTAGATGCAATGGATGCAGTTCCACTGAGGTCCTTTATCATGTGCTGAGTATTCTTCACTTGTCTTATATTCTTTTTATTTATTTTGGTTTTATTAAATGTCATCTACCGCAATTTCCTAGTTTACCCTCAGGTGTTTCATTTATTTATGAACATGAAATATTTGCTGTGTTTCACAGTGGATGGTTTCCATTCACCATCTAAACAGCTTTGTACATGAACAGAATAATCCTGTTTAATTTTAGGATCACTTTTATAGGTCTTTTTATAGCAGATGTTTCCTGACTGTTTTCTTTTACTGAGCACCTGACTGAAGTTGTCTCTCTTTTATTAAAACAATTGTACTGAGCAAGCTGGTATTGATTTATAACCATCTCATCAATATCTGAGTTGCTAATTAAACTCTCATAAGAAAGCTTAGATACTAAACTAGAGATGCTCTCCAGTAGCTCCTAAATAGTCTGAATTGTCTTCTAGACCAATTCATCTTCTTGTAGATTTCTTTGGTGATATTGTGGTAATTTCAATTTTCATTCTCATATAACGCTGCAAGATCACTCATTGAAGACCAGATTGCAAACCTTTTACTTTCACTGGCATGCAACAAGTACTCCAGGTGATTTCAATGGGACAATTCATAAAAGTGGCTGCTCACAAATTTAAGAAAAAAGCTCATAATCTGGCCCTAATAATTTGTGAATCACTGATTTGCTTTTGCCAACATTTCACTTAGCATGAAAGATGATATTCAACTACAGCTCTGACCCTCTATCTCAAAATATGCAAATCAAACAGTCCAAGAATCCTTTATATATTTTAGGCTACATTGTTTTGATTTAACTGCATCTGAAACAGAAAACACTACTTTTTCCTACAGTTTCTCAGCCACAGAGGTTGCATGCTCACTGTCCTATTATATCTGAAAGAGCTCAAATCATATTCCCTTATAAAACAATTCCTTTTGCCAGTCACTATTATCCCTTTTATTCCCCTCTTCCATCTATCACTCTAGTCTCGTTTATTTCTAATGTCTACAGTGTTACTAGCAGTAATTCCTGAACCATTCACTTGTCTAGTAATATTAGGTATTCTGTCCTTTTCAGGTTACAGTCACTGATGATAATATCATAGACCACACACACACTTAATATTCTATCCAATAGAGGGCAATTGTACAAACTTGGATTGTTATAGGAGAGGCAGACAAACACGGCTTGTTATTACATAGATGGCTTAGCTAAAATTGAACAATTTAGCAATCCTTAAATGTCTGAAAGAATAAGACATTTCCTGTCACTCAGCCAAACAAGCACCCAAACAAAGATCTGTCAGCATTAGATCTGTGTGAATCGATATTTTTTCTTCACAGTTCTGAAAAATAAAGAAATTGAAAGAAAATTCATTTTGAGTCAATCTGAAATGGAAACATTTTGAAATTTTCAGTAAATCAAAAAGTCAGAAAAACTTTTGTTTCAGTTTGAACAAAATGTTTCTTTCAACCCAAAACATCCTGTTTCATTTCTGGGCATTTAAAATAATTTATTTTAAAAATAAATAAATAAATAAAAGAATTTGGGAACCAAAGGGTAGATTGATAAAACCCTGGAGAAGGAAATATTTAAATAATCATTGGTCAAAAAAGTCAGAATGACTCTAGAGCTGGATATTTAGAACACTCATCTGAGAGTGGGAGAATGGGGTTCAAACCCCTGCTCTAATAAATATTTAAGTGCTTCACACAAGGTGGAACTGCTTCGACAGGAGAGACAGTCACTCTAGAATGCCCAGTAGCCCATGGTTAGGACACTCTCCCATGAGGTCAGAGACCCGAGTCCCAGATCCATATCAGGCAGAGTGTGAACTTATAACTAAGCCTTCAGTATTGTGGATGAATGCTCTACCCACTGGTCTATTGCAAGGGCAGCACCACCTGCACCAGCACCTTATGAAGGACACCCATGTTCCTTTGTGAATCTAATCCAAAAAATTAAAATATTTCATTGCCGATACAGCTAAATGATCCATTTTGGCATTTCCATTTTTTCCCTGAAACAATTTGCTAAAATACACCTGAATTCAGAAATTGTTTCAGTCAACCTGAATCTGCAGTTTTCATCCACTCAGCACCTTAGACTAGCCTAGCCCGATTAAATCACCTAGGGCCTGATCCAGTTCCCTCAAAATCACTGGGAGTTTTCCAGTTACTTTAAAAGGAAGTTGGATTGAACAACTAGCGCTTGCTAGCTGAAACTCAATTAGGACCATTTGATTATTACTACTAGATGAGGTGAGTTTAGAGCAAGAGAGATCAAAACAAAACAGAAAGTGACTTTAAATGCTTCCATCCCCTAGCAATACTGCTGCAGAGTTCAGTTCTATTTAAAACATAACATGGAGATATCCAATTCCAGTGTAGCAGCCAGCTTTTGACTCAGTGAGAAACACATTTGAGTGTTGATCAACAATTTCCATAACAAGTTATCAGTAATTTCTTCTGAGTTCCCTGCCTGTTTCTATAAATCATCCCAAAAGACAAACTGTACTGTCTCATGTTTTAATCCGTCTCCTACTTACTCTCTAAATTTGAATTTCATTTCCTATTACTTCTCTGTGTGAAAAAGGAAAAAATAATTACAGGTAGCACTGCTGTACACATGAGCAGTTGTGATCAGATAGACTTAATTGTCTAGTTTATTCTGGTTACCACATATTCCCTAGAGGTAGTTGCAGTTTAGAATGACAGAAAAATACAGCACACATGAACTGCTGATGTGGATGAAAAATAGGTGGTTTCAGTTTGTGAAGGATTTGGGATTATTTTTTATCAAATATTTAAAGTGTTTACTATGTTTAAATGATAGTAATATCCATATTCTTTCACTCTCAAGTGTTCCCATAAAGAGTACTGTGGAGTCTTCACTAGAGTTGGTCAAAACTTGGAATTTCCAGCTCACAAAAAAATTTTGACATTTCAAAATTTGGTTTAATTCAGATTCAGATGAACCAATTTTTTTTTTTTTAATTTCCCTCAAAACAGAAATTCTGCAAAGGTTCTTTTTGGAAACACCAATACGTAATGTTTCCAAAAAGACGAGATGCTCCCCTGTACTCCTGGCAACCACTAATTGAAATTGACATGATAGTTTACTGAATAGCAGTGTGAGAGGACAGCAGCAAAACTGGTAACCATGTCAATTTCACTCAGTGACCTCCATGGCTTCTTTGGTCTGCAGAGGTCAGCATGGCCCCATCAAGAAGACTGTCCAGAACCAGGAACACCAGGGCTTCCAGATTCCTAGACCAGCTGGCTCCCTGGGCTGCCCAGCTAGAGCCAGGTCTACCAGCTGCAGAACTCTTGGGTGTGAGTGTATGTGAATGCAATAGCTTTTTAAGATCTTTACATTTACAATAAATGTGGCATATTGCCTTGTCCCCCGAACAATATTCCTCAGATCATTTCTTTTTACAAGTATAACTCATGAAAGACCTATGTGTTTCCCCATGCCTCTGGCTCCACAGTAGGGATCCTGGAAGCCTGACTGTCCCCAGGCCTGGGGCAGTCCACATGGCTATGCTGCCCCAGAGTTGCAGATCCTCGAAGGCCAGACTACCCAGCAGCCTGCCAAGTGAGCTGTCAGGAAACCAGGCAGGTTTCTAATAGAACCTGCCATTAGAAACCTGCCTCTGGTTCATGGTCATTAATTCAACCCAACATACTTCTACCCCAAAAAACTGGATTTGTTTAATTGTCATTCTATAGATTCCCTGTGAGCTCTAAGCCTTTGCTAATGTTGTCCAAAGGCTCACATATTTGTTTTTATTATCTGAAGTTGTATATATCCTGATCCTGCAACACACTGCTATGACCTCACGGGGCCTCAAGTATCAATAGGACTCCACCTGCATAAGAATGACCATATTATAACAGATGAGTGGTCCACTTAGTCCAGTATCCTGTCTTATGACATTAGCTAGCACCAGATGCTTCAGAGGAAATGAATAGAACAGCGCAATTAAGGAATTATCCAACCCCCGTTGTCTAGTCCAAGCTTCTGGAAGTCAGAAGTTTAAGGACATGCAGAGCATGGGGTTGCATACTTGACCATCTTGGCAAATAGCCATTCATGGACCTATCCTCCATTAATTTATCTAATTCTTTTTTGAACCCAGTTATACTTTTGGTCCTGACAACAAGTTCCACAGGTTGACTGTGCATTGTCTGAAGGAGTACTTCCTTTTGTTTGTTTTAAAAACTGCTGTCTATTAATGTCAGTGCGTGACCTCCTAGTTCTTGCATTATGTGAAGGGGTAAATGACATTTCCTGATTCACTTTCTCTACCCCAGTCATGATTTTATAGGCCTCTATCATATTCCTCTTTAGTCATTTCTTTTCTAAACTGAACAATCCCCTCTTTTTAATCTCACCTCATATGGAAGCTGTTCCATAGCCATAATGAGTTTTGTAGCCAATTTCTGTACCCTTCCCATTCTAATATATCTTTTTTGAGATGGGACGACCAGATATACACACCGTATTCAAAGTGCAGGTGTACCATAGATTTATACAGTGGCATTATCATATTTTCTGTTTTATTAGCTATCCCTTTCCTAATGGTTCTCATCATTTTGATTGCCTTTTTGTCTGTCGTTGTACACTGAGGAAATGTTTCCATGATGACTCCAATGTCTCTTTCTTGACTGGTAACAGGTAATTCAGAACCCATCATTTTGCATGTATAATAGGGACTTTTTTTTCCAATGTGCATTATTTTGCATTTAACATTGAATTTCATCTGCCATTTTGTTGCCAAATCAACAGTTTTGTGATATATATATATATATATCAGTTTTGTGATATCCTTTTATAACTCTTCAATCAGTTTTGAACTCAACTATTTTCAGTTATTTTATATCTGCAAATTTTCCCACGTCACTGTTCACGCCCTTTTCCAGATTACTTAGTCACATGTTAAACAACACACACCTCAGAACAGCTCCTTGGGGACCCTACAAGTTACATCTTTCCATTGTGAAAAATGGCTCATTTATTTCTGCCATTTATTTCCTGTCTTTTAACCAGTTACTTATCCATTTAAGGATCTTTCCTCTTATCCCATGACTGTTAGTTTAAGAGCCTTTAGCAAGAGACCTTTTCAAAGGTTTTTGAAAGTCCAAGTACACTGTATCTACTGGAACACCCTTGTCCACATGCTTGTTGACTCCCTCAAACAATTCTATCAGATTGGTGAGGCATGATTTCCCTTTACAAAAGCTCTGACTCCTCCAATATATTGGTTTAGGTATATGTCAGAATTAATGTTCTTTACTATTATTTCAGCTAATTTGCCTGATACTGAAGTTAGGATTACTGGCCTGTAATTGACAGGGGTCAGCTCCAGAGCCTTTTTAAAAAATTGATGTTACATTAACTACCCTCCAGCCATCTGCTACAGAGGCTGATTTAAGCGAAAGATATGAAACTGCAGAATACTAACTATGGTATGTTACCTGAGTTTCTTCAGAACTCTTGGACGAATACCATCTGGTCATGGAGACTTATTACTGTTTAATTTAGCAATTTGTTCCAAAACCACCTCTCACATTCTGGCACAGTTCCTTAGATCTTTGACCTAAAAAGAAGGGCTCAAGTGAGAGTATCTTCCCAACATCCTCTACAAATGAAGACTTATGCAAAGAATTCATTTAGCTTCTCCACAACAGCCTTGTTTTCCTTGAGTGTTCTTTTAGTACCTTGGTCATGCAGTAGCACCACTGACTGTTTGGCAGGGTTCCTGCTTCTGATATACTTTTAAAAATTGCTGGTAGTTTGTGGGTTCTTAGTTAGTTACTCTTATTTCTTTCTTGGACTGCTTTAGGATACTTACACATTCAACTCGCCAGAGTTTAAACTACTTTCTATTTTGACTTCCAGTTTTTAAAGGATGCTTTTTTTAAGCTCTAATTGTCTCTTTTGCTCTACCTTTTAGGCATGGTAGTCTTTTTGGGGTTCTCTGACTGGTTTTGTTTATTTGGGGGTTACATTTAGTTTCAGCCTCTATTAAGGTGGTTTTTAAATAGACTCCATTCCCTTTGTAGGCATTTCATCTTTTTAATTTCTATTTAATTAGCTTCTTCAGTTTTGTGTAGTTTCCATTTTTATTTATTTATTTATTTATTTAAGATAAATGCTACTATGGTGGGTTTCTTTGGCATTTCCCCCCCTACAAGAATATTAAATTTAATTATATCATGGTTGCCATTACTGAATGTTTCAACTACATTCACCTCTTTGACCTCTTTGCTCCATGTAGGAATAAATAAAAAATTGCCTCTCCTATCGTGGGTTTCAAGTTAAACTGTTCCAGCAGTCACCGATGATGTCTAGAAATTTTATCTCTGCATGTCTTCCTGAGGTGACTTGTAACCAGTCAATAAAGGGATAGTTGCTTTTGTAGTCTCTCTAATCTCCTGAGCATTTCACAATTACCATTACCATCCTGGTCAGGTAATTGGTAGTATAGTCCTACTGCTATCCTCTTTTTTAACTTTATGTTTATATAAAATAGAAACAATGAAATAAAGTTGATACAAATGCATGCACAAGATAGAAATAGCATATAAACAACAATTCAATGTTTATTATTTGCAAAACCTGGAGAAAAATATCCAAATCCATAGAGATCATGCAGGGCATCAGTTATTAAAATGATGAAACAGATAAATAAGTGAGACTATAATATGTAAATATCAGGAACGAATATATACTAAACTGCAAAAACATGCAGTAGTTTCATGTGTGACCAGACATCCTCATATTATTTTCCAAGCATTTCTATTAATCATTCTTTCATTAATGCAGTAGTAGAGAGCTCATTAAGCCAGTGTGTTTATGAGGGAGGAATTACAGATTTCCTTTTCTCAAAAGAACTCCTTTGGCCACTAAAATAGTCACTGCAATCCACTTTTTAATGTTCACAGGTAATACCATCTCATCCAGCACCCCTAAAATATTCAAGCTTGGAAAAGGAAAAATTTTGAGAGCACACTGACTACGGTGTTCCAGAACACATGCATTTTTAAAGGTATAGAGGATGTGTGAAAGGCTGGCATTTCTCCCCCCTACAAAAATGTTAAATATATTGGATTATGGTCACTATTACTGAGTGGTTCTTGCAGATGAGATCATATAGGACTAAATCAAGAATTTGCTCTCCCCTTGTGAATTTTAGGACTAGCTGATCCAAGAAGCAATCATTAATGGGGTCTAGAAATTTTATCTCTACAGCCCATCCTGCGGCGACATGTATCCAGGCAATATGGGGATAGTTGAAATCCCTAGTTATTATTCAGTTTCAGTTTTTGTAGCCTCTTCAGTCTCCCTGAGCAGTTCACAATCACTGTCACCATCCTATTCAGTAGTATATTCCTACTGCTATCCTCTTGCTGTTCAAGCATGGAACGTCTATCCATAGAGATTCCATGGTAAAGCTTGATTCATTTAAGATTTTTAGTATATTTGACTTTCTTTCATATATAGTGCCACTCCCCCAACAGCACGACTACTGTGTCATTCCTATATATTTTGTTCCCTAGTATTACTGTGACTCATTTATCTATCTTCATTCCAACAAGTTTCCACAATGCCTGTTCTAGAAATATCCTCATCTAATGCCAAGCACTCTAGTTCACCCATCTTAGTATTTAGACTTCCAGCATTTGTACATAAGCCCTTGTACATTTTGTCAACATTCAGTTGGTTGCCTTCATATATTGTATTTAAATGGGACTTTTAGTTTTGACTGTCCCTCAGTAGTGCTTGCCTGAAGTTTATCAATTTCTTTCCTGCCCTCTTTACTATGATATAGTTTCCCCTTTAATAAATTCATCTCCAAGGGATGTCTCCTATTGAACCGTGTGTCCCTCCACACCTGTTGGCTTCCCCACAACCCATAGTTTAAAAAATCCTTTATGAGCTTTTTAATTTTGCATGCCAGGAGTCTGCTTCCATTGATTTAGGTGAAGCCCAACCTTTCCTTATAGGCTTCTTTTCCAAAAGGTTACACAGTTCCTAATAAATCTAAACCCTTCCTCCCTACATCATTGTCTCAGCCACACATTAAGACTACAGTTCTGCTTATCTTTCTGGCCCTGCATGTGGAACTGGAACCTTATCAGAGAATGCTATCATGGAGGTCCTGGACTTTAATTTCTTATCTAGCTGCCTTAATTTGACCTCCAGTACCTTTCTCCTACGTCACTGGTACCTACACATACAACAATCACTAGCTCCTCCCCAGCAATAAATGTAGGTCTATTCTAGATGTCTTGTGAAATCTGCAGTTTTCACACCCAGCAAGCAATTTACCATGTGATTCTCCCAGTCACCACAAATCCAACTAGTTATATTCTAATAATCAAATCTTCCATTACTAGTACCTTATTCTGCCTACTAACTACAGTTCCCTCCCCAGAAGGGACATCATCTGGAAGGTCAGTCCCACTAGGGGATTGTTTCCCTCTACTCCAGCTTGTTGTTGTCCTTCTCTACGACTTTTGTCCTCCTTAACAGCATAGAAGCGATCAGACTCGGTTAGACCCACCCTTGCATCCCTGAAAGTCTCCTCTATGTACCTGTCTGTTTCTCTTAGCTCTTCCAGTTCAACCACTCTGTCCTCATACCCATACTTTCTCTCTCTGAAGGCCATCTTGCTTGCTTGCATGTGCATACATGCCAGCTGCCCACAAGACTGATGTGGACACAGTCTGCCCACACCTTATACATGGCAGGATCAGGGATCTAGACAGTTGTGTAGAATTAGGAATATTAAAGCAGATAATTACCTTTTTCTTTTATAAAGCTATGATGGAGACAAGTGTTCACAGCGATGTAGCCCAGTCTGTAAAATAATCTTAATTAAAAGATCAATGTTTTCCCACAGATTTCACTAGAATTACTCATAACAACTTTCAGCATGTGTGTTTGCAGGATCAGGGTTTTAGATACTTTGTTGCTTAAATCTCAAGGTATTGCTTCTGTTCCTTGATTGGATAATTTATGTCACTAAACAATCACAGTTTGGATTTCAAATTGTATGTTTCAGTGTACGATATGCTATATGCATTGGATTAGTAGGGTACAGATAAGCTATGCAGTTCATAAAGTAATATAAACATTGTTAAAACACATTTGTAAAAAATAAATGTAAAATATTCAAAAAATAGTGCACAAGTATTTGAGGGTTTTTTTTGCAGGGTTCATCCCACTGTGTAGTAATAGTTATGACTTTTTCATTCTGAGCACTGTGATGCGTTACAAAAATAAATGTTCTAGGTATAGAATAAGAGTTTGCATATATAAACTTTTTCTTTAAAAAAAAAACAATTTTAGAAATTAAACATACATCCAAATGTATCTGAGGCAGACAGTACAGGCTTTGTGCTGTCACTCAAGAAAAATCTAGGGTACTTCAATTTTCTGGAGTACATACCTTAATCAATTTTTTGCAATGGAATTTTAAATAGATAATGAAAAAAAACCCTATGAAATATCAGACATTCATGTCCACAAAGGACTGGAGGAGATGTTAAAGACAACTGGGGGAGGAAAAAAACCCAAGATTAATTCCATCAGAAGCTATGGAATCTGCCTCAGCTGGGAAAAGGGACTATAATAAAGATGAAATCCACTCCAGAATTGTATTGCATTTTATAACTGCATCCTTTGGTTAAAAACAGTTTAGTAAAACTAGATATATTTTATCTTTTCTTTGAGTGGGAACAAAATAGATATATCAGTGACAATGTTATGCTTCTGAAGGAAGTGAGGTTTAAAACAGTTTTATCAACTTTTACTCACATTGGTCCCTTGGTTGGAAATAAAGAAAACCTATCCCAACACAGTTTTCAATGAAGATTTTCTCCTTAAGTCTATTCAGAGCATTGTGGCAGGACGGGCTAGCTTTCCCCAGGAAACACATTGTTTTCCTTTAGCCCACTTGATTCTTGGGGCAAAGGCTCACGGGGGAACTCTTGTGACAACTAGATTTAGGTCCCTTTTTTGTTTTAGGGCTTGTTATCTTATCTATGAAGTTTCCATTGGTTATGGAAATCATTATCCAGTTTTCAATCTGTCACCATTAACATAAGCATCCCGTGACTAAAATCATTCCTGTACTCGAACCCTACACACTGTTGTAATCTTTATTTTTACAAAATATGCCTTGTGAGGCATCATTTGAAAACTAATAACTTTCTGTTCATCAATGTCATGGTGAACTGCATGTAGCAGCATATGTAAAGTTATGAAAGCCCCCTGTATGATGTTAGCAGATGTTAAAAACCACACAGTCCTGCCCAGGCAGAAGCATCCTGACTGAAGAAATGTGTTTGCCTCAATTTACATATAAATAGTAAGGCTGATCCTCAAGATAGCAGGGAGAAGAAATGGCAGACAAAGCAAATTTGCATTTCAGCAAACTCTGATGAGACGAGAGCATGGAGTCTCCTTCACCACCAGTTTCCATGTCGCCTTCTTTACTGTTTGAATAAACTTGACTTTGAGGTGTAACCTTCAAAAGAATCCACTTCAAAGGTTAACTAGACTATAAAAGAAAGGGACAGAAAACCCCACACTCTTTCTCTCCTTTACCTCAGAAGACAAAAGAACAAGCCCTTTGACTTTGCACAGAGTGTGGGGGAGTTGAGAATTTGGTCAGTCATGTTGCTGGAAATATCTGGTAAGGATTTTATCTTGAACCAAATCTAGCTCGTTAAGTGTTAGCTACTAAAGCATTCTCTCTCTCTTGTAACATTTCTGACTTTAACACCTGATATCTGAATTCACTTAAAATCCTAATACAGTGCTGTGTTTAAACTGAATTGTTTGGTAACTTCAGTTAAAGTAGCAAACTGTTGACTATTGACCATTAACAGGGGCAACGGACCTTCAATATCTGAATTGCCCAGGAGAAGGCTGGTTAGTGCAGAACATGCATTTTGGGGAAAACTCCGGACTCTGAGTGTGTTGAGGCCACCCAGCAAATAGTAACCAAGGGTAGTGGAAGTCAAAGAGTGATGGGAATGTTGCTGCTAGGGTTGGAGCTGCTAGACCAGAGCTGTAGCTACACACAGCACAGACCTGTATGCTGTTTGGCCATTTGTGAGCGACATGGGAGGGATCTACAACAGCAAACTTTAAGGCACCCAGGATTGCAGTGCAGGTAGTGAGACAACCACTCAGGGTCAGGACTGCACTCCAGAATGTGACACATTTATTTAAAATGTAGTTAAAACACTTAAATAGTAAGGGCTTGCTCCCACATCTTTGAAGTAAATGGGAGTTCTTCTAACTTCAGTAAAATGGGTTGCGGGAAGGAGCCGGCTCTAAGTGTTTTCTTGTTTTAAATGTTTACAAAACTGGGACAGAAAGCAATTGACCATCTATAGGTGATATAATTCCTTTCATCTGTGCAGAGAAATGCCACTGTTTAAAGTAAAGTTGCATATGCAGAACAGGCATAATGCCAAGAATCCCCCAATGACATTCGGCCTCCTCACACTACCACCACAGACTGTCATTTTTAGCAAGATAGCGGACTAGAGCAAGTGTTTCAAACTCTATATTAAATTAACTCATGTTCAAATAAATATTCACAATTTAAGTGAGGTAGAAATTGTTCAACCATCTGCGCTACATACTCAGGATGATTTGCATAACAAAGTGGCTTTTCAGAAACCAAAATGTTTAAGGATTATAAAAATCATTTTAATATTACACATAAAATCATGCTGAATGAAAAACTAGCAGTACACTTTCTTGTCCTGGTATATCACCAGTTCAGTCATCCAGCTGAAACACCTGCATCTTCAAGGCAGGGGAGATTTGTCTGGATTGGTTGGAAAATAGGGTAGCAGCTTCTTGAACAGTCCGCCCACCTTGGGAATTGGGAAAGGGGTGGGCAGGCTTGGTGGGTTCAGGTAAGTCACTGGTCCCTGCACACCTAGGGGAAAATATATACATCTTGCTTCTCCAACCTGATCCCCTTTCATGCCCAATTAGCAGCTCCCACCTCTGGCATTAGCATATGACCACATTTTATGGTCTGTTGTGGACATTGTGCTAGCCACCATATTTGGGACTGGGAAATAATTTTTCCCTCACTGCCAGATTGGCCAGGGTGGGCTGGATTTTTTCACCTTCCCCACAGCAGCTAAGGGAGCCAGTGGGATACAGGTTGTTGCAACTTGTCATGTGTCGGGTGTACAGTGCAAGTATTCATTCCATAAGGGGTCCAGTTCCCTAATAAACCAGAATTGGGAAGTGGATGTAAGGGAAGACAACCCCTAAAATAAGCCCCTAAGAAATGGGTTTGGTGTGCCTATTGTCTGATCCAATGAAGAGATAATGCCCTTTCCCCAGCCCCTTACCTCTCAGATAAGGAAAAGGTGGGGGAGTCCCAGCAATGAGTTGGGACCAGGTGGGGAGGGCTGATGGTAGTCCTCTTCCAGATGGAAGTGATTAAGGATGGAAGCGTGACCCACACTGTACAAATCATTGCTCGTTAGTTCCCAAGTGAGTTAAGTAATAAAGTTGAGGCCTAATTAAACCACATCCCATCAGTCTGTCTTTCCCCATCTCCGGACAAAGATAAAAACTACCAAGTGCTAGCTGTAAACATCTTTGATATGAGTTTCACACACAGATGATTTTGCTATTTCTATACCACATTTCTAAACACAAAAAATATGATCTGATGATCATCAGGACAGCTAAAGAATTGATTGTATACATTGGATATACAAACAGTGCACAAAAATGGTGATTTAAAAATACTGTATTTGGTCAAGAATAACTATCTTCATGGAATGTAAATGGTGCCGACAGCTTTTTGTAATCCTATAAGTACAGTATAGATTTTGCTCTAAAATGAAGTGTTGTAAGTGGGAGACCAAAGGATGTCATTCTCCAGTGTTTCAATTTTATGAATTTAACCAAGTTTCCTGGCAATTTAGCTTCTTATCTAGCAACTGCAGAAATATGTGGCTTCACAGTTCTCTTGTGCCTCCAACTCTCATGCAACAGTCAAATATAAGTTTATTACAACAAGGGCCAGCATTCTAAATGTCTTTTGAAAGCCTGGCATCACAGTCTGAGGATACGACAGTTTTGAGTAATTATCTCTAAAGCAAACAAGGAAGTTCACTGTGGGTTTGGAAGTTGAAGATTTATTTTGTAAGATGAAGTAGTTGTAAAACTGTTCATACACACACTTCCAGACATTTAAAATGAATTTGATTGCACCTCGCAACTTAAAATAGTATTATTCAGAAGTCTTCTACCTTCCTATACTACAGATGACAGTAAAATTTGAGAGTAAATTTGCTATGAGATTTTAGTAATTAACTCAAGTTTATATATTTAAATGAAATAGTCACGCCCATTGAGCAAATATAAGTTTCCAGAAGACTGCAGGATATAGATTCAGCTCGAAAAACCTGGAATGGAAAAGCTTATTTTCTTAAGTCTCCTATTAAGCCCTGATCTTGCAAAGATTTAGGCACAGTTATAACTTTATGCACTGTAAACAATCCCATTTACATTAATGGAACTATTCAGAGTGCAAAGTTACTCGTATTTAAGTGTTTCCAGGTACAGGGCCTTAAAATGTTTTTTCTAGTGCATAAACCTCTCCCCCACACAACAAACTCATACAAGATAAAAGTTGCGTCTTCTGATGTAGCTAAGGAAGTTATATTAAACCATAGGAACAGGCAAAACATTAATTATCCTGAGAGACACAGAGGCAAATATTCATCAGGATATAAACAACAAGTAAGAGCATTGATCTTTATTATAAAGCCCTTTCTCATATCTTTTAACAGAGGTAAAGTTATGTTTCACAGAAAAATCCTTAAAATTAGAAGTTTACCTGTAAATTCATTCAGGTGCAGTAATTCTGGTACAAAATTTGTATCCAAATATTTGCTACAGGGTTTTTAGATAATGTTAGCTGCAAAAATATTAGATTAATCTTAAATGGAACTTGCAGACATTCCCTTTCACAGGTTTTTTTTTTTTTTTAATTTTCAATTGTCAGAGTCCCCCAGGAAAACAGCATTAATGATTCTAATGTTAATTTCCCCCACTAACAGCAATTGAGAAGAAATATCAAGCTATAAACACAATATTTAGCTTTGAAAGATATTACTGCTTCTCTCCTGAACTGAGATTCATTGAGTCATTCAGGAGCCAGCTTTTGATATTTGCAACAGCTATGATGTGCAGAACTATTCACATCTAGTGGATGTTATTTTAAAAAATAGTTCTTCCACTGTAGCATTTAAATTGCAGATCATAGGGTAATACCTCCTTAGATTTGCTAGTCACAGATGTCGGGGTTTACCTACTATCCAACTCCCTATTAGGTTGGCATCCCTAAAACAATGTGCAGAGTTCAACTTCCATGCAGTTTTGATATGGACCTTCACAAGTAAATTGTATAGAAAGAGGTAGTTTCCCTGTAAGTAAGCTTGTGTGCAAACTTGTAATTCTTTCTAACCTTACTGTTACCCTCCAATCTCTCCTCTTTACCATTTGCTCCTCTTTTCTAATATCTTAGGTTAATTACATGTTCAAAAACATCACGCATTCTTCTTTTTCTTAGAACTGTAATCTCTCTTACATCATTCAATAACTTATTTCTCAGTCACTTGGCAGTACCTGTACTTAACATCGTTTCTTCCCAAGTATTATTGGCTCATCTTTATTTTTCTTGGAACTAGTCATCACAGCACTGAATGTTTCTTTTTCTTGAAAAAACGACGTGTTTTTCTGTTTAATGCAGACATTTATTTAGAGTTTGACATAAAGCTGTAGTCATGGTAGGTAATGTTGAAAAACATTTGACTTTCCAACAGCCATTCAGTAAAGAGCCCTCTGTATCTGAAAAAGGCTCTTAGGTCTAATATCCTCCACTTAGGGAAGGACAGTCGAAATTGCAAGAGCAATACACAAGAGCAACGTGTTCTGAAATATTTAACTCTGATGCTGAGCTCAGGCTTTCAAAATTGGTTTTTTTCTTTTAGTTTTAAAACCTAGTTTTTCAAGAATGACTAGTGACTGGAGAGCCTCCATTTTGTAGTTCACAGCAGCCAAACTTTAAAAGAACTTGATTTTTCAACAAATGGGAGCTCAGCACTTTCTGAAAATCAGGCTCCTTCAGCAGTCTTTAGTTAATTCCCCCAAACTGGAGCTACTTATGGAAATCCTGGGCTAAGTGAATTTAGTGCTTGTGTGTGCGCCTGAATCTATTTATCCATTGAGCAGGTATAACAGAGTCTATGTCAGTACAAACTTCCCAGTTATGATAATAGCACCCAGGTTTTGTACAGCACTTTTCATCAGCAGGCCTCAAACCACTTTATAAAACGAGTGAGTATCATTATCCTCATTTTACAGATTGGGAAACTGATGCATGGAGAGTGAAGAGAGTTGCCCATGGTCACCTACAATGATGGTTTTAGTTATCTGGATTCCTGTTCAGAAGATATACGATTGAGTCCAATCTCACATTGGACAGGTTACCAAATAGCCATTAAATGGTAGTGACTTTTGGTCACTATTGCCCTCATTTTTCACAGATTTCCATTTTTTTTCCCTTTATGTATGATTTTAAAAATTAAGCATTGGAAATCTATTTTCATTGTGAAATTAGTAGCATAGATTTATAATCCTGGAGCAAGATGAGGGCAAGTGGGCTTTGAGATATGATAGAAGAAAAGCTTAGCAAATACTCAAATCACTCCTCATTTCCTTGGTTTGTTAAAGAAATAGTTGCCCAAGAAAATGAAATTTAAGATAAGAAATATTGAAAGTACTTTCTACCAAAATCATTTCTAACAGTTATGAGTTTTGTTAAATTCTGCTAGTTTCAGTATGTTGCATGTAGTCAAAGACTAAACTATGAAAATTAATTAGCTAGATAATTACAATAATGATTAAGAAATTGCTATGGGCCTTCAAACCACTCCCACTCTTATCAATTAAAGTTATATGAGCATATCAAGAGCAAGAGAACCCTCATAGCTTTGTCCTTAAAATAAGATATGTGCAATAATGTGCCAGAAGAATTATCTGCTCTCCTGGGGGGACAAAAACTTGCTTCTCAGCCTTTATACGTTACAAAGGAAGCTGAGTCTCATGCACCAACCATAAGCCTAGAATTCAGAGAGGGATCAGGTAGAGACAAACATTTGGGAGAAAGGAGACTGAAGAGAAAACTATTCTAAGATTTTGGGAGAATCTGTATGCTATGGAAGGCATCCAAGTTCCAGCACAGCTAAAGTTACACACAAAAAAAAAAAATTTAAAAAGTTTAAACGTGAGGAATAGTTAAATCAAAGGGATTTATTTAAAACACAAAATACAAATGTCACCCCCCGTAGATGGAATTTTTTTTAAATGGACACAAAATGAGTTCCAGTACCTTAGGACCATATAGCAGCCCAAGCTACTTACATGGCTCTCATCAGCATAGTATAGAAGCTTATCAAGACAACAAGGCTTCCAGCAGAGGACAACTGCCTATTGGATAAATACAAAATACTTTTTCGTTTTTCTTTAGCCAGGTTATTTTCTTTGCCTTTCTTATCTTAAAACTGGTACTTGACTCACATAGGGCTGTGCTCAACAACAGCGTCAGACACAAAAGCATAATGGGATACTAAGCTTAATTAAAAATGGTCTGTATGTTTCTTCTCTGTGTTGAATATCTGCATGGAGCACCTGTACGTTTTGCACAGAGCCAAACACATAGGTAGCACTTAAGGAGCTGATCCTGCCTTGTGCAGCACGCAGATGGACCATTGCACATGTGCTGAACACCCATTAAAGTCAAATATATCCTTGAATGTTTTGCAGAAAGAGGGCTATAATTGTCATGCACACAACTGAGTTTAAAACTGGAGAAAACCCATGTCAAAAGGAGTAAATTCTGCTTGTGAAACTTTACCAGCTACACAAACCAACCTTCACTGTTTTTCTAAAAAATACTTTGATATGTTTCATTCTCTTTTAGATTGGGGGGAGGGGCAAAGAATTTCCTCACAATCATTTTTAAAGCTTCTTGTCATGACTGAGATTGTGGGTTTTATTACAGAGTCAAGCTACTAAATTAAAAGGTAAAACATCCCAACTAATAGACTAATTTAATAAATGGCTCTCTCTGGTCATCAAGGTCCCTTGGGAGACTTCGAGGAAAAAAACAAACAGAACTGGCATGTTTAAATTTGGCATATTTGTTCTCAGTCCAGGAACAAATTTTTGGAAATTCTGGCTGAATCATATTGGCTCATCTTCAAAAACAGAGTGCGGGGTCAGAATCTTAAATGGCAACTTTTTGTATGCAATGTTGCTGTAGCCCTGGTGGTCCAAGGATATTTTAGAGACAAGCGGGTGAGGGGTAATATCTTTTATTAGACCAAACTTCTGTTAATGAAAGAGACAAGCTTTGGAGCTTACAGAGAACTCTTCTTCTGGGAAATGTACGCAGCACATCACAGCTAAATACAAGGTCAATGGTCCCTTGAAGTGCGTTAACTGCTTACGCTAATCCATCTGTTCCACCTAAAAGTGATACTCTGAGTATATTTCCCAGCCTAAAGAAGAGCTCTGTATAAACTGCACAGCTTGTCTTTCTCACCAATCGATATTACCTTACCCAATGAAGAGCTGTAGTTTGATATTAGGAGAATGTAATTGGCTCTGGAAAGAAATAGCACATAGGGCACAAACAGCTTTCAACAGTTTGGTAGAATTTGGCTCCCATTTATCAAATTTATAAAGTGTTATTGTCAAAGTACAGTGTACATGTCAACTATGTTTTGTGAAGTAAGGTAATATCTGCCATTCTATATATTTTGCAGATGTCTGCAACACGGAAATGTTCATAAACAGTGCTATATTTTGAATCTGTGCAGGGGATTAAGTAGCTCTTTAAGAGGATCCTCCCTCAGCCTTAGACCCTTCCTCAGTTCCCCTTCTGCTTGATTTCCTGTTACCGTGAAACAATACATTCTCAGACCTACTTCATTGCTTGTGCATATTATGTAGTACAGATTGTTCTGCTACAGTCTAGCAGACAATTAAAGATGAAGCAATTACTTTGTTTCTTCAATGGTCTAAAGAAATATGAAATCCCATAGAATTTTTTTTTAAAACATTAAGGTTGTTAAGTGAAGCACTCCAAAGGAAGAAATGACTTCAGGATCCTCCTTTCTAAGAGTGAGGTTTTAGCCTAAAAGTCGGACCTGTAATTTCTTAAGTTAAAACAGCTTTAGAAGGGAAACAAAATTAACACTGTCAAAGAAGAATGCCAAAGCAAAAATATAAACATGCAAGTTTTTTGGCCATACTGCTTCTTTATGATGATTAAAAGAGTTTTTTTTTTTTTTTTTTTTAATAAATTCTGCTTTTTTTAAAACACATTACTAATGCCAAGTCTTTGCTCTAGTGGAGGTCACTGGCAACTTTGTGGAACCTGAAGAGTCATATCACCCAAGACTAAGATAATTTCAAAATCAGAACCTCCTCCCTATGCAGCTGTGAAAGGAAAAAGTGCTGCTTGGGTTGTATTACTATTTAAGTCCTCCAAATATGTTGTTGAGGTTACACGGCAAAAAGTAAAGTGAGGACTTAATATTTCAAAAGTAAAACAATCAAAAAAACAAAAAACCCTTAAACATTTCTTGTCTTTATACATGACAAAGGAGATGCATTTTTTGGCTTCACATTTGACCTTTAAAATAGCATCCCTTTGTAAAGTCCCAGGTCCAAATTGCTTCTTAGTTTGTTTTTTCTCTTGCCTTTTCATTTTACTCCGTGGTACATTTATTGAATTTATTCAGTTATACTAATGCAGCACATTCAATTATGCCCCAGAAATACAAACTTCCTTAGAGCTAATGTGGGCATGGATTTTCAAATCAGCAAATCTTACTGACCGATACTGTTCATAAATGTTGATGTCAGAATTTTGGTGTGCATGGTAAAGTGTCATTGAAAGATGTATTCAGTGCATCAGAGTATATATTATCAACACTCTCTTTGTAAACTCATTAACTTGACTCAGTTAAGACCTAGCGAAAGATCTCCTCCATCTCTAGTGATGCTGAGAGATCTTTTTATACAGTAAAATGGAGATTTCAATTTCTTTCATTCAAAGTTCTGGGGTTTGGTAATGTGTTTCAGAACTGCTTAATGTTTGCTTCCTATGATCCAGTGCATCATCTATACTGAGTAAAGACCTACTGGAGAGCGTGTCACATGTGTGGAATAAGAACCTTTCCCTTATTTACTTTGACAGGCAAACTCCTGAAACAATGACAAGCGAAAGATTACAAGATCTATTTGTATGTGTTGTACTCCTTCAAATTCTCTACCATTGGTTCCACTCTTCATTGAACAATTTGAATTATGAGTTGGTGTGCTAGTGTATTTGGAAAAGTTGCTAGTCTATGGGATTCATCGCACACTGTAGTACACATCTACATGTGTAAACAGACAACTCTGAACCTCCTACCCCCTGCAGAAGTTGCCCTGTATCACTGCCTTCCAGCAAGAGAGCCTGATCAGCAAGTTACTAGACAACGACAAGGAAGAGCTGGTAACCTGATGCTGACTCATACAAAGTTTTTTTTCCACAGAAATGTATCATTTTTGAGGAAAAAAATTTCATTGGGAAGGTTTCTCAGTTCCAGAAGACAAAGCAAGACATCAGATAGCCAATAGCCTGGTGGTTAAGTCACTCACAGGGGGATGCAGGTTCAAGTCCTGGCAACACACAACTGGAAGAGACAGAATTCCAGGCAAAGAACTGGAATGAAGCATTTACTCCCAAATTCTTCTGACCTTTCTGCATTTGTCCCTCAGGAATCTGGAGGTGCCAAACTGCACCTAAAATTCTTGACAAATTTAAGGGTTGGCTGTAATTAACACTGGCCCAATCTATGATCCTGAGAAAATACAAATGCATTGTTTAGTTAAGGTAGATATATATTCCAGTTAAATGGTACTCTGATGCTTAATCCTACTAGGACAACAGAGTGATGCCCAACAACCAAGCCATTTTCAGAAAATCAATATAAACGCCCTTCAGACAGGTATATATATCCCCAAGAAATAAGGCATATACCAAAATATCTGTATATGGATATATTAAATATATACTTACACAAACAAGTGTATTTGTGTTAGGTCACTATATCAACTACATTCTTTATATTTATAAGAACCAGTCCTAGGGAAGACTGTGCAAATTACTAAGTCTGCAGGGAAGATAAGTCTGAAGATTTTTGTCAAAGGCTCACCTGAGCCAGCATCCTACAAAGCAGGTTCACCACAAGTTTACAGACAAAACTCAAACTATTCACCTGGGTGTTAAAGTCCTTAACATAAACACTAACCCTTCACAAAGATCCAAGGTAAATACTGGCAAGGTTAGGCCCCCAAAATGGGCCATGTTACTTGGCTTAAGGCAGGCAGAGCTTACTTTCCCTGTCCTGGCAAATACTGGCCCCTAGTAGAAGCAGTCAGCCCTTTTCATCTCGCCTGCTGGGCTCTGACTGACCTCTGCCTTCTTCTGGCCCTACTAGCTGACAAGACCAACTCTTGCTTGAGCTGCCTGCACTGGTCAGGGGAGGCCTCACTGGGTACCCGAGGGTGGTCTGGACTTGCTGCTCTTCCTTTCCAGCAACAAGCCAGCCTCTTAGGGTAGGATACACCAAGGTGGCAGGACACAAACACTTGGTACACCGCATCACAATTTTGTTTTATCCCCCAGATTTTTTACTTTCATTTTAATTAAACTTTTAGTCTGCACTAAATGGCATTTATATACAGTCACTCTTCTAAGTCATTCTTTTAGAAAACTGATGCCGCTATTTGGCTACAGACAAAGATGTAATTTCTACTTCCCTGTTTATCTTACTGAAGTTTTAACATTAAAGTCTCTCGGGGGCTATTTAAATGCTAATATTTATCCAGCAAGGCAAATTTAGGAATCTGATAACCACCCAAAACCATATGTCTCCTGACTGTTTCCAGCATTTTGATATGTTCTGGTGCAACTTCAATTGTTGTCTTTGTTGTTAACAGCTGTTGCACTTTAAGCACTCATGTCTGAACATGCACACACACACCTTCAAAATAGGCAATAAGTGGAAGGAAAATGTAGAGCCCAAGGAACAACATCAACTGCTTCTGCTTCTCCTGAAGAAGAGAGCTCATAGTGAGTTATAGATCTCTAAAATGGTTGCATAGGAATGTATAGTGTGCTTCCAATGGAAGAAGAATTGCTTGGTGAAAAGGCATCAGTCATTGCAATGGTGGCTTGTAAGTTTACCATCAGAACAGAGCTAAAAATCAATTTCATAGTCCATCATGAATGCTACTAGATATTTTGCATGTATTTTAAGTTTAATTATTTTTTATATATTGATTTCACGCAGAGGGTAAAAGACATTCAGTCTAATGCAACTATCCATCCACCATATGTCCATAGAAACTACTACAAAAGTATTGGTTGCACCACATCACTGTAAACAGAAGCGGGGGGGGGGGGGGGGGGGGAGGAGGATCCATGTGATCTAGCCTGTTTGCCATTTTGTCTTGAATACAAAAAAGTATGAAATTAGACAATACAGTACAGTAACTTAGCAAAATAGATCACTGAATATTATCAGATTTGTAAGGTTTATAAGGTTTTAAAATAATGCTCCCACTGAAGAAAATTGACTTCAGTAATGAGTGCATCAGGTCAAATATGGACGAGAGTAATGATTGAAGTCAGGGCCTTGTGTGATCTGTGACAAGAAAATCTCTTTTCAGTGGCTCAGCAATTCTGAAGCAAACTGGAAGTTTGTGGCGGCATAGAGAAGAATTCGGGGGTGAGGGGAGGACATTTTCAGAACTGAAGTCAGGCTCCTAAATCCATATAGATAGATAGATATAGATATATAAATAAATGCTCTATTTTTCCAAAGTGCAGAAGACCCTGCATTTCTGGGTCTTCAAATATGACGTATAGCGTCCTGCTCAGAATACTGGCTATCTAGGAAACTCCTTACTGTTGTCCGCATCGCAAATGCAGCAAACTTTAGAATATGCCCATTGAAAGCAGCGAGAACACCTGATTGTGGGGGTAAACATAGGCCAATAGAACAGACAAAATGGCAGATGATTACTGCAAAGTTAGTAAAATAGATTGTCTAGGAAGATTTGTAACAGCTGACTGAAAAGGCAAATTCTGAGATTGATTCTGTGATTACAAGACCCTGATTGCAGCAAAGTATTTCCCTGCTGTTTTGAAAATAAATTTCCGATGGGATATGAAGAGCTACCATCCTTATTTTCCCCTGACAGTGGCCTTTTAAATTCTTGGGGCAAGAGAGATCCCACTCTAAAATTTTAGCTAAAATGATAATCAAAGAGGAGAAAATATTATGCAGATATATCTTCTCTTCCCTGCCTAAATCCATCTTCTCTGACTTCTACTTTTTATCTGTGTTAAAAAATATAAAATAAATCTTAACTCGTCATCCCTCATTTCGTACTTCCCCAGCAACATTGACAGTTGCTAGGCTGCAGCAAGTTACTCCTGTGTTTGGAGTGCCAGATATGACCCAGGATTCTGCCCAAGGATGAGACACAATAGACCTAGAGTCAGTTACTGATGCCACCTGCTGCCACAGTTCATCTGGAAAGAGCCAATATGTTTTTAGAGGAGGAATGATTCTTCTTTTCCTGACTGGCCATGGATATCAATGATAGACAGCTCTTAATTCCCCCCAAGATCCTCTCTGATGCTGCATGCTGAAGTACCTGTTTGCAATTAATGCATTAGTGGCAGAAGAACTAGAATGTCTAGTACCAAGTAAAAGCCTTAAATGAGACAGTACTATAACGGAAGCATTGACCCATCTTTCCTCCAAAGCTCTTCGCAGCTAGAGGTTCTAGACACCAGGATGGGACAAAGGTGGATCGGTTAGACCAGAATAGTTCTAACTATCATGATTTTGCACCGTCTATGGAGAAGAAGAAAGATTTCTTAGTAAACCTTCGTTGCTGTGATATAGGGTTTTGAGAACCCGGCACTAGTCACTTAACATATGGATGGGTCTCCAGAGCTATCCAACTGGCCAAATGATATCCACTGAAAATAGCAAAATAAGAATAGATGTAATGTATAGTTTTTGTTTAAGTTTCTAATAGGTCAGTGAGGTTTACAAGGATTGCAGTGTCACAACCATACTGACGATTTGCTATTAGTGAATCAGAACAGAAGAGTTCATGCCATTTTATAATTATTTAGTAATATGTTAAACCATTTTTCATTCTTTTGCATGTATTGTGTTATCAGGATTTCTTCTGAGGAATGTAATTTGGTTTCCCATTACAGATAATTGGAATATGTTTTATCTCACTGCAAAGTCCAGTCAGATGAAACATGGAATGACATTTAAAAAAAAAATCAAAGTACCTAATAGGTTTTTCTATCAATGCTGCGGGACATAATCTGCATTAACTTTTTTTCTACTTTATCCAACCCTCTTTCCTTTTATATATGCAATTTGAAAGAACTCAGGCAATCCTTACTTTTAGTTTTCACTAGCTACAGCATACCCCAGAGTGGCAGGAATTACAATAAAAAAAAAAATCAATCCTTGAATGAGACAGCAATTTCTTTAGAATTTGAGTGACATTTAATATTTCCTGAAACCACAATATGTTTTTACCAGAGAAATATTTTAGAAAGAATAAAATGAGCACTGTCGGAAAACTGAAGATATTAATGCACTACAGTCAGGGTTTCAGACTGGCAATTTTGGTACAAAAACCAACTGAATCCTAATAAAAAACAAATTTATTCTCTTATTTGTTATTCTAAAGGAATTCCAATTGTTCATTTCTAGGAAAGCATGTCTGAGCTAATCATAGAATCTTAGAATCATGGAAGAGACTTCAAGAGGTTGTCCAGTCCTGCCCCTGCACTGAGACAGGACCAAGTATACCTGAATCACCCCTGACTGGTGTTGATCTAACCGGTTCTTAAAAACCTACTGAGA
This sequence comes from Emydura macquarii macquarii, assembly GCF_026122565.2. Classification (NCBI taxonomy): domain Eukaryota; kingdom Metazoa; phylum Chordata; order Testudines; family Chelidae; genus Emydura; species Emydura macquarii. Next base: position 16,023,079 of record NW_027131527.1, on the reverse strand, counting down.
GATTCCACAGCCTACCTTGAAAGCCTATTCCAGTGCTTAACTATCCCTACTGTTAGAGAGTTTTGTGAATATTTAATCTAAATCTCCCTTGCTGCAGATTAAGCCCATTACTTCTTGTCCTGCTTTCAATGGTCACATACAATAATTGATCACCATCCTCTTTATAACAGCCCTTAGTATATTTGAAGAATAGGGACCATCAGGTCCCTCCTCAGTCTTTTCTCAAGACATATATGCCCAGTTTTTTTCAACTTTTCTTCATAAATCAGGTTCTCCAAACCTTTGATTATTTTTGTTGCTTTCCTCTGGACTCTCCAATTTGTGCCCATCTTCTTTACAGTGTGGTGCCCAGAATTGGACACAGTACCCCAGTATCATAATACCAGTGAGGTCTAACGAGCATCAGGCAGAGGACAACAATTACCTCCCATGTCTTACATACAACACTCCTGTTAATACAGCCCAGAATGATATTAGGGTTTTTCACAACGGCATTGTATTACTGACTCATTCAATTTGTGATTCATTATAAGCCCCCGATTCTTTTCAGCATATTAATGCCTAGCCAGTTATTCTCCATTTTATATTTGATTTTTCCTTTATAAATGAAGTACTTTGCACTTGTCTGTACTGAATTTCATTTTATTGATTTCAGACCAATACTCCAGTTTGTCAGGGTCCTTTGAATTCTAATCCTGTCCTCCAAAAATGCATGCAACCCCTCCCCACTTATTGTAATCTGCAAATTTTATACGTTTACTCTCCACTCCATTATCCAAGTCATCATCTCACTATGGTTCTGATCCTGCAAATACTTCAACACATGAGTACCTTTACTTAGAGGAGTAAAATTACACCAGTGCTGGAGCATTTGCAGCATCAGAGCCCATATCAAACTGCTGTCTTTTCTTCACAAGTGACAATAGAATTTTAGAACCAAAGGTTCAGATCCTTTTTTTTTTTAGGCTACGGGCCAGCTCCTGAGATGATGTAAATTGGTGTAGCTCCAATGTCTTTACATAACTAAAAAGCTAAAAAATAAATGTCAAGCACTTACCAGATTTTAGATGTCCCAAAACGCAAAAGGATCCATTTCTCATTGTAAATCAAAGTATTGGGATTACTATGAGAACTCAGACTCCAACAATAATTGCAATACGTCGGTTACTAAAATAGATTTTTACATTGAGCAATTTCGAAAAAACAAGGACTAGCTAACTGAAAGTTTTGCTCTAGAGAATGAAAAGCTTCCCTGGAGTTTCAGGCAATATGAGAGAAAGGGATAAAGGGTAATATTCTCTCTCTCTCCCCTCTCCCCCCAATACAGACTAGAGATGAAAGTTGTATGATATGTTCTTCCATCACCACTGCATAGCCACCACTCCCCATTCTGTGGCTGCTATACTGGATCTCAGCTCCATGCACACACAGGTGAATGTGGCCAAGAGAGGCGGTAACAACCATTTCAAGCAGCATATTTTCCTTGAAGTCCATGGGAAACGTCACAGCACTAGACATTTAAGCTCCTGCTGTTCATAGCTATAAATCTCCTTCCCCTCCCCCACTTCTAGAACAATTATGTTTTCTAACACATTAATTAAACACCAACCAATACCGGCCACCCTCTCGCACTGAGTTCTGTACAATATATCCTGATTCTATTGAGCTTATTATGATCTTACTGCAAAACTGTCAATGCGCTTCCAATTTGGCAGTCCACAAATGTGAAAAATCAGCATGCATGTAAAAACATAGAAGCGGCGTACGCAAACTCAGTGTTGTGAATGCAGGTTGGCAATATTCCACATGTGGAAATGTAATATTGGCCATAGTCCTGTAATGATATCCAAATGCATCAACCCTCCCTCCACATGCATGTCAATGAAGGATCAGAGCTTTAGGTATTAATGCGGTACACTGTGCTGTTAACTTTATGTCTGGAAGAACCCTCTCCCTATCACATCCTATGCAAACATTTACCAAATATGACTCACCAACATCTGTACTTCTCTGGCACAAAGTTGTCCCCCCTTCCATGACTATTTTCTATCCCAGCCCCAGCTGCCAGCACATTTGTGAAACAGAGCACACAGAGAAATACAAAGAGGCATAAATTACACTAATTTATCATCTTCTTCAGTCACAGTACCAGAGTCTCTGCTTCTCATTTTCTATCCCACCCACCCAGTCTGAGTTGCTTTCAGATTTTCTCCACAAATAGGTCTGAGCAGGTAGTGTCATAACACTGAGTGCATTTATACATACCCCCTGCTGCAAGTTCTTTGCTTCTTGTTATTTCCACAGAAACCTTGTACTTTGAACAGTATATTTGCAGGTCAGAGAAGTGAAAAAAGAGTTGAACAACATTTGTTTTTCCCACCCAGGGAACCAACTAGACATCATAGAGCTGGCACTGCTTGTAGATGGTGCCTGGGTTATTTCTGTAGTTCACAATTTCTTGCAAAGTCAAAGTCATTTTTTAATCAAGTTTATCTAAAGTAGATGTGCTGACAAAGCAACAGGGCATCATAGCTTCATTGCTCTCGCGCTCTCAGACCCCTTTGCTTGAGGATGAACATTCTTTTCACACAGCATTTTTGTAATTCTTATTTAGTTTCCAAAAGGAAAACAAACTCATTTGGTCTGTCCTGCAAACAGAAGCTGAAGCCAGCCCTGGCCTGCAACACTTACCAAAAATACCAAGCCTGGGGGGAAGACACTCCAGCTGCTGTGAATAAAGAAGGAGAAATAAGGCTTCAGAGTTAGACTGCCCTGAAAAAGTGATCTTGAATGAGAGGAAGAGAAGACCTGGCGGTATTGTAATAGCAGCTGTGGTGGGGGCCAAGCCTGGAAAGAATGCTGGGTATATTGTGTTATTGTTCATTTGCATGTTAATAAGTTCAAACCCTAGGGAAGGGGTGAGGTTTCCCTTCATATAGTGGGTGATCTGTCTCTTACAACAGGTGGAAAAGTCATCTGCTCCATAGTCTTTAACCATTTTAAATGTGTTGCTTTTTATTTAAATTGGGTTTCCCCCAATTCTTTTATCACCATCAGTATCAAGATGCTACAGGGATTGCTAATCAATGAATGTGTTAGACATATCATTATAGTGGTATTTGGCTCTCTATGATCTTCGTGTACTGAAAGAGAGGGGACTAAAACTCCCAATCTAGATGTTACAATTCTTGTGGCTAAGGTAAATATGCTGAAGGTTATGGTGATGAGAGCCTGACTTTAGAGGGATGTTTTTTGTTTATTTTTAGGAATTATTATAGTGGCACCATAGTAAATGTTATATAAACGGTTTATTAAAGTTCTGTTACCCAAATGTCTTGACATTTTTGTGTGTGTAGTGAGGGGGTGTGGCCTCCCTCCCAGACTGCCAGGGAGAACCAGCCCAGGCTGGTGGGGGCGGAGCTAGAGCCTGCCTGTCTACCAACCTGGAAGTGAGGGAGCGGGGCAGGAAGAACAAAGGAGAGGCCCAGGAGCTCAGTTGGCAACTGGCTCCCGGAGGGGAAGCACGTCCTTCCTGGCCCTCCAGGGCTGCCGGTAGCCTTGTACCCAGGTGAGCTAACCAAGACCAGGTACCCAGGGAAGCGGACCAGGGCTTGCGTCCGGGAGCAGGTGAAGGAGCAGCACGAGGCCTGGGGCCCCACGGTACCCCCGGCTACCCCCACCCCATCGGACCAGGGGATTGCGAGGGGCGAGGACCTGGAGGAGTTGCCCGACACCGACGTGGAGGAGGTGGCCCTACGGGGGCCAGACTTGGAGGATCTGCCCCTGGAAGGGCAAGAGGACGATGGCGAGGTGTGGGCCCTGACTGGGCCCAACCTGGAGGAGCTACCCCCCGCTGGTGGCCCCGAAGAGCTGCCCGACCTGCCACCCCCCGACAAGATTGAGGGGTTCTACAATCTGCTTCTGGGCACCTACCCCGATGATGGTGATTGGACACCAGAACCCCAGGTACCTGAGGGACAGGGGGAAGGAAGTAGCCCAGGGGAGGGGCCACATGGTCCGGGAACTGGGGAGCCGGACGGCAAGTCAGCGTGTTGCGGTTGGGACCCCACTGACCCCGCAGCATACTCCTCAGCTACAGCTAGGGACCTGGGCTAGGATGCAGTGGAGTCGGGGGGGCCTGCGCCCCCCCTTCCCCGATCACACCGATGACCCTTAGACTATTTTGCTGCCCCGACTGGGGCCTTTGAACTGTGTGCTACCCTGCCTGGGGAGCTAGACTGCTTGTCACCCCCCCAGGGGCCTATAGATGGCTTACTGCCCCGCCAGGGGGCCTTGAACTAAGTAAAGCTCAGGGACTGTTCCCCCAGCCCCCGAGCTGGGACTACCTCTGCTGAGGCAGGGTAGTGAGGGGGTGAGGCCTCCCTCCCAGACGGCCGGGAGGGGCCGACCAAACCCTCTACAATATGGCAGATCAAAAATAACTTTCTAAAGCAATGGAATATAAGGTGGCAGCAAAGCATTTGTTAAAGAAAAAAGATATTTCTGCACTGCAGTATCTTCCATCTGAGAATCTCAAAGAGCTCTGCAGACACTAATGAATTAAACCTGTGAAGTAGGTTAGCAACAATTATCTACATTCTACATACTTATGCCTTGATCCTGCAAAAATACACATGGTTTAACTTGACTACTATGAACTGAAACCATTGGGGCTACTCATAGTAAAAGTTAAGCAGAGGCATAAGTGTTTTCAGGAACTGCCAACCAGGTAGGGATCCCTATTCAGGAAGGACTCGTAAGCATGTGCTTTTCATGAACTGGGGTCTCAGAGAAGTTAAGATAACTCAGGGCATGTCTACACTACAAAATTAAGTTGTCTTAAATAGATCTACAGCCAATACAACAATTAATTTTATTTTTAAGGTCCACACTATGCTCCTTCTGCTGGTACTGCGTGTCCTCACCAAGAGTGCTTCCACCAATTTTACGGACAATGTGGGGCACTAACAGCGGCAGCTCCACCGCCCAGGGCTGACAGCCCGAGCTCCGTCACCTAGGCTCAGGCTCTTCTGCCCCATGCCATTCTCTCACTGTGTGGCGGGACTCTGGCCATCAGCCCCAGGTGGCAACAGGTAAGCCATGCAGTGTCTACACCAACACAGCATCGATCTAACGACAGAGTTAAGCGCTACGCCTTTTGCGGAGGTGGAATTAAACGCGGTGTAGTGGACAACTTACATTGGTGGAAGTGACATGTTGGTGTAGAGGCTCAGAGTCAGGTCGATGTAAGCTGCCTTTTGTTGACCTCACTCTGTAGTATAGACCAGGCCACAGTGAGTGAATGTTAGCACTGAACTAGAACCCAAGTCTCCTAACTCCCGCTCGTGGGTGCTAATCAGTAGACCAGCCAGTCTACCTTAAATTAAAAGTAGTTTTATATCTGTCTTGATAACAAAAAACTCAGCTATTGCATAGAGTCTGTCATTATGTTTAGCAAAATCAAATAAACATCTTTGAACCAGGTTTAATTCAGTAAATATCAGCAGAGAACTTTCATAATAGAAAATCACAATGCTACCAATTTAATTCTTGTTATGAATCAGATTTCTGAGTTCTTATTAGCACAGGTATTATCTTCAACAACCTGAGCCAAGGAAAGACAAAATCAGGTTTCATTTATCTTCCCATTCCTGGAACATTTCTATATATTATGGATTGTTTTTCCTACAGGAACATTGTGATACAAATACCTATTACATTAAAAGCTCACCAGCCGCAAAACAGCATTAGAAATGGAACATACTTTAGTGAGCAACGCAATGGATACTTGGTTGTCAAGGAAGCTGGAAGCATTAGGACAATACTTTTCCTCCAAATAATGATTTTTAGAGCTCTAAAGTTAGTTAGGATCTAAAAGGCTTCACGTGGTTGCTTGGAACCTTTCTACTTCAGTCCTGAAATGATGCCATCAGGACTCTACAAGCTATGAAACAAATAAATAAACGTTATCTGATTTCTAGTAAACAAATACCATAATATACAACAGGATTTCGTTGGAGGGACATATAACTACAGAATTACCAAGGTCAGAAAATGTATTGACAATCAGATCACAACCTGCTCCCTGAAACATTTTTCAGTTTGTAATTTCCTTTTCTTTGCAAATTCTCAGTGTCATGGATACAGAAATCCACTAATGCTGAAACTGTTGCCCCACAAATAGATTAAAAATTGGTTTAAATGTGAATGATAAGAGGAAGGGATCCAGCATCATTGAAACAATAGAAATATTTCAAGTTGTAATTACAAGTTGAGTATTGGGAGGCAATGTCCAGCATCATTCTGATTATACATAGGGAGTGTGCTTTCCATTAGTCATAATCTAAAGTTTATAGTTTCATAGAATCTCAGTACTGAACCAGTGTGCTATTGGTCTTTCCTAAAATAATTTTCTAACAAATTTGGCTCATCTGTCTCTCTCATACGAGTGCACGGTGCTCAGTTTTCTAGATAAAAATATGCCATTGTAGTAGGGTTATTAGAGTATGGCTTCTGCTCCATCTAAATACTTCAGTGTTGCTTCATTTGAGATTGCATCACTGCTTTAACAATATTCTTTCATCCTTCCCAACAAGATCTGAAATCATACAAACAGTAGAAAAGGGATAAGGGCATTGCAAAGGATATTCCGACTATCTCCCTTAGCATAAGCTCCCTTAACCAAACAAGTCAGAACCTTAAATTATGTGTAGTTTATATTTAATTATAGCAATAGGTGAAAATTCAGAACAGAGTGGGATTTATTCTTCTGAACTGGTTTATGTCTACCTGCATCAAATGAAATATGCTATTTAATATCAAGACGACAAGAGGAGAAATGGCTGGTTCAAGCCCATTCAGAAGGTTAAACAGCATAACAAACAGCTGACTTCCTCTCTGCTTGAAAGAGACTTAGAGATTCCTATGGTCTGTCATCCACAACACAAGGAACATGAACAATCCCAAAAAAGCCTATTAAAAGAGCCAGCAGAGTGGAATGGAACATGTATTCTTGGTGTCAATGGTAAATCAGGGCAACCTACACACCACTAAGAGAATAAAAACATTACAGTAGAACAAAGCCACATGGCAATCCTCTTTCAAGTAGGAAAATATTAACATTTGTAACTTACAATTATTTAGCATCTTCCATATCAAAGTACTTTACAAACTATACACTGTAGCCTGTACTCTAAACTCACAACGAAAATGGAGAAGCTTTTCTCCCCACTATACATGGTCACAAAGAAACTTTGAAACAGGAAGTGAAAAAGAACCCTATCAATTTAAAATAGCAGCAGGAATTTAGTGAGAGATGGAATTTATGCAGGATGTTGGGATTAACATTCCTATTCTGGCAAAATGGGCCATAAGAGGTTTTTAGGATGCTTTTTTTGTTTTTGTTTTGTTTTTAAATGGTGGAATGTCTAGCTGCATGCTGTCCTTAAACTACAGGGCATTTGGTTCCTGAGGGTGCCACCTATTAAATCACCATTTTCCTATAGCACCTACTGTACTTCAGAGCACTCCCTCTCATCTATTAAGTCTGTAACAATAGCTTACCTCTTCTGCTGTCAGATCATGCTTGCCTGAGTTTCCCCACTTCTCAACTAGTGAAGTTTTTTGGTAAGACAGTGATGTCAGCACTCACAAATGGTGAAGTTACTTGGCCCTCTGATTTATTAGAAAGTCGTGTGTCCCCCCCCCCCCACTTCCAGGGAAAACAAGAATCCAACTAAAGAAAATGGTCTCTTCAGCCACGTCTTGCCACATCATCTTCTGAGAAAAAGGCCTCTTTATATCCTGATTCCTCTCTCATCACGCACTGCAATTCAGCCCACAATTCCCAAGCATCCCTCAAGAGAATTCTAGCCCCCAATGTCCTTGGACTTAAAGGGACCAAGCCTAGAAACAGTGCTGGCTGGATCCAGGCTTGCCATTAAAGGGACCTACTGCCCTGTTACAAGGCCCAAAAAAACCCATACATTGTTGTGGCTGCAGGCATGAGGTCAGCAGTCACTCTTGTGTTTAGAGTGATTCAGAAAATTCTTTGCACAGGTACCCATTATATTTTTAACAAAAGCTGATTTTTTTCCAAATAATCAGCTACAAGCAAAAGAATACAGCATTCTACCGTGCATTTCTGGAATTTCAGAGTTACTCAGAACAAAAACTTGGAAGCTAAACAGGAAAATTTAAGTTAAGATAGTAAATGTGTCCTATTGAACAAGTTGCATTGAATGTTCATAGATAAGTATAAAAGCATCCAGGCATGCTAGGCAAATTAAGCTATATCTAAACAAGAGTAGCTCTAAATTTACATTTTTTTTATTTTTTTTTTTTGCCATTGGCTTAATTTTTTAAACTTTCTTTCATGAAGCATGAGTCAATGGGTTTGACAGCTCTTTGTGGCTGGGACCATCTTTTCATTTGTGTATGTACAGGGTCTAGCACAAGGAAGACCTGATCCTCAATTGGTCACCTCTAAGCACTGGAAGTAATAAATAATACCCATTGAAACCCATATTTTGAAATCACTGGGTGCAAGGTATAATTGAGAGAAAAATTTGTATTTCACTGAAAATGCTGGGGTGATTTCTACTATACTGGTTGCTTCACAAGATTCTTTTGCAGTCCTAAACATTGAGAGCAACCGTGAACCAAACTTACATTTCTACAATGCTCATTAAAATATCTTGCACTTGGCTTATTTCATGTGTTAACAAATGGAAACAGATTGATAAAGGATGATAGCAAGTGAATGTTTTAATGTTTGTATAATTCTAGTTAATTATATTTTGTACCAGTTACTGGTGCCTTGGGGAAGTAAATGTTAAGCACGGCGGACTTAAAATTAAAACTGTCTCAAAGACAATTCACAAATGAAATTTTTAAAGGGAAGGGGAAAATGATCAGTACATTCTTCATGAAATCCAGGAAATGTCAGCAAATTAAAAAGCAAAACCATCTTTAAAGAATCTTTTCTCACCCTTTAGCTTCCATGGTCTTTTTTTCAAAAGTGTGATGTAGCCATTTAGTTCATTTCATCATCCATTTATCATTGTGTTATATGGTATTATGGTCAATTCATATGCTATTTCATATATAATTAATGTATATGAAATAGATTTTAAGTTGCAGGATTCTACAAGTCAGAGGTGGTGCTAGCCCACTGGGGGCTCTTGGCAGGAATATTTTTGCCCTCACCCCACAACACAAATAAAATACAAATGGAGGCCCTTGAGCTGCTTGGGATCCTAAACAATTGCTTAGTCTGCTTATGCCTAGAGCCGGCTCTGACAGAAGTATAAAAGAAGTATTTAGGAGTGGTATGTGTATTCAATATATAAGTAAAGCAATGCCTACAGGCTAAGGCCTGTAAGCGTTTAGCTTAGAGAGACTAGGCCATAGGCTTAAGAACACTTGACATGAGTGGGTGACCTTGGAATAATCCTATGCCAGTAAGGTCCCAAGAGTACTGTAAAAGATGTGCCAATAGGTAATGTTACAGAAACTAGATTATTGCAATAAACTGCAATGTATTGTCCAAGATCATGAGACACCTGATTATAACATCATGGAATGTCTTGTCTTGCCCACGTAGATGCTAATGAAAGTAAGAGGAACTAAAACAACCTATGAAAAGTTTGGCACCCCAATATTCATGGGGTATAGACGTACAATTTTCTGTAGTAGAAATCACTCCAATTTTTTCATGGAAATAATTATGTAAGCTTTTTCAAACTCAAAAACTTTGAAGGGAAAGATTCCTGTGGAGAAAAAGAAATTAGATTCCAGGATACAGTGTTTTATTTTTGTCTTCTATTTTGAGCATTCATCATATTTTTATGCAAATAATCCATGAAGCCCAAGGACATAAGACAACAGGAACCCAGTTCAGAACTCAGAAATGTGTTATGTACTGCAGAAGTTTTTGACAGACTGTGAGCCAAATATAGTACTTTCAGACAATTTTTTTTTTTAATTTTTATGACTTCTAAAGACAAGTCATACTGAATTACAGTGCAGTACACGGGATATCACAGGTTGTGGTGGCAGATGGATATTTTCTATTGTCCATTATGTGTATATTGAAAAGATTCAGCTAATTATTCTAGTGGCATTATTTATTTACAAAAGAAAAATTTGAGAGCATGTAGAGAGGTTTTTTTTAGAATAGATGCTGCACTGTTTGTTTTCTTGTTTAAAACGTGATTCTGAAGAAAGGATGAAAACAAGTTCATACTTTTCTATTGCAGCTGAAAAGAAGGTATAAACTTATTTCAGAGATGTGAGGTATTAAACCCCAAGTAGTACAGGAATTGTATTATATCAGCCTATGACCGATGCAGAAATTGCTACATTTTACTAACAAATTTTGGTTCAATTTTTTACACCAAGACATTATGTAATTGAACACTGAGCACAGTGCTTAAAAGAGCTTAGCTATGGACATTACAAACCAGTGCCTGCCATTTTACAGACATTTTTTGAATGTTTTGAATTTCTGAAGGGCAATAATTCCAGAAATGACATCAGTGTTTTCAGATCAGCCTATATCACAGCATGTAATAATAAATACCATCTGACTTTTCATTCCAAATAGCTTTACAAATATGTACAAACGTGTGCACGTACATACATGCACAAGAATTTCTTCCCCTAACACTGAAATGCATCGATCTCTGGAATGGAACACAACACTGGTAGAGTACAGCAATACTATATAGATATTTAAGGCAAAAGAAAGAAAAGTACCAAATAAAATTGAAACTTTATATTTTGATAGGCATAATGTCTGGCATAAACTGTTGAGGACACCAGGACTACCAGCACTATTCTTGCAAATGATATATATGGGATCTTTAATAACCACAAATGATCAGAACCTTGGTTACATTTTATTCTAAAACAAGACATCCAGCAGCTCAGCACTGTCCATGCATTGGTTTGTTACTGACATCAAGAGATGAGAACTACCAAATGAATCACCAGTCTTCTGCTACTTGCTACATGTAATACCCTGCATTTTATTCTTGAAAGTTCAGAGCTAATTCTTGGATCTGACTCTGTTTGTGAGGTATCAAAGGACAGTACAGCTTAATGGAAGCTTGTAAGAAAAGTTTCTTTTAAAATAGCAGTAACAAAGATGGAGGTACTACTTGGGTATTTGGTTGGGTGTTCAAAAAAATACCTGTTTATATGTATATCATCCAGATATGCTGGCATTTAGTGATACACTACTAGGATGAAGTCTTGGTCCCAAGGAAGTCAATGGCAAAACTTCCATTGAATTTCAGTGGAGCCAGGATTTCACCCCTCATGGATGGAATACTGGTGAGGAAAGTAATGACTGAAAAGATGGGGAAGCAACAGCAAAGTAAGCTATACTGTTACTGATCATTATTTTAAAATACTGTAGGGTGAAATAGCCTGTGCATATCATCTTTGATTCTATGTGCAATGTTTCCAAATAGTCTGTTTTTGCTGTTTACTTATATTCATTCTCATGTGGTAAAAAATTTTCATTCTGTGAGTGAAGCACTTTATCAACACAGGGTTGCCACCATCATTTACAGTATTTCTACAAATACAAAACCATTTTTAGTAGTCAGCGCAACATACCATTAAAACTTAATCTACACATTTTAAATCTCAAAGGAAGTCCAGACCCATCATTTTAATAATCATCCTATAGAATCTCACCTAAAGTCATTTATTTTTCTCTAATTTTGGTCTTACTGTATAGCTATTTAAGGTTCTACCACAGCTATCTGTAAAAATTATATGAAACAAAAGCATTTGTAACAACCTAGCCTTGGAAATGTATTCATATTGAATTAAGGGCTTTTAAAAAAAAAAAAGTCTTGGGCCAAGATTTCTCCCTCCCCCCCCCCCCCCCAAATTATTAACTCTTCTATTAAGAATCTAACTAGCTTCCACACTGGACCTCCAGTTTACATTACTTTGATGGTCTTTAATACCAACTTAGGCTGACTAGGTTTTTCAGTATAAAGTCAATCACCTTCCTGAATTGTTGATCATGTACATAAGTCTTTCGTGGCCCCAATTCTGCACCCTTAAAAATCTTTTGTAATATTTACTAAATCAAGGTGGCCCCACTGACTAACCTTCCCAGCAGCCTTATATACGCTTTGAACATGAAGGATGGCAATATCGACCTCTATAGAACGCTGCAGAAGAGAACCTTTGGGGCAGAGAAACAGCTGCACAGAGCTACTGATTTCTCTGAGCCAGTTGAGAGCCCAATTTTAGGTTCCACAAATGAGTCAGCATGGCTCATGACCAGCTTCATAAACAACTCCTGAGATATCTAAAAGAATCACATGAACATTAACTGCAATATTGCAAGGAGGACATCAACTAACCACCACCAGTGCTGTTTTCTTTTTATAATGGGACCTATAAACCCATGGAAGAGGAACAAAGTCTGCACGTGTAAAAACCTGCCAATTACCTTGTCACCACTTTCTTTCATGACATTTAAAAAATAGATTGGATAAAGGTCAATTGTTAACTAGACCATCAGAATGGAGCTGATACCTTGATTATTGGCTTCACAATAGCTTCTTTAAGAACCACTATGTTGACCACAAATAATTATTTATATGGAATGTACTGTAGCATTGGATTGTCAGCAATGCATAAGGTTATTGGATATTGTCAAAAACAATTAGATCCCTTCTTTGTGATATATAGTAGAGTTCTGATTCTGCACCTTTCACTCCCCTAACGTAGTACTTCCTCAGTCAAGTAGGCAGAACCACTATCATTTCAAATACATGATTATTTCCTGCAATCTCCAAATTATTCATGTTTTGCTTACATTTCCTTGCTACAGTACCTCCCGTGCTAGTATTTTTGTCAGAGTAGAATTCCCTTGAAATTAGAAGATGTCTTTTACTTCTCCTTTTAATGCAGTCTATGATGCACAGAGGATGTTAGCAAATAATGAACAAAAAGGCTAACCGTAAAGATATTAAAATTTTAATTTTCTAAGTCTTCAATACTTCATAGCAGACTTCTGCCTCACTTGGCTTACAACCTGATTCCTAGGAGAATTGCCCCCAGTTTCAAAAAATCAAAGTTCTTAACTATCCAGAGGGCCAATAAAGTATTGTGTGAAATGTAGAGTATTTACAGCTATTCTATATTTGCTGTCATTCCATCTAGCATAACTGCCAATGAGTGGATTGCAGAAAGGGGCACTGGCAGACAGATTTGCTTAGTTCTTCTGTCTAAATTAATAGAAGAGATGTAATGCTATTGTAGTCACCTCACGCATCAATGATATATACCCAAAACATATTCCCTAAATGCCCTTCTTTGCCCCAGCTGTCCAATATTGATAGAAGCTACCAATCATCCAGAGAATATGTTATTGAATATGCTGCACTCTGAATAGAAAGGAGGACTATACAGGCAAAAAGACACTTTCCCAAGTGAAAAGAACTTTACTGCCATAAGCCATAGTAATATCTCCTGGTGTTTCACATTTCTGGGCAGGCTCTCCTTCTTGAAGTACCTTGATTTGCCCACAACTTCTTTTGAATGGGGCTTCTATGCCTGTGCAATAGTAATATTTACCCATGGTCAGTTATGTTGAAAGGCCCTATTACTTCTGAAAAGTTTCCACCATCCTCTGCATGTCCCTATGTTCTACTTCATTGGTCAACTTTCCTGTCCCCACTAACTCTCTCACTTCCCACTCTTGATATGCCAAATGAGAACCACAGTCCAGTTTGAAATTATATTTTCCATGTTAATTTTCCTTTGAATTAAACACAACATTGTTTTAAACATGCCTTTAGGAGATGAATATCACTACGCAATAAACCAACAAAACCAAATCTGTGTCCTTGTTCTTCTGCCACCCAACACAGGCCATCTGTCACTCTCGGCATGCAATAGCTACAGATACAAATATGTAAGTGGTATTTTCTCATCAAAAGTCAGTCAACAGTTGACAAATTTTCTGTAATTTTGGAATGTCATAATTTTCTTAATGGAGTGCCTCTTGTCGCTTTTTAGCCACTTCTTCCACAGTGAGCTATAATGAAAATGATCATTCTGCATTTACAGACTGCATTTACATGTTTGTCCAGAATTCAGACTAATGCCAGTATTACCAACATAGATCAGAAACAGCAGAGGAGACCAATATTTTCTTTCCCGGAAGCACCTAGAAATTCTGCCACTTGAACTTCGAGTGTCACAGCAGCAGAGATCCATTTCCTGCAGTTGTAAGAAGTGTATCTGACTCAGTTTCTCCTCCAAACATATTTTGATATATTATTTCTTTAGAATTATAAAAATCCATACAGGGGCCCATTCTATGGTTTGTGCATACCCTACCATAAACTAAAATGCGTCATACAAATTACAACATTTGGGAATTACCATCACATGCTGGTTTGATATCATTGGAACAGCGTATCTGTTTTGCTGGGCTGATATAAAGGACTGAGGTTTTCTATGGGTATGTCTAATACTGCAGCTAAAAACCCATGGGACTGAGCCTCAGAGCCCTGGTCAATTGATTGGGGCTCACGGTGTTTGGGCTGCAAGGCTAGAAATTGCAGTGTACACATTCCTGCTCAGATTAGAGCCCAGGCTCTGAGACTCTGGGGGGGTGAGGAGTGCACGGGGGGGAGGGGGTGCAGAAGTCACAGAGCCCTGCTCAGGTTGGAGCTCAGAATGCTGCAATTTTTAGCCCTGCAGTCTGAGCACTGCAAATCTCAGTCAGCTGACCCAGGCCAGCCACAGCCATGCCGTGGGTCTTTTCTTGCAGCATAGAGGTTACCAAATAAGGTTACTAACAGCAATTCTTCTTTGCTTAGGTGATGTCAAAGCATCTGTCTTGGGTCCATGCTGGTCAGGGGCTGTAACATACTGGCTTGATTTAAAGGTAATGGCCTTTTGGAGGATTACTGACTCTGCTACTCTAGCTTTCTGGGGTGATGTCAAGGCTCAGTAAATAGTGACCTGTCTAGCTCAGCCCCGCTTGTTTGCAAGGACTATGCCAAGACTAAGGCCTTTGCAAGGTTGCTGGCTTAGCATGTCTAATGGAATGATGCAAAACCACCACCTCAAGAAGTTTCGGTTAGAAGATTGAGTACTCAGGTCTGATGGCCAAGTACAGGCCTTTCTGGGGTCACTAGCATAGCACCCTTAGTTACCGAGCTTCTCTGATGACCCAGATTTTTGTAAAGGCATTGGTTCAGCAACTTTTGCTTCCTCAGTGGAAGTCAAGGCAAAGGCCTTGTGGGCTCACTGGCTCAGCAAATCAAACTGGTTGGTCTGAAGTCAGGGAAAAGGCTGCTGAGAGGCACACTCAGAGCTTGTTGGACAGATTTCAAAGCACAGGTTTGTGAAGATTACAGTTTCAAAAGCTTTAGCTTTCTGGGATGATGCCAAAGTTCAGTCTTTTTTGTGTGTGTTTTATTTATTTATTTTTGGAGGTTGCTAGCTCAGCTTGTTCTGATATCACATTGTTTTATATCTCCCATATTACAAATAAAACCAAGCTTTAACTCATACACCATATTAGGGGTTTAAAGACTAGACAGCTGTGGGATCTGTATGGTTTGTCAGTGGTTTACCAATGACACTTTTCTAACTTTTTAAGAAATCAAAATCAAATATCACTGGCCTGCTCACCCATGGTGCTGATACCTTCAAGTTCAACATTGTTTCTTACATTCTAGAAAAGCTGTTTTTACACAGAAAGGTAATTTTAAGAGAACCAATAGCTTCTGGATGAACGATAAATTAAAAAAAGTATATCCATTTCTACAGACAATTTTCCTGACAAGAAAAAGTCCATGCATACAGCAGGAAGAGGATTGGAGTAGCTTAAATGCCCACGAGAAAAAGGGACAAGCAACCTTGATTTGTAATACAATAAAAAAACCTTAGTTTATTTTTAACCAAGAAGCTTAAAAAATATGCAATGGGTGGGAAGATGTTGTGCATAAAATATTTTTCCAATCAACTAATGAATATTGGTATGCAATTCATAAACAAATATAAATTGATAGATATTTATTACCAAATGATCCTTTAAGTAATCCTCAGGGTTTCCCAGCAGAAATGGTTATAGTCAAAAGAAGTATTGATCTCATCTGTTACTAGCAGTTAGACTCTCTGATGGAACAAGGAAAAAAAATCCCTAAAACTGGAGGAAATGGTTTCATAAAACATGGAAGATCACTGTTAAGGAACAGTTAGTACATCATATATGTACATAGCAAAACAGACAGAGGACAAATAGATACTTATTTTATTCCTATTTTTCCAGTACTCAGTACACTTGTCTGTAAAAATACCATTGCATTTAACTATAATAGACTTGCTGTGGCAACGAGCAAAGACAGAATTGTTAAGTTTAAGGAATTACTCAGAAGCAACTCCCATGGCAGATGTAAAAAGGTTCATCTTCCAACATAGTAATACCCTGCCCAGAAAACCTTGATTCCTAAATAAACATTTATACACACAAATATAGCATGTACCTCATAGATAACTGGTTCATCAGCTCAGGCATGCAGGCCTGATGTCAGGGCTCAGGCCTCTGGGAAGTTAGGCATTCAGCACCATTTGCTTTCTAGTCGTGTGTCAAGAGACAGGCTCACTTGGACAGGCCCCCTTAAAAATGATGAGTCAGAGATCTTAAGTGCAACAGTGATGTCAAGGCACAGGCATTTGTGAGCTCACTGGCAGAAAACCTCTAGCGTGCTTACTAACTGCCAAGGACAGGCCTCTAAACACTGCCTTGCTGGGCTGGTTTCTAGACATGGACCACTGCATCATGACTGTCTCAACACTTGTAGCTTGCTAAGACTGATGTGATAGCAGAGGCCTTTCTGAGGTTACTGGGCCATCATATTAGCAAGCTGAGCTTATTTCAAGGCCTGGGCCTCTGAGTTCACTGGGTCAGCATGTCTAGTTTGCAGATCTGGAGCCAAAGTTACTGGCTCAGCAGACACAACTAGGGCAAAAAAAATACTGCAACATCTCCCAGCAAGGGTTCAGTTTTGCATTATCAGGGACCTTATCACTTATCAAATCATGAATTACATGAAATGAAGAAACGCAACCTTGTTCACCAACACCTTGTATTCCTAAGAATCATTACAAGGTGAAACCTAAGGAATCGTGTGTAGATACCTCTGTTAATGCCTATTCCCCAATTTAATGTGTGATATATTTTCCTTGCCTCATCTCTTCCTACCCTCTCCCATAAGATCAAAGGGACAAAGCTCTCAACACCACGTCTCTTAATTCTTCATATTCCCAGCAGCATCATTCCACCAGCTGCTACATGGATATGGTGTTTTGGTTCATATCTGCATTTCATATCTATGTTACACTATGTATTTTCCATATCAGTAATTTTTTTTCATATCAGGAACATACTTAATATTTATGCTAATTAAATCCATTTCCAGTTTTGTAATACTCCAAAATCTGTCTTAAATCATAATTGAAACAGAGTCTCAGGTTTCACATGCACTAGTGCTGTTAATAATGTAAATGTATTCCTCCCTTTAATCTGTAGTTCCTTTATTCTCTTAATGAACCTCCACAGCTTTTCTGATTTTACTTTCCATATGAATCATGCAGCCCCAAAATTCAGTCTTATTTGTTGACAATACAAGCCCTCTCAAATGATGTAGAAATGTCTATTGTGTATCTGCACTTTGTACTGCTTTGATAGCAGGAAGTGTGCAGTTCAAGGGGATGCATGCTTTTCTCTAAGGCAAGATAAATGCTTTCCAGAAGAGATTTTTCTTCATTTCCACTATCCTACTTCTTCTGGTGTCTGTCCTTTGATTTGTTATAATTTGACCAGTGCATCTGGAAAAACTGATTGTGCATGTTATACATAGAGGATAGTTTTGGCTTCTCAATTAACAATAAAGGTTCTGTAACAGAAAATAAAACTTCAAATCACCTTTCTCCCATCAGCCAGATTGTTCAATGTGTTTTATGCACAGAGTAACCAGCAGCCAGGAATAAATCAGTTTTGCAATAATCTTTTTGTTCATCATCTCAAAGTAAATATATTCCAAAATAAATATAGGAATAAGAAAATAGGCAATCACTGGCAATATGAGTATAACAGAATCATTGTTTTTTTTATTGGGCAAAAAATAAGATGAGATGAAGGTCAAAAAGAGGATATACAAGAAAGCTGCAAGTGAAAGGCTTGACACCTTAAAATTAGAGTTGTACGTGATGTATATTATCCAATGTGACATTTCAAATGTTGAAAGGAATATAATTCATTTTAGATTTGGTGGTCACTGTCAATTTAAATAACTATTTGATCTGAAATTTATAACAAGGTGAAACAAAGTGGATTTTTCTGCCACTGTTTCTTGACTTTTAACATTGTTTTATGGGTTTTGTCCTTTGAGTCTTGATGATGCAATTTCCCTACATGAAGAGATACAGTAACAGCATAAAGAATAAAAGAGAATTGGACTTTATGTCTTTAATATACCCAAGATATCCCAAAGCAGTTTACAAGATAATGAGTTAGTTGTCAGTAGTGCATTGACTGTAGGTAAACACAAAAGCCATTATATGCTCAGCAATAACTCACATATAGTAGAACAGGATCAGCTAATAGAACAAATCTTATTTTCTATTTCAGGCACTTGAACTAGGTGACATATAGCCTCTATCATATGTTTGGCAGATTACTCTTCCACTGGATGTTTTGTATTATTTCACCGTTCAGTTGCATCTTTAGATTTGCATTGTCCATTAATTTGTATGCATTTATTTTGATTATCCATTCTTAGTCACGTGGAATATTCTTCATTATTGTCCCCCAAAGTCACAGATCTTTATTATTCTTCCAGTTTTCATCACGTCATCTGTTGCATCTCAATATTTTAGCTTTTGGTGCATTGCTGTGAGAGTCACAGGAGCTGGCTTCCATGTGCCATCTAAATAGCTGTCTTTTTGGAAGCCATTTTTCTAATCCATTGTTCATTTTATCTGTTTGCTGTTACTTTATCAATAAATTCTAGAAGGGATGTTAGGCATCTTTTCATTTCAACCCTGTTCATCAACATTCAGGCTAGTAAGCCCCACTCTCCTGAAGTATTCCAATATACTGCTCTTTGGACCTCCCCACCCCCAACCCCCAGGCCTTTGTATAGTCTATACTTTCTTCTGTACCAAAAGCATTGTTGATGAATTTCTTCATGACAGAATATATGTTTAAACATTCACTCTTGAGCAAATTGACAAACTGTAGCCTATTGCTGATATTTTCTCTTTAGGTGCCCTGTGCCCTCCCTAGCGTGTATTTTATATAACTAATCACAAGGTTGTCCCCAGTATCCCAAAGCTGTGCAACCGTATTTTAAAACCTCTTCAGTATCAGTCTTCTATAAATGTATAACTCATGCACAGTTTCTCCTGCCTAAATACTTTTGAAAAAGAACCTGACCTCCATTCTTCCACATGGACCCTCACTAATACAATAGGACACCAGGAGTACAGGTCACTGTGGGCTGATCTGTTTTTCCAAGATCAGGCTACAAAAGTTTACTTTTTGTTTCTTCTGTTGATATGCACCAAGTATACAGATTTAGGACCTACCTCTTAATTCTAAAATGTCTGTAATAAATTATATTTGCCATTTCTTTTTTCAGTGATTTAGAAATTATAATTTTATTTTTCACCATTTACTCTATCTCGTGCTGTTCCTTGTAGAGTTTGAACTATTCTCCTATAAATGGAATATCACTTTTGCCAACCATTTTACATCAATTCTTTTAATGCTCTGTCTTATCTTTATTTTCTTCCATATTTCATTTCAGCTAGATTAGTTTTTGTTTACTCACTGGCAAATTGTTACTTAACAGGTGTATTTTTTTCCATTTTCTGTAATACTTAGCACAAGGTCAGCTAGTTTCAGATTTGCAGTTTTTCAGGCTTAACATTTCTTCTGAATTTACCTGTGTCACATCACTGTTGGTTTGGATTCTGAATAGTAATAATCTTTCGTTGGTTAGAGGAAGCCTTATCATAACATCCCACCAAAAAGCCCACCCCACACTCAAAGGAAGTTGAAACTACCATTTCATCTTTAATTCACCTTTGGTCTAGTTAATCATACTCATTTCTATGTTTTTAAGTTATACCTGAACACCATTTTAGTATTTTCAGATGTGCTCTGTCTGTGTATGCACAAGTCCCTGTGGTGGTATTGCAGCTGGGGGGGTGGGGGGAGGGGAAAGAAAACCAAAGGACCTTCATGTCATGTCAATTATCTTGGGAGTTAACCAGATAGTACTGGAGCATTTAGTGTTGTCTACTGTGCTAAAGAATTAACTGTGTCACTTTAATGATGTGACAGTAATTTCTGTTGCTGAATAGAAGTTCATAGTCTAAAGAAACTCAGTTGTGTGGAGCATTTGTTTAGTTTTAATTATACTATTCTCAGGAGAAAAAGATGGTCTCAGAGACAAACTTCCAATTAATATTCTTCCAACTTCAGAAATTAGAGATTGGCCTTTGCTCTTTAAAATCTTGAACTGCTGATGACTGAGTTGCATTACAATATTTTACTATAGCTTAGTAAATGATATAAACCATATCTATGAAATATGAGGAAAAAATGGTTTCTTTACATTTATTTTTCCTTCTCCTGATAAACTTCCAGTTCCATGCCTGTCCAGGTTATTACTAGCAGCTTTAATCAATACTATTTCTACCATCTGACAAGTTGAAATCTCCAATTGGTATTTTTACTAGTTTAGATGAAACCCAGTTGGATGCTGACTAGAGATTTCATTTCACTTTGGAAACTGTTCCTATTTGGGGAGATACCACAGTGATAAGTATGGTATTAATGTCTAGAATAGAAAGGAATACAAATGATTTTTTCCAGTAAGCAATAATCCCTTAATATGCAACAGAGCTTAGTGGTCACATAGCAGAAGGAAGGAATAAACAAATGTACTGGTAACTGGGAGGAAGGGGGATTTATATTTGAAACAGAAAAAGATTTAAGATACATTTTCAAAAAATTGTGACAGTACCCTCAATCCTATTGTCTTTCAATGAGATTTAGGCATATTAATCATTTATGCACTTTTGAAAGTGTCACCTTTAGGCTAAGTTGGGGGTGATCAAAGTTTCAGACGTGTTTCTATTTTTATTATTTTTATTATACAATACACTAGCTCACCTAGCACTACTTTTGGCTTGTCGTCTTTTCCGACAGGGGAAAATCAAGTCAGTATACTGAGTGCCTCACCCAAGTCTCACTTAAGCCCTCCAAATAGGATTTAACCGATTCAATTGTACCAGCCACAAGCCTTTTGCTGGCCCTCTGCACTGGGGTGAGTTTCACCTAATGTGAATCTGAGTCTTTCCAATGAGTCCAGTAACACACTGTCAGTAGACAATGACTTCAAAGTTGACTCCTGACAAGGTCTATAATTGAGAATAGTTACACCTAGATGAAAAAAAGCAAGCCAATGTCAAAACAAGCATCTATCCTGCTACATCTTTTCAGACAATAGCTATTGTATAATGTACACCAATTTGCAACATTTCATTCCTACAGCATTCTAACAGTTATTCTATTATATTAATTGATGAACAAGGTTAAAATGTCCAAAGACCGGAACTAACTTTTTTGTTTAGCTTTTTACTCACTCATGGACACTTGTCTTTTTACTGTAAAACTTGATGTTATCTTAATATAGATCAGCTGGATTGAGCGCCTCAGGCTTTGCAATGAATAATACTTCAATTTCTTAAAACTATCTTTTAAAAAACTCAAAAGTTACATTGTTTAGAAGCTCACTATTGAAGTATCCAGACTTTTCCCCAGTGCCATAGAATCCCTTCCTAATTCATGTACAACCTGCCCTACTTATATAGCCCACTCACATTTAACTTCGCCCCCTAAAATTTGCAAAATATTGGTAAAATTGGCAGATTACTAGAAATGGATCCTTGAACACTGGTATAGTAAAAAGCCTGCAAAATTCTCCAAATTCAGAGTATTCATCTGTTTTCCCCTACCCATTCCTGCCTCTTCCCCAACACTAAGTGTCCACTTTTTTTCAGAATCTGTCAGACTGGAGTAAAAATTAAAAAAAAATTCTGTGGGCCTGATTGGCTTTCAGAACCACAACCAAAATTCATCCTTTTCTATCACCCATGGGCCGAGCAGTATTTTCTGTTTATTGTAATATTTCAGATTTTGAGATCACTATCCATGAAATTGAAGGATTTCAATGTCCATAAATTCTTAAGTGAAGTCTCTCATGAGAACCCAGAAATGAAAGTATTTTTACATCCTTTATAAAATATGTGTTTAAGTCTTATATGCTCTTGACCGTGCAATAAAAATGCCATTAAATTAATGAGTTTGTCAGAGTATACAGGTGGATTCAGGAGGACAAGAGTTGTACTATACCCATTCAATGGCTGTAATGAGACAAAAATTGTTCAGGATAACCCTCATGTGCAGATAAAATGTGGCTGCAGTGTCACCCCCCTAAAGGGAATGGCTAAATGATCTGCACAAGATAACTAGATAATTTACCCAAGAGTGGGTTGACCTAGCATGCCTCCTGATTGCCCACAAAAGCATCGATTATGCTTGGATCAAAGGAGACTCCCCACAGCACAATGCTATATGGTGGGCAGGAAGCCTAACTACTGCATGGATTTCTGGAATCCTGACCTCCCTCTCCTCTCCCTCCCCCCCCAAAAAATAACTCCACAGGTTCCACTGCCTTCGGCCCTGGGGGCAGGGCAGACACTGTCTTCTGTAATGGAACACTGCCTTTCACCTGTTGAACTTCAAAACACTGTGCACTTGCAAATGAATAAACTTGTCTGCAATGCTTCTCCTCAGAGTTTAAAACCGAAAGAAAATTATACAAGTTCTTTTATGTTGACATGTAGACATTGCTGCTCTGATTTTCAAAGGCTTCCTTTGTTTCGTTTATGATCTCTTAATATGGAACTTTTATGTTTTGTGTTGCATTGGTCTTTGATCCCCAATGGAAAACTGTAGCTCACCCACTCTGACAAATGTACGCTACCTGTGATTTGTATGGGACAAAGATGTTAAACACAGATAGAGCAACCACCTCACTTGTATTTCTTTAAAATAAATTATGTCTTCTCTGTCTGTTTGAAGGAAGCTGACAGACTCAAAGTGTCACATTTTCTTGCTCTCATGTCTACAAAGATCAAGTGTCTAATGCTCCCTTCCAAACCTAAGCAGGTGAATCTGGGGTGGGAGGGCACAGAGGTGGGAAAACAGATCCTCAGCATCCTCTACACTTCATCTGATCACATGGAAGGGACCCCTCACCCCCAGTCCATGAGGTAAGGATGCTATGGTTGTGCTTTGGTTTTCACTGTAACCCAGGCAGGGAGGCTAACAAGTACTAGGCCTTGCCCAAGGCCCACCTGTGAGCTAGCAGAAGGAAGGACAGCTCTACTGCCCATTCACAAATCAAAAATGATTTGTGCTGCTGCCACTCGCTTTGTGTAAGTAGCGGAAACAATTTGAATTAAAGATAAATACCACTAAAACTAAACTTCTTCTCCAACTATCCAATAGACAAAATATAGGCAGAGATGCTGTACCTGAAGTTCTTGTCAATGGGGAAACCCTTAAATGTGTCAACATTTTTATACATTTAGGAAGCACAGTTGCTAGCGATAACACCCCTAATACAGAAGTTACATATCACATTCCATTAGCCTCCAAAGCGTTTGGAAGACTATCACAATGTCTCTGGTATCAGCACAGCATCATTACAGCGACTAAGACAACGGTCTATTGTGCTGTGATGCTGACTGCACTTCTGTATTCCATAAAAATAATAGCTCTATATAGGCAACATCAGAAAGCTGACCACCCTGCAACTGAGACGTCTGCGGTAGCTTCTAGGAATGAAACGGTAAGTTCGAGTTTCAAACACTGAGGTATTGAGAAGAGCTGGCACAGCCAGTGTTGAGGCACTTACAGCAGCTGCGATGGACAGGTTATGTTGTCTGTATGCCAGATCATCGGCTCCCAAATATTCTCCGCTATGGTGAACTCAAGGAAGGGAAACGCGATAGAGGGCAAAATCTGTGCTATAAGGATGTTCTGAAAAGGAATTTGAAGAAAGCAAATATTAGAGAGATCTGGGAAGAAGTTGCCAGATATAGATGTAAATGGAGATCCGTAGTGTATGATTCTGTCCAGTCAGTTTACGCACACAGAGACGCAGCGTATCAATAGCAGTATAATATCAAGCAGCTTTCCAATTTCTCCTGCCAAAACTGTCAGAGGCGTTGTTTCAAATGATGGACTTGCTTCTCATTGCTGAGTTAACATGTGATAGATTTCCCTCCTCCATAGTCATTACTGAGTATGACAGACAGCCGAAGAACACAGTTGTGGAGGAGTCAAACAGATAATAGATGACTGGACCACGAGCAGCCTTTAAACTCATGGGTATATATAACCGCAGTGAGACAGCTGAATAAGATACTGTCAGCATTTTCTGATGTTGCTTCAATATCTATATATTGATTATTCTCTTCCTATTTGATGAAATTTTGAACAGCAGACACAAGAAAGACACATTTCAGTACAATTCAGGTGGGGGGACAGGTGGCTATTGAGAAAGGGGTATATTCAGAAGTCATGCCAAACAATTAGCCTAGACAGATGTCAGTATATCTGTGGATTTGGTTGTCCAAGCCTTGCTCACTCAGAGGCAGCTAACTCCCTCTCCTCACTGTGCAACTGGAAGGAGACTCAATGAACTGAAATGGGCAGAGTTCAGATGATCCATTTGGGGGATGATATGTCTCCATATCATCACTGATATGCTATGGGATTATTTTCTCATCCTAGGTATCACAAATAAAATCAACCTCTTCCCAGTCCTTCAGAATCTTGTCTGCAATATAATTAGGCTTGGCAGAATTTTTTTATTATTATAACTTCTTTGAAGGATAATACTTACGTTTATTTTAAGTCTTTCAGATTTTTGTTGATATAATTATGTATAATTATGAAAACATATGAGTTTGAAGCTTTTTTCCATTTTATCTATTGAAATCTTCATTATTGTGGGCAATTATGGGTGAAATCAGACAATAGTTATTTAGTGACAAGAGACGTTGAGATTCAAAACCTTAAAGCTATTACCATTAAATCACAAATTCACATCATGTCAAATACTATATATATATATATATATATATATATATATATATATATATATATATATATAAATAAATATCCTCAAGTCAAACTAATAAATTCTCAAAGCAGCAAGTTTCTTATTTTATCTATCTGCAAACTTTGATCATCAACAATGGAAATATTTGTCCATCAGTTTGTGTGAGTATAGTGAAATTGATGTTTACCTACCTTTCCCGATAAACATCTAATGCTTCCAAGCCTACATTACAATGTTAGTCATGTTAATATTTTAGTTGATCTATAATTTATACTCAATAAATGGTGTGTTATATACTGCACCAAACCCACTGATACAGAAAACTGATAAACACAAAGCATAATATAATACTGTAAATGTAAGAGAACATCTGCCTGTGCCTGGAGAGAGAAACAACCAGAGAATCCTAAAAGCAAATAAAGCTACTGCCAAATGTAGTATGAGACAACACTATCATATTAGATACATCTTATACAATTTCCTTCAGTTTCTAAAAATCTACACACAAAAGCTTTGCAAGAAACTTTATAGTCCTATATAACCTAAAACTGCCACAATAGTGGTTGGAATGATAAAGGGAGGATTTTCTGATTGAAAAGATTGTGCAGTTCCCATCCATACTGCTGTTGGCTGAGTGAAACTGGAATGTAACCACTGCTCTTCATTTACTAGAGCTGTAAGTACCCATTAAGTTCTGTTATGGAAACAAATAGCTGAAAACAGAGCATCTTCCAGCCAAAATACAAATGCATGCCACTGCCCAAAACAAAGGCACATGTGAAAGCAATCAGGAATTTCATCGATGTATGTGGAGGGGCTCTATTGTCCATTTTTGTTTTAGTAGAGGGGCATGTCATGTGTGTGTGAGAGAGAGAGCGCAGCAGAGAGAAACAGGGGAAGAGCAGAAAAAACAAGGACATAGAACAAGCACTGGGAATGTGGTCCTGAGGAAAGCTGAGAGAGAGAGAGCTGTTGGACTAAGTGACTGGAAAAAGAGGTTTGGAACTAGGACCAATGACAGTGTCTTGCTTTGTTCAGGGAATCAGTGGTTTGTACATTCTTTGTAAATAAAACAAGATTGCATCAAAGATACCTAACTCCATCCATCAGTTTCTCCTACTAGGAACAACAACCTGCAAGGCCCTACATTTTCAGCTAACTGCTCAACTCAAAAGGGGGTAGCTATACTATATATTATCCAAATTAATGTATACAACTGCTAGAATTCACTAGAATTAGGTCCCCATATGTACTGCACATAAATTGCTGCCTAATTGCAGATTATTTCTAATCTGATGCATAAAATTGTATTCCAATTAAAATTAAATTTAAATATGAAAGTTTAAAGCCAGTTCAACACAACCAGAGCTGGGGATTCCCTTAATATAGTGGAATCTGCAGGGGTAGAAGAGATAGTATAGATAGCTCCCTAGCACCAGCTTCATTCCTGGCCTAGATGATCTTTCAAAGCAGGCCAGGAGTGTGAGGGAGCATAGGTCAGAGTATCTCAGGCAATCCCTAGCCAGTAGAATGGCTTATAGTAGACCATTCCAGCTAGTAGAGCTTTTCGGACTATACTGGCACCCAATAAGCATATTAATATAAAGGCAGCAGAAGCCACTTCTCTGAGCAGTTGCAACGTCCCCACATTGGCAATCTTTCTGCCCCACAATACTTCATGTTGAGTAAAGCTGATGTAAACCCTGATAGTGTTTGGCTCACTATCGGTTTCATTGTGCTGTATATTAAGTTATGGAAGCACTCATTTGCATTGCTTTTACTGTAGCTTAAAGAAGATGGGGATTTATCATTTAACAGCCACACAACACTCAAAATGTCAGAGAGCTTCACCTCCTCTTCTCCTGTTATAGAATATCCTTTCAGTAAGCAACAATTCTTCAGTACGCTGGATGGCTAACACGCTGCTTCTCAATACACAGAGTGTAAGGATATTTTAGTTTGCTACGTTCACACATGAAGCTAATATTTTTCCTCTCTTTTACCTGAACATATATAAAGTGGGGGGGAATAAATTTGCAGCGCGCACGCACGCACACGCGCACGCGCACACACACACACACGATAGATTGCAAGCTGATGGTGTCAAAGGTCATGATGAAAGTCAGAGTATATGAAGAAATTATAAACCAAGGAGGAAGATGCGTTTAGAGTTCTTGCCTCTCGGTGTAGGTCCTCATTTCTCCCCACTATGACTCTCTGATACCTCAAAATCAACTCTCATGCTAATTTTTTAACAGCAGATAGATGAAAAATCAACACTGGTAGGTTTTAAGAACAGAATGAATCATCTAGTCTGACCTCTTGTATAACAGTTCACAGAACTTCATACAGCAATTTCTTCATCCAGCAAAATAACTTGAGATTGAACAAGGCTATATCTTTTAGAACGACATGCAGTCTTTATTTAAATGGTTCGAGTGATAGAGAGTCCACTACATCCCTTGGTAGCTGTTCCAATTGTTAATTATACTGTTAAAACTGTGCACCTTATTTCCAATTTAAAATTTGTCTAGCCTCAAATTCCAGGCAGTGGATTTGTTAATCCCTTGTTGGCTAGACTGTCAGCTATCTTCTCCCCTTGCAGGTACTTACAGAATCAAGTCACTTCTTAAACTTCTCTTTGAAAAGTTAAATAGGTTTCCCAATATAAAGCATGTTTTCCAGTCCTGGAATCATTGCGGCTGTTCTCTGAAGCCTGTCCAATTTTTCAGTGTCCTTTGCACAGGATGAATTCCAGAACTCAACACAGTATAGGACTTGGGTACATGGGGGCACAGAGTAGACAGGTTAAGTTAAAATTCATTAAACTCCTCTGTGAATACACTCTCCAATTCAGAAGTACAGTGGCCTTAGTTCACTTTAGCATAATCCTAATGCACTGTAACTCATGCACCTTAACTTCATTTCTTTGGTTAATTCATCTTAACTTGCCTGAGTGTCCCTGTGTAGACAAACCTCCAGGAATGTTGCCTAGTGTCGCATACAACAGTAAAATGCAATCCATAAATCCATATGTGCACTATAGGAGTCGGACAAATTTTACCCTATCTTGGTAAGTGTAGAGGTCTTACTGTCAGCAGAACCATATGACGTCTTGTGCACAAAAAGGGTCGGAATTTGAGCGGGCAGGAAACAGAGCAAGCACCTGTTTGCTTAATGTGTAGCTAAGCTTCATCAGTGCTCCAAGCATGCACAGTCACCAAAGAACTTCAGAGAAAAAATAGCAACATGATTTCAGTCCATCACTGCTAATTGATTGCATGATAGAGCAAGAACATAAAAACACAGAAGTAGCAGGAAAGTCCACAAAAGTTTAAATTAATTTTATAAACCAGTGACCTATAAAGCAAATATATGCAAAATTATAATGCATCTAGAAAAAGAAACCCATAACCAAAGCTCATACATAGTATTTCATTCCATCTTATTTTGCTTATTTTTTGCTGGGCTACTTAAAAGGGCCGGGGGGGGGGGAGGGGGGGGAGGAGGAGGGGAAGAGAAGTACTCAGCTGATCATCATCATCATCATCACAGGAGAAATGCCCTAATGACAGACACAAAGCACAATTATGTTCCATAACATATATAAATATCATATATTATTTAAATCCTTACTATATTATGCTAGAAATCGGAAATTAAGAAAAACAAATCTCCTGTTCACTTTCATAAATAAATTTCTTATCACATTTGTTATGCTAAGAAGAGCTGTTGACAAAGTGATAAAGAAAGGCTTTCTTGAGTAATTAGCCCAGGGAACTTGTTTTGTTTAGAACACAGCTGAACAATGATAGGATTCTCCTCCATACCACTGAATTGAGCTAACACGATATTCATTGCTCCAATATACACAAACCCCAAAAGAAACATTTTACAGTCCATTTCTTGGTAATTTCAGGAGCAAATATCAGTGCAGTAGAAATCGTCAATGAACAACTCAAGGTTTCAAATGATCTTCCAAATCGGTTTGTGCAAATAAGTACAGAATTGTAGGAAATAGCTTCTTCTACAAGAAGCTCTTCCCATTTTAAAAACACACACACAGAATGAAAAAAAATCAGTGCATGTGAACTGGACATATGCAGGCCAACAAAGATCGTTTGTGGAGCATGGAGCATTTGTAAGTCATCTGTACTGTCTCTATCTCTTCTCCATATCTCCCTGCACTAGTGTCCTACCATGCCCCAAATCATTGTTCCCACAAGTCCAGTGTCTGACTCACGTGATGCAACATGACTTCAGATCATTAGTTGTTTTCTTCAGCATGGATACTCATCTTTTATGCCTATCATCCTTCCCCAGCAAGTGAGATTTTTGGCCTTATGTCAAGCAGTGCACAGCTAGATTACATTGAAAGGCTCTTGTATATACAATATGGTTTATTAAACTCTTGTGCAGTGAAAAAGACATTAAAAGCAGGAGCAAACAAGCCAAAGGGAAGATCTGCAAAAGGATTTTTCACCACATGTGGCACAGAACAAAGCTCCATACGTAGCATGCTTCACAACAGTATATAGACCAGGTTTGAGAAAAAAGATGAGCACTGAAAGAGTAACAGCAGTGATATGACCAGAGACTGACTACAATGAATGTGCTGTGTAAGCCACATTGCTCAGAGATGGGGGTAGCAGAATTAAATGCTGCTATAGGGCATGTGTTTTAATAATAGCTGTAGAGCAGATGTGGTTGTATTTAATGCACGGCTGCCTTGACTCCTTCCCATCAAGTGCTCACATACGTTTCAGGAAGAAAACCCGTTTTCTTGGGCTTTAACATAGGGGATCTGGATTTGGGAAACCATTGCAGATTCAGACAGTTCAAACCAAACCTGATTTTAAATACTAGGTGGACTGAATCAAATAGTTTGCACAGCCGTAGAGGTCAGAATAGATCCTTTTCATTCTTTTGGAACAAGCAAAATGTGTGAATGTTCTCCCTTTTTATTGATTCCATGAGACTAAAAAGTATTATTTTGGTAGCACTTGTATCTATGACCACCAAAATAGTGCGCAACTTGAGGGACAAGCAGTGGAGTTTGCAAATAATCATCAAGGAGATAATAAGCCAAAATACATCACGGAGATAGAAAACCAAAATGCTCAGTAGTAAATTTTTACTAATACTGACAAAAAGCAAATTTTGCTGGGTTTAGGTATAAAATTTCAGCACAGCTACCTGTGTATCCACAAGCATACAAGCACAGATGACTTTGAAAACTCTTTTACCTTCTTAAAGCCTCAAGACTTTGTCACATCTTCTTGGTATTTCAATCAAGTTTTGCTGATTATTTATAACCTAGCCTCTGCTGGAAAACCTCTATACCTGCAGCAATGAACAAATTGCAACACTGAAGTTAAATAAGTGTGTGTGGGGATAAGGGGGGGACTTTGTTGATATTACTTCACTTTTTAAAAACTATTCAAACCAGATACTATGTGTGTCATTTTTGTTCTGTATCACATTAAAAAAATGGCCTATAGCTTTTGTTCTTTATTTATACACCAGTACTTGCAAAGGACAAATCTTCTTGTTATTGCAGCTAACATAGCAGTGAATCAATTGGCAGAAATCTGACAGGACAACAGTATGAGACATTTCATCGTATCCTGCTACTAACAGACAGGGTAGAAGGAGGCTTTGATCTTGTTTTCCACTTCCATGTATCTATGGTGGTGTATGATTCACATCAACTTCTGAAGTCTCTTTAATGAAAAAATGAACTATGTGAACAATAAAGACATGCCTGTGGAATACAGCTGAGACTTCAATGAGAAGAGAAAACACTGTCACAAAACACCAGCTGTTTCCTGACTTCAAAATATTTTCATCAGAAAGGCTGAGGTTTGCTGGTCAAGAATTTGAGGCAGGTCAGTTTCAAGTCTGCTGTTTCTGAAGAAATATTCTATTTACAAACCATCTTCCAAGATGGAACATGGTTTGTAAATAGAATATGTGCACAACATGCCAGTGAGGTTGAGCACCAAAAAAAGGAGTTATGGGTTTATGCAATGGCTGCAATTTATAAGTTTAATAAGGTTTCCATAGGGCACCAATTCCCAAGTTACCCTGCTGTATTTACTTGACTTAAGTCATTACTGAAATGCAGTCCATTTCACTGCACAGTAGTTTTAGTTTAGTAGAACTTAAAAAGATTCAATAACATAGCTTAAACAAATCAAAAAGTACAAAAAAATCAAACGGAAGTTCAGTCTCCAGAAAAAGGATATTATCAATCACGCCACTGATTACTATTTTTCTGCGAGAACAATGTTGTATTTGTTTTTAAAGATTCCAAAATTTGTCACTGTTTATTTTCTTAGAAAATGGTTAAAAAGGAAAGTTTAATTAGCAAAGAGAACTTAGATGACCAAAACAATGAACCATATATAAAAGACCACATGCTAAAGAAATCAGTTATATTCTTTATGATGCATCTGGTATTTATATAATTATGTAAAATGTCAGCAATATATTTAAAAACATTGTATAGTTAGCATTTCTGCAGTGTTGAATCAGAAGCGTATTTCTCGTGACAATAGAAGCATTCTGAGCTCTCCTACAAGGCTATGGGGCAAAACTTCCAGGGGCTTCAGTGGGTCCAAGATTTCAACCATATATATATTTTTTCTGTCAGAGATTCATGGCATTTAGCCACCATGTTTTCAATACTTTAGAAAATAGTTGTTGCAGAGGTTGGTCACATCTGGATTTTCCACCTTTCATGAAACTCTGCACAAAATGTATGCTGAGTATGGCCGTAAGGAGTTATGAGCAATTCACATGGATGGATGGATGGCCTTTATTTTAGGCGATAATAATTATACTAGCATTTACCATGTATTCATAATTATTCATGTTTACTTTTTTACTGTTACATACAGATATTCACATTAATGTGAACAGTTTTGCACCTTACTTCAATGGTGTAACAAGCATGTTTAACTAAATACAATTCGTTTTTAAAAAGATACTTTTCTGCAAGATTGTAATAGGAACATTAACATGTAGGGTCTTAAGCCCACCTGTTCTCCCAAAAGGTTAAATTCAGTGAGAAGAACTGTATAAATATATTATAGTCCTATTTCAGAATGTTTCAATCAGAAGCATGTTACGGTACAGATTTACCTTTCATATTACTTCAGAAAGAGCATTTCCATGTTTCAGCACAACCCAAACATCTAGGTTAGGAGGCCTTTATTAGATACCCTCAGCTCACTGAGAAAATTTGGAGCAAAAAGAGAAGTTTAAGAAACTATTCTGCACTGTTGTAATAGCAGGTCAAAGGAGAAAGACTTGTAAACTGACTCAAGTTCTCAGGGAAAAGGTTTTTCTTGGTATTTAATGCCTTAATGTAGCAGGCAAAGAAACTTAGTGGAGGGCATATTGCATATTGCCCTCCACTTATATTTTAACATCAACTGCTTGAAAGGGAAGATATTTAGCTCCCTGATGCATTAATGATGATGTAGTGTGGGTGAAAAGGCATTATCAATCATGGTATTAAATGTCTGATATGCAAACCCACAGGGCATGCAATTCAACCTTTTAAATTAAAGTTCTGCCTTGAAGATTCAGGAAATCACAGCCAGCTCTTCCTCACAGCTTTTGATGTTTTTCCACAGCTGATGGAGGCTGTGTGTTAGAAGTCCCAAAAAAAAAAAAAAAAAAAAAAATCAACTGTAACAGTCCCTTAAACTCTCAGTCAGTCTGAGGAGATGCTTTATGTTCTGGCCTTGTTACAGTTATGTTAATGCCTCTCTCATCTCTTTAATGCTCCTCATTCCATGATGGCTTTTTTTCAATCAATCAATCATTCTCCTAGTGTGCACTGGTTTCATTAGTGGTTGAGAGGGGAGGAAGGGGCTTTTTTTTCAACCCATGTCTATCTGATGACCCTGGTTCTCTACCTCAAGAGCCACAGACTGAGTGGCCATTCACCCAGCCTTAAAGAAGGACACCTCATCCAAGCTATACTGAATAACTTAGAATGGGTTTCATTTATTTTTTGACTTTTATTGACTCTTGCTGACATATGGTAATAGTAAAACCACCATAAAATAGTTTAAACATATCAAAAAAGATGCAGTACAGCACTATAGACACAGCGAAATCCACCATGCAGATCCTGCTACACCTAATGTTAAATTAAAGGAGCAGTGGAACAGTATTTACCCACTATGGAAAAATCATTAGCAGTGCAACAAAAGGAGATGATCCAGAAAAGCACTAAGGCATATTTTAACCATATGTATGTGAGCATACCCTTTGAAGTCTGCAGCTGAAACCCTCATTTTAGCTTGTCACTTTGACATCAACCATCCCTTCGAGTCCATTCACTGACTCCCCCTTCACTTTCACGCTAATTACAAGTTTTTCTTTACTTTTAAGGCCCTTCATAATTTAAGCCAATCCTACCTAGGTGATCTAGAAACATCTTGTGACATTAACTCCACCGGAATTCTCAGCCTCCACTACCCACCAGTCAGTTTCAACCTCAGAACACCAGTGTGCTTTCTCCCATCCTGCCCATAGTGCACGAGAAAAACTCCCTCATAAAAGTCTAACTATTACCTTCTCCTCCTCCATATCCCTCCTTAAGAGTCACCTCTTCTATGCATCTTCAAAACCTAGTCTGCAAATCATAGCAGTACAGGTGATGAGCTGTGACTATTCCTCATCTCCTTGTTTCCTTTTTCTCCTACCTTCCTCTAATTTCAATTTAAACACAAAAAATGTCTACATGGAACTATCAAAGCAGTGCCAATTTTTCACCAATCATTTACCTGTATGTTGTATACACCACCTTTATCCTTCATCTTTGTGTGTCTTTAGATTGTAAACCCTTCAGATATTAAAGATAACTGCTGGGGGGGGGGGGGGGAAGTTACATATATTTAGAATTCTAAGTGAATTGGAGGCTAAATATTAAGGCATAAAAAATACTAATGAAGCAGATTTCAAAACGTTGAGGGACTTGTGCATAGCTGATGTTCATTTATTACATAAGGAAAAATTCATAAAATACTGTATATAAAAAGTATATAAAATTGTAGATATCTGACTGTTTTATTCTCCCTCACTTTTCATATGTTGATTGTCTTGAGAGCATGGAGGAGAGGAGAGAAGCTAATAAGACTTGTGTTTATAGCCACACTGACCACATTGCTTGTATGTTGTATCCAAATCCCTTTTCTTCATTGTTTGTCTTTTAGATTATAA
Organism: Emydura macquarii macquarii; assembly: GCF_026122565.2. Lineage (NCBI taxonomy): Eukaryota > Metazoa > Chordata > Testudines > Chelidae > Emydura > Emydura macquarii. The sequence goes on along the minus strand of NW_027131527.1, from coordinate 15,988,580 downwards.
GCTCTTTAGCGCAGGAGTGTTTCATGTTATGTGTTTGTGGAGCATCAACACAATGAAGTCCTAATCCTGATTGGGATCTCTGGGCACTATCTCAATCCAAATAATAAAATACATGGATCGCTTACCAGATATATCAGTAGGGGCTATATAGTCCCTCCCATTATTTTATTTAATGTTTATTGAACTTTTAAATAAAGTAACAAAAACCCAAACACTACAGCAGAAGTTACCATGCAGAAGATTAAAGCTGATTGATAGTTTTACACATAAATTTCACTCCATTTTTAAGTTGTAAGGGAAAATGGGGGGAGACCAAAACAAATAATTTTGTTTGATTCAAGTTGAGAAACCATTTTGAATTGAAACATGGAAAATTTCAAACAAAATGTAAACTTTAACGATTATAAATTTTGACCAGCTTAATAAAAACCTAGGTTGAGAGAGAGGGTCAGTGTGGGTACTATTTTGTGCTTGTACCACCCGTTAGAGAGGGTGCTCCTGAAATACCACACTGAGCCTCCAAGAGACTTACCCTTGAGCTACAGCAGCAATGGCTACAGATTAACTAGGGTCCAGGGCTGCGATAGAACTGGTTTGCAACAGTACCAGAACAAATCATAAACCAAAATTCAAGAGACTAGGGCTTCGGTTTTGGCTGTAGTTGGAATGTAACGGAGAAAAGCATCAAAGCCACAGAGAATCTTTCTACCCTCTACATTCCTACCCAAAGAAAAGCTTCGAGCCCTTCTGGGATTTTGGACAGTGTCATCTCAGCAAACTACAGAAACCCAGGAGGCTGAGGAGAGCGTCAGTCAGTCTACCAAGAACCAGCCTATCTGCACAATCCAGACCCAAGAGAGCCCTAAATATGATCTCTCTCTGGTGTAGATACTTTTCAAGAACACCCCTATTTATTCTGATACTGTATTTTAAGCCAGCCACCGATTTCAGCATTGCACCATCTATCAAAGACTGAACCTAAACTCACTATATGCATAGGCAGGTGCTGGAAGGGACCAGGATGGTTTGTACTGGCTGTACATGTGGAGAGGGGTAAAGTTTATGCATTATTGTTTTTGACTTTTATTATCCTGATCCCTCTTTCCATTGTCCCTTTTCCTGAGATTCCTATACCTACTACAGTACCAGTTGCTGCTTTCTTACTCCAGGAATAGGGATAGCTATTTTACTTGTGTGTGTTCTGAGTGACACTCCTCCATATGAGATTGGATGTTGAATACTTTCCCAAGGGACACGCCCTCTGTGTTCTCTGCATAAGGAACAGTTTCTTTGAGTAGAAGCAACAGGTAGCCTTATAGGTGAGACCGGGATCCAGACCCCTGGGGAGAAAAGGGAGAAGAGTGCAATTACACCTCAGGACTGGGTTATACCTATAATTTAGATCACTTGGATTACAAAATCTTTGACTGATAGGTGCATTACAGGAACTCTGACTTCTACATGATGTAAATCAGAGGTTCTGTTTGCCACAGTTTGTACCTGCAAAAAATGGAGGCTCACTTAAGATGAGAATAAAAAACTGGACCTCTGACTCTGAAAAAAATCTCCTCATTTCATTTTTTCCTGCCCTGTTTAATCTAAAATTCACATTTCCTGCTGCCTCTTAATTTCACTCACTTCTATTATGTATTATTTATCTCTCTAACTATATTATTTAGTCTGTATTCTATTAATCCTGTAATGCACCAAGAGTTACATTTTTATGAAAGACCGTATATAAAATAAAGTTGTAATATTGCAGGATGAATACAGTGAATTCATATGTGGAGTTGTATTATAGAAACTATGTTGTGGTGAGGGCAGCACAGAGCTGCCTAACTGTGTATTAAATGGAAGGAATGGGCTCATATACTCCAAAGTGTTATTACAACCCTGTAACTGTACAATATGATTTGGGGCTTGGAAGCACAGAGACCTGAGTTTGCTTAGTCACTATGGCAAACATAAAATTCTTACTGAAGTCTAAGAAATGATTGAACTTCAAAGATGTGAGATAGAATTGGGCGGGAGGAGGACAGGACTGAAGGAAGATATTGGAGAATGTAAAAACATTTGAGGAAAGGGCAACAAAGTAGAGAACCTAAATCTTGCAGCGCATCACTCTGGGATCCTTACTTGTCCGGAAGTGATTGTAGAATGGCCTCAGCAGAAAGCTGAGGCATGAATGTCTGTAACTATCGAGGTTCATAAACAAGAGACTGTAGGAAGAAGTGGCCTCCCAAGAGTCAGTCAGTCAGTCTCTCACACACTCACCCTTCCACCACAAAGTTTCAATTTTTAAAAGTCCCAAAAAACAGTGTACACAATAGACCCTCTGCTGTTGCCATTTTAACCAGTAAAGCATTGTTCCCAACATACCAATTTAGGTAATTTTTTTTCCTGGTTCCGGAATTCTTTGCATGGCAGTTACCACTTAAGGATAGACTGAGTCATATCAGTAGCCCCTCTTTGTTTATACTAATTTAGTCTTTATAAGTCTTCCTTCTATGCTTTTTCTATCAACATATATAGTTGTAAGTTACTATGACGTTTTGCTGTCTTTCACTGACTGACTAACTAAGGCTTAAGAAATCACGTTAGGCCTCCTGTACCACAACTGTCCCAACATGCTGTAACAGGAGCCCTTGAAGGCATTGTCCCTTCTGATCTTGTACAGTGGCAAAGCGGAATCACAGTGCTTGTGCTAATCTGACTGCAAAGAATGTGTTAAGCTAATGGGACTAGCCCGCTCTAATGAAAAAAGTAAACGAGGAGGCAAGGCCATATTTCTCTGCCCATCCTCACTCTGGACAACAGCATGTGTCAGTTCTGAAGGCCTCTAAGAGGCATTCTGTTCCCAGCCTGCCAGAGCTCTGTTTGAGATGGGTAAGGCACAGCCTAGGCCTGAATTGTTAATATCCCTTTCCCATGAAAGCAAACTAACAGTAAAGACACAGAATTATGAGTAGGGAGAGCACAAAATAGTTCACTAGAAACAACCACCTAAGCAAACCAACACCTGTTCTTGGAACAGAACCAGACTGATCCTGAACCTAGCTCTGTTCAGATAGCGATCCCCAGTTCCTCCTGGGGCCTCCCAACATGGCCATCACTTCCTCCCTATTTGGTAGCTTCATGTAGACCTCTGGTCCCACTCTCCTGCCCGAGACCCTCCAAGAGTCCCCAGCTTTATCTAGAATACAGGAAATTTGAATTCACTGCATCTATCCCTGTGGCTTGGCTCGGACACAGGATCTTAGAGAATGTGGAAGGGGCTATCGAAATAACTTATTAGAGGATTTGAAGTGGCATGCATGAAACTAAGGACTATAAAGGATGAGAGACAGCATCAAAGTATATCTATAAAATACCCTTCAAACCAAAGATCTATGAAATAAGTTAGTCAGAAGAAACCATCGGGAGACTCTAATGTAGCCCTCTCCTAAGATATGGCTTCAGCTTCCTTCCTTTTCTCTGCTAGGTGACAAATGCCACCAGTATTTGGAATGTCTTCTCATCTCGTCACAGATCAGACCCTTGTTTCTTCTTGTTCTTTTGGGTGGTGGTGCCTGATGCATCCTCACAAAGTCACTCCTCACTGTGCCAGATACACAGGGGTGCTCTGCCCCTAGAAAAATTAATGTCACTACTACTAGCTAGCCAAGATTGTAAAGCCAGCTACCACGGGGAACAATAAAGGGAAGTGCTTATTTTTGAAACCAAAGAATTGCATACTGCTATGTTACATTTGAGACTTACCTTGTCCGTCTGTTGGAGAGACAAATATTAGCATTATGTAGGAGCAATAATTAGGCCTGAGATAGATAAATATTAAAGGATGATTTAAGGTTTGTTAAGCTTGCTAAATTGACTTGTTTATGTTCCAGAATAGGAAGTTTCTAAATTTCTGTTAAAGCAGTAAAATGTATCCAAACTAAAAATTCTGCAAGTTGCTTGCTAAATAACCACTAGTGTGTTTGAGAGAGTGTCCCCGCTCAACTCAGTGACCAAAAGAATGAGGAAGTTATAACAAATAGGAAAGCAACTCTAAAGACAAGAACAGAGAAACTGAGGCTATGTCTTCACTGATGGCGGCAAATTCGGTGCCGTCAGATGGACTTTTCTGGATTGACTGAGCGGTCAACTCTGGTTGACTGCCACTGAATCTCGGCGGTAAGTGAAGACAAGCCCTGAGGCAAACAGGAATACACACTAGAGAAAAAACAAATAATCATGGTCTAAGTGACCAATAGATGGCATAATCACCATATGTTGGTTAGATCTGATTAATAATAATTAACCAGTGAAATGGCAAATTTAGCACGTGTTTTTTATATTAACTGGAAAATGTGTAATGCTATATGCTGATGGGAAGAAAGTTAAAGAATATGTAACAAGAATATGTATAAACATGCTAGGAAGTAAAGCATTAGTTGGAGTATTGGAGAAGCAATCCATCATGGTATGGTAATTGTCCTTTTCTGTCTATCTGTGATTATTTACAGCTTTAATAGTACTTGTTAATTTCAAGGAATGCTTTTGGTTCAAGTAAAGATTTGAATTAGTACACCTGAATATCTGAATATTCCAAGTGTGTTAAACATCCCCCACCAGCTCAGTGGTGACAAGTTCAGATAAAGGTATAATTTAATTGCATTCTATTTGTACAGTGTGTGCGGGTGGGGATGCGTGTCTGTCTCTCTCTCTGGATGCTACCAGAATACAATAATCAAGTAAGAATACTATAAAAGTGGTGCTGATAGACGTCCATAATAAATCCTTTGTCTCCTCATTGTATTATTCCATTACAGCTGAAATGAAGAGCGGATGGACATTCATTTCAACAGTATACAGCAGCGAATTGTTTCAGTGCTTGATAGAGTTCTGTACACAATCAGAATTTTGGCTGGCACCTTTTCTGCCTTTTTAATTCTGCTGTTATATGAATAGCACATATAATAGCTTGATTTAATATGAGGCATCTATCATTACTTGTTAAAAGATACAGCTGCTTGTGTATTATGGCATCGTTTCTTAACTCAAAGATAAAAACAAACAAACAAATAAAAAGCAGCAAGTAGTTATATTTTCCTCAAACTGTAGTGATAACATCCTAACAGCAGAGGCCTGATCTTGAAGTCCACACTCCGTTTTTATCCAGGAAAATTCCCACACACCTCTATGGGGATTTGTTCAAGTAAAGAGAGTGGAGCAGGAATCCATTCATGACTCATTTCCAACACAGAAGGAGTGGGATCAGCCAATTCCCTTACACAGACTCCCTTCTGTCCCCCTGACCTTCTCAAAGGACCCCACTGATCAAATAATCCACTTGCAGGGATAGGAGAGTTAGAAGTATTCCACTTGTAGATTACTGTGTGTCAGCAAAATATTTTTGGCATTTGAACTCAGAGCACTGCACAATGGCCTTGATTCAGCCAGGTATTTAAGCAGACCCCTAACTTTCAGTATTCTGTTTTCTAGCTGATGCAACTTCTATAATGAAGATGCAATAGTAGAAAAAAAACATTCCATTCATTTCTCAGTTTTAGTTACAGTGACCAGGAGTTTCTAGGATAGCGGAAATAATAAATAAGTCTTACTGTAGTTCATCTTTCCCATTAGGCTTAGAGTAAAAGCAGGCACTGTAAGTTGCTGAGAACTACTATCTAAATGCTGATGGTTTGACAGCAAACTGGAGAAAGAAGAAGAAGAAAGAGAGACAAGGTGCTAGAACCACCAAATCATTGGGTCCTAACCTTGACCTGAGTGGGACTTCTCAGCTGAGCAGGAACATTGAAGGAAACCGAAGATGAGTGAGGTGGTATGGTAACAGTTGAGTAATATTGCTACATTACAAACATTTGTGAATTTAAAAACATACAGGCCATTGCATCTACAAACATAAGACAATGTAACCCATTGCTGAAGAAAAAGCCATTAAGGTGCAACAGGATGCTGAGAAAGAATTCCCCCACTACAGATGCAGCATAGGGAGGCAGTAATTAGATCTATTCTGCCCCCCTTATAAGTCCTGGCACAGGTATGCTGAGGATGGGTCAGGGGCAGATCAAAGGTATGTTTCTGGATTGCATCACAGCTCACAGACAGTGTGGGACAGGTTACCACATATTAGAACAGGTGGATGCTGCTCTAATTTATGGCTGTTTTTGGATCCCAGGGCCACTCAAACTGGAGAGCATAATGGTGGCATAAAGCCATCTTTGACCTTCATTTTCCCCTGCATTGCACTTCTTGGAGACTCAGCACAGAACTGGATCCAGACAACACAGTTCAGATATATATCATGTAATATAATGGATCTAAAACAATGCACTGCGGGTGTTTAGATATATTACTGGTGAAAGATTTCATGACAATGACATTTAGATAGGATTTGAAGAATGAGAGGGATAAGCAGGCTATTTCATAGCATGAAAAGTTAAAATGTCATCAAAAACAAAGCAATACTTATGTAATTGTTTTTAGCAAGAAGTCCTTATCCTGCAATTCTTCCTCATATACAATTCCCATTGACATAAAACTTTGTATATGGACGGCGGTGAGAATTGTGTGTTCATCAGGAATCCAAAATCAAAACTCAACTTCTGAAACTCACAAAAGAACTTGTCTAAAACTCCAGACTAGGAAAAAATAGTGTCTTACCTTAAAGAAAAAATAAGTTTTTATCTTTGAAGACCATATAAAAGTAGGCAATGGGAGGGGAGTATTTGGAAAACGAGCCCTTTCCACAATTTAATTGGAGATTAAAATATGTATTGAATGTAAGTGATATTTTAATATTACTATAAGGAGAAGACAGAGTCAGTTAGCAATACATTTAAAAATTAATATATTTAGTAGCTTTAATAATTTTCCGCTACCAGAAATTTTGAGTTTGGATGTCTTATTAGTAAATTCCTTGATTCACTCAGTCCTATTGGCAGTCTTACCTGATACGTCTGAATGTTGTTGGGTTTATCTATATTAAAGGAAAGCTCAATAAATAATCTGACAGCTATGTTTTCTATGTTTAATTGTTAATTTTTAGTAGCTTGGTAATAATAGTACTGCTAACAATCTATTTTCAATTTTTGGCTTTTTGTCTCCATTTCTTCATTATGTGATTTTATGGTTTCCATGAATGAATTAAAATGAAATTTAAGCATTATTATAAGTGTTGAAAACCACCATCTGCTTTGCCTTAATTAACAAAAAACCCTAATGTATATGTGTGCCTCTTTCTGAATACCAATATTCACATTTCTTTGTACAAACAAGCTGCTGTGATACAACAGATCAGAGTATGGAAAGGCAGTCCAGAGCTGAGGGGTACGTCTGATTTTGCAACCTCGTTTTTACACAAATAGTCCCAATGAATCCAATGGGACAACACATATAAACACTAATGACTGGTAGACTTGATGGCCCCAATCTTGCAAATACTTACACATGCACAACTTTATGCACTTTGCCAGTCTCATTGATCTCACAGGGACTACTTTAATTATGTAAGGTTATCCATGTGTGTTTGCAGGAGGAGGGCTTACGTTTGTTTGTAAGGAGCACCAAAGAATGTGCACATCGTTTGCTACAGAGATCTACATGCAAAACTCCGGAACACTGTTTTCAGAGTTTTCCCATTAATAGGTGTGTATTACCTCACGAAGAGTAAACAATGTAGTCAGGTTGCTATGAACAGATTTTCTAATCAGTAACTGAGCCAACAAAGTAGTAAGATAATGGGTATTAAAATATTAAACCATTTCTAAAAAGGCAATGAATTAAAATAAAAAATGTAATGTGCTAGTTTTTGCTAAAACTAGTGGCGTTGGCAAAAAAGAAAAAAGTACTTACTGGAGCATTCAAAATAGACATGGGAAAATCACGATTACTATGCATTGCTAATCCTACTTCACACTTTCAGATGTTATTCCCACACATTTCAGAATAGACATCATACAAATTCAAATGCCGGCTATTGCAGCAGACAGAGCAGTTTAATGCATTTCAGATTAACATTCATTGCCCTCCCAGAGTACTCAGTTAATGGGCTGCACATCCCCAATCCGCCTTCTCCAAAGGAACTCATTGGTGCCTAAGTGATCAGACTGCTGGCTAACCTGTTTGCCTCCCCATTTATGAGCCCCTGATAGAGTGCTGGAGGCTATCTGAACCAGGCATGCATCTAGCCAGTGAAGACCAAGACCATGGATTAGATGTGATAATAAACAGGGACCAGTAGAGGGTTCTCAGAAACATAGTAGTGCGCTCTTGGAAGCTCATCATTCTCAAGAGATGCTGCCACATGGTATACAAGTTGGTGATTATGTGGATTCAATGTCAGTCAAATTAAAATAAAGTTATAGTAGCCTAGTCTTTGAGATTTCAACATGTACATCATAATAGTCAGGTCCCAGGCTGATAATGATGATGCAGTCATCTGTCTAGCCAAGGCTGAAAACAGTTTTTCCTCTTCTATAGCTACCTGACCATTAAGTAGTAATGATTTGCATAACAGGACCCAGAGACTTCACACTATCTTGGTGACCAGAGGACCAATGCCCTTGATGGAGAGAAAGGTCAGTGCTCTGTCTCAAGGTGCCTCAAAGTCTTTCCTCTTCCTATGAGCATCACTTCTATTTTTTAATTAAATTTAAGTTGTTTTTCATCCAAGTACTTAACTCTTGCAAGCTTTATGACATCTTTACCTATCTTACAGCACCATTCCCACAACATACAAGATGAACATCAAATATTTTAAAGGGTAGCCTACAGGAAAGCAATGTTTGAGAGATTACATAGTTACATTCATTACATGCTGTATCTTTAAGGATTTTGGAATATTCTCTGTTTATCTCCATGATCTGCAGAGCCCTTGAATATTTTTCACGTTGGAGAGCAACTGTGGCTTAAACAAACAATGAGCCCTGAACTAGAAGTTGCACACTTTACCAACTGAGCTAGATGACATGCCAAACAATGCACTGGTAATCTCTCATATTGCATATGCATATTGCAGCCAGAGCTGTTCCCTTTTATTTGAAGATTGTTGGTTCAAGTTCCAGCAGGAACAGGTGGTTACAGTAAAGCCCAGTTTGTGATGTGAACCTACCACTGAGAGTGCTCTTATGGGTCTCAGTAGGTATTCAAAGGAATGTTATGTACTGTTTGCCAAGAATATTCTGTGTCAGTATGAATAAGCATTTGAATCAAACAAATTTCTAATGTAGTAAAATGTGTTTGATGATCCAATGTTTTAGCAACTAGATGCTTTAAAGAGGTGGTTTGGTACTAAGAGAACATTTTCAGATTTCACAAACTTATAATAAAGCATAAATCTGTTTATGGTGGTGGTGGATTTTCTTCAACTACACTCCCTAGCAACCAAGGAAACATTTTCCTCAAACAAGGATTCACTTTTCCCATCCAAAATTCTTTCTCCTGAAGAATTACAGTGAAGTCCTAATGGTGAATTTGTGATAATGTATCACTACCTTCTGTGACAACAGATATGGATGTGACATCATGACAGAATCAAGCATAAAGTGAAATTGCACCATGAGGGAGGAATCTGTGCTTATGCATGTGAAAATATGTAGAAAAATAGAAGGAAATGCAATGACAAATTAATTTTTAATAGGTAAATAAATAAATGTTCTCTTTATTCAAGGTTGGGAAATTGCAAAGCTTTGGATAGATAAAATATTTTAGATACCTCAGTGAGACAGATGACCAAGTAACAGATATTAGATAGGTAAAGTGAGAAGACAGGGAGACAAAGTGACAAAACAGTTCAGGATCCCTGCATCACAATCAGAATATATTTATGAAATTTCCAATTACAAAAAACTATATTTTAAAGCAGTATATTGGAAAATGAGGGTTGGGGTTTTTTTTAAAACACTTCCACCAAAAATCATAATCTCAATTCTCAAGACCTGTGGCTAAGCAACTGATTCAGTTATTGTGTCTTATAATGGAAGTCTATTTAGCATTGTCTTTGTCTCTTTGCCCCATGCTAATTGAAATCAATACAGGTAACAATGCAATATGACTCTTAAGTGGAAATAATGTTGGATTTTCATATTACACACACATCCTATTGAGGTAGGAATTAATGAGACTACTATAGTGAAAGTAGATCACCACATGGAGAACTACAATAGCAATCAAATAAATGAAAATAAGGTACTGTGACAATTATATGCTTTGAATATAGAGCCACCTCAGTATTTATGACCTTAGTATCATATACTGCACCCAACTCTTGACCTCTAGGCCCATTCACATTTCCATGTGGACAAAGAAATAAATTCATTTGAAGATACCGCGTGAGATTTTTCAAAGCTGCTGATGGATTTAGATACCTAGTTCCCATTAGAAAATATTGATAATTAGTGAAGATCTCTTAGGAAGTTTTGAAAATCTCAACCATTATTTCCCTCCCTCTTGAGATTCTTGTGCTCTTGATCTTAAGGATATTTTTTGCCTTTCCTAGGTCTTTCCCCCTCCTTCCTATTTGATCTGTGACTACTGTGGGTGGCACACCATCACCAATGCACCACAATCCCTATCTGAGAGAAGAGTGCCTCCTTCAGGTTACATGCAGACTGGGAAACAGGAGAATGAGCCCTGAGCGGCCTGCAGTTAGCAGAGAAACTAGAAGAAGAGAGCTTTAAACAAGAAAGCTGCAGGGAGAAAAGAGCTCCAAGTAACCTAAATGAGACTGAAAAAACAAGCAAATGGTAGTACCAGAGAGCCTGCTGGAGATTGAAACTAATCCCACTTCTAGATAAGTAGGAGTCTATAGAAAGTGTATGTATGGGAAACTCCACCTGTATTCTCTCAGTTGGTCCTTCAAGTGCACCCCACTCTAGACTCCTGACTCCCAGCTGTTGCCTTGCTTGCATGGAGATTCACATCTCTTTCCCTCCTGATCAAGGTTTTTCCAGGTTGCACAGTTCCTTGCCTGCACTGTGAGTTCCCCAGCAAACTAGACTGCCTGAACAGGCCCATGCATGTATTTTGCTTTCTCCTCAGAGGCTATGAACAGTTGTAATTGCCCACAGTTGTAAGTTAACCCACAGCCGTCCTAAGCAAGCACATTTATAGTTAAGATGAAAGCATTAGAGAGAAAACATATTAACAATAAAAGAACCTACATGCATGCTATTACCAAAAACCATCCCAAGAACAAGAACCACCATTAATTGTTCATTCTTTCCTTTATACTGTTTGGGCCTTTTTGATCTGTGATCATGTAAACAAGCGATCAACAGTCAAAGGTCCTTTCCTCAGAGTGTAGCTTCAAAAGACTGTTTTTGCATAACCAAAGGGTGGGGGGACATTTTCATTCACAAACCCACAAACCCACTTAACTTTGTTTGTCCCAAAATTCATCCTTGTTTGGCACATTGTCTCAGGCTTTTGAGACTCATAAAACCTCCTAGATTGGAGGGGGAGGAGATGTGACCATAGAAATTAGACACAATTCCACAATAATAAATAAACCTTGCATTTTTTATGCAATGGACATTGAAGCTACTTAAACTTAATTCAGTAAAGTTTTTCAAGGAGATTCCAGCATATTGACAGATCTGTCACAAAGTACTCTTAAAACTTATAAAATGTAATATACTATTCATAGTAAATATTTAGCATTAAGGTAACACCATTCCAGAGGACATGTTTCCATGCTGATGGTGCTTGTTAAAAATGATGTGTTAATTAATTTGTGACAGAACTCTTTGGGAAAGAATTGTATGTCTCCTGCTCTGTAGTTTTACCTGCATTCTGCCATATATTTCATGTTATGGCAGTCTCATGACGACCCGGCACATGTTGTTCAATTTAAGAACACTTTTGCAGATTTTACAAAATGCAAAGAAGGTACCAATGTGAGATTTCTAAAGCTAGCTTCAGCACTCAACCCAAGGTTTAAAAATCTCAAGTGCCTTTCAAAATCTGAGAGGGACAAGGTGTGGAACATGCTGTCAGAAGTCTTAAGAGAGCAACACTGATGCAGAAACCACAGAACTCAAGCCACCAAAAAAGAAATCAATCTATTGGTGGCATCTGATTCAGATGATGAAAATGAATGTGCATTACTCCACACTGCTTTGAATCATTATTGAGCAGAACCTGTCATTAACATGGAAGTATGTCCTCAGGAATGGTGGCTGAAGCATGAAGGGGCATATGAATATTTAACATACCTGGCATGTAAATACCTTGCAACACTGGCTACAAAAGTGGCATGTGAATGCCTGTTCTCACTTTCAGGTAACATTGTAAATAAGAAACAGGCAGCATGATCTCCCATAAATGTAAACAAACTTGTTTGTCTTAGCAGTTAGATTAACAAGAAGTAGGACTGAGTGCACTTGCAGGCTCTAAAGTTTTAAATTCTTTTTTATTTGCAGTTATGTAACAAAATTCACAGTGCAATTAATTTATTTTTAATCTCGTGATTAGTTCTTTTTAATCATTTGACAGCCCTAAAAAATTTATCCTCTAGAATTGTCCTATGGGAATGCTATAATTCTCAATTAAATTTTACAGTTTAAGTAAACTATAAAACTATAAAAAGGTGTTTTCCATAGAACCATTCTATAAAGGAAAAGTGTGTAGTATCAAGCACTAAAGCATACCCTTTCCTAAAATATGGTAAATCCACAGACTCCAATCAGTGACTTATTGAGGTTTTACTCTGTCATACTGGTTAGCAATATATGCATTGACACTTACAGGAGATTTTGAGAATGCAATCTTTGTAACCCTTCTGGGCTTTTCTTTTCATCACATCTGCCTTGTGGTGTCTTTTTAACTTTTAACTTAATTTTATTTAGCTTTTTTGCTGCAGATCACCACTAATTTTGAAGGGCAAGAAAGCTTACTTAAATGCATTCAACTGCATTACCATGAAAAAATAATGAGCCCTTACAGCGTTCTAATTTAGGTAGGTGCATTTAAATTAGTTATAGCATCTGCTGTCAAAAAGTTCTGCCCAGACAGGATTCTGTTCAGACAAGAATCTGATTTCTACATTTCAAGCCATACTGCCCTGCTGGGCCTTTCCTGGCTTTAGTGCTATGGGACTTAAGGAGGAGTCAAGAGCCAAGAGATTCTGTCCCTGCTCCTGCAGAGTCATTGTGCTAGTTTTGCTTCCCTCCCTTTTATCTTTTCTAACAAGGAGTTACTCTTTTCTCTCAGGCCCTCAGATAGAAATGGTCTCACTGACGTTGCCAAACTGATCCAACAGACTACTGTATGTTCCGAAAAACAGATGTTGGTGACACACAGGAAAGGCTCTCATAGGAACATTTACTAACCAGCTCTCTAGCCAGTTAAGCTTCTGGGGCACATGTTAAATACTTGGTATAATCTAAGCCTTTTTTAAACAGTTACATTAAATCAGCTGACATGCTGATTGATTTAATAGTGAAAACTCATCACCTCACACAATTAGGTCTTGTTTACACAGAAAAACATTCCAAAAAATCCTTTCCTACTATTTTTTATAGCTTCCAGTGCCAGAAGGGACCACTGTGATCATTGAATCTAATCTCTGGTATAACATCGGCCATAGAACATCCTCAAAATCACTCCAACAAAGTATCTTTTAGAAAAACATCCAATCTTAATTTTAAAATGGTCAGCAATGAAGAATCCACCACAATACTTTGTAAATTATTCTAATGGCTAATATTTAAATAACTTCAAAGTTCAGGACATTTTTCCAGTCTGTATTTATCTAGCTTCAACTTCCACCTAATGGGTTAGACCTAGTAAACTTTCTTAACTAGACTGAAGAACCCATTATTAAAGATTTGCTCCCCATGTAGGTATTTATAGACTACATCAAGTCACCTCTTAACATTCTGTTTGTTAAATTAAATAGATTGAGCTCCTTCAGTCTCCACTATAAGGCATGTTTTCTAATCCTTTGATCATTCTGTAACTTATGCAGAATAACTGTAGTGAAAGAGAGCATCCACCTTCTTTGCTTATGCCAGTTTACACTACTTCCCTTGTGAGTCATTGCATCCTCACAGCTCTATTTTTTTTTTAAATAACCACACAGCATTCTTGGAAGATACTCCATGGTTCAGTGTATGACCACTACGCTCTATGAACTGAGATTTTTCTCATGTTGCATGTGGGATGCCTACCAGAAACCACTGGAATTCTGAGAATTGGGGTTAAACTAAAGAACGCCCATGATTCTTTTCTCATCTTCTCATAATTCATCTGTTGTTTAAGAGCCAGAAACATTTTTTCAGCATGGAAGAAATACTGCTGAGTTATTTCATAAAACCTTTCCTGTGTAGACAAGGCCTTACTGCACCAGAATATAGAGACAGGCTATGTCTACATTACAACTTATGTCAGTAAAACTTATGTTACTCAGGGGTATGAGTAAGCCACCCCTTAGCAATCTAAGTTATACCAACTTAAGTGCCAGTGTGGAAAGCATTTCTCCCACCATCTTAGCTACTGCTGCCCATTAATTAAGATTAATTTAAGTCAATGGGAGAGCTCTCTTGCATTGGCTTACAATGGCTACACTAGAGAATTTACAGCAGCACAGCTGCATTGGTGTAGCTGTGCCACTGTAAGCTCTCTAGTGTATCCATAGCCAGAGAGAAGGCAGTAGTAGGAGAAGGGGTGGTTAATCACCACAATGAGAATTGGGAAGGTTAGCAGGATAGATAAGGCTGTGTTGGGAGAAGATATACACCCAGCAGGGGGCTGGGAAAGAAGGTAGGACAGGTGTGGGAGAGTTAATAAGATCATATCTGCTGCTATTCCAAAAAGAAGATAAAAATAAAAAGCAGTTACAGGAATGGGACAGGCACAGGGGACTCACAGCTTCCAGAGTTATAGACTAATAATGTGACCAGAGCTTAGCCATAAAGGCATCATTGATGCAAGTAAGACTGCACTAAAGAGATTAGTTTTTATTTATTCCTCCACTCTTTTTTAATACCCTTTAGAAGTTCAACAAATAAAATGCCCTTGTTTCTTTTCTGTGTTGTGCTTACTTTGCTGGATTTCTGGCTGTGCAGCAACAGACCACAAAATATTACCCATCCAGTTCAACGCCACATGATAAGCACTGCCTTTCTAGCATATGATACATGAATCTTCCATGTGTGCAAGTGGTGTTGTATTTAAGCAATATTCCTCTGTGGGAGGAGCAAAGGTGGTGTTCATTGTTTTTTCTATTTGCACATCGTTAATCCTGTTATAGGATCACCACAGGAAAGGATGTCTGAAGCACTCTCCTACTGTAGAACATATTTATACCTAAACAACTATTACAAACTGCTAAAGTCATTGTCATACTTGACCTAGAGTCTCTCACTTCCCTTTAGTGCCAATGGAAATCTAACAGCTAAAATTATGCTCCATATGTTGAGCAATATCTGTAACAGCAGGTCCTAAATACACTGTTCCTCTACTGGTAAACATCTATGACAGAACCACAACTCTTGATTCTCACAGTCCTGCATATGAAAGTCAACAAGTATCTTATGAACATTTATCTACCTTACTACGAGGTTGAATATATATTATGCTGCTGAGGCATGAGAAATGTGTCTGCCTTCAACCATCACCCTCCTTCCCAAATCTGATGGATAGTCACTCCATTGTTACCTAATTGCCTTTTCCTTGAGAAGAGCTAGATGTTCTCCTACTTAAAATTTCTTGAAGTTCTTTTTCCTTTTTAAATTCTGCACAGTGAGACTCAGATGAAAAATTACACATTAAGCCACCGAGGAAGAACCCAATAATAAACTGAAGCTACACCTCCTCCTTTCCAAAAGGATTACTTTGCAAAAATAATTTATTTGACCCTTCTTGGGAAAGTTGTTTTAGTTAAGTCTTTTATTGTTTAGTGCTTTGCTGCTTGTCATTATTCTAATATTTGTTTAAGTTTCTACTTTTTTCATCTTACATTGAAGGACATTTACAGTAGAGCTGGGGGTTTTTTGTTTGTTTGTTTTTACCATGTTCAGTACTTGGGGGACATACCCCAGCAGTTTACAGAGCACTTTATTAATGGAAGCTCCCATCAGCTTTGAGTGCAGCATCTGCACTAAGAGGCTTGGGTGGAGTTCTCCAGAACCAGGTGGCAGGCTTAGCTCAAGTTGTTCTTTGTTGCCTTCCAGAACCTTTCCATAAATCCTTAATTATAAAAATCTGAGGTATGGACTGTCTTTAATAATTGCCTACACAGTGCTTAGCACAATAGTGCCTTGATCTGTGACTGGGGTTCCCTTGTGCTGCCATGATATAAATAAAAATCCAACTTGACGGTGTGCATGTGTCAAGAACAAAAAAGGCTGAGCAATGACTCTTCTAGAAGTCTGCCACTTGATTCAGAGCCAACGAAGTTATATATAGTATTTCAAGTGAGATCGCACATTACATGGGTAAGAGGGTTTCCTAAATTAGATTTTGTTTCTAAACATTTTAAAAGGCTTGGATTTTTGTTTGTTGTGGTGGGGATGCTTTGCTTTAGAAAAGTATTTAGAATGTACAATTGCAGCATAACCACACCTCCCAGGCCCTCCCAAATGAAACAGCTAATAGTTTTTTCAATCAGATGTTATTTCTTTATAATACAGCAAACTGAGCACATTGGATCATTGATAAATAGTTGTGGAAAGGAAATAAACTAAGGAAACTATGGGGACTTGAGCTGCTAAATCTCTCAGGAACCATTTATCCCAGATGGTAAATTACCCAGGCTCTTCTTTACGAACAAGTCTCCAAGATATTCAGAGCAGCTTCTACAAATTCTTATAATAAGCAGCCACAGGCAATCTCTGCTGTGAGCGCAAAAGCACTTGATCCACACAGTGTACCTTCTTAAAATTAAAACTTTGTTCTGCTTACCCAATACATCCATCCTACAGCTAACTACAGGTTAGCATATCTAAGTAGATTCATTACAAGGCAATGGAATAAGGCCAGCCTGTGAAATTTTATATGCTTCATAATAAATTCCTCTCTCTTTTGCCTGCAGGCACACCACCTCAAGTCGTGAGCGCATCAGATCCCAGAAGCTAAGCAAGGCTGCATTGGGTCATGGCTTTGATGAGAGACCTGTATGTAAAAATTAGGTGTTGCAGGAAGTGATTGATAATTCTGTAAGTGGTACTATGCCTCTTTCCAAATCATGAGTAAATTACTGCCCCCCAGCATAAATATCAAGGGGTACTGTATCAGGGGGCATTTACAGAAGGAAAATTTGAACCCCATACCCTGATCATTTATTAACTAGAGATCCACTTGCACTTGCAAACCTCAACCTACTATTCAAATTCCATCTAAAGTAATTACATTCTGACCCTGGTAATTTTGGCTGAATATATGGCATTGGAGTGAAAACCAGGAGGCCTGGATTCAAATATCCGTTCTGACACTAACTTCATAAACAGTGTTGTTATTGGCTTGCTGGTCTAGGATATTACAGAAACAAGGTTGGTGAGGTAATCTCTTTTACTGGACCAATGCCTGTTGGTGAAAAAGACAAGCTTTCAAGCTACCCTGAGTTCTTCTTCAGGTGATTATGGACAAGAGGCTTAATCACTTTGTAAACTGGGGGGAAATATATGTAGTTCAAAGGAGACAGTTTACAATTATTTTTTGCACAATGTTTTCAAATTCCTAAGCTCTTTATCATTATTAAATGCCCCCTTAAGTTTGGAGTATCGGCCAACAACGCACAGGAGAAAGTCACCATAGCTCCATGGTGCTATCAATTCTATTGCCCTCTATGGTGGGTCTGAGATTCTCATGATACATATACATTAAGAAGGAATGAGATGGGAGACTTGGCAGAAGCATTTTCTGTGAGAGAAAAAGTATGAGTGGAACTTTTAGGGTCCAGTGGAAGGGATGTTTTAGTGGTCTAAAGAATAAGGTTTCAAATATATACATTTTTCCTGAAGCTGCAAGTTCAAATTGAAGGCAGAGATGACTCAACTTTTCATCCTAAGGGCAAAGAAACTGAATTTCACACAGTTTACTATGTGGAGTTTTCAGACTAGATGATAAAAACTGTTCTTCTCTCTACAGACATTAAAGAGATTCAGTATCATTCCTGTTAGATACATGTCCTCATCTCATATAGCACTTTTGTTGAAAAAGTCTTAGTAGAAATACAGAGAATTGCATGGACAAGGAAAGTGAATGGGGAAGTACACAGACAATACTGGTCAGCATGATAGGCAGTGTATCTGCACACCAGCAGCCTAACAGTTGTCAATTTTTGTAAGCTTCACAGCAAAAGGAGAGTTTTGAGGAGGATTCCACAGAAGGATGAATTGCAGAGGTTTATGGGGAGCTCATTAGAAAGCGTAACAAGTGTGCAATGGAGGTTGGCATCATGAGTGGATCAGAAAACAAGATTCGACACCTCAATATCAAATGAGATGATAGGTAGAGGGGATAGGCCTTGAAAGTGAAGACAAGCAGCTGATGCCTTCAGCCAGTGGAGGGATAGATGCAAAGAGGGGGTGACAGTCAAAGTGAAAGGGGTTGGGAAATTATCTCTGCAGCAGCATTCTGAATGGATATGAGCAGGGCAAGACTATTCATTAAAGCCAGAGAAGTGATTGTTGCACTGCAGACACAAGATGAGGAAAGTTTTAGCTATGTGGATGGATAAGAAGGAAATATCTTATAGATGTTATGCAGAAACAATCAGCAAGGTTTAGACAACCTGGATGCAAGGAGCTATAAAAGGCCAAGTCAGGTTATGACCCTGAGTGGCAGGCAGGATGCTGGCATTGTCCACAGTGATCAAAATGGAGGTAGCGAGGAAAAACTGGGGGGGGGAGAGGGAGAGAATAGATTAGGAGTTCTGTTTTAGCCATGTTGAGCTCGCCATCCATGAGATGTTAGAAAGACAGATTTTAGTTTGTCAGAAGGAGAGGGGTCTGGAGTAGAGAGATAGATCTGTGAGTCATCATCCTAGAGATGGTAGTTGAATTTGTGTTTATGAATGAGATTGCCCAGAGATAAATAAATCAGGACTACACCCCTATTTATCTTATTTTTGAAGTACAGGTATCACACTCCCACCAGTGTGACTTGGCCTCTGCCAGCATGACCCTATCCCTACCATTATTACCCACAAGTACAGGCTGTGTGAGGTCATACTGCATGGAAGATGCCATTTTGTTTCTATATAAGTGCCAGAATGGCGTTCCTGCACATTCTGGCTCCACTACACCACTGGAGATAAGGTATAGCGTGAAAAGAGATGGGGACCAAGGACAGAGTCATGTGGAACCCCCATAGAAAGTGGAAGGGCAGATAAGGATCCCTTGAAGGACATACTGAAAGCGCAATTAGAGGTAGGAGGAGAACCAGCTGTGTCAAGGAGGATGCTAGAGTTCTTGAATGCTAGAGTTCTAGCTCCTGGTCTTGAAGTAACTTAGCAATACAAAAAACAGAGCTCAGAAAGCCATGTATTCCTAAAGAAGGTATAAGAATCTTATATGTTAAATTTTCTCTCTTAAATGCTGTTTGTAGTTTTTCTTAAAAGAAGAAGCTATTATCTTGACTTCAGTTTCAATTTTGTTAGTGGAAGTAACAAACCCTTAAATCAATGTGGTTTTTTCGTAACTAGTCAAGGCCACAGTGGTGCAATATAGTGTTGTGTTTTCATTAGTCAAAGTTTTTGCCTGAAGAAGTTATAGTGCTGCATGTCAGTAGGTATGTATTTAAAAGGAAAATACCTCCAGTTAGACACATGAAGCACATATTTTGATGTTAATTCCCATATTTTAAATCCATGATAGCATATTTTCCCCAACAAAATGCAAGATTCTGATAATAAATCAGACTTTGCAGACATTGAGACACAAAAGAATGTTGCTTTAACTGATAAACAGAAATAAAGTAGCTCTTTAAAAAGCTGTCTGGGTCCTTTGGAATTCTCCTAGCAATGGAAATAATTTTACTGTACTTCATGCAGCTGCATTTTAGATTTAACTGGGAGGCAAAATTAAGAGCTCCATATAAAAGTCTCAGTTTAGGAAATTTAAAAAACTTTTTAAGCCATATCATATACGCTATGAGGTGACAAAAAAAATCTCTTTAGAAAGTGTGAACCTTCTCTAATCAATAGCCAGATACACCAAATCACAAGGTTTATTTGGATGAGATAAATGGTCCAGTGACAAACAAGCCCAGTTAGTCTGAATCCTTGTTCTTGAAGCTACATCAACTGAATTAGTGGAAATGGCAGAGTACAGGACACAACAACATCTTTCTGACAACTGACAATGACAAACCAGATCCATGAAGTGTACTGAAAGTGGAATCTCTCACAAAAAACCATTGTTTTGACCTTAAGCTTTTCTAACTTTGTCTTGCTATGTTCCCACAGAAAAAAACATTGTTAAATTGTAACTATGGTTGCTACTTGCAATTCCAAACTAGTCATACTATTCTATTCACCACTGAAAACATTAAAGCTATGGAAATCATCAGTGAAGTTTGAATATATAATTCTGATAGCGCACAGAGGCTGTGTCGAGGGGTAGGCACTCTCCCTTGGGCATCTTACTGCTGAGGGAAATTGAGGCAGAATGGCCCAATGGCCAGAGTCAGTATTGCTGCCCGGGGGTTGCGAGGCAGTATGGCCTAATGGCCAAAGTCAGTATTGCTGCCCTGGGGTAAGGGTTGCACGGCCTATCAGCCAGAGTCAATAGGTGCCCTGGGATCAGGAATTGAGTTTGCTGCCACTGCTCGTGGTCTGGCTCCCGTGGGGCACTTCTCCTGATGGAACCTGCAGCAGTACAGGTCTGTGTTGATACTAGTTTGGTCCAGTATGGTGGCCTTTATCTTCCAGTAATCCGAGGCATCCTGGGGCGGTGGGAGGGGTCAAAGCTCCAGTATGCCACCTATGCAAACCCTGTTAGATGGGGGCCAGCAGGGTGGCCCAATGTTCCGGGGCCATCTAGCAGCAGTGGCTACCCATTCAAAGGTCACTACTAATGACTCCAGATTGTCTCTTGGTCCTGTTTTTGTTAGTTGTATCAGTAGTCCTGCAGGAAAGGCCCATGTCTTGTCCAGAGGGGCCGGGGGTTGGCACCTCTGCTGGCCGCATCGCAGTGGCCACCTGCTGCACCTGGCATTCTTGCTGGGCCTGTCTCTGGGTGGCCATCTTCCTCATGTGTTGCTTCTGGGCCATAATTTGCTGCAGTAGCTGCGTCTGGTGCGGCTGTTGGCTCTCCAACAGCCACTTCAGCAACTTGTCAGTCTCCATCTCGAGTAGCGGGTGTGCAGGAGGGGAGAGGATGGGCCACCCCTCTGGTCATTCCCTTCCCCAGGCCCTTTAGCAAGGCCTGGTCAATGTCAGCCTTCTCCACCATGTCCCCCCTTAGGGGTCTAATTGCTCAGGGAAATGAGATAGTAAGGCCCGACAGCCAGAGTCAATAGATCCCCTAGGGTCAGAGCTACGTGGCCTAGCAGCCAGAGTCAATAGGTGCCCTGAGGTCAGGTAGGGGTTTCCTGTGGTCCCACGAGGAGTGGCAGGGGTAGGGAGATGCGGTCCCACCCAACTCCACCATGTTCCAGCCCAGGGCCTTCTGGAGAGGCACAGTGCAAGGATCTTTACTCTTTTCTCCAGGCCTGTTGGGAAGCTGGAAACTTGGCCACTCACCATGCCAACCTAGGGAAGCATGGCACCTCAGGCACAATGAGGCGTGGGAGATCTGAGCCAGGTGCTTCTTGCTCTGAGACTGGAGCAAGTAGAGCCTAGATAAGAGCTCCTACCACTCTGCAGCCACACCAGCTCTGTCGTCCCTGCTGAGTGGCACTTGCTGAGCACAAAGCCATCTCAAAATGTCCTTGTCTCTCCATAAGGAACTCCAGCAAAGGAACATACATAGTTTTAAAAGTTGCTAATTTCAGAAAAAAGTGTCTAATCTAACATGTATGACTACTGCTTGTAAGAGCCAATAACAAAAAAAATCTCCTAATATTCCAGTTTGGAGACAGTGATACCATTCCATTAAGTGGCTACAGGGAGACAAAGAAATACTAGGTGATAACTAAAAACATTGTAAATCAAGTCATTGTTCTCAATTCCCCAGATATTGTCAGAATTCATAGCACATGATACTTTCAGTAAGCCCTTAAAATAAAGGGGCAAGGTCACGGCCTCAATCTCTGTGGACCTGCTAGCAGAAAGCAGAAAAAGAAAGCAGACAGCAAGAGGAAATGACAGAATAAATAATAGCACTGAATGATGTCTGCACTGTGCAAGCACATTAGCAATACATGTATTCAGTAGGAGATTGATACATTTGGTCAAGAAAAATAAGCAATTTGGAATCTCACTGAAAACTGAACTTCTGTAAAATGACAGCTGGATGGTGGAGGGCAGAGAGAAAAGGAAACAAATCTCCAGGCAGAGCTATCCTTTGCAAGAATTCAAAACCCATGGGTAAGTCTCTCTCTCACACACAAACCCAATTAGGGAATCCAGAAATGTGAAGGAAATTTTCCATGTTTGCTTTAAAAATTAAATTGCAAGCCTTTTCCTTTGTTAAAATAGCCTTGAAAATTTAACCAATGTAAAAAAGATCCCAAAATGTGACGGGATGGATCACTTGATAATTATCTGCTCTATTCATTCCCTCTGAAACACCTGGCATTAGCCACTGTCAGAATACAGGATACTGGGCTAGGACGGACCATTGGTCTGACCCAGTATGGACGTTCTTATATTCTTAACGTATTGAAACTCATCACTGATATTTTCTGAAAGATCATTCACATTTCCATCCCAGACATGCAGGGCTGGCCTTGGGTTCTGGAGAAATTGTAGCCATAGATCCCAATTTAGAGCTCAGCTGTAGGAAGCAATTCCGCCCAGGCTGCCACTGCTGGTACAAGAGCCTCTACAAGCTTTTTATTAGTCAGCTGCCTCCAGGTGTGGCGGCGCCTCTGGGCCCTGATTCATTAAATCAACCCCTTCCAGGAAAAGAATTAAAAACACATGTTTAACTTCAATCACATGCTTAATTGCTTTCCTGAGCTGGAGCTTTGAGAAGTAGCAAGCATGCCCTATAGTCACAAGGAAAGACTGCTCAATAGCATCAGAAGCAGCACCATCTAGTGGGCTAAACGAGGAAATAAGTCCATCTCTGATACAGACTCTTTCTTTGGCCTTGGTCAAGTCAGAGACTAACATTTTAAAACTTAATTTTAGGCACCTAAATCCAGAGGAGATGAGCACCAGCAACTCCCATTTGATTTTGATTTTGACAAACAATTTCCTCCCCGCCCCGGCCAAGATTTCGAACTAGCTGCATTATTTGAACTTTTCAAAGAATCTATTTAAACCATATTTATATTATTAAACTATATTAAACCAATAGAAATGACTCAACTATCAGCTTAGTTATGATTACAGTAAGAAAGTCAATAAAAACACCACACTGTGAAAAAACACAAGTCATAAGTTAAGGATACAACATGAACCCTAACTATTATAAAATCAATAAAATATTTGGAGGTAAACAGATACGGATGTATGGAAACATGAGAAGAAAACAGTATCAATTACAAAAGATGTTAGAGAAAAATACTATTTTAGAATGAAAAGCCTCAGTAATTTTAAAAACAAAGCAATAAATAAAATAAAGTTCAAAATAAGGACCCCGATTCAGATCCTCTTATTCATAAGTTTCATATTTGAGTTTTCAATTAATGGCATTTAACAACATCTCCCCTTTCTATGCAGTCTTCCAAATCTCTGTACTGCAACCTTTTAATATTTGTTAATCACATACGCCATATTTAACCATGCTGAAAATGAGGTTTGTAAGAACTTTCAAATTGATGATAGATTAATCACCGGTATTAATCAAAGCCATCTATTACACATTCCACCATCCAGGCATGAATATATAACAAGGGAAGAACTATGCATCATCTGAATTCATATGTATTTGGATTAACTTTTTCTACTTGTGCTCAGAAAAGAATAATCACTGGACATTTGAATTTCATTTATTAGGCCCCAATTCAGCAATGGATTTAACGTGTCCAAGGTTAAGCGAGTGAGTAGTCCCATTACCTTCAATGAGACTGTGCAGGTGCTTAGGTTAAGGGATGTGCTTATATACATTGCTGTATCAAATTCAATTGCCATCCCCCAAGTGTTTGAAAATCATGAGCCCCAGAAAATTATGGGATGCTTACAACTAATAAGTACTGAGTTATTTTTATTTGACTTCTGGTGCCTAGCACTTTGGAATATCACTCAGATCACGTTTTCTAACTCCCTCTCTCCCCTCCCCACCCCCCCACCCCCAGACAACCATGAGGACTAAAAACTTACTTTAAAAAATGGAAGCTGAAATTCTCAGGTAATCACTGGACTCTAAGAGCTGTAGATTTAAGAAAAAATAACAAATATTGCAAGACTTCAGAGTTAAACAAAAACAAAAACACAAAAAAGCTGTAGCACTGGAGTTAGAAAAGGAAAGATCTACTGGGAGGAGGAATTAGCTGAAGTTTTGATCAAATTATTGCTTTAACCACCTGATGAGTCTGAGGAAGAGGAACAGTCCATTAATTCTAAACTGGTAAATGTCCCAACATACACTGAATTTTCTAGGTAGAACAAACTTTCCTTTTACAACTTACATTTTTCTTACAAATTGCAAACAGGTTGAAATAAAATATATTATTTTCTAAATAAAGATTACATTGACATCCTTTCTACCCAAACCCATCCTCCAAAAAAACATGAAACCAACCAACCAAAAAATACAATCAAAACATTTAAACCAATAAAATATAAGTTATTCAACTTTCCCATTTATGTAAACTAAAACCTTGGTGTGATGGGGTGTACAATAATCCCCACCCTGGGCAACCAGCACTGCCCCATCACATCTGCAACCAATGCTCCATCTGGTGGAGAACCACTCTTTTGGGGGCAAAGCTGGAAGGAGACTGACCTACAGCCCACAACTCCAACAGAGTGGACGCAGGCCCCCGAATCCAGCATTGCTCCCCTCAAAGAAGGGTCTCCAATGGAAGTGAGGCCCAATCTCCAGGACAAACAGGAGAAAGGGTGATATCTTCTCTCCCTCTTCCCCCACCTGTGAGTCCTGGGCACTAAGAATCCCCTTCCCACAACCGCCCTGCCAGTTGTGGACTATAACATAACCACTAGGTCACGCTCCCCTCACAAACTCCAAGGGGAAGCACCCTTACACATCACAACATAGTTTTCTAAAAAAAATAAAATTGGTTCTACACCTTTCATTATAGGCTTTACAAAAGCCATGAAAATGGTATTAATACTGATCTTTGGGCACAAAATGTTTCCTATATCTCTATCTGTATAATGGTTTAGTATAGTACATATAAACTTTTCTTTGGTCAGGCCATGTGCGCAACACAATGCATATGTTGCACAGGACCAACTGCTACAGGCTTTCTTGACGGCTTGGTTCTATTGAACTTGAGCCTTGAAAGGAACTTTTTACCCTGTTCTGGTTAGGGAACCACTCTCTCCTAGGTCCCAGAGTCCCTTCAGACTTATCTAACTAAAAAAAAAAAAAAAAAAAAAATCAAAGTCTTCATGAAAGGCCAATGGTCTACTTCCTCCTTCCTGGTATTCAGGGATGTTGCTGAGCAATGCTGAAACTGTTACACTATGGATTTTTAAAAAAGGAAAGAATTGGAGGGGAGTAGGGGGAGAGGGAGAGAGAGAGAGAGAGAGAGAGAGATGCTCTAGCCTAGTGATTGGAGCACTTACCTGAAAGGTGGGACACCCAGAATTCAGAGCTCCTGCTCCAATTTTTTTTTTAAATTTACTTAAACATAATGGAACAGCTTCAACAGCAGAGATGGAGGGACCCCCACATCCAAATATCCCACAGCCCCATGCCTAGGTCACTCACCTCAGAGTTGGCAGACCCCTGTTCAAATCCCTCAGATGGAGGGGGGAACCTGAACCAGGGATCTCATGTCCCAAGGGAGTATCCTAAAATTTCTGAGGGAGGCCCTCTCCTTCTTCCCAAAATAATGTAGGCCCTGAAGCCCTGACTTAGGCAGGAGAGGGCAGAACTTGATGCACACCCTTTGCTTGGCATCTCCCATTAGCTACCTGAAGCAAGGAACCTTCTAGTTTTCTGCATTTTGTGAATCCCATTCTTAGGTGCCTCTCTCCATCCCCATTCATTTAGAGGAAGCCTAAGAATCTAAGCCAGTGATTTTATGCCTACATTTCTTTGTAAATCTAGGCATGTGTGTTTAAATATTAGGACAGTCTAAAAATATAATGCATCAATATCTAGTAGAGACGCTACACACTTCATAGATTTATCTTTACAGAAGGAATTCTACTGAAAATGTGTCTTTGTGTAGTATGTTTATTTTATTAGCGCTCCATAGAAAACATTGGGGAAAGTCACCCCTATGCAAAGTCCTTGGTCCCATTTAAGCTCTATGGCGGGGAGTTGCAAGGCACTACAATGGTATTGTACCTGCAGGGGCACCCAACCACCACTTGTGGGCCAGAGAAGTAGGTTGGCCAAAAAATCTCTGATAATAGATAACTGACCTTAATTCCCTGTACAAGGGTACAGGTTCATGATTGGGTGTCTAGAACCAGTAATCTCAGCTTTATGCCACACACAGATTCCCCTATGCAAGGAGAATCCGCAGCTGGCTGTTTAGATTAACTCTCCATTGCATTTATGCCACTACAGCAGTGCAAATGAACAGTGTAGGGGCCATGATCTGGCCTAAAGAGTGGACATTGTTTCTCCAAATGAAGGTTACACACATTCTAAAATCATACTATAACCTTATCCTCCATGATGCCGCTGATATAAAACTTTCTTAAAGCACAAACAACATGGTTGCCTATTTTAATGGATAAAGTAAACGTATTCCTGTTGCTTGGATCTGCAACTGAGAAATCTGCTTACCCAGCTTAAGTTCTAGGAACATTAAAATGAATTGACTTGTTTGAGTGAAGAATATATTTTCTGTCTGCACTTGGGAAAAAGTGAACATAAGTATGCTGGAGTCAAACTACTACATGAAAAGAGTTATACAATGTAGTTAATAGTTACTGCTTTTGCTGAAAAGAACTTGGTCAGCTAAGTATTTTAGCAGTCACAATGATTGGTCTGTAGTTCAGAAGGAAGTATAAACCTGCAGAGTTTATTATATAACATTTAAAACCTCTGCATATCACCCAAAAGACAGTTAATTATGCAAAACTGCTATAGTTGAAGGCAGGTAATAGGTATCACTAAACAACCTTTATGATAAACTCATATTCTTTCATGATTTATCCAATATTCCCAAATTGGAGTCCACCAAGAGATATATTATGCCAGTGGAGCATCACAAACATATGCTTCAGTGGATCACATCCCAGAGTAACAGAATACTTATTACATAAATTAATGAAACCCAACAGGACATTCTATACAGAAATGGGGAATGTTTCTGAGTTCAGTAAGAAACTAGTTATTTTTTCATATTCATAATCTGTTATTGTGATAAAGAATACTCTGCTGAAAAATCAAATTGTTAGATTATGCAGATATTACAACTGCTTCTTAAACATGATTCACCAAGTTTCACATTTCAGGTGAGAGAAAAAAGGAGACACATTGTCTGCTGTCAACTGCATTTGTTCACCATAGGAGAAACTAAAGAACGTAAACCAGAATGAATTGCAAAAGCTATATACATAATAGTGCACTGCATATTGTTATGAATAGGTAGTAGTTAATAACTGAAGTATATTTTATATCTGCAGGGAAAAAAGACAAGATTTGATGCATCTTTACAACCCGACATGTTCAAGCAAATTACTTACAAATATAGTTAAATACCGTTATAATTCAAATATGATGGCACTTTTCATTCAATAACAAAGTGCTTTACAAAGAACTGTAAATATTGTCCCCATTTCACAGATAGGGAAATGGAGATACAGGGGTTAAAAATCAAGATATTTGCATGAGTAAGGATTCCAGGGTTGGGCCTGTAAGAACAGGATCATCTGTACAGAAGATCTAGAATACATATATATTTTCAGTGGGTATCGGTGAAGCAGGCCATTTGATATGGGTACTACCTCAAGATCTTAGGCCAGGGTTCGGCAACCGGTGGCACATGCGATGATTTTGAGTGGCACTCGCTGCTCCTCTCTTCCGGCTCTGCCCCTCTCCCACGTGGGTCCAGCGGTGCCCTGGTTGGAGCCACGCTGCTCCTGGCCCAAAGCAGTGCTGCACAGCGGCTGCTCCCCCCTTCCAACCCCACCCTTCTCCCACATGAGCCCAGCAGCGCCTTGGCTAGAGCCATGCCACTCCTGGTCCCAAGCAGCACTGCACGACGGCCGCTTCCCCCTCCTTGCCCCGCCCCCTCCCATGTGACATTACATGGGCCCAGCACTGGGAGGGGGCAGGGCTGGGGGGGGAGCAGTTGCCACGCAGTGCTGCTTGGGGCTAGGAACAGCTCCTGGCCAGGGCCCTGGGCCCATGGCATGTGGGAGAGGGGCAGTGGGGTGGGAGGAGAAGACATGGCACACCATGTCCGAAAGGTTCCCAACCCCTGTCTGAGACTATTTTGTTTAGTAGAGCTATCAGTTTAGTAAAACAATTTGTGTTAGAAACAGGTGATAGCTGGATATTTTTATTTTATAATGTTTCCAATAAAGAAGAAGATCATGTCCGAGAGTTTAAGAAAATAAAAATAGCAATGATTAATTTTGTTGGATTTAAAATTTAATTGTTCCAGAAACTGTATTATAACTAGTTCGTATTGTCAAGATGAAGTTAAATCAATGATGAATTTGACCTGCATGTGATTGGCATAGCCATACAATTATACTGTAGCTTTTCATACGGCAGCTTGTGTTCCATGTACATTATTTACCGATAGAATTTTTTTTTTCTTTCTTGCAGAATGGGTTTCACTGAGGAGATGGACTTGGCAAGAGCAGAGCTATCCATTGAATAATGAATATTTGTTATGATTGTCAATTCTGTAGATGACTCCTAGGAATTACCACAGAACAGAATTATGGACCAATTCAGTACCCTGCATTAGAAGACAGCAAAAAAACCTCAAGAAATTAGTACTTAGTTTCCCCATAAACATGTTTAAAAATATTCTTCCACAATCTACCATGTTTTCCCCCATATTTTCTTCCCCAAGAGAATAACTCCATGCATCTTTTAGAGATCAGCAACCTAACCTAGGCCTCTGATTCAAAAAAGCACTTAAGTCAATGGGGTTACTCACATACTTAAAGTTAGGTATATACTTCAGTTTCCAGCTGAAGGATGGCCTTAACTGGTAATTTAAAGGGAAGAATGATCTCATAAAATTTGACAAATCCAGCTCTAAATTATAGGGTGTAGCTGTTTAACCTACATCTACATGAACCATTAAATTTGTATGCTCAATTCTATATTTTATTAAAAATAACCAGTTACTGAAATATTTATCTACATATCAAAGGAAAGCCTGCAAGTCAAATTGATTCATCTTGCTCACAAAGAACCTGAGATAACATGCCATATTTTCAAGACAGGTAGGCTTTTTATGATCTCATCTGGCAGTATTACATCTTTGAACAGTTTCATAGTATAATTATGATTTTTTGAGTTTGCTAAGCTACTATTTGCTGTTATGCTATTTTAAAATTTAACAAACATTGGTCTTCAGTTCTAGAGATAGATCTTGAATGAAAACATTTGCTACACGTAAGACAGAGAAACTGAAAAAACAGTTGAGTCCTGTAAATAAGTACTAGTTTTCTTTAATTTATGCCATCCATGTACAATTTATGGTAAAGTTCTTTTTTCACTAATACTTTTGAATGAGGAAATTGGATGTTGACTTCCTGTTTCTTCCAACTACAGTTTGTTTTCATTTAAAATCATAGCTTAAACTATAAATGAAAACTTTGGGGACACTTTCAGTACAAGGAAATGATAATAGTGTGGGGAAAAGAATGCTGCTGCTAAAGTGTCTTTGGCACATCAGCAGCATTCTTTCCCCCACGGTATTAGCCTATCCTTGTACTGAAAGTTTTACCGTTAAAAAGCTTTACTATTAAGTTACATTTAATCACTGACACCACTAACCAGTCAGTATGTCTCATTATATTAACAAAAGAACATATTGATCCCTTCCTTTCCGCCAACTGCCTCTCTCATCTTTATGCTGAAGAAATTTTGTTGCCTTAACTGCAGAATTTATTTACAAGCCTTTCATCAAGCAGTACAATCAAGAAGAAACTGACTTTTTTTTTTTTTTTTTTTTTAATAAAGGGACAAGGCTCAATATTACTATTGTAAGGCTTGAGACTGTTTTCAGCTAACAAGTTATACATTAAAACTCATGTAAATGGCTAATCCTCAAGGACAATGGCTTGTGCAGACATCCGATGACCCAGGTAGCCAGATGTCCTCTTAGTGATTTTAATTTCGATAAGAACAACACATTTGCTTTTAGAATTTCTGTCTGTCTGCCACCTATCTGTAAAGATCCTCCCCCTTTCTCCCTCCACCCTACCCCCCACCAAGTGTAACCCTAGCATCCTTGATGTAAGTAAAGTGATTAAAGTGTCTCTGCATGTATGTAACGACCATTATCACTGTTGTTCTCTCTGGATGGAACAATGTCTGTATTTGTAAATGAATAGATAGAGAATCTAAACGTACTATGTAATCGATAAGAAAGGGTATATAATTGACCACTGTAACCCCATGAAGTTGAAGCTGATTTCTCAGACTTCCCGGTATCGTGAATAAACTCCTTCAGTATTGTGTGTTCTGACTGATTCTTGGAGACAGTGTAAAGCATGAAGGATTCTATCATTGGAAAACTGGCCACATCCCAATTTTGTTGAACCTGAAACATGTTTAGTCCATTTATTTTAACAAAGGGACAAAACAATCTTGCTGGCAAGTTTCCCATTTACTTAGAAGAAGAACAAGACCAAGAGGAGAAAATAAATATCATAAAAATACATACAATGCAATCAATAGTAATAAGGATGTAAACTGCTTAATATCCACATCAGGGTACATAACTAACCTTTTATTTAATTATTTTAAGCAGAACTCCCCATTGGTTTCAGGAAAAATCGGGTGACGCATATCATCCTGCCTATTAGCTTGATCTGAAGCCAAGTGAAGTCAACATGAGTGGCCCTAACAGAATATCGTTGGTTATATTATGGCACATGTGAAAGCGTGTTTGCATCACATACAGAATCAATTAATATAACCTAATTGTGGAATACTCATTGATCTGAATTTGCTTTCACATGTAATTGCACTTCAGTGCTTCAGTAGCTATGGGAGCACCATCCAACAACTCAAGACAGACAAAAAACCCCAAAAATAACATGTGAACAAGAACAAAAAAGAACGTTAAACCTAACAACACTTACTCCCTGGTGGTCTTCATAATTATGTCAATTATTTCTGCCTCCCCACCCCCCAGCCACACACAAATTCACAATTCTAGATCTTTTAAAGATTTTGAACTTGTATATTGGTTGTATTTCAGAGGTGTTGAGGTTGTGTGGAGCCAATCTGGTTTAGGGATTAAATACAAGACTGAGTCAAGAGACTGGGATTATATTGTTGATTCTGCCATGGATTTATTGGTTTACCTTCCTCCCAACTTCGGTTTCTGAGGAAAAAAAATCACTGAAAACATTGGAGAAGTGAGCGCCATATAATTGTGTCTAGTTTCAGATTTGCTCAATCGTTTTGCACAGCTTTAACTCTCCATTAGTGCTTACTAATGTGGTCAGTCCTGGACCAAAAAGTAGCACGTTGACTCTCAAACATGTCATAGTGATGGGGTAACTACAACTCAAGGAATGCCCTTTCAGGTCTCAGGCCTCTAGCCATCACCTGTCTCTGGGCAAGGATCCCAATCCTTCTCTTTCATCACCAGGGGGTTAGGTTTGCAACCTCTTTTTACTTCACATAATTTATCCCAGACCCACTGGGATAAATTCAGTGGGATAAGATTCCAGCCTGTGCTTTGCTTTCTCTCCAAGAGTTATGACCAATGTATGCCAGTGGTTACCACTAAACCAAACAGCTCTTCCAGAGCAGAGCACAGCACAGGTATTTAATGATTAAAGCATATAGAGAAAACCAACAAAAAGATGTAAATACATATTTAAGTTTATCAGAGATCTCCCAACTGTCCTCCTGGGCATCCCTGATAGGTTCCAAAGTCTTCTAAGCCCTTCTCTAAGGGTTTACTTCTCTTGGTTAGCAGGTCATGATAGTCTATAGGACACAAAACCCTTCCTGTAAGTTCAAACAACCACTATACCCCAAAACCCAGTCTTTGTTCACAGGCCTCCTGAAACAAGTAAGCCGGTTGCTGCCCCAGGTGGTAAGGCCTCACTTACTGGGCAGCCACAAAACCACTGTACAAACATGAGGGATAGAAACAGAACACCCCCTCCCATTTAAATGAAAGCTGAGCTTTTCACAAAATCAAAAGCTCTGAAGAGGTAGCACTATAGGAAAAACACCAAAGAAGAAATAAAATTGAGAGACAGTTGACAACACTGCACTGCAAAGATGAATGTCGGGAAGCAAATGGAAGAGAGGGATATATTCACAGAAGGGGAACGGTGAGAAGGTTGTGACAGGATGACAGCAGGAATTGGGGAAAAGTAAGGGGAAGATTTTCAAGATAATCTAATTTAGTTTTAAGAAGCTGATTTATTCATCATAGGAACAATCTTTGAAAAGAGAGGAAGCAGGTGGTTTCAGAGGGCAGGAAAGGAAGGAATGATAAATTGAGGTGACCATGTTTGTTATAAGCATATGAAAGGTGATTTTGTAAGGCAACAAATTAGAGCATGGGTATTTGTTGATTAACTACATGGGTACTGACAACCACACAGTCTGAATACAAATCTTTGCGTGGTGGCTAAAGGCCATTAGTGAACAAAGTAATCATTAGTAAAGAAAATCTCTACACGCAAATACTGATCCACAGCTGCCTAGGTAACTACAGCACTCATGTTCAGACTGGCTGAGCACATGCCATTTCAGTATATTACTTGTATCTGCAACATAGTTATGACTTTAGATCTTCAATATTCACTTTTGGAATCTGTTCAGAATGTTGCTATATTTCTATGGCATATGGCAATCACTCAAGTCAAACTGAAGTCCATTAATATTTTAGTCATGCTAGCATGTCATTCTTTCTGCAGTACATCTGCATGGCTGCAAAGAGTGTTGCCTTTTCTTCCAAATACGTAATAGCACTTTGTTGGGTGGACAACCATTTAAGCACTGACATGATTGATGGGAATATATTTTGACTTGTCCATAACCACCTATGGCTGAATACTTTATATAAAGAATACTTTACACCCCAAAGGCTGTCATACTAGAGATTGTGAATTGGTGTTAAGAGGTCATGACCACCCCTTACCAATTTGTTGAATAGGAGAAGACAACCCAGAAAGTCCTAGTATTGGGAGGGGGAAGGGGAGAATGAACCACAGCTTTACACAGTGCTTTCTGGAAATGAAATAATCTCTACCAATTTATAAGATCCCACCCCCAAAGGTTTTAATAGTACAGTGCTTCACATTAAGATTGTTTGAATACATGATAACCTGCTGTGCAATAAAGCTTCACCAGGATTTGTTGGGGGCAAAGCAATGTGTGAAATGCTGCTAAATTCATTAAGCTTGAGTCTATTTTGGCTTTCATTAAATGTTTATGCTGGTGGAAAGTGCAAGGTTGAAGCAGCCTGGAATGGTCAGGAGAAAAATAGAACAGCTAAAAGATAGATCAAAATGACTATGGAAAAAGATCAAAATAGCCTAACATATATTAGTGATGGTCCTGTATAGCTGAAGGCAGAAGGAGGTGGAGGATCAAGAGATGCATATGGAGAGTGAAGAATAAAGTGAGACAAGAGGGAAAAAATGCATATGGGGAAGGTGCAGAACTAAAGAGAATTTTAAAAAATGTTTAGAAAGGTCCAGGGAGGGAAGGAGATATAAGTAGCTCTCAATGTCTGTGAGAAAATTAATAAAACCAATACAGAAGTAAAAGATTCAAAAGAAGTCTAGGGTATAAGTGAGCTCTCCCAGTTTATTCAGTTCAAAAGGTGAGCATGCTTTGAGGGACTTCATTATTTCAACTTCTCAAAAGGTCACATGGTTTGCTGAATACAGCTGCAGCATTGTACATGCAGACCCATGAACCTAAGAATATCACTTGTGGTGCTTGTAAAGCTTTTCCTTCATATGATGTGCTATACAATAGAATAAATGCATATTAAATCTCAGTCTCCAGAAGGCAGTGTTACTGGAAAAGGTCACTGAATATTGCAGAGTAGTCTGAAGGGAATGAACTCTCCAATAGACACATGTGCATGGGTTTGGTGCCGAGTCCTGTAGCACATAAACATGATGTCAAAGACTTACAGTAATGTAAATCAAGACTCAGGTTTTCCACTGAGAAATATTAAAATATTTCTTTAGGAAGGCTACATTGTGTGAAGAAATCATGTGTGGGCCTAATTCATGGAGGGATTGTTTACAAGTAATTCAACCTTGCCAATACATTACCCCTCAGTGTCGGTAAGGTCAGCAAGAGCCCAATTTATCCCCCAGAAAAGAACAGACGAGCCTTTATAATCCTGGCAACAGCTTGGTTTTGTTCTTCTCCTGAGAGTGCAAGAGATGTGTTAGGGTTTAACGTGCAGCCTGTTTTATTAGTTCCCGGAAGGAACACCAACAGTGCTTTAACTCCCTTTTGAAAAAATGTTTTAAATGCTCAGTGATTCTGAATTACTTTGTTAGTCACTTTATCCCGGAGGTAACAGGGGAATATCGCTCTTATTTACAGAAAGATAGTAGAATAGCATTGTTTTTCAACTACTCAAGGTTACAGCCTCTATGTTACCCAATGACAGTTGACAAAAATGTTCATTTGAGTTTTTCCTTAACCTTTGCCATTAAATATTGATGTAATAAAAGGTTCTGTTTGCCAATCCTTTATCAAATTTTCTCCAAGAAAAAGCTTACATGTGAAATCACAGATGGAATTGGGCTAAAACTTTAAAAATCGTCACTACCACTTCTACAAGAAAATGTTGCAGATTCAACATGCTGAAGCACACATGCTCTGATGCATCCCAGAATAGAATCCAAAAAAACCCAGAAAACCTTAGCAAGACACGCAGGTAAGTTGACAATTAAAAACATGTAATAACCATGAAGTGTTTAGGTCAGCAACAGTCTGAACAAAACAGTCCTAACAGAAGATATGTAGGGCAGGCCCTAAGTAGCTGCATACACCCAATGCTATGCATGCACGCACACGCACACACACACAAGAACAGGGACTCTGAGTTCAGGGACTAGGAACCAGAGTGGGAAAAAGGCAGGCAACATGCACACATACGCATTCCCCCTTAACAATTTCCTTCCCTTCTCCCTGAAAGTTCTGTGGTACTCAGCCAGCAGCACCCAGTGATCCCAAGGATGTAGGTTCTCTCTCTTTCATTCTGCTCAACAGGTGGATGCTGTTGCTGGAGAGCAACTTCCCCAATTGGCCACATGACATATGCAAAAAGAGTGCTCTCTTCCCTATCTGTTCTCCTTGCAGTAGGCAGTATATCTTGCTGATTAACACATTCTCCCTGTGATAAATTCACCCACTATGCTCAGTGCCCTGCAACCCACAAGAGCACACAAGTATTGAAAAGGCTTCCAGACCCTCACCCAATGTACAATGCTTGTCCAGGATTGAACATCTAGAGTCTTGCATGGATACCCTTGCTGAAACGTATATTTCTAGACAGTCAGCCAGCTTCAAGGACAGCCAAAAGGGGTTGGATGAGACTTATTCTGTCAACAGAGACAGCTTAGTCCTCATAGGTCAGTTAAAGAGCGGATAGAATGGGGTTTCTCCAATGCTTTCATGTGGTGTACTCCAACTATCATATAAAGCATAACTTAATGAAATAGAGAGGGGTATAGCATGAGGCTCCTCCAGTATGTGAGCTACACGCTTCTTCGGAGTCCCATGCATTCTCTTCACCATCCCATTTCCTTGGGAATTGTACACAACAGATTTAGAAAACCTTCAAATTCTTGATACAAAAGATGGCCCATTATCTGAAACAAGGATTTCTGGTAGGCCAAACATAACAAATAAAGAGGTTATAAAATAAGGAGCTCCTTTGAGGTGCCTTGTGAAATTATGAATTCAAAAGGGTATCATGAGTAAAAGTCCAGAACAGTCAATGCTGTGTAGCCATTGTAGTGCAATTGAGTGGCCAGTAACATCCACTGCAATTCTCTGCCATGGTATGTCTATAACTACTGGTTTCAAAGGAGCTAAAGGAACAGTAGTTCTATGCATTGTGCAGACTGAGCATGCCTTCAGGTGACACTCAATGTCTGAGTGCAGCCCTGGCCACCAACTGCAACTATGCAGAAGTTCCGTCATCTTCATTACTCCCAAATGTCCTTCATGAGCCATATCCAGGAGTGCTCATCACTGGTGCTTGTCACAGTGCTACTGGAATGATCACGCAGACACTGCTGCATAAGATAGATCGAGTAGCATGTCTTCATCATGAGTTCAGAATGAATTATGTAGAACATAGGCAGTTTCTTACTGACTAGGTTCATCCAACCTTCTTGGATAGCACATATCCCCTTGCAAATTTCAGCGTCGCGAAGAGTGATGTCAGCAGTCTGCCCTACATCAATTAACATCTCTTTCAGTAAAAAGCATATGATGTATTCTGCAGTTTTTGCATCTGAGGGTGCCAACCCAGCAGAGTTTCTTGAAAGAGCATTGGCAAGTAAATTACATCTTCCTTTGGTATGTGTCAAGTCATTCTACTGCAAATGAATAGCTGCACAGCTGCACACTCATATTCAGCAGGTCAGTGGCCTTATGATAGAGACCCAGAATAGAAAATGGTCAATTTTAAAGACTACATGTCTTCCCGCTAAGTAAACTTTGAAGAATACAATAGCAAAAACCATCACCAAGAACTCTAGCTCAATCTGGGAATACTTCACTTCCATTGAGGTTGCAAATATAACAGGCTGTCCCTCCTGGAACAGGACTGCACCCAGACCCCAATTGCACACATCCGTTTGAATCACTACAGGCCTCCATGGATCAAAACAAGCACAGGATTGGATCTGACAGAGGGCTTCACACACACAGTTTTAAAAACCTTCTCTGCTTTTTTAGTCCAAACCAAACTGTCCTTGGATTAAATCCAATGGCAGATTGGCAAGGGTACTAAAACGGGGAAGAGTATGACCAACTATGTATTGAACTAGTCCAAAGAACTAAAACTGCTATGGTAAGTGGGTAACAATAGCAAAGCAACAACTTGTAGCCATTCAGGCATTAGCTTCACACCATCAGCTAAAAGAGAATGCCCTAGAAAAATTTAGAGAATCATTTGCAAAACTTCACTTGGCCACATTCAGTTTTATGCTAGTTTATTGGAGTCGGGTTAGCACCTGGCCCAGAATAATAATATGCTCAGGAAGAGTCTAAGCAAAGATGAGAATGTCATCCAAATAGCAATATGCACCCTGGATATTATCCAGGAGCTGGGACATCATCCTCTGAAAATACCTCAGGACCAAAGACTAATCCAAAAGGGAGTTGCTGCTAACAGTACCTCTGAAATGGCAGGCTGAAAGGTCAGTAACAACTGCCAACTTTTAGCCACAGGTATTTGCCAATAACTGGATTGGTAGTCCAACAGTAAAAATCCACAATCCGCTTACCCAGCAAGTCACCTCTTCAAAAGTTGGCAATTGAAATTGCTCACATTTCATATATTTCTTAAGTGCCCTAAGATCTGTTCAGGGTCAAATGTTGCCCAGAATGAAATGGGAATAGGAACACTGAGTTCAGGGAACAGGAACCAAAAAACAAAACAGGCACAGGCAGCAGGAAGGCAATACACACACACAATATCCTACCTGCTTAAAGACATTAGACTAGCATGTGTTTTTCAGTTAGTCATGGTAACAATCTCTATATATAACCAAAAGAACATTTTTATCAACTGTCATTTGAGTTTTTTCCTCTTACATACATTTTTAACCTTTGTCATTAAATATCAATGCCTTCCTTTAGCAATTTTTCTGAAAGAAGAAGAAACCTTGCAAAATATGAAAGCACCGATGGTGTTTGCGGTGGGGGGGGGGGGGGGGGCCCATGCGGGTTTAGGCCAATTCTCACTACCAATTCCACAAGGAAAATTTTGCAGAAGATACAACATGCGTAAGCACACGTTTATAAAAAGGTACATCTGTATACCATATGTATTTGTTAACATTTTATAGACTTTGTCCCCCTTTGAAGAATACTTGAAATAAAATGGGATTATTCAACATAAAGTGCCAAGAAATGCTACATGTTGAAAATGTTGTCTAATACTCTTATAAGTCCTCAGTAATTCTATCAAAAGGTATTTTTCTACATTAATTGCAGCCAGACTTATTACTTATGAACTTTTTACTTAAATTCTCAGTGACATATCTTTAAACAGTCCTAGAGGAATGCTTTGGAAATTCATTTTAGTACATGCACAAAAAAATTAAATACCTAATGCAGCATAATATATTTCAGCAATTTTGTGAGTATTAGATACACACAGTTCAAATATGCTAAATAGTCTTGTCACTTAAAAAAATTGGAAACTACTGTAAGATTGTTAGATATAGAGGGAGAATTGATTATATACAGCCTTTAAACAATGGAATTAAACAAACTTCAGACCAATGAACTAGAAAGAAGAAATGATAGAATCATAGGACCGGAAGGGACCTTGAGAGGTCTTTTAGTCCAGCCCCTGCATTTATGGCAGAACCAAGTACTATCTAGACCATCCCTGACGGTGTTTGTCTAACCTACTGTTAAGAATCTGCAATGATGAAGACTCCACAACCTTCCTAGGCAATTTATTCCAGTGCCAGGCTGAACAGAAGTGTCTCACAAATGGTGTCATCAGCAGAATTCGCAGTAGTTCCTGCTCTCCTGCTATGACAATATAGCAAGAAGCAGCAGCAGCTATAATTTGTATCTGGTAGCAGTTCCCATGGCTTGTTTTGCTGTACCCTCTTGAATTAGAATTGTACACCAACATTAATCTATCTCCTCAAACTGTAGGGCATCCAGGTAACAAGAGGCACATCGAGCAGCCTGACTAGCGCTCTCCGAAGTGGAGAGTGGGGTAAAGGAACTGAACCAATTAATTTCTGGTACAATGCTCCTGACTTCAATGAAGTTGTACCAGAGCTGTATTTGGTCCATGGGTGTCAAAAAGTGTAAAATAGCATCGGCTGCGGTTTTTACAGGCAATTCAATATTGGGCTGCCATGTACAGGTGAATGGAGAGGTTTTCCTAACAGCAATTTATGACTCTAATGTACATGTAAATAAGTGAGGGGATATGGGCCTCTCTAAGAGGTGGTTGAAACCTTTGATTACACATTCTTAAGTAGTCACCAAACAATTCTTTAAGCTTCAGCCCTGCAAGGCTGTTACAGATATTTTAATTTAGTGGAGGACTGAATGACTCAGAATGATTAAAATTAAAGTCTCTATTTAATGTAACATAGTTAAGCAACCTGGTGACCCTTGGGTTGCCAGAGGGAGCCAGCAGGCCTATGGCCATGTTTCAATCCCTGCTTCTTCAGAAGCAGGATCTAAGTTCACTCAGAGTTCACCCCATACCATGCACAAAGACTCTGATAGTATTCAGCTCCCGCACAGAACCAGAAGAGGAAAACAAGATAAGGGTCCTCTCTGTTGCCATCTTTCTAAGACCAGATCTGGAAAACAGCTTTTTTCCACTCCTTCGCATAAAACCTTTATTGGCCTTGCCTTGCAATTTTGCTGAAATGTGCACATTTTAACTGCTGCACATGTAAGGAGTACTGGATCAGACATTGGACTGGGCAGTCAACTGCAAAATCATATGGAGAACTGTGAAATGGGGCATAAAGGGATGCTACAAATTCCTTGCAATAGATGCCCTTCAACAGAGCAGCTTTGCAATCAATTATTTAAATCTCTCTCTCAAAAACATTAAGTATAGCTAAGTAGCTCCACTGAGGTAATAAAGAAACATATATAGCATGTAAGGTTGATTGAAAAATCAGTGCACTATTTTGCAGTTTAAAATGTTCTTCAGATATCTGGAGGAGATGGACAAACTGGCTTAACAATCAGTAGTAACTCCAAACAGAGTTTTGCATTGCATATTTTGCATTAATATATACTGGCAATTTATTCAAAATGTAAATCCACCAGAAGAGAAGTCCAGCAAGAGGCATGAGTGTATTTTGCTATTCACTGACCCTTCCTGACAAATTAAAGCAGCCATATTTTAAGAACCATTGCACGAGTGAAATGTTTTCTCCAGAAATACTGTTGCAAAAATCAGAAAGCAGTGACTGGCACCCTATGACCTTTCGGGGTGCAATCCAGACCAGGGAGGGCTGTGTCACCTTGGCTCTGCAACCTTATGCCTTGCTGCTGCAGCTCCCACCTGAGCCACTCACAGACAGCCTTCCAGTCATACACTGAGCATCTGTGTATAGCTGTAGTCTCCTAGCACATTCTGGCTTTCACCAGCCTTGGTTACCACATGCAGGGTCACCCCAACACACTCCTAGTCCCAGATTTTCCCCAAAAAAGGTGTATTATGTACTGCACTGTCCAGCCCCTCTCTTGAATATTTCAGATAAGAAAAGGTCCATTTGTCCCTGTAAGGGAACAATACACAACAACTTGCCACCTTAAATGAAGTTACCCACACAGTTCACAACATTCTTAGAACAAAAGATTAAATTAAATAAAGAGAGGTTTTGAGTGAATGCACAAACACTGGTCAAATTTTCAAAGGTCACAAGCTGACCTTTAAATTTGCATCTGCATTTTTATGCATGCAATACTCCACTTTCGCACATAAAAACATGAATGTTTTATATGCATGTCAGTTATCCACTTTGCAGGGTTCTATGCACAAAAATCCATGTTTGGGCATGCAGTTAGAAATTTAGACTACTCTGACAACATTTTCTATTTACTGAGGTACTGAATGACCAAAACTGAAATTCATGTATCTCATACACAAAACTTCAGGATGTTAAATAAATGGCACGCTGAATGGAACAAGCCCTGGTTTTGGAAAGCCAAAGCTTGGCCAATGAGGTTATCTAAAACCAAAACCACCTCAAGTTTTCGAATTACAGGTATTGGTCAGCCCTGAACTCTTTAAGACCCATAGATGTCACCAAATACTTAAAGGGGTCAGGCTTTGGAAAAAACCTACTTTCCCATAGCCAGTAGAATTCTCTTTCCATCATAAGAAAAGCTCACTTAGGCCATGTCCACACTGCAGCATTAATTTGAATTAGCTTAATTCGACTTTCAGAAACCAATTTATAGCAATCGCAACAGACTGTCCACACTACGGCATTTGTGCTGGTCTCTTACGTCCCCACTGGCCAGCCTTAATTTGAATTACAAAGCAGTGCGATGTGGGTAGCTATCCCACAGTGCAACTAGCCACAATGGCTGTTGTGACGAGTGTCTTTGTCCCATGATGCAACGCTGCTTCCCCTACCCTGTCCTCCCAAACAAACAGGAAAAGGATTTTCATGCTGTTTTTTATTCCCCCCAGTCGCCATTGCTGCTGAGACATGGAACCAGCTGAACTCTGCTCTCTAATTGTGACCGTGACAAATACATCTTGGCTTATCCTGGATTACTTTAGAACTCGAGCAAGAATACGAAGGAGATTCATCTACGTCTCCGTGACTGCCGTGCTACAAGACATCCAGCAGAACAATGCCAGATTGCTGCAGGCTGTAACATGTCCTCTGCAGTCCGTGGAGCACAGGTTCTGGTGCAGGGAAACAAGCACAGAGTGGTGGGACCACATCGTTATGCAGCTGTGGGATGATGATCAGTGGCTGCAAAACTTTCGTATGAGAAAGGAAACTTTTCTGGAACTGTGCTCAGAGCTGGCACCATCCCTGGAGCGCGTGAACACTCGCTTAAGACAAGCTATGATGGTGGAGAAGAGACTTGCCATCACTCTCTGGAAGCTGGCAACCCCTGACTGTTATCGCTCAGTGGCGAATCAATTTGGAGTCGGTAAATCTATAGTGGGAGCTGCCATGATTCAAGTGTGCAGTGCTATCACTAGACTTCTGCTACGAAGGCTAGTGACTTTGGGAAATGTGCAGGACAGAGTGGATGGATTTGCCGCGATGGGCTTCCCAAACTGCAGGGGGCCATTGATGGGACGCACATCCCCATCTTAGCTCCTGCACACCTGGTGACTGAGTACATAAACCACAAGGGGTACTTTTCAACGGTCCTGCAGGGGCTTAACTTGGGGCTGTCCTGTAAGATGCAGGCGGGTACTTTCTTCCCCGATCAAAAAATTCACATCGGGGGTGTGGAAATGCTCATAGTGATACTGGGGGATCCTACTTACCCCTTGCTCCCTTGGCTAATGAAGCCGTATGCCGGTCACCTTGACAGTGACAAGGAACGTTTTAATAAGAGGTTAAGCAGCTGCAGAATGGTTGTTGAATGTGCATTTGGGCGTTTAAAGGGTAGATGGAGGAGTCTCCTGACTAGGCTAGACATGAGTGAGAAGAACGTCCCTTCTGTTATATCTGCTTGCTGGGTTCTTCATAATGTTTGTGAAGCCAAGGGGGAAAAGGTTCCCCCAGGGTTGGGCTGCAGAGGCAGAAAGACTGGCTGCTAATTAAGAGCAGCCAGATGCCAGCACTACGCGGAGAGGTAACCGCGGAGCGCTTTGCATTAGGGAAGCTTTGAAAGCCAGGTTCTGCAATAAGATGCAGGACTGATTTCTGTTCCTGTATGTTGTTTGCCTTTCATGCTTCCCCCACCACCTCTTGTATATTGCTTGCCTTTTATTATTCCCTCTACCAAACCAACTGTCCCCTGTATGCTGTTTACCTTTAATGATCATCTCCCCACTCCCCGTATATTGCTTGCCTTTTATTATTCCCTCCACCAACCCACCCCCCCACTGTAATTTGTTTGGCTTTAATGAACATCCCACCCCCAACCCTCTTCAATATCCGTGCCCGAGAAATCCCTCCTGAACTACATATGATTTAATAAAGAAACATTGTGGAATGATGCAAACCTTTATTTATTAACATTGAAGTAATGGGGCAAGGGGGCAAATGGTTCTTTCACTGTCTCCAGGGGTAGGGTGGTAGCTTGCTGGCCGGCACACAGCATGGCCGCAGCAGCTTTCTGCTCACCTCCACGGAGGTGGAGGTAAGCATGTAATGCTTCCTGTACAATCTCTGAGACCTATTGGGGGATGGGGAGGGGGAAGGTGGCATAGCCATCAGTTGAGGAGCATTATTGAGGGGCTGCAGCAGGACTCTGGCCATGAGATGCCATAGAATGTCTGCCTGGGCCCGCATTAGTTGCAACGTCTCCTGTGTGGCGCTGCGATCACCGTCCTGCATTTGTCCCATAACATGACATTTGTTATGTCGGGTTATGGGACAAATGCAGGACAAGGTCAGCCACCTCTCTCGTTGCTCTGTCTGTGCGGCTGCTGAGGCGTTCATGAGGTTCGCCAACATGTCATCTCTGCTTTTTTTCTTCCTTTTTCTAAGCTGAGACAGTCTGTCAGCAGCACTTAAGGGTCGGTCCGCTGCCGAGGTGTCTGTAAAATGAAAGGTACATAACCAGGGAGCCACAGTTAACTTATCAATAAAGTGATACATGTTTCCATCACTGATGAAAACCAAAATTAAATATATCCACATGTAGCACAGTGAATAAACTCTTAACAAAGTATCAATTTCCATAATTGACCCATGATACAATGTAGCAAATATTTCCTCTCTTTGCTGGCATTTAAATCCCAGTCACCAGGTGGGGAGAGGGGGCGGTGAAATCTTGCAAACCCTTAAAGAGACAAACTGCGAAGGGCTTGTTGTGGGAGAATGGGGGGGGGGGGAGGAATCGCAGCTTGGATTTAAAACCCATTCACTGCGTGGTGAGTGGGTGGGAGATGGTGGCTACCTTGCTTGCAGAGAAGAATCCTATCGCGGAGTGAGGGACTTTTTTCAAGCAAGGGAGGGATAACAGATTACATACATTAAATTTTCAATGTGATTTCAACAGATGATAAACATAAGGTTTTTCAACACAAAGAAATACAGCCCTGGGTAAGCACCCATGACAATCAAGGAAACGCATGAGATCCCCCTCGCCTCCCCTCCCCCCACAAACCAATGTGCAAGGAAATAAATGCTAATAAGAAAGAAAACTCACCAGATGTGCCTTCCACTGGATCATTTATGCTGTCCTGTGTGCTGGTGGATTGCTCAGGGGTTAGGAATAACTCCTGACTTTGTTGGAGAACGGACACCCCGCTCTCCTGCATCCTACTATCCAAAGCGCCCTCCTCCTCGTCCACAGAGTCTTCATCATTTATCATGGACTGTGAACTAGCAGAGGTATCAATGGTGCGTGGAGTCACCGTGGTGGGATCGCCCCTTAGAATTGCATGCACCTCATCATAGAACCTGCATGTTTTGGGAGAGGACCCAGAGCGGCTGTTTCCTTCCCTGGCTTTCTGATAAGTCTGCTGAAGTTCCTTTATCTTCACTCTGCATTGCTGAGCATCCCTTTTGGGTCCCTTCTCCAGCATGTCCTGTGATATCATCCCATAAATGTCCAGATTCCTTTTGCTGGATCTGAGCTGAGCAAGAACAGACCTCATAGGGCTGTGGGGAGAGGAGTCAAAGA
Source organism: Emydura macquarii macquarii (assembly GCF_026122565.2). Classification (NCBI taxonomy): domain Eukaryota; kingdom Metazoa; phylum Chordata; order Testudines; family Chelidae; genus Emydura; species Emydura macquarii. The sequence goes on along the minus strand of NW_027131527.1, from coordinate 15,943,674 downwards.
CCTCAGCTCGACTCCATGCTGGAGCACGTTTGGGCTTTGCAGTAGCCATGATGAGAACAGTGGGAAAGTTCTCTCCAAGCAGGCAGCAACACAGGAAATTAGATTCAAATTTCCCGGGGCTGCTTGAGGGGAGGGGACTTTGAAATGGGGCATTATGGGATAGCTTCTGCAGGTCAATTAATTCAAATTAAGACCAACTGCATCTACACTGACCCCAATTTAAATTAACGAATTCTAATTAGACGCTACACCATTTGCAGAGGTGGTCTTATTAATTCAATTTTAAAGGCACCTTTATTCGAATTAAGAGTAGTGTCAAAGTAGACACAGATGTAATTAATTCAAATTAAGGGTCCTTAAGTCGACCTAAGTCGCCAGTGTAGACCAAACCACAGAGTATATCTACACCACAGCTAGGAACATGCCTCCCAACTCTGGTAGACAGACATGCTAGCTCTTCTCAAGTTCGTTCACTAAAAATACTAGGTCAGAGGGAGCAGCATGGGCTAGCTGCTAGACTACAATCTGCCTGCCCCCTGGGTCTAACGCATGCCACAACATCTACAGAGCTGTTTTTAGTGCACTAACTTGAGCAGAGCTTCATGCATGTCTGTCTACCCTGGCCGGAAGGCATGCTTCCAGCTGCAATTTAGAATCTAAAAAAGTAGATCATGATCTATTATGGGACAGAAATGAGAAAAAGGCAAGAGGAACCAAGAAGGAAAAGAAATAGAGGGTAAACAGATGTAGTAAGTGAATTTTTTGAAGTTTCTTAAATTGAAACCTAACTGGCCTAATCTAATGTGTTACATTAAATATAGCACACAATAAATCTCACGACTTGTGTACCTTCATACAGGTATATTGATGAGGGTAAGGCCGGCATAAATAATTTTAACCCTAACAGGTAAAGTTAGTCTTCAGATTAATACAAATGTGGTCTTCAAAAGAATGCATTTCTGGGAACAAAAAGGAAAATACAAAAATAGTCAAAAATCTAACTCAGCTTTGAAAGTTTTAACACACATCCCAGTGATATCACTGTTTCTTATAAATACTTGAAAAATTTTATTAGCAAGACTTTTCTTGATTTTACCTACAGCAACGTATTAACATTTCAGTGACGCACGTCAGTGATAAAAAAAGAAGTCACCCAGTTTTGCACTAATTTAACTCTTGTTTTACAAACTGATACTAAATTGATGCAACATCTATTGTGGAAACAGTAATTACTGAAACAAGCTATACCAATATAAAAACACTATCAATATACCTGTGTCCAAACTAGTGGTTGAACCATTTTAATTATATTGATTTTAAATCACCATGGTTAAATCAGTGCAAAACTTAAGTGAAAATAAGCCATTAGCATGTATTCTTTATTAATGTTACCAAAAGAAAACTATACTGCCAAAATGAGTATATTTTGCTTGGAATTTGGTTGGTTCAAAACAGACAGGATGCAACCCCAGATCTGACCACCATGAATTGTGAGAGAGGTTTCAGAATCTGGATATAGATACTAACTTTGAAACTCAAATCCATCTCCAGTACGAATGAGTTAATTTAGGATCATGCAAGTAGAGCTGGTCAAAAACAGAATATCTTCTGAGGAGAAAGGCATTGGGGAAATAAAAGGATGAGGTAAATGCCTAACTTAGAAACATTTTTCATTTAATTTGACATGTTTTTTGTTTTTATTAAAAGCTTTTGCACTAGAAATTGACCGAAAAAATTGCTCTCATTGTAAGAGAAGCCTTTTCATGTCTTATCATTGGATCAGACAGTGCTGCAGTTATCTGGGTTAGAGCTATGGAGCTCTAACAACAGATGCTTATTTCAAAGTGAATGTTCTCAGAAAAGAGGAAACATCTTTTTGTACAATGATGTTACATTATGCAAGAGTTGAGAGAAGCAAAGATATCACAGGTTTTTTGTGTTTTTGTTTTGTGGGAGGTGATCATCTTATTGCTTTTTCAAAAACAATACACTGTTACAAAAGAGAACACACAAAGTTCTTAAATCCAGCAAAAACACAATTGTTCTTCTGCCAGATTAAAGTGAGCATGAAATGTATTTCTTGCTACCATAATATTTTGACAGCTTCAAAGGGATGGATGTAAATGTGTTATGAAATAGCAAACAAAATGAAAACATGCTCTCTTATTCCTGAGTGACAATGCTCTCCTGTTTTACCCCCTCCTTTAAGGTCAGCTTTCAACAGTAGGTAGCAAGTGCAATGTTTCACTTGAACAAACAGATGATCAACTTTATACATCACTAAATAAAGAGATCAGCACTATATTACCACATTTGGAAAAGTGTTTATTTAAACAAAAGCTACATTCAGAGAAAAAACAAATCCAAGGACACCATTTAGATAATCCCCTCGACAGAAACAATGTGAAAAAGTGAGAGATTTCAGAAGAGAAACATTTTAAGGGTTAGTTGCTCCAAATATTGAGCCTAATTCCCCATTGCCTGGCATCTTTCATAGACACCACTGTGTAATGTAAAAATCACAGGTCTCACCATGAACGGAGATTGGGGGAGGCATTGCCCTCCCCCCCAAGCTGGATCAGAGGCAGCGCATGAGGGGGCCACCCAGATTCCTCCCTTGTAGTTGGTTCTACTGCTTCCCGATGGAGGAAAGTTGGAGGGGATCGGAACAGAAATGCCAGGATCTCTGTACCTGCTAGTCAGTTTCCCCAAGTGAGCTGCTGAAGGGGAGGCAGCAGCACAGCTCATGATGACTCATTGCACAGCTCATGTGGTTTACCCTTTTGAAGGGCACAATGAAGGACTGGAATGTAAATGGAAAGCAAATTTCCATGAGTTGTGATTTCTTTTCAAAGCATGACAAAATTTTCAAGAAAATGCAGGCAAGTTATTTTAATTACACCAGTCCTACATTTCAAAATGAAGTACTGCAGATTTGGTTTGCAATGCAATTGTGCAGGCAATGAATGAGACCATTTTGCTTTGCTGTAATTGCACAAGGCCAGCTCATTTAAGACACACACTGAAATCTGCTCTATCAGATATGCAGAAAACCTAGAGATTACAGAAAGGTTCCTGTACTTCATCAAATTGCTTGTCTTCCCAAAACACAAATGGCATTTATATTTCCATAAAGACAGCTTTGGAGACAAGTGGATTGCAGAATGTGCCAATAGTTGCTCCATCTTATGATGAGCATGAGAGCTTCTGTGACATCAGGACATGTCGCCGGGGTTCAGCAGCAAATGGAGACCATACGTTTGTAATGGATGTACAATGCATGGCACACACACTTGTCCTCGTGGAGTGAGTGCTGTGGGCTTTCTAAATGTACTTGAGAAATTGTATTCAGCCTTTGCAGCGCCAAACAGCCAATCTACAGATGTTCCTTGACGTGCAGACAGTTTTGGGTCTTACGCATCAAGAGATTGTGCAGCCCATTTATACGCGTGGGGCATGTAGTGTGGAGAAGTGTTTTTGCAGTAAAAACACAATGCACTGCCATCATGCAGTGTCTAAAAAGTGAGAGTGAACAAGGCAAAAAGTGGTCTGTGGAAGCAAATGGCCTTTATCACCACTGGAGATTCATTCATTGCATGTCTGATTATCTTTCAACGGGATATGAAAGTTATTCATGTTCAGAGGACTGCAAGTCATCGATACCACACTTGCAAAAGCTTCATCTACCATAGAAAAAGTGAAAGTGTATGTTGAGAAACACAGGAGTGAAAAAGGCAAGAATTAAGTGTGGAAAGCAATTACAGAATTCTGCCAAGACCATAACATTGCAGTGCCAGACGAAGTCACACTTCACTCAACAATAAAAAGTAGTAGTGAAAGCCTCACCAGGTCTTACAGACTGCATTGTCCCAATAACTTTGGGTCAAAGAGCATATGAAATGCCCAAGACTAACTGCACCTTGGAAGAAAAACAAAAACAAAAACAGGTGGCATCAGCAGTTGTGCCTTCCTGTTTTGGATGCCATAGTTGCAGAGATGATTCTCAAAAGAATCAATGGAAATTGCTGAAGCATATGACTCAGTGTTAAGGTGTGATAAAAATGGTATTCATCCACTCTTGCAGAAATATGCACACCCACTCAGCATACATACTCAACTTACTTTTGGAGAAATGGACATTTTTATTAGAACAAATCCGGTTACCTTTCAAAGACTTCAAGAAGAAATGTTTCAGATTATGTGCCCAAACTATTACAAACTCTTTCAATTAGTTCTCACATTGTCAGTCAGGATGGTCACATCAGAACAAAGCTTTTCTGCAATGAGATGAATTAGAACCTGGTTGCATTCAACCATGGGAGAAGAAAGATTTTCTTCACTGACTCTTCTTCACATAGAAGCAGATTTAACTGTGAAGCTGATTCCAGGGAACATTGTGGATATTTATGTTAGGCAAAGGAAAAAAAAAAAGAAGACTATTGCCTTTACTTTAAGATAAATACAGTGTTTCTATATTAAGACAATGTTTATGTATCTGTAAAACCAAGGAGATATGATTCATAGTTACAATGACAGTGCTCAGTTCAGTTTATTCAAGAATTTGATTTTATGCTAAGGGGTAGCTGGTAAACATGACAAATAAGTTAAAATAAAAATAAGGTGATTAAATAATGAACGTAAACTGTATTTGTGATTTCAAGTACACTAATTCAAGTACCACTAACAATTGGTAAATCCAGAAGTTAGTATTAAGCCCCTTCCCTCCCCCCCATATAGAAGTCAAACTACGCCTATGGGTCTCACCCACTTTATAGAGATATAAATAACTACATATAACGCAAGCCCAAATGCATGTTGTGTGTTCCAGTATCACAATGCTGCCTCAGTCACAAGCATTCATTATTTTAACCCTTACAAGTTTTATTTATTACATTATTATTTTAACCCTTCCTGATGAGATTATAAGCTATGAGATAGGCAAGAAGTTGTTGTATATGTTGTTTCTATCTCTCCATCCCTCAGATAGGAGCACCACATTCCCAACAAGCATAACTGATCTATCCCAGTTCCCTCTCCTCCCCTACCACATCCAAAGTTGGTGCAGTAAGAAATATTACCTCACCCACCTTGTCGAAAGACAACATCCACAGAAAGCACATTCCTTAAATACTCTTTTGTAGCTTCTGGCAGTCATTGGTTTACCTGCTCTCCTGCTGCAGCGTCCATTGCAATTCCTTAACCTCAACCTTATATGCCAATATGCCACCCACCCCTTCCCTGGTGGTTTTCTCATCTGAAAGTAGGATGGGGAACTGGGAACAAAGTGGGATGGCAAGAAAGCCCCTAACAATTTCCATCAGTTTGACCTACTTGATACAAAGAACTACAATTAAGACGCATAACTACTTCTAAACAGAAAAGTCTACTTTGGATTTTAAAACGCCACCCATTGAAGGCCCTGAAAAAGCTTATTTATACACACATCAAGATCCATAAATACCTCCTAAACATATTAGTAACAGCTTCATTCTACCTATGCCCCTCTCTGAGCATGAATGCTTCTGTGACTATTTGAGGAATCTGTCTCTGTACAATTTGTGAATTCTGATTGTCATGAATTGTTGCATCATTGACTGAATACACCTCCATGGATCTGCAATCAACCATCTGCTGTCAGGGCTGATAGCACATCCCTCCCAGATCAGGTACAATAGTGGTCACCTATTCAGATGGAGACACTTTGGGAAGATGGGTTGGCTGAAGCTAGAAGATCCAGTTATTTCTGAGCTTTACAGAGGAGAAAGGGGAAAATCAGGGCATGCTTTGATAGCACATTTAACTGTGGGACCAGTCAAAGGAAGCAAATTTATTTGGAGCAAAGCAGTGAGAGCTCAAGACTCACGCTTCAGAAGAAAAGCCATTTGTGGAAAAAGAAAAATTTGGTTTCCTCAGATCTACCCTAAGCCCAAAGAACTCTCCTAAGAGGTGAGGAAAGCACAGATGTCTGGGAAAGCTCAGTCTGCTGACTACACACCAGGACTCAGGTGACATTTTCTAAGGCTACTTAGTATCACAATGGTTAATTTTCAGTTTGGACCATCATTCATTGGTTACATGCACTCGAATAAATAACTCATAGCTCTGCTCCTGAACTGGCTGTTCAAAGTGGCTCTGGGCTTGAAGAACTACAATAACCGTAGTTCTAGGTTTGAAAAGTTTTTGGTTTTGTTTATTATTAATAATAATTAATAGGGTGGATTAAGCCAAGTTTACCTCATAAAAGAAACAGCTGCTTCGCAACCTCTGCATGCAGTTATTCTAAAGTAAAGATTGTTGGATGTTAGTTCATAAATACATCAGAAAAATATAGTCTAAAGTAAATAGATTGCATTTTCCTAAAACAGTTCTATTAAGTTTCACAGCTATGTGCATAAAGAAATTAACTTGGAAATGGAGCAGCAAACTCAGTAGTCATAAAATATCATGAAATAAATCATTTGCATAATGGAATTTACATCTCATGTTTTTTTCTACTGCTAAGGTTCGAATTATTTTTGATAGACCATATTGTGTTTATTCAATTATGAACACATAAGGAAGTAGAAAAAAGGAAAAGCGACACCTGATGATATTGGTCCAGCATCCTCTTCATATTATAAGACACTAGAGTTAAAAAATTTCTCATGAGTTGAATTTTCTTTGTTCATCAATGCTGGGATTTTCAAAGGAACTTAAAGGACATAAGCACCCAACTTCTACTGAGTTTCAGTGGGACTTATGCACCTAACCAGGCTTCTTTGAAAATACCAACCCACATCTAATTGAACTGCTTTATCTGAGAATACATAAATTGTGAGCTAGAAATAACTGTAACAAAGGGAGTATCTATGCTGCAATGTTAGCCCACAGTTAGTAGAACTTGAAGTAGCAGGTCCTGGAGTTGTTAACCTAGCCACTACACATTTGTAACCTCAGGTTAGGAGCTGTTGAACCCTGGGTTCTAACCTGGGGCTCCAGTGTCTACATTGCATTATGTGGACCCGAGTCCAATCAACCATATCTCAGACTGCCTAGTGCGCTCCCAAAACTTGGCCACTCTAACCCTTTGTAGTGCAGTACTGGAAAACTTGACTGTTCAGAGGACAAAGGAAGTCGGCCCATGGGATACTTGTTGGCAAACTTCCAGAGCATGATGCTGTGTCTATGCTGCAAAGGAATAGAGTTTAAACCCTGGGATTCTGTTTGGGTCAGGCTCAGAACCTCCACCCCCATGGGGTCCTGGGACACTGGGTCCAAGCCCTGAGTTAGCCCCATATGTGTGGGGGAAAGGGGAAGGCGCAAGGGGGGTTAGAGCCGGAGTTCAAATCCTGGGCTTACACTGCTGTACAGACATATCCAAGGTGGCTCATCCATTGTTTTATTTAGATAATACACCCTCAGGAACAGAAAGGCAAAAATCAATCAATTGAAAGGTATTATGTGTTTGACATTATGTATGCCTTTTTCCTTTAACTTCACGCTTCACCTTTAAATGTAGTGATGCATTATCGTTCACACTAAAATTCCATGCATGCATACTACATTAACTGGTATTCAGCCTGTTGACCTCCACCCTCATACATCTGTTAAAGAAAGAACACTCATAACAGCAAAACATCAAAATGGCATTGAGAGGCATGAGGCTATACTCCATTTATTAAATCTCCCTTCAGAAGCAATCATTTGGACAAGCAGTGAGCAAATAATACCCAAGTTTCTTCAATTAATTTATTTTCCTTTCTTCCCTGTCCATGAATGGATCATTTATAGATTACCAAATTTTCATATTATTCAAACTCACTTGAAAATTTCTTCAGCATTGGTCATCAGATCGTTTGCAAACAGTTCGTTGCAAATACTTAAAATTTGCATTGCAATGGTTAGTTGCACAGGTCACATGGTATAGTTTCAAAGCCCTGATTCACTAACTTATGCAAGCAAACAATAGCTTATGAATTGCAATATTGACTCGAATAGGAAACGTGAATGCACTTTCAGTCAACATTCAAGCATTTGAACTTAAAATTCAATTTTCAGGATTAGTCACTCTAGTAAAGCTTGAGTGCTTGAATGTTTGCAGAAAGCAAGCACAAAAGAGTTGCAAACATGGTTGAACTGAAATTTTCTTTCATATTCAAATTAACAGGTGACAATTTTCCTCTTTACTTCCTCTATTTTTAGTATAAAAAGTGATTCAACAGTGAGGGTTTTTAAATGACATTTAATAAATTTGAAAGGAACTATGGCAGAGAAAGCATTATATTAAAACTTGAGTCAATGAATGAGTCAATACAATACAAAGGAGTACATAATGAGGAATGAGGGATGTTTTGCATCCATCTTCATTTTAAAGGTAAATGAATGAAAATGAAAGGAAAAATAGGTAATCTTTTTGGCTTCTTTACTATGGATGAAGGAGATCTGATTTATTTTTCCTACATGTTCCTTACCTTAGAACTATCAGGACTATCAACTCATCTTCCCTGTTTATGAAGGTCTCTACTGAAATATCCAGGAGGAGGATTAGGAGATCTCTGCCTAAATCTTAAACTAAAGAGCTTTGCCTCCAACTGTGTGGGGGTTTTTTTGTTTTTGTTTTTGTTTTTTTGGAGTGGGGGGGGGTTGTGGGTTGGTTGATGACTATAAAATTCATAACACCTAACAAAAAGCTTTAAACAGTTTGAATAAAATTAACTTGCCCTCTCATATAATCAGTTTTCCCTTACTATGATAAGCATGCTAGTTCATTTCCACAGAGTTGTAAAATGGAACTATTACAGAAATTCACAAACATTCTGTGGACCCAACTGTGTATGACATTAGCTCTTGAAGTACTAGGAATGGTTGGTTATGGCACAATTCTTTTTAAAAGCTGTATATTTTATAAATGAGGTTGGCTGTGTCTGCCTGAAACAATTTGACTTCAATTTTTCTTTAAGGTGTAAAGCTGCAGCCTATAAAATATAACCATACCAACAAAACATTATATGGCATCAAAATATTGGAGAAGGCTTCTAGGAAAAACAGGTAGACCAGACCCAAAGTTCTAATAAGAAAAAAAAAAGTCTCCAAACATTCAAAGCTTCTTCCTATATTAGAAGGAGAAAAGTTCTTGACTCCTATGTTTACACTTCCAGATCACCTCAAAAACTTTGTTCACTGAAACTGATTAGATCTCAATTTCAAAATGATTCCAATACAATCTTACCTCAGTATACTTCATGCGACAGGGTGCAGAGGATTATCTCAAAGAAAGAAAGACATGTCTTATTTCTCTGCTACTTCATCCTGAATTTCAACACTAGAATGCCTGGAAACTCAGATTGCGCTAATCAGAGCTCCTAATTAGAGGAGAAGTGCCTGATGTCTTGTTTCAATGAAGACTCAATGGTCCTAAGATAGCTTTAACATGAGACACACTGTTAGGTACAGGGGAAGAGAGAGTGAGAAGGGGCACTGAGGTAGCAGAACAAGCTAACCAGGAGTCAGGAAGACTATGAAAGAGAACTATGTAAGGTCTCTATTTAATTTGACAGAGCCTTATTTATGCAGAACCTTTACAACACAGATTTCATAAAACATTAAATCATCTGTACTGTACACAAGAGGTAAACTGGACATTCTCTATCTGGCTAAGTATTTATACTACATCATCATGTAATATCTGGAACAAAGTATACACAAAAAGTCCACATGAATCACTGCTGGACAGCATGATAATATTGAATTATATTTATGCTGAATACAATGTCATGAAATTAAAAAAATTAAAAACAATCAGCTAGAAGAGCATTGTATTGCATTTTCATGAGCTAATGAAAAAAGAAAAAAGTGACCTTTATCCTTGCCTCAGCTTTTTCAAAAGGCATATTTTGCACATTTTATGTTTTTATGACATAATGACCAAACACAAACCTCGTTTAGTGGAGAAGATTACAAAAGTTTTCTGCAATATTGTAAAATTAACACATGCATATTTGCAAAGCTTTGTGCTTTAGCCCATGGGCAGAATATTGCATAGCTTTTTTTATTGAACAGGCAATCTGGCAGAAAGTGAAATGCCACTCTGGATTGAACTGGCAACTCATTTTAATTTCAAATGCAAATACTCAGAGAAAAGCAGTGGGTTTGAAGACCTGTAATCCTGAAAATCATCCATAGTACTGCTAACCTACTGCAATGTTCATAATTCAGAGTAGCTTCAACACTCAAATAAGCAGAGAACTATTAATGAACTCTCCCCCACATGTTCACTGGAGGACCAACGGTGCCTCTTACACAGATGCATACTGAGGGATAGAGCCTTCAGATGACCTATGTAAGGATCAAGAACAATTGTAATTCCTGCGCCAATGTTCTCATCCACAGTAAGTACCTGCCAGGAATATGGTAAATTGTATGAACTCATCTCATTTAAAATATAACAGGAGTTTGAGCATGTGGCTACTGAGAGACTGTAAACCTGATGCTTTAAGTGGTAAGCTGACCTTCTACACCTAAAAACCATTGTTTAGAAATACCCTTCAGTAAATCAAAGCTGAGTTAACTAAAGGTAGGTTTTATCCCCTGGGACTGCCGGAATCTGCTCCTCAGCTCAGCAAGGCTAAAGCTCCTGGTAACAGATAAGCCAAAAGTTTTACGTCTCCCAAGACCTTCAGATCAAGTTTATCTGTATCATTTCATCCCAGATATTTTTTGTTTGGCTTTAACATAAAAAGAATTAAGGGATTTTCAAAAGCACTTAAGGGAGTTAAGTGTCCAACTTCTACTGAAATTCAGTGGCCATTGGGCATCTAACTCCTTAAGGCCCCTTTGAAACTCCCAGCCTAAAATACTTGTACAAGAAAATCCTTATTTACATCATTTGTTCAATAAACCTTTCACGGCATATGTTCGGGGGGGAGAGCAGTGTATTTGAGAAAATTTCTCCTTATTGATCCCTTTCAACATTCCTAGAATTCCAGCGTACACACTATTCAAATGTTATCTGAAACACTACCACATGGCACAGTACATACTTGGGACATTGCCAATGCATGCAGCAGAGAGCTTACTTTCCAATTACTCTGTGCTTAGAGTCCTTAGCTTATTATGGAAGGTCCATATTCACCAGCTGTTAATCATGTTTAGTGTACTAGAATGACATTTATTTTTTTCCATGGGACATTAGGTGGCCTGTTTGCACACTTTGGTAATTATCTTTAATTTAAGTAGCTTGTTTTTTCCTCTTATAGTCTAAGTTATGTTTCAGCTCTGTCGAAAATTATTTACATATAGTTTGTACTCCTGCTACCTTCTGTTTTGTGCCACGTTGAAATCCATGATCCTGAACCTTCATTAAGTCAGTCATCACTGAGGACAATTATTTAGAAAGCGTGTTAATGATCAGTAATTATTATGATGTTACAAATGGAAGTTGTTTGATTTTAAGATAGTGGAGAGAGCCAGCACATGCTTCAACAGAACTGGTAGCACATCTACACTATAGGAAAAAAGCCCTGGCGTTTCACATCAATTGCTGCTTGTGGCAAAAGCAGCTCACCAGCCAGTGCATTGCTCTGTGTTTAGGAGCAGCCTTTCTTCTCTGTAATCATGCCAGCCAGGTCCACCTGTGATCCCCTTTTGTCTTGAGACTTGGCCCTCCAGCTGGGGGAACCTTTGATCTTCCCTCTTTCAGGGTAAAGCAAAGAGTTTTCACCCATTGATCCCAGGACCTCATACCAACTGACAGTTGTCCAAGTTAGTCCAGGCCTAATAGTCCTTCAGGTCCTTTGAGTTTGGAGGTCTTCCCACTAGTCCTCATGGTAAGGCTGAAAGGGAATGCAGTCATTCCCTCTACTTTGGGTTCCAGCCCAGGGACCTTTGTAGCAAGGGTTAAGGTCTGCCTGGTCAGACCTCTTACTTCTTTCCCTGGGCTACTTCCAACATCAGCCCACCTTCTCATTAGGGGGCTCATATTCTCAGAGGGATCTACAATGGGGTCAAGCCCCTAGTCCCAGTTCTTAAGCCAACAAATTAAAGGAAACAAAATCAACAGAAACAGAGAGGCACCAGCTGCTTTGTTCTACCAGGATCTTACAGCTCTGTGCTCACAGGCAACCAAAGGCAGCTTGGCTCCTCTGTGATGCTCCTTTCTGGGAGCTGAGAAAGAGAGGTCTGTCCATCCCACACAGGCTAGGCCCTTCTGAACTGAGCTTCTGCCTTTTAAGGCTCTTCCTCAACAATTGAGATGCCTCACAGGTGTTGCAGGGTAGGATTCCCTGAGCCCAAAGCTGCCTGGTGCAGGGGTTTGTACACCCCATCACTATATTATAAAGGTTAAGTGGAAGGTAATTCTGTCATGTGAATCACTAATCATGAAAAAAGGTTGGCTGAGAACTTTCAAATAACCTTTTTTCCCTCCATATGATAATTGGGATTTTGACTACATCAAAAAATCACAAAAGAAAGGATTCCATTCATCAGCTGGAGAAATACACAAGTCTCACAATCTTATTGTTACTTTTTGGTCAACTGAATTTCGCCCCCCTCCACCAAGATGGCACTCGAGATTTGGTTTCATGTGTCAGTTACTTCTCAATAGTGAAAATATTTCTACTTGGAATCAATATGCTCTAAACATACGATGTTAGCATCAGATTTTCTTCACAAGAGATATTTTATTAAAAGATTACCTTATCTGATCCAAAAACCTATTTTGCAGTTTTCTGTTGCTTTATAATACTGATTTTTTTCAAATTTCCCCATCATGTGTGTTTATTTTTCTCAGAAGTAGTATGAAGATTAAAGTGTAGGAGTATGGTTTTCCCCTCCAACTATTTAACTTTGCTTAAATAAGAACTGGAAGCAATTATTTTTGACAAGTCTTCATCTTCTAGGTTACCAACAACTCTGCAATTATGAGGCAGCTACTGAGATACCATTTTTATAGATATGTCACTCTTTCTGTCCAAATTGAGATGTCAATGAGCTCTGAACACTTCAAGTTAGTGCATCACAATTCATCTTGGAGTGAATTAGCAAGTATAACAACTAAAATATGCAGGACAACTACAGTATAACCTACTCTTATATGTGATGGAAAAATGAATGGTAATTTTTATAAAAAGATGTCCTACGTATAAAGTTAAAGGAACATAATCTCTCTCTCTATTATATAAAGCAGTAGTGTAAGAACCCAAGACCAGGAAATTTATTTCTCATAATTATGACAAGTTTTATCACCGATATTTTCTTTTTAGTAGGGATTTTTAATCTGTTTATACCACTACCCAGCGTTTGACTAGCTGCCACTCAACTCATAATATAAAGCTAACTTATCACAATTATGTTCTGATACAATAAAATGTTATCTTGTTCTGATTCATCCACTTTCTTCAAGTAAGCAGTAATTCATAATGCAAGTGTCTATTAATATGAAATACAAATAGTCATTTTATCATAAGACAACTGAGAATTCAAATACACAACTGAAATTCCTTATATAGTAGGTTATTATAGGATCAGATTCAGAGACCATGTTACAAATTTTCTACAATTACCCTCAGTCTCATTACCACTGACTTCCTTGTTTTAGTCTCTCCTTTTCCAACTCTAACCTATCTTGATGTAACTAACAAATCCCTTCTTGTTCCGTTAGGTCTTGTTTTCTCTGAGGTTCCTAAAGTATAAGAGAGCTTGCCAAGAATCTGACAGGAATCCCATCAACATTGACTAGCACTTTAGTATCTAATTAAACCTAACCTGGCAACTTTTCTCCAAAGCTGACCTCTACAAATATTTGGCCTCATTTGCCTCTGTAGACAACACATTTGATGCTCCCATATCAACACCGACATCTGTGCTCAAAATCTACCCTGTATTCATCAACCCCATGCACACTTTGATTTGCACAGTGCAGTCTAAGCAGACTTTCCTGTCTACATAGGTGAAATTTATACTTTTCTGCTCAATGAACACACAACTGGTCTGCATTTGCCAGAAACCATAGTTGTGCTACTCAGTATGCTGCTTCCTCTCTAGCCATAGGTTTTAGGTATCCTTCCGCCGTTTCTGGAACCTGAGCAACTTCCACAGCTCCATTTAAATTAAGCTCAACTCCATGATTTATCAATTCATGGACTTTTGGAGATTTAGTCCAAACACTTCCCTTTCCCAAGTAATTTTCTCCATCGTCAACAATTCTAGCACAGTTACAAACTGCTTGAGCGGTTCACGTGGGCCCTATCATTTATTATAAAGTCTGCAGTACAGAGACTTTGAGAAGACATTCATTTAACCTACTGCAATATGCCGTCAGCTGTTTTGCATCTTCGATTGATCTCTCTCCAAATATCATAAGCATCCCTATGTTTCTCAGGGCCATTTCCAAGTTAGCTGTATTACTAAATAAAAGTACTCTTTCCCCTTATCCGTGGATTTCAGTAGGTTACTGAAAGAAAGCTTAGCATACCGCTTACACTTATTCCTCTCCTAAGCAAGATTCATGCCTTCCCATTTCATTCTGGGCATAGCAGGGTTTTGGCAAATTTAATTATGCTGGCTATCTTTGTAGGAGGTTTCTTCATGACTGAGGATTTCTGTCAACTTGAAATGTTTTGGGATATCTATTTTACATTGCATTTTTCTCTAAGAAATAATTCTAGTAGTGATACTAAGTTAGTTAAGTTTACAGATATATGCAACAAGTTTCTAAAAACAACTTGATCAGAAAAAGGCCGCATTCCTTCACCATCTAACCACATATGCAGAGTATGCGAAATCTTACTACTGTAGTTGACATATCACCATTTATTGGCTCTCAAACTGTTTTACACTAATGAAAATTGATACTTTAGTGTCTATGTGAATTATGCAAATGTTAGTAGTTTAGATGGAGTCTATCACAGTGTTATATTCCCATAGTAAATAGCAAAGCTATCACTTATGTGACCGATATGCCCCTACACTGTGGGTACGTATGCACACACTCTTTACATATGTAGGTAAGATCTTCACCTGTGAAAGTCAACACAGCTGTTAAAAATCAAATCGATCTATGCTAAAGATCTCTGTCTGTCTCACTCTCTCTCTCTCACACACACACACCCCAGGCCACTCTAAGCCATGTACAATTATTTTATTAAAAATACAGGTCATTAACAAAAAGTTATTCTCTTTACCTCAAGTCCCCTATCAAAGGCTAGAATATTTTCTCCAAAGTCACCTTTCTCAAAGTGCCTGACACTGGATGAACCTTACATAGTGCCCCAAAGGTCAGCAGATCTGATCTCTGTTGAACAAATTTCAGGGCCCTCCATTTAGTCCTCAGTATTCAAATCTAGGGGTGGTAGGCAAAATTGTTTCAGCTACCATGGAAAGAAGCAGAAAGGTGATTTCTTAAGGTCCCAAACCATATCGAGATTTGTAGATCAAAGTCAACAATTTGATTTGTATCCAGAAGCAAGATGGAACCCAGAATAGACTTTAAAACATGTAAGAGAGCCCCTACAGCTGATACTATTAAGTAAGGACTAGATAGTGGCATTTAGCTAAAGCCCTGTGTAAGAAGGGGATGTGCACATAGAAGCATTAGTGCCTTCACGCCACCTACTTCCAGACCCTCCCTGTGCAGTTGTCCCAAAAAGAAACATCTGGGACCGCTGTGAGAGGGGATGCCCTAAAAGCTGCACAAAAAACACATTCTGCAACAGAGGCAGCTTCCCTTAATGTATGTATATTTCATGCAGGAGAAATATGGATACTTAATCATTTACTAGGGAAAAGATATAGTTCAGTGCCTTCCAACCACTGAAGGTCCAGTCTCAAGTAGAGACATACTACAGAAACCAGTTTATTCTCTCAGCAACACTTGCTTTCATGCATCTTATTAGATGGCTGTATGTCCATTGGACCTGTGTTAAAGAACTTGCTTAGTGATAAGCCACCACTTTTCCTTCAATTACTTAAATTGAAGCCACATTTACTTAGTGGTACAGCAGCTGCAAGGATTCAACAGTCATCTTGCATTTTTTATTTGGGTCTCAAGTGATCTCTTGCTGATGCTGTCCGTGCAGTAAGAGATGTTGCCCTCTCCAAGTTGGCTGTTACACTCTTGCTGTTAGCCACTACTGTAGGAATTTGACAGTTGATGTAGAATACCCCCAGGAGCTTGCTTAGAAAAAAGCATACAAATCAACTGCTTTTTTCCATTAGGCATCAGATGAAAAGCAAATCTGCAAGTTGTCAATATTTATGTATTATAGGCAGACAGATTGTTATCAGATAGCATGACCAGAGAGAACAAAAGCAGCAGATTTAATGGCTTGATTCTCTCTTACACACACACACTTTCTCCTTTGACTTAAAGGAAGTTTTCCTTAAACTCATGAGATTGAGCTGCTTTTGTTTTCCATAAAGAGGCCTTTTCAATCCCTTATAGTCCTGTTATAAGATATATAGTTTTCATTCACGCTGCATCAAGAATGACTGTGCATGAGTGACTGAGTAGTTCAACAACTGCTGCTTCATTACCCAGAGCAGGATGGGTTTTTCATTCTGTTTCCCCGACTCCTGCCTCTACACAGAAACAAGTGACAAAATAGAGTAGTAAAATTAATTGAGTTAACCAGCTCTGTTTAACAGCAAGTATTTCTGCTTGAGAGCTTTGCCATTTCGGACTACAGGTGTCAAAAGAATGTTGCAGTGTATTATTGCACTTCACATCTCCACCTCGCTTCAGAAGGGAGAACATTAATCACCCTATTCAACTTCTATTGACTACTGGTAGTTCTATTGACTATTGGTAAAGCTTCTGCTTACTTCAGTGGTGCAAGACTAGGCCCTATGCCCTGCTTGGATACATGCACTGAAATAGTAGAGGTCACGGATTCTCATTGGAGCTATAATCTGTTGCATTTCCTGACTGCAATATCATCTCCTTGTGCTGCTGCTAGCCATGTAAAACCTAAAGCTGGCATGTCTGAGGGGTAAAACCAGGATCTTGTCCTCCACATCTTTTGCACACCCACTATCTCCAGGAGAGCAGCAATGCTGAGAGTACAGTCATACTCTGCACAGCATCGTGGTTTGCAGCGCTCCCATGACTCATGCATGCAAAATATCTCCTGCCACCGCTTCTCTGCTCTTTTCACAGCACCCTGCATACTATAAGAGCCATCATTTAGCCATGTTAATCAAACTCTTTTTTTCTTCTCCATAGGCATAGCAATTGCTAACCTATCATTCTGCTGTCATAACGTTAGTATAATGTATCTGAACTCTTGCTAATGGTTCGTAAATGTGTGGATGCAGAACCCACTCCAAAACAAAGCATGAGCTCCTTGTACTCCAGTGTAATACTGGAGGTGGATGACTGCTCTCCCAGAGTTGCAGTCCATCAGGTGGAAGAACACTTAACCCTTCTACTCATCCCTAATGACTCTCCAGGCGGAAGTTAAAATCTCCATGCCCCTTTTCACATTGCAATTTATATTTTGTCAGCCTCTTTCATCTTCCCCAGTCTTCTATGCCATCCTGAGCTCATACATGGAGAGGCCTTGTAGAGAGGTTTCTTTTAAAAAGCCCATTTCTGCTGTGCCATCTACAGAGTATGTATGTGTGTTTTATTGAAATAAATCCTTGTGTGTTGCCCATTTTCTCTGCCTACCATTCAACTGCAAGCTCCTGGGGACTGGGAGTCTTTTTGGAAAGTGCCTGGTGCATATTATTTATGTGGTGGCCAATCACAAATAAAAAATGATAAATGAAAATAGCAACAATCTCCTTTAGAAACTTGCATTTCAGAGGGGTTTTCCTCCTTATTTTTCCTCCAGTGGGGTTTAAAAAATACAATGTAAAATAACTGGAAATAAATCAATTCTTTACACACATTATTATGCATGAGAACCTGTAATTTCAGAGTGAAATGAAGTATTGAATAATTCAATATTTGGCTCTTTGCTGAAATATGTTAAATATTATTTTAAATTAGTTAACAAATATTAAAAATATAAAACATTTAATCAAGTGATAATGCTGTCAGACAATCAGGGGGATTAGATAGGAATACAATCCTACAGAGACTTGTTCCGACAGGTAAAAGATCCCCCAGAGTCAATAATTAATCAATTGGAAATAAATGAGTTTAATTATAAACACAGGAGTAATATAGTTTTAACTAGTTATAAAAGGACTTAAAAACAATTAAGCACAAAACATAAACTGATATAAGAAAGTATTAAACAGGCAACTAACTACAAAGACCTAAACTAACATTAACCAGACAGTGGTTCCTTGACCAGGAAACAAACCCTGGTCTTCCACATAGTAGACAGGGACACTTACCACTATGCTACACAGACAACTAGTTGCTTGTAGGAAACAGAAAGGGTTACACAGACTTAACTGAAAAGCACAGAGGCAGAAGCAGTTATCTACAGGAGGGAATGCTCTCACAGAGATTTCACAGACAATGAGTTAATTACAAGGCACAGAAAGGGGGAGTCACACGGGCAGTCAACTGCAAAGGGGCAAACGGGCAGTCAACTGCAAAGGGGCAAACGGGGTTTAAAACAGAAACTGCACAGAAGGGGGGGCACACGGGCAGTTAACTGCAAAGGGGCACACGGGCAGTTAACTGCAAAGGGGCACACGGGCAGTTAAAACAGAAACTAAATGAGAGAGAGGGTTAGCAATGGGGGGAGGGGCGGCTTCTGCTTTCAGAGCAGATTTAAAACAGAAACTGAAAGAGAGAAGGTTAGCAATGGGGGGGGGGCGGCTGCTTTCAGAGTACAGAAACTGAAAGGGAAAGAGTTAGCAATGGGGGGGGCAGCTTCTGCTTTCAGAGCAGATTTAAAACAGAAACTGAAAGAGGGAGAAGGTTAGCAATGGGGGGGGCAGCTTCTGCTTTCAGAGCAGATTTAAGACAGAAACTGAAAGAGGGAGAAGGTTAGCAATGGGGGGGGGGGCGGCTTCTGCTTTCAGAGCAGATTTAAAACAGAAACTGAAAGAGAAAGAAGGTTAGGATCTTACCAGTCCCAGGAGGGAAAGTTGCAACATCACCCCTGAAGCTAAGTAGCAGCACAGAGCAGGCTTACACGTTCAGGCTCGGAGTCCGGAGTGGGAGAGGGAAAAAAACAGGGCAGCTGGTGTGTCTAGCAGATGGTGAGTTCTCTCTGGAGCCTGGGGCGTGCCCTGGCTTTAAACTAATCACTTCAGGTGGCCAAGGTTACTCCTGATTGGAGGGGAGACATTTGAATCAGGGCAAACCTTTGGCTGGGAGGTGAGCCGACCGTTAGGGAGGCTGTGCTACTGGTCATGTAGCCAGCTGCTCCCAGTCACCTGGTCAGTTTCAGGAGGAGCGAGGAAATTGCCTAATAAGGTCAGTTTCAGCAGGAGTGAGCTAATGGCCTAATAAGGTCAGGTCGAGGTTTTACTGATGCACCAGGTGGGTAGGTGGGGGCGAGAGGTGGACATATCAGGTACTGCGTTGCAACAAGACTCACTATTTACAATCCATCCTTTTAACATGAGAAATTCCCTTTAGTATTAGTTCATGGTTCAGGTTTTGCTTGTGAGGCACATTCCTGTGCTGAGAACAATATGGGTCCGCACTGCACCACTACAGTGCAGGGAGTACCATGCCTGCTATTATAGCCCTTTTTTGGAATACAGCTGGCTCCCTCCTGCATGCTTGTCCCACCCCACAGGCTGATGAATGAAGCCATGCTCCTACCACCTCCTCTTTCTGCCCCTTTGGAGCACCATGCACACATGGGTGAGTATGGTGATAGAAGGCCCACAACTGCATCTGATTTTCCCCACCCCACAGGTCACCTGAGGGGTGGGGTTCAGAGGTGGGCACAGAAAGCCCCCAACCACCTTCTCCACACTATGCAGACCAGGCACAATCTGGCCCTTAACATACATAATGGAGTTAGTGTTACACCACTTGTCCATTTTCATTACTGGTACAAAGTAGAGCTGTCAAATGATTTAAGAAATTGTGATTAATCAGTTTTAATTGCATTAACAAACAAAAGAATACCATTTGTTTAAATATTTTGGATGTTTTCTACATTTTAAAATATATTTCAATTATAACAGAATACAAAGTGTACAGTGCTCACTATTATTTTATTACAAATATTTGCACTGTAAAAAACAAAAAAAAATACTATTTTTCAATTCACCTCATACAAGTACTGTAATGCAATCTCTATCATGAAAGTACAATTTTTTTAATAATCATCAGCATGGAAACATCTCCTCTGGAACGGTGGCCAAAGCATGAAGAGGCATACAAATGTTTAGCGTATCTGGCACGTAAATACCTTGCAATGCCAGCTACAAAAGTGACATGCAAATGCCTATTCTCACTTTCAGGTGACATTGTAAATAAATGAGCAGCATTATTTCCTGTAAATGCAAACAAACTTGTTTGTCTTAGTGATTGGCTGAACAAAAAGTAGGACTGAGTGGACTTGCAGACTCAAAAGTTTTACATTGTTTGTTTTTGAGTGCAGTTATGTAACAAAAAAAGTCTAGCTTTCTAAATTGCACTTTCATGATAAAAAGAGATTGCATTACAGTACTTCTAAGATGTGAACTGAAAAATGCCATTTCTTTTGTTTCTTTTTTTACAGGGCAAATATTTGTAGTAAAAATATAAAGTGAGTACTGTACACTTTGCATTCTGTGTTGTAATTTAAACCAATGTTTTAAAATGTAGAAAAAAGAAATAATACATTTAAATTGGTATTCTGTTGTCTAATAGTGTGATTAAACATGATTTTTTAATCGAGTTAATTTGTTTTGAATTAATTGGTTGAGTTAAAGGTGATTGACAGCCCTAGTACAAACTTATAAAAGAAAAGCATGCATCATAATTATGGGTGTACATGGGCCATAAAATACTGTGTAAATAAGTGGTGTTTAGTATGTCCTTATTTTAGTATAAAAGCTGGTCACCTAAAAGCCATCTGTAAATATATTCACAAATAAAGTACCTATATTTATATTTACTGACATTCATGCTGTCATTATTTCATGAATATTCCAAAGACTATTGGCATTCAAGAACATATTTGTGAATCGTAAAAGTTCCCTAAACTTGTACTGGAAGAGTCCACTACTTGCCAATCATTATTTGTCATTCTTCTGTTATTGTTGGAATCATCCTGGCAGGAAGCAGTAACAATACCATGAAACCAATTACACACATGAAATGCTAATAACTAATAGTGCATTCAGTGAAGTGAGTGGCTCGCACACCATCAGTAGTTGGAAAAAATTTTGTTCAAGCCATTTGGTGAATAGATAATGAATTGCAGAAATCAGTTTGTGAATGATCCTCAAAAATAAAAGGTCATTTTATTTAATAAAATTCATATTTGATTGTTCAATATACACTGTTTGAACAGCCATAGTAATAACTGCCAGACAAGAATAGTAAAGGTAATAAACCATTGAACTTTTTCGTTTAGTAATGGCCTATATGAGACAGTGCTTTCCTATTTGCATATGGTGCCCTGTGCACGCTCACCCTTGATCTAGTTCACTGTATCTTAAAATGAAACTCATCTCCCTCTCTTTCATTCCCGCTGCAACATAAACAAACAAAGTTGAACAGACATCTCTTAGGAAAAGCACCACATATATTCAATCTTACTGTAAAACAAAGAAAAATTAAATAATTTTCCTATTCGTTATTAGACATTTTCTATATAGTAAAATAGTAATGACTTGCTAAGTTTTTCATTTTTTTTAAATATCAAAGAAAGGGATTTAAAAACACTATAGTATTCAAAATATAAAGGTGTCATAGCATTAACAGTTTGTTTAAAAAAAAAAAAAAAAAAAAAAAAAAAAAAAAAAGCAGCACTCAGTTATTTTCCTTGACCATGAGTGTTTTTCATTTAACAGGTAATTGAACTTATAGGTCAAATTTTAAAGTACCAGAGGCTTCAAGGCTGAAGGGATTCTAGAATTAAAAGTCATTTCTCTAATAGAATGTTCCTACAAATGTTCCTGTTGAAGATGGTTTATGAACTGATCAGTAACACTGAGCATGACAACATTATGGAGTTACTATATTAACCAAGATTACCTGGAGCAATCCTTGAATCAGAGGGTAGCTGATACAGATTGTAAGAAAAGGTCAAGCCACAGATTTTAATATAGGAATATTCATAGAACCTGTTCTTTGCTTTCGTTTTGTGCAGCCAAGGCAGTTTAAAAATTATATAAAAATAGGATCTGAACCCAGTCCTTCTCCCTCCAGATTCCCATTTCATGGGCACAACAAGGAACAATCCTCTTCCCTGTTCTATACTGTGAATGTATGGGCGGGGAGGGGTGGAATGTGATACAGTTAATCTAAAAATTAGCCTGAGGTTTTTGATCATCATATTAGAGACAAAAAATTAAAAGCTAGAATTCGATCTTGTAATCACTGTAAATTCAGAATATTTTGGGTCCAGTGTTTTGATTCAGACCCATTTCTACAAGAACCTACCAGTTGTACAAAATACTCAACTTCCTTGAGCTGTGACTATATTATACACGTCTCTCTCAAAGGGATCTGCCAGGAAGGCAAGGAAATAGATGAACTCTCACCACAGAAATCAAACCTTTACCAAAAAGTTCAAATATAGCTTATTTCAAACTGTACTTCAAACTGCAAAATCCATCTTCACAGCCATGTTAATCCTCTCGCCCTCTACCGCTTACTACAGTGATCCTGAATTGTTTTAGGACTTGGACTGAGGCCTCCTAAAACCTAAGCTTATGCCCTAACCTCTGGACCATCCTTCTTGCCTCTAAGTGTGGGCAAAGCAAAACTGTTTATCTGCTGGTTTACCGCATGAGAACTTAATCACCAGATTACTGGGAGGGTCAACTAAAAACAGTTTTATAGCCAACCCTGTGAAACCCTTTCGATACAACTAACAAGATGTAGTATATATATTTTAAACCAACCTGGCCATGTTAATCCTGACATATCTTGAATACCGCTTGTGAATGTGGTTATGAAACATGTTTTAAAAGCTATAATAGACAAACTGGGTTAACACTTAAAATTTGGACAGGGCCTAGCCTAGGTGATTAATGTAAACCAAGTAACAAGCTTCTCAGGGATGTTAAAAAGCAAAAAAACTTTTCGCCCTACAAGAAAAGTGACTGAAAGAAAAGATTATATAGCCCTATTTTCTTTTCAGAACTGTTATTGCTGCAGGAAAAGGTATGTGCATTTGACTGCAAATTTGAAAACTCTACTTGTGTTCCACACAAATGCAGGTATATATCAAGATGAGAACTACAGTATTCCAATATTTAGCAGAACTTCAGTGACAAAGAGGAACTGCAGCTTCCCCCCGTCATAAGGACAGCAGAAACCTGCTTAGGTGAAAAGCCTGCCCAGAACCCATTGGAAATGGAGGTGCAGAGTCCATGAATCAAAGGTGCCTGCAGTATTTACTGTTGGAAGGTGATACTCTATGCTGGAAATTTATGCAAAAGGGGAAAAAAAAATCACATGTACAAGAAATTGCCCAGTAAAGAACCAGTTTGCAGGCATACAGCTATTCAACCCTATCCTGTGGGATTGCAGAGAAGAGATCTGAAATCCTTTCAGATTTTTTATTATTTAGATCGTGTCCACAGTATGCTAGGTGCTTTCCAAAAAGCAGATGAAGACATGGTCCATGTATTCTAAATTGCCTGGGAACTTTATGCCAAGAAACACTTGTGACACCTTTACTAAAATGTAGAGACCCAATCAAGTCAAATTTCCAGAACATTGTGACATTGCTGACAAGATCAAGGATGAAAAGTAGCACTAGATACTATTGGGCACTAGAAATGCACACCCAGAATAAAACTGTTAGCAGTGACATGAGAAAAATAGTTTTAATAATAGGTGTATTTTTTAAAAAAAATTGGCATCAGCCCACAATTCAGTCTACACAGACTTCTGCAGTATCCTGAAAGCAAAAATGTAGTTCAAGGTCTTTCCTGCCACAGGAATCCTGAGAATCCATCCAGAGGCAGGGGTCTACTGCTATCCCGAGTACCAAAGTGCACTCTCCCTGTTTCTCCCCTAATTTGCAGAGAGTCCATACAATCTTGGAGATGCAATGCATGAACTGGCACATTAGCAGAATCACTTTCCTCTGACACACACCTTTATTTTGAAGGGATGTTGTCTTGTGCTCTTGTTGGCGATGGGGAAGTACAGATTCCCTACTTTAGCACATCAGTGCAACAAGGAAGAACCTTATGGGAGGGGATTATCATATGGGCCTAGTCTTTCAAGAGGTCATCATGTTGTATGCTGAGCTCTTTTGAGAATCTGGCTCTTGTTTGTGCACTTAAAATGAGACCAAAGCTCCTTTGGAAATCTTACCCCAATTATGGGTGTTGAGGGCTTGAAAATCTGGCCCACAGGAAAGCATGTACTGGGAGAAAAGGCCAATGCCAGACCCTATGTTAACTGAGGAAGTGTTGTTAACTGGGTTGCCAACTCACAGAAAGTGAAGCAACAAATTGGTTACAATCAAATAGTTTGGTTAAACAGTGTGCCAGCGGCATGCAACCTTGTTCTTAGCTCCCCCCCCGAAACAGAGAATGAAGTAAAAGCAGAGATATTATATACACACAACCAGTCATATGAGCACTGTGTAGGTTCAAGACAAGGAAAAATTACAGTATAGGGTAATGAAGAACAGTCAAAATACAGCCAACTGCTACCACCTGCTGAATATTGTGTAGAAAGGCCCCCCTGGCCTGTCTCTCTCAACTGACAGTCATTTTGGTCTCTCAATTTTATTCAGTCTCCAGTACTTTGTTTCCAGATATCCCTTTTTTTCACATGTATTCCCACACACATTGCATTTGCATCAAAGCATATTGTAGCTTCACTTGATGTGTTTTTCTGTTTTGTAGCTTCATGTTTTTCAACTTTCTTGCTTCTGAAAAGACTCCGCAGTGGAAAATTCAATCAAGTTTCAGTACAGCAATCAAGCTTTATTGCGGCAGTGATTTAAGTTTGTTCCCAGGTGCACAGTCATTACTGTATCCTCTTTCCAACATTTTCAAATTCTAACATTTTGTAGGAAGATGTTTATATTAATCATAAAAATAGGGCAATTCTGCTTATTCCTTTGTTGATACACTACAGCATGTAAACGAGAAGGAAGCTGCTGTTTCTCTATTACATGTCTTAGAAAAGCCACATGTATCAACAGCCATCTAGGTTACCCAATAGTTCATTGTTTCTAATCGCCCAAAACATCACCCAATTTATTTCAGGTTTGCTATTTTAGTTAGGTTCTTGTAGCTCGTTAAAACTACTAGTAGCATGTGGACAACCATAAATATCAAACCAAATCCCAGTTAATATTGGAAGCACAGCTACATATTTCCTGTCCTCTAAGAAAAAGCTGTAAATTATCTAGATATATTTATTCATAGATTTCAGATTAATTATGGTCACATAGGAGGTTGTGACCAGATGCCTGGAATAGACCACACTGAATGCTACACGCTGGACAGACTGCAAGTAATAGGGCAGATAGTCCCCAGAGCTGGTGGTTTAGACTCACCAAATCAGTAACACAAGAGCTTCTGCAGTATCACCCTGAGTAACCAAAAGCCAGAAACAGTCTCCTTTAGACATTCCAGCCTTTGGCTCCCATCCAGTCAACTCAACTTAATATAGTGAGGTTACTGAAAACCCATTTCACCATGTGAGGTTCTTTCTAATCCTCAAGAATCAGACACATACTCCCAGGTCAATATGTTTCTCAGATCTTATCCAAATATCACACTATCAGTCAATCCTCAGGACTCACTAAAAGAACAATAAAAGAAAAGAAGAGGAGATTTATGAACGGTTAAAAGATCACACACATGCAAATGATTGCAAAGTCCTTATATCAGGATTGTAGTAGTGATGGAATAGACTGCTCTCTGGTAAGGAGTGGAAGGCCCTCAGCCATAGTTCAAGATGCTCCTTTTAGCAGTAAATCTACAGTGCAGAGAATTAGAGCATGAAAGAAGCAAAATGGAGGTGTCTTAGAGGCCTTTTATATCCTCTGCTATATGCCTGGAGATGTACTGCCCCAAACAAAGCCCACAGCCCTTGTATGTGGAAAGTTAGTGGCCCAAGATGGAGTCCAGGGTCACATGAGCCTACCACATGCACCTACATATAATCCTGAGTCGCAAGGGGTGGCCATAGGCTCCTCACTGACTGAGGCATTCTCAGGAAAAGCTATTAGGACAGGATGAGTTTCTTCAAATGGCCCATTGCTCGAGTGGAGTGTCTGATGGCCATCAACACCTAGAATTTTCATTAGGAATAGACAACTCTCTGTTGGGTGTCACCAGGGAACAAACATGTTTTAGATACATGGATTTAAAGTTTTGAATATTGGCTATATACACATGTATCATCTTTGTATTAACCAGGATAATCACACTTAGCAAATTATAACTTTCCCATTGATGTGTCATGTAAGGTGTCAGTTTCCATAAATCTTGTACAAAGTAACAGTAGTAGCAATAATGATACAAATGGTCATCTTTCTTATACACATCATCCCAGAAGTCATTCTCAGGTAGCCTGTACAAAGCCTTCAGTGTATCAGTCTGCAAAGAGTTAAGATGTAAGAGCTTGTGCTGTTACCTGCATTCCTATTTCGCCCTGTTGTGCAATAGGAGAGGACTTTTCCCTGCAATATCTCTATTTTTATTCCTCAGAACTAAGCAAAATAAAATCCCATTATTTTAGGAGAAGGTGGATTCTCTTAGTGGCCTCAAGAAGGTTTTTACAAACTAAAAATAAGATTATACTAGAATGCTCCTTTTACAACACAAAGAAGGAGAGCCCTGGGTTTGTAACTGAGGCCCCAATCCCGCAAGTTGATTCACAGATTGTACAGGGCTCCATTGACTTCACTGGGACTCAATGAGGTTGCAGGGGTCCACCCACATACATCCTATTGCAAGATCAGGATAACAAGGTGATAACATTAAGAACTAAGCCTACTGAAGATTAAAATAAATAAAAAAAGTGCCCAATAACTGCATGAACTTCATGAACAGAAAGTATGATCTGTTTCATGTAAATATGCAGGCAGATAAGAAGAATTGCCAATCCTTGGGCAGACTTTTGGGCTTGTCCATCCTGATATATGGCTCATGTATTTTTATGAAACTAAATCAAATTGGCTACCCACAATAATGAGTCCAAATGTTGGTGCAGCACTCGGAGGTAAGAGTCCTTGCAAAGAAGCCATACTGACTGCCTTTCTTTTCAACTATTTTCATAAACTGCACTGCACTTAATTTCTGACAAACTAAGCAACACTGCAAGCATTTCAACTTGAAAGTGTATTTTACTTTTTGTTCTTGCTGATAATTATTGTAAAATGAACAAAGTGGATTTTAATTATACTGTAAAGTTAAGGATGTTGAGATTTTTTTTCAAGTGAATATTTTCTTCTCTATACTATAAAAAGCTAATTTACTCTATTCTTTCTCCTCTTGAAATTAACAATCATTTGTAATTCAAAGAATGTTCAGAGGTTTCAATGCTACTTTAAAAAAAGTAGGAATGTTTTAAGTTTATACCATTATTTATTTACATTAAGGTAGTGCTTATATGTCCTACTTACGCTCAAGGCCTCAATGTGCCAGGTAAAAAACTCAGTCTGCCCCACAGAGCTTGTAATTTCCCTTTATTCTTGCCTACACAGCTTATCATTAAACTTCTATTCTCTTTACTATTGTTTTTCCCTAGTTTAGAAAAGACATGAAATTATTAAGAAAGAATTTTGCTGTTTAAATAACTGGCATTACATGTTCTTTGGTTACAGTATAATCAATGACCTGCAGACTGTGGGGTGCTTAAAACTGGAGGTAAATTGTGAAAGTAATGTTTTTTAATTGCATAAAGAAGGGAAGGCAAGCCGAGAGATGCTACCTACTGCAAATCAAAAGCTGTTATTTGAAGGTGCTACAATACCCACTTACAGTGGTATTTCCAGGTTTATAAAATGATTAAGAAAATGCTCCATGATTAAATGGATTATATAAGGCTTTATCCTGGAGCAAACTTAAATCTGGTTGAAATCAGCTTACTTCTTTATAAGTTATATTTTTGAAAATTCAGATGCTTTTTGTGAGCTCTGATTTATAGTCAAATGCCTTCAGCTAAAGCCATCATATTTTACCATTATTAGTTCATGATGTAGACTAAAGCTTTTAAATGTTTCAAACAGAAATAAAAGAATAACTACTTTGTACAATGTGTTTGCAGTGAAACTCATCTTTAAGAACCTAGGTTTGGGTGGAAATGCTGAAGGCTATGTATATTGGTGCTAATTTGTAGCATCTGTCAAGTATCAAATCTTTATGCTTCATTGATCAAGACCAAAGACTCCCCAGAAACCGACAACCAGCCTGTGCAATCTACCGAACTCTGGTGAAATGTATATAACCAAGCTTAGCCAGAGAGATGAGCTGGCTGGAGTGAGTTGGTGAAGTACCTCTATCTGTGGTACTCAGGCGGTTTTCACTGTTGCTGGTGAAACAATGCCAATTTTCTGTATGTATTATTTAAAACCTAGTTAAAATAAAATACAAGCAAACACGGAACACCAACTAAACTAACGAGCCAAGTTCTATTGTGTTGATTGGCACTGACTTTTTTCCATCTTTCCTGGTCCCCCACCCCCCATCTCCCTGCTGGACAATTAAAAAGATCCACAGACATTTATTTCTCTGAAATCCTCTTAAGGGAGGACGGGTCACAGAGATTGCAAAAAATATCCAACTACAGCACGCACATACCCTGTTTGTTGAAATGTTATTCAGAGGCCTGGAAAGGCTTGCAAGATCAGTGCTCTCACCAGCCTGGTCATAAAAATCTGAGTCAGAAACTTAGGGCTAGAGGAGACTTTGAGACGCCATCTAGTCCAGCCCTCTGCACTGAAACCAAATATACCTAGACCATCTCTGACAGGTGTTTGTCTCACCTGTTTTTAAAAACATCCAGTCAAAGAGATTCCACAACTTCCATTGGAATCCTATTCTAGAGCTTAACTGTCCTAATAGCTGGAAAGCTTTTCCTAATATCTAAACCTAGATCTCCATTACTCCAACTGGTTTAATCAGTCACTGTGCTCTTCTGACAACATATTTGAAGAGTGTTGTCAGGTCTTTTCCCATTCTTTTCTCAAGCCTAAACATGCTCATTTTTCTCTCCCTTCCACATAGGTCATGTCCCATGTTCTGATGTACATTGTTCTAGGCATTCAGACATTTACTACAAGAACATGGCTGATATTTATGAACTTCAGGAACATATATTTGATTTGGCTGCTGTTCTTGCTACTGCATGCATAAATATCTACTTTTCATTTATGTCTTAATATTAATACAGTGCTTATTGTGTGCCGTGACTATAACGGGCCAAATTCGTCTGTCTTATCATCACTGGAGTTACAACACAGTGAATATTACTTTTTAAATACGAAGATTGATTTGCATAACCATTTCCATGTACCTTGCTGCTTTCATGCTAACCCTACTGGATGTAACCAGCAATGGGAACGTTACAGTATTTAAACATTTTTGGAATGAATTAGATAATAGTGTTAATTCTTTGTCTAGATGCTCCCAAACCCAGATATACCTCATTTTCTTAATGTAGCATGGCTGAATCAACAACTGAGCTATGCTGACAACGGGTCAAGTGGCAAAATGGTAATAGTTGCTGCTTCAGTCTTTACTAGCTAAAACATACAAGCCTGTGGGTTAATTTTGACCCTGCTAAACCTTGACCACCCAACAGAATGCTTTATACAATATTGCTCCTGGAGTTTGTAGAGGGGTTATTTTTTCTTGAATTCTCTCCTATTAAATTTTTATATACACTGCAAAAAATAAAGATGTGCATGACCACTTACAGTATTAATATTTACTGGCTTTTACTTTACTAAAAATAATGGCTATACAATGGCAAAGCTAAGAATATTTTGATCATTGAAGTTCATTGTAAAGTACATATGCAGTACATGTAACTCCAGATTGGACAGTTTTTCTTCTATTCTAATCAAATTCCAAGAGGGAAAAAATGCTATCAGTATATATTGGTGATTACTCTGCCTGTGAAGAGGAGAGATCTAGATTAGAATAGTTGAAATTGTTAATAAATTATTCCACCCTGATGATTCACTGTCAGTGTTTGTACTTAGCCCAACTTCCAAGCGAATGATCAAGGTTTAGAAATAACCTTCTCCTGTCCCTTGCTATCTTATAGGTGGACAGTATCAAATAGGAAGGCAACTCATTAGATCTGAGAATTAGCCCAATCCCTGGAGCTTCAGCAGCCCAGTTAAGGCTGCCAGCGAGTCAGAATAGCCTGAGGGCCTCTCTAACTTCTTTAATCTGTTAGCAGCCCCCAGAGACTTGTTATATCATCTGGGAGTGATCCCACAGCTTTTTACTATCAGTAGAATCTTTATTTTTTGTGGTAAAATTACCCAATATAGACAGGGCTTGAGGTGCCCAGTATACAGCCTAGATACTTCACTGAGTTAAGATTTCAGCCCACAATATTCTGGAGAAAAGATTTTTTCAGATTGTGAAGAAGTAGGTCAAGTAATTTCCTTTAATTAAATTGCAATATGGCATTTCAATGACTTCACTGTCCTCTAAACCATGAGCCAATCCTTACCATCCTAATTGTGTGCATTTATTTATAAAGGCAGTAAAAGCCACTTGCAGAATCCAAATCCCCATTTTATTAGCATGGCTCCCCATGAATTGATTTACTCCAGTGACTGCTGCTTAACTGGAATGTAATTATGACAAATTCTGTGTAACAGGGACACACTAAGGCCTTGTCTACACTAGACATAGGTCGACTTACAGCCACTGCAGTAATCACTGCGGTTCACTCTACCCTCTTTGGGTCAGTGGAGTGTGTGCTCACCAAGAACACTTCCATGGACTTAAGAGGGGCAGTGTGGGGAGCGGAGAGCCCATAGGCTTTTGAACTCCTGGTGGGCTGCTCCCCCTCTGCCCATTCCCAGGGGGAAGCCGCCCAGGTCTTCTCACCTCTGAGAAATGGGGTCCAGCTGCTCCATATCCCCTCCCCAGAGGAGCAGTGAAACTGAGAAGAATGACAGCCACACAGCCCATGTAAGGTATGTACATTGACACGGTTGCCCTAACTAAACCAACATAAACCCCACGCCTCTCATTGAGGTAGTTCTATTATGTGGGCATAGCAGGGGAGTTCCATCAGTGGGAGGAGCATTTTAGTCTGTACACCTCCACTGTTTTGTTGACAAAAGCTAACAAAACTCTAGTGTAGACCAGCCCTCAGACTTTGCCAAGTGGGGTTAGCAGGTGATTAAGTGTTCAATAGGTGTGAGATTCCAAGTTCCATGTTTTAATGCAGGAGCATGAAACAAAGTTTTAAAACTTATGAAGGTAAACTGAAGAATGATTCACTGCATTTCAAGTCTTTTTAGGTGGCTTTATTAATCTAGTTTCTTCCCAGAATCTGAACTGCTACATAAGTGGAACAATAGGCCATACACTCAGATTAATACATTCATATAGATTATAAATCCAGAAGGAATCATTGTGATCATCTAGTTTGACTTCCTGCATAACAGAGGCCATAAGACTTACTCAAAATAGCAGCTTTTGAACTAGATCATACCTTTTAGAAAAACCATTCAGCAGTGATTTAAAAATTGCAAGTGACAGAGAATCCACCACAACTCTTGGCAATATTGTTCCAATAGCGATTTTTTTTTTAAATCCACTATTTCCCATCTGAATTTGTTTAGCTTCAACTTCCAGCCATGGCATCTTGTTATACACCTTTTTCTGCTAGATCAAAGTAGCCTCTGTTATCAAATTTCTGCTCCCCAGGCAGGTTGTTGTAGATTGATCAAAGGTCACCCCTTTTCCATCTCTTGAAGATAAATAGACTGAGCTTCTTATACCTTGGAGAGATTTGTTTTCCAATTCTTTCATCGTTCTTGTGGCTCTTCTCTGAACCCTCTCCAACTGGCCAGCGTCCTAGATGTCTCAGTTAAGAGCAGTCCCCCTGTAATCTTCCCAGATATCCCTGAATTTTAAGGCCCATTATATTGTCATTTACCCTTCCCACCTACATACAAATGTTATCTTAGGGTTTGGCTTGAAACTCGTGGTTGTACCCTTCATTCAAGATAAATATAAGAAACAAGCTCTTTTGTAGGACAGATGGCTGGTGGCTCCCGTTTCAGCTAAAAATGGTCCATGCAGGGCTAGTCAGAAACTTAATTGTGTGCCTGGAAAGATTTTACTGGGGATGTTTGTTGGAGAGGGTCATGTGGTAGGGAGTGTAGATGCAGGCAAAGAAACATCGCAGAAGGAGGGCAAAGGCAGGTAGGAAGCACCAGACAGCCACAGAAGCACTGGTAGTGTGACCCAGAGAAAAAGCTAGCCCAGCTTTAAGGCAAGACGCAAGTTGGAAAACTGCTTGGAAATGTGATCAAATGAAACTGGTCTCCTGTGGTTTGATTCCTACTGTGGTCAAGGTCTTCATGTACATTCACTGTAAATAAACACACTGATGCCATCAATTTCTGCCCCTGAAGGAAGATACTTACCAACTCCCAAATTTAACTAACATAACATCTATGCATTTTATGATTCAATCTCTTTGCATTGTGTCTGATTTCAATTTTTCAGTCATTCCTCCCTTCAACCCCCCACCCCCAAGTATATGCATCACTCTTTTAGCTTTCTCCTGAAGGACTGTTATTATGTCTTTCCAACCTCAACACTTCCATGAATGTGGATATACTAAACTTTCTCATCACATAGGCCATTGTTTGGTGTGTCAACGCCACAAGTCTTCAACATGCAACTTTATTTGATTATAACCTAACTCAGGGAATGGTATGCAAATAAAGGTTAATTTGAAGGGATATTGATTATGACATTTTAATAGATATTTTATTTAATTGTGCCCCAGCACAGTAAAGAAAACTAAAATATTTATTAGAACATTTCATGCTCAAGTTTCAGATTTATGTATCTTGTCTTTGGCACATGGCTAAAAAGCATTTACTAAGCAGCCCAGCTATACATTGTTAGTGTTCCTTTTTATTTTACATTAAAAAAGGACCAGTTATTGTAAAGTATTAAATCTGTTATCCCCACACATACACCAAAGACCTACCAAATAAGCTTCCAAAATCTCTCCTAATGTTGTGCATATAAAGCTTTATAATCAAAGTAGCAACAACAGAACACTGGATAGCATATTGATCCTTTACTTAAAATCTTTTAAAAAGGTAGAATATGACAATAGAATCTCTTCCATTTAGTTTATCATATCAGTTAGGGATGTAAGAAGTCGTTTAATAAAGGATACGTTTAAACTTTCTATTTTTAGAACATTTAAACAGTTAAATGCATGGGGATAGACATGCTGGGTTCAGCTCCTCACTGCTCTTGCTCACAGTGGTGGCATACAGTGGGTCTCCAGCACACCCCTGCACATGGCAGGTGGTGTCCCTGACTCCACCAAACAGCTGCTCCAGGAGGGGAGGTCTGTACCTGAGGGGAGGACAGGTATGGGACACACCACATTCCTCCTCCTGTGCCCTGGGGACTTTCTGGTGCTCAGGGCAGCAGAGCCCGGCTCTAGCGCACAGCAGAGCCCAGCTCTGGCTCACGGCCGCCCCTACTCCCACCCCCACTTATCTGCCGCACGTGCAGAGTACAGGGGAGGAGGGGAAGGAGCTCGGCTGCTCTCACTCATGGGCAGTCAAGCCCAGCTGTGCATCCCCCCATGCTGGGCTTCAAGTGTTTAAACAGCTGATTACTGTTTAAACTTGTAGGCTTTTACATTCTTAATATCAATGCGGAGTATATTAACACTGTATGGACCACATTAATTTCTACATCTCTTTAATAGTCTACAGAAGGGATCTAAACATTTTCATAGGGTGGATCATATCTTAATGGAGAGCCTGTATCAAACATCCACACCATTTCACAATCATGCAGCCCGCTTAACTTTTTCACGCTAGAATCAACAGCTGCTAGTGTACTTTCAAGCAAAAGCTGCCTTTCCCTTTAAATAGACAAGATGGGTGAAGTAATATCTTTTATTGGACCAACTTCTATTGGTGAGACAAGCGCCTTCACGGAGTTGAGCCAACAAGTAGACCCTCTGAGGCATCTTTCCCTTAAGACTCTGCATGTTTCCAAACAAATACATATGGGAGTTATTTCCTGCAGAGTCCACCCCCCACAAGGCTTCCCTAGCACAGCAAAGGTTTGGGTGGAGAAAAAAAAGAAAAATACCCAGTGGTACCATGGCCAGAGTCATCTGTGCTGCCACAAAGAGGGAATTTTAAAATATATTTGGCTCAAGTAGCACCAAAGGGGACAGTCAACAGCCAAAAATAGCCAGTGCACAGTACTCCCCAGGCGGGCCCTCCGCTACTGACAGCAAGGTGCAGTGTTACAGAAGTTTGGCTGTTCTTTGTCAACTTGGCAACCCCCTTATAAATGGGGTTAATGCCTGGAAGACAGATCCCATGTGTTTGAAGGGCCCAGAGCATGGTTGTGAGTTGGGCCCCACATAGTTATAATGCACTAAATAAATCAGATTTTAGACCCACATCTAAAACACAAATCAGTCCTTCCCATAAACCCTCACATGAAGCTCTTTCCTCAAGCACTACTCTGGAGAGCATTTTTATTAGCTCAGAGTTTGACAAGTTACTTTTGGCACTCCTGTCAGAAAACTTGAGGCCAAGAACTAATTGGCTAGATAAGTCAAAAGTGCATTTCACAGAAGCTACGGGTACTTCACTTTGTGATACATTATAGTCATTTTGAATTAGTGTTGCTTCAACCATCCCACAAAGAAAACAAAATGCTTTTAGAAGTGAAAAAAATTCCAAACAACTATGCAGGAAGATAAGAAACTCAGGGCTGTTCAGGGGGAAAGAAAAATACTGAAGTGTCAAAAAAAAAAAAAAATATTTGGTTTTTTTAAATAAAGTCTTCCACCCTTCCCAGCAACCCAAGACTCAGCAATAAAAAGCTTAATTCAATAGATCTGTGAAGTGATATACAAACCCCTGCTCTGGGATCAGCCAGCCACATCTGGCCACACCTGCAAGAGATGCACAGGCTGGTGGGGGGGTTAAAAGGGAGCAGAGTAACTCAGTTGGGGGTAGACCTGCATCTCATAGCTCCTGAGAGAAGAGCTAAGGGAAGTTAGGATCTCTCCCTACAACAACTGCCCAAAAGGACCCTCCCTGCATGAAGGGAGGACCTGCTTCAGGACCTCAGCAGGAGGCATTTCCTTCCCTCTCTCTCAAATGAGCTCAGTTTGTGTTAATTCCCCTTCTTTTGTTTGTGGATTACCCTTGAAGGGGAAAGGCTGAGTACTCCCTCCAAGGAAATCCCATGAGAAGATTTAAGGCAGGATAGGACCCATTGTACATCTTCTGATATGTTTTAGCATCATATCCATAATCCAGGATATTTCAATTCTTTCCTTAAAGGGAAACTTGCTGGCAACTTGAAAAAGTTTATTTCCATCTGAAAGATGCGCATCTTCTATTGTTACAAACCACTCTAAATATCGCTAATTGAGAGACAGAGGAAAAGTAGCTCTCTTGCCAGTGTTTACTTTGAGGATTTATCAGCACTTTGGCCCAGAGCCACAAAGATACTTAGGCACCTCAACCTTGGATTTAGGCAATAGTCCCAGTTTTAGACACCACTGCAATCCACAAAACCCCCACTCAACAGCTGCCAAACCTCGTAGACATCTAAATTCACAATGCTTAGCCTACATTTTCTGCCATAAAAGTTCCCTAGATGTTCAACTTTCTGCTCTGGGTACAAGCACTGTTGCCTCCTTCTAGGCAGTCAGACACCTATCTTCTGCCTAAACCCCAGTGCAATTCACAAACTGGGGGAAGGTAGGTGATAGAGGCAAAAAAAAAAAAAAAAAAGCATTGAGTACTTCAGCTCTATCTTCATAGACAAGGTCAGCTCCCAGACTACTGAACTGGGCAACACAGAACAGGGAGGAGGTGAGCAGCCCTCAGTGGTGAAAGAACAGGTTCAGGACTATTTAGAAAGGTTGGACATGCGCAAGTCCATGGGGCCGGATACAGTGCATCCTAGGGTGCTGAGGAAGTTGGCTGATGTGATTGAGAAGCCATTGGCCATAATCTTTGAAAACTCGTGGTGATTGGGGGAAGTCTCAGATGATTCGAAAAAGGCAAATATAGCACCCATCTTCAAAAAAGGGAAGAAAGAGGATCTGGGGAACTACAGTCCAGTCAGCCTCACCTCAGTCCTGGACAAATCAAGGAGCAGGTCCTCAGGGAATCCATTTTGAGGCACTTGGAGAAAAGGAAGGTGATCAGGAACAGTCAGCATGGATTTGCAAGGGCAAGTCATGTCTGACCAACCTGATTGCCTTCTATGACGAAATTACTGGCTCTGTGGATGTGGGGAAAGCAGTGGACGTGATATACACAGAGTTTAGCAAAGCCTTTGATACGGTCTCCCACAGTATTCTTATTGGCAAGTTAAAGTAGTATTGTTTGGATGAATGGACTATAAGATGGATAGAAAGCTGGCTAGATCATTGGGCTCAACAGATAGTGATCAATGGCTTGATGTCTAGTTAGCAGCCGGTAACAAGCGGAGTGCCCCAAGGGTCGGTGCTGGAGTTGGTTTTGTTCAACATCTTCATTAATGATCTGGAGAATGGGGTGGTAGATATAGTGGAGTACAGGGATAGGATATAGAGCATCCTAGACAAATTGGAGGACTGGGCCAAAAGAACTCTCATGAGGTTCAACAAGGACAAGTGCAGAGTCCTCCACTTAGCACAGAAGAATCCCATGCACTGCTACAGACTGAGGACCGATGAGCAAGGCAGAAGTTGTGCAGAAAAGGACCTGGGGGTTACAGTGGACAAGAAGCTGGATATGAGTCAGTGTGCCCTTATTGCCAAGAAGGCTAACGGCATATTGGTCTGCAGTAGCAGAAGCATTGCCAGCAGATCAAGGGAAGTGATTGCTCCCCTCTATTCAGCACTGGTGAGGCCTGATTTGAAGTACTGTGTCCAGTTCTGCCTCCCCCACCCCCCAATAAAGGATGTGGACAAATTGGAAGGTGTCTAACAAAGGGTAACAAAAATTATTAGGGAGCTGGAGTACATGACTTATGAGAAGAGGCTGAGGGATTAAGGCTTGTTTAGCCTGCAGAAAAGAACGAGGAGGGATTTGATAGCCTTTAACTACCTACAAGGGGATTCCAGAGAGCATGGAATTTGGCTGATTTCAGTGGCAGAAGTAGGAGCAATGGTCTCAAGTTGCAGTGGGGAGGTCTAGGATGTATATTAGGAAAGAGTTTTTCACTAGGAGAGTGCTGAAGCACTGGCATGGGTTACCTAGAAAGGTGGTGGAATCTTCATCTTTAGAGGTTTTTAAGGCACGGCTTGACAAAGCCCTGGCTGGGATGATTTAGTTGGGGTTGGTCCTGCTTTGAGTAGGGGGTGGGACTAGATGACCTCCTGAGATTCCTTCCAACCCTAATCTTCTATAATAGTCCATCTAAGAGGTCCCGTCCAGCAGACAGGCTCAAACTGCCTACTGGATCAGGTCCCATTCAAAGTCTGTCTGGAGGAGGGCATGGTGCCTCACCATAGCCAACCTTATAACTTTTAGCCCAGTAGTTGGCACACTCACCAGGGATGAGACACACACAGGTTCAACTCCCACCTCTGCCTGAGGGGAAGAATATGTGAACAGGGGTTTCTCTTAACCCTCAATCACCTTGTGGACCTGGGCCTTTGGGCATTACATCATTGCTGGTGCTCACCCTTTCTCAAGCCTTACAAAAAGGATTCCCATTGATAGCAGCAGAGTTGAAACTGAATGTGCATAGGTAGGAAAGAGTAGCAGGTATCTGCACTTCCAGAAAGGGGACTTGGTGAGAGGAAGTGACCCTCAGAATGTTTGGATTTATTGCTTTCAGACCTACTCAAAAGACCATTCAAACTGAACAAAGAATCAGAAAAGCCTTTAACTATTTTCTTAATGATTTTTTAAGAACAGGGTGTCACACTGGCTGAATTGCAGGGGGGAGCATTTATGATATTGTTTGACATAAGTATGTCAAAATCATAATAATTCATGTGAGATATAGCCTTTCTAACAGTACCTGACGTGGCATGATGTGCTAAGTAAGATGATAATGTTTATATTCATGTGTTATATGTGTAGTGGAAGTTATGGATATGTTTGAGATATTTGTATTTCAAATTATGCTGTCTGGGACACACCCCAGTCAGGATGGCTGCAGAACAATAGCCTGCTTGATGTCCCATTAAGACATTTCCAGATGCATGGGGTCCAGGGGGAGAAGCCAGGAATATACCTGATGAGTCACCAGGACTTGCCCATGTGACTCTGGACTCCATTTTGGTTCCTGTAAAATTTCACAAGCAGCATGTCAGGGGCCAGAGGATATATAAGGCAGAAGTCTTGGAATTAATTTTGTCTCAATCCTGTTCAGCTTTCAGCCACCTATCTACCTCTGGATAAAGTCATCTGCAACTGAAGCTGTGAAACAAAGGACTGAGACCCATCCAGGTATTGGATGCATACCAGAGGGACTATACAAGCCTGCAACTCCACAATTCTACTAGAAACCTGATGTATATGGACTTTCAAATAATTTGTATGTATCTGATTGCTTTAATCCTTTAACATTTCTCTTATTGTTTGTTCCTTTTTTTATATAATAAACCTTTAGCTTTACTTACTAAAGGATTGGCTGGCAGCATGGTATTTTGGGTAAGATCCAAACTTATATTGATCTGGTACTGTGACTGATCCTTTGGGGTCAGGAGGAACCTTTTTAGTAAAGAGCATAGAGTTTAAATAACTGGTCTCTTTACTGGACCTCGTGGCTGACTGGGAGCCAGTGACTGAAATGCAGTAAAGGGGGCTGTGTGTATTTGTATTTCGGGCTTCTTGATAACCAGTGTGGGAAATCAGAAGCACTGTTTGTGGCTGGTTGGGAAGCCTGACTTCAGTGTCACCCACCAGCACTGGGAGAATCTGCTCTCCTTTTGCAGCCTGCCCTGACCTTGGCATTTTCAGGTGGCTACCCTGGGCACGGAAGGGTAACACAGGGCATACTGAGGAGATGCCTTATCTAAAATGGATTTTTAAGTAGTTAATTTTAAAAGGCAAATGTGTCTCTTTAAAGCATAGCCAAAATAAATAAAAACTTAACATAATGCAGGTTTACCCTGAACACCACTTTTGCCCTTTAAAAAGGCTTAGTCAACCTGTCCTTTATACCTAGACAGAGCACACAGTAATAATTTTTATATATATATTATGATAGCATATGTGTGCATAGTTAGAGAGGAGACATAGCTATAAAGAGTCTAGTAACAGATATGGTCTACAGGACTGAATATGGGGCTTGAAGCCAGGAACTTGTGCAATTACCTCCTGTAACTCTAGGAACTTCTTCTACAATGCACAGAGGTCATGAAATTACATGAATCATCATAATTACATGAAAAGAGTGTCTACAAAACTTGTCTGGCTTTTTCCCCCAGTGCATCCTGATTTCTCTGAGTCTGTCTTTTAGACTAAGCTCTTTAAAGCAGGGAATACTTCTACCACTTCCAATTTCAGCGCTGTTAGTGATTTTCTGGGTGACCCTGAGGGAAGTAGTTTCCTTTGTGCCTCAGTTTTCCCCAACCACCTCCCTCAGGTGAGTTTGTGAGGATTAGTTGGTAATGAGCTTTGAAAATATAAAATGATATAACCACATTAATATTGTTTCTCCTTCATTGAGCAATACCAGACACCAAGACCTTACAGCTCAGTTTCCCAGTGGAGGAGAAATAAATTACTTTAAGAATGGGTATATTTTTAGTGCTAGTGCAACTTGCTTATTTTACAATATATATATATAGAAGTCCTTGAAAAGAAGTGGTGACAAATATCATACAAGCAATCTCCTCTTTCAGGAACATTAGCCTAAAACACCCATGTCCAGTTCCGACGGAGCTTCTCTGAGAGACACTGTTATAAACTCTTGGAATATTAAGAGTGTCACAATACTTAGTGTTTTTCTTAAAGCTCCAGTTCCTGGAGCCAGATTGATAGAGAATCTCAGCATTGGTTTCTAGCCCTCATTGTTGCAGAGAAATGCTTGAAAATGTGACATGGCCGTAACTAAAAAAATGAATAAAACGTTTTTTAGGTTTTGATTCATTATTTTTGAATACTTGGGATGGGCAGTGCTAGATTAAGACAAAAACTCCTGCTGTTTGCAACAGCCCCCTAAAGAAAAGCCATACACCACAGCATTTCTTCCAAGGTTGAAGCATTTGGTTGCACATTAAGAACTTTTAAGAAGTGTAACTCATCTGGTGACACATTCCACAATGTATTTTACATTTTTACACACACACACACACACACACACACACACACACACACACACACACACACACACACACACACACACACACACACACACACACACACACACCACTTTGTTCTTAGCATACCTTTCAGAAAAAAAATGCTTCTTCCATCTCCCCTCTGATATAGAAATTTCTATAAAAAAATAAATCAGACTGGCCTAGGGAAATACTTCTGGACCAGTCACAGCTCTTATGTATTAAAAATTTCAATTTGAAAATCTATTTTCTCACATACATGCAGGGCTAGTAATGAGAGCTTTATACCATGAGCAGGGAATATTGCAGGGGAGCCTAGCATCAACTTCTAGCCCTCAAAAGGTGCGTGTAACACTATTTTAATTCAGGACACTTGTGCTTTTAGAAACTCATCAGAAACAGGATGCCAAACTATTAGTACAATTGATTAACTGACAACATTTATACAACATCAATATTAAGGCAAGGAGGCCACAATTTTATGCATACTGAAGTTTTAAAAACTTCAAGAAAAAAGTCTGACAAAAAATGATATACCATACATTACCAATATCTTGTAAGAAAAAATTATGGGGCAACAGCTGTTGTCTTTGTTTTACTGCCTGCTAAGTATAACAGTGTTCATTTATCAGCCCAAACTTTTGAAATGCTACAAAATGTAGATCAGAAAGATCTGTCAGTGCAAATATTAAATATGTTTTTGTTTTTGCAAGCAGTTGGGTTGTAACATCTCTTCCTTGCTATTAAGAAGCAGACAAAACAGATATTGTTCATAAGTTGTAAATTAAAGATGACAAAATGCAGCATCCCAATGGCGTTACGGCTTTCAAGTTTTCTAATGCGTTTCAAAACGTTTCCACAAAAATACCTGTAATTGTGGTATTATGGCATGATTAAATCAGGGAAGGTGAGCTAAGGGGTTCTTCATATTTTGGTTCAACACACATACATGTTGCATACATAAAAACTATTATTTGTAATGGATTTCATCCAAGGAATACCACTGCATTTCACAAACTCTACAGAGAGGAATCATTTCATCTGAGTGTATGAACTGCACTTCTCAGACAGAATACAAGGGCTATTTAAAAACACAATAGCAGTGCACACTGTAGTACAGGAAGTGGAGAACATTGTATCCATGTTGTGGAATATTTCATGATATTAATGGTTTTTACACTCTGCAGTAGTGGCCATTTCTTTGAGCTCTTTCAGGACTCTAAAAAAATCTGGTCAGCCATACTACTGTCAAATACCACATGGAGGGGATCTAAAATGTTTATCAGAATTCAACAGGACACTACAAATCTGGCAGTTTGGTCTGTATGTGTGTCACTGTTGAACAGACAGCACTCTCTTCTAAACGTGGAGCAGGAAGACTTTTGTGGTTTGTTCATTGCTCAGGATTGAGACAGCTTACAAGTAATAAATAGAATGAATGAAGCTGTTGCAAAGGTTCAAATAGAAAGGGAGCTTCACTCAGAGGATGGGAACTGGACAGATGTTTGGAGCATCAGGAATTATATTTTACTTATGTTTTGCTGTAAAATAAATACTTTGCTATTTCTATTTCATGCATTTTAAACTGCCTGTCTTACACATACAACTGTGTATATTTATACACACCTCTCTAAATGGAATCCAGTCCAGCACAACCCTTCATGAAATCTAGAGTTTAGATAAATCAAGAAAATAAGTCAGAGTTCCAGATCTTGAAAATATTTACTAATTCAGCTGATACTGTGCTCCTGCTCATTTTTCAATCTGACATTTCCACTGATTGACAATTTCTACTATTCCTTCTAGACAGCCAGTTCTATCTTCCTTATAGCACCTCAACACATCTTTACCTCCAAACTGGTGTTGTCAGTCATTTGAAAGATTTTCAAAAGTGTCTCATTTTATAGAATTATTATATTTGTGAGCATGAAATGGCAACAGTCTCTTATGCCCTTTTTGCCATCATCTTCCTTCTAGACAGCATTATTGACTAGAACTATATCTAGGTCTGCAACTTATATGTTCTGTTTGAATTAATTTCCCTTTCTTTTGGAACGTCTACACGTCCAGTCACTTTTCCTCAGTGTAGTGAAGTCAAATTCATATTCAGAACACAATTCATTTTGCATTCAAAAAACATGCAATTTAATTCTGACTCTGAATTTAGAGCAGCCATATAAACTGAGGCATTTAAATTACATGCCATATCTTCTTTGATCATACTATCCATATGCTACTAGAGTAAGATTATGTCTAATATAGGATTGATCAAAGTAAACCAAGTTAGTTTATGGAAGTGATTCAATGCTACCAATCTGAATACCACATTCTACCAAAAGAGCTTGTATTTGGTACAATGCATAGAAAATGCTAAATTATAGGGTTTACAGGGGACAA
The DNA here is from genome assembly GCF_026122565.2 of Emydura macquarii macquarii. Classification (NCBI taxonomy): domain Eukaryota; kingdom Metazoa; phylum Chordata; order Testudines; family Chelidae; genus Emydura; species Emydura macquarii. The sequence goes on along the minus strand of NW_027131527.1, from coordinate 15,900,743 downwards.
TAAATCTTTTGGCTATCATGGATTCAGATTTACTTATCATAAATTCCAATTCTGTGTTCAAATTAAATGTGGAAAGAAAGCTCCTTGATGCAGTTTTAATTAGCCTTTTTCTAATTCTGTGTTCAAATAAATGGTTTGGAAACAAAAGTTTCTTTTAATTGGCATAAAAACAGGGTGAGGGTCAATCTACATTCTACAAAGACAAAAAATACCACATTTAACGTATTTGTTGTTTAAACCTTGTTATGATGGTGTAAGTATTCTGAACACACTGCAGTAGTCAACTTAATAAAATAAAAAAGGAGCTAAGTTGTCCTGAAGCATTGTTGACAATTAACAAAAATATCCAGTTATATATTCATATCACCAAGAAATCTTGAACATGACAAAAGCATATATGCATGTGACTGAAACTGCTGTAATATATAGTGCAAAGTGGTGATCCTAAATGTTTCTGTAAGCATTGCATTCTGGAATTCAGACGCAGATATTAAATCTCGAGTGGCGAAAGTCATTTGGCCTTAACACAAACCAAGATGAGATATAACTGCCCTTTTAAGTCTGTAGGCAATGTTCAGATAAGACTGGCATGTCAGAATCTATAACTAAAAATCCATCACTACTGAACCTGTTCCTGCTGTTTTCTTATCCAGTGAAATCCAACCAGTGACCACCTCATTAGTGACCTAATACTAATGCAGTCCTTAATTGTGGAACTGAAGAGATTTTACACAGTTTCAAGCAAACTCAGTAATATATTTATTCTTCTTCCCTTTTTATTTATTTTTTCTCACCATCTATTTATTTTTATTATTATTCACTAAGACTCAATCCTACAAAGTGGGGACAGGCTTTAGGACTTAGTTTGAAAAGGCAAATAAATGTAAAGAGTAAGTGATTCTCTAAGCACTGTGAGGAAAAAACAACATGGAATACTCAATGTGTGTTATACCACCACCATTAGGAGAGAAATACATAGTCCCTTTATTCCAGATATAGTCAACCAATAACAAAGCACGCACTCCGAACAATCACAGTAGTAAAGCAGCCTAATGTTACTATCTAGATAATCATCCAGTTAATTTTCAAGGTAGATTTGTTAGGGGTTGGTGTTTTTATATCCCTACTGAAGGCAAATGTGATTTGAATTTAGCCCATATTTTGCCCAGCTATGAGTATTTAATTATATCCAATACTAATGCTATGTTGGTTTTCCCTGGTCTCATCATGGGTGTCTTTTCTGGGATGGGCTTCCTAGACAATGTCATATTTTAGATATAGATACAGTATACATAATTATATCATTACTATTATGGTAATTTTTAAACAAAAAACGTTTTTCAACTTGGCAAAACACATTTTTCTTCAACCTTGTTCTCAGAAAAGGTTAAAAATGTTTGCTGAAACTTCCAAAGAAAAAAGTTTCCATGGAAACTTCAGCCGAAATGGTTAAAGTTATGGTTAGATTTCTGCACAGCTGAAAAATGGGTCTTGTAACGGAAAGCAATAGACAACTTTAAGAGCAGGTGTCACTGCTCCTTCTATCTATAATCCAGCAATATTATATGATTTACAATTTAAAATATAGGATTTGTCATGAAGACCCATATTCTGTGGTATGTTGTGTGCCTATCAGTGAACACAAAGGTACCTTGAAAATTGGCTTTTCAGCTGTGTCATGCATTGTCTAAAAGCAAAATGAAATAATTTGACATTTTCTTCATTTCTTAGATCCAGGTCACATTTCACAAAACACTGTAGGGTGTATTGGATAGTAAGTACATGAAGATGCGGGGCTCTCTGTACTTGAAGACAATGGCAACAGCCTCAAGAAATAGAGCAAATATTTATTGTATAATGATAGTAATAAGAAAGATATATGTTCCTGCTAGGCAGTTTATCACACAATACTTCATCCCCTTCTCTCACTTCATGTAAATAATTTATATTGAGCTGTGTTCCCCCCACCCCCCAGTTATGAAACAACAAAACTAAACCTTTCCAATGTATTGATAATACAATTATACTCTGACTTGTTGGTAAATACCACTCATATTAGATCTGTCAGACATGAAAATCCTACATACAGATGTCTGATGCATTTATGGACCCAAAGTCCTTCAGAGTCTCACAGAATCTCATATCTTCAAGTACCAGATTTTGCATTTGCATCTCTGACATAGCTGCAAAAGGTACAAGATGTCATGTAGCCAGACATCTCCCTATTGATTACATATCAGAGAGAGCTCACATGCATTGTTTATTCTTGCAAGTACATGGAACATATTGAATCCATGAAGTGTGCTTCTGATGCACTTGTGTAAAATAAGAGTATGCAACGAGCTGGTGCACAGGGCATAGACCATCTTCCATCAAGCTATTCTGAATACATGGATCGAAGCACTAGGGGAAAATTAAGTATTCAGACCTTGTGTTTAATAGCTTTAGTATTGCTATGTCTACACATATGGAGACCTACTCAATTTACCTGGAAATAGACGCTACAAATCCACCTCCACCAAAAAGAGTAATGCTGCATTGATGGGAGGCCATTTCCCATTGACACAGCAAACTGAAGACACCACGGTAAGAAGTTAGGAAGTTGATGGGAGATACGCAAGCTACATAAAGTGGCTTGCATATCTCCTGTCGATTGGTGCCAAGTTTGGCGGCAAGTGTAGACAGTCTCAGTTTCCCAGACCTGAAGAAGAGCTCTGTAAGCTTGAAAGCTTGTCTCTCTCACCAACAGAAGTTGATCCAATGAAAGATACTAACACCCCACCTTGTCTCTCCAATATCCTGGCACCAACACAGCTACAATACCACTGCATACAAGCATACAGAAGTCAGCCATTCTTACTCCTTTCCTACTTTGTGATTTGAACTTATATAAAGGAAAGGCTATCAAACAAATCTTTGTTTAAGTTGTTTTATATTAGATTATAATTGGTGTTAAATGCTTGATAATAAAGAAATATTTTAAAATATTTCAGGACATGGCTTTAGGTAATACAAAGCCTAGCTAACAGATTTCTGTTACCTCTAGAAGCCAGTGTATCAGGACAATAAGGAAAGAAGAAAGAATATTTATGCATGTACTACATTGTTGCTAAAGCTGTGCCAGCATACCCTCATAGCATAAATGCAGCCTACATCTATAGAAGAAGTTTTTTTGATAGTGTAAGAACATTGCTTTCATCAACCCAGATACCATCATTCAGAGGTAATCTTCTGTTGCCATAGCTGTGTCTACCCCAGGATTAGGTCAGCATATCTACGTAGGTCAGGGATGTCAATTTTTCACACCACTGACTGATGTAGCTATGTCAGCGTAAATTTTAACTGTAGACTAGGCCTAATAATTTTAATCAACTTCAAAATCTTTGTATTTTTGTGGCTATTCCTCATTTTTTGAAAGCCTCTCTCTTTGCACAATTTGCTAAGGCAGACAGTATTAGGGGAGTGGGGCAGATCTACAATTTCCTTGCTTTGTTCCAGATAGCAATTCAAAATATGTATGCATTAGTAAGTTAACATAGATGTATTCAATATCATGCATAGCCAACTTACCATTAAAACATTTTGATCCAATTAGGTGCCTAATTCCCATTGAATTTAATGGTAGTTTGGCACCTAAATTCCTTTCAGGATCTGGACCTGTGTGTATGCAAATTTGTAATTGCTTCAATGAGTAAGATTAAACTTGGAAAATTTGGCACACCCATCCTGGGGCCGGTTTTGTTCAATATCTTCATTAAGGATCTGGAGGATGGGGTAGATTGCACCCTCAACAAGTTTGCAGATGACACTAAGCTAGGGGGAGTGGTAGATATGCTGAAGGGCAGGGATAGGATACAGAGTGACCTAGACAAATTGGAGGATTGGGCCAAAAGAAATCTGATGAGGTTCAACAAGGATAAGTGCAGAGTCCTCCGCTTAGCACAGAAGAATGCCATGCACTGCTACCGAGTGGGGACTGGTTAGGCAGCAGCTTTGTAGAAAAAGACATGGGGGTTACAGTGGATAAGAATCTGGATATGAGTCAGCAGTGTGCCCTGTTTGCCAAGAAGGCTAATGGCATATTGGGCTGCATTAGTAGGAGCATTGCCAGCAGATCAAGGAAAGTGATTGTTCCCCTCTATTCAGCACTAGTGAGGCCGCATTTGGAGTATTGTGTCCAGTTCCCCCCCCTCCCCCACTACAAAAAGGATGTGGACAAGTTGGAGAGAGTCCAATGGAGGGCAACAAAAATGATGAGGAGGCTGGAGCACAAGACTTATGAGGAGAGGCTGAGGGAACTAGGTTTGTTTAGTCTGCAAAAGAGAAGAATGAGGGGGATTTGATAGCAGCCTTTAACTACCTGAAAGGGGATTCCAGGGAGGATGGAGCTAGGCTGTTCTCAGTGGTAGCAGATGTCAGAACAAGCGACAATGGTCTCAAGTTGCAGTGGGGGAGGTCTAGGTTGGATATTAGGAAAAGGTTTTTCATTAGGAGGGTGGTGAAGCACTGGAATGGGTTACCTATGGAGGTGGTGGAATCTCCATCCTTAGAGGTTTTTAAGCTGTGGCTTGACAAAGCCCTGGCTGGGATGATTTAGCTGAGGTTAGTCCTGCTTTGAGCAGGGGGTTGGACTAGATGACCTCCTGAGGTCCCTTCCAACTTTAATCTTCTATGATTCTATGATTTATTTAAGATTTTTATTTTGTAGCACCCAGACAATCCAATCAGAGGGACTATTCTGGCGAGTGACCATGGGAGGGGCCTGAGCAGGGAAGGTGAAGACCAAGTGGGGAAAGGGATGGGTGTGGAAGAGAGGAGGGTGGTGGCAGAGCAGGAGTGGACTCTGGGCAGGGACAACAGGAAAAGAGGCAGGGCGGGACAGGGAACTAGCCTTTCCAAAGAGAAGCTCTCACCCCACTGTCAATAGCCCGGGCCCCTTTAAAAAACAGAAAACACCAGCCCCCTGGGCAATTGTCCCCTTCTCCTCCCTCCCCTGCCCCCATCAGCAAGCCTGGAGAGGTAATATCTTATTTGATCACCTTCTGTTGGTGAAAGACCTTTTATGGGCAGTTTTGTGAGCATTCTTGGAAACTTGACTATTTCACAGTCTGTAAAACTTTTTGGCAGAGATCTGAAAAGGTCTTATACATCAACTCTTAAAAGTCTACAGATTGCACCAGTGTCAATACACACATGCTGTGAACATCAGACAGTCTAGTTATAGACCTAGCACAAAATAGTCCATCCAATACAACTTTCTACCATAGAATGCACTATAAGTGAGTAGCTGCAGAACACACTACAGCATGTAATAAAGACTTCTACCTTTATTAACACAGCCATTCAGCCTTCACATTTGTGCTTTTGTGTTGCCAGATGTGGCCATCTAAACAAAATAGAGCTGGGCAGAAGAAAGAAGCCGTATTTCCACATATCTACAGCTATTAAGGCAAAAACACTCTACTTTCAAAGGAAAGGACTGAAAGATGTCAGAAATATTTATTCTCCTTAACAAGGACATTGGAAGTTGCCACTTTGGTCTTATACACATCTTGAATTCTTGAGCACTGTGCAAACAACTTTCACAGCATACTTCACAGAACAAGGATGAGACACTTCCAAAAGAGGAGAGTGGAAATGTATTATTTGTTGGAATTAGACTAGACAGGGAAGGAATGAGACTTTTACAATTGTCTAGGGATGAAAATAGGAAAATTAGTTTTCTACAGGTCTCTTTACCATGGCTGTAATTCCAAATAATGAAGGCTTATTTTCCATTGCTGGCTGTGCATCACAGGAAGTCATGCCATTTGCAATGACATGTCTTTGTGACTGAACGCAACTTCTGAGCATAAAATGCACTTAAAACAAACTATGTGAACAGAAAGAAGGTGGAAAATGATGGCTGAGTTGCAGTCTGAGGGACTCAACCATGACCTGACTTGTTGCTTAGCCGGTACCAGACAGAAATTGCATTAGCATTTTAAATGAATCTCATTTTACTTACTCCAGATAAATACTTGTAGACAATACAAGATCAAGCAAATACTGGTATTAACTTTACTAAAGTTTTCACTTCAAAAACTATCAATATTTCTTGAGTTTCAGCTTTTGCTAATCATAATGAAAATGAACAGGTTTAATCAACCTAAAATCAATAATCAGTAAAAACAGAATACTCCTCCCTCTCTCGTCCTTCACAGACTGAATTATGCAGCTAGTAAAGTAGCAGTCACAATATGGTCTTATGTTAAATGTTTAATAAAATGAGATAATAGAGAAACTTTAAGAACACAGATTTTGTTACATGCATACCAGTTTCAAATTTTAGCAGGGGAAGAGACTGTCTCTTGACTATACAACTGATATTCAAAACAAAAAGATTGATGTACCAAAGGCAATAACATTTTCCAAAAAAGTGACTTTGGTGCCTACATCCCATTTTCAAAAGGGACTTTGGCACTTTAGATTCCTAAGTCTCACTGAAAGTCTATGGGACTTAAAAGTATAAGTGCCTAAGTGGTTTTTTAAAAGATTACTCAATTTCTTATTGTATGCCTCCTGTCTGTCCTATCTCAGCCTACTTGTTCTCTGACCCCTGCTCCACAGCCTCTCCACGCTAAGGAATTTTTTTTTTAAAAACCTCTAACACTGAATAGGTGAGATCACAAGAGCTGCGAGTCTAGCCAGAGATGGGGTACCCGCAATGGTGGTCTAGAAAGCTGGAGTTGAGACAAAATTAAAGGCCAAATTGCAAGTCATCAATCGTAACCAACAGTTCTGCAGTTTTCACTGCATTTACATCAAGAAGCTCTGTAGTACAACTTTGAATATGAATCATGTGATGAACAAAATTTACAATTTTAGCAACCCACATCCAAGCTAGAGGTCACAACCTCCAGCACTTCAGAAGGCAAGAATGTGACAGTCATTGTGGACTGCTCTATCACGCGTATGTTGCGACGGTAAATCAGGTAGCTGTGTAGAATTTATGGATAAGAAAGGTAAAGCTGTCACTGAATTAATTACAGGACAACTAATAGCTTCGAGACCTTGCTTTCATAATGGATATTACAGAGCACACAACTCATGCAACACAAGAATACGGGGGCACAACCAAATAGTGACAGCATACTCGGACTACATTCATGGCTTTGAAATTAAGCTTCAGTTGTGGAAGAAACAACTTTCTGAACATAAATTGGCACATTTTTCCACCTTGAAATCACTATGTGACACTATTGGGATTTAATGACATCACAGAAAAGTATATGGGCAAAATTGCTGATCTGAGAAAGGAATTTTGAGAACATGAAATAGTTTGCAATTTTCAGCACACCATTTTATTCCAGTGTGCATGATGTACCAGAGGAGCTTCAAATGGAACTTACTGAACTGCAGAGCAACACTCTTAAAGGGCAAATTTTCCAATATTGGTGTTCAAGTTTTATCAGTATCCGGAATCAAATAATCGTAGACTGAAGTTCTTTGCATCGAGAATTTTCTCATTTGATACCTATGTGAACAAGTATTCTGTATCAACACATCTAAACTATGTCCTCAACTACATGACACACCCCAACATGATACTCATGATCACTTGAGTCCAGCCATTTGCTCCAAAATGTTGATACACAGGTTCAAGCTAAGAGATTCCAGGAGTCAGGGAGTCAGTAGCAGTCACTAAAATCAACATTCTTGTGACAGCAATTTGGATAGCATAGTCATGAATTCTATAATTTATAAACTAGCATTGAGAACCATAACTAAAGTCAAATCACCATTGTGTGGACCCTGGTTAACCACAACTATTTTCCAAAGGGCTGATAACACCTTCCAATATTTGAATGAAGCCTGGGTCCTAGACTGTTATAATCTGCAGAACAATCTTCTAGAATGTGCCAGGTCCTGATGTTTAAAATTAGTCACCTGGTACAATTTACAAGCTACCCTAACTCACTGGACAGCTAACACCTACTTGTTGCACGCATTAGATTCCTTTCCAAGTCTCCAGGAACTTCTCTGGTGGATTTTGTCATTTCCTGTGGAGCTAACCTGCACTCCCTGGTCAATGGGCTGCTGCCACCTCCCCCTTGTGCAGTTATTCAGCTTCATAGTTCAGCAAGGTTCTCCAGCAGAGCTTGCCAGCTATTTTCCCCAAAAGTCATGGTCTTTGGATTAAAGAGCACCATTGTAAAATCCACAAATTAAGCAGCTTTCTGGACTTAAAACTACCACTACTCCTTGCTCCAAAGCCTCTCGGGATAAGTGTATGCTGCAAAGAAAAAACTTGTGGGACCAAGTCTCAGAGCCCAGGTCACAAGGCTCAGGCTGTGAGACTAAAATAGCAGCCTGGCGCCTCTCACCAGGTTTTACAGCCCAGACTCCAGCCTGAGGGGGAATATCTACACTGCCATTTTTAGCCCTGCAGGCTGAGCCCCGCAAGTCTGAGTCAATTGACCTGTGCTCTGCGCCTCGGTAACACAGATTTTTCTTTGCCATGTAGACACACTAAAATGTATAATCCAGTTTCAAACCTCAATGTGTACATTCCTGGGACCAAATATGCACACAATTAATCTGCACAGCACTCCTCTTCTAGAGCAAATCCTCTACCCAGTGTACAGTCCAAGTAGCCAAGATGTATCAATCATGACCCACTCCAGCAGTTACTTTGGCCCAACAGCTTTAACCCTTCATGGACACTTATGTAGCAGCACCTGCTGCCCTCCACACAAAATAGTGCACACATTTTATATTACACACACGATTGTGTGAGACACAGACAAGGTTAAAAAACCTAAATGGTGTTGAGAGACTCAATGGCCTCTGTATCAGCAGCATTCTGCTTGACAAGATCTCCAGGGAGGCCAACATAAAAAGAGCAGCTATACAGCATGCATGCATGCAGCATCCACCACAGCTCCACAGGGCAGTCCTGGATGCCCTAGGCATGGTTGGTCTTGGTGCAGCAAACCACACCACACCTGTGGTGACACTGGCAGGCCAGATGCCAGCTCTTGTCTAGGCTGCAGGTATTAGCCAAGAATTGACAGATTTACAGCTGGAGACCAGATCAGTATACCTGTACATTAGTTTTGCTCAAAACAGGTATTAGTCTTATAAGAATGTATTTAGACTATGAAATCCTTGTAAGTTGCTGCATGCATTAAACTCACTTATAATGTCAATATTCCATGCTATAAGAGAATATGTAAGTTTTGCTTTATAACTTTGAAAATGTTGGCTTTCAACTTGTGAGCACAGGCACAATAATTGTCCCCTGCCTATCCAGAAGGACTATCAAAATCAGCTGGGCCATCAAGGAACATTGCAATACAAACGATTTGTTAATGGCCCTATCATCTTGGAAATGCTATGAGCAAGGAAGCTTGTCCTGTCATCTTGGAAACTGAATGAAGGAAATAAAAGTCACAAGAAAATCTGTGTACATATTTGATTGCTTTAACCTGTAAATAACATTTTTTTCCTACTTAATAAATTATTATTATGGGATTGGCTAGTCATTGTCTTTGGTATAAGAATCTAGGGTACCAACTGATTAGGGATAACTGAACTGGAAGCAACCTGATTGTGGTGTGATTTTTGGTGTAAGTGATCCTTTATCACTAATCCATTCTCCAGTCTGTCCACCCGAACAAAGTGGAAGGGGACTGTCTGTACTCCATGGTAAGCCTGTTATATTGATCCAGGAGTTTGCATGTTACTGCCTTGCTGAAATCTAAATATAAACATCACCCATTTGGGGTTCTGAGGTAGGCACTTGCAGTCATGAGTCACACCAGACAGTGTAGCAACTGGAGTCTGTCAAGCTGAATGTAGATGAAGAAAAGAAAAGGTGAAATAGGGGAGAATTGGAGGTGGTGGAGGAAAATGAGGAAACGTCTGTTGTATTCCTTATTGTAATAAGGATCAAGTATCTTAGGAACCTGAAGTCATAACTGTGTTTATCTAAAGAACAATGAACGCAGTCATAGTAGCATGACATATATATGAATTTACTAACCATTTTGAACTGAAAAGCTGCTTTCCTGTCATATCAAGAGTTTAGTTATAGCAAGTTGTCAGCACTTGCATCTTAAACTAGGATACATAAAGACAATATTTTTGCAGATTAACTAAGCTATAGAATAAACGCTGCATATGAAATGTGCTCTGCAGAGACAGATTTGATGAGTGCTTTGACTGTTTTAATCTAGATGATCCCTATTCAGAAAACATCTGTTTTCCATAACTACAACTAGTCAGCTTAAAAATTGCTCAGTTTTAAGTGTTTTTACTTACTGTTTGCTCCCATGGTATATCCAGACTTACTATGTTAACTATTTTAGGGTTTTATACTGCTGTGCATCAGAATATCAGTGCACACATTTAATAGTTTACCACAGTAAAATGGCTTTATGAATATATACAATTGTTATTGTCATTGGGGGTCGGTGATCCCTCAGAGTTTGAGGATGATGGTCTTCCAATAAAATAGTCGGTTATCAATGGTGGATCTGCAGCTGAGTAGTGAGGTTTAGCTGTGATCCACAGACTGTCATCGTTTCCCAATGGAAGGGGAGGACCTGGATTGTTCAGTCGGGCAGTGGCACATTCTTTCCTTCTTTTCCATTTCTCTGTTGTATCTAAGAATACTAGCATCGTTGTCACAAAGTCCTTTTCCATTTTGGTCAATTGAGGGCTTGGGTTTCCCAGGAGTTTATGTCAATACTGCACTTCATTTTGGCTTTGAGGGTGTCTTTGAAGCCCTTTTTTGCCCATCACTTAACCTTTGATCATGGCTCAGTTGTGAGAACATGACCTGCTTCAGGAATCAACTTTGTGGCATTTGAAAAACATAACCAGCGCAACAGAGTTGGTGGCGGATGATCATAGGTTCAGTGCTGGAGGTTTTGGCTTGGGACAGAACACTAATGTTGGTGTGCGTTAGTCATCCCTCTTGATTCAGAAGATCTTTTGGAGGCACCTTTGATAGTAACTTTCAAGAACCTTAAGGTGTCTACTGTACATGACCCAGGTATCGGCACCATACAAGAAACCATCAGCAATGGCCTGGTACATAAGAAGCTTAGCTTGATTCTGCATCAGGACATCACTGGAGTACCAGAACCTCGGCAGAAGTGGGGGTAGGAGGGCACGAGGCCCCACCACCTGATGCTTCACCCTTCCATTGCCCCGCCCCCACTCCTCTTCCTTTGAGGTCCTGCCCCCTCCATGGACCCACCCCTGCTCTTCCTTTTCCTTCGAGGCCCTGTCCCAGCTGGAAGCTGGAGCCGGACCAATGTAAGAGCCACCCAGAAAACCCGGGCCATTGTGGGGACCCCAGACCCTCCACCTTCCCTGGGCAGGGGGCCATGGTGCCCAAAAGCAGCCCCCAGCCTGTGTCCCCACCCCTTAGGGTGCATTACCCAGTGCAGGTAGAGGGTCCAGGGTTCCCCACAGTGGCCTGGCTCTGGCTTCCAGAGTGGCTAGGGGGCAGGGCCGGGGGAGGGGAGAAGAGGAGGAGCAGGGGTGGGGGGCCACTGAGAGGTCTAAATCACTTATGGAGAATCTAGCACTGGCAGCAGCACTAGCCTTTCTGGCCTTTTAAAAATAATGTATGGGTATTATGGTTTGAGTTAAACCAATAAAAGCATGGGGGGGAAATCATAGTAAATTATTCTTCAGCTAATAAAACCTAGATCAAAACACCAAATATCTGATTTTCAGGTTTTGTAAAGTTTGTTTCCCCCCGTATTTGAGTTTTATATACAAACAAACTTTTGTTTATACAAAAACCCCTGTTATTCTAAGTTTTTTGATGTCCTGTGACATTTTAACACATGAGTTTACCTTCAGACTTATTAGAACCTACAGTCATTTGATTTATGGGGAAGGTTCAGTCCCACTATGCTAACTTGAAGCACTGTCTTGACTGCAGAGGGCACCATTATAACTTTTGAAACTAAGAACAGCAACATCAACTTAGCTAAAATCCATAACCTCAACATCCGACCTCAGAACACCATCCTTACCACCATGGGAGTCACCTCCCTATACATCAATATCCCTCACAACGTCAACATCACTGCCTAACTCAAATATCTACAAGAAAATGGACAATATTCGGATAGCCACCCCATACATATTGCTAAATATCCATTTTATCCTCACCCATAATAATTTTACATTCAGCAACAAACACTTAGTCCAAACCATGGGTACTCGGAGGGCTCCCCAATATGCCAGCCTCTTCATGGGCCACCTTGAGGAAGAATTTCCGGACAAATGTGCCATGAAACCAGAGACATAAATGACAATTCATACTCCTTCAGATTTCCACCACAACTTCAACCACCATCCATCCAGATGTCTCTAACACTCCAAAACCAGCATCAACTTCCTGGACACCACAATCAGTTTCAACAATGGAAGCCTACTGACACCTATATATAAGATACCCCCCAATCACACACCTACATTCACAGATCCAGTAACCACCCCAAACGCCAAGAAATCTATGATCCACAGCCAGGCACTCACATACCACAGAATATGCTCCAAGAAAAAAGTCCAAGATACACACCTTAACACACTTGAAACTGCCTTCACCAAACAAGGACACTGCACCAGAAAAGTAGATCACATTATGGAACAGGTTACTCAAATGTCTTCTTCAATCGTGCTTCAAAACTGCTTCAATTCAAGAAAAAAAAAAAAACTTCCAACTGTACAGCCCTATTTGTCACCTACCATTCCACATTAGAACTTATACAAGGTCTTATTAAACAATTTCAACCTATATTCAATGGGCACCATATACTGAAAATCTTTCCTGAACCCCCCTCTTCTGGCCTTCCAACAACCCCTGCAACCTCATCATGAGAAGCAAGCTCTCCACAAACTAGGACACACCAACTCAAGGCAGCACCAGACCCTGTGAGAACAACCATGCCCCCTCCACAATACACCTTAAGATCCTACACATGCCTTTCACAACATGTGGTGTACTTCATACAGTGTACTATATGCCTCAACAACTATGTGGGTGAACCCAGACAATCACTACACTCTCAAATTAACTCACACAGAAAAATGATGCAATAAACACACTATATCACCCATGGGCAAACACTTTTCACAAAGTCATCACTCCATACCTGACCCCTCAGTCCCTGTCTTCAAAGGAAACCTCCACAACACCTTCAGAGGACAAGCCTGAGTGCTTAAACTCATAAATTTGATAGACACTAAGAATCACGGTATTAAAGACACTGGATTTATGGCTCATTACAACTATCTGTAACCCATTAACCCCCCTTTTTTGTGCTATGACTGCAGAGGAGTTAGTGGGCCATTTCAACTTGAATGGTCCCTTAGAATGTGTGTTAACTGCCTAAGCTAAACCATCTGTTCTGCCTTGTATTTAGCTGAGACACTCTGTGGGCAAGTCTACACTTAAAATGCTGCATTGACGCAGCTGTACCAATGCAACTGGCTCTTGTAGCACTTTAATGGAGGAGCTCTCCCATCAGCTTAGTTTATCCACCTACTCATGAGGCAGTAGCTATGTCCATGGGAAAAGCTCTCCCACTGCTATATCACTGTCTAAATGGGGGGTTAGGGATGTGGATTTTTCACACCCGAGTGATGTCGTTATACCGATATAGGTCTGTATTGTAGACCAGACCTGAGTAGCTTTTCCAGACCTGAAGGAGAGCTCTGTTGGTGTGTATACAATGCAGTTAAAAGCCCCATGGCTGACCCATGTCAGCTGACTCAAAGTAAGGGCTCAAACTGGGGTCCATGCCCCAAGTCTTTAGAATCCAGATTCCAGCCCAAGCGTGAATATCTACCCTGCAATTAAATAGCCCATTAGCCCCAGCCAGAGGAACCAGAGTCAACTGAAATAGACCAGCCAGGGTGGTTTCATTGCAGTGTAAACAAATGCCATATGGCTCAAAAGCTTGTCTTGTTCACTCACAGAAGTTGGTCGCTTATCCTGTCACCCACCTCATCTCTCATATCTTGGTACCGACACTACAAACAACATAGCAGATACTTTTGAGACTATTTAGGTTGTTCCAGAAGTTTGTTGCTCACCTGCCACTTTATTCATCTTATTTTACAAGTTTAGCCACCCTGCCTGCCTGTGAATCCCAGCTACTGCTGCTCATTTAAATGAAAAATTATTTTTGTTCAACTTTTTTTTTTTTTTTTAATTCTTTTATTCTGGTTGTGCTCCTTTTCTAAGATTTCTGTAGAACATCCAAAATAATGGCCCATTTCTGTCAAAAAGGCACCGTAAAGAAATAAATATTTCTGTTTGCAATATTTTAATTGAAGATACAGAGGGGAAATAGTTCAGTTCCACCCCCTGAAGGGATACAGATGCCTTCAATTTTTTAGTCAAACATACAAAAATCATTCAGTTATAAAAACAGAAGTATTCATCCCATGTCTCCATAAAGAGAAGGGAATAAAACCTCCACAGTTCTGGGGTTCACTTTCCACTTGCTTCTGTCACAGCTCCCAGGCTACTGAGAGGCATCTCCTTCTGTACAGACATTGAAAAATCCTTAGTGCTTCCCCATCTGCCCAAGTAGAGATCTCTATGGTACAACTTGTGTTGAGTAGTCCTATTGTGTTGATGGGGCATATGGCTCTCACTCCCCTAATCCCTTTTGTAGGTTTTCAGATTCCCTACCCAGAAAGGGGCAGAGGGTAATAGTACCAGTTGCCTCACCAGGTCTTGTCGGGGATTGCCATACCTATCTTACCCGGCCATTATACCAGGGTCGTTGTCTCCTTGTAGGCACAGGGGGAGCCAGTCAATGGTTTTTCTGAGGGCAGGTCCCCTGACAGTTCGCAGGAGTCTACTTCAAGAAATGTAGATCCATTATCTGCTTTCTCACTCCTAGAGCTGCCCAGCATTTACTGTAAACATCCTGCTTTTAAGCCCCTATTCCATGCTTAACATGACTGACCAGGGTGAAACCAGCCATTTCCACAGCAAGTTTTTAGCCCCTTTATCACCATGCAGGGTTTATATGTCCCATCACAGCTTTCTGAACTGAAGGAGGCACATACTAAAAAGGGTGGGTACCTTAATCCATGCAGGACAGCAAGTTTGCCTTCCTGTTAACCATCCTGAAGACAAGTGATACGGGGAATAGGGCTAGTTGCACACCTAAGACCAGCAGCCACTTACCTCTAAAGTCTTCAGAGGCCCCAGAAACTACTCATGGCTCTTAGAGAAAACAGAGCAGATTTCTTGGGAAAAAAGACTGTTGATTTATTATTCCATGTTGAAACTATGTGAAGCTAGGTGGAGTTTAATTCTATAGATCCTACATGTCATCATCAGCAGTTTGTCTTTAGTGTTTTCAAGTTGTCAATTAACACCCATGATCTAAACCAATAAAGATTAGCCATATCCCAGGAACGCAAACCACTAACTTCTGTGCATAGAGTAAAACACCAGAACTTTTTCCAACATCTCACACTTTCTACAAAGGTTCTATAACATTTATCTTGCTGCTGTGTCCAATAGAAATGTGAATAAATATCCTCAGAATTAGACTTACCTAAAAATTATTCAAAAACTGGCAAGCAAGAGCCATGTGCAGATTTTCAGGGAAGGTGGCTTAGTTTGACTTTAATACTCAAAACATATCTACTCCTAAATAAATAAATTCTTAAATAAAACCTACTCTTTTTTAAAATGCCATTTTTACAGTTGTAATTCTTTGCATTCAGAAGCACATATTATCAAGGATCTCAGAATAATTCACAGTTCTTATCTTCATCATTATATAAAGATATGCATGTTGCGTTACAAATAGCCAATATATCATGTAAAATGCTAGGGCCTGGCCCAACGTAAAAAAACATTTTAACATCCCTTTCACACCATATGGCTAAATGGAGGCACAAAGGCTTACACGACTTCCCCAGGGTGAGAGAGAGGCAGGCAGAACATAGAACCTGACAACCAGTCCCCTCTTCTAGCCAGTAGAAGATCTCTCAGGATTATATGGATGACACTAACAAGAGCTATTGTAGGAATATCTCCAGGGGCTGCAACTGAGTAACATCACACAAAAAATGCCATGCCATATGGGCAGAAAAACTAATTTATAAATCATGATTTTGTAAAATAATTATGTCAGCTATCTTGTTGCACATTGTTATTCCTTTACTCCCCGACATTCCTCAAAATAATTATGAAATGTTCTTCAGTTTTTATCTGATCTGTTTAAGTAAAGCAAAGCAGATTACTCCAAAGACCCAGGTTATTTATCATCAGTATTTTAAAGTCTGATCACTTATTTGCATTAACTTAATGAAAATGTAAAAACAAACAAACAAAACAAAAACCCACACTTAACAAGAACTGTATTAAAAGCTTTCCTTAAAGATACCAAACAAAACCAGAAATGGTTACAGATTCAATACATCAGGCTTTCTTCTAAATGCATTCCCAAAAATAGCAACGTTAACCTTCTTTCAATACATCTCCTCTTCTGAGCCTTTACAAAATATTAACTGTCTTATGTTGAGAAAAGGATTTTTTTTATCTTCTGAAAGGTAAGAAAATAGGTCCAAAATTAGTTATACTCTGTTGCTAAACCTACCATAAATTCTGCAGATGTAGGTTATTTATTTTATGGTCTTATTTCCCCCTCCTTCCCCCCCATTTAAAGAGAGCAGGGTTGAGGAGAAACTTCGGGAAACACACAGGAGATGTTCTTCAGGAAAGGGAATGCACTTGGTTTCCCCAAGGTTGAGGGTAGCAAAGTCTAGCTTTATTTGCACCATCAGTACCAAATGATTGGCTATGATATGCCTCCTGGACCAGCATTATCCTCCTATAAAAGATGAGATCCCTGGATACATGCCAGGAAGCAGGGAAGGTAATGACATAGAATGCTACTGTGCATAAGAAAGTCAATGCTTTACATAAAAGGAAAGGTTTAAATGGCTGGAATTGGTAATATGTGGAATAATTAAGTATTTATATTAGGAGCTCAATTTAATTCCATTTATAACGAGAGATATGCAAGGGCAAATCCTCCCATTCAGCAAATAAAAACAGAATAGGAACATTTGAAACCAAGTGATCTCAGACATAGCAGCTTTCCTTACAAGCACTAATTCAGCTTCAGGATTCCCAACACCCAAGCACATCTCTGCTACAGTTCCTAGACGAATTTCAACTGCATATGAAATGTCCCTGGCTCTCTAGGGAACGTCACCATCAGTCAGGGTCCCAAAACAGAGCAACATCATCTCAGACATGGATGCAGACAGAGTATACTATTCTCGGAGAACAAAGGATTCTCTCTCTGGTATAAATCCTTCCTGTTAAAAAAAAGCAGTTTCCTAAAGAGGCCCGGAAGTCAATCCCTTCCTTCAGAATTTAGTTTGTAAAACCACTTCAGGGTACTGAAGTTAATTTTCTTCCCCTGACCAGGTAAGGGTATAAACATCCCATCATATAAGATGATAATGGAAACTCTAAATGCAGCCTGAAGTCAAGTTTAGGCAAACAAGCTAAGGGGAAAATGATCTTCATATATATTTAAATATATTTGTCTATATTTTAAAAGTCTGTTCTATAGAATCTGGTCCCCATAGGGGCCTGCTGCCCATATGCATGAGTAAAAGTCTGCAGCATCAGGACTTTATTTTTTTTTTTTTAATAAAGCATTTCAATTTTTTATCTACCAAAAAACAATGGGGATCTGATCACTATATAACAACAACAACACTGAAGAGTAGTACTGAGGCATAACTCCTATTGATCAAGGCTACAGAAGACAGGATTACAGCAAAGATTTACAAAATTTAAAGGAAGCATCTTCATCACAACTGAATTTAGAAAGTTGAGAAAATTGTCACAACTATTAAATCAGAAATGGTAATTCAGCCTTAATTTTATTTACAAAAACCTTTTAAACTGATAGAATGTCTGTTTACCTTGCGAATTCTTGGACTGCTGAGCCAGATAAGATGGGTTCTGTGACAAAACTGGAAGGATTGAGGACATCTATTGAGTGTCAGTGTCAGCTGGATTTGTAGTACCAACTAGATTTAACTAAAGCTTTAAACTGAATTGTTTTACTCTCCTTCTGGGCTCTCTTACTGCTCTCTCATCAGACTCGCCACTCTGCTGTATCCAGCTTCCATGAGTCACAAGAAACAAGGTTATCATAAGACTAATCAAATCCTGGGGACACATCCCTGCTGTGAGTAGGATATGCATTTGTGCACTGAGCAAGCTCAGCTAAGTGACATTTGGATAACTGTGCTTACACTACTACGTACTGATTAAATGAAAGGTGTGGCTGTAGCAGTTGCCAGTAGCTACTACTATGGGTAACGATACAACAAGTTGTCCATTGTACTCTTTTTCCTCTCTCTTTCACTCACACACCACACACACAGAAAGTTTGGGATTGAAATTTCCCTATCTGGTCCCTGTCCAAAGATGAAATTTTAAGCAAAATCCTTTGTAATCACTTGGCATTACGAAAAAATACATTTTCCTAAAAATAAAACTACTTTCTTTTCTGGCATAGGTGTGTACATATGAAAGCAAGAAAATGTGAACCAGTAGCATATCCACCATGTTTCAAAATGACAGATTCGTACATTAAAATCTCACCCTTTTCTTGAGCTCTGGCTTTAATGAGTTACCTCACAGTTATAACACAGCAACTACAGCATTTGTGTAAGCTTAGCTGTTTCCCCCTGAGGTTAGCACAGACTAAACTCAGCTGATTAAAGGCCTAATCCTATATCAGTGTGGGTTAACAAGCTGCACCTGCCACAGTGAGTCAGCAGAACTCATCTCCCTCCAGGGTTCCAACTCCTGCTAACTGGCTTTATCAGTGCACCCAGGCTCTCTGCTAGAGACTAATTTAAGGAAATAATTTAAACAGCTGGACTTTTAAATAAGACTTTTGATTTGTAATAGATTATAATGATTAAAACCGGCTTTGGGAAGTATGAAAAAATGAGGCTGTAAAACAAAGATTTGAAAATACACCAATCAAGAAAGGAGATAAGAATAGAACTAGGGATTTGGGGCTCGCATCCCATTAGACCATCTCAAATACAATATTTAGGCAGTTCCAAGAATAATCATATAAAGTTAATCCCTGCTCAAACTAGGTAGCACCTCAAAATCCATCTCATTCCATTTTTAAGTTATGAATGTTTAAACTATTGACCTGATTTTCTTCAAATTTAGCTGTTTGACAGAGTACATTCAGACTTAAAAGTCAAGCCAAGTCTGAAGAAAATGGTGAAAAATTTTAAGGTAGTTTTGCCCTTTTCATATATTATAAGGGGCCTTAGGGGAGACTCTGAACATATTCCCAATGGGCTACTGCACCAGCTCAGAATAGCCAGAGAGAATAGAGTGCTCCTTCTTGAGCATGTCCCCATTCTGGAGGATGCATAAGGGTGATTCCTGTGGACCTATGCAACCTGGAAAAACTATAAATCCCCACACTGGGAAAATGCCAAAAGTTCAGTTAAGTAGGTTTGAGAGTTATTATTTGTTGAGTAAGCCAACACAAAGGGTCTACAACAACGCCCAAAATTAATGCCTGTATGTTCTGTAGCATAACTTACTGTATGTAAAACTATATGATAAATTCCATTTTGTATTATTATGTATTTCTTGACAAACATTTATAGTGTTATAAAGAGAGAACAGAATTTAAGGTACAACTTTTAAGGGGATAGAACTACAGTTCAGTTTCAGTCTTAGTGATAGATTTTCTGACTTTTGGTATCTCAGCCTTAATGTTGCACAAACACTGGTTTTGAATGGTCTATATATTATAGATTGTTTTCATTCAAGGCTGTTAAGTTCTTTGGGATCCTCCCTGATGTAACAGTCTAGCTAACAATAAGGTAATTTATATAAGTAACATCCAAGAATACGTGTCTCCAGAGGTTTGATTCAGCCTATGAATTAGAGAGGAGCCGGCCTTGAAGTCTGGATTCAGCAGATGATGAGATTTTTGGTCTCTGGGCTTTTGATTAGGGTCCATCTCTTCTGCCTTTTAAATAATATTCATAGATTTCAAGGCCAGAAGGGACCATTGTGATTTATCTAGTCTGACCTCTTGAATAAAACAAGCTATATAACTTCCACAAAATAATACCTAGAGCATATCTTTTAGAAAAATATCCAATCTTGATTTTAAAATTGCCAGTGATGAACAAACCACCATGACTCTGTTCTAGTGGTTAATTACTCTCATTGTCAAACATGTACACTTATTTCCAGTCTGAATTAGTTTAGCTTCAGCTTCCAACCACTGGATTGTGTTATACCTTTCTCTGATAGATTAAAGAGCCCATTATCAGAGTTGTTTTCTATGTAGGCACTTATAGACTGTAATCAAGTCACCCCTTAACCTTCCCTTTATTATTATTATAACAGAAGAACTTCTTGTTCCACAAATTATAACAATGAAATAGTAGGGGAAAATAGACTTCACTTGAAAAAGGGGAAACAGTGATGTGGTATTGCTGCCTCAAAATTTTAAGATGGCTTCATAAGCATGATCCATTGCAGTAAGAAAGCCAAAAAAAACTATTATACAGAAAGAACAATGATAATAATGCAAAGTAGCCAATCACCACTCACTGTGACAGCTTTATTACAGCAACAGACTTCTGTTACAAAAGAAAATTGTAATACACAAGTTATTTTGAGCAAAAAGAGTACTATAGGGCAAGATAAATGTATCAATACTTTTTATTAGCAACAATAATTACATTCAACTGTTATATATACCAACAAGAGGAGACCATGACACATCATAACCTAGAATGACAACTTAATATTTAAATTGAATCACAAAAAGCATGGCAAAATACAGGAAGCTTTTCATGTTTTTTTCCCCAAAACACAACCCCGTCATTGCTAATTTGAGGATAAAATTAAACTCCCTCTCCACAGAATCTCACCGACCTGCTCTGGCTGAGTTACTGAATTCCTCTAATCTTGATTTAAAAAGACTTCAAGTTACAGAGAATCCACCATTTACTCTGCTTCAAACCAGCATGTAATCCATACCCCATACTGTAGAGGAAGGGGGGGGGAACCCCTAGGGTTTCTTCCAATGTAAGATGGGGGGAAAATTCCTTCCCAAACCCAAATATGGCCACCAATTAGACCCTGAGCATGTGGACAAATCAGCGTGTAACCCATGCCCCGTACCTCGGAAAGAACTCTTTGTAGTAACTCAGAGCACTCTAGGTGTCATCTCTGGCTATTGGAAATATTTTCTAATAGCAATCTCAGATGGGCCATACACCATTATAGGCAATCTCATCATACCATCCCCTCCATAAACTTATCAAACTCAGTCTTAAAACAGTTTACATTTTTTGCCCCACCAAAGACAAAGTTGTAAAACCTAGGATCAGATCCAACTGTGATTCTAATCTCATTGAATAATGAACCTGTAGAAGCAGTCTCCAGCATTTGCTATTTGGGTTCTATACTCACCAGTTCCTTGAACTCTCATACAGTGGTCCTTCACCAGATTGGCATCACAGTGTCTGCCATGGGTTGTTTATTATGAATATGGAATCAGCATCATCTCAGCACAACAACCAAGTTCAGGATCGTTCAAGCTGTATCCTCTCCATACTACTGTACAGTTGTGAAACATTGACACTATGTTGCTCAGACTGTGCAAAGCTGGAGGCTTTCCTCACAAAATGCCAACGTCATATATTGGGAATAAAGTGGAATGACTTCATTCATAATGCGACATTTATGGTCTCTCCAGTCTACAGACTGTTAGGGATACTGTCTGCAGCTGGCATCTTATACTTTTTGGACATGTCACCAGAACGCAGCAAGATGTTCTGGCGAATGCTGTTTTCTGGGTGGCTTGTAACATTTGGGATAAAATTCCACCAACTCAGGGGTGAAGGAGGCTCAAGGCAGACCTTCTGCATCAAATCTATTCCAACATTGGACTTTCGGCCCATCAAGCCCTTGTGAATGGATCAAATGGCAAACGATTGCTATGGCCAACCGTCTGACTAGTGTTGAAGAAGAAGATGGTGACTTTCCTGGGAAGGCTGTTCCAGAACTTCTCTCCTCTGATGGTTAGAAACCTTTAACTAATTTCAAGCCTGAACTTACAGATGGCCAGTTTGTATATTCATTTGTTCTTGTGTCAACAGTGGCCCTTATCTTAAATAACTGATATCTTTATAGAGAATAATCATATCTCCACTAATCCTTAGTTTTGTTAGGTTAGATAAGCCACGCTCCTTAAATCTCCTCTCTTAAGGTAGGTCCTCCATTCCTCTGATCATCCGAGTAGCCTTTCTCTGCACCGATTTCAGTTTGAATTAATCTTTCGTAAACATGGGAGACCAGAACTGCACGCAGTATTCCAGATGACATCTCACCAGTGCTTTGTATAATAGTAATAACATTTTCATAGCTCTGCTGGAAATACCTAATCTAATGCAGTGGTTCTCAAACATGGGGATGCACACCTCTGGGGTATGCAGAAGTCTTCCAGGGGTACTCAACTCATCTATATCAGTGTTCCTCAACCCAGGGGTTGAGACCCCCCAGGGGGATCACAGGACGATTTTAGAAGGGTTGCAAGTGCAGAGCCGGCATTCAGGGATGGCAAGCAGAGCAATTGCCCAGAGCCCCATGCCACAGGGAGCCTGCAAAGCTACATTACATGCTTGAGCCCTAGGCAGTGGTCTCGGGCTTCAGACAAGGCTCACAAGTGAAAAACAGGCTCAAATATCACATTGAAATGTACGTACAATATTTATATTCCAATCAATTGATTTTATAATTATACATTATTAATTATTATTATTATTTGGGAAAGTAATTTGTCAGTAATAGTGCACTGTGACACTGGTATTTTTATGTCTGATTTTGTAAGCAAGTAATTTTTAAGTGAGGTGAAATTTGGGATATGCAAGACAAATCAGCCCTGAAAGGGGTACAGTAGTCTGGAAAGGTTGAGAACCACTGGCCTAATGCATCCTAGACTTGCATTAGTCTTTTTCATGGCCACATGACATAGGTGGCTCATAGTCATCCCAAGATCAGGTTGGTCAGGCACAATCATCTTTTGTAAAACTATGTTGTATTTTATCCCAAATACTATTTAACACTATGTCTTTTAAATACTCTTTGTTCCGAAATTTGTTCTAAAACCTTGCATACACTGAGGTCAAACTAACTGGTCTGTAGTTTCCCAGATCATTTTTTTTTCTTTCTTAAATATAGGTACAATATTTGCAATTCTCCAGTCATAGGACATGACCCGCAAGTTTACAGATTCATTAAAAATCCTTGTAATTGGTCTTGCAATTTCATGTGCCAGTTCCTCTAATAGTCTTGAATGGAGATTATCTGGGCCGCAGAATTTGGTCCCATTAAACTGTTTGAGTATGGCTTCCACCTTACATGTGGTAATTTCTACTTTTGTAACCTTGGTTCTCATCCTGTCACTGCACCCAAGATCCTCATTACTCTTATTGAAATCTAAGTCAAAGTATCCATTTTAGTGCTGGGACATATGTAGATTAGCTCTAATCGCTACACCATTCTAATCTCTACACCATTCTGTAGAGCTCACACTTATTCTTTCCTTGTTTTCTTTTATTTTATACGGCTAAAGAACCTTTTATTATTAGTTTTAATTTTCTTTGCAAGATCCAACTCTGCTTGGCTTTTGTCAGTTTTCACTTTTTCCATACACTTGCTGAACTCAAAGAGGTAGCTTTCCTTGCTGATCCATTCCTTGTAGGCTTTCTGTTTTTTCTTAAAATTTGAGACACTTGTTCATCCCAATTACTAAACTTTTCTTTACTTCACAGCATGCTGTTCCAGGGGAATATATGATCCGCAAGTAAAGAATAAAATGAAATCATGTGAATATGTGGTGATGGTAGAGGAAATCACTTTTTACTCTTTTTGGTGTGGTGATCATTTACATTGTCAGCGAAAAGAAGGTTTCACTATGGAATCTGTTTTCCACTCAATATCACTAAACTTGTGCCTTTAGAGGAGGGGTCTGATTCAAAAAGGCAAAATATAATTTCTGCTGCCATCACATACCTTCTCTAGCTGAAAACTCCTCTATACCCAAATAGTTTATTCAGAATCAGAGAGAAGAAGTAGGAATGTCCTATGGCTAGACTGTGGAGACAAGGCAGTCCACAGGCTCTTAGTTAGATGATTGTAGACTGCAGATGTCCTGCTTTTTGTCACGAACATACTGATCTTGTTCATGTTCGGAGTTCTCACATTAGCCGGTGAGACTAATAAAACATTTATTTAAAATATAGGAAGGAGTTGTCTAGGGATGTATAGCTTCAGCGCACTGAAAATGAAGTTTACTGTCTGTGAGAGAAACAAAGACAAAGGTACGACTTTCTGCACAGGGAAATTCTATGAGGAGCAGATCAGACTAGATAATCATGATGGTCCCCTCTGGCCTTCAAGTCTCTGAGTCTATTAACAAGCCTGCCTCAAAACCTGAAGCAGGAGCCAACAGTGCCAACTTAGCATGATGCCATATCAAATTACTGCTGGAAAAAGCTACTGTATGAAAGATCTGAAGGGTAAAGGGTTTAGTGTATGAAAATATTTGAGAAATTAAGGAAAAGCCAAAGATATACATGTGATACCCTGTCACCACACTATAGGGTCTGCTCCATTGCTAAATTAAAATCAGTGGAAAGCCTACCATTGACTTCAGTGGACTTTGGATGAGGCCTGTAGTTTCTACAGGAAAAAATATTGATTGAAATTAATCCTTTGTGTTACCTCACTGACATTAATTTATATCAGGAGAATTTTGCCCACTATAACAAGTTACAGTGAGCCAAATTGTTGGGTATCAATTACTTTCCATTGCCAGTAAATTCCCACACATGCTGCAGCCATCTGTAAATGGTGTGGGCTTCATCTCAGATGGCACAAAGGTAGGAAATGATCATTGCATGCTTACTTTATGTAGTACAGCGATACCTATTCAATTTACAGCTACACAAAGGATCGTAGTCACCCATCATTCCCTGCCCAAGATTTTAGCTCTTTAATCATATTTTCCTTAAAGCCATGCCAAAAACACTGTGAGGAGGGGGTGGGCCATCAAGACATTACAAACAGTGCTTGGTTACCATTTTTATGTTTTTTTCTTAGCAAGAAAAAGGTAAAAAAGGGGGAAAGTAATTTGTCTGTGAAAAATGAGAAAAATATTTCTGTGGTAAACAATTGAAAAAGGCTTCATAGCTATTAAAGACATGAAATGAAAATACATTGAGTTTTTAAATCACAGAATTCAATGAAGTCTGTGTTATATTCTCAGTTTATAGTCCTTTAGGCCCCAATTCTGCAAACATTAATGCATTTGCTTAGCATTACACATGTGAAGAGTCCTATTGAAGTCAATGGGAGCACTCACATTCATAAAGTTAAGCACATGCATAAGTGTTTGCAATATCGGGGCCACAAGAACTTGGGGCCAGAACCTTAGCTGTATTTGGCTTAACTAGCTGTTATGAAGATTCCTTGTGTTGGGGAATCCTTGTGTGATTTTGAGCCACAACTGCAGCTTGTTATGGTTAGAGGGTAGTGTCTCTGCCTCCTTTCTGGTCTCGCTGAAATCAAATACCTAAGGTCTTGAACCTCTTGCCCTTACCTGGTTTGGGGTGGAATCGTGTGATACTTCCACTGTTAGACTGGGACTCAGATGGCTTAAATCTTTCCAACCTCTGGTTGGCTTTTGCAACCAAATCTTCCTCCAGTCTTGGACCAGCACAGCTCACATGAACCAGTGCATGTGTGTCTTTAAAGAAAGAAAGACTATATATGTTGGAAGCATTATCTTTAGATGGAACTGGTTCAGTATTGCCCTTCAAATACAAATCCATGAATGGATGGGTTCACTTACGATTTTTAAATTAAATATTGATTTATTTGTTATATTCCATTAAACACCTTGACTCATGCTATGATGAAAGGACAACTGTTGGCTCTAAGGGTAAAATCCCACCCCACTGGCAGCAAAGACAAAACTGCCATTGATTTCATGGGATCAGGACTTCATAGGCTGAAATCTGCATATTTCCTCACTGGCCAGCTCAGTTACTCAAATTGGGTATTAAAACTGAATTTTAGCTGAAGAGCCCAATCCTGTGAGATGTGGAGCACACACCACTTCTATTGACTTCACTAGGACAAGAAGGTGTTCAGCACATCACAGGAAACATGAAAAACCTAGCGAATGTTTCTTTATTTGAAATGAACCAAAATGCAAAAGTATGCCCTTATTAAGAGATCTTGGGACATGATCCAGCCATCCTCTCCCCTAACTAACTGTAAATAGATTTGGTGGTTGTTTTATTCTCAGTCTACATTATTATTTACCACATTGGGCACCACTACCTAATAAGACAAATGCCTCCACTTTGTACTTATAGAGACTGTTTCAGACCTCATAATGCTATAAAATTAGGGGTAACTCCACTGTAGTCAAGGAAGATAAATCTATGCAAAACTGCTATGTCCCAAGTCTGTGTAAAACTGGTAAGTCCTGAGTTCCATAAAATGGTAATAGCATGGCTGGTTCTATGTCCACAGGTAAGAGCAGTTTATGGACCTAAACTATAAGACTATTGATTTGTGTGAGTAAACTTTTAGGATCAGGCTCCATGTCAAAACAAGTCTTAGGCAGTGCACGACACAGTGTACTTTGTAGTGAGGAGGGAGTCCTTAGGGTGAGTTAGAAAAATTATAAAATGTCATGATCACCTATGTACAATTATTTTATGAATATTTTCCCTTCGATAAACACAACAAAACAAAACAATAGTACCATGTGTGTAAAACCATCAATCTATGCTACTGGTGTAGAAGATTGGTTAATTTTGCTTTTGATATAAGTCTTGATTTAATCATTTTTAAGGATACAGATAAACCATCAGGAAATTTATCATGTTCATCAATTTTCTATTTACCAAGAATATCTCCTTAGTGTAATTTATTTAATTTGAATAGTTGGACCGGGTTTCTAGCAAGTATTTTTTTTAACAAAATAGGAGAGATGGTCACTAAGTCATTGAAACAACAACATGTATCTTTTAATTAAACAGTGTATCAGAAAGTGAAAAGGCTATTATCACTTCGGAAAATTCAAAACATACTCCTGCAGAGCAATGGAGTCTCTGCGTATTAGAGATAACTGCTTCCAAAAAATGGTTTCCAGTTCAAAGTTTCTATGGAAATGCTTATTGATATCCCAGAACTCATACTGCAGAACTGTTTCATGTCCTCAGGTGTAGTGGGCACAGTATTGAGTTCTTAATCACGTCTACAGTGATTCATGTGCTGGTAGCAAATAACTGCAATATGTATCAGTGCAAGGATTTTTGTACGTTCCTGAAACTGGCAAAAATATTTTATCATGAAAATAAACACTTCAGCAGTATCTAGGACTTTTTTCCATTTACAGGCAGCAAAGGGGCTTGTTAGGTGAATCCCTGGTGTGTATTGCAGAAAGAAAAGCATTTGAAAGTAAAGCAGACTTTATTGTAAAAGCTATTGGATAAACTTGCATTCAGTCGAAGTTGCAGCAATTAGTTAGAAAAAGGAATTATACAGAGTAGTTTCTCTGAGGTATAGTGTGTACTGATTAACTACAATAGGATTCATCTGATATGAAACGTCACATGAAAAAGAAAACTGAGTTGTAGACGTATTATCTTCTATGCTACATTGAATAGATGGGGTTAATTGTACTTAATTTGCCATGCTTTATCTTCAGCAATCAACCCTGTGAATGTGTAAGTCCAGCATGATCTTTACTTTGGCTATTTTATGCCACTCTGGCGCATCAAAGCAGCCATTATGTATTTAGCATTTGCATATTTGCCGAGCCAAGTAATAGCATTCTTAGTGGCCAAGTGGAGCTCTTAGAGTCCACCACTGAATTTGGTTGGAGGGTATTTTGCCTCACTGGAGCAGCACAAAGAAGCCTTTAAATGCAGCTTAACCATCAACGGCTGCTTTATGCTGCTAGCGTGAGGCAAAGCAGTTGGGGTTTACCAATGTATCTGGCACTTTTTTTGGAAGCACCGGGGGTGGCAGTGGGGAAAGGAGGCACAGTATGTGTTCAAGTAGTTAATGTAGACAATTGTGTGTCAGCGCTCTTTGGTCTGGTCCCTTCTGCATCTCACCTTCCTTACTGAAAGAGATGGGCAATATTTGTAACCTTCACTTCACATTGTAATCTCCACGTTCGATTAAGATTCCAGTTGGGGGGTGGGATACCTCAGAAAGGGCTAAAAACAGATGGTTACGAGAGGACTAGGCCAGGTCATAAGAGAAAACTGTTATATACATATGGAAAGTATTACTACTATTGTGTTGTATGTGCACTATTCACCCACCCCAGAACTGCCACCATTCAAAACCTAGAATGAAGGACATCTGGGAAGAACAAGAGACACAAATGGTAAGTGCCTTTAAATGTATTGGACTACAAGAGCTTTTTGGAAGGACACAGTAGAAAAAGTGTAAGTTTTTGCCAAGTCTAAGAAGGATGGCTGGCACAAGATCTGTGTGAAATTCACTCTTTATCTTTTGTGGATTTGTGTATGAAATTAATTATTTCATGTAAATTTGCTATAAACACAAATTTTGCTATGAAATTTTGACAATTTCTCATGAGAAAAAGGCATATTTCCACCATTTCAATATAATAAGCCTTATTAGCTCATTAAGATGGACCCATTTTCACTCTAAAAATTCAGGAACCTCAGAAAAAAATTTCCATAAGAATGAACATATTTTTTCAGTTTGTGATAAAAATAAATGAATTTCATTAGGCATATTCTACACAGTTGACATTGGTGCCCACATGTTTCCTGTGTGAATTCAATAAAGTCTTTTTCTTGATGATAAAAGGATCTGCAAAATATAGCCAAATTTAATATCAATGTATCAGAACTCTTAGAAATAGATTATTTATAAACAGGAATATTTCAATAAGACTCTAAAAAGTGATCATGCATTAGAACATTTAGGAACCTGGAGCTTTAGTCAAGATTTGCTGAGGAACTGACAAAAGGAATTGATTAGGCAAGTAAACTTACCTAAAATATTTGGACAGTAAGCAATGAATTATGTTCTTTGCTTTCTTACATCATTTTAGAATGTGGCAGATAAAAATACTGGTTGTTAGTTTCTCTGGATACCAGCTGGGAATCTGGGCAATAAAATATCACTTTTGGTAATAAAACTTTTTTATTTATTCCAGAAGTTTATGGGGGAGGGAGGAGAATAATAAAACTATACTGGCGAGCATCTTTCATCGCTAAAAATGTGAAATTCTTTCAGATATGCGGCACACTGAAAGGTACAATATTCAATAGGCCAGATTCAACACTGCACCAAGCAACATAAAATCAGACCTCTCATTCTACCAGGGAGACTGCACAATACAACTGAAAGCTACCTTTCAGTGGGACCCATAATGAAGGCAGAGCTAGTTGTGGAAAAGAACGTGACCAGAGAGTTGGGAAAGGCATTGGTGTAGCACATCCTTGCAAGAGCTTCAACCAGCATAAGCTCTGATGAAGCCACGGGTGCAAATTTCAATTGCTCCGCTCCCACCTCTGTGCAACCCACAAGCTAGAGCACATAGGAGAAATCCCAGTTACCTTCTCCCAGGAGTGAATCTCAGCATAACGCACAAATCTTCCTAACTGGCTCAATGAGATGCAATATTTATTTCTTTGCACCTCCTTGATAGTCCTTGATGGTTGACTATCTTTAACCTTTTAATCTAATAGATATTCAAAATGGATGACAGCACTGGATATTTATTGAACACTATATGAAGCTGTTAGTCTATAGAAGTACATGTTCTCAGATTAATAAAAATGGCAATTTAAAATGTGAGCGAGCACTGTGAAACAGAACACTGTATTCAAAGCTGAATATGAGCAAATCCCAGCTCATAGACATTAGCCCTTCTGCACTGTTGTAGAGCAATTGGCTTTTATAATCAGTGGTAGATAGATATCTTCTGCATAGCTGAAGAGTCTCAGAGTACACTGTTGGGTGTAACTCCAAGGAAACACACTGCAATAAGAGCCTGATTTGGAAGAATGATTACCTTCTTTTTCCATTCATCTATGGAGTTAGCCAGGAGGGACACAGTGGGTACTGACAGAAATGGTGTAACAGAGATTGAGGATCTGTTAAAGTCTTTTCCCAGAAGCTCCACGCTATGTGGGCTCTATTTCTCAGTGGCTGAACAGTTTCTCATTCTTCAGCTTTAATTTGGTTTTCTCCAGTTGTGGCTTTTCTCTGCATATTTCTTCAGTCAGTTTCTAGGTGGGCATTTTTTTTGCTTCAGTGCTCATTGCATCAGAAGTGAATGGGTAAATCATAAAACAGGTTTAAAATATAGATAACTGTATAGCCTTGCTTTAATTCAACATGGCTCAAAGGGTCTTATATAAATTTGAAAACTCTTAATTAGGTGCATCAATTGCCCTCATTAGTTGTTTCCCCATTTAAAGGAACAGCCAATCTTTGAACAATAGGACTCATCATAGGGTGCTTAATTCTCAGAGCTTATTTTGCAGGTTAGTTCCTTGGCAAGCTTGAGTACTTGAGTCACAATCTCCATTAGGATGGAATGACATTAAGTTTCTTGGAGCAAGAGGCACTGAAAGCCTATTGTATTTTCCTCCACACGTCTTATCATGCCGTAAGCGGAGCTCCAACATATGACAACATCTAGAATCAGCTTGGGAACAACCAGGCCTAAATCATTTTCATGCAGCTTCGAGACAACGGGGGATGAATATTTGAAATAGCTGACAAACAAATTTGCCTTAGAGGATTGTTCTAGTAATGTCTCCTTGCTGCAGATCTGCGGCCTTAACAATGCAAATCATACCAAGCTGTACGCACTACATTCACTGACAGCTTTTATGATGTTAGCTGCATTATCTCAGAACACCACCTGGACAATGCCATTAGCAAGCTGCCATTTATCAAACATGTTCTGAAATGCCTCTAAAGCATCTCCATATGTTTGCTATCAAAGCTTCACAAGGTAGCTCAGCTGTGTTTTTGGTGAATTTCTCTTCTATCAGGTGTGCTGTTAGTTCTGGAAAGAATTGTGAGGTGTTTCTCTGTGTCCAGCTATCTACAACAAACAATAGCGTTTTATGGTTTGCATTGGCGTCATCATTTGTTGCCAGATTATTCATACATATCATGCCTAACAGTAAAGGGAGCTCCTGGGGCTCAGGAATTTTGTAAACCTAAAATCCTCAGCAGTTTACATCGGCTGGTTATCATCAGCTCATCAAGCACAATGTGAATTCCCTTTGCATCTAGATAATTTATTTCCTGAGGTCTCTTCAGGTTACCCGGTCATCCATAATCTTGCATGCACTTATTTGAGATTGGGATTCAATTCTGAAGCCTCAATTTTACTTTCTAGTAACCTCTCTGAGGTATTCTAGTAAGCCTTATTGGCACATGCCTGAGGAATAGCCTTCCAGTGCATTTCCAGGAGAGACTGTAGTTCTGCATAATCTTTTCATGGATTAGTCTCAATATGAATTTGACATGAAAACAAGTGATATTCATAAACAAGCCAGGAAAGTGAAGGGAATGATATTGCAGGATTGTTCTGTAAGGAATGGACATATCTTGATGGTTCCATTTACTTTTTTGCCTCTTGCTCATTTTTTCTTTTGAGAGATAATTTTTAGGAGGAATTTAAGTGAGACAGGGAAGTGGCTTGGCAAAGATGTTCCATGCACATGGGGCAGTACAAAGGAAGGTATGGTGGTGAGAGTGGGAGAAAGGAACAAAGAGGCATTGAGAATAACATCACTGGTAGAACTAAAGGTTTGGCGAGTGTGTCTACATTTAAATTCATCTCCCACTTATGTACGCTCTCCATTACAATGCAGCGCAAATGTAGACATTGCATTGCCTATGCAATGCTGGCCACCTCGGACGGGATCAAACTTGGGACCTCTTGAGCTAAATACATGAGCCTCTACTGCATAAGCTAAAAGACACATCTCTCTTAGCCAAGGCTGTAACAGGCTTAACCTCTAGCTGGCCTCGCCACCACTAGAGGAGGACAAAGTGCTACACCAAGCAGACAGGGGTTACACCTATGTTGACCCTAACAGTCTTCCAACAGCTGTCCCATAATGCCCAACCATGAATGCTCTAGTCGCAGTTGTGAACTTCACAGCCTGGGGGTCTTGGAGACCAGAATGTCCCCACCCTTTAAACCCCCATGAAATTTTTAAATGCCTTTTCCTGATCATTCAGATTGGAGAGCACATCTAGTAGATCTGCACTGCTGTGCACCACTGCCCACCTGAACATGCAGACTACATGCTCCAGCTTAGAGTAGACAGGAGATATTGGATCTCCTGGTCCTGTGTGGAGAAGAGGCTTTGCAAGCACAGCTATGGATCAGCACAGCTATGGACCAGCTGTAGAAACTTCAACATCTATGACCAGATTGCACAGGGGATACAGGAGAAGGGATACAACAGGGATCAGCAGCAGTGCTGCATGAAAGAAAAGGAACTGCGGCAAGCATACCAGAAGGCCAAGGAGGCCTATGGTCAATCCAGTGCCAAGTACCAGGTCTGCTGCTTTTGCAAAGAGCTGCGTGCAATACTTGGTGGAGCCCCATCACCACCGTGACTACCTCCCAGAAGCCCAATTCACATGCCCCTGGCATCAGCAGTGAGAACAACAGCAATGGGGGACATGTGACTGGCTGGGGGAGGGAGAGAACACCTGAGCCAGATAAAGGGGAGGACTCAGGGTAATATATTCAGCAACCTCCGGAAAGCCAGTGCTGCATCAGATCATGAACAGAGGGCCTGGAGGATGAATGTTGCAAACTGTATGGAGAAGGAAAGAGCAGATAGGAGAAAGGCCTAGTAGTCAGAGATGCACCAGGATGTAATGGGGCTTCTCCAGCAGTAAAACACAGATGCTGCTGATTCTGGTGGCCCTATAAATCCAACAATCCCAGACTAACCTCCTTTTGCAATCCATGGAGAACTCCAGTAAAGCACCATCCTACACCTGCCTACCCCCAACATTCCCCTATCCCTATCACTCCACTCTGGCAGACATCAAGGACAACCAGAGTTTCACATACATCAACTGTGAATCTCACTGATCAGTGAATGTGTAGTTAAAATGGACATTAATGTTCCTTTCCCTTCTTTAAGCTCTATTCTACAATTTATTAAGGTTTTAATGTATTTGCTCTTAATTTTCACAGAATTGTATTGAAGTGCTTTTTGTTGCTCAGTAAAACTTCATTGTTTGGAAAATAATTATTCTTTGTTAGTTCCCAACATATGGTGCAGAATGGGTGGCAGTATTGAAAGCACTCACTTACTTGTGGTTGTACACTTTGACGCAACTTACAGGATTAGTGAAGCACACAGTACAATCATAAGTATGAAGCAAGCACCACATTAGTTATAGGTGCATTTTGTCAGTGTTATATTCATAGATGTGCACCAAGCATCACAATATTCCTAATAGGCCCCCAAACTGTAGGGCCACGCAGGGCACAGTACAACCCATCACATTACTGAGGCTTGCTGTTAAAGTTCTCTTTCAAAGCCTCCCTGAGTTATCTAGCTCGACATGGAGCTCTTCTGATCTGATTAAATGCCACATTAAAAGTATGATATTTATTGTTTCTGATAAGAAGGCTTTTAAGAATGACTGACATTTCCTCTCCCGTGGGTTGTTTCAATCAACTTAGTTAACTTTTATTGCAAACAGCTTCATGCTTCGCCTATAAAATATGATTTTGTTCAACTTTCCTTTCCCCAAAGTAATTGGTTCAGTTTCTGAATGTAGTTAGGATATATCCAAGTTTCTTGTGCTATTTGTTAACAGCAGGGTTTCCATACATTTCAGTGATAAAGATTTTTCAGATCACTTTGTTAGCTATGGTAAATGTATCTTTGTAAAGGAAACTGTATGCTCAAATAGAACTGCCTACACTACCAAAACAGAATGCCTTTGAAGTCACCAGGTTTATTTTAATTGTGGCACCTACATTTTGGTAGTATTTGTTAACCTTTTAACTGCCTACAAATCAAGAATCTGCATCATGAAAAGATAGCCATCTATAATGATACAGAGGTGTAGTACAAAGTGCACTACAGCTGCATTACCACATAGTAAAAATGATGATTACAACAGAATGAAGGATTCTGGCTACATACACATTAAGAGCTTTAGCCAACTCCTAATTAAGCCAATGGGAGTTTCTTCATTGACTTCAATGGACCCTTTAACAATAACCCTAAATTTGATCTTACCACCAACAACAACTTTTATATATTATATATAAAAGCCAAATATCCAACTGGAGAATTCCAAACAAAAGAACCAAGAAAGACAGCTTCAAGCCCTCAAAATTGTAACAGGGCATACCCTGTCCCCATCCTTTGATGCCCCAAGAACCTCTCAGAATCTGTCCATTAAGGGGTAACAGTCTCGTGCAGCAAATTTACAGTGCTTCTCTACCTTTTTCTCTTTCCCACAGGGCCCAAGAGGACTGCAAGTCTTCATCCTCATGATCACTAAATGCTCTGAACTGAGCTAGCCCAGGTCTGCCCTCCCCAGGTACTGTCTTCCTGTGTTCTTCTTAGCTGATGGGGTAATTGTCTCATCCTGCCTCCCAGCCTGATCACCCAATTAGCTTGACCATCCTCCGTCAGTTTTCTCCAAGGTAGCTGACTGATGCCTAAGTGATCAGAGTGCTAGCTCACCTGCTAGCTTCCAGCACTCTGTCACAGACCTCCTTACCTGCCCTCACATAGGAGGCATGCTGGGGGTGGGACTAGAGGTGGGAGGGTGTCTCAGGAGCTTAGGCCAGGAGGAGAATCAGCACATACCACAGTTCCCTTCACCATAAACTCTTTCCAGCCACTTGTGTTCAATTTTTGGGTACACTGGCATGCTCTAGCAACCTTAGTGCATGAGAAGGTGTAGCCATTTCTGCCTTTGCAGCCTGTTCCTACTGGACTTTCAGTCTTGGGAGCCCTCAGCCAGGATCTGTGCTGTCACAAACTATCATAGTCCCAGGAATGGCGATAGCTCAAAATCTGTAAAGCACTTTGAAAAGTGCTAAATGAAAGCTAAGTACAATTAATAAATAATAAGATAAAAATTGTATCTATGTTCACTTTCATTAGGATGAGGTTTCTATTGCAAAATTAAGCTTTTGACCATAATAAGTATATAATGGTATGGAACACAACTTCTTCAGTGTACTGTACAAAACATCAATTTCCTAATAAAGAGAGACATTTAATGCACAGTTAAACTGCATGCCCATGAATAAATATTGATTGATTAGCATTCCAGGTAGTGAATTAGCAAAGTATGACCAGAGTCTAATGAGCACCACATGTGAGTTACAATAAAGCAGAACAAATTATTTCCCTTCTAGAAGAACAAGGGGTGAGGAATAATGAATGATGTAGACAGTGATAAGGAGTCCTACAGCAAGTTCTATAACATATTCTGGATCTTATCACTATTAAAATCCCTACATTTTATTTTATAAAATTAATATAGTTGGAATCATATCCTTGTATTATAGATACCTATTCAATTACACAATATAACAAAGTACAATTGATGTGTATTGATCTGTGCACAGAATTTTAATAAAAGAGTAACAATTTTATAATGTAATTTCTCTCCTGATTGTTCTACTGTATTATTATTTGTTATGTCTGAGATTACATCGAACTAGCACTACGTTATTAACACTATATTTATTGATATACTGGACTGAAATCCAGTGTGCTAAGCTTTTATATTGCAGATTTTTTTTTAATCTTACTAGTTTCACCATAACCAATAACATGCCTCTTATTTAATTGTGCCCCAAACAACTATCCCAGGAAACAGATCTTTCCAGGAATCTGTATTTATCCAATTACTTATTAAAAATGAATGCAGAATAATTCTCAAATTTTACATGTAGGACCTTATTCCCATTTACACTGTGGCCACTGCCTGGCAGTGTAAAGTGGCCTGAGTAAAAATGAAAGCCCATTGGCTTCTAACTTAGTGGAAGGAGGATTGGAAAAAAAGGTCAAATGGTGAAGCAAAGAGAGCCCTTTAAAGAGAAGCAAAGGATGAAAAAAGTCCTCCCTATATAGATTAAGGAGCTGCAGCGCTTATGTTTATGCTCCCCCTAACCCTTCAGAAAAACTTTGGCATGAATACTACAGCTGCTTTGTGGGGTTTTGGAGAAAAGGGATGAAAGGCAACAGGGTGGATAAGCTGGGGAGCTACAGATCTAGTAGAGGATGCCATTTTGTTCCACAATGCCCATTCAGGGGCCAGACAGAATCATCCTGCAGGCCAGATCCAGTCCACAGGCCACCAGTTGGACCAGTTGTAAATTCTGGGGCGTGGATATGTTGTCTGCATAAATGGCATGCTACTGAATTCTACTCAGCACACCCTTCTCAAAATGATTGGATTTCAAAACTGAAATTAATGTTCTTCTTTGTAGTATTAATCTCCCCTCTCAGAGAGTAGTATAGTATGGGGAGAGCCAGGGAAGGAGCCAGTAGCATCATGCATTTCAGTGAGCTATACAGTCAAGAGGAAATAAACATTAAGAGCCACTTGAGTGTTCAGCTCACCTTGAAGACACCCAAGATTCATAGGTCTGGGATCTCATCTCCCTGTGGATACTCAGACTCCATAATGTTTTAAAGGCCACACTTCTCTTCCCTTCACACAGCTACAACCTCTCCCTGTTGATGGAAGAACATGACAAAAGTTAGACAAATGATAGACCTAAGAAAACTCTGCACACTTGTTCCCTTCCTGAAAGTTTTTCCACAGTAGAGGAAGTATATGAATCAATATAAAAAATTAATGACT
Organism: Emydura macquarii macquarii; assembly: GCF_026122565.2. NCBI lineage: Eukaryota > Metazoa > Chordata > Testudines > Chelidae > Emydura > Emydura macquarii. The sequence continues at coordinate 15,863,707 of NW_027131527.1, read as the reverse complement.
TCTATTTCTTGTCTATCCAGGAGTCAAGATTCTTCACTAGCAATTCAAATTTCCCTAAATATCTTTTCCTTAAAACTTTATCCTATGTTCCTCCCCTCCCCTCCCCCCCACACACACACCCCACATTTGTATCTTGCACCATTCCATTCTATCTCAGGGTATGAGCAGTGTGCCCAGCCATTTGATTTTCCTCATTCATCTTTAACTTACATTTCATTTCTTTTTTTGTGTGTTTTATAGAATTGTCTTAGTACTCAAATTAGTATAACTAGTTTTAAATATCATACATTACTGTATGAACAAGATCCTCATGCAACCCTTGGAAATACCCTAGAAATAAACATGAGGTTCCATTTATTTTGACATTTGACAGAGAAGAAACCATAACTCTGAACATTGTTTTGTCTCCCATATTGCTCTTATAGCCTGAAGACCAACAAATTCCACAAGACCAACAAGTATTCCGGCTCCAGACTGGTTCACCGAAAGAACATGCATCACTAACTTCACCCCTCTTAAACCCTGAATTGGGAGGAAGATTCAAGAAGCTTGCAAAAACTTTTTGAAACTATTATTTCACAAGGTATTTATTTGAAGCCTTGACAATTAGATCACTTCCAAGAATTGCTTTGCCATAAATAATAAAACATTTAATCAATTCATGAAGGGCATTAAGGGTGAGCAACACAAAAATCAGTTTGTCTCTCCGTTCCCCATCCAAAGCTGCTAGGAGGGAGTAGTACCTTTGATCTTATATCCCAATCCACCACAGCAGTTTGTCCCAGAGGTGCTCTCTCTTCTTTTGTCCATGTATCTCCAGTCTTCAATACCTAACACAGAGCTAAGCAGTCTGCTCCTCTTTCTGCTCAGTACATGCCTACCTGATAAAACAGCAGGTATTCCTGTGATCTCTGAGCCAGTCCCATATCACTAGCATTGGAAGAAATTTTTTGGTCAAAACAGTTTTTCATTGAAAAATGCTGTTTCTACAAAACTGAAATTTTTCACAAAGTTGTATTGATTTTAATGAAATTTTGATTAATTTTGGGGGGATTTTATTCTGAAGTGACTCTTTTGAAATTTACTTTATTTTATATAAAAAGTAAAGAAATAAAAATAATCAAATTGAAATATTTTGAGTTTCAGAGTGAAATGTTTTGATTGACCAATACCATTTTTTTTCATAATTTTCAAAAAATTTGAAATTTTGTCTTTTCATCCCAATTAGGGATTACATTTTTTGAAATCTTGACATTTGTCACCGGGTGGAAAATCCATTTTTCAACCTACTCTAAATATCACTCATCAGGATGCAATGATGTGTGTATAGCACAATTACCATTACTGTATCAAGTAGGACTGACTATTAGGGAAAAAGAACTGTTCTGGCACACAATGTCCACCTTGATATCTGCTGATATCCAATGCCATGAGAGCAACCAAAGGAATAGTGGTGAGTTTCAAAGGCCCGGCAGAAAGAGGAAGAACCATATGATCTGTCTTTTTCCAAAGAACTACTAATGGTAATAGCACCAAATAAGTTCCTTAAAAAATCATTAAAAATAAACAAACTGCACCTGAACTCAGTTTATATTAACATTTTAATTTGGGTCACAAGTGAATAATATAAATCACTATTACTTGAATCCATTACATACTAACAAGGCAAACAATTGGGCACTGGACCAACCAAACTACATCTAATGCTTTCTCTCTACATAACTGTATATTCTTGCAAATAATAAGAACAAATTTGCTAAAATATATGTGCTCAGAGAGGTTCCTTTCATATTGTTTTACTTGTCTTTAGTATGTATAGCATTAAAGATTATGAGAAATATATTGATTACTATGGTAGAACTGGTCAAAACATTTCTATTTGACTTGTTTTTCAATGGAAAATTGGGATTTTGACCGAACAACATTCTTCGTGAGAAGTGAATGCTTCTTCATGAAAAATTATTTTTAATGTCTGAAAACTTAAATGTTTTAGGTTTTTGGTAAAAAATTTAAATATTTCAATTTGGATATGTCACTGTGGTTCCTGATTGGGCATTGTAATTTGGGTGCCTTATATCCCCATTCTTCTCTCTCAGCCTGACTACATCCCTCTGGGCTTACTGGTAGTAGCGTCTAGTATTTAGATCCCTGGGCCATAACTCTCCCATCTCTAATGTCCTTACTGTTGATCACTCCAGCATGGTGGTGGTCTGTCTGCCAGTAATAGTAACTTGGCCCTCTGCTAGGTCACCCTTTTCCAGTACAATAAGGTTCGATAAATAGACGTCCAGCATCCCCCTAAAAAGGAGATTCCAGGTCAACTCCGGGGCTACCAAAGGCCTTTACACACTTAGGTCAGGGTTTACAATAGCTTTCTCCTCCTGGTTGGTAAGAGCCTAGGTCCTCCCTCTCTACGATGGTCTGACCCAGGGCACGATGAGTGACAGCAATATTAAGCACCCAAAAGCGCTCCAAACCTGTCTGCCTGAGCTCCTTCTTACCACTTACTTTCCCACTCTAGGGCATGGTCACAGTCTCAAACAATCCAGGAAAAGACATCAAAGGGTTTCTTAATCCTTAAGGATGAGCTACTCCCTCCTCCAGGGCCTGCGGTAATTGATGCTTGCATACATACCCTTTCTTCCGTGCAGTAAGGAGTCCCGCTGAGCCCTTACTCAGAACAGGATAGGGGGATGGACCTATCTGCTATTCCTCTTCCCTCCTCCCCACTCTTCTGAGCTGTCTGGCTCTCTTAAAACTTCTCTTCTACCTGAAGCAGACTCTGTATGTATGGTGGGGTGAGAGCCACTCAGGCCCAGAACTGCTCCTTAACCCCTTCTATCCCAGCTTGAGCATTATATGCCCCAACACACACTCCCATGAAGCACTGCTTCCCTTTCCTAAAAGAGGATACTGTAGTGCATCAAGGAATATGTAGTCTGATCTGGAAGCCTGGCTTATAGAGGAGAATGGGAGCATGAAGCAACTACAACTCCCATGGCATTTTTTAATATAATCATACTGGTTTAAAACTATTTTAGGTTTTTATCGTTTTGCTGAAAAGTCAAAATATTCCATGGAAAGAAAGTCCATTGACCTACTCACTTCTCTCTGGCCCACCCACTAACAGTGCCCTCCCCATAAAGCAGGCTATGAAAGGTACACTGAAACAGTGAGTTGTGGTGCCTTTTTCAAAAGAGGGATTGATGTCACAGATTTCTCGGAGCAGAATTTTCTGAAACTGTTCTATCATCCTAAGAGATAAATCTTTCTCTGGGGCTGCCACTGAGGATGGCGCTGTAGCTGGGAGGTGTGGCCTCCCTCTGAGATTGACTCAGAGGGAGAGCCAAACCCAGCCTGGGGGTTTGAGCCCAGAAGGACGCCACCTGACCGGAAGCAGGTGGGTGGGGCCAGGACCTTAAAACACAGGCCTGCTAGCTCAGTTGGGTGCTGGCAGCCAAGGGAGAAGGACATCTCTCCCTTAGGGCTTGAGCCCAGGCCTGTAACTGAGGCCCATGCAGAGGGGAAGCTGCAGGACCTATCCACGGCGTGGGGCCCTGCCAGTCCGGAAGTGCTGCCTGGGAACCGGAGGAAGGCCTGCCTGAGCTGCCTGGAACCCGGAGGAAGGCCTGCCCGAGCCGTCTGCTGCTGGGGATCCCGAGAACCTGCTGATGCAGCTAACTGCCTGGGACCTGGAGAACCTACCAGTGCTACCCACTACCTGGGGGCCTGAGGACTTGGAGGAACTGCCCTCCACATAGGACCCTGAGCAGTTTCCAGGGCTGCCGCCGATTGATGGGGAAGGATTCGTGGGACTCCCAAACGCTCTCAAACCCAGCAACCCAGAGGAAGGTGACGAAGCCCAGGCACTTTAGGCATAGGGCAGGAGGAAGGAGCCCAGGGAAGCTGACTGTGGTGCAGCTGAGCTGCAGCTCGCAGTAAGTCAGCATGTTTCAGCTGGAGCCCTGCCGACCCAGTGACGGGACACTCCGTCACTGACAGGGCCCTGGGCTGGGATGCAGTGGAGATGGGTGGGCCAGCGTCCCCCTCCCCACTTCCCTCACCCTGACCTAGGGTGGATGAGGGCTAGTACCAGAACCTGTCCCTTACTGCCTGTCCTGCCCTGCCTAAGGGCCGGGCCACAGACTGCTGCTCACCCTGCTAAGGGCTCGAGCGGGTGTGTATGCTTCTGCCTGCCCGCCCAGACTGGCAGACCATAGACTACTGACTCCCCCGGGCTAAGGACTAGAAACTGTTCTGAGGTTGACTCAGAGGGAGAGTCCCCAGCACCCCGCCCTAGCGGGGACCCTCTACAGGCACAAATCAAAATGGTGAACCCCACAAACATTTTCTAATATACCCACTGTTCCCTGAACTAATTCAGCATCTCAAATTCTGACTATTGTAAATTTTACATTATTTTTCACTTATTTACATGGGTAACAGTAGTTCCCTCTCCCTCCTCTATTCCCCCTCCATTTCTCATTCTCTTCTCCTTCATCAATTCCTTTTTCTACTCTTGGGTCTCCTCAATTTGTTTATATTATGATACGTGTCTTCTGTGGGTCACGGTCAAACATAAATTCCATCAAGTAGTGGCCAGTGGTTCACAGATGGCATATATTGTGAACGAAAGCACACAACCAAACTTGATCTGATTTATCTAGATCTTCACTCCACAAATTGTCTTGCTCCTGGAATATGAGCAGTTTTGCTGTAATGTTGAAAATTTTTTAACTGAGTAAATTTTTCCAGCATCTGTATCTCAGCGTCTACTAGCAATTTTTTAACTCATCTCTTGCAAAGTAATAAGCAAATACAAGTGGAAGTCAGGTTACTTTTATAAAGAGGGCAGAGCTAGGTGAATAAAATCAGTTTTATATCTGCATGTTTGTTGATCTATTATAGCCATACACACACCTGCATTGGAGAGATTCTGATTGAGCAAGAAGACCAAATAGTACATGAATACTATATTACATGAACTCTCTCAGGGAAAATCCAATCATTACCATAACCTGTGATACACAAGCACTAAATGAGAGAAAAAGGTACAAAAGACTTGTTTGGAGTCCCGTGAAATTTTGAAGGACAATGACCATAATACATCTTGTAGAGTGGAAATTAGGGATGAGAAAACTAGCTTTGATCAACTTCTACCTTGTAATTACTCATCCTTATGTATGTTAAGTCAAATGGGCAAAACTTCTTATATGGCCTCTAACACAGATAAGGTCAGACCCAGCCTTATAATTAATAGGGACATAAGTAATTAAGCTACAGTGGAGACTCAACTGCCAATGGCAAACAATCTGGCAGAGACTTGCATCCCCTTTTCATCTCACTATTCAAGGGAGACCATGGCATATTTCCTCAATGCTTCTATTGCCAGAGAGCAGGCCACGCTATTTATTTTTAATTTGCTTATGTTAGACTAAAGAATCTCTGAAGGTCACCCAAAAGTATCAGGCCTCAAGTGGTCATTCACAAACCTAAAGCCCCACTGTGTTTTGATTCTGTCAGTCACACAATAGTCCTAGAATTGGAAGCTTACTTTAAAAGAAACAATGCACCCTGTCACAAACCATTACATGAGGGTATGATCCATTTCCATTTTTTTTTTTTACTCCATCACAACCACTACAGTGCTGGAGAACACAGTTCTGACCTTCCTTTTGTCTCAATATATTCCTCTATCAGACCTGTCACTAGAGGGCACCATGAGGACACAATCACTTTAAATTCAAGAAATTTCTTATTTAGATGAGCTCTGAAATCACCCTCATCAGCATTTACGGTATCACTATTAATAAATCTTTATGCTTTTCTGTTGAAAATCTAACCCATCCAGCCAGAAGATGGACTACTGCCCTTTAACTTTATGCATTTTATGTGTATATTTTTCATAGTACCTTGTCATGCTTTTACTTCAGATAATGATATCTCAGCAATTAGAGATAAACTGGCATGCAAATTGCTAGTAAGCAAGTTCCCTTTAGTTTCCTAATATATGGTAAAAAATCTACTTCCAGGAATTATGTCACAAACAGTGATGAGGAGCAACATCTAATGCATTCAGTAATGGATCTGAGGTGTGACCCAATGTTCTGGCTTTGCAATATAGCAACATTCTCATAATTTGAAACTACATCATTCCCAGAAATCCATCCTTTTTGTTAAAATATGCTCTTGTGATTTCTCATCTGGACTACTGGAAACTCCTTGTTTTTTGTAGGCTCTCTGTTCCCATCTATTCTACCAACAGTCCATCCAAACACACTGTTGCCACAATCATATTCTGTTCTCATTACATCGATTGTGTCTCACCATCTCATAAATCACTATCATCTCTTCATCTTCTGCATAATATTCAAGCTTCTCTTCATCTTCAAGATATCTCTTGCCTACACCTGTGTCCTCACCTCCTCCTTGAAACCCCTGCACTCTGAACTTTGCCTATACTTTTCTTTTGATCATTTCCTTTGACACTCCAGACCTTGGGTTATCTTTCACAATTCTCTAAAAGGTCTGTGTAATGAAGAATGGCTGAACACACAAAGATGCCATGGCTGCCACTGAAGATTGGACCCAGAACTTCAGCACCTAAAGCACAAACCTCTAGCACTTGAGCTAAATTGCCTAGCAGACTGCATAATCATTAGAACCAGCCACTTGAGGGAGTCATGTAATAGGACGACAGAGTACTGGTGTCAACAATTTATTATTTCTGCTTTAAATTTCTGGCTATTATATGTTTTAAATTGTGGCAAATCTCTCTTGTCCAAAAGGGTCACAGTGCACTCAATGCTACCACACATTGGCTGAATCTACATTGGTAAAAATGGAACCCATAACTCAGGAATTGTCCACCACTGATGATGGGAATCAATAATTCATTACCAACACACATCACTGGTTTTAGCAGCAATGGAGGTTGTATGTACACTGGGCACAGGCAATTTGCCACTACATCATCTGCCCCTGCTTTGTGATGGATTATTATCACCAGTAGATCTGCACCAGTGGTGAACTACAAGTTCCAGTTTTGCTAGCATAGACCACCCCGTATTGGGAAAAAGTAATCAAGGAACAAGAACTCTTCCTATGTAAAATTAGAAGTCATAACTCTGGAGTCCTAACTGAAAGCCAACTCATAACTAGATTGTGCCTCCCTACAGTCCTCCTTGCTATTTCTGTAAAGGAGAGGTTTCCCATTCATATTGTATCCTAAACTGGTTTGTAGACTTGCTGTTTCTGTAAAACAGCTGCAAGATTCCACAAAAGCAATGGAGACATTTCAGGAACCTTGGATGAAATGAGAATTTTCCCATTTTCTTGAATGGGGCCAAGACTTCACCATGTACACATGCGACACGTTGTGAGCCTTAATTCATGAATGTTTATAAAGTGCTTTGAGATATTGATGTTCTGTATGTACAAATTTTATATTATATTAATTGCAAGCAATCTTTCAGTTTCCATTGTTGCTGTTGTGCTATAAAATGTCTGCAGTAGTAAATTGGAGTGTAGTGCAAATACTTAGCAGAATGAAGCATCATGATTTAGAGTGAAATAGCAGCTTGACTAATGACGGTTTCAAGAATCTGATACTCTCTGAAAATAGTACTGCATATTAAAACAGTCCTTTTGTACCAATAACTTTCAGAAGGGCTGTAACAACATCCTTTCTACTTTCCATTTCTCCAGATATTTCAGTGCATTCCTAACTTCAAGATCACCTTCCTTTTTATGATAAGGCTTTGTAGATCATAATACCCATACTGTTTTGTCAGGGCTAAATAACAGAGTAGTACTTGGTAGTAGAGACAAAGTTAAGGATTTATCAGAAATTCCTTTATAAATCTGCATATTTAGAAGGTAATTTTGATGCAAGAATTCCTTGTGGGTTGAAAGTTTCCATACATGTTATCACAAGGATTTTTTTTCTTATAAAATTAAAAGAAATAACTGTTGAAGCATAAGGGGTTTTATATTTAAATGTATTTGAGCAAGAGCCTCATAAGTTTTCATAGACTGATTAAAATGGGCACAACAAATACAAGTCTGTGTCAATCAGGAGATGTCTTGCTTAGGCATAAAGAACTTATGCAGTCATTAGAATGTAGCCTCCAGGTTTATGGTTTTTTAAAATGCAAGTTCAATTTTATTTTAATGGTCCGCCTACTCTTTACACAGAGCAAGAATTCCTGAAGAAACTAAAAAACCTCTGGTACTAGCCAAATTATGAAGGTTAATAACTAATTCAACAATTTTGTCAGTAAACATTCTATCATGTTAGCAAAGAGCAAGCAGCTTCAATTCACATGAAGTGCAACCCCTACTAGCTGTTATAAAGGCTCCTGTCTCCTGTGCACATTACAACTTTCTATCTTCTGTGGGAAACAACATATTCTCCCCCATACCCATTTAGACAAAAAAAGTAACTTTTATACTATTTAGTTAGACGTAACAATAATGACAATCTAAAAAACAGCAATCATTTTGATATAGTGCATACAGAGAAGTGTAAATTTGAGTCAGTTCCTCCTTTTCCTCTACAGATAGCACCAAGTTTTCCCTTTGACTTTGTTTAAAAAAGGACTCTGCATCCTTGAAGACTGAAAGCATTGCCTACCTTTGCATCTCAGAGCAGAAGAATGTGTTGTAAATAGAGGGACAGATATGAACAGTCATGAGTAGGAAAGCCATTCATGGCATGCTCAGAGTAAGCCTGCAACGAATGCCAGAAATTCATATACCGACACCTGTTAACAATGGCCACCCAGAGGAACTTCATGGTTTTTAGCCCTCATAAGGAGTGGCCACTCTATACAATATGAGGAAGAGTCCATTCAAACAGCTTCCATTTCGAAACAACCAATGCACTTCTGTACATTTTAAAAACACGTTCATGAAGATGGGCAAATAAACCATCATTCTGATTACAGTGTAAAAGTTAAAGATTTTTAACTAACATTATTTATATTAGCAGAAATCAGTCACCTCCATGTGGCATCTCTTTCTGGCTGCCTCAGAGGTGATTGCAATGCAGTTTACACAGCTGGTCAGAACGGTGGGTGTCTCACATTGTGCTAGGCAGGTATTTGCCTACCACGTGTAGAGTTCATCTGGAGGTAGAAAAACTCACAGGGATTGTGCTTTTGCCACGCATGACTGTTTCATGTTAGTACTATTTTTGAAAAAAGGAGAGCTAGTTTGGAATTGTGGTGCAAGTGGGTAGGGCTAGTATTGAGGAGCTTTTCTGGCAACATCTTGCAGTTAGTGATGCAAACTCAGAGCATAACAAAGCAATACAGTACATTAGATCTACACAAGCACTGAACAAGGATGTATTTTCCATGGGTCCAATTTTGCATCCATTATTGACATGAGTAGTCCCATTCTCACACACACATCTACTTCCCAGTTCACCAACTGCTCATGTGAGGGTTGCAAGATTGGGCTCTGTGGGCTAGATCCTTCAAACGTCTCAGCATCCACAACTCCCATTACAGTCAATGGGAGCTGTAGAAGCGCAACACCTTGCCAGGGTGCTTAAGCTCCTTGCAGATTGAGCCCTTAATACTGCAAATGTGGTGAATTTTTCTTTCCGCACAGATACAAAAAACCCTCCTCCCCAAATCTTTCTAGCATTTGCTAGCTAACAAGTACAAAATCCTGATGCTTGCCTGGAAGATACTAGTCTCCTGGTCTTAGTTCCTCTACTCAACACACCATACCACATATTAATGTGTAAGAGGGGAAGGAGATTCAGCAGAAAGAAAGTCCATGGCATAATTAAGGAACATGTTTTAATCACAGGTTTTCTATTTTCTGTCATCCTTTGTGGTTTTTTCTCCCCTTCATTCCACGACAGAGGTAATGAATACTTATGAGGAAATACTGCAATCAGCTAAGCAATTAATTTTTGAGAGATTTGGGTTTGGTTACAAACAACTACCCCAAATTTTAGCAGGGGAATTAACCTTAAAGACCCTATAATTGATTTTTAACCATAGGTAGAAGGAGGTAGATCCTTTAAGGTATTTATTTACTTTATCTCTTTAAAATTCCCAGTCATTTGCCACTTCATGATTGTATTTGTTTTTATATCAGCTACCCTCAATCATCTTCATTTCTTATTTTGTGAAGTCTGTCTCAAATCATTTCCAAGAGCTGACAATGTTAAATGTAGCTGAACAGAATACAAAGAAAAAAATGAGACAATGAACAAACCCAAATATTAAAATTCTCTTCTTTGTTATTTTATCTTTGCCATCTCCCAGTATACAGAAATAATGGAAGACACCAAGAACCTTTTCAATATTAGGCTTCAGGCAGTAATTAATCTGTGATTTTCCTATTAATTTGAATGGAAAGCAGCAGCAGTTTGCCACAACATGACCCACTTTATTGCAAAATAATCAGCCACTGCCATTGTAGCTTTCTAAAGAAGACTGAACTATGCAAAGTAGCAAGGGGAAAAAAGAGCTACAGTATAGCCAAGTTTTTACTAATATTATATACCTTTATTTTTTCAGGAAACAAAGCAGTGCACTTTCTGAATATTCAACATGAATGGCCACATTTTGGTACATACACAATATGCATGTAAATTAGATTCAGGGAGCTACCAGCTGCAAATATTCATTTTTAGTCGTAAATTAGTGATTATTTTTAGTTAAGGAGATAACTTTATAGCACCAAGATCGTTGCTCGTCCTGCTAAAGCTTATCTTCAGAAACACACACATGATTAAATTCAGTAAGCATGAAACACACTGCACAGAGAAGTAAAAAAAATCTGAATTTAACAAAAAACAGAAAATCTGGGACTCCAGACCAGTAAATCTGATAGTCCTTCAATTTAGGATAACTCAATGGAATTAGGACAGTTGAGAATTACACGATCCTCAAATATGTCAGTAATACAGGGCCAATCATTATATTTTCAACAGACAGATGATAATTCTGCCTACAAAATGTTATCCTATTCTAATATGTCTCAATGATGCTCTGTCTAAAATGACTCTCATTCTAGTAAAATTGCCCTTTAGCCAATCAAGCCAACCAAAAAAGAACTCTATAAACATAAGGGCCTGATCCAAAACCCACTGTGACTGCAGCTCATATAGATATAACTGCACTAGCTTTAATTTACCTTGGACAACACTAGCCATGAATCTGCAGCAGCACAAGCTTCAACAAGGCCTACTCAATGTCTACTCAAGCTGCAGAAATGTCTACTCAAGCTGCAATCACAACTGGTGACTATATTGTAGACATAGCCCATTAAAAGACTCCCAGTGTCTTCCATGGGCTTTGAATTGGCCCCATAACACATTAATCCACACAACAATCCTAGGAAGGAATAGAATTATTGAAACTGAAATTTCAGACAGTAATGTCGGTGAAAGTTTCATGAAAAGTATTTGATTGTTCAGCTGTTATGTCTAGGCTCTTTCATGGTCTCCACAAATAAAATATTTGATTACACAGATATATTTTTCATTTTCAAATCATTCAGACAAAAATTGGACTAAAATACACATACTCTTTTCTTAAAGTTCACAGGAGTTGGAGTCACTGCGCAGCAAGAAAAACAAATTTATTTTTAACTTTACCTACCTCTTAATCAAGACGTTCAAATGACAAAACCATGTTAGCATCTTAGGTGTATTATTTTAAAATGCACATATTTGCAGAGTTAGGGCCCTGTCCTGAAAGCTGCTAGGTGCTCATCTGATTGGAAATTGAGGGCATTGGCCACCTTGGAAGATCGAGCCCCTTAATCTTTAATGGATACTAATTTCTGTCTTTTTACATGAATGAGAAAATAATTTTGTCTAACCATCTCATAGCATTTTCAGTGTAAGAATAGATAACACATTATGGTGTCATTTACACTGACAACATATGTGATTACAATAGCAAAATTAATTCAATGCTAACGTATGGAGAGCCCATGATGGTTCCATTATTATGGAATATTATAATAGGAAATTGCTTTGAAAGTAAGTTCATGACAAAGTCATGACAATGCCATTAAGAATCCTTTAAGGAGAATACGGTGATGATTTGATAGAAAAACCATTTAAATGCCTGTTGCATAAAGATCCTCATTACAAAGCTTTCATGATGTGACATTACCATAGCAAAATAATTTCCATACATGTCTACATAAATTCTATTCTCTTAACAACTCAGGACTAAATTCTACCTTCATCTGCAGTGTGCAGCTGCCATCGAGTATGAAATGGTGCAAGGATTATATTAACCAAGTGTATGCAATTATGCCCTCGCCTAGTTCCAATGTCAAATTGAACTGAAATAGTATCAGTGGTAGTTCTATTACACAGCTGTTGGAGAAGGAAATTTTACATACAAAATATAGAGGACAATATTATTTTGATTTAAGAACATAAACGTGGCCATACTGGGCCAAACTAATGGTCCATCTAGCCCAGTATCCTGTCTGCCGACAGTGGTCAATGTCAGGTGCTTCAGAGGGATGTACAGAACAGGTAATCATCAAGTGATCCATCCCCTGTCGCACATTCCCAGCTTCTGGCAAACAGATGCTACAGACACTTCAGAGCACAGTTTTGCAACCCTGCCTATCCTGGCTAATAGCCATTGATGGACCTATCCTCCATGAACTTATATAGTTCTTTTTTGAACCCTGTTATAGTCTTGGCCTTCAAAACATCTTCTGATAAAGACTTCCACAGGTTTATTATGCATTGTGTGAAGAAATACTTCTTTTTGTTTGTTTTAAACTTGATGCCTATTAATTTCATTTGGTGACCCCGAGTTCTTGTGTTATGAGAAGGAGTAAATAACACTTTCCAATTTACTTTCTCCACACCACTCACGATGTTATAGACTTCTATCATATCCCCCCTCGGTCATCTCTTTTCCAAGCTAAAAAGTCCCAGTCTTATTAATCTCTCCACATATAAAAGCTGTTCCATATCTCTGATCATTTTTGTTGTCCTTTTCTGTACCTTTTTCAATTCCAATATTTTTTTTTTTTTAAGATGGGGCAACTAGATTCATACACTGTATTCAAGATGTGGGAGTACCATGGATTTATAAAGACACAATACAATATTTTCTGCCTTATTAATCTATCCCTTTACTAATGATTCTTAACATTCTGTTAGCTTTTTTGACTGCCGCTGCACATTGAGTGTATGTTTTCAGAGCACTATTCACAATAACTCCAAGATCTCCTTCTTGAGTGATAATGGCTAATTCAGACTCCATTTTATACATATAGTTGGGATTATGTTTTTCCAGTGTGCATTACTTTGCATTTATCAACATTGAATTTCATCTGCCATTTTGTTCTCCAGTCACCCAGTTTTGCAAGTTCCCTTTGTAACTCTTCACAGTCTGCTTTGGACTTAACTATCTTGAGTGGTTTTGTAACATCTACAAATTTTACAACCTCCATTTACTTTGTTGTTTAGACATGGTGGCATGTTTACCCCTTTTTCCAGATAATTTATGAAAATGTTGAACAGTACTGCTCCCAGTACAGACCCCTAAGGGACATCACCATTTACTTCTCACCATTCTGAAAACGAACCATTTATTCCTACCCTTTGTTTCCTATCTTTTAACCAGTTACAGATCCAGGAAAGGACCTTCTCTCTTACCCCATGACAGCTTACTTTGCATAAGAGCCTTTGGTGAGGGACCTTGTCAAAGGCTTTCTGAAAATCTGAGTACACTATAGCCACTAGATCAACCTTGTCCATGTACTTGTTGACCCCCTCAAAGAATTCTAGTAGATTGGTGAGGCATGATTTCCCATTACAAAAACCTTGTCGACTCTTCCCCAACAAATTGTATTCATATATGTGTCTGATAATTCTGTTCTTTACTATAGTTTCAACCAATTTGCCTGAAGTTAGGCTTACCAGCCCGTAATTGCCAGAATTGCCAGAATAGCCTCTGGAGCCTTTTTTTAAAAACTGGTGTCACATTAGCTATTCTCCAGTCATCTGGTACAGAAGCGGATTTAAATGATAGGTTACACACCATAATTAGTAGTTCTGCAATTTCACATTTGAGTTCTTTCAGAACTCTTGGGTGAACACCATCTGGTCCTGGTGACTTAGTACTGTTAAATTTATCAATGTGTTCCAGACCCCCTCAAATGACACCTCAATCTGGGACAGTTCCTCAGATTTGTCACCTAAAGAGAATGGCTCAGGTCTGCAAACCTCAGCTGTGAAGACTGATGCAAAGAATTCATTTAATTTCTCCGCAATAGCCTTATCTTCCTTGATTGCTCCTTTAGCATCTCGATCATTCAGTGGCTGCACTGGTTGTTTAGCAGGCTTCCTGCTTCTGATGTACTTTTAAAAAATTGCTGTTACTTTTTGAGGCCTAGTCTACACTGGCCACGGATTTCAGCAGCAGTCGACGGGAAATACAGTAACTTGCGTATCCCCCCATTGACTTCCTAACGTCACTTACCGCAGTGTCTCCACTGCGCTGCACTGACAGGACATGCCTTCCCATCAATACAGCACTATACTACTTACTGGGGTGGATTTACAGAGTCAAATTCCAGGTTCGATTGAGCGAGTCTTTACTGCTTCTAAGTTGAACCCACAAAACTGATCCTGCACTGCCGGTGGTGCTGTGCTACTGGCAGTGTAGACATAGCCTGAGTCTTTGGTTAACTGTTCTTCAAATTCTTTTATGGCCTTCAAAATGATATTTTTAGACTTCACTTGCAAGAGTTCATGCTCCTTTCTATTTTCCTCAATAGGATTTAACTTCCACTTTTTAAAAGATGCCTTTTTGCCTCTGCTTTTTTACTTTGTTGCTTAGCCATAATAGCACTTTTTTGGTCCTCCATGTTTTTTAATTTCAGGAATACATTTAAATTGAGCCTCTATTAAGGTGTCTTTAAAAAGTTTCCATGCAGCTTGCAGGGATTTCACTTTTGGCACTATACTTTTTAATTTCTGTTTAACTAACTTCCTCATTTTTGTGCAGTTCCCCTTTCTGAAATTAAATGCTACCATGGTGGGCTGCTTTGGTGTTTCCCTCACCAGGACGTTAAATTTTATTATGTTATGGTCACTATTACCAAGCATTTCAGCTACATTCACCTCTTGGACCAGATCCTGTGCTAAACTAAACTCAGAGCACAAGAGAATTGTATCTCCAGAGACTGCCTGTCAGCAGACTTACATAAGGAAGTCTTACATAAAGCCTGATCCTGATATCACTGACCTCAGTGGAAGGTCATTTACTTCAGTGGGACCAGATCTGGGTCAATAGCAGTGCTGGCCAGAACCAGATCATGAACCCTTGGTGGTTAGAATGATTTTCTGACAATGTTTGCCTATATAAATTTTCAAAACTTGAAAAGCAAACCTTTAAATTCTTTTAATTTTTAACCTTTTCATAACTATTTAGATTTTTGTCTGTGTTTGTTTTTAAAAACTTTTTGTGCTAGAGAAGGAGGGAAAAAAAATCACTCCCAGGCTGACATCCCCTAGCCAGTCAATATTAAATCCTCCCCCCCCCCCCCCCAAAAAAAAAAAACAGGATCAGTCTATCTAAAAACATCTCCTGACGCCCACAAAGGGAGGTCAGCTACTACAAAGCACAAAACTGATTCATTCCCTTTAGCTTATTAAATACCACAGTCCCTTCCTTTTTTTGTTTTGACTGCAGCTTCTCAGGCAGAAGTCCTCTCCACTTGTCAGATTGTTTTCTGCAAAATTATATTTCCTCAAATTCTCCTCATGTGTTTCCTTGTCATTTTCCCCCTGCCTTTGTCCAGAAATCTTAACAAGTTTAACTATTCAGCTATATCCATTCTTAATTATACTCAAAACTAAATAAATCCAGTCTTGCAGCCTTTTCCTGTATATAAACTGCATTTGTCATCTTGGTAGTCCTATTTTGTCCTTTTTCCAATTTATCTATATCTTTCTTCAAACTGGATGACCAAAGTTTGACCTTATACTCCAAATATAATCTAGAAAGTGCTTCATAAAGTGGTAGCACATTATACTTTGGCTTAGCCATATTCCCCTCTTGACACAAACCAATATCATATTAAACCTCTTTTACTGCTATTGCGGCACACTGCACTAAGGATTTAAACGAGAGATACATCCTTACAACCAGGTCTTTTTACTCTACGTTACCAGCTAATTCATTGACATTTAATTTCAATTTAGCATGGGCTTTATTTCTACACAGCTTCATTCCTTCACACACAGATATATTACATATTCTATCTCTGAACCCACCATCAATTATTCTGTAAAACAGCAGTCTCTTTCTGAGTCTTAACTACTTACTTTGGTGTGCGATAGTTGGCTCTCATGGGGAGCAACATCACAGGGAAGCCTGGGCCATCCCACTCCACCGAACTCCTGCCCAGGACTCTGTGAGGGCTACCAAAGGGTCTGACACCCAGAATCACCTTCAGACTGTCCTCCCATGGCCACTTCCTACCACCCCTTTTATTGTCTAAAGGTTGCAGTGTGTGGCAGGAAGGTGTGAAGGGGGTCAGCTCACAGCCTAGTGCCTCCTCATGACCAGGCATTGCATGGCAGTCTCTGTCTCATGGACAGCAGCTGCCTCCTCCTGTGACTTGGCTCTCCAGCCAGGTCACTTCCAAGTCTCTCCCCTTCCAGAGTAGTCCATAAAAAAAAACAAGCGGAATTAAAACAAACCGAGCTAGTATGAGAAAAGGGGAAATGCCTCCCTCTCAGGGTGTATCAGAAGCAGGTCATCCCTTCCTGAGGGAAGGGACCTTCAGGCAGTTATTGTTGGGAAAGCTCCTGCCTTCCCTCAGCTCTTTCCTCTGGAGCTGCAAGTTAAAGACCTGCTCTATTCCCTGGTCTGCTCTCAAGTGAGCTGTTCTACTTCCTTTTAATGCCTCCAGTCTATCCGCCTCTTGCAGATGTGGCAGAGCAGGACTCGCTGGGCCCAGAGCAGCTCCCTAGGTCTTTACTGCCCAGTTGGGGTTTGTATATCCCATCACATGGTGTCATCTACAAAGTTAATGAACTTACATGTTGTGCCTTTATCTAATTTATTTTGTCAGGATTGTGAATGACAGCTGCTTTACCAGGTGAGAGATGCCTACATCAGAAAATGTTACATACACTTAGGAAAACATTCATTTAAAAAATAGAGTGTGCATGTGGATGATTATAAATATTTTGTGCTATCATGCTCAATGTACATAGTATTCCATACAAAAAATATATTGAGAAAATATTAAAATTGTGCAGTTAAACACTCAAGTCAGGAAATATCAAAATTAAGGCTGGATGTTCAATTTTCTCTCTGCTCCCTTCTGTCTATGAATTATCATCAAGTCAATCAGATAGGATATTATATTACAATATATAATTTGAGAAATACTAAGTCTACAACCTCATATACGCAAGTTGCATCTTGTAGTACTACTGCTCTATGCATGCCAGACAGACTATGAAAGACAAAGATATGTAAAGCAAGTAGTAACACAATATACTACAGATCAAATATAATGGATTCCAATGAAAATGTGCTGATTTTATATAACCTATTGAATTTTCAGTGAAGTGTAGTTACTTGCCTCCTTCCCTACATAGGAAGGTCTGTGTTATGCATACCTGTGTAGGAAAATTAGCTTCATAAGTAATTGTCTCTTTGCTTCAATTTCACCTGAGGAAGTTTCTGCAACTGATTGGGGGAAAAAATGTATCAAATATGACCGGACTAAATTATTAAAAAACATACCTTATAACGAACTTATAAAAGAAGCTGTAGATGTGGATTCATGTAAATGTAAGGGATCCATTACCTTTTCTCCCAAGCCTTTTCAGCGCCTCTCTTTCTTTCTCACTGCTGACAGCACCACCAATTCTCCCTGTCACACAGGTCCATAACTTGGGCATGGTCTTTGAGCTGGTATGTTTTTTAAAGGCTATGTGACAGTGCTGGGCAACCACAGCTGAACCACCAATCTGGTCACTGCAGCTCTAATTACTCCAGAGCAGACCTCAAGAAGATCTGTGCCTACCTGATGGTCTGAGGAGAACTGAGAGGCTAATTAGTCCATTAAGCAGGTGATACTAAAGGCACAGGATGGAAGTGAGTAAAAGAAGTAAGCAGAAAGAGAGAGGGAGAGTGATTAGTCTTTGCTGCTTGCCTCAGGAGCTTCGGGCTTCCTAAGATTGTAGGTATAAGGCAATATAGAGCATAAGGGTGGAGGAAACTAATATTGTGAATAAACTACACAGGGTTTGTGAGATGTTGTAGGGAATATGGATAACCATTTATACTATTAATACCAATATTACAAAATTACAATGACTCTTACAAGATATGCCATGTAAGGTAGCAGTGAAAAAGTTACAATTTGCTAAATATGATAAGCTTATCTATATGAATGTATCTCCTTTGTATCATAAGTTATAAATGTGTGATATCTGTATCTCAAACTTGTGTTGTGTTACTAGATGACACCCCCAGACAAATTGGCATCAGCACTATCTAGCCTGTTTGATGGTCCATCAAGGATAATCAGCTGTACAATGCACTCAGGGAGAGAAACCAGGTGCCTGAGTCAGCAGGACATACCTGTGATGAACAGGAGACTCCAAGAACTTTTTCATACCCATGTGCTGTGAGCTTGTGTTTGGGTTAAGCCACATAGCAAAGGATATAAAAGAAAGCTGCAACATCTCCATCTTGTCTTCAGTCCTGCTTCTCACCTCTAGAGTAACTTCTCTACAAACTGAAGCTTTGAACCAAGGACTGACAGACCCATCCAAGTTTTGGATGTGCTCCAGAGGGAGTTTGCAAGCCAGCAAACTCACCAATACTGCTAAGAACCTGATATATGGACTCTGAAGTATCTGATTGCTTTGACTATTTAACATCTCTCTTCTTGTTTGTTTCTTTTCTTCTATAATAAACCTTCAGGTTTAGATACCAAAGGATTGGTTGGCAACACCAGATAGTGCCATATGAGAGTGCTACAAGTAGTATAGCCTTGCTGTTTCATCTGCTCTGAAAGATTAAACATTCAGATCAAAATTAAATATTCTCACTAAAAATATTCAGTATGTGGAAAGGAGAAATTGCAGCACACATTTGTTTTCTCAATATTCTGCAATGCATGATCTCATTTATGGAGGAAACACAGTGCTCCCTTGGGCACATACTGCATTACCATAATAATTTCTTTCAATTTTTCATGATTCCTCAAAGTTCACCTGCTACAAAGCAGAGATCTTCTTAATTTAGGAGATTCCAGAACAAGCTTTTAAGAGATTTCTGTGTCTCACTGTCAATTCTCTTTCATGATTTCATTTTCTGAATAAGCTCATAGTACATTACTTTGTTTCTCTCATAATTTTTCAGTGTTTCTCATCTAAAGTGAAGTATTTCATTATTCTTGATTTACTAGGGTTTTATCTATGTTTAATGATGATTAATTTCTAAAGCCCATTTTTATGCTTTCACAAACTATTGATTAGCACACACATTTTTCATCATACTTGTCTTGGATTCACACACTACATTACTTCATTAATGATTCCTACTGAAGGTAGATAACAGGATAAATCATTCCATACTGTCATTCATGCACTATCCTTATATTTTCCAACTCTTGTGCTGGCTGGTACTCTACATATGGCAGCATAAACAAAGTATTTTTTTTTAAATGGTGCCGTATGAAGATAAAAGTGGAGAACACAAGCTAGTCACATGTGAAGGCCCCAAGTGGACCATTTTCCATTTTGATATACAATATGGCCAAGAACAAACCTAGTATACTCAGATCCAACTTCATTTAAAATGATGAAATTCTTCCCATTTTCACCATATAGGAGTTCAGTCCCATGGCTGAAATATTAGTCATTTTATTTCTAAATATATGATTGTTATGTTTACATTGATAAACCATCAGGGACCCATTCCTCCATAATTTGCACAAATAACACAAGAATCACATCTGGACTAATAAGAATGTATTTTTTTTTTAATCTAATGAATCTCTTTAGTGACATTCTAAAACACATTTGAATGGATGAACTTATTTTTGACCTTTGGAAACAAACATGTCCCTGATCTTGCAAATACTTAAGCTTGTCCGTTAACATTAAGCAAGTTTGAAGTCAGTGGAAATGCTGATATGCTTAAAGTTAAATATGTGCGTAAGTGATTGAAGGATCAAGACCTATATGTTTTATATTGATGGTCCTTTATGTTAAGTCCTTTATTTTATAGCATTTCAGTTGATCAAGCAAAGCTATGTTGTCTCCAGTAGAAGGAACATTGTTTTCTGCAACTTATTACACAATGGTCATGCTTGATGGAGGAGCAGCAGAGAACTGCATATGACATACTTTATTATTGAAATTTATATCTATGCAGCCTAAAATTAATTTTTCCTTGTGATCTTAACTGTAAGGAGAGAGGACTGTATTTTTGTTGCCTTTTTTTATTCTAAACAACCCATGTAATCCAAAATTTATTCCAGGCATGCCTAATGAGATGTTGAGCTTTTTACTTTTATGTAGCTGTAATATTATTGGATGACACCAAGTGATGTTATTACAAATAAGTAGAATTTGTAAGACTGACTAAATACAGAGATAGTTAGATCTTGAACATTACAGCTCTTTTAAAGAGCATATTACCAGAATATGTTCTTTCTGCTTAAGACTCTCTTGCCGTAATTATATTTTAGATGCAGTGCTCTGACCTACTGGTTAAATCCATGCAAAGCAGATACAAAACATTACACAATGTCAAAGACACACAGTTACAATTTGCATTTAGGTTCAGGTCAATAATGAAAGCTGCTATTCTCTAACTATTCAGTGGTTATGTTAAATAAACTGGCAGCCACAATATAATTCCTCTGAGAAGAGTGCTTACATCACAAAACAAACCATCAGAATTGTCTTTATATGACATTTTTGCTAGTAGTTGCACTAGAAAGACCAAGACTGGAGATTAACTCAAACTACCTTCAAACTGCTATAGGTGTGAGGTCTCAAAAACAGGATTGAGGTACTCCTGCAAGGCATTATGTGGAAACTTGAATTTAGGCTATGCCTACACTACAAATTACTTTGGTATAATTTACATCACTTCGGGGTATGTATAATCCACACCCTGAGCAACATAAGTGATACCGACCTAAGTGCTGGTGTAGACAATGCTATGCCGGCAGGAGAAGCTCTCTCCTGCTGACACGGATACCACCTCTCATGGAGGTGGGAGTTATTAAACTGACAGGAGAGCTCTGTCGGCTTACAGCATCTTCACCAAAAGTGCTACAATGGTGCAGCTGAGCCACCATAAATGATATAGTGTGACATAGAATGTATACAGAATTTTCAAGTGTAAGGCTATGGATAAATAAAAGGCTTTGAACTCCACGAATACAGCCAATTTCTCAAAGACTGTTTTCATTTAAAAAGGAGAGAGAGAGAGAACTGAGAAAAAAACGTATATTTTTTCCTCCTGAGATTATTACTGAATTCAAGCCATTCTCTGTGTGCATGGATAAATATAAAATTCATTCCATTTCCAACAACAAATTGTCTCTTAAATTCCTGATTGCATCTTATTCCTGACATTCAATAAGAGTTCTCGGTTTTGCTTTGGTACAATATCACTTTTACTAAAGTGTCAATTTCTGTATAATACTAGAAACCTATGCAGACACCACAGGGGATAGAATTGCATTTAGTATTTAAAATTCACTCTATACCTCAAATTCAAAACGCCCCCAAACTTTAGTGACATTCTGATCTGGGTCCAACCCTTGAGTCAAGTTCTACCCCTATAATGGGGTAGAAGCAAAGCCCAGACCCAAATAACCCAAAACTTTGGGGGGAGTTCTGATCCAAATTTGGCTTTAGACTTTGTGACTTTTGACCAATCTCTTACCTAAATATTTCAGTAAAACTGCATCTATTAGAGGACATGAATAAAGACATTTGCCCAAGGAGATTCCCACATTTCAGCTCTGTCCCTGCCCCATTTAGATTGGATTAGTCTTTGCAGATGGCATATTTGGAAAAGTAAAGCAAATGTTGATGATAAAAACAAACAAACAGAAGTTGGGGGTTGCATTTAAACAAAGATATTTAAACCTTCCTTTATTACTTCAGAATTATCCAGAGATCGCAAAAATTAACAGCCTTACGGCTCGGTAGGGCTAAACAGAGCTACAGCCTGTTTAAATGGCTTAGGGCACAATCCTGTGCTGAGCAGTCTCACCACACTGACGTCACTGGAAATTGAGAGCATACTGTACCTCTCAAGAAGTATTCAATCCATACATTGCAGGATTGGACCCATAAGGCTGATAATCATTTATTCTGATTCTCTTACAATGTAAAGAGTTCTCATAGGGTATATCTACACTGCAATTAGACACCTGTGGCTGGCCTGTGCCAGATGACTTGGGCTCACGAGGCTGTTTAATAATTTTAATAAAGTGGGACCAAGGCCACATTTGCCTCACAGAACAATAGCAGAGTTCCCTAAGGCTCTGCTCTCCATGGTTAAATGTAACTTAATAGTATTTGTTCATCTTCAAGTTCCATTCTAAATGTGGCACTATTTACCCTGAGGTATCCTAATCTCTTCTAATTTGCCCAAAATTCTGCTACATTAAATGTTTCTTTATAGAAGTCTATTGGCACAAAACGGAGTGAACTTTGGCGAAACATAAGGAAGTAAAATACTATATGGCATACTATCAGAGCATGGGAATACAACCTTATTTAATAAATCTTCTTTTAGTTACACTTTTGATTTTAAAAAGTACTGTATCCCAGAGTAATTTTCTTTTTTGTCTCAAAAGGAGGTCAATTTATAACAATTTACTGTATAAACGTTAAGTAAGGACTTTCTGAAAAGTCTCAAATTTATCTGCTCAGCTAAATAAGTTCAGACTCTGCACTTGTGGTAATTGCAATAGCGTTTTATATCCCTGGATAGATGATTTAATAGTCCTGTAAATCCCAGATATTTGGCACCTTCAAAGACTATAAAATGTTTATGAGAGAATATGGTTTTAGAGAAATCTGGTGTTTATATAATCCTAAAGAGAGAAATCAACAGTGAAGGTATTAGACACAAATTCTACTTTTCAAACAAAAGAATCCTGTAAAGAGAAAAAGATATTAATTTATGCAGTGTCTATATGAAGAATGAGGCAGATAATTTGCCAGAAGAGGTGACCTTGTTTATGAGCACCATGACAGCCTTGCTCCCATTAAAAAACAAAATTGTCCTTCAAGAGAAATAAATGTATGTTTCTTTTGACAGTGTTTAACCACATCATAGTCTTAGTTTATGCAGAGTTCTTTTTTGTTTATTTAGGTAGGAGGTTTTTTTTGTTTCAATATATCCAACTTGTGTATAAAAACAGACCAATTTTTAAGTTCTTCCCTTAAATGTCTTCGTCTTGATTTATTAGGTTGCATTTTGTTTTGTTTCTCGGCTGCACCCTGTCTTTCTCTCTTTAAAAATAAACAAAAAAAACCAAAAAACAAAGAGTTCATTAAATACCTTTATATGCTAAACTTTGCCAACTCATATAACAATTCAGAAACAGAAAAATATCTTAAAATGCGTAAGAATGAAAATACAGGAAAAGAAAAATAGAAGCACTGAGAGGCAAAGTGAAAGATCAAACAATCTTTCTTTCCCTAATAACTTATTTTAAGGAATAACACAAAAATTTAGAAAGCAGAATAATGTAACTTTAGGGCCTTAAGACTTTTTGTACTTAATGCGACATCCTCACAGATATTCTATTAGGATATAAAAATGTACACTCAGTAGTCTGGAGATATCAGACCAAATTCTGCTCTCATTTACATGGACTTAAATCCAGAGAAACTCCACTAAAGTCAGTCACTTATGTTTTAAGACAGAGTAACAGAGCAGAATATGGTCCATCTACTATGCCTCAGATGATAAGGCTGTGATTGAAATGGAGGAAAAAAAACAAATTTGTCCTGAATACAGCTTAGCTCTTGACTCAGATTCTTCACATGCTCTTCTTTTTCTGACTGTAAATATTGTAGTAATTTTCTATCCAAAAAGAAGTGGCATGGTTGTGATTTATGTGACTGATAAAACATGAATTAGTTTTTGACAGGAGGGAGAAGGCAAAGATATCCTGCAACCATGCGCCACTATTGCAATCCTTCTTTATCAAAATGAAGAATATTGACAGTAGATTTAATTTTGTTTTTAAGCTTTCTTTTGTAAGTGAGACACAATTTTGACACAGGCAAGTTATTTCAGTTTGAAAATTACCTGTTGAATATTGATTACCCGCTTAATAGTGGACCTAGCATCCCCTCTGCTCTGATGACATTTCATACCCCAAAGCAGAACTGTGTGAAATACATGGGGCAGGGCAACAGAGCCTCCTAACTTTCCTAATGGGTGTGCCCATCCCCAGTATCACATTATGTATCCTCAGAGTAGCAACTGTAGTGTTCTTCCTTATTAGTTTCCAACTATTTGAAGGGTGTTCTCAGCCTCAGGACCCCCTATGAAACCTGAACTAGACACTGGCCACATGGAGACACCAGCAATTTGGCTGCCTCCCCTAACCTAAATCAGGTTCCTAGAAAATTAATAATTCCCTCTATAACATTGGCCAAAAATACATTTACTTCCCAGTCAGAGAAGTGTACCCCCATCTCCCCTGAATAACTCACATACACAGTAAGATTTTTTTTATCATGACAACGTGTACCCATTCCCAATATCAGACTATGCATCCTTGTAATAGCAATACTGCACTTCTGGTTGAAAAAGCTTTCACTCTATAAGCCTGAACTTACAAACTTTCAACAAAGTTAGCCTAAAACTAATATTTCCCATGCTTGTTTGCAGCCAAGAGGTGATTGGAAACATCTACTGAGTCATTATTTTAGTTCTCCAAGCATGAAAAAGCAGGGATTTTCATACATTAAGACAGGTATTTCACACATATTTTTTGCACTCCAATCTTTCAGATGGAGTTTTGTCTTAAAACTTTAAACTTGGAATGTAATTACAGGCGAGAAGTTACATTAACATAACATTATGTTTGAAATTATATATGCACATAATTCAGGAAATTCAAAATTATAGTTGCTGTGGAGACTATAAGCTGCATATCTTTTAAATCATGAAAGTTAATGTCATTTGCAGAATTACACAGTATTATTGGCACTTATAAGCAAGATGGTGCTAATGCAGCATTATGGGAGAAAACTATATGTACCCAAGTCAGGAAATTCCAATTTATAGCCAACAAATAAGATTTTCTAAAGCACCTAAGGAAGTTAGGAGCACAAGTCCATCTCAAGTATAATATGGTTATCACAGTGTCTCATTCATACCATTTTTTGCATTTACTGCAGTGTGTTTGGGGGCAAGTTGAAAAACTCCCCAAAAATTAGTTTATCTAGCTTCCTGTAATGGCAGCCATCACAGTAGTATTAAAGACCTCCCAAGATATACTCAAAATCACAACAGACCAGTGGTTTAATTCTCCCCCCTGGAAGTCAAGGCAACTTCACAAGAATCCCAAATTTGCCTACTTCCGCCCTTTGTTTCTGACTTGTCTCCTCTGGGAGCTACCTTCAGTAATATTTGTGTGTATATAGACAGAGCCAGCCTCAGGGAAAATGGCACCTTGGGCAAATTTGTATTTTGGAGCCTGTAACGGCATGGTACTCACCTCTCGTGAGCACCCCTTCTGGTCAAGGTGTGCCTGCAGTCTTTAAACAGTCCCAGCCCTGATATCAGGCCACACCCCCAGCCTTCATGGATGTTTCATCCTTAGCTCAGGGCTCTTCTGTGTTCAGGCTCAGCAGCCAGGCAGGAGTGGAAGCTGTCCATGGTATTGCAGTTCCCTTTGGCCAACCAGGAGAATCACTGCACTCCTCTGACTCCAGCAAGGAACTGGCCGTCTCTAGCTCTGCACCTCCTTTTATATGGCCATCCTGGGCCCTGATTGGCTGCTTTCTGTGCAGTCTCTCTAGGCTGCTTGGAGTACTTAGCTCTGGGGTCTCTGGGCCTACTCCACCCCATCACAGAGCCCCTTGCCCCTGCAGCCTCCCCTGGATCCCCACCCATCCCACCATTGCCTCTGGGTGGCCAGCCAGCAGCTGCTGCTCAGTGGGAAATTTCTGAGCCCAGGGGCTCCCCCCAGCCATGCACCCCCTGACCACCCTGGCCACAGGAAGGGGAGACCCAGGGACTGGCCCACTGGCTCTGCAGGGGTGAGCCCAGCTGCCTTCACCTTCCTCCCAGGCTGGCAGCTCTGGGTGGCATTTTGCACACACACACCCACCCCCACCTGGCTGGCTAGGGGCTCCAGCCCCAGGCTCACCCACATTCACCCCCACTCCAGTAGCCCAGGCCCGCCAGCTTGCTGCACTCAGACAGCATCCCCTTGACCACAGCACCCTGGGCAACCACCCATGTTGCCCACCCTAAGGCTGGCTCTGTATATAGGAGGAAATATCTTCAGGTTACTGCAGCTGGCTTCTTGATGTCCCTCTGGGGCCAAGGCACAAGTTGTAGTGAATTTCTGGGCTGAGGATATCTGTTGTTGTTACTGTCCCTGGTGATTGAAGGCTGTAATAGCAGATGAGCAGAGCAAAAGCAGCTGCTGAAATTAGAGCTCTAGCCACTCAAACAGCTGATGATAGCATGCAGGCTAAGTTCAGGCGGACGTGTCTCCCTGCTGTCCCCAGTGTTTTCAACTTAGCAGGAAAACAGAACAAATTGCACTAATTCAGTTCCAATAGCATCTGCTCTCTTCCACCACTAGAAAAGGAAGTAGCTTCCTGTAATGAACCAACAACCCCCGATAGAAGTACTGCTCCTTCTGGAGCCATGCTTCCATTAGTTTCCACCCTACTTGCCAAGAGGGGTGGTAGCTCAGAGCAGGAGTTAATGCTTCTCTCAATGGTGTTAACTCACAGATGTATGTATATTCTTATTTCCACCAGGTTAGGTGGGGAATAAGTCACAAAGTGCAGCTGTTTCCCTTACTGTGAATGCCCTTGACAGCAGAGCCCCCAACCCCATGAATTTGTAGAAGGAAAGAATACCATAGTGTTTTTTCTTCTCCTTTCCATGCCCCCATGCCAGGGACACAAAAGGTTTTGCTGCCAAAAAACCTCCCTGACACCTAGCATTCAGATGTACTCCATAGAGCTGCTGTGTCTCCCATCCCGCTACCACTGGAGGAGGATAGGAGGTAGCCCATAAGCAAGAAAATAGACATTTCAGTATAGCTAATTTAACAGTGGAGCACAGAGTTCATTATTCAGAAATGTACTTATATTTAAGTGCTCTTGCTGTTTCCAGGAGGGATATTGAAAAACACCTGTCTGCAGTGATGGATCTCTGCAGACAGCTGTTAGCACAGAACCAGAGTGATCTCCCAACCATGCACCCCCATCACAGCTAGTAATTCTATGCCTGCATATGCATGAGAGAGTTGAGATTCTTGACTTGGCTTTTGTTGAAAACCTGCACATTGTTGAAAGATCACATACTTATTTACTTTTTACACTTATTTTTGTTTATTAAAGTGCAAGATAAATAGTTCCTTAAAAATGGGATATTTGATATTTATCAAATGTATTGATAATATTTTTTAAAAGATAAATAATATCTACTTTCCAAACACAGAATAATTGGCAAGCTGACATTTGGCTCCTTTTAGTTACATAAAAATTTGCTAAATTAATTATTTCTTATGTTTCAAGCCAGAGTAGAATTGGCTTTTTTGTATTAACATTCAAGTGTACCTTACCTAAATCATTAGTTAAATTATCATCATTTGTCAAACGAATCTTGACTCCACTTCCAGAGATAATCCATGGTTAATTACAGTGTTGTGCAATATTGCAGCCAGCTGGGGATATCTTAAGAATTTTAGATAGCCTGTATTAAAATGTATTACTAGATCATCTGTATCAAGGCATTTGAATCTCATTTGCAGAAGGCCAGGTGTTATTTCAGTGTAAGTGATGTTTTTTTGTGCTTCATTGTGTTGTAATTCTTGTTTCTGAAGATTTGGAATTGTAGTCAAAAGATGGTTTTTTTAGGGAATAGCTATTATCTGCATTGTCTGAAATACAATCCAAACAAATGACAGAATTGTAAAAGAAAACATATTTTACATCATATAAAGTTAGGATTATTTTCTGAGGCTCTATGCAAAATTAGTGACCTTCCTTAATGTGTAAACCAAAACATTCCACATTCTGGTTCATATGTTCTGGGATCAGGCCATCTTGGGAATAAGCAAGCAGTCCAGCTCTGGTATGGGGATAAGGCTGAAGAGACAAAATGTTACTTTTCATTCAGCCGCTAAAGGGTAGTATTTATAGGGCTGAGAAACAAGGAACTGCCAATATATCAGATACTCACTAGCCATGGCTAGTGATAACCAATGATAATAACCCTAATTAACGCCAGCAGGGAGTTCTGATTCAAAACGGATGGGTTAATATGATGCTGTCGTGATTACAGGACTAGCTGCCTTTTTCTGGTCTCTCTAGGTATGTTAACAGAACAAAAAAAACCCCATGGCCCTGGTCCATGCCAGCCCTTTTAGGCTCTGCAGCTGTTTCATTGCTGTGTGGACTTCCAGGCTTCTGCTGGAGCCCACGCTCTAGGACCATGCAAGATGGGAGGGTTCCTGGAAGTCTACACAACAATGGAACAGCCCCACAGCCCAAGTCGGCCAGCACAGACCAGCTGCGGGTGTTTAGTTGCTGTGTCTACACAGCACCTCAAGTGTTCAGCCTCCTGCCCTTACCTGTCCCATGATGGAATCTCATGATTCCTCCCCTTAGTCTGGAACTCAGGTTTACTATCCTGTTTACACCAAATGCTTATCACTCTACAGATCCAATTACCGTTTGGGTACCTGTTATTCCTCCTTTTGGTAACCGATGAGTAGCAATATGATGGCCCACAACCTCCTTAAAACAAAGTTGTTTTATATGGCAGTTGGGAGAAAGCATAAGCGCAACATGGATCTTAAATCAAATGGCTTATGTTTACCCTACAGAGGCACTGTTTAGCTACAGTGCATTAGCTATGCTGCTGTAAGCCCTTAATATAGACACAGACTACACAGATGGAAGGGTTTTTTCCATCGCTGTAAGAACTCCACTTCTCTAAACGATGATTGCTCAGTCAATACATGTTCTTCCATTTACCTAGCTGTGACTACACCAGGGAATGAGGTCAGCACAGCTATGGCAGTCAGGGGGGGGTGTATTTTTCACACTCCTGAGCACCACAACTATCTTAAAATTTAGGTTAAGTATAGATTAGGCCTTAATCTTCTCTAATCTTATGCTTCAGGAATGGAAAAGAACCAAATTACTGCTGGCAAGCCCAGATGGTGCTGTGTGTCTTTAGGTCTCTCAAGCTTTGTTTTCACTGCTATAAAGCTTTGTTTTCACTTGCTATAGCAAGGTAACTAAGATACGATAGTTATCTCACTGTAAACCCCTAGTAGAAACCAGTTCCTTGTCATCTTTAATGTAAGATAATGTTGACCTTGCTTAGCTATGTCACTATCACCACCCATAGTTGACCTTGCCTAGTTTTCCCTGTGGTAATATGACATTGCCCTGTCTCCGATAGGATTTTACAGCAGCATAGCTAGGTGCTTTACTTATCCCATGACAAAAACACCCTTTTTTTGGTAGCAAAGACAAAGCTTTACTCTGATCATCTCTGACTCACACTGTTCAAACTGGTTTCAGTACTCCTCAGAAGAGACAGTAGATCCATTAAGGCAACATGCTCTAGCATGGTCTCTTACTGACCTTTAAGCATAAGCCATTAGAAAGTGCCTCCTCCGTCTTGCTATTACTCTGCCACACAGACAGACCCTTGTGGAAATACCTACTCCCATAGATGGTACAGTCACACCATGCTAGTGACAGATCCAGATACAATATCATCATTAGAAAGCATGTCCAAGTTTATCATGGGCTGTATAGTGGCATAGTTTTTTGCTCCCAGGACTCAATGACACCTGCAGTCTCACAGACTCCTTTTAGTAATTGCTTTTGATGCTATGCGCCTGGAAAGAAACTAAGACAATACAGTCTTAAGAAATGCCCCTGGCTATTGATCTGTTCCCTGGGAGATCTCTGATGGATGAATTCCAAAAACAGCACTGTAATTTGTAATGAAACAGTGGATAAAAAGATTCAGACATATATGGCAACATCACAGCCATTATGGGGAGAATCTGACTTTCTATTTTTCTGTAAGATGATTTGAAATGAGATATGCCATTGTTTGTCAGTTCTTAGGCCCACGTCTTCTGCTACAGGGAAGCCATTTTCTTCTTGCACTGAGTGGAATTTTGATCCCCAGATGGCAAAGAGCTGACACAGCAGCACTTGTGGTGTAGCAGGCAAGGCCGTATCTGCATCACTCTCTCCTCCTGAGCTGTGCTGCGTTGCCTTGGCTCTAGCTATACTTGTTGCTTAGGCATGCTTTAAAATGCCTTACTCTATGAATTATTCCTTCAGGACAGAAATGCCTTATTCACTCATTCTCTCTTCAAGAAAGAAAGCAACAGTTTTTATAACAACCTTGGGTTTATCTCATACTGGCTGCCTTTAAGAGCCATAATTTACACTGATTTTCCAGGCATAAATTAGGGCAGTTTACCAGTGATATGATTTGAAAGGAAAATTATCCAAAGACAGATTCACCCCACCAGTAGCAAAATTCTACAACAAGCAGCAGGGGCACCTTATCTTCTAGACCAGGTGAGAATATCAACCACTGTATGCTGGAGATTTGGACTAGATATCAGTACTCAGGTCAGGAAACAGAAACCCTTCCTGGAAGAGCCCACTCAGGTAAGCATGATGATTATGGCACTGATATTTGCCAAGTTCTTACCATCTGTCAAGCTGCCTGGAGTGGCTCACAAGCATGAGTATGAACCTCAGGGCACAAACCCCAAAGTGACTGCAAGTTCTATACTTAGATTTCACCAAGTATCAAGCGTGAGCTCCTCAAGTGCTATAATAGCCTTAACATGGAGTCAGACAGTCCGGTATATCTTGCCACTGTGAAGCAAAAAGGATTTTTCCCCAAGAATCAGGCAACACAAATAATACTGAAGGGGTTTATTCATGGTACCGGGAAGACTGCCTTAAACAGCTTCAAATTCATGTTGTTACAGGAGACACTTATATACGGTTTTTATCACTTAGACAATCTATTTACATTTCTTCTATCTATTCACTTACGAATACAGACATTGTTCCACCCAGAAAGAACAGGAGTGATGACAGATACAGAACATACGTGCAGAGACACTCTAATTACATCAAAAGATCTCTGACTACACTTGGCGAGGGGGGAATGGGTGGAGAAGAATCCTTACAGATAGGAGAGCTTGTAAGGAATGTGCTGTTCTCATTGTGAGGCTGAATCACTGAGTGGACATCTGGCCTTCTGAGTTATCAGGTATTTACATATGCCATTGTCCTTGAGGCTCGGGTATGCCTGCTTGTTAGAATCATTGGGTTTCGGCCTAGCTGAAAATTGCCTCAGGCCTAACAGTTCCCTCCTTTTTGACAAATCGAACCCAGAAGTAAGATATAGTCAACACCTAAATACTTTGAACGGTGGCAGACACTGAAGCAGCAGCAAGGTCCACTTTGAATAATAGCCCCTTGGCCAATTGGACCTGTGTATTGTTCAGGTACAGGTTGTCATACCATCAGGGAGCCGTTGTCATTCCAGTGAACACACGGACGGGTGGATGGATGTTGTCCAAGGTAAACGAATCAGTGATCTGCAGGCATATAGAGTTTTCCGGGCATAACAGAAGAATCTACAAGAAGAAAATTAAAAGAAAAAGCGGAGTCTGGAGGAAGCACAGAGGCCACTATTAGTGGAAACATTTGCAAGGTGGGCAAGGGTGCGGGAGGAGAGGGTGTGGGAAGGAGGGAACCCCAGGCAGACAGTTTTACAGAACAATCTTTGGTAGCTTTGCAAACAGGATAATTAATGACCAGATATTAATTTCAGACAAACAGATGGTGGTTTCAAACAAACTTATCAATAGTGAACAAATCACCCTACACACCCAGAATGCAAAGCCTCACAGAAACTGCTGTGGTGGTTTGTCATGTACCAAAAGAATACGGGTATTTCACATAGAATCAATATAACAGAATCAAGCTTTGGGCCTACGTTATCCCCCTTTTGACTCTTTAACTTAAGAAGTGGAATGGGTCATTTTCAGTCGTCTCAAAGCTATGTATTATGAGTTGATTCTAGCATGAGGTTCCAGGTTAGCGTACATTCTTTTTATCTAACAGCACATAATGCACATGCCAATTAAACAGACAACTGAGAACTAGTACAATTAACAATGAATGAAGATTAACAGACAATATGCCTTTAGTTGTAGGAGACCAACCCGTGAAAATATCATACCACCTGTGGCAATTTTTAACATTTTCATCTTCCCAAAACAGTTTTCCAGAAATTAACACATACACAGTGTCCATTATACAAAACATGTTACATTTTTTTAAATTCAGCCCATATACATATTCCCAATGATACCTCCTTGCTGCATGGTTCTGAGGTGGCAGGTAGGGATAAACATATCGATTTTTGAGGGCTCCATTCAGTGCACCCTTGAGTGCCCAATAGTTTTCCCTCTCTCCCAGCCCACTGATTTATAACCCAGGATAACCAGAAGGATCCCATGGTCAATACTGGAAGTGGGCTTACTTTCCACAACTCTGCCTCCACAGACAGTTGGTGAGCAATTTTTACAATTTTTCCTGTTAACAAATTAGGTTTTACCATGCTAGAAATATATTGCATCCATTCATGTTTATATGTATCAAACAAGGATCTTTTCTTTTGCCTTAACAAGTGGGCTAGTACCTTAATATTCCCAGATATAACCCAATACATTTTATGTTTTAGTGTAGTCAGACTGAGAATTTGCATTTCAGTACATCCAATAACCAAAGCAGTTCTATTTTCCATTTTCATTTGCTGCTTGTGTAATAGCCACGTGATAGCATTTAACCATTGCCACATATTTCATATGTGGACTAAGTCCACACGATATATATATTTGTTTACAGTGCTCATTGATTCTCTTCTGCTTAACGTAGTATACCACACAATGTTAGTAACAAGACAAACAGCACAAAACACAATCTTTGTTGTAACCTTGCCTTTGTGATAGATGGTCCCTTACACCAAAAAATCACAATAATATTCAGGTTACTCCCAGTCCCAAAGGACCAGTTGCCATCTTAGGTTCCAGAGAGTGGTGTACCAAGGAGAGGGGCCAGGACCACAGATGCCAGCCTATGATAGGGCACCGGGCCGGTACTTCATGACACGCAGGGTATGGGGGGGTGCGCCAGCCCCTCCAGCCCCCTCTGCGCGTTGTGAAGGGCTGGCCCGGCACACCACCTCCCCCCAGACCGGGCGGTGAGTCTGCCCTGTCCAAACCAGTGCCGGGCTACGAGACTGGAGCGAGGGGTAAATGTGGGGTGCTGGGCCAGGCCTTCATGACAGGTGGGGGGCGCAGAATGTCAAGGGGAAGCTGCTCCCATTCCCGCTTTTGTCCCCCCACACACACCGTGACGGGCCCGTCTGGCCCTCCTCGGGCCAGGGGGTGAGGCCGCCCCCGTCCAAGCAGGGGCTGGGCTGTGGGGTTGGAGTGGCAGAGGGGTGCTGCAGAGAAGGGGGGACAGTGAAAGGTAAAAGGTGAATCTAAAAGTTTAGAGGTTACATTCAGATAAGCACCAAAGTTTATCCAAAACTTAAAAAATACCTGAACCTCTTGGTTCTACAAAACTGAGCTGGAAATCTCAGAAAAATGTTCTTTCATTGGATTTGTAGTGCTTCCAGCCAGGCTGGAGGTATAAACAGAAGAATTTTTTGTTGTTTAATTTTGGCACTTCTGATTCTGTTTCCAAATTGAACCAAGGGGCCAAACAGAGCCCTCAGTTACACTCATGCAATGTCAAATGATGTTAGCACAAAATTTGGCCCCAGGAATGGTGAGGTGCATAAAAAGAAAAAATGATGAGAATAAAAATTATCCAAACTTTTTGATACTCTTAAAATTTTGGCTCAGGTTGAGTTTGAATTTTGGGATACAGTTCCTGCTGGGTGTTGGTCTCATTTTACTGCATTGCTATTCATCAATTTCCTTTATTTTTTAAAGTCAGTTAGTTAAACTTTATCCATCATTACTCAGGGTTCTGCTGGGTCTTACTTTAGAATTCTAGATTAGCCCTGGCAAAAGCATAACAGCCCTTGAAATTCATCTAATTGCTTTTCTCCAGTGCTATCTATCACTTTTATTTTTATTTGTGTTTTAGTGCCTTGCTTTTTTTTTTCTTTTTGGTTACTGTTTACTCTCCACTATGATTCTGCTGACTTCTTATAGAATGGAGGGTTTTAAAAAGAAATTATGGGGGAAATTACAGCAAATTAATTTTGCAAATGTAGCACATAGAACAGAGGAGATAACAAAGTTGTCCTTCCTCATGTATCATTTCTGCTTTATGACATTTGACCTTAGCTGTTGTTGCCAGGAAGGCTGCATGTCTACAGTTTTTAAATAAGGTGCAAAATACAAAAGTTAAGTCTATGACTTGTGTTATCTTTTTACTATGTTATTGATTTTTCCCAATTTCTTGCAAGACATTTAATATGCAAATCAGAAAAAAGAAAATTATCCTGTTTTACCATGTTTTATCATGGTTTGTCAATGGCAAAAAAAAAATGAGATAAGAATATATTGCCCCATGCCTGCCACTCCCCAGCAGGGGACCATGTTATTCACACTCCTACCAACTTGCATCTCCTTTTTGGTCTTTCAGCTTCTCACCTGCATTTGTCTGATGCAGCCCTTTTCAAACACTTTTTGCCCCATCTGACCAAGACCACAAGTGGAGGATTAGGCTCACTAGTACTTCTCTCTGGAGTTTGAGGGATTCTTGTCCCTATTGGGTTAGTCAGTACGAAATTCAGCAATAGGTTTCTTAAAAGTAAGATTTATTAAGAACAGAGATTATCTGAATATTTTGTAAACCCAGTGAAGTAGGTTCATTCCCCCTAGTTTAGTTGCAGAGAAAAGCGAAGAAAAGAATATGCACTACTATTATTGATGTCATGAAACATCATAATAGTCAACATTATTTTATTTTAAAAACCATTAATGGCATTGGCTACTTAGTACTTGACTCTTTTAATCTTTTCTATTTCATAGTGTCTCCTGTTTGTGTTGTGTCAAACTGTATCATTACAACACAAACATGAGACACTGAGATCTACAAAAGAAGATTTTACCAGCCAGTGTAGCTTATTCCACACCCTGAGCAAAATAAGCTATACTGGTAAAAGCTCAGTTTTGCCGACGTAATTGTGACTTTGGCAGGGGTTTTTGCCACCAGCATAACTATGTAGGCCAGGGATCACATCTTTCACATCCCTAACTGACAATTATTCTGGCAGAAGTCTATAGTGTAGACATAGCCCCTATCTACATTATGTCTGGTATCCTCAGCATATAAAATACAGAAAGTTAATCAACAATTCCTTACACTCACACTCACTTACCAATGTGTAATTTACCTTCTTCCTTCCCTACCCACTGATCATTGCATATCACCTCTGAAACCTGGCCCTCTGCATCTAAGGGAGTCTAAACTGGTGTAATTTACAAGCCCCGGAGTTAGAAGAGGATGTAAACTGAAGTATGGGGTGACAAATAATTTACATCTAATTACATCTTTGGCTAGAAGTGTGTTGCTGTTAGACTCCTCTCTTCTGGCTTCTTGACATGTGAATTACACAGACTTAGCCTTGCTGAGTGGGCCAAATTCAGAGACTATTTGCACAGGAGATGTAACATTATATGTTGGTAAATAAGTGTGAATAAGATTGTAGCTTACATAATTGAGGGTGCTAGAAGCAGATGCAAGATACACCAACTCAGACTCACCTCTGATTTTGGACCTTCATTCCACTAGCAAGGTTCAGAACAAAGTATATACTTTCAACTGCAGTTTTCATGAACTCCTAGCACCCCTTTACAAGAAAGGTTAATGTATTAAAGCACCATGCACTTTGCTCTAGCTTTCCCCCCATTTAAATGGTGGGAAATTTTAAATGCAGAGACTTTAAAATCAACAAACTTAATTTCGATGCTTTCTCCAATGCAGATGTGTCTGTTCCCAGCAATGGCTGTACACAAGAATTCCCATGCTCTTTCTGTACCCTTGTTCTTCTATTTTATTTTGGAGGAAAATTGACCTCCAACCTGCCTGAAGACACTAAGTAAATGAGAAAAGAAGTTGCAATAGTATGCTGTCCTGTCAATTCTTTGAGTGAGGTTCTTTTGTATTCACTTATTCTTTATTTGAAGAAGTACAGAGCCATAAAAAAAAAGTCTGTTCATTCTCCCTTTTTTTGAGGAAGGTGTCAGTTGTAGACAAGAAGATGTCTCATTCACTGTGACCTTTAGATAGCAAGATCTGAATCTAAATTCACCATCTCTGCTATAAGAATGATAATGTTACAAACAAGATTATGAAAAAGGATATGTAGGAAAAAGCAGAAAGCTAAGAAAAGGGTTATAAAGGAAAGTACCAGCTTCATGTACAAATACCTCAGAATAATGAATTTAGGAAAAGCAAGCAGGAAAAAGAATGAGTATCAAATTACTCTCTATTTAAATGTTATGCTCAGATTCCTATAAAATGTATGTAATGTATTCATAATATTATCACGTATGATTAAAGAAAAAGGTACAAAATAGACTTTTTTATGCCTTATACATGCAACACACACCCTTTTTGCTCTGATTCTCTGTGGATGATATTCACTCCTGGGTTAGTATAAGGCCTAAGCACCATTAAAGTCCTATGTAAGTGCAGGATCTACTCCAGTGCACAAAGTATGCAGAAAGTATGTTACATACCTATTATCTGACAGAGCCAGCCACCATTTCAACATAACTAAATACAATAAGTGTACTAAACTATCTTACATAGTAAGTAGAAAAACTTGGGGGGAAATGTGCCCAATTAAGCATCATTTCTATGAGACACAGTGTTTTCATATTATTTAATATTAGCAGCCGGTATACCTCAATCAGTGGTGACTCCATCAGATCTCAGAGGCTAACCAAGATCAGGATGGCACACTGTTTGATGTAAGAGCTTTAAAGACAAAACACCAGGTGCTGCGATAAATGGTGATGATGTTTTAGTAGATGATATTCATCCCTCTGAGTTGTCTTTGAACATGGTATTAAGAGATTCTGTACTGCAGGAGATCCTGTCTTCTGAACAAGGTCCTGATCACTTGAGTTTAGTAGAGTTCTTGTAACACTTATTCTAAGAGCAGGGGTCTTAGCATTAGTTATCTGGCCAAATTCCAATCTGGGTAATTAAATTCTGCTCCGTAAGGGGTAAGAAATGCAGCTATTTGAGAGAGCACTTCTAGCATCCACAGTTCAACTCTGACATGTTATTACAGTGATTAAAAAGTTCTGGGTCACTTTTACTTTTGTTTTCTGGAAGTGAACTTTCTCAGATTAGCAGCAAGGAATTGTCAACAGAGGAACTTTGTCTGTTGAACCTCCTCAATCTGACAGTCTGCCAAGGGTTATGTTCATCTGGTTATTCTGGCACCCCACTAACTGTTACCATGCCACAGTGAGAGTCCTCTGTATGGTGGAATGGATGGTTTTTCAAATATTGTGAAGCATGCTGCTGCCATGGCAATAGGCACTATCAAATGCTTAAATAAATACAGACACATAGTTTGTACAATTTTACAAAAGCCTTTATGATCCTTAGGATGAAAAGGGTTACCTAAGAGATTCTTATTATTTATTAGCTGTATATTAAAGCTCACAGCAGGAAGTATATACTCTATTTTCCCAGCCCAGCAGTTTGAAAATTCAAGAGACTGTAAGAAGTTCTCAGCATGTTACTATGAAATATATTTTAATGTAATTTTAATGCAATTATGAAAAAATTATTTTAAAATCCATTCCACAGTTTATTCATGCTAAGAAATGTTATATTTTATACTTTCAGGATGATAGGCTGAGTAAAATGACTCACTTGTTTTTTACTGTCTAATAGTACATTCTTTGTAAATATAGGACTTTGAGATGTATGGATGGAAAGCATTATATAAAAGCTTAGTATTCATTATTATTATTGTTATTGAACTGTTTCAGAGCAACCTGTGAAAAAGGACACAACAAATTTAAAATAAAAAAGGAAAGAGCTGGCACAATTCTCTAATAATAGATTAGAGAGTCCATCTCAGTAATGACCAGAAGGCAATACAATCAGAGAGCTGATGGGCAGCCTGTAAGAGAATAACAGTGGTCTTGATTTGAAAAATTCTGACCACTTCTATAAATGATAAATACATAACACGTGGGCCATATCACAGAAGCCGCCATCACAGTTTGCATGAACTGGCAATTTGGTTTAGACTTGGTTCAGAGATCGAAAGCTTAGTAAGCATGGAGATTGAAGTACCCTCTCAACTCTAGGGGTAGTCTCTGTAAATTAATAAAGTATTGATTAGGTGAGTTTACCTCAGATAACATGGTAAAGGCCTAATCTTTACTTAATGGATAATTGACTAGCAATGTACAGTAGATGCACAAGTAATGTGTAAGCAATATCCATGTAGGTTTTATACGCCTGTGTAGTCAAACATAGTTATGACCTCTGTATAATCATTCAGAGATTAAAAAGTGCAAACAAAGGTTTCTAGCAAACATATCATCATCTGAAAATCCTATTACTGAATTTGTGAAGTGTTTAGGCAAAAGAAGGCAAGTTTCTGTCAGATAAATAGGACTGATAGTTTTGTTATTGCTAAAAGATGTAAGGATCCAAAAGTGTAGGTCTAGAACTCAGGGCTGTAGGGGACCTAAATCACTAACACTCCCTCACTAAGGGAGATGGGTGAAGCAGCATCTCACTAAACCTAGAAGGTCAGGCCCCACAGGGAGTCCTATTGGAGCACTTAAGCCTTGCAGCCACCTGACTGGATCACACCATTATTTAAGCCAGGAAGTGAGCCAGCTGGGCTGTTTTAGCAACTGTGCAGACTTGCTGTTGCTACCACATTGGACCCTGATCTTGCCTGCCTCCTGCAATCCTAATCCAACCCTGTTCATGATTCCTGACCTGATCCTCACTCCTAGCTCCCACCTTGATCCTGATCTGTGCCTGATTCTTGCCTATCTCCATTTCCTGCCCTTTCACCTTGCTCCTAAGCCCCAGCTCAGACTTTTGACTCTGGCTTAACCCTTGGCTCTGGCATTTGGTATCTGATCCCAGCTCCAATCTTCAGCTTAATTCCTGGTCCTGACTCTCACTCTACCCCCTGGCTCTGGTATTGACAGTTGATTCTGGTTTTGAGCCCTGCATCTGTTCCCTGACCTGGATGCCTGCTCTGCCTACTAGACCTGAATCCTGCTCTGTCCACTAGGCCAGACTGCCTATATCCTGGTTCCTAACCAAAAATAGAAAAACATGTAATAGTGTGTAAGCTGGAATATCATATTTGCTAATAAATATTGTTAAATAGGGAAGGAAAGATGGATGTAGCAAGTGAGAAGAAGGGGTATTCATAAAAAATGTGTAATAGTGTGTATAAAAGTCCTTAAAGTCTCTGTCTCTCTGTGAAAATAGCCAGTTCACTGGCTTGCTACATTCTCCTTGGTCACTGAGGTGTAACATTCTTCACCTATGCCAATAAAGCCTGGATAATGGATCCAAGAATCGTGTGGTAGCAGTAGTCTGTCTGTTATGGCTGTGGTATGTCTGCTTTCCTTGGGTTAGCAAGTAAACCTGTGGACTTTATTAAACTGGGTCCTAAAACATCCTTACAGTTCCTCCTGAACAAAATAGTGACATAATTGGGGAAAAGTACAAGAGTTTGTAATGAATGTCTGTGCTGCATTTGTTTTGTGGATAAATAAGAGCCTTCAGCATCTGGCATCTTTCACATGAATACTTAAATTCAGTACAAAATATAATAAAAAGAATGTACTTCAAAATGTTACAATATAATTCATCAATATATATTGTATTGCTAGGCAATACATATAGTTAACATTTTGTGATCGTAACAGTCCTGAATAAGGTATGAGAACTGGATAAATATTATAAATGGAATAATCTATGTTGTTCTAAACTTATGGCTGATGATTTTATTGCACAAGTCAGGAAATTCTAAATTATGACACCAACAACAATCATAATTCATCTCCCTTGTGTTTTGTATTACTGGACAGCAATGTGTTCACTTTAATGCCTTAATATATCT
This sequence comes from Emydura macquarii macquarii, assembly GCF_026122565.2. NCBI lineage: Eukaryota > Metazoa > Chordata > Testudines > Chelidae > Emydura > Emydura macquarii. The sequence goes on along the minus strand of NW_027131527.1, from coordinate 15,823,265 downwards.
ACAACGTTGCTGAGTTACAGTGATTTGGGGCAGTATATTTAAATTCCCTGAGCCACATTCTGGTCTCAGTTATATCAGTATAAATCTGGAGTAGTTCAATTGCCTTCTGATGTTTTACTGTAAATTTACACTAGTTTTATTGACAGCGACTTTGGACCCCTGACTTCAGTTGTTTTTTTCAATTAATGCCTTAATTTTGAATAACACCTTTTGAATTAATATAATTGTATTTGATTTGTTACATTTTATATAAGGTATCATTAAAAAATAAAATAGATCCATTTCCAATAAATGCATTCAATGTTATTATTGTATAGGTATCATTCAGTCGACTGATGATGATGACGACATCAAGTCAATAGCAAAATTCCTATTGATTTAATTGGGAACGAAATTGGATGCCAAATGTGCATTTATTTGAATTTGTGGTCTGAGATGCAAATAAATGCTTGAATGTAGTCTTTGAAACTATGAATTCTGACTAATTGTATATTCTAATTATTTTGGGGGTTGTTTTTTTAAATGCATATTTGTTTCAATGTGCCGTAATCCAGATATATGCATACTCAATGCCAAATCCTGGTCCTTTTGAAGTTACTGTGGCAAAATTCTCACAGACTTCAAGGGGAGCAAAATTTGGCACAGAGTGCATTGTTTGAAAAAAAGATAGTAGAAAATAATGCTGTATAAGGTGTTCATTTGATGTCGATTTATTGTTTGTAAACCCAGTTTTTTCAAAAACACATCAAAGGACAATTATCACTGCATATTAAATCTATATTAGAAGGTCACCAGAAAAGCATTTCTCAATTGTCCAGGCACAAAGCCAGCATCTGAAATATTTCATAAATGCTGAAAAGTACTTCCCATTCCTTGCCTACCACCCACAAATGCTGATCAGTGACAAACTGTTTAAATTTGCTCACTTTTTTAAATTCAAATGGAGTTGAGAACAAACCCAGTGGATTACTCATGTGCTTTAAAGTTAAGAATATGCTTAGATGCCTTGCTTGATTAGGGCAGAAAGCTCAGCATGTTGCAGAATCGAGCTCTATTTGCATTACAAGGATAGCAGATGCTTGTGTTAGTATATGCTCTTCTTCCATAATGTCTTTAGGAATATGAAAATGATGATGGTGTAGTGTACAGAATCTGAGAATGGGCTGGCAATTGAGCATATTCCCTACTCTGTATCCATATAAGGTTTTTCAAATATAATTCTCTATCTACCTGGTCCAGAGCCCAAAGAAATCAATGGGAGACTTTCCACTGACTTTTATAGGCTTTGGATCAGGTCCTATTTGCACCTATGAATCAGTGAAGGAGTCTCTTGATTTTCTTCTTCTATACTTAGAAATTAACTCAATAAATCTACAGGTGAAACTGTCTGAAATAGTCAAGGGTTGGCAGTGCTGTATTTTCTTCTTTTTCTGTCCAGCAAGCTATTCATCAAGCAAAACTTCAAACACCATTACTGAGAGCTAATGTACTCAACACCATGCAGCACACAGTCTCATTATGCTTACAGCTGCAGCCAAATTTGTCTCAAGCTGGCAGTCAAAAAAAAAAAAAAAAAAAAAAAAGCATCATTCAGACAAACCTCACTCACTGTTTTGTCAAGACATATTTTGTCCCTAAAGCATCATGCAGATTTCTGGTGCTTTAGAAATTATCGGTAATAATTATTAATGAAAACATTATTTTAGACTCAAGTTTAGTGGAATCAGTAGTGTTGGGCTAATTATAAATGGGCTTGTGTCATATTTCTGAATCATGTAGTCATACACATTTGTGCACATTTTTTATTTTGTTACAAAATTTTCCAAAAACAGTCATAAAAAAAATGAAATGTCAGAAACTGTGATGCAGGTGGTCATCCCTATCAGACAGAGGCAGGGGTCAGAGCCAAAATCAGGAGTCCAGAGCAGGGCTGGAACAAGGCCAGAGTGAGAGTAGAACTAGGAGCAAGGCTGGAGCAAAAGCAAGGCTGGAGCAAGCTAAGGCTGGTTGAGTCTGAGGAGAGTTCTAAGCCCTTGGAGTGACACGGAGCAGAGTGAGCTGCTGTTCCTCCTGGGAGGTTTAGGGAATGTCTACCTACACAGTGCTATTCTATGCTGATGGGAGAGAGCTCTACCGTCAGCATACTAAAGTCACCTCCGTGAGTGGCGGTAGTTATGTTGGTGGGAGAACTTCTCCCACCAACATAGCGGTGTGACTAGATCGGTGTAACTAATGTCACTTAAGGGGATGGTTTATACACATCCTGAACAACGTGAGTTATGCCAACATAAGCTGTAGCATAGATATAGCCTTAGATCTGGTCTACACTACAGAGTTAGGTCAATGTAAGGCTGCTTATATTGACCTAACTCTAAGCCTCTACACTAAAATGTAGCTCCCACCAATGTAACTTGCCCACTACACCTCTGCGAGAGGCGTAGCACTTTAGTCGAGGTAGTTAGGCCAACACAGTATAAATGTAGACACTGCGTTGCTCACATTGACTGTTCCTGCCTTTCAGAAACCATCCCACAATGCCTCACACTGGCAGTTAAGTCATTGTAAGCTCTCCTGGTGAGGATGCTCACCATTGACACAAAAGAGCATAGTGTGGACATGCAAAACCGATTAAATTACTGTGGTGTCTGTTTTTCAACGTAACTTAGGTTGACTTAATTTTGTAGAGTAGACTTGGCCTTATATTCATGGCCTGAACATCACCAGACCAATTCTTGGTTTGTGGATTGACTCCAGACTAACAGAGGAATGACTCATCAATGCATGTGGCTTAATCAAGCTCTAGTTCAGGGATGACTCACAGCACATAAAGTGCCAATCATTGCATATTATTCACCCAATGTTCCGGAAAAGACCATCAATTTACATATAAATTACCAGAACAGCAATAATCATTGTTTCAAAAGTAAAAGACCTTTCCTCATGCCCATATTAAATGTTGTATATTCCATTCCATCTCTAAGTAAACATCCCTTTATTATGAATCATCATTTTTTTCCTAAGGAAGATAGAAATGAGTTGCCATATCAGATCAAAATATTCATCCATCTACTGTTATTCTATTTTTGTTCATAAGTGAATACTTCAAAGGAAGGTGAAAACCTGCTTTAATGCTGCCTAGCCAATTGTGCAGTCCCATAATTGTGTGGGGGAAGGCGGTAGGTGGAGGAGACAGAGAAGAAAGGAATTTTTTCCTGTTTCCTGCAGATAACGAGTTTATATACTAAATACATGGTTATCACCATATCTTTGTCTTTGAACTGGATATACAAAATATCCCGTTGGCCAGATCCTCAGATAGTGTAATGGTATAATATTGATTTACACCAGCTCAGGATCTGTTTCCTTCATTTATGCATAAATGAAGTGAGAGTAAAGTTCACATAAATCCTGCAGAAATACTATCCTGATGCCTGATCCTGCGATTTTTACTCAGGTAAAATTCACATTAAAGTCAAGATTTTTTATTTTATAAATTCTTGGATGCTTCTAAATCCACTCAGAAAAAAAGAAAGAATATTTGCTTTTTAATATTGAATATTTCCACCATATATATTGAAGCAATCTACTGTACATATATCTCTGTTAGAAGGAAATAGATGTATTACTATGATTTAAAAACTTTTGACTGAAAAATCTCTGAACCCCAACACTGAAACTTGAGTATTAAATCAAAAACACTGACTTCCGACTGAGATTTGCTGTATATAAAATAAAGAAATCAACATGGAAAATATAGGTTAAAGTTTTTGCACAGTGGCCCGTACAATCATACAGAGAATTCCTCCAAATTCCTATCAACTGGAACCCTTGTGTCAGTCAGCCCCAACTACCCAAGTTTATCAAAAAGAAGCCATTTAAAAAGTGCTGTAATTTGAGTGCCATTCATTTAGAAAATGACAATAAAAATTCTATGTAAATCAAATTCAAAGATACTATCACCCATTTCCCTGAGGTAACAAGTACTTAATATCATAAAACTCCAAAGAGAGAAATTCACATTTTCATTATATATACTACATTAACATTTTTCTCACTTCCTTAGGTAACTCTTGTAGAGAAATCCCATAGTATTCCAATTATTATTAAGTCTGAAAGCACTAATAGATTATGTGATTAATTGCTCCATGTGTTTAATCTGGTTTCTTCACTGCAAAAATGAATGTTGAATATACAGCAAGGGCTAATGCCACTATAGAAATAATTATATTTTAAAGTGCTATTTAAATTTTCTTGAAGTCTACCTCTTTGTTCTGTATATCACTTAACAAAAATCTCTTCCCATATCCTACACAGAATATTCTCTCTCCTTTGTCCCATTTTTAAACTTGTTTTCTTGCCTTAAAACTTTGGAATCTTTAAAACATTATAAATAACACCACATTTCCCAAAATGAATTAAATCATAGGACTCTAGTTTAAGTTAAGACCTTGTAGTTTATCACTTAAGTAGCTAAAGGCCTCAAATACTGTACACAAAGCAGTAATTAAATGTATTGTTTTATATGTGTGCATTCTACATGTAAATAAGGTAAAGTACAAAACTATTACAAACTTGGAGCATGGAACAGTTTACTTATTAGTTGTTTTCTCTCTTCTTTAGCAGATACTCATATAGGGGTGTAATCATCAGAAAACATATGCAGAAAATGAGCTGCCAAAAGTAACAAATCTGACTTTTACAGAGAACTGCCCTTATTAATCTTAGCTGATGCAGACTGAACATGGGCTTCTACTTAAATGCAACATATTAGTCTTCCCAGAGAGGGGAAAAAAATACCAATTCCTGTCATTTATTCACACAATGATTTTGATGTGTCTTGTTTGTGTGTTTGATTTTGGCATACCTAACAGTCCTCTGATTGTGCCAAATGTAAAGGTAAATAGTGCAAATTGGATTCCCTGCACAAAATTGTTTTGTAACACTGGCCCTACCCCACTGATTTCAATAAGGCTGTGCCAGTGTAACCAAGACCACAAATTTGCCTATTTCCACTAATTTAGATTTCCTTACATTCAGACTACGTAGACCTACTTACACTTTCTAGTCAGTGTGTTAGAGAGACAGGGTAGGTATGGTAATATCTCACTGACAGCTCTCCAATACCACCCACGATAAAGAACTAAAAGAAGGCCCTCCCACACCACAATTTACCCAGGAATTTAAGATCATCATCAAATCGTTCCCCAAGCAACTCCAAGAGAAACTCTACAAACTCATCCCCCCTGAACCACCTCCCACCTTTCAGGGACATTCTATATCAATGGTTCTCAATGGTAAACAGGTTGAGAAGCACTATTCTACATGATTCCCAAGATACACAAACAAGGGAATCATATCGGGCCATGGCACTCTTACTGAAGGAATATCAGGACTCATAGAAATCATTCTCAAACCACTCACCACACAAAGGGTCAGCTTCCTCTAAAATACAATAGACCTTCTCCACAAACTCTGCAACATTAACAACCACCCTCAGAACATCATCCTTGCCACCATGGATGTCATCTCCTTAAACAACAACATCCCACACAATGACAGCATAGTTGCCTGCCTCAAATATTTACAAGACAACGGACAACACTCATATATCCATCCCAAAAACATCTCCAAACTCATCCATTTCATCCTCACCCATAACAATTTCATATTCAACAATGAACACAATTAGAACAGCAATGGGTACTAGTATGGCTTTTGAATATGCCAATCTCTACACAGGCCACCTGGAAGAATTTCTGGACAAATGTGTTGGAGGCCCAGTACAATTTGAGTTGCTAGACCACTGTCCTACAGGCTTAGCATAGCATTCAGTTGCTTGCTTGGCTATTCTGACCCCTGTAGCGTGACATCTTTCAGTTGGCAGAGACTGAACAACAGTATAGATATCTCGGTTTCTGCATAGCACGGCACATAAGACAAAATACAGATATTGTATGCTTGCAGCTGCACCTAGATAATGGTGATGGGAACAAGAAGCTATCCTTGAACCTCTGGGGTACACTGTTTTATTGCCAAGGGGCATACTTTTACTCCGCCCCTCCTATCACCAGATGTTGTTTTGATGACCCCAATTATTATGGTGAGAATGAAATGTAGTTAAGGGTGGAAACCCAATGTAGGTAATTAGCATATATGATAATGAGAAAGAGATAATTAGATGAAGGTTGTTTATGGAAGGGTACAAGTAGTTACCACTTCGACAGAAGGTGGCGCTCCATCAACACCTGACTGTACGGAAAGTGCTGCTGGTTGGACCAGAGGCCACTGACTCCCTGGTGGGGCCCCTGAAGAAAGCCGTTCCTATATACAGCATTCTGAGTGACTGCTTAGCTCTCCAGGCTTAGTGAGTATGATATATTGTAGTTAATTTTAGGCTTTGTATCTAACTAGTATATTTATAGAAAACCTTGCACATTAAACCTTATTGATCTGCAAATCGGGCATACCGTGTCTCACTGGTATTCACACTGATCACAAAGTGTCCAGAACCAACAAAATGCACCATGAAACCAATGATATACCTGAGATAAAAACAATGATATTCTCATCTTCTGGACAGACATCTTAAACTCCCTCATATTTCCACCACAAGCTCAACAACCTTCACCCATCCATTAAACTCTCTCAGGAACACTCGCACATTCACGTCTACTTCCTGGACACTACACTCAGTGTCAACAATAGAACTCTACGGACAATTATATACCAGAAAACCACAGATCATGTCACGTGCCTTCATAGATCCAGTAGCCACCCCAAACACACCAAGAAATCTGTTATCTACAGTCAGGCACTCAGATACCACAGAATATGCTCCAAGAAAAAAGTCCAAGATACACACCTTAACACACTTGAAACTGCCTTCACCAAACAAGAACACTGCACCAGAAAAATAGATCACATTATGAACAGGCTACCCAAATACCCCAAGACAAACTGCTTCAATACAGAAAAAGAAAACTCCCACTGTACACCCCTATTTGTCACCTACCACCTCACACTAGAACTCATACAAGGTCTCATTAAACAATTTAAACCCATCCTCAGTGGGGACCACATTCTGAAAGAAATTTTTCCTGAACCCCCTCTTCTCACCTTCAAACAACCCCCCAACCTCTCCAAACTCATCATCAGAAGCAAGCTCCACACAGACCATAACACACCAACTCAAAGTGGCATCAGAGCCTGCCAGAACAACAGAGGTAAAACTTGCAGACATATCTCCATTGCTATAATTAGCAACACTTTCTAGAACACACCTTTTAAGCTCCATGGATCCTATACATGCCTATCACAACAGGTGGTGGACCTCATTCAACGTCCCAACAACAATTATGTGGGTGAAACCAGACAATCATTATACTGTCGAATGAACTCGCACAGGCAAGTGATAAAAGACAAAAACTCCATATCATCTGTGGGTGAACATTTTTCACAAAGTGATCACTCTATATCTGACCTATCAGTCCTCATCCTCAAAGGAAGCCTGCACAACACTTACATAGGAAAAGCCTGGCAGCTTAAATTCATAATTTTGCTAGACACCAAAAATCGTGGTCTTAATAAAGACATTGGATTTATGGCTCAGACAAACCTGTAATCCACTAACCCTCCTTTTTATCCTATGACAACAGGGGTGTTAACTGGACGCTTCACCTTGAACGGTCCCTTAGAATATGTGATAACTACTTATTCTAAACTATCTGCTCAGTCTTGTATTTAGCTGTGACACTGAGTTAGTCTACACTTAAAAGTTACAGCAGCACAGCTGTATCAGTACAGCTGTGCAGCTGTAAAAGGGCTTCTGTAGCCGATTATGTTGATAGGAGAGAGAGCTCTCCTGTTGACATAATAAAACGTCCTAAACAAGTGGGAGAGCGTCTCCTTCTGACATACCGCTGCCCACATTAGTGCTTATGCCAGCAAAACTTATGTTGCTCAGGGGGTGTTTTTCACACCCCTGAGCTACAAAAATTTTGTCAGCCTAAGTGCTAGTGTAGACAAGGCCTCTGAATACCTTTCCCATACCTGAGGAAGAGCTCTGTGTAGCTCGAAAGTTTGTTTCTCTTACCAACAGAAGTTGGTCCAGTAAAAGATATTACCTCACCCTCTTTGACTCTCTAATATCCTGGGTCTGACACAGCTACAACAACGCTGCATACATAATCAGTGTGTGACAGGCAAGAAGTCTAAATTGATGCAACTTACCATCTTCTCAGTGTGTAGTAGTTAGCTACATGAACTAACTCTTTCTAGACTTTAGTATACTCATTTCTGAATTTCGCTCCTATCTTCCAGGTAGACGTGGTAAAAATTAAGGTTATACTAACACTGAAAAAAAGCTCCTTTCCACATAGAATTTGTTATATGAAACCTTTGCTGAAGAAGTTGGTCTTTGACTTAAAATTTTCCAGGAGACTGAATCAATGAGACAAATCGCTTTTCAATTATGAAACTTAGTTATTACTAAGAATTTTGAAAAATAACTACTTTTTTTTTTACTTTCGCCACTGTTCTGTTTTTTCTCTACTTATAATTAAAAAGAACTTGATGCAAAAGTGTGTGTGTGTATATATATAAATCACAAATATGGAATTTTTACATACACACAGATGCTAATCTTTAATGAGAACCAACACAGAAAAGCCTATTACTAAGTTGCTCTTTGAGCATACTCCCTGGAGTCACACTGATTTAATCAGATAGCTATCCTCTATTAAGGGGAGGAATAGGCTGAACTATTGGGACAGTTGGAAAATATAGATGGTCAGCCAGAGCTTAACTTCTCCAAAGATATTGTCTTGAAGGCTTGGCACCCCAGAAAGGGAATGTATGGATAGGTACTTACAGCCAGCATACAAATTGAATAAAGATTATTATAGTGGAAGCCTGACAAGATAGTGGAGAAATATTTGACAACTTTATAAGTCAGGAAATTCAAAGTTAATTTTCTACAAGCAACCTTAACTCTGACCTGCTATAAACACCCCTCATCTGCTTATCCACTAACAAACCTTTACTTCTAAATGTCACAAACTGCTGTAAGTTATTCAGTTTCCAGTATGGACCACAATCCACAGCTGCTTGGACCGTAGATACAGTAAAGATATAAGAAAGCACTATTGTTTATCTTATCTTATTGTTTATGTTTGATTATCTCAGTAGTGGAGTTGCATGACAACTTAATTCAGAATGGAATTATCACCAATTACCATACTGTAAATACAGACCTAAAAATCCCTCAACCCAATCATACATGGGCCACAGACCTGAACACAGACCTTACACCCTTCTCCATGTCAGTCATGCACTGACAGCACCCAAGACCAACATCTCACCTCTTAACCTTCCATATACAACTGGAAAAAAATAGTGTCTTATAGACATCACGCCACTATAAACCTACAGTCTCTGCAATCCCACCTTCACATCCCAAACTATGTATTGATTGAAATACTGTAACAAAACTATGTACTATGGCCAATATACATAATTACTAAATATTGTAAATGACACATGCATAATTTGGAAGGATAGGATGAGAACCCTTGTCCTTCAGTCACAAAAACACAGGCCTCTGCCAAATATCTCCCTTAATTGACATTAGAAATAGGAACCTTATGCTCTGTATCAACCAGCTACTAGCAACCTCATACACACACATACACAAAGCCAGAACATTACAATAAATAGGAGGCGCACACATTTTCTGCTAAGTTTAGCATCTTTATCGATAAATCTTAATATAAGTAACAGACACACAAAAACATCTATGAACAGACATTTCAGTTGGAACGTCTTAGATTTTGCTAGAGCATTTTTAGCCCAAGTGAGTCAACTTCAGCAAAATCTTGTCAAAACATCTGCTACAATCTTTTCCAAGATATTTCCCTCCTTGTCTTACTGCTTTGAATGCATGCTTGTCTTGGCCTAAATTCTGACTGCCTACAGCCTAGTGCACCGAGACACATGCCAGAGAACAGAGTAGGACTTTGAGGTTTCTGCCCCACCAGAACCTCTGTACAGGCCACTCCAAACACCATCTGTGACAAGCACTAAGGAGGGGCATTCTAGGGTAAATGCTAGGGATCAAGGCCATGATATATCACTGCTACATCCCTCTAGCTCCTCTATAGCAATTACCAATGGAAATTATTTTCTCACTGCCACCAGAAATTATTTTCCAATCATGAATAACCTGTGTAAAAGGACACAGCTGGTAAGATTTAGGGATACAAAAATACTACGTTTGAATCCTTAAAATCACACTTTTCTGCAACATTTCTGCAGGCAACCTCACTTGTCTGGCCTTTGTGCCTTAAGAGTCTAATCTTTCAACCACCATTAAGCTACTATTGGCATGAGAGAGTCCATTTCAATTCCCTTTCTTTGTGCTATTATTTTAGAATATGGTTCAAGCAACTGTCTCTTTGGTAACATGCAGTGATAAATAATACTGATAGCTACTTACTATCAGTGCATTTGCCCTTCACCTCCTATTGCCTTTTTTTATTCATAAAGAGAGCTGATTTTGTCTCAGCTATATACTTACTAACTTTCTCTCTGATGTTGACATTTCCTATGCTATTTGACATTTAGTTTTCATGTTTTGCTCCTTCAATTATTTTTTATTAGCTGCATTCCTTGTATCTTTTATCAGAGATGCAGTGGGTTATATGCCAGAAATTCAAACTCCGGTGCATAAGCCTTCTGTCAATACTCTTGTTTATGCAACAGGCTTACAGTTAAAAACAAAAATAACAACCCTTCCTTCACTGATTGTTCCTTTTTGTTTACTGAAGAATTGACTCAGCCACATAAACTCTGGAATTGCTGCAAGTTCAAGAATGAACAAACCTGAGTTATGCACATATACACTCAATTCTGCCACTGATAAAAGTAAAATACTGTACTATCACAAAAACCACAGCATTTTCAGAACAATATTCCTATGAAGATACATGTACTCCTAAAGAGACTGTGAGCTTTTGATCTTTTTTTGATGAGATTCATGATCAGGTGGTCTAATATTCTACATTATGGGAGATTATTTCTGCCCTTTTTTTAATCCAACCTCTTAATTTCTCACATCAATTGTAATTTAATCACCTTAAGTCTAGCAACTTTGGAGCATTTTTCAAAGGCAATTTGCTCATCACTTAGTAAGTAAATGCTGCTTAGGAGCTGTAGCTGATTATTTTACAGAAATTTTTTATTTTCCCAAATTGTTGTTTTAAAGACTAAATAGTACTTGACTTCTCATTTCTTTATGAATCACTTCAATTACTGATTGAAAAACAATCACACTCCATCAAAATACCACTACATTATTCATCAGCTGAATGCCAGCTGCAAGCCATTTAATTTTCTTCTGTAGTTCAACTAGCAGGACAGTAGAAAGCCTGCCCTACTTGTATGTATAGTAGCAGCATGTCATTCTGCTCTACAGAACATGGCTTTGCAAGTGACCTTAAGCCAGGAGACAGCACTAGTAATGCTTATGTCGTAACAATGGACATCATGCAGAAAAACTTCATTGTTCTCTAGTTCCTGTCAAACTTTTATGCTTTCTTCTTAAAGTATTACACACACTAGCCCTCTGAGCCCAAAACAAATGTTCTCATTTCAGTCTGCTTGTACACCGTCTTTAATACAATCTATTTTTAAGGTCACCTATTACAGGTAACTTTTAACACTTGAACCCTTTAACAGAATTACATACTTAACATTTGTTTAACACTTTGCAATGCATAAAGTCATTACTTTTATTCAAAGAAAAAACCAATTTATTTTCCCTCCATTCATTACATTAAAATTCTTTTTTTCATTTCTAAATTGTTTGCTTGTTTCAAAATCCTTACTCTTGCAGTTTTAATGGTACCTATGATAAACTGAGGCACAATCAGACTAGTGAGAGGCTGTGTTACACCTTCCCTGTAACCTTGGGTGCCTTACAATGCCTTGCAGTAGCAAGCAATGGTCCTTCCAGCATGTAAGCCACACCCTGAGTGTCTGTGTGTAACTGCAGCCTGCCAGTCACACAATGGCTCTCACCAGCCTTGGTTATACTGCAAGGTGACCCCAATACTCCTCCCAGCCCAAGATCTTCCCCAGAAATGTCTGTCCTGTACTGTTCATCCCTCTCCTGGACAGTACAAATATCTTAAATCCATTATTCCTTTAAGGGAATAATATGCCATTTTATTACCTTAAAGAGTTATTCAGACACTTCTGTTTAAACAAACTGGATTAGATAAAACAATAAAATAAGTTTATTATCTACAAAGAGAGAATTTAAGTGAGTATAACTAATGAGGCATAAAAGTCAGAAATGGTTACAAGACAAAACACTTACTAGTATATACTAAAGAAACTAACTAAATTGCAAAGCAAGCTTTCTCACTACGTTTCCAGCAGATTACTGACCAAATTCTTCGGGTCAGGACTTCTATCCCTGAGTCCAATGGCGATTTGCTTTTGTCTTCTCAGGTGCAGAGAATGAGGTTCCTTCCCCAGATCTGAAGGAGAGCTCTGTGTAACTCAAAAACTTGTCTCTCCCACCAACAGGGTCCAATAAAAAAATATTGCCTCATCCACCTTGTCTCTCTGTTACATTACACATAGCTGCTGGTTGTTTCTACTGTTGTTGCTGCACTAGTTACCAGCTCCTATAACTTCATCAGTTTCTTCCTATTGCTGTTTAGAGAGCGTGTGTGTGTGTGTACTCTTATTGTTTCTCTTACTCTTTAGCATCTTGTTCCTCACTCAAGAATATAATTCTGCATTTGTTGGTTTGGTCCAGTTTATGTCTCCTCGATACTATCAGCTTTAGTTAGATCACCAGAGTTAGAGGTGGAAAAGTTATATTAGGGCATTTAGTCCTTCCCTCCTGCTGATGCAAGTTTTTTCTCCCCAACCCCTACCCTACATTGTAGAGTGGTCTGTGCAGTTTAATTTTGAATGACCTATGTGACAGCTTTCACTTCCTTGGGCTGAATGAACCTTGCTAAGTGCAGCTTGTGTAGGTTACATGAACTTCACATTGAAGGCCTTATGTCATGCTTATGCAGTGGCAGAGGGCTAACCCCTGCTAACTTCCCTCTATCAATGCAAATATAACCCGTGTGAATACTGTGTTCAGTCCTGGTGCCTACAATTCAAGAAGGATGCTGATAAATTGAAGAGGATTCAAAGGAGAGCCATAAGAATGAATAAAGAGCTAGAAAACTTGACTTACAGTAATAAGCTCATGGAACTTAATCTATTTAGCCTAACAAAGAGAATGTTAAGGGATGACTTGATTACAGTCAATAAGTACATACATGAGGAACAAATATTTAATAAAGAACTATTCAGTCCCGCATAGAAAGATGTAACATGATCCAATGGCTGGAAGTTGAAGCTAGACAAATTCAGACTGGAAATAAAGTGCATATTTTTAACTGTGAGAATAATTTAACCATTGGAACAACTTACCCAGGATCATGGTGGATTTTCTATCAATGATAATTTTTACATCAAGAATGGAAGTTTTTCTAAAAGCTCTGCTTTAGGAATTATTTTGGGGAAGTTCTATGGCCCTTGTTATACAAAAGGTCAGACAAGGTTATCACAATGGTGTCTTCTGGCCTTGGAATCTATTAATTTTCTCCACTCAAGCTTCCAGGAACCTCTCTCACAGCAAGTGTTCGTGTCTTTGGATTCCAGGGATTTAAGCAGCAGCTGGGCTGTTTAACTGGGGTAGTACTTTTGGGGGCCAGTCCATGCAAACTACATTATCCCAACATGATAGAACTTCTATGAATCTGGACCAATGTTTGTGGTCTTACTAGAACCCTGAACTCATTACTATTTCAGGCAGGCAGGAGTGTAGTTCCAGTGAACTCTCTGACACCGTGATAACTTCTAGAGCGGGGCAACAGAACAGTAATTCCATTTCACTGAGGATTTTGAAATTAAACCAAATTTTGACATCTCAATTTGGAATGAAACCCCAAAATTTTGAAATTCTCTGTGAAACAGAAGTACAGTTCTCTGCCCAGCTCTAGAAGGAGCCCTGGCTCCAGGGGAATCCCCCTAACAAGCAAACTGTCTGGAAACCTAGTTCCCAGAAGATTTAATTGAAATCAACACAGTTCCACAGAATGTTTCAGTTTTCATGAATTGGCAAATTCTGATGAAAAATGGTTTCATCAAAATTTTTTCCAACCAGCTCTAGTAATTTCCACTACCGCTTCCCTTGGAAGACGTCGTCGTGAAGGAAATCCACTTTAGAAAGATTTTCCTGACAGGCAAGGACATTTTCTTTTTTACTATTTTAGCTCTAAACCCTAAATTATATTTTTCTTACTCAAATCCCCTTCAAGTCTATCCACAACTAAATTATAATGTTGTTCTATCCTCAGTGTAGCACACCAGCTATACAAGTTTCAGGTGTCTCCATCAATGCAATTGAACATTTCATAGATCTAACTATATTGTTCTAATTATTCCTTTGGAAACTTATAGTTCTGAACATGTTTCTAAATGACAATAGCACCCGAGAGGCACATTACATGTACAGAATTCAGAACTTTCTTCCTTCAGCTTCAATTGCCATAACTGGGACCTTGAGCCAGAAACGGATGAACCCTCACATAAAGTTTGCCAGCTACAGGAGTGCCAGACTGATCTTCTAGGGTGTCCTACCCATGGGACTACAACCCTAACAGCTATCAGAGCCCTCTGACACCATTTCCCAGAATGCTTTCAGTCCTGGAGTCTGGGACATAGTGGACAAGAAACTCCAGGAGAGGCCAATTGGGAGGCTTCCAGGTAGGATAATGTAGACAAGCATTTTACTGGGCCAGCACTGAGAAGCCAGGGCTACTCAGCCCCTCAGTAGAAAGGGGCAGCCTGATCAGTGTGATGACTGGTGTATGCGTGAATCCTTTCTGCTTACTGTTCCCCATTGCTGTGCATTTCCTGCTCCCTGTACTCAATGTTCCTGTTCCTGGGTGTGCGCACTTACACAGCCTTGGATGTGTGCAGTTACTGAGGGCCTGCTGCTCCCTACCTGCCATTTGAACAGTTTCATTCAGACTGTTGCTGACTTCGCTGGTTATTATGTGTTTTGATTGAGCACCTACCAGTGTGTCTTACTTCAATTTCCTTGTTTTGAGATTGCTGTTCTAGGATGCATCAGAGTGAGACACACACAGACAATTTTAGTTTCAGTTTTGAGCTTGGGAGCTGTGTGAGAGAGAAGCAGAACATTTCAGGGAGTCTCTGATTAACTCACACTCCTCACAAAGGGAATCTTGGAACTGCATGGGTCAGGCAGTTCCAGCCCTGCAGAGACCGGTAGCGAGTATGGCAGAGATCTGACCCAGTGCTGGCTACTGAGAGCCAGCCAACACCTCCACAGAACACCAGACCAGGAAGCCAGCAAGCCTGATAGAAGGCAGGAGAGAACGCAGGATCTAACCATGAGAGAAGAGGGGAGAGGCCACTCCAAATAGCAAGCACCAGGGAGGAGGCTAGAGCCATATCTCAGGGGAGGAGCTGTACTGATCTGTACAGTAGGGAACAAATCCTGCTCCTTTTACGAGTAATTTTACTGGGGGATTTGTCTGTCTGTTGAAAAAGTTTATTGGTAATTTTCTCTTTACTCCGAAAGCTTTTTTAAAAAAAATATGTTACTCAGCTTGCTGCAAGACATAGGAAAATTTCCAGTAAATATTGGATATAACTACACTGTGATCACTTCTGTTTTAAGTCCTAATAGTGGGAGGCTTAGATATTAAGGTGCCGAGTGTCACAGAAATGCTCACGAATAAACAATAAAAATATAAAACTAATAACATTTGCTTTTTAATCGGATTAAAGGATCTTGCACTATCGTTAGATGAACAGGAAAAGGGAATTAGACCCCGATTCAGCAAGGCATTAAACACATGAGTAGTCCATTTACTTCAGTTTAACTGCTCACATAATTAAAGTAAGGTGCATGCTTAAGCACTCTGCTGAAATGAGACCTTACTGTGTCTATTCCTTTATATT
Organism: Emydura macquarii macquarii; assembly: GCF_026122565.2. Classification (NCBI taxonomy): domain Eukaryota; kingdom Metazoa; phylum Chordata; order Testudines; family Chelidae; genus Emydura; species Emydura macquarii. Next base: position 15,807,203 of record NW_027131527.1, on the reverse strand, counting down.
GGGGCTTAGTAATTCTACAGATATCTTTCAAAACATGTGAAGTTCTTATTTAGCTCCAACCTTTGAGATCCATGCCCCAGACTGCATTTTGTTCAAGTGTAAAAATTGTTAAATAATCTTTAATCAGTATTAATTTCAAATATTATGTATTTGTTATACTGTAAGGATCCTTTTTTTCAGCCTTATAAAAGATTTTTTAAAATCTTTTTCTCATCACCATGGAGGATACAATAAATTGGGTGGGACTAATACAGTCTTGTCAATCTTAATATTCTATCCATCTTTAGCTATCTTACTGAAGCGAGAAACTTCTTGTTATATTCACAAATATAGAAGGGATTAGCATTTTTTCCCTACAAGAGTTTTAAAAGTTGTGTATGTCTTCATTCAAATGTTTGGTTAAGAATTTATGTTTTTAAGACATTCATGCATGTGACTTCCACCCTTGCATATAATTTTAAGCCTGTTTGTCTTCAACTTTCATATATGACAGAAGTTTGTTTTTCCTGTCACACACTCACATTCCAAGTCACATCATAGGATAGTGGAATGTTCTAGCTTGCGCACCTATAGCTGGCTTGAAGTTCACAAGCTTACTCTAAATTTTTAAACATGCCTTCCTCTAATCATCTCTTGAATTACTTGTTGTGACAGTGTCTACATTGTGAAGGGTTCATCATTGATAATTTCTGTCATATCTGTACTACTTTTGACTTGCATACATGTTTGAAAAGTCATACATTTTGGCACAGTTCTCTTTTTTCCTAAGTGAGACATTATTTTTGGAAAGTGTCCTTTCTTGAATCATTGGCTCTAAATTTATTTTCTATAGATATTTCTATGTACTATGTCTGCTTTCTTTCTTTGTGATATCAGGTCCATTAACTTATTGCATACCAGAGAATCATTGCTGAACAGCAATAGGTTTAGTCACAAGAATCGAACCAGCAATTTAGCTTGACGATTACATTAACATGATAGTTTTATACACATGCAAAAATTAAAAGAACAAACTGCAAGGTCAAAGACTCACTTGTGTCTAAGCTGTCTTCTTCAGACTTTTTTACAACTGGGTAATAGCTTTTTATGGAAATATTTCTAAATCCTTAAATTGGTCATTCTATTCCACAAGAATACTGACCCTAAGTTAATGATAATTCTAAGTAGCCATATACATGTCTTAGCTGTTTTTTTCATTCTTGCAATATACTTATCTAGAGTTTCATTGTCTTGACATAGGTGAAAAAACATGTTTTCATACATAGTGTTTATTCTTGGACTACTACTAGATTCTAATGTTTCATAATTGCTGCAACTGCTTCACCCTATGATCATTATCAAATATACATTTGTTTTTAAGCAAATGATATATACTGGTTCATTCTTTTTTAAAAAGGAGGGGGGGGGGACGGGAAACTGAGGTGAAATCTTGTCCTCATTGAAATTAATGGCAAAACTTCTACTAATTTCAGTGGGGCCAAGATTTTAACCACTGGACTTTTGGATAATTTCTGTCTGCTGCTATCAAATGTTTCTAACCTTCATCTGTTAAATCTACATTTCATCTTCAAAAAGGAAGCTTGATTTAATCACTCAATTTTTCTTTAAACCCCTTTGTGCAGTAAACAAAAAATAATGCCCTCCATTAACATGAATAATTTTATTGTAATTCTTCTAAAGCTTTAGATTATTAATAGTAATTAAACTGTGGTGGCATGCAAAATGTTCTAGGAGCTTTCCAAACACCCAAAATACAATCACTACCCATGATATTGGGAATATGATGGAGATGAAGAGGATAGTATAGATAAAAGAGGCAATATCCCATATTCTTTGGGCACTCCACATAACTAGGAACAAGGCCAGCTCAAGGCATGATAGTAGAGGATGTGACAAGAGAAGTGAATCAACAAAACAGATGGAAAATGAATGCAGCACCTGAAAGGGTCACTAGGTAATGTTTAACAATCAGATATCTAGCAGATACTGAGGGGTCTTTGCTCCTATCAACATGCATGATATTGGCATATGCAATTCTCTTTCATTTCAGCTGAAATTATGCAATTCACTTATACACTGAAGGGGAAAACACCCATATACATGCATACCCTTCAGCCAGGAGCAACACACTCAACTAGTCCTTCAGTCAAAATTCAATGCAACTCAATGAATTTACACAGTAGAATTCCTGTGAACTATACACTTATTTATTTTCCAACCCGGTTTAATTACTTTCTCTGAATTCATTTGAGAACTTCTGTTTATTTCCCAGTTTATGAAAACCAGCAACACTATTGTATATTTAAATTCCAGCTCTTCTATTATTTCCTCTTTCAGCCTGAATTCATCTGATTTCCAGGCTGACAATTTCCCACTGGAGAAGATTTTAGGCTTTCAAAATTATATAAAATAAAAAAACCAGCAGCAGGTCAAGATGGTTTGGGTTAGATATCTCTGGAGAGCTTTAGAGCCGATAAAAAGTGCAGATACTGTTGATAGCCTGGCACAGTAAATACCTTGAAGCTGTAATGAGGTTATGTCAAAAAAAAAAAAAAAAAAAAAAAAACAGGTCATTTAAAATAATCTTCTCTGATACTTTAACTGTTGTAGTCAAAATTAAAATAATAAATCATTCCTTGACAGGAAGCCATTTTAAAGAAGCAATTTTAGATTTGGGTTCTGATGAGCAGTGAGAGCTTTTTAACACACCTTTTGCAATGGGAGTAAGTAGAATGACACTTCATATAAACCACAACAAAATTAAGGTTTTTGAGTTATGCTAGTTTAAATCTAATAGAAGTGATAAGCAGGGTTAGTGACATTATAAAATATATGGGGCTGTCCTATTTCTGCTGAATTAACTGCAAAAGCAGAGGAACTTTTGATCCCAGACATAGCTCTAAGGACCAATTGCAAAACAAAGGCTACGGATATTTAGAAACATACCAAACCATGCAGAAACAGTTCAATTTCTAATCAGACCAAGGTACCACCTCATTTGCCTCTGATATTGCCAAAGACAGTCAGATTCTGTCCTTATTCACACACCAATGCAATGCTAATGACTTGCAGTTTGCACTGAAGTAACTGAGGAGAGAGTTTGGCTCATAGCCTCTACACAGCATTAAGGCATTGTAATAAATATTGAACACTGTACTTCAGTGTGTTTAGACTTTCTCTAACACATGAATCATGCAAAACCTTATTACAATTTTTCCATCCCTAGAGGCAGCTTTCGACTGAAGCCACAAAGTAGCTGTTAGGTGCCCCCAGTAAACATGTGGCATTAGTTGTCTGACAACAGAAAGCATTACCCCTAGCTATAGATGGAACTGCTGTATGAACCTGTGCAAGCTGCTTAATGTCTCAGTTGTCAAATCTGCAAAACCAGAGATAATTAAAGCTGCTCAAAGTTTATCAAAATATGTTTTTTGACAAAACATGGCTTTTCAACTAAAAGGAAAGCATTTGCAGAACTTTTTCCCTACCTCTAAGTTTTCCAGGTTTTTGTCAAGTAAATGGAAAACCCAAAAGTTTTTGGTAAGAATTTTCAAATGAAAATGTTGAGTTTCCAGTTAAACAAATAAAACAACTACAGATTTTTTGCAGGAAATTTTGAAAAAGACTAAAGTGGACTCCCACAATCCTGAATTGCTTACCATCAGTTAAAACATATATAGGACTTTTCATTAGAGTAATTCGTATTATCTGTTACATTGTGCCTCTGTTCTCAACCTTTAATGCATTACTTTAGTTCTCCCATGAAAAAATTGCCATTTTTAAACATTATGAAAGGCTTTAACACTATCATCCCATCCATCTCTGATAGAGTAAGTTTTCAAGTATTTATTTAAGGTGTATACAACTTGCTATACATTACAAGTATAATAAGAGATTTATTAGTGCTCTTTTTTAAAATATTGCCGATACCTCTTCTTTAAACCAATACTGTAACTAATAGCTATAGACATTTGATGCAAAACTGGTCCCCGTTTTCTCATAAAAAACATTTTTACATTCAGTGTAGGAAATGAGCTCTTGATGTATAAGCCATTAGTGAAGAAATAGATGGTGTGACAGAGTGCTGGGTGGTAACTCCCTAGCCAGTCCTCTGTCATGCCAGCCCTAGCTATCTAATGTGCAGTAGAGTTGGTTAGGAGGACATGTAGAGAATGGGAGACAACTGTCCGTTGAACTGGGCTGAGAGATTGTTCATACCTGATTAACGGATAGGAGGCAGCTGCCAGGCTAACTACGTAGAGCTTCTATGCCAGCCAGAGAAAGGAAAGGGGGAGGGTAGTGAGAGCGAGAGCAAGTCTCTATCTGTTTTATAGGGAGGAGAGAAGCCCCAGAGGCTGCTAACTCCAGCCAGGCACTGTATGAAGGTGGTGGATACATAAAGGCACTGTAAATAAATTGCATTGATGACTGCTAAACCAGAGGGTCTTCGAGTTGTTTGTGAGCTAGAGGGTGGCTGAAGTGAAGGAACTGCGGCAGAGAACCCTTATGGGGGAAACCATAATTTCCACTTTTTTCAAACATACATAATAAAAATGTCCCTGTTTATGATCGGAAATAGGAACAAAATAAGTTGAGCTGGTCAGCGATTTTTCAACAATCCATTATTTCAACAACGAAAGCCAATTTGTCAAAACCAAAAGAGTTTGCAGAACAGGATCAGGTTTGACAAATCTCCCAACTTGAAAAAAATTGTCAAAGTATCCTGTTTCAACGTTTTCAAAATGAAAAGATTCAGTTTTTCAGGTTGAAACGGCTTTTTGTTTTGAAATTTTAGTACATTTACATTTTAAACAGGTTAAAAAAGAAAAAAGGTGGAAATCAAAAGAATGTTTCAAAATTATTGAAACAAAATGTTTTAACTAACTCAAATATTTGTTTTGTTTTTCAGTTAATTAAATGTGAGATTTTGACATTTTCTCCCAATGTTGGATGGGAGATATTTTTGAAACCTTGAAAATTCTCAAAGGACTGAAAAAATATTTCCCTTCCAGCCCTAAAAATAAATAATGAGGTTAATCATGGCTCTCTTCCTGCCCATTTTTTTTTTTTTTTGCAGGATTATGAAATGCAATTGTTATTTTCCAGAGTTTATTTACAAGGTAGTTGAAGTTTCTTCAGTGACAAGGCCTTATTTTCAAATATAGACATCTTAATTGCATGTTCAAACTATGTACACATTGGCACAAGCAGGTACATGTGTAAAATATGCTATTGTACACTCAGCTATCCATTTGGATATATTACTATGCTGTTGCCCACTTGCATCCATAGATGTATGCCAATTCTGCACCCAAATGGTTCTACTGCTGTATTATCATCCTACATCCTTCCATTTCTTTAAAGTTTATGGGCCAGACTCACTGATACAAACCCACCAGACTATCATTCTGGTGAAGCAAAACAGCTGTAAACCCAGCTTCACTGCTTGGTTAAGCTGAAGTTACTGCAGCTTCGCATCACCAGAGCAGTACAAAGCAGCTGGAGCCTACCAGTAAATCTGGCTCTATGTTTCCCACTAAAAGAGTCTATAGACCAAAGGTGATCTGCTTATAGGGAGTATCATGCTCGTTCTATTACTCTTCTCTATGATGCTCCCTTTATTAAAATGTTTTTACATTGTCCTGCCACTATTTTATTCTTAACATATGTGAAATCTTTGACCCCATTTTTGCATTATCTAAGCAGCTCTCATTTTATGACAAATATGATTCATTAATTGATAGACAAATTCTTGGCTGTGTGTCTTCACTACAATACCCTGGCGTATCACTGGGCAACTCTTTAAATTATTACAATCACATTAAAAAAAATCTGTGCAGAGCTGTTTTGGGGAAACATTCTTTCAATGAGAATCAGTGAGTGCTAAAGCTGGGTTAGATCTATGATTTTCAGTTAATATGTTTTACTTGACTTTCATTCTGTGGCACAATCTAATCCTTCTGAAACAGGAAAAAAGTTTCAGTATCCTCAAGTACAATATTCCACCTCTTTCATTTCTTCCTCAAGGTTTACTCCTTTGAGCCACATTCTTATTTACAGACATTAAAGTGCACAGAATTCAAATAAAGGCCAAACATTTTGCAATAACAGAAGTACAATAACATGTCTGAATTCTGACATGTTGGTGACAGAACCTCAGGGAAGGTGAAAGAGAGAGACAGGCACATATGATGGGTTTCCCCTCCATCTACGTTGTTCTGACAGATACAGAGGTCAGAGGGTATGTGTAAGACGGGCTCCTGCCCAGTCTAGTCCTGGTGGCCCTTCCTGGGGCCCAGGCTCAGAGGAAGGTCACTGCGCCTTCCTATATCAAAGGGGAATGTTAGTGTTTGCAGGCTTTTGCCCCGGCCTTCAGGCAGGGCAGGCGAGCAAGGAGTCTTTCGCCCCGGCTCCCAGGCAGGGCGGGCGAGCAAGGAGCAGTGACCTCAAGTCAAGTGGGTAGTAGACACTATTCGCTCTTTGGGGTTGGCCCAGGGCCCTAGCAGTGCCACTCGGTCGGCAGGGATCCCGTCACAACACGTCGACTGGGCTTACCCCTATTACAACCACGCTTCTGGCTGTCCCTGGGCTCCTTCCTCCCCGTATTCCCTGGTACCTGTGTCCGCCGGTTCCTCCGGGTCGCCGGGATACACTGCCCGGGGTAGACCAGTCAGTCCTTCTTCGTCCACGGGGGGTAGAGCGGGAAACTCCTCGGCGAGGGGCAGCTCCTCCAGATCGCAGGGCTGGGGGTAGGGTTCAGCCTCTGGCAACTCCTCCAGGTCTGGTCCTGCCTCCAGGGGTTAAGCGTCCGGCAGCTCCTCCAAGTCCGGGCCAGCTTCCAGGCGGAACTCCCAGCTCTCTGGTTCAGGGGGCTCGTCCCAGTCGCTGCGGCCCCGAGGTCAGGCCCAGTGTTTTGGGCCGGTAGGCCTCGGCCAGTCAAGTGGGCCTGGAGGCCCGATCCAGGCCTTAGAGGCGGACCGCCGGGGTCGCTCCTGGGGCCTCAAGGCCGGGAGAGGGTTACCTGGGGCGGAGGCCTGGCGCGGTTTGGCCCTTCGCTGCAGCCAGCGAGACAGTACGTCTGCCTCCGGCGGCAGCCTTTTTCCTTCTGAGCTACAGGGCCTGCTTTTTATGGCTGCCGTCCTCCCTGAGGCCCCGCCCCCTGCTGCCGGGTTGGCCGTCTGGCAGGACCTATCAGAGGCCAGCTGTCCGGTTGCCGGGCAGACTGTGCTGCCGGCCTGTCTAGGATCTGATCGGGTGCTTGTGGCCCTTCCTCGGGCCCAGGCTCAGAGGAAGGCCACTGCACCTTCCTACAGTATGTCTACATTGCACATCAAGCCCAGGCTCTGTCTCAGGTTTGAGCCCAAGCCTCCCTTCCATTCATACACAAATCAGTCTGACTTGATTAGCAAGCACTCAGGACCTGGGTCCTAGGACCCTACTAGAGACATGAGGGTCAGAGCCCTGTCATTTTGCAGTGTAGATGCAACTTAAGCCACAAACCTGAATCAGAAGATCGACATATTGTCGTACAGATGCGTTAGAATGGTTGTGAGACCCGAGTTCAGCAATTGGAAATCCAGGTTTACCATGCAGTGTGGATGCTCAAGCACAAGCTTGGAAACAGAGTCCACAACCTCAGGCCCCACCAACCCAGGCTTAGTGTGCTATGTAGATATATCTTAAGGTTGGGCAGCAGAATGAGCCATCCCAATCATTCCAGCCAAATGCCTTACAGTGAGGGGCAATCCCTGTCCCCTGCTGGATCCCTTGCTGTTTTATATTCACCAAGACACAGCCAGAATTGAGGAAGGTAGTGGTCTTACACCTCACATTACCAGCAAGAGCATAGATGTAGGAAGCCCTGGAGTGCTGTTGGGTGGTTAATTCCAGTTTGTAAATAAAATAAGATATGCATGTTAAGCAGTGATTCCACCAGTACCATGCACTTAAAATACACAGTGAAGAAGAACTCAATACCACTGTACTTTAACCACATCACAGCATGCCAGGACCTCCTGGGTCTATGCCCTTTCTGGCATGCTGGTATCACAAAGAAGTCAATAAAAACCAGGTGGGGGCAATCAATATCAGGTAGTTAATATCAGTAAATATAAATATATTTGAAAGTGAGGATTTTATATATTTATGGGTCCAAACTTAGTCCTTAACTGGGCAAAATTCCTCTTGACTTCAGTAGGAGTTTCGCTCATTTAAGGATTGCATGAACAGGCTTGATATGATCAATTATTTGTACCTTACCTGAGACATTTTGTCCTACTCATCTAGAGTAGTGCTAATATATCTTGCCACCACATTATTTAGACTTTTCCCTATTTGACAAATGAGTCTCCTGAGGATCTGATAATTGATCCTTTTCATTCAATAAATCTCTTTCCCACTTCCTTTGAAGACAGATTATTCTTAATGGAAATATGTACAATACAACATGCCAGAAATGTATAAATACCATAAGTTTTAAATGGTGAGCATGGTAATTTACCACCAGAGTTATCTATACATGGATATTTCATGTTTAAAATATTAAAGTCTCTTATAATAATCACTTGGGGGGGGGGGGCATGAGATTCATTATAATTTCAACAATTTTGTTATAATTTATTGGGGGAAATAAATTAAGAATCATGATTATCCAGTTTTCTACAAAGTACTTTCTGACTCCTGTCAATTATACAACAAAAGCCATTTTAAAAAATGAGAATAAATTTCATTAAACTAAGAAACATACTGAGCAGCCATCTTCCTTTTAATTATGAGTTTTAAAATGCTGTACTCTATGAGTTTGCATGAAAGTGAATTAATCATATCATCCTGGATGTGTGAAAAAATAGGCCCAATTTCATAGCTTCCTTGGGTAGATAAATGCCAGAAGGGAGTAAAATCAGGCTAATCTGAACTGAGGAAGGTTGGGGAGTGAAGAGGAAACATACTTGCACTGCGGTCCTGAGTTATGGAGCTGCTGGAGTGGCAGGGAGCTCTTTCAAATGAGTTTGCCATCCTTAAAGCAACAGTAGTTCTTTCTCTGCGCCTTATGTTTGGGCTGTGAAGGCAGTTAGATACTACAGCCTATCATGGCCATGGCCATTTCACACAGCTCCGACAGGAGGGCCAGGAAGGACTGGGACTAGTTTCCTTTGTTTCATAGCAAAGGTTTTAAATGTACTTTGCTTGCAGGAGCTCTCATGCCCTGGTTGATTAAAGGAGTTTCATTCATGAAGGGTTCCCTCGTGTGCTCCCTTTAGAGACATGTTACCAGCATTGCCAACCCCAAGCATTCCAACATTATGAGTCAAGACACCAAAATCATGAGAGTGACTTTATGGACCGACAGCCGCCCCGCCAGGAAGTCCGTCCCACTTGCTGGTCGCTCCTCGCAAAGCATGAGATTTCTTAAAATAATGAATTTAGGGTTCTTTTATTTACCTTCTGCTTTTGAACCTTTAGGGTACACCAGGGTCATTGTACGAGGAGTCCTTGGAGGGCCAGGTGGCCTAATGGAGGAACACATCCAGATTCCAGCTTCACCCCCCAAGGGGGAGACCTCTCAGTCCAGTTCCTAACCCTTATATGGGCTTAGCTTCACCTCAGGGTTTTCAATGTCTTTTCCCTCCCCTTTCAAGAAGAAGAGTGGGGTGGAAATGAGATGTATGCCCCTCCCGCAGCAGGGGCACTGTATAGGGGATCCCGTGCTCTCCCACTCCAATGGGCTCTGACCCATGGCCCTATGAGAGTCCCCGGCACCCTGCAGTACTCTCGGAGTTCCCTGCCAGGCTCACATCCGTCTCCCCCCACAGCTCCAAATCCAACATAAGATAAAAGAAAAAGATAACAACTAAACCTTCCACCCCAGCTGGGCTCAGCAGGCAGTCTTATTCCTCACCCAAGGGCTTCATTAGCGCCCTTGTTCAGGAGCCTCAGGCTAGGTCTGACTTCCTCCAGTGTCCCCTTTCTGAGCTGAGTTTCTCCCTTTTAAATTTCCTCTCCAGCTGAAGCATCCTCTGCAGAAGTGGAGGAGAGGGTCTATCTGAGCCCAGTATTGCCCTTTAACCCTTTTGGGCCCAGTGTGGGGGCCAGAAACTTTCTTTTAAAAAAAATGAAAGCTGAGATTCTGATGTATTCACTTGGTTCCAGGAGCTGGGGCTTTAAGAACAATTCTTATTGTGAGACTTGCAACAACATTCTGAAAGTTGGCAGTATTGTGCTAGTGGTAGTCTCTCTCCAAACCAGAGTGCTGCTGGGGGCAACCTCAGCACAGTGAGGTTACTTCTAATTGAATGAGCTTCATTTTAGAGCTGTCAACCATGAAGAGTTCACATAGCCCCTTTACAGATATTCTCTGGATGAATGTCAGCCAGCCTCGGAAGAATCTATCAAGGGGAAGCATGGTGCCTGAGCCGCTTCTGTGGACCTTTTCCAGAGCCTAACTGTTATAGGTGGCTGGGGGTTATAGTGAGTACCAAGACTCCTCCTTTAAGTAGTACCAGTAACCAGCAATCATTGAGCCTTGAATAGTGAGGGGAAATTATTTTTCTTGTAAAGTTCAATTTGTTAGTATTGCTGTCTCTGGGCGAGATACCAAGAACTGCTAAGCACTTAGTGCTCCCCCTGACTTCAGTGTGAGTTACAGGTGCTCAGCACTTGTCAGCGTGTAGCTCTTTAGGGATATGTGTGCAATCAATTTTGTCTAGCCAGCTATTTGCTGCTTTATACATAGCAAAAAATATACATATGGATTGGCAATGAGAGGCAACCTTTATCTTCAGAAGATTTAAAAAAAAAACAAGCCCTTTTTAAAAAAAACCAAAACTGATTGCTACAGCTTGGGACCAGAAAAGAAGGCTTTGTGACAGTGTGAGACTGGTGGGCAAAGCAGAGTGACATAAGTTAACACTGGTAGTCTTGACAAGGCTTATCCTTGAGAGCTTGAACATCTGGCAAACAGGTCACTCCAAGACTAACGTCTTCCTACCCACACATCTCCAAAAATACACCACTGAGTTATAATGGACAGTCCTGTCATCTACAATGCCCTAGGTAACAAGCAAAGCCTAATCACAAGATCTGATCAGTGTTGAAAGTCATTACAGCAATCATTAGGGAATATTACATCTTGACTCAAACCAATCAGTTACCTGTCTGGAGGTGATAACCTGAACAGTTGCATGACTAGTAAAGAAATGAGCTATCCTGTATATTTGTGATGAGGGAGCTGGCATGTTCTTGCTGCATAAGAAATTTACTGTTTCTCTTCCAGTCTGTGTACCATCAAAGATATGCAGTTCTCTATTAGTAGCTCTAAATCATCATTTAAATTGCCGCTGAATGCCTTTATTTAAGCCATTTGTTGTGTTTAATTTTTAAACAATGGCAACAGAGCAAGTGATTTATCATTTATCTAAAAAGATCTTTTTAATTATTCTAAAGAATAAATGGCACCTGAATATCTAACTAAGGGCTTATGCTGACATTTGAGACATCTGAGACACAGTTTTAGAATTTTTATTGCTTTTCTTTAGATTTGTTCCTTTTCTAACCACTGAAATACTCTGGGGCATACAACATATGTCTTGCCCATGCTGCTGTTTATGAGTAAGGATCCAACTCCCCCCAGCTCAAATCATGTCACCTTAGGGACTTACTGCTTTCCCTCCTGCTCCATTTCCACCATACCAAAAGTAGTTAGTTCCCTATATAAGATCTGGCCTTGGGTTATGCACTGAAATATGACATAAAAGGAGCCAGTATCTATACAGATAATATCACACTTAAAACCAATAGTTTTTGTTATTACAGCATCTTCAAAAAATTTAAGACAACTGAGAAAGGCAAAGTAGAACAAGGATGTGACTTCTGGATCTGCTTCAAATAAATAGATATATTAGCATAGAATAATGCAATTAACTTCTGCCTGGAATATTGCTACATCATCCACAGTGATACTCACTCTTTACAGAAAAGCACACAAACATATCATACACTGTCATCTGTAGCTTAAGCTACACATTGACCCTGGTATTAATATTTTTATTGCAAGATTTAACATTTGATTACTCTGTACAATAAGACATAACCCCATCCAAGAGAAAATTAAAAGCTTTCAATTAGCTCTTCTTCACTGCACCTGCATTCAGCAAAAACATAATAGCTGACAGAGACCAGATTTAAATACCCAGGGACAGGCATGATCTCTGGAGAGATCTAGATGTTGAATTATCTGTAGATCAAGCTGAGTCTTGCAGCTTTCAAGGCAAGACTTATCTCTTTCAGCAGACTCACTATGGAATGCCCTCAGTAATAAAATGGACTTCCATCTGAGGCCATGAAGTCCACTAGTATTAATGTATTTAGAACCAAATACAATTGTACACATTTCTAATATGCTCATCGCCACAGAATTTCAACATTGTTACATATATTGAGTACACCACTTAGTACAGGTACTTGGTCTAAAATGGTTTCCTAGGAGAGGACATTCTCCACTCTCTGTGAAATACCTCCTGAACATTTAAGTATGTTATCTTATCTTTAACTTAACTTTTGGTCTGCCCAACAATCTTAAACATGGTGATGTATCCTCTGAATTGTCTTCTCTCCAGACTAAAGCCTTTTCTGCACTACAGAGTTTTGTTGACAAAAGTTAGCTTTTGTCAACAAAACTGCATGTGTACACACTACAATGCTCCTCCACCAACAAAACTCTCCTGCTTTGCTGACAAAATAAAACCACCTCGACAAGAAACATAGAGCTTTTTTGGCAAACTTAAATGGACAAAGTGTCAGTGTAGACATTGCACTTTGTTTTGTCACTGCAAGTGGCCTCCAGGAGGTGTCCCGCAATGTCCATCTGACCACTCTGCTCAGCAGTTTGAACTTCTCTGCCCTGCACCCAGGTACCCAGGCATTTTAAAGGACTTTTAAAGGACTAGGAATTTTTTTTAATTCCACTTCTCTTTTGCTCAGCTTGGAGAGCTCACATTGCATCTTCCCAGCTGACCATGGCAGCTCCATGAAGCAAACAGAGAGCACACCAGAGTTGTTGAATCTGCTGGGTCTGGGGAGAAAGAAGGCTGTGCAGCCCCAGCTCTGCTCCAGCCATAGGAACTTTGATACCTACAGTCAGATTTCTTGTGGCATGTTGGAGAAGGACTTTGAACGGGATATGCATCAGTGCCATGAGAAGATAAAGGAACTGAGGCAGGCATACCAGAAGGCAAGGGAGTCAAACCATTGCTCTAGTGCTGTGCCAAAGACCTGCTGCTTCTATGAGGAGCTGGACGCCATCACTGGCGGCGACCCCACGTCCACCAACAAGAGTCCCGTACTTGGGGGGGTAGGCGCTGGAGACAGCAGCCAGCAGACCCAACCCTGAGGGTGAAGTGGTGTACAAGGAAGTGGAGTTGGAGGATGAGATGGGACAGGCAACAAGGTCATCCCCTTCCGTGGTGAGCCAGGACCTCTTCTCGATCCTGGAGGGTTCGAGCTAGTCCCAACACTCTGTCTCTGGCGTGCATGATGCAGGAGCGGGAGGCTCTGGTAAGTGATCATTTTGAGTTGATACTGCTTGGTTACATGAGGCAGAGCTGTCCTTTTCCTTGGTATACGCTAGAAATGGGTAAAAAGATAGAAAGGTGTAAGACTAGCTGTGTTTGCATCTGCTTCACATTCCCCTTTGCAGCTGGCAGAACAGCACACCGAGATTTCACAGGAATCTTTCAGAGAGATCTCTAGAAAATGTTCCTTGAGGTACTCTCCAATCCTCTGTCTCAGGTTCCTTGGCAGAGCTGCTTTGTTTCTTCCCCCATTGTAGGGAACTTCAACGCACCAATCAGCAATCACTTGTGCAGGGACCAAAGCAGCACATAGGCGAGCCGCACGCATGCAGGAGATGCACCCTTGCATCTTTGCTTACCCTCAGGAGTGAGATATTGGCTACAATGACCCCCACCTGTGGAAAATGGTGGAATAATTTACAATATTGTCCCTAGGTTCTTGCAATAAGCCCCTTACAAAACCACCAAGATCCTTTGCCCCATCTTGAACATACCCCTCCCCCTCCAGGTTCAACTCACCATGGTTAGGGCATTTGTCGAGCTGTGTGCTTGCCCGGGGACAGTGAGAAAGAGGTGTATTTTACTATTTGATGCTGTGAATGTATTCACAATACTACCTCTGTTTTTTATTTTTTTGTGCTTCTGCAGATGTGGTCTTCAAGGGAACCCTTTACACACCAGCGGAGCACCTCCACCAGATGAGGAAGCAACTGAGAAGGAGCAAGGAGGACATGTTTTGGGAGGTGCTCCAATCCTCTCACAATGCAAAACAAAAATGCAGAGCATGGAGAGAGACAGTGAATGAAAATTGAAGAATAGCTAGGCAGGAGAGGAAGCAGGGCCAAGAGCAAATTTTAGTGGGCCAGGAATGGATGATAAAAGTGACGGAGAAGCAAACAGAGATGCTGAAGTCCCTAATTGCACTGCAAGCAGAACACATACTTGCTCACCCCTCACCCCCGCTCCCACAGCCCATTCAAAACAGTTTGCCATACCCTCCCCAAACTCATCCCACACATTCCTTGCATCTTCCCAGCCCATCGCAGTATCCCATTCACTCCACCCCCTTGGACACTTGCCAAAATATAGCTATTGTTACACACAGCTATGAGAGCCTTGGTCAGTAGGGTGCCTTTCAATGTTATCTCCTTTTCAAACAAGCATTTTCTATGTGTTGTTTATTGCTATTTAATTTTTTTAAATGCTCTCTTAAAGATAATTAATTTTTGTCTCCTAAACACAGCAGTTGCTGCTGGAATTAATATACATTGGCAACTGGCAGATTTGCACACTACAAATCACGGTCAGGAGGCAATCATCAAAATTTTCATGCAAGGTGGCAAGTTAAAGCACGGCAGAGTGCTGTGTAGAAAGACATTACTAGTGCTCATTGTCAAAATGGTGCTTCAAAGCCTCCCTGATTCAAATAGCCCCCCCACTGTGCCACTCCAATAGCCCTTGTATCTGGCTGCTCAAAATCAGCCACCAGCCGATCCACCTCCACACCTGGGGAAACTTTTCACCCTTAGCCTCAAAAATATTATGCAGTGCACAGCAAGCTGCTATGACCATGGGAATATTTTCCTCATTCAGGTCTAACCTGCCATACAGAAAGCATCAGCAATATTTTTATCTGCCAAACACATGTAATGGTCATTCCGCACCTGCTCAGCGTATTGAGGAAATGCTTCCTTCTGCTCTCCGGGTTTCCCATATAAGGCTTCCTGAGCCATGGGAGTAAGATGTACACTGTGTCTCCGAGGATTACTATGGTCATTTCAACATCCCCCACTGGAATCTTCTTGTCTGGAAAGAAAGTCCCTGCTTGCAGCTTTCTGTACAGGCCAGCGTTCTTGCAAATACATGCAACATGCACCTGCCCTGACCACCTTGAGCTGATATCAGAGAAACAACCCTGGTGATCCACAAGCACCTGCACTACCATACAGAAGTACCCCTTTCTATTGATGTAACCCATCGCAAAGTAATTCGGAGCCAAACTTGCCATCTATCGCCTCACCACAGTTAGGGAATCCTATTGCTGCAAAGCCATCCACTATTTCATGCACATTTCTAAGAGTCATAGTCCTTCATAGCAGAATGCAATTAATGGCCCTGTACACTCGCATGAACCCAACCCCAATGGTGGAGTTCTGAACTCCAAACTGATTAGTGATTGTCTGGTAGCAGTCTGGAGTTACTAATTTCCTCACAGCGATTGCGACACACTTCTCCATCAAGAAGGCAGCTCTCATTTTGGTGTCATTGCACCACAGTGCTGGAGCCAGCTCCACAAACAGTTCCAGGAAAGTGACTTTGCACATTTGGAAGTTCTGTGGCCACTGCTCATCATCCCAGACCTGTATAATGATGCAATCCCAACACTCAAGGCTTGTTTCCCAAGCCCAGTAACAATGGTCCACTGCGAGCAGCTCCTCCATGAATGCCAAAAGTAATTTGGTGTTGTTTCTTTTCATGGCACACAACAGGGCAGGCACTGCAGATTACTGTTCACATTCAGAGCTCATGATATACTGCATGATCAGCCACATTGTGTTCATAACATTGACCCCATCAGTAGAGAACAGTGCAGGATCCATCCCTTCAGGCAGAGATGCCGGGTGCACAGTAAACAGGGGTCAGTGTAAAATTATGTGAAAGCCCATGGAATGATGGGACAGAAAAAGTACATCATGGGACATTGAGCCTGCATCCATGATGCGCTGCGATCCACTCCATCTTACAACAAGGAGTTGTTGTAGAAGGTGGCGACCTACGCAGTGGGATAGCTACCCACAGTGCACTGCTCTCATTGTCAATGCTAGAATACCAACTACAGATGAGCTCCGCTGATAGAATGAGTGATGTGTAAACATTCACAAGCAATGCAATTATAGAGATTTATGATCATCAGCATAACTTTTGTCAACTTAACTCTGTAGTTTAACCACAGCCTAAATAAGCCTAGCTTTGTAATTTTTTTCATGTATAGGCATCTTCATTTCATTTATCAGCTCAGCTTCCTTGGGATAGAACCTCCTTGTATGTCGTTGTACTTAATCTTTCTACAAATTCATAGATGCAAATCATTCTGTTAATCTTCTTTCCTGCTGACTCAGAATTTACATGTTGGGTATATCAATGCATTCACATTCCTCCTCATCCCCCATAATATTTGCTATTGTACTTGAAATATCTCTCTGCTTGGTCCTCATTTCTGATCAGTTGTATCACTTTACACTTAAAGACATTGTGTAAAATTCATCCCTGCTGTATTTCCATTTGCTTTCATAGAGTTATACCAGGAATTAATTCAGCCCAACAAATTTCATATTGCACTTTAGAGTCCATTCACCTAGTTTTTCTTAAGACCCATTTGGTATCATCTGCAAATTTAGGACAAAATGTTTAAAGTTTCTTCACCCTAGATTCCTTTTGTGTGCACAAAGTTTTATATGCACACTTTTTGTGCATGTAAATTCCAACATGCAAGTAAGTGATAATATTTGAAAACGTATATAAAGTATCTGCACATGGAAATATTTGAGCACACAACATGTTTTTAAAATGTGGTACTTATTTATTGAACACCTAATAAACCTCAGACTAAAGAAGCCGGAACAAGATAGGTTACCTGCCAAACAGAACTTTTTTCTTTTTATAACATACATTTGAATACTTTGTTAAAACACAAAGATTGTAATGCTGCAAGAATCAACTGTAGCTTAGATTATTGGCTTCATGAAAATACAGATAATTTTTGCACTTAAGAGGAGGAAAGAATTTTGGATTCAAGACTTAGTAGAATACACTCATTTCTGGAAATTCATGCAGGAATTTACCCCTCCAATGTTATGTTCTAATTGGTACTGGTTCTATTCCCCCCACTCCCATGATGGGACCACTGGGCATTTTGTCAATGTATAAATTGAGGAAGTCAGGTCTATTAATCCAACTGTGCAGAATGGTCTATGAAGTAACAGAGTGTCACTAATTAGGACTTCAGCCCCCTCAGATGACACACAATGAAAAAAAGAAGGCTCAGATTAGATCTTTGGAGGAAAATCTTGAGGGAAGAAATAAAACATCTTAGGAAATTGGGGGTGGATTTTTTAAAAGGTAATGTGAGGTGAAATTCAGAGTAATTTTTATTTAAGACCAATAAAGCTACAAAATATTTCCTAAATAATATATCAGTCCCAACCAGGGCCTTTGAGCATCATTAGCATTTACTAATGATAATAATCAGCCTGCATTATGTAAGACAAACCCAATGAATTCCTGAGAATGTGCTGCTTTATAATGAGACAGGAAAAGGAAAAGCAAGCAACACCATAAGGCAATTTGTCAATTAATAGATACACACTTCTGGAGTGCTGTGTCATTTATCTCTATATGACAAATCCACACAATAGGTTATTGTGCTTATAAGATGTTTTTAAAAGTGTTCAGTTTAAAAATTAAAGTTTCTTTCATCCCATGAATCCCATTGTACTAACAATTAGTAAAGTATGTAAAGTATACACTACAGGTCAAATTCTATTCCCATTTACAGCTATGTCACTCCACTGAAAGTCAATAAGGTCACATAGGCATAAAAGGTCAGAAATTCTAGATATGTATGTGTTTATATATAGAGAGGGGGGGTAAGGTATAAAACAACCTTAACGTTGTCTTTTTATCTCTGTTACTGCATGAACAGAGACTTAGAACCTCAAAGGAGGTTAAAGAAGTGAATGTTTTATTAGCTCACAACAGAATTAAGACTGCAGTACTCTGATTTTTCAAATCAGTGCAGAATCACAGTTGGAGAATGTAATGCTTTACATCATTACTGCAATGTAATATTTTGCGAGAGAATCTTGGCCCCAAATTGCAAAAATCTTGTGAGATCTAGTGATGTCAGGAATTTCCCTCCATCTTCAACGGTGGGTGGATATCTCATTAGATATTTTTGTAAGATCTTAGTCAAATTTGAACCAGTACTAGAAAATGGTCGCTTTCCAGTTTTGGATCTACCTCAGAATTAAAATTGTAGAGCTGGGTTTGGTTCTGTGAATTTGGCTCCCAGCCCCAAGTTTGAAGGGGTTCAGATATGAGTTTTCAGTTTTGGCTCATCCCGAATATAAACTAATTTAACTGACAAACGTGAGAGAGGATGGCAGTTTGGTGATGAAGAGGAAAAGCCTCTGAAATTTAGATAGGATATTGAAATTTGCCTTAGCCATATGCGAGCTCATCCTCTAGCTGACAAACTAGCAAAGTCCTGCTGCTATTGCTGCCACCAGCTCGGAGCCCTTTATGCACAAGTGACCCTTATTTAAAGGCAGCTCAGAAAGCACACTTCAGTGCAGTGCTCTGTTATCATGGCTGTTCAATTAAGTATTCCCCTTGTTTTGAAGCCCTCACTGGAATACACTCATATGCACTGTATAGCCTGGAGAACTAGAGCAACTGTCCCATATGTATTCCCCACATAGAAGGGCTATTCCATTCAACTATCAGCTGCAACTGTCACAAAGAATTGAGGTAAGGTAAAATTCATTTTCCTCTGATTTTTGTAATCATATTTCTGACTGGGTCTGTGCCTCAGATGGTCCAGCGGCAGGTTTTCGAACATTTTTCAGGCAATCCGATCACTGCTTTCATCAGTCATTTTCTAACACAGTAATATAAAAATTCAGTTCAATTTCAGTCCTAATATCTTTACAGGAACAATCCCCTCAAGAAAGCATCTTAAATCGGCTATGGTTACAACAAACAAATCTGGTTTAATTCAATTAACAGGAAATGTCACTGATTTAAGTGGCAGAAGTGTTTGATTTCCCCTCCCTTTATTTCTAAAAGGTCACAAACTTCTTAACACGTACTACACCTTCTGCATCAAATCAGAAAACTACTTTTTGAAAAATATAAACAATTTTTGTATTCTATTTTTCATTTTAACCCATACACAGTATTTGATTAAGAGAAGCAAATCACAGTAATTGCATCTGCTACTGTTGCATTTCATTTCTTGAAAGCTGATTTCATCATTTGTTGATAGCACACTGTATAACATTTTATTGACCAACAAAGAAACACTCTGAAATACTTTCCCATCTCCCTCATATTGATTAAAGTCAAGCCAGACAATCATAAAAATCAAGCATTTTACAGTCAACCAGAATCTAAACAAACTGAAATACTCAGCTAGAAATGATTGTTTTGCACACAAGTAAACTTATCACTAAGGCTGAAAAACCCATAGCCAGGAAGCTCCTTTAGGCTCAGACTCAATAAATAAAGTCCAGCCTCCAAAGTACTAAATCTATTTTAAGGCTGTCAAAGCCCACAGAACAATTAAAGAGTTGGAAAACATTTCTTACAGTGAAAGACTTAAGGAGCTCAATCTATTTAGCTTATCAAAGAGAAGGTTAAAGGGTGACTGAACGACAGTCTATCAGAACCTACATGGGGAAAGAAATTTGATAAAGGGCTCTTCAATCTAGCAAAGATATAACAAAATCCAGGGGCTGAAAGCCAAAGCTAGAGAAATTCAGTTTAGAAATAAGGCATACTTTTTTAAAAAGTGAGGGTAATTAACCATTGAAACAGTGGCAGATTCTCCATCAGTGGAAGTGTTTTAATCAAGATTAGCTGCATTTCTAAAAGACATGCTGTAGTTCCAACAGGAATTAATATGAGAAAGTCCTATAGTCTGTGTTATGCAGGAGGTCAGAACACAATCACAATGGTCCCTTCTGGCCTTATCTATGAAAAATAATATTTCCAGGGATTCAACAGTGCACAAGTTAGATTTCTGTATTGAATGTACCCGTTTGCTGCTGTATTTTTCTAAAGCACCTTAAACCTCAGAGTCCAAAATTGATCTCAGTAAATTCACTGGAGAAATCTTTCAGATGAAAAAATAGCAGCTAACCACTAAACACAAAGTTTAAAACAAAAAATAAAAGCCAGCAACCCTGGGTGTGTGCCCCTTATTGACCCATTATCAGATCTAAAGACACAGAGGACTTTAGAAAAATCTTTGGAGTGTGTGATTGGTGACAGTACAGCTGAGGACTGGTATCTGAGCTGCATCTCTGCCAGTTCCCAGCTGGGAATGAGAATGTTATGTCTGTGTTAAACTTGGACCTTGGAGAGTTTCAATTCAGGGGTTAGCCTCAGTTTGCATGTCACTATTCAGGTTTTAAAAAAAAAAAAAAAAAAATGCCAAAACTCTCCAGTAAAGAGTGAGAAATCAGGACCTGATAATCCTGTTTTTTAAACCAGAAAAAATATATATGCTATAGTTTTTAAAGATGACCTCATAAAGCGGCAGTCAGGGACAACAGCAAAAAAAAGTATGTTTGTGCTTTTAGGTTCACTTTTATCTTTGAATTCACTGGGCCCAATTTTTCTCTCATTTACATTAATCAAAATGAGGAATAAATCCATTGATGTCAATGGAGTCACCCTAGTGTAAAACCAGTATGTGAGCAGAATCAGGTTCATTATTTTTGTTTAGAAATCAGAAAGTATCTTTCTAAACAAAAACCCTATTCTCCCCCGATTCTTATTTCCTTCCTTTTGTTCACCTATCACTGGCGTGCTCAGTCCCTTCATATAATCTAGGAACTTTTTATGCGAAAGTCTTTTTTCTGATGCGAATACTTCTGAAACACCATTTCTGTATCTATACTCCTCACTGAATCTGAGTCCAATCCACCACTGACATAAGATAGCGAAATGCTGTTCACTTCAAAGGCATTCTCCACCCATTTACACCAATAGTGAATCTAGTCCTGTATCTCATCTTTTTCCTTTTCATTTTATTCTCTCTCTGCTCCTATTGCAAAATAGTGGCCATTGCTGCTAGACACCTTTTAGGGCAGCTGTAAGGGGCCAGAAGCATCAAGCTGACTTAAAGATTGGGGAGGGGGACATAAAAGCAGCACAAAGCTACGATTGCCTCCCATTTCAGATACACTGAGGTGAGAATCTAATCCCAGATTGGACGTGCAGCACCAACAAAAACTCCATCAGGATACTAAAATGGTTTTGATGGTCAGAGATCAGACCTGCTCATATGAGACTGATATCATGGTTTGGGTTAGTTGTTTCAAATATTTCCATCTTCCCACTAACATCATTTGTGTCTGACCTGACTTTAACCTCAGGCAACTACCTTTCTTCCATAAATCTATCTTGCTTAGGCACTGAGGCAGTTAGGGGATTCCTAATATGAGCAACTGGTGTGTTTAGTTAAGTATACTGTGACACTTAAGTTGGGTCCCCGCCAAGAAAAGAGTCATTTAGGTAGACTAAATGTGAAGTCTTGATGTCATTCCTGTGTAAAAGACTAGCCACACTTCTCATTTCCGTAAGATAAAAAAGTAGACAGTCAAGTGGCCAAAGTGGATTAGTTCAAGGGTTTTTAAATGGTAACCGTGGAATTCTTGGACCCAGTTATAAAGGAGTACAAGAGTAAGAAGTCTATTACATGTGAATTTTGTAAAGAAATCATGTCGGAGATAAAAAAAAAAACAGATGTCACAAGACACTCATTCTGAAGTAGAAAGAAAGATTTCCTTATGATGAAGATAATTTCAAGACTGTCTTGCTCCTATATTTTCATCTTGTTAACTATACTGATGCGTGCCTGTCAGTTTGCAAGGTTTTGTAAGCAAGCTTTGAAAGGCTTTTTAACCAACATTAAAATCTCAGGCAAATAGCTTGCTGCAGTTCTGCTTTATGTGCTGATATAGAATATAGATGAGAAACACAACAGTGTATGGCATAATACTGTACCTTACTATTTCTGCTTTTACTAACTCAAACAGAATATATTGAGGGAAGATCATGCATTGAACTTTGTCACTCTTGTAAATGAAGTTACAAAGGAAAATGTCTTGCATGTTAACCATTTCTGAAGTCTTATAAGTTTTTTCTGTTGATAGCCAATGATAGTGTGATAGTTCTCAGAAGGTGACTTTTTCCTATTGTCTTACACATAGACTTTAAGCATGAGGAACAGAGTACCGTGTCGGGATAGAAAAGCAACAAGGGTCAACACCAACCTCTGTGTGTGCCACAATGTTAATAGGGAAATGCCCTGTGTGTTTTCAGTCGGACAGTGGGGCCTCCAGCAATATGATTTCTACGGATGAACTGGACTTGAACACACTCATTACAAAGAGCAGGAGCAATAAATAATGTACAATGAGAGCACTTTGCAGCCTGTAGATAAATGTATCTCATTGTAATTAACCCAAAAAACCACAAACAGTACCAACTGACTTTTTTGGTGGTGGATGGTAAACACCACAGGGTCCTCCTGGGCAATACAGAGATACAAGTCATGTATCTGACCAAGGTGCAGCCTGAGAATTTTATAGCTGAAGTCCTAGAACCAAAAGGGGGAGTCATATGGGCAATGGAGACAGTGTTAAAAGCATGTGGGGATATTTTCAAAGATGATGAGTGCCTCGAAGGAAAACTACAACTGGACACAGACACCGCAATTGAACCTGTGTGCTTACCATGAAGGACAATGCCAAATGACAAGGAACTCAAAAGCCTGCAAAGCAGGGGTAGCGTAGTACCTTAAGGTACTGCAACAGAAAGCCCACAGCACTGAGTCTCAGAGCCAGGGTCGATTGAATGAGGCTCCTGGGGTTCGGGCTGTGGGCTAAAAACTGCAGTGTAGATGCTCTGACCCCAAGACCCATTCCACTCACAGGATTTAAGAGCCCAAGATCCAGCCCAAGTCCGAATATGTATACTGCTATTTTTAGCTACACAGTCCAAGCCCAGAGAGCCTGAGTCAGCTGACCTGAGCTCTGAGACTTGGTGCCATGGAGTTTTTATTGCAGTGTAAATATACCTGTAGAGGCCAGTACCGAGTGGGTAAGCTTCATGGTGGTAAGTAATAAAGAAGCCATCAGGCAAATTACAATAGCCCCAAAGCCACTGAACCAGGCATTGAAGAGGTCCCACTATCCCACAATGAACGATGTCCTGGCAGAACTTTCCAAAGACAGAATCTTTACAATTCTGGAGGTGGCTGTGCATGGCAATGGGCTGTTCATCAGGAATGATCCAGAGAAGACTCATCCAAGCACTGGAAGGACTACCTGGAGCAAAAATAATCGCAGATGATGTCCTCATTGCATGTGAAGAGAGCAATGATATAGAAGCAGAATGAGACCATGACAGAAAACTACAGGCTTTTCTATAGCAATGCAGGAACAAGAACATGAAACTTATCCCAGAAAAAGTGTGACTCAAAGACATCTGCTCTCAGCAGAGGAACTGAAAGCAGATCCCAACAAGATCAAGGTATCAGGATCCCAGCAAAGGCAATCAGGGCAAACTGTCAGATCAGGGGCAAACCTGAGGCTGGGAGTAGCAGAGGAATTTGTAGTCAGGTCCAGGCCAAGGTCAGTACCAAGGGTCAGAGACTGAGTCAGGTTTCAGGGTCGGAGTCAGGAGGCGAAGTCCAAATCAAGCTGAGGTTAAGCCAGAAATTCAAGAGCAGAAAAAGTCATGACAGCTACTGTTGCCTGGATGCTTTCTAGAACACCCCTGGGGTTTATACAGGGTAGGGAGCCAACCAGGAGCCCTGAGCTTCTGTTTGTCAAACCCTTGAGGCAGAATTTCCCATGGTCTATGTGCACAGCATGCCTTGGGATATGGAATGCACATTGGTTACAGCTGCCAATGAATGGCAGCCTGGAGATACTAGGTGCTCTACAGGCCTGTGTTCTAGACCAGTGGGGCCTTACACAAGGCAGTCAGAAATGCCCGCTGCAGTGGATGTGAAGTGTACAGTGCTTCCTAGAAATTATAGATATTTTGGCTGCAATATCAGAACCCATATATCACAAGACAGGATATTGAGTTGGACTGAGAAGGTCCCCACTGGCAAACATTTGACATGCTGAAATAAATTATAACAAATGCCTCTAGTCTGAAGTACTACCAACCAGCCAAGTCACTGACACGCCAGTGTGATGCATTGGGGGAAAGGACTGGGTATAACTCTTCTGCAGCAGATGCCAGTTGCTTATGCCACCAAAGCCCTGTCAGAGACTGAACAGGAGTGTGCCCAAAATAAAAAAAAAATACATAAAATTAAAGAAGAGTTTCTGACTGTTATTTGGAGTGGAGCAATTCCATCAGTACACCTGTGGCCTCCCAGTAAAAGTGCAATCAGACCACCATCCCCTAGAGACAATCATGGTAAAGGCTTCAAGGGGACTGTAGTGCATATTGAAGAACCTTCAGGACTACAAGGTAGACATCAGATATTGTTCAGGACGATTACGGTTCTTAACCAACACCCTAATTAGGGCATATATACCTAGCATCAGAGAGCTGGGGAAGAGGACCAGGACATTGAACCCATTAACATGCTGCATTATTTCCCATTTCAACATTAAAGCTGATGGAAATCAAAGAGACTATAGGAAAGGACACCCAACTATGGGCACTCAAGAGAATGATAGTAGCAGGATGGCCAAAAGGCAAACACCAAATACTGGAGGAGCAGAACCATATTCTCAAATTAGAAATGAGCTAGGTGTGCATTATGGAATCATATTGCAAAGAGAGAGTGCTATTGTCTCTGCTTCATTACATAAGGATGTCATGAAAGAAATACATGCTCCACACGTGGGTATTGACAGTTACTTTAGACAGGCTCAAAAGTGTGTTTACTGGCTGGGAATCAATACATAGGTAGACAGAAGGGTGCAACACCTGCCTGCTGTATGATAACCAACATATGAGCTGCCAACCCAACGACGGGAAAAGATGGGAGCAGAGGGGGTTTTTTTTGTTTGCTTTTAAAGGTAAATAAAAGCAGTACTTGATTATAATGACTACTATTCAAACCTTTGGGAAGTCAATGCCCTGCCTGATACAAGAAGCAAGTCAGTGATTGGCAAACTGATGGCCCAGTTCGCCAAATACAGCATTCCAGAAACAATGATAACAAAACCCAATTTGCCTCGGAAAAATTGAAGAAATTTGCATGAAAAAGGGAGTTTGACCACCACATTTCCTTCCCACAGAGTAATGGTAAAGGGGAATCAGCTGTAGAGCACCTAAGAGGCTATTACACAAAGCTGTTTTTTCTGGTTCAGACCCCTTGTTAGCATTTTTGGCACTCTGTAATCCCCCACCATAGAGGAGACCTCTTGCAGCCAAAAATACATGGCCAGCACTAAAAGGAGATTATCATCAAGCTGAGAAATCAGGAACTAGCAAACAAAAGGTCAGCCAAGGACATACCAGCCCTGGAGACAGTCATTTTTTTTGAGGATCCATCCATTAGAAAGACAGCAAAAGAAGTGATTTAAAACAGTTGTGAGGAAGGGGTACAGATGCACCCAGATCAGATAAGATGACTATGCAAGAGGGACAAGTGATCCAAAGGAACAGGATGCACTTAAGAATCAGGAGACACCACTCAGAGAGAGCCTATAGAGATCATCACAGAAAGGAGAGACAGACAACCATCCAAAGGCCAACCCCACATAGAGGGAGATGACTCCACAGATGGTTTGCTAGATTCAGAGGAGAGAGAGGTGTTGGGAAACAGAGATAGGTCAGTCTCCAGTGCACTTCCCTTTTGAGGAGACCAAACTATTTCAAAGACTATATAACCAGCTGAGTCTGGCAAAGGCAATACTTCAGTTTGACTATGTGCTAGCAACCTCTAGCAAAAAGGACATATGGAATGGAAGTCTGGGTGTCAATTATTTATTTTTAACGTTTATATTAAAATACTGAAAAATAGGGAAGATGTACCATCTCCAGTGAAACTGGTGTCAGTGAGCCAATGATCTCTGGAGGGAATGTTATTCATGGACACCAGTTGAACAGGAAACACATGAAGTTAGTTTGCAAGGCACTCAGCCACAATGACAGAGCAGTCTACAGGGTTTAATAAAGTTCCACTTCACCTGTATTCAGCTTCTACAAATGAAATAGGCTTGGTTTTATTTTTAAAATCAGTTCCCTTTATTAGCTAAATCACCAAAAAGATCCATTTTTCTACAATTAGAGGAGATCATTAATCAGAAGCTCTCACCAGCTGTGAAATTAGCTTCACTTTCTGCAATATGGGTGGTATTTTCCTTCCAGTTTTAAAAATCTCAGGGAAGGCCATTGTTTTATATCTAATACTGAGTGTGAAATTTAGGAGTTATTCATTACAGTTAATGCAAATGGCTTAAAGCAAGTTTAAAAGAGTATTAAGGGCATATGCTAATTAATATGTGCTAATTATTTGAAGACAACCTCATTATTTCCACATGCAAATATAGATTTATTTGAACATGTAGACTCAGGAAATTGAACACCATCTTAGATATACAAATGAATAATGCAGCAATATTCCAGAAGTACTCCTTAAATGTAAGGAAAATTAAATTGTTTAAAATTAAACAGATTTCTATTTAGTCTTAATTTCACTTGCTGATACAATAAATTAGCAAAGAAATTGGTCACATTAACAATAAACAAAGCATTTAGAGCAAAAAAGTATTTATAATGCAATTAGCAAATATAACAATGGACTCAGTCTTGTGGAAAGCCAGTGGAGAATTTTGCCTTAGGACTGTAGGATCAGCCCGGATAGGTTTGATTCTGTTCAAGAGATATCTGATATACTCAGTGAATACCAGTAATAGGAAAGTGCACAGATTCCAAAATTTGCTGGATCAAGTTCTACTCTTATAACAATGCATGTTGTGCATTCAAGTCTAACATGGGGTGGAGGTCATGTTCAGGAACAGAATATGGCCCATTACACAGATAACTGTGGATATGAGTCATAAAATCCATGCACTTCTTTTCAGCATTGGGACAGGGAAATAGCAAATCTCTAAGGACTCAATGGTACAAGGCCCTGAAATTTCAATGAGACATAAAAGCCTCAGCATTTCTTTGCACTTTGCATGATCAAGCCCTAAAAAGGGAGTGAAGGGGGCATTTGAAAGGCATTAAAAAGCCAAGATGCAAAGCAATATTGTATAATTGGAAGGAATCTCTATTACATGAGGAATATGAGAGCTGGTCAACCCAAAACAATAACATGTATTGAGGTAAAGATGTGTCATAGAACTTGAAATCGGAAATGGGGAGCCCCTTGTGGAGCATGAAAAAAGAGGAGACTGAAGTAAACTGAACAGGTTTTGTGCAGTTTAAGATGCATACAGTAACTAATCTGTTGAGGGAAAATTAAATAACCTGCAGCTATATAGAAGATGATTTGAAAGTAACTATCCAGATGGAGAGAAGGGAAAGGGAGCCAGGGTTACAGAAGATATTTCCTTCCTTTTTATTTTCTACTTTTCTAAAGTGAAGTTTGTCAGAATTTACTTGGATTTTAAAAGTTTTACTGAAAATGCTTCCTGTAATGTATTAACAGACAAAACTATATATGGTAGAGCTGCATCTGCTTTTGGAACTACTTGCATACTTAACCACATGCTGAGATGCTTTGTTGGATAAAAGCCAGAGTACTCAGCATCCTGCAGGATTGATCCCTAGCAATTCCTGGCTTGTCCATTAGTTAAATTGTGACTTTAACCTGCCTACCCTTATAAAACAGTTCTTTAATAGAAAACTATAACCTTTCTGTAATTTGTTGGGTTTTTTTACACTCCTTTAGCATTTAGTAAGAAATTATATCCTTGCTATGGATTTTTTTAAAAACCTAGAATTACAGAATGAGATCTGATGGGTTTTTAGAATATTCCTATAGGCCATCATAAATATCTATTAGAACCTTATTGATTCAATATGGCTTTTTCAAAACACTGGGCCTCAAGTTTTCCTATCTGTAAATTAAGAAGAATACTTATCAACTCCCATAGATGAGTTGTAGATTCATAGATTTTAAGGTCAGAAGAGCCCATTGTGATCATCTATTCTGACTTCCTGCATAATACAAGTTATAGAATTTCAGCAAGTATTTGTGAGAATTTCACTCAATGTTGTGAAAATTAGTTAACTTTTGTAAATATCTTTGAAAATGTTCTTTGCAACTAGAGACTTGGCACCATGTTATAGTGAAAATGATCTCTTTGACTAGAAAAAAGCATACCTCACTTGTGGGGAATATATTGTAGAGGTAATATATAATTATTTTCTTCTATTTACCAATATCCCCTCATCTCCTTTCAGAAAACTGGCATTATCAATAAAAACTTGACAATGGAGATCATCCAGGGTGACAGGAAGGATTAGGCCTTTGTGAAGTCGTATAAGCAAGGCAATTTTTTTCCTCCTTACCTTTAAAACATTTCTGTAGTTTATGGAACTACAGAGTTAAGTTGTATGGGGTATGATTGAACGAGTGAATATGATATGAATGAATATGAGAAATCATCTTTTTTGCGGGGGCTTTCTTTATGTCTACTTATACTGCAGCATTTTCTTGTGCTAGTCTCTTTTTCACTTTCTTTGGCAATTAAAGGAGTTCCAGTCTCAGAGAATGCTTACACCTGGAAATTAGGAAAGGTTGCCATGACAACAATTAGCTAGGAAAAGCAGGAACTAATTGTCCTTATATCATCCTAAAAAACCAGATGAGGCTTGGTGAGGAAAGCAGAGTCTGGGCCAATCCAGACAGGGGAAAGAATGAATAAAAACAGCTTTTCTGAGTTTGTAACAGGAGGGTGTTGGTAAAGTTGAATCTGGTGAATAAGAATCACTGCTTTATAAACTAAAACAGGACTACTCGGATGTGAAAGTTCAGAGAAGTATGTTAGAATTGTTGTGTAGTCAATTCAAGTGCTGAAAGCTATAGGCATTCTGAGTCAGGATGGTTAAAAATGTTGTGTGCTGAGACTGAACCTGGGAATATTGCATATTAAAATCCTGGCTGTGAAACCTCAA
Organism: Emydura macquarii macquarii; assembly: GCF_026122565.2. Lineage (NCBI taxonomy): Eukaryota > Metazoa > Chordata > Testudines > Chelidae > Emydura > Emydura macquarii. The sequence continues at coordinate 15,777,741 of NW_027131527.1, read as the reverse complement.
TATCTTTAGGGGGTGGTAGTTATTTGTTTAATTCTTTGAGCATATCGTTTCCCAGTTCAGGGAAGGATGAATAAGTTTTGTATTTAACTGTCAAGAAAGCAAGCACCTGTCTCTTTTATTATAGGTAGACCCACTGCTCAAGACATTCAGGAAGCTGGGTGTGACAAGTTATCTTTACCCAGAAGTTCGCCATGCCTTAAAAAAAAAAAATCAGGTTAGTTTAAAAAATTAGCAAATAATGAAACCAAGCAGTGCAAAAGTCTCCCTCTCCTTAATTTGTATGGGATCTCACTTTTATTGAGCATGTCATTCTTTGAGTTCTGTACCCTCTATCTTCATCATGAGCAGAATTGGGGAAGCAGCAGGATGCTCCCAAGTGTTTGCTTCTCAGCCGGGGTCTCTTATAGACTTATCAGTTGCTGACTATGTAGAGAAACTGCCCTGAACCAAAACTCCAGATCCAACCATCCCTGAACTTTGAAGGGAGTCCAGAATCAAAACCTATATCCAAAAATACAGACTTCACAGCTAGACCAGAGCCTTGTTTCCAAACCCCCGCAGTGCTTTGGAACTTTAACACCTCACTCTGAATTTTGTATCTGAGACCCATTCATAATTGTGACTAACTGAATTTTTATACTTGCCAACTACATTTCTGTGGTAGATGTTTGCATATAAAGAAATGTAATGGCACTGGCTATAGGAGATTGACAAGTTATCTGAAGACAGACTAAGTAAAATGAACTTTTTAAAAATAAATCTGAATGTATATTATAATTCAGTGTCTTGAAGTTGAAAGTGGATTTTCAGCTAACCTGTAAGGAAGATTAGTACACTAAGAATTCCGTGCTCTAAAAATTCTGACTGGCATACCTTTCCTTCGATTCCCTTCATCTTCAGACTTCTATCAGACAATACAGTGGTAACTGGAAGCAAACATGTCACCAAAAGTCACAAAATGCACAATGGACCAAATTAATCTTTGATGTAACTACTTTCCCGGACTGTGACTGTAGACACCTGTACACACTACTGCAATAATATTCACACCCTACACACTTATTGCAATAATATTTGTACAAAATATGTCTTGTGAGGTATAATTTGAAAACTAACACCACGCTGGTCAATAATACCATTGTGAAATATATGTATTATATGTAAAGTTATAAATTCTCTCCGGATAATGTTACTAAGGCAGGTTTCAGACCAGGTAAAGGTGATAAACAGGTTAGTCCTAGACAACGGAATGTGAGTTCACCTCAATTTACATATTACCAGTAAACTAAGCCATCAAGCTAAATCAGCAAAGATTATCTTGAGACTGAACTCAAGAGACAGAATTAACTTGGCTCCTACACCCCAAAGAAAAACAGGAGACTGAATTCCCAGGATGCCTTGCTGACTTTTAGGACACAGACACTTCCTTTGGGAATATAGGGGACAGGGAGACTCCATCTTTATTCTTCATCTTAAGGAGACCAAAAAAAAACCAACACACACCAAGATATTTGATCTCTGTGATGGGTCCTCACCAGTAAAAGCTGGAAAGGACAGTGGGTGAGAAACCATCTCAAACAAAAACTGTACCACACTAGATTAAATTTTTTACTTTTAGATGTGTGTTTTTACTTTTATTTGCTTGTAACCAACCTTTATTTCTTTTACTTGGTATCACTTAATCCATGTTCTTTTGTTAATAAACTTCTTTTGCTTTCATTATAAATCAGTGCTATGTAAGTTCAGCAAAGTGTGTGCTTCTAGTAAGCTAACAGGTTGGAGTGTTTTACTGTCTCTGTAAAGGTAACAAACCTAATACTTTTTCTGTGAGAGTCCAGTGAGAGGCAGCGGTGCCTGCAGTAGGATAATTTTGGGGTGAATTCAAGAAGGATACTAAGGTCAGCCTGCAAGGAGTAACCAGACTAGGCAAAGCCAAGCTAAGGTGTGTGGGTTGCTGGCAAACTATTGGGGTCAGAACACTGAACCACAGCTGTGCAGCTAGAAGACACCCAACATTGCAAGGCAGATATTGATTGAACCCCTTAGAATGTGTTTACACAACAACTGGACACCCGTGGGTGGCCTGGGCCAGCCAAATCGGGCTCACTGGTATCGGGCTGCGGGGCTGTTTGATTGCTGTGTAGACTTCTGGGGTTGGGCTGGAGCCTGGGCTCTGGGACCTGCCCATTTCACAGGACCCAGAACCCAGGCTCCAGCCCACCCCCAGAAGTCTACATAGCAATCAAACAGCTGTGAGGTCTAAGCCCAAGTCAGCTGGCACTGGTCAGCTATAGGTTTTTCTTAGCTGTGTAGACATACCCTCCCTTTCCTGGCCTGATTATAGTTACAATAGGGATGAATCTGACTCAGTTCTATAGTGCTAGGGACAAATGTAACTTCCAATTTTCTTAGAGCATCCTACTTGCGAAGCTTCCTGGGCAGTCTCCAACTGGTCAAGTACAGCATCTCCCCTGAGCTTTCATTTACTCATAGTCTGTAGACATACAAAAATGCCTGCCTTTAATTTCAGCTCCCATTCTAAATTCAAACACCAAAGGACACTGATTTGTATTACCTGTATCATCCCTACAGTACTAAGATTCTTCCAACAAATGAATCCGCATCAGAGACTCTCAGTTTCAGCTAAAAAGATTTTTAACCAGACAGTACACCATTTAGAGAGACAATGTGGGTGAGGTAATATCTTTTATTGGACCAACTTCTGTTGGTGAGAGAGACAAGCTTTCGACCCACACAAAGCTCTTCTTCAGGTCTGGGAAAAGTACTCCCCAGCATCACAGCAAAATGCAAGGTAAAACAGATTGTTTAATGTAAGTAGTTAGCACATATTTTAAGGGACCCTACAAGGTAAAGTGGCCAATTAACACCTCTGCAGTCATAGGACAAAATGGATGTCACTTCCCTATACACCAACATCTCTCACAATGATGGCATAGCTGTCTGTCTCAGATATTTACAAGACAACTGGACAACCCTCAGATAGCCACCTCAAACACATGACCAAACTCATCCATTTAACAGTTGAAGTCAGTAACAAATGAATTGCCATTAGACAGCGTTTACCAGCAGATACCACACAGTTACAAAAGTTGTTTTCTAGTATAAGGTCAAAGAATCTGTGGAATGTCAAGCTGTCTACACTACCACTTGTGTCGGGTATAATTTATCTCACTCAGGGCTCTGAATAAGCCACACTTCTCCTTGAGCGACATAGTTATACCGACCTAAGTGCCAGTGTGAACAGCACTATGTCCGTGGGAGAGATTCTCCAGCCGACATAGTTGCTGCTAATCATTGGGGGTGGATTGATTAAGTCGACAGGGGAGCTCTCTCCCATCAGCTTAGAGCAGCTACATGAGAGAGAAACCGTAGTTTAATGGTAGCCTCAGATACCACTTTGTAAGTTTTTACACATACTGTTTCATAATGAGCACTCTTCAATATGCATTTAGTAACCCAAATAATGGGTAGTTACATACAGACTTTGTTTTAAGCTTTATAAATAAAATTTCTCTCATGTAGCCCTGGTGTAAAAAGTCCTGTGAAATCACACTTACCTGTGAAAATATCTTAAATTATTAATAAATTAAAGCAAAATAAATTCTGTATTAAAAGTCTGAAAAACCGAAGTGAGTTGTCTCTCATATTAAGGCATAAAAGAAATTAATTTTTCCAGTGAACATGAATTATGAAATACCTGTTTAAGAATCTGAACTTATTTATTTAAACATTTCTGTTGGAATATAACTATACATTATGAGCATTCCAGACTTACACAGCCCCTTTACTAACTAGACCATTCCATAAAACTAAATTTAAAATACTAGTATTTATTAAAATACTCAAACTGTTAGAATAAACCTTCTAAGCCTTTGAGACAATCACTAATATTATCCAAGTGATTTTCATCATATACGTAGCTCTGTAGTTTGTGGGTATTGAACACCTCACAACAATAAAATAATCAAAAGAGGTCTGATTTTAATCTCGAAATCCTCTTTTGTTAGGTTCATTTCCCAGCTGACATTAAGTGACAGACATGCTTTAGAGAAACTCTTATAATATTTTTATTTACTTCGAACAGTCCTTTGACTGAAAAGTAAACATTCCATTTTACAAAGACTCAATGAAGAGGAAATTTTGGCACAGCATGGACTGAAAAGTACCAGTTTTGTAGGTTTGGCAATCTCTCTTTTCTTCAGCAAATACTTTATTGTATTACAGATTCCCTGAATCATGGAGAGGCTCCTGCCAACCCCACTGTATCTTAGTGCAATATAAATGCAATCTTTTACTTTACTGTAAGGCTCCTCTATTTAACAAAAATTTATGTTGTGATGTGCCTTAAATACTATTTCAAAACTCATTTGAAATTCGTTACATTTAATGTCCAAAACAACAAAATTGCATTTGTTTTTGCTCACTTTTCAGATTCATGTAGTTTATTAGATATGTAAGTGCTTTTGTACATTAATAATATGCAGCTTCCATCTGCATATTCCTTGTTAATAAATCATAATCTATACCATTTTTCCTGCACATCTCTATTCTGTGATCTGGTCAGTACTAGATTCCAAAAGCTTTGCTTTTTTCCTTCTGTCTCTGCCTATGCTAAGCTGGTCATGCTTAAAAAAACCAATGAAATGCATTGATTTATCTGCCCTCCTCCCCCCAATCATGATTTATTTAGCTTTCTTCACTTAACCCCAGCTTTCCTTTTGTCATATGATTTTCCAGATTGTGCATTAAACACCTAAGATTTCATTCAATTTTTGGTGTTCCTTTGTTAAATGTACTACTAGAGTCCAAAACATTTTACCTTTAGCTTTATATTCTTGGCAGACAGCTAGAGGGTCAATCCTGTAGCCTTTATTCATGTGAACAGTTCCAATGAAGAAAATTGTAGGGTCTGCAGGATTGGTGCTATTATTTTATAAAGCAAGTTAATAGTTGCTTAAATGTTTATTTCTGTTTGAATTACATGGCGGAACATTTTTTTTTTAAAAAGCTAGCGTTTCCTTGAGATGTTTCAGATTCAGAGATGACAACATTTTTACACAAATAACAAGAATGAACACAGAAGCAATAATGTAAATTATCATCATTGGTCCCTGTGTTTCCCTTTCCTGAGTACTGCACAAGAGAACAGAACTGTGAAATCCTGTGGAAATGATACCGGGCTACCGCTGCATGGAAAGTACATACAGTTACCGGAGATGTTCTCATTTCCATGTATAGTGGCCTCCACTGTCCCTTCTTCATTAACTCCAATTAGCCAATAAGCAATATAGACAATATAGCAAGTGGATGGGGAGTGGGGAAGGGTGGAGTAGGAGCTGGGTAACAGCCAGTATGTGTGCGTGCATTATGTTTCCTGCACTAGGCAGACCATAGAAGAAGAGAGGAGTTTTTACTGCTCCTGGAAGCATTCGCTATTCTTCTTTTACCGCACAGCAGAGGGCAGAGAGCACAGCTGCTGTCCAGCATGGTCACCAAGCCCTACATTGTCCTATGGAGCGAAGTGAAATGCAATAGAACAGATCTTTGGGTTTCCCAATGGATGCCCAATGTCTGCTGTACTTAGGCTATTGGACTCTGCCCATACAACAGTGAATGGGTTGAGGACAAGCAGGCGAAAAGAACCCTACACAGGAACAACTGAAAAATCTGTGGAGCTTTTTGATTAAGCTCTTTCTCTGTGCCCATTTTTGTTTGCTGGAGAGAACATCACAGGGCCTACTCTTTCCAGTCAGGTTACAGTATAGTCACTATGGATATGTTTACACCGCACTTAAGTACCAGCGGCTGGCCTGTGTCATTTGACTCAGGCTTGTGGGACTCTGGCTACAGGGCTGTAAAACTGTGGAGTAGACATTTGGGCTCAGCCCTCCCACAAGGTCCCAGAGTTCAGACTCCAGCCTGAACATCACCAGAAGTTTACAGCCCCATAGTACAAGCTATACGAGCCTGAGTCAGCTAACACAGGCCAGCCGCAGGTGTTTAATTGCAGTGTAGACATACCCTTATGGTTTTCTATAAGCTAGTTTGTCATTTCGTGGTCAATAATACCAATATTTAAAGACATTTCACCACTATAAGCAAGCATGCTGCACCAGTCAAACATTTTAAAAACACTCTCTCATAAATGCCATTCGTTTATTTCATGTGAGTGTTTTTTTGGGGGGGAAAAATACAATGACAATAAACTACAGTTAGTGGGAGGGGCCCAGTCTCAAGCCAATGCTGGACATTTAGATATAAAACTCCTAGATACAATTTTATCCTCCCCTCCCCACTGTTTAAAGACACAGTTGATTAAATGCAACTGAGCACTTGCTTTGTTAAGTGATTGCTAGAGCCGGAGCCACTGATAACCAGGTGCTGATCCTGAGACCTGGTCTGGACCAGTGGTGCAATGAAAGAGACTGCCCTGCCTGTGCTAGAAGTGAGGTTCTCCACTATCTGCTGACATCACTGAAAGCTGGGTTAAGCGATGAAATCTCAGAACGTGATTTTGCAGCGTAGAGACGAGGGCAGCGGGGCAGAGAGCGAGAAAAGAGTGAACAACAGCGCAATGACTAACAGCAATGGCACAGTGAATGGCAGCAACTGTGAGCCAGTTGCAGCCACAGCCACAGCAGCTGAGGTGTTGCTTGACACCTTCCCCTTCCCTCCCAGGGTGGGAGGTGAACTCATGTGAATGCACCTCAGAATTCTGGGTCTTTGGTGACCAAGGACAGCAATTGTGAGTGGGTGCAGTGGAGGAAGGGGGGAGTGGTGTGTTAAAGGAACATTTGTTTGTCAGACTGTCACACCGGAAGGTGAGAAATGGAGGCAGAGAACAGGACCCAACGTACTCTGGAGTGTTTGCTCAAATCATGGTTGTGGTGCTTTCCCTCATTAACGTTGGATCCTTTTCCCTTTTTGTTAAAAGATTTCTTTGCTATAACACAGACTCCATGCATGTGAAGAGGAAGCATTGTGTCTTAGAGGTGCCCAGGGTGGTGTTTCATTTTCCCAGATTATTAGCTGGGGCTTGAGCCGGCTCAGTTGTGTATTGTTAAGAGGAACCACTAGATGTTGAACTCAGCCCTTGTTGCTGCAGACTCCACTTGACAAAAGGGTTACAAAAGTATACATCCCTGCACATAAAAGAGAAAAACCACTATACTCTAGAGTAATCCTGACAGTATAAAGTTGAAAAATGAAGTTTAGACTGGAGTTAAAAAAGGAATGCCTTTAAAAAAAAAAAAAGACGGAAGAAGATACCCTGAAAACTGTATTTAGAATTGGATAGTCCTTCCTAAGTACGGAAGGAAATTGCCTGAAGGAGTTGAAGGAAGTATGAAGATTAACAAATTAGACCTGATCAAAGGCTTTCACAGCAGGGTACCAAAGTTTTGAATAACATCCTTATCAGATCTTTCCCTCAGAACTCTTTAAACATAGATGGTAAAAAGCAAGCTTGTGAATATTCAAATATTCAGAAACAAACTGACATCTGAGAAATTATGTCATTAAAGATGTTGCAATATATTCAATGCACAAGTATCAACAGCCTGGTTACACTCTTTGCTTCAGATCCTGTAAAATGGCTCTTTGTTGTAAAAACTATTTGCCTAGAGTGAAAGTGTGAGCATTTTTTTGTAATTTTCTGAGCTATGAACAAAAGGAGGTCTGGGAAGGAAATGTCCTTTTTTCTTACTCAGTTGCAATCTGAGTGGCTTTTCACCAAAGCTCCATATTTCTGATATGGTTCAAAAGCTGAAGCTAACCTTCACATTTTAGAAATAAATGTATCTAAGTCACATTGTCTTAAAAGCAAGACCTATCTTTTGTCTTGTAAAAAGTCAGAAAAGTTGTAAGTTCTCTCATTTTATCCTGTATAAGATATAAGAGATGGTAATTGTGATTTTTAACCGTTTAGAGCATCTGAAGATAAAGAATAGGAAAAAATGGTTTCTGAGCATTGTAATAGTGGTTGTCAGAACATAATCATACTTCCAGGATATTCCCCCCAGTGCACTGATTTCTGGGAGCTTTTGCAAAGCAGTGCCAATGGGAGTCGTACAAGGAGCTCTTGCAGTACCAAATAGCCAGGCTCAAGATTTCAAAAGGCCACCACCATTTCAGTTCCCTTGTCTAAGCCCAGCTGCAGGTATAGGAATCTTTTCTCTGTTTGTGGGGTTTTTATTTTTTTTTTTGAAGATTTGAAATGCCTTAATTTCTAATGTTAAACGGTATTACTGTTATTTAGTATGGGTTAGATAATTTGCATAGTTGCAAATCCAGTTCTAGGAGAGGGGTCCTTTGAACTGTTTGATAATAGCAAACCAGGTCTCCAAGGATTTGGATAACAAGGGCTGGTTTAAGTGATGTGCAGCATGCCCCACATGTTATCACTGTTTATTCGACCTTGGTGGATAGTCTATTCTGAGTATTCTGCTCAGAGAGCTGAGGCCACTGCAACACCAGTAGGCAACAAACATTCCAAAGCATCCTCCCCAAGGCACTGGACCAGCCTTCTGCTTGCATGAAGGGACAGAGTGGGCTGCCTTCACTTTCAAAGTCAGGCAAGCCAAGGCCAACTCTGACACACAAGATATTGGAGTCTGAGACAGACGGTGCCTGGGGCTCCCCTGAAGGGGAGGGTTGTTGGTACAAACCAAAGATGGAATGGGACTCAAACCCAGTAAGTCTCAAACCCAGTGATAGATACAGCATGGGGGGAATCTTGCTAAGGAAGGGGTTCTTGAATTAGAAAGCGCTCTTCCTTTCTATAGAACAGGGGGAATTGGCCAAGCCTGTCAACAAAGGCATTCTCTCCCCCTCCTCCTTGCCAGGAAATATTGTCTCCCCACTAACTGCTACTCAGTCCCTTCCCATTTGGAACTTTCAGTATGTGGAGTGTGAAGCGTCATTAAGATAATACAACAGAATCAGAACTAACGTAAGCTGCAGAGAGTGAACAATGGAATATCTCCAATCTTGCCCTTCCCCTCCCTGCCATACCCCCTCCTTGCCAGATTTCAACCCTTGTCATGTATCTGCACAGGGGCTTCCACGGGTCTAGGGTGAGAGGATGCTGTACTTCAGAACCATTGCCCCCTCACAAACAACCCGACACCATTTCAGCCCTTTAAGATCCCTTCACTAAGGCGTGTGAAGGGGAAAGTGAAGCCCACACAGTATATATTAAATACCAAACCTAAAACTCATACTAGCAAGGCTCTGATTTAACAAGAACTTAAAAGTTAGGGTATCACTCCTTTATTTCCTTCATGTCACTTTAGAGTGAATTGCATGGCATATATCAGAGATGGATTTGGCCACAAATGCCTTGGGAATCAATTTAGTTCTACTGAAATCAATGGGACTTGGTGCGTTACCACTGAAACATATTTCTAATGCACAATGCATGTTGAAAAGCAGTGAAAAAGATAGAATCTATCAAACATAGTAGATATTTTTTGAATCTTACAAACTAAGCCATTTGAATATCATTACATCAAACAAATTTTACTTGGAGAACAAAAGTGACCCTGAAACCAGTAAACATATTGTAAAGTAAGTTCCCAGGGCTGAAAATGTGTATGCCTGGTATCAGTTGAGTCACTCAGTTACTACATTAAAGGAGCTATTTAAATACCTAATATAGATAGGTTCATATCTTTTATTAATATTTCTGTGGGATCTATCTGGAATGCAAAGTGACCATTTGAGGCACCAACTTCTGGAGAAAGCCACCATGAAATAAAGAAACACAGTTTTGGGCAATGAATGAATGAGACCAAAATAACCAACAAATTAGGAATAAGAGAGATTTCTGATAGGTTTGAGAAACAGTCAACCAGTCCGCCTAAGTAAAGTATCCCAGAATTATCAGACACATAGATTAACATGATTGGTTGGAGAAGAGTCAACAAGGCTTTTGTAAAGAGAAATCATGCCTTACCAATCTATTAGAGTTGTTGAGGGAGGAGGGGGTCAACAAACATGTGGACAAGGGTGATCCAGTGTCTATAGTGTACTTGGATTTTCAGAAAGCCTTTGACAAGGTCCCTCACCAAAGGCTCTTAAGCAAAGTAAGCAATCACGGGATAAGAGGGAAGGTCCTCTCATGGATCAGTAACTGGTTAAAAGATAGGGAAAAGGGGTAGGAATAAATCGGTAATCAGAATGGAAAGAAGTAAATAACCTCATCTCTCAGAGATCTGTACTGGGACCAATGCTGTTCAACGTATTCATAAATGACCTGGAAAAAGGGGTAAACCATGAGGTGGCAAAGTTTGCAGAGGACACAATATTACCCAAAACAGTTAAGTCCAAAGCAGACTGTAAAGAATTACAAAAGCATGTGATAAAACTGGGTGACTGAGCAAGAAAATGGAGATGAAATTCAATGTTGATAGCTGTGAAGTAATGCACACTGGAAAGCATAATCACAACTGTACATACAAAACGATGGGGTCTAAATTAATTGTTACAACTCAAGAGAGATCTTGGAGTCATTGTGGTAGTTCTCTGAAAACATCTGCTCAGTGGCATCTAAAAAAGCTAACAGAATGTTAGGAACCATTAGGAGAAGCATATATAAAAAGACAGAAAATACCATAATGCCACTATGTAAGTTGATGGTATGTGCACACTTTGAATACCATGTGCAGTTCTGGTTGCCTCATCTCAAAAAGATATTTTGGAAATGGAAAAGGTACAGAGAAGGGTAACAAAAATGATTAAGTGTATGGAACAGCTTCTATATAAGGAGAGATTTAAAAGACGGACTATTCCTCTTGGAAAAGAGACGACTAAGGAGGGATATGAGAGAGGTCTATAAAATCATGAATGGTATGAAAGTGAATAAGGAAATGTTATGCAGAGGGGTAAACACCACAAGAACCAGTGGTCACCCAATGAAATTAATAGGCAGCAGGTTTAAAATAAACAAAACTTCTTCACACAACATATAGTCAACCCATGGAACTCATTACCAGTGATATTGTGAAGTCCAAAACTATAACTGGGTTCAAAAAAGAATTAGATAAATTCATGGAGAAAAGGTCCACGAATGACTGTTAGCCAAGATGGTCAGGTATGCAACAAAATGCACTGGGTGTCCCTATGCCTCTGACTGCCACATTCTGGGACTGGACAATAGGGGATGGATCACTTGATTGCCCTGTTTTGTTCATTCTCTCTGCAGCATCTGGCATTGGCCATTCTCACAAGACAAGATACAGGGCTAGATGGACCATTGGTCTGACCCAGTATGGCCATTTTTATGTTCTTATGTAAAACTCCATGGTTTTGAGGTTATGGTTTTTACCATATTATCCTCTCTGGGGAAAGGGTGTTTGGCTGTGGAAGAGGCAAGCTTACCCAAATGCTTTAGTGTCTCAAGATGGTCAAGAAATTCCTGCTAATTTCAGGACAGTGAGAGAGGGCTGGGGTATTTGCACAGCAGGCTGGTACCCAGTTGCTGGTACTCACTGGGCTTCACGATGCCCCATGGGAACATGTCTTCATCAGTTGCTACTAATACTATCCACTCCTGACTTAAAAATCCTTCTGAAGGGATCTGAAGGTACAATTGTAACCCGTTGGATTTAGTGATGATATATTCCTCTACTGCCACCTATTGTTACCATGGCAGTAGCTTTCACCAACCAGGGATTCCTCCAATGTAACTGATCAGAGGAATACCTTCTAAACCTCAATTCTTTGAAAACCCTGAGGACTTCCTTACTGGAAAGTAGCATTTGTTCCTACTCATCAACAATAGGAACATCTGGCACATCTCATTCCTTTGGATCAAGAAGTGGACAATATACGTTGCTACTCAAAGTAATACCTACAGTGGGTCATTATTTATTCTTCATTATTTAAAATCCATAGGAAGTTATGTGCACTTATCTATACAAATAAGTTTATGGACTTTTTTATGTTTTAATTACTGTAACTGCATCAGTAATAATTCTTAGCACTTTGCATTTTTGAATCATTTTTACAAATATTAAATATCTAATTAGTTGTATTAATAAAATGTATGATCTGCTTTCCACTTCTGCTAATGAATAAGTACATCAATTCTGCATTATTAAATAAGTGTACATAAATTACATCTCCTGCTGTATGCCCTGATTTAAATTATAGCTGTAGGGTGTATTGAATACCCCAGCCTAATTTTCTCTTTGTAAAAGCACTGCTAACATCAGTATACAAAAATACTGTATCAGCATCTTGACTTCAGTTTAGGGTTTTTTTAAAAAAAGGTATCACTATACAATACATGATGCAAACAACCAGGTAACATTACAGGAGTATTTCGACCTAGAGGCCCCTTTTCTGTTCATAAAAAATAGAACATTTGTTTGGTTTAACATACTAAGGAATACGATCATTTATATTTCAATAAATATTTAGCAAATAACTTTCTTAATTTTATGAACATTTAAACCATTGCATATCATGAAGAGAACATCATAGTCAATAAAGCCAAAATAATACAGAAAAAAAATATCTGAGTTCAACTACGATGGGTTAACCCATTTAATACTTTGGTTTAAAGAACAAGTATTTTGTCAACTGCTCTTTTCAAGTGGAAATATTCATCTCATATGAATATTGTTTATTCTATTATCTAATTGATCAGGTGAATGAATTATTAATTTCATTCTTTGAAATATGAAGTTCCTATTATGTCTCAAATATAGGATAGGACAATCCTGCAAACCTTATAGGTATTACTTATTATTATACACACAGTTCTACTGACATAAAAAAGGACTACTTGCGTACATAAGTTATTATAGTGTCCAGTCCTGCTAAGTAAAATAACTCAATATGAATGAATTAGTTTTAATAATATGCAACTGACAACTTAAATTCAAACCAAACTCAGCCCAACCTGAACCTTTTGAGGCTCAGAAGACGTTTATCTTTTATTTTATTTTGACATATGCTTAAAGTTATGAATGCATATAAGTGCTTTGCTAGATTGGTGCCAGTGTGATCAGAACTTTGCAGGATCAAGCCCCCAGGTGCTCTGGTGATAGAGGCCATCTAAACGCCTAGATAGACTAAACCCAGGAAATCTCATTAGAAAGTGATCTAGTGAAACTTTTAACCAGATTTCTAGACAATCAAAATCTAGGTGAGTTTTGATCATTATAATTTCCATTTTAGGTTCCTCCTCATCCAAACCACAGCCCAAAACATCCTGTGGCTCACCCACCATTAGAATTAAAACTTGGTTTCCTATCATTGTTTGGTATGTAGTCTGTTTTATCTTATTCTATCTTATGTAGAAAATCAATAGAAAACAGACTTGATTGTTCACCAATATCATACAAGTGCAATCTGGATTTAGTCTTCATAGATCATTTACCTACTTAGATTTCCAGAAACACAGCTATTCTGTTTGCCAGTCTAGTGCATAACTGTCAACATCAACTATTTCTCATTTAAATCTTATATTCAGTTTATAAAAATTAGAATCAAGCATTGTCCAAATTCTTCTATGTGGAGCACAGTGTTAGAGGGAATCAGAGCTCTCTAGAGAACTGGTTTTTTTTTCTAATTACTGTAATAGTAAGAACAAATCCTTTTACCTTCATTATATAAGTGCTGCAATCCACAATATACATGTGAAACACAGGAAGTCCATTATTTAAGTCAGAATAAAAATCTCTTCACTTTGTCAAGGCTAAAAAACATATTAAAATTCATAGAAGCTTCTCAGATTAAAAAAATATGATAGTATCCAAAAGTCAGTACTGAGTGTCCTTCCACAGTCAGCATTTCAGCCTTTGAGACAAGTCATGAAACACTGCAGTCAGAAAACCTGAGTAAGGATTGCAGGATTTGTTCCACAGAGAGTAAGCAAGGTTGACTTATAGACTATTCATGGAAGTCTTTTGAACCTATTAATTATAATCGGTGGGAATTTTGCCCTTGTGAGGACTAGAGGATTCACTTCACTGTCTTTGTATAATTTTAACCTTCTTCCCTTTTCTCTACCTTTCCCACCACTTTCTTCTATTACATTTAATTGGGACCTCTTGACCTGGCTGTTTTTCTTATTCTTGTTCAGTTCAGTTCTTTTTCTCTGCTATCAAACTTGTATTCTGGACAGAGAGAGGATCTCTCACTGCAGTAGCAAACAGTAAGTTCTTCTCAAAGGACTAGATTCCCTAGCCACTGCTCAACCATGCAAGAGTGTACCCACTCCCCTATTTAGCCATTTACAGGCTGCTCAGATCATGGAAAGAGCAGGGGCTGCTCACTGGATACTGCAAATGAGTGGAGGAGGGAAGGGACAAAAATTAGGCTTTATTCCCAACTTCAGGCAGCTGGCTAGGTGTAGGAAGGTTGGGAGGAGAAAAGATTACTAGCGATTTAAGATAAACTAAAATAAGTCACTTAAACCAAAATAAGAGCGTCTACAGAGAGGTTTGCACGGGTTTAACTAAATCAGATTTACATCACCCCTTTAATTAAACTGGCGCAACTTTTACGTAGACAAGGCCTTAGTCACAAAGGAAGAAACAATACTCACTCTGAGCTGACACTAATGATGCCCTTTAGCCCAAAATAAGTTACCTGCATTATTCCCATGTCTTTCTATCTTGGTTTTTTTTTTGCTGAATTACTAAGAATCATACATTAATTGTTCTAACGAAGAAAAAATAGTGTAACAGGTCAACACTGCTCAGTTACAACATCTCATATCTAAAGGTATCTTTGGATAGAAGGCCAAGAGATGGCACATAAATAATTATCCAACGAACACTAATATACTATATATTAAGACATAGCACAAATTAAAAAAAAAAAAAAACAATAATCCATCAGTCCAACCATGAGCCCATTTAAACCCACCAACAACCACAAGAAGGGAGCAATCAAATAAGAATATCATCTGATGCTAATATTGCTACAGTGGGCATCATTAAAGAGTTGGCATTTGCCCAGCATTATTCACTGATAGAGTTAATAAATAAATAGACATTTTCCCTGGCCCAAAGAGCTTAAAATCTAAGATAGATAAGACAAACCAAAACTATCAGCTTACTCCAGCACGGCATTCTGCACACTACAACATAATTAAACAATTTAAAATATAATAAAAAGCATAATTATAACTACCTTTTAAAATTCAAACTGATAATGCAAACAAAGAGGTCTAATTTAAAAAGAAAAAGGCAAGAAAAAAATCAATACTGCTGGAGCCAACAGTGATCATTCTATAAGACGGTCTCCGGAGGGTGGATCCTGAGATATTTTATAAAAGCAGGAAGAGAGAGCCTGAGTGAATTTCAGGGGGAAATCATTTCCCCTGTTGTGTCCACAGAAATGAAGCCATGCACAGTGGAATACCAAAAGCAGCAGAAGTGAACTAGCTTAGCAAGAGCAAACTTGGTCCAGTAGGAGGAGAACACGATAAGAGAAGCCTCAATGCTTTACAACATGTAAGAACCCTGGCAATATTTTGTATCAAGTTATTCAGTCATTTATGAATGGATACTTGAAATGTCTCTAGTGTAGTCTTGGCTACATGGAGAATATTTATACATACTGTTTTCTAGATCACTTTATAAGTACAAAAATCTTATCAACAACAATGTACACACAGTGATGTCAGACGGACCCTATGATTAGCGCATAAGATGTGCTATGGAATGTTTGGATCCCCAAAATTCATGCATGAGTCTTTTTGCTGCCACAGTAGAGTTTTGATAAAGCACCCCAATCATATGCCTGACAGTTTCTTTGGCTCTGCTGAATTCTGAAAGCTTTCAAGAGTTGAGAAATTACTGGACCTACTATGAGTATTTTATGTTTATCAACTGATTGCCTTCAGGAAAATGAACTTGCCATTCTGTCAGAAATAGTCTACATTTGGAGGTGTGATTGTCATTTCTACACCAGTGGTTAAAGTCTATTCATTTTTCCAGTTCATTTCCTTCTAGGCCTAAGGTTTATTCCCAGGATATAGATTATGTAATGCCTTAGAAACTAAATTGTGGGAGTATCAACTGTTTTAAATAAAAAAAGTAATTTGGATTAAATTTAGTTTTGAATAAAAATCCACTTTTGCATGAAAATAAATGTTAAGATGAATTCTTGTCTCATCTAAACCTTTAGGGAAAAGAGTACAGTGGTGGTAAGGGGTAAATGAATGGAGACTGACAATATATATTCCTATGAGGCAAAAGAGTTTCAGTAGAGAGCAAGTCTATAAATACTAGTGCAGCAGCAAACTTTACAGGTATTAGCTGTAATAACACGGCAAAAAAAGTAGTCTTTCAGTGTTTATTTTGAGTTACACTACATCTCCCAGCATGATGGGGCATTCAGAATTTGGTGCTGCTAGTTTGATACCTAACAAGCATGCATAAAAAATGACGGACTACGCATCTCTGTGTTAAGACTAGACAATAAGTAAGATCCTTGTGGTAGATGAACAGTATTGATAATTAGTTGCTATGATTCTTTTTTAGCAAGCATATGTACCATTTGTTCATGTTTACATAATACTTGGGAGTTGTGAAGTATCAGAGATGAGGATGAACCCTAAATTTCAGATCCAGATCCAAACTTGCCCAAATTTGTGGGTTTTTAGATTTGAGATTTTTTATTGCCCTGTAGCCAATTAGTTCATTTTATTATTTAATTATGATTTAATGTCATGGTTAACTCACGTTATTTCATACATAATCATTGTGTGATGAATAGCTTTAAACTGTAGGATTATAGGAATATAAAAAGAACAAGTATTTAGGAGTGATGAGTGTGTATTAGGTATATAAATAAAGCGAGGCTGTAATGCAAGACCTACAGGCTAAATCATAAGATTTCATCTTAGTCATACGAGGCTTCAGGTTTAAGGAGACTTGAGTGGGTGACTCAGGAATGATTTTATCCCTATAAGATTACAAGATTACCATAAAGAATGTTCCAGTAGGTGATGTTCTAGGAAGAGTCACGGAGTTCACTGTAACATCACTGAAAGTTCTGCTCTGACCTCAGGTTACCATGGGAACATGTTAGTGAAATATTAATAAGAATAAAGGGAACTAAGAACAACCTATGAAAAGTGGGACACCATAAAATGTATGGGTGTAGAAGTTAAGATAGGAAAAGGAGGTTGGGACCTTCAGGCATATGCATCAGGTGTTAGATGTGGTCAGAACAACAAAACAAAAAGGGGTTCCCTGGTATGGATAGGATAAGAAGACCCTGAGGGAAGACCTCATTGGGCAGACCCAAGCAGGAACCACTCCTCTATCGATGTCTACCTGTTGAGACATTCTCCAGACTCCTAACATCTTTGGGTATGTGAGTATGAACACAGCAGTAGCTATTGCATGGGCTCTCAAGTTTCATATACTGATGTGATTGTAACCTTAACCATCTGCTTAGTATAACTTATCATACAAAAGATTTTTTTACTTGTAACTATGTTTGGTCACTGTATTTGTTCATGTGCTCCTCTGAGTCTCTCAATCTAAGAGAATCATAAAGGATATCTTTCACCCTGTTGATCTGAAAACTGTAGTACCACAGGAGCTGAGCTCACGCCCCAAGAACACTATAGTTTAACACATGTAAAGGTCCCCTGGTGTGGGCAGGGCCGGTGGCCAGTGGCCCTCCCTCACTGTCAATCTCCGAGGAAGGCCACACCTCCCGGCGCCTGTTCCCTGTGGGGAGTTCCAACAAAAGGGGGACAGTCTCCAGCCATCCATAGGGCAAGCACACAGTTCAAGGCCCCAGCACTTAGGCAGGCCAGGCCAAGCAAGCGGGAACAGTCTCTAGCCCTCAGCAGGGCGAGTAAGCAGTTCTGAGTTCTGGCCCTTAGGCAGGGTGGGGCAGGCAGAAGCCCTCAGTAGGGCAAGTAAACAGTCCAAGGCCCCAGCCCTTAGGCAGGGCAAGCAAGCAGTTCTGAGCCCCAGTCCGTAGGCAGGGCGGGGCAGGCAGTGAGGAAACAGCCACTGGCCCTCAGAAGGTGATCGCCCAAGGTCAGGGTAGGAAGAGGACGCAGGCCCACCTGACTTCACTGCTTCCCAGTCCTGGACGGGTTGTCCCGTCACTGGGTCAGCAGGGCTCCACACAAAATGCGCTGACTTGGCTATAGGCCAGAACACAGCCGGATGGGCGTCTGGCTCCCCGGGCTCCTTTCTTCCCTAGAGGACCCTGTCCCCCATGTCGCTCCCCATTTCCTCAGGATACTTTGCACATAATCCTTCAGCCTCCTCGATTGACAGCAGGTCTGGGAACTCTTTGGAGCCGTCGGCAGAGGGCAGCTCCTCTAGGTCACAAGGTTCAGGGGTCTCCTCTGGCTCACAGGGGGTTGGCAGCTCGGGTAGCTCCTCCAGGTCACAGGGTTCTCCTCTGGCTCACCCAGCTCAGGAAAGTCCTCAGGGTCCCAAGCAGTTTGCAGCTCCAGCAGCCTCTCAGGGTAACAGTCTGGTCCAGGCCCTAGCACCAAGGGAGAAACATCCTTCCCCTCACTGAGTGGGAACACCTGCCTTTTTTACTTCCTGGCCTGCCTTTTTGCTTCCAGTCAAGTGGTGGTGTACTTCCGGGTTCCATTCCCCCCAGAGGGGATTTGGCTGTCCCTCACCGTCTATCTCCGAGGGAGGCCACACCTCCTGGCTAACACACAGAACTAATCATGTCAATGTAAAAGAAAGCAGTTGCTTGCCAGATCATGATGCAAATTCAAACTTCCCCAATGTATGGAAGGATTGATTCACAAACATCTCCATTAAGCTTTAGATTTTTTAATCAAACATATGTAATGGCTCTCCTGTACTGAATGGTATAACTGCCACACTTATGTAATAGTGGATATTTTTATGGTGGTCTCAGTTATCAGTTCTAATTCATCTAAATCATTAATAAAACTAGGAGTTACCCTGAAACTAAGACTTTGCCTACTGTTCCCCTTCCTGTTCACTTTACTCAAGAATTGATCACATTTTGATACTATCAAACTTTCAAGAATGATATCAATAAATATTAGACTTAAGCACTTTTAGACCATGCCTTAGTAAATATGGTGCTTGAAACTGGAAAGAATTTCCTAGTATCCAGAGAAATTAGTGTAGTCAATGGTACCTAAATGCTTTCCATTCTCCAATGTGAGATTAATTTTTCTTTGAATTAAGTTACACTGCAGAACAAAACTTCAGATGAGATTCTTGAAAGACTTTTGTTAGTGGATGACATTTTACTTTACTAGACACAGAAAGAAATGTAAGGATAGAGAAAAATCCTCAGACATTAAGTCATAGAGGTATCCCTGAATAATTGAAAGCAAATCAGTATTTAAATACTCAAAATATATTAAGAATCTTGTGAAATAAACATGGAGACAGATCAATTATACATTGAAATGACTGAATATTTTTTGCTCATGGGAAAATGACTTTTACCTGAAAAATTTGTATCTGGTGGAGTGCTGTAGCTATGAAGTGTTTGTTTGTTTTTTACTGTCCTTTAAATGAATATTTTTCCAAACCAAGCATCTCAGTAGCTTAAATCTTCTTGAAGATTGAAGTCCTAGAAGGTTCTATACCTCAATGTTTAAGCTGAAAGGATTTGTTATCCCAAAGAAAGTATCCTAATTAACAGCCTAAACAGATTTTCATGATGTTGCCTCACTTAGAATTATTATGCCTATTGACCAGAAAGTGTAACTGGTCCTGTCCATACTTACTTCCTATTCCACATGTGACAGGATTCCCACTTGCCCATTTGGTACAACTATATTTGTAAAAATGTATATGGATTACAGTCTTAGTCTTCAAAGTGCTCACAGATATAAAACCAATGGATCCTCACAATAACCCTGTCAGATATCATCCATTTTCTTAGAGACAGAGAAACAGAAGACCAGATTTTTATCTCTTTGGAGTTGGGTCTCTTTATGCTAGATATAAACTTGGCTCAAAGACTCTAATTTTGGATAACTTAATTTAAAAAATATAGGGGAACTTTTTTATACACCTAACCAATAACTGCAAACAATATTTTTGCAACATTACTTGTAG
Source organism: Emydura macquarii macquarii (assembly GCF_026122565.2). Classification (NCBI taxonomy): domain Eukaryota; kingdom Metazoa; phylum Chordata; order Testudines; family Chelidae; genus Emydura; species Emydura macquarii. Next base: position 15,757,663 of record NW_027131527.1, on the reverse strand, counting down.
TAATTTACTAGATTTCCCAGAAATTCCCACAAAGCCTTCTGGGACCTCAACATCCTGCTCTAGATGTATGCTGGAAGCTAAGCTTGGAAGAACACTCACAGATATAAAAGTTCACTGAGAAAGTGAGATGCTCAGAGAAACAAACCAGTCCTGGGCACTTTGAGCAGCAGCACAGCCATGCCAGTCTTTGTTTTATGCCCAGTCTTGGGCAAGAAGTGGACCATCTCACAGCAAACAATCATGAATTTGTAGGGGATGATGTCAGTGCACAGAGCATTTATGTAACAATCCAACTATACCTGCTTTTATTTGGCTGAATTATGCCTTGTGCTTAGTCCCACTGGACCAGATTTTCCAGTTCACAACATTAGAATGGCATAAAGTGGCCTTTAAAATGGTTGGGGATAGCCAGTAGAAACTTCCCTTTCTAAGGGTAACTCTCCATTGGCAGAAGTGACTCTGCCACCAACAATAAACAGAACCTGGTGCAAGGGGATAAAAAGGGCATGTCAAGGGTGTTGTGGGGTGAGGTAATTGCAGGAAGGCCTAAACCTCTCTCCACTACTGTTCAGGTACTAGAGCTCTGACACTCATAGCCATGCACATACACAAACAGCACTCCATCAGTTCTCTGAGCCATAATTTAGACCAATATGTAGTTGCATCTTTTTGCTCTTAAGTAATAAAAACATCCCCACTCAAACTTCTCTATGCTGCAAACTCCAGTTAGCTGGATACATTTCTAGCACTACTTTCAAGCTATAATGGTGTCCACTGTTAAAATACAAAGAAATGAAATGTTAAAACACTGGAGATATGAATTTGTCACACACTGTATTGCAATTCTTGAAGATACTGTAGCATAACTCATTTCCCATCACAACAGCTTATCTTTCACAAGGCTGATGTCTGAATACTAATGTTTATTATAAAAAAAGTACCAAGCCATCTATGTGTTACACAATCTCTACCTTGGGATGAAAGCAATGTGATTGTTTTCATTAACCTTTCATTCTCATAAAAGGGCAAAATCAATAACAAATTTATTCAGGCAAGCGAAAGGCAATTTCAAGCAATTTCACATGAGATTTCATTTCCATGGCTTTTTTTCCTTCCACAAATTCTAATAAAAAATAATATGATCTGTCCAAATATAAGACAAATGTAAAAACTAAGATTATGTCAGCCTTTCAAATACGCTGAATGAAACCTTCTTTTTTACAGTTGGATAATCGTCTTACTAAAATACTGCTTTCTTTGAATCATAAACAAGTTTGCAAGGCAACAGTTTATTGACAAACCTCTGAAGCTCTGAATATGTCAACCCAGGATGATGACCAGTGAGTTATACACGTGACTGAGGTTCCATGCCTAATAGAGGGCAGTTCATCACATGGAAGAAGTGAACCAAGACCTTTTTAGATAAAGCAGATACAAAATAAATATATATTGTATGACAAATTAGGCAATTTCTTTTCCATGCACTCTGCCCTTTCATGCTATCAACAAAGACTTAATTTACAAGGGTTTTGATACACTTTTCAACATTACTACTGCTGTCACATATTCCATGGCACTTTGAAACCAGCTTTTTAAGACATTTTCCAAAATGTCTATCAAAAGCATTAATAAATGCGCAAACTAATTCTTCTGCAGCAGTATTCTTTATAGGGGACAAAACATTGCCAAAAAAGCATAATAAAATACTGACAACCATTTAATTTAATCTACAATTTTATTTCACCTCTTTTGAGAAGTCTCCTGCATTTGTAAGTGTTTTCCTTTTGTGTTCCTAAGAGAGGAGAGCTGGCTTGTTTTTTCTAAACAATAGTATCCTTTAAAAGGGTCTTTGGAAACTGCAAAGATCATTAACTATTTCTGTGTGTCTTAATTCTATAAGCACACAGTTATTTTCGGTCTATTTAAGTTCTTATACCATGCCCATCACCACCATATCTGAATGCTTGGGTTTATTATTACGTACTTTTAGAATAATTGTCATTTTGGTATAATTGTGGAATCTCACTCTGTGCTAATATTAAATGTAAATTATTATTAGGGATGAGTTTGGAAATCAGTTTTAGATAGTGAGGTTCAAATCTCAACCCAAAATGTATCCAATCTAAACATCTTGAATCTGCAGATTGAAGGTTCTGTTCTGTTGGAAGTCAATGACAAAACTGCAATTGACTTCACTGGGAGTAGAATTGGATCTTTAGGATGGAAATCTTGAGAGCGCAGGGTTTCTTGTGTGAAGTCTGACATTTTCAGTTCCATTCCCAAATCTATACATTCTATGATTACCATCTACCTGAGTGTTTTGGTACTTCAGTGTCAAGTCATGGCCAAAAAACTAGACCTGAAGAATCATTTATCCATATGTTTCCGAACATGAAAAGAGTTCCATTGTCCATTTTTGGAGCCAAACTCCAAACATCAAGAGTCCATCCAATCTTTCTGTCTAGATACTTAGTCCCCCTAATGAGAGTATGCAAAGAAATAAACATATCACTTCCTCATATTTCCCAGCCTGGCATAGTAAAGAACATGATACAATTAACTAGTATATTTTTGGTGATGTTGGAGAGAAGACAGTGTTTATTAGTACAAAGAATTTGTGCAAGGAAAACTAAATCAAAGAGCGTAGTTTTGCGTTCAGTCCCCAGATCAGCAAAACATTTAAGCACATGTTTAATTTTAATGGGACTTTACTTGTGCCTATATGCTTTGGAGAAATGAGGTTTTATTTGTGAACCTGTGAAGCTAGTCATTTTTATTCCTGCTAGTAAGAAGCATTAGGTCTTTATTTTATCTAAACTGCTTCAAAAATGACAATAGTAAGTAGAAAAGTCAGCAGTTAGTCTGTCTGCTACCCAGAGGGGGATTAAGATTTTTTGGGGCCCTGGGCACAAAGAACATTTGGGGCCCACACACCCAATTAAAACCAAAAATGTATCAAAATGCATTAATACAAAGACTCTATTCAGTGTTTACACATGACATTAATAATAAAGCAAATTATATCCCAGTTCATTATGCCTAAATTAACTGCTCAATTATTCCACATAGAAAATGAATATGGCTAAATATTATCCATACCATTACACAAAGGTCTTCACTGCTAATCTGGACAACTCTGGTGTTACAAGAATCAGTTGTTCATGGGTCAACAAGTGGTGCTTTCATCTCGCCCAATTTTCTCAAACTTGACCATTACGCATCTTTTTCACCTATTGATCCTGTTACCGTCCAGTTTTTCTATTGCAGAAGCACTGATGTCTAAAGACTACAGTCATAATTCCAGAAAGTAACTTAATTAAAAGAAATAAACCTAACCTGAGGCAAAATGACTGTTTTATTAAGAACTAAGTTTCAGTCAATGGTGAGAACTGGTTTAAAACAAAATTGATCACATAAGCTATGAAAAAATATTGAAAGAATCTGATGTGTGCCAAAGTGACTCTTTTGGCTTTCTGCCAAATGCACTTCATGTAAAACCATGAGAAAGTTGACATTTTACCAATTAAGTTTTAGGACTAATTATTTCAGCTAATCAGAAACTAGTTTATATGTTATATATTAAATCACACTTTTAAGAATAGGCCAGGTTCTGATTAGCCAGAGCACTCAACAGGATGGTGGGTCATTACTAAGCCAATGAGAATATAGCTTTTCCAATAATACTGCAGAGAGAGAATATTCATCACTCCATTATACCAATGCCTTATCATCAGTGTAATGGAGAGAAAAAGTCACTGGAACTGAAGGTCCCCACAAGATAAATTTCTCCCACTTCTATAACTATTTGGGTTTGTACTTTATGTTTTATTCCCCAACCAGGCTTGGTTTTGGCATTCACATAGCAACAGATGGCCACTAGCCCATGACTACAATTGATGCCACTGACCATCTTTGTTAAGTAAATTGGGTGGGCCACAATTCATTTATAAAATTCAGTGTTGAATGAGTTGGGTCTGAAAGCTGTGGACCAGTGTAAACAGTGCCACATCCGTCCATGCTGGGTGAGAGGGGAAATACACACAAAGATCTCAAAAGTATGGTCTTGGGTAAATAGCACTATAGTCTTTCATCCAATGTTAAGGTGGGAGAACTATACTATGGAAGGCCTCATATCAGCTGAGCTGGTGGGTAAATAATGCCATATCACACTGTACATGGCAAGAATCCACACTAAGATCCCAAGGCTGTGAACCACATGCATGAGGAGGTGGGATCCACAACAGTCTCAGGGGGTAAATAGGGCTACATCATGACATATTAGAATGGGGTAAATAATGCTGCATTGTGAGATGCAGGGTTCGGGCATCCACAGTCTTCAAAACTTGTGGATGGAGACATAAAAATTCCAAACAAAGCCTCTGTCTCACCATATATTTTGCCATCACCAAAAGCCCGGGAAAAAACTGGAAGAGGAGGGGAAAGAATAGGTCATGCCTGGGGGAGAGAAGTGATTGAACATTGAGAGGCAAGGAAGAGGTGACAGGGGCTCCCACGGTGTGTGTGGGGCAGAAGGGTTGTGGGTTTCCATGTTTCTCCCCTTAAGCAGAACAGCAGAGAGTCTCCTCCAGGTTGGCTGCCCCTGTGCTTGTGGGGGGTGGCATTTCCCTGGGAGCTGCCCTTGTGTGTGAAGGTAACAGGGATTTCCCCAACCCCAGAAAGGCTGTGGGGGGATTTTCCCATCTCTCCTGGCTGCAGAGAGCTCCCCATCCCAGCAGCCCCCCTATCCCTTACAGTCTATGTTCTTCCAGTCGCTGGACGTGCTGCTGGTTGCAGCCCATGTCCTCATGGCTCAGCTCAATCTTGGGGCAGTAGGACTCCAGTCAGGAATGGGTATTCCTGTGCTGCTTGGGGCTGGAGGAGACACAGCAGGAAGTGTTATTTCCCATCTCTCCTCCCCCTCCCCCCCCCCCCCCCCGCCTGGGACACCCAGCCAGGCATGGGAGGATGCAGGGGGAATCTGTCACCAGCAGCAGTGAGCAGCCATGGGCAGCAGTAAAGAAAACAAGCAGGTGAGGAAGAGGCAGCAGCTTCTGCTGCTGCTCCCTCCAGCCATACTCACCAGCTGATCCCCCCAGTGGCTCATTCAAGAAGCCTTGCCCTAAGCATGGCCAGCCCAGCCAGCAGAGAAGAGGGTGCAGTGGCTAAATCATCCTGCCTTAGCATCAGGAGATGTTTCTGGGGGGCCCCAAATTGGCTAGGGCCCATGGACATGGGCCCTGTGAGCTGAGGCGTTAATCCACCACTGCTGGTACCACAAGACGGGGCGGCCCAGAGCAGAACCATTTGACCTAGGTGAAGGATATAGAAGAGTGATGCTGGCTTCCCTGCAAGTCTTCAGCAGTGCCACTAGGCATTTACAGTTCAGATTGCAATAAGACTGAGGGGGCAGCTAACCCTCTGGAGGATCATTCCCCTTGAAGCCTTTGAGGAAACCTCACATAAGACAATGCTGAAACTGGTGCAGCAGTGATGTTAAAGAAACTGGAGCTAAAAATACTTCAACAAAAACTCATCATTACTTGAATTGTTTTCCATAAAAGGAAATGAAATCAGACAAAAATAAAGATGAAAAAATATTACAGAGAACAAAAACTAGCTAAGTAGGCAGATGGACATCGGTCCACTAAATGGCCTCCTTCCATCTGAAAACGTTACTGTGTTATTATGTTACTATGTTATTATGCTACTATGTAATTCACCTTCACCTAAAAAAAGAAAAAGCAGGTGTCAAGAGACTATTGTGAAATAGCTGAGGGTTTGTCTCTATTCCTACAGAACAGAGTAAGAAGGAAAAAAGGAACCATAGACACAAAGATTTGTATGGACAAAAGCAAAAAATTGCATCCCCCACCATCTGTTGCATCCGCCACCATGTGTTCCTTTGCTCAGGTTGCGCAGGATATGACTCTTCATGGGCACAGTTGCAATCGGATTGTCAAGAAGGTGACATTTTCTCCTGTACTGGGAGCTTGTGGGATAGCCATAGAAATGACTTTGTGGTCATAGTATATATTACTAATGTTTATTATCTGAGTGCCAAAGCGCATGGGAGGTGTTTCACAGAAACATGCAGAGAGACAGTGCCTGGATGCTTTAGTTTGTTTTATTAAATTAATTAACTGGGAGCTGTGTAACAAGGTGGCACGATTGTTTACTTTACCCAGCCTAAAAGCAGCTGGTAACAATCCTTTTATCAGTTTGACTGATTTCTGCTGATTCTTAGTGGCAGGCACTAATTATTAACTCCATCCTGTGTATAAGGGCTCTCTGGGCAGACAGAACTCAGAGCTGGGACAAAAAGGTCCATAGAAGGAAAACCTAGCAACAACCAAATTTGGGGAGAAAGCCAGACTTTAGGAAGGTTATGTTTAGACTGAATACTGGGTGTTTATGTTCTGTTTAGAACAAAGTGAGAAACCCCCAGATTACAGGCTGCTTTATGGCCAGTCTAGATGTTTGTTTTTATACTACATACAGAGTTCCTTTGCTTGTACTCCAATTTAAAGACATTAATAAGTACGTTCTTGTTTAAATTTAGAAAGTAACTAGACCATTTTATCAACTAAACATAGGCCTGGTTTCTTTTCCAAAGTCAAAATGAGGATAGTTGGTAATCAGACTTAATCAATTACTCCTGTTTTTGCAAGTAAGATTAGAAATTAATTTTGTTCTATTTAATCTGGGGGGAAATTAAAATTTGAATGTCACCGTTAAACAGAGGCTTATGCCAGTTCTAGAGCAAGGGAACTTTTATGGCTGGTCTACGCTTAAAAGGCTGAAGCAGTGTAGCTGCACTGATGTTGCTGCTGTAGCTTTTCAAGGTAAGTGCTACCTATGCCAATGGGAGGACTTCTGCTGTTAGCATAGATAATTCACCTCCCCCGAGAGACGATATGTATGTCAACAGGAGAAGCCCTCCCATTGACACAGTGTTGTCTAGAGTTAGGTTGATATAACTGAATCTCTCAGGCCGTGGATTTTCAACACCCCTGAGCAATGTAGTTATACCGACAAATTGCTAGTGTAGCCCAAATCTTTGTTTCAGTTATATGGGGGTTGACTTTCATCTGCACAAGAGCACCACTTGGTATAGGAGAGGGGTAGGGGCAGGACATCAGGGAGCCTTATGGTTCCCTGATCTCCAGCCCTGATGCAGAGCTCCTGTCAGTGCTGAATTGTGCCAGTGATAAAAATTCCTCAATGGACCATATACTTATGGAGGATTGGCACAGTGGAGCTCCACTTAGCAAAGCCTCCTCCTAACTCCCAACACACTTGCTCCCGTCCCCAACAGAATCCTTACACTGAAAGGGAGGAGGAGCTGAAGCACAGACCCAGCTCTGGTACAGTTATGCCCAGCAAAGAGTTCCTTTTTGCCAAGGCAAATGCTCCCCTGCAAATTTGTGGCCAGAGTATGGTCCTTTAACACTGCCTGAGACGCGCAAAAGGGTCATAATGCACCAGAGAATCAGGCCCATCAATTTCTGAAGCTATGAGTTCATAATGAAAGCTGACAAATCTAGAGCAGTCATACGAATTAATTATGGCTACTTAACTTTGTACTAAAGTGAGGCTTGAAGAATTAAGGTAGATATTTCATAGATATCAAAAGAAAAAATTATAGGGGAAAAGATTATTTTGTTCTGCTCTTCCCCTGTAGACTCAGAGCCAGAGAAAAGTAGCTTGTATTGTGTGGGAACTGTTTGCAGAGAGAGAAATGCAAGCTCTAATGTCAAAGCACCATTGATTGGTGCTCAATTGAAATTCATTTGGGCAAGCAATGGGGTGTCAATCATTGGTTTTCTGATACCTCAGAATCTCACCATTGCCAACACTGAGTACTAAACCAAAATGTTTTATTTGAAACAGCACTATGCAAGAGTGAAATGCACTGTTGAACAGCTATATTTGAAATAATATTTGTATATCACACACACACACACACACACACACACACACACACACACACACACACACACACACACACACACCCTTATTGTTGCTTTAAGGAGATACAGGCAACAGAGGCTATATTTAACTTACATCCACTCCATCCCTATGTTTCTTGCACATCCAAAACTTCCACTGATGCAAAGAGGATAGTGAATTGGGTATTTTCCCTGTCTCTGATTTTTTGTGTTCAGAGCGTGACTTCAAACTACAAGGATACACTGACATATAGATGCATTTATAATTTGCACCTAATTCACACTGAAAATTATAGTTGAGGTTGGTCCTGCTTTGAGCAGGGGGTTGGACTATATGACCTCCTGAGGTCCCTTCCCACCCTAATATTTTATGATTCTATAATTATTGCAATAGCACATGCAAATGGGGCATGTGTGCTAAAATGGCCAGCTGTACATCAACATTCAATATTTGCCTATGTTCCACAATCCTTGCCACAAATAATGAGACCATCTTCTGGTCAAAGAAGAAAAAAAAACCCACCTTTTCCGAAGGAGACCTATTTTAGAGATAGCACTGAGTCACTTCTCCATAAAGGCCCTCACTTCTTCAGCATAATTATTCAAAACAAGGTACATAAGAAAGAATAGGTAAACAAAAGTACATACATTTGGTATAAGTCTTCTGCGAGTGGAGTAGTCTTCTCCATATCACAGTGGTCAACTTCCTTCTGACATAAGTATTCATATGCACCCCAACCCCTGCCCATTACCATAATATCTGAGCACCTCACAATCTTTTAAGACATGTATCCTCAGAACAGCCCTGTGAGCTACTGACATACTATTTTACATCTAAAGAACTGAGGCACAGGAAGTCTGTGGCAGAGCTAGGAATTGAATTCAGGTCTTCCAAACTCCAGATTAACATCCTAATCAGTGCACTATGCTTTATCTCAGAAGATTGCCTTTACATCCTTTTGAAATCCGAGTGCAGCTGTCCTACCTTCTTCCCTTCAGTGCCTGAAGGAATTCCTTTGGGGCCTCACTTCTTAATCCCCAAATAATTGTTGCCTCCCTTAATTATGGAAACTAGGACATGGAGAAATCCTAACTTTTGTGTTCTGAAAATTCTATCCTGCCCACCACACTAGAACATGCTGTTAAATAGCTGTGAATTCTTTAATTATGTCATTGGGGTAAACATGAAACATGACAGATATCCTAGTCAACTAGAAAGAACACATTTGCAGTGCCTGCAGGTTTATTAACCAGCAAACGCACAGGCTACAGCAAACCAGACCTGCAATGCTTCCAGTTCACATAAAAACGGAGAAAGTTGGAGGCCCCCTTTGACTCAGAGCAACTGAGTCTTCACAGTGGCACTGTATTTCTGAAATGAGCAAATGGAGTTAAATTGATAGATGTCATAATGTGACAGTGCTGCTTTTAACATTGACATCTTCACCATGGCTTCCAGCCAATAAACCAACGCTAATTCAAGTATGCTCAGGAATTTAAACAGTTCACAGCAAGACCCAGGGGAATCATTCATTTCAATGCAGAATTGAAAATAGATGCCATCTAATGTTCACTAGTCTGTGTTGTGGGGAGGTTCCTCTTGGGTTCTTTTCCAAATATCCAAAAGCTGAAAAATAAACTTTCGAATTTCACTTGTCAATGTTTGCCTGATTTCGTTTTCAGTGACTTTCTGGCTTTGGGGTGTCTACTGTGGTGGTAAATTGACTTCGAAATTGATTTTTCCAAGCAGCTATGCCTGAGGTGGCCCACAATTAACTTGTCATTATTCCATTATTAGCTATGGCACGAAACAATGTTTCCTTTTGAATAATCCCAGCTTTAAATGAGACCCTTTGAATCCAGCTTGGCTTCACATACCGTACATTACAATCTGATACATCAAACACTGTACTTAATGTTGTGACAGGTGGTAATATATCAAAGTTAGGACCCTACGCTGATTTGGTTTTCATATGTGGTTCAGGTACACAGGTCACCTAGTGATTGTTTCATGTGTTAGTTCCCGTCACTAACTGAAGTTTAGCAGTCTATGCATTTTACACACTAAGCTAAACAGGGCCTTGCAGAATACCTGATTATTTTCCCCACAGTCAAAATATTATACATTCAATAGGCTCCATCTGGAAGACGTGTTACTGAATTGTTAGCGATCTTATAACTACTGGGAGGGTTGCTTATTTTGTGAAAGAATAAGCTTAAACCTTCAAAAAAAATTTAATCAAGTCTTGTGAAAAAAATTGCTTACCAAGACTTCAACTTTTTTCCCTGCTATTCACTGATGATTCTATACACACAGTCATGGGATTCTCTCTAATCTAATATTTTGGACTTTCCCTCTGCTATGTAGCAAAAGCCACTGAAATGTATTAGGAAGTACCTTACATACAATGAATGTTTTCATATATAAACCATTTACTATTTTCTTGAATTCAAGGAGTAACACAGATTCTCATAACATGTAGGTTCAATGCTGGATACTCACGCATGACCCCTGTTGAATCCGTGGTAGATGCACATGTGCATTCAATGACACAAATTGGCCCTTAATTTAAGACCTCTGTTCTGGTTACCTGGAACAGGAGGGAGATGGATTATAAATCAAACCCAGCATTACAACTAAAATTCAGACTACAGCACTGATGATTGAGAATAGATCATACCAAGCAGAATAGTCTACAGAAATTACTGCAAAAGTAGGGAACTCCTGAGTTCTAATTTCAGCTCAGGCCAGAATAGCTGCATGGCCTTATTGGACACTTCAAAATTTGAATCTCTTGTTGAGACATTAGACACACAAAAATGGAGGAACTTATAATCAGATCTTGGTAAGTATTTCTGCTAGGGTTGTATTGTAAATTCACACTAATCTGTAATGATTTTAGTTTAAATAAAGGCATACTTTCTCCAGAGCAGGATGTAGACTGGAGTTTGGCAACTGAAGTGACTCCATGAGTTTCTCCTGACAATGATCTCTTCTCCTATTAGTTCTCCTATGACTCCTCCTAATCAAGATTGAGCCTGCTTGACTCTTCCCTCCTCAGTTACACTGAGTTTGAACTTTCCTACTATTTTTGCTGGAGATGAACAAAGAACGTTACAGCAGGGTAGACTAATTCACTCTTGTTGGTCTGCTCTGTATCACAAAATGCTGTACCAATTAATTTTGGGAAGTCTCTGCAGCAGCTTTATTCTTCATCCCTGCTGAATCCAATTAAATATTTAGTTGAAAGGAAAGATTCATCACTCCTTTGTGAATAATTCTAACTTCTAGTACTTAGTGGTGCATGACTTCAGAAGGGATACTGACATTATACAGCACATCATGGGCCCTATCCTGCAAAGTGCTCAGCCCTTCCACAGAGTGCTGAATGTCCTCAACTCCCACTGACTGGGGAGGGGGGGGGAAGTGTAACTTTTCTGCTTTCTGATCTGTAAGTCTGATTTTTCTCAAGTCAGATGTTTACATTTAAGGAAAACACTTAATTCTTTGAGTCCAATCCTTACTTTCCAAAGATCTTCACTGAAGGACAGATAGCACCCCCTGGAAGAAAAATAAATAAATAAATCAGTTGAAGAGTCTGGTACATATAATGGGGCACACTCCATCCCTGTTCCAACATCTCACAAACCTCAGACCACAGTAAGTAGAAACTTGGTGATAGGAATGTAAATAAACTCTCACTAACACAATACAGTATAATACAGCAAGCATTTAGTGTTTCTTGCCCTTTCCCCACCAGGTCATGGAATAACAGAGGTGTCCCTTCCTTGAGATCTCAGCACATACTGCACCCTCAAGTAACCCAGCTCCCCCACCATCACTTCCCTCCTGTGTTTTTAATATCCCTCGGCTGATGACTCATTAGCTCAATAAGGCCTCTGAGCCTGCCCAGCATATTGGCTATACATCCCCAATCAGCCTTCTCCAGCAGAACTGGTTGGCGCATAAATGATCAGAGCGCTGGCTCACCTGTTAGCTCCCAGCACACTTACAGTATGTCACTGCATTCAAACACCACCACCTTTATAGGGCTAAACCACGCAAATGCAATAGATCAGGAGTTCTGCCTCTTTTATTATGATGCCATAAGACAGCAGATCTCTAGAGATTCCATGCAGAGAATATGTTTGTATCAGTAAAGACAAATTTGGGAACATGCCGTGTGGACCAATATCATGGCCATGAGTGTAAGATCTTTACATTGGATACTATATCACGGGTATTACCATCAGGAAATGTACTGTGCATTCATAATATTCTATTTTTCTGCTATTATACTTGTTTTGATGTACATTCAGAATATCAGATTTCAAGACTGCAAACAGGTCCTTAACCTTTAATTGAGACTGTAAAAGTCAACATCCCCTTCCAGTCCATTTTATTTCACTTTAGCTAAAGTCACTTATTGTGCAATCACATTGAAGTGTATAACTCTTCAGACGGACTCCTTCTAGAGTTCTCTTCACCACGTTTGAAGTTCCTGTAAAAATACTCCCCTCCCCCCTCCATGTGGCTTTTTCAGCTGAATCTGAAATACATTCTCTATTGCTGCCAGATGGGTTCATATACATATTTTACGCTTGTAGTTAATAGAAATAATATTAAAAATAAAAACCAGACAGATCATCAGCAAGTGTAATTTAGTATAGTTCCATTGAAGCCAATAAAGCTATGTTGATTTACAGAAGCGGAGGATCTGGTCCAGTACATTCTAGACGTTCCATTTGCAAGAGCAAAGCATCACCATGCTAATGATCAGGATCCTATATAATTCTTCCCTGATCTTGATTTCAAATCAAACTGACTTCATCTATTGTACAGTGCTAATTAATTGTTACTTTGAAAATGGTTATTACATTTTCAGAAAAGCAGATACTATGTACAGAACAATTTCACTGCAAAAATTGTATGTGTTTTTAGTACATGAATTTAGCCTGGATGTGCAGCAGCCACAATGATGTGCAAAGACTTTAGGATCTATCTTGTCAATCATCAGAAAATTAAAGTGCTCCCAAGTAGGCTTTAACACACAAATTAGGATGATTTGAGAGAAAACTCTCCAGTCAAATGTGTCAAAAATCCACGGATTAAAGTATCATCAAGTAGACCTTGACACGATATATTATAACAGCTCAGAAAACTAGCTTTTTGCTCTATGATTTATAAAACTTGACTTCAAAGCAGTGTGACTCTAGTGTCTTGACTGTCCTAAAAGAACCAATTACCTATTTGATATTATCTAATGCGTTTTTGATTAAGAATATTATCTTCTTACAGTGGAGATGAAAGATTAACATAGTAGTCATCCAAAATATTCTGACAGTGTATGCAGTTAGATCTGTGAAGTAATCTCTAAATACAGAGTTAATTCAAGTTATGCTAGAGGTTATTTGTTCTACTCCATTTCTGATCTGATACTCAAACTGTCCTGGTGTGCCAGACACACGGTATTTTAGATTTACTTTATTTGTAGGGTTTTTGGTTTTTTTTTAATTACATCATATATTTTCTCTCTTAAATAAAGGTATAGGTTAGTCCTTTGGTTTTAGAATGATAGAATTCTTATATTTTAATATTGTTTAATGTAAATATCAGATTCACAACTCTGGAATGAAGGTTTTTAATTGCTGATTGAGGAGCATAAAATAATTTGCCTTCTTTCATAGCTTTTGGGAGTATTCCAATAACATTTCTACTTGATTTTCAGTGTTTGAGCTCACATGCGTATCCTTGACCCTGAACTCGGTCTCCTCCCATATCTCCTGTGTCTGCAAATACGCCTGATGACATCAGCAACACATAAAGTCAGTTTATAGTAGCACCATCAGGGCTGGAGGTCCATTGACCCAAGCTTTGCACAAATACGTTGTGCCACAGGGACAGTGACTTCGAGTTTACAGTCTAGGGCCCCATGATTGCAGTTGAATCTGTGCAGATGGATTCAGCATTCATGCAGAGCCCTGTTGAAGTATGGCTAGTGCATACAGTACTTTCAGCAACATACACCAGTCAAGAATGTATACTGCTTCATTTCAGAGAACAGTAATGTGTCGTTCAGCATCACGGAATCACCCACTTTCCAACAGGAGAACTGTTAGAATGACTGCTCTCCGTAAAAAACACTGCCTAGGGCCTGATTTGGCCCCTTGAAACAAATATTCAGGTACATTTTGAGTGACAGGGAGTGAGAAAATGCTAATCCATTATAACAATTAAGAGAAACAAAATTAGATTTTTATATGTAGGCAGTTATTTCTTTAGGGTTAAGTTTCTAAAGGGGTTCTCCACTTTACCTCTCTCTGTCTGTGCCTAAGACATGCAAGTGTACAAATCTTAAGAACTAATACTTGAGTTCCCAAAATGAGGTTTGCATATATCTGCATTCTCTGATTGGTGCACAAGTGGTAATGTGCAAAATTGTGTATACAAGACCAGACTTTAGAAGTGTACTATCACAATTAATACATGCTCTTAATATCATGGCTAATGCATCAACGTTTTATGTTATAAGAGAATTCATAGTGATGGAACAAAAGATGCCAGCTGGAATCTTATTTCATTAGGTGGATGACAGCAAAATAAATTAAACGTTCTGGAATATGACTAATATTACCATCCACTGATCTATTCGTCTTACATCTTATGAATGGCATCTCTGTCAGAGAGGCAACCAAGTTAATTCCTGCACATTTTAGAATGCATGTAATGTAGTGATTACTGGATTCAAAAGGCCAATTGTTCATCACTTTCAAAAAGGCAGAGTGCTGTATTATAAACTATTGTTTTAGATCCCTTTATACAAAAATCCTAGTATTTTGGTATATGCTGATCATGATGTGGTTTCAATTTACAACTGAAATACTGCATGTTTATCAAAAAAAATTATACTAAATACACACCATGGACCTGTTGTCGAAGTTTAGTGTATTTCCTCCAATTTTAACTGAAAGAATAACAGATGAAAGTGCAAAACCATAAATCATTAGTGTAGCTGATAAAACCACCTTCACCAAATAATGACACTCCACCAGAGAAGTAGATCACATCTGGAACAGGCCACCCAAATACCCTGAGATAACCTGTTTCAAATATGGAAATAAAACCACCTCAGACCGCACAACCCTAGTTGACACCTACCACCCCACACTGGAACTATATGGAGTATCACTAAACGATTAAAACCCATACTCATTGGGGACCACATCCTGAAAAATCTTTCCTGAACCCATTTTTTTAGCCTTCAAACAATTCCCCAGACTCTTCAAGCTCCCCACAGGCCAGGACATACCAATTCAAAGCAGCACTAGATCAACAGATGCAAAACGTATAGACATATCGCCACCGCTATAATGATCAACACCCTTTCAACAACACACATTTCAAGATCCACGGATCTTACACATGCCTATCACAACATGTGATGTACATCATCCAATGCTCTAAGATACCCCAACAACAACTGTGGGTGAAACCAGATTATCACTATGCTCTCAAAAGAATTAATGCCAAAAAATAACAAACACCATATCACCTGTATCACTTTTCACAAAACAATCACTCCATACCTGACCTCTCAGTCCTCATTCTTAAAGGAATCCACACAACACCTTCAAAAGACAAGCCTGGGAATTTAATTTCATAACTAAAATCATGGTATGAAGACACTGGATTACAAAAATCTGTACCCCACTAATCTAATAAACTCCACCCCCTTATTTTCTCCCTCTGACTAGAGGGGTATTAATAGGCCACATTACCTTGAATGGTCCCTTGAGATGTGTTAATTACTTATGCTAAGCAATCTGTTCCACCTTGTATTCAGTGTCACAGCTAGAACACATTTCCCAGACCTGAAGAAGAGCTCTATGTAAACTCAAAAGCTTGTCTCTTTCAGCAGCAGAAATTGATCCAATAAGAGATATTACCTCATCCACCTTGTCTCTAAAAATATCACTAATTAACATTCAGTGACAAATCTGTAGCTTAACATGTCAATGCTTTTAGAGATGTTTCTACTTCCTCCTGCAACCCAAGGCATAAATTCCATCATCTGACCTCCATATGGAGGATTTGTGGCAATTTGACAATAAGTCAATAGTGTAGTGTGAAATGCTGGCTGACTGCAAAGATCCCCTGAAACTGAACATTCAAGAACTGGGTTTGCTAAAAATAAGCTCTTCATTTCTCTCCTTGGAATAAATGATATCTGACATTCAGTATCTTTCCCAGTTTAAACCAGAGTCCACAAACATGTAGATCAATCAATTTCTCATTGACCACCATAGACCAGATGAATTATTAATGATTGAGGATTTTTTTTTTTTTTTTTTAAAAACTGAGGGAGAATGGTCTTGTATTTAAGGCACTGTATTAGGACTTAGGAGATCAGGATTCAATTCCCAGCTGTTGCCAAAGGTTTCCTATGTCTCTCTGGTCATTTAAATTAAAGAAAATCTTTGCAATTATACATTTTAATATAAAGAACTAGTGTCAACCTCAAAATAGCACCAGATGCTATGGGAGTTTATTTCCTAACTTTAGTTAGCACAAGAAAATTTTTCCAGGATTTTTAGGTAGTGCCCATATTTAGCCATCTGAGGGCCTATAGCTCATCTTCTGTAGTCTTGGCAAATTAAACACTTTTAATATGTAACACACTGCAACTGAGAGAGTGGTCTTGTGGGTAAGATCCTAGACTAGACTTCAGGAGAGCAGAGTTCAATTCCCTGCTTGAGCACAGACTTTCTTGGTGAGCTTGGGCAAGTTGTTTTGGGACATCTTCTGATTATTGCCTTGTTCTGCAAGTTAATTGAAGTTAATGGGACCACTTGTGGATTGAGGTGCTGCTCCTCCATCTTTGTTTCTAATCTATTTGTAAAAATGATCATAGTTCCTTTCCCCCACACTTTTATATGATCTATTTAGATTGCAAGCTTTCCAGGACAGGGACACTCATTTTGTGTATGTACAGCACCTACCACAATGGGGTCCTGGTCTCAGTGGGGATCTCTAGGCAATACAAAGAACCACCCCAATAATGAGAGCACAATCTTCTTCCTCACTTGTGTGCAGCTTTTAGCTGTCAGGACACCATTCCAAAAACCCTAACAAGATGGGAGCAGTTGTTTCCTCATCTGTTTGTCATTTAAACATTCTTACCATCTGATCCATCTTTTCATCATCCTTCTGCTTCTGTCCATTTCTTTTTCTTCTTCTCTCATTATCCTGTTCCTTCCCTAATCCTCATGACCCCTTTTCCAGCTGCCCATCTCAGATTTCCATCTATTTATCAATGTTATTACAATTAGAGCTGCCATATTCATTTCACTGATCTCTCTTGGCTGGAGCAGTCAGTCTGGAGATATACATGACGAAACGTCTAACAAAACACATGAAATTTTTTACTGCAGTTGTTTCAGTTGGAATTATTTTTCCAACTTTGCTCCTCAAAGACATGAGACTCAAGTTTACAGCAAACGTCAAAGGCATCTACAAATACTAGCTCAGCTACCACACTAGAGGTGAAGGTATAAGGTAGACCTATTTACACAAAATAGTAGTGATTTGTGTGCACTGATCAGGTAACTAGAATCTTAAAGAATATCATGTCAGTTTCCTCCAGCCCACTCACCCCTACCTCTCCGATACATACATCCCAAAGCCAAAGCCCAGGGGCCAAATTCCCTGGTAGTGTAAGTGGGAGAAGGTGCACAAGAGCACACACAACCTAAATAAAATAGAGCAGTGGTTCTCAAAGGGGTGGGGGACACGAGATGGATCATGGGAGGACGCAAAGCAGGGGACAGAGCCAGTCTAGTTCCATGCTCCCTGGCGACAGAAGCAGCCGCCACCGCCGCCCATCTCCTGCAGCAGCAGCAGTCCCCTGCTGCTACCAGGCGCGCTCCCCACGCTCCTGCTGCTGCTCCCCCAGGTCCCCGCTTCCTGCACTGGTGCAGATGCTCGCTGCTCCCTGCTGCCGCGCTCCCCGCTTCCCACGCTGTAGGCCCTGGTTTTTTTCTTGCTTCTTTTAAACCTTGTTAGGGAGATGAGCACCTTCAACTCCCATTGACTTCAGAGGGGGCATGGATCAGTGTTCATGACGTACTCCCCATCAGTACCCAGCCCAAGCCAGGGAGCTAAGATCCAACCAGTGGACCAACCCCAGTGATGAAGCCTGGTCATGTGCCACCTGAGGCACATTGCACATACACTAAGGAGAATTGATTTCAGAGTGTTATCTTTCATATGTAAATAAAGATACAGTGAGGTAACACAATTTAGTAGGATACAAGGAGCGGTGTGTTTTCCTCTATGTATAAGTGATATGTATATAAAATGATATCCTCAAAGTATTTGCACATTTAATGCTGCTGGTCTAATATGCTTATGCAGACTACATATCTTCTTACTACTCATGGGCAAAAAAATTAACAAAATGCATCAGGCAGCAAAATAGATCTTTGGAAAAAGTAGCCAAGACAAGGGTCTGCTGCAATTCTTTGTGCTAAAAAAATAGCTGAGCAACTGGAACGGATTATATGAATATGCAAAGGGGCATCTACAGAGTGATGGAAAAAAAATCATTGTGACTAACAAGAAATAATCCCAAAATCTTCTACCTGGCTCAGTCTCATAGCTCATCCTCATTCACAGCGTTAGGCACTTAGTGTCAGCTTTTAATGGAATGCCCATTTCTAGAAGCACAGGGTTTATATGGAAACTAGTAGACCTCCTAAGTATGTTTTTTTAGTAAAACCTAGGCATGAAAACATAAGATTTCCTTTTAATCCTCATTAAATACTGGAGAACTGGCACATTACTGGTCTGCCACCTGGTAATACAGGCCACTGGTTCCCACAAGACACACATATGGTGTATACCACTGCCCACTCAGTTTTGGCCCTGTAGCCCCTCCACCAGGACGGAGGGATCATGGGACTGAAACTGAGTGAGTGGTATTGTGACCCCACATATATGGGATCACAGCACCACTCATATTTGGCCCTATAGCCCCTCTGTCATGACAGAGGAGATGGGGGGGTCAACTTGGAGTGGCATAAGGGGCAGTGGGCTGGCCAGCAATGTTCCACTTCACTGCTGCCGGCTTTGCCCTGCTGCCAGCTGCCTATATTCCCCCCCCTCTGAGATGGGGGGATAATACTGCACTTGGGCAGGGTAGTCTAGAAAATGGGGGCTGAGCATGGTATGGGTGAGATGCTGGGGTTGGCAGCTGCAGTGGGGATGGCTTCACAGGGATTGATGGTGTTTACCATGGGAAAAAATGTCTGGGAGCACCCTTGCTACAGCCACTTATTGTTTGCTAAAAGACGGATTTCATGAACAGAAGCATGGAGCTAGTGAGCATTGTCTAAGTCATCTTTGAGACCAGCAATTTTAAAATAAGTAAAAAAAGTGAAAGTTAGGACAGTTAGGATTCAGCTCACTTCAGACTTTTCCCTCAAACTCTTCGTAAGACTCCCTCAAGCCCTCTAACCAGATCTACTGTCCACTCCCACAACTAGGCTTCTCCTAGCTGGCTGGAGAACATAAAGCCAACACAACGGCCTTTCCTATGATTCTCCTCCAGTACCTGTCTAGGCCTAACCAGGAAGCTGATTTCTTCCTTCCTGCTCCCCCTCTCCCCCAATTTCTGAATCTCACCAGAGAGGCCAGTCATGAAGTCCAAATCCAGACCACATCCAAACATTCAATCATCATTTTGTTTAGATACACTTCTACTCTTCCTGTCAGATCCAAATAACTCAGCTGTAGTATTCTGCTTTCCCTTTCTATGTAAGGACTCATTGGATGTCCATAGGAAATCGGTGTACATTGGAGGAGGATGGGGGGGGGGGGCGTGTCAATGTCAAAATCCACCACACAGATCTGAAAGAAATTTTGCCCAATAAACACAAATGAGCGAGGAGTGGGGGAAGGGAAGAAGCTGGAATTTTTGGAATCATGAAGGGAGAAAAATATTTGGAAATATCTGATCTTCATTTTAGATCTCTGGTTAAAAAAACATTATTCTCTTCATCTTATCTTAATTTCCTCTCTTTAGTAAGTGTACATAGATAGGACTGATTTGTAATATCCAGCATCACAATCACTTTACAAATATACAACTGAAGGTATTAAAGTTACATTAGCTGCATTTTTATTTTAATTTTTTTTTGTTCCCTGAGCAGATGCCTAATGGCCAAATTGGATCATTTCCCTGTAACTTGGAGGAATCAAACTGATCTATATTTGTATTTTAAACTACAGCATTTCACACAAAAGCTATCAAAAAAAGCCACTAACTTTATATTTGATAAGGACATGTAGTATAAAGTGTTGTCATTGTTTTAACCACAGCGTAATCTGAGACATTGGGAGTTAAAGACTGCAGGGATGAAAATTCATGAGTGTCATATCAGTTGTACAACTCTGGAAATCAACTGCCAGGAACCAGACACCAACAAATAGCAGCCCTCTCAATCCCCAAAATAGCTAATCTGTTACAATGAGTTCCAAAAATGATATTAAAGGATTGAAATTCAGAGCTCTCACTTTTTTCCATGCACTCATGGTGGAAATGATAGCGCTACAACAGTTCAGGCTGAGTTGGCACCAGTTCTGTAAACTCAGAGTATCACAGTTTAAGATCTTAACTAAAGCACATACTCTATAGATTAACGCAAATACATTCCTATGTATGATAAAAAGCTCCTAAATACAGACATTGCCTAAGCTATTTAGAACAATTACAAGGAACTCCAAAAGTAGAAGTACTGTAGGCATTCCTAGCTATGACACATACTGTATCTTATGCAAGGACCAGTTACCAAAGGGTTGGAAACTATATTTTAGGCAATTTAACATGTACTTTGGAGAGGAACATGAGTGAGGATGACCTTTTTTTAAACAAACTGTTGACTACCAGAGTAGGGTATTATTGTGGCACATTATCTGTCCCTGCCTTCACAATACTTCTGTCAGCCATTTTAATTGTCTTACTCTTACACAATATAAACTTTAACAATTACTCTGAAACTTGAGAACATTTTACAAACCAAACATATGAGTTAAGGACATTCAATGGTGGAAGACTGAAGTTTTGACCTTATCTTAAGGTGTTGGTGAAATCTAGTCAGAGAGACCAGGGCAGTCAAAGGTGGGCTAATCCAGTGGCGAACTCTGCCTGGCAGATGCACGGAGTCTCTATGCAGTACTAATAGCAACTTAAAGTTGTCCTTACCTCCCTTATGAAAAAGTCTTATAAAATTTAATAGAAGTTACTTGAAACCTATATAATTTAATAGAAAACAGATTTTCTATACATTTTGGACCCTCCTGTAATATTTGATCCAGAATTATATTCCTACTATTGTATTCTACAAGATGGCTCAAACCTAGGAAAAGGTAATATTTTCTATTAAATTCTATAGGTTTCTACAGTAATTTCCATAGAACTCTAAATTTCACTAATAAATTTGATAAGGCTTTCCTATAAGGGAGGGAAAGGAAACTAAGTTTTCTGTAGTTCTGATGAACTCCAAAGAAATATAGGTGAAAATCCCTGTCCATGCCCCACCTGCTCACACATATTCATTACCTAGAGCTAGCAAAATCAGTCAAGCCCTTTGTCACCCTCTCAAACCTTTTAACCCTCACATAACACAAGTCCCCAATGGAAATTTTCAGGCTATGCACTGTGGCTACCCACCATTTTGCTGTTGTACTAATAATATGATGATCCAGCCCATCACATTCAATCAATCCTGTCACAGGGCGCAACACTCACTGCTGGACTGCTACATCCTCCTGGTCGCTCTGGGGATTAGCTCAAGGATGACATCCTCCTGTCCATGGTTTACACCATATCCCTCTGTCTCCGCTTCTGCTGGCGGTCTCTTCAGAAACTGCCACATCCCCTTCATGACTCAGCCCTCCAGCCATGTCACCATCTGTATTTTCCCCTTCTGGGGTCAGTACCTCGCAGTCCATTCATTCATTCATTCATCCAGCCACTTCCCTCGGTGGTGAATGGGAGGGACCCGGGACCCAAGCCCCTCTTACCTGCTAGGAACCCAGTTCTTACTCCTCAAGCCCCCAAGCCTTGGCTGTCTGATTCTGGCCCTATAGCTCCTTTTATATGAGCCCTGCTGAGCCCAGACTGGTTCCTCCCTGCAATGCTTTCATTGGTTGTGGCCCATTCAGCTGCTCTATGCCACTTGGAGGACTCAATCTCCACTGCTCCCTCCTGAAGTTAACCCCTTCCATACTGGTGTGGGATAGACAATCCATCACAAATCCTAAAAAGGAAATTATATCAATACCATTGCCTGTTCCTGCTACTACAGCTCAGGCTAGGAAAGGAAACAAATGGTGCCTGCATAAACCTGAATTCTTATTAATTGTGGATTACCTGAATATCCTGCTTGACTGATTTGCAATTTTTAATGAACCATTTATCCCAAATTAATCTGTGTTGATTTCAACAAATAAGATCTTGTATAAACATGCTATGCATTGAAAATGTTTTTCTTCATTCACCACTGTTATTTACTCATTCAGCTTCATGTATTTGAAAGACAAAAATTAAAAATAGGTGAAAGGCTATTTCTTGCCTGAAATAGTGTGTTCTATTTGCTGCCAAGAAAGGAACTTGGGCCTCAGCCTGCAAACAGCTAGTCATAGGAGCTATTTCCCTCATTCCTATTGCTTGTAAGATCTAAAGAAAGGTTCTCTGGTGGAAAAGTGTTTGCATGGTTTGGCTGTTATTGAGTAAGCACCAATGGTGGCATTTTTAACTCCTGGAGCACTTGGGGTAACTGTCTTGTTGATGCTACAAGGTGGTTTTTCAAAACAGTCCCAGCTGCAAAAAAAAGTTATGAAGTCTGTAGAGAAGTACACTGCTCTTTACCTATGGGGGAAATGCTTGCTACTAGTTTCAGAAAAGCCCATGAACTAGACATTGCTTCACAGATCATAAACAAATCTGATGTTTCCTTTAACAAAAGGAAATTTAACAATTTTTAATGTGTATTATGATAGTACCTTGGGACCAAGGAAGAATGGGATCCCACTGCACTAGGCATAGTATGCACAGTAACTGTCTGGGCAGGGACTACCTAAATTGACTACTCACATACAGGAGAGGGGAAAGGAATACAACCTACAAGCAAAATGAATGCAAAGGAATAAAGCTAAAAGGGCTCTTCAGAAATTATAAACCTACAGATTTAAAAAAAAAATGTTAATCTGTACATAGCTGCTTTTGAGCCAGCCGGCAGAATTTTATAACAAACATAATTCTGTAGCAAATTCTATAGGAGATTTTAAAAATCAACAAAGGTTAGAATTTTCTGTCACAATCAATAGAAGTTTTCCAAAGGGCTATATTTCCAAGGATTCATTTATATGGTGTGGCCACTTTGCAAAGCAGCCCTAAAGCCAGTGAAGACAGGCACACGAGGTGCACTTCAGTATAGGGTGAGTCTCAGGTAGCACAAAGTATAGGCCTAGTCCATTCAGATTCATTCACGTCTGCTGCTGCTAGTGTAGGAAGGGTGATTGGGGCAAGAGGGGCACAGCTGTGCTCTTACAGCCACCTGCTTCCTGACTACTGGTTCGGTGCAAGCTTCGCATTGCTCGAACTTACCCTAAGGCAACGATTCAGTGCCCAGGAGTAGAGGAGTACAAAGTTGAGCTTTCTGCCACTTTGGCATGCTCTCTCTTGAGCCCACTATCTTTTGCTTTATGCTATTCATTTATTTTTGCCCATAGTTAGCAAATATGATTATTTTTATAAGTTTTATTTTCAACTGAGAAATAAAATTTAATGGAATTTATTGTTGATTAAAGCTTCATCACTTCAAACAGGAAATATTTCTTCAATTGAACCCTATGGCAAGCATTCATTTTGAGTCATATTCTAATGGTAATCACAGCTGATTGATCTCTGAATATATTAATTATGGGGAGATAGTGAACACTATTTACTTAAGATAGTTATTCATTTCATGAAAAAGAAGTGATGTTAATATGAAGATCAACAATTCTGGTAGAGAGATTTTGTGAGTACTTGGGGATTTCTAACATGTACTGATTGACTGAAAAAGTGAAGTGCAATTTACTCCTTGAATGGCTTAAGTGAAAATGTCTTCACTATAAAATATTACCATCTGTTAATTTGTATTAAAATTCTTCTGTCTCCTTGTTCTCAATTACTGTGCATATTGCAAATTTTGTAATATAAAAATGGAAAATTCAATTTATACAATTCTTCTTAAACTATTATGTGAACTCCTAAATCCTATGGAAATTCCCAGAATACATATAACTAAAATCTCTTCATTTTTCTTTAGAAATGCTGGACCCAATTACTTGCTACAGCCTCTCAAGTAAACTGGCAGAGAACCAACAATAATCAGTTGATTCATGGAAATAGTTTTCTAATAAAGGCAAAGCAGGACTGTATTCCAGTACATTTCAGGATACCTTGGGGTAAAACTTAAAACAGAAAATTGCCTAATAAGGCAGCTCTGTTGTACAAGTTAATAAATGAGTTGCGATATCTCCTGATATTACTGTTTTCCATTAGGGAAAGGAAGGACGGAGAAACTCCATTTGAGGTAGTGCTGAATTGCAGTAAAGCAATTAGTTAACTCATTGCTGCCTGTCTATTTTTCTAGTCCATTCAACCAAACATATACTCTCAGTTTTGTCCAATGACACTTCAA
This sequence comes from Emydura macquarii macquarii, assembly GCF_026122565.2. NCBI lineage: Eukaryota > Metazoa > Chordata > Testudines > Chelidae > Emydura > Emydura macquarii. The sequence goes on along the minus strand of NW_027131527.1, from coordinate 15,732,965 downwards.
TCAGTTAATATGAACCAAAGCCCCAAAATAAGAGATCGTACAAAAATAATTAAGACAAGAAACTTCATACTACTGCATGTGGCTAAATTGTATGGTCTTTGGGAGTTTTGTAGAGCTGATTAAGAAAAATTTTCTGATGTGATATTTTTCCATCAAAAAACACTCTTGTCAATCATCAAAATGTTTTTGTGGAAGTTTGATTCATTAGAAAACATTTCTATTTTGTTTCAAACTGGCTTTTCATTTAAAAAAATTTTAAAAGTCAAAATCAGAACAAAACATTCCAATCTCCCTAAAAGGAGGTGGGGGGTTTTTTGTTTGTTGGTTTGTTTGTTTAATGGGAAACTTTTCCATTTTGATTTAGAGCAAACACAAATTTAAAATTTTCCCATAGAATGGAAACTCCAATTTTTGACCACTGCTAGAGTTTTACTCAAGTAAAGCTCTTATAATTTGATTTTTAGGCACATGCCACTCAGCCATAGTATCCTCACTGTGTTCTTCATCTTCTTAATAGAGCCCAGTCCTTATTCAGGCAACACTTTCCCTGAAGTCAATGGGAGATTTGCCTGGGTAAGGACTGTAAAATCAGGCTCATACAGAGCTTTCTTGGTTAGCGAGCTGTGCCACAAAGGGGGCAGCCTTCGTTAGCTATTTTAGCCACTTACAGTGGGAATTTCAAAAGCACTACCACTCATCCTAACTGAGCTCCCATTAAAGTCAATAGTAAAATTCCCATTGACCTCAATGAAAATTATGCCAATCCTGAACATTTTTGAAAATCCTACCTTTCAAGTACATTTCTATTCTAAAAGATTATGAAAAAATGTAGACTTCAATAGATCAGTCCCTTCAAGGTTCTGCTTCCTTTAATGAAAAAAAAAACCCAAGGTATTACTTTTTACTGCCACTATGGTATTAGTCCATACAGCTGCGGGAGACAAAGCTGCATTCTGTTCCCATACATGCACTGCATTCTATTCTGGCTCTTTCATCATCAGAATTGCTAACCATTTAGAATTCACCCCAGCAGTGCAGAGTTCTGCCTGCATTTACACCAGGGCAAACCCACTGAAGAGAGTTGCAAAGTTGTAAGTAAGGGCAGAATCCGCCCTGCTTTGTGACACAAACCAGAAAGAACAGAGTTTGACTTGCGGATTACAAAATGTGCTGAGCAGGCACTTAGGCAAAATACTCTTCTTGTAAATTGAACAAAATGTGACTGAGAAGTAACTTTGGCACACAAACATGAAACCCTACAATACTGTTTTTTCAGTCACTTTTCTGAGTAAATCTACACTCTAATTGCTTGTAAAATGTTGCTCTAAATATCACCAAGAGGGAAACCTAATATATTAGTATTTGCAGCCAAATCCACCTTCAAAGTACCACAAGAGGATGGAGCTAATGCCAAATTGCTCCTCTGAGCACACTACCCTTTAGTTTCATAGTAGGAGTTGAGATGAGGAAGTGTTCCAATAGACTTGCCTCTGGCTTCTTTCCCCATTTCTGTGGTGTCATTTAGAATTCATTCCAGCTAAAAGGAGCCTGCGTAGAGGAGGAATAGAGGCTTAAAATTAAGACAGCCTCATCTCTCTAAAGAGCTTCTGGAAATCTAATAATTGCTTTTACAAGTAGCGGCAGTGTGGACAGAACACATGGTGATGCTGCTGGGAGCCACTTTGTTCCCATCAGTATCCACAATATTTCAGTAAAACCAACTCTTCCAAGATAAGCCACCTTAGACATAAACCCGACACTGGGCAGAGATGGAAATACAAGGCCTATTCATCTCCAGGCTACTTTATTATTATTGGGAAAAAATGTGATAGAAAGATATCCTGCACTGAAACTAAATTTTATATACTGTTAACTTTATGTTTAAGGCAGCATAGAAACTGCTTCAGAGAAGATATACATATTCAGCTTGAGAAATAACAAGGGGCAGCATTTTCACAAATGCTCAGCTTGGGTCTAACCCCTGCTCCCACTGAAGCCAGCCGTAAAATTCCCACTAATTTCAATGAGATCAGAGTTGGGCTAATGCTGAGTAATTTTGAAATCGCACACTATCTCTTTATGCACTTTATATTTATATAACATAATACTAACACACACAAAGATACATTCTCAGCTAGACCTTTTTCTAGACTCCATATGTGTGCATGTAAAATTGCAGTCTGATAGTTTTGCCTTCACTTTCAAAGTTAACATCTGTAACAAATGCAAGTCTGCACTGTAATCTCAAATTTTTCATGCAAGATAGTTAGCATTTGCACTGCATTACCTACTTCTTCACTGAGTTTTAAAGATGCAGACATTTACACTTGCACACACATGTAGGCTGTTTAAAAAGGAGTTTGCAAGTCCTAACATGGACATGTTTTCACCATGAACATGCGTATCTACGGGCTGTGAATGTGAATGATTATAACTCACTTTTTAAAATTACCTTGATGCATAGACAACACAGCAAAGTGCTATGTTTGTAGCACTTTGATGCTTTGATTGGCTGCAATCAGAAAAATGTAAAACAATACATGAACATTTGGCTCAGAAAGAATATCTATTCAGACACGACAGCAGTTTGCCCTGCTGAAAAGTTACAATTTTGTTGAAATGAAATGTAACAGCAGTAATTGTGAAAACTAACAGACAAATGGTGCATGAATCAATAAGAATGCGGTTTATACAGCATTTGTCTCTTTGCATGATCCACAGGAAATACAATTGCATAATGATATTATTCAGTCTGTCAAGAGTGAAGAATAACTGGATCTTATTAGCATATGTACATATACTTACCTATCTGGCAAGGTGTAGATTCACTTGCAGTTCAATATCCAGCAAAGCTCTCACTGATGATGGGATCATACTTATTAGCACTCATTCTGAAACCATTTGGGCTGCCAGAGGAAGCTTCCTTTCAGCTATCAGTGAAGTAATGCCTGCACGTATAATTTTTAATTCCTACACTTTGTTGAACACTTTGGAGTCTTTAGCTGCCGTACAGTTGTTATGACTATGAGCTTGTCTACATTGAGATTCAGTGCATGGCAAGCCAGGGTGTGAACATACAGCGCACTAGCCTGCCACATACTAGGTTGTCATGTAAACCCTGCTACTGAGCACTAGACGTTCTGAAGCATCAGTGCGTCAAAGCGGACAGTGGAACGTCACATGCACTGTACGTTCATGCCCTGCTTTGCCACACGAAGTCTCCATGTAGACAAGCCCTATTACCAGTAAGTATATTGCCTTCAGAAGCTGATATTTCTAGGAATGAAGTCAGAAACTTAAATTTCCAAAGCATAGGCTCCTTAACAAGCCTAAATTCCACATTTAGATGCTCAAACTAGATTGTAGGTGCAGAAACTATCATTTTCTAGCCTAAATTCTAAGTTACTCACAAGCATATGCTGTCCTGCAGGCAGTCAAACTGAGTGATTCCTGTATTAAGTGTGTGATGTAGATGTCCTATTTGAAAACTAGGCCTACAGTGTTTACTGCTTCTGTTGAATCATTTCTAAGATTACATCTTTGGACCATTTAGGAATGGGACGGCAGTACTACTTCTACTGACAATATCCAAGATGGCGGTACTTATTTAATTTTTGTTTTAAATGGGACTGTAAGCTGTTCCACTCACCACCACAACATTCCTGGTGTCCAAACATGGCATTCAGGTGGCCTCCTCTCCAGCACATGCTGGTGAGAAATCTTTTTTGGCCTTGTGATGGCTGGTCTCTGTTTGCATATTCTGTGGCCCCACCTACCAGCCAGGTCACATTTAAGTTCAATCCTCTTTTCAGGATAACCATCCAAACAAATGATCCTTCTGCCCCTCCTGGGCTATTCTGAAGTTCCCTGCTCTACACCAGTACCCCTGGGACCTGCAGAGTTCCTTCTGTGCTCCTTGAGTTCAGCACTACCTCCCAGGGCTCCTTCCCCTGTAGGCCCTTCTTCTCAGCAGGTTTCCCCACTGCTCCCCTCCCCAGGGATTCTGGCAGCTTTGCTCAGGAACCTCCCTGCTTCTTACAAGTCCTATCTCAGGGCTCCCTGTAGCTCTGTCTACCCTGCCTTCACCAGGCTCTTCCCCTAGAGCGAGAGAGAGCATTTCCCCAAACTCTTCTCACCTGAGCCCCCTCCTGAGTGTGTTCTCTTGTCTTTATACAGTCCTCCCGTATCCTTTCACAGCTGGGCTCACATGCAAGGCTGAGCACATCTCCCCTTGAAAGGCCAGCCAGCCTATGGCAGGGTCACGCCCCTTCCTTGATTGAATCTCATCTGATAGGGAATAGAGCACAACAAGAATTGCTATAGAGTGGTCATTCTGGTCCCAACACACTGTAATTGCTTGATCGATTGGTTGGGTAGACAAATGCATGTTTCTTAACAACCCAAGCTGAATTTGGCTCTATCACCAGGTCTGAGATAATGGAAATCCACTGAACTGATTCTTCAGATCTCTACTACTAATTAAATAAATCCTAATTTCTGTGTTTATTGCTTTCTTATTGCTTTGACATCACTTAAAGTTGTATGCAGTGTTGTTATACCTATATTGCTCCCAAGATATTAGTGAGACATGGTGAATGAGGTAATTTCTGAAGACCTGAAGAAGAGCTCTGTGTAAGCTTGAGTATTTGTGTCAGGCCTGAAGAAGAGATCTGTGTAAGCTTTAAAGCTTGTCTCTCTCAACAGCAGAAGTTGGTCCAATAAAATATATTACCTCATCCCCCTTGTCTCTAATCAGTTAAAGTAGGTAGATTTATGGCTTAGCTACAATAAATTATGTAAAGTTATGAGAAGTTTAATTTTTTTTTTTTTGTATTTTAGCTGGATGTTTTTCAAGAATATAACTTTGAGTGAAGAGCTATACATTTAAACATAACTGATTTATGAATAAAAATTACCTTACATTGCAGTTTTACAGTTAATTTTATATACAAATTGCCTGCTTTTTTAAAATCCAACAAAAGAAGAGCAGTTAAGTGCTAGATATATCTAAACTACAAGAGGGTTCTTAGCCAAGAACGCTAAACAAACTGATAAATTTACCCATACTGCTTCCTCAAAATGGTTTTCAAATCCTGCACTCTGATTGTCAGAAGGTAACTACAGTTCAAACCCTTTAACTATGCTGTACTATGCTGCTCGCTGTCTATTTTCTCTCTCTATCATAAACCAAGAAAATTGAGTAAAATATAAAAGTTAAAGAAAGAAAATAATCTCAGATAAATTTTTCTGTCAGAGAATAAAAATATTGCCAAAGAGGTTGGTTGTGCCACTCACCGATAACTGTCTCCTGCAGGTATAAACAGTTGGGCTACAAGGCTCTATTTTTATGAAACTTGGAGAAGTTTATTGCCTCATACAGCCTCTTCTACCATGGGATTATAACTTAAATAGTTGACCTATTTGAAAATGATACTGCAATTTGTTGTGGCTACAGGTGGTTACTTTTCTCAACAGGATGGATTGGAGCTACATGATATGAAAGTGGGATAAGAGTAAAATCTTTTGCTATGACATTAACTTGGTTTTATTAGTAGCCCCGGAGGAAATATAGAAAATGAAAGATTTAAATAAACAGTTAAAACAGTAATAAATGTTAATGGGTGGATGAAGATTTAAACAATTTAAAATCAAAAGGCAGAAAACTCATTTTTTCAGGCAAACAACTCATTTGCATTTTTTAAAATATGTCCCTGTTTGACTACAATCATGACTTATAAGAGAGGCATTGAACTTCTTTTCTATTTGTACATTTTAAATCAAAATGGACTCAAGATTCTGACATCTCAACCCTGAATCTGGTTTGAGGGGAAGTTTCAAGGATTTTAATCTGAATTGATCTGCCAATAGTCAAATCCCTGAGTCATTTTCTGTCACCTGGATAAACACAAGATAATCTTTACTGTGAAAAGTCCAATTTCAATCAGTACTTGTCTATTGCTGATAATTTTGAGACATTAATATTCCAAGCTCCTTTAGGGTAAGAATTTACTCTTATGAAGACAGAGCAAGTGTGTATTTACAGCAAAAGAGGTAGCAAATAGTAGTGGAGTCTGGGAGGATGGAATGTAGAAAGAACAGATATGATCTTATACAAGATAATGCCTGATTTTTCATCTTATTCCCAATAGATTACAAATATATTCTAACTCAGAAAAACATCAAACCCCCAGCTCTTATACAATATAATTCATTTTAAAATTGATTTAACAAATTAACTAGGTGGTAAGTAGGTTTGTCCCAGCTTCATCCACAGAGGGCCTTTTATATGTGCTCCATCCCAGAAAAAGGGGCCTGAGTTTGCTCTCCCCCAGCGTTAGTTAGGAAAAGCTCTATGCAAAACAATGCATTTTTATAGGTACCAAGCTGATATGAGATTGGAATCAAGCACTCCACTGCCTAGTAAATGCTCTCCGGGGCCTTTTTTGCCCAATATACATATATATCTTAATATAAATACAAAGCCATAAGAATTAGTATCCCAGCATGCTTTTCTCATGAAGCTAGATCTCCTAAACCAGAGAACATCTCCAAAGAGGAATTCTACCAAATTTAAAAGAGAAGATCTATACAGAAATAATGTCTGTCTTATGGACATATTCATCCAACTTCCAATAAATATCCTCTCTCCTGACTACAGAATGTACAGACAGAACAGATTCACAGACAGACACTTTGAGCCCAAATTTTGTGTCCCTGTATATGGATAAAGTAGGGCCTAAAGCAGTTTAAAAGTTGTGGACCTGCTGCCCAAAGAGCCAACACAGCATGGATACCATCCAATGGAACACTCGCTCTCTTGAATACTTTAAAGATGACTTCTCTGTTGAGTTTTTGTGGCTCCTGGTGGAGGGTAGAACATACATGGGCCTTGAAATATGTGCACAAAGAGAAATGTTTATCAGGAGAGGGTACAATAGGACCATCCACTCTACAGGCAACACATTCCCTCAGGCTTTGTTCCCAGGACACTTTCTAAAATGGAAATTGAAGTTGATAAATAAGTAGCCACTTAGAGGAAAAAAAAAAGAAAAGAAAAATACTAATGCTTAAACTCCATACAAATAAAAGTAAAAGGCACTTGCTATGATCATTGCCAAATTGGCAAAAAACTACTTGATAAGTAATACAGTACATTTGTATTGTACGATGTTTTGCTAGAGGAAGTACAATGATGATGAGCAGATAATTAAGCAATCCATTTGCAAACATCTAGAAGATAATACGGTGATGAGTAATAGTCAGCATGGATTTGTCAAGAACAAATCATGTCAAACCAACCTAATAGTTCTCTTTGACAGGATAACAAGCCTTGTGGATGGGGGGGAAGCAGTAGATGTGGTATATCTTGTCTTCAGTAGTGCTTTTGATACTGTCTCACATGACCTTCTCATAAACAAACTATGAAAACACAACCTAGATGGACCTACTATAAGGTGGGTGCATAACTGGTTGGAAAACCATTCCCAGAGAGTAGTTATCAGTAGTTCACAGTCAAGCTGGAAGGGCATATCGAGTGGAGTCCCACAGGAATCAGTTCTGGGTCTGGTTCTGTTCAATATCCTCATCAAATGATTTAGAATAGATAATAGCACAGAGAGTGCACTTATAAAGTTTGCGTACAATACCAAGCTGGGGTTGCACTGCTTTCGAGGATAGGATTAAAATTCAAGATGATCTGGACAAACTGGAGAAATGGTCTGATGTAAATAGGATGAAATTCAATAAGGACAAATGCAAAGTACTCCACTTAGGAAGGAATAATCAATTGCACACATACAAAATGGGAAATGACTGCCTAGGAAGGAGTACTGCGGAAAGGGATCTGGGGGACATAGTGGATCACAAGCTAAATATGAGTCAACAGTTTAACACTGTTGCAAAAAAAGCAAACATCATTCCGGGATGTATTAGCAGAAGTGTTGTAAACAAGACACAATTCTTCCCCTCTGCTTCATGCTGATTAGGCCTCAACTGGAGTTGTGTATAATTCTGGGCGCCATAATTCAGGAAAGGTATGGACAAATTGGAGAAAGTCCAGAGAAAGCAACAAAAATGATTAAAGGTCTAGAAAACATGACCTAAGAGATAAGACTGAAAAAAGAGCATTTGTTTAGTCTGGAGAAGAGAAGACTAAGGGGGGAACATGGTAACAAATTTTAAGTACATAAAAGGTTATTACAAGGAGGAGGGAGAAAAAATTGTCTTATTAACGTCTGAGGATAAGACAAGAGGCAATGGGCTTAAATTGCAGCAAGGGAGGTTTAGGTTGGACATTAGGAAAAACTTCTTAATTGTCAAGGTAATTATGCACTGGAATAAATTGCCTAGGGAGATTGTGGAATTTCCAACATTGGAGATTTTTAAGAGCAGGTTAAACAAACACCTGTCAGGGATGATCTGGATAATATTTAGTCCTGCCTTGAGTGCAGGAGACTGGACTAGAAGGTTCCTGCCAGTCCTATGATTCTATGTTACTTGTTACATTTGCAATTCACACTCAATACTGTTAGTTAAGTGTAGCATAATGCTTCGGCAGATAGCCACTACAAGGCTGTAATTCAATCATAGCTACTTCTTATAACATAATAAACTGCGAGACCAAAGCTTGGTAGATTTATTCATGTTATCAGATCCCCCACTATGAAATTACAGCCACAGAACTGGCTATTGGCCCATATATGCTTGTTTGTAACATGTAGTACTCTTAAAAAATTAAATTTAAACAAGATTAATTTCTCTGTGTGTGTGTGTGTGTGTGTGTGTGTGTGTGTGTGTGTGTGTGTGTGTGTGTGTGTGTGTGTATAATATAAAAAACCCAATGTATCAAATATATGGGATTATAATGTGCAGTGGTAAAGAATATTTTTTTGGCACTTGCAGCCCCTAAAAGCACAGGAAATGATCAGATTCCTCCCAAAGTGTGTTCTTGCATGACATGAATGTTAAGTTATCTGGTAGCTATCACTCTACTCCAATGTTTCTCAATTAAATTTGGCCACGGAACCCTTTTGCACTCGATAAATAATTGCGGAACCCCCCAAACTCTTAACAGTATTTTTACATATTGGGCCAAAAAAAAAAATGTCGAAATAAGCAAATTATATACAAACAACTAGGTCAGCGTTTCTCAAATAAATTTCCTCGCGGAACCCTTTAGGCTCCGCACGGAAATTACACTCATACTCGATACCCTCCACCGAAAAATCTGGGACATCTTCCCTTTTTCGGCGGTGCGGAGAACAGCTGCTCTCGGCAGCGCAATGTCACCCCAGGGTTCCGCAGAACACCAATTGAGAAACACTGCTCTACTCACTCTGAGGTTGATACTGTATGTTTAAAAGATGCAGAGCAGTAATGTATGTGCAATCTAGTCGCCATTTTTATAGAGAAAATAATGGTAACATTATTTCCATGACAGATAGTTGAAGAGGATCTTTCTTAGATTCAAGATAGGATTTGTGACTAGGATCACTGCTGAAAGAGAAAAATTCTTTGGGGGAATCTTAGCATCAATATCCTAGGACTGCTACTTTTGCCTGTATAATATGTTCTTCAGGTAGAATCTTCGGTGTATAAGGAATTACTCCATGTCTCAATAGACACAGGGCTTGCATCAGCCTGTGGCGGTAACCATGGATTCCCTCAAGACCTCTTTGAAGAAGAATGGGGGAAGGAGGGATGAAACAGACAGGGATCACTACGAAGTTAAAAAACTCAAAACCAAAATTAAATGTTTTGTTTGTCCCAAAATGATTTCACATCTTTGATTTGCCAAAAAATGCACACAAAAAAAATAATAATAATAATTCATTTTGGGTCTACCCAAAATACATTTTTTTTTCAATTTGAACACCAAACCAAAAAAATGGATATCTGCACACTCCAAATTTACATTTTTTGGCAAAACACGCTCTTCTGAAAATGTGGCTTTGCATGCTTTAATAAGATGAATCAAATCCAAGCATTAATTTGAACATTTGGGATCCTTAATGTCTAGACTGTCAATCTTTAAGTGCAGACTTTTGAAAGATGTTTGACTGCGACAGGAGGCTGCACATGAGCCAAACTGTGCACACCAAAAGGAAGTCAGAAAGAGAAAGAAACTGTTCTTCAAATGCAAATGGATCCCAAATGCAAAAATCCACTTATTTTCTAATTTTCATTTTCATTTTTTACAACACCGCCAAACACCCTCTAGAGCAGATGATAGAGGCATGGGCAATAATTTAGTCCCCTTCAAACAGAAAACTATTATGTTGAACACCGGGTAATCCCTAATAGCAGTGACTCGAGAGGTTATCAGAATCCAAGCATACGATATAGACCTCACCTATAGGTTTTCATTGCAAGGTATGTAGGGTAGCATTGCTTGGGGCAAGAGGCTGATGCAAGTATAGAGCTTTTTTTTTCTTTTGTATCTGAGACCTTTTCAAAAACTGTATTCACATCGAAGCCTTGCATACACCAGGAGAAATTTATATAAATTTCCCATTGTCGCTAATCCTTGTTCAGCTACACTGGAGTTAGCAACATTGAGAGTCCTAGTGTACAGGGGCCATCAACTCATGCCAGCATTTTAATCCATTACATCAGTTAGACCTGGCTCAATGACACTATACTTAAAATGGAGTTGGCAGCCAGAAGCCTATCAACATTAGGGTTCTTAATCTCCCTAACACCATTACAAGTGAACCAATGTTAGCAACGGTGGGAACATTTTTGCAAAATTTCACTCCTAAGAAAAATCAAGTCAATTTCCAATGACAGTAGATGAGCCAGTATTAGGATGGGCAGCAGGCACTTACATACAACTGTGACTTTTATAGGAGAATTTTTTAGCAGAGGACATAGCAAAAATTGCTATGTACAAATCGACACAACCAAAGTTTGAGAAACTGTAAAGTGAGGAGACTCAAATAAACTGCTTGTCTGAGGTTTTCCTATGTCCATGTTCATTCTTTGAATATTGCAACACCTTGCGAGGAAGGATTGTGCTTTATACACACATGGCTCCGTCACTATGATATGCAATAATCAGTAGGCAGATATCTAAGCAGACAAGACAAGGAAGAAGTGCCTTAGACTAACAGAAAAGTGGGGGAGGGATTCCAAGATATGGTGTCCTGCACAGTAGCTATGCCAACAGCTCCAGTCTCAAAAGTTTACAAAAGTCAAGTTACATGTTGCATATAAATTGGTCAGAAAATTCATGTCAATGGTAAAGAAGTCAGGAGGAAATCCACTCACCTTCACCCACACAAACTTACATGTGAGTTGTTTTCCCTGTTAAACTCTACTTCAGATCAATTCATTGTTGAAGTTGCAGTAATTTTGTTCATGCCCTGAATACCAACTGCATTTCTTTGCCACTTATACTCATTTTTCTGATCAGTGTACACCGGCTGTTTGTCATCACTGATTTTAGTCCAGAATCTGCCAGGAGAACTATATCCCCCATACTCTAGATTGGATTTCTCCCATTCCATTCTGAGGAAGGAAAGGGCCTATCAGTTCACAGAAGCCAGGTGTAAATAGTTACATGGGATGAAAAACTAATCAATAAAAGGGGTCTTATTCATTACTGTTATAAAGATTGGTGGAAATTACTAAGTGGTGACCACCAAAATCAAATGTGATACTGGATGTAGCAAGACAAGTGATAATTCTCTAGTGTCAAAATCCTAATATCACATTTTGGGTTAAAGCATATTGTACTGGAGACAGGGCATGGGCAATAGTACTATGAACTGTTCTCAGTCTGAGAATTTTTGCATCATAGCACGAGACCCCCCAAATGCTTTTGCCAAGGTGTTTAAGGGATATGAAAAACTTGAAAGGGCTACTAACAGAATGAGATGAAATTTTAGTCATAGGAGTTAAAATCAAATGGTGACATTCAAACACCAAAGAAAGCTTATTCTGTCTGCGAAGGTATTATATCAAGCCAACTATCAACTATGTATTATGCACTAGGCCACTGTAGGATATAAATTAAGGATTATCTTTATCTACCTGTGCAGGTAAAAGATGAGGAAATGTGTGTCTGTAGATGTCCATGTAGATAATTAATAGTAAGAATGTGCCTTTTAACACCAACAGATAATTTGCCATGAGTATTGTGGAAAGCACAAAGTATGAACAGAGAGGTAGCTACTTGGAAAAGCACATCATGATCTTGTGTATTTGTTTTCTCTCTTTTCATCATAATATTTATTTCAGCTTTTATTCACAAAGCAGTGAATTTGCATTTTAAACAGAAATATATGGGCAACACAGTGTCAGGTACTACTGCAAGCAACAAGACTTTTCTATTGTAATTTTTTCCTGATTTTAATTTTTTAAAGCAGCATAGAACAGGAAAAGCAGTTTGTTTGGGAGTTATGGATGGGCCTGGACTACCAAATCCAAATTTCAAACCTTCTCCAAAGCTCCGGGATATTGAAATCCAGAGTTTGGGTTCAACTCCTCAGACAGAAAGGTCAGCTGTTAAATTCACAGCTGGTTCCAGGGTCAGATTCCAAAACCCAATGTCCCAAAGTCAGGGATGGCCCAACTCTACCCACAGTACCTTTGTGGCATAACCATAAATGCCTCCGATTTACTGTAATATTTGACAAGATTTCAATTCAATAAAATGTCACATTTTAAAACATTTGTCATTTCTTTAAAATGTAATTTACTAATATACATGTATTGCTTGTTTCTTTCTAATCTCTCAGTTTTTTTAAAGCAGATTTTGGTCCTTTTATAAAGATTTTAATGAGCTTTGTCTCCACTTTCATGCATGGAGAATGCTCAGGGGAGATCACTTTTATTAATGTATTATAAACAAAATACAGATGGAGCTGCAAATGAAAGATATCCAAAGCAGGCGGACAGCAAATTGGAGCTACTTAGCAATAATTTTTGTTTGTTTGATTACTTAAAGTAAACAGGAACAAACTAAACAGACATAATGCAAACAGGCAAACTGCAAAAGAAGGATGTAGATCACTATTTTTATTCTCTCTTTCGCTTATGTCCAAAAGGTATTAGAGATTAGCCAAAAAGGGCTCAAATTTATTTTGACTACCACCAAATGGCATTGGTTGTATTTGGCATTTATCAGAAAAGGCATTTATTGGACAAGTTACAATGCCTCCATTTACTTTCAACAAATGTTCTTATGTTTAATTCCAGGGCACATCTGTTTATTTTCATATTTTTAACTTCTATGAGCTGTACAAATCAACACAGCTATGGGAGAAATAGCTCGAGTCTATTCTGTCTCATGTACTGTCAATACAATTATTAACTAAGACCCAAATGCAGCATCTGTTACTAGTAATGATGCACAAGAAGAAAAGACAGATTTGGATCTGAAAGTCAGATTCAGTTTGTAGAACACCCATAAAGGAGATAATCTAGGTTATCTGAACAGGCCACTAAGTATCATTCTTGTTACAGAGAATACAGCTGCAAAAGCATTTTTTGGCAATAACTAATCATGTCTTTAAAGATATAACTTCACAAATATTTGTAGAGAAGTATTCCTGGAACTCTACTACATATGGTATGGATTGAGTTAAATCTCTTTGAAACTGGGGTGTGTCACCACTGCCCTTCATTCAACATAATTGTAAGAAGCTATTAAGCTTTTTTATGGAAATAGGTATTTGAAACAATAGCAGTCTCCACTCCAAACACAGGCACTTCCCTGTCCAAAACAAACACACATGTGGGTGGAAGGATTTATCTGGATATTGTTTGTGTGTTTAGAGAAACAGCAAAAGACCAAAGAAGCTGAGAGAGAAGGCATCAAGGAAACACCAGACACAGCCTATGAAGCACTGGTAGAGTGGCCCTGAGAAAAGCCTAAAGAGCATGCCTCTAAGGCCAAGTGCTGGCTGGTGGCGCTTGGAGCTCTGAACAAAGAAACTACCTCCTGTTTGATTCTTCCTTTGTTCAGAGAAACAGAACTTTGTACATTCTTTGTAAATATACAGGATTTCATTAAAGATACGCAATTGCATCAGTTTCTCCTCCTAATGGAAACAACCTGCATAACTAACTACTGAGGTCAAAAGAGGTAACAATATATATCTTGCAGCAACATATGTTGATGTACAAAACAGAGGAAGGATAGCGTGCCAACTGATGTAAGCAGGACTGATTTTTTAAGGTGCTCTGGGCAATATTATATTATTGCACTATCTTCTATTAGATCTCAAAGATACAGACAACAGTTTAATTTTGAGACTGAATCTGACATATGAAATATTCTCTCATGCACCATTACACAGATTAATCAAAACCGTTTTTGTAAACAGCAGTACTGTAAGTCATATTTTCAGAACTGGCAATATCGATAACTTTACCTGCAAACAGATCTCTATGGAGGTCAGCTTTAGATATTATCTGCAGGAAAACATACCAGTTTTGTACCTGAACCCCTTTCAGAAAGACTCAGGAACCTGGATAACAGCAAAGGTAAGATTTATTCCTCTCACTCTTTTATAGAGCTCACAGGCTTCCTTTCCTTCTCCTCTCTCCTGCCCATCTTCCTCTCCTGGTGCATCATGGGAATTGTAGTTCCTGGACTCAAAGCTACAGGAACCACCTAGGAACAAAAAGTTGCAAACACAAACTGGAATAAATATCTGCTCCTACATAGATACAACAATCAGCATAAAAAAGTGTCCAGAAACAATTATGTAAAAAGTACCTGATTAAGCAACAGATCTCTAAGAAAATCAAAAAAATGCTAGATGTAACAGTCTTTCCATACCTGTCCTAATCAATATGAGTTCCCTAAATGGAATTCAGACTGCTGTGCATGACATGCATTTTGTGCCCCTTCTCTCCTGACTGCCTGTGAATGGCTGCAGATGATATAACATTAAAGGCAGATATGGCTCAGGTCTTTTGTTTTGGAAGATAAATGTCTCTGAAATCCATAGGCATCACCCTTTCAACAGGTCTGATATTGACATTGAAAATCCACTGATTAAAATAATTTAGACACATAGCAAATAAAGGCTGTCTTAACATGACTTTTATTTTGACAAACTGCTTACCAGCCTGGACAATCCTTGCATACAATGTGGAACATAAATTGATACCAATTAAATAACTGACTGAAATTTATCATGACAGGTGAGTCAAAAGGTGCCTACCAGCTCAGTTGACTTTGAAAGCTGTTGTTGACAATCTCTGACCCCTTCCTTTCAGAGACATGATTTTTTTTCCTTCAACAAAAGGAGTGGGGTGGAGGATGTTGGGAGTAGAAGGTTTGGCGACGTTCGGCTCTGCTATGGCAATCCCCCACAGCTACATGGTCAGTTAAAGGTTGGCAGTGGCACAAATTAGAGTTGCTAGGAAGCAGCTCTAACTCTCTTCAGCACTGAGGCTGGCCCTGAGTAGTAGGGAGCTGGAACTGTATCAGTCCCCCACCCCCTGTGCTGAACTAGAAATCAAGTCCAATATATTTTATTTCTCTGAGTGTGGTGTGAGATATAGATCTTGGATGAATTGAAGCTTTGAGCTTGGAGATTCATATTCTGGTTAGATCATAGCAGAAATGAGTTTGTTGACCCCATCTTAGAGCCAAGTAGAATTTTGTCTATATCACAAAAACTCTGCATTATTCAGCATAAAAGAATTTCTTCTTATCTAAAGCTCAAAACTGGAAAATCAGAGATATTTCCAGACTAGGACTGAGGCAATTCTGAGGGTGTAGGCAGAATTGAGAAAGAAAACCTGCCCAGTACATTATGTTATACCTGCTATTTCCTCACTTTTAGAGAGTACCAAAATAAAAGATGAATACAATTTTGTGCAGCAAATTGAAAATGCACATAAAGAAAATAAATGTCCAAGCACTGGTCCTTCCGCTATACCAAATATTTTGTAATATTACTTAGATCAACAAATATGAAAATTTAAAATATGAAATTGTTGGTAATATTAGTGCTATTTCTGCATCCAGTGCCAGTAATGGTTCCTCACACTTTCAAACCATAATCAATGCAAATAAGCAAGACAGAGGGAAAAGTCAGTCTTTTCAGTAAAAATACAACCTAGTCACCCTCAAAACCAAAAGCAACATAGTATAACCAACCAGAGTCCACCTGTATTGGCAGAAAGAATCGACGGCAAGCACCTTCTCCTAACCCCTTCTCCATAGCTTACAATTTTTTCAAGCAGCTGTGTGCATGTAAATCAAGGATAAAAATAAAAGTTTGTTTCCGATTTTCATTGCATCTTCCCGATTCATTTCCTGGCAACTCTGACAAAACTTTTCTTTTCCTTCAATACAGCAATTTTCTCCATTTAGTTTGCAGAATAAATAAAACCTTTGCATAATATATTTTTGATAGATTATGTAGATACATTATGAATAGGGATAAGCAGATTAATTCAAGTAAAATAAGAACAGACTTTCCTCAGCAGTTGAACAGACGTTTTTTATGTTTAGAAAGCTTTTGTGAAATCATTGTAACTTGAAGTTAGTACTCGTCCAACATTTTGGACCAACACATCAGGTATGCCACAGCAGCTGCTGCTTGCTCTTCCCTGCACTATCCCACCAATGGCAAATCACTACTGAAGGTGAGAAATTAGATCAGCCTCCTTGCCCTTTCAGTCCTTGGCTTGAGATCACCAAACAGAATGCCAATTAATACTAAGTGTGGTTTGATTTTTGTGAGCTAGATCCCTGGCAACAATAAACTAACTAAGTCCACAAACTCATTTTCAAACTGGCAAATGGCAATAAGTGACTTTCAGATACTAATGAATTTGGCATACAAAAGTTCTATATCAATTCCATGAGCCACCTACTCCAGCCATAGATACTATTTTTGTAAATTTTTGCATGCCTCTTCACGTCCTGATTCCATAAAGCTTAGAGATAATGCAGAGTCAACATATTCCATTGGGAAAGACTGTTCAGAACCTAGGCAAAACCAAGAACCACCAGAATTCTCTAAATGTTTTTGCAAAATTTCCCTCCCTCCCACTTTTATATTCTCCTCCAAAAGGAGATAAAAATTTTGGAGGCTAAAACAAAATGAGCCCTATAAAACTTCAGCTGCATATTGATTTTTAAGAAGCTGCTTAAGAAATATATTACTCTGTTATTCTAATATTTTATTTCTGTATTGCCTCAGGAAAGCTGCTCAGAAACTGCAGAGTACCTGGAATGATACCACAGTCACAAATGTATATATCATTGTGTATATAAGTATTTACTATATACATCATTATACAAATGAATTCATTTCCAATTTACCCATTCATGTTTTTATATTACACATGAAAGAAATACTGAATTGCAATTATTTTTAATTAAATCTATATGTATAATGAATTGTATCATTTGTTTGCTGTTATACATGAGTTTACTAAAGACTCTGTGACCTTTTGACTCCTACAATTATGAAAGGACAGGAAATGAGATATGGTAGAAGGAAGTAAAATATCTTTAATTTTCACTGTATTCCTGGCAACTATGCAGCTGTGCAACGCAGAGATAGGGCAAAAGTTTCACTACCCAGTCCCACCCAAACTCTCTGACCAATGGAGCTGGCCAACTGTGCACAAGACATCCAGCCTCTGTATTTTGCGAGCTCCCTCGAGAATGAATCCATTCTCCATCACCCCATTCCACAGACTTGGCCTAACTGGCATCATCTTGCCTGAAGGAAAAAGTTAATGCATCCAATCTTACATGCAGTACTCAGGCCTTGTCCTATCAAAGTCAGTGGAGTTTTATCTGAGGAGTTTTTCTTAGAATGCAGGATTAGGCCCAATATTTGTTTAATCCAACTGAGGAAACTGTTAATGACTGACCACTACCCTAAGCCTATTGAAGTCAATGGAAAAACTGTTTTTGTCTTCAAGGCCTTTTATCAGGGCCTCTGTGAAGAGATGAAGGAAAAGGGAGGGAGAAATACTTGTTGCTTAATGAGATTTGTATAGAATTTCTATAAAGTGTGTTGGAAAAGTTAAGTAAATCTTACTGATGGATCACAGGGTACCTGTACATGTGCTTCATGGGGCTGATCCCTGAACAGCAACATCTAGCCACGGGATAAATGAAAATAATGGCTTACATTATTCATTAGGCCATGCAGAGAGTAATTAAACTGAAGAGAAAAGCACTTTATAAGGCTCTACTTCAGTAGAAGTAGCACCCTCGAAGCTCTAACATCAACTCCACCAAGATTTAACAACAGAATGCAACTTGGACAACCAAAGATTGATGTTTGAATAAATTGCAGCCAACAGAATATTTTTGAAGAAACTGAAAAAATACAGTGCATAAGAAATGTAAATTGGCAATTGCTGGAAGGATCAGAGAGTGGAGGTCAACAGGAATATTGATTGTTGGTAGGTGGAAGAATAAAACTATGAATTCTTATCATCTGGTTTAATTCCAGACAGTTACATTGCACATAATAATTCAATCTACTGATGTAGTTTGAATGAATCATGCACTAAAAAAAACTGGCTTACTCTAATAAATTGGAACATGAATAGATTTTTTTTTAATCAGGTAACCTTCAAGAACCTTGAAATATTTTATTATACGGTCTGCATGTATTTCACTACTGGCACATCCTGTACTCCCACAGCAATGTCTGTATATCTAGACTTAAAACCTGTGAAACCTCCATTACTTTTCATATCAGTGTTTTCACAGACACAGACTTCCCTGTAAACAGTAACATTTTCATGTATCAGATGCAAGATGCTTCAAAAATATCAAAGCTAATTTTTCCCAGTATTTTTTCATGTGTCTGTGTGATATTATCTAACAAAACTGATTATTTCCGATTTAATAAAACGTGAATTGATATTCATCCTTAGAACTACACATTCCCATCTTTTCCAGTTTCATCAGATTTCAAGGTGAATATCCACACATGGCATTTTATTAATGGCTTCCCCAAGGATAACACACTGGTTTCTTCAGTACAGATAGTCAGCAATAAACCTCAATTGCTGTTATGTCTTCAGCTGCTGTTTTATGCAATTTAGATCAAGTCCTTATCTTACAAAAACACAGGCAATCAGACCAAACAGAGTTGAATTACACAACTTAAAATGCTTAATAGTCTCTGTCAGACAGCTTCTAAGGACCTATGGGCTTTAGAGAAACTCATTTATTGTTATTGGCATATTAATTTTTAAGAGGCAGAAAAAATTCTGAGATTTGTCTGTAGGAATCATTTCAAAAACTTGTTCCAGATTAAACACAAAAGGGATTTTTTAACAAACAACTTTACTGTTTAATAATGAAGAAAGAATGATATTCAGACTTGCCATTGTCTGCTTACTTTGATTTCTCTATGGCATACAATACCATTTTGAAAAAAGGAATTATAGCAAATTATAGCAAGTTACCCACATGGTGCCAAAAGCATGCTCTCACCCCAGACTTCAACATATTACTCTATGCTTATGCGAGTGTAAATGAGAATATTTATCTTTCAAATGGATTGAATCCAATTGGCTCTGGGTGGAGATGTACATTTACATGATGTTTTGTTACTTTTCTTTAATACAGAGGAACACAACCTTTACAGCAAACAAGGCTGGGACTGGGATGATAATGCATATGACTCCCTTTCCATGTAATCAAAGATGTCATCAACCCAATTAGAATTTAATAGGTTTTGTGACAATCAAACAGAGCAGGTATATTTCCCTCCTTCTAACTTCAGTACCTGCTGTGTAAACATTCATTAAAATGCACAACAAATATTTCCTCTCTCCCTTTTTCCTGAAAGATCTGAGAACACTTGGTATCAGTATTCACACCAAATTAGGGATGCTCTAATGAGACCAATTTTATGCTGGTTTTGTTAACTCTAGGGGACATTTAAAATTCTATTGTGCTCTCAGTATTTTCATGCAACTCTATCACTTATTCACTGCTGCTTGGATTTTATGAATTAATGAATGGCTCCCCACCAAGATGTAAGCTACAACTTAGTCCAAAAATGAACCCAGCAGAAAGCTGACCAGTGATATTAGAGGAAGAGATGCTTGCAGTCAAACAGTTATGAAATGATAAAACACCTGGTCTTGATAATATTCCATTAGAAATAATAAAAAGAGTGGTGGCCTGAATTTAATTCACTGGCTTCATAAAATTGTCTTAATTTTAAGAAGCTGGTCACATTCCAGAATATGGGGGAAGGGCTGGATCATCCATTTTTTTAAAAAAAGGAGCGTGATCAGCTCTCTCAAATTATAAGGGAATAGCACAGCTGTCAGTCCCACAGAGGATATGTACTATCACACCACTGAACCGACAGAAATACTGTTTCAGCCCAAAATCTTGGAGACAATCAGTGTGGTTTCCGTACAGGTCAATGTACAAACCATGCTATATATGCTCTGCTGAATGTTATTGAAAAATGACTAGAGTGACAAAAAGAAGTGATCACTGTGTTTACAGACTTTGCAGCCACTTTTGACTTGGTGCATCGATCAGCACTGAGGATGCTGCTACACAAGGATGGGGTGCCTGAGTACTTAGTGTGCCTAGTGCAGGATCTGCACCACAGTACATTTAGCTGTGTGAGGGTCAATGGTCATATTACATACTGCTTTTCAGTAGAATCAGGAATATTCAAAAGATGCATTCTCTCACAGAGATTATTTAATGTTCTAACAGACTATCTGATAAGACAGCTGACTGAGGCCAAAGTAGGAGGTGCAAAATTTAAAGCTTCATCTTTAGAGGATCTCAAGCATGTGAATTATATTGCCTTATATTGCCTTGGAGACTACTGACCAACTACAGCTAATGCTGGAACAGCTGTGGAAAACTGCAAACTCTGTAGGACTTAAGATCAATGTTGATGAAACCAAAGCTATGCATGCCTCCTATGAAATGGAAATGAATGATCTGCCGATGTTGCATGTAGATAGCAATGACATTGAATGGAGGAATAGTTTTATCTATATGGGTACTGTCTGACAGCAGGAGTTTCTATATCCAAAGTCATGCACTGGATTGATCTTACATCAGTGGCATTTCAGCATCTTCAAATGCCTCTGTTTGGGCAATGGGACATCTGAGTGACAAGATACATGCATTCAATGCAGTAGTGATGACAACTCCTATGTGGAGCAGAAATGTGGTCATTATAAACAGCTGGGGAAGGGAAATTAAACAGGTTCCAGTGTCACAAAGCATATTCTTAACATCTGTTGGATGTTTTTGCAACAAATGAGGAGAAACTTAGAGGGCCTGGCACATTGCGGTCTTGCACCAGTTGAGAACAAGAGTACCACAATGGTGGGGTCACATCCAACATGCAAAAGAAGGTTTTGCACACTTTTAAAGAAGGTTTAAAGAGCTCATGTCAAAGGGAATAGACCACAAGGCCAACCACAAATGAGTCTGGAAGATGCAATTTTGCAGGATTTAAGAAGCCTAAATCCTGCCTTATGACTCTTGCTGAAGGAAGACTATTTCTGTTCAAGATGGAAATCCGTTCTACACACCACCACAGCAACAACATAGCCATGTGAATCTGCTGCTGCTTCTGCACTGCTTGGATGGTTCTGAAACAGCAATGATGATGTATATTTTTTATTTGAAAGATTCTTAAGGCTTCTGTGCCTTTTTATTTGTACAATTTAACTATGTTCCGCAGTCTGCTAATCCAAAGGTTTAGTGCTGATTTATTAGTCTCTGACATTGGTACATTCAAAGCATCACACCTTTGGTCAAGATCAAACTTTTCTGAACAGCTATAGGCTGTAGTTTGTATTATGTTTTGGGGCGAGTCTTGCTCCCACAGAAGTCAATGGGAGCAGACTAACCCTTGTGTGACATAGCTAGTCCCAGTTGTGGATTCTTGGAGTGATGGGAGATGTTAGTGGCACTGGGTTCTGTTTCTGCTTTTCTATCAGTTCCAGTTGGTACCTCTGCTCTTTCTTCTTCTCCTCAACCTCTTTGGCATTCAGTTCCATGGTTCATTGATGGGCTTCTGCCTCCATCCTAGCAGTCATCTCTTTCTCTTTCAACCCCAACTCTTTCATTTTCATCTTCACCTCCATTTCCTTTAACAGGAGCTGGCCATCTTTTTAACAAGTCATATGTTGTACAAAACATATCATAACCATATAAAAGGGATGAACATTGGGTACAGGGTGTCACACCTTCTTTATTGATTTTATTAACTTTCCAAGGTAATTATAAAAGGAACTACGGCCCAGATCCAGAGGATTGGACTCCCTGTCGCCTACCTCCCAGCTGGGTGCTCTTACCAGCAGCCTATAGTCCTTCTCACTATCTCTCTCCCTGGACCAGTGGCTCTTTATTTATACACAGTGGAATAGCTTCAACAGCAGAGGCAGAAGGAGCCCCACATCAGAATATCTGATAGCTCATTGGTTAGAGCACTCACCTGAGAGGTCAGAGAATTCTGTTCAAATCTTTTCTCCCCCTGAGGCAGAGATGGAATTAAGCCTGAGTCTTCCACATCTCTGGTGAGTGCTCTAACTACTAAAATAAAAGTTATAAGGTGTACTCTTTCACCATCACCTCCCAATGTACATGGTGAATGTGAGACATTACATGGATTTCAAAGGCTTCTGTAGAATAAGGTTTCTTCTGTTGAAGAATCTAGTAAACTAGAAAATAAAATGTCAGACCTACAAAGTTTTATAATGATACCCATAAGTATCTTTAAAGACAATAAGTTGCTTCCCTGAGAAAAAAAAATCAAGATTATGGCTTGGAATTTTAAGGCTTGGAATTTTCTGGGGTTCACTGAAAATTCTGTAATTTATTCTCATAATGTTGTTTTAGTTTATGCTGAAATGAATGAATTATGATTATTTTTGAAGTACTCAAACTCTGATTCAGCATTCTGTTCACATTTTATAATTTACCACAGAAACTGAAATTTTACTGAAGACCATGCATCAGCTTGACAAGAAGTCAAGAATAATTCCTGGCAGGTGAAGATTTCTTGGTAGTTATGACCAGTTGAAAGTGTTGAAGGTTTATGGGGAAATTAAGGGCCCTTAACCCAAATCATAATTAGCAAACATTTCCTAGTTGAACTGAAGATCAATACTGTTATCAATGCACAAATGAAAGGGAAAAAATAAGCCAATTATCTTTTCATGTATCATAAAAGGAAAAAAGGTGAATTGCATACCTACAGTATCATGTTGTGTATAGTAAAAATGTTTTCCAGCTGTTAAAGACTAGTCATTAACACAGCAATCCTTCTCAGCACTGAATGAGGATTATGATGCATGATGAATTTGATCCTATATTTCAATGACTGATAAATGTATTATAAAAAGTAACATTTGTTTAATTAAAGACAGGTCATAGCTATGAAAACAGGAAATGCATCCATTCTGTGTCAAGGGCAATAGACACTGGGAACATTTCTAGTCTCACATGGCAAAACAAAAGATGTATTAATTTTTCTATTAGGTAACTGAGTACCTAAATAACAAAGATGCTGGCCCTCTCTGACTTTATTAGCACTTATGTTGTGTATTGCACAGAAAATACTTAAAATGAGACTTGGAAGACCATCTTAGCTTGTTTTCATTCTACTTAGCCTGTTTTGATCACTCATGTTGATGACACTATAGTGGCAGAATTTCAGTGTCAAAACTGACACTGCAGTATTCACATCATTCCAAAGATCCAGAGATCTGTCTCACACACTTTACTATAGGCAAGAGATCACTGTACTGGAAAAGGGACTCACAATCTAAACGAAGAAAAAACATTCACATGTTACAGCAAAGGTCATGCCTGCTGAAGAGGTGAAATGTATTTACTGCTTCAATGAGCTGAGTAGAATTTACTGGAGTTGACTGAGTAAATGGTTTCTGAAAAATGTATGTTTGAACAAACTGTTTACCCTTGCACATTGCCTCCTCTATTTTCTCTGACTATAAAATTCATAGATACAAAGTTCAGTAGAACCAAACAATTTTAGAATTCTGACTTCATGAGCCTAAGGTACCAACCATTGTCTAGGGCCAGAGCTTATGTTAGAATCCACCATACAGTCTGCACTGATATAGATTCGGTGCAATTTGTACCCGTAGTTCCACTTCTAATAACCTATTTTCAGAATATAAAAATTGTAATTATAAAATTTCTCTGGCTCCAGCTTCCCAGGTTAGCAGATCCACCAAGTTTCACATGGTAACATTTGTGTAATTAAAGATAGGTCATAGCCAAGGAAACAGGAAATTTACCCGTTACACCAGGGCCAGTGAAGACTGGGAACTGTGCATATTGACTTCTTCATGAAACCAGGCAAATTTGATAATTTTACTCAGTTCGCTTGAAGTTTCTAGATTATTTAAATCAAAACTCTGAGCAAAACCTGTGGTGTACAGTTCCCCAATGCACATGGACCCCTGCAAATTAAAATGCTGAGATTTCCACAAATCTAGTAAATAGTGTTTTTAAATTAAGAAAGAATCATGAAGGAGGCTCAGAGATTCATAAAGCACATGGAAGACATTCAGGAAGTTCACCATGGGTTAAACTTTACATGTAAAATCACAGCCCTGTAATTACTAATGATCTTGGAAGCAAATCCAAGCTTTTTAATCAAGCCTGAGTAAACATGGAATAGCAAAGTAGGTTATGCAGGGATAGAAGGGGATAGAATCCTCCCCTCTCTCCTGTACCATAGAACAACAAGGTCACATCTCTGCAGTTTCTACTGCAACTTCAAACTGGAAGAAGTTTCTGCAGCCAATGCACTTGCCTCCCCCATTACACAGGGTGTTGGCTGATTGATTCACATAGAGAATGCCTTCACGGAAAAGAAAAAGGTGCTTTTTACCATAGGACACTATTATATATTAGCTATCCCTCTGTAAAATCATAATGCAAACAAGGCACTTTAGTTTTACAGTGAGATAAACCAGGCAAGGTCAAACACAATGGAGGTTCACCTGGATATCTGATGGTTCAGTGAAGACACAGCCCGTGCCAGTGCAAACCCACTCTACTAAAGGGTTTGCTCACATGGAAAATGGAACGGAGACAAGACTACACAGAGTCCTTAAGAAATTATAAGGACAGCAAGAAAAAGTACAATGAGTAGGGAATAAGAAGAATTTTTATAAATATATCAAAAGAAGCATTAAGAAAAAAGTATGTTAGGTAGTAAATGAGAGGAATGAAATCTATCATGACTTTAAAACAGCTAAGATACTGAGTTCCTTTTACAAATCCATCTCCATATCTCCAAAAACAGAATACAGAGAAGACGCTTGAACAATTAATTAGGAAGGAACATTCTGTAAAATTAATTTTAATAAAAAGGAAGGGAATACTTGGAAAATTCGGACATATACAAATCAGCCGATTCAAGTGTACCCGTGACAAGGACAAATGAAAAGGAACCTCAGAAGTGCAGAAAAACAAATGTAGTACCAAATGCTCAAACAAGGAAAGAAAAGTGATCGTGGCATTAAGAAGTCTACAAGTCTCTTGTAAATATGGAACAAATATAAAAGAGAAAAAAAGTCAGCCACGTGGGGGATAATGGAACCAAGAACAATAAGCTGCATGGCTTCATAAAGAATAAATCTTGCCAAACAAAATTTTCTATTTAATAGAAGTACAAAAATAATGGGTGAAAAGAATGCAGTAGAAGTCTTACATTTGAATTTTGGCTACATTTTGATACATCATCTCATGATATCATATTTGAAAGGTTAAGTCAAGTTTACATGACTGTGTTCTGTCTAAATTGTCTAAAAGCTGGTAAAAAGTCCAGTAATAATGGATATAGTTAGGTTGGTGGAGGTGTCCAGTTGGGTAAATATAGTCATCAATGTTAGTGTTAATCTTAATTAACGATCTGAAAGAAGAGTAAACTGTATGTTAATGAAATTTGTAGATGATACTAAGTTGGCAGGAGATACAATCACTAAATCAAAAGAAAGACAGAAATGAATCTGGAGAGATTAAGAACATGGGCAGAAAATAAAATGAGAAACTACTTGAAAAAATTTATGTAATACATCTTTGAGTGGAGGAATAACATAAACTGATATGTATAGTCAATACCACGGGTAAAATCTTGGCTCCACTGAAGTCAATGCAAATTTAGCTATTAACTTAATGGGGCCAGGATTACACTCAATATATTTAGTTAGAAAAAGAAACCTGGGAAGCAGGTAATATTGAGAGAGTCCCTAGCACATAAACTGGCCATGACTTTGCAATGTTACTCAAAATACCTACACACACAAAAAACTAATGCAATGACCTTTGGGCTGTATATGCAAAGGTCTCACAGAGATGCAGAAAACGGAAGTAATAAACTCTCTTACACTCTCTGGTACAGCCAGACCTGGAATATTTCATGAATCCTGGGCACTGCAATACCAGGAGAATACTAATAATTGTGCAGAGAACATCAATGAGAGTGATTTGGGAGTTGGAATACTTGACTTAAAGGAACACTTTAGAGGGCTCACTATGTATGCTGTTGTTCTGGAAAGCAGTGACTAAAAAGGGGACTGTAATGGGGTCTACAAACCCCATACTGAGCTTAGGTAGGAGGGAGACAGGATTTTTCTCCTGCCTACAGGCAAGCAGCTTGACCCACACACATCTGCCAGAGCTGCCAATCATGGAGGCAGGCACTCACAGCTGCACCCAATAGAAGAAACAAGGCCTACTATAAAGTAAAGAGTGCAGGGAAGGATGGGAAGGCAGAAAGGCCTGGGACCACAAAGGAGGAACACACTTGCTCCAGGCTGCCTCTCTGAGCACAGCTAAGAGACTGAGGCACACTTCTAAACTCAATCAAAATTCAAAGAACCACCCTGACCAGGGGCAAATTAAGGAGATCCTGTGATGGCAGTAGTGACTTTCCAAAGGCCCACACCAAGAGTCAGTGACAGAGAGACTTGGTAACAGTTTACAAATATTTAAAGGACCTATTCTGTCAAGATACAGGGGAATTATTTATGGGTATATCATTAGAAGCACTGAGATGAAGAAAAGAAAGGATATCTTTAGACTGATCATCACAAAGGCTTCCTGACAGTGTAATCTATTAGACTGTGGAATAATCTTCCAAGAGAAAGCTATGAAAGTTTCACCTCTTGTGACATTTTAAACTAAACTGGACAAAGCAGTAGAAAAATCTACAAAAGGGAAACATACTGTAGTGGGAGGGACATGGGTTTAATGATCTATCATGTCTTTTCCATATTTATCTTTCCTGATTCTATCAACATCAGGAAGAAGCACAGTGAGAGGAAGTGAATAGAAGAGCCATGTGGTATATGATGGAGCCATGAGAAAGAGGGTGGAGTCAGACAACCAGGAAACAGTAAGAAGGGCATAAAAGAGGGAAAAAGAGAAAAGAAAGTCAGCTAAATAACTGCCCAAAAAAAAAAATCTATCTGAAGGACTGTTTTATATCTGATCACCATCTATCGTATACCACAACGTTGTCATTCATTACACAACTGAATTATATGGTTCTTGGTGCTTAAAATTTACAAGCATTTTATGTACAAACAACCATGTTTTTTAAATGTTTGAGTTTCTCTCTAAGAATTTATGATGCCCTCAGCCGTTTGTCTGAATCTGAGTGTTCAAAGTTTGGAGACAGAAAGATGAGTAAACCATCATCAGTGTCATGGAGAAATGTACTTCTCTAATGTGCAGAAGTAAACAGTCAGTGTTTCTAATTTATAGTACAACATCCGAGTTTTGTAAATAAGTCCTCAAAGAAACAAATATAGGAGGTTTGATCTGCTGCATTTTTCATAGTTTAAATTTGTCCAATATTTTATTTTATGTACATCAGATTAAAATAGTTTACATATAAATTGATTGTCACCATTTCAGTCATTGGAGATTGTGAAACAATGAATTTTAATGGGAACTGATGCAGCTAAAAGTCTTAAAGAATTTGAGTAAGTTGCCCTTCTGCAGAACATAAAGGGAGTGCCTACAAGAGGAAGCCCCTTCTTCTGCACATTTAGGAGCTCCCCAGCTGTAGGGTCTTAAAGTAGATTGGAGTGGAGCTCTCTCCTGTGCTCCTCAAAAAGTCCACAAAAAACCATCTGTCTCCTGTACATCTAAGAAGCTCCTTACGCATTCCATAGTTGGGGAGGGCACTGGAGTAGTAGAATGTAAATACTTCACACCCCACATGTTGTCCCCTCAATGCAGACTCCTGCAGTGCCCAGGATCAGAAGCAAGGATTCCTATCACCCTTACAAGTTGTTCCATGGTTGAGTCAACAGTCCTGCTGACCTTGCAAGGAGTGCAAGAGAAATGTAATTTATATCATGATGGCCAGTGTGCCCCTTGCCTAAAACAATTTTAAGATATTTCTTAACTTACCTGCCGATGCATGCCTAGCCAGCCTTTCCCAACATAATTCTTTTAGATCTACTAAAATATGCAGGAGGAAAGTCCCTTGGCAGTTGTCCACAGGTGCTGAGGGAATGATTGTTCCTCTAAGCATATTACTAACTCTGAAAGAGCCCTTCCTCAGATACTTCACACTGGCCTATGTGCACAAGAGCCCAACCTCATGTGTCCTTAGCACCTCATTAAAATGTATTTGACTTTCACTATCTAGCTACATTCACTGTGCAGTCATGCACAGCACATCTTTCCTTAGAGGAGCACTTTACAAGCTTATCTAAAATATATACACTGCATGATTTGTACACTGGCTCCTAACCCAGTCAAATCAAATTCTTCCAAGGCCATGCACTGATATTCAATATATGTCAAAGTGAAACCCAAGTTTAGATCCAGATCCAGATCTGACTTTTTTCCAAAGATCAAGGGTGATTCAGATCTGAGCTTCTTATGTGGTCTGTTTTTTACATTGTATGGGTTACATTACTTTGCTTAACACCTACAGCGTGAAGTATTAACATTTTAATACTATACATCAGCAAATTATTCCACATTTACCATACAAATGCAGTTGCAAAACATTATTTTTAACATATTTACCTAAATTGGGTTGTGGCCAGGATAACAAAGTTTATTAACGGATGCCCAAGCCTGCTAATCGTGTGCCATGGGTTAATCCTACAATTGATCAGGACATTGGTTTTATCTCTCAACCAACAGAAGGCACATAATCTAAGATTAAACTAAAGGCATAAATCTTCAGGGCATTTATTTGAAATAGGGGCTGCATTTAAAAAAAAACTTTAAAGCTAAGGTGAAGGGGCTGGGAAACCACTGCCAAAGGAAATGCATTTAGGAAATTAGTAGATCACTTTACTGTAAATATGGTGTGCTTTTTCAATGTCAATGAAAACTGCATACACAAATCAAGGGTTATGTAATGCATGAAAGGAGGATCAAATCTGCAATTGTAAAATCTAAAAATTAGAAAAACATTTTATATTTATATAAATACATAAAACAGCAGCATCACTAGTGTCTAAAGTCTTGAGCTTTTCCATTTACGTTATTACACAGATATAGAAATTTCACAACCAAGAAGAGTTTAAGGTACACTTTCATAAATGGTTTATGTAAATGTCTTATCCTTGACCTGATATTCAAGAATTTTGAAATTTTGAACAAATGATATATTGATTTTGATAACAAATCATTTTGATTGCCATAATCAAAGCTGACACATTTGCAAAGACATAAGTAAGTATTGTAAATTACAAAAAAAAAAAAAAAAAAAACACAACAACTTACATCTTCGGCTTTTCTTCATTTCTTATGCACCTAAAACTCACTTTAAAATCAAGATGAGTTTTGAATACACAAGGAAAGCAGGGACTTTAGGATTCAGATCTTTTAGGACCCAGATACAAACCATGTTGATACAGATCTTGCAAAAGTGGAACGCTTTGGAAGGTCAAAAGTCACCAAACCTTTTATGGCTCACCTCTACTAAAAATCAAAATACTTCGGAAGGACACTGGAAGAAGATCTGATCTCTGCAGAGACATAAAAGGGCTATTCTGAAGTCATCATCCGATCATTCCTATCCTTTCCATTGCATCTACCCAGCGTACTTGCACCAGTAGAAACAACTGCCTGCTGTACAGCCCTGAACTGCACTTCAAGCTGCCAAGATTCTTCCATACATTCACAGAGACAATGAAATAACTAACATAAATTGACAAAAAAAAAAAAAACAACCCTCTTTTCTCAGATCCTCATGGAAGCAAATTAGCTGTCACTAGCTATGCTGCTTCCAGTAGCTACCCAGCTGAAGTCAGTACTACAGAATATATTCCAAACTGCCCAATCAATCACAATGATTACTTCTATGGTAGCAGAAATACCAATAAGCCCAGTTCAGCAAGGAATTTAAGCACCGGACCAACTTTTAGCATATGAATAGTCCCTTTTACTTCAGTGGGACTAATGTGCTAGTCGGGTGCTTAAAGTTAGGTCATGCTTAAGTTCCTTGCTGGATCAGGGCCTGGCTTGCAAGAACTATAAGTACAAACAACATTTCACAGGAGGACCTGCTTATTTGAGCCAAGGGGTACTCTTGCATAGACGGGGCCAACATTCACATTCTAACTTCTGGTCCCAAAGTTGGATATAAACACAAATAAAAATAAAATTCCTCAAGGGTGATCTCATACCTGCTGGCTCTATCCATCTCTTGACCAAAAACTTACAGCACCAAGCTGTAGCTGAAGTCTACCTCACTAGCTGCTTAGGAATTATATACAGATCTACCAGATGATGAAGAAGCTCAAGAGTTGGATCCAAGGAGAAAACCAAGGGGTGGGTGGACTGACACACCCCATAATGCGTGAGGCCTACACACACACAAAGGTTGGTGTCAAAATTTGGTGATGTGAGATGAGTGTCCAGATATACATAGAACCAGCGATGACAGACCATCTCCCTCATAAGGCATGAGACACCTGTGACAGGAGCTGTAAATCCATAAACAGGTTGACATTTTCCAGCCCTGGTCAATTAGATGTAGATGTATGTGGCTCATCAGACAAGGCTTTATGCAGAGTACTAACAAATTTGAAGATACTGTCTTTCTACTTACTTAATATTTTATTTAATTCGTATTGAATGGAAAAAATTCTGGGGGGAACCTTACAATATTTAAGGGCAAAAAACTTTTCTGACATTCATATTCTGACCCATATATAAAGTGTAGCTCCAGCACTGCAGAAAAGAAAGGGTCAGGTCTGTGACTGAGTGTATTGTGAAAATTCTATTGCCAACGTGCCCAATACTTGCAGAGTTGTGTCTGTACTTGTACATAATCCAGAAGCATATTGCTCTATTCTTATCATCATTGGGGCCAAGTTGTTTCTCTCCAAAGTGTAAAATTAAGAGTAGAAAGCTAACGTAGTACTGGAAAGAAGAAAAAATACTAAGCAGTAGTACAGGTACAAAAATGCAAATGCATGGAGAGGCAAAAAGGTGATACAATATCTCTGCAGACAGAGATAAGAGAAATAGGTAAAGGGAGGTAAAATAGTAGGAAGAAAAATCTATGAAAAGTACAAGAGGAAAGTTAAAAAGAAACTATGGAATTTAAGGAAAGATATTGCCATTTAAACCAACAGAATTAGAGATGATACAAAGGGATTGTGGGAGAGTGTTGTGCTATTTAGGATATCACTGACAAGTTAAAAAATCAGGTGTGACTCCATTGAACTTGTTGGTATTGTAGGGCAAATAAGATGAAAACCAGGCCCACACTCAATAACATGTACAGTGCTTACTTTTGGTATCACTCAGTACTATTGACACATTTTGATGACTGTAGCTTCAAGGTATATACAGATAAAAAAAAGAAATAAATCACATTGCTTGAGTTTAGATTTATTGGCTTCTAAGGTACTATGAAATTCTCTGAGTCACCATGGAAATAACAGATTGCTAGGCCTCCCTCACCGCTGGAATTAGAGATAGAT
This sequence comes from Emydura macquarii macquarii, assembly GCF_026122565.2. NCBI lineage: Eukaryota > Metazoa > Chordata > Testudines > Chelidae > Emydura > Emydura macquarii. Next base: position 15,701,024 of record NW_027131527.1, on the reverse strand, counting down.
TTGACTAAAATAATGAGCATTGTTTCTGGCTGCCACCAAGATTGACAGATTATTTGTTGGGTTGTTTAACTGAAGAAAAAAAAAGTACAGTGGAATATAGTGCTTATAACCAGTTGCTGTATTATAGGTACTGTGAGAGAATTAAAGAAAGGCATTGTTCACTTATGTGTCCCATTATGCTAATTATAAAACACAGTAAAAATTAGATTGCTAGTACTTATACTCCCTGATGTGAGGTATGGGAAGAAGTTGATGTTTCACTTAGGGAAAAAAGATAACTACTAGGTTTTAAAGTAGCATACAGATTTTTTTTCTCTTTTTTATTTTCCCTCATGTTAAAATGTTATAAAAGTATAAATTAACGATGCCTACATAAACTGGGGTTCCCAATTTCTATGCATACTATGCGGTCATGCTATTGCTACTAATTGATTCAGATTACTGATTTATTGTATTATGCTTTTAAATATGTTATTGACATTTTAAGAGTTTAATCGATTTTTAATAGAGAGAAATCTGATAGATTGTACATGAGGATAGTGAAATGTTTTGAATCTCTGCCGAGCTGGGCATGAAGCAACACTGAATCAGAGTGAGCTTGTTAATCAAGAAGCTGAGGCAACAGAACAAAATGATTCGCGTTCCAGTCCTGTAATGGCACCTCATGGATGGATTCCTGCACTCACGTGAAACTCATTCCAGGCTTTATTTTGCATAGACGTTTAAAAACTAGCACAGAAATTTCCAATACTGTTAAATTTCTGAAGACTTATGAATAAGAGCATTATTTAAATTTGAACAGAAATCGTCCATGGAAATTTAAAAGTTATTTATTTGGTTATATTTGATGTAAATAAAATGCTGAGATAATTCAGCTAAGGTTAGCATCCTGCAAAAACTTAAGCATGTGCTTAGCTTGACTCATTATGAGTAGTTCCATTGACTTCAATAGGGCTTCTTAAGGCACAGTGTTTAACTTTATGCATAAGTATTTACAGGATTGAGTCCCAGATTTGGTTTATTAGGCCAATTTTTTCCTTACTACATGGTTGAGCACAGATTTGAAGGAAATATATAAATTATATAAATCTATATAAATTAGAGTAAGGGGGGGGAGAAATGTTTTTTATGTTTCATAAAAATACTTATGAGACCAGAAGCAGAAATACCATGAGAGAAAAGGAAGGGGAGTTGTCCTCATAATATTCCAAATTGATCAAATTTAAGAAATCCCAGAAATCTTCTGAGAATGCCCATGTTCATGATATAGGTATTTCTAACCCACTCTCCTTATTAAATTTGTTGCAGAAAGTTTTGGATAACATTGAACATCTTCATGGTAAATAAGAGGTTCAGGTAACTTTCCATGAAAGATTTTTGATTAATTTGAAGAAAAAATCAGAAATAAAAAACAATTTTTCATCCTTAAATGATATTGTTGACATTTTTATCTCAATAGAACACATTCAGGATAGAGTATCAAGTCCTAACTAAGGTCCCTATCCTACGTATATCTACGTATATAACTTTAGTACTATGCATACAGCCCGTTTAAATCAATTACTCACAATAGTAAAGTTAGTCATATGCATAAGTATTTGCAAGAACAGGGCCTAAGACTCCTAACTTGCCTGAGCCACAAAAGTAACATTTTGGGGCTGTCCTTGTTCTGCATATGAAATCACGAGGGCTATCAGCTCTTTCCATTAGGCTTGAGAGATATGTAACTGCCTGTAATATCTCACCAAAATTCCTAAGGCAGTTGACATGCTAACTTTGCTACCTCAGCATGTGGCACTAATGCTACATACCAGCTGAGTATGTGCATTTCTTGAAAAGTAGTCATGTTCATGCGGGCTTTGTTTTTACTAGGGTAATGAAGAATAAGAGGTGAGTGATTTAAGCATTGATGCTCTGAATTATTTTTGAGAGCTCTTTTATGTATTCTTATGCAGGTTTGCTTATGCAATCAGTCTGAGCACTAGAACTGGCCTCTTTTAGAGTTGGTCAGGAGACGACACTCCTATTCATCTCAGAGGTACTGTATTTGTCAAAGCTGTTTCCTTTATGCTATGTGAGAGCAATCCGTGCCTATGACTGAGGATTGGAAGACATCCATCTTGTTCTGTTTCACTTACAGACTAAGAGGATGGTTTTAGGTTGTTGCTCAGGTTGTGAAGAGCATTTTGATCATTTTACAGCAGTTAAAACTGGTAATTGCTCCAGACCCATTCTTTTCCATTTCATTTCACATAGTGCTGGATGAAGTGACCTGTCTGTCTCTGCCCTCCAGTTACCATCTGAGAACATCTATCACAGCAGAACTTTCCATCTGCTGCATCTTTACTGGGCTAGGTCAGTTTTCTTTTTTCAATTCATACTGAAGGTTCATCTACTCTATTACTTTCATGGGCCTAAATCTGGTAGAAATGACTTTTTGGCTGCAACATAGAAATGTTTCGCCAAATGCTTACATGCTCTAGATAGACATTTGTACTTGTTGCACACCAGTCATGGTATTGGGGCAAACATTTTTACCCCTCAATACATACCTGCCCTGACATTTGCTGTCCTAATACCTGTTAAATTGGAGCATTCATCCCCTGTGCAGAATTACCACCTTGTAGCTGTTTGGTGGCTTTGGTGAAGTAGGCTGATGGTTTCAGTCTATCATAGTAACCAGATGTCCACAATACAAAAGCCAATATCACGACAATGGCTGCCTGTTTGATAGTGACAGCAGATAAGATAAGGTCTAAATGAGTAAGAAGACTGAATTATCTTCTCATTCCTTCCCTCTCTGGGACAGCGTTGAAATATTTTGGCAGAATGGTATAGGAAATCTAGCACTTCTGATGTCCTTTTTGTATCTGGTTTATAATAAAATGAATAATACCTAGTTCCTTTATAGCACATTGCATCTTTAGATCTCAAAGCACTTTACAAAGGAAGGCAATATCATTATCCCCATTTTACATATGGGGAAAGTAGGCACAGTATACGAGGTTGTCAATCTGGCATCTTTTAGGAGCACTCAAATGTTACTACTTAAAATAAGCAGATGAAATTACTTTACTTAAAACTTAGCAACAAATTATTTAAATATAGGCCATATTTTGAATACAACTATAGAGAAGCAGCTCATAATGCATAGACACATACAGTTAAATACTAGTCTGACCGTTTCCATACCAAGCTAAATTTTAGAAGACTGCATTAAAATGCACCTGACCCATTAAAAAAAAAAAAAGAAGGGACTTTTTCTTTTTTGTATTTTTTTTAAATTATTATTTATTAGTCAGTCCTGTGGGGCATCACAAAAATCTGGGTTTTTTTCATACAGCAGTCTTGAAAAAAGTGAATAAGCCCTGAGACCTCTTCAGGATCATCAGATATTTCCATTCACTTGCCAAGCCTGAGGCGAGAGCTGAGATACATCCAGGTTAGCCCATCTCTATTGTGTTCCCAAAGGCACCAATTAAAGGGCACATATTTTTAGACTATCAAACAGCCCTGTACAGTCTGTTTCAGATTCTCTTTTGCAAAAAGGCATACATCTTTTTCCCCCACATTCAATAAAGTGTTTCGAACAACAAGATTAATCCTTGACAAAATAACTGTTTAACACTGTTCCATGTTGTTTCATATACTAGCCAAAGAGAAAGGTGTAATATTTCACTTCGCTGGACACCAAATGCAACACTAGAAATAAAAATCATAACTCTAAGTAATGGTTTGATAATGTGACACCACCCAAGAAATTAGATAAATGCAGACATCCTCAATTCACTGAAGGAGGGAAAGTTGGGTATTTTGTTGTTGCTTTTTCTTTTGTTTTTTAAAAGGTAATGTATAAGATGTATTTAAAACATATTGGGCCAAATTAGTCCCTGGTATAACTCCACTGCAATCCACAAAGTTATACCAGAGATACACTGTAATCAAGCATTTTATGAAAAATAAAATATTAATTTCCCCCCGAGGCTGACTTCAGATTGAAGTTGCAACGTACTGAAAGTACCAAATGTCAGCATCATCAATTACTAATGATTGCTTGTTCTAAGACCATCACCATTCATCTTCAATATATAGGGCTGGAATTTCATCTCAGTTACACCTGTGTAAAGGACCAACTCCATAAAAGTCAATGCAATTTATTAGTTATTCCAAATTTACACACGTGTAATGGAGATCATAAACTGGCTTGTTATATAATATACAAACGTACACACAAATCTGCACACGAATAGAGTATATAGTTAGAACAAATGTACCGACTCATACCTTTCTCCCCCACTATCACTTTCATGCGTAAGCAATATTGCTACAGTTATTTTGCTGTAAAGCCGATAGGATCATATCCCTCCACCAGACATGTGAATGATCTTTTTAAGATCGCCTGGTCATGATGCCTAAGGATAGGTATCTTCTCCAATTTCTTCCCAGATTATCAGTATTCCTTAGAGTTCATACATGTTGTTCCTCTTTTGTTTAGTCTATTTTTAGCATGACCTGACAGAGCTCTAACCTTCTCCCTAACATGGGAGTTCTGTACTGATTACTTGGTTAACAATTAGCTACAGACCGAGAGGAGCAGCATGTTTAATTTTAGTCCCTCCATCCCATCTCTGCTGCAGTACTCATATGGATAATTTCAGGTAGCATTTTTGGGGGAAATTTTATTAATTACGGTAAATTTGTCAAGAAGTAATCTGCTGCAAAGTGAATTTCATGAGACCACCTGGAAATGAAAATTTTGCAAAGATTAATGTTGGAAGTTTCACTTTTGATGAGAAATGCTTTGCACAGTTCTTTTGCTAATGAGGCAGTCATTAATCACTTGCTTCTCTTTTCTATTCAGAAAAGTTGTATTTGTCTATTAGACAGCCATTTTACTTGTCACGAACCATGCTCTTCTTTTGTTGCATAACTTTCTGAAAATAATTTGGCTAGACTCTAGCATCTACCAAATGAGTTGCATTTGAACATATCCTTTAAAGAGTTGTCACTTTTCAAGTGGCTTTGTAAAGGCCTCTTTTTTTCCTCCACTGAGCATTAGCACTTTATTTCTACCATATTTCTGTTATTCTTATTTCCCATTTTACCTTTTGTCAGTTTTCTTTAATTAGTAGCATCTGCTACACATTTTGACCATACCCTTAGAGCAGTGTTTCTCAAACTGGGGGTCCTGACTCAAAAGATTATTGGGGGGGGCGAGAACAGCAGCTGCTGGCTGGGTGCTCAGCTCTGAAGGCAGCACCATCAACAGCAGTGCAGAAGTAAAAATCGTATGGTATGTGGGGGAGGGACATCACTTTTTAGAGGTGGGTTGTCACAGCCTGAAATATTTTCAAAGGGGGTCCCAGCAAAAAAAGTTTGAGACCCCCTGACTTAGAGTGACAATGACAACACTATTAAAATTCTAGTGCACTAGTTAGACTGAAATGCTCAAACAAGAAAGAAAGAGAATGTATGTTGATTTAATTATTTCTTGAAATGAGCCATAATGAGGATTAATAAAAATTATTTGCTTTATTTTCAAATGGAAATTATAAGAGAAAGACTGAATTGATTCAGAAACAGAGGATATAGTAGCTCTACCCTTTGGGCCAAATCCTGTAGGATTTACATAAGCAAAATTCCCAGTGAGTTTTGAAATTTAGTCCTATGTATTTTTAAGAAGTTTGGGACCAAATATTACTGCAATTTTTTAATTTCTATATTAGACATTATTTTTAAAAAGACTGATATATGTGCCATCCAGACGTGTTAAGAAATACTTATGACTCCCATATGTAAGGACGTGTGCATGTAACAGGCCTCGGGACACACAAGCACATCTCAGTGTGCCTGTTATGCCTTTTGGTAGTTTAAAACAGGGAGCTCTGGTTACAGGGCACATGGATTAGCATGCAGGTGACCAAGAGGCAGCCAGATACAAGATTTCTTTCCTCTTAGGCAGGCACCACAGGAGAGGGCCTGAGACAGGGAAGTCCTATTAAGGGTCTCTCCACAGTGGACAGAAGAGGTTACCTAGGCGAAAGTAAGTGTCCTTGTTACCAAGTGTTTTGTATTATATTAAATAATATAAGGTACGAAAAAACTTAATAAGCCTGCCCTGAGGAAAGAGATGGGGAATGAGTTTCAGCATTGGTCTTGGCTGTACTTCCCCAGATTGGTGAGTCTGGGCTTAAAGAAAATCCCTTTGCCTGTTTCAATGCATTTCTCTAATACATTGTGGCAACGATATGTAACTAATACATTTTTGAAAAATAAAGTTCTCTGTGTCCAGCTCCTGACTTTTCTCACAGGAGAGGATAGAACCCTCTGCAGACCCACACAACACACTTAGAAGCTAGGTTAATAAATAAATACTCAAAGGAAATTGAGAGGAATTTAAACAATAAATATGCTTAGACCAGCGATTCCCAAATGGTGGCCAATGGAGCACTTGCTGACTGTCCACAAGAAGCTCTCTGGTCACTTGATGCTAGCTCATCTCATTTACACCTGCCTTATTACTTTGAAGAGAGCTCAAAATTTATTACTTTTCTAGTATTATTTTTTCACATAGAAAATACCTGTAGTTGCCACCGAGATGTTATTCTATTGTGGAGCATCACTCTTCACGTTCACAAGGAAATCGCTATCAAGATGAAATCCATAATATGAAAAAACCTGAGAATCTCTGATTTAGACAATACAATTTAGCTAATCTAGCCTACTGAGTTGTTTAAAATACCTGTTGCTTCTGTCTAAGCCTGTGTTCATCATGGTAGATAAGCACTAAATCTAGGGTTAATCACAACCAGCTAACATGTTTTCATGTCTTTATGCACACTAATGGCAAAATAGTGTTCCACATCATGTTAATTCAAACACTTTAGTTAACATATTTGGTAACAAGATGCATTTCATTAAGTAGACAAGACACAAGTGGAAAGGACATTAATTATGCTGGCTGAACCTCTACACACGACATATACTTTGTCATTTAGCTGCTGCTTGTGTTTATATGTTGTTTCTTTGCCTATCAAAAATTAATTGAAAAATAACTTTTTAAATAACATTCTTAACGTTATGACAAAAAGCTCCTGGACCACTGGGGAATGATGAGTTATTCCCTACCACACCATAGTGAAAAGCTTCATTTTCCCACAGGGGGAATAAGAAGCCAAAGGGGTAAGATTGCACAGCACAAAGTTGTTTACTTCATTTGTCTCGTTTACACATGCATAAGTCCCATAGAAACCAACAAGAAACTGAGCAAAGATTGTCCAAAGGGTTGGTTTTTTTCTTCCCACTAAAGACAAGCTCATGGAACAAATTTTCTGCTCACTATGGTCAAAATCTCATAATCTATAATGCCATTAAAGTCATAAGAGTCACATCAGCATCAACAGGCGGTAACAGTAGTCAGTTAGGTCGAAAATACTGTTCCTTCGATTAATTTAGTGTCAATCACTTTTTCTCCTTTTCAGTCGATATTATTTAATCCAAAACTCACAATTAGTACAACTAGCTTTAGAAAATCTTTTATATTTTCTTATTGCAATAAGCAAGTAAGTTAGTACAAAGTTGTACTGTTCTCTGCAATGACCACATATATATGCTATAAAGAGCTTATCTGAATACTGTAGAATAAAGTAAAACTTGGCTCATCTCAGTAGCTTTAACCTTGAATACCAAAGTTGTCTATTGATAAAACTATCTTCAAAAGAATGTTTTATTGCAGCAGGAGACATTATTATTATACAATATCCTGATCACTGTTATAAATGGTGAATGTCTCATTATTTCTGAAGTGCATTTTATGTAGCTTATGAGTGGACTGAAAATGAAGACATCGATGATGATGATGATGATAGTTTAGAAAATGTGGTAAAAATACCCTCTGTATTCACTTTAAATGTGTCATTTGGATATAGCCATTTTATGAAGTTGCAGAAGAATAGCCAGTGTAGGATGGCAAAATTAGTGAAATATTGTGTCACCCTAAAATATCACAGTCACCACATCAATTTAAAAATGAATTACCCTCATTTGACTTCATGTTACCTTCTTATAATTAAGAATGATGGAAGCATCAGCAATAAATTTTCTCTAGCATCTACAGCCTCTATAGTCTAATGTTTTGCCTTTTCTAACATAAAGTCTTTAGTGGTCTGCAGTTGACTTTCTATTTCAGTTTATGAAGTAGGTGGATTTCATATATGAACATGATATAAATTAATATGTTTAATTCCCAGCCACCTAATGATGAGGAGCAGCAGTCAGAGAGGAGGAAACCTCCCCCACCACTCAAGAAGAAGCAGTGTTCATCACTGCAGCCACAAGAGTTGGGATGCCCCAGCTGTGCTTCACTTGTAGAATGACAGAGTCAGCCTTTGGGACCCCTTATTTTCCTTCTCAGGCACCTGAAGAAGGGTAGAACCAGAAGTCAATGGCCCAGCTTTTCCACGGTGTCTCCGGCTGCCTGTGGCTAACACAGTGGTTTGACTGATCAGGTTTCCCAGTGCACTTACCCCGGTTTAGGACGCGGTAATCCTGAAAATCCTGAAGGATTGGATGGTTGTAGCAACAGCTGGGCACAGGAGGGCAGTCTCCCTCCCTCTCCTCTCTTGTTCTGTGTGGAAAAGCAGCTGCTACAGCTCTTCCCTTTGTGGAGCAAATGGCCTTATGCAGACAAGGCATGATAATGTTGCATTGACATCACATTGTTACCTGATAACCTAATTTAGGGACCTAGGCAGACGTCTATTGTGTGTATTGTCTATCCCAGCCTTGTTAGCTCACTTTAGTAAGACTGGAGGTTTGTTCTAAAAAACAAAAGTAATCCCAGGTATCAACAAGAAATATATCCACCAACAATAAGTGACCGGAGAGAGGTGGCAATTGCGAAGTGTGTTTATTTCAAGATAAAGAAATTACAAGCTTCTTGTGAGGTGCTCATGCTTAGAAATTGTCATTTCCTTTAACAGATGTGCTAATAACCATTTCTGCATGGCTCCAGCATGTATATCATTTTCTGTTATTAAAGAAGAAGCAACAGCAACTTCATTTGTGATTGTCAGAGCCAGAGAATCATCTCTTTAAACACTCTTTTCAATTTAATTTTTTCTTGTTGTTACTCAACAGAAATAGACCCGACCCAAAATTCTAAATCAAATAATCCCAAACTATGTTTTGTGATTCAAACTTTGTGGCAGGATTCTATCCCTATGATGGCCTAAATCATAAGCCCAGATCTTAGAGGAAAATTAGGTCTGCTTTATGGTTCTAACACCCAAGAGTGTTTTGTTTTGAAACCACCGCAATCTAGCATCCCTGTTATGGTAATCTCAAAATAGCTCTTTATTGAAAGTTTCCTAACACTGAATTGGAATTAGAATTTTGATGGCTATGAGCAGCAAATCATGGAGAAAGAGGAATTCTGTATGTTAATATTAGGCGTTGAACTCAGCTGAAAAACACAAAATATCCAAAATTATGATAGCTTTAGAGAAAAACAAAAGTATTAAATTACAGAGCATATAGAAGTTAGAGAGTTGTATTTAGAAGTGTTTAGTTAGATAATTTACATTAGAGCAGAGATTACTATTGTTGACCAGTATGGTGATCAAATGACCTCTTTTTAATTCCTTTCAAAAACCATAAAAAGTGTCATGGTTAAATGCACCGAAGCAGGTGGTATTACTAGTGCATTAAACCAGATATTTCCATCCAAATTATTTTAATTTCTCTGTGACAAATCACTGGAGAATCAAGGAAATTATTGAATTGTTATACAAGAAGACACCCGCAGTTACCATGTGTTGTTAGAACTCAGAATATAGCCCTGGCTTTTGGTCTGAAGTTTTGTTTTATTTAAAGTTCAGTCCCTAAAGACTCTTTGAAAAGCTGGAAATATCAAACACTGCAAAAGTGGCTGATGTAGTATATACAAGCCATATGGCTAGCCAATTACCAACATGCACACGGTCTCTGATCATGAATTTTGAGTTAAAGGTTTCCATGAAGGAATGGTGCAGTATATCCTGGTTATGAAAGTTCAGATAATCATGTTCTGAACATGGTGTGAATGCACATAAAAGGCAAAACACAAATATTGCAGTGAAATACCTGCTGCAAGCAAGACAGACAAAATACATCCGCTGCCTTAAAGTTACGTCGTCATAGTGTCATTTATAAAATGGACATTTAAAATATCACACCTAACACATGAAGTGTTAAAACTATAGTTTAAGTAAAATCTGTTTTTAATATAGTTATTCATGTCTCTTTACATTTCCAGACATGCTAGTTCAGTGCAACATCATACAGCATGTTTATAGAACTGGGCCTTGTGCCATATCTGGTCTGAAAACCAGTAATTCATCATCATTATTTTCTGTTGGCTCTCTGAGAGGCAAACAATCCTAAAGGGCAATACAAATGGATGTATTCAGTATGAAACAATGTTGTGAACATTTCCTTTGGAAAAAAATTGTCACTTTGAATCCATCTTAAAAAAAACAGGAAATAAAACCATTCCAACTATAACCATACATTATACAGCTGTATTAACACTATATAGTTCAGGTCTCCATATTTATATACTCCTGGTATTGATTCTGCATTGGTCTGGCTAGCACAGGAGGAGGGATCATTAAGGGTTTGCACACTATTACGTATTCTCAAAAGAACATCACAGGTGCAGGAATCTAGGTCTGCATTCCACACAGATTATCTCATTATTCATGTGCAGCCTCGCTACCACCTAACAGATTCCAAGTTTACAACAAGGTGCATAATGGAGAAAGAGAGATATGAGCTGTGAGAAAGGAGTGGATGTGGCCATAGGTGGAGCTCCTTATTGTCATCTAGGACCCCAAATACATGTATAAAGCAAGAGTACCTACACTATGGATCAATACCTGAGGAAGACAGGGGTAAGCAGTATGAGCTGTAGAATTTGCTATTTGCTCAAGTAAATATTTTCCCCATATTTTGCATATACATCACCATACAATTTTGTGCAGCACCTGGCCCTGTTTAACTCTCCTCTCCTCCCCACCCCAAGAATTACTGGGTTAAATTCTGGTAGCACTTAATCATTACAACCCCAGTAACTTCAAAGGGCTTTTCCAATGGGCTATTTATTTGGCCTGAAAAACATGAAGTCATTTTTCTCATCTCAGTGCTATATAATAAGAGCAAGTAGTAATCCCAAATTTATTTTTGAACTATAGATGGATTTTGGTAGAATATTCAAAAGAAATAATTTGTTGTGTCTTTCCCCAATACCTGTAACTAGTAAATAGGCACAAATTTCTTTTCATGGAAGTGCATGCTTGCTCTACTCTATTATAGGAAACAGATGACAATGTTAGGCCTACCATTTCTTTTCACAGGATTTAGGATTGATATGTAGTGATGCTTGTGTAGAAAATGAAATCACTGGCCCCTGCTGCTGTTACTGATATAACTCAACATTGTTGTTTAATAAAAGTAGGGACAGAGCTATCTCCTTAGCAAGGATGAGAAAATCTCAGCAGCCTCTTAGACGTGATGATGCTGGAACATTTTTCTATTTAACACAGTGTTTGCTGATACTAACAAACCTCCATCTACTAAATATAATAGAAATGATTGTACTTTGCACTTTTTGACTCCCATGTTACAGAAAAGTCAAAAACTGGGATTTTGCTTTAAGTCATAATATGAAACATCACTGTCAGAAATGTAAAATCAAATCCACCTAATGTATTTCTTGGGCAGAATTGTCTAATACAATCCAGCGAATACTGGCTAACTGCAGCCGGTAATGCCACACTTAGAAAAATGTTCTCTCTGCCAATATAGTCCAATGGTAAATATATCTGATATCAACTTACTGCTCAATTATTCTTACTGCAAGGGTTTGATTATCATCAATATCTGGTATGAAATTACTACACTAAAATGTCAAAAGGATGTAATAAGAATGGCCTCTATATTTCCCTTCCCGGAGGCAATCCATGCAGCAAAGGAATCAGTGACCATCACCCATGCATCAGGCACAAGTGACATCCTGTCACAACAAAGGAGAATTGCTCTCCAGTATATCTGTCATGCTCCCTCTTACTGATCTTCCGTGCAGGAGCCATTTGCAGTGGATGCTGGCTAGCCAGAGCACGTAGCTTGCAACCTTAAAGGCTCCCCAAACTCTTTTATTATTTTAATTGCATCATTTTACAATCCGAGAACAGTTAGAATCCTTCAACTTAGAAAATGGATTCAAAGAAATCAGGATGTAAAGTTAATGAGTGAAGCATGACACCAAATGAGTAGCATATGAAGGGACACAAATGCTATTTACCTCCATTATTTCTAATTAATCTAAATTTCAGAAGGAAGAAAAGCAACAATGAAACAGTGTTATCATAGGGAATCTAATTTAAGCTTGCCTCTGATGAAGTGGGGTGCAGCCCACGAAAGCTTATGCCTGCAGAAATTTGTTAGTCTTTGAGGTGCTATAGGACTCTCGTTTTTAATTTAAGTAATACCTGTCATTGTTCATCTCCTAACATCTGTCAAAAAAGGAGGGGAAGTTCATAAACATGCCCAAACATGCTCAAGAGAACGTGTGGTAAGGAAATCTGGGGAAGAAAAAAAATGGGAGATAAATGGCTGGTGTATTAGAATCACTGTCTCAGTTAATAGTTCTCATGCTACAACTCATTCTCAAAACTGACCATATGCAGGCCCCAAGTGTTGTAGAATTTTTCATCTGAAACAGCTAAAGGTAGGTCAGGTCTTGCAGTCTCAGAGCGCTGCCACTGTGAGGATGCTATAGAAGAAAGGCAGAGATCAGTTCCCAATGAGACAGAGTATTCTGAATGAAGAGTTCTTGAGTTGTAAGTGTCCTTTCCAACAGGTAAACAGCAGAGCTGAACTCTGAGCACAATACAAATTAAGAGATGATAAAGCAGTGTACGGAGTTAAAAAACATTTAGATTATAAAGGCAAATCCAAAGAGCTGAACAACAATACTAAGGTTTACCACATTTCAAATAGCACATCTGCATGACTAATGGATGCTTCACAGATTCATAGAGCGGAAGGCCAAAAGGGCTCCTAAAATCATTTAGTCTGACCGCCTGTATATCACAGCCCCGTAAATTTCACCTCATTGCCTTTGTATCGAGTCCAATAACTTGTGTCTGGCTAAAGCACAATTTCCAGAAAGGCATCCAGTCTTGATTTGAGGACATCAAGAAAAGGAGAGACCACCACTTTTCTGGTTAGTTTGTTCCAGTGGTTAACCATCCTCACTGTTAAACATTTGTGACTAATTTCTAATTTGAATTTGTCTGGCTTCCGCTTCTAGTTATGCTTTTCTTGTCTAGATTAAAGAGCCTGTTAGTAATCAAGTCACCTCTCAATTATCTGTCTGATAAACTACACAGATTGAGCTCTTTAACTCTTCTGCTGTAAGACATTTTCTCCAGCCCTTGAATCATTTTTGAGTATTCAGCTGAATTTTTCCAGCACAGCTTTTAAAATGTGGACATCAGACCTGTACCCAGTACACCAGTATCCATCTCCTCCATGCCACACAGCGAAGTAAAATCCCGTCTTTATGGCTACTCACTACTTCCCTATTATATACCCAAGAATCCCATTAGACAAAGGACAAAGCAGCAGAAGTACATGGGTTGGGGCTGTCAGTAATCCCAAATAATCTCCTTCTCCGCTTCCCAACCCCATTGCCTCTCCCCCACACCCTACACAGCCCATTATCCCTACCAAATTGCTGCAGGCACCCCCTGCTTCTGCCTACACATTTTCAGGCAGTGTCAGGACATGAGCGATCTTGCCTTGTGGCTGCAGCAGGAGTCAGTAGCCAAGAATACGAGCCCAGGGTCAGAGCCAGCGTCAGAAGACAGGAATTGGAGCTGACGATCAGAGCCAGGTTACTTGGAGAGAGGCAAGACAGGACCAGGGCTGGGATGAAGCAGGCACAGAAGCTACCACACCCATGGGTGGGAGTTTTGAGCAGCCAGCACCCTGCTGCTGTTGGCAGCATTAAGAGCATGTCCACTGATCCCCTCAGGCAATCGAGTGGTTTGGCCAATCAAGCAGCCCAGGTGTGCTCGTTAGACTGGGGGTTAATCTAGGAGGTAAATCTTACTCCTGACAGGCAGCAGCTTCATATGCTGCTTTCTCCCCTGGGGTGTACAACTTGTCCTACATAAGCAATGAAGTCTGCCACTCTGTAGTTCAATGTTACTTTTAAATAAATGTGATGAAGTTTTTCTACTGCCCTGCAGTGTTCATAAGGGTTTTTTGGGTGAGCCCAAGAGCAACGCCCTAAAACATGCACAGTCCTAGCCACTCTGCCTGGGCGCACACCTGCCTGCTACCACTTCAGTTTCAGCTTTGCTCCTGCTGTCCCTGGGAAACGCCCTAGAGCAGGGGCCCAGCAGAGCCAGGCATGGAAGTGAAACAAGTGACAATTAAGAAACCAGGGAAACTGACACTACAGAAAGTACCATCACATGCACAAAAGTAAAAAAACTGGAACATCAGAGACATAAAAACGTTCGCTTAGAATACCTCTCCACCTCAATTAGATACCTGCGGCAGGCCCGTACCAGCTGATGCTGGGTACCAGGGCTCAGGCTGTTCAGTTGTGGTTGAAGATATTCAGGCTTGGGGTAGAGCTCGAACTCTGGCACTCTGTGGGGCAAGGATTCCGAGATCGGGCTCTGGCTACAACCACCATTAAACAGCTCGTTGGCCAAGCCCCACAAGCACGAGTCAGCTGGCACAGACCCACCTGCAGGTTTTGAATTGCAGTGGAGACGTACCCTAAACTTTCTGTTCTACTAATCTGGGGGGAGGGAGGTATCTGAAATAGCAGTAAGTCCAAGATTTTCAGATGCAAATGTGATTTTCAAAATGATCTTTAAGCATCTCTCTCTTTTTCCAGAGGGGCCGGGCCACCTGGGGGGGGCTGAGTGTCCTTGTCTCCCATGGACTTCCAAGAGAGGACGGTACTCCTCTCCCCACTGGAGATGCCCAGCATCTTTCAGGATGAGGCCTTGAGTGTGACTGTTTTTATAGATAGTGTGCATGAAATCCTGTCCCCATTCAAGTCCATCGTAAAACTCCCATTTAGACCTGGCTGGAAAAGCTTTAACTGAACAGGTTTCCACTGGAAATGCAGCTCCATTGAAATTGAAACACTTCAGAAATCATGTTGATTTCACCAAAATTGCATTTCAGAGAAAAAGGGAGGGGGAAGTCCCATCAATGTCAAAGTGTCTCATTTTGACATTTTTGGAATAAAATGTTTCCTTTTGAAACAACCTTTAGATTTTTTTAAAATTATATGGGATAATAGAAAATAGTTAAAACTGAAGCAAAACTTTTGGAATTTTCATGTTTCATTTCCCATCAGAATGAAAATAAATTTCAAAAATCTCAAAATCCTCCACCAAACAGAATTTCCTTTCTCCACCTACCTCTACTCCCATTGACTTCAGTGGGACCAGGATTTCACCCCATATTTTTATATGATTGGGTGCTTTCTTCTAATTACATGTGAAGTATTTTTAATTGGATCACCACTGTCTAAAAAGCACCATAAACGTGGTTGGAATTTTATAGAAACTGACCAGTGCACGCCCCAGAAATGTACAGTGTAATGAATACATCCAGTAACTTGTCTGATATTTTTATTCCTGAATGTATTTTAGGCAAAGAATGCCTGGCTGTTGATCCATCTAAATGATTCATATTGAATATAATCATGTGTTAAATTCATTGCAATAAAAATGTGAAACAGGTTGGCCAAAATATACTGTACTTGTAATTTCGTACTGCTCCTTACCTTACTTTAAATTTACAAGGATAACAAATGTTTAAAAACAACCACCTCTTTTGTCTCTAGTGTTAAACAGTGTCGTATTAACTATAACCTTGTTGCATTTTTTTCTTAGAAATCTCACTCATGTACACTTGATTTATAGTATAAAACTAAACAACAGAAATAAATGGCATTTTTCAAAGTTGGAAGCGAGCACAGAAGAGGACATTATCTGCCATCAATGAATGTTATTAAACTTATTATCTAACATTGGATTTGGAGACAGTCACAATGCTTTTAAAGATAAAAATTGTCAGACATTTCTTTTCCTTCTATAATTTCAAGATTCATTTTTAGAAGTACTGAAGCAGACTATGTGATTTCACTTGAATAACTTCAAGAACATAATGAAAAATAATCTGAGCTGCATAAACTAGAAGGGCTATCTGTTGTGTTCATGCTGTTGACTTCAAACTTCCATCTAAAAAGCTGAGAGTGACAGAGATAACTGGCAACTAATATTGTGATGAGGAGGAACCTAAAGTGATTGTTTGTGGAAAACTGGCACTCTCTGAACCAGTTAGAACAGATTCAGGCTGCAATCTTGCAAACTCATATTCAAGTATTAAATTTTAAATAGGTGGTTGTCCCCATTAATTTCTGCAGGACTATTCATGAACATAAAGTGAAACACCTGCAGATATGTCTGCAGGATCGGGGCCTAAGAATCACTTTGAACTTTCACTCAGAACTCACACTATATCTTTCAGAGGTGGGGGGAAAAGGGTGGTTGGGGGAAATTACACACTAATTCTGCACTTCCTGGTTCCATAAGAACTTGAATACTGTATAGTCCCAGTCTGACAGAGGATTATCACTAGATTTCTACCTTTATTTGGGGACCCCAGGGGTTCAAATAGGCTTCTGAACATTTTGGCAGTTCATCAGAACCAAACCAAAATGCCAAACCATTTGATGTTCACCTCTCAAGTTATTTAAATTCAGCACCAAAGTGGACATAAGAACAAAGGATATAAACTGGCCATCAGGAAGTTTAGAGTTGAAATTAGACCAAGGTTTCTAACCATCAGGGGAGTGAAGTTCTGGAACAGCCTTCCAAGGGGAGCAGTGGGGGGCAAGAAATCTAGCTGGCTTCAAGACTGAGCTAGATAAGTTTATGGAGGGGATGGTATGATGGGACAGCCTAGTTTGGCAATTGACTGATATTTGACTACTGGTGGTAGATATGCCAATGACCTGTGATGAGATGATTGATTGGGTGGATTCTGAGTTACTTCAGAGAATTCTTTCTGGGTGTCTGGCTGGTGAGTCTTGTCCACATGCTCAGGGTTTAGCTGATCGCCATGTTTGGGGTCAGGAAGGAATTTTCCCCCAGGGCAGATTGGCAAAGGCTCTGGGGGTTTTTCACCTTCCTCTGCAGCATGGGGCACGGGTCACTTGCTGGTGGATTCTCTGTACCTTGAAGTCTTTAAATCATTATTTGAGGACTTCAATAACTCAGTCTTAGGTTAGAGGTTTATTACAGGAGTGGGTGGGTGAAGTTCTGTGGCCTGCATTGTGCAGGAGGACAGACTAGATGATCATAATGGTCCCTTCTGACCTTGTAGTCTATGAGTCCATGAGTCTCATAACTAAACATCTGTTAGCAGATTTGGTCTGCGAGCAAAACTGCTTGAAGTAATATTACTTTGAGAGACCTTTCATTTTGAGAGCCATTGTTTATGTTGCTATTTAATTAATTGTTAATTATGAAGTAGCAACAATATGAAAGAGCTGGTCCTTGACTGATGAGAAATTCCCTTCTCTGAGGCACCTAGAACATAAAGAGACTACCTTAGGCCTTGTCTACACTAGAAAGTTTTGTTGACAAAAGTTTTGCTGCATACAGCCACTGCTGTAATTAAATCGCTGTTGCGTGTCTTCACTGTCTCCTTCTGTCAGTGGAGTGCATTCACTCTATCAGCTCGTTGGTTCGACAAAGTGAGCGGTGCACTATAGGTAGCTATCCCACTGTGCAACTGCACGCAGGGTGCTTTAGGAAGGGTTTGCAATGCCTCACAGGATAGGCACAGCATCACATGATGTTTTCTGAATCCCATCATTCCATGGGCATCCTACTAGTTTGAAAGCCTCTTTTAAACTGTCCAATCAGCCAAACTGACACTGCTGAACACAAACACAAGAAGCTCACAGAAGTGGGGAGAGAGTGAGTGAGTGAGACACACACTCAGAGAGAGACAGACAGACAGCACGTGTTAGGGGACAGTGAGTGTCTGCACTTGTCCTGTCTCTAAGTTCAGAGAACAGCAGCTCTCACGATGTCATGCTGGGATGATCAGGAGGCTATTTTTAGTGATATACCCTAAGGATAGTGTCTACCCATGTGCTTTTTTGCAAAAATTTTGCCAAAAAAAGCTCTACGCCTCTCGTCTAGGTGGTTTTATTTTGTCAATAAAACAGGCAGTTTTGTTGACAAAAGGGTCATTGCAGTGTGTATACACCAGGATTCTTTTGTCGACAAAAGTCACCTTTTGTCGACAAAACTTTTTAGTGTAGACCAGACCTTTGAGGGAGGAATTGCTTTTAAATAATTTGCATGCACAAATCAAGTAATTGTGCACCAACCTATTTGCACATGGAAGTATCCAATTTGTCAATTGGAATGCCCATTAGTGCACATGCAGGATATCATAGTATAGACTCATGCAAGCAGCTGAAACTTTGATCCAAATGCCTGTGTCACTACTGTTCTTTAAGATAAATTTTTAATTCCAAAATTCACTTTCCTCTGCATATCTTTGAGGTATAGCAATGATCTAAGAATACTCCTCTTGTTACCACTTTCTGTTCTGAATTAAATATTTTAAACTGGTTTCTAACAGTAGCCCCTGATGCACTTAAGCATGAAGCATTTCATATTAAACTTTAACTACAGGCCCAATCAGCATATTATAGAATTATGTTGGAGTTCTATTTTACATAGTTAACAATAGTTTTATCATTTGGTTTCATGCTATCAATGTCCATTCTACTGAAACAAAATGGGCTTCATTGTGAATTTAATACACACAAATTGCTAACACAGTGATTTCTATATTAATGCCTCCCTATTATATTTATCACCATCCCTGGTACCATTTACATGTTTATTTCTTTTTATACAGGCTATCATCATAGTTACAAAGGTCAGTCTTTTGTCTGATAATAGATTCATTCATAAATCTTAATGCCAGAAGGGACCATTAGGATCATCTAGTCTGACTCCTGTATAACATGAGCCACAGAACTTCCCCAAAATAATGCCCAGAGCAGAACAATCTTGATTCAAAAACTGTCAGTGTGGGAGAATCCACCATGACTCTTGGTAAATTGTTCCAATGGTTAATTACTCTCACCTTTAAAAATGTGCATCTTATTTTGAACCTGAATTTGTCTTGCTTCAGCTTCCAACTATTGGATTCTGTTATACCTTTCTCTATGGCCAAGTCTACACTTACCTGAAAATGTGTGCAGAGTAGCTTGCGTAACTCCCACCGACTTCATAACTCCTCTTCTACGCAGCGTCTTCACTGCGCTGCGCCAACGGGAAATGCGTTCCCATCAACGCAGTCCTATGCCACTTGAGGGAGTGGTTTTCTTGCGTCGACTTCCAGATCGATCTGACGGCGGCAAATTTGCCACCGTCAGTGAACACATACCCATAGTCTTTGTTGAGCTAAATAGACAGAGCTCTTTGAGTCTATCACTATAATGTATTTTTCTAACCCTTTAATCATTCGCATGGCTCTTCTCTGACCCCTCCACTTTGTCAACAACCTTCTTGAACTGTGGGCACCAGAACTGGACACAGCATTTCTGCGCCAGTCACACAGGTGCCAAATACAGAGGTAAAATAAACTTCTCTATTCCTATTCAAGATTTCCCTGTTTATGCATTCTAGGATTGCATTAGTTCTTTTGGCTACTGGGAGCTGATTGTTCACCTCCACTCCCAAATCTTTTTCAGAGTCATTGCTTCCCAGGATAGAGTCCCCAATCCTATAAGTATGGCCTACATTCTTTATTCCTTGATGTATACGTATAGCCATATTAAAATGCATCTTGTTTGTTTGCACCCATTTTACGAAGCAATGCAAATTGCTCTGCATCAATATCCTGTCCTCTTCATTATTTATCACTCACCCAATTTTAGTGTCATCCGCAAACTTTATCAGTGATGATTTTATGTTTCCTTGGAGGTTATTAATAAAAATTTTAAATACCATCAGACCAAGAACCCATCACTGCAGGATCCCACTGGAAACAGCTCCACTAGATGATGATTCCCCATTTACAGTTACAATTTGACACCTATCAGTTAACCAGTTGTTATTCCACTTGATGTGTGTCATGGTCATTGAATTTTTTTCTAGTTTTCAAAGCAAAATGTCATGTGGTACCAAGTCAAATGTCTCACAGGAGTCTAAGTATTTTATGTTGAAACCATTACATTTATTAACCAAACTTATAATCTTATTAAAAATGGGTATCGAGTTAGTTTGAAAGGATCATTATCTTTCAGATACTCCATTTGATCTTTCTATAACTCTCTTTAACAATCAGAGAGAGACTGATACAGATGAGCTCCTTATCTAGCAACTCTCCCATCAGTTTTGAGTTTTCTCCTTCGTTGCAGAAGGGTGGTCTGCACTCCCAGGCTCCTCATTCTGTGTGTTTACCCTGTGGGAGGTTGAAGGGCCTTGAAAGGAGGAAGACAGAGCACATTATCATCTGAGCAGGATGAATAATTACAACTCCCACTCTGTGAAAGGGACTGCTTTAATTCAAGGTCAAAAGATGAGGCTTTTTATAAATGGGCTGTATCCTATTTCACCAAAACAAAACAAAAACCCACAAGATACACTTCAGACATCCTTGGAGCAGACCCGAAAACCATCACACATCATGGTAAGACACTCATACAAAATTCAGTTGAAATTAGTTCTGTATCCTCTTGACCATCTCTAGGGCTTCAGGTGAGGAGCACTAACTAGTGGGCTAGTTGCCAGCAATTATTTTTCGATCCTGTCTGGCAGGGCAAGCTCTGGAAATGATTGATATTCTGGAGGTCCCTGAGTGGAAGCATAAACTCCTGTTCCAGGCCAGCAGAAGACAGCCATCTGTGTATGCTAAAGAATATTTAGGAGTCTAGTGACCACCCAGCATATCTCAGAATGGAGGAAGCTCATGAGTTACAGAGGTGATCCTAACAAAAATGCCTTGTCCTGGAATCTAACAGACTATCTGGAGTTCCTAATTCATGAGAAGTTCACTTTCATCACCAGCCAGCAATGGGTGAAAATTTGTGATAAAATCAACAAGAGCAATATCTAGCATGAGGATGCAATACAAAGCAACCTGCAGCCATGTACATGCCCAACTTGCTGCCAAACATTGGGAGTCCTAGCAGAGACAGACAGCCACTGTCCGCTGCAATTTGGATTCATGTATTATAGCCAGCAATGAGCCAAATCCACACTCTGGTTTTGTTTGCACTCATAACAGTAAGGATTTTGGGGACTCCGTTCACAAGCAGGCTGGGACAGTGCAGGTGTGCCCAGATGGGAGGAGTTCATAAGGCTATTAACTGTGGAGCCTCAACCCATATTTTTTTTTTATCAACCAGGGAGTAACTAGGAAACGTTTCATGATAAATGCTTGTTTAGCCTTTTCTCTTTTCACGGTGTCCATTTTGAATCCCAAGTAGTGTTGGCAGGAAGGTGGGAGGACAAGGGGAAATGGTACAGGTTCCAAATGGAACAGAAACATACCAAAAGCCCAGATTGCCTCAGTAACGTAATATGCCCATAATCCAGAAATCCTTCCCATTCATAAATTAACAAAAAACAACATCGTGGCAAAAACTTACTGGGCTCCAGCTAAGGCCTTCTGTGTGTTCTGATGCTAGTTCTGCAGGGAGCTATGTCCCCAGACCATCCCCAAATAGCTCCTCTGGGTACAGAAGCAAGATGTGCTGTAGTTGCTCTGGTGGCAAAGCCTCTTGAGTTACAGGGCCTTATCTCTGTGGGCTTCTCTCTGGCAGTGCCTGAGATTGCTGCATTTGAACCAAGAGGTCACTTCTGGTTCCTGGTAAATGGGTTGCAAGATTTGGGATTGAAGGGCTGGGAAACACAGCCCCAGGGGATTGTGGGATAGTGTTGGCAGACTCTCTAGACCCAATCTGATGACATGGACTTGAGTTTAAAGGGTTGGGTGTCCACATTTTTTATATCTGAGTCAGGAACCTAAATCTTAATTTGATATCCATAGAGCATACCTTATGAAAAGCAGATGGTCCCATGCAAACTAGCAGTAAGTGGCCTTTTTCTGTATCCTGCTCCCCATCTGTCTCTTTCCAATCTGCCCTGTTAAAATTAAATAGATAAAAGTTGTAGGGGTGTCTCATGTTCACAATAAATGAGCTCTGATGCCTTCACACTCCTCCCTTAATCACATGGTGTTAGGAGCTCAATGCTCAGTACAATAGGCTTTCTAGTTGAACTCCTATAGCACCCAAAACACTTCCAGTCAGCTCCTGTGGGACACAGACACGTTCTCCCACAACCCACTATGAAAAAAGCCCCAGAGTGGCTTCAGCTGGGATATGATATTATACACCCTGGGATATGATAGTATACACTCCCAGAAGCTGAAGTTCTGACTTGGGTCTGCATAGTGCAGCATGGATGCGAAAGCATAGCTGTAAAGCCCAGGTTTACATTGCAGTGTGGTAGCTCATGCTAGGACTTGGAAACTCCAAGTCTGCAGGAGCAGGTCACACAAAACTGGGTTTACTGTGCCGTGCAGACATACCCTTAGACTGTGGAAAGTGCTGGAAGTTACATTGCTTGAGACATTCAAAACTAGACTGGGCAGAGCATTAGAAACCAGCTGTGCAAAAGGGTTCTTCACAATGCTTCGCTAAAATAGTTACTAATAATCTTTGCGTAAATGTTTACCCTATTTGGAATCCAAAAGGGAGGTCTCTTCACTAGCCTTTTGCTTCAAAATAATTATTTTGTATTATGCTGATTTCTACCACCTCTGGACTGCAGGAGGTATTTGTCGTTTTTCACACAGAGAAAAGAACCCTGAAAAGACCATCTGTGAAACAATTACTAAAACAAGCAGTTAATGAATCATTAGCAGCTCAGATAATAGCATCAGTGATACTTTTTTCAATATTTATATAACAAAATTAATTTTACATTTAAGAGCAGAAGTAATGGAATAAATGACTATGCATTAATGTTATGAGATTTTAATGGCTGATACAAACTTATTAGAAAATTCTTGTTTTACCAAGGGCAGTCCAAAAACCAACAGGATATTGAATAAACCATTAAGAATAAACATGTTATCCAAAGTTTGGAACCTAGATTTTTTTTAATCTTTGAGCTGACATTTTTACTGAATTTCCTCAATAAATTAAATATTAGCAATAGATTTACTAATTCCCTTGCTATACAGACATACATATAGAAGGTAGGTCAGCTAATTAACACCAGAGTGTAAAGGAGGTCACATGGTAGCTGAGAAACCAATCATGGAAATAGCAGGTTCTTGATTCCATAGGACAAATAATACTTACTGTTGTGTACAGCAAATGGCTTCCTCTGGCAGCTCACATCAGCTCTTAACACGCCACATTATGCATCAACAATTTGGTTGCTAAAACACAAACAAAGCTAAGCTGGTTTTAAGTCATATATGTGATTAAATAAATGTGTCCTGCTTATGGATGTTTTCAGTAGCTGTAGGAAATTAAACAGCGGAGATATGAGGTTTACAAAGAAGCTACTCAGCAAGCTCAGGAACCACTTACCATAAAGCTTCTTACTACTGATACTGTTAATCTATAATATGCAAATTCATGGCATAGATCCACAATAAACAAATACCATTGTTAACAGCCTACAATGTGACAGTCCTAAAGAGCCATTATAATTTAACCCATGTATATATAGAAGGGAACAGAATTTAATTTTATTGGCTCTTCGATAACGAAAGTAATCAGTTCAATACTGGCATTGTAGTTATTGCACAAGTAAAGGGAACCATCATTAGGACCTCAATTCAGCAAACTGCTTAACCATTGTGCCTAAGTTTCCATTAGAGAGAGTTCAACAGACGAGACTTTGATTTAATGTCTCATCTGAAGGATGGCATTAGTGGTTAAAGTAAGTGTGAAAATGCACTCTACAACAGCTCTGCCTATTACCGTATATTATGTATATTTTATAAATACACACACATATATATAGTGTGTGTGCGTGTAAATTGACACAGAAAAAACTGAAGTTATTTCATGATTTATCTATGCAAGATAAAGAGGTCATAATACACCAAAGTTTGTACCCTGCCTCCTTTTTGGACAAGCATTAACAACTGAAGGGAATATTAAAAATAGTACACCAAGAATGACTAAGCACTTCCTCTGTAGTGGATCTGTTCAGAATATTGGTAACATGTCAGCCAGTGCCCTAACTGGTGGTCTGAAGGAACACAGACGCCATCACATGCAACAGCACTATACCCTCTCTTTTAAATACTAATGTAAAAATAAAGTGGTCTGATTCTCATTTACACTAGGATCTCTTTTGACTTCTCTGGTGGTGTAATGGGGTTGTAAAATAAACATACATTACATTTACATGAGACTGGTGTAAAAGAACATTAGTGTAAGTGAGAATAAGGTCCTTAATGTCTATACTTAAATCCAGATTTCAGTGTTAAAACTGATATTATTCCTTTTACCACCCTATACAGGTCTCCACAGCTGTGGTGATCTTCCCTACTATATGCACTTCAATCTTATGGCTGTTACAGAAGTGCCTAACAATGGACAAGTAGAAGTCCACTGGGGACTTTCCTGTTGCTGTTAATTTTATATGGAAGGCACTCTGCTATTGCCGCAAAGGGAAATTGTATAAAATTCAAGGCTAGTTAGAGAGATAGCTTCTGTCTTAACTCTGAATTTATTGCTGGGTTTAAACATCTAAGAACTATTCTCACTTAGTCTTTCTGATTTACAAGCTGTGTATCAGTTAAGAACAATAAACAAAATGTGCATATCTTTGCAGTCTCATTTGTATCACTAATGACCTTTAATTTTGTGCATATGAAATCAATGTAATTAAATAGGATCATCCAGCCATTTCTGATTTTCATTGCATATGACACATACTTTTTGAGGCTCCTGACTTATTGAAGTGAATAGTAATCAATGACCCTTCTCTTTGAACTTTCAGTATGTATTGCCAGTATTCTGAGTCATGGATAATTGCCTCTAAAGACAGTTACTCAATAGAGAAAAAGTTAGCTGGTTGTTGCATCTCTATTGGTAGGTCCTTCCCAATAGCCATCATTTTTTAAATTTGACCAGCCCACAGCCTCGCCCACACTTTGCTTCACTGAGATTGCTGCTTAACAGCTGAGATAATTTAAGGAACTGCCTCCATGTTTCTCTCTGATTCCCTCCCTTTATATTATTAATAGTGTTGGGCAAGTGTGGTTTGTATTATAGGGAACAATTCTACAATAGCAATCTGCTCCTTGCCATGGTGTAGTACATAAAATGCTTTTGGGTAAGTTTGTGAGCAGAAGCCTTCAAAGCTATTTGGATGCCAGTGTTTTCAATGCAGTCTGCATTGTTGTGGTCTGCTGTGTTCTGTACAATGTCTGTGTGAAGTCCGTCTTGCCAGGAGTGGACTCAAGATATTGCTGGCTATCTGAACAGGCACACAGACAGATCATGACTAGTGTTGGATCCATATGCACAGCAGAAATCAGGGATGCTTAGTGCACCCACATAATAGGTTTGCATGGTCCCATGTCTTAGGGGGAATGAAATGGTATTTGAGGCTGTGCTGTGTATAAGCATGGGGCAGCTGTGGGAAGATTTTTGTAAATGTGTTGGTATTGTGTATTATGAATTTACACTTTGTGACACACTGCACCCCAAAGCAGCACCTTGTAAACTCCATATTCATCACTTTCATTAAATAATATGGAGATGTCTTACACATTTTATCAATACTGTCCATGTACAGTAATTCTGCTTATGGATTACTGTGAAAACAGTTTGCAAATTTTTAATTTTGAAAGTCAGAGATTAATGAATGTCATCACATGCCCAAAGTTTGTTCCTTTTTTACTATTACAAATAATAAAACTTGCTACTGCAGCCTTGTGTGCAAATTCAACATATTAGTTTACATGGATATTTACATGCTGTAATAACCAGAAATGCAGATCAGCTGCCATCATAGCCTGCAGCGCAATAAACAAACTCTGCCAAAACACAGTCAAAGATCCATGTGCCCAAATGACACGTCCAACTATTCCTGGGCATTCCCTGTCCCTCTGATATTCTTGGTCTTTCTGGTATGTTTTGCACGTGCAGGCTGTGACGGGAGTGGGTGAATGCAGAGGATACCTTTATCTGTTTCACGTGCTAGTGTTCATTGCTGTGACATGGTCCAGCCACTGCCTGAATTCTCCAAAGTCTGCATACTCTGCATGAAGGCAGGAGCTGAAGGTGCCACTAGAACAAGCAGTCTGGTAGCCAGGAGTAATTACTTGAATAGCTCCTTCCTCTGTGCTCTGTCTTCCTCCCTCATCCTGCTGTCATGCTCCATTCATCTGTCTGCCAATTTCTCCTTGCACAGTGCAACCTCCATCATTCTTTCCCTGTGTGTATCCTGATTCTTCTGATACTCCATTTGATCACTCTGGAACTCACTCTGCCAATCAGTTTTATCCAGCAGCTCTCCCATCAGCTCATCTCTGACTCTTTCTCTTTCCTAGCAGGCTCCTTGTAACATGTTTGCACTCTGATTGATCAGGTCTCTTGTATCAGATAGGAGGGATATGTAAGGGTATTAATTGCGGAGTGTCGTCCTATATTACACCAACCAGGGAGTAACTAGGAAAAATTTCGTAAACTGCTTGTTTAATCTTTTTCCTCTTTTCGCAGTGTCCATTTTGAATCTCAAGTGGCATTGGCAGGAAGACGGGAGAACTAGGGGAATGGCACAGGTTCTGCCTTGAACAAAAACACACCAAAACCCCTGACTGCATTAGCAATTTAATAGGTCCATGTCCTGGTAATCCCTCCCAGCCATATATTAACAAAAAATGATACGGTGGCAGAAACCTACCAGAAACCTCTGGCTTTGGCTCCCATGCTTGTTCTGATGCCAGTTCTGCAGGAGACTGTTCCCCAAAGCCATCTCCAAATAGCTCCTCTGGGTACAGACTCAGGATGTGATGTAGCTGCTCTGGTGACATAGCCTTTTCAGTTACTGGCCTCATCCCCAGGGTCACTTCTTACCCTTCACAGCCCCAAGGGATTGTGGGACAGTATTGGCAAACTCTCCAGTTCCAAATCTGATGACCAGGACACAAGCAGCGTCCACACTGCAAAATGCCTTGGCTCTGGCCCATGTCATATTGGGTCTCAGACTTGGACCCACCCCCCACCTCCAGCACTGTCCATAGGCCTGAGTCCAGAGAGGCTCCTGGCTCAAGACAGACTACTTACTAAGTGGACAGAAGAGGGGCTTGCGCTTAAACAAGTAGAGCCCAGGCTTAGTGCGCTGTGTAGACCTCATCATTAGTAAATTTGTCATTAAGAGTAAAATTTTGTTACTTAAACATTATTCCATGACTTCTAGTTATAATCCATTTCTATCACTCAAAGCAATTCCTTGGTATGCACACACATCAGCTACTTCTAGCCCGTTATCTCCCACTTTAGTCTTGGTTTGGGCAAGATAATGTAATTTGCTCATGTGTGACTACTATCCTTGATTCACTGACACAACATACTTATTACTGGGCTTTCACAGTCATTCTCCACTTGCTTCTCCCAGTTACCAACACTTCCCCCTCTCCCATCACCACCAATATCCCCACTGCAGGTACTCACATCTTTCTAAATTCTTCCCAGGGGACCTGATCTTGCTCCAACTAAATTCCATGGTAAAAATTCCACTGACTTCAATCCCTGAATCCCTTGATATAACATTTAGCACTCATTCACCTCCCTGATCTTATTCTTTACTCACATGGCCAACCCCTTGGCCCGCTCACTTGAATTTCCTGTTTTCCACCATTGCTGATGGATTTCTTTGCTATGAGACACACACCCTTGAAACTAGCACAGAAAATAACATTGAAGAAAAATCTGATGTTTCAAACAAGAAACTAGACCTTAATTATTCATTAAAATTAGAAATCTCTTATCTATACTGCAGATGTAACATCAAAGTTACCCACTAAAATGGTTTCTTATTAGCATTTAAGTAAAATTTTTATCCTGTGTTATCACAGTCAGAGGCTGAAACCAAAGAAATTTAATAAGCACCTAGTCAAAGCAGGTCAGGCTTCTAACAGAGTCCTTAATTGGAAAGTAGTACATCTTAGAGATGAAAAGGCTATACACTGAGAGAGTAAGCTTTTTGCCACTTCTGTCTTGTCAGAGGTAAGCAGCATTAAACAATTTATCATTGAATTTCAACTTTGTTTCTAAACATATAAAGGTTTTTTTTAAAAATACTGATGCTTCCAAATCACCCTTCAACATTTTTCATGCAAGTTTAAAACCTATCCAAACATAAATAAATGGAGTAATCCAAACCATTTAAGCATGGCTGGTGTGGTCCTTTCAGTGGTAACAACAGTAAGTGCCAGTACGTGTACTGTAGTGAGTTGTTGGACACTGGTCATCTGCTTTATCCCTGGCTTTATAAAGTAGTCCATGTTTAAAGTTACTTCACGCTTCTGAGAACTCTATTTATGATATAGGGAGCCAAATTCTCCCCTGGCCTACTCCCAAGGCCCCTCAGAAACCGGAAGGACTTTCCCAACAACAGCCTAGAGCATCAGCAGCAGGGCAGGGAAAGACCCTCCCCAAAGGTCCCTCTACCACACACCCCTTCACAGTTCTGGATGCCAGCAGACGGCTTTTGCCTTTCCAACTTGGAACATCATTTGGTCTGTGAA
This sequence comes from Emydura macquarii macquarii, assembly GCF_026122565.2. Taxonomy (NCBI): domain Eukaryota; kingdom Metazoa; phylum Chordata; order Testudines; family Chelidae; genus Emydura; species Emydura macquarii. Next base: position 15,672,122 of record NW_027131527.1, on the reverse strand, counting down.
TTGACTACTGGCTCAGACTTCCACACCCAATTTTCTCAGAGTCCCTCCGCTACCAGCCTTTGTGTACTGCCACAAAACAAGCAATAATAGTTATGCCAACATCAAACAGGATGCAGAGATCACATCTATTAATCATATTTGTATTATCATAGTGCTTAGGAGCCTTAGTTTTGGACCAGGACCCAGAGCTAGTCAAAAAATAGGTCTCTTTCCAACAGCCATAGAACATTTAGACTTTTTGTCAAAAAATTGAAAACCTGACAAAACAATGTTGTTGTTTGTCTTTTGGGGGCGGGGGAGGGGGGGCGGGAATTAGTTTTGGCAACCAAATACCAATGTATTTTCAGCTGAAATCCAAAAGATTTTCAGTCTTAAGACAAAAAAAAAAAAAAAAAACCATTGTAATTTTGAAAAAAGCAGGCACTTCCTGCAAAAATGTTTATTTCTTTGAAATCCCAATTTTCTGTTGAAAAGAAAATTGGGATTTCAAAGAAATAAACATTTTCAAAGAAAAAAGTTCAGCCAACCCCAGCATCAGAAAGTCCATCAAGGGGGAGTTCACAGGGGCACATGATACCACAAGCTCCGCACACCAGGGGAAGCACAAAAGGTCAGCAGCGCTGGCGGGGGGAGGGGCGGAGCCACGATGCTGAGGATGTGCTGATTCAGTGCATCCTTTAAAGTGTCCTCCTCTAACGTAACACCCAAACGCCCCCAACTGACATTTCCATTGCCTCCTCTCCGCAAAGAGACTTCACCAGATGGGGTGAACATGGCCCGGTACCTATAAGAAAACCTTGAAAAGATAAAAATGTATTCCAAGGGTTATTGATAATTAAAGGCTAAACCCTGCTCCCTTTCCTTTTTAATAGGATTTTTGCTTAAGGCATGCGAGATTGGGCTCAAAAAGGTTCCTTTTTAAAGAACCGCAAATTGCTGATGACTATCAAAGCTTCCTTCCTCACAGGCTCCTTCTCCATATAGCAAAGTCTTGGATTCTTAAGGCCAGATTGTCTCCATCCACTCGAGGGGTGTGTAAGGGGAGAGGGTTGAAACCTTCACCCTACCCTCTCAAACAGGAATATTTACAGTCCCTGTGCTTCCAGCACCAATGTTCTGGGGTTTGTTTTTTTCGACTCTACCACCTCACTATACTAACCTCACATATAGTAACCTTTTCATTCTTATCTTTTAAACCACATCCATCCCTAATTTGCCACTGTCAATATCATTAATAGCAAATTTGCTAGTGTATTCTCTTTAGGTCACCTTGCAAGAAAGATACATAGGAAATTAACTGGATTCAGTTCATGGGCTAAATCCCATTTCAGTATTATCTGAGCTTTACATACCTGACATTTCTCACCTCATTTGGAATATGCACAAACTTTGCAGCAGGTTTTCCTGGAACTGGCTTGCTGAGTTATATCCATTGTATTTAGCCTGAGTTTATTTACTTGTCTAGATCTGAAAGCGTGCAATGTCTATTAGTTTGCTCTTTGCCAGTGTAGTGTAATTCCATCAACTAATCTGCCTTTTGTCTGCTTTTTGGCAATGCTTCAGTTTTTAATCCTTTTTTAGGTCACATCAAGTATCGTAAAAGTTAGTATGGGGTCTACGCAAGCATAACAGTTCAAATTGAACCTGTTGTGACACAGCTTCTGAGCCAAGTTCATTTTTCTTTTGTATTTAACTCTGTTTTTTCTATTTTTATCAGATGGTAGTTTCCAAGGCATTGCCTTTGAAACCCAGATTAGCTATTCATTAAGACTTGGACTTTGTCATGTTAAGTGCCAAGGAGTCCTTTTTACTTCATATTCATAAGTGGAAAGAATTAATAGGCTGTATCTCCATGCATTTCAACAGCTCATGACACCACCTAATCATTACAGTCAGAGATAATGGATGTGCTACAAGAAATGAAGAGTATTGGACCTTAATATACTGAACTAGAGAACAGTGCACAGGTAACAGGCACTTAAAAACTGAGACACACAGGATATTTTCAAGTATATTATTTTTAAGAAAGAAAGAAAGGAGAAATAAATTGGTGATATGGAATGCAAGCTGTATCTCAGAAATTATAGCTTCATGGACAGCCATGGTGTGGCAGGATATAGACAAAGAGGCTGGATTTATAGATACTGGAGGTTCTCAGGCCCAAGAACTTTCTAGTGGTGGTTATACTGAGCTTAGTGCAATGCCTCCCAATGAAAAAAATAACATTAATTTGCTAGAAACATATGGATAATGCGCTAATCTGCCAGACCCAAGTGTCTGACAAAATGCAGAAAAAAGAAAAAAAAATGCAGGAAGCTTAAAGTTATCTAGTTAATTTCTCTATAATGTTTTCCATAAATTACTTTCCCGATTCTGTCTTTCTGGTGTTAATGACTATAAAAGTGAGGGAAATTCCACTGGACTTCTGAGGGACAGATGGGAACTTTGAGTCTGAAGTGAGGGATGATCCTCTACAATGAGCAAGAGCAGAGAGATTGGCATGTAAGACGGTCTTAGAGATTCTGGAGTCACATCTCAGGAGCAACATTGCATTTGCCTTGACACCACATCATCATACACATTCTGGGGCTGCCAGTTTTCTGCTTTCCTCTGTCATCATTCCAGCTCTTTCTTTCTGTTTATGTCCCCATCTGGGGAGATTTCCCAGAAGAAGCAGTCTCACACAACTAATGTGACAAAAACACACTTTATCCATGTAACTCTTCCTGCATTCTTACAAGAAGTTACCTCTAACCTAGAAGTGGACCCAAAGGCCATATAGCCAGTACTGCCAATGTTTCATTAATATACATTCATATTGCAACAACATACCCAACTGATTCAGGAAAGTACTTAATTACTTCAATGGAATTTTAGCACATGCTTGAAGTTAGCATCCCTGAATCAGGATGCTTTCCTGAATCAGAGCTCACTTTTCCACTTTATAGGAAGCAGGCACATATATCTTTGCCAGAGGCTTTTACAATCCCAGCATCTTTCCCTGCGTTCATTCTTTCTTTGAGCCTCAACTTTGTGACTGAATAGCTGCCACTATCTTGTGTTTTAATGTGCACCAGCTGAACATTTTTATCCCAAAACTCATTACCTTACTTATGTCAAAGTTGAAAACCATAAGCCATGTCTACTGATTTATCTACTATTTGCTGCTTTCCCCACATCCTCTCAAGTTCGATTCTCTTTAGAGTGCTGCCTTGAATTCTAGAACTTAAGCTTCTATTTTGGTTAATATTAGAAGTGGCTAAGGTCTTGTCTACACTAGAAATGATTGCCTGCTAGCATAGTTATATTGGCAAACCTTCCTGGTGGAGACACCTCTTATACTGGCAAAAAAGTTCTTATAAGAAGCCCGTACAGCCTATATCAGTTCCCCAAACAAAATAAATTAAACCAGCAAGAGCATTTTTTTCAGTATAACTATGTCTACTCTAGGGCTTTTGCCAGCACAGCTATGACAACGGAAAGTGTGATTTTTTCTTCTAACAAAAACATAGTTATGCCAACAAAACTACAACACTGCATACAACAAAATTTAAGCATAGACCATGCCCTACTCCTTGTAGGAGTGATGATACATTCTTTTAGTCAACAGATAGACAACCACTGAGGTGTGAACTTCCTCTATCAAGTTTAATTTGGTGTTAACTGAAGAGATGGTCTTGATCCTTTAAATTTTAACACTGTTAAACAGTCCGAATCAAATGGGTTTAGATTGTGAGGACCCAGACAAAAGGAGAGAGAAAAAGTAGCCAAGGGACAAATCAACAAACAAGTTATTTCTAATTTTTTAATCTGGATTTAATGGGGATGTTATTTATGTTGATGGATGGTTTAGTCACAGTTTAATCATTTTAAGCCAATTTAATATTTGCAGGGAATGGAATTATTGCAAACATACCCCACTTTAATTGAATGTTCACTCCTTTGTCCACAGTTTAAAATTGCCCAACACCAGACTTGTTCTGATAGGATAGACTATTAATCTCCTTGGTTTTTCATGGTCTTTCCCTGGAAAAATAATTTCCATTTCTGACATCCAAGCTCTCCTTTTTTTCAGGAATACAAAGAAAAAGAGCTTGTTTAAGTTTTCATTTATATCCTATCCCCATCATATTAAATTGCTTCTACTATTCTTTAGTGATGCAATGGCTTCTCTCATCAATTTCTTCCCCTTATGTATTTTAAATAATTCCTTAATGTTTTATTCACATCCTGGGAAATCATACTCTTACTGACAACCTTCTTTATTAATCAGGGTTTTGGGGGGTTAGCGTTGGGCTTTAAAAAAAAAAATCTTTACATCTTTGCTTTATAATTCTCTTTATGAAAAATCCTCCTGTCTCTTAATTCCAAAAATAGAGAGGCCTACAGCAGTGGGGGAAAAGTCTTTTCTAAAGTTACCAGAGTGACAGACTGCTTCACAAATCAATGACTCTGCAGAGAACAGGAACACTAGGCTAGTTACAGGTGCCTAGTGCAGTGTGTTAGGTTTTCCCCCTCCTAATCAGCTGCTGCACCATTCACTTTGCTGAAACATTTTGTATATAGAACCCATGTTTGAGGGTGGTAGTGAAATATATCATTAATGATGTACGGAGTCAGGTAAGTATTTGGGAAAAGTCACAGACCATTTGTTTGTTTGAGAAATCCAGTACACAATAGCAATATTGCCAACTTCAAGTATTCAAAAATCATGAGTCAGGCCCCAAAAATCATTGGATTGAAATAAATATCATGGCATATTAAAAATAGCAAATCTGTAGCTCTTTTTATTTGCCTTCCAGTTTGAGCCTGTAGTTTTCACACTTCCAAGACTTTCTCTACAGCCCCAAGTGATAAGAACTTTTTAAAATAGAAATTCTCATGTAGTCACAAGACTCCAGAAGCTGTGGCTTTAAAAGAAAACACCAAGTATCATGAGATGTGTAATAGAATTACAGGGGTTGGCAACACTGCGGGAGGAGAGGATACAAGTAGCCCCCATAAGCGGTAAAGGTTAAGGCCTAAAAAACTCCAAAATACAAGATCTGTTTTTCACCTTTATATTATTATTTGTACCAGAGGATCAGGGTCTCATTGTACAGATACACATATAAAGGAAACCCAGTCCCTGTCCCAAAAAATGTATAATCTAAACTAAAACAATATAATAAGAGAGTAACAATAGGAGAGAAGAGGGGTCAGGAAGACAAGATGAACAAGTAGTAAGCCCTCATGGTTACATAAACTACCTATACTCACAGCTTGATGGTTCTGTATTATTTGAAAATAATGTGTGTCCCCCAACTGCTGTTCTGCCTTGTATGAAATGACAAGGGCTTTTGCAATGTGGACAAAAAGAAAACAGCCATAATTTTAGAAATGTTGAAGAAGCAGAGCAGGATTTGGAGGCAAATGTTAGTCAAGAGAAGAAAACAAAAATGACCCGCAGATTACAGGACTGAGTGACAGGGAGCATGGTGGAATTGTTATCAGACAGAGAATGGAAGGACTTGGAATGGAAGTTAAGGGAATTTAGTTTTATCCATATTCAGTTTAAGCTGACAGACACATCTAAGAGGAGACGTCAGAGATACAGACTGAGATGCAAGATCCGGGGAGGGAGAAAAGTGAGGAATAAAAGAGGTAGATTTGCATGTCATCATTGTAAAGATGGTAGCTGAAGCTGTATGGTAAAAATGAGTATCCCTCTAAATGAGGAGGAGGAGACCAAGGACAGCACCCCAAGCAGACAGTTCCCCTAAGTAGACAGCTAAAATGAACAGAGGTAGAGGATAAGAAGAACCATCTCTCTCACGTACACTCACAGTACATTTCATTTTGCATGCTATACAGTGGAATTCTTACACTCACATTAGTACCAAGACAGGCTTTACAATAGGCACCTATACTACAGAACTGGGGCATTCTATGATGTTTAAAAGAATCTCAAAGTAGCAACCTAGCATTGAGGCAGGATGGCCCAGTAGTTAATACATTAACCTAGAACTTTGGAGACCCAGGTTCAAGTCCTGGTTCTGCCACAGACTCCATGGGTAACTGGGAACAAGTCATTTTGTGTCTTTGTGCCTCAGACCCCAATCTGTAAAATGGGGTAACATTTCCCTACCTCACAGGGATGTTGTGAGGTTGACTATCTTAAAGATTGTGAAGTGCTTTGAGATCTTCTGATGAAAAATGCCATATAAAGAGCTAAGTACATGATTATGTCAACCGCATTTTGGCCTTTAGGGATCCATTGAAACTAGCCAGGATTCGCTCCCAAGTGCTGTTGGGCTCTCTAAAAGAGTATCAATACTGTTACCCTTTTTTATCTGAGTGGTTAGCCAAAGTTCAGGGCCCTGCAAGTTGTTTCCATTAGGAGGAGAAGCTGTTGATGGAGTCAGGTATCTTTGATACAATCTTGTTTACTTACAAAGAATGTACAAAGTTCTGTTTCCCTGAACACAGCAAGAATCAAACCTCTCTAAGCCCCTTTCAGCCAGCACTCAGCCCAAAAGCTCTCACACAGCTTTCTCTCAGCACCATCTCTCCCAGTACTTCTGTTACTGCCTGGCACTTACCTTCTGCCTTCTCTCTCAGCTTCTCTGGTCTATCTTCTCTAGTCTCTCTCTCATAAACACACAAACCTTCACAAAACAATAGCCAGCAAAAACCCCTGCAGCTACAGGTGCCTTTGTTTTGGATGGTGACATGTGCCTGTGTTTGGGTCGGAGACCACTATTGATTCAGCTACCTGCTTCAGCTACCTGCTTCTATAAAGAAGCCTAATGGCTTCTTACAACTATCTAGAATGAAGGGCAGCAGTTTCAGTTTCAAAGACATTTAACCCACCCCATAACAATATTATATCATGTTGCTAGATATAACAGAGCTAAGGTGGCTACAATGATGTTGTGTTACCATACAATCCTGAATTTCCTTTATTACATAAGTTTGAATATTAACTGCAACATTATTCAAGGATAGTTTTTCAGTTTAATTTATTTTTTTAAATGATGAGAATCTGCATTGTTATTATTTCATATTTCTAGACATCTACACATTTGCACTGAAATTGTTTTCCCATAACAGTAATTTTGCATTGTAATAGCATGATTAGCCCAAGATCCAGTGAATTGTTCTGAAATATTTTGCCATTGTAATTTCACATTGTAACAGCATCGTAACGACATTGTAATAGGCTGTCCATACATTTGCATTAAAATTGGCTTGATATAATGCTCATGATTCATCAAGGCATTGACATTGGGTCTCTACAGACTTTCACTGAAACTTTTTGCCATTGAAATTCAGTACCATGTGGCTTTATAATACCATTGCTTCATTATAGAGGTCCCTTTTGTATGTAAATTGTTTTCCAATAATAATCTTGCATGGAAATCTGCATGAGGACATTAGGAGGAGGAATATCTCCAATTCAAGTGACTAGGGAATTAGGATAATAAAATTATACAAAGTCTCTACTACTTTACACCTGCTCATTATAATATCACCTTTGAAATCTCAGACTCAACAAAATTGGATTCCTTTTCCATCCTATCTTTCTCCTTCAAGACACTAGGTACTAGACTACAACACAAAAATCAATCTTTTTTGTGTGTGTGTGTGTGAAGAGCTTAGCAAAAACTAACTTGAAACTGGATAAACAATATATGCAACTTCATAACCTGTCTTGTTCCCTTCAATAGATTTTGCCAAAGCAAAAGAAAACAAAAAGCACATGTACCCCTGGTTATCAGATTCCAACTGCAGTTCAAAGTAGCCGAGGCACAAAGCCCCAAATGCTGCATTTTGTAATAGACATTTATAAACTGTACAACAGCATCTGTAACAGCGCCAGAAATGGCACTACCAGATGGGAATGTCTGGTGGACAATAATTCACACAAGCTCAAGCAATCGAAGTATCCCCCAAACTGTCAAAAAGTTACTTCTGAAAATTAAGCTTATTTGATGCATGCAATAAAACCTCAGTTAAAGGTACAGTAACTCCTTTCACCCTGCTCCAGAGCTAATGGGCTCTAGAAGTAATCGGCTCGTTACCTTCAAATTGGACATTGCAGGGGTGGGTCTTCACTCCTCACCCAAACTGCTTACAAAAATAATTGCTATTTCGGGAGATACACCTCCAGAACTGTAGCAGATTTTGCTCTGGATCTTGATGACTTTACAGCCACCCTATTAGTGAAGCTTATCAGAAACATTTCTGTTCAGAGAATGTTATTCATCTGTCATTGTACATTTGTATTTGAAAGTACACAGTCAACCTTAATATGTATAATAGACTGCTAAATCGGTTTTAATTTTTTATATTCTGCATCAAATATTAACATTTCCCAGTTTAATCACATTTACACTGGTAATACTAACAGAATGGAGTGGGGGAAGAGGCTCTTACCATGCATGAGGCTAGGCTGCAAGGGGCACATTTTATCAAATACCTTCCTATGCGTTTAGCTATGTGATGCCTATTCACATGCCCACCTTTGAAAATGTAACCCACAGGTACAAGTAAAGGTGATGGTTGCCATCACACTGCATCATGGTGGCAAGGGATAGGTTTTTGTTTTAATAAATACATAAAGTGCTCAAGAAGGGTACCATGTACATTGCACTTGCGATCAAAGTGCTCTTTCTTTTTAGCCACAAAACAGCAAAATGATCAATAGCAGCAGTGAGCCTCTAACAACATTGCATAGCAGTGGCAAATGGGGATGTAGATGTGTGTATGCTAGAAATGGGATCGAGCTCAGCAATTCATTTCACAGAGCTGATGGAAAGGCCATCAGCTGGTAACTAGAATCACCTCAACTGCAGAGCTCAGTTTGTGATGGTATTTGCAAACTGAACCCCACATCTGGGTTCACAAATGACTAGCCGCAAGCCAGCTCTTTCGCATTCACCTGGGCCATTGTCTTCAGTTAACTGAAACCTACCCCATAGCAGGGCATCCCAAGCACTCTCCTAGCTGTCCCTATCTCCCACTATGCCCTGGAAAACCTCTTGCTAGTTCCTGCAGCAGCTAGGTGCAGTGGTATACTTACTCTCCCTCCTGCTTCCTGACTGGCTGCCTCTTAAGGGGACAACGGGTTGTTGAGCCTCCATAGGCCAACAGAAGTAGCACTACCCACCCCCCCAAAGTCTTCTAGCAGCTAGCACGCAGCCTGGAAATTCTTCTTTTCTATTGTAGCCAGCTCTGCATTAAACCCAGGGGCAGGTAACAACCCATAATAAATTCTTAATTTAGCTAGATGACCCACAGGTGTTTCTCATCAGCCATGTTCTAGGAAACCAAGTCCCATTATTAGCCCTATCAAATATTTCCTGCCCCTGGGCTTAATGCCAAGGTAGCTGAAGGAAGAGGAGAGGGCTTTGGGAGAAGGGAAGGGATCATGTTTCTTTTTGTCCGACCCACTAGAGGCTCTTGGAGCCAAGAGCAGGAAAGTGGCCTGAGCTGGTGGCACCTCAAGGAAAGACGTTGGGAGGAGCAGCCTTCTGAAGATCCTGGAGAGGCAACAATCCAGTAGTCAACAGGACGGTGGAAAAAGAAATCATACTGAAGTCCTCCGTGTGAACAGGAGTTATCCAAGTCTCGATTAGGTGAAGAGAGCAAGTGCTGAGGGAGGGAGGTCAGTTAGCTGGGCAGATGAGGAGGAAGTTTGCAGATTTCCCCCGGGAGCACTGTGCACCCAACTGCAAACCCACAGTGGGTGTGAGCAGGGTGAAGTACTGCTCTTTCACAGAACTCTGCTGATGACAGCTACTGAGCTCAGAGCTTAGACAGTTATTAACAATCCCTTCCATAATAAAAATCCATAATCTCATTTGCATAATCAGATCCACTCTAGTTATTTGATCATTTGCAATACATAGGATATATTATTTTCTTAAACATGACGTTTAGCCTGACAACAGCCTTTGCAATTTTACTTTTAAATACAGTGGTCTAATAGAGTGTTGCCGAAGAGTTAGAACAGAGGACAGTGAGCCAGGAATCTTGGGTTCCGTTCCTAGCTCTTTCACTGACTCAGTGCATGAACTCAGGCAACCACAGAACCTCACCGTGCCTTAATCTAATCATCTGTAAAATGGATGTACTGTTTCCCTACCTCACAGGGGCATAGCGAGGCTTAATTAAATAATTCTCATAAAATACTTGCGATTCGCAGATCATAGCATAAATTCACAGTATTCTTAATAAGTATTTAAAGTGGAGTTTTCCCAATGATATTTTGTAAAATAATGTAAACCATATCTTACCTGATTATGAGGTTTCAACCTGAAATAGATTCAAAGCTGTCGCATGTTGATACAGAATTGGCATCAATGATGCGGCACTGGCAATCCAAAAGCCCCACGTAGGTAAGGAGCACCATCTAGTGTTATAAAGAAATTCCAGAGTTTCATGTTCATTTCAGTTTGTTATTGTTTATTTGTATTGTGCTAGCACCTAGGAGTTCGGTTAAGGATCCCATTGTGCTGAGTGTTGTACAAACACATAACGAGCCATCTTTGTTTAAAAAAAAAAAAAAAAAAAAAAGACCTTTATATAAAAACTTGTGCAAGGAGAAGGCTGTCTTTTTCAGAGGCTTGTGGAATTGCCTAACCCTTAGAGGTGTTGGAAAATTCATTTTACAAATAATTGGAGTAAGACTTATGCCTTTTCAGGTGACTCCAAGCAGAGGCGAGTCCCAAGCTTTAGCGCTTCCCAATGGATCATGCTTGTGTGTTGGAATGTTTAGACTCTTTATAAAACTGAGATAAGCCTAATCTAAACATGAAACACACCAGCACACTGGAGCCAATAAAGCTCTAAAGACAATACTAATAGCACTGTTCTAGTAGGCCATTAATGAGCAGTGTGCACTGTTCTCAAGTGGAAAATATGCACTGAGGGCCCGTTAAGAGGTGATTATAAGCATCCATTGCTTCCACAATTCAGTAGGAGTTGTGAGTGCTCAGCCTCACCCAGGCACAAAGGCTGCAGCACAGACTGTGAAGGTAACTTACCTAACCTACTCAGCGGGCAGCAAGTACATAAAGTTGGCCAAATCCTGTTCTAACTCAAAGGTGAGCTCAAAGTGGGCACATGGTGGGCTCAGAGGTAACTGCCAAGTGAAGGATCCGTGGTATTGGCACAGCATAGGGTGTCTCAAGGAGGCGTGGGGGAAAAGATGCTACTGGTGCTCCAAAAAGCAATAGTAGGCTCCTTTCCCTCCACATCACATGTTGCTCACCACAGTATAAGCTGTGTGACCGTGCCCCATTTGTGTGGAGCAGAGCAAATTATTGCATTAGCAAAGTCCTTCTCATTTCCTGACATTCAAGAGAATGCCAGAAAAGTATCCTACCCTGCATCCAGCAGATCTGCCGGGGAGATAAGGGACAGGAGAGGCTCCCTTCACTTTCTTAGGCTATGTCTTCACTGACGGCAGCAAATTCACTGCCGTCAGATTGACTTATCTGGATCGACTGAGCGATCAGTGAAGATCCGCTCAGTCGGTCCAGAAATCAACATATTAAGACCACCTTCTCAAGTGGTGTAGCACTGCATCAACGGGAACCTGGTTCCCGTCGACGCAGTGCAGTGAAGATGGCACGCAGAACAGAAGCACAGAAGTCAATGGGAGTTACACAAGTTTTTTGCATAGTTTGCGTAACTCCGGTCAACTGCCACCGAATCTCTGAGGTAAGTGTAGACAAGCCCTCAGTTTCAGTCTTAGATCATTTGGAAAGTATCATAAAAATACAGTGAAGCAGTATTTACACCAGGTGTTTTGGTGCCATCTAGTGGTTGTTACAATTAGAGCACTTCCTATTCTTCTGAAAATACCTAGGGGGTACATTCTATTAGAGTGTGGTCTCACTTCTCAGTGATTAATGGGAGCCTTCCATTCCATTTCGAGTTAGAGATTTAAAACAACTTCTCTGCATTTCTCATGGAATTTCATTCAAACTACCCCAAACACCCAAAGCAAAGCTCCATTGACACTGCCCTGTTTCACCCTGGGTTGAGTTCAAAGCCATCTATTGTTCCATAGTCACTTAGGGTATGTCTACACTGATGGCAGCAATGTCGCCGCCATCAGATCAACTTATCTGGATCGACTGAGTGGTCAGTGTAGACCCGTTCAATCAACCAGGAAGTCAATCTACTAAAACCAACTCCTCAAGTTGCGTAGTGCTGCGTCGATGGGAACACTCTGTGTAGCTTGCGTAACTCCTGTTGACTGCTGCCGAATCGCCGGTAAGTGTAGACCAAGCCTTAATATTCATGAACTTCAATGAAGCTTCTTACAATCTTGGTCTGAGTTTCAAGTTTTAACAGAGCCCTAAATCCAAAGAGTTTCATTTGATTTATGGTTTCACTGCACCTTTGGTTACAGATTTGCTGGTGAGCTCTATCTTCCATGAACACCATAAGGCGCAGGCATAGCATATACAGCAACAATGAAGAGCTTGTTCCTCCAGTGTCATCATGCTGTTTTTTAAAAAGTTATCTGCACAAGGATTCACTTTGAAAGCTCTTAGGATGGGCTCAGAACAGACTGCATAACTCAGGTCTTCCTACTACCCATGTGGGCTATTGCTGTGTGCCCCATTCTGCATACACTAAAACAGACTGCTGTTGCGGAATCTTGTAATCTGTTTGATGCCAGTCATATCACTCTGAAACCAACTTGTTTTAATTTTACACATTTGAAATGCCAGCAGTGGCTGTCCCTGTCATTGCTGGCCCTTTGTATAATTACTTTACTCTCAGCGGTCAGTCTAATCAGGACATACGGCTGCAGCACTCACAGCTCACAGATTCCCAAGAGACACCATGTACTGAGCAGAGAGTCATATATCTAGTATTAGCAACACAATTAGTGAGAGCTCCATCTATGCATTTTATTTTACAATGGCATAATTCAGGTAAAAAGCACACTGCAAATGAAATAAAACATTGTTTCAGCCACACTGATCACAAGTTATTCTATCTCAACAGAATTACATTCATTTTTAAAAAGCTTAGTGCTAAACAATTCTATTTGAATTGTTTTCCAAATGTCTCCAGGAAGCACTTTTAGAGCTGCACACGTCAAGCCAAATATATTGTGCATCTAGGAAAGGTACATTTAGCTCCACGGTGAACTCTACTATGTCCTCGCACAAGGATGTAGGGCAATGCAAGGTGAAACTTAATGTCCCAGCACAGGCTACTATCATCACTGGAGCCCACACAGCAGGGAAAGCAATCATCTCCAACTGCTAGTCCACTTGGGCACAGGTGGGAGAGAAGGGGAGAGGGCAGATCCTTGACTCCCTGTCCCACAGTGCACCAGTGATTGCACCGGAGCAAAAGAATTACCGCAGATCACTTCCACCCAGAAAAAGAAGGAAACAGAATAAAAGGTGGAACCCTTAGAGCTGGTCTACACTTAAAATGCTGCAGTGGCGCAGCTGCGCCATTATAGTGCTTCAGTGTAGACGCTATATATACCTATGGGAGGGCTTCTCTTGTTGGGGTAGGTAATCCACCTGCCCGAGAGGCGGTAGCTAGGAAGGCAGAAGAATTCTTCCATCGACCTAGCACTGTCTACACCAGGGTTAGGTCAGTATTGCTGCATCTCTCAGGCGTGTCGATTTTTCACGGCCGAGATCTGTAACTATATCAAAGTAAATTCCTAATGTAGGCCAGGCTTTAGAGTCACAATCGGGTTTCTGTACTGCCCCTTCCTCAGTTTGGATTGTAGAGTTACAATTCAGCTGTAAATTATCTCTCTTCTCTTTCACAATACTCTTCTAGTCAGTTGATCATAATACTGGGATGAATGTAAAACCAAGTGACCTTAGGAGATACGATACTGTATTGTTAACTAAAACTGTTAATATTTTGATTGACACGTCCTGCGGTTTATATTGGAATAAGCTTCAGTAAATAAAGACCTGTGTTGTTTTATTAGTACTCTGGTTACTCCAGGGTTGTTCCAGGTTTAATATACTTCCTCTGCTGGTAAATATACCAGGTATGTCCAGCTTCATTTATTTCATTGGCATGTTAATGGACAATGGAAATAGCAATTCAGGTTAAGGGCCAGCAGGGGAAACATTAAGAGGACACAGATATTCTCTCTTCCACTCACATCGGTTGAAGGGAAATAAAGGTGGTGGAAGGCAGCTGGAGGGGAGTCAGAAGAGGGCAAGCAGTGGCTCAATAGCATACATCTCCTTATGCCTCCTCTCCACACATACATTCCACAGGCAGGGCTCCCTACTTGCGGAAAGGGCAAGCCAGGTGCAGAAGGGGAGGATGGCTATTCTCCATAACACACCGTAAACCCAGCCAACCTCATCTCTTGCACACTCCTCTCTGCTATGAAAAGTCCCTTCCCAAGAGGGGAGTTCCTGAACAGCCTCCAGCAGGGAATTCAAGGTACTGTTTGCTCCAGAAGCCCAGGGAACAACGCAAAAGCGCTGGGCCTCTGTATAAACAGCCTCTTCCTTCTCTGGGATTTCCACGCAGGCACATGGTGGGGGTGTTCACAGTACAGAGTGGGTGTGGAGGGAGGAATGTAAAAGGATACACAACAGGGATGAGCATCACAGAAGTGTCAATAAATAAGTATAAATCTAAAGAGCAGGTGTGCAGGCACCACCGGACTTCATACCAATACGATCACTTTGCTATTAACTTACCTCCTTGTCCCATCCCATTTGTTTTTCTCTACTTGTCTCATTTTGTTTAGCTTTTAAGCTCTTTGGAGCAGGGACACTTTATGTGTTCATGGACAGTGTCGAGCAGAATGGGCCCCTAATACCTGATTGGGGCCTTTAGGCCTTACAGTAATACAAATAGACACATTCAATCCTATTTCCTCTCAGCAAGTTCATGAACTAACACCCAGAGTTTTCTAATCACTAGATGATCGGATGCCATGTATGAAAGCTTTTTTCTTAATGTGTGTGCTTTCTCAGTAACATGCAAATATTTGGTCCTCAGTATTACCAAATATCAAGAAATGAGAAAAATCAATGATTTCCGTTCCAGTCTCTGTAAGATTCAGCTTTCTTAGATCTTTTTCTGCCTTAAGCAGATGAATTATTGAATTTATGAGGGTTAAGCTAAGCCAAAGCTACTGATCAGTGAAATTGGGTGCAGCTGGGTGTATGCACTGCACTGTAGAGCAAATGGCAACAGTGCTCAAAGCTTGCAAGATTCTTCTGTGAAAACATTGCCAAATAACATGCACTTGGATGCATAAAGCTCAAGGCTAGAATCTATTTTAGGAACACAGTTTTCTGTATGATATTGAGCAACATGACAGATGAGTGTCAAAATATGGGGGGCGTTGAGGCTCATCTATAAAATCATCTGTTTTAAAGACTTCCTGTTCTCTAAAGGCAGACATTTTTCACAATATTATTTTCTATGTAATAAAGTTTCAAACATGTCTCAATAATATTGTCCACTCCTTTAATATTTAACACTTTATATTATTTACATATACAGAGCATGTAAGAGAACAGCAAGAAAGAATTTTCCTGCATAAACAAACTTGAATTTGACTGACTTGCAAATCAGAGACATTTACTAGTTCTGTCATTTTAGTTTGCTAGATTTTTTTTTTTTTTTTTTAAATATCAGATGCCAGGATCTAGAATTTTAGAACACACTATGCTGTGTGTGCTCAATGGAAAGTACAATAGGAGCTGAATGCACCATGTACATTTATGTCGTGTCTCTTGAGTTAGTATGAAAACAATGCATAACTGCAGTTAGCTAATGAGTGTTCCAGGGGCATGTCAAAAATATGCAAGCACTATTCAGTGGAGCTGAAGAAAGATGCGTACACCATGTCATGGGAATGGAAGGCACATGTGTTCAGCTGGAAAGGAAAGGAAAGGAAAGGGATAAAGCACACTGTAAGGGAGCAGGACTGGCATAGGTGCCCACTTAAAAACAGGGCTTTAGATCAGCTTCCATTTTTGCACCATATTTTTATGCCTATAGACCTATTTTATAGTGCTTAGACATCAAGCTCTGAGTGTAGACTTTACACCCTTTACAGTGACCTTTTCACCATAAAATATAAAAAGAATACTTAATGGACTTTAAGATAGAATAGTAAAGTATGTAAGAGGGAAAGAAGGGGCTGGAAGGACCTAATAAGAGCTGTCCAGACGTTAGCACAGCACAAATAGAGGGCGAAGCTGACCACACTCGGCTGAGTGACACCTGGAAATGACCACAAGTCATGATGACTAAGCAGAAATGCCCACTAATTATGTCACATGATGAGGCAAGCTGAACAAGTAAATTGATCAGCTTGAGGGTATTTAAACCCCAAAAGTCAGTGGCACTTTGGACTGCAGCTTACTGGGATCCTTGGTAGCTGGACTGAGCCCTTCTATGAACCAGCAACATCCAAGGGACGGCTAATACTTCTTAGGGTCGACTCGGCCCAAGGGGCTTAGGGAAAGAAAAGCTTTTGGTAAAATATGAAAGTACACTTGCTTTAAGATAATTGAAAGTTCACAAACGACCATCTGTCTGTAAGCACAAGAAAGTAGATAATAGAATTGTGTACTACAAAAAATGATTACATATATGGGAAAATATTAGGCCTATGTATTTTTATTTGGTTTCTTGTCTGTTGCAGTTATGTTTGCGTGCTTTATCTTCTATTGTGTAAATAAATAAGTAATATTTCTTCAATCAAAGCTTTGTTCGCATTCTTGTTTGGTCACCCCGTCCCCCAGTTGAGGCAACACCTCCGCTTCTGGAACCCTACAACCCTGGAGCAAGAGCCTTGCAGGCCGCTTTGAGTCCACATTCATCAGCTTACTATAGCTATTTATTTTGTACTACATATTATATATATGTAGTATAAGATTTCTGACAACACCCTTGACTACATATAGGAGAGTCCACAAAACTAAATACTAACCTGGTAACGTCTCGCCTCACATGTGATTAATTGAATCTATAGCCAATTAATTCATTTTATCATCCATTTATCATTGTATTATTTGGTGTTATGGTATATGAAATAGCATATGAATTAATCATCAATATATGCAAAATAGATTTAATTTGTAGGATGATAAAAGTATAAAATTGACAAATATTTAGGAGTGATGACTCTGTATTAGGTATATAAGTAGAGCATGGCTGAAATGCAAGGCCTACAGGCTAACGCCTGTAAGTTTTTAGCTTAGCCAGACGAGGCCATAGGCTTAAGAACACTTGACATGAGTGGGTGATCTAGGATTAACCCTAGCCAGTAAGGTCACAAGATTACTGTAAAAGCTGTGCCAATAGATAATGTTATGTAAAACTAGATTGAAATAAACTGCCATGTATTGTCCAAGTTCACGAGAGACCTGACTGTAACATCACGGAATGTCCTGTCCTGGCCACAGGGTAAATGCTGTGCGTAGATGCTAATGAAAATAAGAACTAAGAAACAACTTATGAAAAATGGGGCACCCCAATACGCATGGGGTGTAGAAGTACAGACAAGGAAAAGAGGATTGAAACCCTCATTCATATGCATAAAATGTGAGGTGTAGTGAGAACAACAATATAAAAGAGCTTCCCTGATTGGGTAAAAATGAGAAAACACCCCTGATGGAAGAAACCACAGGAAACCCCAGCAGGAACTATCCCTATATTGATGATCATCTGTTGAGAGGTCCATCAGACCCTAAAATATTTTTGAGGATGTCAGTATGACTGCAGTCTTAGTCATTGCATGGGTTTTTATAGGATTTATATACATATACTTTACTTATGGCTTTAATAAAAGTTGTAGTACAGATAAGACTTTGTACTTTTGATTGTGTCTGTAGTCACTATCCTTGGACTTCGTATGTTCCTGGAGCCTCCAAATTTGAGAAAAGCACCAGAGGTGATTTTCATTCTGTTGAGCTTGAAACCGTAGCAATAGGAGCTGAACTCATGGTAATTTAACACAAAATTACTAAATTCAATTCAAATTTTAAAAAGGCTACAAATCTTTCCACCCTATCTTTTAAATGACTTGGTCCAATTTTAACTAAGTTTCAGACCCCATAATTCACTAACATATCTGCATTCTATTTTACCATTTTAAAATGAAGAAACAAAACAATGGATTGAGTAAATAATGAAGCATCAATAAATATTTTACATAGTGAGAAACAAAATCATTTAGGGAGTCTTTCAATCTCCTGTAACAACATGTTCTATGCTGCAGTTCAATGACCAGCCTATGACAGGTAAGAGAGGGTTGTTGAAATCTCTGCAAATGTTCAGTGTGAATGTTGAAAGAGGATCAGCACAAAAACATAGTCCAGGTGTTTGTATTACTGTGATTTATTATGAAAATTCTGTGTTCAATGGACCTCAAATACACACTTTTATCTGTATAGTAAAGTCTATATTATAAACACATGGAGGAACACAATCTGGCTCAAAGCCTTCAAGGAGTATTTTCATTACACCTAAAGCATGACTCTCTAGCACTATATTTTTTTCTATATTAATCTACAGCATATTAAAATGACCAGTTTGATATATGTTAATGTAATATAAAGACCATATAAAAACTGAGGACTAAAACCTTATGTATCAGATAAAATTAAAATCCATTTATTGCCACAATGTCAAAAAAAGTACCGTATGGGCAGATGAAAAGGTGATTGTGAGAGATGTGATGGAAAGCCTGTCTCCATAACATATTCATACCAGGTGTTCTTCCATGTGCTTTATACAATTACAGGTTTTTGTTTTGGGGTATATGGGAGAGGTGGATTAAACATGAACAATTTTAAGGAAATATTAAAATCTTTAGGCCCCAGAATTAATGTACAGCTAACTGTCATTCTGTCTTAATAGACAAGACGACTTTTTCCAGAATAGTTTCTTTCTTTCTCCACAGTTATTTAACCCTGTTTCTCCTCAATTCCATGTAACCGTCTGAAAAACTCATTATGTTCATAGCTCTTCAGAATGAATGTATTACAAACAATACCAGGATTTATTGGTGGTCTCATAATAAACACGTGTACACACTGCTAGAGACGTTCTCAGAATGGAGCCAATTCTTTATTCCTCGCTTGCTCAAAACACACATTCATTTCAGTAGACAATTAGGCTGCAGTAGGAATGCAGGATTAGGGCAAAGGTGGTATCCACATGTATCAAAACCAAGGCCACATATATGCAGAAAGCATAGTCATCAGTGGAGCTAAAACCCAGGACATCAAAAGCTTATGCCCTCTGAGTTAAGCTAGCTAAGTTTCTTATCCTCAGCACAGTCCAGTCACCAAAAGGAGACATAATCACATAAAGTTAGCCAATGAATTACAGGCAAGCAGTGCTAGTTATTGTATACCAACTTTCCTGATCTCTACTTGTTCCTCATGTCATTTTTTTCAAAATGTAAGGTTTGTATTGTGTTACCTGTGAACATACACAGTAAGTATAAAAGAAGTCAGCCACTTACAAAGGTGGCTAGAAACAATAGAGAAGAAAAAGAAGAAAAAGTCCATTATAGTGTTCTTTCAAAACAAGCCTTAACTAAAACACAAAACACACACACACACACACACCTAGCTAGTGTTGTTATTGTTTATTACATATGCAGGAGTCAGGTTTGTTCAGAGAAAAAGCACAGCACTTTTAACTACTAGAGTACTCTGCTCAGGATTATAGAAACATCTAGTCCTGATTGGCTGTGTGCAGTTTAATTTAGGAATTAGCCTAGTTATTCATAAGCCATTAATTACAGCACCTTATTGACACAGTCAGCCTCAAGCTACGAATATGATACCAAAACTTATAATTATTGTTCCAAAACACTAGTGACACTAGCTTAAGTTGGAAAGTTTGGGACTATTATTATAGAATACTCTATTAATCTTTTACACTGGTGGTGTGTGTACTTAAAATACCACAGACAGGAAAAAATTAACCAACACCCATGAGCTGACACAGTAGAGGGGATAGTGAGGCATGCTCAACACAACTAAATGTGAGAATTATATTCTAGGGCAGTTTAAGTGTAGCTCTCCAGCATTTCTAAAGTTATTTGCCAGAATTTCAGGACTATGGTTGTATCAAATAGGAAAAGCAGAGTTCTTAAAAGTTGAAAAAAATATTTTTTTCCCCCTTGCCTCAAATTTTTAATGAAGATGAAAGCCTTTCTAATTGATAGGAAGCTATCATTTTGTCAGGCAAAGAAATGGTGGACAGACCTTAATATTGATGCAGAAATAATACTAATAACAGTATTATTACTTTTTTAGGTCATTATAAACTTGTTTGCACCTTTACCAAATATTAAGATGGAGCTACAAGTATGTTATAGCCAGAATGCTTGAAAAAAACGTCTTCAGCTTGTTATGTTATAAAATGTTAACACCAATCAAAGAACTCCAGAAGGTTTCTATTTCTATCTTCCAAGGACAAGCAAATGTCAAAAAGAGTACCGCCTTAGCCACAAATCTGTGTAGAACATTCATGTTTTAGGAACAGATCTAATTGTAAAGAAGAAAGGAGGGGTGTTATCAGAGCAATAAAACTAGGAGCAAAGCGAGCCCAACCCCTTCTTTTTAAAGAAAGCCTCTGCTTGTGTTTTTAAAGCTTTAGAGAAAAGCATGTGTAGTTGGAAATGTTTTAAACTTTTGTTTATTTTTAAATATTGAAATGGAAAAACTTGTGAAATGCATACTTGCATCTGCATTAACTAAATGCAAAAAGATCCTAATATCGCTATGCAAATGGTGAAATGCTTTATGTACCAACATGGAATTTCATGTTCTTGCTAAATGAATTTCTAATGTAAGAATCCATTTAAGTATAGAATATTTATATTAATGGGGAATTATTTACAGTGCTGAAGCAACTCACCCCCCTCAAAAAGACAAGAAAAATCATCTTTACAAAACAGTCATGTAGTATCAATAGTTTAAGTGAAAGACTTTCTAAGAGTTATTTAATTTTAAAATACTGTTTTGAGAACTACAAAGTTTTATGTAAGGAATAGAAATGTTTGGAATTTTTTAAAACAATTTCATTTCCTGTTCAACTCTGATAAAATTGAAGGAATCTCTCATTAAATCTCACAGAAAAAGTTAATGTTTATCTGGTTTTTTTTTTCTCCACTAGAAAAACAAAGGCAATTAAAGAAATGTTACATCTTCATTACCCAGACTGTATATTCAGCAGCTAAAAAGTGTCACCTTAACCAACCCTGAAGGCACAGAGCCAATGAAAAAAATGATAGCGGAGAAGGAGAGTGAGTGAAGGTGACTTTTGTGGGCAAAACTCTCTAGTGTAAACCAGGCCCAAGTCACAGACACCAGATTAGATTTTAAAACTCTTGTGAATGATTTCACTGGAATATTGAAATGCAATTGTAATTTAACATATTAACAGTTTCTCCTGTTAATCACCAACTGGTTAGACCACATTTTCCTGAAGAGGAGACGGATTTAATTTGGGATTTAATTTGATTTAAGATTATTAATATTCATAATTAACCTGTTTTAAGAAAACTCCTTAAAAGGTTTTCCCAGTAATTGATTTAAATATTTTCTTTGGTTTCATAGGAAGATGACTAACTTTGCCCAATTATAAACTGTTAAAAAGAAGAATAGTTAATAATAAGAATAAGATCAGTAGGCTTCAACAAAGTAGTTTGCCCATACATATCTAGTTTTAAGTATCTAATAAGAAACAAGACTGGGTTCACAAAAATTTTAGGAAACATTACACTTTGGTCTCAATTTATTGAAAGAAAGTGCCCCACCAAAAGGGGCTTCACTCTCTGCTAAAAGCTCTTCAAGGAGACATACAGAACAGATTATGATAGAAATAAACAACTTATCATTTGTGTTGTTTTGTTCAATTTTTTTATTTTCTTCTCTTTAATAATGAAATAGCCATGATTAATAACTGTGATTATTTTGCTTGGTCTTAATCATGGCATCCCCTAAAGTGTGTAAAAGTACCCTTGTGATTAAAAACAGTGGAGTTACATCCCTGAGTTTTTAGTAAGAGAAACAGTTAATAAGAGCTGGCCTACCATTTCATGCATCTCTAAACTAAATATTTGTAGTAATTTTTAAAATAATATTACTTGTCCATCCAATAATTTAAAATTACCCCTTTCTACCCAACAAAGGTGAACTTTCCCTTTTAGAAAATTGATTCTTAAAATACTAGTTTTGCTCAGAAATTTGCTCAACCCCAGGAGAGATTCTGAATTTTGTCACTGAATCCATTTCATGTACAGCCACAAAAATACATATTTTCATGGCCAAATCCCATTAAGTAAAATATATAAGTTTAGCTCAGTTCCATTCAGCAACATCATTGAAATGAGCAAACATCCAGCCCTCCTCAGAGCAAAGAGTCACAGTGTAATGGAAGGACATGAGAGCCACAAGAGCAAATGAGACAACCGATTGCATGAACAGAGACAGACCCAGAACAAAGCAAAAATAATGAAGTTCTTCATCCCCAAAAGGAGTGCATTAAATGCACTCTAATGAGTGAACAGTCAAAGAGACAGCAGCCTGAAAGATATTAATGTGTATGAAATCAGCCTGGTTTGAACTATTTTGGACACCAATATTCAGGGGCCTACAAGTAAATACTGGCTTTTATCTCGTTCTTACATGGTTCAAAACACTATTGACTGTTTCAGAAATGTAACACCAGTAATTGTTTTTTTTTATTTCCAGTGAAGTGTATGTATGTATAATAAATACAGTATATATTTGCTGACATGTGAACCTCACAGATTTCAGGCCTCAGTTGTCCTGGGCAGTTCCTTCGGTATCATTTCTGTGACTCCTGAACAGGAGTCTCCTGTTGTGAAGAACATTTTTGGGGGCGGGGCGGGGGGGGGGGGGGGGAGGAATGAAAGGCAATTTCTAGGAGATGGAGTAGGAAGGATATTTTGCCTGCCAGATCACTCAATCCTAACTCTCATTTGAGAAGAGAGATTATGTGTGGTTCTTTTGTAAATATGTACAGTATTGTAGTGAGCTACACAGGTTAATATGAATCATTCCTTTTCCCCATACAAACCACTCAACAAAACACTCTAAGATCAAAGAGTCAAGGTGAAGTTTGAACCAAAGTAGTGAAAGCTAAGTGATTAGGGAAAAGATTTCTTTGAGTAATATAATCAGAAACTCAGGCATCTCCAAGTACCTAACCTGGAACTGAAATGCATGTCTTTTGATCAGAAAGAGGTTGAGGTTATTTTTTGGCTAGGTCTTCAATGACACAAAGCTGTTTGGGTTCAGTTTACTTTGTTTGTTTGGATTTCACAGCAAGATAACTATTGTACATTGTTTAAAAACAAAATGGAGACAAATAACCACGTGTAGTGTTTCTCATGAGGTAGTTAAGTATTATATCCCTCCACCACTGACTGATCTCAACTAGTTGACCTCACAATAAAACTAGTGTGTCTCATCTCCAGTATGTTTTTACATCAGAACAGTTAACACACGTTAGTTACCCCATGGTTAAAAATTTTTTGCCAGTAAAGAAATAGTTTTATCTTTAGTTTAAGTCAATTCTAGAACCTTTGTAGTGGATCTGGGTGGATGGCCATTTATATCAGTATACTTAATATAACTTTATTCTGATATGGACTAGCTTCTTGCAAACAATGCAGCTAAAGACAGGGTACAGACTTTATTTTACAAAAGACCTTTCAAATTTTTCTGAGCATCATGATTTTAGATGCTATAAGTGAGCCAATACTTGACAAACCAAATTTCATTGATACAAATTATTTAGCATTTTCCCACTTCCTATACAACAGTGATTCTCAACCTTTCCAGACTACTGTACCCCTTTCAGGAGTCTGATTTGCCTTGTGTACCCCAAGTTTCACCTCACTTTAAAACAACTTGTTTACAAAATCAGAAAAATCGAAAAGTGTCATAGCATATTACTGAAAAATGGCTTACTTTTTCATTTTTACCATATCATTATAAAATAAATACACTGGAATACAAATATTGTACTTTCATTTCAGTGGGATACTTGAGCCAGTTTTTCATTGGTGAGCCTTGTCTGAAGCTCAAGCCCCGGGACTGTAGCTTGTAACTTAGCATGGGCATGGGGCCCCAGGCAATTGCTCTGCTTGCCACCCCCTGATGCCAACCCTGCACTGGCAACCCTCCCAAACCCATCTTGCAACCCCCATCTTGAGAAATGCTAATCTTGATGAGTTGAGTACCTCCAGAAAACCTCTGCGTACCCCCAGGGTTACACGTACCCCTGGTTGAGAACCACTGCTATACAGAACCACATGCTTTTTTAGCAGAATAGAAAAATGGCTTCTTTCTGACAGCAAAAGATAAAGCTACAAAATATATATTCTGCTATATGTAACAATTATTTATTTTCCTCCTCACCTCCAAGGAATTCTAGGAGACCATTAAATAATGAACAGAAATACAAAAAGAAAGAGCTCAAATATAGTCACATAGTATGAGTAAAATACACTGAACATCTGGACAAAAAATAGAGATTGATACTCAATCCACATGGAACTGCATTAGCTATTCCAGCTGTCCAAAGATGTCCTAACATGTATTTTCAGAAGTGTATTATTCCTGTTCTATCACATTTACTCTTATGGTTAACCATTGTACTTTTAACAGTGCTTTCCAGACTCAGCAACATCCATACACATTTTTTCATTACTGGAGGATTCAGATTTAAGTATATTTTCAGGTTTATACCAATATTTTCCTTATACTCTAGTTATCGAGGTTGAGGATCTCTAGCCAGATACTTGAATGGTTCCCACCTACAGATGCCTCAACATCTCTGCCATAATTTGCTTTTGATTAGCTAATGGAAAGTCTGCAGGCCTAATGCTTCAGGCACAACAAGTTTCCTGAAATATAAGCTGCAGTACTGGATATTCCTGGAGTAAACATGTTGCAAAAAGCAGCCATAACACATGGCCAATATTTCTTCCTCCGCCAATAAGCAATTTTGTAACATCTAAACTAATATAGTCACTATAGCAGCCATTTTGGTAAAAGCATTGCTCACTATCATTGACTGTGTCTGCTTTAAAACAACTGGCGTTGCATCACATCACTGACTTTGGGAGCCATGCCAGAGAAGTAGCAGGCCATCCACCTTTCAAAACCAATCGATCCCTAGAGGTCCACCTAGTTCTTTGGGTCTACAGAGGCCAGAGTCAAAAGCTCACAGGGTCTGTGCCTCCACTGGCTCCTGCTCCCATTGCCCCCCTCTGGCCCTATTAACAGCTCTGTTCCGGGGCTGCACAGCACAGAGCAGGAAAATGAATAAGTTACCGCTCACGGGGTCATGGTTAACTTATTTATAGGAATCCCGTGTGGTCAGAGATATATGATGCTACAGAGAGTAGTCATCCTCCAGGCCTGTTCCTCCCATCCTCACACCTACTGTGGAGACAATCCCTGCAAAGGGCTTCCTCTGGGTCATTATACCTAGGGAACAGATCAGTACTACTTATCTTTATGTATGCAAGCCTAAAATGGATCTGGTGGATGTTCATCCTTTTAATGCACAGAGGGAAAGAAGATAGCATGGCGCAGAGATTATAGGAAATGAGGTTTGTGGATTTGGGTTTCAAAGGAATCTGGGTGCCAGTACTGGTATTTGCTTTTCACTGGGGTGTTTGCATCTCAGGTAGCTCTTTATAGAACAGATATAAAGCAAGATCTTATATTCTCACAGTATTTACACGCTCTGGGAACTCAAATATTATAAGAACACCAGATCTTGTCTAATTTCAGCACCTAAACGGCTCCCAACAGCAGTAAAAATGCTTGTGAAACCAATACAAATAGCCCCAAATACCTGAAATACCTTACAGAAAACATCCTCAGTGATTTACATGTGATATATCATTTAGCTCATTATAAGGAGATAGACTGACAACTAGCAACATCACTACTGATTTTAGATTCTGCTAAAGACAGGAAGTTCTGAAAGCTATTCTGCTCGTAACTTTGACTTTAGAAGCAGATAGTGATTCATTTAGCCTGTTGTACAAACTGAATAACTGTTCTGTGTGCTGGGATTAGAACGTCATACAATATCCTGCATCATAGATCTAGTGCTGTACAGGAAGAGCACTCAGTACTTTGATATTGCTGTTAAAAGACTCAGATTTATTATAAAACCTGGTTAGAGGGAAAGACCAACTTAGTATCAAGGGGCAAACACCATAATTTTGAAGTGAATAATTTCTATGGATTTCCTATGCAAACAGGTTCTCATATTAACAATAAAAGCAGCAATAGAAAAGTATAAAGAACTCAAACATTACACGTTAGTATATTGATTTCAGTGATTTTCTTAATCTAAGGCAGGGGGAAAGTATCTACCCAACAGAACGACAGGTTGGATGATTTTACTGAAATACAGTAGAGTTTTCTTCCTGTGTGATTAAGTGATGGTTGGGGAAGCTGGCTGAGGCTCTCCAGCTGGTCTAAATTACAACTCCAGCTCTAAGAAGGAGAGCTGGGGACTCCTGTCTTAATGAGTGGGACTGTCTGAAATACAAGTCAGCTCCAGGTGGAGGTCTGGGATCTCCTGAACATAAGAAGGAAACTGACTAGGACTCTTACTTGGAACCAAAAGGGGCTAAAGAAGTGAGTTATTTATGCAGAATAAATTAATAAACCAGACCCCGACCCCCCCAGGGGATTAATTTGAATTAATCTGGTCTGGGTAATTCTTGGAAAGAAAAAAGAGGAAAGGTGCTGCAGAGTCACACTTGGCCAGCATGGCATGCTACAGAGCTACATAACATGGGACCAGTCATAGCAGGGTGCAGGCCAGAGGCAGCAGCCTGGGAGCTGGCAGTAGAGAGAAAGCTAGGCTGACTGGAAACTGGGCCTGAAAGGCTGAGAGCTGGTCTGGGAAGCAGCCTGTTACTGGAAGAGGGCAGCGATAGCTTCGCCAGGTAGATACTTGGAAATGGCCGGCAAACAGCAGGGTCATGCAGACTGTTCTAAGACAGAATAGAACTCCGGCCTGGGGATCTGCAGGACAGCCTGTGGTTGCATCTGGAAAGATTAACCCTGGCACTAGGCTGGAGGAGACTCACCTTCATATCCCTTTACTGGGCTGCACTGAGGGGCTGAGTTTGGAGCCGTGGGGTCTTTTGTTTGTAACTTAAAGCCATTGTGCTGAGAGGAGCCGCACTGTGTATTTCTGGCAGCCCTGGTAAAGGGCTGTTGTTCATCTGACTGCAAGCGTTTATGGGAATCTCTTGAGGCTGAAGCCTGAAGAGCCTCGGGCTTAGAGCACCTACAGAACCTTACATCCAAGCTCATGGTACACCCCGCATGCTAGCAAACATCAGAGAGACTCCACCACTGACCGCAACACCCTCATGTGGGCTCCATTAAAATATTTCTGGGGGTCACGTGTTATCGTCGTTGCATGCAACATTCAGACTCAAAATGAAGAGCAATTTACCCGTGAGGGACCCTGCATCTTTTAATTGTAAGTCTCAAAGAGAAATAACAACATTAAAATTACATCTAAGTGGCAAGACTGATGCCTGCTGTTTGATTGTTGGGAGCAGGGATTCTCCCTCATCTAGGTTTTCCTTCATCTCTTCTTAGCATGCAAGCACAGTTCAGTTTTTGAAGAAAAGCTTTTTTGTCAGTTTTGTGGTGCTATTTCTTTTGGAGGAGTGCTGTGGCAAGCAGCAGGAGAGTTTGCTCACTTCCTAAATCTCTCTAACTAGAATCAATTCTTGGGGCATAGTTGCTTCATGGAAACTACATATTGGTTTTAGCTTAGTTTGCAGAAAGAGAGGATTGCCTGCACCTCTGTTCAAAAAAAGATCTATATAGTGTCAATAAAATCATTTACATTAAAAATACCAAGACTTCAGGTCATCTGTTTCTTCTCCAACAGGAGATGGACCTGCAAGGCCCCAACATTATTATTTCAATTACCATAGTGCCTACAAACCCTTGTGACAGGACATGCGAGAGAGGGTTAATGCGCAATACTGACAGAAAGCTGGTGGTGATCAGGGAGAGGGAACAGACAGAGAGAGAGAGGGAGTCTGACTGCCTGAATAGAGAGGAAGCCCAGGGGTAAGAATAAGTCCTTGAATCCTAGCCTGACTAGAGCTGGGGAGGCTTAACGCAGCCCTGTGGGGGAGCAGGGTCTGGTGGTGCACCCTGAAAGAAGGGCAGGATTTGGACAGCTATGGAGAGAGAGAGTACCCCAGAAATTATGACCCGGTCGGAAGGCAAAATTACAGGAAGAGAAAGACTACTGGAGCGGCAAGGGAGCCATTCAGGGCCAAAGCTGCTACGCCACACCTGACCATGAGGAGTGAAACCCTTCACAGGAGAATACCCTACAGGAAGCAGAGCACCCTCACTGTCCCAGTCCTTTCCACACAGACCAATTTCACTTAATTTCAAAGAGCCAGAGTAAAAGACAGGGAAGATGCTGTTATAATCACAGCAGCAACAAAACCTGCTGTAAGTGAAATTCTGTCAGCAGCAGCAGTAACACCACCAGCAATGATAGCAACATTAAGTGTAACAGCAGCAGATGTAGTAGATGCTGTGCCTGCAGCTTCTCCTCCTCCTGTGAGCCAGAGCCAACAGGACTAGCAGTTAATCTTCCTGAACAGTAAAAAAGTGCCTCCCACCCCAGTAATCCACCAGCTGAAGAGACACCTCTGTCTGCTCCTATTAGCCTGTGGAGCACAGCATTCAATGGTATCTCAAGAAAGCAAGCAAGACACTTACTAAGATTAAGGCTATTGGTCCCAAGTCCTTGGAATTCTGCTGCTGGACGCAGGATTGGTCCTACTGCCAGTTTCTTACTGTAGACTTAGACCTCTCTCATTTATTTTTAAATTAGCGGATCTTCCTGTTTTTCCTTTTCCAGCCTCAAATTCCTGTCCCCTCCATCTAGAGTTGGTAGCATGTGAATTTATAGCTTTTTTTGGCTTAGCCTTGTAGGCTACCTATATCACATCTTAAAGGGCCAAGCACTGTAGAAAGCATTCACCTGTGGATGCAGGCTGGCATCTTTGAAAGGGCTCCCTCGAAAAGTACTGTGATTGAATGCACCCCTGTGCTCACACCACTTTAATAACCTTTGTACAAAAGAAGCCTTGTGAGGTATCATTTGAAAACTACTAACTTCCTGGTCATTAAAATAATGATGAAATGTGTGTAGCAACATTATAGGGAAAATTATTAATTTCCTCCATATGATGTTGGTAGCACATGTTCAAAGGCATGTAACCCCAGTTAGGCAGGAATGGTTAAGCAGAGTCATTGGGACCACAAAGGAATGTGTTTACCTTAATTTACACATAAGTAGTAAAGAAGGTCCTCAAGACAGCAAGAGACAAGACGAATCTGCATTTTAGCAAACAACAACATGAAACCTCTTTCACCACCAGACTCTTTGTCTCCATCCTCACAGCAGGAATAAAATTTATCTAGAGGTAACCCTCAGGAAAATGCATTTCAAAGGGGGACTGGACTATAAAAGTGAACAGCAAAAACTCCCCACAATAGCTCTCCCTATCCAGCCCTCTCCCTTTCACCTCAGAAGACCAAAAAAACAGCCTTTGAACTGTGGGAGCAGATCTTGTCCTGAGGATTTGGTCAGCAATGTCACTGGAAACATGGCACCAAGTCTAGTTTGTTAAGTTTAGCACTAAGAAACATTTTAACTTTATTTCTCTTATAACCATTTCTGATTTTAATGCCTTATACTTGTACTCGCTTAAAAGCTCTCTTTGTAGTTAAATAAACTTGTTTTATTCTTTAATCAAAACTCATCCAGTGTTGCGTTTAAACTGAATTCTGTGGATAACTCCATTTAAAGGAGCAAACTGTTGGATATTGATCCAACAATATTGGGAAATCCAACAATTGGGAAGTGGACCTGAAATATCTGAACTGTCCAGGAGAGAGCTAGACCATGCAGAACACACATTTTGGGAGAAAATTCAGGACTGGGAGTGTGTTGCAGGTCACCCTGAAAGTGG
Source organism: Emydura macquarii macquarii (assembly GCF_026122565.2). NCBI lineage: Eukaryota > Metazoa > Chordata > Testudines > Chelidae > Emydura > Emydura macquarii. Next base: position 15,642,052 of record NW_027131527.1, on the reverse strand, counting down.
TAACCAAGGCTGGTGGAAGTCAGATTGTGACTGGACTGTGCTGGCAGGCTGCAGCTATACATAGACACTCCTGATGTTACCCACATGTTGTTTGGCTGACTGTGGGGGGTCCAGGTGGGGAATGACCACAGCAAACATTGTGAAGCACCCCAGGTTGCAGCGCACATGGTGATACAACCACTAACTGGTGTGGATTGCACCCCTGGATGTCATAAGTACATAGTGTATTAATCATTAAAAAAAAAATCGCAAACATGTTTCGGAGACTGTGAGCATATACACTGTACATATTCAGCAGCACCATGTGTCTGGCACTTTGCAAAATGTCAGTGTTCAAAGTTCACTGTATAATTTTCTAATGTGTCAAAAGAGCACTGCAAGTCATCACTTTCAAGTTGGTTCTAATTGCTTGAAAAGCAAAGAGCCTGATTCTAAAATTAAAAACAGCTTGATGCAGGCAGTGGAAAGGAAACCTTACTGAGAGGTTCAAGGAATTAATCTTAAAATAGTTTTATTGCTCTGGGTGTTGTTTTCCACATGCATAGAGCTGCCCAGGCTACCATGCTGAATGGCTGGTTTAAGATTAAAGGCAGCACCGAAACAAAAAAGAAAAGAAAAGCCTCCATTAGAAAGGGCACAGGGCGTCTCTCTTCTCTAACATGCTGCACCAGGCAGCTCCTTTGAAATGTGAAGGACACAAAAACAACTACAGAACTACATATACCACAATTTGCTACTGTTACATTTTGTATGATTTTGTCACGTGTACCAAGGGATGTGCTAATAGCACCCACTACAGTCCCTTTAGTAAAGCAGCTGCCAGTTGTCCGTAGAAAGTTCTGGTTTTCAGGAATTTAGGATTTCATTAATTAAATATTCCATTGTGAAGGACACAAAGGTCTTTTCCCCTCCTGCTCATCTTGCTTCCAGGCTCCTCCTCTTCTTACTCATTCGATCCTTTGACCAACTCACCTTAGGTTCTTCTCTCCCCTCCTCCTCATCCAGGAAGCTGTCACCTATCAGTGCCCCCAACTCCTCCCTGTCCGCCATCCTCTTTGATTTTGACATTGTGTCTCCCTCTTTCTCTCCTCAAACTTTCCCACTTCTAGCCTTGGAGACTTCAACATCTCTTGATGTTCCATTGGACCCAACTAGCCTCCCATGTCTTTGCTCATACCTCCTTATTTAACCTTCAAACCTGGAACAATTGCGCCACTCACAAAATGGCCACACAGAATGGATACTGCTCCCTCTCTGATCTCTCAATAAGTGAGTTCACTCTTTCTAGGGATCACTTAGTTTCCTTTGATATTGTCCCCCTACCCTTACCATCCAGCTTTTCCATGATCTCCAATCCATCAATGTCTATGATTTTTTGTCAGACTCGGTCCCCTCAGTGGAGTCATGGGCTCCCAGCTGCAAGCTGGGCAGACCTGTGCCTGCTCTAAGTTGTATAGGGGTCAAAATGGTCTCCAAACAACCTTTTACACTTACCACCTTTTACACAACAGAAGAATCTATTGATTCAAAGACAAAAAATGGTAGGGATTTCTCTGGACTCTGGGTAAGATTTTCCAAAGCACCTAAATTACTTGGGCTATGTTTACACTACAGACCTTACAGGGGCGCAGCTGCAGTGGTACAGCTGTGCCACTGTAAGGTCTCCCGTGTAGCCGTTCTATGCCAACAGGCGAGAGAGATCTCCTGCTGGCATAATTAAACCACCTCCATCGAGCGGCAGTAGCTACATCAGCAGGAGAACTCTCTGACCACACCAGCATTTCTGTCGGTGAAACCTATGTCAATCAGGTGTGTTTTTTCACACCCCGATCAACAAAAGTTTTACTAACAAAAATGCTAGTGTAGACAAACCTAAAGAGAGACCAGGTGGGTGAGGTAATATCTTTTATTGGACCAACTTCTGCTGATGAGAGACACAAGCCTTTGATCTTACACAGAGCTCTTCTTCAGATCTGGGAAATGTATTCAGACTCTCACAGCTAAACACAAAATGTAACAGATGTTGAGCACAGTAGTTAACACATATTTCAAGGGACCATTCAAGGGGAAGTGGCCTGTTAACACCCCTCCAGTCATAGGAGGGAAAGGAAGAGAGGCAAAGTTAATTAGCCTACATCTATACTAGAATGTCTTCCAGTGAAGACGCTCTAAGCCAGTGGCCCCCAAACTTAGCGACTGGGGCCATGATGGGGACTGGAGCTGCAGCTGCGGGACCTGGAACCAGGGCTACAAATGGGACCAGGCTCTGGCCAGGAGCAGGGCCCAAGCATGGGACACAGCCAGGAGCAAGGCGCGGGACCGCAGCCAGGAGGGGTAGGGCTGGAGCAGAGATGGGGACAGAGCGGGGCAGGGTGGTGCTTCCTCCCTGCCCCCATTGAGGCTGACCCAGGCCCCGCCACACCCTCGTGAAGGTTTCTCTGCACCCCGTTGGGGGGTCACGCTCCACAGTTTGGGGACCTCTGCTCTAAACCAACAGAAGAGAGCTCTCCCATCAACTTAATTACTCCTCCTCCCCCCATGAAAGGCAGTAGCTATAGTGCTCTCCACACCGGCACTTGGGTCAGTATAATTTACATCGCTCAGTGGTGTGATTATTCAGCAACATAAAAGGTATATCGAAGTAAGTTCTAGACATGGTCTTAGGGACTTTTAAAAGCTAAACCAGCTATTTGGACTGACCTGAGTGGTGCGTGGGCAGTAAGCAGCAGCCACCCTCACTGCCTACGACATTGATGGCACACTGAACACGTTAAGCATCTGTAGTAGATGCTCACACTAATGTGTTGGTTCTGTTACATTCCAAAATAAGCATTCCTTTCTAATTAAAATTTTCTACTTCAAAGAACTGTTTTTTAATTATTTTCCCCTTTTACTAGCACATGAGTTCTCTCGGTTCCTTACCTGCAGGTGATTTCAGCTTCTGTGTTTTATGGTAAAAGTCAGTTTGTTAAAATTGTGGACTTTCGTAAGTTTCTTCTTCTTTTTGAAACTGATCTAGTGGCTTCTTTCTTTTGCCTACAGTTCAAAAATCTCTAGGCTTCGCTAATTCAGACTATTTCAATACATCATTACTGAGGTATGGGCATAACCCTAGCCATGACTTCTGTCTTCTGACTCAGTGTATCTAACAATTAGCTTTTCTGGAACTGTTAAAAATAGCAGTGTTTGCAACTGAATTGTTTCTTGCCTGCAGTCACATGTAGGATGTTACACCAGGGTTGTATTTGCAATATCCTTACTGATATCATCACGGAATAAAAATGTCACTGTTAGCAATAACAGTTCCCAGCTTGCCCCTTTGGCTAAAAACCTGTAGTTGGTGACTACAAAAGTAAACCTGACTCGTTCACTTAAGGCACTTTTGACTGTTTCAGTTCCAGCTACTTGCGATGTTACAAATTTTTCTATATATTTGTGCCATTATACATCATTCCTTCCTGCCCTATTAGGCTGCTCTTGAAAACTATTGTTTTATGCAGAATGCTGCTGCCAACCTTTCACCTACATTACAAAGAAATGTGACCTCATCCTATCCCCAAACAACTCTATGAGTGCCCATTCATTTCAGGATTATTAATTCAGATTACAGAAACAATTTGAGGCACTAAGTAAAATAAGGGACCCATTATGCTAGAAATTGTACAAACGTAGTAAGAGACAATCTCTACATGAAAAATTTACAGTCTATATAGACAAAACAGGAAAAGGGTGAGAAGAAAAGAGGCACAGAGAGGAAGTGATTTGCCCAAGAATAGATTTGAGCCAAGAATAGATTGCAGGTCTCCTGAATCCCAGTTCAGTGCCCTCTCCACTAGGACACACTGTTGCCTTCATTTTGAAAACTGTGGAATATCTGCAGCCTGCCTTCTGGGATTTGTTTCTTTCTATTCCCCTCACATGTCTAGCACCAGCCTCTTTTCTATCCTGTATTTCAGAACAATCTCAATAGTGTTGACTTGAAGACCATTTTTCCTGCAGTTCCTGTTGTCAGAGACCGTCTCCTCTTAATCTCTACACTGCTTCAGATCATTATTTATAAATATCACTTGAAGACATAACTCTTCTCTCTTGCTTTGTTTCCATTTCCACCTTCTTTCTTGGTATTTTATTTTAACACTGTAATTATTATTTAACTCCATAAAGCATTTGGGGATAGTTTTCATGAAACATTGTTGGACCATATGGTTTATAACAAAATAGAAATTTGCAAAGGGAGATGTTTTAAATTATGAACTTCACTGAAGTTGAGAACCAGGATTTAATAGCCTTATACCTGGAATGGTCAGTCATTCACTCTGGGTCACTTACCAATGTATCACCTGCAGCTGTAGGCAAGAGTGCCCTACAATTAACACGGATGCTATCCTTAGTTTTGTCTCAAGTCTAGTTTGAATATTTTGTGTGAAGGTGTGTTTGCCTTTAGGGATCTGCTACTGTCTCTTTAACTGGGCTTAGGGTTCAGACCAGGATAGACTGGGAGGGACTAGGAAAAGGTTCATGAGAAAGCTTGAAAGTTTTGGACAAGCTCCGGTCCGGTGATACAGGAGAAAAGTGAGCATGGACTAGGGAGTAGAGTTATCAAATGATTTCTCTCAGGTCCTGGGAACCTAGAACCATCCCCAGGAAATAATTGTATATAGTATAGATGCAAGTTCAAGTAGCGTTCAGGTGCTTATTTGATTCCTGAAGTTCCATCTTATTTATAAATCACATTTCAACTGAAAACCGGAGCCTGACCAATCTCAGTTCCCTCTAACTCAAACATCACTACATGCAAAAGGCCTTCCAAGAGCCACCACTGTACTTCATTCTCTCTAACGTTACTAGTTATAGCACCAGCCATCAAAGTTAATGACATGTCTCGTAACCTCATTTTTCTCTAGAGACCAGCACCAAAGCTCTTTTTCAAAGTGAAAGGAATGCAGTAGCAGGGCTAATCAGATGATGTTTTCTCCCCTAGTTATACTAATACTGAGCTAATAGCCTTGTAATGGAGGAGACGGTAACTAAAATGCACCAGTTTTTGAACGTACGACTACTGAGGCATTCAGCGGATTCAGACCCCAGCATTATACAGCACTTGTCAGTGAAGTAGCTCAGCTCATTCTATTTGACACTTAAAACCAAAAAATTATCATAAAGATGGAAATGTTGGGTAAACAGAGGCTGAACATTTACTTTGAAAGCCTTTTCAAGAAGTGCCATGTGAATTAACAATTATTCTCCTAGCAGAACTGAATTTTACTGTTAGGGATTTGAAAAGGTTCTTGCCTCTGCTGATTTTTTATTTTATTTTATTTTTCAGTGCATACAAGTTAAGAAAAAAAATAAAATAGAACTGCCAGTTGTCGGTCATTAGGAGATTAGAAAGGAGAGATTTAAATCCTTTAAGATTTATAAACTTATTGTTGGAAAACAGGATAAAGCACAGGTTTCAACAAGCTATTTTAAAATGTAAAGGATTGTTCTATTTTCATTTCCCATTGTCCTTTTAAAAAAACCCACGTTTGGCCACTTCAGTATAGTCAAGTCTGGATTGCTAATATATGATAAGACATTTGAAAAGAGAAGAAAGTATAATTGTATTAAAATATTTTCCAAGTACATTAAATCCTTCATTTACATAACCACATTCTGAAATCTAATGCTGTTTGTAACAAGTAATCTGATATTCATATTAGCAACCCATATAACTAGCAGTTTCACTTACTGTAAAGTATAATATCATGAGGATCATACAATTATAAAGCTGTTTGTACAAATTAACTTTACTGCATGACATCTCCTTTTCTAAGCATCTGCTTTATACTTTAAATATTTGCTTTGCTGCATAAGCCTTGAACATGATTATCCACTTTCTCATATAGCAATATTGTCTACTATTATTACTAATTGAAACTGCTGCTACTCTTTCTTCTGGGAGAGACCCACTCACCCTTTATTGTCTTCATTGGTGATCCATTTCAGAAGCAAAAGCCATAAAAGGATAGCAGTTCTAGGAAGCATTATTTTAACTGTAACAATTGGCCCAATTCAATGTATTGGAAATAATCTTCAAGGACAAAGCAAGTTTTACTCATACTTCTTGTGGGAAAAGCAAAGTCACAGTTCAAACTCTACCAGTAGACTACACAGTGATGGCTATTTGAACTTTCTACATATTTGATTCCCTTGACTTTAGTTGGAAAGTTCATAATAGTTTGCTTTATGTAGTTGTACAGAATGACACTGAATAGCTTGGCAGAAGGTATATTTTTGATGTGAAGGTCATTAAATGCTTTGATTCATAGGCTGTATTAAAATTACATTACTTGTGATAAAAATAAGTTGGCGGAATCAGAGGGGAAATCCTATTTCACATCTGGTCGAAATAAAGTATAAGGTAGGAAACTTACAATAGAGAACATGAAAAATAAAGTACAAAATTACTTTCATCATATATGAACATTCTAGTCGCTGCTAGTTTAGAGATTTCTGTGTCTGCTTCTTTAGATTTTGGCTCTTCACCAATAACAGTTCAGAAAAAGTCAACAGGAATTATATATAACATAACGTACAAACCTGAATGTGATATGGGTCAGTTGATGAGGTTTGCTACATAATGTTCAATTAAAGCAAAACTAATTTTGCAAATACATTTCCTATGAGAGACAAAGTTGCCTTTCAAAGAACCAACTAAACATTTTTTCTCATGCAGTCATCTTAAAGGGACTAGCCTTCGCTGCTGAACAGTAATTATGAGCATGTTGATTCTTCCAGCTATTATCTGACTCAGATTAGGTCTACCTTTTACACACTGATACAAAATCTTTCCTGGGACAGCACACACAAATGACACTGAGTAATAGCTGTCTCCTGTAGGTACATGCCTAATTGATTTTAGCAAATGTATGCTTAAATTTAATACAAGGTGACCACGGCACCAGTATTGTATTTAAATCTATTGGAGTACATTTTATTCCAGCTACCATACATAGAATTTCTATTTAAGTTTCTTAACTGTCTTCTACATAAAAATTAGTGGTTTCCAAACAATCCATGCAAAAAGCATAGATATTTACTGCTCCCCACATGCACACTAAAGAATCATAATGATGTTTGCAGGATTGGGCCCCAGGACAGCATACAAATAATAATCAAAGTTGTCTGCCAGTTACCTGGTCGTATGTTTTTTCTCCCTAGGGAGATGGACCAAGTGTACATAAACTACCACAGCAGATTCTCTTTCATAATGGGATTCAGCCTGTAATACTGACCCAGTAATTTCTCCTCTTCGGGTTTTGATAACAGAGTCTGTGACTTCAGAACAAGCTAAGGCTTGAAAGACAGCATCAGTCAGCTGACATTTTGAACAGATATAAAACCTTGTTTTAAGCTTAGATTGTAAGCTCCTTTGGGAAGAGACCATCTTTCTATGTCTATATAGGACCTCATACAACGGAATCCAGGTCTCTGGGTGCCTCCACAAAACAAACGAACAAAAAATAATTATATAGAGAGTATTTCATTTCTACATGGACAAAAGAAGAGTGTTTCTTTAGGGATGGGAAAAAACACAGCCGTGTTGGCAGCTTCACAAGCTTAAAAAAATTATTCACATAGCACCAATGATGTGCAAGGCTTTTCATAACAATATGCAACGACACAGCTCCTTGCCCTAAGGAGCTTGCAGTCGTGCAGAGATAGCTACTACTATAAGACCATCCACCTTCAAGGGGCAGCTTAGAGGGTGGCTAAGCCCCCAGTCAGCTGTTGTGCAGCCATAAGCTGCAAGAGTGGGCAAACTCCACCTCAGCCGTGAAGGACAAATGGCACACATCAGCACATGGCTGCAGTTTACCCTCAGTCCTCTTACATTGTAACAAGGGGTTTATACTGCGCTCCTCTCAATGGTGTCTGATAATATGGTGATAAATAATACCCAACATGGATTTGTCAAGAACAGATGATGCCAATCCAACCTAATTTCCTTCTTTGATAGGAGTAGTGGATGCTTGGGAAGCAGTGGATGTGATATATCTTGATTTTAGTAAGGCTTTTGACAGTCCCACATGACATTCTCATAAGCAAATTAGGGAAATGTCATCTAGATGAAATTACCATAAGGTGGGTACACAAGTGGTTAAAAAAACATTCTCAAGGAGTAGTTATCAACGTCAAACTGGGAGCTCTATCTCAGGGGGTCCCAAAAGGGTGTCTGGGTCCTGTACCGTTCAGCATTTTCATTAATGACTTTGATCATGGAGTGGAGAGTATGCCTATAAAATTTGCACTTGACACCAAGCTGGAAGTGGTTGCTAGCACTTGAAGGTCAGGCTTAGAATTCAAAATAACCTTGATAAATTGAATTGGTCTGAAATCAACAAGATGAAATTCAATAAAGACAAGTGCAAAGTACCAAACTTAGGAAAAAAATTCAAATACACAGCTACAAAATGGGGAATAACTGGGTAGGCAGTAGAACGGTAGAAAAGGATCTGGTGGTTACTGCGGATAGATCGAATATGAGCCAACAATGTGACACAGATGAAAAAAAGAAAATATTCTGGGGTGTATTAACAGGAGAGATAAGAGGTACCTATTCCACTCTACTTGTCACTGGTGAGACCTCAGATGAAGTATTGTGCTCAGTTTTGGGTGCTACACTTTAAGAAAGATGTGGACCAAGTGAAGAGAGCCCAGAGAAGAGCAAGTACATGCACAGAGGTCAAGTACAAGCTCAGATGATACTCACTCAAGTTTTCAAAACAAGGCTTAAGTGGGATTTAGCCAGTGCATGTTTCTTTGGACCGGCCTCCACACAGTGGTAAAATTTACCCTGATAGAAGAATATTCTATCATGTTCTTAAAAATCTTCTCAAAAACTAGCTAAGACAAGAGCGAGTTACTAAAATGATATTATGCTTTTCCTAAGTTGAGTTTAATATACTCTTCCAAATCTCAAAAAAAATTTCAAACTTCCTGAACAGAAGCAAAAAGATCAGAAAAGGCTAGAAAATTCCCCAGAAAAGAGAAGTTTCTTCGCTCTGTCACTAATTCCATTTCCAAGGAAAGAGGTGCCAGATTTGTTTTTTGAAAAAGCATTTACATTGATAAGCTTTACTTTACTTCTTTCATCAGGTTCCTTGGCAAAACTACTCTGCAGTGTACTTACATAATTTAATGTGACATTGCTTTGCAATAGACTATGTCAGTCGATCACATTTTTATATCACTTGATAGATTTGCACTTGTGAGCCATAGCCATGGTCTTAAAGTAAATTAAAAACACATTAAAATTCACCTGTGTCAGCTCAACAGCTGGTTTTGCCTGTTTTGATTTGGATGAACAAGAATGGCTGAATTTTGTCCCCAGAAGCTGTCTCATTCTCTAGTGATCAAGTTGTTAAAATGTGTTCTTTCAGTAGGTTTATGTGCTAAAATGGCTAAAATGTGGTGAGTAAAGCTGTTAAAGGGATTCTACAGACACTCTGCATCATTTTAACATGAATTATTTCTGCGCTTTAAGGAAATGTGAAATGATTTCTTTTTGAGGATGCCATAAAGTTGCTTATTGGAGTGAGAAATATCTGCTTTGAGTTAATTAATCTCTTTTTAGCTCAGGGCTGCAGATGCTAGAACTACATTGGCCTGTGACCCCACAAATAGAGTTTAGATTTTTTTTAAACTTTTTTTTTATTATTATTTTGTACAAACTATAACAAACACCAGTCCAGGATAAATGTACACAAAATAGCTGAGATGGTAAAAGAGCAAATCCAAGCATCTCTGGCAATTACAACACAAATAAAATGACAATCTCAGACCATAAAAAGATTCCCCATTATTAGCCATAAATGGATGAGTAATCATTCACATTTTTTCTGGTTTATATATATTTCTAAAGGATATTCTAAATATTATAGCTGAACTCGCCCCTGGAAGGAAACCTACTCTCCATCCCAGCCAGTCAGGAATCCACAATATGCTGAGAACTGGCCAGGGTAATATTTGTAGTGAAATAAGAGTGCTTCAGAACAATGCAAACTCCTGTCAAATGGGGAAGGATTCATTAGAGCTAAACACTGCAGTCTTTGTCCTACAGCATCCTTGCATCTATAAGTAGATGGTACACACAACTGGTGTTTCATTTTAGAAGCAATCCTCCAAGTTAGTGTAATAAAAAATTAATAGATATCTACATACATCATAGAGTATGTAGTATATTTCAGTACATTGTCATTATAAGCTACTAAATTTTATTGTTTGCAACTTCACTAAGATCAATATGAAATTGAATTAGGGGAGGACAAAGAATGGTTTTTGATTTTCCTATTTTTTCTTTTACTATGAACATTCACTAATTCCACTGAAAATTAAAAAAGAATCCTCAGTAACTGTGTCCTACCACCACAAGTAGCAAGGTATCGGGTTCTAGGACGCTGATTCACCCTTTGGAGTGTCTTGCCATAGAAGGAACTTGTGGCAGCCACACTCAAGACTGAACATGTTGTATTCTATTTTGTTGTTTACGTTAACAATGAAGGCAAAGCCCACAAAGGGGCAAGGGACTAGTTGCTGTAAAATTGGCAACATAGGTCTGTCCCTAAGTCTGAGCCAAACCTAGTGAGGGCGTGTGCAGTGGGCAGGTGAGCTCTGTTAGGAACAGGATAAGAATTCCACCTGCTGATAGTAACCTCTTTTTTTTTTTTTTTTTTTTTTTTTTGTAAGTATTCCCATTATCTTGGGTTTTCTGTATGTGTGACTACTTAACCATTTGTGTACCTACATTTTACCAATCCATTTCCTGGGAGCTCATTTTGATCAGTCCCTCGTTAGAGAGGGAAAAGTGCTATTATTAATAATAGTAAATATTTCTATTACGGGAGCACTCATTTGCACTGGGCGCTGTACAAACAAGCCCGGCCCTAAGGGCTAGTGCAAAGCTCTTACAGTGCTGAAGGGAGAAATTCAAGAACCCTTGTCAGAAATATTTTTATGTTTCTAAAACCTGCCTCTCCAAGCCAAAGCTAAAACAGAATAAATATTTTATCAACTGCAAATTGAATATTTGACAGTTTTCTGTTGAGTAATTACCAGCTTCATAAACTCCTTTAATAATGAAGATTTGATTTCAGAAATATGTTAATATATTTAATATTTGTCTAGGGTTTTGTACCATATATGTAGGAGTAAGGAAGACTGGCTTTATTCAGCATCACTGGCCATAGAATTTTTTTCTCCTGTCATTATTCTGAAGCATTTAACAAACCAATAGCTGGATCGAGATTGTGATAAAGATTCTGGGGGTTTCAGAATTATATGCTTTTAAGATCAGATGAGAAACAAGAGAATTCTAAATGTCAGTAGCACTCCAGTCCATTTCCTTTCAATGTTTGATTTCCTTCAGTGTAATAAAGGACACTTTATTAAAGCATTTGACTGACAGAGGCTTTAGCTGATATTTATTAAATTGGGGAAAAAGACTCTGGCTAAATCAGAGTTTACAGATATAACATTTCTAAACAAGAGGTATTTTTAGAAAAAAGTTAAGCCACTTATAGAAGTCTAAAACAAAAGTTTTACAAGCAACAGCTGCATGAGTTGATCTTCCATAAATATTTTCAGTACTGCAAATCCAGATTTAATTTATCTCCAGTAGTCAATGATTTATCCATAAAAGAAAAAAAGATTTCAAGAATCTATTGAAATGCTACAAAATATGTCCTCAGTAATTTTGCAAGTCATCAGTGACCTAAATCACATTCACCAAGGACTGTAAAGTAGAAGGAAAATATCTGTTTAAAGAACACATTTCTACCTATCTATTTTAGAGGATATAAAATAAAGGAGATTATATCAGTGTGCCAGAGGGCTAGCTTCCAATACAGACCACTGTGTGTGGTACATGAAATAGCTGAAACACTACTGACATCTAGTGTTAAAATATTGTGTTATTTGCTGTCCAAGGTATTAAAGTAAACTAATCATGGTACTCCATTAGAGAGACAAGGTGGGTGAGGTAGTATCTTTTATTGGACCAACTTCTGTTGGTGAGAGAGACAAGCTTTTGAGCTTTCACAGAGCTCTTCTTCAGAGCTTCACAGTGCCATAGCTAAATACAAGGTGGCACAGATTGTTTAGCATAAGTAGTGAACACATATTTCAAGGGATCATTCAGGGTGAAGTGGCCACTTAACACCCCTCAAGTCATAGGGAGGAAAGGAAGGGGGAAGTAGCTGGAGGAGGGAGGTATGGCTTGTTAGTGGGTTACAAATTGTTGCAGTAGGCTATAAATCCAGCATCTCTATTCAGTCCATGATTTTTAGTGTCTAGCAAAGTTATGAATTTAAGCTCCCAGGATCATTTTTTGAAAAAAAAGCATTGTGCAGGTTTCCTTTGAGGATGAGGACTATAGGTCAGATACAAAGTGTCTGCTTTGTGAAAAGAGTTCACCCACAGGTGGTGTGGTCTTTCTGTCTCCTATTTTCTTGTGTGAGCTCATGCGAGAGTATAGTGATTGTCTGGTTTCACCCACATAGTTGTGGTTGGGCATTTAGTGCACTGGATGAGGTACACCACATGTTGTCATAGGCATGTGTAGGACCCTCAGATCTTGAAACGTGTGTTGTCGGGGGTGTTGATCATTCTGGCAAAGGAGATATAGTAGGTCTGCAGGTTTTATATCGGTTGTTCCGGCAGGGTCTGTTGGGAGCTTGCTTCTTATGATGAGCTTGAAGAGATTGGGGAGTTGTTTGAAGGGCAGAAGAGAGGATTTAGGATGGGGCCCCATAAAGTATTTGTTATAGCTATTTGATGATATCCCATATGGGTTCCAATGTGGGGTGGTAGATGATAACAAGGGGTGTGCTATCAGAGAAAGCGGTTATTTCTATATTGAAGCAGGTTGTTTTGTGATATTTGAGTGGCCTGTTCCATGATGAAATCTGCTTCTTTGATGGAATGTCCTTGCTTAGTGAATGAGGTTTTGAGTGTGTTAAAGGTGTATATCCTGGACTTTCTCCTCGAAGCATATTCTGTGGTATCTGAGTGCCTGGCTGTAGATAACAGATTTCTTGGTGTGTTTGGAGTAGATCTATGAAGGTAGGTGTGGTGAACCATGATTTCTTGTATTTAGTTGTCTACAGGATTCCATTGTTGAAGCTGATTGTGGTGTCCAGGAAGTTGATGCTGGTGTAGAAGTGTTCTTGAGAGCGCATAATGGATGGGTGATGGTTATTGAAGTTTTGATGGAAATCTATGAGGGACTTTAAGTCATCTGTCTAGAGGATAAAAATATCAATGTATCTCAATGCAATGGAGTGCACTCACCTCTCACGAATGCCTCCTATCGGCTGGGTGAAAGTCTGCATTCTCTCTTCTCACGGTGCCCCCCCCCGTCAGCTGTTGCCCCCTTCAGGTGGGACTTCATTGGCTCAGCCCTCTGGCTAAGTAACACATAGTTTAAATGCATGAATCAACCCTTCCAGGGTAACAAAGGTCCAACAGGAGTTCCAACAGGAGCTATCACTGTGCCCTTGTTGGTGTCTGCAGCCCTGCTGCATAGCAACTCGGCTACCTTGTACAATCTTACTTCTTTTTTTTAATTTGGTGTGTTACTATAAATCATGCAAAAACCCAGGAATTCCAAACAAACAGTGACAGACATGGAAAGAGATTTCTTCTATACAGTACATATACGGGCCAAGTTTAGCTCTGATCCACTAGCATGTTGTACAAAATCAATATGTTGAGCATGTAATATGCAGTGATTGACATCATCTCTTGTATCACACATGAGACTTCAAGAAGGAACCCAAGGCTTTTGGCTCAAAAAAAATACAGCTGAGAAATACACTTGAGAAGAGGAGTCTGTATTTGCTGTAGTAGTATCTACAATATCTTAGGAGCATGGGAGGCTGCTGCTAAGAGAACTCTGGCCATTAGGGACCACTCAGGAAGTGGCATCCCAGGAAGCAAGTGATATATATGGGAACGCTGCACAGGAAATCAACTGAAGTGCCTATAAAATTGCTTCTACTTCGGGGGAAATAATCAAATAACCTATTTCATATCCCTTTCTGTCCAATACATTACCCCTTTACATGCTCTATTTAGACTTAGGCCAGAAGAGTAAAGCAGTGCTGCACAAGCCAGCTTACTTAAAAACCTTAATAGATTTCGTTTTAAACAGAATCTCTATTCCTGGGGCTAGATTGGAAGTCTTACTACAAACACTAACAGAACAGTAAAACTTGGCCATGAAGTTTTCTCATGGAAGAATAGTTCATAGGAACATATGGGCAGCAGCACTGTAATCCTGATCTTCAGAACAATTTCCTCCTTTACTGCTACTGGATTCCTTTAAAGTTTTTATTTATTCATTGAGGACTGAATTGGCACCTTGCAGTCTGCTCTGAATAAGGGGCAGCATATAGCTGCCCTGCCTCTGGAGCAGAGCCGGGGACAAACTTGAGTCAGAGTCACATTTTGATCTTGGTTTTCCCCTTGCTGCATGGGGGAAGTAAATTCTGCTAGCCCTTTTCATAGTGCAGGTTACTTGCTTCTCCATCTGTACCACCAGCCAGCACACTAGGTGTGGAGCCAAGGTTCCATCCACTCCCCACTCCTGTCTGCACAGCAGGGACAGTAAGAGCTTGACAGTGTTCCCCCCCCTCTCCTACCCCTTGCTGTATTCCATGATGAGGTCAGTATATGCAGGGGAGTAAGGGGGCAGGGGCATATAGATGAGCTCAGTCCTGAGCTCTCTTTTTTGTTTGTTTGTTTGTTGTATTTTTTAAGGTTTTCCTATGGTACTTATCCCCACAATATCAGTAATGAAATTATCTTTACAGCCTGCCCTGTGAGGTAGGGCAGTATTATTAACCCTATTATCCAGGTGGGGAATAAGGCACAAAGCTTTTCAAAAGAGCTCAGTTCTTGGGGTGTCGAGCGCCGTACTCTTGAAAATCTGACCACAATTGTGAGCTCCTGAGGACTTAAAAATGTGGCCCTACATGACACACAAAAGGTGATTCAGGCCATACATGACAGAGCAAGGAAAAGAACCCACATTGCTAGTCCACTGCCTTCCCCACAAACCCCCAACCACCTGTGACAAGGGCACAGGAAGCTGCTCTATAGTTAAAGTTACACTGAGGTGTTGTCTTGTGTTTGGGGGTTTTTTTAAATGTAAAGTGAAGTTTAAATCTCTTTGCTAGGGATGAAAACTCACATGCAGCAAAAGATTAAATTCTCTGGAAATTTTCATACAAATGCAGTCAATAGTTTAGGAGGCTGAAGGAATTAAATCCTGTATCAGAGGTATGTCTTGTGCTTACAAGATTTCCTGGAAAGTTGACAGATCATACTCTATCACTATAGAAGAAGAGGATTTAAAAACAAAAATTATGTGAGGAAACATTCAGATCAAAGTAAATAACTTGATATCCCCTCTAGGAAGGCATGGTTATCACAGTTTTGAGGTTTACATAGTAGAGAAGGCTGGTGACAATATTCACAAGCCTAGGGCTCATTTCCCTCATGTAAATTTTAAGATTACCAATTCCTCTTTAATGGGCTGTCTCAAAAAGATCCACCAGAAGAGATGTCTACAATGCCACATTTTCTTCATCAAGACTGAGCCATTGTGTGTGTCTGCTATTTGTCAGTGAGGTTTGCAGTCTGGGAAACCTCTATTGTTGGTGGAGTCCCAGGTAGCATCAATAGCCAGAGAAGTTTTTTTTAAGATCTGCGCCTAGCTGGGATATTGTGACCATTCCTTGTGGAGACAGATCTAGTCAGAGTTACCTACATCCCTGGGGCTTCCAGATGGGGTTTCTACATGGGCCTACCCTTAGCTAACGCTCCCAAATGCTCTGTAGCACACATGCAACACTCAGTTATACACAGGTGTTTCTCACACTGAGCCTATTTCCCCTATGCTCTCTGGTTTGCAGTGGCGGTTGATTTGCCTTTGGGTCCACTTCAAGATAAGTGGTTTGGAGATGGCTATTTTAGAGACTCTCTCTCCCTACACCCCATCATGACAGCCAACATGCTCCCATCTCTGGAATTCACTTTTCCAGTTAGCTGGCATTTATTGGCTGCAGGCCAAAGGCAAGGCTTATCCATGTCCTCAAGCTCTTGTCTTAGACATGCCTGGGGAGGGCCAGACATTTGTGACTGAAGTGGCATTCATTTGAGCTGCCTTGCCTAGCTGTTGTTTTGCAACCTGATAGTTTTCAGATGTGAGCAAGGGTTATGAGGACTGCAGAAAAGAAACAAAATTGCTGGTGATGTGGATATTTTAATACAGTGCCTGTGACCCTGCCGCCTTCTCCTGCTGTAACCTCCAAGCCACCCTGAAGGCTGTAATTTCAAAGAATGACAATACAGTACTAAAACGTTGATTGGCTGGGACAGTGGTATTTTTCTGAAGTGGAACTTCCTGAAGAGATGGCAGTTTGCCTTGGGATGAATTTTCATGGGAATTTTAATGCCAGACCAACTTTATTTTCCTACTCTGAACACTGAATGACTAACTACATTGCAAAATTAGAGGGCTGGCCATAAACAGAAATTCTGTAGAAGAAAAGATTTTATAGTGAAAGTTATACATTTATTAATTTTCAACTATTCAGCCATTACAGCTTTACAGCTAAGGAAACTATTAACTAATATCCTTAAAAACACATTTCTTAAAAAAATCCCTTGAAAATAGGTCAGTATTTCTCAGTAATGCACACCAATGAGCATGTGCAATAACTTCCATTGGGGACTACTACTGCTTATTAATACTGAATAATTAAACCTAACACTAATTACCACAGTCCCAGTGATGCAGGAGCTCTATTACTTCTCTGTGCCTTTGAAGTAACCCTATAAACTTATATTATTATGGTAGCTCTGATAAAGAGAGTTTAATCCCGAGGGATGAGCAGCAATGAACCAATCTTGGCCAGGTTTAATGCACTATATGTGATGTTTTAGAAGGATGTGGCATAACTCTTTTACTGTAGGCAATTACTCAGCTTCTACCTTAGAAAACAAATTCTAGGAGAAAAAGACTTGGGCATGTAACCCTTCTGCCAGACCAAGTCAGCAGCAACAAGGGCCAGGTTCTATATCTAGGGGTCCCTGTCAATGATACAACACCAAACTGGCTCGAGCCCCCACCCAGTCACCTGGGAAATCACACACTACCCCCTGGGCGCCCCCCAAAGGGCAATACTTCCCCTCTCGCAGATTCTGAGTGTAGAAAGAAACCTTTTAATAGCAAAAGAGAGGTAACACAGCACTGGTTTGGGAAAAACAGTGCAAACAGAGTTCATGAACTCAATGAGCCAAACCCATCCCAGAGTACAGGGCGTGTCCTTCGCCTCTCCCTTCCTTCTTCCCCCTGTACTGACCGTCGTAGTTGCAATGTCCACCTCTTGGGTGTGGATCCACCCCCTTGCCACTCCTGTCCGACACAGGCTTGACCAGGCCCCCTCTGCTGCTGTCTCCTACCGCCTTCGGGCCTCGCTGAGTCCCCAGCCGCTGGCAGCGGCCACGCCTGTTTCCCACCACGCCTGTTTCCCACTGACCGCTGGCTCCGACCGCACCAGGCTCCTGCTAACTGCACCGAGCTGGCACCGACTGTGCCGGCCTCTCTGCCGACTGCACCAGACTGGCCCCAACTGTTCCAGCCTGGTGCTCACTCAGCTCTGTCAGTTGCCAGGCAAGGTTTCCCAGATCCTCTACTGGTTCAGCTCTTAGTGATTTCAGCTCCTGGGTAAGCCTTCTGCTAACATACAGGCAACGTCCCTGCTTTCAAGAAACAAAAGACTCCAAGATGAGTCATTAATTCTACCTTTTAACAACAGGAAAAGAGAGTCACTCCATACCTGGGGGTAACTCTTTACCAGGGCCAATGCAATCCCAATAAGAGACTGCTCTGCCTCCTCCTGTTTCCAGGCTGAAACATCTGTCCACCACCCTTGTGGAGCTCTGTTTAGTTTAGGGTGCAGATTCTATCATAACAAACTAAGCACAGTTTTGCTGACATCTGTTCATACAATTGAAGAACATTTCATTACCCCAGCAATTAACACAAAAGTGGTTTGTAGCCCAAAACCAGCCCTGCTAACCATTTCCCATTATGCTCAGCACCTAGCTAAGTTATGCTAAATACTTAGTTGTACTCATGCAGATACAAAGCCCATGCAAATAAAGTGTCCCCCCTTTCAGCTGCTGAGCAGGGAGAGTGCCACTGAGACATTCAGACCTGGCTTAGAGGCAGTTAAATTGATTGGTGCAGGCAACAGCTTCCTAGCAGTAACTGCCTCATAACTCAGTAAGATTTCTCTAGCTCTAGCCACAGACACTATTCCGAACAGAGCGCTGAATTAGCTCGGTAACAGCGCCATCTAGTGGCATTGTGTTAATGTTCCACTACATTTTAAGAACAGTTGCCTCTCTTGCTGCAGCAAAAATCACTCAAATAGCACTTTCAACCAGTTTTAATGGTGCACACAAACATTGATCCAAAGCCCTTTGAATAACCCCCTCTTAGCTAGCTCTTCCAAGACACTTTTACAAAGACAGTCAGCAACCTTTTTCAGATGCAGAAAGGTTCAGAAGTTCAAGCACCTTTTAAAAATATATACTCCTGTACAAACCCTAATAATGATACACCAAACAGAGTCTGCTTTCTTTAACTACAGGGATGGAAATGAATCTGAAAAGCTCAAGTCTTTCACACAAAGTTGTTACTCTTCACAATTAAAGGCTATTAATTACTGAACTTTACCCAGTTTTTATAACTTATTTTTCCTGGACTTTGAACACTGCACTCTGTTACAGTGTTTGTAAAACCTACCACCTCAGACAAACCACATCTCATTATAATATGCAATATAAAGCCTCATTTAACCAAAAACCTAATTTATCTGAAGATCAGTTATGTCCCCAGCTGTTTACTGAAGAATTCACTGTGCTCCAGGAGACTAAGGCAGCGTTGTGGACCAGTGAGTCTAGAGTCTCTCTCTGAATTTTAAATGTACCTATCACTGTACTGTGATGGGTCCCCCTAATTAACAGGAGTCTTGATTATCTGAAAGATGGATGCTTGAGACCTTCTGATAATTGAAATTCAAATGTACAGCAATTTTCAAGCGTTTCTGTGGAGAATATGTGCATGCAGAGTTTAGTACACTGTGATCATAATAAAAAAAAGAAATAAAAGGAAAATCAAGCATCTCTATTTAACAGCGGAACCTGACATAAAACAAAAAGCACAAGCCTAGTACTGATCATGATCAATTTTGTTTAAAAAATAAAGTGGCTTGAGGGGAAGAAAATTGAGGCCGATGGCCAACCCCCCACAGGGCTACTTCATCCCTCTCCACTTTCATATGCTTTCCCCCTGTTCCCCAAGGACTGACCTCTGACACATGGATACCCCTCTCTAACAGATCACTGATCACCTCCCCTGCTCCCCTCCAGCTTTTCTGGGAACAGCTGAGACCGGGCTTTAGGGGTGCAATTAGAGCTGCTGCAATTAGCTGCTGCTGAGAGAAGAAGCAGGTGATGATTGCCCCTAAGAAACACTGTCCAGGAATGGCTCAGGTTTTGAGAAGCTGGGACTGCCCTAACCAACTATGGTTATTGCCAGCTAGGTCTAAATATCCCACAGTGAGCCCAGGAATCAATCAGATGAACCCAAAAAATTACAAAATGGGTTAAACCTTGTTATGGGATGAGTTAAAACCTCATTGACATTGATGGGTGTGAACGCACCTTCCAGAAGGAGTTAGCCATAAATACCCCCACCTAAAACAGAAAAGGCCATGTGAACACCCCCCAGCCCCCCGAGTTTTATACTGGATAGGGGAGCGACTTTTGCTGAGTATTGTTGGGGGGGGGGGGAGGTGAGAGAGGGAGCAAGAGAGGTGGGAGAACATGTGACAACGGAGAACACAGAACAGACAGGCAGGCAGAGGCAAAAAACAAGAAAGCCAAGCACTAGGCAGCGAACCCAGTAACACCCTAGAAAAAGTTAGAGAGCTCTTGGGTCTGCTGGCTAAAGAGGGTTGGGGCTACAGAAAAACTTTTGCTCTTGGTTGCTCCAAAGCAGGATGTTGTACATTCCTTGTAAATAAATGAGATTGCATCAAAGAAAATACCAGACCCATCCATTTCTGCTTCCAACTGGAACAGCCCCACTTTGACTAGCCACTTGGGTCAAGAAGGGGCAACAGTATGTACAAAATCCAAACAGCAATAAACACTGTCAAATTACCCCTACGTGGGCCATTAACATCCAGCACCAAATACAGAAAACCCACATACTGAGCAAAGAGATGAATGCAAATTTCAGAAACTTCATGCTTGAACAGCAAGGTGTAAGGGATGGGAGCCTGTGTCCCCCACTAGCTACATACCATTTTTTGTGGTCTTAATGCTTCTACTAAAGTTTCTAGATAGACCAGTAGAAATACACGTGTAAGACATCACAAGACACCACCAGTCAAAGTGTGAGGGTGGGGAGATGTGAATACCGGGGCTTTGTGAGTTGTTTTTATTCTGGACATGAGGATTTTCCTTTTGCTTGGTTATGATATCCTGATGTAATCTTGAAACACTCAGAATCTGATTTTCAGAAGCACTGAGTACCTACAGCTCTCATGGACTTTATATGGAGTTGTGAGAGCTCAGCATTCTGAGAATCAGGCTCCCAAATCTGACCTCGCGTGAGGGAACACGCTCAATAAGCGGGATGTGTAGAAGGCTCTGTGGTGTTAAGTTTAAGAGTAGCTTGTTCTTTTGGAAAATTGAATTATGCTCAGACGCTTCTTTATCATGCAACCTAGACATGGCAGGTGCATAATTTAAAAATGTGTGTGTTTTTTCTTGTTGATTGCTAGTTATACACTATACTTTTGGCTCTGCACCAATCCAACCAGCAAGATGAGGAAGCTGTTACTTATCCTGGCTTTTGTCTTCACAGTTAGGAACGCCTTATATTAGGACCATGTGCAGAAGAAGCTGGGGCTTTCTGAATGAGAGTCCATTTGGTGTGGTGACATTTGACCTTTGCTCCATAGCCTTTTAAGAAATGTACTTATGTAAGTAAGTGGCCATTCTCTTGTAGGATTTTTTGTTTCTGACTGGTTACATTAAAGAATATGGTTTTGTAATTAACTGTGCCCATATACACATGCTGGGTTTGTCTGCACAGGAAAAGTAACTTGTTACTAACAACTGGGGGCAGCAGAACAAATGCTGAACATGGTTCAGATGCAAGTGTAGATGGGGCAAACCCCATTCAATATCATCTCAATAACTGGTTAAACCTGGCAACATTTGCATTAGAGGGAACAGATTCATTTCCTATGCTGTAATGAGACAGAGTGAGTTAATTGAGGGATTTCTTTAAACAGAAAGGAAGATTTTAATTCCGTTACGTGGAGATTATCAACCCAAAAAAATCTTAAAGCTTTCTGAGGATTTCTCAAATCCTCACAACAGCTTCCGAAATCCCAGAATAGTTTGTGGTTCTTCAGCTGCAGTCAGACATGTTTATAGTGGTGCAACTATGAATGTGATATTGAAATGGACTCCTCTCTATTGCTCCTGTAGTCTTAGCCAGACAGGCCCCATGGAGAGAGTTCCCATTGTCATCCCAATGCTCCCCTAGGAAAGGAAGAGCTTATGCCCCTGGTATTAACTGAATATGTGTTTGATGTGTCAGGTTTTTGTATCTCATGACAGACACACTGAGAAACAATGGTTCAGGTAATGGAGAGAGTGATAGGGATACTTAAGAAGAAAATTTCAGCCTATTTAAATTTCCCATTGTACACAATTATGGGGTATATGCACAACCTCTTCCTCTGAAGAGACCTGAGGTTTGAGTTTAAAGATAAGGGGAGGGCAGTATAAGAAGAGTTTGCACTGCAACTCCCATACTGTAACTGTTGGGCATATAAATAAAAGACATCAGTTAGTGGGCCACCAACTTGGTATTTTTCTTGAGCACTAAACTCAAGTATCATTCCTTAAATCTCTATTTTCACTGTACATTTCTTCAAGAAGAAATTCATGCTTCCCTACCACGTGGCTCCCCCTCTCCTGAGAAGTTCTCCTCTTCCTTTTATTCTCTTTTCTTCAAGCACATTGATTTTTATAGCCTTAGAGAAGCTTCTTTCATTTAAACCAAAGCTAACATAATTGAGGTCTGTAAGCAGCACTGCAAAGCACCTTAATTTCCTGCTGGCAAAAAGTTTAAAATTGAAACAGACACCATGATTCATTTCTCTGAAACGTTTCTCACTGGGTTGTCGTGCTGACCATTCTGTCTGAAATGTACTGCAGCTACTTTCATACTAAAAAGCATCAGGGAACTTCAAAAGATTCTGGGAAGCTTCAAAGTTGTGATGGTCCATAAAAATGATAATATCAAGGGAATTTCCAGTAGTTCTTATTCTCTTCTGTTCTCCTCTTGCCATACAAGCCTTTGGGCAGGTACATTAAGTGATTCATCATTTCTTGTCACTATTCTAGTAGTGTTCACGTCCAAAACTTTAGTCTCAAAACACTCTAGGTCACAATGCTCTAATTTTACCTACACAAATCAAAACCCAACAGCAACAAGAAAACATCCAGTTATTGGGCCAGGCTCTGAATATTGGATTGCTGTGCAGAACAGACCCTCAAAGCACAGATCTCTCCCTTCCCAAAAAGAAAAGGAGTCCAACATGTTACATGGATACAACCCCTCCTCTTTGGATCTCAAGAATATGAGGATCCATATATAATGAGATCGGGCAGGGCTCTGGGGTAGGCACATCAGTCATCCCTATACCAAGCACAAAGACAAGAGCCTATGATTATATTCACTTCCCAGTACAGCCTCTTCCATTCTCTTATGTGAATTTCCCAGCATAGAGGGTCTAGGCCAGTGTTTCTCATATGTGGCCACCAGGGGATTTTTCTGTTGCTACAGCAGCCTCCTGGGCAGAAAACTGGAGATGGGGGGAGGGGAAGTAGCAGCCCCTCCCTGCAGCACCCAGCCGTTGCTCCTGGATGCACTGCCTTGGTGTTTGCTGGCACTGCCAGCAAGGGATCGGCATCCTGCACCACACAGACTCCTGGGGGTTGGGCAGCACCTCTGCACACATGTGAGGGGGTGTGTGTGTGTGCGCGTGCATGCATGCATGCACGCACATTTAGCAGGGGGAGGAACCTTCAACTCTGCAAATGCCCAGAGAGTTCATGACCCACCATAAGGGCTTTGAGGGTTGGGAGGAGGGCTTCAGGGTTTGGCTCCCTGCCCAGCTTCAGCCCCTAGGCTCTGGATCTGGGCTTTGGCCCCAAGATGTTAGGGCTCAGGCCAGGAAAAACTGTCAGTATAGCCACCAGCAAGCATTGGTGGCCGCACTCTGAGGCCACCAAAATATTTGTCATGAGAATCCCTTTAGGCAGCCAGACAACAGATGTGACGTCTTTACCAGGGAATAGGGACAGAGCTGCAGGAGACCCAGAGTCAACGCAGAGACACAGGGCTTCATGTGTCCTGCTGGACCTCAGAGGATGTGCAGGGCCTGTGAGCCAGGTATCTAATTTCACAGGAAGGAGGAGAAGCAAAACACTCCTTCCTTCTGCCTCTCCGTGCCCCTCAGTAGAAGAACAGAAAGGAAACTTAGAGAGGAGCCTTGCAGAGCACCCTGGCTCCTATATAAATATTTTTATCAAGCACTAGGACTGATCCAGTTAATTGACAAAGCTATGCCCAGAATTTAAAAACAACTTAAAAGACAGGAACTGGACCCTGGAAACTTATTAGACAAAGTGTGGCAGGGGCTGACAAGGGTGCGAGGTAATGAGGATGAAAAGGGTTACAAGAGCAAGAGTTCAAGAGGTGAAGAAACAGTTCATTTTAAAAATCCCATTAAACATGAGGTTGTAGGCCCTAAAAAGAAGTAGGTTTCACATCCCTCATTATTTCTTCATTGGTGTTAGACAGCTTCAAAGGTCACTTCATTTCACTTAAGTACCTATTTTTATGTCCTTCCCCAAGAAGTTTTCAAAATGTCAGAGAATGATAACTTTGCAACAATTTCAGAGGCAAACTGATCTGTTCAGCAACCACAACTCTTACTTTATTTTGCCAAGACCACCTTTCCTTCAGTAACTGAGAGACTGTTACAGATCTCAAGCCCTCCATTCATTCGCCATCCTGAAAGTGATTCCAGTGATAGTCCATACATCTTTGTTTATTTTTAGATGGGATTTGAAGAGCACCAATCTTGTATATTTTTGAGCTGCAAAAAAATAAAAAACCACCATGCACACATAGAACTTGATCCACACCTAGTCCTTTTTTGTGTGCGCATGGTCCCAGGCCATGCTGAGCCTTGTTCATGACATGTATGCATACCACATATACACACAGCAAAAGACTCAGCTGAAACACAGGCAAAGCACATTGTCACCCTACCGCTGTCCTCCATCACCATGAGTTCTAGTCTTACCTCTTCTACTGATTGGTGAAAGGTAGACAACTATAAAAACATATGTAATGATTTTGGTACCCTATGAACATACAGGGCACATTAAGAATATTGGTACCACCAATGTTTCATCTAACACAATAGCTACACAGAGAATTGTGGTAATTCCACCTAGGTAGGTACTACATGTTGGTTCTCCATAGGATTAATGCAGCCAAGATCTACATATATGAAGTCAGAGTGGAATTATCACTTTAAAATTAAGTTAGGCACCATAATAATAGAAATAAAGAGGGAAGATTACTATTGGCTGTGTGGGTCAAGGATGCCTATAGCAATCTCTTCAAGCTTGGGCTAACCAACCATATACTGGGTAGGTGATCCAGACAGCTTAAGTCCAGACATATTCATGATCTTCCAAATTCCACCTGTTTTTCCTATCAAAGGTGTAATTGATTGTTTTACCTATGACAGCCACCCCTTTCAAAAAGATTATTGAGTTGCTTTAGCATTTACACTGTTACTGTGCATCATGCTGCAGGATCATGAGTGTCTAAAAAGTCCAATTCTCAAGCAACAGTGCTTGCTACAGATAATACAGACATAGGGTTCAACGCCAGAGGATCAAGCTGGTGCACTACAAGCACTTGGGACCTGCTGCACTTTCCTCTTTGCTCTCTTCACTTTCCTCTCTTAGTCACCTGTCTTCAGCCTCTTGACTCCCTGGTGCAGTGCAGCCCTTCATTGTGGCTTGTTCCTAGCTGCCTCTTCCCAGCTTGTGGAACCAATGTTGGAAGTTTTCAAGTCCCTCTCACAAATGTCCTTGAATCTGAGCCTATGGCCTTGGAGCATTCACACATTCTCCATTCAGGAGATCCTCTGGAATGCATTCATCATCCATCTGATACTGACGTCTCTGGTAGTGTGGTCATCTGTATTTGGAAAGGCAGCCACTACATTCACTAGTCTCAATGTGAGAATTAAGCTCACCATCTGGAAATAAGTTATCCGATACAGTTGATTCCAGATAGTAGAACTTGCGCACAACTTCTAGCATAGCACCAGCTATTACAACTTGATACAGTAAACATACCTTTCAGCAGTACTGACTAAGTTCAAAGGCTTGGAGACCAAGTACTGTTGCAGGAGATGCTGCAGGGCAGAGCCGAGTTGCAGTGCCACTGCTTGACATTTACTCCACAGTGGATTTAGTTCAGAATTTTCTCCCCTATGCTTTGTCCCAACATAGTTACTGAGCAGCTGACCAGAGGCAGCTTGTACTGTATTACATGGTACCAGTAGCAGGTACTAGTTTAAAAAAAAAAAAAAAAAAAAAAAAAAAAGCTTACAGATGCTCTCTCTTTCAACCTATCATTCCCAGAAATGTTCACAGATAAGTGATAACTGAGAACTGAAATATTATGGCGGTGTTGGACACATCACAGGACATTGGGCCAAGATAATCTGTCTTTGAAAAGAAATCTACATTTTAAATCAGACTTTTCATTGTTCCTGCCTTAGGCATGTGAACAACAAAGCTGAGCAACATCAAATGTTGAGTCTCCTCATAAAAGGCAAAATGATGTCTAGGGTCAATATAATGTTTTATGCTCCCTGACTGGGTTATAAAGAAATCAAACTTTTGGAGTTATGGCCAAGTTTAGGAACTCTCTATTATTACAATTGACGTCATTTCTTGTTAAACAAATCTAGAAATTTTCAGGAATATCTTAAGTCCAATGAGAGACTTCAGGCATTTAAAAAGCAACTTCTGTGATCCATGGGAAATATCAAAAAATCATGTTAAATAAACCTTAATTTGCTTTAAACATGTCTAATTTCATGGAACAGATAGATGTTTGGGCTACAGCTTTGAGTCAATTTGCCTAGTAATAAAAAGGGCAAACAGAAGTACTTGTGCAAACTGTACAGATTTATCCATAATGGGATATGGTTTTCCAATTTACAAAGATGAATATATCCCCATGAAAATACATCTACTACCAGGGACAAACAGTTGTTCCTTTTCATGTCATTGACCTATACAGAGCACAAAAATTAAACTATTTTACTGACAGCAGAAATTGTGATATGCAATATTAGCATTTCTTTTCAGGCTACAATTTTTTTTTTTTTTAATTAAACTGATACACCTAAAGTGAAGTTTAATCAGTTTTATAACAAAAAGCAGCAACAGAGCCCAGAGGTCAAGATGAAATGCCTTCCAGCTTTCTGTTCCTAATATATGATCTTTATACACAAGGTTGCAACCATATCAAAGCACAACAAAAAGTAGGACATTCAGCATTGTACCTTTATGGATGATGTGGTTAAAGAAAGTGTTATGAATAAAGAAACGCAGCAAATTTCCAGGAAATGTCCAGTAAAACAATTCAGTTTTGTTTTGCATAACTTTTCATACATACCGTCCCAAAATACTTTAGAATGAAATACTACCCCACGTATGTTAAGAAGCAGTGGTTTAAAGACACTGTGTGGTAGTAAAATTAAAAAGTTGAATCAAAGTCAATAACAAAAGGAACGAGAAATTAAGATATATAGGCAAGAGATTTTCAGATGAAATCTGAAATGAGATGGAGGGTCTATGAGGTATAGATACACAGGATAGATGTTCCTCGTGGCAGAAACTGCAGAAAAGATTTTTAAAAAGAAAGCATTGGTGAAACTAAACAAAGGAAGAGAAGTACTTGGCAGTGTGAATGGACAAGGGTGCAGAGTATTACAAAGTCTATGAAGTAAGTTGGAGCTGAACCATTTAAGGCTTTTCCAAAAACAGAGCAATTTTGAATTGGATCCTAAAATGAAAGAGGATCAAGTGGAGATGTTTAAGGGGGTTAGGTATGTGGAGGTGTTTTTTTGTAGGTAAGGAAAGGTAGTGAGCACAGCATTGTGGACAATAGACACTACTCCATTCTGTAACCCAAGAAGTCAGTTATCATAAATCCAGGAAATTCCAGTTCAAGTCATAACTTTGAGCGATGGTTTTAGAAAAAGTGATTCTATAAAACTGGTACTTTGTCTCAGCATCTATTTGATCACTTCCCATCTGTCGGCCCAATTATGTCTGCTGAATTTGCTAACAAAATCAAGTTTTTACTACTATCCACATTTCAAAGCTAATACAGCTGTGGGAAAATGGACTGCATCCAGGTTCTCCTGATGTATCAGCAACAAAATTGTCAGCTGATTTGGATTACAGAATCGCTGCTGCTGGTGGCGATGTCTGTGAAACACCATTGCTCGAGTGCCAGATGCCTTGAACTGGCAGGTATAAATATTTTATTTTTTGACTCAAATGGCAGATTAGATATAGAAACCACAGAAGGAAAAATAAATATGTAATAAAACCACTGATTATAATTGCATTCAAATCTTGTTAGAAAGAAAGCATCTGAGTGAAAAATATTTTGTAGGATGAGCAGAAGCATGAATTTGGGAATAGGAGACAAGAGGAATGGAAATTGGAAGGAGAGAGAGAAAGGGAGGCAGGAGGATTGAGAAGCAAAGAGGAAGAAGAGACTTAGGACCTCAACAGTAAAGTGACCCATGCTTATAAACAGTTCAATTTACTGTAGCAGGTTGCACCATCCCTGTGTCAGTATCAGGTAAGTCCTGCTGAAGTCCAAGGGACACAGCATGAATGTAAGGGGCCACACATGGACCCCTTTACAGGATCAGGGCTTGTTAGTTCCTTGGGACAGGGAGTCTATATTCCTTTATGGCCTGTCCAACACTAAGTACGCTGTTAGCGTTCATTAAGTAATAGGAAAAAAGGAAAAGAACAATAAAAAGCTACAAGGTGACAGAAGAGAAATGGTGAAAAAATAAAATAAAATAAAGAATCTAAGAGAAATGCAGAATCTTCTGAAGAAAAAAGGGGGGTTGATGAAAAATGATTTTTAAAATGTGTTGCATATGTAGGGAGCGTCAGGATGCTATGCTTAAAGCTAAAATTAAACAGTTTCTACAAAAAGTAATTCAGAGGCAATCAGGCTGTATTTTTTCAATTTTATAGAAAATATACTATGAAAGGACATATCCATTTTGCTTTGTGATCATTTCAAAACAAAGCTTGCTGTTCTCACATACTATTTCCATTTCTGGTTCCTTACAATAAAAAAAAAAAAAAAAAAAAAAAAAAAAAGTAATCTGCAGGTGAGCAAAGTATCACTGGAAAGTGGTACTAATGGGAAGCAAAATAGCATGATAGCAAGTGAGTAAAATGTTGCTAGTTATAATTGGTCATGTATATAAATAATGTGATTTACCCTTCACTTCAATATATCACAATGGAGGAGGAAGCTTGTGGAATTTGTTGTCTGAAGATTATTTTTATTAGAAATATTCAGAGAAAAATATGAAAATAAGCTTAAAAGCGTGACCCTTTAAAAAAAATTAGCAGACATAAACTACCAAATTTATAAACATATACTACTTTACAGATTTTCCATACCTGCCCCAAATTTACACTTCTCCACTCCAAAAAAGAGGAAGGTCAGGGAAAATCCACTCCCACACAAAATCCAGATCACTAAACAGTTATTGTTTAGGAAACATTTTTTAAAAGGATACCTTTTCTTTTTGCATGCATCCAGAAGACAGAAGAGACAGACCCCGAATAAAACTGGAAAGCAGTATCAGTTTGTGTGATTGTTACATTAAAACTCAAGAATGAAATATGGAACTAACTGTGAAATGCAGGATGCTTTGTAACCCATCGCATGAGAATCTAGCAGTAGAACTGGTGTGCCTCTTCAAGTATTCCTTCACATGAAGTTCATCAATTTAGACTAGCTACAGAAAAAATTAGGAAGGCAGTTACATGGAAGTTAAAAGAAACAGTCACAAGGATGACATGCATGCAACTTGCATGGACACTACTTAAACACATCACAACAAAGGCTCAAACTAAACGTATACCCCAAATTAAAAGAAAAAGCAGTAGGAAAGCCAAAAATGCCACCGTGGCTTAAACAGCAAAGTAAAAGAAGCAGTTAGAGATAAAAAAGGAAAATTGGAAGTCAAATCAGAGAGAGGAAAATAGAAGGAAGCATAAAATCTGGCAAGTCAAGAGTAGAAATATAATTTGAGGAACCACTAGCTAAGGACAAAAAGCTAACAGTAAAAAAAAGTTAAATACACAGAAGCCTTGGCAATTACAGGCCAGTAAGCCTAACTTTAGTACCAGGTAAATTGGTTGAAACTGTAGTATAGAACAAAATCAGACACAAATAAAAAGGATATATTGGAGAAAAGTCAACATGGCTTTTGTAACATAGCTTTTCATGTCTTTGAGGAAATCAACAAGCATGTGGACAAGGATGATCCAGTGGATATAGTGTACTTGAACTTTCAGAAAATCTTTGACAAGGTCCCTCAAAGGCTTTTAAGCAAAGCAAGCAGTCATGGGATAAGAGGGAAGGTCCTCTCATTGATCAGTAGCTGGTTAAAAGATAGCAAATAAAGGCATCTAAATTAGCTGTTACCACCTAAGAAAAAGATCTTAGAGTTATCACAGATAGTTCTCCGAAAAGATTCACTCAATGTCTGGCAGCAGCCAAAAAAACCTAACAATGTTAGGAACCCTTAGGAAAGGTATAGATACTAAGACAGTAACTATCATAATGTCACTATATAAATCCATGGTACGGCCACACCTTGAATACTGCATGCAGTTCTGGTTGCCCCATCTCAGAAAAGATATATTAGAAATGGAAAAAGTACAAAGAAGGGCAACAGAATGATTAAGGATATAAACAGTATCCGTATTAAGACAGATTTAAAAAACTGGGACTATTAATTTTAGGAAAGAGATTATTAAGAAGGGATCTGATAGAGATCCATAAAGTCATGCATGATATAGAGAAAGTAAATTGGGAAGTGTTATTTACCCCTTCACATAACACAGGAAATTAATAGGCAGTGGGTTTAAAACAAACAAAAGGAAGTACTTCTTCACACAATGCACAGTTATCCTGTGGAACTTGTTGCCCTAGAATGTTGTGAAGGCCAAAAGTATAACTGGGTTCAAAAAAGAATTAGATAAGTTAATGGAGAATAATTCCTCAATGGCTATTAGCCAAGACGATCAGGGATGCAACCTCATGCTCCAGGTGTCCCTAAACTTCCAACTGCCAGAAGCACCTGGCACTGGCCACTGTTACAGACTGGATACTGGGCTAGATAGACTATTGGTCTGACCCAATATGGCCATTCTTCTGTAGAGCTATATATCTATCCCTTTAATATATCTCAAAGAGTTACAACCTTTAGCAAAGACTAACGTAATCACTTGCCCAAGGCAGAGGACTACTTAAACCACATCCCACTATTTTATGCCAATTTAGTCTGAGAATAATCATGTAATGGCATGGACCTCCCACAAGCATCCCATCTTGTCAGGTGTGTGTGCAGTCTTAAGTAGTCCCAGATCTGGTATCAGGTTGCAGACCCAGGGTTTCCTCTTGGCGGTAATGGTTTCACCCTCTTTGGTCTGTGCAGGCCCCAAGGACTCCAGCTGGGCCTCTTAACACTTCAGTTCCCCTTGAGGGACGTTATCTCTGCCCCAGAGTAGGCCACTTCCCCAGAGGCCTATGGGCAGGAACCAGGCCTACCCACTACTCCAGATCACAGCACAGGGACTCTAAAACTAGCAGCCATGTGCTGCTGTGTCCCTTTAAGTACTCACATTCAGTTCCCTGGGACACTTCCCCACAGCTCCAGCCTTCTCTTATGCTTCATCCTTACCTGAGGGCTCTTTTACGTGCAGGCCCAGAAGCCAGCCAGAATCTCTTCCTCACTCCCCCATCCCTGCTAGCTGTCCATGGTGCTGCAGTCCCTTTTGTCCAGCCAGGAGCCCCATTAGCACTTCTCTAACTCCAGCAAGAAACTGACTGTCTTGCTGGTTGTTGCTTCTTTTATATGCCATTCCTGGGCCCTGATTGGCTGCTTCCCCTGCAGCCATTCTAGGTTACTTGGAGGACTTCTCCACTGCTCCTTTCCTGGGACCAGTGTGGTAGGATCCTGAGGTCTCCAGCAGGGGGCCTTTGGAACTAGTCTCCCCTTCACAAATCACCAGATTTTTAATCAGAGCTATGGTACAACACTGAAACTGCTGTGTACCATATTCCAAAATAATTGGCATATGCATTCTGTAAATAGCGCTTAGCCTGAAAATGCCTTTAACTGGCACCAGCTGTTCCAGTATAATTATAACCATAATGCCTATGTCAGCAGATTCATTTCGTTTATCCCTTGCATCTGCAATTTTCCATCCCTAAGATTGTAAATTCCTTCTTTTGATCACAAAATTTACAGGAAAAGCTAACAATGGTATTGTCCCTTTCAAATAATTTGAGAAGGTTTCAGACCATAGAACGTATGGTCTGTCTTCCTCTTTCTGATCTTCAGGTTCATCTTAGAACTGATGCCTCATTTTATTATATATGTATAGTTTAGATTGTAAGTTATCAGTATTAGTCTCTTCTTGGGGTGCCATGTAAACATGTTTGGAGCATTTTGTTTCTCCTTGGATTGTAATGTTTTGTTATCATTTATGCATGGTTTTACAGCCTTGTCTTTATTTATTTTCGTTTTGCTGCTGCTCGTGTAGTATTTTCCAAAAGGACAAATGCAGAAAAAACTACCTCATTTAAACTATGATTTTCACAGCTGATAATTCCTAGTTTCTAAAATTCTCACAGTGCCTTGTCAGAGCATAAGTCTATCCAGTCTCTAGGTTTTGATGACAGTCTTTCAGAAACTATTGAGTCAACACAGATTAAATAAAATATCCAATTCAACCGAATGTATCAGCATCTTTGAGTCCTACAAGCTTCATACATGGGACAAAAAAAAAACCCAAACAAACAACAAATGTAAAAAGTTATCTTGGCAAGAAATTCCCTGTGAAAGGAAAACTTGTGTAAAGCATTTCCTTGCTCCTTAGCATTGGTCCGCCTTTCTCCTCGGACAAGGTCCCAGCAGCCTGCTAGAATTACTAAAAAGACAAGGTGGATGAGGTAATATATTTTATTGAACCAAATTCTGTTGGTGAGAGACAAGCTTTCAAGTTACAGGGAGCTCTAGGATGACACTTTTCTCCCTCATCAACAGAAGTTGGTCCAACAAAAGATATTACCTCACTCATTTCGTCTCTCTACTATGCTGGGACCCACATGGCTACAACAACACTGCATGCAAGAATTACTGTAACTTTAGAATTGGAGTACTTCCTTTGCCCCAATACTTCACGTGGGTTGGAAGATGTATGGCTCTTTCCAATATTCTTGAAGTAATAGGTACTTGCTGCATTGAAAAGTTCTGTTTAAATTATGTCAATTTCCTCCACTTTGGAGATTCCAACAAAGTTAAAAGGTGGCCATGGCTGTAGTCATGGCTTGATTGTGAAATGCATATAAGAGGAGATTGGCATGAAAATTCAGCTTTTTACCTTAGGCAGAATGCACCTCCTAGACTCTAAGGTCAGAAGGGACCAATATGATCATCTAGTCTGACCTCCTTGCACAATGCAGGCCATAGAACCTCACCCACCCACTCCTGTAATAAACCTCTAACCTATGACTGAGTTATTAAAGTCCTCAAATCATGGTTTAAAGACTTGAAGGAACAGAAAATCCACCAGCAAGTGAGCCGTGCCCCATGCTACAAAAGAAAGCGAAAAACCCCCAGAGCCTTGCCAATCTGCCCTGGGGGGAAATTCCTTCCTGACCCCAAATATGGCGATCAGTTAAACCCTGAGCATATGGGCAAGACTCACCAGCCAGAAACCCAGAAAGAATTCTTTGTAATAACTCAGAACCCAACCCATCAAACATCCCATCACAGACCACTGGCATATCTACCACCAGTAGTCAAATATCAGCAAATTCCCAAACTAGGCTGTCTATCATACCATCCACTGCATAAATTTATCAAGCTCGGTTTCGAAGCCAAAAAAGTATGCCAACTGATTTTTGAAATAGTTGGCATAGGAGAACAGGCATTTTAAAATGTTAAATATCAAAGCCAAATATAGAGATGAGGGGAAAAGGTGTGGCACAGAAATTTAATGCAACTCAATGTTAACAATGTATTTGATTGTTCTGACTGCCACTGTGACTCTTATCCACACCATGAAACCACCTTCTATCATCATATTCATACCAAATTTGAAAACCCAAATGAACAGAAGCAGCAGAAAAAGAAATGATAGTTTTGGTCTCCATTGGGTGTAGGAATGCTTTTGATTTTCAACATACTGTGATGGCGGTCTCTAGAATTGCCACAGAGCAGAGCACATGTGCCTTTAGACTCCTAGATTCTTTGCATATAAAAGGTTGGAATTTTGCATCTAACCTTCAAGGTAAATTTCCTAAGTCTCTGCAGTACTGAAAATGTAACCTTACTTGTAATTTATTTCATGTCTCTTACCATGAAGATGTAGTTCAGCTGAAGCCATTTTGTTAAATTTTTTCTTATTACAGTAAGTTCTCCCTCCATCTACTGGATAAACTGCTGTCCTGTTCTCATGTTCCAAGATAGGCTTCCAAAGCTTCATTGCATATTTCTGCTTACTAGAACCTGGAGCTAGGACTTAATAAGTTATAGATGACTGTTCTAGGAAGTGTGAGAATGAACAGGGCATCATATCTTCTGTAACTTCAAAAGGCCAACAATTCCTAGAATGGCTGACAACTGACTTCTTGTAGTGTTCGGTATTTTTATCTTGGTGGCGGAATGGAGCACACTGGCAAAAGGATGTCAAAAGTGCTTATTTATTACATGAGATAGCATAAGAAAGACAGACAGGAGAGGGAGTCCTTTACCATACAGGAACTGAAGCTCCGGCACAAGTCTTAAGGTGAAAAGTACAGTGAAAGTATAATTAACCACAAGGATATAAAGTAGCATGAGGTAGCATAAGAAAGACAGGAGCGGGAGTCCTTTACCATACAGGAACTGAAGCTCCGGCACAAGTTTTAAGGTGAAAAGTACAGTGAAAGTACAATTAACCACAAGGATATAAAGTAGCAACTTATAGGCACAAGACTTATTATTATTATGAGCTGAGCAACTGCAGCAGCAGCTGCAATTAGTGAACAGAGAAGTGAACCTTAAGCAAGGAAGAGACCTGCCAAGAGGATACCTACAGCAATATACTCCTGGGGGCCCATCGATGTAAGAGAGCTAGCCTTATCTGAACGTGTGCAGGGACGCTTACCACTGCAAGAACGAGGGAGACCCATACTTCGTTCTGATAAGCGGGTGATGTACGGGAACCGCCTGCCCGAGGCATCCGCTAGCGCTTCCACGGATCCACGAAGAGTCTCAGCTTGGGGAGGCTCTCGGGGGACTGATATACCCTTTTTCCCCCCTCACCTTGCAGCAAGCCTTACCCAGTAATACACGACATATATCTCAATCCCAGTAGGGATTGGGCCTTAGCACTTAGTTGCTATTAGTCTATTGGTAGTTAGCTAGGGACCTTCTGGAATAAGGTGACGTTAGTTGTTTACTTTAAAAAGAACCCAGCCATAGCCTTACTTCCCCTTTATTATTACTAAAATAGGAATCTTTTAGCTTATTAAGCATTAACAAATGTCTGTGGTCGTCTCAGGATGCTCCAGACCCCAAGGCACTTCCTCCTCTGGCCTAAGGTCGGGCAGAGGGCAGCGTCTGGGTTCTGCTCCTGAGAGGTCTTAACTCTTGCCTTTCTAGCTGCTGGCTTAGCATTGCTTTCAGGGTCTTGCTCTTGTCAAACTATACTGATTTCGCGTTACAAAATCTTGCGCGCCCTAACACTTCTCAAACTATTTCCTAAGACAGAATAGCTTTTCCATTTGATGTACAATGAACTTGAGATGTCTGGAAGGCTCAGCTGTCTGTAGTGGGTGGAAAGCTGTTTGTTTGGTTTTTTTCCAACATAGGTGTTGAATAGATAATGGTAAATCTGGATTCCCTTCTCAGTGTTATTAACAACTGTTCATTAGCTTGATAAATGCCCTCTAAGCTTAGGAAAGTTTAAAGGCATGACTATCTATTTTAAATGTTTACCTGCAATGGCAAATATTGGGAACTGGTGGTGGCAGGGGAGAACTGGGACACTGAGATAAGTGTTTGTGACACTAGGCCCAAAACAGCCAAACAACTTTGCAAGTTGCTGGGCCTAACTCTGACCTTTGAAGATATATTATAGAAAAATACAAAGGTAGTGAGGGTCATTCCTTATAAGTAGGCTAGAGCTTTGATAAGTAAGTGTATTGTTTGTAGTTATTTGATGTTATTTACGTATCTCGTTACAGGTTAGCAATGTAGATAAACTGCTTTCCTGTCTGTCACTGTTCTATTGATTAAGAGTTGGAAAAGAACATATGAACATTTAAATGGAATTTTGAATGTAACAATACTATTGTTTATATTTCTCTTTGAAGTTTAAGTAGTGAATACCTGTGAATGGTTGTAAATGGCCAATTACCTTGTGCTAATGTTACTAGTTACCGCTGTGCTCAGGACATAGGAGATGGTACTTCAGAGTCCCAAGTAATCATCTATTAATTCAAGGAGATTCTTGCTGTCAAGAAAGTATCAGTCAGCCTACATAGATCTATAAAAGACTCTAGCGGACCGATTCTTTTATCTCAAATCTGTCCATGCTTGCCAGGGAAAGTTTGGATCGTAAGACTGAGATTCCAGCAGCAGCCTGGAATCACCCTGCTAATTCTCATGGGAGAATTTGAACAAAGTCTGCACATAGACTATTTAGTCTTCAGTCGTCAGTCTTCACCTATCTCTGGATCACCTCATCTACAAACTGAAGCTGTGAATCAAAGGACTGAGACCCATCCAGGTATTGGATGTGCACCAGAGGGACTATACAAGTCTGCAAACTCCACATACCTGATGTATATGGACTTTCCAATCATTTGTATGTATCTATCTGATTGCTTTGATCATTTAACACTTCTCTTATGGTTTGTTTCTTTCTTTTTATAATAAACCTTTTAGTTACTAAAGGATTGGCTGGCAGAGTGGTATTTTGGGTAAGATCCAAACTTATATTGATCTGGTACTGTGGCTGACCCTTTGGGGTCAGGAGAACCATTTTGGTAAAGAGCATAGAGTTTTAAATAACTTATCTCTTTACTGGACCTAGTGGCTGATTGGGAGCCAGAGACTGAAATGCAGTAAAAGGGGGCTGTGTATATTTTTATTTTAGCTTCTTGATAACCAGTGTGAGGAATCAGAACCATTGTTTGTGGCTGGTTGGGAAGTCTGACTTCAGTGTCACCCACCAGTGTTGAGAGAATCTGCTCTCCTTTTGCAGCCTGCCCTGACTGGCATTTTCAGGTGGCTACCCTAGGCACGGATGGGTCACAGTGTTCTTGAGGTATACTGAACACAGATTTTAAAGGGCAAGTCTTCTCAAACAGAAGACTAATAT
This sequence comes from Emydura macquarii macquarii, assembly GCF_026122565.2. Classification (NCBI taxonomy): domain Eukaryota; kingdom Metazoa; phylum Chordata; order Testudines; family Chelidae; genus Emydura; species Emydura macquarii. Next base: position 15,605,092 of record NW_027131527.1, on the reverse strand, counting down.
TTGCAAATGAAGTATCAATTTCCTTACCAATAGATTTAGGTCTGAAAGGTCAAGAACTTATTGGAAGCCTTGCTTTCTGCTCTCCCCCACTCTGGAGGGTTCCTTCATTTTCCTGCAATCTGTCTTGTCCCACAGAAAGCTGCGTCTTAGCATGGAAGCAGAAAGAAGCTCTTCTACAGGGAAGAGGCTCTCAAAGGACAGTACCAGTAATGGAGTGCAACACTAATTGATGGAAACAGTGAACTGTAGCTGAGCTTACTGCCTTGTGCTGATAGGCAGGCTTTACCAGCAGTGGATGCCCCAATATGAGAGAAACCCACTTTACCACGAACAGTGCTAAATCCAAGGGAGTATCTGACTTCCTGCTTGTTCGTGTTATCTGTTATGTAATGGTGAACAGACTGAGAATGGGCTGGGAAATAAAACAGAGTGAACAGCGGGAAAAAGAATGTAGACACATGGATTTTTGTTTGTTGGCAGTTGTCCATACTAATTAAGGAAGCAATTACACATACAAAAATCACTTGCAGAAAATTTTTAATAGTTTGCGAAATATACAGCTGTTAGAATTACCTAAATATCACTCATAATTAAATTACAAAAAGTTGGTATATAGCATATTATATTGTTCTATAAAATAATGGACATGTAATACATCCACAATACCCCCTGCAGTCCAATAATGGCAAAAAAACAAAGTATGAACCACAGTCAAACATATACAAATTAAAGGAGATAGAGTGACATTTGAATAATTTAGACATTTGAACCAAAGACAATGAGACCAGACTAGGTACATTCATTCATCAAGTACAATAAATTTAGCATTGCAGTTTTTAAAGTCACCAGTTAATAACACAGCTTTAGGTGCAATTTCACATGCTTTCATATATCTTCCAGTACAGTTCCCAGAGTAATAAAGTGCCTTTGTTCACTCTACTTTCACTTATATTCAGGTACAATATACATCATATTTCAAAAATGTTACTTCATAGTAGATTTATCAATATCTCATTGAACAAACTAATACCCAAGTCCCAATGTTTATACAATTTAAAACAAGGTGTTTTTAAAATACATTTGTTCCTGGTTACCATTCTTCTGCATAATCTCCTTTCAGTTGGATTTCATATAATTAAAATAATTTCCAACAAAGAGTAACTTCAAATATGTGAGGCCCATCTTTATAAAATGATGGCAAAATATTTCCTGAAATTCACTTTTCCTATAATTGAATGTATTTATTTTTAATGTATCATTTATTACAAACCTTTGCAATTTGGAAATTATCTTCACCGGTATTTTAATTAACAATTCATGTACAATGGCAAATGTGCAGTATTTAGCATGTGGATATGGAATGGAATGAACTTCACAGTTACCTTTTACTATAATATATTGTAATTCAGTGGACAGCATGAGCAAGTACCATAGGGATGAGATACATGTAAGCTTAAAGTCTTTGGACGTTATCTGTAATAGTTACTTGTATTGCAGGATTGAGCAGATGTCCAACTCATTCTACACTACGATCCTTTACTGCTTTTGGCTGCACTACTTTAGTCGCCCCAAGCCCAACATGGAATACCTTAAAACAACAGACTCGCTTTCATGCACCATGCTTTGAAAGGTTCTCTTTTAAACACAGCCACAGCTAGTTTATTAAAACTTAAGAGAACTGGTTTCCAACCAGATTATATTTCAAAATCATAATTCCATTACTTTTTTGATGGTGACAAATGTTAATGTGCAATTGCATTTTCCACATTATTTAAAGTATTTGGGCACTGTTTTCCAGTATGTGTACATTAGTTACATGGATATAGGACTTTTAAAAAAATTTTAATGACATCAAAATCCTCTTTAAAGCGTTCCATTATGGTACTTTAGATGCTACATATGTGAGGTCATCAAAGGAGCTGAAGGCACTCAGCAGGGAAGATTATTGCAAAAAAGTGTAAACAATTAAATAAGCAAATAATATTTTTAAATAGCAGATGTGGACGTGTTTATATAGAAAGCTATTAAACTGGTCCAAGTCTTTAAAAAGCCCCTAACAAACCTAGTTAAAACTGTCAGCCCCTACTAAAAATGTTAGTGGTTCTACCCTTTCTTCCTCTTCCTAGGCTTCGCATTACTTCCAGTTAAAAACAGAAAATGAAATAGTTCCAATAGTTTCAAAGCTTTTAGGTTGCAAGTAACAAATGCTCACATCCTTATGTAGTTCATTCTTTTATGTTGACATGGAGGAATGGCCTGCTCTTGAATACATTCTTATTCAGAACTCCCACTGAAGTCAATAGTTCTTTGTACACAAGAAATACATGACTAGCATCCTAGGCATATAACATATACTGACATTACTTTGGAAACAAGTGTACTGACTTATATCAATAATTTGATGACTTTGTTAATCCAAATCAAATAATCTTTCCTACTTGACAGTCTATAAACCCCACATGGAATTGTAGTGTTATGTAGAAGCAAAAATACAGTCCAAATGCACACTAAGAAAAAAATTAAAAGTTTGAGAATATAACATGTTAAACACTGTTCATACAGAAGATTTTATAGTTTTAACTTGTAAAACTAGCTGAATAAATTATTCAACATTTCATAATGGCATAATAATTTCCAACTTCATTTGAATCTATGCAGCAAATTCCACCAATATCGAAAAATATCAAGAATGTAAATGCTTTGTTATAAAAATGTATACAATTTAAATTCCTATTAGATAAACCTGTACACAATTACCACAATTAATAACTAGAAAGTCTTTAGACTATATTCACAAAGAATATATTTAAAGCAACATTTTCATGAATTTTCCCTTTTGACAACTGATTATTTTGTTCGAACAAATGTCTTCCATGCTTATTGCTTAAATCAAAACACTCATTTAGACAGATTTAATCAATAGACAATAGTGATCAGGTATCACTCCAGTCAGTGTTAATTTGTTTATATTTAGCAGAAATACCCATAAGTTTCACTAATATTTAAGTGAAGACCACTGAAAAACCGTTCTCTATATTGTATGTTTCATACATGTATAATATGGGAATCATAAAGAGGGAACATTGATTTTGAGAAAAATTAGGCCCACAAGAATCAATGCTAAAACACATGCATACTGGTCACTGTGTCTTCCTTTTGTTTACTATTGATCTTTGTAATCGGTTTAACCAATTACTCAAGGTACTGGTTTCAGTGACCTAACTATGTTTCCAAGTAAAACTGAAAATGTTGATTGAACTGTACCAGACACTAATATATTAACCTAAAATGTGCAAAAATAGTCTGAATGTAGTACTTTTGCAGGCTTAAACTCACAGTAGATACTATGTTGAAGCAATTCCACAACAAGCTTTCAGCTATACCTAATTTCAGAGTAAAAATGTTAGTTATATCTTCTTTGTTGCAGTATTAATTAATAGAAAATATATCTGTAATTTCTGGTAAAAAATGATAAAATTATTTAGATTATTTTATTCAAAATAATCTGACAATTTAACAATATTCCAAGTTCATTACAAACACTGCCATAATCAGCACAGCAAACCAACTCTAAAAGGGCATTCAGACACCTAAGACATATATATTACAGTACAGACAGGAGTGCACACGCATTTCTGACTGGGAGAAGACAGATCATTTTCCAATAACAGGCTCCTTGGAATCAAAAGTCTGATTTCCCTGGCACAAATGGAGTAATATGCAGCAGAGATGAATTACAGGTGAGAATTCAAATGCAGCTATAGAATGGGTTTTATACTGCTTTTTCTATGAAGCATTTTCAATATAATTGGAAAAATTGCCATTAACAGGCTAGAATAGTGTTAACTATCTGTGAGATAGAACAAATAGTAACACACAGAAACAAGAGCACAACTGCAAACGAAATGTAATTTTCCCAGGAATATGGCTTAAATCAGAACGCCTAATCTCTGGTGAGCATTAGAGTCTAAATTTAAGCTTGCAAAGGAAATGTCACCAAAACATAAAATATCTGATATTTTCCTTTAGCCTTCACTAGACTTTGCATAAAATTTCCATTAAAATGACTATGTTCCTACTTTTGAGCATTTATTTTCCATGCTTTGAATATACCTGGCCTTGCAAATTGCTTGTTTTAAAACTAACGTATTATCAAATATTAACTCAAAGAAACAATTTAGTTTACAGCCTATTGGGTTATACTTTTGTTTTGTTTCTAATTAAATAAGCATCTCAGCATCTAAATGCTGAGCCAGCCTTATATAAAAACTAGTTAGATTGAAAAGGCAATTATCTCTTTCCAATATATAAAACCTGTTTCTAACAAAATTTGCAAAGGGATTTGTATAAATGAGTGTAAAGTGCAGAACACTATACTGAGAAGCAAGGCCACATTAAATCCGAATTCAGATTTAATAAACATGTAATTCCAAGAGCAGAGTTCTTTCTAGCCATTTTATTTTGGGGTTATAACTTCAGCATAAAGCACCTTTCACAGCATGGACCACAACATTCTAAGCACCTCTTCCTCATATTATCTCATGCTGCTGACTGTATATGCAAATTAGGAGCATAAACAGTACCTAAAGGGGCATGCAAAATATACTTGCGACATTCCATCACAAAACTAACACATGTGAATCTTTATTTTGGCTGTACACAAAATTCAGATTTGCTTTCAAATTACATAGCTTGCTTATGTGTCAGTAATAAGTAAGGATCAAATTTAGCTCTGGTGTAAGTAGGTATAACTCCAATGAAGTGAATGAAACTGACAGATTACACGAGGGCTAAATTTGGGTTTAGTTTCTCTGCATGACGCAATCATGGTTTCTATTTGGCACTACCCTACAGTTGAACTCTACAAAACCAAAAAAACCCAAAAAAACACAGTCACAATATTCAATAAATATTCCTTTAAAAAAATGCCATGTGTGTTTTGATTTGCTTTTTTGCTATGATGTCATTTTTAGAAGAAAGGTGTCTGGTGGAAGTACTTCAGTCCTCCATTTATCAGATATTCCATGGATAAAGTGTAATTACGAGCATGTTTCAGAAGATAACCTGATGGGATTTCAAGATTTTTATTTTTCCTTTTAAAAAAAAGACTTCTCAGGCAATTATACAATTAAAGTCATTTTTGTTTATGATTCTTTAGTCCAGCATTTCAATAGCACTTACATGTTAATTACACTGTAGTCTGTCGATTATGAACATACATTAAGAGCTACCCATGAGAAAGGGGAAGCTCCTATCAGTTTTAAGAATGCAGCAGTATCATGCCATTTCATTAAGAAGCACCACTTGATATGCTGGTTGCTAAGTCAGAATACAGCATGTAAATAGGATTTCTCTCAAAGTAGGGTTACTCCAGTTTTAAAAATGTAGTAATCACGCAAGGGCTATGCTGAAGACATCAGTCTACGCATTCTAGTTTTCTGCCTATCTTCCAATAACCTGTTAATTTAGATATGGCTCAGTGTCAAGGGTAGCTGGGCAGACAGCACCTAACCTAAAGCAGTTATGGGGAGCTACCTCACCCTTAATTATGAAATAGCACTTTTCCTTTGATTTGGGCAAAGCAAGTTTCATCACATTAATTCATGTATCCACTACCACCACTGCTTAAACTTCCTAAGAATTTTACCCTTTCATACTTTACTAATCAACTACCAATTAATTTTCCTGAGTAAGAGTATAAAAAGTTAAACCCTTCTACCAAAAGTACAAAGACAAATAAAATGTAGTAGAACAACAATACAAACCCAGTTATACAGCATTACAAGTGCAGAAATTCTTTATGTTGTTGCTTTTCATTATCATTGGCCCCCACTAAAATCCATAACAAACAATTTAGTTATCCAAAATATTTTGAAGTACAGTAATTAAATTCTTCAGACCATAAATGTAGCCCTTGTCCTTTGTGTTACTAGGAAACACATGAGCAAAATCTATCATTCTGACTTCTACATCTGCACTTTCCTTTATCTCTGTGGGCATATGGCAGAAAACCTTTTCCAGTTGGGGAATAACATTTCCATTTAGATGTTCTTGGGAAATGCAAGTGCTGCTTTTCCATACATTGTCTTGCTCCAGGTTTTCAGCTTTTAGTGAGATCTGACTGTGGTGCCTCTTTGAATATGCCTTTTTGTGAAATGCATAAATTTTAGGCAAGCTTTTACCTACAGAGGCCTCTATTTTTCCATTCTCTGTAGAATTTATTACATGAATATTATTATTATACTCCAGTAAATCTCCATCTGGTATTAGTCCTTTAGGCACTCTCTTCTCTGCTAAAGTGCCATCACTCAACCTTGTGGCTGTCAGCTGACATGAACCTTCATAAACAAACAGTAGTGAACTTGCATAGAAGTTAAGCTGCTCCTGGCTCTCAAACCACTGCAAGATTTTTTCAATCTTTTGAATACTGGCAGCAACAGCATCTTTTCTCAAGCAATACCCATTATGGAAAAACCTGGAAACTCCTGAAAAAGGAAACAAACTTTCAGGATAAGTTACAGTATATTTTTCACTTTTAAAAACAACATTAAAAGTGATTTTTTTTCCTTCTATTACAGTTACGTGTTTAGCCCAAATCTGTTCTCACCAATTTCAGTGGTTCAAAACCAAGATTTGTACAAATTAGACCTATATTGAAAATCATATTAACAACAGTTACCATACAGAGATTTTTATTTTGGTAGTTTATCTAGCACTTGTTACAAGTATAAAAGTATTGGAAATTGACAAATTTATTCACAGAACAAGTATAGCAAGGAGACCAGCTAAATAAATTTTCCCCCATGTCACACTACCAATGTGCATCACCCTTTTTGTGGAGAGACCAATTTTTCGAGGAAGAGAAGACAGATTGGTTTCCATGCTCAAGCAGTCCTTGGTTTCTTTACTAAGACTGTCAACAAAGGTGACAAAATATGTGGAAGGATGTGGAAGGATTTTTATTAAATAGACAGGTGTCAATTAAGAACTGGTTTGAAATAAACATCACAAAGATTACCAAACAGCCATAGGGTGGCAACTTTTGCTGTGTAGCAAGCTCGTCCAGCTTTGAACAGGCTGGTTTTAAAGATAAATGTTTTGAAATATACCAAGGCTACTGCACTATCCATTCTTTTAGAGTTATTTAGGAAGTTGATATAGGTTCATTTTAAGTAGCATGTACAGTAAAGTAGGGATGGGCTTAAACTGAGGGAAATTGAACTAAGTAACATACATTTACAGAAGCCTTATCATAAAAAGGACATAATGCATGCTCTGTTATATGACCTTTCAAAGGTAATTTTTTATATCTTATGTTATGTATTTAACACTCTTGTGAATTTATTCTACTAAGTCACATCTGCACAGAACAATTCACTTGTACTCTACCACAATTACCTCCTTATTCGCAAGAAACAAATGTTCTGGGACATTTACCGTAATCTACAGGTGAATTTAGGCCAAATGCAACAGCTCATGTTTACTTAGACTGTCATTGACTAATTCAAATGCCACCTGAGCTTATTACAGATCCAGCAGGTTATCCAATGCACAGAAATCCACAAGAGCAGCGTCACTGAAAAATATTTAGAATCTGAAATTGCCTATTCACTCAATACTGTGTGTGCGCACGTCTGTCCACACACACTTTAATTTACTTACCATCTTTTATTGTTTCTTTTGTTAAACTTCTTCCATAGTGCTGGTTTTGTGTCTCATAACTGTCGGAATGGATGTGGTAAACCTGCAAAAAAACAAAGGGAATTCTGCATTCATCCAGAGCAGTTGATATTCCTGTATAGCAAAAAAAACTTTGATAAATTTGTTCAAAGGTCAACACTGCCCTCTTGTGCTCTACTATGCCAATTACCAATCTGATACAATGATATTTTTTAAGAACACAGACTTTTGTAGAATTGAAACACCCTCAGCTAGATCATTATCAGCAAATTATTACTATCTTGGAAGCAAACACTTTATAGTGCTGGCTACTGTGGATTTAATTGGCAATCCAGACACTAACATTCCACTACAGGTTTAACAACTTGCTGTAAATTATTCTCACAGTAAAATACTCTGGTGTAAACCAATAAAACCCAACAAGTTTATAAAAATCAAGATTAATTTTACAGTTTCATAATTCTCTAAGTATGACCTATTTCAACAAGCTTACTAAGATAAGGAATACTGTGGTTTTCTCTGCCAAGCGGTAGCAGATTTTCAAAGCATGACAGTTGAATTTTCTACTTGGAACTGAAATTGGTGTCATTGGTCAGATTTTTTTTTAAGATATTGTCTGCACTACCAAGCTGTATGCTTTAGCGAAAGTAGTACAAGCCCTCTAGCATGGATGCAGCTATACCAGCATAATGGTGTTTAATACTGGTATAGGTATTCCCATACAAGAGGGGGAATAAGCAGTACCGTATAACTGTGTCCACAGTCGAAGTTGTAATGATATAACTATTTCAGGGTTTTTTTAAATTGCACCCATAATAGACAGTTATACCGGTACAATACTTGCTTGTCAACCAGGCCTAAGTACAACTGGTTTATTTACAAAATTTACAGAAAGCCCTGCTTTCAGAAGTAGGGGTGTTTAACAACAAGGCAAATAGGCAGTTGCCTCTGACAGAAACCTCATGCATGGCATCTACTGTATGTCCTGTCCCAAGAAACACCACTCTTTCAGTCTCTCCAAACAGTGCTCATAGAGCCCAACAAACACGCAGCCAAAAGTGCCTACTCAACACATTGGCCTTGTTTTCACTGCATGCTAACGTCATGCTCACCCCCCGTTTTCTCCCTGAATGCTGTGCACATTCACACATCCACACACTGCTATCAGTGCCACACGGCAAGGCAGCCACCATGTTCTGAGGGCTGAAAGGCAGACGAGGTACCACAAGGTTAATGCAATGAATACGTACAGCCATGGGCACCCACAGTAAATCGAGGTACAATGGTCCTCCAATCCTTTCTCATAACGCCACTGGGCATCCATTCCTGTTTACTGCCTTGCTATCTGCATGTGCTCTGAATCCTGACCAGAGGCAGTCCACTTCCTTCATATCCCTCTGCTCAATACCCTTGATCCCACTCTGCTTGCTGTTTCTCCAGGCTTCCCCATTCACAGAGTTTGAAACAGCAGTACAACGGCCCCTACAAGCCTGCACATTGGCATCTTGCCCCAGAAACACACCTGCAGAATCTTGATGCAGCTTTGAGCTGAAGTGAGTAAAACCCTTGACTTGACCAGTGCAAAGAGGAAAATTGAACAGCTTATCTACGAAGCTGTGAGAAGAACATGGGATCAAACAGGCCAGACAGCAGAGCAAGAAGAAAAACGTGCTGACTCAAGGTGAGTGATTGGAAGACCAGGGATAAGAATAAGAAATCCAGTGGTATCCCTACACCCGTCTACTTTATCAAGAACTGAACCATATTCCAAGCACCCATGTGAGCACAAAAGCCCATTTATCCACAGACTCATCTGCAGAGCTGGAATGGGTAAGGGTTCAAAGCCTGGATATCTGTAAAGATCTCATCCAGGTCACCCTGGACACCCATCAGGGAGAGGGAGAGGTAGAAGCTGAGGGCCAGCTCAGACTGGGAGACAACCTCAGCTCTGCGTCACAGGACAAATTCCTTTATGCATCCCAGGAAGAGCACAAAGTGGTGGAGGTTTCCCAAACTTAGAGCCGTGGAGGACCTGACATCTCAGGGGTAAGATGGAGGCTGCTATCTTTGTTATAATGAAGAATACTATGAAGTAAGGGGGTGGTTTCTTAGTCTATAATTCTAGCTTTGGCGTCAGCTGAGGAGGATGCTCACCTTCCAATTCCCTCTCACCCCCACCACAATCTCAACTCCCAATCACGCTGTTCAAAATGGTGGACAAGCGGAGACAAAAGTCCAACCAACATTTACAGCTGATGAACGCAGTAGCTTATTTAATGAAAAAGCATTAATATAAAAGTTAAGCGTTTGCAACCACATCCCAACTAAAATTAAACTTGTCATAAAACTGTGGTTAAAGGCACTCACTGCCATTCCAAACACTTACATGTTAAGACACCCTGCCAGTACTGCAGCAGCTGGTATATTACTATTCTGATTTTAGTCCATTTATATTTTACTTACACATACACACACACACACATATACACACGTCACTCTCCATCTGCTCCACTGCAGCAGAAAAAAACCAGCTACAACGCTACTGATTTATACAGTCCACATGAGTATGTAATTTTTATCTTATATTTGAATATACTTCCACCAAGTTGGCGCGGCTCAGATGCCCACTTTTTAGTGTCAATTAATTTCAGCGACGGTGAAGAGAAAGGAATCTTTATTTCTTTAATGTATGCATACACATTACGTCTGAATGCAAGGCAACAGCCTCAGTGTACCATACAACAATCCATGTGTGCCATGCAACCCCATTATTCAAACCCTAGTGTACTCCCCGTGCAGCTTGAATATGCAATCACAAATAGCATTCCTTATGGCTTTTGTTATAGCAGATCCTGGGGCAATAAGGAGGTTCATTTGTTGGTTGTTTCTAAAGATACCCCAACTGTCAGCAACCTGTCCATCCGAAAGCATTTTCCCTCATGCTTGTGTATATTGTGAGGTATACAACATGCTCCAATCACACATACACTATTAAAGATGTTACAGTCCAAACAAGTCAGTAAGCAGAACCATCATGCCTTTAGAGAGACAAGGTGGTGAAGTAATATCTTTTATTGGACCAGCTTCTGTTGGTGAGAAACACAAGTGTTAAAGCTTACAGGAAGCTTTTTTTTGGTCTGGAAAAGCACTCTGCGGTATATCTACACTGCAATAAAACATCCATGGTGGGCCTACGTCAGCTGACACAGGCACATGGGGCCTGAGCCAGAACATCCATGCTGAAATTGTATAGCCCTGCAACCCAAGCCCAAGTCAGCTGACATGAGCCAGCTGCGGGTGTACTATTGCAGCATAGACATACCCTCAGTGTCACAGCTAAATATAAAGTGGATCAAACTGTTTGGCATAGGTAGTTAACACATCTTGAATGGTCCCTTGAAATTTGAAGTGGCCAGTTAACACCTCAGCAGTCATGGTGGGTAGGGGAAAACAGAGGGCGGGGGTTGGTGAGCTATAGTTTGCTGAAATAAGCCACAAACCCAATATCTATATTAAGTCCATGATTTTTAATGTCTAACAAAGTTACGAATTTAAGCTCCCAGTCTCATCTTCTTTTGAAGGTGTTGTGTAGGTTTCCTTTGGGGACAAGAACAGAGGTCAGATATGGAATCATCACTTTGTGAAAGGTGTTCACCCACATGTGATACGGTGTGTGTATGTCTTATTTTTCTGTGCAAGTTCATTTGAGAATATAGTGATTGTCTCGTTTCACCCATATAGTTGTTGCTAGGACATTTAGTGCGCTAGAGGATGTACATCACATGTTGTGACAGGTATGTGCAGGGCCCAGGGATCTTGAAAGGTGTGTTGTGGGTACTGATCTTCGTAGCAGTGGAGACATAGCAGGATCTCATGCCACTTTGAATTGGTGTGCCCTGGTCTGTGTGGAGCTTGCTTTGGATGACGAGCTTGGAGAAGATGGGGGGCTATTTGAAGGCCATAAGAGGGGGTTTAGGAAAGATTTATTTCGGGATGTGGTTCCCTCTGAGTACGAGTTGTAACTGTTCAATGATATTCTGCATGGGTTCCAGCGTGGCATGGCAAGTGACAACTAGGGGTCTGTGGTTGGAAGCTTTCCCTCTCCCCCATATTGAAGCAGGTTCTCTCAGGGTATCTGAGCAGCCCATTCCATGACACAACCTACTTCTCTGGTGGAGTGTCCTTGTTTGGTGAAGGCGATTTTACGTGTGTTAAGATGTATATCCTGGACTTTCTCCTCTGAGCTTATACTGTGGTATCTGAGTGCCTGGCTGTAGATAGCAGATTTCTTGTTGTATTTGGCATGGTTACAAGATCTGTGGGTTTCTTGTCTCTACTTATCGGTAGGGTTCCACTGCTAAAGCTGACGGAGGTGTCCAGGAAGTTGATGCTAGCGTGGGAATGTTCTAGAGCATTCTTGCGTCTAGTCAGCCAAAGACACACTGAACCACTATTCTGCACTTGTTCAGCATGTTGCTAAGTGCCTCTTGTCCTGCTGGCACACATCAGGATAAGGCTTCAATACCAGGGCAGTAAAGGAGATGTCGGGTTGCCTAAAATCACAGCTGGCACAGACACCCCTTGATGACTGTGTTGTTAGGAAGATGACATGTCATCTTAGCCATGTTGAAACAGGCCAGACTTACGGAACACCCTGGCATCATGCACACACTGTCAGTGCATCCAGTGTAGGTGTCCATAAACATGCCATGTGGTCCACAAGGGCCTGCAGAATGATGTAGTAGTACTCCTTTCCTGTTAACATACTTGTTTGCTTGAAATGGTACATCTCTCCCATTCAATTGCACCTACCCAGTTTGGGCAGCCCATCAATTCAAATCCCACCTTTATTTCAGGAATAGTTCTAATTTTGAAAAGGCAGGGGCATTGTTCTAATTTTATAGTTTTTTATAATAATTTTATCATTTTAATAGTTCTAATTTTGACAAGGCCAGCATAGCATTAGTTGCCTTGCAATCCTCCATGACCACTGCACCAACTGTAGATTTCCCAACCCAAAACTGATCACCAACAGATCTATATAGCAGTCTGGGGTTGCCAGTCTTCCTAGGGTGATAGCAACACGCTTTTGAACCTTCACCAACTCTCTCATCTGGCTGCTTGGCTGTGCAAGTGCCAAGGCAAGGTCCTCACACAGCTCCATGAATATGTCTTCATGTGAAAGTGCTGGGCCCACTGCAGGTCATCCTATGTTTCCATCACAATGTGGTTCCCCTAATGTGTGCTTTTGTTGTTGGCCGAGAAGTGGCAATCTGCATAGGGGTCATCTAGCATTAGAAACCGCATCAGCTTAGTCCACACCTCCACATCCACATTGTTCTATTCAGTTGCTGCTATTGCATTACTTCTAACAGCTAGATGCTGCCTCTGTCTTCTCCACTCCAAAACAGCTTCTGAAACCTCTGCCAAAGTTCCCTGGCAGTAGCTTGTGAAGAAGCACAAAAAATAAACACTGCCTCCATAAAAAAAGCCTCGGTTCTGGTACCTGGGGAGAGTAGAACCCATACCTTCAGCACATAATAGCATACCACACCTGTTCTGTATCACAAACACCTGACTTGACTAAAGATCAATGCATTAAACTCTATCTCCTTAATTAGTCTAAGTGCAATGACCTCTAATGACAAAGCATTAAAATGTTTTGAAGAAATATTGTTTTAAAGCTATTATGCCTTGTTCTTCAGGCCTTACTCCAACAAAATGCCCAATGACCTCAGCATTTTGCTTGAATGAGACCCATTGTATTTTTCTTTGTGCATCCAATGTCTCTTCTTCTTTACACAGTGCCCCTTCCAAATGAGGGTCTTTTATCAATTTTGGTTTTTAAAAGTTATGTATTATACAGCACATTAACTGTGCACCCATCCACAACATGGCCCATGAAATAGGACATTACCTCCCAATGGATCCTATGCATTGCCTCCAATACACATATATATCCAATGACATTCTCCAAATTATTCAGTTTCTACTCACAAATTATTCATTCCAGGAGGTTGTGTACTTGTTAATCATTTTGTTTATTTTACTATTTCATTGATAAGACGTCAAAATGGAGAGCTGAAAAATTAAGGAGAGCTGCTGCTGCTTCACAACGGTAAGATGTGTTCTTTGGAAGAAAAAGCACTAAATTATTGTCATGTTCTGGGGTGCAATTCAGACCAGGGATGAGTTGTGTCACCACCTGCTCTGTAACCCTAGTGCCTCACAATATTTTGTTGCTGTAGCTCCCAATCTGGGCTGCTCACAACCAGCCTACCAGCATGGGGGTCACACCCGGAGTATCTGTGTATAGCTGCAGACCTGGTCCAGCAGCTCTGGGTCCAGCAACCTGTCAGCACCACACTGAGCATATATTCGATTCCACCAGCCTTGGTTATAAGCAGCAAGATGACCCCAACACAGCCCAGTCCAGAGCTTCCCCAGACCTGTGTGCTCTGATATGTCCAGCAACAACATACACCAATTTGCCACAGTAACTGGAATGGACATTCACTTTAGTACTAACACACTACTGTTGGTTTAGATTAATAGCAAAAAAGTTCATTCATGAAAGAAGATAGGGTTTTATGTGAGTTCACGTATGAGGAATAAAGTCAGAAATGGTTGCCAGCAAACAAAAGTGAAAATACACATCTAAAAGTCTAAAATTGAATTTATCAAGTTTCGGTTCAAGACTTCATTCAAGCTGGCCTTTCTCACCCACAGTCCTCCAGCAAGATGGTGACTGACCCTCTCCTCAGTCAAGATCTTTTCCAGAGGCCCAAATGTGCTGGTGCCTTTGTCTTCTTAGGTAAAAGAGATAACTTGGGGTTTTCTACCCCTTTCTTTTATAATCCAGAAAACCTTTGAAATGGATTCTTCTGAAGGTTACCCCTCAAAGCAAAGTTTATTCAAGCAGTGAGGAAGGCAACATGGAGTCTGTTGGTGAAGGAGGTGCCATGCTCCACCTTCCTCCCTGCAGCTGTGTTTGCTGAAATGCAAATTGTTCTGTTCCCTACCACCTCCTCCCCCTGTTGTCTTGATGATCCTATTTACTACTTATATGTAAACTGGGGGTAAACACATTTTCCTTTGTTTAGGATAGACCTGTTTGACAACTTTTGCCTAGGCAGGACAGTCTGGTTTTGAACATGTGCAAATAACATCATGCAGGGGAAATTCATAACTTTACATATAATGTTGCTACATACATTTCACCATAATATTACTGATCAGCAAGTTAGTAGTTTTCAACTGATACCTCACAATACATATTTTGTACAAAGATTATTACAGTAGCTTGTAGGATGTGAACACAGGAATGCTTTGGGTAACAGTTATGTAGATAGTCTATGTATACGTACTGCAAGATCATTACCAAAAAAATCTCACTCACTGGAGTTGGGTGAAAACTTTTTATTCCACTTTGCCCATAACCTCTTTTCGATGCAACAATTTGCAAGTGTTCTATCAGACAAGGGAGTCACCACACAGCTACTGTCCAGCACTAGCCAGACACAGTTACCTGGTAACTATTTAGACAGTATTGATTTACACAGTATTCTTACAGTTCAAAAAAGAAGAAGAGAATCATCAGGTCCTTTGAATGCATATTTTAGCATCTTAATATAGCAGAATGCTACAATTTCTAATACATTTCTCAATCTTCCTGTGTACTAATATAAATACTGTGAGGCTACACAGGTTACAAATGGATTTAGCTACAATTCCTACAATATAAAAAAAACTACATTAAAAGAACGTCTAACCGAAATAAATATATAATTAGGAATTTAGTTTTCAATCTAAGCAGAGTTAAACATAAAGATGGCACTCATTCTATTAAAAAATATCCTGGATTCAATATAAATGATCTATTGGCGCATTCTAGAAAAGCTTGACTCAACTCAAATACAACAACAATGGAGTTGAAACCCAGGATCTGATAGGAATGCTCCATTATACCCCCTTCCCAACCCTACTCGATGATTACCTAGTGCCAAACAAAGGTAATAGTTGCGTAGTTACGGCTGCATTCCTCTCTCTAACCAACTCCTTCTTCGAACCCAATACAATTAATTAAAACAACCTGGCTTCCTGCTTGACCATGTTTTCTTCCCACTCAGATGCAGTTACCAATAGCAAGACTCTCTTCTCCAAATGTATTTGGCCTCTGAACTAAACTGTTTCAACCCAGCTGTTGCAACTGACAGCACTAGCTCATTTCTGTCAAAAAGATTAGCTAGGCATGTGACTAGCCAAACATGTAACCTTCCTAATAATGCAAGAAGACAGGAAAGATCGCTATCTACCCTTCCCTTTGCAACTGTAGTTCACTGACTGTGAGGAGTATGCCTGCCTTAACATCCCAGGGGAAGGTAAAATCTCAAGGTCCCGACCAAAATCACCTAAGAGAAAATTCCTTCCTTCAAAATTAACTGCCATGTTTGCACTATGCACATGATCAAGAATCGCTGCAAGTATCTGATCCCATTAAGACCCCAAACAAAGCCCTTGCATCTGGTTCTTTGTAAGCAGATTTGTGCACCAATAAGGAGCCGCAAGTCAATAGGTTTCTGCATGGGCAGACCCAGCTGCAGAACTGTGGGCAAGAACACCAGTCTTTTTTTAAACAGATACTGGTAATGTGGACTCTACACAAGCAGCAGGCAAAGAAATACAAATAAATTATTAACTTCCAAAGAAAACCATCCTCATCGGAACTTAACCAAAACTTTGTTCTTGCTTACAGGTGTATCAATGTGTTTTCATATTTCTGTTTAGTTCAAACAGATCAGTGTGTGTAAGAGTTCTCGTTTTAAGTAGTTTTAGTTCACTTTACATACTTAATTTCATGTAAACCTCAAATTCAAAAGAACAAGCTGATCCAATATTCTCCTTTTTAAATGTTTAACACATTGATAAAATGATGGGGTTGAAAATTTGCAACCCCAAATTCAGATATTAAGTTGTATTTAGAGAAGTCAGGCAAATATTACACTATATTACTCACAGTAATCCAATATTGACTTTCAGGACAAAACAGTGAAATACACAAACTGTTCAAATGATAATCAATGGTTGACCTTCCCCTGATATTTTTATTTAAATATTTATCAATAAGGAACAATTCTGGTTTCATAAATAAATAGCTTGATTAAATATTTTTCAGACCTCTTGAACATCTGCCAAAATCAGTTTTATAAATGTGTAAATTATTACTGAAACAGAAAACATTTAAAGAATCACTTTTATTAGTCTGAAGTGCTTTTATTTATTCCTTCTGTCTCATTTATTTGTACATATATAAATATATAATTTATCAAATATAAATATATTTAATTATATTTATACATACAGCGTTCTGTTTACTTAAAGGTATCTCTGCTCTTACAGCAAGAATCTTAAATATCAATACCCTGTCTGCTCACAAGATTGGAAGAGCCAGGCAAAAAGAAGTGTGACAACATGAAACACAGCAAGCAAACTTGCTGTATTATAGGATGCAAATGTTGAGACATATCTTCATTTGATGTAAATCAATATAGTTCCATGATACCAGCAGAAAATCTGGCCCACTAAGTTTTGACAAGCACTTTTTATTTTGGGGGAAAAAATTAAGGATTTGAAAAACTCTAGGAACTTTTTTTTATCCTCTAATGGCTGCTATTATATTGTTATTGACAAGGATTGTAAGTTCACATAGAAATGTTGACATATGTTCTCTTTGTTGCACTGACATGCTGGAGATACAAATCTCCCTGCTGCTGACTGAGAAAGACACAAACTGTACAGTTTGTTCTCTGGCTTATAAACAACAGTTCTGGTTTATGTGCACACTGGTTTAGGAGAACAGCTCGGAGTAAGCATACAATTAAGTGAAGACACACAGTTTGAATATACAGTTTTAACTCATCACTGGAATAAGTAACAAAGAGAACACTTCAGTAACAAGTTAGAGACTCAGAACTGGTTTTAATTAGTTCAGTGAAAAAGCAAAATATAACCGAGGATCCATATGAAAAGCTCTCCAATCAAATTATTAAATATCTGAAAACATTTTCTGAAATACAGACAATCTGCAGTCCAAAACATTACTTCACAGAGTAGCTAAGCTTTCAAGACCAGTTAGGACATTTGTGCTGCACCCTAATCTTTCAATAAATGAGAGACAGTGGTAGGCAATCTCTCTTCCTCATGCATTATTATTTATATTATGGTAGCACACAGGAATCCCAATCAATGATCAAAGCACTGTTGTACAGACAATAATGACAGTCCCTGACCTAGAAAAACTAGAAGTACGTATTTTAAACAGCTAGGATAATTAATCATTGGAACTTTTAACAGGCAAGATAGTGGATTATCCAACACTCGGAATCTTTAATCAAAAAGGTATGTCTTTCTAAAAGATATCCTTTAGTTCAATCACAAATTATTGAACTGACTTTTTGGAATTACAGTATCAAATTCTGTGGCCTCCATTCTGCCAGTGACCTGACTTGACAAATGATCAGACCTTAAAATCTGTGATTTACAGTCTAGATGTCAGATAGGAAATGACAGGTGAGCAACACAGAAAAATAGAGGGAAAGTGGGAGGATGAGGTAACTAACTAAACAGTTTGGCAGAAAAATCAGTCTTGGCTTGTCACTTGCCATAATCAATCATCTTGGATTTAACTTCTAGTAAATGTCTCTGAGTTTTAGTCTCAGAAATTTAGACTCATGAGTATGTAGGAGAATGTGACCTGGGTCGGTTTTCACCACATTTACAGTGCCAAAAGAGTATGAAAAGTAGGCGCAGGATTTTTCAACGGCTCCATTACTACCCCCCTCTATCTCCTCCCAGATCCTACTACAGTGTATTAGGTGCAATGAGGTCTACAATCACCTCCTGAGAGAGTTTTAATTTAATTTAATATTTAATCCCACAGAAGTCAAGAAATTCAAAGTTATGGATCCTAAATCCCACATCACAGGATGACACTCGCTTATTAAGAAGGAGCAAGGCCAGTGTACCTGGGACAGGTCAGCTAACCCCACCTGAGCATTAGAAGAAGGCACCTGGGCATAGAGTGATGGAGACCCAGTAAGTCAGAGCTAGGAAGTACGACTGCCAGAGTCCCCTGGGAGGGGAGTCAGTGAGATCCTGAGAGGTAAAGGGGAAAATCCCTTATGAGTTATAGTCCAGGGTGAGCTTAAGAACTGGTTTTGTTTGTTTTATTTAAGTCTGGGACAAAAAAGCTGCCTAAAAGAGACAGTATGTTTTTGACAGTGGCAGTATGTTTTTGCAAAAGGTAAGTGGCCTGCTTTGTTACACCTCCATGCTTCCTGAATTTATGTAGTATTTTATATTGTTGTATATGCTGTTAAAACCTATTTCTTATAACCACACAGATGGGTGCCAAGTTTTGTTTTCTACACCATAATTTTACATTTCTCGACTTGTGTGTTAAATTCTCATTGCTTTAATATTGCTTGTTTTACAATCAATATCCTTTCCTTAAAAAAAAAAAAAATCCCACACTGAACTACGCACAATTTTATCAATGTTTAACATGAGACTGTTATGAATCTGTCTGTCTGGTTCA
This sequence comes from Emydura macquarii macquarii, assembly GCF_026122565.2. Classification (NCBI taxonomy): domain Eukaryota; kingdom Metazoa; phylum Chordata; order Testudines; family Chelidae; genus Emydura; species Emydura macquarii. The sequence continues at coordinate 15,585,816 of NW_027131527.1, read as the reverse complement.
CTGAAATGAATGCACATTCCAAATCTCTTCTTCACATACCTCAGACATTAACACGTGTGCACATTTAGTGGAATGTCTATTCATTGAAATAAAATGCACCTGTGTTAAGTACACTGAAAACAACACCAGAAATATTCCTGCAGAACAATAGGTTTTATTTACAGAGCATTTGCTTCTTTTCACAACTTCCAGGTTTTAGGACAAACCTTACTGTAACAGAGACATTGTCTCATTGTCTCTCTACCCATCCACCAATTCATAACAACCCTGTATCAAACAGAGCAGAGGTGGCCAAACTTACTGACCCCCCAAGACCTCCCTCCCTGCTGGGCAGAATCCTCTAGACCAGGGGTGTCAAACATACGGCCTGCGGGCCGCAACCAGCCCGTGAACATTTTTGATCCGGCCCGCGTCCAGCCAGTTTTTTGAGACGTGCTGCTGCCCAAATTGAGGGCATTGGCACTTAAAGTGATTTCTCTGAGTACGGCACTGCCAGTTTAAGAGTCCGTGAAATGTCTTAAAGCGGCGATGCCGGACGCAGAGAAATCCCTTAAAGCGGCAATGCACTCAGTCCGGCAACACGGTCTCCCATGAAATCCCACCGCCAAAAAGGGGAAGATGGCCCGAATGTTTCGGCGGAGGGTATTGCATGGCCCCTGTGAAGTGCATTTTATGAGAATTTGGCCCATCACCATCAGCGAGTTTGACACTCCTGCTCTAGACCCACCACCCTCCTGTTTGGCAGAAGCTCTGAGCTCCCCACCCCAGTCTGGCAGGTGGAGATTGGGGGGGGGACAGGGACAAAAGGGGTTCCATGAGCTGAACTTTAACTGCAAAAGAGCCGCATGCAGCTCTCAGGCCACAGTTTGGCCACCCCAGAAATAGAGCAATGGCTTATATGGGAAGAATAATAATAGGTACATATTATATGTATTTTTAGCTGCCCTAGTGCTATTGTAAGTGGTTAGTGCTTTTTGAACAAAGGTTCATCACAATTTCTACTTTTACTCTGTATTTTATTTGTCCACCCATCTGTTCTCTCAGCTGGAAATGAAGAGACCCAGCACCATGAGGGCAGTCTGTTCTCTCACAGGCCATCAGAGTGATCTGCAGACCACACTTTGGGAACCTCTGCTGTATAACATGCTATAAGGCAAGGGCTCCCAATCTTTTTTCCCTGAGGCAACTGCAATAGGCACTGCGGCCCACTATTAGCGCTTCTTGAGGAAAATTATTTTTTATTATTACATACAAACTATAACATTGTAAATAAACAATGTACATGTTTTCTTTTCATTTTCATGTAAATAATTGTAATGATAGAAATCCCTAGCACTCAAAGAAATGCTTCAAGATATTTGAAACCAAACAGTTTTAGTAAAACTATGCTTTTTAAAAAACATTAAGAGCAAAATGTGGTGTTCAAACGGAAAACACAATGTATAAATGTACACTATATAAAACTGAATAATAAGCAACACAACATTAACAAAATTGTTTAAAATCACATTGTTATTTGTTGATTTTAAAACAAAATAGTCATCCAACTTTGAACACTACATTGTGTTTTCCATTTTTTTTAAAGTGTAAAATCTAAAATTCTGTACTGTGTAAGTAAAAACCCAATCCTACTCTCGACTAATTATAAAAGAATCACATATTGTAAACAAAAATATAAAGTAACAGTTACTTTATAACACACTGAGGCAATGGGTACTCATCCGATCTGGTAAAGGAAAATCCAAATTTCAAGTATGTGTCGTCATATTTTCTTACCACTTTCTTTATTTTTTTTGACTGGCTCATTTCGTTTAGCTGTAGATGGTCCAGGACTTCCATTATCTTTCCCCCCAGTGCACCCTTCTCGTTTTCGAAAAATAAATCGATCTATGTCAGATTGAAATACTGTTTGCCATTTTTGGCAGATTGTGTGTATGTTGCTAGGTTACCTTGCAGTGAACTGTACTTGCAAGAATTAAATTTAACATATTGCAGCTTGGGGTTTTTTTTAAAATAAATGAAGTTTCTTTACATTCTGTCCAACACATACAGTCCAAAAACACTATATCTGTATAGCTTTTACTTAGATTATATGAGTCACGTGGAGTTAAAGATCTACTAAGAGTTTGACCACAAAATGCAGTTGTGCTGATGGACCACCCAGAATTGTGTCGCAGCCCACCTTTTGGCCACAGCCCACAGTTAGGGAATCCCTGTTCTAAGGAAGTGCCTCTCCAGCTCTGTTTCTGTGCAGACCCCTCTGTAAAAGAAAGATCCCCCATGGATACCCTACCTCCCAATCCTCCACCCTATGGTTCTCTGCAGAACCTATTCTGTATGGCATAGAACTTGAATGGTTCACAACCACACAAATTCAATTTCTCTGGATCTTTGTACATACTACCCTTTCGGGCACATGAAAGCCAGAAAAATATTTAACACTGTTGGCAACTTGGCTGATCCTTGAAACCAATTCTCTGCAGTCTATTAAATTATTCAAGGATCTTTATTATTAGAGATCATCATCTCTAATAATAAACTGTGAAGAAGAGAGATTAAAGAACAAGGAAATACCTACTTTCTTTATTATAATGCCCTTAGCTTATCATCTTCTCCATCAGAGGGCAGCGTCCCTTGCACATGACAGCTGGCATATTGAGTAACAGATGACTGCATAAAAAAGTATTCAATTAAAATCAGATCTTTATAGAAAATAAAACAGGAACACAGGAAAAAGTTAATCAACCGAGGAGATCTAGGTATGGGGGAAAATCTTGTGCATCTATTATCAGCTGAGCATATTATAGAAGAAATTTGTACTCCAAGGAGAAAACTCTCCATAAGTATGGAACACCGGAAATTCTATTTCACCCTGCAGCTTTTGTACAAGATATACAAAATCCAGATACCACAATGATTAGGCACTAAATAAGACAGCACCGTGTCTAGATGAACTATAGTTGTGAAGATAATTGTAGCTAAGAAGTAGAATGAATTTTTCCATATGAACAAGATGACATCAATTAATGACAGAGTATTAAACACTAGCACTCACAATCATAAAATAATGTAAAAATAAGCATTACATTTACATTGTCAGTGAATTATAAAGCACATAAAATAGTGTTTTACAGATCCGGAGAGGTTATATAAAGAGAAAAATAAAAGTTAAAATCAGCCACATTCCAGTAGAGCTATAATCTCCATCCTTCTGGGACTGGAATCCAATTGTTTCTGACTAGACATTTTATTCTCAGCCCACATTCTCGTATACAATCTTACATAAGTACTACCTGCATATACAATAATTCCTAGACAACAAAAAACAGTACCTTAAGATGGAGTTAAGGTTGAGATCTCATCTCAGTAATTTAGGGTAAAAAGCATTAGTGATGTTGGAATTATCTTCAAAACAAGTGTTATAAATCTAGGAATTTCAGCATTTAGGTTAAACTTTAATGAAGCACAAACATGTTAAAGGTATGAAAAAGTTCAATTAAGACACTTTAGCAACTTGGAAGCCTTCAAAAGTCCTTCAGTTTTTGGTGCTTGCTGGTGAAAAGCTCTGGATTCTTTGGCTTTTGATGCTGCTTAGGCAGACAGCTCTGGGGAGATGGCAACATGAAATCCACATTACGAAGCACAGCCTTTCCTTGCTCTCCCTTAACAGAGGGACATGAAGAGATACACAAGCCCAAGAGAACAAAGCAGACTCTATCTCCATTGCCTTCTGCAGTGAGCCCTGCACATGCTCCCCACACAAAAGGTCTCAGGCTTAAAGCTCGTCCTCAAGCTCTCTCTCTCGACTTCTTGGTGGAACACTGATGCCTGCAGCCAAGAAATAGTTTGGGCCGCCATCCCAGATGGTGCATCCCGGAAACAGCTCTTGCCAGCTTCCCAATTGTATCAAAATTCACCTTTACCTGCTGCCAGGCCAGATCTACATCTTCATGGACTAATTACTTAAGCTTCTGGTGTTTCATGTGGGTAAGAGACTCAACCCTCTTCAAATGAACCCCAGCACGTTGGCTCAGAATTCTGAGGCACAGTGCCAGGAATGCAGCCGGGCTTTGTTCTAACTATGGCTGCCGCTGTCCATGCAGCTGTCCTGGGAATGGTGGGAGGATACTTTGTGCATTCACTTCTGAACTTGTAAATAAATTCAACTAAACTTTTCATTTTTTGGCTTAACATCTACATCCGCTGCGCCATTCAATTAAGCACACATATACAATAAAATCCCACTGTCTAAATATTTACACAGTGTGGCTTTATTGGAGCGCCAGAACAAACATTTATCTTAATTCCCATCTTTTACATTCTACACCAGTGCAATATTAGCTGAGACAGGAAATCTCAGATCAGATATTATTTTTCCCCAACAGATCTCAGTAAAACTATCCCAAAAGAGTATCACTTAAAATTAGGACACCACTAAACAAGATAAAGTAGAACCTCACTCATTAACAAGTACGAGAGTGTAAAGAAAAACAATGAGAAAACAAAATGAAGGAAACGTGAATAACACTCTTCATCTACTATAAATACAGACTGAAAATGCCTGCCAAATCAAAGTGTGTAGTAAATCCATAACAAAATAAAGCCTTGCTCGAAAGGATAATCTGGCTGACAGACCTTCCACAAAACGTGTCAATCAATGTACAAAATTACTGTTTACAGAAGATTAGAGATGACCTAAGTAGTCTATGGGATAGTTCTTCTAATGAAAAGGAGCTCCCTATTGCCCTCAAGGCTATAATGCTTAGTTTTTAATGCACAGCAACATCATGATCTGATTTATAGATGTGAGAGCAAAATCTTTATATGTGCTTAATGGTCCAGAATAAGCAGTTTAACGCTTCAGTATGAAGGGAAGTTATGCAAGATTGTAATAAATACATTTTCCAGGGTTAGAAATAATACAATATTGTTCTTATTTTAGACATGAAGTAAGACAGGCAAGGATAAGAAAAAAGATGCAATAGTTCAGTTCAGATGTTCTAGAGGTCTGTAATCATCTCTGCCTGCCCTTCTCAGGTCTCAAATGTGCATTACCTTAAGTTTTTATTTAGAGACAAGCGTACAAATGCTTGAGAAGTTAGTGTTTGAGAAGTCTGCTTATGATGAAAGAGAACACACGTAGTGTGGTGCTCAAGAAATTAGTCAAATATTTTGTATTTGCATTTTACCTGCTCTCCCTTGGACACATTCTGCTTCCCTCAGCCCCTTAAAGCATAAGCAAATGCACACACCAGAAACTAACAAATCAAAAATTCAAATGATGAGACCGTACAGCTCATGACTAGGGTATCCATCTACACAAGAACAAGTCTCAAAGTGCTACATGGTCCCCAGCATAATTAACGATAAATGAGGGAGCTGAAGCATGGTCTATATTCCCTTTTTTTCCCCCAGAGTAATTCTTTGATTTTACACCAAGTGTCACATCACAAATGTAAAATCGTGTCTGACCCTCAAGTGAAATTTAGATAAGCATCAAAAGAAGGTAATACAAGAAAGACAAACATCTAGCTATTCAAAATGACAACATACTGGCAAAAGATAGGAAAAAATATTCATAAGCAAATTCCTTGTCAATTATTGTAGTTTATCATCTCTGTCACCTGTTCAATAATTAGTACAAAAGTGACTGAAAAGTCCTTTGGCAATATAAAGAAATATTACTTTTAGAAACCGTGAAAAAGACATCATGGAAAAGGCAGGGGGAAAGAAATTCTGTAGTTGAAACAATCGTGAAGATTATGCTGGACAAGAGTGCAAGAAAATGACAATTAATCAGAAAGTTGTTGAGCACTACACCTTTACAGAAGAAGTGCACAATTATCTCTTCACATTATGTTGCCTGGTCAATATCTTCATAAACTGAAGTACAATGACACCAAAAAACCTTGACTTTGTGTGTTGTTAGTGATAAAAACTGAAGTCAGTAAGCAGCGTAACTGTCAATAACACTTTTTTTAAAAAAAGTAAATTGTAAATGTATGTGTGTGTCTCCACATACCACAAATTTCTTTGAAAATTCAACATCAAATTTCTTTTAAACTGAGAAAAATATAACATCTATTTCTATTGAATATCTTAGACCTTGATCTTGCAAACATTTAGGCATACGCTTAACTGTAAGCATGAGTCGTCCCCAATGACATTAATTGGACTACTCAGATGAGTAGAGTTAAGTACATGCAGGTATTTGCAGGATTGGAGCCATAGTCTTGAAAGCAAAGCCAAAAGTTGCCTTAATATGTATACTACTAACAAGATGTTCCATAAAAACATTCTATTGTAAATATTTTTATTTTTTAATACACCAAAATAATACAAACCAACACATTAAAATCTGGGACTGTTAATATAAAGTAACTAATGCATCATTTATAATTTTTTAAAATTGCTTTGATAATCCCCTAAATTTATATGATGACAAGTGAAAAGTAATCTTTGGAACAAAACTAAATTAAGTTTTAAAGAATCCACTTTCTAACCTGAGACATTTCTGCATCATACTCATTTACATGTTCAATTTACGGTTAGAATCTTAGAAGGGACTTTGCATGGTTAAACGCTTATTTTAAATATGAGCTGTGTTTTGAAATATATTTTATATGACATATTAAGACGTACATTTATTCATATAACACAGAAGAGACAGAAGTGTGTTATTCACTAGAAAACTATTGGTTAAATCTTGTTAACTCCTGGCATTAGCCCACGGCATAAACTGAATTTGAATACAACAAAAGACAAGATCTTACCCTCATGCCAAGCACCAAGAACCCAATCTCTTCCATTAGTGGGTACTTGCTGACCTGTTGCTGAATCTTCTCAGCTGAAGCATATGGATCATAACTTTTCTGGCCTATTTTCACATCCATTATACACGGCTTATTAAACTTACGGGTCACATCTTCCAGTTTTAGGTATAGATCTGTTAAAAAGACAACAACTCGGTTAACAATAGGCTAACACAAAGCATTTTATTATATAAGTTTTACCTGAATCAGTGTGAATAAAAAACAAAGCACACTTTAGATGTTAAGTTTAAGTATTAGAATAGGGAGAACAAATTTGTACCCGTGAATTTAAAAAAGAACACACACTAGTACCATGCACATGCAAATTCTGTCGGAACCAAGTTTCAAAAGGTAAGCACCAATCTTCCTGCCTTAGGAAAAGACGCTAATTACAGCAGCCTACCTGGCACTGAAACAGATTCCAATTTATTGCTGAAAAAGAATTCAGGAGTTTGATTCATTTAAGTCTTTAATAAATTTAAAATAAGTACGAAGGAGCAGATAGATCATGAAATTAAGTATTAATTTTTAAACATGAGACGAGGGGAATTAAAAACAATGGGAACTGTGGTTTTAGGAAAAAATGGCATCTCATATCCTTACTACAGAACAGTAAAAATTCTCCACCCATTTCTCTCATGAGTTTGACCCTTTTGATAATCCTAGTTCAAGACAAAAGATTCCATTTGTACTTAGCAACAAAGCATTTTGGCTCATTGTGTGCGATAATATCTTTAACTGAAACAGAAACATGCCAACTGTTTGAAACCCCAAAAATCTTTGGGATTGAAACACGTTTAAGATGTTATATTAAGTCTGTATGTCTATCCAACCAGAAATGCCCTCTCTTGGTATTTTCTGACATGCTTGTGTGCAATCATGGATCCAATCTTCACAGGTACCAGATACTATGTTACGCATCAGAAAGCCTTTAGGGTCAGCTTGAGTATGGAGGAAAGAGGTAAAGAGACATGCATGCTGAAGAAGGGGGCAGGGGCCTCCACGACTGAGAAGAAAAGCCATGTGCTACAGAAGAAGGACCCTGGATAGTCCCGGAGGTCCTGATGCCATACCACAGAATGTTCTGGAATAATGAGGAAACTGAGGCAGGAAATGAATTGTAGGATTTAATTTTTTATAAGTCTGTATAGTTCTTGTGCTATTAAAGAAAGCAAGGGTGATTAAGAATCCTGTGCGAAGTCTGTCTGTGTGTTATGTGGCCTTGAAGAGTTAACTGGTGGACCCAGAACACCCACAAGGCTGGAGTTCTGGGGGGTGCACTCAAGCTATGGGAGAATGTGCGAAGTCAGCATTGGTAGCAGGCGTTAGGCAGTTGGAGCGGAAGGTCTCAGCTCTCAGGAGGGATACTAGACAGATGCTAGGCTGTATCCCAAGAACGTGGCTAAGAGCCCCAAGCTAGGGGTCATGCACAGACTCCGTTCAGTCTCTGGAGGTTTACAGTATATGGGAACCTTGTCCTTCATGTGGGTACAAATGATATAGCTAAATTCTCACTGGAACGTATCAAAGGAGACTATGCCAGGCTGGGGAAGACTCTTAAGGAAATCGAGGCTCAGGTGATCTTCAGTGGGATTCTGCCTGTCCCGAGAGAAGGACAACAAAGGTGCAACAAGATTCTGATGATCAACAGATGGCTCAGGCAGTGGTGCTATAAGGAGGACTTTGGGATGTATGGTCACTGGGAGGCATTCGTGGACAGAGGACTGTTCTCTTGGGATGGACTTCACCTGAGTAGGGAAGGAAATGTACTTTGAGGATGGAGGCTGGCACAACTGATTAAAAGAGTTTTAAACTAGGGAGTTGGGGAGATGACTGGGGAGATGCCCAGGTAATTGCCACACCTGATTTTAGCATTGAGAGGGAGGAAAATGAAGTAAGAAAGGACACAGCAGTGGGGAGCAGAATGGATATTAGTAGGACGAGTAGTGTAGATACCAGCCTAATAGGCGATCTTGGCAGTAGAATGACTGTGTCAAATCAGGTAAGGAACGTGAGCAAAGCCAAACAGCAAAGATGTTTATATACCAGTGCGAGGAGCCTGGGTAACAAAAAGGAGGAACTAGAGCTACTGGTAGAGGAAATGAAACCAGATATTATAGGAATAACAGAAACATGGTGGAATAGTAGTCACAACTGGTGTACAAGTATTTAAGGGTATGTGCTGTTTAGGAAAGACAGATATAAAGACAAAGGTGGTGGAATTGCATTGTATAATCAATGGTGAGGTAGACTGTAGAGAAATTAGAAGTGATGGAATTAATAAGACAGAGTCTGTCTGAGTAAAAATCACACTGGGGAAGAAAACTACTAGAGTTTCACCTAGGATAGTGCTTGGGGTGTGCTACAGACCACCGGGATCTGATTTGGACATGGACAGAGACCTCTTTAAGACTTTTAATGAAGTAAATACTACTGGGAACTATATGATTATGAGAGATTTTAACTTCCCAGATACAGACTGGAGGACAAGTGCTAGCAGTAATAATAGGGTCCAGATTTTCCTAGATGTGATAGCTGATGGATTCCTTCACCAAACAGTTACTGAGCCAACAAGACGAGATGCTGGTATTGGTGAGTAGTGAGGACCTCATAGAAGAAATGGTTGTAGGGGATAACCTTGGTTCGAGCGACCAAGAGCTAATTCAGTTCAAACTAAATAGAAGGATAAACAAAAATAGATCTGTGACTAGGGTCTTTGACTTCAAAAGGTCTAACTTTAAAAAATTAAGGAAATTAGTTGGGGAAGTGGAGTGAACTGAAGAACTCATAGATCTAAAGGTGGAGGAGGCTTGGAACTACTTCAAGTCAAAGTTGCAGGAACTATCTGAAACCTGCATCCCAAGGAAGGGGAAAAAATTCATAGGCAAGAGTTGTAGACCATCTCAGACAGGTGATTAAGAGAAAGCAGAAAGCCTAGAAAGGAGTGGAAGATGGGAGGGATCAGCAAGGAAAGCTACCTCTTGGAGGTCAGAAAATGTAGAGATAAAGTGAGAAAGGCCAAAAGTCAAGTAGAGTTGGATCTTGCAAAGGGAATCAAAACCAATAGTAAAAGGTTCTATAGCAATATAAATGGGAAGAAAACCAAGAAAGAAGAAATGGGACCGCTAAGCACTGAGGATGGGGTGGAGGTTAAAGATAATCTAGGCATGGCCAAATCTCCAAACAAAAACTTTGCCTCCGTTTTTAATGAGGCTAATGATGATCTTGGGGACAATGGTAGGGTGGCTAATGAGAATGAAAATATGGAGGTAGAAATTACCGAGGTAGAAGCCAAACTCGAACAACTTAATGGGACTAAATTGCAGGGGGGGGGCGGTTAGATAATCATCATCCAAAAATATTAAAGGAACTAGCGCATGAAACTGAAAGCCCATTAGCAAGGATTTTTAATGAATCTGTAAACTCAAGGGCTGTTCCGTATGACTGGAGAATTGCTAACATAGTTCCTATTTTTAAGAAAGGGAAAAAAAGTGATCCGGGTAACTACAGGCCTGTTAATTTGACCTCCGTAGTATGCAAGGTTTTGGAAAAAATTTTGAAAGAGAAAGTAATTAAGGATATCAAGGTTAACAGTAATTGGGATAAAATACAACATGGCTTTACAAAAGGTAGATTATGCAAGACCAACCTGATCTCCTTTTTTGAGAAGATAACAGATGTTTTAGACAAAGGGAATGCAGTGGACCTAATTTACCAAGATTTCAGTAAGGCATTTGATTCCACATGGGGAATTATTAGTTAAATTGGAAAAGATAGGGATTAATATGAAAATTGAAAGGTGGATAAAGAACTGGTTAAAGGGGAGACTACAACAGGTTATACAGGAAGATGAACTGTCAGGCTGGAGAGAGGTTACTAGTGAGTTCCTCAGGGATCGGTCTTGGAACCAATCTTATTTAACCTTTTTATTACTGACCGTGGCCCAAAGAGTGGAAATGTGCTAATAAAGTTTGCTGATGACACAAAGCTGGGAGGTATTGCCAATACAGAAAAGGATCGGGATATCATACAGGAAGATCTGGATGACCTTGTAAACTGGAGTAATAGAAATAGGATGAAATTTAATAGTGGAAAGTGCAAGGTCATGCTTTTAGGGACTAATAACAAGAATTTCTGCTATAAGCTGGGGACGCATCAGTTGGAAGTGACAGAGAAGGAGAAGGACCTGGGCGTATTGGTTGATCACATGAAGACTATGAGCCGCCAATGCGATGTAGACGTGAAAAAAGCTATTGTGGTCCTTAGATGCATCAGATGACGTATTTCCAGTAGAGATAGGGAGGTGTTAGTGCCATTAAACAAGGCGCTGGTGACACCTTATCCGGAATACTATGTGCAGTTCTGGTCCCCCATGTTTAAGAAAGATGAATTCAAACTGGAACAGCTGCAGAGAAGGGCTACTAGGATGATCCACAGAATGGAAAATCTGCTTTATGAGAGGAGACTCAAAGAGCTTGGCTTGTTTAGCCTAACCAAAAGAAGGTTGAGGGGAGATATGATTACTCTCTATAAATACATCAGAGGGATAAATACCAGGGAGGAAGAGGAATTATTTAAGTTCAGAGCCAATGTGGACACAAGAACTAATGGATATAAACTGGCCATCAGGAAGTTTAAACTTGAAATTAGATGCAGGTTTCTAACCATCAGAGGAATGAAGTTCTGGAATAGCCTTCCAAAGAGAGCAGCGGGGGCAAAAAACCTAGCTGGCTTCAAAACTGAGCTTGATAAATTTATGGAGGGGATGGTATGATGGGACAGCCTAGTTTGGCAATTGACTGATCTTTGACTACTCGTGGTAGATATGCCAATGGCGTGTGAAGGGATGTTAGATGGGGTGAGTTCTGAGTTATTACAGAGAATTCCTTCTTGGGTGTTTGGTGAAGCAATGAAGCAATCTGCCTACTTCTACCCACTAACTTCCAGCCAGAGAAGCTACATGGATGGTTCTTCCTGTACATACTTCCTGGACTATGATAGGCTCTATATCAGAAATCCAAATCAGGGGCTTGCTAATTAAGTCTGATGGCTAGAAAATACTGTTACAAAAATGTTATTGCAAAGAATGGAAAGGACTTGGGAAAACTGATATGCTCAGACAAAAGTCACTAGGTCTACTTAACAGTAAAAAGGAAATAATAGCACAGAATCTTGAATCAAAAGGAAGTTTAGAACTCAGAGCACACACTGGGAATGACTAGCCAAAATCATAACTGATGTGGAGACCAGCAGATGTTCTGGCCCATCTGTGCACAACACTGGCTAATTTACAGCATCTCTCTCAGAAATGTTGAATATATATATATACACACACACACACATATATATATATATGATATCCAGACTTTCACAGAGCCTCTAGTATCTGAGTTATACAAATGACTAAGAGAAACTAGGCTTGGAATTTAAAGAAGCAGGGGGATTAACAGTTTACTGGTATGAGTGATAAAAAGGACAGGTGTTATAACAAAGCTGTTCAAGATACTGCCAAATACAAAAGCAAGAAGGTATTAATGTGAACTAAGGAGGTTCCAGACACTGAAGGGATTATAGCAGAATTTCTCTACACAGAATAATTCATACTTGTATATGGAAAACAAGTTATCCACATTCAGCATAAGCAACACCTAATAGAAAGCTATACTAAAGGAATTAAATTGCTAGTTAAAAGGTGGCTAAAGATTTAGATGGGCTTTATAATGTCCTGTTCCAGAGGTCCTATCTGTGGATAAGAGATATCTTATCTGGATAAGAAAGTGGATACACTACTTCCTTTCTTAAATCTGCAGCAGAAATTTGTATCTTTTTTTCCAGTCTCCACCAGCAAGATCAGAGAAAAAAGTGCAACATATTTACAGTGTTATACAAATGAAGTTTTAAAATGTCAGATCTTGGTCTCACTCAGATTCAGGAATATCTGTAGGACAAAATATTTTTCCTACATTAAAATTTTTTCTTAAACAGGGCACCTATTTAAATTACTGTTATATATGATGATATAGATAATAGGATTATGCTACAAAAAAGTTACAAAAGGTTGGTATTGCCAAACCAATTCCCCAGAAAATTTCCCCATCCAGTTTGGGCAGCTAGCATAAAATTAAAACAATACCATTAGGTGCAGTAGGTGGTGACCAGCTGCCAAAATATTTCGGCAAGTATTTCCGCAGCTCTAGAAGAACACTGTCACAACAGTCAGCAGCATAAACCTGAAACAAAGGAGGGGAAATATAACTGTAAATTATGCAATATATACTTTCAAGAGCCCAGCAATTACCACCTCTAATAGCCTGTATTCTAGAACACTTACAACCACTTTATGTGGAAAAACCTACAAGACGATAAAGTATATATGAGAAATTCAACATCTTTGTGATCTTCCAACATGCAAAATAAACACTGATTTTTACTACCCATGGAATACTGTAATAGCTAACGAACAAAAAAACAGTTAATCTTTTCTTATCAAAATTTAAGTTGTAATTGTTGGTATTAAAAAGCCAGTGTACTGCAGATTGAATTCATTCTTCTGTCCTAAATCCTGGATTTCGAAGGATTACTATAGATTTTAACCATTTTAAATTATATTGGGCTTAGAATACAGATTCAGTTCGGATTCTGTTTCCTCACTTTCCCCAAAACAACCCAGTACTACATCCTTTGAATAAATTTCACAGGCTTAACACGCTACTCAGATACATCTGTTTTCATCCACTTTTGCTTTTTTCTAGAATTTGGGAAGAAATGGTTGAAAAAAATAGTTTGGGAATAATAGCTGCTCTTTATTATATTTCTATAATATTAATTCCTCGTTCACTTAAACTGGAGCCTAGAGACTCTCCTATTTGAATCAAATACTTATGACTAAAACCACTTTTAAATATTGCTATTGCTAGCAGGGTTCTTAAAACACTTCCCTGGCTAGTGTGGAATTGAATATTTTGTCAGAAAACGTAGCTACAGGCAGCACAGCCAATAACTTACAGCAGTGTTTCTCAGTGACTGATCCGTGGTCTGGTGCCGGTCCCCGAGATCTCCCTGACACAGTTTAGGAAGGCTGCAAGCCATTCCCTGGTTCCAAAACACGGACCTAAAGCAATTTGGCTGGCATGGATCTTGGACCAAAAAAAAGGCTGCCCACACTGATAAAGGATACGGTGCTTAGACAAATGTTAATCATCAAGTTTAAATGCTTGTAGACAGCATGGCTCCAAAGCCATTGCAGATATGGGTCAAGTTATATCTACACTGAGGGACCCTCAGATACAATATAGGAGTTACCAGGAAATGCTAAAACATGTTGTTCTGCAATAAAGCATCCAATAACATGTTTTAACTGCACTTCCAAACTATTTATAGTGCTTCTTAAATCCAAACCTTAAATGCAACTCCCAAACAGTTAGGGCCCATTTATGTTGCAAAACTAACCCATATAGCCATGGCAGGAGATTTCCTTGTTATAACTGAGTCTCCTCCTCAGAACTGAAGATGTTACAGGGTACTCTGAACTAAATGACACCACAATGGCCTCAGGACAAAGGTGAACAAAAAAGTCTAGTCACAATTCTACAAACATCAAGGCAAATTTCAATTATCACTATTTATGTCAATTCAAGTATATTGGAGCATCAAGCAGCAGCAGAACATTAAAACTAGCCTACACATTTTGTCTTAGGCTTTGTCTTACCTTCAATCTAACCCTGAGTTGAGCATTCACAAGTTAGTCATCTGCATAAATTGACAGAGCACAATCACACTACAGAACAGCAGTCAAGTTCCACACATCTACTATCATGCCCAACGTCTGCACTGGCACTGTATCCAGTTGTGAGAGATTTCTGGATGTATATCCCATGGCCTGTATAACCACAGTTTAATGCGCCGCTTTACATATGTGTTCACAAGGTGCTGTGGGAAAACGGTCTGTCACCTCTGGGAACTGTGGGCAGAAATGACCTAAGTCCAGGAAATTCATTGCCTTGCAGGACAAAAGCTGGTGTGTTACCCACTTGTGCTCTAAGATATACAACCTCCTCATTCCAACAAGTAGGACTAGTTATTATGAAAGCAGTGTTTCTTTGGTGTGCCTCTGTGAAAGCTGCCACTAAGAAACACCAGCAGACATTTAAGGAGTCAGTTTGCCCAGAGAAAGCAGTGGTAGCTTGCTGTTACAAGCACACCAAGAAGAGATCAGTACCAGGCAGATATGAAGGCATGCACCCAGCTGATGCTCTCTTTCATAGCAAACATCGCCCCACTCTCATGACCAGAGCACAGACTGCTGGGACTATATTGTGATGGAAACATTCAATCAGCAGTAGGCCCACAACTTTTGTCTGAGGAAAGCAAGATCCCTGGAGATGTGCAAAAAAATCACTTAGGTCCTTGAGCACCAAAACAACCAGACGAGAGAAGCAATAATGGTCCAGAAGCATGTTGCTATTGACCTGTAGAAGCTGGCAACTCCAGACAGATCTGTTGGTAATCATTTGGGGATTAGCAAATCCACGTTTGGCACAGTAGTCACAAAAATCTGTAAGCAATTATTGCTCTACAGCAATGTAGGGAGGTTATTCGAAAATAACTGTGGGGTTTGAACTGATGGTGTTCCCAAACTGTGCAGGTGCTATTGACGGATACCTACAAAGCATATACATGGCAGAGTGGTTAAGGTGAGAGTGTTTCAGTGCGGGTAAGCTGGTAAGGATTCTATCCTCGTGACAGCCATCAGTCGGATGTCCTCGCCCACTCTCATTTCAGGCACCCCTGCCTCCTCTCTGATGCCCTGAGTGATGAAGGCTTATGATTTCCACTGGCCTGGCAAGAAACAGTACAATTAAACACCACACAGGTAAAGGATGGTGGCAGAATGTGCTTTTGACTGACTGAAGGGAAGATGATGGTACATACATACTCCTTTGGACCGTAGTACATACAATACCATACATGGCACAAGGACACACAATTCAAGGGGAATAATCTGGGGGCAAAATGGATTGAGGACACTGAGGATTTGGAGTCTGCTTACAAACAGCCACCGAGTGCACCTCTTGATGCTGGTCCATTACAGCAACAGCCACATGGGATGCCTTGTGCACCCCCATTTGAGCTGTGTGGGTTGTATACTGGTGCTGATGCCACAATGTGGGTCAGGGGAGTGAAATGAAGTGTGGTCTTTAAGATTTTTGCATGAAACAAATATGGTGGATTTGTTATTTCTTTTCAATTTATTTATCCACTGCAACTCCAGACCTCCGTGTGTGACTACACAAAGCTTTATTAAAGGTCAGCATATTTAGGCATCCGGATCCCATGACAAAGTTGAATGGATGTACAAAATGAAAGAAACAAGATCAAAACAGCAACAGTGGCATGCAAAAGTAACAGTGCAACACACTTCAAACATCAAAGAGCAAAATAAACTGAAAATGTTGTTCCATGTTACTTATGAAAGGAACTGCAAATTAGGATGTTTTCTTCCATATTAAAACAGGAACAGAGTGCAGAGGATAACTGCTGATTTTGTGCAGTTCCACAGCTCACTGACTGACTTCCCCCTCAGCGAGAGCTGTCCACAGTTGGATGACATGGTACCAATGGAGATAAAATTATGGGATTGGACATGGGTAGGCAGATGATTTGGGCAGGATAGCTTTGAACTGAATGGCTCACGATCCCCAAAAGTCTCTCAAACTTATCTCTCCGAAATGCCATGTTTCACTCCCTTATTCTCTTGATCAAAAATAAAATACTCCACCAGCATCTCCTCCACTCCACTCCAGATCCTCCTTTCTTTGCTTTTCGGTCTTCCCTAAGTCCTCCTGCCAGCACCCAAGCTGTTCCATGATGTTGCTCTGATCACCTGGTGAACTTCTTATGCAACTCCAGCTGAATGCCGCATATTCTCAATGCAGATACCCTAAGTTGGTAAAAAGCTAGACAAGCTCACTCGTGGTTTGCTCAACCTCTTAGGGCATGATGTCTGCCTCCTGGTATAGCATCACTGAGGGTATTAATGACTGAACACTGAGTAGATTAACAAGAAAACCTCTGATTTATAATGTGTGAAATCTCTTGTGCAAACAAAGGGCTTGTCTACCCCATGCAGCAACATGTGTCAGAGGGGTGTGATTTGTAAAACATGTTGCACTCTAACTGCCCAGCGTAGATCCTGCTGGCATATTCTAAAAAGTACCTACTCCATGTTAACATACACACTTTACAGGCACCATGTGAACAAGTCTTTAGGTGGGGTTCTACTATGAAAAACAAAACTCCTATATAATAGCATTGGGAGGCTGTGACGGGTTGATTCTCTCATTCCTTCAGCAGTTCCTGGGACTTTATCCTTTCCCTCAGGTGTCCCAGCATAATATTCCTTCTTGCTGCAGGTCACCACACTAACGATCTTAGCTATATGGAAAAAATCATTTCCAATTAGCATGTCAAATGGGATGCCTTCCATCACCTCCACAATCAAAACACTTTCCAAATCTTTCCACACCACATGATTCTAGCTAGTGACACAAGGAATCTGGTTCTGCCCACCCCCAAAATCTCTGCCATTTGACCAGGTAATGTACTGGCATCTGGGACCACACACTTCTTGATCAGAGAAATCTGTGCTCCTTTGTCCTTCCACCCCACACGCACTACCATTAATTTTGATAATCTTAATGTGCTCCATGTCTGGCTCTGCAGAAGCCAATTCCACAAAACCAATATGATAAGTCTCAGGCACCTGTGAGGTTTCTGTGTGGAGGACACTAGAATTAACATGAGCTATTGGTTGTCTCCTAGCACAGGGCATTCATTCCTCAGGTAATCAGTGGAATCACAGTGGTAGCACCTTTTGGGCTCTTCTGTACTCAAAGGAGATTTGGGATGGGGGTTTAAAGGAATGGTTTTGAGGAGGTGACTGCCCAGCCTCACAGCCACCCTCCTTTTTCCCAGGGGTAAAATGGGAACCATGCTTCCCACTAGGTTTAAACCCCTCTTTCTGTGGTTTACTCCCAATAGATGCCTGAGTCTGCTCAAAGGGATCAGCTAGAGACACTGTCTCATACACAGTTTTCACATTTTTGTCCCCTAGACACTGTTTCACATCATTTTTACAGATGCTCAGGAAATGCTCTTGAGCAACAAGGTCGAACATTCCTTCACAGATTGCAGCCCCTTTAACCCTCATCCATTTGGCAACCAAAGTGGGGATTCTCTTGTCATTGGGAATCTCAGGAATCATACACAGTCTCTCCAAAGCATTGAAATATCCTGCAATTTCGTCTGCTTCTGTGTACGCAGGACACAATTGTTCCCACTTGGGGATTTTTGGAGAGGTGGGAATCAGTGGTACGGGAGGGCTCCAATTCTGCTTCTCTAGCAAGTCCAATTGGTGTCTCCACATTTTTTCCGTCTCCTTCATGGCTAATTTCTGAGCCGCAGCTTCCTTGGCTTTCAGTCCTAGGACTTGCTGATGTGCTAGCTTCTGGGGCTCAGCTTCTTGAGCTTGCAGCTCTAGGGCTCACTAATGTTCTCTTTTTCTGCCGCCTGCAGTCTGAACAGTTCCAATTCTGCAGTTGCATCACTCTCGCCCAGCTTTCTGCTTGTTTGGCCCTACTTCCCTTTCCCAAAATAGGCAAACAGAAAATAACAAACTGGTAACCTTTTCTTTGACTGTTCTCCGCCACCACAAAGTCTCACTTAAAAATCTCTACCCCAGTGTATGAAGTGCAAATCTCACTCAGAACAACAAGCTGTGCATTTCACCCTGCTTGCTGTGCCACTGTGACAGGGTCCTCAGGGGTGCAATCTGGATTGTGGGAGTGCTGAGTCCTCCGTTCCACCAACCTGGGCTGCCTCTCACACTGTGATGCTCTTGGCAAGCTACAGACCTTTGGCAGGTACAGCCATCCACAGGCAGGGACACACACATAACTGAGTTACATGAATGATCTCCCAGCCACTCATGAACCAACAATAGAGAGGCTCCAGTCAATTCCCCCCAACTCCTCAGTCCTGCACCCCAGAACTGTAACTTCTAGCACTGGTCAGAAGCCTGACCAGTGTAAGTTCATTAAGTTCACCACTCCCTCAGAGTAGAATGGACACACACTAGCCTTTGTAAACGGAGCTGGAATTTCCCAAGCACTTCAACCAAAACACACGGTTTTAGTTAAAATATAAAACAGATGTATTAACCACAGAAAGACAGATTTTAAGTGATTATAAGTTGCAAGCGTAGAGACCAGTGTCGGTTACTTAAGAAATAAAAATAAATTCGCAGTCTAAGTTCTACAGACTAAACAGGATTTGAATCAAGCCGTGTCTCACCCTGACAGATGGAACAAGCAGGTTACAGAGCCTCAATAAACAGCCTTGGACTCTTTCCCAACCTGCGACCACCTCCCTCCAGTTCAAAGTCTTTGTCCTCCAGACATTCCTGCAGGTGTTGAGTTGGGAGGGGGGGGAGAGAGGCCAAGCGATGATGTCACTTCCCTTTTTATATTTTCTTCCAGCTTGCTGGAAAGATCTTTGCTGTGATGTGCGAATCACGCAGTCCCCATTCGCCAAGTAGCCTCCATTGTATACATGCTCTCTTTAAGAAGTCTCTAGATAGTGGATTCTTTCTTGATGGGTGTTGATGAGCCATTAGCACTGTCTGGCTATCCATGGCTACTCCATTGTTGTACCTGAAAGGCTGGTTGTGGGTGTTCCCAACCTCAAAACATATTTCAGTGACACATATAGCAATGCTTCATAACTTCACATATAATGATAACCCAAACAATCGAACAGGATATTAATGTTCAACAGATCAAGACTTTTAAAATGATACTTCACAAGGCATACTTTGTAAAAAACATAATATAATATGACAGTGGTGAATGTAGGAGTTCCAGGGTGCTATTTTGAGGTATGGCCTGACACAGAGATTTCATGTTTGTTGCCTTAATGATTTCCAGAACAAATCTGTTCAGAGACTGGTTTTCTTATTGTCAGGTATGGAACCTCAACCTTAACCTGGATCTCTGTTCTCTCTAGCTCACATTGATGGTAAATATTCTACAAATGAAACTAAGTTGACAATTTTGTTGACACATGAACCAGAAAAAAGTTCAGCTACCTGTCCTGCTTTGGCTTTATGGTATTAATAAAGACTTATTTTAGCCAATAAAGTAAGCAGATATGATTCTGAAAAGACACAGGGGAACAGCATGTTGAGTTAAAAGATGCCACTTCTACAATTTTTAAGAGCAGAATGATCATTTGACTTACTTTTATGATAGTAATATTAATTTCCATGGACTTGGGAAGGTACCAAAAGTACACTCCTGTAGATTTAGAACACTAATGAAGTTGGGATATCCCAACTTCAAGATCAAATAAAACACAGGGCTTAATCACTCTAAGAATAAGGAAGGTTTCCTAAATAGTCTACTATCCTATGAAGAAGAGCAGATGTAAAACGGCTGTGTTTTTAAATGGAAAAAATATCACACTGTCATGCTAAACGATGAATTGCTGTTTCAATGACAATGTAATGGAATTAAGGGTATTATATTAGACAGCCTCCTACAATTTTTTTAAATCTAGACTAACATCACTTAAGATATCCAGAGCACTTGTTTTTCTTTAAATACAGATCACAGTATCAGTTTGCAGGATTTTTTTTTTTTTTTTTTTTAGGGGGGGGGGGGGGGGGGAAGAGATATTGCCAAATAAGAACATATATTTGGTTCATAATGGAGGGAGATCAGGGGAAGCCACCCAGTTAGGCAATAACTGTAAAAAATTAATCAAGAAAGCATTGCTCATTCTTATGCATAAAAGAGAGCATTACCTGTTCATAAGAAAGAGTTCAGTAATAATAATCAGCAGCTAATGAGCATCTTCTCATTTGATTGTGCCGACTGGACTGCACGCATTGTATTCAGACACAAAATCCAGAATGTTGAATATGAACTGAATAGGAGATCTTGCATATGAATGTAAAATTGCATTGTCTAGTTTGTTTTAAGACAGCCAAGGACATGCAACTAAATTTCACAAGTACAAGAGTCAACAAATTCAGTTATGATACCTACAACAATTGTAATTAAGCCTCATACAATAGCATTACAGTTAACACTACATTAACACAGAGGTTCTCAAACTGGGGGGCAGGCCCCCCTGTGGAGGGCACGGAATGTATTCTGCAGGGGCAAGAGAAACTGGGGGGGGGGAGGGGAGAGAAGAGACGGGGACACACGGACGATGGACTTACTGGGCACATTTTACTAAGAGCAATGAATAACTAGCAAAGCTGTTTCCTCCAGACATATCAGGTCCTCAGATGGTGCTGTGCATTGGATTCTAGATGGCACTGTGCATTTTGATAGATTTCTGTTAAGCTTGCATAGCAAGATATGAAGTCATCATCATTCATACGTTAATCCGTTCGCTACGACACAGTGTGCACATTTAATTGTAAGCATCGACCACAATCACAGTTTTGCTTTTGCTGTTATTACAATGGATCATTGGCTCATTTGTGCAACAGAAAAAAAACAAGTGAAAAACAAAGAGGCCAAAAATTATTCAAATGCAGAACTGCTGCCGCATATATCGGTACATGCACTTGTGTCTCGGGTGGAGGGTGTAAACTGCTAGACATAAAAGAAGAGAGTCATGATCAAATAAGTTTGAGAACCACTGCATTAAGCAACACATGTTGTGTGCATGCTAACTACAAGAGAATGGAATTTCCAGTTCTACCCCTCAAAAGTTGGAATAATGGACCATCAAGAAGCCTTGCCTGGAAACCAAAGGTTACTGCTTATTCCAAACAAACAATCTTCAGCAAGTACATCACTCATTCATAAAATCCAATTTTTAAAGCAATCATTTTTAATTTATTCAAGTTATCACCATTCTATCTGTGTAACACAGGTATGCAAATGGCGCAAACATGCCCATTAACAGCACTGCACAACTACTGATGCCAGTTCAGACTGGAGTAGGTATGGATGTCACATGTCATGAGCTACATTTTTCAGATAGCACAAATGGAAGCTATCCAATCTAATGGTAGTCCAGGTTTAAAACTATAAATTGGATATTTGGTCTCCGCTTCAAAGTACTTTTTTCTTTTCTTTTTTTTTTGGGAGGGCGGGGGAAGGGGAAAAGTGTTCAGCCCAAACAGCTCTTCTGTTTTTGACTATGAGAGAGGCTGTGGGCGGGGCAGGGAATACTCTTTCCTATTAAAAAACTGAAAGAATTTTTATAAACAGCTTAATGCACCTAAGTGACATGGGGTAGAAAAATCATTGAATTTTAGGAGGAAACTAGTTTTTATTAAAGTTCCTTTAAATGTTTTGGTGAAACTCTTCATTTGACAGAATCTCAAATGTTTTGAAATTGCTATGAACATGTGCAGTGCAATTGATATGGTTTTTAAAGTACTTTTTAGCAACATTTAGAGCAATAATAAATGTGCAAGAAATGATACTCTCCTCTCAAGCTTTCCTGCAGCCAGCTATTGTAGCTTGTCCTGTAGATTAAGTGGTAGAAATCTGTGCTACAGTGAAGAAAGTTCAGGGTTCAGACACTTCTGATAAGGCATGATGGGATGTTGTTACAATTGTATGTAATAAAATGTTTCTTTTATTTTTCTTTTTTATTTTTAAAAGAACATTAGGTTGCAAAGTCAAACATTTAAAAGCTAGGAAATGCCACTGAGGGGAACTACGGTTGCAACAGAAACTGTAAATCTAGTATTTCCTAACTTTTAAGTGTTTGACTTCACAAATTTTTTAAGTAATATCATGTGACTGTCACAACATAATGTGGAAATAAATTCAGGTCACAAGTCAAAAGTGAGACTTGATTAGCCTTTAGCCAACTATTCTAATATTTCTCAACATATCTCAGTAAACAAAAGTCAGAATACAGTCATTCAACTACTTAACAATGCCAAAACTTAAGAGTCCATGAATATATATAAAGAATTACAAAATACTCCTTTTAAATAGCAAAAATGCAGTTGTATGTAAATTGTCAGACTCTAGAAAAAGATATATATGTCTGAGACTATACGAAAACTACAGCTGAAAGTCTCAGGATATTCCCAACTCCCACAATTGTGGGAAAAACTTTTCACTGGGCAAAATAGTGTATTGTAAACAATATAAAATTACTTATCTGACAAAGAAAGATATATTATAAATTACAATGGAGCAATAGATCTTCTACTAAACTCAAAACTGCTTTATGATATTTCCATAGTTTGCTTTATAAAACATGATATGTAAGTGGATTTTAGAAAGTCTCTAATACTTTCAAATTCTAATTTTTCTTAAAGATGTACTGATTTGGTGGTGTCTATTAAATTAGATAGAAGTTTTAGTTTGATATCAAACAGGAAGAATATGATTTTATATAAAGAATTTCAGTTTATTTTCTAACAGCAACCAAACAGCAAGTTACACTTCACATTTGTTTAAGTTTTGCATAATGAAAATTAAGCAACACTTGATAGGACTCGCAGCCTCAGGGAAGGAGTAAATAGCACTTAGCAAGAGCCTTAGGTTCCATGAGGCATACCGAACATAGATCCATGTAGGGCTGTTTAAGATGTCTTACACTAAAAATCTTCAGCATAGCCAAACATTAACATGAAGTTACCAGGGACCTGAGAACAGCAATACTGAGAAAAGTATCTTCTCTGTAGAGGTAGAAATGAAGGTGAAAGTCAGACAATATATACACCAACTAGTTTTAAAACACTACCCACCAAATTGGTTGGATTATAGCTGATCTTACTATTCTCCAAATCTTGTCTCTCACGCAACAGGGATTGTAAGATAGCAGAAGGTAAGTCTTGCAACACTCATAGCCCAACAACAGATGAATGGTCTTTATCTTGTAAGTAGAAACATAATTAGATCAGAGTGACTGGTTTGAGTTTCTTGTGTGGTGCAAGATTAAAAAAGGAGACAGTGAGTTAACACAAAATAAAAACTATCCCACCAGTGGTCCAAAGCTATTCTACTCAGCACAAACCTAAGTAGTTTGTTTCAGGGTCCTGCTTTCTAGTATGATTAGAATTAGAGACAACATATCATCACAGCAAACCCATGCTACCAAAGTAAATTTCTTCAGCCCCTTATGCCTTCCCTGGCCCACAACAGCCTATGCAATCATCATCACAGCATCTTATAGGGATGTCACCAGTGTATCTTCAATTCTGATTCTGTACTAAAGTTGTCTCTCTACTCAACTTCTGATCTTAAGGTCTAAGGAAGCACAAGTCATTTTTCCTTCCTTCGAGAACATCCAGTACAACTTGTGCCCCCTCAACCCCACCCCCACAAAGTAAACAAGCAGGCTTAAAAAAACCCAAAAACTATATTTTCTTGAAGAAATCCATTATATTATACATAGCATACCTCAGACTAATATTGATACTACTAAGCAGACTAGTAGTTTTGCAACGAACCATAGACTTTTACTTACAACATATAAAAAAAATCATTTGACCCACAATTTAAAAAGTCTCTCTCTTTGAAGGGTCCTTCAAGCATGTCTGTATCCTAGACAGACACTTTCAAACTGTCTGCCTGGTATCATGTCATCTCCAGAGTGTGTGTATTCCAAACAGCAAGAATTTGTTCTTTGTTAGCCATAAAGGGAGGGGGTACAGGTTTTGGGTTTGTTTTTTTAAACCAATTGGTTTTTCAGGTCCAGTTCTAAACTAATATTTGGGCAGTGCTGTATCACTTGCCAATCCAGTTTGGCATCATTTATCCTTCTCTCTTTTCCCCAACCAGTATGTTGAAACAATGCATCCCCTCCTCTTCATCACCCTCCATTCAAACTTACGATCTTCTAAAGACCCCTCAATATCATCACTTTCAGGTTGGTCTTCTGTTCTCCTTAAAAACATACAACACATGTCAAAAGGTACAAATCTGTCCATGCCAACTAGGCAAACTTTTGTCATAAGTTTTTCCCCCTTAGCCACCAGCACAAAGTATTCAAACAGAAACTACGTAAGCATTCAGGGCTCTATTCTATACAGTTCTTACACCACTCTCATCCAAGAGCTTGCAAACAGTGCATTAAATGACTAACATCTGTCACATGTGGTTAGTTCTCTCTCTCTCTCTCTCTCCCTGGGAGAGAGATGTGTGTGCAATGTAACATTTTGGTTGGGCAGGCTGGGGCCTTTTTTGGTTTTGTTTTGGGTTGTTCTTGTTTGTTTTTGTTGTTCTTTTTGACAAATTCCATGGTGGTCAGGTTCCTGCTCTGGCTGGGAGAAGAAGAGGAAGGAGTGCCTAGGGCATCCAGTGAGCTAGCACCAGCACTGTTTTACACTGTCCACAGCAATTTAAATAAAAACGAGTGAAGTTAGTTATCTCCTGGGGTGGGCATCCCTTTATGAGAACTTTCTGCTGTAAAAGGCATAGAGAACAGATATATAAAATTATGTATTTTTAATCCAGGAGAAATTAATCATTCAAGGCATATCTGTTCTCTGTACCCTTTATAGCAGAAAATTGTCTTAAAGGGATTCTGCCCACCCCAGGAGACAACCAACTTAACCAGTTTTTGTTTAAATTGTTGTGGACAATGTAAAGTAGTTTTATATATAAAATATAAAAAAGCCATCCCCCTCTGCCCATCCCAGAACAGAATCCACCAAGAAAGTAAAAACAAGAAGAAAATGGTTCATCTCGTGAGATACCTTGTTTAGGACCTACAGATCAGCCAAACTGGTAGTTCTTCTCCCCAAAAATAAAAATTAAAATAGCTAAAAGAGATTCTCAATCAACTAGGCAAGAATCTCTCATAATTTGCATACTGATAAAACCTTTTTCTGCCATAAAAAGCCTCCGGTAAGAAAAGGACTGAAGAAATCTGTTATGCACAAACTCCATCAGTATCCATCGGTAACAGCAGAGAGAGAGAGAGAGCGACATCTGAGCATTCAGCGGGCACACACTCAAGAGAAGTCATAAGGCGGCTCCCTCCAATGAGCCCTGAAATCCCACAACATAAGACACCACAGCTGACCGAACCCACGAGGAAGCTGCAGAATCCCCAGTGTGATGAGCACCCAGACCAGCTGTCTGGAAAGAACTCCTCCCACATCCCAGGGTTATGAGGATAAGAAGTGGTGAGACTTCATTTCAAAGATATTAAAAAATGGAAGGAGAAATACAAATAACTGAAGGTTATCTGGCTAAGTCTGCAGTCTCTAGTGAGGCCTCACATAATATTTTAGATTTTAACTAATGCTATATGTGTGCCCTCCTTTATGAGTCCAAACAAATTGGCCTAAGAGAGATCTGAACCATAACTTTAAGCAATTGCTTTTCAAGTCCTAAACTTATCCATTTTGGACCAATCAATTCCAATAGCAGGGAGCACACACCTAAAAGTGCCCTACAACAAGTACATCCTTATTCCTTAGAGAAATACTGGAAAAGTGATATATGTGCTAGGTACGAAAGAACTGATTTTCACAAGTAAATGTAATAAGAAATCTTGGTGATTTGCATTGTTCCTTAGTGTAAATGCTGAGCCTTAACCCTATTCTTTGACAATTGCTTGCAAGACTATATTGCTGTGTGCAATACATACCTAGAACATGTGGCTACACTTGATTTATGTATAATCAACAGCTCACCACTATGATGGTATATTGACATGGTTTCAGTGAATTCATGAATTGTTCATCAGTTAAGAGTAACCAATTGTCCTGATTTGAGAAATATTATTCAAGTTCAAAATTGACCTGAAAAGAACCTTACATTCAGTTAATAAACTAACACTCTCTGGACTAAATAAAAAGGAGTTATTCTATTGGATTCCATTCTAATATTGGGCATAACACTTAATTGGCAAATGTAGTTTCTTAGATTTCACCTTTTAAGTCAACTGGTAGATCAACAAATTCATAAAAATTGACCCCCTTTCACACTTATACTGCTCAGCGTAAACTTTCACAGCAGTTAATATATATATATATATATATATATATATATGTATGTGTTTAATTTAGAAATGCTGACAAAAAGAGAGACATCAAATGGCACAATAAGAAGAGTGAGAAGAAAATCTAATTAGCCTCATCACCCCCTTTTTATGCAAGTTGACAAGCAATGCTGTCTGCTGCAGTTTTTAATAGCTACTTGGTCAAATTCAAAGGCTTGGGTGGTTGGGGGGGGTAGGTGAAAAGATACTATACTTCAACAAAATTTTAAATTATATTTCAGCAATTATATGTTTTTAGTGCAGGAGGCAACTCACACAGAGAAGATACTACAATAATATTACTTTAATATTAGAGTCTGTCTCAATTATTTAGGTATGTGTTTATTTTTAAATGAATTTTAAAGTAGTTTCCCCTCTATATTTCTGTGCACCATACAATTTAGATAATTTTATTGCCATGAGAAGTTATACATAAATTGCTAGCAACTATTTAAATATTCTAATATCATAGAAGATTAGGGTTGAAAGGGATCTCAGGAGGTCATCTAGTCCAACCCCCTGCTCAAAGCAGGACCAACCCCAACTAAATCATCCCAGCCAGGGCTTTGTCAAGCCACCTTAAAAACCTCTAAGGATAGAGATTCCACCACCTCCCTAGGTAACCCATTCCAGTGCTTCACCACCCTTCTAGGAAAAAAAGGTTTTCCTACTATCCAACCTAGACCTCTCCCACTTAAACTTGAAACCACTGCTTCTTGTTCTGTCATCTGCCACCACTGAGAGCAGCCTATCTCCATCCTCTTTGGAACCCCCCTTCAGGGACTTGAAGGTTGCTATCAAATCCACCCCCACTCTTCTCTTCTGCAGACTAAATAAGCCCAGTTCCCTCAGTCTCCCCTCATAAGTCACGTGAACCATCCTCCTAATCATTTTTATTGCCCTCTGCTGGACTCTCTCCAATTTGTCCACATCCTTTCTGTAGTGGGGGGCCCAAAAATGACCACAATACTCCAGATGTGGCCTCACTAGTGCTGAATAGAGGGGAATAATCACTTCCCTCTATCTGCTGGCAATGCTCCTACTAATGCAGCCCAATATGCCATTAGCCTTCTTGGCAATAAGGGCACATTGTTGATTCATATCCAGTTTCTTGTCCACTGTAACCCTCAGGTCCTTTTCTGAAGAACTACTGCCTAACTCGTCGGTCCCCAGTCTAAAATGATGCAGAAAAATTAAGTACAGTGTAACTGTCTTTCCACAGCTATACTCATGTTATAATTCAAGTTAATAAAACACAGAAAATTATCCATCAAAATCTGTATTTAGCCTGAGCTCATGTCCTGTTGCCAAACTATTTTACCTGCTACTTTTTCCTCACCTATGTCATTTTAAATTATCTAGCAATCTAATTGAAAAATCAGTTTCTTCTGTTATGTTGTGGTGTA
The DNA here is from genome assembly GCF_026122565.2 of Emydura macquarii macquarii. Lineage (NCBI taxonomy): Eukaryota > Metazoa > Chordata > Testudines > Chelidae > Emydura > Emydura macquarii. The sequence continues at coordinate 15,557,561 of NW_027131527.1, read as the reverse complement.
TAGGGTTTTCTTATTATATTTTCAATACTGCTATGTGGTGTGAGAGTTCTAACTAGATAGTTCAGGCAATTCTATACAAGTGGAGAAAGTTAAATTGTTTACAATGACACACGCCTTGCCATCAACAAAATGTGATGGCACCAACAGCATGACTGGACTGTATTAAAATTCATTTACCATGTTTTCAAATAATTATTTTGTACCATTTATGAAGAATAAAGGACCACAGGCCAAATTTTCAAGAAGTGACATCCACGTGTGGGTATCTCTGTACATACATTTCAACCACTACCACCACTGCACGCACAGAACTCAACAGATAAGCAAGGTGGTGTTGGGATGCATGTTTGAGCCCCCCCCCCCCCTCCCCCCAACACACACACACGAAAAAAAAGAGAGAGAGAGAGAGGCCAGCTTGAGGCTTCTTTAAAACTGGTAAAATATGGTCTTTCACTAAACACAGCATTGAATATGAAGACTAGACAATTGAAATTCTATGATGGGCTACATCTGACAAGCCAAACAAGAAAAGTAGGTCATGAGATTTAGGAATCAAAAAGCCAAATTCAATTACAGCTTTCTTACTTAATCAATCACATTCATATCCCTTAAGAGCAGGTCTGGTCTGCTTATACACTGACCAAGAAAATGACCAGGATATATGACTGAATTCTGAAAACAACAGGGGAAATGACATGCTCTTTAGACTATGGATGAGATTTTTCAAGATTTTCAAGTATTTTAGACAATGCTTTTTAACTTTAGTTTATGGCCTATTCAGAAAAGCTTTAAGTAGTGGCTTTACACACTGCCTCAGTAGATGAGTTTATTTTGTACCTATTCTTTCGTTTTTAGAATTTTCTCTCCAGTTCTCAAATTTGCCAATCTGATCTACTTTTATTTTGAGTATGGTTCTACTCTGAAAACTGATTATACAGAAGTGGCAAATAATCAACAGATCTACTCTCTGTATGCATTCAGAATTGTATCTGCTTACTTTAGGGATTTAAAAAAATACTTCTTAATCCTTTTAGCCCTGAAAAGCCAATTTATTTATGAGAGAATGACCTAGATTTTCTTACTTGCACATAATTAACACGTTCTTCCACCTGCAGGTCCAAATGCTGCTTTCAGATATATCTGTGCAAACCCACTTAAAGTAAGGCAATGAGGTTGAAGAACTGGTGGCAAGACATTTTCAGTACAGAGTAGCAATAAAATTGGCTTTCCCCAACTTCTTTAACTTTCAGGACACAATGCAAAGATCATCAGTTTACTCACTTTAGCCTGGGGTGGAGGTTGATGGATCATTTTATTTAATTTGTGTTCTGTATGAGTGTCTCTCAAAATAAACATTTTATGTTCAGTAACATGGATTGCTAGTTTTCTAGCCACTGCTTTTAGGACAGGGTAAGAGAGAAAGGAATTTAAACAGATAGTGCCAACTTGACATCTCATCATTAAAAAAAAAAAGTAGTTTAAGGAAATACATCTGCCCTTATTTCCCTCGTGTTAATTTATAAGGTTTTGCAAGTTGTTTCCTTTTTGAAAAGTCTTTTTCAATCTTCTGTTGCTGCATGAAAGACCTACACAAATGAGGAAAACTGAATATTCAGAAGAAGCAATGAAACTGACAGCATACAAAGGGCTGTCAAATGCCAAGTAATCAATCTGAACACAGAATATTCTAATTAAATTTATAATCTTAGTTACCTTTAACAGTATTTAACTATAGTAAATAAACAAATTTCTAACAGAGAAAATATTTAAGTTGACATCTTTTTAAAGCATGTTTAATACAGTGAGGCTCAATTTAATCTTCCTTTTCTTCTAATTTTTTTTCATTTTGAGATTTATGTTTTATTCTTCATTAGGTTTGGGGTTTGTAGGAACTGATGCTTGCATATGACAGTGGGGAAAGCAAAATAAATGGATGGGTAATGAACAGCCTTTGTTAGAGGAATTACAAGAACAGCTTTAAGTTCTGCAGTCAAAAACTTCGTATTTACAATTTAATGCAGCTTATTCATTGTTGCCAGTTCTTCCATTTTGACCTCACTCTCCATCCCATTTTGGACTGAAGCACCACATTCATGATCATGTAAAACTGATTAACTGAGCTTATTAAATACTGTAATTCAACATGCAGCAAAAGATTCCTGACCTCCTTGATCTCTTTCATTTTATGTCACCAGCAAAGAACAGTTTACAGGACACAGGCTGCCTTATCACACTTTGCCTTATATAGGCTGAAAAAGGGCTAAGCCTTGTTAGTTGTTACAGTTCTATTAGAAAGCTTCCAACCCAGAAACCTCTTCAAATGGCTGGCTGACTTTCCACAATGGAGTGGGAAGGTGAACCATCTGAATTCTTTTGAGCTGCCTCAAGTCACTGGCATCCTAATTATAAATGAAAGAAACAAAGCAAAAAAACCCCTCCATGACTGAAAGAAGCTGCTGCCTTTCCTGGGGTAGAGGAGTGGGACAGAGAGCAAAGATGATCATTAGAAGCACAATCCAGTGTTGCCTGTACAGCCAAGTCGCAAGGACTCTATAGAACAAATGCAAGCACAAGAAATTCAGGCTTCAGGTGAAAAATGTGTATGTTGCACCTGTACTAATATACATATATTACACACACAAAACTATACTACATAACATTATTTAGTTACAAATACAAACACTCTAAAGAAAAGAAAGACATATTAAGGTTGCCTGGGCAACAGTCAATTCTACTTTCTTATGCAGCCAGCCTGTGTAGTGAATGAGACATGGGTCATTTGGAAAAAATATCAAGTTATGTCTTTAAGACTACACTATAAGGCATATACACAGTGGTGCAGAATTAAGGTTGCATCGTCAACTGTAAGTCTATTGTTTCCTAATACTCAAGTGCTGGACTTTGCAGCCTCACTAATGTTTTTAAATGGGTTGTGTGTAAGCAGTCCTAACTTATGTTTTAATTTTAAAGTAAAGAAAAATATAAAAGCCAACTTCTCGTATGAGAAACAAATAGCTTCCTCATACCCATATTATGCATCAACAGAGTCTGAACCCTAAGCCTGCAGCAGACTGCTACTATTTGAGCTACAAGAGTAACATTACCTGGCAGCAGGAGAAAGTGGATTTTCCAAAAGGGGCCAGAACCCAGCCACACCCATCTATCCCCTGCACCAGAATTGAGGAACCTACTGCCACTTGTGTTGTCCTGAAGGAAAGGGAATTAATTACTGAAGCCATGTCCTGGGCCTAGGGAATGGTTGGAAGAAGCCAAACCTGTCTCTGCCCCCAGTCTGAGAGCTTGGGGAGCTCTTCTTCCCTATAGATACCTCCACCCTGGGTGAGAGCAAAGTGGACCATCAAGGCCCTCATGTGCTAGGTCCAGGGGTTTACACTTAGGGTAACGCAGCCCTGTTCTCTTTCCCCACATCCCACCCCTCAGATATAGCTGCTCTTGCAGCTGCAACGTATTCCCAGTGTAGGATGTGCTGCTGTGGCTTTCACGACAGAGAGAGCCCAGCCTCACCGTGTCCAGTGATTGTGGCATGCTGCCAAGAGTGAGAGAAGGAAACCATTTTCATTTCTGACAGTTTGTATCTCAGTCAAATCTGAATGACATTTCATGAGACAATAAAAATGCATTTCTGTAATCTAAGAGAATTCTTCCCTCCTGCCCACTGAATATTAAATTCTGCTGCAAACAATGAATGTGTAAGAGTGGCACAAAGATTACAAGAAATGTTCATAACGGAGAGCATTAGGAAACCTAAATTTAGAGGCTGCTGAATCCCACAATACATGAGATAACTGGATGTTAGCACTTTAACTTTAGGAAATCAAACCTATTTCCTATTATTGCATACCTTTTCTATTTTGATAACCTATTTGTAGAAACAAAAGAAAAAATCATGATTGGGAAAAAGAACTGTCATATTAGAGTAACAATCATATATCCTCAAAAACAATCTCCCTCTTGTTTTGCAATTTCTCTGTAGTTTCCCACTGGCTCCAACTACATGTTTCCATTAGACTGCAATTTGCAAGTGACTTGTCATCAGTTGCAGTGTAAGAAATTCTGAAAAAAGGAAAACCTCACTCAGGACATGTTTCCTTTTCTCCCTGCTTATGGATTTGGAAGATTACTGAAATGAGCTGTAACCAATGAAAAGCAAGAGAATCCTCAGGCTTTTAACTAGGTAGAAGTATTAGAAATGAAATGATACAACTTTCTGGATAGTTCTGCACTCCCCATGCAGTAAGATATGGGCCACTTCTGTACACAGCCCCAGGAGAATGTGCCTGAAAACGGGGACAAGAAACTGAGGGGGAAACTTTTTTTTTTTTTTTTTTTTTTTAAAGAGAAAAGGTGTTGTCTGCAGTTTTCACAGCACGACAGAAAGTAGACAATACTGCTATTTTAAAATTGGTGTACACATTCTTTAAAGCTAGCAATGTAAGCAATGTCTAGTAAACCATTAACTAAAATTACAGATAGTTAATCTGTTACTCAGTTGCATTTTATAGGGGACAATTTCTGTATTAGTCTTCCAGTATCTTGCTAGAGTTTATTTTTTCCCCTCCCTAGTAACAGAGATAAGCACTACTTGTCATTTTCCATCAGTGTAGACTGCCACACGTTCTTGCACAGTAAAGTAAAATTTGATTTACCCAATGAAATAATCTCATAGCAAATAAGTAATCAAGCAAACCAAGTTTTATTTTGTTAACTAGATGATAGTTGGACTGAAAAGGTCTCTCTCCCTGATCAAATGCATCCCCCAGGAAAACAATAAAAGAAAAAATTTCAACCAAATGATCCATATTTAGGCAGAAATTGAATAGAGATTACTAAAGAGGTCTTAATTTTCACTGATTCCTGAAAATTACCTTGGAATTTTGGATTTATCATCTGCTTCTGAACAGATTCAACTGTTGTTTCCCCTTCCCCTTAATTATTGGCATTAAAATTGTTGTTTGGTGCAGGTTCCACACTCACTGATCCAATATTGTCCCACTAAACAAATCTGCATTGGTGTTTATTGTAAGACTCCTATTTGTAATTAGCCTGCATCAATGGGCAGTTGAGGCTCTGCTCAATGGAGAATGGCCATTATCTCCATGGGGGCAGGAAGCTTCTACTACCCTTCTGCTTATTGAAACAGACAACAGTTGCCATATTATTGGTTGTTATCATTATTATTGTCAGACAACTCCCATCAGAAATGAAGTCCTAAAATTTCAGGAGAGCCAGGTGATTTAGTGGAATAGGGGCAGAACACACCTGGTAGTATGTTAATGGACAAATTAAGATGAAGGTGGCATTCAAATCACCATATCCTGAAATGCCTCCCCTACTTCCTCCTGCTCCATCGTCTGTTCTTGCTGTCCTCTTCAATAGTGACTCTGCCCACACACACAAAATAATTTATTCCATATAGAACACTATTCACTGTCTACTTTTAGCTTGAATAGTTGGAGACTAGAAACACACGCGCCTTCTCAAAAAGTGCTTCCTCCAGGGTTTCCCCCAAATAGCTGGCTACGTCAAATCTTGGTCAATACCAGGATTTGTTTAGCAGGTGAATCCCCTTCCTAGGATTCTTAATTAAAATTGGCTTCTAGCCACTACACTAGTAACCATAGAACTTGCTGAAAGAGCTACTCCATCCATGGTGGCATCACAAAAGATCGCTTTGTCCTTAGTTTTGTCCCCAAGCTTCTTTTACATGGTCTACGAAAATAGGTACACAAAAAAATCCGGCATGATGGAAGTTAATGCTTTAAAGTTCCTCTTCGGATACTTGAATACTTCTATTCCCTGGACTTTCATAGAAGAATTGGGGTTGGGGTAGTGATGGCACATCTTTATCAGGGTCTAGACTTACATAGAGTTTATTCGTTGGTATTTTATCATTCTTCAAGACCCCTCTATTCAATCTCCTACTCTTGCTGGGGAATTACCACCCAACCTGAATTATGTCCTCTGTAGATTTGTCTAATGGCATAACCATTATGAAGCTTCAGGAAAATATTTACATTTAGGTTTAAATGACTCCTGCTGAGCCTCTTGTAACTCAAGAGTAATTGTGATTTTAAACAGTTTTATAACATCAATTATCAAGTTACACTGATATGCAAATATTGTTTTCACTCGCAGGGTTTTGTGTTCCACAGTCAATTTTGTATCAACATGCATTCCCAAAACATAAATTATTCTGGTGAACTCACTCATTTAAAGATTTTTCTTAAGTTAAAGTCCAAAAAGTGTTAAGGACATAAAAATCTCAGCAACAAGTATCAATAATATTTCTTACTAATCTACAGATTTGACTGTGGACTTACTCTCACAATTTCTGAATTCTGACATTTGAAAATACATACAGACCAAACATTTTACAACAAAAGCTATTGTTTTTTTATAAAAACCATATTATTTTTGGTGACCCCTACAGAGCATGTATAAGAAAATCATCAATGTGGTATGAACACCAGTATGACAAATGACTTGAGAATATTCATTTTATTCTGCTAAAAAAGACTGATTATGCCATATAAATACAATCACATTAAAATTAATGCCTGCTCTGTAGGCATGCAACCACAAATTATTTTGTACATCAATTAAAAACTCTACATAAATCCCTGTAGACCTGCAAGGTGAATCTAAAATCTAAACAGTTCAAATAACATTTAAAATCTTATTTTTATTTACAGTTTATGTACAAAGAAAAAGTATATTTATTAAGATGCAAGTTACAATTTTTCTTACAAACCCCAAAAATATTTTACGGTACTAGGAATAAATGGTTTATTTCAACACACAAAAGGTCAACAGCAAGGTTTCCACTACAGGGTTTCTTGAACCTTCTCCTTAAATTTATGGTACTGGCCACTGGGAGAAACAGGATACTGGACTGGATGGACTACCGATTTGATCCCGTATGAAGATTTCATGTTCTCTTGTCTCATGCTTCAACCTAGGTATGTTAGTAAAATTGGAGCAACTCACTGAGGTAAAGAGAACAAAGTGCAGAGGAAGTCCTTCAGGGAAAACCCTAGTAATAGCAAAACCTTGGCAAGGAAACAAATATCAGCCTATGTTTTGTTACAATTTTCTGAGGTACCAATAAAGGAAACCCAAGAAGGCAATACATTTGGACAGTATATAAATTTCATTATAAGCCGATTTGGAACAGGCTGAGAATTTCACTCAGTTAGAAGGGAGGTTTTTTGTTTTTGTTTGTTTAAAATTAATGGGTCTGGTTTGTTAATACAGTGGAGAATAGAATTATTCTCTTAATGAATCAGAACTTGAGGGATGGGTGATATACACTACATATCTAAATATAGAATTTTGAGACATTTCATAGAAAAATGAGATGGAATAAGAAGCAGAAGTACACATAGTGGCTTTGCAATTAGAGAAAGTAGATGCGTGTGTGGTGTAGGTTTTTCTTTTTTGCTCATTTTTCAAGTGTAATATGTGGAATTGTTGTCTGTGGAACAGGTACATGATCCCAAACCCTATCTGGAGGGTATATTTGGGACTCAAAGAGCAGAAACTCTTCTAATAACAAGATCCAGGCAACACATAAAACGTCCTGACAACTCTGCCAATGCAATATCACTCAAACCTGCAACACTGGAAAAGCAGGATTGGAATCCAAATTTCTACATGTGAATGGACGATGCATTACTTACCCATTGTATTACTTAACCTTGACACTGCAGTGTCTTTTTTTTCAGGTGGTGATGGGGAGGGAATGTTTTAAGTGAATCAGACACAACATTCCCCTTTCAATAAGGCAGGCCACATCCTTACTGAAGAACTCATACCTTGTTGTAGAACTCTTGTTCTCTGGGACCCCGAGGCGGTGGCTGCAATTGCTTCAAGACTGTGCCATCTGGATGCTGCAATATACCTAGAGAAACAAACAGTTCATTCACAGTTTAATTCTGAAGAATGCAACGGTCCTGTCTTTTAAAGCTAGAAAATATTACACAAGAGGTAGCTAAACTGCTCAGTATAAACTACTCCTACTATTCTTTGCAAAGAAAGTGGAACAAAGTTTCTTTGTAAAGAACAGTGGAAGCTAGCAAACGCAGCCCCAATCACCAAACTCTTAGCAGGGGCCAGGGAAAAGGAGAGGAGAAGAATTCTTGTAGAAAATGTTTTAAGTTATAAAATGATTTTAACAGGAAAATACTTGATATCTTAACTCTACACGAGTCGGGATGGAAGCCTTCCAACACTCTGAGTACAAGTGATTTTTATAGGACTGTGCTGGAAGGGAAGAGGCAGAAAGGCCTGGTCTCGGTGGTGTTGGAGGAAAGAAGTTTGAGAAAAGAATCTGGAAGACCAGGGCAAAGTTGAGGTTGTAGTGCACAGGCTGCACTAAGTCACACTAATTGTGACATGCTGAGAGTAGTAATGCCTCATTTTTTTCATTTCCTTTCTTATGTTTTGTTAGGTACGTTGCGTGTAGAGCATCCTTAGCAGATACACTACATAGTATTCAGGCATTAATAAAAAAATTATTCTCTAGAAAGTGATTTTAACAGCATGCCAGAGTACTGGTCCTTTTGGAACCAAAATATCAATTCTGAAATTGATCTTTCTGGGAAACAGAATAAGTTTCATTGTTCCTGTTACTTTTCACAGGATCCTGCTGATCCTGTAGCTGTTCTGAATAGGAAAATCTGAAGACAATTATTACTACGCATGTGGAACTTCTACCGGATTGGGCTCTTTGTGGCAGTGTAAGTAGAATTTTCTCACCATAATGAGAGTTTCAAGAACATGTTTGTTCTTCCATAAAGTTTTCACTAAAGGCATTCTAGCTTGTACAATATATTTTATCATACCCTGTTACTTGTAAGCATATCCACTAAACTGCTTTAAAAAAAACACCTTTAAATTACAAACTAAAGCAGAAATTACACTCAGTTATGGGCCATTTTGATAATCCTATTGCACTAAGAAGAATGCCTTGTTATATATTTACTAATCAAAATAGTTTTTAAACATATAAAGGGAATTTTGTTTTATGACAAAGACACCAATATTTTGTTCTAATTACTGTTACCCAAGTGGCAGCAATGCTACAGATATGAATCCTGCAATAGGCATTACATAGAAAACAGATACTCTGATGAGTTACAAAGCCCTTTGCACGTTCTACTTTAATCCGCTAACATCTTTGCTATCAAAAAAAATCTAAAATTCATTTTTTCCATTCTCTGAATAGACCTTCAACAAGTCAAATATTTTACCTATATAATTTCTGGGCTAAATCCCAAATACCTAGTTTATCGCTAAAACAAGAGCACACTTTAGATCAAAGATTTCTTACGGCAATATATACTGATGCATCATGCTGGAACGAAGCATTTACAAATATATTTGTTAATCACAGCTCCCTCTAAAACTTTATAAATCAAATATTTTCCTCTCAAAAGCCTTCAATTTTTCCACAATTTCTACCTATTTTTAGCAATTTAGGGAGTTTTTTAGTTCTATTTTGTTAAGGAGCATTACAATGCTGTGGCTTGACGAGTTAGCTAAAATACTGCTAAAAAAACATCAGCAATGGAAGTTTCTCTCCTGAATTGTGTCCCCCAACCAAATTCCAAACCCCACCCACAGGACAAGAAGTCAAGGACCTGGTGAATCATTACCATTTTACACTGGCCTCAGCCATTGGCATGCTATTCCTCAAAAAAATAGTCCCATGCTTCCCATTTCCCACGCAGGTCTCCTTGGTTTTCTGACACCCTCTGTTGGATGGAGAGAGATGGGCAGAAAACTGAATGCAGATGGCAGAAAACAAAGGCTGATTCAGAGAGAGTGAAACAAATTCCTCAAAGCCTACACTGAAACTGTATTACAGGTCCAAGAACCTTCCTTTCAGTCTCCTTTGAGGTTGCCAAATCCCACCCCAAGGAGCTATCCAGGATGGTTAATCACTTAATTCTGAGTACGTATAACTGAATCAAAGAACTATCATCCTACTTCACTGAAAAGATCACACACATTCAGGATGCCTTCTCAGACAACATGGATCCACTCTGCCTGCATTTCCCAAGTTCAATATATTCACTTATCAAGTGGTTCTGGACACCCTAAAGGAATCCCAAACCAAGAAACGAATCCAACCCATACCCTTCTTGCTTTGTGAAAGAGATAAATGAATAACTAATGCCACCCTTGATGAAAACAGCCAGTGCCTTATTCCAAAAAGGAATCTTCTCTTCTTCCTTCAAACATGTAGTACAATTAACAAAAAAGAAACCCACTCTAAATACTTCAGTTCTAGTCAACTATCACCCCGTGTCAAACCTGTCATTTCTGAGCCAAAGATCAACTACAAGCTCATCTAACTGAAGCTAACATTCTAGACCCAGCACAACTGGGATTTTAGGCCAGGACACAAAACTAAGGGCTTGTCTGCACTGCTGCAGCACTTTAGTGAAGACATTACTACACTGACGGAATAACTTCTCCTACCAGCATAGCTAATCCACCTCCCCCAGAGGCAGTAGCTATGTCAATGGGAGAAGCTCTCCCATCAACATAGCACTGTCTACACAGGAGCTAAGGTCAATATAACTGTCATTCAGGGATGTGGATTTTTCACACCTCTAAGCAACATAATTATACCAATATAGACTATAGTGTATACCTGGCCTAAAACTGCTTTAGTGACACTGATGGATGACCTCCTATTGTCAATGGACAGAATATAGATATCCATTGTTATCCTTCTGAACCTTTGTGCAGCACTTGACACTGTTGATCAAGAGATACTATAGTCTCGCCTGAGAGAGGAGTCCAGGGTAATGCACTAGTTTGAGAGATAAGGTGGATTAGAGAACATCTTTTATTCAATTGAGTCCCGCCAGCAGGGATGCACCCAAAGAATGGTGATGGACAACTGCATCTCCACCACTAGACCCCTCACTTATGTGGTTCCACAAAGTTTCTTTTCAGTATCTGCATGGAACCACTAACTAGGAGAGCTGGTCAGATAACATGGACTCAAGCGACAGCAATATGTAGATGATACACAGCTCTACCTATCTTTCACCACATATGACCATGCCACTACCACCAAGATGGCGCAGTGCCTGGATGAGATCAACTCATGGATGAAGAACAGCTAGCTAAAGCTGAACCTGAGCAAAACAAAAGTGATTCAGTGGGAAGAGGAAAGTATGCTGAGGAGTTCACAGCATGGGTGCAGTTTCCTGTTATTCAAGGTTCACATCCAAAATTGCTCAATTCAATCTCGGAGTACTCTTAGATTCCTTACTGATGGAAAGCTCTCACATCGCAACAGCCACAAATAATGCTTTCTACCATTTCCAGTTGGCTAGGAGTCTCTATCCCATCCTGGCAGACGAAGACCTGGCCTCACTTATTCATGTCTCAGTCATCACTCAGCTGGATTACAGAAATGCAATATAGCTGAGCATAAAACCTTCAGCACTTATCTGAACACCAACTAGTACAAAACAATGCAGTCTCTCTCCTCAGCAACACAGGTTACCTGTCCTATGCAATCTACACCACCTTCCCATTGAACTATGAATCAAGTGTAAGGTCTCAGTCCTTATCTTCAAAGTTCTCCAGGCCCAGGATACCTAAAAGGCTGTTTAAAGCTCTGGGAAAAAGACTGGCCAACGACTTCATACCTCTTCTTCTTTCATATGGTTTAAAAACATAAATGTCCAAGTTTAGGCAAGCAATCCAATTGATTGCCTCAGGTAACATGGAGTGGATAGCAGAGATACCACCAGGATATGATCATCTGGGACAATGGCTGAAGTGTGTCATGGTCTGAAGTCAGTTTCCATAGTCACGAATAGGATTGTGGCGCAGTCTCCATTTACAGAGGAAATGGACACATCTACCACATGATGTGCATACGCAGTTCAAAGTGGACCATATTTTCCATGGGAGGGAAAAGCCACTGGGTTCTCCAGTTGAGTACTAGATGACACGTCTGTTCAGGAGGTTGGTGTCCTTCCACTTTGCTCGCCATTGATCTTTGGCCAAAAAAAAAACCCTTAGTCTTCAAGCTCTTGTATTGCAAGCCGAAAAGGTTTTCTGGGATTGAATCAGAATCTCAGTATGTTATTTAAGCCTTCGTGTATTGGAAAATCCTTGTTTGCTCCAACATGATGGGATTCCCAAAGGATTCCCAAGTTGCAACAAATTTGGGTTGGGTTGATGTACGCCAGTACAGGAAGCCATGGTTGTGATGCTGATCTTACTGTGTGATCACAGTGATCTGCACAGCAGTGTTGAGAGTTGACAAGAGATATGTGGGAGCTATAAATTGGACAAATGAGCAGTATTCTGCAATAAAGTAGACAAAGGCCAGTGAAGAGGTCCATAGTTTTGCATCAGCTCCCCAATCGTTCCTGACAGTTTCTATATGAGATTTACATGCATCTTTATTTTGTCGTGGGTATTTTTCAGGTATAGGTGGTATGTTACAATTCAGTCAAATGTCACACCAAGATCATTCAAAATGGAATCATTTTTTAGCTGCTGGCAACAAAAGTCCACATGTAGTTCCCACCCTAGCCTCTCAACTGTTTAGATGAAATGCTGATACGACAAACTTAATGGGGTTTGGTTTTAGCTGCCAATATAAGAAATATTCTTCCATGCTTTTTAGGATTTGTTCTACAGTAGGTAAATACTTTGCCTGTGTATTCAAAGCAATGTCATCATCATCAGTCAAATTTCCATGATGATGTTTGGGGAAAGTCACTGGTGTACATATTAAATGGGATTGGTGCTAGGACTGTGCCCTGTGGTAGGCCATCACTGAGAGTGCATGTCCTGCTGACCTAGTCACCAAGGAAAATGCAAAACCTACGATTGGTCAGAACATCTCAGAAGAATTTTATTATTGTACTGCATGGGATAATTTTGCTAAATTTCAGGAGAAGACTATTCATCTGTATGGCGTCGTAGGCAGCAGGTCAATCTAAGAAAGCTGCCCCAATCTTGAGTTTTTGCTGGAATCTCACCTGTATGTGTGTTGGTCATGCTTGGTTGGCGCAGCTGTGGCCTGGTCAGAAACCCACTTGTTCATTTGAGAACATTGCTTCTATGAGCAGCATTCGCTCCTCTAGCACAATGGAACTCTGAACAATGAGAGTAAATTTCATCAGCACAGGAAACAGAACCTTCTCCAGGGGTGGTCCAAGACTAGGGCATGACCCCCTCTGGAACTAAGAGCTATCACAAACCTCACCACTTTCCACTCCAAATGCAACATGCATTTCTTTGACCTTACTTCTCTAGCATGGTCATATATCTATAGGTATATTTAACAAAACAGGTAGCAAAACAAGACACTCTCTCATCTCTCCTCAGAGGAAGAACTGAATGGAAACACCACCACACACTGGTACACCATGCTGTTCACCACAGTGTAAAAACGTACAGAGAACAGAACAGCATATAGAACAGAAGAAGAACAAAGCTACTCTCCTGTTTATAGAGTGACTAATCCTACTATATTGGTTTTCAAAGCAATTCAATTCCTGTTAAAAGTTAAGCCAGACAAAAATAATTCTATTTTCTTTTAGTGGAGAATACATTCAGGTTTCAGCAAGTTATGAACACATGAAAGGAGGACAGGAGTTATGCTTGCAACAGTTTCCATACTATTTAACTTAACTATAACAGGAGCCACCAAAATGCCCATAACGACAAAAATTAATAGGCAATGTGGGGATTACAAGGCTTAGTCAAAGCAGTCAGTTTTTCCTGCACATGTGCTACGTTGTTGAGATCAGCCTTATGGATTAGCTGATAGCAATGCTACAAAGTAACTTTGTGAGAAATTAACTGAATCTCTCAGCTCAGTCTCTTAAATTTACTTAAATTAATTGTTTTGGCACACAGTCAAAAGATAAGGGTTGGGTGGAAAATGGAAAAAAAGGAGAGGCTCAAAAAGTGACTGCAGCTCACCAAGAGCCAGCACTGCCTGCCTTAAACTGTCCTCATCAGAAGGACAGGCCAACACAACTTTGTTCCTTTAAGGAGATTTCTACTGCTCCACTGCTCAATTTTTGTAATAGGGAGAGCCGAAACTGAAGAGTGCCATTCTGATCAAGAGGAAAAATCCCATTTTGGGGGGGGACAAGCTTCTTTCTATGATGTATTCATTCCAAACTTTTCTGGTAAATTCTCTATACAAAACAGAAAATGGCAGTTATCAGAAGGATCAATATGTTATTTGGTTTTTGTTGTTTTTTTTTTTTTAAAAAGCATACCTAGAATAAGTTCTGAGTCTGACTTTTAGCCTTTCAAAGTTTATGAAAGTTCATGAGACATGGTAAACAAACAAAACTGGGTGGGATCTTAAGTCACAGGTGACAATAAAAGTCTTATTAATATTAAAATTGGTAATTTTCTGGGGTGATTTACATTTAATTGGGTTTCTTTGGACAGTCTTGGAAATGGCATTACATGAAGGTTGCTTCTTCTGTGGCTTTTTCTTTTTAAAAAAAAGCCTAGTTTTATATTTTTCTGTAATTTCTATTTACACACTGAACTATATAGTGAATACTGTAGAGTTCAGTGTGTATAGTTATGTGGCCTATGGAATGTATCAGGTAGTGGGTGATTTTGTAAGTACTATAAATGGTGTAAAAATGTCTTGGCAGTCACTTAGCCCACAGTTTAAACTGAACATAGTTTTCTAGAGTTTTGAATGTTTGTCCTTTATTTAGATACAGTAGACGCTCATTAGTAACAACATATTGATGCCCTTTCGCTATGTCTCTCCTAAGTGGCTGTTGCTGTTATGGGGAGTGTCGTCTGACCAAATGTGTAGGAAGAATTAAAGGTGTTTTGGAAAACATGGGGCAGCAATGTTGTTGGGGGTGAGGGGATTTGGAAGATTTGGGGGGAACGGGGCAGGTGAATGCTGGGTTTAGCAGGAGAGCCCCCAGTTGGCAAAATGGCCGAGCGAGCCCAGCTGCCAGGGACAAGCTGAGGATGCTCCCACTGACAGCTTCATGCTACACCCTGGCAAGGAATGGATAGCTGGGGAAGGCACCGTGCACAGCCTGCAATGGATGAGGGATGGTTCCTAGCATGGACATCGGAAATGAGAGGAGGGAAAGGGACAGGGCAGTGACCTGGGGAGGGAAGTCACTTAACCGCCCCACTGCAAAACAGCATACCCACACCCCTCCACCAGCAACTGAGGGAGGGGACAGCTCAGTGCACTGGGGGGCTGACACTCCCCAATGCAAAACAGCAAACTCTCTCCACCACCTGCAAGCCAGATGCTGAAGAAAGGAGGAAGAAACCTTCCAGTTGTATCTCTGCTGCTCCCCCCCCAAAAAAAATCCCTCTCTTCCAGATCCTCCTTCAAAACAGCCCCTTACACATGCTCTCCACACAGGCTGTGTCAGGCAGGGCAAGTGGACAGAGCTGTGTGCCCTGGAGCTGCACTTAAGGGCCAGGGTCAGGAGGGGAGTGGAAAGATGCAGTTTTGGGGGGCAATGCCTCTACATCCTCCCCTTCATCTCCACCCTGGATGCGATGTCACAATGTCACAAATGTTGCTCTTATGCGGCGGCTGTGTTTCTGTTACCAAGTGGACAAGTGTTCCCAGGAGAAATGGTGCTCATAAGTGGCGGTTGCTCTTACAAAGTTTTGCTGAAAACAAGTGCCTACTGTACTGGCATGTGAATTACATGCCCCTCTCTTTACAGAAAAGGCTACAAGGACTTTCAGTCAAAAGTTAGTTCGCAGCCTATAAATTGGCTGCATCATTAGTAATAGGCTTTTTATAAGTGGTATAAATTTAAGACTGAAAACAAGCAGTTTGCTAAGACTAGGGTTTTGAACACATTCCACAATTAAGAACTTCCAGACACAAAGCGAATAAGGGCCTCACCACTCACTGGGATCAACAAAATGCATCTTTGAGAAACAGCCATTTTTACATATACTTCTGTGTAGACATGGGGGAAAGCAGACCCTCAGGTGCATTAAGTACTCTACTGACAAATACGTGAATTAGTCTAATGATCCCAATGTTAAAAGCCATATACAGAACATCAGTTAACCCCAAGTTTACATTCTGCCACTGCATCATCAAGGTTAGACAACATAAAGGCAAGGCAAATACTTCTCAAAAAAAAAAACCCATGCAATACTGAAATGACAAAATGAAATGTAATGAATATTGAAGTTTGAGGACAAACTGTTGTACAAGTGTTTGGGTAGTTTGTTTTGAGCTTTTTGTTTGTTTGTTTAAACAGCAGCCTACTTCTGATATGTTACTCTTTGAATTATGATTAAACTTATTACTTGAAAATTTAGTACAATCTTTCTTAACTATACAGAACGTTTCCAAGTGTTAAAACCTACTAACAACGGTAAAAAAGAGGTCTAGTTAGTTTCCAGGCCTATTGCTCTGCTCTGGTCCTTTTCACAAGGACAAGTTTCCTCCTCCTCCTCTTCCCCACCCACCTAAAACAAAAACAAAACACTACTTCAGAATCATATTAATGTGGTTTGGAGGGGTGGGTTTGGTTTGGTTTCATGCACAATAAAGATCGACATCTCAATGCATTTATAAACAACTAGTAACACAGGTTGGCAACCAAAAACCTGACTTCCACCAACAGAAGGCACAATGGAGCTCTCTCTCTGCATGTGCATCTTTCTACAAGATAGAATGACCAAAACAAGAAAGCTATCTTATTTGGTTATTGCACAAATATTCTCACATTACATGGAATATATATCCTTGGTGGGATTATAAATAAACCATTTTTTCACATAAACAGAGCCTGAACATTAACTTTAGAAGACACTCATTCTGCTTATTTCTTAAATAGAAAGACATGATCCTTTGAAAGGATCTCAAAGTACTTTACAAAGATGGGCCAAGAACACGGCTCACTATCCCTTGGGAAAATAGGGTAACAAGTATATTTTCCGTTTGAAACTTGTCAACAGATTAGTCCCATCAATCTTCCATGAATGAGAAAGACCAACAGATGTATATAAACATTCTTCAAATTAGTCACTCCAGACTCCAACAAGGAGCTTGAGGACTACATTTTCATCCTATCTGGTAGATCACTAGAATGTTCCCTCTAATTTCAAGTAATCACTCATCCCCTTACACTCTTAAACAGAAATCCCAGATGTTTTATTGCCAGATGTAACTAAAAAAAATCATCATATGTGTTGGATTATGGAACATACATTTTCTTACCATACAAAACATTTTTAAATAGGAACCATTTCAGGTAGACTCACAAGGTCAATGTAATGCTTACTGAACTCATGAAAAAAGAAAGATTCATGTTGAGCAGCTGCAAAACTAATAAATATAAAATGTAATTTGTATTTAACTTTGTGCTCACTACCAGATAAGACTTGCCAACCACTCCCATTTATCATACAGAAAGACTTCAATAAAAAGATCATGCCCCTAACTTTCCCTTTGAACACACACACACACACACACACACACACACACACACACACACACACACAGCAGAAAACGGTTATGAAATATTCTCTGTGTTCTTTACAAGGATGGGCATTATTAATACTTGGCACTAAGGCCCAGATCCACAAAGGAACTGAAGTTCCCAACTTCCACTGAAGTCGAAGAAAGCTAGGATCATCAATACTTTTGTGGACTTGGGCCTAAATGTCTCTTTGGGGAAGTTTTTTCCCTCAAAGTGGAAGGACAGGCATTCAGCGAACAGGATGATGGAAGTATTTTAAACTGGAGTAGAGGCATACAATATAATGTTGCAGTTGCTTATGTAATATTATTTAGAAACACAGTGGTTAAGATATTGTACATGGACTGTCCATACCAGTGGGTCTAACGGATAAGGTTGGGAGGCGGGGTTGGGATCAAAAAATCTATTGCACCTCCAGATGTTTGTTTATTTGTCAAACAAATTTGTGGGCTGCTTGTACACGTAGACAGGAGAAACAAAAGCCTTTTAATAGTTATCCAATTTCTCTCTAATAGATATTGTTTTAATATGCTTGAGTATTTGGGGTGGGGGGCTGGAAGGAAGGGACCCTGTAAAAACACCAACAAACTTAAAATTACTATAACAGACAAGGTATTTAGCTGTATTCCAGAGAGGCTCATTGCAGAGAAATGTATTTTATTAAATGAAACCCGCTTTTAAGTGGACAGACAAAATATCAAACGGACTATCAATTTTCCTGAATAGATTAATATCTAGTTTATGAGACAGTCAACTACTTTTTGAGAGGGGGTTCAACTAATATCTTTTCCTAATCAGCAACCTAAAAGCTTCAGCATTGTAGTACTACACCTACTGTAGGAGAAAAGTATTCACCAAAAGTATCTCAGAAGTCAGAAGAGGAGGACAATTTAAAGAAGATTTCAGAACTTTAGGGATCCATTAAAACGTACATTCAGTCAAAAAATAGGCATTTCCTCTCAGTTAACAGTTATAGGCAGTATCTGGAAGGTTCCATGGGCACTTGTCACTTGTACATGATTATATAAATGGAAATACATTTCCCACAGACCCTTTTGTACCTACTGAAACGGGTCTGTTAAGATTACTTCAGAGATAAGTTTAATTTCCTAAACCAGAAAACGTTCCCAACACCTCACCAAAAGGGACTGAGCAGACACTTGTTTAAAGTGGGGTGATGAATTAAAATCTTCGTTGTTGAGATTTGATTGTTCCCTGTTCTCCTCTCTCGCCCACCCAAGATTTTCCGTAGGACGAGGATCCGTTTTTGCATGGTAACTAAACCTCTCTTTTGTCGTTCAAAATGAATACCATCATTATATTCAGCTGTACCTCACTCAGATGTTTTCCTTATAGCTCTTATTCAGTATTCCCAGTGAAACCTGCACTGAGAAACAATCACCAATAGTCAAGTCCTTTGCTCTGGAGAATCCCAATGCAGTCTCTCCTATAATTTTATACGACCTTCAGTTAAGAACAAATCGCTATGAAGCATCTGACTTTTGCTGGCCCCTTGGGTGTTAGATTAATACAGGTTTCACCCCAGTCACACAACCTCTTCCTGAGTAGGAATCCTTACAGATCACTGGGAAATACATGCACACTTCATATAGGGTTCACACACTCCAACAGGCAAAAGGGGAGCACTGAGACACCACCCACCTGAGACTCGGACCATAGCAAAGCAAAGAACAGCCAATTCACTGGGTGGGAGGGGGCTGGAATAATTTTTATAGTGGGGGTGCTAAAAGCCACTGAACCCAACTGTAAACCCTGTAAATGGAAAGCACTTCAAGTCAGGGGTGCGGCAACATCTCCTGCACCCCTAGTTCCAGCACCTACGAATCCACGATCGCACCCGCAAGAGGAAATTAAAAGGAGAAGGGTTCAATGGGAGAGGAGGAGACGCGACACGACCCAGGCTCGAATCACACCGGGGTGGAGTAGGAGAGGAAACCAGACCGCACCTGGAAGAAGGCAGCCAGGGCCCGCTGTGATGCCCCCCTCCCCCGACCAGCTCGCGACCTCGACAGATGCGGGCTCCACGCCCCGCTCGTCCGCACTCACCCCCTTTATCCTTGCCGTACATGTGCCCGGCCACCTGGTGGGAGAGCGGGACGCAGCCGTTCAGTAGTCCCTGCCTGCCCCCGCCTGCCGCGGCCGAGGCGGGGGACGGCTCGAGCGCGGTGCCCCGCAGCGGCTCGGCCTCCTCCCGGTCAGCAGCGCGGCGCTGCCCGCTCTCCGGACACCGCCCCACAGGCGGCGCTGGGCGCGGAGGCTCGGTTGCCATGTCCCGGGGGGGAAAGCGCGGGCTCCCGGTCTGCGCTCTGCGGGCTTCACCGGCTACCAGCTGCCCAGGGAAGGGTGCGGCGGGCGGGCCCGCGGCCCCATCGCCCCGCGCAGCGCTCGGGAGCCCAGCTCCCTCCCTGCGCGCTCGGAGAGCGACTAGCGGGCGGCGGCGGCCCAGCACCGCGATACTTCCCGCTCCGGCCCGGCTCCTCCTCCAGCCAGCGACCAGCGCCCCCGCTTGGGGCTGGCCCGGCCCCCCCTGCGTGCAGGCTGGGACGGGGCCCGGCCGTGGCGGCGAATCCTCGCTCAGCGCTGGGGCGGCGTGTTAAGCGAAGCCCCGGGCCAGGGAGCGGAGGGAGGAGCCGGGGGCCACCCCCAGGCAGGGAGCGGATGGCGGAACTGAGCGCTCGCAGGGAGGGAAGGGGCTCACCGGCGCTTCGCCTTCGCGTTGCCTGCGCCGAAGCTGCAAATGCCCCTCGCGTTGAGCCCTTCTCCCGGGGGGGGGGGCGGCATTTTGTGTTTATCTTTCTCCCTGGGGGCTCGCAGGCGCTGAACCCGAGGCCCTGCAGTGGGCTTGCGCTGAGCCAGGTGTTACCCAGCGCCCACCTTCTGCAAAAACTGTGCTAGCCCTGCGGAGTGCAGAGAAAACCTTCCACAGCGCCAAGGCTCGCAGCGGTGGCTTTAAGGCCCCATCCTGGAAACGCGCCTGAGCCTGGCTTTGCTACCCTGGGACTGTGCAGCCTAGCCAAGAAAAGCACTCACCGAGCGTTGACAGGGTTGGAGCCTTAGAGCTGTCACAAGTGTTCAGGCTTCGTGCACATGAGGCCGTTTTAGGTGGGTGAGGGAGAAGGTACCACTCGTGCTAACATCGGCTTCCAGAGGAGCCTTATGGGTAGACAAGGCGCTCCTGGGCAGGCCTGTTTTTAGGACTAAATTGAGTAAATCTGATCATCTGCAGATTGAACTGACTGAGGTAAAACAAGGCTCAGGCCGCCTTATTCAATGGTAGCACTGACGGAATTTTTCTTCTCTCTCTCAAATTCCTCAAGGTAGACAGAGGCAGCTATCTGTTGTTTCAAGATGTAGATTAAGGCTATGTCTTCAATAGAAAGGCTGCAGGAACACCCATGTAGTGCATCAGTATAAACACTCACTTGCTTTTTTTCCCCCTGGTATCAGCTTTTCCTTTCATGCTGTAATTACTGCATTTTCTTTTCCCCATTTTTCTCCTTTTGTAAGATTTGTTCACTGCTGCAATCACCAGATCTGCACTTTGGCACAGCAATTTCCACCTGGTTGTAATTAGACAAGTAATCAGTCAGATGTCTTATGTCTCATGTGACAGTTGGCATCTCCTGGAGAAAAATGTGCCTAGTAAAGATACTACTATGTGATTTTTTTTTAGTTTTGATAAATACAAATGAACAAAAATGCTTGTTTTAAAAATGAAAGATCAGCTCTCACCCTTAACCTCATGAGTCATTTTTTTAAATGTTGGGTATACTTGTAAATCACCTGTTATATGTAACTTAAATGAGCTTGTAAAACTTAAAAACAATCAAAAACAAGGTTACTTACCAGTAACTGTTGTTCTTCGAGATGTGTTGCTCATATCCATTCCATCATAGGTGAGTGCGCGCCCCGTGCACGAGCCTCCGGAAGCTTTTCTGCCCTAGCAACCCCCTGCGGGTCGGCTCCTGCGCCCCCTGGAGTGCCGCGCTCATGTCGCGGTATATAGGGAGCCTGCCGACCCCGTGGCCACCAGTCCCTTCTTTCTGCCGACTCCGACAGCGGGGACGGAGGGTGGGTTTGGAATGGATATGAGCAACACATCTCGAAGAACAACAGTTACTGGTAAGTAACCTTGTTTTCTCTCTTCGAGTGTTTGCTCATATGCATTCCATCATAGGTGATTATGTAGCCATACCATGGAGGCGGGTAGGAGTCACTGTTGAGTAGCCCTTCTTAGGACGGCTCTGCCTACAGCCGCGTCTTCTCTTGCCTGTTGTACAATGGCGTAATGGGAAGAGAAGGTATGGACAGATGACCAGGTTGCTGCCCTGCAAATGTCCGTCAGGGGCACCCGTTCCAAGAAGGCCGCTGACGAGGCCTGGGCTCTGGTCGAGTGTGCCGTCACCGAGCTGGGAAGCGGCACCTTCGCCTGCTCGTAACAAGTGCGGATACATGCGGTAATCCATGTAGAGATGCGTTGAGAAGACACAGGTAAACCCTTCATTCTTTCAGCAACCGCGACGAACAGTTGGGTTGTCTTTCTGAAAGGCCTTGTCCGATCGATGTAAAAGGCCAGGGCCCTCCTGACATCTAAGGAGTGCCATCTCTGCTCCGCCTCCGATCCGTGGGGTTTGGGAAAGAATACGGGGAGGAAAATGTCTTGGTTACAGTGGAACTGGGACACCACCTTGGGTAAGAAGGCTGGGTGGGGTCTCAGTCTCACTTTGTCCTTATAGAAGACAGTGTAAGGGGGCTCCGAGGTCAAGGCTTTTAACTCGGAGACCCGTCTGGCCGAAGTAATGGCTACTAGGAAGGCCACCTTCCAGGACAGGACCAGCAAAGGGCATGTAGCCATGGGTTCGAATGGGTGTCCGGTTAACATGGAGAGAACCAAGTTCAGGTCCCAGAGAGGTACCGGGTCGCGAACTTGTGGGTATAATCTCTCTATCCCCTTCAGGAACCTACAGGACATAGGATGAGAGAAGATAGATCTCCCTTCCATCGGCCGGTGGAAGGCCGAGATGGCCGCCAGGTGCACCCTCAGGGAAGCCAGTGCGAGGCCCTGCATCTTTAGGTGAAGGAGGTATTCTAGGATTGCCTGTATGGGCGATGAACTAGGTAAGATCCCCCGGGACTCTGCCCAAAGGGTAAAGCGCTTCCACTTAGCCTTATACAGCATCTGAGTGGAAGGTTTCCTGCTCCCTAAGAGGACCTGCTGTACTTGTGTTGAGCAGGCTCTCTCCCCTTCAGTTAACCACAAAGCCTCCATGCCGTCAAGTGGAGGGAGTCCAGGTCCGGGTGAAGGAGGCGGCCCCGGTCCTGGGAGAGGAGGTCGTATCGCCTCGGCAGCGGTATCGGCTCGGCAATGGACATGTCCAATAGCATAGTGAACCAGTGCTGCCGGGGCCAGGCTGGTGCAACGAGGATGACATTCGCCTTGTCCCTCTTGACTTTCAGGAGCACTCTGGGGAGTAATGGAACGGGGGAAACGCATACATCAGGGGCCCCGTCCAGTTGATTAGAAAGGCGTCCGAGAGGGAGCCCTGCTCTCGTCCCCGGAGTGAGCAGAACCTCGGGCACTTCTTGTTCCACGCAGAGGCGAACAGGTCCAGTTGGGGAGTGCCCCACTTGTGGAAGAGAAAAGACACCACCTCCTTGTGGAGTGACCAGTCGTGGCGGGGTACGAACGACCTGCTGAGGCGGTCCGCCTCGTCGTTCCTGACCCCGGGGAGGTGAGAGGCAGAGAGGTGAAAATCGTGCCTCACCGCAAGGTCCCATAGCTGTATGGCTTCCTGGCACAGAGTGGAGGAGCGTGCCCCCCTTGCCTGTTTATATAAAACATGGCTGCTGTATTGTCCGTGAGGACATGTACTGCTCTGCCCGTTATGAACCTGAGGAAGACCTTGCAGGCGAGACGAACTGCACGTAGCTCCCTGACATTGATGTGCAGGTGCCGTTCGTGAGGCGACCATAGACCTTGTGTGCTGAGGTTGTTGCTCATGTGAGCTCCCCAACCCACATCTGAAGCGTCTGTTATCAGCGTCACCGATGGGGTTAAGTCTGCAAAGGGAACCCCCCGAAGAACCTCGCTCGGGTCCGTCCACCAGATGAGGGAGGTTAGGACCTGGGCTGGGATGGTGACCACCCTGGAAAGTGAATGTCTGGCTGGGGTGTACACCGAGGTTAGCCAACCTTGTAGGGGCCTGAGTTTGAGGCGAGCTAGTCTCACCACATATGTGCATGCCGCCATGTGACCCAACAGCTGAAGGCAGCGCCTGGCTGTCGTCGTGGGAAAACTGAAGAGTTCCTGAATGATGGCGGTCATGGCCTGGAATCTGGGCAGCGGTAGGAAGGCCCTGGCGTGGACTGCATCCAGGGTGGCCCCTATAAAGTCTATCCGCTGTACTGGAGTAAGTGTGGACTTCTGCTCGTTGACGAGCAGGCCCAGCCTGGTACAGGTTGTGCAGGTCAGGGCTAGACTGTTCTGTACGTGAACCCTGGATCTTCCCCGTATTAACCAATCGTCGAGATAGGGGAAGATCTGGACGCCTCTGCGGCGGAGGTGGGCCGCTACCACCGCCATACACTTCGTGAAGACCCTGGGTGCTGAGGAGAGGCCAAATGGTAGGGCCGAAAATTGGTAGTGGACACCTGCTACCATAAAACGAAGAAAACGTCTGTGCCCAGGGAGGATAGAAATATGGAAGTAAGCATCCTGTAAATCGAGGGCAGCATACCAATCCCCTGGATCTAGTGCGGGAATGATGGAGGCTAGGGAGAGCATCCGGAACTTGAGGCGTCTGATAAATCTGTTCAGACGACGAAGGTCCAGAATAGGTCTGAGGCCTCCCTTTACCTTGGGGATAAGGAAATAGCGGGAATAGAACCCCCTGCCCCTCTCCGAAGGAGGAACTTCCTCTACCGCCCCAAGGCGGAGAAGAGAGTGAACCTCTTGGACGAGGAGTAGCTCGTGAGATGGGTCCCTGAAGAGGGACAGGGTAGGGGGAGAGTCTGGAGGAAATGCCGAGAGTTGGAGAGCATAGCCTCGTCTCACTATGCTGAGTACCCAGCAGTCCGAGGTTATTCCCTGCCACTCTCGGAGGAAGGGGTGTAGTCTGTTCATAAAGGGGGGGGTGGAAACCAGTGGGATGGTGATGGTTACTGGGCTGCCCTCGAGCGTCCCGTCAAAAGGACCGCTTGGTATTTTTCTGCTGGCCCTGCTGGGAGCCCCCTGCAGGGCCTTGGCGGTCTCTTCTGTTCGACTGCCTGAAGCGGTCTCGACCTCGCCTGGATGGAGTTGGTCGAGGAGGCAGTCGAGGGGCAGGCTGCTGTTGTTGCTGCCGTTGGGGTCGTTGTCTGCCCTGGCGCCTCGTGGCCTGTGGCATATAGAGGCCTAAGGACTTAAGGGTGGCTCGAGAGTCCTTGAGGGCGTGTAATTTACTGTCTGTTCTATCCGAGAACAGGCCCACGCCCTCAAAAGGCAGATCCTGGATGGCCTGTTGCACCTCCAATGACAGACCCGAAGACTGCAACCACGCGGCCCGGCGCATCACGATGCCCGATGCCATAGCCCTTCCCGCTGCGTCGGTGGCATCGCTTGAGGATTGGAGGGCCGCTCCGGCGACTGTAGCTCCCTCCTGCAGGATGGTGTTGAAGTCCTCCGCCATGTCAGGTGGCAAGGCGCGGAGGAACCGTTGGAGGGAAGCCCACAGGTTCAAATTGTACCTGCCGAGGAGCGCTTGGTGATTCGCAATGCGGAGTTGTAATGCCGCAGTCGAATAAATTTTTCTACCGAATAAGTCCAGTTTTTTATTTTCTTTGTTCTTTGGTGTACTGGACTGGGCCCCCTGTCTGTCCCTCTGATTAACCGCATCTACAACCAACGACCCAGGGGGGGGTTGTAGAGGTATTCAAACCCTTGGGCGGGAACATAATATTTGCGTTCCGCAGTCTTAGAAGTGGCCGACACTGACGCTGGGGTCTCCCACAAGGGCTTGACCACCTTTAACACCCTATCGTGGACAGGGAGCGCGACGCGGGAGGGGCCTGCTGAGCTAGAGGTCCCGAAAAGAGGATCCTCCTCCTCCGAAAGTTCTTTTAGGTCGAGCTGCAGATTGTCAGCTAGCCTCCTGAGCAGTTCCTGATGGGTCTTATAATCAGGCAGGGGTGTTCTCTGGTCCCTGGAGGTGGTGTCAGGAGGAGAGGAGGAGGAGGACTGGTGCAGGGGACCCATAGATGGACCCTCCATCGGGTCGGACTCCTCATCCGAGGATTCCGGTCTGTCCTGACTAGGATGTGGGGGAGGGGGCTGGACCGCCACTGAGGGGACCGACGCCGCACCCTGGGTCTGTTGTTGAGGCCATGGTCCCCAATATGGCCATTGCCAGGGCCCATGCATCCATGCTGGCACCGGTCCCGGTGCCGTGGATGTTGCGGGCCCGGAAGGTGCCGGGCTACGGGACTTCGGGCGCTTCCCCTTGTCTTTGCCCCAATCCTGCAGTGATCTGCTCCTGGAGGAGCGGGAGCGGCTACGGCGGTATCTGTGACGCCGGCGCGGCGGGGAGCGGCTATAAGTAGACGAGCGGCCCCGGGACCGTCTTGCTCTACTGTGGCCAGGCGACCTAGAGCGGTCTCTCCCTCGGCTGCGTCTTCTCCGGTGCTCCGGAGAGTCTCCAAGTGGCCGGGCGTGCGGCACCGGGGACCGCCTCGGGGTAACTCTGGGGGCCCTCGCCGACGGCGACCGGTGGTAGGGTTCCGGGGCAGGGCGACCCCGACGGCTGCCAGCGGATGGGGAGCGATGGCTGTCCTGGGAACGCTCACGGGCACGGACCGGAGATCGTGACCGGTGACGAGGGCTGTAGCGGTGCCGAGAGTCCGACCGGTGCCGAGAGTCCGACCGGTGCCGTATAGCTCGGCGCCGAGAGCCCGAACGGTGCCGAGAGTCCGACCGGTGCCGTATAGCTCGGCGCCGAGAGCCCGACCGGTGCCGGTCATCACCAGGAGAGGGTGTTCGGTGCCGGGAGCTGCGCACCGGGGAGCGAGAGTGGCGCCCGCGCGGATGTTCAGAGCGCCTCTGCTCCGCTTGTGAACCGGATCGGTGCCGAGAGGTACGCACCGAAGTGCGAGGATGGTCAGTCTCTCTCGGTGCCGGCAGGCTCTCCTGACGATGGAGGGACGCCGAGGATCTGGTGGGCGATGGAGAGTGGCCGCTCTCGGAACCTCGGGACCGCTCCAGTTGCTGCGGTACCGAGGTGCTCAACGACATAAGGTCGGAGCGAGGAGGGGGGGATCCCGCTTCCCCCGTCCTCGACCGTCTGGGGGGAGACGATGGTTCCTGTCTCCGCTGCCCACCGGGGTAACCCAGCACGGATCTACCCCGAGACGCCAACCCTGACTCCCTCGGCCGAGGGGGGGATGGAGGCGTTGGCATGGCCATGAGGGCTCGTGCCGCTACAAACGCCTCCGGCGTCGACGGCCCTTGCAAGAGAGGTCCCCCACCCCCCGGGGTCGGGGGAGGTTCTCTGCGTGGCGACGCCGGTGTCGGCTCTAATCGTACCCCCTGCTGTACCGGTAGCAGGGGGAGTCCATAGGCACCGGGTCCAGCCGCTTCTTCTTCTTCGGCACCTTTAGCGCCGGTGCCGCTGTCGGTGCCGGGGGCGCGCTGTGCGCCGATGAGACGCTCGGTGCCGATGGAGATCCCGAGGGCTCGGAGACCGGGCGAAGCGCCGACTCCATTAGGATCGTCCGAAGGCGGGCATCTCGCTCCTTCTGTGTCCTGGGTTTGAAGGACTTGCAGATGCGGCACTTGTCCTTCCTGTGGAGCTCGCCCAGGCAGCGAAGACAGCGGTCGTGTGGGTCGCTGATGGGGAAAGCCTTCGAGCATTCTGCGCAGGCTTTAAACCCCGAAGTGCCCGGCATGGCGCCGGGAGCCCGTAAGGGCTAACTAAGTACTTAAACTATTACTACTTTTTTTTTTTTTTTTTCTTTTACTATACAGGTTAAAACTATGAACTTTTAACAACTAACTACAACTATAAAACTATAACTAGAACAGGTTGAGGAGATTGCTACTTGCGATACAGCAAGGGGCAGCGTTCCAAAAGACCGTCACGGGCGGAAAGAAGGAACTGGTGGCCACGGGGTCGGCAGGCTCCCTATATACCGCGACATGAGCGCGGCACTCCAGGGGGCGCAGGAGCCGACCCGCAGGGGGTTGCTAGGGCAGAAAAGCTTCCGGAGGCTCGTGCACGGGGCGCGCACTCACCTATGATGGAATGCATATGAGCAAACACTCGAAGAGAGAACAACAAAACATCATGCTGGGGCATTGGTTCTGTAAGAAAGTAGAAAAGGCAGAATGCTCAAGGGATCTACAGGGAGCCACTGCAAGGGATATAGTGACAGTATCTTATTCCAGTGAAAATTAATGATATAGAGCAGCTCAGTTTGAACTTTGATTAAGGTTTTTTTTTTCTTCTTTCTTTTCACAGCCCTAGTTGGCTAATATAGAGAGGACAGCAATACAAATTCAGCAGGACCAATCCAAGATTGAAAAGACTGCTCATCTCCCCTGAAAAGGTCCTTCCCTTCCCACTGTGCATCTAGACAATTTTCTGTGCTCAACTTCAAGATTTGGGGCAGAATTGTTGTGAAAGATAGTTGCTCCTTTCCTCTAAGTACAAAAAAGCCATCTAGATTTCTTCCAGAGTGATGCAGATAAGGAATTTTAAGACAAGGAATTATATTATGGAGTAAATGGAGTAGCACAAATTGGTCTACTATTTAATTAAAGGAAATGTTAAGAAGTAAATCTCGTCTTTTGCAGGAGTCCCCAAATGCAGCAGAACCAGGGCGTTGCCACCACATGGGCAGGGCAGGATTTGGTGAGCTACATGTGGTGCAGAGCATAGCTCTGTGAGGATTCCTGTACATTGTTAGACATGGGATTAGAAATAGGAGCAGGCCAATAGAAGAGAAGGATTCACTACTGTGCAGTCCCAATCATCAAGTGCCCTCCTTGACGGAGCAAGCACAAAACTACTGCAGCCCTACTGAGAGGCTTAATGCCTATCTGCAGCCTGTAGAATAATTTCTTGTCTCAAGAGAATCCCAGGCACTTAGACTGTATGCTTGGATCCAAGATTTGGGCCTGAAAGCATAAATATAAGGGGAGGGAATATCAAGCCATTTCAGCCTGCCATCAGTAACAAAATACCAACTGTTCAATCTACCCTGGTTCAAAATGCCAACAGAAAGAAAATGGCAATAAAAGGGCTTTTAACAGACATAATTCTAAAGGGGTAGTTTCTAGATATTTTAGATCTAATAAAAATAGACCTTGAAGATGTGATGAAAGCATGGGAAATTCCATCTGAAAAAAGACAGACTTTTCCTATTTCAATAGTATCTCACTTCAGTCAGCTTTAAAACTGTATAAAAGGAGACGTTACTATGGGAATGCATGTTCCATTCACAACATGTTATGAACTTGCCCCATTAAACAGTTTGGAGTTAATACCTCAGCAGTGATGATAAAAGAAATCATCAATACTGAACTTCCATATTACCTGAAATCCTGTTATGGTTCCCAGGGAAAGCAGAATCTTAAAGAAAGATTCCAAAGTAAATTTTTCATCTGCACACTGTGAAATTGTAGGCAAATGGAAACAGAATGAGACCCCAGCAAATAAATTGTATAGGAAGTTCTAATTATGGAAAAACCAACTGACACCATAACTTACTCTGGGATTTTTATGGCATTGGATTACCATTTTACTCTTTTGTGGAAGAAAAGTCCTACCTTTCTCACACTCAGACTAAAAAGTCAAAAGTTTACTATCTATAAAATAGTACATATTTTATACAAAACAAATCACTTTGCACTTCTATAGTATAAATAATTCATCCAAGGATCTCAAAGCTCAGTTTACAAAATAAATTAAACCGCAAAACACTCCTTTGAAGTGAGTAAAGACTATAAAAGAATCACCCTCAGCTAGAATGTAGCCATCTTTAGAGTAAAATAGCTAGTTAATAACTAGAAATAAGTCTCAGATTACATGACAATTTGGGACAGGAAGCAAAGTAGTACATATCTAAATGGAAAAGCAGGAGGGATTTTAGGTGGGCAGATTGTCTGAGTTCTATTTCGGCCAAGACACTGGTGTTACAAATTTACTCTTATGAAAAGTGTGATAGGGTCTTTAATGGCCACAAGTGGTTAAAAGCCATGTTTTGCTTCTCATAAAAATACAGCACTTCCACCAGCATCATGCCCCCTACCACTCTGCTTATTCATTGGTTCAGCACTGACTCAAAGGGAAGAAGGCATCCTACAGACTGCAGTGCCATATCCTGTAGCACTTAAATGCTTCTTCAAAGTATTTATGTAAGTAGTGATTTAGTCCAATCCTGCTTGTGGCATCTGAATAGATCACAGCAGAAGGAGATAGCGACTGCAAACTATAGACCAGTTCCAGCTGATACAGGTCACTGAAATCGATGGTACTCTGCACAGGCATGAGGATCCACAGTAGTAAAAGGATCTATATAAAGCTAAAATGATATACAGTATACATAATTTGGTATGAATAACTGGTATGAATATTGTAGATATGTTTTTTTTTTTGCACTATATAGCTATCCATCTCACAGTTGAAGCATTGTTGCATTTCATCCTCTCAAAAAGATTTTAAAACATCTTTTGTTAAGATCAGGCATTAACTGCATACCTTCACTGAAGGAAAATCTAGGGATTCTGTGTGGGGAAGCATTGTACCATTGTGTTGCTACGTACTTAATAACATTATCCCTATCCATTATAGAGTCTCAAAGAAGATCTTCTTTCTAACTAAGAAACGCTGGATATGATTTCCTCCTGAATCTTCCAACACTCCTCCAAATGCTGTCTGAAAGAAACGTGTCAAGGATGGTAGAGTGTGGGGGGCAAGGAAGGAAACCTATCTCCCTCCCACCTTGGGACTGAGCACTCTGGCATAGTTCCTCAAAGATATTTAGGCACTTAACCCCACTGAAATCAATGGGAGTTAGTTGCCTAAATATCTTTGAGATCTGAGCCTCTGTCTCCAGTATACTTGGGTTTTGCTGGCCAGATACATAAAGGGAGGTTCTCAACCACCAATCCTGGATCTCTCCCGTGACAATGCAATATGCTACCAGTAGACTTTTTGGTCTGACGTATTAAAGAAATATTATTTTCTATCCCCATTTTTCGCTAGTAATTTAATAGCCACTATCAATATTTTGAAATTTGTATTTAAAATCCCATGAACGTTAGAGCAATAGAAAAAGCCTTTAGAATATTACTCTGCTCTTCAAATTCTTTTGACACTTTTGATTTGTGAGTAAGGCCCCAGGCAATCATGCAAATATGCACGTTTAACTTTATTATTGTGAGTTATCCCCTTGAACTCAAGGGAGTAGAGTTAAGCATATGTGTAAATTATCAGGACCTAAAAAGCAAATGTCAGCAAATAGCACCCATTAATTAGTCCAGTTTAAG
The DNA here is from genome assembly GCF_026122565.2 of Emydura macquarii macquarii. Lineage (NCBI taxonomy): Eukaryota > Metazoa > Chordata > Testudines > Chelidae > Emydura > Emydura macquarii. Next base: position 15,526,490 of record NW_027131527.1, on the reverse strand, counting down.
GAATTAAACCATGATTTGTCTAGAATAAAATCCAAATTCCTCAAAATTAAACCCTTCTACAAATATATGTTCAAATTCTTTATTTTTTTATTTCATTTTTGTAAAATTGTCTCAAACTCCAAAGCATGGCAATAACATTTTTTTACATTGATACCTTAATGAAAGATTTTTTCACTATTCTATATTTATTTTTCAAACATGTCCATTATATTGACTTTAAGCCAATCCTCATTTTTTTTTATTACTGACATAGCTTCCTGAACTTGTGACTTCCATGTTGAAATATTGCAGCTAGCTAAGGTCTGCTCCAAAATATTCCTTTGCATTTCTAAATTAAGTTTTTAACCCATCTATCTCTGACGTACAGCCTCATATCTCTATCACTGTGTTGAAATGAGTGCTAAAGGCATTCACTATGGAGAGTGTAATACAATTTTGTGTTTACAGGTGTATTACTATATTTTAAAAGTCATATCCTGCTGCTTTAACATTACCTGAGAGGTAATGATCACTAGTAACTTGCTATTGACTTAAAATGATCAAGGCCTACTATATCACAAAGTTGTTAAAGAAGCTCCCTAGGTGTCTCTTTGTAAAGGTCAGTTTCATTGGGTCAGTTCAGAGTAAAACTAAATAGCAAGTTCAATTGTCTGAAAAGATTGATACCTGCTACAAACAAAACTGAAATTACTCAGTATTTTATACAGGTGCTTTTGTATATAAAGTGATGGAATGTTAATCCTTAAAATACCATTGAACTGTTAGGGAACTGACTCGACACAACTGTTGGAGTCAAGAGTGAGGCTATGTCTACACTGACGACAGCAAAGTCGCCACCGTCAGATCAACTTATCTGGATTGACTGAGCAGTCAGTGAAGACCGGCTCAGTCGATCCAGAAGTCGACATACTAAAACCATCTCCTCAAGTGGCATAGTGCTGCGTTGACGGGAACATGGTTCCCGTTGGCACAGTGCAGTGAAGACGGTGCGCAGAAGAGAAGCACAGAAGTCGACGCGAGTTATGCAAGCTCTTTGCGTACTTTGCGTAACTCCCGTCAACTGCCACCAAATCGCCGAGGTAAGTGTAGACCAAGCCTAAGATTCATGGGGCATGATCCTGCTCCCTTTGAAAACAATAGGAATTTTAACAGTGATTGCAGTGGAAGTCTGATTGGGCCCAAAGGCTGGAACTTTTTGCAAGCTTTACAGCAGCAAACAGACAGACTGTGTTTTAGTAGGTTTTATCCATGTAAGGTAATATTTGTCAGCTAGAGAGAACTCTTTGAAAAAAGCAATGTAGTAAGTGAGCTTATTATTCAACTTCTTTTGCCAGCTTACTTGTGTGAACTACAAAAACATTCCAGCTACTGTACTGATTCATGCAGCATGCTGAGTTTTTAAAACTGTGTACATTTATGGTACCACTTCTGTAGCTTTCATTAAACTTCTGTTTTCTTTTTCTGTAATTGCTGAAAAGGAGGCTTTTTTTTTTTTTTTTAATAATTCATTGGAGTTGCAGAAGGAAAGCTACAATTTGTATGACGGATGAAAAATTCTAGACCAAGAACAGTCCAATGTCTCATCAGAAAGAGGGTATAGTTAATTCTTCAAGATATTAAAAAGACTAATTTAAAAAATAACCCCTCAGTGTCTTTCATGTTTTTCCCCTCTATATCAAAGAATAGTGCAGATTTTCTTGACACCCTGAATGAATCAATCTTTTCAATAGTCTATCATATACGGTATATAAGAAAGATGGACCATGCATTACTCTGTTACAGTAACGTAAATGTAGACTAATTTCACCAACTTTAATGGGGTAATAGAAATTTGCAATGACACAGCTGAGATAAAAGTCTGAGATGCTAAATATAATTTTAGGCTGCCCAAGACTCAATAGTTTAAGGAACAGCCGCCTGCCATGCACAGTTAATATTTTATACAGATTATGCTACATATTATAGCCAGACAGAAATAGAACACATGCAGAACAGAAATAATTTCTTTGAATTTTAGCTTAATCCTTCCTGCAACCCCATAAAAATGCTACAATGTTTAAAATCTTCTGGTGGAGCTTCTTTCCCTCCCCCCCACCTCCTCTCCTATCATTTCTCTTGTTTCTCTTCTTCATGCTTAGTGCTTTGTCTAGCTAGCTTTCTGCCTTCATCAGAAAGTGTTAGGCAGGCATGGCAGTAGTCATGCAGTAGTGTTGTTTTTAACCACACCGCTGCCTCTTCATGAGGAGAAACACTGATCATCATAGGGAGTGTGAGTAGCCTGCTGTTGTAGGAGACATAGGCCACAGCTGGCTCCAGAATTGGCAGCCCTGGGCACAAACCTTATTTAAAGATGACCCTAGAAAAGTAGTAGTGCTAGTATTCGTGCACAAAGTGCATTGTCCACTCCCAAAAATGAAATCAGAGCAAAGTTAATTTACTTTCATCCCACTTCTGTGAATCATTCACAGTTGTTACACTAACCGTGTAGCATTTCCACATGAAGAATCTGTTAAGGCAGCTGCTTTTCTGTGCATACTGCAATACACAGTACATTCTAGTAAGCATCTGAAGTAACTCTCATGGAGCTTCACAGAAACCCAGCACTACAAAACCAAGTCTGTCGGTAACTCTCCAGTAGCATGCCCTTGCTACATGAGAATAAGTGCAGCAAAGAAGGATTTTCATAGATTCCAAGGCCAGCGGGACCCATTGTGATCATCTAATCTGACTTCCCCTACAACACAGGCCATAGAACATCCCCAAAATAATTCCTAGTTATAACTTTTAGAAAAACATCTGATCTTGTGTTTAAAATTGCTAGTGTTGGAGAAATCCACCTCAACCTTGGCAAATTGTTCCAGAGGTTAATTAGCCTCACTGTTAAAAATTTATGCTTATTTCCAGCTTGAATTTGTCTAGCTTCACTCCACTTACAGTTCCACTTATATGTGGGCGGATCTATTGCCCTGCATAATAGCCAGTGAGCCTGAAGCTACAGGAGACAAATCTTCTGTGTTCTGGCCCTGTTATGAATAAGTGTTATACACCACAATGGTTAAAGAATTGCACAGGCCACTTTTCCTTACATGTATCCAGCTGTCTTATACCTGAAGAAAGATTTCTAGCCTACTTCTGTGCAATGATACAAACAACTAAGTCCTAGGGTGACCAGATAGCAAGTGTGAAAAATTGGGACAGGATGGGGGGGTAATAGGCCCCTCTATAAGAAAAAGCCCTGAATATCGGAGCTGTCCCTATAAAATCAGGACATCTGGTCACCCTACTACTTCCTGAATTTTAATCCCTTTGTGAGTAGAGTTCTTAGTTCCAAGCATATTTGTACAGAGCTTTATCTGGCAGGCCCAGATAAAGACCTGCCAGATCATACTTTTTTAATAATAGAATGCTAAGGATAGTGTTCTGTAGGACATTAGTCAATTTCAATTGACTAGAACTTCGTTTCCTCCTAGTGGAATAGTCTACTATAACAGTGCAGTGAAGATGGCACGCAGAAGAGAAGTCGACGGGAGTTACTCCCTACCTCCTTTTTCTGATTTCCTCTTAATTCACTCGGGTACTGGCGTATTCTTCATTTCATTTCCACTAGTGCAGTGACCTACTTCACTCTCTACATGTTTCTCATTTATACAAACCTTTACGTGCTCTGTATCTTTGTTCTAAGCTTTATCACTATTCACCTACTCAAGAAGTTTGAAAAGGCAGATTATACTTATCACAGTATCTCAAAGGGAGATATTGGAATCCAGGATCCCATTCCACATTTCCTGTCTTAAACTGACCTTAGGTTTGATAACTACAAGTACAGTTTGTAGTTTGATAAGTACAAGTACACTTGTGTACTAAGTATACTTGTATACTAAGTTTTAAATCAAAAAGCTTTTAAACAGTGGAGTTGCAAACCCTTGAAAAATTAAGAGTTTAATTTTCCTGTTTCATTTACAGTGATTTTAAGACTGAACTATGGTATCATCAGTTAGTTTAATTTAGAAGACTAACTTTTCTCTATTTCAATCGATGAGTACTAGAGAACATATTAGCAAGAGGATTGTAATAAAGTCACATTTCCCTAAGATCTTGATCCTGCAAACAAAAAATTATTCTGAGGAGTACCTGGTCCTCATGCACATAAATTGTTACAGGATTGGTACTTTAATTTATGGCGATTTCCTTCAGAAATACAAAAAGTTGTCATACAGAAGTAAAACCAAATTTAACCTCAAAAGAAGTGCCTTTCTTGCCACAAATCTGAAAGTTACACGCCACAAACCTGACTTTTGAGCAGGTATGAAAATTGTACTTTTCCAAAGTAATTTCTCTAAACGCAAGACTTTACAGTAGTCCTGTTCACATTCTTTATGGCCACTAGATATATTATACTTTTTAAGAGTTACACAGTTCACTTCTCCACCCCACAGTTATGTGAACAAAATGTCAAGAAATAGACTCAAACGTACAGTACGCAGGAGGGAAGCATTCAGACAGTTTCCAGATGTATAACAAGAGTAACATTTTTGGGGGTTTTTTTTGTTTTTTGTTTTTTTTTAAGTTTTTCACTGCTGTTTGTCACACTAGCCAGCAAATATGTTTGCTTAGAATTTATTTTCCACTATCAAATTCAAAAGAACCACAAAAGTAATTAGTGGTAAGCACGTTAAGAAGTTACCTGTATTTGCATCAAATTGCAGTAGAACTACTAATTTAATCACTTTATGGCTAAGTTGAACATATTTGTTCAGATTGCTGTTTTTCATAGGAATGCACAGGGTGTAAGACAACATAGAATTTGGCTTAGCCTCTCTTCCCAAAAAGCTTTTCACTGAATGAACTCCCCTTCCACTAAAACAGAAGGAAATGTTTTACTGATGGATTCTCGGAAGCAATTTTGTAACTGGGGGACTTACGCTGGAACTTTTGAACTTGAATTACTGAAAGTCTATAAAGTGTCCAAGGACATTTTATTCATTCAGTGGCAGCCAAATATAGATTTTTATTCCAATATTTCTTTCCTCACTCCCTGACATTAACCCAAGTTTTTAGCTACAGTAATCTTTTGAGTGCAAAAGTACCTATAAAATAACTTTCCTTAAGAGAAAAGTACAGAGTGCAACACAATCACAATCAACATCAGTCCAATTGTGTATTTGACTAATTTAATTCTACACTGCCACAGTTTTAATGAAAGTAGCAACTCCTTTTGGATGAAACCACTGTTCCATGGAATTTCTTCATCCTTATTGCTGCTGGTACTTTTACTGTGTGTGTATTGGACATCTTTATTTGGCAAAATAGGAAAAGGTGGAAACAATGTTGTTTGATCACTGCTTCCTTCAACTAGTAGGCTCAGATAAAAAAATTAGCTGATTACTCTTTCAAACTCCACCTCTACTGAAATCTTCAATTCCTCTCACTTTGGGCCAACCTCCTTCCTTTCAATCTCTGTGGATGGCAACAAGCAAGGGCAAAGTATAAGGCAGTGCAGAATTTGGCCCATTGGCTATTGCAGTTTTTCTATAAACATGCTGCCTACAGAGTTCCAGTCTCAGAAAAGATAAGTAATTACATCACCCTCATCCTCCAAAAGATCCACTTCACTGTTGAGCCAGAGGGGACACATTACCTTGGTCAAAATCCTCTCCTATTGAAAAGTGGTGGGCAGATTTCCTTAGCTTTGACAGTCACCCCCTTTCTGGATACTTTTAAATACGGATTGCCTAGTATGTAAAGTTACTGGTTACATAAAAACTCTTCACTCACTTCTGTGAGCTGGGCCTCATCTGACATCATCCCCTCTTTATCTAATCCAAATGCTTAGTTTGGCATCTCTGTAAAGTGGAGATGAACATACTGTGACTATGGTTTATCTGTCCCATATTTGTAATGGGAAGCAAAATTTTAATGGCAGAAGTGGTATGCCACACTATCAAGTTCCTTCAAAACTTATAGGAAGATGCCTTAACAGGGAAAGCTGAGTAAGGCATTCTCTAGCATATAAAGAAAGTTTTGCTTCAGAAAAAATCCAGACCGGAACACAAGCACACACTTTTAAACACCACACACTAAGGTCAAACTTCAACACTGGTGTAAGTAACCCTAGTCATTTTAGTAGAGTAGTACCCTCGCTGTTTGCAGTAAATCGGACTCTACCCATTTAATTTGTAGTAGATTCTTTCAGTAAGCCTTTGTTTTTATTAGTGTTTTATCTTGGATTTTTATTGAAGTTACAATGTACAACTGTAGTCTTAAACAGCACATCATGTTATTAATCATTGTCTGCACTACACTTTGTGGATGTATTAAGTTACATTTTATGCACTTGAGATTTTTCTGCCATTTAATACCTTTTTCAACAGCACCACATGTGCATCTAAGTGTCCACTATCGTTGCTGTAGTTTCAGATTTAAAATTATTCACTGACAAGTTAGCCACACTTGTTCTACTTAAAGATAATTTAATAAATTTGTTCAACTGGAAAACTATTTTCAACTACATGATCTTCATACGGTTCCGAGTACATTCTAATTGTCACTGTAATTTCATACTTAATGAAAATGTACATACCAGTCATGAAACAAATATCATTAAACCAGGAGTATTTAACATACATATGTAGTGTTTAAAACAAGGCAAGCACCATGAACTATACATGCTGGAGCCTGCAGTATACCACACACCTAAAATTCTTCAGTGAAATGACTTAGACAGAACTTGTTTACTCCAATTACAAATAAGCAAGTAATATTTTGATAAATGATGGCCTCAAACAATTCAGTTTATGCTTCCTTTCTCTTGATGATCAGAGGCCCAACATTGTCCCCAGTTTCGTCGTTGTGCTTCGTATGAGAACCATCACACAATGGAAACTGAAAGAGAGGTACAATAGTTTGAAATGCACCCATTCTTTAATAGATAAATGAGAAGGAAATATAACCCACAAGTTATTAAAATGTCTTCACACGGTAAAGATACATTTACAATGCAAGTGGTACCACAAATATATTACAAGAATTTCAATTAATTTTGGTTAAACGTTTAAGTATTCATTAATATTACCTGTGAGTAATGTACAGGAGCTCTGTAACTAAGGAAAGAACCCCAATTCACAATGCACTGTGGAACTCCAATTTTGGACCCTGTATCAAGACAGCCTAGGTTGCTGCCTTTTCATCACTGACCTCTCCCCACCCTCACTCCCCAAACAAACAGTCATTCTCTATTCCCTAGGGAGAGCCCTGGAGTGCAGTGAAGATTACTCAAGGTTTGCACAAGAGTCTCAGTTTCTGGATCCTCTTCTGTAAGAGGGAAATGAGATCCTTGCCTATACTAGAAAGGGTGTGTCAGTATAGGTACCAGCAAACCCTTCTAGTGGAGGCACAGCTTATACCAACAGACGAGTTCTTCTGGCAGTATAGCTCATCAGTTCCCCACATGAAGTAAGCCATACTATCAACAAAACAAAAGACCTTTTGCTGACAACTGCATCTACACTAAGGTTTTTGCCTATAGAGATTGTGGTTCCTAGGGGGTTAACAAACTTGCTGATAAGGAGATTGCTACAAGTAGCCAAAGGAATTTTTCCAAACAGAATTCAAGTTTTACAGAATATTAAATGTTCCTGCATCATAAGTTATCTTTATCACCAAATCAGTCACTATGTTCCAATAACTATATGCTTGACTAATATGCAGCAAAAATTTCAAGCCAGAGTATTTAATGAAATGCTGATTAATTCATACAGAAGCTATTGATAAGATGAAATTTGGTTTTTCATTTAACACAATGGTATCTCTTATGCAAGAGTAATTCCTCCTCCCGCCCCCAGGTTTGACAAAATTGACAGCTAACTATATGTAATGTAGATGTAGCTGTGTTGGCCCCAGGATATTAGAGAGACAAGGTGGGTGAGGTAATCTCTTATCAGCCCCAACTTCTGTTGGAGAGAGACAAGCTTTTGAGCCACAGAGCCACATTGAGCCACTTCAGGTCTGGGAAAGGTACTCAGTGTCACAGCTAAATGCAAGGTGGAACAGATGGTACTAACTCTTCTCTCTAGCTACCAGCTATGTATTTATCTTTACCAAACATGCTTCAAGGATGCAGACTCCAGAGGCCTGCAAGAAGTCCAGATAAACAGTCTACATACTATTTAGTGGCCAACTGAAAAGACTAGAAGAGGTACCTGCATAGGCTCGGACTACTGTCATTTGTCATTGCTTTGAATCCAAAGGTGGTAATGTGAATTGAGAGGCAAGCATTTAGTGGTAGACAAAAAGGTTAAGTGAGTCAGTGTAGTTTAGCTTGTAGCACTCTCTCCTGACCCACAATGTGTAGGTTCAAGTTCCTCAACCTTGCTTGTGTGCTTATGCCCTCCCAAAGCCAATACAGTGATCTTACACATACTATGTGCATGCTAATGCTTTCATACAAGATAAATATTTTTATTTATATTACAATAAGACTCAGTACAAAAGACAACTCAAGTTCTGCTGGTAAATACAGTGTTATCCTGTAATTTGTAACTGGATCATGTGGCACTTCATTTTCAAGTACCTTAGAGCATGTTTAGTGAAAACAGGAACACTAAACTAGTAGTTTTGCAAACTGGACAATTTAACGTCATTGCCAATATTTTGTAACCTGTACTTCTGCATTTAACAGTCTTGTTGTTTTTTAAAGAGCTGTAAAGAAAGATAGCTTTAGCATCTTCCAAAGTGGTTATATATAAAGTGAAGTATGTCTACATTCTATTATTCTTGGAAGATAAATGTTTATGCGTCACTTAACTGTAAGCAGGCTATTAAGGTGAGTGCAAAATAGTTATAACCACACAAGTGTTGCCACACATGCATTTACTCCATAATACAGCATTCCTAATTAGCATTAGTTGCTTATTTACTGAAAACATTGCAAAATATTTTTCTTACTGGATAAGAACATCGCCAAACTAATATTTCCCGCCTTACCGACCGCAATGAAGAATGACCTTAGAGAATGAGAAGAAAGCATACACCCTAGTCAGTTTAGAATAACATAATTCTATCAAAAGATAGCATGTTTGAAAACCTTGGAAAAGGAAGCATTTCCTTCTTGGTCTTCAGACCATGCAATCCACTGTACATGGACAATGGACCAGAAAAAGGACAGACAGCAAGGTTGAAGCTGCAGTCTATGGGGAGCACTGTAATAAGGTAATCAGTATGTATACTTGGAGCATTTGTGCAAGTAGCTGTTCCTGTGTGTTTGCTGCCATCTCCACAATACCTCTTCTACTGAACCTTTTACAAATATGGCAGATAATTCCGGTAAGAAGCCCAAATCCGGATGGCCCTTAAATAACTGAAAGTTGTATAGATAAAAGGTTTGAGGCAGAGATGTCAGAAGTTCATCCACAAGTTGTTTGGCTAGTGCAGCAATTAGAGTCACTGGCTGAAATTCCATGCACATCAGATTAGACCATCCAAACAGCCCCTTTTGGCCTGAATGTATGATTTTATGATAGCCCAAGTTCTGACCTTGCTTTATGTCCATACAACCCCACCTAAGTGGGGCAGAGGCTCCTGGGCAAATTATTTATCCATAAAAATTAAGATATATGTTTGGTATAGTAAGTTTTCTGTAACATGTGAGGTATCCACAAAAAAATCCTAATTTGTCAAGATTCATAATTTCGAGATGTATGTACAGATAATAATTAAGGAAAAATTTATATTGAAAATAGACTTTATGGACCTGGAGTAAAAATTAGTCACCAGCATAAGCACGAGTGTAGACTAGCCTTCAATGATGCCCCATTATGGTAGAAGGAGGTTATTACCCTACCCTATTTAACAGGTAATGCAATGCAACGCTCAATTGTTTAGCTTTCAGCAGAAAACCACTAGAGGCATTTGCAAAAAATAGTCATCTGAAGATAAAAAGAACATTACAAGAAGACGGAGATTCACTCCGTTTATTGTAAAGCCTTTTGTTTCTCCATAATACACTGGGGTGGGGGAGAGAGCATCCTCTGGATCCATTCACTGAGGAAACTCCTTGTGGAACAGGGGCATTTTCATCAACTTTTGCATCTTTGTTCTGGTGAAACCAGCCAACTCTGCAACAATACGAACTTTGGGGTGGGGGGAAAAAATCTGTATTAGATAGGAAAGGGAATTATTGAGTGTAGACACAGGGTTCACATTTTGTATTGTAACCATTTTCTTCCATCACTCATTTCTAGTGAAATCTTTATCCTTTCTTACAGAACCCTACTTTTATCATCAGTGCTCAAAACTGCTGTGTCATTTACAGCAGCAGTGTTTTAAGGTAAAATTGGTAAACTGAAGTACACTGAACATTTGGGCGCAGAGGATCTGGTATTTGCGAGTAGTCAGAGTTGGGGCTGGATATCACAGGGAAACTCTTCAGAGGATCTTGGGGATTGGGGTGAACCTATTGTTAACCTGTAAGGCAAATTTATGGCTGGCCTAGCCTGGGGGAGAGAGCTTGAGTTTGACAGGTTAATGGTGTTAGGGAGCTGACATCCAGCCAGCCACAGGCAAGACTCCATGCTGGAGGCAGGAGGAACCAGGTGACTCTCAATCCTGGGTACCTGAGAACAGTCACCAAGGTCACAGTAGTTGCTAGTTGTGACAACATAATTAGCTATGTCTCTAGGAGTGAAAGGTAAATTTAGGACAAGCAAAATATGCTGCTGTAAATTAGTCCCTAGTAGACACCTATCCACGTCACAAGCTTTCTATATGCTCTGGCAGTTACTCCTCAACTCAGAGGCACATGACTGCGATGCAGTGGCTGTTCTATGTAGGGAAATAGAATAAAACCCTGCTCTAGCTAGCGTTTAGACAAATTCTCATGAGTAAGTCACTCAAGTTACATGTGTTAAAACACAATTCACTGATATTAGAGCCTAAATATTTTGGATTATGTTCTACTTCGGCAGTAGAAATTGTTTTCTCCTTACCTCTGATCAAACAATTTGGAGACAATTGGTGTAAGGTTGCTCCCTCAGTTATGAGAGGAGTTGCTTTTACAGTGCCACATTCAGTCGTATGAATAAATGAAGAAAAATGTTACCCCGAAGTTCTAACTTAGTCCCTTTCTAAGAATGTTCATTTAATTTCTGTGATATGGCTTGCTAAATGCAGACATTTAAATTGACAATGTCCCTTTAATTTAGTGCCAACTCTTGCAAAAAATAAAAGATGTTGCTATTGGTTTAAAAACCTTTTTTTTTTTTAAAGTCATGTTTGCAACCAAACATTGCAACAGTGAGAACTAGAGTCTGGCAAAGTTTTTTTTCCTCCTGATGTTGCAGGCAGGATCTGGTAATGGCAGGGCCTGAAAGTTGCAAGTCTTATATAATACACAGTTTAATTATAAGTTCCAGTATCTAATAAGCCATCATGACTACAAAAAAAAATGTTTAGTTCACCAATGGAGAAATAAGAATCTTATCTTTCTAATTATCTCAAGATTTTTAATCTACCTTGAAGGTTTGTAATAGCAGACCTTCAATATTTTAATTTCTAGATTTAATGTTTAAGAGTGCCTACACAGTTTGGGATACAAGAGATTTTGATATTTTGGGTCATTTACAATAACACGTTCCAATGACATTGTCTTGACATGTTTAAGTACTTATCTTATTACTGAACATTAAGCAACATTTTGTACACTGATCATCTTAGCTTTCCTTTTTTCTTAATCCTAACCTTAACATGGTGTTTTTATATATTTAACAATTCACAATTAACTGTTTTGAAAGGCAGTTAAATTTTCACCCCAGGAAACGAGGTGCATCTGAAGAATAGAGAGAAAGGAAAGCTAAGGGACGGTTGTCAGTGATCCTCTGTGTAGATCTTTTTGTCTATCCTCTAAGTATAGGATTATGATGTTTCTATCAAAGTATCAATTATTTCAGTATTTCTATTGTTTTCCTGTGCAAGATATAACTTAGCCATTTTTTGAGAGTGTGTGGGGCACTTCACCAAAAGTTGTTTTCCAAGATCTACAGTAGCAATCACTATTTTTCTAGATCCACAAATTTAAGACAGTATTTGTTTACTTTAGTAACAGATACCAGTGCTACCACTACAGAAGACATCCCTAGATATCCCTTATCTACCTCAGAAGTATTGTGAGGATTAGTTAATAGTTTTAGATCAGAGATCCTAATATAAGCTATTATATTTACTGCTTTGACTTTTAAGGCAAACCAACTTTACAGGCTTAGGCATATGAAAAGTATCTGTGCCTATGTTTAGAGCTTAAGAGTATAAAAGTACGATGGTGTGGTTTCACATGCCTTATTGACATTTGTTTGAAATAACCTATATAATGCATTTGCGGCTTTGACACTCCTGAGTAATGCAGTCTTTCAAAACATGTAAATAAAAGTTTTATACCACACCACCACATTTTAGCTCACTTCAGGCAAACTATTTCAGTCAGCGGGGAGAAAGGCAGCAATCTTTGCAGCAACCAGTAATGCTACACAACTGTTCAGCATAGAAAGTGAATGAACACTTTGTCCAATTGCATGTTATCTTCTCAACCAGAAGGATTAGAGACCTAGATTTGACAACAGCAAGGCCCAGGCGAGAACTCCAAATCTGCAGGTTTTTAATAATTCCTCTTATCTTTGAAATCATTACCTTGTAGGCAATGCCTTGGTGCACAAGATACTTGACAGATATGCTCTTAGAAGTCAAAGGCCTTCCCCCTTCCAATCAGAACCTGTGTTGCAGTCATTATCTGAGAGGGCTGGCATTTTTCAGAATCAGAAAAACAAGCTTGTTTTACAACTGGTTATGCTTAGAATGTCAGCCCCAACAAGATGCTTATCTCTTTAATCCAGACACATTCAGTAAGCTTCCCCTTAGACAAATATTATCAACATTGATTGGTCAGGAAGTTCTGTTCCAACATGCTTTAAAGTTGTTAAAACAGGATTATGTTACAAGAAACACTGGTGTTTGAGGGCAGCCCGATTAATTTGTTTCTTGATGCACTGAAGAGTTGTTTTTAGTTCTAAGTGTTATCAGTGTAAAGACTCTGATTTTAGAGGGTGGGGGGGAAGTAGCCACAGTGGGGAAACATCAGCAGGAACCCCAGGTTAAACAAGGTACTGGCAGCCACTGACATTTTAGCCATCATATCCTCTAGACTGGCATTAGTTAAGATGGTGAAGACACCAGCAACCAGTCAGCACTAGTCCTCAGAAAGTTGCTACCACTGATGGAACTGCATTAGTGACAGGATATTTTAGGGGAGGGAGGGGGAGGAAGAGGCTAAAATAACATCCCCTTTAAATATCCTTGTAGCTTGCAAGCACTTCAACATTGTACTATAAATATCATGGCAATATGACATACTAGCTTACATATATCTGTCACCTTCATTTGTAGCATAGGAATGCTTTCAGCCATAAGCTTCTCTAAAGTATATCCAATTTGTTTCCAACACACCTTAAGTTTTCTCAGTTCTTTGCTAGTGAAGAGAAGATGCACTAAGAGACCCAAGAGAGGGAAAACAAAGAAACAACTTTTCATTCCCCACAATATTATGAAATAGATAGTAAATAGAAAAAAAAGATAGGAATGTAATATCATGTGATGCAAAAATAAGCTTTGTTGATAGAGATTTGTGGGTGGCAATGTAAATAATGGCTTTTAAAAACTGGATCAAAAGACTGAATTGGGGTCTGTAATCGAATTAGAAAGAGACAAAGACAGGTCTCATACTTCTTCCCTCCCCCCGCCTTGTCCTTTCATGATTTTGCCTTTGAATTCATTGTCTTTTCCTAAGCAGGAGATTATTGAAGAATAAGGACAAAATTGACAGGCAGGAACAGTGCTATTTAAACAGTTTTGGGGATATGGGACTTATCTTGATCATCTCTTACAGCAGAACTGTTAGATGGAGCCAGATGATTTCAGGAGTCTGCTAAAGGAACACCTACAGGCCTTTTACTTGTAGGCCATTGTTTTTAAATCTGGCCCAAACTGGCTGTGACTGAAGTTGTTGTTGGCATTTGATGGTTGTTTGATGACTTGAGTTTTGTAATATTAGTACTGCATCCAGCAGAGGAGTGTCCACATCACAAAACCCACCCCACAGTTGTCATCTTTGCTAACTGTCTCAGCAGAAAGCGCAAGGATTGAACAGACAGAGAAAACTATCCAGGGGCACCAGTGGCATACTGAGGGGAGAGGCGGAGGGGAGCCAGGGCCCTGGGCGCAAGCCTGTGGGGGGGCAGGGGAGGGGGCGCTGCGACAGGCCAGCTCTTCACAATGTGCAGGGGGCTCTGAGGGGCACAGAGCCTCCTGGGCTCCCCACCCGTTGTGAAGGACCAGCCTGGAGCACACTTACCCGTTGCCTCAACCCCGCAGCCTGGCACCGGCTCAGATGGGGCTGCCTCAACCCCCAGCCTGGGGAGTGGGGCCCCGGAAAGGCCCTTCACGACGCACAGGGAAGGCTCAGGAGCAGAAGTGGGAGCAGCCGTCCCTCAGCCTCCTGTGCCCCCGCCCTCCATGAAGGGCTGACCCAGCACTCCCCCACAGGCTGGGGGGGGGGGAGGAGGGAGGATGCCACCCTCATCCAAGCCAGCACCGGGCTGGAGCAATGGGTAAATGCAGGAGGGGGAGGCGCACTGGGCCAGCCCTCTGCAACAGGCAGAGGGTGCAGGAGGTTGAGGGGCAGCTGCTCCTGCTTCTGCATCCCCCCCACGTGCATCATGAAGGGCCAAGCTGGCCCAGCCCCTCTGCACCTCAGCACCTCCCCCCTTGCATCATGAAGGGCCAGCCCAGTCCCCCTCCCCAGGCCCAGGGGGGTGAGGCGACCCCCATCCGAGCCAGCACCAGGCTGCGGCAAGAGAGGCAGGCTCTGCGCACTGGAGTCAAGTCTGCATTTGAGCCAGCCCCCCTCCTCACGCCGCAGGTACAGACTCCCTCTCCCCGGGGCAGCTGGGGGGTAGTGCCAGAACCCCCTCCTGCCCTACATGAAGGGAGGGCATGAGGTGGGGGGACACAAATGTAGGCTTGGCCCCCGGGTGACAGAGACCCTCCGTACACCACTGAGAAGCACTATAAGTTGAGTCTACGGGACAAAGCAAGAGTGAGAGTCTGTTTAAGTTTGGCACAAAGTTTAGGTTTTGTGAAGATAGACTTTTGCAAAATCTTAAATTCATAGTGCCACTCATGAACTTAAGTATGATCCTATTGTGTTAGCAAGTGTCAGAGCAGCATGCCACTACAGCTTCACTTTCACTTGCTCATGACTCAAATTGAAGTAACAGATTAGCCCAAGCCAAAATACTTGCAAAAAGCTTCTTCACATTTTTGCTGTTTAGCAAAGTTCAGAAGGTGTTCCTACAAATGTATGTACAAACTGTTTTTAACCTGAGTATTCCTTTATAAAAAAAATAAAGGATCACAATGATGTGGCAGCAGTGGAATCCTGTTCTACTCCTTCATGATTTACACTCACACATACACCCCCAACCTTAGACTCCTGTGGTGATAACTGGAAATTTTTTGTGCTCTGCATTCTCTTAACTGCTAAGAGATAAAAACACGGCTGGAGTAAAACTGAATCAAATCCCGTCTAAACAGAGTTATGTTGGTTTGCTCTGTAAGAGTAATTAATCACATCTCCGGTAAAAATTTAAGACTTTCTAAGAAGGGGCTTTAGAACCATTAAGCCTTCATGAAGAGTCAAAAGCTGATTTTTCAACTCAGGTTTGACTCAATGAGCTCATTGAAGCTCTTGAGCAGTCTATTTAGACTGAGAGGGAGGTAGCAATTTGAAAGAAAACCAGGGCACTAGCTGTAGAATACACCTCATGATTCCTTTTTAGTTTGAATGTCAAGAAAGTACTTAAACTATAGATAACAAGGTAATTAAAGAGCCAGCCATCATGAACAGAGACTCTCTTCACACAACTGCACGAAAGTTGTTTTAACGTTATCATAGAAATCTTTGTAAAATGCCATCATCAAGTTTAGTTTTAGCAGGATAGAAACATACTAGGGCATGGATTCTGGCATGTGTTGTTTTAAGTGTATTATTACATGTTGCCAGGTGTCTACTAACAGGGAACTTAAAAATAAAGGTATTTAGAAGTGGAGCTGATGATTCTGAACAATTGGAAAAGGGATATGGAACATTTCACCTCTATAATGGGTTAGAACACAGTCCAGATTGGTAGTAACCAAAAACTATTACTATTCAATGACTGTTTGGTGGTCTATGTGACTTGACTGGTAGTTTCAATCTGGTTCCTTGGGCTTAGATCTTGGTATCACAACCCCCTGACACTATGAAATATGAGTGGCCATTTATATTAATACCAATAACAAAATTGCAATTAATCTTACAAGTTATGCTATGTAAGGTATCATTGGAAAAGTTGAGTGTTTGGTGAATCTGACTTCAGAGTTATCCTCCCAAAACTGGTGGTTCTGCTGTCCTTTTTGCATCCTGCCCTGACCCTGGCATGTTCAAGTGGTCTATCCTAGGCATATCAGAGGTCACACCCACCACTGTGGCCATTACCTGTTAGTTTCTACTGGGATTGGCATTTGGGCACACATACACATGCACAGATAATTGTGACAATGGTCCTTCCGTGTTAGAACTGAAGTACCATGTGGGGAATCTTTTAATGCCACTATATTGTATCTGTGCTGTAGATAAACAGCATTTCACTCTCCAGGACTGTCAAGCTAGCACCTTTTATTAGTAGTATGTGTGTGATTTTTATAAAGGAATACTACACCATTCTTTTTAATACCATTTAAGAGTGTTTATGCCAGTCATTGCAAGTTCTGCATGGAGAGTGTTGGACCTTGATGGCATTATGGACCTTTATTTTTACTTCATGCTCTGCCACTCAGTATGGATCGTTAAACTGTAGCAGAACCACTAGCAGGGACAGCCGAATTGGAAACTTCCTTAGTCTTCACACTTTGCAGCATGCTACATTAATAATGAAACCATGCCTCCATGCACTTGTAATCCCCCTCCCCATACTTCCTCCTCTAGGTATGATGTATGATTCCTCCTCTATGATGAATTAAACCGTTGAGTATAAAATGCAAATAAAGAGATGCATGCACAGCTTTACCTCAGCCAAAAAAAAAAAAAGTAGGATTTCCCACTTATTCCTATAGGAGTTACTGACAATAGGTTAGGCTTTCAGACCGAGCTCACCGATTCACTGACAGTGGTACTGTCAACTAGTAAGTGTTGGATTCCTGTGCTACTAGTGATTACAAGATTCTTCCAGCTATGAGGATCTCTACAACTACAACATTTTGCAGAATCCATGGCTTGAATTCTCCCAAAAGGAATATGTAGTCTACAAGAAAACCTGAACCTTTAAAATTTAATATGTTTATTACATTTTATAGACAGTTTCGTAGATTATTGTAGGAGTGAAATGTAGCAATTACGTAGACTCATCTAAATTAAGAATAGCTTGTTTTCTTCAACAGACCAAGGAACAATATAATTGAGTTTAAGAGGATTCTTGCACACTAACAACAAATATTAAAATTTTTCCCTCTCACCTTCTTAGACCTCCAGCAACGACAGTACACAGCTTTCTCTCCCAGATCTTCCATATCAAATGCATGAACTACCTTGGGGTTATCTTTCTGGATATGGAGATTTACCATTGCCTTGCAGCATTTGTCTTTAGAGAGGAATCTTGTGTATGCCAGATAACCAACAGCAGCTGCTCCTGCAGCTAAGGAGATTGCAGCAATCCATTCACCTAGAGTAAGATAAAGAGAAAGATTGTCAAAGCCTTAAATTGAATGTTTCATTAAATTTAGTCAGTCATTTTAGCGCTTAAAGACAGTTCAACTACTTTGATGCAGCTTTAATTTTGTAATACCTGCTTCAGGTTTTGAAAATAAAAACTTTCTTCCCAGACCCACTCAATTTGTCCCTTTCTATTAGAAAAAAGAGAAGACTATGGGAGAGCTGGAATTAATGTGGCTTTCCATTTACTTTTTGCTCAGGCATCTGCATCATTTATGTCAATAAATGTTTGTAGAGCTGTGTTAACTACTAGTGGAGAAGCAGAAGGAGAACGCAGCACTTTTTTCAGGTTCAGGAAAAATGGTTATTTAAAAATAATCATAGCGATGAAAAAAGTTTAAAAATCCACAAGATACTATCCATAATGCAAGGAGCAGTTCCGCCCCAATTTTTTTTATTTTCAAAATCAGTCAAATTTGGATCCTAACTTGGATTACAGTATTCCCTTAAATAGATTTAATTAAAGATATTGAATGCTAGACACTGGGCAGAGGAGGAACAGATTTTACATTACAAGTATCACAATTTTGTACTTGTAATTTACCTCTTAAAGGTACTGAAACAAAAATCAAAGATTAAATCCGCACTTAGACAATAATTACAAGTGTTAATCTGCATTTCTCACAGGCCATGAAAAACAAGTTGTCTTATTGGTACTAAAATCTTGAGATACTGTTTATATAAACAAATGTTTCTCCCCATTTCTCACTTTTCTTGTGTCATTCTATGCTCATCTCTGCATCTCTAAATCTTTGCACTCTTCTTTGTCTCACTTGATATAATTTTCCTTCTCTGTAATTAAACCAGTTTTTGTTTGTTTGTTTTTTAAGTCCTGCTTTCAGCTTTTTGTCTTGTGTCATATACTTGAAAGTACCCTGAGCTTCTGCCCAACTGTCACAGAATTCTCCTGCCTGGCTGCCATAACACCCATCCCTAGAAATGGAAAGAATTACTCCCTCCAGACAAAGTCAGCAGCAGCGCAATTTAAAGGATCAGTCCCACTCAGACATTCTCCTACTGTGTATGTAAATACTGTCTGGCTCTCTCAACTGCTCATCTATAAATCAGATGGGCATCTAAGGTCTACAAGGTTCTTTCCACAGATTTTAAAAAACCTCATGTGACTATGCTATACATATGGAATTAAAAGGTTGAGATGCTTGGTGGGTTGGTGTGAATCATGTTACGAAGTGTTTACATGCTATTTACAGCACTATTGTTAAAGTTATTTCTGAAAATGAAGTTCATAATAAAAGCTCTGAAGGTGCGCTGGCTGGTGACGAGAACCTTGACAACTTGGTCATTAAAAAAGCCAAGCACAGAAGCAGAACAGATTCCCATATGTAAAATGTGTCCTGCAATTAAGTAACTCTTACAATAGGACTAGCATTAGGTGCTTTTCTTCATTTAAAGATCAAACAACTTAGTTTTTATGTTTAAATTTTCAACATATACTGTTGGGTTAAGACAATAAAATTGCTATGAATTATGAACTAAGTTCAGCTACTATACATGCACAGTGATCGCATTTTGTAATCTCTGTACTGAAGATCACTAAAATATAATGTTTTATTTTTCACTAGTCTTAGGATCCTCTTAAAAGTGGAAAGGGGATGAGAGACTTGGAGAGAGAAAGGTTTCATCTGAATTTAGTAGAGACCTTATCCAACCAGCTTATCTATAGGTTCCCAAGACATGCAGGAAGAGAACATGCAGCTGGCAAATCTATTCAGGAGAGAATAGGCTGCTGAAAAGAGTCACCTTCCAAGCTCTGCAATTCCTTCTACACATTCTGGGAACACATTGCCTGGGAAAGTTCTTACAGCATTAGGACTATGATAACTCCCCAAGCAAGTCTCAGAGACCTGGATCTGAAAGATGCCTAGACAAGTTTAAAAGATTCCTGATTTCCTCTTTGTAGGACACCGTAGTAGTGGTAGATGATAGCAACAGATCAAAGGAGTCACTGCCCCCATCATTATTCCAGAAGAGTGGTGTGATCATAATGAATGTCCACCACCTTGTTTTGTTTTTGGGGGTGGAAGGAAATACAAGCGCCGCTATCCAATGGCCTCCCTTTTTCCACCCCCCAGGCTAAGGTCAGCCAAAAAGTAGGGAAACTTAAGTGGGCCAAAACTGTGATTTTTCTCCATTTAACGTAAGATCAACTGTGGGAATTTACCCATGCTCTGTTAAGGCCAATGGGGAACAAAATCATACTAGATGTATCCCCCAACAACACCCCCATGAGCTAGAATGCTCTGGAAGGAGGAGATCTGGTAAAGCAAAATTCAATACTTTGGACTGGGAGGAAGTTACAATCAGTTACAAAACATGGTTAGGCATTTAGTCACTACCAAGTGGAAATACATTGAGAATAAGGAATCTATATGGTTGTGTAGCTGAGGATACCCCAACAGTACTATTAATCTAAACAGCCTGGCAAAGCATTCACAAAAGAATCCTGTGCATCCACGGATATGTCCACATCTTTCAGTTTATACCTAGAACCCAGACCCGAGAACTACAACATAGCTGTGAGTAGTAAGAGCTTGCAAGGTATTAAACCTAATAAGCTTACAGAGGGAATGGTATGATGAGCTTGCCTACAATGGAATATGGCCCATTTGCACCTGCAATATCTCCAATGGCTAGAGATGGGAAAGGTGTTGAGTTATTACAAAGAATTATTTCCAAGTTGTCTGGTAGTGGGTCTAAATCACATACTTAGGGCCACACTGCCATATTTGGACTCAGGAAGGACAGGACCCAAACATCTACATTGCAATTTTTAACCTTGCAGACCAAACTTTAGCTAGCTGGCACAAGCTAGCCACAAGTGTTTTACTAGTTTAAACTTAGCCTTTAGACTCATAAGGTATACACAGAAAGATATATTCTCAACACATGGATTTTTATGCACTAGGCTTTTATCAACACCAATAAAGATTTTATCTTTAAAAACTAAGCTCTAATTCATAGGGATCTGCTCAGAAAAATACAGGTCACCTTAATTCCCCCACTCCCTCTAAGACTGCAAAAAGTTATATTGGAAGTGTCAATGTTTCTACATTGCCATATTATACTTAAGATAGCTGTGCATAAACATTGACATCAATTAATAAAATCCATCAATAAATAAAAATAAACACGATATAGTACCAAGAATCTACAACTCTGAACTTTTCAGAATACCCTTCTTGCATACTCTGTGGCAAGCATTGTTATCTATACCACTTAACGCATGAAAAAGTGCACCTGGTCCAAGCTCCATCAAGAGTGACATTTTATTGAAAAGTGGAATATGATCATCAGTATGTGTGTGCACTGTATTCTAGAGTTCTGAACATTATAGACAAGCCATAAAAAGTAGAGAACAGCTTGGCAGCCCAGAAGAAAAGTAAGATGAATTTGAAACCCAGGCATCTAAGTAGGAAAAAATAAGTTTTAAAGTGACTTGAAAATGGACCATTTCTGGATTTGTTGTCCTACAAGAAAGCAGAGATTACCCAATTTTTGTCAACTGTTTTTTTGGGTTTGTTTTTTTTTTTTTTTTTAAATGTCCCCCTATTAAAAGCAAGCCACTGTTTCGACCAATACTTGCAAATTAGCACTATCAACCTGGTGCCACCCAACTCAGTTTCCTCACAAACACAACTGATTGCATACTGCACTTTGAAGAGCGCACACACGCAGACCGAAGAAGTCTTCTAAAGTACAACACAGGATAACTGGCTAAACTGAACCCAAGGGTGAAGATAACAGTAAGCTAGTAGAGATCATCCATTTCTTTCTCTTTTTTCAGTAGCACTTACAATAAGTGTGAAGGAGGCCAGTTTTCTTCTTCAGCTTTAGACTGAATATTCCAGGTAGCTAATACAGCCAGCATAGTTAAATGCAGATCAGAAGTGTGTCTGGAAAGCACCATAACTACTGTGATTACATTTGTCCAGACCAGGTCTATGGTCACCATGAGCTTTGGAAAATAAGGCCAGGTCTATACTAGGAGGGTTCCCCTGTAAAGCTATGCTGGTATGCCATACCAGCAAAACGCCCTTAGTACAGATACAGCATAGACTAGCAACAATGTGCTTTTGCAAGTACAATTTATTCCAGCCCCAGCAAAATACAGCTTAACTAAATCAGCAAAACCTCCAGTGTTGACCTCACCTAAGAAGTTTCCTAGCTTGACACCAGAATCTTTTTCTGCTCAAGACAGAAGCTGGAGCACTAAGCCAGTCAATCCCTGAAGCAGGTTTGCTTTGTATTACTCAGCTGCTTACTAGTCAGTGAAGAACTACAGTGTCAATCTCGGATACTGTCTTGCATAGCATTAACTATGTACACAGGAAAAGAGGAGGGCACCCATATGACATAGGACATGAACTGACATCTTCAACTTAACATATTGCTTCAAATATTTGACACATATCAGCTAGAGGCTAATATGAAAGATCAGGGAAGAACCAGTGTCATCCTCAACATAAGTTGCTGACATTCCACTGAAGCATTCCATGGACCCTGCTAAGAGTTGTCATATCAGCTTCTATTGATGAGTTAGTTTCAAACTTCATTTGTTAAACTTTTTATCTGGCTGCTACTCACAAAGCCTCCTGACTGTTTTGGTGGGGAAGCGAGATGTGTAGTACCAGTACACAGCTTTTTCCATTATGTTCCTCAGGAATTTTTCCCACATCCCTTCCCTTATGCCTGTTCTCCTCCCCACCCCCTCAACTTGTTCAATTCCCTAGAACAATTCTATCCTCTCCAAAACAGTTAATGATTGAGGCATCACAATCTTCATAAAGTCACTTCACAGGGGGCACCTAATGATCAATTCCTGACATCCCTACTATTGGGGGACTTTTACTTACCCTCTTCCTAGGCTTCTTTCCAGGCAGCCCAGCTCCTCTTGCTCCATTTGCTTTGTGCAGCCTGCATTCTCTCTTTTCACACCCCCCTCCTGTAATGGCTACATGGCCCTACTCCTTTGCTTTTGCAGCATCTGTAATCCCTCTTAAAAAGGAGCAGCAGCTCAGAAGTAGCTCTGCACTGCACTTCCCCTCCTGGGGGGAGAAAATTTTTACAAAGACAACTTTTCTTCTCAACATAGTTGCCCTCAAGAGCCACAGACTGGACATCCCTGAAGTAGATTATTAGGACCTCATGAATATCATTGAATGTATTCTATGTACTTTTTCCCCCACACACTGCATCCTACATAACAAGGTTCATAAATTAATGTGACTACACAATGTATTACAACAAATTGAGTGTAATTGATTACGTGACTCATGAAGGCCAAGAACCAAATCAAGAACAGATTTTTAAACAGGTCATTGTCACCATCATAGGTGGATTTGAACAAGAGATGTATCCAAATAGTTTCTAACTAATAAAAGCACTTTAAAGACACCATATAAGTCTCCAAAATTATTTGATTAAAAACCAGTGACATTTAGCACTATATCTTTCCAGATGAAACCAGTTTACTCAATCTCCTTTACACCCTCCCCAGCTCTTCTCCACACATTCCCTTTGGACCTGACCCCCTCTCCCTCCCAGCTCTTTTGGTTGACAGCATTTAAAACTAATTAAACTACCATGAACTTCACCACTTTATTCTTAGAATCATTACACCAGTTCTCATCACCACTCCTGCTGCTGCAAGTCTGTTTTTGAGAGTTATGGGGTGGGAGGGGTGGATCAAATTGAGAAGACAGACATTTATTCATTTTAAGAGCTTGCACCAACCATATTAACAGATCCTATGTTAGACAAGCCTACTTGTGAAAGCTACTTAAAGAAACAAGTCAGACTATTGAAAGAAAAAAGTTTTAAATTTAACTGTATTACCTAGAAGGCTCAAGCAGGATTAAAAAGGCCAGAAGAGCACAAGAACACTGCAGCACATATAACTTAAAATGCCTGTAGACACTTATGTAATTCTTTAAAGCAATTGTTTTAAAAGTGTTTTAGGTCACAATAGACTATGCAGTAGTTTTCAAGAATTTCCAAAAGCTTTTCATCCGAATACCATATTTTAGACCTATTATGTAACTTGATTATGTAACTTGATTATGATTATGTTTAATCAAGTAGTAGCTTCCTTTTCTGCTCAGCAACACTGCTTAGTCACATGACCCCATATGGCCAAGGTTATCCAAGAATTATTTTTTACTCCAACTTTACTACTTAGTTATTTGCTTTTGGGAAGAGATTCTTGATATTTTGTAGTACAAGTCAGCAACCCACAATAGTAAGCACCCGTTACTACATTTGTAACTTTAAGGAAAAAAAAGTGTTTCCTCCCTTTTTTGCTGAGTTACTCTAGAACATGACACTATTGAGGTGGCAACAGTATGTTAATAGCCACTAATAGAAATTCTGCTTTTAAATCCTACATGCTAGAGAAATACCAACATTTTAAATTTAAAAATTAAATTTAAAAATTACATTATTTCAAATCTAGGCAATCTGGGATTTTTAAGGTAAAATCAGTCAATCACTAGTTTCTTGAGAAACCAAACAACCACTGCAAGACAAATGGACTGGGGGGGAGAAGGGAGGGAGAAAGTCATGAACTTAAATGATTCTTTAGTAAGAGAGCTTCCAACAGGTGTGTAAAAGAGAGGAAGTTTGCTATTTGCAAAGCACCTACAACAATGATAGGACCAATCCGGAGGCTTCTAGATACTATTACACAACACACAATACTAGACCTCAGTGGATGTAACCATTTTGCTGGGTTAATGATTTACTAGTTATCAGAAACTTGCGAGATAAACACTTGCACGAAAGTGCGCAAAAAAGCCTGTGAAGGTCACTATATTTCCCAGGGAAGCCCCATCCTCTGCAAAGCAATCATGACCCTTCTGCATGTGGACGCTTCCCTACGGATCAGTCAGCACTTCCTCTGCGCCGGGACACTACACCACCACGGCACAGCCACCCAACTCTTGCAGGGCTATTACAGAGGAACACGGGATTCTAGCTAGGCGGGCCGCTCCTAAAAAGTAGGGGTGATCAGCAACCCACCCTTCCGCGACCATCCACACCTCTTGCCCGAGCAGGGAACAGGAAGGGCCCAGGTCAGACTAAGGGGGGGGGGGGGCCCGCGCACACCAACTGGAAGTGAACTGTGAAGGTGGCGAGCAGACAGCAAGCACCCACCACCCGGCGCGCACCCCCGCCGCTGCCCTCCCGCTCGCTTACCCCGCACGGTGCAATTCGACCCGAGCCCCATTGCTCCTGCACCGAGCTCCGCTGCACCCGCCACAGTCCAGCACCAGCCTACCGAACGCCCTAGGCTACCCTCAGCGTGCCTGCCTAGCCGAGGGAGCTGCGCGTGCGCACAACTCACACCATGGCGGCGGCCGGCCTCCGGCCTTGTTCTTAAAGGAGCCGTGCTGCGCGGTGGGCGGCGCGCATGTCATCCTCGCTCGATAAAGGAACAAGGGAGGGATGATCCCGCTTGTTTCCTCAGGCATGGATACTTACTGAAACAAGCCCCCATACCCTGCCCCAGCAGCGCCCCTGCTTGAAACACCAAATCTTTCTCACACATTATCATCGGTAGTACGGGATCTGTACGCCAAATTAGCTATTTGTGCTACCCAGTGTCTTAAAACAATTGCACCCTCACTGCAGATGCAGCACTTCTAGCAACTGCTGATCCAGAGGTTTACTATTCCTGCCTTACCTGCAGCCCCTGTTATCAAGCCCAACCCCTTCATGGCCATTCTGGGCTGTATGGGTAACCCAGGAGCTCACCTTGCTTTATTTGAATGGTCTGCTGCTATTGACAAAGGGGCTCATGAGATGTAGGCCCACAAATAGCACATCTCTTGTCAGGGGAAGCCAAGCTATTTACTGTGACCTGGATGTTTTGGTGATTCAAGACTATGGTTATATTAAAATGCTAGGTTGCCTCTGGGGTCTCTTCTAAGAGCTACCAATAGAAGTGTCTGATGGAACAGTTTTGCCCTGGGACTTGACATGAAATGCAATTCTATGCACCTTATTATGGAGATGTTCACTGCAATTCTGTCATTAAGGTTGAGTTCTGTTTTGTGTTATGTCTTTTGAGAATTTACAAATAAATCTGATGGATCAAACTAACTACCAAGCAGGTCCTTAAAGAAGTCCTTAAGAAAGCATCTCAGCCTTTTCTTTGTTCTGAATGATATTACTAGCAGAATAATGTAGACATTTCAACCTTTCCACTCCGTTAAAATTAACTGAAATATTTTATTTTGGCTATATTTGGTTAAATTTGTTTGTAATTAAGCAACTTATTAACAATTGTATCTAATTTCTCTGGTAATATAGGTTGCTGGTATCTCAGATAATTTAAGTGAAGTCAGAGTGACACAGAATCATAGAATCATAGAGTTGGAAGGGACCTCAGGAGGTCATCTAATCCAACCCCCTGCTCAAAGCAGGACTAACCTCAGCTAAATAATCCCAGTGAGGGTTTTGTCAAGCCGCAGCTTAAAAACCTCTAAAGATGGAGATTCCACCACCTCCCTAGGTAACCCATTCCAGTGCTTCACCATCCTCCTAGTGAAATTTCTTTTCCTAACGTCCAACCTAGACCGCCCCCACTGCAACTTGAGACTGTTGCTCCTAGTTCTGTCATCTGCCACCACTGAGAACAGCCTAGCTCCATTTTCCCTGGAACCCCCTTTCAGGTAGTTGAAGGCTGCTATCAAATCCCCCCTCATTCTTCTCTTCCGTAGACTGAACAAGCCTAGTTCCTTCAGCCTCTCCTCATAAGTCTTGTGCTCCAGCCCCCTAATCATTTTTGTTGCCCTCCGCTGGACTCCCTCTAACTTCTCCACATCCTTGTTGTAGTGGGGGGCCCAAAACTGGACACAATACTCCAAATGTGGCCTCACCAATGCTGAATAGAGGGGAATGATCACTTCCCATGATCTGCTGGCAATGCTCCTACTAATGCAGCCCAATATGCTATTAGCCTTCTTGGCAACCAGGGCACATTGCTGACTCATATCCAGCTTCTTATCCACTGTTACCCCCAGGTCCTTTTCTGCAGAACTGCTGCCTAGCTCGTCGATCCCCAGTCTGTAGCTGTGCATGGGATTCTTCTGTCCTAGATGCAGGACTCTCCACTTGTCCTTGTTGAACCTCATCAGATTTCTTTTGGCCCAATCCTCCAGTTTGTTTAGGTCCTTCTGTATCCTATCCCTACCTTCCAGGTACCTACCACTCCCCCTAGCTTAGTGTCACCTGCAAACTTGCTGAGGGTGCAATCTACCCCATCCTCCAGATCATTGATGAAGATGTTGAACAAAACTGGCCCCAGGACCGACCCCTGGGGCACTCCGCTTGTGACTGGCTGCCAGCTAGACATGAAGCCACTGATCACTATTCGTTGAGCCCTATCCTCTAGCCAGTTCTCTATCCATTGTATAGTCCATTCATCCAACCCATACTTCCTTAACTTGCTGATAAGAATACTGTGAGAGACCGTATCAAAAGCTTTGCTAAAGTCAAGGTATATCACATCCATCACAAGTAACTTAACCAAGTATTTATATGGATGAGCAATCTTTCAATGTTTATGTTTTTAACCTCTTAGGAAGATCAAAGATGAGTGTAAAAAGTGTCAGGAATCATTGTGCACATTGCAAAGGACATGAGACCTGACTTTTTTAAGGGCAGTGCAGATAGTATAACTATGGTTGTAAAAACAGTGTAACAACTTCCCAAGCTGATTTATGCTTTGAACTGTCCTAAACTGACTTTTTTCCAAAAACAGTTTAAATTTGTGTAGCTTGGCCAAGGTTTAAAAATAACATTCAAAGGAAAATAATATTGTCTGAGTCCATTTTTGTTTCCTTATGATACTAAAAGACCTGCTATAATTTGAAGTAATATTTTCTGTTTGTTGTTTATATTAGACTCTCAGATCTGTTTTCCCTGGGAGAGTCTCTTGAAAGTTGGAGTCTATTGAAATAAATTGGAATTATTACATCACATGAACCAAGAGTTTGGCCAGGTGAGAGATGTTTAACTAGACTATTAAAAACCCTTTGTTTTTGTTAATATTTAGTTATTTAACTCCAATAACTGTTAAAAGTTGGGAGAAAAGATTTCTTTGTGAAATATATGTTCCTGAGTGTTTTCATAGATTTCAAGGACAGAAGGGACCATTGTTATCATCTAGTTGTGTAACACAGGCCATAGAACTTCCCTAAAGTAATTATTAGAGCATCTCTTTGAAAAAATCCAATCTTGATTTAAAAATTGTGATTGAGAAAGAACCCACCACAATCCTTGGTAAATTGTTCTAATGGTTAATTACTAGATGATTTTCTTAAATTATATCTACATGTGTGGATAGCTTCTCTCACATTGTGGGTGCTACTAGAATATAAATAATAATTATATCCTCAAACAGCAAATATTTTAATCATATTAATATTTCTGAAAGCAGGAAAGTGAGCCTACATTGCTGTTTTGATTGACTGGTTGCATGCTGTGGTGGCAGCATTAAAATCAGTGCACCTTGGTCTTTGCATTGCTATAGCCTTTTTTAGTTATGTCTACACAGGAGATATTTATGAAGTATTCCCTCTGGAACATCTGGGTGAACCATTTGGAATTTTTTTAGTAAAGCCCCATAGCATAGACAAGGCAAAAGTGCATCCTCACTGCCCAAGGTGTTTGGTTGGTGGGGGTGGAATCAGGGCTAAGGTTGTGTGCACTTTCCATCCTTTTACACCACTGCGGCTGAGGGATGAACATGGAGCGATGTAACTGTAGCTTTGAATTTGCGAGGCATCTTGCCTTATCTCGAGGTACAGGGGCCTTGGGGCTGCAGCTGGAAGCAGCTGCCACCTCCGTCCTCGTGCTGCCGGCTGCAGTCACGGCCGCGATGAGCCTGCAGGCTCGGAAGCCGGACGGAAGGGGGCGCTGCGCCAGCCTTCTGCTCCGGGACTACATTTCCCAGAATGCAGCTGGCGCCGGGCCCCGTCTATAAGTAAAAGCGGAAACAAAAGAGGCAGCGACCAGCGAGTGAGAGCGGAGAGGATCCGATTCCGGCCCCGGTCCCGGCCCCTCACGCCTTGCGAGAACCCGGCCCCGCCCCGGAGCGAGCGCACACAGCCAGCCCAGCCCAGCCCAGCCCAGCCCGCCGCCACCTCCCTCCCAGACCCCCGAGCCGGAGCGCGTCGCCGCCCGCAGCATCGCCCTCCATGGCGCTGAAGCGGATACAGAAAGTGAGTGCGGCCGCGCCGGGCCGGGCCCTGCCGTTGGGAGCCGGGCGCCGCGCCTGGGGCAGAGCCGCGGGGAGCCCGGGCTGCGCGGGGCGGGAGGCAGGCAGAGCGGGGATCTGCTGAACGGGAGCAGGCTTATAGAGAGGGAGAATGGGGCCGTAGGGGAGCTGGGAGGGGAGGGTCGTATTGGGGAAGGAGCTGTATGGGAGGGGGAAGGGAGGATTGTATTGTAGGGGAAGGGGCTATGGGGGAGAGAGAGGGCTGTGCTATGGGGAAGGGCCTATACGGTAAAGCTGGGGGCGGGGGAGGATCGTACTGTAGGGAAGGGGCTATACAGGAGGGGAACTGCGGGGGGAGGGAGGATTGTATAGGGGAAGGGAGGCTGTATGGGTGCGGAGGTATGAGGTGCCTGTCTCAGAGGGTAGAATAATGGATGTTGAATCTTGGCTGTTGTTCGGCTCCTAGGAATAATGGGGCTTTCATGTCTGTGCTGTACCAATGGGGATATTGATAGTTTATTGCTTCTGGGAGACTGTTTTCTGTTCCTCCTCCCCCATGGAAATTGAATGTCCGTCTGTGGGTTGGAGGAGGTTTGCCTGTAGCCCAGTGTAGTAATGATGCTTAGCGGCTGCATAGCAATCGGGATGAAGTTTAACATTGTACAAACACTAACCTTCACAAGGTCCAGGTGAGGCCAGCAGAGTTACAGTTACCTTACAGCTGGGGAAATGGAAGCACAGAGCAGTTGAAGGCTTGTCTATTCAAGGGAAATACTGTGTGTTGCTGACAGCAGGTGTCAATATAGCTAAATGGATGCTGAATGCAGTTTAGCTACATGTGTAAACAGGGGTGAAGTGTGTTCAGTGCCACTTCAGAAACTGCTTAAATTCTGGTATGACCAATGACTGGCTGAGCTTCCACAGCAGGTCAGTGGCAGAGCTGTGATTAGAATTTGGGAGTTCCTGTTCTCAACATGTATACCTTTATCAACCACAACATCATGTTGCTTCTAGACAGGACCAATGTTTTGGTGGAGGGGTTGTAGCAGTTCTGATACATCCTTTGTTAATCTCAGAGGGACCTTGTGTTGGTCTAATTCTTGTTCCCCTCACTGGTAATAATTGCTCTTCTAAATCTGTTCTTTAGTCTTCTATCACATTCAGAGCTGGCTCAGTAAAGCATTTTGCTATGCTTTAGTTGGTCATCTCCTTCCCAGTGTTGAGGCTGGCAGTGCTTTATTTGAAGGAAGGGAACTATCTTACTCTAGTCTAGGCCATGACTAGGTTTCAGATGCTATAGTGCCATAGCTATGCTGCTGTAGTGTTATAGTATTGATGCTTCCTAGAGTAATGGAAAGGGTTTTCCCATCATGTAGGAACTCCACCTCTCTGAGTGACAGAATTTTTCACACCCCTGAGCACCATAGCTATGTTGATCTAACTTTTAAGTGTAGACCAGACCTCAGATTGTAAGTTCTTTGGAGTGTGACTGTCTTTTTGCTTTTGCTCTATTTGTACAGTGCCTAGCATAATGGAGTCCTGGTCCATGACTGAGACTCCTGGGCACTTTGATAATATAAATAATAATAATGACTAATACACCACTTAGGTGCCCTGCTGCTGCTGCCACATTAGGTCCGAGACAACTGCAATGGAAATATAGCTGCTACTAACCACTGTGATGACTTCCTGGCTATCATTCAGGGTATCTTGTCATGGTTTTCCTGAGGAACATGTTTCTATCTGGCAACTTTATCCCATGAAATGTACAACCTAGACATCTAGCAAGAATTCTGCCCCAAGGAAAGACAGGTCAAGGCACTGTTGTTATGTCAAAGCAAAGTAAGCATATATGTAGGATTTTTCTGATTTAATTAGTGGGAGGGAGTAGCAGAGGGAGGATCCTTTCAGTCATTTATAGGTTTGGCATCTGCTATCAAGGAAATGGGGCATGTGTGGGATATTCAAATTCTAATTTGTCATTAATGTCAGGGAATTGATCGAATTTACTATTGACATATTTCTTATCTTGAGCCTAAGACTGTACTATTATGAACCACTAGGTCAAAGGCAAAGTTCCATCATCTGAAGTACAGGTGTCAGTATGTTATGCTGATGCAGAAATATTATGTTTTTGTTACTTACAACTTAAAACATTATGAGAACATGGCTAACTAGTCCTGGTCTTGCTGTCCAATAACATCCTATCCACAATTAGAAACTGTCAGTCTGTCTATTTAATTTATGTATATGGCCCTTGAACAGATAACAAAATGAGTTTGTAAATGGCATCTGTAAATGACAAAACTTCTGAAAACCCCTTTCTTGCCCAAATACTACTTGCCCTATCAGAATCAGTCTTTCATTGCAATAAAAGATAGATGTCTTTTGTGAAAGGTAAGAAACATGGGAACCCAGGAAATATTTATATGTATAGTTTGTCTAAGGTTATAAAACTGATATGTACTTCATCTTGCTATTGTTGATGCCATGTAATTAGAAAGTATGTTATTTTCATCGAACACAGTCTCTTGCTTTGTTCACGTAAATAACTGCTTGAGTTCTGCATTACTTTACAGAAAATGGTAGAAATGTTTGTTCTGTAACAACCAGTTAACATGCAGTTAGTGAAGATATGGCTTTAAATGATACCAACTGCTGAACATAAAATCAAGAGATTGAAGCACAGGTTGGGGATTGGGAGATCTAAATTTTATTCTCTGCTGTTGGGAGTTTTAAATCTGTTCTGCCACAGACTGTTTGTGATGTCGAGCAAGTCATTTAACCCTCTCTCTGTCATTTTCCCCTTTGTAAAATGAAAACAATTCTTGCCTACTTCACATGGGTTTTAAGGTTCACTTAATTGTTAGCATAGTGCTTTGAGGTCCTTGGATGAAAGTTGCTATAAAAATGCAAAGATTGAGAGTATGTAAAGTTTTGGTTTCATTGCCCTATTATTTTTTAAACTCATTACAAATTGGCAGTGCTTTAATGACAAAGCACACAAGTGGGAATGTCAGAATTGCTATACTGGATCAGACCTGAGGTCCATTTATTTCAGCGTCCTGTCTCCAAGGGTAGCCAGTACCAGATGCATCAGAAGAAGGTGCAGGAACCCAACCAGTGGACAGTTCTGGGATAATTTGCCCACATGTTAACTGTCATCCTGATCATTAATACATAGAGACTGACTTAAACCCTGAACGATGAGACTTAATATCCCTCCCCAAATCATTATCAATCATGATAACTCTGGATGGTCTTATTATCCAAATAAATGTCTAATCCCTTTTTGAATCTTGCTAAATTTTTGACTTCACTGACTTTCTGTGGCATGGTTACAGTCTAATTATGTGAACAAGTAGTTCCTTTTATTGGTTTTGAATTTGCCACGTTTTAATTTCTGTGAATGTCTCCTTGTTTTTGTGTTAGGAACTAAGGGAAACAGACACTTAGGCAATTTCTCTATACCATTCTTTATCTTTGATACTTTTATCATATCTCCTTTCTAAGGTAAACAGTCAGTCTTCTCCATCTTCTTTTCATATGTGAGTTTTGCTAGGCCTTTTCTGAACTCCCTCTAATTCTAAACTATTGTTTGTGATGGTTTGATCAGTACTGCATGCAGTAATCCAAATGAAGCCACATTATTGATTTTTATGTAAAGGCATTATAATATTTTCTGTATTATTCTGCATTGCATTTCTCACCTATCCCATTCCCCCCCCACCCCTCCCTGAAAAAAATCTTCCTTGCATTGGAATGAACCCTACTGCTTGTATAGTCAGAATATTTTAAGGAATAGTATCTGTTGCATGCTTGAATGATTTGTGAATAAATTTTCACACACAATTATTTTTAATATGAAATAACTGAAGATATGCCAGAGGAGGAGCTATGGAAGGGATATCTGAAATTGGTAGGTCCAAAATTAGACATCTTTTGCATCTAGTTTGTGAAGTAAAGATGGTTGTCGTCTCAGGTCTCTCTTTTTTTTATTTCTCTTTTTCCCTGCCAACACCTCACTCCCTG
This sequence comes from Emydura macquarii macquarii, assembly GCF_026122565.2. Classification (NCBI taxonomy): domain Eukaryota; kingdom Metazoa; phylum Chordata; order Testudines; family Chelidae; genus Emydura; species Emydura macquarii. The sequence continues at coordinate 15,493,368 of NW_027131527.1, read as the reverse complement.
GAAATTTAAAAAAAAAAAAAAAAAGTCTCATGGGTAGGAGAATTTTGTCAGAAGCCCAGCCTCATGAATGGCATTACAGTAACAAACTAGCATGCAATGGATGAGAAAAATGACAAGGAAACAGATTTCACTTTAGATGGATCATTAAACTAAGGTGAAACTAGTTAAAAGATTAAATACCCTGACATTGTCTCCTTAAATGATGTACAGTAGTCTTCCTTTGTGATTACGAAACCTAAAAAAACTAATTCTAGACGACGCATTCTTACAAAATTTAGTTGGCATGTTTAGCCCAGCTGAGAAGATGACAACTATTACTAAGTGATTTTACAGGTTTACTGTAAATGTTGTGCGGTCTCAAGTCTATGGGGGTATATAGAGGGCCCTGAGCAGATGGAATATAGTGAGGTCTTCATAACTTTAACAAGACCTGGAAAAACTCTGGGAAGAACAAGGAGCTGGCAGATAATGCAATGAAGTCACTTAGAAATTCATTTTCATCTAGACATACTGTCTCTGGTTAAGCTTGTGTTCTTATGACAGCTAGAAAATTTATATCTTAAAAATAGCTATGGGTCTTGGGAGTTCAGTGAGCTCAAATGTCTGCTCAGATTAATAGTTCTAATAATATATGTTAAAGATGGCTGTACCTGCTAAGGAAATAGAGCTATAATATACAATGCATATTAATAAGTGAACGTATTTTCTTATTTTTCTGGTATTGGTACTCCAACATCTGATAGCCATAGATTAAGACTGCACAATGCCTGATCTACAATGGTAGCCCCATGTGTTTGAATGTGTTGAATTGGAACTTGCACTGAAACTGGCATCAGGAGAAGAGGAAGAGCCTTTAGAATCTGACTTCTCTTGCCAAATAAAACTGCACAGAGATCCTAAATGTCCCTATAGATATCACTGTATACATAAGCTGGTGTGCACAGTGTTTACAAGACAGTTTACAAGAACTTGGAGCAGAACGGAAGTGCTTTGTGGAACACATTCTTTGTACAAAGCAAGTGCCATGCAGGCAGCCTGCTCCAGTTAGAGGACTTTGGATAGTCTCTGACATCTTAGGACCCACAATGATCTGCATCACCAGCATCCCCTCTGCTCCTGCCAGAGAGCTCCTTGGGGCAGGAACAGCATCTCCTATTATCTGTGTTCTGTGCAGTATCAAGTACATATTCAGCACTAAGCAAATAAAATATATCTAAAATTCACTTCTGTAACTCTTGATGCTTGTAAGTTCTAATTATTATACATTATAAAATCAATGTACGACAGTGTAAACTAGTCTTTGGAGTTCTGCAGATGAGTCTTTTATAACTAGCAAATATGTGAAAATTGGGGAGAGGCTATTACTGTTTGGTGCTAAGTATAAGTATGTAGGCTCTAAGGTCTTGCTGTATCTATAATTAGGTTGCTCAGTGAATTTGTTCACATGGCTAGTCTGTGGAGAGCTGTTGTCCTAGGGTTGATGTTCAGAGCCCTTCATTCTCATCTCTGTTCGTGGACTTTGGCTATCATATGTATTATAGGGTTACTGTTGAGAAGACACTTTCTTTATAAGTCTCTATTTTTTCCAGGGCTTACCTCTAGTGATGAAGGGGAAATGGGGTTTTTGATGCTTGTTTATAGCTCAAACTTAATTATTTGGAAATACTTGAAAAAATTCTTTTCAGCTGTTCTTGTTATGTGTGTGGAGGAACTTGGATGTTTGTACTTTGGAAGAGTTATTTTTGAAAATTGAAAGGTCTTTGGACACATTTGAACGAACTCAGTTTAAAAATGAGGGACATTGTGGTCTTGTAATGTGCAGAACTTTATTTTTTTCCACTAAGTTGAAGTGTAAAGTACATTTATATACTTAACTATCCGTGAAATAACACATCTGTTTCAGTGTATCATTACATATGCATACAAATGATCAACCGTTGTTGAGCTAAGTTGAATCTTCATATTCAAAATATTTTTTTGTTTCTAAAAACTAACAAAAGTAAATAAAAAAAGAAAGCAACATAAGCAACATTATAGTTGACAATTTAAATACATGATTGGGAAATTCTAAACCATAACTCTGCTCCAAGTGAAATCATACATTTAACCTAGACAGTAACATCATGTGTAGGGGAAAATATTGTTGCTGAGAACTACCTCATTCCTGCCTTCAAAATGTTAACCACAGTGTTTCATTAATAGTTTTTTTTTTTTTTACAGTGAATTATGATGTGCTTGTCGGATGATAACATTTTTTTCCCAGATTATTTTTATTTAAGCAGTATGATATGAAATGTTACTTAATCTATGTTAGACTTCTTAAATTCATGGAGAGTTAAGAATAATTAAATTTTCATGCTGAGAGTATAAGCAATGCATTAGACGTGTGGGAAGTTAATTTCAAAAGCAGATAAACAAGTAGCTGTCTAGAGAGGAAAAAATCAGTGGAAAGTGTGGTTGTCATATATAATTACATTCAAGCAAAAAATAAAAAGTGTAAATATAGGAAGCATGGGACATAGATTTTCATTTTAAATATTGGGGCAAAAATGAGGGAAGATTTTCAATGGGATTTCTTACCTCTTTCGTTATGAAAATTCTAAAAACTAATCACGTTAATGATGTTGACTGATGGCATAGACTTGAGGTTTTTAATATTCCTCTTCAGCAAAAAAGATTGCACTGTGTTTATGGAACTCTTGTTTGAATACAGAAATTCTAGGGCTGATTTTATGTTAGATTATCTGGACTAAAGGATTTTATGACATGTGCCCATATTATCAGAACAATTGGTTATAATAAAGCATATTAAAAATATTTAAAATGAACTGTTCATCTTAAATATTTCAGCAGCTTTTCTGTAATGAACCAGTGGCTAATTAAGCATGCTGATTGGGCATTAACTTCTTAGAACAGGAGATGGTGACACCTAATTTGAAGGGAATGTTGCATTTAATTTTCTTCCCATGAAGTGAACGTGACTGTGAACCTATGTTCATATGATCAGTTACTATGCAGACAAGAAATGCAATGCTTCATCCAACCCTTGCCTCTTGCTCAACATACAGTAGGCAGTGCCTCCATCAGCTGAAATGCATGAATTCCCTGCTTATGCTCTTGAGTATGCTATGTTGTTAATAAATGACATAGTCTCACTTTAATGAACAACTAACTAACTTTATTTTCCATCCCAAAAATCTGTTCATGAGCTCTTACACACCGGCAGCTATTGAGTTTCTGTTTCTAAAACTTTTTAATTTATATTTAATTTTATGAACTGAACATGAATACAGTAGGCACCGATAGTGGCTTTCAGCAACAACAGCTCATTACTCAGGCTGCGCAGATTCAAAAGATTGTTTGGACTTACCCAAAGAATTGCTTTATATATATATATATATATATATATATTTTTTTTTTTTTTTTTTTTTTTTTAAAAGGTCTATATGGTTGGAAGCAAAGGGCTGCCTGTCTCAGTGGAACAAAACACTCAGACCTTATCACTAGCCTCTCCTAGGCCCAACCCACAAAAAAAGGGTACTCCAAAAACACCCCTAAAAACTTAATGTTAATCCTTTTTTGTGATCAGCATAATCTAGCGCAGGGATCATGTTTTCCTATGTCTGTGCATTATCTGTCACAGTGGCCTCTGAGGACTACTGCAATACAAATACTTAAACTTATGTAATACAATAACTTGTAAAAGTGAGGGTAGAAAGATCATGGGAAAGGATTGATTCTGTCATGTTCCTTTCCACTCTGTTTCCATTTTATCCCTCTTTTTAAAGGGATGGTAACATGGGAGGATAACCTAGTTAACAAGTTCAAGTAGTCATGAAATGTATTCTCTGAGCTTATTGTGTTAGACTTCTGAAGTTCCTGTCACAGTGGACTGAATTGGTATCTTTACCTACCTAAATACTTGCTAGCAGGAATAAAATTTGATTTAAAGTATGGGGAGGGAAATAATGATTCATTATTACAGTGATTTAGAATAAATGCACTAAAAGGGTGAAATTCCTTTAAGTCATAGCAGCAAATGCGTGTGTACAACAGGAGGAGATAGGTACATTTTTTCTACATAGTGGGAATGTATGAAAAGTTCCAATACCAGACTAAACAGTTTTAGTGACTGAACTGATATCTAATTGTTTATTAACTTTTAGGTAGACAAGATGGTTTGTAACTTTTTTTAATGGAAATGTGTAGACCAGTGTTTCTCAATTAAATTTGGCCCCGGAACCCTTTTGAACTCGATAAATAATTGCGGAACCCCCCCAAACTCTTAACAGTATTTTTACATATGGGGCCAAAAAAAATGTCGAAATAAGCAAATTATATACAAACAACTAGGTCAGCGTTTCTCAATTAAATTTCCCCGCGGAACCCTTTAGGCTCCGTGGGGAAATTACACTCATACTTGATACCCTCCACCAAAAAATCCGGGACATCTTCCCTTTTTCGGCGGCACAGAGAACAGCTGCTCTCGGCAGCATGATGTCACTTTCTCGCGGAACCCTAACAGTGTTCCCGCGGAACCCCAGGGATCCGTGGAACACCAGTTGAGAAACACTGGTGTAGACCATGTTTCGCAGCTGAGCAAATGGATCTATTCAATCTGAACTTCTTAAATGACCTTGTTGATATATACACAGCCTTTATATATAGTCACTTACATTTTTTGAGGACCTATAGAGCAACAAATGTTTCCTTTAAAGCTTGTGGTAGAAGTCTTAATCTATGAGCAGTCTAAAGACATAATTGTACCTAGAGAAGTTTCATATTTTAAAAAATGAGACTTGGGTTATTCTTTCATTATACTCCAAGTATGCATTTATGCAGGAAGGGAGTCTCTGTTGTTAAGAATCGGGGAAAGATCTGTTCTATATAGTCTGGCTTGTATATCCCCACTCAAGATATAGTCAGATCTGAAATAATCACACACATTTCACTGGCAGTTTATTTAATGTATAAAAATACTGATATTCCTTTTGGCCTGAGCACATAGCCAAAAATTCAGAACCTTGTGGGCTGTTCTAGTTAAGAGGAGAAATTGATGATGAAGTCAGGTACCTTTGATGCAATCTTGTTTATTTACAAGGAATGTGCGAAATTCAGTTTCACTGAACACAGAAGGAACAAACCAGGAGGCAGTTTCCTTGCCCAAACCTCTTTTAGCTAGCACTAGACCCAAAATCTTTCTAGGCTTCTCTCAGGGCCACCCACTGTGATGGTCCAGGCTTTGTCTGGAGCTTCCTTTTCTGTTTCTGTGTGCTTCTCTGCTGATGTCCTTTCCCCTTTTCAAACAATATCTGGTAAAGCCCTGAGTAGTGGCTTCGGGTGTACCTTTATTTTGTGCAGTGACATGGACCTGTGCTTTGATTTTGAGACTGCTGGCTTTTTTAGAGCTTAATTGTTTCTACTATTTCAAATGAAGAGCAGCAGTTAAGCCTCATTGAAGCTGGTGTGTGTAACCCAGTTTACACTAATATTTTGATAAGAAACCAAAATAGCTATCACTACATATGTAGCCATTAATTTATCCATGTATCTGTAAATGATTGGAATTGCTGTTTAAAGTTTGTGTAAATTGATCTTGCAATAGAAATTTAAAGCAGGATTTTCAATGCTGTGTGGTTAGTTATGTGAATTTAAGTTATCAGAGTACACTTCAGGGTGATGGATGCCAACTGTCTATTAATTTAAAAAAAAACCTGGAACATCTTAATGGAAGTACACACAGGAAAGATGAAGTCTACTGAAAAGATCTTAAATTACTAAATGAGAGAGTAATCCACAGGAAATACATCCTTTCCTATACTATGTCTCATGTTCCCATAAAGCAGTGGGTTGTTTTCCAGCATGGAAATTTCTAATACTAATGACTTTGTATTCATTCCCTTTTCCATTCCCTTGCTTTTCTACCTTTAGGAAAACCACAAACATTCCTCTGGTACTCCTTCTCCTCTCCCCTGCCCCGCATTAGCACTTCCATCAGGTGCAGTGCTAACTGTAGACCAGGCACAGGACCCTGGTTTCCAACCTTGCTCAGAGTGGTAACATATACACCTGATTTAGGCTTATATGTCCTTCAACAATGGGAATAATGCTGAAATGTCTCTGTAGGTACAGTCCTAAAGACCAGGAAAACAAAACCAGGAGATGTATTCAAAATAAGTTTATCGGGCAGTGCTTAATTAGCATTACAAGTCTACAGCAAAGTGTGCTCTCAAGTCAGTGGTGGCGGAAGAAAAAATTGGATTGCATAGGGATCATCTTGGAAAGGAAGTCTTAAGCACAAAAAGTTCTGGGAAATCTCTGGGAGGTCTAGATCTTTATAATAAGGAAGATGCATTGCAATACCTATGGCATCTCTCTGTACTGGGAAAGTAATTCAAGGTGGATTTAACTGCAGCCTATTCATGCTACTACTTAATATTTAGTTGTTAAATAGGAATCAATAAGTATTTCTTTATAAACTTTTCTGTAGTGTGTTCCTGAAAAATATTGTCCTTTGTAAACTATTCATATTTTTGCTCAGATTGTGCTTTTACTTCTAGTTTTAAGCATGATAAATAAGTATAGTATCTTCATACCCTTTCTTTATAATCAATTAAATGTAAAGGATTATAACCACAAGATTTTTGCCTAATAATGAATGCCTTGATGAACATACACAGAGAAAATAGAGCGGTTAGTGGAAGTGTGAAGAAATTTAATTTACCCTCTTGAGAAATGCAAATGTGTTAACCTTTCTGCTACTAGAAACAAACCAGCTAATCTTCCCAAGTAGGGAAAATATCATTGAACAAACATGGCATGTTGAGTTCCTGCATGATAGATGTCCTCACCTCTACTTTGAAATGGATTAAGGGCTGCTCTATCCTGGAAACGTACAGTATGGCTGTCTCTCTCAGGGGTGTGAAAAATCCACACCCCAGAGAGATGTAGCTGTACTGACCTAAGCCCCAGTGTAGATGGTGCTAGGCTGACAAAAGAATTCTTCCATCAATTTAGCAACTGCCTCTTGGAGAGGTGCATTAACTATAGCGATGGGACAACCCCTCCCATCACTGTACTGAGTGTCTACACTGAAGTACTACAGAGGCGCAGCTGCAGTGCTTTAGCTGTGCTGCTGTAGCATTTTAAGTGTAGACATACCCTAAGGTTTTGTGTACATGGGTGGCTAACAACCGCACTCTGGCTATGCTGGTGAAACTCCCTAATGAAGACATGTTGCACAGATACAATTTATATCTTGCAATGATACTGATTACTCTGCATTGAAACCATGTTAATCTGCACTATTGCAAGTCAGGATTTATGTCTGTGTAGCATATCTACATTAAACAATTTGCACTCGTGTAACTACACTGGAGGCTAAAAATGATCAGTGTAGACAAGCATTTAAAGAAAGCAGTTAGTACAGCAGTCTTTATGCATCTATCTTTTATTAAAGGGTGAATATTGTTGTATGCTGTGTTCTTGAAAAGATGTAATTGTGCCCCAGTTTGACAAGTCTTGCAAACGACATTAGGCTGGATCAACATCCTGCATAACTATTTTTGCCACAGCTTCATTCATTTGGTCAGCTGATGTGGACTAGATTTGGAAAGAAACAATTTGTTCAAATGAGTTGATAGCTATGAGGTCCTGTTACAATACTGACATTACTCTTTGCTGAGAAAATAGGTGTCTGCATGGTTGCAACTGAACATGGCTTAACTGTGAGTGTAGCCAAAGAGAAACCACATTCACAGTTTGTTCTTGACTGCATTAGCAGCTGAATGTAAATTTCTGGTTCAGCTCCACTTGCTAAACCCTTTTTGTCAGCAATAGGTGATTTTTGTAACATAGATAAAGCTTTGGAATCCATTCATAAATGTGTGACATGGTCACTTCATATCACAACAGGATCTTGATTGGATTATAGCTTGGCCTGGCCTGGCCTGGCCTTCCACACGTAGAGGCTCAAACTGTTATCCTTTTACTAAGGCATTGTCTACATTAGAGTTCTGTCGACATACGTTATGCGGACGTATGGCCACCGCTGTAATTACATCGCTTTTGTGTATCCTCACTATGCTCCTTGTATCATTGGAGTGCATTCACACTACCAGCTCTTCCTTCGACACAGTAGCTATCCCACTGTGCAACTGCATGCAGAGTGCTTTGGGAAGGGTTATGATGCCTCATGGGATTCAGAAAACTACATCATGTCACTCTGTGCATGTCCCATCATTCCATAGGCATCCTATTAGATTGACAGCTGCTTTTCAGCTGCCCTGTAAGCCAAACTGACATTGCTGAACACAAACACAAGAAGCCTACAGAAGTGTCTGCCTGGCGTGGGGGCGCAGGGGAGAGTGTGTGACAGGGAGGGTGTTTGTCTCTCACAAAGAGGCATCTTTTTTTAAAAATACTTTTATTAAAATAACCACTGACCAATCCTGGACAGGATATGGGGATTTGGGAATCTTTGTTTATATTTAGTGGAATTGTGCAAAAGCTCAAAACTGAAGCAGGATTATAAATCAAGGCAACAGTTAAATATAGTTTTAGGACCAGTAGTGATTCTTTTTAGATGTCCCAATTTAAATGTGACTTTCAAAACATAAGTCTTAAATAATAAATGTATTAGTAGAAGCATAGCTCTTATTAGCTGGAAGTAGGAAAAAGAATACACTAGTACTTCAGATACAGCATTAATGGAGTACTTAACATGTCAAATTAAATTCAACATGGAAAACAAACCAACATTATTGAAATATCTGGTTTACTTTGTATCTCCCTTTCAAAGGTGGTAAAATACCAACTGTATAATTGGGGGGAAAAAAACACATTTTTTTAATGTCTGTATTAAAAAAGGGTGGTTATCACAACCTCCAATGCGAAGGACTGTTGATAGTAGCAAAGGACAAGGAAGACATGCAATATTCCCTCTTTGGAAAAAGGACTAAAGACTGTATGTAAGGACCAGAATAAAAATATGGAACAGCAAGGAAGGGTAAATTAGCTAAGATTGACTTTATAATGTTTAGTAATTAAAAAAAATTACACTTGGAGAAATACTGTATGAAGATTTCTGTTTAATTTTAACCTTTCTCATTTTGTAAGAAATATTGAAAAATAAGATTTAGGGAAATAAAGAAGCTGTTTATCTAGAAATATCAACAGGACTTGAGGATAAATTCTGCTATTTTTCAGGTTCATTTATGATCATCCTTAATAATAATACACTTGTAGAGCACCTTTTGGGAAAATGACATTTAACAAACTAGTTTAAATCAATTAATGTACATTGATGAAACCAAGATTAGATCATGCAAAATATTTCAGTTAGAGGAACAGTCAGTTAAGCATTCCTGAATACTTCAAATAATTAACTTAAAATAATACTTAATCTTAATTTTTTTTCATCTTCTACAATGAAATATCACATGTACTTGATTTGTTTATAATTTGCTGATCTATTTTACTTGTCAGGAACACAGTACTGCAGTTCTTGAGTCGCAAACGTTGTAGGAAATGTTTATCCATTTGGGAAAAAATTCCATTTTCACTGGCACTTGCATTTCTGTTTTTTTGTTTTGTTTTTTAATGTCACCTTGATTAGGCTGTGTTATGTCCCCCTGGTGCAATCTGGACTGGTGTATTGCTGTGTCACCCCAATCACCCACACCTGAAGTCCTCCTTACTCTGCTGTGCTGCGAAAACTCCACTGCTGGTCTGTTCACACACAACCTCCTGCATGTAAGCCGCTCCCAACTAGGTGAGCGAGTGCTTCTGGCCAGCTGCTCTTTGGATTATACAACAGAATGACCCCAGCAAATACCCCCAGTCCCAGATGCGACCCTAGGAACCACCGTCTTACAATGTTCAGTTATGCCCACTGAACAGTGTAAGCTCATATAAATTAATCGATTTAACAACTAAATGTATATGCACCAGCCTTTTTACTCCAAGTGGAGTCTCCAACACATTTCAAACCAAACACACTGCTTTAGGTAAAATGAACAAATTTATTAACTACAGAAGGATTTTAAGGAATTATAAATCAAAGCATAACCAGCCAGATTTGGTCGAGAGAAACAAACACTAAACGCATTCTAAACTAAGCTTAACACTTTCAGCAATCTTACAAACTTAGATGAGTCTCACCACAGGCTGGCTGGTTTCCCTTCAGCCAGGCCCTCCCCTTTGGTCAGCACTTCAGTTGCTTGGTGGTGTTTGTAGATGGAGGTGGAAGAGAGACAGCATGGCAAATGTCTCCCCTTTTTATAATGTTCCTTCTCCCCTCTGGGGCTTTGCCCTCCCCCTCCCTCATGGTCAGATGATGAACAGTGTGCTCATATGGACTCATCCATGTCCTGAGTCAGTGAGCCTTACCACCTCATGGTTCCAAGCAAAGAGAGTTGACTCACTGGAGAGTCCAATTGATCTTTTGTTGATGCCCAGGCCACTCCTTTGTTCCTGGAAGACTGAGCTGGGTTTGTCCTTTACATGCCTTGATGAGGTGGGAATTGCCCCTCTGCTCCTGGAGAGTTTTGCTTGGCTATATTTAAAGCCATGAGACACATCTTTGGGAACATTACATAGTGAAGCTGCATAACCATACACATGAAATTGCAACAAACATATTACTATAACAATAACGATCAGTACCTCATAAGCATATCAGACATCTTATATGACATACTTTGCAATAAACAATACACATTTGTATTGTAAGGGTGAACATAGAAGTTCAAGGTGTCACAGGCTGAATTTGGCTTGATCCTTAGTTACCTCATTCTTCCTTGTAAATATATTTTGATCATTTACAATATTTTCATGTTTCTCATAGGAACTGAGTGATCTGCAACGTGACCCACCTGCCCATTGTTCTGCAGGACCTGTTGGAGATGACTGTAAGCTCTTAATTTATTCAAAGGTCTTGGCATCTTTGTCAGTTGTGGGAGGGGAAAAAAATTAAGTCTAAAAACTTAATGTGTTCTGTTTTTCAGTGTTCCATTGGCAAGCAACTATTATGGGACCTGTAAGTATGTAATTCATATAATTGAAGTAATCCCCAAACCCCTTAGAAAGTAGGCCTGAGATATTGACTTTTCTGAATGAGGAAAGGATTCATATTCACACCAGCATTTGAGCACCTATAAGCACTGTAGTACTGGATTAAACTGGATATTTTTCAGGTTAAATGTTTTTGAGAACTTTTTGCTATTCTAGTAATTTAGTATTTAGAGTATTCGACATACTCTACCTAGTTCGTTCTTTACACTTAATTTTCGCTTTCAATAAAATTTGAAAAATTCTTTCTTGTGCTCTTGAGACTGAAAACAATTTTACTGGTAACAGCGTTCAGTCTACATTCAGCCCTTGGTTTACTATTCTGTTTCATAAAGAAAAAGCCTGTTTTTTTTCAGGGATGATCAATTACATACTGTTGTAGCTTCATCAGTCCAAATGAAAAACTGTTAGAGTAATTCTAAATAGAAATGTCATGTCACAGAGTGAGTTTGGGCCTTTAACAGGTCAAAGTTTTGTCTCACTCCTGTGACATGGAATTTTTGGACTTGTAGTCATGCAGTCATGGAAACCATAGGCTGCTGGATATAAAAAATGTGCTTTTCACAATCTGAAGAAGGTCTGGGAGATGGTAGGATTTGCTATAGGACTCTCTGCCTAGGTCTGGAGGAGATTACAGAAGGCCAAAAGTGTTAATTTTATCAAAGGAAGAGTTCTTAGAAACAGACAGAAGCCTGTAAAGGAAGCTTGAAGAGGATCTGAGCAAAAGACTATTTGAGAGAAGTAAATAAAGAGTGAATCTTTGAGGGAAGAGATGTTTACCCAGACTCTGATAAAGGGATCATAGCCCAGGTAGCTTTCCTTTTGGACTTTTTGTTACCACAGGAAGAGGAATTTTTGGTTCTGCTGGAGGGCTAAGCCATGCAGCCAACAGGGGAAACTGAGGCCCTAGCCAAATCTGATGACAGGAAGTTGAGCAGCAGTACCACATGGCAAAAAGGAGGAAAATGGGGTTGACTGCTCTGGGACAACTTGTTTCATCATTTTTAAACACAACTCCTGTCTATCAGGAAAAGGATTAGATCTTTAAGTTAATCTGCCAATGGAACATTAGAACCTGTTGTCTGACTATCACTCAGAAATTTTATGGCCAGTGACCCATGAGCTCTGTGACTGATTGACTTGGGCCTGCTTTATCAATAGTGGATTCATATTCACACCAGCTGATGTTACTCTTCTGCTTTAATGACGTGCTTCCTTTCTTCTAACCCCTTTGCACTCTACTGAAAGATGAATGGCAAAAGAGTAAAGGACATAAGAGTTAAGAGATTTGTTCTGTTAATGCCCCCATTAACAATGCTGTGAGGCTTGTTCAGCACAAAAAATAGAGGGAGTGAAGAAATTCTTTCTTCTAAAAGATAGAATTTGTCACAATATTGAATGACTCTTGTGATTTGAGTAAAACACAAACACATGATTCCTAATCCCCCACACCCACTCTTTGCAGTTCACCTTCTTTTCTCTCCATGTATTGAACTTCTACAAGAATGAAAGTAAACTTCCCTAATGGAGAATGGGAACACATCCCTTTTCAGTCTATCTTCCATCAGTATCTGGCAGTAGGGAAGGCCATGATATCAGCATGATGCACTTGATACCGGGAGACATATGAAAAATGACATGCATTCAAAATGCTCCCATTTCCTGCTGGGCTCTAGAGAGCACAGGACTAAAATTCACCTTCAGAATTAATTTCTCATGTCCAGAGGCAGGATGACCTATATAGGGTAAATATTTCACATCCATTATGTTTCAAATGACTTAAATCTAGAGGGGTAAAGTAGGTCTTTAGATATCAACTTTCAGCCAGTAGCAAACTCTTACAGATACAGTTAAAACAACAACAAAAAGCCTTAGAGTTCATAATTGAATATGAAGTATTCATGTGGCTATCTCTGACACCCTTTCCTAATAAGTAAAAATGGTACTTATCGTGATTTTAAAATGGATTTTCCCTCTCCATCCAAACAATGAAAAGCAGGCCACCTTTGATCTGGAATCTGCAAAGCCAGTGTACTTGCACTGCTTTATGGCAGATATGAGATTCCTAGCAATTACATTAAAGATTCCAAAGAAATCTGAAACAATTATTTTTTTTCTTTCTTTAATCAGGGATTTTTTCTTTCTTTAATCACAGGGATGCTTCAGCATTAGGCCCTCAACCACCTAATCTTGTGGGTTTTTTTCTTTCGTAATTATGAAAATGAAGGGTTTTTTCAACAGAACTGCAACAGAAATATATTTCTCTCTCTTAACTGTGCAACCTGGACTTAAACCTGTGCACATGTTCTCTAACAAAATGCATGTTCACAGATTTGTACAGGTCACAAAGATGTTGTGTGTTTTAAATACTCCCTGATGTCATCATGATCAGCTGAATAATGCTGGAATATCCTACTCTTTGCATCTGCAAAGAGAAACCACTTCTTAAGGTAAGTATATTTGTGGCTTAAAGCTGGAGGAAGGCCCTGAATGTAGCAGAGCAGTTGTGGTTCTGTTGTACTGAGGGCATAATAAGGAGGCCCTGCTCAGAGGTTCTGTGCTGCCATGGAGCTGAGCTCCAGGAGCACCTCGCTGCCCAAACCTGCAGGAGGAGCTGGCTTGGATCTGGTGGATCAGCAAGTAAGTAGATCCGCCAGTCAAACATTCTCTCTTCTCTCCCAAAAAGCGATGCTCAGTAGGGTGTGGGTTTTTGCAGTAGTGATCAGGAATGGCTTTGCTGTTGCTCTACAGCTTTGGGGGAGGATTCCATCCTTCATTGTCAGCCACATACCTTCCCAGCACACAGCCCACATGTTTGGGCTGTGTGCTGGGGGATAGATTTTGGTCCAAGGTTACCATGGTTTTGGGAAGATTCTTTACATTCTGAAAGGATCCTAAAAAACCCCAGTAGCATAAATCATGTTTTTTGTCTTTTACAGCCTGATAGTGCATATCAAGGGGGAGTGTTTTTTCTCACAGTACATTTTCCAACAGACTATCCTTTCAAGCCACCAAAGGTAAATATTTAGTTAATTTTTGGATATTATGAAAGTCCTAGGTTAGGGCTTTGTTTCTGTGTCTTTCCTGTTTAAAATGCAATTTTTGGAGTTAAAAGCAGAAAAGTCAGCATAAAATACCCATTCATATTGAATTACTATAGCTGATCAAATGTTAAAACTGGGTTATAGCGTCATATTTGTACAATAGGCTATTAGTGATTTGCTAAAGTCCACATTATGCTACTTCTGGGGATGGCAACTCTAGAAAGAAATTATTGGGTATTAAAGGGGGGGGGGGGGGGGGGCAACACTTATGGTGCCAGTTGTAATAAACAGAACTTGAAGCTAACCTCTTTGTCTGTTAATCACAGATTGCTTTCACAACAAAAATATACCATCCAAACATAAACAGTAATGGGAGTATTTGCCTTGATATCCTGAGGTCACAGTGGTCACCAGCTTTGACTGTATCGAAAGGTAACTCTGTAGATGTGCTAATGATTTTATGCGTCTATAATAGCAATGATGATGAACATTTTAATAATGCTCTTGCATTTTTAGAACAGCCTTACTATGCATTCCTACACTGACAGTCGCTGAAAAACAGCAGTGGCAGAGGGTGGGAGTGAGAACTCCTCTTATTTAAAAAAATAAAATAAAAAAAAAAAAAAATCTTGCACAGTATTTAAATGGGGAAATACCACAAGATTCCTGACTTTGCTTTCAGATCATACAACCTTTTTTACACTTCGGCAGTCACGTTAGATAGTGAGTCATATGTATGACTAGCAACCGTTATTCAATTTGTGCCACTTAAGTGTGGGATGCTACGAATGGAAAAATAAGTTGGATATAGGCATTGTATTTAGTATTTTAACATTAAAGAGATGTCATGGTGGTTGGCCGTCTGAGTGATCAGGCACCCAGCCTTCCTATGACTGGCTCAGCTGAGGTGAATAAGCTAACTCAGATCCACCTGTGAATAGTTAATTGGACAAGTAGTTGGGTGCTATTTAATAGTTAAGGAACACCTTAGCTTTATAAAAAGTTACAAGGCAGGAGCCCATAATACAGAGAGGAAGCTCTTGAGGAGATTGTTCCTGAGAGGGGCTGGGTAGGAGCTATTCTCAGTAATATCTCCTTGCAGAGCAGAGGCTCCTGAGGAGAGGAACCACCCTCAGAACATACAGAGGGAAAAAGTGCCAGAGAGAGACCGCAAAGCTCCCCAGGCACTGAGGCCTGTGAGTTATCCTGAGTCAGCAAGGGAGAGACTGCAGATATCCAGACAGGGGAGAAGCCTGGGAACTTGTGGCAGAAGGAGAAGGCTTGTTTGCATACCATATGTGGCAGTTGATTAAATAAACCAGACTTCTGAAGGGGCATTGTTCACTGAATACAAGCCTCATAGAATTTATTGAAAGCCCATTAGGAGAAACTGAGGCATAGTCATAACCATGGTTCCACACCAGGCTGCCAGGAAGTGCTCCAAGGTTGAGTACCTGCTATATCACAGGAGGTTCTGTAGTGTGTATATAACTTTCACTATATGGGCATATAGAAGGGAGAGTAAACCTCATGTTGTCTGACTTACCATAAAGCCACAAAAGCAAGGAAATTCAAACTTAAATGGAAAATCGTATTCTTCACTCATCCTGTCCTTTACTTAGGCCTTGGTATTGAGGCAGACATGGAATATCAGGTCGTTCACTACTTTGGAGATCCTTGTTACATGTAAGAATAATGAGATGGATTTAGGGTGATGTTTGGGATTGGTTGTGAACCACCTTCTTGTGGGGGTAAATTTAGCCTTTAATTATGCTTTTGTGAGAAGGGAAACTGTTCTAATTATACCACGTTCATGTGTGAGACTGCACAGTCTATTTTCCCTCAAATTTTCAGCAAATAAAACTGCTCAATTATCTAAGCAGTCTAGTGTAGCATTTAAATTTTCTCATGTTTTGAAGCATGTTGGCTCTTGGAACAGTAGCACTGATGTTAGTGGTTTTTGCCTGGCACAGCTCTTCATATCATTGGTGTTGGGAGTTCCACTTAAGGTGTAGTTTTCTTCAACTGCAGGTAGCAGAACTGCTTTTCATTTCTCATGCATACTACTCATAACACTTACCCACCCCTTTCCCTGACACTCTGTATAGTAATCTAAAATACAATCCAACTATTAATGATGGAACTTCTCTAAAAATTAAACGGTTAAACAATGTAACATTTCCTTAAGTGCTTAACAAGGCCCTAAACTGTTTCCTTTTAGAATAATGTCATTACATTTCTAGTTTGAACAAGATAAAATTGTTAGTCTTCATCTGATCTAAATTGTTCCCTTCAGGTGCAGCTATTATAGCTTCTTGTATAATGCAGCTGCTGCCCACGCACACCAATTCTATGCAAGACAGAATCAATAGCTACATTAAAAAAAAATCTAAATTTAATTTGATTGCTGGGTTAGATGCATAAGGAACATCTTGTGTATAATTGATATCCAACTTTCTATGTAAATTGGCCACTTGTCCTGTCACTGAGCAACAGTTGTCTTGTTCCCTGTTAATGTCAGAGGACATACACAAAGAAAGAAGTGGTGTCATTTGCATCTTATCACTGTCTCAGAATTAAAGGCTATATTCCATGTTTTTCATAAATGCTCTTTTATTAGTGAGGAGTGGTCTGTCCCCTGGTTCACTCTAGGTTGAAGGCTTTTCAAGTCTGTCTTAACTTAGTTCATGTGTGTACACATTACATATCTCAAACTGGTACTTCACCTCCGTTGTTGATGTTTATTTTTTCACTTGTAAAAATGTTCTTGCTGAACTGGATTAAAGGACTTTGCTGTGACCATATGGCTAACAGAATAGTCTCTGATCAATGTGACCAATCAAGCAATTATAAATTGTCCAATATTAGTGGCTTATGTTGATATTAATAAGTGCCAAAAACTTCAGCACAGCCCAAAATGTCATTAGTATTAAATTGAATTCAAAGTTTTTAATGCGGGGGGGGGGGGGCACAAAATAAAATGATTACCAGCAAATTGTGCAATAACTGTGGGAACAGTAGGTGAGTTAGGAGTACGCTTGCTTGTGGAGTTCCACAGATCATTAAATATAATCTAATCCCCCTTTGCAGGATGTCTGTTTTTTTGTTGGTTTTCTCTCCCCCCAGCTGTACCACTGACCCTGAAGATAAAAATAAGAGTTACATTGTCTGAAGAAGATTGGAAAGCAATATGGCAAAAAATCAGAAGTGTGTCAGCTCATCTCCTGTTTTTCCAGAATGAAAACTTAAATAGATTTTGGTAGACACAAGATTGTCTCCATAAAGCAAATTTAACTAATCCTAGTACTTGCTGGCGATGCCATCAGCTAACCTGTCCAACATAGCATTTTCTTGCCATGAATTACTGAAATATTGGCATAGTATATGCAAAGGTGTTTACACAGTTCTGAATAAAAATAATATATGCCCCTCTCCCAAAATCTGTATGCCAGAATTTGTGGTTGAATTATATCTGCCTGTGAGAATGCCAAGGAATGAGTACTGACATCTATTGGTGGCAAAATGTATAGTATTCAGAATTCAAAATCTTATCTAGTGTGTTCAAATTGGATGAAAATTTTCATATGCTATCTAAATGGAGAAAATAAATTTGTTAGTATATTTTTCCTATTTTGTTGGTAAAATCTGGTGTTGCATGATAGTGTGACAGAAAATAAAATAGATGCATTTGTAATTAGTACATGCTGATCCCGTGACCTTGCATTAAACCCTCTGTCAGAAGGCTCTTTCAATGAGAAACTAACTGTATTGGCTGTAAAGCAAAATGGCTTGCAGTTTGATCAAATGTTCATATGATATGTGGTTTTCTTTAACATGCGTAAGTCAAAATTGTCAGTTGTTTCACTTCTGAGGCCCGAGTCCAGCAATGAATTCCTCACAAGAACATGAGTTGCATGGTGTGGTATTTATTGTGCATCAGGATCTTGTAGTGTAAACTGTCTGGGTCGGGGACCATATCCTCATGTATGTCTGTACAGCATCTGGCAAAATGGGCCATAATCCTGGGCAGACCTGTAGTATAAAGATTTAATACTAGTGATGTGCATTTGTTTCCCAAAATTCATCACTATATACCTTAAGGCATTATAGAAAATAAGACAAAGAAGTAAACTCCTCCTTAATCTAGTTTCTTTTTTCAGTTTTATTGTCCATATGCTCCTTACTTTGTGATCCTAATCCAGATGACCCTTTAGTACCAGATATTGCACAAATCTACAAGTCAGACAAGGAAAAGTAAGTAACTTTTTTATTCTTACAGGCTTCCTTTTAATCTGCTATGCATCAAACATTCCCCTCATATTCTTCAAAGACATTCTCTTCATATATACTCACAAAACTCAGGTATACCAAAGATATACATATCTAAGTCTTTTAAACAATAGAAATCTAAGAATAAGAACCCATGTAAGTAATACTTTTATAACTTGCACTAAACTACTTTAGTAAACTGTAGGGTTACACAAATTAACATTTATATTTTCTAATATTTTGGTGCATACATCTGTAGATACAACCTTGACACTTCCCTCTTGTGTGTTTACATCACTTTTAAATAAGATGAGGACAAATAACAGAATATATTTGAGATGGTATGTGATGCTTAATCTCATTAAATTTATTAAACTTATGCCTCTGCTAAAAGGTTAAAGGATATTGAACATGGATATTTCAATTTTGCTATTTGATTTCCCAAGTACAACTTCTGTCTAAAATGTAGAAAATTTTGAAGATTTTCCATAGGCATGCTCATCTTACAAACAGCAACATCGTACAGCAAAAATGGACCTTTCTTCACCTTGACCTCAATTTAGAACTGGTGGGAGAGCTTCTTGTATCAGGATGACAACATAGGCAATTAGCGGCTGCAGTAGTGCATACTTCTGGTGCAGAAGAGATTTGAATGGAAAGGATTTAATCTCTAAAAATACCATATGACTGGATTCCTACTTTCTTTGGTCTTGGTCTTGCTCTGGAAGCACACCTGGAACTCCCAAAGCTGAGTTTTGGTGTTTTCAGACCGCATCCTATTTAACATCACTGCTGTGGGGTGGCTTGAAGCACTGTGATCCAAGTACATTGCATTGCTGTAGCCCTGGAACATCTGGTACCAGTGTTGTGTGGGGTCAGTTGAGTCTCAAATGCTTTGGCACATAGTGGAAGCTTCTCTCCAGAACAGTGCTGTACAGAGTGAATTCTCTGAGCATTTCAGACCCTAGAGCAGTGGTCCTCAACCTATTTACCATTGCGGGCTGCATCCAATGCTACCTTTATGGCCCTGAGGATGTCATATGGGCTGCAGTTGTATGCTGATTGGACTTCAGGTTGAGAACCACTGGCCTAGAGGTTGATGTCTCTGGATACCTCAGGAATTGCCTTGGCACACTATAGGGCCAGTTCTCATGGGAGTGGCTGCTTTGGGTCCTCAGCATATTGCAGACCAGACTCTGGAATTTGCACAAGGTTCATTGGAGGAAATTTGGCATGCCAGTGTCTTTGCATCTCTGGAGCTTCCCCCAGTGTATCAGACACTTGCACTGTGAGAATGGCTTGAGGAGCCACTATCTCTGTTCTTGGCAGAGCCATTACTCACTCTGCATTCCAAGTGGTGGCAGCTCTAAGGGGAGAGCTCATAGAGCTTGTACTTTTGAAACAATCTCATCAGCAAGTAAAGCTGCCTGTTTTCAATGGGATAGGAACTCCTGTATATGCTTTCTTCTTCTAACTCCTGTTTCTAATTATGTTTAGAGGAAATACGGATCCATTGGTCTTATAACCACAATCTGAGTGTTCAGCAGTCATTCCACATTGATTAGTCTCATGAACAATTGACTGATAACAGAATAACTTGGAAGTACACCAGTCAGTCTCTTTCACACCAGGGTGCTGAAACTAGGTGGGAGATAGAGCTTTCTTCCTAGAAGTCCTGTGGGACATACCATTTCTTGGTCTGGATAATCCAAGAGAAATCCAGGATGTGGTCCATTTGCTAAAACAGACATACTGAAATTCAGTTGCAGCATGTGCCCTAAACTGTTTTCTGCAATTGTATTATAGTACTGTGGCATCTGAGCCACATAAGAGCACCTTAGTGGGCCTGAAACAACAGTGAAAACACAAAATGTAATATCAATGGAGAAGCAGCAAACTCAGTGTCTCGCTTAGACTTCTAAATTCCACAAATTCAGATGGTTTGCTTCCTGGGTCAAGTATTCAGTAGACTCCATTAAGTTGTTAGTGGATGCATTTGAATGCATGTTGGCTACCTGAGATTCTGGCTGAAATTCTAGCCCAATTCCAGTCATTGGGAGCTTTGCTATTGACTCCAATAGGGCCAGTATTTCACTCTTGGTATTTATACTAATTGTTGGTAGCCTAAGTGACTGTTCTTTATTACCTTAATCAGCTACACTCATTGTTCCAGGATCTCTAGAGTCCTTATGGAATATCTGGAAGAGATCACACACTGCTTGTAACATGGTGTGTGCTGGCTGCAATACTTTAACAAAATACCCATTAATACCAGCACTAAGAGGAAAGGTACTTACCCAGGTATATATTTGACAGTGACAGTCTGTCATCTATTATTTTTTATAATCTTAAAAAATAAGATTAGTTTTTTAAATGGTACACCTACAGATGGTCTGTAGTTCTTCCTCACTGGGCACAACTCTCTGAAGGTAACATGATTGTTTTCAATTTGAAAACTGTGCTCTATTCATCAAGTTGTGTTGGGGTCTGTGCCTACATTAGAGGGAGGTCATGTTCTTGTTAAAAGATATTCCTCTGCTGAAAGTCTTTCTTGTCCATGGAGCAGATATTTTTGCAGACTTCCAAGATAGTTTTTCTTGCCAGTTACAATGTTTGGTATAATCAAATTGTCTGATCTGTTTTGCAAGCACTTGCCCCAGTATTTGAACTTGTTTGTATATCTGCTTTGCAGTGCAAACCCTATCATTTTCCAGATGAGGAAATATGGCTCAGCCTTTACCTGTTCATTTACTCGGTATTTCTTCCTACTCTCCTACCTCCTGTTGTTGATGGGGGAGAGAGGGAGGAGGTTGGAAAGTCTCCAAATTTCTTAATAGGGTGTGGGAATTGCCCCCCACAGTTTCTTGGAGAATCTCTTGGTTTCTGGACACTCCTACTTCAAAGTGTTGAGTCTCCAACACGAAGAATCCAATCAGTAGGGGATGGTTAGAGAGGGGAACATTTGCCTGTAATTCTGCTTTGAAGATATCCTTTGGTTGGCTTCCTATTAACCTGCTTATATCTCCCCTCAGATTTGGGAGGTGAAAGTTTTATGACTGACTAAACTCTGGTTATTCTATACATTGACTTCTACCAACATTAGCTTAGAATCTAAGGAGTTATGTTCCATTAGTATGTGTTTTGCATATAGTGCACAAGTTACATAAATTGGCATCTTAAAGAGAGGCAATTAGATTTGCAAAAGTTGTTGCTTCAACCTTTTTCTGAAGAAGAAACTGACGGGTGTGGGCACAAGAGGCTGCTGAGCATATGGTAAGGGGTTTAATGTACAACAGGCTGATACCAAGGGGTGAAGAGAGTTGGCTGTCCCAAAACTCCTAGATTTGGGAGTTCTGGCCAATTTCATGAAGGAAGGAAAAGCCCAAGGGTAGAAATCCAGTCAAATGATACTTTCAGAGAAGCATGATTACTTCTCTTTTGAGTGTCAAAGCTCAGATGCAGACTATAACAGTTGTGGCACTACTTGACAGAACTGTAGGGAGAATTACAAAAAAAAAAAAAACCTTTCTAGGTTTTGACCTAGTTCAGTAAAAGGCCTTTTATACCTAAATTATTTAAATTTTGGAAATAACTTTGTAATAATGACATTAGCAATTTGACTATGTTCATTTTAATGGTATGAAGTTAGCTTTAATACAATTCTTACACTGCTTCTGGGAAAAGTCTTTTAAAAACTTGTTTAACTTACTGCAAAATGAAGTTCTACAGCCAAAATAGAATTGACATTGAGAAACGGATGGTGGAGTAAAATACTCTTTGTGCTTCAGTATGTGGTGTACATTGTTTTAATGACCTACTACTTGCCTGTATTAATTAAGTAATGTGTTTAGTCATAACTATGCTGTGTAGCTGTGTTAGTTATTGATTTGGCACTGTTTATTGCACAAACAATGGATTTATTAGCAAAAGAATGTTTTATATGCACAAACTTAGATTGCGTACATTTTAATGCAATCATAAAAGACTGTGCCATGGTTAATTTTATGTTAGGTAGCTCCAGAAACCGAGCATATGTATTTTTGTTATGAATTATGTATTTTGTTTCTTGAGGAAACAAAGTTAGTATGTAAAATACTTCTTTTTGATTTCACAAGATTATAATCAATCCTAAAAGATGGAGAGCTAGTAATACATCATTTGAGTACTTACCTAAATGTTGCAGATCATAAACCTGTCTATCTTCATTGAAATACCTTCTTTCTACACATACAGATACAACAGACATGCAAGAGAATGGACTCAGAAATATGCAATGTAAACTTGTGAAGACTTTTTCATATATACCACAGAGTACTGTAAATTCTAGGTTTTTTCAAAATTAGAAGTAAATGGAGCACAGTTTACTGTTTCAGTGTACCATGAAGCCCTTTTTAATTTTTACTCATGTAAGTGTGTTTCTGGAGCAAGAAAAAACAAACTTCCAAAAAATAATCTTACAACTGTGATGAGAGTATTTATCCTTTTTTGTATGCTTTGCAAAAGACATTTATTATGGTTTTTAAGACTCTTGGACTTCTGCATCTTCAGCCTACAAGATCCCTAATGCAGTTGTAAAGCAACCAAATTATTTTTTGCTGAAAAACTAGATGTTTTACATGAGAAATACTGTATATGTGTCTTTAAATATGTTCTCAATTTCATAAGTCTGTGTTCAAAATTTCGTTCTTTGTTAGTTGTTGCATAATTTGTATTTTTTTACTGTATAGACTAAATATATTTTATTTACCATGCAAATCAACTCATTTTTAGACTTTTTTTCCTTGAGCACAGTATTGACGATACAACTGCTAATAATGAAATCAATGAGGTGTCACTCCCCATGGGCTGTTATACAGACTGCTGGCAGATTTCTTAAAACCTAAAATGATCTTTGCACTGTAATTCTTAGTATGCTGATTATGGAGAAACACTTTTTTTGATTCTGTTGCATACTTGACTTAATTTTATTGCAATGTGAACTAATTGCACTGCTACGTAGAAAGATATGTAACTGTTTTGTTTGTTGCTATTCACGAATGATTTTTCCCCCCAATATTGGCAACATAATATTCTCACAGACCTTTTACAAATCTTACTGTAGCTTTTTTCCATATAAATAAAATGCATTTTCTACTACTTGTCTTGGCTATTATTTAAATCTTGCATATCCTTGCAAGTGCTTGCTCTAAAATTAAAAGATCAAAATATTAAGTTATGCATGTGAATTATAGACAAAGGGGAAAATAAAGCTATGCATCTGATATTACTTCTACCTGTGTCGCAATGAATTTTATGTTTGCTGCAGCCCAATTTATTTAACATGTAGACCCATTTCTTATATTGTGTGGGATTCAACTTTGCTGAAATCCTACACTAAATACACACAAGTAATTCTCTTAACAAGAAAAAATCACAGATGTTTGGTCATCAGACACTTCTCATAAATTGATATAACTGAATACTTTCAATATCAGAATGTCATGGTAAAGAATCTTCCCTGATTTATGTCTAACAATATTTTGGTCTAATATTTTTCACATTTGAAGCTAACTTTTCTGTTAACTGTGTCATCTTAGTCTACTTCACAATGCATGTAGAAATCCCATAGTATTGGAAAAATAGATTTTGTTTTTAAATTAAACAAAAGCATTTTAATCTCAAACCATATTTTTCCCCCTTAGGATGCTAAATCACTGTCAAAAATGCATGTTTAGCTTATTGTTTTGAATTTTCTGCATTAAGCAAAACTGGTTTGAATGGGAAATTTGCCACCACAGGAACCAAAATCTTTGAGTGCAAGCTAACTCCAGTGCTTTCTCTTACACCAAGGAAAAATGCCATTCACTGTAGCAAACATCTAACTGGAATGTGTAGAAGAACAGCATGCATGCTAGAAGCTCTTTTTCTACCACTGGAATTTTTTTATTCATGAAAAACTGTTCAAATCTCCTTGACTCACCATTGTCCAGAATATGAAACAGCAGCACAAAATGGGCACTTGTGAAATGTCATTTCTTCTAACGCATACAATTGACTTTTGAGAGGAACACTTAGTGGAGAAGCACTGAAGTTTTTTCATTACACTGTTTCAAAGAATGTCCCTTTTGTAGACTGCAGAACATACCATCTTTGAAGTGGTCAATAAAAAATAACTTTTATAGTAAAAATAAATGAGCAATTCCAATCTATTTGAAATGGGATATTAGTGCTAGGGATGCTAAACTATATTCACCATTAATTTGTTTTGTATAATATCACTAGGTGGTGGCAAAAGCTTCTGAGTAACAGAATCTTTCCCAGAGTTTTTTTCATTTGTTTCTTACATTTTTGTTAGTAATATGCTTGTTCCAGAACAAATGTTTTAAATAGTCCTTAATGTCTTATGCTGAACTGTTTGAAGCTTGACTTGCATGTCAGTTAAAGGTAATGAATTATTCTTTCTTTTACTTTACTAAAACATCAAGGCTAGTTTGAAAATGTTTATTTAAATTGGTAATATTTGAGTATACACTGTACGAAAAGGAATTGCTTCCCATCATAATGCAAGATCTTAGGGATGAGCAATAGAAATCAAATTAACTGACAAGGATGAACAGACTGCAGCACTACATTTTACTCTATAGGATTCTTTGAAGATAAGTGTCTTGAAGACACTCTTCGTAGAAGTTTTCTCAGTGGTATTTTTAGCTGAAGTTCAGTCCGAGTCAGCTATCACCGTTTTAAGTATTCTAGATTGTCTGTCTAAGAAATATCATACCTACTAAACTAAGTCTGATACTATGATTCTTCTTTGCGTGCTTGCTCATGTCCATTCCTATAGAAGGTGTGTGTGCGTGCCACATGCACCAGTGATGGACAACTTTTTTCCCCTCAGTAGTACCCGTAGGAGTTGACTCTAGCGCCCCCTGCAGCGGCACACATATGCGCTTGCATATAGGCGCCATCGGTTCCCCCTTCCTCTCAGTCCCTTCTTGCGGCCACTGATGGTGCTGGAATGTCTCTTGCCTTTGTAAGTTCCCTTGCCACACCTAGTGTGTTTTTCATTGTTCTAGTTATTAAATAGTTAATTGGTTCCAGTTGTTAGAAGCCCAGGGTTGGAGCATGCCCTGTTCCCCAGGATTTAAACCCTGCGCTTTGTGTTAGAAGCCAGTGCTGAGGAGTGACCCGCATCAAAGTTGCTTAAAGTGTCTGGGAGAAGCGCACGTCAGTGACAAGTGCAAAATCTGTAAAAGTTTTCACCCTCGGACTAAGAAAGAATGAGATATCCGTCTTAAGGTCATCCTGATGGACTCAGCAGTTAGACCGGTGTCGGAGCCCGGTAGATCTGACTCAGTACCAAGCATGATGGCCTCTGTATGCAGTGCTGCACTGGCACCCTCTGCCTCCTCTCTGCACTGATCGCCATCTCTGGTACCGAAGAAGAGACAGAAGAAGACTCGCATGGAGCAGGGACAAATCCCCTGCAGAAAAAGCAAAAGGGGACCAGGCGAGACCTGGGTCAGGCTGCCAATCCTCCCCACCTCAGAGGGATCTTGACCTTGGCACCGGGCCCTCCACTGGTTCCGGGTAGCAGTAGAGGCCCTCACCGCCTGGTGGTGCCATCAACCCCGGAGGCTTACCAGGCTATGAAAGACCACCTGGCATTGCCCATGCCACCGGCATGGAGGGATACTAGGCCACTCCAAGATTCTGCACCAGCACCAACAGGCAACATATCAAGGGACAGATCTGCCTGATGGTCCCCTTCTTCGAGGCATTGTTCACCGGTGCGCAGGCAGTCCCTGAAGTCAAGACCATGCTCTCGGGGTCAGGACAGCGTTAGACCAGGCTCCCGCTGTCGGTCTCCTGAGGGCTGGCACAGGGTGGAACACCACCATGGACCCCCGGAGTGGTGATGCAGGTTGCCGACCTTGCGGCATGTCTCCCTGGCTCCACGGCCCCGCTTGCTTAGTCCATACAGGAAGCCAAAGAACAAAGAGCAGGACCTGGCACGCCCACCGTTAGGGCTCCTCACAATACTGTCTGGTGCTGGAGCAGCACGCCCCTCATGACACCGTGCGATATTCAGACTCGGCACCATCACGGCCATTGGGTAGCTGCACATCCTTGGACAGCGAGGAGGATACTCATGTCAGGCAGACCGTGGTACCGATGCCCAGCTTCCCTACAGCACTGCCAATGGGAGCGTGGCCACAGTCAGTGGCCTGGACTGTGGCCCTACTGGTGGGGGTTTCCACTCAAGGATTCTGCAGCCCAGTTCTGGGAGAGGAACTTCGGTGCCGCAGTTCTTCATCCCTCAAGGTTCGGTGTTGCATTTGGACTCAGAATCCGACTGAGGGCTCACGCACCTCGACCCTGGGGGAATCTACTCCTCCCAGAGCAGAGGCACCTCCCCCACCTCAGTTACTGGCCTCCTCATTGTTGCTGCCAGATGAGGCAGTTGCGGACCCTTCATCAGCAGTACCATTGGACGATTTCAGGGCTCACCAGGACTTGCTCAAAAGGATGGCCTCCAACCTGGACCTGAAGATAGAGGAGTTGAATGAGCCAGTGGACGAGCTCTTTGGGACACTGGCCTCAGCAACTCCCAGCAGAGTGGCCCTACTATGTAGGGGTGGTTAAGCTAGCTAAAGCATTATGGCAAACCCCGACCTACCTTCCCCCCATGTCAAAAAGTGCAGAGAAAAATTACTATGTTCCGGTAAAGGGGATCGAATACCCCTATACCCACCCATACCCACGCCAGCTTCCCTGGTGGTCACCGCCCCTAACGAGAGGGACAGGCAGGGGAAGGTGAGCTCGACCCCTAAGAACAAAGATGTGAAAAGACTGGACCTCTTTGGTCAAAAAATTTATTCAACGGCTAGCTTACAGCTACGGATAGCAAATCAACAGGTGCTGCTCGGAAGATATTACTTGAATATCTGGCAGTCACTAGACAAATTTGCAGACTCTTTGACTCCCACCTCCAAACAGGAGTTCGAGGCCGTCCTAGAAGAGGGGAGAGCAGTAGCCAGGTCATCCCTGCAGGTGGCTTCTGATGCGGCGGACTTGGCAGCTAGGTCAATGGCGTCAGCTGTGTCGATGAGACAAGCGTCATGGCTGCAGTCCTCGGGTCTCCCATCAGAGGTTCAGCAGTTGATACAGGACTTCCCTTTTGATGGCACAGCCATCTTTGCTGAGCAGATGGACGCCAGACTGCATGGCATGAAGGACTTGAGGGCAACACTAAAATCCCTCGGACTGTATGCTGTCTTCCTCCAGGAAGCACTTCAAGCCCTTGCATCAGCAATAGTCTGGGGAATGCTCCTGCAAGGACTTGTATAAGAGGAAGGGTAAGAGATATAAGAGACACCAGGTCCATTCGTTGTCAGCTGGTCCACAGCTGGGCTCTAGCCACCATAATCAGGGCAGAAGATGGGCCTTTTGAAGGTGTGCCCAAGAGCGACCTACCCATTTTACCTGTGGATCCAACTCCCCTTATTTTTTTCTTTGTTTGGCCCACTTCTTCCTAGCCTGGGCCACCATTACGTCAGACCATTGGGTGCTCAGTATGGTGGTGCTTGGCTATACCTTCCAGTTTGCCTCACTTCCCCCCCTCCTGTGTGTCCTCCCTGTCCCTCTTCAGGAACCCCTCACATGAGCAACTTCTCAAGCAGGAGGTGCGAGCCCTCATGTAGGTGTGGGGGCAGTAGAGGAGGTTCCCCAGGACCTACAGGGTTGAGGATTTTACTCCCGTTATTTCCTGATTCCAAAGGCAAAAGAAGGGCTGAGGCCTATCCTGGACTTAAGATGCCTCAACAAATACCTCAAAAAGTTAAAGTTGCATATGGTTTTCTTAGCCACCATCATTCCCTCTCCGGATCCTGGCGACTGGTACGCTGCTCTCGACTTAAAGGATGCTTACTTTCACATCACAATCTTCCCTAGCCACAGGAGATTCCTACAGTTTACAGTAGGGGACTGCCATTACCAGTTTGCAGTGCTCCCCTTTGGTCTTTTAACCGCACCAAGAGTCTTTACCAAGTGCATGTCAGTAGTGACGGCATACCTCTGAAAGAGAGGTGTGCAAGTGTTCCCGTACTTGGACAATTGGCTCATCAGGGGCAGGTCAAATTCCTGGGTCCAGGCCAGCATCACGATAACCCAGAAGTCTGCCTCCTAATAAATCGACATTAGTACCTGTACAGAGGATAGAGTTCATCAGGGCAATGCTGTACTCGTCCAAAGTCAGAACATTCCTTCCAAGAGGAAAGGTTTGTGGCTGATGGACATTATAACTCGTGTTTCGTTCCACCCCCTCACAACAGCAAGGGTCTGCCTCAGCCTCCTAGGCCACGTGGTGGCTTGCACCTGTGTGGTCCCCTGTGCCAGACTGCACCTCAGACCCCTCCAGATGTGGGTGGAGTTGGGGTGTTCTCCTGTCAGGCACCACCTGGACAGGGTACTTACGGTTCCAGCAGATATACTTACCTCCTTGGTGTGGTGGATGGATCCGTGTTGGGCGCTTTTGGGAATGCCTTTCAAGACGTCCCAGCCATCAGTAATGCTGATTTCCGATGCTTTGGACGGGATGGGGAGCTCAGTTGGGTTCCTTAAGGACCCAGGGCATGTGGACCTTTGAGGAACTACAGCTACATATCAATATCAGAGCGCTCAGGGCAATTCATCTAGCTTGTTCAGTCTTTCTACCACATCTTGCCAACAAGGTGGTGCAGATACTCATGGACAATATAGCCTCCGAGTATTATATCAACAGAGAAGGGGGGGCCCAATCCCCGACCCTGTGCAAAGAGGCTGAAAGTTTCTGGGATATTTGTGTCACTCTCAACATTCACCCAATCGCAATACATCTCCCGGGGGTCAACAACTCTTTGGCGGACCGATTCAACAGGTCCTTGTGCTCTCGCTACGAGTGATCCCTCCATCTGGAGGTAGCAGCCTGCATCTTCCGAAGGTGGGGCTCTCACCAAGTGGATCTCTTTGCCACCAGGGATGACGAGAAGGACCCTTGCTTTTGCTCCTGTCAAGGTCTCAGTGCGGGCTCTGTCACAGATGCCTTTCTCCTCTCCTGGGTGGGGGATCTCTTATACACCTTCCCACCAATACCTCTAATCCACAAAGTTCTCCTGAAGGTGGAGAGAGAGTATGAGTCATCCTCGTAGCTCCAGCATGGCCCTGGTAACATTGGTTTGGGATGCTTCTGGAGTTGGCGGGACCCAGGCGTTGGACCCTACTACTGCAGCCGGATCTCCTGTCTCAGGATCAGGGTCGCCTGCTCCACCTAGTGCTGAGCTCCCTGCATCTGACACCATGGATGCTCCATGGCTGAGTCAGGAGGAGCAGGCCTGCTCAACCCAACTCCAGCGCATACTCCTAGAAAGCAGGAAGCTGTCAACCAGATCAGCTTATAGGGCTAAGTGGAAGTACTTCACCTGCTGGGAGACCGAACATGGTGTGTCCCTGATGGAGGTGTCGATCCCAACAATTTTAGACTATCTGCTTCACCTAAAGCAGGGGCGATTGGCCTTCTCATCTGTTAAGATTCATTAGCGGCCATATCCCTTTTCCACCCCTTAGTGGAAGGTAGAACAGTCTTTTTTCACAAAATGATGGCCAGGTTCCTTAAGGGATTGGAAAGGCTGTTCCTGTCAGTAAGGAAACCTTCTCCCAGTGGGACCTGAACTTGGTCCTTTCTAGGCTCACCGGTCCTCCCTTCGAATCTATGGCCTCGTTATCCCTTACACATTTGTGCTGGAAGATCACTTTCCTGGTGGCTATTACATCCGCCAGACAAGTTTCAGAAATCAGGGCATTGACATCAGAGCCACCCTACACGGTGTTCTATAAGGATAAGATTCAACTACACCTAACCCCAGCCTTTTTCCTTAAGGTAGTTCCACACTTGCACCTCAACCAGGATATATTTCTACCTGTCTTTTGTCCTAAGCCTCACAGCTCTAATGAGCTGCACACTCTTGATATGAGATGGACCCTAGTGTTTTACATCGACAGGACCAAACCCTTTTGTCATTGGACGCAACTCGTTGTTGCTATTGCAGACCAGATGAAGGGACTGCCGATTTCTTCGCAGCATATCTCTAAATGGATTACGGCCTGCATCCAAACCTGTTATGAGCAGGCCAGCGTCACGCCTCTGGGGTCCTTAACGGCCCATTGAACGAGAGCGCAAGCCTCATCTGCAGCCTTCCAAGCTCATGTGCCCATCCAGGACATCTGCAGGCAGCTACCTGGTCATTGGTACGTACCTTCGTGTCCCACTATGCCTTAACACAACAAGCTCGGGCTGACGCTGGCTTTGGTAAGTAGTGCTCCAAGTGTCCATGAATACTGCCCACCTCCAGAGATATTGCTGGTGAGTCACCTACTTTGGGAATGGACATGAGCAAGCACTCAAAGAAAGAACGGTTACTTACTTGTAACTGTTGTTCTTCGAGATGTGTTGCTCATGTCTATTCCACACCCACCCACCTTCCCCTCAGTCGGAGTTCCAGCAAGAAGGAAGTGAGAGAGGGGGGAGCAGATGGTACCTATATGCAGACGCATATGTGCGCAGCTGTAGGGGGTTCTAGAATCAGCTGAGAGAAAAAGTTGTCTGGCAGCAGTGCATGGGGTGTGCACACACATCTACTTTGAGAATGGACATCAGCAACACATCTCGAACAACAACAGTTACAAGTAAGTAACCGTTCTTTCTCTTTGATTTACTGGATTTTTAAGTAATGCCAAACTTCATCCACCAGGACAGCATTTGAAGCATTGTTGAATAAGCAAGCAAGAATTTTAAAAATTTCCTGATAACTATTCTGTCATTACTTATGAGATGATGCATTATAAAGACTTTTTCTTTTCTCTCTTCAAAAGGTTGCTCAGTCCTGCTCCTTTCATTATGATGGAATAACCAATGTATAAATAATCTGTGCTTCCCTCCTCTCCACTCAATCACATTCTACTGTTCACTGTAAAATGCCTCATCTGATTGTCCTCTCTACTCTATGCTGACATTGCTATAACTAAAGGATCTCGATATCACTGGAAATTCTTGAAAATGTAATCTGTTTTATTCTTATTCTTTTTAATATTACACACAGCTTGCTTTCTAATAACTTGTTTAATAAATTTCTGATGTTTGTGTGGTATTTTTTGCCTAAAGATGCCAACTGAGGCCTAAATGACAATAAAGATTAAAAATGTATGTCTTTCTTTGTTAAAGGAGAGCTTGCTCTTTATGTACTCATCTCTAATCCTATCTTTTAAATATTATGTGGGGGTGATTGTCATTTCAACTGATAAGGAAAGAATTGGGGGCATTAAAAGAGCCTTGTCTATGGAGGATAGGGGGTCGGGGACTGCAATGGGTGTAAAAAGCACTTGGAAAGAATAAGACATGGTGGTGATGAATGCACCATTCCGTCAGAAGGAAACTGCTGCCCTCAGTGAGAGGAATAGAGAACAACCTGCATGAGAATGCTCTAGGGCAGCGATTCTCAACCTTTTTTTCCCCGAGTACCAGTCGGGTCAAGTACCACTTGACCCAACTGTACCCAACCCGAGTACCACTCGGGGAAAAAAAGGGGAGGGGACTTGCGGCGGGGTTTTGCGGCGACGGGGAGAGACGGGCGGCGGGGTTTCGCGGCGGAAACAATACCCGCCGCCGAAACCCTTCTGCCGTTTCCCCATTTTCGGCAGCAGACTTTCGCAAGGGTGGGTGAGAGGGCCCATCCGGTGGCGGCGGATTCAGCGCCGCGCGTACCACCCAGCCCTCCGGTAAGTGAGAACCACTGCTCTAGGGAATGAAAAAAGATAAAGTGCAACAAGCATCATCAGAGAAGCATTATAGGTTAAACACTCTTTTCTTTAAAAATACCATCAGCAAGATTCTCCCTCACAGAAGTAAGAAGCTGAAGGGATGTTCTAAAAGAGTAAAGCTATAGTGAGCTATACTAAGGGGGCCAATACTGTTAGTGGAAAAAGGGACCTTGTTCTATATTTGTGTTAACAGTAGAAAGAGGAATAAGGTAACACAACTGTGCTATCAAACACAACATGCAAGTCTTTTTAAAAAAAAACAAAAAAAAACCACAACCCTGAATTGGCCTACAAAATAAGGGCCATACTGGAAGAAAACAAAAGGGGTGAGTGAGTGAGTCTGACTTATTTTAATTTAGAAGTGAGCTTTGAAGTTTAGAATTCAAAACTTCCAGTTCTGAAGGTGGAATCCAAGCAGAGAGGGCCACCATGTAGGGCACTGGTTTGAAACTGGGGAGACCGGAATTCAATTCCATGTTTGGCCCCAGACCTTGATAGATGGGGAACTGAAGCACCGAAAGACTTGGGCCCAGATCCTCAAAGATAGTTAGGCATCTAACTGCCATTGAAATTATTGGAAGTTAAGTGCCTATCTTTGAGGACCTGGGCCTAGTCTCTGTGCCTCAGTTGGCCATCTCTTAAAGGGGAATAATATTTCTTCACACTTGTTAATGTACTTCCAACTCAGCTGGAAAGTAGGGAAGTGCTCAGATATGCATAATGGGAAGCCATTTCTTAAAGCAATCAGTGATTATGAAAGAGGACCACTTAGTAGGTTGGCAGATGGTTTTGGAGAGAAACAGCAGAGACACTATTATGTGATGGTTTTGTTTCAAAACAATCAGACATCGATTTAGATGTGATTATCCTAGTAAAAATATCGCCTGAAGTGGTCTCAAAAGAAACAAAATTGGATAGGCCTTCTGAGATCTTTAGTAGATTCCCAATATAACCCTAAATATCTTTTTCACATCGACAATATACAGGTTTATCCATGTTAGGCATGTGAATGGGGAACGTTGATAGAACAATAGTTTTAAGGTTTAATTCTAATGCAACTTGGAAAGGAATCTCAGCAGAATCAACAATGCCGTTATCCTTGTAAAATCTGTTACAAGATAGATCAGTCAGCTTTGTGAGCTAAAGTGACTGCTACCAGAAATGGAACTTTACACACACAAAAAAGATTTGCAGCAATTGAGTGGCCCCAAAGGACTTTTTATCAACTCTGTCTGCACCATATATCTTGCAACACAGGAACCTCTTAAATGGGTGGTTTCAACTATGTTAAAAATGACAGGGTGTTTTAGACACTAAGTGGTTTTCTTTCCATTTTGAACACCAGAGTAGAAAAAATGGTACTGGTATTTCTGGACCAATAGACAAAAGTCCCTGGCCTTTGAGACTGGCCTGAAGAGAACTAGATTCTGGGCAACAAGCTGCCTAGTAAGTTTCAAGTCAGAGCACCCAGCCAGTGATGCCACACAACTGCAAACAAGCCGAAACACCCCGGTGACTATGGCATTGACTAAAAAAAAAGGCCTCTAAAGAAAGAAAAACCAAAATACCAGTGTGGCAGTGTACTGTCCCAGCTCAAGCAGTGCTTAAGAGTAGGAAGAATGGTGTTTTGACTGGAATCAAGGCTGTCAGCCAGTTTTGCTTTAGGAGGACTTTAGTCCTTTTTAGCTTATATCCTTGAGAATCTCATGATCCAAATTTTCTACATGAGTTTAAGAAGTTTGCAAAGCTTTGTCCAATGATTGCTACCAAAACTTGCATATGTTCAATTCTTCTGTAGGCAAAGATGAAGGATTTCAGTGAGGATTGTCGGTTTAAAAACTGGTCTGATGGGGCGGGGCCGTGAGCTATTCCTGCAACTCCAATCTGAACTAAACGAGACCGAGACATGGCAGGCGGCGTGTGATTGAAGGCTCATGGAAGGCTGCACGCGCTGTAGGAAAAGGCTCCATAAATCACGGCTTTGTCTGTCTGTCACTCCTCTAGCTCGAAAATTGTTGGGGCAGGGGTCGTCCTGAGACCCGTCGTAGGGCACTGTACAGAGAACACCCAGCGGGGCCAGCTGGGCTAGACCGATCCCGAGAGGGAGTCGGGGACCCGGCCGGCAGATACTTGCGGTGGGGAGCGCCGCGGCCGAGCAGCTGGTCCCCGCCCCCTCTCCTGGTCCAGAATTCTCCTGCGTCCGACTGCCAGCCCCGCCCCCGCTCGGTCGCTCCCGGCTAATCCAGAAAGAGGCCGCCGGACCGACGCGCGCGCCGCACTCCTCCCAGCTCAGCTTGCCCTCCCCATTTGCACGCGCCGTCCGTCCTCCTCCCTCTTCCACCTTTCCCCAAGTCCCCTTCCGTAGGCGGACGATTTGGAGCATGCGTGGTGGAGCCTACTCTGTCCGGGGTAATCTATCAGAGAGAGAGAGAGAGGCGGGGCCTGCTTTTTCCCACACTGCATCGCGCGCGGTACAGACTGCAGAACGGCGCGCGCGCGAGACTCAGGCTGAGCGTTCGCTCGTGCGGTGTGTGTGTCGGTTGGCACCATGGCGGTCGCGTTGCTGGGCCGGGCCTTGGCCGCCTTTTCCAGCGCCCGGCACATTCTCAGGTGAAGGCGCCGCCCGGGGCCGGCGACGAACATTCGGAGTGAGCCCGTCTCCTGGGGTCCTTGTTCCTTCCAGGGCCCCTGTCCGCGTCCCCGCTCCGGGCCCCCTGGCCTCCTCAGCTCGTCCTCCTTGCTCCCCCCGCCCACCCATTGGCAGCACCTCGCGGCCCCGGGCGCCCTTCGCTCATCGTTTCTTCTTCCTTCGCAGCTCCCTTCGGGTACCTCCGCGCATCGTTCCCCCTCCCCGCCTCTGTACCGCTTTCCTTCGTTCTTTTCTGTGCCCCCGCCCCCCACGCAGGAGGGAGCGTGTCCTTGGGTGGGGGTGATGTAGCCTTTCCGCGGGTTGGAAGTGGCTGATCCAAGCCTGGTTGCAAAGGCGCGGAGTTGTTTCTGTAGGAGATCCTGTCCTATGCATTTGGCTGGGGATGTGATGGGCCGTCATTGTGAGTTGTGGGCTTATTCTAGGGTATGGTAATACTGCATTTACATTTGGATTGTAAACTAATGGTCACGTTATTTATTTCGAAGTCTGATTTACAATTGGGCTTACACTGGTAACTTTGCTTGTGTTAAAGATGCAGTACTGCATACTCAATGGAGAAGTGGTTTTCAAAACAGAGCAGTTATGATAATTATCCAAAGCCACCCCTGACAGCCTACTTTCGTTTTGTAAAAGATCAGCATCACATTTTTAGAAAACAAAATCCAGGTAAGGAACTCTCTAAAGAAATTTGATATTAGACTAAACGTTACTTTTGTTTAATAAATGTATTAGAAATGTAAATATATCCTTTCAATTTAGTATATGAATTAAGATGTATAGGCAGTTCTGTTTATAGAACCCAGTTTTATTTCAGCTGTATATGCACTTTTTCCAGTTTTCTTTGGATAAAGAGCTAGACAAATATTTGAATCTGAAACTAAATATATGAATAATTAACTTTAGTAGTTTGACTTCAAAAGAACATATTAAAGTGATAAAATCCAGTAAAATTAAATATCAGGATTGAATGTTAGGTACATATACTGCTCATACTTGCTTTATGTTAGCTCTAAAAATGTAACTTTGAATTTTAATTCGTTTGGAGTAGAATAAATATTTGTGTTATGGGCAAGGTATTAACATGAGAAATCTTTAGAAAAGAATGCTGTTGAAGATTTGCATTGTAATGATTAGCATTCTTCCGCTGCATTAGAATATTTCTTTTCATGCCCATTAAAAAGCTAATTTTTGTTCATGTATCCATGCCCAGTACAAACTTTTTATCTTGATGCTTTCTTTATCTAGTGATTTTTCTGGGCTTTGCAGATGGTGGGTCTGTCCATAACCTAGATTAGGAAAGGGCAAATATTTTTAAGAGCAGGCGTCTTTCCCCTGAACATTTTTAGTTGTCCTAAACTATCCTTATATTAATGAACACCACAGAATGCTTTCATTCCTATTCATAGCCAAAGAAAGCTGCAAAAATTGAATGTTGAACTGATATGGAAAAATTCATTTGGGAATGAGGAAACTTGGTGTAATTGAGGACTAACGTGTATGATTCCTTTAAAGTAATTGAAACTAAATTATGGTTTATGGTTATCTTGGACAAGTTTTGAGATAACACTTTAAATTATAAAAAGTTGAGAATTCTTAAGTCATTTGGTTGTAGAGAGGTAATAATCAGAAAGTTCTATTAAAATATGTTTAAAGATCTTGTCCAGTTACCTACCTGGATCCCAGTGGATGATCTCTTCCTATGACTTATTCTGCAAATTAATATATTCCATCCCATGGGCCCAAAATGATTTTTGTAGTAAGTATTATTAAGTATTATGATAGTTACCTTTCTTTTCTCCTAAAAGCTAATAGTCAAAATATGGCATTGTTGAGTGGAGTGTGAAAGGAGAGATTGACCCATGTATTCTTAAATCTGCCTTGTCATCTTCCTATACTTTTGAGATTATGTTACTTACTGAATGCTTAGGTTCTGTCATGTGAATAGTGGAGAAAGGTGAAAAAGTGTGTGTGTGTGTGGGAGGGAATTGAGTCTCTGTCCTTTCCCTCAGTAGGATGTGTAAAGAAAGCCTTGAAATATTTTTGTCAACAAAAACCTTAACTGCTTCTATTTTACATTACAAGTTCAAGTCTTGTTTGACCTGAAAAGCTTTCTGATATAAGAATCTGTGAAATGATGACATTACAGGAGAAAGGAGTGAAAACTAACCAGTTGAGAAGGGAAGGGTGTTTTAGGCAGACTGTCTAAAATGTTGTTTGGGGGAAATTAGGGATTGGTGATTAACATTTTAGATAAAGTACCTGTCCTTTGAAGATTTAACACCCCTGCTCATTCAGTTAAGGTGTAAAGCTCACCAAAACTGCTCTGTTCCAGCAGATCTTCTGGCAAAATGAGGGATGTTGAGGCTTGACTTTCCTGCTATTTCCAAGTAAAAAAAAAAAACAAAATAAAAACAAGCAGAAACTTTGGGGGATTTTTTACGTTGTAAAGAAGGAAAAAGAAACATAGCCCAACTTCTAAAAAATTCTGTGTAGCTCACCTATAAACAAATGTCAAACCATTTCAGAAACAGACATTTGGTTCTTAACAGAAAGCTTTAAAAAAAAGCTATTTTATTCGTCTGTTGGTTACAGTTTCTTTTACTGGCACATTAGGACAGGTTTTATGGGGGGGGAAAATACATCTGTGTGGCAGAAAATAGCAAGTTCTTTCCTGGGGAAAACTGGAAAAACATTTTAAACAGAAAATTGAACCTATTTTAATTACTCTTTTCCTTGTAAACTAATTAGTTAAATTTTCTTCTGTTTCACAGATCTGAGCATTGTGGAGATAACAAAAAAAATTGCATATGCTTGGAAGGAGCTCCCAGTGTCAGAGAAACAAGTAAGCTTGATTTTTTTGGTCTGTGCTCTTTCAGTTGCATATTGAACCTTATCGTTATGTTGACTGGGTTTAGTGTGGCTTATTTAAGGAACATTTGTTGTAAAGGTGGTATCATGGCAATTGATAGCATCTGGGGTCCTCAGATTTTCTGGATCACCCTGGTTCCACTTCCATGCTGATTATTCGGACAAACTGTATTGCTGAAATTGGTCTCTCTTACTAACAATGAACAAAGATAGTGTGTACTGATTCTTTTAGGACTGTTGCCTTAAACACTTAATCATAAAGTGGTGTTGACTTATTTGCAGTCCTTAGCAAGTGGTATCACTTCTTTCATGGTGAGAAATTGAATTCCCAAAAGATAATACTTTGAACAATTGCTTATCTTTCCTAAAGGATCGTTTATGGGATTCTACAGGATTCTCTGGATCAATTAATATATGTGGCCATTGTGGTGGTTAGGAAGAAGAAAAGTGCCATGGTGTTCTTTAGCGTGAGGGAAAAAGCCAGAGTTTTTTATTAACATTTATTTCCGATACTATTGGAACAAATTACCTGGTATCTGCATGAGATCAAGTGTGGAGGAGAGCTCGCTGGCTGAGGTTCAATCCAGAGGGTACTGAAGTAATACATGTAGGTTTTTAAGCAATTGGAAGAGCTGGCAAAGGCTATAATGACAACCCTGAGGGAACATGGTGCTGTCTGTGGCATAGATTTACAATTTAGGGATTTTTATAATTCCTGGTTCGCTCAAAGATGCTCAGGTAGCAACTGTAGTCTGAAGCACTCTTCTCTATTGGCCTGATGAGACAAGTGCAACAGTGTTTCTCAGATGAATAATTTGCTACAGTTATTCATTCTATAACACATTTAGACTAGATTATTCTCTTTATATGTCTACATCTTCCTACCATCCATAACTTAAGTTAAGCATTGAATGTGCTAGCACATCTTAATCAGTATTTCATACTAGGAATGCATAACACTGTTGTTTTGTGATATGTACTAACTGGCATTTAGCTTCTGGGTGGAGTCAAAGGTGTTGGTTTAAACTATAAAATCCTAAATGGTTTGGAATCTGATTAATTTGAAATGTATGTCTGTCATGTGATATCCAGAGGTGTGGATGTGGGAATGGGGTTCTGGTAGGGCATTTTCTAAGAAGGGGACTTCAAATCTGGAACTCTTTGTTCCTTCACAAGAAGCCTGGCTTTAACTTTTGGGGCCTGCTGTTAAT
The DNA here is from genome assembly GCF_026122565.2 of Emydura macquarii macquarii. Classification (NCBI taxonomy): domain Eukaryota; kingdom Metazoa; phylum Chordata; order Testudines; family Chelidae; genus Emydura; species Emydura macquarii. The sequence continues at coordinate 15,454,426 of NW_027131527.1, read as the reverse complement.
TTCTTTTTTTTCACTTGGGTGTTCGTGGAAGAACCAAGCTGAAGTATTTAAGATGTTTAGATTTGTGATTATTGTAGTGGGGGGAACTGTTACATGGATTCTAATTTTGATATTTTGTTTTAATTATAGTATAAAGCTACATGCTTTGTAATAAATAAAATAAATTGCATAAATCTTGTTGCTCAGGCATAGCACATAAACTTGATGTATTATAGAGAATAGTTATTCAGAGGGATCCCACGTGATTATACTAACCTATATTCTTCCTGTTTCTCTTGGTATCCTCTCTTTGTGCTGTTATGGCTCACATTTGATGTGAGATCACATAGTACAGTCTTTCCTCCTGATGAAATTATGATCCTGGAGTTTAGGCTCTAATCTGTTGACAGTAATTTCTCTAAAGGTACTATCTGTGTGAGATTTTCACTCCTGGGTCTTAACTTCTTAGTGCAAGACTGATGGAACTCCTTCCTTAGCTCTCCTTTTGTCCTTGAGGGCAGAAGTAGAGAGGTAGAGTATAAACCAGGTCCCCTGGCGTAATTGCTACCCACTGTAGAATATAAATGTTGCCCTTGGAACATTCCTAGCCGGTTCCTACTTGACTGCAGTTCTCAAAGGAACTGACTGTTGGAGGCTGCACCTGATTGTCCATTGCTCCAATTCTTCCCTGGTTCCCAGTATCATATTAGGTATTTATCTTCATATTTCTACATCTGCTTTCCTGTCAAATCTGCTGTTATCTATATCTTTGAGGCCTTTGTTTTGGGTACTTTGGTGACTCTCGGCACTTATGCTTTGGTGCTTGAGTGCCACTAGTTTTTGTCACTCCACTACTCCAGCACTCCAGTGCTTGTCATCTTGGCCTTTACCTCTTTGTTGTGGTGCCAGCTGTGTTCTAAAAGCACGAGTGCTTGAGTTTATTGTTTTGGTGTTACAGTATTTTTTAGGCATCCTTAAGTCTGCCTTGTTAGTCCGGCACCAAATACTCCTGTTTTGTAGTGTGGTGTTTAATTTCTTCAGTTCTGTCCTGCTCTGAGCACATTGTGAACTTCCTTAAACCCCAGTAAGTCCAGCAGGGCAGCTACACCACCAAAGAATTCTGTGCCATCACAAGCAAAACCAGTGGCTTCACTGAGTGCGCTTCAGTGCTCCTGAGGCATCTGCACTCAACGTTTGTAATGAACTTCTGCTCATTGAGTAAGGCAGAGCATCTTTGAGAGGCAAAGATGGAAGGTTCCAGGGGAGGACCAGTAACCTCTTAATACACCTCTGTTGAAACACGGGTTCTATGCAGGTCCGTATCAATGCATGTTTAGATTTTCACTTTTTTCTTGTGCTTCCATCGGCAGGTATCGGCAGGTATAGGAACTCTTGTCATGGTTGGAGAGCGTTTGTGCAGAGGTTAATGTGTCATACCTCTAATTTCAGCACACTCAACACTCTCTATGCTTTCTGTCTTGCACTAGGGCTGCTATTTACCCTTAGATAAATTGGAATACTTTCTTGGTGCCAAATAATTCTCTACTACAGAGGAATACCAGGATAGCAGTTCAGGGGAGGATCTTACCTTTCCCTAAGTTATAAAGAAACTGTCTTGAATGGCTGATATTTTTTCTGTTAAAATCATTTTAAGAGTCTAAAAAGCTGCAATTGAGATCTCTGAGTTTGAAACACTTGTTCCATAGGTTAGCTTTGTCTTTCATCAGCTGGCCCACATTTTATAAACAATGGATATCCCCAGAAATCTGTATTTGCAGTGATGCTCTTTAAAATAAATACACACACACACACCTGACTGGCCACCAAGGTGGTTTGATTTAAATCAAGGCAATTTAAATCACCAAGAAAATCATTGATTTACATCAGGTTTCCCACTGACATTTCTTTACATATTTCTTAAACAATGGTGCAAATCTGATCACTAAAACATGTTAATTTACAACTCAGTACAGCATTTTACAACATCTAGGACAGTATACTTTGTGTAACTTTTTAGATAACTTGATTTTTATTAATTTAGGAAATAGTACATAATGCTCACTACCTGTGCCAAGCTGCAGATGCAGCAGCAGTACATTAGGAATGGTAAGAACTAAATCACACACACAAACACAATAGCACTTACATTTTATTAAACTAAATCTTAAATGTTACATAAATGTTTCACATTTGCAATTACAGCAGTCTCCTGAGTTGCCAGCTGACAGCTGTCCTTAAATCTTTTTTTTTTTTTAATTTTCAAATTTTATTAACTCTAACAGACAAGTCATCACAACACTAAACGTATGCTGTCCTTAAAACTTCTACAACTAGGTCTCATCTTCCCCACTCCCACTGTCATTTTTATTCATAGAATGAAACAGAAATATGAGTTTTCCTGCTTTTTCAACTCCCTGTCGATTTTAGCTTTGAGTGAATAATACCAAATGATGAAAATATTCTCTCTGTGCTGGCAAAGGAAGCTACTGCTGTGAAAAGTTGGCTTAGCAACTGAAGGAACTCTGTTTCAAGGTGCCTGGCTAATGATTTTCGCCAATTCAGGGGAGTGACTTTGTTCAAAACATCATCAGTAAACATGTACTATTTAAATGGTTCCACGCCAGTTTTATGAGAATAGGCCAGTTCTTAATAAATTGTTCAAAACAATCAACCACAGAATTTCATCAACCATCTTGAGGGAGAATTAGTTTGGATCCTCCTGCTCTCTTCAGTGAAGCTGAAGCAAAATGGTTGTTACGGAAGTATTTTGCGACTTCAACAACATTTTCTTTTATTCCTGGAGAAGACGTACTTAAGTCTTTGGCTAAAACATGTATTAAATGGGCACTGCAGCCATATGTTGTTATGGAGCATCCTTCCATTTCTCTTTCAAAGTATCTTCTCATCTTTGCCACATTTGCAGCATTGAGTGAATAACACCAAATGATGAAAATATTCTCTCTGCCTTTAAGGCAGTGTCTTAGCTAACTCCTCTGCCTTGCTTGGCCCAGCTCCAGCACCACATAAGCACAGAACAACAACAATCCTGTCCAGCCTGTGTCTTTCTTTGCACATGTGACTTTAGTCTGCTGAGAAACAGAAACAAAGCCCAGAACGTTCAAGAAGCAAGAGCTGGTAGTGAGGCTGGACAGACTAGAGCCATTAATTCATTTTTATGAGACTGTAAGTGTAGGTTTAGCATGTTTGTGATGAAATTTAATTGTAACTGTTATTTTTTTAAACGAGAGAGTTAGTATTTTATTGGAGTATTTTATTGATAATTTAAAAAAAAAATCCGATTTAAATTGGGGGGGAAGGATTTATTTATTTATTTATTTATTTTAAGTCATTGATTTTTATCCACCCTGCTGGGCATTCACCTCAGGAAACAAATTCATATATGCTGATATCTGTGTGGCAATAGCTGGAAGGAGCTTTGAGGAACTGGAGTCCTGCCTGTCATCTGATCTTAACACTGGGTCAGGTCTTCCTCAAAATGAGGACTTAAACTAAATACAATAAAGAGTGTCAATCTCATTTCCATCTTGCCTATTGGCTAGCTCATCGACAGCTGCAGGTCCTTCTGCACAATCAGCTAATAATTTTTGAACCATACCCTACTTATTTGGGGATAAAGCTTGACTGTTCTCTATCCTTTTGACAACATTGAGAAGACACACTAAAATCCAGTTGAAGTTTGCACTCTTCCATAGGCTTGCTGGCAGCTCATAGAGCGCTAGTGCTCATAAGGTACTAATTATTGCACCTGCCAAATACTGTACGGCAGCTTGGAGCACTAGTCACAGTGTGTTACATTGGTAACAATCAGCTCTGCCCTTCAAATAATCACTGGTGTGACTCTCACAACTCCAGTCTCCAACTTTCCAGTCCTGGCTGATATTGCTCTTCCAACAGGCGTGAAGGCAGGGCCCTGCCCACATTGACTATCAAGACAGCTTACTTTACAATTTCGTCTCAGATACATAAGAAAGCCAGCTGAAGTCAAGATGCCCCTTTTCTGAAATAATTTCGCCTCTTAGATTATGTCTCATGTATTGTCTTTCTAAGGAACATTAGCAACAGGTGGTGTAGGACTATATTTTGGATTAGTGCATTTCTTATCAGATAAAAAACTCAGGTCTGTGTTTCCTAGTCTCTCCAGATCAGCTCTTGCATTGCCCTCAGAACAACCATATGGACCAAAAGATCGTCCTTTGTTACAATAGGATATGTTGTGGTCACAGGCAGTTTAACCTATGTATTTACTGTTGGGGTTCTTGACCTCCCCTCCTGCCCCTGATGACCTCAAAAACACAGTGTGCTATCTTGTTATGAACTGCCCTTTTTATCATCTTGATGGGATTGGTGAATAGATGCACTTGACTTCTCCAGATGCTGCTGCTGTTGTAATAGTGGTTACATAACTTGCCAAACATCTAATTCATTATTTGTGCCATCAGAAGCTGTATGTCAGAACAAGAACTGGCTTAAAATAGATTAGAAGTGTGACAAATCGCTCACACTACTGCCCCAGGTTTGAAAATGGTTGAGAAAAAGTATGCTGGGGATCCTACTTGTTAAAATTTCTCACTCTCCAGGAGGGAAGATTGTTAGAGGGAAGATTGTATTGCTGTACACAGTACTGAAATTCTCATATGCAACTTCAGTAAAATCTTTTTTTTATTTTTCATTACCGTGGTGTGCATATTAGTGTGCTCTGAGTTGTTACAGCTGTCTCTGAAGGTCAGACAGGAGCATTCAGAGGCATTAGGGGCCCATCACTGGTATAGTTGCTGCATTAGCACTTCACTATGTCAAATTCCATTAGTTGTAGTTAACATATTGGTTAGCTTTTCAATCCAAATGATGGTGTAAATGCTGTGCACCATTGATACAATTGCTGTGAATACATAATATGATACATGCATGGCAGAGGGTCTAAAGAGTCGTTAAATCAAATTACTGTTGTGTAGATCATGAGGTTACTTTCTCCTGAAGACTCACTTCCATGGATTGTTTTCCCCCTTGGAAGAGGAGAGTCAGGACAAAGATATGGGGTTACACATGGCAGGTGAGGAGTTCATGTTACAAGAACTCTTCTTTACTAGAGATGCTGGACATTTCTGTATGCATTGATTACTTCTAGGGACTCTGTGAAGCTTGATGATTCTATACACTGCTCAGCAGGCCAACATCTGTATCCTGCTATAACCTGTGTGGTTTGGAATGCTGTTTGATCTTTTAAGTGTTTTAAAGGTAACAAGTTCAGCTGAAATCGTCAGTTATGTTTGCTTACTTTGGTAACTTATGTTTGGGTGCTTTTGTCATTTTTGTGCTTATAGACATACGAAGCAGCTGCAAAAGTAGATAGGCAAGCATACAAAGAAGAGCTGGCCATATACAAGGCGCAGTTAAGTCCAACCCAGAGAATAGCTTTAAAAGAAGAAAAGAGGCGAAAACTGACAAAAAGAAAAGGAACCAGGAAAAAGAGAGTAAGTACTCGAAATGTGATTTCATTTTCCCTTTCAAGCTAACTTAAATGTATTAATCTGGTTGTTTGAAATGGTTATTAGATGTGGAGCATGATTATAATGCAAGGCTAGAAGTAATGTTTTAAAGGAATGCTGTCAGGTTAAAAATCATACTTAAATCATTACTGATGTTCCCAGTAATACTTGGGTTCATTAATTGATGACTTTATTTAATTTGCTTCTCACTATGCTATATTTTATTCCATTTCATTTAATTGAGACCATGAAAATAGACCAGCCAATTTCATCTTCTAGTGCATGAGAACCAGCACAGTCCTGCAATATTTGGTTGCATATGCTCCAAAGCCAGTTATTAACCATGATTTGCTGCAGCCTGGAATGTCGCCTCTGCCCATTGTGAAGATTGCAGATAATTCCATCAAAAAGAGCAAGTAAAACAGTGACCACCCCTGTTATTTCCCCTATTGATGGCCTCCTGGAGGAGGCCTGTCAGGAGGGTGCAGCAGCTATAATGAATTCTTAGCTTCCCTCCCACAGTCTGCTCTAGTGGTTTCCCTATGTTTAACAGCCACACATGAGCAGAACTAACACTTCTGTCCACATCTATGAATAGCTTTCTATACCTTTTTTTCTCTGCCCCACCCCTGTAGTTGTCTGGGGAACTTGATCTGGTAAAAGAGGAACTTTGGACCAGCAACACAGAGGTGTCCAAGTGGAGGAGGTGTCCTGGAAATAGCTTTCCATGAGGATCCAATCCACCAATCCCCAGTTTGGCAGCTCAAGAATGTCATCCACTCCCCTGCCACAGCTGAAACTATTGTAGCCACCAACACGTATACTAGACATGGGCATATGTCTTGTCACATCACGTGTCCTTTGTGTTCTTGATATGAAGTGCCTTCTCTACACTCCCTTTCAGTTGGTTATATGTAAGTGTAACAAAGTGGTGTGACCTCCTGCAGAGGCAGACACGGAGAGGCTGACGCATGTCACCTGGTGGGCAGGCCTGGGTATGGTACCACTCGCAAGCCAGAAGTGCAGGGGCGGGACAGGAAGAGGAAGTATAACAGTCAGGCCTTGCAGCTCAGTCAGGGGGAAGCTGCTGGAGGAGAAGGAGGTCTTTCCCCCAGGCTGGGACTTGAACCTGACCCTGGGCCCGTTAAAGGGCCACCTGAGCTACCTACTGGCTGGAGCCTAGGGGGCCAGCCAGAACTACCTGCCACCAGCGACTGGGAAGAGCTGCCTGTGACTTGCCGCGGCTGCCGATCACCAATGACTTGGAGGATCTGCCAGATGCTAGCAACGCTGAGGGCCTGCCAGGACTGCCCCTCGTAATTTACCCCCAGAAGGTGGACCATGACTGTGGCTACAGGTACCTGGGCACCGGGGTGGAGGAAGTAGCCCAGGGATAGCCGACCTCAAGCCGGCTGTGTTCAAACCCAGACAGTTGTCAGCGAGTTTCAGCTGGAGCCCCGCTGACCCACTGACAGAACACTCTGCCACTGATAGGGCCCTGGGCTGGGACGCAGTGGAGTTGGGTGGGCCTGCGTCCCCCTCCCCCCTTGCCACCTGACCTCAGGTGTGGTAACCTCACCCTGCCCTGCAAAGCCTCCTAGAGCCATAGACGGCTTGCTTTGCCTGCTCTGCCCTGACCGAGGGCCAGGGCTACTGACGGCTTGCTTTGCCTGACCTGCCGTGACTGAGGGCTTAAGCTCTGGACCATTTGTTGCCCCGCCCTACCAAAGGGCCTGAGCTCCTAGACCCTTGAAGGGCTGGGTAGCGAAGCGGCCTCCCTCTGAGGCCAGCACCCTGGCTTGACCCCAATCTGTTATAGTAAGCCTTGGGAAACTATATTGTTATTCCCCTGCAGTGCTTTTCTTACCTCATCCCCTACAAGAGGAGCGATTGCAGGAATCCTTATTGCAGAACAGACTGGTCCTGTTTCCCTTGGACCTATTTTGCTGGGTCTGTTTCCTTTTCCTCCACAGAGATAGCCACCTTGCCTCCCTTTCCAAGCATCTGCACTATTGCAGTATTTCAAGCCATATACCACTTCCTTCTGAAGAAGACGACTCTTAAATCTGCCCAGTGTATAGGTAGCAATTGTCAAGATGAAGTCAGAATATCTCTGGATGATGCCCTGATTTTTAGATTGTAACCTGCATCTCTCCTGACCCCTCCCTCAAGAGGTTTTTTTGCATATCAGGTTCTCTGTTTCAGCTGTGACTAAGCATAAGAGGACTAGAGATAAGGTAAAGTTAACTTGCTCATTGTCTACTTGGACCTTCCAGATTCAGGTGTTTCCCATGCCAAATAAGAAAAATCAAACCCACTGGTAATCATAAGGCCCAAATCCAGAAAAAGTAAACTAATTCTCAGGCTTTCATTTTTATCATAAGAACTCCAAGATTAAGAAATGTAAATATTCTCCTTCCACTCCTTCATCTTCCCCTGAACAGGGGGAGCTTTTGGACTTAAAGCTACAGGTAATGGAAGAAACATCTCAAGAAAAGCTCTTTAAAGCAATCTGTTTTGATCTAGTGCAGTGGTCCCAAAACTGTGGGGCACGCCCCCCTCAGGGGGAGGGGGCTTGGAAGAATGTTGGGGAGGCATAGCAAGGCCCACATGGGGAGGAAGCACCACCCAGTCCCATTCTGCCCCCAGCTCGGCCCTGGCCTTGGCCCCTAGCTCCTGGGCCCACTCTGTGTCCCGGCCACAGCCCTGCTCCCAGCCTGGAGCTCTGAGCCCTGGCTTCTGGGGGGGATGCGGACCGCATAAGGATGGTGCAGACAAAAAAAAGTATGTGTACCACTGATCTAAAGCTTTGCAATGTTGTTACCTCTCAGTATGAGTCGAGAGCCTGTCCAATGAATGCAGGAAAATCCTGATCAGTAGTAAAGTGAGACTACAAAACAACTTCTGCAGTCTTAAGAAGGAGCTGTTTATCTTCCTCTAATCAATGCTTGAAAATATCATAAAATCACAATTGGAGCAATCCAACAAATGGAGGTTCCCAGGCAATGCCAGAAATGTTATGCTGTGTTTAGTATCCAAGGCAGATTGTTAACCTGCCTAAGATAAATGTGGCAGTAGCCTTCCTTGTAAATGAACCACTCATTTTTGTCCAAGAAATCTATTGATAGCCAAATAAAAATGACCCTTAAAAGAACTGAGACATTTAGTGCAGTCCTCCACACTTCTGTTCATGTGGCTAGGCATGATCCCTTCCTCCAATGAACTCCGATCTGGCCTGTTGTCTCAATCTCAGTTAAAGTATGAGTTGGTTCACATGTGAAGACTAATTTGGTGTTAGTGTAAACTTTAATGGTCTCTTGTCCACAGTGCAACGCAATTTTGCAGTAAGAAATTGATCTTTTTGTAAAATGTTTCTTTTATTTAGTAAGTATACAATTAGCTTTTAATTGGCCATTCTATAATCAGCTTTAATAAAATGAGTTGCAACAAATTATAAATATATATAATCTATTCAGTGGGTTGACTCATTCACAAAGAGAAAAATAACATTTGCCTTTTTACAATTTTTTAGGAATTAACAGTGCTTGGGAAGCCTAAAAGACCTCGTACTGGCTTTAACATTTTTATGTCTGAACACTTCCAAGAAGCTAAGGGAATTTCAGTTCAGGTAAACAAGACAAGATTGGTTAACAATGAAGAAACCTAAAGTTAAAACTATTATCTTGCAAAATTTGTTTAAGCTTCTGTTATGGGTAACAATTCTAACAGTTCAGTGTTTCTGGATCTTTTCTAGGCAGAAGTGCGAGTTTTTAGGGCATGGTTTAACACTTGCAGCTAATTACTTGCTATTCAAACTAAGCCACTCAGTGGACCTACTAGATCAGAAAGTCTTGCAATACTGTACGCTCTCAGACTGAAGACTTAATCCCTCTTATTCAGTAACTGGAGAATTCCATCTTTCCCTGCTTCTTTCTTAGGTCTAAACACAAGGTTGCATCAGTTTAATGAAGACCTTGTCTGCACAAGAAATGTGCACCAATTTAACTTCAGGTGTGAATTTAAACTGATTGGATTGAACCAGTAAAAGTCTTTGTTTGGACATGGTGACTTTGATTTAAGCGTGGCTTATTTTGGTTTAGCTTCAGCCTGCTCCAAATTGATTTAAGTTATAAATAAGCAACACAGAGGGTTGCTTAAGTTAACCAAATCAGCACTTGTCTACAGAGTAGTGTAATGCATTGTACTGGATGTGATTTCTAAAGCATGCTAATGTGTTGATTAGTCTGTGTACACACTGCTGGGGTGCACTAAAGTTTCCCTAGTGCATTTTAACATATTACTTTCAAACAGCACTACATAAAATCACACCAGGAGGGTCCACAAATGCAAAACATAATGAAGATAGATTTAAACCATAATTAAAATTGATGACTTAGAATTAAATTTATCTGACTAATAGAAAACTGTATTTAACCCATGCTTAACATCAAGACCACTAACTTCCCAGTTTGGTTGAGGAGTCCTGCAATGACAATTAATTATATGGAGAGATGTCAGTGAGTGATTCAAGGCATTTCTGAAGTGATCCATTCATATAATCAACCAGCTTGTCTTTCCTGGAACTAAGATGATCAGGAATAGTAAGTCTAAACTGTGTGTCTCATGGAGGTGTAGATCACTGCTGACTAGATGGGCACCAACAGAAATACATAGATGATCGCCTTGGCAGGCCTCCCACAAATGTCTGTTTTGCTCATTTACACTTGAGCTTTTTTGTGAATTAGGTTGGTTTTGTTTCAATTTTGCACTGGAGCAGATTTTTAGTGGTGGGGGAAGTATTCACCTCCCAAAAAGTCAGACTATCACTCATATGCCTTCATTCCATCTTGTATAGTCTCTTCTCTTATTCCTAGCTACCTTTCTCATATTAATCCTCATTAATGTCTTTCTTCTCATATTTGCTATCCCTGGTTCTAGTCCCCTTTCTGTGACTGACATTCTGGATGCCCATGAGCAAGTCAATTCATCTCTATTTATCTGTAAAAAGGTCAAAATTACTAGTCTGTTTATCTATTTCATGAAGACTTTGTGACAATTGACATTTGTAAAGCATGTAAAGTTCAAACAAATATTTACAAACACTGAAATCAAGATGTCTAATTTGTAAAGTGCATGCAGATAGCATTTCAGAGATTTTTGTTATTTTCATGTTGATGCTTTCATTAAACAGTATGTGTGCTGGTACTATGTTCTGGCATATACTGTCCCAGCTCAAGCAGTGCTTAAGAGTAGGAGGAATGGTGTTTTGACTGGAATCAAAACTGTCAGCCAGTTTTGCATTAGGAGGACTTTAGTCCTTTTTTAGCTTATACCTCTGAGAATCTCATGATCTAAATTTTCTACGTGGGTTTAAGAAGTTTGTAAAGCTTTGTCCAATGATTGCTACCAAAACTTGCATATGTTCAATTCTTTTGTAGGCAAAGATGAAGGATTTAAATGAAAAATGGCAAAATCTGCCCAGTTCTCAAAAACAGGTATGTGTCTAGCTTTCGGTGAGGTTCCAGTCCAATTAAGTGTCATCCAACTACAGATTGACAGTTTAGTCATTCTGACTCCGGGACTGTCTTGTGAATTCTAGTTATGCCATAAGGATTTTATTTTAATTTATTTTATAAATTCTTGAAAGCAGTTACACTTTAAGCTGAAATGTCTCATTGAGTCTTAACCAACAGTGACCACTTCTTTAAAAATATTCGTAAAATTGTATTAAGTGGTGGAATGGGTGGGTGGAGTTGGGAAGGAATGTTGAAATTCCTGAGTATGGTTGGGGGGGAAAATGAATCAGTTAAACTTTTCAAATCAACTTCTTGCTCTCATAAATGGAATGAGATTTTGTAAAGGACTTTGAACTAGTAATGGATTTGGTTCTCATGGCGAATGAATCCTTTTGATATGTTTGATAGAAAAAATATTTCTTCGTGGCTTTTTTACTATCTTTAACAGTTCATTGAGGTATGATGCTCCAGATCTATATATAAGAATATTTGAAGTATTCCACATTAAAATAGGCCAATTAGTTTTTTACACTTTCTTAATCTTGACTGTTTTTCTTTTCAACCTGGCATTCCTTGTCCCAAATCTTCCTCTGCCCAAGTGTTTGCTTGAATGTGTAATTAGAGCACTCGGCTATTTTATATTTCATATTCTCTCTACAGAGAGAATTGAATTTGAAATTGATTATACAGAAATATCTATTTGGTTTCTCTTTCCAGCTTTAATCCTTATGTATGTACCTCAGCTTCATCAAACTTGTACTCCAATTGCAAAACCTTAAGCAACCTCAGAAATGGTAAGGCAGGACCATTTCCCAAATGCATGGACTGTGACAGTCAGATGTGCTGATCTGTTGCTATAATTGATATAAAATAATATGATCTTATTGTTAAGGTTCTGTGTTAGAGTGCAAATTTGAAGTTGAAGTTATGTATTGTTTTTTGATATTTGTTGGAAACAAAAGTCTTATGGAGTGTTGGAGTACATTATCAATATTTGTATGGGGAGAAATGCACAAGTCTTTCTACTTAACTTTTTCTTTCCCGTTCTTCTAAAATTTTGGGTGGATGGAATTTGTCCTGCTGTAACCTTATCTGCCACTAAACATAGTATTTCTTAGCTAATATTTTACTTAGCAATGGGGCTAGAGGAAGTTAAAGATTTTATTTGGGGGCCTAATGTGTCTGTGCAAATAGCTAAGCCACTTCTAATGTGCTAGTAAGAAGACTTCATGCAAACAAAGTATACTATATTGTAAGCTCAAGACAGGGACTTGTCTGTTTGTAAAGCACCATGCTATACAAATAGTTTTCCTAATATTTAAAATTGAAAAGGCAAGTTTCTCATTGAAATCTCAACCTTGTTTTAACTGCTTGTGAGTTTAGTAGAGTATACAGTTAATGCTTAATCTGGTTTAGCTGAAATTGCTTAAAACATTCCAGCGGAGTAAAGAAATTTTAATTTTAAATATGCAGTTGCCTGAATATTCTACCTTAACATAAAACAGTAAGATTGAGGGAAGACTGAAGGTGTGTGGGGCGGAGGGCCTGAAACTCTCAAGAAGCAGAAGAAATGAGAGCTCTTAGGGAAGTGAAGGGAGAGGTTACTGAGTAATTTGAAATAAACTTCCTTACGTCTTTTGAAGAGAGAAATAATGTAGTATGCAGCAACTTACAGTATTAGTGCTGTCATTTGTGGGTGAATTTGCTTCTAAGAAACAGATGCTTCAAACACTTGTGGAGTATTGGGAAGGGGAAAATGGCATAAGATTTGGCAGAATTTCCATTTCCAGCAACAGCCAGAGTTTTATCTAAGGAAATATTGAAATTTTTTTAAAATTATTTCTCAGACATATCTACAGCTTGCTGAAGATGATAAGGTTCGGTATGAAAATGAAATGAGGCCATGGGAGGAGCAAATGATTGATATTGGACGTCAAGATCTTGTACGTCAAAAAAACAGAAGACTCAAAATACCAACTGTTGCAAAAAAAAAGGATGGAGAACATTTTTTAAAAAAAGAGGGTTAAAACTATAAAGAAGATTCAAAGAAATAAAGCTTCTTCATCACCTGAAGTTATGGTAAAATTAAAGACAAAAAGATCTGAAAAATAAAGCTGGTAAATGTTTTATTTTTAATCACTTGATTGCCATGACTTTATTCTGCTTGTAAGTGTTAATGCACTTAGCACTAGCACTGAATTTTTGGAGGGGGAAAAAAGATTGGGTAAGAAGGATTTTGAATGTCTCTCTCAGAACTGTCTAGAGAAATGATCTCTGCAGGTGTAATATAGTCTGTATAAAAGTAATCAACATTAATCAAGCTGTGAACTTTTTTGATACTGACTGATCGTGAAGGGAAGAGCATTCTTGATTCCACAATAATGCAGACAAGTGTTAGTTTTTGTAATTTATAAGATATTTTTATGAAAACAACCATGATCTACAATATTACCTTCTACATGTTGTAACTAATTGGGAGGGGAAACTTGAATTTACAATAGAGGCATGTTATATTCCTTCCCTGGTGTTAATAGTGCATGCAGAAGCAGGAAATAAATGTCTAGGTGTGTATTTTTACTAATTTCAATTTGAGTCATGACAGAGAAACTTCTGAATTATGTACACATTTCATTTTATTTCCATTCATATTTATCTGTTTATCTCTTTGTGTACCACACATCTGTGCATACGTTTAAGTTGGATAGAATAAAAAACTTCATGAGTTTTGTACAAAATATTTTCTCTACTCCATTACTGTGTTCAAAAATCTGCAAAACGATTTTGGGATAGTTTCCAAGAGAAGCAATCTAGAACTTAATTTAAACTGTTACAAAAGAATGTTTTTTTCATTTAGGAATAAAACTGGGCTTTGTCAAGATCTGATTGGTGTCTCTTGGATCCTTCTCCCTTTGCTGAAGTCAGTGGCAAAACTCCAGGCCTCTAGAGAAGTTTAGAAATCTCCCATTTCCCAAAAATTATTCCAGGCATGTATGTTAAATAACTTAATTACACCTAACTGAAAGCAATTCCAGGTAACTTTTTGTATTTGTGGAATTTTCTCCTTGAATGAGGAAAAAGTCCACAGGAAGTTCAGAAGTCTGTGACATCTTGACAAGTTACTTTTTTATTCCTTTTTGAGTTCACTTATATTTAATTCTTGAGCTCCCTTGTGCCTTTGATACTACAGACTAGAAGTACTGTGAGGGATCTGTAGCTTTCCTTCTAACGAATCTTCCATAACAGCACTATGAAGAAGCTGATAAAACATGTGTAGTGAAAACTATTTGATCATTTCTAATGCAATCACTGAATGTATAAATGAGAATATTGAATAGGCGTAGGGAGGTTATATTACCTTTGTATTTGGCAGTGGCTATTGGAATACTGTATCTACAATTAAAAAAAGATGTGGAAAAATCAGAGTGGTTCAGAGAAGAAACATGAGAATGATTAAAGGATTGATTGATATATGGATGCCTTGTAGTGATAGACTCAAGCTTAAACTATTTAGTTTATCAGAAAAAACCTGAAGAGGGGACTTTATTAATCTGAAAGTACTTTCATGAGGAGCAGAAACTTGATGATAGAGGGCTCTTCAGTCCAGGAGACAAAGGTATAACAAGATCCAGTGACTGGAAGCTGAAGCTAGACAAATTCAGACTAGAAATAAGGTTTAACTTTTTTAAACATTGAGGGCAATTAACCATTGGAACAATTTACCAAGGATTGTAATAGATATTCCATCACTAGTATTTTAGACAGGAATTAATATAGGGAAGTCCTATGGTCTGTGTTTATGCAGGAGGTCACAATAGATTATCGTAATAGTTCCTTTTGGCCTTATCTTTGATTTTATTTTCATGACTGGGTCTGGCAATTTTCTTTATAGTCTGATTTCATTCCTAGGGAAAGAGTATGACTTGTACATTCCTCTCATTTTACAGCTTCGCTTTTATTACCAAGTTCTGTTTTAATTATATGATCACTGATATTTTTGTAGCAGTCTTTCTTTAATTGTACTTTGTGTTAATGTTTTAGACACCTAAAAAATCAAGAAACTTACAAAATTTCATAATAAAATCTGGCCCTTCATAATTTGTAGGAATTGGAATTAAAAGCATTCGTGCTTATGCATAAATCATAACTCTTTATCATAATTGCGCATTTAAGTATACACTTCAGATAACTCTCTTGGCTATCTTGAAGATGCACTTGTATGCTTATGTAAATTGCCTTCTCTGCACTCACTGATTTTTGGCTCTCGTTTAAACACATGCATTTTTATGCTTGGATGTGCTATTGTTGACTTTCAGTGTTTAACCATATATGAAAATTTTACATAACTGTACATCATGGATACAAGAGAGAAGGAAGTAGAAAAATTTAATAAAGCACATCTTATCATTACTAGCAAGTTTAAACAGTGCATCTTTTTGGACCAAATCACATTTGGCATGTTTAAATGAAAAGATGTGGTCACAGGTATCTGCTAGACATTCATGTAACTTGTAGTTATTGCTTATTTCAAAAGCTTTTGTAGCTAACTTTATTTTGGTAATGGACCTTTGTCAGACTAACATTCTGCATTCTTTCTTTCTATCCAGTGTGTTGCATCAGTGTTGAAAAATATCAAGTTTTCTCTTGTATATTAAAGAGAGAGAGATTGCAGTTTGGAGATGGTGTTTGCTATCAACCAGAGGAACTGACAGTTAGATACAGGACTTACTCCAGTTATTATTAGTAGAACATATTAGTTTTTGTAGTATCACTTCTGAATTCAAAGCTTTTGGCTACTTTGACAGGAAAGTAATTTGAAACATTAAAGAATAAAAAGTTAGGGAACAGAGTGAAGCAGAAAAGAATATTTGTGTAGATTTTATAAAACAAATAGGACAGAGAAGGTAATGAGGAGCCCTTTTAAAGAAAATAACATGTTTTAAAGACTGGCAGTTGAGTACTAACCCTCTCCAAACAATTAAATTACCTGTTTTTTCCAAAATTGCAGATATCTAAAAGTTATTTTAAAAATATCTTTCAGATTTCAGTAGAACAGTAAGTGCCATAAGCACAAATCTAAAGTAATTGAAGCAATGACCTCACTCCTATATTTCAAAACATAATTCAGTGTTACTGAATTCAGAGGATAATTCAGTGTTACTGTGTAGAGTAACCCAATAAAACTGCTGACTCAAGTGATCTGTCACATTATGGATTTATTGTATTAATTAACTAACAGGAATGCAGCAAAACTAATCAAAGTGAAACTAACCAGGGGGTGTTATGTATTAGAGTGAGGGTGGCTGGGAAGGAGTACCTAGTTTCAAAGCAACTGATTACTTCAACAGAGAGCTTTCAAACTGTTTTTTTAGGTTGTTGTTCATCTGTAAATAGCTGGCTTATCATATAATGTGCGTTCTTACTGTTTCCAGCTGCTCAGTCATATTAAGATAGTTAAAATAATTATACTTTGCTGATATTGCACTTCCATGTGTGCAATTGCCATAGTTAGGACAGGAATGATAGTGGAGGGGGAGAGGGTAATGAACCATGACCATAGTCTCTAGCACTATTGGCCGGGTACTATGGGAATGAGAGGAAACCCCTGCTGAAGATAGTCAGAGCGTTGGCTTCTGACATGTCACCATTACACTTTCGCATTAACACCCTGCAGCAGAGTCTGGGGTATTTCACTCTGCCCTTGTCAGCCTTTCTACTCACATTGCTTTGCAACCACAAATGTTATATGTATAAATCTTTAAACTGAAAGCTGAGCTGTCTCAGGAAGGGAGGGGCCATGGCCCAGCCCAGGCTGAGCCTACCTCTCCAGGGTGCTGGTACTCCATTCCCAGCTCCAGAGTAGGCAGAGACAAATGTGCTGACTGGTGCTGGTGCTACTCCCCCCACTCAGTGCACAGGGCAGGGCCAGAGTAATGTTACATATGGCTGCCATCAGTGGTAGCAGTTACTTACATCTAGTATTCTGTTTTGCTGCCCTGTCGCAGTGTGCTGCCTCTGCTCTGCAAATTGTGACGGATAGGAGTTCATCTGTCACCACTTGCTATCTTTCACTTTTTGCCATATGTTGGTTCAGGGAAAGCAAATTGTGACAAATAGGGTTATGATTGTCACTACTTGGCTGCCTCTTACCTTCTGAGCAGCTGGTAGCAAGTTGTGATGATACTGACCACGGCAATGCCTAACTTTTAGGAATCTAGAAAGTCACAGGAACACCACTGCAATTCACAAAGCCTAAGGCAGATGCTTAAGCTCCCAGTACAATGAATGGGGAGAATGAGGGGCCTCAGAACACAGTTCATGAGGTAGGGAGCCACCTGAACCAGTTTCTGGGAGGTCCTAACTGAGGGGTGGGGGGATTTGTGCTAAGCCTCAGCCCCCCCCCCCGAGTTTGGTGCCTAAGTGCCTGCTGCAGGAAGATGTCTAGCTCTGCCTCGTGATCCATGAAGGAGAACCCCATCTCCTGGAGTCTGGTGGCTTAGGTGCCTAAGCTGGCTGTTACCTAGCTCATTCTCATAAGTCTCCCCCTGCCCAAAACAACCAGAGCAGGTGGTGATGCCTGCCTTGAAACTTACACCCCAGTGGTTAGAGCTCTTGTTCAAATCCTTTCTCCCTCTTTATCTGAGAGGGGAATTGAACATGAGTCTTGCACATCCTAGGCATCTGCTCTAACCATTGGGCTAGAAGTCATAAGGTGGCTGCTATCTCCAGCCACATTTTGAATGGGACCTGATCTTGTAAGTGGCCCCATATATTCTCCTAGGCAGGAAATAGGCATCCAGATGCCTAAAGTAAGGTCGCAGTGGGTGTGCTTGGAAGCACAAACTTAGACACCTAAGCAAGTTTTACCCTGAAAATGTAGGTATTTGGTGAGTTTAGGTGCCTAAACAGGGTGAGTGGATTTTCACTGTTGAGCCTAAAATTGGGACTTAGCCTCCAAAATCTTTGTGAATCTACCCCTAACTCTCTATAATGTAGCCATAATGCATACACCTCTGGCTTCTTCAAATCTTCTTAAGAATGTCAGCATCTCTTCCTTTTAAAAACAGTTTTAGTGTTGTCAAGAAAACTATCCTTACAGCAGCTATGTGCATGCTCTTGCATTGTTCATCCATTCCTGTCGCTGGGCACTCTAATAGAACTCCCCTCTTCAGCTTTGATTGGCTTAGCTATCAGATGAGTAACAGGGACCTGCCAAGGGGCTTGCCTACAATGAAGACAACCTATACAGCTTTAGAAACAAATACAGAGCATGTCTAGTAACTGCCATGCTGTTTCTGGGCCAGGTGATCAGCCCTGCATGTGTGCTGAGACACATCATCAGTGTTAGGATGCAACAAAAGTATTTTTTCTCACATCAGACTGTCCTCATACCTTTATGGATATTGCAATCATGGATTCAATAATATAATGTAAGAAAAGTTTGAGACAATGCTGTGTTTGTACGTTAAATTTTCCTGAGAGAACAGCATAACAAGGTTTGTATCATATGGAGTTAGAGAGCACTTACAGGTTGATATCAAAGAGAAATTTTTACAGTTAAAGCATCAAATATGTAGATCAGTTGACTAATTCTAATGCAACAAGAGTGCCACCACCTGATGCACATTACTCAGAGGGTATCACTATACAGCTAAGGCAACACCCTTCACATGCACAGCAGGAGCTGCCATGACACTTAGGCCTTCCTTCTGTTCATGAAACATGTCCTGACCTGTGCAGGTCAGAAAGGAGCAAGATCACTTTAAACTTACACCATTTATTAACATTTCGTCAGGCCAAAAGTGATACGTGTGAAACAGTGCAAAGGCTTTTCTACACAGGCAGAGTCTGCAGCGCTAGCGCTCCGCCTCCGGCCCCCACCGGACTATGAGTGAGGGCAGCAGGCGGCCTGCCCGGCTTCCCCAGATGTTACTGAGCATGCGCAGTAAGAGCCACAGTCTAGAAGCGGGCGGCCCCAAGGCCCAGATTACAGCGGCCCTGCTGCACTTCACAGCGGGCTGGACGCGGTGCTGGGACCTGCAGGGCAACGACCACTCCTCTGTCCTGCCGGAGAAAGCGGGCGCTCTTTGGAAGCGGCGGCGCCATCGTTCCCCAAAACCTCATACAGGGGCGTGGCCGCGGCCACTCAAAAGGGCTGCGGAATAGTGCCGTTTTCTACCTCAGTCGCACGTCTTTGAAGTTTGCAGCAGCCCCGGCCGTAAAGCAGCGTGGGTCGCAGACTGAGCGCGCGCCAAACTCGGCCCGCGAAACGGCACGAACGACTCGACTCTCGAGTCTAATCGGCCGGCGGCGCCATGGGGCTGCTGGAGCAGTGCGAGGCGGCCTTTGGCGCCACCGACTTCTATCAAGTGCTGGGCGTCAGACGGGAGGCCTCGGCGGACGAAATCCGTCGCGGCTACCACAGGGTCTCGCTACGGGTCCATCCGGACCGCGCTGCCCCGGACCGCAAGGAGGAGGCGACCCGCCACTTTCAGGTGAGCCCGCGGTGGTGAAGGGGAGAGCGGCCCCCCTCCGCCACAGCAGCTTGTGAGCCGCGTCGTGACTCCCCGCAGCGAAGACGGGGAGACTGGGCCGGTGCCAGGAGCGACTGGCTGCGCCGGGTGACTGACGGTGGTTTGTTTCCTCAGCTCTTGGGCAAGGTGTATGCGGTGCTGAGCGAGCGGGACCAGCGGGCGCTGTACGACGAGCAGGGCATTGTGGATGAGGAGTCAGATGCGCTGAGCCAGGACCGCAACTGGGAGGAATACTGGCGGCTGCTCTTCAAGAAGGTAGGGGCTGTCGGCGGGAACGGCTAGTGACTTGGCAGGAATTCTCAGCACTGCTACTGGGGGGTGTCCCAGATCTAGTGCTCCTAGAAGGGAGGATGTGTCGTGAATTGATAGATAATGATATGTGCAGCTGGTGTTTGCTCTAAATGTGCGGCTGCTGTGGTTAAATCGGAGAACTTGTTTCCTTCCTTGGCTGGAATGAGTTAGTTGGGGTTGGTCCTGCTTTGAGTAGAGGGTTGGATGATCTCCTTAAGTCCTCCTTTCCAGCCCTAATTTTCTATGATTTAATAGTCATATTTTGCCCTAGTGTTGTACTATCCTGGGCAGTTGCTAATTCTGTTGCTCTAGCTGAATTAAAGCACCCCACTGATGAGTGGGGTAAATGGTAATCTAGTCCATCTACATCAACAAGATGCTTCAGGTGTAAAGTAGGAGCAAAGTGATCATTAGGGCTCTAGAAAAGACCTGGAAGATGATAATGGAGAGCAAAGATTTACATTGGCTCTACATAGATTCACTAGATGGCTTTCACCAAGTTTCAGTCAACAGTGGCTCACTGCAATGAGGTGACAATTTATCTTGATCAGATTTGGGACAATGTCAAACTGCAGTGATATCAAAGAAGAAGGCAAACACATGATCTTCTCTCAGGTGACATTGATAGTTATTTCAAAGGACTTTCATCATGAAATGCTGGGGACACAATTAACTTTTGCAGTTCATTTCCTTCTGGAGATAACCTGGAGGCTGGTGCTTTTAAAATGTAGTTCTGGAATCACATAAAATTCAATCTTGGTATCCCTTCTCTTCAACTTGAATGCGTAGCTGCTTGGAGAGATTGTAAGAAGCATTTAGGGCAATAGTGTAATCAGTATGCTGATGACGCTCAGCTCTGCGTTTACTTTTTTTCTGAGCTTTATGCGGCCATTTCCTTATTTTTCCAATATCTTGTAGAAATAAGGAAGTCAGTCAGTTCTGGTTTCATCCAGATGAAGCTGATACTTATTACTAGTAAGTTCAAAACATATAGACCCAGAAATTCAAAATAAGTGTATTTTGAGACTGTTGGTGAAAGAATGGCAATCACTGTGGCTCCAGGTCAGTGCTGATTTGCTATGATTAAAGTATGTATTACTTGGTAAGAATAACTTGTGTACATGGGCAGTGCCACCACTGCTGTCACTGGGGCTTAAAATACAAAAAAAAAATAGAGCTTGAAGTTCTGCCTGTTTCATGTTAGGAAGTTGAGGCCTAGGATTGAGAGTTCTGCACAATGCTATCTTTAGAGAAGCAGAATTGTCAGGAAAGTAACTTCTTCACGTGGCCTTTGCCCATTGCCACTCACAGAATGAACTTGTGGTGTAGCTCTGGTTGTTTTATGGCAGTGCATGTTGGAGTGCTCTCCCACCCTCTCCTTCATCTCCCCTCACTATTCCTGAACATCAGGGTGAACCAGCCCATAAAAGGGAGCATGGGGTATTGGCCATTCAGGCTCCTTCCAACCACGACAGCAGAAGGACCAGGAACCTCTCTGTGCTACTCGAGCCTGGATCCAACCTCTTTGAATACTGAGGGCTTGTCTACACTACAAAATTAGGTTGACCTACAGCCACCACAATAATTCAAACAGCTGTTGGTGTCCACACTACCCTCCTTCCACTGGTGTTCTGGGTCCTCACCAGGAGTGCTTGCACTGACTGAAATGGGGCACTGTGGGGCATTGACAGCCAGGTGGGGCTCACAGCTGGAGCGCCCCTCCCACTCCGGCTTGACAGCCTGAGCTCCCCATGCCAACTCAGTTTCACAGCAGGGAGCCTACCAGCCCTGAAATTGACATTCTTGTCAGTTTTAGGGTTGTGGCTCAGAGAGGGATTACAGCTGGACTTGTAAAACTGAAATCAGTTTCGCTACTGGTAGGCTCCATGCTGTGAAATTGAGCTGTCATGCCAAGGTGAGGGTTCCAATTGTGAGCCTGAAGTCAGGCTCAATTTCACAGCATGGGGCCTTCCAGCAGTGAAATAGACATTCTTGTCAGTTTCATGACTCCCTCTATGAGTCCCAGCACTGCTGCTCTGAGTTGGAGGCAGCTGTGAAACTGATAAGAATGACAGCCAATAGCTGATGAAGTAATACAGTGTCTACAGTAGACACTGTGTCTCCCTAACTACACCAACATAAGCCCTAGGCTTCTCCTGTAGATGGAATTATGATGTCGGTGTAGCAGGCCACTTATTTCAGTGGAAGCAGCATTCTAGTGTAGACACTATCATAATTAGGTCAACGTAAGCTGCCTTATGTCAACTTAACTCTGTAGTGTAGACCAAGCATTGGTGCCTTAGGGTATGTCTACACTTAAAACGCTACAGTGGCACAGCTGCACCGCTGCAGCACTTCAGTGTAGACACTACCTGCACTGATGGGAGGGATTCTCCCATAGGCATGGGTAATCCACCTCCCTGAGAAGCAGTAGTTAGGTTGATGAAAGAATTTTTTTTTGTTGACTTAGCACTAACTACACTAGGGGCTAGGTCAACTTAACTGCTTTTCTTGGGGGGATGGATTTTTCACACCCCTGAGCAACATAGGTAAGACAACTTCTTGTGTAGACCAGGCCTTAGACTTCTTAGAATTAGTGTTAGAAATTTTAGCTGTGTTTGTTTGGTTTTATATTTACAGAAATTATTTGTGTTTATTAGTTTTTATTAGCTCCTACAGCTTGGTGCAGGTTCATGGATCCTATGGCAGATCCAAAGTGAAAGAGGCCAGAGTTTAATAGATCTGCCTATTGTCCTGCTGTACTCCCAGCTTCAGAAGCATATATTAAGTTTCTGGCTTGCTTGGAGGAAGGACACTCCTTCCCAATCGGCAGTTTGTAATACCTTCATTCCAAGAGCTTGTAAGGAATGTTGAAAAGAGCTACATGCCTTACTTCTTCTAAAGGTGCTAGTGGCCAAACTATCCTGTTCTGTAACTGCTGGTTCTGAGAGTTCAGAGAGGTCAGTATTGGCCCCTAGCTCCTCATGGAATAAAGCATCTCAAGATCCTGCTGAAGATATCCTCCTCCATTCCTGGAGTGAAAATTAACCTTCAGTACCAAGGGAGCTTAAGTCATCAGATCCTGGTTCCACATGTGTCAGACCCCCACTGGTGTCAGCCTCTGTAACCAGAGCCAGTTGTAGTGGGAGTGCCCTTTCTGATCTGACACATTCAATTCCAGATAAGGGTATGGCATGAGATATGACTCCTGTTAGCAGAGCCAAATGGTGTTCTGGGTCCTTCTCAGATCCCAAAGTCAGTTCTGAAGGAAGTTTTCAGAATCTTGGCCAGGTATTAAGGCCACAGCAGAGGGCAAACAGCTGAAGAAGGATTGTACCCCTAATGTAACAAGTGTAGTGGTCCCAGATGTTGGCTACAATTGCTTGTTGCTTTCACATATTATAACAATAGTTGCTCAGGTACATCATTTGAATCCAAATGTTAATCTGATCCTTGGACAGTGTGATAGGAGAATAAAAGAGAGCCTCAGAGCCATACTCCACTTCATCAATACAAAAGGGACAAAGGATCAAAGAGCAGATTTAAACTTCCCAGACCTTTCAGTCCTTCCTTCCTGAACACTGACAGGCTCAGCAGGAAAGTTGTCTTCCCCCTCTCAATTTGAAAAATGCCAAGACCACTAGTTGCCCTTTACTTACTGTCTCGGATCTGGGGTTGGATCCAAAATCTGACACTGTATCAGATTGAGAGGTTAATTCACCATTTCTGTTTCTATCATCTGCAAAGAAAGGGAGCCTGGACCTACCCTACCCCACCTCACATAGCTACAGTTCCTACAGTTACTTGAGTAGGTATTATGATAAATATAGAATATTGGCAGAATTGGCAATTTCCTCCTTGAGACAGATGCTTTTACTGGCTCTTGTTTAGATATTATGGAGACATTGAACAAAGTCGCCCTTACAGGGATCAGTCCCCTCCAAGAGGTCAGGGAAAGCCTCGTGTACGAATGTTCCTGAATTCATCTACGTAACTAAGGTAATAAAGGGTGTTTCACAACCATAGTCTCAGATAGGCTTTCAAAGAAAGAACTGATGGAACTTGTATATCAGAACACAGAATTACAGATACTGTCTGTGTCCGATGTTCAATATATTGGGATCTCCTAACGGCTAGATCGTTATCCCAGTTCTAGCTGAGTTATTGCAACCAGCCAAAACTGTTTGTTTGAGCAAATCCCGTCTCTAGTAAGCTATGTCAAAGAAAGCTGACAAGCTCTAATCTATATCTATATTTGATCCAATCTATATTTGAATAGCTGCTCCGCCTGAAAGTTTCTGATCTCACTTTATAGTTTGTGAAAGTTAACTTAGAAGCCATATCCGCTTACGCCACACTATTTGATGATAGGACTGTATTTACTCAGACACAGTAAAGAGACTTATGAAGAGTCTTCCACCAGTCAAAGATACAACTCCATTGTGGGGCCTTAATCTAGTCTGTACTCGGTTTATGAGGCTCCTTTTGAGCCTCTGATTGAATGTTCACTATTTCACCTGTCAGCCAAAACAGGATTCATTATAGCAATAATGTCTGCCAGAAGAGTAAGTGAACTTCAGGCTCTGTTGGCTGATCTGCCCTTCGTTTTTCCACAAGGACAAAGTGATTTCGCTGTCCCCACCCTAAATTTTTACCCAAGGTAGTAACTGATTTCCATCTCAACCAATTAGTTAAAAAATATTGGCAGATTCCTTGCTCCCACACTAATAAATCCAGGAAATTTAGAAAGCCACTATGTCTTATTTCTTATGCACAAAATAATAAGCAGAAAACTATTTCTCAAATACTATCTAAGCAGGTTAGGTTATATATTGAAGAGAGCTACAAATTTGCCTTGGTAGGTCTCCTGTTAAGGATTAGATCACATTCCACAAGAGCAATGAGGGCCTCCTTGGCATGCCTTAAGCATATTCCCATTGTAGAAATTTGCAGAGCTGCTAAATGGAGCTTTATTTGTGTATTTACAAAACACTGTGCACAAGACCTAGCATCCCAGTAGGAGGCTCAGTTTGTTAGGGCGGTACTTCAGTCACTGTTTAATTAGGATTCCACTTTCCTGAGGTGACAGTACTGCTTTTCAAATTGTCTCAGGAGTTTGAATGGGTAGAGTCCTTCCTGAAGAACTCCCATTACAGGTGAATAACCTTCATTTCCCTTTTTAGAATAATTTTAACATCAAATTTTGGACTGGAAAACTTGAATGTCTCTTTACATTTCTTTTCTAATCTGACTTTGAGAATTTGCCTTCTGTAGGAAATCTGGTAATTCATAATGTTTTAACTTATTTTTTTTAATTTCAGATCACCATAAAAGATATTGAAGACTTTGAAAAGAAATACAAAGGTTCAGAAGAAGAACTGGCTGATATTAAAGCAGCCTATAAAGATTTCAAAGGAGACGTGGACAAAATTATGGAATCTGTGCTGTGTGTTGATTATGCAGATGAACCAAGAATACGGAAGATCATACAACAAGCCATTGACTCTGGAGAAGTTCCATCCTACAAACTCTTTGTAAAAGAGTCTAAGCAAAAAATGAATGCAAGGAAAAGGAAGGTATGTAACTGCACCTGCAAGGGCTCAAAAGGGAAAATTATTAAATATTTACACTTGACAGGAAGTTTTTTTGTTTTGTTTTTTTGTTTTTTTTCCAAATCCATGTAAACTGTGCATCACTTTACTTAAAAATTCCTTCCCCGTTGGAAATACATGGTATGAGTTTTGCAAAGACACAACTGTGACACTATCATGAGTTGCCGGACTTAAGTTTGAATTTGAGTCTAGAGACTTCCTATTTTGTCTTCTCAGCAGTAATTTAGTCTTTCAAATGTCATGTCCTTTAACTGCAGTCAGTTTGTTGCTAAGGATTTCAGTGCAATAGGCTCTTATATTATTTTCTACTTGCATTTAATCTATTTGAATATCATGCCCACATTGATAAGTTTATCAAAGTTCAAAATATTGGAGCAGATCAGTGTTTCTTGACCCAAATTTAAAGTGGCAAGGTTAGGCCAAAATATTGACTTCTGGAATTCTACCATATATTTACTTTTTATACCAGACAGTGCATTCAGCAATTTTATTGATAGTTGAATGGTAAAAGTTAAAATTCAGATGTGAAGAAGCGAAAACATGGTAGAATTTCCTAATAGTGGAACCAGTATTGGATGTTTAACATAGATCACACTTGAACAAATAATTTTTTCCACTAAAGTTTTTGCTACTTTGCTCTTCTTGTTTATATTTAGATGCAAAAGGAAGTGTTCAATAACTGTTGTAATAAAACTTTGATAAAATAACATGCTGACTGTTTGTTTTCATCTAAGCAGCTAGTTACTATTTCAGGCTCAAGAAGAAGCTAAAGAGGCAGAAAAGACCAGAGAAGAACTCGGCCTTGGTGAAGGGGAAGATGACTTGAAAGCACTAATTCAAGTAAGATTTGAGAATCTTTGTAGAGGGAAGGCATTTTATCTCTCTGACTTCAGATAGTTGTTACCTTTTGGTGCACAAATACTAGTAGGCTTATGTGCTTGCAGACGTGATCCTCAAAACTAATTATTACACATTAGGAAAAATCTACCTGAGATTAGAATGAGCTCCAGTGTTAAAGTCTGTGCACTTTATTTAGTCTTCAGAAAGCTCTGATCAACCCTGAATATGATGCAAAATTTTATTTAATTCTCTTGCACTAAGAACCTGGTTCACTGTAGTTATACTTATTCTGGTCCCAAATAAACCATGAAAATTTCTATTAGGAACTTAGGAATTTCTATAGTAAATAGGTACCACATTAAAGGGACCATTGATGTCTTTGCAGTCCCTGGTAGGAATAGACAGGAATGATCTTCATTGGCTTTGATGGTGTGGTGGTCTGCCCTGAAGTCTCTATTCTCTTGGGTACCGTAAGGATCTACTCTGTCATGCCTTTATTCAGTGTGCATGTGAGACCATTCGCTAGTGAGATGTGTTGAAGTGTTCTCACACTGATAATATCCAGCTTTATATAGCTAGTTTGTCCATCCCAGAGAGTGTTGTCAAATAGGCAAATTTGGGCCATGAGTAAGGGCAAGAAAGCTGAGTCTGAATCCTCAGAATATTTATGATTATGGAGGATTGGAAGAAACAGCTTGAAGTTAGCAGAGATTTTTATAATTTCCTCTGATTACAAATGAAGGCCAGATATCCTGAAAGCTCACATATTGAAGGGTTTAGTTGGATTCTCAGCTGTTTTTAAAGGACAAAAGAGCATCTGCAACCAAGTTGGCTTTTTACTTTGTGTCTGGCCAGGAGGCTACGTTTTCTTTTCTGAGGTAGGCCAGGCCGCTGTGATCTGTGCTTATGTCACCTATAGGTAGGATACACCTCACATTTATTTTCTGAAGCTATGAAGAATGTTTTAACAAGCTTGTTAAGTGGAGGGCCTTCCTGTGAGTATGACACCAGTACTCAAAGATCTTTACCCGTCGCTTAATGTTTTCCAGGTGGAGTTTCAGATATTGGTTCTTACCTATAAAATTCAATGGCCTGATTCTTAGAAGTGCTGAGCACCCGCTAGTCCATTGAAGTCAATGAGAACTAAGTGCTTGGCTCCTTTGAAAAGCAAGCTATAAGTGACCTGAGACTTTTCTATTGGAGGAATTGTATTGCTCCCCATATCATACTGCCACTGTTGAGGTTGGTGGAGCTTCCTGAGTTTGACTTTGAGCTCCTTCTGTATATATGAGGGAGCTGCTGACAAGGGGTGTTGCATGAAGAACCCTTGGGCTTGGAATTCACTCTCTGTTCTCCTTACCTTGATCTGAAGTAGCCTGACTCTGCTGATCTTCCCCATCTGCAGTAAGGCTTATCTGAATAGGCATTTAGGGAACACTGAGATGGCTAGAGGAGGTATGGTTTGTTTTGGAAGGGGATGATCAAGATGTCTATTTGAATTATGCTTGATGATATGTTTGTAGGGGTGATGGAGGAAATGTGGTGCTTCTTTAGGTTCTATTTTTTAATTGTACTTACTTTAGTTAATGGCGAGGAAGCCACCTATGCTATAGTTGTATAAACAAACTAGATACCTAGATCATCTCTCCTTTTCAGAATATAGTTCTGGTCTCAATTACCTCCTTTCATGAACCCACCCCCATTCTCAATCATTTAATATTTTTGTTGCCCTCTTCTAGCCTTTTTTTTCTTGAAATTTATTTTTAGATGTGTCCCATATTTTATACATCATTACATATAGATTTTTACATAATTATATCACATATTCCATATTCTGTATCTTCTTAGTATAGTACATCCCAACATCTTATTTAACTACACCGAGTATTCTAATGAAGTTGGATGTCACAATAACTTTTTGGTAAACAGATTTCTTGTTCATTTTATAGAGCAGAAATAAAGATCGAAAAAAAGAAATAGATGATTTTCTGGCTCAAATGGAAGCAAAATATGGAAGCAATTCCAAAAAAGGAGGAAAGAAAACAGCACCCAAGAAGGGAAAGAAATAATTATCTATTGACTTTCTAGTCTTTGTCAGTCCACAAATGAAGACCTAAGTCCTAGTGAATCTCTGCAACCTTCTAGACTTCCATGCGCATCAATTCATTGTGGCTGGGAAGAAATAATAGCAAGAGAGATGAAAAGGAACTTTTTTGATGAAACTATTTTAAATCCTCTTCTAAATTTTAGTTAGGATTAAATAGGTTATTGAATTACCATTTTGCTACAGGTAAGAGTTGTAAATTTACTAGTTGGGATCTATATATCTATCAAAATTCGAGTTGTGTAAGCACCCACCTGGTGAGACTGTTGGTGGCAAAACAATGTAATTCAACAGGGTTGATTGTCTTAAAAATGTTGATTTGTGTGGCTTGTTACCTGGATATCTTATTTTCTGGTTCTGTTCATGCTCACCAGTTTCCTCTGTGATACTTAGTTGCTCTTCTTATGGTCTTTGCACTTCTGTTCAACAGGGCAAGAGTTTTTCAAATATTTGTGCTTTTATTAAAGATACTTTTGAATACTAGCTTTAATAAAAATGTTTTCACAAAACTCTGCAGTACTCTTGTTTATTCAACCCCATGTTTTTGCAAATGGTTTTTATAGACGAGTATCTATCGTACATAATAATGAAATTTACTATCTGTTCAAACACTTGATGTTGGATTGCCTAACATGAAGTAATACTGCATAACATTACAGCATTTGATTAAGATGATGGACATATAGTACCACGATGGCATGTGGGTATGTAGACACTTGTCTTGTAAGAGACCTGTAACCAGTTCATTATTTCCAAAATGGAGCCCTATTTCTATAAGTTGTATGAAAGTTCTCATAGAGCTGGTCTATTGTAAAAATACATAAAGTACTTTAGAAAAAATCTAGTGAGGTAATCATCCTGTAGTAAGTTTAGTAAGAATAATTTAAAGGCAGCAGAAATTCATGAGCCTTGGTATAAATTGATGGGGCAGTTCATTGAAAAATGATCTTAGCTGAAATAAATTTAACACACAGCCTTATTTATTTTGTGACATTTTTATTTTATCGGTTTAGTAGCCACATTTGCAACTTGAAGCTAATGGAAGTTGCAGTAATTCATCAGTTTCTAAGATCACTCGCTCAATTTAAAGTTGACTCGAACAATATTGAAAAGATCGATTAGGTTTTTTTAGGAGGAGGAGATTTCATGCTAAGTGTTACCTCATTGCTTTTAACAGTTATTACCCTGAAGCTGACAGACAAGCTATACTAAATCATTAAGTAACTATGACTTGGTTCAAAACAAATCTTACTAAACAAAAGCATTCAGTAGTGCAAACTTTTGACACCTGTTAACCCCTCTTTCACACACAGGAATTTTATCTGTAATGAGACTGAATTTTGGTAAATAAGTCTCCAGAGCTGGGCTTTGGCCAATTTTGTAATGTATCTGCTGGTCTTAGGCTACAAACTACACGTACCATTAATTAGGGGCCATAATACCATCCAAGCTGCTTGTGTCTCATGTGTGTCTGTGTGTTTGTTAATAGGGGATCACAAACAGAGGAGTGGTGGAGAAAAATATTTTGGTCCCTAAGAGAGCTGTTGCTATATGGCTTGATTTGAACTACTTTGAAAGAGTTTTAATTAAATTATATTAAATTTTAATTTAAACCATGGACATTTTGTAGTGATCAAGATAAGTAGACGGTGTGGTTTCAGTTATAAAGAGATAAAAATTGGTACAGCCCACTTCGTGCCCTGGAAAAGACCGTGATTGCCTTCAGCTAATTCAGTGATGCTTTGATACCTTGTATCATTCTGTCTACTCATCTGAAATGAGACTACATCTTAAAGGGAACCCCATGCCTGTTAAAAATTATCCTGTTTGTATAGTGCCTAGCACAATGGGGTCATGGCCTGACTATGGCTCCTAGGTACCACAGGAATACAAATATGTCTTTTGTTAACACTATTCTTCCTTTTTTCTGAACAGAGGATGGTTGAACCCAGATGACAGGAGAAGGTTTGGATGGGACCTGCTTTTCCATGAACAGGAATTTTGGAGGTAAGGGTCATTGCATTAGGGGGAAAAAAAATTAGGGGGAATAAAAAAATTAGGGGGAATAAAAGTTGCTAAAAGACACATAGTGTGTGATGGAATGTATAACTTGTTTCTGTTGGTGAGAGAGAGGGCTACATAGCTGCATCTGCTAACAGCCTATTCTTATAAAGGATATGTTTTTTGTCCTCTGTCTGAGCAAGACTTCTGCTAATGGGACTTGTGGCCACTAAAGAGCAAATGTGCCCCCGGACAGTCACATCAGTCTTTTCATGAAGCTTGTGTCATGTATGTACTTACAGTGGGCAACAGAGGAGTCATTTGACAAAACCCCTACAAACTCTTCAATATTCCAAATTACAAACAAACCAATGATGTTTAGAAAAGGTTCTTTTAATGGAATATAAAATGACTCATTGTTTGTTAAAGAATCAGTTCCCTCAAAGTAACTGTCTTCACATTGTAGCAGAATGGTTTTGGTTAAAAAATATGAAAGATACCGACAATGTATGAATATACATATTTGCAGAGTGGCACTTACTGTTAATAGTAAAACCTGCGAGCTAATATTTATAGTTAAACTAAATTACAGAATTAGCTGCTTTATTAAATTAGTTACTTTACTGTGAAACTGTTGCATTTCATGTATAAGCTATATTGAATGATAATGGTAACTGTTTCTAAGTTAATATATCCCCATGTGTTTGTCTTAAAATAGCAGAATGTCGCTCTGGTATGTATGACTCAAAAGGTGAATGATGCTTGTGCACACATTTCCTTAATCACTCTAATTCATTTCAAAATGGAGACAGACCCATCTGAAATTAACAAAATATTTAATTAAAAAGGCTACTTAAAGGATTCTCTTACTTGGAGTCCTGTGTGGAAATAAATTTTCAGTAAAAAGATTGCTTTTATCCCCTATGGACACTTGCCTGAGTAACTAGTGGAAAGAGATTAGTTTATTATACAGGAAAGGACAGTAACATGCTGCAGTTAAGACAAGTTAAAATTAGCAAACATGGAAGCATAAGATTTCATTTTTATTTGCTACCTTACTTTATGCAACTGTGTTAGTATCTGGTGTTCTCACCACAGGATCCACAGTTTGTCCAGATTACCCGAACACCACAGTTGTACTGGCAGCATTATATGCAATAAATAAGTCTACTCATTTTTGATAGAGAAATTCTGCCAGAAATATCATTGTAGTGATTGAGATTTTAATAAAGATTACTGTGAAAAGTGCAATAGTCTTTCACTAAACTAGCCCATAGGCAACTGTTCCAGTAGTGCTACTGCTGCAGTAACAGGCACCAAAACGTCATGAGCAATACTTTTTTAAAAAGAAAATATTAGCAAATTTGGTAGACTTTTAGGATACAAGCTTTAGTGTTCACCAAACTAGCAAAACCTGGTCTACAGGAAGAAAACTGAAATGTGTTGAGTACCCTATAGTCTTTGGCAGCTGCTTTTTTTTAAAAACATACAAAAATAAAACCCTTCATGAAGATGTTTTTAAGTTCTTCTGTAAACAAGTCTGATATTGCTGAAATTCAACATCTTCATGAGGTTCCAGATGTGCTCTCTGCATCAGGGTGAGGGACAGATCCTTCCTCATTAAACATTATAGTCCTTGTCTGCTTCTTGTAACTGATCCACCTCGACTGTGAGCTCTTACAGAACCAGGTAGCTGAAGACCTACTACATAAAAATTGCATAACTTAAAAAACATCTTTTGGTATCTGCTAGAAGTCTTAAATGTCAAAACCATATACATCCACTTTTTCAATGTTAAAATACTTTCCTTTGTTTAATTTATAGTTATTAGCAATTACATTATCTGCATTTTGAAAACCAAGACTGATTACGTACAATCTTAAAATATACCTTTTATGAAACTTTCTGGAGGTGAGAATGGTATGAAAATCCTTAATTGAAACTTTTATATTGCTACCACCAAGTGTAGTGTACTATATTCATGTCCACACAGGCTGTTACTAGATGGCAAGCTGGTACCTTGTAGCTAAACAAATTACTGTGCAGCAAGCCAGGTTGTGAAAAGTCCTTGTTTAACATCCTCCTTCCACCTCCGTCCAGAAATAAGAATAGGAGATAACATGGAGCTGCTGCTGCCTGGGTGAGTTGGCATGCATTTCATTACTGGAGAACCTATGTGCCAGATCCTTCCTATTGTTATGCCTTTATGGATGGGATTCAGCTGTGCTCAAAGCCCAGCTCTACAAGAAGCAGCAAGCCTGGAACCTGCTGATTCTGATGACTGGAGCATTAGCCTTCTTAGAGTTAACACCACATACCAGAGGAGTCAAGAATTCCATCAGAGCGGGACCACTCATCAGAGCTTTCTAGTCGTACACAGAACATTCAGCAACCGTTCAATTCTTCTCCCGTTCTATTGCCCTGATGATGTGCTTCAACATTAAGCTGAAGGAGCCATCACATGCTCTGCATGGCCATTCAATTATTGGCACAGATGCCAACTGAGATAAATACCATCTTAACACCTCTCCACTAGCAATCTGACAGACCAACAACTACTAGAGACAAACACAGCAAGAACATTTAACAGTTTAAGTCTGCTGCCTCCTCTTTCTTATTCAGTGGAGGATGATCTCTCTCTTTTATTAAGCGAATAACCCAGAACATGATGGTGAAAGAACTAAGAAGAATTAGATATTCCATCACAGTTTAATTTGGTTACATCAATTTAGCTTCATTTGCCTTGTATCTGGTTTAAAATGAGGTGAGTATCCCCATAGCTTATATTGATTTAAAACACTTTCCATTAAACTGGTGCAGCTTTTAATACAGACAAAGCCTTAGTTACAGAGAGTGAACCAGAACCACCAGAACAATTATAACCTTGAATTCCACATAGGGTATTTGATCTTGCTTTCACTTCAATCAATTTCTATGCATTTTAATGGGAGACGGATCAAAGGCCCCAGTGTAAATGTACTTTGAATTATTTAAAGTGTTACATAATAGCTACACTAAAAACATACATTTAAAAACTACACAAGCCCTTCTCTGTGCAGTTTTATATGATAGTAAATAAGTATAAGATCCCTTGATTAAGAGGTTTACTGTTCATGTTGCAGCTATACCTTCCATCATGATATGAAAACAGCACCTATCCCACATCACACCCATTATTATTTCAGGCAAAATAATGCATGTACCTGTGCCTGCTGATCCTCTATTGGTTCGAGGTTGATTAGCATAATCAATAACAGTGCAAGAATGGTGATAGTGTGGATCCGGCTGAAAGATAAGGTGAATTAGTTTTCAATGCTTGCAGTAACACAATTTTTAAAAATGGCAAAGTCCCAAGATACCCAAAATTTCATTAAAATAGAACACTTCTAATGTTGCCTGATAACTCCAGGCTCACACATTATGCTTATGAGGTCTAAAATTAAAAGATTAATACTTTGGGGGTGGTTCTCCCTCTCCTTAAATAGACAGAGGACACCAACATCCCATCCACACACCAAAAAAAAAAAAAATTTATATATATATATAAAGTAAATTACTTGAAAGCACCCCTAGCCCTTGATTATAATTTCCGAAAGTAGTTGTTTCAACATAGGGCTTTACAAAGCTTAAGTGTTTCTAATTAGCAATTCACCGATGTCAAAGCCATACATGGAAACCATGAGCTATGGTGCAGGATTCAATACTCCTGAAGCTTAATATAATAAAAAAAAGTCTGGTTAAAACTAGGATGAGAAAGTAGTCAGACTGTTCCCCAATAAATTTTAAAGTAGAGAACTACACAGTAGCATCTGATACTGAAATTGAACTATAAGCACTTTACAAAAAATAGGGGTTGTTCAAGGAAACTTACAAAAACTATCCTACAGTTATGCAGGAGGTTGAGTAGATGGCCCAACAAGTCCCTTTAAGCTTACAAAGTAAAGCTTTTTTTTCTTCCCCATTTCTTCATGAGTGTAATCCTCATGAAAGGTGCTGGTTTGAAAAGCTCTGAAGATTAAAGTCATATTTATCTATAGATCAAGAGCAGCACAAGCAATGATAGAACAGGCTTCCCCGCAATACACCTCAAACTTGTTCTGGAAGGATGATCTCTAAGGAGAAGAGTGTACATCCAACAGCTGAAAATACTGACAGTAAGAGAGTCAGTTGTGGGGAATTTGGTGGCATGGACACTTAACCTCTAGGAACTGGACTGAGTCCACAATGTCATTTCACAGGTGCCAAAGAATGTTTTATCTACCAACCTGGGCAGATTTGAACGGAGGATGTAAAGGTTGTAGATTAAAGGTTCTGAACACTGTCACCAATCACTTGAGCCATCCAGTTCTCCATTAAGTATAACTGTTAACTGCCAAAGCAAAAATCTACCAAACACTCTCTCTGGATCTAGATACCATTTGGATACATTTGCCACTCTTTACCCAGAATGCATGTGTTGTGTTAGGCCTGGAGAAATGATCAGGCAAGAAAAGTCTCTCCTGTGGCTGCTGATGGTTAATCTCATCGGCCATTGCACTCTGAGCTCGACTGGAATTTCCTCGGGCTTTCTACAGAAAAGTACAGGAAAAAATAGACTATTTTTGATTGTGACTATACATTAAAGATAAAATCTTGGAATCAAAATCTACTCAACAACGAGCATCTTCATTTGAAACAGAAAATAATTCCTGCTTTCACTGGGTCTAAAACACACAACTCTATTCCAGATTGTTGGTCAAAACTCATGCAGCTTATTTTTTGTATTACAGTATTTTATTATCTTTATTATCATAACTATGATGAAGAATTTCTAAGAACATCGGTTCCAGAGGGGTAGCCGTGTTAGTCTGTATACAGCAAAAACGAGAGTCCTGCAGCACCTTAAAGACTAACAAATTTCTGTGGGCATCAGCTGACCAAGTGGGTTGCAGCCTACGAAAGCTTATGCCCGCAGAAATTTGTTAGTCTTTTAAGGTGCTACAGGACTCTCGTTGTAAGAACATCAGGTTAATTTGGATAACGATATAAACCAAAAATAAAAATACAATAAAGAATTCTTGAACTTGCCAATGCAATCTGTAATGAGATAAGTTTAACATTTTTTGTTAGCATGTCTCTCATTTCCAAAGAATATAATCAAATATGTTTTTATATGACACGCAAATCGGGAGGTTACCGTTTGCCTTTGGGATCCCACGCTGTTCAACTGCTCCACCACGTCAGCAGTATTAATAGGTGGCAGAAGAGTATTTCGGCTCAGTGGCATTAAGGAGGGTGACAACAGCTGGTCATGTGCAGTAGGACTGGAATCCGCCACCACCAACAACCAAAAATATACATTAATGCCAGAGATTATGAGACCGATGTGAGCTAAAGCAAATGAAACAATAAAACTCAGGACAACACATGCAGAATTGTAATTTAAGATGCTGGGTTGTTGTGGGGAGAGTATAGGACAGTGTTCTTCATTGCAAGGCGCAGGAGCCAGTGGTGGCTCCCATCAACCCTAAGTGCGGCTCCCTGACTAATTGTTTATCTTCCAATTTATTTTATTTTTAACATTCGAATATGTACTGAGCCTATCAAAATCTGCCTTCTTTACATGTCACATGGTACGATGTGCGCCAATAAGTACATCTAAATATATCCATTGTATAATAACTGTAATATTACCATAGCAACCAACATGTTAATTTAGCAGTTGTGGCTTTCACACTGATTTTTTGCCAAAGTGGCCTCCGCTTGAAAAATAGTGAAGATCATTGGTATAAGGAAAACTGGGCTTCAAGGAAGAGCAGTGCACTGGAATAAACTTGAATTTTTTTTTTAAATGACAAAATTTTCTTACCCAGTAATTTCCTGTATTCCCTTGTTAGTGGGCTTGGGTCTGCTCTTCATGCATGTTATCAATGTATCCCTTGGGAAGGGAAACCTTCCAGAGACCTTGAGGTATGTTATGGTCCAGTCAATGGTCAAAATAACATCAGTGGTCTCAACAGTTTCACTAGATCTCAGATCTTCCCTATGCTAAGCAAGGTTCTGGGAAAGGTAACAGCAGCCCAGCTCCAGTAGCATGTAACTACTTACCACTAGAGCCCTCCCAGACAGGTTTCAAACCTAGCTATGACATTGAGACAGCACTGTTACTCTTACAGATGATCTTGTGCCATGAACAATGACTGGCAAGATGTCTAGACTCATTCTACTGGATTTATCAGCTTTCTCAGGAGGCAGTGATTTAATTAGCAATTGTATTTTTTTAAATTAAAAAAATGATATGCATTGCCTCCATTTGACTGCTTTTCTGCTTTATATGGACTTGGTTTCATAAACCTTTGGTTCCATAATTTGTAGAATGAGAACTGGTTTTTAAACATACAGTCGTGTTCCCCTGATGACTTCATCCATGGATCTTGGTGTCCCAGAGCGAGAGTGGCTAGGATGAATAGGATGCAAGGTGCGTGGTGGTGGGTTCCGTCTTCTAGCAGAATGAGCAGAATATGACAAAGAAGATGTACTGAGCTCAAGAGTGCGATTTGGCCGAGTTCTTGTTGAGAGGATGGAACTGGAGCCTGGCCTCAATAGTGGTTTGTCATCCAGATCTCTAACAACAGAATCAAGAAACCAAACAAAACATACATAAACGTCATTATAACTGATTTCATACTGTTAGAAC
This sequence comes from Emydura macquarii macquarii, assembly GCF_026122565.2. Lineage (NCBI taxonomy): Eukaryota > Metazoa > Chordata > Testudines > Chelidae > Emydura > Emydura macquarii. The sequence continues at coordinate 15,417,369 of NW_027131527.1, read as the reverse complement.
AGTCCTGGTCTGAAACCTACACTAGCAACATAATGTACTGATAAAGCTGGTACACTTTAGATATCATTATTTATATATGTCAGGGAGGGCTGTGCTACCAAGGAATAGGGCAAGGAAGAGAAAGAAAGGAGTTAGGCTTTATTTGTAATTATCATGAAATGTTCCAGATTGAAGAGAGTAGAAATGAAATTACTATTACCAGAACAAATGCAGCAACAACACAAAGCTTGGCAGTGCCAGCTAAACGCTCACATCCTTGGCTTTGTGCCTCAGACTAGATCAACAGGCCCATCTCTAGGGATGAGAGGGCACATTAGCTTCCAATTCCATTCAACCTGTGATTGTCCTCTTCAGGATGAGGAAAATGATGCCAGCTAGTAATAGTAGTGATGCAGACATCAGCGCACTAAGTAATAAACTAGCCATATTAAAAAATAAATTTTAAAAGTTTAGGGTCTTAATGGGTTAATGCGTTAATCTTTCATCTCTGAAGACCAAACTGAAATCATGTTTAGCTCAGAAACAAAAGGGTTTTGCTTTTTTCATTTGTTGCATGTCACAAAACCACTGCACAGTTTGTAGTCTGGCAAGAGGGAGCCTTTCTTTGAGACTCAATAAATGAAACAACAGGCTTGTTATGGAAACAGACTGGTATACTGGCAGAGTGGTAAGAGGACTGCTTCACCACTTTCCTCCCCCATGCTTCATGCTAGCCAAGCTGTATCAGTCTCTTACATGAACATCCAAACGCTACATTTAAAAAAACCCCAAAACTTCAACCCCGTCCTTTTAGCTACCCTTATGAAATCATAGTATATTTGATACTTTTAGATTCTGATTCAGCAGGTATTTAAGCATGTGAGTAGTTCTATTGACTTCAATGAGCTTACACAAGAGCTTAACGTTAGTCATGTTCAAGTGTAGTAAATATACTACATCACTGAGGACAGATAAATAGTTGAGAAATAATCAAGAACCACTCCTTACACTGTGGGAGATGAATTGCCATGACACTGGGTTTAAGCCCAATATATTCTTCTTTCCTACCATTAGAGAGCTCAGTTTTACTACAGTACTATGCAGACAAAAAGCTACTGCTCTTACAATATTTTGTCTATTAGAGGCAGATTCCTTTGCTGTAAGTGGATCCCATGTATCACCATCAAACCATTCAGATTTCGCTGAGGGCCACCAGTTGGTCCTTGAGAGACATTTATCTGCAAGTTAGAATAAAACAGATTTACTTTTGACATGATGATGTCACCTATGTTCTTGTCCTTACCAAATAATCACTGGAAAACAAGAGAAGCTCAATGCTTCCAAGCAAAGCTGAGTATATTCATATACATTATTCTCATATCTTAGCCAAATATCCTATAAATAACAGTTTAGGCTTGGTCTTGCAAATGATGGCACTTAGTATACATTTCTATTTTATAATATCTGCTACCATAGCGCATATTCTACTTAAAGTTTCACAACTGAGGCTTTCATTGCAGGAAACAATCTTGTGACATGGGTGCACACATGGGTGTAATATAAGTAACTGCTGTAAGAGAATATTTATGATCTCACTTTACAATGTGTCTGGGCACTTGTTTTATGTCAAGAACAAAACTGGAAAATCCTCTCCTGTAACTCAGGCTGATCTGGGAAAATGACAAATTCCACCCACCACAAGGATACCAATAGTAAGAACAACAGAGCTTTAATCTCTCTCCATCATACATACTGGAGGCGATTTTCTCCTCTTTTTGGTTTTGCAGCCACATCTGGGTTGTGGGCACTACACATACAATAAAGTAAACATGAGGAAGAGGTAGAGGATTATACAGGAAAAGTGGGAAGAAAGAAATAAAAAGGAAAGAATTGAGTTAAAAACTGACTGAATATAGATAACATTTTTGGTGCTTGCCACTTTAGGGACATATAATCCTAAAGTAGAACATGAAGGGCCAGAATCAGTATCTTAAAAAAAAAAAATCATATATATGTTTTGTAGCAAGACGCTGTGGCCTTCCTCAGAGATTGGGCCTGAGGAAGGGTCGCGACCCCCCTACTGGGCAGAACCAGGCTCTGCAGCCCAAACCACCTGGAAGCAGAGGGGCGGAGCCAGGGCAGGGAAGGGAACTATAAAAGGTCGGCCCAGCAGCTCAGCCCAGAGGAAGCTGCTGCTGGAGGCAGACGTGTCTTCCCAGAGGCTGCAGTCTAGGTCTGACCCAGGCCCTGTGGCTGTTTGGATCAACCACACCACTGACTGGCGTTGCCAAAGCCTACCCAGACTGCCGGATCCTAGTGACTGGAGGGGGCCATTGGGCCCTAGTAGTGGGGAGAAGCTACCCAAGACCGCTGAGTGGGAGAAATCCTGAGGCCAGCCCTGACCTGGAGGAGCAGCTTGATGTCGGGGACCTACTGGAGTGGACTCAACCTGGAATACCAGAGGACCCCCTGGGACCTTGTGACCTGGAGGAGCTGCACTCTGCTGACGACCCTGAGGAGTTTCCAGATCTGCCACTGGTCGACAGTGAGGACTCTCACTCGCCGTCTATCCCAGCGACCCAGAGGGAGACGATTGGCTTCAGGAACCTAGGGACAGCCAACTCTAGAGTGCCTGAGTCTGGGATTGGACCAGTCAGCATGTTGTGGCTGGATCCCCGCTGACTCAATGGCAAACCACTTTGCCACGGATAGGGCCCTGGGCTGGGACACAGTGGAGTCGGGTGGGCCTGGATATCCCTCCCCACTTCTTTAACCATCCTGGGAGTGGTTGGCTTCCTCTGAACTGCTGGCCAGAGGATACCGAGCTTTGCCAGCCCCACCTGACTGTAAGGCCAGGGGCTATAGACCACTTTACCTGCCCCGCATACTTGAGGTCTGGGGGCTATTGACTGCCACATCAGCCCTGCTCGGCTTGAGGGTTGGGGGCTGTAAACTGTTTACCTGCCCCGCCCGCTTCAGGGTCGGGGGCAACAGACTACGGACCAGCCCCACCCTGTTTGAGGGCCGGGAGCTATAGATTGCTCGTGCTTGTCTGCCCCGCTTGAGTGTTGGTGGCTAAAGACTACTTTGCCTGCCCCGCTCTGCCTGGGAGCCGGGGGCAACAGACTGCTTGTTCCCCCTGCCTGGTGGAAGGCGGGGGTCGTGAACTCCTTATCAGACCTGCCCTACATGAGGGCCAGGGGGCTACAGACTACAAGGGAAACCTGCCCCCACCTGGGAGCTGGGGCTAAAGACTCATAAGCCAGGAGCTCATTCCCCTAGGCAAAGGCGCTGTGGCCTTCCTTAGAGCCTGGGCCCGAGGAAGGGTCGCGACGCCTTGGCTGGACAGTGCCACCAGCTTACAGTTTGAAATGTGGAGTCACTTACCACCTCACATAGACTAGACTCTGATTTCTAGTATCTGATGACCTTGGAAATGGCTGGGCTGACAATGACTAGGACATCTCTTGTGCACACTAATAAGAACTTCACAGTTTAGCTCAAATGTTATGTATGGAAAAAAATCTACACCATTACCATCCAAAACTCACCATACCTTGGTCGCATTATAAATGATGCTATAAAACAGTAACAAAATGTAAAATAGAAAAACAAGGATAAAAAAATTGTGACTGAGGCATAACAAAACTAAAGTTTTAGAAAGGGCAGTTAGTGATCATGCTTCTAATTTGAAGAAGAGATCAAATCACAAATCTCCCTCCAGAAAACTTTAGCCTGGCTGGCCAGGCAGTGTTACTTCAACTCACCCTTAATCAGTTGGCTAGTAGAACTTACCAAATTTGAGGTGATGAAGGGCATTTTAGCTTGTGGCACTCGAGGTAATACCAATGGCAAAGGTTCAAACTGCAGAAAAGGACTCCCAGGATCCATTCTCATTGTTTCTACAGTTATGATGTTTTTCTCATCGTCTGTGCACAAGAAGAAGAGCAGAGAATCCACATTACTACAGGCTATCTGCATTGCCACTTTATGGGCAATACTTTGAATCCAAAGCTTTTAGGCTCTTTTTTGATGGATTTCACCCGGGTGTTTAACTCTGTTTAATACTGTTAAATTCATGTTTCGTCAAGTTGAAAAATCAAATAACCAAGGTACTGTTGCCTTTTAAAAGGTCATCACCAAAATATGTCTTTTATTCCATTCCATACAGTGGTAAAAAATCCTACTCTGCAGGCATGGATCCTATGATTTTTCTCACAGAAAGACAGTTGGAGTTGTTAAAGAGTAATATCAACTGCAGATTTTAACAATGCTTGAAAATATAATGTGCTGGGGAATATTGTCTATAATCTATTTTTATTTTTTAGTTTACATCATACACTGATCTTTTAAAAAAAAAAAAAACCACTAATACTTTACTGCAGTATCTTTGCTCTGATGATGCAGAACAGCAACTAACCAAAAGATGAAATAAGTGTATCACAATACAAACTACGTTCTCAAATCTGTGTGGTTACCAAAGACATTAGTGAACTGATTATGTTTGGGTGGTGGGAAGGCAAAGAGAAACAGTGTTTCCCAAGCAGAACAGACTGACAAGTGTTATTTACAGGATTCTAAAAAATTATTGAAAACTATGGAAGGTATAAAAACTGTAACAAGTAATAAAGGGTATAGACCACCTCTTTTGAAAGTATGATTTAATGTATAATTATTGCCTCCAGAAATACAGTATATCCTATGAGGCTAATGCTTACTAATTTTAAGCACTCCAAAAAGTATCCTTTTTAAAAAGAGCATCAGAATTACATCCATTTCAAATTTTATTTCAACACTGACCCTTACCAGAGACTGATCCTTCCCAGTGCCGGCAGATTAACTCTTCCATATAACCCAGGACGTCACTCCACACATCATCAAACACGTATGTGAGCACAGCATCCTTCATGCAATAATATGGAGAGATAGGAGGAAAACCTAATTTCTGTCTGTCAGAGGAGAGTCCAATTGTCCTTTCATGCAACTCTTCCTCCCTGTAAGGAGAGTGAACAAGATTTATACCTTGACTTAAACAAATTGTTTTCTCTATCCTTTGCATTTTGTTGTAATCATTTAATGTATTTAAATCACTGATTGTGTTGGTTACATATGTACACCTCTGATAAAGTTAGACTTTGGTTTATTTCCTTTTAAGTTCAAATGGGTAGGTCAGGATAGCTGGCTGCATGATTACAAGAAACGACTTCAGCAGAAATGGTTATTTCTCACAAATTATTGTCTGTTGAGGGCTGACAGTGCATTCAACAAATAAGAGCAGATGACCCACTGAATCCAGTACTGGAGACAGCAAGCTCCTGTGGATAGAGCACTGGAAGGAGAGTATATTCCAGAGTCTGCCACTGATCTACTGTGTGAGCCTATGTAAATCATTTTACCTCTCTGTGCCTTGTTTTTCTCATCTGTAAAATGAGTATAATGATATTTATCCTCCTTTGTAAAGCACTTTGATTAATGAATATATAATTAATGAATATATATAAAAATGTTCTATTAATATTTACAGTTTGAATACTCGGACTGCCAGTGGGAATATTATCTGCCACTAGGCAGCAATCTTGCAATGCACATCACTACAAACTCCCTGATTTTGGAGAAAGAAGCACCTGCAGATGGTTAGTCGCATTTCCTGCCTATTGATCTAACAGCTACCAAATACTCAGACTATAGAGAATTTAAAAAGAAATAAAGCTCTTTTATTAAAAAGACACAAAAAGCTCAGGGGGCAATAAGAGACCACAGCTGCAGGACAAGATGTGTATTGAGTTCTGAAGGCCAGGAGATGTTTGTTTCATTCAAAAATATGATGGGTCAGCCCAAAGATTTCACATGCTGACACACAATAAAAAATATTTCAGCCTCTATTTATTACAGCATCAATATCTTCTATTTAATATTTAACATAAAAATGCTACAAATTTTGAAGCGAAAGAAGGGCCAGCACTAAAGGAATTTTTTATACTGACTCCTTAATACCTTACAAAATTATCTGTTGTTTGGCTGTTCACTGCAATATTCATCTCTTACTGACCTGGTCAACACATGCCATACAGTGGTTTTCAAACTGGGGTATGTGTACCCCTACGGGTATGTGAGCTCCTGTCAAGGGGCATGCGAGAAAAATCCTGTAATGGCGGACAACGCATTTTATTTAGTACAGAAGTTTTCAAACTGTGGGGTGCACCCCAGTAGGGGGGTACGGAGGAGTGTTAGGGGGCTCCCCTTTGAGTTACAATTTTTGGTTGCGACCCTCAACCCAGACAGGCTGGATGGCTCACTGAGGTGAGTCAGGGGGTGGAGGTGATGCTCCCTGCCCGAGCCCCGCCACGCAGGACTGGCCCAAGCCACCTGGTATCACCCATCGCCTCTCCACACCGCCTCCCCCGAACATTCCTGTGCACCCCACGGTTGGAAAACCTCTAGAAGCTGTTGCTAAATGGAATGCAGAAATCTGGGTGGGAGGGGGTATGTGACCTGCATGTCCCCCACCCCCAGTGTTGCTTCTGCCTATCTCAGATGGGAGCATGCGATAGACTACATTATTTGGAAAGGAGTACCCAGCCTAAAGTTTGAAAACCACTGCCATACACCAGTCAGAAGCTCATGAAATGTACACATAAGTGACTTTGGTTTTTCAAACTAGTTAACTTGAGACCAACTGACAAACCAATAGAGATTTCTTTTATTTTGGTTTCCATTGGGCAAGTTGCACAAAGTAAGTGGTGTTTCTAACTGCTACCCTTTATTTCCTTCTTTTGATGGAAACAAATGTAAATTATTTTCTCATAAACAGTGAGTCCAGAACAATTTAAATCGCTCTTAAGTAGGTGGAAAGGTCCAATACTACATAAACATTAATGAACTGGACACTGAAATGCAGAAACAACACCAAGCACATTGTTCATGCTTAACAACTAATAACAAACTTGACATCAAAATCATGTAACAGACCCTTGGCTATTATGTTATAAACCGTCCAGGCCAGAAACGGAAGCAACTAGTGTGAACAGTTATAAAAAAGAATGAAGACAAGTACTTAATACCTACACATCTCTGCAGTCAAATGCTAAATATTCCTCCATTATTCCTTCAGAGACAATTACTCCATCTTCACCTTCTTCACTCTCCACAGAGCACACAGTAAGAGGTTTTGAAAAGTCATTACCTTTATGAACGGGAGTAACACACAGAGGTACCTTCTTGCCCAAAATACTAAACCTGAACAAAAAATATGTTTTTCAAAAAGCAGAACACAAAATAAATTTGTTATTCTATTTATGACAGCAGAATTTAGCTTTTCCTGTATGGTCAACTAAGAGACATAAGATGGTTTGGTTGGAAGACCACATGATAGGTACATTAATGGCTTAGCTATTGCAAAGGACAGTTAGCCTGCGTACTGTGGATATTAATGCTTTAGTGCTGTATATTTGTAATGCTTATACAAGAGTCTACAGTCACAGAGAATAAGTTTATAAAAACAATTGTAAAGAAAAAAGTAGTACTTATATAGTGTTTTATATCTTTAAACCATTGTACAAACATTAATAGTTAATTAATGTCACTGAAAATGACTGTATATAGAAATCCTCAAAAAACTAACCCTATCAACTTATTAGGCCAATTTGTAGTTTCCTGGACCTCAATAATAGACCCATGTGGAAGGTCTAAGCATCCTGAATCTAACAACACATTTCTTTTGGCTACCAATCCATGCTTCATCCAAAAACCTACCAAACAAAAAATGGGGATGCTTGACTTCATATATATAACTCATAAATTAAGAAAAGAAATTGATTGTTGCAATCTTTGAGCAGAAAAATCATCTTCATACATTGGTACAATCTGGGAAATCTATAGATACTTACTCACTAGAATCTCTTTCTTGTACTGGGCTGACATGCAATGAACGTAAGCTGCTAGAAGGTGAACTTGAATACCACCCAAAACCTTCATCTGTGGGGATTACTACCTGCTTCCCCAAAATCCTATAATAGAAAAAAGAAAATAAAAAATCAGAAAATGTGATACGTGAAACAGTTGAATGATTTATAATACAAGGAAGTAAACAAAGAAAAATTTACTGTGAAGCCATATGAACACCACAGAAATAGTACAGTTGTTTGTATCTCATGCATACCGCTTTGAAATATACTCATCAAATAAGAACTTTTCTACTTTTCAGATTATATTTTAATGTGGTTTGAGGTATTTTCTCTAACATATTGCATGGCATCATGCGTATACATTAGGAGAATTATTTTGCTTTCTCCTCTTCTAACACTAAGGCCTTAGAACAGTGTTTCTTAACCTGGGGTTTTAGAGGGGTCGCAAGTGCAGAGCTGGTATTGGGGGTGGCAAGAAAGGCAATTGCCTGGAGCCACAGGGGCGCCATGAAACTAAGTTACATGCCTCAGCCCCGTGGGGGTGGGACTCAGGCTTCAGGGGTACAGTAGTTTGGAAAGGTTAAGAACCACTGCCTTAGAGTATTGGTAAATCTGTCAAAGTACAGGAGGTTGTGACAGGGTGTACCAACAGGGCCCAACCAATTATTGTGGACCTGTGTACCAATGGGGCCTGACCAATCACTGTGGACCCAGGAGATCATGCCCCCTCACCACTGCTGCGCACGGTCCAAATGGAAGGGACAGATAAAAGGAGGCAGCCCAGCTCAGTCCAGGCTGGTATGGGGAAGAAGGATGTGTGCTGCAGGCTCCTGTGACTCTCCAAGTGGTATGAGCCATGGACCCGGACTACACTATGGAGGACTAGCCAACTGCGGAGACTGACTGGGATGCTGAGCCACTGCCAGCTGAGGAGATGCCTGAGAAGAGTCCTACAGCAGGAATTGACCCAGAAAATATAATGAGCTAGTACTTGAACCCTTAACTAGGAATATTCTGGCTTCACAGGGCCCTGGATTGGAACCTGGTGGAGTAGGATTGGCCCAGATTCCCCTACCTGCCCCCTCCCCCCACCAACTACTATTGCTGCTGCTCTCAGGAGGCTCAGGGGCCACAGACTGTTTGCTTTGCTCTCCCCTGCCCAAGGGCTGCAGACTGACTGGTTGCTCTGACCTGCCAAGAGGGTCAGAGCCCCTCGCTGCTATTGCCTGCCCCAGTCAGGAGGCTAAGGGACCATAAGACTGTTTGCTTTGCCCTGCTCTGCCCAGACAGATTTTTTGCTCTGTCCTACACAGAGAGTCAGAACCCTCCCTCTCAACTGCTATTATTTCCCCTAGCCAGGAAGTTTAGGAGAGTAGAAACTGAGCATTTGCCCTGCCCCGCTCCACGGGTTGCTGACTGTGGTGTTTGCTTTGTCCTGATCAGGGACTATAGCCTACTTGTTGGCTTTACCCTGCCCAGAGGGTCAAAGTCCCAACTGTGGTTGTTTGCCCCAACCAGGAGGCTCGGGAGGCATAGATGGAGTGTTTGCAGGGGCCCTGAGTCCCCCTAATCAAAATTGCCTGATCCAACAGAAAGTCCCAAAGAGTGTGTGACGGGGTGTACCAATCCTACCCTGGGCCAACAGGAGGGTGGCTGTGTTTGACATGCAGGAATGCATGTGACAGAGATAAAAATTTAAGAATAAGATTTATGTCTCCAAACAGCCATGAAAACTGGTAAGCTATTCACTTGTAAAGGAGGAATGGATTTTTGGTGTTTTTTAAGTATCTCACAAAATAACATCCATCACTTCTAAGAAACAATGCCTTGCAACCTTTTCTAAGAAAAAAATCTTACTATTTTAGGGCCCAATGCAATGCAAAATATCAACAGTCATCCAAGCACTTGAAGGAACTAAATGGAGCCTTGAAGTGGTGGAGGAGGGGTGGGAGCAGGCAGACACATACACTCTCATCAGTTCTAACAACGGTTAAAAATACAGCCCTTTTCACCACAAGCAATTTAGTTCTTTAATAATTCTGTGACATTACCAGCATTAATCCATCAATAAAATACCTGAGATGAAGAAAGCTAGATGTCCATTGTTGGCACTCTTCTTGCAGACCCTCAACATGCACACTTTCTTTCTGTTCATATAAAAGCTCATCAATGTGTCTGAACATCTGCTGAACTCGTCGTGTGGCAGCTTTATCAAATTCCTAGGAAGGAAAATTATCCAAAAAAAATATTGAAGGGGGTGATATATTATTAAATATAAAATAATATATAAATAAATATTAAATTGGGGGTGACAATTTTTTAAGCCACTTAAATTGGAAAAAGCATTAGTTTATTTAAACTTTAGCGGGACTGATTGAAATAATAAGGCCCTCTCTCACAGTGAGGCTCGTTAACCTTAAGTCTCTTTCCATTGGAGGCAACACTGATTGATGTAATCACAAAATTTAGATCAGCACTGTCCCTACTGGATGGTTTGATAGAAAAGACATCAGAGGTTTTGGAATATTTGTTTTAGCTCAAAAATAAAGAAAATTATAGGTCAGTTGAGACATGGCAATTCAGGTAAATTATCTAGAAACATGAGAAAATAAGACCCATCCAAATTTTCAGTTAAATGGAAAATTATTAATCATGCCATAGATGGTGGCAAAGAATAGAAAAACAATGCTGAGCAGTACCAGATGTTGCCACAACTTTGACATTGAACAGTAATTAAGGATCGACAGGTGTCAAATCCTCTGATGCAGCCAGTAAACAACTGAGGATGCTTCTCCAGATAGAAAACAACTGAAGAAGATTCTCAAGTCATTTAAAGTTCATCAGTTTTTCTGTTTCCACTACAGAGAGAGCAATAGTACTTGTTAGTTGCAGCCTATATGGGAACATGAAAGAGAAATATATTTTTAAAGGGAAAAATTTTCAGTGGCTTTAATGTGCTTTGAGAAGCACAGAAGTTTTTCAAATGCAGTTGAGTAAATCTAAACCAACCACATGCAAACCACACTCTGGCATGTAAGGTTGAACAATTAGGGCATATATGCTGTACACATTATCCTTACTCACCAAATCACCTGTGATCCAAAAGTTTTAAGCTAAGAATGCACGCTATACTATATTCAGGTATTAGCAAAACATGTCCTGAGTAGACAATAAAGAAAAGAGGGTGGTGAGGAGTTAAACGAGAAAGACCCTCTGTTTCTTTTCCCATAACAAATATCACTGCATTATTTACAGCTCTCTGCTTAACCTGGATCTTGCAAAAAAAATGTATTCAAAGTGCTACTTTAAATGTGTTAAACCATCAGAGACAGTGGAAAGGTTGTATTTATGCTGGAGGACTGTGTTTTACTCACATCGTAGCCCCAGGAGAAAACTGAGCTGTCTTCAGTGGAGGTGCCTGTGTAACTCTGACTAGCAGACCATGAGCTCCCATTGTCACCTGGAGTAATATCTGGGTAATTTGATTCCTTCAAGATTTCAGACTCACTAAAATGCATGTTTTGAGGGTGAGGGGGAGAAAAAGTTCTCATGAGATACATTCACAAATGTGGATGAATAAACTTTTTTTTCCTGTACATAAAGCCATGTTTATAACAGTTTACATTCCAGTACAGGGCTGCAAGATTAGGCTCTTTAGATGCTCATTTTCCAAGAGTTATTTTACTATCTTCTGCCTTTAATTACATAAAGAATTACCGGTTCACCTTCTTCACTCCTCAGAAAAATCACTCTCCCTCTCTCTTGCTTCTAGCATAAAAATGAGATAAACCACACCATATGCAAGCTGTGATAAGTCAAAAGGTTTTAATATTCTGAAAATTATTCCCAACCATTACATATGCTCCCATAAATGTATAATAGGGCTTCAAAAACATACCATATCATCTAGCCAAAATGAAAGCGAGGGCAACCATCAAGGCAAAGAATCAGTGCTGGAGTGAGAAACCTGGATCAAGCTGCTGGGAAGGAGACAGTGCTGGGATTCAATTGTTTCCATCCTCATTATGACCCCCAGGGAGCTGTTCTATGTGGGTGGACCTCTTTGCCTATGCAGAGTCCCCTTAATTTCAGCAGCAACCTGTGCAAGTGCAGCGCTCTGCTCATATGGAGCAGCTTATAGGACTGAGGCCTATATGGTATTATCTTTGGGAATCAAGCATTAGTAGTGTAGTAGTTATACTGTGGATTCATGCCATTCTGAATTAACACATATAGTACCTAATTTTATAAACTCTATCACTGTGATATCTTTATAATGAGGACAGAACACAAAGGTGTCTGTTTCTCTTTGGTCTCCAGACAAAAATCAAGTTTATTTTACTACTCCTGATACCTCAAGAATTCTTCATACCTTTCAGTGGCTGGAGTAGCTGGGTAAATGTCATCTAGTGGCTCTGGCAGGGGATGATGCTCTAAAGCATTTTTTGTAAATCCGTGACTAAAAGAAAAATAAAATAAATAAGCTCAGTTTGACATTACTTCTGAGAATAAACCTGCACAACTCAAAACTTCTGCAGAGTTCCAGGGCATTACAGGTTTTTGCTGGTTTTCAAGAAAAACCAACACCATGCCCGCCTGAACTTGCTTTATATCCCTAGAGGATTAGTGCCACTATATTAAATAACTACCAGTATTCCATTACAAACCTTTTGTCCTATTGTCATCATAACCTTAGAATTTGAAGATAAAAATTAACTCCAGAATGAAACTTGGGATACAAGGTCTTAGTTTAGGAGCCACTGTCTCCTTTTAAACTAAGCTTACATATACATTTGGCCCTTTTTCATCGAACTAATCTTTTCAGACTAATATAAATATGTGGCAATGCTAACCATAGGCAGTACAAATATTTTATTTACATTAATAATTGTATTTATTTTGTTTAGATACTGTACGCCCCACCCCCTCACTACAGCTTCTACAACATTTAGATTTTAACAAGCCTTTTGAAAAAAAAAAAAAGATCAGACAGGTTCCTTCCCGCTTTATTTTGGCTATCGCTTTCTATACCCCAGAGAAGCTTGGACTAAGATGGGGTCTCCACACAATATTAAGGGCCAGAGCAGTGCTGAGTTATCTTGCAGATTTCTGTTTACTAAACTGCTGCCACTCCTAACGAATCAAAGCCTGCTAGCGCTAGCTATTCTTGGAGCAGCTCCTGTGCAGCATACCCAGCATGGCCAACGCGAGCAACTTGATCACATTTCTCGCAATATTTGATGTTTTAATGAAAACCCACACTCGGGGGTGCCGATTAGAGGGAGGGCTCAGGCGCGGTGTGTAAAAGGTGCTGCTGTCGGGCTGGGGGGGGGGGGGGAAGCTCGGGCCCTATGCGGTGGGTGCAGCTGTCAGGCTGGAGGGGTGCTGCTGACGGGGACGGGGGGGGCAGTCGGCCGTTGGTGCTGTTACCGCCAGACCTCCCGCGCGTGGGCGGGGGTTGGACCTAGCCGAGCTGCAGGGGCTACGGCGAGGGGGACACTCACATCTCCAGGGCGTCGGGGGGCACCGGCTTCCGCGTGTATCGCGAGATCATTCTCCAGCCTCATCCTTCATCGCGGCTCCTGACGCCGCCGGGCTCTGCCTCCGGCCGCCATGACAACGCCCCGCCCCCGAGCGGAAGTGAGCGAGGCTGCTGCGGGCCGGGCCGGACCGGGCGACGCGACGCGCGGTGATGACTAGCGCAAGAGCGCGCGCGCCGCACGGCTCGGCTGAGGCAGCCTCAGGTTGACGTGAGTGAGCGATGAGCTCAGCTGAGGCGGAGGTTGCTCGGGGGGGGGCAGTGGCGCCGTGCGCGGAGTCCGTATTGCTGGGAGCCCTCCGCGATCGAGCTTCCCACGTTCTCCGGCCTCATGTGCCGGGCCGCCCGCGGGAGTGCCAGGCCGGGCGGCCTAACGCTCGCGCGCCAGGGCCTTCGACGCGCGCTCGGCGCCTGCAGCTCCTCGAACGCCCGGGAGGTGCTGCCGCTGGTCGGGTTGGGGTGTCCTGGGCCGGGCGTAGCAGTCGCGGGGGTGTCGGAAGCGGCTGGCAGCGCTGTTGTCCGTCGCGTTGTCACGCATTAGCCTTGCGTGCCTGGGGCAGAAAGCGGCCGTCGGGTGCTGCACGCGTCGCTCCCCTGTGGCCGTGATGGTGCCTGGTGGCGGTTGGGGGGGCGAAGTTGGTGACCGGCCAGAGAATCTCTTTCGGGGGTGGCCGATGGGTGTCTGTTGCACCCGTTACCATGGCTCTGGACGCGCATTGCCTGAAATAGGGCGAAGCTCTCTGTCTTTGCCTCTTTGGGGCCAACTTTTAAGGCTTCCCTGTACTGTAGAATTGTTTTGCTCCATAAAGTCAACTAAAGGGTTTTCGTGTCCGCTCTGACCAGGCTAATGTAGAAGCAGGTCACTAGGAGTGTTTTGAATTGACAATATGGCTGAATGTGTTATTTTGGAGGCTGGATTACTTAACTTGTAGTGTTTTTGAGTGATTGAACCTTTTTTTGTTTTTGTTTTTTGAAGGACAGTTTATAAAAGTTCAGAATGGATGGGGAGCTGAGATTGGCGACTGTAGAAGACGCAGTGCAATACCAACTCTTTCTGATACCTCAGGAACCATGTAACCCTGAACAGCACAGGGAAGTTCTTCAGCAGTACGTTGAGAGGATAGTGGTCCAGTTTGCTCCTATATTAGTTTCTTATATCTGGCAGTATCAACCTTTTAATCTCACATACAAACCTGCTAAAGGTAAAACTACTGCATTTGTTTTCATCTGATACAGAGTTGGATTTCCATCTGCTTAGGGACTGGCTACTACTATGAAAATATAACATGCCGGTGGTATTACTGAGAGATGTCTGTATATCTTTGGGCCCAGCAGGAGGAGAAACTGAAACGTCTCTGAGTTTGTTCATTGCAAACTCAGTTTCTTGTGTAGTATTGTTAATTTAACTCCTTTTCTCGAGTGAAAAGTTGCAAATCTTTCTCCATAATTTGTTGTACTGGTACTGCAGTTCTTACTAAGTTTGCCTACTGTTTATTTTGCTTTCTTTCTGTTAATGGAACTACTAACCCAAAACATTCACAATTTCAACTGCTGAGTCGTGTTCTCTCCCATTTCTCCCCACCCACAGTTAGATTACATAGTGAATGGATTGACCATGTTTTACAGACCTTTAATAGAAATAATATTGGCTTAATTTCTACCTTGTATTTTTTTAATCCTCCCTCTCGCCAGGAGATACCCCGGCACATATTGGCGGTGTGACTAAATTTGGGGATAATATTGAAGATGAATGGTTTATTGTGTACCTCATACAGCAGATCACAAAGAAGTTTCCAGAATTAGCAGCAAGGTACCTCTAGCACATTTTCAATGTTTTGTGAAACTATAAATTAAAGACTTTTAAACTACTCTGACTGCTATTGCTGTACTCTAAACCTTACCAGAAAAATATTAGATTGCCTTTTCAAAAACACACTTCTGTTGTCAAGATGGGGAAAACAAAGGAAAAATAACTTGTCCTTTTTAAAACAGCTTGCAAGTGTTAAACTGGAGTCTTACTGTTTACTTCAGTTCATGTAGGCCGGGGCCCAGGTCTACATTTAAAACGCTGCATCACTGCAGCAGTGCTGCTGTAGTGCTTAAGTGAAGATGCTCCTACACTGATGGGAAGCTTTTCCTGTTGGCATAGCTAATCCACCTCCCTTACAGGTGGTAACTATGTGACAGGAGAAGCGCTCTACGGGGAGGGGTGTTAGTTAGATAAACCAATGTCACTTAGGTGTGAGTTTCTCACATCCCTGAGCGACAGTTTTACTGATGTAGGTCTAATGTAGACTTGGTCCCAGTGTTCATGTTAGACATCCAAGTTTAGTATTTATTGAAAATAGAAATCATTGTAGTGGCTTTGCCTTTTTGCATAGGAGAAAGGAAGGGAAAAGAGATTAGTACTTGAGTTGCCCACAGTTAGTATGTTCTGAAAAGTACACAAGTAATTTGTCTCTTTTGGTGGTCTTTCTATAGACAGCTCATTGAGGGCCCAATTCAGTGAAGTGAGTAAGCATATGCTTAATTTTAAGCACATGCATAGTCTCTTTGAAGTTAAAGTTAAGTATGCGCTTAAGTGCTTTGGTGTACTAGGGTCCGAGGGAGGATACAAATCTCTGTAGTTTGAATTTCAGAATGGCTATATAACAATATCTTCTTAATATTAAATTTTACTCTCCTCTAGGATGGATAAAATAGGAATGCCCTTTAGGGTGACCAGAATGCAATATGGTTAGTGCTTGACATTGCAGAATTTGTGTGTAGCAATAATATTCCCCTCGTCTTGTTCTTAATTGCGTTTCTGGATAAACTGTACTTGAACATATAGTACATTTCCAATCTAATACATGGCTCAAAGAAATGAGTCGTTCTTGTTCATAATACAAATCTGACTGAAAATTTTGCAGACCTCTTAACTTACTATCAGTGGAAGAACTCATTCAAATAGAGGAAACATTTAGGTGACTTACGTATAGGAATATGCAGAAAAAAAGTCCTGGAAACCCTACTTATGGCTGCTATAATGTTAAAGGGAGAATGCCTGCTCTGAAAGGTTTCAGCTGCTTGGTCCTTTTAAGTATGTAACAGTAATGTTTCTATCTTGTTTTAGAGAATTAAAAGGGGGAGGGAAATGTCTAGTTTGGGGGGGGAAGGCAAAGGAACCCACTTTCGCTGGAGCAATAACTGAGTTAGAATTATTCATCACTGTGCTATGCAGGGCCATGTTTATATGACACTGATTTCTGTTTGATTAGGGTTGATGACAATGATGGTGAGTTCCTGCTGATAGAAGCAGCTGACTTCCTCCCAAAGTGGTTAAAACCTGAAAATAGTGCCAATCGGGTAGGTGAAATTTTCATGCAAGCTGGCAGGTGACTCAGTGACATATTGAGTTCAGTGCAGTACCTTTTTGCCTCTGCAGACTTAAAATCAAATCCCAGCTTAAGCTACAAATGAAATTAGAGTAGAACCTCAGAGTTAAGAACACCTTGGGAATGGAGGTTGTTCATAACCCTGAACAAAACATTATGGTTTTTCTTTCTAAAGTTTACAACTGAACATTTACTTTTTCATTATGCAGAAGAGAAATGCTGCTTTCCCTTTATTTTTTTAGTTTAATACAGTACTGTACTGTATTTGTTGTTTTTTTTTGTTGTTGTTTTTGTTTTTGTTTTTGCTTTCTGATTGCATACTTCTGCCTCCAAATGAGGTGTGTGGTTGACTGATCAGTTTGTAACCCTGGTGTTAGTAACTCTGAGGCTCTACTTCAATTGAGTGTCTTATTCTCCTACCTCCATCGCAAATCTACACGTGTCACATTGTTTCTAAAGGCATCTCTAGACTGAACCAGAATCTCGTAATCAGCAGCTTGATCTCTTTGACCACAGTCTTCTGTTCTATTTTTTAATAGCTATGCTTGCCATGAAAACTTATTGCATGCTTAGCAGTTGAACACATCCAATACAGTTGAACATACCACATGTTCTAACATCTCATTCATTTGAATGGTGTTCTCTAGGAGACTGTAGGTATGTTTGTGAATTCTGTTACGAAGTAGTTGATCTACACTTGGCTTATCAGCATGTCTGCATATCAGAAAGTGCAAATAAGAAGAAAGCCAGATTCACATGACACATGTGACAACCTACACATGACATCTAAATTTGTTAAGAAATATTCTCTAACAGTTAACTAGGTGTGATTACCCACCATGCTGTTTCCTCATGAAATGGTTCACACACAGATCATGTTTAACAATTTCTGTTTTGCCTTTAAAGTTACCTGAACTTCTGTGTATATATAATACCAATATTACATAAAACCAAGTAAATGCTGAAGTAGCCTGTTAGTGACACTACTGATATTATATGATCAGTAAATAAGTGAGTCTTTCTTGGCAGCAATTAGTTTAAATGGCAGGATGGAATAATTAATACTTATTGGCACAGCTGCTTTTTCTCCCTAACATTCTTTATTTAAAAATAACTACACACAACGATTGTTGGATATATATCACTATTTTAGCTCCTTTACAAGGATATCAAAAGTGCTTTACAAATATTCAGCAAGGAGAGAGAAGTGTTATCTATGTTCTACAGATGGGGAAACCGACACGATTACACAATCTGTCAGTGTCAGTACTCCTAAGCCTCCCTTTCTCTAAATGAGCAGACCTCTGAATAGAAGGCCAGCTTGCTACTTCTGCTGTTAAAGAAACTGAAATAAATTAAAAATCCATTTGATTGAACCTGTTGCTATCAGAATTGTTCTGAACCAATGATTGGATCACAGAGTTTCACTGCACCCTGTGAGGCACTGTGAACAATTATCACCGCTCAACTTCTTCCATCAATTCTCTTCTCATACTTCTAATTCTTAATGTGTTCTCTGTAGTTATGTTAGAATAAAAGCAAAAAAGTCCATCTAATACACAAATTCATTAGTCTATATGTGAATATGGATGTTCCTTCTGATGTGTCATTTTGATCCTCTCTAACCATTCCTTCACATGAAGAAAATTTTTGTAACTGTATATATTTCCCAGGCATTCATTAATTTAATACCTCTATGGAACACTCAAAATTTTATCTAATAAACATGTTACATTTTGTCATGTTACATGTTACATGTTACAGGTGTTTTTCCACCAAGGAGAATTGTGCATCATCCCACAACCAAAGACTCCTGGAGAGGAACCTTGGCTACCTGCCACCAGTCCAACAATCCTGCAGGCGTTAATGCTGTTGTCAGCACACCCAGAGGAGTTCCTGGCCACAAAATCTATCAGAGCAGCAGTATATAAACGCATCAGTGGGTATGTGGATTATTTCTTCTGGTGTTCTTCAGCAGAATGTTCTGATACTAGGCTATCTAGGGCACTTACCTCCAGTATCTAAGTATCCATGGTATCTAATCTGTTTTCCTGTTAACTATAATGAGATTACCCCTATCCTGACAGTTCTTTGCTAATTTCTGTGGCATTCTTATGGTGAGAACCCTAACAACGCTAGAATCACACTATATTCTGATCTCAGCACTGACACCACTGTGATTCAGGGCTAAATTCCAGGCTTCTGCAAAAGGGCAACAGTAGCTTTTCTTTCACAACTTCAAGGAAGGATATAGCATAGAAGTGTGTGTCTGGATCTCTTCCGAGGCTCTCAGCCCAGAGACAGAAGTAGAATGCTCTTCAGACCATCAACTTGCCTTCAGAAATGGCCGGTAAGGGTCACTGAATTAGTGGTAGAAATTACTTCATGGAATTTGACAGATTAGGGCCGAGCAAAAAGACTGTAATTGGACTAAAAAAAACTATACAGCTAGCCTGTTAGACTAGTTCACAATGATGCATTTCACCAAAACTGGGGATGGGGAACAGGATTTCATTGATCTTGGCAAAAAAGCATGGCTGTGCAAATCTTATAGAATCATTTGCAGGCTGTTGGTTGACTAGTTTTCTAATTTGATTTGATTTCAGAATATTTTAATCATTTGGCATGACGGACATTCTGATATTAAATAAAAGAGGAAACAGGCCAATATTAAACAAACATCTGTTCATGTTTGTAGTATTTCTTTCAATATGTTGTATTATTGCTTGCCCCAGGTATCCTGAGAAAGTCCAGGCTTCCCTTCACCGAGCCCACTGTTACCTTCCAGCAGACATTGTGATGGTATTGAAGCATCGTCCTGCACTAGTAGCTGCGGCAGTCCAGGCCTTTTATCTTCGAGATCCCATTGACTTACAAGTGTGTCGCCCTTTCAGAATTTTCTCTCCTGACAGACGTGTAATGACTTCAGTAAGTGATCTTATTGCCATTCAACTGACTGCTTGATTGGTGGATATGCTGTTTCTTCTGTAGTCATGTTAGGAAATGAATGGCTTTCAATTTTAAAACAGTATGTTTGCTAATTCATTTTTCTTGAGGGCAGTCATGTATTTGTTTGCTTTAGGAATGTGTCTTACCACTATCAACTCCAACAATAACTGGAACTATATGATTATAGACTATTAAAAGTTTTGTGCCACCCTGCCCCAAGGCAACACTAAAATTAGATAAAAGGAACTTAGACTTTTCCCCATGCTTTCTTTCTCTTTCTGCCCCAACAACTAGGGGAAACTTTTTTTTTTCAAACTTTTTTTGTACAGGGTGGATGGTACTCTGCCACATTTTCCCCCTTTTTACATTGCTTCCTCATTATTCTTCACATTAGCGTGGCCTCTCAGCAGCCACTTGCTGACTTTATTTGTACAATAAGGTCTCACTGAAGTCATCCAGCTCTCAGCAGGAGGATACTGGAATTCTGTCATAAAAAAGTGGCGGGGGAGAGAATCGCCAATCTTTAAGTAACATTGTAAGTGTAACTTGTAACAACCGCAGGTATAAAATAAAATTTAGACAAATGTGTGGCTTTTTATTTAATAGAAATAGAAATTTTTATTTATTTTATAGAAAATTGTGCTACAATGGTTTTTCTTTTAATTTTGGTATTTACAGGTCACATTCACCAAGTGTTTATATGCGCAACTAATGCAGCAGAAGTTTGTTCCAGACAGATGCAGTGGATATACACTGCCCTCCCCTGCACACCATCAGTACAAAGCACAAGAGCTAGGCATGAAACTGGTAATGTCTTCTTACGTCTCCTACAACTATGTTTTGTGATTTTTGTTTCTTCCTCTTCTCCCCTCAAGTTCATATTTCTGGGTGGGGTTGAAACATTAGGAGTGCCTCCTTATTTGCTCCACCCATACTTACAGAGAAAACTTGGCATCAAACAGCCGTTTACATCCCCAAAAGGATGCTGTATCAGACACCTGTAGAGAATTGTTCTTTTAAAGGACTGAGCATGGGTATTTCCTCCCAGTACTTTCCCTTTAAGCAAATCCATTCCTTTTTCTCAAACTTTACTCTCTCCATCCCCCATCCTCAATCTAGTTCCTAGCTACACTTTTCCAGTAGTCATTAAAGGGAGAATGTTGCATTCTTCTTCTTGCAAGAGTCTTGTCTATCCTAGAAAAAATAGGAACTCCTAACTGGTTACTAGTGCATCTCCTCCACTGGAAGTTGTACCATAAGGACCCAGGCATTCTTACCACCTTGTTGTCTTTGTTGAACAACAGAGGTTTTTGTTCTGGGAAAATGGAAATGAGACCTTCACTAAGATGAAAGATGTCCCTTGTCTTTGCAGCTCAGGAGAAATAGATGGGCCTCCTCTTGAAGCCTATCAGCACATCTTAATCAGTTATTAGGGTTGCTGTTGAGTGTCATGGGCAAGGATCCTACTTTTCTGTAATTTTTTTTTTTAAAAAAATTCTCCAATAAAAAACATAAAAATCCATGTTTTTCTGTGATTTAAAAGGAAAAGCTGAACTTTAGTTTCCCTAGCCACAATATATATAGGTGTCAGTTGAACACAATGTTTTATTGATATATTTACAATTTTTAAGCTGACAGACTGAGTCCTGCTGCCTGGGTCTGATAGCCCGAGCCTCACGCATTTTCCTGATTAGCTGAATTTTTGATTATCTGATCTGGTCCCAGTCAGATAATCAGGGCTGCACTGTATGTTTTTATTTTTTCACTAAATGTAAAAAACTAAAGATTCTCTTTTAAAAACACAAATTCTGCCCTCCCTTCCCCCCCTCTCCCCCCCCCAATGGTAAACAGATTTCTAGGATCCCTGGTCATGGGTCATCATCCCCTTGGTATTTTGGAAGTTGAGAACTCTGTCTCGGCAGTACTCTTAGGCCATCATGTCCCAAGGAGCAGGCATCAAATCATTTCTCTCATGGCAGAGGCAGGACCTTACCACTAGTGAGATCTTTGTGCAATTGTTTAAAGAAAACTTCACCAAATGTCATTTTTAAAAACATGTGTGTTCCTGCATCTCTTATATAGGCTCATGGCTTTGAAATATTATGCTCCAAGTGTGATACAGTTTCTCCTGATTCCAAGAGGCAAGTATTAAACACCCCCCTTTGGGCTGGTTTCCTCAACAGCCTGAAGAAAAATAGTTATTTCAAGGTAAGGAACTGTCTGTCTCTTTGTATAATTCAGGAAAAACAAAACCAGCTCTCAAACTTCTGTCAGGATTTACAGTAGACTTTAGATAGAGGGTGAAGGACATAATTCCTCTTGTCATGAAAGATAAGCTAATGTCATAGGAGACACCACTCCTAAATTCTGTATACAGTACCTTTTTCTTTCCTTCCCTCTACCTCCACCAAATAGTTTAGAATAAAATGTCTTTACAAATGAAAATACATTGTAGGATTTGGGGATGAGGTCCTACCTACCATAAATGAGAAGATAAACTTGAGGAAGGAAGATAAAATAAGTGCTGCTACATGCAAGTGCTTTTATTTGCACATACTGAAAACAGAAATATGCAATAGTTAATATAGTTTTGTAATGATTTTGTTTCACAAATCATATATACTTGTACATTTAACACCTGCATATTAATCCTTCTGGTCTCCTGCAGCAGAAGATTTTTTTTAAAGTCTCTTAATCCTGACCCATCATTCCTTGTTTATAGTTAAATTGACAGGTCCTAAAATGTTAAACTAACCTTTTTAGTATGTTTATATAACATTTTTAAAGGCAAAAAAGTACACTCCTGCGACACCACATTTATGCATGTAAATGTGTGAACTTCGGGAAATTTATCTATGGTTCTCACAGCAGCTGTAACCCTGCTCCTTTTTTGTTGTATATTAATATATTCAGTGTGGTTGCTGCTGTGAGAACCATAACTTTGCATTTCCTGATTTCTTTTTGTGTAAATCAGCTCTATTGCTGCATAACACTTTTGGCATGTTTTCTTTTAATTCATGCCCTTACTGTTAGCAAAATGTATGCTCATCTTCTGCATTTGCATAAGGGGGAAAAGTATATTAACAATTATGTAAATTAGACAGACATGGTGCATTAGGAATATGTGTAATCTTAAAAGTTTCTCTTTCAACAATAGAAGTTGGTCCAATAATAGGTATTATCTAACCTATCTTGTCTCTCTCTTATTGTGCGACCAACATGGCTACAACATTGCAAACAACCATTGTTACTGTCACAATTGCTCCTGCTTATTCCAGGCTGCACTTAATTGAATTTGGTCCTAAAGAACCAATGTCTGCAAACCAATAACTAAGCGTTATGCATTGTGATATTCACCCCCATTTCACTGCCAGAAGTAATTCCTCTGGGCAGTTATATGAAAAAGTTGAGGAAGAATTTGATGCACTAATGTTGGTGATCTGTTTCAAATAGGGAGAACTTGAAGGATCTGCTAAGTACCTGGAACAGCTGCATATGGCAGAGAATTACTTCCAGCAGTCTGTTATCAAGCCTGAAAAGTAAGAGTTACTGTAAACAGATATTGTTAATGTCTGTATGTTCAATTAGATTTAATAGAATTTTACAGATATGGGGGATTTTTTCTTTTAGCTCTGTTGCTATGAGTCCAGGTGAAGAAATCTTGACCTTGCTACAGACATTGCCCTTGAATGTGGATGAACTTGAAAAAGAAGCTGCTGGTCTTCCTCCTGAGGATGGTGAGTGAAGGTGGTGTCAGAGGAAATCAGACCCTCCTCTTTATATAACAAATGACTACGTAAGTACAGTCTCCACGTATATTCAATTTCAGCCTTTGTGATGAGACTGCCACAGGCTTTTTTATGATGTTGCTAGTGGAAAACTCTTTACTAGTTTGGACGACCAGTTCGTTTTGTGTAAGCCACCAAATGTGAGTCTGTTGGCCCAATAAGATAAAATGGTGTCAGAAGTACGTGTCAAGTAACCACCACCCCTTCATAGCTTTTCTCATTATCAAACATTTCAGATTCTCCCTATAAAGTATTCACAATTTAAAATAAGCAGATATTGTGTTAACATTCATCTTTCTGATCAATATTTTTCCCCATTTTAAAGTGATAGTATTCCAGCTTTGATCTTGTGGATTGACAGATGTTCCCTTTCTATTATTTCAGATGACAGTTGGTTGGAGATCTCTCCAGATGCTCTGGATCAGATTCTGAGTGAGGTACCAGGCAGAAATGAGGAAGATCAGAAGTATGATTTGGCAGGGGTCACTGAAAGCATGAAGGCTTTTATATCGAAAGTCTCAACACATGAAGGAGCAGAAACTCCATGGTATTTGTTTAAATATATGATATAGTGTACATGATTCATTACTCCCTTATATTGCAACCCTTTTTAGTAATGCTGCATAAACCAGCATAGCAAAGCTTGAGTGATTTAATGTCACTAGAACTCTGAAACAGAATTGCATTCTTAGTTTATGTACACTTTCATAACATGTTGAGCAGGTACCAGTAAAAATACCTGAAAACTATCTTATTTTCCAAAGCTCTCACTTCAGTATTACGTTTGAATCCATTTATCTTAGGTTCCTGCTGCCCATCACCTGAACAACACTGGGGCATTTTGGATTGCCCCTCTGAGGGTGGTTGTCTTACTGTGAACTTTGCTGACAGCAGAGGATTGCTAAAAATGTGCCTAATCAGGCTGCACATAGCCATAAATGATGATTTTATGACTGTCGGGAGTGCCGGATTTCTTAAGATGAAAATGATGCATTAGTGTAGTACCTTAGAATTCATAGAGGCAGACATTCCAAGTGAGCAGTGCAGAACAGCATGGTATCAGTATAGAACACATACTTTCTTATATCTAGCAAAAATAAGGAAGTGTTGCATGTTCCTAAACAAAGGAATGTAGAAAACAATGCTGCACATTCCAAAATAAATCTGACAGAATACAGAAAATCCTCACTGTAGATGTTTCACTATTTTCATACTTGCTTATTTGACGGTAACATAGCTGCTAAGTTTGTTACACTAAGCAAGATGTTCAGCGTAAACATTAACAGCCACCTTTTACTTACAAGTAAATATAAGGTGCAGTGGTGGGTCTGTTTCAGCATTGTGAATGTTGAGACTGTATACTAGGACTTTACTTTTAAGAGCTTGAGACGTGGCTATTTTGAGTGGACTGTTGTGAATTTTTTTAATAGCTACAGTAATATTGAGACAAGAAGCATAATCCTACATATGAACATCTATTAACAAATTTAGAGCCTTATTAGTTCCCACCCTCCTTTTCTACCTCCTTTAAACTAAGAGCTTGATTTTGATCATGTATGCAGATGTCTGAGACATGCAGAGAAGTTGCTTTTTTTTAGATTCTCTAAAACAATATTCTGATCTCGTATATGGGTGAATCAAGCCGAGGTGTGTTCTCCCCAGGCAGGTCTTCCAAATCTCAGAAATTCTCTCCAAGGCTCTGCATAGCACCATGTGCCTCTTCTCCCCAGCAGAATACTGATCGTGTCTTGCTTGGGTTGATGGGCACCCAATTCAGCCAACAGGGAACAATGTGAGACACTCACTCTCCTCCCCACTCCATGTCAGCTTCCTATGTGCACCACTTCCCATGTCATTCTCAGCACCTCCTGTTTTATGGCTAAGCCCTTGAGCATGGCTCAATCAAGTACCAATTGTACTACCACTAAATCACCAGGCCAACACCTCAAACTTTTCACTGCTAACATTGCCATGGCAGATGCCAAACATTCTTGCCAAAGGATTACCACACCAGATGTACAAGAGAATGTATTTATGGAGTAATTATTCTTAAATTTCAGGTCACCTGCTGAGACCTGTGTCACCTTCGATGTTGACTCTTTCACAAATGCTTTAGACAAAATTTTAGGTGAGATCTAGTTTCTTTATTAGCATGGTCCTCTGTTTCCTCACCATCCATATGCACTGCATTGATTTGATTTGATTTGTTTATAGGAGCAGACTCGGAAGAGCTGGACTCAGATGATCTGGACGAGGAAGAGCAGTTTGAGTTCTTGGACAGCGATGAAGACTTGGATTCTGAAGCCCATGGTCAACAGGAAAAGGAATTGCCAAATGAAATGATGGGAAGTCTCAGATCATACATGGATGAGATGGACTCTGAACTGACACACACCAATGTTGGTAAAAGCTTCATTACCCAAAGGAAAATGGTATGTATGTTTTGGATTTTTGTAATTTACCTCCTTCGATGAAAGAGGAGGTAGAGAGTAGAAGAATAATCTAACCATGTGTGACTGATGTTTCCGCCCTCTGAACAGGTGTTCTTTCCAAAGAAAGATCCTATGTACAAACAAGGTGTGCTGTAGCTATGCCATTTGGCTGATTCCTTGTATAAAAAGGCTAACCTTTTGGCCTCCTCAGTAGCTCCTAATTCTGGCTTCATTTCTGCATTTTATTAGTACTACAAGCAGCTGCCTCATGATCTCTTGCAGCTACTGAAGTCCTAGATGACTCCCAGGCAAGGCCCAGCAATTCTCTATATCCTTCTCTTGGGGACTTCTGCATGATGATTCGGATAGTGTGATTATTTGGTTCATGAACTCCTGTTCTCCAAGATTGGGTGGGACATACTAGACGCTTAGTTGGCTTCTAAACTGTTTGCCTAACTCACTTGTATGGTTTTGGTGTTTTTGTTTCCTGCCTTAATTGTGAAGAGTTATTCTGATGGTTGCATAGACCAGTCTCTGCCACGCCTTCTGTCTTAGTCAGAAGCGTCTCCTGCTATGGTTGCTTTTCACCATGTACCACCAGTGATTGTCATAAAGAACCTATATGTAATCAAATATTTGTCTTTTAAAATTTATTCTGCATGTGTTACAGGCTAGTTCTGCTAAAGAACCTCTGTCTCGAGATGCTGACTGTGCCTTAGAAGATGATTCTGATGCAATATATACTGATTTGACACCTGTGGATGTAGATCTGAACCTAGTGACAAACCTACTGGAATCATATAGTGCTCAAGCTGGACTTGCAGGACCCGCCTCTAACATCCTACAGAGTATGGGGGTGCATTTACCTGAAAATATAGACTCTAGATGCATTAGCAGCAGCACAACCGATTAATCTGTTGTCCTGGGTCAGAGGACATTACTGGGTGGAAGTGTAAGCACAAAGAGCGACAGTGGTATGGCAGACAATATGAATAGTTTCATTTTTAAGCACTTTGATACATTTTGCATGACTTTAGATATGTGTGCAAAATACTTATCTGTAAAACTTGTCTGGTCTGTAAAATGCAAAAAGTTATCCTGGGAATAAAGTACAGTTTACTCTTGTGCTAGTATATTTTAAAATATTGAGGATTGTTTTGATTTGAATGAAAATTTCCTGTCATAAAAGCTTTGTATCCAATATAAAGGTCATAATCTAGGAGATATTGTCACTCTGGGAAGACTCCAGGTGTTGCTTTCTTTTCCTTTGCCACTCAATTTTTTTCAGCCCTTTTGGCCATTAATAGGGGTTGATTTTAGTGGCAAAAATGTGGATGAGATGCAGATCCTCTTGAAATGCTGTTGTCTCAAGAAGAATTTAATAGAGAGATCTCACACCACCAGTAGTACCCTCTTCTTTGTCTTCTACTTTGTGCTGTTGATATCCACAACACATCTGTCTGCCAAACGAGCACCCACCCATGCACAGAGTTTCATAGAAGATTAGGGTTGGAAGGGGACCTCAGGAGGTCATCTAGTTCAACCCCCTGCTCAAAGCAGGACCAACCCCAACTAAATCATCCCAACCAGGGCTTTGTCAAGCTGCACCTTAAAAGCTTCTAAGGATGGAGATTCCACCACCTCCAGTTTCCAATGCACAAATGCTTCAGCGTAAGCAGTTCTAGTGAGTATAGTGAAAACTATATAGATTTCTTCAGATAATGGAGAATTGTAGATTTTACCAGCATGCATATTTTAATGTATTTTTCTATAAGCATTTTTCTAACTTATTTAAATAAAGACCTGCAAAAGTACAATTTGGTTGCTGTAACTTTATTTTTAAGTTGCACTTGTTTTACTCAGGGCAGTGTTGGAAATTTTCGGAATAAGAGACCATGCTTTTGAGAAATGCATTTGAAAGAAAGTTCATGACCAAACTTGGCATTTTTTTGTTTGTTTGAACTACCTACTACCTCCATGTGCTTGAAAAATGATTTTGTACCAACAGTATCTATCTGTGGACCCAATCTAAACAAGTTTTGTCTTTTTAATAAAAGTTTAATTGGAAGATATTCAACAATTTGCTTCTATACTGAATTGAAAAGCTTAAAAGTTAAATCAATTAAAGCTAGGTAGCAAACCATTTAAGTTACGCATATGAAAATTGTCTTATTCATCTAGTTAAATTTCAAATAAATATATAGAAGGTTCCTCCTTCACTTACTTGTCAAGAGTTTGATTGAATCCTGTGTAGTTTCCCTAACAATTAACATCGGGCATTTTCATTAGTGTAGGAACAGCTTCATATTTTGTTTTAGATATTAGTAAAGTCAACCTGTCAAGCAAGCAGATGCCTGAATACAGGTCCTGATATGTAAGTGAAGGCAGAACTGATTTTCTAAGTACTGTTCTTAAATACATTTGAAAGTCTGAACATAAGGTTAGTTGCTTGGAATCTCAGATTTTTTTTCTTACAAATTTTTTGAAAATTCTGCCATTTTCTTGAAGCTAAAGAAGAGATTAGCAGCTTGTTTCTTATACTGCTGATGTCAAATGTCACACCAGTATTCCAGTCACCACCAGCTGGAGGCTTATTAGATCTCTGTTACAAGAGAGGCAACATTGTCTACTTCCCAGACCAGGTGAGTTGAAAGTTAGGAAGGGAAATCTTTAAATGATTTAGTTGTCATACTTCTAGATTGCCTCAGCCACTGACTTCTGCCACTATCTTGCTGAGACATCTTGGGTGCAGTCTTTGTTTTCCCATTTGTAAAATTAATAGCTTGTCCACATTTGTAAAAAGTGCCAGAATTTGACTATCTGTACAGGTACAAAGTGAAAAAATATATCAAAATGGTCAATGTAAATGGTCAATGTAAAAAACAAAGCAAAACCTGCTGCAGTTTCTTCTGGGCTTTCCTACTGCTGATCTTGACTTGATTAAATCTGTCTTAGAGATTTAACTATCATTAAGAATTTTATTTATTCCAACCATTTATATTTGTCAACTATTATACTCAGGGTGTTGTACAATTACCCACATTAGAATTTAGAATATAAGAATAATTAAATGCTACAATAAACATTGCAGTCTTGTCTCTTTGACTGCTTTGGAATAATGTGCTAAAACATTTTGGATGTTAATTAAAATAGGATTTTATGGTGAGTGAAATCTGATGGTATCCAGGATAGTAAGCAAGGGGGGAGGAACAGTGTTTAACTTCTGTTTCCAACAAAATCTAAATTTGTTTTAGTGGACCTGCATTTGGATGTGACCAAATTCCCTAGTTCAGTTGAATATCAGCTTCTGTTGTGGAAGTATTTATGTAGAACTTCCAAGAATTTAACATTTCTGCTAGTGGCCTGAAGTCCAGGATGGATCCTAGCATGAGTGGATTAATTAGCTGCCAGCTTGCTATTTCAGGTAGGAAGGTAACTAATGCATCTTCACTCCTCTTGAGGCTGCCCACAGTATTCTAATTTCTATTAAATGGTCTAATCTTTGATAATTAAGTGATTCAGCTGTTATGGAACTAGGGTGCATAGAGCAACTTCAGCATCAAACAGTATGGAGATGGTGGAGGATGGCAGCTCTTCCCCCAGCTGGGCTTCTCCACTCATGTTTGTCAAAAGGGTGGAGGAAGTAGAGCTGATTTCCTTTAGCTTGCTGTGTTAAATTATCTTTGGTGGTCTCACTCAACACCAAAATGACATCCCACTAAATAATTCTTGGTAGCAGAGTAGAAGGGATAAAAGGCTAAGTGGCAGCAAGATAAAGCTGGGGGAAGCTAAAGACTGCTCTGGCATTTGTGTAAATTTTAAAAGTTCTTTAATGACTTTTTGAAAAATGGATTGTTTATACTCTAATTAAAAGCCCATTGGAATTATTCATTTTAAAACTCATGTGAGCAGAACAATGCACCGCTGCATTCTCAGAACTTAAGAGAAATAGCACCCACATAACCTTATGTCTCTACCAGACCATTCTATGGCTTAATGACAAACATATGGTAAAGATATACTGTCCATTTATAAAACTTGGAGAAAGAGATGGAGAAAAGGTACACACCCTATTTTGTCCACTAAAAATAAATCCCTGAAGGCTGCAGAAGTTGCAAAGTATTTCCACATTTCTTTGGCATAACAAAACATGTTCTGGATTTTGACATATGGATTACAGACTTGAGTTTCTCATCTCAGCTGTCTGAGCCCCTCCTTTTCTTGTTATTGCCTTGTGCTGTTCTGAGCTACTTGCACTTTGTTCTGCTTTTCTATAATCAGTAGCCATGAGATGAGTAGACTTATGGATGTGAGGGGGTGAGAGGTAGGAGGAGGGAGAGAGGAGTTGGGGCATGGAAGTAGACTTTTGTGCACATGAGGAAAAACCAGTTGAGGTGGCAGGCTAGTGAAAAACAACAGAAAATGGGGATGAGAAGACAAGACTGACCCCCATCTATTCTTTACCTCATTCCTAATTCCAACAAGGGAATAAAAAAGGATGATGACGGTAAGAGCCAGAAGGAGGGAACCCAGACACCATGTATGCAGGAAAAGAAGGTGCAGCCATCCTGAATTCCAGTTTAATGTACAGCCACTCAGAAATCCAGGTAACTCCATTACTAGGCTGTTGTTAGTCTCTGCCTGCTCAAGTCCTCCCAGAGGGTGGTAACCTGCTATTCCATCAGTAGGAGGGGAGCAAGCATCTAGTCAAGCCTTTGAACCATGTAACTGGACTCTTTCTAATGGGACATTCTGCACCACATAAATGCTCTGTAACTAAGCAATGCACGAAGTAAGAGTGATAGCCCAGGGACTGAGGAAGAAATGCAACTTCTCAGGCCCTCAGCAATTCCTATTACCTTCTGAGTCATAGGGGCTCTTCCAGAACATCAAGCAAGTTGAAGCTTTATGCAGGTTTTTGTTCCTCTGCTGCTTATCACCAAATCATTACTGTTCTTGTGCTCTCAGGGGAAAGAGAGCTGTAAATACTGTGTGCTCAGCACCAAGGGAGGGCCTCATGCTGCTTTTAACTGCTACGTCATAACTGATCAAAGGTGGTACTCCTCTAGCAGCAGAAGGAAATCAGGGTTTTTTGTATGAAGATGAGCACGGGGGGGGGACGACTTGATGGGGGAGGGGAGCAATGGAAGGAGGAAGCATAATGAAATTTGCACTTCCACTACTCTCTCACTCGATCAAAATCTGCAAGAGTAGCACTAGGACCAATGCTAACAGTCCCTAAATGGAATCCCACCTAGTCCTCTGATGAAGAGAATAAGGCTGTATTGTGGGACCTCAGGGACGTCTGAGGGTGTAAAATAAGAGGAAAATGAGTGGAATCCTTTATCCCAAGAGGGATCTAGCAGACACTGGTAGCAGACTTTGACCATTCTGATGTCTATCATGCAGGCCTGTAGCTCGTTTCATGACACATCGAGTGTCTTGGGCTTTTGGGGTGGGTTTTTTTTTTTTTTATTTTAGCTTTACTGGAATTTGTGGTATTGTATCTAATTGATAGTTCTGAGTAGTGGAGTTGCTGGGTCTTATCCCAAATAAGTGTCTATGCCTCTTGGTGTACCTGAATATAAGAGGGTTTATTAGACATTCCGTCTGGGTCACCACTATGGGAACTTGTCCTCACTGGTTTTTACCTGCTAAAATGTTTGATAGACTAAATGTGCTTAAACAGACATGGAAGCCTGCTGCTTAACCCACTCCTGAATCAGTTGGTGGGCTATGGCCCACTTGGGTGGCAGACAAAGTGAAACACTGCCATTTTCTTGTTTCAAAGGCTTAGCCTCCCGCCTGAGTGCCTCCACCACTTCTTCCAGGCTGAACCAGCTGGCTGCTTCCAACTCCAGTTTATTCATATTGATCTGGAAAGGATTCAAAATGTATGATGGACCATAAATAGCTTTAAAAGCAGCTACCTAGTATCTACAAAAATCACTACTACTAGGATCTATTGCCTGTTAATATTTTGTGAGCTTTGGTTTCCTTGGATGTAGCAGTTAGCCAGTACACGCTATTCCATAACTGTACTTACATTAGTGGTGCTGGTGGATGAACAAGAAAATAAACACACCACCATCATACATGTTCCTTTAGCAATAGGACATCATTAGAACAGGGCCTGATCTGCAGAGGTTGGAGCCAGAGTAGGGCGTGTTTGAATCTGGATGTTGATTCATACACATCGCAGCACAAAATACATCATGTTTTTTAAACAAAAAGATTTGCAAGCTTTTCAAAGGATCCCTTGCTCACTTAAGTAGCACTAATTGAAAATTGCATTTAAAAGGACTTGAAAATGAGCATTTATGGGGATTGGGAAAGGAGAATTCACCAAGCAAGAAAGGCAATAAAATCTTGGGGGCTGCTCACCTTGGTCTGTTGTGGCTGCACCATAGCATGATAAGCTATCATTAGGGAGCTATTGGGAAAGGGCCAGTGCTGAGAAGCAGAATACCACAGCGACTCTACCTCCAATCCCACCTCTTCTGCCACCTCTCGTCGGACTGTCTCCTCCAGAGTCTCACCTGGAAACACTCAAGTTAGGCAGGGCCAGCCCCATATCAAGTAAAGCAATGGTGGCAGGTTTTTCTCCAGGTAAGAAAGTATCCCTTGTGCTACACAGAAATGGGGGGGAGGTGATAATCACTTCTTAGGAATTTTAGGTTTGACTTCCCAAGTAGTTTTAGTCTTTGTAAAGTGAGTCATTCTGAGAACATGTCTAGCACCAAGCTACAAAACCAAATCCATCAACTATTTTCAGCCCCCTTAAAGTCTGCTTTCTGGATACCTCTTCCAGGCATCTCAGACACTCAAATAGTAAGGTGGTGGGGCCCATGTAAGTATGTACTGCAATAGACAGAATAAGCTACCCTGACTCATTTTCATTTTTGAAGCCACTTTCCCTCCCAGTTACTAAAAGCACTGCACTTTTTCTTGTAAGTTCCCCAACACCCCCACTCTCCACCAGCCCAGAAAAAGTGATGCTAGAAGAGTCCTGAGATTTTAACTTAAAGGTCTCGTGGATATGAGTGAAGCCCATAACTTTACAGCTGCTTCTGAACACCATAACTTTACCCCTTTTAGAGCTCCTACCCTTCTTCAGATAAACACAGCAATTTCACACTTCGGCTGGGTGAGCAAGGCTGCTCTAGTAACCTCCATCTCCTTTTCCCAGAACATCATCTCTGGTATGAGCTCCCCTGAATGGGGGGAGCTGCAGATCTGGTTTAGTTCCCAGACTCAAGTGTCCCACAATGCGGCACAATCCTATGAGTGCAAAACACTAGGTCAAAGGCTTCCTTACCCACATCACAGAAGCCTGCCAGAGCGCTGTACATTCCCTTTGGGAACGACGCCTGCCGTGCAAGAAGGCACCGGCTCCCATCAGACACCAAAGTGATAACCACTGGGGACATCTAAACAACATACCAAACAGCAAAGCAACTGGGAATCAGAGTTCAGACAAACTGTTACATGAAAACAAGAACATGAGAACACAGACTATTGCTATTGATTTGTCTAGAACAGTGGTTCTCAACTAGGGGTATACATACCCCTTGGGGTATGCAGAGGTTTTCCAGGGGGTACATCAACTCATCTAGATATTTGCCTAGTTTTACAACAGTCTACATAAAAAGCACTAGTGAAGGCAGTACACTCTAAACTTCATATAGACAATGACTCGTTTATACTGCTCTATATATTATACACTGAACTGTAAATAAAATATTTATATTCCAATTGATTTATTTTATAATTATATGGTAAAAATGAGAAAGTAAGCAACTTCTCAGTAATAGTGTGCAGTGACACTTGTATTTTTATGTCTGATTTTGTAAGCAAGTAGTTCTTAAATGAGGTGAATCTTAGGGGTACGCAAGACAAATCACTGTACTCCTGAAAGGGGTACAGTAGTCTAGAAAGGTTGAGAGCCACTGGTCTAGAAGAATTCAGAGGACATTAGACAAACAATAAAGGAAAAGCACACATGTAAATAGAAAGCTCTTGCTCTTGAGTTTCAAATTTCCTCCTATTAAATCCAGCAATTTTGGCTAGTTACCACTGTGATCATGTTATCCCACCATTCAGATGCTCACCTGTGGGTAATAAATTATTCCATTGGTATGGCAAACACGCTTGCTGCCAGCTAGGTTCTTCTGGGTAGGCTGCCCAGTTTTGCTACAATACTGATGGGTGTCATGCCAACGAAGAAGGGCCTGAGCCTATAAACACCAAACATAAATACAATCAGGTTACATCAGAGCATAGGACTCATTTAGTGCAGTTATTCCAGTCTCCCTGAGTTATATTTTGCCATATTTTTCCTATCATGCATCCTTGTGCATCATATCCCAGTTCACCAGGTCCGGAAGCCCTGAAAAAGCACATGAAATGAAGCAGCTTTGAAAAGTGGCTATAGTCACAGAATGTTTCAAGAGCCTCATTTTGAATCTAAATTACAAATCACTTTCAGCATGTCTAGGAGAGGAGAAGAAAAAATTGCTGTGTATTGGGTTGAATAGAACAATAACTGGAATTGAACCATGCCTCTAAGTAATGCCTAGACCAGATCAGTTTCCTGCTATATAGCACATGTACCATTCAGTAAAGAGAATGGTGAGCCATTTCTATTTATGGGCTAATGGACCTGATTTTAGAACACATGCCTTTGGTGAAACTTCCAAAAATAAATTAGGATATCTGCAGAGAAATGGCTCAGAGAGGAGCAGTTTTAAAAGGGGAACAGCACAATGATAACACCACTTTATCCTCCTTCAAACCCCTCCTATTGCTCCTGACTGGTTTGTTACATTTACGAAGTGGGCATAGAGTTAGTCCATGTTAAATCAGCTTATTACAGTTTTACTGTTATTCTATCCCCTGTCCCCAGCCACTCACTTTTCTGTTTCCCTGTCTGAAAGACAAGGCATAATAGGTGGGTGATTGTCATTTACTCTGTGTTTGTACAGAGTCTGGCACAATGTGCCACAAACTAGGTACTGCCACAATACACACACGATATATATAAAATAATAAAACTAATGATTGCAAGCTGGAGATCTGGTGCAAGCAATCACAATTTCTATAGTGTAATATCCTATATCATACCGAGGACAGCAAGGGTGCATCCTTCCCATCTAGCTGAAAGAAAGCCTTCCGTAACTCAGTAAATGACCCCTTGAATTCAGATTCAATGGCAGATTTCTCCAAGGATCCTGGAATTGAATAAATCTGTGGGAATCAGAAATCTCAGTTATTACCCCCACCCCTCACCCCTCATTGTTCCTGTTAAGAGTGTAAAATTCCTGAACATTCCCATAGAGCTGCTGCTGAGAGTCATGTTAGTATGGAAATGACATTACATCAGTAATAATACATTCCCCAAAAGTTGTGACCTGTAAACATACCAACTTCACTAAAAACAAAGAGAGAATACCATTATATAGTAATTCCCTAATGTGGCCCCACTGATGTCACAGTTCTTCCCATCAAGGATGGGAGAGGACTCCCTTCAGTGGCAACTTCTCACCCCCAAGGACTAAGAGTGCTGCCAAGCACCATATCTCCATCAGTGTGCATGGCTTCCTTTATTTGCAGATTTAAGTGAACAAAAACAGCAGCCAATGGGTAAGGCATAGATGGAGATGTAATTCTAACCTAGATCCAGGGCAAAGTATGCTATGCATTCATCTGAACAGCCAATTAGCACCGAGTCCTCTATCCTCTGTTCATTCTGTCTGAACTTCCCCAGCATCCTTTTCATTTCTAAAAAACAGAGGAAAAGGGAGGAGGAAAGCTGTAATAAACCTACACTAAAATAACACGACAGGCTTTTAAATCTTCAACAACAGATTAATCTTTAAGATTGCTACAGCCCAGGCCAATATCACCTAGGACATATCACAGAAGGGATTTCCTATGGCTTACGGAAAAGGTGAGGTCTGAGCAAGAACCTTGAAACATCTGACTTACGGTGCTGTTGACAACTATCCCCTGAAGTAGGGAGAGTGGTAACCCATTCCACCTTCCATCCAAAGCTAAAGCCTCAAGACAAAGCGCACATGTGGGTGAGGGAGGAAATAGTCATGTGGTAGTTCTAGAATGAAAGGAGTAAGGTGTAAACTCAGAATCCAGTTTATCCACTGGCTTTTGGACCATGACTGTGCTGCGCAAGAGAAGCATACAGTCTAGTGCTGGGGGACCTACAGTGTGCCTCTCCCCTAAAATTATTTGTGTCTCAGAATGTATTGAGTGTTTTTCCACTAAATAAACTCTCCCAGGTTATGCCAAACACCCTCCACCTTCCTTGCCAACTTTATATCTCACAAACCATTAGCTTCAAAGGAAATGGCCCCAAATATTTAAAACTGATTTAAAATATTGTCTTTAAATAAACATTAGTAAATGGATTAGACCTGCGTAGATACCATATATATTTGCAAAGAATTAGTTCAATTTATCTCATGTCCATGTACCAGCTCTTTAGATGGCAATCTTAAACACAGTTATTTGATGTTAAAAAATAATACCCCAAACATAAAATGGAAAACACACTCCTCTATGACTTAATAGATTTCCTGATTCTTCATCATGATTAGTCTGAGATAAAGATACAACAGACATGGTATCAACTAAAATCTGGTTAATAGAAGAAACTTGGGTGTATATCATTTTGACTGGTTAATCCATGAAGATGTTTACTGTTGACCATCCACTTACCTGCTACACTTATCTGTGGTGCCAAGTACTTGCTCCCAACCTTCTGCAGGAATGGAGAGAGATTGTGAAAGAGATAGAATGTTCCTGAGTTCTGGGCTTGCCTACAAATGTCATCATCTTCTTTTAGCTCAAACAAGTATCTGCAGCGGGAAAAGAATCAGAAAGATCATTGCAAGATCAATCCTAGATCATGGAATGGTACACTCATTTTTAACAGGGGAATAGAACAGAATACAAGGTATAGTATCTTTCATACTCCTGATATTTCCAGAGCTTTGCAGAGCAAGGTGCTAGTTGGTGGATAGTGACTGTATAGGTGAAGACAGAACAATCATGCACTCATCAACACCTCACAGGCAGACTTGAATGTTAGATTTTTTTTTTTTTCAAACACACTATAACCCAGCCCCACATATATGCCCTCTATTTTTAAACACAATCATTTATGTGCAGAAATAGAATGTGAAGTATTAAGACATCTAAAGGGTCTTGGAGGCCTGAGGAGCCTACTCCTCCTTTTGATTGCATTTCCCCACTTTTAAAGACTACGTGATGTTTGACTGTTCTTACAAACAAGGAAGCTAGATATGTCTTTTCTTAACTCAGTCAGCTCAGCTCCTAATTTGGATGACCAAATCACTGAACAACATAAGGCTATCCCTGCCCTGCTGATTCACGGGGTAAAGACTAATCTCAACTCTTGAAAAAGGACACTCCATGTTGGATTGCGTCTACCTTAGGGATATTTGATAATGGGTAACAGAAATTGCTTCCTTCCAACTGTTTGAAGTGGTATTGAAAACTGTTGTTGAACTTGTCTGGGCATTGTTGATCAAGTTCAACACTTCATTTTAGGAATATTTTAGATACTTTACTGCAAGCATCCTTTCCTACAATAGGTATTGACATCAGTTTACCTGACTTCAGCAGTTTTCAGTACTATTGGAAGGGACCAAGGCCTTTTGACACCTGTTATGTAGACAGGGCTGTGCAGTGCACTGTATTATCACTGGACTATAGTATCAGCCCCAGATGCAGAATTTTAGCAAGGACACGTATAGCACATTGGATACAAGAGCACCAAGCTCTGGTCTTCTCACTCTGTACAACAGATTAGATAAGAACTTACCGCATTTTTCTAACATAGGTAGAGTGTAACCTGCACCACAGAGAGGGAATCCTTCTGCATACACGTTGGTATATCATAGCTATCACCAGAACCATAGAGAAGCTGCTGCCGACTAAAACAAAAGCACAGTGTGCAATGTAATGAATCTCCATGAATGGGTTTTAAAAGGGACAATGTCCCAATGTAAAAAGAAATCTCTCTCTCTTCTACAGAGTGCATGGGATGCTAAGGGTACACTTGTTAAAATATTGTTAAGTTTGGCCTGAGGTTTCATTCACACACTAGGAACCTCATTATCCTACCTCAATTTTATACACTTTTTGAAGATAGTTCCAGGATAACTCAGTTTTTATACATATAAATATAAACATTGTTTAAGTCTTGTAGAAGTTGCTGTAAACACAGATTAAACTGTGCTGTCCTCACTTGTGTATCTCTGTGATCAAGGATAATAAAGTTAATTACTATGTTGTCTGTTTTCTAAAGAAAGCTATTCCAGCTCATCAAATTGAACATCCTAATGCAGCAACCAAAAAAATCTATTGGGAATGCAATAATGTCAGTGAAGAATTAAGGACAAAATATCAAATCCAGAAGAGAACTCCCGAAGTTAGAAGGAAGACAGCAGCTGCAGCTGTGTCAGTTTCTAGGTAGTTGATGGTTTTGTGCCAAAGAAACCTGCCACACTTTTAGGTAATTACATAACCCACTTTGCCCGCAACTCTAAAATGTCAGGAAGACAACTATCCATAAGGCAATGTTTATCTGTGGTAACTTTTTTGAAGAATTGATGGACAGTGATTCTTAAGTAAGGATTAATATTTGGCTCTTATATAGCACTTCCTAGCCATAGATCTCAAAGTATTTTACAAAATAAGCTAAGTACCATTAGCCTCATTTTACAGATGGAGAAACTTAATCAATGGAAAGAAGACTTTGTAGATGCAAATTCTACACTAGCCATTAAGGAGAGTACTATGTGTATGACACTTTGTCTGCAGAAATGGGAACTTATAACAATTATTGCAAAACTGCATACATGATTATGACATGAAAACACTGAAAGAACTTGGTTGTCTCAACGACCAGATTTCAAACGGATCTGAGGTGTCAGGATAAAAATAACATGGTTCTAGCAGGATGTAGGCTTTGATCTTGGTTTCTCCATCCTTACTATTTCCATATCAGTTGGGATTCATTTTTTTCTGGTATTATACTAGATGAACTCATTGTGAGATTTGGGACAAAATTTGGATAGACTAGGCAGCCAGCAAAACATGTCTGTTTTATTCCTTTTCCTGGTTTGGATGCTATGATGCATCACTGCCTCCTCCTGATTCCACCAAGTGTATGTTCATCAAATTACCAGGCAAATTTCATCCTTGGGATAACTTAATTGACTTCAGTGGAATTACAGCAAGGTTGAATTTAGGCAATCTTTTTAAAGACCTCCCCTCCAGCCCTTTTATAATAATTTTTTTTTAAGTACTACATTTTTTTTTAAATGGAAAATAACTCCCTTTACTTTAACAAAATTAATTTGGAAGCACTGTGAGATTTATGCATGGTTTAATTATTTACAGGATTCTATGAAATGGTACATTTGGTAGTCCAGTCTGTGAAAATCCCAAATACAGCATAAAGTTTAAGTGCAGATTTGTATAGGAGTTTACAAAAAACTCTGTACTTTGCTCTAGAATGGGCAGCTGGGAGAGGGTTCAGAATCTGAATGCAGAGAGCAATATCTTGTTCCTATAATAATAATATGCAAAATCTGGAGATGAGGAGACTTTAATCCCTTAATTCCTTGGAACCACAAGAAGCATGTTTTGTATTTGGCAATAATTAATTCAGGAACTAAGGAACTCTCAGGGCTCATGCACATTCAGATCTGCCTCCCTGTCAATCCTGTCTATGTTTTAAGCCACATAGTCAATGAAAGTGCACACATTTCTGTTACTTACTATAGTCAATGCAGAAGGAATGCTACCTCTGACAGCAGGAAGTGCTTTGTTTTAAAGGAAATGCAGCACCCAGAGTACAGCACAGCTTGTTTATTAATCTACACTACATTGTTCAGACTCTCTTCCCTTTCCTCATAGGAGGAGCTCTGGGAAGTGTAGTTCCACAAAGACTACTTCAGAAACCTCTCATAGTGGAATCTGTATTGGACAGTTTGCTGTACATTTGCTCTTATTTTTCTTAACTCTTTGCATTAGTGGTGCTGTCTTATAGTGAATTCTTGATTTTCCACTAACAATTCATTACATCAGAGAACCAATTTGCTAGATTCCCCCAAAATAAAGATGTCACAGCAATCCTAGTATGGTGCTTTGATCCTGTGTTATAGAACCCAGTAGTATTTTGTGTGTGTGTGTGCGCAAGTTCTCTCTTTTTGTGTCTAAAACGTGAGAAAACTATTTTAATCCAAAGGTTAACAATCTGAATCCTCCCTATGCCCTTAATAAAGACAAATGTGCAAATATCACTATATGTGGTTTGCAGTATTGATTTGGCTGTGTTGGTCCCAGGATGCTAGAGAGACAAAGTGGATGAGGTAATATCTTTTATTGGACCAACTTCTGTCCGTGAGAGAAACAAGCTTTCAAGCTCACACTTAGCTCCACTTCAGGTCTGGGAAATGTACTCAGAGTGTCACATTTAAATACAAGGTGGAACAGACTGTTTTACATAAATAGTTGACAAGTATTTCAAGGGACCTTTCAAGGTGAAGTGGTCCCTTGAAATGTGTTTTAACTACTTCAACTAAACAATCTCTTCACCTTGTATTTAGCTGTGACTCTCTGAGTACATTTCCCTGACCTGAAGAAGAGCTCTGAGTAAGCTCAAAAACTTGTCTCTGTCACTGACAGAAGTTGGTCCATAAAAGATATTATCTCACTCACCTTGTCTCTGTGTGTGTGTGACAGATCTGTATAGTTTCAAAGCACGCAAATCTATATTTGAAATTACAAGTGCACAACTATGATTAGAAAGTGAAGTTTGTCAAGTGAGATGTCAGCATAATTAAAGTAACAATGTTTTTCATGCATTTATAACTGAACCAGCAAACCAATTCTTCTCCAGTAGTGAAAAACATCAGTTCTGGGCTGAGATCTCCATTTAGTATGAATAGCATCTTTACAATTGTATAACAATAAATGTGATTTACAAAGAATATTGACAAACGTTTACTTATTTTGTCATGAATTAAGCTACTATAATAAAGGATTCCAGATACTTAATTAGAGAATATAGGTCATAAAGATAACAAATGAGATACTTAGGTAAAACAACACACTTTTTACTAGAGTGATGTACAATTTTGTTACATTTAATTATACTTGACTGTTGTTACTTGTGTGCTTTCTGAAACAGGGCAAACCCCATCATACTAATCCACTAGGCTAACTGCATTAACTGAGAAAACAAAACAAGCAAATCATCCCTTACCAAGATAAAGGGCTGAAATATGATCTGTAAGGAAAATGTCCATCCTGCTATTAATATATTTTTTTTACCATATATGCATTGAAATATGAAATTGGCAGCATTATATAGCCCAGAAAATTATTTTCTGCACCACACTAGTGGGATAGCTGGTTTTCAAAATTACACA
Organism: Emydura macquarii macquarii; assembly: GCF_026122565.2. Classification (NCBI taxonomy): domain Eukaryota; kingdom Metazoa; phylum Chordata; order Testudines; family Chelidae; genus Emydura; species Emydura macquarii. The sequence continues at coordinate 15,375,919 of NW_027131527.1, read as the reverse complement.
GACATTCTCATCATATGATTTATTTAAGATTATAAATGGTGGCCATTGCTTTGGCATGTGAATTCTTTATTATTTGTAAATGTTATGGGACCAGATCTTCAGCTGGTATAAACGGTTATAGGTGCATTGATGGAGCTATGACAATTTATACCAGCTGAGTGGCTACTCTCAGGTTCCCAGAATACTGGACATTCTAGTACATCAGGGTCTGGCCTGGGCCTGCCCCATCTGCATAACCTGCCCCACCAACATGACCTCACACGCATGGTGTGTGCAAGGTTATGCCAGTGGAGCAGCACACTCTTCAAAATGGTGTCCCCCATCCAATACCAGACAAACCCACGTTCAGTTTTATCTCAATACTTTATGGGGGAACAAACCACCCAAAAAGAGGACTGTCCAGTTTCAAACCTGGCAAATGGCCTGCCTAACCTATATATTACATGCAATTCCTCATACTATGTGTCAGCAGCAATCCCATCAGCTAAGTAAAGGCCTGTCTAAACAAACCTCACACTGATTCCTGAAGCTTGCTAAATCTGAGCTTTGGCAGGCCACCAGAGGAAGTGAATTCCAGAGGTTTAGGCTTTCCACTGAAAATACTTTACTACTGCTCCAGGGATTAACAGAAAGAGCAAACCAGCAAGTTGTAAGAAAAATGAATGAACATAGGTGATCTCTCAGTAGCTAGGTTTTCAACTCATTGAGGCCCAGATGCATAAAGGGACTTAGCTGTTGCAACACTCACCATGCCTGACTTTTAGTTGCCTAGAAAATCACAGAAGCATTACTGCAATCCACAAAGCCTAAGCTAGCCACCAACGCTCCTATGGAATGAATGGAGATATGTAGGCACCTTAGAACTCAATCTATAAAAACCAGCACAGTACACAGGGAACTGCCCAAACTAGCCCATTGGAGTTACCCATGTGTTCTAAGCCCCACATCACCCTTGGAGATAGGTGCCTAAATCCTGGCTGCAGGGAGGTGCCTATTTCTGTTGAGCAATCCACAAACAGGAACCCATCTGCTGTAATCAGGCAGCTTAAGTGCCTAAGTAGTTTCTTGAAGGAAAGCGTTAGATGCTGCCTTGGTCCACACACAACAACTGGATGAGGAAGTGGTGGTAATACCCTCATCCAGCTGGTAACAATTAGTCCAATGAATAGACAGCACTTACCTAAGATCTGGGTGACCTAAATTCAATTCCTTGTGTGCCTGGGGCAGAGGGGGAGGATAAAAGATTTGAACTATCAGGAGGATGGGCTGAGTAATGGGATAGTCTGATGTGGAGGCCTTCTTGTGTTGAAGCTGTTCCTCTGTGGATAAAAAGTAATTGGCACAGGGTAACTGGACCCTAGGTCATCTCTGTAGGTGCCCTAATCACCAGGCTATAAGGTCATTCTATTGCTCTCTTTCTAGCCCACTGGGTGTTTCACTGTGGATAAACACTTAAATAGTCATTGGGATAAACAAGAGAAAGCGAGAATGACTGTGTAGCCTGGTGGTTAAAGCACCCACCTGCGGTGCAGGGGTGCTAGTCTCCCTGATTAAATTGCTATTTTTATTATTTATCATGTCAGGAATGAAGACCTGCAGCTGAGCCTGGGACTAGCTAACTCTGTCTCCTAGAAAACTAATGAGCACAGATGAGGTACCATAGAATCACCTGATTGACTGACTTGCCTGATTGGCTGAAGGGAACCAGCAGCCATGCTCCTAAGTCCAGCAGCAGCAGCTGTCTGGTGTTTATACAAGGAGCTGTAATTGCATGTGTGCCTGCCTTGCTCCTAGCTCTGCTGTTTTCTGGCTCTGACTACCCAAGTCTCAGTTACTGATGTAGTCACAGTGGAAGAAATTCAAGGAGAGAGACTCCACACCACACTATCTCAGTGCTCTATGTTTACAGCACTCTCCAGAGAGACAGAGATCCCTGTTCAATTCCTTTCTCCCCATTAGGTAGAGATAGAGGAATTGAACTTGGGTCTCACCTCCTGAGTAGGGGCTCCAACCACTGTACTGTAAGTGGTCAGTGGTCTTCAGTGGCCAGGGTTTGTATGGAACCTGATTTGGTAGGTGGCCTCTTACCATTTCTACCAGAGCAGGCCCTGCATGTGAGATAAGTGAGTGACCACTCATCTTCCCCTAGTTTGTGGAATGCTCTAGGCCTTAGGTGAGCCAGGTGCCTAAAAGGAGGCAATGGTGTATCTGCCCGGAGGCAGAACCTTGGGCACCGAGTGACATTTTACCTTGAAAATATAGGTGTCAAGCGAGTTTAAGTGCCAACGGTGTTCATGGGAGTTCTGTAGATTGCAGTGGTGCCTAAATCTTGGGTTTAGGTGACTAAGGACCTTTGTGGCTCAGGGCTTTATTACTAAATCTAAGCCAACAGCCTTTGATCTGCAAACAGCTGGACAGATGCTTATCTTTATCCCATGGTTAGTCTCATTCAGTTAAACTACTGGAAGAAACAGAACAAGTTTCCTGGGTCTGTTTAATTTAAAAGTGAGTTAACAGTGAAGAAAGAGAAATGTTGTTTTCTGTAGGTGGCTGTTGATTGACTGATGAATTAAAAAAGAGAAAGTGGATAAAGAGTGAAAGCAGTATAGGCCCTGCTGTTAAGAGGATGTAGATCACATAGTGGAGGAGGGGATATTTGCATGTTAGGCTATTATTTCACTGGATGATTCAATATGATGAAAACATGGGGATAGGAAATTTCAGTGGATGCTAAGCAGTGTCTTGTTTAATGGCAATGTTGTGTGAACCAAAAACAGTTCGGAGATATATTGTGGTGGCTGTGATGATGATCAAGGATATGATTACTTTTCTCATGTGGATGTTGCTGTCAAGGTAAGATCACACATTTCAAAACCTTTCCAACATTAAGTTGTGAAAAATGCTTATCTGCTTGAATGATTCAAGGAAAAGTGACAAGACAATTAAATAATTGATAACATAACTATAGACTGTCTGAGTATAATTGGGGAAGAAATTGACTGACTGCAGTTATCTGAACTAGTGAAGGTGGAATAAAAGAATAGATTTATTTAAAAATCTTTTAGCTTGTCTTAATAGCTGTTATACTGGTAACTTGACTTGTTGCTTGATATAGACAAAAGCAATAACAGAACTTAACTGCTGACCTTTACAAAATAACTGCAGTGATTATTTGCTTTAAATATATACTCTAGCAATCAGTTTTATAAAAGCTCGTTCTAGAAACTAACCTTATGAAACTTCAGGAAACCTCTTGATAGAAAAGCTTCTTTACCAGGAACCATCCTCCAGAGCAATGTGCCTCAGCCTTGCTGTGGAGGGGCTCTAAGGAAAAAGGTAGCTACATCTCCATGCGTATTTTGTTTGGTCTCTACAAGCAAGTGTTCCAGCAACAATATCTTTTTTGGGATATGGAAACCTGTTTACCAAGAGCTACAATAATTAATTGCTCCATTCAAGATATACCTTGATCTGGCTCCTCCTCCTTTCTGCCTCTGGCAGCCAGTGATAGGCTGGACAATGAGTGCCTGCCTAAAGCAAGAGTCGGGTTTGGAAGATTAGGTGGTTCAACAAATATCATTTTGCTGTAATTGCAGCTTCAGTGGCTGCTCACAGTGGCAGTGCTGGAGCCATGAAGGCAGAAGAAACTACTGGATCATGTGCTGAGTGATTCTGTTCCTTTAATGATACTAAAACAGGAAGAATAACTTTTTAAAGTGATGCCTATTTAAGAGGGACAGGAACAGATTCCTAGAATAACAAGGTTCCATGACAGTTGGAAATGACAATTGAGATTTGGGGCCACCTGACTGATAAAAAGGTGCTCTCACAGGATCCAACTGAAGGCTAATTACCAGCAAATTGGGAGGGGGAAACTAAATAGAAAACCTGGTACAAAACACGTTGATTTTTGGGGAAAGATCTAGATCAGACACGAATTTGCTTAGGCCCATGTCTGTCAATGACCTCTCACTGCTTTGTAACCTATACTTACAGCACAATCTCTGCCATCTGAATGTAACCATAGTAAAGAGGAAATCCACTAAGATCACTAAAGGTGTAAATAAATGGTGGGGAAAGATGAGCCTTTTTCTTAATTCTTGGTAAGAGTTTCATTGCTTTTCAGTGTAATTTTCAAACAAGCAATCAATAGAAGCTGGAGTCATATGTCAGATATTATGGATCCTTTGGATAATGGTGTTTTAACTGATATTCACATAGATGCTTGTGTATTATTCCAATGTTCTCTGCTAGTGGTAGAAATTGTATTTTGCTAGAAAGTTATGTAGACATAAAAGAGGGAAGGCTTATTTTCAAGAAATGGGTCCCACCAAAAACAAGACATCTTCCAATCTCCGCACCTAGACTACTACCCACATCGCTGGAAGACAGAGTCTTAACTCATTGTGTGTAAGCAGACATTTTTCCAGGGGCTAAAAATGACTAAACTCTAAACTATTTTTTAAAAAACACCAATTGTGGTTTTAGACCATATGGATTACTCTTCTGTGAAGTGGAGTTCAACTCAAAATATGGTGGTAGTCATACCTTAAAATTAATAACTGCAGTATTTGTAGCTTAGATACTTATTTAGGACTAGGGGAAGATCTTTTAGGTCTGCACTGCATCACCACCTCCAGTGACCTAGTCTCATGCTGTCCTGTGATCATCTAACCTGACTGCCTGCATTAACACAGACCATAGGACTTCCCTGAATTAATTTCTGTTGAAACTAGAGCATATCTTTTAGAAAAACATTGACTCTTGATTTAAAAATTGCCACTGATGCAATATCTGGCACAGCCACTGATACGTTCTAATTGTTAATTATTCTCATTGTTAAAAATTCATGCCTTATTTCCAGTCTGAATCTGTCTAGCTTCAACTTTCAGCTATTGGATCTAGTTATATCTTTGTCTGCCACACTGAAGAGACAATTATCAATTTTTGTTGTGCATGTTGGTATTTATAGACTTGAGGAGATCAATCACTAGAAGAGCATGTTTTCCTTTATTATTAACAATCCATTCTTTTATATCTTATAAAAATTGTTTTGTAACACAAACAGAGAAACTTAGTATATAAACAATTTATCAATTGGCCTATCGAAGTCCTTAAAGCTGTAGGTCCATCAATGGCTATTTATTAGCCTGGATAGGGAGGGATGTGACACCATGCTCTTGAGTGTCCCTAGCCTCTGTTTGCCAGAAACTGAGAGTAGATCACAGGGATGGATCACTTGATTATTGCCTTTTTTGTTCATTCCTTCTGAAGCACCTGGCATTGGCCCCTGCAGAAGACCGGATCCTGGGCTAGATGGACCATGGATCTGACCCAGTATGCTTGGGTGCTGGAGATGCTGCTGCACTCCCTGGCTTGAAGTGGTTTCCATTATATACAGGGTTTACAGTTTGATTAAATGGCTCTCAGCACCCTCACTATAAAAATTGTTCCAGCATCCCTGCCAGTATTGCTGTTCTTATTGACTAGACCAATCACTTTCTTTAACTTTGTGATATTGATCACATGTTGTGGTTGATGATTTTCAACTCTTCATCCTTTTCTCCTCTCCTTCCCCTTCTGCCTTGCCAGTTGATAGTTTCAGTTGGTCTTTCATTATCTCCTGTTTAAGCCCAAACTTTTGTTTTCCTTGCATTTACATGTGTAACCTGTCCATTGTCCTATCAAAAAATGTTCATGATATTAAGCTTCTCTCCTTTTTTCCTTGTTTTGCTTATTTTAATATCATAATTTTGAGCTTAATTTTGACTGCTGAAGGGGTTTTTACCTTCCTTAGTTTGAGAACTCTTTTGAATACTATCAGGTTTGTTTTTGATGGATGACCCTCTTCCAGCAAATGTCAAAATATTCCACCAGCTTTCTAAATAGGTATCTTATTTACTTCTCCCTCGCTGACCCGTGACTTGATAAGTTAATTTTTATAGCACCAGAATTTCCCACACTTCTTTATACGAGTCAATAGTTTTAGGGGAGATGCTCCTCTACCACAACCTTACTATGGCAATTCAAGCAGCAGCTAGGAGGTAAAAATCAGTTCTTTATGGCTTTCATAAGATGTAGAGTCTTCAGAACAACTTAATAAAACTTCTAAGGGGTTATATTATGTAACAGCTGACACCCTGTTATCTCCATTATGGAGTCTCCAACAGCTTTCCAAAATGTCTTAATTTTTGGGCATGTCCACCATATATGGAGAAATCCTTCCATTTCATTACATTCTCTCTAGCATTTGCCCATCCCTGTACCATACATTTGCTTAATTTTGATGCCACTGATAAAAGCACTCTAACACACTTTTCTTTTAATGTGTTTATTTAGGACCATTGCCCCATAAGTTCTCCCATTCCTCAATTTTGGTGTCTCTTTGTCTGTTTTCCATCTTTTCACTAATGTACTTCTTTCCTCTAAGTAAGAGTTGATTCCTTTTTCTCTGTACACATTAATCTCTAAACCTATGTTTCATGGGTATAGTGAGCAGTATTACAAATCCCAACAATATTTTGCTTAGGTTTGCCTTTTTGTAGAGGAGACATTTTTAACCCACAATTGCAGTACTGATGTATTGGAATTGTGGTGTCCTTTGAGAGTTGTATTTCATCAAGTGGTCTAAATGTATTCTCTCAAACAGTTAGCTGAATTTTGACATACCTGTAAATTCCCAAACGTCAAAATTTCCTGAGCTTTTTTTATTGATGTTTAAATTTTATATTATCTACAATGGGCATTAGAGTTGACAGAGATGGGCTCAATTGTCTACATAAATTATCGTAAATTTATATTGCTGCTTTCATAAAAGGGTGGTTACATATTGATTTTTGGCCTCTAGACTTTCTTTATGCAGGGATCATATGGAGTTTGACTGCACAACGTTTGTTCTATTTCTAACCAGTGCATATTAGGGTTTGATATTATGCAATACATCAGGTTTCTGATCTGACTAGCTTGTTAATAGTGCATAAAGTTCAGTAAAGCCAATCTTTCTTTTTGCTATGGCTTTTGTAAAGTAGATGGCTAAACCATGGGATTCTTGTTTCCCCAAATGAATTTGTTTATCATCAATTGCCACTGATCTAAGAGACTTCCTGGGATTAAAACCAGGAGTGTTCGGAAATGGAAGTTAATTTGAAGTAAGATATTAATTTTAACTGCTACAACTTTGCCTAACCATGAAATTTCCTATTTTGACTAATTTTCAGATGTTTGATTTCCTTAATCAAAGGAGTATAATGTCTTGCCGTCTTTTAGAAATGTGTATTCCCAGGTATCCTATTGAAGTAGTTACCAATTTGCATATTTTTTTACCTTTCTGTAGGTTAGAGCCCATATTCACATCCAGGACTTTTAACATGTCATAGTCTATATTAAATTCTGACACTACCAAATTTAGATTTCCTCTTGCAGTTCTACTAGTGTATGACTTGGATTTGTAACAAATATCATGACATTTGCATATAAGGTTAACTTGTGATCCCTGTTTACCACTGTAATTCTGTTTATATTAGGTTATTTCTGATTATTTGGGCGAATGGCTTCATTACCATGGCAAGAAGAGGTGATAATCGGCATTCTTGAAGTGAACCTCTTAAAAAGAGGCATTTTTCTGACAAATATTAATTTACTCTTACAGCAGCATTTGGGCTGGAATGAAAGGTGCAAATCCAATTTTGAAATTTAAGGCCTAAACCAAATCTATCTAGAGTATCTTAAGAACTTCCACTTTATACTATCAAAAACTTTCTATATCTGGTGATAAAAATAGAAGGGCCTCGCTGACAGGGTCAGCAAAGAAGATCCAGTCTAAAATTCTGTGAACAATATCCCTTAGTTGCTTATTTAATACAACCCTGTCTGGTCTCTTAATACTGTACATCTAGGTTTTTTTCATTCTGGTTGCTAGAACTGAAGCATAAATTTTTTGCATCTTGATTTAATAAGATGAGTCTGTATGACTCACAGTTGGATGAGTATTTACTAGGTTTTGGCACAAGTACAATTTCTGCTTCTAAGAATCTGGAATCCTTTTTTTTAATTTCCTTACATTTAACTGAAGACGTATTTTTTGTGCCACAGAAAATGTATAGAATTCTGAAGGAAATCCATCAGGCCCAGGGGACTTTTAAGGGATTTAACTTCTAGGACTTCCTCTGGTTTAATATTTTCCTCCACAGATTCTAGGTCTAGGTGTTCTAGATTTAGCTAAACATTCCTTTATCATTTTATGACCAGCTGACTTTAGGGAATAGAGCCTCCTATAGAAGTTAGCAGAAGTCTTGCATATACCTTTTGGGCACTTGTAAATTAATTTGGAGCTTTCCAGACTAGAGATGGTATGTTTTTACATAAATTGAAAATAAAGTATTTTAAAAGAATTAGCTAGCAATCTATTGCTTTCGTTATTTTTTTAATAATTGTTTTGAGTATCTGATTGCCTGTTCAGCTTTTTCTCTTTCTAGTAAGTCTAACTTGCTTCTGGCCTCTTAATTTTTTTTATATATTTTGAGATTGACTTTTATGAAGTAATTTTAAATTTTTCAATCTCACTGAGTAATGTTTCCATTTTCTTTTTTCTAATTTTTCTAATATAGGCTTCTTTGTTAAACTGTCCCTAATCACTGCTTTGAAGACATCTCATAAAGTCCTTTTTAATCTGGTCAGCATTGTTTTTCTGAAACAATTGCTTAATTTTCTCTGATATTTTAAACTCTTTTCTGGTCATACAGAAGTTGGATGTTTAATCTCCACCATTTTGTTCTAGGTGTGGCTTGCCAGTTTCTAATAAGAAGCCAAACTGGTGCATTATCTGACTAAGGGATACAGCATTGTGTTGTGCTGATTTTGTATTAAGCAAAGATGTAGAGATTAAAATAATACCAATTATCATATATTCTGTGGGATATTGAAAAGGAGTAGTCTTTCTTCTGGACTGACATCTCCTGAAGTCCCACTCCATGAAGTCCCTTCATTACAGAGATTAATTCTGTGCCTGATTTCCTATAATGTATTATACTGCTCTCTGACTTCTTTAACCTTGGGTCTAGAACACAATTATTCTTAGTTTCCCCAATCCCTTTCCCCCTAAATCCCTCAAACATCAAATATACTGAAACCGAAAACTCCCCAAATTCCTTTCCTCTTTACAATGTGGAGATTCACCAAAGTTCCAGATGGATCTGGCTAACTTACTCACTCTCCTGCTATGGTGAACTTCCTCTGAGGAAACCTCAACACCCACTCCATGTAAAACTGGAGCACTGTTCCTTTTTTTAAGAGTGCAACTCCCCACAAGATATTGGTCAACTAAGCCATATTTCTAGTCTCCTTCCCTCCCATCCCCCTTTATATCTTATTTTAGTGCATGGTTACACTCCTCCCTTCCCTCAAATCCTAAAGCAGTACACATTTGTAATCCTTGATTTCATTCCCCACTATGTTCTGGTATTTAAATAATACCCTTATTGAGTGGTTAAGAGTACTTCATAAGCAAAGGGGAACCCTCTGCTTTGTTTCTTAAATTTGAGAAAGAGGAAGGAAAGCAATGAGACATCCCTTCTGGATGTCCATCTGCTTATGAAACTTTTTCTGGACTTTACTGTTCTATTTTTGCGTGATCTCTCTCTTCTAGGAAAGATTGCCAATCTTTATTTTGACTTGGTAGTTCAATGTCTTTGTTCTCATGGGAATAAGGCATGTTTTCTAATCCCTTAAATATTCTCATGGCTCTTCTCTGAACCTCTCCTATTTACCAATGTCCTTCTTGAATTGTCAAGAGCTGGACACAGTATTCCAGTAGCCGTTGCACCACTGTCAAATACACAGGTAAAAACCTTCCTACTTATATTTAATATTCAACTGTTAACACCTCTAAGGATTGCACCACTCCTTTTCAGCATTATGCATCAGCCAGGCTGGAGCGATGGCCTATACATTCTAATAAAGGATACCTGATATGAGGGAGATGTTGTGGTATTATCAATAGCTGCTTCTCACTAACTAAACAATAATGAAAGACACACAGGACTACAATGTGCGCACTTCTGAAGGGAGAGCTCTGGACTCGAAGCTACTGTGGGCTCTTAGTTTGTTCTTGTGTGGCTATGTGAAGATATCAGAAACATAGTTCATACTAGCATTGGTACTCCAATTTTTCTCAGGCTTGCATTGATGCAGTTAATTATGCTAACTTGCTAATCGTTTATTCACTGCCTTTATGGTATATTGCTTGCCTCCCGTCCCTATATGTTTATAAGGCTCTGGGACCATCACCTCCACAGTATCATAAGGACTGTGCCTGTGCCAAAGATTTAATTACTCCCAGTGAATACTTTCCAACTAGCAGTGACCAAAAGTGTCTTAGAACTTGTTTTTAAAATGAACAATTTTTTACAGTTGTGTGACGTTTCCATCTTTATCTAAAACAGGTTTCCATCAAAGCAATTTTTTGTTTTGAGTGACAAATTTTGAATTTGACATTTTTATCCTGCCAAAAAAAGTAAACTACCACGTTAGCTCTATCCCCTTTTCTTTGCAGTGATCTCATGGCAGCTGGGAAAAGGGATGGGATAAACCTGTCAGTACAGGGCGAGGATTGTACAAATACTACTGTACGATGGTCCCGTGTAAAGCCCAAAGTTAATATATCACCATAAACTCAACACATTAGATAAAACGACTCTTGGTTATGTGAGCCAGAGCACATCATTCTATAGTAGGTAAGTGCCTCTACCTATTACGTACGGCAAGCCCACCTCAGTGTCTCTTCTCCATGGCCCTAGGCCAGGGTAAATCCCTACCTGTGTCTTGAACTTGCTATTCAGGACTGAATGGGCAGGGCTGGGTGTGGATTAAACGTGCCTGGGCAGAGCAGACGTGCGAAGGGGGATTTGGCTCTGGCAGGGCAAGGACGAGGATGCAGAGCTGGGGCCCTCCACAGGGAAGCGGTGAAGGGGGTAGGGGCGGGAGGGTACCGGCGGGAGGGTCCGGCCGCAGGGCCTCCGTTTCGCTGGGGCAAGGGGTAGACCCCTGCTCATTGCTACCCAGCCCCTGCGGGGGGGGGCCCTGCCAGGATGTGACTGATTGGCTGCGTCTGCTCCCCGCCCCTAAATACGCACTGGCCCCGCCCCCAGAGAAGCCCCCGCCCACATAGTTTGCACAGGGTGTGGCCCACAGGCGGCTGCTGCGCCTGCGCAGAGCACTCCAGCTGCTCGCTGCTGCCCTGTGCTCGAGCTCACGTAGCCGCCGCAGCGTGGCCAGCAGCTGTGGCCGCCGCCGCCTTCTCCCCACTCCCCACCGGCGGGCGGAGCGACACGGGCCTGGGCCAATATAAAGACTCCGCAGAGAGGCCCAGGGGGTCACTGCTTGCGCTCTGCCGCACGCCAGGTCCTACCGTCTCTGCCCGCGTCTCGCTGCAGGGAGAGCGGGGCCCGCGCCCGGAGCAGCCAACAGTCTCCCTCCGTCCTTCCCTGAGGTGAGGTGAGGTGAGGACCTGCTGCCCCGCCCCCTCCCAGCCGGGGCCTGAGGGGAGCCGCGTGGGGCGGCCTGACCCTGCCGAGGGAGGCGGCCGTTCTGGGGGTTCCTTTGCGTGGGGCAGGGGTTACTTTGGGGCCCGTGTCCTCCGCGCTCTCGCGCCCTGCAGTCGTCCGGACCCTGCCCCGCTAGCGGAGGGTTGTCTGGCGGGGCGGGCCGGGCCGGGCCGGCAGGGTGCCGGCGGGGGAGGGTATTGAAGTGTTAGGGGCTTGGAGAGCTCGCGAACCTGGAGTCCTCGGGAGAAGCTGTGCGAGGGAGTCCGGTCCGGGAGTCCCTTCTGGGCCGGGAGCCGCGCCAGCAGCCTCTTTCGGGCCCGGCTGGAAGGGGGTGTCTGTGCAGGCAGATGAAGTCATCCACCCACTCGAGGACTCCCTCCTCCCGCTGATCCCGAATCTTCTCTCCGTGAAGGAAACACATTTGCCGCAGATTATTCCGCGTATTGATCGAGTTAGGCACGTGTTTGCAACTTCTGAAATGGGATGTGATTCCTTCTATAGTCAAGTGCAGTTACCAAATTGTTCATCCATCTGTATTCTTAGCCTCTGCCCATTGCCATGGTACCAGGGTGCATATTAGATACATTTGTTTAAACCAATGTTACTGTAACCTGATGTTACATAAATGGATATTCTTTGCTAAAGACTGTGGAAATCAGAGGTTACAGACTGAATTGTATTGGGGTAGTTTAAAGCAGTTACTTTAAATTGGAAGGGAAAAATTACTTGTAGTAATAAGCTTTTGGGCTGATCTATTGAGTATGAGGTGCTAGGAATAAGACTTTATGTTGAGCTCTCTAAAGTGAGCTCTTTACAAATCCGTGTAAAAGACATGAGAATCGGGAATTAGTTGATGCAAGTGAGGACTGCATGTTACACAAAACTTTGACTTTCTAGTTTATTTGCAAGAGCTGTAGTTAGGTGTTTTTTGGGGGGGATTCCGAACTTCTTTCCAAGAGGAGAGATGAAATGTCCATTACGTGAGTGGGGGAGGGTGTGATACGTGGCAGTAGCATTCTTTCACTAACCTTTTGCTTGCTTCATAAACTTCTGGAAAGAAGCTTATTTCATTTCCCTTATTTACAGTTAGTGTTACATAATATGAATAAAGAGTATACAATTTAACCTAAAATATCTGGATGTGAAAAATCTGACACTGCATAAATCCTATTACTCTCTTGTAATTTTTGGGTACTAGTGTTTTTTTCAGAGGAAGAGGTTACTCCAAGCTACTTGTGACTTATTTGGAACTGTTAGTCTAAGCAGTACTTATTTTGAGAAGTTTGCAGTTGCATCACCTTCTGAGTTATCTGAGACTAAACAGAATTTAAGTGTTTTTTTTTTTTTCTTACAAAGCTCCCTTGAATGGACTTACTTTATGTACATAACTGATTAAAGGAAAGTAGAAATGAGATTTTAATATAACTAGATTTTAATTGTAGCTTATGTTTAAGTGGGAATATGAAATATAGAAGATGATTGCTTCAGTAGATGCTTCACATACGTTACCTTTCATAATTTTTTTCATCTTGTGGCTAGCAGTTTGAGAGGCACAATAATCTATTTTCATATATAAGATGCTGAAAAAGACCACTTCATTTGTTCATTCCAACCTTAACTTTGTAATGCAGTACTTTTCAAAGTGGCACTGAGCAGAGGATGCAGAGGCAACTTTTTTTTTTTTTTTTTTTTTTTTTTTTGCTTGTAAGATGTCTGCATGTGGTTGTGATTAGCCCCACCATTTTATAAATGGGGTCTTAGAATTCTTCTATCACAGTAGCAAGTATTTGTGCTACAGTGGCATAGCTGCACCTCTACTGCTATAGCACTTGTAATGCAGATATATCCTATCATCGACCTAGCTGTGTCTACTGTGGAGGTTAGGTTGACCTAAGGACATGGCATATGGTATGAAGTTTATCACAGCTGTGAGCAATGTATTTAGTTTGACCCAAGTTTTAGGTGTAAACCAGGCTGTAATGCAGGCAGCAGCTAAGGTAGAAGGAAATATATCCGAGTAGATGTACCTTTTTAATAAAACTGTTGTATGAATATAATAAAGTTGAAAAACCTTTAAAGCAAATTATTATACTAACCCAACCTATACATGATAGAGAACCCTTGATGTTTGTTTATAATAAATGCATCAAATATTTTACAAATACACTTTAACTTTCAGTTGTGTGTGTGGGTGGCCTAATAGGACTATGGATTGCTGTGAAGGAGCCTGTGTTCGGTTCCTGCTCACTCCATTAGTTTGGGGCTGGGAGTCTGCAGAAGCAATGTAGTCAGTTTCTGACAAATAGTTTGTTTTGCATTGCTTGCTATATGGCAAATTACATCCTGCCTAGATGAGAGAAATTTCCACTGTGTTTACATCTGTGTTGTTAATCTGGTTCTTCACTGGATCAAGTCAATTGCACCACCGTAAACCCTGTTTTTACATCTGTGTAGGGTAACTACATTAGGGATTTGCATTGGTGTAGCTACTCTAATATAGACAGGGTGTAAATCTGCTGCCTCTAAAGGCAGCCTTGTCCACTCATTAGCCAGAAATGTAGTGATTTCAGCATGGAGTTTGAGGATGGTGTCAAGTGAGAAAATATTGAGGTCCTTGAGGTGTGGTGTTACCTAGAGTGATTCTTCCCCTTGTCCACCTGAGAGAATATTTTGTGGAATTGGTTGTCTCCTTACATTGAGGAAGGACTGTTCAAGCTTATATAAAAACTTTGTCCCTCATGGATGGAAAGGAGGTATATGTTGTTCAACCAGAGAAATGTTAAATGACAAAATTATAATCACAGATATCTCTATAGGAATGAAGAGTAAAAGGGAGAATAATCCTTTATACTAGAGACTTCAGTGCAGGAGTGGAAGAGAGAGAAATTATAAAATGACCCAGTAGGTATATAACTTATCAGCCATGCTCTTCTGGCAAAGGTTTTTCAACATGAGATAAAAGTAATAACTAGTCTTAAATAAAGACTGTCCTGAAACTTTTCAGATTACTGCTGTCATTTGTACATGAGTCTTTAAAGAGCTGCCATTTCAGATAAAGTTCCTATTCTTATAAGTTATCTTCTCAAAAGAGAGAAACTTCCACCTTGCAAAATAAGCTATTTGGCTACTACTGCAGCTCAAAGGAAATAAAATTTGAGCATCTGTAACTTTACTATTCTCAGATGTCATTGAGACTTTTTTAGTTTCAGGTGTTAAAGGAATGTCAACATCTAAAATAAAATTCATTCTTCTCACCCACCTCTTGCTAAAACACCTTCACATTCGAGTAGTCCAGGAGTGAAGTAGGGGTGTTGCTATGTTCTATGATCCACTTGACTAGAGAGTGAGCTATATAATAAAATAGAAGGAAATGAAAGTGTGAGCCTTTACCTCTAGGGCACACCCTCATGGCCACATGTTAAGTTGCAAGGTACTTTGCCTCTAGCACTCTTCTTGGTGGCACTTTCTCAGCTGTGGTGATCCCTCCCAGCTGGTTGGTCTCTTACCCAGACTCCTGCACTGGATCTTCTTGGCTTAACCCTCTGGCAGAATTACATAACAGGTCAGTCTGCTTCTGAGGTTCAGCACTAAACAAAAAGTCCTTTGCCCCTTCTGGGCTCAACTCCAAACTAAAAACTTAAGTTGACCTAAGTGACGTTAAGTCAGACTTCTAATTAAGTCAGATTTGTAATTACTGTGGTGGTTCATGTCCACACTACCCTTCCTCTGTCGATAGCATGTATCCTCACCAGGAGCACTTCCACCAACTTAAGAGCAGCATTGGGGAGGCTGAGAACCTGGGTTCTCAGCTCTGTGCGCAGCTCCCCATCAAAACTGGGCTGCCCCTGAGGAGTTGAGTCTGGGGAGCAGGGGGAGAGACACCTCTGTGCTCCTGGTAGGGAGCTTTGGTGCACCCAAGTTCCTGGCAGGGAGCCCGGTAGCCTCTGGGCAACCAAGGTTGGAGTAGGGACCCTGGTGGACACAGCCTGACTCAGGCCTGGTCTACACTGGTGGCTTACTGCGCATTAAAGTCCCTTAATACGCATTAATAATAACTGCGTCCACACTAGTGCGTTAATGCATATTAAGGAGCACTTTGATGTGCAGCAATAAGACCACCTCTGCCAAGAGGATTAGCACCTGAGGCGCATTAGCTACTGCGCAGTAGTGCAAGTGTGGACTCAATCCGACTTAATGTGCATTAATTGGCCTCTGGAGTGTATCCCATCATGCCCCATTTCAGTACCTGCCCCCAAAGCAGCCCCGGGAAGATTTGAATCTTCATTTCCTGTAGTTACCAGCGTGGAGAGAACTTCCCCATTGTTCTCAGCATGACTACTGCGAAGCCCAGATGTGCTCCCAGAAACACAGGAGTTATTCTTGACCCCCGAGCAGTCCAGCAGCACACAGGACAGCACAAATGATCCCGCGGAAGGTACAATTGGTGAGTTTTCTTTCTTATTATCATTGGTGTCCTTGTACATTGAGTGTGTGGTGGGGTGCATGAGAGGGATCTCAGGCGTTTTGTTGCCTGTACTGGGTGATAACCCAGGTCTCAGTTACTGTATGTGTTGAGAAACGCTACGTGTAACATCACTTGTTATAACATGGGAAATATTATGTATGTAATCTGTGCAGAGAAAATCAAGTGAGGGAATCAATCAAGGGAGGCAGACTCTTGGCTTCCTGCATTTTAAGCCTTGTTCTCCCAGACCACCATGCAGTGTTTTAAAACCAAGCCTTGCTTCCCCCCCTCCCCGGCACAGCACAAGCCCCGAATGCCTGCTCAAACTTATTTAAATCCAAGCCTTGCTTCCCCCCCCTCTATCCAGTGCACAGCCAGGAGTGCCTGGTGAAAGTGTGTTCAATCCAAGCCTTGCTTCCTAGATACATTGTTTCATGGACCACTTTGTGTAATTGGCAACAAATTTAGATTGTATCTAGCTAATGATGTGATGTTACATTTGCATTCAGAACATCTTGCAACAACTTTTTGCAACAATGTTTGTCCTTTTTCAAACTATTAAAGTTCTATCCCTGTACTCAATATTCTAACTATGTGTACCCTGTTGTTTCTATTTCATTCTGTAGACACCAAAGCAGTGGACCTACCCTTAAGAAATGTAGCTGACAGACTATCTCAGATTAGGGGGAAAAAAACATTTTCTGAGCTCATGAGCACCTCAGCATCATCAGAGACAGAGCAAAGAACGTGGAGACAGATCTTGAGCCAGACCATCCACAGTGCCATGGATAGTCATAGACAAACGCAGGAGACTGTGCACAGCACTGTGGCGGAGGTTTTGAAAGTCCTGTGGTACCAGTCAGACATGCTTGGGCGTCTTGTGGATCTTCAGGAGCGGAGGCAGGGCACAGTGCTGCTGCAGCCCCTCCAGAATGCTCCAGAAACCAGGGTTATGGTGCCCTCCACCTTCCCTGCTACCACAAGGTCTCGTGCTAGATTGTCCAGGATTCAGCCCCTGCTGTACTCCACCCCAGCAAGCTCCCACCCAACCCCTGGAGACAGTGAATGAAGCCTCCCCACCCCTCCCCCCCCCGCCGTGCCCCCCCTCCCCCATTACTGGAATGTAAAGAGGATTTCTGTATTAAAAAATGGTGTTTAATAAAAAACTTACATATTCAGGTGGCATTTGTTGGGCACAGCTATCAAAGGGGGATTGGGTGGGGGGAACATCAAAGCCAAATAACATACATGAACATAAATCAATCCTACATCTCATTGCAGAACCTGGTTTTCAAAGCTTCCCTAATGCAAATTGCTACTCTGTTAGCTCTACGCATACTGCTGGCATCTGGCTGTTCATAATTGGCACCCAGTCTTTCTGCCTCCACAGCCCAACCCTGGGGGAACCTTTCCCCCTTAGCTTCACACACATTATGAAGAACACAGCAAGCAGGTATCACAGAAGGGAGGTACTTCCCACTGATGTCCAGCCTAGTGAGGAGACTCCTCCATCTACCCTTTAAGTGCCCAAAGGCACATTCAACAACCATTCTGCAGTGCTTAACCTCTTATTAAAACACTCCTTGTCATGTTCAAGGTGACTGGTGTAGGGCTTTATTAGCCAAGGGAGCAAGGGGTAAGCAGGATCCCCCAGGATCACTATGGGCATTTCAACACCCCCAATGTCAATTTTTTGGTCAGGGAAGAAAGTGCCCACCTGCAGCTTAGAGAGAAGCCCCGAGTTATGAAATACATGAGCATCATGCACCTTCCCAGGCCACCCCCCATAGATGTCTGTAAAACTACCCCTGTAATCCACAAGCCCCTGAAGGACCATGGAGAAGTACCTCTGGCAGGTTATGTACTCCGTTGCCGGGTGTGCAGGTGCCAAGATGGGGATGAGAGTCCCATCAATGCCCCCCTCCCCGCAGTTTGGGAACCCTATCACGGCAAACCTCTCCACTATGTCCTGCATGTTTCCTAAAGTCACAAGCTTTCTTAGCAAAAGTCTATTGATGACACTGCACACTTGAATCACAGCAGCTCCCCCTGTAGATTTACCAACTCCAAACTGATTCCCAACAGAGCAGTAACAGCCAGGAGTTGCCAATTTCCAGAGAGCGATAGCAACTCTCTCCTCCACCGTCAGAGCTTGTCTCAAGCGAGTATTCACGCGCTTCAGGGATGGTGACAGCTCTGAATGCAGTCCAAGGAAAGTTGCCTTCCACATACGAAAGTTTTGCAGCCACTGATCATCATCCCACAGCTGCATAACAATGTGGTCCCACCAGTCTCTGCTGGTTTCTCTGCACCAGAACCTGTGGTCCACTGACTGCAGATGAAACACGATAGCCTGCAGCAATCGGTCATTATTAGTATCTGTTGCCTGTATCAGGGCAGGCAGAGTGACAGTGGTGAAATACATACTTTCACTTACTTCTTCAATTAGAAAGTAATCCAGGATAAGCCGCGTTGTATTTGTCATGCTCAGAATCACAGTGCACAACTTGTCTGTCTCTGTGTCTCTGCAGCAGTGGTGATCGTGGGTGGGGGGGAGGGGGATGAAAAAATGGCGTGAAAATCCTTTTCCTGTTTACTGGGGGGGAGAGTAGCACTGCATCAGGGGATGATGATACTCGTCACAACAGCCTCTGTGGTTAGTTGCACTGTGGGATAGCTTCCCACATTGCACTGCTCTCTAATTCCAAGTACGGTTTTCCAGTGTGGACGCAATAAAGCGAATCAAGCACTCTAGTGTGGACAGTCTGCAGCGCTTTCTATAAAGCACTTTCTAAAATACACATTAAGCTAATGCACATTAGTGCTGTATTGTAGACATAGCCTCAGGCCTGGTCTACACTGGCGGCTTACTGTGCATTAAAGTCCCTTAATGCGCATTTATAATAACTGTGTCCACACTAGCACGTTGTTAATGCGTATTAAGGAACACTTTGATGCGCAGCAATAAGACCACCTCTGCCAAGAGGATTAGCACCTGAAGCGCATTAGCTACTGCACAGTAGTGCAAGTGTGGACCAATCTGACTTAATGCGCATTAATTGGCCTCCGGAGTGTATCCCATCATGCCCCATTTCAGTACCCGCCCCCAAAGCAGCCCCGGGAAGATTTGATTGTTGATTTCATTGCCAGCGTGGAGAGAGCTTTCCCATTCCTTTCAGCATGGCTACTGTTTTCAGCATGGCTAAAGGAAAGCCCAAACTTGCTCCAGCATGGAGCAGACCAGAAGTTTTGGACCTGATCGGGCTGTGGGGTGAGGAGACAGTCCTGTCCCAGCTACGCTCCAGCAAAAGGAATCTGGACATTTATGGGAAGATATCCCAGGGCATGCTGGAGAAAGGACACCAAAGGGATGCTTATCAATTCAGAGTCAAGATCAAGGAACTAAGACTGTCTTATCAGAAAGCCAGAGAAGCAAACAGGCGCTCTGGGTCCTCTCCCAAAACATGCAAGTTCTATGATGAGGTGCATGCTATTCTTGGGGGCGATCCCACCACTATGCCCCCACAGAGCATTGATACCTCCGCAGCTTCTGAGTCCATGAGTAATGAGGATGAAACCTTGGAGGATGAAATTTTGGAAAGCAGGGAGCATGAGAACGGAGTGTCCCTTCTCCCAGAATCACAGGAGTTAATCTTGACCCCCAAGTAGTCCACCAGCACACAGGACAGCACAAATGATCCCATGGAAGGCACATCTGGTGAGTTTTCTTTCCTATTAGCATTGCATAGCTTCCCTTTTCTTCTTCTCACCGCGGAGCCACGAGGTGGGGGAGGGGGGAAGGGCAGGGGGCTGCCAGGGATGGGACTGCAAACCTTCCCTTTTCTTCTCCCCACTGTGGAGCCATGAGGCAGGGGGGGAAGGGCAGGGGGCTGCCAGGCTTTTTCCTTGCAAAGTTCACTGAGGAATTAACAATGTTATACAATTTTTTACAAACGGCTGTAAGGGTTTATTAATTCAGTGGTGACACATACTTCACCATTGGTTGTTCTGTTACCTCTACCTTACCCTCCTGCTGGGACTAGGCTTTGGGCCCCCTCCCTGGCCCCCTCCCAAGAAACATTTCTTTGTTGAGCCCTAACAGACTCATTACACATGTGGCTCCAATGCACAGCCATCCCAGGCATGCCCTACCCACTTTCAGCTGGCCACACCCAAGAGGAATTCTTCTTGCGAACAGCCATGGGAGGATTCCCCCTCCCCCCCGGCAGGTAATTTGCATCAAAACCACTAGCTAGTTCATTGTTTTCCAAATTCTTAACTGCCAGGTATGGGACTGCATAGCTTCCCTTTCCTTCTCCCCACAGTGGAGCTATGAGTGCTGGGGGGAGGGCAGATACATTGTTTCATAAACAACTTTGTGTAATTGGCAATATATTTAATTTGTATCTAGCAAGTGATGTGATGTTACATTTGTTGCAAGATGATTTGAATGCAACTTTTTGAAACTATGTTCCATACACTCCTTTTTCAAACTGTTACATTTCTGTGGCTGTACTCAGTATTCTAAATATGTGTACCCTGTTTTTTCTATTTCATTCTGTAGACATTTATGCAGTGGACCGACCCTTAAGAAATGCAGCTGATAGACTAAGTCTGATTAGGAGAAAAAAAAGAAAAAACAGAGAAGATATGTTTTCTGAACTCATGAGCGTAGCAACATCAGCAGAGACAGAGCAACGAACATGGAGACAGAGCATGAGCCAGACTATCCGCAGTGCTATAGATAGTCATAGAGAAACTCAGGCGATTGTGCGCAGCACCTCAGAAGAGGTTCTGAAAGTCCTGAAGGAGCAGTTGGACGTGCTCTGGCATCTTGTGGATCGTCACGATCGGAGGCAGGGCACGGTGCCGCTGCAGACACTCCAGAATGCTCCAGAAACCACTGTTGTGGTGCCCTCCACCTCTCCTGCAACCACAAGGTCTCATGCTCGACTCCTCAGGATGCAGCCCCAGCTGTCCTCCACCCCAGCAAGCTCACACCCAACCCCTGGAGATAGAGCAGGAAATCCTCCCTCCCCCTTTCCCATTACTTGGCTGTAAAGAAATAAAGTTTTCCTGTATTTCAAAATGGTGTTTAATAACAAACTTACAGATTCTGGTGCCATTAGCCGGGCACAGCTATCAACGGGGGGGGGGGAGGTTGGGTGAGGGGGACATCCAAGCCAAAGAACATACATGAAAATAAATCAGTTCTGTATCTCATTGCAGAACCTGGTTTTCAAAGCTTCCCTAATGCTAATCGCTATTCGATTAGCTCTACGCGTACTGCTGGCAGGTGGCTGCTCATAATTGGCAGCCAGTCTTTCTGCTTCCACATCCCAACCCTGGGGGAATCTTTCCCCCTTAGCTTCACACACATTATGAAGAACACAGCAAGCAGATATCACAGAAGGGAGGTTCTTCTCACTCATATCCAGCCTAGTGAGGAGACTCCTCCATCTACCTTTTAAACGCCCAAAGGCACATTCTACAACCATTCTGCTGCTGCTTAACCTCTTATTAAAACACTCCTTGTCACTGTCAAGGTGACCGGTGTAGGGCTTCATTAGCCAAGGAAGCAAGGGGTAAGCAGGATCCCCCAGGATCACTATGGGCATTTCCACACCCCCAATGTCAATTTTTTGGTCAGGGAAGAAAGTGCCCACCTGCAGCTTAGAGAACAGCCCTGAGTTACGAAGTACACGAGCGTCATGCACCTTCCCAGGCCACCCCACATAGATGTCTGTAAAACGACCCCTGTGATCCACAAGCCCCTGAAGGATCATGGAAAAGTACCCCTTGCGGTTAATGTACTCTGTTGCCAGGTGTGTAGGTGCCAAGATGGGGATGTGAGTCCCATCAATGGCCCCTCCGCAGTTTGGGAACCCCATCGCAGCAAACCCCTCCACTATGTCCTGCACGTTTCCCAAAGTCACAAGCCTTTTTAGCAAAAGTCTATTGATGGCACTGCACACTTGAACCACAGCAGCTCCCACTGTAGATTTACCAACTCCAAATTGATTCCCAACAGAGCGGTAACAGTCAGGGGTTGCCAGCTTCCAGAGAGCAATGGCTACTCTCTTCTCCACCGTCATAGCTTGTCTCAAGTGAGTGTTCACGCGCTTCAGGGATGGTGCCAGCTGTGAACACAGTCCAAGGAAAGTTGCCTTCCGCATACGAAAGTTTTGCAGCCACTGATCATCATCCCACAGCTGCTTAACAATGCGGTCCCACTAGTCTGTGCTGGTTTCTCTGCACCAGAACCTGCGGTCCACTGACTGCAGATGAAACATGATAGCCTGTAGCAATCGGTCATTATTAGTATCTATTGCCTGTATCAGGGCACGCAGAGTGGCAGTGGTGATAAACATACTTTCACTTACTGCTTCACTGAGAAAGTAATCCAGGATAAGCCGGGTTGTATTTGTCATGCTCAGAATCACAGCACACAACTCGTCTGTCTCCATGTCTCTGCAGCAATGGCGATCGTGGGTGGGGGGAATGAAAAAATGGCACGAAAATCCTTTTCCTGTTTGCTTGGGGGTGGGGAGAAGATATTGGGGGAAGCAGCACTGCATCCTGGGACGATGACACTCGTCACAACAGCCTCTATGGTTAGTTGCACTGTGGGATAGCTTCCCACATTGCACTGCTCTCTAATTACAAGTACGGTTTTCCAGTGTGGACGCAATAAAGCGGATCAAGCACCGTAGTGTGGACAGTCTGCAGCGCTTTCTGTAAAGCGCTTTCTAAAATACGCATTAAGCTGATGCACATTAGTGCTGTAGTGTAGACATAGCCTTAGACTTGTGCTGCCTATGAAGCTGAACAATACTGTCTCATGGTTTACTTTTGCTCCCCTGTCTGTTTATATCAGGCTGGATTGATTTAAATCAAGTGATTAAAATCAGCTATTTAAATCATTTGATTTAAATCATTATTTAAATCAGCAAACAGGAGACATTTTAAATCATAGATGTTAATCATGTTTTGCATCTATACTTCAGTTATTTTCCTAAAGAAAGATTCTCATCGATTGGTAACCATTATAACTCTTTTTTGCAACTAAACATAGCCTTTACATTAGATTTGTTGGTGCTTTTTGCTAACCAGTATACTCATTTATTTAAACAATTCTACAGTTATTTGATTTTTTTACTTATAATTTGTGCATCAAGCTCTACTTGGATGGAAATTCAAATTAAATGCACAAAACCAACATTTTAAATTTTTGTGTTAAGTTACCTTAAGTGTGCTGGTGGATACATAAGGGAAAAAAACAAATGAAAAATGTTTTTGCAGTTAAAACTAATTTATTAAATAAACTATTGTTTTTTGTCACCATGTCCTTCAAGCTTTTAGAACTAGTAAATTTTATCCTTTTCTTGCTAATTTGTATTCATAGACTGGAAGAGAGAAATAAACTTTCCTGCTTTTTCAGTTGGTTTCTTAACTTTTGAATGAAATAGTCATTTCACTGAGTTAGCTGAATAAACTGAAAAAAAAAAAAACTAGTTTAGCATTTCAGCAAATTGATTCCAGGTGCTTAGCCAGTGGCTTCTACCAGTTTAGTGCTCTGTTTCTTTAAAACGTGGCAGCAAATATGTACTGTTCAATATTTTTTGTATTTAATTTGAATGTTTTTAATATACTATGAGAAGTTCAGACCTTAACGTAGCTATCAATTTTAAATTTACTTTTAAATAGTTAAAAACCTGTATTTAATTTAAATAGAGATGTTTTAAAATAAAATATTAACCATCCAGTTCTGTATCTGTTGTTTCTTGTCTTATACTTAGACTGTAAGTCCCTTGGGGGCAGGGACCTTTTTGTTCTGTTTGTACTGTACTTAGCACAAGTCTATCACTAGAGCCACTAGGTGCTACTGTAATCAAATAACAGAATAACAAGAGGTATGAATTAAAACTGATTTAGTTATTTTTATGCAAGATTGTATGTAGACATTTCTGTTTCAAAATTGGAGTAGCTAGAGTTGATTTTAAGCTGGTAATTGACCAACTTCAACTAAAGTACATTTAGCTACTTTAATTCCAAAATACCATCCGCGCACACTTGCACAGAAATAACCAAATCAATTTTAATTCACACTTATTTCAGTGTAAGTTTGTGTAGAGCAGCCCAAAGTAGAGATGAAAAGGATTTATTAAAAAAAAAATCCTCAAATCTTTTAACACTTTTGATGATTAATATTAAGTAAATGTCTGTTAAAGATTCAACACCTTAATTTCTTCAGTTCAAATATTAAGAGCCCCTTGATAAATGTTGTCATACCTCCCAATGGCTTAGCAAAACCAGGGAAGATCAGACTTCATTTTGATATTTCCAAGGTAAAAAGCAACCAGAAATAAGTTTGTTTCAGATCCTCTTAATCATAAACTGTCAAAAACCCAGTTTAAAATAAATAACAAAAACAAGAAAAATATCTTCTGATAGTCACTTTTAAAGAGTTAACTCAGTTACAAATTTGTCATTAAAGAGAATGTCCTAAACCTTCTCTAGTTAAGGAAAAAAATGGTTTAGGAGATGGGACATGTTCAGCTCATTTGCATCTGTTTGAAAAGTAGATACTTAAATTAGTCTTCTTCTGAATACAGCTCTTTAATATTTAAGAGTTCAGATAACTGGTTTCTAGAACTTCTCTACTAAGACTATCATGAGATGTTTATTGGCTTGCAATTTCCACTATTTTGTTTGAATATTCATGATTCCAAGTTTATAAATTGCCTAATGAACTTTCTTGCCTTTAGGAATTCCACTGGTAAAGGATTTTTCTTCTTCTGTCTGAACAGCTTCTTGTCAGTCATTTCCCACCTCAACTTCAGTGTTTTCATTAACGGTTTTAAAGCATGTCTCTGTCCCCTTGAGCTTTCCTTTTTAGGCTAGGTCCACGTATGTTCTATAATTTTAATTTAACAATTTGCTGGAAGGGGAGGGATGCCTGGTTTCAGTGTTGACAGTTATTAAAAGATTCCTTCTCATTTGACTTGTTCCTTTTTACCCTATTCATATCAGGAAATTTCACTGGGATTAGATTTATTACTCTTTTAAATGGCTGATTCTCAGCCTTCAGATGTTGAACAGCCACCGTGAGCACATCATACTGTATTGTTGCAAGCCCTGAATTTGATGTTATAACAATTTTGCAACGTGATGTGTCCAAGGAAGGGTGGTTTAGTGGTTATGGCACTAGCTTGGCTTGTGGAAGATCCAGATTTAATTCTTTGCTCTGCTACAGCCTTCCTCTATGATCTGGGCAAGTCAGTTAAGATTGTCTACAAGGTTATTCTAGAGCAGTGGTTCTTAAAGTGTGAGGCGTGCCCCTCTGTTCCCCTGAGGAATGTTTGGAGTGGCATGCAGCAGGCCCAGGGCCAGCCCCATAGGAATGATAAAGAGGGAGTGCCATGCTTCCAGCCCTGCTCTGCCCTCATGCCAGTTCTGCCTCCAACTCCCTTCAGCCCCCAGGCCTGCTCCACCTCCAGGTCCAGCTCTGCTCTCACTCCCTTTCCAGCTCTAGACAGCTCCCGCCCCAGCTTCACACTGCTCCCAGCTCTGCCCTCGTTCCCTCTCTGCAGTTCCCCCTCACCCCCCAAATCTGCTCTGCCTCTAGCCCCACTCCTCCCCCCATCTCTAAGCCTGCCCCAGCTCGACTGCTGAGGAAGCCTTGGCTGTGCAGTAATGGGGGCATGGACGGATTCAGTTTCTGTTGCGGGGGGGGGCATGACTGGAAAAGTTTGAGCACTCCTGTTCTAGAGTAAGGTAGGGCATGAATTTTAAAGCAGAACAGCTATTCTAGAATAACTGCATGTGTAGACAAACCTTCTGCCTCAATTCCCCAACTGTAAAATGTGTTAATATCACGTCCCTATTACACTGGGGTATTGTGCGACACTCAGATACTTCAGTGCTGGGGGCTAAGTACGTACCTTATTTCACATCTTGGAAAATACAAGACTGATGGAATAAAAAGCACTATTTGACTTCCAGTATACAAAGAATTAACTCCACGCTTTCAATGCCCTAACACATTTGAAAGATATGAAGCTGATCAGGCACTCCAAAGGAAATAACATTAAAAATGGTTGAGTGATCAGATGGAAGAGGATTTTGTGAAACTCTGCCTCCTCCCAATAGTTGTTATAAGATAAGGCTTAACCCAAGTTTGGAAAAACAGGAAGAGTGTTTAACTGGCAATGTTTTGTTTAGTTTCTTTTAATGTGAGCACACTGAAGATCAAGAATAATGCTTTGGATAAAAATCTCACTTGGTGAAAAACTTATTTTGTTGCTGAAAAAGCTGACACTTAGTTGGGTCATAGAACTACACGGAAGACCATGAACAATGGTCTAAGACTTTTTCCTCCATGATTTAAATAGATCATATTGTGCTGGTATATTTCTAGTAGGGTGTGTTGCAGTTGGATCCTGGTTTATAAGCCAGTAGCTACCACAGCAATATATCTTTGGGGAACTGGTTATTGAAGAACTACACAATTGAAAGAACTTCAAAATTGGAAAGTTCCAGTACCCATGCTACTCTAAATACTGAGATGTATCCTTAGTAACCATTAAGTTAGAGAAATTAGGATTTCTTTGCACAAACCTCCCTGATAAGATGCTTCATCAAGAAGCGAACAGCTTTTTTTCCCTCTCATCATTTTGCAGTGTTTTCCACCAGTATATTTAGGAAAGCTGCATAAGATAATTGATGAAACACTGAATGCTGATTATCAAGTTAAGTAACATGATTTTCTGGCATAGTCCTCGGGAGATCTGAATAGCAGTTGTGTTTTAAAAAGGCATAACGCACAAATCTTTTTTAACAAGGAGGAATAAGCAGTATGTTGGGAGCTTAACAGCTTTTTCAAACAGGCCACAAGACTAAACAAAATATGAATAATTGATAGGGTATTATATTAATATGCCTATAACTGCTTTAATTTTACTTTGTTACAGGGCCACTTCCTTTTTTTTTTACTCTTCCACTGAAGATGCAACTTTACTTTGACAGTAACTCACTTGCAAACCCCCCATCAGTCCATAAAGCACAAAGCTAGTGAATATTTATATAACTCCTCTTTAACAAGATGTAATTCTCTTCTATTTGGGAAGAGAGAGATGCAGACCCAAATGTGGGATCTGTTTCTTTAAAAACAAAAACAGAGAAGCACACCTGTATTCTTGTGGGAGCAGTACTTACTATTGTAAAGAAAATCTATTTATTTGCTTACAGAGGATCTCTTTGCAATTGTGGGCTTGAGATGAATGCTATCTTAGCTGGAGCTACGTTAGAGAGAAGTGTAAAATGGCTGGAATTTATATTAGAAGAAAATTGAAGGACATGGAAGTTTCAAATGGCAAGGAGGTGAAAAGTAAAGTTTCTATTCAACCTTTTAGTATGCCATTTGTTCTTAGAGGTGTGTGTATGCATTCATCTTTCCATCCACATGAACGCACACATGTCCAAGGCATTTTGAAGAAGAGGTTATTTTTCTTTGACCCCTAACATTTAAAGTATCCTCTGTGATATTCCTGGGGTACAGGAGGAGGGAGTAAGTGCAATTGTTCTGGGCTTTGTAAATCCCAGGTGCACATAGTATGTAGGAGGAATGGAAAAAGTGGAGACAAAGCATGATTTTGAATACTTAGTTTAAGCCATATACAACTTACAGGTTTTATAAATAAAAAAATTGTCTCAGAATATCTGAGCTCCAGCCGTGAGGGAAGCCTTCTGGGATGGTAATAGAAGTTGTTGAAGGATTCAGAGCTCTCTGCAGATTCCAGGGAAGACTCCATCTAGGCAATGAGAAGAATATGGGATGATTGAGGGAGCAGGTTTGGAGGGAGTGGATATAACTCCAGGTGGGGGCCAGAAGCTTTCTGGGAGATTGTCACACTGTTAGAAGAAGCTGTGAAGGAAGGTGAAAGGGGAAAACCTTGCTGCTAGAGTACATTAGTCTGGCAGTGTCTTAAGACCTCATTATGATACTGTTTGAGAGTATGGAAGAATTTCAGCTTATGCACATGGCATAGGAGACACATTTGATCCTTTCCAATAAATTGTTTAAAGTAGATAACTTACAAAAAGCTCTTCTTATATTTTGCTGAATATACAGTGTACTGATAGTTCAATGAATCCCAAGTACTGATAACTCAAAGTTTGCAGATATTTATCCTGTAGTAGAACTGTTTGTGCTTTGTAGTCAATGCACAGGTTTTGTTTGATTCAATTGAATGTGCGGGAAGTGCTGAATTTTCTTGGAGATAAAATAAGTTCAGCAGTCACATTAAGGGTATGTCTACACTACAGCTGGGAGTGTGCCTCCTAGTCCTGATAGACTTGTGCTAGCTCTCTTTGAGCCAGCGTGTTAAAAGTAGTAGTGTAGATGTTGCTGCATGGACAATGGCTTGGGCTAGTTGCCTGAGTCCAAGCCTGTCTGAGCTCGGGTAGCTAGCCTGTACCACCACCTGTGTTGCTGTGTCCACACTGCTATTTTTAGTGTGCTAGATCAAGCAGAGCTAACATGAATCTAGCAGTCTTACTTGGGCTGGGACGCATGCTCCCAGCTATAGTATAAATGTACCCTAATAGTCCAGTCTCCTCTGAAGACTTCCTTTTGCCACCTTGAGAGTCCAAAGTATGTGGATGCAGCTTCCTTTGAATAAAGGATAGTGGAACTGGATCAGTTGGGGATCATATTAATTTCTGATGTAACTCCATTTGGCTTTGGTGGAATTACCCAAGGGAGAGATTTCACCCCTGGTGTTACACCAGGTCTGAAGTTAAGGTGTAATTTTTATGGAAGGTCCCAGGCTCAGTTCACTGTTTCTCAGGGTGGGTTATGGACTTGCTGCAAGTTGGTTAGGGAATAGGTGTTTATTAGAGACAGTTTATATTAATGCTTATTCTGGGTGAATAATTAAAAAATTTTTTTGTTTGGCCAATAAAGTGAAAAATCAGGGAAATTTAATCGGTTTGGAAAATGTTAAGAATTTATAAACAAATCAGAAATGTCCATTTCAGTTATTTTTTAAGGGTCAGCTTCAAAGAGGTGGGTGAGGCAGTAATAGTGAGACAAGCTTTCCAGCTTATACACAGCTCTTCTTCAGGTCTATAGAGTCATTCTCTCTCTGCCACATGCACACATTTCTGAAACTGGCCCTAAAATCTTTTTCCCCAGACACAACTAATGGGGTCAAATTTGTGAATCCCTTTGCGTTGATTGAAGCTCTGTTTTTCAACAAATCTATTTGTCAGAAAAATTTTGCTCAGCTCTAGAGCCAGCACAACGAAGACTAACTGAATTAGGACAGGAGGTAGAACTTTTTCTACATTGTTCTACTGAGGCTGGGTTTTGTCATCCTCCCTGTAGAAACGTCAGCAGTTCTAGCCTCCAAAACTCTCAGACCGTGTAGATCTTAGGTGCTCTACATGAGGTCAGGGCCTGGAGTCCCCATGCTGCTCTGTTGGTGCTGGGGTCCTACTAGCTATCCCATAGTTTCTGATAGTAGCTCACCATTGCCAGTACTGCCTCCACCATCGCTGTCAGGTGCACTGGGCCTCTTCTGTGCTCCATAGAGGAGGGGTCTGTGGAAATGGTGAATGCAATTGGGACTCAGTTTTTTTAGTGACATTTCTACTGGATGCTGAAAGATGAGAACAGTGCACATTTTTTTCCAATGCCGCTGCCTCTTGTCTCCTGATCTGAACCCACAGAAAGAAGGTATCCATAACACAGAACTGGATGCCTTCCAGCTGTGCACACAGCTTAATTGAGGGAGTATTCTCCTGATGACTGCCTGAATGTGTCTTAAAATGTTAGTCTTCAAAGTTTGTGACTTCCACAGATTAGTTTAAAATAACCATTTTCAAATATGATGTCCACCTACAGGCAAATTACATAATTGTCTTTTTATCATACCTTACCTGACCAATGCTGTCAGCTCTGTTTCATGACGACAGATCCCTTTTATACAGTGGTCCTCAAACTTTTGACACCCCCCTCAATACCCTGTCCACACCCCCTACTACCCAGCTGGGAGCCAGGCCAAGGTCGAGGGGCCATGTTTGGGGCTGGGGCCAAGACTGTCCTTGGGGACCGTGGTGTCTGGGGGCCATGACAGGCCCTGATGGCCAGGAGGCAGGCCCCAAAGTTGTGGGCTGAGTCGGGAGCTGGGTGCTGGGGCTGGGGGTCAGGTCCCCCAGTATGGCCACCGGGCAGGGGCCAGGCCCCACAGTTGCTGGGCCTGGAGCAGAGCTCAGGGCTGGGTGGTGCTCCCTCCCTGTCCCCTGTGGGGGTGGGCCCAGTGGTGCCCCCCAATGTTCCTCTGTGCCCCCCTGGGGGGTGCACCCCACAGATTGTAGACCTTTTGCTTTTATAGAAAATCAAATATTTTGAAGTATCATTCTCTTAACAGGCTGAGCCATATTGCTTTTCTGGGTTCATAGAATGAAGTTCCTGAATGTGTGAATGGGGAAGCAGAAGGAGGGGCAGGGAGACTCATCACTTCAGCACTGTAATTTAAATATGTTTTGTGAATTTGAATCTTTTGGGTCTCCTACTTTGTTAAATAGTGGCCAAATCAGTAGTTGAATAAACAGGGACATATGAAATGGACTGCAGCTTGATCTTCAGGGCCCTCTAAATACTTCCCTCTAATTTGTTTTTTTTATTATAGAGAAGACTATAGATCTTTAAGCTATTTAGTCAGTTACAATGTTTTGATAGCCCCATTTCATCCTGAAGGATCCCAAAGAATTTTGCAAACTCTCTTTGGATATATTGTCTTTTTAAAAGGTAATCTGAGGAAATCCTGTATGGGAGATGTTATTAGACTGCCATGTTATAAACTAACTGTTCATTTCTTTTGCTAAGCAACAGGTTTGTTTATCGTGAGGCAGGGAAACTTTTTTACATGTGAAAAGTAAATCTTGCTGATTACAAAACTTAAAGTTGTTTTGGAATAAACTTTCTTGAAGTAATTTTCTTTTTACAGTAGTGAGAAAATTCTAGGCTGGTGAAATTCGTGGACTTTGAAAGGTTATAAAGTTTGGCAGCAGTTCATGGGAGGAAATACCATTTGCTCACTACAGGCTTTTCTGTAGGCTCCATCAGCTGACTTATAAGTACTGTATGCCTTCAGAAATGTGCTACAGATATTATGGGGCACAAATGATTTATTAATAGAATTTGTCAATATTGGATCTCTTTCAATCATAAGTTTATTCCATAGGGATTTGTTTTGCTGGCTCAGCTGAAAACTGATACTTTGTGTTTAGGCTGGAAAGATCAACTTTGATGCAGCATGTTGTGATTTCTTTTTGTTTCCCCAGAGTCTAGCTCTGTTTTTGTTTTGGGTTTTAAAAAAACTTTTTGATTGTATTATGGTGGTACTGGCTGCAGCATTGCTGAGACTTCCAGAGGCAAAGACTGCTTTGTGAAAATATGTCTCCTTGCTGTTTCTTTTTTCTCCATCCTACTGCATAAGGGAGCAGTACAAATGCTGTTTGGAGAATTTTGTCAGTCCTTTGAGAAGATTTCCACATGTTCTCAGAGTACTGCAGCCTGGAGGGAAATAATTCCAAAACAGAAATGTGTTAATAGGGAGAAAGATTGTTAAATAGAACTGTGCCCCCTTACAAACTTCAGGAGAAACTGTGTGAATAAAAACCAGCTTTATCCTAAGCGTGGGTAAAAATCTGGCTAAATGCTAAGATATGTAAAAGTCTGTGTTTCTCTTGTAGGTGTGTGGTGAGCATCCTCAATTGAACTATGGCATCCATAAAGATTTGGTATGCATTAGTCCTGAGCTTTCTGCTTCCCCATTCCTATGCCCATACGGACTTCTTCACTTCAATTGGTGAGATATGCTTCTATATATACCATAAATAACTGTAGAGCTCTGTCTACCAACTTTCAGAACTGACTGCAGTGATGTGATTCAAGATGAAGCTGTGTGCTCTGTTAATCACAACAGGTCTAAACACACCAGTAATTCTAAGTGCCCTGCTTGCTTTTTTATATTTTTGAGGGAAAATTTTTATTCAAATTAGTTCTGTTAAAATGACAAGTGGGCAGGATATGCATTCATTGTATACTATTACAGGTATTGGATTCAAAACCATATTTTGGATTGAGGGGACTACTTTTTGTGAATTGAGAAAATGATGATTCTTGATTAGGATGCACAACGTTTCCAGCATTTCAGGATCTGTTCTGTCCCCTTCCCCTTCTGCCCCCTCCCCCCTCTAATATTTTAATGGTGTATGAAACACTTGGTAAACTGCATTTACTCTAGGATTAAGTGGTTCAGCTGCCTGTTTGCTCTGTTTCCTATAGGATTTACTGCTTTAGGAATTTGTATCTGAGGAAAAAGTCTGTTAATGCAAGCAAAGCAATTTAAACAATACTTCTTTGTGTATCTCTGTAATTAATTCTTGTCATATTTGCTATGTGTGAGATGTTTGAACAAGAGCTTACTCCCTTGCAGGCTCTGTTCTCTTCTAAATGAGTCCTGAATT
The DNA here is from genome assembly GCF_026122565.2 of Emydura macquarii macquarii. NCBI lineage: Eukaryota > Metazoa > Chordata > Testudines > Chelidae > Emydura > Emydura macquarii. The sequence goes on along the minus strand of NW_027131527.1, from coordinate 15,343,375 downwards.
AAAGTCATAATGATAAATTTGTGACACTGCATTTACTTCAATGGCAACAGGCTATGTCAAACACAGGATTGTCTCTCTATTGTAAATTCCATCAAAGAGAGAGAAATCTTATTCAAATGCCTCTTCATGGATAATAAGAGCACAGTCTGACTGGTCAAGTAAACACCTTGAATGATTATTTTTTTTGTCCAATTTTGTTCTATTGGGAAATTCCTCTAAACCAGTGTTTCTCAACCTTTTTGATACCAGGGACTGGCTTGCTGCTTTCCTAAACTGTCAACTAGGGATTGGTGCCGCTCCATGGACTGATGGTTGAGAAACGCTGCTCTAAATGAGGAGGAGTAGGGAGATCTAATAATCAGTTGAAATCATTACTTCCTCTTTAGGTCACATGACAGACTTAATTAACACAGAAAAAGACCTGGTTACATCACTGAAAGATTATATCAAGGCAGAAGAGAGCAAGCTGGAACAGATCAAAAAGTAAGTAGCTGGTTTCATAACACTAATATTTAATTGTAACTCCACCTTCATGTACAAGAAGGTTCCTGAAGGCTGAACAAATCCTGAGGAATTTATTGCCTGTGGGGATAGAAATTAATTTGTAATTTCTGCAAGATTCTTGTCCTAAATGAATGTCTTTTGTGTGAGTCATCATTTTGTTTTGTTAAATAATTTTATGACCGTGAGTCTGATTTTTTTGTGTTGAGAAATTCTGATTTCTTTTAGCAGGATTCCCAACTACGTGTAGTTCTTCCAAAAACATTCCTTACTCAGAGGAAACCAACAAACCAAAAGTGTGTGTGTAGGGCTATGTCTACACTGACGGTGGCAGTGTCGCCGCCATCAGATCAACTTATCTGGATCGACTGAGTGGTCAGTGAAGACCCCCTCAGTCAATCCAGAAGTGGACATACTAAAACCACCTCCTCAAGTGGCGTAGCACTGCGTCAACGCGGTTCCTGTTGGCACAGTGCAGTGAGTACGGTGCGCAGAAGAGAAGCACAGAAGTCGACGGGAGTTATGCAAGCTCTTTACGTACTTTGCATAACTCCTGTCGACTGCCACCGAATCGCCGAGGTAAGTGTAGACCAAGCTTTTGTTAGAGAAAACATGATGTGTGCTGCAGCTTAAAAAGTTTTAGCATGTGACTGCAGTGTGGGTAAGCTGTAACTAGTCAAGCAGGCCTCCCAAATGAATTCTAGTAAATCATTACAAAAACACCCCATGTCATCATCTCTTCTGTATATGCCATACCTTTTCCTAAAAACTGAGTTACTTTCAAAATTTTGTTTTATTTATCATCTTACGTATTTGGCTGTAAAAATTGTCCAACAGTAGAGATCTTAGGGAAAAGGCCCAATATCTCAAAATGTACTAGAGCTGGGGGCAGAGAATCCTTGTCCCACTGGAAAGGGGAATTCCTAGCTTTCAAATGACTCTTCTGTGTAACTTTATCTCTTTATAGCTTAGCCTTGGTGGCTTATGGGAGTTATGACTTTTAACCTGTCTTACATCTGGGAGCAATGTATCTTAAAGAAAGAAACGTTTATGTTGGGCTGCATTTCACTTTTTTTTTTGTTTTTGGCTTTATAAAATACATCTGTTTGAAGTTGTACATAGGTTTGAAACGTTAGCAGTAGTCCATACAGTCCATTAGTGTTCAGTGTGCAGGTGAGACAATAAAAGGTATGTAAGTGGAACTCACACATGCAGTAATAATGCTTATGTGATATGCTATATAGACGTGTATATCAGCAAGTTAACCAAAGAATTCAAAGGTAAAACAAAAACACCCAGTCTTTAAGACTCACTGTACACCATTCTCCAGCTGCAGGGTATGAGTAAATTCCATTGGCTCCTGAAGTTGGGGAAACATGGCCCATCAATTTGTGTGTGAATTATGGTGGGATTTATATAATATAGAAGCCTATTATGAATGAAGTCTTGGCCCCAGCCTCCTTATGCTTTTATGGCTGTAAAGATGGTTTGTAGCCACTATTAACTTTAAAATTGTCATAATAAAAATGCTGTCAATTCAGTGAAATTCTATTATCAGACTTTTTTGTATTAACATGCTAGTAGAAGCTGGAAGTGTTAGAGAGCAGCCTGCTCAATCCCTGGCAGTGGAAGAAGAGCACAGTGCTTGTTAATCCTTATCTGGCTGGCAAACAGCACAAGCACTTTCTGGAAGGAGCCACGTCCAATGAAGTGCTGCTCTATACTGGGAGCTTACATCGCCATAGCTGCATTTCTCGGGCGTGTTAAATCCATCTAATCCCTGGTGTAGACAGCACTAGGTCTGTAGAAGAATTCTGAAGGTTAGGTCAGTATAGCTACACCTTTCAGGAGTGTGGACTTTTCACACCCCTGAGAGACACAGTTATGGCAATGTAAGCTCCCAGTGTAGACCAGAAGAATTCTTCTGTCGACTTACCCAATACCTCTTGGAAGTGGATCACTTATGTTGACGGAAGAGCCCTTCCTATCAGTGTAGGTAGTGTCTAGGCTGAAGCACTACAGTTGTGTTGCTGTAGTGGTTTCAAGTGTAGCTATACCCCAGCTTTGCTGTTGAGGAGGGTCACCACAACACGGGGCCTCTGTGGGCAGGAAATGGATTCCTAAGGGCTTCAACAGAGGCTTGGAGGATCCATGGGAGGAGTGAATACAAATAATATATATATATTTTTTAAACTACCCAAGACCCCAGGAGGAGCAGAGAGTCCGCTAGGTAAACGTATATTTAGGCACATAAAAAGTAAGGCCCTATTTACTGTGCAGCAAGCTCAGTCTAGGTTTATGCAAGCTCCCCTGCTGTTTGCTTGTGCAGACTAGAAATTCTTTGGCAGCTTTATATGCATATTAAGAGCATTTTATTATATAAATAAAAATAAGGAAATTATTGAATAAAAGTTAAATTTTGTAACAATAGTTCTTCTGTTTTTTCATAATACATTAATTTTACTCTGCCCCGAACTTTCAGTTTTCAAGATGCTGCTGATTTTTATATTGCATTGCACTGTAGAAATTGTTGAGGGGAAGCGTGGAGATTTTTGCAACTGGATAGGGGACAACTTCTCAGGTATACATTAGACTGTCTGTAGATATACGAATACAGTACTGCATCAGTTTGCAGTCCTTGTATAGGAGGTTCTGTTTGGAACCATGAAAGCCAGAATTTTTTTTTTTTTTTTTTAAATAAAAGCTTAGATTCTGGATCACAGTTTTGTGGCAAGGACCAGAATATATAGCACAGGGTTGAGCATGCTCAGTGATTAACTTTCACAATTTAATATCTATATATTAATTTTTTCCCTGTTAAGAGTAAAACATTTGGGGCAGATTGACTTTGTATTGAACTACTTTTTTTTGAAAAGTACAAAAAGATATTTAAATATTATATGTTAAAATAAATTACCAAAATTCTGGGTAAGACTTTGTATTGAACTATTCATTCCTGAGTGAAATTTTATAAAGGGATTGTTGGCACACTACCTATGGCAGTATGTACTTAACTTTCTTCCTGCATGTTGTAGAGGAGTCCTGTGTTGGTGCATTGAGCTTCATTGCTGAAAGATCATGCATGATACTACTTCAAGGTTTATACCACAGCAGAGGGAGGGCTGAGAAGGATGGCATTTTTGATTTCTTGCAGACAAACTTGCACATAAAGTAAAAGCAAACAACTTGTACTGTAAGCTTTATCAGCCAAGAGACTGTAGCTTGACATTAATTTTACAATACGTAGGAAGACATTTAGATGATGCTGTATTAAACTTATTCCTAATATATTTATTTCATAGATGGGCAGAGAAGTTAGATCAGCTGACAAACACTGCTACAAAAGACCCAGAAGGATTCTTGGGACATCCTGTAAATGCATTCAAGTTAATGAAACGACTTAACACTGAGTGGGGTGAGCTGGAGAATCTGGTTCTGAAGGACATGTCAGATGGTAAGTTTGAAGAGATTTTGGAGTTATCAAAGACACGGCTATTCTGATTAATATCGCCCTCATGCCAAGCAAAGCACAACTTTGTTTTTTGAGGAACATATGTTTTTGTACTACATCTGCAGTAAAAACAACAATGGTCAAACACTTTTGCTAAGAGAATTATTTGACTTGTATGTTGCATGCATCATCGTTGAAATTAGATTTCTATAATGTGTTCCATGAGTTTGTGGATCTCTCTTTAGAAGACTCGATTTTTTTTTCTGTGTGTAGGTACATGTAATGCACTTATCCTCTTTGTTATCAAATTTGCTGATGCTGCAGGTAAAAAGTTTAACTAGTTCTGAGCTATACAGAAAGAGATCAGAAACTCAACAACAATAATTTCAGTGGCAAAGGGACCAGATCAGTAAATTCAGAGAATTCTAATTCCACAAGGAGGGAACTATTTGTGATGGTTCTTGGCGTGTCCAGGACTGAGAGTCACCTTGATACCCCCCTCCTCCAGTAAGAGGGAGATTTGCTTGTGCTTAACTGGATGTCGGCTCCCGGACACCTTCAGTCTGTTAGCTACCCAAACAATCTCCTCTGGGTTATGCCAACCCTTAAATTGCCTTGCAGGTTAATAGGTGCACCCCAGTCTCCAAGACCCTTTGAAGCATTCCATTGTGGTATTTAGCACCTTCTCTGCTGAGCACTCTCAGTAATACCAAGTATGCTGTCCCCAAGAGAACACACTAGTGTGCTAATAGACTTTCAGGCCAGAAAGGATGATCATTTAGTCTGACCTCCTGTATGTTGCAGGCCACAGAACCTCTTCCATCCACTCCTGTACTAGGTCCATAACCTCAGGTTGAGTTACTGAAGTCCTCAAAACTTGATTTAAAGACTTTAAAGTTTATGGAAGAATCCACCATTTACTCTAGTTCAAACCAGCAAGTGACCTGTGCCCTATGCTGCAGAGGAAGGTGAAAAACCCCCAGGGTCTCTGCCAGTCTGACCTGGGAAAAAATTCCTTCCTATCCTCAAGTATGGTGATCAATTTTGACTCTGAGCATGTGGGCAAGACCCACCAGCCCAACACCTGGGAAAGAATTCTCTATATTAGCTCAGAGCCCTTCTCCTCTAGTTTCCTATATCCAGCCTTTGGAGATATTTGCAAATAGCAGTTGCGAATGGGCCATATGCCATTGTAGGCAATCTCATCATACCATCCCCACCGTAAACTTACCAAGCTCAGCCTTAAAACATACAATGCTTTTTTGCCCCCCCTCTTCTGCCTCCCCCCGCTACTCCTCTTGGAATGCCTAAGCTAATGGTTGGCCAGCTGAATGATTCAAATCAGGATCAGCTCCTTGTATATCACCACAGCACTGAGATACATTTATAGTGAAAACAACTAAGTTTATTATCCAAGGTTTGATATTCAAGGGAGAGTAAGGATAATGAAAACAGAAGGATTATATATAAAACAAAATCACAACGCATTACCTAGAGACTAAATTTAACAAGCTAACCTCTGGTCTAAATAAGTTTAGCACACCCCAGATGTCCTTTGCGATATTTTCAACCAAGCCCCGATTGAGATCCTGTTTTCATCAATGTAATCGCACTGTCGGTTTACTTCCTAGGTACCTGATAAAAGGGTGTCTCTGCCACCTTCTTGTATTCCCCAAAGTTCATAGTCTGCCCCTATAGACAAGGCAACCCCCTGTGGTTCAGTCTCCCAAGTGTCTTGTCTCCCTTTTTTTAATTCCCCCCCCCCCCCCCCCCCGTTGACTTGTTGAATGGGGCCTCCATTGTTTTGGCTTACAATACTTAATTTACATCTCTTTCACCAACCTAAAACAATTCTTCTCTGCATCCACCATCCCAAAAACAGAAAACAAAAAAGTTAAAAATTAAATTAAAAGACTTTTATTCAGAAGTATGCACTCCAGTTTGAATCAAGATTTTCATTCATGCAAAGTATTGTGCAAATTAGACTTAAACTTTCCCATATTTTCAATATAAACTTCTATAATAGAGGCATCTTTCAGCATATGTAGGTGTGAGATTAGTGATTGTCTGTTCCCAATACATTTACTGGAATGATATCACAGATCCTGCAACAAGGTTGATCCTGCATGGGTAGTAACAGTGATATTGGTTTTTGGGTTTTTTTTCTGTGTTATATTATTTGACTTACTGTGATACTTCATAGAGATTCTTTTGGAAGAAGGGCTTAAGGCAACAGATAAAGAAACTATATTAAAATTAATTACCCTTATCTTTGATTTTGCTGTCTTATTTGTGTTGTGGGTTTATTTATTTATTTAAAAAACATTTCAGCGTGGTTGGTCTTATATGTATTTGTTTCATTGGCCTTTTAGGACACTTACAAAATGACTATTAAATAATGCAGAGAGGTGTGCCGTTTAGCATACTACTTCTCCATACAAATAGGCCTATACTTTTAATGTAAATTCCCCCTGCTCCTTCTACCCCGCTTCCCCCCCGCCACCACAAAAAAAAAAAAAAAAAAAAGTCATTGCTTTGCAAGAACATCTGCCTCTGATTTAATAATATCCTGCAGTGAGATATTGGCTTTGATCTAACCACTTCTGTAGTGATATGTATTTATAACTTTAAATGTTTTTAATGAAAACTCTCAAGACAAATGAAGCCCAGTCTTTTTTGTGATCTCCCCAATCTTTTCTCCTCCCCACCCAAGGCTTTATCTCCAATATGACTATCCAGCGCCAGTATTTTCCTAATGATGAAGATCAGGCTGGTGCAGCTAAAGCTCTCCTACGGCTCCAGGACACCTACAATTTGGATACAGATACCCTCTCAAGGGGGAATCTTCCAGGTAAGAAGCATCTGTACTAGTTTGGAAAAATAGTTATACAGTTATAGAATATGTCAGATTATAAAGTTTTCTCTTCATGCCTGCCTGCAAAGTGCCTAGCATTCTGTTAACGGTAGGGGAAAAAACCCAGATTTTCCTAGTGTTTAGCCAGTCCATGATTACATAAACTTCTGTGATTTGGACCAGCTTAATTGAACTGCTGCAGAGATTTATAATTCGCACCTCCCTGAGTCACCCTGTCATCTAGAGAAGATTCTACTCAAAGCAGGATGAGCATTTGATACCATAGCACTTCCTTGGGATTTTCCATTGAGGAAGGACACAGCAAAAACTGCTGAGGGGATGTGCTGAAACATCATGTGCCCTGCCCACATGCCTCACTTTTTGGGTGTGTTGGTCTTTCCCTCAGTTCTTTGGCAGTGGGAATGTTGCAGTGGTTTTCCTTCATCACTTTCTCTTCCTCTGGTGGGCTTTCTGCTGCCAGGACCCTATGCTTGGGTTTAGAATGGCAAAAACTGTCATTAAACTCTGACTGAATCTAACCCTCTCTGTGTAAGTCAATGTTAGTGTGTAGGAAGAATCAGCATCTAGTAGTTTTATTTGTCATACTTTTGGCTTTTCATGGAGCTATTGCCTGTAATCAAGCAGAACTGCTCTGTCCATTGTAAAGGAAGGTTAGTTGCTCAATATTTAAATTTCAAGTGAGTTTCCATTTATAATCCCACTTCATGGCTCTTTAAAATTCACACACTTGGTTGGATAAATATTCCTGTTGTTTGAATGCAAACCTTTAACCTGTGGTTTGTATATAAAGCTGAGTTCAGTTGGTAAACAAATCACTGCATAAAACAGAAAGACTGACAGTTAGAATATGCTAATTTTGGTTAAAATATGCCTATTCTCTCCATTTATTGTTAGAATATTTCATGCTGCTTGGTTAAAGGAAAACAAAAATTCAACAGGAATGAGATATTGATTAAGAGTGAGTTTTTTATTTGTTCCCTTTAAATGTTGTAATCAGCAAGCTGTATTTTAAAACTGTATCTGCAAGTATGCAGTGGAATGCTTGTTAGTAAAGAGAATATTATATAGTCCTTCCCCCCACAACCACTAATAAAAAGGATTGGGGTTTGGGGTTTTTTTTGTTTTGTTTTGTTTTTTTTGAGAGTTTTAAAAAATAGTGTGTAAAATTTTAAAAGCAAGAGACAGGAAACACGTGGAAAACATACATAACCACTTGTTCCCTTATACAAAGCTAGCTAAAATAATCAAGCTTTCAGGGATTGGGCTGTGGGACTATAAAATTGCAGGGTAGATGTTTGGTCTCAGGCTGGAGCCTAGGCTGTGAGACCCCACGAGGAGGGAGGGTCCCAGATTCCAGGCTGAGACCGAACTGCTATTTTATAGTCCCATGAATCCAAGCTTCATGAGTCAGCTGACCTGGGCCAGCCACAGATGTTTTATTGCAGGATTGACATACTTTCAGAGGCTGAAGGTTGTTTAACCTCTCTGGGACAGTCTGCATGAAATCTCAAGACAGTCTACAACTTAAGAGTTTTAATTAAAAACAGAAACAAAATTTAGTAAGAAAAGATCTGATTCAAACAAAATAAATTGCACAATTTACCTAATCTGAAACCCTGAAAAAGCTCATCTTGGGTTTAGTTACTGTGAATAGAAAAGAATATTGCACTGCTAGAGAGCTCCTTTTTCCAGTCTCATCCTTTCAGCACATTAATCTCTCAGGACTTGTCTTCCCCAGAAAATTACATTGTTAGAACACAAACTTGAGAAGGGGGAAGGCAGAGTTCAGATCCTGCAGAACAGAAAAACTGAAATCTACAGTTTTTTCCTAGTTACTTTAACTTCAGGTGTAAAAGAAAAGCGGTTTAGCTGACACAGTATCATGGACAATGAAGGATACTGCATTTTTCCATAGTGTTTCCTTTTACTCCACTTTATACTTCCAATATATTTGTCAGTCCCTTTTTACAAGACAGTTTTGATTCTTCAGTGGGCTCTGAATTACAGGAGCAAAAGTAGGAACCTGTAATTTACTTACTAAGAATTCAAATTAAATTTTCAAACCGAGGCCCTTTTAGACTGTTTGTTTCTAAAAATGAGTTACGTCAAAACGTTTGAGTTGTGCAGTTCCTGATGATCATAACTGATGCTTCTTTCCTTCCCTCATCCTCATGAGCTTGCCAGTTGCTTAATAAGATGTGAACAGACAAGCTTTTGAAAGAAATAAAAAATATATGGAAAGTGCCTAACCCAGGCTCTAGGTGCTTTGAATAATTTCTAAAATTGCTATTAGTAGAAAAGAAAATATTGATATTGATTTAGGTTAATATTGCTCCTGCATTATGTTGTGCTTTTAATTCGTAAAAATCTTTGTAGAATTGTCAGTGAGAAACTAGTATCTCAATGCTTATGCATTCTGCCTTGTGGACTTTAGATGCTACAGGGATTTCAACTTCTGAGGATTGAACAATATAGCCACTAAAAAAGATAAGTAAATTCTAAAGTCTGGGTGCCAACAGTAAACAGAATTAAATTTGTTCAGTAGGGAATAAGAAAATGTGTGACAACTGAACACAGGTGTGCTATTCAAAAGATTGATTCCAAATTCTGCATTCCTTTTCTGTTTCTTGCTTTCTATAGGTGTAAAGCACAAGTCTTTTTTAACAGCTGAAGATTGCTTTGAATTGGGCAAGATTGCATACACTGAAGCAGACTACTATCATACTGAGCTGTGGATGGAGCAAGCTCTGAAACAGCTTGATGATGGAGAGGTGTCTACTGTTGATAAAGTCTCCATTCTAGATTATTTGAGTTACGCTGTATATCAGCAGGGAGACCTGGACAAAGCAATGATGCTCACCAAGCGACTTCTTGAACTGGGTATGTTAAGAGACTAGACCCACACTATATTGTAAAACTGGTAGGGAAATTCTGAGGTATAGCAATTTTCATATTATGGTCTGTAGATTACTTTTGCTTTGCAGAGCGATTGTAAGTGGCTGTTTCTGTCATAGTGGTGAATGTCTGCCAAAATAAAATGGGTGAGGGAAGTATCCAATCAAGCAGTTACACCCATTGTATTAAAACATGATTAAAATAATCTTCTTTAATATTACTCTTTCAAATAATTATAGCTGCTGCAAGGATGGTATGAGATCAGCATTGGGAGTTTGACAAGGGAGGAGGGCCACAGAAGTATGCCTCGTATCTGCAACATGAAAGATCTTGTGAAATGCTTCTTGTGGTACATCTGGATTCATTCGTGGATGGGAGTTTGCATTTGAGGGAATAGTTGTTTTCTGTTTTGCCTAAATTTTACTCCTTGCATATATTTGCTTTCAAGAAGGGTAAATGGAAAATTAAAAATTCCATCCTTAAAGAAAGGAAGAGTCAAATACTTCTAGAGGAATTGGGCAGTTCCCTCAAAGTTGAAAGTTCTTTTGGCATCATGTCTCTTTCTATGTGGTTGTACAACACCTTTCACAGTGGGGCCCTGATTGGGGTTGAAGCATTTGGGTGCTACTTAAATACAAATGATGTTAATGTAGTCAAAGTTGCTGGCATATTTTTTCTAAAACTTTTTATAGGACTTATAAACTTGGCTTCAAACTTGCTGTACACTTACACTGGGATTCTGAATGCCAAGTTTATTTTTATAAATGGATTATAAATCAATTTTGGCCTTGCATAGCTACAAAACTGTATATGGTTTAAAAATGAGTGTTGCATTGATTTTATGTTAATTTGATGCTGTAGTTCTATGTTGAATTGAAAATTAAATTTAACCAATATATGTCAGTGATTGCATGTTTATAAGCATTTCAAAGTTCAGTTCTGTTCTGATATACTATGTAAAAATAGCAGCTTGCTCTTGTGTATATCCTTTCTGTCTAGGTACTCAGATAGCTCTCATCACCATACCTGAACACCATATTCAGTCATCTTTATTTATTGTCTAAAATTTAGTTTTACTGTCTTTCTATTCCTTTTAGTTATACCAGAGGTCGACAACCTTTTGGAAAGGGGGGGGTACCAACTCTTCCCCCCCTGCCTTTCTCCCAGGTGTTGTGGGCCCAGCACCCTGGCAAGCATGTTAGGTGGCAGCAAGGGGGGCTAGGAGCCAGTTTCCTGCTCTCACCCCTCCCCCCCAGCTGCTGTCTGGGGGGCGGGCACCAGTTGGGCCCTCCTCTGAGGAGCCGGACCCCACTGACATCCCTGGCGGCTGCCCCTCTCCAACGTGGGCCCAGGGGTGCCCTGGCTGGGGTTGGGGGGAGAATGGCCTCCGTGTGGTTCCCGGCCAGGGCCAGTGGTGCACTGACCTTGCCTCTCAGCCTTCTGTCTTCCTGGCCCCTGTCTGCCACTGGGGAGAGGGGGCGGGGCCAGAAGGGGGGGAAGTGGGAATGGCTGCTGTGTGGCCCTGCTTTGTGGTTGAGAGTGGCGCGGTGTGCTGCTCAAAATGGTCACGTGTGCCACAGGTTGACGACCCCTGAGTTATACAGTCAGAATAGCACTCTCTCCTATAGATGAATTCTATTCTTATGTATATACATAAACAGGGTTGTTTAAACTGAGTTCAGAATGCAGGATCTCGTTTATTATCAGACTCCTGCATCATTAAACATGTTGAGTCTGCAAAACTGGCCCATGAAAACTCTTTTAAATTGCAAACTGAGCAGATTTAATCTGGAATCATTGAATGATAAATATGGAATCCAGTAATGGCATGCTTAGTGATATTTAGGCACAATGGCATAATGTATCTAGTCATTTGTCATTTTCACTACTGTGGTATTTGGGTGCCTAGAGGAGGATGTTCTAATCTTAACTCAGAATTAATCCTTTCACAACAATAAAAGCCCTTCATCAGTAAATGAGAGTGAGCTGGAGTAGTTTGTAAAATAGCAGTTTTGTCTGACAAATTTTGTCAGCTGTCAGTCTTTGTTTCTCCTCTCTCTCTCTCTCTGCTTTGTTGATTGGACAATGGAGTCCATTTCACACATGACATCCCCACTTCTGTCTCCCTCTATAGTCTTGCAGGCTTTCTTCCTCCATGGAGTAGTTAGTTTATTCTATCTCTTAACAGTTGCAGAGGTGTCCGTTTCTTAGATTTAGCTGGTTTAAGCTAAGCTTTCCCATGTCCATTTTCTGTTTCCCTGTATAACGAGCAATGGGAATACAGAAATGTTACCCCAGTCTTTCACCTATATTTTTGTTTTGATTTACCATGTAAGCATTTTGTCAAAATTAATGCTTAGTGAGTCAAATTCTGTGCCAGAATGAAGTTTTATCTTTTCAAGAAGCTTCTTTTATATGCCTCGTCAGGTTGATTCCTACAAGTTGTAAGCTTATCTGTGTTGCCTCTCCTTTTTTCTCCATTAGATCCTGAACATCAGAGAGCAAATGGTAACTTAAAATACTTTGAATATATCATGTCTAAAGAGAAAGAGGCAAATAAGTCTACTACCAAAACAGATAGCCAGACTGACAACGAAACAAAGACTAAAAAAAAGGGACCATCCAAAGATTACCTGCCAGAGAGACAGAAGTACGAAATGCTGTGCCGTGGAGAGGGTCTCAAAATGGTAAAGTGGAATACTTGTTTGTTTTTGTTTAATATACAAAAACAGTCATGCAGGACTCTTTTTGAAATGTCAGCATAACCTGAATTCTGGTGCTAAGGAAGATCAGTCAGGTTGCAGGGATGAGCTTAGCTCACCTTTAGAAAACTATTTTCCCTCTTACTTCTGCCCTTATGGTGGTCTGTGTTCAAAGCACTTTTGATGAACATTTGCAATGAGTTCTGTATGTGGCTTGAACGTAAGGAAATCATTGTAGCAGTGCAGCATCTCTGAATGAAGAAACAGTAACCCATGGATGAGGATATGGCCAACTAATCCTATTTACAAATATATTTTGATACCAGTTAGTGCATTGAGAGAATCAGCTAAAGGTATTGGCATTACAACAAAGATCCAGTAGAACACACGCTATTGAACGTTGTTCATCTTAAGATCAGTAACTAAGACTAACTGTAAAGTTAATGTTTGCTATAATGTTAAGATGTCTCTAACTTTAGTGTGCTGAGAGCATTGTTTCTCAAACTGTGCTTGACTTCCCTGAGGAGAGTCCAGCCTCCTCAACTGGTAAAGTACAGGCAGGTATAGGGAAAGTGAATTACTGTGTTTTGTTCTTCTTAGAATGAAGAAAAGGCTGCTGTTAATTACAGCAGTGAATGAATAGTTTCCTTAACTGGTCTGTGTGAAATGCCTATGAATTCATTCAGCTAGGTTTTCCAAAAAGTGAAGGTGGAGTCTTTCAATCCAGTATTTAAATACTCTTCAGCTGATGCTGTTTAGGAGCTAGAGTTTACAAGGAGTTCAGGAATGAGGTCGTCATATGCAAAATATCTTTTCATTGACTCTTACAATTTAACCCATTAGTTATAAATACATTTGTTTAATTATTGCTAAATTTAATTTTTTGCTGAAGGACTACGCCCCATTCCCTTAAGGATATGTCTACACTGGGATCTTTCACAGGTTTTAGCCTTAATCCCTCTACTGTCCACACACAGGGAACCTCTGATCTGGGTTTGTAGGTGCTTTAAGCCCAGGCTAATTGATCTCAGCTAGGAGTTAGAATCTGGGCTCCACTTTAAATTGGGGAGGAGCCCACCCACTTTTTAGTGAAGATGCAGTTTAAACCATTCAAGTTCTGATAGTCCTCTAATGCCCGTCCCACAATTCCACAGACAGTTCTACAATTGACAAAATTGACTGGAAGAGAATCCTAGATTGTCTGTCTGTCTGATTCTCAGCACAAAGAACACCAAACACACATCGGTGAATGGCGAAAGTCATAACACAGCACTATGGGTTGGGCTTTGCAGTGGGGACACTCACACCTGGACTTAACTAACCTGGGTTTAACTGTGCAATACAGACATAACCTTAGTGTTCTATGCTTGCCATAAGAATATGGGTAAGAACACCAACACAGAAAGTAGTCCTCTATCAACAAGCCATCTATCAACAAGTTCCATGGTGTGAATATACAATATATACCAGGGGTGGCTAAGCCACGGCTCATGAGCCACATGCAGCTCATTTACAGTTAAAGTGCAGCTCGTGGAGCCCCCATGCCCTCCCATTCTCCACCTACCAGGGTGGGGAGCTGGGGGATTCAGCCCTGCAGCAGGGTGGTGGGGCTAGGGGTGTTTGCCCAGTGGGGAATGGGTCTCAGGTTTCATGTGAAGCCTTGAGCTCCGGCAGGCACACCCCAGCTCTCGAACTTCTGAAGATTGTCACATGTGGCTCGGAGAGTCAGTAAGTTTGGACATCCCGATATATTCCATGCTAGTTTGGTCACATCAAATGTATTTCTGTCATGTGTAATTTTTTATTTTTATATATATATAAAAATAAGGAACGGGGATAGCATCACATTTTGGTTGTTTGAAGGCTTTTGACCATTAAACTTTGTAATTACTTGACATTTGAAGTCTTTCAGATAAGTCATTAGTGCTTGCTCATATTAACACCATTACAGGATCCTTTACAAAAATTTTTATTTTTTGTTCTACCTTGCTTTCAGACACCTTGGAGACAGAAGAAACTCTTCTGCCGCTACTATGATGGAAACCAGAATCCCAAGTACATTCTGGGCCCTGTCAAACAGGAGGATGAATGGGACAAACCTCGGATTGTTCGCTTTCTTGAAATTATTTCTGATGAAGAAATAGAAACTGTGAAAGAGCTAGCAAAACCCAGGGTAAAAATTTTCAAATGTCTCTTGTTTTTGGAAACTTAAATGCCATCTATAGTGTTCTTTGTGCATGAGCTCACTTCCCCTCTTGAGTAAAAGTAGCTTAGGGTAATGATGTTACACACAGACAATACTTTTCTCTCTGCATGGCTTTCAGTGAGAAGCTGGTCAACTCAGTGAAAATTGGAAATTTAATGACATTAGAATCTCTTCCCAGGGGTTGGCAGTGCAGATTTTCTAAACTGTTCTGCTGGTCAAGATTTTTGTGGGTTGATGTTATGGAAGAGAAGAGAACCTCCTTCAACTCCACAATGGTCAACTTCCCCCTACTGCAGCTGGCCTACCTCTGTATGCCACAGTCACCATCACCATGCTAATTTATGTTCATCTGAAACTGACTCAGGGCCATAAGGCTCTTTGGGGCAGTTACGTAAGTCCTTTGCAGCAAAACTTACCCTAGCTTCATTTAACTTCAAACTGAAGGAAGTGTAATAGGTTGGAACAAATATAACCTTCACTCTCCCAATTTATCACCTCAGCTCTCCTATCCCCTTTCAAGAACCAGATTCCAAAGTGCCAGTCTCTGAATCTGAAGTAGTTGTCTTGTGCACTTGTCACAAACCAGATGTTTTTCCAGAACTGTGCACAAGTGTTGGCTCTTTCCATCACTGCAGCAAGATCCTACTTTGTACAGGTCTACCCAGAGAGTCTGCAAATGAGCAGGTGCTCCCTGGTCTCCACCTCACCGCACTCGCTTATATTCATGTAATTAGAATAGCCCCATTTGATCGTATTAGTCTATGATCTGCCAGTTTGCATGTGCTGGCAGTTCAGGCATTGCCACATTGACCAGTCTCTGTTATCCTCTCTGGGAAGGTCTTCCTGGGATTCCAAATCTATTTCAGTGCATCTGACTATGCATTTGACAGGCTTATTTCAGTGCAGCTATGAGAGCCCAGGTCAAACAAAAGATCAGTTATCTTTCTAGAAGGTCACCCAGGACAATATGATTGGCAACTGCAACAGCAGGACAAATTAAATCAGTTAGGAAACTAGCAGGATAGCAAAGCAGTAAGTACAACACACATTGTCTTAATTTAACTCTCTCAAGGCTTGTATTTGAGGTGAAGCTAGTCTAATTAATCCATATTTGTACAGGTCACCAACTACTTCTGAAGTCAGATGCAAACAATGTAAGTGCACCATTTCCCCAGCACTTGCTCTGTTTGTTCTAAACAGAGTTGTTGGGAGTGAGCTGAGCAAATGAAAGATAGATACTGTGAGTGGGATAGGTACATTAGAAGTTCTAGGAGAAATTATCCAACCAGGCCTCAGTTATTCAAGCAAATCAAAGGCCTTATCCATACTCAAGTCAAGAATGGTGCTGCCTTTGTTAGGCGGCACCTTCAGTACTGAAAAGCAGGTTCCCTTTCACCTGACACTGTGTTTTTGAGATGACACCCCAGACTAAACCAATGGATCTGATTTCAGATGCTGTACACCTAAAACATCTTTCTGCCTATGCTTCCCATGTCAATTACATCAGGAATCAGTCCAGTTTGTATGCTAATTCCTATTTCCTTGTCTTACAAAATCATGGAAAATGATGCAACTGATGATGGGGCTGCATTGTAGCTGTAGGAAGCGATCTTTGGAGGGTAACTAGAGCTATTTCTTTATGGACTGGAAAGGCAACCCTTGTTATAAGGATCACTGAAAATCTAAAAATGATACACAGATGATACAATGGATTTAAACTAAACTTTCTGGGGCTTTTGTTTTCTACACAGATAAATGTTCAGTCTGTTACAAAGCCTTGCAAATCTCAGCTACTAATCTTATGTTGAAAAATGAAGGACATTCAAACATAGAGCCTAGACATTGCAGGGTTCAGTGGTTTATGCTGCATGAGGCTACAATTTGAGGCTGAAAATTCGTCTCTTGTATTCCAGATATTGAGTGTCACAGAAATCTCTTGGTGTCTACAAGTGAAAGGATGTGTAATCACTATCCAGTCTTCTGTTCCCTTGTCATCAGCTGGCATGAGGAAAAGCTTCATTCAGTCTTTGGAGACTGTTTGCTTTTGGATAGTAGGCTGTTGTAATGATCCAGCCACCATTTACACATAGGGTAAAATGGAGTCAGACCAGTGCAGATTAAGGGGTCCCCTGTCTGTTTGAATCAGCAAGGTCTGAGATGCTTTGAGCCTTTATTGCAAAATAAAAACTAGTAGTAAAATGCTTGACTAGATTGACATGTAGTACACAATAAAACCCTCCCTGGCCTGGAGTCACCATAGTGCAATCTAGGGCAGTGACCTTTTAGTGCTTTTAAAACTGGGGCATTGCAATTGAAACTTTTCCAATTTAGCTGAATGTGCAGTAGCAAGGATGGGCCTGCTTGTGGTGTTGCCATGACATTCTATGGCAGAAACAGATCTAGTGGAAATGGAGCAGAACACTAATTAAAATGGGATGAAAGCAAATAACTACTTGATGATGGTGCAGTTCGTTGGTAGGAGAGGAGATGCTCTAAAACAGTCTTGGCCTAAAGTCTTATTTTTGGATGACCGAAAGTGTGGGAGGCACATCACATAATTTGTGATTATGATATGGCTGATGGGTCTGTGCTCTAGAATAGAATGTGCAAAACAAAGGTAGCAAATTATTGAATCAGTGCAGAAGGTTTTTCTAATGCAGCTAAGTTACAGATATGTTTTATATTCTAAGGTAAGGCTTCCTTGATGTTTTCCCTAACTCCCACCATTAAAACTATACTTAGACTGTGTTCTTTATTGGTGATTCAGCACTGAAGTGCATCCTGGATGTACAGTATATCGCTAACAAAGTAACACTTGTAAGTCTTTGACATAAATGCTGTACCACTTCGAGCAGTTGCTACTTAGAGTATAAAGGAGTTGAAAGAGGTTACAGGAAATAGCTTTACTTGTCCAACCAACTATTCTTGTTGTTCCCTAGAAACTGGAGTATTGCTTCTAGGAAAAAATGCACCACTCATTTCATCTCATCTCCTCTAAGAAGAAGCTGGAGTATCTTCTTTTTATTAGATTTTCTCTCCTTTTCCACACAACAATACATGCTTTATAGCAAAAAGAGTAAAACACCAAAATGGAAACTGATTGGATGAAGTGCATGGCTTGTGTGGAAATTTTTTCCCTCTGTAGGTTTCTGAATGGTCTGATTGATGTGATGCAATATTTACTTGTAATGCAACTATTCTGATTGGTTCGCTTCACAGCTGAGGCGAGCCACCATTTCAAACCCCATAACGGGAGTCTTGGAGACGGCACATTACAGAATTAGCAAAAGGTAAGAGACTTCATACACCCAACGTTCTGGGCCTGTAATGAGTGCTTGTTCTCTGCTCATTCAGGGGAAACCGAGGTGGTCTAGAAAGATATTTTTTTCACTTTCTAGCCTATCTCTTTAATATGTGCAGATATTGTAACAGGCTGTTACTGCTGAGTTTCTCAGTCTTTTCCTCTAACTAGAAGTTCTGTTTTTTGCAATTTTAATTTATTCCTTTCTTTGAATAGTATTTGCACAGGTGCCTAGAATGTGCAGAGGTATAAAAACTCATTGGAGGTTATCTTGTGCTTGCTTTTTCCCCTACAAATGTAAATTTGCCAACAGAAATTGTCATTGTTCTCCTTGCTATATCTGGCAGACTCAGTTTATATGGATCCCTTGCCTCCAGAAGTGAAGTCACATTACACTGCATAACAGTTGCATGGGCATACAGAAATATTTGTTCATTAGTCATGTAAAATATAATTGTCCAAGATACTGTCTTCCACCTTTCTGTGATGGTTTGGGTTTTTTTTTTGGCTGCCCCTGACTCAAACTTTGTAGAAAGCTTTTGCCTCTTTACCGACTTCCAAGTTGTCTTTACTTTGCTAAAGAGCACTGAAGATTTGTGAACTTGAGTCATTCACTTTTTTTCCAAAAGTTTTTAATAAAATAGGTCTTAACACTTGTACCTCTTAAAAAGCTGCCTATTAAAGGTCTAGTCCTCGTTAGCTGTTCCTTTTTTTCAAGAAAATTCTGTTCTTTAGCTTTTAAGAAAAACAAGAAAAGAACATTAAACTTCTGGATAGGGAGGAATTTTCTTTGAAACTCAGCACTATAAATTATTTGCAGAAAGCCTCTAGTTTAAAAACAAAAAAGTGAAAGGACATTCTAACCAAATTTGTCCATCCAATTCTTCTTGATTTGGAAATGACAGCTGTAGCTGTGGTCACCCTTCTAAATATTGCTGCTGATGTGAGAGCATTGCATACCATCCAGACCAATCGGAAACCCTTCCAATCTCCTGTGGCTTGGCAAAAAAAGAAGCCTACTACTAGAGTAAGCTCTTGTCCTTTCTCTTTTTGTAGTTGAGCCGGGCTACTGTACATGACCCTCAGACTGGGAAACTGACCACAGCACATTACAGAGTCTCTAAGAGGTAAGGGGAATATGTTCCAAAGGTTTTTCAGCACCTAGGAAATCTAGAAAATCTGTTCTGTGGCTAACCTGTTAAATCTTCTAGTTGCAAATTTGGGATTGGGAAGGATTATACATATTTTTTTCTTCCTATTTAGAAGAGATGAGGTTGCCTAAAAATTAACTGGCACATATTGCTGCAAATGGACTACTTAAATAGGAAGTTTTAAAACATCCCCATTAGCTAAAAGGAAAGCTGCTCCTGCTTTTCTGTCTGCATGGTCCTGAATAACACAACTAGAATACTAAAAAACTGTTAAAATAATGTGAAGGGTGCCACTTAAACTAAAATTCAGAGAAGACTGCACTTGTCGCTTTTGTGCCATTGTACCAATATATTATATTTAAAATTAAGCATTTGTGGTTTGTTACAATGAATAGCAAGAACATCATGAGTCAAAGAAAGCTTGGGAACTTTAGTTAAATTCCTTGTTCATTGTTGCTTTAAGATAAAACTAAATAATTGTGCGTTTATTTTGCTATTTGATTTGATATAAAATTCAGCAATCATTGGAGATATTAGATCCACATTTTGTTTGATTAAATTATCTTTTGAACAAATGAGACTGTCATTAAAGGGTTTTTGTTGTAGTTTTAAGATCAACATTTGAATTGTTTTTTTTAAAAGGGGGCAAAAATGAATGAGGTTTACAGAAATGTAAAATTTCCAAAATATTCCCACCCCCCAAAAAAAATCATTGTCTCTTAGTTCAAATTACTTCAGTGAGAAGAACACTTATGAACAAGAAGCCTACTACAAATTACATTAGAAAGTGTGAATTCTTAAATACTAGATTACTGGACATTCTGTTCCAAAAGGATTGGTAGTAAATAGACTTGTTGAGGAAATATCCTCTTCTTATAGTTTTTTGATTGAGTGGTTTTGGATTCCAGATGAATCATTACTACTAAAAACCAGAAACTATATTTACTTTTTTAATAGATGGCTATTTCCCCCCTCCAAGCATTCCAGGCATTCTTTTCTAGCCATTGCTCTTCTAAATTATAGCATTCCTCTATAAGGAGACTACTGTTCACTTAGCAGTACGTGGCAGACTGTATAAATGGGGGCATGTTGCCAGCCACCTGAAGAGGCTTGTCAAGCCTTACTGTATGCAGTACCAGAATATATCCAGCCAGTCTGAAACAGCTTTCAAGGAGACTAGTGGATTTTGGGGTAGCCAGTTAGTCCATAGCATATGACATTAGTGTTTGCTCTTCAGGAATATCAGCTTATGGTTTTATTTTAATCATTGCTGCTTCTCTAAAGGAAGAGTATTTAGACCACCCTTAGTATGAAAAAATGTTGGTAAAATGAGATTTTTATGCATCTCATGACACAACCAATAACTGGGTTATATTTAACTTTTTAAGAAATGACTGGAAATTTTAGGGAAGGGGAGTAATATAGTTGCCATTTTTAACTATTCATTTGTAATATAATAAAGTCAAATACCCATTTCCCAATTTAATTTTCAAGTCAAGAAAACTTCAAATATGCACCAGTATGGATTTCAAACTCTTCACAAAATATTTTACGTAAAATGTAGTTTGGCAAAATGTGTCTAATTCAGGTGTACAGATCATGTTCTATTCGTGGATTTCCATGAAGAGCTTCTGAAGGGGAAAGGCACAGTGTTATTTTCTGAAGATGGCAGCAATGATAACTAGACCTCTCTACTCTTCAGGGAATCTCTGGGAACTTTGGTTTTTTTAAATGGTACAGAGAGAACTTCAAGCAGTAGCTTTCCTATGATTACATCTTAAAGCAAAATGGAAAAATGCTTGTAGGCTTTGCCAGTAAAAGGGATTTCAAAAGAGAACTATTTTCCAGTAGGCAAAAAGACTCTTCTTAATGTGGATGATGGAGTTTTTTCTGATGTAAGGCTACATCTGTAACATTGCTTTCAAGCACAATGATACTTCAGATGAGTGAAGATTTTTTTTTTTTGGTCCAGGAGAAGTTGAAGGAAAAGTTACCGTGAAGGGCAGAGCCTGGCATGCATTTCACATGAGCTGCTCTGATCCTTAAACTCCACACTTTAATAGTTCAACTAGTTGTGCTCAGTTTTCTAACTGATTACTAATCCTCTAGTGCAATTACCAGTGGAAAAATGTCTTCAGGGGTGTGTGTAAGTGTGAGAGAGGGGGTGGTTATGCAACAGAGCAAGGGAAATGAAGTTTTTCAAGTGGAGGATTTGTCCCTGTGGAGCAGCCCTCACCGTAGATACCTACCTTCATTGTATTGATAGTGAGCCCTGCAAGAGATGGGGCTGATCTACTGTACACAGATAAGCTGCTTTAGATCGCCCTATGTTGACCTAATTATGTCAGTGTCTGTACTACAGCTTCCTTCTGCTGATGTAAGTGCCCTATTACACTGACATAATAACTGCACTTCGAGGAGAGACATAAGAATTATGTCCCTGTAGTTATGGCAACACTGTCTGTATAGACACTGTGTCCCTTACTTCAGCTGTTGGCTGTCTTGTCAATTTCACGCAGGAGCCATGAAATTGACAGCCTGGATAGCTTCTCCTCTCCCCAGTCCCATCTGGGAGCTGGTGCAAGAACTCCAGGAGGCCTCACATCTTGCTCCCACCAAAGAGAGGGGAGAAGCCAGATCAGCTGGACCCCACTCCCTGGGGGCAAGAAGCTCTGGGTGGCTGCTCCGGCGGGGAATGGGGAGGGGAGAAGCCCCAGGCAGCTTTCCTCACTCAGCCAAGCTTCTAGCAGGGAGCTGCCAGAGGAGCTGAGACCAGGCCCTCACCTCACCACACTGCCCCTCTTAGGTTGGTGGAAGCGCTCCTGGTGAGGACGTGCAATACTGAGCCAAGGAGAGTTGTGTGGACACAAACCACCCGTGGTGGCTATAAGTTGACCTAGTATAGGTTCACTTGCGTTTCAAAGATAGACATACCCATAGTGAGAACAGCTCCCTTAGACTGATTACTTTTAGATCCTTGGAGAACAAAAGTTGAGATCAGCAGCAAAAAATGGATGATACAGATGGGCTCATAGTATCCCAGAAGGGCAGATAGACAAATCCTGCTGTAAGTTGCTGTTCAGATGCATGATAAAAGCCAGTGGAACCTACTAGGAGCTTAGAGGACTACCACAGGCTAGTTGCAGGGATAGTAATATGCAAGTCTTCTTAAGCTCTGATCGGAACCGAGGAAGAAGATTCAGTGATGCTTATGGGTGAAAGCTTGTGCCAAAACATCTTGATTTTGGATGAAACAGTTCAAAGTGGTGTGTCCATGCTCCTTTGTGGTACTATAGAGATGACAATTGGTCCAGTGGTTGGACATTAGTCTGGGACTCAACTCAAGCTCAGTGTCGTGGTCCACCAGACTTCCTGTTTGGCTGTGGGCAATTCACTTAGTCCAGGAGTAGTCAGTAGGAGGACCATGGACCAAATTTGACTGCCAGACACTTTTGAACAGACCCCAAGAACTTTTTATTTGCTTATCATTATCGTTGTTTTTATTATTTTTCTCTGGAGTCTGGACCTTGACTATACCATGACTAAGAAATTGGGACCTTGACAAAAAATAAACTACCCTGACTTGGTTTGTCTGTGCTTTGGTACCCTGTTTGTAAAATGAGAAAAATAGAACTGCCTGCTTCATAAAGGTGGTGTTAGGCCTTTACCATAGGATATAAGGGGCAAGGGTGGGAAGATGATCTTGCATTTTCAAAACTGAGACAGGTTTTAGAGTCTGGCAGTTCTTTCCTGACCTCAGCCATGTGACACAACAGGAAGAAGCAAGATGATCCAGGTAAAACAAACTTTTGTGAAGCAAAACTGTGAAGCTTTAGTCTTATTTCTGGTAAAGCAACGTCATACTTACTTTGGGAGAGTAACCTGGCAATTAGTCCGCTGCATAAAAAGAGCAGTGAAAGCTACCAGATAGAGTTGAATAATGACATCTGGCGTAAACAGAATGAATTCAGCATGATAGCTTGCTTAGCCTGATGGTAACAGAATTGGCCATGCTGTGTTTGTAACCATACCTTTCGGAGGACAGTGTTGCACATTCTGGGGTTTTAATTTTTAATATGTAGTGTATAATTGTTTGTTGTGGGAAATGCTGCATATGCACACCTTCCCCTTACTTCCCTCTTGTCCATTACAAACAGCATAGTTTCTCAATCTGTGATATGCGTACCCCTGGGGGTACACAAGATACAGGCAGGGGGTATGCAGCAAAAAACCCAGTGAACGGAGGTGGGCGGTAGCCACTGGTTTCTGGGGGAGGCAGGCAGCAGCTGCTGGCTTTCTGCTGGGTCCCACCTCCTAGCTGGGAAGTAGATGGCAGCTGCTGGCTTTTTGGGAAGCCGGGCTGCAGCTGCCTGCATCATGCCTGGTCCCAGGTGGGAGCCCAGCAGCAGCTGCCTCCTGCACCCTGTGAGCTGGTTCACAGCTGGGTGGCTGCCACCTGTTCCCCAGCTCTGAGCTGAGACAGCCTCCCATGCCCTGGCTTGAAGATGGGCAGCAGCTGTCTGCCACCTGCCCACATCCCCAGGTCCCAGCCTGCACAGAAGCCTCCTCTGCCCTAGCTCAAAGCAGGTGGCAGTCGCCCACCTACTGGGCTGGCAGCCAGGTGGCAGCAGCCTGCAACTTGCCCAGGGGGCAGCTCCCCTCCCTGGCTCAAAGCCCAGTGCCCAGAAAGCCATGCGGAGAGCCCAGCGGTTTGCCCGGTCCTGGAGCTGGACTCTACCCACAGGCTTACTTGTCAATTGACAACTATGACAGCCCCAGATTTTTCCAGTATAAAAATCTTAAGAGGGGCCCACACAGTGTGATTTGCCCCAGGTCTACACCCCCTAGGGACAGCCATGGGGAGCGCTGCTCTCCACTCTGGTGAGCCGGTAGTGCCTGCTCATACCTCACGTTCCCAACTGTGTGAGGAGAACACCATGTGACCCTGCCCTCAAGCCATATTAGCTGGCATTGACCTTTGCTCCTATATCGAGGAAGGGGAGGCGGAAGGAGGGAAGAAACAGCAGGGGTTTTGTGACTTGCCACAGCCACACAGCACTGCAGAACTCTGAACTCTCCTGCTTTACAAGAAATACAGTCGTCCATCAGTAAAGGGGAAAACTATTGTATTTCTCAGAGTGGAAAATTCAGTGTTGGAGTCGTTATTAAAATTTTCAGAAGTTAGGGGGTACTTGCTACTTAAAAGATTGAGAAACACTGACATATACGGAATGAGGATGGATGCTTGTAACACTTTCTTATGCTAACTATTGTTCTAAAGTGTTTTCATAAATTCTCCCAGGGTGCTGAAGTCCTTATTTTGGCCTGCATGTACGTACTGTTCTGTGCAGGATGAATATTTAAACAGATTTCATGTTTGCCGTTGGAGATTCTGTAACCTGTGTTGTCAGTACCATGTGTTGTAGGAATGTGTTATACTGCTTCTCTTGATGTAATGTGTTCTGGGGCCTTTAAAATAATAGGTATGTAGAAATACACCAATGTTAGTAGGTGAACAATTGTTATAATCCTTTGAACCAACACAAAGACTGATGTGCCAATTCACTGGTTCTCATCTAGTCTGTGGGCACTGGTGTTCTGTGGAAATCTGTTCAAGTGGTGCTGGCTTCTAGTTTCCCACTGCTTCTGTCGGTATCTAGGCTTTGCATTGCAAAGATGATCTAGGGAGCCTGCATGAACAGCTAGAAAAAAGCTGGAGCTAGCTGTGCAGCTAGTAGTAGTTGTCACACAAAAGGGATGTAAACACCAACCAGCTTCAGGCCAGTGTTACCATGCTGCCATCTGTCAGTGAGAGAGGACTGTCTAGTGAAGGAGAAGAGGATAAGATGGCTAAGTAGCGTGTGCACAGGAGAAAGAAAGGGGACCAGCAAAAAGACATATTGCTGTAGATGCGTCAAGGCTATTGCATGTTCATGAGTGGTAAGAAAAATGGTTCACTAGACAGGCTCAGTTGTGGTGACCCTAGAAGTTTGAACCCCCTGCAGTAGTCAGTAATACTCAAGTTAAATCATTATGTTTGGATACAGTTGCCATTTTTACATTGCTCGATTTTCAAGAATTAACATAATAAACAGGATCATATTGGGATTCATCTTCTCCATACCTGCAGAATGCTCCATTGGTTCAGTAGTTCAAATGTCTGGATGAAGACAGTGTATTCATACTGAAGGTTTATATAGTATCAGTTATTTCTGCACTTGTTTTGTCTGAACTGTCTTTTTTTTAAGTGTCTTAATTGCAAAAAAAGCTCTTGGTTCTAAGTTTGAAACATCATAATTTAAAGGCAGCAAAGTTCTAAAATGGTTTTAGGACTTTGAAGCTGACCTCTTTAGGAGGCAAGAGAATATTAAAAAATGATACTGGGTAATGTTTAAGTACTGAATATTCTACAATCTAGTCTGGTATGCAAGAAAGTAAGACCCTTGCTATGTATTCAGATTTTTGTTTTTTAAATATACTTTGCTCTTGCCACCACTGGGAGTGGATGGGGGGAACTCTGGCCATTTTTAATTCTGTAGCCCAGGAGCTCTCTTTGAAAATAGATATTTATAAAGAGCCCACAAAAATTGTTCATTTCTTACTTAAGAGGAGGAAAGCTACAGTAAATCTAGTGTAGGTCATGCACACTGCATTAACATACAACTGCACTTGATGTCTTTTGATTCAGTCAAGATTGGCCTTGGTGGTAATAGACTAGACAAAATCTATACTATTATGCTTGGAATGTGGAGGTAGCACCTTTCCTTCTCTTTCATGGGAACACACAACTACATGGGAAATTAACAGCTGTCTAAATAGGGCTTTGATTGAGATGGGTTGACAACCCAGTCCCTCCCACCCCACCCCCTTTTTTTGAGGCTCATCTTGTTCTTCAGAATCTCCACTTCTGTTTTTAAAAGGTTAACTCTCTAGCCCTGGAGAAAGCATTGAAGATATGAAACGAAATGTCCGCGCAATATGTTTATCTGAAACAAATAGGTCTGAGGGATGTTAATTGCCCCTTGTATTTCATGGCCTGATAATGGGAAACATATATATCAGTGAAGTTTTATTTACATTTCAGCATTAACACTTTTATTATTAAAGCAAGTAAGAAATTAGGGAGGGTGTGGAAATCACAGATCTGTATAACCTGCGTGAATAGCATTTGGGAGAATTTAATTGCATTGCCTGGGCCCTGTGTATGCTATGCCAGAAACAGATATAAGGATCCATGTTTAAATCCTGCATTGGCTGCATAAATTCCTAATGTGGACTGGCTGTTTGGAATGGACGGGCAAAACTTATGTTTGTAAGCTTGTGCAAAATAATTGTTAGACTTAAAATAATAGAATACAGTTTTTAGTCATGTCCTCTCCAGCTGGCCAAACAGTGTTAGAAAGTAACTTACCTAGTTTAAATATAGTTCCTTTGATCACTTCCTAGCCCAGTATAGAAACTAGGGACCTTGTTTAAGGTCTGACCTTGTCTGATGTCACCAACATTAGAAATGTCATCTCTAGTAAGAAGTCTCATAAATATGGGACCTGGCAATGCCAGTTATAATTACACTATTAGCCTAAACAATTATCTACAGCTAGGTCTAAGTCTTCATTCACGTTTTAGAAAGTATAAAACTCTGAGCATTCCACTTATACCACAAGTTTGTTATGTTACTAGCAGATTATTTCCTTTTTTAATGTAGTGCCTGGTTGTCTGGATATGAAAGCCCAGTGATATCCCGAATTAATATGAGAATACAGGACCTAACAGGACTGGATGTTTCCACAGCAGAAGAACTACAGGTGTGTACATGAGGATTTCAGTAATAGCCAGACTAGAGCTGGTTTGAATGAAATGGTCTTTGGAATGTACTGTATAATAGACATCCAGGTAGTCTTCAGACAGCTGCTTTGGGAATATCTGTGAAGGCTTATTCTTTAGTGTGCACCCAACTCGTTTAAGTGTTACTGAAAATTAGGCTAAGTAATATGGGAAAAACATTAGTGCCTGGATATATCAGTTGAGTAACTGAGCCAAATTCAGTCATGGTGTAAAGTGGGTCTAATTCGGTTTTCAGTGGTGCTGCACCTGCTTACACCAGAACGGAGTGTGACTTGTACAACCTGGAGGGAAGTGGAGAAGTGTTGAAATCTCTGCTCTTTAAAATGAGTGAGGTTTTTTATTTAGGAAAAAATGTTATTGCCACCAGTAAAACTAGGTTTTCTGAGGGTAGCTCAAACTTTAATGGGAATGGAGTCTAGATGAATATTGGTTTTGACTGATATTTAAAGGGATAGGTTCAGAGAAAACAATCTCAGGACTAGAAAGTCTCAGAGAAATCGATTGACAACTCTCCTTAACTCATCTAGTATTCTTAGAAACATGGGGAAGATTGATTGCATGTGTGTATTTTAAATGAATTTAATAAATTCACTAGTTGTAACAGGCTGTGCCTGAGGGATTTGGGATCTGAATTTCTCAACTAGAAAGCATCACCTCTTAACATTTACTGCCATTTGCTTTAAGATGTAGAAAGTGTGGCTGCTGATCATGAAACCAGGCTCGCCACATCTAACAAAGTTAATGAGGATGAAACATCCAGGCATCCAGCTCAAAATTGAGGGCTCTTTAGTGTGTTGTTAGGAGAAAGTGACAGATGTCACTATATATAGTTGACAAAAAAGGAAAATGTGGTTGGATTGGTGTGAATACTAAATATCCAAAACTGAGCTTAGTTTTGAACAGCAGAAGTGAGTTCCTGTTTAAGGATGGGGAAGTGACTTAGAGTGACACACCAAGGATAACAATTCTTTAAGTCTTAAAATAGTAATTAGCTTCTATAAACTTTAATCTATGACTTTGATAAAGGACTTCTTGGCTTAAAGCAGAGAGATAGCTGTTACAAGAGAGAAACAATACTCAAAATGACTGTTTTTCCAGTTCTGTTCTGAGAAATATAAGAGTGATAGTATCAAAAAGGTGACTGTATTTTTATACTCTGAAATGGAGAAGCATTTGAAGGGATGATGAGTCTAGCTGTGCTGGTCAGTAAAGTAACAGCACTGGAATGTGAAATATAAGAACTCTCACTTCAAGAATGGATGGTGCTGCAGGAATTGTGAAATCCTAGCTTACAAAAAATCTTGGATTAGCTTCTGAGCTAATATAACACTGCATGAAGGATTAATTGCCTGATTTTTCAAAGGTGCCAAGCATCCCAGCTCTCTCAGGAGTCTGACAGCTGAAGATCCTCAGCATCTTTGAAAAATCGTACTTTCTGACCTGACCATCTTGAAGATTTTAGAGGATTGCACAAGTCCACAAACTTAGTGTACATTCTAAAAGTGTGTGTGTAACTAGGATTTAAGGTATCTGACTTAGACTGGGAGAAGAGTCAGGAAAGTTAATTCATGGTAACAGAAAAGGAAGATGTTGTTTGGCTGCCTCTGTCTAGGGTTTTGGAACACTTATCAAGAGAGAGTCTGCAGACTTGCTGTAAAAATGATCCCGAGAATCGAAGTTCAGAGCTAAACTCCTGCGTGTATTCTCATGAATAGTCTGAGTAAAATCAAGGAACTACTCATGAATAAATTTGATAGGATTGAACTGTCTTATTTGATAGTATGCCCTATAGGGGAGGGACTTATTTTCTATGGCTTAAACTTTCATCTACAAAAAACTCAAAGCATACGGGCTGGAGTCATTCATTCCTCTCCTCCAGATAATACACTGCTTTACTAGATATTTGTGCTTCTCCTTTCACTTTAGGTAGCCAACTACGGTGTAGGAGGCCAGTACGAGCCTCATTTTGATTTTGGAAGGGTAAGTTCCTCTACTCCTTGCCTTCACAACTTTCCACTTCACATGCACTGTGTTTCTCTTTTTCAGGTGGCAAATTATGGAGTGGGAGGACAGTATGAACCCCACTTTGACTTTGCACGGGCAAGTAAAGAGGTGGAGGGTGAAAGTGACCTACTGAATCGTAGGCCTGTTGAGTGTGGCACAATATATTTGCTTCAACTTTTTTTGTTAAATTTCATAGCCTATCAACTCTTCTAATCCATATTAAAAGCCCTCTAAACCACCAACTGAACAGGCATTATAAAGCAGCAAGATCTCCTTTCAAAATGTAAAACAGTTTTTGAGTGACGTGACTAATTCTTTCAGACTGAAGGTATAACTTTATTTTAGAAATGGGAGATGGACAAGGTGTGACTGGCTCAGGGAACTAGTAAAAGAGCGTTTCATCTTTAGTAACTGGTGCAAGTCCAACCAAAGTCTGTAGTGATTCAAAGTTACTATCTGATGTCTGTTTTGGTAGCATAATTGAGGCCACTACATCAGCAGGGTTCCTTTTCTCTCACAAATTACCACAATTTGCACCCCCATAGATAGTCTTTTTAGAGAGGCCAAGAATGGAATGAGCCTGGAGAGTTAATTATCTTCTGTTTTCTAGAGATAGTCCCTGCAGGTGAGGATTGAGACACATTGTCTGGGCAGTATGGTGAAGCATGCATTGCCATGCCTATGCTAGACCTTTATTGTGGGAAGAGGATTTCATTCTTCAGGGCAGTGAGTTTAGCACCTTTCACTAGCCCTAAATTCTGATCTACAAACTGAGTAAAAAATCAGTTACCAAAAGAGAGAAATTAAGAGAAGGCAAAAGCCTTTTTATGTTCTCTCCATTCCCCAACTGTACTTTTGTTTACTTGCTTATTTGAATTTCCTCACTTCCTGCCCCAACTGAATTTCATATGGCTGGAAATAATGCCATGTCAGGTGGCTGTTTAATGGGCATTTTTGTATGATTTAATGCTTTTAGATTAACATTGTCCTGTGAACCAAAACCATAAAATATGAAAAGTCCTGTCGTCATCAAAGGCATTGAAAATCATTAACAGGTTGTTTTCAAATGCATGAATTAATTTCTGAAAAGAATGAACTTCAGTGCACAAAAATAGACAATATCTCAGGGTGCGTGTGTGTAGGGGAGGTGGTATTGGAGACTTCCCACACATAGAAATGTAACAGTAATTAGTCTCACTGTCAGCCAGTAGGAAATACTTTCCTGGCCCACAATGTGGATGGTTTCTCTTGTGATTCAAGGGATACAAATGGACACAATTTAAAAACTGATCTTTAGCACAGCTTTTTGGTTTACCAAATGCCATTTTGGCATATAAAGGGAGGGAGTCAGATTTTTGTTGTTACTTTATAGCTAACTCGGTATTAAATTAGTAGTTTGGGCATGGCTTCTTGATTAGCTGAACTTTCAGTAACTGAGTTAGAATTAGTTCTGAGATAGTCTAAGGCCCTGCAGCAAGCCCAGCTTTTGCTGTGGCATCTAGTCTTGCCCCTCTAGCTGTAATAAAAAAATAGTGATGACTTGCTCCAAAGGGAACCATCCTCCATTGCATCTTGTGTAGGGGGGGAATTGCTGCTCCATGAGTTTGAGAGATTATACCTGCCCTCTATACACCCAGGCTTGGATCTGTCAGAATACACATTTTATCAGCAGCTTCAGGAATTAGAGCCAGATTGCCTGCTTCTGAGAAACTGCAGTTGTAATACTCTCAGAATTAGATAATTCACTATCTAAGCTGTATGAAATGTGAAAAAGTCTAGAAAGTCAGATACAACTGGCAGCAACATATCTGGCACAAGGGCAAACCCCAGCAGGGTACAGTCCTTACGAAAGGGTCACTTGTGCACTAGTACAAAGAATAGGGTCAGAAAAGGGAAAAGCAGATGGAAAAACAGAGAAGGCTAAAATCAAGGGGAAAAAAAAAGCCAAAATAAAGTTGGGGTTGCGGTATGTATAAAGGCAGCCAACAAGTTTAAGTCCACAAGGAGGTCCTGCCCTCAACCTGCTTCTCTCTGAACTGAGGCAGTAAAGAGCAGATTTCCCTAGCCTAATTGTAACTGAATACGCAAGTACTTAATTAATATATAAATCCCTTCGTAATCTAGCTTTTAAGACAAACACAAAGGGGCCCTTTTCAACTTGTCAAGGGGGCTGCAACCTTTTAATTTAAATAGCTGCAGCAAAGGGAAAATATTTGGTTTGTTTCTGTTAATACATACATTTTCCTCTCCCTCTATATCCTGAGGAATCTATTTGATTTTTTTTTTCTGCATGAGTTTGTTTGCTGGTGATGCAGCTGTGTCCCCACTGATGTGTCCATTATGTGATCTGAACAGTGAGCATTTTATTAAATCAGTATTTTGCTTTTTTTCCACAGAAAGATGAGCCAGATGCTTTTAAAGAACTGGGAACAGGCAACAGAATTGCTACTTGGTTGTTTTATGTAAGTGAAACATTTTTAGCCATGTCATTTCAAACCCTTGCCAAAAATATATGTTTCTATTTCTGTATATTTAGCTATGCATTTGAATGATTTCATTAACATCTGATTCATGTAATCTGCAACTAAAGGCAGCCAATAATTGCTTGGTTGTAAATAAGGGTACTTTTTTAATTTGGCCTACTTAAAAAAAAATAATAATAAAACTTATGGCTTAGTTCTTTTCTCTAGATTCAAGACCCTTTTTTTTAAATCTAAAAGGTAGTCAACAGGTGTGACACCTAACTCTCGGTTGTGAGGCACCTCGCTACTATCTGCCCGTCACATGAGGAAGCCTTGTCTGTGCATAGTGGGGGTCAGTTCTCCAATTCCACTGGCCAGAAGCACTTCCATCTAGGCTTCACTGGCTTTGCTGTTATTCAGCATGTTAGAATAAGCACACTCCCCTCTTCAAGCCTTCTGGAGTGTTCACCCTGTGTTCCACTGGACTCTATTTACAGATTTGGTGTTTCTAAAGAAACCGTACACCCCAGTTTACCAGTCCCACCTCAGATCACCTTTGTGCTTAATCCACAGCATTTATACTTGATTTCATTATAAACATCTCTAAGTTGCTCTAACAAAGCATAGAGATTCAAGTAAATAGCAGGTAATAGTGTTGGAAGGAAAGGGTTTACATATAAAAATCATAACATGCATTCTGCAAGACATGTATATCTAGTTGTTATGCTTACCTGAAGCCCTTTCACTGTTTTACAGCAGTTTTGGCTATGATCCTGCTTTCCTGAGGCAGACATGCTTGTCAGCTTCTCTCTCAAGTGAAGGACCCAGTGTGTTTCTTTGCTTCCAAAATATATAAGTCCCATCCTTAGTCTTTATTCATAAACAGAAGACACACATCCCCCGCTGTTTGTTTTTTTTCTATAGATTGTCTCCCATAAATTGTGTAACTTTTCAACTGGCACCTGGCTCAGTCTGTAAATAGACCTCCATTGTGAGGCAGACAATACACAATATGCCTGACCACGTAGGGAGGTAAGTGTCTTACCTCCTGCCTGAAAGGAACCTGTGCGAGGCATGTCACCTTCTGATGACCTGAGTTAAGAACCTGAGTTCTAATACCTTAACATAATTGAAATAATTTTCAGTATGGAAACATAACTTCTTAAATATTACCTGTACATACATTTTGCAAGGATTATGAGAAGCACCGGGCTACTGGCAGTCAGTGGAGACCTTACATGATACCCTTGTGAACTATTATGCATATTTGACCCAGGGGATTTCTTTAAAACCCTCTGCACCCCCTTGGCTGACAGTTAACAAGCGGTCCCAACAGGCACGTATATGCTCCACACACCTGAGAGAGGAAATTTCTAGCAAGTAGTGTCCATTGGTCTCTGCCTGCAGTAGCTCTCCTTGTCCTTCAAATAAAAAAATGTAAAGGTATGGTGCAGACCGATCAGCTCCTTCTGACCCCCACGTGGCCTGAGGCAGAATTCTCAGTGTCCAAAGAAATCTTTGCATAAATCTTTTCAGAATCTATAGATCTTTTCAGAATCTATAAATATATAATATATATTTGTACATAGTTCTTTAGTAGTATTAGCTTCTTAGTGTTTATAGTATAACTAGTATAGCTTCGTTTCTTCCTGACTTGGGAGCGTCTCCTTGTGGAGAAGGATTATGCCCAGAGTTTTGGGGTTTAAGAATGGTCTCCTGCCCCAGCTCTTTCTCAGTCAGTGATCAACACCTGCATTGCCTTTACTGTTGGGGGAGGCTCACATCACTGCCAAGTGCAGCATTTATCAAGATCCTCAGGCATGAGGATTACATCTGAGGAAATACCTCATAGAGAAGGCCATGAGACCCCAGTCAGATCCCGGCGAGGGGGAGACCCCTGTACTGAGGACTCAGACTGCAAGCAATGACCCTTTTGAGCATAAGTTCTGGAGCAGAGGCCAAAATGGCACTGAAACCTAAAAACCACTGGGCATAAGATTGATCCCCTTCTAGATCTGCCTTCAGAAGAAAGGATCCCTCTTACAACTAGATCCAAGTTGGGTGAATCCTTGCCCGCAGGCCCTAAGGACTTAGATCCGCCTAAATCTTCCATCCAAGAGGGGAAGTTACAAAGGAGGAAGGATCATTCAGTTCTGTCTCCAGCTTGTAGGACAAATGCACCTACTGGGACAGACTGGGAACTCGACTTTGGACTCCTCTGCAACAGAACTTCAACACATTCCAGGAGGGATCGGCCAACTGCCATGCCCACAGGTGCATTCGACCTGAACTATAGGATGGACTGAAACTTATCCTGCCTGAGGATATCTGTGCTTAACCCACCCACCTTTCTTGTCAGGCCTGCTTCTCCTTAGAAATTTCAATATCAGAAGAAACCACCACAAGGATTCTCCCCTACTCTCTCTCCACAAGCTGAAACGTTCTTTTACCGGTGGACTGCCAGTAGATCATGAACCTACTTTTATCATTGGTTGAGTCCAATGTTCTAGACGAGTCTTCACTTCCTCATAGGAAGACCAGCTCAATAGAACCTCAAAAGGTTTTGAACCCATCCCCCTTCAAGATATAACTTCCAAGGAACTGCAATGGGATCATCATTTTGGCCCCACTATGGTCTATAGGATCCGTACACCAGACAGCCCTGATCTATGCACAGCTCCTACGAGCACTTCTCTCCGAGCTGGTACCAACTGGCTGTTGAGTACATCCACTGGTACTGACCGTCCCAAAAGGCATGTCATCCTCACCTAATGAGACAGTTGCTCTGTTTATTGCCATACCAGTTGATGGCCACAGCCAATATCAGGCATTTTTGCAGAGTGTTGAGACAGAGCTTCAGCTCTCTCTCAAACTCCTTGACATCTTACAACCCTATGGCCCTTCTCAGGTAGCCCTCCCAGTGAACAATCCATTTTGGAGCCTGCTAGGGTATTGTGGCATACTCCCGTGCCCCCATCCCAAAGAGGCCTAAATGAGCAGAATTCCTCTTTATCCATCCAGTGCCCAACTCCCTAATGGTGCAGGCAGCCACAGAGAGATCAAGACTGCAACAGCTCAGGGCAACTCTAACAGACAAAGGTGCTAAATGCCTTGACCTGTTGGAGAGGAAGGTCTTTTCATCAACCAAGCTCCAAGTTAGAATTTACCAACTACCAGGTTCTGTTACCTATACATTACTCCAAATGTGTGGGATTTAAGGACAAGCTTCCCTGGGGGATGGGGGACAGGGCTCAAGTCCAAGCCATCATAGATGAAAGCAAATTGGTGCCTAAGACCTCACTCCAAGCAGCATGGACAATCCCATGTCTTGAGCTATTGCGGCAGTCATAGTTATGAGATGTGAATCATGCCTTCACTCTTCAGGGTTCCCCAGGGAGGTCCAGACTATCATTGAGGACTTGCCCTTAGAATCTAAATTCTTCTGAGAGAGAGCTGCTGAGTCATTGCACTTGCATAAAGGACTCCAGGACAATTTTCCACTCCCTGGGCATTTATATGCCAATCCTGAAGAGAAACCACCACAAGCAGGGTTATAAAGCCAGACATATCTGTCTGCCATTTTACCACAATCACCCTTACAAGCCACCATCCAATACTAGAGTGTACAAAAATGCAGATACATTGCTTCCTTCACCTCAAATGTTGCTGCTTTCTCCCACCCCACCACCCTCGGGTTTCTTTTGATGGGACACACAAGAACTGTGTAGTTCTATTAATGCCATTCCTTGCTGTCTCCAGACTTTTGGTGGTTGCCTTGCCCGCAACTGGAAGGCAATGACAGACAGTTGGATACTAGAGATCATCCACTCTGGCTGTAAAGTTGAGTTCATCTCTCTTACTGTCCACTTTTCAGGGACCAGTCTCACAAGGAAGTCAACTGGAGGTAGACTCTCTCCACCAGCAAGGGAGTATAGAGCTAGTCCCACCTCAACAATAGGGAAAGGTTCTTGTCCTTGTATTTCATAGTTCCCAAAAATAAGGGAGGCTAGAGACCAATTCTTGATCTACAACAGCGAAATGGTTTTTATTTACAAAACAAAGTTCTCCATCATCATATTGGCATCAATTAGTCCATCCCTGGAGGAGGGCACATGGTTCACAGCTCTCTACATGGAAGATGCTTACTTTCCTGGGGACATTCATCTGTCCACAGAAGGTTCATTAGACTGCTGGTAGGATAGAGCACTGTCAGTTCAGCGTACTCCCGTTTGGGCTGGCAACAGGAGGCAGGGTCTTCACAAAGAGTGGCCCCACATGAGATAAAATGGCTACTAATGGGCAAATGCAGTCAAAAGGTCCAGTCAGTGACTGTATTACTACTCCATCTTTTGGCATTCCTGGAAGACTGCATAAACAAATAAAAGCCCTTTTTGGCTCCCACAAAAATAAACTTTATAGGAGCAACCCTGGACTTGACCTCAGCAAAGGCCTACTTCCCTATGGACAGATTGCAGATGATGAACAGCCTGATAAGACAAGTCTCCTCCACACCTCAAACTACAGTGAAGATCAGTCTTTCCCTACTAGGGCCCATGTACCTATATAACTTCATTCACCAGACTTCACCTCCGTTGTCTGCAGCCCTGGCTCTGATCAGTTTACTCACCAGACAACATGAACAGCAGGGTACCAATCATTGCCAAGGTTACGGCTTCTCTCGTATGGTGGACAAATCCAGAACAAGTGTGTGCAAGAGTCCCTTTCCTTGTTCCCATACTCAACACAACCATAATCACATATGCATCGCTCATAGGATGGGGAGCCTACACACTACACAAAGCATATAGTCTTCAGGAAGCCATGATGTAGATCAGTCTCCTCAAGCTGAGGGCAGTCTGCCTAGCCTCCAGGCATTCCTCCCACTTATACAATCCCATCACTTACAGATGTCAGAATTTGATGATAGTCTTTTACATAAGCAAAAAGGTGGAGTGAAATCTTTCTCTCTGCATACAGGCAGTTAGTTTATGGGACTAACATGTCAGAAACTTTTGCACTTTTGGCTACATACGTACTGGGTGTTCAAAACTCCGTGGCAGACCCCCTCAGTGGGCAGTTCTCCACAGACGATGAGTGGGAGATACATAATTCAGTCCTGGATGAAATTTTCATCCAATAGGGAATGTGATCCTGGGATCCTGGGAATGTGATCTCTGAGGCAAAACAAAAAATTCAGCCTATGCTGGTCAGAGCAGCACTGGGCCAGAGTTCCAGGGACAATGCCCTTCTATTATCCTGGCAGGACCACCTGAGGTACACTCTTCCTCCCATCCCACTTCTATCACAGGGACAGTGAAAGATTTGTCACAACAAAGTTTGAGTCATTCTCATTGCACCCAACTGACCCAGGCAATTTTTTCAACCCATCTCATCAGCATCCATCTCTTCCTGGATCTGTTAACTCAGACCAGCAAGATCAAACATCCTCACCCAAACCCTTTGCACCTTATAGCCTGGTATTCGGATGGGCATCAGATCTAGAATGTTCATGTTTGGAGGCTGTTCAATTTAGTCTCAATCCAAATTGAAAAGACTCCACCAGAAAACGTTACTTCGCTAAATGGAGCCTCTAGCTGGATGCCACAGAACCAGTTATCTCAAGAATCAGCAGATATGCCTCTTATTTTAGACTATTGCTTGTATCTGAAGACCTCAGGGCTTTCCATTAGTTCTCCGCAGATCCATAGAGCAGCAAACAGTGCTTTCCATTCTCAGGTAGAAGGCCATTGTATTTTTACTTACCCAACAATAATTGGATTGCTAAAACGTCTTCCCACCAGTGGTGAAACCAATACTGCAATGCTTGGGACCTCAGCCTTGAACTCTCAGCATTTATCATCCTTCGAACCGTTGGTCATGTGTTCAATGTCCAACATCAGATTCCTAGTCGCTATCACATCAGCCAGAAAGGTGAGTGAACTGGGGAGCACTCATGGCTGACATACCATATTTCATAAGGAGACAGTTTCCTCTGGCTCCACCTGAAATTCATCCCCCACATTAACTTCCAAATTTCTTGTGAATCAACCTGTTCATTTACCACGATTCTCTCCTCCCTGGAATTATGAGGTTTTGGAAAGGAGACTTCATTCTCTTGACATCAAATGGGCTTTGGCCGTCTGTCTGCAAACAATGAAACCAGTTAGGAAGTCACCAAGATTTTGTTGCAATAGTGATTGCAAGGACAAGCATCTGCTCAAACTATCAGCTGGTGCATATTCCTCCTCCAGATGGGTGAAAGACTATTCGACTAGCCCACAAGCAACCACAACAGCATCTCTTTGAAAAGTATCTGAACTAGATATTTGTAGAGCAGCTACCTGGAGCCCCATCCATACCTTTATGAAACATTATGCTTTAGTCTAAGCCGCTTCTGCAGATGTAGCTGTTGAGACAGCAATTTCACAGACCAATCACCCCCATGTGGAATACACATAGGGATCAACTCTCAAAGAAGAAATGGAGGTTGCTTTCTATAACTGGAGATTCTTTGATGTGTGTGGTCCCTATCTGTATTTTACTATCTGCTGTTCTTCCCCTCTTTCTGATCTTTCTTGATTCACAGTAAAAAGAGGAACTGGAGATGTGTTGGTCTGCACAACCCCTTGTATCCTCTGTTTGGAGTGTGAGGAGAACAAGAA
This sequence comes from Emydura macquarii macquarii, assembly GCF_026122565.2. Taxonomy (NCBI): domain Eukaryota; kingdom Metazoa; phylum Chordata; order Testudines; family Chelidae; genus Emydura; species Emydura macquarii. The sequence continues at coordinate 15,305,320 of NW_027131527.1, read as the reverse complement.
TGCAGGTGCAGATCGATGGACATTACTTATTTAGAAATTTCTGGTCAAGGTGCCTGGAGCCCATGTATATCCATGTGTAGAATGCAGATGGGGACCACACATGTCAAAGAACCTCTAGCGACAGGTAAATAAACTCCATTTTTCTACCTACTTACGTATTTGTACCCTGTTCATCACCGAAGCATTGGAGAGCCTTACAAATTCTGGAAAAAGAATAGCTACAGCATTTTCTGTTTGGTCGTTTAGCCCTGTTTAATGCTACAGGGCCATAGCAAATACAGTTTTACAGCTAGTCAGAGATTGTGCACTAATGTGGAGTCAAATTAAGGTTTTCAGTGGCTTAATACCATTTTACTGAAGCAAGTGTTTTTTGGAAAGCACTGGGTAAAGGCTGCTCTCTCATTTTCTCTATTACAGATGAGTGACGTATCAGCAGGGGGAGCTACAGTATTTCCTGAAGTAGGAGCTAGTGTTTGGCCTAAAAAGGTAAGATGAGTTTTAATGCATCTTAGATATTCATCTCCCATTTTTCCTCCATTAACATCCAGATACAAGAAATTGTATATTTGGGTGTTTAAAGGTAAAGCAAACACTTCAAAATGAATATTGAAGAAAGTACTAGGGACACCAATCCTGCAACCCACTTAAGCATGGGAGTAACTTTATTCACTTAAGCAGTACCACTTACTTTAGTGAAGCTACCTATGCAAGTAACAGTGCACATATTTGCAGGATCAAATCTAGCTGTGCTTGTGCAGTGTTTCAGTTTGTGCTGTTCTGCATAATCATGATATGTTAAAACTTCATGGACTACTGAAGCCAATAGGTCCAAACATAAAACTTACCTTACTTGTGATTTTAGATTAAACTCTATTTGGAGGGGAACCCCAGACTGGCCAAGCTGTGCACAGAATACAGCTCTATTTTAGAAAATTGTAGTGGCTCTTAAAAGATCTTTTGGGGTTCTCTTGTCATTCATAGGGAGAAAGCCAGAGTCCAAGGCCAGGTCCACTTGCCAACCTGGCTACATTGCCACATACACATTGGGGTCATGCTCTGCCACACCTGGGATGGAGGGAAGCCTGGACAAAATAGTTTGGTGGGAACTGACTGGGAGGAACAGGGCTGGTTGGTGAAGCTGAGCCAGGGATAGGGGGTTATGGCCAGGATTGATAGGCTACTTGGCCTGTATTCTATGTTCAGTTGCCATAGTGACCACTCACTCCAACCAAGAAGTTTTCTTTGTTTTAAAAAAGAAAAACACGCACTGCTACCCTCCCCCCCCCAAGAAATTAAAAGGCAAAAAAAAATTAACACCAAGGTTAGATTTTCTAGTGACAGCTAGTGCCTTTTCAGAACATTAAGTTCAGCAAAATTCAAACTTCATAAAACCAGGAAATAGAGTAAAGGTAAATGTCCACATAACCTTAACTCTGTTCCCCTGGAGCTGCCAATAGCCCCTGGGAATAAGCCACATGCACTGCAGCTGCATTCAGTGTATGAGTTGTAACTGTACTAAATGGTTTTAATGGAGGAGGCAGCAGGTTGGTACAGGTGTTTGTGGTCTGAGATGATAGGGATTAGTTGGAGAAGTGTCACAGAGCTGTGAGTATGAGAAGTTCAGGATTTGCCATTGTGTGCATGGAAAGGAGAGCACGTACGTTGAGGAGCCACTCTGGATCATTTTATTACAAAATTGTGTAGGTTGTCTCCATAGCAAGGCCTGCATGGGGATTAGGTAGGGGGAGTTCTTACCACATGAATCCTCATTGGTAAGATGGGATATGAGAGCAGTCTGTGGGTTTAATGATGGATAAGGGAAAGCATAAGTTAGATGGTATCCTATGAGTAAGTATGAAGCAGCTGTTAAATTTCACAAGTGTGGTATTCTGTCAGGAGAGTAGGCTAAGTGTTTGTAGGGCAGGTGCAGGAGCGCCTTTTCTTTAGAGAGTATGAGGGTTATGGGTGTTTTGGGGCATTGCTCAGAGAGGGCAGTGTTAAGGTTATGGGGGCGCTTAACTCAGTATTTCCTGGTTTTCTGAAGTTTGAGTCTCAGCTCAACATTCTGGAAGGACATGAGGTGTTACTGGGAAATTTAACTTTGCAGTAACAATGGTTTTTGCCAATGAAATCTACCTTAGTGCAGTTCAGTGCTTTGACTTTCTTTAGAACGTGGCAAACACTTTTTTTAATATTCTATTTTATATTCAATTTAAAATATTTAAGTTTAGGCTTTAACAGGTTATCAAGTTTAAAATGAACGTACTTGAATAGAAAAAATCTGATTTAAATATACATTTAAGTCCTTGATTGTGTTGCATAGAGTAAAATGATGTGATTGTATTGAAATTTCTAGGGAACAGCTGTATTTTGGTACAATCTTTTTCCAAGTGGAGAAGGAGATTACAGCACAAGGCATGCAGCCTGTCCAGTATTAGTTGGAAACAAGTGGGGTAAGTAGCCCTACTCTGCCAAGCAGCTGTGACTTTAATATTTTTTTACTTCCTGCTTGCGGTAGAGTAGTACAGCCACAGCTGCCGGCTCCTTTCTTTTTAAAAGAGTATAAAGTAGCTAGGTGTGCATTAGCTAAGACTTTCACGGTTTACAAACATTGTGGGGTTTTCTTTTGGGCTTAGTATGTCACGTTTCATCTATTGCTTTGACTTTTATAGCTGAGGGGGAAGGGGGGAGGAAAGCTTTTCTGGTGTGTGTGCTAATGATGCGTATTTTATTTAAATAGAAGTGGTGACCAGTACTATTTTTGTCTCTCAGTATCCAACAAATGGATCCATGAACGTGGGCAGGAATTCCGAAGACAGTGCACTTTATCAGAGTTGGAATGATGCAGACTTTTCCCTCTCCTATATTCAAGCTTGTGTAAAATATGTCTCCCCCATTTAACTTTCTACGGTTTTTACAATTGACTAACACTCCACTACAGGTTCAGTCTCCAACCACATCCAGTGTTTCATTTGTGAAGAAACAGATATTGTTTTACTTCACTCTAAGATATCCATTTTAAAGTTTTATATATAGAGAATATATTGATTTTTCAAGTTTTTCAGGATGGAAGAACACAATACAGGTCATAGCCAGAAATAACAGGGATAATTTGTGATTTCAGGGCCCTTTACTCTGTAGAATCTCTGATCAGCATGGAAAGCCAGCTTGTGACTTGTTAGTCCTCACAAGCTTGAGTTTGCCACTGGTAAAAAACCATGAACAATTAATTTCAAGTAAAGACTCATTGCTAGGAGGCCTGCATTAAGCCAAACCTAAGCACTTGACTTTTTATTGTAGCATGCCTGACCACTACTATTGAACTGTGGGCATGATTTGTGTTTCTCTGGGTGACAGATTACCTTTTTGTTGTTCATCCTAGCCTCCTTTTCCATTGCTACAAAAGCCCAGATTTACCTGACCTGTAAATTCTCCCATATGCCTCTACAGTGCATTTGGCTTGTAACCCTGAGAATGTGAGCCAGCAGTCATATAAATGTAGGTGCTTTCGCTGTGCTGTGTCAGACCTTGATTTGTCAGGCTGTTCTGATGCACACAATGACCTGCTTTTCAGGTCTAGTTTTGTTTTAATGGCTTAGTTTGTCCATTTCAAAAAAAAACCACCACCCACACGCTGCTTTTCTTGCCTTAATAATAAACCTTGACATCCATTTCTTGGACAGTGGGATGGGGACAGTACCATTTTTGATTAAATAAAGCATTGTGCCTTAGGAGACTGGAATTTCAAATGGGTTATGAGGTAATGCACAAGCCCTTCAAGACTTATTTGCGAAAAGCCAAACTTTTTCCAATGCTGAAGTCTTTTGTGACAAAGGCAATCTATTTATAATCTTCAGTCTTTCTACATGCTTTTATTTTGTTTATGTTTTGATATGTTGTGGATGTTGAATGCATGTCATAACTGTAACTAGCCTTTAACCAACTCTGGACTGAATTCCAACAGGATGTAGAAGGTAAAAGTGAGCCACACCAGAATCTAGCATGCTACCTTCAGTCAGTCTAATTTTGGATTATGAAGTGCTGAAAATTTACTGGCACCACTAGGATCGTAAGGCAAACCCCTTTTCAGATAATTGGATTTTCTACTTGTAAAAATCTGAAGATTGAGCCCAAAAGGTAGGCGAATCCAATTATCGTTCTATTACAAATATAGTAGAACTTCAGGAGTTAAACACCTCTGGAATGGAGCTTGTTCATAATTCTGAACAAAACATTATGGTTGTTCATTCAAAAGTCTTACAACTGAACGTTGATTTACTACAGCTTTTAAACTTTATTGTGCAGCAGAAAAATGCTGCTTTGCCTTTATTTTTTTCCACAGTTCATATTTAACACAGTACTGTACTTGCTTTTTGGGTCTCTGCTGCTGCCTGGTTGCATACCTCCAGTTCCAAATGAGCTGTCTGGTTGACTAGTCAGTTCATAACTCTGGTGTTCGTAACTCTGAGGTTCTACTGTACTTCGGGAACAGATTCAGTTTTAGAAAGGTACTAGAGTATTTCAGAGAACTCGCTTATCTTCAAAAGGATTATTATAAAAAAAGTTAAATCAAGTAATGTATGGCATAAATAAAATCTAGCGAAGAAATAAGTACCAGTGGAGTTCTTGTTCTCTGCATTTTGACCCTTTAATATTTTCATTCCCCCCCACCCCCAGTGCCCACTTTCCTTCCTCTTGTAAATTGTGATGTAAATCCCCTCAGTTCAGTTTCACTCAATTTTCTCCTCCTCCTTTCATTCATAAGATCTTTTTGTAACCAGGGCCGCAGTTTAGTCCTGCAAGTTTCAGGAAAATAATGGAGTGGACATGGAAGTGTTAACTGATGCATAGTACCCCCTTTTCCCCCCTCATTTGTTCAAATGAAACTGCAAATGCTGTACTAAGAGCTGATAGACAGTTGTCAAGCACAAAAACCACATACCCCCTCTTAGAAAGCTATGTATCAAACAATTTCTCTATTTAGAGACACCAGTAATGATGAGGCAGCTAATATGGTTAAAGTCTATTTTCTTTAAGCATAAAACACTCTCCCCACCATTTAAATAAACTAAGGAGTTAGTTAACTACTTAAAAGAAAAAATGGGAAATCCCAAGCAATTGCAGCTAAGTTATAGAGATATACTTGTTTGCAATGTCCATTCCTCAAACTGGAAAAAAGCCAGGCTATGTTTCAACCTTCCCTTACTTTGTCAGTCAGCAATTGGGAGAAGGTGAGCATACCAACCTGTAACTCCCAACTCAGTTCAGGCAAAGGCAGACATACTTCCTCCCTCAAAAGATGGCTAAAGATTTGAGGTGGGAAGAAATAGTTTTGGGACTACTAGACTTCAACTGGTAAATTCAGAAAATAATCTCTCCTTCTGCCCACACATCAATAAGCATTTCTAATGTTCATAGAATTTTAGAGAAAAGTTTCTAAGTAGTAGTAGTATCTGAGAAGTAATGAGTGTTTCAATTGCATGATGCTTAAGATCTAGATATAGTCATTTAGTAGTTCACTATTTGTTTTGTCCATTTTGATTAAGTGAAATTTAGTTGTTTCCCAGTAGTGAAAATGTTCACTTGGATAAAGTTACATGTAAGACCTGTTAAATGTGTTGAAAATCATTAATAACCGAATCCTTCCAAGCCTGGTTAGTAGGAAAAGAAATTTTATTTTCTTTAATTATAGATGAAGACCTATATTTCATCTCTTCCCCCTTGTAGCTTTCATACATTTAACACTGTGTGAAATGACCTAGCACTGTTGCTTGCTGCCTTATCCATTAACTTTCTAAAAGGGCTTTCAGATCAAGAGCTTGGCTCCTGGGTGAATGCAGTTTAATATTAAATATGAATGACAACTGTCAGGCTCACAGTGACTGACATTTGAGAAATTGCCTTACTATTAATTTTTTTGTAAATTTTTTAAACCTAAAGAACAGGCTTCAAATAAAAGCCACTGCTCCTAGCAGTGAAAATCCTCCACATCAAACTTCTCTTGTGATCTGTTGCTGTACATTTGTCAGTTTTATTAGTTTCTAGGAACCATATGGGAATTAACAGCTTTATTGCCCAGTTCATTTCAGAATATAAAAAGTGGGTTTAGAAGAGGCTAACAACGGTGAAAACACAGGAATCCAGGTTAACAACAACAGACGTGAGGGTTAATTGTGTCCAAGAGAAGGAACAAGAATGCAAGAAACTAAGCATTTAAGATCTGCTGGCTTCTGTTATTCATTGTTAGCTTCCAAATACTCGGCCCTTACATTACTTGTAAAATTGGGTACCAAGCAGCTTGCGTCTAGAAGTTCAGAAGGAGAGTGAAATAACCTAAAGACTGCAGTCTTTAGGTTTTCTTGGATGAAATACATCGAGGGCTTCTGTTTCTGGGATTTACTGGTTTCAGGTTGGGGGGAGGGGGTGGAGTTTATGTTCAGCAATTTGATTTTTAGGTAGCTATCCAAAAATCAGGTGTTCAGGGCTCTTTGTATTTTAACAGTGCTATTTCACACAGTACTATGTTAAGCACCCCAGGTGAGGATGGTCAACACAGACCACTTAATGTGCAACAGTGTGTGCTTTAAAAACGACAGCCTGTAGTCTGCATTACTGCTCTGTGGAGAGAAGAGTCCCTTGGACACTAATAACCATTTCTACTGTTTCTTGGCTAAAACGACCTTTGTTGGGGTAGTGGGATGTTTTATTAATGTTCATCAGTTAAAACCTAAAGTCAGAAGCTATAAATGTATCCTAGCTGGAATCTGAGGGCCAGATCTCTTTAATTACATAAGGTGATATGTGGTGTGGGACTTCATGGTTTGTACTGGAACCATACAAGAAGAATCTGGCTTATGAAGGGGTTTCTAGCCTAAAGCCAAGGGTAGGGGATAAAGAAAGGGGTTGGAACTTTTTCAGAAGTTTCATTTTTTCAAATATTGTAAACATCTGAGTTTTCATATTTAGAAGCAGCTTTCTTTTGGCATCCTAACCTTTGGATTGTTCACATGAGGGGGTGGTTGAAAGAGCCCACAGCCCCTGCCTCAGGCATTAAAGAAGGAGGGGGGTATACTGCTGTCCAGGGTGTTCTTTACCATTATACTGTTTCCTAGTGACCCAGTTGGACCCCTTCTTATTTCCCAGATGAGATGCTACAGAAATAGCAACACCATCTTGTAATTGCATAAATGAAATAGTGTTCTATATACATGCTGAGTGCATCTCATTTAAAGAACATGTGCTTTAGGTGCTGTTGATAGATTAAAAAAACTGCAGCTCATGTTTATTACGTCAAGAGTTTTTAACCTCTTATTTCAAGGGTGTTTGAATCTAGAGTTGTGGTGCCAAGCATGAAATTCAAAGCTGGACTTAGCTGGGAAGGTTGGGCATTCCCAAGACAGTGAGGTGAGAGATGGCCCCACATTTGTCCAGACAATTTTTTTTTTTTAAATCCACCAACACAACTTTTGGAAAAAGCTAGTGAACTAGCAGCAATTTTGTGATTCTCATCTCAGGGCTTGTCTATAGGGTGAGGGTAACATGCCCTAACATGTACATTAATGGATCCATGGAAATGCTGTTGGTGAACAATAAATGTCCCCTCGGCTGCTTTAAAATAGTGGTACATTTAGTACATACCAGCAGCTTCTATGTTGATCCATTAACATACTTTACAAGTCATGCCCTTTCCCTGTGTACATTATACCACCATGTAGATATGCCTTCTGTCTCCTTTAATTTTTTCCCTATCAAGTTGACACATTAGCTTCCATTATATATTGGCTTGTTTTCATATGAAGAGTCTGAGTTGCTATCTGCTCACTTAGCATAACCCACCCAAATACTGCACATTCCTTAGTCAGCCTTTTCCCAGGAAACATTCATTAGCTCATATGGTATTGGTACAGTACTTTGAAATCCTTGCAGCCATTTTTCTCTCTGTGGTTACACTGCACAACCACCAGCTGGGCAAACTCAGGAGCAGGGATGTGTTCTGAAAGAGCCCTAAATGTAGTTTGTTGTCTATATTCCTCATTTGCTATTTGGGAAGTTATATAGAATATCAAAATCATTAGAGGCTGCTCTTGCCTGTCCTAGAACATACCTTCTAATCTCTTACTTATTTTACCTGTTGCTGTCTGCACTGCTCACTGGCAGAAGGAATTCGGACATGAGAAGTAAGTCAGTTCATCTGACAGTACAGGTAAATTTGCATATTTTAAAATCTAGATTCTCAAACCAATCTTTCTGGCTGACAGGACAGGACTGCAAAAATGTGGCTCAAGTGAACCTTCACTCATCCAAAACAGAGTGGATGCACTGGAATGGGTCTGTGCACAGCCAGTCAGACATTGATAGCATAGCTTAACTTTATTTATTGTGCATTCAACAACATGTTTAAAATATATATGTCTTTACAACAGCTGGAATGCTAAGTTCATGTCAGCAACTCACTGAGCCATTCATCTCCCACTGCCCCCTCGAGAGAGAGAGGTCTGTGAAACTTCAGCTGCTACCCACAATCTTACAGATCCCGGTCTGCCCACAAAGGCAGCTACCATGGAAGTTGAGCCACAAGGACAGAACTGGACCCTAACAATAATAGCTTTTTAAAGTGTCAAAGAACTCTGAATTCATTTAAGGCAATTTATACTTTGTCTCGTAAGGGCGAAGTGAGCAAAAGCACAGCTAAGGCGAATACATGTTTTGATGGGGACTACACGCCTAGTACAACCAAACTTTTTTGGTCCACACCCCCCCTGGGTGCTGGAGCCAGGGGTGGGAGTAGCACTCCCTCCATCCTATGTGGGAGCTGACTGGGGCCCAGCTGTGCCTCCTGAAAGTTCTTCCTGCCCCACATTTGGGGATCACTGCACTAGCATTGGGTAATTCTACACTACCGAGGTGGAGTGACAGGCATTCCAGTTATAACACAGCTTCACAATGCGATGAATGCAATTACGGAAACACAAGTTTTAGGCTGTCTCTCAATAAAGAGTAATATCAAAACTGAGGAGCTGAGCCTTTGCTAGCAAAAATAGAGCTAGACCAGTTCACATCAGCTGTGGCTCTGGCCCTGGAAATTCAATGAATTTACTTTCTTCATGAGTCTGTTTGGACAGTGCAAATATGCTAGATGGTTTCATTTGCACAGAGGCTCTTGACTAACAAAGTTTTGCATAGTTTGGGTTGCCAGTATAGCTGGGCACTGGTAACAAAATGTTTCCATTGCATTGTATATTAAAAAACATCATTTAAATCTGCTAAGACTATTTTCACCAGTGAGACTGCAGCAACTCTTGAACTGACATTTCTAGTGGTAGGCATTAAATAAAATGTTGCAATTAAAAAAAAAATCTGTAACATTCATCTTAATTGTTCCAGGTGGACTGGGAAGATGCCTTAAAGTTGCTTAAACCAGGGGCGCTCAACCTTTCCAAACTACTGTACCCCTTTCAGGAGGCTAATTTGTCTTTGCGCACGCCCCAGTTTCACCTCACTTTAAAACTACTTGCTTACAAAATCAGACAAGAATACAAGTGTCACAGCACACTTACTGAAAAATTGCTTACTTTCTCATTTACTACACAATCATCAAATAAATTGAAATAAACATACTTACATTTCAGCTCAGTGGATAGAGCAGTATAAATACTTCATTGTCTGTGTTAAGTTTTAGTTTGTACAGACTTTGTTAGTGATTTTCATGCATCCTTTTGCAAAATTAGACAAATAGCTAGATGAGTTGATGTACCCCCTACAAGACCTCTGTACCCCTGGATGAAAGCTACTGACAAACTGGCAAGGAACAGGCCAAGTGCTATGAATAGTAACATAGTTTGCTTTTATTGTACACATTCATAGTTCATACAAGTGTGTCAGACAGCCCCATTTGCCACCACTTGTGCCTAAAGTTCAGTCTGTACCTTTACACAGCAATTCCAGCTGGATTTATCTTTTTAAATCAGATCTGTAACTTGCGGAGCAACTTAGAGAAAAAAATGATTGCTTCCTGTACTAGCAGTAGTGCTTCAAGATGCCTTGGTGGAGCTGCACTACTTGCCCAACTCTTCCCTTGTTTCAGTACCTTACTATAACTTCTTGAACCGAGAGGCAGGTGAGATTGAATCTCTTATTCTTAAATTGGGAGGGGAAGGGTGTATAGAAACAGACATGGTACACTACAATCACTTTGGACACTGCTGTATAGAAGGTGATACAGGTGAGCTCGGAACTAAGAGTCTGGATCTACACAGGCATTTGTTTTGAAGAATCAGTTCACTGTTAGCCATTCTATTTCCTCCACACCTTTGTCCTCCGTCTACACTAAATGCTCGTTTCAATTATAGAGGCACTGAACTGCTCTGGCTATGGGCAATAGCCAGCTGGTGAGCCATGGGGAATTCCCTCTCCCACATTCTCTACGTTCCAACCAGAAAGGAGGCCGTGTGCTGGAGTCAAACCCACAACTACCTTAGACATAGTATTAGGTACAACATTGATCAGTCATCCAGTGCTTCTACAGGTTTTTAAGAGTTATTCCCAACTAATCCCATTGGTTACCTACATAGTAAAGTCTATAGGACTTTTCAGTAAGGGCTGTGAGCAAGGTGGAGGAAGGGCAACCCTTGCAGAAAGATGATTCAGCTACCAGATACTTTGATTGCTCTATACAGTGCGAGAGAGAAACATGACTACCTGAACCTGGTTTTCATTGTATCAACATTTACTGATAACACATCCTGAAGCATACAGCAAAAAGGCAAAGAGAAATCTCCATTTGTTATTGTTAAGCCATTTAGGAATGTCTTGAAACACAGTGTGAACAGATAGCCATATGCAGGAGAGAGAACCCAGTCCTATAACCACTTTTCCTTAAAGGATTTTTACTCACACTAGAATGTCTGCTGCTGTGACTGCTTTGTGAGAGCAATGACTACTTGTGCAAGGAAGGATTTGCAGGCCCAAACTAGTGAAAGGTTACTGAGGGTCTCTATTATACCAGCTAAAGAAACAATTTAAACCACTTATTTCAGTGCCTACAGGGTGGCTGAGCTGTTAGAAAAATCTCACCACAATGGTAGCTGCTGAGCACTTGAAAATCTGTCCCTGGAAAATTACAGGGATTGCTGATGTTACAGGCTGCCTGCAGACTCAGGAAGACTTTACTCCACTGGGTCAAGTTAGCAAGGGTTTTTTTGGTAACCGGTGGGGTTAGAAGCTTTATTTAAATAAATAATTTCTGAAAAATCTTAGTCTGATGTGAATGCCCACTGGATGTACTAAGCAGGCTGCATCTCGGAACCAGGAGGCATAACAATGCTGTGGAATGGAGCCCCTAGCAGGTACAGTTTTAAGTGCCAGGTATCGTATGTTACAGGTCACTTAGTGCTGGGCTGTTGTGTTTAAGCAAGCAAGGCTGGCAGTATGTTTGTTCTAAAGATGATGTAAGATTCACAGGTGCCCCATGACCATTTTATGTCCTCCACCGCAAGATCTTCAGGCATCCCTCTCCAGCATAGAGCTGGTCAGACCATGCCACACCAGCCCCTGCAGGAGCCCCCACAAAAGCATAAGGGGCAGTGTGGATTTTGCGCTTAGAATGTTAAAGTTACCCTAGTTATAATACAATATCTTTGACACTAATGCAGGTGGGCATGAAGGTAAAGTAGCTTTACATTACAAGAACGCTAGAACCAGCACGCTGTGGAAGATGCCACTACTGCAAAATTTGACCTCATGGAAGGCCCAGTCCCTGATCTACCTGACCACGGAAACCTCCCTGCCAGACAGCACAGGGACATTCTTGTAGATAAGGCACTTGTCCCACTGTCTTAGTCTAGCGGAAGATACCCCAATTCCTAAGATAGGGGATAGGATTGCCACAAACCCTTTGTCTTTTTTTTTTTTTTTAAAATCTGTCTAATGCACTAGCAGAAAGCATGTTTCACTGAACTCATGACTAGCTACTGTGCCTCTAATGAAGATAAGCATGGCCTGATAGCATGCTCTGACAGCTCCCCTTCCCTCCCCCTTCGCCCCCAATAAACATCCAAACATTGAAATGGTTTGAACACCTCAGCACTAGGCATTAGCCCAAGTGTTACACAACCGTTCTCCACTCTTCTGTTTTATGAACTGAACTTGGACCAATTCTCCACTTTGTCTGACCTTTGCACTCTCTAATTGCTATGACCTCATCTTGGTTACCACAGCAGTGTTTAAAGTCCATCGGAGAAGCGAGTATACATGCCCCGTACTCAAAACAACCCAGCCCCATTTTCACCTCACTCCATTCCTGTGCATTAGTGGCAGGGGCCTGGATGTGTTTGGTCTGACTGCAGGATGAAGCTGGTTGTCAAGACAGCAGTTCTGTGCCTGGCCCTGAGTCTAGGGAGATGCACTGAAGAGGTAACTCCAGACAACTTCGTCAACCAAGCAGCCCCAGAGGAACCATCCTCAGCAGACTGGGGCCTTGGGACCATCCGAGATGGCTTTGAAACCGTTAATGGCTATTTTGACTCTTTTTTAGAGCTGCTAGGAGGAAAAAATGGGGTTTGTCAGTACAGATGTAGATACGGTAAGTGGCCTCTTTCCTTTCCATAGACACATGTGGGTTCAGGTACGTAGCCTATTAATTGAGGGTGCAACTATTTCAGGCGTAGATCTGTCAACAGCTCTTACTAGTAAGATATTTGCTATCAGTTTTGCATTTGAACTAGAAGAGGGGAAGGGCAAATGCAACAGATTGTGTCTGGAGACACAAATCTTGTACATTTTGTTTCTGTTTCTAGGATTCGTGACTGAATTTTGTACGTTGCTCTCCCAGCATTGGCCACACACTCCATTAGCTTCCTAAATGGGTACTAATGGAGTCCTTTAGTGCTGCCTCTTATCTCTGCGCTTCCCCCTCAGAATTCTTGGTGGGTTTTTTCTCTGACCTTTTTCCTTTCAAACTCCCCTTTGCTTGTTTTTAAATGTACAGTATTTCACCAGAGATCGGATGGATTCTATTCATGACCCTTATGTTTATAGAGCATTCCATAAAAGAAAGGGCCTCTCTCCATCTAGCAATGAGTTAGCAAGTCAGAAACTAATAGGGGGAAGGGGGAAATTCAAGCGTGTGTTGATAATTGAGCCTGGTATAGGGATCAAGGTGGAAAAATTTGTGCCTCCTTTACTTGGGGACTGCCAGGGGCCAATTTGCCCCCAGTGAAGGTTAAGAGCTTCTCTATAGGGCAAGGATTCCTTTGGACTGTTCTGCTACCATGGAATACTAGGAGAGAAGAGAACGTGGGCATCTTATCACACCTGATTAGCATCAAACTATTCAAAAAACACACAGCAGCTATCAGTCAGCTAAGGCCCCAAGGCAGGGGACACAACACTTCAGCAGGAGAGGCAAAGACACCCCAGAATGAGGGACCAATCCCTAACACACTCTGGGGCCAAAACACTACGCAAGAAAGAAAAGTTGTGTAACCCAGTGCAGCAGAAAGCGAGTTGTTAAAGACACAAACAGGTATCAAGTTTATATTCTTAGATCCGGCCATTCTGACATCAGTGAGGAAGAGCAAGTCAGCGCAGGACAGTTGCAACTCTGGTTTGCCCCTTATAATCCAGCAAACCTTTCAGAATCAGCCTCCTCAGCAAGGAAGCTTCCTTTCCCCTCACCCCAGTTTGGACAGACAGCCAAACCTTTGCAGGCACAAGGAGTGAGGGGTCTTCCTGTGCAAGAGCTATCAGCTTCTTAGGTGGAGTTTCTAAATGACTCACTCAAGCAGATGACCAGGCAGGCTGCAGCAATCTCTGCAGCCTTCAGAGTTTAATTATTCAGCAGTTCCAAGATTAGTAATAAAGAGGAGAGGGAGAGAGATAACTGGAAGGTAAATAAGTTGTGTTGTCACTATTACAAGAACCTTTAACACTCAGGACTGTCCCAGACAGTTGCTGTGTCTCGGGCTTTAGAATATTATATATATATATATATATATATATATATAGTTGTAAAGGATACAAGTCAGCTTTGAGATAGAAATTAGTGGAAAGCTTCTTGGATGGAGTCTAAACACGCCTGTGTAGGTGAAAGCATCCTTGAATGCAACCACCCTCTAGGAAATAAGTTGCCCTTCTTGTGCTGAAGAACATAGGAGACTTGTCACAAGCGAGCTCTTACCTCTAAAAGCTATAGGGGGAGGAGAATTTGGCAGGCAAACTCCACCAACAAGCTGAGACCAAGACTTTGTGACAGTGGCAGCCTGTGGGTCTGATGAACCATAAGGAATTTATCCCAAGGGGAGCTCCTGTAGGACAGGTTTTGGGAAGCCATAACGGCCACTATCCAGTAGATTGTAAACGTACATAGAGGTTCTGAGAAAAGGGAGCAGAGTGAGGGGATATGGAGGCACCAGTATTTCAATATAAAAAATACCCCCCTCTATTCTCCCCGCTACCTAGCATTTCATTTCCCCCAGCCTTTCAGCAGTCAGGGATGGGAACACTGGGGGAGACTCGTCATCCTCTCCCAAGCCAGGAGAGAAGGCAGCAGAAGGAGACAAGGAAGCTGCTGCTCCTCAACTGTCTCCCAGTCCTGCAGCTGTGGGAAACAGCAGGATCAGGAGAGGCTTAATTTGCTGAGGAACTAAGCTATCCATCAACATGTAAAGCACCTCTCATTGGCTACTCTGAGCCAGGAAATGGGAGATATGCATGTAGGTGTGACAAATTCTCTCAGACTGAAAATTCGGACCCACCTTTGTGTCAACACAGGTTGACTCAAAGCAAAGGAAATGAAAAATTAAGTCAGTACGTTCTCCACCCATCTTACAATGACCATAACCACCACACAACTTTAAACTTTGCCCCCGTAGCAAGTCCCGTATTCTAGAGGCATTTCAGAATAGATTTACATAACACCAGGGCTACAGAAAGATTAGACCAATGTGCTGAAATAGCATTTATAAGGGCATATTTTGAAGCCTTCTCTGGAAACGAGCGAAGGGGCAATGTAAAACTAAAGATCATAATAAAAAGGATCCTTCCCCTTAGTTACTAGCATCTCAAATTATTAAAGCTTAAAGAATTCACCATCAATGCCATCAGTTGGAACTACCTTGCATATTTCTAGGGTACTGATCATCGTGACAATACCATAAGCACTGCAATAAATTGGTCAGGGTTGCTTTCTGGTCCCATGCACTAGCACAGGTTTGTGTTTCCGTGCATTGCAGGCAAATGTTTAAATGTACTGGAATAGAAGATAGTTACATTGAGATTAGGTTTCACAAAACCTTCCAGGACTGTAGCATTTGTGTACCCAAGAGTCCCATTGACTTAAACAGGAGTTTCAAATACTAGGAATGCAAAATCAGGTCCTAAATTGTTTAACAGTTGGCCTAATTCCCCTCACACAGGAGAATCAGAGGTAAATCCTTTGACATAAATGGAGATTCCAATGTAAAACGGTAAGTGAAATGAGAATTAGGTGCCACAGAACAGAAAGAGGTTCAAATGCACGGGACGCACTGTTCTTCTTGTTAAAATAATTATCTACATTTCAGTTATGTTAACAGAGAAGGATTTTTAGTTTCAATAAAGGCTCAGGATGCACTGGAAGGTGGCGAGAAGACATTCCCTTGTTAAAGTCTTTTATGCCTCGTCTAGAAGGTAAATAGCAGGAGTGATGGAGGGGGATCCTGAGAGCCTCATGTTAAAGCTTCTGCCTCCACAGCAAAGGGAAGATTGCAGCAAGATCCTTGTCACTGATAGGGTCCCGTTTCCCCCACCCTCCCCCAGTCGGCCAGGATCACCAAAGCCAATGACTCAAAGATTTCTGAAGAGCAAAATTTTGGCTTTGGAATGGACCAAATGGTAGTTATTTAAAAACGCCTCCTCCTCACCCACCTTCCCTACCCACAGGTGCCCTACAAGGATTTTGCACTCAAGTACCCATACTCAGCAATACGCATTCACACTGGATAGTTTGCTGTACTATCAATAACTCTCTCTATTTGTAGCATTTTGCAGGGCATTGCCTCTATTTCAGAGATGTCCTAAGAGATCCATCTTTAACACTTAAGAGCCCTAGAAGTCGTGATTTCCAGCACAGTACAGAATCCAGTGCACCCAGGGCCTGAATAATGCAATGCTCAGGGGCCTATCACTGTCCCCAGTCTCTGTTGAAGGAAATAAGTGGCGGGGTGAAATTATAACTCCATTGTGGAGGGCTCTATTGCTAACGTTCACACAGAAGCAGATGGCCCCTCTCTTTCCAACTTGCATCGAGCCCAGCTGGAGCATGGTTAAGTGATTGGAGGGCTCAGGTGGTTGGAGGCAGGGATTTGGGGAGGCTGAAATGCAGAGTCCCATGTCCCAAAGAAGGGCTCAGACAAGAGGTCTGAGCCTGGGAATGTGACCTGGAGACCCAGAGCTAAGAATAGTAACTTGACTCAGCCCAGACCCAATTGATTTAGAAGCAGGTTTGGATCCATTCACAACAGACTGGTAACTGTCCCAAAGGGGGACTGGGCAGGATTGCAACACTGGAATCCAGCAATGACATAGCTCTTCTAAAAAGGTTAGCGACTGTACAGCCACCTGATCCTAACGGGGGCTTCTCCTTCTCTAGTCCTCAGGGAGACCCATCCAGCATGTCACTTGATATGAAAGGAGCAGTCTATGCTCCTCTTCTTAAAACAAGAGATTAGGTGGGTGATGGTCCTGTGTGTGGACATGCCCTGGCTGTTTAGTGGTGCTAGGATGCCTGGATGGCTCTCATTGTACAATTTGTTTTTGGCAAACCAAAAGCACAGAACACATGCTTACCTCTAAGTCTGACATCCCTGCAACCTGAGATGCGCTCACTAGCTCTGTGGCATTCCTGTGGTCCAGGCTGACATACCTAACATTTCACATTTCCCTTCCTTTCAAGGGAAGGCTCCAATGCCCAGACCGAACTACAAGCCTCAAGAGCCCAATGGCTGCAGCTCCTACTTCCTGGGTCTCAAGGTACCAGAAAGTGTATGTACTGCTAACACCTATCTTCCAGATGAAATAATTCACTAACCAGAGTAATCAGCTAAAAGAAAAATCAATCATTAAAACTTGGTCTAGCTAGGAAATGTGCGATTGATATGAGAACTCCTTCTTTTTTCCCCTGGCTGAAGTCCGCACTTTGGAAAGGCCAGGATACTGCTCAAAGATTGCTGTGAGAGTCACTCATTTCATTACACTACAATACTAAGTTGTCAGCGAAGGAAAATGTAACTTTAAAGCTATCCACTTAATTTACTGTCTGATTTGCTAACCAGCAGAGCAATCAGCTCCCAAACATTGGTAGCTGCTGCTAGCAGTGGATGAATAATCCTGTCAATGGGAATTACATGTGTGGATGCAGGATATGAAACTCCAATTGTCTTAGTATTTATTGGAGGATAAAGTCTACTTAGTAGATAAATGCGGAGAAGCAAAATGATTGCATCAGGGAAGCAGTCCAGAAGGTACATGGCAATCAGTGTGTTGGCTACGGAGCGCTGGTGCAATAGAATCCACTTAATGGAAAAACCAGATAAGTATCATGCACTTTTAACTGGGTCCATCACCAAGGAACATTCAGTGCAAGGCAGTTCAGTTATTGGAAGCTTAGAGATAAATGGCAATGCCTGGTGTTCCCTGCAAAGCCTATGTACCAGTGTGAATTGGTGTTTGTGATCATAAATCTCCCACTATGCAGCCCTTTGGTCCCTTTCTATTGCTTCCCTCCTCAACATTGAGTACCAAATAAATTGAGCTGGCTTCCAGGCTTTGTATATTGGTTATTTTTAAAGCAATTAATTAAATCAAAGTTAAAGTTAATCTGTACCATGAGAATGTTCTTGGAAGATCCTCCAAGAGCTGGCATGACTAATTAGCATATTTCTGTACCCCCCAGACTATTTTATTAGGTCCTTAAAGCGGCACAAACCCTTCTGGAGACATCTAGTGTCTCCTGCATTCATGAGTGTTAGGAGCAACGAGGGGGAAACTAGATCCCTACAGTGGGGGTGTGGAAGAGAAACAGTTTCTAATAAGTTATGTACAAAATAGGGGCTTCATTCCCACCATGATATGAGCAGGCCCACCTGTAACTCTGATAGCTGTTACTAGAGACAACCCACTAATGGGAGAGTATAACCAAAAATCCAAAGTATTTGTTCTTGACCATACAGCTCTGGAGGGCATTAACACTGGAATTGTGTAGCAGAAGCTTGGGGCCAAGGAGCAGCATTTGGAGGTTTGGGGAAAGAGGGGTAACATCACTGGGGGGGGAATAGACCCTTCACTGAGTACAATGCCTGAGCAGTGCTGTCCTCCCATTCCCCTCCTCTGCCTCCAGTTGGATTTAGGCATCCCTGCCATGACAAAGTGCTGTAACCAGCTGGACGTTTGTTACGACACCTGCGGAGCCAACAAATACCGCTGTGATGCTAAGTTCCGCTGGTGCCTCCACTCCATCTGCTCAGACCTCAAACGGAGCCTTGGTTTTGTCTCCAAGGTTGAAGGTGAGTTTTGCACCCAAGCCACTCTTGGCAGAGGCAGGCCCATTTGCCAGAGGAGTAGTGGCAGGAGTCTCTTTCCGACAAGACAGCAGCAGATTGTTGCTGGGACTCTGAGAGGAGTGGGCAGGGGCTAGTGCTCATGGGATTGGGGTAATCCTGTGGCAGATCAATGAACAAAAGAAAAATTGCAAGTCTCGTTGGATAGGTGGGCAGGAAGGGGCACTCCAGGGGTTCAGATGTAAAGAGATTAACAGAGAGAAACACACTCGGGTCATAGATTTAAACTGCTCAGTGGCCAAGTTGCAGTGTACCATGCTAGACCCCTTGCAGACTGTGATGCAAGCAGTGATCTCTGCCCCTGGGAATATGTGCACGCAATTAACAATCCCACAACCTCTAGCTCCATGAGTGGCTCAGGAAGTTGCTGTGAACAGCCCTACTCAGTCAGAGGTCACTGGACAGGAGGTTCTGAGTGAACGAGAGAGTTAATGGGTGTGCGGGAGAATCCCATCACAAACCGTTACTGACTGCGCAGATCAACATTTACTAGCACCCGTTTTCAGAGCTCTGCCGATCTTTTGTTCACTTTCGCTAGTGACTCAGCTCAGGCCTACGTTAACCACAGTCTGGCAGCGTGGATATGTTGGTGTACTAGACTGGCTAAGCATTCCTACTGGGGATGCTGCTTTGGCAGCATAGTTTATTCCAGCCCCTCCCCATGGGAAACAAGCGACACTGGTAAAAGGACAGTTGTGGCAGTGTAACTGTCTACAGTAGGGCCTTTTAGCAGCCCAGCTGTAGCAGAGATCACACTTCTTCACACCCCTGACTGACAGCTATGCAGGGAGAAATCCATAGCCTAGGCCTGTCCTCTGAAAAGCCTGTTTTAACCCTTTTGTCCTGAGTGTTGGGTTCTGCCAGCAGGGCCCCACGTGGGGGGAGGGGGAGGGTACACTTTACCAGGGCCTGGAGAGCCTGGGGGGCCCAGCCCAGGCTGCAATGCCCATGGGTGTGTGTGTGTGGGGTGGAGGTCCGTGTTACACGTTTGTATTGGGCCTGGAAAAATTATGCTTGGGCCGTCTGCCAGTGAGACACCCACTGCTGTTAAATGGACACTACTCATCAAGGATTTAAAAAGGGACATGCCAAAGGTAATGGGTCCAACTCTAGACATCAAGAACCCAGGGGATTTGTTGTGATTACATCTTTCCCACACCAATGCTGGAGCACAGTGGTGGCAAACAGTCTGCTCCCCTCTTCTGTCATTTGCTGCTGCTTCCATGTGGTTTATGGCATTGAGAGAGATTATTCTGCCCTCCCTATTACGGGTTCTCTTGGGCACCCTCGTCTCCTCACATCTGTTCATTTTCCCTGAACAGCTTCATGTGTGGGGAGGGGTCTGTGTGTTGCCATCTGAAGTACCTGCCCCAAAATGCCCAGTGCTGCCTTCTGACTCTGCTGGAAACAAACTGCTGGTTGGTGATTTCTTGGATCTCTTCATCTCTTTCCAACCAATGCTCATATAAAAAAAAATACATTTCCTGTTTTCAGTGATTCCCCCTGACAATTTGTCAGCTAATGCCCCTCCCAGACCAGGGCTACAACAGTGCTAAAATCCCACGTTCTCAGCAGGGAAACCTGCCTGCAACAAATCTCTGAGAAAGCCAACACTCAGGATTTCAATGCTCCTGTGGCCCTTATTTTTAAAGTCTGATCGATTTACCAGGTATAGGTTTTTTTTAAGAGAGCGGTGAAATACATACAAGGGCAGAATAGGTCAAAAGTTAGGCCTGCCAACCAGATGACATTCCTTTAAAGTAGTATTTATACAACACTGAATCCTTAGAGTCCAACATAGGACGTGCTCCTTTGAAGTGTTCCCCTTGCAACTCCCAGCATTATTTGTTCCAGCATTTCTCACCCACTGTGCAGCTTCCCTGGCTGGGTCCCCATGCACAGCCAGCCAGCAATGAGATGGTAAGAGGTCACTAATTTGTTTTCCAAACCTAACATCTAATTAAGATGAATGAGGAAGTTCACACTGGAGTGCTGCTATGGCAGACTTGAAAACCAGTGCCGCTCCCCACTGGCTCCTGTCTCAGGATGATTAAATATTTGTACCAAAGACGGGCATAGCAACACGTTAGAGAGAGAACGCAGAGATGGTCCTAGGCCTGAAGATCTTATTGCTGATGGGCATTAAAAAAACAAAAAGGCCACTCAAGCTCTTTATGCTCCCCCTCATTTTCAAGTGTCAACACAAAACCTATCTACAACTCAACTTTTCTTGGTGTCTCTCTAGCCCGGGGTCCCCAAACTTTCAGCTGCGAGGGCCACACTACTCAGTCTTGCTCTTATGGTGGGCCCACGTCATGTGGGATAGGGGCACGGGCGAGGCGAGGA
This sequence comes from Emydura macquarii macquarii, assembly GCF_026122565.2. Lineage (NCBI taxonomy): Eukaryota > Metazoa > Chordata > Testudines > Chelidae > Emydura > Emydura macquarii. The sequence continues at coordinate 15,284,381 of NW_027131527.1, read as the reverse complement.
GCGGCTGCCGCAGGGTGCTGCTTGGGGCCAGGAGTGGCACATTGGGCCCACGTGGGAGAGGGGCAGGGCCGGGAAGGTTGAGCGGGCCGGTCAAAGTGTGCCAGTGGGCCCTAGTTTGGGAACCCCTGCTCTAGCCCTTTGTCAGAGGGTGCCATTTCTGAACGCCCACTGCTAGCTGAGCATGGCCAGACAGGCCAAGATTACAGGCTCGCCTCACGGCCATCAGCTGTTACTCCGCTGACAGCTTTTTTTAAACATAACAAGTGCCTCTGCTGCACGTTCGTTTATTGATATTCTGAGTAACCCTGCCCAGCCTGAAAGCAGACCCTCACTGTCTTCCCCTTCTGCGCTGCGCCAGGTTCTTCAGGCGCTCAGATCTCTTTTCCTGGGTGCAAGCCCTCAAGGTTCCTTCATCAATGATATCCTCCCCTGTCGGGGGAACCACTACAGGACCTTGCTGCTCTCTTCAGGCCCTCGCCCTAGGCTCTTCTCACAGCCCCTTTCAGGAGCTACCTTTCTGCAGCTCTCCTCTGACCCTTTAACTGGAGTGTTGCCCTACCCCTCATTAGAGGCAACCTGGGTTAACCTGCCTAGTCATCAAGGGCGCGTGACCACTTCAGTTAAAGAGCCAGCCACTCTGACACTTCCTCACAACCTGTTCACGTCACCACTCCCTGTACGCCGGATTCAAAGACGAATGATGTTAACACACAGACTCCTATTGACTTCAGTGGATTTTGGATCAGACTCTTTGGCCTAGTCTGCACTGGGAATTTTCCTTGATTACAGCCATTGGTGGCCACTGCAGCCCCCTAGCGTAAGCTGGGTGAACCCCAATAAGCCACAATACACACCCCACAGTTTACCCTGGTTTCAAGCAGGAGTTGGCGCCACTAGCGCTTCACTTGCCTGCACTAGGGGCTGCACACAAACAGCGAAACCCGTTGCTGGCCACCCACAGCCATAACTGAAGCAAATTCCCACAGCCGTAGCTTTCGTGCCTCTCCGCTGTTAGAGACTGCAGGACGACTGGGAACAAAGTGGCTCCTAGATCCAGGAGAAAGGGAGAAATAGAACTATACACAAAAGCAAAAGACATTGCAGTAACCCACCACCCGTTTGGAGGCCAGTCCTGGGACTATTTTAACCAGCAACTACTGCTTACATGCCTATTCTTTTCCTTCTTGACAGCTTGTGAATCTGTAGCAGATACAGTGTTTAACACTGTCTGGACTCTGGGCTGCCGACCCTTCATGAACAGCCAAAGAAGTGCCTGCATTTGCAATGAGGAAGAAAGAGAGGAACTCTGAAGAGCAAGCCCTCAAGATTCCTTCATCAATGATATCCTCTGGCCATAGGTGACCTTGACCTCGACCTCACGTGTCCCCTCTCACATGCTGCTCTTTAGCAAGCCATTTTCTATCAGCCCCTCTGAACTGGAGAAGTTTTGATAGTGTGGGGCAGGAAGAGCAGATCTTTGCACTGTATATAATGCATCAGTGACGGCTTTGGAGGGGTGCAGTCAGAGGCAGTGACAGCTACTGCCCTCCTCAGATCCAATCTAACAGCCCCTTCTCTTTCCAGGTGTATCAGTGGGGGTTATTTTAATGCCAGTTCTCTATTTACACTGACTAAGATGCACAAACAGAATGCAATGCAGACTGTCCTAAGTAGTTTCTATAGCAGACACATGTATAACTTCCCCTCCCTGATACACGCTGCAAAACAAGGTTTCCACTAGCTATCAAAATTCCAGTCACTGGTTACATCTTTTAAATAAATTATTCAACACATAAGAGAGGCTGAGCCACAATATCGGAGAGGAGAGGAAGGGATTCATCCCACTCTGGGGTTTTGGTTCAGACCCATCTACTTACACACATACAAACTGCCCCACTTACCTGAAGTATTGAGAGGCTCCCCAACTGTTCAGATAACCAAGGATTTTGGTTAGCTGGGAAAATGGCTATGTCCCCTGCAATGACTCAAACTGGCTAAGAGGGATTTTGAGTTGTTCTGGTACATGTGCACACACAGGTAGAATGGGACAAAGACCATTCATGCTCAAGTAGACAATGCAAAACCATATACTCTTACACACAGAGGACTCTGCCTATAGTTTCACAGAAGAGGAATAAGCTTCCCCCCACAATTCCATCCAGCTATACCTGTTTATTATCCTTCATAATTTAATATCATTTTTCCCTTTGTTTAGTTTTCTTTACACACAACACTGGTCTCCAGTAAGCACCTTCAGCAATGTCCTTTGAAGGGAGAGCAGGGGGGAGGGTTTGCAGGAGGCAAAGAACTGGATTTGATTGTACTTCAGGCATATTTGTAGAATGGTACTGTACAGGCTATGTTTGGTAAGACAGGGCTTGCTTTCACTCCTCTCCTTTGGGTATGGACATCGCTAACTTAAAGAGATGAACAATTTCAGCTGATCCTATTTTTGCAAACATGTTTAAGATCTAAATCTCTTAAAAGATTTTCATATAGACTTAAAAGCTCACTCCCTCACCCTGTCATGGAATTATTTATTTTTTTGTTGCTGCTGCAAGAGTTTCTACCAAGGTGTGTGTAACATACAAGATAAGTGTGGCTCTATCACATGCATACACATATACAGTACTCTCCCCGTCTTCCATTCACTTTTGCACACTGCGCAAAGTGGAAGTTACAATACTAAAAACCCTTTTTGACAGATTCTGTTTTAATTATATCCTTTCTGGCATATATGTTTAAACAGATACATTGAGTTATTTAAACTACTGTCCCTATTTTTGCCAACCTTATTGACCATACATTGGAAAATGTTATACATCTGACCCATATCGTTAAAAACATGAAAATAATCCAATAAAAAGTGATAACACTGAGATGTGTGGGGATTCCCCACTCCCCTTTGGAAGGGCCATTCTAACTTGCACTGAAGAGATAAGATGATATCATGTCCCTCTCAGGAGTGATAAAGCCAGTGAGTATTTCAGTGTCAAAGTTCACCATCAGAATGTTTCCTGGAGAAATAATCTGATCACCCTAGTTTTATTCGGGGGAAGGAGGAACATATTGGGTTGTGTGAGAGGAAACATTTCTAGTTTCAGACACTAAGAGCTTTATATTTTTAAGGTGAACTGCCACCCATTGTTAATTCTAAATGTGGGTTTATACCTTCAATTAAATATCACTTGCAAAAATATCTTGTCTATATTCAGTAACTACCTTTAAACTGCAGATCTTTTAAGTAGTTTAAGTTAGTGACATCACATTAAAGCTGACCTAAGCATGCAGTGACATGCTAGATCATGACAAAATGGATAAACAGAGGGGTTTGAACTGAACCTTTCAATCCAAGCTCTGGCACTTTGAGGCTACCATAAATAAAAATATTTCCTTTACATCTATATAGCACCTTTCATCCCCAAAGCACTTTACAAACTGCAGCTATGTGGAAGACCATTTTTCATTGTAAAAGTTGGCTTTTGCTGATTTGAAAAACCTCTTAAAATTATTTTATAGACGAAGCTTTTGAAATATCTTATAAAAAGAACCCAACAAGAATGCCTAGGACACACATGCTACGTGAAATAGAACTCTGAGTTGTCTTACAGCCTAGCCAGAGAGCACTTCACCTGTCACTGAAATACAGCCATTCTGGCTGTTTAGCAGCTCACACAGCTGTCTGAGGGGACCTGAGATTAATCAGTGTTCACTACAGTTCAGCACACTAAGACTTGTATCAGCTTTGGTCTCACCCTCAACTGATGCCTGAAGGAGAGACCCTATGCTCCCCTCAGCTTTTTATATGGGTTGAAGTACTTCCAGTTCTTGTTTACAAATGATTCAGCTGGTCAGTGTCTTCTTTCCAGTTAAAATGCTTCTGTACAAAGCACCCCCAGGGTAGTGAGACACAGCAGTCACTCTGCCTCAGTTTCCCACTGTGCTCTTCAGCCCACTCCACCCATAACAATGACTTGGCCCCCTCCAGCCAAACAGCATTAGAGGGTTCAACCCCTCCCAGGGTAAGAGTCCTTTAGACAGTCTAGCAAAAGCACAAAACAAAGGAATTGTCACCCAGCATCCAGCTCCCTTGCAACTGGGGTCTGCCTCTGTCCCAACATCCACCAACAGGCACTTGGGCTTTGAGCCACTCACCAGTTAGGTCCAGGTCCAGGTCCAGCTTCCTGCAAAGGGCTCTAGCTAGCCACACTCCTCAGGTAGCTTCTAACCCCCACCGAGGTACAATGTTTGCTCTTCTCCCTAATCAGCCCTTCACAGCTGGGCTTTCCTTTGCTTAAGTCTCACAGCCTGCACAGGTGTAGCAGGGCAGCACGAATTGAACAGGCTGGCTGGCTCCAGGCTTCCTGGCCCTTAAAGGAGCCAGCCAGTCTGTTACAGCCTCTTATGGGATCCCCTGTATGTTCACTGAAATCCTAATAGTGGGGCTCTGAGGTACAATGATTTAATGAATTAGCCTTTTCTCCCTGGAAATCTGGGTTCAGATTCTGACTTACTATCTGACATAAATGAGTTGTTTCAGCTCCAGTCCCGGACATCAAAAACCAGCCTCCCACTTCTGAGTCAGCATCACAGAAGTTTAGAATTGGATTTAGCAGTGGGCTACACAGGTCATGACTCTGGGGGGTGGCTGAGCAGTGTGTGTAAGTTTGCACAATGCCTGCTTGCACTGGATTTCGCTTCCAGCTATTATGAGACACTCGTGTTTTTCAAAACTTATTCCCCTGTAATTTGAGAGCCCTCTGAAAGGAGTGGAAGCAGAGGAGCACACTACAAATTACATTTTAGGAGATTCATGAAGGAGGAGGGTAGTTTATGGAATGATTGGAAAAACAAGTAAAGCCAACAAAGCACAGACCCAAATTCAGGCTCAGAATAAACTGCAAATGTTGGAGATAAGACATTATGAGGAAAACATCCTGCAGAGACTCAGTCTCATGCACCTGAAGCTGACAGGAGCTGGGATCACTGAAATGGTGGTCTCAGCTCCCCTTGGAACATGAGGAGAGGGAAAAATAGCCTTGTGTCTATCTATAGAGACCACCTACTATGGGGACTGGGTGGCTCAGGTAATGGGATTAAACCCTTACATGCCCAGATCACCAGTGTGAATCTGGCCTTTCATGGCAGAGGCCAAAAGTTATTACAATTTGATGGTGGCTAAGTGATGTCATAACAAATGACAACACTTAATACAGTAGAACCTCAGACACAAAACACCAGAGGTACGAACTGACTGGTCAACCACACAGCATGTGGAACTGGAAGCAAGCAGTCAGACAGCAAGGGGGGAGGCAAATACAGTACTGTGCTATACTGTGCCCGTATTGCATGTTAAAGGTCCGCAAATCCGGGTTTCTTGTCCCCAACTCCACTTGCCATGGGAGAGGCAGCCACTTACAGGTAGAAGGTGAAGACCCTGCGGTTCACAGGCACTGCTGTGAGCCCCTGCTGCCAGCGCAAGGCAGCCTGACTGGAGGAGCATGCAGAGCAGAAGCATCCCACCTCCCCCGCAGGAGGGAGACAAGAGCCCAGGAAAGACAGAGCTGCTGCTGTTGCAGCCAAATCCTGGCCTGGAGCTGGAGCCAGAGGCTGTGCTCTGGAGAAGTCTGAAAGGGCCACAGCCCATGCACCGATGTGGCCCAAGCTCTCTGCCCGTGGCTGCACTCTTGGGTTGTGGCTGCACCTCGAGGAGTGCAAGGGGCAGGGGAGAGGGAAGCTGGCGGCGGGCTGGTGCCAACCCCTTGCCACGTGCTGCCTCTGGAGCATGACAAGCGTGCAATTCACAGAACAGGGCGAGCCCTGGAGAGAGGCAGCTGAGGGCTGGGGCTTGTAGTGCCAATGGTGCAGGGCAAGCCCTCCAGTTCAGCCCAAAGGCAAAAAATCTGGAATATGGCAGGGAGCTGCTTGCAACCAGGTCGTGCTGCCAGGTGCCACCTTTGCAGAGGTCTCTCCCAGCCTCAGCTGGAAGATGCTGATTGCAGGGTACTGTGCCATGTTCTGTTCAGAGTTACAAACATTTCAGAGTTATGAACCTCCATTCCCGAGGTGTTCGTATCTCTGAGGTTCTACTGTATCTTTAATTCCAATTTAAGCAGAGAAGACAAGGATTGACTAGGCGTAGAAACCGGACAACACAGGATCCTACAGGTGGTCACTCCAGGTCAGAGAGAAGACAGTTATAGGGTGATATAGTGAAGCTTCTGCTACTCCTACCCGTTCTGTTGATAAACAGGGGTTTGTCAACGGAGCATATTTGCCAGCACTTAATTCACATATACAAAAATGGAATGAACTATGAGAATTGCTGACCAATCACAAGCAGCATTATTGAAGCTCAATAGTAGATCGTATGCAGTGTTGGGATGAGACCAGTGTACAGGGAGAGATTAAGTCAGGTCTTCCATAGGCCACAGCCAAGTCTGCACATTCCTAGCAGGCTCTTCCTCAACTAGGAAAAGATTTAGGGCCCAGAATTTCAAACTGATTTTCACTTTCCTCCCATTTACTTTGCAATTAATTTAAATAAAAGGCTGCAGAACAGAAAGGAGGTTTCAGTCACAGTTTCTCAGTAAGAACCAGCTACACCATCCAAGAGTGAAACAACCACCCCCTCCAACCTTTTAGGATAAGAGCCGCAACAAAACGAAAAACCTCTCCACAACATGAAGGCTGAAAACTCATCTTATATCACAGCTCAGGTTCTATCAACATAAGGAAATGTAAACACTGGGTGTTTGAAAAACATTTAAATGTTAATATAAAATTACCAAAATAATCCTAATACAGAAGTGAATCAGCAGGAAGAGGAGAAGAAATATGGTAATACAGTATGTTACATTTTCATTTATTATTTCACAGTGGTTAGATAAGACATCAAAACAATAGTGTGCCTTCACTTATTCATATTCGTTTATTCTACCGGCAATTTTTCCATTATTTTCTTTTTCCAACACAGACACTCTCTCTCTATGAATAAAGACATGCCAAAAGCCATTTTTCAAAAAATCACAGCTACCAAATAAATCAATAATGCTAAACTCTAATTTGTATTCTGCTTCTGGTTGCTGAAGGAAATAAAGATCTGAACTGAATACTGCTATGATTTGTAATCCCCTTTTATATTGTTGCCTATTTGCAAGTGATAACAGATTTTGGACTTTGGACAGTTTCCAGTTGGAAGAAAAATTGATGGTACAGACTCAGGGGATTTTCTAGTGCAATTTATTTATTTACAAATGTACACGTCTTGTTTAACCTTGAACAGTGGTGGACAGAACTGCACATAAGGAATTTAATTTGCAGGAAACCCCATGAAACACAAAACTGAGTCAAGCCCAGTAACCAAGAAACAGCTCCCTTCTCTCTCACTCTTGGTCTCTGTCCCTACTTTTTGCACCCATGCTGATCCTCACTGATGCCTGTGCATTGTGCTTCTTACCTAGGAAATCCCTTCAACCAAAGATACTAGGCTTTGGCTGCATGGACTAATTCAGGCTGGCTTGGGCATTATATCTCCCTCTGTGCTGAAGCTTTGCATTCCAAATCAATCTCGGACAGGTATAAGTATCCTATATCCACTGGAGCTGACTCTCCTGCTAGTCTTCATCCACCAAGATGGTGCTTAACCCTCACAATCTCCTTAAGAACTTTGAGAGTGTTTGCAGTAACCAGCCCTGGTGGGGCTTTGGAACCTGATCCTCTATGTTTAACACTATCTATGGAGTGTTTCCATCAATTGTTCCTAATACGCATTTAATTAACACCTCCATCCTGTTCTAAGTTAATGCAGTACAACATTCAAATCACAGATCACAGCATCACACTTTGTATTAGTCTTGAGATTTTTAATTTTTTTTTTTACAATTAAGGTGTCACACCGCTTACAAAAATGCACTATATATCAACAAATTAGTGAGGGAAGGGACAGAATTAGGGGGGAGAGAGAGAGAGAAATGATATACTAAATAGAGAGAAAAATATTGTTAAAAATGTATGTAATTGTCAGAGGAAAATATAGAACTAATTTTATAAAATAATTATTTTAAAATAACATGCACATTTACCTGTAACAATTCTGAGCTTTAGCTGCATTTACAGTTCTTTTACAGCTTCAAGGAGTCTGCATATTTATGGTGTGTGTATATATATATTTTCATAACCACCCTTCTAAACCTTGATGTTATCCTCTCCACCTACTCACTACACACACAGCCTTACCACAGAGTTGTTCAGCATGTGTCTTGGGCTGCTGGCACGGTTTGTATTGGCCTTGGAAAACATTAACAACATTGGTTTCAAAATGTGTTTAAACGTTTGTTTAAATGACTGTTGAACAATCATGTGAAATTTGCAAATATAGATCAGAAAAATGAAGACAGATGAGATTTTGGGCCTATAACAAAATGCCTCCCTTTAATTGACAGAAATGCAGGCACAGCTGTATTAGGCAGCTGATCAGATTACATTTGGATGGGCTGCCTCTTGTGTCTCATATAGCTCCACAAAAGTAAATACCTGTCAAGCTGCTAATAAAACAAGAGGATAGACGTTAACCATATACCCTTTTCACATCATCAATGACCCATGCGACAAGACTTCAGTAGGGAGAGCAGATTCTTGGGTGGTACATTGTGGTGGTGAGGTAGTGCTACTCATCCATGTCGATTCTGATGGGGCCACCTGTCAGGATATGATTTGCCATGTGACTATCTTCCTCCTCCATCCCAGCTGACCTGCGCATTCGTCTCCGACATCCCTGGGCGCAGCGAGACCTCTCATCCAGCACACCACACACCAGGACACGGCAGTGCAAAAACACTTCCTGAAGGATTGTGAAATGGCAGGCAGACATCCATGTGAAGAACCATGGGGTAGGCTCTCAGATAACTGCAGTGCTGCCTACTCTCACCATAGGGGGATGGATTTTTTTAAATGATTCCCATGATATCCCATTTCTAACCCAGACTTGCAAAATACTGTCCTTATCCAAGATGGACAATCAAAGGGACTGAAGCCACAGAGGCTGCCCTCACTGCCATGTCCCTTTAACCTTTGCAGGAGAAAATGAGACTGCTCCCAACAAAAATGGCTGCCCTTCTTGTTGTTTCCAGTGAGTCGGTAGCCTAACTGAGCTCAGAGAAGATGGTGGCCCCTTAGTCACCATGTGAGGGGCAGGCAAGGGCAAGAGAATGTGAAGGTGCCGGGAATGAGACTGAAGGAGCAATACACATAAGGTAGTTGGTCAGGAAACAGAACAGGAAATTTTGAGGAGTAAGGGGAATGTTAGGAGCATAAGGCAGAGGGAGCAGGTTCAGTGGAACGTGGCATGAGCTGGGAGGGGAAAATCTGAGGAGTAGGAGACTGAGGGGATAGGGAGGGAAATATGGGAAGCATGTCAGTGTACAGAGAGAGAGGGTCAAGAGACCGTGAGGGACCATAGAAGAAGGATGTGAGTGGGGCAGCTGTCGGTTCTAGGCAGTGAGGGAGATAAAAGTGATAGAGGAGATTCTACTATCCTCTGCTATCCCCTGGGGCATGGGGAGCTGCCATTCTCAGTAGTGAGCAAGACGTTCTGCATTTTTGAGCGTGCAATTAAGGTTGAATTTTGAACCTGACACTGCCCAAGAACACCTTAATGAAATTCAAACAGTGTCGATGCAAGAATAAGACAGAATAGAATCTCCAGTTATACTACACTAGGTAGGACAACAATTATAGGTGGTATCAATCTTCATGCTTCTTACCTAAGCTAATCGCTTTCTGATGTTAAGAAGAAATTGTGCCATGGTATTGCACAACTGTCAAGGTTTCCCCCTAACCCTCCCTTTCCTCTAAAAGCACTGATCTATACTCTTGAAAGAAACAGCATACTAGATTAGACAGACCATCAAACTGTTCTGGGATGGCAATTTCTATCCCTAACTCTCTGCTACTACTGTAACACTACACAAAGGATCAGACCCATGGACAGTCTCCCAAGCCAGTTATGGGCTGGTTTAATGTCTGCCTGAGAAGTTGTTTTGTTTTGAGCTCACCTTGTTGTCTTTACCCACAAACTTGAACACAGGGACCTGGAAGTGCTTGGCAAGATGATCCTTTGATGTGTATTGTTTCACCGAGTCATCAGAAACACAGCTGAAGAAAGCAGAGGGAGAAGTTTTAATAGCTTTCACAGAAGTGGGAAAAAAAGTATTTAGCCATCTAATTACCATCCACATTACTTTGTCTTTGGCCACAAGAGAACATTCAAGAACGAAGAGGAAAAACAACAGTGGTGACTGATACATCTCCAGCACAGCTCTACAGCAAAGACAACTGGTAGAAAGCACACAACTAATAATGCTGCACCCACCCACAACCAGAAGATTTGTTGGAGAATTGCAATCAAGTTTATCCTTAGTTCACCTTTCTGGGCAACAGAGTCTGAAATGATCAATATAGATGTACAGATTCAGATTTTTGTTCAATAATTAAAAAAAAAATTATTAAAAGGGACACTGGGAAGATAAAAATAAATTATAAAAAGAGTCCTATCTGTGTTACTAAAATATCTTAGATTATTCAAACAAAGCATTTTTCAAATCAAATGTACTTTTCACTATTTATGCTTTTGTTTACTTTTTGCATTTCTTCAGCTTGGCCTGTGAAACTACACTGATCAAGTTCTCCATGTCTAGTCCATTTCACATTCAGAGTCTCATGCACTAGGACAATATGATTGTATTAGGGTTCACAGGAAGACAGAGTGGAAACCTGATAACAGTCTTCAAATGTGTTAAGGGCTGTTACAAAGAAAATAGTGCTCAATTGTTCTCCACGTCCACTGAAGGCAGGACAAGAAATAATGGGCTGAATCTGCAGCAAGGGAGATTTAGGCTAGATATTAGGAAAACTTTTCTAACTATAAGGATAGTTCAGTACTGGAATAGGCTTCCCAGAGAGTTTGTGGAATCCCATCCCTGTCATGGGAGGTTTTTAATAAAAGGTTAGACAAAAATCTGTCAGGGATAGTATGTTTTACTTGGTACTGCCTCAGTGCTGGGGCTGGACTAGACCTCTCAAGGTCCCTTCCAGCCCTGTATTCCTATGATTCTATCAACACCACAGGAGAATGGTTAATTGTTTTACAAAACTTACATTTTGGGCCTGACTATACAATAGTTTACAGCTTGATCTAGAACTAACAAAAAGAAAAATGCAACAAGTTTTTATTTAATAAAAGTTCTTATTGATTATTACAATGCCCTGCCAATTTAAAATGGCAGAAATTCTATTCTGTTGTTGTATTACATTACAACACAGCACGTCCTCTTCAACGAACCAATCTTAGGAATGTGGATTTTGCATGTTATAAAAGAGGGGGAAAGTATGGAGGGTAGAAAGACAAAACTTGAAATACTATAGCCTTAACTTTTAACAGACAGCCTGAATAGAAATATCTGATGAATTGTTGAAAATGATTACACAATATAGTGTATTCAATCAAAAAAAAGAAAAAAAAAATATGTTTAATATTCCATAGTAAACAGAGTTAATTTACAAACTTTTGGGAAATTCAGCCGGTTAGGTTCCTCAACTGCAGAATGTTGTTGACTCTAGAGTTCTGCATAAACTAGATACAATATAGTGCACTGCACTATAAAACTGTTGGAATGACCAGTTTGTCTGACTGAAGAGGGAGTGAAGAAAAAGAGGTAAATAAAAACTAATACAAATCAGTGTTATTTAGTTCATCATTTATTTTATTTTAGTTTATTTTAGTTTATTTCTCAACAAGTGGTCTAAGTGTCTGGTTTACACTATGACATTAGAACCACCAGAACTGTCCAAGAGGCTACTACTAGAATAAGTATCCAGGGGAAATTTATGAATTAATAATATACATCTGCAAAAAGCAATATTCAGATGTCCCCATGGACAAACATCAGATGCTTCTGGATTATCATAAGGTTGCCACTAAAGGCATGGCTCCTAATTGACTATAAAAGGAGCCAATTCAAAGGATTTTTCTTTAAATGATTATAAGGGAAGAGCCACTTTTAAATTTAAAGTTATTAACTGATTATAATGGAATCATCATAAAATATTTGAGGTGGGTTAAATCAAGCCCCTCTTAAAAGTCCTGGACTATAATTTGCTTATAACGGATCCACCTTCAACCACATGGCCTTGAATATACACACGGGAGAGCTATGTGTTTTCTCTACAACCAGCTTTTTAGAGGAGCACACAATAGGGATACTAAAAACATACTTTAAATATAGGTTTAGGGCTGACCTGATGGTCTAGTGACAGCCTGTTGTACTGCATCATACATGGGGTTTGAGTTAATCCCCTAGGATCCAGTCTGGGTGCATTCAGCTTCTGAAGGGAGGCAGCTTCTTTCATTATCTTCCAGCGGGCGCAAGAAGTGAGGGTGATGGGCTCCAAAGTAAGATATTTTCAGCAATTGTCAGATGGGGGATTTTGGGTGATGCAAAATAAGTATGGAAAGGATACTCCCAAAAAGTATATCATGTCCTTACACAATATTTTACTTAACAATTTCTATGACAGTACCCTTGCAGACCTGATGGTGGTTAGTTAGCTGAACTAATTAAAAGGCTTGTCTTTGATCCTTGGGCTTGTGGGTATGGGTAGATTAAGGGATGTTGGGTTGAGTGCTATTTTGAGCAAGAACGAGCATTTTTAGTATAGGCTAATCACTGGTCTATTCTATTAATTTTACTTTTTAATTGCTGTAAGAGCAGCTAAAACAGCATGTAGTGTATCTATGCAGAATCATTTGATAGGTAATAGTAATTTTGACAAGACTATACAGAGTGAAGTCAGCATGGTGTCTGTAAAGTTTTGATGCCCTGTAGAGCATAAAAATAGCAGAGGGGTTGCTGGTACCTTCTTCCCCTGAGGAGAAAATGCTAATGACTGTTTATATGAGGAACCCTCTTGAGACACCATAGTCAAGCGTAAATCTGCTGCTGTAATGGATTTGAGACCTCACCATTCAATTCTCCTTCCTACCCATTTAGTTCATGTTCCTTCTTTTTCTAATACTGATCATTTTAAAGAATATGAGTGCCCAAAGTCATTGCTAGGATATCTGATAAACCAGGTACTCTACATAAAGCACAGAGTTCAAGAGCCAACATGTAGTTTACTTCTATTTAGTGAGAGAGAGAGAAACACTACACACTGCTGCAGTAATAGCTCATTAAAGTTAGTCTGAAGTAAACCAAAAAACAAACAAAACAAAAAACGCCCAACCCAAATCCTCCCTGCTACTTTTAAATCAGCAACCTAGGAAGCTTTTGCTTCATTAACTGTCATGAAGGATAACAACCTGGCTGCTGAAGAAATATTGCACAAACCACTGTTGTCTTTGCCTGTTGGTGGGCAGACACTAAATTAGACTTAACTAATTAGCAGTGTCCCTGAACTAGTGGCTGAATATGTGCACCCTGGATATTACTTTGACTGGACTTTGTCCCCTGCCTCATAGCACACAACCTTCACAATACTGTGAAATCTGCATTATGGCATCATGATGTTGTAATGCCATGCTGACTGGTAACACCACAATGCAAACATCCTGAGGCAGCATCACAACATAACAACATCATGTTAACACACAAATGATTCTAAACATGTCAGGATATACGACAATCCTCTCAAAATTGGGACCATTTTATGAAGTATCAGCAAACCTACTTGGAACCTATTATGCCAAAATCATGATTAGAAGTCACTTTATAGACTTCGGAGATCTGCTCTAAACTTGTTATCAACATATCCCTGAGGACTTGACCCACTGGCAATTGCCAGAAAATTGCCCCCCAAATTAAGTGACACATTGGCTATCACAGAGCATTAGATGGCAGGTGTATGGTCTGAAATGAGCTCAGCAAAGCTCCTACAAACTCCAGGCATGGGGGAACTTTTAGTTCATGTGGTAAAAATGGCTGCTAATATAAACATAGAGAGATTTGGTTCCACAGTCTTAGCTGCATACAGAACAAATCCAGCCACCATAAAGGGATCCAACTAATTGGTTAATTATGCACTCTCTGGTGTTTGTTCACCAGCTGACACACAGAGAGTCACATGGCTTTTCTACAGGGGCCAAATTACAGAAACAGATAAATAACAATATGTAACCATCGCATATGCCACTTTCCTTTTGGTCTCTCCAAACTCTTTACTATGTGGGTGGTTTTGCATTTGTAGCAATGGCTGTTGACAATTACTCTGAACATGTCCTGACCAGTAGTCTAGATCAGTGTTTCTCAACTTTTTTGATACCAGGGACTGGCTTGCTGCCTTCCTAAACTATGTCAGGGAGATCTCAGGGATTGGTGCCAGTCCACAAACTGGTGGTTGAGAAACACTGGTCTAGATTTTCCCTGTCTGTGGAGGAGTGATGGTGTTTTCGGTTTCCTCTATATGCCCCGACCCAGATGGCAAATGGCACTGGGAATAAATATCAGACAAACAAGGGAAGTAGAACTGTCAAGACACTTACCCATCTTGAATTAAGTAGTACTTCAGGATCTCATCAATTTTTGCAGTGGGAGTGGCGAAGCAGCTCTCTACCAGTGTCTCTAGCCCACTTACGTGCACAACAGGCTCGATCCCAAAATACAGCGAGTCGCGAAGCTTGAGGGTGGGGAGAGAATCCCTGTAGGGCTCATCAAACTCTTTGTCTTTGAAGATCTCGAGGGTGAAGGGGAAGACACCCTGGTTGCGGCTCATGATTTCCAGGGGAGAGTTCTTCAGGTTGGTGATGTAGCCCTCAGAGATGGTGTACTGACGGGGGAACTCACAGGTAACAGGGATCAGCAACTTGCTGGTGCGGACGATGATGTCCCCATTACTGCCAGGGGTCTGCTTTGGCAAGCCGGTCACCAGATTTGTAGCAATGATTTTATCATTTACTACCTGCAGCACAGCCAGGGGAGGTGGGAAGGGGAGGAAGATCATCAACACACTAAGCAACTGGAAACATCAGGCATCAAACAGAACCTTTATTTTTTAAAATCTCTGATTTTTGACATAGGAGCCAAGATTAGGTTTCCCTTGCTATTCCTGCTGTAAGGGTGGACAAAGTGCAACCAATAAAATGATGCAGTGCAGCCACAGTCACCCTCATCTTTACTATGTCAAACAGAGATTACCTGGGTGCAATGAGACACTTTGCTCCAAACATTTTGCCTGGACATGTGGTCTCCAGGGGCTGAAGCTCTGTATTACATATGGAGGCCATGCATTACTCACACTGCAATAGGTATAGCCCTCAGGCTCCTGAGAAGTTGCCTGTAACCGGGACACCCCTCCTGCACATTATGCAAATGAGTCAACTACTGGGTGACAGAGCATAAAAACTGGTCTTTCGCTCCAGGACAAGGTCAAGTCGACTCTGAGGCCCTAACTGAACTGAATTTAGTGCTCTTGGTTCAATCCTCAATGATTAGAAATGTATGTTACTAGGACCGAGTCAATAAGGGAGATGGCCTGTACCGTTCGAGGACCTGGGCCGAGGTCATTTCCATGGCAGCAGGAGATGATGTGCTACCACACAGTAATCTGTGGCTAAAATCCCTAGAAAATGTCTGGTCATTTCACTATTACAAGCAAAAAAACCAACCCACCCAAATAGAAACAGGTAGTGTGAAAGATGGGCCCCAAGGCTCTTTCATCTACCCATCGTTCTGAGCTGAAATTTCTCCTCTATGTTCTGTACTGTGATAGTTTAAGTACAGTCTAATGTGTAGCTTGATTCCTGTCCCAGTTCCTCTCCTCCTCAGCTGAAAGTGCCAAGGACAGAGGGTAGTCAGACTCCAGAGAGAGGGAGTACCCTTCAGTCCATTCCTCTTGGGAAAAAAGATTGTGGGGCCATGTGGGGCCTTCTATGATATATATGATGGGTGAAAAGTTGAGAGGAAGTGTGTGTAGGAACACACAAGGTATCCATAGAGGATATGCATATAGCCAGTATTTTTCTCATTTATCTCCCATAAAGAATTTACCATGCATTTGAGTTATTTGTCTTATAAAATGGCCACTATAAACTTAGAAATCAGACCAGCTGAGAAAAGCTCTATCTGTGCAATAAAAAAATTGAATGAAATGCGGTGGAAGTGAATACCCACACAGCTCAGTAAGTTAAGAGTTTGATTTCATGCCTCACATGATGCATCCATAGTGGGAAGGGTATTAATGTTTATTGAGGGCCTGATTCTGCAGCCCTTCCCCATATAAGTTGTCTTAGTGGCTTCAGTACAGCTACTCATGTAAATGAGGACTGCAGGATTGGGCTCACAATCTGCTCTGATGAAAACCACATCTAATTTTACCCCTAACTCAGCCTACGTCTATCCCCTATCTTTAGACATGTCATAAGAACAATGATGATGACAAAGCTGATGGTGGTGGTGGTGATGGTGATACATACATCTACAATGGTGCCACAGGACTTCAAAGAGAAGTTGATGTTGACATGAGTGCCATTGGAGACTCCTTTGCAGGAAGCATTGATGAGAGAAAGATCCAACCCTCCAACCAGATCCTTGGGGATGCTCACCTCAATGGAGGTGGACTTGCACAGCACTGGAACTGTAAGAAAACGCCCCAGCACAATGATCAGCACAGCAAATCTACCAAGTGAGATGGGGGAAGGACTCTGCACCCCATTACTGGGAACACAGGGGAGCGCACATGTCCTATCTGTAATAAGTCTACCCTTCACTCCCATTCCCAGTGTTTCCTGACATGGACTTTTACTGGCCTACAGATGCTTTGTTTTGATCTATCTGTCCAGAGAGGTGGTTGAAAATTTCAGTTCTTTAGATGCCCCAGAGAGCTTTATGTCCTCTTCATAGGGGCAAATCTGTAGCCAGGTGTCTGAGTGGTGCATATACTACATTGCTGGGATGCAGTCATGGTCTTCGCACTCTTGTTCAATTATGATTATTCAATACACATGATTTTTACCCTACTCTTCTCCAGACTAAGACCAAGCATTTTAGCCAAACAAAGCATTATATCACGTTGTTTTACTCATCCCTGTTTCATTTCAGGGAGTTTTAATTTACTGTGGAACATGGTGGTCTTTTCCTCTTCCCCCATTTCATTTTATGTCCTGTCCACATCTGAAATGGCACATTGGAACCAAGTAACTGAAACATTCTGGGCCAGCAGCAGAAGACAGAATTGAAGAGGCTAAAGTTTTTATGGGGGGAGCTTAATTATTGTTTTTCAAATGAACATTTCTTCAGTCAAGGCCTGCATTATATCATTAACTGTGTAATGTCCAGGGAATAGCCCTTCCAAGGTATTGGCAAGGAATTTGCAACAACCCAAGCAGAGGCATCCTTGAAAAATGTATCTCAAGATGCATACAAGTCCTAGAACATGCTGTAACAAGACTTCGGGAGGGCTTAATTAGTTTTGTATAGATGTCCAACCAGAATGGAGGTGTTCAGAAAGACCATTAGAATCAACATTTAATGTAATAAATTTGGTAATGATTAACAAACTCATTCTGCCTCATGCCAATCCACTTGAGCATCAGGGATTCGAAAATTCGTGAACATTTTTGAGTTTTTATTCTATTAAAGAAAAACTAGGGAAAGAAGAACAGAGATGAAACAGAGTGAAAACAGGATAGAGAAAGACTGTTAAAAGGTGTGTGTATGGGGCAAAATATTTTTATTAATAAAATAATTGCTATATACACCCTAAACAAAAGGAACCCACTAGATTTTGGGGGAAGCATTCTGCTTCTTATGCATAGCCTAGATTTCACCCTGTAGCTAGAAAAGATACAAAAATTACTTGGTTTTAAATTACTGGAGAAAACATTTTGCAAATACGCTAATTTGGCAAACTCAGGCAACTCAAAAAAAATAGTTCAACACTTCCCACTCCACAAGGTTTGCTTCTTTAATTCCAAGTACTGTAGATTATTTCCAGGTTCCTTGGATCTTGGATACAAGCAGCATCACTGATGTGTAATTTTTTCCCTGAGTGAACATTTCTACTGTATAAGCTGCAATATTTTCCACACTCGTCAAACCATCATAAAGAATAGTTTTATTAAAAAGCCATCATGATGGTGTGCTGTGCCAAACAAGCAGCAGCATTCCCAGAGCCGTGTGCTCTCTAACTGACATCACTAAGGAGGAAGCAGCATTCAAGAAAAAGGAAATGTTTTATCTCCTGCTCTGTTAGAAAGACAAGAGAGTGAGAAATAATCAGTGTGTGTCAAACAGCAAAGGACAAAACCAGAAAAGAAGACAAATGTTATTTTCAAGATTCTAAATGCGTACTGCGAAATCATTTCCAATGTCTGCCAGAAAGATAACCCTGTGCAGAACTGATCAGCTCAGCCTTGATTTAGGACTTTTATCATCACTTTAAATTAACCCTTTGACAAACAAGGAAGCCTAAAACTTTTAAACTGAGATAGGCCACAGGAAGAGAGTTTGGAATCAGGATGCATTTCTTCAAAGTTGAGGGGTGTTTGGATCCAGGGTTTTGGTTTAGGCCTCTATTTTTTAACGGTGTTACCTTGAAATATTGAGGGAAGAGGGGAAAATATCCTTGCCACTTGAGTTCTGGGTTAGGGCTGTGCAGGCTTCTGTGTATTCTTCTAGACTATGTGGGAATCCATGAATCCAGAGGACCCTTAAAACTAGAACAGGTTTCATGACTAACAATACTATCAATAAATCAGCTTTGGATCCACATTAACTCACCATCCACTTGTAAAAGACAAAAAAAACCAAACAAACAAAAAAAAAAAGCAATGCCAATAGTTCTCTACTGATGAGCACTCCCAAAATAATGTAAGAATGTAACCTTGCCTACACTAGAGAAATTTTGCAAAAATATAGTCCCAATATTGACAGTACTGGTTCAGTTTCCCCCATGTTCTGAAATCCTGAGTCCTAACTTAGATGGGCTGCCAGTGTTTTAAGCACTTGTGTCAACTAATTCAGCCCACAGCAGGTCTAATCCAAATGGTGGAGCTGAAATGACAGCAACAGCGGTAAATTTCTGCAAAATTTCTGTGTAGGCAAAGCTACATAGACATGTTTTCCTAGGGCTGCTCATGAGCTGTGAATTGCTCGCACCGATAAGCGTGATGAATTATTCAAAGCTTCCAAAACTTCCTTTCTGGCCTCCACAAATGCAGTCTTGCTCCATTCAAAAAGCTGCTGCAAAGTTCAATTTCAGTTTGAGCATCTCCTCACTCTTTGCATCCCTCTACTGACTCCCTCCATCTCCATCACTTTAAACACAGACAATTCATCTTCACTTTCAAGGTCCTTCATGGCCTATCATCTCTCATATGCTATCAAGATGTCACCCCTTCCCAGTGATGCTAACCTTCATTGCCCAGTTATTAAACTTCAAAACAGGCATCTGTCTGCTTTCTCCCAAGCTACTCCTCACACTTGGGAGGGGCTCCCCATAAACAGCCAAAAAGCTATATCATTGCCCTCCTTCGGTCTCTCCTTTGCTGCGATGGCTACAAAAAAATTGATACTGGATAGGAAGCTGGTGTCCTGAGACCACTGCTTGTCATGCTGATCAATAGTGTCTGACTGTTTCCTTGTGCTCCCTGTGTCTTTCTCCCAGTTGTACGTAGGACATCAACTCTTTGGGGGCAAGGGCCATATATTTTTTGTACAGCACCTAGCACAATGGGGTTCATGACTGAGCCTCCTAGGCGCTACCACAATACAAATAAATGATAAATTGTAACAACAGCTGATTCAAAATGTCCCTGATTGTACACAAACCTTGTGTATGCAAGGGAGGAAAAAAGCATTTCAGTTTCAAACTGTGGCAGGAATACAGTAAACGGGAGAGGAAAATTACTTACATTTCTTTGGCTCAACTCTTGTTTATAAAATTGCAGCTGATGCAATAGATGATTCATATACAATATGAATCATGTTGAAAGGGATTGGTATTTGCTATAAATGTATAGGCAATGTGTAGAACTAGTGACACGATGCAGACAGACTGCTTCAGGTTTCTGTGCAAGTCTTCCACAGTTAATTACATCACCATAAACCTGAAGATAATAACAGCTTGTATTTCTGCAGTTATGAAAAGTTTCTGTAAAATCTGTTTTACTCCCTAAACTACTGTATGTGACCAAACATTTGATTGAATTTAATACAGTAAGATTGCTTGTTCTTTAAGATGCTATATTCCTTCACAAAACACCCTTGACTTCTGACAGTAAATGGCATTGTTAGCAATCTCAGAAGAGGCACCAGTTACCCCTTTAAAGCCCAACCTACCTTCCTGAGAGTTGAGTACACAACACATGTTCTCCAGATGGTGCGGGTGAGTGAGCCATCTCTTATGCAGCAAAGGCATTATGAGCAAGGTGACCCTTCTACATCATCCAAGAGCCTAGGAGTGTCCTCTTCAAGATGTACTTTAGCTCCAATGGATTAAAGATATAAGGGTGCTTCTCTACTTTACCTACATTGCCCTGGGCTAGCCACACCGGACTGGTCTCTCTAACAAGTGATCTTTATCCCCCTACCTTGGCAACTGTGGTTGTCCTCTGACAGAACAAGTCCCCGTGGGCATTCACACTGGTATGTATCCTCCACTGCAATACAGATGTGGCTGCAGCCTCCATTGTTATTGTGGCAACCTTCAATTTCTAAAAGAAAATGTGATTATTATTGTTTGAAATTATTAATATGGAAAACCACCAAACACCAATTTAAACCATAAATTCCTTTATTAAATCAAAAGGCACGTTATGAAGTTGGTCTAAACATGTCTAAAAAGCCTAAATAAGAAGCAATTTACTACATCCCAACAGTAACAAAATATTTATAAACACTTGATCGAGATACTTACAAACAGGCTAAACCCGGGAGTGCTTAGACCCATATTGATTGGCTCCAACATGGTCAGGCAGGTATTAGTAATGAACCCTTTAAGGATTTACTTTTTTTATACCTTTTAACAAACAAGTGATGTTATTGCCAATTACTGACTTCAGCTAAAAACCAATTTGAGACAATTCATCCTTATTTCCAGCCTTAATCCAGGTAAAATTTACAACCGCCTTTCTTCCCAAGGCCTTTACGCCCCTCCTTGCTGTGCAACTGTTTTGCCGTTGCACCTGGGTTCACATAGACTAACACTGGTGTGTGGATTACAGAAGGGCCGTGTTACTTCATTTTAAGACAGATTCCCTTTGTTTAATTTAAAACCATCTGCAGTCACCCCTATTGGTCAGAGAGGCCTCCTTTTTAGAAACTTTCCCTTATCTTATTATTCTTTGAACCAGACATCCTCCCTACTTTATTCCTTCTAGCCTTACCACTCGTTTTCAAGTTCTTCCTTTTACTTGCTAATCAAGGGTTTTCTTTACAACACATGTATTTTCTTAACCAACCTTAAGCTAACTTTAATTCTTTAATTTTATACTTATCCTACAGAAATAAACAGTAAATGTCAGTTATGTAGCTTATAGTGTAGATCTCTGATTAGATTAGAGTTTTGGGGTAATAACTGGGCCAGATTTTACTTCATAAACTTCTGTGGAAACCAAATCAAAAAAGCATTTGCAATATTAACAGTCACTCACGTTTATCAGATTTCATGTGTTTGCTATTACTCAGAGTTTAACAGGGCATTTTAGTAAAAGGTTGTGAAAATTTTCCTTTGTTTGCTGACTAAAAATGCAGTTCACTTACTTTTTATGTCTAAAACTTGCACTGTACTGGATATATTTTTAGCCTTTTAGAAAAGAAGGGTCCTATTGAACCTATACTAAGTAGCGCATTCTACCAGCATTTGGCTGATGGGTCCATAGAACTGAAGCATTCATATAAAAATTGTTTTTAAACATGCATGTTCTAAACTAAGCATTCCTGATGAGGCCTTTCCCTCAACTTATGTCTGTACAACCCCACTGATTTTAATGCAGTTTAATGGGTGAACTGAGGGTAGAAGTTAGCCAGTACCCTCAGAGAGATTTGAGCTATTCCCTATACATCTCAAGAGGGTGGTAATTCTGAAGCACAGTGACAATATATTTGGTATCTATTTCACTGCTGATTGTTTCAGCACACATATAGCTGCCCTCTAGGGCTGAGAGTGAAGTTTAGGATTGTAGAAGGAGATTCTGCAAAGTAAAAAACCCACCCAATTCTTAACATAACTAACTGATATTTGTCCACCTACCAGTTCCATCCTTAGTTCAGGTTTTGCCAGATTAAGGCAATACAAAATCCTACTCATCCTCTATACATGAGTCACTGTTGCCCTGTCCCATATCGGATCATTTTGTCTCCATTCCTTCATCATGGTGGGAAGGGCCACACACAGAGGAGCTGATAGCTGTGCTGGTGAGGTCCCATCACTACATTATTTGCACTTATGTCATATTTCAAGGTTATCTTCACAACCATGAGGGCTACATACATTTATTTTTAAAACCAGTTCTTAGATTCTACCCTTTGAAAGGGACTGCTCCATCGCCAGGCACATGCTCATAGTGCCAATGTCAATCTCATCCTGCAGTTAATCTTCCCAAAAGGCAGCCATTGATTCACATTCCAAGGTGCTGTTTCAAGTACAGATTTCTTAGTTGAGTGTGAGGGAAACATCCTTCCTTTTTTCTCTTTATCAAGATAAAAGTCACTTATGCCTGCTAACAATCAATAAAAAGCTTGTTCACAAATACAAGTGTATGCTTTTGTTGGGAACAATACTCCATCACTTTCTTCTAAGCGTTTCAGGAGTAAAATTACTGGCAAGTAAAACAGTAACACAAGCGAATTTCACACTGGTTGCAAAATGCCACGACGGACTGAGTACTGTATGGTAATATTTATGTGGAAAACACCATAATGATTGATGTAACTTTATGGAAGTATGATTGTAGAAGGTGCTATTCAAAGCTGTAATTCAATGCAGGTGCCTTCATTCCTTTGCCTTTTAACTCACCTTCACAGGTTTTACCATCCTTTCCCAGTGTGCGCCCAATTCCACATTCGCAGCGATAAGAGTTCTTCAGATTCACACAAAACTCACTGCAACCTCCATTATTCTGTTCACATTCATTCTCATCTGCAGGAAGCAAATGCAGTAATACACAATTCTGCAACACAGTCTATAAAATGAAGCTGACGTACAGGACTGCTAGTAAGAAACTAGATTTATTTTCTGGCCCAACTCACACGAGCTAAATCAGCTTAACAAGAATCAATAACCCTATCACATAACCAGGGTCATATCCACTGACTGCAGTGAACAGCTCTGCTATTCTGAGTCTG
The DNA here is from genome assembly GCF_026122565.2 of Emydura macquarii macquarii. NCBI lineage: Eukaryota > Metazoa > Chordata > Testudines > Chelidae > Emydura > Emydura macquarii. The sequence continues at coordinate 15,261,042 of NW_027131527.1, read as the reverse complement.
CCTTAGGAACAAGGCTGAATATAAAGGAAAACAGGTCACAAACAGTGACATGCACACAGAAACTGTTTCACGGGAAGGATGACAGTATGGAACTTCTCTAGGAAATCGCATACTTGGACACGTTTGCAAGTCTGGGTAGCAGCTGCCAAGGAAGTTTGTGCTTGCATCAGGCTTTATGTACTCCATGGCTATTGTAATGGTTACCATTAAAAATCCAACATTCACCTATAGTGACCACACAGTGGTAGCAAAGATAACAGATACCATTATGTGTTAATCGTATGTAAACATTAGAGCTGGATTAACATTTTCCAACAGAACATTTTTCCTGAGAAAATGCCAATTTTGACAAAATTTTGTTTAAAGAAAAAAAAAAAAAAACATGTTTTGATAGGAATGGAATGCTTCGATTTTTCATTTTGAAACACCTTTGTGTTAGGTATTTATATAATATTATACCAATTGGTAATGATCAGTTAGAATCACTTACCAATTAGAATACCAATTTCAAAAACAATTACCAATTAAAATACCAATCATCAATGATTTTATCTTATGTCATACTATATTAGAATTTTAAATAATTATATAAAATAAAATACAAAATATAATAAAATGTATACTAAAAAGGTTTAAATCCAAACATTATGATTGGCCTAAAATATTTTTAAAAATTTTCATGTATAGGGAAATTTTTTAATTTTGACTTTTCATTTTGATTCAGAATGACTGTTTTTTCCCCAAAATAATTTCTTGCAGAACAGAAATTTCAAGTTTCAACCAGCTATAGCAAATGTTGGATTTTTAAATATAGTAAATGTGCAATAGAGACATCACAATAAACAGCCATTCAGACACACACAGCATCAAGAGGTAGTATGAAGAGTTGAATTCAGGAATTTTGACTCCAGTGACTCACACCTCTCTCTACTGTGCTACAAGGTGCAACAACATTAACAAGAAGTACTACCTAACACAATGAGTTCAGTCATAGTTCTCTAGAGAGCAGGGGCTCACAAAAACACAAGCCAGGATAAGGAGACTAAGTACCTGAACTAGCATTCTGTATTATTTGGAATGGACTTTGGCCATACCCCCTAAGATCTCCCTGAAATTGACCTGAAATGAGATGTCAAGAACCTTCCTTACTCAAATTAACTTACAAATAAATAGAGCCTGTACTATGTCTGTACTGGCTGCACTGAACATGGGATTACATTTCCCCATAGTGTAGGTGTTATTTGAGAGGAGATGGAAAAGACAGAAGTTGCCTTTGAATCCCTTGGCTGAGCCCTAAGAATTTTTTTCCATTTTACAAACTACCCCTGAAGCCTGTAGTTTCTCTTCCCTTTTGAGCTGAAAGTTTCTCTGTTCCTAGGGAATCCTTGTTCTTCAAACTTGATTTACTCTTTGTCTCCATGCAATGAATACATTAAAGGGGGAAAAAGTGATTGCTGGCAGCAGGCCACAAAAATGACAATTTTTCTAAGTCAAAGTAATATGACAAGGTTATCAATCAGCCAAGCTTGGATTTCCTCTACACAGCTTGTTAGTTATTATTTACTGGCTGACAGAAGCTAAAATAAAGGAAAATGTAATTTTAAAAGACAGTAGAGAGATGAATTCTTTTAGCTAACACTAGTCCTCCCACACGATCAGATTGTAGCTGGTGTCATGTTCTACTTCCACAAGCGACACAAGCTTGATGTTCTTAGTTTAAGGGATAAGTCGCAACGAATCTCTTACCCTTTAAGGGAAATGTTGAGTGAAGTTAGGCGACACAGAGATACTGCTTTTCATAGAGATAAGACATGGTGGTTAAAAAAAACCAAACCAAAACAAAAAACACTTTGGGTTGAAACTTAGCATTCATGAATACGAAGGATGATTGGGCTGGCTAGATAGACCTAAAGCAGGAAAAAGCTTTGCTTGGTACTTTCACATGGCTTTACCAAAGGCTGCACACCTTCAATGTTATCCATCTAGAGACCCTGTCAATCTAGCCCTGTAGTTCCACAAAATTATGCCAATAGAGTTTAATACTGTCTTGCTGGTACTCTAGTCCTGCTTATCAAATCAGAGACTATCAACATGGTGGTTTTTATGAAGACAAGTATCCTTTAGGGGACGAGATTGACAGACCACTGAATTTATTTCAATTGTGACAATCTGGGACTGAATCAAGGTTTCCAAGAGGTGAAAAGGGAGAGTGTAATTAGTATTATTAACCCACTAGGATAAGTTGGCCTATGTCAGGAAGCCTAAATCCTAACTCCAACCCATAATTTAGTTTGCAGATGAATGTATTAAATTTAAGAAAACTGAAAAGAATTGCAGGATCAGCAGTTAAGAACTGGGATTCAACATATATATTACATGTATAGTGTATTGCATAAAAAGTCTGTCTAGTTCCGTGATAGACAGAATTCCCAGATGCTGCTGTTTAGTACCAGAGCTGCATTCCCAGCCTACAACTGGCTGGAGAAGAGGGAATATCCAGAGTGAGAAAACAGACATGGGTAATTTTAATATTAAAGGCCAGACTGATCGTGTTACAAAAAAAATTGAACTTTCTAATGAATTTCCTTCAGTCTGAGTAATAGTAAGATGAATAATCCATATGGATTTAAAGACTGTTGTAGGAAAGCTACAAATATTACAGCTGAGAGGTGGTTGTGACATCTAGTTATTATGCAGAGGATGAGTAGTATGGAAATCCTACCCAGCCCTGCCCAGGGATCTACATAAAGTCTGCCAAGGACAGCAACAAAAGCTGCAACATTTTTAAGCAAGGATGAAAAATCAGTGAGTCAGGATTTCCATTTTCTCCATTGTCCTGGGAAACTCATCAGCGAATGGGCCCAATCCTGCAAATCCTCATAGTGAGCTCTCACTCAAGTCAATGCGAGTTCTGCACATAAATAGCATACATGATTAGTCCAATTAATGTTTTTAATTACATGGAAAAAAATAATGGGGGAAGCAGAGGCAGCAGGGTCAATCCTGCAGCAGGGACAGGACTATTAAAATTCCTTAGCAAAAACTGTGTGTGGAATCAAATTGTGCATATATTCGCTGTATTTTTCAATAGGAATAAATCTATGAAAATGGGTCTCTGTGCTTAAATAGCTGCTCCCAGATGCTTATTTTACACTTGAGGAGCCATTTGCAGTTCAAGCCGAAGACCTCAGTGGCTCATGAGATTAGTAAAGGGATACACGGATTTCACTTTGAGGTCATTAGTGAACTCCAGCTCAGGTCAGTAGAGATGAAGTCATTACCATCTTCTATCTGTTCATGACTTAAGTGAAATGACCTAATGGCCTCAGTCCAAGAGTGAGCAGATATTTACAGCGCAAAACCCACTTTGACAATTAACAGAGTCAGCAGAGAAACCAACTGTTCTCTCTTCTGTAGAGCTGGTCTCTCACAGCTTCAGACTGAAAGCACGTTAGCCAGGCAATGTGAGGAAACTTGCACTGCTGTTCTGTGGACATATAAAGGGAAACTGTCTGCAGGGCTGTCAGTCCAGCACTTTTCTCCAGTGCTAAATTTAGTAAAGGAAAAAATAACACCTCTGCCTAACAGCGTGAAGGTCAGAAGAAAGCACAAGCTATTTGATCAATCTTTTACCACCAGGTATTTATCACGGATTTAAGTTTTAATTCATAAAAACCACAGTCTATGGACACAAAAAATATTAAAAAGATAAAAATCCATACATATTTTGTGGACTAATGACAATAATGGAAAGACTCATTCATCATTCAATTTTCACATCCATCATTATTCTTCTCCACCATAATCAGACCCTAATGAAAAAGTGTGGGAGCAGAGACAGATCTCACCACTAGTCCTGAAGGCCAACAGACTCAGGTTCTGAGCCAGAAAAGGAATTAAGTCCCAAAGTTGAGGGCCCTCCACTGAAAAAAGCACCAGTCTCATGCCATTTAAGTCTGGGAACTCTTACCTATTGGTCACAAATTATCTAGTGTAGTCTCTCTGCCTCCAACATGGATTTTTAGATGTCTGTCTCTGCAAATATAACAGGTGATTTGAAGATACCGAGTCCCAAGCCTCGGACAAGGCTCTGCAAGGACAGTAAGATTGTCAGCATCACGCATCTCAGCACGTAGCACTGAGAAGTGAATGCGACTGTTTGGAGGACGAAGGAATTTCACAGAGTAGTGAAGGAAAAACTTCTCATGACAATCATCCCATTGCTGATTATGAATGAGGCTCCGCAGTGACCTTCCAAAGCAAATCACCACTGACAGCAAAGCTGCTGCCCTCTGATTGGCTCTTCATTAAACCACTGCCGGTCCACACAGAAAGCAAATTCAGCCTTGGTAACTACATGGCCTCAGGGACACCAAGATAATGATCATTCAGATGCTGATTCAAGGATGGAAAACTAAATAAAACCCAAAAGGTAAGATCACTGACCTGCAAAAAATCTGGACTTGTTACAAGCAACAAAGGGTAAAATTTATTCCAAATGTATCTGCCTCACCACTTTTAAAAAAAAAAAAAAAAAAAAAAAAAAAAAAAAAAAAAAAAAAAAAAAAAAGCAGTTAACTGGGAGGTGAATAACTAAAGGAACAGAAAGGAAACATCAATAACTTGTTTCATCCCTTTCCTCCAGCTGGTTTCTGCTTGCACTTCCTATGCCCCTCTGTTTCGGCCCTTACCAAGACAGGTCTGCCCATCGGGTCCCAGCGTCGTCCCCAGAGAACACATGCAGTCGCCAGTATCCAAGCAGGAGCCGTGGCAATCCACCACATCACAGATATCATAGAAATCTATAGAATGACAAGAGGACTGTTCAGATAGAATACTGAGTATCTAGTCACCTACTTTTACCATTAATGACATGAGTTTCATGCCCTCAGTTAAGTTGATAAGTTACAAGGCCAGCCTACATTAGAAAAGCAGCACTGGTCTAATTAAATCGACTCTGAATCGATCTGTTTAAACCGGTACAAATTTCAAAGGTAGACATATACATTGGTTTACAGACAATCTAAATTTAAATAAGGATTAAACCATTTTATGCATCTACATTAGATGTCTGCAGTTTAACTAGACAGATTTAAAGCTGATTTAGTGAAACAGCTGCAACTTTCTAATATAAGCAAGCCTACAATCTAAGCTGCATCAGTCTAACAAGTCATTGTGCAAGAAGAAAAGAAATCAGTCATCTTCTCTCACAGGTACTGAGGCATCTTCTAGGCCAGGGGTCTTTAAAGATGACTTGTAAATGGGGAAAAAAAACAGGGTTGTGCTCTTTTTCTATGTTATGTTTTTTTTTAAAAAAAGGGCAGGAAAATTTTTATATGTATTTACATTAAAAATTCAGGTCCCATATTTCCCGGTTATTCCTGAAAGACTTTGTGAATGGCACTGTGGGGGGTGACCATAGTGCCCCCCTGACCACGGTGCCCTGGTCTCTCAAACCTCAGCCCAGTTCCACTAAAGTCATAGGTAGGACCCTATCAAATTCATGGCTGTGAAAAACATGTCATGGAGTGTGAAATCTGGTCTCCCCCATGAAATCTAGACTGTTGTTTACTTTTACCCAATACTACACAGATTTCATGGGGGAGACCAGAATTTTTCAAACGGGGGATCCTGACCCTAAAGGGAGCAGAAGGCTATTCTAAGGGGGTTGTGGTATTGCCCCCCTTACTTCTGCACCGCCTTCAGAGCTGGGTGACAAGAGCGTTGATGCTGGCGGGCGCCCAGCTCTGAAGGCAGTGCCCCGCCAGCAGCAGAAAAGAAGTAAGGGAGGCAACATCATACCATGCCACCCTCACTTCTGTACTGCTACTGATGGCTTCGCTGCCTTCAGAGTTGGGCTCCAGCCAGCAGCTGCAGAGCTTTCTGCAGCGGGGGAAGGTTCCCAGAGGTGGGTCTGACCTGGCCCCAGGATTGGCCCATGCAGGGGAAGAGGAAGTCCTGTCTCTCTCATCCCAGCTGACACTAACAGCCGGAGCCCAGCACATAGTAGGAGCCCCCTGCCAGGAGCCCCCAGCCCTGCCACTCCCCAGCTCCTGGCCCAGTGCTCGAGGGGCCTTGGGCTGGCTGTGTGTGTGGGGGGGTGATCACAGTGCCCTCTGCAGTCGCACACATCACCCACACATAAAGCCAGCCCTGCCCCCCCAAAAAATGTGACACCCCCTCATACCATGCCACCTGTACTTCTATACTACTGCCTTCAGAGCTGGGCAGTCGGAGAGTGGCAGCTGCTGGCTGGGTGCCCAGCTCTGAAGGCAGCGCCCCGCCAGCAGCAGCACAGAAGGGAGACAATACCACGACCCCCCAACAAGAGCCTTGTGATCCCTCCACGACCCCCTTTTGAGTCAGGACCCTCGTGGTTACAACACGGTGACATTTCAGATGTAAATATCTGAAACCATCAAATTTATGGTTTTTTAAATCCTACGACCATGAAACAAACCAAAATGAACCATGAATTGGATAGAGCCCTAGTCATAGGAGCTGGCCTGGTCCTGTTTCTGTAGCCTGGGCTTTCATTACTTTCTTTAGAATATCTAATTCCTAGGCACAAGGGAACTCCCCCACTCCACTTTTCAATTGTTTTGCAGCATCATCATAGAGGCATCCCCACTTCACATATCAAGAGTGTGACAGGCCCAGCCCTCTGGCCCCAGAACCCTCCTTTACTTGAGAGCTGGCAGGAACTCCTACTCCTGTTTTCTGCTGCCAGCTCTCCTCCTGCTGGAGGATGGAAATGCCATTCACAGATTCTGAGGCCAGACGGGACCACTGTGATCATCTACTTTACAGACCAGAAGGGACCACTGATCTAGTCTACCATGTTCTCTATGACAGGGGCCATAGGACTTCAAGCCCTGAGCTCAGACTCTGGGCAGGGGGGAAAGACTCAGGGAGCAGCCTGTCTTGGATGGCTACTATAGGCTGGCACTGCATTGCGGATCTGTGACTAAGGGGCTAATGCTAGAGGGGCCTGGGGACTGTCTGTTTGCGGATAAAGGAGTGATTTCTGGCTGCATTCCTGCCTCCCCAAAGTCAGTAGGAGGATTCCCCACCCCAAGGCAAAGGGTGGGAGTTGTAAACTAACTACCAGAGAGGGGGGAACCCCCACCATAGTTGTCACTCAGAGAATTGCAGAAAAGAATAAAGAAATTGCGAAAGAAAAGAAAGGACTTTCATAGTTACTTACGCCCACAGTATACATGGAAGCAGACACTAGGCTTGGTTAAGCGGTAGACATAATACCCGCCTGGACACGCTTTAACATCTATTGTGGTGTTCCAAAGGCAGCAGTTCCCACTGAAGCTGGCACAGGCTTGCCTTTGGACAATGCCATCTGATTCCCGAGGGTGGCTGCCATTTAACCAGATGGGGGCGTGGGTTCCACAGTGGTTCTCTGGGATGCAGAAGGTAGGCATGGCATCGCCAGCCATGCCAGTGAAGCGGTACCACTCCCCATCAATGTGGCTATCACATGTAGGCTGGTCACGGGAACCATTTATCTGGTGATCAGTGTTCCTCCAAGGCTCATTCAGGCTGATATAGGCAGAACAAGGGTCCAGCGCTAAGGCATATGGTAAGAGAGAAGAGGGAGAACCCAGTGATAATCAAACCATGTTTACTGACTGATAGCTGTAGAAACCAGAAAATAATTTCAGTTATATTTTTCCATTCCTGATATAGCAAAATCTTCTTAAAGGACAGAGATCCCAGTGGAGACAGAATGATGCTGGCAAAACGATTGTCCCATTTACCAGAAATTCAGGTGCAGTATTCTAAAAGTTCAACTTATTTAATTAATTCCTTTAAAAACAAGCAACGTAAAGAACATTAGAGCACTCAAAACACTATTTGACAGTGAGAATAACTTCCAGAATAACTGCTGTATAATGGGTACCTGGAGCATAGCAGAATGAAGTGAACAAGTGGAAAACATTCTTGCAAATTCAAGGTCTGACCTGCAACTAAGCTTGTAGGGAACATCAGATGGACTATTTAAGTGGACCAGACACCCCATGAAACTATTATTTAAGCATAACTGAAATGCCTTGCACGACATCAGTTCTTTGGCATTCATCCATTTGCTGGGGCCAAATAAGTGTCCAGCCCATTGGAGTTAATGCTAACTATCCCCGACTTCAGTGGGAGGAGTATCGGGCTACAAGTGGATTCTGTGGCATTTATAAAATCCATAAAAAAGCATTTATCAATAGCACAGTTCACTTTTTGTCGAGTTCTAGTTTTCTATGGACATAAGCCAGAAATCATCACTAGAAGTAGCTATTAGAATGCAAGCAACAGATAGTTGGTGAAGAATGCCATATTCATGTTACAGTTCTATAAACGGAAAATATCTGCCTGTTATCTCCGCCAGTGATCTGGCTCATAACCTACACAAAAGTCATTAGAATCTAATATAATTGTAAACCCTCAGGCATCTCCACTAACTCCTGTTCATTCAGGGCCCAGTTCAAACCACTGTCTTTGGATTTGGCACTCTATCACCCTGCCCCCAGTGTAGCCTTGTACACCAGTGCAAAGGGCTACTATGCTGACTTGCTACGGTTCGACTCCTAACTTGCACAGTGTAAATTACTACACGAAGCAGTGGAAAAATCAGTTCCCTTGTATTTAAAGACCCAGGTGGACTTGCCCCAGACTACCCCAAGCAACTTGTCCTCAATATTCTTTCGGTCCATTTAACATTAGCCTTTCCTTGGACTCAATACATTAATTATGGTTGGTGTGACTACCTTCAGCTGCCACCTGAAACAGCCTTCCTATCACCTCTCTTCGTATGTCACCTCGAAACCTACAGAGTGGCGTGCTCTGAATTGGGACACGCGAGGACATCTACTGACTTCAGTGGGAGATTGTGTGCATGTTTGTTTTATATATGGAACGTATTGAGAATGTCCCTATTAAGAGACCTTTTTGAACAGTCTGCAAAATAACTAAAATGGAAGAACACTGTTCCGGTGAAAATACATGAACAAAAATATTCACTGCATTTTCATCTTTACTGTATTTAGCCTGTCAGGCAGTTTCTATACTAAAAGATTGGAACTTAGATTTTCACAATAAACACACCTGGGTAAGCACCATTAACCATGACTGCATTTGTCCCCATTAAGCAGAATGTATGCTAATATTGTCCTGACTGAAGAGAATTCATTACCTTCAGTAGTATTAGACTAATAAAGCAAGTCATTCTGATTAAGCATATTGCATCTAAGTGGAATACACTGTCTCTCTATTATATTTCTTCCATATATTCTATAATTTCTCCCTCTGCTATTCGTTATTTAACTTAACTCTAAAGAATGGTAGTTTATATTAAATGTAGTTTATATTAAAGATGCCATTAAAAATTAACTATTGTTTTTAATGAAATGTTCTAGATACAGATACTGTCTTTGTAGAATAATTATTATTGTTTCACTTGCTCTGAAATGGGAACCAGAGAGTGCTTTGAGGAATGGGTTGGAAGATTGTCTAGTTTAACTGTATCCTCTGTAAATACCAGTGTCCTTCACTGAAATACTATCTTGCAGCTTCCTATAATACAACAAGAACCTTCAAAGAATCTCTCACTAAACATCCTTACATCAACTGCAACCCCAGATTTGTCTCATTTGGACTTGAGTCCAAATAAAAAAAATAAAAAAAATTTGCTGCTCTATAATGGCCCCCTGCCGCAGAGCTGTGAGATGGAGCTGTAGGAGATCAGGTTTGGATCAAGGAGGAAAACTTTTAAAGAAACTTTGATAGCATTGTTTTTAAACTTGCTACACCACATGTATTCCTTAGCCCTAATGAAGACTGCAGGGAGAAGCCCTCATTAGGAATCTCAGATCTCTGGTGAGTCACTATGCATTTCTCTTTCCTGCAACCAATCTCTCTCTCTCTATCCTGTCTCTCCCTCCAGCTCATCCATCTACAGAAATGCCACCTTCTTAAAGCCAGTATTCCCGAAGAGATTATTTTACCTCCCAAACAAGGACAGACTTGACTCCCTAATTTAAGGTGTCCCAATCCTCGCTCTTGTAAGAAAAGACAATGAACTCATTTCATGGAAGCACTAGGCTATCTCTCTATCCAGAACAGATACAACTGAAAGTCGTCACATTCACACTTACCTGGCCTTTCTCCTTAATGTTTTAATTTCAATGACTTTCTTGTTTTGGGGTTAGGGTCAGTTACTGTCCAAGATCAAAAGCTCTCTGTGTTAGCAACAAAAAGGGGGCAAAGTGAGTAATTCCCTGTCAACTTCTCAATTTAGCAGCACTGAAGATATATACAATGCAATTAGTCTCTATACAGTGTTTTTCACAGATGGGATAAGAAAACACTTGCCAGGGAGACCTCATCATTAGCTAAACAGATAAGAAAGGTTTTAAAGGTGAGATTTAGAGAATGGAACAATGTGTAAACCGGGGAATGGTCCTGCTATTGTGGGGATCTTTCCTGGCTTAGACACTACCCGGGTGGACTTGGTTAGCAGAAGGATCTAAGTCCTTGCTCCCATAGGCCTGCCTGACCTCAAGGCCTCCCCTTCCACTGTCCTGTATGGCATGGCCCTCGTAACCCCGACTAGGCTGGGCCCAGGATTCCTCAGAGACTCGTCCTCCAGTCTTGCCATGGTCACTAGGACAAGGGCTAGGGTGTTCCTACTCCAGGGGACCCTCTTCATATTGGACGCTTCCCTGACCCATTACATACTGTTTAAAGCAAAAACAATTTATTAAACATCAGCTAATATAAAAACAAGGCACAAATGGGAAAGGAAACAAGCAACCCCGTGCTGTGGGCCGGGGGACACCTCAAACAGCTGTCTCAGGGACCTCAGGGAAGCTCACAGTCTATTCCTCACACAGCCCAGGCCTCCTGCCCAGGCCCTGGCTGCGCTGCGGTGACACCGCTGGTCGGACACTTGCTCTGGTGGTGGCCACACGCCCGCAGGCTCCAGGGGCAGGACCCTTCTCCCCAGCGTTGGCCCCCCCATCAGGGTCACAGGCCCCCCTCCACGGCTGGCCCATGAGACCTCTTGTCCGGTGGTGTCTCCCTGCACTGGGCCCTCTGCCCAGGGTGCCCCCGCCACTCTCCTCAGCTGCTCACTGCACTGGATGCCAGAGGCTCCAGCTGTGCACAGCTGTTCTGCCTCCAGCTCATCTCTGCTCCAGCCTAGCTCAGGCTGCAGCTCTCCCCTTAGCTCAGCCCTGCTCTGGCTCAGGCAGTGCCAGCTCACAAGGAGGACAGGACCCCATCCTCCTGATTCCCTCATTAGCCTGCCTGCCCTGTCAATCCAGCTGACCTGGCGCATTGGCCTCTCCCCATTGGTTCTGGGGTGTGTCAGTCTCAGGGTCTTGATTTCTCATCGGCCCTTCCCCTTTCTTTTGGTACTGGGAGAGGGCCAACCAAACGCCCCCACTAAGTTTCAGTAAGGGGCCAACAGTTCTCTTACAAATCCAGAGGCTTGGAGGGAGAGAAAGGAAAACTCCTGCTCCATGAAACAGCACAAGCAAAAGAACAACACCCCAATCCAGATTGTGGGCAGTTTCCAGCAGGAGGGGAAAACAGTGACTAAAACACTCCTTCACCCTTAGAAGACTGAAGATTAACACAGCTAGTTGCAGACAATCAGCTGCAAGACCTTGCAGCTACTACCTCAACAATCTCAGCCAGCCTCTCTAAACACCAGTTCTTTCTGACACTGCAGATGGTGAGAAAAAAAAATTTTTTTGGTGGAAAATTTTAAAACTTTTCACAAAATATGGAAAAGTTTTTTTTTTGTTTGTTTTTTATTGAAACAAAGCAAAATTGCAACATTTTAATGTTTAATTTCCACCCTTTCCCCTTTCACACATCCCTTTCCATTAGTTTTGCTGAGTGCTTTTGGAAATAGCATGGCCAACTTAATGCTGTGAGAACATTACCTTTCATTTAAATATTTCAATCTGTCATCTTAATGATTATTACTTTTTGTTTGTGCACTTTAACATATAATTACTCAGCTCATGATCTAATAGGCATTTACTAGTCTGACATTCTGGAGAAAGATCAGTCCTGTATATTTTGGGTAGTTAGTTTCTGTTCTAAAAAGAATAAGTAATAGAACAACAGAGAGGGTATAGTTCTCCAAATTAGATCATGTGAGCAACTAGCACAGTACCTGCCCACCCTAGTCAAGAAAGAGTCTCCACCATTAATATTAAATTTTCCCCAGCTTTTAACTATAAAGAAATGGATATGTTGCCTGCTTAGGCAGACTCCAAACACTCTGACAAAAAGGACTCTGTGTAGAACAGGGAGGTAGTAAAACTCCTCCTTAAGCTATTTCTAATCCTGATTCCTGGATCTACCACTCTTATCCATGAGAAGTGCAAGGCCTCCCAGCATAAACCTAAAAATATCATGCATTCAAATACTCCTAAAAGCAGTGCTACTTTTGGTTACTCACCCACTGAAGATATTGGCTGTGACTTGACATAGACACAGAAGAAAAACAAGTACTGGAACATCCCACTCAACCAAGTAAAAGTTGCACCTGAACAGAAACTGCCTGTTCCTGCTCCCGTTCTCTCTGGCCTCACCATCCTTCTCTCTGACTGCCTCTCCTAATGTTTGTGTGTTTTGACCCCAAGCTCTGGGGAAAACTAGTGGTGCTAGTACTACTGGAGGGTTTATCAGAGGAAGCGACTGAGGGGATGCTGGGCATAGCTTCAGCCTTGACCTGCACACAGCATCGCTGCCCTTTACTGACAACAGGGTTATTTTTACACATCAATCTTGTTTTTAAACTCATCTCTTATTGTTTTCTTGCATGACTGCCCTACAGTGACACCTCTAATATCTTATCTGCAGGGGGAATTCTAACGGAGGGGACTCTCGGACATCCTGTAAGGATGGAAGAAAAGGGTAGATTGGTGCTAGCTGTTGTCTCTGCTCCTTCCGTAAGTCATATGACTTCATGGTGCTCATTATGCTCCCCCCAGTCAATTGGAAAGTTTTAAGGGGAGGTAGTGATGGAGAGAAGGATGAAGACTAAACCCTCCCTGCAGAGATTGCCCAGGACCAGATGGAGCACTGCTGTAATGGGAACATCAGGCAAAGTGAAGAGAGGTGTCCCACAATGGACATCTTCCATGCTAGAGGGCAGATACCCTGACCACCTTAGTCATGAGTTTTGTACAGAGTCTGCTCAGTGCACAAGAAACACACTATTTACAGCACTGCTGCAGTCTGGGAATGTGCTGCTTTATTCCACTAGTAGCACACAGGGTACTGAAGACACCCATTAACTAACAGGAAGGTGGGGGGAACCAGAGAGAGAGAGTAATCCAGGTAACTCTTTGAAGACTGCTTTACTATCTGAAGTTACTATCCACAGGTCTTTAATGGATATACCTGCCTTCTACCCTGTCTTTTTACACTGAATGTACTTCACCAAAAGTCATTTTATTTTGTAATCTGCCTTTTTACCCTGTTAGTCAGTGGTTGAAGACAAGCTGGTAGCTGTGAAAGCCACCACGTGTTCTGCAATCTGCAGTCTATGAGAAACAAATGTGGTAGCCTCCAGCCCAGCACCCAAAAGTCAGCTCTCTGCTGAAATAAATCCACCCCTGCAGTTGGCACTCACCAGAGATGTTGACAACTGAACGAGCAGAAAGGGGAGTGATCCTCCTACTCCTTTACCAGCTAGAGCTCCTGCTGAAGGGGATAGATTAGCAGTATAAATATCCCATTTTAAATACCTGCAGGCCCTTTGTGTCCTGTGCATTGCAGCTGTCTGCTCCCCTCCCAGGAAATCATCCCAAGGCAGCAGGCCTTCCTCACCAGCTGAGAAGCCCCAGTGGCTCCTGTGATGCTCAGCAAAGACTCAGAGCCAGGGACTGGGAAGAGTCTGGCACAGCTCCACCCCACTCAGGGTCCCAGTTCTAAGCATTGAATGTAACAGGAGTCTTGCATTACATACTAACTGGTTCCAACTGGCTCATGCCAGAGCCTCTTAAAGACACAGTTCCTCTAGTCCCGGGATTGGGTGAGCACATATCTTGCGCCAGACTCCTTGTGCCAGGTTCCACACTGGTGCAGGATAACTTTGATACCCTGACACTATAGGTTCAAATCCTCTCAGGGGTGCCTCCGCCCTTTGTCCTTTTAAAGTACATAATATGAGTTCAGCAGAGTTTACTTGGGGAGGGAAAAGAGAAGGCAAATTTCAGATAAAAACAGGTATTTAGTACCTCACTGCTCTGAACAGATATTCAAGATCCTAGCCATGTTGTATTAAAAAAAAACCCTTTTCCTCTTTATCCTTGCATAAAAATTGCCCGTGACAGTGATGTACTGTATGTTGCCTACCTGGGTGCTACACTTCAGCCCAACAGTAGCTGTATTTCAGGTGTGAAGCAACTTCCCTATTTACATAGTTTATAAATGCTTTTGAGATTTGTTGGAATGATGGTTGCTGTATAAATGTGTTACACCTCCATCAATAAAAAGGCAAAACTTTTAGTACATGTTGTAACAGCAGTTGTGAGAATGCATAAGGTCTTGCAACAGAGGGAGAAAGAAAACTAAAATTCAACATGCAAAGCCAAGGCGAGCTGAGACTCTAGAGATGATCATTTTCATTCCCAGAAGAGAAATTAAAACTGAAGGGAGACTATTGTAGCAAGTCAATACAATTACGGTTTGCCATTTTCATTCAGAGGCTGATTCATACTTGAATTCAAGGGTAAATAAAACTGACAAGTTTGAATTGAAATTCCTATTTGTGTTACACGCGTGTACGTATATTATTGCTCTATGTACAATTTCATTGTCAGCTGCAGCTCTTATTTTTGTAGCAGACATATTAGTTTTGATAGTAGCATTGTGGTTGTATGTGAGTGACTGGTGACTAGTAGCATAAAGAAAACAATGGCATCTCACTCACATTCATTCAGCTTCCAAAACTAAAAGGTTATATAGACATAGCCCCATCATGAGCTGCCAGGGAACCTAAGACAGTGGAGTTTCCAGCACTTTGGATGACAAAACTGTACCAAACCCCTTACTTCTCTCTATTCCAGGGATTCGGTTTAAATCTTTATAGATGCACTGTGCTGCATTTGATCCAAATTTACCTTTGAATTTGACTATGCAGTGAAGATGAGGAGTACATACAAGTTGTATATGTACCACCACCTGCACAGAGCTCTTCTGTCAGCATGCCCGTACCTGCTACCCTCTTCCTCTCCCCTGCAGCCTGATCTTTGGTCCAAAAATAATCATGGATGAGCTAGAATTATGACACCCCCGCCACCATCCGGGAGGACTTAGGCTTAGGCTTGGCTAGTGTGGAGCTATTGGTATATGCAGGCTGAAATTCTGAGGAGGAAAGGAAGATGAAAGGCACACAAATACCCTTATTGACATGGGGGTTTGGAGCTCGCTTAGGCATCCATTCAGTAGTGATGAGCTGCAAAGGAATTTCCATCAGATAGTATCTATTCAGAGCCTATCAGTCCTATTACAGTGCAGAGGGAGTGCTGCTGAGTGGTGAGGTATATCCTGTCCAGTACCAGTCAAAATCATAATAATTCATGTGAGATATGCCATGTCAGGTACTGTTAGAAAGGCTATAATGTGCTAAGTAAGATAATGTTTAAGTTCATGTGTTATATGTGTAATGGAAGTTATGGATATGGTTGATATATCTGTATTTCAAATTGTGCTGTGTCTGGGTAATGCCCCAGACAGGATGGCTGCAGGGATGGCCTGCTTAATGGCCCATTAAGACATTCACCGGTGCAAGGACCCAGGGGAAGAAGCCAGGAATGTACCTGATGAGTCACCAGGACTTGCTCATGTGACTCTGGACTCCATTTTGGTTCCTCTGCAATTCCACAAGCAGCATGGCAAGGGCCAGAGGACATAAAAGGCAGGTGCCTCGGATCCATTTTGTTTTCAGTCAGGTTCAGCCTCCTAGCTACATCTGGATCAAGTCATCTGCAACTGAAGCTGTGAAACAAAGGACTGAGACCCATCTAGGTACTGGATGTATACCAGCCTATACAAGCCTATACAAGCCTGCAAACTCCACAATTCTTCTATATGGACTTTCAAATCATTTGTATGTATCTGATTGCTTTAATCCTTTAACATTTCTCTTATAGTTTGTTTCTTTTTATAATAAACCTTTAATTTTAGTTACTAAAGGATTGGCTGGCAGAGTGGAATTTTGGGTAAGATCTGAACTTATATTGATCTGGTACTGTGGCTGACCCTTTGGGGTCAGGAGGAACCTTTTTGGTAAAGAGCATAGAGTTTAAATACCTGGTCTCTTTACTGGACCTAGTGGCTGATTGGGGGCTGGAGACTGAAATGCAGTAAAGGGGGCTTTGTATATTTTACTTGGACTAATTGATAACCAGTGTTGGGAATCAGAAGCACTGTTTGTGGCTGGTTGGGAAGTCTGACTTCAGTGTCACCCACCAGTGCTGGGAGAATCTGCTCTCCTTTTACAGCCTGCCCTGCCCTTTGCATTTTCAGGGGCTGCCCTGGGAACAGAAGGGTCACACCAATGCTGCCTTTAGGTAACTATCAGAACCATCCTTGTAACACATGAAAGTTAGATGAAAACACTACACAGATGGCTGTTTGAGCTAATGAAATTTTTCACTGCAGAAGTGATCCTGGCAAGTCTGAAAGCCCCTGGCTGGCAGAAAGGGGGGGGGGGAAACAAATCAGCACTTCCTGATGCTGAAAAGCCATTGAAAGCCTGACACTTACTGTAAGATCCCCATCCGCAGTTAACTGGAGGATGTGTGCTCCCGATAAGCCTGGACATGGTACCAAAATTAATTGTGTGTGTGTCAAGGACTTCTGCTTAGATAGCTCTTGTTTCTGTAAACAAGCTGTCCCAGGACTGAGCACTCATGCTCCACTTTGACGACCATTGACTCTCAAACTGGGGGTCATGACGTGGTTATGTGGGAGTTGTGAGCCCTGACCCGGCCAGTTGTGGGGCTGAGTCTGGAGTGCTGCCACCGGCTCTCTGCTTCCTCCTGGCAAAGGAACATGGGGGGTGGAGGGGAGGGGTGACACACAGATACTGCTCAATACTGCTCGGATACTGCTGTGCTGTAAGGCAAGGATTGGGAGCTGCTGCTCTCTGCCCTCCCCTAATGCAGCCCAGATGGGGAAAGTGACCTGGATGCAGGGAGTCCTGGCATTGCTCCTCGCTCCTTCCCCCCAACCCACAGCCCCCTAGGAGCATTTAACAGTATTATATATAAAAATGTGTTTTTAATTTCTAAGGGAGGTCGCACACTCAGGCTTGCTGTGTAAAAAGGGGTCACCAAAGAAAGAGTTTGAGAACCACTGAGACGGAATTCACAAAATTCTAACAGTCTTTCATTTGGCACTATTATGGAATTTAAACCCCACCCATGAAGAAAAATTCAATTGAAAGGTCACATTAAGATTAAAAACAGTGTTGAGGTGGCAGTGCAGTCAGCTCTGAGTTTAGGATGGTGGGGGATTATTCCATTCCCCACATGGCAAATATTATATTGGAAATTCAGTTATACTAATTAGCACCTACACAGCATTTATCCATAAATATCAAAGCACTTTATGAGGTAAGATAAGCGTCATCCCTGATTTTCAGATGGGAAAATTAAGGCACAGAGAACTTGAACTTGCCCAAGATCACAAAGCTAGGCAACAGCAGAACTGGGACTATAACCCATCTCCTATTTCAGTGCCCTGCCCTTTGGATCATGCAGCCAAGGCTATAGAGTAGTACCTGCCCCTAATACTCTAGATCTGGAAACCAAAATTTGCCATCCTTCTATACATCAAAGAATGCTCTGGACTGGCCTTCTACACCTAAAGATCTAAAGCAAGAATGTCAATGTGAGAGCAGGAACGATTATTTAGGGTGAACTGGGCCTAGAGTTTCCAGGATTTAGTGGCAACATTGTTTTATGGGAAATGCTCACCATTGCTTTTTTTTAAAAAAAATTAAGTTTCTAGCTTGCTAGAGAGGAAAATTAACATTAAGGCTATGGCACACACAAACTAACCACAAATACAGCATGGGGATTAGGATTTATGACTTACAAACCAAAAGTACAGAGTTAAATAAGATGATCCAGTACCTCAGTTAGTAGAGGAAATCTAGCTGCTTTACTTGATAGTGTTGTGGTACAAGATATCCTGGGTTAATAACAGCTTCAGGATCTCTTACCAGCCTAGGGCAGTTCTGGCATATTATAAAAGAGACATTGGAGTCTGTGAAAACTGCAAAGGCAGCTGTTTGTTCTAAAATGGTGGCCAACAGCTGGTCTATGGAGAACATCGTCCTCTAGTCTTTCCCCTCTCCTTATAGGTAGCAAAGAGGCAAATAGCATTACCCAAGATTTAGACAGAGGGGAAACTGGCAACTCTGGGCCCGGGGCAGAATGCCAAGTTAGGATCACATGGGGCAAGGGAGAACTTGAATACCCCCTCGCTTGTCTAGAGAAGGGGTATAACACTCCACTCCCTAAAAACATACTTTTCAAAGAACAGTCACATATATTGGAAGTGATAAGCACAGAGCCGATTACTGTCTCGTCAAATGAAAATTGAACTTGGGAGACAAAAGGAGCAGATGAACTTTGCATATAACCACAGACAACATGTTTCCTTCTTGCTGGTGTCAGATTACACTGGAGCTGATGCATGCAGTGTTGCATTAAGATGCAGGCAATATTGCCAATGCTTAAATTGGTAACAACTGGAAATTTCATTACCACTTGTTTGGCTTTTAAACACAAGACAAATTAGGTGAAGTACCAGATGGCTGGTGCTGCTGTACGAGATACAAGGGAGAAAGTGACAGAACATCTGCACCCAACTTTAGAATCTAAGTGTAGCTAAAAAGAAGTGCCAAGAGCTTTGAGTTTTTAGCACCTCTCAGACTGTAACATGGTAAAAAGGTGGGGCCTCTTTATGTGACAGTCAGATATGAATTTTGGTGGGCCTAGTGGGCAGGAAGGATAATCAGATAAGGACAACTTGCAGGAAACTGACTTACAGGAACACCAGAAAAGACAACCAGTCCAGTGGAAGATTGTGGAATCAGTAACTACACCTCACTTCTTCCCTCCCCCTGACTCTCCTCTGGAATGATAAGAGATGTAGAGAAAAGTTTCTTCATAATATTTCTTTGCCTTGCGATTAGGGATTTTAGCAGGAGACAGAAGTAGTTCCAGAATACTTTTGGATGCCACTTCTGCCCAATTCTTTATGTAAAGTATGTTGTGTCTACAAGAGGCAAGGGACTAATCTATGCACTGCACTGGAAAAGAAGTTGCTAAAAATTGACAGCAGTTACAGATAAGTAAAAACAGATACTTTCAATCTGGAACTTTAAATCCAAAAAGGGGATGAGCATGTGAATACTAGCCAATAATGTATTCCACAATCAATAAACAGGAAAAAATCCTCTGGAATCCAATGTATTGAGATTGTAACCAGGACAAACTAAACGCCCTGCTGATTATTATCTTAATGAACAGCCATGAATAGCCAGTAGATGTTTGTGGCAAATAAACTGCAGTACAGTCACTAAAGTCTTAAAAGACTTTAAATCTTTGAAACTTTGCCCAAATCCAGTGTACAGCCTTTAAAATTAAAATATGCTGGGATAGCTGGAGGTCTAAGGATGCAGGCTGTTGCATTCCAGATGAGCTGCACCGTGGATATATTATCCTGGAGTTGCAGATTGCCAAGATGTACTGATTTCCTCAACCTCTACAGTGACATATACTATTCAAAACAAAGGTGGTAATATTAGCACAAGTTTTTACAGAAGCAGTTGATGGATTTCATGTGTGACATAAGGTGGTGAGAGCTCCATTTGAGTCTGAACAGGAACGCTGGTGCCTTCATCAAAATGACCTTAATCTCCAATATGAAGGGTGCTCCCTCCTGAACTGGGGAAAATAAAGTTATTTAAAAACACTTGAGTTCAAAAACTGAATAGTTATTTATTGTTCCAGAAGTACATTGCTCTTTTATACATATTTAATAAATGATACAGGATTTTACACATGTTCAGTATTTGCTTTTTTTAAATAAGGATTTTTCTCCATGCCCCCTCCTACACCCCAAACACACTCCAAGGTTTCAGCTCCAAGACTGTGTTCATTTTCTTTCTCTTTAAAACTTGGCACGCAAACAGGATAAAACAGGTAAAAAATAACCCACATAATGTACTTAAAACAAAAAGACAGGAAAAATGTGGGGAGAAAAAACTAGAAACATGCATCCATTCAGTCCACATGCCACCAAGTGAGGAGAGGCAGCAACAATCCCATCTGTGTTTCCACATCTGCAAGGCACCTGGCATCTTGTTAATATTGGTTTGTTTTTTGTTTGTTCTTTTTTAAAAACATGGTTCTCCAAAAACTGAAGCCTCTCACCAATACACAGAGAGAAGAAAGAATGAACTGTCAAAAGAAATGCTCATCTTTTTGTGTATTACATAGGGAGCCCTATTCCCACCTCCATCCTGTCTCCACAGTATTTATCAACAGGATGCTAGAGAGAAACTGAATGCAGTCATATTGTATCTGCTTAGGAATCAGCTGCTTAGAAATCTGCATTCAGGCAAGGTGGAGAGCAATGTGTTGGTTTTCCATTCCCAATACCTTTTTTAAATAAGAATGGGGGATGTAATTAGGCCACCCCTAAGAAATCCTGATCCTTGGGCATCAGAGAGTTCATTGAAAGCTAGCTAAATAAGGGAGAGGACTAGCAAATTGAGGTGGAATTCTGTATCTTTTGCTGTAGGAGCCTTGGCCTTTGACAAAGCCTCCAATGTAGCTGCGTATGACAAATGTGACCATTTATCCTATTACACAAATAGGCGAACGTCATCAAATGTAATTATTCCCATTCTGAAACTGCTTGATTGAGTAAGAGTAATGATCTGAGCCAACGTCCTAATTCTTGAAACCTTCAAAGTTTGGTTATCCAGGTGGCTACCAGATTTGGGGTGGGAAAGAGGGGAACCTTCCTCCCTTACGACTGAATATAAAAACTCTCATGCAGTG
The DNA here is from genome assembly GCF_026122565.2 of Emydura macquarii macquarii. NCBI lineage: Eukaryota > Metazoa > Chordata > Testudines > Chelidae > Emydura > Emydura macquarii. The sequence goes on along the minus strand of NW_027131527.1, from coordinate 15,239,929 downwards.
TTGCCATTATTTCTAGAAGTAGCTCTAGGGCACTGGGACACTTCAAAGTTTAAGATGGTGTTAAGGAATAATCCAAAGTGTCCCTTATCGACATTTAGAACGATATTTGTTTCATTTCTGATTTGGATAAAACTCATCAGTGTAACAAAGAAGTAATGGAAGAAGTCAGTGAAGGGAATGGGGTTGGGCAGGGGAAGCTCATGATTTTCGGTAGAAAGCAGTCTTGCAGTAACTTTACAAAAAAAGACACTAGGTCTGACCAGGATTGTGTGTTAATGGTAGTGGAGCTCATTGTCTGATCACCAGCCATAGCTCCAGATGGCTTAGGTTTTTTTGGTGCGATTTGTTATTGGTATGTCAAAAATCAAAAAAGGAAAATTGAAAAGAGCTGAGCAGGCTGCTGGTGCGTTATTGAGAGGCAGACCCTGCAAAGCTGGAAGAAGACAGCCCCCCCCCGCATTACATTCTCATTATGAAAACCCCCAATCTTGTATTTGTACACCATTTTTATCCAGATACAATTGCTTGCATGTGACAACATTTGCTAAGCCCTTTTTGAGACTAACATTCCACAATGCCCGATCTTCAGATTTAAGAGACTTCCCCCCCATGGTCCTTTTTTGTTTTAAATTAAAGGTAAAAATCCTCCACCCCCGACACTACCTCCCAGCTTCCACCTGCAATGCTTTAATTAAAAAGGCAAGAGCTACGAACAAGTTTTCATTTTGCTGGGATTGAGAGATTCTTTGCTGATCAGTCTTTATCATCGATTTGCTGGACGGGCAGGTGAACCTGCAATGGGTCTCGAAGCCTCTTAAGATCCAATTCTGCCTAAAAGTAAAGATAAAGTTTAAAGAACAGGCTCCTTAAACACCTTCTCCAGTCCCTTTCCCTTTACATTATCGTGAATTCTTCCATTTACTGAAGGCTTTCTGCACCTGACACTCTACTCATCTGTTTTGGTACTCAACCATTACAAAATTAACTTAACAGAAGCCAAAATCCATTGTGACCAACTAGTGTCTAAAGAACAAAACAAAACAACAACAAAGAAGTCAAGGAGCTATCATGATGCGGTCTTTCGCAAAATGACACTCAAATGCCATAATCCCTTCTGACCAGGGGCTGTCATTTTTGTTGAGTTCTCCTATAACCACCTGTTACCTCCTTGGGACAGGTGGTGTGCCCTATTGTTCTGTACATAAGTCCACCCTGTACACCAATGGTGTTATATAAATTAGTAGTAGCAGCAATAAAAACCATCTATTTTTTCAAGTTGTCCTGGATAGGAGACAATCTGGTACAGCCACAGGGCTAAACTGCCCAGGTTCACCGAGTGGTACAGTCACCCTGTAGCACTCAGGAATTATATAAGATTGACAGGGAAAGCAAGAGCCTATAATCATCAGGCCAGACACTGAAAGTCATCGTAATCCTCCTACTGCCTTATAAAAGTGGCCCCCTCCCAGATCATCAGAAAACAACTAGTGCATACTATAGGGGGCTCTTGATTAAGACACACCCAGAGAGACATGAACTGGATAGGTGAAAAGTCTTCAGCCCTTAGTATATCATCTGATGTGGTAGTGGACAGAAGCAGAGAAAGCAAGAAATCTAGAGGCAAAGCCTCTAAAAAGATGCAAGGTTTGTCAACAGATTCTCAGAAGTCCTTACAAATACATGGCACCTTTTTATGCTCCATCTTTTAACAGCAGTTCCACCTTCTTTGCTAACGCATAGTGCATACCAAAACACTAAATCTAACTAATGGTTTCTTTATGGCAATGATGAGAAAGTAGACTGGAAACTCAAATTAAGAGATACACTATCATTCTTCTTTTGTTTGAAATGCATCCATCAGTAATAGTTAAAAAGCTCTAGCAGAGGGTTGAGTTCTTCGGTTTTTACTCCTGCAAAACTTTGCATTACCTGAGCAATTGCATCCTTGAGTTGATTGTATTTCTCTAGATCAAAACGTGTCTTTCTGGCTCCTTTATGGAAAAATAATAAGTACTGTCTGTCTCTGGCATCTGGGTAAATATACTCCTGCAGAGAGAAAGAAAGGGGGGAGGGGGAGGAAGAAGCAGAAATAAGAATAAGACTTTCAAACACAGGTGCCACTAGCTCAGCATATATTAGATGTGCTTTATGGGGATGGAGGGACTAAATTGTTATTGGTGATTAAAGTGGGAGGTTGCTTGCTAAATGCAAACAGCCACTCTGCACTTCTCCAACATTTACCTGTCCCTGAACCTCAATCCTGGCCTGTAGTAGACCCCCTCATGCCTTAAATGTGGGCTTCTTTTGAGCAGGAAGAGTTAACTGTGCCAAAGCATCAAACTGTGGGGTTCTTTTGGGATGCTGGTATGTGCACACATACAAGGTTGAGATCACCTAACTCATTTCTTTTGGTTAGGATCATAAATTTGAATCCAGCTGTCTGTGTACAGTACTTCATTTATCGCTAAGTATTATTGGTTTGCCTCCTTTAAAAATACTGGGAATAAGCCCTTGCAATATTGTATTTGCAGTCCTTTTCTTAGCAGCACAGATATGCAATGGCTAATTAAAGCAATGGCAGTTATGAAACCTCAGCTCATGAGAGAATTTGCTCATCTTGGTTACTGGTCCATTAGCCTTTTTGGATGGAAGATGAAGGTGAAACACTCTTTTGACTCCAGTATTTAATACAGCATGTGCAAGTAAACAGGGCACCTACAGGAGCAGACCTGGACTGGCAGCGCTAAAAAAAAGGATGATGTTCACATACATTTCAGATAAGACAACTTTTATATACAAAACCCAGGTTAAACTCTACAAACTCAACTGCTGGTTTCTTCCCTTTGCACACAGAGCTTACAAAAGTTTGGAAGGCATACAGCAAAGTTTATGTTAAATGTTAGCATCTGATTTTCTCAATCACCGGGGAGATTTAAACAGCATTGCAGGTGCCATAGCAACATGTACTTACATATGAAGGCAGTACATGTCCATCTGCCACCAACAGTGCTCCAGATACAAGGTAATTCTGAGTCTCTTGGAGGAAGAGATTACATAATATTTTGGATACCTCAATATAGATGCTTAGACCGCTTTCAGCAGAATATCAAAAATTTCATTTTCACACACAGTGAATTATCTGAGGGTGATTCACTATGTTACTAACACCAAAACTCTTCTCAGTGCTAGGCTGCCAGCTCTCAAGGGACAGGGGTTCCTCATAAGGATGGGAAAGTAAGAGAGAATACTAAAATATGCGAGGTCATACGCTGCAGCTTCAATGCCTAATTTCCTATCCTGTTTGGAGGAGAAGGTCACCAGAAACGTTACTATATCTTACAGAAACTGGAGTGATGTATTGTCCAGCTATATCCACTCTTGGTGTGCATGTGCCCCAGGTGCTGGAAATTGGAGTCTTTTGGTCAGTAGTGTCTGTTGGGGCTGCTTCTGCGCCTTACGTGTCCTTGGGCTCCTGTACCAAGGGCATAGTGTGAAGTGGGTGCAACTGCCACTCAGTTCCTTCACCACTGCAGAATCCAGATGTTAAGGAGTCCACAGTAGCAGGGAAGAAGGGTGTGTTGTGGAATACATATGACAACACCTCTGAAAGAGAAGTCACTTTTCTCTTCAAGTGCTTGCCCATATGTATTCCACTTTTGGTGTCTCACAAGCAGTGTCCTGATGTGAAGTCAGTGGGTACTTTGAGTCTAATTATAAATATTGCAGTAAAACTCTGCCAAAAAACAGCATGGGAATCAGAGGGACTAGAGAGTAAACATATATCAGTTCTAAGGACCACAGAATCTGAAATGCATCCAATAGGATCCTAGACTTAAATCCCCACTGGAATAGAAGGAGAGATACTTGTTCTTGTCTGTCGCAAACAGGCCCCTTTCCTTGAAAACATGATGTGTAACTGAATCTTTGATCATCCACTTGTGGTCTGAGGACTTTCTGAAAGAGCATTCTGAGGATCAGGGAGAGATACCTGGTACTAGTGCCTCAGTTCATGCTCAAACTGCTTCCTAGCACAGTGGGGATGAGGATGCCACTCCCTCTCCGTTTCATATAAAACATGGCTGATGTGGTGTCTATCATAACTCAGTCAGATTTTAACTCAATGAGTAGAAATGTAGCACAGGTTTGTGAACTGTGCTGAGCCAACATTTTTATATTATATGTGCACTTGTAGTTGAGTCTCTGAGTCCCCTAGACCTTGTGCCTAATGGTCCAGGTACACTCCTCACCTCATCTGTCACTAAGGTCTTAGTTGGGAGTGATGGGGAAAGGGTACTCCCCTGAACAGCAAGTTTGGGTCTTTCTACCACTTTAATGGTGTAAGAATATCCTCAGGAACTACTAAAGACATCTCTATGTGATGTTTGCTTGGCACGTATATGACTTCCACCAGCCCTGCATGCAATCAAGATGTTGTCTGGCATGCTGAGACACAAACGTGTAGGAGGTCATGTGGTAGTAGACTTAGGCAAGTCCTTACAGTGGTATGAAGATGCTCTTGAAGACGACTGAGGCTGGACATGGCGTCAAACCTGTCATGGGGCAGATGAGAGCTCTTGCTGTCAGACTAGCACTGCTCTTATGAATTCTATTCTGTGTAGTTGTTAACAGGCACCTTTTCTTTGTTGATCTTTAGACGGAGGGCAATAAAACTTGGAATATAACAAATGGATCTTTCCAAGTCTGCCTTATATTCAGTAGAGTCAGTGAGAGCTTCACTAATGGGAAGTGCCACACGGTCAGGCATAGAGGAATGAATATCCAAAAGTTTGAGAGGATTCTTGTATCTCTTCAACTGATACCGCAAGAGAATTGGCTGTTCTTTGAGCAGGTCTCGAAAGTCCTTGTAGCTTTCTGGGTGAGACTGCGCAGCTAGGATCATTGCCTCATCACCCACCAGCACTCCCTGATCCTCAGATTGAAGATGTTCCTCTTCGGATAATTAGTCATGGGCCACAGGTTCATGTACTGCAAGCTCTGAAATACCCTAGGCTCCTGGCATGGAGGAAGATCTTGTCCTTGGAGGTGGTGCGGAGCTGTGATGAGTTGGACAGTGAAGATCTCAGGGGTTCCAATAGGGCCAGATAGGAATCTTATGGGAAAGGAACTGGGCCACAGAGAAGGGTATCCTGACATATGCCTACTCTTAACCACACCCTGAAACTAAGACCTCTTGGATTCATAATATTCAGAAGAAGGAGCCCTTGGAGAATAAGTAGGGAAGCCCTCCCCATTGTGTTGCGAGTCAAAGCATGAAAATGAACTTTTTAGGTCTAAGAGAGGAGGCTGCTGAAGTTGAAGTGTTAGGTAGGATAATGATCCTAGAAGATATCAGCTCCAGAGAGGTACCCTGTGCCAATGAGATATAATTGGTGCCATGATAGGGATGCTTAGTCATGTAGATGGTAGAGGAGATTCTAGCTCCTTTGAGAGTTGAAGATCCTTCAGTACTGCATGATTCCTTGTTTGTCAAGGGAACGGTGCTGCAAACTTCGGTGTGGGAGAAGGTAACATTAGGATTGAAGGTACTATTATGCCTGGTATTGGCGCACCTGATGCAGAAGTGAGTAGCACCAAAGACATCTGTTCCAATGAGGCTGGTACCATGACTGGTGCTGAAGCCCTTGAGCCTGAGATAATCCCAAATATCCTGGGCCTTGACACTGAAGGCAGCTGATTTCAATTCTTGAGGCAATACCAGAGCACTGGTACCATGCCTCCTCAGAGCTCCTGTGGTACCCAGATCAGGCCATACAGCCTCCTTTGAATGGGAATGGGGAAGTGACAGACCTCTTCTCACTGGGAATTTCTATTGGGGATGTGCCCCTGCTTTTCCTTTTTGTCTGAGAACTAGGATTTAACAGTTCTAGCTGAGTCCAAAGAAGGCATGGTCTTCAAAGATGAAGCATGGAGCTAGTAGATCTGGAAATCACAGGGCAGTTATGGACTGAGGTGAAACTTGTCGAAGAGGCCTGCACTGCCTGAACTGAATGCTGGATGCATGGAGCAGTCCAATGAACATTTTCAAATGTGCTTCCCTAGCTTTTAAGGTCCTTTCAGAAAAGGACTTTGCACACCACCCATGTGTCAGGGATGTGTACTTCCCCTAAACAAAAAAAAGCATCTTGTCTACTCATCATTTATTGGAACGGCACAAGATTTAAAGTCAAGAGACTTAGGGTGGGGACATGACTAAATCCCAGTACTAGCAAACTTCTGATCAGAAAAAATAAAACTTAAGAAGAAATTTATAAAAACTATCAAAAATCTGCCAATTGGCACCTACCCAAACTATCTATATCTAATTATCTCTAATATGTATTTATTACAGATAAGCAAGAAGCTGAGCAGTAAAGATGTGTACATTGAGAAGCTCTATCTTGCAGCCCTGGGTGGTGAGAAGGAACCAAGTGGCAGTTGAGTCCACTGCCCCTTGGTACCCTCTGTACAAGAGCACAAGAACACTCAAAGTGTATGTGTGGCCCTAATGGACATTGGTGGCCAAAAGACTCTCATAGAACACATGGGGTACACTAGCAGAAGAATACATATAGATAAGTATTTGAAAAAGAACTGCAGATCTTCAAACAGATGAATATGAATGGGTTTTGTTACAGTGTTGGGGTACTGAGAAAGGGGTCACAGAGGCAGCAGTGGCAAGAAACGTGGTCAGATGGAGAGGGATGGGCACTACAGCTATTAATGTACTTCTCTTACATCTCCTCAAAGTGCTGCTCCTATCACTCCTAGAAATACATGGGAGATCATAGACATGAGAAATTACCTTGCTTCCCAAATTAGAAACCATTTGGCAATAAAACCAGGAAAATAATTAATCCAACACACTCTTTTAGCTTTCCTGCTGTACTCTATAAGGTAAGGACCCTCACTGATCTGCAGGAATAAGGTTCCAGTCTGATATAATCCCAAGTAATTAAAAGCCAATCACATGCACAGAGAATGATAGTTCTGTTCTATCTTGGCAGACTAATAGTACATTTCCTCAACCAGCAAGATACCACCATAGTTATGAGTAGCTAGTGCAGATCCAGTAACAGATGAGTTATTTTCATGTTAATACCAACAGCAATGAATGGGGAAAGTTTGGATTGTGCTGGGGGAGAGAAATAAAGGAATTGTGAAAGGGGGCAGGATGGTACCTAAAGGGCATGCTTTTCAAAGCTTCGCATAAGGTAAGTCTGTCTTTAAGACCATGACAACTCAGAGTGCAAGTCTTACCTGACGTGTCATTACGAAGTAAGCATACATTGCCATGGCACTACCATAGGTGATAAAGTAGGTGACTGGCTCCATAATGTCCCAAGAGTACTCCCACCAGGTAAGCCGGGCCAGAATCCCAAACTGAGTGGCCATGTAGGCCAATCCACCCCACAGAACCCAGGTGGTCCTCTTCTCTGCTTTTCTGCTGATTTCCATCCTGACCTGCTGGATACAAACAACCAGTTTTGTATTCTTAATACCATATGGGCTTGAGACAATCATCCTGAGATCAGGTAAAAATGAAGGTCTACTTTCTAAGAAAGTGGTTAGTGTTTATGGATGCTTGATTTGAGAATTATAGTTTATGCAGAGAAAACTCATGAAGCAAAAAACTAGCCCCTTTTGGGTCAACATCTTGCATATTCACTGTGACAAATATCCAATGCACGGTTTATATTTGTCAGAAATGTAGACTGCTATGTATGTGAATGATTGTCATCACTATGCTGTTGGTATGTGCTTTGATGCATTATTTTCAGTCTTTTCTTCTTTAATATGCCTTGTTTTAATTGTTTTGTTTTACTACAATGGCTGCTCTGGAGATTATGTTTCAACCACTTATGATATATCCTACTTTTACTGTATCAAAATATTGCTTTGAAACCAATATGGCTCAAAATATTTATTAGCCTGTCTTGTTTGCTGTATTTGTGCTTTCTTCCTTTCCCTTATCAAATTAAATAATGTGGCAACACTTTTTGCAAGAGTGTGTGGGTTTTTGGTCTGGGGCCAATTTGGGAAGTGACCATCTTTTAAAAGGTCCTGTCAAATACTTTTAGAAATAATTTGTTAATTTTATTTTCAACTCTATGCAGCTAATCCTATTTATTTCTCTGAAGACCATACACATACACATGGCTTTCCATCCATTGAGTAAGCCACTCAGTCCTTATGTTTCAATGTTTTTTTAAAGCTTAATGTACAATTAGTGCCACCATTTAAGATAGATTTCAATATAACCATGAAAATAAATGGGCTCAATGGCTCAGAAACTAAGTAGATTTCCATGGGGGATTTCACTTTTCACCTTTTCCAGGGGTGCTAACTGCTCCTTGAGGTCCTCTAGCCGCCCAATCAACTCCTTCTCCTTATTCAGTTGGTGTTCCTCAATGCACAGAGTGGTGTACAGCTGCTGAACCAATGTCTTCACATCATTCAGCGTGGTTGCATCTTCATGACTTAAGAGGTCTAAAGAAGAAGGAGACTGCTTTATGTGCCTTTATCCACACTGGTTATCATGTACTCTTCAAAACAGCTATGGGATTAAGGGATTTGCATTAGGATCTATTCTGCTTGCACAGAAATTGTATGGAACAGTCTGAGTGCTGCAGCTCTCCAAGTTTTAAAAACAGTTATGAAACTTTCTCAGAAAAAGCTACGCTTCACACCAGGGGCACCTAAAATTTGACACTCACTTTCAACATTAAGGTTGAGAAATCCAGCACTAGAAAGCCATGAAAAGCAATGTTAAAAGACTGGAAGCTTAATTTTAATTTTGTTTACTTGCATTATGCTTTAAAATATGTTCTCCCAGTATTAATTTGTCAATACGAGTTAGAACTTATATAAACTTGTATACAGTAAATTGCAGTATACAATCTTCAGGCTTAGCTTGTTTTTGTAGATTTCACTGAGATTTGGAAACCAAGCTAAGTTTGAAAAACATCCATTCAGTAAAAACTTAAAAATATTCGTAGCTTTAACAGCAGCAGCTCCAGTGTAAGAGACAGCCAATATTAAGTCACACTTGAGTCTACAAGCTGTAGTTTTCTCATCTTATATTTAGATCTTTCTTGAATGTAAAGAGCTTCTTCTTGAATGCTTGGCTGAAAATATCCTTTTAACACAAGTTGATGGTTTCTTGGCATTTATTTTCTAAAATATATTGAAAGATTATTTGTAAAATGAAAATACATCTGAAAAGTTAGATGAAACTTAATGGTGGGGGCTGTTGGTGCATATTAACTTTATAGCCATCAGGTAATCAAAGCACTCTCTTAGGAGAATGAGCCAGAAGTGGAAATTTCAATTTGCATAGCTGATCTCAGACTCCACCTGAACCAGTGCTACAGCTGTGCGGTAGCACAAACATTAAAACTGTGTAAATTTAGCAGCTCAAATGATATGTCTAGTCATCATGCATTAAAGATGCATGAACTGTTCTACCCTGGGACAAATAACTTTTCCTCCCAATGTAGAAAAGTACATAATGGTATATTTGATTTAACAAAGGGAAAAATGAGAAGTTAATGGGCAGATCAACTTTGTATAGTACCTTAAGACTGGTTGAGAAGAGAGTTCAGTCTCTCTGGTTTATGGTTAGGAGAGACTTTGTTCAAATTCTGTCTCATTCCTTGGACCAATAGGGGTACGGGAATGTGGGGAGGGAGATTCAGTACAGTATCAGAGTAGAGAAATGAAGCTTTTTCCATTTTTCTGCAATGACCCCTCTGGCTCATTAAGGAGGTGAACAGATGAACTCCTCCTCTTTAGAGACAACTTTGACATATGAATTGAAATATTTGGAGCTTTGTTTTACAGAGCTATGCTACAGGATGATTCATGGACTTGAAGGCTAACAACCTAATGATGACAAGTTTTATTGACACTTATCTCGAGACACCTGTTTCATCACCTTGTTTTCTATAGCAGGTTCTTCAATGATGCAGCTAGAGCTTTTGGGAACTATACAGAGGAGATTAAGAAGTACATCAGTACTTTCTCAGTATAATTTGCTCTTAAGGTAGCAATCCATTGTGTCCCAAAGAGCGTGGCTGTACATGCTATCCTGACCAGACCACCAACTTTTGGAATCTGGAAATGTTATGGCTAATCTGAGTTTTCATCTACTCCTTTCCCTGTCACTGACATTTCCTAAAGATCAGATTATTCATTGTCCTTACTATAGCCACCTAACTTGGTTTTGGAACCCATAAAACAGTCAAATTACTTGATTTTCGGGAGGATCCCAGATTAAATTCCCTGGTGTAATTGTCAGTGTTGTCTAGATTATACTCATGGTAGCGGACAGAGAATTTGTGATAGCCCTATCACCATCTCTCTACATATGATCTGGCTCCTTTGCCAAGTAGCCAGAGTAGTTCTTGGACAAAAGCAACAGCCACACAATAACCTAAAGGACCATGAGTTCTAGTTGCATTGGGACTAATTAATGTTATGTAACAAGATATATATAATTGACCACGATATACACAAATGCCTCCACGTCTAAGGGCCTAGCAGCCCTCAAGTCTGTAGTGTATTTGACAACTGATCCTTGCAAAAATATATATATCTTTTAAAAGTGTTGACTGCTGAGCACAGATCAACACAAGCTCCTGTGGCTGCACAAAACCCACAACACAATTCTGGAGAAGAGAGGAGGACAAGGAGACTTGAAGATGGTAATTTCTTTCCCCTTCCTCTCTATATATAAATTTCTTGTTGCTTTTGGGGGAGCTCCAAAAATCTTCTTGCTGGCCCTCTCAAATCCTCAGGTTAGCCCTATTCAAGGCACAGGTGGCTAACGCCAATGCCAATTCTACTTACTGAGATTGAAAATATTTTCAGCTATTGACTATCTCATCTTGAAAAACACTGATTTCCCTCCTCTCCTCATTTAGGAATTTGCAACCAGGGGCAGCACTGGATTGACTTTCGGGGGCTATAGCCACCCCAAAATTTGCCATAGCTGTCCAGTAGCCATCCCTCCCAGTGCAAAGGTCAAACATTATGCAGAAGTAACGGTGGCATGGTACAGCATTGCCACCCTTACTTTTGCAATTCTGCATTGCTGCTGGTGATGACACTGCCTTCAAAGCTGGGCACCTAGTCAGCAGCCGCCACTTTCCTGCCACCCAGCTCTGAAGGCAGCGCCACTGCCAGCAGTGGTGGCGAAGTAAGGCTGGCATATTGAGTATGGGGAAGGCATGGGGACAAACAGGAGGAGCATGCATAGGGAAGGGGGGGATCACATATAGAGGGAGTGTGCATAGGGGAGGGGGATCACTGATGGGGGAAGGTGAGGCTTGGTTAGGGTAGGGGTATCACTAACAGGTGCTGAGCTGAGTTGTGCTGCGGTGCGGCGGGCAGTGTGAAGAGCTGAACCTTGAGCCACAGCTCTGGAGCCCTGGTTGGCTCTGGAGCCCTTCCTGCTAAGAGGCAGCGAGGGGCCAGTTCCCTCACACTCCTCCCAGGTCCTGCGTGGGGGCAGGGAAGCCTCAGTGCTCCTGTATTTGTGCCCACAAGATGTATAGTGCAGCCCTCCCAATTTTCTGTCTAGCTCATCCTCAGCCTCCCGCCCCCACTGGCGCTGCCCCTGTTCACAATCCCTTATGCATTCTGCTTACTTTATTTCTTTATGGACTAGCATCATCCTGCTGTCAACACAGTTTTGGTAACAGAGTTTGCTGGTCAGATTTTGCTACCTCTATTGGCCACATGTGTGTGGTAATTGGGCACTTTGTAGGTGCCACATTCAGAAAACAAATCCCCCATTGCTTAAGTGCCTCAGAATGGTGGAAAGGATTTATATGTGGAGGGTTCCTCCAAACCAGATTACAGTAGTTTTAATAGAGGTCACATTTTGGGTCTAAACAAAAGACCTTAACTCCCCATATTAAAAGTAAAAAAAAAAAAAAAAAGCTAAACCAATTCCCCCAGTTTTCTTCATTTACTCCTCCGTTAGTAGGAGTGTGTGCTTGAGAACAGGATGGATGTTTGTTTATAAAACACTGAATGCTATATACAAACAAACAAACAAAGGGGATGATTAGACAATAGGAAGATTCATTTTCGAAATAATCTGTTTTTATACAAATGTCCTTCATAACAAACCCTTTTTTAAATGTTAACTAGGTTCTGTTATCTGTGAAATTGAAGCATGGTCTTAAATAACTAACTAAATACAGAATTTGCTACTAAAAGTTTTTGAAAATATTTTTCAGATGCAACAAATTGGTTTCACCTCTCTTTGGTGGTCGAACGTGATATGTTAAGTCATTGATGACCAGTTTGAAGTCATCCAGGAGGAGGAGGTCTATGCCGGTTGAAGAGGCTACTCGCGTGCCATCTGTAAGACAAATCACAGATGGATTCATTAGGTATTAGGAACAAAACAGTTATGCTGCGAAGCTGACACCATTTCTTATCCAATTTCTGGACTAAGAAAGTGTTCAGGAGCTCTAATGCCTTCCTAGTAACTAGTACTCTGCCATGCCATGCAAATTCTCCCAGTTTATATTCCTGACTTAGCAAGGACTGACTGGGTTGCCAAATCATTTATAGAAAAAAAAAATCCTTCAGTAGCTTGTATGGAACAACAAGGACTTTCAGGAGACAGTGATACTTCACTGTCAGTTGGATATTTTAACATGCTATCATGTTCTGCAATAGTACAGACACTGTCATGCTGCTGTAAAAGATGTTTACTTCTGACTTCTATGTAAGAAGCAACAGACAGCTCTGAAATCTCCAACTAAGAGGGATCCACCTTTCTGAGTTTCCTACCAAAGACTTTCTAGAAATATATCTAATTGTATGTGTCATCATTCGGTAACCCTACAGTAATAATTTTGTGATCTAAGCACAGTATTTGAGTGCACTTTGCTCTATGAACTTTAATTAAACACTGTCCTCCTCTTTGCAAATTGATTAGAGGCCTCCAGTTGTGTCACTAGCAGAGTCTCTGAATTGGTGTTTTTAGTACACTCCTGCCATGCCTTCAGCCCTAGGGTAACCAAACCCAGGACTTACAGTGGCTATACCGCAGCTTAGCTGATCAATTGTACTTTGGGTGATTAATAAAACCTTTTTGGAGAGAGGGGACAAGCTGTCTACACAAATTCATGAGGGAACATCTCTACAAAGCAAATCCATTTGCTTGTTAAACACAGGGTTACAGGATTTCAGCTGATCAAATCCATTTAGATGGTAGGGTTTAAAAATATATTTAAAGAAAAATATTTGAACACCAGTAGACCCTTTCTTCTCTTCCTGGAATGATCTAATTTTGTGAGGACCATAGCAAGGAAGTAATTTTTCTTGTACTCATTTAAATGGAATGTCTTCCTGGGTAGCCTCTCATGCTTGGATGCTGGTGCTACTACCAAGTATGGCTTTACAAAAAGGCCTAATTTTCATAGTGGGAAATTACCAATACCTTTTTAGCTGTTTGGATTGATAGGCAGGGAGAGGGAAAACAAGTTAATTGACATATGTTTATATTTCTATTTTCAAGGTCTTTTTTAAACTGGTCCATGGTATTTGGATTTATCTTTTTTGTTAAAAGGGTTCTCATTCTGAGGTGTTAGTATGTGAAGCTATTCTTTGCCATTCTCAAACACCAAACTTCCAAATACTTATGTAACTTCTAAAAATGAGGTTCTTTAAGCCGTTACATTCACATAATTACAGTAATGAATGCTGCAGCAAGGACCAGTGTGCTCCTGCTCCATGTAATTTTCATTACAAATCACTTTTTTGAAAATGAGATGGGAAGGTAAGAGGGAAACTATAGGTCTAGCGGTAAGAAGTTTCTAAATTGAAGTTTGGTGATAGAAATGTCCCCTCTCCCTCCACACCACTGTCCAACCTGTCCATGAGATACATGAGCATGCACTCAGAGAGCTAACAGAATACTGCAGTGGCTCTCAACCTTTCCAGACTACTGTACCCCTTTCAGAAGTCTGATTTGTCTTGCGTACCACGCAAGTTTCACCTCAGTTAAAAATTACTTGCTTACAAAAATCAGACATAAAAATACAGAAGTGTCACAGCACACTATTACTGAAAAAAATTTAATTACTTGCTCATTTTTATCATATAATTATAAAATAAATCAATTGGAATATAAATATTGTACTCACATTTCATTGTATAGTATATAGAACAATATAAACAAGTTATATGAAATTTCAGTTTGTACGGATTTCGCTAATGCTTTTTATGTAGTCTGTTGCAAAATGAGGCAAATATCTAGATGAGTTGATGTACCCCCTGGCACACCTCTGCATATCCCCAGGGGTATGCATACCTATGGCTGAGAACCACTGGAATACTCCTTATGTTGGAGGCTGCACTTCCATTGGTAAAACTGTTCAAGACATTACTTTTAAAATAGTTTAAGATATGAAAAGGTGCTGTTGTTGGATGGAATAAAGTGATGTGAGTAGTCCATTTGTTTGCATAAATAACAGTACCTGGGGAGTAGATTGCGACCCGGTCAATTCCCCGGTCCTCTGCCTGCAGCTGTTGTAAAAACACTCCAACAGAGTCTGAGATAGGTTTCAATGTGAACTGGCAACGTTCACGCCGGGATGGAAGATTGACAGAAATCACAGGTAATCCATTTTGGTAAACCACTGTCACATCTAGAGAAAAGAATATTAGACTCAAGACAAACCATCTCCAAATATGCAGTATAACAAATAAGTACCTTATATAACAGTCCTGTATCTGTCCTATGAAGAAGACTTGATTTATCCATCTTAATGTTGAATGATATCAGAAGTTCTCCCTCTCCACAAGTTCACAGTATCTATTAAATTTCTGGTGCTTTGTTGGAAAGTCTTAAAGTGGAGTGTGATTCTTAGAGATACAAGGAAAAGCTATTGCACAAAAGTGCATGGTAATTAATAGTAGCAGTGATAAAAATGTTCTTTAGTCTAAGCACCAACAAGCATTTGGTACTTCACAAAACAAAGAAGTCTATTTCAAAGAGTTTACAACCTGAAAGACAAAGACACACCACGCACTAGGAGACCCAGCAAAAGGACATGCTTTAGAAAAGTTATGTTTTTACTCTGATTAATTCCATTTTCCCCTATTTGTGTTGAATGAACAAATAAGCATTGAGTAGGACCACTGACCAGTCAGAACTCTTAAATCATGGAAACTATATTCCATCAGGTTTATAAGATAGAAGGTATTCCATCTAATGCGTATGGGTTTTATATATCACTCATACACAGAAATAGGGAGGGGAGAAAAGACAGCACTTACGCTGATCATTATTCCATAGGCTAAGCTGGAAATAAAGAAATTCTCAATTTCCTAAGTGTTCTCAGGTGCATTTTCACACAGATGCATGAGGATTTCTGTGTGGCTCAAAATTCCTTGACCCAGTACGTAAGTTAAGCTAGTTATTTTATTATTTGCATGATCACAGCATCCACATTATGCTAGGGGCTGTCCACATATAGAAAGACAGTCCCTGTTCCAACAAATTACACTCTAAAACAAACAGATGGAGAGAGAGAGGGATAAAAAAGTTTATTTTAATATCAGCTATCCACAGATGCCTCTCTACCTACCCATTATTAGTTGGTCAAGTTTTCCAAGTAAAAGTCATTCTGGGAAACAAATCACAATATTTTCAACCAGCAAGTTACAAATACCTGACAAAACAAATATTCATCTGCCAGAACATTGAAGCAACAGGTTACAGAGAACAACAACTCAGAATTATGTATCATTCTGCTTTATGTGATTTGACATAAAATCTTAGGAGAAACAAAGTGATGCAACATTCAAAATTCCAAAGATGAAAAACCTGTGATAAAATAAAAATATGGACTTTTTAAAAATACATTGCACAATGCAAGGCCTCATTTGTAATATAATGGAACTGTTTCAGGAACTCAGAAACAAGTTTTTAGTCCTACCTGACATTTTAGCAAAATGTCAACCATCATTTAATTACACCACTACTTCACCACTGAAGCAGCATGATCTAGTTCTCAAGCTGTATTCTTTGAATTCCTGTCAGAACACACCACTTTTCCCTCTCCTTCATGTTAGTTTGCACTCTAGAATATAAATGTACCCCCCTAGGTTAATGGGTCATGTGGCTAAATCCCTTGGCCTCTGGTGATGCTAATCTTTGAGAGAACCAGAGTTTGTGTGTCTTTCTATTCCAATAAGCAATTGGGAATCTCCATCTGTAACTCCCAAGGGTTTGAGATCTGTCCATGAATCAGAGCTTGCATTAAACTGCTAGGATTTCTGTGGTCATTTATTTTGCTACTTTTTTATTCAGCTCTCTATCTGATTTACAGTGAATCTCATTAGGATACTCAGAGATTTACAACCTGAATTTAAAACACTCCATTTATACCATCACAGGTTTAATACTTTATTTTATTTTACTAGATCTGATGAAAAAATGCAAGCCAGTGGTTGTTGATTATGTAATCTATATGCAAAAGTGTCAGTTGTTCAAAGTAAACTCATCTTACTTATGCAACTGTAAAACAGTCCTGACTAGAATAAATATAACTTCCTGAAAGTGTCAGAGTATCCATATTCTCTTGCATCAAAGCTTGCACTTGACTGAAAGGAAGGGATACACAGTTTGCTTCTCTACAAATAACTTCTTTTCAAGTTCAACTTCTGTCAGGCCAGTATGCATACTCACTGGGTGGATAAACTGCCTCCAAGTCTTTCTACTTGAAGGAAAAGATTAGTGACATTCCTCCACAAGACCCTGTAATTCACCATTCAATTTAGAGATAGAAAGAAAAACTGTAATTGTTTGCAGAACTTTATATGGTAATGAGCTCACATATTGGTTTAAGTTTATGCCTCAAAACTTTCTAGAGTGTTTTTCAGCAAATTATTATTAATGCCCTCCCTGGGCTCTTACATAACCATGGCAGAAGACTTATTTCCCCAAGCAAAATAATTGCTTTCCTCATTCGGAGGTAGCCAAATGTAGATAAGTAGCTTATCAGAGACCTCTCAAGTTATCCAATATCTGAGGCTTCTTATTGACTGTTTTCTGCTGACACATAATTCACACTCACATTTTCTGTTATACTCCAAGCCAGTGGCACAAACTATTACATCAGAGACTGGAAATATTTTAAGTTCAGATAATGCCCTCGTTACACGTCTTAGACCTAACCCCAATGTTGGGGAAGAACACTCCCTACAGAAAACCTTCCTGACTTTTCAAGGTCCTGGTGTCTACATTATTTTTGCACCCCCGCCCACCCCCGCAAAACTCCACCCCCCAATGAGACCAACTTAATAAAATTAACTCAATTGCAAACATTATTCCTATTCTCTTTTGAGAACGTAAATTGGTGTTAGGAGACACTAATTTAAAAAAGAAACACCAGAAAAGTGCAAAAAGCTAATGGCAGTTTTCTAGAACTGATATAAGTTAAGTTTTAAAACTTAATGAACAGAAGAAATGTAGTCTGAACAACATACAGCCAGAGTTGAACTGGCTCTTTACAATGACTTGTAACCGGGCCTGAATTCAATAATGAGTATCAGGCACCATTTTTACCTTTTTGCCACCAAAAGGAGTGAACTCTTGGCATGTGTTGCCAGGGCATGAGGCCTCTACAGTGATATCCACAATTAATGACTCCCAAAGGAGAGAAACACATTGACTTCAAAAGCCTGAAAGGTGTTATTGCTGTTTAACTGCTTTACACTTCCAGACACTGCAACAGGATGAAACAAGATTGAATTAGCTAGAGACATAAAGGGTAACAAGAAAACATTCTACAAATACATTAGAAGCAAGAGGAAGACCAAGGACAGGGTAGGTCCATTACTCAGTGAGGGGGGAAAGCAATAACAGAAAACATGGAAATGGCAGAAATGCTAAATGACTTTTTTGTTTCAGTTTTCACCAAAAAGTTTAGTAGCCATTGGACATCTAACTTAATGAATGCCAGTGACGATAAGGTGGGATTAGAGGCTAAAATAGGGAAAGAACAAGTTAAAA
Organism: Emydura macquarii macquarii; assembly: GCF_026122565.2. Taxonomy (NCBI): domain Eukaryota; kingdom Metazoa; phylum Chordata; order Testudines; family Chelidae; genus Emydura; species Emydura macquarii. Next base: position 15,221,889 of record NW_027131527.1, on the reverse strand, counting down.
ATTACTTAGACAAGTTACACATCTTCAAGTCATCCCAGGGCCTGATGAAATGCATCCTGGAATATTCAAGGAGCTGACTGAGGCATTATCTGAGCCATTAGCAATTATCTTTGAAAAGTCACGGAAGACAGGAGAAATTCCAGAGGACTGGAAAAGGGGCAAATATAGTGCCAATCTATAAAAATGGGAATAAGGACAACCTCGGGAATATCCAGACCAGTCAGTTTAACTTCAATACCCAGAAAGATAATGGAACAAATAATTAATCAATTTTCAGACACCTAGAAGACAATAAGGTGATAAGTAACAGTCAGCATGGATTTGTCAAGAACAAATCATGTCAAACCAACCTAATAGCTTTCTTTGACAGGGTAGCAAGTCTGCTGGATGAGGGGGAAGCAGTAGATGTGGAATATCTTGATTTTAGTAAGGCTTTTGATACTGTCTGGCATGACCTCATACACAAACTAGGGAAATAAAACCTAACTGGAGCTACTATAAGGTGGATGCATAACTGGTTGAAAAAGCATTTCTAGAGAGTAGTTATCAGTAGTTCACAGTCAAGCGAGAAGGGCATATTGAGTGGGGTCCCGCAGGGATCAGTTCTGGATCCGGTTTTGTTCAATATCTTCATCAATGATTTCTATAATTGTATAGAGAGTACACTTATAAAGTTTGCGGACGATACCAAGCTGGGAGGGGTTGCAAGTGCTTTGGAGGACAGGATGAAAATTTAAAATGATCTGGACAAACTGGAGAAATGGTCTGAAGCAAATAGGATGAAATTCAATAAGGACAAATGCGAAGTACTCCACTTAGAAAGGGACCACAAAATTGGAAATGACTGTCTAGGAAGAAGTACTGTGGAAAGGGATTTGGGGGGTCATAGAAGATTCACAAGCTCAATGAGAGTCAACAATGCAACACTGTTGGGGTTTGGGGGGGAAGGCAAACAATTCTAGGATGTATTAGCAGGAGTGTTGTACACAAGACAAGAACTAATTCTTCCACTCTACTCTGTGCTGATTAGGCCTCAATTGAAGTAGTGTGTCCAGTTCTGGGTGCCATATTTCAGGAAAGATGTGGACAAACTGGAGAGTCCAGAGAAGAGCACCAAAAATAATTTAAGGTCTAGAAAACATGACCTATGAAGGGAAGATTGAAAAAATTGGGTTTGTTTAGTCTGGAGAAGAAAAGACTGAAGAGGGACATGATAACAGCTTTCAAGTACATAGAAGGTTGTTACAAGGAGGAGAGAGAGAAAAATTGTTCTCAATAACCCCTTAGGATAGGACAAGAGGCAATAGGCTTAAATTGCAGCAAGGGTGGTTTGGGGTAGTCATTAAGAAAAACTTCCTAACTGTGAGGGGAGTTAAGCACTGGAATAAATTGCTTAGGGAAGTTCTGGAATCTCTGTTATTGGAGATTTTTAAGAGCAGGCTGGACAGATACCCATCAGGGATGGTCTAGAATAGATAATCCTTGCCTTGAGTGCAGGGAACTGGGCTAGAAGACCTCTCGAGGTCCCTTCTTCTAAGAGGATTTCTTTATTACATTCCCTTACTTTGTAAGTAGGTTTTTGGGTTTTTTTTAAATGTAAACAGGTCACTCAATAGAAACATTGGAAAGATTTCGGAAAGCCTCCAGTTCAGTAGCTAGAGTTAGGGATAGGAGACTGAACTTGCACTCTGTATGAAATTTTAACTCTGCAAACATGAGCCTCAAAAATGCTGTTTGGATTTTTTTTGTTTTTAAAAGAAAATGCGTCAGTATTACCTTGGGAAAGTGTATTTAACATTAAAAAACATGGGCTTATCCAATTAATAATTAGGGTTGAATATTTAACAAATTTACTAGAAAGAATAAAGTGAAAGTACACTGAGAAAGAGACTAAATGATTCAGAACTCATCAAGTCATTCACAAACTACCCTATATGATTGCATAATCTTATCAAAATTACCCTTGTCCTCCCTCCCTTGTTCATTTAAAATGTATGGTTATATCTTGTTTCTAAATTTAAATTGTAAACTCTAGTCTTATCTATGTGTATTCATTGGTAGAGCCCTGTGCAGATACAAAATTTGTGATTCGCAATCAGCAAAAGTGATCGGTGGATATGAACAGATATCCGTGGATTTGCAGGGCTTTATAAAATTTGGAATCGCATCCATCCACGATCCATTGACCATTTTTGTGGATATCTGTGGATATTAAGCACATATTCACAGATTTGCATGGCTCTATTCACTGGCTACCCACAATGGGGGCCCAATCTTGGTTGGGGTCCTCGTTACTGAAATACTAGTTTGCTGCTTTTTATATACAACTCTTTCACTACCACACCGGATCATCCTGCACAAGCACTCTAGTCTACAATTATCCTGTGCTATGTAAATATAAAGCGGGCAACAATCTAGAAGTCTTCCGTTTCCACTTTGTAGTATGCATTTAGTGCAATGGGATCTTCATTTCACTAAGGATTACCTTCTTAGCAACAGATTCCCTTGCCTTATGTCACACAGTGATACTATTGAAAAGTATCTTGAGCCCTTTGACTTAAGAAAATAGCAAACTGGTTTAGTAATGAATGAATGATCAAGCAAAAGACCAAATGAGTAAATAGCTGGTATAACTGCACTTTAAAGTATGTTCACTGCTTATTAAATATTTGTTACATAAAAAATACTGGGTACAGCATATAGTTCTACGAGAAGACTAGATTTTTTGCTGATCAATTATATTTTTTGTTTCTTAAAACAATTAACAATAGCTTTTTTACAAACGACACTTTTGTCAAACTCTGACTGGTTTCTCTCTCATTTAGCTTATCCACCAGTTTAACTAAGATCCCAGATGTATATAAAACTTCTGGGATGTTCATTCTCTCAGCAGGAAATATTTGCAATTTGGAGCACTTGTTACACTGTATGTTTTGATTAATATGCAAACCTATTCTGGGATGTCAGCATAAGAGTGTAGATCTAGCACAAGGACCTTTGGCAACAAACCCTTTGAATTCTAAACCACTTATGACTTTTGGGGGGTGGTAGGAATGTATATTAATGCTCCTTTTAGCTTGAAACTAGAGGGCTGTGTTGTGGGAGATTTCAGTCGCACTCCTGTGTGGGGCAAGGACTTCTTCCATTGCAGGCAAATGTAAAAAAGCATTTAAAACACACACCACACACACACCCTGTATAATAAGATGGCCCTGACTTATACAACAACAAATCTAAATATGTTTGTCAAAAATTGAGAATGTTTTTGTTCTGGATAGGTGGCTTACTTCAACAACTTGAAATTAAAGTAGCATTTAAAAGGTGTGCCTTCATTTACAGTTTGTAACATGGAAGTATTTAAATACCAGTTGGTAAATTCTGATCTCTTGGAATGATCATTTTGTGTCTATTTTTGGGTAAAATAGGGCTGATCCTTTGCATTGCCTCCACAGCTTTCCCAGGCCCTCCTGACCTAGAAGTATGCAGATGGGGTAAGGCAAGGAGATGCTTTGCGTGACTAGTGACCCCTCCAGCTATTTCAAAAGCAGCACAGTCTGGCTCTGGAGGGAGCTGGTCTAAAAAACTAAAGGTTGTTTGGAGGGAGGAAGAGGAGAGGCTTAAGAAGAGTAAAAGTAAAATTGTGCTTTACTTGGGACTCAGCAGCTGTTTTGAAAAAGAAGGCCAGGGATTGGTTTCGTGGCACAGCTACAGGGCCTTCTGTAAGAAGGTATGAGTGACTTTCAAGACTCCTTCTCATGAGTGAGTGAAGTGGGCTGCGGAGGTGATGTATGTTTCAGAAAGGTTTGGCTAATGCACATTCCCAGAAACCAAACGGCCACTCCCTTTTTAAGTCAAGAAATGCAACTGATGAACAAAAATCCTTACATCTTCCTCCTTCCTTCCCTGAGGGAGGATAATACCATGGAGAAACAGAACTAGGGAGTACTCAAGGAAAGAAAAGGAGCAGCTGCCCTAGAAGAACAGTGTGCATGCATTTGTCCAAAATTCAACAAAAGATATAGGGACAGTCCAATATTTTTTATTTTAAGCAAGCCACTCCATGATCAGTATTTCATACTGCTGTTATCTTAGCATTGCCATTTCCTCTTCATCCCCCGGTCCCTGGAGATAAATTGGATTGCATCCCAAAACCAAAAAACAAACCAAAGAAACCCCAAACCCACCACTGGATGATCTGAGCTAGAAAGTCAGTCAAACAGGACCAAAAAGTCTTTGCCAAGACTCACCGTCAGAGGGCACTACTGTACTGCAATACACCACTCTCAAGCTCTGCCAGGAAGAAAGTCTCTGGTGCACCTAGAAAATCCAAACACAGCAAAATGAAATTGTTAATAAAGGGCAAATGCTGGGTTATGCCAGTCTGTCAGACTCTCACCCCACTGCCACCTCCTGCCTCACCTCCACACATCCTAATGACATTTATTTGGGCATATCCTCCTATCCACTACAGGGATGACAGCAAGTCAGGAGTATCTATCAAGAACAGCATCTTTTGTTGCTGTCTGTCATTCAGTAGAGATTTACTACCCCCTCAGCCATGTTAACTTCTCAGGGTTTCTGCTTATCAAATACTGTAGTTCAATTTAAAGGGACAGCTTATAAATCCATTTTTTTTGGCGTAACAGCCACCTTATCTTACAACTGAATTTTTGAAAATTAAATTGGAGTCACCAGCAGAGAAGACAAGAAAAATCACATAAGGTAAAGAGCAGTACAGGTGGATAACACTTGGAAAAGACAGAAGGAACTGCAGTATAATGGGTGATAGAACAAGTTACGAAGAATTATAGAGTAAGTCATTATGTCTTTTGGGTACATACATCAACAAAACAGAGGAAAGGTAATTTTTTATCATCTTTCATACAAGTAAACTTGTATAGAACCACCTTACCAGAATCAGGGACAGAGGGGCAAGACCACCGGGCTGAAAAAAAGACTGCCTTGTAGTAATCAGGAGAAAGCACAGAAGTGGATCAACTTACTTTTATACATATTGACATTATTTACTCTCAGAAAGCAGCAGAATATTTGTAGAGGAGAGTCTAGAGTCAGGCTGAATTGGGTGCTTGTTTCCAGAAAGACTATATTCTAGGATAATCTCACTATATGTATCTAAAAAATACTTACTGCTAGATTACAGCACTAGCACAAACTCACAAAAATGTCCCTCCCATTTTAAAACTATATGGCATTAGCCAAGATCTAAGCAGTCTATGTATTTAAGTAGTTAGTACATTAGGTCTTTCAGCAGTTTGTGATCACGTTCAATCGCAAATTATTTTTGTATCAATCGATTCCAAAGCCGGTATCCCAATTACAAGGTAACTTTCGTAAAGAAAGTCTTGTTTTAAGTGTTTTTTTGGACAATTTCTGCAATGATCAGAATTTTGTATCAAGAACTCGAAAGCGTTAGTTATTGCTGTACCAAGTTGTCAAATAGACTTGAAATTATTGGATTAGGGGAATGTCAATGGGGAAAAAATTGCTCTCTCAGCAATTTAGTTTTCTTTTTTTCTTTTGAAAGCTGTTGCACTAATTGAGTCCAGACCCTAATATGCTAATTGAGTCCAGACCTGGGAGATATGCTTGCTTGGTGATAACACTGAAAATTTTAAAAATCCAATGTACTTTATATTGTGTTTACACTATTTTTCTCAGCTTTGAAAACGCAAATCGATAAAAGTCAGTTTCAATTTTACTTGTGGTCAGTTGCATTTTGAACATCTCAGAGCAGTGTTGTTTGGGAGGTGAATAATATGGAAGTGGTCATTTTAAAAGTTTAACTGAATTTAAAAAAAAATGAACTGAAACATTCCTACTAGGCTGGAAAATCTTGCTTTTACATAAGTCTACATTTTGGACCAATTTTGAAATTAGTGTCCCTTTAACATTTGAAAATATCAAGTTTGACTAAAAGCAAAAGATGACTAGGAATGAATATCTGGATATTTACTCTGACTGGGGGTTCCCAAGAGGAATACTGAATGTTCCTGCTTGAGCTGCCAAGCAAAACCCGCCCACTGAGTTATAAACATGGTTCGAGTCGCTGTGAAACAAACTGTCACAGCTCCAGATGTCCTGGAAAATGGTGGTATTCCCCTCTCTTTGCACTTCTGTTACACAGCTAAGGCTGTGTTAGCATTTGCACTGGAAATTCCAATAATCAAAAGCAGTGCAGTTCATATGTAAACACACAAGACTGTACATATGACATATGGTTGGTCTAGTTCAAGAGAAACTAAAACCCTTTTGAAGGAAGTGGAAGTCAGTAATTTCATGCTTAAATTAATGCTTCTATATCTACACAAAGTCCTACAGCCATCAAGTATGCACAGATTGTACAGTGGTGATTTAAAAAAAAAAAAATTAAGTGTTCTGAAGATGGTTCTAATTTTGCTCAAGGCTTCATTTTTGTTTCACCCTATATTGAGGCAGAACAGCAAGCCCTTTTAGTCCTTTCCCCCCTTTATTGGAAGCTGCAACTTGTATATAGAAATATAAGACAGAGAATTACCACACTACCTGACTTTTGGAAGACAGACCTAAAACTGTCAGCTGTTTAAACAATCCCAAAAAATCCTTTAAGGCCTGTTTTATCTCTACCACATAATTGTCGTCAACATTCAAGCGTTTTTTGTTTGTTTTTTAAAATCCCACATATTTCCCTGGTACATGGTCTGATGTGATCACATGAAACAAACTGTCCCTCAAGACAGTGTCAAAAGTGGCAGTTGTGGAGATGACACCAGGAGGATTGTAATTTTAGATGGAGAGTATGCAGCAGGTGCAGACTAACTCTAGAAACACTTTTCCTACTTTCATGCAAAATATTCTTCAAAACGAAGAGGGAAAAGAAACAGAAATTGTGCTGTGTATGTGCCAAATGGCTGTTGAAAGGTAAGGTGTTTAACATTACTCTAAGATGGTCAAACACAACAGATGACAAGGCACCAGATCTATTTTGTACCTATGCATCTTCATGAAGTTCAGGCTTTGTAATTTCCGAGTCATACAGAATCAGTTTATTTTTTAAACAAGGCTTTCAGGAACCCTATGAAAGTTTGGTTCTCATTTCACTTTATAGATTCATAGATTCCAAGGACAGAAGGGACCACTGTGATCATCCAATCTATAAAGTCTGTAACACAGGCCAGATAATTTCCCCCAAAATAATTCCTAGAGCATATCTTTTGAGAAAATACCCAATCTTGATTTACGTCAGTGACAGACTCCCACAAGAACGTTGTAAGTTGTTCCAATGGTTGATTTTTAGTGGTAAGTGACACCTTATTTCCACTTTGAATTTGTCTAGGGTCAGCTTCTGGCCATTGGATAGTGTTATTATAACACCTTTCTTGGTTAGACTGAAGAGCCCATTATTAAGTATGTGTTCCCTATGTAGATATTTATAGACTAATCAAATCGCCTCAACTTCTTCATTAAACTAAATAGACTGAACTCTGAGTCTATCACTAAAGGATGTTTTCTAATCCTTTAATAATTCTCATGGCTCTTCTCTGTACTCTCTTGAATTTATCAACATCCAGGTTAAATCACATTACTTACATTCATCCCAAGATTCAGAACTGGGCCTCAGTATAATAAGATACTGCCAAAAGGCTCACAAATCCCATTCCACCCCAATGTGTGCTATTCAAAGGGCTTACAGGGAAATGGGGCAGAACAATGAAATTCTGGACCACAAAAGCAGCTCATTCCATACTTCACTGATCATGTCTCTCAATCAATCACGTGAGAACGCTTAGTTGATAGCCAAACTCTTTTGCTTCAGTAAAGGTATACACAATAATTATATCCAAGCTCAAATTGAGGCATACATTCATTTAAATTAGCAGTAGTGAATGTATCTGGTGGTGGAAAGCCCCCAAAAGGCTGCAACCCACTGGGATGTCATCAGAAAGCTTGTCTTGAATATGAAGAGAGACTAGAACTATGAATTCACTTTTCATGTCCATTCAATCCTTGACATCTCTCTCTTGTTCACAATGGGTTTTTTGTTTCATATTTCACTGTGTATGTCTACACAGCATTTTGGCTCAAGCAGGAGCAAACCTCCAAGCCTGGGTCAAAAGACTTGGGCGAGCAGGACTCATACTATGCTCTAAAAATAGCTGTATAGACAGAAAGTTGTGGCTCGGGCTTTGAATCCTAGGGAGAATGTCGGGCTTCAGACTCCAACCTCCAGCCCAAGCCGAGACGTCAAAGCATGGTCTATACAGCTATTTTCAAAATGGCTACTTTAAAAATAGCTATATAGACCGTGCTTTGAAGCACTAGTGAGAGCCCATTATCCCAAGTTCACCAATTTGTGCTGGGAGGCTCGCTACTGCTCTGTCCAAAATGCTGTGGAGACATATCCAGTGTTGCTTAGGAGCTCCACCCATGCAAGCCATGGTGGAAGTGGTAGTGCAGACTGGCTGCCTGAATCTTTACCAACTGTTTCCAGTCCTACTCTGAGCAGTTATATGACAGAGGTAAAAATGCCAGCATCTTGTCTACTCTTAATGCTCCCATTCATGCTAAAGCATTGGTGGGTAATGCACAGAAAATCATCATTGCAGAGGAAGCCCATGACTACTAACACAGAGGTTAACTGGGACAGTGGTTTGTGTGTCATAGAAAATTGTCCACTAGAAACTGGATGGAAACCACTACCAACTATTTCACATAGGCTACCATATGTACCCTGAAGGTAATGATTTTTGGTTACTATTGTTTGGAACTTGATTCAAACCAGGGACCAATATTAAGTGACAAAAAAAGTTTCTTTTAAACTGACGTTACTACAAGTAAAAATATGCTCATTGACAATCTTGAAAGTTTTCCAGTTGCAGAATAATCTGGCCACATTTGAGTGCCATGCTTCAGACCAGGTGATTAGAATTCTTGAATCACAACGTGAAAGGACAGCACATATTTTTTGTGGAGGAGGGGAATGTAAAAAACATTTAATGGCTCTCTAGCAGTTACATTTTTTGATCCTTTAAGCATGAATACACAAAGACATGCTTAAGACTTCATAGAGTCGGATGACTGGACACCAGCATTCTTAGTCCTGTGGGTTACAGCATAGCAAAGGGAGTCAAAACACTGTTCTGGTATTTCTCTAGTGGGACTACTGGTTGCTGCAAAATTTGAGCATTCATTTAACAAAGTGTTTAAAAAACCTCGTTTGCTCTTTTGGCTGCAAAAATAACCTTTCGAGTATGAACTGATGAAATGCTCCTGCTTGAATACATGTACAGGAAAATAGAAGTACAGTAGAACCTCAGAGTTATGAGCTGACCGGTCTACTGTATACCTCATCTGGAATCCGAAGTATGCAATCAGACACCAGCAGAGGCAAAAAAAGAGAAGCAACGGTACAGTACTGTGTTAAACTACTAAAAATAAATAAATAAATAAATAAATAAATAAAGGGAAGGATTTGGCGAGGTAAGGAAACTATTTCTGTGATTGTTTCATTTAAATTAAGATGGTGAAAAGCAGCATTTTTCTTCTGCATAGTAAAGTTTCAAAGCTTTAAGTCAATGTTCAGTTGTAAACTTTTGAAATAACCATAATTTTTGTTCAGAGTTACAAACATTTCAGAGTTATGAACAACCTCCAATCCTGAGCTGTTTGTAACTCTGAGGTTCTATTGTATGTCCACTAACAGAACTGTGATCTGACCCATTCATCTCAGTTGGGTATTGACTGTGGACTCATTCACTAGCTCACTGCCAACAGCTTTAGCAGAAACATCTGGATAATATCCTTACCCGGCATGGATGGATAAATTAGATCCTTAATCCATTCCCAAGACAGTGCAGGACTGTTTGAGAGTTCCATCCATTATTGTATTCTGAACGGTGTTTAATGGACTATTTTATTTAGGTTTTTAATTCTACACCTACCAGTGAAGTATCTGAACAACTCCAGCAGTGCAGTTTCCACTATTCTCCTTGGAAACTATCCTATGTTTAAAAGACTTCACTGTTTTGGAATTTCCCCAATTTCCTATCTAAATTCTTGTTTTCTTAATTTTCATATTATTACTCCATTATATCCAGTGCTCAAAATGAGCTGCAAGAAAGGAGAAAGGAGAAAGCAGTCCCCATGGGTAAGGCAGAAGGTAAGAAATCAGGACAAGGAAAAAGATGGTAGCAGCCACTAAAAGAGAGGAAGGGGCTGGAGGTAAGTTGCCTGGGGGAGGGTGTATTGTGGGTGGGGCATGAATAGAATTCCACTTCAATCCCTAGAGCAGCCTATTAAGAAAAAGTCCAATTAAAACCCAGTGAGTTTCTACTCTACTCCCCCTTGCCTTCAAGAACACCACCACTGGAAGCGGGCAAGGGAGAAACAGTAAGCCGCTTTAGAGAGACAATGTAAAGCAATAGAATAGCTAAGAGTGTTGTCTGGCCCAACTTCTGTTCAGCCTCTGGCTTGGACATCTGACTGCACTGGAAATGAGAAGTCCTGTAAGTTCTACTCTATACTATTCTCTAAGCTTCTTTTTTCAAGCTTCTGAGAAGTCTTCCATTCAGAGATCTTTTCTTTCTACCTCCCTCTTAGCTCCCTCTCCAAACCCACCAATCCTTAGCTGACCAGCAGGAGTTCTCCTTAGACTCCAGTGTCAGAGAGTAAAACTAGTGACATGTTTACTTTCATTACCATATTTACATCAAGAAATAATTTTGTATGGCATCTTTCCTCATGCATTTTCCAACATGATCTTTAGATACATTTGCAGTGTAAAATGATTACCATCACTAGTTACATATTTTAACACATTTTGGGCTATTATGCATATGTTTGAAAGTCTGCTACACAGTAAAACGCACACTAGCACTCTGATATTGTAACATTCATTGTTACAAGAGTAACAGTCAAGCCAGCCTAAAAGTTGCTGCTCTGTACAGTAACATGGGAGATCGAACTTAGAATTCATGACTCTTCATTCCCTGGCTACCAAGGGCTGATTTTTCTTTGAACAGATTGCATCAGGGGCAAAATGGATGGGAGACAAAGAAGAGGGATAATGGGGGAGTTTTATTCATACCCCACTTACACCTACATGATTGAAGAGTAACAGAAGTATCCTACCCCATTTTAGTGTCTGGGAGCACTGCTGTCAAAGATGCTCTGTTAAGAAGATCTCACTCTTGCTATTTATGAGTTCTCACCAACGTGCAAACCACACCCAGAAGGCTGCATTGCTCACTGTGCACAGCTCCTGCTTCCCCCAGCAAAGTCCAATAGACTTAGATTTAATCAACTGGCTTAAGTTCATTTCTTGTTCGCCTACCTTCTTGTTCTTCCCTCCTCTCATTCAACTACCTACTGAATGACTGTTTAGCCCCTGAAGAAATGTTTTAGTGTCTGGCTCCTAACAGATAAAAGCCCAAAGTGGTTGTCAGGGTAACTGAGGCATGTCTGAACAGCAATAAAAATCTCTTAAATCCTTATGTTTTACCAGAACATGGAAGGCAGACACAAAGGGACAATGCCAATAATGTCTAGGAAGCATTAAATCTTTTCCTCAAACAAATGCCAAGCAGCAGACTGTGAATGGTCTGGAGGTTGGTGTCTACTCAGCAAAAAACAAGCTTCCCTTACAGACATATGGGGTTATAGTCTGAGGTAGTTCAATAAGCCCTACACATTAGAGACCCTTTGGTAGTTGCCCTTCCCATCCCCATCCCCATCCCCTTAATTATCTTACTTCTTTTCTATTACCTGTGTGGTGCTTCAGCTCACATTTACATTCCTTTCCTAGCAGATGTGCAGAGGGTAAAGAGCTTAAACACTGGGTGGCTGCTATAAATATTTCCCTGTCAGTGTGTTTCCTTCACTCATCTTGTTAATAAAAGAAACAGGTAACAATCAACTTCCAGGAAATGGGGGTGGTGAAGGTAGGGAAAGAGTTTCATTCCCTGAAAAAGGAAGGAAGCAGCTGTCCCATGTTCCTTATTAAATTCTCCATGCAGTATTACAGGGTACATAGCTGACATGAGCAGGCCCAACTTAAAGACAAGACATGCCCGAACAATTGCTAATACAACTAATTATCATGAATACGTTTATAGTAAATAAGGGAGGAAGAAACTAAACTAAACTAACTATTGTGGGTATGTTTTTAGTAAAGTAGGCAGAAATACCCGGAACTGATAAGCTTTCCTTATGCAATCTGCGAAGTAATTGGTCTTTACATGCAAGAAATATAGATGTTAGTACTAGGAAAGCTATATATGTAAACTGTGGTGTGTGACATGAATTGGAACTGCGGTATCAACCTATGCCTAACTCCCCTGCCTCTTGGCAGGCTAGCGTGTGCAAAGAGCTGTTACGTGCCTAATAAAGTAACCTGAGTGACCACTGGTTGCCAGAACTCCAGAATTGTCCTGGATTCTCCAGAAATTAAAGATTATGTCATGGGATAAACCTCCAGGAATATGTCCAACCAAAATTGACAACCCTAGTGACCAACTGGAGTCAAACTGAGTTTTGTGGTTCCCAGAGAAATGGATGATGTGTTTGTACCATTCCCCAGGGTACAACCTGGACTGCTGAACAGCTGGGTCCCCTCAATTCTCCAATCTGGGATGCTTTTTACACGGCTTTGCTGTGAGAGCAGCCATTCTTGGCCTACTTACGCACAGCCTCCATCATGTAAATTACTCCCAGTCATATTGCAAGAGTGCTACAGCTAGCCACTCCTGAATTATATCACAGAGTGACACCAGCAAATTGCCAGTCCCAGATTTTTCCTTAGAAATGTGTGTCTTGTACTGCTGGAGCTCTTTCCTTCTGGACAATACAAGCTCAGAGAAAGTTTGTCATTTTGTTAATAGAAAATGATATGATTATCTAACATGGAAGTTCTCAAACACACACTGGTTTAGATAAAACAATACAACAAGTTTATTAACTACAGAAAAATAGATTAAGTGATTACAAGTAATGAGGCATGAGAGTCAGAATTGGTTAAAAAGAAATAAAAAGTAAAATTCAAACTAATATCTAACTTAACAAGCTAAGTGAAAAAGCAAAAAAGCTCTCTCTCAGCTCATGCTTAAAGCAGTCTGGTCAGATTCCTTTCAGCCAGGACCTCTCCCCCAGTTCAGTGATGCTTCCTTTGTCCTAATTGTCATTAATACCAGGAGTAGAAATGAGGGGAGAGAGGTGATTTGGAGCCTCTGTTCCTCATTTTTATATCTTTTCCTCCTCTTCAAGAATCATCTCCAGCTGGGGTTCTGGTGACAGCCATGTTTACATGTGAACCTCCAGCTGTTCATTGCTAAAAGATGTAAATTTCTTGCTCACACCCTTCTTCCTGCCAAACAATGGCTGCTTAACCAGGTGATAGTCCATTTGATTTTGTTGAAACCTGGCTGAGGCATCAGTTTGCCTTTTGTCTTTGAGGAACTGGCCTGTGTCTGCTTTTCTAAACTTGGAGCGTGTCTCAGCAATGTCATACAGCAGAATCTTATGACTTTACATACAATGTTGCCACACGCATTCTACCAGCACAATAATGGCAATTCTGGAATTTCAAATGATATCTCACAAGGCATATTTTGTACAAGATTTATCCTAGCTTTGTAAAAGTGATGAATATAAGGGTCACAGTGTTCCCCCAGAACTGGACAAGGTGTTCTGGATAAGCCAAACGAAAAAGGTCTCAGGGAGAATCCTTACAAATAATAGTGCAAAATATGGAACTGCTGCAATGATCAGTTTTCCTGCCATAACCCACACATCATTGCTTATGATATCTCCAGTAGATTGATGGGGAGGCAGGGGAAGAGAAGAAAGTCAGATAGAAAATAATATGGTATTTATGCCTATCCAGTAACTTTTGTTTTTTCGATTGTTTTTAATTATCTCTTCCTCCATCATCATCCACTGCCATTCCTGCTTCTTTTACCAGGAGATGGGAGTAGTGGGAAAAAGGTAAGCCACATGGAAGTTAAGAGTAGCTTTAGTACAAGTCTTAACAGCTTATAGTGAAAGAAGAATTTGTTGCTGCTTTCTTGGAGACGGGAGAGAGACTGCAGGCTTGTCTACACTTACAGGACTGAAGCAGCACAGCTGCACTGATCCAGCTGTGCTGCTGTAGCTTACGGCATATCCACACTACACAATTAAGTCAAGTTAACTTATGATGGCATACAGCCGCCATACTAATTACTTCGCTTATGTGTATCTTCACTTTGCTCCTTGTATCAGCAGTGCGCATCCTCACTAGGACTGCTTGCACCAATTGAACTGTCAGTGTGGGATGGCTTCTCAGAGCTAGCAACAGTTGATGTTAGCAAGGCAGTGTCTACACTGACACTGTCAACCTAACTACATTGACATGGACTCTGCACCTCTCATGGAGGTGGAGTTATTAAGTTGGCGTAGCAGAAGAATTACGTTTGTGTGAGTGAAATTTTAGTATAGACACAGAGTTGCATCGACCTAACTAGTATAGATAAGGGCTTAGGGAAGACGCTGCCTGCATCAATGGGAGAGCTTCTCGCAATGGCGTACGTACTTCACTTCCCGGACACGCAGTAGTTATGTTGACAAGGAAGCCCTCCCATTAACATAGCACTGTCTACACTGGGGATTAGGTCGGTATAACTACGCTGCTCAGGAATATGGAAAACCTACACCCCTGAACGACATAATTATACGGACATAAGTTTCTAGTGCAGACTAAGCCTGAAGTGGTTGTTAGGGAAGGCATCCACACTTCTACTCTAAACTTCACACATTCTACCTCTATCCAGGGCTGAAAAAGTGTGTGAAAAAAAGTTCAAAAGTGCTACATTTCTAGCACTGCCAACTCTTGCAATGTTATTGAGAGTCTCACAATATTTGGTGTTAGGAGAGGATCTCAGCCTTTTTTTTTTTTTTTTTTTTAAAGCAAGTCTCTAGCCCTTATGGTAGCAGAGAAAAGCTTGAATACCTCAGTCTACCATGAAAGCTCAAAAACCAGGAAGCAAATACACACAATTTTTTTTTTTAAATCACACTTTATAAAAAAGTCTTAATTTCTGGGGAGCCTGACATGATTTTTGAGCACACAGGATTGACAATATTTTTATCACCTGTTTCACCAACTTATGTGAATTTTCACTACAGAGAATATTGTCCCTTCTTATCCTCAGATGAAATGACATATGTACCTATTTAGTTCTTTCAAGAATTTCACCAGTTCTGGTCTTCACTTTATGGTATTAAAGTAACTACCATTAGAATCCAGCAGCCACCCACCTTTAATGCTATTAAAATGTGCTGTAGAAGAGATTTTATTTTTATATTATATTATATATAAAAATTAATCAGCACCCCTCAACCAGTGTGTTCACTTTGGTAACCTATTTTTGGGTCACCAAGAGTCATCGGATTCCATCAGGCAAGGGTCAGAAGTTTCCGTGTATCCCCAAAGTTCCTGGTCAGGATACTGTCAATCCCAAACATTAAAAATAGTGAGTCAGGCCCCCCAAAAATCATGAAATTAGCTTAAAAATAGTGATTTAAAAACAGTTATTTGCCTACTTGGTTCTGATCATTAGGGTGCACTCAGTTCACATTTTCAGACTTTTCTTCACAACCACAAAGGCTAGAAACGTGCATTTTCAAAAAAAAAAAAAAAAAAAAAGAAAGCTCAGATTCGTCTCTAGGTGCTTGGGCTTTAAGAAAAATGTCAATACTGTTAATTCTCATTTTAAGTATAGCAATACTAATCATCTGGTCAGGATTAGCCAGTTTTCCTTCATAAAGCCTTGAAAATTCAGCTCAGAGAATAAATCTTCACTCTCCATTTTCAATTCAGAGTATTCTTCTACCAGGTGAGATGTATGCATTTAAATCAAACCCTTCACTGGCCCTACGCATATCTTAACACCACAAAGCCTAGGAAACAGCTATCATTCGACTCCTGAGATGGATGTCAGATATTTTTCCCTAGAACAGCTGCCATGATAATTGACATATTGCATTACTGACTTTTCTGTTTTAGCTCTGCTCCCTGGCAAGTTTACACTGTTTACAGAGCCTTTAGTTCTGTAGGCAGCAGGGGAAGCCTAAGAGACAGAAAAATGGAAAAGTACAAGAAATTGCTAACAAAGATTTACACTATGAAGATTTAAAACTATTGTAAAGCATCACATTTAATCAGACTGGTGGGCTAGAGAGCAAACACTAAAAGTTCACATACAAATTTACTTTCCCCATTTCAACATAAGTGTTTGATGTTTCTATGCATACCCCATCCCCCACTCTTCTATTACAGAAGACACCAAATAATGCTGACCCACTGTTCACTTTAGGTACCTGATTGAAAGCGGGGGTTTGATGCAGCAGAAATTAAACAGCAATGAAAAACAGTATTTTTCAGTAGGAGCAAATCTTTACCAACATGATAAAGAAGGTACCATGTGCAACACCTCCTATTCCCACACCTGAAGTTCACTCAATACTCTGTACCTGGGCGTCGAGCTTTCCCACAGGCATTTTTGTCTCCCCAGCAGACTTCCTTACAGTTTTTCCCTAGAACTCCTCTGCAAGGGGAGATGTGAACCTGGAGTTAATTCCTTGTGTAGAAAGGACAAAGCAGTAATCTGGACCCTGTTATCTAGGTTAGGCCTTTGTCTATACTTGCGGTTATACCGGCAAAACTTTGTCACTCTGGGGTGTGAAAAAACACCCCGCCCAGCAATATAAGTTTTGCCAGTATAAGCACAGATGCGGACAGCGCTATGTTGGTGGGAGAGAGCTCTCCGTTGACCTAGCGGCCGCTGCTTGTTTAGGTGGCTTTATTATGTTGGCAGGAGAGCTCTCTCCCACCAACATAGCACTGTCCACACTTGTGCTTAGGCAGGCAAAATTTATGTTGCTTGGGGGGGGTGCTTTTTCACACCCCTGAGCAACAAAGTTTTGCAGGCATAACCGCGAATGTAGACAAGTCCTTTGTGTATAATTTCAGCACTTCAAGCTTTCCTCTAAAGTATGAAATATTTAGCTACTGTGGCAGGGTGCGCCTGTCCTGCCCTGTGGATCCTGCGCTTCAGCGGCTGTGCCAGTGGTGCGGCGGGGAGGGGAGTGCAGGGGGAGGGGGACCCGGTCCCGCCCTCTTCCCCGGGCCCCCGACCCAGGGACCCTGTAAGGAGTGGTCTCACCCTGCTTAGTCCTGGAGACCTACTACCTTCCCTGGGCCGCCTGTCCGTGGCCCCCCGGCCTGTAGACTGCTCCCTCGTACCGGCGTGAAGGGTTGTGGTGTCTTCCCCGGCTGGAGCCTCTCTGTCTCGGTATGGTAGCGGCCGTGGATGATAGTCCCAAGCCCTGCAGCTATAGTGGCGGCAGGGCAGGGCAGGGCAGCTCCTCTCCGCTCCGCTCCGCTTTGCTTCACTTCACTCCTCTTCGCTCTGCTTTGCTTTGCTCTGCCTCCTCTCCTCTGGCTGTTAACTCCCTTTCAGCCTACTTGGCCTGCCTGAAATGGAGGCTTTTAACTGCCAGCAGCTTCTTTGATAGGCTCCAGGTGGCCTAATTGGCCCAACTGTCTTCAATTAGCCCCAGCTGGGTTACCCAGGGAAGAGGGCTTTATGGAGCCTGGGGCTAATATACATGCCTTCCAGTACCCTTTCATAGCCCTGCGGTCTGGCCCTGTCACACTACCTAGTGGTGGGTTATTAGAAACATCAGACTCCTCCCCAGACAGCAACTGTGAAATTCCAGTCTGTAGGAGAATGCAATGCTATGGATTTACAGCAATTTAGAGTAAAGCCAAAATCCCTATCAACACTGGATTTATTTTACTTCTCAAATTACAGACATATCTAGAAACTTTGTCAACATATGGACTATTTAACTGGTCTTGCCCAAAACACTCCCAAGTGTTCTTCTGGAACAGAGTTGTTTTGTGAAGCATTAAACAAATATTGCAGGAGAACTATGCACTAGTAATTGTGCACAAAGATAATTTAATGTCTTTATCTAAAGTGGCTGTACAAACAACTTTTCTTATCCCTATAAGACAAGTTCTCGCACCCATGAAATGTAACTTTTGGATATACAGTCTAACCAAGAGAGATCAAGTATTGATTGCTGCTATTTGTTTATTTGTCATTTCCAGTCTTTCCCTTGTCTTAGAACAAGAGTTGAAGTAGGACTGGACATCTGCATATGTGTATAAAAATACTGGTAGTCAATGCTCATTTTTAGTCATATATACACATTTATCTAAACATACCTTAGTTCACTGTATAAAGATATTCTGCCAAACCACCAAGAAAAGCGGATGGATGGATGGATGTGTGTGTATTTTATCAGTTGTCAAAGAAGGTAGTTACTAGATGTATACAGCAGCCACTTACGTTTCTTTGTCTCTGCAGTGAAGTCACCTTTAAGTATAATTTTTTTTTTTAAAGTGTTACAGTCTAAGCTCTTAAAAGCATTTGGTTTTATTTTGTAATTATTTCAGTTAACAAAAGAAATTGCTTTAGTGCTAAGCTTATTTTTTCCAACGTACTGTGAAATCAAAAAACCTACACAAGTGCTGAAACCATAGGCACAAGTTTAAATTATTTTGTTTTTAAAAATTACTAAAAAGGTCATCGCAAATATTTGCAGTGGATTTATACTTCTAACCACTTTAAAAAGGTTTCCATTGGAAACTTTGGCACAACTTTTTGACTGCCACAGAGAAGCATGAAGAGGGCTCTGATATGTGAAGAGAGACCAAATCACTATTTAACAGTCCTTGGGGCTTTGTAAAGCTTACTTTGGGTACCTGAAATTACCACTTGTAGGCCACACATAAAATGTATTCATATTCCAAAGTAGTTCATCAGATTTTGTTATACAGCAATTCAACCTTTTCTCCTTTACAACAAAGTCATGGGGCTTTTGCATCAAGTCTGAATAGCAACATATATTGAACATAAGTTCAATCAGTCACGTAAAAACAAATAAAATGCCAAAATCCTAGCACCTTAAAACCAGATTACACCCACTTTAAGCAGCATTATAGGTGACAGGGGGTTAGAGTGCTTTAAGGTGGGTCACTGTTTCCGTTCTAAAGTCTATCGGAGTCTTAAACTTGGTTGCTTTAAATGAAGACGTGATCTAGGGAAGATACCTTGCTTAACAAAATGTCAGACCCATGCAATTTTGTCTGCTTTTAAAGATAATACTTGTGAAAGGTGCTAGGTTGACAACTTCGTAGAGTTATGTTCTTTGTATATCTAAAGAAATGGCACAATATGGACAGTGGTGATGCAAGCTTTCCCCAAGAACATGCAGTAACCCAAACCTGGAAGAACCACCTTCAAAATGAGAAAGTAGGTCAGTTTTCATGTCTGTGCAAAAAATGACCTCTG
Organism: Emydura macquarii macquarii; assembly: GCF_026122565.2. Classification (NCBI taxonomy): domain Eukaryota; kingdom Metazoa; phylum Chordata; order Testudines; family Chelidae; genus Emydura; species Emydura macquarii. The sequence goes on along the minus strand of NW_027131527.1, from coordinate 15,202,495 downwards.
GCCCAAGCCTCAACAACTACTATGGTTATGTCTGATGGACTAACATGGAACTGGTCTAAAACCACAAACTGATTTCACACAGCTCAAATTGCCATTAGATAATAATGTTATTAATTACCATTGCATATGCCAGATTAAATCTGAATACGTAAAGGTAAAAATCTCCATATTCCTATACTAGTCATAAAAAAGCTACTCCTCCTTTCAGGTCATGTTTTAATAGCATAAAATGTTTATTTTAGAAAGATGGAAAGCATTAAACTGTTCCTAGCAAGCGTTCAGCAAAAGAGTCCTAGACATGTCCAGGTTGAGAAATATTTTACAGAGATAGCTCTTACTTCCACTTATTATTTAGCTCAAAAAAAGCAGCAAACAGGAAATTCTTGAAGTGCTGACTTCTCATTTATTTGTTTTAAAAGGTGATGTTCATTTCAGCTTCCACAGAACAGCTGTGAGAAAAATTAACCACTGGGAATAAAGCATTTAAAAAGGAGTACTGAAATGACTAGAGGTGGTATAAATGGTTGTCAGATTGAGCAGCAAGTAATTCTTAAAGATAATCACCATTGTTAAAGTTGTTACAGGATAGGTAATAGGAGATAAGTAACTGTACATCTGAATTGCCATTAGATACCTGTACAGGAGATAACTCCCAGGTTATCTGGAATTATAAATTACCCTCTTTCTAGGTTTTATAGGTAACTTGAGAAAGGATTAAGTTACATAATTAACAGTTGTATCTATTCCAAGAAACAAACTTTTTCCTGTAGCAAAACAATGACAGTTTTAATACTTATCATGAATACGGAATTTTCTGATACAAATAGCATTATTTAATTGCATGTAAGTGTCCTTATTCCATTTAAAGAAATGGAAAGCAACTCTTTTCTTTTGCATAGAATTAACACATTTGGTACACACACTATTTCAAAATGAGTAATCCTGAGATGTGGGATGACCTTTAAAAATTTAATATCTTCTTCCTTTACTTAAAACTACCCCAATGTAGGGCAGTAAATTTATAGACTGGATCTAGTTGCTTCAATACAGCTATATAGGTTTCTCCTAGTTTTGATTAGCTGCTCAGCGAAAGATGTATAGCACTCTCCAGCAGTTTCATTGCTGCGTTTCACCTCATTCTACACAACATCCACCAAATCCTATCTTTTAGCATGACAAAGGTAAATTCTTCATGTTTTTCCTTCCTTTATTCTTTAAATCTAATCCAGATCTTTACGGTGATAGTGTTAAAGAAACAACCTTAAAGGATACGGTTAAAGTTAGATCTCAGACTTAGCCCTTTTTCCATTAAAAAATATTGTTTCAGCTTTAAAATAATCTAATAGTAAAAGATTACCATCAGCCCTTCCAGAAAAAAGAGGCTACAACTGTGTTAAAGGCCAGGACACAAACCCTCACCCCCCAAAGGCTGGTGTGATTCCCAACCAATTCTGGGAGCTAGACTGGTCAAGAACACACACATGCATGCAGATTCCATCCCTTGACTCTGCTAATCAACTCTGTTTTGGGTATACAGAGGATTTAAATAATCATCTATGGTTCTGCCACAATTCCAAAACAAACCAGCCTCCATGGCTGCTTAGCAAGGAATTTATCCTTCCTCAACTTTGTGCTTTGAAAGGCTTAACAAAAGACAAAGAAATATTTGAAAGACAACATGAAATTACTCATGAGGTACCAGATTCAAATTTTGGAGCCCAATCAAGCAGCTGAACTCCATTGTTGGTGACTGAAACCAGGTACCAAGGACAGGTTTTCTCCTGCTTCAGACACGAACTACCTGGTATTTCAGGATCTCAGGTGCAGAGAGGGATGGCAAAAGCTTTTCAGCATTTCACAGGCATAACTCTGGATGTGATAGATCATATCGGACATGATCAAACAGCTAAACATTAGTAGTTTAAACTGTCTCACAGCATGTTGGGCTTCTTTCTATTAAGGGACACTGATTTTCAAGGTGATATTTACCTAAAACAAAGAATTCAGTGAAAAAATTAAATTCACAGCTTCGTTGTTTCCTTCTATAGTTAGTTTCTCCCTTGCTGAAAAGATTCTTAATCAAAAAGGGAGCAGAACAATTTTCTCATTATATTAAAAGTAATTGAAGAGGTACTTTTAAAGAAGTTGCTATCAGAAACTGGAGGTTTTTTTAAAATGTCAATTAAAGTTATGACCCTTTAAAGTTTAAGCTACTGAGAAGATCAGAGCTGAAAATCACATTTCTGAAACAGTGAGGGCAAAAATACTAATATATAAGACAATTGTCAAAGTATGTTCATTCTTAGGCCAAGATCTTTACCGTGTCTCTCAAATATACCCTCAAAAGAAGAGGGGTGAGGTGAATGTAACAGAATTGTTTAGACTATTAAGAAATATTGATTTTTACAGAAAGCCACATCTAACAAGTGCAAACCTCTCAAACATGCTTAGCAAATACAGTAAATCATTTGCTATTCATGTTAATGCCACTCTAGCTGCTTCAACTAAAACTTTGCATGTGGCTTTAGATGTAAAATGAATTCAGAAATATTTAAATGGTTTAAAGCTATGTAGACTCCAAACCCTCTCTCCTTCACCCCCTCACAGCAAGTCATGTTTTTATACCATCAAGTACAATATTTAATAATGTCATGCTAAGTAGAAAAATAGTCTGCTACCTTAAAACATATGAAACCAACATTACTATTATAGAAAAGGCCATTAATTTGGAAGGAGAAGTCATAATGAAGAGACTGGTTTTGTGCTACACTACATAAGCAAGCAGCAGAATTTGTTTTGTATTACTATTATTTGTATTATAATGACTAGAAACCCCAGCTGCGGACCAGATCCCCATAGTGCTAGGCATTGTACAAATAATTCTAAGTATAAGGTAAGAGACATATACAGACTGCCAAGGGAGTACGAGGAAACAACAGGACAACATTGGTCAGCATGATAAGCTGTGATTGTACCCTGGCACAGTAACAGCTTAATGAAATGTAAATAAAAAAACAGCATCCCAGCCAACTTGACACCTTCTCATTTTAAGTCACGTTAGAATAACTAGGGCACTATACCTTAGAATTTGGTTGCACTGACAGTGTATGAGGAAAGAATGCATAGAACATGCTTGTATCCTGAGAGATAGCACTGGCTGCAGGTTGGATTGTTTTGAGAATATTCAAATCCACCAAATACAATAAGCAAAACTATTAGATATCTTTATTTGAATACTAGAGATTACAAAATTCACCCTCTGCTCCAAAAGATAACAACTGACAAATCCATGTAGCGAAATCTTAGAAGGTACTGGAATAGACCAGGCCTGTAGAGCAAATCCTTCCTTTCAACCTACTGTAACCCGGAATGGGCACAGTGGGGGGAGGGGATGGGGGGGGGGAGGAGAGAGAGAGAGAGAGAGAGAGAGAGAGAGAGTGTGTGTGTGTAATATTGCCATTTTGAAAGTGCCCAATCTAAAAGGCAAAACAAGTAGTGATTACAGTGATCCCCTGCTTTAAACATACCACGACATCTCTGAATAGCAAGCATGTGACTGAAGATCATTAAATATAACTCAAGGTGTACTTTGGCCCAAGGAACACAAATTCATAGGCTCTCAAAGGCTGGAGTGTATGTAACAAAAAACACTCGTAAAACTAATTTAATCAGATTCAGAAAATAGATGGATTTGGTTGGCTGGATTTCCCTCAAACTGAAAATAAGGTCCTTGAAACCAAGCCAGCACTTTTTTTCTTTTTTTAAAAAAAGATTGTGTGCAAGTTATTATGAGCAATGCCCATAAGTGAGGGAACAATGAAGGCCTAGATAATGAGCAAGCTTCATAGAAACAATACTAAAGGCCTTATGACATTGTTACAATTTATTTAACAATCAGTAGCACAACAGTAAAGAAAGAGACATAAGTGAACAGAAACCCACAGAAAGAACATTATCTTAACTGATGGAACTAGTTACTTAGTATGTGTGTTGCAACAGGAACCAATGCTCATCTACTGTTCCTCTTATCATAAAAGCATTCCTGTAACCAGTATTACGGAGATGCAGGATGGCCTTTAACAGGTTAGTATCTTCCTCTTTCACCCTCCCCATAAAGGTAATAAGCTTACAGACTGGACTTTGCTCTATTGCAGCTATATGGGTTCTACTGTAGTACCTATGTACAAGCAGATATTGGAGTTAATGGAGTACTGACTCATATTATATGACAGGGATATGACCTTCTGTAACTCTGACACAGGCACTTTGATTAGGGCTAGCAAAAGTTGACTAGTCTCTTACCTAGTCATTCCAGCGCGTCAGACTCTCCATACAATGCAGTTTGCTATGGAACAGACTTAAAGCCTGGTATGGAAGCTAGAACTGTGTGAGAAAAGGTAACTCCATTTCAGAGGATTTTAATATTTGGACTTTGGAATGAATGCCAAAAATATTGAAATTCTCCACAAATGGAAAATGTGGCCATCTGCCTGGCATACTGCACTGGAAGCTCTGGGGTACCCAAGGTCCAGGGCCATCTGCTTGTTGGGGTGTCCCAGATATGTGGATCCCTGGCAGCCCCGGTATGCCAAGCAGCTGCAGGCCTGGGAATGGATGTTTCCTGGGCTCCCAGGCTCCTGATGCCCAGCCATCCCATCTGGGGATTTAAGGGGAGCTGAGAACCCAGAAGCCCTGCTCCACAGCAGCCCACCAGGCAAGCTGCGGAGTAGTCTAGAAGCTTACGTCAAGTTTCTAGATTCTTAGCCAGGCAAGCTGCAGAGCTGATGAGTGAGTGCAGCTGCCAACAACCTTACCTAGTTTTCATCAAAACTTAGTCAAAATCCTCTACTAAACTTCTGGCTGTTGACCAATCTGCATCAAAGCGGAAAGATGTTCCACTGAAGAATGTCCAGCCAGCTCTAATGGAAACATTCTACCTAGATAAATTATTTTGAGGAGAGAAAGTAGTTAAGGTTGTTACAATTTCTTCTAGTCCACACTGTATAGTGCATATCAAATTTATCTAAGTCAGAAAAACTGTACACAAGTTTGATAACTGGGCAGATCTAGAGAGACTATTTGGTGAATGAAGAACACACACCACAGATTCACACACATAAAAAGGAGCTGCCCACTCCCCAAATCAGGAACACAGCCATAGGAAGCCATGAGCCACCATGTAATGCTGTACCCAATGCTGGAGAGGAAGAGAAAAACCAAATACATGTGGGAGGACCCCCAGCATTAATTGACATGGGAGGATTAGGAAGGAGGAACAAAGAGGAGGAAAAAGCAGAGGGGCATGAGGCTGAAGCAAATGGAAGAGGCTGGATTGGGAATCTGAAAGGGGCTAAAGGTGGGGAAAAGGGCAATGGATAAGAGTAGAAATGGGTTCCCAAAGGGATGGGGATGGGATTTAAGTGTGAGACTGTGGAAGAGTTTCAGTGGGGAGGAGGATTGAGGGACCTTGATTTGTGAAAAATTGAGGTGAATTTATTTTAATGGTGGGTTGGAAAACAAAAATGAGTTACAACTGGAATGACTTTATTGTAATTTGTGGGGAATTGATTATCTACATGGGGGTAGGGTGAATTACTTTTTAAGTTGGGAAGAAAAATTGATCCTGTGAGGAAGCAAGTGGGGAGATCCGCTCCGATTTGTTGTAGGTGAAGATAAAGAATTGATTTTTAATCTAGCAGTCCTCATATGCTGGTAGTGACAGGTCCTGGTCAGCGAGCAGCAGCCGGAGGGGTAATTCATTAGATAGCTCACCATTAAAAATCTGGAAACCCCTGGTCTAGTCCCATTCTTTGACGATAGAACCATCACATATCATAATTTGTATTGACAGTCATTGCTTACCTCAATGGATCATTTCCATAATGGACATCAGGGGGTGTGAGACAAATAGAAAACCCTCTATTCAACATTCACAATTGTTTAAAGCATGTGCCAGGAATTGCATTTGTTTACAGAGCTGCTGACACCGTGAATTAAGTATTGCAGTCAGGAGAGCCATATTTCATATCATATTCTAAACGACTACTAGCTGCAGACTGATACTTGATCAAGGAAGGGCCCACACATTGTAAGGGAAGTGAAGAGATACAGAAGTGGTACAAGTGCTGAACCACAGCAGGATGTGACTAACCTTATTTGAACCCTTATTTGATACCCTTGAAGTTGTGTGAGATACTAATTTTTAAAATATTTTTTATATAGGAAGAATATCACTGAAGGCAGAGCATTAACAATATCACTCAGGCATTGAGACAACATCACACTCATACATGGGTCAAAATCTAAAAGATATAAACATTCTGTTATCTAAGATACTCATAACATTGTATTGGTGACTGCACTGGTCCAATCCTCATCCCAGTGCACACCATTCCACCAAGTTTCTGAACTACTGAAATGTCTTTTGGAGTTACCATATGAATCCAAGACAAGGCCATATGCAGTTGAGTCTCTAGACTTGTAGATTTATTGTGTACAAGCACTCTTTGCTCACTATTAGTTACCATTTTATCTGTCTTGAAATACGAATGGCATGCACGGATAAATGAATAATAAAAGGTCACTTAGTTTCTCTGTACTTTCTGTTAATAGATCCAATACTGGTACAGAGATATTTATGTCAAGAATTATTGCACAGTACAAAACAAGTTATATGCCAGAGGAATACAATAGATCTCATTGGGTATGGTACACTCTATTAGCCATTTTCCATCATTATAAGTAAGAAAACTTAGCAACAAAGAATCAGACATTGTAGATCATGAGAAATAGAATACATTTTTAAAAGAAAAAATTGTTTTTACATTCCCAAAAGATGCACGTTAAGTACACCTTACTTTGAGATCTCTGAAGTTGACTTTTTCCTTCCTGGACAACAGAGAATTGATTTTGGATTTAAGATGTGTAACTATAGCAGATGTTATAAAATAATTCTTTAACAGGTTAAATTCCAGAGTTTCACTATCATTTATGACTTAGTTCAGTGGTTCTCAACTATGGATGAGAGCAGTAGATGCATGGAAAGTTGCCAAATCACATGATTTTAACTCTCATTTCCACTAGCTAAATTGTATGTAAAAGGCTAAAAAAATGTTAGTTTCCCAACGTTACATTCTTCCATGCAAACAATTGCTGCATATGTCACTGTTAGGATTTCCTCAGAGACTTTTCTACTCAGCTTACCCAGAACATCTTGTCCAGCTCTGGAGAGAACAATTCATCCAGTTCTCTAGAATCTAAAAAATTTAGTTTGTCTTGAAATTTCACCACTCAGGTTCCTTTATTTGGCATACAGGAGACCTATGCTGAGTTGATCAGACTCAAGCATAGAGGGTGGGTTTAGGCCAGACTGCAGCTACAGACTTATATGAACCAAAGTAGCAAGGAAGGTAAGTCCATGCAATCTCAAATTGGCTGAAGACTTCAGTAGTAGGTAAGGGGCCTAACTTCCTTAGGTGCTTTATTAAATCCCACTAGGCATTATATGCACCTTTAGGTGCCTAAATACCTTTGTAAATCTGGCTTATGGACCATAATATGCAAACATTTGGCAAAATCCTGATTTAGTTTATGCCTGGTTCTATCTTGCCCTCTTAATGTGATTTAACCAAGACAGAAACAAGACTCACATGACCAGACAGCTCCCCATGGAACTTCAGCGCAAATCTGAGAATTGCTGAGATGACATATATCTCTAGTGCTGTTTCTTGGGTAGAGATTGGTTCTACTGCTGTAACTTGAATGAGAAGTTACTTTTGTGGAGTGTTTTTGATTTTGGGTTTTGTTTGTTATTGCTTCAGATCACTGATATGGTCTCCCATTTTCTGGTGACCGAAGACTGAGAATGTATAATTTTACTACAATGTCTTCTGGGAAGAATTCCTTTTTTTCTCAGGTATCAGCCACTGTTTTGTAGATTTGCCAGTGAAAGCATGAGAGGGCTGAGAAAGATCTTGCTGTAGATTTCCCAAGGAAGGGAGAATTTACTGTGCATACTGGGGCTGAGCTTTTTGTTTTTCTGGGGAACAACTGCCTTCATTTGGTCCCCACTTCTGTATCTCTCAGAGGTATGATCCTGGGTCAGGAGTATGGTCCACTGCTTGTGGGAAGTCTCATTCAGGGAGGGAGATGTCTAGGAAAGCACCGACCCAATCATTCCTCTTCACAAAAAAGTCTAGTTCTAGTTAATTTGTCATTCTGGATAGCTACAGACTCCTGGAGCTTATCTACCCTATTGCTAGGTAATTCAGGGACAATCACTAAATTGATATGGTTGGTACCCAGCCCCCAGTGCTTAACTTGTAATGAAAGAAGTGCCAGGGCTCAAGCAATATATTTTTTTACTTTTGTAACTTATGCAGCAAGACCAGAGGTGCTTGGACTATGAACTGCAAGCCTAGAAGTACTGGGGCTCAGCCCTGGCACAAATTAAACATTGCCTGCTATACCTGGCCAAAAGGTACAAGAAAGGGAAAAAAATGTTCCACAATCAAGGTTGCTGCCATCATCTGCTAGGAGCAGACATCAGATCATGAGTTACTGGAGTTTTTGAAGAAGTGTTTCCTTTCCCACTACCTGTATATGCTCCAGCAGTAGGTCATTCTCCCTTACGATTACAAGAGTCGATGGCAGGCAGGCTGCCTACTGATATTGCAATGAAGGATTTTACCCAATGTTAAGCTTTCACATTCCACAGACACCAGGCACACAGTCTTCAGTTTTGATAACCCTACTTTGCTACATCAGATTTACCCCAGGTCAGAAACCTATACTCATTACTGGCTTTCCCAAGTTCCTAATTATGTGCAACTGACCTTCTGCATTTAGTCATCAATACAGAACATCCTGCTTTGTATTACCAAATTAAAGTGATATGTACAGGCAAGTTACTCCTGGGTTAAAGTACAGGATTTTGCAACTATCCATTTTCATTAATGGGTCTTACTTTTTGTCACACAACAGTCCATTGCTCTTTACTACCACAGAGGGGACAACCACCATTGTCTCTTAGGTGCATTAAAACCCAGGAAAAATGGGCCACAATGCTGCAAACTTGACTGGTTTCTTGGCTAATGGACAAAAGATAAAATAAGACTAATCGCTGACCTCAAGTGAAAATATCCCAATGTTTTTAATCACTTAACTATATTTGGCTTAGATACAATTTGAAAGTTTAAGTGCTTCAATGCTTGGCTAAATACTATTAAGGTAGTTTAAATTCATACTTCCTGAGGAAGTTTATCTTTAAGATCACCACTGCATGCTATACAACATTTTGACTCCTACTGAAGTTATTTTTTTATCTGCTTGTTTACAAAGAAATTAACTGAAATAGCTATTGCTAAATAGTCCTCATGTGGACACTTCAACATGGGGAACTATTTCAGAATAGCAATTGTGCTTTAAATGCATGCACTATCTTAACGTGAAATAATTTTCAACTGCAGACAAGTAATACGTCAAAGTGTTAATACTGGTACAGTTATTTGTGTTTTCATAATACTTTTTCTTCCCAAGATGTCAATGCAGGTTCATACTAGATTACATTTCTAGAAGACGGATTTCAATGCAGTATTGAGGTAAGTGAAAAAATTCAAGCTAAAGGTGAAAAAAAAAAAACCGTATCAATAAGATCTAAATATAAAAAGGCTGTTCCCCACCTAGCCAACTTTCTATTCCTGCTTGATGTTCCAGTGATGTCACACATTTAACTCTTATTTATCATGAGCATTAATGTGAATGCTGTATCAAACCAGAGAGAAAAAACAAACTGGTCTGAAATTATGTTCATTATTGAACTAGTGCTAAAAATGCCCTATTAAACAGAGGAAGCAGTTTTCTAATAGTAGCAAGCAGATTGTGTTATCTGACCTTATAGTGAATGGAAAAGGAATATTGATCCTACAAGCAAGTTCAGGGAAAAACCTTGATCCCTGCAAGCTTTTTTTCAAGCTGTCATTATGTGAAATAAGAAGCTGGATTGCAAGTGAGGGCTCTTAAACATGAAACAGCAAAAGATGCCAGACAACACTTCAATCCCTGGAAAAATCATGGAGCAGGTCCTTAAGGAATCCAGTTTAAGGCACTTGGAAGAGAGGAAGGTGATCAGGAACAGTCAACACGGATTCACCAAGGAAAAGTGATGCCTGACCAACCTGATTGCTTTCTATGATGAGGTGACTGGCTCTGTGGATGTAGGGAAGGCGGTAGATGTGATATACCCTGACTTTAGCAAAGCTTTTGATACTGTCTCTCACAGTATTCTTATCAGCAAGTTAAAGAAGTATGGGTTGGATGAATGGACTATAAAATGGATAGAGAACTCGCTAGAGCATAGGGCTCAACGAGTAGTCATCAATGGCTCCATGTCTAGCTGGCAACCGGTCACAAGCGGAGTGCCCCAGGGGTCAGTCCTGGGGCCGGTTTTGTTCAACATCGTCATTAATGATCTGGAAGATGGGGTAGATTGCACCCTCAGCAAGTTTGCGGATGACACTAAGCTGGGGGGAGTGGTAGATACCCTGGAAGGTAGGGATAGGATACAGAAGGACCTAAACAAACTGGAGGATTGGGCCAAAAGAAATCTCATGAGGTTCAACAAAGAAAAGTGCAGAGTCCTCCACTTTGGAAGGAAGAATCCCATGCACAGCTATAGACTGGGGACCGACGAGCTAGGCAGCAGCTCTGCAGAAAAGGACCTGGGGGTAACAGTGGATAAAAAGCTGGATGAGTCAGCAGTGCGCCCTGGTTGTCAAGAAGGCTAATGGCATATTGGGCTGCATTAGGAAGGGCATTGCCAGCAGGATGCAGGAAGTGATTATTCCCCTCTATTCGGCATTGGTGAGGCCGCATTTAGAATATTGTGTCCAGTTTTGGGCCCCCCACTACAAAAGGATGTGGACAAGTTGGAGAGAGTCCAGCGGAGGGCAACAAAAATGATTAGGGGGCTGAAGCACAGGACTTATGAGGAGAGGCTAAGGAAACTGGGCTTGTTTAGTTTGCAAAAGAGAAGAATGAGGGGGGATTTGATAGCAGCCTTTAGCTACCTGAAAGGGGGTTCCAGGGAGGATGGAGCTAGGCTGTTCTCGGTGGTAGCAGATGACAGAACAAGGAGCAACGGTCTCAAGTTGCAGGGTGGGAGGTCTAGGTTGGACATTAGGAAAAAGTTTTTCACTAGGAGGGTGGTGAAGCACTGGAATGGGTTACCTATGGAGGTGGTGGAATCTCCATCTTTAGAGGTTTTTAAGCTGAGGCTTGACAAAGTCCTGGCTGGGATGATATAGCTGAGGTTAGTCCTCCTTTGAGCAGGGGTTTGGACTAGATGAACTCTGAGGTCCCTTCCAACTCTATGATTCTAACAGTCCAAACTGCACCTGAATTTGTAGAGGAAGGGTAAGGGAGATAAAGAGTTGTATGACAGAAAATATGGAGAGTATCTCCAGGATTGAGTCTGCCATTTCTCCACTAGTATCATTTATACACATTGGTTTGCTGTAGAGTTACATTCAAAGGATTAGGCAGCTGTCATTGATTTAGAAAAAATACTGAGACTTGTGGAAAAATCAGATAAATGGATGCAAAGAAAAAGAGATGGTCAAGTTTTGGCTATGACACCTTTTACCTCTCCCTTCAAAAAAAAAAAAAAAACCCTCGAATTTTAGACTTCAAATTAAACATTTTTTTCATTTAGTGAAGATATAGAGAATGAAAGAAAGGGAGATAGAGTAAAGATCCCAAATATTGACAAAACATATTTGTTTTGCATTCTCCTTGCTGGAAAAGTAAACTTAACTGACTGCATTTCTAGAACTACCTTTAGTTTGGACAGGCATTTTCCCTCACCAAGATTTTAGGTCCTCTCTGAAAACAGCCAGTCATTGCTACAGAACAATGTGGGACACATATGGAAGACCCACACCTTTTTTTATTGGTCAGAAAAGGCTGACTGAACCCACATGGAAGCACTTCATACCGCAACTACTAAATCACCAGGTTGGCCGTTAATCCTCTTGTTATACTGATAAAGTTACTGAAAAAATTGTGGGAGTGACTAAAAATTTACTTTCAAAGCCCAGCTTTGATTATAGACTATTCTGGCAGACCAGTGGCATTGTGACTTGTAACCTGAAAATCACATTTTTCATTTCATGATGTCTATTAGGAATTGGACTGAAGTGCTCAATTCTCATACCACTAAGCTAGTGATACTCAAATTGAGGCTCACAAGCTGTTAGTGGCTCTTTAATGTGTCTCCTGTGGCTTTTCACAGCATGATATTAAAACACTGATTTAATTAACCAATTTAAGTTATTAACCAATCAGGCTGCTTTTACTATGTTATTAACCAATTGTAGTTGATAAAATACTTGCACAGTCATTTTGCTGTGAGAATTATATATATATAAATAAAATGTGTGTATATGTATATATAAACAAACTAAATATTTCCTCTGTCGTACTGTTTAAATATGAATATATAGTACTATAGTAAATGAAAATGTATTCACACTACTGTGGCTCTTTTGGGTTAATTTGATTGCTAATTTGGCTCCTGAACCACTGAGGTTTGAGTATCACTGCATTAAGATATTACAAAGCAACTGTCAATTAAACCCCCAACATGGATTTCAACAAAGAACCTAGAGATTAAACTCTCCATAGCCCATTACCATTTCCTAGAGTTATGCAGCCCTTCTCCTTGAAATAAGTACAGCTGCAAATGTAACACTCCTTTGGAGAAAGTGTTAAACAGATACCTTCTTACCCATCCCATGACACTAACAGCAGCAAGGGGAACGCTTAGTGTATTGACTAAATCCTTTTTTAAATTAAAATAGTTTAGTGTCAAAAGCTGTGAGAACTAGAAATGTATGATGACTACTCTATTTGCTTTTACAGTCACTGTAGTGCTACTATCTAACATGTTAAGTGCTTAATATAAACATTTGCTTTATACAAAACCTTTCATGTCCCATATCTTTCTCCCCCCACCCTTACCTTCCCAAATGCAGGTCCCAGCTTCTGTTAGAATTTCAGGGCAGCTACTCAGTCACACTGAACCCTACTTAAAAATGTATTAAATTATACTGTTCTGCAGTCACAAGATGTCCTGAGGACTTCCTTTTCCCCCTTCACCTTATCTAAGCCCACGTGCTGGCTTAAAATATTTCAGGGCCTGTGGGTAAAGAGCTATTCTAGCTATTATTTCAGCATAAAATATAATGTAATAATTGAAGCATAAATAAAAACATATATTATTGGGGGGAGGGGCATGCTAAGGATGGAAAAGGTCCAAATGGCAGTTAACATTTGATTTAAACCTTTCCCAAAATCTTTTTCCCTTCCGTTGGCTGTTCATATAGGTCATCCATACTAGGTTGCACATACCAGCAATCCTCTCACAACCCCAACACATGCCAACCTCAAGGACCAACTACCCACTCCATTTTCAAGTGTTCTGTTGGCGCCTTGTTCAGACTCTTAATCCTAACACTGATTATCACTTTGCTGCTTTCAATGTCATTTTATCCTGCAGTGCTCAACAAACTCCAAAGATCCCATGCTGTGCTGGTGAATTTGCTGAGCTTATCAGGAAAATGGCTACCCTCTGTTAAAAAAATAAAAGGAAACATAAGACAGGTGAAGAGTATTCAACACTACACAATTTAAATTCTGATCTGTTTATTGTATGACAAATGAAGAAAACCCAAGAGGTTAAAAATTGTTATATTTACAAAGCTTATTATTTCAGTTTTGTCTTTAAAGGCTGAAACCATTAATGATTTCTCTATTTTCCTGTCTTGGCAATTAGATAGGATTGAAAGAGTACACAACACAGAGAATTTAACTTCAGAAAGGTGAACAACAGTTCAGGTAAGTAATGAATTAATAGTGTAAGGATGTCTGGGTCTAGTGGTAAAAGCAGGGTAATAAGAACCAGCACACCTGATTCTATAGCCACTGACAGCATCTCACTGAGACATGGACAAATCACAACCTTATTATGCCTCATTTTTCTTACATGCTCCCCATTTTATCAGTCTCACAGGAGGACAGTGGCGTCTAATGTTTATTACTTCAAGGATCTCGAAATGTGTATAAATGAAAATCAGTCACCAAGAACACCATCAGCACTAATGTAAGTTTTCAGTTATCCCAAGAGAATGAACAGAATATGCATGAGGAGTGAACCAAACTTTTAACACTAAGAGGTCCCTCCAGGTGAGGGGTGAGACAGTGGTACTCTGCACTGCCCATGGTAGACTCACTGGTGTCATCAACTTCAGATTTTAATCGAGATTCTTGTGATAGCTGTTTTTCTTTAAAGCACCAGCTCCTGGAGTCAGATTACATGAGAATCTTAGCTTTTGTTTGAAGAAAAAAAAAAAAACATAGTAAGTTTATCTTATATGGCTGCAGAGAAAAGTTGGAAAATATGACCCCTTTAAGGCTCAGAACAGAACATGAGAAAATCTATTTTTAAGCACATAAGGTTGGTAATACTGCATAGCTTTTGTAGACAAGAGAATGTAATGTAATGAAAATTCAGCTTGTTTTATGAGCACTACGCTATAAAAGAAGAAACACTTCCTTCAATGTGGAAAAAGGAGAAGCAGAGAGAAAGAATAAAAATGGCAATTCAGTACTTTGGGAGCACTGTTTAAAACCTGGGCTCAAGTTCTTGTTCAACTACTTGGACACTAAAAACTCAGTACTGGGTAGACAGGTCAATTGTGCTTATTTATGACATTTTAATAACTAAAAGGAAATGTTATTGGACTGAATGAAAACTGCCAGAACCTCTTTTCCCTAGCCTCACACAATTTGTTTGCAGACGCTGTACTATTAGAATTAGTACTCAATATATGGAGGACCTACACTTAAACTGACTATTTTGCTACTGCACAAAGCTTGCATTTGGCATTATTTGATTGCATTTTAAGAAGTTGAGTTATTTTAACTCTGAAGGACTAAAAAAAGAAATCAGTGCAGTTTATTTTTGTTGGAAGAGCAAATATGCTGTACATGGGAACGATAGGATCACTGCCTTCCCAGTCTGGAATAATCAGTTCTGCCGGTTTCCTCCTTTTATATTTGAACATGGAATGACTGGATGACTAGTCATTCATGGGATCTATCCGAGCACACCCCAAACTGAAGTGGAACACTGTGCTGAGAACTGAAAGCCAGTGTTGCCTTTCGGAAGTCATTCATTTACCTTAAAAGTCACTTTAAGCACATTAAAGACCTCTAATATACATACCACAATTTTCAACAGTGGACAGTTTTTGGATGAAAAAGATGATTCACATGATGAATTTCACTCACATTATTAACAATCAATCATTGATAACCAAGTAGCATTTAGGGGCCTTAATCACGTTCAGGGCCCTATTGTGCTAGGTATTGTACATAAGATATTAAGGGTATGTCTACACTGCAATTAGACACCCCGGGGTGGCCCATTCCAGCTGACTCAAGCTCATACTAAGACTGTTTAATTGCAGTGTAGACGTTAGGATTCAGGTTGCAGCCTGAGCTCTGGGATCCTCACCTCACAGGATGGGAGAAAGGAGATATGTTCATTTTACAGTTGAGGATCTGAAGCATGGAGAGCTTAAGTGACTCCTCCAGGAAGTCTGTAGCAGTGTGAAGAATTTAACCCAGATTCAAAATTCTGGTCTGGTGTCTTAAGCACAAAACTATATTTCATCCCGATAGCCAAGTTACATTCTCACCAAAAACAGAGATACACATACTTCAATCATTGCTTCCTCCTGAGCTATTTATTGTCTATTGTAGTAGCTACGTGGTACAGCCAACTATACCATTCAAATATTACTTGTAATAAGCGTCCTTGATATCATTATGTGTGCACACTAATTTTTACTTCTAGTGGCTTTTATCATCTAGCAGCAGTGCTTGTTACAGACTTATAAATAAAAAACAGGGAATCCCACCAATGCTTAGGGCTGCATGATTTTATCTTGCAAGTAAGATTGATTCAACATGAGATTTGTATTTGAATCCAATGCTTATTACACCGTTTGCCACAACACAAAAACAAAACAGATAAACACATGAAGAGTAGGTTTGAAGAGACTTCCCTTTTGGACTGGGATTTCTACTAAGGGGTCTCTCAGAGCATGACTCATTGCTCAGATTTCATTCATATAGCTTGTCTTTAATTATTTCATTTAGTTAACTGTGTGCCAGTATATACACAGCAGAGGCTTCCTCTATCCCCTCCCCTTCAGAGTGCTTCACACACAGATGAGGTATCAAAAGTAATATAGACATTTATGTGGCATAAAAATGAAAGGTTATACTACCAATATGATTACAAACAGACATGATCAGTAGAAATTCTTTCTAAGGTACTCTGCAGAAAACTTCCATGTTAGGAGAATGAAGACGGAACCACAAAAGAAGCCTATGTTTACAAAACAGAAGCAAACTCAAGAGCTCCTAACCTTTGGGTCACCATCAAATGGGCGAATCAGGAGCACAACAGACACTCCTAATCATTGTGGATGGGAGAGTTCCAGTCCCACAGAGTTGGGAGTTCCTCCATCACATATCTCCTGACTTAGCAACTATTTTGGCTGTTTCTGGACTTGCCTGTGAAGCTGCACGGGCTGTGTCATAAATCACAGTTTTATTCAAAAGGGACAATTCTCCTCCCACTTGACAGTGGGAAGGAAGAATAGGGAAAGTGAAGGAAAAAGGTAGAAAACTTTGCTTTTTTCTCTATACACATTTGCTGAGTCAAATGAATGTCAAAGGAATTTTAAAGTCTCAAGTAATAGGTTGCAAATGCTGGCAATAATTAGTCACATAATACAAGTATAGCTATACAGTCTATATGAAGGGTGAGCAAAGGATTTAATATACTGGTAGAAGGGAAAGTATCTTAGAATGAAAGGGCATATTACAGCTGTATAAACACAATTGGGGCCAGCTCAAATCCCTCAGTTACTGTTAGTGAAAGAGGAAAAGAGAATGGAAGAAAGTCATCACAGCCATGGTTGGGACAAAATAAAGTTCACACCACATGCCCTGGGAACTTTGCACTACAAAAATAGTTTAAAAAAAAAAATGGAAAGTAGCTCTGAGTTATAATTGGGCCCCACAAAAACCATACACCGACATATTGCCAAGACTGCCAGCTAGTATTTTAGTCTTTTGCCCTTCTATTAGTCTTTCTTCCTTATCTTCATCTCCCTCTTGGTTTGTTGTTCAGTTTCTCTTTTGAACCCTGCCTTTTTCCTATATAGCACCAGTGATCAGAGATACAATTATCACAGATCTACCACAATGTAATCTGCAGTACTTGGATAATGCTGCTGATGGGATGGCAGCTCAAGAGCACCATATGTTCCAAATAGCCCTTTTTTCTAGGTTTTGCCTTGTTTTCACAGGAAATAAGGGCATGTCTACACTGCAGGCTCTGCAGCAGTCAATGCAGCAGGATTGATTGAGCAGGTCATGGAGACCCGTTCAATCGATCCCAGATGGCCCCTCCAGTGAACACCAGTAATCCACCTCCCCGAAAAGAGTAAGGTTGGGTCCATGGGAGGGCATCTCCCGTCAACACAGCACCAAGACGACACTGCAGTTGATTAAGTATGTTGATGGGAGATACACAAGCTACGTTATGTAGCTTGCATATCTCCCGTCAACAGCTGGTGGCGTGTAGATCAGGCCTAAGAAAGTTATCTTGTTCAGTGTAGTTAGAGTCCACATTATACAACACTGAATCCATATCTGAGCAACAGCACTCAATACAGATTTTAAGGAGTCCTTTACAGTATGTGTCTTAAATATAGCATGTGTAGCTTTGATCTTTATTTGCTTATTATGTCTCAACAGTTCTATTAGCAAATCTGGTTTCTGGGTTACTTATTTTGCTGCAAAAACTTGGATTGCTCTATGGAATATTAGGAAATTTGCCCTTGTTTCACTTTCATATCCAACAATGTAGCCAAAGGGAAAGCCAGGGACTCAACACTTCATCTCCCTCCTGGAGTTGCATTTTAAACAAGACTAAGTTTTGGCAACACAGTATGATCACTTTTGCATCCCTTCCTGAATTCCAAAGAATCGCAGGACTGGAAGAAACCTTGCCAGGTTATCTAATCCAGTCTCCTGCACTAATGGCAGAACCAAGCATTACCTAGACCATCCCTGAAGGGTTTGTCTAACCTGTTCTCAGTTGACTATATGCATACATTCTGTACATAGACTGATTGTACACAACATCCATCCTACACATGTTCTTAGAGCTTTCCTCTGTGATATCTGGACTGTCGTGAATCTTCATGGCAACAGATTTCACTTATACCTATCAGTACAGACTTACAAAAAGTAGAAAGCAGGTTATATAATTTGTTATGGTAGTCTAGTTTCACTGCTATAGAAATACATCTCAATGGTAAGTTGAGGGAAGGCCTCATGGTCATCTTAGAGCACTCTAGATATATACACTTGTAAGTAGGAAGAAACCGAACTTAAGCGGAGGACAGCAAAGTCCCTTTCCTTAAACCTATGTATTAGTCCTTCAGATTATTTTTAAAATGGCAATCAAGCCTAAATTTGGTGCAACTTTTATTGTGTGTATGCCTGAAAGTTACTCCATATGCCATAACATCACCACATGGAAAACCTATGATCATTTGCTTGCCCCTTTTGCACCCGGGCAAGAACCATGACTTGGCATTCAAAAAGTGATTTTCATAATGTGAACTTTGATGGAAATGTATTTTTTCAAAGATAAGAGTGTCTACGATGTATGGCATTGATGGTAGAGGTGGGATTAAAGAGAACAGAAACAGGGTGGAGAAAGATCCAAAGAGACCCTTAGTACAAACTCCTTCACCATTCCTGAATAGAAAACTTGAATCCATAAACCAAGCTGAACTGCCTTTAAGGAAGTAAGACCAGCAGAGTGCTCACTGCCAGCTCCACAAGAACTCTCCAACTGGTAAAATGTCAGTACTTGGCTTTCAAATTACCTAGAACATAGAAATATCACTACAATCATGGAGTACATTAAACTTTTATCCATATTTTATTAGATTAAAAACTCCTCAGTGGTCCTTCTGGGTATCTGAACCTCTCTGGAATACAGCCAGTATATTAGCCTTTTACAAACACAAAAAAGAAGGGGTTAGCTATGTTGAATCCTATCAGTATCGGTCACCATTTTGTAAAGAATCCAGTACACAGACTTTCGGACTACCCATTTTCTCCAAAGGTATGCTGGCCTATGCTAACTGACTCAGGCTAAGGAGCTTGGGCTATGATGCTGTGTAACTGTGGTGTAGATATTCAGGCACTTGGGACCCTGCAAAGCGGGAGGGACTGAGCTCAGGTTGCAGCCCAAGTCCAAATGTCTACACCGCAATTAAACAGCTCCTTTTCCTGTGCCCTGCGAGCCCAAATCAGCTGGCACTGGCCAGCTACGAATGTCTAACTGCAGCATAGACATCCCGTAAGGATCTATGCAAAGAGACATACCCAGCCCTTCTAACTAACTCTCATTCCTCTGCTTCCCCATTTCCACAGTCCTCCGCACAGCGAATCCAGCTATCCAGCCCGAAATCTGAGAGGTGGCTTAACAAGCACATTGCGCAATGATATCCAGTCCTATATATTGAGGATTACAATTACCTAGAGTTGACAAGGGAAACCACAATCAGAGCCCACTTGGAAAACACAATTCTCCACTTACATTTACTCTCATTCCATTGGAAGATATAGACTCTCACCAGTCCTGAATATTTGCAGGAAAGGGAAGTGCTGTTATGACAACTGCATATGATACTTCAGTTAGCACCCCCAACCTAAATCTTGCACAGCACATTCCAGGGTATGGTGAAGGAAGGTGTTTTACGTCAGCTGCAAAAGCATCAACTCTTCATGACCATTCTAATGACCTTCTTCTGTACTTGGGGAAAGGGGTGGCAAGAGTTTGAAAATGCTAACTCCTTGCAGCTTGTGTATAATTTATCAAGTTACTTGCACCTAGTAGTCTTACTCTGCAGCAGTGTGCTAATGTACTGGCTTTCGGCTACCATCAAACATCTGCAGTGGCACAGAGTTAAGTGTCTCACATCTACCCAGTGACACATGAAGGGTTTAGGCAGCCTTTATATGTTCGCTTAGTTTTAACTAATGAGTTGGAATCCTCCAATGAGATAGCCAGAATGCCTGTTCCTTATTGATCAGTTTAATTGAGGGCTCATTGCCATGTACTGAACAGAGGTGCAAAGGGATATTCCACAAAGAGGAAGTTGTTTATGGCATTAGGGAAAACAAATTCACCTATGAAACTGAATATAGCCAATCTGCACTTCAACTTTCAGCACTATAATAAATCAATCCATGTATTTAGTTATTTAATATTGTCATGTTTGAAGTTGCTGGCTTTTAAGTTTTTGCTGAATGCAGGTTCCACTATGCTGCAGCACACATACACTTTAAAACATGCATATTTTTCCAGAGACTTTCAGTGCAGAATGTGGATGCAAGGAAGGGTGGGGCACAAGTTTTAGATTTTTCTCTGGCCTTCTCATCTTACGCAGTCATAAGCCATTTGAATGCTATTCCTGCTTGGACTTTCATACTGTAATATACCATTCATTCCATGGAGCATGACTGATTTGGCTAGAGTCCAAATTCCTTATACTGCAACTTCAATAGGAACTTCAATTTTGTTTTGATGCAGAGGGCATGTTAATGGGAAAGAATGGCCAAAAATCACAAGTTCCGACTCATGCCTTTGGAAACCCTTCAATACTGCCAGACTACTAGAGGAAGGGGTTAGGCTAGATAATTTCATAAGCTTCTTCCCACTTACAGTACAAATGCTATTAAAAAATTCTGACTATGCACATTTTGTCCAACATAGCATCCAATAAAGTGGCAAGGAACATTTGTCCACATATTTTTATAAACATTTGAGCTTTTCTGATAATCACTTTACTATTTATTGGTGACAGTTGCAAAACCAGTTGGCAGACAAAACAAGGCAGCATGTTCTTAGCTGAACATCCCAACATTTGAGCATTCCATCACCTACCATGATTTGCCGCAACTGACAGTTGCTCTCAACAGAATCTGAGAAGAGTAGGGAAGTTTGATTCATTTTCAACACAAAGAATGAACTGTGTAGAATATACAGCTCATACTAGGCTACACTCACCCATCCAAGCAAGGAGGAAAGTGAGGGGGAGCTATAGATGGCTTTTATTTTTTTCAGTGCAGTTACTTTCAACAGCACCTGTTGATGAGAACTAACATTCCATACCATGTATACAGGGGAAAAGAAACAGGGTTACTTACCAGTAACTCTTGTTCTTCAAGATGTGTTGCTCATATCCATTCCAATATAGGTGTGTGAGCGCCTCGTGCACTGGTTCCTGGAACGTTTTTCCCTTTAGCAAGCCCCATAGGGCCGGCTCAGGCACCCCCTGGCTCAGGCGCCCCCGGCCACCCGCCACCCATGCCACGGTATATGAGGCGCCGCCGGCCCTGCAGGCCCTCAGTCCCTTCTTTCTGACGACTCCGACGGGGGACAGAGGGTGGGTGTGGAATGGATATGAGCAACACATCTCAAAGAACAGGTACTGGTAAGTAACCCTGTTTTCTACTTTGCTCATATCCATTCCAATCCATTCCAATATAGGTGATTAAATAGCCATACCCTGGAGGTTGGTAGGAGTCATCATCAAGCTGCTCTCATCAGCACAGCCCTGCCGAAGCCCGCGTCCTCTCTCACCTGCTGCATGATGGCATAGTGGGATGCGAAGGTGTGGACCGACGATCAGGTCACTGCCCTGCAGATGTCGTACAGGGGCACTCTTTCCAGAAAGGCCGTCGACGAGGCCTGGGCTCTGGTTGAGTGTGCTGACACAACTCCTGGAAGCGGCACCTTCACCTGCTTGTAGCAGGTCCTGATGCAGGTGGTGATCCAGGTGGAGATGCGTTGGGTAGAGACAGGTGAGCCCTTCATCCGGTCCGCTACTGCGACAAACAGCTGTGTCGACCTCCGGAACGGCCGCGTCCGCTCGATGTAATAAGCCAGGGCTCGTCTCACATCTAGCGAGTGCCATCTCCGCTCCCCCTCCGAACCGTGCGGTTTAGGAAAGAACACGGGGAAGCAGATATCTTGGTTATAATAAAACTGGGACACCACCTTAGGCAGGAAGGCCAGGTGGGGTCTCAGCCACACCTTGTCCTTATAAAACACGGTGTAGGGGGGTTCCGAGGTCAAAGCTCTTATCTCGGAGACCCTCCTAGCCGATGTAATGGCCACCAGGAAGGCTACCTTCCACGATAGGATGAGCAGCGGGCATGTAGCCATGGGCTCGAAGGGGGGTCCCGTCAGAGTGATGAGGACCAGATTCAAGTCCCAGGGAGGCACGGGTCACGGACCTGCAGTATAGCCTCTCCACCCCTTTAAGGAACCTGACTGACATGGGGTGAGAGAATAATGACCTCCCTTCCATCGGCTGGCGGAAGGCTGAGATGGCCGCCAGATGTACCTTCAGGGAGGCCAGTGCCAGATCCCGGAGCTTCAGACGGAGTAGGTACTCCAAAATCACCTGTATGGGCGAACAGCTAGGTGGGATACCCCGGGACTCCGCCCAACAGGTAAAACACTTCCACTTGGCCCAGTACACCACCTGAGTGGAAGGTTTTCTGCTGCCAAGCAGAACCTGTTAGACCTGAACTGAGCAGGCTCTCTCCCCCTCCGTCAGCCACAGAGTCTCCATGCCGTCAGATGGAGGGAGTCCAGGTCCAGGTGCAGCAGGCGACCCTGGTCCTGGGACAGTGCTGTCTCGGCCAGGCTGGGGCAATCAGTATGATGTCCGCCTTGTCCCTCTTGATCTTCAAGAGGACCTTGGGCAGCAGGGGAAAGGGGGGAGGGGAGGAGGGGAATGCATACATCAGGTCCCCGTCCAGTCTATGAGGAACGCATCAAAGATGGAGCCCGGCCCGCAACCTGAACCTCGGGCACTTCCTGTTCCAGGATGACGCAAACAGGTCCAGTTGGGAAACGCCCCACTTGCGGAAAATAAAAGTCACCACCTCCATGTGCAGTGACCAGTCGTGTCAGGGTAGAAACGACCTGCTGAGGCGGTCCGCCTCGTCGTTCCTGACCCCAGGGAGATGAGAGGCAGATATGTGGAAGTCATGCCTTACCGCAAAGTCCCAAAGTCGAATGGCCTCCTGGCAAAGGGCCAAGGAGCGCGCTCCCCCCTGCCTGTTCATATAAAACATGGCCGCTGTGTTGTCCGTGAGAACCTGCACCATCCTGCCCCTCAGGAATCTGAGGAACACCTTGCAAGCCAACCGGACTGCCCTGAGCTCTCTTACATTGATATGGAGGCTCTCCTCCTCCTCCAACCACAGCTCCTGGGTGCTGAGGTCGCTGCTGATGTGGGCCCCCCAGCCCACATCCGAGGCATCTGTGATGAAGGTTACCGATGGGGCCAAGTCTCTGAAAGGGACTCCCTGCAGTACCTCCTTTGGGTCCCTCCACCAGTTCAGGGAGGTCAGGACCTGTGTGGGAACTGTGACCACCCTGTTCAAGGAATGTCTGGCTGGTGTGTATACCGAGGCTAACCACGCCTGGAGAGGCCTGAGCTTGAGGCAAGCCAGTCTCACCACATACGTACAGGCCGCCTGTGTCCCAACAGCTGCAGGCAATGCCTGGCTGTCGTTGTGGGGCACCTGTGGAAATTGTCGATTATGGCGGCCATTGCCTCGAAGCGAGGCTGTGGGAGGAAGGCTCTGGCCTGGATGGTGTCCAGGGCAGCCCCAATAAAGTCTATGAGCTGCACCGGGGTGAGAGTAGATTTCTGCTTGTTGATGAGCAGCCCCAGTCTGGTGCACATCGTGCAGGTGAGTTCCAGACTATTCCTCATGTGGGCCCTGGACCTGCCCCAGATCAGCCAGTCGTCCAGGTAGGGGAAGATCTGAACCCCTCTGCGGTGCAGGTGGGCTGCCACCACCGCCATACACTTCGTGAACACTCTGGGGGCGGACGCGAGGCCACAGGATAGAGCTGAGAACTGGTAGTGGCAGCCAGATACCACAAACCGGAGGAAACGTCTGTGACCGGGGAGGATGGAGATGTGGAAATATGCATCCTTTAAGTCGAGGGCAGTGTACCAGTCCCCTGGATCCAGAGCGGGAATGATGGAGGCTAGGGAAACCATACGGAACCTGAGGCGTCTGATGAATTTGTTCAGACGGCAGAAGTCTAATATGGGCCTCAGGCCCCCCCTTTGCATTGGGGATAATGAAATACCTTGAGTAGAACCCCTTCTCCCTTTCTCACGGAAGAACCGCTTCCACAGCCCCGAGGAGGAGGAGAGAGTTCACCTCCTGTAGCAGGAGTTGCTCGTGAGAGGGGTCCCTGAAGAGGGATGGGGGGTGGAGGGAGAGTCCGTGGGGAAGGCCTTGAGCTGAAGGGCGTAGCCCCTTGAGGACTACACCGAGGACCCAACAGTCTGAAGTAATCTTTCACCACTCGGTGTAGTAAGGCCTGAGTCTGTGGAAAAATGGTAGGGCCAGATCCAGGGGAACGGTAAAGGTGCCACCCTTGGGTGCACCATCAAAATTGTCTTTTATTGTTTTGCTCTTTGGCTGGGTCTTGTGGGGGGCCCGCCGATGAGCCCAATCGGTCATGTCAGTTAGATCCTCTATACCTATCCCGGCCCCTTCTGGGTTGAGTGAGCCTAGGTGGAAACCTAGGGGCCGGCTGGGGCTGGCGTTGGGCTTGAGGCCGAGACTGCCGCCTCAAGGCTGTGGGGTGTATAGCCCTAGGTATTTGAGGGTGGCCCTTGAGTCCTTAAGGGCATGTAGTTTGTCATCAGTTTTGTCCAAAAAAAGACCAGCCCCATTAAAGGGCAGGTCTTGGATGGATTGTTGGACTTCTTGAGACAACCCTGAGGACTGCAGCCATGAACACCGCCGCATTACAATGGCCGAAGCCATGGCCCTGCTAGCGGTGTCTGCTGCGTCACTAGCCACTTGTAGGGCAGCCCCTGCGACCACAGTGCCTTCGTCTAGGACCATCGTGAAGTCCGCTGCTTGGTCCTGCGGCAGTCTCTCCGCAAACCTCCGCAAGGAGGACCAGAGATTCAAATTGTAACAGACAAGGAGCACCTGGTGATTGGCGATGCTCAGCTGCAGGGCCCCTGTAGAATAGACCTTTCGGCCAAAGAGGTCTAGATTCTTATTTTCTTTATTCTTAGGGGTATTGCCCTGGGCGCCCTGCCAATCTCGTTGGTTGGTGGCATCAACCACGAGAGTCCCTGGAGCAGTGTGGGTGTAAAGAAATTCGAACCCCTCCAAGGGAGCATAGTATTTTTTCTCGGTGCCCTTGGACGTGGGGGCAACTGAGGCAGGGGTTTGCCAGAGGGCTTTGGCCAGCTTCCAGACCCTTTCATGTACTGGCAGGGCAATTCTGGATGGCCCTGCTGATTCTGCCACACCAAAGAGGGAATCCTCCTCCTCAGAGAGCTCTTTGAGTTCTAGATTTAAATTGCTGGGCACCCTCTTGAGCAGTTCTTGGTGTGCCTTAAAGTCTGGCAGGGGTGCCCTGTGGTCCCTGGCGGCCACATCATCAGGGGAAGAAGAGGAGGATTGTGGGAGGGGCCCCGTGGAGGGACCCTCCTCAGGGTCCGATTCCTGCTCTGAGGAATGGTCCTTGTATGGCTGGCTCGGAGGGGGGGGTGCAGGTTGGGCCACTGAAAAGTGGACCGAGACCGTGCCCTGACCCATTTGAGTCCCCCCTGACCCCCAGCATGACCACTGCCAAGGCCCCTGTGGCCACGCCGGTGCTGGCATCGGTGCCGCCTAAGATACCTCATAGTGGTGGGTACAGGATCTCGAGCCACTGGATCGGTGCCTGCAATGTCTATGGCCCCTGCCAGCCCTCATTGATGACCTGCCCTGAGACGATGTCGACGAGGAGGAGGATCGTCGGTGCAGACGCCTGCGGTGCCGGCGGGAGGGCGAGCGGCTGGAGGAGCTGGAATATGACCTCCGCCCAAGTGCTGAGGTCTTGCAACGGCGCTTCCCCCCCTGGGGACTGGGAGCGGTGCTGGCTGTGACGTCTCAGTGCTGGCTCTGACTCCAAGGACCGTGATCGGCAGCGCAGTGTCGCCGTCGGTGCCGAGTCCTTCGGCACCGGGATCCTCGCCGGACTACAGTCCGGGGATCGGGACCGGTGCCGTTGTGCCTCATCCGGTGCCGGGATCCGCACGGGGCTGTGTGCCAGGGATCTGGACTGGTGCCAAGCATGACAAGTCTCCTCAGGCACCGGAATCCGTGCCAGGTTACGTGCCGGGGATCTGGACCGGTGCCAAGCATGTCGGGTCTCTTCTAGGCCCGGGATCTATGCCGGGCTGCGTGCCGGGGATTGTGACCGGTGCCGCGCCGGACTCGGTGCTGGGGTGTGAGATCTGGAACTGCGACCCCCGCGTGAGGCAGAACTGTGCTAGCTCTGCCTCGCACACGAACCTCTAGACCGCCCTCAGTGCCGCGGTGTCAAGGAGCTTGATGACTCAGAGCCAGAGCTGGGAGGGGAGCGCACACTCTCTACCCTCCACAAGCATCTGGGGGTAGACATAGACTCCTGTCCCGATCACCCACCGGGGCCACCCAGCGCGGGTTTACCCTGAGACACCAGTCCCTGTGCCCTCAGCCGAGGGGGGGAGGGAGGCGTGGGCATGTCCATGAGGGCACGTGCCGCAGGAGTTGGGGAAGGCTCCCTGCGGGGAGATGCCGGTACCAGAATACTCTCCACAGCACGTAGCTGGTGCATCTCCTGACTGCCCCCAGGCCGGACCAGCGGTGCAGGGGAGTCCTTGTGGGCGGCATCCTGCCACTTATTTTTTGGCACCATAGCCCCTCGATGGGTCGCCTCTGCTGCCAGTGGAGCGCTCCGCACCGAGGAGGTGCTCAGTGCCACAGGGGACCGTGCCAGTTCAGAGTCCAGCCGGCGCATGGACTCCATCAGGATGGCCTTCAAGCGCGCATCTCTCTCCTTCTGCGTACGCGGCTTGAAGGCCTTGCAGATCTTACATCTGTCCTTTCTATGCTGCTCTTTGGGCAACGGAGGCAGCGGTCATGAGGGTCACTCACTGGGAATGCCTTGCCACACGCGGCACAGGATTTGAAAGGATTTGAAACTGGTTGAGCCAGGCATGGCCCGACCTTAAGCCCCTGAGGGCAATCTATCTAATTTAACTACACTTCACACTAATAACTATGCAAACTTAACTACTATACTTAACAACTACTTACCTAACAAACAGTAGAACAACGGGGAAGCTACTTGCTGAGCAAGTGGCAGACGTTCCAGCAACCGTCACAGGCTGAAAAAAGGAACTGAGGGCCGGCAGGGCCGGCGGTGCCTCATATACTGTGGCACGGGCGTGGCACTCCAGGGGGTGCCTGAGCCGGCCCTACGGGGCTTGCTAAGGGGGAAAAAGTTCCAGGAACCAGTGCACGAGGCGCACACACACCTATATTGGAATGGATATGAGCAATCACTTGAAGTAGAACTGATGAATTCACTTTGCATGAAACCCTTTCAATGAATTACTAGAAACAATAAGCATTTAACAAAATGTTACAGGCTGCTGTTCAGGCTGACTGGTCAGCAATCTTGGGATTCAGAAGTGAATGGACACATACAAGTTCTTGGAATCCAATGCTACTTCTTCATTTGTCAGCCCTGACTAACTTGAATGCCATACCCTAGACAAACGCTGATAGCAACGCAAGGCCTGTTTAGATAATTAGGGTGGACAAAAGCAAGGTTAAATAATGAGAAAGTTCAATTATTCATAGAAGCACAGATTATATCATCAATATATTTCCTTTCCCCCCTACAACTACTCATTACTACAACAGCTTCCTGGAAGAGAGTTTTTGGGTGCATGCAAAAAAAGGTCATCACAAGTTGTGCAAAAAGGAGGTAGAACAAATTGCAGGCAAAGTTGTGAATGGCTGGAGGATCAGTGTGGCAGAGAAACAGTAATAGAAGCTGTGACCTAGAGATGATAAACTTATTTTCCAAGTGGTAACTTCAAGGATCAGTTCTATGTGACTGTTCACTGGTGAGGGACCATGAGATTTATGGATTATGAAAGACAGGCTTCAGGTGGATGGTGAGAGGGCAATCTTTTGACAGGGCCTCTTTCTCAGACTGCTAAGAAGGGAAGTAATAAGATTGTGCATTCATCCTCAACTTTCACATTTCTTGACTTAAGTTCTTACTCTGCCACCACAGTACTGCCTTAAATTTTGCATTTAATTGTCAGTTTAAAAAAAAATTCTATTGCATTTGAGTTCTTAGGACCCACCCATCAACATGGCATCTGAAGAAAAGCCCCCTGTTCTGAAACAGCACTAGCCAATCTTGAAGAATTTACAGTGCTCTTAATATATGGGTCTATTTTCAAAATGGAGTTTCCTTTACCTTGTAACTAAATTTAGGGATTGGAAACTTGGTATATTTGTAATTCTCTTGCTTCCTTTCAGGGACAAGAACATGTACTACTGGACAACAGACGTATGGCTATTAAGATTAAATTATCAGTCTGTTAACTGGGAGTGCATTTGTAGTTGCATCAGTCTGCTTGAGGCCAGCCAAAGATATACCCAGAGCGGTGATGCCACAGAATGTGACATGCCTAGCTGGTAAATAGCAGTATTTTCATACCTAAGAATTAAAATGAAGAATGTGTAAAGCCAAAGATGTTTCCATCCTAAAATGTACACTGTGTTCCTAGGCATGCATCCGCACCATCTCACATAGTATTTTTACAGCGACTGTATTGCAATAGTTTACTATGTGCTGAAAAGAACAAGAAAACAGGAAGACATCCTGTGACAAGCATGGTCAACTCTGTGCTCCTTGTATCATTTGGGAAGTCGGGCAGACACTACTGAAACACCTTTGTAGTCATTGATAAAACTTTACACTAATAGGTCTGCTACCGCCTCAGGCCACCAGGCTTTGGCTGACATTAACAGAAGATTTAATAGGTATTATTTAGCTTGATGGTAACTAGCATCCATATGCCTGTAGCACCAAGCATGCACTTTCATATTGCAAATGTATATGCCCATTCACAGTAAGCATGAAGTTTAGGCATTTCAAGTGTAGTTCTATCCTAAAAGGTTACTAAAAATGGCACTGTGATGTTCCATATTAATTGTCACAGATTTCCATCTCACATTTGATCAGTTTGTAAATAGAAGATGTTTTCTGGCTCACAAACTAGCCCTAGGCTCAGAGTCAAGATA
The DNA here is from genome assembly GCF_026122565.2 of Emydura macquarii macquarii. Classification (NCBI taxonomy): domain Eukaryota; kingdom Metazoa; phylum Chordata; order Testudines; family Chelidae; genus Emydura; species Emydura macquarii. The sequence goes on along the minus strand of NW_027131527.1, from coordinate 15,173,140 downwards.
TTGATGTGTGTGTGGTTTTTTAAATCTCATGGATCACTACCAGATTATGCCTTCTCTAAAACCTGCACATCTCCATTAGCCTTGAGTAAGTTTACACCGGGATCAGGCATGATCTGAAGGAATGGGATTTCATAGGTGTAACTAAGGACTAATCTGAGCTGCAGAGCACCTGCAGATGATGTAACAAGGTCTGGTGATGGAGACAACCTGACTCTCAAAGCCTAGGCTGAATTTGTAGAACTAGCAGGTAGAGTGTATTTGCAAATTAAATCCTGGTCTGCACTACAAAATTATTTCGGTATACCGATGTTGCTTAGGGGCGTGAATAATCAACATCCCTGAGAGCTGTAGTTATACTTACCTAAGCACTGGTGTAGACAGCGCTGTCAGTGGAAGAGATTCTCCCACCAACATAGTAACTCCACCTTCGCAAGAGGTGGTAGCTAAGATGATAGGAGAGCTCTCTCCTGTTGGCTTGGTGTGTCTTCACCAGAAGTGCTAGAGCAGTGCAGTTACACTGATGTTAATTTGTAGTGTTAGACCTGACACAAGTACATTTGATAAGGAAATCAATGAAACACTGAGTATGCCATTTTTACAGACTTACTTTTCAGTGTAGAACTAATACTTTAAGACAGCATAAGTGCATTACTCTGACCCCTCCTCTAGTCTATCCTCTGGCCCTTCTCCAATTTTTTTGGCAGTTTAAGACAGTCTAAAACTGGTAGCTGAACTTTGTGACTTTGTCCTGACCCACAACTACGTCAGATTTGGAGCCAATCTATACCTTCAAGTCAGTGGCACAGCTATGGGCACCCACATGGTCCCACAGTATGACAACATTTTTATGGCTGATCTAGAACAACGCTTCCTCAACACTCGTCCCCAAGCACTTCTCCTTTACCTACGCTACATTGATGACATTTTCATCATCTGGACTAACAGGAAAGAGTCCCTCGAAGAATTCCACCGGGATTTCAATAATTTCCACCCCACCATCAACCTCAGCCTGGACCAATCCACACAAGAAATCCACTTCCTGGACACTACAATACAAATAAAGGATGGTCACATTAATACCACCCTATACCGAAAATCAACTAACCGCAAAACATATCTTCATGCCTCCAGTTTCCACCCTGGACACATTACATGATACATTGTCTACAGCCAAGCCCTAAGATACAACCGGATTTGCTCCAATCCCTCAGACAGAGACAAACACCTACAGAATCTCCATAAAACATTCTTAAAACTACAAATACTCACCTGGAGAAGAAAAGAAACAAATTGACAGAGCCAGACGGGTACCCAGAAGTCACCTACTACAGGACAGACCCAACAAAGAAAACAAACAAACACACCACACCACTGGCCATCACCTACAGCCCCCAACTTAAATCTCTCCAGCACATCATTAAGGATCTACAACCTGTCCTAGCAGATGATCCCTCACTCGCTCCAGCTGTGGGAGGCAGACCTATCCTTGCTTACAGACAGCCCCCCAACCTGAAACAAATATTCACCAGCAACCATACACCATACAACAAGAACACTAACCCAGGAACATACCCCTACGACAAACCCCGTTGCAAACTCTGCCCACACATCGGACTCTAGTGACACCATCACAAGTCCTAACTACATCAGCCACACCATAAGGAGCTCATGCACCTGCACATCTACTAATGTAATATATGCCATCATGTGCAAGCAATGCCCCTCTGCCATGTACATTGGCCAAACCAGACTGTCACTACACAAAAGAATAAATGGACACAAATCAGACATAAAAAATAGTAACATCTATAAACCAGTAGGAGAGCACTTCAATCTCCCAGGACACTCTGTGGCTGACTTGAAAGTTGCTATACTTCTACAAAAAAACTTCAAAAACAGACTTCAGCCAGAAACTGTAGAGCTGGAACTCATAGGCAAACTTGACAATTAAACTAGGTCTGAATCGGGACTTGGAATGGTTCTCTCATTACAAGAAGTAATTGTCACTGTTCACACATTCTCACCTCCTAATCAATGGTTGTGAATAGGCCTCAACTACTCTAACTAAATGGACTTTGCTCATACCTAATTTCACCACTGTTGTTCCTTACCCTTAGATGTATATATGTACCTCCTCTCTGATTTCTATTCCTTACATCTTACGAAGTGGGTTACAGCCCATGTAAGTTTATGCCTGCAGAAATTAAATTTGTTAGTCTTTAAAGTGCTACAGGACTCTTGTTCTTTCTAAAACTTTAGATAGTCTTGAAGTGTATTTAGCAGATCAAAATCATTTGGGGGGAGGAATGGACTACAAGGCTTGGAAATAACTACTTAATGTCTGCAAGTTACCGGCGCTGTAGTTTGGACAGTTGTATTGGGAACGGGCAATAATTTAAGCAATACTTTTCTTTTTCCTCCACCTATATCCCCACTCAGCTTTGACACAGTTTTGCACAGAAAATGTTTGCTAATCTGAGTCATGATATTCTGATTACCGCTGTAACAGAGGACAAAATATTTTGACCACTGCTTTCACTCATAAATGTAGCATTCACAATTTAGGCAGAAATTTTCTATGCTTGGTCTCTTTTTGAAAACCTGAGCAAAACCTCAACTGAAAAATGGCTGAAGGAAAAGTTACACATCCTACTATTCAAAAATATTTTGCCACTTTTGTATAAGGATATTATGTAAAGATGGCTGAACTTTTATAAATCTCTATGTGGCATAACTAGTCCTCACTGAGTTCTCTGGCTGGTTTAAAAATGGTTTTGAATATATTGAACATATATTGAATGTTTTAATTGTTCACTGAGCATGCACAGAAAGCTTTCAATTTCAAGTGCAAACTTAGATGCACTGTGATTGTGTGGATGGATATGGGAAGTAAATAGTTTTCACACCTGGTTAAATGCCTCTCCAGCTCCTTCCCCCAATCAATATTCTGGTACTGGAGTATTAAAATTTCATTGTTTTTAAAATTTATTGATGGAAGCAAGCAAGCTTAGCCATCTCTTTCTGCCTCCTTCTAGTGTATATTTTTATTTTTTAAACAGCTCAGCAGTAGCAGACAAACCAGTAAGGGTTTTGCTATTCAATATGCATGCATTCTACTGCACGCTTGGGTGTGTGTCGGTGGGAAGGCGGAGTGGGAATGGAGAGAAAAGAGGTCAGCTCCCTCTGTTCATTCTAGAGGCAGATTTAAAAGATGTTTGCTTTTTTAAAGGAAAGAAAAAAAAATAACTCGAGACAATCTGATAGAGGAAATAACATTGTAGCTTTCAGTCAATACAGACAGACAACCTTGCAGCAGCAGCACCAAGGTTATTAGTGAAACTCTGGCAGTTGTACTGCCAAGGCTGTCCACCTCTGTTGTTGCTGTTTGCTTTGCTGAGCGTGTGATGTATGTGGGAGACAGCCAGGGAGATACTCTTGCTGGCTCATGAAATTCCCTCTACTTACTAAACAAGAAAGGTGAGGGAAGAATGCTATGCTGCTGGGAATCCCAGCTCCCCTGACAATAGCAATATTCTACCACTATGCAGGTATCAGTCAACTTAATGATAAAATTAAGCTTTAAAATAAATGCGTTATTAAATATTTGTGTCTTTTCTCTCTTCCCTCACCTCGCAAAATATGACTGGTAACTATCAGCTTTAGGATTTACCTTTGGTGCAGGGAACTCCCATACCATACCCTAGAAACGCAAGGCAGTTCCACAGTCTTATTTCCAGCATGCTGTCATGTGCAGGTTTCCCCAGACACTGAAATTACAGAGTCTGTTTTCCCTCTACATGCTTGTCAGTCACTATTAACATTTATACAGGTATATAAATGCAGCAAGAGGTATTCCAGATGAGCAAGGACATTTCAGAGATCTAATCTTTTCCTCTAATCTTGCAATCACCTTCCATGGTTCTGTGTCTGAGCTTGCTACAATATAGGCTATTGGTAGGCATTAACTGCATTACACTTCAGCCTCTTAAATTCCTCCAGAGGAAACCAAGTTAGTGCTCTTTATTTTCTCCCTATATTCTAAAATAAGCCCCCCCCATAAGTGGTCTGAATAACAATTTTATAAAATTAGAGCAGAAATGTTAACACTGACATCTTCCCCACCCTCCACCCCTCATTATTTGACAAGCAGGAACATTTCTTTAGGAAGAATGCATTTTTATTTAGATGTAAATCTGTTCAAGAATTGCATTAGATACCACAAGTATCCTGCTTTCCTACTACTGCCAACAGATGAGAAACTACGGGTTCCGAACCAAATGGTTACAAAATAATGCAGCATGTTACAGAAGACAAAATTAGTTTGCAGCACAGACTGCTGCACCACGTTCTTTCCACACGTGACATTAAGCAGCAGAGTTAATTATGCAGAAAGGTAAAAGAGGTATAATAATTGGATATTGACTTTCTGAGCTAGTAAGTGCGCTTAGCTTCTAGAATCAGGCTTCAAGAGCTAGGTTGTTCTTAGTCTGATTTGGATGTCACCATAAGTAGGAAGGCAAACACTGCAGATTTTATTTAGTTTTTGGAGAGCAACAGTAGCTTTCTACTGCAACAGAATAAAATGGGTGCCAAATATCTGTGCCAAAGTGCTCATAGAGATTGAAAGAATCATGCTCAGCCCTAGGTGGAGTATGGACAGCCAGAGTCCCTAAGATTGCTTCATCATGACTCTTGTGTGTAGTAGCGAATTGCACTCAATCCAGAGCCAGTTGTACACAGAAGAAATAAAGTGAAGAGACTTGTGTTAAATTCTTTTGAATTCCCTAAAGGTTTACACAAAATGCACACTAAGAAATTAGCTGTCAAAAGGCTCAAAAACCTCAGTTTTATATCAATCAATTAATGTCCTTCACTTGTGTTGGGAGTCAGGTTCCACTTCCTCGGTAGACAGGGACTTAGTTGTAGAAGAGTCAGTGTGCTCACCCTCATGTAACTTAGGAGCAGCTTTGTCTTATTCCTAATGAGCTCTGTCCACAAAGACAGCTGTTATATGGGACCTTAGTTTGTAAAACAAGGGAGGCTGATGATGAGAGAGATTATTCAAGTTCCAACCACACCAGACTGCCACAAAAAAAGATGTTAGATTTTTATAAAGGCTAGAGGTGCGATGTCCTACATTCAGACCTTGCACAATTTCAGACAATAAAACCATCTGAAGACCATCTCTGATGATACCCCCGAAACAATGATGGGACACATGCAGCACGGCAGCAATTTCACTGAACCAAACCAGAGTATTTGAGATAGAAATTATATTTCAATAGCATAATATAGAAATCAAATTTCTTCATTAATCAAGCCATTTCCTCTATTTATCTGGAGGGGAGAAATTATCAAAAAACCCAGTAAATTGTTCAAATGCAAGACATTCATGGCTCCCAGAGATGAGGGGAGGGAAAATGTTGATCTGAAATGAAAAATCATGTGGTAAATCTGTCAAATTCTTTTGGTCTTTCCTGAACCCAATCATAATGCAGAGGCCACTGTTTACCACCACCACTGGATGCTAAGAGATTATTAAAATTAAAAATGAACAGCACAGATCTTGCTTAATAGTTTGATAGATTGTTTGATGTATGAGAAATGCAGAGGCCGGCATCAAACGTGGCTTGCCAAAAGGGGTGTGGCAGGAATTGAGTAGGCTCAATAGACAGGATGCAAGACTCATCCTTGACTATACTGGAGAATACTCAGTATTCTCTCTGCTGAAGCAGAAGGTGAATGGGGGAAATGGGAGGGACCAAAGAAAGAAAAAGGATGTCTATGTGAATAGATATCCCATCTTTTATATTTTGAATTTACTGATAAGGCTGTACCCCTGGCATAGTTTTTCCCTCTTTCTCCAGAGGAAAGTAAGGCCATTGAATGTGGGTTTGTGGCTTCCCCATCTTCACAAAGAAAGTCTCAAATCATCAAATTAAAAACCACAAACTGACAATTTATACAGGTAGGGGATATTGGTACTGTGTTCAACAGAGTTCCCCCCAATCTCACTTTCACTTTCTCCACTGGTTCATTAGAGTAACCTTCAGGGCACAACAAAGTACACTTCTCCTAGACTTTGGCCCGAGAACAATTACAGACAGTGGTGGTGAAGTTTCATGGTGGATAAGTATGCCAATGGGGCCCAAGAAGAGGCTGGCATCTTGGGGAGCCATCTCAGTACCCAGGGTTGTTCCCAGGGATTGGACAAAGTGTTTGCTGAAATGCGTGAGAATGAAATGGATGAGTTTAGCTATGTGTTTGGGGTGGATATCTGAACATTGTCCATCATCTATGTCCATTTCGTGTAAATATACCGAGAGAACCTTCCTCAATACAGTAATAAAATCCCCTCCGACCGCAGACTCCAATTTGTCACCTATCAACCTGCACTAGAACCCATATGGTGTATCAAACAATTACAACCCATACACAATGGGGACCACATCCTGAAATAAATCTTTCCTGAACCCCCTCTTCTGGCCTTCAACCAGAAGCAAGCTCCCCACAGACCATGACAGACCAACTTAAAGCAGCACCAGATGCTGTCACAACAGATGCAATACCTGTAGACATATATACACTGCTAAGATGATCAATAACCCCTACAACACACCTTCCAAGATCCATGGGTCCTGCACATGCATATCACATGTGGTGTACATTATCCAGTGCACTAAATGCCCCAATAGCAATTATATGGGTGGAACCAGACAATCACTACAACACCTAATGAAATCACATAGAAAGACAAACACCATATCACTTGAGGCTAAACACTTTTCACAAAGTAATCACTCCATATCTGACCTCTCAGTCATCACCCTCAAAGGAAACCTGAACAATATCTCTAAAAGACAAGCCTGGCACCTTAAATTCCTAACTTTGCTACACACTAAAAATCATGGACTGAATACAGAAATTGGATATATGGCTCACTAGTTACACATGCTTTTGAGCTTAGAGAGAGCTCTTCTTAAGCATAACTTAACCAACAGAAGATGGTTCAGTAAAATATATTACCTTACCCACCTTGTCTCTCTAATGAGGGAATATAAGCAGCTCAACTCTCAGTGCTCAGTACCTCCATTCTCTTCATCCCAAGAGGGGCGCAGAAAGCTCAAAAACATTTTAGAATTTAAAAAAACATGATGCCCATCATAAACAAGCAAAGGGGGAATACTGGAAATTTAGAACACATTTTTAAACCATCCCAATCTGACCACATGAGATGTAAGTTACTCTTTCAAAAGAAGATCCAAGTATGCCATATTGAGATGCCCTTACCCTTTTCAGCCACACTAGCAGTGCAGATGCGTTAGGACGCCAAAAAAAAAAATTCTCTTCAAAGCAATCCTGTGTATATGGTGTGCTCCATTACAGGCAGAGCTGGTAGCACCATCTATAGATAAGATTGTCTGACACTTTCCATTAAAACACATCTCAACTGCTTGTAACTCAGTGAAACCAACTGTTAAGCCTGAAATTTTCCACACCAGGTGTCTTCCTCAGAGTGGATTTTTTTTTTGGCAAGTTTCAGCAATTTTTGTGAAGGGAATTAGGTAAAATTAATTTTACCTGTTTTAGAAAAGTTCTTACAAACATTATGTTGAGAGCTAACACCCTCCATACTTTGGCACAAGGCCTTGAAATGGCAAAAGGATCACTCAAGTATCAAGATTGTGCCTTCTGTGATCCATTTGAAAATATGCTCAATTTTGCCAAGTTCTGAGCATCTAAAATACAGTTTGCAAATGATCTTTAAAGACTTGTCAGAGTTTTGGCAGCTAAATTCTCAAAGATTCTATCTGCACTGGGTATACCCATCCCATCACAACTCCTGTAATAATATTTCCTTTTCTAAAATCTTCTAGTATGTGAAAGTATTTCCTGAAAAAAACATTTCACCTTGGTTAGGGGCATAAGTACTTCCTAAAATTAGCATTTTATCACCAATTGTACCTTTAATTAGTAGACATCTGCTTTCATTACCTCTATATTTATCCTTTAATTGGAAAGATACGTTTGGCAACAATGATTGGAACTCTTTTATTTGATGTTCCTGAAGAAAGTACAGAGTGTGGAATCAGTTACTTTGATTACTTATCATGCTCCTCCTTAAGTTGACTTTCTTGAATAAAGCATATATCTGAGGCTTCAGCTTTGTTAGCTCAAGCTTTTTGTCTTTTTAAAACTACTATTAAGAAAGAGCACTGGAATTTATAGTACAGAATTTAATTGTATGACCCAGGATAAAAGATGTAAATTGTTAGCTGGTAGATAAGATTCTAAAAAGAAAAAGTGAAGCCAAATATCAGCTAAAGCCCTAATTCCAATTTGCTGGATTCCCCGCCCACACCCCCCCCCACCTTTTTTTTTTTTTTTTTTTTTTTTTTTAAATAAAAAGAGTAATATTTTTAATTGAAGGTACATTTGTGTCATTGGTAGGTCTCTCCACTTACTTAAATAAAAATATTATTTTGTATGAAATATACATTTTCATTCTTAAATCTAAAGTTGTTTGGATCTGAAGATTTTTATTTTCATTACCCCAACCTCCTCCTCCAAATGTTTTAACTTTTTAAGCTCTCTTCCCCACTTTCCCTTTACCAACTAGCCTGTCCACCCCTCTCATAATTTTACAAAAATGTCAAATTAACATTCTCAATATAAATATCCAGTTAAGCTTTAGAGCATTATTCCTAGTTTCTGCAATCCCTTCCCCTATCTTATCCCACTTAAATCCTTCACACCTCAAAAATATACTGAAATAAATATCAAACAAATCCCTTTCCCTTTACAATGTGGAGATTCCCAAACTCACAAATGGATGTGGCTAACGTGGCCCACTCCTCTTGTATGGTGAACTCCCTCTGGAGGGACCTCAGCACCTACTCTGTGTGAAGCTGGTGCACCCCCCCCCCCTTTTTTTTCTCCCCAAGAAAGAGTAATCTCTGGGACAGAACAACACAGCCATATTTCAGGCACTACATCTTATTTTAGCATGTGGCTGCATCTCTCCTCCAAATTGTACAGCTAGTACATTTGCATTCCTTGTTTCCCTTCCCCATTGTATTCTGGGACTTAAAAAAATCCCTTTTTCGAGTGCTTCAGAGTACTTCATAAGCAAAGTGGACATTCTTCTTGGTTTCTTGTTCTGCCATTTTCCTTCCTCTTTCTCAGATTATCTTGAATGTACATCTCATTATGAATTTCTCTCCAATTCACAGTTCTATTTTGGGGGGATCCCTTTCTTCTAGTTTTAGCTAATTGCCAACCTTTATTTTTGCTTACTGGTTCAACGTTTGTGTCCTTATGCAAGTCTGGATTGCTTTCTACTGGGTTTAATTTTTTAAAGCTCCCAATGTCCTTTTTCTTTTTAGTTTCATATCATATGTCTGTACCTTGTGGGTGAAGGGGAGATTAAAGGGAAAATACCATCTGAATTTCACGAGAGCTTGCCTTATGCTAATAGTTTACTTTACAAAAAACAGGTAGTTAGTTGACTTATCACAGCAGAACGATGCACGACAAAAGCATAGGCTGAAATAGATTGAAGTGTCAGTTTTCTCTAAATCACCTGGTGATAACGGAGATTGCACAGGCAGGGTCAGAAAGTCCTGAAGCAAAACCAAAAAGCTCCTGAAGGAGGCCAAAATGATATGAATATAGTTCAGATGCAAGAACCAATGAAAAAGCTGATATCCTACTCTGTGTTAGCAATAATTAGTGACCTGCTTTTGGATGTTAAAATCTCTTTTAGAAGGCAAGCTCTTCAGAGAAGGCTTCAGGAAGTTGTCCAACCCTAATGGAGTCCTTCAGTATTCTCAGTTATCTTGATGGAACAGTCTACCACAGGTTATTTTAAATCTGCAGTTATGCATGGAAACACAGATTTAAATTCATCCCCTTAATTTCAAGAAGAGAACCTTAAAAGAAAGCAATTAGAAGCTCTTTCTCCAGTATACTCAAGACCCTGTAGGATTCCATTTTTTCTGTTCCCTAAGCATTTATCCTTCATCAGAAACTGAATTTTCAGCAAATGAAAGCACTTAGTATAGTAGAAAACAGCAGGAACTCAACAAATTGAAATGAATATGTGATTTCTTAGCACATTATGGGAAATCTTTGCTATATCAACTGGCTGCACCTACTCTGAATAGTAGTAGGCTGGTAACAGGCCAGTGTTAAGATTTATCATTCCATGCGTTTATAGTTAAAGAGATGCAGTGACTTATAAAACTTTTCTGTGAGACCACATGAAAGTCATAGCATGCATTTTAGAAAACAGGTTTTTTAGCACCAAGCTTAACATGTTAAGTATTCTGGTTCATTATTCCCACCATTATGTATCAAAGTGTAATATCTTCATACAATGCATAGCTATACGGAAGAACATGTGGTGGCTGGGGAAAGAGAAAAGAACTAGTTTCCAGGGAGAGGGGACAAGATCCCCTTGAAGAATTCACGCTTCAACTACACATTGGCTTGCAGCTGTTATCCTTCCATCTTAGCTATTAGATATCCAGAAAGATTTATATTCAAGGGCATTGTGTTGAGCCAACAATGGACGTTAGTTGTTACCACAAGAGCCAAGTTACAGCTTGCTTACTTTGGCATGTAAAATCAGAAATCAGCATAGTGATTTTTGTTGAAAGCTAGGTTAGTCTTCCACCCTTTCAATATTGCCAACTGAAGCGTCAGTCTCGAAAAGCTTTCACAGCACACTTCAGTACAAATTCTGTTGTGATGATCACTGTACAAAATAAAATTAGTTCAGTGTTTATCATTTGTTTCACTGTGGTGACAATGAAAAAGAATTCCCATGCCTCTGCTACAAGGAATATCCTAAAAGAGACACAGGTTTGTGCATGTCAATGGGCTAGGAAAGAAGGTTCCAGGGCAGAGATTCTTTAGTCACTGAAGCATCCTTTTAATTTTTGAAACATGGTGATAGTCAGAAAAGGGGCTAACTATGGGACATTTTTCTACTCCTTTGACCTTCAGTGAAACGTACAAACGAAAATGGAGATTTGCAAGGAGACTGATGCTACTGCAACTTCAAAGTAACTGAAACCTCAAGGTAGGTCCATGCATCTAGGTTTGTTCTAAAAAGGTGAAATAAAGGATTGAGGGCTTTTTGCTTATGTTATTGACAAAATGGAATGGAACAGATGTGGAATTCTGGGGTGCTATTTTTAATGTCATTTTTATAGTCAATTACATTTTAAAGGGGACTTCACCCTGGGTAAAAAGGGAGAGGGGGGAAGCATTTACATTAAAAGCAACTTACTGAGGCAGTAGCTTTCTGAATTCCCGCTTCTATTTTTATTTTAATGATAGCCCCCTCACTCAAAGAGAACTAAATTTATAGAGGTCTTAATTTAAAATAGTTTCAAATGACTTTAGCCATTGTCTTGCACTCTTACCATTGAAGATTGTATAGAGCTCAAAGACACAAATACTGGTATGCAATACATGACTCTGTATCCCACTAGAGTTCTACAGTATAATCCATGTTTTCAAGATAAACTTTGATACTTTAATGGTTTGGTGAGTCATTGAAACTAAGTGCTTTTTTGCCCCTCAACTTCACATTAATCTTATTTCAACATAATTGTATCACCATTCATTTATATGAGTTCACAAATGATATCTGAGCGAAGGTAGCCATCTTTCAGCTTCTCCAGAATCAGTTTTACTCAAACTTCTAGTAGGGAAACAACTTCCAAGTACAACAGTTTTCCTTAGGATTGATCCTCAACCTATACGCTATACTTTAGGGAATTTGGCAAAAGTTCCTTATTGTTTAGCAAACATCAGAATATCTGAGAATTTTCATGTTGCCCACATAAAACAGAGAAATCCCTGTGATTTTCACATATACCAGCTGATGAAATGATAATCAGACACTGCAAGTGACTACTGATTACACCATCCATGCTCCTCTCCCAACTATGATGGGTTTCTGGATTTTTTGCCAGTATAGTACACTGTTCATCAGATGGTAGAAATTCTATCAGATGTGTTATTTGAACAGATTGGACTCCTTTTTGTTCTATCATCCAGTATTGTTTGTTAGCTAGGTACTGATTTTGTGCCAAGATTAAAAAAAGCTTAGAAGCTGCATAGTGCTGCCTTTATAAAAGAACACTGCAAAGTGAAGAAGCAATGTGAAGAGTCACCAGAAGAAGCAATGTGAAGAGTCACCAGAAGCTATGGTATTAGTGCAAATAAAAGATGTCCTTAAAACGAAACCAAAGTTACTTAGTTAGCAAAATAAAGTTCCGAATGAATATGCCTTCTCACTGAAACTACTTCTTTAGTGAGTCTTTGCATTTTATTTTTGGGGTCAGGGAGAGAGAGAGAGTTGAGTTACTGTGTTAATATTTTTTTAAGTTAGTTAAAACTGTAGTCATCCCTAGTACCCTTACTGTGAATTTTCATTAGACTAGCACCTAATACTAAAAACAGAACTCAGGTAACAGTATTGAAAATTGCTCCCCTTCTCCCATTCAGAAAGAAAAATATTAACCAATCTCTGAATGGGACAGGGGAGCAATTTTCAATTATCAGCCATTGAGCAAAACTTAACCAGCCAACAAGAATTAAGCTAATGCCCCCAGAGAAGCACTTATGCTAAGTCATCTGAGCACTAAAAGCACTTGCATTTTTACCACATAGCAGAAACAGAGAAATGAGGTCAAGGAATGGAAGAATATATTTCTACATAACCCTCTACACCCCATCAGTTAGTTCATCAACATAAAAAAGATCACAAGTACAGCCTTATTGAGACTATATATGTTAGTGGTTTGCCTTTGGGGCTTTCTATATTGGGACCTGTATTTTGCTAAACATCTATTTACTTACAAACAAGAACTGTCAGTACAGAGGGGTCTGTTTGTAAGTCTGAACATACACCCCCCTTCTATCTCATAAGGAGAGACGAAAGTTACTTACCTCTAAATTTATTCTCACATCTCAGAAAGAAATTAGAGATTCCCCCACTCTTGGATACAAGCTTTCAATGAAACAAAAAAAAAAAAAAATTGGCTGAACTCCCTTCTTACTTTAATGTTTTCAATTGGCAAACTACGCAAGTATGAGGTGAAATGCACTTATCCACAGTAGATTAAGCAACAGTATTAGTCTCTACTGACACTTGCTTTTTTCTCAAAAACTATATAGATGATAGCAAACACAAAAACACTCAACTGTCTGGGGAGAAGGGAGATGAATATATATTACAAATAAGTATTTTTTTTCTCTCTGAAAGGCAAGCGGCATAATAGATCCTCATTCTCAGACAGAAATTCCAATAATATTTAATAACATTAAGATGTAAACACTTGTTACAATATGAACAAGTATTTATAATGTAGTGCAGTAGGCATGGTATGCAACAGTAACAAAAAGATTTCTTTAAATGTAGAGAGGATTAAGACGTCTCTTTAAGAGACAAGAGAAAAAAACTACTTATAGAAACATCATGAAAAGTTACACCTACAGGGGCAGGAGGTCTGGGCTATTCCCAACTCAGAAACAAGTTCTTTAACACTGATGGGCCAAACCTGGATTCATGCCGTGATGCTGAGTCCAAGCAATAATGCTTTGACAAAGTATGTGAAGAACTCCGATGGCTGCCCTGCAAATCTCCTGGATAGGAACCAATCTGAGGCTGGCTACCATCGCTGACATGCCTCTGACCTCATGCGCCTTAACATGCCCTTCAAGGTTCAGGCCTGCTAAGGAAAAACAATGAGAGATTTAATCAGACCGCTATTTCTACAAGTTCTTGGAGATATCCTGACCTAATATATTAGGCGGGGGTTTTCAAATGAGCCCAAGAAAATTAGGTGCCTAAATCCAGCTTCAGTAGAACCTGGATGCCTAACTCTTTTAGATTCCTTTAAAGATCCCCAGCCTTACTGTCAAAACAAAAAGCAGGATAATGTTTTATAGTTTTAGTTCATGTGAGGTAAGAGTTAAGGATCCTTTCCGCATCTAACCGAGATGGTTCTGAATGAGTAATTAACTGCTTAGATCTTTAAAACATAGGAGTTCAGCCAGATTCAGACACAGGGAGCACGGATACGAAAGTGGAGATCTATTATACTACTACTTGCTTTCTTGTCTCGTCACCCCTAGTTGCTTCTCACCACAGCTAAGTGGGGTTTTGTTTGTTTGTTTTTTATAACCTGGCATGAAACTTAGTCCCCTCCTTTCAGTGAGAGGGGCACCATGCTTGAAATTTACTGTTTGTGTAAACAAACAGCTCTCTACACAAAGTATTCTATTTTCCTACGTGACACACCAGATACCGTGAAACACGATTTAAACCGTTTTAGTCGAATACATTTCCTCTTTAAAAACTGAAAAACATAAAACCTAATGCAATATTAAAAATTTTAAATACAAAAGTGAAGAAAGATATGCCTTTAGCAGCAACACAACCTGCCACACCATATAAAGATACTGACCACCTGGTAGAGAGGGGGCATTTCACTATTCCACAATGAATTCTGAGTCATAAGTGTGAAAACACCCCCCTGAGCGACATAAGTTTTGGTGGTGTAAGTGCTTGTGTGAATAGCGCAATGTCGGTAGTAGATACTCTCCCATTGACACAGCTACTGCTGCTCGTTTAGGTGGTTTTATTATGTTGGTGGGAGAGCTCTCTCCCATTGACATAACGCAGCTACACAAGCGCTCCTACAGCGGCACAGCTGAACCAATACACTTAAATTTTGCACTGGGACAGCTGTAGGCTAGCCCTTAGTGAGTCCAACTGGAAAGATCACTGGATAGATGTCACAGGCATCCATGTCGGAGATCAGAATAACTGCGCACTTTCCTCCCCCCACACACATACAGAGAAAGGACTTTCCTCCCAAAGGCTGCCACAAATGCTCCTTACTAACCACTCTTCAGAGACCTATTGCTTAAAGCAAGTGATACATTTATGGAGGAGAGCACTATCCTAAACTTCATTTACACCTAGAACCAAACTTATGAAGCTTGTGAACCTTTTGTCATATACCCACCATTATCTCCAACAGCATCTACCAATATTTACTTCTTGCTCTGAAGTGGCTACATAAGCAAAAAATTCAACTCCAATCCTTAAAGATTAATTTTCTGCTTAATATAGCAACGTAAACTCATGCCACAGAATAGAATCCAAAGATTATCCCAAAAGGCAGCAAGTGATATTTTACTTTATGAAGCTCTAAGTTACCATTTGGCACAGCTACAAAGAACCAATAAAGATTACCATTAAGATTATGGGCTCAAACGGCTCTCATTCTTTTTAAAAGGTAATTTAAAAATGGTAAGTGATTAGTCGAGAAAATAGTCTCATTGCCCCAGGTCTTTCAGTGGGGCAGGACAGTAAACATGTTTAAAGGTTAAAAACAGTAGGCAAGAATTTTATGTTTGAAGTAGCCACTTTTCTATGTGTAGTTACAGTCAAGTATATCACACTTGCCAAAATATTCTGAAGTATAAAACATATAACAGCTTCAAAAGAACTGCTATTCCAATACGTCAAAACCATCTTTTAAAAAAGCCACACCATCATGGTGAGGTTTATGAAAATTTAAGTAGAACAAAATGCCTATACTAAGGGCATTACCTGCCAGCCAAGTGGAGTCTTCTTGAGAGGAAGCAAAGTGGTACAGAGTTTATAATACCTGCTCTCCAGAGGAAGTAGGCTGAGGAACTATTGACTATCACAGAAGGGAAAACAAAATAAGTAGAACAGCAGGTGACAGGACATAGAAATCTCTGAACATTTGTTTTTTAAAGAGATTTGTTTGTGTGTGTGTGTGGGGGGGGGGGGGGTCTTTGTTTGCTCTTTTGCAGTAGATGAAGAGAAAAACTGGGGGAAAGTGGCATACAAGTGCCATTTCTCCTTTAAAAAGGAGGGATAAAGCAAGCCAAGGGTACATTAACAAGGCAAGGAGAGCATTCTGGATTGATCCATTTGAAGATACCCAAAACTCTGATCAGAAGGGGCCCAGAATTAATTAACTGATATAAAAGTATTAATTTATTTTGTTTTGGGTGATAAATTTGATTAGTAAGAGAATGAAGATGTGTCAACATAAATTGAATAGCTTTGATTAGAGGGAATTGATGATAGGGGTTTGGCTTCTTTCACTCAGATTACACTAAGGTAAACTGTCGTGTAAATACATGTTGAAACTTTTCCAACCCTGTACCCATAAGGAAAGAAAATGAGAGCAATAGAGTTATCAGCAACATACCAATTTTCTATCAAATTTGTCATATTTTATTTTGGCACCAAACCTTTACATCATTGCTGGTCTTGAATTAGATACAAATTTACTCACTGTACCTCCCTACCCAAAAAGACGGGTCCCATCTAAATAGTAACTGTTAATCCACAAATATGATTTGCTCTCCTACAAAGAGCTACCCAGCTAGGAGAAAATCCAGCAAATTATATTTTATAATTTATTCTTGGTTTTAAAAAGACTATTACACTCTTTCTCCAGTCTTGCTTGTTGCAATTCACTAAATGCCTTCCACCTCCAAAGGAAGAGAATAAACTGTCTAGTCCTACAACTACATTTGGGCCCATATCATAGAAACATAAGAAGCTCAAGAGGTCATCTAATCCAGCCCCCTGCTCTGAGTGAGGCAGGACCAAACATACCTAGACGACCCAAACGTGTCTGTCTAATCTCTTCTTAAAAACATCCAATAACGAGGATTTCATAACTTCCCTTAGAAGTCTATTCTAGACCTTAATTACCTTTATAGTTAGAATTTTTTTTTTAAATAACTAACCAAGATCTCCCTGATTTTATCAATTAGAAGCAACAATAGCTCCTAGGAGACACTAGGGTGACCAGCTGTCCAGATTTTATAGGGACAGTCCTGATATTTGGGACTTTTTTTTAATATAGGTGCGTATTACCCCCTACCCCAATCCCAATTCTTCACACTTGCTATCTGATCAGCCTAGTAGACACTGCACCTGGGGATTTTGAAATTCAAAATCCACCTCTTACTGGAAACTATAAACTGAAGTGTTACCCAAAGAATTTTTTCTTCTAGTGAGTATATTTATGGCACTGTGCAAGGGCATCAAGTGCTATTTGTTTAGTGTCATACAACAGCAAAATACTAGGTGTGACAATTTCATTTTTAGACAATTGGGTTTCCTAATCATTTTTGGTAGACACTGTGGTATTTCAACAGTATTGGACATGAGCACTTTATCTTATCCCCTCTGCAAGACTTCCTTTTCCTTTCTCTAGTTTGGTGGCACCCAACAGAGCAAGACGGTAAGTATACTTACAACAGCAGGAAATGCATGCTTTGCTTCTGATAATTGCTGGCAGTTATGGTTAGAATTGTCACTCCACAATCCTCGCCTATTTTAGCTTTAGCACTTTCTAAAGCTATGAACTCAACAGCACTGAAGTTTAACATGAGAGTAACAGGCAAGAAGCTAACAAAGAAATGTTTGCCCATTGTCTTAGGAAATCATGGAAGAATTCAGGTTATAGGGTTTGTTTTTGTTGGGTTTTTTTAAATAAAACAATTCTTTCCAGAGAAAATTTTATTCCACGTAAGCATGAGAAACTTCCCACAAAGGAAGTAACTCTGGAGGGGGGAAAAAATTCTACCTTGCTTTGAGGCATGTTGTCTTATATGTCCTGATGCACCTCCTATGCTTCTATAGAGCATGCACTCTCAGATCACGGTCACACAGTCATATTGAGGAAATATACTGTGTTTGATCTGCAAAAGGGGAATGCTTTTAGAACACAGACACGTTGGACTATGATGGTTTAGTAGCCTAGAAAACAAAACTGGGAATTCTTCCAGGATTTTACTTTAAAGATTTGCCCCAAGAGAAAGTTAGTGATTTTACTACAAGTCTTGTGATATGTGGTGTTTTCTTGGAGCCCCAGTGCCTGGAATCAGGTCATTACATGAGAATCTCAGCTTTCATTTGAATGATGTTTCTAGCCCTCTTGGCTGCATAGAAAAAAAAAACCTGGAAAACTTGACCAATAAGGTAAATAACCACCACAAATTATTTTTAAAATCAGGACTTTTAAGCCAATCTATTTTTCAGTGCAATAATCTGGAAGTACTGAAGAGGGCTGTAGGGGAAGACATAATTCCCAAAGATGCCAGAAGGAAGCACTATGTGCAGTTAGTGTACCCCATGACATGCTAAGAATTGCAAGTTGTACCCTACACAGGAACATTGCACCAATTTACATACTTTAAATTTAGCTAGAAAGAGGAGCTGACAACTTCCTCTTTTCAAAGGAGTCCGAGGCTACTTAGGCATAACATGTTGTGTGTTTACATTACCCTTTACAGGAACATGACATTTCATAAAAAATTAACAAATGTCAGCACTGGTTTCATTATAGTGTTGAGTTCTTTGTGTCTCTAACTCAGACCAGTTTTAAAAGACAGGAGAACTTTCTGAAAAAAGCCCACATAAAATCATATTGCACTAAAACACATTCTATTCCCTAACAGCGTTACTCCTTTAAAAAAAACAAGGTTACTTACCAGTAACTGATGTTCTTCGAGCTGTGTTGCTCATGTCCATTCCACTATAGGTGCGTGCATGCCTCCGTGCACGGTTATCCGGAACATTTTTCCCTTTAGCAGATCCCGTAGGGCTGGCTCCGGAGCCCCCTGGAGCCCTGCGCACATGCCGCGGTATATGAGGCTGGCCATACGCCCCCTCAGTCCCTTCTTTCTGCCAACTCTGGCAGTGGGGATGGGAGGTGGGTTGTGGAATGGACATGAGGAACACATCTCGAAGAACATCAGTTACTGATAAGTAATGTTGTTTTCTTCTTCGAGTGCTTGCTCATGTCCATTCCACTACAGGTAACTAACAAGCAATACCTTTGGAGGTGGGTAGGAGTTGCCAGTGAGCTGCTCTCAGCGACACTCTGCCAAATCCCGCGTCCTCTCTTGGACGATGGCATAGTGGGACGTGAAGGTATGCATCGATGACCAGGTGGTGACTTTGCAGATGTCCTGCAGGGGTACTCTCTCCAGGAAGGCTGTAGATGAGGCTTGAGCTCTGGTCGAGTGCGCTGTGATGGTTCCCAAAAGTGGCACCTTCGCCTGCTCGTAGCAGGACTTGATGCATGAAGTAATCCACGAGGAGATGCACTGGGTGGAGACAGCTAAGCCTTTCATCCTGTCGGCCACTGCGACAAAGAGCTGTGCTGATTTCCAGAACGGCTTTGTATGCTCGATGTAGAAGGCCAAGGCTCGTCTCACGTCCAGCGAATACCATCTTCTCTCCTCCTCTGAACTGTGAGGTTTGGGAAAAAACACGGGGAGAAAAATATATTAGTTACAACGAAACTGGGAAACCACCTTGGGTAGGAAGGCTGGATGCAGCCTCAGCTGGACCTTGTCCTTACAGAATACTGTATAAGAGGACTCCGAGATCAAGCCCCTAATCTCGGAGACCCTCCTGGCTGAGGTAACGGCTACCAGGAAGGCTACCCTCCATGAAAGCAGGAGCAGAAGGCATGAAGCCATGGGTTAGAAGGCGGGGCCCTGGGTCAAGAGGACCAGGTTGAGATCCCAGGGAGGCACCGGGTCATGGACCTGCAGTTAAAGCCTCTCCACCCCCTTGAGGAACCTGACCGACGCGGGATGGGAGAACAGCGATCTCCCCTCTAGCGGCTGATGGAAGGCCAAAATGGCCACCAGGTGAACCTTCAACGAGGCCAGCGCCAGACGCTGGAGCTTTAGCTGGAGCAGGTACTCTCGGGGAGAGACTACGCAGAATACCCCGGGACTCCGCCCAGGCGGTAAACCGCCTCCACTTAACCCGATACACGACCTCTGTGGAAGGTTTCCTGCTGCCGAGCAGGACTTGCCGGACCTGCACCAAGCAGGCTCTCTCTCTCTCCCTCCATCAGCCACAGAGCCTCCAGGCTGTGAGGTGCAGGGAATCCAGGTCCAGATGCAACAGGTTACCGGGGACCTGGGACAGAAGGTCATGCCACCTCGAGAGCTCCAGGGGTGGGACGATCGAAAGGTCCAGGAGCATGCTGAACCAGTACCGTCTCAGCCAGGCCGGAGCGATGATTATAACGTTTGCCCTGTCCCTCTTTATTTTCAGCAGGACCTTGGGTAGGAGCGGAATGGGCGGGAACGCATACATGAGGGCCCCTGTCGAGTCCATGAGAAATGCGTTGGAAATCGACCCAGTCTCGCGACCCCAGAGCGAGCAAAACCTCGGACACTTCGTGTTCCAGGCCGACGTGAATAGGTCCAATTGGGGAACGCCTCACTTCTGGAAGATCATAGCCACCACCTCTGGGTGCAACGACCAGTCGTGGTGGGGTAGAAATGACCTGTGAGGCAATCCGCCTCGTTGTTTCTCACTCCCAGGAGGTCAGAGCCAGTCAAGTGGAAATCGTGCCTCACAGCAAAGTCCCACAGACGGATAGCTTCCTCACAGACGGCCGAGGAGTGCACTCCCCCCTGCCTGTTTATGTAAAACATGGCTGCGGTGTTGTCCGTCAGCACCTGCACCACTCTGCCTGTCAGGAATCAGAGAAACACCTTGCATGCTAGGCGAATGGCCCTCAGCTCCTTCACGATGATGTGCGGGCGCCTCTCCTTCCCCGACCAGAGCCCCTGAGTGCCTAGGTTGGCGCTGATGTGGGCTCCCCATCCTATGTCCGACGCATCGGAAATTAGAGTGACCGATGGGACCAGTTCCCTGAACGGAACGCCCCTCATCACTGTCCTGGGAGTCCGCCACCAGATAAGGGAGGCTAAGACGGGCAGGGGAACTGTGACCACCCGGTTTCAATGGGTGTCTGCTCGGCACATATACTGAGGCCAACCATGCCTGAAGTGGTCTGAGCCTCAGGCAAGCTAGTCTCACTACTTACATGCAGGCCGCCATGTGGCCTAACAGCTGTAGGCATTGCCTGGCTGTTGTCATGGGGCATCGGTGCAGCTGGGAGATGATAGAGATCATCGCCTCGAAACGTGGCTGAGGCAGGAAGGCTCTGGCCTCGGAAGCATCCAGGTGGCCCCAATGAATTCTATGCATTGCACTGGGGTTAGTGGGGACTTCTGCTCGTTTATGAGCAGTCCCAGCCTGCTGCACGTGGAGCAAGTGAGGTTCACGCTCTCCTGCACTTGGGACCTGGACCTGCCCCTGATCAGCCAATCATCTTGGTAAGGAAAAATTTGCACACCCTTTCGTCTCAGGTGGGCAGCCACTACCGCCTTGCACTTGGTGAACACCCTTGGAGCCAAAGACAGGCCAAACTGTAAACTGTAAACTGGTAGTGGGAGCCAGCCACCGTGAAACGGAGAAAACACCTATGGCTGGGGAGGACAGACACATGAAAGCATGCGCCCTTGAGAGCGAGGGCGGCATACCAGTCTCCTGGATCCAGGGAAGGGATTATGGAGGCTAGGGAGACCGTGCAAAACCTAAGATGTTTGACATATTTGTTTAGATGACGCAAGTCTAATATGGGTCTCAGACCCCCCCTTTGCCTTGGGATGAGGACGTACCTCGAAGAGAACCCCTTCCCCCTTCTGCCTCGAGGGACCATTTCCACCACTTCTATGTTGAGGAGGGTATCCATCTCCTGCAAGAGGAGTTGCTCGTGAGAAGGGTCCCTGAAGAGGGACGGAGGGAGAGGGTTGCTGGGGGGAGGGGTTGATTTAAACTGTAGGGCACAACCCCCTGAGACTATCCCAAGAACCCAACAGTCCTAAGTGATCTTTGCCCATTCGGGATAGAAGGGCCTTAAACCCATTTAGGAAGGGGTGGGGCGGATCCAGGAGAGCACTCGGGGCACCACCATCGGACAGACCATCAAAATCATCTCCTCCGGTTGCCCAATCTCCTGGGGGGGGAGGGGGGCCTGCTGGGGAGCTGAGGGGGCTGATTTCTTCTTCTTCTAAACCCCTTATTCCTATCCCTATAGGGTGGAAAAGGCCCAGGGAGCGAAGCATGGCCCTGGAGTCCTTCAGACCGTGTCACTTCACAGTGGTCTGGTTGGAGAATAGGGCCGATCCATCAAAGGGGAGGTCTTGAATAGACTGTTGCACCTCCTAGGACGGGCCCGAGGATTGCAGCCACAAGCACCTTCTCATACAGATGGTGGAGGCTATGGCCCTGCCCGCTGAGTCAGCAGCATCACAGGACATCTGGAGTGCTGCCCTTGCTACCGTGGTTCCTTCCTCCACAATGGTGCTAAAGTCTGCAGCCTGGTCCTGGGGCAGAGCCTCAGCGAACTATCTGAGGGAGTCCCACAGGTTGAAATTGTATCTACCCAGGAGGGCCTGATGGTTGGCAATCCTGAACTGCAGGCTTGCCGTGGAATACATTTTTCTCCCAAACAAGTCCAGCTTCTTATTGTCCTTGTTCTTGGGAGTGGACCCTGGCTGACCTTGCCTGTCTCGCTGGTTAGCTGCATCTACTACCAGGGTTCCCAGGGCAGGGTGAGTGAACAAGTACTCAAACCCTTTGGCCGGAACATAATATTTTTTCTCAGCCACCTCTGATGTAGGGGCGACTGAGGAAGGGGTTTGCCACAGGACCTTTACAATCTTAAGGACTCTTTAATGGACTGGGAGGGCCACTCTCGCTGGGGCAGCTGCTGCCAGCACATTAAAGAGGCTATCTTCGGCCTTCTCTAACTCCTTCACCTCCAGCCCCAAGTTGGAGGCCACCCTCTTGAGCAGCTCCTGGTGCACCCTGAAATTCTGCATATTTTTTTGACAATTTTTCAGAAAATGGTTTAAGTTTGCACAGATTTATTTCAACATAGAAATACTATTTTTGTGTGTTAAAAATGTAATTTGTACATGCCAAACAAACAAGGTGAATGTATAGAGTACTAAAATGAGGCCTTCCAAACACTTGAGGATCCTGGATACAGAAAGCAGGTTCATAAACTTGTGATGATTACTATAATCTGTGTCCAGTATTACCAAACAGTCACAACAACTTGTGGACAAGTGTTGCTTACATTTGAAATTCTGCAAAGAGGAACATGCTCACACACAAAAGAGCTGACCCAAGCCTTGCAACATACATTAACAAAAGCAGTTTTTTGTTTCCGGTGTTAGATAATTTCCCTACACTTCATGAAGGAAAGCAAAGATAATATATGCTCAGCCCCTGTAGAATGCAGCAACCAATAAAACCCTTCCAACTACAGGTAGCTATGGGCAGCATAGACAAACTCATATTATATGCCTTTTAATCTTTATGAGAAACAATTCAGCAGACGTTCAGTGATGTTTAAAACAATTGCCTCAGACTCTTGCTGACTGTGCTACAGAACTACAGGTAAATGAAAATTGTCCAAGCTCAGAGATCTCTGAACATTCTTCTATTAACTATTAACCACGGTACCCCAAAATCCTAGGGATAACTCCAACTCCAGTTCAGATGAAAGCCCATCATATCTTCTCTTTAGGGACATTTGTTGGAATCCAAGGCTGTTAGTGATCTGGAGGATGGGGTAGATTGCACCCTCAGCAAGTTTGCGGATGACACTAAGCTGGGGGGAGTGGTAGATACCCTGGAAGGTAGGGATAGGATACAGAAGGACCTAAACAAACTGGAGGATTGGGCCAAAAGAAATCTCATGAGGTTCAACAAAGAAAAGTACAGAGTCCTCCACTTTGGAAGGAAGAATCCCATGCACAGCTATAGACTGGGGACCGACGAGCTGGGCAGCAGCTCTGCAGAAAAGGACCTGGAGGTAACAGTGGATAAAAAGCTGGATATGAGTCAGCAGTGCGCCCTGGTTGTCAAGAAGGCTAATGGCATATTGGGCTGCATTAGGAAGGGCATTGCCAGCAGGACTTGGGAAGTGATTATTCCCCTCTATTCGGCATTGGTGAGGCCGCATTTAGAATATTGTGTCCAGTTTTGGGCCCCCCACTACAAAAAGGATGTGGACAAGTTGGAGAGAGTCCAGCGGAGGGCAACAAAAATGATTACGGGGCTGAAGCACAGGACTTATGAGGAGAGGCTGAGGGAACTGGGCTTGTTTAGTCTGCAAAAGAGAAGAATGAGGGGGGATTTGATAGCAGCCTTTAACTACCTGAAAGGGGGTTCCAGGGAGGATGGAGCTAGGCTGTTCTCAGTGGTGGCAGATGACAGAACAAGGAGCAATGGTCTCAAGTTGCAGGGCGAGAGGTCTAGGTTGGACATTAGGAAAAAGTTTTTCACTAGGAGGGTGGTGAAGCACTGGAATGGGTTACCTAGAGAGGTGGTGGAATCTCCATCTTTAGAGGTTTTTAAGCTGAGGCTTGACAAAGCCCTGGCTGGGATGATATAGCTGAGGTTAGTCCTGCTTTGAGCAGGGGGTTGGACTAGATGACCTCCTGAGGTCCCTTCCAACTCTAATATTCTATGATTCTAGTGTCAAGTTCAGCAAAGAATACTATGTCAGCATTTTTACAGCTTCTACTCATTAGGAACAATTTCTGAAGGTTTAATGAAATCCACCATGCTGCATTAAAACTGAGAACAATTTAGAAAATAATTTGTGGATGTGTAAATAAGGAAACCACTGGGTCTGAGACAGAAGTGATCACAGAATCATAGGGTTAGAAGACCACAAGTGTCATCTAGTCTAAGCCCCCTGCCAAGATGCAGGATTTGTTACATCTAAACCAGTGGTTCTCAACCTATTTATCATCATGGGCCATATATGTAGCCCACAATCTGTTATGTGAGCCGCATTCAATACTATCTGTATGGTCCTGAGGACTTCACTTGGGCCACAATTATGTGCTGATTGGGCTGCAAGCATCCCACGGGCTGAGAACCACTGGTCTAAATCATCCATGACAGATGGTTATCCAGCCTCCTTTTGAAAACCTCCAGTGAAGAAACTTCCACAACCTCCTGAAGCAGTCTGTTCCATTGTCCTACTGTTCTTACAGTTAAGAAGTTTTTCCTAAGACTTAATCTAAATCTGCTATGCTGTAGTTTGAACCCATTGCCTCTTGTCCCTCCCATTGCCTCGTCGTGCCCTCTGTAGCAAAAAGAGGGCAACTTTTCTCCATCTTTTTATAGCAGCCTTTCGGGTATCTGAAGACTGCTTCATATCCTCCCTTAATCTCCTCTTTTCCAAACTAAACATAGGTAGGTCCTTCAGACATTGCTTATATGGCTTGAATTCCGTCCCTTTGATCATTTTTGTTGCTTGCCTCTGGATCCTTTCTGGTTTCTCTACATCCTTTCTATACATTGGTGACCAAAATTGGACACTGTTCCCCCGCTCAGGCCTAACCAGCGCCAAGTAAAGAAGTACTATCATCATGGGAGGTGGATATGTTAGGCCAGGGGAGGCTTAGCCTCCCCTGAAAGCCACATGTGGCCCCACCCATGCTCCGCCCCAAGGCCCTGCCCCCTCCTGTTGTGTTCTGCTCTTCTCCTCTGGTCTCAGCCCAGGGCCAGGAGTTGCTCAGCCTCTCCCCTAAAGTGGGCAGGCACTGGGCCCACCCGGCTGGCCTGGCACTGGGCCAGGCTCCCCTGGCCACAGTAGTGAGCTTGGGAGTCTGGCAGGGGAAAGGGGCAGTAGGATTCTGAATGCCTGGAGTTGGCACTCTCTGACACTCCAGGGCTGGAGCCGCCAGGCACTCGGGCTGCCCGGGGCTGGCGGCCTAGGCCGACTGGTGAGGTAGGACTCTGGCTGGCTGGGGCAGTGCTCCTCCAGTCGCAGTAGGGAACTTTGGGCTCTGGTGACAGAGGAACCAGAAGGGACAGAAGCTTGGGGGAAAGAGGCGTGGGCCAGAGGTTAGTCTCCCCAAACAGGCAGTTCATATGCCACCCCTGACTATCCCCTTCTCTGACTTGCACTGTTAACGCAACCTAAAATTGCTTTTTTTGGAGCAGCACTGCTGACTCATGTTGAGGTTGTGATCCACCCAACTTCCAGATCCTTCTCAGTAATGCTGCTACCAAGCCAGTTTTTCCTCATTCCGTATTTGTGCATTTGGGTTTTCTTCCCCAAGTGTAGCACCTTATATTTGTCTTTGTTGAATTTCATTTTGTCATCTATAGCCCAGTTCTCCAATTTATCAAGATCTCTCTCGATTTTTAACTCTGAAAGTATTGGCAATCGCCCCTAGCTTTGTGTCCTCTGCGAACTTGATCAGTATGCCCTCTCATATTAAAAAATGAGGTCTGAACAGACTATATTTTCTGTGTGTGTCTGGAGTAGGCAGAGGGATTAACACCTACCTAACTGTTCTGAGTAACATCTTCATAGTGGCAGCCTTTATCAGAGTTTCAACATTGTTTCAATTTCAATTAACATGGTGACAATTCACAAACTAGATATCCCAGTGGCTCTCTAACCATGCCAGATTATACATTTCTAATAGTTCAAGAGTCAATAAAACAGTAAAAAAAAAAAAAGTTTTCAGGTCTTCATCTCTCATAAGGAAGCATATTCTCACACTTTGGAAACTATTTTTCTAGGCGTTAAGTGCCATCTCAGATGGATTATATGTAATCTGTTCACTTTTTAAAGGCTAACTTGTTCCCTGGAGGCCTTATAGCTTTGTGTATGTAATTTTACTGGGTTTTTAAATCACACATTTGCATGCTAGTTGTATTTGGATTTACTCTGTTAGTTACTTTAGTGGACATGCCTTCCCATAGTTCAATTCATAATAGTTCTGCCTGTACATTGTACTGAAGCCTCATTTTCTTCGAAGAAAGATAAAAGATAACTTTTAGTTTTAAAACACTAAAAAGAAAAAAACATACTTGACCAAGGTAAACACCTATGAAAGCCACTTACAAACACAACGGTCAAGTTTCCATTCAGATTTTTTATTTGGAATGCAGCATTTGTGTACCACTCCATATGGATTAACTTCTCCCACTCACCCTTTTTTTTTTTTTTTTTTTTTTTGGTTTGGCTTTGTTTTAAATTCCCATTGCATCTTTGAAATCATCCCCATCTATAGAAAGTGAAGTTTGCTGTTTATTTCAGTTCTAGGCTGTAGTGACCCTCTTAACAGATGGAAAATAAATTTATCTAGTGGTGCAGCTTGAAGAGGAACCCTTCAACTTCAACCAAATTCCACACCATAGATGTTGCTTACTAGAATAATTTCACCTTCATCTCAAGAGTCGCAACACAATACAATTTCCAATGTTCTTTTTAATTGAAGCTGAATCTTCTGCTGCATCCCAAGCCTACTGGACAATGTCATGTGTCTTACACTTCAGCTAATAGCCGTGAATGTATTCTACTGTAACCCATAATTGGCATATTGTGCAATTTCAAGAGTTATTGACATATGGTAGTATTCTTCTGAGTCATTTGACCTTTGGCTCCGTGCCCATATCCTGCCAAGTCCCAACCAAAATGAAATGGGCAAATCTTTTGTTTATATTCAGTGAAGTCACTATTTTGCCCCCTTTCGGACGACACTTACTGCAGCATACTTGGAGCAGAAAGGGTATTTTCCCTCTATAAGCTAAGAGGTCCTGGTTTAAACCAATGTCAGTTGAGCAGTCCCTTAATTTTCCAAGTACCCCAATAGTTACTCCAACACCAGAGTCCCACATATCTAAAGCAGAGGTTCTCAAACTGCCAATGAAGTAGTGGATTCTCCATCTCTTGATGTCTTCAACAGACAACTGGATGCCCTGCTAGAAGATATACTTTAGTCAAACAAGTTCCTGGAGTCAATTCAGAGGTAACTGTGTGCAATTCTGTGTCTTGTGTTATACAGGTCAGATTTGATGATCTAATGCAGCAGTTCTCAAACTGGGGCCGGGCACCACAAAAGGGATGCGAGACGGATAGTGGGGGATGCCATGGGCGGAGTTTGGGAGTCATGGGGGGCAATGTCCCCCCAAACTTATGATGGAGCCATCTCCCCCTACTGGGTGAGGGGCGCCGGGCTGAGAGTGGGGCCAGGCAGCGGTGGGGACCCTGGCATCTCACACAGGCAGCCCCAGGCAGGTGCTGGGTGTGTGGGGGCCCTTAGAAGGAGAGCAGAAGCAGGGGGAAGCTACTGCGTGTGGCGGGCTAAGCACTGCTGGCGGAGTGGGGGACAGAGCGAGGCCAGCTTCATGCTCCGCACTTTGCACAGCTGCTTCCGTCTCCCGGCAGAGCGCTGCTCCCGGCAGCCACCACCCGCCTCCTGCAGCAGCAGCAGCCCCCGCTGCTGCTGTCGCTATGCAGGCTCCCGGAAATGGTGGCTGTGTCCATGCTCCTGCCTGAAGATCATCCCAACAATGAGATGCGATTCTCCGCCACTGCTGCCATTTTCTCTGGTGGGTCACATTGGGCTCCAGAGCTGCGGGTGAGCAGCTGTTAGCCCTTGTCCCCCCATTTAGCAGTCAAATTCCACCTATATTTAGGCCCTGTTTTTTTCCCCCTGAAAATGGGGGCGGTTTCGGGAGGAAGGGGGGCACAAATGTTACACAAAAGTTCATGGGGGCGGGTGGGGGTTGTCCATTTAAAAAGTTTGAGAACCACTGATCTAAAGAACCAAAAGATATTCCTAACCTGGGTCTCCCAGAGTGTAGCAAGAGAGAATAGATTAGGGGTGAAGAAAGAATTTCTAGTAAAAATGAAACTGCTTCACATGCAGGCATGAGGGAGGAGGGTTATCTAAATTCCAAATTCAAGTCCCTGCAAATCAATGCATTTCTTTGAAGCCAAACTCCCTTCCATCTACCAGCTTTGCCACCCAGACAGGGCCCCCACATGGGGGTGGGGGACGGGGAGGGAAGGGTACACTTTACCAGGGCCCGTAGGGCCACGGGGGCCCAGCCCAGGCTGCAACCCCCATTACTATGAGGAAAAAAATGTTCATGGCTCATGAGACTGTATGTATGGGAGGAGGGATGTAATGTGTGCACCCCATAGGACTCTCCCAAGCACTTAAGATAGTAAGAGTGCGGGTCATCTCTTGGAATAGGTTTCTTGCAGGACCCACAAGGCTTGAAGCCAGGTATAGCTTGTTTTTCCCTCCCCGAGGACAGGATATCCTTGAAGCAGATACTTACGCAACACTAAGACTATACTAAAACTAACTATATCCTAATCACTAATTATTTACAGGTACTTAAGAACTAAGGGATAGTGCTTGCTAAGCAAGAGCAGAAGCATTCCAATGACCTTCACGGGCGATAAGAAGGAACAGAAGAGGCGGAAGGTCAACATGGCCCTATATAGAGAAACATGGAGGCACGACTCCAGGGAGCTCCAAAGCCGACCCTACAGGTACTAATAGGGGGAAAAACCTTTTGGCGAACTGTGCAGGTGGCACGCACACACCTACTTGGAATTAACATAAGCAAGCACTCAAAGAAGAATTTTAGTTACACACTTGAACCAGTCACTAGACTTGACCAATGGAATTGCCTTTTTGTCAAGTTCGTAAACAAACAGATTAAAAATACTATTTATATGTAATCCCTGAAGCCAACCACAGATTAACCAGTTCTGCCAGATCACACAGGAAACGATGAACTGCTGAGTACAGAAGACAGCCCAGATTCCTGATAAGGGAGTGGTAAGCCACACAAGGTACACATCTCACATAAAACATGAGTCCTGCAGTTCTACATGGTTTTTATGGCTGGATGTTACACTAGGCTACAAAAACTACACAAGCCATAGAAACACTTGCTTAAAAGGATGAGTGAGTTACTACACAGAACTTCCCAGATGAACTAGGGCAACATAGAAGACTTAGGCATTTACTCAAACCATCACCCAAAAAACATGAGAAAAAGAGACCTGTCTTCCCCATTTGGGTTTAACAATCAGAACAAAGACAGGTGACTGAAGTGATCAGAGGCATGGAAAAGATTTCCATATGAGGAGACATTAAAAAAAACTGTGCCTGTTTAAATTTGAAGAGGAGATGAATGAGAGAACATATGAAATACAAAATAATAAAAGGAATAGACATGGTAAAAAAATTCAGGCACTCCTATTTACTCAGTCAACATATGAGCAAAGAGATATTTAATTAAACTGAAAGGCAATTTTAGAATGGAATCTTTTACACAACATAATAAGCCTATGGAACTCATTGCCAAACTATAGCATTGAAGCTAAGAGTATATCATATCTGTATAAATCCGTAAGGATTTTTACACTGAGGACATCCACAATAGTATCAGACAGGATTATAAAAGGGTCAGAAACTTGGAAGGGATACAAACTCTGTTGCTTCACAGCATACAACATCTCTGGAGTGGGATTAGGAAAAGGCTATCCCTATAGCTAGATAATTTAATTTCTCACACTTCAAGCTTCTTGCACCATCCTCTGAAGCATTTAATATTAGCCACCATTGGAGACAAGATCCCATACTAGATGGAACATAACTTGATATGGCAATTTTTATGTTACTAAGTATTTGCATGTCTGTCCCCTCTAGCCTGGCATGTATTCATATAATTCAATAAGGCCTTTCTAAATATTGCATTACAAATAAAAAATTAGTGTATATGCATGTGTCACTTTTTTTGTATTGTTGAATTATCTTCAAAGCAGTATATGTGGCCACTAATTGAGGAAAATAAGCTATTGACACCACTTCTGACAGGGCATCCTGTACATGCACAAATGGAACACACCAAGGACACTTAAATGAAATCTTTTCTTTAAGGCTTAATACAGTATTAAATAACTTGGCCCATTTCTGCATACCATCTGCAAGGTACTGATGCTGCCAAGGGGCTCTTTGCTAACTGATCCTAGTGATCCTTGGTTTGTGTATGCTCTATGAGCCAGCTATATTATTTACTGATATCATTACCATTTGATACCTTTTGAATTGCAGATACAAAGAACAGAGCTATGCAGTTTGCTTTCCAAACAGTTATGATTTTAGAAGTTACTATTTTCACCCTCCTCCCTCCTTTTCACCCTGTAACACAAGGTATTGCATAATCCCAAATATAACTGTTTTGCCCACAAATTAGTTTAAGAATGTATTTTGTTTAAAAGCTTAAAAGGATCCAAGAACTACAGTGCTGATTTTAGCGAGGTCCTTCACTAACATAAGTCATCAATGATTCTGATACAGTAGAATTTCTTGAAAATAATAAAGACCCACGTATCAGATGGAATATATTAAAGAGACCCCGTTGTAGTATCAAGCGAGTTGTTAAAAGCTATGTTAGATCCATATAAGGAGGAATTTTAGTAAGCCAAACAGTTTACTGCTGCAGGAACTGCAGCACTGAATCCTTCAGGGGCCCTGTATAACTTCCAAGAAGGGAGTGGAGAGGGGTGGAAAGTCTGTATGAAAGAAATTATCATAGCTTCTCTCTGCCAGGGTTTCCCCCCCAGCCACCATCTGTGAACACATGCTTACTCATGCTGAAAGCTTGCAGCATATTACTGATGTCAGAATCATTCTGCATAAACAGCTAATTTTATCCCAAAAGAGTATAGTATATGTGGATACACACATCTCCTAGTAACTTTGCTTTATTACAAGCTGACGTGTATACTAACCTTGGGAAATGTGACACCTCTTCATTAGGGTCCTTTTGCTCTTAAAAGCATGTGTTCTGAACTTCGTGGTTGTGACAGCCATGAGGGAAGTGAGGTGGGTGTGTCACAGAAGTTTGTGTTCTCATCCCGCTACTTCCTAATCTCAAAAGCCAAAGGCGGTCTCAGACACACATCTGCTGTGTCACTCAGACACACACCCGAGTGACACAGATGTTTGTTTGCACACACACCTACTTGGAATTGACATGAGCCAGCACTCAAAAAATACCACCTTCTCTGCCCTTGAATCCACTTTGGGTCAGAAGATACTTCAAGGCTCAGTAACTGCACCTTCTGTGGATCAAGAACGAACTTTATAGTCTCAATACGGTTAAACCAGTCATACAAAATTAACAACAATTACACTTATGCACAAGCTTTAGAACTAGACAGAAAGGTAGCAGTAGTGTATGGAAGTGGAAGGGTGTAAAGGGAGCAATAAAAAGTAAAGGTTTGGGACAAAAAGATTCATAGTACTCTTAAAAGAAAGCTTCCACACGATTAATAGTTCAGTGATTAAGAATCAATACAGTCTCATTTCTTCTCACTGTCACCTTTGTCTTCTTGTTCTACACACATCAGTTATATCTGATCCTTATTTATATGCCAAACATTTTGGGGCAGGAACTGTTATGTAAGAACAGAACCCATACAATGGGGTCCCCTGATTAAAGCTTCTGAGAAAAAAGTTACCTACCTTTCCATAACTGTTATTCTTCAAGATGTGTTGCCCAGGTCCATTTCACTTTAGGTACATGCATGCCTCATGCACAGATGTTTAACTTTTTCCCCTCAGTGGTACCCAGCGGGGCTGTCTGAACACCCTCTGCCACCATGTGTCACCTCATGCTGGTTTAAGAGGGTAGAGTCTGCTCTCTCTCCACCCCCAAATTCTTCCTCACTGGACAGACTAAGAGAAGGGAAGGAGGGTGGGTCATAGAATGACTAGATGGATAGTACATATTACCCTGATGTTTATATGAGTCCTCAGTTCATTTGAGGACCACACAGCCTTGGGTTCGTACGATTCCAATGTGTGCCCCACAACCCAGGAATGAGGCATGCATGATCAATGTGAGCATTGGTTGCAGAAAAAAGGACAGATAATAAGATAGAAGATATCAATGCCACTATATAAATCTATGGTACCCCCACACCTTCAGTAATGCATGCAGTTCTGGTCACCCTATCTTAAAAAAAAAAAAGATACATTAGAATTGTAAAAGGTACAGAGAAGGGCAACAAAAACGATTAAGCATATGAAACAGCTTCCATATGAGGAAAGATTAAAATACTGGAACTTTTCAGATTGGAAAAAGAGAGACGACTAAGAGGAAATTTGATAGAGGTCTATGAAATTCTGGATAGAGTGAAGAAAGTTAATAAGGAGGTGTTATTTACTCCTTCACATAACACAAGAACTCGGGGTCACCCAATGAAATAAATAGTCAGCAGGTTTAAAACAAAAGGAAGTACTTCACACAACACACAGTCAATTTGTGCAACTCTTTGCCACGAGATGTTGTGAAGTCAAAAGTGTAACTGGATTAAAAAAAGAACTAGATAAGATCATGGAGGATTAGTTCATCAATGGCTATTAGCCAAGATGGTCAGGTATTCAACCTCATGCTCAGGATGTCCCAAGCTTTTGATTGCCAGAAGCTGGGAGTAGACAGAGAATGGATCACTTGATGACTGCCTTTTCTGTTCATTCTTTCTGAAGCACCTGGTATTCACCACTCTCAGAAGACAGCATACTAGGCTAGAGGGACCATTGGTCTGATCCAGTATGGCCGTTCTTAGGTTCTTATGATGGAGGATAAGCTTCCCATCTGGTATGATGGGAAGACCCCACTTCGGAATCTGATGAAGATGACAGAGTCCTGTGACAACAGTGGAGCAGAACCTGTATGGACAGGAGAAAAGTAAGCTGAATCTGGAAATGGCAGTACCAGGGATATTAACGGTGTCTTGCCCCTGAACAGTACCAGCCTCCTAGGTACCAGAAACAGCATTGATACCACATGTTCCTGGGAGCTGGTATAGGGACTACAATTGCTGGTACCAGCTAAAACCCTTCCTGCACCACCAGGGACACTGGTGTCAAGAGGTTGAGTAGAACTCTGGCAGCAGTCCAGGCTTCAGGTGTCATCAGTACTGGAACTGAATCCTGGGTTTAATTAATAGAAACTTCAGGGGTTGGCCTCGATGGGACATGGCATAGGTTCCAAAGTCAACAAACCACACGTTGCAACAGAGGAGTGCCATGGGGAATGCTTTCCCTCAGAGTCCTTGGCAGGGGACTTGTTTTTATCTAGCCTCAATACTGAAGGTCTTGCTGAGAAAGGTACCATATCCTTGGCAGGTTGGTGTCTCTTCTTCAGTACTGGAGTCACTTAACATGGAGCCAAAGACATCTTGGGAAGTGCACTCGGCACCAATGATGCCGCACCCAGCACATGGTCTGAACCAGGTGACTCCAATGCAGGGTGAAGTGCTGCCTCCATAAGCAGACACTTAAGCCTCACTGCTGTATCTTTTTTTGAGTGCAGCTTAAAAGCTCTACAAATGACACTTCTCACTGACATGGAACTCCTCCAGACACTTTAGGCAGCTGAGATGCAAATCACTGACCAACATACAACTGGCAGAACTGCAACCCCAGGGAGCATGGCATTGCTCCAGTCCTAGTACTGAAAATCAAATTTGGTCCAAAACAGACCTAATAGCTAAAAACTTAACACTAATTATATACTAAATCTGACTAACTACTAAGTATTAAATGAGAAACAGACTATATACAAAGGCTGACGGAAATGAACTTGCAATAGCAAGAACAGATGCGATGCAACAACCATCCCTGGCAGTAAGATGGAACTGAGGAGTATCGGGGACAGCTGCACCCTCCTAAAGAGGCACCCAGTGGTGCACCGTTACAGAAGGCACTCAAGCTACCCCGAAGGGTACTGCTGAGGGAAAAAGTTCTGACAACTGTGCACGAGGCACACACATGCTTGCAGTGGAATGGACATGTACATTCACTCAAAGAAGGACTACTCCAATACAATTTTTTTATTAATAGATTTCACAGTCATAGAAACTTAGGGCTGGAAGGAACCTCAAGAGGTCATCTAGTCCAGCCACCTGCACTGAGGAAGGGCCAAGTACTCCCACATCATCCCTGACAGGTATTTGTCTAACCTGTTCTTAAAAACCTCCATTGATGGATCACTGATGCGCTACTGGTCAGAGCTTTGTTTTAATGGTAACCTCATTTGCACAATAACTAGAAGGAAAAAACTTTTATTTTAAAGTATCAGGAAGGCAAAGCATTGTATGGCTGTGGAATGAATTTCAATATCTTTGTTATCCTCAGCTATGACTAAAGATTTTGTAAAGCTGTTGAATAAAATTGTAATATTTTATTCTTAGTAAGATTGGCTAAGGCTATAAAAAGTTGACTGTTACAACTCTACCTATCAGAATACAATCTGAAATCCCAGACTGTTACATGCATGTTAAAGCAAAAAAGGCGCTTTAGTCTTGGTCTATGCTAGCAACTTATATTGGTATAACTATAATCGCTCAGGGGTGTGGCTGAGTGACACAGTTACACTGACCTAGCACCCAGTGTAGACTGTGCTATGTCAACAGGAGGGCTGCTCCTGGCAACACAGTGTACCACCCCTCAGTGAGGTGGAGTACCTAAGCCAACAGAAGAAGCTCTGTAGTGTCATCATTGAAGCACTACAGCGGTGTTACTGCAGCATTTCAAGTGTTAACAAGCCATTCAGATACATGAGTAAGCACATCTTATTCTTCCTCATGAAAAGGCAGCGAGATTGTCCTTTATGTAATAAAAAGCAGAAACCAAACCTCTTTCCTGCTATTAGGAATGTTCTATCTTTGCTTGTTTTTGTGTTTTAAAACAGGCCCCCCCCCCTTTATTCATTCTTAACCCCTCTTCTTATCATGAAGCATCACTGAATCAGGGTGGATTACAGTTAAGGAAAATATTTAAATTCAGACATCTTTTTTAAAAATAAATATTTAAAATTTGCATTTATGACAACCTATATCACCTACAATAGTTTAAATTAAATAAAAATATTCAAGGCAAAATTTTAAACGAAGTCAAACCGCTCAATTGGTAGAAGTCACTGGCTAAAAAATCTGGAACAAAGGTTTACTGAAATCCTAACCAGCATTTGAGAACAGTAGCCTCTTCTGCAGATGCAGAGAGAAATATTTTCTTTATTTCAATTTACTAAAATTAGTTCAGTGCAATGACTAGTTCATTCAAAGTTGAGAAACCAATTGAGAGTTGAAAAAAGGAGTTTGTTTCTGGTCACTTTGTCCTTCAAGATTTTAGAACTAGAAGAGGGCATGCTCTCAATCTTGTTTTTATTCATAGATTGGAAGAGGAAAACATTTAGTTCAATTCGCTAACTAAGGATGCTTTCTTTGTTTAATAAATCTGTTTTAAAAGCAAACTTTTTAAAAAGCTTACTTTTATTTCTTATGTATCCAGCACATTTAAGGCACTTTTACTTAACTATTAAAAAAATATTTTATGCATTTTTAATTTAATTCCAATTTCTATCCAGATGCAGCTTGACACATACCCTGAGTAAAAACTTAAACTAGTAAATCAATGTAATTTACTATTTTCTAACTTAATTAAAATTAAAAAATCTGGACAAGTTGTATCATTGCTTAAATTAAGGCATTCTTCTGGTTAGCAAAAAGCAGCACCAAATTTTGTGTAAAGGAGTTGCAAATCAACATGTTTTAATGGTTATACCAACCAATGAGAATCAACTTCACGTTAGGAAAATAAATTATAATGCAAAACAAGATTAAAATTGATTAATTAAAGCAATGTTTCCTGCTTCCTGATTTTGAATCAGTGATTTAAATCAATCCATCTTGCACAGAACATTCAAACAGCATCAAGGATGACAATCAGATGGCAAGTGTTACAATGATTAAGGATGGGGGTCTATTCAACAACAGCTTTGTTTTGTTTTTCAAAGTACCTAATCCTTACAGAG
This sequence comes from Emydura macquarii macquarii, assembly GCF_026122565.2. NCBI lineage: Eukaryota > Metazoa > Chordata > Testudines > Chelidae > Emydura > Emydura macquarii. The sequence goes on along the minus strand of NW_027131527.1, from coordinate 15,136,506 downwards.
ACATCCATCAAACATTTAGTTTTCCTGAACTGACTCACAGTGCACCTAACACTTTAATTCTGGAGTTCATTCACCATATAGAAAACTGCCTTAAGTAGGTCAGAGCTGATATCACTCTCATATACCTGCCCTCAGGGCACAGAATAACAGCTTCTTTCCTAAACCATGACCTAGAAAGGGCACCAGGAATTCCATTTCTTCATTTTTATTACCACTACTTCACCTTTTAAGAGCTGCAGGCCTCTAAATATCTGCAGAGAGCTTCTTCCAAAAAGAAGACCAAGCTGTCAGTGGCTCTGGATTGGCTGAGCAGACATCATTCTCAGCCTTCTTTTCTCATAGCCAAGCATTTCATTAACTTAAACTGAAGACTCCCTATAGAAGTTGCCTGGGGATTGATTTCAGATTTACAACCAGTGAAAAACTATGTGAATATTGGGAAAACTAGTGGTTTAGTGCTGCTGTGTCTAACATATTTGATTATTGGAACTGTACACAATGCACATTAAGAACATAGCAACAGCCATATTGGGTCAAACCAAGAGTCCATTTAGCCCAGTATCCTGTCTTCCAACAGTGGACGGTGACAGATGCTTTAGACAGAATTAACATAACAGGGCAATTTATCGAGCGATTCACCCTGTTGTCCAGTCCCAGCTTCTGACTTTTAGAGGCTTAGGAACACCCAGAGCATGGGGTTGTGTCCCTGACCATCTTGGCTAATAGGCTAGCCAATGATGGACTTAACCTCCATGAAATTACCTTTTTTTTTTTAAAAAATCCAGTTATACCTTTGGCCTGCGTAATATCCCCTGGAGTGTGGATAGTTTCAGTATTCACTGAGCAAAGGTATGATAACAATGGCTACAGCCAGGCATTGCATACTCATGATGCTGTGTGAATTTCTTCCAACACACATGAATCACATCCCATAATAATGTATTTCTCCCAACTCTAGACTTTTAAGTAGAAATGGCTAACTGCACTAGAGTGTATAGAGGTGCTACTGTGATGAACAAACATCATGAATCACCAGTGTCCCTAAAACTGGCCAAATAGGTCTACAGAACAGTCAATAAAAACTGTACTAGTACTTGATTAATTTATGTACAGGTTCTATTTCATTGAGGGTCACTGAGGTAAACAGATTCAGGTTTTGGTGAGTTTCACTAACCCAAACCAAGCAAGTCCAAAACTCTGGCTGTACATCTTCCCTCCATGAGAACAACCACAACTTTGCAATCATTTCCATATAATCTACCTTGGGAGGGACAGGTAAATTAGCAGCTCATTTGGTTTTCATAAACTATTGGCAAAGTGATAAGCATCAGTGTCCTCCAAGCACTGACAGAAATGTTAAATGAAACACTCTAATGAGCTGGAGGAGTCTCTTAATAATCCACTTATTTCCCAAAACACAGCCAATCTCTGATGTCTGGGAAACACGAAGGAGAATCTCAGCTTTCAGTTAAAACAGTTTGCAACAAAAAAGAGCTGCAAAAGGTTATTAAGTTTAGATCATTTACTAGAGCTGAAAGGAACTATCAGTGGGGCTCCACTTCTGCAGCTTAAGGCTGTTGGATAGAGATGGAATCCTAAAGATATACATGTGCACAAATGAGTCAATTCAAATTTGGAGTTAAGCCCAAAGGACCTTCAGGCTATCCCTATTCACAGAGCTAGGACAGGATCACAACGGGCAGGATTTTGGTAGAGGACAAGAGGGGGACAAAAATTAAGTATTATGCAAGCCCACCCAAAAAATGGATTGTTAAATCCAATTAATATGTTCAGCCCTCACCAAGGCTGGGACAGAACAGAATGTTGCTTAGCTTGAGTACCTGTCATACCATGGATACACCCTTTACTGCTGAGGCAGCTCCTGCATTTCAAAACAGCATCTCCTGTTAGAGCACAGAGGATGTGCCATAACGCCAAACAGTAACACCAGTCGGTGGAATGCAATCGCTACCTTACCTAACAGGAGTCCGGCTCCTCATCTCTTTCCTTATCAGTACCTGTCCTGCCCAAGCCTAAAACTTGATAAGCCAGTACTAGCAAAGTGACTAGAGTCCTGGTCTCCGCCAATTAGACGCCAGTCTTGCCATACACTCAACACGGCAGAGAAGACATTCTTCAAAGCACCCTTCTTATCCTCTATACCAGTTAAGGGATACCTGCTCACTTCAGAATCAATGAAGATCAATCAATAGGTAACCATTCTCTAGATAATCATGCAAAACTACCACATGACCAAATACAGACAACAGCTAGTATCAACCCTGCCTGTCACCACTGCTGCTTTGAGTAACAGCTGAAAGGTAGGGCATTCAGCTAGAGAAGGCAGCATGGTATGCTGGGGACATCAAAGCAGCATTTTGAATTAAGAAGCACTCAGCAAAGACTGGGATCACATATACGGACTGATGATTTTGGGTGGAGAGATGCAGGTTCTTTCTTCTTGGGGGATTATTTTAACCACAGAATGTCACTTGTATTTCCAAGCAAGTTCTTCCGTGGGCTTATGCAACAGCTTCTGCTATCGATCACTGGAAATAAAATATTAGAATATATAATAATGGAAGACTTTACATTTTGAAAGAATAGTGCTACACAAACTCACACAAAATGGATAAAAGAGTATACCCTGAACTAGAAATACAACCAATATATTAAAATAATTATGTCCATATCAGAACATCTCAATCTTTATATTTATAGGAACAACAAATCATCAGGAAGGACACATATACAGAACAATAATTAAGCTACATCCCTCTTTCTTTAATTTTCCATACTTCCTATATTCTACGACTCCTCCCTTCCCTCCCACCCCAAAAACATTCAATTTTCCATTAAGGTTTTTAAAAGTTCATATGAATAGTTGAATATAAACAATTTGAAAAATGTGAAGAGGAAATGACATTACAATGTATAGTCAATATAGAATATACTGCTAAAAACTGTTAATTCTGTAATAAGCTATGTACTTATTATACATGTCTTGACACGGAAATGTTTCATTGTAAATGAACTGTGATATCAATAAGTTTTTTCCTTAAATGAAAACATTGGCTCAGCACAAGAAATTTAACTCCTTTGCCATTGCATTCATGAAAGCACTAGTTCTGTAGTGCCAACACATCAATGGCTCTAAAGCAGTTTAAGCATAACCACAGAATCTCTGTTGATTTATTGTCTACAATATTTAGGAAATTAGTGTTAAAATGTAGTCTTGTATTTTGACTAGTAATTTTCCTTTAGCAAGCCTAGAGATACTCAGATAAGATCTCAGAAGTTTCAAGCTAGGAACTGTGCAGAGGCAAACCATCAATCAATAAAGGAAAGCCTTGCTTAACTCAACAGTGACTGCACAAAAGGAGCTGAACTGATTACTGGCCAGTCCTTAACACAAGGGAGGGTTAGTTGGGGAAGAATTTGGATCAGACTCCCTCTCTCACCACCTCCCCCCGAGATATTTGGAGGATTGTGGACAGGATAGATAAAGCACACTTGTTCTCTCTTCATGGGATTATTTTGTATACTATTTGTATGTGGTTAGTTTAAGGAAAACAGGGATTGAACTGCAGTCAGAAGATAGGCAATCCTTAGAAAAAGTGTACGTATTTCCTGAAAGGGAGGAAATAAGTCCAATTTTCCATTTCAACAATACTCAAATCTTAACTGAACTTTTTCAGTGTACCTATTTTCTATGGCCTTTCTAAATTTCCTTTCCTTGAATAGGGAACAGTTGTAAAAGCTTCACTGCTCGCTGTGTCTGAGTACAGCCGTAAGAGGTAGAGAATGATCACTTTTCCCTATTTTATCTCCTTCTGAAATATAACTCTTCACTATGAAATTCCCAAAACACTTGTTTTCAATGCAAGAAAGTTTATCTTGGGAAGGCTGAGAAAATTAAAAACAGACAACATTTCAATGACATTGTACATTTTGTTTTAACGGTAACCAAGTGAAGCAAAGTTGTGTAAACAAGGAGACTATTTACTCTTCTTATTTTTTCTATTATACTCTTCTACTTTTGTGGAATTATATTCTGCTTACATCTCCACCTTCTCCAAATATTAAACCTTGAGATAACAGTTGTGTACAAGTGTAAGAAAGGTACAAGATAAAAACTGACACCTCAAATGATGAATTATAATATCAGTACTGTATTTTTAAAACAGAAAAACAAGACTGAATGGGGAGCAAAGGCTGTGGGATACATTTCCTCCACTGTTTCAAGCAACCTTAAAGGTTTTTCTTGGCAGCTGCCAAGTCCTTTTAGACTTTCTGCTGTGGGCTTCCCAACTTTCCATTGCCAATGAATGATGTACTAGTTTAGATCATTGCTCAGAAGAAAACAAATGAAAATATCAATGAACAAAATTTTTAAGCCTGATAATTAGCAATATAAATATTTTATTTTACAATACTGAACAGCTGTGTCACTATTTTTGCAGCTGGCTTTTTCGGCTAGGCTTGAAATTACATCTACCTGCTTTGCGTAAATATGAAGCCACCATGTCTGTTGTGTTGTCTGTGGGCTCTATTCTTTGGAGATGCAAATATTTAGATTACATATGTAGTCTGTTACATGCTTTAGATCCTACTGGATTAAAGGAAAAGCCATCTAAAAAAAAATCCTTTTATAGCTCTTCAGATAGAGGTCCTAAATTGCAATACATTACCAGCTCACAAGAACTTAGCCAGATGAGTTGATAAGATACACACATTCATCTCGGGTCAGAGCATAACTCAGTGTTTTTCACCCTTTTCACATTGATGACCCCTTTTTTGAAGTCAAATTTTACTCTTCTAGTCAAGGTGAAAAATCATCATTGATAATGATAAGCCTACATAATTTGTGTGTTTCGAGAGGTTAACAGAATACTTGACCTTGAAGGGTAAGGATGTGTAGGAAGCAAGATTTTTTTTGCTTTAGATTGTAAGAATTTTAACACCTTACAATTCCCTTGATTGATTTTTGTAATGACATCCACTCATCCCAGTAGGGACCCACCACTTGAGCAACACTGGCATAACCCAATTCCCTGGGTTTTCCTTGGGTGGAAAAATGGGGTTAATACTTACGCAGCCTTCAATTTGAACATCCTTCCCACCCCCAGGACACATTAATATGTATATTGGAAGTAGTGGGGAGAAAAGAATGGATCAGCTTAGTTAAGTGTACCTCAAATTAAAAACTAATTAAAAGTTAACTGGACAACCTTTAGCCCTATCACCTACAGACATTTTAGTTGTCCAGTTAAGTTAACTCCTAAATATCCTCAATAAAAAAAACTCGAGGGAAATGGAAATATAGATTTAGAAATCAAATATTCACTATGTAACCATTCCCTCAAATATAATACAGTAACTCCTTGTCAAGAATTAGTGCTTGTCTCTGATTCTGGGACTACTTTGAGCCTGAGCTAGATCCACCACCATTAGGAGCAACAGAGGACTCTCAGGCTGTGTTTATACTGATGGCGGCAAATTCGCCGCCGCCAGATCGATCTTTCTGGATCGATTGAGTGGTCAGTTTAGACCCGCTCAATTAATCAGGAAGTTTACTGAGTAAATCCACCCCCTTAAGAAGCGTAGCGCTGTGTCGACGGGAACAGCGCAGCGTGAACAGCGCGCAGAAGGGAAGCAGAGTAGTTGACGTGAGTTACGCAAACTACTCTGTGTAGTTTGCGTAACTTCCGTCGACTGCCACTGAATCGCGAGGTAAGTGTAAACCAGCCCTCAGATGAAGCACAATTGTCTTATGGTAGAATCACTTGATTGGTCAGATTGCCCGAATTGCTGGAAAAACCAACAGGCATGCTCTTAAGTCCAGTAGCAGTATTAGGCCAACTGCAGCTAAAAGCATTCGCCTACAACTATGTTAGCTCCTGTGCCTGCTTGTTCCCAGCCCTGCACCTGCCTTGCCTCACTCCAGGTAACAGGTCTGTCCCCGGACTACTATTCCCAGATACTGTCCCTTCCTTCATCCAACAGGCAAAACCCCTGCTCCAATCACTAGGCACAACTGCCCACATCTCAGTCACTGATACTTCTGATTGAAAACATTTGGAAATAAATATAGGACTAGTACTGATAATCAAATAAGTCTCCCATGTCCTGTATTGCACAAATTGTCCTCTTGAGAGCAGCAGCATAGGGCTAGTCAACTCATTTCTCTCTCTCTCTTAATGCCTCCCCCTCTTCCCTGTTTTTCCAATGGCTTAAAATTATTCTATGCCACCATTGAACCGGTCACACTTAATGGAGTGTCTGTACTTTCCAGGAAAAAAAAAAACTAAAAAGCTCAACCTACAAAGAATCCAACAGACAAAAAAGAACCAACATGGTTTAAAGGAGTTCACCTTAAGTGACATGGTATTAAGTTTCTCAGCTGTAACTCAACTATAGCCCTTTCTACCTCTGTCTTAAAAATCCTAACTACTTTTGATGTTTTTAGAGATACTTTTAAAAAACAAATTGATCCTTGGTTTTCTGGATGAACTAATGTCTGTATTGTGAAGAAAATTTCCAATAATCTATCCAGGAGCTAGACACTCGGGTAGGATGACAACAACATCTGGGCTGGTGATATCTGTAGCAAATAGTTTGCTGTGCCCAAAACATGTTCAAATCTATTGACATCAAGCAACAGCATAACTGGCCTAAGTCAGCTGTAACAGGTCAACTGGTAGAAGTGTCTGCAGAGATCTGACGGTGGAATTGATTTATTCTTACTCAGCTCCTCTATCAAAACGAGCGGTGCTCACCATTGTAAAAAGTCATGATGGAGTCCTGTCTGCTCCCTCTTATTACCACCCTGCCTGCTTTCTTATTACAGTGAACTGTTCTTTTAGAAGGGAAGCTCCTGCAATTAATTCTACATTACACTAAACTGATTGGCACACTACTGCAGAGAATAAAATTAAACATGCCAGCTCCTAAGTGGAAACATGATTCATCAACAGGGGAAGTTTTCAATAATTACTTTGGGATTAGACAACCTGTATGGGTAGCTCCGTTTGCCTGTGCTGAGTAAAAAGGGCCGCTCACTTTGACAGTTAAAGAGAAACCAGACACTACTTCAGAGACAAGTGTCACTATTTTCATATGAAAGAAAAGCCTGCAGAACATTTACACCAAAGGTAAATCATTATCAAAATAATTCATTTTAACAGGTATTAAACTAGGTCACTCTTAGAAATTGAATGAGAGGAAAAAAACAAACTGATTTAATTGCTTTCAGTGAGCTAAATTCTCTAAATATTGAAACAAGAATGATGGATTATTGCTAAATATTACTGAGTTTAGTAAATATTTCTGGAGTTTCACATTACAAAGCCAGATTTTCCATTTTTAAACAACAAATCAGAGAGCTCAAGTGCTAATTTCAATTTATATTTAGAATTTTATATTTCTAATTTCCTTCCATGAAGGAGGAAAACAAACTAACTGTCTTCCACTAAGAAAGTTAATATGTTTGCAGTTAACTGGTTCATACTGAACAGGTGTGTATCATTTAATTGTCAAACACAAAACAGATCCACTTTAATACAGATAATGTAAGTTATCAAGTAGGTGTTTCCATAAAACCACAATAGAATTCAACATTCCAATTCCAAGAAGAGACATCACTAAATAATAGTGCACTACATCATACAAAAATATCAGTTCAGAGTAATCCTGCTTTATAAATATTGCCAAATAAAATAAATTGAGTTAAAATTACTATGAACAGAACTGGTTATATATGTGAATTATTACGTAGCAACTTCAATTCAAAGGGCAAACAGTGTGTACTGTATGAAGAGAAATAAAAAGAAAGACTATTTAATAAGAGAAAGGAAAACTCATGTTACATTCTAAAAACAAAACTGCTTACCCCATAAGAAAAAGCACTACCAGAAAAGCTTCATATTGGCTCAAACAGTTCTCCTGTAGATGAGTACAACATTGTTCTATGCTTCCTAATATACAATATGTAGGAATAAACATGAGTTATTAATGGACATCATCTTGGACATAAAAGTATTTCCTGCCTCAAAAGCAGCAAAGTCATCTCCAAACTAGAACCCTTGGTATTACACAATGAACATGTTACAGATCAGATTGAACATGCATTTTTAGGTAAAGTAAAGTGGCAGTACTCCCACTGCAGCCAAAATAAGCATCTAAGTTAGGTGTTCACCTAACATTTTCTCGTATAGCCTCGCCTTCACTTGCCTTCTTATAGCTCAAGCCCCTGGAAATGTCCCAAATATCATTCCCTCTGCTGCTTCAGCACTTCAATGATGCATGACAATAGTTCAATTTAAGGGACAGCCAAACAGCACTGCATCATATTTTTGTTTTTGCAAATCAGTCAGAGAAGCACAGCATAATATCTGGAAATTATAGCAAGTAGTAAATGTTCCTATGTAAGTAGTTCATTAATTCATTGAAGAGTTTTTAGAGCTCATTTCTTATAATTAGTAATACACATTGCTTGCATACAAGTCTTGCTCAAAGATACCAACTAACTTGATTCTCTTGCAACTCCCCAATTCATTCAAAGAAATCTTCCCCCTTACATATGATATCACCAAATTGAAAGGAACAGGAATGTAGTTTGTACCAACCAAAAAAAAAATCCCTGAGGGGGGTTAGCACTCTTTGCAGCAACTAGCCCTTATGAGCTCACAGGGTATGTCTATGCTGCAGTTAGACGACCGACCGCAGCTGGCACCAGCTGTTCGAGCTTGCAGGGCTCTGGCTAAGGGGCAACTTTAACTTAGTGTATACACTGGGGACCCTCTGGGACCATCCCACCTCTCATGGTCCTAGAGCCCAGGCTCCTGCCCAAACCCAAAAATCTACACTGCAATTAAACAGCCCCTTAGCCTGAGTCAGCTGGCACTGGCTAGCTATGGGTTTTTAATTGCAGCGTCAACATACCGTTAGCACAGCAGACGCTGTTATGCATTTTGAACACACTATGTTCTGTCATGTGAAGAAGCACTCTCTAATTTCCCCTTTCTCCTCTGCAGAAAGCCAAAAGGATTTCCCAAACATGATAAATGAGAGCATTTCCACTCCAAAAAAGGAACAGGCTTTTTGCTGTGGAATCTCAGCATTTTTCCATTCACTGTCATCTATGGAGAAAGTGAGTTATTCTTCCATTCCCTGTCCTCACAAAAAAAATCCAGCCACTACAAAGCAGGCAAGATTCTTCCTGCTTAACCTAAGCACCTTACAGTAGGTTTACTCAAGTTACATACACAGCCTACAATCCAGTTTTGTCTAGAACCAGAAAACATGGCTGGGACATGAGAAATCAGACTGTACAGAGAGCCCCTTTAAATCATTTTTCCTCTGTAAAGTGTGCTTGTTATCACATACAATCTACATACTGATTCATTCTCATCAGCAGTTCTCCAAATGCCAGATGCAACCTTCGGATTTGTAACTCCCTGGCTCTGGATGGTTCTCTAGTGTTAATATCAACCACATACATACCTTGAGAAATTAGTTCTGACATTCCTCCTTTATTTCCCCGTTCTTTTCAAATCGTGATCTGTCATTATGGCTACGCCTACACTTGGAGCTAGGGGTGTGGTTCCCAGCTCATGTAGATGTACCTGTGCTAACTGCTAAAAATAGTGTGCAGCTGTCGTAGCATGGGTAGCAGTAATATAGAGTAAGGCGTGTTTCTAGCTGAGGGGAGGGAAGGCATGGCTACACTTTAAAAATAAAAAAAAATTAAAAAAAAAGCACACTAACTTGAGTTGAGATAGCACAGGTACATCTACATGAGCTGGGAAACACACCCCAGTGCCAAGTGTAGACATAGCTTAAGAGAAGTCATTATATATTTAAAGCTTTCCTATTTTGAAGGTACTTTGCCAGGCAAAGGAGTGCATTTCATCCTGAATCAAACAGCAAATAAGAATGAGATTGTTAAGTTATGGGAAGAGTACTAAAAAAAAAATTCAGCTCTCCATGTACTGGGAAAAATTTTTAAAAACCCTCTAAAATAGTTTACCTCGACAGATCTTGGAAATTCAAAATATACTTTGGACTCTGCCATTCCGATTAAAGCTCACTGTTTGCATTTTGACTGGTAGTATGAATACAGCATGTATATTTATTACTTTTATTACTTTCTAGATTAATAATAAGCAAGATGCACAATAGGAACTCCTTTTGGTAACAGGAAGGGAGGATTTTAGTGGACATTTACTAATTTCACAAATACTGTAGATGGGGTACCATGAGACAAGGGCATACAAAGAAGGAACCTCCATTTGAAGTTAACCCAGGAAAGCAAACATTTGTGGAAAAAGGTGGAAGGAACCATTTGCAACATTTCCACGAGTCATTAGCACATTATCAGTTTTTCATTGAGTATCTGGAGACAGGAGAAGGTAACAGGTTTAAGTGCTGAATTTGTTTTACTTCATCCTGCTTCCTTTGGGCTTCAAGCTTTCCTAAGACCTAAGAAATCTCTCCTGAATATCGGACTTGTTATTGTAGTTCTCAAGTTAAGATTCCCTTTATTAGTGTTACAAACACACCTACAGGCTTCAGTCATGGATAAGGGTTTGAACTATATTACATATCATACAACCACTCAGAAGACGACTCTGTACCGAAGAGCTTACAATGTAAGTGCAATACAAGAAACAGGTGTACAAAAAAGATGGAGGGAACACAAGCAGCAAACACCGTACACCAACTTTCTGCAAACAAGCTTTAAATGTAGAGATTGTGTCTCCTACTGAACCTAAATAAACCAGTCTCCATTCTACCATCACATCAACAAGAAGCCAGAGGATGTTACAAATAAAAACTTAAAGAAAACAAATTCTGTCTTATAGAGCCTCACAATGCTTCCTTTAAAAATTAATGCAATATGACCCCACGATCATACTATCACAAGAAACCATTACTTACCTTTTTCTTTTTTTCAAAACCCACTGAAATAAAGAAACAGAAAATTTTGGCTGGCTCAAAGACGTGGTGAATATTAGGCTGCCACCCTGGAGACAGAGAATAGGAGCAACCTAGGACTTGCTTTTCTGGACAGTGTTTGGAAGTTAGAGGACGAACTGGAAGTATTAGAGGTGATACTCAGAATCAGGAAGAGAGGATGCAGTTTACACTGCTTTCTGGCAACCCTGCAACAACCATTTGCCATTTCCCAGCTCCAGGGTACTTAGGCCAGATGATATTTTTGTGATAGATATGGCAATTTCCTGCATACCCTTGGGAGACCTTACTGCATTATGTTTGAGTACCTTTGAGTCCATTATATTAAAGGCAAAGTTTATGTATTATTGTGGGCTGGGATTGGATGCAACCTCTGTTGAGGGGAAGATGTGATGTGATGCCTGGGAGTTCAAGGACTATATTGAAACGTGCCAGACAAGAATGTACTTTTGAAATAGTAAGCATGAAGTGGATTACATGGGGAATACCAAGTGAGAGGTTAATGCCAATTCACCAGCTCCAGATATGCAAAAACCTAGCCTTTTGAAACTATGGTCTGAGGAGTGGGTCATTGTCTGCTGACTACCTGTTCCCAGAGACTGAAGATCAAAGCCTGAACTGTATAAACGAAAGGCTGGGTTCTGAATCTGAAACAGTTATGAACTTGTAATTATGGGGAAAAGCCAGCTGTGGGTTTTGAAAGACTGAAACCTACCAGAGCAGGAAGCTGGAGCTGGGGGTAATCTCTGGCAAACCCTTTAGTGTGGATGTAGGTTCTTTTATTGTTTTTTATTTGTTTTCTCTAATAGGTTTACCCTGTATTACAAGATGCATGTACAAATGACTGTCATTCAGCAACAAGTTTTTAGTGCCTATCAGCGATGCAAAAGAACATCTGCTTTCCTCCCCTGGGGGAACAAAATATGCAATTGTTTGTTACACAAGAAGCCTGCATAGCACTGGTTCCAAAGCAAGTACAGCACACAAGTCAGTCTGCAAATCACACTAAAAGTGCTCTCAGAAAAGTGGCAAGTATGTCACTATCCATGATGGAAATTCGTAAGCTCAAACGTAAAAGCTCAGATAGCTTACTTAAGCATATTTAACACCTCCTTTCCAAAAACCATACCACCTCAGCTTTATTTAAGTTTGTGAATGACCTCCCTAGACCACTTCAAGCCTCCTACAAAATCCTATAAAAGCTCTATAGATATACAGTGGAACCTCAGAGTTATGAACACCTCAGGAATGGAGACTGTCCATAACTCTGAAATGTTCGCAACTCCGAATAAAACATTATGGTTGTTCTTTCAAACGTTTACAACTGAACATTGACTTAATACAGCTTTGAAACTTTACTATGCAAAAGAAAAATCCTGCTTTTAACCATCTTAAATAAAATGAAACAAGCACAGAAATAGTTTCCTTACCTTGTCAATTTTTTTTTTTAAACTTTCCTTTTACCCTTTTAGTAGTTTAGATTTAACACAGTACTGTACTGTATTTGCTTTTTTTTTTTAATTGTCTCTGCTGCTGGATTGTGTACTTCTGGTTCCAAATGAGGTGTGTGGTTTACCAGTCAGTTCGGAACTGTGAGGTTCTACTGTACTGCATTTAACAAATGATCCTCTATTGTCAGTGTAAGGCTTAGCAACTGCATCTATGTACAGAGGTACACCCAAGGCCATCATTACATGGACCACACAAGTTCAATCCCCAAATCAAATTCAAAATTGTCATTATCCAACTTATCAGCTTTATAAGGCTGGCAGTTACCTCACTGCATGGCAGTCACTGCCCCTCTATAAGGGCTAATTCAAGTGATCTACCAAGATAAATTCAAATATTCTGAATTTCTGCTCTCCCACTTATCAAGGTGGAGCTATGCTAATTGAATCATTCCTAAAAGCTGCCACAGAGATTTAAGGAAATAATAATTTACCCTCTTCATTCAGAGGAAGGTACTTTATATTTTACAAGAGGCAGCAAGCCAGTGAGATCACCTACTACTTGAGAATTATTTCATGTCATATTGGAACATTACTTTAATCTTTATTAATAGGATGCAATACAAGACGTTAATGTGGGAAAAGTAAAGGGCTGCCAAAACTTTAATAGGAAAAATTAAAAGGATGAGCCACTTCCTTCTCAATGCTAAGGACTGATCTGTCCTTGAGGGCCTAAAAACTAGGGGTACTTTTTAGTTTGATGAAAAAACCACATTGTTAAAAACTGCTTAGCATTGGTGGTTTATTTCCCAGAGACTACTACCAGGATTTTAACAATTACTCCATACTGAAATATGGTAAAGTAGGAGTGTATTAGAAATAAAGTAATCATTCAGGTAGGGCAGTGGTTCTTGAACAGTGGGTCGTGAGTTTATTTTATTGGGTTCGTTAGGGTTGACGTTAGACTCGCGGGGCCCAGGGCAGAAAGCCCAAGCCCTGCTGCCTGCCTGGGGCTGAAGCCCAAGCAACTTAGCTTTGCAGAGCCCCCATGTAGAGTGGGGTCCTAGGCAATTGTTCTGCTTGCCACAGCTGAATGCTGGCCATAATTCTGAGTAACACAGGGGTCATATAGTAATTTTTGTTGTCAGAAGGGGGTTGCAGAGCAATGAAGTTTGAGAACCACTGAAGTAGGTGAACCAGCCCAAATAGTAGTGCTTTTTGCCATTCTAAAGTTTCTAGACCTAAAATGCAAATGCTGCAGAAGCAGCATTCAGCTTGATGGAAAGGGGTGGGGAGTAAAAATGGAGAGATTTGCAGTCTAACACAGAGATAGGTTTCAGAATCTCTCACAGAATTCATAAATTGTATAGATATTCTGAAATCATCACACATTCAGCCAATATGTTTGGCAGCACTTAGAGGTTAAAGGAGCACAGCTTTCACTCGGGGGAGGGGAGGGGAGGGAGGTTGAAGGGGGCAGGACAGCTTTCTGATGCCAAACAGTTCAGCTAACTTCTTCTATTCTCCCCAGCCAAGAGAAACTAGTTAGACCAGTTCTCTAATAAACTTATCCCTAATAATGACTAACACTTGTTTATACAGAAAGATGAGCCATCCTTACCACACTGGTTATCTCCAGAAGTGCAGCACAAAAGTGAGTTTTTGATGCAGATAATTTTTTCTGCATTAGCAATGTTTAGCTGCTCCAATTGTCGGAAATGGATCATGCGTCTAATGCACCAGGCCAAGGAGGTCACTACAGATAATCCAAAATCATCTGAAGACATTATGGCAGTGTTGTGGTAAGGTCAGATTTTAGCATGGTACCTAGATTGACAAATTGTGGGGCTGTGGTCACAGCATGCTCAGATCAAGATGAAAATAAATGTAAAGAAATATGATGAGCTCTACATTATTTTTACAACTCATTTGACAGTCATGGCTCTTAAAGGTCTTTACTCTCAATTTGAAGTTGTACTTATGACATGAGATACTCCAGTAGAGGAGAGATTAGAAGAGCTGAGTATATTGTGATCCTTGGGGATAAACTACTTTAGCCTTAGTGAGGGGGGAAAAAAATGTAGACAAGAGGAATCCTTCCCTGAAAGCCTAGCAAGCCAAATCGTGCCACAGACTATTCCTGCAGGTAATCATTAGCCTGGGCGTAATAATCAACACTTACTGAAAGATGGAGGTGTTGATAAATTGGTAGTAATAAGATGTATGATGTTAAACAACCATTCAAATTCCTCAGACCAACAGCACAACCACTTATGGCTACTATAATAGCAAATGCCTGTGAAAAAGTGAAGTACCTGACTCATTCACACGGCAATTGTTTAAAATGGCACTGGTTCATAGACCACATTTTGTTGCGGAATATTAAAACACGTGGTATAGCACAAGTCCTTCCTTCCGACCTCTTCTGAGCAACCCTTCCCATCTCTCTCCTTCCCTTTATCTGTCATATAACTTTCCCCTATCTCAACATCTCCACCACTTTCCTCACTGATTTTGACCCTGGCTTACCATGTGTCCACACTCACCCTTGGCCGATTATCCACCATCACCCCCAAAACTTTTTCAGTAACTATTTTCCAGAACAGAGTCTCGCATCCTGCAAGCATGGCCTACATTCTTTGTTCCTGGATTTATGAATTTACATTTGCCCATATTAAAATGTTTTGTTTGTTTGCATCCAGTTTAACAAGTAATTCAGATTGCTCTCTATCTGTGACCTGTCCTCTTCATTATTTATCCCACCTGTGTGTCATCTGGAAACTTTCAGTTTTGTATGCTCTGTCTCCACTATTCTCAAAAAAGTCATCCACTGACCCCACTTATCTCCCAGCTCCCTTTATTTTTAAGTGAGTCATTGACAACTGATGCCTTGAGTTCTTGGTCTCCAACTGATGCTCTCTCTAAAGTAGAACCAAGTCTTTGTAGCCAAAAATGTTGGGTCCAGGGCTCCACCCCTTATCCTCCTTAACTCTCTACTGCTTTTGACACACTTGTAAATTCATTTGTGACATCTTATCCACCTTGTTCTTTTGTGATACCATCCTCTACTAACTGTTCAGCAGGTCCTCTTCTTGGTCTCTCCAAATGTCCTAGGGGCTATTACAGGGCTTTGTCCCTGTCATTCTACACCCACTTTTGGTGAGTTCATCCATAAGGTCATTAGCTTTTCCACTCTTTCTTGAAAGCCCACTCCTATCACATCTGCAGGGAATTTACCAACTGAGAACAGCAAGTGAGAGCGCTAACTAGGAAAAGCTTATATATTCTACAAAAACTCAAACTTTACATTACCAAGACTCAACCAACCAACCATGTATATACTGATCACCTTCTTCCCACTCCTCTGCCTGTAGATTATTGGGGAGGGATCTTGCATACTTTTTGGTTTGGACAGCACATACTCAGGGCTGGATTAATGCAACCCACAGCCTCACATTTCAAGTCCTCCCCCTCAAAAAAAACATTTAATTTACTGTCCTGTTCTTCAGTTGATACCCCTTAGGCCAGATCTGCCTTACACTTGGCACACCACTGGCCATCAGTTGTTCCTTCATGCCTCCTAGGAAGCAACAGCCAATCAATGGTACATTTTTAATGAGCTGCTTAATCAGATATTTACACAACATAAAGCGTTCAGTAACTGCCATGTTTCACTGGTTACTTGATTGTGTGCTGTGTAATACTTTGCCAAAGTGTCAAAATTTCAGGCATTGAGAAAAGAAAATTAGATGTCCATTCTTTTCTCATGAGTTTAATTTCTAATTTTAATTTAATATCTTAACAGAATTAAAGCAGCATGTGATGGCATTACAGTGTATTTGTATAATTTTGTTTGCAAGATTATGTTGGACTATTGTCTTTCACCATGCTTAACCTTTTATTACGAAAATATAATCCGGCACACCTACTCTTGAAAAGGCTGACACCTCTAGCTAGCATCAGGCTCATTAGAGAGCAAACATATGAAGAGCCCTTTGGCTCCAGAGAGCATTCTGCTTTATCCAGCCTGCCAGAAAAATGTAATTGAGTATCACTGCTACAAGTAATAGGCAATTAAAACCATCGCATCACTATTACTACCAAGTACAAGACAAAACTAAAAGGGTTTTTCTGTTCATTTCAGCTTTACAATGGGTATATCACATTTAAAAATCAGAACTAAACTAATCCAGGTAATTTAACGGCAGAGTGTTTGCCATGGGTGGTGATAAAACAGCAGATGGAAAGAACTGAATATGCCAAGAGGGGCTCCCAAAATTACAATAGCCCCAGTCCCTATCCAACTTAATCTAGACCTACACAGACCATATTACTGGTGCTATTGGAAATACTCGTGATACTAGGCTGTAACTCCTCCGACCAAGGATTCTATTTGACTGGAACACTGATCAACTGTACCACATCATATATTTGTGGTGCTTTGTACTCTTCTTAAAATCCTCAACTCCACAATTTATGATTGTCTGTCAGTTTATAATATAGCCCATTAGATTATGGCAGTGATACCATATACACACAGTTTTTATATCACAGACTGGATCCACAAACAGTGTAAAAATCCAAACTCACTGCAACATTGAGGAACTGTAAAGAAGATACTAAAACCCATTTAGTTCTCCTCTGTGTCAACTGCCCCCAAACCAACCAGGATGAAGGGAGGTAAGGACTCAGTACATAAGTGAAAAGCAGAGTTGCCAAAACCCCACAATATATCCAAATGACATCACAACAACAGGTGGAAAAATCCATTACAAACACAGAGCCAGCCAAAAGGGCAGAACCCTCCCGCTCCTCTACAGTCACAGAGAACAGAGTTCTGAAAGTTTGGTTTTTATTCTATACCCTCTAGGCCTGCAGCTCCAACAGTGCTCCGGCAGCTGGGAGAGGCACTGTGGAGTATTGCAGATGGAACCCAAACAGGTGGTGGGGTTTTTTTTGTTTTTAAACTTGTTTGAGTGTTGAGTGCTACTCTTAGCATGGTTAGTAGGTTAGTAGGTTATTATGCTATTAGTGATTTGTTCTCAATTGAGGACACATACAGTAATAGGTTTTTTCAAATAGACATAAGCAATATTTGTATTTTACACAAATCTTGACTAGGTCTCTAAGTGAAGTCCACTAATTTGCTTATAGCAGTAACATACCCACTTTTCTGCCCCATTTCCAAAGTTGGTAAAGAGAAAAAATGCAAATGCCAAATGGAGCCTATTACACTCTCTTCCTTCTACCCCCAAAAGTTAATCTATTTGTGAATTACATGTCTTTAACTGACTGATGACCCTAGTAGCATGCTGTAAGGTCAAACCCACATACTAATATATGTACTTGAGGAACAGAATGGAAATCAGAGCCTTGCCAGGAGTCATTCAGGCTTACAGACCAATAGAGTGCGCCATCTACTGTATACACAGGATGATTACATTAGACATCTGGGCAATCTTGAAAAGAAAGTAAGGAAACAAAAAATTGCTCTCTCTCTATGTTCTCCTTCCATTGTGTTTATGATTTTATCCAGATGCTAGTATTTTTGTGTTTCTCAATATATGTCAGAGAAAACCCTGTTTTTTTAAAAAAAACAAACCAAAAACACAATACATCTTTTAAAACTAGGGAAAAAATACAAAAAAATTCAAATTAAAAATTCCTGCAGCTACTAACAACATCTAGATGCTCTAATACTTCTATGCAGACATCACCACATTCATGCCAATTGAAAGCTACTTCATATTCCAAAGCCAGTTTGAGAAGGTTGATCCAGGAACTGATTACTAACCGAGTATAATCAAACATCTCACTAAATTAGGATGCCACAGAGACTTTTTCCTTCTTCCTCAATTTGATCACAGAACTCAAAAATACCCCTTGTAAACATGTGGTGTTCATTATTTCTACCATTTGTTTAAATAGATCATAAACTTTGTAAGCCTAGTGTAAACTCATATTCTGCAAACTAGTGATGAAGAAAATAAGGCATTCATCTTTTTAAAGTCCTATACATCATTTGACAAGCAAGTTGTCTGCCATCTGTCTTATCACAACACTTACTACCCTGTCACTCAACAAATGTACAAAGATTTCTTATTCAGATATCTGTGTGCCAATTATTTGCCACTTATCCAAATAAGTCTGCAGATGGAGGGAAAGGGAAGTTTGACAGGGTTTGTTTAACCTTGATGGCAGAGAAATAATGTAAATAATAGCACTGAAAAGCAGGATCATGTACCAAATTTAGACTCTATATTTTGGAAATGTAAAATGGGATTGAAACATACAAGATCCTCTTTTTTGTTAATACTTCTGCTTCTGTTCATACTTCCTTAGTTTGTAATCTATACACAGAGATATTTGAATTTAGCCTTCATTTTAGCTAATGATCTGTACAGGAAGATACAAATGCAGATCCTCCACAATTAAGGCACTTTTAATTCAAACTTCATGTGAATAGATGGCATTACAGCAGAGAGCAGATATGCAAGAAGATAATGCTAAGAATGTTGGACAGTTGATTTATTGCAGCTGTAAGAGCAGACTGTTGGCCTTGTATGCCCTCCCTTGTTCCACCTTCATACCTTGCATGTATGCTTTAACTTTATTTGCTCATCTTAATTAAAACAAAAGTTGAGTTCTTGTCCCTAAAGAGTTTATCAACAGGGATTTATCAACAGACTACAGGGAATCATTTACAAGATTTTAAAAACATGTGTGGATATTAGTAAATGAAAGGATTTTATCAGAACATGTTTAAAAATAGATCACAGTTTACATGATTAGAAAACAAAACAAACCTGAAGATAAAAACAGGAGAGAGATCATCATAACTATGTGAAAGCTCATGCCAATATTAATTATACAAAAAAAAAAATCAACACAACTGAGACACTTTACCTTTAGAAACTCAATGCTGTCCATATTATAGTTTAACCCCTTCACCTCTGAATTCTGTGTGACCATATGCAAAATGAGATTCCTCTAGACTAAAAGGTTAGCATCAATTTTAACACTACTTTGTGACTCATCCCAGCCTTGATTATTCCCTCATGCACAATCTACCTACACACTACCTTCCTCATTCCTATCCCCAAGGATCATTTTTTCTGCCCTGTGTTCAGCAGATTAAGTGTTACAGGCAAATACATATTTAAAAGGAAGTGTTAGTTAAACCAGCCAGCCCTATATTAATCTTGCTTACCTTACACAACTTTGCTCTGAGGGAGGGAGGGAGGGAGACCGGCCTCTTACAACTATGCTACATCACTGGCTAAGGGCCAACACATATGGATCTGGACAATCCCGCAGGAAGATACTCTGATGACCGCCAAGAAGGAAGCTCCTGCGCTACTCCTCAGCACTTCTAAATGCAATTAGAACAAGAGCCCGCAGCTGTCACTTTATGGCTGCCCCCCTCTCTCTTGCTAGCTCAGGGGATCTCTCCAAAGAAAAAGGTTAATACCATTATCAGCCCTACACAGAGGGAGCTCTCGTCATCACGAGGGTTCCCCCAACGCCTCCCGAGCCTTTCCCCGCCGCCAGGCAATAGGAGCCCGGAAATCGAGGTCCACCTGGGAATCCGCTGATAGGGGAGGGGGTGAAATGTACAGGGCAGGGCTTCTCCCCAGTCACTGCAGCATCTCCTCCCACAGCGCCGGCATCCCAGCCGCGCCGGAGCGCGATCCTCCACCAGGCACACGCCTAAGGCACCCAGGGCCCTTCTCGGGATCCCGCCGGGGAAGCCCGAGCGGGCTGGGCCGGGCTCCCCGCGCTGCCGTGCACAGGGAAGAGCCCCTGACAAGTGCCTGTATCTACGAGAGCTGCCCGCCCGCCCCGCCACGCTCCCGTCCCTGCCGCGAGAGGCTGAACTTGGCCGGGCTGCCTTGGGAGGGTCGGGCTGCTCCCCCAGCGAGGGAGGGAGGGAGACGGCGGCTACGGCAGTCCCCCGCCCCCCGCAGGCGCTGTTGCGGTCCCGCCGCTCCCGCCTTCCCCCCGTCCTGCCCGCACATCCCCCCCAGCCCCGCTGCCACCCGGGCAGCGCCTGAAGGGCACAGCCCCGCCGCCCGCCGCGCTCACCGTCCTGTGCTGCTGGCGGTGCCTGCCCAGCCCGGGGAAGTAGCCGGCGGCTGTCAGAGCCCCCCCGCCGCCGGCGCTCCGCGGGAAGAGGAGCAGCAGCGATCTCCCCACCGCGGCCGCCATCTCTCAAGTGAAACCAGCCCGGCCAGCCCCCGCCCCACTCAGGCAGGCTGCACCGCGGGGCTGCCAGGACTCGGAGTCGAAGCCGGAGCCTGGGGGGGGAGGGAGAGGCGGGCACGCAACCATCAGCCAATCATCGGGATCCGCCCCCGCATTGGGGCGGGGCTAATGCTTGTCCCGCTCCCTTCCGCGAGTGGTGTAAGGCGGGACTATCGCCTGTCAATCATCGGGGACGGTTAGCGAGCAGGCCGCGAGGCCGGAAACAGCGCGGGGAACTGAATATAGGGGTGGTGGCATAGGACGGGGGGGCGGGGCGGGGCAGGGCGCGGGCACAGCTCGGGTCAGACTAAGGCAGCGCAGGACTCGGGTGGGGGCAGAGCTCGGGGTCGGAGTGGGTCGCAGCAGGGGCAGCAGGAGGACAGAAAACGGGGCTTGTCATAGACCGGGAAATGGACCCTGAGCTACCTGGAAATGTCTTGCAAGCATCTTGGCCCCAGCCGAGCAAAGTCGTTAATAACAATAAATTGTTCCCTTTCTCTGTAACGCTTGCATAGAGCCAGGCCTGCCAGTGTCAGCACCTGCCTGTCCTAGGGTGGATCCCTGCACCTCTCTCTCCCCGCAGAGCCAGCATGGCCAGTGCCACCTTCCTGACTGTGCTGGTATTCCAGGAGAGAACCTTTGACTGGACCATAGGAACTGGCATCAAGAAAAGGAGGTGGCTGCTTGTGCTTTGTTTGGATAGCATCCTCCAGCAGTAGCCCCCAGCCCCATGCTCTGTACTTTCCAGACTGGGAAAGGAGTCAGCAAAGCTCCTGGGACTGGGAGAGCCCCCAAAGTCTGGTTCAGGGTTAAGATCCTTCCCAGTTGAACTGATTTATTGATGGGGATTGTGATGCTTCCCAGGGATTTCTCAAGATTGGGAGACTTCTCACCACCCTTAGTGCCCTTCTGCCCTTAGTGTGAGTAGGTCCTGTCTGTGCCTCCTGGGGATCATCTGCTTGAAAGCACCAGTCTGTGGCAGCAGTAACACTACCTTCCAGTCATCCACACTCTGTGTGTGTGTGTGTATATCTATCTATAGCTATATATGCACACAAACGGCTACATATGAAACAAAATCATAACACACTTTCTAGAGACTAAACTTAACTAACTAGTTATCCTCCTGTCTAAAGAAGTTTATCTCACCCAAAATTCTTCCCAGTGTTTCAGCCAAGTCTGGCACAAAGCAACCCAGTATAAATTTACTTCCTCAGTGAAGGATGCAAGGGTGTCTGTCTCCACCTCCAGTTATACTGGAACAGACCTTTGATGTTCACCTGAAAATAGGGTTCCCCTCTGCTGCATACCTCTTCCTGTTAATTTCCTTCTCAAGTCTCTGCCACTGCATCGTTAACATTTGGCTTAGTATGCTAATTAACTATTGTATGCTGTATAATACACAATGGTCCACCATGGAGATAAGTGTTTCCTACCTCCCATCTGAAGAAGTTCATCTCCAGACAGGCTACCTTTGAATGACTTGCTTTTACATACAGACCTAGAGAACATATTTTTAATATATATTCATAACTCATATTTTTGAATATACATTTCACAATGATTTTGGTGACCAGTGTGACTCAGGCTTTCAGTACAGAGCTTACATGAGCCCTTTTGGTGAACCCATGGAATCCCTGTACCCCTGTGTACTTCTGCACTCTGTGCCATCTGGCATCAAGTGGTCATTGGGTAAAGAATCTTTTAACTGATTTCCAACTAAACAATCCAAATCCTGTCCTCAATATTATTTCTAGGCTCCTTTTCAAGACCATGGAGTGGGAAAGTCTGGTACTAAGCTCTTCTCCTTTTACACACACAGACACTCACACACACACACAGAGCCCGGGGAGGACACCACCAGGAGAATCTTCAGCTCAGCCTCCTTCCAAATTTTGGAATGAGAGAGTGCAAGAAGGTTCTTCACTCTCACTCCACTTTTCCAACATCCAAGGGCATTTCTGCTGAGAAGTTCCCTAATCCCCAGAAGCCACTGAGATGAGCCTACTTTGAGAATCTTTTTCCCCTACCCACAAGCCTGAGAGAGGTCTCAGGGAGATGCACTAGACTAGAACAATACTCATTTCAAAGGCTGTGGCAGCTTTCTTCACTCCATGTGCCAGTTCCCTCGATGCGTTCTGGGATGTCCCTGTGTGGTGCTGGCACCAGCAAAGAGAGGCAGCAGGTGCTGGCTTCTAAGCAAAGACAGCTGCAGGGGTTCCTTGGGGAGGCAAGAGGACTGAGAGGCCTTTTTCTGTGCAAAATGTAAAGAAAAAGTCTCTCATTAAACCACACAATAACTTTTAAAGTTGTTTTTAAAAGCAATGACTGGTTGGGCCAACAGGCTTCCTAGGAAATTCCTAGGAACACATGGAGGGCAGGAGGAGAGGGGCATGGCACAGGATAAGAAGTACTACAAGGGGGCTAAACAGCAGGGAAAGGGACCTCCTGCATGGAGAGGTATAGGAGAGCAGAGAGTGGAAAAGTGTATGCAAGGACAAGGGCTCAACCTAGTCAGTGTGAGGGTAGAGCACAGGGGAGGCTACACAATAGGACCTGTGCTTCAACTACAAGGAGAGGAGGGGGGAAAGCTATACCGGTTAAAGGAAACTACATAAAGGAGAGAAATAAATACAGAGATGGGGGTGCTACATAGCTGGTGATGGGTTATGAAGGTCATTTTCAGGGCTTTGTCCAGAAGGCCAGATTTGTCATAACACTGATATGAAATGTAATGATGGCCTTCAAGGGGTGAAATCACAACCCTGTGGCATCGTGTCATGATGAGATATGAGAACACCACAACTCAAGCATATGAAATGGCAGTGTGACTGCATGACGCTGTAATAGGACATAATAGCAATGCATTTTGACACAGTATTGCTATGTGAAGATATTGTGACTTCATCTCAAAGTTGCAATGCAACAGCATCAGGGTATGACATGAAATCACAATTCAGAGCAATGAAGTCACAACATAACATCATTTTGTTATTAGACAACAAGCTACTACAGCAGCCTACAGCTATTCTTCAGTGATCTTGTGAGCCATGCAGAATGCAAAACTGTTTCATTGAAACTGGAAATTGGAATGTTCCTGTAAAATTTGGGATGGATGGCAACATCAGGGTTTGTTGTTTTTTTGGTGATTTTGGGGGGAGCGGGGAGGGAGGGGGAAGAGGAGATATACGTAAATATATTCATTAAATCTTGCCATGAATGAAGATTTTGATGTATGTGGGGTTAATAAACTGATGAGATATGTAAGAAATTCCTTGAAAGGTCATTTACTTAGATTATTTTTCTTAGAAGAGATCTCCTGTCTGTGGGTTATTATAGTAACACAGTTTCTTTTTTAATTTTTTAAAAGGAATATTCTGGAAAGCAAATAAGAGCATTAATTTTGATTTTGGAAGTGGCCCCAGAATTGCTGTATTAAGTGATAGCATTCAGAAAAAATTTAATGTACAAGTAGTTCCCACATATACCAATATTCTTATGGCTCTGAATAAAATAAAGCATTTGGCTCAAAAGCAGCTGGGATCATGTATTTTTTGAAATCCAAAGTGCAAGATGATTGGATTCCTGATGAAAATGTATTAGAGTGTTCGTTCTGCATGGAGGATTTATTGTAAAACAGTGGAACTTCTCTTAGTCTGTTTATGCGAGATGCCAGGAGCTGGATCACAACATCAGCTGCAGGCAGCTTATTGCTATGTTTTGAAATGTGCCATAGTGCTGGGCAGCTACCTTTCTGATTTCTTCCCACTCTATCCTTATGCCCTGTTTTAACATGCCTTGCACTTTATGTTAATTTTTTCACATTTAAATTCACTTTATGTTCACAGAGTGCAGTAAGCTTTTTTTGTACACTTTGGCACAGCCATAAACAGCTATTAATCTATGAATGAGTATTGAAACTTTCAGCATCCTTACACCCACTTCCTAACCACATGAACACACCTCATCCAGAGTGAGCTTTCATGAATTGGTACCATCTGGAATAGGCTTCCCTCAACAATTAAATTCTGTACTGGGCTTCATATGATACAGAAACATAGAACCAGACTTCCCTCAACTTTAAGCAGTCAGAATGGTCATTTTTTTAACGAGGACTTCTGAAAATAGTCTCACGGGTAAAAAGTAAATGACAGAGAGCTAGTTGGAGAAAGTATAGCTCCTTGAAGTGAATTACAAGAAAAGGTTAAAGGTCTTAAGGATGTTGTGATCTTCAAAAACCACTGGATTTTATAAATTCCAGATATTATTTAAAGGCTTGTGTGCAAGACTGACAACTGCTAAAAATACAGACCAGAGCCAGGTTGGTGAATGACATAGATAATGTTTTTACATCCTCCGGTCTCTGTGCTATCATCTCTCTGAATCCTGCTACTGCCACAGGCTCTCTGTGTCCCAGCACTAGTACTGTCTCTCCCGGTCTAACTGCTACAGTCGTCTCAATGTCTGCTTCTTCCACCCTTAACCTTTGATCTCAGTGCTGCTGCTTTCTCTATCCTCTTGCTTATTTGACAATTGTTCTTTTTTTCCAGGCAGCTTCTCTAAACAATACAATTTATTCTTTCATAGTGTGCTTCATACAAAATATCACAAACTGATTTACAGAGTGTTATGAATCTCTGTTTCTTCAGAGGTTTTCACTGAATTGTTCTGTAGAGCCCTGCTCTGTAGGAGCAATCCCTACTGCTTTTAGGGCTCCTGGACTCCATTCTCTTTCTCAGTGGGAAAGAAAGGTGGATTATCCATCATTTGATGTCTTTAAATCAAGGCTGATTGTCTTTCTAAAATATATGCTATAGCTCTAATTGAAGTTATGGGTTTGAGGCAGAAATTACAAGGGGAGGTTCTATGGTCTATGTTATGCAGGATGTCAGACTAGTCCTATTCATAATGGGCCCTTCTCACCTTAAAATCTATGAAAAGCAAGGATTTCAAATTCAGACTCTTCCTCTGGGCTCCCAGTTACAGAAGAACAGGACTTGAAAAACGTTGGTTTTGCATGGCCTCAGAACATCCACCCCAACAACAGTTGGAAACCCCACACTTAGCCTATTGATGCTCCTCAGTGCTCCTGACCCAGTCTTCATACTGGCTGGAATTACTCCTTTATGAAAAGAAAATCATGGTATCAACAGATGCCTAGAGATAAGTGATTATGCAAGGTCCAAATTTCAAATGTGTACATCCAAATAGTATGTCCATCTTCCACATTTTGATTGGTTCTTGGATATTTAAATGAATGTTTTTGCAAGTTCTGGATGAGTAAATATTGAAAAATAACCATGGAATTTACCACCATGGCTGCCTGATGCTGTAGATTAGGACACAAATAATTCACCTGCAACTTGAATGCACAACAAGCATGAGACTTTTGTTATTATTTTTATTCTAAGGAAAGATTTGATTTATAAACATCTAAGTTAGTGGTTAAAAATAATTGAATTTATCTTGCAGCATTATTTAAAGTCTCCTGCCTTTTTTCCTGCATTCAGATATACCTTGATATTGCATTCCTGGATTTATATCTGTAGCATTAGAGTGGACTGCCTTCTAGTTAGTATCAGTAAAATAGCAGCACTTACTTAGAGACTCCAATACTTAACACCATAATAACGGAAGAATTAAAGGATCACAGGTAGCTTAGTTCCAAAATATAAATCCAGTACTACCGCCTACCCTTCTCTGTTCCCTCTGGCATAAAAAGGTGCAAATTGAATCATTCTCTGAAAAGCACTTGTTCCTTGAGAAAATAAAGAAAGGTAAAAAAAATACAATAAGTAATCTTTTGAAGGGGACTTAGCTCAAAGAGAAATGCACAGAATTCAGTACAACAACAGATGGGTAAAGTCCATAAAGATTGGCAATAAAAGTATGTGATGAATCCTGAAATACCACCAGAAACAAAGAACTGGCTGCGAAAATAAGAGAAAATTCTTACCTCAGAGTTCTAGTTTTATCATACATTTCTGCACAGATTTTATCTTTGTTTGATTAATTTATTTAACATGGGCCTAAGGACACAAGGGACCACTGCATATAATAAACAGCCTTTGCAAATAAGCATTTGAACTGGTCCTTTACCAATCATGTTTTGCTCATTGTATCCTGCTTTTCTTTGAATAGAAAATTGACTGAAAGTCAGAAGGGGCTTTAAAATAATAATAATATTTGTGCTTACATAGGCCCTGGTTCTGTAGTTAATTCCATGTGAGCAGATTCTTGCACGCATGCACAGCCCTAAAGTTCCACTCACACACAGGCTGTGTGGCAGGACTGGCCTATAGTATTTTTCTTCTAGAAATCTCAGAGCACTTTAAGCCCATTCTTTAATTAATATTCACAATATCCCTGTTGTTAGGTAAAAAGTGTTAGACGAAATTGTTTTTACAGTTGTGTTAAACTGAGAGAATAGTGACATGCCCAAAGTCAAAGTGACACAGCAAATTAATGATGGAGCCAGCAGCATCCTGGTTCCAGCACATCCTACCTCATATCACCTACTGATCCCACTTATTATTAAAGAGAAACTTAAAGAGGCTTGATTCTAAGGGCATGTCTATGGTACAAAGTTAAATTGACTTAATTTAAGTCGACATTCAGCTGTTGTGGTTAACTTGATTGGGCATGTCCACACCATGCTTATTGTGTTGGTGGAATGCAGCCTCACTACTAGTACTTGCATCGATGCACAGAGCAGTGGACCATGAGTAGCTATCCCACAGTGCAACTAGCCTCAGGGGGTTTTGGGAAGAGCTTGCAAAGCCTTATGGGACCAAAACATTGTTGCAGGGGCGAATGGGAACATGGCTCCAGCCTCCCATGATGTAGTTTCTTCTCTCCGTATCCTGATATCAACGGCAAACAACTCATATTTTTTCACGCACAGGAAAACACAGGAAGCACCCACACCCCTTCACTTAACGCTGCTGGTAATAGTTGCCTAGGACTTGCAGATTCTGAGGTCAATGGTGATCCCCACCAACCAAATCACTGTCATATTAGGGAAACTGTGGTTGAGGGATCTGGGAATCACCATGGGTGGGAGATCACATCTCTATTGTTTGCGATACGAGCACTTATAATGAAAACTTCAACCGTCTCTCCTAGGTACCCTATGTGATAATAGTCTCCTGAGTAACAGGAGTAACAGAGGTGGCAAGTGAGCTGATGCTGCAAGCTGATGGGTACAGACCTGGTCCTTATGTTGCTATGCTGTGTACTGCAATGATGCCAACAGAATTAATACTAGAGTGGCATGAGAAAGTGTCCTACTGTGGTGGAAGAAATAAGGCAGTCCTCCCCAAAAACCTTCTGCAAAGGATTGCAGAGTATCCATGGAAGTTTCCTGGAGATCTCCATGCAGGATTCATGGGCCATCCCTGTGCACATAAACAGTCTTTTCCAGGGGGCACCCACTGCGTAGATGGAGTGGCCACTGGGAAGCAGATACCCCACTGCACCTCACTTTTTCTTCATATTACATATAAAATATAAGAGCATGTAACTCCTACAGTTTGATTGGAATTGCATACTCACCAGAGGTGCCTTTCCCAGCATCACACTCAGCCACCATGCTGTCCTTTGACTGGCTGGACTGCTCTAAGGTTAAAAATAGCTCCTGACTTTCAGGGAGAATGGATCCCCTGCTCTCCTGTCTCCCATTCTCCTTCTCCAGAATGTCCTCCTCATTGTTGCCCGAGGTGGCCTGGGACTTGTATTCCTGGGAGGTATCCATGCTACGTTTGGAGGTCACCACTGAGAATTGCCTGCAGCTCATTGTAGAAGTGGAATGTCTGTGATGCAGAACCAGAACGACTGTTCGCCTCCTTTGTCTTCTGGTATGTTTTCCAAAGTTCTTTGATTTTCATGTGGTACTGCTGCGTGTCCCTGGTGTAACCCTTCTCTCTCAGACCCCATGCAATCTTTTCATAGAAGTCTACATTTCTTCAGCTAGATCGGAGCTGTGCCTGCACAGACTCTTCTCCCCACAGGCTGATAAGATCCACCACCGCCAGGCTGGAGCGCATTTGGGGCACTGAGTCGCCATGATCAGCTGCACTGGCAAACTCTCCACACTGATCAAACAGGAAATGGGAATTCAAAATTCCCTGGGGGTTTAACAGGGGAGGGGCTGTTTCCTGTGTCCTGCTGCTGTGCAGTGGAGTTGAAAACAATCTCCAGGGAAGTCACAGCAGAGCATTGTGGGACATATCCTGAAGGCCAATTCAGTCGCCTCATACAACGCTGTATTTACATTGCCTCTCTGTCGACCATCAACATTGATTTAAACACTATGCCTCTCACAGAGGAGGAGTAATTAGTCAACGTTACAGGTGAGTTAGGTCAGCGGAAGGGACCTGGTAGTGTAGACACATACATTATTAGGTCAATGTAAGGTGGCTTCCATCGACCTAAGTTTGTAGTGTAGACCAGGCCCAAGTCTTTTCACTGTTCTAGAATAGTGCTGAGCAGCAGCCTGGAGTGTGACTCCAGTGTTTTGTCTACCCAGTTTAATATAAGACAGAACTATGACAATCTGATTCTATGGTGGCATCCCGATGTACCACTGGAAGGGTAATAATTAGGGATCAGAATTCAAATGACTTAGATAGTATATTTGTGTGAAGAATACATTGTTGGTGCCCCTTACTGATACTCTTTAAAGCTTTTCTCAGTAGATAAACTGTTGAATATAAACTAAAGTTTTACAGAACTCTTCATTGTTCATTTACAGAACACATTCATTCATTTGAAGAACCGTACTCCTGGAAAATATCCATTGTGGTTCAGGAGCTGTTTAGAAATCCTTCCCAGTGGCAGCTCTGTCATTATGAAATGGCAGTTTCATTAGAACTCCAGTTCAATAAAGAAGTCCCTTTTTCATTCTAGATTCCGAAAATGCCTCTTTTATCTACATCCTTGTTCAATAATTGCTTTCCCAAAGGGGGTTTCAAAAGTGCTGTCTCTCACGTTCATTAAAACCTGTCATAGTTCCCAGTTCTTGCACCTTCAAATATGTATCATACTATACATCACAAGATCATTCCTCAATAATTTAAAATTCCCACATAACTTTGTTCTCATCATCTTTATTCAGCAAAGGCTTCCTCAGATTCCTAAGTGTTCTGCAAAGCCCCATTCAGCTCTGTTTTTTATGCCTTTCTTGAGTCACCTTGAATCAGGGCCCAATTTGCCAGTTGCACACAACTGCAGTTCAGTAATGTCTTTCTGAGGTACGACCATGTCCTCAGATACCTCTCTGGAGTCCCGCAATGCCTATTCAGGCAGTCAAAAACATGGCCAATTAAAATTTTAAATGTAATGTCCTGATTTTTTTGGCATTTTGGGAAGTTGCATCTCCAACAGTCACTGATGGGAAATGCAGCTGCTTCTGGAAGGGCTCTACTGAGTGTGACAGGAATGGACTCCATATCAGAAAAGAAGTTGGAAGAAAGATAGGCAGCCTGATACCATGCAAAAGCTAAGAGACTAGGAAAAAAGCACAAGATGAAAAGGGATGGAAAGACCAATAATTAATTAACAAATATATACTGTGCTTTAGGATAGTAATTAAAGTTCATAGAAATGGAAATAAAGCTGCAAATACTGAGGTCAACAGGACATTAAGTTAAAAAAGATCTTTTCCACACTTGGCAACAAAGGGGCACAGAAAAGTTTATCAGAAGAACTGGGGGGGTGGTAACTGGGTAGGATACTGGTAATGGGATATATGACCTTTTTCCTCTAAGTGAAGTCCATCCCATTTCAGCAGTGGCCAAAAGTCATCAATAATAACTATTCAGTGGTGAATTGCGAAATGAATATGATGGCCTCACTCTAATTTGTAACAGAAAAATGTCATAAGTGAGGATGCTGTCAGCCCCTTTCCAAGGACTTTATTGCCATCTCCTTGCCAGTTTCAACCCCCAAGGTTGCATTTGCTTACCTCTGTTTTTAATGGCACACGTGCCTCCCTTAGAACTTATATTCAAATGGCATTTTTACTCTACCGTATTAGTCTTTTTCAGGAAGGACAGGTGTATTTTATGTTAGTTGGGAGGCTTCTATGGAGAGGTAGCTAAAATACTTCACAGTTTATTATTCCCTTTTAAGTTTCTCTTTTTTATTATTATGCAGGTTTGCCCTCTCAAAAATAAATAAATAAGCGACTTCACAATGAAATGATGTCCCATGTGTGCTCCAAAGGAAGGAAAGCACAAACAGTTCAGGTAGCAGACTTATTCCTGCTAAACCAGTTTCTGAAGAAACTTTAATAACTAGAAGCCTACTTCCAGAAATGAAATTTGCTCACTTCAAAAAAATTCCTGATTGAAAATTATGTAAGTTTTGCCTTTCGCATGATCTGCCAACCTCTCACCAAATTCCCTGCACTGTAGCACTATGAGCCAAATGCTTCCAATAGTCAAGACAGGAGGGGCATCTTCATCACTTTAAATATCTAAAACATGAAAAAGTTTTCAACTGCTTGGGCAAAACTAAAGAGACAGTGTACTGCAGCACATCAGGCCTGGGTACCTGGAGATCTGGGTTCCATTCCCAGCTCTGCCACAGATTTACTGTGTGACAGTGGACCAATCACTTAAACTCTGTACATCAGTTCCCCATCTATGTGAAATGCTTTGAGCCTATGGGTGGCAAGCACTGAATATAATTCAGGCCTTGGACTGTGCACAAGCATTTACCCAAAAAGCTGTGAGCTAAAAAGGAACCAGAAGGCACAGCTTATGCATATTCTCCTACAGTGTCAGTCATACAAATCTTTAGGGAAATTGAAAGCATCACCCATGTGGAGGATGCCTATTTCTTCAATTTCTTCTCCCACCAAGAAGATTCAACTTGTTATTGCCTGTTCTGGAGGCTCCCGCTGCTCTCACCTCCTCCATTTTCTTCCTGTTTATTGCCACAAAGAACTTTAGCTTTGAAGAGGGTTCCCTGGCCTGGTTTGCATGTCTTAGGACTGGTGCTGTTCTTCAAAACCCAGTGAAATTCACAAAAGCAATGTTAATAAAACTTCCCTTTTAAGTTTTAAATTTATAAGGCCAAACTGAGCACTGGTGTAAGGAATCACAACTCTTTTTGATTTCAAAGGGAATTGTACGAACTTATGCAGGGCTGATTTTGATCAACCATGTGCTGGGAACGACTCTTTTCGTTTGGCAAATGTATTGCTAAAGTTGAAGGACTAACTTTCCACATGTATCCTCTGATAAGAGGTTCTAGACATTTTCATATCCTGGGCCATATCTGAAGCGAGGTGGTCTTATGGACCATCTCTCTTCCCATTCATGATCACACAACTACCCACTTTCCATTCACGACCTCATGGCTACCTCCCTTCCCATTTATGATCCCCTTCTCCCCAGTCATGATCACATGATACCTCTGGGAATTACACAATTGCTCACATGGAAACAATAATATTAAGAAAGCATTTATGAATTTTCAGCTGCTTTTCTCATCTGGAAATCAGAGAACAGCCAGCAATATATGATGAGCCAGCCTCACACAGACCACACTTAACTGTTCCAATGTCTAGTAGTCCACAGCTCAAACTTCTGGAATCTCTGCTTGCTGGCCTGAGCCACAGAGGTGGTGGGCATTCTGGACCAAGGAGGCTGGTATGTGATTTTTACTGTGACCCCTTGCTGAACTGGATTAATATTTTTCTGGAATGAGTAATCTCTGCAGGCAGCTGTGCAACATTTCTGCAAATTCTCATGAGCCAATCAGAATGTGAACCCATAGTGACACTGCTTTATAGCATTTATGTGCTCCTATGTCCATGTGCTTAGGTATATTTGTGCCTAATATGCTGGCTGGCTTACCCACTGTGTGCATTCAGCATATATTGCTTCCTAATAGGTCTTTTCCATCTCTGTCTTCTAAGATCCTGTGATAATAAGGTGATGTGATAGAAAAGAACCTATTGTAACCTATTCATTTCCTACCCACAAGTCTGCAAATAATCATAAGATTCCTGACATAAGAACCAGATCAAGTACAAGAAACTTGAAAAAGGATTTGCAGGTCACCTCTAAGAACACCAGTAACTCATTTGTGGGCAAGTAAAAACCATTGGATTTGGTGTTATATGCCACAATTGGAGATTGAATGACTTCAATCACTCAAGAAGTTCAATTCTCACTCAGAAATGCATAGTTTGAAGTGTCAGTGTGACAGAATGTAACATAAGAATAAGAGAAATAGCTCAGTGTGTTTTCTAGTCATTACAGACATAGACGTGACGTAAATGACAGACAGTCAGAAAATTTCAATTGTGTCCAGTGTCAAAAACAATTCTAGAACTTCACATAAAGAAAGATATCAGGAAGGCTTCCATTTAATTACAACCTCTGTTTGTTTTACATCATTATTTTGCTAGTGATCTTATTTGTGCCATTTTACAGTTTCCACAGAACTCATTGCTGCAAAAATCTATCCACTACAGTGTCCTTCAGTGCTTTAATTTATCTAAAATCTTGGAATTGTATTTTTTTCCCATTTGCAAATTGGTCATCTGGCAGTTTGCACATTAAGCAGACCCTTTGAAAGGGTCACATGAAAAGTAATTAATTCTTTTTTAAAAATAGGGATTGTCCAAAAGTACTAGTAGAAGAACAGAAAACTACATAAAGATACCAGATAAAATGTAATGGACTCTTTCTCCTTTTCTCTTGTATTCTCCTAGTTCATAGATTTGCCCCAAAATAAAACCCCTCTGAAGCTATTAGAGGACATAATGGAATACTACAACAGAAAAAAAATTACAACATAATTCAGTTTAATTTGGTTCTATTTTTCTGAGCGCTCCCTTTACAAAAAAAAATTTCTGACTTTTTCCCCACATTACTTTTTTTCTGGGGTGAAAGGGGAGACAGGTTGCGTTGAGTTTAGCAGATTCTAAGAGTAGTATTGGCTCTTTCTTATGGCATAACTCAACAGACAATAATAATGCTGCTGTTTGCTTTCCATGAAAGGCTTGTTCAAAGTGTAAGCACCAACACAGCCCAACAGGAACAGATGGCATTATTGCATTCTGTATTTATGCTTTGCAACATCTTTTTAGACTCATAGACTATAAGGTCAGAAGGGACCATTACAATCATCTAGTCTGATCTCCTGCATAACGCAGGCCACAGAACTTCACCAACCCACTCCTGTAAGAGACCTCTAACCTAAGATTGAGTTATTTAAGTTCTCAAATAATTATATAAAGATACAAAGTACAGAGAATCCACCAGTAAGTGACCCGTGCCCCATGCTACAGAAGAAAGTGAAAAACCTCAGGGCCTCTGCCAATCTGCCCTGAGGGAAAATTCCTTCCCAACCCCAAATATGGCATTAAACTCTGTTTAAACCCTGAGAATGTGGGCAAGACTCACCAGCCAGACAGCCAGAAAGAATTCTCTGTAGTAACTCAGAGCCCACCTCATCTAACAGGCCATTGGGATATATGCTGCTAGTAATCTAAGATCAGTCAATTGCCAAATTAGGCTGTCCCATTGTACCATCCCTTCCTTCCATAAACTTGTCAAGCTTAGTCTTGAAGCCAGCTATGTTTTTTGCCCCCACTGCTCCCCTTGGAAGGCTGTTCCAGAACTTCACTCTCCTGATGGTTAGAAACCTTAATCTCATTTCAAGTCTAAACTTCCAGATGGCCAGTTTATATCCATCTGTTCTTGTGTCCACATTGGTGCTGAATTTAAATAACTTCTCTCCCTCCCTGGCATTTATCCTTCTGATGTATTTATAGAGAGCAATCATATCTCCCCTCAATCTTCTTTTGGTTAGGCTAAACAAGCCAACCTCTTTGAGTCTCCTCTCATAAGGCAGGTTTTCCAATCCGCAGATCATCCTAGTAGCCCTTCTCTGCACCTCTTCCAGTTTGAATTCATCTTTCTTAAACAAGGGAGACCAGAACTGCACACAGTATTCCAGAAGAGGTCTCACAAGTGCCTGGTATAACAATACTAACACCTCCCTATCTCTACTGGAAATATTTTGCCTGATGCATCCTAGGATTGCATTCGCTTTTTTCACGGCCACATCACATTGGCGGCTCATAGTTATCCTGTGATCAACCAGTACGCCCAGGTCCTTCTCTTTTTTGCCAGTTTGTAGACTTGCTTGTTAGTTGTGGCAGTGCAGTGAGATAATGATAATTAAGCATCATATGCTGTGACAAAGTGGGAATTTTCTGCAATATTTTTATTAAGTCTATGCTTGCCTCAATTTCTCTCTGTACTTTGCATTGCTACCTAGTGGGTGAAAAAGAGTTAACACTGCTCCTGGAACAGCACAGAAGACATGAGGCATGTGCCTGTCACCTAGCTGTCTGAGTGGAATGAAAGGGTTCTTAAAGAACTGAGAGAAACTGACCCATATCAACAGAGGATCCGGAAAGTCAATAAGAGCCTCCAGTGACTGAAAAATCAACACTCACCAGCAGGAAACCCTGGCAGGCAGAACATGTGAACTTAGCTGGAGAACAAAGAGGGAACTCAGGTGACTGGAATAAAGGCTGCCGTTTTGAAGGGGTCGGCAGTTCTTATCTGCGTATAAGGACAAAGGGAGGAAGACGGAGCCAGAAATGGATCCATAACAGCTTGGTTGGCTCATTGCACTGGCTTGGCCAGAATGGACTATGGCTAAACCTTTGCCTCTCTTTGCTAACCCAAGGGCTTTCGGCTTCTGTATGCCAGGTGACTAATACATCCTACTTTGTTTTGAAAAGGTTGCTTGCTATCTCTGCAAATACTCACTGAGAACATTGTGCCCTGAAGGGGCATAGTACAAACCTCCCGCAGTAGTCTGGCTCAGCTGGGTTTGCTTCAAGGAGCCATGGAGAGAGACAGGGATTGCTGGTGCCCAAAGGCCCAATCTTTGAATCATGGAGGCCATGGGCATGTCCCTGTGGAACTGTGTGAGTCCTTGGGGCCCGGCCCACTAAAGGAGTCACTTCTAGGGGACTGGTTACAGGCTGGAGTATAGGCCACACCTTGTGAATCTGCAAGAAGTGTGGTTATACCAGATACTTACATGCCTTGAGTGCATTGGGAGGCACATGGCTCAAAACCAAGCACCTTTAACCATCCAAGAGATATCAGTTATAACTGCATCTCTCAAAAGGTTGTTGATATCTGTATTAAATATTTTGATACATTTCTGTAATCATTTAGTTAATGAGTCTTAACATACATGGTTACAACTAAAGTTGGCTGAATACTGGGAAAATGTACTTGTAAATAACGATTTGAATAAAAAAGTGCCAACATTTGCAGTGAATATTATTTGCAATAAATTATTCAACCAGCTCTTCTTATAATAGATTCATGGACTGTCAGAACTTTCAGCAGTCAGATTCCATCTTTTATCATAACCTTATTACATCTAATGAGTTTTGTCACACTCTATTCCACAGCATAGCATACACAATATAAATAAGAACAAACACAGCCTGCCTGTTTATAACATGTAGAATGATTATTCTCTCTATCTTGCCTGATTGTTTATTGTAACATCCTAAAATAAAGTTATAGTCACCAAGTAGATTCATTAAAATGACACTTGAAAATGGTAGACACGTTCTAATCTATAACTATGAGCACAGAATCTTCAATAAGTGTCAGCCCTCAACCTCAATGGCATTTACGAATATATTACAATAACAGGCACTCTAGAACTACTGCATATGGAAAGATATGATTGCAGAGATTGTCAAGGAACCCAGCCATGGGGGAATGTGGCAGCTCAGCAGAGGCTAATTGCTCCCCTTGGGAGGAAGCAACAGGAGCTATAAAAAGGCAGAATAGTTGCATGTTTTACCCTATGGGTTTGGACTGAACTGAAAGGTTGACTCATGCTTGAACAAAAGAAGATTCTGGTTGAATGAAACCCTTTTGTTTATTTCAATGAGGCTTATCCACTCAGACTGCTGAGTTGTTTCTGCACCTGGCCTTAACTTACATGGCCTACAATAAATTCATCCTTGTATACTTGCCAGGAGTTACATTTTCTATGCATTGTGTAGGGATTTCATCCTGCAATGCCAATGATTATCAATAGAGGTCTAAAACCCCTTGTACAAAGTGTCTTCTGAGTCTTCATTGCTAATTAACTGCATTTCAGGATCAAATCTTTATTACTCTTCTCCCTGCAAAGCAATTTTGGTGCAAAACAGCAACATATTCTGCTCTGCTTCATATACCATAAACAAAACTGCCAACTAAGGTGTTGCCCATGAAACTGTGAGGAGCTGTGATGTACAAAGCAGAAAAGACACAGCTTGATTGTCAGGCACCAACAGATTGAGGTTTTGTTGCTGGCACTTACTAAAATAAACAAGATTTTTCTCCCCAGAGGTTTTAGTATTTCTGTTACAGTCTTTATGCTCAATATATGGGAAAGATAAAGTACATACATACATGTATGTAAGCAAAAGATAACTGATATTAACATAATAGATTGGGTGAATCTGTGTTGCTGCTATTTGGTATTCAAATAAGCACCTAAAAGTTAAGTCGAAGTTGTAGTAGGAAAAAGAGGAAAAGGGGAAGAGCAGATGAAGAGAGGGAAAGACAAAATGCCAGGAGGATTAAAAAAAAGAGGAAAGTAGAAAAATAGAGAGAGAAGTGACATAGCTATTCCTTTCCAGTGGCAAGGGGGGTTCATAATCTTATTTTAACCTGTGAAGTGATCTGGAAGTATCTGAAGGGTACCAAGATCAAGTTTTTATAGAATCTCCTTTGATTTCTAACTCCTTCAGAATCAATGAAGTCATCACAGTGAAGAGAATAGAAAAGGAAAAGAACTGGATTCATGAGGTTTGATCATTAGCTGTGCTAGAGCTCTGTTCTTTGCAGCTGACGAGAGGGGGAAGCAGAGGTGACTTTGTGTCATCTTTGCATTCTTCCAATCCTCAGGGCTGTCGCTGTCTGATTTGGACTCCAACATAATTTAGATTACTATTAGTGCTGCTGTAAATTACACCCAGCTACAACAGTCCCCAAGGGAGTATTCAAGAACCAGGGCTTGCTTTGGTGCCACAGTGCTCCACATATTTTCCATTCCCCCTTGAGATAGTCCTATGCCAAGGATAAGAAGCAGGGGGATTTCCCCTCACTGGCAGAAACCCCAGCTGGCTAGATTAGCTAGCTGCTGAGCCATGTAGGGCAGCCACAGATCCAGCTGATGATCTGACTCAAAAGTTTCCAGATAAAGGACATCTCTGTAGCTGACACTATGTGCAAAGGAACAGGTGATATTTATACTGTTAAAAAGGAAAGCCTAGATAGAAAAATAACAATTGACTGACTAACCATAGAAAAATAAATCAATACATAAATTACATGTTTATGCCTCTAAAGATTTAAATCACCTGGGGTCAGACTTTAGTAATCCACATCTTGTGTCACAACATACTTTTCTCACATATTACTGAAACTCAAAATTCAGCTTTTCAGTGTTATTTAGTTATAGATAAAAATCACAAGTGTTATCAAAGAAAGTAGTTTTTAAGAATTCAATTGGTTTACAGAAAGCAGACTGCTCCCTCTCAATTTTTGATTAGCATTAAACAGATCTCTGTTTATTTTATGAGCAACATCAATTGTCTTCTCAGTGAAGACCACTTATTAATACAGATCCATTGCCACAAGTGATGGTAATTTGGAAAACACAAACCAACAAAAAAAGACAATGCTCACGTTTGAAGCTGACATTTCTCATTTTGTCTTTAATGTGCGCAGATATTTGCCATACATCTGCTAAAGGTCTGTCCCGTGCTTTAAAAATCCTGCAACACCTAGAAGTTACCAGTTGTCAGATTTACAGAAGTAAGAGAAGGAAAAAAATTGAACAGATCAGATATCTTTTTCCCTGCCACAAGTGCAGGTTCTAACCCCCACGTAGAGGACCTATCAGACATCAAGCTGATACTACACTGGGTTTTGTATGCTTAAATCACAGTCTTAATATGATTAAACCATGATAGGACTTTTTGGAAGTTATTAAAATGGGCCCATTTAACAATCTCTATATCTTTTTGTTTTTTTCATGTTTCAGTAAAACAGATAATCTGTGATTATAAGAGTAAAGCAGCAGCAAGCTTAAATATGAACATCTATGATAGCACTGTAGATAATGAAGGAAAGAAGCCTCTTTCACTTCTTCATTAGCTCACAAACATACAATGTCCTGTTATGCTTCTTAATTTCTCCACATCAGCCTTACGGCTGAATAATTTTCTTTGTGCATATACATGTGTGTTTAGGGGTTGTGAAAGGCACAACACTGACAACTCTGGAGAATATTTATTTCTTCATGTATTTATTTTCATTATTCAGATATAGACTCATAGACTCTAAGGTCAGAAGGGACCAATATGATCATGTAGTCTGACCTCTTGCACAATGCAGGCCACAGAATTGCACCTATCCACACCTGTAATAGACCCCTGACCTATAACTGAGTTATTAAAGTCCTCAAATCATGGTTTAAAGACTTTAAGGTACAGAGAATCCACCAGCAAGTGAACTGTGCTACAGAGGAAGGCAAAAAAAAAACCCAGAACCTTTGCCAATCTGCCCTGGGGGAAAATTCCTTCCTGACCCCAAATGTGGTAATCAGTAAACTCTGAGCATGTGGGCAAGACTCACCAGCCAGACACCCAAGAAAGAATTCTCTGTAATAGCTCAGAACCCACCATATCAAACATCCCTTCACAGGCCATTGGCATATCTACCACCAGTAGTCAAAGATCAGTGAATTGCCAAACTAGGCTGTCCTATTATAGTATCCCCTCCATAAATTTATCAAGCTCAGTTTTGAAGCCAGCGAGGTTTTTTGCCCCCACTGCTCCCCTTGGAAGGCTATTCTAGAACTTCACTCCTCTGATAGTTAGAAATCTTCATCTAATTTCAAGTCTAAACTTCCGGATGGCCAGTTTATATCCATTAGTTGTTGTGTCCACATTAGCGCTGAACTTAAATAATTCCTCTCCCTCCCTGGTATTTATTCCTCTGATGTATTTATAGAGAGCAATCATATCTCCCCTCAACCTTCTTTTGGTTAGGCTAAACAAGCCAACCTCTTTAAGTCTCCTCTCATAAGGCAGGTTTTCCATTCCGCAGATCATCCTAGTAGCCCTTCTTGGCACTTCTTCCAGTTTGAATTCATTTTTCTTAAACATGGGGGACCAGAACTGCACACACTATTCCAGATGAAGTCTCACCAGCACCTTGTATAATGGTACTAACACCTCCCTACCTCTACTGGAAATACTTCGACTGATGCATCCAAGGACCACATTAGCTTTTTTCACGGCCACATCACATTGGCGGCTCATAGTCATCCTGTGATCAACCAATACGCCCAGGTCCTTCTCTTACTCTGTCACTTCCAACTGATGCATCCCCAGCTTATAGCAAAAGTTCTTGTTATTAGTCCCTAAGTGCATGACCTTGCACTTTCCAGTATTAAATTTCATCCTATTTCTATTACTCCAGTTTACAAGGTCATCCAGATCTTCCTGTATGATATCCTGGTCCTTCTCTGTATTGGCAATACCTCCCAACTTTGTGTCATCTGCAAACTTTATTAGCACACTCCCACTTTTGGGGCTAAAGTCAGTAATGAAAAGGTTAAATAAGATTGGTCCCAAGACCAATCCTTGAGGAAATCCACTAGTAACCTCTCTCCAACCTGACAGTTCACCTTTCAGTATGACCCGTTATAGTCTCCCCTTTAACCAGTTCTTTATCCACCTTTCAATTTTCATATCAATCCCTATCTTTTCCAATTTAACTAATAATTCCCCATGTTGAACTGTATCAAATGCCTTACTGAAATCCAGGTAAATTAGATCCACTGCATTCCCTTTGTCTAAAAAATCTGTTATGTCAAAAAAGGAGATCACGTTGGTCTGGCACAATCTACCTTTTGTAAAGTCATGTTGTATTTTATCCCAATTGCTGTTAACCCCGATGTTCTTAATTACTTTCTCTTTCAAATTTTTTTCCAAGATCTTGCATACTACTGAGGTCAAACTAACAGGCCTGTAGTTACTTGGATCACTTTTTTTCCACTTTCTTAAAAATAGGAATTATGTTAGCAATTCTCCAATCATACGGTACAGCCCGAGTTTACAGATTCATTAAAAATCTTTGCTAACGGGCTTGTAATTTCATGTGCCAGTTCCTTTAATATCCTTGAATGGAGATTATCCGGCCCCTCCGATTTAGTCCCATTAAGCTGTTCAAGTTTGGCTTCAACCTCGGATGTGGTAATTTCTACCTCCATATCCTCATTCCCATTAGCCACCCTATCACTGTCTCCAAACTCACCATGAGCCTCATTAAAAACAGAGGCAACATATTTGTTTAGTTATTTGGCCATGCCTAGATTATCCTTAACCTTCACCCCATCTTCAGTGCTTAGTGGTCCTACTTCTTCTTTCTTTGTTTTCTTCCTATTTATATTGCTATAGGATCTTTTACTATTGGTTTTAATTCCCTTTGTAAGGTCCAACTCTACTTGGCTTTTGGCTTTTCTCACTTTATCTCTACATGTTCTGACCTCCAAGAGGTAGCTTTCCTTGCTGATCCCTCCCATCTTCCACTCCTTGTAGGCTTTCTGCTTTCTCTTAATCACCTGTCTGAGATGCTTACTCATCCAGCTTGGTCTACAATTCTTGCCTATGAATTTTTCCCCTTCCTTGGGATGCAGGCTTCAGATAGTTCCTGCAACTTTGACTTGAAGTAATTCCAAGCCTCCTCCACCTTTAGATCCATGAGTTCTTCAGTCCACTCCACTTCCCCAACTAATTCCCTTAATTTTTTTAAAGTTAGCTCTTTTGAAGACAAAGACCCTAGTTACAGATCTATTTTTGTTTATCCTTCCATTTGGTTTGAACTGAATTAGTTCATGTTCTCTTGAACCAAGGTTGTCCTCTACAACCAGTTCTTCTATGAGATCCTCACTACTGACCAATACGAAATCTAAAATGGCATCCCCTCTTGTTGGTTCAGTAACTATTTGATGATAAAAGCATGCCTACACATATATCTAATGCACTCTTGACAATATTTAAATTAACAATTATTGATCCACAGAAGAGGCAAAATATGGATAGCAACTGCAATCTTGCCCATATTCCTTTGTGAAGGTGTCTGGAGGGACCACCTCTAGGGCTGAGAAGATATTTCAGTCTAAATCTATTCAGTCTTTGGCCCCTTCTTGAAGGCTACCAACATACTGTGTAGCATTTGAGGATATAATTGATAGGAAAGAAGCTATGTAAAATAAAGCTAGGGTGTACTGGTGCTCTTAAATTATCCATTACAGGTGCCAGCTGATCCAAAAATGTTGTCAGAGAGTTTGTCATAAGTTTGTCCACTCACTTCAAGACTGGAAAATCTGTCACCAGGTCAGTCCAGATATTTCTTTGTGGTGCATTAAGAGCCTGATTCAAGTGCTATTGAACTCAATAAGAATCTTTCCTTTGACCTCTACGGGAATTGATTCGGGCCATTATAGCTGATGCCATGTATTTAAAATACTTCTTTTTTTAGGACAAAAGTAAGTAGTAAATTTTTATATGTACTGTGACGGTTCTCGGGGTACTCCCTGGTTCCAGCATGAGGGAGTCTTGCTTGTCATAACTGGGTGTCATTTGCCAGTTCATTTGCCACTCAAGTAATCTCCTCTGGGCTGTCAGGGCTGACTTTGCCTTACAGGTTAACAACATGTGCACCCCAGTACTTGAGTCCTTTGAAGTGTTCCCCTGTGTTACCCAGCCCCAACACTGGCTACTCACAGAAATCCCAGATCCTCTGCCCCCAAAGGTGCAGTATACACTAGTTTATTAGTTTTACCTTAAATTATTGCTCCTGTAAAATCACACAGCCCTGGTACCAAAAAAAAAAAAAAAAAAGTAGGTTTATTTAAAAAAGAATGGAGAGTTAACTAGATACAAGAGAGAGTGCTGGAAATGAATGGTTACAATACAAAACAAAATAATAAAATGACACTTGGGTCTGCACTTATTAATAGTTACCTTTCCTAGCTAATAAAGTAGGTTCCAGCCGCCCATCCTCAAAGTTCAGTCTGTTGCAGAATTGACTGGCTTCACAGGAACCAAGATCCAATTTTTCATGAAAACATATACACTCTCCAACTTGTCTCCTGGGTTAAAGGAAACAGTGTATCTTTCCCCCTCCTCTGTTATACTGAAACAGTCTTTTGTCTGTAGTCATAGGCAGGGTGTTTGTCTGTTTTAATATTCCCTTTTTTACCTCCAAGTGGTTTCAATTGTTTGCAATTGTCTCTCATAGCTTTCCATTGATAGTCTTGGGATGGAGCAAGGCTAGGCAATTTAGCCTTTCATTATATCACTGGTTAACCAGAGCCTGGTGAAACTCCACTTACCTGAATGGCCCATCACTGAAATGTATTATCTCCTGGTGACTAACTTTTACTCCAAGTCCATAAAGTGTACTTTCAATAAAAATACATTGTTCCTTAAATATTAGCCATATATTAATCTCACAATGATTATGAATCTTGACAAGTTCCAGGTTTTCTGTCAATACCTTATATGTTACTCTTTATGGATAAATATCATGCAAAACATGTGTGGTGTCATGAGCTTGTCAGGTCAGAGGTGAGAGTTGTTTGCAAAAGAACAGGAAACCCTTTAGCAAGGAGCCTCTATCACATGTATTTTCCCAAACGTTACTGTACCAGTTCTTCACAATAAGCACAGTTCAATTTTACTAGGAAGAGGGAAGCTCTCTACTTTCTCCTAGGTTCTGTAGCGGTTTCTCTCCAAAGTCTCATACAGCGGAGCATGTTTGCATACTATGATGAAATTAAGCTGCTTCTGCTATGTATTAGATATATTTGGAGTCCAATTTTGTAAAATACTATATTGCTTCAGAGAAATAAATCTTCCCACTAAAATAAAGAACTGTACCTGGCTTTAATTAGTATGGAGTGAAAATTTAGGCTTTGTAGGCCTATTCCTTCTCCCCCTCAGACAACCTTTCCCCCACACTCCTCTACCATTGAAATATGAGCTTGAGGATTCTGAGTATTTTGCAAAGCTTGGCAGCATTCACATACAAACCTCCTGAAGGAAGATTTCTTACCCAGAGGAGGGGATTGTCTCTCCTGCTGAAAACCCAAGGAAAAGGGAATTTATGGAGGGTCCCTGGGTGATGTGGTTTGTCCCCTCTTCCACCTGAAGAATGAACAGTTGTTCAGAAGCCCCAAATATGCTGGAGATGCCCTGAAATCCACATGGATATTAGGGGATCCACAAACAGCACACTTCCAATTACATGGAAACCCTCTGGCTCTACACCAATTCCAGGGCTCCCGGCATTCTCTTTGGCTCCCTGGCAATATGACTCCATTGACAG
Source organism: Emydura macquarii macquarii (assembly GCF_026122565.2). Lineage (NCBI taxonomy): Eukaryota > Metazoa > Chordata > Testudines > Chelidae > Emydura > Emydura macquarii. The sequence goes on along the minus strand of NW_027131527.1, from coordinate 15,092,378 downwards.
GATGCAATTTTCCCTGGTGACAGATGTTCCTGGAATTCTCTTTCCAGGGTCACTTCACCAGGGTGAAGGGTGCACCACACAAAAGTTAACACAGCCTCAATCTGCAGTAACTTTAGAGTGAATTTAGTGCTGGTTGCTGGGAAAGAAGGTCACGCTTGGGCCATGCTTTCATTTACACTTGGTACACTGACTCCCCATGTTGGAGGTCCTAGACAACTTTTTGCAGGCTCCACTGTCTGGAGGGGTGGTGCCACAGAGATAACTTACCATCCACTCTCTGCCTCTGGATCCCAAAGGAACAATCCCCCTATGATTATAGTTTCACTGGATGCATTGCAATAAAATACCCATTTGAGAACAAGGATATCCTGGTAAGAAAACATTGGCTTGTAGGTAATGGAAAGTCAGTTCTTAGAAATTCTTCTCTCCTAGGTTAATACTGGACTTAGAGAGTAATACTTTTGTTGTCAAATCAAGTCTCAACAATACTTCTCTCCCTTCCCACTTCCAACTCACATACCCAAGAGGAAGTGTGGACTGCCTACAGATATAGATAACCAGAAGGGCCCAATCCTTAGCTAGTGTGAAACTGATGTAGCATCATTGAATTAAATGGAGCTACATCATTTTACATCAGTTTTAGATTTGGATCTTGATTTTTTACTACCTCCTTGCTTATATCCAGTTGTTGGGACAGCCTCCCAATAGTGGGTTGGTCACGGCCCCAGTGAGTGTTACTACCGTTGGATAACACAACAAATTTCTCAGGGAAACTGGTTTGAAACACTATTGCTCTGTTTGGATTCAAAAGTTACCATGAAAATCAATCATCCAGCTGGTTTTGTTTCATTTGATATACCCAGAAAAACATCTGGAAAATGAGTCCCCCGAGCCCTTACTCCTCGCTTATACTCCTTTTTTAACAGTAACTTTTTCAGCTTTCTAAATTAACCTTAACATCAGTTTATTAATTTTGCTGAAAAGCATGCCTTTCAAGTGGATTTTTAATACATTTGCATCCCAATTATCTGAATAGTTTGAGCAACATCAAATTAATTTGGATAACTTGGGAATTCCTACAATTGGGGTCAATCTACTAGAAGAACCATGGGAGTTGGTTGGTTAAAGAAGTTTTATGCTGAGGTGTGCATATCAGTGTTCAAGTAATTGAGATCCCACTATAACTTAATTTGCTTTATTTAAAATAAGTGAATGCTATGCCTATTTTGGAACTTTTTAAATAATGCAGATTATTCATTGAATTACACGATTAAGAGATGGCAGACCAATTAACACCAGCTGAGGACCAGACCAAGCATCTTTATGGAGTATTATGCAATGATCAAACATGATAGATAACAGATAAGTATGACTAGTCGATGAGGGCCCTGAACTGTGCTGTTATCAACTATAACCAGGCAGTGCTGACCTTGCTGACCACTTGATATCCCCATTTGATTCAAAATAGAATGATCTTAAAGCAGTAACAAATGTCACAAGTGCAGCTGTTCAGGAATCCCTCCACTTCTAAACTGGTTAACCATGGTATGAGGCTGATTGCAACAGGGGCATGTGAGTATCCTGGCCCATGTTTTCTCACTTACACTGACTGTATATTTAGGGAGGATTTTTAAACACATGTTATCAACACAGTTGGCAGCAATTACTCCTTTCAGAGAAGTTCTGGCCTATTGTGCTATAATACAATGGTTTATTACTCAAAAGATTGCTTTATTTTTCTACAGGAATATGCATCTTGTATCTTGAATCTGCACATGATCCTTCTACTGCTTGCATTTCTTTTCAGGATCCAGCACCATCATTAGTGTAGATGGTCAGCTACATACCCCATTATACCCCTTTACTCCAAAACCCTGGCACAATTCGTAGGCATATTCCCAGAGCCCTATAATCTATTAACTTTGATCTCTGTTGAAAATTGACTTTATACATGTCTGCATGACACAAGAACTGTATCAAATCTACTTTGTTATTTATGTCCTGCCATTGCATAAACATTCTCTTACACCTTTTCTAAAGAGTGCAGCATATCTTGTCATACACAGCCCTACCGAAAGTTTTACCAAACACAGCTGCTTTTCAAAGTTAATAATCTTATCCATTTTTGTTTGCTTTAAATTGATTAAATAATATTTATGCCCTTACCAAGTACATTATTAAATTGAAATGATTTCAAAGTTGAAAAGTACAAATATAAACAAATTTGAAAGCAAGGCTGGTATGGCTAAAATTAGCCCTCCCAAATAAAGAATTATTTGTTTGGATCACAGATGCAAATTTGCACATGATTCAGCATGCATGTCATATTTTCCCTCCACTGTGTCATACCATTCCTCTGACCATGCAAGTCACTGAAGGCTCAATCCTCAGCAGCATCTAATAAGCACTGGGTGCGGCAGAGGGAAAAGCCTATAAAGGAGCCTTTTGCTGCTCCCCTAGCCTGGGGCTGGTTCTGTACTGCCCTTGTCCCCAGTGTTGGCATAGTTTAGACTCAGAGCACGTGCACTGCTTTAACCTGTGGCAGGTAGCTTTGGCCCATAAAAGCTGGAGTGCTCTTTGTTATCAGTGCACAGCAGACTCTGGCTTTGCCCCATTCTTCCTGGCTTCCTACATTATGGGCTGGAATGGGGTTGGAGTAAGAACTCACTGTACAAGCTCTAGACAACCCAGAGATTTCCTTTAACTGGGGGAACCCCACAAGTGGCTGATCATGTCAACTTTCTGGCCTCTTTGTGCTGCCAGACTGGTGTAAAGACGCCAGAGCTTGGACAAGGATGTGGCTATCAAAGTGCAAGATAGTTGTAAATGTTACTATCTTTGTTTCTCGGTTCTAACCATTCTATAACATCTACCAGGGAAAGTATTTCTCCCCTCTCTGTTTTCTTTGCAGTTTGCATAATAATTTGCTATAACGAATATGCAACATGCTATTTACATTAATCGGGAATTTCAAGATCTATGTATAGCTTCCCACTTCTACCTAGGACTTTCACAAATAAATAACTCTTCCCAATAAGATAATTTTCATTTTTCTAGAAGATACTCCAAGTCCCTCTTAGAATCTAAGGAATTCTCCCACTTCCACTTTTACCCACTTTAATCCTTCTTCCTCAATGCATCATGTTGTGGTGACCATCCTTTCGGCAGAGAATTGGATGCAACTCCAACCACAGCCCATTAATATGGCTAATGAATCAGCGAGACAGCTAGCTGCATACTGATGGGTTCTGCCCACAAAGGGCTAACTAGTGGTGTAAAGGACCAATCTGAGTCTCAATTTCTGATCCCCTACCCAGTAGTGAACGATATTATTCTCAGGTCTCAGTAAATTTAATCTGAAGAAGATTGCATCCTTCCTTTTGAGAGTGTAGAAAGGATGTTCAGGGACCAAGGAAGATAGTCAGAATTTGTCATTTTTAAGTAGGAAAAGTCGTGGACCCATCAGGACTGACAGTGACCTTATCCTTTGTGTGGAATCATGAAAACAAGTATATTTAAGTGGGGTTTGTAAACTGGTGAGAAATATGTACAATATTTACTTCAGAACTGAGAGTCACATTTCTGACCTGTGTAATTACTGTTCAGCTATAATCCCCTGAAAAGGACCCCTCCAGGTGTTAAATGGAGAAGTGCTCACATCTTTGAATGTGCTTTCATGTTGTGAAAGTATGAGGAAGTGTTACCTAGTGGTTAGAGCAGGGGACTATGCTGTATTCCTGGATCTGCCTCCAACTTGATATATTTTTAATACAACATTAGTGCCTAGAGACCCCAGTTGGAGACCAGGGCCTCCTTATGCTAAATGCTGTATACTCTAATAAAAAGACAACCTGTGTCCCAAAAGCTTAGTTTTAGCATCTGATGAGAGAAAACAGAGGGCAAGAACAGACAGACAGAGGGAGTTGGGGAGGATGAGGTAACAGAAATTATCATGTTTGATAGCCACAATCTAGGCACACCAGCTCCTAACCGTTGACTTGAATTGGAGTTGTGGGTGCCAAGCATTTCTTAAGTTTCAGACCCAAGCTACTTCAAGTTAGGCACCCCAAATCAGTGGCCACTTTTGAAAATGTCAGCCTTTGTGTCTCTCTACTTCACTTTTTTTCTCTGTAAAATGACGTTACAATACTAAATCTGTGCTACTTCACAAGGGTGTAGTGAAGCTTAATTAGTGTAATGCTGGGAAAGAGAGGTCAAGGTCCTCAGATAAAAGCTGCTACTTAAGTGCAAATATCCTTGTTACTGCAGCTCTGGCAGGTGGTATGGTGATAATACAATTCTCCCATGGAGAGGTAAATAAAACAATTCAAGCAATTCCTTTGCTAAAAGAGAAGTCATATTTCAGTATGCCTCTATTTCACTGAAGAATGCATTAAAAATGGCTTTCGCTTACTTTATATTGTCATTATTTTTCATTTGGTTCCCATTTTGGTGTGAAACAATTAGTGCTATGTCATAACAGAATATTCTGTATATAGATGCTCTGTATAATATACGTTACTGTTTGTAATTAGAAAACCTCTACAGAGACAGATTTCCTGTTGGCCACATTATTTTGTTCAGACCAATAAACGGTGGTACAAATATAGCCGTCTCTCCTACATTGCAAACAGAGAACTTCCTACTTCTGTTTGTCACTGTTTCTTTAAGACATTTATTAACCGTGTGGAAAGGTATAGCTACCTGATGAACAAGACCTTGCATTCCTGTTTCTATGTTACCTTTGTTACCTTGTCTCGTCACTTGTCCAGAGACTATGGAGGTGGGTGTGTTCATACACAAATAAGCCACACCCTTCTGTGCTGTAGCACAGTGTTACTAAGGAAAACATTATTATGTACATTAAAACATTTATCAAGAGGCAGTTAAGAAATGAACTCTTGGAGTCAAGCCCAAAGCCACATAGAGATTCTGCACTGAGTGAAACTCTGCTTTTATTGCCGCCATTAATACCACCAAATGAACATACCTGGCAGTTATTTATCAGGAAAGTGACCATGAAAATAATTGATGTTGGTGCCCCATTTTTTTAATCTGTATCAAGTCTGCTTAGTTTAAAAGTCAAACAAGATTCTTCTCACTGTCAGCACCAGGAAGCTTCACCTAGTAGCTGAAATGCAGGATTTTTTTCAGTTCCATACATCACCAACAATAAAATTTCTTGTAGAAACATAGTAGTATACTGTAGTATAATCATGTTAGTTTTTTTAATAGCAGCTCTCCCTGTTGCTAGCCCAAAACTACCAAGACAGCAGCAGGGCTGGCTGTAGGTTGGTGGATTAGCAGCAACATTATGGTGCTGGAGTACGATGCTCTACATTATGTATTCATTTTTTTCCTCTGGGCAATTAAAAAAAATGTATCTTTTGCAGGTGAAAGTTGGATGACCCTGTGCCAAGTGGAGTTGCTAGGGAGGCCACAAGAGGGTCTCATTGCATACCGATGAGTTTTTAAGGATAGTGAGAGAGGGCTGTTTTACTCAATACCACTTGGAGTCGGGCAGGAGGTTGAGACGGTCTCCCAACCTACACGAGTGGAGATCAGGGATAACTGCTAGTGGAGAGGTGGAACCAGAGGGGGCATCTTTCGCTCTGGACTTATAAACTGGATGAGTTGAGGGATATCTATTAGTAAGTAGAGGAAGTCAAGGGGCTTCCCTCTCCACTGATGTACTAGAAGGGGTAGGAGTCAATAGAGGTTTTAGCAGCAGGGGATGAGTGCAGCAGTTGGCCTTAATAGCAAGTGCTGAGCTGTTACTATGGTAGTTCCATGCTAGCAGCAGAGGAGCTACTGGCATAGAAGTATCATGTCTGTAGCTCTAGCCTCTCTTGCATAAGAACTGAGCTGGAGAGTCTGATGATGCATGAGGAATAATACAATGCTGCATTGCTCTCCTTCAACAGTATTGGTTCTTTTAGATGACTGTAATAAAAACTTGTGTTGATTTGAAATTAAACAAACAGAACTCAGGAGACCAAGGCTGCAGATAGGAGCAGCAACAAGGTACAGTCTCAGCAGTTACTTTTGGAACCACCTTTAAGAATTTTATTAATCTCTGAACTTCAAAATTTTCTCTGTTGTCACCTGTCACCCTAAATTACAAAGAAAACAGATCCTGGCCTTGTTAATCAATACTAAAAAATTCAGCTCGCCCATATTAATTAGTACACATCCTTCTCAGACTAGAAGGTAAATTTTCAGCAAGAGAACAAGATGTTAATTATTTGTCTTGTTATTGCCTGGCACCCGTATAATGAACAAAAACAAATTAAAAAGTAATGCTACAGTAAGAGTGACAGGGCTGGTAGGCATCAAAATGAACCTAACTTCCTGTGTGTCTTGTTCTTACCTTAAGGAATCTAGGAATCTCTACATTTTTTCCTTTATACTGATCCTTGAGAAAATGGGGACAAAGTAAATAAACACCTTTCTACCTAATTTATTCAGCTGCCGACAGCTGACCAGAGCATGTGGCTAGGTCAGGAGATTGTATGTATGCTCTGGTTTATTTGCCGTGAGCTCTACAGTAAGTCAGGTATAGGTTTAGCTGTTTCTTGTCAATGTAGGATTTGGTTGCTATATCTCCTGGGAATTTTTAACGTAAGAAGAATAGTAATGGATACCTGTCAAGGTCTGATAAGTAAACAGGAGGGCTTTTTGAGCACTTTACGCATCATTGGCTTTATATGAATAATACAACTAATCCTGATAGAGTCTGCAGGAAGTCCATGTTAAAACCCATGACACTTCTCCACTCACACCATTCAATGTGCCTTGATATTGCCATACAAATGGTACACAAAAGTGTATAGAGGGGACTCCATATAAATCAGATACAGATAGTGTAAGCAATAGGACAAAATACTGTTCCCATATCCAAATAAAATTTCTGAATGGATAAACAAAATCTATTTTAGCAGAAAAGATGGGTCCTTCTTTCACTCTAATGAGGCTGTCTTTCATGGACAGTCTCTTCCATGATCCTTCTTAAAGCTCCCTATTCATTCACAATCCACCTTGAAATCTGACTCCCCCTTCTTTCTCCACTATCCTCCCTAAAAGAATATGAAATCCAGAAACTGTGACTCCAGGCACAAGAAGAAATACAGCCCCACCTGCTAAGTTGCCCCAAATAGAATCTTTAAAAGGTAGGGAGATTTTAGTTGCAGTAATGGGGTTGTAAAGGGATATTGAAATGCTGAAATGTCCAGTGAAGTCACAGGGAGAGAAAGGAGACCTAGGAGCTTTAAAGGGAACATTATCTACTTAAATCTGATTGAAGGCATGATTGACACATTGTGTCAAATCCAAGTGCATTAGTCAATGAAATGACATTGGGGATGGATTTGGCCCTGTGGATTTTGATTTTTAATTTGTTACTTAAGTTACTTGCACTATATTGTTTTGAGATTCCTGCAGCATACCTTATTCCCAGGAGAACTGCCTCGCTTTTGAAAGTGAAGTTTAGAAAAGAGAAAGGCAGGAAACCCAGACAAGGGCAAATCGGTTGCTTTCATTTCCTTCCAGGTTTTACTGCTTTTTGTTTTTTCAGGTTTTAAAAGGAAGGTACATATTAGGTCCATCTCTTCCTATCTGTGATCAGCTGTAGATAAAAACTATGGAGAGTGGTTATTCTGTGCTCCCTTGGGACTGTATTTAAATTTCATGTTCCAGATATGTATAAAAGAACATAGGTAGGTGAAAAGTGAAAATTCAGGAATGCACCCGAGGTGAAAAATGAAATGGCTGCTTTTCTACAAAATTACCATTTTGAATTGTGTGTCAAGATGGACCTGATGCTCAATGGAGTGAACTAAAGACTGGTAAAAAGATTTAGTCTCTTAAAGTGAAAGCTGTCATATCTTAATTTCTTGTCTTTTATGGTTTTCAGTCAGATTTATTTTAAATATGTTTGATTTCCTTTTTTAATATGCAATCAAAATTATCCTAGAGACTATGTATGAAGTAAGGTTCTTCATCAGTTCATCGAAGTATTAGCAGCAATTTTGTGTTTTCTTGAATTTCTGTAGTGAGTCAATGATTACTATTAGTATTCCATTGAATGCTATTTTATCATATGGCATGGCACTTTTAATGGTCTAGTCTGTCAATGTACAGAGATTTGAATGTGAAAATCTCATCATTTTGAAAAGGATCCATGTAGCCAAGAGTTCCCCCCATCTGCCTCGCCCATGGAGGTGAGGCTGGATTCCTCTGCTCTCTACTGCACCCTGCAAAAATACTTCCCCTAGATGCAGTCTCTAAGAAGTGCCATTCACTTTAATGACTCACATTGCTGTAGGGGCTGTCACTGAAATCAGATGGGCATTTGGGCTTATAACAGGTTGTCATGGACTTTTGATGACTCACCCTATTAGTAGGTGTTGAAACTGTGAAGGGAGATGCTGTTTGATTCCTGCTGATGCACTGTGGCAGGTGTGGCTTATTAATACCATCCTGGATAGAAGTGAGGAGAGTGGCTCTTTGGTGAAAGAATACTGGTATGTAGAACAGGCAGGTCTCTGCAGAGAAATTTAGCCGAAGCTAAGTGTACCTATTGTGTGTACTGGGATGGAAAGGCCCACCCCTTCAACCAAGGGGGAGGAACCACTGTTCCCAGTTCAAACAATTATGGGGAACAACACCTGAAAAAAAAAAAAAAAAGGCCAGGACTGCAGGTCATAGGGCCAAAACAAGGGATCTAGAGGGGGTCACTGAACAGAGAACCCCAGACAGAACCCACTGCTCCACAAAGGAGTCCATGGATGGCCTTCTTGGCCAATGCCATGAGGATGTTGACAAAGAGGTCTTGTGATTTTAAGGGTCTCTGGATAGGGTATGCAAATATAAGGACATGTAAGGAAAAGTGCAGCCAGAACCTCAGCCAGCTGTTTGGGAGGAGCCAGAAGAGGGGCTGCAGCGTGACACACTCTACATAGGTACGCACCAGGGTCTCCCTCTCACTGCAAAAGGGTCGCACGTCAGGGGACTCTGTAAACCACACACCACCAACCACATGCGTGTGCTCACTGCTTCATGGAGAAGTCACACCCTAATATCCCCAGCAGGCCCTGAGACCACACTAGAGTACAGGCTGGCCCTTCCTTGGTTCCTGCTCTACTCAGAAGGCAACATCTCCCACCACTTGGTGTCTCAGTGGGACATGAGGGCGAGGGAAGCAGATGGTATGGAGCATGAGCCTGTACAGATGTTCTCTGGGCCTGGTTCAGAGATGGACTGGACGGATGACATTCAGCCTGCTCTGTATACTGAGAGGGCTGGGGAGGCTTGTGGAGTAGGGGCCCACTGATGAGCTCTGGAGGGCCAGAGGAGAGGGGGCAGCATCCTCCTGCAGGACCGGCGCGAGAGAGGCAGGGCCAAGACTGCCATTAGCTCCTGGAGCACACAATGGGGAACGTGCAGGGTGGGCATCCCATGCACTGGCCAAGCATCACGGGATTCACCCAGTCTCTCCAATTGTAGTACAGATTTCCAGTTCTGGAGACACCAACGAGAACCATCCTCTGGCACACCAACGGGGACTCCATCACCTGCACAAGAAGGTGTCAGTTTGCATGGCAGAAATTCTGTAAGGAGGTCTTTCCCTTCAGTGGCCAATATTGACTTGGTCACTAAAAGTAGCCTCCAGGTCCTGGTAAAAGATTGGTGCCTTGGACACGTCTTGGAGGGACCCCCCACCATGGAGATAAAAGAGCTGCCGGCCATATCAGACCCCATGGAAGCAGTGGAGAAAGGTGTGCGACAGCACACTCCATGCCAGACTATGAGTAACATAAAGGGGTTTTTCAGAGCCTGAAGGCAGAATGGCTGGACTTGGCTGTAGAGGCAGACCAGGCTCTGCCTGCCTTCTCCCAGAGGGAGGCTCAGGACAGCCACAGAGACCCAGTGCTTCTGTGGCCAAAAGAATTCTTTGTTTGAAAACTGGCCAGCATTCCCAGGGATGGGCTCATGGTGTTGAACTGGTGCCAGAGCATGACCAGGACCAGGTGGTTGATGACCAAAGCCCTCCTGTGGAGTTAAGTATGGGGAGGGGGGGAACTTAGATTGAGGTTTACCTTTTTCTTGCAATTTTAATTACTAACAAAGCAAATCCCCAAAAAGGAGGTAGGCTTAGATTAAATGCAATGTGTGAGATTTTGTTCAGAGGAAGGTGGGAACCCCAGTTGCTTTCAGGATCATTATCTTGTTATTAAAAGTCTGTGTAAAAAAATAAAGACTACATACAAAAACAACCAGTGCAGGGGTCAGTCTTGAATTGGAAGACAAGACATAGCTCATTGCTCTGGTACAAGATTACTTCCTAAACAAAGAGACAGACAGTAAAAACACAACGCAATAGCAGAAATTTCAATCTGAGAAATAAACGGAAACAACATACGGAGGAAAACAGCAGGAGAAAACAAAGCTCTAAGGCAACCACCTCCCTGTGGTGAGATAGATCTGAAGTGTAGGGGGAACAGCTCTACCATCCCACTTCATGGATTTGAACAGCCAGAATTAGTCACAGATAGGGTCAAGCTTTCTCCTTTAAAATTCCATGGCAGGACTCCAACTGCCCTCTCTGGGAGTTGGATAAGCCCTTTAATAAAATTGTGTTTTTGTGTAGGAGGTGTTTGAAATGATATATTATATGTCACACTGCATTTATATAGTGCTTGCATGTGGGCCAATTGCGAACGATGGCCCCAATTTTGGCAGATCACACCCAAGCCCAACAGAAGGACCATGTGACAGAAGCTCAGGGATCCAGTGTTGATATCCCTCACAACCAGACCAGCAGAGATGTGTTGCAGAGGGTGGCCCAGTAGTTGATACGTGGTTTATATCTATATGCACTCTGGTCTACAGAGGGTGTACAGAGAAACACGCGTACACTTTAGCTCGGACAGTCTGTGGGGGCAGAAGAAGTTATGTGTGACTGTTGTGAGCCTGTAACACGGGGGTCTTTAGCTGCTATCATCCCCTTGCAGCAGCACAAACCTAGCTCTGTCCTCCACTATGCTGTCACATCTGACTGAATTTATCAAGTGCTTGTCAAGGACCGACTCCCCCGGCCAGGTCCTTAGTGGTGTCTGTGGTATCCCTTTAGGATAATGGGGAAGCGGCAGTTCCAGGGTTTCAGTAGGGGCTAATCCCCTGGGTTTCAGAGATTCTTCTCTAAGAGTCCCTGACTGGTGTAGCTAGGAGAACCCAGGCCCACTCACTCCACTGTGTTCTAGCTCAGGGCCCTTGTTTGGAACAGCCAGAATCAATCCTTTGCGGTTCCCTGAGCTACTTCCTACCTCTATCATCATCCCCAGACTCTTGCCCTGCTTCTCCCTCTTTGGTGGGTTGGTTTATCTGTCAGCTTCTCACTAGTCTGGTGGAGGGATCCTCTCTCTACAATCTCTCTGGCAGCCCTTTTATCCGCACAGCTGCTGTGTGGCTGTCATTCAGCTCTGGCTGAGCAGGCAGGCAGTTGCTCTGTTAATCGTTTGGCTGCTGAACCATCCTGGGGTATATAGATCCCATGACACGGCCATAATACAGAAGCATAATATTGCGGCTCTCATTGAACCTTGGCTCTGATTCTCAGCTGAGATGCAGCCACTTTGCACTCCCCTGCCCATTCAAAGAAGATGCACACATGGTATATCTGGCCAGTGGAGGATTTCCCTTGAGCAAGAGAATCCTCCAATGGCATCAGGTGACCCCTTCTTCTGGGCCCCTGCTGTAGAAATCAGAATGAAGAGATAAGGCTGGGATGTCCTTGCACCCCAACACTTTCCAGTTGCTGGAACAGCCCTTGGGGGTCAGTGGAAACTGGCATAAAGTAGAACTGTCCTGAGGCTGCTCAACTTTGAGAATTCCCTCATGGTTGGCTAGATCCAGGATTTTGGATTGTGGACAGCCATAGCAACATTTAAAACAAATTTATTAAAGTTCTTTCACTGAAATAAAAATGATGAATTTACAAAAGGCAAAAAGCCTGTATGTTATTACAGTATTTTGCACCAGACCTCAGTTGCATCTTGCTGGACCTCTGCTACACCACAGCACAGGCCTGGTCTACACTGGCGACCACCTCTGCAAGTGGCGTAGTGCCTAATTCAAATTCATTGTCTAATTCAAATTTATTGGTTCGATTAAGTGCCAGTGTAGACACAACTTCACTTAAATTGACTTTACTGGCCTCCGGGAGGTATCCAAAATGCCCCGTTGTGACCACTCTGGACTTTCGCGCTGTGCTGCTCTGTGGTCACGCTACGCAGAAATGTCCCCTCCCTTCAAGCCCTGGGAAAATTTGAATTTTCATTTCCTGTGCTGCCAGTGTGGAGAGAACTTTGTCACTATACTCCTTATGGCTACTGCAAAGCCCAAACACGCTCCAGCATGGAGTCAACCAGAGGTCTTAGATCTCATCGGTCTGTGGGGCGAGGAGTCCGTTCTGGCTCAGCTCAGAGCCAGCAAAAGGAATTTGGACATTTATGGGAAGATATCCCAGGGCATGCTGGAGAAGGGACACAAGAGGGACGCACAGCAGTGCCACGTGAAGATCAAGGAGCTGCGTCAGTCATATCAAAAAGCCAGGGAAGCTAACAGCCGTTCTGGCTCCTCGCCCAAAACATGCTGCTTCTACAATGAGGTGCATCAATACCTCCGCTAGGTCACAGTCCATGGACAATAATGAGGAATCCATGGACGAGGAGGAGGAGGTTGAGGAGAGCAGGGTGCATGAGAGCAGGGTGTCCATTCTCTCTGAAAGTCAGGACCTATTCCTGACCCCAGAGCAGTCCAGCAGCACACAGGACAGCAATAATGATCCCGGGGAAGGCACATCTAGTGAGTTCTTTTGCTTCTTAGCAGTTCTGTCCTTTAACATTGGGAGGAATGGGGGGTGCAGGAAGGGGATTTCAGTCGTTTATTGGACTTTACTGGGGAATTACCCACAGAACAGATTATTTATGTGATAAAATATGCTCTGATAATCATCAGTTGATATCTCATGGAAACTTTCATGTAGGTAATCCATTATCCTTTGCAAAAGGTTTCTGGGGAGGGCTGCCTTGTTCCTCCCTCTATGGCTAGATACTTTGCTGCACCACGCTGCAATCAAGAGAGCAGGCATCACGGCGGAACACAGCATAGCGTCATAAGGGCCAGGCTGGTACCCCGCTGCGTGCAGCAAATCTTCCTTTTCCTCGTGCATTACACTCAGGAGACTGATATCGCTCATGGTCATCTAAGGAAGACGGTACATGCTTACAATACCCGAGCTATACAGCAGATGCCCTGTACCTTTGTATTCCCCATTGCAGTGTCCTACCAAAAAACTTTGATTACTTTTATTTGGTTTAAGCAGAGACTATATTCCTTCCCCGCCACCCTTCATCCCTCGTACTGTCCGCAGATCCCCTTGCTTCCCATCTCTGTAAGGGCACAGCGAGCCGACCCTTCTGCGATGTTAGGAATGGAATGAGGGTCTGTGTTTGCCCTGTGCACTGCATGGGGAGTGTTGTCTACATTGTTGCAGTTGTATCATATTCTTCATTCTGCTAACAATGGCTACATTGTTACTTTCTTTTCATTCTGTAGACATTTGGGCCTTGGCCCCACCTTCAAGAAATGCTGTGGAAAGACTATTGCAGATTAGAAAAAGGAAAGAAAAAACCAGAGATGACATGTTTGGTGAGCTCATGAACGCCTCAGCAGCCGCAGAGACCGAGCTCAGAGAGTGGCGGCTCACCTTGTCCCAGAATATGGACATGGACAGGAGAGTCGCAGAGAAATGCAGGAGCATGCTCGCAGTACCACACAGGAGATGCTGTGAATCATGCAGGACCATGCTCCGGCGACTTGTGGAGCTTCAGGAGGAGCGGAGGAAGGACAGAGTCCCGCTGCAGCCCTTCCATAATGCTCCTCAACCGAGGGTTTTGCTGCCATACCCCTCCCCCGCCCCCAAGTGGCCTTGGAGGAGATTGGCCAGGCTGCAGTATGTGCTCGCCTCTACCCCAGCAAGCTACCACCCTACCCCTTGAGACAGTGAATGAACACTCCCCCTTTTCCCCCATGACTTGAATGTTCATAAATAAAAGTTGGCATCATTTCAGCATGTTTCTTTATTAAATCATATCTTGTTCTAGAGGGATTTGGAGGGTACAGATATCGATTTGGGGGGGAGGGGAGGGATGTTTAGCAAAGGCAAACAACATTCAGGAACAGAAATCAGTCCTGCATATCATTGCAGAACCTGGTTTTCAAAGCTTCCCTAATGCAAAGCACTCCGCGGTTAGCTCTCAGCGTACTGCTGGCATCTGGCTGCTCATAATTGGCAGCCAGTCTTTCTGCCTCCACAACCCAACCCTGGGGGAACCTCTTACCCTTCGCTTCATACACATTATGAAGAACACAGCACGCAGATATCACCAAAGGGAGGTTCATTTCACTCATGTCCAGCCTAGTGAGGAGACTCCTCCATCTGCCCTTTAAACCCTCAAAGGCACATTCTACAACCATTCTGCAAGTGCTTAACCTGTTATTAAAACACTCCTTGTCACTGTCAAGGTGCCCAGTGTACGGTGTCATTAGCCAAGGAAGCAAGGGGTAAGCAGGATCCCCCAGGATCACTATGGGCATTTCCACACACCCGATGTGAATTTTTTGGTCAGGGAAAAAAGTGCCCACCTGTATATTAAATAACAACCCTGAAATACACGCACGCGTCATGCACTTTCCCAGATCACCTCATACAGATGTCAGTGAAACAACCCCAGTGATCCACAAGGCCCTGCAAGACCATGGAAAAGTACCCCTTGCGGTTTATGTACTCGGTTGTTAGGTGGGCAGGCACTAAGATAGGAAAGTGCGTCCCATCAAATGGCCTCCCCGCAGTTTGGAAACCCCATCGCAGCAAACCCGTCCACTATGTCCTGCACATTTCCCAAAGCCACTATCCTTCGTAGCAGAAGTCTATTGATGGCCCTGCATACTTGAATCACGGCGCTGCCCACTGTAGATTTACTGACTCTGAACTGATTCCCAACCAAGCGGTAACAGTCGGGGGTTGCCAGCTTCCCCAGAGCGATGGCGACTCTCTTCTTCACCATCAGAGCTTGTCTCAAATGAGTGTTCACACGCTTCAGGGATGGGGCCAGCTCCAAGCACAGTTCGAGGAAAGTTGCCTTTCACATATGAAAGTTTTGCAGCCACTGATCATCATCCCACAGCTGCATAACGATGCGATACCAGTCTGTGCTTGTTTCCTGGGACCAGAACCGGTGTTCCACGGACTGCAGATGAAACGTTGCAGCCTGCAGCAATCGGGAATTGTTCTGCTCGATGGCTTGTAGCAGGGCAGCCTCGGTGGCATCACTGTTGTCTGTGCCTCGGCTTCTTGCTCTACTTCAAAAATACTCGATGATAAGCCGCGATGTATTTGTAACACTCACAATAATAGTGCAGAGTTGAGCTAGTTCCATGTCTCCGCAGCAATGGCAAGTGCGCAGAGTAAAAAAACGGTGCAAAAACAGTTTTCCTGTTTGTTTGGGGGAAGAAGAGAGGGTGGAGCAGCGTTGCATCATGGGACGATGACACTCGTCCCAACAGCCACCACGGCTAGTTGCACTGTGGGATAGCAACCCACAGTGCACTGCTTTGAAAGTCTAAGTAAGCGTGGTGAGTGTGGATGCATGAGACCTGCGCAAACAGCGTAGGGTGTACACGCTGCTGTGACTTTTAAAAATCGACGGGTGAAAGTCGACTTTCAGTAAGTCGACTTCACTCGGCAGTGTAGACATACCCACATTCTCAAATCCCTGGAGAATAGACTGAAGAGGATTCCTGGCATGACATTATCTGCAGATCATTCACATGAAATGTTATCCTGGATCCTCTGGAGTAGTAGATCAGAACGTTCTTAGAGTCGCTAAACTCTGGATCACGCTGATTAGTATAAAGCCATTATCTTAAAACCTTTAATTCACAGTTTGTTGACACAGTATAACATCCACTGTGTAAACTGTGCACAATACTTATACAAAAAAATTCTATAGGAAAAATCTATTTACATGCATGCTTAATGTTTGCCGGGTTTTTTTATGTTAAGTTTTTCAGTAGTTGAAACACATATAAAGATTTAAGCAGTTTCTAGAAATATATACCAATTGACATAAAATCACCTACAATTTCCAACATAATGAGAACCACAAGCATGCAAATCTTCCTCACACAGGGATAATCAAAAAACATATAAAACAGAAGCACTAGAGATATATCCAGCATACTGCTAATGCTCATAAACAAACCTCCTATGGTAACAAAAAGCTTGTTTTATGGGCAAAGATTGAAAAGAATAATAGAGAACATCAGTAAAGTTACATGTGGTGATAATTAAAGAAAACTGAAAAGCAAATAAATACTCCAAAAAAGTAAGTTCCAACAAAGAGTAAGAGACAACCAGAAATAACACCAGTTGTTATAAGACACTTTCAGAAGTTTATTGGATACATCAGAAGGGACTTTTCATGGCATACTCGGTTCACCAAGGAAAACACATGCATGGGATATTCACTCCCATATTATAGTTTAGTCTTATTACCAAGGAAATGAATTAAGACAACAGAAACCAGTCCAAGCTTTCTCCCCAAGAGTGGTTGCTTCACACAGCCCCACCCCCCAGGCCTAACACAGACCTTTGACAGACCTAAAAAAACTCATTCAATGCAGATGCATTGTGAAGCCTGCTTCCTCTGTTTTCATTCTCCCCAGGTTCAGCCCCTTTTTCCAGGACAGATTATAAACTGCTTCCTGCTTTGTTCATGTGGGGTTTATCAATCCCATCACAGAGTGGTTTTAGAGTCAACATCCATATTGCATTTCATGAGTATCGCAGGGCTGTAATGCCTCACAGGGTGGATTACAGAATTAGTTAGAGTCCCACCCACACAACATATTTATAACTTTGCAGCAGCATATTGTAATACAAGTATGGCATCATTTTACACAGCACATGTGCTGTGTAACCAGAGATGACTATAACTGTATGAAGGATACCAGGAGCTAAACAATGATCATTATAATAAATAATGACTTAATGTGGTATTGCTAAGTAGTACATGAGTCAGCTAGCTATAGAATCTTTCTCCAAGTTCTGTGAGTCCACCTGAAGGCTAGTTTAGTAAATTCAGTTTATTTTTCTTATTCCCCCCCAGTGAATGTACCAGCTCCTTCAAAACCAAAAGTGACCTCCATGACACTGATTTAGCAGAATATAACCTAGGTAAACTAAATTAGGTCCCATGTCATGTTCTTAGTTCTTTAATAAATAAGAATCACTGCCAGCAATTCAAAGTAGAAGTCAGGATGCAGGGCCAAATCCTAGTGCTCTTGAAAGTGTATCAGAGCTTTGTCATGGACTTCAGGGAGACCAGAATTTAATCAATAGTCTTGTTTTATGGACTGAAACAGCAGATTAACACTTCTATAAGTTTCAAAATAAGGATATTGGTGCACAAGGATTCACAAACTATTGAAATTATTTCCAGAACAGCAACTGTACAGGATGTTTACCTCCAGGGTTTTCATACCAGAGGTTAGTACAATGAACTCCAATCTTCCTCTCTGGCAGAATATCCTTTCCCATCAACCCACCCACCAAAAAAGTTTCCAAGTTTCTTGATTCAGCTTTTTTCTGGTGATAGTACAATGCTTTTGCAAGAAGTCTCATCTAGTTGCTATGTTCAGCCACTTTATTTTGCAGGAATTTGTTATCCTTTTAAAAGGCAGAGTCCATTACGGGAGATCTCAAGGACAGATATAGTCATAGACTTTAAGGTCAGAAGGGACCATCAGATCATCTAGCCTGAGCTCCTGTCTATCACAGGCTATTAAATGCTACCTTTTCACCCCCACACCAAGCCCAAAATTAGACCAGAATACCAAGAAGCTAAGTGATTGTGTACCACAGACAGAAAACAGGAGGGACTGATGAGCACCAGTGCCAAATATTTTCTTCTCCATATTGTGCAGCCTTGCGGAGAAGGACTTCATTATTTAGTCTATAGCCTTAAGAGACTTCTGAAGATTTTCATGTATGTTATGGATAAGATCTATGCCTTGGTTGTAGGCCTGCTTAACATCTAGGATCCTGGCATCCCAAAATAAGGGGTTCACTTTTAAGGAAGGAACTCTAGTGAAATTTCCCATGTTAGGCTGCAATCTTTTAGAGTTGAATAAAAAAAAGGAATCATTAAAAATGAGGCAGCTTTCCAATAGTCTCGGATGCCCAGAAAGGGACAGAAAGGTCATTCAGATTAACTCTCTTTTCCCTCCACTAGGACTTCATTGCTTTTGCCTTCTCTTCCGTTTGCTGGGATTGCAGAAGCTACTTCTGCCTAGTGGCAGCAATAGAGAACATGGCGCAACCTGAAGCGGTATTTACTCAGAGATCCTCAAAAATCAGTTATTTTGGTGGGAGTGGTTGAGGGGGTTGCAGGAAGCTCTGCTGTCCCCTATTTTTGACTGGCAGGTGGGATTTTGAGCCAATGGGCCCTGTCCCTGACTGACAGCTCAATTTCTGAGCTGTTATTTGGCTTTGATGCTGGGAAAGGGGTGTTGCAACCCCATGAGCACAAAGGTGAATTGATCTTTGCAATGAGTTCTATTTTGCCCTCAAATACATGAATGCAGCTATCGCTGATGTCAATGAGAGTTGCCTCTCCCTGTTTATCTGTGGGCAGAATTGAGCCCAAAGTATTTTGCCTGAGGAGTGATAACAAGAAGATGATTGTGTAATAGAATGTCAGAATCCAGGAAGCTGCAAAGATATTTATATGTATATTCACCTTGGTGTCTGGTGTTGGAATCCTACAAAAAGACATATAGCTGATTTACTGACCTGTGGGGGCAATCAGAGTGGGTTAGTCTCCAACCCAGAATATAAAAGGGATTGGGGCACTGTCTGAGGTAGGTTGAATTAGGGTTAAAGGCAGAAAAGGCCTGCTGGAAAAAACCTTAGTTATAGCCAAGCTCTGGAAAAAGCTTAAGGTGAGGTTTATATTTCGTTGTTGCTAATAACAAAGAGAAGCTCTGTAAAGAGGGTAAGTTTAGATCAGATACACTGTGGGTGTTAGGAGCAGGATGGGAATGCCACCTGCTTGCACAGTGTCATGTGCAAATAATAGACTTTAAACACTTTGCATGCTTAAAAGAAAAAGTAATTGATCTCATTATGGTTCAGCTGGAAGCCAATAACAATTGAATTGATTTCAGTCAAGGGTGCCTGAAGGGGTAATTTGTCTGGATGTTATTATATAGGGTTCTTCCCTTTCTGTATGTCCCCTATTTGAAAACCCTATATGAGAAAAAATAAATGTTCTTGATATAAAAGCTGAAATATGTTATCCTTTTTTAGAAAACAACTCAATATTGTTAATTTTTAAGTTAATTAAATGCAATGAACAGACAGACATAGCCATCAATTAGCTTATAGTACATGAATGTATGTACATGTATAAAAACCTGAAATAAAATCCATGTTAATTAAATATTTATACTGAGAAGCAAATAAGAAGCAAAATTAAATATAAATTGTCATAGGAGATTTTAAAAATATTTACAGATTTGGATATTTGCTTTGATTTATCCTATTAAAATAATTTCCCTAAAGGATTATTTCCTACAACAGCATTCCTAATGTTGTCTCATTTTATCGACTTTAAAATTGCCTGCCCGTTCCTCACATGCAAGCCACACCTATGCAATCCACACAAAACTGGAATGAAACTGAGGAAACACAAATAGTGTCAACATTGATACAGGTACTGGAACATTTTTAATGTGCTGATAGAAAGCTGAGATTATGTTCAGTTTTCTTACTGGTTTGTTACCATTGTCATCCTATCCTGAATCAAAAGCAAGTTAAACAAACCATGAATCATAGTAATTTGGTCTTCTCGTTTTACAAACTTGAATAAATGTGATGATTCTTATGATAATTTTTTGTCAGTAAAGTAGCAAGAGAACTTTACCCACTAAACAAAGAGGAATTTCGGCCCCATTCTGTCTCTTCTTTCCTCTTCCTCTTGTAATAAAAGTGAATCTGTGCAGTGGTATAATGATAGCTTAGGCAAACAGATATATTTCACTGCTCATTTTCATATAAATGAGATCTCAAATTTCATGGTAAGCAATCTGGCAAGGCCTACATCTGAAACACTACAAATTCAAGCCTTTTCAAATAAACAGCAAAACAATGACAATAATTTTCCAATTCAATAACAGATGTCAGATTCATCAAGGTTCAAAAATGGTATTTTTCCTCACACAATTTGCACATGTATGTCTTTAAAAATTATTAGAAAATGTATGGATTATGATTTTAGAGTTTGGGGGATATACTTATAATTAGAAAAATTATAGCTAGCTAGCTAACTAGAAATACTGTGTGGGGATGACAAGTGTGGAGAATGAGAGACAAAGAGAGGGAGATACACACACATTCCATTGTGGCTAGTCTTGAATTCCCTAAACTCTCAATCCCTCTACTGAAGGCAATGGGAATTTTGACGCTGACGTCAATGAGGGCAGAATTGAGCCCAGCGTGCAGGATTGAGGTTTATATATATTATTTTACTGTGAGATAAAACACGTCTGTTGAGAGGTCTGCAAGTGCACTTGAAATCAACTAGTTTTTCAGTTTTCATTCTATGCTATATTTTAGACAGAGATTTTTTATTTTTGTGCATTTTTAAGAGGAAGAAAACAAATTACATTAGGGAGTTGCAGTGAAATAAATATAGCGAGCGATGGGCTGGCATAGTAGCATTGGAGCATAAAATGTGTATTCTAGTTGGTTAAGAAGAGGTCTTCCTATTAAGGTTCTAGCTTCTATTTACATTCTGTTTCTAAGCATTGATAGTGATTAGGGCAGGTGGCTATCGACTAGGTCTCCTAGATTCTAATCAGTTTTGCCACAGACTTTCTGCTTGACCTTGTGCAATGGAGTATAGTTGTCACCGTCTCTCTCACCAACAGAAGTTGATTCAATAAAAGACATTATCTCAGTCACTTTCATCTTGTGCAAAATATTTATGGTTAGATCCACAAAGGTACTTAGGTGCCTAACTGCCACTTTAGGTGCTTAAATCCAACATTTAGACAGTCAAAAGCCTTGCTCAGATGCTGCCTAACCTGTAGGCACCTAAATTCCCTAGCCTACGTGTTTGCCAATAAATTCCCCAAGGTGCCTACATTTCTGCAGTGTGCATGCACAAAGCTGCTATAGGAAGGTGCAGTGGCTTTCCTCCCAGCCGGGGCCTGAAGAAGGGCCACAACCCCGGGGTCGGACAGTAAAAGGGCCGGCAGCCCAGTCTGCCCGGCAACCAGGAGGCCGGCTAATGATAGATCCTGCCAGCCAACCAATCCGGCAACAGCGGGGCGGAGTCTCAGCCAGGGCTAAGAGTATAAAGAGCAGGCCCCAATGCTCAGAAGGAGACAAGCTGCTGCTAGAGGCAGATGTGCTATCTTGCTGGCTGCAGCAAAGACCTAAACTGGGCCGAGCCGCTGCCCCAAGCGAGCGCCCCACGGAGTGGCCCAAGTGACCCACCCCTAAGGGTTGGAGAGGGCCCCCGGACCTTCTAGATTGGCCTAGGCCTACCTGGCCCCAGAAATGGAGTGAGTCCCCCTTGAGGCCGGACCCGACCTGGAAGAGCTGCCTGACGCCAAGCCCCTGGGCGATAGACTGCTTGCTCGCCCGCCCTGCCTCAGGGCCTGGGCGATAGACCCCCTTGAAGCCGGGGCCTGAAGAAGGACCACAACTGCGGGGTCAGACCAGACCCCGTGTTACACCGCCTAACTCCTGATGCTGCTGAGCAGCTCAGTGCCCCTAGTGTACACCTACGCCCCAGGGGGATTCTCAAATTAGGCATTCCCCCGTGGGCCTGATCCAACAGGTGTTCTTAGATCATGCTAAAAATAGAAGTAAGGGAAGGTGCCCCACCCAAGAGCCCAGTGATTAGTGCACTTAGTCAGGATGTGGGATACATTCAAATCTTCACTCTTCCTGACATGGAGTTAGAAATTGAACCCAAGTCTATTAACTCACAGGTAAGTGCCCTAACCACTGGATTATAGGGTATTCTGATATGGTGGGTTTCTGTCTTATTGAAGCTGTTCCACTTTGTATAAACTATTTAATTATTTATTGGAGCAGGGACTGGAAGCTGGGTCTCCCATGTGAGTGCCACAGACACTAAATTATAGTACTTCATTCTCTCTCTCTCTCTCTCACTCTGGCCCAATGACTACTTAAGTAGTCCATATAAAGTGGAATAACTTCAATAGGAGAGACTGAGAGTACACCACTTTAAAATACACAATAGCTTAGTGGTTTGGACACTTACCTGGAAGAAGTGGGTTCAAGACCTTGCTCCCACCTAGGAAGAGTGGGGATTTGAACCTGCCTCTACTATATCCTGAGTGCTCTGGCTATTGTGCATAAGGCAGTGGTGACATTGCCTCAGTGAGGAAGGGCTGACCTGGCTTAAATACTAATTCCAGAAGGTGGTTCATAGCTGTGCATTCCAAGTAGACGGAGGTGCCTAACTCCTTGAGGAGGGGAAGGGCATAGGCCACAGCCACCTTTTTGGCATTTCCTCTGGGCTAACTTAGGCGGCTCCCTACTCATCTTTCTGTGAATCCTGTTAGGAAGCTAAGTCTTCCCATGTATTGTATAGGGAATTTGAATGCCTAACTTGGGGCTCTGAATTCCACTGGGCGGCAGGATATCTAAACAGTAGACACTGCAACACTGTCACATATAGAGTTGATACATGTCTGGATTTTCAGAAGTTTATTCTGTGTTTTGTCCATAAATCATTGAGTCATAATTTCATTTGGAGGCATTTTGTAGCTGTTTGTGTATTAATTTAAAAATTGTAATGTAATCCCAATTTTTGCATATATTGTGACAGGGCCAGACTTGAGGGCTATAGGAGAGTAGTGGAGGGGATCTATATTAGCCCTAGGATTAACAAATCCCTGTTCCCTGGGTGATCCAGCTGGGCCTACTCAAGGGCAATTAGGCCAGTTGAGGCCAATCAAGGAGCTTGCCCCAGCAGTTAAAAGCCTCCCTGTCAGGTAGACAGGGGCAGCTGGAAGGGAGTTGGGAGGAGCTGTGCTGTGACAGGACTTAAAGCAACCACTATCACAATCCCAAAAGGTACAAGAGACAAAAGGGGGTACCTGTCTGGCCATGGCCAGGGATCCAAGGCACAGGCCTGAGGGAGAACCCCTCCCCACCCAGTTCCAGGAAGTGGACTGTGAGCAGTAGGGCCAAGGACAGGTGACCCAGGGAAGGGAGTAAGTCACAGACTGGGCAGTTTGGAGACTACTCCACACAGGGTCAGGGCCTGGGGCAGAGGGCAGGACCAGGCCCCCCACCCAGGTGTATCATAGTCCTAGCTGAAGAGGGTGCAGTACCCACGAAAGGGGTGAACAAGCTGCCCTTGCCACAATATGTTCAAGTGGTTATGAAAGGCTGAATTACCTTAAGGCAGTATTTTCAAATCTATTGTCAAGGAAACTTGAACATGCCCAAGACATGTTGCTCCAATTATTTTCAGGTCAGAAATATAAGTATTGTAACATTTTGTAAGTTCTCAACATTCTGCTACAGAAGAGAGAATTAGACTTGCTGAATTAATTAAAAAAACAAAACAACACCTCCGTTTTTATCTTTAATTCTCTTGGAGATTTAACTACTATTCCAGGATCGATGGTGTAAAGAATGTTGAGTATAGGAAAGTGTAGAGTAAGGGGCCTTAGGCAAATGGCTAGGAAAAATCTTTCGTTGGCACTGATCCATTGCATTTTTCTTCTGAATTGTGGTTTTTACAATTTGTATATATTTAGAGAATTGTGATCAGTGCATTTTAGAAATATGAATAAATACCTAAAATCAGTGGGAACAAGATCCTAGGGCTTATAGTGAGAAGGAGCCTTGTCATGGCTTCTGACATTATGAGAATCCACCTAAGTTTTGACATTTTTATCAGGAACATGTAAGAAGAAATCAGTGTGCAACAAAAACAGGTCATAACCCTATAATCTCCTTAAACACGGAACCATAGCTGTATTCGTGACTCCTTCAGGAGTTTTGCCAAGTTTATTAGTCTCAGCAGATCCAGAGTCCAAAGCATGGAAACACAGGTACCAAAAACCCATCCAGATTTGACTGATACAGGGAAATTCTTCAGCAAACTTGAAGACAATGTATTTGCTGCAGGAAAATTGAGTACTTGTGAGCCAAAGAAAACAGAAAAAGGGTATTGTGTGCAACATGCATATAACAGAGCATAAACAGTATAACGTATAAAGTTATGAGCAAATAAGTGTGTGTGTGTATGTGTGTGTGTGTGTGTGTATAGGAAAATAAATTATATAATACAGTGGGTTGGACAGATGCTTTCTAGTATATAGAATAAGGCTGGGGAAAATGTGTCATAAGTCTGCTTCCTGACAGCTATGTCAACCTCAATATGGAGAATAAATTAAATGAATGAACAAAGATACAGGTCAATGGATTTGAAGGTTATCCAGCCATTTGTATGTAGCATATCCCAAGTGAAGAAACTAAAATTTTATACACTGAATGATATGCCTTTACCTGATAATATATGAAGAGATTTGGGCTTGTTCTCTAGATCCTTGGTTATATTTCTTTGGCTATCACTCTTAAGCACCATTACAATTGGTATAAAAATGTTTTCACTGTGGCTATAATTATGGCTCAAAAGGCTTGAGGGCTGCTTTTATGTAATAACTGTACTGGGTGGTGTCTATACTGAAACTGTATAAAAATATACCCTAAGATATTAAATCTATTACAGCAATGAAATAGGAGAGATTTAATAAACTATTGTGCAATTTTTAAAAATGAAGAATCTGTATTTCAAGAACTCTAAAACCATTCACAACCAAATGTTGGTTGTAAAAGTATTTTCTTTCCTTAAAACTATACCAGTGATATACTGGCAATTGTTGCTGGTACACTTTACAATAATTGCTCTTTTCAAAGGCAAAGGGAAGATATGTAAGTCCCAAGAAGATAAAGGAATCATTGTACTTTGTGGAAAAAAATGTGAAAAATGTTTTTATATATATATAAAAACTGGTGATAGTGCTGTGCTCCTTGATGTCACTGGCAAACCTCCCAGTGGCTGTGGACTTGAAATACAAGAAAAAGCATGGGAGAGAAGAAGGAATGCAGACGACTGAGGAGCTAGAAATCAGACCAAGGCAAGTTTTTCCCCTTAAAACTCTAAAGGACCACAGATATGTGAATGATACCTTATGGTCAATAGTACCAAAAGCTGGTGACCGAGCTAAAATATGCATGAACTCAAGATCTTCATCCATTATAAGAGGGAGATGGTTAACTAATTAAACTAGTCTGTGATGTCTGTATCTTTTCCAGACCTGAAACCACAATGACTGAGGTCAAGGAAATCAAAAGATTCCATATTTTGCTAGCATTGCCTTGCTTTACCCTTCTTAACAATGCTTTGCATAAGGAGGTGCTCAGATACTATGTGTAGTGAGAGGGGCTAGTACAAAACTCTGCACTAGACAGAGACAAAGAGTTTTGAAACAAGGTAGTCCTTGTCAAATTATTTCTCAAGAAGAAGCCTTATACCTGCAACTTTAAGGGCAGTTGACATCCTACCCTCCTATTTGTTCCATTGTTCACATTGTACATTTTGAAAGCACTTTGTGCATAGTCATTTTCAGTGTTGGTAACTGATTCATACTAACCTGAACTACTTGTGAACTAAAGCAGCCTGGCATGGCTCTTTAAAGAAATCCTTTACTTGCAAAATGGGAAGAAGAAACAGTTCTTCTTAGAAATTGAAATCTTGCAAAGCTCTGACACACTTTGTGTATAGGCAGGTAGAGCCTGGTCTTGCCGTGAGCTCTGGGTGGACTCAGCTATTGACACATGCAGAGATAGTGCAGAACTGGGGCCTTAGTTTCTCTAGGTCCAGTTGTGGGTCTCTCACATAATAACACAGGAGAGATTTAACACCCCCCTCCCCCCCCAAACAAAAAACAAACAAACAGGAAAATGTGATTGCAAAGGCACAGAGGCTGGCAGGGAGACTTATGTAGTATCTGGAAACTTTTTTTTTTTTTTGGGAAACTGAGTAGAGTTCAAGGTGCCCGTGTTTTAAGTTAAGCAATGTCTTTACAGAGCTTGGCGATCAGCTCTAGAACTGCAAGGTGCTAACATCACTGCATCCAGCCCAAGTCAAACGCATCCATCTCCCGGTGCAGAGAGCCAGACAGGCAGCCGGCAGCAGGGTAGCAAAAGGAAAAAAAACGTCCCGGGAACTCACCAGGCCCGCTCCCTCCTGTATAATACACGTTGCTATGGCTGGTCACTGCTCCGCCCCGCCCCGCCCCCACCCCAGCACCGAGCCTAGTGTAGGCGGGGTGCCCCAGAAGACACGCGCTATTACATCACACGTCTATGTCATGTATACGTCACCACACAAGTGCTCGCTGGCAATACCATCACGGATTAGGCGTGAGGGAGCGGTCCAGGGCGGGCAGCGGCAGAGCTCTACGTCACAGCGAGGAGCCGCCTCTTCCAGTTCTGGTCCGCCACCATCCCGGCATGCCTCTGCCTACGGAAGAGCGGTGCAGTGGGGGCGGGGCCTTTCTGTACGCTAGCGCTGCTCCACTCCAGCGGGGATTGAGACCTGAGGGCGGACGGCGCTGGTTGCTGGGGCAGGGGATGGTGCTGTCGGCGCTGAGGGGCCCCTGAGAGCAGTAGCCCGGCGTAGGAGGTGAGAACGAGCTGGCTGCCGCACCCAGTACGCCCCGCAGCCTCCTTAGGCAGGGCAAGGGCCGTATTGACAGAGCCAAAGGCGCCGCGGTCGGCGCGAGTGCGCGGGGCGCTACGCGTTCGGCGTAAGGGAGAGGGCACGGGGTCTCTGCGGGGATGGGCCGGGCCGGGGGGTTCGGTACCCTTCGCTGCTCCATCTCCCGGCCTGCGAGGCAGGGCTGCCGCAGCGTCTGCCGGTGAAGCTCGGTGGTGTGTCAGCAACGGGGGTCGGCGCGGCGGGAGCGGCTGTGTCCCCGCCACAGTCTGGGGTCAGCGGCTGAGGGCCGCCCTCCGAGGAGCGCCGGGGGCTCCTGACTTGTCAGAGGCTGGCCACGTCCTTACCCTACACGTGAATGACAGAGGGCTGAATGTGGGGCGCGGGGAGGGCTGACCCTGTGACCACCGCTCACAGACCGGTGCCAGAGGCTGGGTGCAGTCGCTGGAGCAGGGGACAACAGCCCCGCCCAGCCCGGTTCCGTCCCAGCCCAGCTGCTGAGAAGTGGGAAGATGGGGGGTTCCTTGTAGTTGTTGGCTCAACTTGGCCATGCTCCCTTCTCCCCACATCCCATCAGGGGGTTGGAGGAGAAAGGAGCTTTTGCCTACCTCAGGGTTGGGAGTTGGGGGCCTGTTCCTTAGCTTCAGTGCCTG
Source organism: Emydura macquarii macquarii (assembly GCF_026122565.2). Classification (NCBI taxonomy): domain Eukaryota; kingdom Metazoa; phylum Chordata; order Testudines; family Chelidae; genus Emydura; species Emydura macquarii. Next base: position 15,064,825 of record NW_027131527.1, on the reverse strand, counting down.
TCTCTGCTGCTTGGCCCTCCCAAGAAGCAAAAGTAACCACTTGACTGGTGAGTTTCACTGCTGCCCTTAGAGACCCCTGTGAGCAGCAGTGAAACTACCAAGACTTAGGTCAACTTCACTCTGCTGCTTGGGAAACCTCTGACCTCATTGAGCTGTCTAAGACATCCCTGCATAGATTACCTTCAGAAGGGGATAAGGACCATATAGGTACTGACATGGAACTATAAGTTCTAGAGTTTTTTTAAAAAACTGAAGGCTTAAATTTTATGGAAATTCATGATTCCCTTACTTGACAGACTTTACTTCCCACTTGCAAGGGGTAAGTAGGTGAGTAGATTTTCCAAGCACTGATTAATTAAATTGCATAATTTTGAGTTCTTTATTGTATAATATCCCCTAAATTGTTATAATATTTTAAAATCTGATGTTTTGATTTTTCAGAGGATATATATCTTTAAATATCTCATAAGCAATGTTTTCCTCATGCTGTGCCTCTTGAATAAGTAACTCAACAGATTTGAGAAAAGTGACTCATGTTGCAGACCTAATATGTGTGAGGTGCAAGATTAATCCATTCAGGCAATCTTAAAAATCAAGTCCCTTGTTCTAAAATAAACATCCCTTTAGGCTCTGTGTAGTGTTCGGTATTTCTTATCTCGGTGGTGGGATGGAGCAAACGGACAAAATGATGTCAAAAGTGCTTTTTTTTATTACATGAGATAGCATAAGAAAGACAGGAGTGGAAGTCCTTTACCATACAGGAACAGAAACTCCAGCACGAGTCTTAAGGTAAAAAGTGTAATGAAGATACAATCAATCACAAGGATATAAAGTAGCAACTTGCAGGTATGCATGGACATATTACACTAGAGGGGAGTGCCCATGCTTATGCATTGTTATTGTTGTCATGAGCTGAGCAACAGCAGCAATTAGTGAACAAAAAGGTGAACCATATAAGCAAGGAAGAGACCCATACTTCGTTCTGATAAGCGGGTGGCGATCGGGAAACCGTCCTGCCGAGGCATCCGCTAGTGCTTCCACGGATCCACGGAGAGTCTCAGCTTGGGGAGGCTCCCGGGGGTCTAATATACCCTTTTTCCCTCCTCACCTTGCAGTAAGCCTTACCCAGTAATACATGACTTATATCTCAATCCCAGTAGGGATTGGGCCTTAACATTTAGTTGCTATTAGTTTATTGGTAGTTAGCTAGGGACTTTCTGGAATAAAGTGACGTTAGTTGTTTACATTAAAGGGGAACTTATCCATAGCCATACTTCTACTTTATTATTACCAAAATAGGAACCATTTAGCTTATCAAGCATTAACAAGTGTATGTGGTCGTCTCAGGACGTTCCAGACCTCAAGGCACTTCCTCCCTTGGCCTAAGGTCGGGCAGAGGGCAGCGTCTGGGTTCTGCTCCTGAGAGGCCTAACTCTTGCTTTTCTTGCTGCAGAAGCTTAGCATTGCTTTTAGGGCCTTGCTCTTGTCATACTATACTGATTTCGCATCACAAAGTCTTGCGCGCCCTAACACTCTGTCTTCAAATATATTATATGGAGCTTACAAACAAGATTGCCTATAGAATAACACTCCTGTTTGGCCCAGGAGGCCCCTAATTTTGCAGTTTTAAATCATGAGTATATTTTGTTTGTCTTCTGGGGAGAGTATTTCAGTGGGCTTCAGTGTTAACGTTCGTTACAACTCCATATCAACTTTATACTGTGACTAGATCAGTGGCCTTATCCAGTTTAATAAGATGGGTTTCCAAGCAGCAGAGAAGTAGCTATTGGTGAAGAGACAAAAAGGTCTGTGCAAAAGGATGCTGATGCTGAAGTTTTGGAGACTTTGGTGGATTTCAGGGATGGTTCATGCACATCTCTAGAGTAGAAGAAATAAACAACAACCCTACTTCTAAAACGTCTTCACCATTGCACTATGACTGATGGCTAGCTAAACCTGGCATTACAATAGGCATATCATCAGCAAAAATTAATCTGTAAGAGAAGCAGGTGTATCACTTCTTATCATGTCAAGATTGTAAGTGATCAGAAGTTACTGTCATCTGATTACTCAGTCATCTATGTAAAATGAGCTGGTGAGGGAAATTCATCATAACTGATATTGTTTATCAGAAAGGATACGTGACAAAAGCTGGAGACGGTCCTTCTGTAACAAGGGCACATAGGCTGGAAAAAGAAATTAGCTTGTCTTTGTCCATGCAGTACTCATTTTAGTGGATAGGACTTCAGTCTCTAATACTGCCAAAGTAGTAGTGATTCCCTTTTAAGAAAGTTGGCTAAACCTTGTATTCAGTAACTTTTTTATTTCATTCTTTTTCCCCTGGAGTTAGTGATATGTACATTTTGCCTTTTATATTGGGGTATCTTGTCAACGTTATTGTAATGAGATCCTCTGGGCACTATTTTAATCATAATTGGATTGGATTGTTCCAGGTGCTGTATACACATAGGCATATACAGTCCTGTTCCAAAGAAATTACAACCCTCAGTGCCACCATTAAATACAGCTGGATTACATACACATTTGGGGGTGTCCCTCAGGACAAAATGGGACCTTCTATAACACTTCTGTCCTATCTTAATCTAGGAATAGGATCTCATAAATGAGATGATACTGTGCTGGCTTCATTTTGTGTACTTTGAGCTTTACCTAGGAATAAAACTAGGTACCTACTTTCTTGCTGCTTGGAAATTCAGCTTATTAAACTGCATAATGCCATTGATCTATTTGCAGTATAAAGTTGATATGGAGTGAACATTAAGACTGAAGACCACTGAAATGCTCTCCCCAGAATACAAACTAAATATACACATTTAAAACTAAAAAGTGACTTTGTAAAAATGACGTGGGTTTCCAATTCTGTTATGTCTCAGTCAGGGTGAAGTGCTTTAAATCAGTGATTAAATCACGATTTAAATATCTTGATTTAAAAAAAAAATGTTAAAAACTAAGTTGTATTTTTTGAAATTGCAACTTTAGTTTAAAATGTATAATGTTTCTCATTTTTATGAAAGGCCGTTACTAGTAGGGTAACTTTGAATTTTACAAAATGGCTGTAGGTGAAAAACAAAATATTGAAAATTAAGTTCCTGATTCTGCAAACACGCACGTATGTATCTAGACTTGTTGACTTCAGTGGGACTACTCATGCTTAAAGTTAAGCATGTGAATAAGTGTTTGCAGCAACAGGAAGGAGCTATAATTGTATTTTTTATTTAAGCCATGTATTTAAAATCTTTTACTTCAAAACAAAATTACCTTAGTGACGAGTTAGACTTGCAACAGAATTTTTAAAACTTTTTTGTACACACAAGCCAAAATCTTCAAAAACAGGAGCCTAAAGTTAAACTCCTAAGAGTGGGACTTTCTCAGCACTACAGTGTCCTAAGAGCAGAAGTCCCATTGATATCAAACTGCAAACCCTAATAGGTTATAGCCCAGTTGGAGTCTGAGCTTTCTTGACGTGTGGAAGTTCAATATATTGTAAGGCAGAGTTGGTTGCAAGATGATGAGGCTATTTACTCATCAATTTTGTGTTTCGGTTTGTATCCTCTTAGTAAGGATGCTAATGAGACTCTGGATGTGCCATTTTTAACGAGAGGGGCATTTTAAATGTGACATGTCATAGAAAAGAATCTATATAAAATTTGAAGTTCTATTAACAACTAGGAAACTCAAGAAACAAGCAAAATTATCCACTTTGACAACTTAAAGAACTATTTAAAATATTATATTACATTTAAAGATCATTTAAATATTTTAAGCATGATTTTTATCTATCCTCAGTAATTTCCAGTTTAGGTGTGCTCAGTGTACAAGTAAAAAGGCTTTGACAAACTGCCAATCCTACAAACTCAGATTAAGATCTTAAAGCAGAGAGTCACTATCCTTGGGAATATTTTCCCCTTGCTTGGGATGCAGGCTTAAGATAGTTTCTGCAACTTTGACTTAAAGTAATTCCAAGCCTCCTCCACATTCAGATCCTTGAGTTTTTCAGTCCAGTCCACTTCCCTAACTAATTCCCTTAATTTTTTTAAAGTTGCAGACCTATTTTTGTTTATCCTTCCATTTAGTTTAAATTGAGTTAACTCATGATCACTCGAACCAAGCTGTCCTCTGCAACCAGTTCTATGATGTCCTCACTGCTTACTGATACTAAATCTAAAATGTCATCACCTCTTGTTGGTTTGGTGATTATTTGGTGAAGAAATCTGTCAGCTCTCACATCCAGGAATATCTGGGTCCTACCTTTATTAGTAGCACTTGTCCTTTGGTATATCTGGGAGACTAAAGTCTCCCCAGAATAAAATCTCCCATAATCACAAAATTCCCAGTAGTATTTATTTCATTAAAAAATATAGGTGGTCTCTGTCCATATCCAAATTGGATCCTGGGGTCAGTAGGAGATTCCAAGCACTATCCTAGTGGAGTCTCTCTTAGTTTTCTTCCCCCAAATGATTTTGACCCAAACAGATTTTATCCGTTCCATCACTTCCAGTTTCTTGACAGTCTGCATCATCGTTTATATACAATGCTACTCCATCACCTTTACCTTTTATTTCTCTAACCTGAACAGCATTTAACTTTCAATGCCTGTATTCTAGTCAAGACTACTATTCCACTGTTTCTGTTATCCCTAAAATATTATCTGGTTTTCTTCCTTTTTTCTTTATCCAGGCTTCTTGCATTGGTGTACAGACATCTTAGTTCTTTCTGTTTGGTCTCAGCCAGATTCCTTGCCCAATTAAGTGCAGTCATTTTATAGTTAGTATTGCCTACCTGACTGTTACTGTCAGTGACACTGGCACTATTGTTCCTCTTAACATTCTCCTACCCTTTGTTGTTCCTTTCTCCACTGCTGTATCCTCTGTTTCCTCCCACTCAATATTAGAATCAGGTGTGATGATTATATGAGCATCTCTCAACTCTCCCCCAAATTCCTAGTTTAAAGAGTTTAATTAGTTGTGCCAACCTCCATCTCAGAAGACTTTCCCTCTCTACTCAGGTGGCATCCATCACATGAGAACAGCCCTCTGTCCGTGAATGCCTGCCAGTGATTGAACACTGCAAACTGTTCCTTATTAGCACCATTTCCTGAGCCATCTGTTGATAAGCATAATCTTGTCTTGCTTTTGATCTTCTCCTCAGGAACAGGTAGAATCACCAGTGAAGCTCACTTGAGCATCCATTTCTTTAAGCGTCTTCCTCAGCCTGTCATAATCTTCCTTGATACATCCCAGCAAGAATTTAGCAATCATTGTCCTTCAAGTGAGAAGCAATCTGTAGATTCTTTCCAGCTCCCATTTGGATCCTCTTTAGCTTTAGGGCTGCATCGTGTATCTTAGCTTCCAGCAGAAAGCACATCCTTCTGTTCTCCAGATCAGCTCTGGTGACAGGCCTGCCTGCCCTTTCAGTAGGGTGGCCCCAGTCATGTAGACCTACTTCTTCTAGTGTTGGTGCCCTTCTCCAGCCTTCCCCGTTGTGTTCTTTCTGGATGCAAGTCATCTTGACTTCTGTTCTCACTTGCAATCTTCTGTGAGTCATCTTCTATCCTACATGGGCTCCAAACTCTGCCCATCTCCATTGTGTCTTCCCCTCTTCTTGTAGGACTAACCACTCTCCCTTCTTTCTTGCTCTCCCATCTTCTGTTACTTCCTGCCTCTCCCTTTGATTTTCCAACTTAGCAAACCTGTTCCTCAGCTCTTTCTTCTTCACTAGTTGGTTATTTCCTCTGCCTTGTACTCCTAGTACACGCTTCCATTGTCCACTTTCTTAATCCAGCTGTCTACCCTCACAGTTCTGTGGTCCAGCATGCATCTGCAAGTCTTGAGGCTTTCCTTCAGCCTGCTTCTCTCTTTCCTTCCATCCTCTCAAATCTTCAAAACTCAATCATAGTTCTAACTGCATTTCCAAACCTCAAATCTTCTCTTCAATCAGATCTGTCAGGCGCATTTCATACAAATGAAGCACCTTTCAGGTACCCTGTCCAGGTACGTGCCATAGCTTCTACATCCAGTCATCTTCATTGTCTTTTCCATCCCTCTGGACTCAATCATTGCTACCTCTGTGTAACTATCATAGTCTTCCCTCCTAAGCTCCTGTCAAGAAGGAAACTCTCCCTCCTCTCCTCTCCCTCCCCCTTCTCAGCTCTGTTGGCTAGTTTCTGTGCCCCTGCATATATTGTGGAATTCTTCATTCCCCTGCCCCCCACTGCAATAAGTTGCCCCTCCCTCTGCTACTCAAACAAACCACAGCACATGTAAACACACTTAACTTTTGCACATTCTCTTTTGTGGTATGAAGTGGAATTGCCATAATGGGGCTGCTGAGGATTCCCCTACAGTTGGAAGAGCATGTGTTCTGTAGGCCACTTGTTACTGCTTCTCTTCAGCTCATTGTGTAATGAGTGTGTTGGGGTTGTTGCTGGTGCATATTTCTTTTTCTGGTCGTCTGGGGTTGGTGGAATGTCCCAGGGTTCTTCTAACTTGTGCAGAGGAGGAAACAAACTAGGTGCTAGATTCCTCAGGATGAAGGTGGTGGTCTAGAGATTGGAAAATCAGTTATACTTCCCCCTTCTCAGATGTACCGAGCATAGCTTGGGCACATCTGAGGAAGTGGACTTTTATCTTGATTCTGTTTAATAAGCAGTGATAAGAAATAGGTACTTATTTTTTAAATGAAAGTTTCAATTCTTGAGTCATACAATGGAACAATTAAAAAATTATGCACCAAGGCACTTGGCTGCACAACCATATTATGACTGACAATATGCGTGTGCTTAGGTTAACCTATCTTTTGCACTTATATTGCCCTCACCACCATAGTATCTGAGCACCTCGCAATCTTTAGTCTGCATCTTCACAACTTCCTGGTGAGTTAGGGAGCTGATGTGTAGAGCAACAAACTACTTGCTCAAGGTCACACACGGGCGTCTGGTAGAGCAGGTAATCAAACCCACATCTCCTGAGTCCCATGCTAGTGCCAATGGACCATCTTTCTTTAAAATAGTACTGCCTAAAAAGGCAGTACAATGAAACCTTAGGTTAAAAGTGTGATGCTGTACCAACTGAGCTATTTGGACTTATAACCAAGACTGGTAAAACCTAACCAAGGAAAGGTTCTTTTCTTCAGTCATCACATATGCCCCAATCCTAATTCAACAGGATTTAACAGGCAGATCACTGTGGCAATGGATCTTGATCAGTATTGCAAAGCCTACAATATGCTGTATGTGAGACACCAGCACCAAAGAATATCTTATATTGCAAATATGGGGTCAGGCACATATTTACCAGGTATTTCAAACCATAACACTATTTCTGTGTGCAAGACCCTGTTGATTGCTTCTCCTTCTCCTTTTATCTTAGGCCTGGTCTACACTTACCGTGAAATTCAGTAGCAGTCGAAGCTATGTAGAGTAGCTTGTGTATCTCCCTTCAACTTCCTAAATTCTAAATAGTGTGGCATCCCCACTATGCTGCGCCGATGGGAAATGCCTTCCCATCGATGCAGCGTTACTTTTTTTTCCGGGGGTGGATTTATTCAGTCGACTTCCAGGTTGATTGATTGAGCAGGTTTCCACTGCCGCTCAATTGATCCCAGATAATTGATCCGGCGGCACCAATTTTCTGCCGTCAGTATAGACATAGCCTTAGTTTTCCAATTTTATACTTATGGATTTGTCAAGTTTCTTTCTATCCAAATATCTTTGCTATATTTTCATATCAATTTTAGATTAGTCTTATGATTCATAACATCCACTTAAACTGTAGAGTAGTCTGGTGTGATATGTTAAATACTTTAATTAAAAAAAAAAGTATTTTGCAGCATCCTGTGTGCTGATGTGTCCTCCTTTACACCCTTCCCTCCCACCCCCTTCGTGTATGGCTTGAAACAGCTTGCTTTCTTAAGTGATCTGTTTGGCTGGAAAAGTCTGTGCGCTATTCATTACTCTCTCCTGCCCCCACCCCCACCAGGAAATTTTAATTTCATGCTCTGGAGGAAAATGAATGATGTGTTTCATTTACCTCATTAATCATTTCTTTCCTGACTGTCTGGGTCCCTGGAGTTCCCTATACATCATATTAAACTCTTAGTAGAAATTCTCCCTGGAGGTTCCCATTTTGCCTCTTTGATATATCCAGGTTCATAGAATCTGCTGGTTTAGAAAGATGTGTCAGCAAACTTTTTCACGGTAGGGAACCTAATGACTATTTCTCATATTATAGTAGTTTAAAGAGACAATGTCTGGTTTACAAATAAGTTTTAAAGACTAATTTTCTTTACCTATTATAACAAGTATCCCAGAAGATTAGGAAATTGGAAACATCAAAGAAAAAATCTGGCTTGTTGTACATCATTAATGCTGATTTGTTCCCTCTGAATTTCACTTAGCTTGAATAGTGAGCTTGTAGTGGATTAGTGAGTTTCACTTCCTTGCCATCAGGCACTAGCTTCTTTAAATCCAACAAGATATTTTTTAATTGGATAGAAAACAATGGAAATATTTCAGTTAATCTTAGATTTTGAAAATAAACCCCCTAGACCTTAAATTTAGGTCTGTATCTGATTGGCAATGTGTCATTAATATTAACTTTGTTTTATAACTTTTTCTTTTATGTTGGATTGGGACAAAGTATGGTTACGTTTGAGATTTATCAATAGGGCTTGTTTCAACTGACTTTGTTGAAAGGAATGAGAATAAGACCTACTTTCAGAGAAAATTTAAGGATTTTCATGTTTCAGACAATATGAGATAGCTATTGTTCATATCTTGGTCTATATTTCTTTAACTGGGAGAGACACCATTATTTCTGGCTTAAGAATTTAATCTTCTCTTTATATGTAGAAGTTGCATTAAATGTATTTGGGTAAATTTGCTGAGACATACTGTTGCATTCATTGCAATGTAATTGTAGTAATGTCAAATGTTTCTCCCAGTGGAGTGGGCTCACGTATCAGAATGTAGATTTCTTTTTCTTAACATTTTCTGTCTTTGCTACAACCGGTGCTGCTGGTGGTAATACTAGAAGTGTGAGTATGAACTATCATCAGTGTTTTAACATAGCTACCCAGAAGAAGTATAATTGCAATGGTGCACAAGTGTTCTGTGTTCATGGATAGATGATGTTACAAGTAGCATGCTAAGAGGTGACAGTGGTGTGCTGGTAATGGTAAAATACTTTAGTGTAGCAAGATTTCATATAATAGGCTTGTTTAGTCTGCAGAAGAGAAGAATGAGGGGGAATTTGATAGCAGCCTTTAACTACCTGAAAGGAGGATGGAATTAGGTTGTTCTCAGTGATAGTAGATGACAGAACTAGGAGCAATGGTCTCAAGTTTTAGTGGAGGAGGTTTAGGTTCGATATTAGGAGCGTGTTGAAGCACTGGAATGGGTTACCTAGGGAGGTGATAGAATCTCCATCCATAGAGGTTTTTAAGGTATGGCTTGACAAAGCCCTGTCTGGGATGGTTTAGTTGTGGTTGGTCCTGCTTTGAGCAAGGGGGTTGGACTAGATGATTTCCTGAGGTCCCTTCCTCCCCTAATCTTCTAGGTTACTGTTGTGTTCAGCATCACTCGTTTGGAAACTGATACAGGGTCTGTCTCATATGTTCCTTTAACTCACTTCTTGTGCTTAGATGTAAAGTATTTTCTATGCATCATTAGTACTTTGGCTTTTACAGTGACATGCTTCATGAAGGAGAACACCTTAGTTTGTCCCTTTTAGCCAGAGAAACTTAGCAAGGCAGTTTTCAGATGTCTTCACTCACTATCTTTTCTTAGATGCTGAAGACTCTTCAACCTCTTTGGGATTGTCTGCTTGAAATTCTCATCTGAAAACCTATGGGGTTTTAGCAAAACAAGATCTACTAAAAATATGTAGAGAAAATTGGATTAAACCCAACTGTAGACATAATATATATCTAGTCATACACTGCAGAAAATCATCTAGCTAGCTGCACCTTTGTTTATATTAAAAAAAAAAAAAAAAAAAAAAAAAAGTAAGCAAATCTTATTTCTAAAATATGTATTTCTTTATGTCCATTTTGGCAAGCAACAAGTCAGACATCTTTCAGATGTCTTATGTCAATTTCTGTAAGCAGAGGCTGCTCCAGACAATCTGCCACCCTAGGCAAAACTGGTGTCCCCCCTCCTACCCTCTTAGAAGTTCACAGAAGACTCCCAGCACTTCCCATTGTTGCCACCACATCCCTGAACTTGGTGCAGCCTGGTCGGAGGCTGATGAGGCAGACCTCAGCTTGGGGTTGCAGAGGTTGCTGGGCCCTGGTGACAGGCCCCATAGGATGGGAGCAGTCTAGGCAGGCTCAGCCAGGCCAGAATGAAAGTCCTTGCCCAGCCCTACCCAAGACCTGCTCCCTGGGCAGGCGATTTCCCCCAGCTGGGGCTGTGCTTCCCAATGATGCTTTCTAGGGAGGTTGGCACCAGCTGTCCAGGGCTCAAGATAGACAGGCCCTGGCTCAGCACACCTGGACAACGCAGTGGCTCCTTCCCCGGAGTTACACAGTTTAACTACAGTGGAACCTGGGTACTGGCAGGGGGCAGCTCCCAGCCCATATGGCCTCTGTTAACAGCATAGACCTCCCACCCTGCACAAACTCAGCTGGGCTGGGGGTGCTGATCCCCTTTGCACAGGGGCAGCAGGCTCTTTCCCACTTGCCAGAGTGGGAATCTCCATATCTCAGCCCCTGCATTCCCAGCCCCCAGGAACTCCCACACTCTGAACCCCCTACCTGCCCCTCTGCACCCCAGCCTGCCTCCCCCGACAACTGCTGTCCTGCACCATTTCAGATGAGCTCCTTGCTGTCTGTCTTAGCCCCCGCAGTGGCAGTGCATCCAGAGCCCAGACCGGGTGGAGTTGAAGTGGTGGCTTCAGTGCAAGTCCAGCATGGTGGTAGCAGTCAGGACAGGGACTAGCTGAGGGCTGCAGAGGCTGGGCACAGAACAGTAGCTGCAGGCTGGGTGCTGACATGGAGCTGGGCGGGTTGCTGCACTTGTGGCTGAAGTCCCAGCAGTGCTTGTGGTGCCATCAGGAGGATTACTGAGCCCTGGCTGTGATCTTACTGGTGTTGGAGAGGGGGCAGGAGCACTGCTTCTCAGAGCCCAAGCTGGCGTTCAACCCCCACTCACCTGCCAACCGGCCACACTGTCAGCCCTCATCTTCTGCTGCTGTGCATGGAGGAAACCAGGGTGAGTCTACAGAAATCTGTGTCCCTAGACAGCTGCTTAGTCTGCATATAGAGCCGCTTCTCTTTGTAAAGTCCTGCAGTTGTAACTTGCCTTTGATCTTCCTGCACATGACCTCATCTGTACTTGTATTACCCAAATGTACCCTCTAAGGAGGATGAGTCTATGAAATGGCCATTGTACATGTCCCAGATCCATTCAGGATTGTCTTAATTACCTTACATACAAAGCCATGGCTCCTATTTGTCTTATAACATTTTAACACTGTATGCACACAATACTTTTCTTAAAATGACCAAAAAAAACTAAACAAAAAACATATCTACATTGGGGATTTCAGCCATCAGTGGCTGGCCGCCAGTGCTAATCTGTATCGAGTGGCCAATATCAAAAGTTGAAAATTTGCATATCACCTCCTTCCCCATAAGAATGTATTTAAACTGAGATTTTAAAAAAATATGGGGATTTATTTTATTTCCCGTCTGGTTTTGGAGCCTTCTGGGGACACTCAAATCAGGCATACAATCGCACATTGAAATTATTTGAACATCTGTCTGTGTGCTATCAGGCTTTAGCGTTAACAGGCTATTATGATGAATGGAAGCATTTCATACCTCAGTAGTTTCCTGTTTTAGATAGTCACTCTTGTATCTTTTTAAGGTTACTGTTGCAATCATAATATATAGGAACTACTTTTTTTGAAAATGAAGGTTTTCATGCTACAAAATCTGAATCTTTCATTGGACGCAGGCATGATCTTTGACTGATCCAGTTTAGAGAGCACTAAACATGATAAGTATATTCTGCTATTTGCAAAAGCTAAAGCTCTTGATGGTGGCTTCAGAATACTTATAGTCAAAATAAGCTCTTCAGCCAACATCTCTCATGTTATGGTGCAAAACACAGTGCACTAAGCAATTAGGCCTCTCAGTTTTCTTGATTCTATAGGGAGCTTTTTGTTAATATTTAGTACAGCTCTTGTCTAAAAAAGTTTGATTACTCAAATAATTTGTAGCTGTAATATCAAAATACTGAGAGTTCAGAGTTTACTTTTAATTTTGTAAGGGACTTGTTTTCTTCCTTTGAATACACAGCTTATCATTGGCTTATAAAACAGAAGACACTGCAGATTTTACAAATTTAACTTTTGTTTTCAGGTTTTGATGACTTTCTGTAATGCAGAAAATATATACATACACTGCTTCAAAGCATAGGTTATGTGTATCTCAACCTGGGAGTTGTGATAATGATTCCTGTGATATGCTTCCCATATTGCTAAAAGGGAAAAAGGTCTTGGCTTGATCAGAGGATTCCTGTGACCCAGGAATCACTTGATGCCAGCTAGCAGAGAACACACATAGCGTGCATAGGGTTTTACAGGGATCCCCTGCTTCAGATATCTGCAAAAAGATCACCAAAGAGTGGCAGATGATGTCTCTACTGAAAGCCAATAGCCTACAGGTTGTCTTAATCATTATGAAATGAATGTACAGCTAATATTTAAGGAGCTCTGTATCTATAATAAACGTGTTCTTAAGGTCTTGGAGTTAAGGCACGTCACTAGGAGATGACGTACTTAAGAAATGTTCCTTTCAGGCAGGAGGTAAGTGGGGACTTGTGTATTGTTTGTTGTATGCCGAACGGGAAGGGGGTATCCTGTTTTTTAATAAAGACAAAGGATGGATCCTTCACTGAGAAAACAAACTGACAGTGTGTTTGTCTCATGAAAAGAGGGTTACGGTCAGCCTGACTGTAAAGCACTACAAGTATTTTGGATGAGCAATACTCTACAAGACATGAGTACCTTGTTAACGAAGTCTAGGCTCTAGAATGTGTGTTATGATTTGATTTTATATGTAACCATTTATTTCCAATACTTCTACTTGCTACTACTTGAATCTCTGTGCTTTGTTAAATAAACTATAAATCTAGCTAAGTGCTGTGTATGAAGCTAAACTATGATCTGAGTTGGGGTCTACTGTTTGGAAGTTTGTGAGTATTGCGAGCATCTAGTGGACCCAGGGGCTGAACACTCCAATGAGATGCTCAGAGTGCTTGAGAATTAGAATATGCTAGTTGCTAACCTGTAAAGTGACAGTGGGGCCTGTGAGATCAGAGGGAGGTTCTTGTGTTGCCTGTGACCAGTTGAGCTGGGGAGCTGAACCACAACAGACACAGGGAAGGCTTCCTCATTCTATGAACAAGTTACAGTAGCAAGGTGCTCCATAGCCCTGGGCACCCTCTCCTTCCCCCCATGAAGCCTCTCAATTCTTTTTATAGAAAATGGAGTCACAGTATGGAAAAGGTTGAGAAAACTGCTCTAAGGAGTAACATCAATATTTTTGTACACAAACTGACGTGGCAAATATGGTAACAAAACAAATGTTTGTCCATTTAGCGAGGGAAAAGAGCTACAGTTTATACTAATGGTTTCCAACCTGTGGCCTGGGGGCCAAAAGTGGCCCGCGGGGTCTTTCAAAGTGGCCTGCCGCACTCCTGCTGCTGGCTGCAGAAGGGAGCTGCTGCCTAATGGATTCAGATGGAGCGTGTTGAGGTGGGACTAAAAGACCTGTGCAGGCTTCTTGCTATAGCCCAGAAGATGGGAGATCTGCGCTCCTCTCTCCCGGCTGTTGCAGGGGACATGGCAAAGTGCTCCTCCTGGGCCCATAGGTGATGGGGTCCTTGCTGGAGTCAGAGGGAGGGGAGCACTGATTTCCCATTCCCCTGGCTGCAGAAGGGAGTCACTACCTAGGGACCCAGTTGAAGCGCACAGGGCTACAGGATGCGTACAGTTTCCCTGCTGCAGCCAGGGGGATGGGAAATCAGCTAGGATTCCTTCTGTCTGGCTGCAGTGGGGAGAAGAGGGTGCTGTTGGTGGAGCAGCCAGGACTTACCATGCTTGAGGAGGGCCAGGACTCTAAAAAATCAGTGCCTTACGGTTTGGCCTTCACTTAGCAGGCCACCCACTGTGACTTAGCTGCCTGGACATGTGCTTCAGTGTGTAATGACAGTCACTCTCATCTACACTAGTGCTTTGTCTGTGAGTGTGTGACATACTGTGGGTAATTTGTAGGTGTAAAAAAGTGAATGTAAAAATGAGCATATTAGCAGCAAAATATTTACTTTAAATATGTAGTGATTTGTAGTCCTTAATGGTGTATACATCAATACATTTTTAATGAGTTGATAGATTGGTGGCCCTTCAGAATTGTAAAAATATTTGTGGCCCTCGACCCAAAAAGGTTGGGAACTACTAATTTATACCATATCTAGCTTGAGATTCTTCACCATGTCCACTTCTTCTAAACAGAAACTGTATGTGCATAATAATGTGCTTCTTTTAAGAGAGAATGTATCTGAATAATAGCATCAGTCTGCTGAATCTTCAGTTTCTCAGTCTGCTAGAAGCTTTTCTCAGATTTCTTGCATCAGCTTATTCAAAACCATCTTGTTCAAGAAAATGTTTGGTCACTAAGAATTACCCTCAGGTATTTTTTTTGAAATGACAAGCCATTCTCTTTGGTTCTCTTTCAATAAATCCTTTTAACTTCGTTTAGTTTTTTCTTGTACTGTGCGTGTAATGGGTTATTAGTTTGGGGACAGCCATTGAAGCTTCTAGGTGGACCTTTCCTTTTGTTATAAATATTATTCTTTTTTCTGTCTGAAACAATTTCAATTCTAGTTTCTCTTACTACTTATTAATGGCCTCTTTAAAGATCCAGTGTAGTATTTTCATGATTTCTGTGAAGTCCAGTGGCAATAATGTCATCAAGGAGCTATTTGTAAGCGAAACATTGTGTAAGCTTGCCCTTCCTACCAAGATGTCCAAGATCACTGTTGCTGTTCTGTTGATTCTCCAAAAATTCAAATGGTGTACGTTCTCCCCAAAACCTTTTATGATTGAGTTAAAATTGCTAGATCACACATTCCACCGATGCAAACCATGAAAAGCAAGATGTAACCAGTTAAGTCATTCAGTACCTCATTAGTTGCCAGTCATAATTTTCCTAGAGAACCAAAGCAGCAGTGCTAGATTAATCCTTCGAATGTCAATGCCTCAGCACAGGGTCACTGGGCAACCCACCCTATTCCAGTATATCTGAACAAGTTGCTCGCCCCACAACCTTCTTTTCCTTCCTTGCCCCCTTAAAATCTCTGTTTAAACCTCTCGTCTCTAGCCAGACTGTGCCCTATGCTGCCCAGCCTGCTTCTATAGCTCACCAGGGGTATTTGCAGTTTGTATGATGAATTAGGGATAGAGCTCACTGAAAAATTTTAGATGAAAATTTGGCAAAAATAGGTGTTCCTTTTTTCATCAAAAGTAGAAGCAGCTTATGGAACCAAGTAGTTCCATTGGATAACCTGGGCATATCTCAGAACAGTTACTTTTAACAAGAAGAATAACTGTCTTAACACCATATGTTCAAAACTGTCCTATATCTGAAATAATCAAAATGTCTCAGAAATTTGACTGGTGGAGACCCTCAGCCTACCTTAGTTAGAGGAACCCAAGGAAATGTAAGGGAAAACAACCAAAGTTCAAAAAGGGAGCATTTAAAAATGTTTCTTCTGCAAAAATTAGTCCATATTTGATTACATGAAAAATACAGTTGTTCCTTGAGCCAGTATGCTGTATTGGAGATTAAACCATTGAAGTGTGAAGTGGAAGGATTTTAGCTTTGCTTTTAGTGCAATGAGACTGTAACTTCATAGTTAGTTGATTTGTACTTTAATGTCTCAAATTTGTTCATGCTTCTGTATTCCTTTTCATTTGGGTTCTCAAAAGTTGCAGTTCTCAGGATTGACATCTGACAGCATTTACAAGTCCATCTAGCAACTGAGCTATCTGTCTTTAAATAATTTTTATTTGATTTCTTTTGTTGCTTGGCTTTGCATATCATGCTTTTCCCACCACTCTAACTAGCGCACAAGTTTTTTTCTTTAGCCTAAATAGAAGCCAGGAAATAGGAAAACCCTATATAAATTAACTCAGGAGGTAATAGGTAAGGGAGGGGAGGGTTCATAGTCATTAAACGTCTTCCCTCCCCTTCCCCCCCCCCCATAGAGAGAACATTTCACTTCTATTTCATTTTGTAACTGTTCAGTTTTGAATAATATTCACATTTAAATGCTAATCTGACATTGCTAAAAAGCAATTTTATTTTTAGAACTTCATTTCATTGTGTTGCATTTTTCTGAGGCAAAAATAACAAGTAATTTGTTTTTTGTAATTAGGCATAAGTATCTATCTAAAGCAAAAGCTAAGCCTATTGGAGACCATGAATCTTTTATTCTTTTTTGTTGTTACTGTTCATCTAAATTAGTGCCTTAAAATATTTGAGCATTTTTATATTGACAAATATTTGATCAGAGTTTGACTAGTCCGTTGACCAGTTATATTTGGACTGGTAAAATGCCCAGCCCTACTTTGTGTGAATCTGGAACAACATTGGGACTCTGACAGTATGGTCATCAAAAGCTTAGCAGTACTGTGGAGGTGATGCTGTAAATCTTTCAAAGGTTGGGGGCTTAAACTGTGCAATCTTTCACACATACTTAGTAAATCATGGAGGAAAAAGCATTGAAAACAAGATTTTGTTTTCTAAGCTATTGTGTGAACATAACCTTTTAACTGTTAAAGGGCAGAAATAAGTTTGAGTGAGGGGAAGAAAGTGTAGAGGGTAAAATATTTTTGGTGAAGGCATATGTGAAATCCTTTAAGCTTCCATTCAAATCACTTGATATCCTTATTGATTCTTATGTCTGGTGCTGAGGTTGGTAATGAAAGGCAAATCCACACTTCAGTAATGGTTAAAAATAACTTGCCAGCCTGTGGCTTGGGTTTCTGATACAATCAGGTAGTATACGCTGTGGATTGATGGATTGTAGACTGTCAGTCAATTTGAATTTTGCTCTCAAAGAAAAAGAATTCCTCTCTCTGAATTGAATACGATGAAATAATAAACCAAACTCTCATCACAAAATAAATTACTTCTGTTACAAAATTTCATCTTAATTCTGAAACTTAATTCAAGTGTCTCTGTAAATTAATAAAAGGATTACCTACATTACTTCTTCTGAAAGTATGGCAGCACCAGCCATGCTGAAATCCTGACTTGTGGGAAAGTGTAGCTATACTTACTGAGTCAGTCTAGGAAAATACAGATCTATACATTTTAAAAGCTAGAATTCATTTCTGGAGCAAAGTATATTATATTGGTACCTTGACATAACCACTGTCAGTGAAAGAGAGATTAGTAAATGAAAAGTATTAAGAGAAGGACAAGTGATTTTGTTTAAAATGTACAAACCATGTACACCTAATGAAAGCGATCAAGGTTATTGTTAAAGAAAACTCTCCATAGACCCTTCAGCTGAAACCATGAAAAGTATTATTTTTCAGCAAAGGTCAATAAAAATCTGGATAGAGAACTTAAAGAAAAATGTAGACCTAAATGAAGAAAGTGTTCCTGTAAATGTATAATTTAGCTATTTAAATAGAAAATGGCATTTATTTTGAAAATCACGTCTGGTATGTTTTGGTGGGGACAAGATTTAAATCTACAATAAATGCATCAGCACTCATGGGGGGGGAAAGTAACTTGCATCTCCGTATTTTAAGGCTGCCTTCCCTGAAAACTACTAAACACAGCAATCATAGTAATGTGTGCTTTTCAAGGGTCAGAAGTAAAGCTCTTTGGGCAGGGACTGTCTGTTCCATGTTTGTACAGTACCTAGCACAATGGGGTCCTAGTCCATGGCTAGGGCTCATAGGCACTACAATAATAAAATAACAACATAAAGATAGACACAGCTGTGCAAGACCCACCCATCTTGCTCCCAGGATATGTGGTTGGGTTGAATCATCTGCCTTGTTTCATTTAACAAACTTTAAATTGTCTATTTTTTTTTTTTAAACATTTTTTGTTGGTGCACTTTTCAATACAATTGAAAGAATGACTTTCACTTAAGCTGCGTAAAATTCATTTAATTGTTCAAAGAGGTGCTAACAAATCCAATGGTAATTCAGCCAAACGTATTTTTCTTAAAATCTTTGTATTTCAACCCTCACAGTAAATAATTATTTAATGGGAAAGATTTCAATGTCCTCCTCCTTTGGTAGCTGAATCTTAAGGCACTTTCCTCAATCAATTGCCTGGCAGCTTGTCGCCTTTGTTCTAGAGCAACATCTCATGTCCAAATCTGTTTAGCACTTCTTTTTTCTGGTTTGTTTGTTCTGTTTGAAAATTCAGGCTAGTAACTGAGCAATAGCTTTTTCCAGTTTTAGCTGTGTTTGCAGGTCTCTAACATTAATGAGATTGTAAAATCTTTGGGGCAGGGATCATCCCTTTCCATATATTTATACAGCATTTGGGACCATAGGGCCTTATTCCTGGTTGTCACCTTTGGATGCTACCATACTACAGATCGTGGTAATCATTATGAATCTGGGTTTAGTAGCAAGTCTGTAAAAGAAGAAACCATCTTAAGCAGTTAAAGCCACATAAAATTTCTTATGCATGGGTGTCTGATTGTGAAATAACTGTAGCATGGATGACATGTATATGCTCTATATAAAAACCTGGAAATGTTTAAGATTCTTATGTGGGGTCTGCCAGGTTAGCTATGAATTCCTTTATGGGGTTTTAGTGCTCATTCATATTTATTTGTGGGGTAAGGTGTTACACAACTGTCACTATTGTATCGCTATATTGTTTGTTAAGATGGTTACATACTTTCTAATATATGCCTTAGTGCAGGGGGCTGGTTGTCTTAAGACCTCATCATAACTATTTTTTTCAAGCATTTTCTATAGCTCCTTCTTAAATGCTTTGCATTGCAGTTACTTCCCCTCTCCAGAGATGAGGAAGAATTAATGCTCTCCATAAGTTAACTATAGAACCTCATTCAACATTTTAAAGTGCTCCTCACAGTTCTCTAACTTCTGGCCCAAAGAATAAGGACCCAATCCAGCAAAACTTTAAGTACATGAATAGTCCTTTGAAATTATACATGTTCTAGTGTTTTGGGGGATCGTGGCTTGAGAGACCAAAATTGGTTATGCATTGATGTGTTGTCATACTTTAGACCACGAGTGGAACTCTTCCTCCAACTGAGTTTGTCCTTTCCTCTCTATCTTGACTCCCTTGGGTTTGTTTCTTGTATTTTCCCTTGTTTCACTTTCCTGTTTCTCCTTCCCATTGAATTTGTGTATTATATCTATAATACTGGGGCACCTGGCAAGAATCAGCAGAAGCCCAGAATAGAATTGGTGAGATACTGTGATGTTAGTCGGTGTCCCTTTGCTGCTGAGCAAGTGATGCATGCAGGTGCACAGTTGTGATCCTCAGCTATTGCTGACCCATTCCAGGGCTGTGTGTGTGTGGAGGATGGGGAGAGGATGGGACAGGGAGGGATGATGTTGCCAACTTTTGCAAACTTATTGTGAGTAATGTGATTTTTTTGGTCGTTGCTGCAGGCACTCACACAATGATGCAAAAAGCCTTCACATGATTTTTGGAAAGCAAGTAAGAGACTGACTTGTGCTATGGGCTATATCCTAATGGGAAGTGCATTAAACTGCAAGTCCAGAAACCTTAAGTTATCGTCCTAGCTCTTTCAGTGATGATGGCTGTTAATATTTTTTTGTGAACTTCCCAGTGCTTATGAGTCCAGGTTTCCAGCCTTATTGATTGTGTGTAAATGTTCATCAGTTTTACTGAGAACTTGCTTGAGGTCACTTCAAACAGAGCTTGGAACTATCCACCAGGAACTACCAGGTCTCATATAGCAGAGCCAAGCCTCTTCCAGTTTGCACAGCCTTGCAGAAGGAACATGTCAAATTAGGTGCATGTATAATCCACGCTAACCTGGTATGGCTCTGTTCCACCCAGCTAGACTACATATGTTCATGGCTCTTTGCTACTGTTTCCGTCCTAAGATCTGGTTTTTTAGTGGTAGAAATTCATGCTTTTATATCCAGAGGTCCTACGTTCAGTCCCTGTAGATGACCCAAATGGAGAGTAGTTCTGTTAGGCTATCCTGTCTGCAATTGATAGTCTAGAGATCAGCTACCTTTTGAAAGGGGGGTGCCAACTCTCCCCTCCCCACCCTCCTGCTATGGGCCCAGCACCCCAGCCAGGGTGTTAGGTGGCAGGGGGGCTGCGGGCCAGTTTCCTGCTTCCTGCCCTGCTGCGATAGTGGTGTACCTGGGAGGCAGTCGGGCCCCGGCCAGGCCCTCCTCTGAGGAGCTGGACCCTGCTGACATCCCTGGCAGCTGCCCCTCTCTCATGTGGGCCCAGCAGTGCCCTGGTCCGCAGTGGGGAAGAGTGGTTACCACACGGCTCCTGGCCAGGGCCAGTGGTGCACTGACCGGCTCCTCAGCCTCCTGTCCTCCCAGTCCCCACCCGCCATGTGGGAGAGGGGTGGGTTTGGAAGGGAGGAGCGGCCGCGGTGCAGCCCTGCTTTGGGGCCAGGCACAGTGTGCTGCTCAAAATGGTCATGCGTGCCATAGGTTGCCGACACCTTGGATAGTCCATAATCTGCTTTTAGAACCAAGAAGAGAAATGACGGATCTTGATACTCAATTTTCCACTGTTGTCTCAGAAATAATGGTGTAACCTATGGGCAATGTGTATTGTGGCTCATTGTATGGGCTGGTCCATATAGCAGGAGTTCTCAAACTTGCAGCGGGTCACAAGGTTGTTACGGGAGGGTCATGAGCTGTCAGCACCTGTGCATGCTGGTAGGGTAGCATGGCATGGGCGGGGGGGGGGGTCATCGTCACAGCCTGAAATATTTTCAGAGGGGATCCCAGCAAAAAAAGTTTGAGAACTCCTGACATAGAGGATAACATCATGCTTCCCCCCGCATCAGTTACTCAGAGAGAAAGTAAAAAGGTGTGTGCCGTGGATCTGAATGTTTTGGGTTCAGACACTGCTGGTGACACATGGGGGTGAAAAGAAAGTATACAAGTGCAGTAAAACGTATTTAGAAGTGAATTTGGATGTGCTAATATTTGTTTTACTGTTTCACTTTTATAATTTGTATTGCTTCATGGGAACTGTCACTTTATGAACAAAGTGCAGCTGATTGAGTGTGTGAAATTGAGAGCAATATGTGGGAGAATTTTGCTGTGGAAGACTCTCTGCATGCTCTAAAAATGTCAAAACTCACTCAAATAAATCTTTCCAGAAAGTAAACCTCATTCTTGAAGGTGTAATGTTAGCTTTGTTGGGGGACTGGATGCCTCTGGGTATTGCTGATGAGCTACAGTGCCTTTCACCTGTAAATCACCAGCTTGAATCTTGCCCAATTTTAACAGGGACTAAAAAGTGTTCCCAACTAATGGATGAGTGGTAGCCCTGAGATGAGATGAATTGGTAGAATCTCAGTTTGAGCTCCCATGTCATAAATTCACCACCACACTCTGCACTAAATTGGGAACTTTGAATGGTGGGGACTTCCTCTGTGTTTGTACAGTGCTGAGCAGACTGGATTTTTTTGGGTCCTCTAGTGAGAGGTCCTTCATCAGGGGCCAAAATCAACACTTGCAAATTTGTAGTGAATAAAGAGAGCACTGTAATGGTCCCAGTTTGACAGCAAACCATTGATAACTACTCTCTGAGTATGGTCTTTCAACCAGTTGTGCACCCACCTTTTAGTAAATTCATCTAGACCACATTTCCTAGTTTGCTTATGAGAATGTCATGAGGAACTGTGACAAAAACGTTAATAAAATCAAGGTATATCACATCCACTAGGTCAGAAATCCTATCAAAGAAGGAAATTAAGTTGGTGTGGCATGATATGTTCTTGACAGATCCATGCTGACTATTCCTTATAATCCTGTTATCCTCCAGGTACTTGCAAATTGATTGATAATTTGCTCCAGTATCTTTCCAAGTATTGAAGTTAGGCTGACCGGTCTACAATTCCCCAAGTCCTCCTTGTTTCCCTTTTTGAAGATAAGTACTATGCTTGCCCTTCTCTGCTCTCCCATCCTCAGGAGCTTTCAAAGATAATTGCTAAATTTTCCGAGATTGCTTCAGCTAGTTCCTTAAGTACCCTAGGATTGGGGAGTGCTGACTTGAATACAGTTCAGATGTGGTTCACTGTGGTCCAAAGTCTGCATGGCAGGTTGAAACTCGGAGGGTGGCTTGTTGGGTCAGTAATAATGTGCTTGTTTGGAATGGTAGATAAGGTCCAGACACTTTTGCCATTCCCAGGCCAGATTCATACACCTGAGGTGGTCATGTGTAGTCCATAGTAGTTTTGGCAATTTCAGGAATTGTTGGGGTATGTTGTCTAATCTGTTGGATAGGAAGTTCTGGGTAGTCTTTGGCATGTTTTAATTCTCATACTGTGGCTATGTCTTGATGGATAGATGGAAGTTTGATGTTTGCTAATACAGAAAGCACAGTAGAGGTGTTGATTTTAAAGTTCCCCTGATTTTCGTTGTCTAATTCGGCTGCATATCCACATTGGGTCTGGAAGTTTCTTGTCCTCACCGGTGCACAGTACTCTGCAACTGAGTACATCAGGGCCAGTGCCAATGTTCATAGCACTGGGGCAGTTGATCCCAAGTTTGTTCCCATTAACTTTTGAATAATGTTTGGGAGTCTTTGTTTTAGAGGCTACTTTCCTGAGGCCAGTGTGCGGTCAAGAATGACACTGAGGTATGTTAGCATAATGCAGAGTTTCACCACAAAACTTGACAGAATATTTTGTGCAATTCTGTTGTCAAGGTAGAAAGCAGAATATCGATTTGTCTGGATTTGGTCACAGCTGCCACTTTTGGAAGTACTCCTCCGTCATCTTAAGGTTTGATGTAAGGGACGCTTCAAGTTCTTTAAAGCTATGGGCTTGTGTTGTGAGTGCCAAATAGTCAGCGTACACAAACTTCTACACCATTGTTTCAGGCATATTGCTCATATATAGAAGAGTGTTGGAGCAAGTACAGAGCCTTGTGGTAGACCATTATTCAAAGCGTGCAGGTTGCTAGTTTGGTGTCTGAGGTATACACACATTCTTCAGCTGCTAAGCATGGTATTCAGCAACTTGAGAATCTGCACATGGGATCACTTTGGCCAGTTTCAGTAGTAGTCCCTTCTTCCGTACTGTGTCATAGGCCTCTGAGGAATAGATGAAAGCAGTACTGGTCAAATCCGGCCTTGATGTTTGTGGTGAGGGCCAGGACCTGGTTGTAGAAACTTGTGTGGTCAAAAATAAGCTTGCTCCTTGAGTAGGCTGGCATCCGTAGTGGGCATGATTTGGTTCAGAATCATGTTTATCACCTTGTTTGGTGCTCAAGAGGGAGATTGCGTGTAGTTGGGTATTTGAAGGTGAAGGACAAGGAAGGATTCTTGTGGTTCTGTACTAACTTCAACCAGTGAGTAACTAACTAGGTAAACATGTTTCCAGAGTTGTGAAGGTCAGTTTTTTGTCTAAAAGATACGTTTTTGTTTATCTGTTGTGAGAAACATTGTTAGTGGTAAATATAAGATTTCTGAGGAATGAGTTTTGTTCATACAGCTGACATCTAATGACAGAGAATATGACAAAGCTCTCTGTTAAGCATCTGGTAAGCCAGTGGGTTTTTCTGCTAGTGAGAGAATGTTTTTTCCTAGGGCAGTGTAAGTAGCTGTAGTTTCCCTTATCTACCAGAGATGTATCTTTGACCTAGGAAAAACTTTTAATTAAACATGCTCTGCAGTTGTAATTGTAGGGCTCTCCTGAGCAGAGGTTTAGAGTAAACTTTTTTGATTTATCTCATTTAAATGCTAATAATGTGTTTTTTTTTTTTTTTTTTTTTTTTTTTTTTGTTCATTCAGCGTAGTAGTAGTCTCTGAAGATTTGTCTTATAAAATGACAGAAACAGTAGTTATGGCTGAAGGTCCTTATGTCCAGGGACTTAGATGTTTAAGAATTGCTTAAACTGCCCTTTCCTCACCACCTCTATGCCACAAAGAAATTAGTATTGGCAGATGCAATATTTGCCAGTTCTTCGAGTGCTTGCTCATGTCCATTCCATGTTAGATGTGCGTGTGCCACGTGCATCAGTGCCAGAGATCTTTTTCCCCTCAGTGGTATCCATAGGGCCAGCTCAAGCACTTGTATGCACCAGTATAAGGGGCGCCACCGGTCCCTCCTCTCAGTTCCTTCTTACCGCCCATGATGGTGCTGGAACGTCCCTTGCCTCAGCAAGCATTACTACCAGTGGTTTCCCTTTTAGCATTAGCGTATATAGTTTTTGTTAAATAACTTAGAGTTTGTAGTTGTAGTTTTAGTCCTCCAGGGGACATAGCCCAAGGGAAGGGGCATGTCTCGGTCATTAGGCGTCAAACTGTGTTTCGTATAAGAAGCTCATGCCCTTGAACAATCCTCACTAGAGCAGCCTAAGGGGCCTCCGTGAGACCCCGTCTGGGATAAGTGCAAGATCTGCAGAAACTTCAGACCGCGTGCTAAGAGAGACTCTGGTATTAGACTAAGAGTGCTTCTGATGGAGTCAGCTCTCAGACTGGCCTCCAAGCCAGGCCATTTGGACTCAGGACCCAGCACGTCAGCATTGACTCAAAGCGCTTCTCCAGCACTAAGTTCGCCCCAGCACCAGTCACCATCCCCCAGTACTGAAGAAAAGGCATTATAAGTTGCACACTGGAAGAGGGCACTCCCCAGCCCCAAAGAAGGACATGCGCAATGGCCTGGACCATGGCAGTTGTGCACCCTGTGGAGGTTCCCACCCGCTCCAGGGTCACAGGTGCAACAATCACTCTTTGCAGCATCTAACAGATGGTCAGTGACAGTATCGCATCCGCCTCCAGACCTGGACGAGGACCCAGACCAAACTGTGGAGGCAACAGTGGTAGTCCCATAAGAGACTACTCCTGCTGGGGAGGAAGAGTCATTTACTTCACCCTTACCTGTATCATCATCATTCTCACCTGATGATACAGTAGTGGAACCCTCCACTATGATGCCACAAGTCCGTTTCAGAGCGCATCAAGAGCTGCTCAAGAGAGTAGCTGCAAATTTAGGCTTGGAAGTGGAAGAGCTGAAGGGGCCTGCTAATATGCTCTTTGATATCTTGGCGCCAGCAGCTCTGTCTGGGGTGGCCTTTTCAGTCCATAAGGGTTTGTGGAGGTTGTCGAGGCCTTATGGCAAACACTTTCCTTTCTGCCCCCTACAATCAAGCCGACAGGAAAAGAAAATTATTAAGTTGCCTTCAAATCTGATGTGGTTTGATGTCAACACATTGAAAACCTTTGTCTGCACTTCTCCCTGGTGTTTGGTATTCCAGATATCTTTTAAGCTGTTTCATAAATTACTTCTAAAGATTTCTAGTTTTGTTCAATTACTGAAATATTGTAATCTTATAATATGGGATGTCCCGCCAAGAGGGCAGTGACTTCAGATATGTTGTCCATAGACCGCTGATAAAGAATGAACAGATGGTTCTCTTTGGGGTTCTGTCTTTACCCAAATACTGCATGTGAACAAGTGTCCCTAGCTAAATGTTACTTTAAATAGTGTGCTATTGGTTGAGCTTGAAAGAGCTGTTTCAAGGTATTTACAGAAGTGGTAATCTGACTGAAGGATAAGACCATTGTCTTGCATGTCAGTCTGCTAAGAATCCATTGATCTGAAGCTGCATGTTACCACAGATCTGTTGAAGGCTGACTCTTTCCATATAAAGTTGAAACCCCTCATCTCTCTCCCAAAGGTCTGGGCAGCCTTGCACTGTGACTACATTCATATCTCCTTTCCTAGTGCTCTGCCCTCCCTTCTTATTTCCTATGCTTCTGCCTCTACTCTAACCTTCATAGATCTCTTTTCACACTACTCCACAGGGCTAGAATGACGTTCTTTATCCTGTGCTGCTCCCTCAGATCCTTCTTTCTTAAAAACCCTGTTTCCCTAGTATCCATTCCAGTGCTGCCTACTCCTCCTCTCTTGCCTTACTTTAGTCTGTTTAAAAGAATCAGAAGTGACATGATTTGTTCATTATTTGTATTAACCCTCCTCTCTCCTTGTCGTTTCTTGTTCCGCATTTATCTAACTTCAGACTAAACTCAGGCAGGAATTATACCTTTTTGCTCTGAGAAGTATCATGCAGAGTTATGGTGTTATGAATGTTTAACAATGATCTGTTGCTTTCTCTGCTAAATTCACACCAACAGTTGACATCTCAATATCCAGAACTAGATACTACTGTAAGTTGAGGAAAAAATAAATACATTTAAATTAACTTTGGCTTTTAGGGCGGGGGTGTGTGTTTTCTCTAGCATAAAGATTTGTTTGCAAATTAGTCTGAACGTTATTACTAGAAGCTCACTGTTTAGTAAAGCTGCAGTGCAGGTCTAATAGGACTGTATTGCTGCTTGCACTGTAAAACGCTAATTGGATCTGTAGGCACTACTTTGTATTGACTGTTGTTGGTTCGCCTCACTTTGTCTTGGTCTTGAGCAGGTGAGTAAATGTTTGTGAAAGGTGATAATAAGAGTATGTTTAAAAACTAAGTAGAGAGAATGAAGTTGAAGAGGTTCTTAATTTCTTAAAGCAACTAGAGCAGTGGTTCTTAACCTTTCCAAACTACTGTACCCCTGAAGCCTGAGTGCCACCCCCACGGGGCTGAGGCATGTAACTTGGTTTCATGGCGCCCCTGTGGCTCCAGGCAATTGCCTTTCTTGCCACCCCCAATACCAGCTCTGCACTTGCGACCCCTCTAAAACCCCAGGTTAAGAAACACTGAACTAGAGGTTTTATCCCTGAAAATACTGTAAAGGCCTTTTTGTATTAAGGGTATTGTAATGCATTAACCCATTTGGAGAGATTTGATAGGCATGTTAATTAGTTCAGTAAGGATTTTTCTTCACTAAAAGATGCAACACTTTTTTCCTGAGTGTTGTTTCTTTGAAATTCAGAGTTGCATTTTGTGAGCTTGCACAGTGCAGAAGTCATTTTTATTTTAAATATTTCTCTTTTTGTGATTCCTACAGGTGTCTCCTGTAGAGGGTGTCTTGTTGTCAGATGCAGTCTTTGTCATTTATTGATTTTACTATTTTAATAACAGTTAGATCAGGAGCTCAGTTCTTCTTTTTTTCTGAAAAACTCTCTCTCTGCAGGGCAGTGAAGCACATATTGTATTTTAAAAGACAAACTTCGTATTTATAACATTTAGTCAAAGCAGAGTCTGATTGTCGAGCTCGAGGCTAGATAACCCCCTACTCCCCTGTCATTTAAATAAATATAATGAAGAGCCTTCTGGCTTTTTCAATTAAGTAAAATTTGTTAATTTTTAGCTTGCCTTCTAAGTTTGTGTTTTAGGCAGAATGGATTGTATTAATTTGCAGTGCTTATCTCTATGGCCCATTTTTCCATTTATAACACTGATACTTGAAGAAAAATAAACAAATATTTTCTCTTAATATATTAAACGTTTTGGAGAATTTGGAGTAAAAACTGCTGTAAGTAGAACTGAATATACAGCTGAGTCATGATATCAAGGAGCATCTGCTGGGCTTGTGCAAATTAATAACGTCTGCAATTTCACATCTTAGTCTTGGAGGATACCTAGTTGGAAGGAGGAGGAAAGTAATGAAAAATTGAATTGCTTTTGTACTGCAGCACTCACACTATTTGCAATAGTAATTTGTTTCCCTTACTTGATAGGATGTTTCGCCTTCGAGTTCTTGCTGCTGTGGCAGGACGAGAGGTTGTTTCCCGATGCTACCATGGAATGGCACATCCCACCAGAAGCAGGCGAAGACTTATGATGGCAGCTTTCATAGGAACAGCTGCAGTAACAGCAAGTGCTGGACTACTATGGAAGAGGTAAGTGCTGTCAAGAGTCATCCTTGAACAGAACTTCAACCTTCTGCTGCTTTGGTCCTGAGACTGACAGCCCCAAATAAATTAATTTGGAGTGAATTTCACCTTGATCATAAGAGCAACAGAAGACTATGCAAGGCAGCATTACTGCCATAGGTCCCATTGTGTTGAGGGGAGCAGCTGTTGAGTGGACATGCATCTAGACTCCGTATCCTATATGCAACAGAGTTAGGCTCCAAGGGTGTTTGGGAGAGGGGCAGGAGCATGACTAGAGTCTATGATTACATGGATCAACTGGACACAACCTCTTCGGGGTTTCCAGGAGTTCCCAGTGCTTTCACTTTTAACTCACAGGTGAATCACTGTTACCACTATATGCTCAGGCTCACTACAGTGCAAATACCATGAGTTGAAAGAGCATATTTTATTTTCATTTCTAATACTTTGGTATTTTATGATGTACTTTTTTTCAGCACAGTAGATGCACTTGCCTTCTATTTGGAATTATGGCAGGCTGTTAGAAGCAGTGATGTAATGTTTCATAGTCGCTGTATACTATTTTCTGCTCTGGCCAAAGGAGCCTACTTAACATAAATGGAAAAAGTTGTTCATTTTTGCCATTGCTATAATTAGCAAGATTTAGGCTCCTTGTTAAAAGCTGTCAAGAACCAGGGAAAGCACCATGATCCAGCACAGTCTCTTCTGATGTTACCTGTTAGAATTAATCTGCCTTTATATAATGCCTTTCAACTTGAAGGACCCCAGAACAATTTACAGAGTATATACAACTATACAGCCAGCATTGAGGTAAAATGCTGCAGCCATTCTGTGCCAATAACAAAGACGACTGTAATGTTACAGTTCTTTTTAGGTGGGTAAGTGAACAATCTCTCCATTTAGAACTATGGTGAGAATATTTTTGGTAGGCAGAACATAATTACCTAAATTAGATTTTGTACAGGACACTTGGGTTCATATCTTTACTCTTGTGGAAAATGCCATAAAAATAACCAAACTGTCAAGTATTAAATTTTATCTCTTATCTGAAAAATGACACTTCCAGTGGCAAACAGAGGCTGACAAAATCACAGACATAAGTGGTATGGCAGTATATGGGCAGCAGTGTAGTCTGGGGCTCAGGATCACCTGTGTTCTAATAATCTCAGATATGCTGCTAATTTGATTTGATTTTTTTGTCCTTTGTCTATTTCTTAACTACCACAGATCAGGTTAAAGTTTATAAAGTCTCTTAACTGTAAAGTGTTATGTAAGAGTCAAATATTCTGTACAGATGGTTAGTGAAGTACAGTATAAGTAGATATGTGCTTATGGCATTCATGTAATTATTTATTTACTTGGCTGGTTAACCCAAGAAGTCATATTACCGTTAGTGACAAGTTGTATTGGTGTAGAAAATAGTTTATGCTGATTCCACAAAATATTAAATAGACTGTTTCCAATAGAAACATTTTAACCTTGTGTTTAAAAATAAATAAATGAAACAAAAGAAATGAAACCTTGCAGTGTAGTAAACAGGATGTTTTTTTCCCCAGTTCTTGTTGACAAATCCTTACAGTACTAATCTTATTGGTCATTTTCACTTGATCCACTTCAGTTAAGTTTCTTGCTGACGGCTTGGCAAGTTGAATATATTTGCACACAAACAGATGTGATGACACTTGTCTTGTGCATACCATTTTATGATATGCAGTGATGTGCACAAAAGTATAATTGAGCTACTTATAATGGAGTCTCCCGTTGATGACGACAAATGAGTTATATCAACAGCTCTTTGTGACTAAGTTTATTTGTGTGTACGGTTGTGCGAAATAAGGCCAATCCTTGATCTGCAGATGTGACCACAGGAATCACTGGGATTGCCTTTCTCTCTTTTCCTCCCTTATGTTCGCATGTTTGATTTTGAAGTTTTTGATGGCTAAGTGACAATGCTGTATCCAACTGACTCTATCGAGGGCCACATCTTTCCACCTGTTGGTATCAATGTTGCAGGACTTAAGGTTTTGTTTAAGGGTGTCCTTAAATCTCAGATGTGGCCTTCCTTGTGATCTTTGTCTGTTTTTCTATTGGCTGTAAAACACAGCTTTAGGAATTCTGATGTTCTCCATCCTCCTGACATGTCCGGCCCACTAAAACTGGGCTCCATGCCTTCCATGCTTGAGATTTGGTATCTTTCAAGGACCACTACGTTGGGGATTCTTACATGCTATTGAATGTTACAGAAGGATCTCAGGAAGCACTGGTGGAACTGCTCATCTACTTATAAATCGTTATGCAAAGAAATGTTTAGCTGAGAACCAACAAGATCACGTACAGAGGTGGTGTAGCAGCAGTGGGACACATGACAGATGTGGACACACAGAGCGTCCAGAGAACAACACAAAGGATAAAAGGTTTAGATAGTATGATTTATGAGAACCACTTCAAAAAAACTAGGCATGTATAATCTTGAGAAAAGAAGGCAGGGAGAGGAATCTGATAGTTCTTCAGATGTGTTAAGGGCCTTTGAAGAGAATGGCGATTAAACTGTGTCTATTAAGGGTAGGACAAGAAGTAATTGGCTTAATTTGCAGCAAAGGAGATTTAGATTAGTCATTAATAGGGTTGTCAAGCAATTTAAAAAAATCATGATTAATTGTGCAATTGAAAAAATGATAGAATACAATTTATTTAAATATTTTTGTTTTCTACATTTTCAAAAATTCAATTACAACATAATACAAAGTGTACAGTGCTTAATTTATATTTTTATTACAAATATTTGCACTGTAAAAAAAACAAGAAATAGTATTTTAATTCACCTCATACAAGTACTGTAGTGCAATATCATCATGAAAGTTGAATTTAGAAATGCAGAATTATGTAAAAAAATATTGGCACTCAGAAACAAAACAGTATAAAACCTGAGAGCCTACGAGTCCACTCAGTCCTACTTCTTGTTCAGTCAATCGCTAAGACTAACAAGTTTGTTTACATTATTGGGAGATAAGGCTTCACACTTCTTGTTTAAATGCCACCTGAAAGTGAGAACAGGAATTTGCATGGCACTGTTGTAGGTGGTGTTGCAAGATATATATGCTAAATGCGCTAAACAGTCATATGTTTCTTCATGCTTCGACCACATTCCAGAGGATATGCGTCCATGCTGATGATGGGTTCTGCTCGATAATGATCCATAGAGTGCGGACCAACACGTTCATTTTCAGCATCTGACTCAGATGCCACCAGCAGAAGGTTGATTTTTTATTTTTTTGGTGGTTTGGGTTCTGCATCAGGTTCTTTAGTTTCCACATCTGAGTTTTGCTCTTTTAAGACTTCTGACAGCATGTTCCACACCTTGTCCCTCTCAGATTTTGGAAGATTCTTAAACCTTTGGGTTGAGTGCTATAACTATCTTTAGAGATCTCAAATTGGTGGTACATTCTTTGCAAGGTTTGTCAGATCTGTAGTGAAAGTGTTCTTAAATCAAGCAACATATACTGGGTCATCATCTAAGACTGACATAATATGGAATATATGGCAGAATGCGGGTAAAACCAAAGAACAGGAGATATATAATTCTCCCTCAAGGAGTACAGTTACAAGTAGTGTTTCTAGCCTCTGTAGTTTTTCAAAATCCTTATCTCTCAGCACTGATGGATGGTGCTTTTGAAGAGCTAGTGTGACTGTGATAGTGGCTTTATTGCAAAGCAGGCTGAATCATAGCCAATGTGGAGTTCCATCTGGTTGAAATATCTTGTACAAGAGGTTCTTGTTTCTGTCCATTACAGCTTCTTGTATTCCTAGCTCTGTACTGTTAGCTGGACTGAGTTTGAAGTGGCCCACAAATTTTCTACATTTTGCCAGCGCGTTTTCAAAACCACCATCACTGAGCGCTACTGTAATGGATTTTGCTGCAGACTGTGAACGGTTAATGTCGTGTTCGAAAGGCAGGCTGCTACCATGTTACATGCAGTCAGTAATAATTGTTGCTACTTTTTCTTGAATATTCCCTTCTTTTGCAACATCCAAGAAATGCTCTGCACATGCTTCAGTATAATGTCTCTCTTCAGTATGCGTTACTGTTATAGCAAACAACTGCAGTGTCCATGCAGCATCAATCAAATGTGCTGTAACTCCAGGATAACTGTGATTGCTCAAGGATATCCAGTGATCACGAGTCAAAGCAACAGCTCGTGTATTTTTCAGAAGTTCCAACTTTGTAGTTTTCTTGTTGTCATATATGTCATGTATTCGTGATGCAATGGTTCCTCAGGAGGCAATGTATATGACTGATTGGAAGATGCAATTTGATTAACATCTCTTAGCCCCCTGTCATTTACAATGCTGAGTGGTCTGCAGTCCATAGCTATCCACTTTGCAATAGCATTGGTTAAGCTGTTGTACTTTCTTTGATCCATGGGTTTGTAGCGATCCTGAAACTCTGTAATCGTACTCTGTCATAGTTGGCTGGATTCATTTGCTGGCGGTGGGTTATCTGTAGCACAAGATCTGTGGGCAAAAGCATGCTTAGCACATAGGTGGTACTGCAGAATTGAAGTACTTCGTTGGCATTGGAACTCGGCCTTGCACTTGTACTGGGAATTGTCTTTTTAGCCAGAGAACCATCTGGAAGTATTTTAAAAATAAACTTCCCATTCAAAAGACCTGAACTGTTGCTGCTTTGCTCCATTAACTTTTTCTGATATTTTAATCACTCCAGATCATGAAAACACAGTAGAACTGTGCCAATGTTTGGAATAATTCAGTACATTCTTCCAAATAATCAATACATTTGTGCTCTGTTCAAAAGAGTCCTTGCTGTGGATATGGAAAGATTTTACCTCAGGATTTTAATTTTCAATAGGGGAGTGAATTGTTCAGGAGGCTTTTTTTTCCTGCTGCTGTTAGGTTAGCCTTATATATACTATTTTGTACATCAATTTTAGAGAAGTCTTGGCTTATTGAAGGGTAAGATTTTTATTATCTCAGAAAGTCAGTATTACGGAGATGGGAGGGGATGTGAGTTGTGTAGGAAAAGGGTGAATTCTTGATGCCGCTCCTGTTGGGTTGGGTTTCTGAGCTCACCACGCTCGTCTCCTGTCTGAAGAGAGTTTCATCTTAGAAATCTTCATTCCGTGTGTGTGCGGGGGGAAGCAAGCAATGACTTGTGCAGGAGGAGCGTGAGGGAGGTATCTTGCTGCTGCTTCTGGTACTGGGTTCATCAGGCTCACCTACTTTTACTGACCTTGGGTGGGCTCCCGTCAGCTGAGCGAGCTCTTGGTTGCAAGGGAGGGTGCATTTTACCTCAGAGACTCAGCATACTGCAGGGGCGGAGAGGCTGGTGCAGGGAGGCAGAGTTCTCCAGGCCCCTGTTCTCTAGGGGATACTCCCAAAGCACGTGGTGGGCCAGGGGCAATGGCACACAATGCAGGGGATAGTCCCGGAAGCAAGTGATTGACCACGGACAAAGGGTCATGGCGTGGTGGGTGGTGGTCTAGGGACCAACTGGCCAGTTTGGAACAATGGGGCATGGTGCGGGGGTAGGGTGTTGGTCTCAGGAGCAAATGGGTGGCTGGGTACAATGGGGCACAGCACAGACGGCAGTCCCAGTAGCGAGTGGCCGGCCGGGGGCAATGAGGCATGGCGCTGAGGCGGGGGTCAATCCCAGGAGCAAGCAGCCAGCCGGGAATAATGGGGCATGGCATGGGGGAGGGGTTGGTCTCAGAAGTGAATGGGTGGCTGGAAATAATGGAGCAGGGCATGGTGGGGGGCCGGTTATGGGATCGAGTGGCTGGCTGAGATCAATGGGGCATGGCATGGGAGCGAGTGGGTGGTTCAGAACAATGGCGCATGGTGCGGGGGAAAGGGCGGTGGTCGTGGTTGCGAGTGGCCAGCTGGGAACAATGGGGTCTGGCTGTTTTTGGGGGAAAGGGGGGCAAGGGGTGATGGCGGGAGTAAGTGGCCAGCTAGGAACAATGGGGCACAGTGCGGGAGTGTTTGGGTGACTGGGAAAAATGGGGCATGGCACAGCGTGATGAGGGGCAGTCGCAGGAGCGAGTGGCTGGCTTGGAATAATGGGGTGGGGCACGGCAGGGGCAGTCGCAGGAGCGAGTGGCCGCACGAGAACAATGGAGCACGCACAGGAAGTCGGGGGGGTCGGTCATGTCAGCGAGTGGCCGGCTGGGAACAGTAGAGAGTGCGGGGAATGGGGACCGTCCAAGGAGCGAGTGGCTGGTCAGGAACAAGGAGGTACAGCACAGGCAGGGAGGCAGGCGCCAGAGTGAGTGGCTGGCCAGGGACGATGGGACCTGGTGCATGAGGGTCAGAATCCCTACCTCTCCACTAGAGCCTGGATGAGTCACTTCCTCTGTCCTCTTTTCTTCATGTCCTCCAATGGCGGCTTGGGTTACTGTGTCTGACCGGACACAGTCAGGTCTCTCCACAGCTCAATGACTCCCTCCCCGCCCAGAGGTCTGCAATTAACTCATTAAAAAAATTAACACATTAACTTTTTCAGTGCCTGCGATTAATTGACAGCCCTAGTTATTAGGAAAAGCTTTCTAACTATATGGATAGTTAAGTACTGGAATAGGTTATCAAGGGAGTTGTGGAATCCCCTTCGTTGGAGGCTTTTAAGAGCAGGTTAGAGAAACATCTGTCGGGGATGGTGTAGGTATACTTGGTCCTCAGCACAAGGGGATCGGCTAGATAAACTTTTGAGGGCTCTTCCAGCCTTTAATTTCTATGATTATATATATATATATATATATATATATATATATATATATATATATATATATAATAAAATGCATGCAGTGGGACTATTTTACAT
This sequence comes from Emydura macquarii macquarii, assembly GCF_026122565.2. Taxonomy (NCBI): domain Eukaryota; kingdom Metazoa; phylum Chordata; order Testudines; family Chelidae; genus Emydura; species Emydura macquarii. The sequence goes on along the minus strand of NW_027131527.1, from coordinate 15,029,936 downwards.
TGAAATTTTTTTTCCATAGAATAATTTCACTCTAAGCAAAGTTTCATGGTAACAATTGCAGTTTGCACACTACAGTGCATTGAAACAGTTTAGGGTTTGCATTCTGTTTCAGTATATCCAAATTTACTTTTTCAGAAACAGTATACATATAACTGCATAAGTAATTATGAAACAAATTAGATTATGTAAGATTTAAGGGAACACCCTCCTACCTCGCTGGGAACAGTAGTTGTTTTTAAAGTGGTTCTTTGCATGAACTGTTCTACTAGGGCAGTTAGCCTTCTACAGAGATGATCTATACAATACTTGTTTTTCTTCGGTTAGTTAAACAAACATACTTTAATTGTTATCTGAAACCTTGCTGTGCTGCAAAGCTGAAGACTCCTCGGGAGGTCTAGATCTCTTTTCAGTGGGTCTTTTATCATCGCAAAGAAGCATGCTGCCTTTGTTGGTATGTGACACTAATAAAGAGTGTGGTTTCTAGTATTCTGATTAATCTTGAATGATCTATTCTCGAAGCCATGGCATTTCATTGTAAGCTAAATGAGATGCCCCATTGTGATCCTTGTCAGCAAAATGTCAGCAGTAGAGCCTTTTTTAAAAATATATTTTTTTTAAATTATGGCGCACACGCTATAGGACATTAGGTTTATAGAGCTCAGTCTGCTTCCTCCATAATCATAAAGATGTATTTAGTATCCTAGAAAAATGAAAAGCAATTTAAAGATGTCAGTGTCTTGGTGCTACTACCATATAGGAGAATTCAGATCTGATAGTGACTTACGCTTCTCGGCCCACTGGAGAGCTGGGGACATTTCAATTATTGTGGGAGGCCAACAGTGGAGAAAAGGAGGGTAACTAACCTGCAGCGTTGCCTAGAATCTGACATAGTATCTTTGGAGATAGCCTTTGCTGGCTATGGGAATTATTCCAAATTTACATGAGGCATGTGTTGTATAGGAAATAGGGTTATGATATAATTGGGATAAAATAAATGAAATAATTTCAGGACTTCCTCCCCTCACCCAACTGACTTCCTATGTTGAATTACTGCATATCTAGGTAGTGCAAGTAAATCTTTATGGCATGTGTTTTGCTCAATAGGGTAAGGGATTGCTCATACTTAGGTGCCTGGACACCTCCCTGCATCAAAAATATAAAGGACAGGATGAAAGCTATGCAAAGAGATAATTAGAGATCAGGTATTGTAATGCATTGCTAAGTGTGCCAACAGTCAGTTATTTTTGAGGAACTGAGGAAAAATTAACCCAGACCCACTAGATAGAGGTAGCCAAGAGAAATGGCTGTTTGACTGTATCTCTGACTCCTGTGTGTTTTTTTTTTCCTACAGTAATCCTATTGGCTCTTCAGGAAAACATAGTTCTTAAATATATCATAAGACAGAGCAGCCTCACATTTGTTAAAAAATAATTGCCTTAAACTACTAATTATTAATCAATGTGTTCATCTCTGTATCTAAGCTATAGCCACAGTATCTTTTAAATAGCCAATTGTCTAGAAAAGTGCTAACTTGTCAGATGAATCACAGATGGCAATAGAGAGAAATACTTAAAGGCCACATCATAAAAACAGAATGAGAGAGATGTCAAAGCTGGGCTAGTATCTGTGCTGCCTACTAACTTCCACAGTGAAGGTTTGACAGATACTGTATTTTTCTGTATATGGCATAAAGTGGTGATTATTGCTTCATTAATATTGAATTTTCATTGGAAATCTTTATACAGAGGAAGTGCTGGAATTCAGGGCTTGAAAAATTCAATCACTCTACTGGGGTTCTACTATCTTTTTTTCAGAATTTAAACTTGCCATTAAAAACAAGAATTTCTAGTCCTTATGATTGTAGACAACTCTGTTGTAGGCTGCTGGCTGTCTCCTCCAGCCCAAGAAGAACTAGTGCCTTGCCCAAAATCTGTGTAGGCCCTTCCTTCAGGGCACAGTTTGAAGAATAAAAATAAGATTCCTAAGGAAGGCCAAAACAAAGCTATTCCCCTGACCAAAGCAGACTGAAGGGCCCTAGAGGTCTTTCCCCTTGCCTTGCTCCTCCTTGCTCCAGGGCCAGGCAATCCCTGCCTTCCTGCAATTTTCCTTTTCAACTGAGCCCTTTCAGCCTGTTGCACTATCTAGAGTGGCACACAACCATGAATGTCAACCTCAGGGCAGACTGTCAAGAAGCAGGGCAGAGACCCCAAACTGATTGTATGTTCAATAATTAGCTTTCACCAAACCAGTAACAAGTGTGAACTCCTAAAGCACTATACCAGTTTTACCATGGAGTCACAGACAGTACCCTTGGGCATTCCATCTTGTCACTCAGGCAAGCTGGACTTAGTGGTAAATGGTCACTGTACACCAAAAATCACAATAATATTCAGTCCCAAAGGACCAGTCACTTACCCCAGGTCAATATGTACCTTACATCTCACACCAAAGACAATACTTGTAGCCAATCCTATAGTAAACTGTCTAAGGATTTATTAACTAAAAAATGAAACCAGAGCGTTTATTTACAGGTTAAAGCAGGGCAAGCATATATACACAAATGAGTTAGTCTGTGGCTGCAAAAGGTGACAGAGTTGAAATAATCTGTCAGTTCTGAATGTCTTTTAGGTCTTACCTAGGTTGACCCTGGTGATCTATGCTTCTGTTTTTGTAGCTCTGGCTCTGAGAGTCCAAACAGCAAAAGAGATGCAAAATTTTCTTGTCAGCTATTTTTATTTCCTTCCAGAATTCAAACTGATGAGATTAGCCCTTTTGCACTTAACCTTGTCATGAGTGTAAGGGTCAATTAACAAAGCCTTTGTATTGTGATGTCCCACAATGGCCCATTTCGTTTTGATAGGCCTTCATGAAGGGCAGGAGATGGTACCACCTGACTGGGTTCACAGTTGTGTTGGTTTTTTTTTTTTTAAACTAAGCAAAAACTTAAATTTATAGCATGTGATAAAGAAATTATAAGTGAGGTTAATGCATAGAGCAACTTAGAAGCATTTCATAAAGTCTCAACACTAACAACGTTGTTACAAGTCTAATACCCATCTTAATCATACTGACGCGTAGGTGAAATAGACTGATTTCCAGCAATGAATTTCTGTGCTTGGCTGAGGCCTAAAGTCTTAGCAAAAGCCGGCATCTGGTCTGTCAGCTTCACATAGCACTTACAGCAATCACCTGATCCCTTTCCAGCTGGCCCTGATAATGGAACAGAACCCCACTGGCTCTTAAAGGAGCAGACCATCCTGCTACAGTTAAAGTTAATGGATGCAGCAGTTCTTCCTGGGTCTGTCTACCTGGGTCAGAACCATTGCTGCTGTAGTAAGAAGTGAGAGCTTAAGGCCTGTAAAACAGGCTAAGGCCTAAATGGAAAAAGCCAAGTGAACAGAAGTATAAGGGGTCCCCCTCAAGTTAACTGAAACTGGTATAGGAAAGTGCTGATTCTGCAAGATTGTAAGACTGCCAAAATATTACTAAAATATGTAGTAGGTATAAGAGGTACCAAGATACTAACTCTCTGAAATGACACTTTTATGGGTAGAAATGATACCTGGAGTGGCGGTGCCCAAATAAGCCAATCAACGGAAAAAGGTGGTATTAGACTACGTCAGGAGGGTGGCAACTACCTACATGAAAGGGGGCAGAACGAAAGTGTATGTAACAGTGTATAAAAGAGGGTGTCAGAGGGAATACCGGCGTCCGGTCTAGGGGATAATGGAAAGTCCCGCCGTTGGGCTGAGACCATTGTAATGCCACCTATGCGAAACTGACCCAGAGATACTCTGTAAGTCATTTCTCATTGTGCCGCACGCAATAAACCTGGGCTGGGCGCCTTCGTTGCTTAGCTAATTTGTGGTCGTGTTGACTCATTCGATCGTGAGAGCCGTCTCAGTTTCCTGGCCAGAGTTGGGACAGCATCTACACAGGGACACATGCATGCAGCCTACACTGATAAACATCGGTGACCAACATGCCGATTACCACAGCTGCTTAGCAGCATAAAGAAACTGGCAAGATCTAAAAGTTTCATGTTGCTATACTGAACCTTGTGTGTGGCAATGAAATTTACAACAATTGGTGTTTCACTCTGGTGTTGCCTGAGGGTATATGCTATGATCAGCACCAGGGACAAGTGCTGTGGGAAGAGGACCCAGAATGGGGAGGCTGGGGAGGGGTAAAAGACTGGAAGCAAAACAAAAACACTAGTCAGTAGTGGTAGATGGGAGAGAGCTTTCTAAAAGCCAGAGGTGTGATGGTAGGGTCATTAGATTGTCAGATCTTGACGAGCAAGTTTCTTGATCTAAAAGAAGAATCTCCTGAACAGTGTCCAGAGACTGTCATTTATTAATAACCCTACTACCTCTTTCCCTTTTCCAGTAGCTTGATGTGACTGCTGTGCTTCTCACCTCCAGAGATACAGTATGCTCTGGAGAAATTTTTTGTTACCTCTGTTGTAACTAAATATCAGCTAATTGTGCTAATATTGCTCCACTTGGGTGTGATGAGATGCATAATGGATCAATGCAAAGCAGAGAAGACGTGAAGTTCACCCCCTTTTAAAAAATATGTAATTTTTTTCACCAGGATCTCAAACTGGAAACAAAAGCAATCAAATATCTATGCATTGAAACAGTAACCTAAACAAATGAATTGAAATATATCTTAATCCACTGGCTCAATTAAATGAGACATGGATAGATGGGAACTATTGAACCTTAACATTTGAGGCAAGGTTAATAATATTATAAAAAATTAATCTACCACCAAGATTCAAATATATCTTTAATTTTCTATCTGTTTATAGACCTAAGTAATATTTCTCAAATATTACTTCATTGTAAAAAGACTATATAGACGTGATGAATTGGGGCTATATCTGTACTATTTATGAATGCTGATTTGATATTGTGAAGTTGCATTATGAAAAATTGTTTTCATCAGTGCCTATACCTATGATCCACCATTGCTGACAGGGCCTGTAGTAGATACAAACCAGACAGATACAATGAGTGGTGCTTAGGACTCAATAAGCCTCTTTAGGTGAAAACCTCTGGGATAATGGGTGAACTGCATCCATAGAAAACCAGTTTAATCTTAACTCCTCTGAAGGGAGGGAGGAAGGGAGGAGCAGTGGAAACTTACCAGGAGCAAAACAAAGGCAGCCAGGTGACCAGGAAGGGTTTAAATAATTAAACCCACAGGAACACAGTTGGGAGAGGGAGAGGAAGAGGAAGCAATGGACAGGGGAACAGAAGGTCACAAAATCTGGGTAAGGGATGAAGAGCAGAGACCAATCAGCATGCAACATCCTGCATGGGGAGGGATATCCTGCCTCCTCCCTTCCTGGGCCAATATGGTTCCCCAAGGACTCACAAAGGAAGTGTGAGCTAGAAAGTGAGACATTGTGGTTTCAGATGTTTGTTGTGTATAATCTTTACTCTTTGTACTTCATATGATTAAGTATTAGAGAGCATAAAGGTGTTACTCAGTGTGCAAAGTGTGTGTGTTAACTGCTTCACAACTACTCTGTGTGTCCTTGAGAGAGTTAAACTGTCACCAGGGGCTTAGCAGCTCCACACCTGTAGGGTGGAGATCTTGGAGACAGCATGATTAAGAACTGGGGAGTCTGAAGGGTCAGTGATGTGCACAAAGGGGCAATGTGACTGGACAGCAGATTCCAACTCTCAGAAACATGGTTTCAGGAAGAAGGTCTGTGCTGTGGGAGTGTGCCTAGCAACCCTGGGATTTGGACAATGGCTGAGCTGTGGTCAGGCTCCTGGGACTTGAAACACCAGGGATCCAGAGCAGCACAGGCTTGGATTCTGCTCAAAGCGGTCTTAGTTAGTGGCCAGGAGGGAGTGCTCACTAGGATCTCTGACAATAGGTTTCTTAAACTTGCCCCAGATAGTCTCCATTGTTAATTTTTCTCCTAAAGACAATGGAGAATTGAAGTGCCTTAATTTGGATTTTTTTCATGACTTTTTTATGTAACTAAATAGACCTGATATTGAATGAAATATAAATGTCTGCTTGGTTTTGGATGCTTCTGTGGTCCTTTCCTGCTGTACTAAGCAGCCAGTGTTACAATAGGAAATACCCCCATAGTCCTGAACACAAAGCTTGCCAGGAACATATGGCTATCGCTTTTTGACTACCTTTCCGTCTAATTTTTCATGTTACATGGTTATTTTGGGATAATATAGCTCTCAAAATAGAAATTAGAAATGTGTGTGTGGTACATAGATACGAGGCTTTACATTAAATTTGGTATATAGTTTACTTCTGGTGGCTTAGAAAGTACATCCATACTGATGATAAAGGATTACACAAGCGATGTTGTACTATTAAATCTGCATACACTTTTAGGGTAAAACTTGCTCAACAGGTAATATTTTTTTAGGATTTACTAGGTGGATTTACAGAACAGAAAAAAGTGGTATTTATTGAAGCTGAGAAGGGAAGAATAGTAATTGTTACATATGGTTCAGCTATGCACCTAGGTAAATCAGTTCTGGAATAAAGTAATGTTTATATACAGTTTTAGGGTGTGACATGCCCAGAGAAATCTGTTTCCCGCCCAATCTAATAATTTTTAGAAGTCTTGAAAATCTGATTTGGATCATAAATTCCTTTTGTGGCAATTGTTGTACTTAAAGGATACTGCAGAATTGCAAGCCCACAAGAAGGAGGGAGCTGTAGACTGGTACTCTGGATTAGATGGATTGGTGAACTGGGGCGAAAATTGTCTCTTTTCAGAAATAAACTTAGACGGCTTTGAGGAGCGTTGGTGACAATTTTTTTATAAGCAATGTATATGATATACCTGAAGTATTTAGTTATATTTTAATCTCATATTTGCCACAATGACAGCAATAATAACAAATATCTCCTTAAAGGTGCAGATTTTTTTTCGAGCAGATCCTTTGCAGTCTGTTTGCTGCTGCTTATGACCCAGTCACTCCATCTTGTTCTCACTTTCCATCCTGGCATTATTCTGTGCAGTCATGGTTCTTGTGTCTCTGTGTGTATAGGGTGTCTCAGTTTAATTGTTTGTCCCCTTTTCCTCTGTTTTGGTATCTTTTATGATTTTTGTTTGCTCCACTCCTCTTTTCCACCTATACTTTCTCTGTGCTCTCCTTAGGTAAGCTTATCTGTTCTCATAGCTTCAGCTATCATCTCTGTTCAGATGACTTGCAAATCTACTTCTTCCTTCCTGCCTTTCCAACCTCCTCTTTCTTTGGGCAATCTCACATTGCCTTCCTGATATTTTCCTGAAGGATTTTCCACTGAAGAACATTCTGTCCTCACAAACCTTTTTTTTCCCTCTCACTGCTTTTCAATGGCTTCACCATCTTCCTAATCATATGGATTCAAAATCTCAGGCCTTGTCTATGCTAAAAAAGTTTTGCTGGCATGGCTGTACTCGTATAGCAATCCTGGCAAACCCTCCTAGTGTAGAGGTATTACTGTGACTGTGCTGAGCACTAGAATTATATTGTGTGTGCATGCATGAACACGATCTGCTCACTCTAATGTTTTTGCATGAAAAAAATCATAATGAATGGCGTTCTATTATTAGATGTGTAATTACATTTAGGAAATTATGGTTTGCTGATCTTTTCTGTAGAAGAAGCAAAGCACAGTAAATCAAGTAATTTGAATAAAACTTTGCATGCACATATTTTGGTATGAGCTAGGTAATTCACTGTTTGAACTTTAGCTCTTAAATGTCACTTTAAATTTTACTTTTGGCTATGTTTTTGAAACAATATGGGTGCCCTCTGGTGGCTAAACTAACACCTGTAGCTTCTTCTGATGTTACCTAGTGTATAGGCTAGTCAATGATTAGATTTTTCTGATATTTATGTGGTATTGAGCTGAAATACAGCTGGAATATTTTAATTCTACCCCCCTCCTCATTGAAAAACATTTTCAACCTTTAATTTGAAACTGTATCATCCCAAAATACTTTGCATTTCGCAATAATTTTTAAATCTCTCTTCTGGAAGCAAAAAGGGACTATGTTTTATGCATAGTGGGCATTGGGTAACTTTTCTCTTAATTTCCTGGTATAATAGTCAAGAAATAGCCTGAACTGTGCTAATTTTAAATTATTTTCCCTTTTTTTTTTTTTTTTTTTTTTTTTTTTAAACACGGGTATCACAACTTTGTATGACTTAACTGGATTTGGTGGGGTTTTTTATGTGATTTGATACAATTTCCGCTAGGTTGGGTTCTACTTAAGATGTCCATGGTCGTCTGGGTTCTTCGAACGATTCATAGGTCTCATCTGTTCCCACCTTGCTCACCCATTCTAACCCCTTTCCTTTTTCTGGCTATAGGCCTAATGTGGGAGAGGCCTAATTTAAGAGCCCTGCCAGATATGTGAATAGTCCTGTTGATTTCTTGCTACACTGTAAAATTGAGTCCATAGTCTGCACAATAACAAGCAGTAGACGCTACAGTGACTTTAAGTAATATTATAGTTATGCAACTTATCTATTTCTTTACATCGTGAGGTTAGTGTTGTCATTGTTGAGTAATCCAGGAAAGATCTACAATATATGATGAATAGCTGTTCAGAGTTAATGTCCCTCTTCTGACAGATACTTGAAGTCTGTCTTTTTTTAAAATAAAAGTTAATGGTTGTGTAGCTTGTCAAGACAATAAAAATCTCAGGCTACACTACAAACTTTTGCTGGGATGGCTCTGTCAGTCAAGGATGTGAAAGTTCCCGTGTGTAGGCACAGTTATACTGGCAATAGCTTTTTTTTTTTTTTTTTTTTTTCCATATGAGAGCCTGGAATAAGCAATATCAGCAAATCACAGTTCTGCAAGTACAAGCTGTATCGACACCATGAATAATTTGCCGATATAGTACACTAGTGTAGCTATACTGGTAAAGCCTTCCAACTATAGACCTGGCCTTAGTGAAAAGTATCACTTTCAATTGAGTAACTTGCATGCACAATCTTATATTGTTTATTTGCATCGTGGTAAATGCTCACACTTAACTTGTTGACCACCTGTGGAGAAAGGCAAAATAATTTCATTTAGGAGCTTATGATAGAAGATGAGCAAAAGATGAAAGGGTGGGGAGAAGACAAAATATAATCAACCTCTTTTTGTTTTTGTGCATATCAACTATCTACAGCTTGCCTAGTAGCTAGATATTGGTTGGATAACTGTTTGCTGGTGTCATGGTAGAAATGGATTTGAGCAGAGAGTAGTGGCTTGATAGTACTTGAGTCCAATTTTATAGCATCTGAAATCTCAGGTGGTGATCAGTAACTTAACATCTAACAGCTTTGGGTTTACTGTTAACTGAGTAGGCTATCATGCTTTAGACTGCATGGACTGTCAAGATATTGATTTAGAGAAACAAGATGGGTGCGATGATGATTTTTTATTGAACCAACTTCTGTTGGTGAGAGACAAGCTTTCGAAGCTTGTCTCTCTTATCAACAGAAGTTGACACAATAAAAGATATTACCTCATCAACCATGTCTCTCTAATATCCTGGGACCAACAGTATTGCATACAGGATATTGATTTATTATTTTGGATGAGCAAGTGCAGCTGAGTAGCCTGAAGCTAAACAACTTGAGTAAAATGAAAATATAGGAAGTCTAAACTTTAAAATGTACATTTTGAAACACAGGAGAGTAGGAAAACAATGGATGAAATACTGAGTGAGGAAAAAACAATTGGGTATTTCAAGGAATTTTATTTTCTCCTTATTCCTTTCTCCACAAAATCTATTAAACACATTCAAGAACTTTATTTTGCTTATTGATTTGAAGTTGTGCATATTATCATACAGAGCTTAATGGCTGCATACTGATCTTCAGTTGGTTCTGTGCAAGGATCATCTATCTGACTTACATAGTGCTTATGGCTACAGATTTATTTATTCAGCAAGAAAAATTGGCACATTATATAGTTTAATAACAGTAATCTTCCTGTGGTGGTTTTGATATGGTCATTTATTTTTGTTGACACAAAATGAAAATCAGTCTTTTTGTTTGTGTATGTAAGTATTTTGTGTATAGTATTATAATTAAATACTTGTAATATGGTAGTGCCCAAAGACCCCAATCTAGATTGGGGCTCCATGGTGCTGGATAAACTTTGGAAAACAATTCCTGCCCTGAATTGTCAAAAGATGCAAACCAATGAAGAGTAGTGGCTGGGGATACAATATGATGGGTTTAACTTCAGAGGTAGGGAATGCGAATGAATCTAATGAAGAATTGGCGCAACTTCATTAGATATTGTCCCAGATCCTAGTGAGTGCTCCCTGCTGGCTAACCACTAGGACTACTGTGAGGGGAATCCATGCCTCTTTGCTTTGGATTCTCTGGGGTGTGTTTTAAGCTTCTGTAAGCTCAGCAGACTGCAGCATTGGTTCCTCTGCTGACCTCTCTGGCACATTTACTTAGCACTTTTACTTAATCTGTTACCAGTTCTTAGAAATGAAGTTGGTCAGCACACCTCCCTAAGTCTCCAGGTCCGTGACTAGTGCTGACCCCTGAGATACCCCAGTTATTTAAACATACCTTTCCCAGAACATCTAGTTCAGCGGTTCCCAACTTTTTTGAGTGTGGGAACCCACTTTTCAACCTCCAAACGTTTTGCAGACCACCACATGCTACTGGTGGTTGTTTTTTTAACACTAACTTAATCTAACTTAATAACAAAAAAATAATATGCACTCAGTAGTAATTTTGTTGATGAGGATGTTATTTTTCTCTTCCGCGGACCTCCTGTAGTAGCCTTGCAGACCACAGGTTGAGAACTAGTTTCTCTCAGATGCTTGCAGTAGTTATGAAGCATTGAATGCACACACTCATATTTTGCATAGGGTCTAACACCTTTGTGCACTTTTATGATGAATCAGGTAAAGCATAGAAGAGTACAGATCACACAAAACAAACAAATGCTAAACTTATATCCCTCATTTTCTAGCTCATCTTTCTCTTTTGAGTCCTTGGGGAACCATCTGGGTCCAGGAAAGCAGGGTGTCCTCTGCTTCAACATGCTGTGTTTCTTTATCTTGAGAAAAAAAATCTGCTGCGCAGACTAGCTTCTACCCTTTTAAAACCTCCAGCCCCCTGTGTCAGGGGACACCTTGCCAACTTCCCCAAATGAGGACAGACACCTGTTAGTTGACTTTGTTATCAGTGTGACCTCTACGTGCTAAACCAGTTCTTCTGTGCAGAGCCGAGTCCTTTGTCTAGAGTGAGTAGATTTTCAGTGGTTGGGTACTTGAGTCACCTACCCTCTACTGTTATTCCTTTGCCACCAGCCTTTGGAATCTCAACCCACCATAAAGGTAAACCGACTATTAAAAAGGCAAAAGGCTGCACATTCAACATGGAATTTGCAACTTGACACAGACACATAGGGTTCATAATCTCACACAGTTCATAAACTGTACAGTGAGGATAAGAGGCAGGGAGGAAAGGCATAGGAAAAGGAAAGCAGGGGGAAGAGTTAGTGAGCTGGTATGTTTTCAGTGGTGTCCCACAGGGATCAGGTCTTGACGCTATATTGTTTTACACTTTTATCAATGACCTGGAAGAAAACATAAAATCATCATTGATAAAGTTTGAGGATGACACAAATTGGGGGAATGGTAAATAATGAAGAGGACAGATCACTGATTTAGAGCTTTCTGAATCACTTGATAAACTGGGTGCAAACAATGAGTTTTTATGTAAATGTATACAGCTAGGAGCAAAGAATGTAGGCCATGCTTGCAGGATGGGGTGTGACCCAATATGCCTATGGTAGCCCACACTGAAAATACCAACGTCAGGGCAGGCTTCAAAAAGGAGAGCAGATTCTCCCAAAACTGTTGGCTAACATGGTAGTTAGATTCATCAACCAGTCACAAACTGTGTTTCTGATTCCCCAACACTGGTTATCAAGAAGCCAAACCAAAGAAATCACACAGCCCCCTTTATTGCATTTCGGTCTCTGGCTCCCAATCAGCAAATAGGCCCAGTAAAGTGATGTTATTTAAATCTCTGTTCGCTATACAAAATGTTCTTGGCTGATCCACGAAGGGCCAGCCGCATTACCAGATCAATACTAGTTTGGATCTTACCCAAATTCCACACAGTCAATCCTTTAGTATCTAAAACTAAAGGTTTACTACAAAAGAAAAGAACGAGAAGAGAGTTGTTGAATGATCAAAGCAATCTGATACATACAGGTGACATCAAAATCCATATATCAGGGTCTTAGCAGCATTGGTGAGTTTGCTGGCTTGGATGTGCTCCAGAGGAACTTTACAATACCTGTATGGGTCTGTCAGTTCTTTGTTCTAAGCTTCAATTTGTAGAGTAATTATTCCAGAGGTGAGAAGCAGGATTGAAGACAAAATGGAGATTTGCAGCTGCCTTTTTATCCTTTGCCATGTGGCTTGTCTCAAACACAAGCTCTCAGCACATGGGCATGGAAAAGCTCTTGGAGTCCACTATTCACAAGCGTGACTCTATATGTGATGCTGACTCATAGGCGTAGCTCCCATCTTCTCTCACTGGTGCATTGTAGAGTTGATTGCCCTTGATGGACCATCAAGCAGGCTGGATAGCGCTGATGTTAATCCCTTCACATCAAACTCTTTGAGCTAAGAGTGGTCAGGAACGTCTGCACCCACTTCCTCCCATTGATCAAAAGTTCACACTCAAGAACCCTAACAGACAATATAGCCCACATGTACTAACTACATCCATCAACAGGGGGGTGCCAGGTCATCCTCCCTATGCCATAGGCGATGAGGCTATGGAACTGGTATGTTTCCCATAGCATCCTACTGTCCATGGCTTACCTCCTGGGTGCACAAAACTCAATAGTGAACAGTCCTAGTTGCAAATTCCCATATGACCATGAGTGGGAGATAGACCCAACAGTACTTCACAATCTATTCACACAATAGGGGACACTGTCCGCAGATCCATTCGCCCCTCATCTGAACAGGAAATGTCCATGCTATTGTGCCAGAGCAGAGATGGGACAATACTTCCTGGGTGATGCTTTCCCCCTCCCTTGGGACAGGGACCTTCTATACATTTTTTTTTCCCTTTTCCTCTACTGTCAAAAGTCCTGCTGAAAATTTTAAAGAGCGACAGAGTGCACGTCATTCTGATTGTTCCTACTTGGCTGAGACAGACCTGATACCCTTATCTATCACACCAACGACGTGCCCACTAATCCCTCCCCAACTGCTTCGCACCTCCTCTTTCAGAACAGAGGACATACCATGCATCCCAACTTGGGGATTCTCCGGCTCAAGGCATGGCTCCTGCTTGGTTCCAACACCTAGAATGCTCCTGTTCCAAGAATGTACAAGAGGTACTTTTACACAGTAGAAAGTCCTCAACACGACGTACTTACCTGCAAAAATGGTCCAAGTTTCAGAGTTGGTGTACGTCCCAACAAATCTCCCTGACACCTGATATTCTTTTGGGACAAGATTACATTCAGGCCACATCCAAAATTCATTCCTAAGGTAACCTCGCCATTTCATATGAATCAATTGATTCACCATCCAGCCTTCTACCCCAAGTCTCACCGAGACAACAGGGAGGCTATCTTACATACCCTAGATGTCAGGAGATCCCTGGCTTCTACCTGGACAGGACAAAGGCTTTCAAGAAGTCCTCTGGACTTTTCTTCTCCATTGTGGAAAGATCCTTGGACTCAGCCATATCAGCCCAAGACCCAGTTGGAGAGTCTTTTAAGTGTATTAGACAACGTTACCAAGTTTGCAACATGACTCCTCCAGATACTGTTCATACACACTCTACAAGGTTGATCTTTTAATCTGTCGCCTTCTTCAAGAATGTCCTTACTTCTGAGATCTGGAGAGCGGTGACATGGGCATCAATCCAGACCTTTACAGAATATTATGTGAGCACTGGGACTCTGCCTCTGATTCCATCTTCAGTTCCATGGTGCTGTCATCTGTAAATGACCCAACTCCCATCCCCAACCTTCCAGAAGGGGTACTGCTCAGGAGTCAACTACAGTGGAGGACCCATAGGGACACTACTCAAAGAAGAAGTTACTCACCTTGTGCAATAATAATAGTTCTTCGAGATGTGTGTCCGTATGGGTGCTCCACACCCCTCTCTTCTCCCCTTTACTTCAGAGTTCTTGTCAATGACTCTACAGTAGAGAAGGAACTGGGGGGGAGATTGCCCGCCCGCACGCACTGACTAGCCTCGTGATGCAGCACGCGAAGAGATGGCATGAGCGCGCCTAACGAACATTGCTACTGAGGTTCTCTGATCAGCAATGGAAGGGTGCAAGTGCACCTACAGTGGAGCACCCATAGGAACACGCATCTCGATCCATTATTACTGCACAAGGTAACTGCTTTTTTTAAATATAACTTGGAGTGCCTAAAAGGCATCAGATATGCTCAAAATCTCAACCTTTCTGTCTTGGGTCATTCAGCTTGCTGAAGGTCTGATCTCATTTTGCCTCCAAATGGCACAGGTAAGGAATGCATCTCGTGAATTGTGAAACTCAAACACTAAAGTTGACAGTATTGATTAAAGTATGGATCAGAAATTTGGAATCCATGTCTTGATTTCAAAATTTAACTACATATTTTATTCTGCTCTTTTAAATGTGGTTGTTTCTTGGCCTTGTGTAGCAAACTGGGGAATATCTATTTTTTAATGAATAGGGGGGGGGAGGGGGCGGGGGTGTTAGTTGGTATGGAGTTAAATCAAAAGGGTTTTTTTATGGAACCAAGCTGGAAGGTAAAACAATGGTGTTGAGAAGGAGCATTTCTGCAAACACTCAAACACAATAGCTAGGCTTATAGCTGTGAAGACGTGACTCCTTGGACTTAACCTTAGTGACATAGTTGTTTTGCCAAGGCTGAGAAGAGAGATCAAAAGGAATGCTAAAACGTTAGTAGACCTTGGAGGCCTAGAATTCTAAGGATGAAGTCAGAGAGAGGGCCTAGAGACTGCCCTGGAAGTGTCAATGAGAGCTGATACGCTGGCTGGGAAATGCACACAACATGTTGCAAGCAGGACAATCTGCATCTCCCAGCCAGAGAGCAGGGTTGGGTGGACTGAGGGGAACTTACAAAAGCTGGCCAGGAAAGATTAATATGTAAGACTTATGTGTTTAAGCCTCTTATTGTTTTTATCATTGCCTATACCGGCCTTGTAACTTTAGTTGAATGAATAAACTATACTTTGTTTTGAAGATACTGTTTTTGAGTCACTTGAATTAATTTGCTGGTCTCAGGTTCCTGGAGTGAAAGGGCTTAGAGGTACCACATGTAGTTTGGCCTGTCACATTAACACTGTGGAGAAATGGGGACTAATGCCTAGAGACCCAGTCCCAGCGTGGTTGGACCATGTGGTTCCACACTGAGTGAGATGCAGGAAGCTAGACCTGTCATGTAAGGAGTGCACTCAAGAGGGTCTAAAGGAGACCAAAGAGAGTTCACCCTGTAACTATAACACCATGTTGTATTGAATATGTACTGCACTCGGGGATAGTCACATGAAGAGCCACTTCAGAAATGTAAATGTATTTCATTAACTAAGATAGAATAGCAGCCCTTTATTCAGAAGAGTTGGTAGTAATCCTGCAAATAGCATTTGTCTCCCTCCTCCTATTGCGAGTGCATGAAATTTGTCAGCACAGCAACAAGTTTTGTTTGGATTTAGCAGCCCTCACGTCAGTCTTCAAAAGCAGCAAGTCAAGCACCAGTGATTCCATATGCATTGACTAAATTCCATATTTCAGAATATAGGCATTAAAATTGAAAGGAGTCGGATTAACAGGACACTAGATAATGGATTTACCACTTTAACATCTTCAGATATTTCACAGTAGGTAAAACTTGTAAAATAAAACACAAATGCTTTTATAAGTTGGCCAATAACTTTTCTACATCTCATGACTATTTTAAAGATACTACTTAGATTCAGAGTTCTCTTTCTTTAACCTTGGTTGTTATTCATTATGCAATGGTCTGAATTCTGTATTCATGATATCCTTGTTGCCACAAATTCAGCACTTTTACTGTCAAGGAAATGGTATTTTTTCAACACACGAATCTTCAAAAAAGAAAGTGTGCAAGTGCTCTCAAAAGCTGATTTGTGAATTATGATCCACTTTATCAGCACACTGGTAAATAATTCACCTAATTAAGTGAGTTACTGAACCCACTGGAAAAAAAAATACCTTAATTAAAGGTACTTCCCATTCTTGGAGGATATCCTGCCTGTATTTGTGTATAATATGTATTATATAAAACCAATGTTTTTTTATTTTTAAATAATCTTGAGTTTGTGAAATGTAAAGTAACTCTTAAATGCATAAAGGGTGAATTCTGACGATGCTACATGAGATTTGCCTATAAGAATTAAATTTTAGTCATCCAACCCAGCATACATATAATATTGCGTCCCTTCTATATTGTGGTCCTTATTGATATACAAACATTCTTCCTGTGATGCCTATTTAGTGAGACAGTTGGATCCCTCATGCTTCCCTTGAGACCCAATTAGCACTGTGATGGCAAAGTTCAGCTCTGTTGACTTTAGGACTAGAGAAAGTGAGCACTACTATCTTGCATTTAAAGCTTTTACGTTAATTTAATGTGGTCAGATTTTCTCTTGAAGCCAAAACACTTTTTGAAAAGTGAATTTAATTCCTCTAATTGAAAAACTCCAGCTGCATAGCACTCCTGTTAACCCCTGATATCAGTCTCGTGGCTCCCCGTTGTCTCCCCACACCCCTTATAAAAAGCTGCTTTGAGCATGAATATTCTTGCCTCACCCACATAGTCTGAAGTGTGTCCTAAGATGTCTTAAGAAAATAGTCCTAGGTTATGAAATGGTATTTTAAGAGAAATCTAGAGAGATGATTTAGAATGATGTCTAGGTCCTGGCTAATAGCTAGTTTCAGTTGATGGCTTTATGAAGTGGGAACTCTGAAACGTTGCCCTCTAGGAAAAGAGGGCTTGTAGGCAAGTGGCAGAAACCACCTATTTGGTCAACTTGTCATACCCTCTCTACACACTCGATAGTCATACATCATTTGAAAGCTTATGATGTTTAATTTAAGATGAGGTATGAAGTGGAGCTGCCACCTGGTGCCTTTACCATAGAAACAGGGATAAACAGTGACATCAATGCATAAAAATGACCACTTTGAAATATTTGCATTCATTTCTGTTTTAATGACTCCATAAAATTGGATTGCTTTGTGACCTTGAAGCATCCCAACAGCATTCTATAGGGTAAAATGAAATCTAATATTAAATTTTGTACAGGTATCACTGAAATGTAATAGCACTGATGTCATTTCTAGTCAACATCATCTTCATTTTGTTAATCATTCAGTGAGTCAGTTCTAGATGTGTTCTACGTATTTTTTTTTTTTGTTTTTTTTCCTCAAATGCAGCACACTGCATAAGAGACTCTTATTCTCGGGGAGAGTAATTGACTTTTCTTCCCCATGCTTCAGTGATATTTCTTGTGATACTGGACTGTCTGCAGGCTGGTCTTGAAATACCACTTTAGCCATTGAGTGGAAGACATTCTTACCATCGATGTTCTCTTTGTTGATGTCTATATTATCATCTCCTTCATGGATCAGATTTCCACCAGCATGAAGTGGTACAATTCCATTTGGAATGCAACACGTTACCTTAGAGTCTTTCTACTTTAGTTTTTGCAGCACTATTGATGAACTGCCTCAGCTCATAATGAATTAATGCAGAATAAATGAAGGTGTAGAAGGTCAATTAAACCGTGAGACCCAGAATCCTGGTGTAGCTGTGCAACAAGACTTGTGCAGTGGTGTGACAATTTTGTAACTGTTAAATACTATGCACTCCTCAATTGAGAGGCACCTTCTTTGAATGTCTTCTGAAGATGTTACTAATTGCTGTCTGAATTATATGCTGCTTTATCAACCAAAGGACAAACTCCTGCACCAGTTGCAGCTGACCTCTGTAAACTACAATCATCTGGCTTTGAATAATATTCGGAGACTTTTAATTTTGGCTATTTCAGACTAAAGGATTGAAATGACATCATACAAAACCCCTTGTCCATTTGAAAGCTGTTCATCAGGCTTATTTGTCTGAAGCACTCCTACAAAACGTTTAGATGATTTAAGCTCCTGCTTCAGATTACTAGCAGCTCAGTTAGCATCAGCTAATGAAATTCTGCTGCATAAAACAATTGTAGGCTTGCCTTGTCCATGATGTGCATGGAATGAAATTGCAGAACCCTATTGTGTTTTTCTAATTTTGCTTGTAATTTGCTACTGGAATTTTTTCAGTTTTTACATCTGATGGAAATAGAGCTTTATATCTTTGTAGCAGCTTGGTCATGAGAAAAGCCTTGTACGTAAGATCATTATTTCTCTTCTATCAGCTGATAAAATGCAACGTCAAAGGTGATTTGTTGCAGTGTAACTAGATGGTTTTGCTTTAAGATTCGTTTTACTCAAGTAGGAAGAAAGACATATTGAGTGATAAATTGCATCCTTGGCAATTGGGTCTTCCACAGATATTCTGTGCAATATGTCATCAACTCCTTTTTAAATTGGCGCCTTCCTTAGGTTGATTGCGCACTCAAATTGTTTCTATTGTATGAAGTTCCTTGTCTTTTTGCATTTTTTTTTCTCAAGCAAAGAATGCAACAGGACCAAAAGCTAGAGGACATGCTTGCTCTGGTGTCTCTAGAGGCAATAGAATATGATGTTCTCTGATCAAATTCAGAGTTTGTTGTCTTTTCTGGGTTCTATGCAACTCTCACATATGTCACATTGGATTTGCTTGTGTGTTCCTGAAAGCAACCCCTGGGATACAGTATTGGTAGCACATCATCTAAACTAGAAAGTTCATCAGTAGCTTCCAGTACAATTAATCTTTCCTAGCTTCTGCTGCCATCATCACAGAATTCTGTCCAGCACTGGTAGCTTTCGATAGTTTTGTTTTCTTTTGATTTTTCTTGACAAATAACACATTTTTCAAAGTTTGTGGAGTCTTTTTCTCTTTGATGTAAGCTTTAAGGCTCTAGCATCCTCCGTGTCTTCATATACTGCGGCTTCCCTCAGAAGTAAAATTCCCAAAGCATGTTGTAAGCCTTACCACCAGCACTACCATCATTTTTCATTTTGTACAAGTATACAAACCTTGTGCTAAATTAGACCTATATGTCACTGTCAAAGTTGCCATTTTTGTTTAATGAGCATTTTGATTGAAGCCTAGTATGAAGTTGTGTATTGTGATCTCTAACACTAATACTGACCTTTGCATAGGTGTTACTGATTTAAAAAGCTAGCTTCTAGAATATTTCAAAGGCTAGTACAGCATGCTTAGGCAATTAAAAATTAAAACAGTGGTCCCCAAACTTTTTATGCCGCATCTCCCTTACACCAGTCTGTGCCACACACCCACTCCGCCCCAGGAAATGTGGCTGGGGCTGGAGCTATGGCTGGGCCGGGAGCCAAGGGCTGAGACTGTGGGTTTGGAATGAGAACCACTTTGTTTAGATTGGGGAGCAGAAGCCTCGGGCTCATACTTCTCTGCTACTGGTAGCCATGATGGACCATGTAGTATAGACAGGATTTGGTTAGACAACATGGTGGTAAAAGCAACCAAGATGACATGGTAAAAAAAAAAAAAAGTGATTTCTGTCTATATCTTCTGATGTTGCCACCAATAAAGAATTACACATCTCAGTTTTGCCAGTATAGACACAGACTAGTAAATTCTGTACAGAAGAGGCTGTGCTGTAGTCAACTATGGGTTTAAGTGCTACTGCCATCAGTTATTGGATGTAAAGATGACCAGCTTAGAGCAGGTCATCTTGAAACAACTTGGAAAATGGTTTAGTCCTTCCTACGTAAGTACTTAAACCATTGCCAGCACCAGCTCAGCTGCACCTCTAGCTGACAGTGGGTATGGAATATGCAAGTGCAGAACACTAGCCTTGTGCCAACCACTCCAACTTTTAAAATCAGTTTTAGAAACTTTTTTTCATTTTATTGCTGCAGCATCACAACCTGAACAAAAGTTAACTTGCGTTCATAAGGATAGTTCTATTCTCAAGGTCACTCTGGAAATCTTTCTGTAGAATTAGTACTTTCTTTCCTTACGTATTGTGAAATGACTTACTACTTCCAAATCTATCACATGTAATAGCTGTCAGTGACTTATCGGGAGTCAGCAAGAACAGAACTGTACTTTTTGTGGTGTTTAATTTTGAAGTAATCTGTTTATTTTTTCTGTGTGTAATGCACGGAAACCATCCACAAAACTGGCTGTTTTTACCAGTGGGAAATAACAGTAAAACTAGCTTTTTTTTATTTTTAAAACATAAGGAACTTTTGATATACTGCTTCTACATTATGCTGGTAAAAATGAGGACCGAATATGTTGTTGCTTGAAGTTTGAGACACACAGATCCTGTATTTTTAGGGTAGTCTTTGTATATGAGATGTTATTTCATTTGTGGCACTTTGGATTAAGCTTTTATATGATCTTAAATTGGATTATGAGTGCAGTGTATTAAAGCTCTGTTATTACATTCAGTTGTGTCATTTGAGTTGCTCTATATACAAACAGTAGACTGCAACTTTTATGCCTCAAATAGAATTAGTTGCTCGTTGTTCACAGTGGTTTGGCAGTAAGACTGCCTGCGCAGGTAGGCTGAATTTTCATCTGTAGAGAAGGTTACTGGGAGGACCTTTGCACAGCAGGAAAAGAGCCCCAGTGCTCTGCTGGTGTGTGGTGCTAACTTATGGATAAACAACTTCAGTCTTCATTGTCATTACTCCTTCACCTTCATAGACTCATAGACTTTAAGGTCAGAAGGGACCTTTAGGATCATCTAATCTGACCTCCTGCACGACGCAGGCCAGAGAACCTCACCCACCCATTCCTGTAATAGACCCTTAACCTATGACTGAGTTACTGAAGTCCTCAAATAATGGTTTAAAGACTTCAAGGTATAGAGAATCCACCAGAGGTTCCACCAGCAAGTGACCCATGCCCCATGCTGCGGAGGAAGGTGAAAAACCCCCAGGGTCTCTGCCAGTCTGCCCTGCAGGATAATTCTTTCCCAACCCCAAATATGGCAATCAGCTAAACCCTGAGCAGTTAGGCAAGACTCACCAGCCAAACACCCGAAAATAATTCTCTGTAGTAACTCAGAACCCACCCCATTGCAGTCCATTGGGCATCTTTACCGCTAGTAGTCCAATATCACTTAATTGCCAAATTTGGCTGTCCCATCATACCATCCCTTTCATAAACTTATCAAGCTGTCTTGAAGCCAGCTAGGTTTCTTGCCCCAACTACTCCCCTTGGAAGTCTGTTCCAGAACTTCACTCCTCTGATGGTTAGAGACCTACGGCTAATTTCAAGTCTAAACTTCTTGAAGGCCAGTTTATATCCATTAGTTCTTGTGTCCACACTGGTGCTGAATTTAAATAGTTCCTCTCCCTCCCTGGTATTTATCCCACAGATGTATTTATAGAGAACAATCATATCTCCCCTCAGCCTTCTTTTGGTTAGGCTAAGCAAGCCAAGCTCTGAGTCTTCTCTCATAAAACAGGTTTTCCATTCCTCAGATCCTCCTAATAGCTCTTTTCTGAACCTCTTCCAGTTTGAATTTATCTTTCTTAAACATGAGAGATCAGAACTGCACACAGTATTCCAGATGAGGTCTCACCAGCGCCTTGTATAATGGTAATAACATCTCCCTTTCTCTACTGGAAATACCTCGCCTGATGCATCCTATGACCACATTAGCTTTTTTCATGGCCACATCACATTGGCGGCTCATAGTTATCCTGTGATCAACCAATACTCCCAGGTCCCTCCTTCTCTGTCACTTCCAACTGATGCATCCCCAGTTTATAGCAAAACTTTTTGTTATTAGTCCCTAAATGCATGACCTTGCACTTTCCACTATTAAATTTCATCCTATTTCTGAATGACCTTGTAAATTGGAGTAATAGGTTGTCTTGTATGATATTCTGGTCCTTCTCTGTATAGCAATACTTCCCAAATTTGTGTCATCTGCAAACTTTAGTAACACACTCCTGCTTTTTGTGCCAAGGTCAGTAGTAAAAAAGTTAAATAAGATTGGTCCCAAGACTGATTTCTAAGGAACTCCACGAGTAGCCTCCCTCCAGCCTGACAGTTCACCTTTCAGTATGACCCATTGTAGTCCCCTTTAACCAGTTCCTTATTCATCTTTCAATTTTCATATTAATCTCCATCTTTTCCAATTTAATTATTCCCCATGTGGAACTGTATCAAATTCCTTACTGAAATCTAGATAAATTAGATCCACTGCATTCCCCTTGTCTAAGAAATCTGTTATCTTCTCAAAAAAATTCACTAGATTAATCCATGAAGGAAATATGGTAGTCTGTCATCTGTTTGAAATAAAAAAAAAAAAAATCAACTGTGCTGAGGACAAAAGGCTGCTTATTCTGAGCACTGCAGTAACAAAGATACAACAGGTTTGCGGCTTCCTTAATCACTTTTTCTTTTATTTTTGGTGGAGGGTTTAAAGGCATTATGAGAGAGAAACTTTTAAAGTCAGAATATTTTCTGTCTAATTTTCTGGAAAATAGCACTTGCTGCATCTCAGTGGGGGCTTTTTGTTTGTTGACTAGAAGATGAGCAGATTTGTGAACTTGCATAATTCAGTCTGTGATTCATATATTTAACTGGGCCCTTGGGAACAAAAGAAATGAATAATTAATATTAGTCTATTTTTCAAGGGTGGGTGAATTCCACAATAGGTGTGGGAAAAATATCAATACAGCATTTCTTGCAGATTCTTTAATATCCTAACTTTCATTTGCTTTTTGCTCTACAATCCTCAGGGCTATGAATTGCAGCCAGTGTTCCAGTCAAGTAAGTCTGTACAGGACTTCCTTTTAGAGCTCAATTATGCCACTCTTTAACTGTCAGTGTTAAATCACTTGAGGTGCTTTCTCCTCCCAAGTGCCACATACAGGGTGCTAACTGTGTCTGGAGATCAAGAAGCAGAAATTTATCATGGCAGGTGGTACCATTGGACTGTTGGACCATACTAATGCATTAACTGAAGTTATTTCTCTGTTGTTGTTATTTTATTTAATACTTAACAGTAGTACCCACAGACTCCAGTCAGGATCAGGGCCCCATTGTACTTACTGTTGTACCACAAACATAGTCAGAGACAGTCTCTGCGTTAAGGATTTAACAACCTCAGGTGTTTACAAATCTGCTGTTTTTCCAGTCTGCTTGTGTGGTTGAATACAATGTTAAAATTTTTTATAACTAGTTACTTATGGACCCAGTTAGGTTCTTGAATTGATCATTGTTTTCTTCTTGCCTATCACAGGGCTCATGCAGAAGCACCATCATCCGTAAAACACAATGCAAGGACAGAAACTAATCAAAAAGTGAAGGACCAAGAAGAGGAGAATGGTGATGACGATAGAAAGACTATCGAGTCAAGTGATGGAGAGGCTCAGCCAGAAGAGAAGAAGAAGAAGCAACGTTCTGGATTTAGGGATCGTAAGGTACAAAAGCTTGTCACACAGAATGTTCTTTTATACTGCTGCAGTTTTACAAAAATGAAACTAGGAGACAAAATTCAGGAC
The DNA here is from genome assembly GCF_026122565.2 of Emydura macquarii macquarii. NCBI lineage: Eukaryota > Metazoa > Chordata > Testudines > Chelidae > Emydura > Emydura macquarii. The sequence continues at coordinate 15,006,254 of NW_027131527.1, read as the reverse complement.
ACAGAATTAAAACTTTAAATATTGTGCATACTCATGGGTTGACTTTTGATATTTACTGTTACTGACCTTCATTTTCAAAGGGGACTAGTGACTTTGAGTCTCTCATTTCTTGGATGCTCAACTTGAGGTACCTTAAGGGGGCTTGATTTTTTTGGGGAAGTGTGGACTTTTTGAGGTGTCTCAAGTTGGGTACTCAAAAAGTGAGCTACTCAGAATCACTAGTTCCTTTTGAAAATTTAGGCTAATAGTCTTCCACTTTGCTCTATGTTAAAAAGCAGTGATTAAAATCAGAGAGGAATGACAAAATTAAAAATTTAATTTTAAGAGCATTGCAGTTGTGGAGGTTTCAGTAAGAAGGGGCAGCTTCTTTTTGTTCCATTTGGTCACCCTCTCACTGTGGCCACTGAAACACAACATTCTTTTGCATTTATTTAGGCCATGTTGATCATAAAAAGTGAGTGCACATGTTTGTTTTCTGTTTGATTTTTCAATCGCCTATTTTTAAATAGGAAAAAAGCAGTGAAGTGGTATTTTTATCCTGCCTTCTTTACTGGGTAGTTTTGAGTGCTTTGGACTCCTTAGAATCATCTGCAACATTAGTTGATCACTAGCTGCTATTATCAATATCATGAGATCATCTGATGAAAGGTCCCATAATCCAGTCTTGGCAGATGGCTGTATTTTTTTTATCTCTTTGGATGCTTGTTTTATTGGGCTATGTTTTATTTAGTGTCTATACAGTACAAACAGAACAAAAAAATTTATTTTCTTCACATTTCCTTTTCTATAATTTGCTTCTGATAATTTTTAAGTCCATATGCTGGAGGCCGCATCTTATTAGTTGCTAAATTGTAAGTGGTCAGTATATAGTGGCTTAATAGCTTTTTAGTTTTTATATATTGTAAAAGTTTTGTTTAGAGATGCTGAATTATTTTCTGGTCTCAGTGGTTAGGCTAGATAACTCAGTTAAATTCTATATATCTGAGGTCCAGGGTGGATAGATTTAAATCTAGGTGATTTAAATCATGATTTAAATCACCAAGAGAAAATCATTGATTTAAATTAAGTTTCCACTGATACTACTTCATATATTTTTTTAAACAATGGTGCACATCTGATCACTAAAACATGTTAATTTACAACTCAGTACAGCGTTTTACATCATCTAGGAGGGTATACTTTGTGTAATTTGTTAGATAACTTGATTTTTATTAATTCAGGAAATAGTACATAATGTTCATTATCTTTGTCATTATGTAGCTTGTACCTGTGTACATTATGTAGCTTGCGTATCTCCTGTCAATGTATTTACATTTATGTAGTGCAGCATCTTCATGGCACTGCATCGATGGGAGATGCCTTTCCGTCGATGCAGCCTTACTCCTTTTGGGGAGGTGGATTAATTCAGTCGACCGGAGAGCACTCTCCAATCGACTGAGCGAGTCTACACAGAGCCGCTCAATTGATGCAGCTGCATCGATGCCTGCCACTGCAGCAATAAAGACACCCATAGTCTAGATGAATGGATTTATTTTTTCACTACTAGCAAGAAGCAAAGTTGTGATAGGTCTGGGGAGGTGTGTGTGGGGGGAGTGCTTGCTGGCTCCCTCGGCTGTTTGCTTCCAGTTGCTGAAGACAGGAAACATTTGTTGGCTAGTATGGCTATTTATTTTAAGCAAATGGCAGCCTCACTGAAATTTACCAACCTCTCTCCTTTCTGGATTAGGAAGGGTGTCTGTGGTCAAGTTTCACAAGTAAGATGTAAATCAGCAGTGAGACTCATAGCGTAAATTAGATTATAAGGAATCCTAGTTGCAAATCATCAGGTTCACACTCAAACTGGATTTCTCCTCTGATTAATCAAATTCGTAGTTTGTCAGCCTCTTGACTCTATCAACACCTTGTGAGCAACAATCAGTAGATGACTTCAGAATGGTTCGTTGCCTGACTCAGTTATTTCTCATGTAGAATCAGTGTTAACAGTTCATTCTGATGAAAGTGTGATACTGGCAGACCCGGGTGCCAACTCATGCCAAAGTCCCCATGTCTCCACTGAAACTGACAAACATACAACTGGATTCTGGGTCATCTGTGTGTTAGTATTGTTAAAATAGGTATTACTATTGTAAGAATGTGTTCAGTGTTTAGACTTTCTGGAATGCTTATAAATTTCTGCATGCTTTAATCTCAGTTTTAACATCTGTATCCCACATTATAAGGTAATATTAGAGTGTTTGCTTTGTAAACCTTTGTAACTATGTAAATCACCAGACAGGAGAGAGACATTAACTAGTGTGAAATGCAGGTTTCCAACAGAACGTGATATGTCCTGGCTATCACGTAAGGCCCATCACCACCAGACAGACAGGTATGGAACATTCAAAAGGACAAAAGTCTTTGTTGCTTATTCTCCTCCCAGTGAGGATGAGTCATGCAGTTCAGAGCAGAAGGCGGGATGGGAACTACTAACAAGAAGGAACTGTTTCTTTATGCTATTTGGAATCTGGGGTGGGAAGGATTACTAAGCATAAACAAAAGATCCTAGTGTTTAGCGTGGATTAGCGCTAAAAGACACACAGAGCTTGTTTATTATAGAAGTTTCTATTACTTTTGGGAACTTAAGATGGGAATTTAAGATTGGAACTCATTTGTGTGTAAATACCTTTAGCTGCTTTAACCTTGTAAATAACTCTCTTGTTTCCTTTCCCTATATAATAAATCTTAGCTAGTTTACTATGGGATTGTCTACAAACATTGTCTTTGGGGTAAGATCTAAGCATCATTCCTGGACAGTGGAGCTCGGGTTTCGGCTTCAGCCCCGGGTCCCAGCAAGTCTAACACCTGCCCTAACAACCCCATTAAAATGGGGTCCCAACCCACAGTTTGAGATCTGCTGTAAAAGATATTCTTTTCCTTCAACCTGTTGCACAGATAGGCATTAAGCTTCCAGAACAATGATTTTGTCTTGCTGAGCAAGAGAAATTCCTTATTGCTGTTTTTTCAAACCTGTCTCCCTAGCCTGTGAATAATTGTATCAATTGGCAGAATTCGGCCTCTCCCCTTTGATCCAGTTGATACTGCTTTGATGGGTCTAGGTTTTGGCTAGAGTTTAACTTTTTATGTCTGGATTGACATATTTGAAAGGAATCTGATTGCACAATATCTTTTGACTAGCCTGCATTATACAGATTATTGAAAACCTTTCAGAAATAGGAAGAAGCTGTTGTGAGAAGGATACCACCTCAGAAAATGTGAAAATCTTCCAATCTGCTGTATTCCAAAAGCAAACAAAAATGTTTTTAATCAGAAATAGCTCTACTAGGATTGACTTTATTCTTGGGTCTTAAGGATACTTCTGAATAGATACTAATGGTTTTTCCTGTTAAAACAACTGAGAAAAACCCACACACATGCAACGTGTGTAAAATATAATAACTAATATTTGTGTATTCTATTGTCTTAGTCCTATTCATCCTCTGTCAGGTCATGAAATAACTTCAGCCGAACTGAGGCAATTGTGAACAGGAGTGTGTATAGCAGAGAAAAATATTATCAATCTTGCTTGTTGCTGTATTAGAAAGTTTTAATACTCAATGTGTTTTTACAAAAAATTGGATCTGAGAACAGCCTACTAGATATTGAACTAGTTGGATTTTTAAAAATTTCACATTTGGTTTGAATTCCAAGTTTTGTTAAAATATATCAGCTGCAATTTTCAGATGTCTATTTCTCCCTTGGTGTTTATTACTGCTAATAATTAGAATTTAAAAGAAAGTTTGTACTTCACCAGTTTGTATCAATATCTAACATTATCCTTCACTAAATACTTTAATATCACAATTACTAAATTCACTGAGGCACACTTCCCTTTGCTTTTAATATTGTTGTCATTTTCTTGTTTGTCCTATGTATATTACTACTTAATCCCCATGTAAATCACAAAAATAAAACAAGTATCTACCTTACAGCAGTATTTTGAATTCCATTATTGCATGGATCCATTATTGCATGGATTAATAATGATCCATTATTCCATGCATTATATCTGTATAGAATATAAATATATAATCCGGATAATCAGATATTGAATTCATTGGACTCTATCCGCTGCTAGAATCTGTACACAGGATATAGATGGATTCAAAGGTGCTTCTTGACCTAGCAGTTTCATGAAAATCACCTTTTGCTTTATTTTGCAAAATATTGCCAACCTTGGGTCTAATTAAAATGATACACTGAAATACTCAACACTTTCCATTTTCCTCTTCTTTTTTGTTTTGTTTTGTTAATATCTAATCTTAAACTGCAATTTAATAATGCAGCAGTCAGGAAACTGACATAGGCTGAACTTTCAAATCCACTTACTCTGGAATTGTGTTCTCAACTGAGTTCCTGTGAAATCTAGTATTGATCTAAGGAAGCTTTCTGGTGATCTGTTACGTTTTTACAGAGTGCTTGGACACGAGACCCTGTCTTCTCTGTGTATTTCAGGTCATACTTTGAGATCAGTGGTTACCGTTTATTCCAAGATGGAAATAGTAGTTTGCATAAGCACACAAACATTTGACTGGTAATAATATAGAAATAAAAGCTACTGTGCTTGCTGCTCTTAGACATACTGGAATACAAATCTATATTTTTGAATATTATTACCATTTACCTTATTAAGATTGTCATCATTTAGGTTTTCCGCTGACTTTAATCAACTCTGACGGCATGCTTGAGAAAAACCTGTGTGTCTAGAATAACAGCTGCTTGCAAACTTCTCAAATGGTAAACTGACTCTAGGAAGAGATTTGAGAATAGGGCCCCTGCAGAGTCGTATAAAAATGTAGTGCAAAAGGATTCGAGGGAGAAGCGAGGCAAAATTATGCTTTTGTGAATGAGGGTTGGACAGTAGCTAACAGTAATCTTGCCCAACTCCAATTCAAAAGTGAAGCGTTACTCTTTTTTCATGTCTCCTTCTCTCTCTCCACATATCCTTCCCTCTCCTCCACCAAAACTAAAACAGGAGTTAAACTGAGTTTTTACTCAGTATTGCCTAGATGTCAGGGACCAGGGGTCTTGAATCCCGGTCCTCAAGGCTCTTTAGCACTAGGTGGTTTCAACCTGCTACACAAGGACCTGCTAACTACTGTTAGAATAGGAGTTGAACTCAGAGAGAGGGCCCCAGTCTTGGGAGCTGATTGGTCCACAGCCCCTAAGTAATGCTGCGCAGGAACAGGAAGTTGTCCATGCAACTGGGATTTTGTGCTCTTTATTTACATTCTGTTTTTTGAAAGTTTAGGGTTCATGTTCTTAAGTTTTTCTCCACCACCATGAGGGCTACAAACTTTGTTTAAATCTGAGATTTTTCAAGTGATCACATCTGTCCAGGGTGTGGGGTTTTAGGAAAACACGATATTTGTGATAAAATTCTGAGAGCTGGCAACACTAAGGCCTGGTCTATATTTAAAATTTAGATCGACCTAGCTATGTCGCTCAGGGGTGTGCAACATAGTTAAGCTGACCTAACTCTTGGTGTAGATGTGTCTAGGTTGATGAAAGAATTATTCTGTCATCATAGCTACTGCCTCTCCTTGAGATGGATTAACTACAGTGATTGGAAACCCCATATCATTGCTGTAGGAAGCAGCTACAGCACTGTTATAATGTAGACATAGCCCAACTCCTGTTGGAATTGTGTAGCCATAACAGTTAAAACCTGTTGTAATGTGGCAAAGTTTCACCAGGACTAATATGGAGTGAGAGTTGAATAACTCTTGTATGTAGTGATAAGTGTTTAACTTAATTTCTAGGTGATGGAGTACGAGAACAGGATCCGCGCCTACTCCACTCCAGACAAAATCTTCAGATACTTTGCCACCTTGAAAGTAATAAATGAGCATGGAGAATCAGAGGTGTTTATGACACCACAAGATTTTGTGAGGTCCATTACTCCTAATGAAAAACAACCAGAAAGTAAGTGATATATACAGTAATTACGGTTAGAGGTCATGTATGTAATGAAGAGTTCAGAATAAACTGTCTGTAGTGAACTTTTATGCCTCATTGTACGAATAGGGGACAACTTGTATTTGTATATGTTTACAGTGCCTAGCACAATGAGCCCTGTAGATGCTGCTGCAATACAAATAAATATTTTGCTCTAAATGTATGTACTTGTGGATGCATAATAATACAGAAAGTAGTAATAGAGTAAGAAAATAATAGTTTAGTGCAACAAGTAACATGTTCAGCTTTTTAACAGAAGACTGCAAAGTTTCAGTTCCATACCAGACCTTGGGTTCATATCCATTACTCTCACTGCAGTGCAGTACTGAAGGACACGTAGGTATGGCAGAATTTAATTTTTATTTTTGTAGAATTTCATATCAATGCATGTTTTTAAGCATTTTTCTGTTTTTAGTTGTTTAAATTTTCACAGTTGCAGGAAATTATTGGTGGTTATGTCAGATAATAATTTAATGACAGTAGACTTTGAGATTCAAAAAGTTAAAGCTTCATAACTGTTAAAGTACAAATTATCAACCTCTCATTTCAGAATATACAAAGGAAATATCCTTAAACCAGCCCTAGTGCTCCAGCAACATTTTTCTTTCTTTGCCTCTTTATAAATTTTGATTACCGATGAAAATATTTTTCAGCAATTTGTGTGTGCTGTGAAATTGATGTTTGCTGACATTTACTGATAACATTTTAATCATTTTAAGCCTAAAGATAATGGTGTTACATTATAAGAAATGACAGCTTTCACAAGAACCAGTATTTGGATTGTCCGTCTATTTTCCTTCTGCTGATTTCTTGTGGCTGTCCAGTTAAAAATATAGTATCACTCCTCAGATAGGTTAAGGGGAATCTTCTGGTTTTCTGGTCAACATTTCTTTTTTCAAAACAAATCCTAATAATTTTAGGCTGTGTAAACTCTTGAAGTCTCAATCTGTTTACATTACAAAATACTAGTTAAATGCTGTACACAGAGTGACTGCGTAAACCTTTTGACATACCTTAAAGCTAAAGAAGTACTGTATCAAATGGATTTCTATTTTATTCTATCTAAGGGAATATCAGTGTCACATTAGTACATGCCCTTGTCACACACGAGACTATTTTTGTGCATTTAATAGTGAAAGACTATTTTAAATTAACATTTAAGATCTGTCCTAAACATATAAAAACTGAAAACGTTGGAAGTGGCAGCAATTTGAAGTAAAGCTGAAATACAATAGCAGCCCCGTAGTATGTTGTTTTGTGATTTGCAAGAAGGCAGGACTTCGTTCCATTGCTAACTGAAAAAAGTGTTGACAGATGCCTGTTGAACATGCTCAGAATTTATTTCTCCATCCCAAAATCGCTAACTTCATTGTCCAAACCACTTTTTTTCCAATAGTCATTGTGGATGTGCATCCCATTAAGCAATGTTTACATGCTGAATTTCAAAGCTCAGTTTTTTAATTATATATGTAGAAAAAAGTACTCTCCCTTCCCCCCCCCATTAGTCTCTTATATGTAACTTAATGAAACAAATAGATTTTTCTCAAAATTTTTAAATAAAGAATATCTATTCAGCTGAGGCTGCATGCACATGGAAAACTTTAGCTTTAAATGTCAATGGGGTTATAATTGAAACTGTTTTGACATTTTAAATAAAGGGAATACTACTAATTAATTGTGTATATTTGAATTTGTATAGTGGTGATAAACTATATGCATGAGGTAAGAAAGATATGAATATTGTCCTAAGTATTACGATATGATCAGAGAACTTAATATTAACTCCTTATTTAAAATGTCATGAATTTGGTTATGGATTTTCAAATGCAAGTACGTGAATTCATCTTTTTTTGGTATATAGTTTAAAAAAAAAAAAAAGAATAGGATGCATTACTGGCAATAGTTTGAATGTTATTAACATGATTTTAATTCCAAGGTCTTAGGGTATTTTTTTTTTTTTTGTCATCAGTCCCTTTAAAAATGGAAATGTTGTAAGGCGTATAACTTTAATAATGCTAGCAATCTCTAGTGTATTCTGTGTGATATAGTCATATGGTATGATTGAAGTGTATGTATACTTCTTTGAATGATGTCCTTGTGGGTGCTCCACTTGAGATGTTGTCGCGTCCCGCATCCTTGATCAGAGATCTTTACAGCAGTACTTGTCTGGATCATACTCATACTCTTTGTTTTTCTCTTAATGAAGAGAAGCCTTCAGTTTCCAGTGCTGTGTGTACTACGTATTTTGTGGTCAATATAGACATGTCTTTGGAAATGTAGGCTATTATAGAGAACCCCAGAGATGCAAGTTTTTATTAATCTATATAATTTGTATTAAATATTTGTTCAGAATCCAGACAATGTGTATAATATGCTGCTTTCAGGCTTTAATTGTTGTATGGGGAATGATTACTTATGTTCTAATCATTTGAATAAGCATCCAAGCCATATAATCTTAGAATCTTGTGCAAGCAACATATAAATTTTTGTTTCACAGTCTGAAATTTTTATGCATGTTACTGACCATACCATTGTATCACTGGAAAGTTTAATGAGGCAGTGTAGAAGGATATGTATCTTTTTTTACACAGTATCTATTGTTCACCATGCTACCCCTTAGAGAAGATCCTTACAATTATTTGTGGAAACATGGCACTTCAGCTGTACTACTTTGTCGTGAAAGATGAAACAGTTCCACTACTGTTAAACATGCCTATTAATTTCCATACTTGTAGCTATTCAGAGACTGCCCAACTGTCAGGTACTTGTTTTGTGGGCAGACCAGCATATGGTTTACAGATATTCCTGTGGTTGCCTTAAATTTAGCTTCCTCCTGTCTTCATAAATCATCTTCTGAGTAACAAAAAGATGGGAGACAAAAGGAAATTTTAAATTTTATTTTTATTTACTTGTGAAATAGAATATGGTTGGTTATGCTGAAGAAAGTAAAACTATACAGTCAAACACTGATGTGGGAATTACCGAGAATGAGTTACTTTTGATAAAAATGAAAGGAACAATTATTATTTCCACTTCATGTCAGTCTTGCTGCTGAAGGATCTTGGTAATGTTACAGTTTTGTTTGTTTTTTAAGAACTTATTAACTCATAGGAATATTTAAAGGTGACCTGCAAATGAGTTTTGGAAACTTGTGCTCATATCCTTCTTTGCTGCTTGGAAGGAAACCCTGAAAGTTTTGTTATAAAGTTATCTTCTCTATTTTTTACCTTTTAAAAAATATCAGGATTGTCAAAATCGGTCTTCCTTGGTTTTGGTGAGCAGACTTGTGGGAGGTCTCAAAAAGGCTTATTGTGAAAAAAGGTGGATGAATAATTTTAACAAGGTTTCCTGTATCCAAAATGTTACATAACAATTGAAGCTGAATATTTTGTCAGTGGAGAGAAAAAAAACCAGAGCATTCTTCTAAACATCCCTTCTTCCTCTAACTTGTCCAGCTTTCTCTTTTGATTCCTGTGACGTTACCATTTTACTAGGGCTCAAGTTAACCTTCCAGCCTAAACAAATCCTGAATTTCTGTTGTAAAAATTGTAATTGAAAAAAGCCTTTCTGACCTTCATCATACAAAAGCAAAACCAAACAAAAGTACCAGGTGTTGGTCCATATTTCTTTTCTCTGCAGTCACCTTTAAGATAAAAGGCTTATGAAAAAATCTGTCACTTAAACATATAACAGTTAAACAGAACCATAAAAAAAGAATAAACTAAAAACCAAGTTTCACTGGAGAAAACAAATGTATGAAATCAAGTTCTGTGTAATTACAATTGTAAAAGTTGTTGGTCAAATGGTGTTTTTAATTTCTTGGATTATTTTTCTGTTAGGAACCATAAAAGGGAAATATTTCTAATAGATTTTAAATAGGCTTAAAGTAGGCTCAGTGTTATGCTATTTGTAGCCTGTCCAGCACAGCTCTTAAGTGGCCTTGTTGTTTAGCAATATTTCTTGAAAATACTAAAATATCATATAGCGAGAACTCCTATGTAATCCAGGCAATCTATTACAATGTTGATGATTTTTCACAGTCTGTCCCAAAAAGCGGTCTGTAGTACACTACAATCTTAAACGAAATTCCAGGAAAAAGATGTTTGACAGAAGTTCTGAACTTCATCTGTAAGTGGAAAGGGATAAGTGTCTCTGACAAATTGTTTAAGCTCCATATAATCAGTATGTATTTTAGCTTTCTTTTTCCCATTATAAAGAGCCAAGCATAAGACAGAAACTGCAATTCAATGTCTAGGTATAATGCATCTTGAATTAGCTTAATTTTCTCCCACCGAAGATGCCCTGGCTTGCTCCCGTGGATAGTATTACTGAGGAATTGTTGCAAGTAGGAATCAATTGGGAAGCAGTGGCATAGTTTGGTTTAGTTGATCAAAAGTTCTACTATTTGCTATACACATTTAATACGTGGGCTAGTGCCTATGGCATCTTCCCTAAAGTGGGTTTGCGTTTTAGACAATGGCATTCTCCTTTGTCTCATCCATCCCTGAAGGTATGGTGTGGGCAACATTCAGATAAGTAAAATTATTTCCATGTTTCTTACCATTTACATGGCAATAACTATTAGTTTGGAATATGTTTGTTTGCTCTGACATACCCAAAGATATGGACATTACTTGACTAAAAGCAAAACCCAGTCCATCTGAAGTGCACACTGTATAGAAGAATCTATACTGACTGTGACTGATTGGTGAAACTAATCTGCCTGCCACCAAGATTCATCTTCAGTAGAAAATTGTTCAGATATCAGCTGTTAGCTGTAAATTGTACTGTATTTAGTGAGAATGGGTGGGTTGGGAGCAGAGGGGGTGAGTGGTTCAGATATTACCAGCCCCAGGGGCACTTGGTTAGCTTGCTATGGCCAATGGGTCTGGGCTACATTATCAGCCATTGAGACAGGAGACCCTTTTTCAAAAAAAAGAGTGTAAGTTTGTTCTATCTTTGTAATGGCCTATGTGGTGCTCTCTCCAATTTGAATCACCTCTTTGGCTAATTCCTTCCCTGTGAGTTTATCTTTTCTTCCCCCACTGTAATACTGGTTTTGAGAGTACCAGAGTTGGTTAGCCATAACCTTAACATTTTTTCGGCACTTTAAAGGCTAACCAATTTAATTTCAGCAGGCATAAGCTTTTGTGATCCTGTGTTTCTTATTTCTACCTCTGTATCTGACAAAGTGAGCTGAGCCTCATGAAAGCTTATGCCTACTAAAATTAAATTGGTTAGTCTTTAAAGTGCCACAGAACTCTCGTTGTTTTTGCTGCATACAGACTAACACGGCTACTCCTCTGGAACCCTTAATATTTTTGGCACTGGAGTTTCTCTGACCTCCTGGTCAATAGATGGGTTCTGTTTGCTGCACCACATGTTCAACTTGATCTGTGTGGTGTACTGTAGCAGTAGCAGTGGCATAAGAAATATCAATGTTACCGTAGCATGTGCATATCCAGCTTGTCTACATTGGAAAATGACTTTTTAGCTAATGTGTTATATAACAATGTGATTTAGCACTCGTGTGCCTGGATTGTCATGGGTTGGCTACATGATGATGATGATGATATGACATGATTTTGGCAAAATAATAAAGTGGAGCTAGTGATCAACTTCTGCTACCATTGTAGCAACTTCCAGAATGCAGTTAATTCCTTTAGTTGTTTTAGTCACTAGTTTCTGAATAGGTGTCCAACGCAGAACTCAGCTGGCTCAGCTCTGAGCTTGGCAGCAGGCAAAAGAGCAATGGCAGCCTAATATTATTATTATCCAGCTAAGTAAAACTATTACTGAAAGAAGGACTTGTATAAATGCAGTAGCATTAATCATACTGTGTGTATTCCTCTAATTTTGAGTATAAGCAATATTCTTTAAGGAAGTATAATTTCTGAAAGTGCGTATCGGCATATAAATGTTACATTTGTTTTTCTTGAAGTGCGCACTAAAATTAAGAGGGTAATTCCTCAGTTTAATAACCAGAAATCCAGCAAGCCATCTGACAATTCTCTCATTTTTCACACAGTCTGTAGAATAAATGACAGGAAGTTTTACTGCATTTTCTCAGAAAGGTGGAAGAGATAATCATGAAGTGATGAATAACTCCGTTTTCTGCTGTGACCGTTAAGAACCTTTGAGTAGATGGGAAACATTTTATCACTTCCACTCATAAACAAGTGACAGTAATCTACTTTCTACCTTCCTGGACAAGTTTTTTTCTTTCTCCCCACTCCCCAAATCCCTCCCTTCTCCCAGTCTGGTTAACAGAAAGATCTGATCATTATTATAAATACTCAAAAATGTGTGGTTTTTAGTAAATGGTTCTCAAAGCAAGAGTTGAAAATCAGTCTCTGCACTCTTGTGGGAATTACTGGAAATTCTCAATAACCCAATCATTCAAGAGTTCCACTTACTATATTTCTTTACAGAATGTGTTCTGTTTTTTATTGTTGTACAAATCATTTGCAAGTCTTTCTATGTTGACTATTTAGTTGTCATTGGTATGCATAGATTTGGTTATGCTGTAGAAGTAGACTGAAAGATGCCTTCTTCCTCAGCATTGTAAATACCATTTTCCTTCTAAGAATAAGATCCTTCTATTTTGTAGTAATATGATGTGAGGAAATCTTTTATATAAAAACCTTCTAGTTAATGCACTTGCTTACTCCTCAGTGTAGCCACTATGTTTTTTTCCTTTTTATATCCAAGACCATTCATATGTCACTTTACCCCACAAGAGCTGGCAAAATTGAATTTTAGTTGAGGTCTATCTTAGTTAATTCTTGGAAGAATACTTCTGATTTTAGTTCAATAGCCACCCTTTTTAATCTGTTCAAAAAGAAGGATTACTTAGTCTGAATAAATTTTTTTGAATTATACTCCAAGTGATATCAACTTGTTTACATGTGACTATCTGGGTTAGGACTGGTAATGAGGTAGAAATCCTTTTATTCCAGGTCAGTAATACAAAAGCTCTAGTGGAGCATAGTGGTGGATGTGTGCTGTCACTATCCCTTTTGTATGTTTTCTGTGGCTAACGAGGTTTCCTTTGTCAATGCTGTGAATCAGACGTCTTTCATGAGCCCTAATACAATTATGAAAGAAAATGTAGATAGCAGTTGATTTCCTTCCCTCTCCCTGTGCTTTGTAGACATGTTACCCTTCAAATAATATAATTTTTAAAAAACGTGTTATAAAAAAAGAAGCATGAAACTGATTTCATAGTCAAGCATTGCTCTAAAAACAATTTTTTTTAAATCTTTTTCCTCATTTAGACCTGGGTCTGGATCAGTTTGTAGTGAAGCGGTATGATGGAAAGGTGAGTAGACTTGAAATCTATAGTGTCTTTTTACCTATAATCTCTGAGTTTCTCATTAAAGCTATGTGTAGATACAAGTGAAATAAAACATTGTCTTTTGTTTGAGCTAGAATATACCAGTATTTTTTATCATATGGCTGAATAGGAAGAAATGACCAAACACTTGTTTTAACACTTAAAGAACCAAAATAACTCCTCCCTGCTGATGGGAGAGAGAATTGTAATGTGCAAAAATCAAACTTATAAAGCCATATCGATATGGCTGTATAAGATCCTACATATGAGGGAGTACCATATTTCAGGGGGAAACCTGCTGTATGCTGAACATATTATAACATATTTTGGTCTGTCTCTATAGTTAGAACCACAGCATAACCTGACCATTTTACAATTCTGAACCTAAATTCTTCCCTGCTGTAAATCCCCCTGAAATCAATAAAATTATAGCAGGGAGGAATTTGGCCCAGAGCCGTAACACACGTAGGTAACACAGTTAAAAGACTGCTTGAACCTTTAGCACAGACAGGGCCATGCTATGTTTTCTAAGACAAACACCTAACATAGATTTGCTGATGTGGATAGTTGTTAATTTAAAGTAATTTGGTTTAATATTCCTTTATACCATCTTGAGCACTCTACACTACTTTAGTTGGTGATTGCATAAAAATGGAACAGTACTCAAGCGTCCTATTACCTCAACTTACTCTACGACAATCACTAATTTAGCAAAATTGTCATTTTATCTGCAACAGAATTCCTTGAAAATCTAAGTTTTTTTGTCTCAGAGGGTAACTTTTGATCCTTTACATGCCAGGTACATCATTCAGCAATGAAAGTTTAAATGTGGCCAAACATATCTAGACAGTCCTGCATTTGAACCTATAATTAAACAAAACAAACAAAACCTACACAATTTGAGATTGAATGAATCTAAGTAACTTTCATGTTTTGCATCAATTGAACTCATTTTTGTTACTTTTCATGAGAAGGTAGATGGACAAAAAGCAAAGCAAGTAATCAAATACAGTCTGTCACTTATTGCATACATGTGTTTCTGTTTACCCAAGCAGCAGAGCGTTATTCTACTTTAAAATAGACAATAAGTAGTTTGCTTTTCAGTCTTTGTTTTTGATGAATCTCAGAACTGTGAAATATGGTAAGCATTTGTCTTTCCCATTGTTAGTCTTTTCATGATTAAAAAACCAAAAGTGGAATATCTGTTCTGTACCACATTTCAACTGTTCCTCATTTTGTTTACTGACAATCTACTTCACAACAATCCACTCCCATGGCTGTATTTTGTCAAACTATCAAATAGAACTTCACCCCTCAGAATTTATATAAACCAAAATTTCTTAGAAAGAAATGCTGAGTGCGCACAATGTTGGCTAATAGTTCCTCTGTTCTTGAGTACTGTACATTCTATTCCCATCACATAGGTAAAAGTCTCAAAGCAGAAGCAGTTTGTTTGCTGAACTCAGCTTTTTGTTCAGCTGAGCTTCCTCATTGGGTAGAATTGCAGTGCACTGTAATCTTACTTACATACTTTTAGCAGCAGTAGTTGAGACTAGAGCTCACTGAAATGCGGGATTTCCAGTTTGCGGGAAATGTGATTTTTGTCATTTGGATTTGTTCTGAACTTGAACAAATCCAAACTATTCAAAATTTTCCATGAACCAGAAATTCTGAAAAAAAGTTCATTTTGAAAATACCGACCCATGGTATTTCTAAAACAAATCTGCTTCCTGGTACCCTACAGCAGCTGAGTGACATTGACATTATTAGCAGTGCTAGTAGGGGTGGGTGAAACTGAGAAGAATGTCAGTTTCACTCAGCAGGTGCCAGGGCTCCCAGGTTAATGGTGCCAGTGCAACGCCTCTCTGCAAATGATCAGAGAACACCAGACCATCCAGACTTCTGGGCCAGCTTGTCCCAGGACTTCAGTCTCCCTGCTCCATAGGAGGAAGCTTGGAAGCTCTGGCATGGCACAGCTGCCTTGGAGCTGCAGACCCCCTGAAGACCAGGTTCCTAAGTCTTAAGGCAGTATGCATGGTGGGGTTGCCCTGGAACCATGGACCTGAAAGCCAGGGCTCCCCAGCTGCCCAGAAGAGTGCCTAGGGGATGGGAACACCAGAGTTTCCAGACATTGATTTGCCAAAAGTTTGTTGTACCAGAGATGTTTCACAGAAATCACAATTTTCCAACAAGAGTTATGTCAGAAAATTACGTATCTTTATTTGAGATGTGGCTTCTACTCTTGCACAATGTATACACCCAATCTTTCCATCCAACATGGTGTATGTATGACAACTGGTAGTCTTAGTGCAGGCTGAAATGTTCTAAGTTATGATGGCCTTTAGCATCTGTTTCCTGCACTCACCATCCTCCATTCTGATTGCTTGTTGCAGACTGAAATTGTTCATATAAACACACTGTATTACCTTTTGTATAGATGCTATACCTAGATATATATGTGAAACATACTGGATGGTAGAATAAGTCTTAACATGAATCAGAGTTTTAAAGTGGAAAGTGTAGTGGAGTGCTATTAGTAGTAGCACTATGTAGAACACCAGACCATGTTAATTTTATGGTATTCTGTTGCAGGGGCTGATATAGCATGCTGCCTCGGATCATTATTTTAAAGGAGGAAATAATGGCTAATGTTTCAGAGTTCTCTAAGGAACACTAGTAACTAACTTTGGTTATGAAATAGTGATGTTGGCAGGGATTCAAATTTGGGATGAGGTTAAAGCAAGGAGATCTTGGAGGTCCCTCAGTCATGCAGCAGAGTCTGGATTCTTGTTTTCTAGGAGCAGTTTCTCTCATATTATAATCTTGATCTAGTTTCAGTTGAGAGCACTTTTGCCTCAAACTCATTCAATTGTCAATTCAGGCACCATAAAATGAACTCCGGTCATTCACATTTTAGTTATATCGGCATTAGTTATGGAATAAAATTAGTTGTTACATCTTTTCTTTCTTGTCTGTTGTTTCTAGTCACTTATTTCTCTTATTCTTCCTCTTGGTTTCCCAAAAAATATCAAAGCACTTTATAACTATAGGCAAATTTCTCCTTAGATGCAGTTCTAACTTTCTGAAGCCATGACTGTGTATGCTGGTATTATTTTGTTCATTGGCGGAGATAGGCCATTTGAGTAGAAGGCTGAGAGGTCTTTTGTCCCCTTGAGCATTTTGCATGATGTCCATTACTGTTAATGAGAATTACAATATACACACATTAAGGGGAGAACAGACTTTTTTCATCTGAAATGTATTCTTTCCTTTATGAGAAGCAGGAGAAACTGAACAGTCGGTGGAAGTCAGCAGTGTTACCAAAAAGTACTAATAATCTGTAAACTAGAGGTTGGCTAAACAAAGTAGAAAATAGAACTATTGTTAGTTATAAACCAAGATTTATGCCTGTGCTATGTAAATACTAATTTAGAGCAAACTCCAGTAAAAAGAATAGACCCAGCTGTGTTGTCAGATGCATTTTAATTACATGCTGTAGAATAAAGGTTAAGGATTCAGTGTGAATTTTGTGCATATATGTTCAAGATAAAATGTCACTGTACTGGGAAATAATCTATATGAACAGTTTTTCACCAATATTCTTGTAAAATTAGAAGTCAACCCTGTAAGACTTGTCTACACTGCAGCTGGGAGGTGTGATTCTCAGTGCAGATAGACTCCGTGCTAGAACAGCTTGAGATAGCATGCTAAAAATAGCAGTGGGGACACTGCGACATGGATGGTGGCTAGGGATAGCCACCGAAGTTCAGACCCTGATGATCAGCCAGATTTGGACTCGGGTGGCTAGCCTGAATATTTGCCAATGTCACAATGTCCACACTGATATTTTTAGCACGCTAGCTTGAGCTGAGCTAGCATGAGTCCGTCTACTTGTGCTGGGAATCACACCTGCCAGCTTTAGTATAGACATAACTTACTTTAATAGGCCACTTGGGAATGACTGGGACTGATGAAGCCCAAAAGTCTTTGGGAGTGACCATGTATTTTATTGCAGTTCTGTGTGGTTTGTGTCTTGCTGTGCATTGGGCTGAATGTTATAGTGAGTGCAGTACACTTCTACCCAACTAGGGATAATTTTTCAGAGAGTTGAAGGGGAGAGAGACCAGCACAACTCCTCATGAAAGGGAGCAAAATGCATTTAATTTGAACCTACGTATTACTTGCTAGAGCCGCCTGGAGACCAGCAATCTTAGAAGAATTCATCTTGGGGAAAAAGGCAATTTAGTCATCTTTCTCTCAGTGGAGAGATTACCTTAGTCAGTCAGTAAACCCTGAACATACTGAGATGAGTGCATTTTGGGTGGGCTGTCACCAGCACATGTGCCTTGTCAACAGCAGGATGATCCCATGTGTGGTGAAAAGGCTGGCAGAGGAGTCTTAGTGTACAGACAAATTTTGAGGACCTGCTACTCCTTGACTTTTAACAGGCACCAGAACATCAAGTAAGCTGTTTGTTGGCAGCTTTCTTTCTCATGGTAAAACACAAATGTTTAGTGGGTTCCAAGAGATCCTCTACAGAGTGTACAGGGAGGGGAGAAGATGGCTTGGTGACGTGTATGTTCCCCCTTTCCCTACCCCCCAACTTTTTCTTTTGGCTAGCCTTCTGCTGCTAACTATTCACTCTTGCTATCAGGCATCATCTCATAATTAGGGTCCTACCAAATTCACAGCCATAAACGTGTTACGGACAGTGAAATCAGACCTCCCCCGTGAAATCTAGCTATTGAAGGGGAGTGGACGGGCTGGTCTGGGGGTGCACCAGCCAGGGGATCTTACCGTGCTCCCAGCTCCTACTGCTAGTCCCCTCTGGGCTACGGAGGGTTGGGACTTAGTCTTCCGCTGCACAGCTGTTCTCTGGGGGGGATATCAGACCCACTCCCGGGTACCTACCCCACCTAAAGGAAGCTATCTTCCCCAGAGCTTCCTGCAGCCGCAGGAGGTTGTCAGAGGTGAAGGTGGGTCTGATCTCCCTTCCATGCTGCTGGGAGCACCTTGCAGCTGGACCAGGTACTCAGAGGTGGGTTTGATCTCCCCATGAGAGTGGCCATGCAGGGGAAGAGCAAGTTCTGTCCCTCCCCAGCCTGGCCACAGGGTGCTCCCAGCAGCACAGGGGAGATCAGACTCCCCTCCACCTCTGACAAGCTCCTGCAGCTGTATTCAGCCAAGCTCTGAAGGCAGCACAGAAGTCAGGGTGGCAATTCTGCAACCCCTACCCCACTCCCATGACCCCTTTTTTGGGGGGCCAGGACCCTCCTGGTTACAACACCCTGAAATTTCAGATGTAAACATCTGAAAACATGAAATTTACTAATTTTCAAATCCTATGGCCATGAAATTGACCAGAATGGACTGTGAATTTGGTAGGTAATGTAGCTCAAACTACAATGTGAACATAACCTAATCTGCAATTTTAAAAACACTCAGAATTGATATATCTTAACCATAACTGCTCAGTCACCTTGCTTTTTATATTGCATCTCTTTTCCCTCTCTTGTATTCTGTCTGTCTAAAGCAAATGTTTGTTGGGGCAGAAAATTTTTCCTGCCTGTAAAAAAAAAAAAAAAAAAACCAAACAAACAAACAGAAACCCATGCACTACCTATGATGCAATGTACATACCTTATATTCTCTTCTCTCCACTACTCTGATGAAAATATGCCTCTGAGTGTTAGCAAAAGTCAAGTTCTATTGTATTATGCCTGTTGCTTGCATTCCTATTGAAGCCTTATTGAGGAGTTTATCATGAGTGATGCAAAGTCTTCCTTTCCCAATGACTGTGTGTGCTGCCTCCATAGAATTCTCTGCCCAGGGAACATCAGATCTACCCTGAGAATTGAGTTCCAATACCTTACATCAGTGTTTGATAGTCTTTAAAGAATGATTGACTAGAACTAGATCGAGCTACTTCAACTTGGCCCCAGACCCAACTTTCAAACTGATACAGTATTGATGTTGATTTCAATTAATACTATGCTATAAAGGCTTGTGCCTTGTTTAGTCATGGAGCAGAGAGATGAAAACAGAGAATCTAAGCTATCAAAGTCCCAATCAGAGGTTGCATCTTGTTGCATTAATAACGAATTATTAATATAAGGGAATGTGTAATAAGATATCTCTGTCTTGCACTTTCATTCAAATTCAGCTTTTACAAGTTTCTTTTATTTGCTTGTTTTACTTGTTTACATTTATTTGTAGCTTCAGTATAGCATTCCAGCCCTATCGCTTCTCCCATCCCCTCTCTTAACACGATTCATTATCCTCTGCTGAAACAATTTTTCAAGAGAGTGTCAGACTGTGGTTCTGTGGAGCAGGGACCTGAAAGGCACCAAGACATGCACTTTATTAGCCTAGCATTTATAGGAACATGATAGTTCTTTGGAAAACAGTTTCCATTTTTTCTAAATATGTTCTGTTTGAGAGGGTTTTTTCAGGTTAAGCTGAAACCAAATTAGCATCTCTCAAAGTGAAAAGTATGATACTATTTAACTCTAGGATAGCTTGCCTATAGGGTAGAAGATGTCTGTCTACCCTGCGAAAGGGGCAAATCATGCCCTGCCATCTGTGGGGAGGGAGGACCATCAACACAGTGGGATCAGTGGAATCCCATTGTGATGGGACAGATCTGAGGAGTCAGCACAAGATCTGAATTACCGATGTACAGTGGAGCACAGCTTTAGAGCCCTGTTAGAGGCAAGGAAGGGCAGTGTCAGTGGACATTCTTCCAGAAATGTAGGGATTGTTGTATTTCAGATTAATTGTTTTTATCTTAAATCATTTATGAATTCTTTGAAGAAGCATTTCAATTTCAATTCCTGTAGATTTTATGCTGCAATCAAGTGTTTTCATTTCTGAGAAACCTTTAGTCTTTTTAGGAGAGAAAATTAAACAGAATATTGCTTTAATATGGAATATTCTTGAATAGCTTTTTCTACCTCCTGTAGGGAAAATTACTCTGTGTAGTTGAATACAAACAAAAGCTTGCAATCTGTCACAGATAGTATACCCTTAAATTACCATTGACCCAAGCAGGCAATAAGTAATTACAAAGGTTTTTACAGACTCTAATTTTTCTTTGGAATTAAATAACTGCTATCTGGATTCATATTTCCATGTTCTCCATTCTCCAGATATAGTTCTATGTTGATTAGTACCATAGAAGTAAGACACCCTCAAATTAGTTACTCTCATGTGATAGGAAAGTTGCTTTTGATATTATACATTATAATTAATTGCAGTTATTATAAGCACCCTTTTCAAGTACTGTATTGGGGTGCTTTGCAGGGAAATAATAAAATTAAATTGGATGGTGAAATACCTGAATTCTAACTTCAACTTTAGAAAAATTGAACAAACCATTTGACCAAATCTTGAAGCAATAGCACTTACTATTATGTAGGAGAATGTTCAACCTCCTAAGCACGCTGCATCCAGTTATATTTGATACCCCCAGCCTCACATGGAGAGCTCTGTGTGTCCTCTCATCTTAAATTGACAAGCAGTCATACCTTTGTGGGAGGTGAATCAGTCTTAGATAATCTCACCACTTTATTTTAAATCAAACTTTATTTTGAAAAGGGTTTTAGGGTATGAGTGCTATTGACCACATATTTCCCTTCCTACTCCATATTTTGCCCTTCTCATTTCTGTCCTATCTTTGCAATATAATCGTTTGAATTTTTTGAAGCATTTTTATTTTTGTATTGGATTTTATAATATTGCTCAGTGCCCTATTGCTTGAAGGGGAGCTTTGTGGGGTGAGAAGTGGGGGAATATAATAAGGAATTGCACAGCACCTAAAAGACACCATCTAAAAGATGCACACACAAAAAAGTCTCTTTAAGAGCACATATCCCAGGACTCAGATTAAATAGGACTAATATGAATCAGTAGAATGAATAATTTTAAATACAACAAATATTTTCAGAAGCCCCTAAATGACTTAAGAATCTAAGTCCCATTTTCAAGGGTGACTTAAGCACTTGGGAGCCTCATTTAAAGTCACTTTTCAAAATGAGATTCTGAAGTCATAAGTACTTTTGATTAGAGTGATTATATGAATGAATTAGTAGGGAGGCAGCTTTGTGTAGTGAGTAGACCACTGGTCTGGGGAATCAGGAGAGACCCAAGCTCTATTCCTGGCTCTGCCATTGGTCTTCTCGGTGACCTTGGGCTAGTCTCTTCCATTCTCTGAACTTCAGTCATCTCATCTGTAAAAAGGGGACCATGATACTTACCTTCCTATGCAAAGTTCTGTGAGATCTGGTGATGCTAATATGAGGTAAGCGGTATTATTATTATAAGAGACTGAGAAAATTCCATATTGCATTTTATAATCCACATGTTAATGCAAAAGAGACTTTAGAAAATGAGTACTTTTTTTGTTGGCCTTGATAATTGTTGTTGTATCATGTTCGGGAGTTTTGTAAATTTTAGATGTAGGAAGCCCCACTTATTTCAGTTATCTGACAAGGTTTTGGAATAAATTCTTGCTCTGTAGTCTAATCAGTTTTAGCTTTGGACTAGGTTTATTGGTTGTTCAAAGTGTTTGTAGTAGGATTCATAAATCCTGTTCTATAATATGTAAAAAGTCACTCTCTAATTTCAGACTTCTCCATTAGCCTGTGATCTTATTTACTACATGATAGTTAGTACCTAGTAATCAGGAAGCATCTTCTCTTTGTATAGTTAAATAACATGTATTAAAAAGTTATTTCCAGTACATTTTATCTTTTATTAAGAGGATTTTTTTTCACTTAGAGAACAAATTTGAGTGAGAATTCTTGCATTTGAGTCTGTGAAAGCAGGCAGAAATATAGTTTAAAAAAGATAATTTCAAAGCTTTTACTCTGATACGGTTAGAAAATTGACTTAAAGCATCAGAAAGTCTCTAATAGTGGCACTGGCAGATATTTCTGTTCTGTACTACGTTTTTTATCCTTGCTATAATTAACATTACACTGCAGTATGATCACAAGGTTTCTTCACTTGCCCCCTTACTTCCTTTTTCTCTCCCTCCATCCTCCAAAACCAAACCAAACCCATAAACCCTTTTATTCTGCAATTAAGATTACTCTTATGTTTGGTGTTCATATTGCATATAGATGTGTAAGAAGACAAGACCCTTCTCCTGAGATGCTTATGGACTAAGTATCAAAGAACTATACTTTTATACACACAAATGACCACGATGTACTTTTAGCTAAGGGAGCTGATGATTATGTTTTGTTCAGTAATCTTAGTGATCATTATCAATAACTAGAGACCTTCTCAAATAAGCCCAACTTTGATATCCTCTGAGCTGAATCAGTGAATCATGTAGTTATTATAAGGTCTCCAGTTGATGTGGCCTTTGTGTATCTTGACATGTGAATTCTCATTCTTGTACAATGTACTTGGAAGATGTATCCTTTCATTGAAATAGTATGAGTTTCAGGTTTCAGTTTATTTTTGTTTTTAAAAAAACCTTTTAAGGCTCAGAAAATGCTTGGTTGCATATATTAAATTGTATGTGCATGGCACACAAAAAAACCCTGTGGAAACCCTTATTATGAAGATTACTTTGCATACATGTACAGGTCAAGTGTGTGGCTCCTCTTTCCTCCCCCATCCCATTCACTAAAAGTCTGTGGCATATTTTCTTTCTGCCAGAACTAGAAATATTTGCTGTTACTTTTTTGTATTACTAACTTTGTTACTCATTTTCACTGAGTTTGTTTGACAGATATTCCTTAATGTTACTGATTGCTATATGTGCTTCTTATTTCCTGTTCCTAGGTGTTCAGCGATTATTTGTTCCTGATGTCATTAATTGGTTTTGCTCTGTGTTGCAATGTTGCATAATATGTAATTTTTGTGGGTTTTTTAATTTTAGTTTTGGTTTTGGTTTTTAGTGTAATTGAACCTTCCCTCATTTTTTCCCCCTCTTTCTAACCCTCTCCCCTCTCATCAGGATTTCTGGCAGGTACTGACTTGTCAGCATGTGCTTTAAACAGTTTGTGCTTCAAAACCCATAATATGCACCTTTTTTGTAAAAGGGACAGTGTATACTTTCGCCTCCCGCTGCTTCGCTTCACTTAAACAATATTTTTTAGCTTGTCTCCTTTTTACTTAGCACATAAATAATAGAAATTTTATCTCAAAATATTAAACTTAAAATCAAGTATCAATGAGAATACAGTCCCTACGGTAACGTTTTAATAAGTGTTTTTATTCATGGAAAGCAATCTCTTGGAACAGCCAGAAGATGTTGGTGCCTGTCATCTTACTCTTGCAGGCTAGAACTTACTTTGATTGCTCATTAGAATTCAATGGGATAGTTCCTCAATGGAAAATTAAATTTCCTTTCCAAGACCATTTCCATTCTGTGATAATGGACAGGCATTTATCAGGCCAAAAGTAAACTGCAAAATGTTTATAAGGGAAACTGCAGGCATCTGAATGTGCATGGATCTTGGGAAGACTGTTCTATACACGTCCCTGAATTTTTAACCTTGTGTAGCTACAACATTAGCTAGTAATAACTCACTCATAAATAAGGCCACACTTCATAAAATTACTTATGGGGAAAGGAAATGACAGACAACAGAGAGCTGTTCTACTTAGCATGAATGAAGAGAGAAACGTACCCATAGAATAGAAATGAATAGAAATGAGCAGATGGAAATAAATATGAACAAGAGAGTAGTGCCATGCTTGGTATTCAGGTGCCAGCCAGCTACAGATTTCAAGGAGAGCCCTCCTGAGGTGAATTGGGAAGAACACTCCATTGAAGTGTTCTGTTGCTGAGTTACTATTTGTGCCTTATTAAAATGCTTTCCGATGATCTGTATTTAAGTTCTAACACTTGAGTTTCCTAATGTTTGAATGTAGTGTTTTTCATCATAGGGTCCTCAGAAGACAACGTAGTCTCACAATACCTTAGCTCACACTAGTCTGAAAGTGGGCTATATAAATTGCAGAATGTAGGGACAATGTGGTGACTTACTTGAATAATTAAAATTATGCTTTATGGAATAGACACAACTGATATATACACACACATATATATGATTACTTATCAGAAGGAAGAGAGTATAGGCAACTTTAATTGTTATATTTAATTTATTTTGTTCCGTTACTCATGCCATATCATCTAAAACAGCTGAGTTATCAGGCCCCAGAATCAGGTGATGAGGGAAACTGTCAACCCCTTAACAATGCTATTGAGCTTTGAACTGGTATAACTTGTATTTCAGTTATAACTTATGGAAGCTGGAGACTTTTTACCCTAAAATGAGTTTAGCTTTTCGTGTATAAATGGAGCTGATAGTGCCCCCCTGTAGTTAAGGTTGCTTGACATTTTCCATTCTAAAACCTTATTTTCAGGAGCTTATAACTTTGCCAAGCTAGCCATTCTGGCAGAAACTTTTCATTCTGCCAAGTTGCCTCAGGCTTGCTTTTTTGTTTTTGTTTCAACTAAACCATTGAGTTGTTTCTGAGAACAAGATTAGGGGAAATATGGTGTTTAACTAATATTAAAATAATTTCTTCCAGCTGTTTCATTAACAAGCTCTAGCACCTCCAGGGATAGTGGCAGGGGGCTAATGGGAATGATGATATGGAGGTAGAAATTATCACATCAGAGGTAGAAGCCAAACTTTAACTGCTTAATATCCTTGAATGGAGATTATACGGACCCCCCATTTAGTCCCATTAAAGGAACTGGCACGTGAAATTACGAGCCCAATAGCAAGGATTTTTAATGAAGCTGTAAACTCAGGGGTTATACCGTATAACTGGAGAACTGCTAACGTAGTTCCTATTTTTAAGAAAGGGGAAAAAAGTGATCCGGGTAATTACAGGCCTGTTAGTTTGACCCTCAATAGCATGCAAGGTGTTGGAAAAAATTTTGAAAGAGAAAGTATTTAAGGACATTGAGGTTAACGGTAATTGGAACAAAATACAACATGGCTTTACAAACGGTAGATCGTGCGAGACTACCTTGATCTCCTTTTTTGAGAATATGATAGATTTTATTTTTTTAATTTTTTTTTTAATTTTATTTTTTTTTAGACAAAGGGAATGCAGTGGGATCTAATTTACCTAGATTTCAGTAAGGCATTTGATACGGTTCCACATGGGGAATTATTAGTTAAATTGGAAAAGATTGGGGTTAATATGAAAACTGGAAGGTGGGTAAGGAACTGGTTAAAGGGGAGACTACAATGAGTCATACTGAAAGGGAGGTTACTAGTGGAGTTCCTCAGGGATCAGTTTTGGGACCAATCTTATTTAACCTTTTTATTACTGATCTTGGCACAAAAAGTGGGAGTGCACTAATAAAGTTTGCGGATGATACAAAGTTTGGAGGTATTGCTAATATAGAGAAAGACTAGGATATCATACAACAAGATCTGGATGACCTTGTAAACAGGAGTAATAGAAACAGGATGAAATTTAATAGTGGAAAGTGCATGGTCATACACTTAGGAACTAATAATGAGAACTTTTTCTATAAGCTGGGGATGCGTCATTTGGAAGTGACAGAGGAAGAGAAGGACCTGAGTGTATTGGCTGATCATAGGATGACTGAGCCGCCAATGTGATGTGGCAGTGAAAAAAGCTAATGTGGTCCTTGGATGTATCAGACGAGGTTTTTCCAGTAGAGATAGGGAGGTGTTAGTACCATTATACAAGGCGCTGGTGAGATCTCATCTGGAATACTGTGTGCAGTTCTGATCTCTCATGTTTAAGAAAGATTAATTCAAGCTGGAACAGGTTCAGAGAAGGGCTACTAGGATGATCTGTGGAATGGAAAACCTGCTTTATGAGAGGAGACTCAGAGTTTGGTTTGTTTAGCCTAACCAAAAGAAGGCTGAGGGGAGTTATGATTGCTCTCTATAAATACATCAGAGGGATAAATACCAGGAAGGGAGAGGAATTATTTAAGTTCAGCACCAATGTGGACACAAGAACAAATGGATAAACTGGCCATCAGGAAGTTTAGACTTGAAATTAGACAAATGTTTCTAACCATCAGGGGAGTGAAGTTCTGGAACAGCCTTCCAAGGGGAGCAGTAGGGGCAAGAAACCTAGCTGGCTTCAAGACTGAGCTTGATAAGTTGATGGAAGGGACGGATAATGGGACAGCCTAATATTGCAATTGACTGATCTTAGATTACTAGCAGTAAATATGCCCAATGGCCGTGAAGGAATGTTAGATGGGGTGGGTTCTGAGTTATTACAGAGAATTATTTCTGGCTGTCTGGCGGATGAGTCTTGCCCACATGCTCAGGGTTTAAGTGATTCCCATATTTGGGATCGGGATGGAATTTTCCCCCAGGGCAGATTGGCAGAGGCCCTGGGGGTTTTTTCATCTTCCTCTGTAGCGTGGGGCCTGGGTCACTTATTGGTGGATTCTCTGTATCTTGAAGTCCTTAAATCATTATTTGAGGACTTCAGTAATTCCGTCTTAGGTGAGGGGTCTATTAGAGGAGTGGGTGGGGGAATTTCTGCAGCCTGCGTTGTGCAGGAGGTCAGACTAGATGATCATAATGGTCCCTTCTGACCTTATAGTTTGAGTCTATGGAACAGGATGTCAGAGTGGGCTACAGGAGCCAGAGGAGAGAGGACTGAGTAGGGCAGGAGCCAGTGTGTGTGTGGAGATGTGTGCAGATGTTTGGTTTCATTAAGTGCAGAAGGAAAGTGATCTGAAGTGTGTGTGTAAGGGTGGGTGGGCGCTTTTGACAGGAAGCGGGGAGGAGAGTTGCATGCTGGGACCCAGGTGGTGATTTTGGGTTTGGATAGAAGCAGAGAGGGATGGTAGGGGTGTAATCAAAGGAGGGGCACAGGGCACCTTGTGGACATAAACACTACTACAAATTCATGCTCCTGGTCTCAGGTAGAAAGGGAAGGGGACAGAGTTCTGAACATGTAATAATACGCACATCAGGTCCAGGTTGCCTGCTCCCCAAGACCAAATTGGCCACTGGGAAATCAGTGGGGTGGCCCTGCTCACCAACCAGGTTTGGGGGCAGAGGCTGCAACGTTTCTGCCTAGCACTGCCCATGGCTGTCTTGAGGCTTAAGCCCCCCCAGAGTCCTATCCTGCAGAGAACTGCATATGCACATCTCAGCCCCTCCCACATATGGGCAGCTCCAGGGGCAAGCATTGGACGCATTGTTTGCTCTAGTCCCCACTCATGGCTGCCCTGGCTCAGCTGGAGCTACTGAGCGCGGGCATTCTGCTGAGCTTCCTCTGCGGTTGTGAGAGTGGCGGAGTCTACAGTATGAAGTTGCTGGAGCAATACAGTTCTCTCATGTAGTGCAGGAACCTCTGGCTCTGAAGTGGGGACTTTGAGTTGGGATAAGTGAGGTGAGCCCAGGACTCACGAAAGCTTGAGGAGATGATGGTTCCTAAAAAGTGAAGCTCTTGTACCACTGTGAAATGTGTGGAACTTCACCTGTGCTCCTGGAGATGGGGGTGCCCCCTGTGTGCCATTGAGCCCCCTGTTCCAGGCACAGAAGGGTCCTGGCCACTGCCCTGGAAATGCTGGCCACAAAATCTATCTCTGAATGAGAATTTCAGGCAGATCTGACAATCCCAGGGAGACTCTCTCATGCCCTGCCTCCAATCACGTGTTTAGCCCCAGGGAGACCTCCCTCTCAAATTAGCACCCCCTGCGCTGCCTCCTTAGGAAAATTCTGGTTGAGCCCCTGGGGGATGGGTATGAGAACCAGAGGTAGGGCAGGGGTTGGATAAGAAGAGAGGGGAACAGAGACAGGCTTGGGGGCAAAGGGGCAGAAGGTTTTAGAGAGCACACACTCCTCTGGAGAACTGTGATTGAATAGAGGAATCCTGGATCTCTATGTTCCTCTGCTGCCAGCAAACAGTTGTGACATCCACTGGTAAAGTGTGTCTCATCCCTCATCTAGTGACTTATCAACATAGAGGGTAGTAACGTTTGACTATCAATTACACCATTAGCTCAAGAGGTAGAGGTTTGCACTGTGGAACTAAAGGACCAAATCTGTTGATCCCTAAATTGGGGTCAGTTATGGAGCCACGTGGTAGAACTTAAGTTGGTGCTTTTTAAAAAAAGGAAATTACATAAAACAAAAACTGTTGAAAGAATGTTAAGATGGCAAACTGAAGCATGCAAAATCTAGCAAATGTCAGAATTAAGACCCCTTTCATTCAACTTTAATTCAGCTCCCTTGTGTGTTTGCATTGTGGTAGTCTTTAATTACATGTTCACATACTATTTTTTCTCTGGGACACCTGTCACATTCTGTGAATTGGTAGTTGTGACCCGTCCGTGCCTAGGGCAGCCACCTGAAAATGCCAAGGTCAGGGCAGACTGTAAAAGGAGAGCAGATTCTCCCAGCGCTGGTGGGTGACACTGAAGTCAGGCTTCCAAAACAACCACAAACAGTGCTTCTGATTTCCCACACTGGTTATCGAGAAGCCCAGAATACAAATACACACAGCCCCCTTTACTGCATTTCAGTCTCCGGCTCCCAATCAGCCACGAGGTCCAGTAAAGAGACCAGGTATTTAAACTCTATGCTCTTTACTAAAAAGGTTCCCCCTGACCTCAAAGGGTCAGCCACAGTACCAGATCAATATAAGTTTGGATCTTAGCCAAAATACCATGCTGCCAGCCAATCCTTTAGTAGCTAAAACTAAAGGTTTATTATAAAAAGAAAGGAACAAACAATAAGAGAAATGTTAAAGGATTAAAGTAATTAGATACATACAAATGATTTGAAAGTCCATATACATCAGGTTTCCAGAAGCATTATGGAGTTTGCAGGCTTGTATAGTCCCTCTGGTATGCATCCAATACCTGGATGGGTCTTAGTCCTTTGTTGCACAGCTTCAGTTGCCGATGACTTGATCCAGAGGTAGATAGGTAGCTGAAGCTGAACAGGATTGAAGACAAAATGGATTCCAAGGCTTCTGCCTTATATATCCTCTGGCCCTTGCCATGCTGCTTGTGGAATTTCACAGGAACCAAAATGGAGTCCAGAGTCACATGGGCAAGACCTGGTGACTCATCAGGTATATTCCTGGCTTCTTCCTGGGGCCCCTTGCACCTGGGAATGTCTTAATGGGCCATTAAGCAGGCTATTGTTTTGCAGCCATCCTGTCTGGGGTGTGTCCTGGACAGCACAATTTGAAATACAAATATCTCAAACATATCCATAACTTCCATTACACACACAACACAGGAACATAAACATTATCATCTTACTTAGCACATTATAGCCTTTCTAACAGTACCTGACATGGCATGTCTTACATTAATTATTATGATTTTGACATACTGATGTCAAACAATATCATCCCCCACCCCCACCCCCCTACAATCCAGCCAGTGTGACACCCTCAATGCGAGACTGGTGTAGAAGGGAGTAATCAGAGCTCCCGAATACACCTTAAGGGCTCCCCTGATCCAGCCAGTGTGACAGTAGTTACTCAATATTTCTTCATTGCGTGGCTCCGGGCCTTATTTACTGTTCACTCCTTGCTCTCAGTACAGAATTATTAATTTCCTCTTGGGCTTTCCTTAGTGGTCATTGCTGTAGCAAGTACATGCATCACTACTCATAGCGTTGCAAACATTAATGAATTTATTTTCACAAAACCTCTGAGATAAAGTAGTGGTATTATCATCCCCATTTTACAGCTGGGGAATCTAAGGCACAGAGACGTTAAGGTTAAAATTGTCAAATGTGTCAATATTAGGTGCCAACTTGAAAAACCAGAGTGTAGATGTCTCAGAGTACTTTGTGTTTTATAGCATGTATATATTCAGAGCATAGCTCCATTCAGTGTCACTTGCAGCTCTGAATGCTCAGCATGTCTGCAGGTGTGGCCTTGGGTGTCTCACACTGGGAATCCAGAATATAAGGAACATGCAGTTAGTGACCACCTCTGAAAAGTACGTTTTAAGTGACTTGTCCAGCACCACAAAAGAAATCTGTGGTAAAGGAGGGAATAGAATCCAATTCTCCAGGGTGGCATTGAACTTCCTTAAACATAAAACTATTCTTTCTCTTCCTGCAGTTGTCTTATTCATACTCACCTCCGAACTAAAAATAAAGCAGGGGTCGTAAAGACAACACCTTCAGTCACTACATAACTCTGATTCATTCCCTGAGCAGTGCCCGTTCCTGTGCATTGAATGAGGCAGGAAAAAATAGTATGTGATCTCGTAATTAAAGACCTCATAAAATGCAAATGCACACAAGATGGGTGAGATCTTTTGTTGGACCAACTTCTTTCACCAACAAAAGTTGGTCCAATAAAAGATACTACCTCACCCACCTTGTCTCTCTAATATCCTGGGACTGACTTGGCTACAACTACACTGCAATGCACAAGGGGATCAAACTAAGGTTGCATAGTCAACCTTAATACTATCATTTCCTAATTTTTGAGTGTTTGACTTAGTTAAGGTTGCAATCGATAGGACAGTTCTGAGATACAACTTAGCACAATTTACATGAGGTGTCAGAGACACTGTTTACACCCTTCTTTACACCTTTCAAAATTAGCATGGGGAGGAGTCCAGAAAAGCCAGTAGGTCTATTCTCTTTAATGCAGCAAGCAGGGAGTAGGGGAATTGGAACTCTTGTTCTTGTCAGTAGAAAAGCTCTTCACCTCAGAGTTCTAGGCACACATTCTGGTATATACTGTATCATTTTTATAATTAAATAATTTCATGTGACCTCTTTATACTATTCTTGATAAACTAGAATCTCTCACCACTGATCAATGCTTTTTTGATCATTCCTGAGAGATTTTGAAAGCCCAATTGCATCTTCAGCATCGGTCCTTCTAGATGGGTGAAAAGTAGTTACCCTTCACAGATGAAAGATCAAATTTGTTATGTTCTTTACATTTGATGTGTTTGCAGTACCCTGTGTTGCACTGAAAATATTGGCACTTACAATCTAAGAAATAGTTTAATGGTGAAGATTAAATTAAACAGAATCATAGAGTTGGAAGGGACCTCAGGAGGTCATCTAGTCCAACCCCCTGCTCAGAGCAGGACTAACCTCAGCTAAATAATCCCAGTGAGGGTTTTGTCAAGCCGCAGCCTAAAAACCTCTAAAGATGGAGATTCCACCACGTCCCAGGTAACCCATTCCAGTGCTTCACCACTCTCCTAGTGAAAAACATTTTCCTAATGTCCAACCTAGAACCCCCCCCCCTCCCCCTTTACAACTTGAGACCGTTGCTCCTTGTTCTGTCATCTGCCACCACCGAGAACAGCCTAGCTCCATCCTCCCTGGAACCCCCTTTCAGGTAGTTAAAGGCTGCTATCAAATCCCCCCTCATTCTTCTCTTCTGCAGACTGAACAAGCCTAGTTCCTTCAGCCTCTCCTCATAAGTCTTGTGCTCCAGCCCCCTAATCATTTTTGTTGCCCTCCGCTGGACTCTCTCTAACTTCTCCACATCCTTGTTGTGGTGGGGGCCCAAAACTGGACACAATACTCCAAATGCAGCCTCACCAATGCCAAATAGAGGGGAATGATCACTTCCCGTGATCTGCTGGCAATGCTCCTACTAATGCAGCCCAATATGCTATTAGCCTTCTTGGCAACCAGGGCACACTGCTGACTCATATCCAGTTTCTTATCCACTGTTACCCCCCAGGTCCTTTTCTGCAGAATTTATTTGGTCATAAGCTTTTGTGGGCAGAAACCCCAACCCACGGAGGTTTCTGCCCACGAAAGCTTACGCCCAAAAATTTTTTTAGTCTTTAAGGGTGCCACAGGACTCTCGCTGTTTTACTAAAAACAGACTAACATGACTACCCCTCTGGAACTCATTAAATTAAACTTTATTTTTAAGGGACTATTGCTAAACTGTTATGATAGCATAAAGTAGCTCTAAACCAAAGATAAATTACTTTGTTTGAAAAGGAAGTGTGTATTTGGTATATTAATGCAAGCCTTGTTAAAATGGCACAAGTTTGTATCAATTTTGAATCCTGGAGAACTCCACCAGTGGGGAATCGAAATATAGACAGTCCCTTTTCAGACGCTTTTCCTTCTTGCTTTTCTAGCAGGGATTTCTCCCTTGCATGTCCAGTTCCTGCTGCCTGCGAACGTCTTGGAAAGTTTGTTTTTTTTCTCTTGAGTGTATAGAATGCTGGCCTTGCATTTCAGGTGCAGTTTGTTTAACAGTGATGGATATTTACTGTGTTGCTGAGAGAAGTATTTCTTTCCAATAGTATGTGCTACTCAAAGATAAGCCAAAGTGCTTTCCCGAATAAAATGAACAAGCAAGTGGGTATTTTCCTAACTTTGCTAAGCTATTTTTTAATATTCTGATACCTCTCAATTTGATATTCAGAACCTGTTTTTGCTTATATGTAGACACAATATGAGTGTTCCAGAACCTCCAGATAGTGCTACTATAATAAACTTTCCCATTGTAAACAGTCTTAAAATCAACTG
Organism: Emydura macquarii macquarii; assembly: GCF_026122565.2. NCBI lineage: Eukaryota > Metazoa > Chordata > Testudines > Chelidae > Emydura > Emydura macquarii. Next base: position 14,973,452 of record NW_027131527.1, on the reverse strand, counting down.
CAAAATTGATTATGCAATAATGTTTCATAAGACTTAAATTCCAGAGCAACTTTTTTCTTATTTTCAGACTTTAAAAAATCTAGAACATCCTTATGTAACATGGATTGTGAAATACATTGCTTTTTAAAAAGTCAATAAAAAGGAAAAAAACAATTACTGGGATTTTTTTGGTCTGTCCTTGCTTCAGTTTTGCCTCTTGACTGATCAAGGCTTTGCTCTGGCCTCTTCAATCTGAAGGACTTCTCTTTTTTTTAATATGGCTTTTTAACTGGATAGTCAGGTGCCAAAGCGATAGGTGCCACTTATAAATCTCTAGATGACTTTGATTCTTTAAAATTTGACTAGCATTTTGTCTGATGTAGACTCAGTGCTTTTGGTATTTAGAAAACAGAAATAAAAATGTCTTTGGTATTAATGTTGGAAAACATAGTTACTGGGTGTATCACCCATAACTTTCACAGGAATTTCATAACTATTTTTCTTTATGTACATGTACAGCTTTGTACATGCCCCAAGAGAGGCACTGTTAAAGAATATCTGCTCAAATTCACTTTTAAAAGAACTGCCTTTTTAGTATAAATTTACACACGTCTTGGGCTGCACTGGCTGTGAAGGAGTTTTACTAGTTTTAGTAAGCAATGTGCATTTACCCAGGCTCTGTCTAGACTAGGAGAATAGGTGACATATTAGCACGTTCTAAATACTGCTGAACACTATGGGGTTGACCCGGACCAGCTAATGTTTTTTAAAGGAATCCATCCTTGTCTAAGCTAGATGCTATGTGGAAATAAAAAATGTGTTGTGTTGACTAACATGATTTTAAAACACTGCCTATTTTCCTGGTCTAGATGTTCTCATAGTAGGATCTCTATCTGTTTGTTTTATTTAAATGGACGATGCCAGTCTGTAGAGACCTAGGAAGGTAAAATATCATGCAGCATCCCAGGAGAACTAATTGTGTGGCGTATGCAGGTATATTGCCATGTAACTTTGTGCATGTATGAACATGACTTCTCAATTTAAAAAAAAATTGCTGAGGTCCTTGGTACTGATTAGACGTGATTTCAGAGACTCTTTGACAATGACTTTAAAAACCAAACGATTTGTCTAAAAAGGAAATGAAAGAGAAAATCACCCTCATGGGATTTCTGCAAGGGATTTTGCTTTCCATTAGAAAGAGAAGTTTGTTTGACAAATGTTCTTTTCTCCTGTAAATATCTGTGAAAGATTGTTTTTTGTTGGTTTGTTTTTGTAGTACTAGTTTAAAACTAAAACATAGAAAATCATAAATGGAAATGCAAGAATCTTGAAGGCCTGATTTTAAACCTTCAAAATCCAGGAAATTCAGAGCAAAGACTTAGGTGCTATAACTTATCCTGTTGGACATTAAAAATTGATACAGATTTAGATATCTCTAGGAACTCTGAGGCAGATCAGAGATATTGTTTCAGTCTTAATCCTGAATACCCTGATAGTTGTAAAGCTTCAAACCAAAACATTTCTAAGTCATTCTTTTGTCTGTGTGACTATTCATAGCTGTCTCTGAAAAAAAAAGTATGTAACGTGTGTGTGTGTGTGTGTGTGTGTGTGTGTGTGTGTGTGTGTGTGTGTGGGGATTGAAATGGAATTTGCTTTACATCAAGATGAAATTTACAGTATCTTAAGCATTCATTTCACATATATAGTTACACAATTTCTGTAACCTTAAAGTATTAAAAAGGGAACAAAAATTTAGAATCTCAACAGCTATTGTACATAAAAAATGGTTAAGTTTGAACTATAGTCTCATTAATTTATAAACAAAAAAAAATCTCATTTCTCTGTGAAATTATCAGTTTCATTACATGCACTATACTTTGGTTTGAAAGGAGGGAACTGTGAAGTGATTGCTTAAGATGTACAACTTTTTGATGCATATGGGCCCAAAGTGGGAATTGAAACATAAGCATTAATTGCATGGATAAATTTGGTGAATGTATGTCTCCATCCCCCAGGATGAAATACAAACTGTCATTTTAAATGATTTGCCAAATTACTTTCTTCCCAAAGCAGCATATTAAATGCTTTTCATTAAGAAATGTTTTAAGTGCAAAATGAAATGGTGCTACAAGGGTTTATTTAGATATCCTTTGTTGCATTTAAAAAGCTTAACATTGAAATTCACTTTTTGACTTTGTGGAGAAGACATAAACAAACCTGGCAAAGGATATAGCTTTATAAATTAAGTACCTAAATATTTGATGACATGTATGCTTTGATCTTTTAACTATAAATTATACCCAGCAACAGCCAGAGCACAATGTTCTCTTATTGCCCCTCCACTGGCATTGTAACAAGATGGCAGTGCAGATGCCTACACTGGGCAGTCTGCTGGAAGGTTCCAAGTACTGTGTCTTCCCCACCGAGTCCCTTCTTTGTAACACTCTGGACTTCTCTCCTCAATGAGCCCTGAAGGAGATGGTTTTGCTCCTAACTTAAAAAAAAATAAATAAAAAACCTCCAGAAGTTATAGAAAATGAGGTGGGGGAAAGGTACAAAGTCTAGGTTCAGATTTGGTTTAGCTGACATAAATTTTTCTGCTGTTGAAAGCTGTCTCATTATTTGGCAGTCTTTGCTCAAGAGAGGACCAGACAACTCCAGGGCCAAGCTGTGTTGCAAGTCAACATCAAGATGCACCGGCAGAATATGAGAGAGAACTTGCATAATAAGTCTAAGTGCTTTGCTTGGCTCCAACCTCTAGAAGTGTGTGACTTGAGAACTAAAAGTCAAAAATTCCTCTAAGAAAAAAAGTAAAATGCCAACATTCCTGCCCACCTCCACTTGTGTTAGCTCAAGGTAGCTGAGATCAGAGCAAGAAATATCAAACATTTTTCTTGACCTTATATTTGTCAGGTTTTTGACAGCGTTTATAAAGGTGTGGAAACAATGTCTGTATTTTTCCTGTGTTTTCCTTCAGGGAAAAGACTACCAAAATGACTGCTCTAAACTCCTGGGTAAATGATGGAATTGCTTTTCTGGTGTTTATTGCAACACACGCAAAACCCTGGAAAGCAAGAACATGCATCATTGTTAATAGTTGCCTTAAGTTAATGATGTTTTTTCTTCCATTATATTAAATTGTCATTCCTGGATCTGCTGCTTGTTAGAAAGCCTAAATTTTATGGGATAGAGTGAGCTGTCTTTTTTAAATGTAGATAAACCTTTCAGCTGCATGATCAATATTTAGCAAAGTTTGTAAGATCAACTGACAGTAGAATTTATTTGATAGAAATTACCAAGTTTGACATATTTTCACTGAATATACACAGACTTGCTAATAATGAAAAATTATGTATTTAATTTTTACGTGTGTATGTGAATGTATGCTGCTTTGTGTGCTTGTGTGATATAATTCATTGCTTGATAAAAACTACATTTTTTTTACAGTGCATTGCTTACTTGTGACGGCTCAACTGTGAATGTTCTTTAGGCAATGCTATATGATCTTAGTTGATTGCTCAGTTTTTTTAATGGATTTTACATAGTGTTGACATTTTTCTTAATTTGTTTGAAAAGTCTTGGTTAATCATTTTAACTCAAGCACATCACTGAAAATTAGCTTGAATTCAAATACTAAAGGACATGAAATGTGAAGGTTGTATTGAAATTGTACAGATAACTAATCATGCCAGTTGTAAAGATGACTCACTGCCTAAAGAGTTTAAATCTAATGCTTAATTTTGCTTTTCTTTGTAACATTTTTCTTTGTTTTAATTCCTTATGTTAACCTTTCAGCTATAATATAACTCATGCTATGTTGAGATAAAACAGCAAAAAAATAGACTGCAGAAAAGGTGTTCATGGTATTGCGTAGAAGTCAAAACTTTATAGACAAGAGGAAATATATTTAATAAAGAGAATTGGATATTGATGTTGTGCTTTAACATCATGGGCTTTATAGCATTTCAGAAAGAGTTTTAAACAATCCATGCGAGGCATTTTCATAGCTTGTGGTGTTCAGAATCCACAAGACAAATTTGACTCTTGTATTGTCATTAGTTTTAGATAGATACTGATATGTTTTCCTTTTCAAATGGGTGAGCAAACAAATGCAAAGAAGGCCCAATAAATCCTCTGTTCGGTCAAACTATAAAATATATAGAATATAGCTCCATTTATTTGTCTCTTACACCTTCCTGTATTAGTTTAACTGAGAATTACCTGTGAAGCTTTCATCCTTTTATCTTAGAATTTAGCCAAGTACTCAAATTGGACAGTACAAGAAAGACAGGCCTTGGAGATTTGTTTCATTTTTGGCACATCTGCTAGGCTGTATCTTGTTTCGCAGCAGATAGTCAATGCAGTTCTCCTTCTACCCTCAGATAGGGTGACCAGATAGCATGTGTGAAAAATAGGGATGGGGTGGGGTAATAGGCACCTGTATAAGTAAAAGCTAAGAATATTGGGACTGTCTGTATAAAATTGGAGACATCTGGTCACCCTATTCTCAGATGGTGTTAAAGTCTGTCCTGCTGGTTTGGTTGGAATCGCCATTTTAAAATCCAGTTTAATTAAGTGTGGTCTACCCTTCATTCTAACACTAATTGACTACGTTTCATTAAAATAGGTATTGAAATCTATGCCTGCAGAATAAGAGAGCTCATCCATAGTTGAGGAGCTATGTTTGGCATTAGTCACTTGAAAAATCCACTTGCCCAAGGCAAGAAGGAAGTTTTCCCTAGGCACGTGTAAGCAACTTCTGCAGGTTATAAGCTTTCATTTAAAATAACTTGAAACTTTCAGCACCTCTGAGAATATCTTCCAAAGGTTTTGTGGAAGAAACCAAAATATACCATTTTTGCATAATGAACAAAAATATGAATTAGAAATGCCAGCAGCTTTTTTAAATATGCACACTCCTTCCCAAAAACCAGCAATAATGGAACAGTCTGAACATCCCATTATACAAAATTACATCTTTTGGCAAATCGACTTTGCTCTTGCGTCTACTGAAACTGGTGTTAAAGCTCCCATTAACTTGAATGGGATCAGGATTAGGCCTCATGATGGTAGCATGCGATAGTTTCCCATGTTTTTGCCTGACCTCTGACTAATAATAATAGATTAAGTAGGTTCTTTAAGATAAAATTACATTCTTTACTCAAAGCAGAAAGCAAGAAAAGATTTGTTAAAACTATATTTTGCAGTGCTTTTAGCCCATTTACATACCTTGAAATTTATAAGGATCTTTTCCAGCCTTTAATATTAAATGAAGGCCAATTTTAAATGCATAAACTCATAGATTTTAATTTTTGAGTTTTATCTCCAAATATACCCCATACAGTATATAATGTTTGTTAAATGTGGAGTATTTACAGAAAAGGTTTATCTGGGTGTCAGTAGTTGTTTTATTGTGAACTCTGCTAAAGATAAAGGCAAAGGCAAAGCCAATAAATAACACAAGTGGGATATTCCACTGTGGGATTCAGCAATCATGAAAATAATCCAAGAAAATGGTTGCAAAAAACTCACTAGCTCTTAACTCAAATTCTTAACACCTCCAAGTTTCCAAAATAAAAGCTACTGTTACATGTTATATTTGATCAATAGAGCTGAATTTAATTGGAAATTGTATATTTGCTGATCAATAAGATTTTTTTTTCTCTTGTGGTTTTCAAGCCAGATATTTGTCAAATTTTCATCTAAATTGTTAGATGAACTAATCTGTCATCAAGTAGATTAGTGATTTCTCTAAAATATAACTGAACGAGAGACAGGTGTAGCTGGTGGGTCTGAAACTTACACTAATGTCAACTCTTGCTGGAATTTATAGGTAGGCTTCTTAGCAGCAGACAGTTGCAGCAAATAGCTATTTGCTGCAAATCTTTCTTGATTTTGCAAGTCTAACAGATCAATTAGTTATGATGTCTTGTGAACTTATCTTGTTGGTTAACCAATTTTCTTTCCTTTATCTTGTATATGATGGGATCTTCGCTAGACAGAGGTAACAGATGGGGGCAGTGGTGTAGCTGGACCTTCATGTGGTGGTGTTTTTGTTTCATAATATTCTTAAATTAAGCTTGCATTGTTTCTGCTTCTGTGCTTGCATGATCAGATATGGATTAACCTCAACTGCACTTAATGCTTTTATATTAATTGTCTTTCCCTCTATGTGTGTGTGCGTGCGTGCATATTTTCTAAATGGTTTTCTGCTATGAAATTCAATATCCAGTCTCTAACATAGTTCTATGGATCCTTTTCAGTCTTTAAAACTTCAGTGCATCAGTCACCAAATGGCTTTCAGTTTAGCAGAGAGGTTGGTGATAAAATACATGTAGGGTGCTTTTCTAACCAAAAAGTTTCCAGTCACCTTAAAAGTTGTGTTCATGCAGGAATTTTGACTCTACTAGTTGTCTTTACCAAACAAATGCTTGCTTCCAATAAAAAGTTATCAGGTAACTAAGTTTTTTGGAAAACCTTCAGATATTAAAATCAAACTGCTCCATCTAAGCTATTGTTAAACTAGACAATAATAAAAGAGAGAAAATACTTTGGGATAAAACTCATTTAGGGCTGCCATTTTTAATTCTGCTGTAAAGAGCCTAGATTACATAGCACCATTATTCTCTAGAGAATTTAGACAACACTAAACAAAAAGCATATCATACGTTGTTTATCTCTCTCTACTGAAGATGCCTAAATTTATTGTCCAATTCCGTTTTGTGCTTCATTTAAAAAAAAAAAAATGACACCTTGGTCTTACAAACACTATTTCTGATAGGTTTGAAGCCTGGAAAAGATCCATTAAATTTGAATGGTAATAGGAGGGATATGTTCTTAAAAAAGCTTGTTGTTGGTGACAGTGATATAAATGATACAGAGCCTCATTCTATTAAGTGTTTAATTGGTTTTTATTTTCTTTGCGGTGTGCGGGTTGGATCTGTAAAACAGAAGTTATCCCAGGAACGAGAGAAGTTTGCTGATGAAGACAGTATATTTTATACACTTGGAGAATGCGGACTCATCTCTTTTTCTGACTACATCTTCCTCACTACAGTTCTTTCCAGTAAGTATAATCTGTTATCACTTAATTCCTTTTTTATTTTTAAATGCTTACCAGTGATGCAATTTTTCTATTATGGTATGTACATTGGTTAGTTTTCCCTAAAACGGGTTCTGTTGATTACTTATTCAACTTTTTCAAAGTTAGCCCAAGATTTTTCAAGAATGTCCACTAGCTGATTGTGGTTTCTTCATATTTCTTCATTATTTTAAATTATTGGGCATAACTTTTGGCTTGCTGTTCAAAATGAAAAATTGTAGCAGAGTCCCTTATTTGTGATTGATCATATTCGTCTAGATAAACATAGCTCTTGTATTTTCAGGCTTATGTGCACATGGCTGCACAACGTGACTTTGCAATTCATTTTTTGTAAGTATTAGAATGTACAAGCTTAAAATTCACTTTCCAGGTGTATTCTAGTAAACTCAATCATGTGGATGCTAGTGGACAGGGAGCCCAGAAGGAATATAAACACAGCTGAAATGAATTGTCCAAAGATTTAAACAAATAATTGCAGTTATCTTTTTTATATTATTCACCCTGCTCTAAACTCAGTATATGACGTCTTGCAATCTGCTCAAAGAATGTCCTCTGGGTTCTAAATAACAAGGGCTTTTAAAAAAAAAAAAAAAAAAAGCCTTTCTATTATGTCCATTGACAAGACATAAACAAACAATAGCCTGTTAATACAGGATAATATTTCTGTACTCTTATAGCTGTGGAACAAAAATTCATAGACCTTGTTCTCAGAGCTGTATTGATCTCTTTGAAAATGTTGGTTCATAAAAGGGGGAAGTAAAAAGAAATTCTATGTTAATTTTCAGTTCCGTTTGAGAAACAAGGAAGAAATTATTTGCCCAATGAAATGAGACCATTTATTTTCAGACTTCCAAGAGAGAATTATAAACATTACAAAATAAAACTCTGCTTCTTTAATCCTTATTTGCCTAATATGTGATGAGCTGAGAAGAAAAAATAGTTGTTTAGTTCAGGCTTTATTGTAAACACACTTTTAAAAATTGTTTTGTGCCATTCAGTCAATGAATATTGTCATCAGGGGAAAAAGGAGACCACACAAATGTGTGTAATATATAGAGCCTTTGGAACAGTAGAGCATAATTATTTCATGTTATATTTTGAAACATTGCTCTTACCAAGTGAAAATGATGGCTATTAAATTAGTAAAATATCTTTCCAGAGTATAAGTTACACAGGAGATTCAAGATCTGTTTTGTTGCCAAACTGACTTAAGGAACTGTGACCTTAATGCCCATAAAGATTATCAGTAAATAACATTAGCTTCAACCAAGGACTGTTGTGTGCAGTTTTCATCTACTTGACTTTAACTGAAGTTCAGCCCTAATTTTAAGATTCTTGCCATTCCTGTCTTGGGTCTTGGATGAATAGATGACTAGAATGAGATCACCAAAATTATGTTCTCTTCATACCTCAGCAAAGATTTTAACTTTGGTCTTTACAGATGAAAAGCTGATACAACTAGCATATTACATCTCAGAATACAGTCTGATGTCCTTGGAAAAAAATCCTGGGAGGGGCAAATTTGTGTCCAGTATATAGAATATTATGTGATTATATTGTAGCCTGCTAAATCTGGGGGAGCAAAAAGTGGAAGACATAGGCCTGGTTTACACTGCCAGCAGCAGTCAATGGGAGATACGCCAGCTTTCCTATGTAGCTTGTGTATCTTTTATCAACTTACTATCTTTGACTTACCATGGTGTCTCCACTGTGCTGCGCCGACAGGAGACACCATCCAGTTGACACAGCCTTGCACTTTTTATGGGGGTGGATTTATGGCTTCGACTGGAGAGCACTTCTGGGATCGATTGACCGGAGGGGCCAACCAAGGTTTGGGGCAGAGGGCAGCTGCCCCCCTTGTTACATAGTACATGATGCTCCTGAATACAATACTTACAAATAGGTCAAGTTCCTTGAACCATGTCTGCTCTATACAGCCTATGATCAAACGTTTGTAAGGTCACAAGGGAGTTCCCTGTGACTGCTTCTATGAAAGTAGCTTAGGAAAACATCAGTGTCATAGCAAACTCTTCTAGTTTTAGGTTCCTTTCCATTTTTGGTGATAAATCCCACAAGTGAATATGCCCACTAACACGAAGAAGAATCTTTGGGATGTCACCCTTACTTTTGGTCTTTTAGGTATATTCATGAGTGGTTTGACGAGTCACTTTGTAACAGGCCACTGACTTGGTAGTTTGTGCTCTCTGAGGAAAACGGAAACTTTGCAAAAATGTATTTAGGGAGGCTTATGGTGACACAGGGTATGTTTTTTGCCATATTGGCCTACACTGAATTCAGCTAAAAAAAATTAAATTAAATTAAAAAGTATCCCAAGGAACCACCTCAAACCCCCAAGATTTTAGCACTTGGTTTCTTTGAAAGATTTCTTTTTTTTTTTTTTTTTTAAATAAATCAGGTACCCTATGGCAAGTTAGAAAACTCATTTATGTCGCTTTCTTTATCCTTTGTCTCTTGGTAATTTGCATTGTACCTCAGTATCCTAAATAGTTCTTGACATGCTCTCTAATCAAGCAAACAAAATAGAACAAAATATTGTTTTTTTATCTTAAATTTTAATACGTATAGCCTAATGAAAATCTAATTTACAGTAAGTCACAACATCATTTAGAGTTGAAAAAATTCCCAACATAAGACAAATTGAAGTTACAATTAAGTAAGGTAAAAAGACTACTAAATACTAAAAACTCACCATTGCTGCTTTCTGCAATGGATTTTTACTAATATAACCAGCAGAGTAAAACCATGAAATCTAGTCTGCATGGGACAGGGGAACATGACTGCTACACTTAAAACTGTTGTTGGGGTTAGATCAGCCAGGCTCTGATCACTGCTCAATTGAACTCTAACCATTAATGAGAATCTTCAAAAACTCATTGAAACGGAAGAAAATTAAGGTACGTCATGCTATTAGCTGCCTTTTCAGCGTGGCAATTTGACCCCTTTGGCTTCCAAACATCACCCTGTCTCCATCCTGACCACTCAAGCCCTAATGGCTATGATTTTTTTTATTTTGACCTTCGTTTCTTTCCTAATGGGTATCATTCACAGTCCCTGAATTCTAGTTATGAGGTGTTTTGACTAATAAACCACAGTAAATGGATTCAAGTGTTCTTTCTGTATCGCTACAGTGAACGTCATTTGACTTTGGTTGAAGTGCAATTCATTTGCATGTTACCGGCAGAGAGAGCTGTTTGCATACTGCATAGAAGATTAAATGTATCACCGTATTTTATTTACAAGTAATTTCTTGCTCTAGCACTGTCTTTTCTTATAGTTTTGCTCCGTGCTTCTGTGAAAATATATTTTAAAAGGTAATGAAATAACATTTTAAATGCATCAGAAATTCAGTCTCATATTCAAAGGCAATTACAGCAAAATGGCTTTGAGGACACTGCACCATTTTTGTTGCTTCAGCTGCTCCCCAAAAGAGAGGAAATTGAATCTTATCAGCAAAACTTGAATTTCAGTGCAGAGGTATGAAGACAAGCAGAATTAAATGTGTTTTAACTTCACTTCTTTAAAATGTCAGGTAAAAGTCATGGGGAAGCTGAAAGTTGACTTCCACAGCTGAGACATTTGTTTTTGGACATATGGGGCCATGGGGCTAGATGCAGTGCATTTGAGGGTGCTGAGAGAGTTGGCTGATGTGATTGCAGAGCCGTTGGCCATTATCTTTGAAAACTTGTGGCGATTGGGGTAGGTACTGGATAATTGAAAAAGGCAAATATAGTGCCCATCTTCAAAAAAGGAAGGAGGAGGAACTGGGGAATTACAGACCGGTCAGCCTCACCTCAGTCCCTAAAAAAATCATGGAGCAGGTCCTCAAAGAATCTGTTTTGAGGCACTCGGAGGGAAGGAAGGTAATCAGGAACAGTCAGCATGGATGCACCAAGGGCAAGTCAGCCTAACCAATCTGATTGCCTTCTGTGATGAGACGATTGGCTCTGTGGATGTGGGGAAAGCGGTGGACGTGATATACCTTGACCTTTAGCAAAGCTTTTGGTATGGTCTCTCACAATATTCTTATCAGCAAGTTAAAGAACTGTGGGTTGAATGAATGGACTATAAGATGGATAGAAAACTGGTTAGATCATCGGGCTCAATGTAGTGATCAACGACTCGATGTCTAGTTGGCAGCCGGTAACAAGTAGAGTGACCCAGGGGTTGGTGCTGGAGCTGGTTTTGTTCAACATCTTCATTAATGATTTGGAGGATGGAGTGGATTGCACCCTCAGCAAGTTTTCAGATGACATTAAGCTGCAGGGGAGTGGTAGGATACAGAGTGACCTAGACAAATTGGAGGATTGGGCCAAAAAAATTCTGAGATTCAAAAAGGACAAGTGCAGAGTCCTGCACTTAGGACAGAAGAATCCCATGCACACCTACAGGCTTGGGACCGACTGGCTAGGCAGCAGTTCTGCAGAAAAGGACCTGGGGATTACAGTGGACAAGAAGCTGGATATGAGTCAACAGTGTGCCTTTATTGCCAAGAAGGCTAATGGCATATTGGACTGTATTAGGAGCATTGCCAGCAGATTGAGGGAAGTGATTATTCCCCTCTATTCGGCACTGGTGAGGCCGCGTCTGGAGTACTGTGTCCAGTTTTGGGCCTCCCACTACAAAAAGGATGTGGACAAATTGGAGAGTCTCCAATGGAGGGCAACAAAAATTATTAGGGGGCTGGAGCACAAGACTTATGAGGAGAGGCTGAAGGAACTAGGCTTGTAGCCTAGGCTGGTAGCCAATCCTATAGTCAACTAACTAAGGGTTTATTAACTATGAAAAAAGAATGAGTTATTTACAGGTTAAAGCAGGCAACGTGTATGCACAAATGATTTAGTCTTTTGTTCTAAAAGGTGACGGAGATGTAATAATCAGTTCACTTAATATCTTCTAGGGCTAACCCAGGTTGGCCCTGGGGATTTCTGCTTTTGTTTCTTAGCTCAAGCCTTTGTGAGAGTCCAAACAGCAAAGAGAACCATTTCTTCTTGTGAGCATCTTTATTTGCCCTTCCCCCAGAGTTCAAATCGATGGGACAAGGGCTCCTGCATGTAACTTCTTCAGAGATGGATGGGGCAATCAACAAAGATTTTATACTACAATGGCCTGTTTAGTTTTGATAGTCCTTCTTGATGGGCAAGGGAACCACTCTTCCTGCCTAGTTCACAAGTTCAGATTAGGCATTTTTACAGTTATAAAGTAAAACTTGTATTACCTTTTAGCATGGGATACAGACAAGTCAGATTGCATGCATGCACCAGCTTACAAACATTTTATACAGTCTAAACTAAGCTTTACAAGGCTAACACCTATCTTGAATAATATTAACATACAGGTGAGTTGGTCTGGTTTCCAGCTATGAATTTGTCAGTGCTTAGCCTGATGCCTACAGCCTTGGCAAGAGTTGGCACCTGGTTTACCAGCGTCACACCTCACTGTCATATTTATTTTCAATGAACATTTCTATTTTTGTTCAGAGTTAACTCAACTCTATCTTGAACATATGCAATTAATCCTATTCAAACATGCAACTCTCCTAACTTTGAGCTGAAAAATCCTGCTATTAAGGCCTGTCCCATATTTTTATACATAAAGAAGAATCTTAACTGTTCTGTGCTTCTCTTCTTGAGCTAATCCTTCCTGAAGGTAACTTTCTACATTAGTGTTGTGATCAGAGTTTAGCTTTGCAGTCATTTGTTTGTGATTTCTTATTAAATTACATTCTTCACTCCAATACTATATGGCATGTATTTGCCTTGTTTTTTTCCCCAGACAGTAAATGCATCAAGAATATGCATATGCTTGGCAGAATTTGATTTTTATTTTGTTATAATTTTGATAGATAATACTGATGTTTATTTTTAAGCTTTTTTCTATTTTCATTTAAATTTTCAAAGTTGCAGGAAAAGGTTGGAGGGGCAGACAATAATTTAATGACAATTGACCTTAAGATTCAAAAAATTAAAGCTTTATAAACATGAAAACACTTAATTGTCAACCCCACATGTCAAAATATATGAAGTACATGCCCTTAAATCAAACTCTAATCAGTTCTCCAGCAGCATTTTTCTTACTTTGCCTATTTGTAAATGTTGATTATTGTTGATGAAAATATTTTTCATTAGTTTGTGTGAACAGTGAAATAAAAATCTAATCCTTTCAAGCTTAATTGTAAGGTTTTTTGTTACTCCATTTTCAGACATTATCTGCTGTCCCTCTGCTTCCAATTATGTAAAGTGCTATAATCTGTTTCTTCCCTGTTATCACTGAAACTGTTTAACCATCTAGATGCCATTGCTCAGCCTCCAAAGGCAGTCTTAAGAGGGTGAACTTTTAGGTGGTCCTGATTTGTTCCTGGAGATAATATTCTTGTTCAAACACTCTCTCTCAAAAAAGACTGGAAGTTTGGCCAAGAATCCAGCATGCTGAGTCATAAGGAATAGTCAGTATGCTGATTCACAGGCTTTTTACTTATATTAAAATGTGGAATCTCAGTCATTGGAGATTTTTCAGAGCAGATTAGACCGACACCTGTCAGAGATGGTCTAGATAATGCTTGGTCCTGCCTTGAGAGAAGAGGATTGGACTAGAAGACCTCTCAAGATCCCTACCAGTCCTATGATTCTGTGTAGACAGCAATCCTGCACTAAAATGGGTATAAGCTAGAAGACCCACTAGGTCTTTCCTATCTTCTAGTTTATCTGATTCTGATTTCCATTTGTTATATGCATCTAATGCTCCATGAAAATTATGGCAGTTAGGCATACATGTTAAAGGAGGAAATAAGTTGCTTAGATTATTAAAAAATTAAATATAATAATTATTGGGTTAGTTAATTTAAATGTACAATTTTTCCCCTTAGAAAACTACCTGATCCTACAGACTTTCCCAAGACATAACTGCCATTTTAATTTTGCAAGTGGTATTTTGGCTTTATAAACTGTTTTCTTAAAATATATATATTATATATATATTTATGGAAGGGGAGAAAAAGCTATTATAAAAGATAAAATTGAGTTCTTTGTTCACCGTGTGTGAGTGAGTGTGAGTGAGAAAATATGGTAATGTATTTTATTTATGAAAACAGTCCTGGAATTTTAACAAAGGGGGGGAAACAAATTCTCTTAACTAAAAATAATCCTGCTCTATCCTAGCAGTGAGGCTGAGGGAAAAACTGATCTGTGTAATTACTTTTGTTATCACTCTCTCCAATTGGGTTTCAGTTCTCCATATCCCCTTGTTTTACCACCAGTGAAATTAGTCTGTTCAGCACAGGACTAGATCTATGGACTGAAAAAGATAGAAAAATTGCTCAGAGGATTTCACACAATACTCACTATGTAAGAGAATAAAATTGAATGCAATACTTAAATTTGGCAAAGTGGCTGGAATGGTAGTTAATATTGGTGTTCTTCAAGAGAGAATTGGAGGGATGCAAGGAGAGAATTTTTAAAATCAGAATCCTGTTGTTGCAGAGGTTGTGAAATAGCTTATTCCCTGAATCATAAATTCACTCCAGAAAAGTCAAGGTTTATGTGAAGTATGGAGGATAGACTGGGTAATATCCACCCCATAGCTCAGGGCTTGAGACTGCAGTGCAGCCCAGCTTGTGGAGCCATTCACTGCAGAAACCAGGGTCTTTTGATCCAGTCATTGTTATGGGGCACCCTTCTTAAGTCACTGGAAGTATTATCCACCTGGTGTTTTGACACGTCTAATTCAGAGCAAAAATAAATGTCACATTTAATAGAGTAATTGGAATACAGAAACGTAAAACTGCAGAATTATATATGCTATGTACATCAAATGGTCCAATGGCAGGGTATCCTTGAAGTCAAGTTTAATGGTGGTGTACATCTGCTTAATACACACAATATTTAAAAAGCTATCTTATTAACACATTCTCTAAATTTGTCCTACTGAATCTATCAGCAGTAAAGCACAGAGCCTTTTATTATATTAGGGGGAAAAGACATTGTGAAAATCTTCTGGCCTTGAATTCAGACTGTAGTACAATTACGTAATGTACACAATCCATTGATGATAAAGTAAGCATTAACTTTTTTGCTTGGGTGATGTCCTCCATGCCCTATGAAGATTCTCAGTGTTTTTTTCACCTCCCAGTCAGAACGTTGTATTACAGCAGGGTTCAGTTGCATTTCCATTGTGTTTAACGTCACATGCACATAGAAATTGGACCAAAGGGATTGCTGTACAACACTGAGCATTGTACTTTGAGAGCATTGCACTCTCTCTTTAGGCTGAGTACAACAAATCCAGCCCCTGCCAAACAAGTAAAATTGTGTCTGGAGTTATTTTTGAATGGCAGCTCAGTGTTGTTGCTGAGTGAATGGGTGTGTCTGACATATGTTTACTTTCCCTTTTTCTTTTGATTGAAATGAATATATTAGCAAACATTTCAGTCATATTTGCTTAAGGAACACTTACTATAAAGAAAATAGTGTAATCCAAGTAAGTACAAAAATTGCACCACGTCTCAGCAAGGGATTTAACTGGGTCTGAAAACGGAAGTATCCACATTGTTGGGTGGTCTGCCCACATTAGGGTTGAGGCTCATCAGTGGGATTGTGAGAGGTAGTTTGCACTAAGGCTGACGTTGCTATATTTGACATTTGAAGATCTCTACCTCTAGGGCTGTCAGTGCATTATACTTTTACAAATACTAATTTTCGTAGTTGTAGAGCCATTGAAGATACCTTGCATTCTGTAGGATCATATATTCTTTGGAGTAAGAACAGTGTCTCCACACATGCTTGGAAAGTGCCTAACGCAGGGTGGGGGGGCGGTGCTACAGTAATTCTACCAATAATTTTTAGTAAATTTTACCTATACGAAATATAAGGTCAAGTTGACTGCGGCTGATGAAAATATAAGGGGAAGTAATTAATCAGGCAACGTGTGGTGCAGTCAGATTGGAACTACAACAGGAAAGTGAGTTGCCTTAAAAATAAATTTGAAAAAAACAAATTCTGCTTTAATAGACCCTTTGAGGTGGTCTCTTAAATGCTAGTTACTCCACTGGGGTTTGCTTGGTACTCCATACAGACAAAAATTACATATTGGGGTTGTATACTTGACACTAGCAAGTCAAGACACTCACTGGGGATTTGAGTGCACCTGAATTCCAAGAATCGTGTCACTATTCCAGTTTAAAGTGCTAGATTATTGATTCCAAATTACAGAAAGGAAAACATAAATTTATGTAATATTTTTCTCAGAAAATATTAAGAGTGGGTTAACTTAATTGTGCTGTGGTTTGTCTCTTGCATCTCATTAGAAATCATAGATGGAAGGTTGTGAATACACTCTGGCATTTGAGATGATTGCACAATTCACAATGACCAGTACATAATGAATGGAAGTGAAAATAATAATTTACACTATGTAATATCTTTTCCAAAGATCTCAAATATAGTAGTATTTCCATTTTACAGATGGGCTAACTGAGGCAGAGATGGTTATGTGACTTGCTTAAAGTCACAGTGAGCCAAAAGCAGAGTCTGTAATAGAACTCAGCTTGCCAGACTTCTAGTTCCATATCCACTAGACAATTTGCTCCTCCACAGAGTGTTAAAGGTGATCTGCAAAGACAAAAATAATTGCACCTTTGTTTGCTTCTCTATGATGTATAGAGAACATCTACTCCAAAGTTACTTTCTACTGGTTTTTATGTATTAGAAATATAAGATGTTGACATCTTTGTTGTTGCTGGAGTACTGTTTAGAAAACTGGAATGAGCTTTCTCAACTCTTTTGAAACAAAAAGGGTTTAGTTAACTCAAATTTTAAAAAACATCTTTTTCCGTAGTGTAGATATATCTATAGATAGTCCTACCAAGTTCTCAGCAAGAGAGATGGAGGCTGAGATTAGGGGTCTTTTAAGGATAGGGAAAACATTGAATGAATGAAATACAAAGATTTTCCTGAAATGAAGTAGAAAATTAACTACCTTTCTCATGTATCTTTCAAGAATTAAACAAAGCTGCTTTTGGATACAATAATACACTTTTGTTCAGCTAACAGCAAATTTTCCTTTCTAACCTAATTTCTGCTGCTTTCTTAATTCAAGTGAATGTAGTTTGCTGGTCAATATTTTTCATTTTATTTGTTTCTTCCTATGTAGCTCCCCAGAGGAATTTTGAAATTGCTTTCAAGATGTTTGATTTGAATGGTGATGGTGAAGTGGACATGGAGGAGTTTGAACAGGTAAATTTCCTGGGAGGTTGACTTCTTAAAGATATACAACCTTAGACTTGATTGTAATGCTTGCTATACAACATCATCATTATGGTTTGCTAATAGCAAGTATTGGCACAGAGCACATATGAACGATCACATTTCTATGCTGCAGCTTGTGCCACAACACACCTTTTTCACTCCAGCTTCCAGTAGGGAATGGTTAATTAAACCAGGAGAATTACGTGCATAATAATCTGCAAAGCCATCATCATTGTTCTATGAGTTGTTTTGAGAATGTATTATGGGCAAACCTAGCTCCAAAAGCAGAAGAAATGAATTGCCAGGCTAGTGTAACTGGTGTTAGGGATTCAGACCCTGGTTGCTGCTACAACTGGCCCTACTCATATATTTATTACCGTACCATTGTTTTGTCATACTAGATTAAGCATGGCTATTCACTATCTGAAACCTAAGACTTTATCCAGTTGCTTAAAGCTATTTTGGAATCTTTGCTTGACTGCTTTGAATTTACTTTCCTACATTAATTTTCCCCAACCACACTAACATCCTATCCCCAATCATATTTAACTTACACAGGTTGACTTTTCAGGTGATGAACCTGAGCCCAGTGTCGTACTAATAAGTACCCCCTGAAGGATAAGGTTCATTACCATCTTCCAGTGGAGGCAGAGTGAGGTAAACAAATCTGAATTTGGCTATGTGTATGTACACGCCTTCACTCTCTTTCAGATTAGGGATGTGTTGGGTTTTTTTGGACCACAATTTATGTGGAAAACAAGCTTTAAAAGCTCTGAAAGTCATAAAACATCCTTAATTGCCAAATGATAGAAAACTTTCAGAGTTGAAATACTGATGAAAGGAAAGATGAATGCATTCACTAAGAGAAGAAGGTAATTAGCTAGCTGAATGATGAGGCACAGTACAGTACAAAACAAGGGAATAGATTAAGAGGAGAAAGAAGGAAAAAATGTTCTTCTCCTTTTGTCTCCATTATCATTAATCTGTACAACATGAAACATCCGTTTATTTATTTATTAAAATGTATTCAAATGTTTCATCTTTCTCCAGAAGAACATGATAAAAGCATAATTAGATTCACACAATGCAAACTGATGTGGCCCGTTATTCTAAACATTGCCTCCCTTAAACAAATATCAATTATATTCTATTAAAGAACTTGTTGTACTAAACATAAACAGTCTGTTTAGGTTCTCATATGGCCACTATCACCACAGCATCTCAGTGCTGCCCTGCATCTCTTCTGGAAAACTAAGCTAAGGTCTAATGTTCAGCCAAGTCCTCTCCCCTCCAAACTTCACACGTTTTAAATGCACAGGCAGAACATTTTAAGTTGTTACGGATCTTTTGATATTTTCTGCTGAATTCCTGGATGAGTAATATATCTTCTCCATTGATGTACAGTTCCTTTGATCCTTTTTCTGCCTAGGCATATTAAGAAAAACAAACAAAATCAGTACGAGTAATATCTTACACTTACTAATATTTAACTTCCAAAACTGTGTTATGTAAAGCAAAGTAACAGTTGATGGTGAACTTTCAGTTTCACTTTCTAAGATTACCTTGCTTTTTCTCGGTATTTGGTTCCAAAGCACATTAATCTATGGTGGTATAAGATATTGCATACAATAAATAGTCCTTCATTGTGACAATTGGGAGTTGTGTAACTTTTTCTATACAATATTACAATATTTTAAGCCAAACCTGAAATGGAGGGGCACAATAAAAATTAGTTTAGCAAGCAACTCTAAAGGAGATACACAAGCATTGTATGAGCAAGCTGTAATTTACCATACTTTTACAACTCTGCACATTATAGGTCTGCACATCACAGGTCAAAATTTTATAATAAAAAGTAGAAACTACCACTTGTGTGGGGAAACAGGATTTGGTGTCAGACTAAGTGACCCTACCATTGTCTTTTTAATGGAGAGCAATTGGAAAGTATGTGTGTTTTTGAAATGGTAATGAAATATAAAGTGAAAAGCCCAACTGAGAATGTCCATGGATATCTGAGAAAAATGAGGCATCTCTGAATAATCTAGTTACAAATTCTTACCATATATTGATTAATTTTAGAAGAACTGTTGCAAAGATATGACGATGGTATGTATTATTAATTGAAAACTAGTGCCAGAACAAGTGAGATTTTGTTTTAATTTTACTTTTTTCAAAAAAGGAAATCTTTGGGATCCATTCTACCCCATATCACTTATGGGTATAGTATAACTACTATTTGCTTACTTCAAAGAGAGAGCTGTGTAATATGCTATACTTCTACCATACATTTCTCTGTCTAGTTCATTTGTTACACACACACCGTCCTGTGTGTGTAATTCTCAAATGGTGTGGATTGGGGTAATTGCTTGTAAAATGAAACTATAAGACTATTGCATCAATCCATCTTTTCCAGAGTGGAAATCTGAATTCAGAATTATTACTCAAGTTATGGCCCCATTCACAACTTGTGGTGGGGCTTAACCCCTATCACCTATAAAGGCAAGGGAAAGAATCCCAAATAGTCATACTCTGTACCTGAGGGATGATTAACTAATTACCTCCTGGCCAAAGAAGTGGAGCTAGTCCTTATAAGTAGACTCAGGGAACTCAATTGGGGAGACTGCAGAGGAGACAGGTGTCTCTAGTGTAGAGAATCCCGGGATAGGGTTTAACAAACAGGAAATACAGGAGAAGGAAACTACAGGAATTGATTAGGTTCCTGAGGGGGAAATCCTGAGGTAGGGCCAACAAGAGAACTACAGTGGTGCCTGAGAGGTCAGAAGAGGGAATAATTTAATGATTTATTTGGACTTTCATTTGGACTTGTTTGTGTTGCCCTGGAAGGGGTTTAGACTTTCATGTAACTTGGCTGGAGAGAGCCATGCCACAGATCACCCAGAAGGTGAGCTGGGAGAAAGTGAAATGAAAGCTGGGAAAGTTCATTGCAGGGCAGGGGGAGCAGTAGTGGGTGCCAGAGACTAGGATCCCATGAAATGCTGTGACCAGAGACAAGGGAGCCACCCACATGGTGAGAACATGCTATTACACTACTGTGTACCTAAATACTACAGGCACGGTTTTCAAAAGTGCTGAGCTCCCTCATCTTCCATCAGGCCGTACACATCAGAAACATTACGTTTCCTACCGTTCATATAGTTCCTGAGTGTACCACTGCATAGTCATTTGACCATATTGAACCATTCCAAAAAGCTGCTTACAGTACATTTACTAGTCAAAGTAAGTTTTAAAATATTTTTTACATCCAGCTAAAATCAATCATTGTTGAATATTGATAAATGAATTTACAGTACTTTAAGAAAAAGAAAATAGATAATTGCCCCCCCCCCCCCAAAAAAAAAAAAAAAAAAAAAAAAAAGCTGAAGCTAAGATGATATTTAACAGACATCAAGACTCCTTTTTTTTTTTCTTTTGGGTTTTTATATAAAATAAGTGTTTTGAAGATTAATATTTATAAAGCACTTTGAAGACGAAAGTGCTAAATTCTACTAAGTGATTCCAGTTCACATAATATGCAGAGGAAAGTTTCAGGTGCATTAAGAGGGCATATACAAGTCCTTAAGGCTATGAATATCTATTGGTGTTAAACTTGTTACATGAGTATATAAAGGAATAAAAGTATTGTACATCGCCAGTAGATTTTGGTGAAGACTATAATCTCCCCAAAATTTAAAACCCCAGCATTCAAGCCTGCAGTTAAAAGGAGCTATTTATGGAAAGTGGGAAGAGGCCAAGAATATCTAAATGGGGGCAGCTATTTAACAAGAACATTGACTCTAGTGAAAATCAAAAGCATATTCCTAGATTCAGCTCTTTGCAGATATCAATATAAATTATTTGATATAATTTGCACACTAAAAAAAAAAAAAAAAAAACCCAAAAAACAAAACAAATAAACTCCTCCCAACTCTGCTTCCTTTAGTAGGAATATGTATATTTTTAAAGAATTTATGCAAATTACCCATAAGGGCATATGACATTACAGTGTGCAGTCCAGATTAGTGAGGCGTTGTCACCCTTGCTCGCAACTTTGGGGTTGTCACAGTGCTTTGCTGTTGTAGCTCCCATCTGGGCTGCTCACAAACAGCCTGCTAGCATGCAAATCACGCCCCAAATGTCTGTGCATAGCCACAGCCCTGGTCCAAAAACTCTGACTCCAGCAATCTGTCAGCATACACCAGCCACACTCTGGTTTATGGCAGCTTTGGTTACCACTTGCAGGGCGACCCCAACACACTCCCAATTCTGGATTTCCCCCCAAAATATGTTCTGCACTTCCCAGCCCTTTCCTGGCCAGTCCATTGCCTCTCTGAGGATCAGTATACAACTGTTTGCCACCCTAAATGGAGTTATCCACACAGTTCACAAGAGTGGATTAGTTTTGATTAAAAAATAAAACCAGTGTATTTAACTACAAGGAGATAGGGTTTTAAGTGAGTACAAATATAAGGCATTAAGGTCAGAAATCAAGATAACACTTCCTAGTACTAAAACTTAACAAACTAGACTTGGTTCAATATGAAGTCTCTTACCACATGTTCCCAGTATCATTCCTGACCAAATTCTGAGGCCGGGATCTGTTCCCAAAGTCCGAAGGCTGTTTCTTTTGTTGCCTTAGGTGAAGGGAGAGCGAGATGGATAGGGAGAGAGAACTTGGTTGTTTTTGCCCCTCACTTTTATAGTTTAGTCACCCTTTGAAATGCATTTTCTTGAGGATTACCCCTAGATAAAGTTCCATCCCATTGTGAGGATGGAGACAGTGGGTCTGGTGGTGAAAACAGGTTTCATGCTGCTGTTTGCTAAGATGCAGAGCTGTTTGTTCCTACCCCCCTTTCTTGCCAAGGAATGCCACTTGATTGCTGATTGCCCATCAGCTTTGATGACAACTGAACGCATCAGTGTGTCCTTTGTCTTTGAAAAACAGGTTATCTCCCTCACCAGACTTGTCTGGTAAACATATTTCAGTCATGATTTCAGCTTATGTTACTAACTTTACATAAAATGTTGCTACATACATCTCACCATCATATTATTGATCCCCAAATTACTAGTTTTTAAATGATACCTTACAAGGCATACTGTGTACAAACATTATGACAATGGTGTGTGGGTGTGAAGATGGGTGCATTTGGTCATAGGGCACTTAACCCATGATCTCACAGATTTATTTGCACTCTTACAGAGAATACCAAACCTTGATGAATTCTCAGGACAAACTACTAAAGATATTTTAAACAGATGAATGTTTGTTTTTCTTTTTTGTTTTGCTTTTTAAAGAGCTAACTTCTCAGTTTGCTTCTGAATTCAAGAAAGTTATAAAATGTGTCATTGGTACCTAACACCAGTGAAATTATGCAGTCTTGGGTACTATAAATGTTGGTGTAAGGAAAGGAGGGAGGTTCCATACTCCACATTCTCTGACCCTGAGTAACTTTTTTGTGCTTTCTTGAAGTTCCCTCCCAAGCCCTGACCCCACCCCCTTCATGTCTTTCATCTTTAGAATGGTTGGTAAATTGATTTCCCAACTGCTGATGGGCTGCACTTTGTCACAGCTGCTTACTGGAAGAAGACCGACAATCAGGTCTTTCCTATGGCCTCACTAAAGTTTGGGGAACCAACATAACAAAAAAAGAAATTGACATTAAATGTCATCAGGACAGGGGGTTACTTTGACTGACTCTTATTCCCCTAATATGCAGATGAGTCAAATAACTACCTGCATAAAATGAAAATATTTAACATTTTTTTTCTTCTTATGGCCCATTGAAGTCCTTTGGATTTATTTTAGTTTTTCCTGTACACACATACACTTGGCATGTGGCTTTAAATAGTTTGGAGCCTTCACCGATATTCATAACTTCAGTTCTTTTGTTTCCTATAAATCATTATTTTAATGTTCTCTTTTAATAAAATGGAGCAGGAAAAAACTAAATTTTACAGGCAGCTTTACTTGCACCTTTTTACTCTTTACACATACTTTAATTATTTTTATTAATTTTTTTTTGTATAGCACATAAGATTAAACAAACCATAACTCTCTAATTTGGAATATATGTCAGTGATTCAGACAGGGAAGCATATCTGCACATTATTATTATAAAAGCAATGGGGGGGAGAGGAGAGAAAAACAAACTGGTTAGGTTTGAAAAAACATACTCTACTAGTGTATAGCTTGCATTGTCTAAAGTAGAAGAAGACTCATGACCAGAATGGGGTCATTGGAAATTTTTATATCTTCATACACACAAACCATGCATATATTTTCAGACTGAATGATGTCTAAAGATTGGGACAAACGAAAGGGCCATGACCCTGATTAGGGCCTGCAAGCACTGCTATCATATAGTCTCCATGAACACATTATTTCCTGTGTAACAGTCTGCCATCAGTGAAACACTAGCCTTTGCAGGAAAAAGTCCTTAGAGATTCAGAGGCAGTGTTCCAAACCAGTCATAAATTACCTAGCTTCATACATAATCACTTGCAGACAGTCCCCTAAATCTGTATGCAAAAGACATATTAATGTTGGCAGTTTTGACAAATGCAAAATCAGAGGTGACTGTGTTCAATGATATATGGTAAAATGCTTCCATTTATACTTTAGTGTTTTAAAGATGTGAATCCTCATTCTGATTTCATTCTCTTTTGTTCTATATTTTTCTTTCCCAATTGTTTTAAATGATTTTTCTTGTATTGTAAGCACATCAAAATGTCTGTAATTTGGAGGAAGCATTTAAGCTGTGGGGAGCACAGCAAATCATTTCAGGGTAATTGGAGTTTTAAAAAAGAGAAACCTGTCAGTTTTTCATTTTTAGGATGCAGCTAAGCCTGTACTTTTTTCTGAGTTGGTCCTCACAAGATTTTGTGATACTATCCTTTAAAATATTCCCTACTGGGCGGTACTAGCTCACACTAGCCTAGGAAAAATACTAGCATGCCACGTCCACTTATAACAAGGATCCTACGTGCTTTTGATATTTAAAACCTTTTGCAGCTGCTGCACTGCTTTTCTCCTCCTTGCCAGCATGAGGAGGCGGGAGAGGGGATTGCTAGCAGTGCAGCCATTGTTTAACCTCCAGAAGTCTTCCAAGGAGATAAAGGCAAACACCCCTTTTCACTTACTCCTTTCAAAATATCCCTTTCCTGTGGAGACTGTTTGCTCCACTAGAATCACTTGGCTTGGGCTGACAGAGGATGCAATCATACCCTGAATACAGTGCTTAATTTGTGCCAGGGCTGAGCCACGGCACCTCTAGGCTTGGCAGTTCATAGTTCCGGCACTTCTTGGCTTGCCGCATTAGTTATGAAAGTAAAAAAAAAATTGCTGGAGCTCTGGCACCACTTTCATTACAAATTAAGCACTGCCTGAATATCATAGCAGCTGCACTGCTTGGACATTGCTTTCTATCAAGGGAGTTTCAGAGGCAATATATGGTCTTACCTGGTAAATTGTTTTAATTTGAGAATGGATGGGGTCTCTCACTCATCTTTTCCCTTTCTCTTCTTGGCAACACAAAGAAGCCTTGTACCCTTTTCCAACTGAGGTTATTCCCTGACTCAGAGGATGGGGCCTGCAGCAGAAGGTTATCATAGGGCAGGCTGGAAAAAGGGTCAGGAAGTATCAGATATGTCAGGGGTTATACATCTTATATAACACATGCATTTGGCAACCCGATCTCCAGTAAAGTGTCCTGCATTTCACAGAGATCGAGACTCCAGCACCAAACAGCTTTTGCCAAGGCGAGGAAGGAGATTTGGGTTGGGAGCTAGGAGAACCTGGGTTTCTTGGTGTCCTTTTCTGTAGAGTGCTGTTAACATTTTCTGTACAGTTCACAACTCTTAGTACTCATCAAAGCCTCAGATTCCTATTCCAGGGGTCAGCAACAATCATCCCCCCTTCCCATTTTACAAATAACAAGGTCACTGCAGGCAGGCCAGGTAATAGAATCCATGTCTGTAATATAATAGAACCTAGTCTCACCACTGAGACACCCAGCCTTTTGGGCTGAACATGCTAAATCTGTGGATGTGGCTGACCTGTCTGTATCCGCTGCTCTAACCATTAGATGGCACACTCCTTCAAAAACCGGGATCAGAATTTAGGAATCCTTATCTCCAACTTCCCTCTGCTAACTCCGAAACAGTTGTTTAATCCACTGACAGAGTGTGTTGTTTACTTCTAGGACCTATTCCACACAGAGAATAACAGCCTACTTCTGATACTAGTTGCTTGTTTAGTTCAAGAGCAGGAGGTCTGTGTTGTGTATTTGAAGTTCCTGAGTTCAAACCCTGCTGTCTATCCATGTGGCGAAAAATAACATATGATCATGTAATTAAAGATTGTCTCAATGCTTCTGCACAACGGGGCAGGCAGAATGAAACTAACATCCTTTGTAAAGCGCTTTGAGGTCTGTGGATGAAAAGAGTTATGTAGGAGCTGGGACCAGATACCCTAGCAATCCAGATCGCTCTGTATGACTGCCCTGTTCTCATTATTTGCTGCTCTGCCAGTCTTTGAACACACCACTCAATTGGCTTCATTGTAACCAGTTTATGGAGTTTCTCAGGAATGTTTCTTCTAGTAATCTCTGTTGATGGTTGGGATGTACTTCTCCTAGCCAAGCAATCAAGTTATTTGGTGTGTTTAGGCAAGGTCCCAATTATTCCTTCCCCTCATCCCATGCAATATGTTTTGGGCTCTTGCCTGCTGCTTTTGAAAATATAAGCTCCCTATTGTGTGACTCTGCTTTCCTAGTGCTTTTGTAGGTAGCACTATTCCCGGGGGGACAAGATCAGCTAGGGCGCCAAACTGGTTAAAATATGAAGGTAACAACCAAGTTTAATGTACTTAACAGAACTTTTTTTTTTAAACTGAGGATTGGAAAACATTTAGATCCAGCCACCCTATGCACTGGAGTAACAAAGTAACTCCTTTTTGTTCAGCTAAACATTGTACAGACTTAAAACAGCCAAAGAATGGTCAAGGGTAAAACTTCAGCCAGTTGGTTCAGATAATAGCGGTACACTGGCCGATACAAGTATTTCTTTGATGCTATTTTATTTACTAGCTACTTTTTTTGTTTTTTTCCTGTTTTAGGTCCAGAGCATTATTCGCTCCCAAACGAGCATGGGCATGCGTCACAGAGACCGTTCTACTACAGGAAATACTCTGAAAACGGGCTTCAGCTCTGCCTTGACAACATACTTTTTTGGATGTGATCTGAAAGGAAAGCTGACAATCTCAAACTTCTTAGAGTTCCAGCGCAAACTTCAGCATGATGTTCTGAAGCTTGAGGTGATAATTTGTTGATTTCTGGGGCCAATTGAAGTCAGTCATGTGGTGCACTACTGTGGTGCACTAAGATCACCTGAGGGCTGTCTTCATGAGGGTGAGCATGAGTGTGGGTAAGGAGGGAGAGCTGGTGCTAGAAATGTATTATAGCAGCTGCTGAGTCATAGGAATTATCATACTGGATCAAATCAGTGGTTCAATCTCTTGTTGACAATACCAGATACTTCAGAAGAAGGTACAAGTGGTTTTTATCGGATAACCTGCCCCCAAAGAGTTTGTCTAACCACCAGTATTTAGAGGGTGTTTTGTGCCCTGAAGCATGAAGGCTCATATCTGTTCCAGAATTCTTGGATTTTTAAACATTTGATGAAATAACTCTGGATAGTCTTGTTTTATGTAAGAGTTAATCCTTTCCTGAATCCTGCTAAATTCTTGGCCTCAGTGATATATTGTGCCAATAACCTTCTCAGGGTCACTTGCATTGTGTGAAAAGGTATCTTTGCATTAATTTTGAATTTTCCACTGCTTAATTTAATTGAAAATCATCTTGTTCTTGAATTATGAGAGGGTGTTAAGATGCTCCCAGTCTACACACACTCATTCATATATATGAATTTATTGATTTTAAAATGTAGCTGTACTCAGAAAAGCAAATATAAAAATAGCATTATGGGATTCTATGTTCATTTTCTCTCAATTTCCAAATAAAATATACTCACTTTAAAGACAAAACCTTTATTTTTCTGACTAGCAGTCCTGCAAACTCAACCTGAGCTCTGAATGACAAAGTAGTGTCTTTCATTTCAGCCAGGAATAACAATTTTGCAGGCTTAATAATCCCCTCATTAAACCTGTGCTGCTCAGTTACAGTTCAGTAAGGTGGCACAGCTGTAACCAGCTAAGCCAGTCATGAACTCTGAAACAATTCTGTCTGATATACAAGGAACAAAATCCAAGTTGCTCTTTGCTGCTAACTCCAGGCTAACTGGAGTTAAATTTTTCATTAAATTAATCATTATGAATAATCACTGCCTTGATCAATCAAGTAATTTTTGAACCTCTTCTTCCTGCTTTGGGTTTTTGTCTTTAGGTAGTAAGCTCCTTTGGGCAGAGAATGTTCCTTCTTTTTCTGTTTAGAAAGTATCTAGCATATTATGGGCATTTTCAGAAGCCAGTCCCTTATGGGTCACTCTTATATGGTGCCTAATTATCCATGGCTGCTGCCTGCTTTAAAAAGAGAGGGGGAGAGGAGGAGAAATCAAGCAATTCTGAGGAACTTTTCCATATATGATCAACTGGTGACTTTTATTAAGTGAATTTAAAAAAAAAAATCAATAAATACTCAAGGTTTTGAGTCCTATAACTCCAGAACTGAGTTTGAAGAAAACTGTTTACTTCTCTGAAGGGGTAGATTTATGTATGTTTCAACTACTGATTTGAAACTCCATAAAGCAGCTGTTCTCACAGTGGGAAGCTCAGATTTTTTTTCCCCAGGAAAATGCAAAAAGGGACATTATCTTACTTGAGGCTCAGCCAAGAGAGAACAGTCTATTGTATTTAACATGGTCTGTGGTTGGTTTCTTTTTCTGACTGCTAAGCTGAAAAAACTTTCTGACTGGGTTAACAATCTTCCTTGTTGAGTGGTTTTTTTGTTTTTTGTTTTTTTGTTTGTTTGTTTTTTTTAAATTATCAAAATGTTCACACACGTTTCTGGGTAAGTTTTACTCACTTATCCCCTTTTAGGATTTGGCTTTGTTCTTGTTAATGGAGTTATCAATAAACTTCAACCTCAGACTTCTCCACAAGTTCAACTATTCTTGGGGCTCTCCTGCAGGATCTCCTCCCTCTCCGCCCTTTCTTCCTTTTATCCCGGAAAGATGCTCCAAACCTTATATCATGGCTGGAGCTAACAGGAAGGCAGCTTGAGTCAGCAGTAAATATTTTACATCTTTATGCAAGGTTCCAATTCCTGAAGTTAAGGTGACTCAGATGAATTTGTCATTCTTTTGCCAGGTCTTACAAATGACCACCCTGTTACATCCTGTAAAACTTCATGTGGAATATTGTGTAAAATTCTGGTCACCCACGTTCAAGAAAGGTGAATTCAAACTGAAACAGGTGCAGAAAAGAGCTACTAGGGGATGACCAGGGGAAGAGAGGGCCTAACTTATGAAAAGAAGCTGGAAGAGCTTGCCTTGTTTAGTCTCACCAAAAGAAGACAGAAGGGATGTGGTTACTCTGTATAAATACATCAGGAGAGTAAATACCATGGAAGGTGAATGGCTATTTAAGCAAAATGACAACATTGGCTCAAAAATAAATGGGAATAAACTGGCCAGGAACAAATTCAGGCTGGAAACTAAAAAGCTTTCTAATCATCAGAGTAGTGTGGTTCTGGAGTGAAGTTCCAATAAGAGTTGTGGGGGCAAACTGCTTAATTAATTTTGAGAAAAAGATGGATAAATTTATTAGAAGGATTGTGTGATAGAGTTGCTTGTAATGGTAGGGGTCAGGGCTTGGGAGTCCCTTCTGGTTTATGTCTTATGTTTCTCAAGTTCATGCTTCAGATCAGGAGAAGGGATCAGAAGGAATGTCTCTCCTCTCCGCCCCCTTCCTCCCCCAATCCAATATCCTGGGTTTTTTGTCTCTTTCCTCAGAAGTATTAGAGATGGCCATGGCTGGACATGGGACATCAGATGGGGAAGGCCAGTGTTCTGAGGTCATTGAGCATTCTGTCATATGCTTAGATGACTGGTTCTTGCTCACATATTCAGGGTCTAATTAATCCATATGGCAGGGGTGGCCAAACCATGGCTCGTGAGCTGCATGCAGCTCTTTTACAGTTAAAGTGTGGTTCACGGAGCCCCAGATGTCCCTCCTTCATTCTCTGCCTACCAGACTCATGTGGGGAGCTCGGAGCTTCTGCCCTGCTGCAGTGGCATGGGGCTAGAGAATTCTGGCCAGTGGGAGGGTGGTCTCAGGGGGTCAGTAAATTTGGCCACCCTTGATATGAGGTCAGGAAGGAATTTTTCCCCAGGTCAGATTGGCAGTGACCTTGGGGTTGATTTGCCTGCCTTTGCAGCATGGATTGAAGGTCACTTTGCTGGGATTTCTTGTATGCAGATCACATCAATAGCATATTGACGAGCAAGAGCACTGATTGTCATTTGGCTGTTGATGAATCCTCAGTGTTGAGTTGCAAGACTTTGTGTGCGGGCCCAATAGTATGGAAGCCACGGGATTGCACATTCTTAGGGTTACCGGAAGTGGCAATACCAGGATTCTTCAAATATGAATTTACAGAATTCTGTTTGCTAGGAGGGTCATTAGTTTCCCCAGACTGTGCTGGGTACTCTTAGCTGATGTGACAAGACCGCTGATCCATTGCCATCCTTGCTGGGATTTTCTGGATATATCTCACTTTAAGAATTCCTACCACTGCAAAGGCCTCAGACATTGGTGCGCCTTTGTCTCTTCTCTGTGGCACATAATTTAGTTTCCTGTGGGCTGTACTATTTTGATCTAATTTTGCATCTTGGATTTACTTTGTGGGTGCTGGGTGGTATTGGTGGCCTGTGATATACATGAGGTCAAACTGGATGATCTGGTGGTCCCTACTGGCCTTAAATTCTGCAACTCTGACATTATTTGGTCCTGATTTTTTAAAACCCTGCAGACTACTAAAAATCTTCAGTCATGGCTACCATAGCGAAATAAGATCGTTACACAATTAGTTATTATATGTCATCTTGCTCTTTCTATTGCCGTAATTTACGTGGATGAAAAGATGATTGATCTAAATTAGATTCTTAACTGTTGACCAGCAGTGGTGGAAATAAGAGTGTAGCAATGTCAAGTTGGTTAAGCTTCGTAAGCTATTAAATATTGCAAGAATCTATCAAACCAAACAGTTAAAGAAAAGGTTTTTTGAAGGCCAGTTGTAACTTTTCAAATTAAATTTACCAGACTGACACAGCATGCACTCAGCACTAGCGGTGTTCCTCCTCCTGGCCATCCTGGGGATTATCTCCATCCTCTACTTCGGGTTCCAGCTCAGGGACTCTCTAATCAGCAGCCAAGGTCTGCATTTTTATTCCTGGCTGTATTCCATGGAGTCTTCTCCTACCTTCCTGGCTTCCCCGTTCTCTGGGTTCACCACCTCTCAACTCCTTCCTCTCATAGAGTGACTGCAGCCTACCTTCCTGCAGCCCCCTTCTGCTCTCAGCTCCTGAGCTTTATACAGGCCCCTCTTGTTCCTGCCCAGCTGAGCCTCATTCACTCAACTCCTGCTCCCTGGCTACTCCTTCAGGTGCAGTCCGGGAGTTAATTGACCTACCTAGTCACCTTAACCCTTTGAAGTCTTGTGTTGGGTGGACACCCCATCACACAGACAGAGTTTTGCAGTGTAACTTAGTACTACAATAGTTTTGTATCTCAGGCTGTAGCTTCAAAGAAATTGTGTAAATACAAATAAATAAAGAAGTTGTATAAACTGTTTTTGTAAATTTAGTTGTGGTTTACTTTAAAAAAGATAGCCGAGGAAGTATAAGGTAGGGCACAGGGTTGACATCCATATCTGTAAGTCTGTTTATCTTTGTAATTTACACCATGTGTAGTGGTAGTGACCACTCTCCCATATTGCCTCAGTCTTGATCTAGAGGGACCAGTTGAGGGTGAGGGTAGAAGCCTACTCATTAATTCCCTTCATTCCTTGGTGCTGTGCTTCTGTTGACAAAAGTTTTAGCTGTGATATGGTGATCTTCAGACTAGGAATTGAATGGAGCCTACCTCATATACCTGGAGTGAGTCATTGAACTGTCCAGTGGTAACAACCATTGGTCATTACTAACCTGGACAGTATCTGAACCAGTGCTCAAGAGGAAAAAGATTTCTTTATCCTATCAAAAGTTTCATGAGCCACCCAGTCCTTCTGTACGTATACCACCCTCTCCTGCTGCTTGGTTTTCTGTCCATATACTTATGTAGCTTTATCCCCCCTTGACCTACAATCTAATCTGCTGCCTTTTTCACTTCCCTCCCTTGTTCTTGCCCATCTCTTCTCTCTCTGCCAGATTCATTCCCTCTTATTTATAAACACTCACTCTGGCATACATTCACCCATTTTTACCCATTCCTTCCTTCGTCTCCCCTTCCCTTCTTGAAGTTATCAGGTGCTCACTTGTGACTGGCAAATGGATGGAGATTCGTGTATGCTGGCTTAGGTTACAGCAGTAGCTGCCTGCATTTGGTGATGGCAATGTGCATAAACTGCCTGTCCTTTCCAGCCTATCCTAATTAGAGCCCTGCAAATCTGTGGATATCCATGGACCATGTTTCCGGATCATGGATCGGATGCAGATACAAATTTTGTATCTGCACAGGGCTCTACTGATGATCATTACTACAGACTTCTAAGCAAGTGGTTGGGTTACTTTCAGACACCTTAAAGTGAAACCTTATCATTCAAGGTTCAGGGGCAGAAAATGTGTAGATCTCTTTTTTTTAAAAAATCCACTTAATTTCTACATTTTAATTGTTTTCTTCTCCATGTGTTGATTAATTCTTGTATCTAATTATTTAATAATCTCACAGCACATCTGCTGTTCGTGTTCCTATGTTCAAGTCAGATCACTGGTTTGTACAGTACCAGCACAATGAGGTCTTGGTCCATGAGTAAGGCTCCTAGGCACTACAATAATGCAAATAATAAGAATGCTAATTCTGGTGCACAGATGGTGGTTATGTGGAAATGAAGTCATTAACATAGAAGAATTAAATCTTCGAGTGCTTGTTCATGTCCATTCCACTATAGGTTTGCACGCCTCCATGCATGGTTACCCGAAACTTTTTTCCCCTTAGCAGATCCCATAGGGCTGGCTCAGGCGCCCCCTGGAACCCCTGGTGCTGCCGGCCCTATGTCCTCTCAGTTCCTTCTTTCCACCCGTGATAGTTGCTGGAAGTAGCCTTGCTCTCAGCACGTACTATTCCCCTTGTTTGGACTTTCTGATATTCTAAGTTAGTTTTAGTTGTTAAGAGTAGTTAGAGATAAGGCAAGTCCCTGTGGGGACTTTAAGCAGCTGGGCCATGCCCCGGTCGCTGGGATTCAAGTCGTGTGCCTCCTGTGGGAAGGCCTTCCCACTCAGCGACACACACACCTTCCTCCTCCTCTTCCCCCCCCCCCCCCCCGCCCCCACGACTGCTGCCTTAAGTGCTTCGGGGGAAGCCCACAGGAAAGAGAAGTGTAAGATCTGCAGGGCTTTCAAACCGAGGACTCAGAAGGACTGAGAAATCCGGTTGAAAGCCCTGCTGATGGAGGCAGTGCTCCATCCTGCGTCCAAGCCAACCCGCTCTGCCTCGGTACTGAGCGTGGCCTCGGTACAGAGCACACGGTTGGCACTGTCCTCGACTCGGCACCGCGCAACATCGCCGGCACCGAAGAGGAAGAAGCGGAGCGCGAACACTCCCCTGCGCTGACAGTATGGGCAGGGTCAATTATGAAGATGCACTGGACCCGGCCCATCGAGTCTTCTCCATTGCCTGCATCTCCTGTCAGGGAGCCTCCCCCAACTCCTGGGAGTGGGAGAGTGCCTCTGCTGATGCTGTCGACACCGGAGGCTTTTCAGGCAGCGAGAGCCTTGTTGGCTTTGCCTACACCACCTTCCCCCCCACTCCCCCGAGAGAGAAGGGGCCGGTGTCACGGGGAAACCCGCGTTGTGTCCCCATGAATGGCAGTGGAGATTCCCGTTATGGGAAGGAAGATCTTCTGCCGGACAGTCTCCAAGGTCTCCGGTACCTCTACCTCTTCGAAGCGCACCCCTGCTCGTCAGCACCGCTCGCAGCGACAGAGACAGTCCTCGTGGTCCTCTAGGTCGGAGGTGCCGAGGGGGCAGTCCCAGGCACGGAAGGGTGCCCGGGACTGAGGACGAACACGGCACCACTGGTCCAAGGCCTCTGACTATGATGATGGCTCGGGGTCTCCTTGGGGGGACAGTCGTCGGGTGAGCCAACACCCCCACAAAGCACCACTGCCTGTGGTGCAGTCAGCCCTGGGCTGGCCCCAGGGACATTGGCCGCAACAATGGCTTTATTGGGGCCCATGGGATATCCAGGTGGGGCTGGAGCCCCAATCCATTTTGTCGTCGGGGCTGCAGTCTGTGCCTCTGGCACAGGAGAAGGCCCATTGGCACCACTCTTCAGATGAGTAGTCGGACCCCCTGGAGGGAACCTCAGCGGGTACAACCCTTCGCCAGGAGGGGGTGCACCCACAGGCTGCACCTTCGCGGTTCTCTTCCTCCTCACCTGATGAGGCAGTCTCCCAAGACCACTCAGCACCACTGGAGAATTTCAGGGCGCACCAGGAGCTGCTCAAGAGGGTGGCCTCCAACTTGGGGCTGGAGGTGAAGGAGTTAGAGAAGGCCGAAGATAGCCTCTTTAACGTGATGGCGGCAGCTGTCCCAGCACGAGTGGCCCTCCCAGACCACGAAAGGGTCCTTAAGATTATAAAAGTCCTGTGGCAAATCCCTTCCTCGATCGCCCCTACATCAAAGGTGGCTGAGAAGAAATACTATGTCTTGGCTGAGGGGTTTGAGTATCTGTTCAGACACCCCACCCCAGCAACCCTGGTAGTAGATGCAGCTAACCAGCGGGACAGGCAAGGTCAGCCAGGGTCCACTCCCAAGAACAAGGACAATAAGAAGCTGGACTTGTTTGGGAGGAAAAATTTATTCCACGGCAAGCCTGCAGTTCAGGATTGCCAACCATCAGGCCCGCCTGGGCCGATATAATTTCAGTCCGTGGGACTCCCTCAGGCGGTTCGCTGAGGCCCTGCCCCAGGACCAGGCTGCAGATTTTAGCACTATCGTGGAGGTAGGAACCACGGTAGCTAAGGCAGCGCTCCAGGCTGTTGACTCAGTGGTCAGGGCCATAGCCTCCGCTATCTGTATGAGAAGGTGCTTGTGGCTGCAATCCTCGGGCCTGTCCCAGGAGGTGGAGCAGTCTATTCAGGATCTCCCTTTTGATGGGTCGGCGCTATTCTCCGACCAGACTGATGTGAAGTGGCACGGTCTGAAGGACTTCAGGGCCATGCTTTGTTCCCTGGGCCTTTACACACCCCAGTTTTCCAGGCGTCAGGCACGGCCTCCGTCCAGGCCTTCTCAACCCTATAGGAATAGGGGCTTTAGAAAAAGAAATCAGCCCCCTAGCTCGTCCTCAGATCCCTAGCCAGGGGCCCCCCAAGAGGTTGGGCAACCAAAGGAGATAATTTTGATGGTGCACCCGAGGGTGGCGCTCTGACTGCTCTCCTGGATCTACCCCGCCCCTTCCTAAACAGGTTAAGGCCCTTCTGTCCCGAATGTGCAAAAATCACTTCGGACCGGGGTCCTTGGGATAGTCTCGGGGGGGCTATGCCCTACAGTTTACATCTACCCCCCAACAACCTTTCCCCTACGTCCCTCTTCAGGGACCCCTCTCATGAGCAACTCCTCTTGCAGGAGGTGGACAACCTCCTCAACATAGGAGCGGTGGAAATGGTCCCTCAAGGCAGAAAGGGGAAGGGATTCTGTTCGAGGTACGTCCTCATCCCCAAGGCAAAGGGTGGGTCTAAGACCCATATTAGACCTGCGTCGTCTAAACAAATATGTCAAACGACTCAGATTCTGCATGGTCTCCCTAGCCTCCATAATCCCTTCTCTGGATCCAGGAGACTGGTATGCCGCCCTAAATCTCAAGGACTCATACTTTCATGTGTCTGTCCTCCCCAGCCACAGGCGTTTTCTCCGTTTCATGGTGGCTGGCTTCCATTACCAGTTTACAGCCCTGTCCTTTGGCCTGTCTTCGGCTCCAAAGGTGTTTACCAAGTGCATGGTGGTAGTGGCTGCCCACCTGAGACAAAAGGGTGTGCAAATTTTTTCCTTACCTAAATGATTGGCTGATCAGGGGTAGGTCCAGGTCCCAAGTGCAGGAGAGCGTGAACCTCACTTGCTTCACGTGCAGCAGGCTGGGACTGCTCATAAACGAGCAGAAGTCCCCACTAACCCCAGTGCAATGCATAGAATTCATTGGGGCCACCCTGGATACTTCCCAGGCTAGAGCCTTCCTGCCTCAGCCACGTTTCGAGGCGATGATCTCTATCATCTCCCAGCTGCACCAAAGACTACAACAACGGCCAGGCACTGCCTATAGCTGTTAGGCCACATGGTGGCCTGCATGTACGTAGTGAGACTAGCTCACCTGAGGCTCAGACCGCTTCAGGCATGGTTGGCCTTGGTTATATGTTCCGAGCAGACACCTATTGGACTGGGTGGTCACAGTTCCCCCGCCCGTCTTAGCCTCCCTAAACTGGTGGCGGACTCCCAGGGCAGTGATGAAGGGCGTTTTGTTCAGGGAACTGGTCCCGACAGTCTCCAGAATTTCCGATGCCTCGGACGTAGGATGGGGAGCCCACATCAGCGCCAGCTAAGCACTCGGGCTCTGGTCGGGGGAGGAGAGGCTCCTGCACATCACCGTGAAGGAGCTGAGGGCCATTCGCCTAGCATGCAAGGTGTTCCTCTGATTCCTGACAGGCAGAGTGGTGCAGGTGCTGACGGACAACACCACAGCCATGTTTTACATAAACAGGCAGGGGAGAGCGCACTCCTCAGCCCTCCGTGAGGAAGCTATCCATCTGTGGGACATTGCTGTAAGGCACGATTTCCACTTGACTGCCTCTCACCTCCCGGGAGCGAGGAACGACGAGACGGATCGCCTCAGCAGGTCATTTCTACCCCGCCACAACTGATAGCTGAGGTGGTCTCTGGGTGCAACGATCATCTTCCAGAAGTGGGGCGTTCCCCAACTGGACCTATTCACATCAGCCTGGAACATGAAGCGTCCGAGGTTCTGCTCGCTCCGGGGTCGCAAGACTGGGTTGATCTCCGACACATTTCTCATGGATTGGATGGGGACCCTCATGTATGCGTTTCCACTCATTCTGCTCCTACCCAAGGTCCTGCTGAAAATAGAGAGACAGGGCAAACGTTATACTCATCGCTCCGGCCTGGCCGAGACAGCACTGGTTCAGCATGCTCCTGGACTTTTCGATCTCTCTCTCTCTCACACTCACACTCACACACAGAGCTCCCGAGGTGGTACGACCTTCTATCCCAGGACCACGGTTGCCTGTTGCACCCGGACCTGGACTCCCTTCACCTCACAGCCTGGAGGCTCTGTGGCTAATGGAGGGAGAGAGAGCCTACTCGGTGCAGGTCTAGCAGGTCCTACTTGGCATCAGGAAACCATCTACACAGGTCGTGTATCGGGCTAAGTGGAGGCGGTTTACCTGCTGGGCGGAGTCCCGGGGTATTCCACCCAGCCTCTCACCTATACAGGCGATCCTGGAGTACCTGCTCCAGCTAAAGCTCCAGGATCTGGAGCTGGCCTCATTGAAGGTTCACCTGGCGGCCATTTCGGCCTTCCATCAGCCACTAGAGGGGAGATCTCAGTTCTCCCATCCCATGTCAGTCAGGTTCCTCAAGGGGGTGGAGAGGCTTTATCCGCAGGTCCGTGACCCAGTGCCTCCCTGGGATCTCAACTTGCTCCTCTCAAGATTCATGGGGCCCCTCTTTGAACCCATGGCTTCTTGCCCTCTGTTCATCCTTTTGTGGAAAAGTAGCCTTCCTGGTGGCCATAACCTCAGCTAGGAGGGTCTCTGAGATTAGGGCCTTGACCTCAGAGCCCCCTTATATAGTATTCTATAAGGACAAGGTCCAGCTAGGTTGCATCCGGCTTTCCTACCCAAGGTGGTTTCCCAATTTCATTGTAATCAAGACATTTTTCTCCCTGTGTTTTTTTTTTCCCCAAACCTCACGGTTTGGAGGAGGAGAGGAGATAGCATTTGCTGGATGAGAGACGAGCCCTGGCCTTCTACATAAAGTGTACAAAGCCGTTCCGGAAATCGACGCAGCTCTTCGTCGCAGTGGCTGACCGGATGAAAGGCTCACCTGTCTCCACCCAGCGCATCTTCTCGTGGATTACATCATGCATCAAGTTCTGCTACGAGCAGGCGAGGGTGCCACTTCCGGGAACCATCACAGTGCAGTCAACCAGAGCTCAAGCCTCGTCTACAGCTTTCCTGGGGAGAGTGCCCCTGCAGGACATCTGCAAAGCCGCCACCTGGTCATTGGTGCATACCTTCATATCCCACTATGCCATCGTCCAGCATGTGAAAAAGGACGCGGGATTCGGCAGAGCGGTGCTGAGGGCAGCTCACCAGTAACTCTGACCCACCTCCAGAGGTATTAGTTGTTAGTTACCTGTAGTGTAATGGACATGAACAAGCACTCGAAGAAGAAAAGAAGGTTACTTACCAGTAACTGATGTTCTTTGAGATGTGTTGCTCATGTCCATTCCACAACCCACCCCCCGTCCTCACTGCCAGAGTTGGCAGAAAGAAGGGACTGAGGGGGCATAGGGCCGGCAGCACCTCATATACTGTGGCATGTGCGCGAGGCTCCAGGGGTGCCAGAGCTGGCCTATGGGATCTGCTAAGAGGAAAAAAAGTTCCGGGTAACCATGCACAGAGGCGTGCACACCTGTAGTGGAATGGACATGAGCAAGCACATCTCGAAGAACATCAGTTACTGATAAGTAACCTTGTTTTTCACCTCCTGATGAAGTGAAACATAAAAAAAAAAAAAAAAAAAAAAAGGGGAGGGAGATAGGAGAACACAGTCAAAAGGAAAAAAAAAAAGTACTATCAAAGAATGTGGATGAGCAAGAAAGTGTGTTTAGTAATGAATGGTGATCTGCCATAACAACCTTCATGGCCTTGAGCAAGTAACATAAACTGCCTCAATTTCCCTATTTATAACATGGATATAATACCTAATTCACCAGAGTGTTTTAAGGATAAATTCAATCTTGATAAAATGCTTTGAACATAAAGATGCTATATAAGTGCTAATTATTGTTTGGAACTACTTTATAACAAACATAGTTAGGTTGGGTAGAGATTTTCATACAGAGGTTAAGCCTTTATGTTATATCAGATTAATACAGTGTATTCTTCACCAATTGATGACACTTACTGTTTGAGTATAAAACAAATTTTCAGAGAATCTTAAAGTTCATCTCTTAGCTGGATTTATAAGCAGTTTAAAATGGCCACCTAAGAAAATAGTATAGTGCTTCTAGCTTTTAGATTCCTTCAGAAAACAAATTCTTGCAGTTCTTTTGTTTTTGGACTGAAAAACTCCCTTATTACTAGATTGTAGCCAATTCAGATACTTTTAAAGTTTATATATGTTGATTTTTTTCATGTTGTCCACATAATGAATAACTGTTTCTATCTCTTTTGCAATGATTGTCTTCAATATTTTTATAGTGTCATATATTTGTTAAATGCTCCAGAACTTAAGCTTTCATTTTTTAAAAATTACTTCCAACCCTAATGGTTGTTAGTATTCTTTATATCACTGATGTGGTGGTAGCTATGAATAAAACTGTGGGAAAAGTTAACATTGTTGTCATCTTGAATCTGCAGGTGACCTGAAAAAGTGATTCTGAGATTTATGAACTGCCTCATCTGTCTACAGTGTTTAAAACTCAGAAAGCTAATGCCTAATGATTTAAGTTTCAACATTATTTCACCACTGTTCCTTTCATAGAAACATCAGCTGTGTCAACTAGTTTTGATAAATTAATTTGATGGGCTCTTTGTTATCAAATCTATTTGACATATGCACTTGATGACCTACCAACTGAGTGATTAAACCATCTGTCACCTCAAGTTTTGATGACTGAAACTTCAAATGATGAAAGTGTTGGTAAATTATTCAAAATCTAAAACACGGGTTATATTTTAAATTTACTAGTGTGCAGATTTTGGATTTATGAACACTACTAGTCTAAACAGTATATATTTAAATTATGATGTTTTCCCTGCAGTATTTTAAGTCACATTAATTTATCAAAATATTTATTTTATGATGAATATCCTGTGTATAAATGATTTTCTATAAATTTCAGTGGAGAATGGGTCAAACAGATTTTTTTCAGGATTAATTACCAGAGAATACCTTACAGCTCAGCCAGTTAAGACATTCATCGCTGTAGTGAGTGAGCTATAAGCAAAGACTCCTTTCTAGAGCTTGCTTAAATGTGCAGGAGGAAAATGGCTCTTCTGCAGATTATCTGAAATTTTAGATTGCCTCTATTAAGAAGAAAGAAAAGTAAAGCTAGTGTAGATCTGCTCTTCAAGTGTGTAGTGCAAAAAGAGCTATAATGTGTTTGTCTTTACTGTACCTTCTAGTGAAGTTGAACTGGATACTTAATAAGGAAATGAGTGAGGGCCACCTGTGCTATGAGTAAATTAGCAAAGTGCTCAGTGGTAATAGTTATCCACGAACCTGGTTACAGAGCTTTCCTTTGCTGGTGAAGACCGGATCCGAAACATGCTAAATCATTGTTTGGTGATGTCAGATGCTGGTATCTGTGATCATACAGAAAAATATTCTGATATATTTTCAGTCAATTGAGATATACCAATGGATTACATAGGGGAGGGAAAAATAAATATTAAAAATGTAGTTTTACAGTGCACAGCATACCAACCTGGCTTGCTTAGTGGGAGGGATATTAAGCATACAAATCTTGAAATTACATTTTTAACAAGGAGGAGATGAAATGCACCAGGAGATTAAGATGTGGAATGGGTGAGATTCTGACAAAGAATCAGGAAGAAATAGACTAAATTATGTGTAGCTTTTTTAATGTATTCCAGTCTGCTGGATTTTTATTTATTCTACTCTGGAGTGCTAAAGAAACATGCAGGGCTAGTGCTTGGGCTGATGATTATTGCTAAGAAGACAGGAAAGATCCCAAGGGATGGAAAAGGACAAACAGTACCTATATCTAAGGAGGGAGACTTGGGGAATTAAAGCAGTAAACTTAACTTTAATTCAATATTTGGTCTATTGATAGGACAATTAATAAAGCAGTTGATTTTTAAGCACCTAAGGGAAGATATATGACAGTTTGTTATGGCTGTTTTTTTAAACTAATATATTGCCTATGAGCTTTTTCTCTTAGCTTGGATAACAAATCTAGTGTGCAATTGTGAATTAGCTGAAGCTACAACATGGATGA
This sequence comes from Emydura macquarii macquarii, assembly GCF_026122565.2. Taxonomy (NCBI): domain Eukaryota; kingdom Metazoa; phylum Chordata; order Testudines; family Chelidae; genus Emydura; species Emydura macquarii. Next base: position 14,932,681 of record NW_027131527.1, on the reverse strand, counting down.
CACAATACTGAAGAAAACTGAATATATGCTTATGGGGGAGACATGTCTGTGCATGGAAGGGTCTGTTCATGCGGATTGTCCTCCTGCCAGGTGAAATGTGGAAGTCCTCTGTCCCTATCATGGTTTGTCCAGTCCAACGGTGGATCTCCTGACAGCACTCCCCGTTTTCAGGGTCTATGCTGGAGGAGGCTGAGATTGGGCAAGCTGTGGGTAAACTGATGGTAGCTCTTGGAGAATACTCCTCTTCTGATCTCAGGGATTCCCAGTAGAAGGTTGATATATCTCTTCTATAGAGCCCACTGACCTTGTGTTCCAGGGACATCCACTGCCAGTGTCTGTTTATTCCACAAGGATCCGAAGGAACAACTGAGAAGGGAGAGGAGTCTGAGATTTCCTTCCCCAGAACCAATTCCTGCAGGTGCGGATGGCTTAGGCCATAAATTACTAATGACTCCATGTCACGCTGAGAGGAGTTGCTAAGTGAGATCCCACAGAGGTATATAGTAGTTTCAAAGCTGTTTCAGCACATTATGGTCTTGGAGGACTGAATGGAGCGTGTGCTAATCAGATTTGGGGCTGATAACCTGGGAGATGTCATAAAAGAGCTAGAATTTAGTACAATCTCTACCAGTTAAAAATGAGCGGTACACAACTAGATTTATTTCAGATAACTATAAAATGCTTCTTGTAAGGAGTTGCAACCAAACCTACAAATATGGAAATTGGGGAATGCTAGCCAAGCAATAGTTTTACAAAGAAGGGTCTGGTCTAGGCATTATAATTGCATGAACCGTATGAAATATGAAGCTGTTGTCAGGAAAGGCAACTGCTGTATTTGGTTGTATTAATGAATAGGATCATGTGAAACAATCAAATAATTCTTTTTCGAGTGCTTGCTCATGTCGATTCCAAGGAAGTAAGTGTGTGTGTGGGGGGGGGGGGGGGGCATGTTTAGTTCCCTGGTTGTCCCCTATTCCCATAGGGTCGGCTCTAGTGCCTGGAGTCACACCCTCATGACACTGCATAAAGGGCCCTGCCAACCCTCTGCCTCTTCAGTTCCTTCCCACCGCCCATGACAGTCACTGGAACTTTGCTTCTCTTGCTTTGCAAGCTCTTCCCAGTGACATTTCTCTAAGTACCTGTAAATAGTTAATGTTAGTTGTGTTAGTTCTTAGTATAAGCATAGTTAGCATCCCACTTATCGGAGTCTCTTTTTCCCCACCCCTTCCCAGGGGCCAGGTCATGCCTGGCTTCAAGTCTTGCAGGGCCTCTAAGAAACCTATGCCCAGAGACGATCCACACTCAGCCTGCCTCAGGTGCTTGGGAGAGATGCATCAGTGGGATCACTGCAAGAACTGCAGAGGTTTCTGTCCCAGGACACAAAAGGAAAGAAGCTGGAAACTTAAGTTTTTGCTTATGGAGTCAGCTGTCTGACGCATGGAGCAAAGTCCAACAGAGCTGAGACCGAGCACTTTGGCGTCAGTGCGGAGCACGCTGGCATCAGTAAGGGATATGGCCCAAGAAAGGACTTTACGCCAAGAGACTCTTGGCACTGATATGCTTCCCTAGCGTCAAGGGACTCGGCATGTAGCGAAGTGCAGAACCACTCCCAATTCCCAGTAACATGTAAAAAATAAAAGAAGATGGACAGGGGATGCTTGCAGACATCAGTCATCCGAGCATAAAGGCTCAAGCAGAGTGTGACCCGCATTGGACCACTCCAGTCCCAAACCCTCAGGCGTAGCGCCATTGACTCTGGCCCTGCAGAGGGGCCTGTCAAGTTTGAGGCCCTTGGACTCCCCCACCCAGGGAGAGACATGAGGAGGATTTGCAGCTCCCCTCTATGCCGGAGACCTCCAAGGTGGCAAGGAAGCTCATCAAAGGCATGGCACCACCACCTCCTCCCAGGCAGGACTGGGAACAGGACCCAAACCACCAGCTCTGAGAAGAGCCACAGTGCCATCTAAGGGCAAACGTGCCATGATGGGAAGGTTGCCTTCCCCATGACTCTGGCACCATTCCGCACTGCATCCCCGTGGTCCCCCAGGAGCGAGCGGTTCTCCTCCAACCCCAAGGCAGTCATAAACCTCAAGGAGGAGCCAACACCACTCAAGCAGACACCAGAGGGTCGAGGCGGACACCCTCTTTTGGTGCCATGGCCTCCCCAATTGCAGATGCCACAAATCTGCCACAGTAATTTCAGTAATTGCTGAAAACCCATGAGCAAATACTGAACAAAATGACTTAATTCCTTTTTTTAAACCTAGAGTATGTCATCTCTTTAAATAAAACCATGAGTGAATTCCACCTGGTAGCTTTATGACCAGCAGTTTCGGTCTGCAAAGTTTGAAGCATCCAGCTTTGAAAAGGAACAAACTTGCATGTATGAAATTTCTTTGACGTCCATGGTCATCCTTATTTTAACTATTTAAACAAAATATTTCAGTCTCTTCCATCTTAGATTCACTTTAAATTCTGAGAGCTTCTTGGGTCTGCTCCATACATCTTCACTAAAAGTCACTGTTTTAGCTATTGATTTTGATATTGCTGCAGTAATAATGTAAAAAGCGTAATTAAATCAGCTTGATTCTCATCGTTAGATTGAACTTGGAAGTACTGAAAATAGTTTAAAAAGCAAACTTAGTTTGCTTGGTAAATTGAGCAACAAAGTCAAATGGAGACTAAACATAAATAAAGTAACAGGCATTACAAGTTCTGTATATTTATACAATGATTTTATGTATCAGTTGCATGGAGAATATTATTTGTGCTTCCAGACTGAAAGTTTGTAGAATGGAGAGTTCAAAATGGCCATTCCATTCTAAGAACTGAATGTGACTGCAGAGTCTGAATTATTTCACTGTAATATTTTAGAAACTAATAGAATAGTTATGCGCGGTGCCTTCCTCCTGCCCAGAAATTACACAATGTTCAACTTGTTATGGTCTGCAAGTTCCAAATAAGTAAATGAAGATAGACGGGAAGAGAGTTGTAAGTAGGAGCGTGAGTTTCTTTATACTGAGTGCCATATGATGCACATTCAGCTTCTCACTGTAAGATGACTTTTACTTACCATAGCTGTACGAGTTGTGTTTCCTTTCAGGGTAGGAGAGAGAGCTTTCTTTTCTTTATTCCCCCTCCCCCTTTCTCCTTTTCTTCATGCCTTATTGTGATAGAAGAGAATTAAGGTAAAGCCCTGCATCTTTTCCCTCAACAAAGCAGTGGAGACAGTTGCAAACAGGATCTAGTCCATGTTTAGCATATGCTACAGTTGGGGTTCGTTTGGTCTCTAATGGTACAGTGGGTTTCCATGTTGTGTTGCAAATGAATTCTGGGACATGCAGTTTGTCTGAACCACTTAAATAAACTTTGGAATAAATTTTTGTCTTAAGTTAACCAAACATGCCATGGGGAAGATTGCAAATAACAGCTAAGCACCCCACTCCCACTGAATGTCAACCTAACTGCCATTGGAAAATTGTTCTCACCTTCCCCTCATCCCAGCCAGTCCATTTAAAAATACTCTATTTGAAGTATTAAAGTGTTGGTACTAATTTCTCTTCTTTCCTCTCCCCTGCCTTATGAAGTCCCAAAATTCTGGAGATGTATGAGAAAAGGCTTGCCAGGGATCATTTCTTGCCAACAAAGTTAGTTTTAATGCATGAATTAAAAACTAAAAGTATAGCACTTCTTTACATAACCTTTTTAATTGCACATCAAAGTGTGTCAAATGTCTAGCGGCTGGGATTAATTTTTTTTTCCCAGACTGCAATGCAATGCCAAGGTCAGTAATATGGCAGAAACATCTCTCAAACACCTGGCATCCAGTAGGATTTCACTTGCATTGATGAATTTTAAATTTTAACCCTGTTACTACAGGTTTACTTAAACTTGTCCCGGAAAGTAAAAGGAGAATGAAAGTGAAGGCTTTCAAAGTATTCCTAGTTTTTTCTTCCCTAGAAATAGATCCCTTTTCTTGCATAGAACAAGACAAAGCAAAAAACAAAACAAAAAAAGAGAACCAAGTTGTTTTAAAGACTGACATGTTCAGCCACTGATAGTGAAATTGGGAGGGTATTTTCATCCTAGTATTTCTCTTCAGTGTTCATCCTAGAGTTAGGTGCTGGAGTTTTCAGTTTCCAGGGAGGTTAAATTGTTTGCATGCTATTGATGCGCAATAGGTAATAAAAATTAATTATTTGGGTTTCTGTTTCTGAACTTGAGTTCAGGATATGTGGGCTCCATTGTGCTTTCTGCCATATGGACATGCACCATCATAAATTTACTGAAATCAGTAAATAGGCTTTGTGCACAAATTAATGATAGTCTGTTTAGCAAAGAGATGAAAGGGCACAACACCAAACAGCAAGAGCAAGACTATGGCTCTAAAGTGGAAGTCTCAAGCACTTCCTGATAAGCTGACACAACAGTCATTTGCTCCAGCCCTGTCTCACTAAGTGTTCAAGATATTCCATATTTTGTCTGCTTAGATGTTGCAGTTGTCTATTCTCCCAACCTTTTCTGACCATCCCAGGCTTCTGTTCTACTTATCACACAACTGTTCAGAGCCTTTTTACTCCTTCCTCATCCCAACACTTCTACCCATTATGGACTTCCTTATTGCTTCCCCTGCCTCCTCCACTGCAATCTAGGTTTCTGTCCTTCCCCTTCCCTTAATGTCTGCCCTCTTCTCTGCTATTCAAGGCTTCTGTTACCTTCCTTTAGCATTCCAGCAGCTCCCCCAACTAATTTTTACCAAGGCTATCAAGCCATTTGGTAAATAACCCAAAGGCTTCCTTAATACTATTGAGCAATTCATCATGGATTTCAGTACAGTAAATCCAACTGACTAAATCTAAAATACTCTGGGACTTTTCTTGATAAATCAAATGCTTTGTACTCATGCGCACTCAAACTTTTCTGTATATACAGCTACAAAGAAAACTTGGTCAGTACATACATTTATCTGAGAGAGAGGGACTTATATTCCTGAAAGATGAAATAGCCTTTAGAAGCTCCTGTTTCTTACCATAGATATTTGCTGCTAATTTGGTACCCTTATAAATGTTAAAACCTATTATTGTACATTTAAAAACCTTTTTTGGTGGAGATGGGGGGAAAGGATGATAGGGAAAGGCTTTCCATCTCTTTCATGCATAGCTAACTATGCACCTTCACAAAAGCCTAGATGGATTGCTTCTCCAGAACTGTAAATAGAGCCAGTTCTGCCGCAGTTTGCACATGAATTATGTATAACAACCTGTCAAATAAGGCTTTGAGTAAACGCTTCTTTAAAGAGTCATGTTGCAAGTCAGACTATTACTCTGCAAATTCAGGTAACACAAAAATTATTTTGTAGCTTTTTTCCCCCCACACACCCCAAAAATTTCACAGCATTAGTAATTTTGCTTTATGATTAGCAGAGATCAGAGTTGAGAGACGATTCTCTGAGTTTTTCTCTGCAAAATAAAAGGTCAAATGTGGCTTCATTTTTCTTTTTTGTCTGCAAATAAAGAAGTCTGCATAAATCTTTAGATCCATAGTTTGCTTGTGATGTCAGGGAAAATCTTCCTAGAAAACCAAAAGCCCTTTTGAAACACAAGTTGAAATGTTCATATATAGAATTAATACACTATGAAGAGGATGCCAGTTAAAAAACAAAGGTGTGTGTTAGGCATTACTTTCAACGTTCAAAAGTAAAGGACTACATTAAATTTGTAGATAATTAAAACAGGGTTTGGTAAAGGATCTGGAGTTTAAAGAACAAGCAAATGCAAATCTGGATATATGTGAGCACTAGGTTTCATGATATTTTTATCTAACATTCTCTAAAATTGACTGAGCATAAACATGCGTTTTCTTGCTTTTATAAAATATTCTGGTTCAATAGCTTTCACATTACAGCAGCATTTACATATCAGAAATGACACAGTAGTAAGTATGGATGTAACTGTATGGAGTGAATGCCCTGACTTCAGTGGGAGTCGAGAGAGTTCAGCAGCTTGCAGAATTAGGCCCTATAATATAGTTCATGGTTTCGTGACTCCATGACTTTGTCAGTATGGCTTAGTTTGTTGTACTCTTCCCCCTGGCTAAGACAGTCACATATTTGAGTCCAGCACCAGAAACTGAGCTGATGACTTCTGCTTGTAGCCTCTGGGCTGCTAGAGGGCCAGCATCTGGAAGTGAGATTGAACAGAGGTATCTTCTGCCAACCTGTTATGAATGCACCGGGAAGTTAAAAGCCCTGTGACATAAATAAGCAGTAACATGCTGCCCTGACCATCAAACTCCCTTTCAGTAAAACTAGTTCTAATTTTCAAGAACGTAAATTATGGCTTATGACTTACAAACTTTTATGTTTTCCTAGGAATCGCTCTAACTTGTTTTGTAAAGTGTCTGAATACCTTCAATGTGAAAGTCACAATATGAAACAAAATTATTTTATTGACTTCTCAGACCATAGCATTGATGTTCTAAAAGACTATATGAAGTGCATAAAACTAGCACGTTTCAGAGAATGAGCAGTTTTTTGTATTCTCTGCATTTTTTTTTTTTTTTTTTTTTTTTTAAACAAATACGGCACAGAAGCTTTTTATTGTGTCAGTCACGTGTGTATCTTGATGGTGATAAGAAATCAAGAGAGCAGCTGATTGGCAGGCCTTCCATGACCCACACCACATTAATTGTCTCCTACTTTGAGTTGAGTAGCAGAACAGTTTGTTTAAAATTTTCCATGGGAATTACCATACTGGATCAAACCAATGATCCATGTGGTCCAATATCCTGTCCCTAACAGTAGCCAGTAACAGATGCTTCAGAAGTTATAAGAAATCCTATAGGGGAAAGCTATGGCATAATCTGCCCAGAGAGGAAATTTCTTCATAACCCTATAGATTAAATTTTGGTTTATGTCCTGAAGTATGAGGATTTAGAGCTCTAATGTAAATGTGGAGTTCTCTTTTTCTGTATGAACATTTAAAAAGGCATACTGTGCCATTGCTCCCTCGTGGCAATGGGCTCCGCAGTTGTGTTGCAAAAGTGTTTCCTTTTCTTTGTTTTAAATTTGTTGCCTTTCAGTTTAATTGAATGTGATCCCTTGTTCTTGATTTCATGGCATTGTTTAGATTGTATATTTTTGTTAGCAGCTCAGCACTTCGTTCTTAAATTCCTTCAGAACTCTTGGATATAGCCCTCTGATCATGGTGTTGTGTTGCTCTTTAAAGTATCATTTTGTTCCAGCACCCTCTTTTTGGGACATCTCCGTCTCTGACAGTGCTTCATCTTTATCAGCTGAAAAGAGTAGGAGCAAAATATTACCCTCACCCCATTTAAATTAATGGTAAAACTCACTGACTTCAGTGGGGTCACAGTTTCACCGTAGGTCTGGGGTATGTATCTCCCTAGCATTTTTTGTAATGAAGGCAGTGCAAAGAAAGTATTCAGTTTCCCTTATCCTCATTAATTGCTCTCTGGTTGTCCAATGGGCATCAGTTCTCTGGCAAGCTTACTGTTTCCAATATACTTAAATAATTTATCCATTAATTTTCACTGCCATAACTGCTGATGAAATTATTACAGAGGAGTCTCTTGTGCTCACAGTAGCTATATTTGTTTGGAGAACAGAAATTATTTTGAATGACCTTGCTGAGGGGAGGTCAGTCAGGAACTCAGCAAATAACTCAGAAGTTCTTAGAGATATTGGAGTTCTGAGCAGAACCAATTCTTAGTTCCATTAGCAGCATCCTCTAACCAGCGCTGCATTGTTGCTATTGTGATGTTTTATTGAATAACTTCAAGTTATATTGTTCAGTATAATTTGTGTGGATGTTTATGTAACAGCTTTAAACTGAATTCCCCACCCTTGAATGACTGTGTGGTCTAACAACCAGTTTAGATTCAAACTTGGCCTTGAGACTTCCATGAGTGTAGAGAGCACTGACTCCTCAACTGTATATGGTAACTTTGTTCACAGCATTTGCATTCCTGAGACAGGATCTGATTGGGACTCCCTGTTCCAGATGTAGTTATAGTTAGTTAAGCCATCTTCATGGAAGTGATGTCCAGAAGAACCTCTGTTGTTTGACAGAAGTCTATTTTTAACTAAACGTCAAAGAAATTGCTTGTTCTCAGCATTATGATAATATATGTGAGAATGTTCCTTACATAAAAAATATACTGTCCTAACAAATATGGGATAAAGAAACTTTCACTTGTGGAATAATAATAACATATTTCCTCTACTTTTGTTACACAAATTAGACTCCTCAGTCACCAAAGTACCCATATAAAATAAAACCTGTGAAAGGGATCTTCCTCGATTTTCAAGAGATTGCCGACAACTTTTGTTACTACTACTGATATTGGAAGAATGCCCTGTGTTAAGGATGTCCTCTTACACACAAGACATTTGCCTTTCTGACATACCTAGGAAAACATGGGTTTAGACTGGGGATTCTAGGAAGGCCTGTTTCTCACACTGTTGTCCATTTTCTAAACCAACAAACACAGAGCCTGTTGTAACAGGTGCACAAACATATTTTATATATAATTCAAAATTAAGCACGTAATGGCCTGAGCAAACTGGAGAGTCTGGTGGTTGTCTTTACATTTTGTTTAAAGAGCACTCAGATGCCTCCTAAATTTTTCATAAAAAATTATTTTTATATCTACATTCAGATTTTTAATGATCTGTAATGTCCTCTTGTGACATCATTGTCATTGGAAAACACTGAAAAGTACTTTATTTATGCACTCACATGCAGTATGAAAAGGGACAGCTTGGGAAGACCATTGTCTAGTGACAATCCCATGGGTGTCTTAAGGAATTTTTGTTTTCTTAGCTGCTGTTGATCAGTGAAGCACTGAAGTCAAATGCCATCTTGATAGCCCTCCAAGTCTCTCATAGTAGCATTGCTTGTGTTCTTTCTTTTCTCCTCCCTTTTGTATTGACAGCAATGAAGATAAACTAAATCAGCTGTCTGTCAAACCCACCCTGCTGTGTTGAGTTTAGGACCTTTGGGAAGTTCCCTCTATTTCTCTCTTTAAACAGAGCAATCTCAAGCTCTGATTGGACAAACTGCTTTTTTGCTGTCCAGTTTTGATATGAGTTGGGGAAGTGTTTCTTCAAATCCGATTCTAATCCTTTTATTGTATATCAGTAGGAGGTGGGAAATTATTCATGCTTCTGGATAGAAACCATCAATTTAAATAATACTTCCAGTAAGATACGTTTGTTGTGCTTTCTACTGAAAGATCTCAAAGTGCTTTATTTAAAAAGAGGGGGAAAGTATGTTGGCAGGATAGAGCCATTCTGAACCTAAGAGTAATTAAGCATTTTTTTTAATTGGGACAGCTGAAAATAATATGATTTGCCTCTTGTGGGAGAAAATTGGTGTTTAAATCTTGTAGGTGGTGGTCTGTAATCAGAATGCAGCAATTGATTGTGGATAGAGGAATCTGGTAGTGTTAACTCAGAATAAAGGGGTGCATGTAAATCTGACTTCTAGGCATATGTATTATCCTGAGTCACTGCTTCAAACAAGAAGGGATTCTTGGAACATGCTCACTGAAGGCAATAGCTGGGGACTGAGGTAACTGGGGCTAGAGGAAGGGCTGGGACTGTAAGCTGGAGTGGGAGAAATCAGGAATAACTAAGGATGAGGATGAAGTAGGAGCTGAAGCTTATCCTTGAAAAGTCAGGTCAGCTCTGCCCTTGGTGATTCACGCTCTGCTCTCCACTCTGCCTATAGCATATGTAGAATAGATCATATGATAGGCCCATTGGTGTGACAGGTGCTGCTCCCACCACCTGAGCTTGTCTCAGGGAAAGAAGGAGAGGTGGCTGAAATGAAAAACCTTCCCTTGAGGAATTTAGGATTTGAGCCTTCCTGAAGGAGGACTATCCTAAGCGGAAAAATAGATAACTAGCCAATTTTAATAAAGATTAATATGCCTTTATGCAGCACTTGTGTATATCACAATCAAAGCAACATATTCTGCCCCCATTAACTTTGAGTTTTAAATAGCAGCTGTGAGGTTCCCCTCTGCAATCTGGACTGGTAAATTGCTGTGTTACCCTAATCCCTCACTCTTGGAGCCCGTCTTACCCTGCTTTTCTGTGAGAACCCCCACTCCTGGGCAGCTCACGCACAACCTATAGCCATCCACTCACGGGATTATGCAATGGTATCACCCCAACTAATATCCCCAGGCCCAGATGCAACCCTAGGAACTGCCGTCTTACAGTGTTCAGTGTTGCTCACTTAAACTGACGAATATATGAGCTTGCAGTGTTATCAAAGAAATTGGTATGCACCAACCTTGTCACTTCAGATGGAGTCTCTAGTACACCTTAAATCTAATGCACTGCTTTACATAAAACAAACAAACACATTTAATTAAGTACAGAAAGATTTTAAGAGATTATAAATCAGAGGAAAGCAGGTCAGATTTGATCAAGAGAAAATAAAAGGCAAATCGCATTCTAAACTAAGCTTAACACTTTCAGCAACCTTACAAGTCAGATGATTTTCACTACAGGCTGGCTGGTCTGGTCTGGTCCTCCAGCCAGGCCTTCCCCCTGTGATCAGCACTTCAGTTGCTTGATGGCGTTTGTAAATGGAGTTGGAAGAGAGAGAAATCAGCAAAATATCTCTTTTTAAAATGTCCTTCAGGGTCAAGTGACACAGTGCCCCGTGTATGGTTCCCTCCATGCCCTGAGTTACTGTGGACCTTTGTGGATTTGTTATTGGACGTCTGGGCCAGTCCTTTGTTCCTAATGAGGTGTGAATTGCTCCTCAGCTCTGTAGAGTTTTGCCTAGATCTGTCTCAAGCCATGAGACACACGTTAGGGAATATTACATAGCAAAGTCTCATAACTATACACATGACATTGCAACAAACATATTACTATAACAATAATGTTCAGTATGTCATTCCATAAACACCTTACATGACATATTTACATTAAACAATACACAATTACACTATAAGGGTTAACATGAATGATACACAATTACACCATAAGGGTGTACATGGGGGTTCAGTGTGTCGGAGCAGCTAATTTTCTTTATTAAAAATGCAAGTCCATATTACTTAGATATAAATGTAGAGAAACACAATCCCACCCACACCTCTTGGTTATATATGAATTAAAGGATTGTTCCTTATTTCCCCATGTTTTCTAATGCCTGAATACAGTAGTCTGGATCCATGTTTTTAGTATATAAAAAAATCTAGAAGGCTTAAATTGAAGATGTAATTTGTAGTCTTCACCTCCCCCACTATTTAACAGTGAGTAAGATCCTAAAGGAACGTACCCTGCTGTCTGTGGCAGATGGTTGTGTAGCCATGAGAGCTTTTTAATTTCCTGGCAAGAGGAAGTGTTACAACTGGTGGCATCAGAAGAGAAGAAGAAACAGTATTCATTTCTTGGTTCCATATTTAAGGAGCTCCAGTGATCTGAAAGTGATTCTCATTTTGTTGGTTTTTTACTTGATATAGTCTGTATAATATCAAAAGGTGGTGTTTGATTTTTCACACACAAACTGGGGCAAGCCAAAAACAATCCTGGAAGTGGAGAGAAGGGTCCAAAGTTCTCTGGTTGATTCATCCAATTGTCTTGCTACAAGAGTTTATTCAGTTGAGGGAAGGTATGTAGGAAAATAGAACATTTCCAGCTGCCCGCTGGTTTCCTTCACCCTATAATGCCTTGTTCTGCATACAATAGTTGACTTTAAAATTGAAATAAACTTAATGTTTTCTTCTCAGGCTCCCTAATTTATTAGCAAATAGCTGACAGTTTTACATACCAACCAGATTTGTGGGAGGAACTATGCTTTTTAATTTGCAGACAGGAAATTAGATCAGATTTTGAAGATAAATCTACATTTCATATCATACTTCATAAACACATGTAGACAAAGAGGGCAAGAGACCGGTATGCTTTCATTGGGGAGGGGGCTGTCCTGGTTTAAATGCAGGACCAGCCAAGGTCAGAGAATGCAAGCTGAGCTGGAGAGGTTCCATGACTCTGAGGAGAAGTTACGAGCTGCAGGGGAAGGATCGTGGACACCCCAGAGGGCTCTGCCCAAGCCCAAAAGACTCTCCAGAGTGGTGAGGGCTTTGACACAGGGAAATGCATATGTGTCTTTATTATTTTGTATAGATCAGTGCGTGTTTCTTGCTACTAAGTAAAGAGTAATGGTATCTTAGAATCTTATGCAAAGGCTGGCTGGCTTTCACTGTCATGTACCCTGAAGTGGTAAATTGTAAACCAGAAGACTCGCACCTTGCATTCAAGAGCTGCTGGGGAGGCTTGTAGAAGACAACACTAATTTCAGGGCCTAGGCAATTGAGGCCATAAGAGCCCCACTGCCAAGAGCAGTGTCAGACAGAAGATCTGCATCTGGAGTGTGTTCTGGCATTTGGGCCTCAACTCTGCCCAGCCCCAACAAGTTAAGGACACATAGGACTGCACATTTTAATCCCTTCACAGCGATTTGTTGAGTGACCAGCAGGAGGAGCTAGACCAGATCTGTGATACAGGGCCAGGCTCAAATGCCCTCATTCATGTTGAGGAGTACCTTATTCTTCTAGGTAGCTACTCCTGTGTGTCAGAATCTGGCCCAAAATGCAGAGGTACAGTCTGCTTCTGAGATGGAGGGAATGGAGTAGAATTCCCCTTCCCACATTTTTGGATCTATGGGTCCTTTCCCTTCCAGTACAACTGCTGAAAATCTAGATCTCCATTAACTCTACTCTCTCTCCTATTTTGTGGTATTTAAGAAAACAAATCACCTTGTGGAGTCTGCATTAATATAGTGGAAGATCTTCATCAAATACTGAAACATTAAATTCTTAATAACAGCCTGGGCCTTGTTAATCAATATTGGTGTTTGAACAATGAAGTGATGCTGCGCAGAGTTAAAAAATGTGACACTTTGCCTGGCTTTGCTTAACCTTTTGGCCAGGAAGTTTGAATTTCCTGTCACACAACACATTGATGTTTACTAATTGTCATAATGATATGTCTGTCATATTTTAAGTTATTTATATTTATTTTTACAGTGCCCCGAACATCTTGGTTTGGGGAGAGGCTCTTAAAACATTATGTACTATTTTTGTAGTCTTATTAATGGATGTGTACACCAGCCACTGCTTTCAGTAACTGGTTAATACTGGAAACCGTTCTGGAGGTAATGACTAGTATGGCATTTCTCTGTGTTTCATGCTATGCATTGCAGCTTGCATTATAAAATGTTGTGTATGCCAGAACAAATAAATGAGTCCTAAGCTTTGATTTATAACCTAAACTATGATGTTAGACATGAAATATGTTGTCAAAAGGAGGTGATTTCAGAACAAAGACACACTGCATCTAAATGTTTGACATTTATCAAAAGATGGAAAACAACTATCCAACATGGCTATCCAGGATAGCGGGCCATCAGTTATGTGTTTTAGCTCCTTTGGCAGCATCTTTCTAAAGACTGAGCCCTGGTCTACGCTTACCTGGAAATGCGGCGGCAGTCGACGGGAGTTACACAAGCTACACAGAGTAGCTTGTGTAAGTCCCGTCGATTCCTGTGCTTCCCTTCTGCCTGCCGTCTTCACTGCACTGCGCTGAAGGGAACCGCATTCCCGTCAACGCAGCGCTATGCCACTCGGGGTGGATTTACTGCGTCGACTTCCTGATCGATTGAGCAGGTCTACACTAACCGCTTAGTTGATCCAGAAAGATTGATCTGATGGCGGCGACTTTGCTGCCATCAGTGTAAACATACCCTGAGAGTTTTTAAGGCTAGTTCTTTTGAGCTCATGGTGGATCAGATGCATTTTTGTCCTTTTGAGTTAAAGGGAATGGGATTTGTAGTTTAGAGCCCTAAGCAACCATCCTGGTGCACAGAGCTCTCCCTCCTCAGTTTCTTCATGCCCATGTCAATTCTTACTTGCTAGAGAAACTAACTACAACTGCACTTTCCCAGAACTAACCAGATGCTATTCCCCCTTCTTACACTACCTGCTGCATGACACTGTAGGTCTTAAAGACTGGATTCTGATAGGGGCAAAAACATTACACTTGCATTTTCTTCTTCTTTATAATGTATTAAAAAGTTCTTTAATGAAAACTTTTGGGTTGTATTATAATTTTTGGTGTTCTCTATGCTGTTTTTCCTGGAAGACTTTGTTAATGAGTGGAGAACTAGCATGATTTATAACATCACAGATATGAAGGAAGAGAAACCTGATTGAGAAGGGGAAGTGATTTTTATTCAGAATGTTTAAAACTCTCTAAGCTTTTAAATATCTATTTACCTCAAAAAAACAAAAGAATAATGGAAGAAAATCTATAATAGACTTAGCACTTTCCTTCAGTTAAGGTTGAGAGATCTCCCAATCAATCCTCTTTCCTGTGATCCTGAGATGTCAAGCAAATGCGGGGACAACAAGACTTGACAACCAACTCATTCTGAGGATGGAGGGAAGATTTAACAGACAATCCACCCTTACTCACTAAAGCACAGGAGGCACAAACCCAATAACTTTTCCTTTGCAGTTCACTTTTAAGCCTTGAGTCTGTATGATAAAGCATCAGTACTAGCTAATCACGGGAATCAGAAGGGTTTACGTATATGGTGAAGATCTTTCCCGTTATACAGACCACTAGTATTCTGACATATTCTGTGTAATCTAGGCTTTTTTATTACCCTATGTCAATTATGAAGTACAAATTTCAAACATAAGTGCACAATGCATGCATCTTACCCGTTATGAGGGTAAAAAACCAGCACTTTTCTATTTTGATGAACACAGCAAGCAATTGTTCTGGGATTTTTCATACTAGTATTGACATATTTTGAATCACTAATGTTAATTTTTAACAAATCTTGGAAGACTGGATAAATTCCAAAGGAATGGGGAGGACTGCTAATGTCATATCAACGTTTAAAAAGGGTAAAAGGGATGATCCAGGGAACTGTAGACTGGTTGGCCTGATGTGTACCTTAAGCAAAATAATGGAGCAGTTAATTGAGGACTCTTATCAACAAAGAATTAGAAACTAAAAACATCAGTGGTTTCATATAATATAGGTCTTATCAAGCAAACCTGTTTTCTTTTCCTGATAATATTATTGATCTAGTTGATAAAGGCAACCGTGTTGATATAATATAGCTAAAATTTTTCCAAGGCATTTAACTAAGATGATACTTTGATTAAAAAACTTGCATTATATGTAACTAACAGGGCACACATGAGATCAATTAAAAACAGGCACACTGACAGATCTCAAAATGTGGTTAAGGGGGGAAGCATCAATGATCAGGGCTGTCTCCAGGGACTGGTTCTTGGTCCAGTGCTATTTAATATTTTTATCAGCAATCTAGATGGTAATATAAAATCTTTGCTTGTAAAGTTTGCAGATGATACAAAGACTGGTGGGATAGTAAATTATGAGGAGGACAGGTTAACAATCTGAATTGTCTGGTTAAATGGTCACAATCCAGCCAGTTGTATATTACTACAGCCAGATACAAGGTAATGCACCTAGGAACCAAGAACACAAACCATACCAATAGGATGGGAGCACTGTCTTAGAAAAGCATTGACGTAGAGAAGGACTTGAGGTTATTGGTAAATCGCCTTGCATTTTCTCAGTTCTCAGTGCAATGCTATAGCAAAAAGGGCTAATGCAATCCTTGTATTAAAGGATGTATAGAAAGAGGAATGTCATATAGAAGTAGGAAAGCAATCTTGCCTCTGTACGCAACATTGGGAAGACTGCTAGAAGAATACAAGAGGAGCACTGATCTCCTATCCCTTGGCTGCAGCAAGGAGCCTGCACTGGTCTTTTTGCCCCACGGAAATGCACTTCACTTGGATCCTTAGGCAGCGACTCCCTTCTGCAGCCAGCAGGAGTGGAGCCGTGGGCCACTTTGAAAGCCCCCCTGGGCCACAGGTTGGGAACCACTGGTCTAGGTATACTTTGTCCTGCCACAATGCACGAGGCTGGACTTGATGGCTTCTCAAGGTCCCTTCCATCCCTATATTTGTATGATTCTATATGCTTTAATCCAGCTTCTGGGACAAATTCTACGGCCTTGTGTATGTGAGGGGTCAGGTTGGTTGGTTGTGGTGGTCCCTTTTGGCTTTGGAATCTGAATCAGTGACTACCTCTCTTTGTTCCCTTCTTTCACGAGCCATGGAAAAAAGAGGTAGCTCTGCATTGCCCCTGACCTGCTCGTAACAGTTGCAGTTCTGCATTAAGATAATGACTACAATCAAAATTTCATGCTTCATGGCATTCATTGGTCACCTGTAGTGGTCAGGAAGGATTTTTTTCCCCAATGCACAGTTGGCCAGTTGTATTTTCTGGTTTGTTTGGATTTTTTGCCTTCCTCTGAAGCATAAAGGACAATGGAGAACATTTTGATCTTCTGTTAAGTTTTGTCTGAATCATGTTGTGGTACTACCTGCAGCAACTCCACTTTCTTTGAAGTCCTATGTATGATCTGTTGTGATTAGCAACAGGTCTCAGGCATTTGTAAATACTTGTTTCCTTTTTTCCTCCTTACTCTGTGTCTGAGTTTTCTCACTCTACATCTTTTTAGATATTGTATACTGCACTTCCCTTTCATAAGTAATTCAAATATAACTTACACCAGATGAGTGAGAATCTGGAAAAATACTTGCTCTACTTTCTTGATATCACTTCATTGTTGCTTGGATTAAAACTAAAAGATAGCTTACCTTTCTCATCCCAAGTTTTACATTAGTTTTGGAAACTCATAGTTGGTCAGTATTTAAAAGCAGCTTGAAGGTGTATTGGTGGATATTTCTGTTAACTTAAGCAGTAGGAGTTGCTGCATGTACACTACAGTAATTGATTAGTGGGTGTGGGGGTACAAAATCAATTTGTCAAGAATAGGTAAAGGACATTAATTTTAAAAGTACAATATGGAAGAAAAACAAAAATAAAGAACAGAAGAGAATAAAGAATAATTTACTCCGCTCTTTTCATTACAATGCAAATTGTAATAGCTGCTTATGTGTTAGGTAGCTTAACTAAAGAACGCTCATACCCATAGGGTGACCAGGTGTCCCGATATTCAGGGCTTTGTCTTATAAAGGCACCTATTACCCTCCCCACCCCGGTCCCAATTTTTCACATCTGCTGTCTGGTCACCCTACATACACATACCTTGGTCCAAAATAGTTTGAGCTTGTTGACTTTCAGGCCAGGTTGTGAGGCCATCTATTTATGCTGGCTTGTGGAAAGACAAGAGCTTGATGAGGATGGTTGTTTATGGAGCTACGTAGTTAAGGGATAGATGCTGTCTTTATTTTGCTTTAGTGTATTTTTTATTTGTGTCAAAAGCACCAAGAGGATTAAATAGGTGCCATATTTATATATGTATTATTATAGGTCAAAATAAAGGCAAACTGCCAAAGTTATTAGCATTTTCTTAATGTTGTTAGGGAATGCCAGCTGTGGCAACCCCGATATAAGATGTTAAAGGGTTGATAGTGAGCTTTCACTTACTTTTTTTGGTTATTTTCTGTTTATTATGGTAGTGCCTAGGGAGCAAGGAAGATCAGGGCCCCCTTGTGTTAGGCACTGTATGCACATAGAGTAATAGTCCCTGTCCAAAGAGCATTGACTCTAAATGAACAACTCCAATAATGGGTGAGGGTGAAAAGGTACAACCTGTAAGCAGAGTAAATAGACTGATGATTTGCAAATGTCATATTAATCCTTGACTATTTGTGATTTGTTTTTGTATTTATTTATTTTTCTTGTAGTAAGTTTCTAGCTGTTTTACTAGCAGAGATTGATTTTAGCATCTCATCTGATCACTAGGGAGGCTAGTCAATGGAAAAGCACCTTCCCTTCCCCCATCCCCTCCGCCCAGGAAAGACTTGTGAAGGGCGGATGGGGTGGAGATGTTTCCCAACAATCTTTGTAAGTCTCTCAGAGGCTAGCGATTGAAGGTTGTCAAATGATGGAAGAGCCTATCAAAGCTTCCCAATGGTCAGGTGGGAATCAAGAGAACAAGGGGAAGAATTTTCTCTCCCTGGGAATTCCTACATAGAGCTTGGGGAGCAATAAAGGACTTAATTCCTTCCAAAGAGGATTTTCCCTGCCTGATTTACTGACCACAAAGCCTCCCCACTGTAGAGGCTTTTTTGCGGATTTTTTTAAGTCATGCGTAGTGCTTTTTATTCAAGGATGTGTGCAGGACTGAGCCATGAAAAGGGGTTACTGACAGCAGCTTGTTCTCTGCATGTCAATGAGTCACACTTCTCTGTCCTGGAGTATGTGGCATGTAGTTTCTAGTACTGGCAAACTGTCTTCTGACACTGCCCCCTTAGAAATTTGCGATTGCAAGTTTTATACCATGTCTGAACTGCCTTTGAGTGGAAAATCTAGCTTACTTTCATTTAGAAATGTCCATGAGGTTGTAATCAATGCTTGTTTAAAACCAACCCTGCAAATCTTGTCCCCCTGTATAATGGAATAAGTTGATCATGATAAAGAAAATTCCTAAATGATTGTCCAAGTACTGGGATGTTTAAAAAAAAAAAAAAAAATGCTGACATTGGTGATGGGGGAGTGTTGAGCACAAACAGCGATGCTTCTAGAAATACTGTCAACCACAGTTACCTCAGCATTACAGTAAATGTTGTGCACATTCTGAAAATATCAGTTTTCTATTAAAGCAGAATTTTGCATTAATATCCGTGTTTTGTTTTAATCTTCTTTCTCTTCCAGTTTGAACGGCATGATCCTGTGAATGGGCGGATCACTGAGCGTCAGTTTGGTGGCATGCTGCTGGCCTATAGTGGAGTGCAGTCAAAGAAGCTTACTCTCATGCTGAAGCAACTCAGGAAACATTTTCAGGATGGAGAGGTTAGTGGCTTTTGGGCAGAGAAAAGAGAAATGTTAAGACTTTCTGATGGGTGCATCGATAGTGCTTTACACTGTAAAATGAGGTCTAAAATGTGAACAAACCTGTAGAATGAATCATTTCAGTGCTGATAGTTATTTCCATTGACTTTTACTTGTCCAAAATATATCAGAGTAGTTACTTAACACTTGATAGGTGAATACATCACGGGCTGGAGTCAAACAAAAAAACCAACCATTTCATACTTTGCTGTGAAATTATAGATCTAAGCTGTGGTCTGGCAGACTGGGCTTACCATAAAATGAATGTGCTCAGACTCCTGGAGAAAAACACCTGACTCTCTCAAACTTGTTCACGCTCCAGGAGCTACATTGACTTCAGATCAACAAAGCATCAGTGGTCAGGAGTCAAAATATGCGTAAGTCTAGAGATCAACATCTGGTTGTGTGTATAATGACAGACTGCTTACACATTTTAAAATGAATGCATTGTAAATGTGGGTGTAGAAACACTTAATATTAATTTTAAAAACCTCATGTTCTGGAGAAAGTTTCCAGGTCTTTAGCGTGAACAAACCCTGAAGACTTGTATCCAGCAGTTGACTTGACCTTGGATTAATTATGCAGTATGATTGAGTAGTTTATCATTTTATTATGAACTTATGAGAAAAATATATTATGGTAAATAGACTTGTAATTTTGAGGGGGAAAGGTTGCAGCCCCTGCAGTAGTTAATTCAGGGAAGGAGACCTTGGAATAAAACACTTAAACTGAAAGGACATCTTTTATCTGGTAATGAAAATATGGGGTGTTTACTGTAGTGTTAAAATTTCATCATCTGTTTCTATGGAGATTGATAGCTCTCCTTTTTTTATTAATTAGTTTGTGAACACAGCAATTAACCAAAATGAGAACTAATGAAAGACCTTTGCTTCTGTGGTTAGAAGGCTGACTGTGGTAGAACCACTTCCTCTTAGCAGCAGAACTGTCATCTATTTCTTAATTGTGTTAATCCATTTTGTGATGCAAATGGACCAAATTGTGACCAACCTTAAGGTCCCTTTACACTGCTCTTTAAAGCTGCCCTAAATGGATTCCACTGGTATGCCGATATCCTCTGTTGGCATAAATCCAGCATGGCCAGCTCTACTTTAGTTTCTCCAGCCTCCCACACCCAGCATAGGGGATGTGTTGGAAGAACTAGGGCATTTTGAGGAGCCAGAGCAGTTTATTCCAGCAATTTTTTCTGGTGTGATGGCCCATTAAGTGGCATTAATTAAAGCAGCCATTAGGTTGCTCTAACTTGCTTCATGGGCCAGTTTGACCCCTGTTCTGGTGCAGCTGACAACTTACATTATTACATTTTATGTTGTTAGTGCTAACTTCTACGTCTGTCATGTTTTGGGTATTAGGAAAGAAGCAATCTGATTATTACCATATACACACATGTATATAATATCAAATGTGCCAGTTTATTCTCCTTGAAACTGTACATTAATCACAGGTTAAAAAATACACATGGAAATCCTCTTAATGAGTCAATAAATGAAAATTCAAACACTTTAGAACTGTGCTGGTAGAGGCCAGCAAGGCCTGAATTGTGTTCATGGAAGTCTCATACTCCAGTTATTTTGCAAAGCTCATACTTCTCTGAGATCCCAAATGGGGTCCTACTCATGCCTGGTACAAACTTCCTATGAGACTTCACGCTTTCTCCAAGGACTGGTTTTTGAGGCTTCACAGAAGTTGAATTCCATGAGCGTAATGTGCAAAGCTTGGCATATTCAAGCACCATTGATGAAATGCAAGCTTCAGTAAAGGTACAAGCTAAATCCTGGCACTGGTTTTAGAATTGTATAACCACCCAACCTCCCCTTCCCCATTAATGAAAATTAAGAAAATTCTCAGGCACGCAAGCATAAATAGAATGTATAGTTAAAAGTAAACACTAGAAACTTGAGAAATTATCCATGTAGAATTGGGTGGCACACTGAGCCCTGTCTACCTTAGTAGTGGCAGAGCTACACTGGCGGTAGTGCAGTGGGGGAAGACTTCCCAAAATGTGCTAGTGTAGATGTAGCCTTAAAGAGTAGATTATTGGCATTCACTTAAGAAAGCTTAAGTTGTGTCTGAAGATCTCTAGCCTGGAGATAGAAGGTGAGTAGGGATATGAGGAGAGACTCCCATTTGGAGTTAGATGTTCTAGTAACATTGTTTTTAAATGAACGGGAGGGACCTGAATTTTTTTGTCAGCATCTGATTGTCTCTTCATTGGATAAAGAAAAAAACTCTGAACCTGATAGAAAGGGACATGTTTATGTCCAGATTCCAGGTGTAACACTCCTGCCAGGCTGTTCTATGGTTATGTCTGTTAACGAGATTCATAACCACCATTTTTTATCTCCAACAAGTTTGGGGGTAGAGGTGGAGAAGAGGAGGAGCCATTCAGAATTTTACACTTGCAAGAACAAAAGTGATAGAAACTGCATGATTTCCAAGTCTGGAGAATGATGAAAGCCCAAGATTTTGAATTACAACCGTAGCAAATAAAGTCAAATAATAAAAAAGGGTTTTTGCGGGGGGAGAGGTAAAGGATATGGGGGTGCCAGTTTCTCTTTACCCTCAGACACAGATGAAACTCCTGGCAGCTTTGTTGACTGTTTTTAATAAAGCCAGGTGGATGGCTATACCATGGCTAATTAAGTTAGATAGAAGGATCTTCTATTGCAGGCAGTTGTAGCTCATGTACATTTTTTGTCAATCCAATCCAATACCTTACTACAGAATATCCTCATGCAAGACTGGTTGCTTTTATTAATCTTCTCTCTGTCCCAAATGGGAAGAGGTTTTGGAACACAGTGCCCTTCACTGATTTGTATGCAATACCTTCAGTACCCAAAGAACTTATCTGTTTTTATTAGATTACTCTATTGCAGCTGAGCTGACATTATGGTTTAAATCCGTACACTTTTTAATGAAGTGTGATGGCGAAAATCACTTACCTTCCTCCTGAGCTTGCTAGCTAAGTTATACTGGAATGCACCTGCAACATTCTCTTTTGTAAATGAATTCAGTGGTTACCCAAAAGTTTTCTTTTACTTGGGATTCCTTAAGCTTGACACTAGTGTTGTTTCAGACTCTTCATTTGTAATTTACAACCTCTGCAAAAGAAGCAGCTAGTTCCCAGTTCTTTTATATTTGAATCACAAACTACCAGTCATGCTGAAAAGGTAGTGCCTTTATGGTAATTACTGTTGTGCTCTTGGGTGCCAGACCTTAAAAAGCAGCTATCTTCTTTGCAGTAATTTTTTTGTCACAAAACTCCCTTTCAGTCAAAGCAGCTTACAAAGAGGACACATTGTAGAAAGAGAATTTTTGGTCAAATCTTTATATCACATTTTATTAAACTACTTTCACAGTAGTACTGTATCTTCATCCTGACAGACATTAACTTACTCTGACTCAGCTATATTTCTTAAAACAGCAGATATTTTATGATTTGCTGCTGCTTTAAATAAGTAGAATGAAATTGTTTCAATTTTGTGCTGTCAGGATGGTGTGAGGGTGTGAAATTTTGCCCACCTTGACCTGTTAGGTCTTCTGCTGCAACATTGCATTTGAGATGCTAATTTACGTGATTTTTTTATGATGAAATAATCAGATGAACAGCATCTTAAGTGTTCATATTATTTACCTTATAATTATCCTATTTAGACTAGGCAACCTGACAGCCTCCAGACAATGAAGCATGTGGTCCTAATCTGAAGCATTATCTATTTTTCAAATTCATTGGTAAAAGCCAGGCTGTGAATGTTCTGTTCTTGAGACTGGCGAGCATGTCCATATATGTTTGGCATCTGCTTTCAATTTCTGTAGGAAAACAGTCCCTCCGTCCTGATGTCCTGTGCCCTTGAGGTCTTCCGCGCCCTCATTGGAGCCTCCACAGTCCCCTTAAAAAATGCTTTACAGTCTCCACCCTCAAGTGCCATGTTGCTGAGGCTCTTCTGGTCAAGGAGAACTACATGAGGCTACAAGCATGTACTTCCACTAACCACTAGACACCAGACTCTTCCTCTTCACCAGGGTTCAGAGCCCAGGCTGCAGCCCAAGCCTGAATGTCTGCACAGCTATTTTTAGCCCTGCAGCCCGAGTCCTGTGAGCCCAAGCCAATTGACCTGAGCTCTAAGACTTGGCACCCTGGGTTTTTCTTTGCAATACAGACATACCCTAAGTAAAGTGTTAGGTGAGTTTTTTACTTACACCACTGAGACGTCTGAATTTGTCTTTAAGGCTCTATTTTTTGAGTGACAATAATCTGATCTCCTTGCTGCAAGTTTGAAGGCCCATTAGGGATATTAGTTGATATGCTTGCAGCAAGTTCCTGGATCTTAATTGTGCACTGCCTATGTGATGACATTCTTGGACACATGATTGACAGCAGGGAGAATGGTGTTTGTTTTTGTTTCAACTTATCTGTCACACTAACCCTTCCACACACCAGGCCTGATTCTGATGTACACTAAGGCCCTTTTACTCTGAGTGGTGTATATGAGAATCAGGCCCATAATGCTGATTAGGAACGGATATTGGCTAGCCACAGGGAGACCTACAATAGCTGTATTAAGCCTATCCCCCTCAGCTGGTATCAACTTCATGGTAAGGAGACAAAGGGACTGTGATGGGGATTACTGCAGAAGAAGGCATTTCCATTAAGGAGGGGGAAAAGAATGTAGGTAGCTAGTTGACTTTTCAGTTACGGCAAGTATAGATTTTAAGTTATATATAACTCCAAATAATGATTTAATATAATAGACCATGTAGAGTCATACATGAATTCCCATTTGGACATGCCTACCATCTTTGTACTCATTGGGGCTTTCTCCTATCAAAATTATTTCAATATTTATCTCCTTACTTTAACCATTTAAAAAATGTATTCTTTCTGTTGCAGGGGCTGACATTTGAGGAGGTGGAAAGTTTTTTTACTTTTCTGAAGAATATAAATGACGTGGACACAGCTTTGAGCTTTTACCACATGGCTGGAGCGTCTCTTGACAAAGGTATAACACTTGTGAGCTTGCTGGATTTTATTTTTTTTTCCCTGTGGTGGAATACCATTACAATAGGATGGTCACACTTAAAACTGTTCAGAGGCTCTTCTGACAGATAAAAAAGGCACTAAATTCATGTTTCCTTGTTGTGAGAAGGTTTTAACGTGCAATTGTTTGTAGAAAGAGAGGGATTTGGGATTTTGTACTTGCCCTCTGTTAGGTGTAAGGAAAAATATGCTGAAATTTACTTCCTCTTTGCAATTTTCAGGCTGTTTTAACAGATCCACAGGCTCTGAGCATCACTAGTTGACTAAGATAATATTCAGATCTAATGTGTGTGCCCTTCTACTTTACTTATTTCCTATATGATATTCTACATAATCAATGTTGTGATTCAGTGGATTTAGCAAATGATTGCTTTCAACTTTTTAGGGTTTGTTATAAAAATCTTATCAATTTGCTAAATTCTACCTTTAGTGATCCGAAATCAAAGTTTGGAGTGAGTATTTTTTTATCCTGCAGACTTGCAACAGGTACATTTGATGGGTCATTTTTATAGGACTTTTAGCCAGAATGTTGTATGTTTTTGTATATTTTACAGCGCACATAAAAATTGCTGCTGAAAGTAGGGATGGGCAGACAGTGCTTTTGTTCCCATTGGAATTAGACTAAGATCACTATAATATCAGTGATTCTCAACCTTTTGGCATTAGTCATTTGCTGCTCTTGTGGAGTCCTCAGTACAGATTTAGTCAGATCTTCTTGCCCTTATTGGTCTGGGGCTTGGAGAAGCATGAGAAGCCAGCCCCCGCTTAGCAGCCATAAGTGGAGAAAGGAAAAGAAGAAATTACTCTACCCTGGCAATTTTTGGAAACCCTAATATCTAAATCACAAGATCTTAAGCTCTGCTGGGCAAGGACTCTGTCTGCATTTGGCTGTGAAGTGCCATGCACTCTTACAGAACTTCTAATTTCTTCTCCAATGTCCAAGATAAGGATGGAGCTATTGGTGAGCGTTAGAAAGGGGGCCTGTAGAGGTCATCATACTGAAGGAAAGAAATTGACAGTTCAGTTTCAGTTTGGAATATATCTTTGGATTTTCATAAATTTATGTAAAAATCTAGTTTCTTGTCCCTTTCTTTCCCCAAACACTGACTTTTACCTTCTACTTCTGAATCCCTTAAAGTTCCTCGAGTTTAAGTATTAAAATAACTTCAGTGCAAATTCTCTTCAAATGCTTTTTTAAAGTCTTTTTTTAAAAATAGACCATACTTGTGACCAAGAATAGGGCCTAATCCTTGTGTAAACGATCTATAAGAGAGGGCACACAGTGTTATATTTCCTATATCAAATAATGGCTACTTTATATCCCACCTATACCACACGGAAAAGCCCTTCCAGAAGGAACCAGCTATAGTAGATGAATAATACAGTACTTAACTGAGAACCATTATAACAATGTAATCTATTAAACATACAAAACCATTCCCTTCTTTCTTTCACCTTCCTCCAATGCTTAACTAATCTACCAAATGATCTGAAAATTTGCACTATAAAACTGAAGTTCATTGTTTCTATATTGCACATAAAAAAGATGAGTTTTTAATCTCCTCACAGTTACATACTTGTTTTGAATCTGAATATTTTTCAAATTAGTAATTTTTGTAAAACTCAATAACACTGAGAATATAACACATCACAAATTAATTTAAAGTTTTCAAATCCTAACTTGAAGTCCCATTCTGTGTATAAAAGCTATAGATTATTTAACCAGGTAAAAGGTGAAACTTTTTACCAGTAAATTTTAACTGTGAGACATTACTACTCTGGGAGCATTACATTGTGAATGGGGGCTTATACAGGAAGATTTTAAAAGACTATTACATACTCTAATTCAACCTGCATAGGTCCACTCCTGTCTTGGCTCTTGTTAGCTGAGATCAGCCTTAGTTTATAGTTGAGATCATGTATTTTAGGACCTTAAGTCAAATGGGACCCCTCAGATGAAAACATCTTCTTGGAATTAAAAAATAAGTAAAAAGAATGGGCATAGTGAAAGTTCTGTTAACTGGAACATTGTGTGTAAAATAGGGGTGAGCAGCTACTGAAACACAGACTAACTTCAAGTCAAACTTTTACTTACCCACTAAGATCTTATAATGGTCCAGAGAAGTTCTACATTTTGATAGTGGCACATCTAGGACTTTGCTTAGGGTAAGCCATAAACATTTGTGGAGTGTCTAGATTAGCTCAAACGTTAGCCAACTCAAGTTAACTGACAATTAACATGACTTATAATGGGGTCACAAACTGTAGTATAGGTATCGCTTGATACGGGTTAGAAACCATTTAGAAAGTTGATGCTGCAACATTCCTCCTGGAAATCCACGGGTTGGAAGGTAGCATGCCACATACTGGCCTGGTATACACGTAAAAGTTTTGCTGGCATGGCTATGTTGGTTAGGGGTATAATTCTTTCACACTCCTAACCAACAGGCATGGCTACGCTGGCAAAAGCTATATGGACAGTTTTTTGCCAATATGGCTAATTTTGTTCTGAGAACTGGTATAAGCTATATAGGCAAAGAACTCTGGTTCTGCTGCATGGTGATACAGCAAACTGGAAATTCTGCCACAGGTTCAGGTAGTTTAAAATCTGGAGGATAGTGGTAGATTAAATATGAATATGAATAAAGCAATCATTGCAATGTTGTTTATGTTGGTATTAACCTAAAAATGCTTATGCTGCCCCAAATATTTAGAGTAGCAGCGGTTTTTATATTAACAGTTAATGTAGTTTTTTGGGGGAAAGCTGGACGTTTTGGCAGCTGGATAAAGTATTGTTGAATTTTAACCCAGAGGTTGAGAAGAGGGAAGGGAGTTGGCATTCAGAAGTTGGATGAGGCTTTGGCAATGGAGAGGGGATTCATCTTTCCTCTTTCTTTGCACCCAGGATTGCAGGTGGCTTGAGTTTTGAGAGGTTTCGGTGAAGTTGCTTAGTAGTAGATAGTGTATTAATGAGATGTTTATGCTCAAATGATCTGCACATTACATGGTTCCTAGCATATACATGTGTTCTCATAGCCAGAGCATCAAGTCACACAGAATAAACTATACATTTGTTCTATCTTTTCTAGTAGCTGAATTCTCGAAGTTGCTTATACCTCTAGTAATATACCACATAAAAATCACTCACCTGACTGCTAAAAGAATGGATTATTTTGAATAGTAAAATTAAAATGTTAAAAGTAACCACAACCCTTATATGCTAAATAAATTGTTCCTACTCTAATGCAGCAGACTGGCCCATTTTTATGATTTTAGAAGTCTTAAAAATTGAAAGGGGGAAAAAATTAAGAGCACAAAATAGACACAGTGGCTGCCTGCTTCACTGACTATTTTTGCCCCTAATTTAAACTAGACCCTTGTTTTAAAAAGAATGGTAGGGTATGTATTTTAATGAACATGGAATAATGCATGAATTTATTCATTCAAGCTTATATTTTCTAGAAATAACTGTTATGATGCCAGAAATTCAATGGCAACAAATTCTTAAATCACAAAGAAAGAAAGATCATGCACAGAAATTGTATCTAGCAAATGGGCTCAAGAGTAGAGCAGGGTCTCAGTTAGACGCCTCACAGGTTGGGCTTACACCACGGCACTAAAAACAGCAGTATAAACCTTGTGGCTCAGGCTCTGAGGCCCGCTGTCCTTTCCAGTGACAGTTCAAGTCCTGCCTTGAGCAGAAATCTGGAAAAGGCTGAAATGCATATTGCTAAAATCTGCCTCTGGTGAGGAAGGGCAGTATTTTTGTTTTGTTTTGTGTTTTAAAGAGGGACATGTGATTGCTCGCTGGTAGGGAGGGCCATTTAAGGGGGAGAGGAATGGAGGTTAATAGAGGTAAGGGACTTGGGATTGCATCAAGGTGAGGGGTAATTATGGAGAGAGGGAGATAAATGGGGATGGATTGTCAGGGCAGTGAGAGGGGGAGCGACACTGGGAAGTGGCCATGCAGGTAAGTGGCAGGGGGGCTGGGGAAGAATGGGGGCAGGGGGTTGCCTGTCAATCCCACATTCTCCCCTTCTGTGTGTGTACCAGGATCTGAGGGGGCAGAGCCCTATTGTGACAATTGGTTTATAACTTTTGCTTGTTTAAGAATTTACCATGGAAAGTAGGTCAGGTTATTTTCAATAAATAATGTTACAAACAGGTGCAAGAGAACCAGACAGAGAGACTAAATTAGTCTAAACATAACAGGCCACAGTTGATATAATTCAAGGACTATGATAAAATAGTGCTTGGTAAAAACAGAACATGTGAACTGGAAATTAATTAACCAGAATTGGTTTGTGTGTCAGATATTAGGCCCAATTAATGGATCAAATAACAAGGGGATGAGCTATTGCACCCGTCATTCCCTTTTTGGGTCCTTAAAATAAAACAAAAACAAACAGATGGAGAAAAAGAAGAACAGAGAGAAGAACAGACAGAGGCTACTGAAGCAAAATTCACCATTGTGGTTGCCACCTCCTCCACTGTCTTCTAGGACTCCAGACCTCCTTCGTTCTAATCCTAAAAGATGCCTAACCCAATTGAGCCAGAGGGATGGACCCTGATAACAAGGCCACCTCTACTGGCTCCATCTGAATCCCAAACAGCACCTGGCATGAAATGGGATTAGATTTTAGCAGCAGCAACTACTCAAGCTCATCTCAACTTCTTTTCTTTTCCTTAAAAGGACAGTTCAGAAATGGTATATTTGGGAAAGTTAAATCAAAAGTTATTTTCTTGAAGCACCAGCAACAAACATGATGCTGATGCTAAGTGAACGTTCTTGAGGGGTGTGAACATTAAGATCTTAAATATTTGCCTAATGAATTGAAAAGGCACTTTAGCTTCCTCTCAGATGTGTGGCAGAACATCTTATAGGTGGAGAAGCCATTTCTGTATGATGTTGTCAAGTGCTGGCTGTGTGTGTATTCTCCCAGTGCGTATACTGTCCCAGCTTTGTACAGATAGCCAATGCAGCAAACCATTATTGGATTACCCAATAAGACCAGAGATTCGTTTCAGTAATGAAGGCGCCAGGCCAGGTTTATTGCCAACAAGGCACAGTAAAAAGCGCCCTATATGTACTACAAGTATACTTAATACATGTATGCCCAGGACAATGGACTGGCTCAGTAAACGACGGGGCTTTCCATTCCTCACTTGGCTAAACAAAAAGACATTCCCTTTGAGACCCTCTTTTATACATTGATACAAACAAGTTTCATGTTGTCTCTCTGACGTATGTAGTTGTCACCTTCTGACGCAGCAAGATACCACCCATTACTTTGTACACAATAGTTTGATTAAAACATCTCTATCATATTGTTATTTTGACCTTAGAGTGGGCAGTATATCCTTGTTGTCTTTGAGGAACGAGCTTGTACCATTCCTGGTATCAGGATGTTTTGGAAAGTGCTTCCGTGTTCTGTGCCTAGCATTTCTTTAGGAATGTGTATTTCTTTAAACCAGCTCTGTTCTTGCCAGTTTCTCTGATTTCTGCTAACTTTCCTTCATACTAATAGGGCTTAACTGCTACCTTAGCTCAGGCCTCAGGCCCTGGCCAATTATACTAGGCCTTGTGTCTTAGGTTCTCATTTTCTACTACACATAATACTGATGGAACAGGCAGCTCTTAGTAGGAGGATTGCAGTTCTAAAGCTGGCCTGTAAGTGCAACTGCTTTTCAAAGGTTAATAATATAACGGCATCAGGGCTACAGCCCTGCCTAATTTCAGCCTTGAAAGGCATTAATCACCACTAAAGCAAATCTATGGTTGATAGCCCTGAGTTTTGCAATGCAGTATCCTGGTATAGAGAGGTGCACTGTGGAGCCCATATGTATGTTTTCCTTTCCCCCAGATGCTATGGACAAAACGTTAGACTGGCAGTTGCCAGAACTGAAAGAAATGGCCTCAGTTCGTTCTTATACTTAGAAGACCTCCTCCTCCTCCTCACTGTTGAAAAGAAGGAAATGTTTCCATGAAGGATTTGTTCAGTGCTATTTTGAATATCTGTTTCTGAGGACCATATTGCTTTTTAACATTGATGGAAAATATCATCATTCTTGACCAGAGGTATATAAAGCAGTTTTGGAGAGTTTTTATACTTTTAACTAGCTTCCATTAAAAACTGTGTATTGTTTGTTTAGGTAAGGATCTTGAACAGTTAGTATGTGACAAACTGATGAGCTGCTTTGTGTATTAATGAAGCATCTCCTTTTGTTGTTATGGTTAAGAGAAATTGAGCTGCAGTACTGAAAGTAGCTTTTTATAAATCATAATTTTAAAAAATGTAATAACTTGGATTCAGTTCAGAGTCTTTTGTCTCACCCTCACTAGGCCAATGGAGGTGAGTAATGCTGCCAGGGCATCATTCCAGTGCTCCTTTAGATGGGAAGGTGTGCCTTGAGGTGATTTGAAGTGACATGGCAAATGAATGTGAGACACTGGTTGACTTCAGAAGGGAGAACTCTTGCAGCCCTTCTCAAAATGAAAGCTGCCATGGTATGGAGCTTTAGCGGGGAAGGTCAGTTGGTGTGTGGAGAAGGGTGAGAGAGAGCGAGAGAAAAATCTGTTTAAATAACTTCCCAGGATAAAATGTTCTATTGTGATGATATGCTTAATTAAAGTCCAGAGAGGAAAGAAACTGCTATATTAGCAGTTGTAGTTTCTTCTTAAAAAGCTTAGTATCTGATAAGAATCCAGCAAGCTTCCATGGCTTGTGAAGAGATCCATTTGTATGCACTCAAATTCTCAGACTTACTTAATGATTAATATCAAGTAGGTTTGGGAATTTGAGTGAAAACCTCAGCACTTGTGCCACATGCTATTTTATTTCATTATTCCTTGTGAATATCTTAAATAAGTTAGTATCATTATGAGAAGAAAAAACAGTTTTTAGCAAGTGCTAGAACTAGATTCCAAAATATAAATTTAAAACAAATTTGAAATGGTTTAAGACTAGCTGAATTTTTGTATGGAAAGACTGATGCAGAAATTTGGAAATGTTTGTTTGGTGAGGAAGCTTCCTCCAGAAAGAACCTGCTTTCGTTTCTTACAGTTTAAAGTCTAAGTCTCAAAGGTTGATTTCAACTTTATTCACAAACCATCAAGAATATGTGGTGATTTACAGTGTGTGCACCAAAAGGGAAAGTAAAACTGCTCTGGGATTCATTATTGCCAGTCAGAAAAGTAAAATTGCCAAAACTCATAAATAGAGGATTGGGAAAGAAAATAGGCATAAAAAAACAAAACAAAAAAATCTTGTCATCGAGGAAAGCCTGAGAAGAACACACACGTCTCTTGCTGACTAGAGATAAAAACATTTGCACAAAAATGTATCAGTCAATACTTGGAGCAAATTGAGATAATACTTGTGCAATTGGATTAATACAATAGGATGCAATAAGACTATGGTAAGGGCAAATTAACGCTATAAAAATCATGACCATGAAAATCAAATAAGCCCATGTAGAGTAAAAATTAAAGTAAGGCTATGGCTACACTGACGGCGGCAAAGTCGCCGCTGTCAGATCAACTTCTCTGGATCGACTGAGCGGTCAGTAAAGACCTGCTCAGTCGATCCAGAAATCGACTTAAGACCACCTTCTCAAGTGGCGTAGCGCTGCATCGATGGGAACGCGGATCCTGTTGGCGCAGTGCAGTGAAGACAGCGCGCAGAAGAGAAACAGAGAAGTTGACGAGAGTTACGCAAGCTTTTTGCGTAGCTTGCGTAACTCAAGTCGACTGCCGCCAAATCTCGGAGGTGAGTGTAGACAAGCCCTAAGTCAAGTAACATACAGTAATATTTAAGGAGAGAGAATGAAAACTCTTCAGAACAAGTCTGACTAATAATTACAGAAATTGTATTCTGATAACTTTTTTATGCTGTACCAAATAATTTTTTCAGTAAGATATTAATTTGAGAAAAATGTGATGTAGTAATGGCTACAGGGAGCTTCGTAACAATTTATTGAATTCCCTTCTAAAATAGGAGGTGAAATCAGATGAGGATAATGCTCCTGGTCTTTCTGCCTGGGTTTAATTTGGATCAATTCTTTTCTTCTTAAACATTATTTCAGTGGAACTTAGTGGGAGCTGGTGAGTGCTGCACACTTATGAAAACCAGACTGCTTATTTAGATGCTTGACTATATAGATTTAGGAACCCAACTTTAGGCACCCTTTTCAAAATGTTTTCCTCATATTTTATGCAACAGTGTTACTTTACTGTTCCATCATTTTGCCACTGCTACATGTAAAACGTCATTATCCTGAAGTATGACTAAGTTTGGGACTTGTGGTTAACTATGTGACATTCCATAGTGTCTATAAATGTTTTTTAAAATAATAATGTAGGGGCCCATTAAGTGGCCAGGAAAAATCTTGTCCTTAAAAACTGGGCTAGCAGGGATGTAAAGTTTTTTTTTTTTGCAAAAGCAAAAATATTTCACTTCTCAGTACCATATTGTACAGTAAATTAACAAAAAGCCCCACAGGGCATGTTAC
This sequence comes from Emydura macquarii macquarii, assembly GCF_026122565.2. Classification (NCBI taxonomy): domain Eukaryota; kingdom Metazoa; phylum Chordata; order Testudines; family Chelidae; genus Emydura; species Emydura macquarii. The sequence goes on along the minus strand of NW_027131527.1, from coordinate 14,900,162 downwards.
ATACATGTCCCATGGTTACTCTGTGGTCCTCTTAGAAATTTGGAATGCTTACAGAGTAGTTACATGACTTTGTACTACACTATTGTTCAAAATAAGCTGTTTATTGTCCTCAATAAACTGTTTAGAATACTATAATTGATACAACAAAAAAACAAAAACCATTCTGTATGCACTACCTCTTCAGTGTTGTCATATTCTGAAGGGTCTGGCTATCATTGAGTAAGTAATCAATTGACATTGTTAGCCAAGCCGTCTTGTCTCAGTTTAATTTACCCTGATGGCAATGCTCTCTGGGTCTGTCAAGATTATTGCCATTGGCTGGCTGGTTTACAGAGTAATGCCTGTATTAATGGATCATAGCTAATTTGTATGGCTTGAATATTTATTCAAAACATGAAATAATCAGAAGGATAGACTTCTGGTGGTCACAGAACTACTGATATCTAAAGCGTACCTCACTAGTGTATTCACTGCTGAACACCATTGGCCATCTCAAAGTAATGCAGTACTGTTGACATTTAAGTTACTGTCCAGGAAGCTTCAGAGATAACACACTGTTGAGAAGAATGAGCTAGTTCATCTCTTCTTGGATTTATTGATTTTGCTGTCTGCAGAGACTGCACTGCATTCTGTCAAATTCAGAAGGTTTTCTTTATAACCAAAAGGGACAGGAACTTAAATTTAAAAGTAGTTAAATTAGGCAAAAACTGATGGCGCCATCATAATGTTGAAAAATGCAAAATTAAAAGACCAAAATGATCCTCACTCCTTAAACATGCTGACCCCACAATCACTCAGTGCGGGCAAGAAGACGGAGAAGAGGCAGACCTTCCTTACCTGCTCTGAAGGCCAACAAACTCAGGCTTGTATAGTATCCAAATTTTGCATATTGGCCCCTCTCAAACTTGCCTTAGAGTCAAACTGTGACTATAGAAGGAACAGATGTTACACAGCAGGTAGCCCTCTATTAGTGAAACCCTTATATCCTGACTAGCCAAGCCTCTTTTGGCTGTACCTGAAAGCTCTTATACCTACTTCATCCAGTCCACATGTGCAACCTATTATTAGCACTGACTTTTACCAAGCAGTATCTGGGTCAGGCACACTGGCCTGATAAAACTGTGGACCCTAAATATAAGAATATCTGAATTCCCTCTGCATGAGTGTGCAAAAAGAGTATGAAAAACTATTGCAACATATCAGAAACATTGCTAATAGGAATTGCTAACTCTGGTCAGGCATCTTCGGAGAACGCTACATTTCAAAGGCCTAGACAGAGTTTAAATACTTGGAAATACATATTCCTGAAGAACTTGACTTAAATTATATACTGCTATTAAATCAAATGTAGATCTCATTTGATCTCAGAAATTAAAGATCTTGCTCAAAGGTTAAATTATAGCAATTAAAATATATATCCTTCCCAAAGTAACTTTTTAAAATGTGTGCAGTGACAGTTTCATAGAAGACTTGCATAAAACTGAAATGCAAATTATCTGGGAAATAAATTTACCCCAACTATTTTTAAAAAGCTTTCCATACATTAATGAACTATAACTTACAACAACTTTGTATCAGGTAAGTATTGCAGATGGCTAAAGTCTGAGATACAAGGTAAGTGACTAGTCCAAGGTCACATCATTCAGAGATAGAGCCAGGCATAGAACTCGTATCTCCCGACTCCCTGTATTGTGCTTTAATCACTAGAGAACAATGCTGTTGTTAAAAGTTTTTTTTAATCAGAATTGGGATTCAAAGCCACATACTTGTTCATTGGATATGAATTCCCATATGATACTTGTTCATTGGATATGAATTCCCATACCTTAACCACTTGATTTTTCTGAATATTATATACTTAGGGAACAGTCATTGCATAGAGGCATAGACAAATTATTGCAAAAATATAATCCATATATTGGCATTTGTAGTTGCTGCTATTTCCACTTTAGTTGCATAAGACTTTAGGACAGCTCAACCGAAGTAATTATTATCGTGAAGTCCAAGTTGTGTTCTGAATGGTTACAAGGTAGTCTCATTGGTTTACAAGAATACATGATTTCCCTGTCTGCTGATCTAAGGAGGTTTTGCTGTAGTCACCCTGTTGGCTGTAGAACTGCTCAATACAATCATTCCAAATTACTCTCACCCAGAGACTGCAGGCAGGATCGGAGCCCTACTGTATCTTGGCACCATACAAACATATGAAGATACAGTCCATGGTCTGAAAAGCTTACAGATGCTTCTGGTTCTTGTGTGTGTGTGTGTGTGTGTGTGTGTGTGTACACACCCACGCATACATACACACTATATTTATAATTTCTCACAGTACATTATCGTGTGTGTGTGTGTGTGTGTTAGTGTTATTTTAAAAGCAACAACGTTTTGGGAGAAGAGTGCCATCAAATTGAGAGGAAAAATCTGTAATTGTCATTTTGTATTTATGCAAGTACATTGTATATATGTACTTACAACCAAATAAAAACAGCAATAGAATTTAGCTAAGTATTGCCTTCCTCAAAATTTCCCCTTTGACCTTGAGGAATGTTTGGCAGATTAAAAATGATACATTTTATCTCTCTTCACAGCAGTCCACAATCATAATACTCAATAGCTACCCCTGTACTATGACCACAATTTTTCAGCTTCTTGATCACTTCTCCAGCAGTAAGATAGGTGATACAAATCTCTGTCACCACTGGCATAGCTGCCTGGAAAAAGATTTTGCATAAAAAGCAATTACGTAGAAATACTCCAGGGGCCACTTCCTCTCATCTTCACTTGAAAATTTCATTCTGTTGCTGCTTTTTTTTCCTTTTCTAAATAGCCAGTGCAGAACAGTGCCTGAAATTGTCCTTGTCTTTATAAGGTAACTGGGTCTATTAAGAGGCACCTCAAAATAAAGAGCAAGCCTATGCAGAACTTACCATCTTTGAATGGTGTTGCTTGTAATTTTTTGCACCATTTGCAAACTCCATTTGCCGTAATTAAGCATTCCTAAAGTACAGTTCCAGCCTTTCCATTACCTGCTGACCTGGCTGATGTAAGCATATATGTAAGAAAGTGTATGGCAAGATGATTCAAGGGATTTAAATTTAAATATTTTCTCTGGAGGTTAATTTATCTGTCCTCGTATATCCAGCACCTTTGATGGACTGCACAGAACTTTAGTGCTAGACTACACTATGTCACAGTGAGGATTATAAGGGTGCGCTCAGCAATGTACTCCCTTGTAGTCCACGCTGCAGCGTGGTAGGTAGAGGTGTTCTGCACACAGCAAATAAGTAGCATCCTTGAGGCACAGCCTATATGGGCTGTAGTTGCTTGGTCCAGGATTAATTAAGCAGCTTGCCAATGACCTGAATCACTTTTCCCAGACTCTGCAGAAGTCGTTCAGAGAGGAAGGGAGCAAGTGTGTTCCAGATTATTAACTATGAATAGAGGATCATCAACAACATTATACAGGGGCATGCCCGGACATCTGTTTTGTGTCATTTTGGCCCAGGATTCATTAGGCTGAAGAAACATAATCGACAAAGTTATTTCAGACTCTGCAGAGGCATTGTGAAGGACTATCAGGATATATGAGATATTCAGATCTTATCTTGCCCTGTTCACTTGTAATATTTGGAAGAACCTTGGAATTAATTGTCAGTGATTATCCCTCAAAGTGCAGGGGGGGAGGGATGGAAACAAACTCAGCTGCTGTAATTTGATTATGATTCATGGATGTTAGATGCAAATAGATTAAATCATAAAGACTGTTATAAAGCACTTCTTGTAGTACTAAAGACTGCCTTCATCAGATGCACCCGTTAGCTTGAACTGCAGTTGATTATCAATGTGAATGCCTTGTATCTTCCAAAATAATTTATACCAAAGGGGCTATTTTGACAAATGTTTGAGGGTTCAGAATCAAGGGCGTGTGTGTTATTTTAATAGCTTAAAACATCAGACTATTCTAAATGGACGTGACTGTTTCTCTCACTGCATTCATTGTGAGATGCAGTACAATTCATAATGACCAGATGTGGGTGTAGGTTACATATAATGAAGTTCCTCTGCAGTTCAGTTGGCAAGGGAAAGGTGTTTAGCGCAATCAATCCAGGTTCTCTACAAAATCTGTTTAGAAATGATTCCTCATTTTTTCCTAAGTAAATTCTGACCCTCGAAATTAAAGAGCACTTATGAAGGCAGCCACATCACATGGCATGCAGGTTACTGCTGAAATACAAAGCACATTCAGAGAAGAGAATTAGTGCTAAGATATAAGGGGGATTTGGTGGGCTTGAAAGGTATAATTATAGTTTTAAAAAAAAAGTGACTGTCTCTAGAATGTTCATGCACATTATTTAATTTCTTAGTTTTCTCCTAAAATATAACAAACATGGGGAATACTTGCTTTGGGAGATAGGCAAGGTGGTTGCAAGTCACAAATTGTGGATGCTCCACAAACAGGAGGATGCCTGCTGTGCCTTTTTTTCATCACCATTGAAATAAAATGTTCTGAAAGTTTCAATTTACCCAGAAACCGAGAATGTTATAAAGATGTGCACTGTGATGGGCCTGTGGGCAGCATCCTTGTTTTTAGGAGCTGCTTTTTTATCTTTAGCCCCTGGGGTCAGATCAGGAGCTTCCATCACGTTAAATGACAGGTTGGCTGTTCTCAGTGCCAAGGAAAAGAGCTATTCTCCATATCAGTAATCCCAGAGAAGACATGAGTCAACTTTGCATCACTGAACTAGAATCAAAGACAACAGCTAACGGCTTGCAGTGCAGGGCTTTCACTGTGGTGAAACCTGCAGAGATGCAGTATTTCTGCCTGCCTGGCATAATAGGTGTCTTGTCTTAGCACAGGTCTAAGTGCAACTTAATGAGCGATAAAGACACTGAAACAGAGAGAAGGGAATTTGGGAATAAAAGAAAACCTGGATAAAAAGGATCTAGCAGGCATTCTAGAGTCATCTCTTTTTAGTTATATCATAACACTCATTTAAAAAACAAACAAACTATGCTTTTACTAGAAACTGCTTTTATAATTGAGTATTTAAGGGGTGTCTAATTACACTTTTTTCTTTTTCCTTTCTATAATTAGTATTTCTGATATTTGTATTTGTTAGTTATGAAAGACACCTAATTATATGGAAATAAATAACAGGAAATTAGGCATAGGATGGAAGACTTAGACATTCATTTGTGTTTGAAATTTGGTTTTGTCTTTCTACCATTTTGCTTTTCTCTCAGGTGGGGTCTACAGGATTCTCAGTCGGAATAATCTCTTTAGAATTACACATTCTCACTGTTTGCCCTTAAATTATCTGGGTTCTTTTTTAAAAATTAGCCCTTTGGAAACTCTTGACTTATAGCTAACAAACAGCTTTACAAACAGCTAACAAGCCATGGAACTGCAAATGTGTATAGTTTTTCATTGAGTATTGCTACATTAAAAAGGCATTTAAAAATCATTTTGCTAGCATCTTCCCTCTTCTCCTCCTCCTGGCCCTCCATACACATTCCGTGCCATGCAATTTAATATTAAGTTTCTTGGCTCCATTGAAGAAAGCTGTATAGAGGAATTCCATGCACTGTGGGAGGCATACTAATAAATTGACTGTCATTATTGTAAATGCAGTTTGCTGCTCTCATGTACTCTTCAGGGATAGCTTCTGTTTCTGTGTGATTTCATGGTGGTTGTCAGTGAATTACAACAAAATGGAAGAGCTCATTGACTGTTTACTATTTTCCTAATAGCTCATATGCTATTCAGTACTCAGTAGGTGCCACATGTTAGAATTCTATGTCAATGTAAAAAAAGAAACCAATTGCCTTTGACTGAGTGTCTTGGAAAAATGAATGGATTAGTTTTAATGGTAGCTGCTTTGTATCAATCATTGGTAATGCCTCATGCTGAGGAATTGAATTTGTGATTTCTCTTCCCTTTCTCAACGTCCAGGAGATATGTCTGCACCTTGCCCATTTACAGAATTATAGGGACAGATGCATATGTGCCAAGATAAGTTTAGAAATAGCCAGCTGCACAGATCCATGTGCGCCCAAGTTGGGGTGTTTGCACATCAGGGTTGAGCACTAAGGGTGCTTGCACATTTTTGCATGTGCTCATCTGAAAACATAGCCCATGACTGATACTCTCCTAAAGCTTGTATTTTGTTATTTCACCAATAGCCTAGCCACACTCATCCGCTCTCAGGTTCCTCTACTACTATATCAAATTAATTGTAGTGGAATGTCAGGCTGTATCTGATGCAATTGGCATCGATGAAGCACTTAAACTAGAAATTACTTGCTGATTTCACTACTTCTACCCTCCACCAAATGCACAAGTATTATGCATTATGTATATGATGCAGATGAATAATATTAACACTTAGATCTTATATACCTGTTTGTGGATCTCAAAGCACTTTGTAAGCTGATTTCTTTGTACTTGCAATTAGGAACATTTTCTTATCTTTTTTGGTAGTAACAAGTAGACATCCAGATTGGAAATCCTAAACAATGACTTTTGGTACATTTGGGGTGAGGTGGGGTGGGAGGATGAAGTTTTTTTTTGTTCTGTATTTTGAAGGGGGATAGAATAACGTTTATTGAAGGGAAATGTTACTGTTTGCAATGTGTAGTAGTGGTTCCCCTTCTAGTGCAAAGCCTTCCATGGTCTCAATTCTATTGAAGATTACAAAATCCCACAGTGTAGGGTCATAAATTCTTCCAGATGACAACAGCTTTAACAGCACAGCTGTTGAATTATTGGAATGTGTAGGGTTGCAAGTGCTCTGTTTATTGCAAAGAGGTGTTAATTTTTTTATTTAATTGATATGAAAATGAGACTCGTAGCCTTGATAAAGGTACTGTCTGAATACAAATATTAAGAATAAATTGTGGCATCATGTTTGCAGCAACTCAACTTCCCTATAGCTTTTTAACAATAATAAATCAATATATAAAGCACCCTTTTGCCACAGATACGTGAGATTCTGTACAACATAATAAGGACAAATTAAAATACACTAATTATAATGAAACCCATCCTTTTAAAATACACAGACAGGAAAACCATATTAATGCTCATCACTCCTAACCCACTTCTGCACTTCTTTTGTATCATTACTTTTTAAAATAAAATTGGAAAACAAATCATCATAAATATCAGCACATGCCAGTACAAATAACCCCCACTTAACCCTCCCCACTTTGCCCTCTATAATCCCATTATCAATTCCAAAAGAGAGCCTAGAGGGTGATAGCTAAATGCTACCAATGTGAATGTCTAATGGTTATATGTTATTCTAAGCCATTGATTTTTACACAGCAGGAAGTACTGTAGCACCCATGCTTAATTGTGCATGAGTGTTGTGACATGGGCCATTGGCCACTAGAGACTCTGATGAAGCTATCAGATGCCTTTCACTTGTGGCCTAAACTCACTCTTTAGACTGAGATGCCACTAGCCTTGCCATGATCTCTCATTACTGTGTGTTGCAAGTTTAATAGCACAAACCTCTACAAACCTGGTCAGTGATGATGCAAGCTGCATTATTTTCACAGATGCTGGAACTAGCTTTTTTGCATTTGTATTGGCCTTAGACTGCTTAACAGAAAAATGATACTCAGCCTGTAGGAACCCAGTGTTGCAAAGACAACAATAAGTTTTTTCAAGATAGGTTAAAAAAAAAAATAGCCTTCTTACTGACAATGCAAGGAATAGAGAGTCTGTGCACAGGATAGGTGGGAAATTATATATAGAGTGTTCGCTCTCATTCTGATGCTTTCATCTGATTTCAAGGACAAAAAGTGAAAAGGTCCACAGTTCAACTTAGACTTTTGCAAAGAAAGAAGAAACAGTAATTTTGGCTGATGGGTGGTTTTCTTTTCAAAATCAGTGCTTAATGCTTTCACTTCAATAAAAATTACAGCAACATTTCAAGATTCATCAGCATCCCTACAAGAGAAAAGCACTGGGCTGTATTGTGTAGGAAAACAGGTCTTTGAGGAGATTGATTTCAAGGAGAGAGTTGAATGGAGTGGGGAAGAAATTTAATTTAAAACTTCCTGAAAATTGCATTTCATCTGGAAGATGAAAGATAACACTGATTGAAGATTACTGCATTCTATTAATAATGTGTCCTTTTTATTTCAGTTACCATGCAGCAGGTAGCCAGGACAGTGGCAAAAGTGGAGCTCTCAAACCATGTGTGTGATGTGGTGTTTGCTCTTTTTGATTGTGATGGTGAGTGGTTTTAATTTACTGTAATCAGTTGGACATTTTCATATTCCCAGCACGTGCTCCGATAATTTATCTGTGTTTCATAAATAAATAAAACTCAAAGAAACAAGCTGTAAAAGCTAAATGTTACATTTGTGCATTTCAGTAATTTTTTTTCCCCAAGGGACGAGTTGAGTTGTATCTGACAAACCTTTTTCAGCACCAGAGCACTCTCATATTGTTTCCCATTTTGCAATCTATAATGTAGAGAAATACTAAAAGTAAGATCAATAACCAGAGGCAGTCAGTGAATGAGATTTGGCAACTTTTTTTCCACAGCCTAACTGGCTTTTATCTGTTGTTTTCATTTCTGCTGTCCATTGTGGCAGACAGCTGGCTTCACCCTAGTGGGTCTCAAGTTTCTGCCTCCTGTAATGGGCCATGGTGTCACCAGTTACCCTGTCTTCCCAGGGAGCGGGGTAGGGACCCGGGCCCGCCTGCTCCTCCAGGTCCCAGACTAGGGGCCCTATGAGTAGCAGCTATGTGCTGTTGGCACCGTACTCGCAGCTGCAGTCTTTTCCCCTGGGCTAATTTCTCCCCTTGGTCCTTCTGGCCTCTCAGGCCCTGCTTCCTTGCTACCTGGACTGGGCTTCCTTAACCAGGCCCCTGTGCCTGGGGGAGTATCTCAGTCCTGCCAGGGGCAGGTTTCCCCCTCCTGGGCCCAGTACCTCTCTCAGGACTCCTCTGTTTTTCCACACAACACTGTACTCCTTTCTGCTCCACAGCACACCTACTCCTCCAGCTCCTGCACTGTCTCTCTGGAGCAAAAGGTTTTTATCAGGCACCTGGCTGGGCCTTAACTGGCCTCAGCTGCTCCTAATTGCCCTCTAATGACTCTGGCTAGTCTACAGGGAATAAAGCCTGGATCATTTTGGGGCTTATATACCTCCTTACTATCACTCGCCTATTGCCCTCTACCCTTGCTATATCATACCATCTTATCAATAGCATGAAAGTACTGCTAGACTTTGGCCTTCCATGGCATTATCATTTCATGGTGGTATTCACTCTTTCCTTCACATTATATTATAGTTTGCTGTTTGCGTTATGGTCTGTGTTAAAAGCTTATACCTTTCCAGATAGTTTCGTTAATGACATTTAGTTCTCTCTGAAAGTTTTCATACATCTAACATAGCAGAGTTTGAGCATTTTGTAGGTCAGATTTCTGACTGAATAGCTTACTGCAGTCTATCTTCTGCACCTAGAAACACTATGTGTTTAACAAAATTAGCAGTTATGACCTATTGTTAGTGCTAAATATTCTTATTACCAACACAGTCCTTTACATTTACAGTTCTGTACAAACACTAGCTAATTAATGGTAGCAATTTGCATCGCCAAGCAAGAAGCCTGGAATTTATTCCCAGTAGTTTGCTTTTTCTGGCCTGCCATTGTCACTCAAAAGCAATCTCAAGTTGATTAATGAAGAAAATTACTGGGAGTCTCCAGCTACATAGATGATGACTGCAATGCAGGTCTCAAGAGTGGGAGTTGAAAAATGGTAGTGGAAGAAATCCTAACTCCTCCAGCAGGGATGCTGAATTAACAATTAATAGTTAACGCAATGGCCAGCTAAACTAGTGGATGCACTGGGCCCCTATGCAGCAGACCCAAAGTTCAGTTAAAGAAACTAATTAAGAACCATACTCTCTAATAGCAAACTAGGTTTTCCAGATCACACATATAAGGATTTTATTCCTGCTGTGGTGATTTTCAATAGCCCACTAACTAGTTTAATTTTTCCCTTGTGGACAGAAACTCAGGGCTGGATATTGTCTCTGTGAACAGTAGCGGAAACATTCAGAATTGCATATGTGCCATGTCTTCAGACATTCAAGTAAAACATTACACTCTGGTAATAAGTGGACCATGCAAACCACAGAGGATCCTCTCTGCAATGGCATTCTGTGGAGTAAGCAATGAGTGTTAGTCACACTTGTGTTGTAAAAATGAATGTACTTAACTACAGAGTCACAGTGATCATGTCTGCATAATAATGGTGTGGCAAGCCAAAACTTAATGTGGTTTGTAATGAGACTAGTGAGACGGTCTACTTCAAGTGCTGAAACTCTGAATATGGAGATGCAGTAGCAGCCCTTCAGTGAGTAAGTCAGGTACTTTGTTTACCCAGCCTAGCCTCCTGTGACGTCCTCCTTTCTATGACATCATTGCTGGCAATTGCACTGCTCAGCTGAACAAGCTGATTAGCCAACTCATAACATCACTCCAGCTTCCTGATGGAGCACTGCCACCAAACATATTTTCCTCATGTCATTAGCACTTCAATGAGCATTTTACATCTTCAGAGTACTGTGTAAAACACCCATTGTCATAGTATTTCTGTAAGGTATGTAATAGTAAATAAGAGTTGTTGTTCTTATTTTACATCTGGGGAAATTGAGTTAAGTATCTAACTAAAACCACAGGGCAAATCATTGGCCATGCCAAGAACATAACCCAGGAGATCTTACTGTCTCTCTTACCGTATCCAGTGTATTTAACAGTAAATCAGGTGCTTTTGTTTTAACTGTTGGCTCATCATTTTTTGCTTATGTTTTCTATTAATATCCAGTAGTTCCATTGTGTCCTCAAAGGGGTAAATGTACCGACTATCTGAAAATTGTTAGCAAGGCTGTCAACTAACCCACTTTGATATGATGTCTATCCCCTGATACTGTGCGTGCAAATAGATAGTTTTGTGTTCATGTTGATTACATGATAAATACACAAAGTATGCATCTTTGAAATTGTCCATTTATATCCTTTCTTGCTTCCAGCTTCACATTATTCCTTGTACCTTTGGTAAAAGAAGGTTGAATTACATTTTTCCTAAGTAGTTCAATAGCAATTCCTGATTGGATCTGCAAGCCAGATGTTTTGATCTGTAATTACAGTGAATTGAAGTGTATCCAAATAGTCTCAATTTGCATAGTCTCAGAGGAGATTCTGTTGAATGGTTTGATACCAAACTTTTAGAAAACTATTGCTGTTCGAGAAACCTCTTCAACGATAGTAACATAGCATAAAAGCAGATGCAGAATTCTTTAGTTTGATTTAGCCCATGTACACAGACTTTTCTAAATATGCAGAATCATAGGGAATTTCACTCACCTCTTGATACTTTGGAATTTCATCACCCTCATTTGCATTTGGGAGCAAACAAAATGAAAAAAACCCACCCGAATTAAAAATTATTAATTCAATAAACATATAAATAATACAGTTCCTAGTGTCTGCCAGGGAGATATGTTTTGTTCTAGAAAATATTGGAGAATTGACCTTAAGAAATGAAACTGCTGACATTTTTTTAACAGGGTAGCAAGTCCTGATTGTGAGTTAGTGATCTTGGTGAGGGGGGAGTGCTGAAAGAAAGGGACTTTTGTGATCTTAAATGAGACTACACAGTTTCATCCCATTGGAAGAAGTTAGGCGGTTTCTTTTCTATCAGGTAACATAGAAGCTAAAGGTGGTAAAACTGGATTAAGATGTGGACTGTTAAGACAAAAGGATTGTTTTAAATCAACACAAACAGCAGAAAATATAGTAAGCAATGAGACCCTGTTTTTAGGAATAATTATGGGGTTTTCTTGTTCCTTGCATGAGTAGTACACAAGGTGCAAAAAGTACATGGGAGGGCTTTGTTCAGAGAGTTATATTTCCAAACAGCATTCAGTTTTAAAGCCTCTTAAAACCAGTCTGAATGAATAATATTCTGCACAGTGGATTTTATTGGACTCCTCTGCCCAGTGCACCAATAAGACCATAGGAAATTGGTTGAAATATCTGTAGCCAGATTATTTAAAACAAAAACAATGTTTGTTAGAGCTTTTTAAACCAGGATGGTCTCAAAACTTTGCTTCCTTAGAGTATTTCTTGATTTATGAACAGAGTGGGCACAGGACAGATTCTGCAGCAAAGATACAATTAAAAAGAGACAGGTTATCTCTTACGCAAGAGTCTAAATGACAGGCACAAAGAGGGAAGAAGCACGGGGTGTAGAATTGTCAGGAATCCTTTCTTCTTTCCTTGTCAAGTGGTCTTGAGGAAACAAACATGCCTACAAAATTGATAGTAAACTAGACAGGGATTTTAGACACCTGGATACATACCTGGATACATACCAATTCATTGGAAGACAAAAGGATGGTAAATTTAATTACATCCTGGTTGCTATTACTGAATGGTTCAGCTATATTCATCTCTTGGACCAGATCCTGTGCGCCATTTAGGCCTAAATCAAGAATTACCTCTCTCCTTGTGGGTTCCAGGACTAGCTGCTCCAAGAAGCAGTCAGATATTGTCATGTGCTGCTTGACATAGATGTAAGAAAAATCTGCCAAATTGTAAATGATCACAGATGTGGCTGCACTGCAGTGTGAAAGGTTTTGCCACCTCTTAGTCTCACCAATGCCAACATTAAATATTTGACCAAAATATGAAATGTTCCTTATTGCTGTGAAAACTCTTGGGTCTTTGGAAAATGTCGTTGAACCTGTCATAGACTGAAAGTATGACAGCTCCCTCTGTCATGCATTCTGATTAAAGAACATTGTGTCACAGAGCTCCTGATTGCAATGAACCACAGAGTAAACATTTGGATAAAAGCAGTCATTGTTTCAATTAGTAACTGGGCCTTGCCTGGAAAGGATGCGGAATTGTAACTGGTGATATAATACTGTTAATATTAAATCTGCAAACATTTTGCTCAACTGATTTTCCTGAATTGATCCCATAAGGAGAAGCATTTTTCACATTTTATAAAATGTGAATTGCATGTGAAATTGAAATTCCTTTAAAATTTGCTATTTCTAAACTTCCTGCTGGAAGAGGCCATCATGCCAAAAAGCAGCGCTGTTGTGACACCAGTCATGCAGTGTCTATCAGCAGGAAACTCTGTTAAAGTTTGTACTTTGCTACCAGCACTTTTCACGGTCTGACCTTTCAGGAGTCTAAAGCAAAACATTGAACTACTCTCTTTTTCTACTCTGAAGGAAAGCAAACTTTTAGTACTGCTCTCCAAAGATTTTTGGGCCTTTTATTTTTGTACTTTCAAACTAATGAACATTTTTCTTCCTTTTCCCTTAGGGAATGGAGAGTTGAGTAACAAGGAGTTTGTTGCTATTATGAAGCAGCGACTTATGAGAGGTTTGGAGAAGCCCAAAGACATGGGATTTACACGACTCATGAGGGCAATGTGGAAATGCGCTCAGGAGACAGCTTGGGACTTTGCCATGCCCAAACAATAACTGCAGCAAATGGAAGAACCTGGCTTACAATATGCTAATCTACCTGTACTGCTCCTGCAGAACGTGCCATTGTCAAATGCTCTGCAGATGAACAGTCTTAATGCAGAACTCTGCTGAAGGACGACAGACCCACTGCTGCATTGAACTAGGAAAAAAAACATCCAGAAGACAGACTGTTAATAACCGGACTTTTTCCAAACACCATAACAGAAATTGGAGCCTACTGTATCTTCTGCTTTTATTTTTCTACAGCTGTTGCCTCTTTAATATTAGTCTCTCAGGAAAATCACAAGAATAATTAGTTCTGTATATTGCAGCCACTTGCTTCACATGGCATGCTTCTGTATCCAACAAAACCAGGATTTTATGTAGAATTGAATATTGAAAGCTCAATATTGGTCAGAACAGCCCCCTATGAGTCAAAGCATTAAGCAGTGGAACAGAAATGCCTAGCAGGTCTACTAATAGCAAATCCTAGTCTTCTCCTCCTGAAATATTTTTAGTTTAAATTTTAAGCATTTTTTACAAAAAATGTGTTTTAGAATGCACTTTAGAAAGAGAGCTGGGGTTTATGGAAAACAATATTACTGAAGCTGTCCATCAGATTAAGGGCAGAGGGATCCAGCAAGGGTGAGAGGAGTTCCATAGAACCTGTTTCTACAGGACTGTTTGTTTTCCCCTTTGGATTTCTTATTTTCTCTTGCAGGCTTGGAGTGAAATAGGCATGTGTATGGTCAAGCAGGAGGCTGCGTAGTTACTGCCTTGGATATGAGTTTAAAATGGCTTAATCTTTTTCCCGTCTTTCTCCTTCCTCAGAAGAGCCCTGCCTTGTATAAGCAACCTAACATATAAGCTCTTTATAGTTCTCTTTTTAATAGGAGGCTCCTCCCCCTGTGAGATTGTCCTTCTGCATGGGGTCCTGGTTTAAAAGCTGCTAGTTACTGAATGCTTCAATATTGTAAAATATTACTTTAATTATATTGGCTCACAACAAAAGCAAATGCTCATCTTTCATCTGTGTTTATGGGAAGCCTTGTGACATTTGACTTTGTTGGCAGCAAGTCAATAAAAATCAATCTCTCTCTGCTGAAAATGATCTCCTACTAAATGTGCAAGGAGAAAACACAAAGCATCAGTTTTAGAGAAGGCTGGAATTTGGAATTTTGTGTATTGTCAGTTCTCACTCACTGGTAAATGTTTGTTGTTTTGAAAGGATCTGTTAACTGAGTTTTTATGTGGCCAGTGTTTGACAAAAAAATCCAATAACACAGTGTACCCTAAAGTACACTGATTAGAAAGCTACCTTCCCCCCTTTCACCTCCACACTTCACCCAATCCCAAGTAATAAATAATAATAATAAACAACTGAGCCAGCCCATGTGTACATGCTGGCTTTGCAGTGGAATGGCTTCAGGCATCCGGATGTGGGTTCCACCACATCTCATTGACCCCTGCCTAGGATTTGTGCTCCCCAAAGCAGAGGTCTGTCCTGTTAAAGAAATGTTGAGTGCAGGTCCTCCTAAGAATTTCACCTGTCCCATCACTCTGAATCCTCCTCTCCACTGTAATCTCATATCCTACCATTGTTATATTTGTGTAGCGGTCCAGAGGGCAGATGGACTCCCGACTTTACCATGATTAACAGCTAGGAGGTGAGGAAGCACAATGCAGTAAGATTCCCTAGCTTCTCCACTCAAAGATCTTAGCCCGAGAGATGTATTTGAATGCAATTTTTAAAATTGGGCTTGCCATTATATACCTCAATCAGCTGGACATCAAGCTCTGCTGGTCTAAACCACACCTAGTGCAATAACTCTTAGGCCTTGTCTACACTAGAAAGGGTAGTGGTAATACAGCTTAAACCAGCAAGAGTTCTTTTGCCAATATAGCTTATACCACTTTCCCAAGCAACATAAGCTATACTTATAAAAGGACTTTTATGCCAGTAAGACTGAGTCTACACTAGGACTTTTTCTGGTATAAAAATGTTGTAAAGAATCACACCCCTAATTGACAGTATTATACTGACAAAAGTTTCTCGTGTAGACATGGCCTTTGTATATGACTGACTGTGCTGTAATTGACTGTTCAAACCCTCTGTTTAGACTCCAGCCTTTGCAAAATGACTGTATGCAGCCTATCCCCCTTATTACAGGCATAGCCTTCCCTCTAGGCTCTGGAAATTGGAAATGGAATAACATCCCCGTGGTTATCGTGGTAGATTCTCCCGTCACTGGAAACGTTTAAATCAAGATTGGAAGTTTTTCTAAAAGATGCTCTAGCTCAAACAGGAATTAATTCAGGGAAGTTTTGTGACCTGTGTTGTGCCAGAGATCAGACTAGACGATCATAATAGTTCCTTTGGCCTGTATAATTTATGAAAAACAATTAACCTTGAAATGCTTTGTCACTTCCAAATGGCTGGCCACTGGAACTGAGCACTCTGAAGGCTGGCAGCAGGTCAGTGGGGCAAAGGCTTGAGATTTGCTGCAGGATTTCTGACAGCTAGAAGGGCTTCAGGTCAAAGGTCTGGAATCTGAGACATCAGTTTTGTTAGTGAGGATGAAGATTGGGACATATGGAAGAGGGAAATAGCCCATTAGAGTCCACATCCTGGTAGAGGATGAGAAGTATCAGCAACTGGGAGGCAGAAGGGGAATTTAACCCTCCCACAAACTCTGGATAGGTAGATGAGGCAAGTCAGATTCTTCCTTGGGGTGCTAGGGGAAGACTCCAGCAACTGGAGGAAAACTTGTCAGGCAGTTATGGGGAAATTAGGCTTCTGAGAGAGCCAAGTTACTTGTACTTAGATTTGGCAGCTGGGAAGAGGTGTGAGGCATTGGGACAGTGAGTGGGATATGCATCTGCAGCTGTATACTGTGCCACGTGTCTTAGAGCAATTTACTGAGGCCTCACAGGCTTCTGTCAGATACCAGAATGCAGGGAGATCTGTGGTATAAAATCCTAGACTGATTACATGGCTTAACTGCCTAAATCAACTGCTATTGGCATGGGGATTACCGGTGTAAAGTCAGCCCATGCATTTCAATAGGGCATTAGATACTCCCCACGCGCACACTTCGATCCCATGAGAGGCTCCCTGTCAGTATGCATTAGCAATGTCGTGTTCTGGTGTATTAACTTTGATGGACTATAAGTGCCCAAAGAGCTACAGGTATTAGTATGACTCTGTCATTGTCCAGCATTAAACAATCTTAAATAAGGTTCAGGGTTTGGTATTGTAACAGAGCTGCCACTTACTGAGCACCCCCTCATGGCCAGAAGTCCTCCTGCAGTGTTCTCCCTAGAGCTCCTTATTGCTCTACACAGCCTTTCTTTTATAAGCAGTACCAACCTCCACTTGGAGCTGGTTTAATGACTGCAAACAATTCCACGTAGTCCTTAGTGTCTCAAAAAATAAAGTTCTGCATTGAAACCCAAGAGTTCATACTTATCTCTGGCTCTTTTGCTACCCACACACAGCTGTTCTCCTACCAACATCTATTCTTCACACGGTCACCACTCCTAGCCATTTCTCTCTTGACCTCAGCCTTCCAGCTCTATCTTACTTCTACTACCAGCATTTCTCCTGTTCTGAGGGAGAAGACTGTCTATAAACTGCCCTCCTCTAGAGAGCGCCTCTTAACTGGCCAGAAGAGAAGGGAGCCCTGCTCCACCCAACACTACATGGCTCTTGGTCACAGACTGTAAAGGAACAGTGTCCTGTTTTTGTTTTCTTTTCCCCCATCCAACTACTATTTCCCTGGGACTGCTTTCTCTCTTCCACTTCCTGGGCCTTTATTCATTGCAGCTTCCTGGAACAGGGTCTTCTGGCCCCTCTGTTCTTACAGGATCAGTACAGCCGGTTACGTACCACCCCCCTCAGAGCAGACCCATGGTCCTGCTCTCTATGCTCTGCAAATGCAAGCCCATCCCGGGTGGAAAAAATCTACATTATTTTGTTTCCCTGGCCTATGTTGCACCTTAAAGGTGAAGGGTTGTAGACCCCGGTATCACCTGATGAATTGGAGGTTTGTGTGTTTCATGGCTTCAAGCCACTTCAGTGGATCATGATCAAAGATAAGCATAAAAGGGTTTCCTGTAAGGTAATACTGCAAGGCCACCACTGCCCATTGGGCCACCAGGCATTCCTTTTCAATTATGAAGTAACCTGTTTTTCTGGGCAAAAGTTTGCAACTTAAAAACACAACTGAGTGTTCTTCTGCATCAAATTCTTGCAACAGAACTGCTCCTAGGCCCAGCTCCGATGCATCTGTTTGCATTATAAATGGTCATTCAAAATCAGGACTCCATAGCACCAGTTGAGAGCACAAATCTTTCATCATTTTGAAAGCTTTTCTCCCTGATGAGTCCACTGTACTTGATTTGGCACTGATTGCTTTATTAGATTCATGAGTGGAGCAGCTATCATGAATTGGGGCATGAATCACCAACAATACCCAGCTAAACCCAAAAGGCCCTGTACCTGTTTCTTTATAGTAGGTACTGATCTCTTCCTTAGGGTGTCAACTTTGTCTATCAGAGGCAGAATACATCCATTCCCTAACAAGTATCCCAAGTATTTTGTCTTCTGTTCCTAAATTTACGTTTTTCTGGGTTGGCTGTAAAACTAACTTTTCTTAATGATTGGAAAACTGCCCTAATGTGGTCTAGATGAGTTTTCCACTTGGTGCTGGAAAAATTACTTTACACATGTAAGTATGCAGATGAATAATTTTTGTGCTGTCACTATATATAATCCATAAGTCTCTGGAAAATGCCTAAGGCTCCATAAAGTCCAAAAGGCAACATAATGAAATGAAACAGGCCCAGGGGAATGACAACAGCAGTCTTCTCATGACATTGTGATGTCAGTGGAATTTGCCAATAATCTTTTAAGTCTAACATGGTTAAATATTTAGTCTTCCCCAGCTAATCTAATCACTCATCTATGCAGGGCATGGAGTATGCATCAGGAAATGGCATTAACCCCATAGAAATCAAGACAGAAATGGATTGCCCCGCCTTGTTTAGGCACCAATACAACAGGGCTCTACTCATCACTTTGAGATTCCATGGTGACACCTAATTTGAGCATCTCTGACTTCCCATGCAATCAGTTCTTGCATTTTTTTCTGGTACCCAATAAGTCTTCCTTGCTGGCCTTACCTCTGGGTTGGTATGACTATTATGGGAAATAATTAGTTTTTCCTGGGGCTGATGAAAACACATCATGAAAACTTATTAGTTCTTGTTCTGTTAAGTTCTCAGAGGAAAATATTTCATCCCATCCCCAGGGCCCTAGAACCTCAGAACCTAGACTTAGCGGCTTCTTGCCTGGATTGACCAGGAAACTTTCCCACTCCCACCAGGGTTTCAACCCGTTCACGTGAAAGATGCTTTGTCCTTTCCTTTTGTTGAATGAGTCTTGGGTGCAAATAATTTAGCAATTTAGCATGTTGCCAAACTTAGCAGTGTTGTCAAATAAAAAGCTATAGCTCCTCTCTACATTCACATCAAGTATATGAAACAATAGACTGTCTGTAAACCATCAAACCCCAAGCACATTGCATGACTGAGCATTAGTGCTCCTATTTCACTTAACGAATCCTAATTCTACAGCATTCATGTAATCTATTTAATGAGAGAGCCCAGGTGATCTGAAGAAGAGCTTGAAAGCTTGTCTCTTTCACCAACAGAAGTTGGGCCAATAAAAGATTTTACCTTACCCATCTTGTGTCTCTCATATCCTGGGACCAACTGGACTACAACAACACTGCAAACATATATTTTTGTGTCCATAGGCTCAGCCCTGCACTGTCTTCCAGTGTGAAAATGGTGGTAATCTTTAAATTCTTTTAAATCTGTTTTTACTAATTTTGTTTTGCAGTTATTGAAAGTCACTGCCTACTCATGGGTATGCATTTATCCTTGTGAAAGGTGGAGGTGGTGTCAAAAGGAATCCACATCATAACTGGCTTCGTAGTTGCTAGTTTCCATCAAAAAACAAAGAATTGAATGGGCATGAAGACTCCCACTTGCTTCTTCCTGGTCTTTCCAGCAAAAAGATGAGGGAAGCTTACACTGCTGCTGCTGCCTCTGATCTACTTGCTCTGTGGATAAACTTCTCAAACAGCGGTCTTTGACAGCTGTGGAATCTAATCTGAGAACTACCCCACTGTTAGACTCTCCCTCAATTTTGTTTAAAAAGAAGAAAGTAAAGTGCATGTTAAAGACCACTACAGGATTGAATCCACCAAAAAGCCTCTGCTGTAAATATGAAAAATAATGCATGGCAAGTATGAATTGCAAAGCTCCAATTCTGCTGAGAGCTAGCCGAACCTAATCAGCTGCACTAGCTATAATGTCCTCTCTTTGGGATTTTATACTCCAACAAACACATTCCTGGGTGTGTAGAGCAACCAGAAGCAGGTAGATGTTAAGCAAAAGAAAGAACCACAGGCAAGATCCTTCAGGACAGCCAAGCAATCATCCTCTTGGAGCCAAAAGAGCAGAGCCATCTGCAGCTGTGCAAACTGCACAGTGGTATCAAAGACTGCTGAAAGATCTAAACACAAGTAGGAGCACTCCATTTTTATTCATTGTCGGAAGGTCATTGACTGAGACCAGTGCAGTCTCTGCCATACCCAGCTCCAAAGCTGGATTGAAGTTGAGAAAACCTGAGGATTCCAGGTCCGGAGTTGCTTTGATGCTAACTTCTCTATAATCTTCTTAAAAGGGACACTGGTGATTGAATGATAGTAAGTAGGAGTCCCAGCGTCAAGATAGACGCTGATCAAGAAACAATTGCTTGTTTAAGAGATGCTGTGACCCAGCCTCCTGAAGAGAGAAAGTGAATGATACTTTCTGCTAATACTAGGTCCTGTGTGAGACGAGATAATAGAAAGGTGGCCCAGATTTGGGGCCCTGTACTTTGTTTCCAGTCTCAGTAAGGTCTGTTCTATGTCCTACCATGCTCTTGTCTGTTCTTCAGCACTCCGGGACTAGTTTCTGTAGAATAGGATCCTCTGCAGAAAAGGATATAGTGAGACAGCTAGGGTAAGGAGGCGAGAACTAAAATCCACAGGGGATGGGTATCATTCTCTCAAAATTGCAGCAACATCTCCAGTTACGCTTTCTACTCAAAGCGAGCATGGGGATGGGAAGAGAGAATGTGCTGACACTAGCCACTGCTGCTCACTCATGGTGCAACAGTTCCTGTTTCTCCTCCAAATGGCTAACATGTATGAGATCCACTCATTCCTAATGGCCAGAGCACAAATATTTCCTCTAGAATTCCATACAGCAGTTTGCTTCATATGTGCCTCATTTGCACTGACTTGGAGGTAAACCCACTAGATGAGTGACACACGGAGAAGGAGAGACTTCTAGGACTTCTTTTATTTGGTTGATGTATTCTTTGCAATCCCTGCCTGGATGAAGAAAGCAGGCTGGATATCGGAAAGAAGCAATGATACGCTAGAGCAGTGAAGAATAACTGGCCGAAGTTCTGGAGCTCAGCTGCCTCTAAGCTTTGATTTATGTGCTCCCGATTAAATGGTTAAAATAAGGAATAAAATCAAACTGAGCTCTTTAAAGTTCGAGCCTCCAGGGCAGCAACAGATAATTTAATTTAATGGAGGACTGTGAGTAACACGAGTGATAAAACTGAAGACTTTATTCAATAGAAAACAATTAAGCAAAGGCATTACAATATAACCATACAGCACGATAGTCACATTCTAAGATGAAATGTGGCAGAAAGATGGAGTAATAAGAAAGATAGGGATCAGTGCCAACCCCAGGGTGAAGAATTGGGTGAAAACTCATTTGCCTTGGCTGTTTGGTGTTGACCCAGAAAGGAGAACTGGCGATTTCTGTGCTTGAGATATCACTAGCAAATGGCTTTAAAAAAGCCATTGCCACAACTGCCATCCACAGATCCAGGTGCAGATTACATAAGATGGAAGTGTAAAAATAAAACAAATCTCCAGGTCAGAACTGCATGTAATGCAGCTAAAGACTTTCTTCAGGCAGGATGTTTAAAAGTAAAACTAGCCCTATAGCTAAAAGAACAATTCTGCCATCTGCTGTGCAGATTGAGTTAAAGCAGCCCAAATTGATTTAAAACTCAGAGGTAGAGTAAGGGCATGTCTACACTACAAACTTAAGTCAATGTCTGTTAGGTTGATTTACAGCCTCCGCGGTAATTACTGCGCAGGTTTGTGTCCACCCTGCCCTCCTTCTGGCACTGGTGTGTGTCCTCAGCAGGAGCTCTTCCACCAACCTAAGGGGGTTAGATCTCCAGCAGGGAGCCAGGAGCTTCAATGCAGCCTTACGTTGACCTAACTCTGGCGTGTAAACCAAGCCCGAATCGGGGGGAATTTGTCTTAGTCCTTGCAGTTCAACTTTCCTTTGAATGTGAGTCATGGAGCCTTTGCCTTTTGCCCCATATTACCTTGTCTACATGTCATAAATTAGTGCCTTCATGCCACTGAAGTAGAGTTGCAGATAAAAAGGGTGAAAAGTTGTAAATGATTTAATATCTCTCGGCCAAAACCTTTGTGTGCCCAAAACAGTTATACATTTAAAATGTGTCCGAGAACTTAGAAAATGGGGTTTCGGTCACTTGGAAAGGCTGAATTCTGTAACCCTATGGCCAAGAGATATCCGTCCAGAGGCAAATATAAAACCAGCAGAGGGCAAGCAGTCCTCACTGTAGGCCCTAAGCAAAAACATTTTGAGCTCCCCCATCCCTCACCCACCTCCTAAAACCACTAACTGCATTATTTTCACAACCCAAAAAACTTCCCAACACTTCACCTACTAATACACTTATTCAAATGGTCATGTTAAATAAGACGAATGGTATTTGGGGGTAATATTAAATCAGGGCCTCCTGGAGCTGCTTAGGGCCCTAAAGAGCTGCTTAGTCTACTTACGGCTAGTGCCAGCGCCTGTTCAAGTTCCAAGCTTGTAACCAGGAATTCTGAACAACCTGCACGGAAGTTATTTTACTGACAAAACTTATGGGAATTACATGGAGAAAAAAGTTTTCTCCTATGAGTATAGGCATTGTAGTGACTACATACACACAAAAAATTCCAAAACGTAAGTAAATCTTGGATGTAACCATTCAAATACTATATAAATCATAGTGAGCAGTGGGATAGAGAGCATTTTCTACTCTGCAAAACATCACTGTAAAAGAAGAGGAAAGCTTTGTTATATTACAAACAAGTTAAATGAAACAAATGCAATCAGTTTGCTTACTTCCAAAAATATATATTCAGAAACATAAGTAATAGTAAATGTTTTTTATATTGTGCATTCAAAACAAAATTGTCTCATAGAGCATTTACGTAACAGCAATGTAAATGTGTGCTGATTAATGCTTGTTACTATAATTCAGCCTGAAAGAGCTTGTTCTTTTAACAAAAGCTAACTAGCCATGGAGTTGGGGGGGAATAAAATTCTCAATAAAATTGCATCCCCATGCTAACTCCTGGATGTGGCTTATTGTTCGATGCTTTGTATAATAGTGTGGTGCTATATACATTATATAAGCAAGAAAGGGTAAGGAGATGAAGATTTCAAAGTAACACAAGAAAAGACAGTTCTTTCAAATATGCTTATAGTTGCCATTGAAACTGCATGCAACCAATAAATATAGATAGCCCTAATTAAACCACTTTAATTATTCACTTGATCAAATCAGGGCCCAAAGCATAATTTTTTTCAGGCCCAGTACAAACCTGTAACATGGGCCCCCCTTCCACACACATAATGGGGGTTGCAGCCTGGGCTGGGCCAGGCCCCCCAGAGCCTCCAGGCCCCGGTAAAGTGTACCCTTTTTTCTCCTCCATGTGGGGACCCTCGATCAAATATAACATGACTGAACAAAAGAAACATTTACAGTTCTGTATTGCATTGAGTGATCGTGTACACATGCTGACAATATATTTTTGGTAATATTAATGAAATACATGGCCAGTGCTGATTAGCCTTTGTGCCCAATCATTTCCACAAGGAAAGTAATCTACCAATTAGTACAAAGGAGTGATTATGGCAGATACTTAGGAAAAGATTCATGCTCTTTAGTTTAAACACAGTGAATAAAATAAGACAAGTTGTCTAGTGACAAAATGCTTTTACTATTTTCTTCATGAGAGAAGGGCAATGACCTGCTTAAGCGCTCTTTAAAGGTCTCGCTAACAGGCAAAATTGACTGTCCTCACTCCCACACTGCAGCCAAAATGGCTAATGCAACCCTTATATATGTAAACAGAGTATATATGTAAACAGAGTGAGCAGGAAGTGGATTTCATCTCTGTGTGTGGCATTGGCAAGACCAATGCTGGACTACTACGTACAGTTTTAATGGCTGCATTTTTAAAATGTTGAAGAATTAGAGAGGATGTAGAAAAGAGCCATAGAAATTATTCAAGTTTTTGGAGAAAATGCCTTGCAAGTAGAGACTTAGAGCTAAATCTGTCTAGCCTATCAAAGAGATGACAGAGAGGTGACTAATGGCTGGGAGTTAAATTCCAATTAGAAATAAAGCATACATTCTTAACAGGGAGAGTGATTAATCATTGGAACAAACTACCAGACCAGATGCCTTTCTAGAAGATATTTAGTCAAACATATGTTATTGAGCTTAATACGGAGGTAATGGTGAAATTTCATCATAAATCTGTTCCGTCCTTATGTGCCAACGCCTGATAATATCTAAACTAACAGTGCCAAGCCCTAGACAATATGTCAAATGTGGTAAGGTTCTGGGATATAATCCACCAAGGGCTTTAAAAATTAAATCAATAGCTTTAAACTCTACCTGCCAAACACCAACAAAACAGCATGTAGATGGAATCTTCTCTGTCTACACCTGTCAATAATCCTGCTGCTGCTGCATTCTTCACTTGCTTGGAGAAACAGATCTGCTGCTTCAAGTAGGCTCTGTTTAGTGCATTGCAGTAATCCAAAACTGCACCAATTGTGGCACCAATGTTCCACGACCACAAGGCTGCAGTCTGTTAATATAAGATGTATTTTTAATAAGCTGTCTTGACAATGGCTAAGTCATTTCCTGGTCAAAGATCATACTGAAGTTTAGTCCTAGACCAGCCCTGTGAGGCAAGTTCTTGTCAAACACTAGGAAGCCTAGGATGATGTTCTCCTGCCCGAAACAACACACATCATGTCAGTTCTGCTAGGACTTGCTCTGCTAGTTGCTAATCATCTGATCCCAGGTTACAGTACAGGTTACAGTTCTTTGGGCATGACAGAAAGTTCTTGCAGGCCAGATAAGGAATACTGGGTAGTGCCTATATCACAATTATAGCTTGGATGGTGCTATTAAAAAAAAAAATAGTAACATCCAAATACTGAAGAGCATTTGAAACAGTTCACGCTACAACCCTTGGAGCACATCACATGTAATCTCAACCCAGGGCCGAAAGAGCTATCCCAACATTCTCACCTCAAGGACTCCCTATGACCAGGATTTCCATGACCACTACATAACACTCCTCTAAAACAATGGAAGTGCCCACAGCAAGAGCAAGGCTTATGATAGAAGAAGACAGAGGTTTCTTGGCAGCTGGCCCATGGCTTCCACAAGGTGAGATGGACACGGATTTAGCACCTTCAGGATGAAATACAGGCTGTATCTATTTCTCCAGCTCGGCTTTGCCACAACACATTTAATTTTCAAATACAATTATGAAACTTCTGTTTGACACACCTGCTCCCAGCCTTCCTCATCCCTCTCTTCCAGCTTGCTTCATCCCTTTTCCCAGCAGGATGCTAGCACAGCCAACAACTTGCCTCTTGTCTGGAGGTGTGGAGGGTTGGTGGATGAGGTAGTACATGGTTAAAACAATGAGTTTTCAGCCATGCGGAGAGCACATAGGACAGCATTTTAAGGGACTGGAAACCTGTTGTTAATTCATGCACCTATGTCTTCTGGGCCTGAGCCAAAGCTCACTGAGGTAAACTGGAATCTTTCCATTGATTGCCATGGGGTTTGGCTCAGGCCCCAGATTAGCAGGGACTATGAAATACTATGGCACCACTCTGAGCTCCGGAAAGGGAGAGAATGACTCTTCAGGGGAATAAACTATATTGATATTGAATGCTCTGAGGTCTGGAAAACTTGTATTTTTATGGTGAGAGACTTAAGAAGCTCAATCTCTTTAGTTGGTATGAGAGAAGGTTAAGAGGTGACTTGATCACAGGGTTGACGTACTGACGTGGAGAAGATATTTCTGATAGTAGCCAGCTCTTTAATTTAGCATAATAAAGCATAGCAAAATCCAGTGGTTGAAAATGAAAACTAGACAGATTCAGGCTAGAAATAAGGTGACAGTGAGGGTAATTAACCACTGGAGCAATTTATCTATGAACATAGTCAATTCCCCAACTTGAAGTCTTTTAAATCAAGACTGGATGTTTTTCTACGAGATACACAGTAGTTCAAATGGAAGTTTTGCGCTTAATGCAAAAGTTACTGGGTGAGCTACTATGGCCTATGTTATGCAGGAGTTCAGACTGGATGAGCCTAATGGGCTCACCAGGCCTTAAGCACCTTTATATCACTATAACTGTGTCCACAATAAGAGGTTATACCACTTGAATTATATCTGTTTCTGTATCAATATAATTAAATTAGTCACAACAGTGTAGAGAAGCCTTCATTCACTCAGCAGAACCAGAAGAGGAAATAATATTAGTCCAGAAATTTGCTAATCACTCTTTAGGTGTCAGAAGTACCTTGTTCTGTATTGCCCAACATACAAGGGTGAGACAAAGGCCTAAAGAAAACAATGGCAACTTGAAATTCTGAAGGTCACCTTTTTTAGCATAAATAATATTTTCTGAATCTACATTTAACCTTCATTATTTCTACCATTTAGAACAATTTCAGGGAGACTTGTGCTGAAGCTATTGTAATTATTCTTATTCTTATTGGTATTACTGCGGTGCCTAGGAGCCCTAACCTTGAACCAGGACCCTACTATTCTAGGCACTGTACAAAGAGAGTCTCTGACTCACAGAACTTACAGTCTAAGTATAAGATGAGACAACAGATGGATACAGACAGATGAGGGGGAACAAGTAAACTGAGACAATATTGGTCAGTACAATAGGCAGTGGTCTCTCCACATTAGCAGCCAAACAGTTGTCAAGGTTTATGTAGCCATCATGGCAAAGGGAAGTTTTTAGGTCAGATTTGAAGGTGGGTGAGAGCTTTGTGGATATTTATGTGTGGGGTAGCAAGGGAGAGAGCAGGAAAGTGTTTGTTCTTTTTCTACTTAGCACTCTTTGGCTCTTGATCTCAAGACATTGTACAAAGGTAAGCACTATTATCCCTATTTTATATACAGGGAGACTGAGGCACAGATGGCAAACTGACTTGCCACAGGTCAGACATCAAGTTAGTGACAGATCTGTGAACAGAACCCATGTTTACTTATTTCCAGTCAAGTGTTTACTCATTGGACCATGCTCTTTCTTCCCCCACCCACCTCAAATAACATTTTCATGTTAATTTGAGAAAGTCCAAAACTAAAGCATCTTTTCTTTAAGTTTAATAGATCTCCCTTTAAGTGGTCTTTATTTGTAAATGTGGTGCATGGGCTAATGCAGTTGTATTGTCACATGCCTCCAGGTCATTCTTTAGTCAGGTATAAACCTGTTTGATACCATCAATATCACTTTAAATCGGAGTTTGAACTAACAGTTTAGAAACACTGTAAGGGCCTTTGAACAGTTTAAGCACGTTGGTTAGTTCACCCTTAAAACAATGCAGGCATCTTACCACAGAGCCTGAGTTTTCATCTGTACAGCTGTTCACCATGTATAATAAGGGGCAGTTGACCTGCGAGTAAATAACCTCAACACTGAACCACAGAAATTAGCAATGGGAAAGACTTTTAGATTACATAGTCCATCCTCCTGCATGTCCAGGATTGTTCCCTACTTTGTCCAGTGTACTGTAGTGTTCCAAACAACAGGAAGTCCATCACTTCACTACACTCATGATGGAATAATTAGCTAGAGCTAAGTCAGGAACAACTTCTTATGCAGCCCAAATTTTCTGAAGCTCATTTTCATTCTATTATTCTTAGGTATCCTGTTACACACATTGAGCAATGTCTCAGAAGGAGCCAGTACTCAGTTTGCCTTGTACATGTGTTGAAAGGGTTATTTTGAAGTGATCAAACAGTAGCAAATCTGTATTAATGATAGAGTTTTCACACAAGATTTTGAGAGACAAAGCAGACTGCTCAAAAGACCAACTCGGATTCTTTCCTATCCAACTGCCCTTTAGGCTAAGGGAAGTGCACTGAGCTGGGAGTCACGAGAGAATGAGTTCTGGTCTCCTACACACTGATGGTTTTTTTGTCCACACCTTAGTGAGCAAGGCCACATCCCATATTCTGGAAGGCAATTAAGTATCATTCCCCCATTTTACAAATAAACTAAGAAGCAGTCCAAGCTCACTTTAAAGAGAGCTGGGAATAAAAACCACATCTTTCATATGACAGACCAAATCTTATCCTTTTAGCTGCACTGCGTTTCAGAATGAACATGCCAAACCTATGGGCTCAAGTGTCCTATCAGGTACCACTGTTGTAACCACCTGATAACCCTCCCCCTGAGCCTGCAGCAGACCCTAGGAATTATGATCTCCAATAGTTTATTGGTGCTGAGCAAATGGTTGTCTAACCCACTGACAAAGAATGTGGCAAGTCTCCCTCCGGTGGCTTGTCCACCAAGAACTGTCAATCATAGCTGGGGTGACCAGATAGCAAGTGTGAAAAGCTGGGACAGGAGGTAGGGAGTAATAAGCACCTATATAAGACAAAGCCCCAAGTATCAGGGCTGTCCCTATACAATTTGGACATCCGGTCACCCTCGTTATAGCATGACGTGCAACAAAACACAGGTGTTCTGCATTTTGGTCATTTGTCATACAGTTCAATTGCATGTGTCCAACATTGGCAGGCTTGAGAGGAATACTGAGTGATGCTGGTTTAGGTCAGGGACTTTACTTGTCTCCCATCCCTACACTCCAATAAAGCTCAGTCCATACACATATACTTTCTTGTGAGCTATCCCAGGGAAGGGTCAGAAATAACCGTCATTTATACTGCTGTGTATGAAGCATAGCGATAGGAATATACTTGAGTAATGCACCTTTCATTCCTTTATTTTTCTTTTAGAAGCAAGAAAGTGTATGACAGCCAAGACAGTTATAAAAATAGAGACTGAGTGCGTTTATCTTGTCGGGCTGTGCTTTTTATGCTGTCTTTGATCATAGTATGTCTCTGCAGCTGCTGTATTCCTTCATTGTATGTTCTCTGTTGCAAAGTTAAGGTCACTGGTTCAACCTCTTTAGTATAAAATGCTGAAGACAGCCCTTTCCCGTATTAATAGTAAAATTCAATCTCCATTTTTAAATCTTAAAATGTCTCAGTTGTTCATTAAGAGGATAATCAGTGCCAGCGATGTCTCTGTGCCATGTATCCCCAATCTGAGCCATGTCCCACTATTCTTATTCTCTGTTCTCCTCTTAATCTCTGTAGGTTTTGGTGAGTTATAGTTAAAATGTAAATTATAACCTTGTTCTGATTTTCTTAAATTATAGCTTCGCTTCTCTATTTCCTCTTCCCAAACTGTCTTTCTAAAGCATTTCTTTCCAGGCCTAATCTGAATGCTTTAAAGTTTAAACAACTCTCTCGTCAGCCCCATTCTCACACTCCATTGTCTTGTTCCAGAGAGGTAACATTCCTGCTGGTAACAAATGTGCATCATGATTCCAGAATTCTATTCCCCTACTCAGCCATTCACTCTACAGCCTTAAGCAAATCACTTCACCTCTTTCTTCCCCTTCTGTAAACTGGGGATTCTTCTTCGAGTGCTTGTTCATGTCCATTCCACTATAGGTGTGTGCACGCCTCCGTGCACGGTTACCCGGAACTTTTTTCCCCTTAGCAGATCCCGTAGGGCCAGCTCTAGTGCCTTCTGGAGCCCCACACACTTGCCGCGGTATATAGGGCGCTGCTGGCCCTACGCCCCCTCAGTCCCTTCATTCCGCCCGTGACAATTGCTGGAACTAGCCTTGCTCGCAGCAAGTACTATTCCCCTTGTTTGGACTTGTTTGATATTCTAAGTTAGTTTTAGTTAGTTAAGTAGTTGTTAAGTGTTGTTAAGAACAGTTAGAGACAAGGCCCGGTCGCCGGGATTCAAGCCGTGTGCCTCCTGCGGGAAGACCTTCCTGCTCAGCAACCCCACGACCGCTGCCTTAAGTGCTTGAGGGAAGTCCACAGGAAAGAGAAGTGTAAGATCTGCAGGGCTTTTAAACCGAGGACTCAAAAGGACCGAGAGATCCAGTTGAAAGCCCTGTTGATGGAGGCAGCGCTCCGCTCGGCGTCTGAGCCGACCAGCTCCACCTCGGCACAGAGCGTGACATCTGTGCAGAGCGCACCGCCGGCACCAGGCTCAACTTGGCACCGCGCAAAATCGGCGGCACCGAAGAGGAAGAAGCAGCATGCGGAGTGCAGACACTCTCCTGTGCCGTCGGTATGGACAGGGTCGAGGTGGAGATGCACCGGACCCGGCCCGTTGAGCCTTCTCCAGTGCCTGCATCTCTGATCAGGGAGACTCCCCAGACTCCTAGGAGTGGGAGAGTGCCCCTGCCAATGCCATTGACACCAGAGGCTTTTCAGGCGGCAAGAGCCTTGTTGGTCTTGCCCACGCCACCTCCGCCCTCCCCTCTGCCGAGAGAGAAGGGGCCGGTATCACGGGGGAAACCCGCATTGGGTCCCCTTCATATGGCGGTGGAGTTCCTCAGAAGGTCGTTCCTACCCCGCCACGACTGGTCGTTGCATCCAGAGGTGGTGGCTATGATCTTCCAGAAGTGGGGCGTTCCCCAACTGGACCTATTCATGTTGGCCTGGAACACGAAGTATCTGAGGTTCTGCTCGCTCCGGGGTTGCGAGACTAAGTTGATCTCCGACACATTCCTCATGGACTGGACGGGGACCCTCATGTATGCATTCCCGCCCATTCTGCTCCTACCCAAGGTCCTGCTGAAAATAAAGAGGGACAGGGCAACTGTTATAATCATCACTCTGGCCTGGCCGAGACAGCACTGGTTCAGCATGCTGCTGGACCTTTCGATTGCCCCACCCCTGGAGCTCCCAAGGCAACACGACCTTGTATCCCAGGACCACAGTCACCTGTTGCACCCGGACCTGGATTCCCTGCACGTCATGGCCTGGAGGCTCTGTGGCTGACGGAGGGAAAGAGAGCTTGCTCGATGCAGATCCAGCAAGTCCTGCTTGGCAGCAGGAAACCTTCCACACAGGTCGTGTATTGGGCTAAGTGGAGGCGGTTTACCTGTTGGGCAGAGTCCCGGGGTATTCCACCCAGTCTCTCACCTATACAGGCAATCCTGGAGTACCTTCTTCAGCTAAAGCTCCAGGGTCTGGCGCTGGCCTCGCTGAAGGTTCACCTGGCAGCCATTTCGGCCTTCCATCAGCCGCTACAGGGGAGATCGCAGTTCTCCCATCCCATGTCGGTCAGGTTCCTCAAGGGGGTAGAAAGGTTTTATCTGCAGGTCTATGACCCAGTGCCTCCCTGGGATCTCAACATGGTCCTCTCGAGACTCACGGGGCCCTCCTTCCAACCCATGGCTTCATGCCCTCTGCTCATGCTTTCATGGAAAGTAGCCTTCCTGGTGGCCATTAACTCAGCCAGGAGAGGCTCCAAGATTAAGGCCTTGACCTCGGAGCCCCCTTATACAGTATTCTATAAGGACAAGGTCCAGCTGAGGCCACATCCAGCCTTCCTACCTAAGGTGGTTTCCCAATTTCATTGCAACCAAGATATTTTTCTCCCATGTTTTTTCCCAAACCTCACGGTTCGGAGGAGAAGAGGAGATGGCATTCGCTGGATGTGAGACGAGCCCTGGCCTTCTACATCGAGCGTACAAAGCCGTTCCGGAAATCAACGCAGCTCTTCGTCGCAGTGGCCGACCGGATGAAAGGCTCACCTGTCTCCACCCAGCGCATCTCCTCGTGGATTACATCATGCATCAAGTTCTGCTACGAGCAGGCGAGGGTGCCGCTTCCGGGAACCATCACAGCGCACTCAACCAGAGCTCAAGCCTCATCTACGGCCTTCCTAGAGAGAGTGCCCCTGCAGGACATCTGCAAAGTCACCACCTGGTCGTCGATGCATACCTTCATGTCCCACTATGCCATCGTCCAGCAGGTGAGAGAGAACGTGGGCTTCGGCAGAATGGTGCTGAGGGCAGCTCACCGATAACTCCTACCCACCTCCAAGGTACTGCTTGTTAGTCACCTATAGTGGAATGAACATGAGCAAGCACTTGAAGACGAAAACAAGGTTACTTACCAGTAACTGATCTTCTTCGAGATGTGTTGCTCATGTCCATTCCACAACCCACCCCCTGTCCCTGCTGCCGGAGTTGGCAGAAAGAAGGGACTGAGGGGGCGTAGGGCCAGCAGCGCCTCATATATTGCGGCATGGGCACGGCGTTCAAAGGGGCGCCAGAGTCGGCCCTACGGGATCTGCTAAGGGGAAAAAAGTTCTGGGTAACCGTGCATGGAGGCATGCACACACCTATAGTGGAATGGACATGAGCCACACATCTCGAAGAACATCAGTTACAGGAAAGTAACCTTGTTTCATACCTGCCTCTTACAGCCATTATGAGATTCAATTAACTGTTTATGCAGCACTTTGAGATCCTCAAAAGGACTAGACAAGTGCAAGATTTGATTAATATTATCACTTTAAAAGTCCCACGAACACTACAAATAATAATAAATGGAACTAAAACTGAAAATGACCCCCTCAGACCTAACAATGGGACACCCATTTTGGAAGCTGCCCCTTAGCCAGTTGCTATTGAAATATGGATGACAGTTTTAACAAAAGGTACAAATAGGGTGCTGTGATATTCCTGGATTTTTCAGAAGCAATGTCTTTGTTGTGTTCTTATCAGATGCTTATTATAAGTAGTTAAACTAGCAGACGGTATTTCCTGATATGGAAAGAGAAAGCAATTTACTACCTATAATATCAGCAGTTACAGTCAATAGCATGATGATGGGTGCTTTAGATAGATAATATATGGCAATGCATGCATCATTCCAACTGACAGGGACTGTTTTATCTATACAGAATATAAATAAGGAGCCCTTGACAATGAGAATGATGCATGGGTGTTCGTGAGGTTGATACAGATTTAATTGTAAAAAAAATGGCAGAGTCATTTGAATGTAGGTTGGCTCTCCTCTAACATGGCTTGTCTCGCTTTCTCTGTGCCCATTCACCCTCAAATAGCATTATCGTAGCTAGAAGAAAAATGTCCAGCACACTTGGACACATTTTTTTCTGCAATGCAGAACATTTGTTTACTACATGCCTTGTTGTGTATTGTTTGAAAGTTTGCTTAATTAGAGCACATTTATTTTATTGTGGCCATCATATCATCTGTGTATACTACATAAATTAAAATAAGATGCTGCCAACAGCTGACACAAATCAACTTCCCCTCAGTCTCTTCCAGTTCCACCCACAGATCAGATCAATATTCTATTACAGGCTCCATTTACAAAAAACTAGAGTAAATAAAAATCTTACCCTTTGTCCTACAAATTGCCAAATGCTGGCTTTGGCAGATTGAGAGGATGTGAATTCCAGAGCCAAGGACTGGGGACAGACTGCAAGAGTGTTCTAGCAGAATGCACCTGTGGAGATGAACCACAGAGAAAGAGGTGGTCTCTGCACAAGCTTGGTTCCAGGTTATCCAGGGCTCTATCAATGAGAATAAACACTTTGAAGTGCACGTGAAAGAGGACTGCAGCCCAGGACAGAAGGTCTGGAATACATGACTTGGTACTGCATGACATTTTGATTAAAAAACTAGAATGATATAAAATTAACATGGCACACACTAACTGAATTAAAAACTGGCTAACTGATAGGTCTCAAACTGTAACTGTAAACTGGGAATAGTCATCCAGCAGGTGTGTTTCTAGAGGGGTGCTGCAGGCATCAGATCTTGGTCCTATGCTATTTAACATTTTTATCTGATGACTTGGAAGAAAACAAAAAATCATTGCTAATGCTTACAGATGACAAATTTGGGGAGTGTTATTTAACAGAGGACAGGTCACTGATACTGAGTGATTTGGATCAGTTGGTAAACTGGGTGCAAGCAAATGTAAATGTATTCAACTAGGAACAAAGAACATAGGCCATACTTACAGGATGGGGGGCGCTATCCTGAGAAGCAGTGACTCTGAAAAAGATTTGGGGGTCATGGTGGATAATCAGCTCAACATAAGCTCCCACTGTGATCCTATGGCCAAAGGTACTAATGCAATCCTTGGATGCAAAAACGGGAATATTGAGTAGGGGCAGAGAGGTTATATTACCTCTATATTTAGCAATGGTGACACTGCTGTGGAATTATATGTCCACTTCTGGTGCCCACAATTCAGGAAGGATGTTGATAAATTGGAGGGGTTTGAGGAGCAACAAGAATGTTTAAAGTATTAGAAAACATGCCTTATAGTGAAAGACTCAGAGCTCAATTTATTATCTTAAAGAGAAGGTTAAGGGGTGGAATGATTAGTCTGTAAGTACCTACATGGGGAACAAATATTTAATATCAGCTCTTCAATCTAGCAGAGAAAGGTGAAATATGATCCAATGGCTGTAAATTGAAGCTAGACAAATTCAGACTGGAATTGTGTGAGGGTAAATTAACCCCTGGAACAATTTTTTAAGGGTCATGGTGGATTCTCCATCATAGACAATTTTTAAATCAAGAATCAATGTTTTTCTGGAAGATATGCTCAAGGATTTTTTTGGGGGGAAGCTCTATGGCCCTTGTTATACAGAAGGCAGACTAGATGAACACAATGATCCCTTCTGGCCTTGGAATCTATGAATTTAAACACTGCTCCACTGGCCAGCACAGCAAATTGAACAGCCGCATTCTGCACTACCTGAAGTCTGAGTGAGCCCAAGCACAGCAAATTACAGGAATCCAGAATGGATAGTGCAAAGGTATGGATAATCAGGGTGAGTTTGGCATAACAAAAAAAAGAGCACAGTATCTGGGCCAGCTGAATGGGGTAAAAGGTATTCCAGGCTACTGCTGCTTTCTGGGAATCCAGGAGCAGGATGGATCCAATAAGACTCAAACAATATGAATCACTGAAACAAAGAGATGGAGTCTTTGGTCTGCTAAGCAATGAAATGTGGCCTTAAAACAGCTGGAGATGGCCAGTGGAGAATTCACTCCATTGTAAAGGGGGACCCTCTACCAGAGGGTATCTGCTCTGCTGCCTCTTGTCCCAGCTGCCTCCACCCTTGGCATAAGGAGAAGGAGGGAGCATATCAAGGGCATTCTGGGAGCAGGGCATGAGTGGAATAGAGGGGGCATGGCAGAGTGCAGGTCCCTAGCTTGAGCTAAAGTTGAGAGACTCTGAATCAGGGAGTTCTACCCTTTCGCAGTTGTCTGAGCGCTGCTGAGCTGGAGTGGAGAATCAAGCCCATAGTTTCAGTTCACAGAAGTTTCTGCTTCAATGCAGGATTTATTTGTCTATGGAGGAGCTTTGTGGGAAGGAAGAAGGCTTGAGTTTTCTTTTCGAAGCAAAGATTGAGCTCCATGTAGTTGGAGAGACTTTTTTGTTTCCTGGCATTAGTGCAGATTTGTACACGGTGTAACTCCACGGACCATACAGGATTTACTCCAGAACTAATTGAGTGTGTCAATTCATTTAATTTAAGTGACATATATGCACCTACAAATCCCCTTTGCAAATTTAAATCAAGGGTGAGATTATCCCCCTTCCAGAGAGGGAGCAATCATCCACCTCAGGAGTTCCTCAAGATCCTCCTCTATACTGAGGAGCATCTCTCTCTCTTATTTGAACTGAAACTAACCAGATCATTTAATTGAGGTTTGCAACTCATCCAGCAACTGGGAAAAGCAAAGCAATCATACAGAATCCAGGCCTCAGTGATAAAGTAATGTAGAACAAAGTTCCATTAACCTCCTTCAATCCATCATTTGCCGTTCAGAACAGCCTACAATCTTTCCTTATGATTGTATATATATCTGCACACACTGAACAGGATGGAACTGTGCAGGAAACTGTGTGTGAAGGGAGGATAAGTAATTACCCATTCCAGCTCTCTGGGTCGATATGAACAGCATAATGGTCAAGCAATTCCTTCCATTCCTGACAGCTCCTGCAGAAAGGATTTCACTGAGTTTAATTGTGTGTGAATATATGTATTACACAGAAAATACTACATTAAAAGAACATCATTAACATTGCAAAGTCAAGCACACAAAAGTCGGGAAATGCCAGAATTAAGCCTGCTTGTGCAACCTTAATTTTGGCCCCTTGTGCTTATACATTATGATATTGTCTTCAATTACTTGATCACATACTATTTTTCCATAGGACGTCTGCCTCATTCAATGCACAGGATGGACGGACAGTGCTCAGTTAATGAAAAGCTACTCAATATTTTCTTATACCTTCATTGTTCAATGTGTAGCTCTTGGCCTAATTTATTGCCTACTATTCAAAACCTACTCTGAATACAGAATTATTAATTTCCTCCAGTGATTTTCTATCACACTCATCAGTATAATCTCAGTGCTTCACAAACATTAATTATCTTCACAACATCCTTATGAGGAGAGGGGGTGGCATTATCCCCATTTCACTGATAGGGAACTTGAAGCACAGACAGATTAAAATAAAAGTTTCCACTGATTTGGGGAACTCAAATTGAAATACATGGGTTTGGATTTTTCAGCAGATTTAGCATTAAATAGCACTTTATATAGTCAAGTACAGCTGCCATTGATTTCAGTTGCAGCTGGGAGTGCTCAGCAATTCTACAAATCAGACCCCAGGGTCTTAAGTCAGACAACCAAAAAATGAGGAAAACACTATTAGCAACCACTTGTAAAAATATGGTTTAAGTGACTTGACTTGTATCTCACAGGAACTCTGTAACAGAG
Organism: Emydura macquarii macquarii; assembly: GCF_026122565.2. Taxonomy (NCBI): domain Eukaryota; kingdom Metazoa; phylum Chordata; order Testudines; family Chelidae; genus Emydura; species Emydura macquarii. Next base: position 14,863,540 of record NW_027131527.1, on the reverse strand, counting down.
GCAGGGTTAGAATAAAATTCTTCAGGGCAGCATTCAACTGCCTTTTCCATGAGATCATCCATTCTCTTTCTGCAGCTCCCCTGGCTCATTCACCATCCACCTTCCAATTCCTGCAACAAATGAAGCAGGGGGTCTGTTGTGACAGTTGGGCCTACAAAGTGTATCCCCTATTGTGAGCTCTGATGTGCATGTTCATAAGATGTTACAATAATTAAAGATAGGTCAAGTTGTTTACGGTGCTGAATTTTGGAACAAATGCAAAAGAACTAGACAAAAGCTGGATCAGTCTAAATCAAAAAAGGCCACGTTGATATAATCCACAGACAGTTAAAATAATGCTTGGTAAAAACAGAAGATGTGGAAACAGAAATTAATAAACCAAAATTGGTGTGATAACTATTAGGCCTAATTGATGGACAAAATAATGCAGGACATAAACTATGACACCCACTTTTTCCCTTTTTGGATTTTTTAAACAGAGACTTTGGAAAAAGACATGTTTAGATAGTTCGGCTCTTCCCGTCATCTCCTGTCTTACCTTTTATCCCAGCTCATCCCCTGGAGTGCCAGCACTACAACTCATCTTAAGGACTTTCTTCTTGAGAGGAAGGTCAGCTGACCATAGCCTTATTCAAAGAACTTTGTTTTCACCTGAGTGCTGAAAGTTATCAAATTATCAGAACATCCAACCCTCAGCCGATCAAACTGGGGATATCTAATTGCCAGCACTGCACAGGCACATAATATCCTGTATCATTCTCCCTTCCCTTGTGTTATTTTCTGCCCACTCCCTTTTCTTTCCTTCTGTCCGCTCACTCCCCCTAATCCCCAGAGGACCAGCAGGAGGAGCCAGTCCAGCGGTGAGTAGAGCGCCCCATTACACACAGTAAAAGGATTTATAAACACCTTTAGCTCTTTAGGCCTTTGAGCTCAAGTCTTACAACAGATTCCAGCCTTCTTCAGCACACAACCCTGATTCATCAACAGAACAGGACAAGCCTGTGCACTGAAGGAGGCAGGTGTCCTCTGGAAATAATAATATGATCATGTAATTGAAGACACTAGCATAATGCATATTCACAAGGGGGCTGAATTCAGGTTGCACAAGCAACCTTAATTCTGACATTTCCTAAATTTTGAGCATTTTACTTTGCAGCTTTTAATAGTGTTCCTTTAATGTAGATTTTCTGTATAATTTTGTATGTTTTTAAAAAAGCAAACTGAAAGACCAAATTCCATCATGAGGCATCATATTGACACTCATTCCTAGACAACATTCCAGTTCCTGAGATTTCTGAATGGATCAAAACTTACACTCAAGTAAACATTGAGATGTTGACTACTGAGAAGTGATCCAGTGATAAGATGAGTTCTGGGAGGTGATGAGGACCTGAATCTTCTCACTTATACCAAAGAAAAATCAGGAATAACACCTGTGCAGAAACCTGTATCTTGAGGATTTTAGATTTGCTAAATTTTATGGAGCCTTGCTGAACTGAAGTGGCTAAAAGGCAGCAGAGGGCCTGCTCAGCCTGTAAACATATCATGTAAAATTGCTGCCAAAAACAAGCACAAAATGGATTCAAAGGAAATGACTGAACTTCTGTTTAGCCTGACAGTGAAATGACCTCCAGGGATTCTTATCGGGTCACAAGTTGCCACAGAGACAGGCCAGAAATTCCAGGAAAGGGAACTGTTGAAAAGCATTAGAAGTGGTCTTGATTGCATATGTTGATGAGACAGTGAAGGATGACTGATCATGTTGGATATTTTTATGAGAGAAGTATGTAGGCACAGGGGAGGGGCCCTCAAAATCCTCAGATTCAGGATTTCATAGAATAGACCACACCTTTTGCCTATGGGACAATTCTGGGGGAAATTTTCCTGATATGTCCAGGCCACAAACCAACCAGCATGTCAGGTTATCGCCATCAGATTTGTTGGATCCTAAGCAACTTCTAGGACAAAACAATTTAAGATTCCTGCTACATCCTCTTCCTGGTTTGTCACTTCAACATACCATATGTTTTTTGGTTCCTTTTGTCTAATACATTCCAAGCTTGATCAGCTTTGAAATTAATTTAATTCTATGATATAATTACCAGAACCAGCATGATAGGCTGACAGCCTAAGCAGCCTTTACCATGAGTCAAAGAAAATTGATGGGAGGGAATCAGAGCATGCCAGCCAGATGTTATCCCACTCCAGAGACGCAAGCTGGAATCCAGAGTCTAAAGTGCAGCTGTTCATGACTGACCTGCCTGTGCAGTTCAATATCCTGTCTGCAGCATGGGAACGAAGCAAGTATCTAGTGACAGAAGTTTCTCTTTCTGTTCTATCTTCTCATCCCCTTCTGTCTGAGGAGCAGCGATACAGTAACAATAACGGCTGAACCAAAATCCAACAGTGGATAAGGTCCAATACAGTGAGCTCTCACTTCCCTCCCTCCGCCCTCCCCCTAAGAGAGACTTTCAGTACCTGCAAGGGACTTTTAAAACAGTTGATTCCCTTTGAAGGACTTCACTGAATGTAGAAGAGAAAAAAAGAGGAATTTTTTCAAGATGAATAATCACTTAACTTCTGAATTACAAGTACCCATGTGCTATAATTACCTGTTTCATACTCTAACAATATAAAGAGAGGTCTAGAAACTCTTTTGAGCCAGTTACCCACCATCCAAACAACTCAACTGAAATTAGTGGAGTTACATTAGCCTGACAACTGGAAATGAGAGGAGATCGGTGTGGCCAGGATGGAGGCACTCCTTTGAGGCCTTTCTGGGCACAACTCATCCAGCTGCAGGTCTCCACTGGTATGTCTCTGTCCCTAAGATGGCTGGTGCAGTGATGGTTTGGCCCTCCAGCCAAAGCACCATTCAGTGCTACCCCTTTTGGGGCAGTAAGGTTCAAAGGTAATCAGGAACAAAACAAATAACTCAAAAACAGGTTTGTCCCCTAAACCTTCAGTTGGGCCCTGCCCTTCTATTCAGGGCTGGTCTCCCAAATAGTTTGGGCTTCTGCCAATTCTCTTCTTGAGGTCTGGTCATCCCTCCCAGGAGGGCTGATCCAGCTGGGAAGCAAGCTCCATCTCAGAGCTGCAGCCAGGTTTCTCCCCCACCAAGAGAATCAGAGCTTTGTCCTCCTTCCTGGTCAGCCCAGGACTAGGCTAGGCCTTTTTTTTATCTCCCTGTCTCCATATCTGACACTGGCTGCAGGTGTAGCAGGCCAGGATCAATTGGGATCACAGGATCTGTTGTGACAATTGGTCTATAATTTTTTCTGGTTTAGGAATTTACCATGGAAAATAGGTCAAGTTAATTTCAATAAAGGACGTTCTCAATGGGTGCAAGAGAACCAGACAGAGAGACTAAACTGGTTCAAACAAAAAAAATGTTGATATAATTCAAGGGCTATGTTGAAATGATTCTTGGTAAAAACAGAAGATGTGGAACCAGAAATTGACCCACCATTGGTGTGTCAGATATTAGGCCTAACTGGTGGGCAAAATAATGAGGCGATTGGCTATTCCACCCACCATTCCCTTCCATAGGTCCTTAAAGAATGAGATGGAGAAGAACAACAGACAGAGGCTACTGAAGCAAGCTTCAATATCATAGCTGCCACTCCCACCAATTCCTGGGATCCTGGGCCTTCAGCATCTTGATCCTGAATGTCCTGACCAAACTGGGCCAGAGCAAAGGATCCAAATGACATTGCCACCAATACTGGCTCCAGCTAAATCCCAAATACCACCTGGAATGAAAAGGGATTAGCCTTTAGCAGAAGCAACAGTTTCAGCTTATACCAACTAACTTCTTCTCTTTTACAGAAAAGGACGGTTATTACCTTCTAAGAGACTGTCAAACAAGGGTTTTTTTCCTTCTAAAACTCTCTCCAGCTAAAGGGAAAGAAACATGCAATGTTGTTAAAATAAAAGCCTTACTTAATATTTTAGGTTTCAAATGCTTTAACTGTTTTTCGCCTTTCCTGTATCTTTGTCATAAAGGTTAAAGGAATTTTTTTATGGTGTGTTTGCGATGGTGCTAAACAGCCTAAGGTCTCTGTATGCAAAACCTTGTTTAACACTGGTCAATGTTGAACTGTAACTGGATTATGTTAGCACCCTGAGCCTATATAGTCTATCTAAATTAATACAACTGATCTCCTTAAGCCTCTTGTCAGCAGCGTGGAGCCTGACTGCATCATCAACCCCACTGCTGCCAGCTTGGGGCCTATAGATTCCATCCCAAACCTCCTACTCTGTTTTTCCCATAGAAATAACCAGCCTGGGATTAGTTGAGACTGCAAAGTGCACCTGTTAAAAATAACAGGTTCTTTATTTAGGCAGCATCTCAGAGTTAATTAAGAAGATGAGATTGGTGAAACACACAGAAACTTGAGCATTAGTTAATACAGACCAATAACATTGAAGTAATAGAAAAAATAATATACTAAGAATAAGGTAAGTACAGTAAAGGGGTTTCCTGCATTGTTCATACTTAAAATCTTACATTGTGCATACTTACAACCTTATGGAGACCATTATATGCAAACAGGGGAAAACAGTCAATAGAACAAGCCACAAAAGGAAGGTGCTGGACCAGTTGCCCCAGGTCATCATCCTAATGTCCCAACTAGGGATGGGTTTGACAACCTTTTATACACTTTTTTCCATTCCACCCACATTACATCTAGGACCATATCTGATTAAGTCTCAGCTCTGTTCATATTCATTATTCCAGAAGACCAATTTTAGGGTTCCAGTTCTCCATACATGGTATTCCAGTTGACCATAATTACATCTCCGACAGTTAACCCAATCATTTGTGTCAGTCCCTTTCCCAATAGTTCTGATATATCAATGTAGTTAGTTCTTATTGCAAAAAGCCCGTAATATACCACCATATGTTCGTTTGTGGTTTACTTATTTATCACAAGATGCATTACCAAACTATTCCAACGTAAGTATTGCAAAATTATATAACCTTAAATCAAACACATACCATTTCATAGCCTTCAGCTGAGCACATCATACTCATGCTAATTTATACCAGCTGCCAACTTCTATTTGGCCTCACTCTAAGTCCTTAACACTTAATGCTTAAACCCTATAACCGAGCCTCTTTTTAATACATATATTTTGGTTGCTGTTACAGCTTCAATAACTTCCATTATCATTTGTATAAGTGTGCTTAGCAGATAAATTCTATTTTAGTCAAAAGCATAGACCCTCCAAGATCAGGTCAAGGGTCAAAGATGAGTAGCTAACAGACGTAATATACTGCAAAAAGGAATCAACAAATCTGACTTTTTAAAAAAAAAAGTAAAGCACCAATGGGTAAGCAAAGTCCTCTAAGAGGGAATACATCAGTAGAGACAGTGACCGCCAAAAGCTGCATTCTGATTGAACGTTTGGGCCTCCTGAATGTTGTCACAGCTTTGTATCATCTCCCAACAGTTCACAGTTGGGACCCCATGATTTAAATACACACACAAAATTACTATCTCCACTATGTGAAAGGGACAAGTTATTAGCAAAGCAACAGGTTATTAGGGAAGAAACAAAGATTTGTAGATTTTTAAGGCCAAAAGCAACCATTATGTTCATCCAACCTGAGTTTAGGCCTCAGAATTTCACCAAGCAATTCCTGAATGGTGCCTAAACAACTGTGGCTGAACTACAGCATATTTTATAGAAAATTCTTGATTGTAAGACTCTGAGTGCTGGAAAGTTCATATCCCTTGGTAAACTGTACCAATGGCTAGTTAACTTCAGTGTTAAAAAGCTGTACCTTACTGAACTGATCTGACTACAGCTTCTAGCCAGTGGATCTTGTTGTGCCTTTATTTGCTGGATTAAAGAGCCCTGTAATGTCAGGTATCTTCCCTCTGTGTAGGTAAATATTTATAGATCCACTAGGGCTAGGCAGTGAAGACAGGCAGTTGTGTGGGGTGGAAGTGAACGGCTGAAGGAAAGAAATGGACAATTTAAACTTCCCTCTCCCATGAAATGCCAGGCTGCTATTTCAACAGCAGTTTGTGGTCTGTGCAGCCCATTTTCTAGTGTAAAAATGGAAGCAGGAGGCGTTTAATAGTCCACAGACTGTTAATTCATAACCTGCTACTGAAAGGATAGGTGAGAGTCTGGGTGACAGGAAAGAGGAGATGAAGTGCAGGAACCCCTTGGCACAGAAAGGAGTTCACTGATAGGAATCATTTTCTCTTACCAGGAGAATAAAACACTGCACTAGCTGTGTGAATATGGACAAGCCCATCACAAAAACTGTGCCTCTTTATAACAGGACGGCTTGTGATTTATAACATTTTGCAGAGCTGTTTTCAGTGTAGGATCAATAGGACTCTAATGTGCTATTAGCAGGTTAATGTGAATATAAGGTTGGGTGTTGATACAGATACTGTCACTTCTGAAAAAATATACAAGAAAAATTTCCTAGTATTAAATGAAGAAAAACTGATGTAGTATTGAAAAACTATAGTCAAGTCAAAACAAAGATTTTAGGATGCCTTCGGGTCACTATAAAATACAGTTGCATTATTTGTCACAGAAACAAATAGTCCTTCCTGAAGTGGCAGAACTGAGTTAACAAAATGAATCCTGAGCCCCATATACTACGTAATAACTCTGGGGATGTTATTTTTTTTAAAAATCTGTTTTTGATACAGACATTGGTTTATTAGTAAAAGGCATTACAGCAACATTACAAGTAGTTAAAATTCAATTCTAAAATTTCTTTATGCTTTCAATTATATTTAACTCAAAAGTATTAGACCTTCAAGATCAGGTCATAGGTCAACGGTCAACAGCTAAGTACCTACAGGAGACAAGTATAATGTATGGAGCTTTAAGAGAAGTGGTGACTTTGTATGGTTCCTACTGGAGTTCAAAGGACTTGGCAGTTGGCTGTCATTTTCATTTGGAGACTGAACCCAAGAATGAAATGAGTCGGATGTATTTTGTAAATAAGTACCCATGCTCTGTGTGAGCGCAATCTTTGTTATTTTGTTTTCTTCTTGTCATTTTTCCTAATCTAATTAAAGTCTTTGCGCTAATTAAAAAAGCACAATTGGCTTATCGAGGTCTGGAAACAGCACGTTTCATGTTCCCTTCTGTTTACTATGCCAGGAAATTTAAACTGACATATTAGATGTGAAACCACTTCCATGTGGAATAATCAGCTGGGTGCCTTCGAAAGACTGAACCTGGAATTCTGACCTTAGAGGAGGCGGAATCACACATGTTAAGGTTCTGAGCATATGGCAAAGGGCAAGGGTGTTGCAATTTCCCACCATGCTATATAATCAGCAACATCACAATGGGCACAACTTGGCTCTTTTGTTGGTGGTCTCAGAAAAAAAAACAAAAAAACAGTGGTTAAATGATCCCAGAGATAGACGTTAGCATATACCTTATGGTGGCCTCCTCCAGAACACTATTAAGGCATGTTGGTGGGGCAGCCTTAGGAAGCATGCATTCAGATAAAGCAATGAATTGGTTTAAAACAGCATTTACGACTGTTGCTTACATTGTATATGTTCGAGAGGAAGGGAGAAAGCAAGAGTGAGTAAACACACATAGTATGGACCAGCAGAGAGCTCCTTAACCTAAGAAGTAGGTTTTCAAAGGTATTCAGGTACCTAGTGGAACTGTCAAAAGCACCTAACTTAAACTGCTTAACATTTTGAGACCTTTAAGAGAAGAAGCAAGGAACTGACGCTAACATTGGAGCTCTTGACCCTGGACTCCATCCTTATGTTCTATAAGCAAACCCCTCTTGCCAACAAGCAAAGGGATCATTACAACTCCATACACACTATGCCCGACTGCATGACAGAAAATGGAATTATTAATCAAGTTTTCTAGAGAGTGGAAACAATGGAATGAGAGTAAAATTTGAGTCTCCCTTTTCCAAGGTGCTGAGCATCTACTGCTCCAATTGAAGTCAACAGGAGCAGCATATTTCCAGCACTTCTGAAAATTAGACCCTAAAGCAACAAGAGAAAAATCAGCCGGATACTGTATATGTTTTTTATGTTGCTTGTGTACTAAAAACTACATTTAACTTACATTGTAAAATATATGCTCAGCCATTTGTATAATTCATTGCTTGTATAAGTGTCTGTTTGTTTTTCTACAGTGTTCTTTGTTCTTCTGATTAAATACTAAGAGCCTGATTTTTAAAAGCATTTTAGCCTGGCCTCCAATTAGGCAGGCACAATTTTGCACCTATAAGTAATGCAGACACAGATGCAGTCATTTACACATCTAACTTCATTCACAAGCACAGTCCAGCAGACAGAGACTGGAAATGTTATCCCATGCATCCACAAAATTCAAGTGCTTTTTCTGAAAAATCAGATATTTCTGGGAACTTGTGACACTGGGGTAACATTCTTTTTTAATCATTAGAATTCTAAATATTACAAGTTTCTACAACTATCATATTGCTACAATCTATGCCATCACATTGGCCTATGCAAAGTTGAAGTTTAAGAGACCACATCTGTGGACTGGGTACAGATTAAGTAACAGGCAACTGTGAATTACTGAGTTCTAATTCTATCTGGTGGGCCTAGTGATAACATAAAGCACAAGCACAAAGATTGAGTTACCTGAATATCCAGAAGGAACTGTAGACCCATACATATTTTATATAATACATGACTCCTGACAGCTGGAAAAAGAAAAATTCCAGGATTTAGAAAGACTCAGCAGATAATCTGTTTCCTAATACAAAACTGTTAAGTGAAAGGTGTGATTGCCACCAGGAGCCATTGAGCTACTGCTGCTGCCCTATCCCTACCATCGGTTTCTTCTATGCTCCACCTAACTTGAATGGATGCAGGAAACCTACAACACCTTCTTCCTGTTGTTTTATTGCTAGCCCCCTTGTCAATAGCAAGATAGTCCTCTGACTCCACAGAGAAACTGGGGGATGGATTGTACTACTGTGTATCTGTCAGCTATGGGAGAAGCAGCCATCATCAGAGTCTTACAGGTATGTGTTACTTGCTATTCTGGGTAAACCTTTATAACTGTCAAACTCTTCAATTGCAAGAGATAGGTGTTCTCAGCCCCATACATTATAAGGTGTTTTGGTTCAGGATACCAATGTATTTATCATTGCCACCCATGTACTGTCCACCTGTTATAGCTGCACAGTATAACTGATAATGAGATATGAGTGTGCAACTAATGGTGTGTTATTGTAATGCCCATGCCTTTTGCACTCATTCATTTTATAGAATTTATATCCCTCTTCTGATACATAGAATTAAAATCTGCATCAAGGAGTAAGGATTTAATAAAAATACTATTCTTTTCAAAATGAGAAAACACTTCTGTCTGCTATTGGTTTAATATTTTAAGTTAAACACCTACTTTCAAAATTCAAAATATGGGACCAAAAAAGGAAGCAGGAGAGGAAAGAACTGAAAAAGATGTGGGATTAAATTCTTCTTCTTTCTTGCTACTTCTTGAGTCAACGACTTTTATAGCCTTCCTCCCAAACTCATGATTGTATATCAGGCTGCCATGCAGACTGGTCTCTCTGAAGTCTGCTGATATCCAGTCCATCGTGTCTTCAATCTCCTTGGTCATTTTCCATATACAATCCTTGCAAGAGCCATCTTATTGATACAGCTCTCTAGGCTCCACTAGAGATGCCCATTCCCATATATCCTAGCCTCCCTGAACTCCCTTCAATTGCAGCAACCACATAAAAGGTGCCTTAAATCTCATTTTATTTCCTACCATGGGGTATCCAACCATTTCAACATCTTCATTTCGGAGATAGAGAGCATACTGAGTTCCATTTTTGTGACTGGCCAAGTCTCTATACGGTACAGTAAGATGGCTCAAATTACAGTTTTATACACTCTACCTTTTAACTTTATTGGGCTCTTTTTGTCGCAAAGAACTGGGGTAAGCTCCTGCCATTTGCACCACACAGCTTTAGTATGATGCTGGGCATTACTCAGCGGGGCACCATTGTCATCAACCATTAATCATAGGTATTTAAATTCTTCCACTTTTCTAAGCTCTCTGGCTGTGATAGCCTTCATGGTGAATCCTCTTCCCTCAGTAATCACAGCTTCAGTCTTACTAAGGTTCACTCTAATCCAGCCCACTCAAAACTATTTTGTCACTGTTCAAAGCTGGCTTGCAAGGTCTCACAATCTTCTGCACATAGCACTGTCATTAGCAAGCAGCATGTTCCAAGGAAGTTCCCTTTGTATATTATCACTTATCACAGCCATGACAACTACAGACTAAAAGGGGCTCAACGCCAATGCCGATGCAGGCCAATATTTATGGGAAATTCTCTATTGTAACCACACTTAATTTTTACGACCGTAGTCGCTCCATCATACATGTCCTGGATAAGTCAGACATAGCCTTCTGCCACACCTCTCCATCACAAACTCCACCAAACTAGTTCTCTTGTTACACAATCATATGCCTTCTCCAGGTCCACAAAGACCACACCCAGTTGCTATCTCTTTTCTCTGAACTCCTCCATGAGGATTTGTAGTGTAAATATGGCATCAATTGTGTTCTTTCCTGGCATGAATCCATACTGACCCTTCCAAATTCCAACCATTCCACACAGATGTTTTTCCCATACTTTCATAGCATGTGATGTCATCTGAATTGGGCAATTAGCATACAGTGTAATAGCTTCTTTATGTTAAAAATAGGCACCACAAAGCTTACACCTTTCAGCCCACATTTTCCCTTTCTTAAGAACGCATCCACTGGCCCAGGTACTGTCGTCTTCATTTTCCTAAGTACATCTGCAACTTCTTCCTCCTGTATATAATCTATCACACCCCCAATTTGGCATACATGTTCTTAATTCCTCCATTGGGTTCTACTCATCATCACTCTTTCAAAATAATCACTCTAAACTTTGTTGATTGATTCACAATTTGTTTGAAATAGACCATATTCATTTCTAATGTAAGCAAACTCATTCACATTCCTCAGAATTTTTTCTCTTGTCTTGGTGAAGCTATAGATGGTCTTATCTCCCTCATATCCTCCTAGTCAGTTTTACAGCCTGACGTAGGCCATACTTTTAGCTGTCACACTTCTTTTGGATGCTTTTTTTACCTCCATGTCACCATCTTATCACTGCTGAAGGCATTTGCCTGTCTTTTTTATTTTTGAAGGTTCCTTTTTTCCTCAACAAATTCTTTAACCTAAGGATTCCTGCACCAAGCCTCCCTTTCTACTCTTTTCAACAATGGTTTAATCATTTCTAAGATTTCATGTACTGTTTCCAACAGAGTGTACTTTAGTTTGAACTAGCCATTTTCTACACATCCCTGTGTAGTCAGAAAGTCTGTGCATTACTCCTTGATTAAAAGTCTTCCACCACTTAGGCCTCTCCAGTGTCTAAGGGTTCTGAGGTCTCTGCATTCTGAAATCCATAAGGAGAAGTTTGTGCTGTCTTACAATGCACTTGCTGGGTATTACCTTACAACTGATTATTCATGATCTCTCATCCTCTTCTTAAAAATAAACCAATTTGGGACTTGTCTTCCACTGCATAAGTCATGAGAAGGCTTCTCCTCTTCTGAAAGTGTGTGTTTGCAATCAGAAAGTCCAGTGCCTTACAAATTTGTAGGCCCATTTCCCCCTTGGAGTTTCTAGTTCAGATCCCATTTTCACAGTTAACCATGTGCATTTAAATCAGTTCTGATAATTATCTTCTCAATGGATGGTATGTCTCCAGTAAAGCATAACAATTAATCAAAAAACTCCTCTTTTACTTTTTGATCTTCTCCTAACTGTAGTGTATAACTATTTACTATGTAGATAGTTCTCTCTTGCCAACGCAATTTAACTTCATCAGTTTGTCTGACCTTCTGGTAACCTCTGCCACATGCCTCTGCATGGTTTCATCCAGAACAAATCCAACACCATTTTGGGAGGTTGAATGCCCTAAGTAGTAGATTTTGTAACCCTCCACTAGCATTGTGGCTTTGCAGCCTTTCCATTTGGTCTCTTGTTCCCATGCCACATTTACTCTTCTCCTCTTTAAGTCCTCATCTAGCTTCAACCTTCTTCCATTTAGCATTCTTACATTCCAATGTGCACATCTCATCTTACTCGCTTCTTTAATTTTAGCAGCCCTTGCCCAGTTACAACAGTCAGGCAAGGCTGTTATACATCACTTGAAGAGAATCCCCTGTGGGATACACTTGACATGGCCACCAGTTCACATGAACATAGCTGGCACCTTTGGTTTGAAAACAGGATTTTCTTTCTCCTAGGTGACCTGTCTGCCAATGCTGATGTGTCTCACCTGCAGCTGGGATTAAATTCTGCAGCTGTAATAAATATTTTCTCATCTTCATACCTTTTCAGTATACTTCACTAGGAATAATATGATGCCAAATGTTAGCTTAACTTGAGTTCTAGATTTTTAGGATGTAGAGTGATGGCATACAGCAAAACAAAAAGAGATCCTGATCCTGCAAGTCTTAATGCACTTGCTTAACTTTATGCATGTGAATAGTCCTATTGATTTAAATTAAGCATGTGTTTGAGGGACTTAAATTTCAAATACAGTGGAAGGATCTGACCTCAATGACCCACAAGACAGTCTTAGTAAACTAGTGACTTGGTAATTAATAACTTAGTTAACTCATTATTAGAATAGGAAACTTCATTCATGCTAGATAATAACAGTAGGTCAGTAAATCTGGGTGTATGTAAAAGAATGGGCAGTTGCGAGGCAAGCCAGGAGGACTATGGGTGGAGATTAGCTAGACTGTTTACAACCTGCTACACAGCAACATTTTAGGAACAGCAGAAAACAGCTGATGAAAACAGTTGCCTTTGTCTCAGTGTAGGACAAGAGGAAGAGCAAAATAGTTATTTTTAGAAAAATATGATTTGCATTTAGTCTGAACTGTACAATGTTGGGTAATGTTCAGCCATTAGCTCTGGCCATGGGAGTCAGGACGGTTGGGTTGCTCTATCGGTACAACACTGCATGGGTCTTAGGCCAGTCTCTGCAGTGCTCTGTAGAGTGAAGACAGCAACTATGATGTTGTACAGTACGATGTAAAGTACAGTACGCCAGCAGGGTCTGCATGACAATACTGTATTGTGGGGGGGCGGGGGTGCGTGTCTCTCACGCCGAGCCTTAATAACAGAATGGTGCTCAGTGCGTGGCCCCTGAGCCCTGCAAAGTGAGGGCAGCAGCAGAGTTAGCATCGCCTGTTACTTAAAAGTTGACAAAACCAGAAATAAGTTTTGCCAAGAATGTTCATCATGACTCTCCTGTTCCACTGCAGCCAGGGGCGGGGGGGGGAGGGGCTAAGGCACAAAGCAGGGCAAGGGCAAGGATATGGCCAGGGTCCTACAGCAACGCATAGGGCGGCTCAGGCCCAACAGCCTCCTGACTCCCAGCCCTTCCCTCCACACTGGAGATGGCGTGTCTCCCTCTAGGAGCGCCTACTATGGAGTGAGTGTGACCTAGTTTAAGAGTATACGCTGATATACCGGCCAATACGGTAACTCCGCAGCTACTCCTGCCAACACGATAGCTCTGGTGATGTTGGTCTCCGGTCGCTCCTAGAGTTTCCGGCAGGGGGCTGCTGCGCATTCGGTGGGTGACGCCATCGCCGCGCGCCGGCCTTTGCTGCCGTCTCGTTCACTGTCGCTGCCATGGAGTCCAACAGGGACGAGGCGGAGCGCTGTATTACCATCGCTGTGGCCGCCATCAAGGCCAGCCAGCCCGACAAGGCGCTCCGCTTCCTGGAGAAGGCCCAGCGCCTTTACCCTTCCCAGCGGGTCCGCGGTGAGCGGGGTCCGGGGCGCGGGGGAGCCTCCCGGGGCCTGCGGCGCTGCTGACCTCTCACCTGCACGGCGCCTGCGCAGCGAGCCCCGGCGCGCGGGGACTCATGGGACATGGAGTCCTCGCTTTCCTGGCGGGACGGGTGGGTGGCGGGGATGCCAGGTGCGCCCCTCGTGGGTGTGATCAGGTTGTGAGCGCGGAGGGCCATGGGGGATCTGGGGGTGGTGGAGCGAGACCCCCTGCGCCGGGAAGAGGTGGAAACCCGCACTCCAGGGTCTCGAGAGAGACTACAGCTCCCAGAGGGCACTGCGCCGTCAGGCCCGGGGGGGGGGGTGTAATAGACCCCCTCCCAGCGAGACACAGCCCACCGGCAGAGCCCCTTGTTTGCCCCTTCGCGCCTCCCTCCCCGCGCCCTGCCTCAGAGAGCCCCCAGTTCCCCCTCCCCCCCAGTCATCCTGCAGACTGACCCCCCCTCCCACCACCAACACCCACTCCCCATCTCTGCCCCACTCCCTCCCCTCACCTTTGGACTTGCCCCTAAACCCTCGCAGCCCCTTCCATCCTAGCCTGCCAGCCAGGGGAGAAGGACAGATTGTCTGACGGGGGAGAGGAGGAGCTGCTGCCGCCCTAGGCCTTTGCACCCAAGCTTGGGGGCAGCTGATCCCATTTCAGGACGTGTTTCCTGCACGTACTATTTTGCTATACGCTTTTGGGGGGATGTGTAATGGGGTGGCGTCCTGCAGCTGCCAAAGCTGTGACAAACCCAAACAACTTCTCAATCAGCAGAAGAGGAGGAAACTAAACGTAGCATGCTATAGGTCCTTTCTTGTGTAAAGTGCTCTGAAAATGGAGGTTTACTATGGACCTACGAAATGTGTAAACTTCTTCTAAAGTTGGATGGTGAAATAACACCAGATTTGGGTGTGTAGAAGTTCAAGTCTAAAATGGGTGATTTTTGACATAATGAGCTGTAAATATAGAAATAGGATAGAGTTCTTCCTATATGTAAAAGTCACCCCTTGTTGAGATGGTTCAGACTTTTTAAGGATGCGCTTGTCTACTCAATACAAAGACCTTTATTGGGAAAATTGTTAGGTTCTTAAGGTTAATAGTAAATAGGCACATAACACTTCTGCTGAAAATGTCTAATTAATGCAGTTTGATGAAGTATGAAGGTAGAAGCCTGATAAGCTTGTAATTGAAATTGTACCTACAAAATTACTGAGTCTTAAATATTGTGATGTCAAGTGGATTACATGTGGCTGTAGATTTTGAGGATGTACCTTGGTGGTGGTGGTTGGCAACATACAGGATCTAGAGTTGCTTCCCATCAAGGTCTCACTTGAGAATTCAGGATTAAAATAATGAAACTCTTCTTAAAAAAGTGTGGAGGGAAAAATTGTGAAAGAAAGGAAAGAGATAGCAAAAATGGCATCATGTTACATAGAAGCTTCAATCAGGAATTGACTGTTCTCCATTGCTTCAGAAATAGGCAGTAATGTTAAATAATTGCTGGAAATAAAAACACCAAACACTGTGAAGTTCTGTCCCAGATAGGTTCTATTTATCATGACAGATACTTGAGGGATCTTGTCCCTTCTACTTTTACAGCTTTTTACATGGGGGAAAAGCCTGGAATAACTAATGCAGAAAAACTATTGCTGAATAGCTATTCCACATTAGCTCCTTGTGTGTATACTTTGGAAGTGGATTAACTATATCCACAAAAGACACTCCTAGTGCATAATAAGTGTGTCCACACAGGGAGTTAGTGCGGAACAGCTATTGTGCTTTAAATTCACACCTTAGCTATTTTTCATTAACTTTCCTATGTATACAAGACCTGAGTAACACTTACATAGCTTGCCATGTCAGTGAAACATAATAGACTTGTAAACGTGCTTTTTTGATGGAGGCAGCACTACCAGGTTGAAAGGTTTGTCTGGTTTTATTTTATTTTTTTAAGCAACTCAGAACAAAAAACCTTTTAAAATCTTATCTGTTCTGTCACTGTTCCATTGCAGTATCTAGTAGGTTCTCTTCTCTCCCCCACACACACACAATGTGGAGGTTTTGTGGTCTTCAGGGAGCTCATTTTCAGTACCCCCATGCTCTAAAAGTAGTTGACTAAGACAGAAGCAAAGTGTTAAATGAAAGGTTTGATAAAGTATTCTCTGCTCCTCCCCCATATTAGAGTCATAATTACATCCGGAGTATGACTGAATAAGTTCAGTGTTGAAATCTTTAGTAGGTTGTTGGAGGAAAATTTGCAGTATGGCTGCCTGTATCATAATGAGCATATATACATAGATAAATTGGAATCCAATTCTTGCATTACCAGGCCTTTCATTTACCCAATAAGTATAGATGCGTGGAATAAATTATTAGGTCTAACGCACACTAAAACAAAACTTCCTGTCCCCCCTGGTTTCGTACTTATGTCCCACTGGAGCTGGGAGGTGTGATTCCCAGCTCAGGTAGACATACACGCTTGAGCTAGTGCACTGAAAACAGCAGTGTGGCCACGGGTGCCCAACATACCTAGGATTTCAGAAGGTGTTGTATTTGGGCAGCTAGCCATGCTGCCACAGCATCTAGGCTATTTTAGTGTGCTAGCTCAAACAGAACTAGTGTATGTATGTCTACCTGAACTGGGAGTCACACCCCCAGCTGCTGTGTAGATGTCCCTAGAAGTACTGAAACCCAGTAGCAGACAGAGCCTACATATTTTTCCCCTACTTGTGCCTTTGATAGCCCAAAGTCGTCCCATTTTGCACCTGCTTTACACCCTATCCTACGACTGAGGATGCTCCTCAATTGATGAGGGAGACTGATCCCTAGTCTACATGTAAAATTTAGATGAACCTAGATACAAAGTTCAGAGGTGTGAAAAATTCACACCCCTGGTTGCTGTAGTTAAGCCAAACTAACCTTTGGTATATCACTGCTTGGGGAGGTGGATTGCCTAAATCAATGGAAAAAACCCCTTCTGTTAATGTAGGAAGCATCTACACTATGGCACTGTAATGCCTGTAGTGTAGACATGCCCTAAGATGACAGACTACTTAAGAAAGAGTGTTATGTAGTGATTAGAGTCGGGAGTGAGAACTACTCTGACGAAGTGGGTCACAGCCCACGAAAGCTTATGTCTGCTGAAATTAAATTTGTTAGTCTTTAAAGTGCTACAGAACTCTTGTTGTTTTAACTACTGGGTTGTATTTCTGACCCGTTCACTAACTCACTGTGAATAACACTGAACAAGATGTTTGCCTTTTCTCTGCCCCAGCTTCCCTATCTGTAAAACTGGGATAATACACTTACTTCACAGAGGTTATATGTGACTTAGGCCTGGTCTATACTAACGCTGAAAGTCGATCTAGGTAATGCTGCTTAAGTTACATAAGTAACGTAACTTAAGTTGATGTACCGTAGATTGATTTGCAGCGATGTCCATACTATGCTATGTCAAAGGGAGATACTCTCCCGTCACCACAGCTTCCTCCTCTCATTCAGGTGGATTACAGATGTCTGACAGCAGAGTGCTCTCCCATCCATTTAATGCATCTTTACCAAACCTGCTAAATCAATGCCGCTGGATCGATGGCAGCAGCACCAATTTAGCACAGTAGTGAAAACATGCCTTTTCTGTTTATAGAGCTCTTGGAAGTACTTGAATGAAAGGTGCTCTGTAAGTGCACTCCATCATCATTCAATTGTCTTAGCATTATATTCAAACATTTTTAATAGGAAATTGTCCATTTTTCCCCCCAAAATTACAGCTTTTTGTAGTAAATGTCAATCTTGGACAAGCTGCTAGAAAGTGCAGGAGAACTGGAAAGTGCTGCTGGAAAAAATTGAAATCTGTGTTGATTGTAATACAGGCTGCTTCTGCTATTGCAAATGTTATTAATCTCTTACAGATTGTTCATGGAGGAGCAAGGTATTAGGAATGGTTATTTTAGTTACTTTGTTATTTCACTGGCCAGGATGGGCTTTCAGAGTCACAGAGAGGGAGTTGCATGTAGGGAGAAGGTGGGATAAAAGACATTAATCGCAAGCTCTGTATTTTGCTACTAACTTTCCAAACTCCCATTGCTTTCTTCCTCCTGGCATCTCTTTTGGCTGTGAAGTCATCTTTCTGTGTTCGTGATATAGTGGTCATGAAGATGACTGATGATGCATTCTGCATTATGATATCACTACAGGAACAAGGAAAAGAAGCCTGGCCAGTTGGGAGAAAACAGTCTCACCCTACTTGCCCTCCCCAGTCTGCACTGCTGAGATTATATAAAATCCTCCATGATCTAGGCCTGAGGGCATTATAAATAAGTGATGGTCTATCCCTTTATGTCTCTCTGGAGAAGTTGCAATTGACATAATTGCCTTTACTGTCATCCTGAAGTTCCATTCGTTGGGCTGGAAGTAGAACTTTCTTGGTTCAGAGACCCAAGCTATAAAATTCCCTCCTTGAGCGTATCCACCAGAGTCCCTCTATAGCTATCTCTAGGATTCTCTGCAAAGTCTTTCTCTCAGGTCATTTCTACGTTTTTTGTTTGTTTGTTTGTTTGTTTTTTTAAACAACTCTTCCTTCTTGCCTGTTTTATTTTGCAAGTGACTGTCTGCCCATTGAACTGGTTTTGTTTAGCTATTTTGAATTATGCAGCATCCCAGATGTGTATCTGTGTAAGCTTTTTAAATAAATAGTAAACACATACCTTTGACATTTAGCAAAGGTGACCTGGAAGTGAATTGTAAAAAAAGAGGAAAGCAATTCTTTTATTGGTGTACATTTATTGTCACTTGTGTGAATTCCTGATCTAAATTTTCTTTTTAGACAGAACCAAAATTGGCTTTGATTTTTCAACTGTATTTTTGGGCGGAGCACAGGGGATTATTTGTTTTGGGAACTCTCTTTCCCAGTGGGGAGCTCTAGGCTAATTGTATCCCTCTCTCTGGTTCCATGTGGCCTCCTCCTGCAACTGCAGATGTGGTAAATAGGCTTGTTCTATTTGTGATGTGATTTTGCCTTACGGTTGGTATTTAACCATTCTTATCTAATTACCCAGGAAAAAGTGTAATCTCTTTGTGGAAAAACTCATCTTAGAAACTGAGGAGCTCCGTTCCAGCAAGAATGGATCACCCTCAGAGATGCTTTGGCTTTCTTGAAGAGTTTTGCTATGGTGCTGATCAGAAAAATAGATGCTGAAGGGTGAATAAATACCAGTTTGCTCATCATGTATGGGTATCCTTACCTTCACCTGGAGTAGTCATATCAGGCCTAAATATCTGGCTTGGGTAGGGCAGAGAAGAAGAAGGACGTCTTATTTAATGTGAAATAAGGGATGGGTCAGTGGAAATGGGCAGATTTGAATCCTAGGATAGAAGCAAAGAGGGATAGAATATTTTTTTTAATGTGCCGCTTGTTCGTTCCTACCAGAACCCAACCATTCTACCATTATGTGTCTGACCTTCCCACAGCCTATATCTGAGTGTAAACTCTTTGGGGCAGGATCTATTTCTTTACATTCTTTGATAGGCCTAATAATATGCTCATGTGAAGAAGTCTTGAGGTCTCTGTAATTACATGTTATTATTTTAGACCTTATGTGGTTAATCTGATTCCTAAAAATCTTATTTACAACTCTGTTAGTGAAATCAGAGCTGGCAAAGATCAAAAGGTCATTTGCATAGACCATGGGTGTACAGTGCCTACCACAATTATAATAACAATAACTAGCTTATATATAGTTCAGACTCTGACTTGGTTCTCTAGGTGCCATCATTATATAAATTGTCTACTGTAGGGAAGTTTTCAAAAAATCATCATCAGTGAAGGAAGCCCTAGCACAGACAAAGTTTCAGTGGATTATGGTAGTTTTACAGCTGTTAGTTGACTTTGCTATAACTACTTAATTTGGAAAAAAGAAAGCTAATATGTCTGAGGAAAGGTAATTTGAAACACACATGCTAATGGGGAGGGAGAAAACTGGGAAGTAATACTGGCAGAACTATAGGGGTAATAATAGACACAAGTTTGACATGAGTTTATGATGTGCTATGGCTGCCTAAAAGGCCATTGTGATTTTTGGGATGCATATGCAAAGGAACCAAGTTATGGTTATGGAGCAAAGAAGTAGTAGTCCCAGCATGTGACTCTGCAGCAGCTAAACCTGGAATTTAACATTCAGCTTTGTTACTGGAAATATATTGACAACCTAAAGGGAATTCTGAGAATAACAAAAAAGGGGTGGGAGAGGGACAGAGAGATTGCCTTTTGAGACAAGATTTAAAGAGCTAAATATGTATGGTTTCACTTAGGAGTAGAAAAGGACCATAGATCTACATATATTTGAGTAGTGTAAATACTAAGGAGGAAGAGAAATGTAATATCAAGTAGAATTCTATGTATAAGAACAGTGGGATGAAGTTGAGAGAGAATTTCCACTGAATGGCTGGAGAAATTTCTTCACAATGAGGTGTATTAGACTGGAATAATCTTTCCAAGGAAAATATTGG
This sequence comes from Emydura macquarii macquarii, assembly GCF_026122565.2. Classification (NCBI taxonomy): domain Eukaryota; kingdom Metazoa; phylum Chordata; order Testudines; family Chelidae; genus Emydura; species Emydura macquarii. The sequence continues at coordinate 14,843,193 of NW_027131527.1, read as the reverse complement.
TAACCCTCTTGCTTGGGACTTTAAAAACTAAACTGAACAACATATCTGAAAATATATATAAGAAGCAATCCTGTTTTTGTAGAGAGAGCAACTGTCTGATCTAACTGAGATTTTCTGTATTTAACTTCTTTGGGAAATGTGAGAAAGAATGAGGCACCCTATCTGGTGTCACCTACAAGGTCAAAAGAGGCAGCCTGTAAACTATAATCTATGCCTATGGGGAGTTTTGTAACAGCTAAATCTATTTAACAAAGTTTTCTGAAAGAAGAAATATTTTAAGGTCTAGAAGCTCAACAGGCAATTCAACAAGGTACTTGGTCTTCAGTGTTCTTTGCTTTTTATCCTTCATTCTGTAATGATTCTCTTTATTGGTTGTAGGATTATTGAGCTGTTTCTTCTTGCCCAAACATAAACTTTGTGTAGCAGATATGATATCTTGGTTCAGCTGCCGGCTTGCATACGTTGTTTGCTGTTACGTAAAGAATGCAATATCCCTGCAGTAGAAGGTCTTAAATGTGCATTCAAGTAGATTCTTGGGCACGGCAGTAGATGGAATGTCCTTCTCTGGTATAGATTCTGGATAAAGAATTGCAAACTCTTCAAGTTACTGATATCTCTGTAAATACTATTTTCCATTTCTAGTTTTATTAAGTGTGTATATTTTGTATACAATAGGGATAAGTCTTTTGAAATACAGAAACTACAGGCTTGAAGAGTTGTCTAAAATTTAGTAAAAGAAACTTTGCAAAAAGGTGAACATCACAAAATTAAATGAAAAAGTGAATTTGAGTGATGTTTTTATGCCTGCAGAGCACAATGATCTTTAGCTTCTTGCTCTGGCCAATTATGGAGCTGCACTGTTGGACTGCGGTCTAAATTATCATGTAGCATAGCTCATTCAGAAAGGTGGTAGCCATAGCATGGACTCCTGAGGAGAGAAGAAGTTTTAAAGTAGAAGAGCTTTACAGCAGTACACAGAAAATATGTGCACATCCCATTCAAGGACTTAAAATGTGAATTTGAAATATCTCTCTATATCAAATTGAAAAAGAAGCACCTCACAGCTTCTCTGCCTCCTGCAAATAAATGAGACACAGTGCCAGAAACCAAAGTGCTCTTCCAGCACATTCTGCTATGGATCTGATGATGATAGACTTTATAGCCACAACTTCACCACCATCGCAGTGTACTGTGGCTGTCTGTGCTCAAAAGAAGATATTCAGCAGCTACTGATTTGAATCATTACAGTGTCTCTGGAACAGAGGAAAATTAGGAGGAAGCTTTATTTTTCCCCCTTTTCCCAAATTTGTGACTGTCCCATGGGATTGTTTTCTAAACCTTATAGGTAGCAATGTTGTATTGTAACTTATCAGATGTGGACTGAAAGTCAGGAGGTTAGCTGAGTTAAATTGGTGGAGGTGAAATTGTTCCTCGGGGTACCATTCTCTAAAGAGTTGTTATTTATTCCCTGTAGGCAAAATACAAATTGGGAAATATTTGTTCCTAAAGAAAAAGCAGGAAAAAATGAAAATGAGAAAACAAATGTCTAGTACTTGGGGACCCCACTGTGACTTCCAGACTTGTCTCCCAGGCTGGTAGGGCCTGGGGTTGCTGTGAAGGCTGTGCTCTTTGCCTCTGGAGAAGCAGTAGTATCTGGAATCAGTAAGCAGTGCCCCCCACTTTTGGCCGAAAAGCAATGGGAACACTGGCATTCTTGGGCTGAAAAGATGGCATCTCTGCTGAAGGGGGAAGGACAAATGGCAGATCCTTATGGCTCCCTCTTTCTCAGCGAGCAAAGAGACAATGCAGCTTCTGTGATTTGAATGATCTCTAAACTTTTCTTTTTTCAATTGTTTTAATTTTAGTGCTGATCGAATCCCTCATCAAGAATGAACAATCAGCCAATGGCCAGTCCAAATCCAGGGAGTCCACAAACGCTCACTTTAGGAAAATGAGTGGAGACTTCCCATCAGCAAATGGGGAGGCAGGTGGGGAGACTAGCAAAGGTTACACCCAAGATCAGGTGGATGCAGTTAAGAGGTAGGCAGTCACTGCTTCATTTTTCATAGGACAGAATAGTTTGTTGTCCAGTCACATTAATGATCTACCCCAATGGTGTTTGGTTTTATAGCATGATATCAGTCTATTCTCCAGAGTGTTTTAAAGACATTTTAAACTTTCAGTAACACAGATTTTTGAATAACTGGAGAAACAATGTGTGATATATGTTGCTGTAATGACAGACTTTGAATTATCTGAGAATTTTGGTTAACTGGAGAGTTGTTAATGGGCCTATAACATAAAAGTGTTAGAGAGATTTAATAGCTCTGGCTAGAATTGGATGTAGTGTGCATAAGGTTTCCCCACCCATATGTATGTTTGTACAGTGCCTTGTACAGTGAGGCTCAAATTTTTAGGCACCTTAAAACAGATAATTAATATTAAATAAACTCTGCCAGTGCACATCAGGCCTGACCTGTAGTCCCTGCTGGTATTCCAGTTCTGAGTCTCTCTCAGTAGTAAGAGAGTGGTATTGTGTGGTCATTGCCCATTCTATCACACTTACATGTTGTGGTATGCATAGTAAAACTGCTAAAAAAGCCTGGAACAAGTTTACCTGGAATGGGCAGTATACTGTTTGAAAACAGGTTTTCAGCTGGCCCCCTATCCTGTAAATACTAAGAGCAGATGGACTCAATTGTTAGGCATAATCACTTGCTAAACTTTTTCTAAAGCTGTGGTGTGTTTGAATTGCACAGAAACACTCATCATCTTGAGCTGATTAACTTCTGGGTATTTTTACTATTTAATCCATTTTTTAAAAAGAGTCCATTCTGTGACCGATATAATATTTTAGCTCTGAATTCTTACAGTGTAGGCTGGGAGAAAAAGAGAGAATTCTTTGTGGAACTGCTAATGTACCCTGAACAATAGTGGTATGAACCAGCCCACTGTAACATAGGGCTGATTGCGCTGAACAGGCTTTTTTTTCCTTCCTGTGGAAACCTTCAACAGACTTTCAAAAGTCTGTTTGGTTTGTGAATTAATTGAATTTGAAAGAATTGTCTTTTCCCCCAGACCGTGTCCCAGTATTTGAGGAATCATTCTTGCTATCTGTCCCTGTAGCTGTGGTGAGCTCTCAGACCATGGACTCAGCTTCCCCTCACCAGCCCCCAGAACCTGAATTTGTTGAGTTTCAAGGCATGGTGAGATGTTCAGACAAACCTTTTCTTAAATTACCTCCTCACCAATGCAAGGTGATCTTGAGCCATCTGAGGGCGCAGTCATTTTACTGGGTTGATTCATTTGTTGTTCTTTAAGAACTGTACATACTCTGGTAATAAAGGCACAGGGTAAACAAATATATGAAATAAACTGGTTTATATTGAGGAATCAAAATTGAGTAAATCAAAGTTTAGAGGACAATATTAACTGGAATTGGATTTAGGGATACTGAAAAGTTGATGCACACAATGGTAAGAAGCCTCCTTACTTCAAACTAACTGCCCCTGTCACCTCATTTCTCTTAACTTCTAGGGTAAAGCAGTGTAAAGATTACTATGAAATTCTAGGAGTGAACAGAGAGGCCTCTGATGAGGACCTGAAAAAGGCTTACCGGAAACTAGCACTGAAATTTCACCCAGATAAGAACCACGCGCCAGGTGCTACAGAAGCATTTAAAGGTAAAAGCATGTTTCTTATTTCTTAAACTCTACTCCGTCACAATCTAAAGGTCATGTGCTGTGGTGACAGTCTAAATGCATCCTCAGGCAAAAGTTACTAAAACAATAAATGAAGGTGGGTACGTGGTGTGGTGGTGTTTTCTCTTTGTGTATTAAAGAAAATTAAAGAAGGGATCTTGTAAGCCAGTGGGCAAACTCACGAGCCAGGGAAATAGAATAAAGATCCCAGCAACAACTGAGTCCATGTCCCTTTCTCCTGGGCTCATGTTATTAACAAAACTCAAAATAATACAAACACTGGAAAAGAGGTCTGCCCCACTTTCCACCGAAAAAAGGAAGAGTCTTTCCCCCTAAGTAGCCCTTCCTGGCTATCTTAGTCCTTCTGAGAGGAACTTCCTTCAGGGTCTTTCCTCAACTGCCATCTTCAGCAGACTGTGTTAGGAGAAATCTTTTACAGTTTTCAGCAGGCAGTCACATGATGCTTAGTCAGCTGACCCTTCTCCATCATGTACCCTCTCTGGAGACTCTAACTCCCCTCAACCTTCCCAGTCTTAAAGGTACAAGCCTTGGAACAGAAGTCGGGTGCACATGTGTGCCTAAGGACCAGCAGCCTGTTACCGACTTATTAGTCTGCGTAATATAGCAGTCAGCAGCTGGGACAGTAATCTTTGGTCTCTTATGACTGCATATATCAGGAAGTGCCCTAGTATAATTGTGTAAAATGCCTGTAGTTTAATTGAATTTATCACAATGGGGGGAGAAGGGGAGAGTTAGAAGAAATGTCTGGCAGAAAACTGTCCTCTTCAGAATCGGCATCAGAGAAACTAGTTGCATAGTTTAAATCCTCCACCCAATGAGCTTTCCAGGCAGTCAGCTAATAAGACTTCAGATTTCTCAACAGACACATCAATACTTCAGTTAAACAAAAATATCATAAATGGAATTACTATCTATAATCCCAAATAAAATCAGATGTGCACCTGAACCAATTATGTAATTGATTCCAGCCAAGATTTTTTTTTTTTTAATTCCCCAGTAACTTAAAATAAAATGTAACTAAATGTAAAGATCCTGATTATCTGACCCTTTGTAGGCACTGAAAAAGGAAATTTTCTTGGTAATAAGATCTATTTGGCTATCAATAGTTTTCCAAGAGATGCCATGTCTCTTGGAATATTTAAAACAAGACTTAAGTGTAGCACTAGAAAACATACTATAGGGAATAGTCCTGATTTTCAGGGATAAAGGCCAAATTACTGAACTTTCACCTCTAATTTCTGTGATTCTTAACATCATCTTTTGTGTTATTGTTGCATCTTAATTTTATCTCTTATTCAAAATCTTAGCAGAAAGAACTAGCAAGCTTGCACTGTCAAATTTCAGGGGACTTTGCAAAGTGAGCATCAATATTCAGCAATCAATTGTGGCCCAGGTAAATCCCTGGTGTTACTTTGGGAAAATCAGTAGTATTACATGAGGAATGAGTTTGACTCATTAAATTAAGGTCTGTGGAAAAAACAATGTGCTAAGAAAAATAGGCTTATTTTTGTGTACATTAAATACTGGATAATGTCACATTAGACAAGCCTGACAAAACAAATGCTGGAAAAGGTGGGCTCGTTCGCTTAAAAGTCTATTTACTAGAAAATATTCTCTCTAATATTAAGCCCTAAATTTAAAGTGTAATTCTATTCTGAAAAACAACTCTAATAAAAGCTTCATGGGGTTCCATGTTCATTGTGTTTCACTTATTCCTGTCAAAATGACTTAATCTACAAATAAAATAAGGTTTTTCCAATTGGCAAACTCCTTAACTTAGACTTTTAGGGCCTGGGTTTTGCTATTCAGGAGGTACAGCTGGGTGTGGCCAAGCTTGCTTAACATTCTGAGGCTACTGGGAGCCATTTTGTCCCCTAGTGTAAACTAGAGCAACCCCAAAGGCTACTAATTCATGACTGGGCTGCGGCAGTTTCTAAAGGACTGTCCAGCAGCTCACAATAGCCATCTGTGCTCTGGCCCTCTCCTTTTTCCCTATGCCACCCAGGAATATTTTCAGGGAGATTGGGGTGGGCCATCAGCTGTTTTCCTGTCCCTTTAGCAGCACAAAAATAGCATTTGAATTGGGACCTGAGAGTCAAGTTCTGTCCTTCGCACCCATGACCACTAGTAATAAAGACTCTGCAAGCCAAGTTATGTTCTTAGTGGCACCTGTTCAAATCAGATTGAAGCCAGTGGGATTGCATAGGTGTCCCTGAAGACATAATTTGACCTGCAGAGTCTTTAATACCGGTTATGTTGGGTAAGATGGAAACCACTAAGCTTGATTCTGAGTTCAGGATGAGTTTCTAGATGTAATGGTGAGAAAAACCTATTTTTATTTGTAAATTGAGCAAAATTAATGAGGCATCTGTGAGACAAACAAACATGGAACTTCATCATGCTACTTTTATGTGTCACTTTTCAAAGTGGAGTTCTACTTGAAAGTAACATGCCCAGTTTCAACCAGCTAGCTTGTGAGTGAAATACGTGAGGCTCTTATGGGTTTTGGGGGGACTCTATTTTCAAATATATATGAGTGTATTATTTGATATTAGGGTATGTTTTTTAAAAATAGATAGGCATAAATTAAGGAGCAAAAGTCAGAGGCAGGGGTTGTTCAATCCTCTTAAGTCTTAAATCTATGACTGATAAGAGTGTTGCCATTAGCAAATAGTGGGCTGAGCCTCTAGCTACCTGGGAGAGACCTTTTATGCATCGGGTTCAAATCAAATCTGCATGTGTATGCAGACATTCACATAATGCCTATCATAAACCTTTCTTCAGCAGTTTGCTCTTCAATCCTTGAAAAGTGGCAAAAGGCAGGTTTCTTCACCAGTAATCTTAAATAATCATATTTACTGAAGGCTTAGACACGAGTTACAGGTCAAAACTGTGTTAAGCAAGCTGCACTTTATCCTCCCTTACTGGGCTATCTGTTGTAAGGTTATCTGTCCTCAAAGCCATGTCTCATTGGTTCTCCACTCTATTATGCCCCTGATGTTAGCACCCTCGTCATAATGCCCATTAAAGTCCAGCTGTTTGGTTCTAGAGGATGAAGGGGAAAATATGTAGTGCTCTGGAGATTTCTTAGGTTTTTTTCCCTTACATTGATGTTACATTACATGATGTTCTTACATTAGCTTATGCCTTAACTTTCATCTTCCCTGTGACATCTGATAAACTGCTACGTTTTGCCTTGAGACCTTGTCTTAATCAATAGTTGCAATAGCCCACGCTCTTCCTTGGAGTTCCTATCACTAGCTTTGGCTGACTTTAGGAAAAAAAAATTTAAAACTGACCACTTTAGCTACACATCCGGTTTGGGGTGAGATAGGAGAATACATTGCAAAATGCTTGTTGGGAACATGACTGCTAATATATCTTGGCTTGTAACGTCAATAAAAGTGCATACAAAACCTAGATCCCAAATTGTTCCATTTGAATTGCTTATGAATGTTCCTTGCACCATTTGCAGCTAGAACAGTCTAATTTGCTGGGAATTGCCTCTTCTAGGTTAATTTCATTTTTTGATTGTAGGAGTGCACAAGTGAGTGGACAAGTTACAGTTTACCATTAAAATGAGCGTTATCAATATTGCATTGTCTACCCTCCAAATCTCTGTTCTGAGAGGAAACACCAGGCTTCTGCCTGATGGTAAATATCTGAATTTTAGGGCTTATTTATACAGTGACATTTTACTAGTATAATTATACCAGTATAGTTAAACAGCTTTAGTTATACCAGAATAGCTGCCCACATAGACATTATTAAGTCTGGTCTACATTACAAAGTTATGTCAGCTAGGAGAATGGAAAAAACTACACACACCCCCAATCCAACTGACATAGCTATGCCGACAAAACTGCCAGAGTAGACCAACTCTGCCAACAGGAGAGTGCTTCTATCGGCATAGCTAATGTCATTTGGAGAGGAGGTGTAACTATGCTAGCAGAAGAACCCTTTCTGTCGGCTTCTGCTGCATTTACATAAGGGAGATTTTCTGGTATAGCTATACTGGCAAAAGCTCTGTAGGGCAGATATGGCTTTATTCCAGCATAAGAGTGGCTTTTTTCAGTTTATCTTAAATCCCTTCCAAAGCAATATAAGATGAATCAAGCAAAGGCTCTCTTATTTCTGAATAAGGGTGTCTGCGTGAGGCATTATACCAGCATAATTATAGTGGTATAAATTCATACCTTAATTTATACTGGCATAACTTTCCCATATAGATAAACCCTCTTGCTACTCTGGCAACATGTGCATCAATAGGAAAGGAGAAGTTACACAAATCTATCTGAAGGAGAAAGCCTCACAAGGCTTATACTGAAAACTCCTCCATCAACTTTAATACAATTAACTTGTATATATCCTCCTCATTCATAAGTTATCACACCATGTTATATAATCAAGGATGAGGAGAGAAAATGGACTATTGCAGAGGCAGGGACAGAAACTCTCAGGTAGGTAGATAGGGGAATTGATAAATGGAGGTGTGTAAAGAAAAGGAAATGCAAATGTAGATGGAAATGCAAATTTAGCAGCAGTAAAGCTGCAAGTAAGCATTCTTGCAGGTTGGTTACAGTGAGGCAAGAGTGGAAGGAGGGAGTCATCAGGAAAGGAGACTAGGGTTTAGTTTCAGTACTTTTCCACTGTCACAATGCTGCATAAGCTGTTTTTCTTAATTGTCCTTCTTCCCTCTGGTTTGTGGAAATTTCTGAGACCTGTAACCTGCATGGACAATACCTTTTCCCAGGATTTCTTTGATGTTGTATTTGTGTGTTTTGGGCCTTTCAGTGATTCGAGCCATGTTGTTACTTCTGTGAAATTATATTTTTAGACAATAAACTTGGAATCCCATAATGTCATTTTTAGAGTAAATTTTCCAAGTAAAGTCATGCTTCAATATATCATTTCTCATGGCTCAAGAAATTAATCTGAAAATTAATCCTTACAAGTAAAAAAAGGTACTCTGCAGAGTTAGGAACAGAAACTCGTAGGTAGATAGGGGAGACCTGATGAAGAGCTCTGTGTAGCTCAAAAGCTTGTGTCTTTCCCCAGCAGCAGTTGATCCAGTAAAAGATATTACCTCACCCATTTTGTCTGTCAAATAAAAACAACTTTTAAACTCAGTAAAATGTAGAGCCAGTAACCTTGACAGTATCCTTCCAGGAATGTATAGTTTCTGAATCATCTGGAAGGATATCTCTGTCAACCCAGGATTTTAATGAAATAGCACTGTGGGTATTGATCCTTGGTTTGAGTTAATTAATGTCTCAATCATTTCATCAAATGGCCTTGTTGTCTTCTTCTATTTGCATCCAGCCTCTAATACTCAGGGATGATAAGTACCCTTTTAAAGAGGTCGGATAGTTGACAATGTAACCTATGTAATGGCACCTGTCAGTTTGCAGATGCAAAACTTCTTCAGAAAAGGGGACTGTATTACTAGGAGAAAGAGGTTAACTGCTTCTTTTCTGCCACTATTTCAGCCATTGGTAATGCATATGCAGTATTGAGCAATTCAGAGAAGAGGAAGCAGTATGACCAATTTGGAGATGAGAAAGTCAACCTTTCCAGACATGGACACAGTCACACAGACTTCCACCGTGGATTTGAAGCTGACATCTCACCTGAGGATCTCTTCAACATGTTCTTTGGTGGTGGATTTCCTTCTAGTAAGCCTGCCAAGTTTTAATCTGCTCTGTTGGGCAGGGTGGTTCCATTCGGCTATCTTTGCTGCCAACCTTGTGACAGAACAATAATGCCATAATGGTTTATTTGGCAGCATGAGGGTGATGAGCTGTGTTCCTCTCAACAGTTCAACTAGATCAGAGTTCTCCTTCACAAGTGATTGTCCATTACTGACGGAAACTACATGGTTAAGATTAGAGCTCTGAGAACTCGAACCAGGGGACAAACAGCTTGTTGAAGCAGCAGGTAGTGTCATCAGAGCTGGAATTCTTATGCCCTCAAATGGATGTTTGCATCCTGGTCATATTCACCTTTTTAAATTTGGCTTAAACATTTTTTTAAGTTACTTTTTTACACTAGTTTTTAGAAGCCTATTTTGAGGAAGTATTAATACCCTCTTCATAAGAATAAACATACTAACTTCTAGGCCACTAACCACAAGGAAGAGATCTCTGTCCTACACTGCTTCTTCAACATCTGCTGTGCAGCACAACTAAGACACTAAAACTAGCAGGTATCAGTCTCCAGTTCTTTCACTCTACTTTCATATCTCTCCCTTCACAAAATTTAGTCAAAATATTTATTTCTATATATATGTCAAGGAGGTACCAAGTAGTCATGGCTTCCCCATTCTAGCCAAATCTAATCATAATGAACATTTAGGGACTTCTCTAGAACATGATTAAAATTTGTTCAAACTGAAATTAAATCTCTATATTGTCTATATAAATTGATCAGGGCAAGGAGTTGTCTCCCAAATACCCTTTGTACAATTGTCACCATTAAAATCCTTACAGTTTTCCTTTTACAAGCAGCTAAAGTTATTGTGTTATTCCCTATCCTAAGTATAGGTCTTACCTGAGGAATAGCACAATAACATTAAGTACTTGCAGAAGCATTCATAAAGCTTTTACTAGTATTCATTGTACTAGCTTTAATGGAGTAGGTGTTCAAGTGAAGGAACTACTGAGATAACAGAAAGATCACTGTTAGATTTGGTTATAATTTCTTCTTCCCAATTACCTTGTGAATTCATAAGCAGGGTAATAGTAAGGTTTTTTCTAATATTCAGAACTACAGCTAAGTAGAGACAACAGATGTAGAAACTTTATACTTAATTATAAAAGGAAGCAGTTTTTTATGTTCGGGAAACTAGGAAAAATTACTATTATTATGACTTATTGGTTATAATCTAAAATTCAGCACTACCCAGTATTGAAGAAACTTGCACAGTGTCTCCATCCACCCTGAAGTCCTCCAGTTTGGCCACACAAATAATGTGGACCATCCATCAATTACCCTTCTACTTGGCTCTCTTCCACCTTGGGAATAATCTTCTGGTAGTAACATTGTTTAGTTTAGGACTCGCCATGCATTTCCTAAATGCTTACCAGGCAGTGAATCCAAATTCTTCCTTAAAAATCCTTTTATCATCCCTGCTGAGTTGGCATTCACCCTCACAGCTCAGCCAACCCTGTCAGGTACCCTTTTTAAAGATGCCTCCATTATTGTTTTCTAGGGTGACGCTGCAGTGTCATTACTCGGTGGCACCTGGCTAAAACTCCAACCAACATCTCAGGGTGGTTTAGGTGAACATTTCTGAATTTCATTGTGATTTGTCTATGCCTAATCCGCCCATGCGTTGCATTCTTAATCAGGTAGGATGATGTAGAGTGTGCACAGTTCTTTTGATCTCATCACCTACCAGGCTAGCTGTCAGAATGTCTCAGTATTCTGGATTCTTTTTAATTGATTTTATTTTGCTCACAGGTAATGTTCATGTATACAGCAATGGCAGGATGCGATATACCTACCATCAAAGGCATGACAGACGAGAACATCAGGGTGATGTAAGTGGAGACAAGAGCAAGGGGAAAGTAAAAAGGTTTTAACATGTGCAACCAAAAAAACAGGTTGCTGTCAAAGCCATTATATTAAACTGGCCATTTGGTTTTCTAGTTTCCTAGAAAAGTGGTGTACTTTTCTAGTGTAGTGGAAAGTGAGTTTAGTTTTTTTCTATCAGAGTTGCCTGTTTTCAACTACTAATAGTTATACTCCCATGACTTTCATATGCAGATGCAGCCCATCAGAGTGGATCCCATTTAAATAATGGGAAAATAAATGTAATTTTATGTTTGACATAGCATCATATTGAAATAAAATTATAGCATCAGCCAAATACACTGTGGCTGCATTTTTTTAATACGGCATGAACCGAAGTTTTCTCTTTTACTAAACACTTAATTCCAAAAGTCAGATTTCTCTTGAAACAGTGAGCAGAGATGAACTGAATAGGGAGGGTGTACCCACCTTATACATGAATCCTCACAACATCTACACCTCCTTATTTTGCGACCCAGGACGTGCTGCTTGCAGGTGTGATGCTGTAGTGTTGACTCATCAGGGCCATTTGAAGCTGTTATAATCTAAGACTGCCAGAAAAATAACAAAGATGGTGTGATCATGAGCTTGGAGAGGGATGGTTAGCCAAACACCTGTCTTATTCAATGACTCTCTGGTACCCATATGTTCTGAGGCAGACTGTATGAACCAAACCTGTTCAATACATGAATTCACACGGAAATGCAAAACCAAAACATCAGAGAAGGGACCTTCAGACTTGATGACACCAGGAGACAGAAAATTTAAAGATTTAAACATCTACCAATTTTTCTTTTCTGTCTGAACTCTGAGATTTGTTGCTCCTGATTCTCAATTTACCATGCCACTATCTTTCCAATTGAGCACTAGACAGAGCAGTACTTCCATAAGACTTCTCATCCATTCTTCTCTTTAATTAGCCAGGAAGACACTTTATAGTGACAGGAGGCATTTCTATGCCTCCTTTTGCCACAGAGGCCAAATGTGCTGCTTCTACAATGCTCCCTGCCCTTTCTGGCTAGGGAAATGAGACAGAGGGGCCATAGATCTAACCCAGATTTCTTTCATGGCAGTGTAGACCATTAAACTCTGGGCTGATCTACAGTATATTTAAAAAAAAATACCATTGGGTGTTTTTTCTTAGATCTTTGGGACCAGATCATCTAGATTAGCGTGAAGGGAATTTAAGAGGTGAGGCAGAAAGGGAGGCATACTCATCTTGCATATCATTGTAATGGGGAGCACTTTCTAAGGAAGCTATCTAGTGCTGTGGTACTAGTCCCTACAGACTGAGAAGGACATGAAATATGCATTAGTGACTCCTAGATAAATATTTAAATATAACAATGACATGAGTCCTTCCAAACTCATGTTCAAGACTTTTTTCCACAAAAAACGTGAAGATGGTTTGGGATGAGTAGGACAGCTTTAGCACTTGCAGGTACAGTTTCAAAGTAGTGCTCAGGGATTTAACCCCATGACTGCCATTACTATTGGTGGAAATCACTGGGCAGTAAAATTCCCACAAGCTGCTTTGGAAATGTACTCTTTATGCTCCTTTTATTTTATTTTATTTTATTTTTTTAAACCCTGTAGAACAGTCTGTCCTGTTGCGTCTTTGATTAATGCACACATTTCCCACTCACATCAGTGAGATCAAGAGCACAGTATGATTGGGTGTGTGAGGGAGGGGAAGATACTAAATAATCTTGTGCATGTTAATGTATTGCTGACAATCCATTGTATATTTCTGTTCCCCTTCAGGGTGGTCTTGGGTTGTTTGTCCAGCTGATGCCTATTCTCATCCTGATCATTGTTTCAGCTCTCAGCCAGATGATGGTCTCCAGCCCACCTTACAGTTTGAGCCACAGGCCGTTAGTACCCATTATTCTCATACATATTTAGCTTGGCGGGTGGGCTGGGAGCAGGAAGAGTGATTGGAAAAAAGAATTGGCATGTTAGTAGTTGGGATCTTCATATATTATTTTCACTTTTTGGTATGTTTTCTTGTCTCTCCTTTCCACTGTTCCTATTGCTTTCACATGCCCAATAACATTATGTAACACTTGTGGTTGTTGAGAAGGATGACTTGGAAATCTGTTAGCACCCATTGTCACAGTCAAAGATGGCAAGTCAATGAGCAAAAATAAATCTCTTTAATCCCACTTTTCTTTGAGTGGCTCTGCATATTCCCACTTTTGGATATTGCACCACCTCATGTTGCCTGACAGTAGAAGGTTCTACAGGAAGTGACCATTAGAGTACTCACACGCCCTCTCCTACTCTCCCATCAGTGTTTCTGAATGTTCTGAGGAAAAGGCTATATAAGAGGACACGGTGTCCTCTACCACCTCAGTTCCAACTGCTGTGCCAGATGGAAATAAACTGCTCCAGTCCATTCAGATCCAGGTTTTTTTCCATTCTTCCTGTCATGATTAAGGATAAGATTTTGTCACGGATTCCATGATTTTCATAGACTTCCACGGCATTTTCTTCAGCTTCAGCCCCAAGGCCTGGGGTGGAGAGAGGAACTCAGCTGCCAGGGTGGAGGCCTGGAAGCTCTCAGCCACCATGGGCAGTGGGGGTGCCCCCCCTGCAGTCAGCCCCCCTGTTATTTTTAGTAAAAGTCACAGACAGGTCTTGGGCTTCTGTTAATTTTTGTTTATTGCCTGTGATTTGTCCATGATTTTTACAAAAAGTAACCACGACACAATCTTAACCTTAGTAAATATAGATAGTTTAGTTATTTAGTAGCCCGGTTCCAGATTATGTTGGGACTGAAGAAAAAGAAGAATCTGGGATTCAAGAGATGTGCTTCACGCCCAGCTGTCTTCCTGGTGTCGGACTACCACGTTAGGAATCTGAAATGCTTGGGAGAGGGCCACTCTCCTGGATGTTCCATCTCCCAGACTTTCACACCCAGAACTTTCAAGGAATGGCAGAACAGATTCTCCTTAAGGCCCTTGAGGTAGATTTCCAGTTCTGGGCTCTCGTTGGATCCAAGGTCTAAGAGGCCAGTCTCGGCTCCTGTGACTTCCTCTAGCAAGTCGAAGCAGCTTAAAGATTCCAGAAAATTGGAACCTTTGTCTGGTCTAGCTCTGGATCCTGCTGAATGGAGAGAATTCTAGGATCTAACTGAACTTGCATTCAGATGAGGGTAAACAAAACTGAAACAAAGACTTCGTTTGTGGGAAGAATGAAGAAAATTCTTCTCTCTCTTTTGAACTCCTCTTGTAATATTCAGCTGAGGGCTCTGGCTCTGGTAAGTCACACGCCAGAACATGGAAACGCTCTGGAGCATTGTAATGGTTGGTGCTGTTCACTGCCATGTACAGAGGACATTGGCTGGATTCCATCCTCTTGTGCTTTGGAGCTGGGAGTGTTGCACTGGTCTTGTGCTTAGCTTTTGGAGGAAGGAATTAGTTTGTATTGCTCAACGACAAACGCTTTGGGCCAATTAAAGACCAGTGTTGATGAAGGATAGAGATACAGGTGATGCCTTGAAAAGCACTAGTTATCGTGTAAGGAACAATCCTGCATTGCTAGGGGGATGGACTAGAGGACCTAAGAGGGCTCAAACAAAATACAGATGCTGGAATAAATCTGGGATTCAGTGGGCAATGTTAGTTGAAAAGTACGGCTAAATTTGAGCATAAAAAAACAAAATCACTGTTGCTCTCCTTAAAAGCTTTAGTGCAGTTTGCCCCCAATACAAGGTATAAACAGAGTAGAAACTCTTTTATAGAATTGTTCTCTATTGTAAACCAATTTAAATAGACTGACGGAAAAGTAGCACTATCGCAATCTAAAACTAACTGGGAACTTCTTAGCACCACTTAAAAAACCCCCAGTTTCTGAGATCTGCATGAGTAACAAGAGAGTTCAGAGCACTGGCAAATATTGAGTGGTGGTTGAAGGTACTCTCGAGCGTACTTACAAGTGATTCTGTAATCACTAAGTGAAGTGTTGCACTCCTTAAGAGTCATAACCCTGGCTGGGGATTGTTGGAAGGCACAGTAACTCATGCTCCCTTTCATGTCAGAGATATGATTTAAAACCCAGTCACAGGTTTAAAATCTCTAACGTGGAGGATGATAAGGATTAAAACATAGTGATCAGTTAATTTAAAATTCTGTGGGTTGTTTCATGATAAGCAAGTGGCCAGTATTTTATACCTGGTTTTTTTGGGGGGAGGAAATTAGCTGGTATGGGGATTCCTGGCATATAGGGGGAGGATGAGAGATACATGGAATATTATTGCACAGTTGTGTTTGGTTGCTAATAATCCATATGTCGTGTTCAAAGTCGGAGATCACGTGAGCGTGAATATACTGTGTGTGTCAAAACAGAATTTCCACATGTTTACGGCTTCTGTCAGTCACCCACCCCACATAGTTGGAGCTCAGCTTGCTTTTCAGGAGGCCTTGCACAACCACCAAAGGTCTCAGTCCAGGGAACATATTTATGTGATTTTTTGGAAAGACTTCTTCCAAAGTTGTGCATTTCAGCTAAATGGCTTTTTATTCCCCTGAATTAAAAACATGTTTGCTTGGGTTCTTTATTGAAGCAATGGATGCTGTTTGCTTATTAGAAATAAAATGCCCTATTTGCCTTAAAATTCAGTTATGGTCAGAAAATTGGGTATATAAAAATTTACCCCTTCTTGCTCAACGTACTATATCCTCTCCCACTTAGTATTTAAGTTTGATCTGCTTATTTTACTGACAAAACAAGTTTGTACTTATATTAGCCATGCAAGATCAATACAGAGATGGGAGAGAGTGAGCTTGATTTCTGACTTGCATGTGACAGCCGCCTCACTAAAGGAAGAACATTTATATTGGAAACTTCTTATGAGTACTTAAAGGGTGGTGTCACATAGAGTTGCTTAATGGAGATGGGGTTCTTTGTACCAGTTTCACTGGTTACAGAATCTTTAATAGTGATGGTGTAGGATGCATAAAGAACCCAGCTTAACTTTCAGATCCCAGGCCAACTTTGTGAACGTGGCAGTTAGAAACACCAAGCACATTTGATAGGACTCCTTGAGAGAGGATAAATCCTTGAGAGGATAAATATAGAATATCGCAATGTTATTTTTATAGTCTCTGTTCTGACTGTAATTACACTTTAAAACATCTTGTTCATGTGTGTTCTATATTGATGAAGATGAGGCTTATATATGAAAAAAGCTTTAGCCAGGTGTGGGACCTTAGATGGAGGAAACTTGCCAGCTAGTCTCCTCCCCCGGTAGCTGAACAGGAGAACAGGCGACTCAGAGCCCTACATTTTTCACTGCCACTGAATCCTGCTCCATAGAGCAGTTTGTAGGCCCACTCTTACTTGGAGACCTGCAAGCTGTAAGGCTCACACTGATGCTAGAGTTGATACATTGTTTTCCTGTATAGACTTGTAACTATTTAAGAATTTTATACTCTGCCTGTTAGAGTTCAGCTTTTGCCACTATTTTTAACCTACGTTTTCAAGGACCTTGCTGTGGAAGCATGGTATGTCTCCTGCCACAGGCTCACCACTTGCTCGCCTTTGTCAGGGTGTGCACCCCTCCCACAGAGGGGACTGAACTGAAAGCCCATGTATAGGCTGGGAAAGGCAAGTGAACCAATTTCAGAATCTTAGTGTTTGCTCATGAGAAGCAAATCAGCTGTTTCATCCAAATGGGAAAAATCCCAGAATAAAAATGTCCTCTTTTTTGCATGTTTCAACCAAACAGAATGAAACACAGGCGTGTAGTTGTGGTGTCAGTGAAACTCTGGAGGTGGAGTGAAAATGCACTCTTCTGTGCCAGCAGATAGTGCTGTTAGCTCACAGAGGTAGTCTGCTCCATTGCCTTGCCTTTTGTGAAAAACTGAAATTTGCACTTGCCACTTGTCTTGACACTAAGTGGAGCTTAGTGTTGCAGCGCTGGTCAAGAGGTTGGAATCTGATTCAACAGCCAGAAAGGGCTGATTGATTATATAATTATGCTATCATTGAGAATGGTAGACGAGCTCCTAAATTGTCAGACAAATCACCTTTTTATCATTCAGCTCCCTTCATAAGCCCCACTTGTGCCATGTCTTTCAACAATAAACAATAAAATAATTGTCTTGTGTTTTTAAATTTGCACCACCTTGATATTTAATCGTAGCCTGATGGCATGTGTCTGAATCATTGCTTGTCTAACTTGAGGTTTTAGGCTTCTCGGGTCGTGTTCCTCCTCTAGTTTTTACAGTACCAAGCAAACTCATGGAGCTCATCAAATGATAAATATAATGATTCTTTTCACGTGTACAAAATGCAGTCTCCTTTCTTGACATAACACACAGGACTGTGATTCAAGCCTGTGAAGAATCTTGGACTTTGTTTTGAGTGGCAAGAAGGGCATGCTTGTTCCCCTGTTTTCGAATTAGATTAAGCTAAAGAGGAACAAGGCACTCTTTTGGTATAAGTGTGTCCACACCTGGAGTTAATCAGAAACAACTCCATGTTTAGACAGCCCTTACTTCACATCTGTAGGTGAACCTTTCTGAGGAACATATCTCTACATTTACTCTGGCTGAAATGTTGGTCAGTGAATTAGAAGAGAATACCCTTTTCCCTGTCTTGAATAAAGAGGGAAGGAATTGGGAGGAGGAGGGTAGGGGGAAAGGGGAACCTACCTCCTTTTCTGCAGCAACAGTGGATGCTACAACATGTTGCTAGATAGAGCAATGTGCCACTCTGGGGATTAGTAGCAATCTCCAGTGAGAGGAGCTGAGGGGTGGATTCATCAAGCAGACAGCCCTATTGAGTAAGCTTAGCTATCAGGGAGTTTTGACAGCAGTGTCTTTGTTCTACTTTGACCTACATTCTGACTTCATTCTGTGAACAAATATATTTCTGAAATACTGGTTTGTCTTAGTCTTCAGCTCGAGATGCAACAGCTTCAGAGATTCATAAATAGACACACACAACATCTTTTGGGCACCTCATGAAGGAGAAGGGCCGTGTGCTTGGGAAGGAAGTAGCAAAAGGATTTCAAAATCTAACTGCTGAGGAGCTGTTGAAGATTGTAATGAGCACTTAATTCTGAAACATTTATGGAGTCCTCTGGCAGTCAACACCTAAGATACCCCAGTGTTCTGAAGCACACCCGGGTAGCTAAGGGGAGTCTTGATTGGTTGGCTAGGTAGGTTTAATTTCCACCCAGTAGAATGTTCCACTATGTCAATTCCACCAGAGCTGAAACTCTCCTTACCAAAACTGCAAGTGTACAGGAAGGATATGTCCTTTGAGTAGATTGATAATGCATATTAGGTATTGCTTGTCCACAAATTTCTACTTGGTGCTTGAATAACATTTACTATTTTGGCTTTTCTCCCTGGACTAGGTCTGTTGGTCACATACACAGGAGAGTGACCGAGCACTTGAAAGTAGCTTACTACGTAGCTGAGAACTTTGCAGAAGAGTACACTGGCACAAACCTCAAAAATGTTGAGAGGAGCGTGGAAGACGATTACATTGCAAACCTTAGAAATAATTGCTGGAAGGAAAAGCAACAGAGTGAGTGGCATGGTGGAAGGAATGGAAACCTTTTGGGACCACAGAAAGTCTGATTTGTGTTAGAAAAAAGTCCTTGAGTAGAAACTGAGATACATAAATCTCTGATAGCTCAATCATAATTTCATTGCCGTGTAGGACCTGAGGCAGCCCATGGGTCCTGTGTCTACAACTATTTGATGACAAATCAGTCACCTCTGTCCAGTATAATATTTTTAAACAATATTATAGAAATGATCAGTACAGCAGCTACATTTGGTGGAGCTTCTCTGCCATGTCAGTGGGATATGAACAGAATTCTCTGATTTCCTGAGGGATGGGAAAAGTAGGGCCAGGAGACTCTCTCAGGAGTTTCCTGATGTTTCCTTATTTATAGCCCTGTGGTTATCATGCCATTTTAGAACAAAGTGATTTAGTGCTTACAAAGCATATATCTTTATAACCCTTTATAACCATATCAGAGCATCTACAAGGTGAAAAATGGAATCCTCCTCATTTTCAGAAGTTTTTTTTATGACTGTGTAACTCTCAAGGGTTTATCATCTAAGATAACATTTTATTGACTCCACCATCTATTGACCCCTTTCTCAAATGACTGTACAATAGCAGATGATTACAGCTGCTTTGAACTAATGCCCAGTGTGGGATTTGTGTGCAAATATATTGGCATTATTATTTGTATGGGATAAAAAAAGAGATTCCAAAGCTTTCTTGGATCCACACAACATGCTAGCTATCTTTCTGCCCAAGAAGTGTTGAATGTGACACCTTTTGGGGCCTGACATTGCTATCCTGAGTCAACCAATGTTGTTGCTGCAGAGCGATGCAATGAACTAAGCTAAAGTGATAAACTCTGATTCACCATATTTCTTCTTCCCCACACTATCAGGCTACCCTCAGTTCCCCCATGTTGTTCATTTATTACACGAGGGCTACTTCCAATTCCCTCCAGATATCTAAAGCTTCCCTTAGGATGAGCCATTGCAGTCCTGCTGACAAAGATCACTTTCATTCAGTTCCAAAGGACATCAGGTATTCCCTTATCCTCTCACTGTACTTCATCTGGCCCTGAAGAATTTGAGGGCCATATCATGTTTCCACTGAAATCAATAGGAGGTTGAGGAGGTGATACATTTGGCCCTTGGTGAATACATCACACTTCAAATCTTGGTGGATGATTGTTTTAATGTTGGAATTTTTTCTTTTCAGAGGAAGGCTTGTTATACCGGGCACGTTACTTTGGAGATTCAGATCTGTATCAAAGAGCACAGAGGATGGGCACCCCAAGCTGTAGCAGACTGTCTGAAGTTCAAGCCTCCATGCATGGATAGTCACTAACAGACTACTCAGCAGAGGTCTAAGTACGAGCTAGTGATTTTCCTGTGACACTGAAGCATGGCACATCATTGATTTTTATACATATTTAAATCTCTAGTTGAGCTCTAGATCTTCATGGATCTCTCCTCTCAATGGACTTGTATAACAAAGAGAAAGCATAAGCCTCTGTCAAGCATATAAACCTTCAGTGGGATGGTTGGTTTAATTTGCATGCTAGCACCACAAATGCTCTTCCAGCTCTCATTTGTTTCATAGCATTGTGGCTGTCAGATTTCTGAGTGCAAAGTGAAAGGCTTGGGCATGTTTGTGAGTCAGGGGGAAGTCAACTGAGAGTACTAGAGACTCATGGTGTCTTCACAGCACCATGGCATGGTAAACCTGAACCAGAGCACTGTGGTGGCAGTTTAAATGGCGTAAATGAAAGTAGCACAAGATTACTCAAAGGAGGACTGTATACAAATAAATTAAAATTTGGCCTAGGGCGTGGAGTCTCTTTCTCAGTCATTATTTGGTCTGATTTTTGCAAAAGCAGGAACTAACAGGATGAATATAAAACACACAGGCTTTCCCCATCTCCCACAAATTGAATTGAAAGAAGGGGCTTATTAGTGGGGAACAAAATGAGACTTAGCACCATATTTTCAGATGTGCGCACACCCATTACACCTGCAAAAAGGTTATTTTGTATGTCAGGCATATGGTCACTTCAGTTGTGTATACAAGTAAGTTAGGAGGGTTAGGGTTGGGTTTTTTGGCAGGTAAAGTACGTTTGTAAATTTAGCTCTTAGTATCAGTCCTCTGGAGCACATTCTGAGCTCATGTGTCTGCCATTCTTGAGTCTGTCTTCCATTTAGGATTTTTCTTCTTTGATATGCCCTGTACCTTGTTTTGATAACTGTTCCTGCTCTTATTAAATGGAAACATTTTAATTAAATTCTCTCTCTCTCTCTCTCTCTCACTTAGCATATCTGTGGTCTAAGGAAGAGTGTAGCTGTAACAAAGGGCTGCTTTAGCATTTTTCAATTAGCCATGTTACCTGTAATTTGATGGAGGGGGTGGGGAAGGTGTTTTCTGTTAAATTATTATCATGGATTGGAAACTGACACCATTACCACTTTTATTCCCAGACTCTTGAAAGGCCTGAAGACTTTTGGTGAAGTGCACTGAGCCAAGGTGACAGACTTTATATTTAAAGAATCAAACCTTAAATTAAAATGGAATTGGAGAATTAGCAACGCACAACTGCCCTCTCCTCTCTGTCTCTATCTCTATCTCTATCTCCAATGTGAGATGCCTCCTGCAGCAGTTAAGAAATAAAACTGCCTGTCTTCTCCCCATCTTTCCAACACCACTAGAGTGCGACAGTCTGGTCTCTCCTAGGATACAGCAACCATGAGAACAAGTGTAGAGTATAAAAAAACAAACTGCCGCAAGCCATGAAGCAGAAGGAGACCCTTCCATGATTGCACTGGTCACTTCGAACGGAGAGAGAAATCGCAAGATTTTTTTTAGGACTAAAAACCAATTAAAAAGAAAAGAATCAATCTATTTAGAATTAATTTATAGCTGTATGTATGTTGTACTTTTAACTATGCAGGGATTGGATTAAATTATTTAGTTTTCTGCCCAATTTAGTAACCAAACTGTAAAGTGTGAACTCTAGCCTGTTTTGGGGGGGCCATCCAGCCCTGCATACTTGTCCTATTTCAAGTTGCCACATTTGATAACATTGCATTTATTTTATTTTATTTTTTATTTTGGTGAGAAAAATATAACTTCGAGACTTTTTCTTTTTTATAAAAGAATCTCTAAATCTGTAGCAAGATTATTTCTTAAAATTGTCCAGACTTCTGATTTGTTTTTGCTATATTGATTTAATTAGTGACAGGTCAACTGAGTGCTGGATTCTTGTACAGCAAGGAGAAGATTGTCCTAAATGGTCTTAGCTCATCAGTGTTCGGTTTGGTGTGTGTGTGACTTTTTTTTTCCCCGGAGTCCGCATTATTTCTGCTTTGTAATCAGTATGCAGCATTAGTTCTGTAAACAGGTTTTGCCACGAGCCCTTTTGTTCTTCTCTTTCCTAAACTCAGAGTTCCTCATCCAGCAGACTGCTAGTTGGAATATGGCTGTTATCTTGGCATAACACTTCTGATGTTTAAACCTGTATTGCCATCTCAAAAAATCAGAGCCTTGGATTGCTTTTGGTGAAAGCAGTTTTGCTGGGAGATCAGAAAGAGAGGGATGGTTAATCCCCAGTTGCTTAATTGGGCTTCGCAGTACAGCTGAAGCTAGATCACCACTAAATTTTGCCCATTTTATAGCAATGGTTTTTGCCCATCATGCATTTTAGAAGCAGAAATGATGCTGCTAAAAGCCTTGGGTTTACCTGCTTGAGCAAGCAGGCCCTGGATTAGAGCAGTGGGTAGTGCTCAAGATTATTATAAACCCAGTGTGTCTCTTTGACAAGTGGAGTGAGAGAAGCAAAAGTTGAATGAGCTAAGTTACCATTAACGGCATAAACTGGATTCTTCTCTGCCCTGATGTTAATTTTTGCCTAAATACGTTTCCTATAAGAACTGTTTTCAGAGTTCCTTTATGCGGGAAATTTATCAAAATAGCAACAACTGCCAAGTAAGGTGGTGAGGGGCTGGGAGAAGAGTGAAAGGCCAGATGGTTTTATTTCTATTTGTTGTTTGAAATGGACAAGCTCTATTTTTTAACTGGATATTTATTTAGCAAAATGGTTCTGAGTCCTCCTGTTCATTGTAAGCCTTACTATCCCATTATTGTCATAAATCTGATATGATTTCAAGTTTTAAAAGATATCCCCAGGTCTTTGGAAAGGGGTATGTTGGAAATAAAACATTTTGGAATAAATGCTGTTTACAGAGGCACAAGAGCTACCCAGTGTTAAGAGATGTTGGAGGGGAAATGTGAGGGACAACTCATGTTTGCAAAAGGTGCTGACATCTTGCAAAATGGCACTCCTGCTCCAGTGCCCATCCACCCAAACCTTTTGATTTCTCAACTAGATATCCATGGATGGTAAGCGCTATGTGCAATAAAGCATAGATCCTAAAGGATACTCACAGAATCTGTATTTCTTGATTTAGAATGAATTATACAATTGTACATCTATAAATAAATGTTTATAATGTGAGAGGGTGTGACTGTTTGTGCCACTTGGTCTGTTGTCTTGTGTGCTGACAAGTAATTAGTGGGGAAACAAGTCAGAGGTGAGGACAGTGCAAACAGTTACAATTTCTGACATGTCACCTGTGAAACTGAGGAATGCACCCTAACAATGAATTATGCAGAGTTGATGCAGGATGCTTTTTCTGCTGACCACACTGCTGCCTTCCAAGGTTGGCAAAGTCCAGTTGTCAGTGACAAAGGGGATTAAGCTTTCTGCAGGCACAAGCAGCATGAGCTGTAGAGCTTTCTAGTATTGTGTGTAGAAAGCTACTGTATACTAAAAATTAGAATTTAAATCATCTGATCTGTTTGTTTGTAAGGAATTACATTAATTGTAATATGCCAGTTTTCCATACAAAGTAAAGTTCTGTCATCAGCAACTTCATATCCCCCCCCCCCCCCCCAATGGTTTTCTGTTTTGGGTAAATGCAGTTTAAAAAAAAAAAACCACCACCAAATAGATTTCTCAAAAGGAGCCAGAAATTTGTGAACATTAAGTCAAGCTGTAACCTTTAAATATCAGAGTTGAGATTTTCAAAGCTGACTCTGGGATTTAGACACAACTACCATTAACTTCATTGAGAGTTGGTTGTTCAGATTCCATAGTTGGCTTTGAAAATGTCAACCCAGCGCTCCTGTAAATAGTAGATGGAAAGGTATGACCCTTGCTAGTGAAGGAACTGTTGTAGTTCTAAGCAATGTGTGATAACTTGTTTAGACACTTCTGAACCATCCATTATAGTGTCTTGCTGCTGAATTGCTAGTTAGTTTGCAGGAGGAGAAACTGCCTCAGTAAGCTACTGCTCTTTGCCTTGGGCTATGGCATTTTCCTAGTGCTATTATATTCAACAACAGTGAGCATGTTATTGGAGACTGTGCTGCAGATGTACATACCAGACAGTTTAAAAGGACAATAAAAGTTGGACGGTCCAGAATTTGATTTGACTTTGGGGATTTTTCCTTGTCTATTTGCAAAAGCCATGTAGTTAAGTTTTCCATAAGAATAAATATTTAATTCCCAGCAGTTCAGCATTCATGAACAACTCTACAATACCAAATGAATACCACTATATGATAGAGGAAAACTAATTCATTAAGGAAAGTATGTAAGTTTCACTTTCAAGGAGCAGTTCTAAACTGTAAGAATTTTTTTTATATGAAGAATACCTTGACCCTGTCCTCTTGCAACAAAATGCCACCTCTAATGTTGTTTGTTTCAAACATTACAAGTAGGCCGAAGGAGCCAAAATCAGTCTTAGCACTGGAGTTACACCAGGAACAATTTGGTCCACAGTTAAGCAAGAAGCTGAATGTGGTTATATGGAACTGTAGTAGTGGACACTAAATCACTTGTATGACCATAAGAAAGCTCCCATTCTACTCCCTTTCTGTTTGCACAAGAAGAAAAAGGCTGCCTCCATTTTCTGAAAATGTTTAAAGCCTTTAGGGATCTACATAGGGAAACAAATTGCACATTACTGACGTGCTGTGCACTCACCAGCAAACTGTTCCCAGCTAATCAGAACATACTAACTGAGCAATTAAAAATTAGTAATATCCTGTGAAATGGTTGCATCTGTGCAGACATATTGGTGCTTATGGCCTGACTCAGTACCCACTGAAATCAATAGGCATCTGTCTATTGACTTTACAGGGTGTTTGATCAGGCCCTAAATCCTTTGTAGTAATAATAATAATACCACCTAGCTCTTATATAGCACTTTTCATCAGTAGATCTCAAAGCTCTTTACAAAGGAAGATAAGTATCATCAGGCTGCAGCCCCTGGAGGGTGACATGACTGCATGCACCTGAACAAAACTCACTCCAGTGATGGAGACATATGCAGATAGTAATTTGTACACACACATTGGATTTATCTTTGGATGTAAAGCAATCCAATTCTGGCATATTGGAACTGCTCCTTTTGTTCTTGGTTTCTCCTCTTGTGTTTGGAGAACCATGACTTTGTACGTTTCTTGTAAACAAACAAGATTGCCTCAAACAAAGTACCGAATTCCATCAATTTCTACTTCAAACTGAAATATTCCCAGAGCCCTGAACTTTGACTAGCTGCTCAGGTCAAAAAGAGGCAACCTTAACATACTTCTGCACCTAGTCATCATGCAGCTAGTCTCTACATACTTAATTATTTTAATCTAATAATTCAGTACCTCCAGTCCTCTTTATTCTCCTCTTCTCTGAATTCTCTCCTACTTATTAACATCTTCCTAGCCCACACTGTAGTATTGTACTATATGCAGTGAGTGCAGCCGTGATCTGTTAGGCCTTAATGTATACTGCCCAAAATTACATTGCCTTCTTTTACCACCATATTATGCTGCACATTAACCTGATTTGCTATCTGATTTACTTTCAGATTTACTATTTTCCAGATGTCTCCCTTCCATTGTGTATTGTCTTCAGTGTGTGTGTTTGCACTGATGTATGTGTTTGCATTTTTTTAGGCTGGCTCTCTTGCTCCCCCGTATTTCTAACCTCTCCTGTTGTTTCTCTGCACTCTTGGTGTTCAGTTTAACTTCTTTGAGAACTTTGCATGCTATTTACCTTATCTTCCCAAACCTTAACAAAGATATAAATACAAGTGATGAGAGGTTTGGAGGAATGTATATTTCCTAGTATACCTAAAGCCAGGAGCCAACACTGCATTTAATGACCCTGAGTGGTGGTTGAAAAACAGGAGAAAGCTACATACTACAAACAGAGGTGCCTTGAGATTTGCTTTTTGTTAATTTTACCAAACGATTTAGAGAAAATAGCAATTTTGAAAGCCATCTCCTTTCATGCAGTCAATTCCCTGGTTGCATTTCCTGTTCCCAGAATGGCAGAATGACAGCTCTTTCTTAAAAATTATATTTGACCCTTTTTCCCCCAAAATATGTTCAGTGATTTATTAAATTTCTTGTAATGAGAAGCAGGGCTTAGAAGAGTACTCAAGTTTTCCTTTAAAGTTGCCTCTAAAGCATGGGTAATCAATTATTTTTTGTCAAAGTTCAAATTTCATGGTCAAGGTATAGTCAAGGTCCAAACTCCAGAGAAAATAATACAAAAATAATAATAATGAAAAAATAAAAAGATATTGCAGTCCATTAAAAAGCATCTGGCAGTCCAGATTTGGCCTGCAGTCTGCCTATTGACTAACCCTGCTCTAAAGGATGCTGATAGGGTGTATTAACATCCTGAGCTCTGTGCCGGAAGTGTTAATACTGATTTTTTTAGTTTACTTCATTAAAACTTTTCATTTGAAATATGAATACACTATTAACACCTAACTAAAGGGGGGGGGGAGCGCTGTGTGTAGAAACTAATTTTAATCTGTCCTCCCTGCAGTAGAGTGGGGGAATGAATAAATGACAGTAACCTAGTGACTTGGATTATTACTTAATGCATTACAATGCGTGAGACCCAAGTCAGGGAAGGCAGTCGCCCTGCAAATTGTCTGGTTGGACCTGGAAGGGTGGAGAAGCAGAGGCTCTTGACCTGCCTTTGTTATGAGGGGAAATTACTTAGCTTTGAATAAGACACATTTCCTCCTGGCAGTGAGAGCTTGCTTTAAACCCTACCAAAGAGACAGCAGAAGGAGTAGTGGGAGGTGAGGACCTGGAGATTGCTGCAACTAGGGTTCAGTGGAATGATCCAAATGTGGCTCAAGAGTCTTCCTATTTTCTGTGCCCTTTTATGGGTCTCCTTACTGAACTTTCTTGCCTCCCACCTCATAGAAGCCCTGCAAGCTCATTCAGGCTTGCCATATGCTGATTTGATACGGGAAATAACCAGTTTAGAGCCAAACACAAGGCAGATAACACTAAAATGCACACCAAACAAAAGGACTTCTGGCTGTTCCCCCGTGTCCCTAGTGGTAATGACTAATAATAATAAAGTCAGCAGAAGAACTTTAGTTAGAGAATAAACAACTCCAGTTAGTTCCATAAGACCAGTCAGTCTTTGTGTAAGTGGTCACAATTCTATTGACTGCAATGGCATTAAGCCTTCTTACAACAGGCTGAATGTGTCCTGTGCATGTATCTGAATCTCTCTATTTCTTCCCTATGTGGACTGGTAGAACTTCCTACAGGAGCAGTTAGTTTATTGCAGAGCTTTTCTTCTGCTGCTGAAGCCAGACAATGGTGCAGTGGTATCTTTTCCCACCCTCTTTCTCCTACTATAGGGTCCTGTAGTGTGCCCTGAGCTGCCTTGACAGAATGTGATATCACTTTGTTTGCCTTTTGGTTTTTATTTGTTTGAGGACTTAATCCACTGATAACCTTATCTGGCTCACCTGAACTCAGGTTGATGTGTTCAGGGCTTTTTGTTTGAATATGACTGTGGCCTTTTTCCACCCCTTCTCCTCTCTTTGTCCAGAAAGGATACCCTCATTTGACCTGCCTCATGCTTTGTCTTGGGTTTCGCTGAGACAAGACTCAAATTCTGCTCAGTTACATTGGAAATCAGTCGTGTTACTCTGAGCTTACAGTGGCATGGGTGAGAGCAAGGATGGTCGTAGGTAACAGCCTAGGACTTCAGAGAGAGGGGTTCAGTTCTCTGCTCTACTGAAGGCTTCCTATGTGACCTTGGGCAGTTCACAATCTCTGTGCTGTGAATCCCCATGGAGAAAATAGCACTTCCCTACCTCACAGAGGTGTTGTGAGGACAAACATGTTAAAGCATGGGACATTCAGATACAGTACTGGGAGCCATACATATAAATTTGCCTGCTATCTTCCCTGGCATTATTTTTTCTATTTTGTGCTCCTACCCTACCCATCTGAGCCTACCCTACCCTAACCATCCAATGGACCACTGTTCTTGGGTGACCTTATAAAAATCTAGATCTAGGATCAATAGACTTCAGGGCAGTTATGGATCTATGCAGAGCTTCTTTCACAGCACTGTCACCTGGCACGTAAGTGGCGCATATATCCCAAGGTTTTCCCAACAATTACTATTCTTCCACCTGCTATCCAGCTTTTTGTTTACACAGCCTAGGTAGTTTCCTTGCTGGTTGCAGGTGCTCCACTGTAGTACAGAATATGGGTTAAGTGCTGTCTCATGGATCAGTTACTGAAGGTAAGACGCTTCAGTAGTGCAAGTCATCCCTGAAGACATTAGTATTACTAATCCTAAATGTTCCAAAGTTGAGTCAAACTGACAAAATCAGACAGATTGGCTTAAAAATTTTTTAAAATCAGTACATTGTAGGTCCTTTGCCTTTAGCTTACACTCAGCTCACATTTTAAGCTCTTCTACAAACCTATGAAGAAACTTCCTTTTTAAAAAAATGAAAGCTGAGATTTTCATTACATATCATGCCTCCAGGAATTAGGACTTTGAGCAAAACACTCACTATCATAAGACTCTCGGTCAGATCAGCAGCATTGGTAATATTGAAGCACATGGATTTTCAGACTTCCTTCAGTTATGTAGGCTTCAGCTTTTATTCACTCAGTCCCTCCTATTGGCAAAGTACCTGCTGTTAACTTGTATCTCTATGTAGCAAAAGCAGATAAGGAGCCTTATGGACAAGCCCCCATGGTAGCCTGAGGTAAAATTGGTAGCCCCTAATGCTAATGTCAAAGGAAGCTTTTCATAACTATCATAATTTGTTTGGCCCTTTAAGTCAGTATAACCCTGTTCAAGTAGCAAGGCATTCAGGAGTTCATAGCTCCCAGAGGGTCAATGGGAACAGCAGGCTGAGAGAGAAAGCTGCTGGAAAGAAGGAAGCAGGATATAAATAAGCATCCTTCCATCATGAAGAGGCAAGATTAGTAATTGCTGGTGGGGCTTGTTGAAGTGGAGGTGAGCAGGGACTAAGAATAAGATGTAGAGAGCAGCTTAGGAGGGAAACTGGTAGAAGGCAGGAGGCTAGAATGTGAGAGCTATCAGGGGAAGGGAAGCAGGGATGGTTTGTATTTGGAGTACATAGGTGCTTCGTAGTCTAGAGCCCCAGGATTTGAATTTGTGGTAGAGGAAGGACCACGTTGTTTCCTGTAACTTGGGGTGGGCTGGCAATATCCCTGACAGCAAGAAGGACTTTGTGAACCCATGCAACCAAAGGGAAAAGGTCATGCTGGCCCTAGAGATGGGATTGTGGTCTAGGGAGAGTAAAGAACTTTTGAGCCCTGCAACCAAGCAAAGAAGATGGCACGGATCCTATAAAAGGAATTGGGCCTGGGGAGGGCAAAGGACTGTCTCCCTATTTCATGTGGACTCAATCTGTCTGGAGGGCTAATTTATACACAGCAACAGGGGAAACTACCCCACCAAGACAGGAGAAAGGGAGGCAGTAGCCATATGTGAAAATGAGAGGTAAGTCACTTGCCAGAGATAGACCAGTAAATGTGCTGGGTGCTGTTTGGACATATGAGATGATAGGTACCTTCTCAAAAGAGTTCATAACATCTGTACACAAAGAAGAAGGGTTAGAACATTTTAAAATGAATAGAGCACACTTACAAGTGCCATTTCTTACTGTTTCTTACCCTTGCTTGTTCCTGTTTCATGTTAGCCCTTGCCTACAAGTGTTCCTGGAAATTATAGAAGCTTATTGTTCTGGAATAGCAGAAGAAGAAATCAGAGATGTTCAACGAGTGGTGTTTCAAAATGAGCCTCCAGGCTGTACCTAAGATCCTTTATAAATACTGTATTTGGCTCATTTGAAGCAGGGTGTACCTATTTACTCTTATTTTGGGCTTTCTTTTGTTTGTCTTCTGAAGAATCAAGTTCAGTCCAAATACGACCTATGGTTAAACTGATACAGTCTGGTGGGGAGTGGACTCTGCAGTCTATATATGTATGTGGAAGGAGTCGGGGGGGGACATGCCTGCTTTTACTCAACAGACAATCTTCAATATCCCTTGTTCATGAATGAATGAGCTATGATTATTATTCCTTATTTGTATAGTATCAACTATGAGCTAGGCACTTCAGACATGTATACAAGACAAGGTTCCTGCTCTAAACCATTTACTTGCCTGCTTAGGTTGTAACAGATAAGGGATGGGAGAAGGAATACCAAAAAAATGCCAAAGTGATAGAGCAGGGCAGGTGAGCACCTTGTGAGTTCCATAATCTCCATCTTCTACAGTCTAACTTGATGATTCTTCTCTGCAGAGCAGAGTAGGAAGTTCAGGCCTTTCAAAGGTAGTGAGCTTGGAGAATAGACTTGGAGGGGTGTATAATAGGACAGGTGAGGAAGGGACTTCCAGGCCTGAAGGATGCATGGAAGACCATACAAACATGAGGAGTGGAAGGACACAAAGGAAGCAGTAATAAGTGTCCACACCACACATCTTCACTGAGGTGCCTAGTAATACATATCCAATCAGCACCAGGGAGGGTACCTTAAACACTGTTCAAAGAGCTGTGCTGACAAATACAATCCCAGTGGTGATGAGTAGGAAGGACACAAGTCAAAGCCATGTCCATTATGCTTCCTAAAAGGTGTAGAGGGCCCTGACTGCTAAAAGCTGATGCTTCTGGTCATAGCTAACACTGCCCCTCCCTCTGTCTGAGTCTGGTCAAAGTTCTCTAGGAATGAAACCTGCCAAACCTCACTCATTTGCAAGAGATGCTCTCATTTTGGATAGCTTTTAAATCAATTAAAGTCTCTTCCCTGCTATCATGGAGGATTTGGCTATGTGGTTCAATGCAATATTTTAAAATTTCCCTCATTAAAATGGTCCTAGCTTAAAGGCCTTGTCTGAGTAATTCCAATTCATCTCTATTTAAAACAATAAACAAACAAACAATAAAACAAAAATGCTGGTCAAGCTGTCAGCTGGCAATATTAGAAATGTTTTCATCAGTGTTCTTCTCATCATTTACTGATGCACAATCTACTGCCGAGTGAAACTGGTTTCTCCTTTCCCTTTATATAATTGCTCTCTTCTGCTGCTCTTATTTGTTACAAATCCAATTTACCATCTGAGGAATGGGTAGACTTCATGTAAACAAGGCACTTTATAAAAACTGAGTTCCAGCAATTGTTTATCTTTTAAATAAATACAATTCTAACAGATAAAGAACTACGTGCTGATACATCTCCTGTGCAGGGAACCATTAAAACAGTCATAATAGTGCAGTCCGAGATCAAATCTGAGACTTAATCCATGGCAAATTGCCTTTCCAAAGTAATGGCATCAGTTTGACCCACACCTGGACTGTATCAGCCTGCATTTTTTGTCTATTGCTATTAGTTTATATGGCCACTAATAAACCCCTGATTTGAAAAACAAACAAAACTTGGGGCCTGATTCTGGTCCTTGCTGCAGCTTCTTTACACTGTTCTGGTGGTATAAAGGAGCTGCAGTAGCTCCTGGGGAATACCCTGTCACTTCTCTGCCTCAGACTTAGGGGTATGTTGAGATGTGTTAGGCAGGCCCACCGACAGCAATTTCAGGTCCCAGAGCAGAACAGTCCCAGCAGGCCTCTTCTGCCCACAGTCCACCCTGCTCCACCGCAGGCCTGCTCAGTGTGTCCCTCTCCCCCTCCTGCTCCTTCCCCCTCTTCTCAGCTGGGTGGGCTGAGTGGGCAGGAGGGAGGAGACAAACAGTGGGAGGAGAGTAAGCAGGGGAGAAGAGGAGGGACACAACTGAGGCTGAGCAGAGGGGACCAGGCAGGGCCTCAGGTGGAGTAGGGTGTGGGGGCACGGGCAGAGGAGGTCCAGGCCCTTTCAAAGTCCTGGGACCCTGGCTAATTGCCCCCTTTCTCTCCCCCTGTCAGCGGGCCTGGTGTCAGGGTAGTGGCTGGCGTGTTCTAAACTAGCAATTTTGGGCTGCAGTCTGGGTGATGCTGCTAGAAGCCGCAGCAGCCCCAGGGTTACACAGTTGGGGGAATGCACTAGCCCCTGAATCAGCCCAGAGTCCAAGACAGGCAAAGGGGACATAAAACCTCCTTTGTCCCTGTCCCTCCTCCTGAAAGGTGCAGCACAGACTCAGCCCTGCAGCTGTCTTCTGTACTTCTATACTTAGGGCTTGTTTACACTTGAAACGCTACAGCAGCACAGCTCCGCTGCTAAGAGTGCATCAAATGTAGACACTCTGCATAGATAATCCCCCTCCCTGAGAGGTGGTAACTTGGTCAACAGAAGAATTCGTCTGTCAACGTAGCACTGTATACACAGGGACTTAGATCAGCTCAATTACTCTGCTCAGCGGTGTGGATTTTTCACACCCTAAGTGATGTAGTTAAGCTGACTACTAATTACTAAACTATTAATTTTCTAGTATAGACCATGCCTTAGTCTGTGTGTGAGACCCAGCCAAGCGGCGCATAAAGAGCTAGCATGTGCAGCCCTTACTCACGTTGCTGGGCACCTATTCACTTGAGTTCCCCAAGGGCTACTCACATAAGCAGGGGGGCTGGAACTAGGAATGCTGGGGGTGCAGTAGCACCCCCTGGCTTGAAGTGGTTTCCATCATATATAGGGTTTACAGTTTTGTTCAGTGGTTCCCAGCACCCCCACTATAAGGGCTGCACCATCAAGCCCAGATCGAGGGCGGGTCTAAACACATCATTGTACTGCTTTAACAATTCCCATGCAGCTATACTGGTATGCTCCCTGCCCTAGTGTGGGCAGTTTATATTGGTATAAATGTGCTTATACTGGTATTATTCCTGTATGGAAAGCTTATTCCTGTATGGAAAGGAATAAAAATATGTTGACATAAGGCTCTTTTTATACCATTATAACAGCATCTATACAAGGGATTTTACTGGCATAACAAATTGGTGTTGAAGTGTCTTTTTTCCCTTTTCTTTATTTTTTTTTAATGCAAATAATTACACTTGTACAAAATCTGGATGTAGACCAGGCCTCAGTAAGGGAGTGAAAGACAGAGTGCAGCACTGAGCAGGTATAAACCCTGCTTCCGCTAGGACCCTGTGTGAGGAATCTAGCTGCCTTTTGCCTTTCACATTGTAGGTGCAGAATGTGCTGACTCTGTTTTTTGCCAGCTGCTGCAGAGCCCTTAATTTTGTGCGGGGCTTTGTCATGTTTTACTTCCTACTGCCCCTCACCCACTCCAAGCCTTTTTATATGAGACATGAGTTACGTGACCACTCAGAAGCCCTGTGGTCATCTTCATCAAACCCCCCCATCTTTCCAGCTCTCCAGGCAGCCCTAGACTACAGCAGCAGCAGGAATTGCAACTCTCCCAGGAAAGCCTGGAGCTGCTGCATTCTGAGCCCTGGTGGGGTCTCAACACTTCTTTGTGCGGGGCAGTGTTAATTTTAGTTTTTAGACAATAGCTTCATATTTATCCTTGAGAGCTTGTCTTTTTACTCTTCGTTGGTGTGATTTTAAATTTCCAGGGGGAAGGGAGCATTTGGGCTCCACTTAAGCCTGGCTTATTTCCTACTATCTGAAGCTGTACAAACAATCTTTAAAAATGATCTTGATGTTCTGTCTTTTAAAGTCATTTAATAGCGAAAATTCACAACTTGGCCTTGAACATCAACGTGTTTATCACATTTGTGCTTTTCCCTCCATCCATTCTCGCTAAATCAGAGATTTTCAAAGTGGGAGGCGTGAAGGAACATTCAGAGGAGTGAGCAGCAATGCCAGGTAGCTTGTGCTAGCCCTGCACAGGAAGACCTGGCCCTTAGGAGGCATGAAGGGAACATCACCTCCATCCCCTGACTCACCTTAGTGGGCTACCCCAGCCTGTGGGTCAGTGTCCACATCTGCTGCCATGCCCATTTTTGATCCAGGCAGCCTCAGCATCCAGCACTGGCTCCACTCCAGAGACAGTCGCATGTGCCTTTCCCCACCTTGAAAACCTGAGGCCCTGCCCTCACAGTGTGGCCTGGTTGCAAGGCAGAAGCCCCGACTGCTGAGGAAGCTTTGGCTGTGCCATTGGTAAGTAGCTGTGTATCTGACACTCACAGGTGTAAGTAATTTAAATTAAAGTTGTGTGAAGTCACTGTGAGGTTTAGGAGCAGGCTATCAAGCACACTTTGGCATGTGTATTTTTGTCTGGGTTGCGGCAGGCACAACCAAAACTTGTAACACAAAGGGGGACTCAGCTCAAAAAGCTTGCAAACCACTGCTCTAAATCATGACTCTCTAGTCTTTGCCCAACTCTACGTTGGGTGAGGAGTAGGGGAACACTAAGGCAATTGAGAATTATCTAAGTCTTAGGACTCTATATTAAAAATGTTCCTTTGGTGCCCTGCAAAAGTGGGGCCTTATGCTGACTGGGACCTCTGGGTGCTACCCTAATACAAATAATTAACAGGTGAAAAGGCTCTGCTGCTAGCTGTGCTCTTATTGGTTAAAAACAGCTCTCTGGTGTCTTGCAGGCTATTCACCATTGCCAGTCTCCCATCCAGTCCAGCTTTCAACTCTCCTTTCCTGTTCCTTGAAGTCCCTCCCCAGATTTCCACCCCCCCACCCCCACTGTTTGACAGGAGCTGTGCCAGAATCCATTTCAGGAAGCAGATTTCAGGCTCTGACCTGACTTGCAGAACAGTGACCAGTGGAATTGTGCCAGGATGGAGCCCCAGTGGGAACTTCATGAGGGGGGATTAAATTCAAGAGCCCTGTTGGCTCTTAAGGGAACCTTAATCCCTCTCAGTTCAAATCAGTATTTGGGGGGGGAAGGGCACTTGTTTTAGCAACTGAATTGTAAACACTGGCCACAATAGAGAAGAGAAATATCCCATCTGGAAATAAGGAGCTGTCTGACCTTGCCCTGCATCTGCCATAATAAGGCCTACAATTTCTGATAGGAAATAGGCTCCAGGTTTCCTGCTGCTAGGACTCAGAAGTCTAAAGTCAGATGGGAATGCTGGGAAAACCAGAGAGAGAGATTTCCCCTTTTGTGTGCCGCTGGTTTTCACTGTCTAAGGACTAATACTAATAAATGGATGTGTGTGTCATAAGTAGTGCCACTGCCCCAACCATGTACCCTGGGCCTAACAAACCGGTTCAGTGACCAATTCTTGAGGGCACATACACATATTCTAAGGAAAATGCCTCTAATACCTTACAAAATGGAAGTGCCAAAATACTCTTCCAAGCAGGTTTTAGGAATACCTGTTACTAGTTAACTCTCTTCAGAACTATAAAAGCAGCCATTTTAGTGACTGTCTGCAGCTCCTGTTTACATGCATAGGAAAAAAGGGACTTGCAAAGCTGCATTAGAAGCTGAAATAGAAATTGTGGCTTGCTTTAAATGTAGAAACTGCATTTCTGGAGTCCTACTCTACGTTATTAAGGAGTTAGATGGCACCTTCCTTCAGGATTGTTAACTATAACTGTGAAAAAGATTCATTAAGACCCATTTATAAAACAGCTGTAGTGACTCCATTTTCCTTGAGCTGTAGATGCAGTGAGCAGAATATCTTGTACTAAACCGGTGTTTCCTTTAAACAGAACAAACTCTTGGCAGCTACTCTGCTGACTCCAATAGCTGCTCTGAGTCCTTGGAACAAAGGGTGCTACCAGAGTTTTGCATCCACCCTTCCAATGTATTTCCATTGCTTATTTGGCTCCCATGGTGAGAACTCTCTCTGACGCTCCTGAAGTGTTCCTGAGAGGGTGACTTTTGATGTCAGTAAGCTGCAGGAAGCAGCTGTCCTCAAAGCCACAGGTAGTCATAGATTTTTTTTTTAAAACTATGTATATCTGATCAGAAAGTCAGATGACTGCAACTGTCTAATATAAACCATGAGAAAGTGGCACTGGCAATCTTGGAATGTGTTTTTGTTGTATAGCACCCTGACCTTGGCTCAGTCACCTCTGCCATTTGCCTGGTCTCCTTTCTCTTGCTCAGAACCAGGAGTCAGGAATTTAAACCCAAGCCCCACTCTCTTATTGCAAAGAGGCACTAAGCACTGCTGCCAACAAACAGAAATCAAACCAAAACCCAGCACTCCCTTTTGCTGGGGCTAGGATCACATTACATGACCTCAATATTATCTTAGTTCTAAGAAAGATCTGTAAATAGGGCTAACACATAATTCAGAGAGAACTGTTTCTTTTATGCTTCCAATTCAAGGAGGAAGGACAATTCCTTTGACAGTTAAAACAGCCAAAATTTGTCTTAATAAAAACTCTTTGGATATGGGGGATAAAGAATTACAAGGCACTCAAACCACTCTTTAAATCCTAATTATGTCTTACAGCAGCCTGAGCAGTGGTATGGGCCATTTTGCAGATGAGAAATTGAGATCCAGATTAATTGGCTTCCCTAAAGTGACAACATCTGTAATAGGCTGGTAAGCTTGGAGGTGGGAGGCCTGGATTCTTTGTTTTGGTCTTAAGCCCATCCTTTTTGCTCCCTTCTTTTAAAATTTTTAGGCTGTGTTGGCTCAAAATAGGAAGGTGTGTTGGAGTTGTACTATTAATAATGTTTCAAACTAAAGGGGGGTCTCTGACGTCCAGAGCAATGGCCCATGGCCTCATCTCCAGTATGGCATGATATTCACAGAGACAGTAGGACTGCTTCTCCTCCGACCGTCACAGCTCTGTTGTCTGCTGGCTCTTCATGGGGTTAGTGAGAAGACAGTCAAGCCCTATGGGACTCACCCAGACTGGCCGTTGCAGCACCGGACCCTGGCAACTTTGTGTGGAGTGCATCTGATTGCAGGAGTGCTGGGAAGTACAGTTCTAACAGGTCATGCCTCTCCCTATTGAAGACACAGATGCTGCGCTACAGCTCCTGGCAAGATGCCTGTGCAGGAAACAGCATTCAGTTGGGCAATTTGACCAACTCTTGAACTAAAAGCAAGAGCCAAGGAGTTGTTGTTTTCAACCCTGACAAAGAAGATTGTGCATCTCTTTTCCGCCCCCCTCCTTCTGTATGGGTATTTGGTTATAATTGCTGTGGATGTGTTTGCCTGCTGTATGTACCTCATTGTACAATACTTCTAGGCTACTGATCAGAGCCATAAGCACTAGTTGTTCTTGTTTTGTGTCTTGGCAGCAGGGACACATTAGCTCTTTCTTTCTCAGAAAGCTATGGGAACAGCTCCACCCCTACACTCTGCTCCACATACAGATCCAAGTAAAGAAATAAACACATATCAGAGTGCAGCAGGAGATGCCACTGTGCGTCATGCCTCCTCTGTGCTTTGTGAACCCAGCTGGGCAGGCTCTGGGATGAGAACACTGTGTTTAAGTTGGATTAGAACTGTGGATACAAATTCCAGTTGGAGCAGTGGGGTTTCTGCAGGGCTAATGAACCAGAAGCCCCATACTCTTCTCCTCATCTTCATTTGTTTTCCCCTGCAAGTTTTCTAGGGTACACAGTGAGGGGGTGGGGGCACCAGAGAGGTGCTGTTGACAACCCATTAGTCAGAATGGTCTAATAAAGCAAAGCCATGTGTCTCCCTGTCTCCTCCAGGCTAATCCCAGAGAATTCAAGCAGAGTTGATGCATACAGTTTTCTTAATCACTCCCCCGAGCAGGGGTTTTGTGGAGGATTAGCTAATTAATAGTCAAGTATTATGGGCCAAAGTTATAAAATGCAGCTAGAATTTAAACCCACCATGCGACTCTTGGGGGGCATCTGATGCCAAACCGCCATCTAAGTGTTTTTTGGGTTTTTTGTTGTTGGGGTTTTGTTTTTTGTTTTTTTTGTTTTTTAGTGGAATAGCATTTCAAGAAGAAAGTGGGGGAGGAGAATGATGGGAAAAGGGTTGCCAAACCCTCCAGTTTTGTCCTGGAATCCCCAGGAATTAAAGATTAATCTTTGATTTTAAAGATTTGTCCTGAGATTAAACCTCCAGGAATCCATCCAGAGTTGGCAACCTGCCCTGCCCATCCTCTGTTTAAGCTGCAAGGATCTCCCTGAACTAGGCTGAATGCATCTGTCGGAGTTCTTGATCCTCAGAGGGACACTGATTTCTTCACTCAGTGAAGAAATCATATTCCCTATGTGCGCTCTTGTTCAGCTGCTTCTGGTCAGTCAAAACACACTATAGAACTTTGAGTGTGTGATAGGAGGGTGCCCATGGTGAGTTAGTGGGCAGCAAGTTAGCTCACTGTAGATTTACACGCCAGACTTGCCATGCACTACTGGACCAAGTAGCCAAATCCTTACACTTGGAAAGTGGGGGATATGATATTGTTATCAAATATGGTGGAGCATGCTGCTAATAAAAATAGTTCAAATCCATTTTGCTTAGCAGGCAGGAAGAGTTCATGCACTCCATACTTTTGAGACGGATGGGTGCACGTTTTGCAGGGTCTGGATCTTGGCAACAGAGTGTCTGTCTGAAAACCATTCCAAATGATAGGGTCTCCTATCACAATCACCGGGTACATGTACAACGGGGGAGGGGAATAAATTCCCTATGTCTTGTTTGTGTGACCAAGCTAATATCCTACTTTGACAAGGTAACAAGCCTTGTGGAAGCAGTAGGTGTCCTATATCTCCACTTTACTAAGTCTTTTGCTCATAGGTGTGCGCAGCACATTTCATTAGGGTGTGTGCCCAGGGAATTTTTGGGCCACACTGGATTAAAAGTGACTTACACTCGCTGCCTTACTCTATGCCGAAAAATCTTGCAATGTCTTGCCCGCCACTGAAAAAACTGCCGGGGTCCTTATTTTCGGCGGCGGCTCGCATCACATTAGGGTTTTGATGAGCCCTGCATTAGGGTGTGCCTGGGCACACCCGACACACCCCGTACACACGCCTGTGCTTTTGATAATGTTTCCCATGACCTTCTCATAAACAAAATAGAGAAGTATAGTCTAGACGAACCTACTATAAGGTGGGTGCACAATTGGCTGGAAAAACCATACTCAAACTAGTTATCAATGGGTCACAAGCAAGCTG
Organism: Emydura macquarii macquarii; assembly: GCF_026122565.2. Classification (NCBI taxonomy): domain Eukaryota; kingdom Metazoa; phylum Chordata; order Testudines; family Chelidae; genus Emydura; species Emydura macquarii. Next base: position 14,804,020 of record NW_027131527.1, on the reverse strand, counting down.
GAAGGGCATATCAAGTGGGGTCCCACAGGGAATCTGTCATGGGTCTGATTCTATTAAATATCTTCATAAATTATTTTGATAACGGTATGGAGAATACACATAAAGTTTGTGGATAAGACCACGCTGGGAGGGATTGGAACCACTTGGAGGACAGGATTAGAATTAAAAATGATCTTGACAAACTGGAGAAACAGTCTAAATGAAATAGGATGAAATCCAGTAAGGACAAATGTAAAGTACTACATTTAGGAAGGAATAATCAATTGTACAAATACAAAATGGGAAATAACTGTCTAGGAAGAAGTACTGCAGAAAATAGAGCTGGAGGTTATAGTGGATCGCAAACTAAATATGGGTCAACAATATAATTCTGTTGCAAAAAATAGCTAACATCATTCCGGGGTGTTGTGACGAAGTGGTGATATTCTTGGTGTTTTGTCTGAGTGCTGTGTGTGCACCTCAGTTTCCCCTATGTATTACTCATGTATTTTGGTGATGGGACTGGGTGTGTGATCATTGCAAAGACCACTGGAGGGTGGATGGGCCTTCCTCCAGCCATACATACACAAACAGTTGCCAGGATCCCTGTGCCTTGGGTCAACCAGCTGTGACAGGTTATAACAGGTTGCGGCAGGTGGAAATAAGGAGGGGTGGTCACCCTGACCGGGGGGAAAAAAAGGACTGGGAGGGCTAAGGGGGAGTGTTTGGGCGTGGCTGGCGGGAAGGGTCAGTCCCCTGTGGGGGATTGCATGGGGAAGAGCCCAAGAATGAGGCTCTGGTGCTTCCCAGTTGGTCATTGCTGTAACTTTTGATTCATCTGCTAACCAAGTCTTTCTACACTGTGATCATGAGAATTAATAAACCCTTCTGACTTCTATGCTGGCTGTGAATCACTTCTGACTGCGAGGTGGGATGCATGGCCCTTTGGGGGAGTTTGGGAGCTCTCCAGGCATCCCAACCAGGAGTTCTCACTGTGGGGAGCTCACAGCGGAGCAGGGGTGCTGAATGATCGGAGTCCAGATTCAGGAGGTGGCTGCACTGGTGTGAAGGGACCTGCAGGTAGACCCACTCCACTAGAATCCTGACTTGCTTAACCCCAAGTGGTTCCAGAGCACTGATCCTGTGGGACTTCATCACAGATGTATTAGCAGGACATGAGAAGTAATTCTTCTACTTTACTCAGCACTGATAAGGCCTCAGCTGGAGAACTGTCTCCAGTTCTGGGCACCATATTTCGGAAAAGATGTGGACAAATTAGAGAAAGTCCAGAGGAAAGCAACAACAATGATTAAAGATCTAGAAAACATGATGTAGAAGGAATGATTGAAAAAATTGGATTTGTTTAGTCTGGAGAAGAGAAGACTGAGAGGGGTCGTAAGTCTTCAAGTTCATAAAAAGTTGTTATAAAGCTGAGGGTGATAAATTGTTCTCCTTTATCACTGAGGACTGGAAAAGAAGTAATGGTCTTAAATTGCAGCAAAGAAGATTTAGGTTAGACATTAGGGAAAACTTCTTAACTGTAAGGGTAGTTAAGCACTGGAACTAATTACCCATGGGGGTTGTGGAATCTCAGTCATTGGAGGTTTTTAAGAACAGGTTAGATAAATGCCTGTTAGGGATGGTCTAGATAATACTAAGTCCTACCTCAGTGCAGGGGACTGGACTAGATGACCAATTGAGGTCCCTTCCAGTCCTACTTTTCTATGATTCTAAACTACTCCTGTGTGCAGTGTTTTAGTTCAATTTATATTTCAAATTATATTGCAGATATATTGCAAATATATTTATTTGGGGCCTTTAATCTTGAAACACCATATAAAATGTGTGTATGCATATCACAGATACACATGACTCACACAGCACTTCAGACAGGAAGTGAAGAAGAAATTACAGGAAGAATCTAGATAGGCAGAAGTAATTGGCCAGATATCTGAAGTCAACATGCCACTGGTGCTAACTGGAAAAAATAGGATATTTAATGATGGGAAGCACTCATGTGACCCTGACCACTGTCCTATCTCAAAGAGGATGCCCTTAGCAACAGGCTGAGATATTACTTCAGCACTGATTCAGAGGGAAAAGTGCCACCTACTGAATTACCAGCACATTTCCTGCAGTACCTCAATGTTTCCTGGACATCTCCGATACCAGGAGTGATCCAGTATGCTCTTGTGAGAGATGATCCTAGCCTGAGGTGACATAGTAAATGTACAAATGGTGAAGTATTTTGTATATTACCTGTATGGGATAGCTGATCAGAAGGTGATCTTTCTCCAAAGTCACAAATAAAGCAGTAGAGACCTCAAGATTTAAGTACTTGATATAGTGCATAAAGAGGAATGATGACACAGAAACAATTATTTGAGTCTGGACAAATGTGGAGAGAATGCACGGTGGGGGATGCCTGCTTTGCCCTCCTTCACCCCGTCTCTGTGGCTGCATGCACAGTCCTCCTTCTTCATTTATGGAAGAGCTTTAAAGAAAGCTGCTGGATGCCCTCATGACCCCGGTTCATCTCTGGAGCATGAGGGGATGGAGAGTAGAGCAAAATAATCTTACTCGGCTGGAATATTCTGAAGAATTGTAATGAACCATGGACCTAATGAGGGGCCTCTCGCTCATGCTGAGGATGAGGTAGGTTGCATTTAACCTATCCCTCCAGCTGCTAACCTTGGGGGACTGACTTGATCCCCACTTCCCCCCACCATCTGGCCTGTTCACACTCCCACTCCTTGCTCTCTTTAAGGTCAAATGAGGCCTCTCTCGTCTCGTCCCTTCACCCATCGCTCTCCCCATATAATCAGGTGTGTGAGTTGGGGGAGAAGGGAATGTCTCAGTTTCAGAGGCCAGCTGGCTTCTCATTTCCCAGCATGGGTCTTTCAAGCCCGTCTCAGATCTTTCTCCTTTCTCCCTGCCCCATACCTCTAGAGGTGGGCTGGACATCATTCCCTCCAGGGCCCATCAAGGATGCTCCTTACTTGGCTGGCAGAGCTGCCATGGAGTGAGACAAGGTGTTTCCTTCTCCAAGGTTCTGAGCACTCCACCATTGTAGTCCTATGGGCCCAGGAGCTAGAGTCTATTTGTGACAACTTCTGTCCCTATCGTTTCCCACACCAGCTATTTAATATAGTTTATTAAACACTTCATCCTGAAGACCCTAAAGCTCTTTTCCAATGGTGTATGTACAGCACCACTGAAATGCAGCCATCTCTGGGGCAGAAGTATGGTGTCCATATTTCCCAAAGGGAAAACAGGACACCATGTGGGGCTAGCCCGAGCCCTCCCTCCCCTACCCCCCCCCCACGCTGAGGTGGCGTGCTGTCACCCAACCACTGCCTCCTTGCCCCCTCCCCCATGCGGGGCAGGCACCGTTGCTCGCTGGAGCCCTGAATATTCTCTGCCCAAGCCCTGTCTCCCTCCTTCCACAGGGCTGCCATTGCCACTCACCCCCCACTTGCACGTTCCTCCACATCCCACTTTTTTTACAAAAGTGGGCATTTGTCCCATTTGCTCTTGCCAACTTTAATAGGACAAATGCTCACTTTTGCCAAAAAAGTCAGGACAGCCAGAACAGGGTTTAAAAAAGGGACTGTCCCAGCCAAAACGGGACGTATGGTCACCCTAGGCAGAGCACAGCTGTCAAGATTGAGAATTTAAGTCCTAGCTGTAAAACAAGAGAATCAAATCTAGAATTCTGTCTTCACCAATCTGAGGAACATTGAATCTTTCTCTTACAGTGTAAATGCATGGCAGGAATGTGTCGTTAGTCAGTTTAAACACACACCTCCCAAGCAAGAAGGGCTTAAACAAGCTGCTGCTCAGAGACTACGGTAAAATGGCTGCCAGCTCCTGAATTGTGGCCAGGGAAAACGAGTGAAGGACAACAGTCACTGTCCCAGTGCTAATAGCATTTGAAACCGACATAGCTGCTGATCAGCCTCTGTGAGACTAATGGCCTTGTCACAGTGAGCTGATATGGGACGGGGGGCTCCCATGGTTAGGCATGATTTCTCAGATTGCAAGAGGAGGGTCGCTGGAGGTCAGTCTCAAGGTTGTGATGTGGTCACTTCCTGTGAAGTAGACACCACACAGCCAAATTGCCATAGATCAGCCTTTAACAGTTGATTTCAGACATGGTGCATACCAGCCATCCGCTGCTCAGAGGGCAGTTGTTATGTTGTTAGCAATACATTTGCCATTTTTCCTCGTGCTTCTGAAAAGCTCTTCTAGTTCACTGCACTCTGAAGGCTTGGTTAGAATGGAGGAAAGGGCACAGCAGCAGAGACACAGCCTTGGTTTACTCCCTCGCCGTCCCTAATTATCCTGTCAGATGCTGGGGACGTATGAATAGCAACATCACCAATTCCTGAACAGACTGCACAAATATAATACACTCCAAGATTTAAGGGACATTTAGGCTTTTGTACCCTAATGATAGCCTTCTATTGTGCGCCAGGCTAGATTCAAAGTGGTGTCATCTACTGTTAGCCCCTGGATTGTTCACTGACTGGTATCTTGGAGAGCCTTCCTGGGGAGTAGCTATGAAAGAGTACAAGTGAATTAACTTATTCTGTGATCACCTGTTCAGAATTTCAGTGACTAATATCCTTGTAGTGATTGTTTTCCTCTTGTCAGGGAGTGGCCAATGTTTTTCTTACCTAAAAATAGGCAGTTCTTAGTATGGTGCACAGTCTGACGCCCAGCGAACTGAGTCTTCCCCTGATACAGCCACACCACGTCACTCAGAGCATTTGTAATTGTTTTTCATTAAGATGACTTTAGTGTTGTTGAAAGGCACCGGATCAACTGCCCTGGAGACTGCAGTCCTTAGCCATTGAACAGAGATACAAGTCAGCGATGTTCCACCAAGGTGATTCCAGCCTGAACTGGAGAAACTAGCTCTAGAACTGACAAGTGGTTCAGGCTTGGGTATCTGCAAAGACAAGCACGGAGGTGTCTGTGGGTCTTAAATGATGAAAACTGGACAGTCATTCTCTCATCTCATATTAGCTATCAGGTGGTAACCACTTTCAACCTCTGCTAGGTTGGAACTAGTGACCATGTGTGAAATGCTCCTTTTTTCTTTTAATATTACTCTAAGACTTCGAGTTCTGTAGGTATAAATTGACAGTTGTCCCTCTATTAGATTGTCCATGAAACTGATAACCCGTGGGTAGGATTTTCCCTACTTTAAAAAAATGTAAATCCCCATTGAAAACGCATAATTTGTCTAGCAGACCAGATAACGCTAATTGATATCTAGTGGCCAATGAGATGAGCACTTACTTGTAAGCCAGCTGTCAACAGGGCTAAATAAGCAACTGTGTTTTAAAGGTGTCTAATAACGGCTGAACTAGCTCTGGCAGGATTCAGCAGGTCCGAGCTCTGCTGCCTTTGTGTCAATCTCTAGCCCAGTTGTGCACGTGACAAACTGTGCGCTCCAGAGTTCCACAAAATGCGGCTCAGAGGGGCTTTTTTAGGGATGTAGGTTATGATAAAATCTCTAAAGTTGCATCACGAGTTCCTGTGAGCTGCAAGCACGTTCACAGGTGACTCAGCACCAAGCAGTCTGGTGGATGTCTAGAAAATGGAATTCATCACTGGTTTTTCGTAACAGTTGGGCAGTGACGTACAAGTGCCAGGCAAATCCAGTATAAACAAATGAATCCCTTGTAAAACTTCCCCTACGTTTCAGCCCAGCCAGGGTTCCAACCTGCAGATAATTTCAGGAAAGTCTGAGAGAGTGTAGCATTTCCTCTAGCCTAGATGAGTTTATATGTGCTCTAACCTAGCTGATGTAGGGCCTGATCCTGCTTTCACGGAAGTCAAGGGGAGTTTCACAAATGACTTCAATGGGAGCAGGACTGAGTCCTTGCAGAACCACCCAGCGATTTTGAAGAAAACTTTGTACCTTCCTCTCCCCTCCCCTTCGCGGTGACTTCACACATGGCTTATTTATGTAGTTTCTCTTTTGGAATCATGTCTTCTCCTGTAACTCGTTCTCTCTGCTATTTGAGCTCTTTCTGTAGCAGTAAATTACACCTGCCACAGAAGGCTCCTGCTCCAAGCATGTGGTATAAAGTGCACACAGCTAATTTCAGGCTGTCTTTACTGAAATGGTGGGGGTTATAAAAACGGTACTTTGCACTTATATCCAAAGATCTGAAAGCACATTATAAGCCTGAGTTAATTAACTAGGCTCATAACACCCCTCCCTACAGCAGGTTTGTGTTTCCCTGACTTGACAGATAAAGAAAGTGTTTAAAGATTAAAATCTTTGGCTCTAGCTCTGGACTGAGGATATCAGCCTGGAAACCCCCCAGCTTTTGACCTGCGGTCCTGCTCTCTGCACACCCAAGTGACTGTTGGCAGCAATCACCTGATTGCTGTAGGACAATGTCACTCTTCAGCAAAGGTCTTCTTGTCCTTGATTGGCTTTTGGCAGATTTACCAGTTGCCACCCAATAAGCAGATCTGTTTTTAGAAGGAAGCTATCACGTTAGTCCTATCAGTGAGTGTGGTAGCGAAGAAAATCTGAGTGTCGCAACTAGAATGGTCTCCTTAGGTCAGTGCCCTTATTCTGCAGCAGTGATTCATGTTTTTGACTCTTGTCCTAAGGAGGTTAATTGGGGAGGGAGTGAATGAGACCAGGGATGCTGACAAGCAGTGCTTCCCTAAAACATGTTAGCAGTTGGTGGGCCATTTTAACACCTGAAAGCTCTGGTATTCTGTACCCGAAGAATCCCCCTTCTTTAAAAATGGGTTGGTGAATTTAGTGCTGGTGACAGATGCTGGATCAACAACCCTGGAGAGAGACGCTCTCTATCTCTGTACAGAATAGGTAGAGCGACTGGCCAGGCTTCCTTCCTCTCCTCATGCTGTCCTGCTGATATGCCTCAGCTCTGACCACCTGGATTTTGGGGTAGTGGGTAGACTACATCTAAGGATAAGGGAAGATTTTATTTTCCAAGGCCATTCAGTACATGGCCTCTTTATTGGGACACCCAGCAAGTGGGACACTAGTGCCAGTGGCTGTGGCTTTGTGATGTGGCACCTGCCTGTTTGGAATTGTTTTGTCTCACAAACTCCTGTCCCACTGGCCACCAAAGAGCCCAATAATTTCTGACACTGGCAGCATCTGAACTGGAAACTTGAGGGGAGAGTCTCATACGTCTTTATCAGTCACCAATTAGAACTTTCCTGGTTTGGCCAGAATAGCCTCTAGTTCTAGAGACCCATCCCAGACACCTGCGGTCCCTACTGGTGTGCTAGTCTCCTTAGAAGGAGCACAGGGGGTTGGTGGACACTGGGCACAAATGATGAGGAAATGTAAGACCAGAAGAGTCATCTCACATCAGAATGCTGCCTTGCCCCCACAGGATGCCACACAGCTGCTGCGACTGCTGGCACTGCTAGAGAAAGGGCTGGCAGGTGGAATATGGAGGGACTACTGATGCGGTGAAGATCTAGGTCTAGGAGACAGAATCTACTCCCTCCCCTCTGCACTCATAACCTAGAGTGACCTCAGGAAAGGGAAGAAATAAGGGTGAAGAAAGGAGCCATGTTTGACTGCTGTTGCACCCAGTTTAGACCCCAAGGCTGATGGACAAAACAAGCTATCAGGGAGGACCCCGTAGCCTGCCTGGGCTCCCAGAGCGATTGTCTGCCGGTCTATAGCCATTTTAAAAATCAAGTCCATAGTGATTTTAAAAAAGGAACAGCTGCTTTCCTACTGTGGAAAAAGGTGGGAAGGGGCATCACTGCAGAGCTGAGGGAGGTGCTGCTAACCTAATAACCCAGAATAAACATACAGCCCCAGAACAGCCCCAATTTGAAAGTGGTCTCTTGGAACAAATTTAAAATCTTGGCAACTCCAAATTCACTGAGCCAGTCAGTCCATCTTGTCTCATCTCTCATTTCTAAAATTACCATGCCTTTGGCTCTCTCAAGGAAGGATCCTTTTTCATTTCACAGCATTCAGTGGAGAACTAACATAAGTTGCAGCTGTGAGATGAATGTCTTATAAGGAAACCACAACGCATTCAGTTTGTAAGTGCAGCAGCCATGGGATGAGTCGCGTGTTTCCTGCCTGGGGATGGACTGCTGCCAGAACTGGCTGCTGTTCATGTATGTGTCTGCTGCAATGAGGGTGATGAAAGAAGCTGCCTGCACTGCACGGAGGCTGCACAGAAGCGCACTATGTATGACTCAGGTCAGCAGTAGAAAAGCCAGTCAGTGCAAGTCCAGGGTGAGGCTACCGCTCTGTTGTCTCACCACTTGCTCACATCATCCTGTTTTGCTGGGCTGAAACTTCAGAGCTGCCCTAAATTTCCTGAACCTCAGTTCCTTTCTATCTCATCCTGAAAACTGCCAGGTTGCTGCTGCCTTGATTGCATTAAATACCCTTTCAAGACTCCAGCTGCCTCTTCTGTGTTTGTCCCCCCCAGGTTTATAAGAGTTGTGTATGGTTTTTGTTTTATTCAGCTAATAAATAATACATTAGTCCAAGAGAATGATAGGAATGTAAATATATTGTAAAGATAAATGTTTAGGCTATCATACACCAAATAAATACAAAACCAAATAAAAATTATTAAAGAAAAGCTGCCCTTGAGATTGGACCAAGCCACCAAATTCAAATATGGATCTACACTTCAATGTTCAGTATTGTTTTCATCCAGGCTTTTGGTTTCAGCCCACCTCTGCTAGAAATAGTCAGTGATCTAGCTCAGACCTGTACATGTCTGCAAGGCAACAACAGAGAAGTCATATTTGCCTTTAAAATCCTAGGGTGCCTTTGGTCTCACATCCCTCTTCTCTTTTGTTCGCTTAAAGCCAGACGTGGGGTTCTGACTACAAAATCCTGGTAAACCAGGAAACTCCTAATCGGGGGAAAGGAAATCATTCGCTGAGGTTTTCTGTTGCTTCTATTTCATCTTTCTCCACTTGAAGTTAATTGTGCAAATATAATGCAACTTTAACTGTGTATCCCTGAAACCATTGAGATGAAACAGTGCTAAAAATACTAGTGGCTGGTCTATGCCAATGCTCCCATTGTCAGAGCTGCACTGATATTAGCCCTATAGTGGGAGAATTCCCTACAATGTCTCATGGTGTATTTACAATAAGCTTTTCCTTAAACTTTCCTGTTGTTGTTCTACCATCATGCTGCTCCAATGGTAGTAGGAATGGTGGGAGCGCAGGTGTTGACTGGACACCAGTGTTTTTGCCATCATGTCTAACCCTACTCAGAGAAAATCTAGATGGCATGGTGGTAAAAAATGGCAGTGGCTGCTCGTGCATTGTCTACATAAGAGCTTGTACCACTGCTGTCACTCAATCTGCACCAGGAGGTAGCACAATGGTGGGAAATTTTTAAGAAAAATCTGTGTAGATAAGCTTCAGCATAGACAAGGTTTTCATGTCCCTGGTCAAGTTCCCCCTTTTGGATGTTCACCAGGCTGCTGTGTTTGAGTCCTACCACAGTGAGCCCATGTGCTCTTAAGATTCCGTTGCTGAGTAGGCTTCAGCACTTTCTGGCCTCTCTGGCACACTTCCTTGGCACAGATTTTGTCTTACTCTCTTACCAGGTGGGACCTTGTGTCCCAGATGCCCTAGGCCCCCAGTACTGTTACTGGGGAGTCTGGGGGTCAGCAAATTAAACATTCTTTCCTAGACCACCACCTTTGTGGGTACGCTGCTTTACAGTCTACTTCTCCAGGGACATGTGATAGCTGAAGCACATAGCGCAGAGACTTTACAAAAGTTTCTAACACAGTTATAAATCTAGACAAAAAACAATAAAACACCTGTATACATTTCCCTGCCTCAGTTTCCTTTCCACTCTTGAGAGTTCTTTGGGTCTTGGTGAGAATCCTCTAGTGTGTCCAGGATCTTGTCCCCACACTGCATATGGCTTCCTCTACAAATCATAGAATCTCTCTCTTTCCTATATCCAGCTTCTTTTGACCTTGACTGGTGCCATAGTTAAAAAAGGTCCCGCTGGTATGAAAGTCTGCACTTTTGCTCCTAAGTTGCCACCAGCCTTCTTAATTTTTTAAACCCCCCTGCTCTGACACATCCTTTGTCCCTTTGTTCTCCTGTGTGGGGGTTTTCCACTCTGCACTTCTCCTTCCCTGAAGCTGGCTGAACTTGTTTTCTAACTCAGGCACCGTCTTAGCATACCCATTGTTTGACCATAGCACAGGTTAATGACTTCTTCTGTTTGTTCTGTAGCTTCTTCCAGACAGGGTGGGTGGGCATTTCAAGGACCTTGTTATCCCATGGCTGACTCACTACACATTGAGGCATTCAATGGTACAGCAATTTACTAAAATGAACGAGAATTCATAAGCCGTATATAGATAGATTCCCCACAATGTCACACAAAGCCTTGCATGTCAGCAGCAGGTGAGAGACTCTAAAGCTGTTTTTATATGCTAGTGCATTGCACCATTGCAACTTGGCTCATTTTAAACTTTTGTAATTTAGATGCATAGATCCGCAGTAGGAAAGGTAGAGTACCATCGTGGGGCCAGATTCTTGGCTGGTGTATATGCCTTTAAAGATTGCTTATCCAAACATGATGAAAGTTTTTCTGAATCTAAACCAGACTCCTGCATGCTCACCATTCCTCTAATTCTCTCTCTCTCCACCTTCTTTCTAAGATCATCTTTCTCCTTTTAACTCTTAAGACCTGTCTGCCTATAGGATTTTGGCATTCCAGGCGCCTACCATGTCAGCAACATGTATCATGACAGACCCAAGAGTGCTTGCAATGGAGGACTGGGGTACTGTGCACTGAGCCAGTGTAACACTAGTTTATGCTGTAAGCACTGGTGGTGTAGCTCCACTGTTGCAACTGGCCTTTCCAGCACAGTCCCACAATGCTCCTGCATCTCATTCTGTGGCAACAGTGCAATGTCTCCTGTATTCTTGATAACTGAAGTTGTAGTAGTTCAGACCAAAATAATCTCCTATCTACAAGCTTTCTGTTTCACAAGTTGCAGTGCAGGCAGTCTCAAAGGTTTTGTTTGAAGACTTGTAATACCAAAGCAATTTCATTTAGCAAAATCCATGCAACTTATACATTGGAAAATGATGACTTATTCTGTTCACATTTTAAAACAAAACAATATCCCCTATGGGTCAGCTCATTAACTGGTTTAAATCAGCAACATTTCATTGACTTCAGGAATAGCCAGAGCACAACTGCTTTCTGGCCACACCCTTTGCACTGGTGAGTCATAGAGCCATGTGATACAGTAAAATTTGCTTAATTGAGACACCTAGGTAGACAGCCTACTGAAAAGTGGCCGTGATGAACAGCACCATGGGGTTCTGTGTTTGAGTATCATAAATTCTATGTAAAATACACTCAGTTTACAACTAAAAAGGGGGGGGAGGTCAGAGGCATGGTTTAACTACCAGCCCTACACACACAAACTGAAATATGAAAATAAAACTGGGTGCTCTCCTCTTGACACATTATTACCAGTCATAGAGATTCTACTTGCCAAATGTTACACTTGTGCATCCACACTGGCCTTGCAATTGCCATCTGGGGCCATGCTTTCAGAACAGCTTGACTCCCATTTAGGGACCAAAATAAATGGCCAGATTTTCAGAAGTGGTCAGCATGTTAGGAGCTTTGCTTTTGTGAAAATCTCACCATAAACATCACATTGAGCGCTGAGCTCTTTTGCAAATCAGGTGCTATGTTAAAATTGCAGTTGAGAATGCATGAGGCAGAAATGACTCCTATAGCGGGGTTAATGCTTTAATAACTTTAATGCTTTAATAAAAATGGTAGAATGTATTTTTTGTCACTAAAGTCAGCAGACTGAATATATATAGAGGGAGCAGATCTGATGAGTAAGATAGTGCTATTTTTACATTATAACTATTCAAAGCAAAACCACTCTTTTAACAGAAGAGATCACTTGGGTGAGGGAAAGGCCTAATATTTATACTAAATCCAAATACAAAATGAAAACAATATTTGCTGCTTTTCATCTTTGATAGCTTTCTTCTTCATTTTGGAGCATAAAACGTCATCTCTCCTTCGCTGGACACTAACAGAATGTGCCCCATTAAACAGAATTTATGCTAATTTTATCCCAATTAAACAGTAGTCATGCTTTTTGTTATCAGTGGGCTTAATTAATTCCTTGGGGGTTGGGCCAGTAAAATGCAGTGTATTGTAGAATGTTTTTTTTCTGGCAGACTACAGCTTTCTAAAATGGCAAAAAAAAATTCTGTGTAAAGGAATTGGACTTAATACTTAGCCAAACATAGCTCTTGTTCTGTAGCTCATTTGATGAACCTATTTTTTTCTCTTATGTCTTTTTGCAAAGTCCATGTCATTCTGTGTCTATATCTTGGTCTAAATGCTAAAAAACCTTCTTTTTCTCTCATAAAACATTGATTCCAGCAGTTTGGCAATGAGGACTAGAATCTGTAGTTATCTATGAGTGTAACAAACCCAAAAGTTCCAAGCATTAGGATCTTCCTGCAGTTTTTCCATTAATTTTATTGTTTTCTTCAGCATCTAAATTTCCATTTAAAAAAAAAGAGAGAGAAATTTAGCCTTTATTGTGACTAAACTAACCTTTGCAATGTAACTGAAGATTTCTCCTTCTTCTGAATCTCCAAGGAGACTGTAACAACAGCAGTAAGAGAAGTGGGAATTTCCTCCATTCAACTTAACTCTGAGACTCAGTTATTACAATTAGTATTTAAATACTAGCATTGTTAACTGTTTCAAGGCATCATAGCAGAAATTATATCCAGGTTTTCCAGTTGGACATACTTGCTATATCCTGATGGCCCGATTCAAAGGGACTTTAGAAAGGAAGAAGGCTGCAAGTTTGGACTATGTTAGGAGTTCAGTATTTTATCAGGTTTCCTTTAATTATTCATATAATAGTTAATGACCTTTAAAAATTAACATGAAGCTGGTTTTTATGGTGCCAATAGCCAAAACTTGTTTTGACTTTTGCAGTGCAGCATTTCTGATGGTGTGAATTTTCTATAAAATGGTGCAATAGCAGATCACTTTAATAATATAATAAATATTTTTTATTGTCTACGTTGTTTTGTTGCAATGTTAGTTGGCACTATAATATTCTCAAACAAAAATATTTTATTAAAAAAGAGTTGTGTACCTAACTTCTCCCTCCCTCCCTCCCCACAAAAAAATGGTTTCCCAAAACTTCTAAACATTCCAAAACAAAGAAACCCAAGCACTACAGAGGCTGAAAATGATCAGGTAAAGGGATCCAGCTAGTTCCCTACTTCTATCACTGCCACCTTAACTTTGTCTCCTTGTTCCTATAAAAATCATGAGGTGTCTCAATCTGGTCCCCCAGAAATTAAGGCACACCAAATTAGTGAACATATTTGAAAATGAAGCGGTCTCTTAGATTGATGTGTATAGTCCAGCGAAGGAGAGCACTGCACCAAAAGGTCTTATGAGGCCCACGAAACCAGGGCTCCCTTTCTATGGACTTTAGCAAGTTTGTGGAAAAATTGTCTTGGTCTAGTTTTCATAGTGCCACTTCCTTGGTGTAGCGCAATGAGTGTACTCAATCACTCTGAGTTCAAACGCTAGAAATGTTATGACAATTGTCATCAAGGGGTGCTTTTAAACATAGTCTTCAAGTTCTTAGCATGTGAGCAAATATTGACTCTTGGAACTAAACACTGATTTGGGGTTATGTAAGGTTTTGCACAGAAGGCGCTTGGGGACAGGGGGAGTTTGCTCTCTGCCTTTTGCTCTGGTTAAAGTCAAGTCTTGAGACAAAGTTGCTTTCTGGAAAGCAGGCACTGATGTTGGGCTGAGAGTAGGGTGACCAAATGTCCCGATTTTATAGAGACCGTCCCAATATCTGGGACTTTGTCTCATATAAAGTGCCTATTAGCCTCCTCCACCCGTCCTGATTGTTCACACTTCCTATCTGGTCATCCTAGCTGATTCCTAGAAGAAGAGATTTCCCTGCATGCTGTTTGACTATTTCCTTTCAGGACTGGTGTAAATAAAACAAATTACACTTAAGATAAACCCATGTCACTGATCTCTTCTCTCCTGGGAGCCAACCTGCAAGGCCCTGACAGCTGCTAGCACTCAGCAGAAGGGGAAACATTGGTGTCAGAAGGGGAAACACTATTTACTCAACAGACATTTCCAATGAGCATCATGTAGAAATAAATAAATAAATGCACATTTACCATCCATAGTTGTTAAAAGTCCCAAGATATGTACAGTATTCCTATTCTGGGTATAGAAACTACTACAACTAGCATGGGGCTGTATATGTTTGGCTTCTTAATGATGCCCACACCTCACATTTAAATAATAAAATAGGAAAGTGGTGCAAATAAATAAGGCTAAACAGAAACACTTGACTAGAGATTGTATATTCTTCCAGTTACATCTACTCACTTAAAAAATCATATGCCTTAAACCTGTTCAAGCCAATGTCTCTCAGATCAGTATTTTTTCAGGACCCTTCTACTCCTGGGTATCTGGGAAGAAGTTGTGGTCACTCATTCATTTCCTTCCTTGCCTCAGTTGGCTGTATGTATCACTGTTTATTTTCTGGTCTTAATAATATTGCCAGTTCTCTCCACCCCACATCATTGGCCTCTCTGTGCTACAAAATAAAAGTCTAATAATGCTGATAATCTTATCCTCTAATCATTGCAGTAGTGCCCAAAAATTGCCAGGCACCTTCCAAACATGAAACAAGATGGTTGCAGCCCTGAGTGGTGATAGATGCTTTAGATGGATTATAGTACCAGGGAACAGTTTTTAATAACCAGGTGTTTAAAAGGTTCCAACTGGCACAGATTTGCCAGCAGTGTGGACAGGACATAATTTAATTGAAATAGTTTTTGAAGTCATTGTCAATATAAGCTCACTGCTTAAGTTACAGTTTACTCTTGAGAATGGATTTCATAAACCATGTTAGTGAAACTCTGCCCTTTATTTTAAAGTGTGTGTGTGTGTGTG
The DNA here is from genome assembly GCF_026122565.2 of Emydura macquarii macquarii. Taxonomy (NCBI): domain Eukaryota; kingdom Metazoa; phylum Chordata; order Testudines; family Chelidae; genus Emydura; species Emydura macquarii. Next base: position 14,789,007 of record NW_027131527.1, on the reverse strand, counting down.
TGTGTGTGTGTGAGTGAGTGTGTGAGAGAGAGAGAGAGAATTTTTATCTGGTCCTCTCCAGAACATGTTGCAGCAGTGATGGGACCTTTCCTTGTCCTCCCATCTGCTCAAGCTGCAGCAGAGCACTGGACTGAGCAGTTCCAGTCTCTGTTTGTTTTGTAACTCTTCAATAACATGATCATCTGGCTTTTATTTTTTAAAATGGCAGTAATTAAAAAGTAATTTTTTAAAGAACCAAGAACCCCAAACTTTGGGATAGTATGTTTGTCCCACACAGAAAGTTCCTGCAAACTCTGAGGACTTGCTCCTTTCTCCCATTCCTCAAACACCTCTTCCCCCTTTAACTTCTCCATAGCAATTACCCATACAGAAAGGAGGGATGGAGACTGTTCCTTTGGAAGCTGTCAACACCGCTTCTTATGTTGGCTACAGTGGGTTGCTAGACATGAAAACATAAAGTGCTACCTTTCCAGTTATTTTCCCTGCACGCATCCTACCACATACAGTGTTCTAGCCCCTACCAGCTGAGGAGTGAAGGAATTATTCTGGATAACTTTTAAGCATCAAAAGGACAGAGATGAAAAGTTCTAAGATTTGATTTTGTTTTTCTAAATTGATTGGGAAAAAAAGCCTGCCCTGTTCATTTTCTGACACAGGTGTGTTTGGTTTGTTTGTTTTTAAACAATTACTGTCCAGGGGAAATGTTGACCGGTGCCAAAAATGTTCTCAGGTGAAGCAAAAGTCTATTGGGAGGGTGAAGAAAATGTGCATGTGTGAAGAGGGGAGCTGAGAAGAGAGTATGTATACAGAGAAATGTGTGTTGCTGTTTACAGGAGAGTCTGTGTCTTTAGTTTTGGCAGGGCAGAGCATACAAAGTTAATGACTCTGAGGGCTTTGTGTTTGCTTGGTTTTTAGCTGATTTAGTTTAGTGATAATGTTCCTTGCCCCTTAAAAATCAGAAGGCAGCTAGAAGGACATGCTCTGGGTGAAGACATGCTCTGGGAGGATTTTGTGTGGGAGTGGGACAGAAGAGTTAGTTGATATGTTGGAACAGAACAGAGGTGGACTGAATTCCAGACAGTGTTTAATTCCTCAAAAGCAGGGATCCTGAAAGCTTCTGACTTTATGGGAAGTCTCAGCTGGAGGACTAATGGAGTAGCAGGCGTTTTTTCAATCCTATTCCAATAATGTTCTTGTTAACAGTGATTCCTTGGCTACTGAAAACCACTGGGAGTCTGGAATCCAAACAAAAAACCCTACTCAAATACTTATGGAAAGATACTAACCCAAAAGCCTGGCTCCTGAATTCTTGAGTCTAGAACAGGGGTAGTCAATAGGCAGACCACAAGCCAAATCCGGACCACTAGATGCTTTTGAACGGATCACAAAATCTTTTTATTTACTTGTTGTTATTGCGTTGTGAAAAATGTTTCTCTGGAGTCTGGACCTTGACTATACCTCGACCAAGAAATTTGGACCTTGACAAAAAATAATTGACAATCTCTGGTCTAGAAAATACCAGTTTCTGACTGATGGTTCGTTGCTCCTCTTGAACCCCCTTCACCACCACCCTAGCCAGGGAGGTTCATGTCTAATGTTTCAGAGCCAAAATAGTAAACACATTTAGCTCTGTGTGGAATCTTTCAACCCAGCCAGCTTTCTAAAGAGAAGATCCTGGCATCTCTCTGTAGTGTCCTGTTTAGCCTGATCCTCATGTCAGCATTGTCAAGTGCCTGTTATTACCACTAGGTCAATCATGTGACTCCATGTAATTATCTCAGGCCCACTGCAGCACAAGAACAACTCTGTTTGTGGCTTCTTATTGTCCAACCATGGAGCTAAATAAAACCTTTTAAATTAAAAAGCCTCTGACTCCTCCCAGAGAAGCTGTAGCACCATTCTGTCTCCATACACTCTCTGGATTTTTCTCCTGTTTTCAATACGGAAAGGATATTTTGTTATAAATAGGATTGTTTCAAAAACATTCACTTGCGCCTTATGTTTATCCTCCCCTGAAGCCAGATTCCTGTTTTTGCCATTGGAATAACTTCCATAGCACCCACTTCTGACGGAAAGCTCTTTGGGTCAGGAGCTATATTTTATTTTGTTTGTTCAGCACCCGGTACCAATGGGCACCAGGTTGGTGCCTCTTAGTACTGCTATAAAACAAATAAATATCAGATTACCTTGTGCCCAAACATCAGGAGGAGAACATGCTGCAAGAGCAGATGAGCTCCTAAAAAACAGTGAGCCTGGGCTAGATTCATCCCTATAGTCACAGGGGAATGCAAATTACACTACTTTGTGCCCAAGAGCACAGTTGTGCCCTAGGAGGCATTCACACTATGGGATGGATGTGCATAGGTCCACAGTCTGCCTCTCCCAAAGGTTACACCAGAGGGAAGCAGCTTGAATTGCAGACATGCTTTTCTGTGCAAGTGCTAGCAGCAGAGGCTCCCTGGGAGCCAACCTGCCTGGTTTCACCCCGTTCTGGGCTGACTCCGCTCACTTTTGGGGTCAGAACTGAGTGGCCAAGGATAGTACACGTGCAGCTTGTGTCTCGGTGATGTCCCCTTCAAGAGGACTTTCTGAGGCCAGGATGCTGCAATCTAAGAGATGTATCTAGCCCCCTGCTTCTAGAGAAATGTCCTAGCAATAGGAAAGGAGAGAGATTGTCAGTCTGATATAGAAGGAAAAATATTTCAAGTGTGTGTGTTTCAGGTTAGCAGAACTGGCATTGAATTCCCATTATATAACTTATGTAACCAAATATCCTAAAGGGAGATCTTGCAAGATCAGATCCTTATGTGCCCACAGAAAGGCCAAAAGCTGGTTTAAATGTTCAAGTGGGTGGTTTTGGGGGCTGGCACTAAAAGGCAGCCAATGCGTTTCAGCAGCTCTCCACAGCTCACCATCCAGGGGGAGAATGTGGATATGTTTGGGAACATAGTGCCTTTGTGCACAGCTACAACCCACAAAGGAGAGAAGCAGCAGGACACATTTATTTGTCTCCATAACCAGAGCTAGATGAACAGGTCCCCTACCTGCCAGATGTCTCAAGATTACTCAAGTGCTATAGGGATTCATTTAAACGCTTGCTGAATTGCATCCTGACCTGGTTTATGTTGATGAGATTTGGGTTGGACAGGAGATGACACCTGTACCCAGTTTATGTAGAACAGGATGCCCACTAAAGTCCCTGTCCTGCTCCCTTTTACATTGAGGGACCTTTTGCTATTAACTTAACTAAGAGCAGGATTGGGCTTATGTTTGTTTGCTTTTTGTATTCCCTCCTCTCTCCTGCAACAGTCCAGGCATTGGTTCTATTGAGAACTATACTCAAGGGAGAATCCTGAAGGAAATAGCTACAGTGAAAACACAGCTGCACAGTGCCTACATTTCAAAACATATTGGGGTGGGCTGAGAAGAAGCCAGGGTTCTGGGGGCTTAAATATATCAGGGTTTTAGCTAAGCAGCACAACTCATGAAGACCCCATTTCTTCCCAGACAACCTTCCACCCTAACAGACTGCCCCCAACTCTAGTCTGCAGTTGTCTTCTTTGGAGAGGCTGGGTGTCCTATAATTCCTGTCCCATCATGGCATCTTCCAGGAGGAGCACCAGGCCTCTTCCCTGTTCTGATATTTTTAGGGGACACCCCCACATTCTCTCCATTGGACTGGGAGCATCTCCCCATTCTCTTAATTGGGGTCATGGGCTCCAGGCTTCTTGCTCACCTGTCTCTCTCCAGGATTTGAGGAAGTTTTGGGGGTTTTCCCCTCTTCTATAGTCCCTCCCTATACATTCCCATCTCCTGGTGAAGAACTAAGTGTTCCTTTCCCTTTCTTCATCCCTGAGAAATCAATAACCATCTCCCAAATCTCACCTGAGCTGCTGACTGACCCTACCCAAATCCCCCAGCAGCCTCTCAGGACTGCGCCATGGCTGCCTTCTGCTGCATGCACAACAATCCCATTAAGGAACACACTCATTTCTCTCTCTCTCTCTCATTCTCTCCACTTGGGCTGGGATTGCAAGGACGATTTGTAAATACTTGAGACTGTCCTAGCCAAACTGAGATTTGGCAGCCATGCAAGCTGTTACGGAAATAACTTTCAGGACTCTCTAAGCAGCTTCTATATAGTACCAATGCAGTTGGATTCCTCAGGTGCATGCTTATCAGGACAAGTATGGAAGAAACATGATGATGATGATTGATGATGATGAACACAGTGGTTTCTAATTGACCAGCACCATATTTGGAGGGTCAAACTAGCTCTTTAACTCTGAACTAGTGCTGACTCTAGGGTTTTTGCTGTGCTAAGCATTACTGGATAATATCAGTTCCTACCAGTCACTCATATTATATTCACTAAATATTTTGCTGACCTTAATATTTTACTATCTGAAGCAACCCCGTCTAACCACAGAGAAAGCTAGCCCTTCCCTGAATCTCTGACCCATATGAATCTTCCAGAAACCAAACAAAATCCAAAACATGGAGAGTTTTATTCTATCTCCTCTGACTCAGCCCATTCTGAAAAGGATAACATTTAAATTTGATTTGCTTATCTGCGCCAAAGTGGACATGGTTTGTCACATGCTTGGGATTTTAGATTAGAAGACTTTGTACAAAACAGCTTCATACAGACTCTTGTATAAGGTGAAATAAAAGGATGCAGCAAAGAATTCACAATTTGAACCTTTTTTGGTCAAGGTTTCTAATGCTTCCAGCCTCCCCACTTGGTACTTGCATAATTTAACCTCACCACTATTTCAGATGAACCAGTTTGAGACTCACATGAAGATGAATTAAAAGTTCTGTAGTGTTGCTCAAATGGGATTAGAAAATCAGCCCAAAACTAGGCCTCAAAGAGATGCCCCATCAATAATTCTGGCAGACAACGAGAAAGAATTCATGAGCACATGGACTCTAAAACTTTTTCTGCCAGGCTATGCATTAGTACCTTTGGCCCAGATTTTTAAAAGTATTTATGCATTGCTCTGCTCTGCTTAGAGAGTCACTTTTTAAAAAAATGAAACATAGGTTCCTATGTCAATTAGGCATTGTCAGAGTAAGCAGAGCAATGCCTAAATAGTTTAAAAAATCAGTTGTTTTCGATGTTGTTGTAGCCATGTTGGTCCCAGGATATTAGAAACAAGGTAAGGTGAGGTGGGTGAGGTAATATCTTTTATTTATTTCACCACTTTCTGTTGGTGAAAGAGACAAGCTTTCGACCTTACAAAGAGCTCTTCTTCAGGTCTGGGAGAGGAGTGTGCCTTTCCCATACCTGAATAAGAGCTCTGTATGGCTCAAAAGCTTGTCTCCTTCACCAATAGAAGCTGGTCCATTAAAAGATGTTACCTCGCCCACATTGTCTCTTTAAAAATCTAGGCCTTTGTGATAGATACTTTATACCTCATAGGCACAGAGGCAAGTTAGGTCCTCTGTATGCTGATTAAGGACATCCGATTAGCACCTCTCTGGTGCACGCTCTAGAGTTCTTGCTAGAAAAGTGGTAATATGATTTGCCAGAGACTAACCATGCTATAAATCATCTTGCGTGATAAACCATGCTATAAACAGCTGGAATAATTGGGCTTTACTTATACTGGCAAGGGATCCTCTGTTAGAAGTCTTTTCATAGGAACTATATCTAAAACTAGAGGTGGGCTTGACCCAAAACGTTCTTTAAGAATTTTCCTATAGTTATCCAATCTAAGTAATTGGCAGAACCAAAATTCCAGATCTTTGGGGAAGTTTGGGTCAGGATCTTGATATGAGCATCATAGCTCAATCCCATCTCTAGTTTAATTTAAACACTGTTCTCTAGAAAGATGCTATCATGGTTTCAATCCTTAGCGTAGACAGGGCCTCATATTTTTACAAAGCTTTGGCCTAGGGAATAGGGAAGAGAATTTTAACATAATGGAGAAGAAGAGAAAGACTAAGCTTTTCCTTATCACTGTGCAGAAACAAGGTATTTTATCTGACTGTGAAAAGGATTGTTGACAGAAGACAAAATGCTGTTGACAAGATAAAAAGACACAGGGTAATGTTCCTTGGAGCAGTTAAAGGATATAAAATACATAGCTTTTAAGACCAAGACTATATATATTAGTGTTTTATAGTATTTGAAATGGATTTTAAAACAAAGAATCTAGAGGACAGTCATCCTGAACCCACCCTCACCACTGCTGTCAGAGGTGGAATAATGAGAACAAGACTTGCTGGGGGAGAAGCTATTATAGACAATGAAAATACTTAATTGATTCTGTTCAGAGAAGAGAATTTCCTTGTAAGAAAAACATGACCCTTTCTGTTCTTTTTCCAAATATACGGATTTGTTAAAAAGCCACCTATGCTCTTCCCTAGAAATAAAATTCCCAAATCTCAACCGGCTTTTTGACAAATTGTGGTTTTCCTAGAACTAGTCAACTAATGTCTATTCTTAACAAATCAATATATCTTAGTAGGCACTTGAAGAGAGTATTTTGATTTCATGCAATACAGTAGCTTGCAGAAGGGATGTGTAGAGGCCTGTGAATAAGATAATTTATTCTGCGTTATACTTACTTATCAAATATACTGATATAGCACAGTAGTTGCTAAGGTGGTACAGAATTCATGGTTTTGTTGCTACACACACACTATGGTTGAGTGAGATTAATGGCTTAATCTAGCAGCAGGGTCTGTTCACATTTACACTTTTCTAACCTTTTATTGATTGATTTTATTGATTGATTGATTTTAGGAGTTTATAACTCTACTGTTTATGTGTCTCTTTCTGACACTGGGAAATATGGCTTTTTTGTTTCTTTTTACAAAGATTACTCAAAGTTGCTATTTTTGCCTTTAATCTAACTTTAAAGAAATAATTTAGCTTCATTTCTCTGTTTTGTTTTTTATTTAAACTGAAATGATAGTAACTAATGGACTGGAGCTTTTGGGTACTGCAGGGATATTAGAGCAGTACATACTACAAATCATGTGTAGTACAATACCTTAGTACTTAGGGTTGGGTTATCTCTGAATGTCCTGGAGTCTGTGGGTTCCAATCAGCAACTTTCTTCTAAATCTTCTTGCACAGCAGCATCTGCAACAAAGTTGTAATACATTCGAAAATCTCATAATTGCTTTCTGGACACTGATTTGGGAATCATAGTCAGTCTGTGAGATCACTTGGCAATATGTCTCCTTCCATTGGTTTGGTGGGGTAGGAGATCAGTGTTAGAAGAGGGTCTGTTCTTCAATAAAACTATATCCCTTTGTATAGGAATAACTGAGAATCTGTGGCTAGAACCAAGCACTGTGAGGGAAGGGAAAAGATCCTTTGGTCAGTTCAGGCTACTTTGCAGTGTTTTGATGTCACAAAGCAGCCACAAACTAGTTCAGTTGGCCCTGGGAAGATTCTGCCAGCTCAGGGGATTCATCCAGTGTTGAAGGGCTGTCATAGTGGCTCCTATACCACCTTCCCTCATGGCTGCCCTGTATAGGGATAATGGCTAGAGTGCCATTGCATGTTACTGATCCCAAGGTGCCAGTATTATCTGTGAGATCCATAGGCAGTTGGATGTCAAATAGAGTACACTATTCTTCTCCTTTCTATGGCACTCTATGATTTAACTGTATACCAATGTATTTGGGTAATGGATAGAAAATTATATTGGCACACATCATCATCATCATTTTGAGTCCTGCTTTTAGTTTTTGATCACATATCTAAAAGAACACAGAATTAGACAGAAAAGGGCAAAAACCTGATTAGAGGCATAGGAGAAAAGAACTGCATACTCTGTAGCTAGTAATAATGTTCCTATAACATGTTCCTATGTTCATCTTCAAAGTGCTGTGCAAGTATTAACGAATTAATCCTCGTAACACCTTTTGAGGTACAGAGGTTTATCCTGTTTTATAGACAGTGAAACTGAGACTACAGGGAAGTTAAGTGACCTGCCCAAAACCAAAGAGGGAGTCTGTGTTTAAAGCCAAAATTGCAACTCAGGAGATCGTGGGTCCTTACTAGACCACACCTGTCCTGAAATACTAGGATTGTTTGCTTTGTTTGGAAAGAGGAAGTGTAAGCAGCTATGTGACACATGTATATCAAATAATGACTAACCTAGGATTCAAGCAAAGAACTTGCTTGGCCTATGAGTTAATAATGAATGAGCTGAAGTACAGTTGTTCATTATAGAACAGGCACTCTTAACTAAACAGAATAAATTGTGGTGTGCAAAACAATAAAAAGGAGTCAAATAAATACAACCCAGGGAGAAGGAAAAATCCGTGAATTAAAAGAAGTCTTTAGTTGTTTGAGAGGGAAAAGGACCTTTGAGAATGATGGGCTACACCTCACCCAAAAGGAGTCTCATAAACTTGTTTACAATAAAGGGACCTGTGTGCGGGGGACAGTTAATACCCATGGGAGATTTGCTCACTCTACCTGAACGAACAGAGTCCTCCTATGAGTAAGCAAGTAACTGCTTTCCTCTGAGGGCACGTATACACATACGGACATTCACATTTTGTATTCAAAGTTCTTCTTGGCTCCAGTTCACTCGCAGCTGGTGCTAGCCGTTTATCTTCCTACCCAGGTCACAGAGCTGAAGGAGGTTGCGCTAGCACTGCCCACGGGGCAGCTGCATGTCATTCCCATAAAAAGAGAAGGTGAATTAACTGAAAAACTTTGAGGGTCCGGGGGGGTGATACAGCCGCAAAAATATTTTCCCACCACAACCACGCACTATGTATTTAATGCACACAGTTAAGTTTCCTTAAAGCTGAAGACTCCCTTAGTGAATAAGGATATATGATTTCTTTGGGGCACTCCCTCCCTAGGCTTCAGAGGCTGAGCTGCAACTTCAAAGCACTGTCTGTACAACTATTTTCAGAGCACTAGAGCAAGCTCCACAAGCCTGAGTCTGTCCACCTGAGCTAGGAGGCTTGCTCTAGAGTGCTGTGTAAATCTACCTAACAGCAAAGGACATGAAGAAGAGACTGGCTTGAGAACTGCACTCAGCAAACATATCTTAAAACAGTTTACAGAAAGCCTCTATCTAAAAAATTCTGTTTATGAGCCATCCACTTTCTGTACTGTTTCTTCTTTGTTCTTTACCACCAAGAATATTCCCCTTCCACAAACACATAAAGTGGAAATGTTTTGTGTCCTTAGCCAAAAAAATCAAAACTGAGACAAAACATTCTATCTTCAGTCCACGCTGCTGTCAAAGCTAGCCTCAGAAGGAAAGGGAAAAAAGCCACTTGTGGTGATACTGTACCTGTTCTTTGCATCCAGGCATCTTTGTATCAGCCCCTGCTGTACTACAAGTGCACAGCACAGAGGTAGAAGTTTTCAGGGGTAAATAGTTGCACTATAGACTTGGCTGTGCTATGGGTGAAACAATGAAAGCCAAAACGGTAAAACCACAGACCTGTAGTATGCAGTTTTATCCATAGTGTAGGCAGGGCCTTGTTTAGCTCAAAATACACAATCCCATCAGAGGCATACAGATTGATTGCCTAGCTAGCCTTGATTTTAATCATACCTGTTTTCCAGATACTCAGTCATTTTGACCAGCCAGGTTGGCCAATTTTAATACATATACATTAGTTGTCCCCTGCATGACCTGATGACTTATCATGACTCAAGTCCTGAGACAATCATATGTGTTCATATGCATTTTCACATTGTCAACAGTTAGGATGACCCAATGTCCCAATTTTACAGGGACAGTCTCGATATTCAGGGCTTTGTCTCCGTTAGGTGCCAATTACCCCCTACCCCCTGTCCCGATTTTTCACACTTGCTCTCTGGTCACCCTATCTCAGTCATTACATCACTAATGGGATAGGGCTCTCTGAAGGATTTTTATGTATCTAGATCAAGTATTTAATAGCTCTTTCATTCTCTGTGCCTGGTAAGAATCTAGCGATGGTTGCCATATGTGATCCATAACTGAGATCTCTCTCTCTCTCTCTCTCTCTCTCTTTCTCATAAATATAGATATATATGAAATAAAAATCTCCTGTCAAATCAAGATGGACTGTATTTCTGAAAGAAATATTCTCATTTAGTCACAAGTTGAGCTTAATGCAGGAATCATTGAGTGAGATCTATCATCTGTTCTATGCAGGTTAGATTAGATGATCATGACGGTCTCTTCTAGCCATAAAAATCTATGAATCAATTAAAGTACAGAGTGAACTTTGTTAAATCTCTACAGTAGCTTCACAAAGAGAATTAGAATTTAGTCTTAGGCAGCACCTTTTTATGGTTTTGAAGGTATCACACAGAACTTAGGGAGTTAGATATTGGTAGTGCAAGAACTATGCAGCGATAACTATGAACTCACCTCAGGATGCTACATTTTTGAGAGAAAAGACTATAGAGAAGTTGTGAGGCAGCACTTTCAATCTCTTTATCTAAACAGGATAAAGGCAACATGTCCCCTTTCCCCGGGGCATAGTGGGTAGATTCAGCACCAGCCACCACTGCCCAGCCCACCCCACTAGCAGAGGTCCCCCTCTCTCATTTCACCAGAGGCTGTTGTCTTTCTCATCCAATGCTGCACACAATCTATCACCTGCACAGCTCCTGTAACTGAGCAGAAGCCTAAGGGGAGTGTTCAGATTGAGATGTGTAGGTTATGCTATATCCCTACAGCTGCTGTTTGGAAGGAAAAAGGAGAAAGTTGCTTATCTCTCCCCTCCTCCCGCCCCTTCTAGCTGTTACAAAGGGACTCCCAGCTCAGTGGCTTGTCTGTAGCAGAGCACCTCAAAGGTTGACACAGTGCTTAAAAGTCAGTTGGGAGCTGGTCACCGATTCACACTTGGGGTCTCAGCATTGCTAATGTTGGTGGAGCTAGTGTAGGCCAACCCTACCTTTCCCAAGTTCTGCAGTGTCAGAATTACTATCATTATTATTTATTGTGGCCAGAATTTTCAGAAGGGGTGGAGGTGCTGAAGACTTGATAGACAGGTCTTGAGAGCTCATTTTAAAAATCTGGTTCCACATGTCCGCAGTGTATTCTGCAACTGATGAGACACAATTAAAGGGACAGTCCCTGTCCTAAGGAGTTAAAAATCTAAAACTGAGAATTGAATATAAGGTCAAGTCCAAGATTGGTAGCTTGAACCCGTCAGCTAGAGATGAGAATGCTATTGGCTGAGACAAAATGACTTCTTATTTAAAGGGTGAACTTAAAAATCACACTTTTGTCTGAGAATGTTGGACCTGCTATTGTCAGAAGTAACATCTCAGGTGACTATTGCTGAAAGAAGTGTGTGGGTGGGTGTGATCTTTTTTCAGTTTGTTTACTTGTACATTTGACAGAACATTGTCTACAGTGAGCTTTCTTGTATATAGTCAGTTTTTTCTGTTATGAGTGGTGGGGGATCATTCAGATAGCAGTGGGTACTGGGAAACATTTAAAATGTGATTATAAAACCACAGACATTAGCAGGAGAACTTGGGCAGGTGTAGAACCTGAAACTACTATCATTCCTTTTTAAAAATTGAATGCCTAGTTTTCAAAATGATGGGGTCCCTTTAAAGTACTCTGTGGTTTTAAGGTAAATGTTCTATTTACTTTTTGATAAACTGAAAGTTTATTTAGCAGGTGGATGTAATATGTTGATTCCTCTTATGAACTGCTCCAGTTCATGGAACAATTGGTGTCTGGGTTTGGCAGCAGGCAAAGGGTTCATGGGTATTTGTTTAAAAGGATTTCCCTGTATTGCTTAATATTGTATTTGGATACACAGAGACTATAGCCGTTCAATATGCCTGTTCCATTATTAGCTACATTTACCTGTATGTTTTTTGACAAAGGAGGATTTCTTCTATATGCCATGGACATTGGATTTAAATATAACATGTCTTGTCTTAGCAACAGGGATCAGAGCCCCCAGGTATAGCACTACAGAAATCATGAGGAGACTTGGGTGTTTTGGAAAGGGCATGTAAGAAAACAGATAAATGAGCCATATTCCACACAGAATTAAAAATCCTTTGTCAGAAGACCATAAAAATGTACTGCATGCTCTGATGACCCTCTCCCCACATTTGCAGGGTATTGTTCCCTTAGGCATGGTCTACACATAGTTTTTGTACTGGTGTAACTATGTTGGTTGGGTATAACTGGTAGAATTTATTCTCCTTCCCATGTAGGGGTGAGTTATACTGGTATAAGCACATTTATAGTGATATAATAGCAACCACCCCGGGGCGGGAAGGGTTCTGTCGCTTTATTTATACCAGTACTGTGGTACAACCTTATTTTCAGTCAGAGCCCAATCTTCCACTCTTTACACTAGCAAACCTCCCACTGAAGTCAAAACGGACAAATCTTTTTAACACAGTTTGGCAAAACATATGCTTTTTTCAAGCCAGCTCTACACTACAGATTTCTGCCAGCGTAGCTAGGCCAGTGAGGGTCAGAAAAGGAGTGATCCCTGACTGACATAGCTGGGCCAGCAAAAGTCCCTGCTGTAGACACAGCTATACTGGCTATGCTGTGCTTTTACCAGCTTGTTTTATTGTATAGCTTGTTTTGTTCAAAGGTGATTTTACTATATTGGTACAGAGGGCGGGTTTGCCGGTAAAGCTGCATCCACACTAAGAGTGCTTTAACAATATAGTATACCTGTGTTCCTACATCAATAATGCTGTCTTAGTATAGTCATGGCCTCATTTATGTCCTACTATTTCATGAAATCTGACATCATTTCATGCAACATTGGGTAGGTCCTTCTGCAGTAGATCCTGAATAATGAACTAGTGGCTGGGCCCCTGTGATTTGGCTGCTAACCCATTGGTTGTTCCAGGAGTCAGCAGCTGGTGACACAAGAAGGAGATGTTTGGCTTGGACTGCTTGTATCCTCTTGCTTCTCCATAGCGAGAAAAGTCCATTTTAGATTGCATTGCACAGACTCCTGGGCTCCTGCCAAGACCTGCTTGGCTTTTGATAATCTAACACTCTGTTCTTGTTTGCGGCAGCCAAGAGTCACCTGTGCTAGAAACCTATTCAGAACTTTGTGTTTGCAGAATCCCAGAGTGGATATTTCACTTCTGGAAAAGTACCAGAAGTTCCTTAGACATTTGAGGGACCCCTTTCACCCCTAAGAACTGAGCAAAGGGGAGGGGCCAAGCTATTAAAATATTGGTGGGAGAGACTGTTTGAAAACCCTTAAAGGCAGCATTACATTTCCACATTCTCATATTACTTTTGGGTCTGATTTGGCCACCTTTACTCACACTGAGTAGTAATTTACTCAGGGACTAATCCCATTCCCCCAATATTTTTTTATGAAAGCCCAATTTTTTGGGTCAAAACCAGACTTTTTTGTGGAAACTTTCCTTTAATTGAAAGAGGCAATTTCCATTGGAAAAGAAATGACAATGGTTGGGTTTTTTTGTTTTGTTTTTTTTACCAGTTCTATCATCTTCATCCTGTACTTGGTCCGTCTTGCCTGGCTCTTAACTTGTCAAGCAACTTAATTTATGCATTGGTGGAAGCTTTCTTGAGTTATAATTGTAGGTTTATGTAATTGGTCTTATTCCTTTGGATCAAAGGAGAAAGCACTGGACAGTGTATTGTGAGGAATAATCCTGCACTGGGGAGGGGATAAAGATTAGAATGACCTAACTCATCTTTCCATAATTCTGTCTTTTCTCTGATTTTCTTTTGGTGGCTATTCTGGCATCTTTTCTGCCACTTACAGGCCATTGGCTGTGGCCCATATGAACTCTTCACCTCCCGTTCAAAGAACAAGCCAGACATAAAGTAAAATCAACTAATCCAAAACCTTATCTCAAGACTGAGGATATCTGAGCCACATATACAGTTTACACTGCTAAGGAAAAAATGGCATCTATTTCTGACAACCAGTTTGCCAAATGTGATGACTATTTGCTACAGTTGCCCTTGAAAGTAAGGAAATAACCTATTAAAAATTATAGGCCACATAATCCTGATGTATGCCCAGAACCATTCACTGGGTATAAGTCAGGGTAGAATTTTCCTCAGTTAATACCCTTTTCTGTATTGTGACTATTGTATTTTTACTGGGGAAATAGGATCCTGAGGAATCTTTCATTGCACCACCCTCTTCAAAGAATTCCTGTCATGATGGTCTTTACTGTAAGGAAGTATGGACATAGCTCCTTATGCCCTTCAGAGTCACTCAGAGGGTGCATTTGAGAAAGATGTGTTCCCACAAGGGGAAAGCACACTGCCTCTACAATGCTAAGGACTGAAATAGAGACCTGAACTTCTCTCATGTCACAGCACACAGAAACTAGCATGATGTGAAACTTGGGTTGGCTGATAAAAAACAAATAGTCTTGTGTGTTATGGCTCAGTTCCCTCACTAGGTAATACCATGGACTTCAACTGGAATATTTTGTTAGAGACACAGGACTTTGTTCAGCTGTGGTACTCCCCAGCAGACTGAGGGGTCCTTTCATAATCTCTTTGGGGGCTGAAGTAATCCTCATAGAGGGACAAAATAGACCAATCATATAATCTTAAGCAGAAATATATGAAACTAGACAATTAACTTTCTTTAACCTCACTCCTGTTTAAAGAAATGTGTTCCCTCCTCCTCTTTCTCTCAGGGTTGGTGGTGTTATCTTTCAGAGTTTAAGCTCCTTGGAGAAGTGATCTTGGGACAAATTCAACCCTGGTGTAATTCTATTGATTTCAGAAATCTTACATATGCCAGGAGACAATTTCACACTTAAATATATAAAAATCAGTCTTCCTTTAAAACTGTACCTTTATGGGTAAGGGACATTTCCCAAAATGAAAATACATTTGATGGCTAAGAACTGCCTGGAGAAGGGGAATGGGTATCTTGCCTCAATCACCTGCCCATCAGAAGCAGGATTTTTTAATAGCTTTTTACCCCTTTGTTAATGAGAAGTTGGAAATCAGAAGATCACATTCTAATACTACTGCCCTAGGAGCGTTAATACTGTCACGTGCTCTTCCCCAACCTGGCAGGCACCAATCCTCCATGGAAAGAGCTCATTTGGCTATAGGACTAGCTTTTAGTTTTCTTGCTTGCTCACCAGAGTGACTCACATCTATCAATTTTAAATGTCCTGCAATTAGAAGTCAATTGACATGATTGTGAGTCTTGTTATTCTTACCGTACTTTATTTTAAATAGTTGAGGAACTTGAGGCACATAGTTCTGAGATCACATAGTTCAAGTGGCAGGCAGCAGGCTGAGAGAAATGTCTCCCAAAAATGCCAGGCACATGGTGTCTGAGCACCTTTATTCATGCTCAGTAGCACTGTTGAAAATCAGTGCTACTGCTGCTATTGAATTAAGGTATTGTGTAAAGCAGGACATGGCTCTCACAAGTTTATGCAAGATAGTCTAAACCTACAAATTGAGGGGAAGTGTCCACTAGATTTAAAGTGATATTGTCAAACATGTTAGACAGGCGACACTAAAAAGACAACTGTCAATTAGAAAGGTTTTATTAGAAAAGTAAAAAAAAAAAAAAGCCCCCAAAAAACCAAGCCAACAATACAATTGCATAGAAAGTCTTGCACTTGAACATCAAGTGTATTAATGTAAACTGTAATCAATGGAAGTACTACACAGCATCTCATATAGGTTTGTGAAGGTTCCTGCCCTCACCCCAAGCATCACATCATACTTTGGCATGCAGTACTCGAGGGCTGCAGGCCGCTCCCAGCAGCATTTTCTTCAAGCATCAAAGATATGAAGTGATTACAACAATGTAACAATTCCTGCTTCAACATTCACTTGGAGTCTATGTATAGCTGCCCTAATGTCAGTAGTGGAGTTTCATCTTTGATCCAAATACACATACTTGGTCCCATTAGACCTTAAGTTTAACCACCATTCATTCATACACATGCACCACCCTCCCCTTGCAAAACAAAAAACAAAAAAAAACAAAAACAAAAAACCCCATTGATTACAATGTATTTTGTTATAAAAAAAATCAGCCAGGAGTAGGGAAATTGTCTACCCCCAAAGCAGCCCTGCTGCCGCATCTGGCCTCACAGTGTGTCATGAGACTAATTGAAGTCAGAACAATAAAAAGTTGTCCTACACTCACTGAAAGGTTAAAGCTAGCACTCACTTGCTATCTATGCCCACACAGAGTGAGGGAAGCAGAGTGCAGTTTTGTTTTCCAGCAAGTTTCCACCTCTTTGTCCTCCCTCTGTTTGGAATATTTCCTTCTACATTTGTACAGTCATACTCCAATCTAACCTAACCTTGGTGGCTCTAAAGAGTTGCCACATTTTAAACCAGCTTATGTTACTTTTTCAAAGCTTTTTCAAAGTTTTTCAAACTTGAGTAAGTTGTCACCCCAGTTTCTCCTGGTGCTGTACGCCAGTTTAAAGAATAATGATCAGTTATTCCTCCATGAGGTGCCTTCAGCACTCCTCTATTAACAACTGCTCAGAGCTGTACAGTTTCTTTTTAATGACTCTGAACCCAGTGCTCAGCTTCAGTGACTGACTGAAGCCTGGAGTGAAAGAAGGCCCAGAACTAAAAAGTCCCTGAATTTTAGGCCATAGCCGGGAGTCCAATCTTAACACAAGGGTCAGCTGGAAAGTAGGCACAAGACTTGGATCCACCTCAATCTGCCCCACACTGTGACACCCCTTTCCATGTTCGACACACAGGTCAATGAGGGCACCTCTCAGGCCACAGGGCTCACTATAAGCCAGGTGAAGCAGCTCTTTGCTGACTTGAGTGATGAGTTGGCTTGGCATCACGAGTCTGGAGCAGCGCTTGGAATTTATGTTGGCTTTGTTCAGATTGACTTGGATTAGTTTCATGAGATTGTTACACAGCAGTTCATCTTCTGGGTCATTTAACAAATCTAAGTCTGGCAGGGAAACTTCATCCAGGTACTCTGTGTCTATGAATGAAAATCAAAGAAGGCAGGTCAGTACTGGCCAGTTTATTAAGATGGCTTTTGTTTTAAAAGTTGCTACAAAAGGTGCTAAACACTTAGGACCAAATGTTAAAGGAACAAAAATTGATCAATTTATTAACTGAAGCAGCTTTTCTATGGAGAATAATGTAGATTACAAGATAAAGAACAGTCTTGTGGGATAGGGAAAGAAAGGCAGCTACAGTTTTATGGGACAAATTTTTTTATAAAGCTTAAACCTCTCCCATTGTATATTTTAGATGTATTGAATTACAGCAATGGTGTATATTCATTTTGCTATTTTAATTGTGTTTTAAGTATATTATTGGACACAGCTCAAAAAAAAAAATCTTAATTTTATTTTAGGAAGTGTGTGTGGAAATAATGTAGCTTAAAATAACCCTTGCCCTTCTTAAATTTGGGTAATGCCCATGACTTTTCAATCCTAAAATCTACTTACCGCCACAGCTCAAGCTGCTGTCCAGGGATTCACAATCGGAGCTCTCCATCCTGGGACAGCGATCGGGCCCTTCCTGCTGCCAGCTCTTCCCCCAGGAGAAGGTGGGTGAGGGCTGGTTCTCTCTCTGCTCCGGAATGGCAGGCAGCGAGCACGAGAAGCTGTCCCACACGCCTGGCATCGCTGCTGGTCACTTTCCGGAGTGGAAGTGGGGCCGCGGGGATCAGTGCAAAATACAGGTCCTGCAATCCAAGGCCAGCACAGAAAGAGACGGTCAGTAACGCAAGGCTCTAGCAGTGTGTGTTAGTTCGCCTTCGTGGAGAACAGATCTCGAATGCAACAGACGAATGCGAAACCGAGGGGAACTTGCACCGAGGATCATCTAGCACCGCAGCCCCCGGAGAGAATGAAAGGGAGCGGAGCTCTGTGTCCCCGGGATTGGGAAGGCAGCGACACGGGGGGCAATCCCAGCGCAATACTTACAGGGCCACGGGGTCCGGGCTGGGCGCAGCCGGTGAAGAGAAGTGCTGCTCTTGCGGATGGAGGGAGGAAGGCTGCTGGCGAGGGCCGGGGCCGGGCTGTGTAGTGCCCCTAGGCACGCACTGGGCTCCCCCTTCTCGGCGCTGCGCTGGTGTCCCCAACCCTCTTTCGGGCCCTTTAAATAGACAGATCGGAGCGGCCGCCCCCTCCCTGCTCAGCCCGAAACCCTGACCCGGCCTCCAGAGCCGCAGCCACCAGTCGCGAGCCGGGAGTGTGTGCCGGGCTCGGCCAATGACAGCCGGGCGCACGTTCGCAGCGTTCTCTCCTGCCCGGTTACAGCAGCCTGGTCTCCGCCCTCCACTGGGGGTGGGTTCTGGGCTGCTGCAGGCACTGGAGAGAGCGAGCGAGCGAGCGAGCGAGAGAGAGCTGGGGGATGCGGAGTGACAGCGTTAAGGGGGGAAGGGATGGGAAGATGTTTGTTTATCACAGAGTGACTTTCTCAGCGCCTGGTCTGGGGAATGGCACGGAGCGAGCCCTGTGTACCCGAAAGGCTAATTCCCTGCGAAAAAGCATGAGCCTCTCCTTGCTGCTGGGAAACTAGCAGATGTAGACCGGGCTGCACAAAATAACGTTGTACTGTATTGCATTGGGGGATCTGAGTCCCAGCTCTGGCCCAGACCAAGTGGGTGCCTTTTGGTTCACAGAGATTGAAAGGATGATGGTGGTGATAGGAAAAATAACTGTTAGTAATTGTAACCAATTTATTAATCTCAGTTGTGTTCCACACACACGCACGCGCGCGCGCGCACGCACACACACACACACGCAGGCCCCTCCTTAGCACGCCGTTTCTGGCTTGCTGTCTAATTTTTCCAAAGGAAGATGTGTTCAGGTGAATCTTACATGCAGTTTGGGAGAAACGGGATCTCGGTGTTCATAGCTAGCCATTTGTAACATGAAAGAAACCTTCAAATATCGACTGGTCGGTTTCTGTAACAAAGGAAGTGATTGCTTCATATAAAATCAGTTCAACCCACTCCAAAGTAAGAATAAAAATCTCCCTGCTGCTAGGTATTTTCGGCATTGTGATTCGTTTTAAAGGATGCGATGAATTAGGATGGGTGCGTATATAAAATCCATTCATAATCCCAACACGAAAGATGCTACAGTTTATTTCATCAACTATGTTTGATGTAACCTTATAGCGAAGGCGAGTCGCTCAAGTAAAAGTACGAGTTTATTTTCAGAAATCTTAAGGTTTTTCCCCCCATCTCTAACCCAGTGTAAACGTGTGCTTTTTTACTGTACCTTGAGCCAACACATTCCAGCCTTGGATTATTTCGTGCACAATCAAGGTCAAGCCATTACAGCACGGTTTTCCTAACTTTTAGTCCTTATAGCTCTATTGAGAAACTAGTTTATTGCACCTCATTACGTCAACTGCTTTTGGAGGAGGGGGGCGAAGGGGGTCGAACGCCTGACTAAATCATGCTATTGATCATTCGAGTCGATAAATTCATTTGTTTGTTGCAATTCTGCTTATGGGAATGGGGGACGCGGTGAATTCTGCACGTATAACTAACTCTAGGTAAACAATCCGACACTAGCTACAGCCCATCCTCCGGGTCCTAGCGTCCGTCCTGAACTCGGTGACTGCTTTGTGTAAATGACTGGGCGAATTGCATCAGGAGAGGAAAAAACCCCAGCGAGTGCAATAAAGCAGATCGTTTCATCAATGAGAGAAACTAGCAAGTCTACAACAGGAACAATCAAGCGTAAAACCAACCTTTAAAACGATGCCTGAAAACTTGATGCTGTCTGTCTGGTCTGCAAGAAAACATGTTTTCTTCAGTTTCACTGGAGCCTTTTATGCCTTTAGTTATCATTAACTTTAAATCTCGGATTGATGTGTGCCCTTTGCTGGTATTTATGTAGTTAGATAGCTACCTTTTCTGGCCTAAGATCCACACTCCCCGGCTACTGTCCTATATCTCCACTCCATAGAGCCACCAGACAGGTCCGTGCCAGCATATTCAGTACACAGATTGTTTAAAACATTTCTGAAAATGAGTGGATAAGCTCTCTGAAATGAGGAGGTGGTGGGGGAGCTGAAATAAAATGGAGACAAAAATTCCACCTAAATTGAGAAACAAACCAACTAATAATAATAAAAAACCCACAAACCAAGGAAAAACAAAACTGAAAAACAGACTACAGTAAAATAATTTTTCCTAAATAAATAGAAATAAATGACACACAAGGTCTCCCTATTTTAGGCCTGGTCTACACTTAACATTTTGATTGGCGAGCTCCCATCAGCACTGTAGCTATGCTGATCTAAGCCCTGGTGTAGATGCATCTAGGCTTCTTCTGTCATCCTAGCTATTGCCACTTGAGGAGGTGGATTACTTACAGTGAAAGAAGAAACCCTTCCATTGCTGTAGCACATCTGCACTATGGTGTTACAGCTATAGAATCAGTGTTGCTAGCATTATAGCCAAATTCAAACATAGAGGGGCTTGTACAATGTGCTCATGACATGAGTCTTCATTGCTAAATTAGTTAGCAGAATGTCTTTTTCCATACGTCCATAGCTTGATGGTATGAGATGCAACACAAACTGGAAGTAGCTGTCACTCTTGACCTGCCCTTATTCACAAAATAGACAGTTATTAAACATCTTACTGCCTCTCCACATAGTTCATCAAATACCAGGCTGCTGGAGGCTGAAAGTCATTGCTCCTGGATAGCTGTTTGGTAGCCTCAGTTAACTGAACTGGTGGTCCCATGCAATTCCTTGATGTCAAAATGCACTATAACCATGGGCATACTTGTCAGACCCAACAGTCAAAGGACTAAATGGAAATTACAAGTCAGAGGTTTTGGGTAAACTGAGGACTTCAGTCTTGAGTACTTTTGATGATCCTTGATCCAGCACCTTTCATGAATACTTTCATGAATTACTGATTTTACTTACACACACACACATTTAGCTGCCCTCAACATTTTTTTTCTGGCTTAGGTAACTGCTTTCCAGTCTATATTCATCTATACATCTGTATTGTAATGACAGTCCTGGTTATGACATTTGAGTCATAGACCCTGCGATTTTCTGTCTGGTTAGCTATGGACTAAAGCTACAGAACTCTTTAGCATTGCTGAGATGTTGACTATCAAGGAGGGCAAGGATTATGGACTAAACTCTGGTTCTCAGGTTAATGGAAACAGCATTGCAGAACAAATCTTGGGGATTTGTTGTAGGGAGGACTATTAATATTCTTAATATTATTTTTCTGTGGAAGCAACTGCTGTCATTTGCTACAGGCACATTATATGATTGTGAATGGGATGGAAGGTGGTTCATTGAATATCAAATCAGAGAGGAGGTGGGTCCATTAAACAGTCTCTCGATTCAGATATAATCCATGACATTTGAGAATGCCTCTTCAATGGACATTTTTCAGTATCTTTATTGGATACCATAAAACATAGTACCAGCCATTCTACAGAATGTTAACATGCTGTTCCCATTCTCTGTGGCTGCCTGTGAATGTAACAGCTCTGTGTTGTTAAATTGACGGAACTAGTCCGATATTGGTCACTGCATGTGCAAACAGCATACATTTAGCACTCACATTTTCAGAATTAAACCATGTTCATTAATTGATGATTGTATCATTAATCAGGCTTCCTGGCAATATTTGGGTTTACACAAAACATGTATGTGCAGTGTATAATAAGAGGATTTGCTTACTAGTTGAAACATTGAGAATTACGTATGACCTGGTGTTTCCAATTGTTCTCACAGCTCTAAAAATATCACCATTTTGGCTGAAATTTTACATGCTTGGTCCCAGTCCAGAGCAGAATTTATTATTATTTTAAGCCTGAGTAAAATCAGTTCACTTATTTTTTTAGTTGCATGAGCAGGGGGAAAAGTATATTGGGCCTGCAACTCTTGTTCCTGTACATAATCCTTATTTCAGTGACTTCCAAAAATCTTTGAAGCAAAGACTTGCCTGTACCAGCACCCAGTGCAGTAGGGGGGCCCCTGATCCTGATTGCTGACTCTCTCTCTCTCACTTTCTTTTGTCCTACTCAGGGTTGTAAATCAAATATGGGCTTTAGCGCACACGGTTATAGTTGTAGTGGATGGGCAGAGTATTAACTATGATGGTTATATTGTGTTGCATTTCTGAAAAATGACTTGGTCTTTTATTATATAAAAGATGATTGTCCAAAATTAAACTTAATCCAAATTAAGATTTGTATAAAAAAGGAGTAGGTTTTTACATATTTGACACTTTACTGTACCAAAAAGGAGCATTGTCTAGAGTTTAGAGCAGGGGACGATGAGGACTTGTCTACAGTTCAGGGAAGTGCTTTAAACTATACTGGCAAAAGCACTCATTTACTGGTATAAACTGTATCTGCACGGGGGATGGGGCAGTGGCTATTGCTACTGTTGCTCTGTGGCCATACCCCAAAACTTTCTAAGTGTAGACCAGACCTCACTATGTGATGCTTGAAAAGATCAAATTAATCTCTTTTTGCTTCAGTTAAATAATCTGTAAAATGGGAATGGTGATGTTTCCCTATCTTTAAACTGGTCATATGAGGATTATTTAATGTTTATAAAGAGCTTTGAGATTTCCCTGCAAATGGTGTTATATATGTGCAGATCATGATTACTGTGAATTTTTAAGGATTAGAACCTGACAAATTTTAAGTATTTGGCAGAAATGGCAAAGTGAAGATTTCTGTTAATTTGTTTGTCTTACTGTGGTACTGATTACAGGTTTATAATTGAAGTTGACCATATTCTTAATCTATTTAATGAGCTATCTTGAGTACTGTCCTTCCTGAGCAGAGACTGATAACAGTGCCACAATAAGCAGAGTGGAGTATAAATGCAGGCTACAGAAAAGACTAGATTAAGAGTTCCAAGATCATATGATTTAGGAACATGGATTAGACTCAAACTGTTATTTTGCCAGTGTTTCCTGAAGCAGTTTTTGGTTGCTGCCAATTACTTGGGGAACTTCATTGCTCATTTGACCACAATTTGAAGAACAATTAGTGCACTGTCAGTGACCTCAATTCTATCTACTAGAAACTGGTCATTCTATCTGCAGTCAGTCCCTACAAGTTCAGTGTTACAGATGCTGGTGCAAGTTCCTCACTGCTGACAGTATATGCAACGTGCAGTGACTTGATTTTCATTGTTAGTGGAATAAACTGAGGGCAGACAGATGAGGGTGTCCTTGCTAGAAGAGTTTTGCATAAATTTTTCCACCATTGTTACCACTGATTCAGTTCCACAGGTGAAAGCAATGGTTGGAATATCAGTGTAGTGCAGCTGCTGGTGTGTTAGCCAGCATGCAATTTAACTCTGCTGTGCACATATTTAAATGACAGTAGTTAAAATGCTGCTGGCCAGCTGCACTTTGTCTAGGCTAGCACTTGTGAAGCTAAACCAGAGATAGAAACAGTCAGAAATTTGGCAGCGGGGGGGATGTGGACAGGGTCTAAGGAAAAACACAATATAGATCCCCTAGTTCTGGAAGATCTGATCAGATATATGGATGCCAAAAGTATTAATAAATTATATACATAATGTATTGGGAACCTGAGTATCCTGTTGGATAGGACAAGGAACTAAAGAGTCAAGTGACCTGAGTGTTACTCCTGGCTGTGCCAATGACTTGCTCGGTGACTGTCAGCAAGTCAGATGCATTTCTGCATCTGTTTCCCCATTTGTTAAAAGAACTGGTTGTGTAGCATGGCTAACCCTAATGACAAAAGGGATATGTGCTAACAGTTTACAAGTACTCTATCTAAGGGGTCAAAACTCCAAAGAGGGAGTAGTAATATTGGAGTTTTACATAAGCTATTATTATATAACTATGAGTTATAACCAAAGAATAATTTGAAGCAATTAAGAAAAGGAAGCTTCTAAAAAAATATCAGGGAAACATTGGGTTAAAAAAATCTGAAGTTGTTTTGGGTGTAAATTTTTCTTTTTCACGATGCCTTGCATAGAGAAGAAGCCTTTAGGGATGTAATTTGCTGTGAAGTTTCTTTGCTCATATTGGTCTCCGTCCTTTAATTTTGTAGAGTGTCCTCAAATCCCATTGATTTAAAGGAGACTTGATGTTGCAGAGCTCCTCAAAAGACCAGGTCCAATGTGTCTGCAAAAGAACTGTCAATAATACTTAACATTTACATAGTCCTTTCCATCCTCAAAGTACTGTGCAAATGATTTTACTTTAGTAAAGTTTCTGTTGGGTGTGATGCACTGAGTTTGGTTCCAGGTGAGAACTCTAAGCCAAAATCTCTTCTCAGGGTACAAGTGCAACCATTGTAACTGAGAGAAAACTTAATCCTGTACATTTTGGATTCCTCACTTGTAGGATCGATTGTTTTAAATATAGCCCACTTATTGAAAGACATGGCTGCAGCAAATACTTACAGAAATGAAGTTATGGTAAAAATTTTAAACTGTAGTGTAGTTTTCCATTTCTTAAATAAAATAACAGTACTAACAATATACTACATAATCACACCCTTTCTGTGGGCATAATAAATATACTTGATTTTACTGGTTTTAATTTATTTTCCTAATTTAGATTGCACTTTTTAAACTCTTTTGCAACTATTTCTGGAAACTCTGAATTTGAAGCACTAGATGCAGAACCAATTCTGTGAACAAAAAATAAACACAAAATTGTTTTTTCCATTTGCTTTTCACTGTTAATAACATGAATCTGTTGTGATGCCCATGCTGTTTTTCACAATACTGAAACAGGATAAAATAATAAAAATACTCAGTTTAAAAAGAGCCCTAACCAATCCCAAAATACACTGAGTTGTTTGTTGCACAGAGTCGTTCCGGACTGGCTGATCCCTGCTGGATCTAGTTTCTGTAATTCCCTCTCCCAACCCCTCCCATGGCAAAGATTAAATCCAGGAGCTTGGCCTGATTACATTGATTTGTACAAAAAAAAGAAGGGGAGGTGTGATGTTCGTGGGGATCCTTTGCAAATGAAAGGCTGTTTTCAAGGACGCCTGGAAAAGTGAAATTAAAGTAATGCAGTACGGAAAGTTTACAGCAGCTATTATAAGAGGGTTTAAACTCATGTACCCATCTGATACAGATTTAGCCAACGCATCTAATTTCCCTCATTTGATGGTTTTCATACCTCACGTTGCATTTAAAGCCAATAATAATGAATGGGTTATTTAGGGGAATTTTCTTTTAATTGTGAAGGTGAAGGGAGCTGATGAGTGTCCGTCCTAGTTCGGTGCTAATTTCCACAGAGAGGGTGGGATTTTTGTTTGCTTCGGTTTGTCTCTTTAGCCTTATTTGATGAGGCAGACCTGGGCATTAAACGTGCCCAAACTAGAGAAGCGTCGCATGCAGTACGAGGGAGACGGGCGCTTTGTGCCTGCAAAGGGTTAAACGCAATCTTGAGCTGAAACCCTGAAACGTGCCGGCCAAGGCGTATTCCTTGGGAGGGGGGCGGGCAGCCCGCCGGGTGATTTGCATGGGGACTGGCTGTACGCACAGGCCCCCGCCCCCTGGAGACATGCTGAGCTCAGCGATTTTGCAAGCCTGCTGAGCGGAGTAGCAGGGGAAGGGGGGTGCCGGCGAATCATCTGGCACGGACAGGACGGAGGCGGAGACAGTAAGCAGCGCCTCGGGCAGGCGGGGGAGCGGGGAGATCCGCCGGGCAGAGGGCACAGACAGAGGCTGCCGGAGTGGGTGGGGCAGGCCCCTTCTGATGCAATGTGAATGAGGCGCGGAGCGGACGTGGAGCCATAGGGCCAGGCAAAGGCGGCCGCGCTCCCGGTCAGGTCACCCCCAACCTGCCTGGCCCTTCGATCCGGCAGGAGGCGGGCTGTACACTGCGGCCACGGGGGGCGAGAATAGCTGGAATGCAGGATGGCCCGTGCGGGGCTAGCCAGGGTCTGGGGATAGTGCCTGGGCCGCCAGCGAGACTGAGCCCGGGAGCAGCCCGCACGGTGCGGGCACCTGGCGAGTACAGACGGGCCAGGCTCTTCACCTCTTTATTTCGCTTTCCCCCTTTGCGAAATGGGGTTATAGTGACCTCCCTTGCGCTAGATACTCCGGACTGACACCGGCCTTCCGCACCTTACTAGGCCGGGCAGCACTTGCTGTGGCTTGTGGCCTGTTGGCTGGCCATCGGGTGCCGGCTGTTTCCCAGCTGTTAAATCACAGTAAGACAGCTAGAAATGCATAACCTACAATCCATTGCTGGGGTCGCCTCAAACTGCTGTGTCGTGTTGGTGAATGGCAGGGGTAAGGGTCTAGGATGCAGCCCAGGGAGCAGGGGGTTGTCAAACTTTTTGCTGGCACTCTTTGCAAATATTTCAGGCTATGATGACCCCTCCCCGCCAGGTTGTGCCACCCTTACTGGCATGCATGGGGGCTGACAGCTCAGCCAGGGGAGGGCCACAAGGACCCCAGGGCACATCACATAATGCAAATAGGGGAAACATCCTAAGAGTGTGTGCAGCCACTGAGTGTGAGGGCTTGTCCATTCAGGGCAGCCATTGGGTGCCTGCAGGTGGAGCATAAGGACCCCAGGAGAGGAGCCTTAGGCAATGCATGCAGCAGATGAGGGAAGGAGCCCAAGGGTGCTGCTCAAACAGTGAATAGTTTTGAATGCTCCCACCAAGCCAATGAACAGAGGATGGGAAGCAGAGGAAAGAGAGGAGCCCCGCTGCCAGGATGGGGAAAGGAAGAAAGCAAGCCCAACTACCAGGATTAGATGGGGTTGAGGAGGAGCGGGAGGGAGGAGAGCCCTGAACATGACAAGAAATGTGGGACAGTGGAGGCAGTTAAGTACTCTAGGCTGAAGAGAGATAATGGCCCAGGGGAAACAGATTGTTGAAGAGGGCCAGCACAGGTTGATGTAAGGATGGGGTGGAGGGTGGAATATGGCAATTTAGAGAAGCAGCAAGGAAGGGAGAGAGTGATATCCAGGACCATGCAAACATATATTGAAGTGAATAAAAGGGAGTCAGACAACAGGGGAAAGGCAAGATAGTTATCCCTGTATTTATATCCTGCACTGATGGTATGCTAGGTGCTTTGAAGACTTGTAGCAAGACAAGACTTGCGTGGAGCGATGTACAACCTACATAAAGAAGTGGGGATGGTGTACAGAGGTTGAAACTGGTGAACAAGGGATTTTGAAACAAGAGACAACCGTTATTTTAAAAACAAGAAAACGAGACAAAGAGAGGGACTAAAAGGGGTAGGGGTGGAGATAATACAGAGGGAAGTAGAAAATCAGAGACAAGAATAAAGAAAAGGGCTCCAGAAGAAAAAAAAAAAAAAGATGCCCAAGACAGTGTTGAGTTTTCTGTCCTTTTTTGACATATTCCTGTTGTAGTCACTAAGGTCTGTTGCTGTTGGGCATGTTTTGTACTTTTATGGGCCTTAGGGCTATATACATTTTGAACATGCTTTCAGATTTCAAGCTTTGAATTGTCATGGAGGGAAAAATTTCAAAATATCCACTCCCCCAAGTTAAGGGGATTCAAAAGGAAATAAAAACAAGAGGCAGGAGAGCACAGAGACAGTTTGCCAGCAGTGAGCCTGAAGGGAGACACTCAGCTCCCCCAGTCTCCATGAATACTAATGCGGTAAAGCCATCCAACAGGCCAGCAAAATCTCCAGTGTTATCCTGGTAGAGAAAGGTATGAGCATTTATTTGCTGCATTCGTGTCTTTGTGGGTGCTAAGCTAGTTTGGTTATTGGGGCTAAATTGGTGTAATTTTGGTATCTGGGACCATTTTATTTTCAACCCTGCAGTGAGTTTGGTCTCATGGCAGCATGCTTGGATGTTCCAGCTTTCAGAAAAAATGTGATAAATTAGAAGTCAGATTGGAAAAAATAAGGAGGTATTCTCTCAAACTCTACCCACAAGTTAAGCTTCAGACACTTTGGTACCAAAATGCAAATGCCATTCATAGTAAGAGTGTGCAGCTCTGTGTAATCTTTGATTTGCAATGACAAATTGTTAATGAATTTGATTTTGACTAACAGAGGAATTGGTTGCAAATCTGAAGGCTGAAGGCAATTTGAGTGAAAGTAATCATGAAATGATAGATTTCATGATTCTGAGAAAAGGACAGAGTGAACATCAGAATAAGAACATTAGACTTTAACAGACTTAGAGAAAATCTAATGGATAGAGGAGTTCATGAGAGCTGACTGTTTCTCAGAGACAGTGTTAAAGATGCAACACCAAACTTTC
This sequence comes from Emydura macquarii macquarii, assembly GCF_026122565.2. NCBI lineage: Eukaryota > Metazoa > Chordata > Testudines > Chelidae > Emydura > Emydura macquarii. Next base: position 14,760,849 of record NW_027131527.1, on the reverse strand, counting down.
CAGCTATGGAGGAGAGAGAGGAAGAATAGTAGACTAGGTGTAAGATATAGATAAAGTAGAGAAAGTACAGAGAAGAGCAACAAAAATTATAAAAGTTTTAGACTAGAAGAATAGTACTGATTCCATCAGGAATTCTAGAAATGACCTGAAAATCAAAAAGGAATCCTAGAAAAAAGTGGAAACAAGGACCAGAAACAAGAAACAAGGTGCTAAAAAGGAGTATAAAAGAATAGCACAAGCTTGTAAGGACAAAATCAGATAGACGAATGCACAAAATGAATTACACATACTAGGGGACATAAAAGAAAATAAGAAGAGGTTCTATTAACACATCAGGAGCCAAAAAAAAAGGGGGGGGGGGCGGCCAAAGGAACGTGCAGGTCCTCTGCTTAGCAGGGAAGGAGAGCTTAATAACTTATGACATCAAGAAGGCTGAAGTGTTTAACACCTATTTTGCTACAATCTTCACTAAACAGATTAATGGTGACCAGATACTTAACACAATTAATATTAACAACAAGAGGAAGGATTGCAAGCCAAAATAGGGAAAGAATAGGTTGAAGAATATTTAGATAAATTAGATATAGTCAACTCGGGAAGGCCTAATGAAATGCCCCTTAGGGTACTTAAGGAACTAACTGAAGTAAAGTTGGAACCATTAGCTGTTATCTTTGAGAACTCATGGAGGATAGGTGAGGTCCCAGAGGACTAGAGAAGAGCAAACACAGTACCTATCTTTCAAAAGGAGAACAAACAGGATCTGGGGAATTATAGACCAGTCAGCATAACTTTGATACCTGGAAAGATACTGGAACAAATGATTAAGTAATCAGTTTGTAAGAATCTAGAGGATAATAAATAATAGGCAACATGGATTTGTCAAGAACAAATCATGCCATACCAACCTAATTTCCTTCAACAGGGTTACTGGCCTAATAGGGTGGAGGAGAAGCAGTAAACATGATGTTTCTTGATTTTAGTAAGGCTTTTGATGCAGTCCCACATCACATTCTCATAAACAAAGTAGGGAAAGGTGGTCTGGATGAAATTACTATAAGGTGGGTGCAACACTGGTTGAAAGACTGTACTCAGAGAGTAGTTAATAATTTGCTGTCAAACTGAGGGATGTATCTAGTGGGGTTCTGCAGGGGTCAGTCCTGGGTCCAGTACTAGTCAGTATTTTCATTAGTGACTTGGATAATGGAGTGGAGAGTATTCTTACAAAATTTGCAGATGACACCAAGGAGAGAAACATGGGAGGACAGAATTAGAATTTACAATAACCCTTGACAAATTGGAGAGTTAGTCTGAAATCAACAAGATGAAATTCAGTAAAAATAAGAGCGAAGTACTGCTCTTAGGAAAGACAAAATCAAATCCCCAATTACAAAATGTAGAATAATTTGCTAGGCAGTAGTAATGCTAAAAAGGATGTGGGTTTATAATGGATCACATGCTGAATATGAGTCAACAATGTGATGCAGTTGCAAAAAAAGGCTAATATTCAGGGGTGTATTAACAGGAGTGTTATATATAAAACATGGGAGGTAACTGTCCCACTTTACAGAGCACTGATGAGGCCTCAGCTGGAATACTTCATAAGTTCTGGGTGCTGCACTTTAAGAAATATATGGAAAAAATTGAGAGAGTCCAGAGGAGAGCAATGAAAATGATAAAAGGCTTAGAAAACCTGACCTATGAGGAAAAGTTAAGAAAAATTGTGCTCATTAGTCTTGACAAAAGAAGACTGAGGGGGGACCTGATAACAGTCTTCAAATATGTTAATGATTGTTATAAAGAGGATGGTGATCAATTGCTCTCAATGTCCACTGAAGGTAGGACAAGAAGTAATGGGCTTAAACTGCAGGAAGGGAGATTTAGGTTAGATATTAGGAAAAAAATGTAATATAAGGATAGTTAAGCCCTGGAATTGGCTGTCAAGGGAGGTTGTGCAATTCCCATCATTGGAGGTTTAGGAACAGGTGAGACAAACATCTGTCAGGGATCATCTAGGAGGTGTATTGATCCTACGTTAGCGCAGGGGAATGAACTAATTGACCTCTTGAGGCCTTTTTCAGCCCTATATTTCTATTATGGGGCTGCTCAGATTCTTGCAGTTGGCTAGGTGTGTGCCTTAACCCCAGTTTGTCGAATTACAGGCTTCTTTAGAAAACCTTCTTGGGCCAGATTCTTCCATTAGTTACACCCAAACAGCTGCCTGTAAGCCAGTAGGCCGGCCTGGGTGTAACAGAGTAGGATTTGGTCAATTGAATGCATTTTAAGGAACAAGGTATATAAAAAATTCCAGCAAATACATTGAATGCTAGTTTGTTTGGCTGGTAGTGCTGTCTTCCTTCCTCAAGCAGCTGAAGAATTAATTCTAAACTCACCATTTTGAACTGGATTCTATCTTTAAAAAAATATGCAGGGGAAGGTTCCCAGATCTCTCTTGTAGTGATTTAATTCCAAAAAGAGGAGACTTATTCACAGATTGGTTGACCACATAAAGCCCCTGTTCATGACCCTGTCATGTTCTGAGAACCAAGATTTCACAACCCTCTCTTGCTATTAGTAACTTCACTGTATCTAGAAATACATAGATGATGGTTATTAGCTCCATCTGCCCCTGAAGTATTTTAGTTGCTTAGTTCGGGGGGCCAAGAGAGACCCAAATTATCCTGGCCCTGTGTACAGTAGGATCCTGGAGACTAACAGATACAGTGCCTGAATAATGGGGAAGTTTAGGACTCACCAGGACAGTTTATAGTCCAGGAGCATTAAGGTTTCTAACCATCAGAGGGGAGCAGGCAGTGGCAAAAAACCTAATGGATTTCAAGACTGAGCTTGATAAATTTATGGAGGGGTGGCATGAGGCCCATCTGTGACTGCTAATAGCAAATATCTCCAACAGCCAGAGATAAGACATAAGAGATAAGATGGGGAGGGCTCTTGAGTTACTACAGTGAATTTTTTCCCAGGTGTCTGGCCAGTGGATCTAACCGACATGCTCAGTGTTTAACTCAGGAGTTCCCAAACTTTTGCTGGCACAACCCCATTTTAATGAAGTATTTCCTGCCAGGACCCCAGACAGCATGGAGGATGTCATTTTGAAGAGCCAAATGGCATCCTTCGCACAGCATGAGCTCGCACAAACCATACATATTAGGTCATGCCTCCTGGAGGATGCCAGTTTGCTCTACAAAATGGCATTCTTCATACAGTGTGACTTCGTACGTATATAATGTTTGTAGTCAGACTGTGCCGTTTGGCATCTTCCATGCCAGGGGTGTCAAACTCGGTGACAGTGACTGGCCAAATTTGCATACACTCCCCTTCGCCGCTCTCCCCTTTTCGGCGGTGGAATTTCGCAGTGGGCCCTAGCTGCATTGCCGCTTTAAGAGATTTCTAGGAGTGATGCCCGCTGCCGAAAATTTCAGGGCATCTTCCACTTTTCGGCAGCAGGCTTCTGCGGAGGAAGGTATTGCTGCTTTAAGACTCTCTGAAAGTGGAAATGCCATACACACACAAATGTCTTCAAGTAGAACTTTCAACGGCAGCGCACGGGCCAGATCAAAAAGGTTCGCGGGCCAGATGCGGCCTGCGGGCCGTATTTTTGACACCCCTGTTCCATGCATTGTGACCTTGCACACACCGTTCATGTCCTCCACGCATTAGGGATTGCTGTGACCCCAGTTGCTGATGGCATGACCCTTTTTGGGATCACAACCCAGGCTTTGGGAATCAGTGGTTTAACTGATTATCATACTTGGGGTTGGGAAGGGATTTTCCCCCAGGTCAGACTGGCAGAGGCCCTGAGAGATTTTCATCTTTCTCTGCAGCGTGGGGCACAGGTTACATGCTTGTTTGAACTAGAGTAAATGGTGGATTCTCTGTATCTTGAAGTCATTAAATCAAGATTTGAGTAACTCAGCCAGAAGCTATTGGTCTATTACAGGAGTGGGTGAGGTTCTGTGGCCTGCGTTGTGCAGGAGGTCAGACTAGATGATCATGATGGTTTCTTATGGCCTTAAAATCTGAGACCCTGCTATTACCCCAGCCAGCATGTAGCATGTGCAGCAGAAGTTCTCCTCACAGAGAAATCCTCTGCCTTTAGTACAACCAGTTACAGAGCTGCTGCAAGTAACAAGCAAACGAGGGGCCTGATCCTGCTCCCATTCAAGTCAAAAGAAAAACTCCCATTGACTTAAATAGAAACATAATTGGGCCTGTAAACAGCAAGGAGGTTCATCTCTAGATGGGATTGCAGCTGAGAGGGAGTTTATAGAGCTGCTGCTGCTGCTGCCACTGCTGTCTATACCCCAAACTTTGTACAGAGATTGCAACACAGGCTTCCACACCTCCATCAGAGAAGTGAGAATATGCCTTTATCAGGCTTCTTGAGCTGGTCTCTTTTGCTTGTTTGACTCTCCTGTGTTTGAAGTATAAATAAGTGTCAGCAAAGTGGGTGAAATAAAGCAACAAGACCCAGTTATTTTCCTACATGCATCATTTCTGTGCCTGAGTCTTTTACCCTGTTGATGCTGAAACAGTGAAGAGATATATAGCAATAGTTTGTGATTATGGAACAAAAATGTTTAGGGTGGAAACTTTTTTGTTCTGATTAGACTGTTATAATAACAAAGGTCAAATCTTAAAGGTGAAGACATGCTGTCTTCTGGAATTTAAACACTTGGCAGGTTACCTGTTACGAACATTCAGTGGAGTAAGAGCTTTGTAATTTAGGAAAGGGGTTACAGAGTATGTGTTGAAAGTGTGGACAGAGGTGATATTTGCTGCATTGACTTTTCTCTACTTCTCCCCTAGTGACAGTTAGATTGTGGTTCATATGTTTTTTTCTGCCACCAAGAGGTGACTGTCCATAGTTAACAGTGGAAGCTTCAAGCTTATTACAAAAAGAGAGCCTTGTAAAAATTGGTCTGATGTCAAAATAATCAGAGATATGGATATCCCTAACTCTCTATTCCCCTTGCATATTTGTATTTGCAGAATTTTGCAATCTATATAGATCCCTTTATAGATTGCGGCAAGTTAACAGGGATTTCGCTAAAAGTTGTCTAACTTGTAGTCCAGTACTTGTCTCTGTCTTCTCCTTTGTCCTGTTTCAGGACTGAGACACTGAGTGTAATGTAATGTCCTTTGATAATACTGTACAAAATAAGGCCAGTCTCTTACTTCCTGGAATGTCCTCCTTGTTCTTGCTCCTCAGAAACACATCTCCTCCTGCCCTTTCAAACCCATTCCCATTGCTAAGGCCCTGGATTGCAGCAACCATCCTTCCAAACAAATGGAGGGTTCTCCTTTGGAGACCACTAATGCTACTCTTTGATCAGGCTAAAGGAATTGCCTGATGTCACACAGTGTATGGCACAACTTCTTCTTCACTCCAGTGCCTGAACTTGCTGTCTTTGGAGCTCTGCCCACACCTTCCCTGCCTTGGCAGCAAGAACGTGGGTTTGTTGGATGGAAGTGCAGAACTCTGCCAGGAGATCTCCTGGGCACGCCACCCATGAATTAAAGCACTTACAGAACTTTTTCATCCTTGACTTTTTGCCCCCAGATTCATTTGGGTGGATTTGTTCTCTTTTTAGTATCTGCCTCTCCGAGAAGCAGGCTAATCTGTGTTGTCTTGCCTTTCCCCGTCCGTGTTGGCACAGTTCCTACCCTTATTTGTGTGCTTTCCTTTCTCTCCACAGGGTCTGTTATACTCTTTCCTTTCTACCACCTCAGGATTCACATTCCTCTATTTCACCTCCTAACCCCCTTCCTGTTCTTTGTTGCTTCTCTTTCTTACCCTGTTCTCTTATTCCTTCTGTAATGAATCTTCTAAAGCTTCATTTTTACTACAAATCCAACCAACTTGGAGGACCTAATTACAGTTCTGCTCATTAATGTAGTGGACTATCCAAGGCGTTAGCACACTTCACAGGTCTGATTCAGGCTCATCTACTTTACATAACAGAGCTGTGCTTTTACTGTGTCATGGGAATGACCATACTGCAATCAGGTCCCCCCCAGATCTGGTCGTATTTGTCGTACAGACAGAGCCTTTCCTTTTCTACGTGCTCCAACTGTTAAGAACAAGGTGACATTTATAACCTTTCTTATTTCTAGAATGCTGCAGTGTTAAATCATAGGGAATGTTCATGCAGACACCATGGTTATCAGCAGGGACTAAACCTGGTACCCTCAGCACCACAAGCACAAGCCCTGCCACTTGAGCCGAAGGAGTAATATGGTTGGCTGTTTGAAATAAGTTACGTTTCCTCTTCACTGGGACCAATACGTGATTATATGCTGTTAGCCAGCACAGTCATCTACTGCCAGCATTTCAGGAATCATATTAGTTTCAGCATATGTGCAGATGGAGTGGTATGGCAAGACAGAGAAAAGTGCCGGCATTCCATGTTGGCATGTATCAGCCTGAGAATATTTGTTAGACTATTTCCATGGATTTATATAAGAACTGCTCAGACTTTGCATTTTTCCATTCTTCTTTTGGGTTGTGGCTATGGATCTGCGATCAGAGTTTCAATGATTTAGTTTTGGGGTCCAGGCATGCAGCACTAGGACCTCGGTGAAAGAGTACAGAAATACTTAGCTTGAGTTAGTACAAAATGTTCTTGTAGCAACCACAGGAAACCCCAAGAACATCACTGAACAAGGACATCTGAGGTTTTTTTCTTTCTCTGTAAACTTTTATTGCACTTTGCAGCCTTTCCGCCAACCCTTAATGTTATGTTCCACAGTTAACACAAGATGATTACTGTGATGTGGGGATTAATTTCTTGAGCAGTTTTCTGATTGTGTGTGTGTGGCCATTTTTTCTATTGACAAATTTGAGAGAACTCCAAGTTTGTGTGGGACAGAGGTAAACAGTCTAAATGAGTTAGTCCTATTAATGAGGAATAATTATTATGTCCACAGCTGCCACCTCCTCCCTCTGCATTGGATTCCACAAAGGCAAGTGCCCTGTAGAACCATAACCCAGAAAAAATTGATCTTGGGGAGTTTAAATCTATAAATAAGCTGCATTTAGAGTAGATAGAATACTATTTTCTATTTCATATTTTTATTTTCAAGACGTCTACAGTATTTGTTGTCTTATATAATGTGTTTACTGAAAGAAAAAACATGTTCCATTTGTAAAACTGTACAACGTGAACTTTTCACTTCCTCTCAAACAGCACATAAAGATATGTCTATTTTGGTATTATATACACATACAAACAACCCATGTATAATACAGAGCTTGGTTTGTTTCCTCGTTTTGCTAGTTGCAGTAACAAGACTGTCAGAATTGGTTTGAATACCACTTGCATGTGACTTAAGACATACAATCTTCTCCTCATTATAGGAGAGTGGGATGTAGTCTTATGGTTAGAATAGGCAACTGAGATTCAGGATTTCTAGGTTCTCTTCCTAACTGATGTTGACTTGCTTTGCAGTGTTGGGCGAGTCACTTAGGCTAAAGTTTTTCAAACGAACCACTGATTTTAGATGCCCAGCTTGAATGCCTTGGGCCTGCTTTTTAGAAAGGCAGAACCCTCCACAACTCTTACTGGAGTCAATAGGAGCTGCTGGCATTTGATGTATTTGTCAGTCAGGCACAAGGTGTCTTGAGTTTGCCACCTATAAATGAAGTATTGGCTGATCATTTCTGAAAATGCTGGCCTAAACCCCTTTGTGCCTCATCTTACTCATCTGTAAAACAGAGGTAAGTTTGTTTTGAGGCTTAATAATCAATGTTTTTAAAGTGCTTTGAGAGCTTTAGCCAAAATGTCAAATATTACAGTATATATCCTCATCTGAGAGCCAACTACCAACTTAAAATTAGTTGCAAACATCACACAAAGCATAACAACTTTCAAAACAGGTGTAATGGACATGTTGAATAGGTAGTAATTAGACAGACAAAGGCATTGGTGCTGGGGGATTTATTAGGTGTAGACTTGTAGGTTTAGGGTTTGAATCCAAATCAGCATTAGGTTGCAACCAGAGATTTGGTGGCACAATTTAATACTTCATCCATCACTATCAGTTTGCACTCGCTTTTGTTCTGTAATGGAAATGTTGGTAGGTGAACAGGATAATAACTTTTTATAGTGCTGACTCAAAGTGTAATACTGAAAAGTAATAAACTCAGGTTACCAGACACTTATGTCAGAGTTCTGTAAGTTCTGGTGGTGTGATGAAGAATGGTCTAGGGGTTAGCATTTCAGTGTTGGACTTGGGAGACCTGGGTTCAGTTCTCTCGTTTGCTACAGACTTCCCATGTGGATCTGAGGCTTAATTTCTCTGTTCCTCAGTTCCCCATCTGTAAAATGGAGATGATACGGTGACAGGATATGACACTACTGTGCAATATCCTGGACAAACCTTATGGAATTAAGATAATCATTACTGAATTAAATGCCTTTGGGGTCCATTGTATTAAAAATGCCCTTGTTTATATTCTTGCGAGACGGTATGTAACTTGGGTTATGCTAATATAATTCCTCTGGTTTTCAGCCCTTTGAAGCCACATCCCTGGAGAGGCTTACATCGATTAGTTCAAACTGGATTCTCCAGGCACCAAAAGCCAGAAAAAGGATTTTTGGATAAATAACCTGGTTTTAAACAGGCTCAGGGCCTTCTTCCTGATCCAGCAAATGGACAGGACCTCTGTTCCACGGAGGACACCAGTCCTTAGGGGAGAATTGGAAGGACTTAATCTACAGAGGCCCATAAGACTAGGTGCTAGTTTAGAGGTGAAGTTGTTATGAACTTGTGACTGCAAAAGACCCCTTTGTGGGGGGTCTGAAGGACTCACCTGCCAGAGCCCATCTTGAAGACAGTTGGGGGGTTCTCCAGTAAGCTTATTAGCATGCTTGTAGATTATTTTATTGTTTTACTGTTTACTCTGTAGTGCTTTTACTTTAAGAATAAAATAGGTTTGTATAGGAACTGCTGTGTGGTAACTTAAAACAAATCAGTCTCTGAAGAGAAAGCAAGCAGGCCTGCTTTGGCAGAGTCTCTTGTTGCGATATCACAGTATAGTCAGGGGACTGTGCAGCCTGGAAATACACATCTCACTCCCTTCTGATCAGGGTATCTCCACTCAAGAGGTGATGGCAAGGGGAGCCAGAAGCTTGAGAGTGGGTGCCTTAGCTGTACCATAGAGGAGAATACAGGTGCAGGTGCCCTGAATTGTGACAGATACTACTATGCTTTTTCCAGGGGTGTTGAAGTATTCAGATACATATAATACATTTTTCTGGGAGCAATCTAAGTACTAAAGATATGTTACTCATAATCTGATATGAAATGTGTTGATGTAGGGTTTTCTGAGTATGCAGAAATTGTGTGTATTAACTATATTGTTTAGAAAGTAACTTTTGAATAATAATTTAGTACATACTACTGTTACAGTATATTAGAAATAGGTTCCTTGAATAGGAAATGGAATTTTATAACCTAGTAATGTTGCTTTGCACTTTTGATGGCACATTTTAAGGGGAAAGGGGGGCTTGGTTTGTTTTGAGGGATTTTTTTTTTAAATTGGGCTTAAGTTTGAAGGTAGGTAGCCATTATAACCCTACGGAGCTGCCTCTGTTGTTCCATCCCATCTTGCGCACAAAACAATTGATTTCCTTTCCTCAGGTCCTCTAGCCTTAGAAAAGTTAAAGAAACAGACTTCATACTGTCTTTGAAATTTATTGGTCATGGAACAGTTTTAATATCTTATGGTTGGTAAAGGGAGAGCAGATTTCAATGTTTTGAATCACTGCCTGTGCATTAAACAGCAGCTCCCTTCTCCCAATACGCTATGTACAGTCAACAAAAAAGAAACACACCAGCAGAGAGGAAAGACTCAGCAAAACCAAGGAGATCTAAATATAGAAATCAGTTAACATTTTTACCTTCAGTTGACCCCCTCACAGTTCATTATCACATTCATCTTCAAAAAGAACCTTCTTTCCATTCAGTGCCTTATACTTTTGCCCTCCAGGATTTGGACTCAAATAGCAAAAGTGTCCAGGTCCTGAATGATTGATATTACCTGGCCAGTTCAGGCACGTACACTCCATTGTGAGTATAAATGATTGAGTATTTTAAAATAACCTTCCCTTCCTCTTTAAACAAACAGGTTATTCTCCAAGTTCTTTAAAACTCATTGCATCTCATAAGTTACAGAAATCACGCTCTGCTGAATTATTAACAAATGTCTACCCTGCAGAAGACTAAAAAGATTTACAGTTTTGTGGTTGCAACTGACTGGATACTATTACAGAGCCACCTGGTGTGGATTTAAAAAACATAATGCAGCTGGGGACACCCTGATAAATGGCAGCACATTTAAAAATCAGTCCAAAGTGCAGTATATTTGTGTTGTCTTTCAACACCAGTGATCCCAAAGCTTTCAGCCTGATGATGGAGTGAACCCCAGCAGCTGCTCTATTGGCTTGTATCTCCACTCATCTGCTTCCAGTTCTTCCACTAAACCAGCTAGTTTTTCCATTCGAGCAACTTGCTGATCTACAAGAAGTCCAAAGATAAATGTTTGCAATAACATTTCACTTAAATCTTTTAATTAGATGTATTATCCTTTGCACCAGACATGTCCTTCCCTAATAATCTAGTAATTGGAAAACAGTTTTACTCCACTCTGTCAGACTAGTCTGAACATTAAAACAAAAAACATGTATTGATATTTTCCCTATATAAGCAGAGACTTCACCAGATCATACAAGAGAATAGTCTTCATTAACCCTCTTAAGGACTAAAAATTATATGTCAAGTGTGGGATAGGAGATGTATCTGCATCTCTCTGAACATACTGAGGCCTTAATGTGGATCAAAGACGACGAGGGAAACACAAACTTATTAGTGCAAGAAGCTGAAAATAATGTGTGGTTATTTTCTTTAGCATAATTAACTGGCTGAGACTTGTGGAGGCTTAAACACAACTCAGTGGTATTTCTCTGTAGGTATATAATGTGGTAACTTTTGAGTGTTGCAGCTGATCAATTCCAGAGAATGTTCTAGGCATCAGTGGCCAGAACCCTATTGATCTGGGGGAAAACTTAAGAGAGGAGAAATGGGGGGACACCTTGAGACGCACCCTGCCTTCTGATTAGCACAGCCACAGATTCAAGTATTACTTCTCTAGATCAAACAACTGGTAGATGGCCTCCAGATTAATAGGATCCCATCTCATCTCTGCTCATTCTCCCAACAGAGTTTAACATGTTGACATTGTGAATGACTTATCTCCCACACCAATAATAATGGGGACTATGGGGGTGGGGAATAGGGAATACACATGATCTCCAGTGGGGACAGAAATCAGGGGAGCGCCTGGTAGAGAGGAAGAGGTTGTGCACACAACCCTGGTGCGAGGAAACTGAGGAACCTTAGTATGAGGTGGAAAAGAGGCACACAGAGCCCCTGGCATGGGGGGGGGGGGTCCACAACTCCAACTGTTGGGGGGGGGGAATGGGGATGGGAAGAGCTGTGGCATAGGGGAGGACATGGGGCACACACAACACCTGGCAGGCAGGAGAATGGAGGGAGTTGCAGGGAGTCCTTGAAATAGAGGGGGATGGGAAAATGGCAGAGAGGGAGCTGATGAGGAGAAATGGAGGAATGCAAGACCCACAGGGGAGAATGGAGGAATGCAAGGATCCACTAGTGTGTGCAATAAGCTCTGCCTACACAAGTAACTAACTATGGGACCCTCTACTCTATAAGCGGTTTCATACCTCAACATTTGTGATGTAAAATAATGCACAAATATGAAAGTGAGAGAACTGCAAATTTGTATAGGAGCTAAGGTAAATCTGGGTCTAACATGAGAGATTGTCCCTTCTGATGAGTGACAGTTGAGAGAGGCCTGTATAACTCTACTATAAAAGTTTTCAGTAGTCAGAACATACTAATTATTTAAAAAAAAAAAAGGGGGGGGGGAATGGGAGTTTGAAACTCCATTTTTAAGTGGCTGGGGATTTGTTTTTTCTACCTCCTCCATGGATAAATCAATTAATTTTTCTCTTGGTTTCTATTTAAAACTGGTCCTTTTCTTGGTACCATGACTCCAAATTTTATTAGATCATCCAAAGCAGTGTGGTAGGAAACTCAATACCACCCACCTCTCTTAGGCCCATAGAACAGTCCAATAGCTCAGTACCCATATGGAAAAATGCACCAATATTGGTGATTTATCAATGCAAGTCACATGATAAAATGCATATGCTTTAAACTAGAACTACTTTATAAAAATGTTGAACTGCTTTTAAAATAAATGACTGTTCTTGTAGGATTGATTGTTTAGTACTGTGATGTAAAGTTTCAAAAGTGCTAAATTAGTATTTTATATTAAATATATGACTCATATTAAAACCCTCCCCTTTCTTATTCGCACCTGGTCTGTGCTTCAAAATAACCCAAAACTTGGAGTTTTACATGCCAATCTACCCAGCATGCTTTTGCAACTCAGGGCCAAAGCAGTGCTCTGGGAATAAATTTAATCATGAAGGCCTGGTTGTGTGCATACAGTGTTTTGTCTACTCTAAATGAAGACTAAGCAACTAATGACACTGCTGCATTGCTCTCTTCCTCTTATAATTCAGCTAACATCTCCAAAGATGATCAGTTTAATTTTAAAATTCAAATATAAATTAAAAGTGCAACAAGATCCTTGTGAGTTGCTGAACATCCTCAACTGTCACCGAAGTCAACAGGTGTTGAGGATGCTCTACACCTTGTAGCACTGGGTTCATGGTGCATTTCAAATTAACACTACATTTGAGGAAATGCCCATTCCACAAGGCTATTGAAAAAGGACACTACTAAAAGCAATAGATGCAGATTTCCAAGAAACTTAGGCTTTATCAAACATCCAGATAGTAGAGGCTAATCAGCCCAATTGGACTGTGCAGTCAAGCATCCTTCAGTACAATCACCTCTTGGGACATAGGAAGGGAACTAGCTTAAACAATAAGATGGCTCCATAAACAGGTATTAAATAGAGTTAGTTTAATCAAACAGCATCGGATACTTTCATGCATAATAATATTTAGCACTTTATGATTTTTATATTCTATTTTAACATTTAACAACTTTTCACTTCCAGAGCACTTTATGAACCAAAACTGATCCTCACAGCATCGTGTGGGTAGGTAGGAAAACTAATGCAGAGAGCTCAAGGGCACGTCTACACTGCAATTAAACACCTGCAAGGGGCCTGTGTCAGCTGACTGAGGCTTGCGGGGTTTGTCCTGTGGGGGCTGTAAAATTACAGTGTAGATGCTTGGGCTGAATCTGGGACTTCCCCCCTCAGGGGTCCCACAGCCTGGGCTCCAGCCTGAGCTTGAACATTTACACCACAGTTTTACAGTCCCTGTAAGCCTGATTCAGCTGACATGGGCCAGCTGCAGATGTTTAATTGCAGTGTAGACGTACCCTAAGTGACTTGCTTAAGGCCTGAAACTGAGTCTATATTACAGCCAAGTTTAGAATGTGAGAGGTTCTTGCTCTCTGCCCACTGTTCAGACCTCACCTCTTGTGCATACAGTACAGCACAGAATAATGGAAACATGAGGTTAGAAACGCTTCTCTGCTCCCACCTCCACACTGTGTGAGTTTAATTCAATATTTGCATCACATTTGAAAAAAGGACCTAACAATAGTCTCATTTAGTGCTAATTCTGGAAGTTAAATGCTTTTTCTGTTTTTGTGGTTCACACCACCGCATGTTGGCCTTTTATATCCTCCTCTGCAGCTTCCACAGTCAACTTATACACATGCTCACAAAACATACAACATTTGAGTGCTTACCATGTTTCACTTGCTTTAGTGTAGAGGCAACCTGATAGCTGAAAACAGATTCACAGAGGAATCTTTCTGAACCATCTGTAAATGGAAGAGAGAGGTGATTTAATCTTTCCTAAGAGTTTTATGACTGAGACACTTTCAATAAGTGCTGTGGGACTTTTGTTTTATAATTTTTATGTTCAGAAAGTGTGCTTTTCGTTTGCTCATCTATTTTAGACACTATGTCCTATTCTGGTAAGGTGCAGCACTCTGGTCCAGGAAGCTGTGGGCTCAACTCCCACACCAGGGCTTTGACTTGTACCTAGTGCTGACATGGAAATGCAGTACAGAATAGGTGTGCTGCTGTATGGTTTGGTATCATGGTACCTCTTGTGCCTATCTCTGATGGTGGCTGTCGAGATGGATATGAAAGATAAGATGCTGTGACATTTTGATTAAAAGAAAATCTTGGTCTCTGGGCCAACCAACCTCTTCCTTAATAAAACAGATATGTATAATATACAACATGTTGAGAACTATTGCTGAGTTCATAAAAGTTGTTGCATTGGCCCACAGAGTCACAGCTCTTAAGATCTAACTCTTAGCTTTAGGAAGTCTTTTGAGATATAGTTTGAAAGGTGCTCCATAAAGCTCAAGTTTTCCCTGTATTTCTGAAAACATAGCTAAAAATCAATTGTTGAGTAGCCTTTGTATGACAATGACAATTCAACTGTCCAAATACAAAATTAAAAAATTTAATCCTTAAAACAAAACTATATTGTTTTTTTGAAAGTCTAACAGAAGCTCTGCAATTTCAATTAAGATTCAAGTGTTCTGCAGTGCAATACAGGACCAAGCACTGTGTCACGGTGCCAGAGAATGTCCTGAAAAATGGTAGGAGAGTCATAACTGAAGACACTGTAGAAACTCAGCTGTGAATGGCTTCTTGGGAGGTTGTAGGGTGACTGACTTGTGTTCATAATGGTGAAATACTTCTTGGCTGAGAGCAATGCAGTGGAATATGAAAATGGCACAAATGGCTAGAGAAAGAGAGATGCTCTAGAGAGACATGGTACTTAACACCATCTGTACTTCATAAAAAAAAAAGATTTAAAAACATACGAACCTTAAAGCAAGCCATGGTCCATCAGCCTATTCATTGCATATAGACAATATATTTGCTAAATGCAAATATAGACTCACAATAAATCAGAAATAGGATACCTACATTGGAGGAAAAAACTGGGCCAGATCCTGCAAAGTACAGAGTCCCCTTAACTCCCACTACTGTCAACAAGAGTTTAGAGTACACATCAACGCATAGGAGTGTCTTAAACTCTTTAGTACTACCTTATCTCAACCTCTGACTATGCATTATTACCTAATATAAAAGGCCTTCTCAGGGAAAACATCTGTTGTTGCTTCATCTGTATGTAAGCCTTGCTGTATCAACACCATGGTGTATTCTTCCATTATCTGATTGTACACCTGTAGACAGGGTTTAGTTTCCACCACTTGAAAATATTTTGTGCAGCAACTGAAAGGGCTATAATACATAGCCACTTCCCTGAAGCTGATAAAATCTAATTAACTTCAAGTTCTGAGGTAGAAAAGAGTACATTTTGTGCCACAGACAGATTACTGAACATATGGAACAATAGATAACCTTACAGTGAATTATAGATTAATGGTATAAGTGATACTTCCAGCATTTATTATTCTATACACACCCCATTTAAAATAATCCCATTTTATGCGAGTAAAATGTTATTCTAAAAAACTAAGGGCAAAGAAGTTACATTTCTATAGATCACGCCAGCTCTCTTTCAGCACAAAAAGAGATGCTCACATACAGACTGATTGCTTATATTTGTGGCTATTAGGATAAATATACAGTTAAGACATTTATACACATTCTCTGCTAAATGAACTTTAAACATAGAATATAGAGTCCTCCAAATAAGAGACATCTTTCTTCTGCTAGGCCATCTTCCTATGCATCAAGTAAGGTGGCCTAGCATTAAAATATACCAGTTTTTTAACAACTACAAAATCCTTCACTGTCTTGTCATGTCTTATTGTATGTAATGTAGCACTTCAGTACCAGTTTTAAAAATGAACTGGTAACTGAAACTGACAAGCTAAGTACAGATTTCCATGCTGAAATATCCCTACTAACCAGGTTGTGGAAGGCATTCAGCTCAGAAGTCAGCTTTCATAAACCTTTTGCAATTATTTCTCCCCACCCACCACCCAAGGCCTATTTGGTACTTCATGATTTACTGAAGAAATCCTAGAATGTGACACCACAAGCAGCAGAAACCTTATTGCAATCTATAACACTTGTATTGTCGCAGAATTGTCTGCATTTAATTCTCCCAAGCCTAGATTCTCCCAGACATGGAACAGCCTGGAACTTTCCATATCACATTTAGCAAACTCTTTACAATACACTAATGTTAAATCTGTTTCCTCTTAAAAAGGATGGAGGTGCTCCAAATAGAAAGTGACCTATACATTACTAGATGGAAAAGCCAGGTTCAACTTTGTCCTCAACCTAGTAAGTATGTAATCATTCTAGAAGAGTCTCATCTGGCAATGGGAGCTAATAATAAAGACATGATAGGAAAAAGCATTTTACCCTGGTTCTTAAATATTGATGTGGGCTGTCTACATCAGCAAAGTCTACAATTCATTTTAACTAACTTTTTTAGTTGTTTAAACATGGCAGGAGATACTTTCAAAGGCGTAATTCCTATCAAATACATAGTTCTGAGCGTGACCTTCCTTTTATCTCTTTCAATTCATCCCACAAGGAGAAGATTCAGCAGTTGCCATATGCAGATTTCTAGCAAAATCTCTGCATGTAGCTTAATAATAGTTCTCAATTTTGCATGGTACTTAATAATATTCAGAAACCCTATTCCCCCTTCCTTTTTTATGCAAAACTCCCTTTCCTAGGGCCTGAAAAATCCACTTGACTAGGGACAGCAGAAAGCTTTTCCAGGCAAGTGCCATCAACTGCTGCATCTGCATCTAAGATGTTATTTTAAAACACATTTGCTAGCTCTTATTATTGTGAAGATAACTTTCACAACATGAACTGAATGCCATTAATACAGTACTGTCTTGTTTGCAGATGACTCAAATGCCTCTACCACTGCTTGGAGCTTTGCAGCACAGTGAAAATTGAGTCTTTTCAGCCTCGCTGCAGCTATTCAGAACCCAGTGGGTGGCAGCAAAATAGATTGTCAAGTCATTTTCACTCTGCTAATGCTTGAAAAACTGGGCAACAGCAGAGACAGGCGATAGACAAACGCAGTATGATAACTAAAAACCAAACTAGAGGCGACATAGATCAATGTTTCCCTATCTTTTTGATACCAGGGGCTGGCTTGTTGCCTTCCTAAGCTGTGCCAGGGAGATCTCAGGGACGGTCATTGAGAAACACTGGCATAAAGTAGTTTAGCTCTCCACTGCAGCAGCCAGGAGAGTCAGGGAAGAATAGGCTAGTAAAGCTCCACTCACCCCCTAGCATCCAGATAATTCTGGTGGAACAGAAATACAATGTTCCTCACTTCCAGCAGCCAGAGGTATATGGGGGGAAAGGAGAGGATTCAATTTATCAGACACCTACAAGCTACAGGATGATACTAAAGACTTAAACAAAGTACCGGGACAGCACGAGTGTAGAAGTCCAGGATCCCCCACTATATGAGCAGCACAGTAATAAAGAGAATTTGGCTTCTTACCTGGGCTCTGCCCCTCACCTTTCACATCAGTCTTTGGCTAGGGGTTTCGTCCTCTGTTTACTAGGTGTCTGATAAAACTTTTCCAGCTTTGTGTGTGATTTGGACAGGAGTGAGTGGAGTTAGGGGGGGCAGGCAGGAAAAATTGATTGGATAAGCATATTGAGAGAGCTTGGAGAGAAGTCCAACAATATAGTGGAGGAGACAGAAAACACAATATGGTGAAAGGAGACAAAGAAATGAAGAAACGGACACTGAAGACAACACACAAGCTCGCTCCATGACTGGGAAAGTGGAGTGAAACCGGGAAGGAGAAGAAAGTCTAACAAAATCATTGGAGTTGTGCGAAGTTATTTTTAAAATATATTAATAGAAAGTTAGATGAATACACTCATTCTTTTAAATTGCAGGGCTAGTGGTAGCACAGTATCTTTTACTCTAATCAACAGAAGATGAGTGGAGTTTTCAAGCCTTCCATTGTCACCATTGGGAGCTTTGCCTGAATACGGGCTGAACAACCCGGCCCAAGGAAAGTGAATTCTCAACACACTGAATAGAAACTGAACATAGGCTAATTTATATGTAATCCTTTGACTTCACTTGATTTATCTGATCTGGAAGAATGTGATTATTCTGCATTACCTCGTTTATTTTAATCATTTTACAGAGCCTATCACTTAGGCAAGTAGGTTGTACTTAAAGAAATGCTACAAATTCATCAACATGACGTTGCTTCTTTTTCAACTGGAAGCAAGCTAAGCAGAAGTCAGCTAATTTTCTGGCAATCTCTGACTCACTCTGAGTTTAAACAATCAAATATACTAACTTCCTTATATACCTTGCAATTTCCACAAGAATAATCATAACCCCATGCAAGTCACTTAAAATTACTCGTGCATCTTACAATCATTAATTGATTATACAATTATCTTAGAAATAAGGGAGTCTGCAATACATTGTAAATAACATGATAAATGACATTATTTTAAAAACTGCTCGATGGATCTTGGACTTACCCGTAGTAGTCTTAGGGAATCCAAGAGTCCATTATTTTAAAAAATTCTAAAGCTACTTGAAAAAGATGTGCAATTTGGTGACGTTTATGAATATTTTAATTGCTTTATTTGAAAAAAGGCCACCACAGTATCCAGCCAGCACAGTGCCAACAACATCCACTTGAAGAAAGAATGAACATGTGGGATGTTATCTAAGAAATTAAAATTCTAAATTAAATGAAGCATCCTGTAACAAGGATAGCATTAAATTGCTACTACCACTCAAAATAGATTAGTCACCATGTTATCAGGAAACAGATCGACCAAAAGTTAAATCAAATAAATATAACCTGCCTAAAAGACTCCTAAACTAAACAAGCAGAGAAAATTTCAAAGGTTGTATCCTTTTCTGTATGAGAGCCTTGCCACTGGCCCTGGAAAATCCCATCCTCGGATCTAGTTATATTTAAAAGGGATGAGTCAGAGGCTGATCTACTGTTCACCATTATCAGAATTCCACTGTCATACAGGCTTATCTTCCAAGCCTCCTTTGCAATTACAGTGCCCTCTTAGATATTAGTAATGTGCTCAAATAAAAGGATATTAATGTTCATTATGTTTTAAAATGCACCCCACCATGTCTTGACTCAAATGAAGCAGTGGTATTGCCAGCCTACTTAGGCCCTATAACCCTGCATACCAAAAATCCTGTTCTACGAGCTGAATCTTGTGAAGCAGTCACCCATCAATTCAGTAACTTGAAGTACTTCATAATTTTAATTTACTTTGAGGGCTCATTACATTCTGTAAACAAGTCTTTAGTCATAATTATTTCAAGTCTGGCACACAGACTAATGTCTAAAAACCTTAATCAATGATATGGCATAATATGTAATTACTAAAACACTATCAGTACCCAGCATACCAACTAACCTAAGTCGTTTTAGATGATGATTTACATTTATCTAGTGGCCTTTCATTCATAATTATACATACAGCTCCACTGAAATACGGTTACTTCCAAGGAGGTTGTAACTGATACACAGCTCACTGCACAGCAACAAAGGGAGGGGAAATTCTGGCTATGGATATTGAAGCAAACACCTGGGCTTACACAGTTATGGCCCATATTCTTACATGGAGAGCAATAAGAGCAGACAGATCTCTAAGACTCTCCTTTCCCTCAAGTAAACTGCATGGAACTCTTTATTTACCTCAAAGAAATAAAGGCCAGAGTTGACCCTGTTGGGATTTGAACTACTGTAGTTCCACAGAGTTTAGGTGATGCTGATGCTTAGACCACCCAAACCACTGCTCCTTCAAAGAGCAGATTACATCAGATCCATAACTGACATTAGTGCTGCTGTATAAATATTGACTTAAATGGGGGCAGCAGTAGGCCCATGTATTTTAATGAACATAACACACCGTGCTATGCAAAAACCCCAGCCCTACAGAATTGAAAACTCTTGAGTTTCAATCACAGGCAGGTATGTTGTGGACCCTTTTGTCTGCCCTTGTACTCCATCCTACAGCTAAAAAGTAAGGGGAAAAAAGGCAGAAAGACAAATAAATTACACCAAATGTAAACAAAGAAAAAAAAGCTGGTCAAATGAGCAGCTTTATTAAAACCTAATGAACATTAACCTCCTTTCATCTGATCACATCACTAATTATTTACCATGGTCAAATATTGTAAAATATTCCAGCAAGGATGCCTTGATGTAGACAATGGCCTACCTTTTGGATTGCATTGTGGTGCAACCTGTTAGCAACTCTACTTAAATGTCTTGATGGCTCTCTTTACTACATACTAATGCTACCTGTTGGGGAAAAAGTGAACTAATTGAAAGTTGAGCATCTTGGTTGGCTCGAATCTTGAGAATAAACATTGTATGTATATCTTTATTTGTATACCAGGCCTTTAACATACATAGCAGCTTACAAGGACATTAAACAAAAAGACATTAAAAGAGACAGTCCCTGCTCCCAAAAGCTTACAATCTAAACTGATTAGACATGCATACAGAAATTAACTCAGAGGGGAGTGGAGGATGGAGAGGAAGTTTCACAGTCATTAAGCCATCTCACCCAAAACAAAGAGATTCACAGGCATTAAGCTGCATGGAGAGTTGGCCTGCTGCCTACCTAGCATAAGGGCATTTAAAAATTACTTTTTTTTTTGTTTACAGATGCTATGTGTTTATTTGTTTAATTTCATTTTTCTTTTCTTTTGTAACTGTTCAGTCTTGAATAACGTTCACATTTAAATGTTAACATAACACTACTAAAAAGGTAATAGCAATTATTCGTTCTTTCTTTAGAACTTTATTTCATTGTGTTTTGCATTCTTCTGACTTAAATTAACTCAGCTTAGTAACTTTTTTTGTAGGTAGGCGTAAATATTTATCTCAGGTTAGGCCTATTGAACAGCATAAAAATCTTACTTTTTTTTGTTACAGTTCTCATAAATTAGTGCCTTAAAATATTTGACCATTTTTGACAATATTTCATTGGTCAATTGATGACTATATTTGGACCAGTCAAATGCCCAACCCTAGGAAAATGGAAGCCTTTTCTAACCAGCATATATTATGTGAACACACACTCATATCTAACTGAAGAGATCCTTGTGATTAAATTTTAGACAAATGCAATGGCATTTCAGATATGAACATGAAACACGTAAGACCAAGTTCATCCCTGCTCTTACTCCATTGATGTCAATGGAGTAACAGCAGGGATGAATTTGCCCATTATTCAGCAATCTGAAAAGAGCCCCATAGGCCAGATTCATCATTGTGCTACAGCCCTGTTGCACCAGCTAAACTGCTTCCAAGTGGCACACATATGCCCCCACCATCGCAAAAGGCCTGTGTATGCCAGCTCCATATATGGCTTTGCCAGCTAGTCCCCTTTCCCCTTCAGGGTCCAGGAGGTGGTGGAGACAACCTTAACAACAGTAGTAGCCCACTAGAGCAGGGGTGCAAGTTAGACCTCAAGGCTACCCTAGCCTATGCTGTGGCCTAAACAGGCCATCTCAGACTTTCAGTCCCTGAGTAGTAAAGGCACAAGCTGGCTTCCCTTCTGTTTCTGACCCTATGAATCTGACCCTATGAACCTAAATAGAAGAGGATTTGCCAAAGAAGAACATAACCCCATCAGTCATCTCTACAGTAATTTTCATTTTATGACACCAAAGTAGTAGTTAGCAATAAGAAGCTAACACAGCCATGCTGTTTGTCAGATGCAGTCGTTCCTGTCCCAACTCCTGCCATGCTTCCTGTGAAGTCTGAGATTTCTTTGTTTTTGTAGGTCTAAAAATCAGACCATTTAGATTTGTTTTTAAACAGATGAAGGAAAAACAATCCTATGCCATTTTAAAGTTTGAGATGAATAGAGGTAAAGAATTTATCATGATTTTAGAAATGAAGGAAAGAACATGGCAGCAGGGATATTGAAAGCAGAGACAGACCTAGTATTACCTACTCAGATCTCCTTCCTTTTACAATTAAATCCTTTGTGCCTAAAATGACATTAAGAATCCTATCTTTGTGTATATTCTGTAAACTTTATCAACAGTAGTTCAATGACAGCAAAATGTCAAACAGAGCAATCACCTTCTAACATTTCTCCAGCTCCTTTCGGGTACGTAAAAAGGGCTTTCCGTGGTGGGGCAAGTTCCGAGACACTGAACCCAGATCCAGTTACAGAGCTTCCACTGACTCCACCAGCTGAAGAGGATGAAGAGGAGGCAGCCATTTCTCCCTTTAACCTGAAGGCAACAGAGAAAAAGTTACCTTTTCCTTCTCTACCTCAGTTTTGCTAACTCAGTATTGTATGAAAAGAGAAGAGGTCCTAGTGACCTTGACAACATGCGCCTGACTAAGGTATTGCCACTTACTTCATGGCATCTAACCAAGCACAGCTTTTTGCCTCCAGAGACCTGGGTTCAAATGGACATATTCATAGGTGAAAACTTGTTTGGTGATTCCTATCTTAGTTTTCCTGCATCCACATCTCAAATCCACCACAAAACTTGCCTTCATTGGTTGTCCAATTGCAGAGGGTTATAGGTCAGGAGTGAGGTCCACAGGGAGCCAGTGTCTAATTAAGGTTCTAGACTATGGAAACAAGAAACTTCATGGCTGAGAAGTACTGGCCTTTGTTAGCTATCTGTTTTTCACTCAAAAAGTAAATATTTTTAAGTAGAGCTCTGCACCCTAGGGAAAACTGGTTTTTGAGGGCTGCACTATGACTATATTAAAACTACAGCAGATTTCCTACATATATTTTAGTACAAAATGCAGTTCACAATTTTATCACTTGGTGGCACCCAAAAATAAATGAAAATAATGCTCAGATGCCTTGGCAAAGTGGAATATTGGGGAGTCTGAGTAAGATCAGAGTATGCAGACCATTACACTCGATTCACCTTCTGCAGATATTTCTTTTTCCACTAGCCACAAACATGAAGAACAAGTCTCACTCCCCAGTTGTGCAAAAAAACCCAACAAATCTCCAAAACATTCTGCTATAAAATTTAGAGCCAAAAGACTGCTCCCTCCTCACATCACTCCCTGTGTGAAGAAATGCTATGGTCTTAAAATGGTCTTGATTCCTCTGCTGCACTTTGGTCCTAAATATACATTTTGTTTGTATCTTTTTATTTTTAAATTGCAATTGAGAATAATAATAGTTGGGAATCCTTTTGGCCATTTAGCACAGTCTGCCATCTGATCACTTTAACTCTTCACATATCCACCCCTTTCCTGCTTTTAAGACTCACCTTCCTTAGGACATGTCCACACTACAAGCTTAAGATGACCTATGTTAGGTAATTACTGTGGTGGTTCATCTCCACCCGGTCGTCCTTCTGTTGGTGGTACACGTCCTCCACAGGAGTGCTTCCACTGAGGGGGGCTCACATCCTTGCCAGGAACACAGCTGTCCACCTGGGCTCTTCGGTCCCACTGGGAGCAAGGCAGCTACAGCAGCTACCCAGGCTCCCAGCAGAGAGCTCAGCACCTAGAGCCCAGGCAGCTGCCAAGCTCCCAGCAGTTAGGCTCCTGATGTAGAGTGGAGAAGCCAGGAGGCAGCCGTCCAGCTGGGAGCCAGATGCAAGGAGCCCGGGCAGCAGCCTGGCTGGGAGTGGGAGCTGCAGAGTTCTAGCTGGAATGCTTCCACTCCCCTCCCAGCTCTGTGCAGCTTTCTTGTCAATTTCAGGGCTCCAGCATGGAGTGACAAGAATGACAGCCAACAGACTATGTACATAATCCGCAGAGTCTACACCAACATTGCATCACCCTAACTATACCAACATAAACCCTATGCCTCACATCATTATGTCCGTGTAGTAGGGCACTTACATCAGCAGGACCAAGGCTGTAGCGTGTACACTGATGTAATTAGGTCAACGTAAGCTGACATCGACCTAACTGTAGCATAACAGAACTGCTTAAATATATTTTGATAGGGCATTCAAGCTTTCTGTCAGTCAGTTGTAAGTATCACTTTCCATTAGATACTGGAGTGTCTATTGTTTTTATTACCCACTAATTTCTCACCCATCTTCTACAACATTTTTATTTGGTGATGTCTACACTACAGGGACTATAGAAGCATTGCCACAGAACCCAACATGAACATTCTTGAATTATGACTGTCTTCTCTCTTTTCCTCTAAGGCTACTGACTCCTTGCTTGTCTGGCCCATTATCCTTATCCTAGGACTTATATCTCATCCTTCTCTATCACCTTCATTCACTTCCCTATCCATCACCAATGCAGAACTTCTCTTTTGAATCCCAGGAAAGCTGGATGTCAAGCTCAAGGTGTGAGCAATATATTCATCCATTCTGCATGACAATTTAAAATTACATTTCAGCTCAGCTTCTTAGGAATAGATGCTGATTCATCAGCAGCTCCATGCTTTGAACACAAAGCTGGCTGCAAAGAGAAACTGTTCGTAATTGCATGGACCTAATCCAGGTTCTCAAAGCTATTTAGGAAGTTAGGAGAGTAAATACTTTTATGGTCCTAATCATTTGGCACAAAAAGTGTGGGAGCTTGAGAAGAAAGAAACTGACATGGGTTAGTCAGTTTCCTTCTGATTCTGTGTGTACCTGGAAAGTGAAACTACCTAGGATCCCACAAACCTAGCCCCTCCTATTTACAGTAGCAGGCTCTATATATAACATTTTGATGCTGGAGAAAAACAAAGGTGCATAAAAATGGGGGAAGGAGAATATGGAAAAGAGCAAATAAGGGGGAGTGAGAGAAAAGTGGAGGGAAGAAATAAGTATGTGGGAGAAAAACAGGAGATGACAGGGAGGTAAAGAAACAGAGGAGAAGCAACAGTGGTGCTAATTTTGGGGCAAATCTCTTCCCTCAAGGTGAGAGATAATGCAAGGTAACAATACCAATTAAAAAGTTACACCCAAATGATGCTATATTTAGTCTTTGCATAAAACTCCTCTAGACCTCAGTGGGAGCTTCCCAGAGGATTAAGAGTGATACTGGCCCTAACTTGTAGCCTCACCCACAGCCTCTCTTGGTAGAATGAGTCAGGCATCCTTTGCGCAGAGGTTTTACTGCACATTAGCGGATTTATTACGAAGATTATTACGACGACAGTGAATTAAGGGAAGAGGGAGTGTCCATAGGAAAGCAGGAAACCACCCAGGACCGGAAGGGAGTGCTGTGCATAGATTGATAGAGCCCTTGGTCCAGGTGGACATTTGGCAGCACCTCTCCCCCAGTGCTTGCGGTCACTTTTCCCTCCACTTCATGGCTGAGAGAATGTTTTCTCCCACCCCTCGGCCTAGGTATATCCTTTAACCTGCAGCGCTTTGTCTGGCAGCTCCCTTTCCCCGGGCATTGCTGGGCGGGCGGGGCGTCCCTCCTTTTCCTCCCACTCTCAAGTGAACCAGCAGCACCACTACGACTACAGCATGTCTGTGTGGGTGGGTGAGTGAGGGCGGGAGGGCTGGACTGAGAGCGCCTGTGAACGGGGCTGGAATGGCTGGATTCTTCCCCAGGGCGCGGTAGAAGGGGCTGGGGCCCCTGGGCCTAGCTCTGCCTTCTCGCGGAGCGGGCTGGCAGCCAGGCTGCCCCGTGCCCTGGAAATCGAGGGGGGCTCGGGCCCCCAACGCCGCTGGCGATATAGCCGGGGCGGGTTCTGAGACGGGCGACTGCGTGTGCTGGGGTTGGGGCCGAGGCCCCCCGAGTTAGCTCAGCCCTCGCCCCTATAGGCGAAGACTATCGCAGGGGGGTCCGGCAATTTAAAAGGCTAGTGCGCCTGCGCGAGGACCGGTACAGGAGCGACAGCACATGCGCGCACCTCCCCCCTCGAGCTCGAGCCTGCCCCCGCCCGCCAGCCAGGCCCTCCTGGTTTCCGTACCCAACGGCAGCCGGTGAGTGAGGCACGCGGCCCAGTCGGCGCCCTGGCTCCCGCCCCGGTCCTAGCAGCCCTCACCCCACATCCTCACCTGGCTAGTGGCGCCCGGGCAGCGGTTGTTGGCCGCTCGTCAGCGAATAAGCGAAGGCGCCAAGGCGGGGCGGGGCGGGGCTGCGTGCTCGCGCCAGGCGCGCTACATGCTGAGCCGGCACGTAACACGGCCCCGCCCCTGCGCTGCGGCCTCTGCCGGGCCGGATCCCCGAAGGGGCGGGGTCGATGGGGGTAGTGCCGGGTCGGGGACGGGACATGGGAGCTGCTCGCCTAGCGCTGCTACGCTGCACCGCTCGCTCGCGGGGCATAGGGGACCGGACCGTCCCCTGGGCCCTGCCTCGCTCCGCAGCTCCTGCTGCGTTTCCCCCTAGCCTTCCCCTGCCAACGTAGAGGAGTGGCGCGCGCGGCGGCTGCAGCGCATCCTGCCCCCAGCGAGCGGGGCCCCGACGATGTTATTAGGCTTCCAGTTCGAAAACAACACGGGGGCGTCGCTTCCCTGGCCGCCTTCCCTGTGTGTCTGCTGCAGAGCCCCAGCGAAAGCGCCCAGGGCAACGGTCTAGCTGCGTGCGGGAGTAGCCGAGCGAGTTCGTGTGTTGGCAGGACTAAGAGGGGTGAGACTCACTGTAGGATTTGGGGCTGTGGCTCCCAGGCGACAAACTCTAGGCCAGGGATGTAGCTAGCCACGCACTGCTGTGGAACAGCACCAGTCAGACCACAGCTGCACACACAGCGCGATCCTCAGGGCCTTGCTCTGTAATCTCGGGACTGTGGCCACTGTTTCTCCTCCACCCCATTATTGTATTGCTGCTGCTTTGCGGTATAGCATTTAGGCCTTAGTCCTGCATCAGGCTTTGTGAGCACAGATTCCTGCACTAATGCAATTTTTGCTAACCTCAAGAGTTCAGAAATCACAAGTCACACCTCAAAAAATAACGCAATTGGCTTTAAAAACTAGTAAATAAATAAAACCACCCAAAACCAAGCAAAAAAGTTTTTGGGAGGTTTTTTTTTGGGGGGGGGTCTTCTGTTTTTTGGGGCTTTTAGGGTGCCCTTGTTTAGCATTTTCAGGTTTTTTCTCTATAGATGAGAGTTAGGAACTTACTTTTTTTTTTTAAATAGAAGCTGAGCTGCTTACATAATTATCTCTAGAACCTGGAACTTTAAGGAAAGCATTAAATGTGAGATGTGATAAAGTATTTATGGGCCTAGATTAGATTAAACTGGGTTTGTTTTTTGTTTTTTTATGGAGTTTTAGAGGTTTTTTCCCTTCATGGTGTCATCATAATGCAGAGTTAAGGTTTCTGACAAAGGAGAAGAATGATGAGAGGAGGGAATGAAAATTAATCCTTAAAATTCAGTTGTTGCCTATACACAATTTTCATTGAGTTCTAATTATATGGGAGTTTGAAGACTGTGACAGGACAAAGTTAAAGTTTGAATGCCTCAACTGTTTGTTTATATATCTTAATATGTTTAGGTTTCTTCTGAAGTTTAACTGAATTTCCTAGGCCTGGTTTTTGGATGATTACAGCATCCCTAAAATATAGTTTATTCTAAATTTCTGATTTGTATTTCAATCTTAACTTCCTTTTAATGTAGTTTTTGTTAGGGAATTTCCTTGAGTTTTTTTAATTAAAAATTTCCTACATGGATTCTAAGCAAGAAATTCAAAAAGTATTACGATGTGATTTGAAGATGCGCAGTTTCACATGTAAATAAATTTTTAAAATTTAAGTTTTATAACCAGAGGTATACTCTGGCTGCCTTATCTCACTCGAGCAGCATAAAACAGCTAGAGCATTTTGCATAGTTAACCCGGGTTTACAGCTGCTTTGTTTTGCTAGCATGAAACAGCTGAAAATGTACACAGCACTTTCTTCCTCATGCCCTCCAAAATTCCCCCTCTTGCTCTCACACGCATAGACCCTAGTTTCCTCCTCTCTCCTGGCCTATCTGTTGAATAGATCTGGTGCAATGGGTTGTTTTTTAAAAGATATTTAGGATTACAAGTCATTTTTGTGTAATGCCAACCCACACAGGTATTGGCAGCCGTGATCAAACCAGGGACCTCGGGAGCTGAATGTGTGAGCCTGTAGTGCATGAGCTAAAAGCACATCTCTTTCCCAAGGCTATAGCAGGCTCAGGAATCTCTAGGCTGCTTAGCCCCCTAGAGGGGGACAGAGCACCACTCCAAGCAAGGGGGTGGGGTACTTTTGTTGTAATTTTTCATAGCGAAAATGTATCTGTTTGGAAGAACTGTCCTCTTTTAAAATGGCCATTGTCTCCCATTGCTGTCAATCATCCTGAAGCTGCAGCTGCCATCAGGGAAGATGGACGCTTCCTATGCTGTGAGGAGGCAGACACAGGCCCATTGATAACAGCGCTAGAGAGAGAGATTCTTCTGCCCTCATTTTGAGCTGAGGTGCTGCTCCTTTTGGTAGTGATTTTGAAAAGGGGCAGTTCTGTGTGGACTTCTCTATAGTAGACCACAGTGTTTTTCAGCTTCTGCTGAAGGGTAAACTTTTCAGTTATGAATAATAATGGAGAAAAATTGATTGCTAATCCTAAACATTTTTTAAACTGCATAGTATATGCACAACGTTTCAGTGAGTTTTTAATTATAACACAGGAATTTCAAAGAGTTTGTGGTTGATCATTAGGTTGACCAAAAAAAAGAAAGTCTTGTGCTGGGAGCTAAATCTTACCCTTGTATTTCTTCAGATTTGCTTACATTTCTCAGATTTAATTATTTAATTAAATTTAATTTTCCGAAAATTTACAAGTAATTTCTTACCGAAAGACTAAGTGCAGTAATATTGAGGAAGAAATCTTGTTGCTGTATTATTCATACATAACAAAGAGGTTGAATCCCTTGTTTTAGCTGCAAAACTCAGCCTTAACTACAGAGTTGCTACTGATGCTTCCATGATAACATCTTAGAAACTACATATAGGAAAGTTGGGAATTTACAATTTCTAGGGAGATGTCAGCAGAACTATTTTTATTTCAGTAGGGTGCCATCATTGGCAGGAAGAACATAATGGAAGTTCTGCGTCCAACACTTATAAGGATTGGAGGGCGCATTTATAGGAAAAATCTTATTCAGCAGCAGTCCTATCCAAATGAAGAGGAGGAGGATTTCTATGCAGGTAAAACCTAATGTGCAGGGGGCCAATCTAGTAATAATATATGTTGCAAAGTGGGGAATCAGCATTGGAGACTCTCAGGGAGTTAGCAAACTCAGGCTCTGAGCCTGTGATGAGCTACTTGTGGACACAGGAGTCTGGGAACATAGTCTTTGGAGTGAAGAAATACTTTGTGTTATTCTTTAGGAGTTCTTCTGGCCAAGGAGCAGCATAAATTATGGTTACAAAATACTGGCTTAGGTGATTGTGATGGTGACCTGGGTAGCTGGCTATCAGTTAATTGACTGAAATATTAATCAAAACAATGTCATCTGTAAAAATCTTTTTTTTAAAATGACCAGTAAAAATGTTAAGACTTAAGAGTGTTTTTTTTCCTGTTCATGCATTGTTCTTGATATTTTCCAGTGAGTTTAATCTCAGAATTAATAGCAGTTGAGATCATTTAACATCTCCCTGGAAGTACTCCATACCTTTTGATATTGGCCCTTAAATGGGTGTCTTCTTGTGGCCATCTAATTTGAGTTTTGAAAGGTATCATGGCTAATGCTTTTTTTTTTCTAACTGGGTGTACTCACCGATATGTGTACCATATTAGGTGATGTGTGTGGGTCCTTGTAAATTAAAGCCCAAGAGTATCTGGTAAACATCTGTCACTTGTTTCAAGTAGAAAAAATTGAAAGAACTAGGCAAACCTCTAATACGTTTCTTGCCACCAAAACCCATTTCTACCCACATTAATTGAAAAACAAACATGACTAAGTAGTCCATGGGTGAGGGTGGGTTTTTATTTCCTCATTCTTAGTTCTCTGAAAAGACCAGTGGGTTACCGCTCAACAGCCAGAACAATTCTTTTAAAAATTCCTGTTGGGTCACTGGGTTGTTATGCAAATTACAGCAAAGAGTAGAATTGTTCTGTAGTGGGCTGAAACTGCTACTTTTTAACCCTCCAAGAGTGGAAGATTTAAAAGTCATGTCATGATGCTTTCCTGAGCAGGTAGTAAGGTGAAATAAAAAGCAGTTGGCTGTGACTAAAGGAGCCACTTAGTTCTTTTATTTAACCTTGGGAGAAGAAAGCTGGTGAGAGTGTTGCATCGCATAAAACATTGTCCACCTTCATAGAAAAGTTTGATTTTTCTACTTTGTAGGCCCAGGGGATCCTACAGATGAGCCATATGATGCCTTCCTGGTGGAAGAGACTGAGAAAGGTTTCCAGTGTGCAGTGGAGGTTCCCAGCCCACTCTACAAGTGAGCCTACATGTTGTTTTATTTGAATCCTCTCTTACAGAAGACTCTGTTAAGGAAGTAGGCTTCTCAGATGCAGCTGTAGACTCTAGACCTTTATTTTCCATTTTGTGGGGAGCTCTGTATTTGTGTGGTGGGAAAGCGGTTTGGATCACTTTCCAATGTACCTTCCACATTTGGCTCTCCATGGTGGAAACTGCATCTTGTGCTAACTGTTGATAGCAGTTTTCTGAGCATCTGATCTTCAGGGTGGAAGCAAGCCTAGAAGATGGAAGAATGTGGGGAGAGACTGAGGTAAACAGCCAGGCAAGGGGAAGCGATGAA
This sequence comes from Emydura macquarii macquarii, assembly GCF_026122565.2. Lineage (NCBI taxonomy): Eukaryota > Metazoa > Chordata > Testudines > Chelidae > Emydura > Emydura macquarii. Next base: position 14,730,132 of record NW_027131527.1, on the reverse strand, counting down.
TGCTGTGGAAGAAGGCACACTCAAGATTACATTGTTTTGTTAATTGAATATTTGAACTGAAATAATTTAATGCTCAGTTAAGGTATGTCCATACTTTGAGCGGGGGCTGTGATTCCCATCTTGAGGTGATGTACCTGTGCTAGCTCAGTCAGAGCTAAGACACTAAAAATGGAGTGTAGGTACAATAGTGTGAACAGTAGGAAGGGTTCACAGTGCTCTGGCTGTACTCCATTTTTAGCGCACTGGCTTGCCCAGAGCTAGGTCAGGTATGCCTCTACAATCTGGGGATCGCACCCCTGGCTCGAAGTATGGTCATTCTCTTGGAAGTATCTAGCTGATATGACAGCTTTGTCTAGTAATAGTTGCCAATTTTTTTAGGATGGTAAAAATGACCGCTGAATTTTGTTCCTTTGGTACACATTTTGTAGGTTTCTGCTACATGTTCACTCTTTTGAAGGTTGAATGATATAGTAGTTTGAGGACTCCTCTGGGGGAATTGCCCCCCGTTCCCCCCAAAAACAGAAAGAGAGAAAAGAAACCAAAAAACACTGCCCAGAAAAAGCAAATAGTGACATTTTGTGCATGAGACTATATCACTTATATGTCTATAGGTATATAATTGGAAAAAAAGGAGAAACCAGGAAGAGAATGGAAACAGAAACTCGAACTTCCATCAGCATTCCTAAGCCTGGAATGGAAGGACAAATTGGTGAGCTTTAATGTGTACAAGATGAATGCTTTCTTGTTTACTCCAGCTTTGGTGTGTGTTTTGTGCACAGAACTAGGAATCAGGAGATTGGTCTTGTTTTCAGTTCCGACACATCACTGACTCCGTGACTTTGTGCAAGTCATTTTACTTCTCTTTACCTTATTTTCTCTTTCTTACTCAACTTTGTAAAGTATTTTAATAGATGAAAAGTTTGCAGGATTAGGGTCTTAAATACTTAAGCATGTTCCTGACTTTACGCCTGTGGGTAGTTCCACTGAAATCAGACTACTACTAGGTTTGAAGTTAAGTGTAAGTGTTTGCAGGATTTGGAGCATAAGTTGTACATACATATCTTGGCATCTTCTCTGAATGTGTATGTATATTGGAATAAACTTTCTTTAAACACACCATAGGTCATTATAAACATGCAGTTTTAAAAAAGAGGATTCTAATAACAAGATTGCATTTTTGTTCTTTTACTAGAACTTCACAATGAAAATTAGCAGCTTTCTAATGTATGTTCTTGTTACACCTGGTTTATAATAACAAAGAGCATCATAATTCAAATGACGTGCTACATTTTGTGGCTTGTGCAAAAAGAATGGAAGGTCTCTGAAGCAGGCACACAGTGCAGCATGTTATGGGCATTATGATAGTATTAGTGCCACATGTCAGTAATTATATACATAAATGTTTAAAAAAAAGAAAAGAGAAAGAAAAAAGTTTCATAATATTTAAAATTTCCTGCCTATCAGTACTGTTCAGAAGTGAACCTCTAGATCAGTGTTTCTCAATCAGTGGGTTGTGGCCTTCTGGGAAGTCATGAAAGGCAATCAGGAGGATTGTGAGGCCTTGAAAATTAATTACAGTTTAAAGCAAAGAAAATATTGCATGCCCTGTCTCAGCAAGCCCTTTTCCTTCAAAGTCACGTATTCTCTGTCAAAGCACACACAAATTATATAGGATTACCATTGTTACAATTAATGCATCTTTTACTCATGCTTTTGTAGTAAATGTAAAGGGGGGGAGGGCGCCATGGAAATGTTTGACTTCGAAAAAGGGGTTGCCAACCTGCAAAGTTGAGAAACAGTTACGCAGGCATTTCAAGAGCAACTGAATTGAGAGAATCTTCTTATTTTGTTTGGCATCACAGCCCTATAAATACTTTGGGACTACCTTTCTTTAGGCTGCTAAAGAGAAAGGGAAGCAACCTTTGGAATGACATCATCTGAACTTTATAGAGGAAAGCAAAAAATATAATGTGAGGCATTGAAGTAAAATTAATAGTCTAGCAAGACTTTTCTGTGTTTAAGGGATGTAGGATATCTTATTTTTCTACTTTTCCTCCATTAAGACCTGGAATGAGGGCATGAAGATACCGTGCTGCCAGATAATTAAAAAAGAATATTGCTGCCCTATATATTTCTCAGTCATTCTGTAGTTATCAATGCTGTATATAAAATAAGAGTTTAAAGGGAAATAATGATGCATATAAATGAGGCTAATAGTACTGTAGATAAATAACTATCCAATAGGATCTGAGTTTAATTTTTAGTTTGTATGCTCTTTAGGGTAGTGACTTTTTTTACTGTGCCTGGCATAATGGGCCCCAAACTAGTTGCAGCCTCAAGGTGCTACTGCAGTATAAATGCTTAATAATTAATATTGACTATAGTAAATTAAATTATTATTGGAGTTCTATTTGATTGTCTTCTGTCCTGAGTCTTCTAGAATTTATTTATTTAATTATTTATTATACTATTTATTATTTATTAATATTCTTAACTTGTCAATATCCTACAATATAGACATTGTTACATGCATGAATAAGTACAGTGGAAAATCAGTAGCCTTTTAATTAGTTCTTAACTCTCATGGACATCATAGCAAAAATGTCACCAATCTTGTGTGGATTTCATATAGCTACAATGAGTGTTACTTTGTTTGCTTTTAGTAATTACTGGACAGCAGCGTAGTGGTGTCATTTCGGCCCGAACACGGATTGATGTTCTTGTTGAGAGTTTCCGCAAGAAGCAGCCATTCACACACTTCCTGTCCTTTGCTCTCAACCAGCCTGTGATCCAGGAAAAATTTCTGCAGTTTAAGGAGGAAGTATTGGAGAAATGCTCCAAGGTAGGGAACCATGATACTTGGAAATAACTGAGGTAAAAATGGGCGCTCTTCCCCAAGATGCTATTTTAATTTATTGACATTGTTAAAGGCAAATTAAAATATATACTGCTAGAGGAGAAAATGTCACTTGTGATTGTGGAATGCATAAGTACAGTAATAAATTAGGAGGCTGTAAAAATAGACATTGAAAACTAGTTAGTCTGAAGATGTTTGAGACACTGATGAAAGCTTTTGGATCATGGAATTATTTTTGTAATAAATTGGCAGTAAAATATTTTGGATCCCTTGGAGGTTTCCATAGCTGTGGAGGAAACACAGATTCAAAAACTGATTTTTAAAATTTGAAAACCATTAACTTACATAACCGTTGTGGATGCATTTTACATGGTTTCTACTATAAATACCCAGCATGTGACAGACCGTTTTAATAAGTTTGCTGCTGCTTTTTTCACTATCTTTTTGGCCCCCTGACATTGTGGGAATCATTATCTTAACTTAGCCAGAAATGACTTGGAAGCATTAGATACCATGCAAGCTTAATCACTTAGCAGCATTTTCTCCCCATGAGACTGTGCTGATAGCACCTCTTGCTTGTTTTCAAATCTTACTCTGATTGCAGGAAATAATTAGGAACAGAGTTGAGGGCAGAATTCAGTGAATGCTGTATATTCCTTTTTAAAAAAAATGTTAGGGAATTTAGTGCTGGTGAAAGCTGCCAACTTGATAGCCATGGAGTCTCCTCAGAACAGGTTCAGAAGAGAGAACAGTGTTACGCTGCAATTTGCCAGTGTATTTCAACACTAGGTTGGGAGGATCACCTTTTAGGGAAGAGAGGCTAATTCAGTTTTCAGTCCCATTCATTCCTTGACCTATTTGCTGAGGCTGACGATGAGAGTGCTAGATTGCGTGCATGTGACAGTCATTTTGTTTATCTAGGTTCTTATACTGGTGTTCATCACTGTAGTACCTGAGCACTTCTGAAGAATAACTCTTTTGCTGAGAGTAAGAGGCTTGCTTAGTTTTTTAAAACTGAATATAGAAGAGCAGGAGTGTTGGTATAAGAGTGCCATTGCAGGAAGCCCTAGACAGAGAAGCAGGTTTTGCATTCATCTCAATGCAGCATGGCTAGTGCTCATTTTATCTAGCAGTGGATACCATAGTCTTAGTCTGGTTCCTCTGTTGGTTTACAGTACCATTGTTTCAGTGGAGCAAAGCTGTTTTGGGGTTGATCTGTCAGTCACTTTTCACACAGTCAACTATGTTCTTCTTGAAATCTCATCCTCCCTTGGTTTGTGTGACTGTCCTCTCCTGGTTCTTCTTCTACCTTTCTGTTTGCGCCTTTATTGTGTCAGCTGGAAGATGGTTGTTCCCTTTTTCTTTTTTCTCTACACTTTATCTCTGGGTAATCTCATCCACAAACAAAAATTCATCTACCATGTCTGTGATGATGACTGTCATATCTATCTCTCTTCTCCAGACCTGTCTCTTTCTGTCCAATTTAAAATCTCAGCCTGTCTGACGTTTTTTCATGGATATCTAGTCAATAGCTCATGTTAAACATAGCTAAAACAAGGCTCTTAATCTCACCCCACTCCTTCTTTTATTGATCACTGTGGACTTCCTTTCACTCAGGCCCGTTATTTGGACATCATTTTCAACTCAGACCTCCATCCTCACATCCAAGATACGTATAAATCTTCCCATTTCTTTCTACGTAACATCTCTAAGATGCATACTTCCCTATTCATCCATATATCATCTCACATCTCAGTTACTGCAACATCCTTTTCTCTGGCCTTTACAAATGCAGTTGCTGCCTACAAAAATCTTGACCACAGTTAGAGACCACTACCTATCATGCTGATTAATATTTTCTCATTGTTTCCTTATACTCCCCTGGCTGTCTGTATCCATCTGTTGTCTCTTATCCAATGTTTAGATTGTATGCTTTTTGAGGCAAAGACCATCTTTTTTTTTTCTGTTTATATGATGCCTAGCCCAAAGGGGGTCCTAGTATAAGATTAGGGCTTCTTAGGCACCATGGTAATACAAATAATAAGTAACTTATTTCATGATCTATCAGTTTAGTCACTACTGACTCAGGTTGCATTCAGACCAGGCACTCAGAGACAAAAGCCCTTAGTAGTAGAGTATGAATGATGTCTCTAAGAATGTGCAAAACGTATCTGTGAAATGTATGTAACTGCATAATCAACAGGGAGAAATTACGTATTTTTAGGGCATCACTAAAATGATGGTGATCGGCGTTTTACTTTACTTCCTTCGTGAATGTAGTTGGATTATGTTAATATACTGTATTATATTAATTTAATATAACTGTACAGTTCCTAAGAAATATCTTTATTGACAATTTTAAGTGGGCCAAAAATTTGATGATAAACTACTTTTTAAACTAGAAAATTGGCTTGCAGTATCACTTTTCAGTACCTCTGTGTGTTTTGTTATGGGTTATAAAATCCTTTAAATAAGTTCTCCTCCTCCTCCTCCTCTTCTCCATTTCTTTCTCTGCTAATGTAGCTCCTGTTCCATCAGTGAATAGAGATACCAGTTTTCCTCTCAGCATTGCCTCTTCAGACTCTTGTGAATAGCTTCCTTGAAATATTGGCCTCAAGGTCTAGAAATCTTCTTTGTCAGTCCCTTTGTCAGGATTCAGATACTCAACTTTTATTATTTTTTTTAAACTTTTCTATGTAGAATTTTGTCCCTGGCAGAGATTTATGTTTATGTATGTGGGATTTGGGGATTATGGTGCTTTAACTTTTCAGCCTTCTTCCTCTAAGCTCTAGCATGGGTGTTCATAGATATATTGCTGCCTGTTAGTTCAAAGAGCATATTGCAACTCCATACATCTTTCAATCATTCCACAGCCAATAATGCCATTGTATCTCACAGCAGGGTCTGCTAGAAAGCACATCAGTAATGAAAACCAGTAATTTAAAATTGTGGTTCACAGTGTCATAAGAGAGTTTATAGATCTGTCCAAAGTAATAGGGGATTTCTCAGGATGCTTAGAGAAACTTTAATAGATTTCAGGTATAGAAATTGTGTATCTTTGTTTCTGCTGCAGATTTTAAACAGATTTAAAACTGCACTGAGTCAATTAATGACTCCAGCACTCAAATGAGGCTTACTAGTGATAGTAAAAAGGGAAAAGCCCAGGTGCGCAAGTTAGCATTTCTTCTGGTCATTAAGCGTTTGTGCAGGATTCTTTCCTCTGTAAAATAGTTACCATGGCAACCATTCATCCATTTTTTATCATCTTGTAATCTTGTGTGTCAGTATATACTTTGTTAATTTTTTGGCTTCAAGAGGTTTTGTAAGATGATAGTTGTATTAAAATGTCAAAAATCTTAAGCATTATCAGAACCGCTTATATTGGTTAGGCAGCCAGACAGTGAAGTGGCAAAATAGAATATTAGGGCTAATTTGATTTAAATGTGTGCCATCTGCATCTGACTAGGGGGATGGTACTGTTGTGGTATGGGTGACCTTGAGAGGCTTGCACCATGGACCATCAAGGGGAGGGGAAGACTGAAATGTTTATAGTTGATCATGGAGGTGAAAAAGGAGGTATACATTGCTTTCTGCCATCCTTTAATGGCTGGTTATGGAGCAATATTGCCAAGAAAAATCTTGTATGGTTCTTCCAATCTCTGCAAATGCTTCCTTTATGTATAGCAGGCTGCAGCTGTAATGTGGGAGGGAAAATGCAATTACTATGGTGTTTGGCATTCTATAAATATCTGATAGATAATTACATGGGATGAAAGAAAGGTATCCTAGAGTGAAAGGATTTGGGTGTTCATGTGAGCGAAAGAGAGAGGCTTTTCAACCTCAACTCCAGTTTTTAGTGCACCTGTGATTCTTTAATTTGTTTTGTGGAATTGTGAATTACCTTGCTGGTTTGTGGTAGGTGCATACATCAGGAATGGAGAGGGAATATAATTGGGGAAGGGGGATGTCCTCTTGGTAAGAAATAAAAATGATCATAAACTCTCATGTAAATTTTAGATCCTTAGGTAGCAGAAAAGATAAAATTGGGAAAGAGAAAGCTGTCTCAGTATCAAATAGTTTATTCATGTACTTTGCCATTCAGGATTTTGTTCTGGAGCTTAATCTCTCACTCCCTAGTCTAATGGTTGGGAGGACTGCAGACACACCATGCTTGGGCTCTGAGAAAGCAAGTGTTTCAAAGAAAATTCGGTATGGCATTCTATCAAAATGATGTTGATATCCAAGACGGGGCTTCAGTAGTGGAGAAAGAGTCAAATATTTAATGGGAAAGAAGTTGGATCCTAAAGGCTACCATAGGTGAGTTAGTTGTCCCCTTCACTCTCTGGAAATAGAAAAGTTTGGTCATTTCCCTTTTACCCTAAATCTACATTTGTGGATGAGGTTGTCATATTTTTGTTGCATCCCAATCTTGGAAGGTAGGACAATTCAGAATTTCATCAGTTTTTATGAAAGACCTGCATTCCTGTTCAGCCAGCTCCCCTTCAGGTGAGCATGGTGGTTGTGTGTGTCCTACTTAAATATAGATGCGACAGCACAGTAGACCTAAATTGAAAACACTATTATTTTGTTCTATTTATAGCATTGCAAGCTTTTCAGTATGGACAACATATGTGACTCTTCATGTTTGGGGAATAAATATGTGTATGAAGTTAGTTAGCATTGAATGTGTTCAGTTTCATTTCATAAAACATTCACATGTTGTCTTACTTTTTTTCTGAAAAAGGTAGTGTTTCTTTCCCCCACAGGTTGGGAAAAATTACAACCCTGTCATCTGTTCCCCTTCCCTTCCTTTCAGGGAACATCATAAGCCCTATACTGCAGCTGCTAACAAGAGACATAACACTATTTGGCAAGTCTGACAATGGCTTTCTGTTCAGTAGAGGGCAGTGTTTGGAAGGCAGGAATATGCAAAAAGCTTAGTGATGTTAGGTGGACGTTACTCAAGTTTCCATTTAAACTATTCCTCTTAAAGTATGTCTTTTAGGATTCCAAGTTTGTGAGCAGTGGATATTTTAGAGAGGCAGTAATTTCCTTTCTTTTACAATTATTTTATATTTTTTGTTTGTCTGCTAGTACATTTTTAAGAATAGTTGGCATAGATCAGTTTGTTTTTTTGTTTTTTTTTAAATGGGTTAACTACTACCACTTTGAACTTACTTCACATCTTACATCCAAAGATCTTGAATCATTTCACAAATTTTATTATGCATCAGCCACACCATCAAGAGCTCATTCACCTGCACATCTGCTAATGTAATATGTGCCATCTTGTGCTAGTAATGCCCTCTGTCATGTACATTGGCCAAACTGGACTGTCACTACGCAAAAGAATAAATGGACACAAATCAGACACAAAAAATGGTAACATCCATAAACCAGTAGGAGAGCACTTCAATCTCCCAGGACACTCTGTGGCTGACATGAAAGTTGCCATACTTCTACCAAAAAAAACTTCAAAAACAGACCAGTGAGAAACTGCAGAGCTGGAACTCATATGCAAACTTGACACAATTAAACTGGGTCTGAATCGAGACTTGGAATGGTTATCTCATTACAAGAAGTAATTGTCACTGTTCACACATTCTCACCTTCTAATCAATGTTGTGAATAGGCCTCATCTACTTTAACTGAATGGACTTTGTTTACACCTATCCTCCCCATTGTTGTTTCTTACCCTTGGATGTATATATATACCTCCTATCTGATTTCTATTTCATGCATCTGATGAAGTGGGTTGCAGTCCACGAAAGCTTATGCCTGCAGAAATTTGTTAGTTTTTAAAGTGCTACAGGACTCTCGTTGTTCTGGCTGCATACAGACTAACACGGCTACACCTCTGGAACTTTTTAGCTAGGACATCTTTTCTTGCATTATCAGGTGCTGATGTAGCTCCACCTGCTGGAAGCTTCAGGAACTCCTCAGCCAGGCATTAGCACTTCTGACTGCTCTCACTTCAGATTCCTGTGCATAGTGAATCCACACTTCACAAGACTTAAACTGGGCAAGAGGAGAGAAGCTCTCTAGTACTGAATATACCCAAAACCAAGCTAAGAGGCAAAGAGGGAGCTTCACTTCCTTCTGCTTGCCCCTCACTTTAGTCCATGCCTGGGATGTAGGAAGCTACTATATTCTTTTTACAAATGGGGAAACAGGTGCACAAATTAAATGAGTTGTATAGTTTGATTAATCATTGTGAATGTTGGGAATAGAACCCATGGCTCTTGGATCTGTGTCCCTTACTCTGGACACTAGACCACACTCCCTTCTATACACATAGTGGGTACATGAGCTCTGAAGTTTTCTTTGATATTTGGAGGACACAATAGTTGTGAATATTGATTTGGCTCATATCTTGTAGGCTTTTTTCTCCCTTGATACCAGTTTTTTCACTTTCCTCAACACTCGCACTGAATGTGTGCTGGGCTTTGGTTTCCTGTTAATTGTCTCTGCTGGTAGCCCGGTACTGAGACATGACTGATGCCATTCCTGAGTGCAATTTTAAAAGAAAAATCAATGAAGTACAGTGGTATGGTGGTAATTGCTAATAATAAATCATAAGCTGAGGATTTGAACAAGAAGGTTAAAATCTAGCTGCATCTAAGTATGCACCTTCCAGGCTCTAAGTGCTATGACGTTTGGAGGCAGATACTGAAACTTTTCTTCGTTTTTCAAGAAGAATCAGCCCAGATCCTAAATCTTCCATGAAAAGATTCTATATCTGTGGTTCTGCAAAGCAAGAAGGGTGTGACTAGGATTTCTGAAATAGGCCTGTGATCCTTGGGATTACACAAGGAAGATACTGTGGATCTTGGGCTGTTTATTGGGTCCACCTTCTTTCCAGTACAGATAACAGCTGGTGTTTGAAAGCTGCAGAGGGGATAGATTCTCAGGCCAATAGTAAGTTATAATGCAAATTGTGCTGTCTCTTTCCACCCTTCACCCTCTGCTCCATGAGATTAGGGTAGTTCTTCTCTCCTGCAAACTACTGTTACTTTATATTGTGTTCATCATCATTTGTATGCATTACAGAAATTAAAATAAACTGTTGCCAACAACTGGAATAAATCAAGCCTATCTCCAGATTCTCTCTCCCACTCCATCCACTGATGTGCTAAATATCCTCTGGCTACAGATCCAAGTTAAAACCAAAAAACAAAGAAACAAATGTGTCTTGCATTGCATCTTAAATATGTCTTAAAGCAGAGGGAGCATAAAGCCTTTTTTCAGTTCCATTTTGGTACCAGGCAGAATATAGAAAAGTGGGCTGGGGATGGGGTGGAAGGAGAATTGAAACCAAGTGGACTCTCAAACAGGAAATCCCTCCTGACTTGTGCTTTTGAGATTGCTTCTTTAGGTAATTTTTTTTTGTTGAAAAGCTACTGCATTGGGTTGAACCATGCAGACGGCTTTGACACCACTGTGTCAGGATTTTGGCATTAATTCAGTAGTGAATTAATTAACAACAGCACAAAGTGCTCTTTTATCCCAGGGCCTGGAAGTGCTGCCTCTGCTAGGCTTTGCCAACTTGTGACTGAGAAAGTGAGCTCCTGCATTGGATTATGTGGTATCACTGGTCACTGAGATGGCCTATATGCACAAATATAAAAAAACCTGTATGGATGTTGCAATTAGGTATGAAAAATGCTGGGTGAAATGTGAGGCTTTAAACCTGTGTCAGGAGTAGTTCCTGCAACTAGCCTGCTTACCTGCTAGTTTAACCCCAGGTAGTCTAATCAGCAAAGCTGGGCCCCATTTGAGCCCCCTGATTGGCTGAGCAGCCCGATTGGCTGAGGGGTTTACGGATCTGCTCTTAAGATCAGCTGCAGCAGTAGGGCATGGGATTCTCAAAGCATTGGCTCATGGCTGTGATAGCTTGTGTGTTTGCTTATTTCAGTCTTGCTCCCACCCTGTTCCGGTCTTACGCCTACCTTGGACCTAGTCCTGCACCTGCCTTGCCTCACCTCGCTCCAGATAACCTGGTTCTGATTCTGAGCTCCGATTCCTAACTCCAGCCCTGACTCTTGGCTCTGGCATCTGGCCTCTGATCCTGGGCTCCAGCTCCTGGTTCCCGACTCCTGCTCTGACCACTAGGCACAGCTGCCCACATCCCAGTCTGTAATTCTGACAACATGAAATAGGATGCCATTTTGAAGACGAGTTTTGAAACATAACTTTGAATCTTCTGTAGAAACTTTAAAGGCTTCATCTCAGTTAATGAACTTTATTTTGAGCCAGGGAAATATTTGTCTCTCTCTTTTCAGTGGTGTGGAGGATATTATTTTGCCTAGTCTTGGGGCTAATAGCAGGAGCTTTTTAATTTTTGGTGCTAGAAATTGCCACTTAAGTAGAAATAATTTTAAAATGATCTTCTGAGTCATATAGTTGCCTGCTAAATCTTTTTTGTTACCTTTTCAATAGGACCATGGAGTCAGTAGCAGTCTGTTCCAGAACCCAGCAAAGCTCCATCTTACTATTGGGACACTAGTGCTCCTGAATGAGCAGGAGATCCAGAAGGCATGTGAACTCTTGCAGAGAAGTAAAGAGGAATTTATTGAGTAAGTGAAATAAAGGCATGACTTGGGGTGGCGGGGAAAGGCTGGTCACTGAGTGCAGATGTTTGGAGAATCAAACTAGTTTTAGAATGTGGGTAACTAGTGTAGGAGAAAGTGGTTCATCCGTTTGGTGCAATTCAGCAGTTTTGAATCATTGTTTGAAAATTTGTAAAATACTGAAACATTTCAAACAAAACCACCCAGAAGTAAGACAAGGACATAATTGTATTTTGCATCAATTATTGAGGACTTTGTTTACCAGAAACCTTCCCTAGTTATTTGTTTATATCCTACCTGTCCCCATTATTTTTCTATAAACACAGATTTTTTTTCCCCCTCTGCCTGCCAGAAGAGCAGGAAGAACTCAGTTGTCTTAACACTTCTTGTCTGCAACAGTCTCAGGAATATTACCTCCCTTCTGCCTCAAAACAGATGCTAATATACCTCTGAAATGCATTTCTTGAGGCAAGAAGCCTTGTGCGGAGTACCTTAAAGACAGAATGAACTGTATAAGTAATCAGTCTGAAATATTAGCTCAATGCTCCTATGGTACTAAGACTCGTAATTTCCAAGATAAAATTAGAATATTTGAGGTATAGAATTAGCTGAAAGCTTGGGCTAATGGGTGTTGTACTGAGGTGTAATTTGACTGCAAATGAGAAATATTAAAGGAATAGAGCAACCTGATGTTTTATTTTCTTAAAACAAGAAGTTTTTTTCTTTCTCCTAAAATTTTGCAAAGACTTTTAAGTGTATAAAAAAATTACTAATGCAGCTGCCATGAATATTGATGGGAATCACACACAGCTAAACTTCTCACCTCCTGCTTTAAAATGAAGGCGCCAGTCTCTTATAGCATTATACAGAAATAAAAGTTAAATGCTGGAACGTCTATGGGTGTTTAATATTTGTCTTCATCAGGTGGGTGTTCTGCTTTATATTATGAAGGCTGCTATCTTCCTTGTAAACAGATGAACTCTGATGAAGAGAAATCTTTCCCATAGATTGTCATTGGAAAAAACACTGTAGTTTGAATATTTTAATTTCTTACATTTTGGGATGTGGGAAGTAATTTAATATATGTTGATAGTTTTGTTTTTGATTCGCATTTATTTATTTATTTATATGCAGATGATGCAGGATTCGTACATTACATGAAGATAAACACCCTTGTACATCTTTTTAGAATAAGTGCTCCTAAGAAATGTTTCCTCTAACCTTTATGTGCATACACCCTTGCTCCTCCTTCCCTAACTTTTGGAATGGGGTCTGGTGAACTGGAAGAGCAAAGCTTAATTGCTGGAATGTTTTACTGTCTTTTTTTCTAGTTTGAGAAGTCTTGCTGAAGATCACAAAGGAAGTTTTTCTAGCAGGTGCATTTACAATAAGCTAACAAGATTAGTACAAAGTCATACATGCATCTTGATAGCTGCTTTTTATTACTTCTCCCTGCTTGAGACACTCCCTTTATTTTCCAGGAGACATTTGATCGGAGAGATTGGAGTTTATTGACAGGGAAATCTCACTCTTCCTCTCCCACCATTTCTCTGGTTTGTGAAGAGAGGTGGGGCGAGGATGGGAGGGTGTGTGCATATGCACGTACACACACCCCCATAAGGAGAAGGATATACTTCATAGGAACATAAGTGCTTGGGGGAGTACAAATTACAGATTGTCTGCCTGTGTAACTAAAGACTGTTTCGAACAAAATTTATATTTACTTCCAATATTTTTACATGCATTTTGAAATTTACTTAAAAACTACCCTCAATGTCAAGTGCTTTTCTCAATGAAAATCAAGGAGATGGAGATCCTTTCCTTTCCTTCCTTCTATTATTGTAAAATTTTTAAAAATCCAATTTCTCTGTGTCTTTGGTTTTATTTATACGGGTCATAAATGCTGAAAAATTACTTAGTGTGGAATTTAAACCAGTGTTTCTCAAACGTTTTGTATTGGTGACACCTTTCACACAGCAAGCCTCTGAATGCAACCCCTTTGCCTAACTCCTGCAACCCCCACCCTCCCCCCTGCGCTCACCTGGGGAAACTGACCTGCATGCACAGAGATGCTGGTATTGCTGCTTGCTGCCACCTTAAAAGCTGCTCCTCCATGCACCCCTACGGGGCTGTAAGGAAGGGAGCGAGAAGCAATGTCAGGGATCCGTGCATCCAGGTCACTTTCCCCATTTTGGCTGTGTGAAGGGAGGGCAAAGAACAGTATCTCCTGATGCTTGCCTCACAGCATTGCCCAGATGGGGAAAGTGATCTGGATGCAGAGAGCCCTGGTGTTTCTCGCTACCCCCAACCTCTTGGGGGGCACGGAGAAACATTGTGGAGGGGGTGATCAGTATCTGTATATCACCACTCATCCCCTTCCCCCATGTTTTTCTGCCAGGAGGAAGCAAGGAGGCGCTCAGCCCCAAGCCTAGCCATGTTGTGATTCCCATTTTGAGAACCAATGATTTAGACTGAGCATGTGATGAATAAGTAAAGTGCAGATTGAAACATTCTTGTAGTAGTACTTGATGTGGTAAGATGATATCAGTTGCGAATTTTCACACATTAATCATTTTTAAAATACAAGAAACTCTCCCTCTAAACATACCTTTAAAGATATGCAAAATAGTTTCGTAAAAGCTCTATGTGGAGTTCACCCCAGTACAGAGGACCAGCCACAAGTGGCTTAAGTTCCCTTTAGGATTAATTTTTAACTATAGCAAGTGTTTATAAGAAAACAGCTGAAAAGTTAGTCCTTTATATAGCACCCTTTAAGAAAACCCCAATAATTAGTGTTGAACACCTGTTTTGGGGCAAAATGTAAAGCCAGATGGTTTCAAGTGGCTAAAAATACAATGTTCTCTGAAGGGGAATTTCTCTTTTTGGATAAAAGAATTCTTTAGTAGACATATATTGATCCTTCTATAATGGTGTATATATTTTCTCTATTTTAGGGAGTCTTCACTATGTGAATTCACAAAAAATGGTCAGAATGAATAAAAAGACACCATTTAAAAAAAAAATCTAATACACAATCCCTCAAAGTCCCAAATTCAGTCATTGAAAGGAGGAATTTTATAGGTTTATTGCAAGCAAGGTCTTTTGTGTTTTTAATTCAGAAAATATTTATAGCTGTTTTGGTTTCTGACAAAATATTTCAAAATGGGATCTTAATATTTTGAGGAAATGAACTTATCAATGATTATTTTTAAACAGGCTTTTCTAGGGATCTTAAGGACTATGTAATGGTATCAGTGCATATGCAAAACTTCCCCAATTTAGAGTTCTGTCTGAGGGTTGATGATGGAATATGGGTCAATCTGTTTTGATCTCTTTCAATTATAACATCAGATATCTATATTGTACAATATAGATCTACATTTCTGCTCCCAAATGGCATTTTCTTGTGTTCTGAGGATTTTCAGTGCTTTGTAAACTTCTCCTCTGAGTACATGCCTGTTAGCATGCAAGCAAATGGAGCCACCATTATGCACTTAACAATAATCTACACATAGCCTGGGACTGTAGAGCCTGACTTGTTAGAAGAGAGAATGTTGGTCAAGTCCTTGTTAGCTCCTAGTCACTCCAAAATACTTCAACAGGATAAATATAGAAGAGACCATAGTTCAAGGCATCCTTGAAAGGACGGCAGGTTTGGTAATGAAGCCACTATTTTATTACTGGAATATATTACCGAATATTATTACTGGAATTTATTACTGAATATAATGAGATATAAATCCAAGACCTACTGGTGCTTTAATTCATGACTTTCTATCCCAGAAGTGAGTGCTTGGCAACTGAGCCATGCTAGCCCTGTGAATCTTCATTGTCATGAGAGAGGAGGTTGATGTGTAGGGCCTGCAGAGTCAGAAGGCAAGGCTATCATTCTGGATACAACAGGCACTGCTGTGAAAGCCAGTGCTGGGGAGCAGCCAGTTTCTAGGTTCTGGAATGGAAGTTGGATGTTATGTTCTTGGAACTGCTGTGTTCCTCTCAGTTAGCATAATGATGAAAGAAATTGTATTAGTGATTTGGTCTGTATTTGGACTCTGGCTAACACTTTTACTAGTGTTTCTACTTGACTTCTGTAATAGCTCTGGGAGCTGCTAGTAAACTTGAATGAGGGTAAATGTGGCTTAAGCAGTAAAACATGCATTCACCCACTTGAATTCAAAATGGATAGGTTTTTTTAATATCTTGGAACGTTTTGTTTTTTAGCAGAATTGTCGGAGGCAAACCCCTGACTGTGGAGGTGGCGGGGATAGAATACATGAATGATGACCCTGCCATGATCGATGTTCTTTATGCAAAAGTTCACATGAAGGATGGATCAGACAAGTGAGTTCCCGGTGTTTTCCCTCTTTCATTCCACAGGGGTATGCAGACAATACCTGAGATGACAGAAATAATGTAATGAAAGCAAACCTCTTGGCCTCTGAGCTGCTGGGCAGTGCTGGAGAGCATCACACTAACCATCCAGAAGATGAGGTGGTTCTGCTTTCTAGCCCAGTGGAGTTAAAGCTGTGATGTGTTTGGTCTTTTGACTGATCATTGGTAGTATTGCTGAAAGATGTCATTTGTTTTTAGCGGTCTTAATAGTTGAACAATGGAGAGTCATGAAAGGCTGAGCTTCTGCTCCGTCATGCTAGGTAAAAGAAACTATGATAAGGATGGCAGAGACTCTGCTCATGCGATGGCATA
This sequence comes from Emydura macquarii macquarii, assembly GCF_026122565.2. Lineage (NCBI taxonomy): Eukaryota > Metazoa > Chordata > Testudines > Chelidae > Emydura > Emydura macquarii. The sequence goes on along the minus strand of NW_027131527.1, from coordinate 14,714,001 downwards.
GTGTGCAAGATGACTCATCCCCAAATGCCCAGCTCTCCGCCTGCAGGCAGGTCCCAATGAAATGTATTGATCTGACCACACTAATAGATTCTGCAAAATTTAAACATTCCTAAAACACAAGTATGTTTTCAGCTTTTATGGCTGTGAAGAAAACATGCCAAGTGTGACCTGAACCAAATTGTTTTTCTGTTTGTAGGCAACTTGAAACATTGCCTCTTAGCTGAGTATGAACTGTCCCTATACTTATTAATAAGTGTTAAATGCTGAGTCCTAATGATGTCAGTTTGAATTTTAGTATTTTTAACCATCATTGCTGATTACATTGATAGAAACATCTAACATGTTTCACAGAGTGTGCAGAAAATACCCAATGCAATGGCAGGTATGGTAGTGTTTGGGGGACAGCCTTTCTCCTTGTTTGTTAAAGGTGCATTGTTGTACCATCTTTTCCCGTAGAGCAGCAGTTCCCAAACTGTGGGTCGTGACCCAAAGTGGGGTCGCTTCATCAGATGAGGTCACAGCAATCCCGAGCATGCAGAAGACACCATTTTACAAAACGGCCTCCTCCGCACAGTGTGACCTCAAGTGCACCCTATGCACGAGGTCACGTTGCACAGAGGATGCTATTTTGCTCTACAAACAGCGCTCTTGCACGCACCATATGTGTGTGAGATGATGCAGTCCCAAGGACGCTGTTTTGTAAAGCAAAATGGCATCCTCCTTGTGGCGTGACCTTGCATGTACAGTGTGTGTGAGGTCACACTGAATGGAGGACACCATTTTTAAACTCCAACTTCCATGCTGTCTGGGATGGTGGGAAATGACACATCTGAAAATGGGGTCATGCAGGGAAAATGTTTGGGAACTGCTGCCTTACAGCCATTTTGAAAGGGGGTAGGAGACGCATGAATTCCTGTGCTTCCCATACTCCTGAGAGGGGTAGGGAGACAAGTTGCTTTAGCTTTCCATTTCCATGAGGCTGCACCCTTTGTCATCCTTCTGCAAGCTGCCTCCTTTCTCACTGCAGTACAGTGGGGAGCTGGGAAGGAAGCACAGTTAGCAATTAGGGAGAGGAAGAAGAAAGTTGGTGCTGAGAAGGGTCTTGGGCAGGAGAAGATGATCTCTTCTTATAAACTCCCTTCCCCAAGGGCCATGGAGAGGAAGAGGGCCTGCTAAAAATCTCTAAGGAAGCTGGATTGAGATGGGAACTGGGATGAAGTACAAAATGAAGGTAAAGCTTGAAGCTGGGAAATTGAGTGTTAGAAGAAGGCTGTAATGGTGGCTCACCTCTTAAGGGCTGGAGGAGCCACACCTGGTGGAGAGTCAAAGGGTGTGTGTATATGGCTGGGGGAAGCAGTCTGTATGTTCACAGGAGTGCCAGCCCTGGATGCCTGAAGTGAGGGAATGAAGTGGGGCAGTGATGGATGGCCACTGCAACCCCTACTGTGAGCAGAGGGAAGAAATAAAGCCAGAATTGGTTGCTGAGAAATGTGACCAAAATGTGGGAAAGCCCAGAAAATGGCAGGGTTATATTAGTGTTTGGGAGAAGGGGGCAGACACTGGGGCTGCAGTGAGGTTGCAGTCACGGCAGCACCTCTTGGCGCTGCCATGATGTGCAGTACAGCACTGGGAGGAGAGGATGGATATAGGGAGACTTAGCAGCAAAAATCAGCTGCTGTGGAAGAAGCCAGGCAGCTGGCCCTGAGGGAAAGAGAGGAGCTGACCTGTTATAGAGGCGTTAGGATTTCAATCCCCTTCAGATTTGAAATCTGCTTTGCTCTTGGAAGAAGCAGATAGAAACGGAGCAAGAAAGAACAAGACAAGTAGAGACTAAAAAGGAAGATATAGTGGCACACACTGGGTTCTTGTAAAGAGCTGTTGAGGCAAGAAATTAAAATCTTCCTTGCCCTGAAATTTAATTCAATTCTTCCCCTTTCAAAAAGGGAAGAATTATAGAGATGTCTTTCCTCTAGTACAAAAATATCTCGGTTGCCTCTTCGGTACACAAAACCAGACACAGCTCTTGTGCCTTCCTGGGTGCCAAAAAGCCCTCTGTGGCCAAAACTCCAGTTTTTCCCAAAAACTTTTGCTCTTTGAGTTGCACTGTGGCATGAGGGAGGAGTACATGGCTCTAACTTTGTCCTTGCTCCATGCCTGCTAATTAAAAATGCAGTTAATCTTTCTCCACAGAATGAGTTGACATCTGTGCCCCAGTGCAACCCCTAACTGGATGGTAAGTGCCAGGTGAACCATTTAACTTTTTAGAGAGGGAAGAACAACGTTGCTTGTCATGGAACCTCCCTGAAAATTGCCCACACTTCCTTTTACATCCTGGAACTTCAAAGGGAGCTTTGTTGACCTCTAAGAAGTAGTAAATTGAACCATTCAGATCCCTCAGTTTAGCTCTGGTCTCTTAGAGAGCCTGCTGTTGAATAGTGCGAAGCTCCTGTTCTCCGCTAAGAGCTGGTAATTCTGATTCAGTGATACTACCTTCTGTCCAGAGAAATGAGAAATATGTGGCAGTACAGAGTACTACTTCTCAGCTACAAGGCAGGGAGGGATTTAATGAGAATAATGGTGTCCTCATGATTTGCTGTGCCAGATCGGAACGTTGGTCCAAGTTTGGTATCTTGCTTCTTGTATTAGCCAGTACATGAACCATAGAGGAAAGTTTACCTTCCTGTTATCTCCCATCCCACATAAGACACTTTACTAACTGTACTGTGCTGTACATGGCCATATCAAAGATGTAGTTCCTGCCTGATTTTTGCATGCTCTTGATCAGCTTATGCTATAAAGCAGATTTGATTTCCCTATTTTAGCTTGCAGATGGTATTAGGTGTTGGAGAGCCCTTCTGCATGTGTACTAGCTCAGCCTGAGAGAGAGAGAGATCATGCTCTGATGCCTTCCACATGGCAAAAATTCACATTATAATTCATTCTAATTTGTTTTATTTCCTTGATTAGCTTTATAACATCATAAAGCACCATTTTTACTTGAGCTATTCTCTCTTAATTTGTTTTACTATCATCTGTAATGATATTCATTTAATCTTTGTCATTGCTAATTTTAAAAACCACTGATGTAAAACCAGAAAGTAAGTGGTAGAAAACCATGACAATCAGTTTGAGAGTCTTGAAATTATCACATGACCAGTGGACGCCTATAAGAGACAGGACAAAGCTAATAAGCAGTATAGTTAACTTCTGAGGGCTCGGCAAATGAGTGATATTTAGAGTTGGTCCTAATACCGCGTTCTCTCTGTCTTCCTGATTGGAATTGAGAGACCCAGGTTGTGGCATCTAGTGGAGAAATGGGGAACTATTGATTGAACTGTACTCATGGACATGGATGGTGATGGCTGTAAGAAACCTATTCCATTTAGTGTGCTTATCTCTTCTTTAATGGATAGGAACTTTGGGTTGTATTGAACTCTCACTGCCTGTAGTGGTGGTGAGGCATTATTTAACATTGTGAAGAGAGAATAGTATGAAAAACATGCAATATTTAGAAAAATACACCCGTCAAGTTCCAATATAATCTACCTCTTCAAAATGTTAAACTTCTTATTTCATTTAAAGATTACATTAGCATATTTGCAAAAGAAGTTAGCATCCAGTAACCTTTGCAAACAGCCAGAACTTTTATATTTGTTTCCTTAGAATGCATGACTTCTCCCTTTTCCCAGTCCTCTGAGACATTACCAAAAAAGAAAGGAAAAAAAAAATCCTCTCTCTAAATACAAAAGTAAAGGAGTAAACACAAAAACAAGGAAGCAGTCTTGAAACTTAATTTCACACATACATTACCCTCTTCTAGACCTGAGAGCGAAGGTGGACAAAACAAGTGTTTTCCCTTGACTTTGTAATGTTCTGGGTTTTCTCCCTCCTACCTTCCCAGATTACAGCTAATAGCTGACAGACTGATGGAGCAGTTTGTGACCTCTGGGCTGATGATGAAGGAGTGGGATAGTGTGAAACTCCATGCTACCATCATGAACACTCTTTTCAGGAAGGACTCAAATGGTGAGTATCTTTAGAACTCTTCGGGAGACTCTGAACTACAGCAGTACCACTCAACAAGAAGTGCTGTGTTCCTGATATATTGTGTCTGTATTGCTGCCATTCAGTTCATAGCAATCATTGACTCTGGACCAAAAGATAATTGGTGCAAATCCCACCCGAAGACTTGGACTCGTATACACCTAGGTTGCATTGTAAAGTAATAGTTGGTATGCTGCATTATTAGAGATGTTGACCTTCCATGAGAAGTTAAACCAGGGCCTTACATAATCATCTCTGGGAAGAAGTTAAAGATTCCATATGATTTTTGAAAATAGTTCTATTATTTTCATCAATATTCCCTTTCTTGTTAAATGAGGTTCTGCTGTCTAAGGCTGAATATGAGCTATTGCTGAGTGCCTAATGTCTGCACTCGCAAGCTGTAACTTATTTCTTATCTAACTCATTATTTTATAAAGCAGTCTAAGGTGGCTTGCATATGAAAGATGCTATGTAGTAAAATCAGGCCTTAGGTGTCTCAAGTTGGGCACTGAAAATTCATGGAATTTTTTGACAGTTTTGGCCTTAATGATTCTTTAATCTTTTGGTGCCTGAGTTCATCCGCTGTAAAATAAGGATAGTAATAGCATTATTCTCAGAGGGGTGTTTTGATGAGAAATTCATTGTGAAGCACTCTGATAGTATGGTAGATGCACCATAGAAATGCCTGTGAGGAAACAAATAACTTTGTATTCAGTGAAGCAGAGTTTGGATGGTCTATGTTAAGTGAGGCTTAGGACCATACATTGAGTATCGGAGATAAAAAGAAATATTGCATAACTACCAATTCACTGAATGAGGCAGAGAGGTTTTGTGAAACAAATAGCATGTGATCCTGTATTTAGGCTGTACTATTTGTGCATCCACACAAGGGAGCTGAATTAAGGTTGAAGTTTCTAACTGTTGTGGACATGACTGCACCCTTAATATTCGTTTAATGTATTTCTGTGTCTGTCTGTGTCTGTACACGTGTATACACACACATGTACACACGTGTGCTTGTGTATATTTTATATGTATATATTAAAGTGCAAGGACATTTCTCAGAGACCAATCCAGATTTTTCTAGGTGCTGTCAAGAATGTGCTTTGCATTACGATTATATACCTCAATAAGGTACCTGGTGGTATCCCAGGAGATGCAAGAGCTTGTCACTACTCAATTTCTTACAGAACAGAGAACTTGGAATATGCTTTCCCTCACTGATTTTAGTACGCTGAGCTGTCAGCCATACAAAATCCTCACAATATTTGTGATTTGGGGTATTTCCTTTTTAAATTAAATTGCAAATTTTGCTCACATAAAAATGCATAGAAACTTGTGTCCTAAATGTTTTATTAATTGGATACATAGACTTTAGGGGGGGGAAGACAGTGTAAAGTATCATCCCGTCTGAAGTTCTTTCTCATGACTTTTTTTTGCAGCTGAAGAACAAAATAATGCAACTACAGGCAAATCACCTTTCAAGGAAAGGGAGACATTTGATGGCCGAAATATACTGAAGGTCAGTGTTAAATGGTGGTTGTGGTATTGTATGTCCAAAACAAGGTGAAACCTCGCTTTAAAAATGTATTTATGTTGTGCAATTAATCTCCAGGGGAAAAATCTATTTTAAAAATAAACAAATGTAGATACCTAATAATTGGAAGTACTGTAGTATTTATACACTCGTTCTTCAAGCTAGGGAGATTTTAGAACAAACAAGAATTCATGTGGAAAAGATACTTAATAGGCATGTGTGTTGTGGTTTACTGTAACAGCGTTTATCTATGGAGACTTGCACTCATATTTTTCCAAAGGTCAGGAAAAAAAATTACTTTGTTGCTTGTGTTGTAGTTACTAGTTAATACTGCCATCAATAAAATCAGTTGTCACAGCATATATTTTAATCATGATCATGAATTTCTGCTTAAAAAGATAACTTCTAAGTAGGAGGGGGTCTCTACTACAAGTGCTCTCAATCCTGACTTGAATCTGTGAGAGTCTGGGACTGGCATACCAGACAGTGCAGGTTTTAGCCCCTGCAGCAGAGGGGAGGACACGGTGGCCTTTGGTTTTAGGTAGGACTCAAGATGCATCAAGGGACTTGAAGACATAAGTGGAGGAAGAGCTGCTGGGAAATCAGCAGTGTTTTTGTTTTGCAGGATCAGTGTGTAATTTCATAGATGGTGTTAAATTGGTGGTTTTAATGAGTGGTGACTTAAAGACAGAGAAAGTAGTTGCACTCTCATGTACCTGCATCCCAGATGGCTGAGGACAAAGGGACAGTAAATAAAGTAAATTTACCATCCACCCCAAAATGTTATTGTGAACATTGCATCATGACTCAGCATTGCCATATATTGAAGTGGCATATTTGTCAATTGTCACACATGAAGGCAATAAGGACACAATTGTTGCACTGCTCTTAATGTGATCTGAGATTGTGGCAGGCCCTCAAAATCCTAAAGCTGGCTCTAAAATCAGAGGCTACTGCATGTCAGAAGTGAGATGTGCTGCCATGTCCAAGGAGGGAGCTTCCAAGATACCAGTCCACATCATGCCTAGCTCAAACCACTATTCCCAGGCCTTTATTACATAACCATCAAAATTGTTCTCAGACTCTGAGTAAGATTGAGAATCAAACTATCTTTTTTCTTTACACTTTATCCAAAAATCTCAATGATTTTTAAAAAATAAAAGATGCCCCCTCTACTGGCCCTACAGTTTGATTGCTGCACCACTGTGACTGATGGACTGTCTGCTCCAGTGATGCATGGTATGTAAAAGCAGGGGGAAACATCCTGTCTAGCACAAATGTCTTTCTCATTCTACTGTGCTCTGAAATATGAGAGTGTGTATTTTTAAAACTCCTAATTGATTTGTACTGTTTTAGCCAAAAGAGATATTGGCTTTTTGGAGCATGAAAAGACAGTTGATAACTACTTCAAAGCAAGTCTTGCTGTAAGAAATGTTGTCATTCTCCTCCACCCCCACCACATTCCTGAACATGGTCAATTAATATTTCCCTCATGTCAGCCACGTGCCCATAGCAACATCTGTTGGCACTAATTAATTATATGACTCATAGTGGGCTGCAGGCTTCTCAACTCTGAAGCCCTGCCAGAGCCAGCCATCGATCTAGTGATGCTTTCCAACTTGACCTTGCAGGGATGTGCTGATTCTCTTTCCACATCCCCATTTACCCCATTTTATATACATTATTTATACTCTTCTTCTTAGGAGGTTGCCCTTTTGCAAAGTGGCTTTATTCACTTCTGAAATAGGATCTGAATGACAGGCTGCTAATTAATATGCTACTGCTACTTATGCTGGTATTCCAGGGCTTTTCTTATTGTCCAAGTGCAATGTGCTACAGAAACTTTCTTTTTTCCATACTCCCCAGACTTGATCCTCAAGCATTCTCTGTAATTATTTGGTTTGATAGCATTGTGTTCATTAAGGAAGTTGGTAAGCAGAATGGGGAAATAATACTATAAGAATGAGCTAAATCATCACATTGGAAAACTTAGTTTTATTCTACCCATCCTAGTTCTCATTGTGTAAACAAGACCACAGCATTGTTCAACATAAATGACAGACTTTGTTCAGTAGATGCCAAAGACTGGAGTATCAAGAGATATTGCAGATCAGGATTGAGGTTCATTGTCGCAATCCTATGGAGACTCAGGACAGGAATAGGAGGGGTAATGCAAGTCAAGGTCGATGTGCCCACTTGCAAAGAACATGTCTGCCTCTAGCTAGTGTATTAAATATTTCCTCAGGAAGTGAGATTAAACAGTCTGTATCCCAATATTCACTCCTTGTATAAATTGTAATAATCTTTGTACAAAGCATGCCTTGTTTGAGGTATCATTTGAAAACTTATAATTTGCTGGTCAATATTGTCCTGATACAATGTTGCCACACATTTATTGTAAAGTTATAAGATTCCATTGTATGGTGTTACTAAGACTCGTTCCAAGTCTGGGGAGTGTCCAAACCAGTTCCACAGAGACAAAAGGCAAGCTGGCTATTTAAGTGCCTATTTATTGGCAGGAAAGGGACATGGGCAAAAAAATGTACATCTTAGGGCACGTCTACACTTAAAACACTGCACCGCTGAGGATCTTTAATGTAGATGCTCTGAGGTGATGGGAGAGAGCGCTCCCATTGGCATAGCTAATCCACCTCCCCAAGAAGCTCCCTCGCTGACAAAGTGCTGTCTCCACAGGGTTAGGTCAATAGAACTGTCGCTCAGGGGTGTGGATTTTTCACACCTCTGAGCAATGTTGTTACACCGATATTGGTCTGAAGTGTAGACCAGACCTCAGCAAAGAAACAATATAGAGTTCCTGTCCAGGAAGACTGCCCGGCACCCTGCTCTCAGCTAGAGAAGCTTCTCGAAGGAGGACTATAAAAAGAAAGGGGAGACAACCCAAAAGGTCCTTCCCCTTCTCTCTACCCACGGCATTCATGACACCTGAAGATCAAAGGAAGCAGTGTTGGACTGGGGAAGAGAACTGGACTGAAAGAAGTTCAGTCAGTGGAACTACTGAAACATGGTAGGAGAAACTTTGCTTGGAATTTATGCTAGTTTGTTAGGCATTCATTACCTTTATTTTTCTTGTAACCAATTCTAACTTTTATGCTTCGTTACTTGAGCTCACATCGCAGCACTGAGCTTCCTCTTCACCACAAAGGAAGAAGCCCAGAAAACAGCGCCCACCAGATGACCGCTTCCCCACACAGAAGAAGGCTAAGGATGCAGGATTTTGCACTGGGGCAGCTCAGAGCCAGTGAGCCGAGCAACCCCCACATGGGCAGTTTTCGCCCGGGCATTGAGCCCCTCTGCAGAGTGCCCCCCACCTCCAGAGTGCGGAAGGGAACTGCTTCACCTTGTGGTGCCGTCGATGCTGGAGGTGTTTCCGGTGGTGGCCGACCTGTTGGCCATGCCCATCCCATGCACCCCGTCAGCCCGGACGGAATGGACGAGGGGTAGGGTGCCTGCATTGAGGGGAAAACCTCCAATGGATCTCCCCAAGTGGCTGCACACCTCACCGGACCCCCAGCGCACCTCTTCGCAAAATGGGTCACCGCGGAGATTGATCCCACCAAGAGGCCAATCCCCTGGGGCGCGTTCCCTGGCACCCAGGCGGTCTCTGAGGACGGAGCACTGGTACCAGAGGAACCCAGACAGCCCGAAGTGTCACTCACTATCGCCGGCACCACAGGCAGTAGCATTGATGAGTCGACACAGGTCCTGCTCGGTATCGGTCACCAGCACCAATGAGTTCGCCCGCGCATGGGCAGCATCGAACTCGGTCGCCGACATCACAGCACTCACCCAGGGAAGAACCCTGACGAACGCAGGCTTCGGTACCGAGAGGCTCCCAGTCACCCAGACGCTGATCCCACTCCTTTTCTTACCGCGGGCAGTCCTCCTCACCAAGTCGGTCCAGGCAGCAATGCCGCCAGTCACCGGAATCGTATTCCCCTTCTCCGAGACGTCGGTCAAGGAAGCGCCAGGATAGGAGGCACAAATACTGCTCCCTCTCCTCTTGGTACCGTGAGACGGTTGAGCTCCGAGCGACACTGGTCACTGGCAGGAGGGCCCAGTTCAAGGCCATGTCTGGGCTGATCAGGAACTTCTGGGCCTTTCCCCTTACAATGGCACTAGTCTGCCTACAGCTACTGGGCCATATGGCAGCGTGCACGTATGTGCTCTGCCACGCCTGCTTGAAGCTCAGACTGCTTCAGTTATGGCTGGCTTCAGCTTATGCCCCGAGCAGGCACCCTGTGGACAGGGTTGTTACGGTGTCCCCACAGGTCCTGGTCTCCCTAGAGTGGTGGTTAGACACCCCGAACAGTGATGGAGGGAATGCCCTTTGCAGACAGGGGCCCTGCCATGACTCTAGTGTCAGATGCTTCGTACCTGGGGTGGGGGTGCACATCAGCTCTGGTCGCAGTACCCAGGGGACCTCGTCGGAAGCAGACCAGGGACTCCACATAAATGTCAGGGAGCGTCGAGCAATCCGGCTAGCATGCACGGTGTTCCTTCCCTTCTTGAAGGGCAAGGTGATTCAGGTCCTAACGGACCACATCGCCGCAATGTATTATATCAACAGACAGGGCGGGGCTCGTTCCTCAACCTTCTGTCTGGAGGCAGTGGGTCTCTGGAATCTGGCAATAGGCCACGATTTTCACCTGGTGGCCTCTCACGTCCCTGGTATCAAGAATGCCACAGTGAACCGTCTCAGCTGGTCCTTTATACTTTCTCACGAGAGGTCTTTCCACCTGTCAGTCGCTGACATGATCTACTGGAGATGGGGGTTTCCCCAAGTGGAACTCTTTGCCTCCAAGGTCAACAAAAAGTGCGGCCAGTTCTGTCCTTTCAAGGGTGGGATGAGGGGGCCATGTTGGACACCTTCCTCATTCCCTGGTCGGGGGACTGCTGTACGTCTTCCCTCCCATTCCGTTAATATACAAAGTCCTATTAAAGATCAAGAAGGACAAGGCGAGAGTCATTCTTATTGCACCTGTGTGGCTCAGGCAGCACTGGTTCACGATGCTCCTGGAGCTCTTGGTTGCCCTTCCCCTGGAGCTATCAAGGTGGCACGACCTACTTTCCTAGGACCAGGGGCACCTTCTGCACCTGGACCTGGAGTCCCTCCACCTGACAGTGTGGAGGCTGAATGGGTTCCATATGTGGGTTCTCACATGTGCCGTATGTCAGAGCTGGAACTGTTTAAAGTAGTCTCTGTCGACCTGCATTATGTGTAGTCCACGTGGTGCGTCTGAGGTCTTATGAGACTGTGCGGGTCGACACCCCCTAAGTTCTCTCTTGTTGCTGCATGGCTAGAGTCGGAACACCTCTCCTCTTCCCCACCTTTTGATTTGTGTAGTTAAAAAAGGGGTTTAAAAGGTTTATCGTTGTAGATGGCTTTTTTATAGTAAGCTGTAGTTATACCATTTTAAGTTAGTCAGTCTACCATCGTTTGATTCCATCTGCGGCGTCCTACCCATTCTGGAGGATTATGCCCCGACAAGCCGAGTTTAAGAACTGAGCTTCATGCCCACGATCCTGCTCAGTAAATGACAAGCGCTAATGCTGTTTTTACCGTCTTGGTGAGACCCACATTGTCGCCCGGTGTTCATTTGCCGATCCTTCCCATCCCGAACTTGTGAAGCTAGAGAACTTAGACTATGTAAACACTTCATGGAGGAGGCAATGCGTTCGCATGTGCACTTGGAGGTGGCACTGACGGACCCACCGGAACACCTGGCCATACCGGTGGTGAGTGTGTCCACCGCTAGGGCAATGGCAGCGGTACCGGCTAAAATCCATCATGCTGATAAGAAGCACAGCTATGGACAAACAGGTGGATCCCTAAGAGGGACTGCCTCCAAGCACAGCGTTATCTCCCCAAGCTGAAACAAGCCAGGTGAGAAGTCGTGCACTGACACAACATCTGTTCCGAAGAAATCTAAAGTGGAGTGGAAGACCAAACATCATGATGGACTGGAGCCCTCTGCTGCCTTGACCACCGATGCACCACCAGAACTCCTGGCTCCATCCGCTCTTCTGGGTCCGTCTGGCTTATGCCCAGTACCGTGCGCATTCCCAGCACCATGCGCAGTGGGCTGACTATTGCCCTACATGCCCACAGCAGAACTAGTTCTGCCTCTCAAGAGCTCCCCGCCACAGCACAGATCACCTGGTATTGTGCAGCCTCCATCTCTGGTGGACGAACGCTATCCACATATGGAATCCACGTAGGGACCAGCCCTTGAAGAAGAAAGGAAGGTTATTTACTGTAACCGATGGTTCTTCAAGATGTGTGGTCCCTATCTGGATTCCAATCCCACTGCCTTTCCCCTATGCTGCGGGCTCGGTGCCTGTTAATCAGAGGGAACTGAGGGAGTGTCAACCCGTGCAGTCTTCTAAGACCTCAGATACACCACATGGACTATGCATAATGCACATGGGGGTCGAAAGAGACTACTTCAAACAGCTCCAGCTCATGGTGCACATGTATACTCACGGATGGAATCCAGATAGGGACCACACATCTTAAAGAACCTCCCTGTCTGCGCTGTGGTTTACACTGAGACTTTTTTTAAAAGCTCAAATGTAATAATTTCATATTTATTTGCTTTTCTGCAAAACCAGTTAATAAAATTGATAGAAAAATGAATGATGATGAATTTGTGATAAATTATGGTATTTTTATTTTGCGTTGTATATAAATTTGAGAAAATGGTGGATGGATCATTTAAAATGTTTATGATGCTAGACATTCTACCACACTGACGTTCATATTGCTTCATTGCATCTGTGATAAAATAGATACATGCGTATCTTCTACAGCCCCTTCAAAAATCTAGGAGGATGCAGGAAATAACATTTAAGGGGTCATTCATCACCTTATCAAAAGCATAAGGATTACACTGCATGTCAGTGGGGAAGGAGAAGTAGGTCAGAGCCAAATGTGTGCTTGCAGAATGAAACAAATGATCCAAATATCCATCTGACATGTTCTTTGTCTTTCTGATTTTGAAGCCCTGGTGTGAGGTGTATGCTTGGGAAAGTACAATGTCTTCCCTCTCTTCCCCTCTCAGTAATTTTTTTCTATGCTTGCTATGGAACTCCTCTGGAGCACATCTTAATCATAGAACACCTGTGCAATAATTAAACCTCTTGTTCATCGTCTGGCTAGCATGCCTTAAAAGCCATTAAAAGGGAGCAGCTTTCTAGTTTTGACAGAAGGTGATGTGCATGATAAGAAGCTGCTTCTCTGGATCAGCACCTGTCTGCCTGCTCTTTCTGCAGTCCTTTTACATTATTGCTGGAAAGTTTCCAAACGTCATTAAATCTCTGTCAGATAATCATTGGGGTAGCAAAGCCTGGAGAGAATAATAACCAGAGTAAAATCATTTTTGGCACTGAAATGCTTCAGAAAACATATTTTGAATGTGAAAATAGAAATCTATTAATTGAACTAAAGTCCCAGAATTTGACATGTTGCCAGATTGTGTGTGTTTGATTGCAAGTTTGTATCTTACCTTCCATGTCGACAGAGGATTTTTAACTTCGAGGATTATGTTGAAATTTAGTTTTGTCACAAATGGAATTAGTGTGGTTTTCTCTTAATGTAGTCTTTAAGAGGTATTTGCCCAAAATTTACTACTATTGGCAAATTCTTCTCTAGACAAACCTTTGCTAGGAATAGCAGGGGTGTGGCTCAGAACTAAGAAGCATTGGCATCTCTGTTTGGATGGTCCAAGGGGAAAAGGTGAGTGATGCTAATTAGGATTGAGGTGCATTAGACAGCTCATTGAGGCCCTGGAATTAGCAGGGTGTTTCATGTAACACTTCAGGTTCTCCAGCAGAGCTGTGTGGGGACAGATGGTAAAGGGCAAGCCCGGAGCTTTGCAAAGCTGTACTGTACTTGGTGCTGTCGGTTGCACACATTCATGAACCCTAAAATTCACTTCCATTTTTATAAATCATTTTTGTCCTGAATAATTTTGCCATCAATCACTTTGATCCACAAGATCCTTTAATCACCTTAAATGCAAACCAGCTAGAAGTAGTCCAGAAGTTCAGCTATTTAGGTTCTACAGCGACTTCCAACCGCTCACTGGATGAAGAACTAAGTGTTCGTATTGGAAAGGCTGTCACCTCCCTTAGTAGACTAACTAAAAGAACTTGGAACAACCCAAAGTTTACCATCAAGACTAAAATGCTAGTGTGCCGAACTTGTGTCTTCAGCACTCCCATGTATGGTGGGGAAACGTGGACAATTTACACTTATCAGGAGAAAAGGTTAAAAAGTTTCCATTTATGCTGCTTATGCCATGTACTCAACATCAAATGGCAAGATAAAGTTACCAACGCAGAGGTTCTTCAAAAGGCAAATGTACCGCGTGTGACAGCCCTGCTCAAGCAAAGACGACTGCACTGGCTGGGCCATTTGAGCTGGTTAGAAGATGGACACGTACCTAAGGACCACTATATGGGGAGTTGTCAGAGGGAACAAAAACAACAGAACGTCCCAACTTCGCTATAAAGATACATGCAATCGAGATATGAAGGGATTTGGAATTAATCCTGACTGATGGGAAACCTTGGCAAGTGATGGTAACAAGTGGTGCCATTCTCTCCAGCGGGGCATCAAAGTCCATGACAGGAGCTGGCTCCTACAGCTTGAAAAGAAAAGAGTTTGTAAGAAGCAAGCGGCTCCCAGTCCAGGTATACACATTTGAAATAACTGCCAAAGATTATGCAAATCTTGGATTGGACTCGTGTCACATGAGACATTGCCAACCATCTACATCATGAGCTGCAATTTCCACATCTCTCGCGGACGAAAGGATGCCAATCAAAGATCATCGTCAGAGTGATGAATCATGATGATACTTTGCTCTTCTATAGCATATTCCATCACAGGCTCTGAAAATACTATACAAACATGAATTAAATTATACAGAACTCCTGAGAGACAGATAATTAGCATGATCTTCATTTGGCAAACTGACAGTCTGAAGTACAGAGAGGCTTTGACTTGCCCAAAGACCCCCAGAAAGTGCCTTCTGATCTCTCTACTTTGATTTAACTTTCAGAGCATCCTTTTTTCTTCTAGGAAACCATTCATCCTTTTGTGTAGACCTTGAAACAGCTGTGGGTAGATGAGGCTATGGATAAATTTTAAAATGAACAAATAGGTTGCTTTATGCTGTTAGTTCAGATTTTAGGGGGGTTGTATTCATTTTAAGAAATGCCATTGCATCTTCCTCTGCAATTTAATGGGTTGGCTAATGTTTTTTTATTTTTTTGAGGGAAATCCCTCCCTAACCTACTGCTGCTTTTCAGAGAGAGAATGAAAACTCTCAAGTTTTACATTGTTCTCGTTTTAAAGGTTGCCCCTATCACTGGGCCCTTGTACCTCACTAACCTGGCACTGCTTGAGTTGTCCCCAGAGAGGGGAAGGTGGAGTGGTGGGTATACAGTTCCTAACAGAATTTCTGTTCTCCCACCCTCTCTGAAAAGTAACATAGGATTGAACCCTCTGCACTGACTAGCCAGATGCTTTGGTGAAATCTGGGATCAATAACCACCTCTCCCCTCCCCACTCCACCCCCCATTACGCTCTTGAGAATAGTGAACTTACACCAGAGGATTCTGCTTGGCCAGTTTTGTTTATTCATATCAGGTGAGCAGATTAACATGCAGGTGAATGTCTGTTGTGCTGTCTTCCAGCATCACACCTCTTAGTGCCTCAGTACTTGTCTTTTTAATCCTGATTTGGTGTTCAATGATTCTTTCATATACTTGAATGCAGCTCCTGATCAGGACCAGTGAGGTCAGTGGTTCCCAGCTGTGGCCCACGAGGTCTTTCAGAGTGGCCCGCCGCTCCTCTCCTGCTGGCTGCAGAAGGGAGCTGCCATCTAAGGACTCAGGTGGAACGTGTTGCTGTGGGGCTACAAGACCGGTGCAGGCTCCTTGCTGCAGCCAAAGGGATGAGATCAGCGCTCCTCTCCCCCTTGCTGTTGCAGGGAGCACAGCAAACTTCTCCCCCTAGGTCCATAGGCGCTGGGGTCCCTGCTGGAGCCAGAGGGAGGGGAGATCAGTGCTCCCCTCCCCAGCAGAGAGCAAAGCACTCTGCCTGGGTCCTTAGGTGCTGGGGTCTCTGCTGGAGCCAGAGGGAGGGGAGCACTGATTTCCTATCCCCCTGGCTGCAGAAGGGAGCCACTGCCTAGGTACCCAGGTGAAGTGCACTCCGCTACAGGACCCGTGCAGTTTCTCTGCTGCAGCCAGAAGGAGAGAAGATCAGCAAGGAGACAGCCTCTGTGCTGAACTACTTATGTCTGGCTACAGTGGGGGGTGGCACGGCTGGTGGAGCAGCCAGGACCTACCGTGCTTGAGGAGGGGCAGGACTCTAAAAATCGGTGCCTTACAGAGGGGCAGGCCACCCACCCTGACTTAGCTGCCAGGCCATGTGCTTCAGTGTGTGGTGACAGTCACTCATCTACACTAGTGCTTTGTCTGCGAGTGTGTGACATACTGTGAGTAATTTGTAGGTGTAAAATAGTGAATGCAAAAATGAGCATAGTAGCATCAAAAATGTTTCATTTAAATATGTAGTGATTTGTAGTTCTTAATGGTGTGTACGTCAAAACATTTTTTGAGTTGATAAACCCCTTCAGGGGTTGTAAAAATGATATTTGTGGCCCTCAAGCCAAAAAGGTTGGGAACCAGTGAGCTAGGGTAGTGGATGTGGTTGGTGGAGTTGATGGCTGCTGTCATGGTATGCACAGCAGCTGAGCCTTTCTATCTGTAGCCCCCTCTTCCTTTAACCCTGAATTTGATACCCTAGCATAAGCAGTCTCTGCATCTCTGCAGTGTCTGATATTTTTGTCCACTGATTCCCAGCACTGTGCCTTGTGTGTGCAAGGTGCTGGTTTGCTAACTCTGTGCTGCATTTCAGAAATTCATTTTTATAAGACATGCACACCAACAAGGATAGAGCAAAGTCATCCCAGCACACTGCATACATGTATTTCTCTAAGAGATCTTAACAAATGTGTAGCACCTGCATAGTGGAGAGAAAAGAGATTTCTGTATTAGCCTACCATCTACCATGGTAGGCATTTGATTTTTTTTTAATACTTGCCCCACCTCTTTTTCCCCTGCTTCCCAAAAAAGAGAGTCCATATTTTTGGAACTTGCCTCAGGCTGAAACACTTGTGTCCATCATATCTTTGAAAAGGGTAACTGTTTTTTAGGTTAATCAGTCACAGGCTAATGACGTAATATGTCTCAGCTAGACTGCAGTGCTGATTCACCGGGGACAATTTTGTACTGTTAATCTACAATAGCCCTATCCTAAGGCGTATTTACGTGGTTGGAGTTTGCAGCAGACTGAGCTCCCTGCAGACTGTTGTGTGTTTTGGATGTGTGTGCGTGTGCATTTTATCCAGAGATAATGCAGCTCTTTGGTGGTGGTTTTTAATTGCAAGGCATTGCAATGAGTTCTTCTTTTGGCATTTTGAATATTGAGACTGTCAGCAGAACTGCTTGAACTCTTTATGTAATTTTGGCCATGCTACTTGAGATAAAGCTGTCTAATTTATCAGTAATCCTGACAATAGCAGCAAAATCCAGACCGAGCAGCTGAAAGTGCAATCTTGAAAGATTACAGGAGGGAAGTTTTGAATATCATTGCCCCCTTCCCTTCTCTAGATACCTTTTCTTTTGTCCTCCTGCTGCCCATTGCCTCTTCAGCCAAACCCATTAATACTTCTCATGCTTGTTGCACCCATGATAGATGATTCAAAAGCACCAGTTTGTGCTGGCATTTTGACTTTTCATAAATGGAGCTGAAGTGCTTTGCTACTGCCTTTATGTGAATTAGCTCTGTGATTTACCACTACTGTTCCAAGATTTGAAAATAAGGTACCAACTTATTCTGGGAATGTTGTCTAGAGGAAACTACAGGACATAAGTAATATGATGATGAGCGCTTACAGATGCCTAAGATAAGTAAGGCATTGAAAAGTAATGTGGACACAGTTATACTTTACTTTCACTTCATCTTGAAATGTTTGAAATTATTTTTACAATAAATAATTATTTTTAAAAATACAGAAAAGAATTCACCTAATTTTGATTTAATTTTGATTATGGCTTCTTTTAAAAGGATACTGTTGAGGTTTGCACTGAAGTTTGACATAACATTTTTGCTTACACTTGCAATGTTTAATTATGTGTGTGTGTAGTTACCAAAACAAATACTTCAGTGTTCCATCTTTTTTTGTTATAAAAACTGCCAGGATGCACCCTGCAGTGTAATCTGTGCATAGTAGAGTGGAATGAACCTTTAGACAGGAATAGTTTTATTTTTAAACTTCCAACAGGAATGACTAACATGAGAGAGACCAGGACTATAAAAATGACAGTCATTTTGATTCTAAAGGCACGTCTTCACAAATTCGCTGCCGTCAGATTGATTTGTCTGGATCGATTGAGCTGTCAGTGAAGACCCACTCAATCGATCCGGAAGTCGACTTGTTAAAACCACCCCCTCAAGTGGTGCAGCACAGTGAAAATGCTGCGCACAATGGAAGCTAAGAAGTCGATGGGAGTTACGCAAGCTATGTAACTCCTGTCGACTGCTGCCAAATTTTAAGGTAAGTAGACCAGGCCCAAGTCTCCTTGGCTCAGAATTAATCACAGACTATACTGTGTAGTATGGGGAGAAATTTATAAATGTTTTTTAATATAATAATCTGCTGAAGGGAATTGGGCCCTTAAGTGCCTGCTAGTGTGTGCCATTAAGATGCAGCCTGTTTTAAGAAGGTGCAGGAGGCATTCTGCTGGCTGGTGTGGGAGGAAGGGTAGACATGGCTCTGTATATTCTCTGTCCCCTTTTTTGGCTAGTTGATCCTGTGAGAAACAATTAAGTAATAGCTCCTGCATTCTCTCAAATGTATTATAATTGTGTGCCCCTCCCCATCCATAAGTAGTTTGCATAAGGGGAGATGGAGGCTGCTTATTCCCTATTCACTGTCACTGTTTGCCTGCGTAAGGGGGAGAGGATCAGAACATAAATAATCTGCAACACTGCATTTACCCACACCCCACAAATTTGGCTCAGCACAGTAGATCTCTTAGACTGCTGGATTAAAAGTAAAGGGATGTGTCTGTCATCTGATTTCCCTCGGAGGCTTCCTCTGTTATATTCCTTTCAGAGTATCTCTTTTCGAAGGCTCCGACATCTGTCTATGGGCATCCATGTTGTGCTTATCACTGGTATTTTGGGTGGCATTACCTACCTCTGTCTTTGTTTGTTTGATTAAGGACACTCTGGGACCCAATTTGAAACGTGTACAACATATTCTCCAGCTCCAAGTCAATTTTTTTAGGGGGAAGGTAGAAGACACTTGAGCTAATAAGAGTAGATTTGCTTAGCATGGTTTTGATGGTGTAAATCCAAGAAATGCAAAAGCAAGTATGGTGTTGATTATGTGAAGTGACCCCTGCACCCATCAAATCCACCTTCATTTGCAATATTTAAAAATGTTTATTGTTTATTCTTGTTTATTCTTGAGGCAATGCAACAGTTAATCTTTCAGTGTATGTTGGATTTATGTTCTTTTGCTGAGCCTCAGACCCGATTCCAGTCAAATGGCTCAGCTTTTAGTAACCATGTTGATCTCTTCTGCTAGCTGCTACCTATTGATCTGTGATTGTTCCCCCAGTCTTTAGCAAGGTATGTGATTTTGAGAACTGAGCAATTGGGAAGGGAGTAGGGATTGGACAGTGTTTGGGGTTTTTTTGGGTTACCACACTTCCCATTTAGAAC
The DNA here is from genome assembly GCF_026122565.2 of Emydura macquarii macquarii. NCBI lineage: Eukaryota > Metazoa > Chordata > Testudines > Chelidae > Emydura > Emydura macquarii. The sequence goes on along the minus strand of NW_027131527.1, from coordinate 14,694,592 downwards.
ACAACATACTCTAACCATCATTTTCCATGCCCACTGAACAGATGGCTGAAGTATGTTACAGAAAGCATTTCATTGGCCACTTCAGCTCTCACTGAGCACACTTCCTCGAAGGTGTGGAGGCCAAGGGGAATTTTCTTTCCCAGCTCTGCCTTGGTTCTTACCAAGACACACAGAGGCAACAGTCAAAGAGGGAGAGTGATCCTAGAAACTGTTTCTGGTAGCAGAGGTCCCTGAATATTTTATATCTTAGTTCAACCAGGAAATCCCACTTTGATATTTTGAAGATTTTGGAGGATGATCCCGCTCTAGGTGCTGAAAGACCTCTTTCATAATTGTATTTGAGGAAGATCCCAGGCCTTCCAGTCACTCTCTTGTTTTTACCCATAGTTAATGTTGCCACCTCTGTGGTACAAAATACCAGGACATCAGGGATGATCCTGAGCCCAGAAGACTGGACAGCTAGCAGTAGCCCTTCAGATTTCCCAGAACAGCTACTTCAAAAAAGGGATGATTCTGGGAAAACCCAAACAGATGGCAGTGCTACCCAGGATCAGTATTTGTGGACTCTGATGGCTTCTGTCACTGGAACCCTGAGGGAGTGAGGAAGTGTCAATAAAAGTGTAGAAATCTTGAAATAAAGGCAGGAAAAATGGCTATGGTAGTACTTACAGCATGTTTACTTTCCGAATGTACAGCTTTATTACTAAAACCCAGGCGTTTCAGCAGTGTTCTTCCTGGGGAGAACACACACATGCTTTCGCTCTCTCAAAAGAGCCAAGGGAGTAGAAAGCACTTCACTTCTTGCATCGTGTGAATGGAGAGCCCCTGACCTGGACCATACCTACCTTACTGACAAAATGACTGACACTACTTGAGATTTTTAAAATTAATAAATAGTAATAAATAATGCTGCCACTTATTACTTTGAGATCAGTTATTTATAAATTAAACCAAACTGCTATATTGAAAGATTGTATAAGTAATTATTTTGAAAGGATTGCCATTATAAATTGTTTTGTATGTGGATTTGATTTCAGGGGGCTGCTGTTGGGACTAGACTATCCCAACATTTAACTTTATTTGCAGAGTTCATGGAATTTTGTGTATTATTTTTCCCACAAAAATAAATGTGTGGTTTTTCTCTTTAAAAATAATTTTAAAATGCCAGCATGTCCAGATTTACTTTATAACGATCTCTGTTATCTAAGCAATGATGGGGTGATCATTTTTTATGGGGAAGCAGATTTGTATTTTCTTTTTCCAGGGGAAGGGGTTATAAGGACCAGTGTGTGTGTGTGTGGGGGGGGGGGGTGGTTAAAAGTGTATTAAAACCTTGACAGAGTTATGGGTTTTAAAATTTTCTTATGGCTAGTAAATTTCAGGCCAGTTGGCAGTAAGTCTGGTCTGGAGATGTAAATAAAATTATTCTTCATATCTTCAGAGTAATCAAAGCAAAAAGAGAAAGGAATCATTTTACTGTCACCAATGTTTGTCAGTGAGACACTTGGATCCTCAGTGTTCTGCTCTGAACTTCAGAAGCTCCTGGGAATGTACATAGTCTTTATAATTGTATAGAATGGAGTTTGTGCTGTCTTAGTTATTTCTCATCTTTCCTTCCTCCTACTGTTTAGATACTTTATTAAAATACCTCATTTTAAATGGTGTGCTAGTAATGTCAGAGGTACAGCTGCATTTCAATTAAATTCCTGCTAGCTGAGCCATATCCACCCACCCCTCAAAATTCTGCACAACACAACAGGAGTAGATGACAAAAATTATGAACAAGAAAAGTGTTTCTCCTGATCTCGAGTAATAGACCACAGCAGATTCCCCCACTGAGGTGGATAGATTGGTGAAAGAGCTGTAATTGAGCTTGTGCAAGGATCTAGCCAGGAAGAGCACTTAGCACATGGGAAATTAGGGTTTGGGAGTGACCTCATTCCAGTGTCTAGGGGGCTAGAAGCATCCCAGGAGTGAGACTGAGTGCTAATGGAGGACGACTTGGCTAATGCACTGCTTGGGAAAGCAGCTCTCTTCAACTCAAATGGATTGGGCCATGCGGGGACAGCATAACTCTCTTATTAGAAAAAAAGAGTAGCTAAGTATGAAGAAATGGGTAACAATCTTAAAATCAGTCTCCTCATACTGACCTGAATTTCTGACTTAGTTAGAAGCAAAATCTATCCCCTTTTTTATTCATGTTTATGAGAATGCAGAGACCACTATTGTGGGAGAGCCTCCTGCCTGGAAATAAATCTGAGATCCTCCTCAGCAGGGTAACTGCCTTCTGTCAATGCCAAGTGCATACTTATAAATTACCTTTTAGTGACTTAGATACAGTTTCTCTAACTTAATAGGAGTATGAATGATGAAGTTGGTAATTCCACCACTAAAGCCCTGTTAGAAGTAAGTTGGCAGTGGGTTCTGGTTAGAGGTATAGTAGATTCTAAAAGAAGAGAACAGAATTAATAAATGGAGGTAAAATGTTTTAAGTTACTAATTTAAAAAAAAAGTCGTGCAGATATTGAGAAGATCACCTATGAACTGGCTGATTGAGTGGTAATGGGATACAGAGCCTTTGTCATGTTGGTCACTGTTTTGAATCTATCCTGTGCTGGTAGTGAGACTAACCAAAAAGTTTCTATGTAATAGTTTGGAGGCTATGAAATAAACTGGTGGACAAATGTCAGACAAACTGGTAGTTTCACATAGAGGTGCAGAGGGTTGGATTAGCCGTTATGACTGAACTACCCTCCAACTCCTGGAGTTGGTGTATCCAGGCCACAGCTATTAAATCAGGCAGCTTTCACCAGAACTAAATTCACTTGAAAATCAAATCAAGAATTGTCCCATGAGTATTTCAGATACAGTTTCATTACAGACATGGGTATTTGCAATGCAGAACAAATTTGCCACAGCCAGCAATAGAAGTAAATTGTATACGTCAGTGCTGGGGAAACTTGCACACATTTTGGAAAGGGGAACATGCATCCTCGTGGCCACTAGGACAGTGATTCCCAAACATTTTCACTGCATGACCCATTTTCAGATGTGTTGTTTCCCACCATCCCAGACAGCATGGAAGTTGCAGTTTAAAAATGGTGTCCTCCCTGCATTGTGACCTCACATGCACTGTACATGCAAGGTCATGCTGCAAGGAGGATGCCATTTTGCTTTACAAAATGGCGTCCTCTGGCTCCCATGACCTCACGCATACATGGTGCATGTGAGGTCATGCTGTGTAGAGGAGGCCGTTTTGTAAAATGGCATCCTCTGCACGCTCGGGATTGCCATGACCCCATCTGCTGAAGAAGCGACCCCACTTGGGGGTCATGACCCACAGTTTGGCAACTGCTGCGCTAAGTAAATCTTTGGGTTTAAGATGATTACATATGCAAGAATCAATGAAGGGCAGGCTTTAAAGGGCAGGCTTTAGTCTTTTCCTGGCCATTCGTGTTCCCACGTTTCATAATGGCAGGAAGACCTGTATGTGACTCTCTTGAGCCCATCTGTGTTTACACGGACAGATATAAAATTTGGTGGGGGACAGGCGGAATGAGGGCTCCATGGTGGGGAGACTGTACCACTCTGGCCCCAGATGACCCTCAGCATTGGGACATTAAAATGAGTTTGAAATTAGTATATTTATTGGAAAACTTTCCTTAGGCATCACTGGCATTTTAATGTTGAGCAATTTCCTGCATCTTAATGGAATGGGAAAAACACTTTACATTTCAACATGATGCATTTCCAAGAAATATTGCTGAACTTTCCTATAATGAATTCTGATGTCACTTTTTTGTCTGGCTCATACATGGCTCATACAAAATCACTGGAGTGGCTCCCTCATGGACTGTATTTTGGCTTTTTTTCCCCCTTTGCTCTTGAAAGTGTTGAATAAAGAAGGGCTCAGTGGTTCAGGGGTTAGATAAACAGCCTTTCACCTCTGGTGTGCAAATTTGAATTTGGATCAAACTGGCCACAAACATTGCCTTCTGAGGACTATTTGACTAATGTGAATGATCTGGTCTCAATCTAGTTTCCTATGGACATTGCAAAAACTAATTGTAGTTAGCCCAGACTGTCCCCCTTGTTGGTGATCTCCACTAAGGGTTGGAATAAGCCTGGAGATTGAACTAATTTCTCATATCTAAAGGTGTGATCCCTCTAGTTCAGGGCTGAGACAAGTGGATGAGATGGGGTGGTGGAAGGTTGTACTGCCACCGTACTGTTCATACTCCAGGAATTCAGTTTTCCTAAACTGTTCATCTGGCATCCTTTAACGAAGGTTAACTTCACTTTCTATCAAAAAAACAAAACAAAACCCAAAAAACCAAGAAGCCCTCTTCTGAAAAATCATTCTACTAAATGTAAAACACATACAGAAGTAGAACTAAATGTCAGAAGAAACTTTCCAAGGTTGATTTTTATAGGCAGGTCTGCAAACATGCCTCAATTTGTTTTGTTTGGACATTCTTCATGGGTTCTAACTTCTCTCTTTCAGATGTTTGAGAACTTCTACTTTGGAGAACTGCAGCTAAATTCAGTCCATCTTTCTCAGAGGTTCTCCACAGACAGCTCTGGTTACTATGCTACATCTGGGCAGCTCACTTTCTCTTGAAATAACTCAGCTGCTCCAACAGATCTGCTTTGCACCCAGAATTGCATACTAAAGAAGATGTTGATTAAAGGGATTACATTAATTTTGGAGCCTTATCAAATATGAACAGAGATCTTGTCTAAGGATTCAGCAAAGACTGGGATGTCGTATTACTTCATTAAAGAATCATACACAATCTGCGATGCTGCACTTTCTTCGTGGAACTCTCCTGCGTCCCTTCTACAAACATCCCATTTCCCTATCCTCTCAAAAAGCCTTGGACTCTTCCTGCCTCCACTTCACACAGCTTTTTCATCTCTCAACACTTGTGGTTTTCAGGTTTCTTCTACTTGGAAGCTAGCTAGCATCTTCAGAACGAAGGGTGGTTGTCGGCAACCTTTTATATGTCATTTTTGTTTTTATCAGACGTTTGATGCCTTTTTACAAGTTTACAAAAATAATATTTATTTCTCTCCAAACGTTGCAGTCTCTTTCCATCAGGCAAATATTTGTCTCTCCTAGCCTCCCATCTTAGCCTTGTTTCTGATGGAGCAGAAGACACATCTCCAGTTTGTTTACTTCCCTAGTTCAAAGCCCAGTGAGTCAGTGGAAAGATTTCCATTGAAATCAGTGGACTTTGGATCAGGACTTATATGAACAGGAATGTTACATGTGCCTGTTTATATTTGTCAATCAACTTCTTGTCTTAGACCAGCAGAGAGAGTGCAATCAGCTTTTTGGGTGTTGCACCAAATATTGAGTATTTTGTTTTTTAAAAGGGCAATTGTAACTCTCAAAATAAATGTTTAAAATCCAGAAGAGCTCCCCAGACCATAAGAAAACAATGTTAAGTTAAGTCATTACTTGGGGCCCAACAATTTGACAGTGTTTCTGTAACATTAGTGAAGTGTTTAGTAATGTTAAGAACCAAAAAAATTAATTCCTGTAAAAAATAGCATTTAACTCTTGTTGCATTAATAAAGCTATTAATAACTTTTGGTAAACTTTTAGCACTTGTATTAAAGCATTTACAATAAGTGCAGTGAGAGCTGTTTTAAGCTATCATTCTTGAGGCTGTCAAAATCAGTTATTTATTGTAAATGGTTTTTTTGATAAAGGAGCAAAATTATTCTTATTATGGTTGGAGATATATTGAGAGAGCCTCTTAAGACAATTTACTTAAATAATATTGCTCTGTTTTATAGGTTTTATTTCATGTTAGCTGGGGATTGTATCTTTTCAAATTTAGTAAAAGGAGCAACAGTCTTTTTTCACTAGGAAAGTTGTTTAAAAACTGATCCTTGTTTCTTCATTTTGTATCAAAACATTCCTTTGCTCAGAAAATCAGAAATGGTTTTAATATTCACCCTTTATTCTGAAGCTACATGTACTCTATTGTAATACCTTTTTCTCCAGCTCTCTTCCCATGTTGCCCAAGGCCATTGCACACTTATTCTCCAGTGGGAAGAGCCTCTTCCAAAAGCACCGTTAAAGCTGCTTAGCTAGTAAAGCATGTGTACTCACCCTTAGACCTACTCCTGTGAGATGCTGAGGGCTCTCAACTCATGTTGGTTTCAGCTTTCAGCATCTTGCAAGAAGCACTCAGCATATTTCAGGATCAGGCTGTTAGTCTTCCATCCAAAAGTGCAGACCTCAGTTTTCTTTTTGCTGTAGAAAGATGTACATATAAAAGCTTCTTAACATGTTTTATTTTTAACATCTGTAACTAAGAAGCTGTTCATGCACTTAGTAATACACTTCAATCTAAATATTAAAGCTCTAAAGGACACTGAGTACTATTTTTATTCCTCTTTGTAAGCAATTCCCTCTTAGAAGCTTAGCAATAAAATTTCCTTTCCAACTAGTTTTGTCCTTTGTCTAATATTCATTTTTTCTTGCTGCTTTTCCTCATTGAGATCATCATTGATATAGCTGGTTTTGATTATGTTGGGCCAGATCCTGCCACCCTGACATGCTAAGTGCAGTTTCTTACTCCATGTGTAATTCCACTGTGAAACCAGAGGGACTAATGGTTCTACTCCCCATGAGTAAGGATGGCAGATTATGGCCCTTTGTGAACAAATACTGTATCAAGTGAGTGAGCACAACTGTAGGAGAGGCATTAACTACTGATGCAGCACAAAACACTGTTTGTATAGGTCCTATATAAAGTGGCAATTAAAAAAAATTTTTTTGACACATGCTTGACTCTTAAATATGCCCAATCAAGATATTTCTTATCCAAACATAACTATTTTAAGGTTGTAAAATGTTGGCATTAAAGCTGCTCAGTGGTTTTAGCTTGGTATGACTTAATTCATTAAATGTTTCAATCTCCTGTGAAAAATTAAGGGTGAGTTTCTGCCACCCTCTTACAAGGTGTGTAAATGCTGCACCAGGCAAGAGTTAAAAGGTTAAAGGGTAACTTTGGACTCAGGCAATCCTGCCTCACTGGAGCTGTGAGGCATACCAATCTTGGAGGAACCTTAAAAGTGAAAAGTCCAGTTGAGAAGGGCCTAGCCCTTGGAGATGGACAGACCTCTCCCCACTAGTTCCCAGGAACAAGCACTGTGGAAGATGATGGTGGGAGAGAGTTCCTGTAAACACTGCCTGATAGCTCTGAGGACACTGAGCCAGGAAAAAGGAGTCAACGGTGACATAGCAAAGTTTGCAGATGATACAAAATTACTCAATAGTGAAGTTGAAAGCTGACTGCAAAAAGTTACAAAGGGATTTCACAAAACTGGGTGAATGGGCAACAAAATGGCAGATGAAATTCAATGTTAAGTACAAAGTAAGGCATATTGGAAAACTTAATCCCAACCATACATACAAAATGATGTCATCTTAACTGCTACCACTGAGAGAAAAGATCTTAGAGTCATCCTGGATAGTTCTCTGAAAACATAAGGTCAAGGGGCACCAGCAATCAAAAAGCTAACAATGTTGAGCACCATGAGGAAAGGGATAGAGGGTAAGACAGAAAATATCATAAGCCACTAAATAGATCTATGGTATACCTATATAGTATACCTTGAATACCAAGTGTAGTTCTGGTTGCCCTATCTCAAAAAAAGATATACTAGAATTGGAAAAGTGGAAGGGTAACAAATATGATGTGGGGCATGGAATGACTTCCATATAAGGAGAAAATACAAAGACCAGGATTGTTTATCTTAGAAAAGAGAGGATGAAGGAAGATATGATAGAGGTCTATAAACTCATGACTGGTGTGGAGAAGGTGAATAGGGATGTGTTATTCACTCCTTTGTGTAACAGAAGATCCAGGGGTTTCCCGATGAAATTAACAGGCAGCAAATTCAAAATAAACATAAGGAAGTACTTCACACAACACACAATCAACCTGTGGAACCTGTTGAAGAGGATGTTATGATGACCAAAAGTATAACGGTTCAAAAAAGAATTAGATAGGTTCATGGAGGGTAGGTCCATCGATGGCTATTAGCCAAGATGGTCTGGAACACAACCCCATGTTTCAGGTGTCCCTATACCTCTCAGTCAGAAGCTGGGACTGGACAAGAGTGGATGGAACACTAGATAATTTCCTGGTTCTGTTCATTCTCTGCAGCATCTGGCACAGCTACTGTTGGAAGACAGGATACTGGGCTAGATGCATGATTGTTCTGACCCAGTATGGCCGTTCTTACATAGGCTATGGTACATCAGGTATCTCTTGAAAGAAGGGAGGCAAGGGACATGTTTGGATTATTTTTGTGATGTGCTTTCCTTAGTTACTTTTTCTTGGGGGGCTGAGGAAGACAGCCTAGAGGCAGGCCAGAGTAGGAAGAAGCCCAGGGAAGAATCAGACCTTAATCACTTGCTGCAAGGGTGAGGAAGAGATTGGGTTTCCCTACAGGCTAGCAAGGAAGGGCCATGGGAAGTCCCCAGACAAGGGTCATAAGTCTTGGAGGGCTTAGAGTTGGGCTAGAGCCCTGGCACAAGCCTGCCAGACTGTTATTTGACTGGAGGCTGACTTATCTCTACAGGTGAATGGTTAGTCAGTGAGGCTATGGAGAGGGAAAACCCAACAACACTGCACCCAGCCACAAGGCGGCACACTGGCTTGAGAGTCACTTTGGGTATGTCTACGCTTTGAGCTGGGGATGTAATTTCCAGAGACATACCCATACTAGCTCTGACTGAACTAGCGCAGTAATAATAGAGTGTAGCTATGGCGGCACAAGCAGCGGGCAGGGCTAGCCACCCTGAGTGCATACCTAGATACTCAGATGGGTATGTACTGGGGTGATTAGCCACTTATGCTTATCACACTGCCGCACTTACATTTTTGTTTTAGTGTGCTAGTGGGGGTCTATCTCCTCAAGCTGGGGATCACACACCCCCAGCTCAAAGTGTAAACCTACACTTTGTCACACACTCTCATACTGAGTGGTACCTAGGCTCTGATCCTGTAAAAAGTTATGCATGTGCTTACTTTACCCATCTGTGTTAATCCCACTGAATAATGTTAAGAGTATTTGTAAGCGTGTGCAGGTGTGAGACCTTACTTTGCAAGCAATTCCATTAACATAAATGTATTAACAAAAGGGGGGTGGAATTGGGCTCTATAGTGCAATCCCACAAACAGTTATGCATCTACTTAACATTATTACACACTGGGAATACTCACATAAAATAAAGCACACTATTTTTGTTCATGAGATATGGGACTAAAATAGCAGAATAGAACTTCAATGGATCTGGGAGGACTTTTCCTAGAATTATGATCTTTTAAAATAAATATTTCATTTTTATAATGTATGAATTACAATTAAACATTTTATTAAACTGGTTTATGGAAGTCACTGTACAAATGAATTGAAGTGCATTATCCCTTCAAAACCAGCTGGTGTTCTACCTTGAAAGGAACTTCGTTTTAACATCTTAAACAAATGCGTATTAAAACTGAATCTGTGGCTTTTTTCCACTCAGAAATATACTTTTTTGAAAACCTAGGCATGGATCCTGCAGTTAGTGGACCTCCATCCATGTGGAGCTCATTGCTGGATGAAGGCCCTTATTAGATAGCAATTTCACAGATTTATGTTGCTCAGCACAAAAACTTGCAAAGTCACAGGGTGGAAGTACTGCTCATGTATTGACAGACACACGTATTTGGAACTAAAGTTTATTTTCTTTAAATAAACTACTTGAAATTGAAATTTGAGTTTCCTCCTGGTGGTGGCCATCTTGCTGAGAACTGACAGTACTCCTGCTAGTCAGTGAAGCCTGGAGTCATCTGAAAGAGGGCAGATTAGCCTCAGATGATATGTAGCTAGAATGGAAGCAGGGGGATGCTATCCCAGAAAATGCAAATGATGTGTTTTAAATAAATTGGTATCCTCTAGTTCATTGTATTCAGGTTTTACAAAAGGACGTCTTGCCCATATTCTACAGGTAGGTACGTAATAGGATAAGTCTGGATCAAAGGCCAAAACGTTTGACGTGTGTCACAATGCTCTGTGCATGTGTTGCTCCTCTGGAGCTATAAGGACAGCAGGGGGATGTTGTCTTCCACTCTCCCCAGATCAAAAGGATTGAAAATAAGCAATAAGGCCTAGATTTTTTAAAACTATTTACGTGCTGCTATGCTCAGTGCTGCAACACCTACCTTATTTAGGAGCCTAAGTCTCATTTGCAAAAGGGATTTACACACTTAGGAAACTAAATCTCCTTAAGTCAATGAGATTTAGGCTCCAAAGTGCCTAAATCCCTTTTGCAAATGAGACAGTCTCCTAAAGCAGGCAAGTGTTGCAAGACAGCACAGAAATGCCTAAATACCTTTTAAAATCTGGGCTAAAGGTCCTACAATGAACTCTACATGGGCAGACTCTGCAACTACTTTGGCTTCAGAAAGCAAAGTGCAGTTCAGAACGTCTTCTCTGACATTTCTCCTGCTTAACCATATCTGCCATATCCTAGGGACAGAGCCCTCCTCAGTGCCAGGATTCCTCTCTATACTTGACTTTCTCTTCTCCTTTTTCCTGGTCTGCCAGAACTGAAATCAGTCTTCATGGTATGGGCTACGTTCTAATGTGACAAGCTCCATCTGTGTGGAGGGGGAGAGGACATGCTGGTAGTCGGGGTGGATGGGAGAGAATTAAAGTCAGTAGGTGAGTGTCAGACTGTAAGGAGTCCTTTTAGACTTGCCGCCCCGGGCCTTGGCATGGGTCTACATGTTCAACAGCAGGGAGAAGTGACTGAAGAGCAGAGGGGAAAGACAAGGCAAATGAAAGCAATTAAGGAGGAAAGGGACCTGAATCTGCTCCACACATACTCACCTAGTTATATTTTAATTGTACTTTTTCCTCAAGATGAGTGGGGAGAAGGACTGGGTCCCTGTTCTCCTAAATTATTTTTCCTCTTCCCCTCCTCCCACTGGTTGGTCCAAGTGTACAGTAGAAATATGGTGGACAGTCTGTTCTGTTCTAGCTGCCTCTGAGTCCAAGTGGCAGAGAACATAAGCCAGCATCAACTCAGAGCTTCAACATTGAATTTGTATTAACTCAAATAGACAGCCAGTAACTGCTGTTGTGATAAGAAACCACCATTAACATAGGGTCATGGATACTGCTTCAAAGATTAAGGCCTCAGCCTATGATTTTTTTTTAATGGATAACTGGTTTTTAAACCCCTCCAGTCCTTGTAGTTTAATTGCAATATAAATTCTCTGAATGCTTTTCCAGCCTGCAGGTTACCTGAAAATGCAGCAATGTATGTCTCCATCTTTGTGTGTGTGTGTGTGTGTGTGTGTGTGTGTGTATACCCCACTCACACTTACTTTTAGTTCTGTTTCAGTTTACATCCAGGGGAGAGTTAAGAGCATGTTCATCTGTTTCCTCTTCTGCAGATTGTCTTCAGTATTGTTAATTTCTAGGACTGAAAGCCAACCTTGTTTGAAAAATGAATCTGGTCCCATGTGATCAACATGTTTTGTGCCTACAGATTTTTTGGCTCCTCTTTGCTTTACAGTTGATGTAAACATCACCTATTTTTCTCTCATACAGGAAACAATTTAAATTCCTAGCAGCCATTCTAAGAGTGTAACCCTTTAAAGGGATGGTATCATCTTGAAATTCACATTTGTCTGAACATGTTGTACCTATTCTGGTGACAAATAACACCTACCGTTACTATAGAAGAAGTTTGTGAAAAATATTTTCTCTTTTATCCAGTTGATTCCTTTGTGCATTTGACAGCACTTCACACAGTCAAGCCCTAATTCTATAACGAGCTTTGGGTGGGTGACTCTGCAAAACCTCATTGACTTCAGTGGGGCTCTGTGCTGAAGCAGGGGGCTGACGGATGCAGGATCTGGGCTCCACTTGGCTCCAGTAGTGCCTAAACAGGCTGTACTATTTAAGGCAGTGGTCCCCAAACTTTTGGGGTTGCACCTCCCACGAGCTTCAATCAGGAACCGGGGCTGGCAGCGGGGCCAAAGTCAGGGTCACGGGCTCTGAGCAGGGCTGGGAGCTAGGGCCTGAATTGGGGCGGGGGCAGGGCTGCAGCTGTGGGGCCTAGGTCCATGAATGGGGCTGCAGGGCCTGGGCTGGGAGCCGTGGCTTGCCAGAAGCGGGCTATGGGCCCCAGCTAGGGGCGGGCCTGGCTCAGGGCCCTAGCTGGGAGCAGAGGCTGGGGCTGCAGCGAGGGGGCTGGGCAGGGCTGAGTGGTGCTTCCTCTCTGCCCTCTGAGGGTCTGATCCAGGCCCCGCCAAGGTTCCCCCACGCCCCACTAGGGGGGCAAGCCCCGCAGTTTGGACACCTCTCTGTTGTCAGAAAGGGGGATGGCTGTGGATCACTGGGTTTTCAACCTGGGGTCTGCAGCCGATGTCCAAGATTTCTAAAGGGGTCTGCGCCGTCCGTCAAAATATGGCAGGGGTCCGCCCATGAGAATAAAAAAGGGTTGAAAACCCCCGATGTGGATCGTCTGCGTTTTGACAACAGCAGGGGGTAGCACAGCCCAAAAACTCCCTCTGGAGCTTCCCCCAGACGCAATCACCCGGAAAGCCCCGCTCCCACCGAGGGTGCCCAGCCAGCCGCCGCCGCCTCGCTGCCCTGTTGCAGCCCGTTCCCAGACCGCCGGGCTCTGCCGCCCCGTTCATCACCCAGGCGCCCTGGCGGGCCGAGGGACGTGCCTGCCTGCCTGGGGCTCCTGGGTCGGAGACACGGGCCGGGCCGGGCGGCCCCGCTGACACCCCGCGCTGGGCTGGCTTGGCTCCGCGCGGGGCGGCCGGGGGCTGGTTTGCTTGTCCCGGGCTCAGCCCCGCACGCGGCCCGGCAGCTCGTCCCAGGCCCGGGGTTATAACGGGCCACGCGGTTCAGTCGGAGCCGCCGCCGCAGCCGGTCTGCGCCCCACAGCTCCAGCTCGCCGCGGGGCGTGTTTCCCACCCCTCCGGCCGCGCCTTTGCCCGGCCCGGCCACTGCAGCGTCTCCCGCGTCTCCCGCCCGCTCCCGGGGCTCGCCCCGCCCTAGGCGGTGAAGCGCCGGCCTGGCCGGGGGCCCTTTGGTCACGCCGCTGCCCAGAGTCACTGAGAAATGACGCGCGGCCCGGCCCGGCCGGCCGGGCTGGGGGGGTCCCGCTGAACAGGTGTGATGTCAAGTGCGATGCCGAGGCTACAGTGACTTAAGCCCCAGCCTCTTTTGGCGCAGACTCCGTAATCCTAGCGGTGCTTCCAGCTCTGGCGTTCAGAGCCGGGCATCTCATAATCAGGTCACATTTCACCGAGCAGCCACCATCCGTCTCTCCCCGAGCCGGGGGAGCAGCGAGGGAATTGCTTTGCGGGAGGTGGCGGAATAAGACCGAGAGCAGAGATGAGAGCCCCAGGCTGGTGTCTGGTGCCGCTGTTGCTGCTGGCCATCGCCTTGGCCGAAGGGGACAGCAAAGGGGGTAAAGACGGAGAACACCCCGGCAATTTTATGGAGGACGAGCAATGGCTGTCTTCCATTTCCCAGTACAGCGGCAAGATCAAACACTGGAACCGCTTCCGAGACGTGAGTCTACCGCCTAAACCCCTCTAGCATGAGGTCCACCCTGCAGGAGGGGAGGGGTCAGGGGAGGCTGCTGAGAACCAAAAATGACTTGATGTGCAAAGAGCTGCTGGTGACAGCATTGCAATCTCTGGCTACTCTAAATGGATCTGCACGTATAGGGAGTTATTATTATTATTATTATTTTATTTTATTATGGGGAAGAGATTTAAATACAACTGGACAGGCTTCGAAAAAGCAGGGAGCTGAGCAAATGCCAAGCGCAATTCGCCTGTGGAAAAATGAAATGACTTCCTCTGCAAACCTGTTTAATTTTGCATTGAGACAGGCAGGCAGCGGGGAGATGGCAGCCAGAACAGCGCGTGCACAGGCTAGGCAGCAGCCAGCAGCTGATTGTCTTAGATTGCACGGCGGCAGGGCGAGTTGGGCTGAAGGTGATCACTCCCCTTGCAAACGGTGGCCTTTAATTAGAGGGAAGAGGAGGCATTTGTTGCACAGAACACAGAACAGTTTTGCAGCAAGGGCAGCTTGCTGCATCGTTCGGCGAAAACAAAGCCGTTCACAAGAGCTCTAATGAGCTTGTAACGGTGCGTTTGGCAAGGTTATACGTGGCTCCGATTTGCTGCTGGGCTGTTGTTAATAAGCACCTTCATTCAGCGTCTAGACCTGTGCATTAAGAGCTAGGCAAGTGTGAATGTGTGAGTTTGAAAATACCGCAGACAAACGGTGGCGTTTTTATTGACATGTGTCCCCCTGCTCAGTTACTGCCTGTACATAAATTACACCCGAGCTATCTGATCCTAGCGGCTCTACGTTCTGCTGCTTCATCCTCATTACATTAGTGGAGCCACACTAATGGTTTCCGGATGGCAGGATCAGACAACAAAATGACAGACAAAATAATTTAAAAAGCGAGAGTAGAAAGAGAGAGAAAAGTAGGAGGGAGCCGAATGGAAATAATTATGGATGCAAAGAAAGCAGCAAAATCCAGGTGTCAAAACACAGACAAACATGGGAAATCGCTTTTTCTCTCTTGATGTTGATGGGTTTTTTTTTTTGTTTTTGTTTTTTTTTTTTTTTTTGTAATAAAGGTTTATAAAATGTGCTAAGCAATAGATTGGGGGTGGGTGGGAAAATAATGGCTTGAACTCCCCTTCATGCGTTTTTCATTCTTTAGGACTGGTGTTGATTTATCTTGTGTCAGCATAGGGTGGAGGCTGCAGGGAACTGAGAACCTGATCACAGCCACCAAAATGTGTTAAAGGAAGTTTCCAGAGGAGATAGCATAGGGGCAGCGTTACTGTGGAAGGAAAATGCATTAGACTTGAATAGCTCCTAGTTTTAGAGATTTGTTTAAATATACATCTGATGCTTTTATAGTCTGCCCTGGGTGATGTGTGGAACCTGGTCTGTAAAACCACTAACTGCTCATAAGTATACTGTATTTGTCAGCACAAAGTAGGCTGGGTCTCTTTCTCTCTTTTGCTTATAAACTTTTATTCTATCTTATTTTTTGCTAATGTTGATTAAGGTTAACTAAGAAGAGAGGACCACTGGACTGAAGAGGCTGGGATGGAACTGATGAGCTAGCTTCTTCTCAGGGGTCTGAACTGGATTGCAGTGTAAATTATTAATTGATCTAAAAGTCCCTTCTGGGTGCTTGGATCACAGAAGAGGGAGCCTCCTGCATACCCTTGCCAGTGCTTAGTAATTAGGGGGGAGGAGGCAGAATCAGAGGTTTCCTTTCACTTATGTTTATGCAGCACTCTGTTTATGAGCACCTGTAATCACAGGGGAAAATGCATGACTATTTTTCAACAGAGACATGACATCTTTTTCTGTGTTTAAAAAGCTCAGGGGCTATAAGAATGTCAGATCCTTAGCTGGGAGCAGTTATAGTTTTACTTAGTGGCTATTACATCAGGAGGAAAAGCATTTTGATTAAGTAATACAACTTAGAAAAGGGTTGATTTTTGCTCTCTTAACACCATATAAATATCACTTAGCTTTTTCTTTGTTCACAAAGGTCATTTCCCCCTCCTTCTGGAACATTTAGTATCAGAGACACTAAAGGATGGAGTTCCTCATTTCTGTCAGATTGACTCAGCCCAGACATATCATATTTGCAAAGGATTATGCACATTTGCAGCTCAACCTTTGAAGAAATAACACGTATTAAAGGGTTTGGGATCTGTACATACATATGCTCTCAGCTAATCAATAGGAATGGTGATTTATAGGGTTTCATGGTTATGATAGAGTGTATGTTTCATAAATGTAACCAGTCAAATTGTCTGTTACCTGTTTGACATAAAGACTGAGTGAGCCAAGCTTATATGTTAAGGTTTCCATTATGAATTTGTCTATTACGTATCATTATGTATTCTTACAAAATATTGGCTCTGAAAGTCCAGTTGATTGTCTTGCGTTATATTTTGAACCTTCTTGTTAAATAAGACCAAGTTGCTTATATACTGAACATATTAACTACCATCTGCTATCAATAGACTTGAACAACTAGGTACAATCCTGCATTCATGAATCATGTTCTTTGCACGGAGGTTGTGGTGGACTAGAAGACTGAATAGGTCTTTTCCATCTCTAATTTCTATGACTTTGTGAATAGAAACAGAGGGGAAATCGGCTAAACCCATGGCTAATGCTAATAGATGTTTGGTGACGACTTGATCCAGAAATAAATAGCCACAAATGTGTTTAGTAAAATTATTTTTTTAATGAAGGCAGGTGACTCAGTATCTGAATAATTTTCCTGATGGTTCTTCAAGCCCTGTACTGCAACATATATTGTTGAGTGCAATGAATTTGGTGGTCTCAGGGAATCTCTGCAAGGCAGAAGAACACTTCGAAGAGCTGTCATAACCAGTTTATCAGAGTTTACCTCTGGCTCTGAGGGATAAAGACAGGAGGTCCTGTGGGCCCCAGTTGAAGTTTTTGTCAGGTTTGTGCGATGCTAGCATTGCAGCCAGTGTAATTGAATATTGCTAACCTGTCCTACAAATAATTCAACACGTTCAGTTCAGGACACTGCAAATCCAGTAACCTTCACAATTATATGTAGTCAATAATAATAATAATAAGCAGCTGTATTTAGTTCCAGTATTTTAGTTAATATTATTTTATTACTGTCCAAGACAAGTTGGAGTTTTTACTGCCTCTTAATGATTATACTCATGAAGTAGTTATTGATCTGAGAATATCTTACGGCCTGAGGAATTCTGTAAGAGTGAAATAAATCAGGTATAGGTTATCACTGAAATGAGCATGGTGGATCTCATTCTAAATGCCAGTGGATGTTGTTCATGTTTAAGACCAATATATGGTATGGAATACTTGTCCATTTCTGCTCAAGACTGGAGCAGAGGAGGGTGTTGCAGATCAGGATTGAGATGCTTTGACAAAGTTATGTGAAGATCTGGGACTGGAATAGCAGGGGGCCTGGCAAATTAGGATTGTGGTGCATTGACAGAGTTATGTGGGAAGCTCACACACACATCTCACATGCTAGGTCTAGAAGATAAAGATATTGGCCCCACACTTTCATAAGCATCAAATTAGAACACTGATAAAATTCATGGGAAGAAGAATTAACCAGCTAGTTAGTTATATGTGATTCTGTCTGCTAAAGAATACTGCTCTGTATCTCTTATTGAAGGCTTGTAGATTTACTGGGTCTCCCATTTTAGTGGGTTTCTGCTGACAGGCTAAATAAGGAACTAACAGTCCTGGCCCTCCAGGCCTTAGGGCTGGGCATGCTGTGGATGTGTGAAAGTTTCCCTCCCATGGTAAAGCCAGTGCTCCTCTGTTCTGAGCTGCAACACTTCCTTCTTTTCCAGTCTCAGATCTCCCCTGAACAGAGAGACTCAGATACCCTGAAATGTCCATTTAGGACTAGAGTGACCATTTTACTTGTGGGTGACATGGTCTGAATTTGAACTCAGGGCTCCAAAGGTGAAAGGTAGCGAAAGCTTCCTGATGACCGAATTAGCTGTTAAATAACAGAGACTTAGAAGAAAATTACACGATCACTTGTGTGGATGTTTGTGGAATAATTTATTTTAAAAACTGAGTTAATGGACGAACCTTTCCCCTCTTGATATCTTGTTTCAAATCCCAGAGGGATTACAAGTAAAAGCAGGTGGGGTGAATTATCCTGGTCACCTGTGGGTATTTGTCTATATCACAAAGCTACATTACAGAGGTGGTCAGGCTGTATTCAGGAGACATACAGGACTGCAGCAGCTGGGCTATTGCAGATCAGAGGTGTGCAAAGGAAGCTTTAAGCAGTGTTTGTTCTTGCTGTGCTTGGATCTACAAGTGCTGTTAGTCTTTCATTTAAACATGAGCACCTAAATTAATCCAGAAATTCCCCTTATCAAAAAAGGACTCTGCGCCCATGAGAAGAGCTAGCAGTACGTAGAGCATCCCTTTCAAGCTGCAGTGGTGTGTATGTGATCATGAATATGTATGGCTCAGAGCTCTAAGTGAGTTGCTGGGGGTGAGCTGTAATTCCCTGTTAAATAAACAAATTAGTTTAATAGATAAAGGGGAGAGGATAAAAGGAAAGGGGTGTTTCCCTGCTAACTATTTCCCAGTAGAGACCTGATATGAATACATTCTGATGCAGGACTGGTAAATCACACTTGCAGTAACTTGTTAGCCTGAGTAAGGTTTTAGATGTTTACAGGAGTCTGGTTGACTGAAGTATAATCTATTGTGTATTGGCAGAGAAAGTAACGTGGGAAAAGGTGCCCATTTCAATTGGATGTCTTTGGGGTCCTCTGGGAAATCAGAAGTGCAAGTCTGGAGTGGCTTCGCAGCCCTTGATACATTAGGGCTCGGATGCACTGAGATGAAGTCTGAGTACGTCCTTTTCTTTGCTAAATCTGTTAACATGTCCAGCAAGAGTCTGTGCAGTATGGCCAATTCAGGGTTGTTGGGGAGGAGGATGACCCATTTTGGGAGCAATGATTGCAGGCCCCTGTCACCAGCACCATTTATTTGTGTTTCTATGTATACAGGGGAAAGAAAGCTAAATTGTTGACAGAGGAATGTGTGCACCTTTGCTGTGTGTGCATGTCTACATTTGTATGCTCTGGCACACTGGCAAACACGATTGTGCAGGAATGGATGCCTATGTATTAAATATGTGTGTCTGCATAACTGGGAGGGCAGGAGTTTTTGTTTGTGTGTCTGTGCATACATGTATATTTTTGCTCTTTAAAGTTTCTTAGGCAGGGTTGAAATCACATTCTACTATGTCCCAGGCCTAAATGAAGCTCTGAAACAATTAGGAATTTATTTCTGCTGAGAAATACTGTACACAATTAGCTATTTAAATGGCAGAGAAATTCTAACTAAGCTAACTGATATACTGTGCTCTTGTCATCTAATGTAGGAAGCAAACTAAAGAGGAGATGAGATACAGAATGAGGAAACACAAGTATTTGGCAGTGGAAAATCCATCCTACTGCGTTCCCTGCAGCATGGCTAGAACAAACTCAATTGTTCTTGCAGTTGTTTGGGAAATTGTTCCACTGTATTTGCTATCGTGCACTCTCCCTCTCTCTTCTCTTTCTGGGAGGCTGTGCTGATCCAGTCTGGTTCTCGAAGGCTATGCATCATCAGAAAGCCACACCTGCATGGAGCTGCCAAATGCTGAAATATTACTAATTATGACATGAGAATGAAGGCTATTGATTGAGATAAAAATACTGTGCTTTGTCAGACCAAGATGAATTCCATTTCACTGTCCAAGATCAGCATTTTCACTGCTTTGCCATTGTTCATTTCTCTTCTCCTTAGACTTAGCAAGAGGAACCTAGCCATCCACCCAGAATGCCATCTTTGGATTTTAAAGAGGTAGAATGCTTTACCAGTGGAGATTTTCACTGCACCAGGATACATGTTTTCTGTGCATGGGAATATCAGATAGGGAAGAAAAAATATCACTGTGCCATGGTTTTCTGATTTTAAACCTCTATTCCATTATGTTTTTCCTGTTGGAATTAAAAACCTACGTGATGCCCATATCGCTGCTGAACTGTGACCCTCTAGTGCAGGGTAGTGCCTCTGATGATGTCTAGTCTCCACTGGTGCAGTCTGTGGAACTTGTAAGATAAGCTAAACTGCACTGGATTGTCTCTCCACCTGCCCCTCCCCAATACTAAAAATAAAAAGTTATATAAAATGCAAAACATCTTAACACTTGCAAAATTAAGCCTTTATGAGTCAGAAAATTTTACAACTTAAGATATTTCTTGCAACATCATCCCATCCACACTCTCTGGGATAATTTTGTGGGAGAAACCTTAACTTGTGGGATTTTCTGACTTTGCAGCCACAATATCCTATTAACACTAATTATGTTGCTTTTATTATAATTATAGTAGACAGGAGAAGGACGTCTACATAGAAAACTGTTTAGTGATGTCTTTGGGCCAGATCCTCAGTTGATATCCTGTAAACCTGCACAGGCGCTGTCGGAGCCAATGGAGTTATGCCAACTCACAATTTGCAAGCATAAAAATGTCAGCACATAAAAGTGAGCTCAAGTGCGCCCCCATCTGGCCACATATCTATGTCCCCAATGGGAGACAATGGAAAAGATGACTGACTCTTCCTGAGGTACTTTTGGTGGAACTGTGATGTTAGTCAGCCTGGGGAAAGTCGTCAGTTGTCAATGGTGGCGTAAGGCACAGATGATAGCCCTTCTTGTTTGCATTTGTACTTGTTTAGATTGTGTCATTACCCTACTATCATGTGATCATTTTTTAACCAATCAAGATGTTGAATGAATAAATGACCCAGTTCTTAATACAAAGTATTATTATAAGATAGTCTTAATAATGTACATGATAAAATAACTAATGCTGCATAGAGGGTGCATAGCTAGAAGTCAGCTCAGCAGCAGCTGAAGATTTCTACAGCAGCTTTAACTTGACTGAATTGTGCATCTGGTATGTTTTATGGTATTTGTTTCATGACACAAAGAGTAATATATTAAGCCACACATCTCACTTGGACTAGCAGTGTAGCTGCCATGGGGTGGCTGTCTGAGGACATACTGAGGGTCTCAGATGGGATCACACTTGGAGTAGGTAGCCCATCCCACCACCCATGCCATGGCTACAGTGCTGTTTTTAGCATGCTAGCTGTGATCAAGCTCAAGCTGGAAGTTATTCCCCCACCAGTCTCAGTGTAGATGTATCTAGGGTATCAGGGAAATATAGAGCCATTCCCATCTAGGTCACTGGCCAGTATCCACGCCAGGTCTGTAGTGACTGAAAGTTACCAGCTGGTAGCTGCTTGGGAGGCTGTGTGAAATGAACTGGTGGCCTATGTCTAGTTCCCAGGGAAAGGTATAATGAATACCACCATAACTGACCCTAAAGGTATGTCTACACTGCAATAAAACTGCCTTGCTGGCCTGTGTCAGCTGACTTGGGTTCTTGGGGGCTCAGGCTACTATAAAACTGCAGTGTAGACATTTGGGTTGGGGCTAGAGCCAGTTTTATAAAATGTTTTTACCTTTATGAGTATAATTTACAAAAGCAAACCAATATCCCACTCATGGTGCCAATTGCCTCATCAGCACATTCCTGCCTAAAATGTGCAATTCTTCTGGGGAAGCAAAAAAAGCTTTTTGCTTTTTCCCTCTCTCTTCATTTTCCTCCCTGTGTCCTTACTCTGCTCTAGAGCAGCATCATGGTTTCCCAGCCAGTGACTTCCATCATATTCCACTCCCTAGTTAAGAAGTAACTAAATATTTAATAATTTGCTGGAACAAAGCCCTCTGAATGGCATAGAAAGCATTGTGTTAAGAATGGGCAGCAAGAAAGAGGGAGGATCAGAGTCCCTCAGCTCAGATCTGAGGAGAGACCTTTCCAGTTATGTGGGTAATTCATTTGTCTGTCCTTAGTTACCAAACCTGGGAAGCAGAACAGCAAAAGCAGAATTTGCACTCTATGGTCAAGCTCAAGGGGACCAAAGGGATCTGTACCCATATCATGTTTGCATGTGACCTGGTCACCTCTTGTGAGGAAAGCAAGACCTAAGAAGGGTTTGACCTGGTCAATACTTGGGTACATGGCCTCTGAGGATAGCCCAGGAAGTGATGTTGGGATCAGTAGGTGGCTTTTTCGTCTCAGTTATTGCTAAGTCACTAGCCGGGCATGGCATTAGATAGCACCATGCTTTTCCAAGTTCATGTCTTTGGGATGGCCCATAAAACTGCAGTCTTGGCCACTTTGGGGTCATTGGAGAACCAGCAGCCCGCTTTGTTGGAATAGGGAAGGTGTTAGTTCTGCTCTTCTGGCCAAAGTCTAATTTGGGTAGCTACATGGGACTTACCTAAACTCCCCCTTCAATGTTAATTGGTTCTGATATCCTTCCCTTCTCACCCTAAACTTTTGTATGGAATTGCTGTGCGTTGCTGACCTGTACCAAACTCTAAGCCAGAGGCAGCTGCATTTCAGAGGTGGCATAAATGTTTTGTCTATAGCATAAGAAAAGCATTGGGGTCCTATGGGTGAAAGGTGCTGTATAAATATGCCATTCTTGCTATCGGATGATGATGGTGTACAGTACATTGTGGCTCTGGAAAATGGTATTAAGTTCCTCCACTGAAATGTGATTGA
Organism: Emydura macquarii macquarii; assembly: GCF_026122565.2. Lineage (NCBI taxonomy): Eukaryota > Metazoa > Chordata > Testudines > Chelidae > Emydura > Emydura macquarii. The sequence goes on along the minus strand of NW_027131527.1, from coordinate 14,672,327 downwards.
AATAACTGGGCTTTTGTTTGGTTGCCTTTTTTGTTTTTTGTTTTAGTTTTTTAAAACCCTCTGGCCACAGGGCTATGTCTTCTTCTGTTCCCCCACTCTGTTTTCACAGGGGGAATCTCACTGGCACTAACTGAGCGAGGACTTCCCCCCCACTGCCCCTCACCTTTTCCCAAGTGGAAAGCTAGTCTAGAGGGAGGCGCTCACCCCTTTAATTCTGGGTTTGCCATCCTCCACTTAAAGCTTCCTCTCTTGATGGGGTCATATTGTCATGGTCCCTTCTTTAACAAGTTACTGAGGAACGGGTAGACATTGCAGAGATTCTGGTTTAGAGAGGATTAGTCATGGTGAGTTATATAGGATGGGATGTGCTGGGGAACAGAGAATGCAGTAAATTCCAGCCCCCAACTCTGTGGGGACAAAACAGGTCACTGCTGTGCACAGGCTGTGTCCCTGTTGGGACCGTGGAGCAAGATTCCTCAAGTTAATGATGTAGCATGCAGAATTAATTGCTTATGCCTTCTGCATCCACCTTTCCCAGCTTTGTTAAAGAATTATATGCTGTAGCGTTTGTGGGTTCATTGCATGTTGGGGTGCTTTGTTTGTACATCAGAGTCTGTTTGTACAGCTTGTGTGTGCTGGGATGTTGGGAGGAGTGTGCCCATGGGGTATTTTCTAAGGATTTTATACATCATTGACTCCATGGTTCAGATTCTCAGGGGCTTCTGGAAAGGTATAAAATTAGCTATGATGGAGGGGACCTTACGAAGATCCAGAGCTAGGATTTATCTGTTGGAAAGATAAGAAGTGAGGAGATGGCCTCTCGAGCTTTATGTTAATGAGGATATGTTTGAGAGACTGGATGGTTCATGTGCTCAGTTCCATGAGATGATAGTCATGAGATATTAGGTAATAGTTGTCAAAGACTCCTAAGACTTATTAGATTGTTGAGTACATCCCCCAACAGAGGGGGTATGTGATGTTATATTGATCTTGGCCAAGAAGCAGTAATAATCTGTTCTCTGTCCTTTGTGTTGTTCGCAGCCCCTCCCATCTTAGTGTGGCCTACACATTTAATTAACATTCTGTCACTCCCCTCTTCCAGATCATTAGACCTTACTCTGACCCCCAGGGTGTCCCTCTTCTCCTCCCACAGCTTGATATTTTGCCATTTGTCATCATTAACTTTTGTTCGCAGCCCTTCAGACATGTGCCCATGCTCATTTCCAAGCCAATATCAACTGGGCCACTGCAGACTTAGCAATGAGGAGGATATGAAGGGGGGAGGATTAGAGGATGCTTTTCTAATAGGGTAGCTACCGGAGTGGAAGGAGTGTTTGGCTCAAGATGCTGTACATGTACTGAATATATAGCATTGCCCCCTCTCGTTTCCAGCCCCTCCTGCCTTGAACTTCACTGTGATCCAGAGTTCAAGGAGATATTTTTACCAGGGATTCATTCCATTGAGGTTTTAGTGCTTTCCGAGTAAATTGTAGCTACAATGAGCCCTCTATATAGTGAAACACAGAATGACTTGGAAATGCTGCTAATGTGACTGGGTTTCTAATAATATCCTATGGCTGGTGTATCCAGTGATGGCCACTGCACTCCTTTCCCCTTCAAATGGTCCCTGGTTTTGGGGGGGGGGGGATCCTATCTGAGGTTACTATTTTATATACACCCTCCCCCGAGGAATGGGTCTTCTTTGACCTCCTATTTTCCCCTGCTTTATAGCCCTCTTGCTCTTGAGGCCTTGCATCACAGCTGCCATCTTTTTCACCAGGAAGGACTAGCCAGGACTCCACTTGAGCCTGTCAGCATCACTGACTAATTGGTTAGTGCAAAGTTGCCACTGGCAAATGTGAGGTGCTCCCTCCATCCAGAGACTGAATCAGATGCCTCTGCAGCACACCTAGAACCTGGGAATGAGCGCATGGGAACAGAACACCTGTAACGCACACAGCACTGGGACCAGCCGCATACTCAGCAGTGAGCACATTGATGGCTTCTAGAGACTAGTCAGTTCTGTCGGTGGTGGTGATTATTTTATTATGACACCTAAAGGTCTCAACCAAGATGAGAACTCCATTGTCCTAGGTACTGTATATACACACCTCCGTTAACAAGCTTACAGACCAGACAGGGCAGACAAAGGAAGGATTGTTATACCTATTTTACAGATGGGGCATTAAGACATGGAGAGATTTGCCCAAGGTTGCACAGGAAGTCTGTGGAGGAGGTGGGACTTGAACTCAGGTGAGATGAGTGCTAGTCTAGGTCCTTTACCACTAGACCAGTTAGAAAATTGAAAAGCCTGCTAATAAAATAGACTTTTTAATGCAGTCACTGGGAAGGCAGATTTTTAAAAAATTAAACAAACCAACCCCAACAGTTTATTAATTCCCTTAGTTTTTTCAGCTAGTTTTTTTTTTTTTCCTAATGACTGGGTATTAAGGTTTGCTTAGGACAGAATCATTAGTTCCTGCATGTACTCCCTCCTCTGTAGTTATAAACAAAAAGGAAGCCTTAACTCTCTGTTTGAGATATCTTAACCCATCTTTGAAGCCACAAAAACTAAAACCATCAGTAAATTGTCTTTAAAAAACCTCTTAATTAAGAAAAAAATGAAGAGATTGTTGATAACTCATTTAGCCTGCTGATTAGTAGAGAGTTGGCTAACTTCTGTTCTGCATCTGCCTTAGCACACACAAGACATTGCTTGTATTGGGTTCAGGTTTGCCCCATTCTTCTGTCTTCTTGTGTGGCTAATGGGACACTGTCAACAGGCATAGATTTTAACTCACAAGGTGTGAAGTCCCAGGTTGGGACATGACACCGTGAGGTTGCCCAAGGCTGTTTAAAAGCATCATAATGTGAGGTTTTTAAAAGCAGCTGACGCCCATGTACAATAGTTCTTGTTATTTATTTGTGTTACAGTAGAATCTCCACATTTGGGGTCATGTTGTGTCAGGCCCTGTACATACACATAAAGATCGTCCCTGCTCCAAAGAGTTTGCAATCTAAAAAGACAAAATAGACAAAAGGTAGGAGAAACGGAATGTTGTTACCCCTATTTTACATATAGGCAGCTGAGGCACAAAGATATTAAGTAAATCCATCCTGTATCTTCTTTCATTCTCAGCCTCTTTGTATTTTAAAGACTTGGAAACAAGAGCATTGGGTTGTTTTTTGTTTTTTAACTGACATTTGTGGTATGTTGTTATAACAAAGGTAATAGATCTAACTGATCCATATTCAGCCCTAGAAGCTAATGTGCTCTGTGTCTCTGAACTACAATGTTCATAAGCACAGACTTCCTTGCATACCAGGGCAGGGTAACTTATATAAGTACTAAAACAAAACTGTAGAAATATTATTCTGCACTGTTACGGCATCTTTCATCCAAAGATCTCGAAGCACTTCACAGATGATGATAAAACCTAATAACTAGAACTGGTCAGAATTTTCTGATGGAGTAGTTTTCCGTTGGAAAACGCTGATTCCACAGAATCAAAATGTTTCAAGGGAACCTGTTGATTACATCAACTTTTGATGAAAACACTCTGCCTGCCATGTTTCCTGCCATCCCACCAGCCAAATAATTGGCAGGTAGGTTCCCTTGGCTGCCCAGTTGTCTGTCTGCCCACTAGACGTGGCTCTGTGGGATGTTTGGCTGTCAGGGTTCCCAGCCTGCCCAGCTAGCAGGCTCTCCAGGCTCCCAGCTGGTCAGCTCTCAGGATCCATGGCTCCCCATGTATACACTTGGTGCTCCCTGGATCCCTGCCAGTCTACCTGGTGGGCTCTCAGGATGCCAACACCCTAGCCCGTCTGGTTGCCTGCCTAGCAGGAACCTGGGAAGCTAGACAGCTGGGGAGCAGGGCCACTTGCTGTCCAGGTCAGGAGCTGGCAAGCAGAAAAATTCCATTTTGGTTCTCCCAAAATGGAATTTTTCTTGGCTTTCCCTCCCGTGAAACATTTCTAGAACTGTTTTTTTTTTTTTTTCTGATTGAGAATAAAATTTTTCAGTATCTCAATATTTGTATGGAACAGAAAATCCAGTTCCCGCCTAGCTCTCCCAATAATTTCCTGCAGGTAAAGGAAGTTTATTAAGTCCATTTTACTGATGGGCAAGCTGAAGCATAGCGTGACTCTAGGGGGATGTCGTGTGAGGGTTGCTGTGACCTAGGAAACAGAGACCATTTTCATGCAGATGTCCACAGTAATAAAATCAAAGGGATGAGAAATACAGATCTGGCCATCCCTCCATCACCATCGCTTGTAATGCAGAATTATATCTAAACAGAAATGCAAGGGAGCAGCTGCTTCCTGAGAGCTGCAGCTGCTCAGCACCTCTGAAAATTGGGCCCATTGTTGACAATGTGAATGTATTTCACCAGAGGGAACGGGAGTCATGTGACTTGTCAATGCAGCCTACTGCGCTGCTGAAAGTCTCCTTTTAAAAGCCACTGCTGTCGTCTCTTCTCCATTTGGGAAGACAGCTCCTATTCTCAGGCAGTACAGTGACATTTATTGTATGTTACAGCCATTATCAACTGCTGCGGCTGGGTTGAGATTTCTGCTCATCTTTTCTGTTTCCATTTCTTTTCCTTCCCACTCATTCACATGAATAGGGGATGAGGAGGTTTTCAGTAACTGTCTGGGGATCACTGAGATGTGCAGTGCACCTTGGTTCTCAAAGTCACTGTCTTCATGTTTCCTCTAATGTGCCTGAGTGCTGCTGTAATGGATATGCAGAGCAGAGTGACCTCACTCCAGCAGAGTGCCTGAGCTTGGAGCATAGACCAGGCAGCAGTTAATTGCTTTTGCTGAACTGCATCTGGGAATGAAAGCTAATGCAGTGAGTCAGTGCTGCCCTAGGTTTTGCCCTTTCTTTCCACTTGGCTTTCAGGATATTTGGGGGTTATCTGTTTGTTTTTTATTGCCTTCCATTTTTTATTCTTATCTCTGTCCGACATGTCCTTCGTATTATTCACCAATCTTTTTTCTTTCCTGTCATTTAATTTTTCTCTTCTCGCTTTCTCTTTCATGCTCTTCCTTTCATTTTTTTCTTTATTTATTCTCCTTTCCTCCTCCCAATTCTTTCCAAATATCCTTTTCACTCAGGTGGAGTGCACTGCTTCAGGACACTGTGTGTGTCAGAATTAATAAGCTGTCGACTTTTCTCACACACAGAGCTTGACAGAACTTCTAAAAGTTCTTTCCTTGAAAATCCAGCTTGAATCAAACTTGAAATGGCATCTCTTCTAGTTGCTTTGGAGTCTCTCCTATGCCAGGCTGTGTGTTAATGTCCATTACTGTCCTCTTATTGCTGTTGACAATGTTTCATGATTCTTTGGAGGTTTAGATCTTGCTCCATCATTGTGCTGCCAGGGCACCTAAGCCATAGTTCTTTCAAGGGGCCAGAATGAATAAGCACTTTCTCAGCCATGCAGTAATTGAGCGCAGGAGAGCATAGACACAGAAAATATGCTTTGTCCCAACAAGATGCTGCTGTGTCGACCCTTTCCATGGAGAGAGATTGCAGATTCTCCATTGTACTGATTAGAGAAAAGTGGAACCTTGGAATGAGACCTTACAAACCTGACTTTAAAAACACTGAACTAATAACTGCCTTGCTGAGACTGCATGATATGTCAGCATCATTATCTAATGCAACACAGAGCTTTTTGATCCATTGTAACGAAATAAATGAAAAGTCTCTACTTTCACCTCTGTCTTGAACTTACCTGCTTCTCATTTTAATGCATATGCAGATCATAAGCCAATCAGATTCCTTAAATAACTGAATATTCTAACACCATCATATCCAACAGAATCAATAGCTTGTTCCGGGTGGGTGGGTTAAAGTGAACCTGGTGCTAGTTTGAAGGTGCTGGATTCTATCCATGGTGGCCTGAATCTTCTGTTGGATGTGTACCAGCAGAGCTGGTAATTCAGGTTTGTGAATGGTAAACTAGGCTCCCTATTTCAGTGATGAACTTCTGTGCTCAAACCTGGTGTATTGCTGATGGCCCCTACCCAATGAGTCATGTACCATAATGGACTGGTACAAACCTCAGTCTTGACATCATGAGTCTGGGGTTTGGAGCGGCCAAGCATCCAGGGAGAGTTGTAGTGTGCACAAACAGTTGAAAGGCGCCAGCAGTTATTGCCTGATACCAGTCTGACTTTTGCTGTAAATTGGTACAGTTGCCTGAAAATGTTGGTAAGCCCTGCCCTGTTCATCCATACAGTAAATAATGAAGGGACAGTTCTAGTGCAGGCTTCCCCTATACCTCTCTCTTTTCCTAGCAAGCCTCAGACCTATGTTAGAGAGATTACCTGTAAAGTGAGACGGTGATTCAGCTATCAGGCCCAGTGAATCCTTAGCCTCTGTGTTGAGGCTGCCCCAAGGATACAAATTAGGGCCAGTCATGATCACATCTATCTAATGAATATGGGTTGTCCATCAGAAATTGGACAGCGCTAGCAGCTGGTTTTAAGTAGGCCACTACCAGATTTTGACTTTCAATCATTGCTGATCTGGCCATGATTGGAAACTCAGCAAACTTAGCTGAGCTAGAGGAGAAAGGCTCTGTTTCTCATAACCGATCCTTGAGCCATCCAGTCTACAAACTCCTTCGTTACTTTTTGTTGGGGAGCTTCTGTAACTATTATTTTGAATTATATTTAGTGAGGAGGAGGGGAAAGTAAAGCATGTGTAGGAGTCTTATGATTTCTGCATGAGCAAGAGCACTATGGTATATGACTATGCCCCCAGATTTTAGGTCGCTTCTGAGAGGCCTGGGGATTAATAACTAATTGATAGCAGTAGGCTGACAAACTCTTATTTTCTTCCAAACTAACCAGCCACAGAGCTGATTTCCAAGCAAGTTATTTCAATGTAGAGATAGCAAGTATTCAGTACAGTCACCTCCTCCTCTGCCAGACTCCCTCCTTCCATCTGGAAGCACACCTGCAGAGGAGATGTATCCAGATGGGTGCACGTGATGCTGCAGCCAGGTGGCAGAATCTATCACCTATTGTGATGTAAAGCACCACTGAAGACTTTTTGGATACCCCAAGACTCCCACCCAGTTAGATCAAGCGTGGACTGACCAGGTTGGACTCTATAGGCTTATCGTCTGTGTAAATGACATAATTATTTGTGAAATGTTTCTCATTGCATCTCTGAGTTCCTTTGAGTGTCCAGCAATTAGCTGACAATTGAGAGTAACAACCCGGCAGTTTCCCCTTGCAAAGGTGAGAGGGAAAGGAGCTGAGCAAACTCCATGGCATTTTGCTTTGTAGATACCCTTCTCTATTACCCCTGTGGTGTTTTCCTTTCCATAAATTCATGGATGCCAGCAAGAGTGGTGACAGCAGATTTGAATTTTGGAATGTTTGTTTTGAGATGATAATCTGAGAAATGAGTACATCAAAGGCACGTCTCTCCTTGTGACTGAGCAGCCGTTTATCAATACAGAGCTATTCTTTACCAGCACAATGCAGCAGCTGATTGCTCAGCAGTCGTAGTCAGCACCACAATAAATAAATCTTTGATTTCAGCTTAAACATAAATGTTGCGTTCTGGATCTAGACCATTTACCCTGACAGGAGTGGGTTGAGGTTCGTGCTCTTCAGCATAGTTGCTTTTCACCTCCTTGGAACTGCAAATAAAAAGTGATTTAAAAATAAAAAATAGAGCCCAATCTTCCTTTTAAAAAGAATAAAGATGGTTTATAATGTAGGTTCTAGTAACCTGTTCTTGGACTCCCTTTGTAGGGCTGGGTGCTGAGACTGGATGGGATTTTATCATTCCTTTTCACCCCCTCCTCCAGTCTCCTGATATAACAAGAGAAGTAGCTAACCATAAACACTTGTGCATTGCTGCTGATGCAGTTTGACTGGCATGTTTCCACCTGAGTGAAGACTGCGTTTAAGTGGTGGGCAAAGTGATCTCTTTGGATAGAGTTTGTGAAGCATTTTAAGGTTCTTTGGGATGAAAGGTGCTGTAGAAATGTCAGGTGTTATATGTGAGGGCTTGGCACCTACAGTGCATGTGTTTCTGTATGATCTACACTGGCACAACTTTGGCTTCCAAGTTGCAAAGGGGGAAAAAAGATGAACTGCCAGCAACATACCAATCTTGGGAATTTTGACAGCAAGCAAGCAAGCCTGTAGTAGCAACTACTATCTCTGAGTGTTGGCAGTCCCTGGATTGCCTGCCTCCCCCACTCCCCTGAGGACGTTATGTAACCAGAGGCTAATAGTGCTCCAGGGAGACCAATAATGTTGCATGGTTACCTTGTCTATATTAGACTACATCAAGAGGTAAGTGTTCTTGTGAGGATGAAGGGATGCAGTGTTAGTGAGAGGAAGAAGAGAAATGCAGTAGCAGGGGTGCTATAGTGTGGGATCAGAGAGGGGCGAAGCCCTCTGCCCGCTCCCCCCACTCCCAACATATTTGGTAAAATTTTGTCACTCGGCTGAAAGTGCAGCCTCAGAGGCAGCGTGGTGCCAAGCCAGCGGGTCTTCTCCCCATGCCCACAGGGAATAGCAGGGGCAGAGGAGCTGGGGCTGCACCTGCTGCTGGCTGGCAGGGGTGGTGCTGCTTCTCCTGGGCTCCCCACACGCTGCCTGTGGGTGAGGAGGGTGCTGAGGAGCTGGCTCTGTGGGGGCAGTGGGATGCCAAAGTGGTGGCTCTGGGGGTGCTGGTTCCGGGGAGGGGCGGTGGTGGCCTGGGCAATGGCGTGGCCACTCTCAGGTCTTTTTTTATTGCTCAGCCTGTGTAGGCCCCATTCAGGAGCCTGAACTCCGCCACTTCCTAGTAACGCCTGGGCAGGCTCACTCTAGGTGTCCAGCCGGAACACAGGGCCCAGCCTGGACACTAGGGGGCACTAGCGCAGAGTAGGTGGCACAGATAAGCACCAACCCCACCCAGCAATTCAACTTTATGACCTGGGATCAGGTCTGGTAAGGCCCAGCCCCGCTCTCCTTCTTTGGTGGCTGCAGAATTGCTGGTTTAGTTTAGATTCACCCCCTCCACCCCCACCCTCTTGAGACCCCAATTAACATCCCTGACAGTAGGAGGTGAAAAGAGTGTAGATAAAGCAGAAGAGGGCTGGGAAAACAATGCACTTGTTCACACCTAGACCCGTCAATATGGCTGTGCAAGCTAGTCTCCTTTGCATCTACAGATATCAAACAAGTCACAAAAAGGAAATTACTATCTGAGTAATTGCTAAAAAAAAAATCTTTTCAGGATTAAAAATGAGGTACCCATGGGCCTCTCTTCTGTGTGTCTCTTCTCTGTCAGGCTTTGCTGTTCTTGGAAACTGCTGTTAGGTGTATTAAGAAATGCAAAGAATCCCAAGAAGATGGCATTTACTTAATTTTAAAAGGTAGTAATGGAGATGGTCATTTGACCTGGAGAGGTGTGTGGGGCAGAACGCACTGTGATTTTTCATTACACCTAGTCAAGGAATAACCGGCAGCCGGGTGACTGGAAGGAAGCCCCGAGTCACTGTCTGTAGGCAGGAAGGGAGGTGTTAGGAAAGGGCCATCCTGGGGCTGTGTGGAGGAGAGCTTTTTCAGTCAAGCTGGACTGTTACTTTGTCCAAGGATTAAACTGAAACTGCGCTTCCCTCAAGAAGGCCCAGCCGGTAGGAGTGTGTTGAATGAAGACAGGTGAGTGTTGCCTGTGCCTTGTTTTGGAAAAGGAAAGAAAAGGACAGAAGCAGCTGACAGGAAAAAGGACTCGGGGGGCCAGCAAGTTTGTTCCTACTTCTTCTTTTAAATATTTGACAGTTTTGATTTTCACATTTTATTTCCATCCTGGGAAGAGCATGAAATTGGAGGGTGGTAACAACACCTGGACCCCTGTCTCTTCCCTGTGCTTTAACCAATATAACTCTGCTGAACAGAATTGCTAGTGCTGTTGAAAGGGGCTGGCTTGACAGCCACAGGAGACTGAAATCTGTTCCTCCATGGAAGAGGGAGAGCAACAGAGCAAGCTGTCACAGGCCGCTCTGCTAATGGGCCTCAGCCCTGAGCAGCAGGCACCACTGCTGGGGGTGAGAGGATAGGTCAGTTTCCATCTCTCTGCTGAGGCTACCAATTAAAACATGGAGGGCTGTGAATCAGGAACTAGACTGGAACCACATGGTCATTTCACAAAGGACATATAGTCTAGCAGCTGTTCACTTCTGGTCACTACTAACCTAGAGTGGATGTGAACCAGTGACTGGGTGGTGAAAGGCTCCCTATGCCATTATCAATCCTGGCTTCCTGCTGTGCTGGCACCATGTCCGGTTGCTAAGAGGACTCAGTGTATAATAAATGCATGTTCTGGCACCAAAGTGGCAGAACTTTTAAGACCATTTGAAAGGAAATGCAGGAATCTCCTTGGGAAGCATAATCATGCTAATAAGACTCTATCATCGCACAAGATGGCTTGTGGTCTGATAAATGTGCACACAGCACTGAACTAATGGCAGTAGGTAGCTCAGCTGCCGAGAGAAGTAGCAGAGATAGAACTGTCTCCGATCAATAATGCAAAATACAAATAGCCACTTCAATGTGCTGCTGCAGCACCAGCTCACTCTGTCACCTGGTCTGTGTGCTGCTAGCTTCTGCTGAATAGTAAAGCACAGCACACCCCTGATGAGTATGTGGGCTGTTGCAATTAACCACATATATTGGTATCTGCTAGAAAACATTCCTTTTTGCTGCCCACCCTGCACCCTTCTGAGCTGGGAAAAGTGTCTCCAAACTCACCTTCCAGAATCTCCTCCCATTCTGTCCTGGTGCTGCTCCTCTTCAGGAGGTGTCTAGCTGGACAGCTCCTCAGTGGTGCTGGATAGTGTCGTCCTGGCATTAGTCCGCCATTCTGTCCTGAGGGGGTGTGGGGATTGTCCCAGAAAAGCCTGCTGTGCTCCTAAGAAGGGATCCCCCAAGAATGTCTGTGTTGTGGCCATTAGCTTCCAATCAGAGCTTCTTGTTTGAGTTTACTCTCACTCTGTAAAGGAAAAGTCTAGTGGAGGAAGCTAATGGCTGCTTGCCCCAGGTTCTCAAAGGCTCAGTAGGCTTTTTTAGTTAATCAGTTATCTCACGTTAGATGGATGACTGTTGTTTCTGCTCTGTCCAGTGTCATCAAGAAAATGCCCAGCAAAACAGTGACTGAAGAGATGCCCCTGAGCCTGCCACTTGTGGATTGAGGATAAATAATGGATGAACGTAATTAGTGGATTTCTGTCTCTTTCCATCTTTCTGTGTCTAACAGGTGTGGATAATTGGCCTGTGCCCCTACAAAGTCTGCCTGCTCCTGGAAGCTAGCATACATAAATGGTAGCTGTTGTGTGCCAGATGTGCACAGTTGGATATGATGTCACTACCGATACATCTGGAACAATATATGTGTGTTGCCCTGGACGTGACTTAGGTTGTGATAGATTCATTGGCAAGAGAGAGCCCACAGCCAGTGAGGGAATATTTTATTCTACTTACTTCTCTCCTCTCTTCTGATCTCCCATTCACCATCTCTCTCCTCTAATTTCCTTTCTATTTCCTCTCTTCTCCTTTAGCTCTTATTGTGAACGAGTGTTTTGCTCCCCACTTTCTGAAATGGGGCATAGTTTTGTCAGATCCATTTTGTTTACAGTAGGGGGGGTATGAGAAGCATTTGATGTTTGCTATGTACTAACAAATTAATTTTGCTGTGGAGAAATTGATCTTGAACTCTTCTGGGCTCCTGAATGTGAGGTTTCAGGATTGGAGGAGGCAGTGAGCATTCCCTTTGTTAGCACAAGATCAGGCACAGTCTCTTTTCTGTGCTTTCAGCTCCCGAAGGAGCTGCTGTCTCAAGTGACCTACACTGTCAAGAATCCTTCTCCCTCCTTCCACTCGAGAATGTGACACACACACAAGTGGTGGCTCGCAGGCTTTATTTAAATGATCTTGTACAGTCTGAAAATAAACCTCCACAAGAACTAGGCAGGGACTGATTAAATCCCCTGTAGCCATGAGCTTAAAGATGGTATTTGAAAGAGACTTGGTTTTGGGGACTTTCCAAACTGCACACAGCACATTACTGCTTTATTGCATTTTCCATGCAAAATGCTTCCTAAAGCTGTCTGCAGAGTTAAATAACAAAGCTGCAGAGAGGAATAGTTGCCAATAGCAAAGGGAGAAAGAGATTCTGAGGTAGGAGAGAGAGAAATTAGATGCAGGATTTCACGATCCAGCTGAAGGACAGTCAATGACAGGTGGAATTGCAGGAGGCACCCCCAACATCTGGAGCTGAAGGGGAAAAGACACTGGCACCAACACTGTCCAGATTGTGTAGAGGGGCAGAGAGTAGGTTGAGGTATACAGGTGAAGGGAGAGGAGAGGAAAGTGTGTCAAGAGCCCAGATTCTTCTCTTGTGTGTTGGAGTAAATTGGGACCAATTCCACTGAAATCTACCTGTGAAATTACAATTGGGAAATATGGGTTTCAGTGCAAGGAGTTGTGAGATGCACTGGATGCTTTTGTGTTGTCGCTTAATGTTATCAGGGAAAAGTTCTTGCCCCCCTGACAGTGATACTTCAGGAAAGTGTGGGCTCTCTCTCCTCCTTCCTCTTCCGGCACCAGAGAGTGAGTGTTCCTTCCCCATCCCATCCAGCTGCCAGTGGGTGCTCCCTTCCCCTTCTCCATCTCATCCCATCCAGCTGGATGTGGGCTCCTTCCCCTTCTCTGCTATTAGATCATGAGTTCTCCATTTTCTCTTTCTGACAATTTACTAATAAGCGTGCTACAGAACAGGTACCAGAAGGTGCATGTAGGGTGTTAACAAAACACCTTTGATTAGCTTATTACACATGCGCACACAGAGGGCAAACCCCATGTTCCTATCAGCTCAGACCACCATCAAGTCCCATACCCTTTCTCTGGCAGAAGGCAATGCCTGATGCTTTGGAGATGGTGACACTCCCTCCTCCCCCACTATAGGAAAGCACTTGTGTCAGGATGCAGGTAGCAGTGGGATTCTTGGCACATACCCTGGTCAGTTTACATCTGTGGTGTCTTCCCACTGTTACTGATGGTACAGAGGATGCTTTGCGAGGGCTTGTCCATTGTCTCCCCCATGATAACATGCTGCCCCATCACAGCAGCCATGAAACTGTATCACATCACCCTTGTAGCACTGCAGCCATAGCTGTGCTGCAGATGGCACTGAGCCTGCCCTTGACTGCATCCTTTTGCCTTCCTGTGTTGGTGCAGGGCTCTGATCAGCACTGGCTTAGAGACAAGCTACCCTTCCAAAACGGCTCCTGCTGATTGTCTTTCCAAGAGCCATTTCCAATCCCACCTCAGGGAGTGACCCTGAGAGGGCGGCTGGCTCCACAATGCAGCAAGCCACTGCCTCTGCAGAGAAGTCCATTTACTAGCTTGGCAGAGCTCCTGCAGGCTGGCAATGTGCCATGCCTGATGATGTGCGGTTTCCTTTGCTGGGAGGGACATTGTTTGTTGTGCTTTGTGTGCTCGGTTGATTGGGGTCATTGAAAATGCTCACAGTGGGAGTGGAAAGGACTGGAAGTCCTGAGTGTGCGTTCAGTAGAAAATACATTTGTTTTGTCCTGCCTCTGTTCTGAATCGCCATCCCCGCAACGGGCGGCGATGGCAGATGCGACACACAATGCCTTTGAGTCCATCGCAGCATGACTGCGTCAATCCATCTTTCTTAGTCCAAGGCTCCAGCTGTGCTGAAACCTGCCAGCATCAGGAGGAGGAGGAGGAAGTGGTTTGAGGCTTAGCCAAGAAGCTAAAAAACAATGGGCAAGGAAGAGACTGAGTCACTGAAGAAGTGCTTGCAGGCCTTGTAGAGAGCCCCCCAAGCACGAAAGTGGAGAAGTGGATGGTTCTTTTAGAGATTGAGCAAAGGGGCAGGTTCATACTAGGAGGTGTCCTATAACTGAATGCCTGCTGCAGGGTGGATTGATTTAAATCAAAGCAATTTAAATCATGATTTAAATCACCAAGAGAAAATCATTTGATTTAAATCAAGTTTCCCACTGATACTTCTTCACATATTTCTTAAACAATGGCGCAAATCTGATCACTAAAACATATTAATTTACGACTCAATACAGCATTTTACAACATCTAGGAGGGTATACTTTTTGTGTAATTTTTTTAGGTAACTTGATTTTTATTAATTAAGGAAATAGTACATAGTGCTCACTACCTGTGTCAAGCTGCAGATGCAGCAGCAGTACATTAGGAATAGTAAGAACTAAATCACACACACGAACACACACAGTAGCACTTATATTTTATTAAACTAAATCTTAAATGTTACATAAATGTTTCACATTTGCAATTGTAGCAGTCTCCTGAGTTGCCGGCTGATGGCTGTCCTTAAACTCTTTGTTAAATTGTTTTTATTTTCAAATTAAACTCTAACTCTAACAGACAAGTCATCACAACACTAAACATTTGCTGTCCTTAAAACTTCTACAACTAGCTCTCATCTTCCCCACTCCCATTGTCATTTGTATTCATAGATTGAAACAGAAATATGAGTTTTCCTGCTTTTTCAACTCCCAGTTGATTTCTTAGCTTTGAGTGAATAATACCAAACAATGAAAATATTCTCTCTGTGCCTGCAGAGGAAGCTACTGCTGTGAAAAGTTGGCTTAGCAACTGAAGGAACTCTGTTTCAAGGTGCCTGGCTAACGGTTTCCACCAATGCAGGGTAGTGACTTCGTTCAAAACATCATCGGTAAACATGTACTGTTTAAATGGTTCCGCTCCAGCCCTGAAATTTATTATGACTGGCATAACTGAGGAGTGATTTTTGAGATGCCCATGCCATAGCAGCAGCATCTTCTTCAGAAGTCAGGCATCTACCTTTATATCTGGGGTCAAGAATATTCGCAAGAAAATCAGGTGGAGTTAGTGCTTGATCCATTCACTTCTTTATTGCTTGCAGTTTAACTTTCTGATGAGATATTTCTTTCTTCAATGTTTCTTGAAGTGCCTTCCACATTTTGTCAGCATCAGCAATTCAGCAACAATTTCTCTGAAGTTTGTTTAAGGCTGTGGATATAGGCTTCAGTATACTGAGCATATCCTCTACATTCCTCTTTAAACCAATGTCAGATACTTTGGATGAGATACTTCCATCTATTTTATCATGGTTTTCGTCACAAAGTTTTATGAGAATAGGCCAGTTCTTAATAAATTATTCAAAACAATCAACCACAGAATTCCATCGAATATCTTGAGGGAGAATTAGTTTGGATCCTCCTGCTCTCTTCAGTGAAGCTGAAGCAAACTGGTTGTTATGGAAGTATTTTGTGACTTCAGCAACATTTTATTTTATTCCTGGTGAAGACGTACTTAAGTCTTTGGCTAAAAGATGCATTAAATGGGCACTGCAGCCATATGTTGTTAAGGAGCATCCTTCTGTTTCTTCTTCTAAAGTATCTTCTCATCTTTGTCACGTTTGCAGCATTGTCTGTGACAAAACTGTGCACGTGACAGTTGAATTTTTGTTCACAGTTTATTACAGCTTTCACTGCCACTTCTTTTAAATATTCTGTTGTGTGGGCATTTCCCGATGTATCTATTGTTTCTGAAAGATATGCAAACCCATCTTCTGTTGTCACACAGGCACAGATTGCTGGATCATTATTGTGTACTTTGCTCCACCCATCAACGGTTAAACTGGCAAATTTCCCCTCAGTATTTCTTGCACACTGTTCAAGTTCCTGCTCATACACTGTATCTAGCAACCTTCCACCAATGTCTGCTCTGCCAGGTGGTGTGTAGCCTGGTTGTAAGGACTCAACCATGTCAATGAAGTGTTTATTATTAACAATGCAAAAAGGAGAATTTGTGGCATAAATGAACCGAGCAATCTTTTCATCTAGGGTGTCTTGTTGGTATTTGCTGATCCTTACTACACACCCATCCATGGTGGTGGTTTTACTGGATGATTGAAATCTTTTGCTTGCTACTGATACTTTGTTGTCTGAGATACGTTTAGTTGCAGCACTGATGCTAAAAGTACCAACGGATGACTCTGAAGTTGTTGCAGATGGACAGTCACAGTCAAAGTCTCTTATGCTTAAATGGGATCCTGAAACAAAATTCAAAAATGAATTTTGAATAGTCGTTCTTCTCAGTTCTTCTCATTCTATTAGTCAGTTAATCATTTACATTTTTTTCAGCAAGGATGCAGATCCAATTCTAAATTACCAAAAAAGCTAAGACTGACTGCACTTAGAGTGCCCTTAGTTTTGGAGTAAGCCGCATAAAACTCATGGGCACTTCTGTTTATTGAGAAAACAAGTATAGGATGGCATTCCCTTGGGAAAGCTGAGTTATGCTGAAGTATAATAGGGAATAGACTTATGGCATCACCATTACGGTCTGTAACCATGATGTTCCAAAATAAGGGGCATGTATTATGTAATGTAAAATAAGAAAATGACACCCAGTAGCAACTGACAACTCTAGATTTCTTTTACTGCAGCTTTCTGTACCATATACTTGGGTGATAGATTCTAAACCTACTTAACTAATTAAACAAGCCATAAGGATTAGCTAAGCTAAACTTTTTTTCTAGCACATCCAACATAGCAAACAGCTTGGGAATTTACTTGTTAAATCACACTTATACTAAAGGGCATAGAGAGAGTTTTGAGGAATGATGCTTTGCAAAGTGAATTATTTAAGTTACTAGCCAGTTGATCCACATTGTTCTTCAGACATATCCACATCGTCATTCACATCATTTTCTCCCAATAAGCACTTTTCATTATGATGTTTCATTCTTGCAGCTACGCCCTGCATCTCCTTCTTGGACTGCTTACACTTGACATGTTTTCCTTTTTTAGCCAGGGAAGGAATTTCTTCAAAATATTCCCAGATAGGGTTTCTCTTACACACAGAAGCCATGACAGTTTTTCTGTGGCAAAAGTGTGGGGGAATATAGAAAGCTGTGTGTGTATTGAATCACGTCTTCCCTTTTTCTTTCAAGTCCACTCCATTGTTCCTTTCTACTCTGCCTCTGTCCTTTGTCTCTCTGTCTTTAAGACAGTGTCTTAACTAACTCCTCTGCCTGGCTTGGCCCAGCTCCACCACAACGTAAGCACGGAACAACAACAATCCTGTCCAGCCTGTGTCTTTCTTTGCACATGTGACTTTAGTCTGCTGAGAAACTGAAAGCCCAGAACTTTCAAGAATCAAAAGCTGGTAGTTAGGCTGGACAGACTAGAGCCATTAATTCATTTTTATGAAACTTAAGTATAGGTTTAGCATGTTTGTGATGGAAATTTAATTGAAACTGTTATTTTTTAAATGAGAGAGAAATTTAGTATTTTATTAATGTTTTAATAATGTTAATATTTATTTTATTTTAAAAAAATCTGATTTAAATTTTAAAAAATCCAATTTTTTTTATTTAAAACAAAATAATTGATTTTTATCCACCCTGGCCTGCTGGTGTTCTTACTAGACAGAGATAGAGCTATTTAAAAACCTTACTGGATTTGGGACCCAGCCGGGATGGGATCCCTTTGCCCAGATGTGACCCATTTTTTCAAAAGATGGCATGCTGATGTCCCTTTAACGGGTCTTTTTTGTTTGCTCCTGTAATCCACTTTTTGAACCTTTCAGAAAATAAAGTTCTGTTATCCAAAAGGGTTGGGGTTCTGTACTGAGAAACTGTGCATTATCTGGGCTACCAGCACACACAGCCTAGGCCTTTTTCAAAACATAAGGAAAAGGAAACGGTGACTGTGTGTGTGTGTGTGTGTGTGTGTGTGTGTGTGTGTGTGTGTGTGTGTGTGTGTGTGTGTGTACATGTTCAGTTATAGCAACTTGTGTGTGCATGCGCATGTGCATGTGTGTGGGTGTGTTTGTTAGAGACAAATTGGTCACTTCAGTCTCATTGTATAAACTAAAGAGAAAAATGAAGCCAGTGTTAGGATGGAAAATATTCTATTAGCAGAATGGCTAGAAGGAATGAGGATTTAAAAAAAAATGGTTTTAAAGGTATATAATACAGGTATTTGATGGCCTTGTGTTGCATGGAGTTGATTTGTATAGCACCTGAATTTGATACTGGATTCTGCCAGGTCTGACCACACAATATATTAGTGTCTACAAGTAGCCAAGGAGTGTGGGAAATGGCAGGGCTGACTCTAACAGTTATTTAAGGGAGCACCATGTATGGATAAGTAAACACTTGGAGACTGTGTGGGTGGCTGTGGATTGGTAGGGATAGACATTTGCCAGTTTGCCTGGCAAAACCCCTGGATCTGGGCTTTGAAGCAGTAATGAGAAGCCCCAGGTGACAGCATGCTCCTGATGGCTGCAGTATTCTTAAAGGGCCCAGCTGCATCAGACAACATTAGGGCAGCTCAGGAAGTTCCCGTGTGATGTAGCTGTATGGTGGGTTATGGTTCACTAGGGATGTAGGTGTCCCAGAGGTGGGCTGAGCTAAAGACCTATACCTAATCTTCTCCTTTACAAATCGCTGACAGATAGTTGCATTTAGAGATTATGTTGTTACCAATCTGTGACCTTCAAAGGCTGGAGCTGCAGAGGACACCATGTCTCCTCACAGCCTCGTTTTCCTCAGCCCTGTCCAAGTGCTTTTGCAGGAACTGCTGTAGCATCAGGCCCTTGCTTGGAGGGGCTGTACCAGAGAGTGGCATCCCTAAAATCCGTTTTGTAGAAATCTAGGATTTCTCTTGGCTTTCTTCCCATTTGGTATAAATCTGAAGCCTGCATAGGAGCCAGCTCTTCTCCTGAGCTGAGGGGCAGCTGCTGATACTGCATGTGGTGTGGCTGATATCCGCCCCCATGGCTCTTGGACGTGTTGGAAAGGAAGATTAACACCGGAGCTGTGGATGGCGAGCTGCAGAGAACAGCTGGGACCAAAGGGGCAGGGACATCCATTTCACCAGGAGCCAAATAACTTCCTGTGACAGCAGTAATTTGGCTTACATCAGTTAAGAAGTCTCTTGCAACACAATTGGTCACTGCCAAGCCTCCTAATTATAATGTTCCTCCATCCCTATGCTCTACAATATCCCTTCCTGGGTGTATTAGGAGGGAGTTGGCATAACAGGAGAGCAGTCAGGATTTCATTGCCTGCAAATATGCCATAATTTTTTGTTTAATGTTATTTTATTGCAGAGAGGTTGCAGAACAATAGAAAGGTACTTGTATTACTGTGAACTCTACTGTATGAAACATTACATCCATCTGCTGAAACATCACTGTTCCTCTCCCAGGGCTAACCAAGGAGTGTTGGAAGAGATGTAGCAGCTTACACAAAGCCCTGAATTATCAGCCTTCAGCTTAATTTTTGTTCCTTGCAATCAAATTCTATTGTCGCCTTTTATTAAGTTGTACAGAAGTACAATTTAATAAATGCAAATTAGGAAAGCAAGAAAAGATGCATTGGGGGAGTCTTTATAAAAACACATCACTTGAAGGAAATGAATTATGACATTTCAGAGAATTTAAACAAAGAAATACCGTCTGTGTGATCACAAATCCAGCCCCCTCTTGCAGCCTGAACTCCGGCAGTGTCATTATATTTCATGTGTGTTCTTTTCTCTCTCTCCTTTCGTTTTTTCACCTTCCCTTCTGCTGTGGGCTGCATTCCCAGGAGGTGGAGGTTAGTATTGATTTTTTTTTCCCCCTTTTTTTAAAATCTGGTTTAATTTAACCTTTACAGGGCATCTGTGTCATCTTCCCCATGTTTTCCATGCGAGTTCTCGCCCTCTGGTTTTAGTTTATCAGGAGAATATTTTGAGTTGATTTGAATCTGATTTGATTGCGTGAAATATGACCAGGATGATTGTGTGTATGTGGTCATGGTTGCATGTGTATATGAGAGTGTGTGCCTGTACATATACACAGATTCATAATGACCCCCCATATAGAGGGCCACTTAAGTGGGACTGAAATGATGACAAGCCTTGTGCTGGCCCTCTGCACAGGGGTGAATTTCATCCTGAGAAACTGTGTATGTAATCATCAACACAAAACAGAGGGCACCACTGATGGAATAGGGCCTGCGTCTATCAGAGAGGATTGTTCTTGTATGTTAAGCATTGTCAAAGTGCTCAGTGCTGTAAAGAAGTCTAGGAAGACTCTGTTCCTGCCTCAAAAAGTTATAATCTAAATAAGCCAAGGCAGTTCAAGGACCTGGCAAAGAAGAGCATTCTACAGGGCAGAGAGACCCCAGTAGCAGCAGCTAACTGTCCTTATTGGAGAGGACCGTCAACAACAAGGTTGTTCCAAGGGTGTGGAGTATGTGATCTGCTGTAAATTAACACAGGCCATCAGGGAACTTCAGAGAGTCTTACAAGAATGTTCGTACATGGATGGCAGAGGTAAAAGAGCTGCAAGGAGAAACCCATTCTAGTGCTGATATTGCAAATGAGATGCACACCCATACTCTCCTCCAGAGCCTGGATTCATTTGCAGTTAAACTCCTCCCTTCCCTTGCATTTTTTGTTCGTATTCTTTGCATTTGATTCTGTGTATATGACATATTAAAGGCAGAGGTAATCAATTATTTTGGTCAAGGTCCAGATTTCTTTTCAAGGGATAGCCAAGTTCCAGACTTCAGAGAAAATCATACAAAATGAATAACAGTGATAGTAATAAGTAAATACAAAGAGTTTGCAGTCTGTTCAAAAGTGTCTGGCGGTCTGGATTGGCCTGCGATCCACTTGTTGACCACCCTTGTTGATTGTGGTGGGGCTGTTAATTGTTGGTAACTTTCCAGATCTGGAGAGTCTCAACAAACAAGGGGAGGATTGAGGGGTTTAACCCTGGCACAGCAGGGGAGGAAGTGTTATTAGAGCAGGGGACCGGAAGTCAGGACGAGGGGCACCACAAAACGGGGGGCAGAGAGGGGCAAAGCCTTCCCAGTCCTGACACATGGAAAATTTTGTCCCCCAGCTGGTAGCATGGCTGTGGCCTCGGAGGCAGTGCGGTACTGAGCCAACAGGTCTTTGACCACCTGCCCACAGAGAACAGCAGCAGCGCAGGAGCTTGGGCTGGCGTTGCCTCTCCGAGGCTCCCCATACACTGCCTGTGTGGGAGGGGGATACGAAGGAGCTGGCTCTAGGGGTGCTGCTTCCAGGCAGGGGTGGTGGAGGACTGGGGAACAGCTTTGCCACTGCCAGGCCGTTTTTATTGTGCAGCCTGTGCAGGCCCCATCAAGAGCTCCAGCTCTGCCGCCACTTCCTAGTAATGCCTCAGCTGGTGCGGGGCAGAGCCAGGCTGGCTCAGTCCCAGGCATCTGGCCAGAGAGATGGGCCCAGCCTGGCCACCTGGGAGCGCTGGTGCTGAGCAGGAGGATGGTGCAGAAAAGCATCCATCCCACCCAGCAGTTCAACTTTGTGCCCCAGGATCAAATCTGGTAAGGCCGGCCCCCAACCCCTTGCAGAGCTGATACTATGTAGTAAAATTTTGGGAAACATTTCACGCATGCGCACACACCCACCCACCCCGGCTTGAGACACTAGGACACTTGATCTCTCTGCATTACCACCCACAAAACATGAACTTGAGGCCCACCTGGTCTGGTATTATTCCTTTAATTTTCTTATTTTTATTACACATCTGAGTTTTATCCCTTTTTTTCCCCTCCACTTCCTCACTTTTTAGTAGCATTGCTTTTTCCTGGAAATCTGGAAAGATTCTACTTCTGCCCTTTTGCTTGGTGTGGACAGAGGCTGCTGTCATGGATGGGCTCGGGGTGTGGAGGAGCAGTGAGGGACCTCAGTGCTGAGCCATCACAAATGATTGATCACTTTTCAGGATGAGGGCGTCAGAAACAAAGGATTTGTGTTTTTTCTTCCCAAGAAATATAACTTGTTCAGCACCTTCAGAAACAGGCTAGATTCTAGCCAAGCAGCATGCTGACATTCCAACAGCTGTGCCAGCATCTGAGATGCAGATAACTTTTCCTGCCACCTCCAAGCCATGACCTGATGGCCCGTGCAGTGCGAAGATGCTGGGGCAGCAAGTAGTGTACTGCTATGAGCGTATGGAGGCCTGTGCACCAGGGGGAGGGGGACGGGAAGTTAGAGCAGTAAGTCCCTGGCATTCTAAACGACAGACTCCCCCGTTGAATATGTTTGTGTAAATGCACTAGGTGAATGGGGGAAATGCAGATACTCTGCAGGTCTTCACTGCTGCTTTGGAGACCTTTAACCCCAGTTTGAGGTTAGGGCATCTGACTGCTTCTGCCTCCCATGTGCTGGAGCAAGATTTCCATCTCTCTGCAGCGAGGCAAGAATTGATGTTCTTAAGTTTTCCTATTTGTGGGGTTTGACATTAAATGGATACACCAAGGGTCAAGGCAAATACAATCCTGGAATTAGATTTAGCAGCTGGGCTTTGATGTGAGGGCACAAATATGCACGTCCTGCCATCCCTCTCTGAGCATGCTGGATACTGGAATATATGAAATCTCAGTCTTGGGCAGTGGATCTACAGAGCTCTGTGTATGTGAGGCAAACAAGATTTTGTGTGTTACAGGTCAGGAATGTTAGCAGAGGGGTGTGCGTGCGTGCGTGCGTGCGTACACTATGCCCTTCTGTTTTCAAGAGGACCATATTCCCCTTCCCGACAATGCAGAACACAAAGAAAAAATAGACACAATATGAATCTTTGAATTGTCTTTGTAAGCATATATGCGGCCCTCTATTACAGTCCCAGCCATGAGGAAGGTATTCCTGTTACATCCCCAGGTTACTGTTATCCCTCAACATTGATCAGGCTGGTAGTTCTGAGCGTTTGGATTTTGATATTTGGCATGTTTTGTTGACTAAGCTGTTCTCTCTTTCCTTCACTAGGATGACTATATCAAGAGTTGGGAGGATAATCAGCCAGTCGATGAAGGTAACTTTATTTCTTGGTTGTGCTCATTTTTTAAAGAGCTGCTGACTCTTCCAGGAAAGGTCTTTATGGAAAGTCTCGTGGCTCTGAATGCCCTTTCTTACCTGCTTACCAAGAATGTCCTGCATCAATTACTTCAGTGTTTCTCAACCTTTTAAGTAGCAAGTACCCTCTAACTTCTGAAAATTGTAGTAAGTACCCCAACACTCACTTTTCCACTCTGAGAAATACAATCTTTTTCCCCTTTACTGCTGGACGACTGTATTTCTCGTAAAGCAGGAGAGTTCTGAGTTCTGCAGTGCTGTGTGGCTGTGGCAGATCACAAAACCCCTGCTGTTTTTCCTCTCTTTCCATCTCCCCTTCCTCCATATAGGAGCAAAGGTCAACGCCAGCCAGTCACTATGGCCTGATCACGTGGTGTTCTCTTCACACGGGAACTTGTGAGGTATAAGCAAGCACAAGCGGCCCATCAGAGTGGATAGCAGCCATCCCTAGGGGGTGCAGGCCTGAGGCAAATCACTATGTGGGCTGCCTGCCTCCCAGCTGGGAGCTGGGACCGGGCAGGAAGCAGGCAGCTGCCACCCGGCTTCTCCAAAAGTCGGCAGCTGCCACTCACCTCCCTTCACTGGGTGTTTCGCCATGTGCCCCCTGCCTGCGTCTCATGTACCCCCAGGGGTACACGTACCACAGGTTGAGAAACTATGAATTACTTGATGCTTGCATGGGAACAGAACCTTTGTACCTCCAAGGAAACCCAGCATGCTTCAGCAAGAGGGGCTGGCGATTCAGTGGGTGCCACTCTTCCCTCTGAGCCTCACCAGCAAGTGAAGGGACAAAGTGCCTCCGGATGAGATTTAAAATGAGGTCTTGATCCCTGTGGTCTTTAAAGATCTCATTCCACTTTAGTAAGAGTCGGTGTCCTGGCTAAATTCCAGCTTGAGTAAATTCTGCCTGCATTTTCCCTGCAGATTTAGCTTGATACAATATTATTCTTCACTGAGGTCCTAAAGGTTTGGGCAGGGATGCTGTGTGCTGCTGCAGCTGTGGTCCGGCCCTATGTTTACCGTACTTCAGTGTTGAGTTAAATGATCTTTCTTGGCAACTTTTGAAAAAACATTGTATAAATGCCAGGGGTTGTTTTGTTTTCATCTGTTCCTGTTATTGATTCTCCAGTTGAAATCAGCACGTATTTTGTGACTCCACAGTGCATTGCTATGGAAACAGGCTAGGGTTGTGAAGTCGTGGAGAATTCTTGATGCAGGTTCAGGGGGAATGTACCTGAAGAAGCAATGATCTTATCTTTATGAATCGTACAAATGAATGAAGAAACCCACTCAAGAAATATGACATGGGCTAAACTGAATCAGAATGGGACGTGTTTCAGGATTTGCTACAAGACATCCACTGCCCTTTAAATAAATGATTATGTTCTTTGAGTGTTGATCCTCCTATCTCCCACCCCTCTGTCCTCTACATGGTTTTACTGCACTCCTAACAAGTACTTGACATGGTTCCCATTTGGGCATGATTCCTGCATTTGCAGTAGGATACCGGCCCATCCTGCTTGAGGTGTACTGTTACCATCTTGCTATGCCTAATGCTGCACCCTGATTTCCCTTCACCCAGGGCTGGGGCTGCTGTGTGCTATTATGGAACATGGTCCACGCTCAGTTGTGAAGGGCTGTGAAACACAAGGCATCTGCTGGTGTCAGGAGCAGTTTGATAGCAGCTCTGGCTAGCAGCCAGTGCTGCCTGCTGCAGCTGGTCATCCCCCGAAGAGGTTCTCTACTCAGTGGGGGATGGTGTTCATAAAGGGTCGGACAACATCTGAGACCCGGCATGTGAAACATTAAAAAATCTAATGTGAATTGGCCCCCAAAGTGCACTTTTATCAAACTGGAGAGAGAGAAGAAGCACAGCAGAAATTAGTTCTACCTCATTTATAGTTTCTAAGGCCACTGCTGTGATCCTGTGTCTGACTTCCTGTATAACACAGGTCACAGAACTTCCCCTAAATAATTCCTAGAGTGTATCTTTTAGAAACACATCCAATCTTGATTTAAAAATCACCAGTGATGGCAAATCCACCGCAACCCTTGGGAAATTGTTCCAATGATTAATTACCCTCACTGTTAAAAATGTATGCCTTGTTTCCAGTCTGAATTTGTCTAGCATCAACCTCTAGTCATTGGATCATGTTATACCTTTTTCTGCTAGATTGAAGAGCCCATGATCAAGTATTTGTTGTCCTTGTAGGTACTTACAGACTGTCATTAAACCATCCCTTAAGCTTTTCTTTGTTAGACTCAAGGAGCTCAATCTATTTAGTTTATCACTATAAGGCACGTTTTATAATCTTTTCATCATTCTCATGGCTCTTCTCTGAACCCTCTCCAAATTATCAACATCCTTTTTGAATTGTGGGCACCAGAACTGGACACACTATTCCAGCAGCGCTAACAAGAGTGCCAAATACAGAGGTAAAATAACCTCTCTACTCCCACTCAGTAGTCCCTTGTTTATGCATCCAAGGATCACATTAGTACCTTTGGCCACAGGGTTGCAGTGAGAGCTTGTGTTGAGCTGATTATCCACCTTGACCACAAATCTTTTTCAGCATCACTGCTTCCCAGGATAGAGCGCTCCCGCCCACTCTTCCCCCCATCCTGTTAGTATGGCCTGCGTTCTTTGTTCCTAGTTGTACATATTTACAGCTAGCTATATTAAACACATTTTTTGTTTGTATCCATCTTACTAAGAAATTCCAATCGCTGTCAGTGACCTGTCCTCTTCATTATTTACTACTGCCCCAATTTTTGTGTCATCTGCAAACTTTATCAGTGGTGATTTTATGTTTTTTCCCCAGGTTATTGATAAAAATGTAAAATAGTATAGGTCAAAGAACAGATCCCTGAGAGGCCTCACTAAAAACGCATCCACTTGATGATGATTTTCTGTTTGCAGTTCTATTTTGATACCTATCAGTTAGACAGCTTTTAATTAATTTAATGTGTGCCATGTTCATTTTATATCATGTTAGTTTTTTAACCAAATGTGCAGTATCAAGTCAAAGGCTTTACAGAATTCTAAGTATATTACATTGTCACTATTACCGTTATCAACCAAACTTGTAATCTCACCAAAAAAAGATATCAAGTTAGTTGGACAGGATCTATTTTCCATAAATCCATGCTGAGGGGCATTAATTATATTACCCTTCTTTAATTCTTTACTAATTGTGTCCCATATCAGCTGCTCCATTATCTTGCCCAGGATTGATGTCAGACTGACAGGCCTATAATTATTCCAGTCATCCCATTTACCCTTTTAAAATATTGGCACAAATTTAGCTTTCTTCCAGTCTTCTGGAACTCCCCAGTGTTCCAAGTTTTATTGAAAATCAATTAATGGTCCAGTGAGCTCCTCAATTAGCTCTTTTAAAACTCATGAATACAAGTTATCTGGACCTGCTGATTTTAAAATGCCTAATTTTAGTAGCTGCTATTTAACATTCTCCTAAGATACTAGTGATCTAGAAAGAGAGTTGTCATCATCTGATATGACTGCATCATGTTTTTCCCCATATACAGAACAGAAATATCTAGTATCTGACCACTGTTAAGATTCTTCTTATTCCTAGTACACTTAAATAAACTCCTTCTTATTCTTAAATCTGCTGGCCATAGATTTCTCCTTGTGTCCTTTTGCTTTCCTTATCAGTTTTCTACAACTCTTAGCTTTTGATTTATATTCATTGCTACCAAATTCCCCTTTCTTCCATGTTATATATTATTTTTTAATTTTTTACAGCTGCCTTCTCTTCCCCTCTAAATCAAGTTGGTTTTTGAACCAATACGGCCTTCTTCCTTGATTGTGGATTTTTGGGCATCTAGTAAAGTGTCCTTAAACAATTCCCAATTATCATTCACATTTTCTGACTAAACTCTTTCCCCTCTGACTGATTTGGCTCATAATCATTTTAGCTTTGTAAAATTGGCCCCTTTAAAGCACTAAGTCTATATATTACTGGTCTGGACTTTATTCTGTTTGCACATTATAAATGTGATCGAGTCATGATCACTTGTATCTGAGCTACCATTAATTTTTAGTTTTGTGATCAGTTCCTCTTTATCTGTCAAGACAAAATCTAACATAGAATTCCCCTGTTTTGGATGCAACACTTTTTGAGTTAGGAAATTGTCGTCTGTAATATTTAGAAATACCAAGGATGTTTTAGAACTGTCAGCATGAGATCTCCAGCATGTGTCACCCAGTTGAAATCCCCCATGATCATGCAGCTCTTTTTCCTACACATTACAGTTAGGTGCATAAGGAGCTAGTCATCCTGTCCCCTAGTAGATTTGGTGGTCTCTAGCAGACACCAATGCATTTGTGGCTTTGTGCTTTGTTAGCTTTTATTGTGTTATCCATCACGTCCTGAGTTGAAAAGGTCAGGCTCCCGGCAGGGTTGGTCTTTAGTTGCCTGAGTATGGGGCTGCAGTGACTCAAGCTGAATTCCTCTGAGTGCTGCCCCAGCAATAAAGCAGCGTGTGTGAGCCCCAGGAGCTCATCAGTGACTAGTGTCTGTTCTTGACAAGCTGACTTCTTGTTATTCTATAGCTAAAACCCCAGAGAGCTGATATTTTTCACAATTCAGAGTCTGAGCAAATAAATGTATGCCATTTTGTTGACACTTATCTCTCTGTGTCGTTAGTTATACAAAATGTTAATTCACCCTCACTTCACCTTGGTGTGGTACTTCTGTCGTTACCCCCATTTACAGAGGGAGAAATTGATGCAGATTATTATTTGTATTACCATTGCAGCTCGGACCCTACTCCTGGAGCAGGACCCTAGGCACCATACAAACAGAACAAAAAGAGAGTTCCTTTCCCTGCCACAAAGAATGTACAATCCAAGTATGAGACAAGAAAGAACAGATGGACACAGACAGACATAAGGAGGCGTGCAAGAAAACAATGAGACCATATTGGTCAGCATAATAGTCAGTGGTCTGAGAACAGCTGCCTAACTATTGTTCAGGTTTTTGTAGTCATAGCAAAGGAGAGTTTTAAAGATGGATTTGAAGGAGGACACCAAAGTAAATGTGAAGTGACTTAACAAAGATCATTTGGAGAGTCTGCAGTAGAGCTAGGTTTAAAACATGGAAGTTCCTGGCTCCTTGTCCTATGCTCAGACCACTTGGCTACGCTTTTCTGTAAACTGCAGTATATGTTATAGTCCAATAATATAATTTTGTGGTGCAACCCTTTTGAAAAAGGAATGCAGGACAACCTTTTGTTCTGTGCTCTGTGGAAACAGGCTTTTTAAAAAATCCCATAAAATCTGTTTAACACAAAATCCTGTTTAGACCTGGTTGAAATTTTCCAAATTTTGATTTTGCAACAATATTTCATTGAAATTTCAGAGCACAAAACTGGACAAATTATTTTGCAAAAAATTCATCCTGATTTTTGACCAGGTATAGAGAGAGCTGGTAGAAAAAAATCCAAATTCTGATTGGAAAAAAAATGGCTGAATTTTTTGAAAAATGTCCATGGTATTCCTGTTTTTTTTTTTAACCTTACTTTAGTCCTGTCCCACCACCAACAGTCAGCAATATATAACATCCAGATTCTAAACCATGGCAAATACCAGCTTTATACTGACTATTTCAGATGTTAATCTCTTGTGTTGTGTGCCCTGCTAAAATGAATATTCAGATACAAGACCTATGTTGAGGCAGTCCTCACTGTGGATGGATAGCAACTGTAGTGGAGCTGCAAAGTGAGATAAGGGCTGTTTGGTATACTAACTATTCACTTTCTTTTTCTGTCTTCAGCTTTGGACACAACCAAGGACCCCTGCCAGAAAGTGAAATGTAGCCGACACAAAGTTTGCATTGCCCAAGGCTACCAGAGGGCTATGTGTATTAGCCGCAAAAAGTTAGAGCACAGGTAAGAGAGAGTCTTGGTTCTGTACAAGATTTCTGAAATAGGATTGTCCCTGTTACAGTTTATTGGACTGGGGAAGAGAGAGGCATTCTTCTTCTTCTTCTTCTTTTTTTTTTTTTTTTACTGTATCTCTTTTTAACACTATGATTCCAGAAATGTCCATCCAAGACAGGTGATATGCTTTCATATTGTGCCAATTCCTTTGCTCTGGAAAAACAATGATGTGTGAACAATCTCACTTAGCAAACAGTGCTATAAAGGGGTAAGGCCATAGTAGGTCATGCAGAGATGTACTTTAGTGATCTGTTTTGGCAGGATCAGACTTAGACAGATGTTGCAATGGTATTAGTCCATCAATTTAAAATCAGTTCTTGAATTCACTGCTCTTTATAATAATCTTCTTGACTCCCAAGGGAGAAACTTTTTCTTGTTTCCTAATTCTTACCAGTATTTTTTTTGACTCTGCTGCACCAACACACTCTCTTTTATTATTGTAGGCTTAACTGTAAAGACATAGTGGCTAGGAATGTTTTCTGTTTTATTTTGTTTTATAAGAAAACAGGATCAAAGCTTTTAAAAAACAAACAACCATAAACCTATAACAAAGATAGGTTGCAAACAGATTGAGAGGGAAAGAGAAAGAGGTTTGGCCCACTTGACCATGATAGAGTTTTTAGCAGTGCTAAACTCCCACAGGCCAATATTATTGCTATACCAGGAATGTAGTGGGAGTGAGGATGCTGTTATAATCCACATGGTCAGCTTCTAGTGGACAGGACACAGAAATCCAAGTCGCATTCTTCTCATCTGTATTCCTGTGTGACAGGCAGACCCGAGGAGCCTGCAGAATCTGGCATTAAGGAACACTTTCTTAATCAACAAAGATGAAACTTGGCCTGCATTTTTCTATCCATTTGAGGCTAGGTGGATTCTTGCCTCAGGCAGCAGTAGCAGGCAGAGCAGGAATGCTCAAAGAGCACCGGGCTCTATTGGACAGGAAAGACTGATGATCAGGTTTTTCCTGAGCCTCTCTGTATCCTGTACTCTAACATGCCTGGCTGAGTCTTCTCCAGCTGGTAGTCTATTTGGGATACGGCTGTTTTTGTTGTTGCAGTTTTGGGCCCTGAGTGGTAAAGACAGAACCCTCCCCTGGGATGGGGACATTGAGTAGCAGGGACAAAACTACAATGCCAGTTGGAGGAACATTGCCAGGCTAATAGGGTGTGGAGGGTGGGGGAACATAGTCGAACCAGCCCTTCCCCTTCCTAGGAGGATGGAACTTGGTAGTAACTTGCTCTGAATCCCTCCTGTTTCCCTCAATGCCATGGATGGGTTTGGGGCAGCTCCACAGACTGGTTGTTATAATTAAAGGTGACCTTGGCACTTAGTGTCCTTAGGGATATCCCCTTCCCCCAAAGATTTGATCTTAAAACCAGTGAATGCATGCCCAAAGGGCTCTGGGAGCCATAACAGAAATAGCTACCAACAACGCCCTTAAGGCTTGTCTACACTGACGATGGCATATTGGGTAGGTGTAGCTACATACCACCGTGAAAAGCAGGCTGTGCCCACACTGTGATGTGTAGCTACGTGCCTCACTGAAAATCTCTGGCAGCAGGGAGCTGCCGGAGTCTTTCCATGCTGCCTCCCACCTGCCAGAGCCTTTCACGGTGATGGGGAAAGGCTCCGTCAGTGAGACACTACACAGCTAAACATAGCATTGTAGACATGGGAGGTACCGCTTGTGCATGTAGAGAACCATGGAGGGTATATACCCCAGGTTTTGGCATGTCTTTACTCTAGTCACCTAAGCAGTACCTCCCCATTTACACGGCTATTAATACCAGTGCTAGGGGTGTGTAGTGTCTGTACTCTACATGCTGCAGCAAGTGTAGACATAGCACATACATGCTAGTATTTTACTAGGCTATGTCAAATCCCCATCGCCAGCAAAGCACATGAAGTGGAATAGATGCCCCACCCCTCCAAACGAAATAGGAAACAAAAAGTTGTTGGGCCTTGCCTGGAATAATGCTTCAGGTATAGCCTGGCAAGCAGGGAGCAAGAGAGTTCGAGTCTCACGCCCTGTTGTATTAACTGAGATGGAATATATGGACACAAAGGGCCAAACGTGTTAACATAACCCAATCACTGTCCAACACGAACCATTTTAAACAAGGTTCGGGGTTTGGTATAGAAAGATATCAGTCTGATTGGTACCATAGCGCAAACACCATTAAAAATTCTGTTAGCCTTTTATCAAAGACACACAAAAGAAGGAAAAATAGTTAAAGCATTTGAAATGTAAACTATTAAGTAAGGCTTTCATTTTGACAACATTCCTTGTTCCCTTTCTCTGTAGTTGAAGAGAGTTTTGAGAAGGAAAAACTCCCTTGATTGACGGTCTTTGAGATGGTATCAGAGATGGTAATAACTACCTTTTAGGGAAAGAAAAGAAGTTAATTAAGATGGGCTGGAGCTGTTGTTTCTGTTGTTGTTAAAGTCTGATCCTGTTTCCTGGAAGACAAAACAAAACAAACATACAAAAAGGGAGAGAAAAGAATAGCAAAGATAGAAAATGCAATTTCTGTCGCTGGTGTTGACTCTCACTTGAAACCTCACTGCTGCAGAAACACAGTCAGTACATGTCTTATCAGCCACTCTGAGACCTGGCAAACTTGCACCAGCATCAGGCTGTTCAGGGTATTCCATTTAGCTGCCTCTTTCTGGTTACATGCTGGCAGCAATGTTGCACAATGTACCATCTTGGCCAACTAAGCCAGACTTTTATAGACAGAAGGAAAAAGGAGAGGGATAGGAAAGAGAAGAAATACAGTGAGGAAGGAAAAGAACACCTGGAGGGTAGAGGATGACAAAGTCTCGCATCCCAGGTGGTGTCTGGGGCATAGCTGACTGTGGAAGTGGTGATGTCATCTGGGTCCCTCTTTCTGTCCTGATCTGGTCAGGACAATTTTCAGGATTAGGATGAAGAAGGTCTGCGGTCCCAGGAGACAATGGGGCTGGCAGCCGTGATGGTGAAGCTTACTCCTTCCCCTTCTCTCGTCTTTCAGCCAGCCAGTATCACAGTAAAATATACGAGAGTCCTATAACACTTAACAAATTTATCACAGTTGTCAGTTTCCCCCCCAAACCCTTTGAGCACCCCGAAAGGGGAGTGATGGGTGGGATAGTCCATCCTCATTATTTTGTCCACCAATAAGCCTGATTTCTGACACCAACTTTAGTTCCCTGATTTCCGGTCTTCTACTCCTTGTTTACCAGTCATCATCTTAAAACAGCCTTTGAGTGGTATCAGTAAAACCCTTCCTGTTTAAAGTAACACAGTCTTTCCATCTCCTTCTCACACCTTTTCTTAAACAATTCTATATAACTGGTCATTGTGACCATTTATGACCTTTCACTCACTTTTTACAGTTGAGCGTACAATTAGGTAAAGTTGTAGGTCCAGTTATCACAGCAGCCCTGCCTCCTCTCAGACTTTGGGGTGGCTGGTTGTTCCAGTTGCAGCAGACAGAACTGCATTAACAGGATGCTGATTACCAGACTGGCCCGGCCTGAGCCCGTTGCCATCACACCCTGGAATGTCGATGTCTCCCCCAGTTGTTTCTCTATGGCCTTTAAGAATCGCCTTGTTCTCTCTGCTC
This sequence comes from Emydura macquarii macquarii, assembly GCF_026122565.2. NCBI lineage: Eukaryota > Metazoa > Chordata > Testudines > Chelidae > Emydura > Emydura macquarii. The sequence goes on along the minus strand of NW_027131527.1, from coordinate 14,639,788 downwards.
TTGAACCAATTGTTTCCTTGGGACCGGGGAGCCACCTCCCACCTGCCTTCTTCCCTTGCAGTCTTCAGACCCAGGTAAGAGAATCAACTCCAGGATCGCCTGAGCTTTGGTTCTACATCTGTTGCTCCAAAGCTCACTTCCATCCTTCGCCTCGCAGCAGCCGCCTTCCCTCTCTCTCCCCAGTTTGACAGGCCGGTGAACAGCTGCCTTCAGGCCTGCAAAGTGAGAACAATTTACCACAAAACGATGAGAATAATGGATTTCTTTGGGGGACCAAAGAGCAGAACCCATGAGCAAGTTCTGTTGAGAAGCGAGGAGGTTTGGGTGAACCCACCTAGCACCTCTCTCCATCTCTCTCTCTCTCTCTCTCTCCCTCTCCATGGATAGAATCAAGCAGCCTGCCCTGAAGCTCCATGGAAACAAAGAAAGCTTTTGCAAACCCTGTCACATGACCCAGCTCGCGTCTGTCTGTGGCTCCGATGGACACACTTATAGCTCTGTGGTGAGTGGGGCGGAAAAGGCTCAAATGCTGAGAAGGCGGGTGGGTGTCACGGTCAAAGGGTTGGCTGTGGGGAGCTGCTGTGCTTGATGGCTTCCAATGAAGAGGCAGCTTTAGTGCAGCTCAGGTCTGCATTGGCGCTCACAGCTGTAACTGCAACAGTTCCCTAGCCACACTCTCTGGGCTTGGCGCTGAGGCCCAGGAATGATTGAGGAGTTTGGCTCAGTGATCCATGAGGGGAATTCCAGGAGTGACGTGAGATCATGCTGGGGAGATCAACTCGGTGCTGGATTCTGCACAGTGGTGTGGTAGTAACAGTAGCAGTGGGAATACTGTGCATTGTCTATAGCACACCAAAGCTTTACAGGGCAACATGGCTCAGTAGTGAGTCACAGCTTGTTTAGGAAACCCCCGTGCACTGTGCTGACCTCGTTTTGTTGCCTGTAGATCTGGTAACAAGAAGATGGGAATCTGTATCAGTTAAACCATTATCTTGACCATCCAGAGCTACCAGAAACAGAATATTAAGTGGGCACAGTCTAGCCCCTCCTCTGCGCCCTGACTCAGTAGGGCTGCAAGAAACCCACCTCCCATGAGGCGCTCAGTACCAAGAGCCTGCTAGTTAGAGTGGAAATGAAATAACAGAAAGCAAGGTCAATTGGAATGATCTGTCCTGTGTGGTTCTGTACTGGTGACTAGGTGGTCCCTCCACAGACTTCTTCTGCTCCTGAACTTGGGATTGCTTGAAAAATTTACACAAAACTAGTTACAAGATTAGTGTAATGGACTGACTCTATGCATGGGGCCTTGGTTTTGTTGGAACGAGTCCTGGGGAGCATGGAAACATGAAACCCAGAAGAGCACATTTCTATTGGGCCTCTTGGTTATGCACAATTTGGAGGTGGTGGTTCAGATCTCACTCCTGTAACCTAGTGAGGCTTTGCACTCAGCTGGGATCATGCTTGTTACCCCAGAAAATTGACTGGTGTTTCCTTTTCCATCCAAGTACCAAACATGGCTTGGGTGGTGTGGGCTGCAGAGTGCTCAGAGCGGGATCATGCTTATTGCAATTGCACTGACTCTTCCTGCTCCTTCTCTTAGTGTAAACTGGAGCAGCAAGCCTGCCTGACCAGCAAGCAGCTGGCAGTGAAGTGTGAGGGCCAGTGTCCCTGCCCAACTGAGCATGGCCCCATCTCAACCACAGATGTCAAACAAGGTAAGAGAGAGGCCTGCTATCTAGTTTGTTTTATTACCTTGGGATATAAAATCAATAAGCAGAGTACACGTCATGTGATGGGGAGGGGAGGACACACCGAATAATGCAGGTGCCCTCTTGGGATGGGTCAGTGAGATAGTTCCTTGCCCTCCATCTCCCAAACAAAATGCATGAGTACCCTAGTCTCCTGCTGCAAGAGAAGTGGAGCCCAGCTGTTTCTGCTAGAGTCAGTCCATAGATGGCAACATTTGAAATGTTTTCCAGGGACAACTCTGCAAAACAGAAGGCAGTTCAGGAGCTGCTAAGATCCCTCAGCCAGAGGGCTTTGTGTGCCGTATTACCTCTGCATGTCAGTACCTTGGACAATAAATAAATAAATAAATCAATAGTGAGAAGAGAAGGCAAATGGAGGATCAGCTCCTACTCTCATTGAAATTAATGGCAAAATATCCTTTGACTTCAGTGAGAGCTGGCTTGGCTCTAAAGGCAGAGCCTGTATTAAAGAGAGGAAGTATAACAGACACAAGGGAGAGCAGGTGAAGGTGAAAATCAGGAAGGAGAGAAGAACAGAAATCAGAGATGGCAAGAGGGAATGAAAAAGGAGAAAAGATGAACACACCAGGGACCGGACAGGAGCCCAGTGATATGGATAATGCTGTAACAATATGAAAGCCCGCAGACACTTTCAGGCAGCATATTTTTTCCTGGGGGGAACTGATTGGAAGAGACACTTCCTGGGGACCTGTCTGAGAAACCATGAGGTCGAAGAAACCAAATTGTAAGTTGCCCCATAGAGCTGGAGTTTGTTCATGAGCCTTGCGTCAGCATGAGCTCTGATATAGCAGAAGATCCAGGCACAATAAAACATAAAACAGCTGTGGAGAAAAGGAGCTGAGAGAGAGAGGTCATCCAAGGGCAGGCCTTGGGGAAGGTGTGAGGGGGTGGTGCCAGCAGCAGGGACAAAGCAAAGAGGTCACTGGCTGGAGGAGTGCATTAGTGGAGATCTTTTGGGACTGCTACCCATTTTTCTCCTTTTACATTTCTCCACCTTTGAGACCATGACAATAGGCCTCCTCTATCACCATCCCCAGGAATTGTGGGTACATCCATTTCCATGCACCCAAAGCTATGTTTGTGCCCCATGCTAGGGAACTACCCTAGGTATCCAATCTGGGCATCCATTATCATCCTCCATTTAATAGTCTGCCATTTAAATAGCATTTAATAGTCTGCCATTTAATTTCCAGAGACCTGTACCGGGCAGGACTTAGCAGATCTGGGGGACCGTCTGCGGGACTGGTTCCAGCTCCTACATGAGAACTCCAAGCAGAACAGTTCTGGAAACCCAGGAGCCAATCCAGTGAATGGTATGGAAACTGCAGATCTGTTGTTTGTGAACACGCAAACCCCCTCCCTCACACTGGTCATGATGAGATGCACAGTGATGGAGACCGTGCTCAGTGCAGTCAGGTCTGGTGCATGTATTTCAGTTTGCTAACTTCGGTGTCTGTTAGTTCCCTTTACCTTGGGTCAACCCTCTGTGGCAGAGAGAGCTAAAGGGCAGCCCATGATTAACATGGTCTAGGGTTTCTCATATTGGGGCACTGCAGTTGAACCTTTGCACTTCATAGCTTGTTGCACAGCCACTATCCCACCATATAGCTGCTAAGCGTGCAGACACCTGCTTCTCTTGCCTCCTGTTGTTAATAGTTTGATGGAGACACAGGGTGATACTGTATTCAAGGTATGCCTATCTCAAAAAGAACACAGCAGAAACAGGAGGGTCTAGAGAAAGGCCATATAAATAATTATCCTCCCTATATGGAGAAGTACACAGATTGGGACGATTTCTTTTAGGAAGGTGAATAAAGAGGATATAATACGGGAGTATATAATGACAAACAGTAAGTATGGTATAAAGAAGATAAATCAGGTGCTCCTGTTTATTCATAAGAATGGCCAAACTGGGTCAGACTGATGGTCCATCTAGCCCAGTATCTTGTCTTTCGACAGTGGCCAATGCCAGGTGCTTCAGGGGGAATGAACAAAACAGGCAATCATCGAGTGATCCAATAGATATTCATCTATTTAGCTACATATATGGCCCCCACTGCTGCACTATCTGAGAACCTCAGTCTGTAATGTATTTCTCCTCACAACAAGCTGCGGGGGGTAGGATCCCTCAGGGTCCTTCCACCTATGGAGAACTGAGCAAAAGGGATCCTTACTCCACTGCTTCCTTTCCCCATTCCTCCTTCCTCTTACATTGGAGCAGAGCAATGAAGTTGACTGCTCTAGCTTTATTCTGGTGGAGAGTCCTCCTACACAGAGAGAGTTCTCCAGGGGGAATCTCCAGCTACTTGAAATTCACTTGGAACTGCATAAGCAGAGGAAAGTGAACTTGTTGGCCAGAGAATCTGGCTCATAATCGTAGGGGCAGAGGACATTCTCTCACGACAGTGATCGCCTGTGCTATATAAATACCAGGATGAAGCTAATGCATTTTCAGATAGGACACACAGATCGTTGTTGTTGGACAACCTTGTGCTGTGACTCCGCTGAGATCTCCCGCTGTAAGCAGGGTTGGATCAAGACAAAATTTGGCAGGGAGGATTCCCTACAACATCTCCATGCCTCAGGAAGTGGGGCTGGTGATTCAGTAGGTGGCATCCTTCCTTTGAGTCAGTGCAGGACTGATGTTCTAGCATGGGGCTAATTGGACATTGGGTTCCTTGTTTTTAAGATCTCAAACCAGGCTCCTGATCACATGTATTAAAGATCCTTTTTGTAAGAATAGACATGTCAGCACAGGAGTCCCAGTCCAGTTCCATCCTGGATAATTTCTTTCTGCCTACCTGAAGGAGGTCTGTAGTTTCAGTTGGAAACTGAAATCCTTCACATCCTAAACTAAACTGGCCTGGAATTCTGTTGTGCTTTGCTAAACAGCTTCGTGTTCCACTCTGGAGGCAGCCGCATTTCGGCAGTGAATGAAATGGTACATGTAAATGTCTTGTGACAATGTTCTATTGAAATGTCTTCATCTATATTATACCCCGTGATTCCAATGATGGATGGTGATCAGACCATTTTGTCTGATGGATTTTGGTGCAAGGGAGTAAATCTTACTGTATGTGCCATTATTAACGTACTGCATTCTGGTTGGCTTTGAGACCACTCCGGTGTGTGTTATGGCCAATCCGAGGACTGACTATGCAAGTAAAAAGATGATGATGATTTTTAATGAATGCAGAGCTTTCCTGAGTGGCTGAAAGTGTCTGCTGTGTAACTTTTAGGATTGAATAAAGATTGGTCATGCAGAAACTTGACTGGTTGGGGTTGTAGCCATTATTATGTTAGATATGCACTGGTCAGGTAGAATAACGAGAGAGGTTTCTGCAAGGCCCATCAGCTCTGCCAACTGCTGTGAGCACAACCAAGGCAAACACTTCAGTGTGCCTATTAAAACTGAGTCCCTGTCCCTTGAGTGGTGATTGAGGTTTGTCCCAAAGCACATGTGGAGTGTGAAGTGAACTTGGTCAGGAGGAATCTGGTTAGTTTAAATGTCAGTGAACAAAAATCTCTGAGCTGATTGCTCCCTGGGGGGAATCTGTTTGATGAAATCAGCAGTAGGAGCTGTGTTTGAGGCAGATGCTTCTCTCCCGTGAGCTTTCCTCCTTCAGCTCTGATAATCAGAGCCGTTGGCCATGTCCATCTAGAGCCAAACTGGCAGCTGCTTTGTATCCTCTGTGAATAGGGAAAGAGAAGCAGGGGTTGAAGAGTGTTGCCCAGAGACTCAGCCTAAAAATCCTCCTTGCTTTGCGGATCTGTGTGTCTGGCAGGGATTACAGTGCATGAAAACAGTGCAAGACTCTCGGGTGAAGCGCTCAGACTCCCCACTGCTGCAGTGCTCAGCTTTTATGCCCTGTGATCCTCCCCATAGTTCTTCCTGATCTCCTTCACCTTGTATTAATTTGTCCTGTGGCAGAGATCCGTTTCATCCCAATGACATGGTTGCTGAGGCCACCTCAGCATCATGGCCTTATGTCAGGACACTGTCACAATGTCAGGGCATTTCATCAGCTCTCAAAAGGAAGTGCTAGTGACAAAATTGGCCTGGCCCCTGAAAATAAAGGGTGCATGGCAACCTGTTTGCCCCAGTCTGGCACCTCATGCCAGCACGCCATTCACTCTGACATGGAAAGGACACAGAAAGGGATCCTGTTCTTGGGTGAGAAGCAGCAGACGCACTTCAGCACTAAAGCCTAAATGGGTTTGCAAACTCTCTGTCAAGGAAACCCCCTATCTTAGGAAAGTCCCCAGTCTTCATTTTTCTCCTTTTTATTTTCTGTCCTTACTCCCTTGATTACACACACAATTCAGCACTCGAGTTTGACTCTTGCCAACATTCCACCCTTCCAGGAGACTGCTCCATCTGACTGCACCCGTGTGCGTAGTGGTGGGGTGGGGGTGGAGGATAAAGGCACTTTTGATTTGACTCTTGCTGTTCCCTGCACTCCCTCTGTTTGCTCACAGTACTGGACAAAAGCCTGGTGGCCAGTTGCAAGGATTCCATTGGCTGGATGTTTTCCAAGCTGGACACAAACAATGACCTATTCCTGGACCAGACAGAGCTCGCAGCTATCAACCTAGACAAGTACGAGATTTGCATCCGGCCCTTCTTCAACTCCTGCGACACCTATAAGGACGGCCACGTCTCCACCGCAGAATGGTGCTTCTGCTTCTGGAGAGAAAGTGCGTTGCCACCAGGTTTCCTTTAGAGAGAGCGCTGTTTTGTATGGCCTTCTTAGTCAGCAATTCTGTATGGCTATCGACTAGTCAGTAACCTCACAAAATGTCTGCCCTCTTCTGTAAAGTCCCAAATGGTTTGGCTTGCTTATGGAAACCCCTTCTTCTGTGTCCCATTACAGCAGGTAAGGTCAGCTGGTGTGCCTCTGCTGTCAGGTCCCAGGACATAAATCTCCAGGGCATTTTCAGAAAAGGCTCCTACCTTTTCTTACTCACTTCCTCTGACAGTTCACCAGAGCCAGATTTTGGTCACCTTCAGGGCACAGTGTCAGGCACATCTGTTCAGACAGGCTATTAACTAAATTTCAGGATGATTCCCAGGCCGTGAGGGTAGCCATTGCTCTATTAGCATCTATTTCTTGAGCACTTTCTTGTGGGTTTACACTTTAAAAAGCAGTGAGGCAGCCAGATGCCAAAGGGGTACGGTAATATAAATACTGCTATAAGTAAAAATATGAAGGGTAATAAAGAGTGGAATACATTCTGAAAACAGCCATCCCACCTAACATTTCCATTCTAGTCCAGTATGAGGATAGCCCTGTATTATACAATGAACTGGGTGAGGCACTGCTGACGAATGGAAAGATCCTGACAGAAGAGCCACTGTTTCAGACTGTGTCATTCTAACCGGGAGTGAGAGCGAGAGGACGTTCGCTAAGAACCTGCCTGTGTCCAAGGCTCTAGATTCTACTGGGGGAGCTCCCTGATTAGCACGTAGAGGAAGCTGGGAGGAGTGGGGTTGGATGAGGAGAGAGCTTGAGCAAACCTTGTTCTTCTGGCCAATTTAAGGCAATCCTCACCCCCGTTCACCACCACTGAAACATCCCCTGGCCACCTCTGAAGGGGGGTTCTCCGCACAGAAATAGGCATGCTGAGATGCACACTTGGCTCTAAGAGGTGTTTGCTTTTGGGTATTACAGAGCCCCCCTGTCTCGTGGAGCTGGAGAGGACCCAGATCCAAGAAGCAGCAAAAAAGAAACCCGGTGAGTCATGGGCCATGTGAATGTCCCCATAACGATGGATGGGATGGAACTCTCTCCCCTCGTAGCAGGATCTAGTCCTGGCACAGCTTATGGCCTGCAGGCTTGGCATCGCTAACTGTCTTGGGTTAATTATGGTTGGGAAGTTCTCTCACCCTTCATATTCCTTCTGAGCACAGTTGAAATCTGCTCCTGCCCATTACCTCCCTGCTGTCAAGATATGACCCACCTCCTGATACCAGTACGATATTTCTCACTGTGATGCATAAGGTGTTACTTTGAGTTAGTGTGGGACTCATCTGACACTTTGTGACAAGATGTTTGCAGCTGACATTCCTGCTTCCTGACCTCCTCCCCATAACTGCTGATAAATGCACTCTGTGACTTGCCCCATTGTGCATGCTCCTGTTATTTCCTTTGTGTGAGACAGCGTCTACTGCAGATTGACGTTTTTCTGAGACACTTGCTCTGTAATACTTTTTAGAACAGCTGAGTCCATCTCCATGTTTCAGAAGCAATAGTAGCTGTCATACTGTACATTTCCTGTCCTCTCACTGGGCCCAATTGTGGAGACTCCTGTCATTTTTTTCCCCAGGTGTTTTCATTCCAAGCTGTGATGAGGATGGCTACTACAGGAAGATGCAGTGTGACCAAAGCAGTGGGGAGTGCTGGTGTGTTGACCAGCTTGGCATGGAGCTGACAGGAACACGGATACATGGCAACCCAGACTGTGGTAAGGACACTGGAGGGAGGAAAGAAAGTATTCATGTCCCTCTCACTTGGCAGTGAATGAGTATTGCATCACAGAGGAGCAGCTTTGACTGCTCTGTTGCTTCAGGAAAAGGCAAGTGAATATCATAGGAGGAATGTAGAGCAAACACAGAAACCTTCATTCCTGCAAAGCCTGGGCCCAAAGGTTTAGCAAAGCCTGCACCTGAAGGCTAATAACTCTGGAGATCTGGATTCAGATTCATAGATCTTTCAAACCACAAAGGGCCCATTGTGATCATCTTCTGCATAGCACAGGCCATAGGGCCTCCTCCAGAGATTCCGGCATTGAGCCTAACAGACGTAAGGGTTAGGTCATAGCAAATGAAAATAAACCTCATCCTAGTCCCTAATGGACATTGGTTTACTTGGTAAAACCTTTACCCATTTTGGCACAGATTGCCCAGATGGTGCTTGAGGGGTACCTCAGATTGGGGTAGCAGGGATGTTACTTGTGAGGACAGAGGTACACTGGGAGAGTTGTGTCAAGGCCTGGGACTGGGACTGAAGGGCCATTGCTGGAGAAGAATAAGGTGCATTGTAACAGCTGGGCAGGGATGAGTTTGCACACACTTACCATGCATAAGTCTACACTGCAATCACAGGCAGCTTGAGTAGACAAACCCAAGATAGCTTTAACCAAGCTAGATTGGGTCCTGAAGCAGTGATGCCATGGCAGCACTGTGATTGCTATGTAGACATACTGTCCAGAGCCAGGCATGACAGGGTATTATCGATCCCTTGCTTTTGAAAGCACTAAATAAAGAAAGGATCTTTCTCTGCAGAAACCAAAGAGGGGAAAAGAATAGGTGGTGCTGTTACAGGAATGTGAACTTTATAAAAGGGGCCCTCTCTAAATGGGCTCATTTCTAGTCAAGGTAGCTGGGTCCTTCTCTAAGCCTAGAGCAGAATGTTGTGGGGTACACTGGACTCCCAACGGAGTGGTTTCCCTAACTCATGCTCTCTTGTTGTTGTAGATGACATAGTTGGGTTCTCGGGGGATTTTGGGAGTGGCGTTGGATGGGAGGATGAGGAAGAGAAAGAGACTGAGGAAGCTGGAGAAGAGGCCGAAGAAGAGGAGGGAGAGGCAGACGATGGAGGCTACATATGGTAGAAGTGGAGAAGAGCACAGTTTGGTCGGGATGCTGGCAGCAAGGCTGGGTGACAGCAGTCATACTCAAAGGAGATGAGCAGCTTAATGAGATGATCAGGAAACACAGTTGAATGTAACTTACTATAGTAGAAAAAAGTGTGTGTGCGTGTGTGCGTGTGTGCGTGTGTGTGTGTGTGTGTGGGGATGCTTGGAGTGTTATTTACAAGGCCACAGGGATACCCTCCATTCTCCCAGTATAGCAGAAAGCACCACTGGAGCAAAGCAAAAGTAAAAAGCAGTCTGCAGTATTGGTTCATTTGGAGTTCTTTTGTTCCACTTTTACGTCTGTGTTGATGAATATTTCAGCCCATGGACACAAATACACCCTAATGTGTCCATGTTCACACATACCCACGTGCATATTCACAGCTACGTTAACCACTGAAGAAAAAACCACCAGTTAATTAATATCTTGTTATATAAATCCAGCTGCTGAACTAGCTTCCCACTGACTTTAGCAGTTGCACACTGCAAACACCTAGGAAAATCACAAGAGCATTCCCCAGTCTGCATTGTGGTACATGAACTGACATGGTTTGAATGACAGGCTGTACTAGTGTGCAGAGCTGAAGAGTTGCACTGCCAAGGTCCAAAGGCAGGGCTGTATGCATGAGACAGAATTGTCCTTGTGCCTGTTTGAGATTCCTGTTTCTTGGGGGAAATTAACCAAAAAGGATTTTGTTTCTTGCTGTTGAAAGTAATGCTCTCATGGTAGGCCAGTGATTAGTGTTTAGGCACCTGTGGCTTGCTCAGCAATCTTTAAAACTAAAAAGGGTATCAAAGCTTTTTGCCAAACAGATTGGTCATGAATTTAATTTCACATCTTCTAGTGGCACAGAAAAGGGGGATCAGGTGCTTTGACTTGCAGACAGCTTAATCATGGGAGCAAAGTTCTGATCAAGGATTTTAATAAACTTAGTAACCGTGCATGATGAAAAAACAAACTGCATCGACAGACTCATTACAATAAGAGCTCAAGAAAACCTGTTCTGTACCCACTTCCTTCTGCACCGTAGGGCAGGACTGTTCCCTGCAGTATACTCTCTATAGCTAGGGCATGCCTTGAAATGAAGCCAAATAGCCTTGTCTTTAAGAACATGAGAATGGCCATACTGGGTCAGACCAATGGCTGTCTAGCCCAATGTCCTGTCTGCAGACAGTGGCCAATGCCATATGCTTTAGCTACCCATTAATGGGGCCAGGTGAAATGTAGTGGTGGTGCCAGTCCATTTATTAGACACAGACTGTAGCTTTGTCTTGTCCAAGCACTGATTGAAGAATTGTGTGTGTGTGTGTGTGTGTGTGTGTGTGTGTGTGAGCGAGAGATGTGTTGTGAGCTTCAGAGAACTCTTTGTTCTACTCTTTGCAAATCTGGGAGGTGCTCAGACCAGTAGAAATGGATGTAAGGCTGCCCCTTTGGCTTCTTGAAACCATTGTGTAATTCCAGCCAAACTATTTCCATTATTGGTCCCAGGAAGTCTCCAGGTAGTGGGAGATAAGATGAGGGACTAATCGCAGCATAGCTCCAGTTCGCTTCTTTCCCTCGTCTTGGTAATAGACTGCCACCTTCAACCTGCCAGGAAAGGGGAAACAAAGTCTGAAAGGCCAGTTTTTTTTCCTTCCCTCCTGCAGCAGACAAGGCACTTATGGAATGTGAGCAATGGATGTAGGCACATCATTGCTTTACCAGTGCTTTTTGTCATTGCTCTCTGGGGAGGGCACCTACAATTTCTTCTGTTCAGCATGTGTGCCAGTCAGGGGGTTGGGCTGAGGTATTTTTGGTCACTTTTTAATGTTCCGTTAGCCACTGGCTGATTGAGAAGCTCTGATGAACTAGAAAAGCCAATTCTTTAGGTTTTAATACAGAAAAACCAGCTCCCCAAGAACACTTATTTAAAGGCAGGAAGAGTAGGCTAGTGGAGCATAGGACTCAATTTGGTGAGGAGCATGGGGACACAGTGCAATTGAAGATGAAGCCAAACCTGAAAAAGACATTTCGTCAGTGAAAGAAAAGCAGTCGCGCCCGCCCGCCCCCCCCACTTGTGGAACAGCCACCCATGTAGCTTCATTGCAGCCTCCGTGATCCCAAACTGGGTGTCTGCACTTGGCTTAAGAAGCTTGATTTACTTTTTTAGATGGGGACATTTACAGTGAGCGCGCACAGGTGTGCACACACACACACACACACACACACACTAAGGGGCTTAATCCTATTCCCGTGAAGTCAATGGAAGTTTTACCAGTGACTTAACTGGAAGCTGGATTGGACCCAACCTATGTTAATTTCAGTTTGGTGGAACAGTCGTCCTGTCCCGTCCCATCCCCCAAGCAATCAGATGCTAAAATTGTATGTGTGAGCATATGGTTGTGTGCCTTGAAAGCCTGTGCATGTATGCGCAGTGTAAACGCGTGTCCAGTGCAGAGCGAGCGAGCGAGCGGGTGTGGTTGTGTGATAAAGGAGGGATCGCCAGCTGGGATTACATTGGGCATTCCAGATCTGATGTGACATTAAGCCTAAAAGGCTCAGTGTGCTTCTGCATAAACAAAATTTTTTAAAAATCTAAAATCCCAGTATCCCAAGTACCATGCTTGCAATGATGCCATATTAAAGAACATTGTTATGTAGCCAGCTGTGATAATAAATGCACCTTGCTGTGTTGAATGCTTTACATTCCTTTCCGCCCAATCTCTCTCTAATAAGTACACAGACAGCTTTGCCCCCTTTATTCAGCTATTTCTCCTGATCTTCTGAGGAAAGAATAATTGACCATGACTGATGAGGCCACTCTGTATTGGACTGTGCCACTCCCGAAGGGGCTGACCTTCTCAGTCAGTGTGCTACTTGAAATGTTCTGTTTTTCTTAGGATTTGTGTTTTTGTATTGGATTTTTTTCCCCATCAGTGTCACCTCAACATATACATGACCTTTCATTCCTAAAAGCTCATTTTTACATCCCCACCCCTAATTTCTTTGTCATTGCCTTTTGGGGCTTTTCCAGTCTGTTTTGTTTGCTTCATGCCTGCTTATCTATGGTACTGGATTTGCTTCCAGTTGTGCATGTTTAATAACCTGTAAATGCAATTTTCTAACCCTGAAGGGCTCTAGCTATGTAGAGCCCCACCCCAAAGCTGGGGACTGCTGGTGAGTTTTGGACTAGTTATTAAGGCATTGGAATCCTTCAGTCTCAACCAGGCTCAAGGCTGCAGTGTTGGTCTAGGATTCAGTTCAGTAGTGGAAGTTCCACTGGAGCAGTTTGACTCTCCTAACAAGGCCTATATGGCTGCAGAGTTCAGTTCCTCCTTTAGCTGCAGAGGCCAAAATGTAAACAAAGGAACGAACACACAAGTCATTTGAAGCCCTTTGCTGTCCAGAGCTCTACCTCCCCGCCAATGCGCACACAACAGGAGCGCCCTCTCCACTCATTTTTTCTGGTTGTAAATATAGCAACCTGTGTGTTGGGATTCTTTGTTTGTTTGGTTAATTGACAACAGCACCATCTCCTTAGCAAGCAACTCAACCATCATGCCTGCCCACATATCAAGCAGTTGTGCAAGCACCATGTGTCATGTTGTCTTTTTATTGGCGGGAAGGGAGTTGTGAAAGGAAACTTGTCTTGCTTTTGGCCCTGTGGATATTGCTCTTCACTTCTGTGTGGAGGACCTAGCTGCCATTCCTGGTCCTGGCTTCTCAGTCTGAGATGGGATGCATGCTAAGAGGATGCTGGAAGCACCATGTTCAAACTCTGAGGAGAAGAGGAGGGGCCTTGCCATTGCACAGCAGCACCTCCCCTGGAGAATAGGAATGGTGTAGGTGGATGCAGAAGGTAGTCTTAGCCTTCTGGTCAAGGTGAATAGAATGAAAGGTGGGATCTGGGAAGATGCAAAGTGGGCAGGTGGGATTCTAAGCCACGTAGAGGACTGTAGAATGCTTTTTGGCTCAGCTGTATACTTTTCAAGTGTGGCTGATCATTCTTCATGTTTTTGCATTCAAGCTTCCTAAGGCTCTTTGCCATACACTTCTTTTTTACTATGGAATGCCCTGTCTATACAAAATGTAGCACCATGTCCTTAAAACCATTTATCAGTCTTTTTCGCTCATCTCCTCCAAACTGGATCTTAGCTCATTGGTGATCAAGAGGCCATATATATTAAAACCACTACTAATAAGTATTTTGAAGGTGTTGAAAACATGTTAATTTTGTTTTTTAATTATATACGTAATGAAAGAGAATGACTAACAAAATTCAGAGAGGAGCAACAGCTTATAATCTGAAAAACATTACAATGTCTTATGTGCAATAACTTTGAATTTAGGGTTAAACATCGTGTTCAAGTGCGTGGATTTCAGTTTGTATATTTAAGTGCAGAAATTGTATCGCAGTAATTTTAGATGTTAATCCAAACCAAGTATTAGAATGTACATGTGCATTTGATGGGCACTGGAGCACCACGCATTTCAGTTCTTAGGGCCCTTTTCCTAGCTGTTGCTCTCCTGTCCTGCTTCACAAGGCCCCCAGGGAAAGCTGTTTCACATTGTCTGTTTCTGCCTAATACTTAACCTAAGGAAACAAGTACACACACCAAGAAATGAAAAATACGTTATTTTAAAAAAAATAAATAAAAATTTATAAACACTCTTTTTTCCCCCAGTGCTGTCATCTTCTCTGTTTTAAGAGACTCAGGCTGGCGTGTGAATTGAAAATGACAGCTGACACCCAGCAGGAGAGACTCAAGTTATCCATCTGCTGTAGATGTAGCATGCTGAGCTCCAGGAGAGGGGAGGGAAGTGTCTTAAGTTCCACCTGGCCAATCTGTTGCCAGACCATTCTTGCCTCTCAACTATGAAGGTGTTTGCCAGAATGCACAGTCCTGAAAGCAGATGCTACAACATTAGGGGCAATCCTCAGTAAAGCTGCAAACTGACGGGGAAGGACCCTTCAGAGTAACACATGGCTACCTTTGGGCTCTTTCTCATCAGCACCTTACCCCAATTTGCAGAAGCTATCCCAACCCTTCACCAAACCTGCCCTCTGTGCTGCTCTCCTACCACCTCCAAGGGGGAGACCCTGAAGAAAGTGCCATTGATGGAGAGGGAGTGCACCTCACAGGTTCTAGCTTCTTGCCCTGAAGCTTCACGTCCCACTCCCTATGTGGTGTTGATCCAAGGAGCCATAGGGATGATTGTTTCTCCTCGCCTGTATATTCTGAACATCAATATGAGCCATGGGCTAAGAGTTGGCAAACTGCAGCTGCCACCTCTCCTGGCTGCAGTTCTAGGCTTGTTTCCAGACACTGATGAGGACAGGCTGGTTTATTGAGATACTATAAAACACCTGAGCTGGCATGCCTGAAAAACTTTCCTCTGATATTCTCCATTCCATTTTCATGGCTGTGCTGTCAGTAAGTGGAAATACTGTCCCATTTTTCAAAGATAGGTCTGCTACAGTTTGGCTCTACCTCCACCCCCCAAGCACAAGCTATCTGGCAACTGAGTCACACATGGCTGCCCATGTAGCTTTATAGAGCCCATTGCATTCACCCAAACAGCATTCATACACAATAATGAACAGTGTCACAGCACTGCTGAGCGCATGGAGTATCAGTGTTTCTATCTCACAGAGGGGGGAAGAGGCGTACCGAAAGGTTAAGTGACTTGGCACAGGTCACAGCAGTTTAACTGTGGCAGAGTTGGGACTAGATCCCAGATCTCTTGGTTCCCAGGCCTATGCTTTATTCATAAGCCCATACTTCTGCAAGCATAAGGCAATTATTAGGCTGCGCAGCCTGTGTAGATACACAGCCCATCCTCCTGTTCTGCATGCTCCAGCAGGCTGGTTGGGTGACTAAAGTAGGATACTAATGCCCACTCCTACTCCTCTGGTGGTACTCCTTGTTGCAGTTGCTTCAGTTTCTCTAAAGGGGCCAAGGGGCTGCTGATAGCTCTTTGCCTGAGTATCGCACACAACTGTCAGGTCTGTAGCACAGCCAAGTGCTTCAGCTGACTTTTCTTTCCAACAGGGTCTCAATAGACACAAAAAAGCTTAACAACATCCAAGCCCAGCAGATGGTAACTCTTGTCCAGCCCCACCCTTTGGGATTCTGGGGCTGCTGCTCTGTTCAGTTCACAGCTCAAAGGCTTTTGTCCAATACAGAATGGTGCGGATTTCCTGGAGAGGGTCCTAGTTGGCTAATTTTTGGTCTGGTCATCGCATATCCTGTAGACAGCTACGGGCTAGACGTCTCAAACCAGTGCAAAGAACTCAACCACTGGGCACAAAACAGTGTCAAATGCTGCTCTCAGTTACACTGCTGCTGCCCCACTAATTTCTGCATGCATGTAAATGAAAACACAACTTCTCCAACCCAGATGAGAGGGCCCTATGTTCCATGGCCAGGCCCTGATGAAGAGCAAAGGCCAGCATGAAAAGGAAGGCAGTAGAAGAACAGTCATTATAATCCACATTAACACACACCAGAAAGCCCAGCCCCCCCCCCTGGGATTTACTGTCACAGGTATTCCAAGAGCACTGGTACACAGCTGTAGATTAATACATACTCAAGATGACTAGATCACCTGAACTGAAAGGCGCTCTCACTCCCTTACCCTACATGGTTGCACTGCTGGGATGCTAATTTTTTCACTCCTTTTCCAGCAAGCTTACCCTCTCTTTGATTCACATAATAAGCTTACGGGGGAAGACGGGGATACTAAGTTTAGTGCATGGCAGCATTGTTGTATAATCTCCGCTGCTGCTAATGGAATGCAACTGAAGGGCTAAACCGCTGCATAGCACAACACCACACTCTTAACGACCCAACAGATGCTCTTTTCACAGCCTAAACGTTTGCTTTGTCCAAATGGTGAAATGGCTTAATCTTGCAAGTGACCCATGTGTTAACAAAAATAATCAACTCCTGAATCAGGACACAGGTGGCCTAATAGTACAATGATCAGATTTAAGGTAGAGCTGCACATGCAAATCCCAGCAGGGTCAACTCAGTTCTGCATCTTTCCAAGATAGATAAAAGTAAGTGCTACACAGAGATAAGCTGCTCCCCCACCCCCCCCAAAAAAAGCCCCAAACCAAACACTCCACTGCACCCATAATTTCCCCCCATGGACAGGGTGAGAGAACAAATCACAAGACAAATATTAGTCACATTGCTTAATGCACTGCTGGAAGGTGCCCAGCTACAATGGTGATGGTAATAAAGACTGTACATTGGACAGAGTTGTTGCAAGCCTTTCTAATAAGAAGGATTTCTAAAATGCTGGTACTATGGGTCTAACTAAGATCAATGGAGAACCCTGCGCAATGGCTTTAAAAATATCAAATGGAGGCCTAGAAAGAGGCTGAGCTAATCAAAAGCATTCACTAACCTAGAAGGTTTACTTGTACTTTCTCCTTCGGTCAGATGTGACACTAAGAGGACCCCCCTCCCCCACCAGCACCAAAGCGCAAGGAGCTCACTGGTATCAGGTACTGCATTTCAGCTGGCCTGACCAGTTCAGGGTACACCAATCACTGATTGCACAATCTGTATCTAATAGTTTTGTCCAGTGATATATTACATGCCACCTAATAATTCACTGATCATTATTATTCTTGTATGATATATGTATACATTATATATAAAGAGTTATGGCTATATGCTGGAATTATGACTGAAATGGGTTTAAACAAGTCATGTTGGCGGAGTTGGTAAACAGGTCTGCCCTACACAAAGGAATGCATATTTGCTTCTCTAGCCAGCCTGATCATCAGGCAGAGACAATGCAGGTGCATTTAAATATAAGATTAAACACAACTATCACCTGAGGGAGAAGACAGCATGGTGGCTACACCCCAGCTTTAGAGACAGCGGCTCTGAAACTCAAATGATAAGTAATTAAATCAAGTGATTGTACAGAGTATTATATTATAAAAGTGTATTGAGTGAGGTGTTTTATGAAAGTCTATAAGACAATGATGATTAATATCATCATGAAATGTAGGTATTAACACTAAGGAATTAGGGATACTCATTGATACCTGGCTTTACAGTCTCTGACCAAACAAAGGTTTTACCCAGACATGAGGGAAGGCAGCTATTTGCGTGTCTCCAAATAAATTAAGCAAGGTGTGACCAAAAACCAGTGGAGGTCAAGTTGCATGGAAATCAGCAGGGGGATGGAAAGACCACAGGAACAGAAGATCATGAGGTCATCCTGCCTCTTGATACAAGATCATTGAGCTCTGGAAGAGATTAGAGGCAGTAAGCAGAGACCTGCAAATCCATGGATATCTGGTCTATATCCAGGGATCTTTTTTTGCGGATGGTGGATTAGATGTGGATCTCAAAGGTGAGGAAGCAGCTGTCTTAAGCTCATAGCCTTTGAGGCTGCTTTCCTATCTTTAAGATGGGGGTGGGGGCTGGCCACTGATCAGGTGTTGCGTGGGTCTCACCTGCCAGCTGCCAATCAATCTGTGGGGCACCCCTGCCAGCTGCTGATCAGCTGTTGGGCGGCTGCCTGGAGGAGCCAGTCCCCAAACAGCTGATCAGTGGTGGAGGCTGCAGCCAGGCTAGCCTCCACATGGCTGATTGGGGGTCCCAGAGCTGCGGGGGTGTGTGGGTGCAGATGACTAGACTGTGGATGGCGGTTGGAGGTAAGATGATTAGGGCAGATGTGGATCCACAATTGTTCTCTAGCAGTAAGGCCTGGTCTACACTAGAGAATTTTGTCGACCAAAGTCAGCTCTGGTCAACAAAACAGAGGTGGTGTACACACTGCTATCAACCCCCCGCTGACAAAACTGCCCTATTTTTTTGACAAAATAAAACCACCTTGACGAGAGGCATAGGGCTTTTTTCAGCTTAGTTAAGGCGACGCAGTGTCAATGTAGACACTGTGTCCCCTTACATCCACTCTGGGGCTCTCATTCTTGTCAATTTCACCGCTCTGAAACTGACAAGAAAGCCCAAGCTACTGTAAGTCTGGGCAGCTGGTTTGGGCTCTCAGCTGGGAGTGGGGGAAGAAGTGTGGGTGCTCCACCACCTGCAACTAGCAAAAAAGCACAAAAACTAACAGCAATTTTTTTACTTACATCAGCAGCAGGAAGGCTGCCAAACAACCAGTGGGGCCACTGGATGATTGAGATGGTACAGAAGCAACTCAGGGAAGACAAAGCCATTGCAGAGAAGCTGAATGAATTCTTTGCATCGGTCTTCACTGCAAAGGGTGTGATAGAGAGTCCCACACCTGAGCCATTCCTTTTAGGTGACTGTATGGCATGCAAAAATATTGTAACGCAAGGACAGCTTAGCATGGCAAGACTAGGCCCTAAAACCAGCTGCAGGCTTCATAAGCAATGATAGGCCTTTTAAGGGCCAGGCCTGAAAATACCCTTGGGATAAAAATAGAAGTAGGCTGACCACAAAACCAGCACAGCAATAAAGTTGCTGATCAGGTCAGCTTTAGCAATAAACAACTAACGTCAGCTTATTGCGGATTCGCCCCTAGCTAACTGCCAATAAAATAACAAAAACCAAGGGTTAAGGCCCAGTCCCCAAAGGGATTGAGATGTAACCCATAAATTTATTGCTAGGATTAGGGGAAGGGTTACATTTGGGACCCCTGGACACTGCCCTGCCTGAGGCTCTCCGTGGATCTGTTGAGGCGCTAGCGGATGCCCCGGGTGGGTCGGTTTCCTGGTTACAGCTCGCTTCATAGGGTGGAGAATGGGTCTCCCCATCCTCTTTGTGATAAGCACCTGATTCCCAATTGTTAGCAGCTTGCAATAGTTTAAGATTTGTAACTCTCATAGCTTACAGTGCTGATTAAATAAACTGTTTGCGTGGACACTTCCTCATCCGGCTGCTCTTTTTTCACCACCAAAATCTCAAATTGCGACCCCCTCCGTCTCGGCGGAGCACAGTGACAAATCTAAGGAACTATCCCAGACTGAGGTGTCAACAAAAGAGGTTTTGGAACAAACTGATAAATTAAACAGTAATAAATTACCAGGACCAGATGGTACTCACCCAAGAGTGATGAAGGAACTCAAATATGAAACTGCAGAACTACTAACAGTAGCATGTAATCTACTGCTTAAATCAGCCTCTGTACCAAATGACTGGCAGATAGCTAATGTAATGCTGATTTTTAAACAAGGCTCCAGAATCCATCCTGGCAATTATAAACCGGTAAACCTAACTTCAGTAAGAGGCAAATTGATTAACACTATAGTAAAGGATAGAATTATCAGACACACAGATGAATACGATATGTTGGGGGAAGAGTCAACATATTTTTTGTAAAGGAAAACCATACCTCACCACTTTACTATTCTCTGAAGGCGTCAACAAACGTGGTGAAGGGTGATCCAAGGGACACAGCGTGCTTGAACTTTCAGAAAGTCTTTAACAAAGTCACTCACCAAAAGCTCTTACGCAAAATAAGAAATCATAGGGTAAGAGGTAATGTCCTCTCATGACTCAGTAACTGGTTAAAAGATAGGAAACAAAGGATAGGAATAAATGGTCAGTTTTCACAGAGGAGAGAGGTAAATAGCAGAGTCCTCCAAGGATTTGTACTGGGACCAGTGCTACTCAACATAGTCATAAATTATCTTGAAAAAAGAGTAAACAGTGAGGTGGCAAAGTTTGCAGATGACCCAAAATTACTCAAAATCATTAAATCTAAAGCAGACTGTGAAGAGTTACAAAGGGATCTCACAAAATTGGGTGACTAGGCAACAAAATGGCACATAAAAATTCAATGTTGATCAATGTGAAGTAATGCACACTGGAAAACATAATCCAAAAAATACATACAAAATGATGGGGCCTAAATTAGCTGTTTCCACTCAAGAAAGAGATCTTGGGAGTCATCATAGCTAGTTCTCTGAAAACATCTGCTCAATGTGCAGCAGCAGTCTAAAAAGCTAACAGAATGTTAGGCGCTATTAGAAAAGGACTAGATACTAAGACAAAAAATATCATATTGCCACTATATAAATCAGGGGTGGGCAAACTACAGCCAGCGGGCCACATACAGCCCGTCTGAGCATTTCATCAGGCCCGCTTCCCCTTCCCGGCCTTGCCCCTTCCCCCACTGCCCTTCTCCTACCACGTGGGCCCAGCAGCACCCTGATTGGAGCCGCTTCCGGCCCCAAGCAGCGCCTCGCAGTGGCCACTCTCCCCACCTGCTCCCCAGATGTGGCCCGCAGGCCAAAAGCTTTGCCCACCTCTGATATAAATCTATGGTATACTCACAACTCAAATACTGCATACTGTTCTGGTTGCCCCAGCTCAAAAAAGATCAATTAGAATTTGAAAAAATACAGAGCAGGGCAACAAAAATGATTAGGAATATGGAGCGGCTTCCATATGGGGGAGAGATTAAAAAGACGGACTCTTCAACTTGGAAAAACGCTGACTGAGGGTGGATAGGAAAGCGATCTATAAAATCATGAATGGCGTGTAGCAAATGGATAAGGAAATGTTATTTACCCTTTCCATAACACATGAACCAGGGGTCACCCAATAAAATTAATGGGTAGCAGCTATAAAACAAACATGAGGAAGTACTACTTCACACAAAGCACAGTCAAGCAGTGGAACTCGTTCCAGGGGCTGTTGTGAAGGCCAAAAGCATAACTGGGTTCAAAAAAGAATTAGATAAGTTCATGGAAGGTAGGTCCATCAATCATTATTAGCCACGATGGTTAAGGCTGCAACCCCATGGTCTGAGTGCTAGAAGCTGGTGTGGATGACAGGGAATGGATCACATGATAAATTGCCCTGTTCTATTCACTCCCTCTGAAGCATCTGACACCAGCCACTGTCAGGTGACAGGATACTGGGCTAGACGGACCATTGGTCTGACCCAGTATGGCCATTCTTATGTTCAGTATTCATCACCAGACAGACACAAGGGGACAGAGCTCTTGCAAGCTGAGAAAGATGGCTTCTTCAACCAGGGAGTGAAGAGGGATTCAAGTCTCTGGGAACTGAATATACATAAGAAAACTGCTTACGCACAGATCTGTCATCTAGGAAAACAAGGGAAGCCCTTGGATTTCTGTGGAAGGTTCTAACTGAGAGAATGTCAGCCATGGCTGGGAAGAAGAATGATTGATGAGAGAAACCATCTTGAACAAAGCCTGTATCTTGCTAGGCTAAGTTTTAGATTTTTAGATGAATGTTTTCATTCCGATTTGCTTGTCACCATCTCTGCTTACATTTCTTTTACTTGGCATCATTTAAGCTCTGCCCTATTGTCTTAATCATCATTTATCCCACCTATCCCATCATTTAAGCTCTGCCATATTTATTTTTACTATAAACCAACTCAGAGCTGTATCTGTGGGGAAGGGTGTATTTACCCCAGTTAATAAACTGCTATGCGTTTTGTCTTTTTAAAGGAGCAAACAAACCTTAACATTCCTCTGACTGTTCCAGGACAGGGCTGGACATTTCAGAACACACATTTTAGGGGACATTCAGGGCTGTGGAGAGTTTGGAGTCACCTTACCAGTTGTTAGCCAAAGCAGATGGAGATTAGTGGAAGTCTGTGATATTGCAGGCAGGCTCCTAAATTCAAAGTGTTAGGCCAGAGCTGCTCAATATATAGAGTCTAGACAGAATTGATGTTTGTTGCTAACTGTAAGTGTTCCAGGCAGCGAACTACTGTAGCGAAGCTTCTAAGGCACTGCAGGGTTACAAGGTCAGAGGTGACATAACTCTTCAGCGGTCTGGATTGCACTCCAGAATGTGATAGCAGGTTATTCCACTACGGGGAATTCCACCATCCATTGACGCATGGGGTACTGGCCATTGCCAAAAATAGGACATTTGGCTAGATGGACACTGGTCTTTTCTGGCAGAGGAATGCTTATGTGCCACAGTAATGCAAATTCCTCCAATTTTGAGCCATCAGGCCTCTCTCCATGCTAAGTATGGGGCATATCCCTGTAAGTTAATAAACACCTTTAAATAAGTGAATACCTCTTCTTTCCCCATCTGCAACCATGTGCAGTCAAAGCATTGCAGCCTCTGAGTGAAAGCGCTTGCTCCCATCCCTGGCTTGCTCCTGGTAGGTGTCAATAAAGCAAGTTAGGGCATTTTTACACAGACCCATTGAATCTTATTTGGAGAAATTCCCTTTAAAGTGCAGCTAAACAAAGCACTTGGCTTAGCACGCTGTAATTCTAACTGCAGCAGCAAACAGCATCCAGCATGAAATAAAGACAATAAAGCCCACTCTCTGCACTTCCTTTTTTTCAGCAATCTCACACTCAAAAAGCCACGACTGCCTGGGAACAGTTCTATTCTGCCAGATCATTCCTATACTAGGAGAATTTTTAGCTACAAAAATCTACTGTGGTTTTGGGAGAACTCTCCTAAAAAGTACAGTATAATTAGCCACTCTAATGTAGCGCGGTGTCGAACTGCCAGCACTGCATGATGTCACATGACATTAGCCAGGCTTGTGGTAATCAGTGCATTTGATGTGCTAGTGAGAGTGCAGCCATGTCCTGACAGCTAGCAGCCGCATACAGACTAGTAAATATGCTCCCTAGAAAATAGAAAACCTGCAGCAAGATAGGAAAGTCAGCTACCAACAGCTTCTCTGTCCCTGGAGCACTGACAGCCTGTCAGATTCTGCTATGTCTAGCCAGCTGACCTGAACCCAAGCCCTCCCAGTGCTGCCAGACAGCCTAGCACCAAACCAGCCAAGAGGAAGCCATGGAAGCTACACACAGCTCTTCTCAGTAACAGCTGAGACTCAGATCCTCTCCCCCAAGTCCTTGTCACTGACTGAGCAGCTGATTTACTGGAGCTCTTCTAGTTAGATTCCTCTAGCTACTATAGTTATACTGATGCTAACAAAAGCATTTTGGAAGCAATATAAAACCTCATGCTTCAGGGCTGAAGACAATATTAGGAGTTGGGATGAGACTTTCATGTGGGGCAGATTATCCCACATCTGCCTATTGAGGGAGTTTTTTACACCTCCCCCTGCAACATCTGGTACTAGCAGCCATCAGAGACAGGACACTAGAGTATGGGGACCTGGATCTGAGCCAGTCAAGCATAGGCTTGCACAGCACCTACCTGGCTCCAGCTGGTACTGTCAACCTTTCATTTTCATGAGGGGTTTTGCTGTAGGGTTAGACGCCTATCACAGGACTCCATACAAATATAAAATGAAATAATAGCCACAATAATGAGCAGAAAACTAACTCAAAATTAAAACAGCAGCCTGACAAGCACAGACTACTATCTCTCTCTCTCTCGGCTCTGAAGCTAAGTCCATCTCTAACATCTGCAGTACGGCTCATGAATATAAGAAAGAAAAACACAAAGCAAAGTTGGCAGCACAGTGAATCCCATTGAATAAATAAAGCAGAAGAGGTGCAAGGAGGAGGGACACAGGATTTTATAGCAACAAGAGTGAAAGTCTGTGTCAGATCTTTGGGGGGGTGAGACAGGAGAAGGAAACTGGCTTTGACAGACTGGAACGGCAGACGACAGCCCTGTGGAAATAATGCAGCGCAAACTTAAAACTGCACACAGCTCCGTATAGCACATTACTTTCCATTTTTCTGAGTGGTATGGCATGATTTCATGCAGTCACTGCAGATTACTCAAAATGGTAGGGTCAGCTCGTTTCCCTGGCAACTCATTCTTCTCTCAAATACAGTGGTCAAATACTAAGCTGAGCTTCCCATTCCTGAAGTGAACTAATCAGTCTTTCTAGCTCTGCCCGTAGGCAGTAACAACACTAATTGATGCTCTATACCTTGCTTACATGGGTAGATCTCACTTATTAGCACTTAGTGTGTGCTGGACCTTTATGTATTCAGACCTTGGCTATTTACAATCATGTTCCTAACTTCACTAAAATGGTATAAAAATATCAGATGCATGCCATAAAACTCATAACCAAGGTTACTGGGTGATCTTGGCTTAGTTGCCTAATCTTACGCCATCTCCAGATCCCCAGTCAGTACATAAACAGGGAATAATACTGTTCAAGAGGTGACATTGAAAATGCTGGGAATAAGAAGTAGTGCATAAGTGCTAACTGATATAAACTTGCACTACTATTACCCATTTATTTTATTTACAGGGGCACAGTAGAGAGATATGGTTTATCTATCTTCAAACTTCGAAGTGGATTAAGCAAACCCCCTCGCAGGCACTCAATGCAGAATACGAGTGTCCATAGGGGAACCTAGTATGGAATAGCTATTTCACAGTAGCTATTCCAGGTTATTTCACCGTACAGACAAGCCCTAAGACTTCTAACTTTTTAGAAAACAATGCCCATCTGGTTTTAACAGAAGACTCACCAATGGACTCTGGTGGCTCATGGCTAAGTGGAAGCCAAACTTAGGCCTTGAACATCTTGACTTTGTTTCTCTAAAAAGAAAAAAAAAAAATCCCAAATGTGATGCCAAGACACACCATGCTGCTATGTAGGGACTGTGAGATAAGTGTAAGTCTTTTTCTGCCAATCCTAACATGCTGAAGCTGAGAGCAGCACAAGTTCTCCTCTTCCAACCCTTCCCTAGAAATCATTGCTTTTGTTAGCTTTTCCAGTGCTCTGTTACTTGTTCTTTCACCTGCACTAGTGTCCTGTGTAGCACAGCCATCCAGTTAAGACTAAGGATATTTTCAGGAGTGCCTGTAATTCCAGATGAGCTCAATGGAAACTGCAGGTGCTCAGTACTGCTGGAAAACGAGGCACTAAGGGTGGGATCCATGCATTAGACATTGCAACTCTGAGTAGTGAAAACATTTGGAGGACTGGATACAGGGTCTCCCACCTCCTCGGAGGTGCCCTAACCGCTGTCTATAGATAGAGTCATTCTCACAGTCTCGCTCTCTCTCTGGCCCAATGAGTATTTCACTACAGTGAACAGTGGAACAGTCACTGAGCCAGAGAGAGGAAGGGCTCTGTAGTCCAGTGGTTAGAGCACCCATGTGGGAGACCATGTGTCCAGTCCCCTTGCTCCAATCACTCTTTCAATACTGACTCACAGTGGAACAGCTTCAACAGGAGAGAACTTCACATGAAAATATCCCATTAGCTCAGCTGTTAGAGCACTCTCCTGAGAGGTGGGAATTTAACCTGGTGATCTAACTATTATGAGAAAAGTTATAAGGTAGTGAGAACCAGCACCTCCTCTAGCTGAAGTCTGAATGGGACCTGATCTGGTGAGCAGCCTCTGAGCCCTCCTACCACAACAGGCCCTGCATGTACCTTAAATGGCCGAATGCCAATCTTCCTCCAGTTTGTGAACTGTTCTGAGACTTATGCAGGAGAGAGAGAGGCATCCAGGAGGCAGCAGTTTGCATGCCCAGAGGCAGGAGGTACCTGGGTAACTTTTACATGAAAATTTAGGTGCTAAGAGTTTAGATGCCAACTGAGCTCAGCAGGAGTTCTGTGGATTACAGGGGAGCCAAAACTCGGACTGAGATGCCTAAATATGCGGTTTAGACAGCTACAGCCCTTTGTGGATCTGGGCCTAAGTAAACAAGCATAGAAACCTTGTTCTTCAAGAAGTTTGTAAAGCCCTGTGCGCTCTTATGCTGCTCTCTAAACAGAAATGTGGGGGCATCTCTATAGGTGCAGATGGGCTTATGGACATGCCTGGGTTCATCGCCTCTTATCGCCATTCTACCCAAACAGCTTAAATAAGGCTGCTTCTCTTCACCTCTTTCACTGGTATCCTCTCCTTTTCAGAATCACATTCACTGCCCTGATTCTCCACTACCTCGCACCATGTACAGACTCACCCTTCACCAGGGCAAGAACACTACCAAGCTGACTGCACATTTTATGCCTGCTTTTTACAGGTAAAAACAATCACACACAATGCAAGGCAACGGAGCCTAATGTCATCAGGTTTAAAGCTCCAACCTGCTTTCTCTTCAGTCCTTGTCTTCTCCTACTGCCTGCACTCTATGCACTCCTCTCCTGAATGCTTTCTTCCACTCCAGCATTGTGCTTTTACTTCCACTCTTCCTCTGACACTCATCTCCCTCTTCTCATTCTTCCGGTAGCTCCTTAAAACCCATTTGGCTCATAGTTAATTAGGATTGTACCTGCTCCCTTTTATGTGCCTCTTCCTTTGTAAGCATCTTCCCCGTTGAGATTCTAAGTATTTCAGAGCAAGGGCCACAGCTAGCTGGGTGTCTGAGAAGAGCCATATCCACCTAGAACACTATGAATAATAAATAATGACCAATTATGTGTGCATGAAAGGAAGTGTGTTTATGGGAGTGTGCATATGATACAGGGGTGTGCGCACATGCACCAATGTGATGAAAAGTGAACAAGCACACACGTTTATGCAGACTTGTGTTTAAATACATGACACATGCTTATTAAGAAATTATGTGACTCTGCTAATTAATCTGCCCCTGAAATTATTCCAGTCCTCCTTCTGGCTTCACTAATGGCTAATGGGGAAATCACTTGTGATGCCATGAAGAATAGATTCCAATTTCAGGTGGGAAATAAACAGCAGCAGCAGATGGATTCAGGAAACAAAGAGCCCATTTTCATGCAAATAGTCTTAGCAATTAAAAACAAAGAAAGGAGATGAAGAGAAAATGATGTCATTGTCTCTGAACAAAACGGTGTTCAAAGTTCTGCACGAAGTGCGGATGGTTCTTTGCGAGGAGAGAAACTCTCCATCTTCTCTGGAGAACGAGGACCAGAGCAGAAAAGACATGCAAAATAATTAATTAGAGGAAATGCTACCTGGCAGCAAAGACAGCTTCTTCTGTAATTATGGAGATTTCCTAAACCCGTGTTGCATTGAATTAGAAATATTCAGCTAAGTGTTTCTCCCTCATTAGGGTTCATGTCACACCTGCCAGGTTAGAGTGCAGCTTCCTTTGGCCCTGATACTCAGCCTTGCTGCGAGGAACTAATGAATTACTTGCATCTCTTCTGTTGCTGAAAATGCAAGGAGGTAGCTGATGTAGGTGTGTAAAAAATAGCTTTTTACCTCTGTCAATACCAGCTCACTGGGGCTTAGTCAGACTCCCTCTGTCACTCCAGCTCCAGCCTCAAAACCAATCCCATGCCCTTTTTAATCCACAGGGAGGCAATACAGTGGACAGAGCATAGGAGATTTGAGCTCTGGCTCTGCCCTGGCCTGGCCGTGAGAACTTGGGCAAACCACCTCACCCCTTTGCACACAAGTCTGTAGAATAGTGATAATGCCAATTGCCCACGTTTGCACAACACTAACATCTGTAGCTGACAAGCTTTTTATAAAGGGCTGAGAAGTCCTATTATTAACATAGGGGCACCTGAGAGAACAGAGGGATCTCGAATTAGCAAGGCACTATGGGCCTGACTTGGAGAGAGGATAGCTATGGTGTACGCAGTCTATGCCACCATTAGTGTCATTTAGTTACCAATACAATACACACAGCTGAAAACATCTGGAAAATATTGCAGAGAAGGACATATGGAAGTATCCATGAGCCCTGCTCCCAGTGCTACGATTAAAGTACTGGAATGTCCAACCTGGGAAGAGCAGATCTGCTGGTGTGTCAGTTACAGCACCTACAAGTCTGGGCTGAGAGTACATCTAATGTGTGGGGGTTGAATTTGATCCCTATTTGAAAGATGTCTCTTTGGAGGGATGGCTAGATTCTGGTCAGATCTCCAAACAGGAAACTAGCAATGCAAGAATGGTTGTAGTTGCCTGCTCAGTCAGCCCCTCACCCTGCACAAGAGTAAGGAGTGAAAAGCAAGTCAGGGAGGTGTCTGATCCCAGGAGGCTGGCAGAGCAATGTTATAATTTCTTGAAGGGGAAGGTACACAATACTATAGCAGCTTGATCACAGCACTGCCATGAGAGCAGATACATGTGAAATAAAAGGAATCAAAAATAGGCAGCTCTCACTTATTGGAGTGTCTTTAGTTACAATTCTCTTATCAGTGTAAAGTCATCACATGGCTTCTCCTGTAGGCTGGCAGCTGCTGGTCCTTTATTGCAGACCTTGCCCTCCATGCTCTGAAGGACTCCATTGAGACTGATCCGATAGAGGAACTAATCTCTTTGGGGAAAATATGGCTATACAGTCCAGGGCAGCTGCACCTGTACTTCCCCCAGTGGGCTAGCAAGGACACCCACTCGTAGGCTTCCACCTTCACAGCCGTTGCCTTTTCAGGTGGAGACCTGCAGCTCATCCTCTTCTCACCAAGGTATTTCCAGCTGCACAGTTCCGTCTTCATTGTGTTATCCTCAGCAGAGACAGGCTGACCAGGAACACCTGCTTGCTGTCTCTTCAGAGACAATTAACAGGTGTAACTGGTACAGTTATAAGGTACCATGCAAGTCTACTGTATTCTTAAAGTAAAAGCATTACAGAGAAGAAACATGCTAAAAACAATAAAAGAACCTACACACATGCTAATAAGCTCACAAAAGTTCTCCCCAACCCTAACCTTGATTCTGGCAGAAACAGTCCCTCAAATCCCCACGCAAGGGGATTCCTTGTAATTTCAAGCTCATCACACCTTCAGCTCAGACCAAGCACCTAGTCTTATGGGGCCTCAATAAGCTCAGTCCTTCCAACTCTTTTCGAGGGATTGGGGCCCTCTGTGGGACCAGGGATACTGTCTGTTTGCTGGCTCAACAAGGCCCTCAGCCAATTTAAAAAGTTCTTTGTCTCTGGAGAAAGAGACAAACTAGAGAATCCAGTTTGAACTAGTATATGTGAGCCAAAATGTGTATCCGCATCCAATCCACGATCCGCAAACATGGTCCACGGATGCACATATCTGTGGATATAAAGCGGATAGCTGTAGATTTGCAGGGCTCTACTTATTTTCCTCTTGGTTACACTTGTGTAAATCACCAGTAGCTGCAAGGCAGTCAGTATAGAGCCTGGTGCCAAGCTAATGTGGGAGAAGGTCAGGGCTGTCCCATCTGCCCTCAGTAGCTGGCCTACAAAAGATATAAGTCTTCACAGTAGCTCACCTAAACCAAAGGGTCTCCCATAGCTGGAGCACAGAAGTGTTTATGGGCTCTATAGCCACTGCCACATAGTGTCCAACTGGCAATCTAAGGCTATGTTTACACTGGTGGCAGCAAATTCGTCACTGCCAGATCGATCTTTCATGATTGATTGAGCTGTCAGTATAGACCCGCTCAATCAATGAGGGAGTCGACTGAATAAGTCCACCCCCTCAACTAGTGTAGCACTGAGCTGACGAAAACACTGTTCCCGTCGGCTCAGCGCAATGTGAACAGCACGCAGAAGCAGTCGACGGGAGTTATGCAAACTACTCCTGCATGGTTTGCATAACTCCCGTCAACTGCCGCCGAATTTCCAGGGAAGTGTGAACAAGCCCAAAGATTCAACATAGCACGAAGGGGGTAAAATCAGGTGAATGCAGGGAGAGATGTCTTCCAGAGCTCTGGGTCAGGGCTGTGTTTGCCTAGCCATTTACGTATCATCTTTGGTTCCAGACCCAGCCCGTGACACGTGAACGTGACGCTAAGGACACACCTTATGCATTAGAGCCAGAACAAATACTATGAACAGAACTACGTGAACAAGAAAGCTTGAAATGCTGCAGCGCCACAGCCCAGCTGTTCCTCCTCCCCCCCCCCCCCATCTCAGTGTGTGGATCTGAGATATTCTGGTTGTCTGCTGGCTTCAGAAAGGTCACACTGGAAATGTTATTGAGTAGAAGTGACAGGATACTTGGACCTCTTTACAGTCTGGAGAGGGCGTGTTGTTGGAGCAGGGGATCTGGGCTGATACACAATCAGGAGCTCCTCCACCCTCCATGAAGGTGAGCACTTTGTAGAAAATGGACAGTGGATAGCACAAATTCAAGTTTTGAGCAAAAATCACATCTACAGAAACAGGACAGAGATGGTGGCAGTTCTTCAGACTATAAGACAAAAAGTAACCTAGGGAGTAACCTCTTATCAGCGACTGAATTCATAGGTCAGTCTGAAATAGGTCAACACCTGACATTACAGCCTCCACTTACTGAAAGGAAACCTAGTTTAAAAAAAAAAAATCACTTTGGCTTCTATTTAGATCTCCCTTCTCTGATTTAAAGGCAGCAAATGTCATTGGTGACTGCGGCCTTGTCTACACTGCAGAGTTTTGTCAACACGTTATGCTGGGATACAGCCACTGCTGTAATTAAACCGCTGTTGCATGTCCTCACTATGCTCCTTGTGTTAGTGGCGTGCATTCACACTACCAGCTATTGCAGTGACAGGGAGCAGTGCACTGGGGGTAGCTATCCCACTGTGCAAAGGCAGACAGGGTGTTATAATGCCTCATGGAGCAGGCACAACATCACATGGTGATGGTTCTGAATCCCATCATTCCATGGGCATCTTACTAGATTGACAGCCGCTTTTCAACTGCCCATGGCTGACATTACTGAAAACAAACACAAGAAGCCTCAGAAGTGTGTGTGTGGGGTGGGGGGGTGAGGCAGGGAGTGAGTGTGAGAAAGAGAGAGAGACAGACACAGTGTGTGTTGGGGGCAGGGTTGCCAAGCGTGTTGTTACCAGATTTGCCCTTTACCTTGGGGTATGCTCATTTATTAGGGTTACCTTCCTGGAAGAGTGTGATTCTAGAGGTGTGTTTCTACTAATGTACTGCTTGTTACTTGTGTGTTCATGGGGCTACAAGCCCCCTCCCAATGGAGGTATCCTGCAGGACCTAAGGTTTTCAGGGCTGGGTTCCTCCAGCACAACCCCCCACAGATACGCACACACACACATACACAGTTCAGCTCAACTTAGTGCGTCTGAGCAGACCGGGCTATCAGCACTCTCAGCTGACCCCTTATATGTCCCTGAACTCAGCAGGCTGGGTGACACCACACTCTCAGTGGCTACCCTTATATGCCCCTGTGCAACACACCAGAATAGAGCAGACTGGGTCCAAACAGCACCTTTTTGGCTACTCCCCTTAATTGCCCCTTGGAATCAATCAGGCTGGGTCAAACAGTACTTGAGCTGCACCCTCATTTGCCCCTGGACCCCATAGGCTAGGCAGAGTAGCACTTCCTGGCTGTCCCCTTCATATGCCCCTTTACACCACAATTATTCTAGCAATAACCCCCTTGATGAGCAAACCCCATAGGATTTTTGGGCACTCCAGGGATCTTTGGCTTAGGTAAGAGAAACGTTGCTACAGAGCAAGATAGGGACCAAGGACACAAAGGAAGAACATAGAGAGAGAAAGTGGCAACCAGCTTGATTATAACAGTTATTTTATTGCTAGGTATATAAAACTTATGATACTAATAGTAATACCATACAAGGAGAGAAAAACAATCAAACACTTACAATACTACACAATTACAATTGGGGTATTGGAGAAAGCTATCCCAGGTTTGATTACAAAAGTAGAAAGTTATACCTGGACTAAGAGAGAAAGAGAGAGAGAGATCAGTTGTGTTGGGGGAAGGAGGAGGGGGTTGATCTCACCACTCCATGCAGTTCAGAGGTTCCCAGGAACAGGTTTGTCAGTTCAGGGTCTGGAGTGCTTTGAGTCTGGCAGAGCCCCCAACACGATCAGTCAGGAAGAGAAGACAGGTTACAGTGGAACTGATGCAGAGTTTGGATCCAAGCATCAGAACAGAGGTTTGAGCTTTGATAGGGAATTTGTAGATGCCAGGTTTGTTTATGGATAAACAATGTCTGGACAAAAGGAGCTGATCATTCCTGGAAGGGCATCCTTTCTTGAGAGAGGGCTCACAATGCAACCAGGTTTCAGTGTTTTGCATACCAATAACTAGAATGGTCTGATAATTGCGGAGCTGGGTGTGCACAGGTGTGAGTTCAGTTACATCGAGAGCAGAGATTTCCCAAAATGCAGTGCTTCCCTGCTTCAGCAATCCCAGAGTTCAGTGCGTGTTCCATCTTCGATGTAGATGAGGCTTCTGTTCTTCATTCATGTGCTAACTGAGATGCTTATGAGGCATGGGGAGTTGTCTCACCCTTGATGGGAGGGTTCCAAGTGTGTCTCTTGTATGAGGCATGGGGAGTTGTCTCACCTTTGATGGGAGGGTTTCAGTTGTGTCCCCTGCCTTTTCATATTGAAATACCTTTGGTTTCTGGTTCAAGCATGGGCTGGGGGGGGGGGGAATTCAGGTGAGCCAGAGAGAGTTGGGGTTTTGCACCCTGGTTCCCCAAGAACACAGAGCTGCTAGGTAACAGTGTATTTATGACATGAAGATCTGAGGTAATTTTTTTTTTTTTTTTACTGACAGTCATTTATTGACATCACTAAAAATACCATAAACAATACAATAATGTCACAATATTACAATTGTATCACATCAGCAGCAGAGGAAAGGTAAGGCTAGCGGGCTGGAGGGCTGGGAAGGGGAGAGGGGGAATCGGGGCAAGGGGCAGGAGGAGGAAAGGTCAGGCCAGGGGGTGGTGGGAGGCGATGAGGAAGGCTCCGGGGAGGAGTGCCACTTTGGCGGGGATCCCACCACAGGCAGGATTGGGGGCTTTAGGTGCAATGGTGCATCCCCCCCCCCGGAGTACATTGGGGCCCCACCATGCATCTTACCTGGGGCTGCGTCCTGGTGCTCAGCCAGCCTCCTGCTGCCACTGTGGGGCCCCCGAGTCCACTCCTGGCCACCCAGGGCATACCTGAGCCGGCTCTCGCTAGCTGGTAGCCGGCATTGGCCCACATTCGCAAGACAGCACCCGGAGCCCGGCTCAGCTCTCCCCTCCCCGCTGCACTCCGCCAGGGGGCTCTGCGGCTGCTGCCCTCCAGTCCCAGTCCTTCCCCGCACCAGCTGGGCACTGCCACTGACTGACTGAGCTGCAACTGGGAGCTGGGTTCAGGGCTGCGGTGCTTCCCCTCCCAGTTCTCCCAGCCAACTCCCCCACTTGCCTCTCCTAGTGCCCTGTGGCCCCCACTGCCCAGGCCAGTGCCCAGGGGTCATGGTCCCCTCACACGCACGTCCCCCCGTCGGTCCAGCTCCATATGGCTGAGCGCCAGCAGCAGCAGGCATGTGGCACAGGGAGCTGGGCTGGGAGCAGTGGTGGCCGGCCAGCGCAGTGGGTGAGTGGAGCCAGGAGAGTTCGGGCAGGCGCCAGATTGTAGTGGGGGAAGCAGCAAGGCTGCAGGGGGCGGGTGCTGGGAGACACGGGCTGTCGAGGCCACTCCCGGGGGGTAGGGGTACCTACCATTAGTGGTGGGCAGGGCTGGTCCCGGAGGACGGACGGAGTTGGGGGTCCTGGGGAGGATGATGAGCTGGCCGCTCAGCACAGCGCTGCCGGAGCCACCAGGCCCGAGGAGTCCCAGTCCCACTCCCCACGACCCGCTTAGCGCTGGAGGCACGGCGACTGCAGCAGCCGTGCAGCGCCGGCAGTGGGCAGGATGAGCAGGCGGCTGCTGAGCCATGGCCGGAGGAGGTGGAGGCAGCAGCAGCAGCAGCACGCGGCAGCAGCACACTGCCAGCACGGGCAGAGAGCTGGGCAGCGTAAAGTCACTTATGTCAATCTCTGAACACCTGCGACTTAAGACCACCTCTGCAAGTGGCATCGCGCCTAATTCGAATTTATTAATTCAATTTAGTGTCAGTGTAGACACAACTTCACTTAAATTGACTTTATTGGCCTCCGGGAGGTATCCCACAATGCCCCCTTGTGACTGCTCTGGACATTCGTGCTATGCTCTACTGTGGTCACACTATCCGGAAATGTCCCCTCCCCTCAAGCCCCAGGAAGATTTGAATTTTTATTTCCTGTGCTGCCGGTGTGGAAAGAGTCCTCCTCATGGCTACTGCAAAGCCCAAACACGCTCCAGCATAGAGTCGACCAGAGGTCTTAGATCTCATCGGTCTGTGGGGTGAGGAGTCTGTTTTGGCTCAGCTCAGAGCCAGCAAAAGGAATCTGGACATTTATGGGAAGATATCCCGGGGCATGCTGGAAAAGGGACACAAGAGGGATGCGCAGCAGTGCAGCGTGAAGATCAAGGAGTTGTGTCAGTCATATCAGAAAGCCAGGGAAGCTAACAGCCGTTCTGGCTCCTCGCCCAAAACATGCCGCTTCTACGCTGAGGTGCATGCAATTCTCGGTGGCAACCCCACCCTGGTACCGCCCCGCAGCATCGATACCTCCGCTAGGTCACAGTCCATGGACAATAATGAGGAATCCGTGGATGAGGAGGAGGAGGAGAGCAGGGTGCATGACAGCGGGGTGTCCATTCTCCCTGCAAGTCAGGACATATTCCTGAGTCCAGAGCAGTCCAGCAGCACACAGGACAGCACTAATGATCCCGGGGAAGGCACATCTAGTGAGTTTTTTTCTTCTTAGCAGTTCTGTCCTTTTAATTGGGGGGGGGGGTGAGGAGGGGGCAGGAAGGGGATTTCAGGCATTTCAGTGACTATACTGGGGGGTTATCCAGGGAACAGATTATTTGTGTGATGAGATATGCTGTGATAATCATCAGTTGATCTCTCACGGAAACTTTCATGTAGGTAATCTGTTATCCTTTGCAGAAGTTTTCTGGGGAGGCTGCCTTATTCCTCTCTCCCCGGTAAGATACTTTAGCGCACCATGCTGCAATCAAGGGAGCCTGCATCATGGCAGAACACAGCAGGTACCCCGCTGCGTACAGCAAATCTTCCCTTTCCTCGTACGTGACCCTCAGGAGACTGATATTACTCATGGTCACCTAGGGAAGACAGCGCATGTTTAAAATACCCTACCTATACAGCAGAGGCCCTGTACCTTTGTATTCCCCATCGTAGTATCCTACCAAGTCACTTTGATTACTTTTATTTTATTTAAGCAGCCTTGTCAACCCACAGACCCAGGAGAATGATCCACCCCCTCCCCTGTAGTCCAGGCAGGAGTGCGTTTGCTGCCGGGAGCCAGCATGCTCCGCCGGGCAGTAGCTGCGTGAGCTCTCCATGCTGAGCAATGTCAAAACTTCCTGGGGCTTTGAAAGGGGAGGGGTGCATGTCTCTGTAGTTAGAATACAGGGCAGTGCAGCAGAGTTGAAAACAGTGACAGAGTGGTCAGGATTGGCATTGGGGGATAGCTCCTGGAGCCCAATTATGCCACACAGCATCTACACTGATGCTTTGTCACTCCAACTTTGCTGCAAAAGCTCTACTCTTGTTGAGGTAGTTTTATTTTGTTGCCAAAACAGGGGAGCTTTGTCGGCAAGGGAACATTGTAGTGTGTACACTACCACTGTTTTGTTGCCAAAAGCTGGCTTCTGTTCACAACACTGAGTAGCTAGATCAGCCCTATGTCTGCATACTCATAGCATAAGGTCTGAGCCTCCTTCTGCAATAAAAATAGCAGCGAGAGAGAGGAACAGCAGCCATGAGCTAAACTGCAGGGAGTCACATCCGCATGTTCCATCTAAATTGCACCAAAACAATGTAATATTGGGCTGTTAAAAAGGGGCTCCTGTACTAATGACCCGATAAAGAAACAGATCTTAAGATGTTTAAAGAAAACTTTATATGATAGCATTCTGTCTGGTAAGAAACCATTTAACAGCTATGACTGCGAAATTTATACTTCTCTATTGTTTTGCTTTTATAGCCCCTACTGTTTGTCTGTATGGTCTGTCTGATTAATTGATTCTGTCTGTTCTATAACTACTTTCGCAAGATTGGAACCAAGTAAAGTGGTGGGGTATGATGGTTAAAGAAGTGTTTTGCAATATATTAGGATTAGTTAAAGAATCATTTCATAAAAACAACTGACTAACATACAAATTGGCAGGACTTGATTCACTATAAAAATTGGGGTCCAAGAAATGAGAGAAAAACTCATCTCCAGGACACAGCACAGCTCAAGTTTAAAGCTGCCAGAGTACCCTACGTGCAGCAACAGGAACTGAACCTTGCCTGGCCAGTATGGGAAAGATTGAGGGCATACTCAAGAGTGGTGAACACTGTCTGCTAAGTGTGTTTGTTCTGGAATGGTAACTGTTAATAAACAGAGGTTAAGGATATCACTGTGTAAGGATCTTTTACTGGGAAAAGGCCCCCCACAGACCCGAGTCCACTGGGAGTGAATATTAGTCTTGAGCTCACAGGAGGGAAAGGTGAGTCCCTTACTGACCGAGTATCCAAAAGAGAAGGGGGGGGCCCCTCAATTATGCAGGTAACGACAGGCATATACAAGCTAATTAGCCTTCTTGGGAAGGGGAGGGGAGAGATGGGACTAGACAAAACTTCCTCTCTACAGCAACTATGCTCTTTAAAAAGGAACACAAGCAATTTAAGCTAGAAGACCTTAAAGCAATACCCTGACTGGAAACAATTCAGTGTCTTGCTATGCCTTTTAGGAATTGTGCAGTACTAAGGAAAAACATTCTTTGCATTGTTGAAGTAAACAAGAGAAGTTGTATTTAGTTCAACTTCTGTTCAGAAGATTTTTGGGAGCAAAGGGGACCAGGGTGTAGGAAGAGAAGGTTTAAAGATTGCTTGGGTAAATAGAAGATGGACGAATGGATTGTAAAGGAAATTTATTTTACAGCTTCTGAGTGGAAAAAAATCTTGACAGTGTAAGATGCCAACACAAGCTTTAAAAACCTTTTTTTGATTTCAAGGGTATGAGTCCTTCCACTGTCTAGTTCTGTTTTTCTCAGTAGTAGCGAAGGCCCAACATTTTTCCTCCCAAAAACCACTCTCAATTAGCGTCCCTGAAGCCCCTCCCCTCTAATCCTTCTGACTGAAGGGGACTGGACAGAGATCCTCTAGAACCCAGCAGCACCAGAACTGATCAAGCCAAGACCAAGCATCTCCTATTCCAGACCTCCACTCTATTTTTACTTGCACTAGGCTCAAGGAGTACAGATGAAATCCAATACAGAAAAGCAATAGGAGTCCAGTTCCCACTCACTTGAGGCATGCACTGGGCCACAATTACCACAACTGACTGGATGCATTTGAATGTACTAACTACCTGATTTGTCCACGCATTAATTCAGGCACAGTTACATACCTAAACTGTATTATAACCAGGGCCCAATTGTTCCAGCCAAGAACTACTTTAAATTCATCAAACCTCTGTAACTCAAAATTCAGCTGAGCCTGCCCCTTTGTGGGCTTTAAGGGAAGCAGCTGGATACCAGAGAAAAGGGAGATTCCTGCTGCTGCTATTAGCTCAGTGCAGATTGTAACAATTTTCCCCTTCCCAGTAAGATTTGTTTTCCTCCAGGAACATTTGTTCTTTAACCAAACTCATTCCTCTTCTCCGTGACAGAGGAAGAATGGGCCGAAGTCAGAGATATCTATTACTCAAGTGACAGAAAAGCCAGATAATTTATGAACTGCCAAAAAAAGCAGCTGGGCACTAAGGTCTTCATTTCTTCTAGGGCTATCAAGCCCCAAGTGGATATTTCTCAAAGTGACTCCAGGAGGCTGAGAGATAAATGGGCTGCACACAAACTTGCCATAGGACTTAGCCACAAAAGCAGCTAGTTTATTCCAGCTGAATCACAGCAATAGATTCAGTATTGTTTTCAAACCTATTTGTCTACATCCCCATAAGCAGATAATTCAGAGGACTGGAGTATGTCAGCAGTGAGTGAGCTCACAGGAAGCTGTGCCTGTCCCTTCAAGCAGATCTATGATACACAAACTGAAAGAGCAGAGGAGGGATTCTATAGCAAGAGGTAGCAGGAAATGGTGTATTCATTACTGCCATATGTCAAAATCTACTCTTTTATACCTGTGCAACAAAAATTGGAATTTAATGGACATAATTAACTGCAGTGTGATCCGCTGTCTGGTATGTGAAATCAACAGGAACAGCTGGCATGATCCAGCTTTATTTCATCATAAGTTAACAAGCACTGCTGTCTGCTTCCAAACAACTTTGTGGTATGCACAGCCCCTACCTACCTAGTGGAGGATGGATTTGAAAAAAAATCAGCTCAGGTCAGAGACACTATCCAACAAAGCATCAAGAACCCACAACTGGAAAAGGCTTTGCCACAGTCATAAGCCAATAACTGAATTGCTGCTACTACAATTCAGACGCTGCAATGACTAGAGAGGATGGTTCTGCAGTGCAGACTTTCCAGCCCTTACATCAGACACTCAATTCATTCCCTCCCATGGGTGAATAAACCGTTTCAATTAGAGGCATGAACCTGGGATCTGAACAGTCATGAGTATCTAGCTCCAAATTAAGAACCTCAGGCCCATCTACAGTCTCAAAGTCTTCAACAGTTTTTTACTCTAGTGCTTTTGAATAGAAGGGAAGAGGGCTGGTCATAAGAGCATACTTCCCTTTATCAGGCCAGCCATAGGGTCTCCTCTAAGTCATCGCATTAGAAGGTCTTACACAGTTTCTAATAGATCACTAGTGGACAAGTTCACGTTCTTTTGTATTTAACCAGGAAATAGGGCCCTGACGTCAGGCACAAGTCAGGCAGTTAGTTGTGCTGAATGCAACCCCAAGCAGGATTTCTAATGTGAGTTGGGGCACTCCGCAAACAAAGATAGATGAATAGCACTGGCACCAGGATAGACTGCTCATAGAAGTCTTGTCCCACTACAGGTGTTGAAGTATGAGTGACACCCAGTGGCCATAGGAGGCATTTGATCTCTGGGTAGGATTCTTTATTTAGCTCTTAGAAATAAAAGCTTGCATAGCAGAAATGAGCCTCCGAGTTGGAATTTAGATCCTTCAAGTTTCCAACGTGTTTGAAGCCAGCATGTTTAGTTCAGGCCATTTTGTGTATTACATAGTAGGGCAAACTTGATCAAAGAGCATTAAGTCCCTTCCTATTAGTAAAGCTGTGTTTAATGTACACTCGCCTTCTGCATACTCCCACAGGGAAGCTCAATGCTGTCCCTCTTTTGCCAGTAGATAAGCCTGCCTCACCCCCCACCCGCTTCAAAGTCCCAGATGCAGACACTTCCAAAACCTTGAATTACAATAGCAAGACTTATAACATCGGTTTCTGTCATAGGAAATCATGGCAAAAGCAGGAAAACACTTTCAGCAACTGAAAATTCTTGACTGAATATAAAAAAATATTTGGTAAAGATTAAGTAGCAAGAGACAAGGAAGATAGTAGAAATGTGTAAGGTAAATGCATTCACCTTCAGATCTGATGTTTGCTTTTTCTTCAAGGCAATAGTCTTTTGATTTCCCTTCCAGTCCTCATACTCTGCAGTTAAAACTGGACTCAAATAGAGAAAACATCTCTATTCCAAATAACTTACTGTCAAACCACTGAAGGAGCTGAACAATAAGAGATGGTGTAGGAGTAGCCAATCCATAGGATACCTATAGGCCTCCTTAATACACCACAGGTGCTCTGAACTAGAAGTTCTCTCACCCTAAGCTAGGCTTTAATCTCCTTTCCTGAAGGAGACATTAAAGATGGAAGAGTCATCAGATGATCTTCTGCCACTGCAGGGATTATTCCCATCTGTGTTAGTGCTACATCCAGATAGGACTTTACATGTCACGCACAATGCAATCTCACAGCTTCCACTCACAATTTTGTTAGGTTGGGGTTTTTGTGGTCCATTATTCCTAGATATGTTCCTTGTACCATCAATGTACTGAGCAATTCATCTCCCTCCAACTGACACTCTGAGTACTTCGAGAAAATTACACCACCCATTAGTGACTGTCTGGCAGTATATATTAGTTATTTTTGCCTCATCAGCATCTCCAAATAATGAATAGCCAGTCAGCATCAGTCAGCTGATGGGAATTGCATTTTTGGGGACAGCACTTCCAGGAATGATGGAGAGGAGTATGGCATCATCCAGGGAACTTACTTAATGCAGAGTCTGCAGCCCAGCCAGGGACCTATGGAATCATTGCAGTTTATTTCTATAGTTTTACTCTGATTGATTCTGCCCAGTACAGCAGCTGCTGATCGGCTTTTCCTTTCATTCAGTTCAGCCAGAATCAATGTTATCACTGATTTCAGAACAGCTGGTCAGCTCCAGAGACACCATGTCTTCAGATAAACCCTGGACAATTTATGACATATTAAAGACATAATTACAGATTATACAACATTGAACTGTGTGAAGCTCCCTTCCCCCTACACCCGAAGAACATCCTGCTCACACGAGAGCTCTACCTTTCTTCTCTGAGATGGTCAGCCTCATAGCTTGCTATGCGGTACCTCTGTGATCTTCCTTTGGAGCCGCCATACTTGTCTGATCCTGTTGTTGACCCTGTTCAGCTCCTGGAAACCATGCAGGTCTCCAGTACGGCTGTACTCCAAGACGGCCGGCTGTAGAACTGTGATGGGAATGCTGTAATTCAGGTGAGGGTATGTAGCTCCTACACTGTTGTCCTTTGTGTTGCTAACAACAATCCCTGTATGTGGGGAGTAGTAAAAAGGCAACAAAATAAAGTTTTGAACTTTCTGGTTGCTTAAGAAGTTAGGAATTAAGAACATGCCCCAAATAATAGGTACACTGCAGGACCCGGACAGAAGCATAATGTGTCCTTTGCTACTTTGTATCAAGCACAGACAACCTTATTCCCCAAATCTGGGCCATCAGTACAAAGAAAGGCCAGAGTAAGATTTTAAACTCCAAATATAAAGAAGGATAAATAATGCTTAGTATTTAAATAGCTATTTACATCTGCACCATCTGGGAGAACTTTGCAAAGGTGGGTAAGTATTTTAACTTTTTTTTTTTCAGATAGGGAAACTGAGGCACAGATAGTTAAGTTCCTTAGCCTAAATGCCACACATTTTAATCACTAGCAGAACTGGGGATAGAGTCCAGTTCTCATAACTCCTAGTGCAGTGTCTCCCTAAGAGAAGCTTGCCATACTGAAGAGGACATAACTGGCAGAGAAAATAGTGTTATGTTTTCTACCTTCCAAAAGGGAATTGCTAACACAAAAAGGAGATCAACAGTTAAGTGATACAAGTATTGAATCATACCCTTGACATAATGAACTTTTTCCACTGATGAGATAAGTCACATTGAAGAATCAGGTACTCCACAAAAGCAACACAATTTGCTATCGAGTTTTGTGGCAGTAACAATGTACAGGGAAGGATCTCCTAGCTCCATCTCATTGGCCAGCACACATCACTAGCACTTCAGTAAGGGTCTTGCAAGACCCTTACTAAAGAACTCTACACTGATTAAAGTTGATACATAAGAGAAAAATAAAGATCAGTTTCTTGTGGAGAGATTGACTGGCAATTTTAGGCCCAGTTCCAGTAAAGCACTTCTGTTGAGTAGGACTACTTACATCAAGTAGTAAAGTACTGTACTCAAATGCTTATAGTTAAGCACGTGCTTTGCTAGATTGCGACCTCAGTAAGTGAAAGATGAAAGGGATGGATATAGCCCAGCATAGTGCAGGCAGGAACCATGCAGTTCTTCCCACACAACTCTACTGGTGTTTCTCAGTCCAGGCTTGGAACTTCAGCAGCTATTCCAGCCCTGGGACCACCTCACCCCCACCTAATGTGAAAATGTAGTGAAAATGTCCAGGGTCAGCTCTCTCTTTAACAGGCTCCCAAATGTGTAGGGCTGTATAATTTTGTGATATGCACAAAGGGATAACAGCAAGAGACCACCAAAAATCTTTTTCCTGGTTACCAGACTCAGGATTTCAACCATGGTTTTAACAGAGTAAAACGAGAGTGTATTAACTTGCTTAGGCCCTTGATAAGAAAGATTTCAAACAGTCACAATGAAAGGGGAATTTCAAATTCAAGTGAGGCAGTATCATCTCGTGGTTAAAGCAAGATCGGAAATCATGGGCCCCCATGTTCTATTCCTACCTCTGTTGAGTCAGCAGTGTGCCCTGGTTGCCAAGAAGGCTAATAGCATATTGGGCTGCATTAGTAGGAGCATTGCCAGCAGATCACGGGAAGTGATTATTCCCCTCTATTTGGCATTGGTAATGCCGCATTTGGAGTACTGTGTCCAGTTTTGGGCCCCCACTACAAAAAGGATGTGGACAAGTTGGAGAGAGTCCAGCGGAGGGCAACAAAAATGATTACGGGGCTGGAGCACAAGTCTTATGAGGAGAGGCTGAGGGAACTAGGTTTGTTTAGTCTGCAGAAGAGAAGAATGAGGGGAGATTTGATAGCAGCCTTTAACTACCTGAAAGGGGGTTCCAGGGAGGATGGAGCTAGGCTGTTCTCAGTGGTGGCTGATGACAGAACAAGGAGCAATGGTCTCAAATTG
The DNA here is from genome assembly GCF_026122565.2 of Emydura macquarii macquarii. Lineage (NCBI taxonomy): Eukaryota > Metazoa > Chordata > Testudines > Chelidae > Emydura > Emydura macquarii. Next base: position 14,597,176 of record NW_027131527.1, on the reverse strand, counting down.
CAGTGGGGCAGATCTAGGTTGGACATTAGGAAAAAGTTTTTCACTAGGAGAGTGGTGAAGCACTGGAATGGGTTACCTAGAGAGGTGGTGGAATCTCCATCTTTAGAGGTTTTTAAGCTGCAGCTTGACAAAACCCTCGCTGGGATTACTGAGCTGAGGTTAGTCCTGCTTTGAGCAGGGGGTTAAACTAGATGACCTCCTGAGGTCCCTTCCAACTCTATGACTCTATGACTGCACGTGTGACCTGCATGACAATCTGTGTCTCAGTCTTCCCATTTATATAAAGGAAATCATCTCACACTAAACAGGTATTGTGAAGGTTAATTTTTGTGAAGCATTCCGAAATCCTGGGATGGAAAGCATTACAGAAGCTTAGAGTATCATCTCCTCATTCTACCTTTCATGGAATGGTGGCCATTTAGCAACGTGTATAACCTTTGTAGAAGAAAAAGGGTTACTCCTGAACGATGAAAGCATCTAACAGGACCCAGCATTGATGATTCATTTACATGACTGGCCATTCCCCTCATTTGGGGGGGGGGGGGGGGGATTGGTAGGGGAATAAACTGAGACAAAGCATATTATTTACCAAGGAGCTTTCCACTGTGTGTAGAGAAAAGGCCCCCCCCACTTGAGCCACCATGAACTGCACAAGTCGTCTGAAGCATCACTGGCTTGTCATCCACAGCGATCACAGCTGACAAGATTCCTGATGTCACTGATGCGCCACAGCTCTTGCCGAACACACCGAAGCCAACCACACACATTTCTTCTCCTGCAAGGAGGAGACAAATAGCAGCAAGAATCAGGTTGTTGGTGCATGGGAGGGAAGGTAAATAAAAGGGAGACTTCAGATAGCAAATAAGCAGCAGAAGTGGATGAGCTCTTAGCATGTTGACTGTAATGAAAGAAGGCAGGAAAAAGAGAATGCAGAATATGAGCTGGAAGCAGAAGGTCTGTTGTCTAATGAGGCATCAGCAACACTTGAAAAGTCATTAGGGGAAATTTCTGAGAGCAAAAATGGCAATTAGGTGCTTAACTGCCACTTGTACCTTTGAAAGTCTCCCCCACCAGCCACAATAAGAACATCTATAGTTCTTATTTTCCATTCATATTTGCAATTGTCCTAGAACCCATTTTATTCTTCTTCTTGTTTTCACATCTTATTCCAGATTATCATATTAACATTAGACCACTGATTGATTCCACTAGTATACGGCACTTCAACAGGCTGTTGGCAAGACACAAAAGTCTTCACTGCCCTGAAAATCTAAAATTGATCCTGACTGTAAACTGTAAAAAATACCCTCTCCACAACTTATATTGTTTATGGTCCTTCAGTCAGTTTTCAGGTCATGTGACAGCGTATATAGCCAAGCTAAACGTGGATGTAAACATTTGATACAATATCTTATCAAATCTTTAGTGAAGATCAATTATGTCACATCTATCATTATGTCAATTACGTTCCCATACAAGGCTTGAATTCAGTAACAAATGACTGCATGTGAAGATGCAGCACACTATGCTTAATGATAGCACTCACAGTTTTGGACACTGGAAAGTGTGTTACTCAGAGGGAATGCTAACCAGGACTCTAACTTTGAAACATAACCCCAGTCTTTTGATCTGTCACTTGAATAGCCAAATAAGAAAGGACATTTGTTAAATATCTCACCCTGAAAGATGACAAGCACCACCTCCTCTAACCACTGAATGAAGGTATTAAGTGCAGCACTTCTCTTAGCATAAGTGTAAGTCTTGGCCATGCGAACACCTGTTCTAAAGGTGAGCATAACCAGACAATCGTAATCACATAGCTCTTTGAGCTTTCACTTCTCCAGCTGAGATTCAGGTCCTTGGAGTTCATCAAGTTATCAGTCAGATATCCAACCCATGAGCAGTGAAGCTACAAGCAGGAGAGAAAATAGAAGAATAGTTACCTGCACAAAACTTGGAAGCTAAAACAGGTTTTGCAAAACAGAGTAAGCTTTCTTCTAGTTCCACCACTGCTATGTCATAGGGAGAATCATCTTTTGTAGCAAACACCACTTTCCCTTTAACAACACAGCCCCTAGGAGCAAACACAAACAAAGTTTTTCAGTATAAGTCTGAAAATGCTAGTTTTAGAAAGGAATGCAGATGCCAAATCTAGTAAGATGCTGTACATCAGGTTCAGGCCTCCAAGTTTGCCATAAAATGGATGAAGCCAGCTAAGTTCATTCTCAAGGAAGTAGGATTTAACTCTTCAACACCTTCGGGTGTCACACAATCCAAGAAATCCCCATCTCCCAATATGGTGTAGGTAAAACAAAGCTGGTCCCAAGTAGATTAAATGCCCCATATGACATCTCACCACCTCAGCAAACCACATGGTCCCCTATTTGTCCCAGTTCCACATCCTGAAGAGCTCTGCTGTCTCCTGCCCAGTACCTTCAGTTCTGAGCTAAGCTCTAGATTCTTTTACTGCTGCTGCCTCAGCTCCTCTTTAGAAGTTGTGAGGCAGTCCCCGGCATCCTTTGCACTGGTTATCAGGTGGGACGAAATGGCATTAAGTTGCACTGCAAACAATGAAGCCCTTTTGATGGCAACAGAGAAGGGATTGTTTTAACCACTGTCAGTTTGACAAAGTTTCTTTAGATTCAGCAGCATGGAATGTCACCTACCCCTCAGATTGCCCCCTAGATGCACAAAGAAACATTTAGAACAGGAAGCAGGGGAAGAAATGTATCACTTAATGGGAAATGACAAAATCCAACTTATATCAAACTGTCTCACTGGTGGAGAGACTGCCTTCTTGGATTAGGCAAATAAGACACAAAAAAGGGATCTTAAGAAGAATGCCTGAAATGGGTATGACCATGAGACGAGGACCTAGTCAGAGAATGGAAACTCTTCAGAGTGAGCCTATGATCTCATACAGACTCCCAGACAGCTGTTAATAGTCCAAGCAGTGTTCCCTATTACTGGCATACTGACTACCACAGGCGCTTGATTCAGAACAAATATATGCATAAATCAGGAGAGTCACTTTTGTACAGACATTCTAAATGACCCACCTTCTCCACCACAGGGGTTTTGCAGAAGCCCTCTTGTAGCTTTGAGGCTCAGGGCCTCATTCTTCCCCACATCTGAGTTTGTCTCCCTTCCAAGCCTCCAGTTGCACCTGGAAATGGTTCCCCCTACAGGACATTTATGCTACTCCCAAATTGGCTGCTAGGGGATACTACAGAGGGACAGAAGATGCTTACTCTTTCTGTAGCACTCTGCCTGATAGCCATGAATAGGATATTAAGCCAAGAAGTCTTCAATTTTGAACCTTGCCACTGCTGCAGTCCCAACCTGCACTTCATAATATAACTGCTAGTTTCCTTTTAATCCAAAGTGCTTTAGTTAAAGAGCTTTGGCAACAATAAATTGTTTACAGAATACTGAAATTTCCCCAGCTTGATACATGGCATGCATATCCCTGAGAGTATGCAGAGGTCTTCCAGGGGGCACATCAACTCATCTAGATATTTGCCTAGTTTTACAACAGGCTACATAAAAAGCACTAGTGAAGTTAGTACAAACTAAAATTTCATACAATACTTGTTTATACTGCTGTATATAATATACGCTGAAATGTAAGTACAATATTTATATTCCAATCAATTTATTTTATAATGGTAAAAATGAGCAAGTAAGCAATTTTTCAGTAACAGTGCGCCGTGACACTTTTGTATTTTTATGTCTGATTTTTTAAGCAAATAGTTTTTAAGTGAGGTGAAACTTGGGATACGCAAGACAAAACAGACTCATGAAAGGGGAAGAGTAGTCTGGAAAGGTTGAGAGCTACTGGCCCATAGCACTTACTGTGCAAGTTTTGTCTTGCATGCTTCTCTGAAATTTGTGATGTGCGCTGCTTGCTATACAGTGAAGTTATTTTAAATGTAAAGCCAAGTGGATTTTGGAATATAGTATCTCTTCACACATCAGTCTGAAGTACCTGATCAGATGAGAACCATATTGACAAACACCAGGGACAGACTGATAATTTTAATTCACAGAACATATTTGACCCCTGGAAAAATGCATAAAAGAGATGCAGAGAATAGTGATAAGTGTTTGATATCTTATCACTGGATGCAGAGGTTGCCAAGCCAATTTGCAGTAGCCTCATCAGCAAAGTGCAGAGCCCTCAGACAACCATCACATCTATACAGAGGGCAATTGCAGCGATGTGCGATATTGTCTGTCTTTGGCACAGCCACAAGGATCCTCTCCTTGGCGCTGGAATTGAAGACTGGCTGCACACTGACCCTAACCCATACTGTATCAGTTCAGAAAGGCCCATGAATGGCATGGCAAATCAAAGTTGGGTATGTGAGTGGTTGGGTCAGTTAATGTTTGATATGGAACACGCTGGCCATTTCATGCCTGTTATCCAGAACAACCAGGTTGCTCAAAAGTTTGGATGGCAGTGTTTGTTAGGAGATGCACAACAATTATACTAGAAACTTGAAAGTGGTCATTTAAGGAAGAGGCTGTAGGCTGCAGTGCATGATACTTCACAGAACATTGCATTACCATGTGGATTGCATTGTCCTACTATTACACAAAGATAAACAAAAACAAGAGTCAAAACTTACTTTTCAGGGCTGCGCTGTACCCTTACACAGACACCAGAGGCTTCATTCACCACATGTCGACAGGTCCACACTAGCCTTGAACTGACCAGTACTCCAGATCCCCAGACTTGGCCACACTCCACCAAAACTACTGCCGACAGTAGACGCTGTGTGAGCCCAGGGCTGGCTGTAACCTTCCTCAGTGGCTTAGCAACCAAGTGCATGTGAGGCCACCAGGTTTTCATTGAACTGCCAGGACCAAGCAAGACACTCCTGACATTCTCCAGGATATGACCAACTGAACAAACCAACGTCAATCCAACCCATTCGCTGGCCTTCCAACAAAGTGGAGCCACAATTATACCAACTAGGTTGAAACCATCTTCCGAGATCACAAAGACCCCTCCTCCTTCAGTGCCAGGCAAGCAACGAGCGTCAGTCAAAATAAGGACATTGCCTTCTCCGGCTGTATTATTCACTATCCCTTTACTAAGGGTGTTCATGAAAATGTCTGGGCAAAATGAACCAAACGGTGAGCCACAGGCAAACAGCGTGTCACCCTTCCTCAGTGACATGGCTGGCACACAGCTCACTTGAGCTGTACCAGATGAATTGAGGTCTGGGATTTCCAGTAAGGCAAACCAGTGCAGATAGCACAGATCATCCAAGAGTGCCCCATGCTCCTGCTCATCTTCACTCCTATAGAAATGCCACTGCTCAGCACGGCTGAAGACTTTAGAGAAGGTGTTCTGGAACTCTGGGCAGGGCACCATCATAAGGAGCTCGGCTTTGTGCTGCCTGAGGGTGCTGGGGGACCCCTTTTGGTTTGAAAGAGGATTGAACCCCAGAGCTGGACTGCAGGCCCCCAAATCTTTGCCCAACAAATCCTTACCATCCCCTTTGCTTCTACTTTCTGCAGCCCAGAGGACCTGGATCTGAATATCTGGGGAGAAGCTGTTCGGCAGCAGGACTCTGCACGGGGGCCAGTTGCCTAGCTCTGCTGCTATCACCTCCTCCAAGAGAAAAGGAGAGAAGATGGCTCCGTGGCAGAGCACGATCCCTGGACTCTGGCTCAAGATGATTCCACTGCAGCTCCAGGGTCCCCGGGCTGGAGTCCCCACGGAGGTCTCACGTGCACTAGAAGCACTGATGACACAGCCAGCCCTCTCCCCAGGCAGCAGCAACATCTCAGGCCCAGGCGTGGAGCTGGAAGCCGCCTACAAGGACCAGGCCCCAGCGAGAGGGAAGGAACCACAGCAGCCAAGAGGTCTAGGCAGCAGCAGCCTCCCCAGCAGTGGCGCGGGTGGCCCGTGCGTGGGACAGGGTCACAGCGGGCGCTGGGAGAGCACCGCACCAGGCAGCGGCAGCGCCCGCTACGAGCAGAGAGGGAACAGCCGGGGGCGTGGAGGGGGCTACAGGGAAGCGACCGCCCCGCCGGCGTGGCACGCGGCAAGGGAACAAGGCCTGCTACAGCAGGGGAGCAGGCCCGAGCCCCGGGCGCGCGCACTGTCCGGGCCGCTCGCCAGTCCCGGGGGGCCGGGCGGGCTCCCGCAGCTGCGCAGGCTGGGCGCGGCGCAGCGGCGGCCGTGCGGTGCGTGCGGCGCGTGCGCACGCGAACGAGGTGCACTGCAGCTGCGCGCGCGCGCGCGCGCCCTGGCAGTTAGTTGTCCTCTCATCACCGTGTCCCGGAGGGGGGGGGAGTTGGCTGGTTGTCCCGTCCACCCGCCGCAGCCCAAAAGCCCAACCCACCTGAGACCTGCAGAGCGACGAACCTCATTAGCTCTGCCCCCGGTCATGTGATCCCCAAGGGTTTCGTTTCATTGGCCGCCCTGTCTGTCAGCGAGCGAGCGGGGAATGGCGATTGGTCGGCGGCGTGACTCAGGCTCCTGTGACTGCACCGCAGGACCCCGGGCAGCAGGGCGCTGTACTGTTCCTCTGGGCGGGTTCTACTCCTGCGTGGGGCTGAGTCACTGGGGGTCTGGACGGCGCGCTGCCTGCTGGGAGCTGGCCCAGGCGCGCGCCGGCAGCTCAGCCAGTCAGGCCGCGCGTCTCCCAGGTCTCCTTCACCAGCCTTGCAACGTGGCACCTTGCTCCGTCTCCCTCAGCAGCGCGGCCAACCCAGCGTGGCTGTGTGAGTGGGGATGGGGAAGCCCAGCCGCGAGCTGTGCAATTGCAAAGCTTCTCTCTTCCATCTACAGGAGTTGGTCCAATAAAATAACTAGGTCCCAGGTCGCTCTAAGTATTTTTGTGAGCTGTAGCCACATCCCACTCATGTCTGAATCGTGCTGAGATTTTGGGCACAGTAAGATCCTGGGGCATTGAGTTCCACAGTCTAATCACATACTGAATGAAATAGTAATTCCTTGTGTCAGGTTTGCTTTTCCCCCTTCTGGATTGGCATGTTGCATTAGATGTTTTCCCCAGGGTACAGTTTCCCTTTTAAACGCTACTGAAAATATTTCCTTCCATGGAAGGTGTAGCAGATGGATTCATTAATAATATATGCAATAAGAATAAAGGCTCTGATACTGCAAACACTTAAGCACATACTTAACATCACTCCTTGACTTCAGTGGGACTATTGATGCATGAAGTTAAGTAATGATGGCTGCAGGCTTACAACAGCTACCTTGGGAAAGAAATTAACTCAGTAGGCCAGCAGACTGATACTCTGTGACTTTTCAGTATTCAGTGTGTTGCATTTTACAGCTGGACCTACTTCCCTGTACTTAAATAGCTTTAAATAAATAAGGACAATGAATAGTTGTGGTTATTTGGGAAAAGTCTTAAGCTCTAATGTACATTTCCCCGATCATTGTCAGAGAGAATTGCTTATTTTTTGTTTGATAAGGGCATATCCAGAAAAGTAACAATAGAATCAGGCCCAGTTGATAACCTGTGCATTGCCATCACAGCATAAAATCCCTAGTAGTTTGAAAACTTTGATGCCTGTTAAGATTACTAACCCAAGTAAAAAATAGCAGCAATAGCTCCCTCCCACACTATGTCCTCTGCAGTTTGGATATTTTGTTTTCTATTTCTTGTTATTGTGTAATGTATAAGTGGTCAACTTTCTATTTAATACATTCTGAAAAATATAAGTCAACATTGCTCCTAGGTATCTTAGAATTTCTTTTACAATCTCATCTTGATAATCATTTTCTTTTGTTTCTTCCCTATAACAGATGGTTGTATCTTTTACTAGTGTAATTTTCAGTATCCATTTCCTCCCTCTCTTCCTTTCCCTTCATTGTGCACAGCCTTTCTCTCAGACCTGATCTACACTGGCACTGGAGGTCGACATAACATCACTTACGTCTGACCCCTTAAAGTGTGCATCTCCACTGGCACGTAAGTCCCATCAATTTAAAACACAGTAAAAGTCAACCTAATAAAACCACCTCTGTAAGTAGCGTAGCACTGAATTCAAATTCCATGGGTCAAATTTGCAGAACCCAACGTAAATCGATGCCATTGACCTCTGGGAGATATCCCATAATGCCCTGTTGTGATTGCTCTGGACATTCACACTCAGCTGTAATGTGGTCACATACACAGGAAATAGCTCCTCCTCTCAAGCCCCGGGAAATTTTGAATTTTCATTTCCAGTTTAGACAGCGTGGAGGAAGCTTTGTAGTTGAATTGCTCATGGCGATTACACGGCCCAAATGCGCTCCGGCTTGGAGTCAACCAGAGGACTTGCATCTCATCAATCTGCGGGGCGAAGTCTGTGTTCTGGGCTCAGCTCCGAGCCAGCAAAAGAAATGTAGATATATACGAAAAGATATCTTGCAGCCTGTTGGAGAAGGGGCACAACAGGGACAGGCAGCAGTGCCGCATTAAGATCAAAGAGCTGAGGCAGGCTTATCAGAAAACTAGGGAAGTTAACAGCCATTCTGTCTCCTCGCCCAAAACATGCTGCTTTTACGAGGAGCTGAATGCAGTTCTCGGCAGGGACCCCAGCACTGTGCCACCATGCAGCATTGATATCACCGAAGAATCCCAGTTCAGGACGAATGAGGAGGACTCTGTGGATGAGGAGAGCGGGGTATCCATTCTCTCTGTTCATTACCCCAGAGCAGTCCGGCCACACACAAGACAATGGGACTGATCAAGATGCAGGGGAAGGCACAGCTGGTGAGTGTGTGGGGCATATCTTTTTTTGCAGTTATATCCCCAGTCCAGCTTCTTAAAAGGAATTTTTGAGGGGAGGGTCTTATTGGGTGGTGACAAACTTCAGTGGAGGGTTACTCCCAGAACAGACTATTTATCTGCAGAGATATGCGCTGAGAATCCTCTGTGGATATCTCAAGGAAACTTTCATGTAGGTAATCTGTTAACCTTTGCAGAAGGTTTCTGAAGAGGGCAGCCTTATTTCTTCCACCACAGTAGGCTACTTTTCCCCACCACTCTGCTATTAAATGAGTAGGCATCATTGCGAAACACAACATAGCAACGTAAGGGCCAGGCCTGTACCCAGATGGTTGCAGCAAATCTTCCCTTTGTGCTTGCGTTACCCTCAGAAGACTGATATCTCACACGGTGACCTAGGGAAGATGGCTCAAGTTTAAAGTACCTGACTAATACAGTCATTCCCTTTTATTCCTCTCCCATGGCCGGGGGCCCTGGGCGCCTCCCCAAGACTATTCCTAGTCCTGTTGCAATGGGTATTATGGGTCGAGTCACTGGTTGCCCTATGTTTTCTGCCACTACAATTCACCCGCAGTGTCCTCTAATCTGTTCTGCCCACCTCCTCCCAAACCAGGCTTTGGCATGTTACAGGTGAGCCCGGTGAGCCCTCTTCTTGGTCAAGTGTGGATTGTGGAATTTAGTGCTAATGAAGCCTTTCTTGAACAGGTGCAAGGGCCCCTTGTTTACCATATCTGTAATGCCAGTCCAACCCTTCTGAGATATACAGAATAGAATGCAGGTCTGGCTTAGCCTTGTGAATGTGAAGGGGAGTACTTTTTACATTGTAACATTTCCTCTACTACTTTGGGCCAGCTAACACTGGTAACTTTGTGCTTTGCTTATCTTTGTGCCTGAGGCCCCCCCCCTTGCAGAACTCCGGCTGAAAGACTTTCCCAGATTAGGAAGCAGGCGGAAGAAACAAACAAACCATAGGATGATATGTTCAACAAACTAATGAACGCCTCCATGGCTGCTGACACAGAGCCTGGAGGATGTCCTTGTCTGAAAAACTAGACTTGGACATGGACCACAATATCTGCACAGGAGCAGGAGCATGATACGCAACAGGAGATGTTGCATATAATGAGGGATCAGTCCAACATGCTGAGGCATCTGGTAGAGCTCCAGGAAGAGCAACGGCAGCCCTCTGCAGCCCCTCCAAAATGCTCCACCACCTACCACTTTGTCATCAGCCCCTACCCCCAAGCAGTCTAGGAGGAGACTGAGCAGAGTGAAGTACATGCTGCACTCCACCCTGGTGGAGGTGAGCAGAAGGATGTAATGGCCCCTTTAAGAACTGCACACAATCACAGTTGCTTGCACAGTGACACTTTACAATGTTAAGTTATCCTCCTTTCCTCCCATTAAAACAGGTCACAAATAAAACTTTGTAGCATTAAAAAACATCTGTCTTTATTCATTCATAGGTTGGGAGGAGGCTGCTGGAGCGAGGGTGGGGGATGGGAAATAAAGGCATATCACAGACATACATTACTGCAGTTCATTGCAAAACCGGTTTTTCAATGCTTCCTGAAGCCAAAGCGCTCCGTGGTTGGCTCTGAGCATAGCGCTAGAATCTGGCTGCTCAAAATTTGCAGCCATGACCCAACCCTGGGGGAACGTTTCCCCCTTTGTTTCACACAAATTATGGAGCACACATCATTCAAATATAACTGATGGGATGTTCTTTTCACTGATGTCAAGCCCAGTAAGCAGACATCTCCATCTGGTTTTTAAACGACCAAAATGCACATTCCACCACTATTCTGCACTTGCTGAGCCTGTTATTGAAACACTCCTTCTTGCTGTCCAGGTGCCTGGTATAGGGCTTCATTAGCCAAGGGAGGAAGGGGTAGGCAGGATCTCCCAGGATCACTATTGGCATTTCAACAGCCCCAATATTTATTTTTTGGTCAGGGAAGAAAGTGCCTGCCTGCATCTTATTGAACAGACCAGAGTTCCTAAAGATGTGTGCGTCATGCACCTTTCCAGACTACCCCACATTGATGTCAATGAAACGTCCCGTGATCCACAAGGGCCTGCAACACCATTGAGAAGCATCACTTCTGGTTTATGTACTCTGCAGCAAGGTGGCACGCATATCCCTATCTAGCACCTGACCATCTATTGCCCCCCCCCCAAGTTTGGGAACCCCACTGCAGCAAACCCATCCAGTCTGTCCTGCACGTTTTCCAAAGTCACTACCTTTCTTAGCAGAAGCCTATTGATGGTCCTGCACACTTGCATCACAGCAGCTCCCACGGTGGATTTACTGACTACAAATTGATTCCCAACTGACCGGTAGTAGTCTGGGGTTGGTAACTTCCACAGAGCGATGGCCACTCGCTTCTACACTGTCAGAGCTGGTCTCAAACGAATATTCACGCACTTCAGGGCTTGGGAAGCTCCATGCAAAGTTCAAAGAAGGTGGCCTTTTGCATACGAAAGTTCTGCAGTCACTGCTCATCATCCCACACCTTCATAATGATGCGATCCCACCAATCCGTGCTTGTTCCCAGGACCAGAACCAGCGCTCCACGGACTGAAGATGATGCGTGACAGCTTGCAGCAAACAGGAATTGTTCTGCTCTATGGCTTGTAGCAGGGCGGCTTCAGTAACATTGCTATTTTCTGGGCTGCGGCTCCTCTCTTGCCTTTGAAAATACTGCAGGATAAGCTGTGAGGTATTTGTGATGCTCAGTGATGGAGCCTGCTCAGCTTTGCACTATGTCTCTCTGGCAATGGCGTGTGTCCGGCGAAGAAAAACAGCACAAAAAAGCATTTGCAGTTTGTTTGGGACAAGGGAGGGGGAGGGAGCATGTTGCATCATGGGAGGACGACAAGCTTCCCAAAAGCCTCTACGGCTCGTTACACTGTGGGATAGCTACCCACAGTGCACTGTTTTGAATGTCGACCCAAGCATGGCAAGTGGGGATGCAGAAGCCCGGTGCAAGGAGCATGGTGTGATCACGCTCCTGCGACTTCTAAAATTTGGCGGGTGAAAGTTGATTTAAAGTAAATCGACTTCAGTCTGCAGTGTAGACATACCCTCAGTTCCATACCCTACTTCTCTAATTTTACTCAATTTTCTCTCTCCTTCTGCTCACCTGCAGCCGCCTTCTCATACACATCTTGAAAAATTTACTTGACACCTTAATAACCAGAAGATTAAACTAATGAGGGGGCCCCACCCAAGAGTAACACTTGGGTGAGTAGCCAAGCCCCTGACCTACAGCACAACTACAGCAAGCAGTAGCTGAAGAATTATAATTGATGGGAAAAAAATTAAATGCAGCCTCAGTAACTGAAGTGTATTGATATTTCTAGCAGCTTAGAGCAGCACAGAATAAATACTTAGTGGGCAGACTTTTAGAAGGTGATGTTGTTTCCCTCTCTTCTGTCCTCTTCCATCCCAATAAAGAGCTCTGCGCTCCTGCCTTGGTGAGTGAAACCTACTGAGCATGTTTCTCTGCTTATTCCCAAGATACTTCATATAGTATTTCCAGGGCTAAAATAAGAGCTGTACTCTAAAAATGTAGCAGACTGCAGCATCTTCAAAGGTTCTAAGACACTTTCTGCTGAGAGTGTATGAGAGGCAGTTACGTTCTCTATTATAAGGGCTTCCCAGCACTGGATTCTTTTGTGCGCACATATGTAAGTCTCCACGTAAACACAGAATCATATGACTTACCTTGCTTTCAAACCAGGTAAACTTCACCAGTGCAAGTTACCTATGCAGTGGGTGTAGGCTAAGGGTTTTCACTAGTGGGGTGGATAAAAATAGCATAAACAAGCTTTAAGTGTTAATTCCCACTAATACTTAAGAGCTTGATTTTGGTTATATTACTGTGGGATTCTCATCCACTGCCACTTCTCCTGAAAGTTAGAATCCATTAGTACATGACTCTTGTAGTAAGGAAGCCCTTTTGTAAGATCTTGAGCTGTGGAACCTTTAAAAGACTCAGCACAGACTAAAGCATATGATTATTGGTATCTTCACAGCATGACCACCCAGACATTTTCAATCCAGTACAGAACAGGGAGGCAAAGTTCTTACTATGATTCCAATTTTTCCAGTACAACCTGCAAGCTCCCTTTTGTATTAAACATGTTTCATGCCAAGCCTTCCTTGAAAAGTCACAGATAACAGAGCTCTGGCTCACCAGGAATCAGCGAAGAGTATCAGTTTATATCCCAAGCCCACAGGCAAAACCAGTCCCGAAACAAATCAGACCAAGATCTCTTGAACGAGTCACTAGATCAACTGCATTTTCTGTTTATTTCATTTTAAAATGCCTTGAGAACAACTTTAGTTGTAACATATTAATTGATCAGGACTTAATAAAACATCTGGAATAATTTAATGTTTCAGTGAGAAAAAACCTGGAAGACACCAAGACTGAAAGTCCTAAGGGCAGATAGCAAGTTAGAAGGGCTGCACATGGTGCTCTACCTAGAAGATAGACAATCTGAAGGGAGGGCAGTAAAATGTGAGAACCAGGAGATCATTTCCCTCCTTCTTTAGCAATAATGTGCCAGCCCATACATTCTGCCTGTGGAAGGCTCAACTAGACAGGGAAAAAGTTGAATGTGTCTTGTGTAAGCAACAACTAAATGTATTTACATAAGTCTATATATATTTGAGGGATGTAAACCCCTCAAGAAAAAAAGAGTTTGCATAATAAAAGGGGTAGAAGCAGGAGAAATAAAGTCAAGAAAACCTCTCTTACAATTAAATCTCAGAAAGGAAGTGGAAGCCACAGTGCCTGGCCCATTTAAAAATAGATGACCAAATACAAAGTGTCAATACTGAACCTGAACTAGCAAGCAGCTCGAGTAGCAGTAGTAGGTATTTTCCATATCTAATTCACTTATTTACATTGCTTTCATTTTACACTGAAGTCCCACTAAGACAGGGAATTCTTTTAATAAATATAGTAAATAAAAGGAAGCTAGTGAATTTTAGTGCTTATGAGACTAACACTGCTGAAACATGTCCGATACAGACAGATACTCCATAAGCTACCCACACAGATCTGATATTGCACCACAATTCTCACACCAAGTGTTTGTTAGTCCAATCGTGTCCATTTATGCAACTTTGTACTCTTTACAATGTACCTTTGAATCACCTATGCTTTTGCTTTTCCCAATCCACCCTCTTCCCAATCTTTATTTTCATCTTCCTTTCTAAGCTTCATTCTTTAGTCCCTTTGTCTCACACTCATCTTTGTGCCTTTTCAAACCATGCCCACACTTGAAGCATCCTTCCGGTGGAGAATGCATATTCTCCTACAAGATCTTCACAAAGCCATCATAACTGACTTCCCAATAGCATTGTTCTCAGCCAAGTTTGAACTATTACCTAATTTGCCTTCTCCAACATCCTCATTTGCATTCTGTAAAGTATTATTTATATCTTAATGATTTGAGACTAGGTATTTGCATGTATGATTCTCTCACCTTTGGAATGGCAAGAGTCTTATGCATTAGGCTTCCCATTCCCTAAAATGACTTTCACATCAGCTCATCAAAGTCTTCAGTTTTCAATCTCACTCATGGAACTTGTTCTCCACATTGCCAAAGCCAATTTTATAATCCCACATAGTCTTCCTCCCCATTTATATAAAGAATGCCAGAACCCATTCATCCAGTCTGGACTTTTTTTTTTTTTAAAAAACAAACTTTATTAAAATGCTCTGGATACAGATGAACTTCCTTTGCAAAAATATGCATGATTTCACTTTTCCAGGAATAAGAAAGCAAGCATTTTGCTAAAACAGACTGAAGTTATCTAGATACACTAACACTAACTGTACCTCAATTTCTGAAATATATTATTAAACTTTACAGCAGTACATTTCAGGGAACAATATTTGTTTACAGGGACAGTACACTGCAGTGCACAGAACCCGTGAGAGCTATTTACTGTTGTTCCCTTTCTCCAGTGGTGGGGACACCACTTTCACAGAAGGCTGTGCTATGTCATGCTACTAACTTTCTAAATAGTTTCTAAACACTTAGCGTAGAACTGCAGTACAGTTACAGCAGAGTTGCCGCGTCTTATGTTGAGCAATAGGACCTAGTCAAAACCAACCACTCTCATTCATGAGCCAAGTGTAAATTGGCCCTAGATTCTAATGGTAACACTGCAGTGTTTTTGACTGAGCAACAAAATCAGCAGTCTTCAGCTGGTTAGTGGAGTCACTATAGTGAAGGCCAGATTCATGACAGTGCCTTCGCACCAAATGAATGAACACTAACCTTGATGTTAGTATCTAAATAAGAATGAAAGACACTTCATTCGAACCCTTTAAGAGGTTTGAAGTGATAAGCAGGCCCTATAGAGGCCTCCTTTCTGTGACCCTGATTAATGTACAGCCCAATGGGGACATATCACAGCAGATTAGAATGTTAATCATCCTATATTATAAAGGCAGGCAGACAGGACCTTAGGGTCAGCCTTCTATCAATTTTCCTCCTCTTCAGCAAATCTGCCATTCCTTAAATCTTTGCCCATAGAAAGTTCAGCTCAACTTAGAACCTAACACACAGTTACTTGTTGAAATATAAGGATTAGTATGTTTCTATGCCAGCATGAGAAGAGTATATGTAATATTTTTGAAGCACAGTCAGCCTTTTCTGATTGTAAAACTAAATTCATACTTGACATATGGCAGTATCACATGCCACTGTTGTATACTCCACAGTGACACTTATGGAGAAGATGCCAACACTTACCTAAAAAAAGATATGGCTTCCGACACTCCAATGAACAGTTGATGAAGATGGTTCAAAATGACGAACTCAACCTAAGTATGAACTGTTTCTCTTAATGTTCACTATCATCACTCATGGGAATGGGAGTCAGCTGGCAAAAAGAAAGATTGGGGATAAATTGTTGAACAGGTCCTCAAAAGTTCCTCTTCCCCTCATTAGGGGTAATAAATGATGGTATAGCCATCTTAGAGCCAAATCCATTCTCCATGTTACAGGAGTATAATGCTATCTAGTGTTGGGATTAATCAGATCATCATCAATGGCACAAGAATCAACAGGGGTTAAGCGTTAAGATTTATTTTACTTCCCATTCATACCCAATAGTTCATGGAAAAATTAAGCAAGAGAGAAAGGAGGCTAGGAGTAGCAGGCAAGTTTGCACAAGCTGTTCTCAGGCCTTACATTGCATAGTGTCATAATAAGATTCTTCACTTCCCCTAAGAATGAAGGTACTTGCCAGTTATGAAAGCTTGAATAAGTTTAAACTAAGTATCACCACCCCTTGAGGAGAAAGATATGTCTTTATTTTATTTTAACTGAAAAGGAGGAGCTCTAGACAGTAAATGAAACTTCAGACAGTCTGAGTGTAAAAGAAGAAACTGGTGCAATCTACATGAACAAACTTATCTTATGCAAATGTTGAACACTCATGCTACAATAACAACAAAATAACATCATGATTTTTACTGTTATAATACAGTGGAACCCTGCAACAAAAGAACATTCTACATTCTAGAGTGAGAACCCAATAAACCTAATCCACCACAGCAGAAAGACTGCTGATGGGAAACTGAACAAGACAGCTACACTGTCCCTTCCATAGCATCACCATTTTAGGGGGCTGAGGCTGGGAACCGCATTCAAACACCCAAGCATGAGGCAGCAACAGAACTGACGTGCTTGTGTGCATTCTTTTTCAACTAAATCCCTGTAAGTTAAAGAAGCTTCATTGCACAAGTCAGTCCCAACAGCACCCTCTTCATGATCACCCAGTGTGACACAGCACAACCATCCTATAGACCAGTTAAGCCCAAATCTATGTTTATTTAGGACTTTAATATCATGATACTTGGTTCAGTAATTAGGGAAATATCTAAATACCATTAAATAGATTTTAAAAAACACTAATAGACTCCAGACCAAACAAGATAAATGTTAAACCAAAAAGTTAGAAGGGACACTGCTTACATTAACATGTTTTTTAAAAAATATAATTGTTTTCTTTAAGTCAATTAGCCACAGTGGTGAGACGTATTCTCTTTTTCAGCTGTTACAATGCAGTGCACAGTGTTTTGGATCCCAGATCACATCAGCCCCATTGTAACTGAAAGCCATGGGTTCCATGGGAAACAATGGCAACTGAAAGGAACAACTTGCACCAGAGTGCAGAATTGTGTTATCTCCCAGTCATGTGGAAAAGAGTTGTGTCACCACTGTGCAACAGGATAGTTGAAAACCAGGAGTCTCTTGGTCAATACCAATATGTGGCAGAAGAGCCTTCCAAATTCAAATAGAAAAGTCCATAAGGAAGCTGTGAACAGGATCAGGCCAAAGAAGTAAAACTCTATGTCTGTCCAAACATCAGTCAATGTACTGTGATAGCCAACGAAACCCTTCACCATAGCCTTGTCTCTTCAACACGCTGCACATGAACACTTCCATGGGACGTGTGTTCAGGTCCTTCAGTGGCACGTTTCCCTAGGGAATCAAAGTAGGAAGAAGTCAGAATTGTAAGAACCCAAGCACTGAGGATGTAGGTGCAAGGAGGTGCCGTTTCTTTATCCTTACAAAATGGTAACTCAGAAGTCAAATGCTGGACTAGCAAGATTTTCCTTTTGAAGTTTCACTTACCAGTCTTTAGAGACCTCTTTAGTATTATGTTATAGTCTTCTTTATACAGCCCGTTAAAGTTAGTTGTCCAAAATGGCATCTCAACAGCTGACTAACAGCAAGACTGCAGTGAGCCAAGAGACTTAAATAGGCAGCCAAGCTATAGGACCATGGAAGCAGGGAACTTGAAGTCTGTTTTTTTAAGTGAGAACATTTGGGCAACTATTTCAACATAGCAGTTGTACAATTTAATAAATTTTAAAATGGCAGTACAAGATACATAGCATGTGGAAGCTCTATAGTACACTAAAAGTGTATTCTTGCATTTTTCCACTATATGTTATAATATTTGTGATTAATGAACTTTTTAACACTGCAGTTTTACCTGTGTAAGAAACCTCAGTCCTTTCTAGCAAAGCAAAAGAACAAGGATGCACAAGACAGGGGTAGAAGAGTTAGGAGAACAGCACAGAAAGATTCCAAACTGAAAAATTATAGCAATCTCTTTCAAAAATACCATATCTGTACCAAGTCTTAAATATCCAGATAGTTCCCATTAACACTCCAGTATTTTTAATAACTTTTAAATGATGTTTGGACAGAATGACCTGGTTAACAATTCCTGATGTGCATTCTTAATAACACGTTATATCATTTATAAAAAGGATTTCATTCTGTAATACAAGACCTCAGTTTCTCATTACCTCATGAATAGCCAAAGGCTCAAACTCTTCTTCTTACCTTTCCTGTGGTCTGTCCATAAAGCCCAAAAATCTCCCGCAGTTTCTCCTCACTGATGGCCTCTGGTCTGTCAATTTTGTTACCCAAGATAAGGATTGGCACATTGGATATTGTTTCATCTGTCATTAGTGCCTACAGGCAGAACACAAGTGTTAACATGATGCACTACAAAAATTCATTATGGGTAGTGACCTTTTATTTCTTTGTTTCAAATCACAACTGGCAACAAATTAAAATTATCTTTTGATGTTATGGCACTTTGAAGAGGAAGATTCCTCAAAAGTATGTGCAAATTTCACCACAACAGTTTCTTAAAGACAGCTATTTAGAATAATCTGACGTCTTTTAAAGACAAACTAAGCTCATGAAAGCATATAAACTTTCAGCCAATTTTTAAATCTGTATTAGTGTATGTAGTAAAAAGTATAAGTTGTTCCAGTGGCTAACAATAGCTAAGTTAAGAATGGCCTTGTTAGTTTAATTCTTCATCTCAAAACAACCAATTATTAGAATTTAGACTGCTTGGGTTTTTTTGGATTTGAGTTTTTGTTTTTGTTAAATGTAAAGGGCTTTAACCAAGTCAACTTTTTTTGAAGGGGGAAAGAAAGATTATAATGCTCAGAAAATTTCTCTCAGGAGCCAAGATATTATTGTATGTTAGCTCTAGCCCACTTGAAGGGGGAGAAAATTGGCATTTGAGAAGCCAGGACCTGGCTCCTACATAGAAAAAGCTACAAACTGGAAGCGTACATTAAGCTCAACTTTGGACTCCATGAGACGTGAATGATCTGCACAATCCACCAGAAAGACAATCCCATTAATTGCTGGCAGGTAATTCTTCCAAACCCGGCGAGCTAGAATAGAAAAGAACAAACATCCCTATGAAAATGCTGCTTGGAGGGGACACTATGCCCACATACAGGAAAAAGAGAAAAAATTATTTGTTTAAGGAGTTTAAGCATTTCAGATGAACAGTTGGATTGAAGCCAGCGATTTATACTAATAGTTGGCTCTATTCTTGCCTTTTCCCTCTACCAGCAAAAATAACCAGACCTTTTTGCAGGCTTCTCATACTATTTTCAAACTCATTTGTTGAGGAGCCATTTTAATGCAGCATAATTTAAATTAACTCATTTATGCAGTATTTAAAAGCTACACTTTTGTTCTGTTCAGGTTCTTATGCCAAGCCCATAACCATGGTATCACATTAGTTTTAGAGGACTGTTTAGACCATGGGTTAAAGGTGACATGCAAGAGAAAAAATGGGTTTGTGCCTTTTGATTCCTTGAGCTGTAAGATGTCTGGAAGGTTTTTCTAAACATTAGAAGTTCAGGGCTTGTCTGACCTGGAAAACTAGTAAGATGGTGACCTATCCCAGAGTTAGACTCAGTCTTTAAAGGTCAGAAGGGACGATTATGATCATCTAGTCTGACCTCCTGCACAATGAAGGCCACAGAACCTCACCTCCCCACTCCTGTAAGAGACCCCTAACCTGAAAATTCCTTCTCGACCCCAAATATGGCAATCAGCTAAACCCTGAGCATGTGTGCAAGATTCACCAGCCAGACACCCGGAAAGAATTCTCTGAAGTAACTCAGAACCCACCCCATCTAACATCCCATCACAGGCCATGGGACACATTTACTGCTAGTAGTGAAAGATCAGTTATTTGCCAAATTAGGCTGTCCCATCATACCATCCCCTCCATAAACTTATCAAGCTCAGTCTTGAAGCCAGCTAGGTCTTTTGCCCCTATTGCTCCCCTTGGAAGGCTGTTGAGACACAAAGCTGAGAAACTAAGGGGAAGGGATTTTTGTCAGGTTATTTCAAACTAAACAGTACTAGAAGCCTCTTTGATTTCAATTACTAATGATCATTTTGAAAAAGAGAAGTCTTAAGACATAAGTGCTCATGATACAGATAACTTCCACAGCAAGGAAATCCAGACTTAACATTCCTGATATTTCTAAAGCAAAAGAATCAGAAAAAACTTTCATTATAACCTCTAACGTTCTAAAAAAGCAAAGAAAGATCAACTTTATTTAAAGAGTCCCTTGCAAACCACCTTTAGGAAATCTCATTCCGGTTCTATGCATATGTAAGCCTTCTATAGTGAGAGATTTAGGACAGAAACATACTTGAAAGGAAGATTTTGTACAAACCATCAGAAGCAGATGAACCAAGATTTAACAGCTACAGTAAATGAAGTCTAAGTTAGAGCAAAAAAATTAACCTCACATATAAATAAACGTTACCCAATTCTAAATGTTAAAATAAAAGAGACCATAGTTAGTTCTCTCCAATACATTTCACTTAGGATGGCTAAAGTTTAGTCTGCTGATTAAATTATTAGTGTCAATGTGAACTGCAACCCTTGATATTCTTTTCTGTCCCCTATTCTGAAAAAAGTCTGTTTTTACCTTGCTCGTGCCCACCAAGATCAAAAGTTGTGAAAGTCATTCCAGCAATAGTCAGCTCTTCTGCTGCTAAAAAAAGAAGAAAAAAAATCTTGAGTTAGCTGAATTGCAGTCATTATCACGTCCACCATATCTTATTGTATCTATCAACACCATTATATGATAAATAAACTAACTAGTTCTTTGATATTTATAAGTTTGGTTAAGGAAATATATATGTGTTGTAAAAAAAGGCCCTGACTAGCAAGTAAAAGTAAGGCCTTGAAAATAACAAGTTATAAGGCCAAAAGGAAGGAAATAGGGAAGATGTCTGCTTCAAAGAATAACTAGGGGAAGTTCCTAAAAAATCAACCTCTGACCCGTAAGGGTGACTGCAGATGGTTTTCAATAAGACAAAAAGAACGGTCTTAAAAAGCATCAACATGAACCTTCCAACCCCACATACCAGTGTTATCACCTATGTGAACCCAGTTGAAACAAAACAGTTGTTGGTCAGCAGGACGGAGGGTAAGCGGTAAGGAGGGAAGACCTCAGGAAGAAGAAGTTTTTTAATCTTATTTGGATTAAAATTAAAAATAAGGGTGAACTGTCTCAAACTAGTTGTTAGCTAAAGTGGTAATTGGCTATGACATTTGTTTGCTGAAGGGTATACAAAGTTATGAATCTGTGGGTTCTTTGTCACACCCCACCTGATTGTGCTGGAGCACACAAGGATGAGGTTGTTTTTCCTAGCTCTCTTCTATTTGTAAGTATATTGTTCAGTATACTTAAATACTTTTTTTTTTTTTTTTTTTTTAAGCTGTATCAGGTGTAGTGACAGCTTATTTTTAGGCTGTTAGATATATTTAGGGCAAATGTATAAAATACCACTTGGCCTTTGGATTTAATAAAAAACATTGTTAAACTGGTGTTTGATGTTTTCCCATATTAATACTTTCAGAGATTAATAATTCCAACAACCGTACACAGAGTGGTAGGAGGGACCTATTACAGAAAGGATGAAGACACTGAGGAATACAAGGAATTTCATAGGATCATTAAAGTGGGAAAAGAATTGCTCTTTTCCAAGGGTACATGCTGCTGATTAGTCTCTAGACATGGATTTTATATTTAATCTAGAAAAGCAATTATGCTTAAAATAAATTTGTGTTAACTACATTGAATCAGCCATTCTGCATTCACTTTATATAGCTGCATGTTTCATTACAAGAAATAAGCTAAATTTAATTTCACCTCAAGAGACACCACACTAAAGTCCTCAAGGTCAGTTTTAAAAGTCTAAGGCAACTTTTCAAGATGAAAACAATCATTAAGGCATCTTTCATTGTTACAGCTCAATATTTAGTTCTACAAATGATTTAGACTAGGGAAAAAACCAGTGAACAATGGACTCAATAAAACCAGATCACTGGATAACTTACTTGGATGTTGCGTAGGAACATGTTGACCCAACCTGTCATCTTTAAGCATGTGCAGAAGAGTGGTTTTACCTGCATTGTCCAAGCCCAAAAATACTAGTTTTCCAGATTTCTTGTACAGTCCTGGAAATGAAAAGAATATTCAACAAGTTTACATTTTCTCATGTAGAAATATGATCCAATATAGATATTAAATATTGCAGTGGTATCATATAATCCACATCTTCCAAAAATAGCAGTGTAAAACAGTACCTACAAACTCCCAGTATAGGGAACAAGACACTGGGAAATAAAACAATGGTTTTATGAGGGTAGAGCAAAGCATTAACTGCTAGGTGGGACATTGTTTTCTCCCAACAAAAACTCATTTCTGTAAGGACCTTCAAGCTTTTTTTGAAAGGCATTTCGACACCTATGGAAGACATGACAGACTGAAGAGAAAGACTACATCAAGTCTAACTATTATAAAATAGAACAGAAGAAACCAATCTTCAGATGCAATGGGTTAAAAATTAATCTACCATTCAAGACATTTAAAAGTGGAATTACAATTTTATCCACAAGGAGGTAAAACTGTAAATGGGCTTATCTAGGGGAAGAAGAGCAGAATATGAAACATAACGAAGTAATGAGAATATAATTTACACAACCTAAATAGCAAACAGAACTTGAAAAATCCACTTCTAAGTGTGCATCTTTCCTGGAAGAGTCATTTTCTGCAGCATGTAAGCTTTCATTGTAAAAAGTTTTCTGGAACTTGTTTGTGAAGGTAGCTTTCCAAACGTGAACCAATGCAATGAAACCTTTTTAAATCTGCATAGATCCAGTATTGCCACTGTTAGAGAAGAAAAGGATGGCACCTCTATCAATAATACGGGTGATCATAAAGCCCTACTTGCCATCATTAGGATTAGGCAGCCCCAGGAGCATTCATCCACCCCGCCCCTACTGAAGGGGGCTTCCCCACAGCCACCCAGCAGAGGTCTCCACAGAGAGGTGGGACACCATTGATACTACCATGCCATCCCAATGAAAGTCTCTGTACATGGGGATACTTCTTGCTCCAGCAGACTGCTGGAGCGGAGGCATAAGGAAGGCCACTACCACAGAGCCCTCTGCTGGAATGGCAGGACAGGCCTCCCCACAGAATCCTCTGCACTCCCAATGAAACAGCCATCTTCTAGAGCGATAGACAAAGGGCTCACCACTACACTTCTCCCTGGTTTGGTACCAGCTGGGGTGAGGGCCAGAGGACAGTTCTGTCTGTGGGGAGCTCTCCAGCCACTTCACCAAAAACCTGGCATGGGGCCACCATACACTGATTTATCCAGATGGTTTTGCATTATTAATGTATTGGGAAGGGCAATAATACTGTTCTATTTGGACCCTATCAGCACCAATTTGGTATGTGCTGGGTCTAGTGTTGTGCAGACATAGTGCTGAGCTCAGTTCAACTAGCAAAAGACTTACATCTTGGGCCCCAGTATTTGGTGGGGGAATCCAACCAGCAGGACACTGGACTGGAGAAGACATGGCTTGGATTGCTGGAGTATGCTGGCCTGGCAATTAGAAAACTTAGTCCTTGGCCCAGTAGGTATTGGATAAGTTTTCCCAAGCCTTGTTGATAAGAGTTAAAGTAGGTAGGTAATAGGAAATAGAAGTGCCATAGCTCAAGGGAAAGCATGAAAGCCAATTGAAAAGACTGGAAATAAATTTGAAAATATTGGAGGAGATGTGCTAAGAGTAGTCATCAATGATCCACTATCAAACTAGGAGGATGTACCTAGTGAAGTCCTGCAGGGGTCTGTCCTGGGTCTGGAACTATTCAACATTTTCATTAATGACTTAAACAACAGAGTGGAGAGTATGCTTATAACATTTATGGGTAGCATCAAACTGGGAGGGATTACAAGCACTTTGGAGAACAGGATTAAAAATCAAATGTTCTTGATAAATTTGAAAATTGGCATGAAATCCACAAGATGACATTCAATAAAGAGAAGTGCAAAGTACCACACTTAGGCAGGACAAATCAAATGCACAAATACAAAACGGGGAATAACTGGCTCAGTGATAATACTGCACAAGAGGATCCAGTAGTTCGAGTGGCTCACAATTTGAATATGAGCCAACAATGTGATGCAGTTGCAAAAAAATATAGTATTCTGGGACATGTATTAAAGGAGCGTCATATGTTTTACATACAACAAGCAAAGTAATTGTCCACACCACTGGCACTGGTGAGACCTCTACTGGAGTATCATATCCAGTTTTGGGCACCACATTTAAAGAAAGATGTGGACAAACTGGAGCGAGTCCACAAAAATGAGAGGATAGATGAAGAATAGCAACCAAAATGATAAAAGCTTTTGAAAAAACTGATCTAAGAGGATAGTTTAAAAAAACTGGGTATGTTTATTCTTGAGAAAAGACGACTGAGGTGGGGTGGACCTCATAACAACCTTCAAATACATTAAGGGCTGTTATACAGAGGAAACTGATCAATTATTTTCCATGTCCACTGAAGGTAAGACAAGAAGTTATCACCATAGTCTGAAACAAGGGAGATTAAGTTAGATATTAGGAAGTTTTGTAATATAAGGATAGTTAGGCAAAGGAGTAGGTTGCCAAGGGAAGTTGTGGTATTCCCATCATTGGTAGTTTTTAAGACCAGGTGAAAAATGGCTGTCTGGGATAGTCTAGGTATTGTTGGTCCTGTCCCAGCACAGGAGGCTGGACTAGATGAACTCAAGTTCCCTTCAAGTCTTACGTTTCTATGATTCTATGTTTAACTTGTAAATCAGAAGGACTGAAGTTAGACATATGGCCTCTCTTCTTGGGTAGGCCACCAATTTTCCTAAAACATTGCCGGCAGGTCCCCTAACCTCTGTGCCTCCATTTTTGTCCATAAAATCAGATAAATAGCTACTCAGACAATCAGGAGGACTAGGTAATTGTCTCAAAAGGTATCACTGAAGGACAGAATATCTTTATTATAAACTGCATGAGACTACTGCATAGCAGTACAGTATAAGGTAGGGGAAGGAAGATAAAGGGGAAGGAAGGTTTTAATATGTTATAGCTGTTACTTTTTTTTAAAAGTCATCTGTGGTCCTAGTGTCTCTTATTACTAGATATTTTGTAAATGAATGTGCATATATACTAATCCTACCATCATCATCTCACCAGTACTGTTTGCTATTATAACAAGAGAAAATTCTAATAACTATTACATTCAATAAGGGTGTCAACTCTACTTGAAAAGGTGCATCTGTTTAAACTGATTTTCAACTACATTTTAAATTGATCTAGTTAAAACCAATGCAAAGGCCTAATGTAGATACACTCAAGCCAGTTTAATCCTTGTTAAAAATGGTTCAGCATGTGTGGGTAAATTACCAAATTAAATTAAACTAATTTAAACAACAGTTAAACTTGTTTGTGTATCTGTTTGGAATTTGCACTGGTTTAATCAGAATGATTTAAAATCTATTTAGTTAAACCAGCAATTTATGTTTGATGGTAAATACACATTTGAAATATTACCTAAAAACTGCAGCACGCTGCTGAAGCCATTGTAAAGCCATTCAAAAATGAAAGACATTGCTGAAGATTAGTTGCCTGCAAGAAAATAAATATGAGATGTTTATGGGTAAAAACCTTAATCCCCCATATACCAGCAAGACTCAGTTGGTAGTAGGGCTGAGCATTTGACTGGTCCAAAAATAACTGGTCAATTGACTGATCAAATAATGTTAAGAATGGCCAAATATTTAAAGCATTAATTTATGAGACCCATAAGAACAACGAAAGTAAGACTTTATAGTCTTCAACAGGCTTAGCCTTCGACAGATACTCTTGATTAATTACAACAAAAGTTACTTAACTGAGTTATTTTATCTCAGAAAAATATGAAACAATGACAAAAATAAAAGAATGGCACCATGATGCAATCAAAAAGGTAGATTGGCCACCTACATCAGGGTATTATTGCTAGAATTTGACAATATTTGACTGTGGTCAAATAATAGGGTGTCAACTGACTGGTCTATTGACACAAGCCTAGTTGATAGTAGTATACAGGCCTCTGAGCCAGAAGGCTGAATTCAAATTTGTTACCCAAATATTACTGGAATTGAAAGATGATGTCTTGCCCCTGATCCCTGTTTTGGGTGGATGTTTTCAAAAGCAGGGACAACCTCATTTTAGGTCAACATTTCCTGTTCCACAAACAGGTTCTAAGACTGCATGCATTACCAACTGCTTGACCAACAGCAGCTATATGTACCAATGGAGTTCGTGTACTTTAGAATGCCCCACTGCATGCAAAATCCCACTAACTTCTACGTTAAGAATAATTGCTCACTTCTAGCTGCTTTCTGACCTATACTTCTGTAGCTGTTTCTCCTTTAACTATCATGCTCATTATGACACTTTCTTTGGTGCAGTTATTAATTGTATGTCCCAGTTTTGGACACACACAATGTAAATGGTTTCTACGTATCTGGAGAGCCAAAAGTCCATTAGACCAACCTTCATAAAACTGGGTGTTGGTCAACTCTCTGGAGTACATAAAGAGTTCACCCCTCTGATTTCAGTAGTACTCAATAAAACTGAAACCCAAAACAGATTCCTAGTCAACGTTTTCCTTCTCAAAAGCTACAACCCAACTGAACAATAAAAACAATGCTTAGCAAAAGATCAGTATACAAGGGGAGCTGCAGGCTTACAGGCTGCACGAAGCCGTAATTAATGCTCCCAACTTGCCTTGTTCAGTACTAAGTCATTATGCTTTTGATGCTCGTAAGTCAGAAGTAATTTTTAAGTACCCGTCAGGCGAGGAACAATTTAAAGTCTCACCTAGTCCTGTTGCTATGGGTATGACGGTGGCTTAAGGTTAGCTCAGCTCATTTACAGTGACCAAAAAAAGAAAAGCAACCGCAGAGAAGCGGATCCTTCCCGTAACAAGTGTGATTCTCAAACACAGGCTCCTGAGAAGGACGCTGGAATCCAGCGTGAGGACACGGTACTCAGAGCCGGCCGGGGTGAGCTGTACCTACTCGCCTCCCTCCAGCTCCCTGACAATCGGGTCGCCCTACCCAAGTGCCTGCGGCTGAAGCCGGGGTTCAAAGGCCCCAGACCCGGTCCGCCTGGCGTGTGACAGCCCGAGAGGGGCGGGCGGGAGCGGAAATCCCGCTGCCCTGGACCCGCAGGCCCAGGCGGGGTGAGGGGGGCCCGCAGGGCGCGGGGAAGGAAGCCGGACGCCGGCTGGTGAAAGGGCAGAAATCGCCCACCCCGCCCATCAGGACACACCAGCTCCCTCAGCCGGCGCTGGGGCCCCCCTCCGCGCGCGCAGCGGCTCCCATCCAAACCGACTGCGTGTCACTCGGCTCCCTTCCCCCCCGCCGGGCCCCACCACGGCCCAGCGCCCCCTCCCCGGGCCCCAGCCACCGCCGCCAGCTCGCTCGCCCCTCACCTCCCTCCGCAGCAGCAGCCGCTCGCGGCTCCGCTCCCTGTGCCGGACTGACTGACTGACCCGGGCGGCGGACCCTCAACGAGGAGTAGCAGCAGCAACCCCCACTCACTCGGCAGCCGCCAGCTCCACGCCGGAAATACGTAGCGCCTCTTCCCCCGGCTGCTTCCGGCGGGGGGCGAGCCCGCCGCGCTGGCGAGCGCGCGCTGCGTGCGGCCGTGGCGTAGTGAGGTGACGTGTCACGGGCCGGGCGGGCGCTTCGGCTCGAGTCTTACGACGGAGCCGGGCGCAGCAGGCCCGGCCCGAGCTGGCCGGCGCTAGCTGGGTGGGTGCCTAGCAGGAGGGGTCGGGTCGGGTCGGTCGGTCGGGTACCTGAGGCGCTCGCTGGCCGGGCCGGGCCGGCCCTTCCTCGCTGTGTCTGCCGGGGAGCGAATCGACGCGAGGGTGAGGGCTGGGTCAGCCCTGGCGCGTCTCTGTCTAGAGCAAAGGGTCAGGGAAAGGCTGCTGCCCTCGGCGCTTCGCTGACGCACAGCTGGGAACAACCTCCGCCTCGCCGTGTGGTTGCTGCGCCATCCCCACGAGTCCCTCCCTCCCCCGCCCCAGCAGGCACTAAGTTGTAGGTATGGGCAGCCGGGGGGCGCGGGTCCTGGGGGAAAGCACCGAGGTGGGGGAGGGACCAGAATAGAGAGAGAGCCCTAAGGTGCTCTCTGCACCCTCCACCCCCGTTCCTGGCAGCTGCCCATGCCTCCAGTCCGGCCTCGATATAGCCCCTGTCCACGTTTTGACCCTGTGCTTATAGAGACCCCATTCCCTAGGACGGATTCATGCCCCATTAGCCTTCCAGCTCATTCTCTCCATAACTGCCCCTGAGCCCCACCGATAAAAGGGCTCCTCGTGCTTCACTCCTGCCTTCTTTTTATGTAGAGATGCTCTTGGATGTAGAAGCCTTTGCCCTTCCCTTCCTTCTCCACTCAACACACCTCCCTCTGATGAGATACAGGAGGTTTGGCTGATGGAACGGAGGAAAGTGGTAATACTACTCCTCCTCCATTCTTAGCATCTCTGCCCAGCTCTCCTGTTCTCTGAGCAATGCAGATATGGATGGAAGTTGAGATCTTAAGGGATACACTCAAGATATAAATGCTAGTTCAGTATTTGTAAAAAGTGAGCGAGCTGTAACCATTGTATCTTGTAACTTCACTAGAATGTGCTTTCTGTGCATGTTCTAGTGAACCAAGTGTTTTGGCAGGAATAAAAACAAGGAGAGTCCTGTAGCATCTTAAAGACTAACAAATTTAATTTCTGCAGGCATAAGCTTTCGTGGGCTGTCACCCACTTCGTCAGACTTCATCAGACAGCCCACAAAAGCTTATGCCAGCAGAAATTAAATTTGTTAGTCTTTAAGGTGCTACAGGACTCTCATTGTTTTTGCTGTATACAGGACTAACATAGCTACCCCTCTGGAACTTGGCAGGAATGTGTCACAACAAATATTACTGAGGCCAGGAGTCTTATCATAGATTCTGTGACTTCCAGTCACCTCGGAAATCCTGGGGCAGTAGGGCTGAAGCTGTCAGCTTCTGGGGACTGCATGAACCTGAAAGCTCTCAGCTTCCACAGGCGGTGAAGGTCCCAGAGCTCTCTGCATGAGGGGGGCAGCTTGTAGCTGCCATGGGGCCTCCTAGCTCTTAGCTGCCACAGAGGGCAAGGCCCCTGTAGTGGCAGGGATTAAGGACATGGCGGTTCCAAGCAGCTGTGGGTGGTGGAGGAACCCTACAGACAGCGAGGGGACCTTAGAGAGCCGCAGGGGGCAGCCAGCTCCCAAACCTTGCAGCTGCTGCAGGCAGTGGGGACCACTAAGCCCCAAACTGCCATGGGTGGCAGAGACCCAGTGGCAGGGACTCCTGGCTCTGAGCTGCTGGTGGTGGCTGGGACCCTGCTGCTGTTCACCAAGGCATGTGGTGGGGACCCCTGGCCCTGAGCCACCACAGGTGGCAGGGACCTCAGAGCCCCAAGCCATGGCAGCTGAGGGGTGTACCCTGTAGCCATCAGCCACTGCCTACAGCAGGGGGAATCCCAGAGCCTTGAGCCATGGCTGGCCGGCCCCTGCAACTCCTAGCCCTGTCACAGGCGGTGGGTGACCTCATAGCCTTCAGTTGCAGGCAGGGATGTATCTTGGAGCTAACAATTTAGTGAAATTGAATTTTTAGATCACAAGCATGTATTTACCCTGAAAACCTGATTTTTAAGGGGTCACGTTCATTCAGTCACATAACAGACATACCCTGCACAAGTAACTGGTTGTATTTTAGGAGACAGTCGTGATAATGTGAAATGGAATAGAATCTACAGGTTGCTCACTATAGCATTTGCTCTGCAAAACTATTAGAAGTAAGACAGTTTGGAAATGGTACATTACTTAAATTAGCTAGGTTTTTTAAGGCACCTTCCTAAGAAGCAAAGCAATAAATAATTTTTTTTAAAGTACAACTACACTTTACAGGACTATATTAAAGAACAGTAGTCAAAGAACAGAAGCCCTATTATTTTGGGATTGTAAAGTATTCTTGTTCTCTGGAAATTTTGAAAATTCTCAACTGCAGTTAGGGAAGTGCTTCATAGAGGGGATTCTTATTTATGACTGTTTAAACCTCTTTGAACTGACTTTTTTAAAAAAAGTTTAGCAGCAAACGTGTATTGCTTAGTATCTTTAAATAATTTAATAAGGTTTAAACTAAGTATAAATTAACATAGGTTGTCAATTTCAGAATTTTATTTAAATTAAATAAAAGTACCCAAATGTATTTAAATCAGATTTGATTTTTTTTTAAAATTAGGTGATAGCATGGTGAATACAAAGTAAATAGCAAAAAAAATTTCTAAC
Source organism: Emydura macquarii macquarii (assembly GCF_026122565.2). NCBI lineage: Eukaryota > Metazoa > Chordata > Testudines > Chelidae > Emydura > Emydura macquarii. The sequence goes on along the minus strand of NW_027131527.1, from coordinate 14,566,832 downwards.
TGGTCAGTTTTAGTAATCTTACATTACATGCAGCAATAGCAGTTAGAGTTCTATAGATTTGTGAAAGTTAATATACCCAAGCAAATCTTTCTGTGCTTTAGGGTTCTAGCTGATACTCAGGAGTAAAAGATTTGGAATTAAGAACTGCCATGGCAGTTGAGTACTGCTACCCTGAGTGTCTAGGTACATGGGTTTTCAAGCAGACACCCCATATTTTTACAAATCACTGAAATTAAGTGTCATGGTCTCTCCTCCACAAAATCCTGGTGTTGTGAATCACAAGATGAACATATACAGCCTTTGGCTGTTGATAGAAGACATTTGTTTTTAAAGTCTTATTTGATTCAGCAGAGTAGCTTTGTGTTTAGACAGAATACTGGGAGAGGGGAGACAAGGAGATAGAATCCACAGAATGAATTTCAGCAAAATAATTTTATTTCTTAACAACATACATTGAACAGCCATCAAATATTCTGTACACAATTGAGTTGAACACCTAGTGTTGTGATGTACAAGGATACGTATTAAGACATGAAGTTGATCTTTTACAAGAAGATTGCTTTTAGTCTCCACTTGAACTTGCCACATCATTGGTAGATATGCAATTCTGTTATAATAAGTTACCTATGATAAGATCATTTTTTCCTCTGGAACTGTAAGCTACTATTTCTTTTTATTTTTTCCCCACTTATGGCTTCCTGGTACCTTTAGGTCTTAGTTTTTCTGGGTATAGAACCACTTGTCCACTGTAGTCGGGGGAAAAAAAGAAAGATTTAAACTCAGTTATCTGTACATTTAATTCAAGCTCTCTAGGACACCATAGACGGTTAATATTTCTGCAGAAGAGTTCGTGGACCCAATGATATTTACCTGTGGTTATTAGGCATTACTTGCCACCCAGTTCTCTCAAACTCTTTACTAATTTCCTCAACTCCTGGACTGTCAAATGTGATTTGGAAACTGCTCCTGTACCCACTGCAGTCAGTGGAAGCTTTACTATTAACTAGAATGGGGGCAGGACTCTTCTTTCTCACATCTTACCAGTACTGCTAAGTAGAGAAGCAATCAACAATAACATAGCTTTAAAAATAGCTAAGCTACACTAATGTTTGCAGTCCCAGTATTTTAATAGTGTGCTATCTCAGATGCAATACATAAATTAATAATTGTGTAGTCAGGATGCAGGAGCCTATGACCACGTTAATTTTATTTTTTAGTTCCATAATCCACGAGTACCCAAGTCAGAAGAGTGTTGGGCAACTTTTCAGTGAGACTAAGTCCCCCCCTCTTCTCCTCTCTTCCAGCCTTCCAACTGCACTGAAATTAGTGTTATTACATAATAGTGCAGACCAAGCATTCTGCACCAGATCTAGGGCAGTACTAATGCTTTAAAAATCCAAGAGAGTTCTGACTAGCACTCTCACCAAACTTAGTTAACATGAAAATTTAATTTGTGTTCCTGCTTCTTAAGTGAACTCCAAACTTGTGATTTTAGAACTTAATTACTACATCAGATGCCTTGGCAACAAGGCTGTCATTTTGATTATACGCTGATTAGTCTAAGACATTGGTGCAAAAAGGGCTGTGTTACATTTCAATGAATCCTGAGTCAGGGAGTTGGAAGCATTTTGCTTAGCTACTCCAGTATGCTAACTGAAGAAAGCATTACCCCAAGATATTTTTTTATGGAGACTGATTCCCTTTAAGGGGTGACGGGGCTCTAAGATGGCAGCTCATTTCAGTCATTTCCTCTTTGTTACATAGTTATGATCCCACAACTCCTGGAGTAAGGCAATCTGTGAAAAGTAACAGACTTACTCTAGGACTGCATTGGTGCTAACAGCCTCAAGATTTTAAGATTAGAGGCATGTTATAGCATCATATGTAGAAAAAAGGAGGATGGATGACAAGACTGCTTATAGCATTATGTAGCTGCTTCAGTACTGGCATCAATCAGTGAACCCATTTAATCTTTCTAGAAATAGCCAATTACAAGTTTAAAGATACAAGCATGCTCTATGAGGCAAAAGCATTTTTAATGAACAGTTCAAACAGTAACAGAAATGCTTTAGAAACGGATTAGATGGAATATTACTTTTCTACAACTTTTTTTGCTACTTACTTCCCACTCCTGGGGTTTTGAAATCAAGCCCTTCCTTTTTCAGCTCACTTATACATCGCAATATTAATGGATATATATTACGCTACTACTATAAACTTCCCCTTTCACTTTTTTTTTTTTTTTTGCATAAGGTAGAGAGGTGTGTGTTCTGCTATCATCATGCTTTCCTCTGGAATGCTTTTCCTAAAGCTCAAGAAACCTACTAATCCCAGTACTCCTTCCTCTTGCTTGCTAGAACTATTCAAACAGCAGTTAGAATGCTTGGTGCTACAGCATCTTCACATGTACAAAATTAGGAGTTAAAATAGTGAAAAGTTATTCAGACATTTTTAAAGTGTTACTAACAAAATCTAGAGTTCTAAATAAAGGTTTTGGTTTATTTCCAATGCTTTTAAAAATATTACTATCCTTAAAAGATTTGCAGTCCATTTTTCCTATAGAAAATCTCTTAACACTCCTTAAAGTCAATATGGAACAAGATGTAGGTTTTAAGGTTTACCTTCAGGTGGTATTGGATTGGCAACTCCATCAGGTGGTACCTGATAAATAAGAAGTGCATTACTGGTTTGTGATTATGCAGTCTGTTGAGGAACTGTTAAGATCTGGAGACTATGCTTTTGGGTGTTCACAAACCTCTCTTCACTAAACTACATTTCAAATCCAAGGTGTATAAATATGCAGAGATTCCTACCAGCCAATACTGGAGAACTATGGGTGATGAACACAGCTATATATTGTTTTTATTCTGCAAATCAGCACAGCTTCTAGGTAATGGGGAAGTAACTAAGCCAGCTACTCTTTTGGAAGCATTCTGCACTACACACCTCTACCTCTACAAAGGCAAGGAGATCACGTGCTGTTTTCTTTCTGCAGCTATAGCTATTTTGTCATGTCCCAATACTGGATTCCAGAAAACAAGAGCAAAGGAGATTTAGAATTAGGTTTGGATTCAAGGTTTAATATTTCCCAAGCAGTATTTCCAACACGCTTTTCTAGTGAAAAAATGGAAAGGTGGTGTGGCTGGTGACAATTCCAGTCCACAACCTAATGTAGTGTTCTGTCCTCAGAATTTTACCAGGTAATTCTGACACAGCTGTAACATGACACTTATAAAAATCACAGTGAGTTAAGCAGGTTTATATCTTCATCTATTTATAACTGGCCTCTGTTTCTGATCAGAATTATTTTAACATATTGAAATGATTTTTTCATTACCTATTCATTCGCTTCATTTTTTGTATCGTTTGTTGGAAATAGCCAAATATTGTGGTACTCCAGATTTACACCTGTAGCCAAATATTCTGAAGTGCTTGGATTCCTCCCCCACTTAAAAGTTTTGATTAATGCAGTACACAGATGTCAGACAATGCCATTTGACAGGAAATATTTTCAAGGAATCAGAAATGAGTCCTTTGGGAGTGGTTCTGTCTCAAATATCATGCATTTTGATGGCAAAGGGCAGCTTATACTTTAAAAACTGAAGTTCATATGTCATGTCTTAGCTATTAATTTTCAAAAAGTCCTTTAAGTTTTTTAACTTCAAGTCATTTTCATGAGTTAATGATAAAGAAACAAGTACTTTGCTCCATTAAAACAGAATTTCAAAAGCGATTCCATCCCTGGATGATGAATAGGGTGAGTAGACACTCTGAAAAGAAGTAGTTTCTGTATTCTCATGCATTTCTGCTTACAAAAGTTCATGCTTAGTTTGGCCATCCAGAGTGATTTTAGCCAGTACAATAAGCTGCTTCTATCAGGAATGTGATTTTTTTAGTGTACCACCTAAAACCCTTTTATCTTCTCTTTATGATCACTGATGTCAGGTGTTATTAAAAAAATAAAAATATCCAAATCTATTTGTACTTACTGCTTCCACGGTAGCTTTAGCAGATTCTTGACTAATACAAAAGGGGCTGTCTGACACAGTTGTATTTGCACTAAGAGAGAAAGGTCAATTATGAGACTATTAGACAACAGCATTAATAGTATTAAGGTTGTTTTTTAAAAACGGGAAAAACTTCAATCAGTTTTGGAACAAGCTACAGAATAAGTAGCTAGCACTAAAATAACAAAGATCTCTACTTTTTATTCCCATTTGCTTAGAATTCTTAACAAAAAAAGTAGTGTAACAGAAGAGTTGTAACTTACCAGTTGATTTCTCCTCCATCTGTTTTTTTAGATACTAGAGCTTTCCAGTGCTCATGAGTGCTTTTGATGATGTTAATTGCAAAGTCCTAAAATTTAAAAGAATAAATTCTGTATTACAGTTGAATACTCTAATGATCATCCCATTCTGTCAATTAGATAAGAGCCAACAGAGCCTAATGTTTACAGGTAGATATTTTAGATTTTCTTGCTATAAACAGACAAAGTATCCCTTCCATTACTTTGCCTGTGTCACCACTAGTATTATAGTAGCTAAGTGAGATTAGGACCGTTTTGCACTTTACAGACTCTAGCACAGTGGTCCCCAAACTTTTTCTGTTGCCCTCCCCCGCCTTACCCATCATAGAATCTGTGTCAGGAGCTGGGGCCAGAAGCTGTGGCACTCCCTCCCTGTCTCCTCCTCACATTCCTCTAGGGGGCACGTCCGACAGTTTGGGGACCACTGCTCTAGTAAGGCACAGTGCATGCCCCAAACACCTTAGCAGACAAGATGTGGGATTATAAAATTTCCTCTCTTTTAAAATGGAACCAACATGCCTAAGGTCACATAGTAAGTTTGTGGTACATAGAAGAATTGACCTCTGATGTCCCACATCTCAGTCCAATATCTTTACCATAAAACTATTTCCCCTCTCCTCTCACTAACAGAGTGTCTAGATTACTGAAGGAGGTTGAGGTTCACTGACATGCTGGCTAATCCTGACCTAACCTCTATCCTCTTTCCCTAGTTTAAGCAAGCCCTTAGATACCAATCACTGCAATACCCAAGAGGATGGGTAGGACAGGAAAAAGCAATAGCTACATACAGTAGCCATGACACTGGTCAGTTAGTGGAAATAATACTAATATTTCCTGTGTATTTAAATATTTTTAGGAAAATATTGTTAACACATTTTTTTTTTGCACAAACATTTAAATTCAAAGAACTTTTTAGACTTGTGTAGCCTAACATGATCCAGAAAGTGAAACTGGTAATGTAATGAAATTATAGTCAAAGCCAAGTGAAATGCTGAGTGAATATGGTTAAAAATAAGATTTTTCTTAAATTCTTGTTTCATATTTAGAAATAATTGGAAAGTGAGGGATGCTATCAAAACAAGACCCTTATATTGAATGAATCAGTGAGAATTTCAGAACATGCTTCTGTCACCTGCTAGGAGGCTCCAACAGACCAAGAATAAGAGGTGGGCAGGAAAATGAAGAGGAGATCACTAAGATAGAAGGAAGCTCCAGTCATGCCCCCTTTGTTCTGGCTAAGCTCCAAATGCCAAAAGAAATGCATGGAAGTTACTGTGCTAATTCTACACCAGAGGATCCTATGTGCTGGAATGATCCTCCTGTAGAGGGATACGCTTATTTTGCGTGTGGTTTCCAACAGCTTTGGGAGTTCAACAGCTACATTCCACCTGAGGATGTAACCCTTCATGTTTATGCTAGCAAGCAAAATAAAGATCGGGTTGGGAAGAGTTAGAAGAGGAATGAAATCAGTGATTTCTATTACAGTAGATAAAAACCTAAGCCACTTGACTACACTTTAAGTGAAACTTCTGTTTTGCTCTCACTAGCATTTAAGTATGTATATGTGCCCCCACCCTTGGTGTACTGACTACTGTTCCTCAACCATCATGTGTTTTTTGGATAATCAGAATTGGTCTTACAGATTTACAATAATGAAGAGATGGTTACATTACCTTGTTTTTAAATTCTCCATTAAATGCAAACTGGTTTTCTGGCTTCCCATCAGGTACTTTGTACCTTCTAAACCAGTCCACTGTAGCTTCTAGGTATCCAGGTTTCATCTTTCTGACATCATCAATATCTAACAGTGTAGGAAAAGAAACTCTTATCATGCAAATAGGTGCAATCTCAAACCAGTCTATGCAATAAGTATAATGTTCTTTCGTCCAGACCACCTTTGTGGTCTAGCACTACTGAGGAAGATAAACATGATTGTTGGCTACCCTGCAACATCTCCTAGACAGTGTATGCCTAGCTCTCATGAGAAGTCACTTGTTGAAGTCAGATTTGAGGCTGGTTGATCCTCACAGTATATCCAACTGTCAAAAGCGTAGAAGAGTTATACTCAAAGATAGTTTATTGACAACCTTTAACGTCAGATTAGCCCAAGTTACTTTTCTGGAGCCTTTTCTGATTTTCAGGGGAGATGGGACAGAAGGAATTTTGATCTTTAGTCAGAGAAGCTTGAGTGGAGAACTTAGATGTGTTTTCTGTGAGATACTATATGCTCACTTAGCTGTATGGGCCAGATCAAGTCAGCTGTTATACAGAGGTACAAGCTGTGTCTTCTGCCAGCAAAATCTTATGAATGCCATGTATACAATTCACCCTCAGTGGAGTTTCCACTATCACCTTTTCTCAGGGTTTTGGCTGCACAAGAGCAACTAGCTCCTGCTGGAAGCTTCAAATCAGCCTCTGCCAGCAGAGGTGCTAAAGGATTGTGCTGAACCAATGCATTCTTCTACTGCCTAGGCCAGCACCACTTCTAGGAATATGTGGATCCGTTGGCACAGGAATCTGGATGGGAATGTGAAATGGGGTTGTATTCACCTTGCTCTGCCATGGCTCTGTGCAGAAGCTGGCTAAAAATCTAGCTCTATGGATTTTAAATGCAGATTTTTCCAGTATGAAAAAATGTTCTGTTCAAGATCCCCAGTTGGGTAAGGAAAGAGCCAAAACAACACCTTCCTCCTGTGCTACTTACTGTTATAGTTGGCTGCTTCAGCATCTTCTATATTGATTGCAATTACCTTCCAGTCCGTCTCCCCCTCATCAATCAGCGCCAGTGTACCCAAAGCTTTCACTTTAATTACTTCTCCTCTTGAGCACACCTAATTAAATCAATTTATTTATTAAGTATTTCTACCAATGTGCTATGGGATGTGTAATATAAATTACAATTCAGTAAAAAGTTAACATTCAAAACAAGTTCAGTAAGAGGATCAATACAAAAGAGGGACTAGCTGGAAATTAATCTAAATCATACTACTGGTTAGCCATTAACTTGAACCTTGGCCTGAATTACATGAATTTGGGGAATTAAGATTCATCATATTTCAGCACCAGATGTCTCTATGGCAGCATGAAGAGAAGCCAAGTTCTTAATAAAAGATCCAGAAGTAGGAGTTAGGTAGCCTCTGAAGTCAATTAATTTAATAGATTACAGTTTTCAGAAATAAACATCCTTTGTAAAATAGCACATTACCTTGCTTCCAATTTCACACACATCAATTGGATCATTATCTCCACTGCAGCCAGTATTTTCATCTTTATGTCCTGGATACTCCCACGTCTACATATGAGAAAGATTTTTAAACTACCAGAGAACCCCCGAGATTCAGAATTTACATGAATGGATGGCTCTGAGTTTTTCATGCAGGCAGCAATGTTCTAATGAAGAAAGTTAATTAAGATGGAATGTTCTCCAACTGGGTTTCAGTGGGAAGAAAGTCAGTTTTGATCGCTGGTTAAGAAGTTTCCATGTGTTTTTACATTTGTTTACACTTTACCTATTTTAAGTTAGCCTGTTTACTTTGTCTATGGATCTGGGATTTCTAGATCAGTATAAGCTGCATACTCACTTCCACTGACTGTTCTTTTGAACTACTTCTCCTTATCAGAACTGACCTGATTTCCTCCTAGCTCAGAGGGGAAGATACAGAAAGTTATCAGGATAATTAAAAGACAAGATCAGCATTAAGATAGACCTTTTAAAATAAACAATTTGTAGTAGCATTATTTACATCTTTATGCTGGCAGGCAGCCAAACCTGTCTATCGCCTCACAGTTCTTCAGAGGTGGAAAGTTTGAACTTAAGGTGGGTGGACAAAGTTCAGAGAAGGGTACAGAAGAGATCCATTCTGTATAGGTTGCCATTCAATGTGTTTTGTTAGCTACAACATTAAGTAAAAACCCAGCTTTTATCTATATAAGATTGCAAGTCTATTTCTAGAAAAGGCCAGGACTGATCAAATTACAAATATGAAGCCCAGTAGAATGCAAGTTTTAATACTGCATCTTGTCTAAAGTAATTTTAGTATAATTAGCCAGAAGATCCTAAAGCATTTTCAAGTTACACATTAATGGCTCTCCTTATGATTTTTCATTGTCTATACACAAATGAGTCTATATCACAAATGAGATAATTAACAGTCTCCTGACAAGCTTTTTTTTTTTTTTTCCACCCCCAAATAAGAATTTGTCAGGGAACTGAAATCCAGGTCATACCATTAGATGAATGAAGCAGCAGGCGTCTGAGACTTACGCATGGACAAAGAATCACTCCTACCAGAGAGTACTTGCCAAATGCCTAAAACATTCATTCTTATGTAGCAACGTTCTTCAGTGAAGAGTATCAACCTACAACTCATTTCTGCAGACTGCTGTTCAACTGAATTGATAGGTGGCAGAGGTCATTGTGGCTTAATGGCTAACATTTTATTATTGGTAAAATGCCAATTTTATTCTACACTGGTATTTTGCTGCAAGTTTATATTTTCGTTAGCTTGTTTACAACATGACTTGCATACTTACCTTCTCTTGAGATTTCTGTCATTGTCACTATTGACAACATATTTCCCCTCATTAGTATTTGCTATTGCAGTTTCAGTCTAAATAGATTAAGCAGATCTTGTTTTGCTCTTGTGGTAGCATTCACTTTCTTAAAATATATAAATATATTCAGGATGGTATTTGTGTGGCTAATATTTAGTTTTCACCGTAAGAAAAGATGATATATATGCATAATGCAATACCTGTGGGATAGCACCATAATTCCAGATATAGCCCTTGTGGGGAAATATATTAGCAACATAACGCAGCTTTCCTTTCTTCACATCTTGTTTAATTGGATTTAGAGGATCTTTTGTTGCAATCTGAAATAGATAAAATGAGTTACCTGCATGCTTTTTTCCCCTAAACTAAAATAAGGACCATTTAGTTACCCTGACCCATGATTTTCAAAATTAGGAACCTCAATCTCAAAATAATTTGAAAACCTGGCTGCGTATGTAGTGTCTTCTAAGAACACAGCAGTTCCCATTAAAGTCAACCAGATCTGTTGGGTTCAGTACTTTTCAAAATCTGACCACATAAGCAAATGCCAAAATATGCCTAAAGGCTCTTTTTTCTTTTTAACAGAAAGTGTTGGCATGGGTTCGCCAGTATAAAATAAATAATATTGACACAATGGTAAATTTTGCCTCTGGAAGAGTTGCTTAACATGGTATCCAAACCAGTCCTATTCTGGCTGAGCCCTTCCTTGGAGATAAAGATACATTACAGATTGTAGTTATTAGGGTACAGGCTCTCTCTCAGGGATCCAGCTATTCAGGGTCCAGAGATAAAGGGAAGTGTAGCAAGGCGCTGTGGCCTTCCTCGGAGCCCGGGTCTGAGGAAGGGTTGCAACGCCCCTGCTGGGCAGAATAGGGCCCGACAGGCCAAACTGCCCAGAAATAGAGGGGCGGAGCCAAGGCAGGAAGGGGAACTATAAAAGGCCGGCATCTAAAACCTACCCGGATTGCTGGGCCCTAGTGACTGGAAAGGGCTGCCAAGCCTTAGTAGCTGGAACGAGCCACCCGAGACTCCTGGGTGGGAAATACCCCGAGGCCAGCTTTGACCTGGAGGAGCTGCCTGACGCCGGGGATCCCTGGAAGGTGACCTAACCCTGTGGACTGGAGGAACCCCTGGGACAAGCTGCCCTCCACTGACGACAGAGAGGAGTTTCCAGACCTGCCACCGGTCGATGGGGAGGGACTTGTGGGTCTGCTGCTCACAGAGTACCCCAGCGACCCAGAGGGAGACGAATGCCTGCAGGTACCTGGGGACTGGGTGGCCTAGGATCAGCTGACTAGCAAGCGGCTGAGTCAGGGGCTAATCCCCATTAGCGTGTTGCGGCTGGAGCCCCACTGACTCAGTGGCAAACTGCTTTTCCACTGATAGGGCCCTGGGCTGGCATGCAGTAGAGTCAGGTGGGCCTGCGTCCCCTTCCGTCCTTCCCTAACCACCCCGGGAGTGCTTGACATCCTCTGCGTGTGGCTAGCAGAGGATATTGAGCTCTACTGGCCCTGCCTGCCTGCAAGGCTGGGGGCTCCAGACTATTTTGCTAGCCCTGCCTGTGGAAAGGCTGGGGGCTATTGACTCCCCCACCAGCCCTGCCTGGCTTGCAGGTCAGGGACTATAGACTACTTGCCTGCCCGAGGGCTGGGGGCACCAGACTGCTTCACTAGCTCTGCCTGGGGAAAGACTGGGGGCTATAGACTCTTTGCTTGCCCCGCCCTGCCTGAGGGCCAGGGGCACCAGACTGCTGCACTAGTCCGCCTGTTGGAAGGCTGGGCTACAGACCCTGAATTAGCCCTGCCCTATGGGAGGGCTGGAGGGCTACAGACTAGGAAGGAAGCCTGCCCCGCTGGGGGTTGGGGCTAAAGACTTGTAAACGGGCACCGTTTATTCCCCTAGAAGGCAGCGCTGTGGCTTTCCTTGGAGCCTGGGCCTGAGGAAGGGTCGCGACTCCCCAGCCAGATTGTGCCACCGGCTTACAGGAAGACTACTCCCAAGGGAGGTAATTCAGATAAGCAATTCCTCTCAAATTATGCTTGTGTAGTCTGCAGTCATTCCAGTGCCCAAGAAGTATGGACCAAACTAATCCCTTTCCTGAGGAAAGTCTCTTCCACAAGGCAACTGGGGCTGTAAGCATGAGTCTTAACTCTGCATGAACACCTGGGTCTTGGACTGAAGAAAGCTTCACCACACACAGGAGTGATCCAAAGTTACTAGATCATTTCGCTAGTAACTACAGGAGAACTCAAGATTTTAAAAGTTTTCATAAAACTGCCCATACTCTGCAATTCTTTTTATACAGTCAAGTGTGTCTTTCAATGGTTATATCTAAACTGAGACATCAACATTGGCCAGAGCTTTAAGTTTCATGATATTTTGCTTACTTCAGTATTAATACACAATAAAGCTAGTTACCATAGTTCTACATTTAGGTCTGTATTAATTTGTATTTCTTCTGCTTCTTCCAGAATACAAAGTGTACTATGCTAGACAACTCTTTTCCTTTAGGAAAAAAACCCCAAAACATACCAAATTCAGCAGAGCCAGAGATTTAAGAACCAGAGGCAGCAAAACTTTCAATTATGGCTTTTATCTTCCACTTACCTCCATCTTTGCATTTGTCCATCGAGGTACTTCCACAATCATGTTGAACACATTCTGAAACAAGCAAGAGGCAGATCAGCAAAATCTCTCAGGAATGAGATGTACGTCCCCATATTCTAAAGCAAGCATATAAATTAATCAAAAGCAGCAAGTTTTTTTTAAAGTTCTATAACATTTTGCTGTGTCCAACAAATAAGGTAATTTTTGTTATATCTTTATAACTGCCTGGGCAACAGGACTTTAAGTGTCAACAGTAAAGTGCACAACATTCAGACTAATATTACTCCTCCATGCAAGCTCAGCATTAAGGCTACAGTACTTTAGTCTGATGGGTTATGTTGCTGAAAAGATACTTGTTACACCAACAGTGTTTAAAACAAACAAACAAACAAAAAACCTATGATACTACTAGGTCCTGAAAAACCAGTTTTAAATTATTTGTTTTTTTAAACATATAGCAAGTAGCAGCTCATAAGACTTTCTAATGAGAAACAAAATGGAGGCCAAAGCAAGCATACACAGATCCATGACACTAAAATGTTTCATTTTTCATTTACAGGATGAATACAATTGAGGCAGTTCTAAGAAAAATGCTTTTGATAAACATTCTACATTTCAGTAATACAAACTCCACCCTGATAAACAAAAAAGAACCAAAGATCTCTGAGGCGTTCTGATTCCTACCCCTCCACCAAAGAATTCAGTCTAAGACAGCTCCAATATAAGGATAACCTGTATCTCTTACCTGAAAAATGTTGCATCTATAGCTAAGGAACATTTAATGGAGTAAGTGCAAGGAGTGCCAGGAATATAGAACTGTCTTTTGCAGTACTGAGACTATGGGTGGAACTTGGCAAGAAGTTCCACTGAGATGAGAATTAGACCAACACAGAGTGCTTTTTGAAAGTCCCATCCTAGAGGTCTTTCTTCCTCCAGGTGAGAGCTTTTCTGTACCCCCCCCCTTTTTTTTTTTAAACCACCCCACTAAATAAGATTGGCTTGATTTTTCTCAAAGTGCTGAGCTCCTGGCTCCATACCAACCGTTGGTTCATCTAATCCCCAGGTTAAGCAGCATTAGTGTTTCAGAATGGTTATATCAGAGATGATAAATTCCTTGCACCTGCATTTCACCATAGCTGGACAACTGATTATATGCAATCAATGTTACATGTTCTCCAGTTTCAGTTTACTACACATACTCCTTCAACATTAGGGGCTCTTTTCTGTGGGTTCAGAGCTCTATTAGTGTGTGTGTGCATTGCTCTACTAAGGAACGAAAGAGAAAGATCCATTAGTGTGGCAAATGCCATGGATCAGAACAGAGTAGGTAGGGTGTGACTGTTCAATCAGTTCTTAAGTGTATGGAAATAAAGAACTTTTGCAGGGAGGGAAAAGGAGTTTGGAGGGCATTGCCTAAATTTAAGATAAGGCAAGATTCTGGAAACTTGCATGTATATAGAAGCTATTTCGTATTGGGGAAATTAGGTGGGTGAGTGTGACATGGCTTAGAAGGCATGATCAATACACTAAGATGTTGTGAAGCCACACAGAATACTAAGAGGGCAAGAGCCCATGAAGAGATTTAGCACATCTCAAATCTTAGACTGCAAAATACTTTACAATCCTCTCAAGATCTTAAAAATACCAGGATTAAGAGCTAGGGACAGTGTCCAGACAGAGTAATATAACCTCTTGCCCTAAAATGGACTCCCTAACAAAACAGCTACTAAGCCAGCAGAGAAACCAGGAAGGATCCCTAAAATAATCCTGCAATAAAAAGAAAAGTAAGACCATTACCACTGCAGTGTGTAGTTTAAACCCTACAATATTAATCTCACTTATTTCTCCCCGCTGACTTTTGTACTCACATCCCACAGACACTGATGCAGTGTGATGCTTGCTTATCAGTCTGAGAAAATATTTTTACCAGGAGGATTTACTGTAAAAAGCAAGAGATAGCTAGTGGACTGTGCAGTTGCCTGATCTTCTGGACTCTTGCCTCTTTTCTTACCACCCTCGGAACATGGTCATAGTAACCCTCTCCCTGAAAATGGGTATAACTTCCTCAAACCATACATCAGCGGAAGTGTTCACAGGGAAGAAGCCCAAGGCAGAACATAACAGCCCAAAGAAATGTTGGATAGCTTTCATCCACTGTATTTCACACACACAGCGGCAGTTTTACAACTACCCTTTATTAAACTTGAGGTTTTGATGTGCATATGCTGTGGTTCACTGAGGTAGCAGAACTGCCTTTCCTAGACTGAGTAAGGAAGAATGCAGAGGGTACCAGAGACTAGTGCACAGATGTGTGTTTTTTCTTTCTTTTTTTTTTTTTTTTTTAAAAGATGGCTACCTCTAAATCGATAATTCATCTTTAAAAAAAAAAAACAACTATGTATTTTAATATTAGCAATTGGAAAACAAAAATAGCATTATATGACCAGCCAGCTCTCTACAAAATGTAGATATTAAGGCAACACAGACAGGTCCTCTATAGGTCCTCTTCGTAAAACCGAGCTCCACAAATTACTTTGCATAATAGGATATTAAAATTAGCACCTGAAGGGGGAGGAGGAATGAGTTTAAAAAAAGGGGGCAATGGAGAAGAGACATCCCTGAGACACAGATTGTATTTGGAGCCAACATCTTCATCAAGCATTGACATTGCAGAACTTGATGCCATTTCAGTTTGTCAGAAATCATTTTGAAATGATGAGTCCAGAAAAAGCCTTCAATTCTGCTACAAAGTTTGACCATATTCAGCACTCCCATTGATGTCAGTGGAAGTACATCAGTAGTTCAAGGGGCTATAGAGACTTTAAAAAATGTTAAAGTTACTAGGAAATTTTCCAGATATAATGGAAGAGAGTCTCACACCACTTGTGTCACCATAGCACTAGCACAAGTTTTGCCAATTCTGAACTAGCACAATGTTTTGTCAAAAGTACAAGAAGAGGTACAATAAAAATCCTTAAGAGATGGGACAGGGGACACACAATGAAAAATTTCTTCCACACAATGTATCATTCCCAAAATCCTAAGCACTTTCAAAAAAGTTCAGGGCGGAATGTGCAGAAAAGGAGGCATTAACCCCTTCTGCTCTTGGGCCAGATCTTGAGAACAAGTGAGAGCAGCTATTCTAAGTTGCAGGAGGTGCCCACAACCTTAAGGACTTGTTATGGCATCCATGGATCACAGAGAATGCAGGAATGCTCCAGCCACACTCCTCTGAGAGCAGGATAGTTTTATAGGAGCTAGTGCAGTGGTTCTGAGCAGCCTGATCATCTCACTTTGAACTGGAAGGTTACTTCAGTAGCTGGTTGAACTGGAATTAGGACAGGTCTTCAGTGGGAAAGTGATGCAAAGCAGCACTAATACAGATAAGAATCTAGCCCAGAACTAAGAAGTGTTTCAGTTTGATGCAATGAAGACATACGATATTTCAGTGGAGCTTTACATAAGGATTCTGCTCATGTGGATTAGGGCCCAAACCCTCACTTTTTAATCACTTTTCAAATTCTTCTTCTGCAATAACATTCTTATAAGAGTTTACATTTTTAGTAACTCCTTTCCATGAAGCCAAACATTTCAGTTAATAAGAATGGTAACAATGTTATTTCACATGTCTCAGTTAATAAAATTGCCTCAGTGGCTTAGCACCAGAAGTTATTTACTAGTTCCAAAGTACAGAAGACTGTACCATTTATTTCATGGCTAAGTTTGTACTGAATTTCCCTTATCACCACAGAAAGAGCATGTACGTAAAATTCCACCTAATCCAGTTTGCTCAGTTAGAGAGATTGCAGTTGTACTGTTTGGCCAGTGCCCATCTACTGTAATAGTTTATGTTGCGCAGTCATTTACCACACAGATGCACTGAAAGGACAAAAATCAACATTATCTGTAGGGAATAGGTTTCTAACAGATAAATTCTCATTGTGGTCAGCTAAGAACCTGCTTAATATAACCATATACATTACCTTGCCAGCATCAGCATACATTGGAATATCATGGAATGGTGAAATGTATTGTCCTTTACCATTTTCTGAAAGAATAACATATTAAGCTAGTAATTAAAAATGCTTTAATTAGCTGTAATGAAAGCAATTTAACAAAATCTCCTAGGGCTATAAAATTGGCTTTATTCAAATGCCTAGCTTAAAAGATGTTGTCTATGCCTTGAAATAGTAACAATGAAGCTAATGTCAGAGATGTAGTGTTACTATGTTACAGCTCCATTACTGCAACATAGGCCTTATGAAACTCCCCATGTTTCCTCCAAAAATACTATGCAAGAGAAGACATAAGAAACCAGCTAACACTTGTTTGAGGAGCTTACCTTAATATCTGCAAACATAACTTAACATATAAAAGGAGTCTTTTTTTTAAAAAGGTTGTGAATACAAGTAGGAAGTAACAAGACATACCTTTGCCAAGTAAGGCATGATTATGCTGCTGTGTCTACCTCCCTAATCTTAGCACAGCTTAAAAGAATCAACAGAAAGAAACATTCTATTTCAAACTCTAAGAAGGAGTTGATATCACAGGTGTATAATACCCTCAAGTAGTAAGAAAAAAAACCCTGGAATAATGGAAGTAGAAAATGACACATCAGAGAATGTATGGGGAAAATGGCACAGGACAACCTCAAATGACACCTATGGAGGTGACTATCTGTCACAAGATTATACAAGTATTGATAACTGTCAAACACTGGCTGGAAGAAGGGCAGCAAATAATGTCCAGATCTTACAGGAAGTCATCTAGATTCACTTTAAGACCACAACAAGATGTATTAAGGTTCCAGCTATAACTTGTCTTGGAGCTATATCCTAAAAGCTCCCCTAATAACTACATACAGAAGCCTTGTTAATAAGCAAGGCCTATGCTTCCCCTCCCCCGTAAGTGCTATAGATCAGTGTTTCTCAACAACTGCTCCATGGACTGGCACCAGTCCCTGAGATCTCCCTGACCCAATTTAGGAAGACAGCAAAAGCTGGTCCCAAGCTGGTCGCTGGTTTCAAAAAGGTTGAGAAACACTGCTATAGATCACCCAGCAAGTCAAAGTGGTTTCATATATATAGCTCATGCAAAGGGCCTTTCCACAGTATTTTTTTTATGACTAGCTCTTGAAGACTACCTGTTAGTTAGGGTTGACTAATCTCATTCATGAGTTACAGTTATCACACATTTCCACCTCCTTCTAGCACCAGTTTTCTGTGAAGGGGGAGGGGGAGGGTGTTTCATCCTCACCTTACATCTGCTTAGCAGGAATGAGTCTGAAGCAGTTTCTTGCCCCAGCCAGAATCCTATGCTCAGCAATCTAGCAGGATCTTTGCAAGACTGTCCTGCCCTTGACTGCAAATAACTAATTTGGAGCTCAGTATCAGAGTGCTCAGTGAAAGCAGCTATTATCTTTGAAGTACAATAAGTTGAAACAAACTGGTCCACAAAACCACTAAAATAAAGAAGTAGTGTTGACAAGGACTGGAAAGTTTACTGTATGCTATGTAGATGTTCTGCTTTCCTTCACATACTGGTGAAATTAATATTTAGAACCCCTGCTGGGATTTAAAGCCACAACAGCAACTGTGCTGCTGTTACAGCCTGTGTCTAAGGGAACTTTGAGGGATCTGGGAATTAACAGTTTCAGTTCTGTGAGTATTCTGTATTTTCTACATACTTATTCCAGCATAAATGTAGTTGCCCTTGAGACTAAAAGAGTCACCAGATTGTCCTTTAGTTCCTCCTCAATAAAGCAAAACGTTGGAAATCAGGTATAATTTCCATGCAGACAATGTAAAAAAGGCAGTTATTTTTACTGTTGACTAAGCAATATCCATTTTAACTGGCAACTCCATTTTCTCATGTTCCTATTGCATGAGTTGTAAAGTATGGAAGGGTTCTGTTATTCACATACCTATATATTTCCAATTAGTATCACCCGGACATTTTGTAATGTCAAGGACAGAGTCTGCTTTTACTCTGTGAAATCAATTTCAAATCTTAGCAGGTCAATATTAGATATTAACTCTTCCTATTAAACAATACAGTACTAGATTAATTATTATCACTTTGCTAGAAAGATTATATTGGATACAAAATGTTTCATAATCTCAGTAAAAACAGTCATTAGGAGAAGATTAGTCACTTAAATGGCTAAATTAAAGGAGCCACTTAGGACTCTTAGCTACTATCTCCCTTCAAACAATTGAGTTGGGAAGGCTGTATTCAGTTAAGCATTTTTTTCTTCTTCTAAGGTGCAACAGAGCAGGTCTGTTATTTGTAACCAGTTCACTATCATGCCTTATACTCTTAGCCATAGAAAGTCAGCTTCTTCGGAAGCCAGATGATGCAATACTCAGAGAGCCAGTTTTGTTCTCTCCTTCATCCCCAGCATAACTTCTTACTTGACAGCGATCACAGGTTGGGAGTAGGTACAGTTGGGAACTGCTTACCTCTCTGGAGGCATTCCGAAGATTTAAAGGATGCACGCAGAGCAAGACGCATTGCATTAACAGAGGTGTTTGACACATGTCTTGTCAAGAATAAGAGGAAAGCTAAGTAGCTACTTCCCTGAGGGAACAATGAGGTCTTGTAAGCCCCAAAGGATTCTAAGGTAGGACTTGGAAGAGATGACAGGGGCTTGATGAACAGTGTCAGGCAGTCAGGCAGTCTCCCAGTCTTAAAAATATGGGTGATACCTCCCCTTCCCCACATCCACACCCCTTCTATGATAAAACAATGCGTATGAGTAGATGACTTGCCACAAGCGAGTTCATTTTTGCAGAATTGCTGCTCGAGACACACGTAGCAGCGCTTTCGTTGCTGCCCTGCACGATGGCCGGCCCCATTTCCACCAGCCAGCCACTTCACCGGGCCAGGCTGAGCTCTGGGAGGCGGTGTCCTCTAAACCAGCGCCCCACGTTGCCGGGCCAGGCTAAAGGTCGCTCCCCCAGAGGCAGCTCTGGGGGGTGGAGCAGGAAGCAGAGAAAAGAAAAGCCTCTTGCGGGATTATCCAGCAGCAGGCACCGTGGCCGGCCCCACCTGCGCCGCGCTCAGACTTTAACCCGCCCGGCTACGGGCCGGCGAGGGACGGTACCTAGGCAGCTCCGCAGGGATTTGGCCAGCGGGGCCGGGTCCCCGACCGAGGGCAGGGCAGGGGCCGTGCCTAGCCCCCTCGGAAGAGAGGGGGCGACCCCCGGGCGGGAGGCTTCCCCCAGAGGGGCGCCGTGCCGTGCCGTGCCGTGCCGTGCCCCCCCCCCACGATCCCGCCACCCTGCCCGGGCACCCCCCCACTCACTGAAGAAGAGCCGGTACTGCAGGCTGTTGGGGGCGGCGCGCTCCTCCACGCTGTAGCTGGCCATGGTGCCGCCGGCAGCGAACAAGGAGATACTGACTGACACACGCCGCCGCGCTGCGCTACGTCAGGGCCAACCCCTCACCAAGACAGGCTCGCGCCGCCCGGGCACAGAACTGCGCATGCCCCGGACCCCGCCCCCCCTTACGCCCCGCCCAGTCAGCCTTCGGGAACAGCATTGCGCAGGCGCACGGCGATCTGGCCCCCTCCCCTCCCCTCGACTACCATGCCGCAGAGAACAGCAATGCGCAAGCGCATCCCCAGGCCTCGCCTTCCTCGGCTCCTGTCCCATCAGCGAGAGGGCTGTGCGCATGCGCAGTCATTTAGGCCTCGCTCGAACGCGCAGGCTGTCAAGAAAGAACATACACACGGACACGTGGCGAGGCTAGCCTGTGTCGCCCGAGTGAGCCGGCCGGGCCCGGCCGCTTTGCCTGTCTGCGTACGTGGCGTGTAGCGTGGCGGCCGCAGGGCCTGGCGCACAGTTAGTCCGGAGGACAGTCAGTGGCTTGCGGGCTGCGGCGAGGGAGGGAACGTGGCAGCAGCGGCGCGCCGCTGGGACGCCCTAAGATGCAGAGGGGCTGGTAGGCGAGGGGTCCCCGCCATGACCGTAGCTGCGAATGCACCGGGTGACCTCACCCGAACCTACCTACCCACCCTCTTCCTCCCCTGCGGGCTGCGCCCCGGGCCGGGGGCCTGGCCCTCAGCCCTGCGCTGCCGACCTGTGCTGGCAGGCCAGCGATGCCCTCCGTCTCTGCACGGGGCTTTGAAGCTCCCTGCCCCCGGTGCGAGCTCCCCTTCTGTCCCCTTTATTCGATGTGGGCAGGCCCAGGTTGGGACGGGATGTGGCACCCCGAGAAGTGGGCTTCTCCAGGAACGTGCCGCTGCTGCCCGCTGCATGACTGTGGCTGCCTTTTGGTCTGGTTATCGACTTGAGGGTGGGGCCCTGCCCTGCTCCCAGAAGTGCCCTACTCCCAGAAGTCAGTGCCATTGGATTTTAGGGATCTGGCTCAGTCACATCCCTTTCTAACTCTGCAATCTGTCCTCACAGCGGGACCAAACCCATCAGCAACAGGGACTTGCTACAACTCTTACAGCACAGACATTCGCACAATAAGTGTTCACAAAACCCAGAGGAGTGATGTTTTATTTCGGTCACTCATGGTCATGTAAGTAATGCCATCTTGTACAGTGTGGGGAGAGCGATTACTAAATACCAAATCACAATTTTGATACAGGAAATCTTTGTTTACAATGTTACTAGAGGCAAGAGGTAGTGAATACTGATGTATTAAAGATAGCAAAAAGCCATGTGGAATTGATTGATAAAGGTGAACAGTTTTCTCTCTATCGCAACTTTTTATTTTGATGCTTCACTTGCACTAGGCCCTGGTGTGTGTGCGGCTGCCTTTTTATTAAACTAAGAATATGATCTAACTCATGCTCTAGTGCGTCTGCTGTGCCACACTTCAGTTGTGGTTTTTCCAAATACATCTTTGTCTTGGAAGCTCTGTCCTGCGTTAGTTAGCTCCACTGAATGGGAAGCAGCTACGACTGTTTAGTACAGCTCAGGTCTTAGGATGGGATTTTCAAAAGTGCTAGGATTGGCGGTTATATTTCCACAAAACATTTCGTTTAAATGAATCAGCATTTTCCAGCGTCTAATGAACTCAGTGAGTTTCACCATTGACTTCAGTGGGAGCAACCATAGGCCAATGCAAAATGCTTTTGAAAATCCCATCTTTAATCTGATAAACTATTACAGATAACCAAACAGGTTGGGAACCATTAGAAAAAGATTTGTACAGAAAAAAGTAGCTTCTAATTTTAGATGCCCCCATTTTGGGCTGTTCAGCTTGTGGCCTGACTTTTCAGAAAAGGTGAGGTGCACTGCTTCAGATTTCTATTGATTTCAGTGGGAGCTAGGTACTTAAATAGCTTTGAGAATCTCAGTTTGATTGCCTAGAAATCCAGTTGAAGTTAAAGGGAGTTTCTGGTCTTTGGCACATTTGGAAAATCAGACCCAAATATTGTCAAATTGGTCATCCAAAGTTGGAGGCTCATTTAAAAAAATGTGGCTGCAGAGGCCTTATCCAGCAACAGATTTGACTTAATTGTAGCAACAGGAAAGGTTGAGGTCTTTGCACTAAGAAAAGTTTGACAATTTTGACAGAGAGTTGGGGATCTGTGGATAGGCCTGTGAGCCAGGAACTACTGAGTTCCAATTTCAGCTCCTACACTGATGGCTCTGTGAAATTGAGCAGGTTGCTTAGAGTATTCCTCTATGTTTCCCTATCATGAAAATGGAGATTATACTTCAATTTCACAGGGTATTTATGAGGATTAATTTAGTGGCTGTAGAGCACCTTGCAGCTCAGAAGTATATATAAGAGTTAAATATTATGAATACTCCCTGTTCTCTAACTTAAGCACATTTTCTTTACTAGTGCATGTTCTAATGTACACAAACTGAACCTAATTCATTGTTGGTGTAACCCCATTGCAACTACATCACAAACTTCAGGTTACATTTCTTAAACATTTCAAATGCTGGATTGTTCTGTTTTTGTAAATATGCAGAGGTGCACAGTAACAGCATGAGGCAGGAACTCAATGAGACTGACAATATTGTTACCAGATTTGCCCTTCTCCTTGGGGTATGCTCATTTATTAGGGTTACCTTCCTGGAAGAGGGGTGTGATTCTAGGGGTGTGATTCTACTAATGTACTGCTTGTGTTACTTGTGTGTTCATAGGGCTACAAGCCCTCTCCCAATGGAGGTATCCTGCAGGACCTAAGGTTTTCAGGGCTGGGTTCCTCCAGCACAACCCCCCACAGATACGCACACACACACACATACACAGTTCAGCTCAACTTAGTGCGTCTGAGCAGACCGGGCTATCAGCACTCTCAGCTGACCCCTTATATGTCCCTGAACTCAGCAGGCTGGGTGACACCACACTCTCAGTGGCTACCCTTATATGCCCCTGTGCAACACACCAGAATAGAGCAGAATAGAACAGCACCTTTTTGGCTACTCCCCTTAATTGCCCCTTGGAATCGATCAGGCTGGGTCAAACAGCACTTGAGCTGCACCCTCATTTGCCCCTGGATCCCATAGGCTAGGCAGAGTAGCACTTCCTGGCTGTCCCCTTCATATACCCCTTTACACCACAATTGTTCTAGCAATAACCCCCTTGATGAGCAAACCCCATAGGATTTTTGGGCACTCCAGGGATCTTTGGCTTAGGTAAGAGAAGCGTTGCTACAGAGCAAGATAGGGACCAAGGACACAAAGGAAGAACATAAAGTTTGGAGAGAGAGAGAGAGAGAAAGTGGCAACCAGCTTGATTATAACAGTTATTTTATTGCTAGGTATATAAAACTTATGATACTAATAGTAATACCATACAAGGAGAGAAAAACAATCAAACACTTACAATACTACACAATTACAATTGGGGTATTGGAGAAAGCTATCCCAGGTTTGATTACAAAAGTAGAAAGTTATACCTGGACTAAGAGAGAGAGAGAGATCAGTTGTGTTGGGGGAAGGAGGAGGGGGTTGATCTCACCACTCCATGCAGTTCAGAGGTTCCCAGGAACAGGCTTGTCAGTTCAGGGTCTGGAGGGCTTTGAGTCTGGCAGAGCCCCCAACACGATCAGTCAGGAAGAGAAGACAGGTTACAGTGGAACTGATGCAGAGTTTGGATCCAAGCATCAGAACAGAGGTTTGAGCTTTGATAGGGAATTTGTAGATGCCAGGTTTGTTTATGGATAAACAATGTCTGGACAAAAGGAGCTGATCATTCCTGGAAGGGCGTCCTTTCTTGAGAGAGGGCTCACAATGCAACCAGGTTTCAGTGTTTTGCATACCAATAACTAGAATGGTCTGATAACTGCGGAGCTGGGTGTGTACAGGTGTGAGTTCAGTTACATCGAGAGCAGAGATTTCCCAAAATGCAGTGCTTCCGTGCTTCAGCAATCCCAGAGTTCAGTGCGTGTTCCATCTTCGATGTAGATGAGGCTTCTGTTCTTCATTCATGTGCTAACTGAGATGCTTATGAGGCATGGGGAGTTGTCTCACCCTTGATGGGAGGGTTCCAATTGTGTCCTGGGGAGTTGTCTCACCTTTGATGGGAGGGTTCCAATTGTGTCTCTTGTATGAGGCATGGGGAGTTGCCTCACCCTTGATGGGAGGGTTTCAGTTGTGTCCCCTGCCTTTTCATATTGAAATGCCTTTGGTTTCTGGTTCAAGCAGCCTTTGGTTTCTGGTTCAAGCATGGGCTGGTGGGGGGGTAATTCAGGTGAGCCAGAGAGAGAGAGTTGGGGTTTTGCGCCCTGGTTCCCCAAGAACACAGAGCTGCTAGGTAACAATATACAGTTTGATGTCATAGCTCAAGACTGTACACAATAATGGTTTACTATGTATGTTGCAGTGATCATATAA
Source organism: Emydura macquarii macquarii (assembly GCF_026122565.2). Lineage (NCBI taxonomy): Eukaryota > Metazoa > Chordata > Testudines > Chelidae > Emydura > Emydura macquarii. Next base: position 14,543,555 of record NW_027131527.1, on the reverse strand, counting down.
TCTTGGAGTTAATGTTACATGAAGAAAATTAGGATTTTCCTTGGAGAAGAAATATAGGTAGCAAAGTAAGTTAACTGCACTGGCCTTTCACCTTTGCAGAACTAGATTCATATTTTAGTCAAAAGTGAAAATGTTTGGTGGTATTTCTAGATTTCATTCATGCACATCAAAGAACCACAATACGGTCAGATACAATTCATGGTTGGCAATCTCTGCTCGAGGGTCAGGACAGGAGTCAAGGAGAATAGAGATAGGAGGAAAAAGCTAGTACATACATGCTTACACTAGGCCTGGCCCTAGCTAGTGGTGTAAGCCACTCATTTTTGAGAACTAAAGGAATTTACAACTTAAAAATAAAACTGCAAATAATAAAGTGACAAATTTACTGTATTTTCAGAAAAAAATTAAAAATGTACAGCTGTGTATTATGTGCAAACAGGGCCCAAATCCTTCAAAATCATGTTCCATCCCCCATGCTTGTAATCAGGAGTTATTGTAAAGGGGAACACAATCCCCCATCTGGTGCTAAAAACAGAAGAGCATCTCTCTCCTGGGTTACCGAATGAAGCACCAGCTGAAGTGAGATGCAGCAAGAGGAGCTGATATGCTGTCTTTTTCTGAGCAGTTTCTAAGGGTCCCAGATTTTCTTGACAATAAGTAGAACAGCTGTAGCACCTGATGGAAGAAGAGGTGTCCCAGCTCCCTCTTCCCTAGAGTGAAATATGTCCTTTTGCTGCCTCTCACTCCCTCAGGGGGAAAGGGAAGAAAATCACTCTCTACCAGCTCCTTCTGTTTGAGAAAAGAACTACATTAAATACATTTCACATTAAATATCTCTCTCAAATAATGCTGATTGGGAATTCTCTGACATGTTTTTTTTCTGGAAAATGCTGATTCATTGAAATGAAATGTTTTGTGGAAACAGTTTTTGACAGACTTCCCATGAAACACAGGCAGGTTTAAATGGAAATCTGCCTTGTTTCCTGCTAGCTCACCTGACAGGTTTCTGGGGAGCCCAAGCTTCTAGGGTCTATGGCTCCAGGGTTGTCCCATCATGCAGACTAACTCAGAGTTGACAACTCCAGGTTTCTAGGCTTCCCAGTGTGCAGCAAGGGAGCCCTTCAACTTCCAGTTGGGGAATCTCCTGGAGTTGAGGGTAGCTCCTGGAGTCAGGGGCAGCCATCTGCTCCATTTCATTTGGGAAATAATTAAAAACAAAAAACAACAAAAACCCAAATGTTTCAATTTTTCCACAATGAAAAAATTTGGAATTTCCCTTCCTGGGAAATTTCATAATTAGTAATTTTCATTCTGAATCAGAAGAAAAACTTTTACATGTTAGAATTTCCATTTAGATCAGCTCTGCTCCTGAAATGTCAGTTTTCTAAAATGCAGGAAATTTCATTGGCTATTTCATAACTTTGTGAGGAAGAAGCTCAGGACGTCTCATTTCGATTTCAGTACAGACTCTCCATCCTGCCCAAATCTAATATGCCCAAATGACAATATTTCTAAGGATGGGGCACATCAGGGATAATATCTGTACACAGCTCCTTGCACTCACACTTTTGCTTGGCAGGCTATGCCCTGATTGGGACATAAGCTTTCAGACATATTTCTTCTCTTGTCCATATTCTTTCCCTCTTTCTACATTCTGTCACTACAAAATGATGTAACATCATATCATCACGTCAAGACTCTTACAACCACCTCCAAAACTGATGAAAGTGCCCATTCCTATTTTAACTGACCTTCTTGGCTTCCCTTGGAAGAGGAGGGCATGTATGCATTCTCCTAGAGTGGTTTGCACACACTGAAGTTAAAAGACCAGGAGATCTCATTTACTTGAAGTGGTTGAGCGCTCTCTTTTGGGATGTGAAGGAACAGGATTTTAGTCCTAGTTCTAGTCCTGTCCCTGTAAGATTTATCCAGCAAGTCTGTCTGGTGTATGCAGCACATGGATTTACTACAGATTTGGTGCCTGATTGTTGGAGTTTAACTCCTCTGAATCTCAGTTGTGTATGACAAGATCTGTCTAGCTGGCTGGGAAAGGAAGTAACACATCACCAGGTATAGGCAATACCAGGAGGAATGAGCTAGAGCACAACGAAAAAGCAATGTAGAAAGTCCTTCGTTTTGTGGATCATATTTGCTGAAGGACTACCTATCCTGAATTTATCATTCGTTATATTTGCTTTCCACTAACTGACCTCAGTATTTCTTTTGTATGAGTGATGTACCCGAATGTATGCTTATATTTTAACTGTATCACTAAATTGATAACCCTTAATCTGGGATCTTGCAGATGATGTACTCTTTGTATTGTATGACTTTTAAACCTAACGTACCTTTTGGATAATCTATGCATTATTCCCAGATGTACAGAAACTCTTTTCTTCAAAAACTCTGTATTTGATCATTTTATAATATCAGTTTTAATAAAAAAATTTAAATTTGTAATGCACTAGCTATTGCTAACAACAAAGGAAGAATCCCTTAGCTCCAGTGGTAAAAGCCAGGTTTGTTGAGCTAAAGAATCAAGTTTCTAGACCTGGCTCCCCAGTGGTGTATGTGATTTTTCCCAATAGTTATCTGTTGTTTCCAGCTCAAAGATTCATTGTTATACACTGCCTATTCATCACGGTCATTCCCCCACTCCCTGGCTGAACTTTTGTCTTTCTCCCAGTACCAAGTCTTTAATCTTTCTTTCAAGTGAAGTAGCCCAGCCAGCTTGAGTCAATTCCATAAGGTAGCCAACAAAGAACAGTCAGCTGTGCACTGCATTACCACCATCATCTGCTATGCCACTGAATAAGTGCTATGCCTGGGTCCCCTCTGATCACGGGCCTGGATCCTAAACATCCCTCAATAAACCACTCCTTAATTCACATGACAGTCTAGGAGAAAATAATACATTTGGAAACCTAAACATAAATACTTCTTTTTTGCTTTGTAACTGTAGTACCACATGTAAGTATCTAAACTTTAGAGATCTAGTCCTTAAAATTGAATAACTTTTTGTCTCGATGTCCATCATTGTAAATAATTTGCGCTTCAGGCAGCTGCCCATCAAAATGAAAAGTGTTTGGTTGCAAATGCTATGGTTCACAGATCTTCAGGGTTGTCCATTAAGTTCCATCAACCACAGGACCCCATATGCAGTATTTTTAGATATCCCACGCTGGGACGCTGACACTGTTGTGTGAACAACCTGTATTGTCCAAGTCCTCCACCATCAGCCCATGGTTAGCAATACTCCCATTCCTCAGTGGAAATAACCCGATTCTTGGGATGTTACTTTGTCCAGAATCAGAGGGTTGCACTGAATCACTAGGATGTGCTTCAACAAAAATTCGGTTTCGCGCTCCAAAAAGGAACCCACTATTGTTTCTCTCTGAATATGTATCCTTGTGCTTGCTCTCCACATAGCAGAGCTGGATCTTGAAAGCCTCCTGGAACCCTCTTCGGAAGTTCTCATTGAAATACCCATAGATGATTGGGTTGATGCTGCTGTTGAAAAATGCCAGCCAATGGGCAAATGGAAAAATATAAACTGTGATGACGTTGAGCTGGTACTCACTTAGGTTTCCATAATCTGTCAGCAGCATTAAACTCCACAAGGGCAACCAGGAGAGAGTGAAGAACAATGCCACTATGATCAACATGTTGATAACCTTGATTTTCCTCTTGGAGACCCTCCTCCCCTCTTTCTCCTCTGACTGGGAGCCTCCTATGGGTGCAGAAGACTTGAAAAGTTTGAAAGCGATCCGTGTATACATGATCACAATTAAGGTAAGAGGGGCCACATAAATGTGAGAAAAGAGTACGGTTGTGTAGATCTTTCGCATTCCCTTGTCAGGCCATGCCTCCCAGCAGGAGTAGAGTGGGTAGGAATTGTTGTAAGCATCCACCATGAAATGGTATTCATCCCTGATGACTGTCAAGGTAACTGCAGAGGGACACATGATTATCAAGGCCAAGACCCAAATGATAACTATGGTGATCAGAGCTTGCCTCAGGGTTAGTTTCTGTCTAAAGGGGTAAACAATACAACGAAACCTATGAGAGAAAAAAAAGAGCATTGCTTTTAAGTTCTGCTGAGGTGCTTATATATGTACCAAGAGACATTTATAGAGGCCTTTTATAACTTTTCGTGCAGAAGATCCAGGTTTGAGTCCTCCCATCCTGACCTCTGTCCCTTTGAAGAGGAACATTCATACTGGAGAAAAAATGATTAAAAAACAAAAGTTGTACAAAATTCAGTTTACTTGATGAGTCATTTTTCTCATCATCAGACATCAACCTGCATTATGGAGCTAAATCACTGCAAAAGAGAGAAGAGTGAGAAGTTTAGCAGAAGGATGCTGTAATTATTGGATCCTACAACAGGCTGATGTCATAGTGTGTCTGAATGTACTGACCTGGCCCATTCATAAACTACTGAGTAATATGACTCATATAAAAAATAAAGAAAGTGATTTTTTTAAGCAAAAAGTTCGATGTTTCATTTGTTTACAAGGCCTAAAACATCATGCAATGAAATGTTTTAAATGGGCATCGATGTTTTAAGAATCAGCACACTGAATATTAAACAAGGCCTGTGCCTTGGTCTAGAATCAGCAGTACATTTTCTATTATATACATGATTTTTTAAAACATTTTAAGCACTTTGGATCTGATTCTCCATTACCTTGCACATTGCATAGTCTTTTACAACCATGTAAAGTGAATAATGAGCACTGCCAAGTCAGAATTTTCCACTCACTGGTCTGGGCAGAAAGATGTTGTAATCATCGGTTGCTGTAAGTATGTAGTAAGGGACAATCTCATGATGTACCTGTGCCTGCTTTTTCATATCTGTGCCAACTTGAAAGAGGAGAACTGGGCGATTCTTCTAATTTTTGGTTCATGGAATCCTATTTGAGAAAGTGTGGTGACACCAGAAGGTGACATCAATGTGTCTACCAACATTACCATGTAGCGTAAGATGCAATTATGTCAATTTGGAGGAAAAATGCAAAAAACTCAGTGATGAGCTGCCATATCCTGTATGACACAACAAGGCCCCATAGAATCATAGATGTGTAGGACTGGAAGGAACCTCAAGAGATCATCTAGCCCAGTCCCCTGCACTCAGGGCAGGATATGCCGAATAATGGATTCATTTGCAGAGAGGTTTAAGCTGTGGCACAAGGAACCTAGTCTTCAATATTTCCTACAGCTGGTATCAGGGCATTTTAGTTACTGCCTTTCCAATGGCTACTGACACCAAGAGGAAAGGACTTGGTTTACTAACACAATGTTAACAATTCAGAAAAAAAATGATGTTACAACATTTTTCAGATTGTATCTCAGACACCAAAGCCTGGACTGTAGTACAATTACAACTGTGTTGGGGAAACCATTTACCCAAACATCTGTGTCAAGAGCCTTGGAGCTTTTGAGAAGACAATGGCAAATCCAATCACTGGGACTTTGATATCTAGCAACCCAGGACCATGGATGGCCGATCTCGCTGCAGGAAGCCAAGCAATATTTGCCCAGCTGAAGAACAAAGGACTGAGGGAAGTGCCAGGGGACTGGTTTAGGGTTGGCTGCTGGAGCAGTCAAGGTCACACGTGAACTGGGATGAAGGGAGGTCAGAAGCATAGGACTTTGGGCTCTGTGTTGACTGGGATGGACTCTGCTGTAACTTTCTTTTCTCTATGCTAACTAAGGACTTCCTGTGCTGTATTCCAATCAACTAATAAACCCTTCTGTTTTACAATGCTGGCTAAGTGTCAATGCAGATGCTGATGGAGGAGGTGCATTTCTCCCTAAGGATTGTGTAAGTTTCCCTCGGGTCCTTCTCAATTGGACTTGCTGAATGGAGCTTGCGGTGTGCAGCAGGGGTGCTGAAAGACCAGCAGTCCAGCCTAAGGAGGCAGTGAAACTGTGTGGTTCACCCTGGAGGAAGAGTGGGTCTGGCACACTGAAGGGGTCCTTCTAGAGACTGGTCCAAAGCTGAGGCCATACCACCAATGACAGTTACTTTTCTAGGTTCCCAGCTGCCCATTGCACACATCTTGGACTCACATGCCGACGGATGATAGGCCTGGATCTTTTCTTTCCTTTTTTTCTTCCTCTTTAATTTTCTTTCTCTCCCCACCATCAAACACATTTTGTATTGTATCTGTTGGATCCCCAGGGGATGGGGTGAGGAACTGATAGAATACAAACAGCACTCCGCCTGCATGTTCCAGGGGAGGAAAACAAACAGTGAAGATGCAGTACTCTGCCACCAGATGGGGCACCCCAGAGAAACAGCACTGAAATTACCTTAAAGTTTAAAGTCTGTTTTCTGCAGGCGAAAGGCTAAAAAGAGATTACTGCTGCTGCTGATACATACCTTTCCACTGCAATGGCCACCAGAGTGAAAACTGAAGCTGAGACAGACATCCCCTGCACCAGACCACTCATTTTACACATGATGTTGTCAAATGGCCAACCTGGAATTACACAGATAGCATCATAGGGACACATTTCTACCATAAACCCCTATACAGAATAATTTACATTAACCTAGGGTTACACAGAGCTGCAAAAAACAAAACCTTGTGAAAAGGCTCATAAACTCCCTGCCATAAAACATGACTTGCAAGGCTCTGTGATCTGGCTGATCTTGTTTGCACTGAGCCTGCACTTAAATAATTTTCTTTTCTAAAAGAAAAAAAATAAAAGTAAATACAATTTTCTTCCAGACAACGTGGGTGATGCCTAATTCACCTGCCCTAAGGATACCTCATTTACCCCTCAGTTTCTACCCTGCATTTTGGAAACAGTCTTTCTGGCTGAGATCTGGACAAAACCCCATAAGGCATCAATGCTGCTACTAAAGACAGCCAGAGAACTGTGCAGTTTTCATAGCTATTAGCAATTTTACAGATGTTCAGCAATCACCTGCAGATATATTCCAAAGCCTGTACCAGTTTTAGCTTGATTTCTGCATGGCTGTACATCTGGTTTGTTATCACACTAACATGTCCTTTGCAATGTAGTGGCTTTTAAAAAAAGGAGTGGATCACTGTAAACCAACATGAGGTAGGGATGATGATAAGCCATATTCCAGTCCATGACATTCTGAATAATTACAAAACATTGTACCGCATTCTTTAAAGACCCCATGAACAGGCAGGTACAAATATCATCCCCTTGGTTTTTTTTAGAGTTGTATTGAATATTTCTAATGCTAATCACTAGATTTCCATTTTTGCACAACACTTGCGTGCACACACACACACTCTTAATAGTTCACCTCCATATTTATTACATGTAGTTCTGCTATGAAATATGACTTGTAGGGCTCTGTTTGTCTCTCTCACTGATATCCAAGTCAAATGTGCTCAGTGTATAAGTTTAAAAAAAAAAAAAAAGAGAGGTTTTTTTCTAACTGCCAGCCTTACAAATGCAACATGGGATATAAAAGCCAAGCTGGGTTCTTTTTGGCTTGTACATCATAAGCAATAAAGAGTGTACAACTGGAACTCAGTTAGCAGTTCTAGTGATAATTCTCATTATGCACTGAACCTGTGCTGGCTCTGCAGGGTGCACAAGAGTAAAAAGAAAAATAACATTTTAGTTACCAAAGTCAGCAACTATGACTGAATAAATGCAGGGAGCAGATTGACTTGAGAAGGAAGGTGGCTTTTTTGCATAGTCCCTTGTCAGAGCAAGTTTGCACTTTAAGTACAACATAACTGTAGAAAATGCAATGTTAAGATTACTTTTTTTGTGTCAAAATATGTAAAGAATTAAAGGGGTTTTTTTACTCTGAGACGTGGCTGTATAAAAATGACATCTTCTTATAAAGCACCTTGAATCCTTTGTGTATTCAGAGTCAGAACTGGTTACCTTAATGACAAAAATAAATGTTACTTTTTTTCTCCTGTTAGCATTGCAGAGATAACACAGATAAGGCTGAGTGAACCTGATTCTATTCCATCTTGTATAACCTCAACAGATTTGTTTGCAAGGCAGTAGGGTTGTACAGAAGTAAGTAAGAGTATAATCTGAAGACAATAGAGTTGCAATAGGGCCTAATTTGGCTTGCAAGAACTTTAAGGTGATTATACTTGAGATGGAAAGAAGTTAAGAATTCAGTTTTAATATCAGACCTAGACTGAGTTTTCAGGACTGGCAGATAGAAAAACATCTTTTTACTTGTTAATTGAGCACATTTGGTAATCACTGAGACACAATAAGGATGGAAACCCACAATGGCATTTTTACAGAATCATTTTTCAAAGTAGCACCATACTTGAAGGTTCTCATACTAACAAACTGAGCCACATTGAAGAAACAGAATCATACTATGATCTTGACTTAATGGAACTGCATTTGTTTACACCAGCATAGATTTTGGCCTTTTATATATATTTAACAGCCTAAACAATCATCAAAATATTTTATTTGTTGAATGTAGGAAAGGTAATATACCTATAAGAACCTGAGCTTTGGCATTCTCTGTCTTGGTTTGTATTTAAATATGTTATCTTTGTGTTGCACTAACACATTTGTTTTCATTTCACTTTCTGTGGTAAAGAGTAGGGTTCGATTTCCAATCTCATTCTGACTCCCTGGGTAAAGAAGATGTGGGATTTCTATGGTACTGAGGTAGTCCTCTCAGGCCCAGGGGAAAGGTAGTATTGTGCATCTTCTCTTCAGGAATTCCATTGCTTAACTTCAAAATAGGTGTCAGTTTGAAGAAAGGTAAAAGAATCAGCAACCAACTCAGCTTTGACTGCACTGTGCATTCCAAATCTCTAAAATTTCCCAGTCAATTTCAATGCAAGTATTGTTTGGTGTTTAGTAATTTACTAGAAATTATTCCGGAAGCCAGACTGGAAAGAATGAAATGAGAAGCCACCCTCAAAACTTTCCATGAACAGAAGAAGTGTTAATTTTCACATTCAACACAGCACCCATCTGCACTGATGCCTCTGTGGGGTATCTTGTGGAAAGGGTTGGGGAGGAAAAAGATTGCATTAGCATAAACTATACAGTCTTGTTTCACTGTTTGCACATTTCGGTATCAGAAAGCTAGTTCTGTATTACAATGCAAACCCTATCCCAATGGCCCTAAGTGAGGTCATTGCTTACCTAAGAATTTCTGACATGCCACTAAACAACTTGTTACCATAATTATATGCTCTGCTGGGAGTTATATTGAGGAGTGCGTCTGACATTTGTGGAAAAACATCTAATAATGCATTTCTATTTACAGTCTGAGGTCTGTCATAGGTAAGCTATGCATTCTAACTTTTCTATAGCACTTATCCTCTTAATTATTGGGTTAGATGGAACAAAACAAATTACTTGTTAAGCAGCCATCATCTATTTTCATTTCATGAGGGGTAGTGACCCTTCTGCACTGTATTTGAAAATAGAGGAACATTATTACTGGATATGTGCAGTGAAATATGGGAAGTAATTGATGCAGAGAAGCAGTAAGAAACCATAACTGTTTATATTGTTCTTTATTTACATGTGATGCATCATGTGTGTAGGCTTTAACAAATTCTACTAATTACCATGAATAGTGTAATTGATCTATTTCATTCATGCTGTGAAAAATGAGCCAGCCACTGTGATAATTTAGGTTGAGAGAGGGAAGAGAAGTTTTAGCTTAATATTTATTTATCCAAAATGTCACACACTGAAAATGAAGCCTTACAAACATAATATCATTTCTACAATAAAGTGAAAAAAGGTTAGACATGGAACCAAATTCATCCCTGGCATAACTCCACTGACTTCAGTGAAGTTACACCAGGGATGCATTTGGGCCATGCTCTTTGAATTGTTAAGAAAACAAGAAAAAATGTCCTGATCTTTCAAAATTTAATTCTTTTTTGCCACCCTGATCTACACTTCATCTTTCAGTATCTATAGGGACATCTAGCCTGATAAACAAAACCAAGTAATCTCTAAATACCAATAATCCCCATCTCCCTTCCATCTCTAAATTCATTGACTGTGCAATTTACAGTTGCTGGCTGGAGTTCCTCTCCTCCATTTCTATCCTAGCCCTTCTCCATCTGGTGTCTGTCCCTTGCAACTCCACTAAAACTGTTCTTGACAAAGTCTCTAATGATCTCTTCCTAGCCAGATTTCAGAAGCAGTACTCCATCCTCATCCTCCTTGACATGTCACCTGCCTTTGATGCAGCTGACCATGCTCATTTACTTGTAATTTTGTCCTCCCATGATATCCATGACTCTGTCCTCTCCTGGTTCTCTTCCTATCTCTTTAATCATTCCTTCAGTGTCCCTTGCGGGATACTCCTCATCCCCACTCTCCAGCTTTCTGTAGGGGTTCCACAGGGCCCTGTCATTGGTCCTTTTCTCTTCTCCCTCTTCAGTTTATCTCTGGATAATTGCATCAACAACCAAAAATGTAACTAATATGTCTATGCCGCCAACTCATAGATCAACCTTTCTGCTCCAGACCTGTCTCTTTCTGTCCAAACTAAAGTCCCAGCCTGTCCCTCTGACATCTTCTTGTGGATGTGTAGCCATCAGCTCAAGCTCAACATGGCTAAAACAGACCTCTTAAGATCCCCCGGCCCACTGCAAGCTCTCCCTGTTACTTCCTTCTTGATCACCATAGACAACCATCCACCCCTACCTGCCACTCAGGCCTTTAACATGGGCATCATCTTTGACTTGGACATCTCACTAAGTCCTTACATCACAGCTATGCCTAAATTTTTGCTGATTCTTGCTGCATAACATCTCTAAGACACAGCTTTTCTTATCCATCCACCCAGCTAAAACTCATTCAGGATCTCATCATTTTATATCTCAATCACCGCAACAGCCCTTTCTCTGGATTTGACAAGCACAATCATGCTCCTCTCACATCCATTCAGAATGCTGCTGTAAAGATTATTTTCCTAGCCTCTCAATTTGATCATGTCATGTCTCTCCGTTTGCATCCCTCCCCTGGCTCCCCCTTCTCTATGCTTGTCTTCACTTGCCATACTCTTCACAGCCTATTCCTATCTCCCCTTTGCTATTGAGATATAAACTCCTGCCTCTGAATGGCCAATGATGCCATCCTTCATTGCCCACTAGTTAAATTTTCAAACAAGCACTTTTGTGCTTTCCCTCATGCTGCCCTTCACGCTTGGGAGGGGCTCCCCATAAACATCCACAAAGCTACATCATTATCTTTCTTAAAATCCCTCCTTAAAACTCTCTTTTGGTGTTCTGCCTACAAAAAAGACCTGACAGAGCTTAGGCCACAGGTATACTGATCTCATTGCTTATCATGCTGACCATTACTGTCTCATGGTTTCCTTGTACTCTCCTTTCCATCTGTTCTCTCTTGTCTTACATTTAGATTGTAAACTCTTTGGGGCAGGGACTGTCTTTTTTCTGTGTTTGTACAGTGCCTAGCACAATAGGGTCCTGGTCCATAAGTGGGGCTTCTAGGTGCTATGGTAATACAAAGAAGAAAACTAAATGTCCAATACAGAGTGACCCAGAAGAGACGGGGAATTTTAATGTCCTTTGCCCCACCTAGAGAGCTGCCCAGTGTTATTAAAAAGCCCAGATGAGTTGTGACAAAGTGCTGGGTGGTAACCCCCTAGCCAGCCTTCTGTCACGCCAGCCCCAGCTAACTAAGGTGCAGTAGAGCTGGTTAGGAGAACCTGTACCTGACTAGGGAATGGGAGACAGCTGTCTGCCTAACTGGGCTGAGAGGTTGCTTGTACCTGTTTAGCAGATAGGAAGAAGCTCCTATTTGCAAACTAGAAAGGTGCAAACCGCTCAAGGCCCCTTCCCCAGCCTAAGGGGAGGAGCTACTGGACCTAGGATGCAACTAATTTCTTGGGACAACAAATGAAAAAACAGGAAGGGCGTGAGGGTCAGAGGTATAAACGAAGGGAACTGGAAGGGGACACCGAGCAGAGAGCCCCGGACAGCGCCCACTGTTCCCGGAAGGTGGCCCGCCGGGGACATCAGTTGGCGGCTCCTTCACGGAGCCGTGAGCATGGGCGTGTACTTGGCGCAGTTCACCCCCTGCCCCGACACCTGCCCCTTCTGCGGCACGAGGGAGACCCTGGCGCACGTATACCTGGAGTGCGCCAGTCTGCAGCCCCTCTTCCGGCTCCTCCAGAACCTCCTGCTGAGGTTCTGGCTGCACTTCTCCCTGCACTTGTTTATTTACGATAGGAAGAAGCTGCCAGGCTGACTAAATAGGCTTATATACCAGCCAGAGGAAGGAAAGGAGGGGGCCTAGGGAAGTGAAAAGTTGCCATCTGGCTCATAGGTAGGTGAGAGGCTGCTAGTCCTAGCCAGGAACTGTATGAAGGTGGTGGAAGCATAAAGGCACTGTGAATAAACTGCACTGGTGAAGGCTAAACCAGAGGGCCTCTGAGTCTTTTGTGAGCTAGAGGGTGGCCAAACTGGAGGAGCTGCCGTGGAGCATCCTTACATGGGTGCATTAGCTTTTTCTCTGTTTTAAATCCTATTCTCATGCACTGAACTGCTGCTACCATCTTTGTGTTTGGCATCCTAAAACTAGACAGGGTTCTCTTTGGAGTTTACTCAGGAGGATCATAAGCGTTTGAGCAACTCTGTAGCTGCCTTGCTTTGCATAAACTATTCACTGTGGCTTACTGCACCATGGTGTCATCTGTTATATACTGCACACTTCAGTAAAGGAATAACCACTATATAAGTATTACAGGGTTTGTCTATTTATAATCTGTAGCCACGAGAGGGTGATGTTGTCTAGCACATTTGACAAAGTTTGGCATGCTGCCCAAGAGAGGGCAGTGGTACATGTACACCCTAGCCATGACATCAGAGAGTCTGAGAGTCTCTATTTCTCACAAGGCTAGAACCTAGGAATTGGACCCAATTCAGAGCACTAATCACTAAGCCACACGGGAGACAGAATATCTAATACTAAATATAAACACCTACTGCACATTTTTTTTACTGTGGTTTCAAACTGGAATTACTGCAGGTTATTAAATGTGCTTGTGTTAATTATATTAAATTGTAGTTTCTAGCGTTAAACTATTTCACTGCAAGTTTTCTCTCATCAACATTCAGCATGTGGGGAGGTGGATAGGATGGCAGTTTGAGCTGAGCTATGCAATATAACATCATATGACATAGAGGAAATTACATATTGTACAGGAAGTCAGGAGAAAAATAGTTGATACCTTTCCCCAGTCATAAAGATTCCAATATTTAGGTTCAGGTATCCTCTGAAAAGTGGTACTGTTAAAATGACATGAGGCCCAGATGGTTCTTCTTATTGATAGCTGTGAAAACTTACCTGGGATCTGAAAGTCAAGCTGGATTCTTTTTGTTTCTTATACTATCACCAGAACGACAGATTCTGCACTAGATCTTGCTAGCATTATGTAGGTGAGCAGTAGCAGGAAAGAGTAGGGACTCTTCCCTGTTTGTGCAGCCTGCATAAGGGCTAAGCAGAATGTCAGATCCTGAGCTCAGGGGAAAATTCCTCTATGAACACAGGGACGGGAGAAGAGCAGGTGGAGCCATGGCTCCACCCCACTATGCTGGGAAGAATAGGTTGCATCCATTGAAGGTGGCAGCAGTTTCCCAGAATCATAGAAATATAGGAGTGGAAGGGACTTCATTAGGTCATCTAACCCAGTCCCCGGCACTGAAGCAGGACTAAGTATTAGCTAGACCAGCGGTTCTCAACCGGTGGTACGTACCACCGGTGGTACTTACCGGAGGGCTGGGTGGTACGCACAGCGCTGAATCCGCCGCCGGACGGGCCCTCCCGCCCACCCTTGCGAAACTCTGTCGCCAAAAATGGGGAAACGGCGGAAGGGTTTAGGCGGCGGGTATTGTTTCCGCTGCGAAACCCCGCCGCCCATCTCTCCCTGCCGCCGCGAAACCCCGCTGGAAATCCCTCCCGCCGCCGCGGCGAAACCCTGCCGCAAGTCCCCTCCCTTTTTTTTCCCGAGTGGTACTCAGGTCGGGTACAGTCGGGTCAAGTGGTACTTGACCCGACTGTACCTGGCCCGAGTGGTACTCGGGGAAAAAAAGGTTGAGAACCGCTGAGCTAGATCATCCCTGACCAGTGTTTGTCTAATCTGTTCTTAAAAACCTCCATTGATGGAGACTCCACAACCTCCAGTTATTCCAGTGCTTAACTACCCTTACAGTTACGAAGATTTCCTCATGTCCATCCTAAATCTCCCTTGCTGCAGTTTAAGCCCATTACTTCTTGTCCTGTCCTCAGTGCTTAAGGAGAACAATTTATCACCTTCCTCTTTATAACAACCATGTTTGATGTACTTGAAGACTGTTATGTCCCCGCTCAGTCTTCTCTTCTCCAGACTAAATAATCCCAGCTTTTCCAATCTTTCCTTGTAGATCATGTTTTCTAGACCTTTAATTATTGTTGTTGCTCTCCTCTGGACTTTGTTCAATTTGTCTATATCTTTCGTGAACTGTGGTGCCCAGAACTGGACACAATACTCCAGTTGAGGCCTTATCAGTGCTGAGTAGAGTGGAAGAATTACTTTTTGTGTCTTGCTTACAACACTCCTGCTAATACATCCCAGAATGTTGTTTCTTTTATTGGAACAGTATCATATTGTTGACTTATATTTAGTTTGTGACCCACTATAGCCCCCCAGTTCCTTTTCTGTAGTACTCCTTCCTAGGCAGTCATTTCCCATTTTGTATTTGTGCAACTGATTATTTCTTTCTAAGTGTAGTATTTTGCATTTGTCCTTATTGAATTTCATCCTATTTAATTCAGGCCCTTCCTCCAGTTTGTCAAGATCATTTTGAATTCTAATCCTGTCCTCCAAAGTGCATGCAACCCCTCCCATCTTGGTATTATCTCCAAACTTTACGTTCATTCTCTATGCTGTTATCCAAATCATTTATGAAGATGTTGAATAGAACTGGACCCAGGACAGATCCTTGCAGAACCCCACTCGATATGCCCTGTCAACTTGATTGTGAACCATTGATAACTACTTTCTATGTACAGTTTTCCGGCCAGTTGTGCACACACATTATAATAGGCTAGTCTAGGTTATATTTCTGTATTTGTTTATGAGGTCATGTGAAGCAGCACAAAGCCTTACTAAAGTCAATATCTACTGCTTTTCCCCCCATCCACAAGGCTTGTTAGCCTGTCAAAGAGGATAGTAGGTTGGTTTGACATGATTTGTTCTTGACAAATCTATGTTGACTGTTACTTGTTACCTTATTTTCTTCTAATGCTTACAAAATGATTGTTTGATTATTTGCTCCATTATGTATCCAGGTACGGAAGTTAAGATGACTGATCTATAATTCCCTGGGTTGTCCTTATTCCCCTTTTTATAGATAGGTACAATATTTGCCCTTTTCCAGTCTCTAGTATCTCTCCTGTCGTCTACAAGTCCTCAGCGATAATGGCTCAGAGATCTCTTCAGCCAGTTCCTTAAGTATTCTAGGAGGTATTTCATGAGGCCCTGCTGACTAGGAAGACATCTAACTTGTTTTATTCCTTAACTTGTTCTTTCCCTATTTTAGCCTCAGATCCTACCCCATTTACACTGATGTTCATTGTGTTAGTCCTCCAATCGAAACAAAAAAGGCATTTAACACTTCGGCCATTGCTGCGTTTTCTGTTGTTGTCTTTCCCCTCCTCTTTTAATAATGGGCCTATCCTGTCCCTGATCTTCCTCTTGCTTCTCATGTATTTGTAAAATGCTTTCTTATCACCCTTTATATGATAGCTAGTTTAACCTTGTTTTGTGCCTTGGTCTTTCTAATTTTGTCCATATATGCTCATGTTGTTTCTTTATATTCATCCTTTGTAATTTGACTTAGTTTTCACTTCTTGTCTGACTCTTTTTTGATTTTCAGGTCATTGACGATCTCCTGGTTAAGCCAGGGTGACCTCTTACCATATTTCCTATCTTTCCTATGCATTTGGATAGTTTGCTTTTGTGTCATCAGTAACATCTCTTTAAAAAACTGCTAACTCTCCTGAACTACTTTTTGTATGCTTCCTTGCACACTAGGGAGCTCCAAGAGGCATTTTACTTCTTGAGTCAGAATAACTGCAGTTCTTTCCATGGGGTGCTGCAGTTCTGCACCACTCCACTGGCACATTTTAACCCTCTATAATGAGAGCTGAGTTGAGTATAGTATTGATGATACTATACATGACGCAGAATATAATGCAGCTCACCTTTAGCACGGCAGAACCAATACAGCTCATGGGAGTACAAGTTGTGGCTTGACAGTAGGAGAGAATATACTGTGTGCTTGGAAGACTCACAGAGAACAGACTGAGTAAAAAGAAATGATGTTTTTACATACACTAGTTATTTTTCTAAGCAAACTGGCCCTCTAAAATACAAAAAGGTAGTTTATACTCCCCCCACTCTTATTTAAAAAGCCACTGTAATGCTAATTTCCTTTTGTAAGAGGTACCAGCAAGTAGAACAAGAGTATCAAAGGGGTACTGAAGGAAGGAGAAAGGAATAAGGAAGCAGTCACAGAGGATTCAGAGAGCTGCTAGGAGGGTTGGGAGAGCCTCCAAAAGCTGGGAGGAATATACGAGTGATCCTGAATAATAGGGTGAACCAAAGGAGCGTCTGAGAAGTAGAGGAACATGAGGAAGGTCTGCAGTTGAAGTCAAAGAAGTTGTAAACAGGCCAACAAAGCAACAGCAAAAGGAATGGGGGAAGTAAAGAATATTAACCTTATTTTGTCTCTTTCTTGTGTCCAAGATGATGGTCTAATCCAATGGCTGGTCATCTTCCTTATTCTTTTAAAGTGTTTCTATGTGCTGGGTTCCCAACATCTCTTCTAATTGGGAGCCCAGTGCAAACACACCCAGTTTGATTTATCCTTCCCTAACAATGTTGCACTCCTACAGTTGAGTGTCCTAACCCTGTATGAAATCATCTCCAATAAATCCAGTGCATTTAGCTTGTAGTTTGATCAGATCTCCTTGCTACTGAATGTCTGGTTAGAAGAATGCAATTACATGAGGCTGGTTTTATTTTTGCTGTAATCAGTGACTCTAGCTTGGAAGTTTCATGGATCATATAAGACATTTAAGTAGCTGGAGAAAAAAAACTAGCTGGTTGCACTGAGTTTTAAACACAAGAGAAAATTAAAAACAACAGCACTGACAAATTCTTCAAATTAATTCATGAGCTTTTGTTCACGTCGCCATGGTGCATGACAAGAACTCCAATGGAAGAGGGCTGTTGTAACAAGAGAGATTAAGAGCACCACAGCCTCCTGCTTATTTCAGACATCCTATCATATAATTTGCCCTTTAGAAATGTTCGTGATGATGGAAAAGGAAAGAAAAGCAAATTGCTGCTTTCTTCTGTCTACTGAAATCTACCTGCTGCAGAGAAACACAGCCAGTTAAATCTACAGGAAAGGCTACAGCCCACAAAAGAAAAGAGTCAGAGGGAGAGGGTGGCAAATCAGCTTTTAGGAATTAATTGTATTGCTGTGCTAATAAATGTTTTCTGTCAATCAGGCTGTCTGGTATTTGTATTTTAATGACATTCTGTTCTCATGGTTACAGTGGGCTCTCTCATGAAATTCATTGGAAGATGTTTTCTCTTTTGGATTAAATGCAGCTATTTTTCCCCTTTAGTTTTTGTGAATTAAGTAGCTGTGAAGGGTGGAGAGTGCAGTCTGGTATTTACTTACAGAACAGGTTGAGAACAGCTAGTGACAGTGCAAACTTCCTTCATGTACCTCTGATCTTGATGGATTTCCTTTAGTGGAAAGAGGGGAGTTTATTCTTCAGGCCCCATCAGTCTTTGGTCTTTTTGCTGAGATTGTCACAAGAGTGCCAACGAGCGGCAAATATGGCTGTCGTTTTAACTTGAGGTACTTGCCCACACAAACTGCACTGAGACCATCAACTTCTGGACCAGCTGTGCTGTACTCTTTCAGTTCTGATATAGTTTCACACGTTTACATTGTTGAGGAAACGGTTCCAATCTCTGAGGGGTGAGGAAGATGATACTGCCAAATGCAGGGAGGCTGCCAAGCAGTGGATTTGAATGGCTAATATCTTAAACCCCAATTTCAGGAAATCCAACATGGTGTTTTATTGGCTCCAGTGAGGGAGTTCTCCCCACCATCACCCTCCTGGGATCATTTCTGAGGCAGTTTATGTTATGTTAGGTGATCTGCAAATGATACTGAAATTAGGAAATAAATTGGCATGTTCTTGATGTGTGTGACAAGTGTTGGGGTAAGGATGGGAAGAAGGGGAATCAAAAAGAGAAAAACTGGATCGCTCTTTGGACCTTCATAGCATTTAAAATTCCACTGCGTGTTGCTGCTGCTGACTCTTGTCAATGATATTCTGCATTCAACAAACCTTTATGGCACCTTTTCCAACCAGAGTTTCCCACCGATTTATATTTGGTTGTTTACCATGATCTCCTGAAAGCTAGCATTATGTAATTCAGCTAGAAATGATCAGCTACAAAATAAAAGACTAAGAAGAGAAAATACAAATATTTCCCTCTGTTGCTCCCCCCAAAATATGTGGGAGAGAAGACCCACATTTGCCATTGAAATCTGCTCTAGAGGTTCCTGCTGTTTTGTCTCTTTAAGTGTTGGTATAGCTCACCCTTATTGTGTAGGAAATAGTTATATGAACAGAGTTTGTGCGTTATTGGCTTGATTCCTTGTAATGATACATAGTATCTTTTTATCATCTACTAGGTGGCAAAGTATAGATAGTGGGAAGGGACTTCTGTCTCCAAATTGCTCAAAACAGATATAGGTAGTATTTCAGGAAGCATTTGCTGTGGGTTGTCAGGTCTTGTGCTATTTGATGCTTGCATTAAAGCCCCAACTTCTAGAGTTATATAGTAGGTGAGCATCACACCTTTTTGCTTTTTAAACAAGTCTCTAGTCTTCATGGTTGCAGAGAAGAGCTTGAACACATGACTGTGGTGTAACACAAAGGCTCAGAAGCCAGACAGCAAATAAAAAGAACCCCCATTTTTTAAAAATCTCATGATTTTTAAGCCCGTTTTGTGATTTTTGGGGCCTGACTCATTACTTTTGAATGCTTACGGTTGGTGGTACTGAATTTGGTCTCCTGTCCTTTGCATTTAAATCTTTAGATTCCAGGAAAAAGCACCTATCACAGAGTGAGCAGGAGAAACAGGCTAGGCACAGTGGAGGAGCAGAGTGTGGATGCTTGGCGGGGGAAGAGAAGAGAAGTAGGTAAGTTGGAGCTGGGAGAAATGAATGCACAGGCAGCTATTGTGAGGCAACTGTGTGAAAAAAGATCTTCAGGCTGTTTTTGACATGCCACCCTTAAATGGCCTTGAGAACTAAAGGAGTTATGAATGTATCAGATATGGTGCACAAAATGTTGGGGCCTGTATGTCTTCATTAGACTTATGTCAACTTGGTAAGGAATGCGCAGGAAGAGCTTGGGGATTCTTACTCTGTTGCTGTTTACACAGTCTGTGCAATGAGACTAAAGTGAGAACATCAGTTTACAGTGTTGCTGGCCCCTTAGCCTTCAGAAACAAAATCAGGATATGCAATGGGAAATCATAGTCAGAGATGTTCCTCTCTGCCTCCATTGATGTCCACCTTCATTTACAATATTTCCACCAGATCTCATTCATTACTGTTGACAGAAGCCCTGCCTTTCTCCTAGTTCCTAGGAAAGGGACATCCAAGTCAAAGATCAAGAAATTCTGCTGTAAGGGTGGAATGGTGAGAATGTGGAAAAGTTTGCCTTAAGAACTGAGGCTTATATTCTAGGAAGCATTTGTACTAATGTTCTATATTATTTCCTTTCCCACTGGGACTACTCTCTTAAGCCTCAGACTAAGAAAGTCCAACAATCACAAACAGATTCCTCCTCCAGTTTCCCCAACCCTTGGGACTCAGAGCTCCTTAGCCACTTCTTTCCCTCTCCTCCTTCAGACATTTTTTTTTTGTGATCGGGGTCACTGTTCAAGCCCTTGCTCACCTGTGATCAGGTTGTCCACTAGAGTGGTTGGCATACAGAAGACGCCCACCAGCAGGTCACTGATGGCCAGGTTGAGAATGAACGTGTTGGTGACGGTCCGCATCTGCCGATTCTTCAGCACAATGATGCCTACCAGCATGTTGCCAATCATGCACATGAGGAAGATGAAGGTGTAGGCCAGGATGAACATGGCAGCTATGGGGGAGGAGTGCTGGTAGTAAGATGAAAAAGTGTAGTTCTCCCTGAGGATGTGACTTCTGCTCTCGTTCTTGGAGTTCGGTGAGCTGCGGTTGGAAGGGAGACAATTGCCACCTAAGGGAAACAAGGTAGAAAAATGAACTCATGAAGTCCCAGTTTGATAAAGATACTGTTTTCTTCACACCAAACCTTTTCCAAAGCATTTTGTGGTTCGTTTTTATTTACATTTTCACATTTTACATAAGAAACAAATCATGGTCATGATTTGTGACTAAGCAAAGCTGGACAGAATAGTAACATAAACTGGTCAAATGACTCATCAGGAAAAAAATAAGCAGCAAGCCAGGTCTTTTCTTCAAGGTCATTGTTGAATAAGAAAGTATAAGTTAATATAAACAGAAAGCTTGGGTTAGAATCAGTTCTGTGGCCCCTGGCTGCAAAGCCCATCCTTCCCAAAGACTTTTCCTTGACATAATCACTATTATAACTCTTCCACCTAAGGATCTGTGCAAGGAGAGTGGGAAGCTCAGCAGGAGTCACTCGCTTGACCATCAGGACCAGGCACTACAGTGCCCTTGACCTATCACTGACCAATTTTCACTTGGCTCATTATGTACTGCTCACGCACATATTTTTCAGAGATGTCATGAACAATTCACAGTTTGGTGAGCTGATATTGTCCCTGCAGAATTCACAGTCATTATTAGAGATGTCATAATGATTTAATTAATACCTGGAAAGTGCTGCTATTACAAATTGCAAATTCAGTCAGGTTCTAGACCTGCAGGTTCTTACAGAAAAGCTTCCTACGTTACTATCTAGATTGCTTCCTCTCACTGAGGGAATCAAAGATGAAGGAGCTGTAAAGTACAGATTAGAGCCAACATAGTGGGAATCAGGGCCCTCAGTATGCAGGGGAACTGGACTCAGCTGTTAATCAGAAGCAGAATAGCAAGGAGTACTGTACATTGACTTCCTGATGCAGTGGACTTGGATTATCTGGGCTGCCTCATTCTTGGGATGATGATCAAAGACTGAGTAGCAAAAGCAGTGGGGGCTGGCAAACTGACTGGCTGCGGTTTTGTTTTGTAAACCCAGAACTCCACTTAAGTCTGGGAAAAAGACAAACTCCCATTTTACAGGGGGAAGAAGAGTCTATAGAGGAGGGTGGGTGGGAAAAAACATATTTAGGGAGGCAGTAGGAGAAGCTGTGCAGAAGGCACCAAAACTTCAATGGAAATAGACCTTGACTGATTTTAATTCATACTTTGCAGCCATGATATTATGGGTCATGTGCCCCTTGGGTTATTTATGGGAAAGAGAAAGGCACATAGAGGCTACAAGCCTTTTGCATTTTACTATTGTTTGTTTATTTTAGCATGGGTCCAACCCAAACCCTTGATTCAAATAGCCTGAACTTTGGAGATGTTCTAGGTTGAAATCCAACCCTGGAGTTTTCCTGCTTGAGCCTCTGTAATTCTTCTTAACTACTCAGTTATTCTAATTGTGATTTTGTTCCTCTCCTGGTGCTGGTGTCCTTCTCTAAGCTTCCAAATGGCTATTGATGGGATTTATAGCTTTTCTGAATGGGACTTGTCCTTATTAGTGTTTCTTTTATTGTTATTCCAAACACTTTCTCTTCCATTGGTCTCTTATCTTTTGCTTGTCTGCCTCTCCTGTATAACACTATTTCTCCTGAGATCTCCTCAATGATAACCAATGATGTCTGAGTTACAGCTAATGACACTAGAGCAAGAAGGTGAACCCCACATGGTCATACTGAAGATTCATTTGCAAACTCAGTTTCTTGTCCCTGCTCCTGCAACTGCTCAGCACTCATGCAGATGCAATTCAAGATCTGCAATTCAAGATCCAGGACCTTGTTTTGTTTGAAAACATGACTTCACCACCTGTGATGAGAGATGTTATCTGGTCTATGTAGCTGAAATGTGATAAGGAAAATATAAACCAGACAAGTGAAGTGGCATACAAATTATAGACTTCCCACAGGGAACGAGTCACGGTTGCATGCTTTCATCATGATTAACATTACATAAATATATGTGGTACTTGATTTATTTTTATATGACTTATTTTAAGTGAATATAGAAGCAAAGGTGCTGTTGCACTTGAAGAGAAGTTCTAGACCTCAAACAAAAAAGCTTCCAGTTAATTTCTGCTCTGGAAGGTGTATGAATGCTACTCTAGGGTTCCATGCTTATTGTTCTCCAACCATTTTATATCAAAGCTGCTCAAGTCACATGTACAAAGTCCCCCCACTCTGCCCCCCAACTGCTGCTGCTCAAACTCAACCTGCAATCTTCAAGTTTAGGTACACTCTTTCTGACTCATGTATCACTAACATTAAAGATTAAATTCTGATCAGAATCTAGTTGCTCATTCTGTTGAAGATGTTAACACCAGAACAAACTCACTGTTTGTATTATAGTAGCATCTAAAGCCCCAGCTCCCTGGAGGTAGGCCCCATATAAACACATAGTGAGACAGTCTTGTCTCAGAGCTTACCATCCAAGTAGCCAAGGCAGGCAAAATGTGAGAGGGAAAATGGAGGCCCAGAGAGGCACAGTGACTTGCCCAACATTGTACAGCAAGTCAGTGACAGAGCTAGGAATCGAGAATCCTTCCTGCCTCCCAATCCAGGGTCCTAGCCACAGCTAGACCATGCTGCCATTGTACCACTAATCCTTTGGTTCTGCAGGGCTGATTGGAGCACAAGCTAAGATTAATTAGCAGAGTGTGGACCTATGACTCAGCATTCACCCATAAGGAAGAGACTGGTTGAGTAAGAAAGCACCATTTCAGTAGAGTCTCTTTTCATAGTCAAACAGTAGTTTCAGGAACTGTAGTAGCCACAGCACATTTGCTTGTCATGTTTGTGCATGCTAAGGATGTGCTTTTGGTAACAGCCGCATGCAGCAGTACAGGATGCTGTTCTGGTGTTACTGTGTGAATAGTGGAATGTAACTTGGCTTAAAGACTACATGTCCAATCAGAATAAGGTTCTGAATTGTCTCTGGTCAGGCAGCTTCCATTAATCAGAATAGGTAACAATGTCTATAGTTAACATTGCCTGAGATTTTCCATTGTAAGACACAGTTTTCAGTTGCTAGAACTTGGCCAAACTTTAACTGTTTGAGTGAAATTTCCCATGCCAATTGTCTGCCTATAGCAGAAATTTCAGCTACAATGATTGAGCCATTTTTGAGAACAAGATTATAGAAAAAATACATTATTCTGCCCCTGTTAAAAATAATTATTACAAAACGTTTTTTTGAGAAGCTCTAGCTCCTCTATGCTTTGCAGGGACTTGAAATGTGACAGGAGAGTCACCCTGATGCCAGGAAGTGTCTTTTGCCATCCCAAGGAAGATTTTGCCATATTTAGGTAAGTTATAAGACTCTGACAAAAATCTCAGTTCACGCATGCTGAGCAGAGACTTGCTAGAATTTGGCAGCTAAATCCTCTGAGAATTCTATCTGTACTGAGCATGCTCTGGCCAAGGGCTTCAGGGGCTCTGCAAGACTCTCCCTGCAATTGCTCCTCCCAGCTGCTGTTACAGAGGTGTTAGGCAGAGGAAAACTCTCTCCTATGCTCACTGTTCCCCCTGTCGCCACCCAGGTAGCATGGAGGGAGAGGGAAGGAGCTGCCTGACTCTGATGCAGAGGGGAGAGGAATGGGGTCAGGGAAGAGGGACAGGAGCAAGAGGGGTCAGAAGATGGTTGGGGAAGACAGGAACAAGCATGGGAGAGGGGCATACAAGCGAGGGGGGAAGGGCAGGAGCCATTGAAAGACAGTCGTGTGTGTGTGGATGGGGGACAGTGAGAATACAGGCAGGAACGGAAACCAAGGAGAATAGCAGATGGGGAAGGGGCAGGTGCTAGGGAATGGGGTGGTAGAAGCAGAAGGGAACAAGGTGAGGCGGAGGTTGGAGCAGGGGCAGAAGGGTCATTAGTTGAAATGTTTGAGTTGGGCACGTAAGTACCTTCAGTCAGGAAGGGATGCTTTGCCCAGTATTTTTTTTGGAGGGTGGGGGTGAGGAGTATGTGGGGGAAGATGAATACTGAAAATAGGGTCCTTGGCATGTCATTTCCCTTGCTGATGCAAGGGTGTATGAAGAGCCTGATTTATAGCTCACTAAAGTCAATGAGAGTCTTTCCTTGAATTTCATGGGGGTTTGGATTGGGTTCCCTGTGTGATTATCCAGGCGTGAGCTGTTATGTGCTTATACAGAGGAACCCACTCTAGTCAACTGTGATATGATCCCAGATTATGTCAGTGCATCTCAGTGTGTAAATTGCATTTTGCTTTAGCATGAGCCTTCAAATTGGTAAAGCTTTCTATGAAGAAAATGACTTCACTTTAAGAAGGGTCAGCTGCAGTACGCTTATCAAATGTGTGGTTCCACATACGTATGAAACCTTGACAGCTGGAGGAAAATGGGCTCCCTTTTTTACTTCGTACTTCTGTTGAAATGACAATTAAATTAAATGCAAAAAACTACATCATTGCAACATTTTAGATATTTTTAAACCCACAAGAGCCAGGAAAACACGCACACGCACACAGCTATAGAATACATGTTTCCTCTCTTCCTTCCCTCACTCTCCTTCTCTGCAGTGCTAAACAGCTTTCCCATACATTTCACTGATGACAAATATACCATAATAAGTTATGCTATAAGAGAGGAGCTGAAAGCCCACTGAAGTCAGTGAAGAGACGCCCTAAGAAAATGGAATTGAACACATGCAATACACATTTCAGAAGGAGATAGAAACTGGATGTCCTCACCTTCCATGACACAGCCTGAGCCTGATTCTTGCATCAGTATATGGAATGTTGTATTGTTTGCAGGTAGACTGGAGTCTTGAGATCAGAGCCACTCCTTAATATTTCTCTTTATCTGACTGCAGCCTTCTGCTATCAGAAAGGAAGCGGCAACTCTGCATGTAGTGATGAATGCTCTCTTAGAGCACAGCTGGTTTGAGTCCTCCTGCACTCAGCCACTCACCCCAGGTTCTCAAAGCTTCAGGATAACTCATGAAAGATAACTGCAGAATTAGAGCTTTTTTTTTTCTTCATAAAATTCCCATAGAGTTAAAAGGTTCTCAACCCTCAGGGCAGTCTATTCCAGTTCCAAGGAAGGAGATGAAGAGAGGTAATATTTTTGTCCAAGTCCAAGAAGAGAGTCAAGTGTGAGAACTTTGTTACTGCAATGGGGTTATTAGTTAAGGATGACTAAAGTCCAGGCTAGGGATTTGGTTAAATCCACAGGCTTTGTGAATACTGAATTTGCAGCTATTTAAAAAATGCTTTGCAAGGGGGGAAGAATCAGAATCCTTTTGCAAAGATACCTGTTGAAATGCTTCCTAATGCCCAGTCCCTTTGATATGGTCCTTGTTATGGGATTAAGACTGCTCAAAATGCTCCAGCCCTCTCACTCAAACAGCTCCACAAATTTCTTCCCACCATCAGTGTTGCAAGTTGAGCTCTTGGAGCTATTTCCAGTTCAGCTGAAGAACGAAGCACACACTGTTAGCTCATCAGCCCTCTTGCATTCTCTGTGCATGACTTCTGTCTCCCCTCAGCTTCTGCTCCACGGACTCTCCACACACCAGCTTTTACTGCTCAGCAGCAAAGACGCTGCTTCTATCAGTTAGGGGCAAAGTGTGTGTGTGCGTGGGGTGGGGCTACATCTTCCCATTGTCATGGTTACTGGAACACCTGTTGGATGTACAGGCAAACAACTGGTTAAGTAATTACAGTTTCTGCAGCCTCTCTCATTTATCAACTGGGCAAAGTGAAGGGTTTAGTCACCACACTGAATAACAAGAAAAATCAGATTTCTGTGGCAGCCTCTTTTTGCCTTGTGTATTATAGTGTGTGCTATTGCACTTTATTCAGGGAACAGTGTTTTAGCGGCACAGTGTCTTGCTGAATCTGTTAACTCTAGTCAGAAAGGATCGAGTATTGTGTCTGACCTTTTTGTTCACGTAGCAGCTGGACACAGAGTGACTCCTTCGCTTTGTACTGGTGAACATGGGATAAAATGTACAGTCCTGATGAAGGAATGGCTAGGGAAGCAGATTCTCTGTGTTGAGAACACAGCTGTCAGGATCCTGACAAGGGCAGTCAGGACCAAGGATCACAGCAGCATCAAACTTGGGGCTGAGTGTAGCAGAGGAGTTCACAGTCAAGTTCCATGGTGGGATCAATAAAAACCATCAGAATCCAGGTCATGTTTCAGAGGCAAGGTCCAAATCAAGCTGAGGTGAGAGCCAGAAATGGCCACGGCAGCTACAAGAGATCCACAGTATTACCTGGTTGCTTCCTGGACCACTCCTTGGGCTTATATAGGGTGGGGACCTGTCTGTCAGACTCCTTGAGATGGGACTGCCCATGGTCAGTGTCCACAGCAGGTCACAGCGTGGGAGCAGGTTACAGTGTTGCTGGGTGCCAGTGTGGCGGTGTTTGCTGTCTAGCAACTTTACAGACCTGCGTTCATGACCCCCTGGGCCTTACATTAAAGTCATCAATTATTTGTAGTGCACAGACTCCAGAATTTGGAGCCCTAAGCCCAAAAACAGTGACCTGTCATGAAGGACTGAGGCTGACCCCTCAGTTTAATTTTTTCACCACTGCAAGGCAGATGTTCAAATACTTGTGAATAATATGAGCCCAGAAATAACAGTGGACAGAGCTTTAATTCAGAAATACATAGTGAATCTGTTTGCCCAACTCTAGTCAGAACAACATTGAGCCATTTGAGTGATCCACATTTAAAAACAACCCCCATGTGTATGCTTCTAAAGGAAAACAACTCCCTTGCCTTCCTTTAAAAGATAAGAAAGTGATGGAAGTGAATCGTTGCCTGCTTTGGAATTCAAAGGGACTTGGATCCTCCAATTAAAGGGAAATAAAGTTATAAATAATTTATAATGCTGTAAATATGCATAGCCCTTAGTGGTTGTGGTGGAATTGCGGTGGTTTATTTTGACAGTACTGTATATGTAATTGCTTTTTAGGTAGGGGGGATTGTACCAAGTCACTTTTTACTTACTATTGCTGTACAGTTGTCTTCCTGAGCTGATTCCTACCAGCAGATGTCTCACGACTACAGAGCACGCCATAGTCTGAAAACCAGCCATACCTTAACCAGATGTTTTTACAGACAGAAGAGCGGCTTGACAGAAGACTGCAGCATTGTCTAAAAAGAGACCAAAACTCTTTTCTTGGGCTGTGTGAGGATGTGGATGATGTAGGGGATATATTGTTTGTTCCCAGTGGCAGAAGCAGAGGAGGAGGGAAAGTGAGAGCTCAGAGGAGGGATAAAAAAAATGTTGGTGTACCATGCTTCTGCCAGCTGGTTGAAGATGTGGCACTACAAAGTTTCACTTGTAATTTCGGAGAAACCGTCAAGTTAAATTAGGGCCAAAAGGGATGGGCTGATGATATAAAAAGTAATTCTGGATCACCATCTGTATCTCATCTCAGTTCTGTCTCACCACAATCTTGACCAGTGGTTGGAGAAACTAGAACAGAATGGTAATGATTTTGGGGTCAAAAGAAGTCAGGTGTAGAAGTAAAATGGTACAATGAAAGCATATGTCATTTTTATTAATTTTTCATTTCTAGTTTTAATGTATATTTTCCTTACCCATCAATGTCACCATGTCACTCCCTCATTGAATCCCAACAGTGGATTCCTCTTTTCACTACAACCAGTTTAAGCTTCTCCTCTAAGCCTTTTACAACTCTGCCTTATTTTTTTTTAAATGCATTTATTCTTTATAGTTTATTTAACCACAATTAACAAAGAAAAGAAAGGTATTTAACGTGGAGCAGAGAGCCAATATCAAATTTTACAGCAAGGTAGGTAAGACCCAACTTCTTCATTATTAAGGGGAAGGAAAAGCACAGTTCCAGTTTGGGATTCCTTGTAAAGTAAGATGATAAAGAAGTCTCTAGGTTATTCTCTTTTGGAAAAACAGGTAAGTAGAAGAGAAAAAGGAGTGTTGAGAGTGAAAAGAGGATCAGAGAACAGCCCAAAAGATAAGTAAAAGAGGATAGGAGATAAATGATAAGTCAGAGAGGAATTTAACTGATTAGACTGATACTTCTAAAAATGGAGACCATATATCTATACATTTATCCTGGTAGTTTCTGTTGCAAAACACTATTTGTTTCATCTCTCCCAAGGTTACCAAGTCAGAGAACCATTCTTCAATAGTTTGGCACACTTGGGACTTTTACTATTGTAGAATTAGACATTTGGCTATGATCAGAGCGCTACCAATCATAATTTTTCAAAGGATTTCAGTTTCCAATATGAACTGGATAGGCCTATGATGGTGTGACCAGTCTACAATTCCTCCTTGGTGGAGAGAAAAAAGTTGGCCCAAAAATTTACTTCTATTCAGAAAAGGATGGATGACAAGGCAATCCCAAATCACATGGTATAAATTAGCACCAACATTTTTCAGACTTAGCTCTGGACCTGAAAAGTCTATATGGAGTCCAGTGCGTCCTTCAAATAATTTTCTACTGTATCAATCTTAACCCCAAATCTACCAAGTAATGCTATATGTTGGAACAAATCCAATTTCACTGAATATTGATAAGGGAAACTGACAGCTAATGTTCTCATTTCTTTCTAACCTTATCACTAATGGATTTCCAATTTGCCCAATAGGTAGGAATACAGACTAGATAATGGCTTAGGTAGACAGTGTAACTTTTTCAGAAAGTCCCAAAGATCAGGCAGGTCTGGTGCACAAATGGTGTTGCAGAGTATGTGTGTTTAAGTTGAAGGTATTACCATTCCTTTTTCTGGTCCGGTTAGAATTTCTCTATAAAGGCAAGAAAAGGGCATGAAGGAACATTTTCAATTTTGTGGTTTATTCTCAAAATCCTCTTGTGCCATAGAATGGGTCTATGTTCAATTACAATTCTGCAGTTACCCTAAATTAAAGTCTCTAAATGTAGGTTGTCGACCTTGCTTGGTGAGTCTTCAATGGGTCAGCCCTCCAGCCAAGTCACACAATCAGAGTAAACCCTTTCCAGGGTAGGGGAAGTCCAACAAAACTATCTGCCCTTACCAGGATCTTCAGCCCCATCTCTGGGCCCTTTAAATCCTTTGCTTGGGCTTTTAAAGGAGCTTTGTCCCCTTCCCAGGGCTTCGACTACTTCACCAGTGAGGGAACCCAGGTCCGCCCACTACTCTGGGCTCCAACTCAGGGACCCTATAAACAGCAGTCACATACTGCTTCCTTCAGCTAGTTGCTACTTCCCTGGGCCTCTTCTCACCTGGCCCCTTTATCTCTTATTTTTAGAGTTAAAATTCCCTGGTTCCCCTTCTTCCAGCTTAAGTAAACATAGCCAGTCAAACACCTGTGGCCAGAAAGAGGCACCCTTCTCCACCTCCATGCCCCAGCTAGGAACTGAACTGCTAACCTCCTATAGTCCCTTTTATCGGACCTTGCTGGCAGTGATGTACGGTGGGTCTCTGGTGCCCGGGGGCCAATATTTTTATTTGCACACACACACACTCCCATCAGTGGCAGGGGGGCTAAAATACTCATGTGTATCAAAGTTTAGGATCCTACAAGACAGATATCTGCTTTGTTGTTAGTGACAAAAGGGAAAAAATGTTTCATATTCTGTATATGGATTCATTTTTCACTAATCTCCTAGAATGTTCTGGACCTTTGTAGAATCTCATGGAACCTTCCCGACTTTTTAAGAACTACATTTTCCTTGAACCTCCTAGAATGTTGTCAGCCATGTCCTCATGGGTATATAAGGGGCAGGGTGTCACCAGTCACTCAATGAGATATGAGAACGAACTGAAGAGAAGAGAGAACCCAGCTGCGATATTGTGAACCTTGTTTGATTGTGTAACTGTGAAAGTAAACTTGTGTTTTAAGACCTGAAGAGTGTAAGCAGTGACTAATAAGGGACATATTTAATGAGACACCACAGATATCTATGCAACAATATAAAAGAAATACTGTTACTTCTTTTGCCATGCTTAACACATTTAAGGATTTTTTAAAACTGCAGAATATAGACTTTTGCTCACCCTAATACAGTCTGTTTTCCCCCATAGAAAATAAAAGATGCCCCTGCAGAAGCTTTCAGGAGCTTCTTTTATCTTGCTATTTTATCGCTTGAAAATGCCATTGGCCAGTCTTTGGACCTCTCTGACACTGTGCTTCAGTTCACAAGGTCAAAGGTGAGAAAAGTGACTAACTAAAGGACTAGGGTTAACATTCTAAGGTTGTCACCTACTGTACTGCTATCTAATACTAGTCCACTCAATATTGGTGCACAGTTCAATTTCTTGACGTTAGTACATTTCAGTTATTTTTTTAATTAAAAGTTTCTATTAGCTTAGAGGAAACAATTTTTTTGTATTTGCTTACATATGGCATGAATAAATACAGATTCCTCTCTGTCATTACACAACTTTTTTTCCTTTGCAATTTTTTATGTAGGGCAAGATTGTAGCTGATAGACACTGAGGCATGATGCGTGTAGTGGAGAGCTGCACCACTCCAGGAGTTGACACAATCCCAGATGTGCAGAGACAGCATGCCTGCTGGACCACCCTGCATGTATAATCAGCTTTGTTTCCTGGTGCATGTGGAGGCAAGGGAAGGGAGAGCGCCAAAGCCTCATTTTTTTCAGTCAACCCAGTTGTGGTGGCCAGCACCTCAAGGGGCATCAGGAGAGACCACAGTTCTGTGTGGAGATGCTCCTTGTCCTCAGCCTCCCGCCTAGTTGCACTGCGCAAGGGCCAAGCCCAATCTAGCCATTAATGTTTTTCTATTGTATGAAAACTGAACAGTATAGAACTCACTTGAGGTGGGAGCAAAGCGGGGAATTTTAAACTATCCCAGAGGAAGACCTGGGTGGGGCCAAGGTTTCTGTGTGAGACATTTGACTGGACTCCGCACCAGCTTGGTCTCTGATCCAGAAGGTGAGCGTTCGAAGTTGGACATTATACAGGCCTAAAGTTGTTGTGGAGAAATTAATGTGGAAACCAAAGGGCAAACAATCCTCTTAGTGGGGCATGCCCATAAGCTTGGACTTTAGACTTCCTGGCAATAGAGGAAGAAGCCAGCCTGCAGTCTCAAGCCCCATGCACAGGCTGAATGACTGGGGTTAAAATAAGGGGGAGTGTGGCAAAGCCCAGCTGTACACCCTCCTCCACTAAAATCAGAGGGAGACTTTCCCCTCCTTTCCATTCCCTGGGCTAGTGAGAGCTCAGTAAGCTGTGCTCCTCCCTCCTCACTGCCTGGATACAACACCTGACAAGGAATCTGAAGTGCTGACAGCAGAAGGAGCATCATGCCGTTCACATCAGTAGCGGGGGCAGCAGCAGCATCTGATGGGGCAAGAAGAGTTTTCCAAGCTGGGTGTTCTCCATCTGCCTCAGTAAATTCTTCCCCCTGGCTGGATCCTAATTCCCTCCAAGGAAAAAGGGAGACCCTGCTACAGCCATCCTCCTCAACCAGAATCCAGGGGGAGCAGACCAGCCGTGTCAGGTCCCTCTCTTCTCCTGCCCCTCCACAGTGGAGTATGTGGGCAGGGAGCAAACAGGTTGTTCACCTACACAACTCCATACCGTGCGCATGCATAAATACACTCCCACTTCTGTTTGGCTAAACAGGACCAGCTTGTCTTCGCTATCTTCCTAATGTCACATCCTGTTGCACAGGACAATGAAATGCAGTCTCACCACGTGACATCACCACTCACAATGACACACAACCCCAAAAACGGTGAGCTCCCCATCCTATTCTGACCATCATGTGAGGCTGACAATGCTGGTGAACAGTGTTCTGGACCGGTGGTAGATTTATATTGGCCTTTCAAGGGATGGTAACTGGGCTTAGATCATACTATCTGGAAAAAGTGTTATTTTTCTAAAAAAGATTTTTCATGTTTAGTTACTTTGCCATCAAATCTGCTAAAAGCTGACTGTGGATTCTCCCATTTATTCACAGCATTGCTTTCCTCTGCCTTGAAATAATATATGATCTGCTAGATCCAGATATGATGCACATCTCCATGAATAATAGAGTCAGGCTGCCCGTGTGATTGTACTATCTTCTAGCTTCTCATTAGGTTAGAATGTATTCTTGTTTCCTCACATTTCTATGGATTTGGGCCATGATGAAGAGCAGGAAAATTTAGTCCATAAACCGTGGTAGTGGCAGGGTGTTTTCTAATAATGTGGGTGTTTTAGACCATAGGGAGAGTTACAGGAACCTTATTTGCCTCCTTATCATTCAGAGCAACAATTGTAATCAGTTTTACCTGAATGTCACTTTGGATTCTCAAACTTTTGCATAATGTGAACCACATCCTATCACAGAGATTCTCTCTCAGACACCTCCCTTTATTTGTGATCCTGCAGGCTCCATCCCTTCCCATTCACAGTCCCCTAACTTCCAAGTAGCAATAACAGCAATTTCAGCATATGCAGGAAAGAAACATTAAGGGTATTACAGGGTGGTCCTTTGTGAGTCCCTTCACCACCCCCTGTACTTTATTGTATTTTATATTTTCAGTGAGTCGCCATTTGCTTATGGGAGTGGCGAGCAGGCTGAAGGTGCAGCCAGTCCTGCTTACTTCTACTTTCCTTGAAGCTCTCAACTCTTCCTCCTATATGTCTTTCCTGTCTGCTTATGTAGGCTGAGATGCTGGGGGTACTTTCACCCAATTAGCTCCTCAACTGTATCAGCGCTAATTTGCCAACTTCCTAAATTGCCAACTGCCTGTCTTTCAATCAGAGCTCAAACTAGTGTAAACAGTTGAGGATTTGAGTGACAAGATACTGAGTTAACGACTGAGTCTACACACCTGCTACAGATATATATAAGTATTTTTAACTGTCTTTGGTGCAGCATGTGTCTTGTCCATTATGCAAAACAGTCAATAACATTGTCTACTTTGCTCTGCATTTCATTACCCCGCCCCCAATCTCCTGTTCTGCTCTTTGGTCTGCTGCTGTACCCCTGCTTCTTTGACACATGGTCCACTTCTCCTTCTGTACCCAGCACATGCTTTCCTGATGTCTGATTCCCTCCTCCCTGTACTTTACTCTGCCACTGGTGGCTGGCAGCTCTAGGCTGCTCTCTGGTCCCTAACAGTAGCTCCTGTTTTCTCTTATCCTCTTAACAATCAGAAGGATCTTTCTCCCTATCCTCAGTGCCTTTTACAATCCTCCAGGCTGTTCTTTGCAATAAACATGGAAGCAACTAAGGCAAAAGAAGAAGGAGCCTTTGCCATGTGACCTGCTAGTGCTCTGAACAACATCTTTCATACATGGATCTCAGTTTGGGAACTACTGTCATACACAAAGACAACCAGATCTTTTAATCTAAAAAGAAAGTAACTACCAAGAACTAAAGTCACGTCTCCACGAGATGGCACACAGTGCTACCCTCGGTAACTGTTCACAAAACTCAACGTAAAGTGACTAGCCATCTCTGCAGACAGTGGAGTCCTTAATGATTTAAAGCTGCAGTATGCAGAAAGAAAGTATAGTTACATATTTACTGTAAATACTACACTGACTTCCTGCTTTTGCCACAGTGTGAAGCTCAAATGCCATAAATAATGGTTTAAAAAAAACCACTCCATTCTAAGGGCCAAATGTTACAACACACTGAGCACGTTCAACTCCCCACTGACCTCAATGACAGACACTCAGCATGTTCCATGAGTAGGATCAGCACCTAAATCCTCCCTCCACATCAGTTTTATTTATGGTACTTTTAATATCACTCACTCTGGCAGAGAAAATAGGAAGTTCAGATTTCTCAGGCTCTTACAGAGGCAATTCAGTTTCAAAATGAAATTAGTGCTACATTGTAACAGCCATCTCCTTTAGGACTGTAGAAATAAAATATTAACTTTTAGCAAAAGCTCTGCAGTTCATATTTAATTGTCTGTAGCACTATTCTTCCCTTCTGTTTCCTAAAACATTGCATGGTGTGGATGGCATTTTGTAACAGCTGCCATATTCCACCTAAATGTGGCTCCATTTCAGTGATAGGTGAATCAATCATTAAACTGAATATAGTTTAAATCTGCGCAGAATAATCCAATGCATGTAAAGGGCACTATATAAATCTATAACAACATTTTCAGTGTGGGAAATTTCCAATTGCTCTTAGAACAAGTTAGATATCTGAGGAAGAGGCTTCAGATAAGCAGATTTAGGGCTGGCCAGAAAACAATTCCATTTTGTGAAAATATTTGAGGCTTCATCCTACATTAGGATAAAACTGAGACTGTTGGAATTTTTGTTTGAAAAAGCAGGGAAGAGACACTTGTCCTCCCCCTCATAGCCCACTGAATCTGCCTGATTCAGAGCTAGGACTTGAATGTGCCTTTCCTAAAGCCCAGGGTGAGTATCCTAACCACCAGAACTTTAGTTACTGTGGGTGGGGGGAGCCACGTGGGCTGGCTTGGGGGGGGGGGGGGCGGGAGGAGCATTTATTGTATTGTGTAACATTAATATGTCAAAATCATAATGATTCATGTAAGATATGCCATGTCAGGTACTGTTAGAAAGGATGTAATGCGCTGAGAAAGATGGCAATACTTATGTTCATGTGTTATATCTGTAATAGAAGTTATGGACATATTTGATGTACCTGTGTTTCAAACTATGTTGTATAAGACACACCCTAGACAGAGAGGCAGCAAGACAATAGCCCGCTTAATGGCCCATCAAAACCTTTACAGAAGCAAAGGGCCCAGGAAGAAACTAAAGGCATACCTGAAGAGTTACCAGGATTGGCCCATGTGACTCTGGACTACATTTTAGTTTTTGTAACACTCCACAAGACAGCATTGCCAAGGCCAGAGGGTATATAAGGCCAAGCCACATTTTGTCTTTGTTCCTGTTCAGCTACAGACACATACCTACCTCTGGATCAATTAATTTTGCAACTGAATCGAAGGACTAAGACCCATCCAGGTACTGGATGTATACCAGAGGAACTGTACAAGCCTGCAACTCCACAATTCTCCCAGAAACTGGATGTATATGGACTTTTAATCATTTGTATGTGTCTGATTTGCTTTGATCCTTTAACATTTCACTTATGGTTTATTTCTTTCTGTTTACAATAAACCTTTAGTTTTAGTTACTAAAGGATTGGCTGGCAGCGTAATATTTTGAGTAAGATCCAAACTTATATTGAACTGGTGCTGTGGCTGACCCTTTGGGGTCAGGGGGAACCTTTTTAGTAAAGAGCATAGAGTTTAAATAACAGGCCTCGTTACTGGACCTCGTGGCTGATTTGGGAACCAGGAACTGGAATGCAGCAAAGGGGACCGTGTGCTTTTGTGGACTGGTTTCTTGATAACCAGTGTGGGGAAATCAGAAGCGGTTTGTGGCTGTTTGGGAAGCCTGACTTCAGTGTCACTCATCAGTGCTGGGAGAGTCTGCTCTCCGTTTACAGCCTGCCCTGATCTTGGCATTTTCAGGTGGCTGCCCTGGGCACGGAAGGGTCACAGGGGGTTCTCTCAATTTCTCCTGTTGAAGCTGTTCCACACTGTAGTTAAATATATTAAATATTCCTTGTGCCAAAGAGAGAAAGTTAGAGCCTTACTTTACAGCCCAGTGTATAGGTTACTCATCTGGGAAGTGGGACACCCAGAGTCAAGTCACTGCTGCAGGTCAGCTGAGTGCACTAAAAGGTAGGCTATTGGCTGTTCTGGGTGGGAGTGTCTCTCATGGACCAGACAGTCCAACCTGGAATTGAGGAGCCTTTCTGACAAAAGTGTCATTGAAACAGATAGGTTTCTACAAAAAGTTTTGTTTAGTCAACATTTTTTGACCAAAAAAAAAAAAAGGTGCCCAAATAGTTCTAGGCAGACTAGATGCAAATAGGAGTATCTCCACTGGGAAGAAGGCTCATTTACACCTCTGATTATTTTTATGTTCCTGTAAAGGACCCCTGGCTGCCAGCCCTCCCTCGCCATCAATTTCTGAGGGAGGCCACACCTCCCGGCGCCTGCGTCCTGGGGGAGTTCTAGCAAAAGGGGGAAGTTAGCAGTTCAGAGTCTCCTCAGCCCTGCCAGTTGTCAGGAGGGGCAACCCAGTATCTCGGGGGCCTGGACTT
This sequence comes from Emydura macquarii macquarii, assembly GCF_026122565.2. Lineage (NCBI taxonomy): Eukaryota > Metazoa > Chordata > Testudines > Chelidae > Emydura > Emydura macquarii. The sequence goes on along the minus strand of NW_027131527.1, from coordinate 14,507,166 downwards.
GCCCTCGGGGTCAGGCCAACCAGGTAGGAGGGTTTGAGCCCTCCTTAGGTGAGCACCCAGTTCACAGCCCAAGCCCTCAAGTGGGGTAGGCCAAGTAAACGGGGACAGTCTCCAGCCCTCAATAGGGCAAGGAAATAGTTCAAATCCCGGCCCTTAGGCAGGCAGGCAGGCAGCAGGGAACAGTTTCTGGCTCTCAGTGGGCGAGCATCCCTAGGTCGGGGGGAGGGGGTGAAGAAGGGGACACAGGCCCGCCTGACTCCACTGCATCCCAGCCCAGGGCCCTGGCAGTGACGGGCTGTCCAGTCACTGGGTCAGCGGGGCTCCAGCCGAAATGTGCTGACACAGCTACAAGCCATAACGCAGCCACATGGGTGTCTGGCTCCCCGGGGCTCCTTCCTTTCCCTAGAGGGGCTTGTCCCCCGCGTCACTCCCCATTTCCTCAGGATACTCTGCCTGAGGGAAATTCCAGAATCCTTCAGCCTCGTCGCTCGAGGAGGTCCAGGAACTCTTCGCAGCCATCTGTGGAGGGCAGCTCCTCTAGGTCACAAGGTCCAGGGGTCTCCTCCAGCACGCCAGGCTCAGGTAGCTCCAGCAGGTCCTCAGGGCCCCAGCCAGTTGGCAGCTCTGGCAGCCTTCCCTCAGTGTAACAGTCAGGCCCCTGCACCAAGGGAGAGACATCCTTCCCTCTTGGCCGCCTTCTCCTCACTGAGCTGGAAGGCCTGCCCTTTATACTTCCTGTCCAGTGGGGGTGCACTGCCGGTTCCGCTCCTCAGTGGGGGTTTGGGCTTCCCTCACCATCAATCTCCGAGGGAGGCCACGCCTCCCGCCTACAGTACCATTATAGCAATTATAATTGGTATTTATTTATTATACATATTACAGTAGTGTCTAGAAGCCCCAACAAAGATCAAGGTCCTGTTATGCTGCATGCCATACAAATGCATAGTGAGAGACAACCGCTGCCATGAAGAACTTAGGATGGACTGTTCAGTAGTGCTGAGCATTGGCATAACTTTACTCCCACTGAAGTCACTGCTAAAACTCCCACTGAGTACTTCTGAAAAGCCCATCTGGAAAGATTAAATAGCCAGGCCTGACACAAGAAATATTATCTAGCCCTGTTTTACAGATGGTGAACTGAGGAGTTAAAACTGATCTCCTGAGGCCCAGTCCAGTGCCCTACATACAATACCATCCTTCCTGACTGCAGTCAGGCAATGGAGAATCAGGTCCCAATGGCTTCCTCTGAGCCAGATTCAAGCAAGCTGCTACTGAAAAGTATTGTGAATTCTCTCTGTGACATCCAGGCCATTCTATGCCCTTAGGGAGCATTCATCCCAGAGGAGAGCAGGGGTGTTGTCCTCCTTTGGGACTTTCTGCCATGGCAGTGTTGGGTTACAGATGGGGCTTCACAAGAGCCCCACTGCTAGAGGCTTTGAGGGAGGGGCCCCATTCCTGGCCAGCATCACCTGTGTTTTTGGCTGCACTGGTCTCCTAAGTGCTCCCCAGAGGAAGGGAGGAGAGGTTAAGATGCAGTTCAGTACATTGCATTGCTATAAAACTAAGGAACACAAAGGTGGTGGGAATTCGGGAATACCTCTCTTTTCCTGTCTCCCCCACAATGGCCTGCAAGCCATACAGAGTGCTTCAGAGAAATCAGACTTTCAAGTTTTAGGCTCCTCCATTCTGAAAGGTTCCATATCAGAAGTGTTATCCTCTGAATGGGACACTGAACCCTGCACCCTTCTACCCATCCCTATTGACTATTTACATGGGAGTTAAAGATCTCGAACAGTAAGGGGATAACATCTCAGGGCTCTGGTCAACATTCCCTATCCCCATTTATGTGTGTGGTGTTGCTTAGTACATGACTGTCCGTGTATTTTCTTGTTTAATCACCACGGGTGGGATCCACAAAGGGAGTTAGATGTTGCAAAGTTGAGCATTGCAGCACCTAGAAAAAAAATCATAGGATCAACACTGCTGTCCACAAAGCTGAGTGGAGAGAGGTAGGTGCTTCAGAATATGATCCACAAAAGCCAGCACAGTAGGAAGGGAGCTGCCTGAGCTAGCCAATGGAAGACACTGATGAGAGGAGTGTGTGCTCAGCCCAAATCTGGGCTGCAGGGAGGTGCATGTCTTTGCATAATGATCCTCAAATGGGAACCCCTCTCTTGAAATCAGGTGGATTAGTCATTTAAGGCATTTCTTGCAAAAATGAATTAGATGTCTGTCTTGCCCCACACAAAATGAGTAAGAGGAAATACTGCTGCAACCTTATTATCTTTGAGCCCAGTGGTTAGAGTATTTGCCTGGGATATTGAAGACCCAAATTCAATTCCCCCCTCCTCTTTGCCAGAGGAGGGGAAAAGATTTGAAGAGCAGTCACCTACCTCTCAGGAGAGTGCTCTAACCCCTGAGTTGTGGGATATTCTGATGTGGGAAAATCCCTGTTTCTCCTGTTAAACTGTTCCACTTTGGATAGATAATGAAAAAGTGATTGGAGCAAGGGGACTGGACCGGACCTAGGGTCTGCCACCTCCTTGGGGGGTGCCCTACCTACTGGACTACGGAGTCATTCTCTCTCTCTCTTTGGCCCCATGACTATTTAAATATTTATCCACAGTGGAACAGTTATCAGGCCATAGAGCAGGAATTGCTCCTTTCAGAGATGGCAGTATAAGACATGGTAATTGTAGGGGGAAAGGTTCCCCCATTCAGATAAAATTACTAATTTTTTTTGACACTGCTAAGAATTCTGTTTTAAAGAGTCAGGACAGAATCATCTGATGTAGTGTAGACCGTGAAATTTCAGCTAAGATGGGCCTACTTATAAAATTAAACTACCAAATTAATAAGTGCATATTGCAGAGTATGTGAAATGGTGACTGGAGTCCATTTTGAAAAGGGGTGATTGTTTCTCATTGCAACACACCCATGCTGTCTTTCTATTCTCAAAGTATGTCTGGTATTTCATTAAGATAACTGTTTATTAATTGCCTCTGTCGGGACCATTTTCCCTAATGAATTTATCCTCTGGGAGTAACTTATCTATGCAGTAAACAGAAATGTGTTAAATGCAGGGCGTGCTAGACCTCCACAGCTCCAGACCTCTCAAAATTCCTTATGATCAAAGCTAATGGCTGGATGCCACCCCAGGTATTGCTCAATTTAATCACAACAACCCCAATACTCCTTTGTTTGAAGGGTGGAACACTGAAACTAAAGAACAAATCTAGGTGGCTAGCACCTTTTCACTAATTAAAGCACATGGGTCTCTCCCTCTTGTATTGTTTTCTGGAATTCCTGTGGTTACTCATGTAAATTACCAAAATGCTTTGAAAAACATTGGATTGAAGAATATAAAAGAGAAGCAATGGAAATAAGCAAGCAGGCAAGCTTCAAGAGAAGAAGAATCACTCTTGACAAGAAACTGAGAAGAACTACCATCTTGCCCAGCTGCCTTCTGAGACCACAGATCCAGGCTCTCGGGGGAAGCTGCTAAGAAACCATCACCACCTCTTGCCTGCACTGGTGAGGATAATTGCTTTTGCAGCTAAAATATACTGGACTTTTGGTTTGGGGGCTCATTTTATATGTTTATAAGTATAGTAATTAAAGCCTCTCTGTCATTATCGAACGAGAGTCGTGTCAATTCCTGAGCACACTAAGAGCAGATCCCAGTCTGTGAGTTAACATGTAGAAACAATTTGGAGAGAGCCATCACATTCTTTTATTTAATGATGCAAATGAAAACCCCCCATGAATTTCCACATGAAAGGACATACATTTTAATTGGGGGAAAAAAGAGGTAAAGACATTGCCTGGCTGATTGGGTCTGTAAGAACCAAATCTTAGGGGAAATAGATTAACCAATGGACTTAATTAGCTTTGCTTTTACTGAAAGTCATCTAGAAGAACAGTTATACTTTCAAGCCTCTTTAAAACTCTTGGCAAATGGCACATAATGAAAACAATGCAGTGGAATAATTTATTCCTGCTAAACATGTTGCCAAGAAGCCACAGGTGAAGAAAATGCAGTGGGAAGGAGGTAAGGGCAGTACCCAGTCCATAACACTCAGCCCAGGGGCTATTGTTAAGTACTCTGTTTATTTCACTGTTGGAATTTCATGGGTGCATTAAGTATTTATAAAGCAGGAAGACTAATTGCCTGGGGTACAAGAGACATTGCAGCCAATTTCTGTGCAAGTTATACCTACATAACTCTGCCAGTGCATCTCAAATCCTGACCTTTAGATCCTCTGCTGTTCTATTCCTGATCTCCTCACACATCAATTCCTTACTTGCAGCACCCCTGCTATTTCAGTCCTGGGCTTTTCTTCAACAGGGACTCAATGATACTGAAATGTGCAATGGTTTGTCCTCACTTTAAGGCCCCTTTACACTAAGAGTACCTGAGCAACATAAAAGGACTTCCTGTCAATGAGAATCAGACCCCACCTCTTTTTCTGTTTACAATATGCTCAGTGCAGTTAATTGAAGTCATGTAAGGGAGAGAACAGGGGCAGACAGCAGCATTTAAAAAAGAGGGGGCCTGAATTCTAATCTCATACCTGTTTTCCATTCATAAACTGGCTGCATATCTGAAGCTTGCATTCTCTCCCATAAACTATTCAAAGAGTAGGCCAGAAATTGCAAAGCAGTCCTATTATGCAACCCTTGCTATGCTGCTTTTGTGCACAGTCTATGGACTGGATAAGCAACTGACTAGTAGGGAAAATTCCAAGAAAGATGGAGCCAGCAGAGGAAAAGCAAATACATAGGAGGGAAGAAGAGGAAAGATACAGGAAATAGAAAAGTGAAAGGACTTGGCTGTGGAGAAAGAGAGACAGTGGATGATAGAAGATATGAAGGAGAGAGATAGAAAGTGCTAAAAGTTAAGAAAGAGAAAATGGAAAGATACAATAGAGAATTTTACATAACAGTGCCATAGTCTAGGCCTTCCTGCCCTTAATTATAGTTTAAAAAATTGCTTTCTGTTACTACTGTTTTCTCCATTTTTCCTAGTTTTATCCATTTCCCTCATTATAACATGTAGCATAATTTGTATCAGATATCATGATAGCCAGACAAGAGGCTGGTTCAGTCTTCAACTAATGTGCTGCCTCACTTTTAAACAACCTCAACTCTATTTTAATCAGACTGGTGGTGCCCTTTGAACAGTCTCTTTTTGAGAAACTGCACTTACACATGGTTATTTAATGAGCTCTGTGTAATTATTTATTTCATCACAATCCAGACAAAGTGGATGACAGCACTGGATGACAGCACCCTTTTCTTCTGCATGCCTGATAATTATTGTTCACTGCAAACACAAGCAACATAGAAATATTTGAGAGATAAGCAGTATTGTTTGTTGGGGCATACAAAAAGAGTTGCATTCAAGTGAGCAGCTACTTATGGGGAAACCAGTACCCACACACTGAACCATTATCATAGGGGCCTAATACCAAGAGGAAAGATTGTCTTGAGATTATGGCACTAGACTGTGACTCCAGGGATGTGTGTGCAGTTCCTGGCTCTTCCATAGCCTCACTGTTTGCTCTTGGGCAAGTCACTTGATTTCTCTGTTCCCCAGTTGTAAGTAGGGGATAATACTTCCTTTATCTGTCTTGTCTATTTAGACTGTAAGTTTTTGGGGGCAGGATCTGTCTTTAACTATGTGTAGGTACAATGGGGCCTTCAGGTGCTACCATAGTACAACTAAATAATCAATTTCTGACTTTTCTAAATTATTTTGTTTTTAAAGTAGTGTAGTTCACTCTCGTTGCCACTTCACTTCCTTTCCCTCACCCTGGCTTTGAGGTGCAATGACTAGAAGGCAGTGTCATTCTTATTCTTGATAATGGACTGTCATTATGCAAACTTTTCCACAGATAGCTAAAGCACATCATGCGGACCATGCGTCAGGCTCTGTTATTTCAGTCTTGGGCTTCTCTTGAACACATTATGAATTGTGCTAAACTATGTAGTCGGGGAATCCCCATCATTGGAGGCATTTAATAACAGATTAGACAAACATCTGTCAGGGATAGTCTGGGTAGACTTGGTTCTGCCTCTTCGTGGGCAGATGGACTAGATCAGGGGTGGCCAACCAGTCAGAGATAAGCCAAAAAAAAACCTATACATACCGCAAAGAGCCACATTTACCTTACCCTCCACCGAAAATTCGCCTGGATCCATCAATTTTGGCGGCATCTTGTCAATTTCACTTGGGCGCCCCATACAATGTGCAGAGCAAAGAGCCAAGCCGTGGGTTGGCCATCCCTGGACTAGATGACCTCTTAAGGTCCCTTTCAGATGTACATTTCTATGATGCTCAAAATCCCTCCACTCCTCAGACGTGGTCCAGGCTTTAGTCTGGTTATTGGACACAGGTTCTTTCTACACTACAGTAGAACCTCAAAGATACGAACACTTTGGGAATGGACGTTGCTCGTAACTCTGAACAAAACATTATGGCACAGTACCCTGAAGTCAGTGTCTTCCAGCTGAGGCTGGGAGAGATCTCTGCAAAGGTGGCACCTGGCAGCACTGCCTGGTTTGCAAGCAGCTCCCTGCCCTATTCCTGTTTCTTGCCTTTGGGCTGAACTGAGGGGGCCTGTCCCACACTCTTGGCACTACAAGCCCCAGACCTCAGCCTGGGGCTCACTCTGCTCTGTGCACAGCTTGCCGTGCTCCAGAGGCAGCACATGGCAGGGGGTTGCTGCCAGCCCGCTCCCCTCCCTCCCCTGCCCCTTGCTGGCAGGATCCAGGAGTGCAGCCACAGGCATAACTTGGGCCATATCTGTGCACAAGCTGTGGCCCTTTAAAACTCCTCCAGAGCACAGCATGCAGCCTGCAGATCAGACTCTGGCTCCCATTCCAGCTTCAGGCCAGGCTTTGGTTGTAACCTTCAGTTCCTTGCAGCATCAGCAGCTCACTGTGGCAGCTTGTTTCTTGTCCTGCGCTGAGGTGGTGGTGGAGGAAACAGCACCCTTGACTTACAGGAAACAGTGCAGACCCCAAGATGCTTCTGTGCTGCATGCCAGTCTTTAAGATGCAATACAGGCACAGTATAGTATTTGCTTTCTTTCCCTTCCCCTGGCTGCCTGATTGCTTACTTCTGGTTCCACATGTTGTTTGGCTGACCGGTCAGGTTATAACTCTGGTGTTCATATCTTTGAGGTTCTACTGTATGTGTTTTAGCCATGTGAACCTCATCAGGTGACAACCATGTCCCCTAACCAGGTTATGTTTAGGAAGTAGATGGGTTCTTAGACGACTCCTCCTTCTCTAGAACATCGAAGTCATGATTTGTCATACCAGAGCAGGCTATTAGACTTTGATTTAGCAAAGCACTTAAACACAGATTTAACTTCAACCATGTGCTTAAGTGCATCCCGGTTCAGAAAGCATTTAAAACAGGCTTAATTTCAATGGGATTTAAGCACGTGCTTAAGTACTTTGCTTAATTGGGGTCTTAATACATCTGGTTCAGCAATATCAAGCAGAAGGTTGGAGAACCTGCCAAAGCATCTTGTCAATCACGAAGAGCTGTACATAGAGGAGGTCAGGGGAAGGGAAGTCTCTTTTCTTGCACAGGTAAATCTTATGCTATAAGGTATATGAGATCCACTTACTATTATTAGATTTCTCTTCACATGTTAGAAGTGGACAAATGTTAATTAGATTAAACCAGCCCTTTTTAGATTCCCACTCCAGTATTTCACTCAACAGCTTCCCATGACAGAACACCTCCCAGGCTGACTATATGCTACAAAAAATACCATTTCTTTGATCTGTTCAAAAGCAATTGCCATTTAAATTTAATTAAGTGGCCCTTGTTCTCATGTTGGGGGTCAGGGTAAGCAAGAGACTGCTGGATTTTCACTATAATCTTCATAATTTTGAATACACTCTAACATTTCTGGGCTAAACAGTCTTAGTCTCAGTTACTTCTGCTCCATTTCCAGGTGTCATAGGTCGCTTGCTCCAGTTGTGTTTCAGCTTTTACATTTCCAAGTGCTTCAACTCTTTCATTAATTGTTGTAATCGGGAGATTTTTTTAAAAAATCATAATTTAAAACAAATGTAGTGGTTTAAAAATAATTGATTCCCAAGACAGAAAGAGCCAGCAACTCCTTCTCATTTCCTCTGATGTATTGACAGACTAGTTTTCTGCAGATATTCAGCTATGGGAAAAGAACCCATAGCACTGAGTGCCAGGGAGGGTAGCAGTGACAAGCTTTGTGATGATGAAGAGTTGAGGTCTCTGGTTTCCCCTGAAGAAGCTCATTGTAAAATAAGCCAATGCCCAACTACCAGCCAAACTTTCTAAAGATGACCAAAAAAAATTTAGAGTAGCCATTTCCCTCCACAATCACCATCAGAGGATTGGAATTATCACTATTTGTTAATGTCTAGAGACAGTCACAGCTGGCTAGATCAGAACAGTGACAGTCCAATTTAATGGGCATAACATTCGTGGCCTAATGAGATGGGCTCTTTTGCATAAAAGTGTTTCAAATGGAATAAAAAAACTACACTATTACTTTGCATTTCTATAATTCCTTCCACCTCCTCCTCCCCAGTCAAAAAGTGTTTTACAGAGAAAGAGGGAGTAGATTCACAGCATCCTTGCCATGGAGATGTGGTTATCTCCACTATTCAGCTGAGGAAAAGTACAGAGACTGAGTGACTTGTACAAGATCACACAGGAAGGATGTAGCAGAGCTGGGAACAGAACCCTAATTTCTTGACTTTTAGTTCCCCATTCCTGTGTCTTAACCATAAGCCCCTCCCTTCCATTCCTACCAATTTGTCTTCATCTGTGCAAGTCTTCATGAGTTACTTTAAGATCCAGGTTAAAATTGTTTTCCTCCAAAGGCAATGATACACCACACTAATGGGAGTGGTATTAAAAAACAAAGGACCGGACTCTGGCGTAATCCCTTCTCACAGTGTTGGGGAGCAAGTGGCTCTGCTCTCCCTTAACATTCAGAAATAGCACAGAAATTGCTGCTTCTCATTTCTTAGACATGAAGAGGCTGCAGAGGGGATGAAGCTGGCTCAACACTAACAAAAGACAGGCAAAGCTTTTAAGCTGATGGAACTACCCAGGCTAAGATCAAATCTTAAAAGTCCTGACAGGCCCATTCCATGTTGCAATTGGTTCATTTGCAATTGCCACTGCTAATGTGATCTGCTTTTGAAATGGGACCGTCTCTCTCTTATGCAGAGTATAATCTCAAGTGAATGCCTCTTAAATGAACAAGAGAATGTAAGTGAATGATAACTCCTTCATACCCTCTGCCTGCCTGATCCATCGTATAGTGACTTTTGCTTGCTTTCCTCCCTCGTGCCTAGCTGTGTTGTTGATGAATACTCTGTATCATGACTACATAATGGAACAAAGCTTGCTTTCATGTTGTGCTTTTTTCGTACTTAAAAACAAAATTGCTTTACAATAATGAGTCTGACATTGTGATGTCTGAGACTGCATAGGCAAAGGCAACAAACATTATGCATCAAGCAGGAGCTCATGCACAGCATAGATAAGTGAACCTGCTTAACTGAATGCTGGCCAGGACACCAATCCTCTCTCTTAGCCTAACAGAATAAAAATATGTCTATACCAGAAGTCTTTGCTGTTATAGATCTACAAGTATAGCTACACTGGCAAAGCATTCCTCGTGGGGACACAAGAAACCTGCTTTTGTTGGTATAGCTTACTCCAGCTCCCCAAGTGACATAAGTTATACCAACTGTTATTTTCCTGGATGAACAAACCATTCTGGATGCTCACAAGGCAGTTGTGTTTGGATTCACATGCTGGATCTGCGTGCTTTTAAGTTCTCCTGCAGACAGTCTCTGGCTTTTTTGGCATGCTTCCCAAGCAGAGACTGTCTGGTACCACTTCTAGGGATGGGACCCTGAGGTCAAGCTGCCCAAACCCCCAAGATCAGTTTTGACCCCCAAAGTCCTCCCAGGACATAAGTACACCCTCCCCAGAACTCCATCCTTGTGGATATTTTGGTTTCAGTTTAACCCTTCAGGAACATATAACAGTTGAAGCAAGAAACATACACAGACTTTTTCAGAGGAATTTCTAAGCCAGTCACACTTTACTCATAGACAAATAATGAGACACAGATATTGGCAAAATAATAAACACCTGCCCCCACTTCTTTCTCCTAGTCCTCATCACTTGAGCATTTTTTTGGTATGGGTTGGCGCCATCAGATGTCCCCTCCCTTCAACTGTACTCCCCCAGCTCAGTCTTCTCTTTCTGGCCATGGAGTCTCTAATTTCCACAGGAAGCCACCCTCAACTTGTTCAGTCCAGTGGTCAAAAGATACTCATACTCAGCAAGCATGTCCCTTTGTGTTTCCTGAACCTCCTAGAGTGTGTGTTTGTTGTTAAAAACATACCAAAACAAACCCACAGAAAATACTTCTAACAACTTGTTTCTTTCTTTCTTCCAGCCCCCCTCCATGGAGGCCATCTAGATAGAACCAGTTTTTCCTAGGCTGTCGTGATCCCATTGTTTTAAGGTGCTCCCATTTGAATGGGAGGTTATACAGGTTAATGATAATCAACTGTTCCTGATCTGGAAGATACATGACAGCAGCCCTAATACCAAATAGTTGACTCCACACACTCTGAGAAATTCAGTGATACAGCAATTCCATAAAATCAATCAGAATTCATACATTTTACAAAGACAAATTTCCCAAACTGTCACAAGCACAGTTTTGTTGGTATAACTATGTGTGACTCTTGCTGGGGGTACCCACCATAGTTGTGGGGCATCTGGCTACCGCCTGCCCTTCAAGTGAGGAAGGCTTGTCTGTGCCTGCCAGGGGTTAGTTCCCTGACACCACCAGCCACAGGCATCACAAGCACTTCCATCTCATCCCATGCAGTTCCTCTGCAGGTTACCGACAGGCACACTCCAACCCCTGAGACTTCCGAATGTCTCCCTGGAGTGCCGCCCCTGACCCACTGGACAGTTACAGAATTCCAGATCCTCTGTTCCCAAAGGAACAGTACATCACAGCTTAAGCAGAAGAGCTCTACTTAACACCCAGCACTTAATTTGTTTATAGAGAGAGCAAGTATGCGTTTATTTAACAAAGAATAGATTGAATGATAGCCAGCAGCAGTATTGGAAAAAAAGGATTACCTATAAAATCATAACACATACTAGAACCTAAACTTAACTCTTATTATGTCATAAGAACAAAAGCTTATCCCAAATCCTTGCAGTGTATTACAGCTTTGCTGTGATCTTCCGTTCATGAAGCAAGGGCACTGTCAGCTCACTTTCTAGGTAACGGATTCCAGGGGGTCCCTTTGCAACCCCAGATATATCAAAACAGTTCTTGGATCTTCATTCATAAACCAGACACCATCCTGTTGTGCATTCCTTCCTGTAGATTTTGCCATCGCTTTGTTAATTTTTTAATTTTGATTAGCTAGTAGTTTAGTATGCAGATAGGTATCCATTGTGAAATATACAATACTCAATTTGCACATAATCAGATAGGTGTCTCCTGCCTCTCAAAAGGGACATATTTATCACCTCTTGGTGACCTACTTTAATTCACAGACTTTTAAGAATAGGAAAAGCCTTCTAGAATAGCTTTAGAAAGATGAGTGGGATCTTTAACTTCTGCCTGAACAGCCATCCAGGAGGATGAGAAAAGATTGGAGTTGAATCTCTAATTAATGTGACCATATTTCCCTATGCTGAATACAGGACACCTGGTAAAATTACTGTGTATGTGTGTGGGGGGGCCAATGCATGCTCAGAGCTGGCCAGGGGCTGTGTGTGTGTGTGGGAAACTGGGGGGGGGAGAAAGACACATAGCAGTGCTCTTCAGTGCTCATGGTCAGGGTGATTGGTGGAAGGGCAGAGTTGGTGGCAAAAGATAGCTCAAAGTAACTTGGCCACACACTGTTTGTTGAAGGTGTTTTTGCTTACTATACTCCCTGGCAAATCTCACTAGGGAGCAGGAGTTAGGATGAATTTGATTAAGAACTCTTCTAGATGGATGCTGCTGCCCTCTTCTACTGCCACTGAGTTTGAGCCGTAGCACCTTGTGTTGAGATCCTACCAGCTTTTACAGACTCAGCTGATGCAAGATAGGGCTAAACTACCATGACTGAAATATAAGCTTTGTGACCATAAGCCCCATTGGGAGTGGGGATTCTAACTTCTACTGTTTAAATGCAGACAATCAAACAGGAAAAATCATAACCTAAGCAAATGCTGTGTTTACATACTGTGGCAAGGTAGGCCTGTTCTGCCCCTCCGCAGGTCCTGCACTCTTCTCGGCTACACTGGTGGTATAGATGGGTGGGAGCGGCGGGGGCCTGGTCCCATCCTCTACCCCAGACCCCAACTCAGGGAGCCTGTGAGGAGTAGCCTCAAACCACTTAGTCCGAGAGCTACTACCTTCCCTAGGTCACCTGTCATTGGCTCCACTGCTCATGGTCCACTTCCTGGAACCAGAGCGAGGGTTTTTCCCCCTTCCTCACTGTGGGTCTCTCTGTCCCTGTGATCCTCCCATTTGGGTGAGGTCACCCCACCTCAACTCCTTTGCTCAGTTGTCTGAGCAGCCAGGTCCTCCTTCATGCCTCTGTGCCTATGACCCTTGGCCCTTCCCAGACAGGCTTCTCCTTAACTCCTGTACCTTTGGGGTTGTGGTAGCAACAGCCATCACTCTAGGCAGGGCAGAGCTACTCAACTCCCTTTCAGCTGCCCCTACCTATCTGATAGGGAGGCTTTTAACTGCTGGGGCAAGCTTCTTAATTGGCCTCAGCTGGCCTAATTGACCTGGAAAACCCCCAGCTTAATCACCCAGGAAACAAGGATTTGTTGATCCTGGGGCTAATATAGATACTCTCCACTACTCTCCTATAGCCCTCATGTCTGGCCCTGTCACAATACTTAATTTCCCCCTCTGTCTTGTGTATCTACACAGCTTAACAGACAACCACCACCACATTTTCTTGACTCAGCTCAAGGACTAACTTGGTAAATTTAGATCTTTCTTTGCTCACAACCTGAAAGTGCTTGCTGACTGAGAAATGCATTGAGGCCAGTACCAGTTGCCATTTTTATAGCAGCTTAAATGTGAACAGCACATTAGAAGGCTATGGTGCTGAGAGATAGCCAGATGCTGTGGGAGCAGCAGAAGGCACAAGGCTGAAGGCTAGGAGTTGCCAGTATCCAACAAAAACTATTAAAACAACAATCTCTAGATGGGTTCTCACCTTAGAAAACTGACTTTTGTAGTAGGAAAAAAAATAGTTAATAAGGATCAGCAGTTTCAGACTCTGCGATTTTAATCCTATAATTGGACAGGATGCGATCTTAGCTATTCCTTCAGGCTGATTCTCTCACTCTTATCCATTTTGTAAAATCATAGTCCGATGGGACTTTGAGACTAACGTGTCATCAATGGCTTAAATGATGAAACCACAAAACTAAAAATCAAGTAACATTTTCCTCATGGCCAAATTAAAATTTTCCCCTCTCTGTCCTAGAGTGTTAAAAAACAAGCAAATTCTATTGGAGTTTAAAAACATATTTACTGATCTTGGAATGGATTTGGAATCATTAATGTTTTGCCTATAGTTCAAAGCACCTACATCATTTAGCACTTGTTTTTTCCCAAGTTTCTGGAAGGAAATGAAACTGAGAGGCACAAGTAGCTGAGATCCAAAATTCAATCTATGTCTTTAGAGTTCTTCCTCTATCTCAAAATTGGAGAATATCCACTGGATTCCAAGGTTTTATTTAAAATACCCCTTGTGTCTTTGTCACCAAATAAAACCTCTGTAAGAGCTACTGGTTTTGTTCAGCCTATAAAGTTATGCTTTGCCACTACAGATCTAGACAAATAAAAGAGCATAAATTAGCTACAAACCATCTTCAGAGAGCAGTACTGACTTCATTTATGCCAGTGACTAAACAAGGAACCAGAACAAGTTGGTTAGCTGCTGCATCATGTCTTTGGTAAAAAGCACAAACCACCACTCCAGTGCTGCCCCAAAGTCCAGGGTCATCACTTTTGTGGCACTGAATTTTCAATGGAAATACAGCATCTCCTACCACAGCACAGTCTGCAAATGTTCATAATTACACACAGGGAGGAGGTTATCATATCATCACATAAGACAGAGATGGAAAAGACCAGTTGTAACCAATCACTGAACCCACATTACACTCTTTCATCACAAGGTTAATCGTCAGACTCCTTTTCTTTGTGACTCTACATTGTGGTTACCATCCTTTCAGCCAAAGAAGAGCAGACTCCCTTTGAAACTAATCATTTCTGTCCAGATCAGATGACTGAAGGAATTGCTGTTGAATGACATGAGTTGCTACCCCACTGACAACAAAGTGCTGCTCCTACAATATTCCACAACAGCTGACACCCACCAGGTTAGGCCGATCTGAGAAATCAAACCCAGTGTGCAATCACACATTGAAATTCAGCCAAAGGAAGTTACTTTTAATGGGACATTAGACTCTGAAGTAGTAGAGAATTCCAGTTAGAGCGCCTGCACCAAACAAAGGAGTAGCCTCCAAATTCCCCTCTCAGTGGGACCCTGTGGGGTTGTACACTGGAAGGGCTTCAGCTGGAAATGGTATTTTCCCCTGGTAGTTGAGTGAATTATCAATTAGTGCATCCTTCATCATCTCTGAAATGGCCAAAGTGTTCTTCGGCTCTGATTCAGAGAGCAGACAAACAGTTCAGCCTCAAATAAAGGAAAAGTTATTGTAAAACATGCATATATAGAAAACAGATAAAAACACCTTTATCCAATTAGAATTAAAACTCAGAATTTCACCCAAACAGCGCTCTCTCCTGGGTAATGCCATACCCTGCCCTTTTGTAAAACCATTCCTCATGGTGCCTCCTCACAGATATGTTGTTTATCCGCAGAGAAAATACATCATTTATCAGTTTAGTTAAAAATGAAAGTGCTCCTTGGGATTTGGAAATTCTTTCCTTGTTCTACTCTAGTCTATATTAGGCAGCTGAGGTGGTGTTCGAGCCTTAACAGCTGCTGAATGCACAGTAGTCAAAAGGATAGGCTAATGATGACTTTTGCTGCTCGAATGGCCCGGCAGCTCAGCATACAACTTTTACTTTAATTTCTGGTGTTTTGTAAACGTGTACCTGTTCACAAAAGCTTTCAAACCTCTAGATCGAGGGTGGATCCACAATTTTCTTGAAGGACTCCCATGTCCTTTCCCCATTGGACTTGGAATGTTTCAATTCTGAGACTTACTTTCTTTGAAATGTAAAAGAAAGCAAAAAATGCCCCCAAAACAACCAAGCTGTTTTTGACATTTTATTATATAAGTTTTGATGGCACTGATGGTTCTGTCATGGTAATGGTAAAGAATTACAAAAATTGCTTTCTTTTAATACTGAACAAGAAACTATTTGAGGAAGGAAAATGGTATCATCCCTAAAACTAATCTACTTCTGTCATTTAGAGCTCCTGCCTAGAGCTCTCACATAGCCTTCTTCTGTCTGGTTTCCTACTTCAGTTTTAAACAAACAGTGCAGACATCTTCATATCTTGTCCCTCTTTTTTCCGTATAAACAATCTTTAAAAACAAAACTGTAGATCAGTTTGAGTCACCGGCTTTACAGCTCATCCAGATCTGATCATCCTCTGGCCTTGAGGGTTTTGTCCGGTTTATTCACTTGAATTATGAAGGACTTTGCTCAACCTTCACACAGCCTGCAGTATGAATACCATTGTTAGCAGAGTCACACAGCAATTCAACTGGTTCAAAGATTTTAAGGCTAGAAGGGATCATTATGATCATCTGGCCTGATGTCCTGAATAACAGAGGCCATAGAATTGTACCTAGTGAGTTCAGTGTCAAACCCGTAACAGACCCAAACTGGGTTAGCTACCAGCTGAATATCCCACCTGTTTCTTCCACAACGAATGCTTTGATCTGTCTTATCCATGTAGGATCTTGGGGCAGACCTGTGTCCAGTGACAACGGTTGTTCAATATTTTTACCTATTCAGTTTTATACGGACTATGTCTACTGGTTTAAGCTTTGGGCTGTAGTCCAATAACTAACAAAGAAAGCTTGAGATCTCTTAGAGTTGGTATCTCTCAGCTTCATGTCTTTAAGAAGAGCCCTTAGGAAAAAGATATCATATAAATTGGCAGCATTGATCTAATCTGACAACCTATAAGAAGCTGAGCTGGGTTTATGCTGGTAATTGTTGTGCCAATGTGGTGGGAGTTGCTCTATAGCTCAGAAGATCTAATATGGGATCTTTTTGTTGTAGAATTCTCTCAATAATTGGTTCTGTTCCATCTGCCAATTCATTCCCTTGTTGCAAGAATTAATATGCTTGAAGTCATACTGTAGCCCAGAAGCCTGGAATTTAGAACTAGCAAATTGTGACCCATGGCCAGTGACTATTTCTTCCAAGTGCCAAACTAATAAAAGATGCATTTTAATTTTTCTGTGATGTGTTGGCTTGTGTATCTAGTGAAAAGTAGAATTTCTAGAAATCTAGAGAAACAGCTAATGGCTACTAGATACCTATGGCCCCTCTTCTTCCTGGTGGAAGAGGTTTGAGTTGTCTTTTTCTAGTGCAAGACTTGCATGATTCTACTTTGAGTTTTAGGTCCACCCCTAAGTGCGTGGCCACTCAGACACTGGGGCTTGTTGCAGTGGTTACTGAGGCGTTGGTGTCCTTCTTGATCTCTTCCTTCATGTGATCCTGCAAGGATTGTGGGCTTCTGGTACAATCAGCATAGGTCATCAGATCTTCAAAGAGTTCTAACTATGCATAGAAGTCAAGGGCTGGATCTGGGACGTCTGCTCAGTAACATCTGATACACAACTTTAAATGGTATCATCACATCACTAGCAACTATTTTAATCAGTTCTGATCTCTGTAGTGAGGATGGCAGCCCACTCAATATGGCACCCATGTTAGTTCTTCTGTGTCTTTCAAAGCCTTTGAAGAATCTAGATGACCAATAGAACTCCTAGATAAAGTATCAGCCACCACTAGGGAACTCCCTGGTGCATATTCTGTAATATGTTTAAATCTCAAACACTTGAGTAGTCTGTGGTATCTAGTCTAGGTCTTTTTTATTAAATAGATAAATGACTTGTGTTATGCAATGAGTTTTAAATGATCAGACCCTGCAAATATCTTGTCAACCTGTCATATTATTTTATGCTCTTTCTTTTATGGCTGTACCATGTCATGGAATCTGAAAGTCATCTGAAATAACATGCTGCCAGCTCCCAATCATCTCTGTAATTGAAGTAGTACAATGTTGACTTCTTAGACATCAATATGAAGTCACAAAAAATTCTGAATTAACATACAGTATTATATTCACACATGCACACACCACTTCTGAATTCAGTAACTTGGAATCAAGATTATGATTTTAAAGAAGAAAGCACAGGCAGTACTGATTTCAATGCAAAGCAATAAAGAATGTCTAGTTCACAGCATGTATCGATTGTTTAAAGAAATCATCTTTACAATCAAGCCAGGCCAGATGGGAACACAATTGCTCTCAAGAAGATAAGCATTAAAGAGGTTTAGCAAAGGGTATATTTATTTTGACACTTGACATTTCACGTATTGATTAAATGAAAATGACTTTTTGTCAGTAGAGCTTTAGGAATCCATCTCACTGCTTCTACAAAATGGCCAATGTTATAAAACCAACCACATATATTATTTCAAAGTAAAGTTTCATTGTAAATAAAGTGGGTATAGAACAACAAAAGCCTTCTACCCAACTTGCCACTAATACCAATATTTGAAAGCAGCCAACCTTTTAGAGATGAAGTGAGCAATAGAGACGTAAATGTACTCCCACTGAAATGACTGTTTCCCCATTTAGATGTTACAAGCTGGGTGAAATCTTGTTAAGAGCAGAGCTAAAACTTCACTGAAACTGATGTGTGAACTTCCCCTTAACACATCAGGGGGGCACACCAAAAACAAGGCGAAACTGAGTCTGCCCGAACCTAGAACCCTGCAGATGGAGTGTTTGACTGGTGGGTGGGAGCATGTGCGCAAAGCAGCATGTTGTACATTCCTTGTAAATAAATTAGATTGCATCAAAGAAAATACCAGACTCCATCAATTGCTGCTTCCAGCTGGAATTTCCTGGGCCCCCAAACTTAGACTAGCTGCATGGGTCAGAAAGGGAAACAATAACATCCGCATGTATGTATTAGGCACATCCAGCATATGTCTGTATTCTGTGAAAAACATTATTCAAGTAGAGGATGAAACAAATATGTTAATTTATTGCCTTTTTGTTTTAAATCAAACCATCAGATATCATTTCTCACCAGAAACTTTCTGATTCCTCCATCCACCAGGTTCTCTCTTGATCCTGCGCAACAGGAAACTAAGTTAAATTTATTAAAACAAAATGCATCTAACGTGAAATCTTCATGGGACAAGCAGTAAGCAGCTCATGACAGGACACACTCAGAGAGATCACTAAAAGCTGAATTAACATACACTGGAGTGACATGCAGAAACCAAGGGTTTTCAAACATGTTCCTCCAGCCCTTCTCTTGTTAATGTCAATGCAGTGCCACTGAGTGGTATTACACTAGGAGTATAACTCAAGTTATCTACCCTGAATGACTGTTCTCATATTAGCTGAGTTCAAGCAAGCCTAGCTCACTGTGATATACTTGAGCTGCTGTAGCCACACTGGAGAGGCACTCATGTAGCACTAAGAACTCTGGGGATGCACACAATCCAAGGTTCTTAGTGATGTAATAAAATGAGCCTTTCTATGAATTCTTTCCCAGTAAATTGTAGGGGAACTTGTCTGTCCTTTCTGGGCACAGGGGAGGAATTGTGGGAAGGCATTAGAGAAGTATTGGCATTCGAGTGGAGCTAGCCTGCGTCCACACTACAGCAGAATGGTCATGTTAGCAACTGACGAGTTGTGCTCACTTGAGTTTTGGCCTTTGCCTTCCCTCTCAGGCCAGCCAACTTGACTTAAAAGTACCATTACACTTCCATAAAGGTTTTTTGTGTGTGGTTGGGATTTGAGTTAAAGGCAGCATTCAAATTATAACTCAAGTTAACATTGCAGTGAAGACAAGACCTAGGAGGCTGAACAGAAATTATTTATCTTGGACCAAATCAACTAATCTGTCCAAACGGGGGCAGGGTGATCATTATGCCTTGTCAATCAAATCCTGATTGGAAGAACCAGAGAAGAAAAGGAATTGTCTGTAGATAGGATATTTTTTTCCAAAAGGATATCTGTATTATAGGGTAAGTTTTATGGTTTTGTTTTGATGCTCACAGAGGTGCCCAGTTAATAAGCTCCACCTAACATCCGGCTCAGATCCTTGGGGCAAGCCATCAAGATCAAACCAGTCAAACAGTCCATCCACATAGTATTTTCATTCAATCCCGGATCAGCAAGGCTCTGTAAACAAGTGCTTTCCCGTTATTCATGGGACAGAGTCTCCCTCCAGCACTCTTCTGCTCCATCCCATGCTTCACGCTGAATAACAGGGCTCTGACTGATACAGGAATGGAGTAGGCTATTACATTGATCACTGCTGCAGCAAAGTGTTATTCTTCTAACAAGTCTCTTTTTCACCAGAGACTCACTGCAGAAGGCTCTGCTGTGAGATTAATTCTAGTTTTCTTTGATGCATAGAAAATCCACTCAGGAGACTGAGTCTCTTATCCAATTTATTTCTGCATTTCTGTTGCCCTGGAAGTTTAATCTTTTCACAGATTTATTCCTTTATCAAATAGCAATTTACTAGGGACTCATTGCACTTCTGTGTGCTGTGTATTTTAGTTCCAGAGGGGTAGCCGTATTAGTCTGTATACAGCAAAAACAATGAGAGTCTTGTAGCACTTGAAAGACCAACACATTTAATTTCTGCAGGCATAAGCTAATTACATTTGTCAGTCTTTAAAGTGCTCCAGGACTCTTGTTGTTTTTGTGTATTTTAGACAGCTGCAAAGAAACAACAAGCAGATCCACTCTCTATCAATGAAATATTGATTCTGAAAAAACACAATTCCCCCCATCCCATTCCTCACAGCTACACAAAACCTAACACATGCAGGAGTGATGTAGCTTGCAAAAGCTGGTGGAGCCATTCTAGATAAGCATGCCCTGCAGCCTCATACCCTGACTTTCCCTTTAAAAACCATTCTCAAATGAAGTCATACCAAGTCCACACACCCAAAGTCAGTGTTTCAGACTTGTGGGGCAGCATGTGCTCCCTTTCGAGACACCAGGAGGTCAAATTTTATCAGCGGCCTGGCAATCACCCGGACCTCCTCATTCAGGGGATTTGACTTCAGGTTCACACTCTGCAGGGACTCCATTGAAGAAAGTTTCTCAACAGGGACATCTGGAACAAGAAGAACATGCACAAAATAAACAACCATCTGGATTATGACAGAGACACACACAAGATAGTCAGGCCCTTGGGAATTTAAGATCTTTGTCACTCGCATCCTTAGGTGCAATCAGTCTGTGAAATGAAATGAATCCAATGTAAGACAGAGAGTGAGGCAGCAACTGCGCTCTGTGACTAGTTGAAGCCCAGGAGCTCAGGGTTTTGAAGCTCTGGTAATGCTCCAATTTCTATGTCTATTATTTATTCATAATAAGAGGGTTTAACTGAAGAAAGAGTACATAAATTACACCCTACGAGAATGGGGCGTGGAAGCTAGGAGTACAAGTGACCTCGCTTTAGATGGGTGCCAGAGTTGCAGACTCAGCTGATTTTGGAGATAGAGCTATAATTAAGGTCACATTCATGCCTTCATTATAAGATTTTGTTTTCACACACATCAGGTTCTGAAAAATATTTCCTTTAGATTGAATTGTCCTTGCCTGGTCTCAGCCCAGAGGTGAATTATTTCCAGAAATTTGAGAAAAAGCCATTTGAATTATGGGATACTGCAAATATCTAGCACAATTTAACAGCTTCAAACTGCTTTGCTGCTCACCAATAACTCAGATGTTGCTGGGGAAAACCAAAAGCCCTGCAGGTTGTGCTAGGACAGTCTACACGAGGGGATTCTAACTGTCTTGTTGAAATACACACACAGATCAAATCCCTCTCCTCTTCCCATCATAGAAAAACTCACTAACACTCAGAACAGGAGAAAACTGTTGTCTGGGTAGGGAATCATGGATCTTACAATTCTGAATTGAACTCCACAATTTGGGTGCATTCTGCATATTTTATGGCTTTAATTAAACAATAAGGAAATTATGTCTGTAATTTCTTTTGCAAAGATACAGTTGCCACAATGTAAAACAGATGTGCAGCTGCCCTATTTACCCAGCCTTACAGAAAATAATTGAGAGTATTTCACAGATGTTCATAGAATTATTAATTTTATTTTATTATTTGCATTACTGTAATGCCAAGCAGTTCCCCATTCAAGATCAGGGGCCCATTGCGCTGTGTATGGTAAAACACATAGTAAGGAAGAATTTGTGCCATGAAGAGCTCTGCCTTGTTTTGTGGCATGGTTTTAGGCAACTTTTCAGACATTCTTGTCCAAAAGGCTTCTTGAGATATCCCCCTACCTGCATGGAGAAAAAAACCCTGAAATTTTGCATCTGAATGAGTAGATTTTTTAATCTTGGTTGCCAGAGAGCTCCTGCTATGTACAGTTCCCCCACAATGAGTCTTTTGAATAACCTGTAAGAAAGCTAGAAAGGGATCCAGTTCAAGATTCCAAATACAGATGTGTGAAAGAGTGTGAATATACCGCTCTAGTCTTCAAAGCTCATGGCAAAATCAAACGGAATGAAACAAAATATTTCCTTCTCGTTCCAAGCCTTCGACTACTTGAATCTCACCTACCAGCCATGTGAAGACTGGGGGAAATGTAAAATAATGGTCGCAACACTGAAATTCACCTGCCTTGTATTTAATATTAATATTTAATTAATATTGTATTTATGCAAGAAGCTCTGAACTGCGACTGCAGATGTGAATACCTCAACATTCTTCTTCCCGAAGCTCACAGGTTACTTTTCTTACCTCTCTTTCAATTATTTTTGTCTATTTTCTTCATGCCTTATAAAAATTGTTAATGATATATCAGTCCTTTCTCCTATGCCACATCCCAGAACCATGACTGACAGCATCAGTGTAATTGTATTGGAGTTGGAGGGAGGAAAGATAGGCATCAAGTGCATCCCAGAAATTGTACTGATGATCCCATAGAAGGCAGCCAATGGCAACTGTGGGAGAACCCATCACAGGAAACTGATTACTATGATGTGTTTCTCTGGGGTGGGGCTTTGAAATTGGTGTCTACTGTATTAATGATGGAGATATTTATTGAGGCATGTCAGACACCCATTAAAATATTACAAATTGTAACATACAGGAACCAGGGTACACATCTGTGCATGTGTGCACTGGGTGTACTGGGGAGGGGAGGAAGAGTTATATGCAAGAGGACTCAAGGAATTGTATATCAGCCAGCCGAACTTCAGTATCTGGAAAGATACTGGAACAAATTATTAAACCATCAATTTGTAATAGGTTTATAAGTAATACCAAGCATGGATTTGTCAAGAACAAATAATGCCTAACCAACCTAATTTATTTCTTTGACAGAGTTACCGGCCTAGTGGAGAGGGGAAACCAACAGACAAGCTATGTCTTGACATATTCCAACATGACATTCTCATAAACAAACTGGGGAAATGTGGTCTAGATGAAATTACTATGAGGTGCGTGCACAACTGTTTGAGAGACCATACTCAGAGTAGTTATCAATGGTTTGCTGTCAAACTGGGAAGGCGTATCTAGTGGGATCCCAGAGGGGTCAATCCTGGGTCCAGTAGTATTCAATATTTTTATTAATTACTTTGATAATATAGTGGAGAAGATGCTTATAAAATTTGCAGATGAGACATAGCTAGGGGATGGGAGTTGCAAGCACTTTGGAGGACAGGATTAGAATTCAAAACAACCTTGAGAAATTGAAAAAATTGGTCTGAAATCAACAAGATAAAATTCAATAAAGACAAATGCAAAACACTACACTTAGGAAGGAAAAAAATCAAATGCACAACTACAAAATAGAAAATAACTGGCTAGGCGGTAACATTGCTGAAAAGGATCTGGGGGATAGAGTGGATCACAAATTGAATATGGGTCAACAATGTGACAAACTAGGGAAAAAAGCTAATATTAATCTGGGATGTATTAACAGAAGTGTTATATATAAGACTCAGGAGGTAATTGTCCTGCTCTACTTGCCACAGGGGAGGCCTCAGCTGGAGTGTTGTGTTCAGTTCTGGGTGTCACACTTCAGGAAAGATGTGGACAAACTGGAGGGAGTCCAGAGGAGAACAAAAATGGTAATAGGTTTGGAAAACTTGACTTATGAGGTAAGGTTAAAAAAACGGGGCATATTTAGTTTTGAGAAAAGAAGACAGAGGAGGAGATCTCATAACAATCTTCAGATATGATAAAGGCTGCTATAAAGAGGATGGTGATCAATTGTTCTTTATGTCCACTGAAGGTAGGACAAGAAATAATGGGCTTACTCTGCATCAAGGGAGATTTAGATTCGATAGTAGGAAAAACTTTCTAACTATATGGATAGTTAAACTCTGGAATAGACTTTCAAAGGAGGTTGTGAAATCCCCATCATTGGAGATTTTTAAGAACAGGATAGAAAGGCCAGGGATGGTCTAGGTGTACTTAGTTCTGCCTCAGTGCAGGGGGCTGGACTTGATGACCTCTTGAGGTCCCTTCCAGCCCCTACATTTCTATGATCGGTAGTGATGCAAAACACTGCAGCACCATGATGTTTTTATAGTGGTAACCCTCTGAGAGCTATGGGATTTCTCCTCCTAACATATTGTGTGGATTCTCAAGGAATGGAACAGAAAAGTAGTAAAGACTCTTGAAGAAAACAGAATTTCACTCCCTGGAGTCAACAGGATCTGGAAATCCTGGAAAAATGAAGAACAGACTCACAGGAAAAGGAAGCAATTCATATTACTCAACAGTGAGCTCTGATGGGCTCTGAAGGCTGTTGCTGGGGATAGTCTTCTTGAGGAGGAAAGTGAACACGTGGAGTCTTGCAGATTCTCGTGGCTACAATATAAATGACAGGCTTATTAATGCCTCCCAACATCAGACAATTTGGTTGAGGGAAGAAGGTAGATTTGTGGGTTTTTTGTTGTTGTTTTTTTAACATTTTACAACCTAATTTAATACTGTGAAAATAACAGTACTTCATTCCTGACTAGCTATACCAATTCTGAGCCGTACACAGCTCTCCCTAGTGGAAAATGTTTTATCGATTTCAGCAGACTAACGAGGTTTTAAAACAAAGCAATAAATACTGGAATTCTGATTTCTGGTGCTAGAAACTAAGAGATCAGTTGAAAAATTCTAATGGCATCTACTTGGACTACAACTAGGGCTGTAAAAGCACTAAATGACCTGCCATTTTCTTTGCGCTTCATTCCTGATTCTTTCCTTTAAACAAGACTATCAAATACGGCTTGGGAGGAGAGACAAAAAGCCTCTAGAAATTCAGCCAAAAGACCACTATTCACAGACCTTCCAGTCTAACCATCATAGGCTGTGCTCTTGTTAGAACTCTCAGTGTAAGTGGAGCCAGGCCTAGTCAGTACTTGAGTGGAAGGTCTCCAAAATAAAAGTCAGATGATGAGCAAAATGATGACTCAGGAGGTGGCATATCTTCCCTATTAGTCTGTGGTGAATGAATGGGAAACAATGGTGTTAGGAGATTAACATTTCATGTACCTAAAATCCCACCTTGCTTTCATTAGATATGAAAATCTTCACTTCCTGACCCTAAGATGTGCCGTTTTTCTGGCACTGTTATAATCGCTGTCCCATTCTACTCCCAAAATGGTTGCTTTTCAGTTTTATGTTAAATAAAGTGATGCACATATGCAATATCTACATCTCCTCATATACGTAGAGGCAAGAGCCACGTGATAAGTGAATTCATCATAGTATCTTTCACTGCTTCAACTTCATCTAGGCCTCTAATCCATCTCCCAGAATTTATTCTAAAATTCCAAATCCAAAACAACTTCACATCACTGCCATTGTTTAAAACAGACAGACAAACAAATGAACCTGCCCAGAGAAATGTTTCCTACTCTCTTCCCAAAAATCACCCTAGTCTGGGCCCCTCAATGGGTGATCGTGCACCAGTGACAACTTTTCTATGTTATGGCATTGTTACAGTGTCTGCAAAGTTAAGGTTGTGTTAGGTTGGCATTTAAAACAGAGATGAAATCTCTGTTATGTATGAACAATGAATGCCCTCACCCCAATTTACTGTAAGTATAGAATGAATTTTCTGAAAATTTACAAACCAACCTGTTAATTAGTTTATGATTCAAGTATAGCCCATGTCACAAATGAAGAAGTTGTTACCATTTGATAGCTGTTGAATACGTATGTGAACAAAGATGGTGGTGTCTGTCCAGGTCCCAATTGATAGATTGTTCACATCACAATTGGCACTATATGGTAGTTTCATCAAAGGGGCCAATGACTGAATTACTCTAAGTAGTCCCTTGATGGTCATTTTTGTGGGGAAACCTGCACAGCTGCTTCCCTTGTTATGGGATAAATTACAGAGAATTTCAGTTCGGCTGAGTTTTAACAGCACTCAATTCACTGAGTTTTTTAGAAAAATATTTATTAAAAACAAAAATTTATTTTGCTAACAGACTGACCCTCTCCAAAACTGCATATTTTAATTGATGAAACTGGTCTATAGAGCATATTAAAAGGCAGCTGGAAACCACCATCCCTACAAAGCACTGAGTACAATCAAAACACTGTCTATCAACAAGCTGAGAGAAGCTGGCATGGAAGTCATTGAAAAGTCCACAGATGTAACAGCTGAATTATTTCTATTACTTATAAAGGGGGTCATCTTCCCTCCTCCAAATAAGAATCTACTGGGGTGAGGGCTGTTTTTTATTGTTTTTTTTTCTTTTAAGAAAAAAATTAGCTCTAAGGAGCTGATTTATTTATTTGTTTTAAATTTACCGGAAGTTTGTAGATATTCCAAAAAGCATTTTATTCAACAGAGTGTTCTTACGCATTTACCATCCGCTAAAAAGTTATGTGCACAAGTCTTCAGGGACACAGCTCTCCAAACCACATCCTAAAAATATACATCAAACTGAACCCGTACGTGCACCCACACAAATACTCTTGCATACATGTTCAATCCCACAAAAGAAAGAGTTTTTAAAGCCATACATGTGGCACATTACCACAGACTTTGCAGAGGGTCCACTTCTGTTGCTGGTCCACATGCTAAATGACCATCCCATTGCAGGACAAGCTTCACAAAAAGCACACTCGCACTATACACACATGTATACAAACCCTCTCCCATACATCAGTTCTGGCCAGTATCTTGCCCTAAGTAGCTGTGTTACATACAATTTAACTGGCTTCATGATGTCGGCTATGATAGGTCTCCTCTTTAAGTGGATGCAAGGTTGTCACGTTGCAATGTTACATCAGCATGACACATATTTTGTTTAAGAGTTTCTGCATGTTATGGGGGAACAGAGATGTTGACCCATAGTCTCCTTCAATATCCCCTATTTAACTTTGATGGTCCTGGCACATTCATCTCTCTCACACTCCCAAAAATTGGGCCTGTAAGTTTACTCTAATTGTGAACTCAACTGTAAAAAGTAAGTGAAAGTTCATAAGATGTCACAATAACCTATAACAACAAAATGTTGATGGCAAAAAGTATGAAAGGAAGACAAAAAGACTCAGTTAGTCCAAATTAAACGGCCTACCTATATCACTGAAGGACTGTGTGAAGATCATGCTTGGTAAACAAGAAAAATATGGAACCAGAAATCAATGAACCAAAATTGGTGTGTCAGATATTAGGCCTAACTGGTGGACAAAATAATGAGGAGATGGGCTAGTCC
This sequence comes from Emydura macquarii macquarii, assembly GCF_026122565.2. Taxonomy (NCBI): domain Eukaryota; kingdom Metazoa; phylum Chordata; order Testudines; family Chelidae; genus Emydura; species Emydura macquarii. Next base: position 14,480,130 of record NW_027131527.1, on the reverse strand, counting down.
GCCCACCGTTCCCTTTGTGGGTCCTTAAAGAAAGAGATGTTGGGGGGAAAAATTGGCTACTGGAGCAAGCTTCACCATCATGGCTGCCACCCCCACCATCTCCTGGAACCCTTGGCCTTCGTCATCCTGATCCTGAGAGATGTTCTGACCAGCCCTGCCCAGAATGAGGGACACAGATGACACTGCCACCACCACAGGCTCCAGCTGAATACCAAATACCATCTGGGAAGAAATGGGATCGGACTTTAAAAGCAACAACAGCAGCTCTATCCCATCTCAACTAACATTTCTTTTCCTCCAAAAGTGCAGTTATTACCATCTTTGATACCATCTAAAAGACTGTGAAACAAGGGCTTTTTTCTTTCTAAATTGGAAGGCTTACTTAATACATTACATTTCAAATGCTTTAACTGACTTTCCTTCTTTTCTTTATCTTTAATAAAAGTTTTAAAGGATTTTTAATGCTGTGTTTGCCATGATACTAAGCAGGCTGAAGTCTCTGTATACCAAACCCTGGTCTTTGTTTAAACACTGTTTAATGTTGGACAGTGACTGGGTTATGTTACACTTTTAGCCCCTGTATTCTATCTAAATTAATATAACATACGCACACCCGACACAACCCCTAACTCTCAAGCAAACAGCTATTGTAGAAGAATGAGGGTTTTGTTTTGTTTTTTTAAAGCTCCAGAAGGATGGACGTGGAAGCTGCAGATTCAGCACACACCGGTCTGAATCCTCCCAAGGGTTTCTCTAAAAAGATAGGTGGTCTAAAAAAAGAAGCAATGTGAAAATTTATTGCTGTTTTATGTTCCCCAGTTAAACCCCCATGTGAAATCTCTATCACAATCAAGGCAGAATTTCATTTCCTAGCCATCTTAATAGTAGCACTGCCTGGGAGAAAATGATAGAATCATAGAATATTAGAGTTGGAAGGGACCTCAGGAGGTCATCTAGTCCAACCCCCTGCTCAAAAATACACAAATAAAATCCTGTGTATGGCTGCCAGTAAATTGATTCCTGCATAGAGCTAGTCAAGAATTTTGCAACAAAATTTTCAACTTGAAAATGTTTAAAAAACAATTTCAAAACTTTTTTCAACAGTGTGTACTTATTGCTGATATAATGTTTTATCTCTAAGCCTGTATTTAAACTCTCATGCCTTACATGATGGTAGATTTATCAGGAGCAACTGGATTAATTGATAATATCCCTGTTACAGGACAGGGGTCAATAACCTTTTGTAACCCTGACATAGGGCTTGTCTACACTTACCTCCAAGATTCAGTGGCAGTTGACTGGAGTTATGCAAGCTATGCAAAAAACTTGCGTAACTCTGGTCGACTTCTCTGCTTCTCTTCTGCACGCTGTCTTCACTGCACTGCGCCAACGGGAACCGTGTTCCCGTCAACACAGCGCTATGCCACTTGAGAAGGTGGTCTTAATACATCGATTTCTGGATCGACTGAGCGGGTCTTCACTGATCACTCAGTCGATCCAGAGAAATAGATCTGACGGCGGTGACTTTGCCACTGTCAGTGTAGCCGTAGCCATAGATCAGGTGTTTATAGCCAGGAAATAAAGATTAGTCTCTTACCAACATTCACGTTTATTACACCTTATTATGGGTGAAGAGAGTTAAGGAGAAGTGTGGGTGGTGTGTGTGGAGTGCTGCAAGATTAGTAATCAGAAGATGCAGCTACAAGTTTCAGTGGCTTTTTCTCCTGTCTTTTCTGTTTGCAGTTTGTTAACCATATGCTAGTTCTTATCTTCACAAAGAAGACCAAAAGCTTTAATTACACAATATGATGCTGGCAAGTTGTACTTCTAAATATATCTTTCCATCTCTGCAGACATCTAGCTCTCTGAAAGGAACCTGGGCAGTTTTCCCACTTATATGAAGCGGGCTCAGTGACAGGCTGCCAAGATGCAGTTTCTGCCAGCAACTTCCAGTGACCTGCAACTTATCCCTCAAATCATGATAGCAGTGAAGATTTGGCAATCATTTGTTGAAGCAGCTCAGAATAAGCAATGAGTAGGCATTTTTCCAGAGCTCAGTTAAACTGGAGGCAGCAGGATGGAAGCAATGAAACACAGACTGGACCCTCAATTCTGAAATTACACATGAGATATCACATGGGAGGGTTAAGAACCATTCTTACAGCATAATCAGTCTACAACTACACAACAACTAGAAGCAGCAACACATGAATCAAAGTATTTGTACTAACAGTTGCTGTGACATATTTTACCTCTGGTTTGGTATCTAAAGCAAGAATGTATTGCAAACTCTATGCAAGGGGCAGATTGTGCTTGACTCTGCAGGGTTGGAGAAAAGAAAGCACATGGAGACTTTCCTGTGCCGGGGCCAGGAATAATCACAGAGGACCCATTTCAGTAAAGCACCTTCTTAAGAGACTTGGAACTGCACAACATGGTGATTAAAAAAATAGAATGAGGTAAAATGAACATGGCACACATTAAATGGATTAAAAACTGGCTAACTGATAGGGCTCAAAATGTAACTGTAAACAGGGAATCATCATCGAGTGGGTCTGTTTCAAATGGTGTCCTGTAGGGATTGGTTCTTGACCCTACGCCATATAACATTTTTATTAATGACCTGGAAGAAAACATCATCACTGATAAAATTTGCAGATGATACAAACTGGGAGAGTGGCAAATAATAAAGAGGACAGGTCACTAATTCAGAATGACCTGGATTGCTTGACAAACTGGGCGCAAGCAATCAATGTGCATTTTAATATGGCTAAATGTAAAAATGTATACATTTAGGAACAAAAAATGTAGGCCATCCTTAAAGGATGGGAGACTAACCTGGGAAGCAGTGACTCTGAAAAAGATTTGGGGATTGTGGTGGATAATCAGCTGAACATGAGCTCCCATATGATGCTGTAGCTAAAAGAGCTAATGTGATCCTTGGATGCATAAACAGTGGAATCTCAAGTAAGAGTAGAGAGGTTATTTTATCTCTGTATTTGGCACTGGTGCGACCACTGCTGGAATTCAGAGTCTAGTTCTGGTAGCCACGGTTCAAGAATGCAACTAATAAATTAGAGAGGGTTCAGAGATGAGCCACAAGAATGATTAAAGAATTTGAAAACATGCCTTATAGTGAGAGTGTCAAGTATCTCATTCTGTTTAACTTGAAGAGAAGGTTAAGGAGTGACTAGATTACAGTCTACAAGTACTTATATGGGGAACAAATATTTAATAACAAAATCCCCCTGAGTTTCTGATCTAATCTGTTCAAAGATTGTGACACACAATAGCTGGAGGCAATGGAGAAAAGCCTATTGCTCTTGCTGAAGGTCAAGCCAGAACCTTTGCACACAGTTGATGATCTGGCAGTAGCAGCATCTCCATTCAAGAGATGGAGCTACTTTGACCCTAGACATGTTGTGCAGTTATAGGGCAGATATCTTCATGGTCCTAATTAGATTAGAAAATCTGAGCATATTTGAAAACTTTAACTAGCACAATGTTAGACACGCAGACAAGGTTATACGGTGTCTGTTACAATTTCTGCTGGATATTAAATATGACAAGTGTGACACTGTCTAAAATATGAGTGACCATTTATAATATTACTTAGTACTAATATGACAAAATTGCAATTATTCTTACACAATATGCCATGTCAGGTACCATTGGAAAGGTTATAAATTGCTAAATATGACAATATTGTTTATGTATGTGTATTATTTTTGTATTGTAAGTTATGGATGTGTGTGATATATCTGTATCCAAAAATTTGTGCTGTGCTACTGGGTTACACCTCCTAGGCAGATTAGTGTCAACACTGTCCATCCGATTTGATGACTCATTGAGTCATTTGTATGTGTCTGATTGCTTTGACCATTTAGCAGCTCTCATCTTGTTTGTTTCTTTCCTTTTATAATAAACCTTTAGTTTTAGATATTTAAGGAGTGGCTGGCAGTGTGATATTTTGGGTAAGATCCAAACTAATATTGATCTGGTAATGTGGCTGACCCTTTGGGGATCAGGAGGACATTTTGGTAAAGTGAATGGAGTTTTTTAAATAACTTGTCTCACTACTAGACCCAGTTGCTGATTTGAAGCCAGAGACTGAAATGCAATAAAGGGGGCTGTGTATTTCTTTTTTGGGGGGCTTCTTGATAACCAGTGTGGGGAATCAGGAGCACTGTTTGTGACTGGTTGGTGAATCTAATTTCAGTGTTAGCCACCAGTTCTGGGAGAATCCACTCTCCTTTTGCAGCCTGCCTTGACCTTGGCATTTTCAGGTGGGCAACCCTAGGCACAGATGGGTCACAACAAATGCTTGGGCTCACTGAATGGTCAGTATTGTGTCAGTTTACACTTAGGTCTTGTCTACACTAGCACTTATGCCAGGAAATCTTTTGTCACTCAGGGGTGTGGAAAAACACATCCCTGAGCAACATACATTTTTGCTGGCATAAGCACTTGTGTGGACAGCACTATGTCAACAGGAGATGATCTCCCGCCGATATAGCTATTACTACTTGTTTAGATGGTTTTATTATATTGGCGGGAGATCTGCCTTCCATTGATATAACGCAACTACCCAAGCGCTCTTAAGTGTAGACTAGCCCTTACTCTAACTTGATGTAATTTTGCTGTGTAGATAAGGCCCAAGTGAAAAAAGTTGCTAGCTACACTTGTTCCCAGTCTGACAACTGCCCTCAAATGGCAATGCTGGTTGGAAGTAAAGTGCTGAAATGGCACCTAGCTAATGGGGAAAAAAGACATACAAGAAAATGAGGGGTGTGGAAGGGCGTGAAACAAGGCAAAAAGTTGCTCAATTTGCAAATTTGGACAAAAGCTTATGCTCAGTCCCCAAGGACAATCTACTACTAAAAATAGGATAAGGGGGAGAGAGTGTGGACAAAAGGGGAGAGGATGAGAGGCAGTTGTCTTTTTAAAAGAGAATTCAGGGGAATATTGTTACATATTTATATTGAAATAGCACCCAGAGGATCATCAGGATTGGAGTCCCAGTGTGCTATTCAAACACATTAGGGACTGGTACAATATAGTGAGGTGGATAAGGAACTGGCTAAAAGGGAGATGACAATGGGTTAAGCTGAAAGGAGAACTATGGGGCTGAAGGAGTTCACTAGTGGAGTTCCTCATGGATCAACCTTGGGACCAACCTTATTTAATATTTTCATTAATGACTTTGGCACAAAAAGTAGGAGTGTGTTAATGAAATCTGCTGATGACACCCAATTTGGAGGTATTGTCAACACAGAGGAGAATCAGAATGTTAAACAGAAAGAACTGGATGATTTTGAGGACCAGAGTCATAGAAATGGAATGAAATTTAATAGTACAAAGTGCAAGGTCACACATTTCTGGACTAATAAGAATTTCTGCTATAAGGTGAGGGCTCATCAGTTGGAAATGACAGAGGAAGAGAAAGACATGAGTGTTTTAATCAGTCATAAGATGACTATGAGCCACCAATGTGATGTGGCTATGAAAAAGGCAAATGTAATTCTCGGACATATCAGGTGAGGTAATTCCAGTAGAGAGAGGGAAGTATTAATACCATTTTACAAGGTACTAATAAGACCTCATCTAAAATACAAAATAAAGTTCTGTTCACCCATGTTTAAGAAAGTTAAAGGTCTATTTTAGGACTGGAGACTAAAGGAACTTGGTTTGGTTAGCCTAGCAAAATGAAGGCTGAGCAGAGATATGATTGCTCTATGTAAAGAAATCAGGGACGGAGAAGAGCTAGTTCAGTTATAGGACAATGTTGGCGTAAGAAGGCTACAAAGTAGGCTGGAAATTAGAAGAAGGATTCTAATCTAATCCATAGAAGATTGAGGTTCTGGAACAGCCTCCCAATTAGGAGTAGTGGGGGCTAACAATCTATCTAGTTTTAGGATGGAGCTTGATAAATTTATGAACAGGATTATATGACAGGGTTGCCTGTGGTAGCAGGGGATTGGACCCAAGAGGTCTCTTCTAGTTCTATGTTTCTGTGTCATGGTCCATGCCTCTGAAGAACAAGTAACACATGAAGGGTGAGGGGAGAAATTAAGCAAATATATACAATTGTATAGACATTCAAAAATTATTATTATTCTGAATAAAGAAAGTTTCAAATTACTCTAAAGGTGAGGAAATAAGTGTGCTTCAATAATGTCCATGACCCCTGCTACATTCGCGTCACAGTATTCTTGCTTGCCCTACAGAGAGTAGTGAAGCACTAGAATGGGTTACCTTGGGAGGTGGTGGAATCTCCATCTTTAGAGGTTTTTAAACTGTGGCTTGACAAAGCCCTGGCTGGGATGATTTAGCTGAGGTTAGTCCTGCTTTGAGCAGGGGGTTGGACTAGATGGCTTCCTGAGGTCCCTTCCAACTCTAATATTTTATGATTCTAAGATGCCGAGTGCTATAAATGTGGGAGTCAACAGCTCAGGTTTCCCACGAGTAGCAATATCATCACTGACATGTCTGGTTATTCTTTCCCCACTGATTTCATCGGTGAGCTGTTTTTAGTTGCTTCCACTTGTTCTATTTAGCAGTTGAAGCTGAATCCTTCCCATGCGGTAGGACATTGCTTAGGGCACAAACAAAGCTCCATCATCCCTGTCTACTCAAGGCTACCCTTTGCATGTCCTCTGTGTTAAGTCCCATAAGTTTTCCCTCTTTAAGTACTGTTCAACAGAAGGATGCTTTCAGTTGGCCCCTTTTGCATGTTTCTCCAGCTGCCCAATGGCTCACGTGTCAAGGCAGATGCTCCGGTTTCATTCTTAACACCTCCCAGATATGTATATTTTTCTAGATAACTTTGGAGATAAGAAATTGTTGAACTCTAACAAATCATGGCACTTATTAATTCTTTCCATTTAATACCTAGTATTTTCCTAAGACATTTACTTTCAAAAGCAATTAAATGTCTGTATCTTTGGTGGCTTCCCACCTTTCATATCCATATATTACAGATGAAAATGACATTTGAGTTGAAGATTCACATTTCGGTCTTTAAGTCATAGATTTTCAATGTCCAAATTTGTGACATCATCTTTTTCTGATTTTCTTATTTTAAGTTTTCCTAATATAGCTGAAGCAATACAACTATGCAGTATAATAACAGTTAGACGAATGAGACACTGCCTATGGTTTCAAGTCTACTGGTGCTAATTGACTTAGATGCCACTGGTGGGATGCTGGAACAACTTGTATACTCGGGGTGTTGAAAGCCATTGAACCAAACTGTAAACCCTGTATATGATGGAAACCAATTCAAATCAGCGGCAGCACCCCTAGTTCTATCACCTATGCCACTGCTCAATTTGGAAAGGTGAATGCATCTCTAATCCTGGATGTAAGAGTTAATAAGCAGCGATTGAGCTATTGAATGTAGTGGAATTCTGTTATATTTATAAGCTCACTCAGTTGCAGAACGGCAGCTGGGGAGTGAGAGAAGCTATTTTTATTTATTATCATTTTATTAAAATGCTGAGCAAAATGCTGTAAAGAGTTTCATTTAGATTTCAAAGAAAATCTTTACATTCTAATATTGAACTGAAGCACTTGCTCTCCCAGCCTCTGATCTAAATGGCCACCTAGCCTCTCAATCTTGGTACATTGTCCTAGAAGTGGGTATACAATCAAATATCCTCTATAATGCTGAAGGGTTTTTTAAAGATGATTTTATATGAATAAAACTGCTTCTGAAGGTGGAAGACTGTTTCTTACTAGTCACAGTTCTTCTATGCCCATGCCCCTTACTCTGTGACTCTCTAACTCCTGATGTTCCCAGATGAATTTAAAAGCAGGCTCTTTCAATTCTGTCACTTCTGTGTTTGCTTAAACATAACGGCCTGTTTATAGAACTCCCTTATGCAAACTCAGTGTATCTATTTGCAGTACACTCCCCTTATTTAATTTCAACCCGTCCTTAGCTACAGAGTTGCAACCAATGTCTCCATAATTAGTGCAATGTAATTAACTAATTGGTACAAAAACCCAGCTAGAGGATTCAGTGTGAGCAAGAGCACTAGCTAGAACTAATAGACCTCTGCTAGCTCTTTTTGGAGGAGATTTAGTGATGGGTGTTATTGCAGCTCTGCTTTCCCCTGCTGGTGTGCTACTCAGAACAAGCAGCTGAACAATGCATTGTGAACTGCAGCCACTGGAATCAGTGACTACTGACCAGTCACAGTCCTCCATCTTGAGCCCATTTTAAGTCTGTTTTACAGTCAATGTACAGGATTTCAAATATGGGATGAGGCTGACTGATGAGAAAAAAACAGGAGAATAAGGGGAAATGGAAACTGCTTAGCCCATAGATTTGATTATAGGGCCATGGCCTGTATCTGAAATTGATATTTTGAAATGAAACAAACAAACACACCTTAAACTATATTTAGTTTTCTTTCTTTATCTGGTGAGAGGTAAAAAAAAAAAAAAAATCACAGAAAGCAAGGGCTACCCTGTTGGAACTGATGATAACAAAAAATGTCTCGTCATATGGCAAGATCAGATTGTCTTTGGGCAGGGAGCTAGCAAATAACTGTTCTCAGGCTAAGCAACTTGCTTTTTTCAGTTGAGAAGATGGATAATAAATAACTAATGTCTGAGTATCTGTTTGTGTGCCTATTTGTATTTGCAGGGGGCGGGGTGTATGTGTGGTGGGGGAGGGCTTGTTTTACATAGAAATCTAATTAAGCCCTGAGGGAAAGCAGTGTGCTATAGATATAAAAATAAATCCTGAGCCTTTTAGAGTGGCACAGACAGACTTCCCTAAAGAAAACAAATCAGAGTACATACGTGCAATGTTAATTTGGTTGCTATAACTTAAATGTGAGTATACACTATTATACAGCTGTTAAAGGAAGAACTATGTGATGTGCTTGACATTTTTACCATACATTACCACCATTGTAATCTGGTGTAATCTACCTCTAGATTCTGTTATTTTTAAAGTCTATCACTTGGCATGAAATTAAATAAAATCCAGTAGTGATTCTTTCTGCATGATCCTACAGTGTTTTGTGCTGTTTATAAGAAGGAAGGTCAAAATAGCACAGCTTATGCCCATGGTTCTGCTGACATCACAGCCATGTTGGCTTGTGATCTATAAACAATGGGAGGAAATATATTTGTCAGGTGCAGAAGGGCAAGATTCTCACGGAAAGCTGGACATACTAAAGTACCGACAACTCCAGGGGCTCAAATGTCAGGGCCCCCAAAATAATGTGATTTTTTTTTTTTAAATCACAAAATATTAAAATAATAAATGTGGAGTTCTCTTTAATTGCCTTCTGGTTTTTGAAGCCTTTGGGATCATGTTTTGAAGCTTCTCTGCAACCACAAAGGCTACAAATTTACTTTAAAAAAAAAAATTAAATCCAAGATTTTCATGTAATGACAGGACTCCAGGGGCCTTAATGGGGCCTTAAAGAACACACCAAATATTGTAAGGCTTGTAATAAAAATCACAAAAACTAGCAACATGAACGTAAGAGTACAATTCTGCTTCACCTCATTAGAAAAATCACATCTGTTTTGCTACAAATTAGGTTTAATTGTACAAACAATCCTAAACTTCACCTGCTGGCTTTACTATCAAAACCACACTCAGCTTTACTGAGGTTATATGCAGCAAAAATTAACTGTTGAAAGGCATTCCTTGGAGATTTCTAGCACTCAGAATTCTTTTGCAGGGAGAAGAGGGATATTTAGACACTTCTATCACCCTCCCTATCTGTCTTTATTCTTGTGTCTCCATTGGAGGTTTCTCCTGAACAGTAATTTCAGTCTTTACCTAATGAAGTGAACTCAGCTTTACATCCATAACATTATGATTCCTTTTTTAAGATGTGGTGTCTGTACTACTGTATTTTCTACTGCAAATGGATAAACAATTCTGTTTTAATCCTGCCTTTATAAACCACACCATTACAATAGTTTTCTTTTGTCTTGGAAAAGGATTAGCATTATGAGATTGCCATCTATTCTTCACTACTACTCCATCCCTCAAATGACCCATACACACTCATATGGAAATTATTTAATTTCCCTTTTGAAAAGGTCTAATTATTTGACAAATTCTGACTGATCACCCAATGCACAAATTTGGGACCTAATTAGCAGCACCAGCTTTTCAATGTTTCTTGTCAGTTAAAAAAAACAACACTGTTTCATAATTAAACCAAATAGTAATTTTCTCAGATCAGAACATGGCTATAATTGCTAAGAAAACCAAATCTTTCAGCTCAAAGTGATTGGAACAGATTTTAAGCACTGTAAAGGAAACAGACAATGAGCCATAACAGACCCATAGATTGCACAGAAGAGTAGGGAACGAATCTTAAAAATTACTACATAAAAATTGCTACATAAAAATCTTTCTCAGCAGATCTGCCCCACCCCCTTGTATATTTTAGAGTTATGGGCTACCTTTATGACACAAATTATGTTTTACTGGCTCTTACCCCTGTTAGCCCTGCAGAATCAACGAGCCACATTCTATTCCTTCTTGCACATAATCCACAGAATTATATACTAAATTCCATTTAATAACTCCTGTGCAACCCCTTTGCAGGTAGCTCCATAGCTGAGCTTATTCCCAGGCAAAAAATGTTAAAATGGAGCTAAGGTTGAAAGTGTTGGTTGGGATTTTGAGGGTAAACCCCTTCCCCCAGCATTACAGGGATATCCTGTTTATCCCCAAGTCAAACATTACAAAGGCAAGAAACACAGTTAAGGTTATATGTAAAAGAAATCCAAATATGTGAAGGTAAGAAATACACAGTTAAAGTACCCAATAGCTGTATCAATGTCCTACAGTGAAATCATGCAATACCCATACAATTAATTTCCCCTTGTGGCATCACCCTGGGTTGGTGGAGTGCTAAGGAGTCAGTGAGACCACCAAGATGGTGATGGGGGAGGGAGGAAGAGGGATTGGCAAGCACAGGTTGGGCCTGGGTGTGGCCAACATGGTTCTGTCCCCCAATGTGGATAGCAATTGGATTCTCTATTTGTTTCCCCTACCCTGCCCCTTCGCTGCATTTGTCTTCCCTTAACATCCTTCCCTCTGTCTCTACCTCACCCACAGAATCAGAAATGCTAGAGACAAAAAGACCCATTAGGTCATCTGGTCCCTCCTATCTAAGCCCATGAAGAATTGTTCCCGACAATCTATTCCCCAGTAATGGCAGTGTCTTTTAGATGGTACAAATTAACATTTCCATGTTCTCCATTGGGAGATTGTGCTACAATATCAAAGCCTGACACATCACTCACTGAAGCAATTGAAAAGAGTCCTATTAACTTGAATGGCAGTTAAACACATTAGTTATTCTAAATTTTCCTTAATTTCACCCATTATTTCACATATCAGATTAAATTATTCCTCCCCCTCCTTGGTATTTACATACTCCAGTTGTCTGTTGTCAATCACGTTCACTTCCAATCATTCTTTAGCTGAGGGGAGCTATAGCTCTTTAAATCTTTCTTCAAAAATCAATCCCTTCAGCCCCCTACTTGTTCTTAATGCTTTAGAGTGGAGGAAGCAATGGCCCCTGGGAGGGGTTAGGAGCAGGCTGTTTTACGGCAGCCTTCTCCCCCAATGTTTCCATTTAAGTTCTATCAAGGGCTCCACAGGAGAGATATGCTGATTCAGTTAATCCTCTGACCAGCCTGATCCTGGTATTGCCCACATTTGGAGCTGTGCTGACCAGCACCATGCAGACTTGCTACCAGTGGGAGACCCTACAGCACATTTCACAGGTGAAACCCATGTGAGTCTGGTCCATGGTCCGTTCTATACCCACCTCTTCTTTAAATCTCCTTCCCTCACCTGGATCTTTTGTTCTGATACCTGCAGACAACAGTGTTGCAATCAGAAGAGTTTCATGCCATTATCCATCTGCAGCGGATAAAAGTAGAATAATGAGTGATTTGAGGATCTGAATCTTTACCTCTATGGACAGCTTCAGGGCTGGCCTTAGGGGGAGGCAATCAGAGCTGTCGCCCTGGGCACCAACTTCTGGGGATGCTAAGTTAGGTGAAGTTTTCCACCCTGTGTGACAAAACACCTCAGGCCAGCTCTGGGCAAAGCACTTCTGCACCTCAGCATGGTTCCACTGTGTACACCAGTTGTCCCAGTCAGAAAATCTGCCACCATTTGGCCTATTACTGAGTGGCAACTGAGAAAAGAGTATTTATTCCTGATGGGAAAATAGGAATTATTATTTAACATGATGTATGTATTGTATATAATGCTAATCCCTATAGCAGAACAAAGCATGGGAAAAGATCACCTATCATGCATAAGTTTATTGCAGGGGTCACTAATTGCAAGAGGGCTTAGGGATCACCACTAGATAGGTGGAGTGCCTTAGTAGTTAGTGGCTTGTGAAGGTGTGTGGGACACTGAATTAGTGATGGGAGATGGGTACCACACCTGGAGCTGTCTACTGAGATATGGGGAAAAGGAAGAGAAAAAGAAACAAGTGAAGGGCTGCACACTCTCAAAAAAGATCTTTCATAGGCCATTGAGGGCTGCTCTGTGAGATCTGGATAGGCATCTAGTTCAGGATCTCTGTGGGCCTCAGATTTAATAGCTTGTGTTGCTTCATACTGACATTATGTCAACATGGCATTTTTTATAACAATGTGCTTTTAAAGAGCGACTTGGCTAATAAGAGGCATGTTGAATACACTGCAACCAATAAATAGGTTTATAATATGGAATGAAACAAATCACTTCAAACCCCGAGTAAAGAGTTTTCAATTAAGTTTGTATTATATTGCACAAAAACTCTGCATTAGAAGAGGTCATCATTGGCTTCCTTTTAAAATAATACATAGTGAGAATCCTTGTGTCTGATTCTCTTCTCACCAGTCTCCCACCAATGGAACTCCACTTACTTCAGTAGAGCTACCCCCTATGTTCACTGGGATGATCAAGAGGAGAATCAGGCCCCTGCCTCATAAGTCTCTTCAATTTAATGTGTTCAGGAATATGTGAGTGGTGGTGCCATGTAAACATCCTGTGCCTGTGTATTTGTTGTTTGGGTTTAGGACAGCCTTAGGGGCTCCCTGTTGTATTCAGCTGCTAACAGGGGCTGTCTGAATCCAAAGGATACAGGGAGCTTGATAATCTTGCTGCCTCTAAATTCCTCAAGGAGCCTGACAGCAAGGGCTCTTTCTCTGTAAGTACAATTCAGTCCAGTAGCATTTACAGATAATATAATGAAGCCTCTGCCACACCAGCAGCACTGGGAACTGATGCTGTGTGTGCAGAGAAAAGAGGTGCTTCTGACTAAGCCTCTCTTCTGCAACAGTCTTTGCCTTCTTTATCCATCAAGCCCAAGATTAGACTGTCTCAAATGGAAAAGGCTGTTAGCTTTCACTTGGCTTAATCAAAACTTTCCTCATAATTCTGGCTCATCTAAGTCTGATGATTCCAAGTGCTGGCTGTTCAGTTTTCAGACAGAGTCAGAAGGGTATCATTTTAGCTAGTTATTGACTAATGGTAAAATGTTCAAAAGTTTTCAATGGGTCTGAGATGTCTAAATAACTGAGGTGCTTTCACACTTTTTACCCTAAATCTATAACACTATAATCATTTCCTCTTGTCTCAGATCACAATGCTCTTGAGCTTGAAGGGGGCCTAGCATCTGGTGATACCTTCCCTTAGGAGGTTTAAAAAAAAAAAAAAACCCAACAAAAACCCACCCCTAACTTCTGTTACAATCTGGTGCATACCAGAAGCAAAATATAGTATTGTATGAGCTCCAGGGATAAATGCAGTGCATTTGTCCACTCTGTTACTGCACTGCATTCAGAATGATCTTAGTCTTTTTTTCATATATGTGTAAAAAAATCAAAATTACAAAAAATGATCTTTGTTAGAGTGGGATATTAAACAGAAACAGGCCCATTCTCTTTTTTGCCATCCATGTCTCTCCAATATATCTGTACATCTTTTAGAAAACACATCAAGCTGCATTTGTTGTACCATAGCAAGGGATAATATTCACTTGCTAATGGAAAAACAGGTACTTCTTAGGAATGTCATCCACGCACTTAAAAGTCCTCTCAAGTAGCAAGGTTGCTGTTTCTTAACTGAGTCAGTGTAGCAAGTAACTGTCAGTTTATATCATAGCACTGATGTCTATCTGCAGGGAGCCAATTTTACCCCATGGGCAAACAAATGAAGAGCATGGATTACTGGGGGAATAATGTGTTAATCTATACCATTCTTACGCAGCTCACAGAGTATGCACATTGGAGCTGGTTGTAAGCACTGACTGAAATAAACTGATTCTCTAAACTCAAAAAACAAACAATGGAAATATATAAATTCCTGTCACTGGTCCTTGTTTATATGAACAGTACCTATGCTATGCAGGAATACAACATTAAATTATTGACAGGTCCTACAGCAAAATACTATTTAATGAGATTTATGCTGCAACAAATCATAAGGAGACATCTCTAGAGCAATAGAGCAATCAGCTAGAAAGGAAGAAGGATCTTTATTTTATGAAAGATGGAAAAGGACTCCCTTTCTTCATTATTGCCAAGAGAGCTAGAATAGTAAAGTATTAACAATGGGAAATTATGTTTCCCTTGTAGCCTTTTGAAAAAAATATATGTAGGCACCCTGTACTTCAGGGGCCTTGGAACTTGATTGGGAGTTTACAGTTGGGAAGATCCTGGAAGACTCCAACTCCCATGATGCCTTGGGGAAAAGGAGAGAGACTCTTCCCCTTCCAGAGAGACAGAATAGCATGTGGGGGACTCCATTTTGGTGCTAGGGTGGAGTGCAGCCGAGGCTGGAAGCTGCTGGCTACTGCCTGCTACCGAAGTTCCAAAGCTGCTGCTGCTGCCGCCGCCGCCAAGAGCCTGCTGGAAGCTGATCGAGCAGGGAGCTTCGGAGGTTGATGGCATTGCCCAAGCCAGGGCAGGGACTGAGCCTGGAGCTGCCTGAGGTGGGCCTGCAGTGAAGGTAGTGTGAGTGCCCCCCCCATTTTTGTTTGGGGTAGGGTGTGTAGGGGAAGGGGCACTGCAGAGAGACTTTCACTGGGCCTGAGAAGAGGCAGAGAGAGAGTCCTTTTAAGCAGGGCCAGGACTGCAGACATTTGGGTGGGCCAGCTCCAAATCTCCAGCGTGACAACTGGGCTGAACTGGAACACCGAATCCACAGAGTGCTGTCTTCTGCAGATCTTCAAGCGCGCCCACGCAAGCAAGGGGTTAGGGCTCTGAACTCTTGGGGAGTGTGCACTCTGCAGGTGGGGTACACAGTGGCAGTGTAAATGCAAGTTTAGACAAGTTTCATTTGTTTTCATACTATTTTTATTAATTGATTTATTCAGCTGCCCTGTGGATTTAACATAATAGTGATGTTTAATTTCAGTCTGTTATGCCATATTTCTTTAATTTGTTAAGTAAAGTTGTGTTAACTCTAATTTAAGTATATTGGATATTTAGTTTGCATAAGTGCAATTGTTGTTAGACCTGTCTCAGATTATTATTATCAGACTAGGTTTAGTCCTGGAAGCTCCCAAGAACCGCTATTAAGAGTGTGCAGGGGCCAGCCAGGTGGAGGCACTGCCAAGTTTAAATTCCTTTAAAAGTAAAGGGACTGCAGCAGGGGGGGTGGATAGAGGATTCCCACCTATTCTACATCACCGCTGGGATACTCAGGATCTCCTTTGTTGTTAACAACCTTAGGTGCCCTTGCACACAGGTGAGTGTTGCCGGCTCCCAAGTAACCCAGAAATAGAAGGGGGTTACATATAAAATTAAAAATAATTTTAATAAGGGCAAAGAGGTTCTTTTCTCCACCCATTGCTCATTCCTTAGCAGTTGAAAAACTGGCTGTGACCTACATTCTGCAGAACTACTACTGTATTCTGCAGCATTCCAGTGCAATTGCGTGATGGTGATGCAGCAGTTTCAGATAATTTAACCAACAATTTTTTAACCTGACTATGAAAAGTAATAATACAGTCAAGTCAGTATTCCCTCTTCTTTACTAGGAAATTAATGAAAATTCATCGTATGCTATCCCTATATTTTTAATTGTCAGTGTGCTGTAGAATCTTGAGCTGAAAATGCATAAATATTATAGAAGCCTAAGGTTTTGCAGCTGGCTAGGAGAAAATTGAAGCTTTTGGCACCTGGGAAGCTTGATATTAAAATAAGCAGCAGTGAAAGAGTTAACAGTCTTGACACTGAAATTTACATAATTAGATTTCAGTGTTAATACCCCATTGATGTGAAAAGGACAAGTGTTTTCAGGATGTCTACAGACTCAGGCAGACAACAATGAATCTATTTATATTCATATTTCCTTTGAAACTAGAAACTTTAAAAACAAAACAAAACAAAAAATTTAGACCCTAGAGTTTAATTCTGCAGCAGTGATGGATTCCATGGCAAATTCCCTGGCCACAGAATCATGAAATACATAAGGTCCTATTCTTCTGTTAACAAGATGCAGAATAGCTAAGCTTTATGCTCTTTTTCTGCCCCAACATATATTATTCAAACACAGTCAGTAAAAAGTAAATAGTAACTGATCATTTCAGTATGGCCATTCTTTATCTGTCCTTGCCAGGTTGTACTGCATGCTAGTGAAACCCAGTGGGCCAAATTCTCTGCTGGCATAATTCAGTATGTCTAGCCTACTCACTTGGGATGCCAGGGCCAGTTGCAATTCTGTCTATTCCTCTTCCTTTGGATTTTGAAAATTAGATTGAACAGTTCTAAGGGAGATAGACTGAAGAATCAAATCATTTCTATTTGTTAACACCGGGGATTATAGCTGTATGCAAACAATTGGGTTCTAGGCCCTGTTACATCCCTGTGCTAATGCAGAGCCCAGGAAATGGGGGGTTTGGGGCCTCCCTATCCTGGTGCTGCCAGGGCCAATTCAACTCCATAGTGCTGGTTAAGGCAGTCCCGAGGGTTGCCTTAATTTGAGCTATGGCCCTTATGGGCATTACAGCAGCCACACAAGAGCCAGGGTATAGGAATAACTTGGCCAGGGCTTTTTCCTCCCCCAGCATTAGAGGTTGTGGGAATTTCCATTAAAGTTTACTCTTTTAAAATGGAAAATACAGTTTCTGCAACATTAAAATTTTCTGTGGCAAAGTTTCAATTTTGCAGAAAATTTTAGATTTTCTAGGAGGAAAATTAAAATAAAATATTTAGTTCTGGAATAGGTTGAGTCAAACTAAACATTTTGGTTTGTCAAAATGAAATGTTTCATTTCATTTCAGGCCAGTTTGACATTAATCTGCGTTCACCTGAGTTGCCATGGTACCTCATGGGAGTTATAGTTTAGCTGCACCAATTCTCCCCAGTGGGCTAGGCTACCTGGCTGGACCACATCTCCCAAGAAGCACTGTGGTCTCCTCTCTAAGTTGAACTGACATGGTGTATCACATGTTGGGGTCTGTATTGGGCCCCTTGTTGGGCCCCTCAGGTGTCCCAATTTGTGCACCCCCCCAATTGGGGCAGTCTCTGGGGTTGCTGTTTCCCTTGCTGCCTTGTCAAAAGGATCAGGGGAAGCTGCCTGATATAGAGCTGTTGCTGCTCTGCTGTCAAGCTTCTCTGCCTCCTTGCTCTTCCTCATTTATACTGGGTTTTGCGTCCTTCACCAGGTTCAGCTGTGAGTGTCTGTCTCCATGATTGGCAGCTCTTGCAGCTGCACTTGGGTGTGGCAGGTCTGTTTGTCTGCAGATAGGGAAAGCTCCCCTCCCCCTCCTGCCTAAATCCTGAATGGGGTTTATAGACCCCATTACACATGGAAAATATAATCTGCCTAGTGTGAGCCCATTACAGTGAAGAGGGAACGTTAGCCCAAACAGCAGGACTCTCTCCTACTCCTTTCAAAAAGAGTCCCACGTGAATTTTAACAGAGATGAAGCTGAGGATATATAATGCTTCAGTGGCCAATATTCTGACTGATAGCACTGAAACATGGCCCTTCACTGTCAAGATTGAAAAGAAGCTTGACACTATTCAGATGAAGCATCCTTAAATGATCAAAAATATCAAATGTTATGAATTCAAGTTGAACAAAGAGATCCATTTTCTAACAAAACCAGTCCCGCGCTCTCAACATTCACCAACGCGCTCTGATGTGGTATGGTCATCTGCTCTAAATGCCTAGCAGCTTCACTGGGAGGATCATCTTCAGTCCAATGAAAGCAGAATCAAAAAGACCTCCCAGAAGATCTAAAACACGTTGGTTGGATGGCATCAACAGCTGCCTGTCCTTCACAGGCATGCTAGCCCGTAACACTCCAGATTTGGCTTAGGACAGAACACCATGGAGGTGCATAATGCGTTCAGTGGCCTCTATCTGTCCAAACAACAGCATGAGAACTAACTAACTAAACTGGACAGCGACCACCGGAGACAGGCAGAAGAGACTTTGGTTTAACATTTCCTTTGAATAATGGCATTCTCTTCCCACCTCCGGTAGTGCACTTCAGTGTTAGGGCTTAATTTTTATTCATCAACCAAACCACATTCAAGTTAAAAAAAAAATCTATTTACACTTTCTTTTTATGACATTTTAAATACTTTTGAGGGCTAGATTTGTTCCTGCCCTGATGCTGGTGAGAGAGTGCACAGCTGCAGTAAGTGTTTACTGAATTTTCTGTTAGTTTTTCTCTAGCTCTCTAGAAAAACTGTTCTTTAAATTTACTATTGAATGCTGCAGATGAGCCATGGAGAACTTTGAGAAATGTTCAATTTATAAACTTTTTAAATAAATTCTATTTTTTTTGATTTTCCTTCCCTTGTTCTTTATCATTAGGGACATATACCTAAAAAGAGGATTTTTTTATCCTCTCCTGCGCCTTCTCTGAAAGCTTCCAATCCCTCAGTTCTAACATAGAGAATGAAAATGTTACAGTGAATAATTTAGTGTTCCAGTCAAGAGTAGAGAGAACCAAGTTTCCTAAATTCTCTTCTGTCAGAGGGAGCAGAGGTTCAGATCTTAGCCTCTAAAAATCCCTACAGATCTACTAGAGGCCAGGTTGGTCTTCACAGAGGTTTTGTCTCTCTTATGTCTCCAGCTCTGTGGGTCCCTACCTCGGTGACTAAAAGCACCCCTGTATTCAGATCCTACACAGTACTGCAATAATCTATGTGCAAAATATGCCTTGTGAAGTATCATTTAAAAACTAATAACATACAGTAAATCAATATTCTTGTGTAATATATGTACTATGTGTATTAAGAGTTATGAACATAAATTGAAATTATAACTAGAGTGTGTTTACTAGATAAATCTGGGAAGGGGATAAACATGTTTCTCAAAGACAAAGGACAAGTCGACGCCTCTCGCCAGGTGCCATCAAAGTTGATTGGCAATCATGTGTGAAGTGGCCATTCTTTGGCAATGAAGGAGGGGAGGAACAGATCAGTCTTAATTTTAGCAAACAACATGGAACCTCTTCCACCACTAGACTCCATGTCTCCTTCCTCATATCTGGAATGAACTTTATCTAGGGTTAACCTTCAGGAAAATGTATTTCAAAGATGACCGGACTATACAAGAGAGAGGCAAAAACACCCAAGGTTCTCTCTCTCTCTCTTTCACCTATGAAAACAAATGAACAAACCTTTTGATTTTGGGGGGAGATCCTGACCTGAGAATTTGGTCAGCTGTGTTGCTGGTAACCTGTGGAAAGGATTTTACCTTGAACCAAGTCTAGCTTGTTAAGTTTTAGTTGCTAGAAAGTGTTTTATTTTTATTTCTCTTGTAACCATTTCTGATGTTAATACTTTATCCTTGTACTCACTTAAAACCTATTTCCTTATATTTAAATAAACTTGTTTTATTTTTAATCTAAACTAATCCAGTGTTGTGTTTAAACTGAGCTGTTTAGTAACTCCAGTTAAAGTAGCAAACCGTTGAATATTGAGTCTTTACAGGGGCAACAGACCTTAATATCTCAACTGTCCAAGAAAGAGCTGGACAGTGCAGAACATGTGTTCTGGGGAAAATTCAGGACTGGGAGTGTGTTGGGGTCACCCTGTAAGTACTAACCAAAGTTGGTGGACACTAGAGTGTGGCTGGTGTGTTGCTGACAGGCTGCTGAGGTTAGAGTGGCTGGAGAAGGGCTGCATTCAGGGTGTGACCTGCAGGTTGTTTTGCTGTGGTTGGGAGCTACAACAACACAACACTGTGAGGCACCCAAGGTTGCAGGGCAGGTGGTGATGCAGCCCCTCACTGGTCTGGATTACACCCCGGATGCAGTTAATTCTCAGGGACATCTTGTGTCTCTGCTCCAGTTCTGTGGATTCCTGACTCCCTCTGCTTCCTTTGAAAATATGGCTCCAAAGGAAAGGCGCAGCCAGAAACAGCCCTGCCTTTGGCTATCCCTGAACCCCAGCCCCCAAGAGGTGTGTGAGGGGTTGGTGGAAAGAATGGAAGGAGGCATAAGTTGCACATTACAGAGGAGAAAGCAGCACTCATTCTATATTTCCTTCAGCTATTTCCTCCTGGGCTTTGGGACAGGGGGACTATCTGGAGTGGGCTAGGCCTGCTCTTTCTTGCTCTGTCCTCTCTAATTATGAAGCTGGAACGCTGCAGAACTCCTAGAAAAGGGACTTCTGAAGGGTGGAGGAAAATGGGGAAGGGCACCACAATGATGGCACACCCCATTGCCTCCACCTGTCTGTAAACAAACCAGTCAAAGGTTCTGTGGGTTCTCCATGTAGTTGGACATGGACTTGCAGAATGGGAAGGAGGACATTGAAGATCTGCTCCTCTACTCTGGAGGCAGGAGGATCATAGGGGAAGAAGGTGCTGGTTTTCCTGGGTCTTCCCACCCCCTTTCTCCTGGAGACCGGAGAGGAATAATGCTGATGTGGTCCAACCCCCGACTTACTACTCTCTGAAAGTAGCAATACGGTGGGCTGACCTGTCCCCTCTAGATACCTTCCCTTTGTCTTTTCTCCACTATTGTCCACCATCCCCTGCTAGAATCACCCACCCCTCATACAAGCAGAGATTCTCACACCCTTCTGATGCACCCAGAAGCTTTATACATCCTGCTCTCCATGGAGAGATACACATTTAGCTTCCACCTTCTTTGAGGGAAACCCCCCTCCCAACTTTCTCCTATGAAACATCCAGCACCCTTCTCCTTGAGACATATGCTTCCATCAGACCATTTCTACAGCACTATCAGAGACGTGAGGGAAAATCCTCTCACACCTTCCACTATGCGGGGGGACCTTCTTGTTCCCCTTGAGAAAGAGGAATCTTTCCCTGAACTGAGCTAATTTAAGTTTAGGAAAGAAAGAAATAATATTTGACATAAGCAACACCAAGATGTTTCCATTTTCAATATTTGTAGTATGAAGGCTCTAAGAAAGCACTAATATTTGTTTAACTTTTATGAAGATGGACAAATACTAAACAGGATGAAGACAACTAAGAGCCAAATTCTGTCCCCATTTAAACCAGTAAAATTCCATTCACTTCAGTGGAATTACTGCAGTTACACTGGTGTAGCTGGGAAAAGAATATGGGTCAAAGAGAAAGAAGTGCTCAAAGCTCCAGCACACAGATTGCTTTAGCTGAGACCAGAACAAAAACTATGTACTAGATATGGCACAGCCAAACACACAGCTGAAATGAGTGAAAAATTAGTTTTGTTAGTCTTCAATAGAGTTTACTAAATCACTCAGTTGTGTTTTTTCCATTGAGACTCCCAGTGCCCACTATATTTCTGTTCTTTAAATACAGTGCTAGAATGAAACAAAATCTTGGCCTCTGCTGAGGGAACTTACTGACTTCTTGATGATGTCATCAGTGTAGTACCAATAGCAGATCACTGATCTGAGACTCCAAATACACTACACCCTTATTGGAGGACCTTGTTTAGCACATGATGCAGATTTACTTTTTGTGCAGACAAGCCTGAGTGATATGGTCATTAACCAGGAAAATCTAACTGGGCCCAGCTCTCTTTTTTGCACTCAGTCAACTGAGTGTGTGATACGAAAAGCAGCATGTCACTAATGGAAGTAGGGATATCAAATAAAGACAGTGTAAACCTGCATAAAGCTGGCAGATAAATCTCAGCCAGAACTGGTGATGGAGATGATATTAAGCCTCTCACAGTCTCTAAGCACTGCAGTCATTCAAGAGTCATTCTATCCAGAAGAACAGTAAGCATACACTAAATGAATTTTATGTAAGATCTTTTCTTTCAAGAGTGGTATTCCTTAAGCAACATTTTTTGCCTGAATACTAAAAGCGGACATCACCTTGGAAAAGCATGAATCTGTTAGTGTAAATGAGTACATCATTTTGGGACTGATTCTATACTTCCAATTCAGAAAAACTCCCGTAGAAACTGAAGAATAGATGATCAGGCCTTTTGAGAGAAATGTAATCCTGGAACCTTCAGAAAGTTTGTATTTTTGTGGTCTTCATTAGTTTTCCAATACCAACAAGGGATTTGTTAGAGTCCATAACTCATGTACAAGTCCTTGAACAGGTTTCAGATAGGACTAGTACTGGCTATCTTGTAACCTAGTACATGTTACCTTGCTGCCTCACAAAGTCCCTGCTTGAGCTGATGCAGCTCCTTCTGCAGTGGCACTAGCGTTGCCAACTCTAATTTTTCTGGAGGCTTTCAATATCTATGTGGATGAGGACTCCTGTGGGCTAGATTTCATAGCCACTTTAGCAACTCCAGGATAGTCTGATGGCATTTCTGACTCTATTCAGAACTGGCCACAATCTGGATTTTGTTCTTAGTAAAGGATATGGAGGAAGAGTGTGGAAATGATTTGCTCATTATAGTCCAATGGCACTTCCTTTGTTTTAAGATGAAAGACATATTTGTCCCCAAAGACTAATGAAAACTATTGGATTTCAGAGGGCTGAGGAGGGATACTATCTGGCTACAGATGTAACCCACACCCAGTCAGTATGGTGCTCTGGGACCTCTAGTGGTGGCTGAGCCACATATAGAAGTGGATGAGTTTGCTACTACTTTGGCTAACAGAGGTGAATCTTTTAGCTCCGGCACTAGAGGCTCATGTGTTACGATTCAGAAGTCCCAGGTTTGATCCCTGTTGCTGATGACCCAGTGAGGGGCGTGGTATAAGTGTGTGCGCCATGGAATTACACAGACAACACTTTCAGTGGCTGGGTGGGATAGTCCAATGATTTATTGCCCTCAACAATTGATACAGCAGCTCCTAAATGTCCCATGCCTCAGGTTTTTTCTCACAGGTCGACATATCCTTTCTCTGACAGATGAGCCAGCATAGAAGCTGGCTAGAACACCCGTAATAGAAGTCTTGCTCCAAATCAGATTCACAGAAGCATGAAGAGTTTCAGAAATCTTTTGCCATGGTTTTGCAGGAGGCAAAGTGTTTTGTTGCCTCCCGCATAGCATTTCAAATCCCAGTCACCCAAACTATTCTGCTTAATGACCTGCTCAATCCAAGCTGTTTGCATCCAGTGACAGAGTCACGTTTCTTGCTGTAAGAAATATTCAAATTGTTTCCCAGATAAGATCACTTGGAGCTAGACAACACTGTTTGCCATTATTGCAGCACAATCAGTTCTCATGGAAACAAATGCAGAATCTTCTCTGTTAGAGTGTCTGTGATACATGCTACAGCTCTGGCTGGGCTCGCTACTATATGTTTTGTATCTAGTTTCAGAGAGCATAGGGACGATTCATAAGCAATAGTGGTTGATATCACTTTTGCAATGGTCCTCTATGTTGAATCAGAATTATAATAAATAAATAAAAAGAATAACTTTTACTCACCATCTAGCTTGATCTTTTCTTTTAGTTTTGCAAAGTTCTGTCCTATCATCACCTCATCTTATACTATAACTTTGGAATTTGGTTCTCTGCATTAGTCATATGCACACTGTATGCTGCAGTGAGATATAGGAAAACCAAGGTCTTCAACTACCAAAGCAGAATTTTCAGCCATTTTTACTAGAGCATATTATTCAGAAATACATATCACACACAATGCTACTAAAATAGAGCAGCAATTTCCTGGCAGCTAAGCTCCAAGATCTTGCAGGATCTCCCACTGCAGTAAGTACTGAGCAATCTCATTCTAACTTCTGAAAGGATCAAATCAGACTTGATGTAATGCGGACAAACCAGCATGGCAGAAAATAAGGCTTCTTTAGTGTACTAGAGTTCTCCAAGCAGGTCAATGAAATAATGGGTAAAGGAGAATGGGGTGATAAAGTGTATTTGGACTTTCAAATAGCCTCTCACAAAGTTCCTAACAGGAAGATAATAAGGAAGTAGTCATGGAATGAAAAGGAAAGCACTGTCACATATCAGAAACTGGCAATGAGATAGAAAACAAGAGTAGAAATAAACGGTAGATTTTGCCATGGTAATAGGTTAATACTGGGGTGTACTGCAATCAGTGTTTAATATATATATCAGAGCTCTGGAAAAGGGAATTGTCAGTGAAGTAGCAAAATCTGCAGATGACAAAATTATTTGTTAGTCAAAACCAAAGAAGATTGTGAGGAACTTCAGATAGATTTAACAAACCCAGGCACTGATACATTAATGGTAATGTATATTACATGGAATCTTTTGAAATACTTTCAGGTTGTTGCATCCTAAATTAACCACAGCCACTCAAGAAAAAGACCTTGATCTCACTGTGAGCAGCTCAATGTGCAGTGACAGTCAAAAAGCAATCACTATCGTACAAACTATTCCATAATCATGTATAAAATAATACTGAAATTACAATGCCATTATATAGATTGATGGTTGCCCTCATTGGGATATGGGTTCAGTCCCAGTCACCTCATTTCTAAAGAGACAGAGCAGAAGTAGATGGGGTTCAGAGAAGGGCATGGAAAGAATTCTGTAGCAGTAGAATTTGACTGGGGCTGCTCAGTTTAGAGAGGAGATTTATAAGAGGTATATGACAGAAGTATGCAAAATAACTGAACGTATAGAGACATTAAACTATGTATCCTCTCATAACAGAAAGTCAAAAGGACATTCAGTGAAACTGAAAGGCAAAAAAGTGTTGAATGGATAAAAGGAAAGACTGTGGAACTTAGTGCCACAAGATATTGCTGAATCCAAGAATTTAGTATTCAAAAAGGATTAGACATTCATACATCAACAATTACATTAGATAAGAGAGATAAACACATATATTTCAGGGCCCATAAAACTACTAAGTTACATGATAAGGAAGAAACTCCCTCAATAGGCAGATTTTCCCATAAATTGTCCACTCTGAAGTTTCATACACCCTCTGAAGCCTCTGATATTGGCAGAGAGGATACAGGACTAGCTGGAGTACTGGCCTAATCCAGAATAGCAATTCCTGTGTTGTTCATAATTCAATTTGAGGCCTGTATCTGGCTCACTAATGAACTATTCCCTCAACTGCATAGTAACCCAGTCAGTAGAAACAATGATTAAAAATCTCATTGGCGGGGGGAGAGGAGAGACTGGGACTCTGACAAAGAGCAAGGGGACAATTGCCTCTCCCTTCCATCATGAAGGCAGTTCATCTTCTGGTTCAGCAGAACTCTCAGAACCCAGTTTTATAGGGAAGGATGAGATCTAGTTTATATATAGATAGGCTTAATACAAAATATTACTTTGCATGTGCAATAATCCATTAAAAATATTAATAGTTAAGAGATGGGCTCAACTCAAACTCAAGATCTGAACATTCCTAAATTTTAGATCTGGATGTGTCAAGTCCATCTGTTTTAATAATTTGGCTACGTTTTTTGTTTTTTTTTGCAGTGTTGTCACATTATGTTAAAAAAAAATTCACTCCTACAGGCTTTAAACTGGCCGAGTTGTCATCCTGAGAATGTGTAAGAGAATATTCACTGAAATTTCATTCTATCTAGCCAGGTATTTAAACCATGCTTATCATCAACGTATCTTTGCATCTTAGACACCCAGGTTTGAAATCTCATGCACAAGGTAATAGTATGACATGAATTTCTACCCCTGTGTTATTTTTATGGAGTTTGGTAATAGTTTATAACAGCAATTCTGGCAGGCTCTGAAAGTGGGTTTAAAGGCACGAATATGAAAATGAAAATGATATCTTGGTTCTTCCTCAGTCACTTACAGAATCAAGAGTACTCAATTTACAATTGAAAAGGAAACTTATTTTTCTAACTGCAGCCAGCACTGGAAGTTCAGTCTGGTGTATGACAATCGAATCACATTCCTTCTGCTTTTGAACATCACCGCAAAGAAATACGGGTACCTGAAGTGTACTGATGTATTGCTGATGAGGAGTACAAGGTGAAAGAGAATGTACCTTTGCTTTTTTATGCCTAGATGGGGCTTTGCAGCAGACAACAGTAAATATTGGGCAGAAAGTTGGTACCCACTTTTGTAGCCAGTATGCTGAATACAATTCTGCTTTAACAACAGAAGTATTTAGTAGGTATGGCTAGAGTTCACAATGGAAAGGAACTTAATTAAAGAATCCCAATGAATACAAATTTCTGAAGATGGAGGGATGAAAGCTTGCAAGTTCTCACTTATTGCAAGCTTCTAGTCCTGACCCTTGCCACCCCTTCTAGAAAGTAGGGCTCAGAAGCAAGTGGTGTTTCTTAGGCATAAGGATATATGTTCGTTAAACGTGTTAGGCCAATACGTTTTAAATCTCTAGCATATGGAGGACAAGTTGCATTTTAACACTTGTTTGAGGTGAACCCTAAGGGAGGAGCTTACCTTTTACTCTACTATAGACATATCCTTTGAAGCCACATTCTCCCCCCTCTGCAGTGATTCCAGTCTCACAGACTAGCCTACTGAAAATCCCAGGCTGGCACCTGCACCTGAAATTCTGCCAAAGCATCACGTAACCTGCCCACATTTGCCAGAGCCAGTACATTGCTTGCATACTTGCCAAACCCTGCTACTTTGCCTCTTCTGTTGAGTTTCCATTAGATTTTGTGCATTCCTGTATTTTGTCAGTGTAATAGTTACCTGTAGTTTAAAAATTAATGATGATGAGGGAGAGGAGAAAATATTTTGCTCACCTCCAGATAGTAAGGATTCCAGTCTCCCCAGAACAGCAGCTGCTGGCTGTCCCTGCTTCTCAGATGGATAACTGCACTGATCTGAATTACAATATCTCTAATTCATGTTACAGAAGCAGAAAGCATGTGACCAAGAATGCTGTAAAAACAGCTTTTATTATCTGGAATTTAGGATGCCTGCATAACTGACAAGTGGCTCTGGAATTATTCCTCACAAAGGAAAAATAAACTATATTAAACCACCACATTGATATCAGACCAGGGATAAGAGGAGTCTGCAGAACAACTAGGGATAAGAGTATTTTATTAAACCAATAGTTTCTCACATTAGCCCTGTTCGACCCCAGTGTGTGGGGATCCTCCTGTGACTGGAGCTCTGCTTTGCCTTACAGATGCAAAAACACTACTAATTGTTCCTCTTCTCTTTGTTTTCACCTTTGGGGAGCATGTAAAGCTTCTCATTCTCAATATTCCTAAGGCTGCTACCAAATACTACAGTGATAATACTTCTGGACTAAATAGCCCTGGATTTCAACTGTTCTCCTTTTAGGCTCTGATATGGATTAGAAATCACTTTAATGATGAAGATTAAGCAGTAATTTACCTGCTTTTCATCCTGCCTCCCCATGACCCATTTCCTTTCCCTCTTTTAGGCTGCTCTCTCTCTGCTGAAACAAAGTCACTTGGAGCTTTGTCTGTTTGCTCATCGGTTATATTGAAATGAAGAATGGAAGTCATTTTGATCCTCAGGCCCAGTCTGAATAGTACAATTATTAGCATTCAAAGGGCACTCACACAAAAAATATCTGACCCTAAATGAACCCCACATTTTTTTTGTTGAATTTTGAGCATAGGAAATATATTAAATGGATATTGTCAAGTGCTTTCCATATTGTGACATTACAGTTAGTGGTATAAAGAGATTTCTGTCGTCACCCATATTTTCATTGACTTATAGCTAAAAATACAGACAGCCCAACCCTCCAGGCTCCATTCTCATACTTATTCTTAGCTCTAATATGTCATTTATTTTTGACATTTGAAGAAAATCCATGAAGTTATTAAGATATCCACAAGGATGGGGAGGGGGAATGGTATTTTTCACATTTGCAGAAAAATGTTCCCTTTTGTGCTCTAACTCAAAAATGGTTTCATTTTAGATGTTCAACTACAGCTCATGCGTAGTACTTAATGGGGAACTGGGAAATGTGTATTTTCCAAAGTTTAAAATAAACTGGTTCAAAAACCAAGTTCTAAGCGAGACTAGTGTGCAAAACAGGGTTACTTACCAGTAACTGTTGTTCTTCGAGATGTGTTGTTCATATCCATTCCAATAAAGGTGTGTGCGCGCCCTGTGCACAGATTCCCGGAACTTTTTTCCCCTTAGCAGGCCCCGTAGGGTTGGCTCAGGTGCCCCCTGGAGTACCGCGCTCATGCCGTGGTACATAGGGTGCTGCCGACCCCACGGGCCCTCAGTCCCTTCTTTCTGCTGACGCCGACAGTGGGGACGGAGGGTGGGTGTGGAATGGATATGAGCAACACATCTCGAAGAACAACAGTTACTGGTAAGTAACCGTTTTCTCTCTTCGAGTGATTGCTCATATCCATTCCAATATAGGTGATTAAATAGCCATACCTTGGGTAGGAGTTAGCGTGGCGCCGCCCTTGCCAGGACGGCTCTGCCGAACCCTGCGTCCTCTCTCGCCTGCTGCACGATGGCGTAGTGGGACGTAAAGGTGTGGACTGACGACCAGGTTGCTGCTCTGCAGATGTCCGGCAGGGGCACTCTTCCCAGGAAGGCCGCAGATGAGGCCTGGGCTCTGGTTGAGTGCGCTGTCACAGCTCCTGGAAGCGGCACCTTTGCCCGCTCGTAACAGGTCTTGATGCAGGCGATGATCCAGGTGGAGATGCACTGGGTGGAGACAGGTGAGCCTTTCATCCAGTCCGCCACTACCACGAACAGCTGCGTCGATTTCCGGAACGTCTTGGTCCTCTCAATGTAGAAGGCCAAGGCTTGTCTGACATCCAGGGAGTGCCATCTCCGCTCCTCCTCCGAACCGTGTGGTTTGGGAAAAAACACGGGGAGGAAGATATCCTGGTTATAATGAAACTGGGACACCACCTTCAGCAGGAAGGCCGGATGGGGTCTCAGTCGCACCTTATCCTTATAAAAAACCATGTAGGGGGGCTCTGAGGTTAAAGCCCTTATCTCAGAGACCCTCCTGGCTGATGTAATGGCCACTAGGAAGGACACCTTCCAGGAGAGGAAGAGCATTGGGCATGTCGTCATGGGCTCGAAGGGGGGTCCTGTCAGCATGGTGAGGACCAGATTTAAGTCCCAGGGAGGCACCTGGTCGCGGACCTGGGGATATAGCCTCTCCACCCCCTTAAGGAACCTAGATGACATGGGGTGTGAAAACAAGGATCTGCCTTCCATCGGCTGGTGGAAGGCTGAGATGGCTGCCAGGTGCACCCGAAGGGAGGCCAGGGCTAAGCCCTGCAGCTTCAAGTGAAGGAGGTACTCCAAAATCGCCTGTATTGGCGAGGAGCACGGTAGGATGCCCCGGGACTAGGCCCAACAGGTAAAACGCTTCCACTTGGCTCGGTACACCACCTGGGTGGAAGGTTACCTGCTGCTAAGCAGGACCTGCTGTACTTGCATGGAGCAGGCTCTCTCTCCCTCTGTTAGCCACAGAGTCTCCAAGCTGTCAGGTGGAGGCAGTCCAGGTCCGGGTGGAGCAGGCGACCCTGCCCCTAGGAGAGCAGGTCGTAGCGCCTCGGGAGCGGCAGGGGCATGGTTATGGACAGGTCCAGCAACATGCTGAACCAGTACTGTCTCGGCCAAGCTGGGGTGATCAATATGATATCCGCCTTGTCTCTCTTGATCTTCAAGAGGACTCTGGGTATCAAGGGGATTGGGGGAAACACATACATGAGGGCCCCCGTCCAGTTTAAAAGGAACGCGTCGGAGATGGAGCCCGGTTCGCAACCTCGGAGCGAGCAGAACCTCGGGCATTTCCTGTTCCAGGACGACGCGAACAGGTCCAGTTGGGGAACACCCCACCTGCGGAAGATAGAAGCTACCACCTCCGGGTGCAGTGACCAATCGTGCCGGGGAAGGAACGACCTGCTGAGGCAGTCCGCCTCGTCGTTCCTGATCCCTGGGAGGTGAGAGGCAGATATGTGAAAGTCGTATCTCACCGCCAAGTCCCAAAGTTGTATGGCCTCCTGGCATAGGGCTGAGGAGTGCGCACCCCCCTGCCTATTCATATAGAACATGGCTGCTGTATTGTCCGTTAGGATCTGTATCACTCTGCCCTTGAGGAACCGGAGGAAGACCTTGCATGCCAGGCGGACTGCCCTGAGTTCCATGACATTGATGTGTAGGGACATCTCGCTTGGTGACCAGCGCCCTTGGGTGCTCAGGTTGCCAGTGATGTACGCTCCACACCCCACATCTGAGGCGTCCGTGATCAGAGTCACCGACAGTATTACCTCCCTGAAGGGAACTCCCTTCAACACCTCCCCTGGGTCCTTCCACCACAGTAAGGAAGCTAATATTGGGGTGGGCAATGTGACCATCCTGTTCAGAGGATGTCTGATTGGGGCGTACACTGTGGCTAGCCACATCTGGAGAGGCCTGAGTTTGAGGCGAGCCAGCCTCACCACATACGTGCAGACTGCCATGTGTCTCAATAGCTGGAGGCATCGCCTGGCTGTCGTCATGGGGGACCTGTGGAGGTTGTCTATTATGGCAGCCATCGTCTTGAAGCGAGGCCTTGGGAGGAAGGCTCTGGCCTGGGTGGCATCTAGTGTGGCCCCAATGAACTCTATGCGCTGCACCAGGGAGAGAATAGACTTCTGCTCGTTGATGAGCAGCCCCAGGTTGGTGCACGCTGCGCACGTGAGCTCCAGGCTGTTCCTGACGTGGGCCCTGGACCTGCCCCGGATCAGCCAGTCGTCCAGGTATGGGAATATCTTAACTCCCTTGCGGCGCAGGTGGGCCGCTACTACCGCCATACACTTTGTAAATACCCTTGGGGCGGAAGAAAGGCCAAAGGGCAGGGCTGTGAACTGGTAGTGGGCACCAGCTACCATAAAGCATAGGAACCTTCTGTGTCCTGGGATGATAGAAATGTGAAAATATGCGTCCTTTAAGTCGAGGACAGCATACCAGTCCCCTGGATCTAGGGTAGGAATGATAGAGGCTAGGGAGACCATTCGGAATTTGAGGCGTCTGATGAACCTGTTCAGACGGCGGAGATCTAGAATGGGCCTTAGGCCCCCCTTGGCCTTGGGGATTAGGAAGTATTGGGAGTAAAACCCTTTTCCCCTTTCCTGTGGGGGAACTTCCTCCACCGTTCCTAGCTGGAGGAGGGAGCAGACTTCCTGAGTGAGGAGTTGCTCGTGAGAGGGGTCCCCAAAGGGGAACTGAGTAGGAAGGGAGTCTGGAGGGAAGGCCGTCAGCTGTAGGGCATAGCCCCTGCGGACAATACCGAGGACCCATCGGTCCGAAGTGATGGTTTGCCAGTGAGCATAATACGGCCTGAGTCTTTGGGCAAAGGGCCGGTTGAGATCCAGGAGGAAAGGAAGAGTGCCACTCTCATGCGCACCATCAAAAGGATTTTTTATTGTTTTGGCCCTTATTAGGGCCTTGCTGGGCCCCCGCCGAAGACCCTGAACGGCCTCTGAACCGCTCCCGACCCCTCCTAGGTTGAGCGGGTCTGGGGGGTTGTCTAGGAGGCAGCTGAGGCTGCCGCTGGGCCTGAGGCCGAGACTGACGCCTCGAGGCCTGTGGGGTGTAGAGCCCTAGGGACCACAGCGTGGCCCTGGAATCTTTCAGGGTATGCAGCTTGTCATCAGTCTTGTCCGAAAAGAGGCCAGCACCGTTGAAAGGGAGATCTTGAATGGTGTGCTGGGCCTCTTGGGACAACCCCGACGACTGAAGCCACGAGGACCTTCTCATCACTATGGCCGAGGCCATGGCCCTGCTAGCAGCGTCCGCCGCGTCACTGGAGGAATGCAGGGCCGCTCCTGCCACTGCAGCGCCCTCCTCGATCACAGTCGTAAATTCCGCAGCCTTGTCCTGGGGTAGGACCTGCAGGAGGATCTCGGCGAGTCTCTGCAGCGAGGACCAGAGATTGAGGTTGTACCTCCCGAGGAGCGCCTGGTGGTTTGCGATCCTCAGCTGCAGAGATGCCGTCGTATAGACCTTGCAGCCAAACAGGTCTAGTTCTTTGTCCTCTTTGTTCTTGGGGGTTCTTGCCCTGACCCCCCGTCTATCCCTCTGGTTCACCGCGTCCACTACCAGTGAGCATGGTGCAGGGTGATTGTATAAGTATTCCATGCCTTCGGTGGGTACAAAGTACTTTTTCTCGGCTCCCTTGGCAGTAGGGGGAACCAAGGCTGGGGTCTGCCAGAGGGACTTCGCCACCTTGAGAACCCTCTCGTGGATGGGGAGGGCTACTCTTGATGGGCCTACCATCCCAGAAACCCCGAATAGGGGATCCTCCTCCTCTGAGAGCTCTTTCAGATCTAACCCCAGGTTGCTGGCAAACTTCTTCAGCATGTCCTGGTGAGCTCTAAAGTCAGGTAATGGAGCCCTGCGATCCCGGGAGGTGACCCCTTATGGTCCTTATCCTGCTGGGTCACACGAGGAGGTGGTGGCAGGGCCACTAAAGAGTGGAGTGAGGCGGTAGCCTGGCCCACCTGTGTACCCCAGAGACCCCAATATGGCTACTGCCAAGGCCCCTGAGGCCACGCTGGAGCTGGCATCGGTGCTGACTGGGACACCCAGTGCTGGGATCTGGAGCCGGAGCCGCTGGATCTCCGGTTACTCCCTTTTCTGGGAGAGTGGCTCCTGGAGGACGAGGACGACGGCGAACGTCGGTGCCGTCAGGTGTGGTGCCGGCGTGGAGAGGAGCTGCTGGAGCCCGAGCATCTCCTCCCTCTCGACAACTTGCATTGACGTTTGTCCCCTGGAGACGGAGAGCGGTGCCGTCGGTGCCGGCATGAGGATCGGGACCACGAGTAACGGCGCCAATCAGAGGAGCGGGACCGCGGGGAGTGGGACCGACCACGGGATGACGCGCGCGTCGGTGCTGGAGGCAGCGGAAATAGCACCGGAGCCTGTGGTGTCGGAGCTGGTGCCGGAGGCGGTGTCGGTGCCGCCATGTAGGGCACCGGGATCTGCGCCGGGCTGGGTGCTGCGGTGCCGAGCCGGACTTTCCATGGAGGACTGAGAGGTAGTCCTTCGTGAACTCCTCGACCTTCCTCGGTGCCACGGTGTCGAGGAGCTTGACATAGTGCCGGAGCTGGGAGGGGAGCCCGCACTCTCTACCCTTCTTGACTGTCTGGGGGGAGACCTGGACTCCTGTCTCTGCCACCCACCGGGGCCACCCAGCGCGGGTTTACCCCGAGACGCAGGTCCCCTAGCCCTTGGCCGAGGGGGGGATGGAGGCGTGGGCAGGCCCATGAGGGCGCGTGCCGCGGCGAACGCCTCCGGCATCGACGGTCCTTGCAAGGGCACTACCCCACTCCGCGGAGTCGGGGAAGGTTCCCTGCGTGGAGATGCCGGTGCCGGAGTAATCTCGATGGCACGTGGCTGGGGCATCTCCTGAATCCCCCTGGGTCAGGTCGGCGGTGCGGGGGAGTCTCGGTGCGCGGAGTCCTTGCGGTGCTTCGGTGCTGGGCCCTTGGTCGACGACGCCGGTGCCGGTGGAGCGCTCCGCACCGAGGAGACGCTCGGTGCCGCAGGTGAACGCGCCGGTTCGGAGGGCGGACTCCATCAGAATAGCCTTCAGCCGCGCTTCTCTCTCCTTTGGGGTGCGTGGCTTGAAGGCTCTACATATTTTACATTTATCCCTGCGATGCTGCTCCCCGAGGCATCGGAGGCAGCGAGAGTGAGGATCACTCACAGGGACAGGCTTAGCACAGTGGGTGGAAGGCTTGAAACCCATTGAGCCAGGCATGGCCCAACGCGAAGAAAAAACCCCTGAGGGTTTCCTAACTATCTACTACTGAAGGCTTTGTTCTTAAACAACTAAGTACTAAGGGGCTGCGACTTGCAAAGCAAGAGGCAATGTTCCAGCAACTGTCAACGGGTGGAAAGAAGGAACTGAGGGCCCGCGGTGTCAGCAGCACCCTATGTACCATGGCATGAGCGCAGTACTCCAGGGGGCGCCTGAGCCTACCCTACGGGGCCTGCTAAGGGGAAAAAAGTTCCGGGAATCTGTGCACGGGGCATGCACACACCTATATTGGAATGGATCTGAGCAATCACTCGAAGAGAGAACACATTATTTCCCTTTCTGATTTAACTGCACACATAGTAAAATTATTGAAAGAAACCACCATCAGTGTGAAGAGCTGCATTTTAAAGTAAATCATTCATTTCAATGTGTGATCAGAGTTCTGGTTTTTTAAAATGAAATCCAAATACAATCTTTCTGATTTGAAACCCATTCTGTAATGGAGATTCACCATGACTATTTTTAGATTTCTCCTTACTAGTACACTTTGAGGTAATACTGGTAACTTTGATCACTTCCTGATTAAGGGCCTGCACTGACCCCTGGCGCAGGTGGAGAGCAAACAACATCTGTTGGGATTCTGCTACAGAGAAAAGAATTTCCCTCTGTCCTAAAGCTTTTTCTTCTGATACAGGCATATCTTTAAATACATCTACTAAGGGGTCATTAGAGAAAATGAGAGAAAGGAGTGTCCTGTGATTAAAGCACTGGACTAGAGGTATGTCTAGACTGCACTGTAAACCTGGGCTCTGACTCAGGTTTAAGCCCAAACTTCCGTTCCATCCACAACACAAATCTATGTGACTTGGGCCCTAGGACCCAGCAAGAGGGGTGGGTCTGAGTCCAAGTCCCAGTGGGACTCAGGTCCAAAATGTATCATTTTGCAGTGTGGATGCAGCTTGGGTCTGGATCACGCAGACTCATATCCTGAGAATCCACCAACACAATCCCACGGGTTGGTGTTCCTATCCTTTTAATCCCAAACCAACCGACGCCCAGGAAATGGAAGCAACACGCTGGTTCAAGTCTTGAGTTAATGGCTGCAAGATTTCAGGTTCAGCTCTACCCATGCCACGTCCTGAATCCCCACCACAATACAAATCGGGAATTCATTTGGACAATACCATGGTTGTGTGGCCCATGCAACTGAGACATGACACTAGTTGCACAGGGCAAATGTATCTCCTGCAGTCCTCCATTCTTGCTGCAGCGCCAAGTGCATGCTAAATGTGCTAGAATTGGAAAGGGAGAATGGGGGCCAGGAGACATGCAGAAGTAGGGAATTTATTTGTTTGCACTTGTTTCATTGTTTTGCACTGTTCAACATTTGTGCTATGGCTCTTTATTTTATTACTGATTTTGGTGTTGGTTTATTAATGGGGTTTCGAAGTTGTAATGACAGCTGACCTGCCTGAATGTTTTAATATTGCATTTTTTTTTTTTTTTTGGTAATACAGCCATGTTCACAAAGAAAGGCTTTATTTTATTTAAAAAGTTTATTACCATCACTGCAATTATATCAGATCATCTGTATTTCAAAAAAGAAAGATAAAGACATGACAAGGCTCAAGTGTGCATTTGTATCCCAATACAATTTCTCAGAACATCTATTCAGATCAATCCATAATGGAAAGCCCCTATTCATGTCACACAAACCACTGTTCCCACCCCACCAGCCCTTGTATAAGCAGCCATCTCATCCGCAGTTAACAATTCCTGACAATCACACACCATTTGTAGAGTACGAAGAGAGTACTTCATGTACTGTAAAAACTGCTGTACAAATACATGCATACACATTCTCCCCCGTCCACTGGTCCTTGAAAGTCCATAATGTGGGTGCACAAAGCATCTCTGATTTCTGTAGCCTGTGTGTATCCTATCCAGCTGTTACAGGCATAATTTCTGGCACAGTGTACTGGTACAGCAATTCATTACTGTCATAGATCCATTCAGGGGCAAATGGCTCACTTTTTGATTCACAAAGATTGTGAAGAGCTCAGAAAGCCACAATAATGCAGACAGTGCTGATGACACTGGAATCCAAGCAGTTCTGTAAACAGCGCCAGTGGGATTTCAATCTGCCAAACACACATTCAGTCACTGTTTTACTGAGGGTGTAATTAAACCTACTTTTGCCAGGGCCTTGGAGATCAGGATACAGTTTCATTAGCCAGGGCAAAAGAGGGTACATGGGATCCCTAGCTAGAACAACAGTAAGGGAGTTACTCCAGTTATGACAATGTCATTCAGTGGGAACAGTGTCCTGGCCGGTCCATGAAGGTAAGAGTTTATGCAGGCTTTTGGGGCCTTTTGCAGTTTATGTACTCAAGTGCTCCTTGAGGAGGGCAAACTATGGGCACAAGTCCCATCAATGGCCCCACTGCAGTTTGGAAATCCCATTATCTTAAAACCAGCAGTTACTTCAGGGATATTGTTTATATCTGTCTCTTGGGGTAAACCACATGCCTGATTGCTTCAAAAACTTTCACCATCACTTTACCCACTGTTGACTTTCCAACACCAAACTGGTTAGCATGGACCGGTAGCATTCTGGGGTAGCCAGCTCCCAGACGGTTATAGCAACCTGCTTCTGGACTGGCATGGCTGCCCTCATGCATGTGTCCTGAGACTGGAGGGTGGGGATAAGCTGCTCAAAAAGCTCCAGAAATGTAGCTTTCTTCATGAGAAAGTTCTGGAGCCACTTCTGGGCATCCCAGGTCTGCATGATGATGTGATCCCACCAGTCTGTGCTTGTGGTCCTGCTCCATAAATACTGGTTTACATAGGGGGCATCTGCAGCTAAATTGAGAGTCGTGAACAGCATCAGCCAGTTCAAGTCTGCCATGTCTGTATCATGGTTCTCCTCCTTCTTCAACAGGTGCCTTTGGTGGATCAGAAAATGTCACTGAAATGTCCACCAGTGTCTTATAGAGGCCCTGTCTGTTTCCTGAAACAGCAGTGAAAGTCCAAGCAGAACAAGTTCTTCAAATGGTGACTCTTCATGTTGCTGGCTCCTGTTGCCAGGAGTGTGCAGATCCAAAAGATCACTTGGCAGGATGTGTTGGCAGGCTGTGACTACTTCCTGTAAAGTGCAGCAGGATGGACAGTCAAGTTTTCCCATAATGCACCACAAACATTGGTTTAGAGTGACTAAAGTTGAGAAAGGTGCTAGGTAGTGTGGAATAGGCTGGTTTGACTTGGGTCTGTGTAGTGCAGTTTAGATACCTGAGTGCGAATGTGAAATCCAGGTCCAGATATTCTAAACCTAGGGTCAAATATTCAGTGTGGACGCTCAAGCCCAGGCTTAGAAACACAGCCTGCGGGTTTGAGTCCCACTGACCATGGCCTTACATTGCAGTATAGACATATCCAGTGTGGCCCTCAGGGTAGATCACAGCAGCTGTTAGGGCTGTTCTAATTTATGACAGCCGCCCCACTACTGTAAGAACTGCAGACCAGCTATTTTTCCACCCTTAGCAAGTCCCTGTGCTAAGAGCTGTGAGTGTAACGAGCACTGTAGGGCTGCATATCCAAGTTCTACACTATCGCTGCAATAGGAGAATTCCATTGGGGACCACTCAGTCCCTTTTATGATCCTGTATAGCACTAGAACAATATGCAGGAGCCACAGAAAGAGCTAGAGACTGGCCTCTAGATTCTGTTTTCAGCTCTGCCACTGACTTCTTCTGGGACTTTGAGTAAGTCTCTTACTTTCTCCATGCTTCAGTTTTCTCATTAATTGTAAATAACAATTCTCTATCTTACAGGGTACTGGGAGACTAAATTAATGAATATGCCTAAAACAAACTGAAATATTCAGATGGTAGGTGCTACAGAAATATCAAGTTCAGCTCTCATAGGGGGGCATGGATCAGGGCTCACATCACACTCCCCATTAGTACCCATCCTAAGACAGGGAAACTAATGATCCAGCAGCCCAAATTCAGTGATGAATCCAGGTCACGTGCTACCTGAGGCACACTGCGGATGCGCTAAGAAGAAGACAGCTCTCAGAGGGAGATAATGTTGCCTTGCCAAGTTACTGACTGTCTCTTTGTGAATTAATTTCATGTCCTTTGCCATTCGCTGTGTTTTGTAGCTATCTGAAAAACCTTCTGGTCTCAACTCAAGCAGAACACATTCACCGTATGCCTTAGGAAAGGATTAATCTCAAAATTATCATCAGTCAAAAGTCAGAGTTTTCTGCATAGCTTGCACTTGCTTTTCTGCCAATGTACTATGTAGGTTACTTTTGAACTATAGGTCCATACCCCCTACACTCACAATATGTTACATGTACAGCATTCATGTGTGGTTTAAGCACTACTGTGCCAAAACAATTATGGGAGAATTAGAGAAAATTATAGCTTTGCATTGTTTAATACCCGTTTAGCTGAATGGGACTGCAACTAAAGCCTTTAATTAGAATATGCTAATTCATAAATGACTTGTTAGCAGGAAAGATGGCTTTTGCAGAGCTAGAATGAGCTATATTACACTTTCAGTACATGTGAAATACCACATTAAGGGCTTGCTTGGGCTGTTTTTTTGTTTTTCTTTTACAGGAAAGATACACTTGCACCTCATCTACTGCTATATTTTCCACAACCAGGAACAGGTGGAGTACTGGAAAAACATCATACATACATGATCTCAGAATATACTAAGATTTGGTCTGATTAAGGCATTTCCTGGCACTTCTTTCCAAGACAACTTTTCCCTTCACACTCCTATTACACCTTAAAATATCCTCTCCCCCCCATCCTCTATACGGGGATTCTAGAGGAGCTCTCTGAGCAGGGCAACTCAGTGTCTGATTCTTCACTGCCTGCCTTACACCCACTGTCTTCCTTTAAACCAGTGCGGAGTGAGTGTAAAACAGGTGGAAAGGTCTGATCTGGTAGCATTTTGCACAAGGGGAAAGTCAAAGGAGAGTCAAGCCTATACTCTCCTTTATTTATTCCTCACAATATATCACACAGACTCCAATCCCACCTACTCAATGAGTGGCAGTCACTTATGGGTATACTGTACACAGCTCTCACATGACACAGCAGGACATTATCACTGTGCCCTGAGTACGGTAGCAAGCTGGTCAAATCATTAATAGTT
The DNA here is from genome assembly GCF_026122565.2 of Emydura macquarii macquarii. Classification (NCBI taxonomy): domain Eukaryota; kingdom Metazoa; phylum Chordata; order Testudines; family Chelidae; genus Emydura; species Emydura macquarii. The sequence continues at coordinate 14,440,908 of NW_027131527.1, read as the reverse complement.
GTTTAGGTCTTTATAATAAGAACTCTGTATAAGCCCCAGGTAATATTTTTGTGCGAATCCTATTCACTTCCATATGAACTACACTATAGTTCAGTAAACACAATATTTTAACATTTTTTTTTAAACTGCTTTGCATTGATTTAAGCAGGCTGTGAAGGTGTGGGAGGAGGGGCCAACAGACTGCTTGCATCTTCTATTATGCACAATAAGGTCAGTAGTGACCTACAGTCTTTAGTTATAAATCAGCCTACACTGTGATCTCAGTCCAGCTCTATCTTCCTGCAGACAGATGACCACACAAATGCCCCCATTATAACTGCACTCCTGTTAATTCTCAGAGAGTTTAAGAACTGACTTTACCTTTTACCCATCTATCCCAATGCCCTGCAGGGTCAGTATTTCACATCATGAGTGTGTCTGTACTGAAGCCAACCACCTGCGACAATCTGGTCAATTTTTCATGTAGCTGAAACCACCAACAGTTTCTGACACTGAGGCAAAAATGACCAATGAAACCCTTGCGAAAGGGCTAGTTCGCCATCCTGTATATCCATCCATCCATCCCAATCTCCCCCTTTCTGTCAGTCTTGCATCTCCAACTGTCTCTCTGGCATCTTTTTCATGGGTGACCTGATGAGGCTACTGCTTTTGCCTGTAGACTACAAGTTACTGGATCATTCTAGGGAAAATCCAATAATTAAGGTTAAGATTGTGTCACATTTGTCAGGTTTAGTAAAAGTCACAGACCGGTTGTGGGTAGTGTTACCACTTGGCCGATATTTGACTGGCCTGGTCAGTTTTTTTATGGATTTGCAAAAAAAATAATTTAATCTGCCTTTTAAAAAAACAAAAAAAAACAAAACATAGGTCTAAAGGTTTACATTATTATCACAATACACTGGGATATCTAATATTAAAAGTTTCTGTCTCCAGCTAAAGATGCGGGCAATAAACAAATATTCATGAAAGCCCATGATCTGTCTATGACTTTTAAACCACCAGGGGGAGACTGACAGCTCCAGCCCCAGCCGCCTCCAATGGCTGACAGCTCTAGGGCCCCCACCATCTTTGCTGCTTCACAGCTGGTAGCTCAGAACTCTGGGGCCCCCACCACCCAAAGCAGCTCAGAGCTCTGTGGCCCCCACTCCCTGTGGCAGCTTAAAGATTCAGGGGCCCCGCAGCCCCCGGCAGCTGACAGCTTCGTCCCTGCTGCCCCTGAAACTAAAGCGGAAAATGTCACGGAGGTCTTGGAAAGTCACAGAATCTGCGATCTCCATGACAAAATCTTATCCGTACCAATAATCGACTAGTGTTTCTTATGATGGGCTCATTGTGGGTACTTCATAAGCAGTCAGAGAGTGATGTGTATGTACGTTTGTGTTAAGGAACAGCAGTGGCATTAAAATGTTGCTAGGTTGCCTGCTATTCTCCTGACTTCTCATGATTTCAGATTCTCACTTTTAAAGGCTTTTGCTCCTACATACATTTTTCTGCTCACAATTTCATTCCCTTTGTTCAATATAAGCTTGCATCCTAACGCTCCCTTTTTAACCTTCTCCTATAATGGGCTTGATCCAGCAGGATCCAATCAACTGGCTCAAATGGATGATGATTAGGCCTTACACATATTCTTAATTTGCGTTTGTGGCATAGGTTGATACAGTAAAACAAATGAGGACTGAGAAACAGTTCTTGTTTTAGGAATAGAGGCTGGCTTGGAGAGGGGATTAGATTCTACAGATCTGCACTAGTTCCTTCTTTTACTATCTGACTGATGCTGAGCATTCCAGGTATACCGAGGCATTGGGTACTATCTATCTATTGGGTACAACACAGCTCAACATACCTAATGCACCCCAATTTTCCACTGTTTCTTAATAGAACAAAAGTACAGCAAATACAGTGGAAAATCAGCAGCTGCAGAGTAGTTTACTCCTATAATCATCTCCACAGTAAATACACATACGGTTCTTCGGTACTGCAATGGGAGTTTCACATATATGTCTGAATGCAGTCTTTTTGCTTTTCAGTGAAATGATTAAACTATCTACTAGCAGCTTGCCGGACTGCATAGTAATGCAGAAAGATACAGAAAGTCCCGAAAGAAGAAACAAAATAGAAAGACATTTTCCACTGAACAATCTAATGCTTTAGCATTTTTAAAAAGAAGATGGATAAGCTTGATGCTTTCAATGACAATAGTAAACACTTCCCCAATCAATATATTTACACACAGAAATTCCCTCATTTAGAGAACACCATTTCCCTCTTTCCCACTGTCTTTGTTTCTTTAACAGGCTGTTGAAAAAAAAATGTTTAATACTGGGACAGGATGAACTAGGTTTGATCTTTTAGCAGATACTTGCTGAATGAAGCTCCACTGCACTAAATTATTAATTTTCAAAGCAGTACATCAAAATCACAGATAAACCTTGAAAGCCAAAGCACAGGAGTAAGTCTTCGAGAGTCCCCACATGAACAAGCTTTTCTATGTAGTACTATTACATTCTCCTTTTATGCTGCTCCTCCAGAACACTTCCACCAAAATAGAAAAAAACCCAAAAAAACAAAACCTGAAACAACCAACCAAACCAAACCAAACAAAACAGGAAGAGAGAAATATTCTTCCCTGGTTTTAGTAACTAAAAGCACTGCTTTATCTAATGTATCAGAATTTTACAGGGCAACTACGGTACACACATGACACTTCTAATCAAACAGCTTTGAAAATAAGGTTCTCTTATCAGTAGATTCAAGATAAACATCTAAAAATGTTGATTACTCTTGATATTCACCTCCTCGTGTGTTTCATGTCTTCTATGATATGTCAGATTTAATTCTTTAAAAATTCACTCTGAAAAATAATTACCCTTTTATCTGCATGTAATTTGATGGCTGTCATTTTTGTTCAATTAGTTTGATTCCATATGCTTCTCTTCGTAACATTAAATATTTGTTTTATTAGATATGATTATGTCAGTGAAGATGTAGTTTTTTCCCCTCTCTCTTTTTCTCTTTCTCTCTCCTTTTTATTTTGTTTGAAAGATTTTACAGGTCAAATTATTGTATTTGTTAGTGTTTACACAATAGAATATTCACTGGGTTTTTCAGAGTCACATCCAAAGACTAAGATATCACTGTCATTTCTTCAGAAGTTTCTTAACGTAGTGTTGGTGCACACCATGTAGGAATGACAGCAGAATTATGCAGTAGTATTCCATACCGGACCAGATGCCATACAGAATCTATGGTAAGAGGGGTGAGGCAAAGTTAGTCCACACCTCATGGCCAGCTAGTATCATAACTGTTCATATTAATGAGGCAGCTCCGTCATCTTCAAAGTACACTAAGTCTTCAAATGGCAAATGAATATGCCTCTAAACCCAAAGGGCAATAAATGAAGAGTTGTTTCTGATGACTCATCCTTTCATGTTTAGAGAGAGACAAGGCAGTAGTGTCTTTTATTGGATCAATTTCTGTTGGTGACAGAGACAAACTTTCGAGCTACACAGAGCTCTTCCTCAGGTCTGGGAAAAGAAGAGCTTTGTGTAGCTTGAAAACTCGTCTCTCTCACCAATAAAAGATATTACCTCACCCACCTTGTCTCTCTAATATCGTGGGACTGACACAGCTACAACAACCTTTCATGTTTAGAAACTTCAACCAAAATAGAAACAAGGGCAGCTCAGATCATAGCTTGGGTCAGCTAAGCCCTATTCTCTAAGGGTATGTCTACACAACAACTACACCCATGGCTTGGCCAATGCCAGCCGACTCAGGCTCACGGGGCTCAGGCTGCGGGGCTGATTCTTGGTTTGTAGACTTCTGGGCTTGGACTGGAGCCAGGGTTCTAACACCCTGCAGGTTGGGATGGTACCAGAGCTCAGGCTCCAGCCTGAGCTTGAAAGGCCACACAGCAATGAAACAGTTCTGCAGCCAAAGTTCAATAAGTCCGAGTCAGTTGCTTCCCTAAAAGGAAGTCAAGCCAAGCTGCCTCAACTCTGAACAACAAACCCTAAAGAGGCGTTATAGCACAGTACGTGCTGTAAGATTCCTCCTTTTATTAATTTTTGCATTGAATCTATTTCACTGGCTAAACCTGCCAGAATCAGTCAGTCCTGCAAAAATAAAAGACTTTTCCCGAGTGGCAGAGCAGCGATTCAATCAGTAAATGCAGTGACGGTTTGGAGTTTGCTAGAAAGTCAAGTGATGAACATTTTCTTAATTATTTGTAATGAAACTGACACGAATGCTTGGTTAAAGGGGCTGGAATGACAGCTCTTGGCATGAAGGCCTCTATTTTTGCAGAGCAAAGGGAACTGCCACACTGATCACATCAAGTCCATTTATTCTGTCCCCAACTATGGAACATACTAGATGATTCAGAGGATAATATAAAGCCTCCCTGACAGCCAATTTTATAATAACTTGCCTATTTGAGAAATTTCTACTTAACTCTAGGCAATCACAGTTGGTTTGCACCCTGAAGCATAAGGATCAGATTAAACCCCCTTGTATAATACACCATATCAGCACTTCTCTGGTGGACCACAGGTTCTGTAAATTTAAAACAGTTATTTAATTAAAAACAAAAAGTTTCTAACTCTTATGGCTGCAAAGATGTTCTGAACTGATGCAGTGCTGAGTCTGCAGACAGACACAAAAAGCACTATGCCCTGTGGCCCTGCTGTTGCTATAAACAGATTATCAATGCTATAAGAGCTAGATTGTTTTTGTGTGGAATTTTGTACCTTCATTATAATAAATAACAAAGCTAACCCTGGAAAGTTCTACTTTTCTATGGAAACTTGAATTTCTGACCTGGCAGACACATTTATTTGCTCATGACATTTTCTTCTAAAAAATCTCACTAGCTGGCACTCTGGATAATGTGTTCAATGCTGGTCTCTTGATTACTGTTACTACTGGAAGGTGAGTTGTAAAATTGGAAATATAAACCTATTAGCAACACTTCAGAAAAGCATCAAGTGAAACACTCCATTTACTTTTTTGTAACATAATGTCCTGAACATCAGGCAAAGTAAAATGGCTAGGTCTCAGAGGTCTTCTTTATAAGATGTTATCCCACAAGTCCCACACAGCTGGGGACTCAGTCACAATGTATAATTCACCTTGTAAAAATATAACCTATTTATTAAACTTTTATCATCCAGTTCTACAAACCAATAGAAAACAAGAAATTCCACTAATAAAATCAAATAACTTCCAAGCTCCTTGTAGGTTAAGAGTTACATTTCAGTAGGGTTCTTGGGCAGTTATTTTCATGCCAACCCATTCAGACAAACATTTCTAATTTTACTGTTTTATGTTTTAAGGATAACAAACACTGATTCAGCAAGGCACTTAAACATACTTAACTTTAAGCATATGATTAGTTCTACTGACAAAGTTAAGCACATGCTTAAGTGCTTTGCTAAATCAGGACCATATTCTTGACTCTTTTAAAAAAAACTTGCATCTGATTCTTCTCTCATAACTAACACCAGAATAATTTCCTTGAGTCCATTGCCCTCCTCCTTTCTTCATTTCCCTCGATCCCTCTTTTTGTCTGTTTGCATCTGCTGGATGCCATCTCTCATTAAATTTTCAAATGTTAAACTTGTATCCACATACTAGTTTGATTCTATTCTTTCTGCTTTCATTTTCTCAAGTCCAACATTCATTCTATGACAAGCAAAAATATTCAAGTGCAACTGAATTGTCATTCACAGTAAGTATAAGCTGGATGCATAATACTTATTTCATTTGTGGATCGGAATGAATACAAGGCAAGTAGCAAAGTTCAGTGATCATTCAAAGTAACAAAAAACCATGATACCTGGGTAGCCGCTTGAAAATGCCAAGGTCAGGGCAGGCTGCAAAAGGAGAGCAAATTCTCCCAGCACTGGTGGGTGACATTGAATTTGGACTTCCCAAAAAGCCACAAACAATGCTTCTGATTCCCCACACTGGTTATCAAGAAGCTAAGACAAAATATACACAGCCCCCTTACTGCATTTTAGTCTCTGGCTCCCAATCAGCCACTAGGTCCAGTAAAAAGATAAGTTACTTAAAACTCTATGCTCTTTACCAAAACGTTCCCCTGACCCCAAAGGATCAGCCACAGTACCAGATCAATATAAGTTTGGATCTTACCCAAAATACCACGTTAACAGCCAATCCTTTAGTAACTAAAACCAAAGGTTTATTATAAAACGAAAGAAACAAACTATAAGATAAATGTTAAATGATTAAAGCAATTAGATACATACAAATGATTTGAAAGTCCATATATATCAGGTTTTCAGTAGAATTGTGGAGTTTGCAGGCTTGTGTAGTCTCTCTGGTGTACATCCAGTATCTGGATGGGTCTGAGTCCTTTGTTTCACAGTTTCAGTTGTAGATGAGTTGATCCAGAGGTAGGTGAAGACTAAATAAAGACTTGACTGAAGATAAAATGGATCATGTGGTACAGCTGCCTTCTATGTCCCTTGGCCTTTGCCATGCTGCTTGTTGAAATTTACAGAAATAAGATGAAGTCCAGGGTCACATGAGTAAGTCCTGGTGACTCATCAGGTGTATCCCTGGCTTCTCCCCTGGATCCATTGTACCTGTGAGTTTCCTTAATGGGCTATTAAACAGGATAGTGCTGCAGCCATCCTATCTGGAGTGTCCCCAAGAAACACAGCACAAGTTGAAATACAGATACATCAAACATACCCGTAACTTCCAATACAAATATGACACAAACACATAAACAATATCATCATACTTAGCAAATAGTAACCTTTCTAATGGTACTTGACATGGCATACCTCACATGAATTGTTGTAATTTTGAAACAATGATACTAAATCACATTGTAAATGGTTCCCCTAATCCAGCCAGTGTCACAATACTATTTCACACAGATCTGCTCTTTTGCCATAACTGGCTTGACTCCTCTCACCTACACCAAACTGACACCAATTTAACTACACTGGCTCCATGAAGTGACTCCTAATTCTGATTTACAACTGAGAGCAGAATAAGTCCTTTATTTTTCCATTTGTTCAGACAAGTAAAGGGCCAAGTTCTGCTGGTTTAAATTAGGAGTCATTCCACTCAAACCAACTTTTCCCCAACAGTAGCAATCTGTTCTGTGCTTGTGATCAGCAGGCAATATGAAAGGATTTATGAAAATCCTGTCTGTAGCAGTCCAGAGAGCATGAGTGGGAGGAAATCGTTAAATGTATGCATGTGCCTGGGCCTCAAAACTGATCACAGTTCTTTTGTTGGGCTATTGTCCATTGAAAATAGGTAGAGCGTGGAGGTTTGACAATTTAATGACCAGTTTGAAGGCCAGTTTGAATGTTTTTCTTCACTGAATGGGGGAAGGGCAGGATCAACTTTTGCCTTAAGCAGGATCACTGCTTACATTGGAGAATTCTAGGAACAGGTGCACTAAGTGGGTGATTGAACAGGTGATTTCTTTCTTGCCAAGTCAATACTAACTAATCCCTCATTGTGATCGGGTGTGGATTTTTGTTTGAACCATGTAGACAACCTCATAATTGGATAATAAGCAACATATTTTTTACTAACACTAAAGAGTGTTTCCAATTCCTTTTTAACTTAGAATCCAGTGAATTCAGAAAAGGAAGGAACCTGACACTGTGTGAAACGAACAAATGCAAAATATTTTATAAAAGAAATGTTCCTCATCTTCCTGAGACTTCTCTCAGATTAAAAGAATGCCAAGACCTCAGAGAAGGCAAGACTTGTCAAGCTCTGAAGCTTCAGCTTGATGCACTTCTGCAAATCACTGTAGGGTTTAGCCATGCATTATATAAGTGGCTGTTTCACTCTGCTCCTTGAAAGAAAGGCAGAATTTCATCTCTCCCCCTTCTGCATTTGAATGAAATAGCTAATCACAAAAGATTCTTCCAGGTGTTTGAAAAACAAATACCAAACCAGCAAAGCGAGGAATGAAAAGCTAAGATTTCTTGTGTCCTTTAATCTATCTTTGACATGTTTGACATGTCTATGCTGCTCTCAGCCAGAATTCTTTACAGACTCAAATATATTTAGAGTACAAGGTGCAACACTAGTTAAATTTAACTGGAAACATGAATAGGTCCATTTTCTATTTGTAGAAAAGTGACAAACTCACTACTTCATTGAACCTATAAAGATTTCACCCCCATTGCAGACAGTATCTCATCTCATCCAGACAATATAACCCCAGGTTGACACTCAAATCTTTTGCAGGCATAGTAATGTTAGTCGGGTCTGATTTTTTATGACATTTATATACCAGCAAAAGCCTTACAATAGAGGAAGTTAAACTGACATAAAAGTGCTTTTGCCTCTATAGTTTCTTTGCTCAAATCTGGTCTACACTTTAAAGTTTTGCCAGTATAGCTATGCCACAAACTCCACTATAGATTAGTCTTAAGTCTGGCAAGAGAGGTGATATTTAATGACATTTGGACATTATAATTTTTTTAAGGAATCTGGGTGATACAACTGCTGCAGGGTAATGTGTAACCCTTTTAGTTTGGGATGGCTTGTATTTATATGTATTTTAGGTTTCCACGGAAACAAAGTCCAAGTTTTCAACCCATTCTCTAGTGAATGTTTGCCCATATCACATAACAACATATCATACTTCACATGTTCTAACTGCTGTACAAACCTTTAACTATTAACTGTTCATGGTGCATTCACACCCTAAGACCCTGATCAGTATGGGATTCCCATTTTGCTACACACTGTGCAAAACACAGGAAGACACAAGTCCCTGCCCTGAAAAGTTTATAGTCTAGTTTGAAACATGATGCAACACCTGAGTGTAACAAGCAATGGGAGAAAGAGGGTAGCTTGGAGGGCAGAAGAGGGTGTTACAATTGCACCTCTGTCTCTTCTTCTGGCCTCTCTGAGTACCCCTCCTCATATGTTGGGTCTCATGCCCTTACCTTTTCTGTGGTGTAATCCTACAATTCTTCCAATATTATACCAGTTCCTAGCCTATGATACCCAGTGCACCAACCATTATTATTCAGGAGATCTGACTGGGTTCAGCACCTGCAAGTCTTCCCTTCTGCAGCTGTGACTAGTGGTTAATACAGTGACCCAAAACAGCCTTTTAAAAACAAAGTCTTGTTTAATCTCAAATAAAACCAAAGCATACCAAGAAAAGAGGATTTTAAAACAACAGAAGGCTATGCATGTCTTATCACACCTGGAGTCCTAGGTAGACCTATCTTACCTCAAACATCCCAACCTATGGAGTCTGGGTTTTCCTTAGCTCAAAACCCTCTGTCCCTTCCCACTTCCTTTGTTCTCTGCTATGTTGCTTGAACCTGTGTCAAAGGTGCACCTCAAACCTATTCAATCACCCACTCTACATTGTCTCTTCCCCTCCTGGATGCATTTCCTGACAAGCCTGCCAGTGAATTAACTCAGTATATTCAGATAGTAAACAACATAATACTCAGTCTGGAGAGAGCAGTCAAATTTTTACAGATCAACCCCACATCCTCCACAGAAGATAGTGATCATGCAGTCACGCAGGCTGTGTACACAACTAGATTTGAAAGTTCTTTTTTAGAAGTAAATATTAGCTACCGACTGCTCACACCACCCTGGTGAGGCAATATAGATCATTCTCCCCATCTTACAAACGAAAGAAAGAGGTGAAGTGACTTTCTCAAAGCCACACAGTCAATAGGCACCAGAACACGGATAAGAACTGAGAAGTCCCTGACTTGCAATGCTGCCCTTATTCTTCCAGACTTCTTCGCCTCCCTGGCTATATGCAATGGACTGGCAGCTTCCATGCAAAAGAGAATGACAGAATGGTAGGAGCAATAAAGAGGTATATGGAGGCCCAGGATTGGAATTGTAGGTGGTGTTGCAGGATAGGAATGAGTACCACGGGGGAAGATTACACACTGCCTGCTGATACTGAGTCTGGCTCTAATCTGTATTTTCATATTCATAAATGCATTCACAGTCATTAAAAAAAAAATGAAACAGCTTGCCTCACTTGTGTACATCACTCTTCCCTTAGCTAAGGCTCTGAGCAACAGCATCACTAATGATGTAAGTTGCCTCAATCACATCCTTTTTAATAGTAACACAGATAGATAATAAAACAAAAAATATCACAGTGCCGCTATATGAATCCATTATATGCCCACACTTTGAATACTGTGTGCAGTTCTGGTTGTGAAACCTCAGAAAAGAGGTATTACAATTGGAAAATGTACAACGAAGGGCAACTGTGACATTCCCCCCTGCAATCTGGACTGGTGTGTAGCTGTGTCACCCCAATTCTTCACTCCTGGGCCCCGACTTACTCCACTTTGCTGTATGAACGACACACTCCGGGGTCAGTGCACGCCCAGCCTCCTGCAAGTAATCGGTCCCTGGCTCAGTGAAGGAGCACTTCTGGCCAGCCACTCATGAGATTGGCCCTCAGCAAACACTCCTAGCTCCAGATGCAACCCCGGGAACTGCCGTCTTGCAGGGTTCAGGGCTGTACACTGTACCCTGCAAGCTTATTTACATTTGTCCATCAATTTATCAAAGAAATTGATATGCACCAGCTCTGTCACACCAAACAAAGTCTTTACACACACTCAATCCACATGCACTGTTTTAGATAAAACAAACAGGCTCCCCCGCTGTGGGCTGTTGTCAGTCATTGATGTTGCTTAGAAGATGGATTCCAGGGAAGAGCCTTGAGACAAAAATGCCTCTTTTCTTTTAACAAGTTTCTTTGACCCCCTGGGGTCAGGTGATCGGCCCTGTCCGGCAATGGGCATTATTTCTTCCACTTGAGCCAAAGAGCTCACAAGTGCTTAGGCCAGTCCATTGTTCCTGTATGCCTGCCTCCGTGGGGCATGGAACCACAGGTTTGTGTTTGTCTGCGTCTATTCAAGCCATGTGAGACACATATTTGGGGATATAATATAGCAGAGTTTCTTATCTGTTCATATGCATGACATTGCAGGAAACACGCTACCATAAAAATAATGTTCAGTATGTCATAAGCAGTTCAAAAACACCTTATATGACATACTTTGCATTAGACAATACACAGTTACACTACAAGGGTGAACATGAATGATACACAAATCACACTATAAGGGGTGTACATGGGATACAGTGTGTCACAATAACAAAATGATTAGAGGTATGGAAAAGCTTCCATATGAGGAGAGATTAAAAAGACTGAGACTGCTCATCTTAGAAAAGAGATGACTAATAAAGGTCTATAACATCATGAATGGTGTGTAGAAAAAGTGTTATTTACCCCTTCATGTAACACAAGAACCAGGGGTCACCCAATGAAATTAATAGGCAGCAAGTTTAAAACAAACAAAAGGAAGTATTTCTTCACACAGCACAGTAAATCTGTGGAATTCACTGCCATGGGATGCTATGAAGGCCAAAAGTATAACTGGGTTAAAAAAAGAATTAGATAAATTCATGGAGGATTGGTCCATCAATGGCTATTAGCCAAGATATTCAGGGACACACATAACCTCATGCTCTGGGTGTACCTAAACCTCTGACTGTCAGAAGCTGACAGTGGATACAGGGGATGGATCACATGATAACTGCCGTGTTCTGATCATTCCCTCTGAAGCATCTAGCACTAGCCACTGTCAGAAGACAGGATACTGGGCAAGATGGACCACTGGTCTGACCTAATATGGCCATTCTTATGTTCTTATGATTTGGGTAGAGGAGATGGCGGCAGATGAAATTAAGCAACTACTTGTGGATGAACTTTTCCTGGAGCAGCTTCACTCAGTGGAATGCTCTCTCTGGGCCAGTTTGACTGGTGGGAAAGGATAATGATGCAGACTTGGGATAACCAGCAGTGGTGGCAGACTCTCCGATGACAAAGGCCACTTTCCTAGAGATCTGTGCGGAGCTCATCCTGGAGCTACAGTGGCAGAAGACTTACATGACAGCTCCCCTCAGTGCCTGAAAGGAGCTGATCATTATCTGGAAGCTAACCAGTTTGGTATTAGTAGATGAACTGTCAGGGCTGTTGTCATGGAGGCCTGTGCTGTTATCAAGGCAGCACTGTCCCACATAAAACTTTGCAATGCCCAGGAGATTATTGAGTTGGAGTCCCCGAACGGCATTGGAGACACTAATGGGACCCACATGCCTATTCTTTGTACTTCTCTCCTCTTACAACAGGCCTCAGAGTACATCAACAAAGAGGGTTATTTCTCCATGGTGCTTCAAGACCTGGTGGATCACCGGGGAAAGTTCATCAATCCTAATGTGGGATGGTCTGGAAAGGTCTATGATGCCAGGGTCATTAACAGCTCAGCCCAGTTTACTGCAATGAAAAAGGGAACTTTTGCTCCAGGATGGCTGTGGACATTAAGGATGTTGTGGTTGTCCCTGTTGTTCTGGGAGACCCAGCTAACCTTCTGCTTCCCTTGTGAAGTCTTTAAGGGTATGTCTACACAGCAAAAAAAAAAAAAAAAAAAAAGACCAGCGGCAGTGAGTCTCAGAGCCTGGGCCAACAGGTTAAAAACAGCAGTGTAGACACCAGGTTCAGGTTGGAGCCCAGGCTCTGAGACCTATCCCCTTTACCAGGTGTCAGTACTTGGGCTCAAGCCTGAGCCTGAATATCTATGCAGCTATTTTTAGTCCAATAGCAAGAGCCCCATGAGCCCAAGTCAGTTGACCTGGGCTCTGAAGTGTGATGCCGCAGGTCTTCTTTGCAGAGTAGACATATGTAAGCTGGGCACTTGGATAGGAGAAAGGAGTTGTATCGCTATACCCTCAGCAACTGCAGAATGACAGCAGAGTCTGCATTTGGAAGGCTGAAAGGGAGATAATGGTGCCTGATGATGAGGCTGGAGGCTGCTGAGCAGTATCTACCTCATGTGATAACTGCTTGTTATATTTTGTGCAACATCTGTGAAAATAAGAAAGAGTTCCTCACTGATGGAAGGGAGGCAGAGAATGGGACTTTGGGAATGTTATGAACAGCCAGAGAGGCTGCCTCTGCAAACTTCAGCAAATTATCAGTCCACAGGTTCAGGGATGCCTTGCAGTCCTATTTTGAAGGTAGGAACTAAAAACATCAAAATGAAATTTTATTATGCTTCGTGCAAAGATTCCATTAGTCTGTGAGTAAAGATTTTATTAAACAAAATTTTATTAAGCTTTCTTTATGCTTTGTGCAATGATTATATGAAAGGGGATTTCATTATGTTGTCTGGTGTATGTGTAATGTTATGGAACTATTGAACCCAGGTCCAGAATAACTGTTAGTGAACATCATATAGTGCAAATAATAAAATCCTTTGTTGAACATAAGTTTGCAATGTGTTAATACCAGTGGAACATAAACTGTAATACAAAACAGTGCAAGCTTTATAACATAACAATACAATGTGGCATACATGCCTACAGTGTTGAGTGCACACGTTTGTGTTATTCTGGTCACAAACGCATGTAAGTACAAGGTTTCTGACTGTTATCCTGGCCTTCAGGTGCCTTCAGAATAGTAAGGGAAGAGACCATCCCTTATAGTTGTCTGAATGAAAGTGAGCTCTCAGTATTCACTGTTCTCATTGTCGTGCAATGTGGAGGGAAGTTTCTGTGGCTGGGAGTTTGGGAAGTGCAGTGCTGCTCCCAGTATGCATTGTTTTCAAAAGGCTGTAGGATGTGGCTGAGTCAGGGTTGAAGTGCTGGGCAGGCACATTGCGCCAAAATGTTCACCAGCGAGACTGTCTGCTTCTGCATCAACTCCAACAGCTGTTTCTACATATCCCTATCTTTCTCCAAGTTCTTTCTTGTCAATTCTCTATTCTCCTCCTTCATTAAGGAGACCTTCCCTCCACTCTGTCTTCTTTATCCCTCTTCTGGACTGCAGACATGAGGTCTCCAAGCTTGGAGATAAGATGTTTTTTACCTCACTTCCCTTTTGTATAGGACTCCCGTACGAATCCAGGGTTGGTGGTGGACAGGGGAGGCTGGGGTAGGTAGGAGAAGCAGGAGGTGGGTTACTAATTGCATGTGCACCTGGTGGGCTGGGGACCTGGGTAGAGTGGGTGGTTAAGGTTGGCAGGGGCGGCAGGGGACAGGTTCATAATTGCAAATGCACCTCTGTAGACCATCTGTCCTTTGGAGGATGTTACCCTGAGGCATATTTCCAAAAGGCAAAGAAAGGTCTTGTTCAAAAAGGCAATGGGCAGACCCAGCAAGATATGCAGTGCTGCTATGCACCAAAATGGTCCCCCCAGATCATTCTAGAGGAGTAGAAGGAATACACTGCTTATACATGTGGCTTTGAAAAGGCTACCCTGCCTTGCAATGTTTATGATAAAAAGCAGCAATATCTTTGTCTTACATTTTTTTATTACACCTGCAGATCAGCACAAAGTGTGCTGCAAAATAAATAGATTTCTGCAGTGATTGTCGTGAACCCAAGAGGTTAACAATGCTGAGGCCAGGTCTACACTCAAAAGTTAAGTTGACCCAGCTACGTCACTATCAGGTGTGAAAAATCCACACCCGTGAGTGATGCAGTTGAGCTGCCCTAACACCCCCCACACTCCCCCGACATAGACAGAGCTAGGTCAACAGAAAAATTCTTCCATTGATCTAGCTACTGCCTCTTGGGGAGGTGGATTAACTACACTGATGGGATGGGAGAATCTCTCACGTCACCACAGTGAGCATCTACGTTGAAATGCTAAAGCAGCGCATATGCAGTGCTGCATCTGTGCCGCTATAGTATTTCAAATGTAGACAAGCTCTGAGAGTCTGACTGAAAATATCCACGAATGCTTTATAATCACTATGCATTTTGAAATGTTTCACTTTGGGAAATATATTTCCTAAATGCTACGGTGGCTAAGAGCTCAGAGCATTTCTCAAACCATGAAGCAGAATATTTTTTTATTGCTTTTTCTCTTTCTGTACTTGCTGTTTCAATAAATACACCTGCATTGCAATGTATTTGATTTTAACCCCTATGGTGCTGCCAGTTGAAGTGAGGAGTGGAGTGGGGAGCACTGATCACCCAAAAGAGAGAGAGAGAATGCTAAGCCACACAGAAAACTGGGTGTGGGGTTATCTGTTTGGTTCATGCCTGTGGGATTTGATATTTCAGAGAAATAAAATTGATAGAGATTAAATTCTCTGCAATTGGCCCCATTTTGAGCGTGTGGCAGGATGGGGATGAGGAAATAAAAGTCAAGCAGGCCAGAAAGGCTCCTAGCTCACATCTGCTCAATATGACAGTGGCCTTGGGGTCCCCAGAACAAAAGTTGTTTCAACTCCCCCATGCAATTGTACTGCAGTACAGCATAGAATACTTACCAGAAGAAGCCCTCTCCCCAGCACTCTCATGCTAGGTGTTTGCCTGTGCTCTGGGAGCCTTCCCCAACATTCTCTCCCCCTCAGGCTCTTGCATGGGGAAGAGATCCTGACTTTCCGGGTTAATCTCATCTGCCCTGGAATCCTGATTGGGATGAAAGGCCATAGCCTCTTGGGTGCCATCCATGCTATCCATGAAATAGTTGGGTTTGGTAGTAACCTCCTTGGCAATAATCCAGTCCGGCTCACAATAGTAGGGGCAATTACTGGGAATGTTACTAATGATCTTGTTACTGTCCTTGAGTTTTTTTATAATTCTGCTCCTTTCCTTTGTTGCACCACTGCAGCTTGTCTCAGAAGTGACCTCTCTGTCATCTGCTTTGATACACCCTGGTATATTTTGGCATTCCAGTGGCTGCTTTTAAGGCAGGATTGGACTCTCTCCTCTTCCCACATCTCAAAGAGATTCATGAGCTTTGTATGGGTCCATCCAAAAGCACAAGACATGGCTGTTATAATGCTGAGAAGGATATATGACTTTGGGCATGTGTACTCGCAAATGGGGGGATACCTAGCTGCATGCCCAGCATTTCAACGGGGAGATTATATCCAGGCAACACTGCAGAGCAATAGAAGGCATACAGGTAAACAGACAGGTCAATCCAGCTGTGAGACAATGTGGTGTGGAATAGCAGTTGGAGGACTGCCAGAAATGAAAAAGTTAATCTGAAATACAAACGCGCCACACAAAGCTTCTTCTGGACTATCTCTACCCAAAATTGATTTAATCTGCTTTCATAGCAGATTATCCAATACACAGAAAGCCACCAGCTAATTCAAAAAAATAATTGCATCATGTGGACACAAAGCAATTTAATATGAAAAAGGCAAAAAAATCTTCCCCTGTACCCAAGCCCTTAGTTTTCTGGTTTGCCAGCTAATTTAAAAACATGGTGAAACAAAACAGAACTATCAGTTAAAGTAGAGTTGGCTTCCAATCTTATTTTAAATTATGTTTTCACACACCAGGATTCTCTTCTTTGCACTTACATCTTGTACTGCCAAAAACATAACTCAAACCGTATACAATTTTCTTTTAAAAAAAATCAGACTTCTGCTATTTCTTGTATTACTGCAGCAGAGTAAATACATATAAGAAAGCTCACATATAAAAAAAGTGAGTTTGTAATTTCTCATGGGAGAAGTGTGGAAAATAACTCTTAAGGGATTCAGAATTTGGCACCATTATCACATTCTGAATCTGAGCCAAACAAGCAACAAGGAAAGAAAACTCTGCAACGATCTTTTTCCTTCGTATGATTGGGAGGACAAGGGGAAGGGAGAGGAGGAGGAGGAAGGAGTTATACTCCTGCCCTCCTTTCTTATAAGCAATTTCAGACATTGTCTCCCACCATCCCCTTTCAAAACATGTTTTTCTTTAACAGCTATTTGTGTAACAGAGGAAGCAGCCTAAATACTTTAACTGGGCCAATTATAAGTGCCTTACAACTTACAGTTGATCCTTCCTTCCCAGAGAGGTTTTTTTTTAGTGTGACCAAATGAAAGAAGTATGTTCTGTCACCCAGTCTCCTTACTCTGTGCTACCTTAACAGAGTGACAAGAAAAGGATTTTATTATTATTTATTATTTTAAATAAACCATGTGCAAAGCATGAGGGAAAACAAAGCACAAACTGTAACTTTCACTATCCATCTTAGCTCACCCTACATGGAGCACATGTACTAACAGAAACCTACTAATTAATTCTGTTACAGTTAGGATCAGTGAAATGGCAGATTTCTAGTATCTTTTGCACTTAATGTAGGGTACCACAGGCTGCCTACCTGTGAGGTTTTCAAGGTAGAAAAAGTCTACTGCCTGAAAACAAGTGAACTGGCTCCCTGGCCAGTTTGGATGTTATAAAGTGCTTTATCACAGGATGCTAGGGCTTGCCAGAAAGAAGGTAAAACTTCAGAGAAACTGCAGGTCACGTGATTAGATGCACTGCTGAGAAATCAGTAAAATGAGTACTCCCTGTTCCTGGAGACTCCACATCCTTATTAGACCCGACAGGTCTCCCTGATTTTCAGCCCACTGGGTATCATTCTTCCAGCAGAGACTATAGAACAATCGGAGATTCTCAATGCTGCTCCTTATGTGGCTGCAGAGATTTGTTATTGGAGAACAGAGGAGCTTCCTCCCGAAAAGCCTCTTGGCTGCTGTTTTCCATTTAGCACAACTGAGAACAGAAAGGCTTTGAAGCTAAGAGACAGCACATATATGAAAATGAAGTCTGGCATGTTTAAAAGGCACAGACTCATCTAGCAGCATGTGAATGCGGTAATTTACTTCAGCAGAAGATCCTTAAGGTTATAGCTCTCTGATATGTGAAGTGTGGAGCATAGAAACACTTCTTAGAGCTAAAAGTGTTTTTAATCTGCTACAAATGCTACCTAGTTAATTTGCCCTTGAGAATAGCTCTCCGTGAGCTTGACAGCTTGTCTCTCTCACCAGCAGAAGTTGGTCCAATAAAAGATATTATCTCACCCACCTCGTCCACCTGGTTAATTAATTTCTTTATATCTCCATCATGGATCAGTATTTATTACTACATAAGTTTAATGTACTGTGCTGAATAAGAGAGACAGTATATAACAGAATCTACTCTTATATAATGTCCTTTAATGCAGAGCATCATCAAACACTTTGTAGATGGACTCAGACATTCTCTGGAGGGCTCTCAGAGCCATCAGTTCCCCCATTTTATTCTTCCTCAAAGACCTCAAGTTATAGCAACTTTCACTCCAACAGAGGAGAGCTGGAAGTGGCTTGCTCCAGAACTCATCAAAGTCACTCCTTATCAAAAAGATGTATCAAGGGAGGAAACCCTATCTTCCCATTCCAGGGCTGAGAGAAAATTGGGGAATCTTAAGAACATTGTGGCAAAAGCAAAAGAGAGGAAAGACATTAAGACAAAGTTTTTCAAAGCTGTTTAGTGGATTTGGATACCAATTAGGAACTGGGTATCCAAATCCCTTAAATGGGCTTTGAAAATCTAAGCCAAACATCTCAGTGGAGCCACTTGTGGAAGGAGGTGAGAAATGCGGGTGAAACAAAGCAGAATTTGGCAAAAAAGGGAAAGGTTGCTAAGTGAAAAGAAAAATGTTCCAGGCTGAATTATGTACATTCAAGAGTTATGCAAGGACTGCCATGAAATCATACTTCCCAGCAGGATAGCCAGTTTGAGGAAAGAATTTACTTAGTCTGATTTCTAGTGCTGTTAAATGGCAGTCAAAGCTGTTGTAAGGTACATTCTAAGGTACATTCAGCTTGTTCAACCACCCTTCCATTAACTCTTAAAAAATAGGATTTTTCTTAAGCAACTTTAAAAGTCTATAGTTTCCATTGCATTCTACATCCTCCCTTTCTCTGTGGCTGGTGAAGGGGTTCCCAAGATTTTTTTCTGTCGTAGCATGGGGTCATGCAGTAGGGAAAAAGTTGAGAACCACTACTACAAAGAACACACAAATGATAGGTCAAATTTTGGCCTACTATGGATTCTTTAATGCTGAAAGCCTTTAGACTTGCATGTTCTGAAACATGCTACTACACACAATAAATATGAAGCAAATAGTATTAAACTGATAAAAACCCCACCTTATTGATAATATAGAGTACTGTAAATTATGCTATTCCATTCAGTTGAACTGTCCAGCTTTAAAAGGAATCACTGTGAGTTGTAGTGATACTTTTGTCCTTTATTACAAAGTTTTCTGCCAGTAAATCAGATCTTTGTTTTTAAGCTTTCATCTGCTTCTGTTGCCTACACATAGTCAGAGACCTTACCTAGCTCAAACATAATATAAGCATGGACAATTCTGTTTCTAATCTCAATAGATGTATGTGCTTTTATGGCATCTGTATTTGGCTCATAATCCTCTGTATGTGGCATCACAATTGGTTGCTTTGGAGATGGTTATGATGGAACAAAATCAGACCTATGGCTTCATGACAGACAAACTGTTGGAGCAGGTAGCAGATAAGCATTTTAATAAACAAAATCATGTTCTGATTCAAACTCCCTTAATAGAAACAAGAGGAAAACTACTGCAAAACAAAATGCTTTCCATGAGATGAAAGCTTGTCTATTGTTATCTAACATAAAGGCACTTGATTCTCACATACACTCCTGTTACAGCCTGTTACCTGTAATCTCATTCTCTTCAAGGTTGATGGTTTCAAGAGTCTTCAATGTAGTCAACTGCTCAGGGAAGTGTCGAAACTTATTCCTGGATAGGTTGATGACCTTTAAATGTAACAGGGTTCTCATCTCTTCTGGCAGGCGATGCAAATAATTCCCTTCCAGGTTGAGTTCTGAGTTTGGGTGGGAATGGGGGGCAGGGGAGAGACAAAGTAATATCATGAAAACTTAAAAAAACCCCAACAACCTAAAACCTACCATTGCTGTCACTATTACAGTTCTTAGTGACAACATAGGAGAAGGGAAACCATGATTTTTATATGAAAAACAACCAAATCCATCCTTTACTAGCCTATTATATATGTGGCCTTATCCATGGTGAGGCTATATTCTTTTGGGCTAAATTGTGGCTTTTAGCCAGTCACAGCCTTACATTGTGAGAGATACAGAACTGCACTGCCCCAGGGAACATTATGGCTCAAAGAGGCAATTTGCGTCACTGAGTTCCCCTCTTGCATGGGAGGAACAATCTGAGACTCCCCTTCTGAGGCATGCAGCATATTCCCCTCAGCACAGGCCACCAGTGGAGCCATGACACTGACTTCACCACCACATTTCTCCCCCATTCTTTTTGAAGAATGGTTCCTAGAGCGGAGCTGCCCTCCTAAGTGGGTGACTGTGGGCTATGCAAAGGAGAGTTTTCTTACTTCCTGTTTCACCACTTTGTGGCCAAGTAGGTGCTGGCTTCAGTTTAGTCCTTTGAAATCTTGTCAGCAGCTGCAAGCAGACTTCCCATTAAGGGACAAGCTCTGCCACCCTCCACTCACAATGGGCAGTACCTTATTTCACATGCAGTACCACAGATTTCAGTGGGGTTACTTGTGCAGTGAGACACTATTCGTTGTGAATAAAGGGAAGAGAATCAGTCCCTAACTAGAAATCTTTCTTCTATTGTTTCATAAGAAATTCACCATGTAACAGCATAAATTCCTGTGCATTAAAAAGAGACTAATGCTCTGAAAGATCAGATGGTCTCATTGAGAACAATTCACATAAAAAGAACTTCATTAAGCTGCAGTTAAATATGAGAGTGTATATCAGTGATTTAAGGAAAAATCACCTCACTAGAACATTGGGTAATTAATTATTAGAAACAACAAATAATTCCCCATAAAATCCAGAATTATGAATAAACTTATCAGATATTTGTGCATTTGACAGTATGAAAATGCTCCTAACTTTATCCTCCTTGCCAGCCAGAGGAACGTGGTAAAAGATATTTAAAAATTACAGAAACTAGCTTGACGTTGATGGTGTTTTCTTAAGAGGAATTAGAGGTGGTGAATATTCAGGTTGCCTGACATTTTACATCATAGGACCCTGTTTTCAGTTATTTATACCTTGTAAAACTTAAAATGTTTGGCTTAAAATTTTCCATGCTGAGTGTCTGCCTCTGATGGGGTTATACAAACCCCATGCCAGACAACAAGAGTTGAGCAGCTCTGGGCCCAGGTAGCTCTGCCCTGCTGCACCAGCAAAGCCTGTGACAGCTGGAGATGGAGCTTAAAAAGAGAAGCAGAGCTGCTGAGAGGGAGGTAGGCAATGGAAGGGAGCAGACCCTCTGCTCTGAACTCTGGGGAAAACAGCCCAGGAGCTCTTGTTGCCTGAGACCCACAACACAGACCTGATTAAAGCCTGCAAGAGAGAGCCTGGTGATTGAATGTGAAGGTCAGAAACTTTATTTGTGGTTCTTTAATTTACCCTGTGAGAAAAAGGGGGCTTAGGTAGGAAGTGATCCAGGGAGGCAGCTGCTTAGCACCCTCGGTGCAGAACTTAGCTGCCCCCCATTGGGCTCTGGATCAGAGCCTGGTGGAAAGGGTGGGCTCACACTCCTCTACCAACTCCAGAAGACGTGACAATAATAGAAGACTTTATCTTGGTGGAAAATCCAGCTAGGGAAGACCCTAGGGTGAAAGCCCTGAAGCCCTTTGGGTGCTGAAAGAATTCTCTGTGATTGGACTTTCTTTTGGGATATCCCGAAAGGGACGAACTAGAACCTGTGACCCGGCCAGTGGGGCTGAGCCATAAAAGAAGGGACAGGCCCCGCAAAACAGAAATGTAACTGACAGAGGTAACAAAACAGAGGTAACAGACAGAGGTAACAAAAAGACAAACAAAACAGACAAACAGACAGACAAACAAAACAGAGGTAACAGACAGAGGTAACAAAAAGACGGAAATGAAGACGTTGTTGAAGTGGGTAACTGATAACCTGCAGCAACAGGTGGCACAGCAGCAACATCAGCTATTGCTGCAGATGGGCGCCCAGCAGCAGCAACAAGCAATACAACAACAATTAAAGCAGCAGCTCGTTCGAGAGCTGATAGCACAAGAAGAAGAACAGCAGCAGCAGCATCTTGTTCAGCAGATGATGATGCTCAGAGAGCTACAAGGAGGCAGTAGGTCCTTCTATAGGAGCACCTAATCCAATCCCAACTACCATGATGCTGGTAAAGCTTACAAAGATGGGACCGGAAGATGACCCTGAGGCATTTTTGGTTACGTTTGAACAGGTGGCAACAGCAGCCCACTGGCCACCTGAAAACTGGGACATTCTGCTCGCCCTGTCAGCCTTTCCTAAAGGGGACTAGATTTAGTCGATTCACAAGACTAGCTCTCATTCAAAGTCACCGTTTTGGATTATCTGGAATCACAGCTGAAATGTACTGCCGTCATTTCCATGGAGAGAAATATTCACCAGGGGTCCGGCCCCAGATGGAGGCCCAGAAACTCAAGGAACACTGCTTCTGCTGGTTCCGACCTGAGACATGAACCAGAATACAGGTGCCGGAGCAGGTGGCAATAGAACAGCTCACCCAAATCCTCCCAGCCAGGGGGAGTGACTTGGGGTTGAAGCATTGATCTGAGGCTTTGGCCAAAGCTGTAAATTCAAAGGACCATTACATGGCTCCCAGCAGACCCCTTTCTGAGACACTTAGGAGAAAGTATGCTGGAATTAGGGTACCTGCCAACCCTGAGGCATGGGCTAGATAAGGAGGCAGGCTTGACTGGAACTGTGGCTTGGACATAGTGTTACCAAGGGCCAGAGGGCACATGAAGGCCACAGGACCCTGGCTCGACCTGGGACGGAAACCTGGAGAATATCTAAACCCACAGACGGGGTCAGCCCTGAAGACCAAACTCCCCCCAGGTGAAGAACCAATAACCACCACCTCTACAGAAAGCTGTTTTTCCATGTGGGCAACAAGGTCATTTCCACTGAGACTTTCCCTTTATGGAATGTGACTATGGACAGAGCCTAGACAGCTGAAACCGGGAACTGAAAACAAGGCCCATCTAAAATAATGGTCCCAGTAAAGATCAAAGGGGTAGAGAAGCCTAGGCTAGTTGATTTAGGGTTCAGTCAGACTTTGATTAGACCACAGTTGGTGAGCAAGGAAGGCATCCCTGGACAAAATGTCTTTCTCCGATGCATACATGAAGATGTATGACTCTACTCCACCAAGTAAGTCTGATTGTTGGTAGGGAAACATATGGAGAGTCTCTTCATGGGACTAGTTTCTACCTTGGGATATCCAATAATCCTGGGCAGGGATTGGAAATACTTAGGGAAATTCTAAAAGAGTGGAGCAATCACCTACTTATGGGGGCCACCCTGATCCTGGAGGCCCCAGAATTCGTGGGGCCAAAGAACTAGTGGGATTGGATGAAACAGAGGACCCCAGGAAAGGAACCTCCCACCAGGTGAAATGCCCAACCCCATCCCCAAAAACTAATGAGACCCGACACCCATTGGATGCAGAGCTCCTAACCAGAGAGGTAGATTTCATAAGGGAACAGAGAGATGACCAGACAGTAAGATGAGTCTATGATCAAGTGGCAGCAGCCAATGGCATAGTGGACCTTCAGCTACTAAAGCCCCACTTTGAACTTAGGGGGGAATGATTGTATTGCCTGGAGAGGGAATACTGAACTAAAGAGAGAAAAATACGGCTCCTTGTACCAAAAAGATATCAAAAGAAGTATTACGGTTTACCCACTTAATCTCATGCAGGGGGCACTTGGAGTTAGATAAGATCCTTGAACGGGTGATGAATAGACTCTACTGGCCATGAATGCACATAGGTCTAGGACCATGTTGTTGTCCAGTGTCAAGTGTCAGGACCCAAGAAGACCTTGAAAATAGGGCTGGCCCTGGACGAAATGACACCCCAGGCGGGAAGCGTCTTTGGTGCCCCCCCTCCATTTGTTAAACTTTTAAATGCCTTATTTGAATTGCAATTGTAGCCCATTTCACAACACTGATTCATGATTTGCATGCATGATTTATCCCCATCATATAAGATGATAAATTTGCATGTTAGGATCTGTATAATCTATTCATTCATGCCATATATAAGCAAATAAAAAAATTTGTTTCCTCTAAGCTTATAGAAAATTTTTAATTTTAAGAATAACTGAAATGTACTAACATCAAGAAATTGAACTGTGCAACATCATTGGGTGGACTGGTATTAAATAATGTTACAGTAGGTGACATCCTTAGAATGTAACCCTAGTCCTTTACTTCAAAAGGTCGCTTTTCTTGTCTTTGACATCGCAAACTAAAGTGCAGCATCAGAGAGATCCAAAGAGTGGCTAATAGCATTTGCAAGCGATAAAATAGCAAGTGATGTCAGTCTGAAGATATGTTTTGAAGATCCTGAGCTTTGAAAAGTTATGCTCACCACTCATGACTGTAACAGGCAGCTTGAGCAGAATCCTCAAAGCTATCCTCTATATATTGGGAGAAATGTTTTTCAGCTCTGCATCATGAATGAATTGGAAAGTTTAGAGTGGAGAATGCTTGTCATGTGGCAAAATGTGACGGATGTTGTCCAATTAGACATAGATGTCTTTATCACTGACGTCTGAACATTCCCATGAGTCAGCATCCAGTGAAGGTCCATACTATTGTTCAAGAGTGTTTTTCTGTCTGCTGACAGCTTACTAAAGTCATACAACCCCCCCCATGTTCCTTGCCCCCATTAAGCAGCTAAGGGGTTGCACCGGGAGGGATTCTCCCGGCCCTTTTCTCCCCTCTAAGGGGTTTAGGTGGGCTGTATCCCCTGTCCTTTCCTCCCTGCCTTTTTTTCCTTCTGGGCTCCATTGTCTACAGTCTCTCTCAGTATCCACCTTCTTCTCTGGGCTCTGGGGTCTCCCCTGTCACCCGTTTCCCTCTCTGGGCTTCGATGTCTAGAGCCTTCTCCTTCGCTGGGGTTCCTAAGCACCAGGGGCTCCACCCACTCCTTCTGGGAACTCCCCGCTTTTTCCCTTTTTCTGTCTGGCCCTCTCCGCCTGTGTCCCCTCCCACGCAGGAAGATGTCTCAGTCCATTCCCAAAATCACTGGGTAAGGTAGTCCCTCTACTACCCCAACCCATTTCCAATTGAACCTGCCCCTAGCTTCAAGGGGCACTTGGGCCACTGGGCAATACCTCTTGTCCCCATGGATGCACCACAGGGCATCATATCCAATATGGCTTTACCAGCCCCCGCCCCCTCCCCCCCGATGAGTGATCAAGCGGAGGCTATATCCACCAGGCTCCTCTGGGTTTTCCTCCCAGCCTCATTTGGATGATGGATAACTCTGGCCCCTTTCTACGCCTTCCAACCTCAGTACAGTCGGCCCAGCCACTGTCCATTTGCCTCAAAAGTCAGCCCAACCACATCCATTTGCGGGCAATCGGTCTTTTAGCGTCCCGGCTGCTGCACTGCCAGCAGATGCCCTGCCCGGTTCTCCCAGAAGCCCCCCATGATTCCTTCTTCTTCTTCTCCTGGCTCTTCCCAGCGGTTAGTCCCCTGGGTGGTCTTGCCAACTCCGGTCCTTTGGAGGGCTGACCCTCTCTCTGGGGGAAAACTGCCTCCACATACTTCTCCATTAACTTCACCCCCGCATCTACCGAGTTCAGCTGATGCCTCTGGACCCAAACCCGCAGGGTCTCTGGCAGACTATGTATACATGGTTCTAGAACTAGCATGTCCCTTTTAACTCCGATGGTGTGGGTATCAGGCCTTAGCCAACGGGTACCCCAGCCCATTAGCCTCTGGGCAAACACCCGGGGCCACACAGTCCCTGTCCACTGGAACTTCCTGCCGGTATTTCTCCACCGACAAACTTACCCTGTCGAGGACAGCCACCCTTACTGCCTCATAATCCCTGGCCTGCTCCTCTCTGAGGGCCATTTAGGCTGCCTGGGCTTCACTGGCCAAGTATGGTGCTAACTATAGGGCCCAGGTTGCTTTATCCCAGCCAGCGCCCATGGCTACCCACTCAAATGTCCTGAGGAAGATATCCAGGTCATCCACAGGGACCATTTTACATAGTCCTAGACCAGGCGATCGACTGCCCTCCCCCAACGCAGGACTCACCACGCGCTGCAGGATCTGCTGCTGCGTGCTGGCCTGCTCCCTGATGAAGTCCTACAGGCTTTTCTGCTGCTCTGCCTGCCAGGAGAGCACGGCCTGTCTCTCTCTGCCTGATGGGCTTGCTGGAAACTCTACATTGCCTGCTGCATCTGCTCCTGCTGCTTCACCAGCCATTGTAGGGTGTCCTACATCCTTCAGCCACCAACCTCGGTTGCTGGCTCTTGATCCTGGACAAGTCCCCACATGTAGCAGGTTCGTGCAGGCCCCCCTGCTGCTCAGGTCCTCTGTGCCCACAAACCACTCGCAGATATCAGCTTCGTGCTCCCAGCAGTGCTCTTTATTTATAAACTTATCCCACCACCATCTACTAATAGACACTAATATAAGGGAGGCTGGTTGATATCTAATGCATTGTATTGATTTTTTGCCTTTCATAACAAAAAAATCTCACAAACAACAATTTTCTATAAACCAGCAGCAATAACTCCTTAGTTTATTTCTTTTTAGACAGCCTGAATCTTGTGTCATTCTGCCACTTTTAGGAAAACAAGAGACATAAAAATTTGCTTTCTGCTTGTTTCCCATGATCGTTAAGAAAATATTGTTATTTTGTTTCACTCATTAAAAATCTGCCTATGAACTAGACCCTGGGAGTGTTTGCTTTTAAATAAGAT
Organism: Emydura macquarii macquarii; assembly: GCF_026122565.2. Taxonomy (NCBI): domain Eukaryota; kingdom Metazoa; phylum Chordata; order Testudines; family Chelidae; genus Emydura; species Emydura macquarii. Next base: position 14,414,258 of record NW_027131527.1, on the reverse strand, counting down.
CAAGAGATTATTAATAAACTATCAGAAACACTCAACTTAGAAGCAGAGACAAGCTACTAGCCAAAGTATATGTTCGTGTGGATTCACGTAAAAACAAATGAAAAATCAACAGAATCATGAAGTTTGATAAGAACCATACTTGAAGAACTCCTTAAGTTATTGTTGTGTAAGTGAGTAAGTTTGCAAGGAACTGACTGCTGCCATTGGGACATGCCCGTTCTTACCAGTCCAACGCTGCATTTTCAAGAAGGCCCCTCTCAGCAACTCAAAGTAAGGACTAGAGAGTGAGCAATGGCCTGAAGTAGGGATCTTCATCCCCTTATTCTCATCAGACATCTCTCTTTCCCCCCTCTATGGTTCAGCCTATCCATTCTCTCCACACCACAAAAATAGAAACAAAACACAGAAAACAAAAACAACAAACAAAAATAAACACACAAGCCAGAGGCTCTGATTTCCTCACTCAAATTTTCTCATCTGACTCCACCTCTACAGTAGAAGTAGGGGACTAGCAGCAAATGGGAGTTGGCGAAACTTCCGCCAAATGGTATTTTTGTTTAAGCTATTCACATCTATGTTCACGCTGCTTAAAACTTCTGGAATATATTTTTAAAGCATACAGGGTGAACTTTGCATCAGCTGTACAGCAGTTGTGTAGCTTTTAAGGAGCTCTCCGTAAATCACTAGCTCACGCCCTTTTTTACATAGCAATTTGGTGGCTCATAAAAATTTTTTGAAGAAGATTCCATGCCAAACCAATTCTGCTCATTACAGCTTCTATATTTCTTTATCACTAGCTGGTTTTTCTCCACTTCATGTCATAATTCTCTGTTTATGACATTATAATAATTTCCACAGAAACAATAAAGAGGACACACACAAAAAAGAGTATTATAACTTTAAGTGCAAAAGGACCAGCAACAGCATAACTCTTCAGAGATCAAAATCTTGTTTTCATACAAGTTTCTGCAAATAAATAAGGAGAAATGTTGACAATATGGTATGTAGATAGAACTCTTCATAAATAAATAATAGTCAAAGATTTTCATTTAGCATCAGCAAGTCTTTGAAGTGCAGTTTTGTTAAAAAAGTCATATCTTAGAGTTTTGTACATTGCATCTTCTCCTGCAATAAATTCCATAATCCAGAGAATTTATAAATTAATATAAGTGTTGTAATTACAAGAACAGCCTGGCATTTGAAAAAATATCAAGCAATTTTCTTTCTGCTTTGTAGGTCATCACCAACAATAAAGATGTAGAAATCAGGATTTAGCTGACAACTGGGATGATGATACCCAAATCAAAATAAAATATAGCTTTGCTATTCTGCTGCTGTATTGACTCTGGAGATCTGCAATAGTAACACTGGCTAATCCTGAGTTGTGCTGATCACCTTCCACTCCTAGACATCAGTGGAAGTTGCAGGTGCTCAGCACTTCTCAGGACTGGCCTATTAGAAGATAGGACTTTAAAGACACTGGAACCAGATATGTGCATTTTTGCAATCACTGTTCAGCCCCTAGCCAACTAAGGAGGATGCCATGCAAAAGATACCCATTGCTATTCATGTGGAAAGAGAAGATAGTTCACTATGTTATGCTTCAGTTACCACTCCAGAAATCATACATGATGTTATTATCCCGAGTGCAGATAGGACAATAGTCTACTGACCTCACCCTGCATAGAAACTAGCTGGCTAGTTTGATATTTGTACCCTGGAGACCAGTCACACTCCACAGAAGCAAGGGTAGATTCTGGTTGAGTTATGTCACATCTACCTGAATCGTCTTATCTGTATCTTTTTCAGAGTGCACAGCTAACAAAATGTAAAGGTGCTGGAACTAGGGATGCTAGGGGGTGCTACTGCACCCCCTGGCTTGAAGTGATTTCTATTATGTACAGGGTTTACAGTTTGATTCAATGGCTCTCAGCACCCCCACTATAAAAATTGTTCCAGCAACCCTGCTAGTCTTGGTGAATTACTTGAAGAACACAATCCCTGGGATTGGATTGCCCATGTGCACTGGGGATGCATGACACTCATGTGCTAGCAGAGTTGCATATTATGAAAATTACCTCTATTCTTTGGCTGAGCCTTTCTACTTCTTTAAATCTACACATTATTAATAATTGTATTTCTTCCACACTTGCACAGAATGACCCTCCTTAACCCCATCTCCATGATGGCAAACTACATTGAGCGGGACAAGTAGGGCCATGCAATTGCATTTATGAATAATGTAAAATTCAGAAGTGACGTAGCCCCCATAAAACAGAATTTATTGGTTTGACTTTGTCTGTGAGGGAATGCATGTCCTGGGAATTTAAGTCTGATAAAAAGTCCTAAATCCCAAGTCCAATACAACAGCACAGAACACAATGTAGCTCAATAAAAGCGAGAGAGAAGGCACATACCATAAGCCTAGTTGCTTCCTAGGAGTCTGTGACAGAGTGCAGAGTTATCACATGACCCTACACTCTGATCACTCTGGCTCTAATTAGTTCTCCCAGAGAGGTCTGATTGGGGAATAAAATGGAATTAGCCTAGTCAGGATAGTAGGGGTGAGCTAAAGGATTAAGTAGCCCATCAGCTGAGAACTGACAAAGGACACAGAAAGGAAGTGTAAGGGGGAGGAGCAGAGCTAGCTAAGGCTAGAGTCAGAAAGATCTCCAGGAAAGGCAGCCTCTGTTCTTGGTCCCTGGGAAAAGGGCTGCGGATACAAGGGACCTTGTAAATAGTATTACTGCAGCACAAAACTGTAAAGGTGTTAGTGAAGGGACTATAAATAAACAGCATGATGTGGCTATCTAACCAGTGGAGTCTGACCAAGTTTCTATGGTGCAAGAAGGCAAGAGCAGAACATGACCTGCTACAGAATTCTTAAAGCTGGATTTATAATTTGAAAGACCAGGTATCGAGATTCACTTCCAATTGTTAAACAGAAAGGCCCTTTCCAAGTAAAAATTATTACATGGGAATTCATGAAATGCCATACAGTACATCTTACAACTATTCATCAGCATCAGATGACCACATACTTTTGGCCTGAGCTGTGAAGTTTATTTACTACCTAAAGCTGATTTCCAGTAATTAGAAGTTGTCCCAAGTTATAGCACCCCTAAAACATGGAGCCCCTACATAAATTAGAGATTATTATGTGACAGGAGAGTGTGTGTGTGTATTAACTCTCATGTTGCTTTAAAGGCTTGATTACTTATTTTTTTTAATATTAGAAACTGTTGTTTTGATTAATTTGTATCTATACTTAGCACTCCGACATCTGTGCACCATTTAACTGAGGTATTATGGAATTCTATTGTTTCTACTAAAAGAGATACATATTTCATAGAGAGGGAATATGCAGTGATGTGAGTAATCTTAGGTATTAGACTCATAGAACTAGGGCATACTTTTTACCTTCATGTTAATGTAGTAATTTTTTTTGTTGTTGTTTAGCTGTTTTAGGTTCATGGTGCTGTGGCTCTGTCCTGATTACAGTACATAACACCATACACACATTTTAATGCTTACAAACACCAAGCTAATAACATCACTGAAGAATCCATTATATGTTTGTCCTACTGACAGAATTCAAAAATTTTCTTCCTAAGGTTTTCTAAACATTTCATTTGATGCAAACAAAGGAAGACTGAAATTCAGTTATGCTCCCAGTTTCCAGCACCTTTGGATTAGAAAGCTGTACTCTGCTTTCCCAGATGAGATTTCTCTGGGCCAAAGAAAAATAGCATGGGCCATTTAATATATGTAAAAATAATAGGAAAACATAGTGAATGAGGCAGGGGGTATTTTTCATAGCACAAGTGTAATTTATTTTAAGGTTCATGCACTCTTTGTCTCTATGAGTGGAGGGATCAGGGATAGGAAAGGAGTAGAAGGTGCTTTTTAGTTTAGTTAAGTTAAATTAGAAAGCAGCTTCAGCTCCCTCTTATAAAATACATTTATAAAAACTATCAGCAAAGGACCAGTTCCTCAGGCTCAGTGAGGCAGCTCTAGGCACATGCTGTGAATCTTTTCATGAACCTTCAAAATGAAACAAGTTATTTTGCAAGCTCTAATCAGTATTCTATCTCTGTGAAAGTGGCTTTAGCCCCATAAATTAAACATACACTGTGAATTAATACTACTTTTCTATTCCCACATACACCAGCTAGCTATTCTGAAGTATAAATAGAGTAACAAAAGGAAACAAGTACATATGACATATTTGCAAAAGGACATTCTTTTTACATTGTTTACTTATCTTCAAATTGATTCCAGGAGTCTGGTCCCACAGAACCCCCAGTCACTGACAATGAACAATTAGGGCCCCCTACTGAAAGAAACTGCACCTATGAATAAAGTTATGCTTGAAGCACATCCACTGAACTCAATGGGACTGAGTTAATGTTACTCTTGCATACAACTCTTTGCAGGATCCATAGCCTATATTATCAGCTGTTCAAGGCTGCCAAACAAATCTCACTCCAGCAAGCCTCTTTCTAATGATGGTAGTTACCAGTCTTGCACTCTAATGGGTACTAGCAGTAGTTATGAAAGACCGTCTACTTCAAGTAGTACAGCAGCTGCTTTTCCATGTGAAGTCAATGGTTCACATTCCTGCAGCAACGAAGTCTTTTCAGCTGGCAATTTAATTTTCAATTCTTACTCCAGTTGCTGTATCTCATCATCCCCAAAATGGACCACGAAACAATACAAATGGATGGATAATACATTGTTACTTTCCTATATTAAGTTTTACAATTACCTTATTAGTCTCATAGGGTTAGGAACATTCCCTACATAAGAATCAGGGCAGTGAGGGACCTATCAGTGGTACAAATAATAAATGAATGTAACAATCACAGCATGATACTGAGGGCCTCCATGTTTTGCAGAACCAATTAAAATGTCACATGAGCTCGGCTTCCTGTTGCACTGAGTTTTCAGGAATAGGTATAGCCGGCAGGAATAGGTAGAAACCTTTACCCCTGAAATTTTCAGCAGCAAAATTATTTTGCTCTCGCCCATGAGTGTTGAAAACAGAAATAGATAGCAGTGGTTCAGCAGGGAATGAGGTTTCAGCTGGCTAAGGAATATATTGACTTAACTGGGTTTCAAATGGTTTAAAACATGACTAGCTTGCAGCTTTGGGTTTTATTCTTATTCAGGTACTTTGTTAAAGACAGCTTGATAGTGCAGGTTCAGGCCTGGTCTTTTTAGATCCTTAGCTCCCAAAAATGTCACTCACCAGCCTGCAGGATTGGGCTCTGTGTGCCCTCAACCTTTCCATGGACTTCACAAACTGATCAACTAGAAAGAAAGGAGTTCATCTCTGCACATGCACTGAAGGGAGGGGAGGCATGCATTGCCCATTTCTGGGGCTGCCAGTTTGGCCCCTAGTGCAGATAGGGGCAATGCTGAAGTCTGCTCTAATTTGCACCCGGCTTCAAGGACACCTATGAGTCCTGCAGTAGTTGGGGCATAACACTCTCAGGAGCGGTCCCTGCATTGGAGGCTCCTGCAGTGGCTCTGTCCCAAGCCCTCTATAAAAGGTATTTTCTTAGGGGTGTGAGGCCATTTGGTACTAGCTAGCAGCTGACACATTTCTGTTGCTGTAAACATCAACGGGGGAAGGGCTCTATCCATCCACTGCAGCTCTGAGATGTTAAGGAAGTGCTGAAAAGTTAGTCACAATGTTGGAAACTTCAAAGGGGTGCTCTCCCTACTTTCATCTCTCCTTTAGGAGCCCTTTGGAAAAACAAAGGAAATAAGTATTTGTCTACAATAATTTTCACATCTTTTTCAGGATAATCTGTGCTTTGCAGTGATGAAAAGTTGATTTAAGCATATTTGTGCTTTGTGGGCTTTACAACAGTTATATCCCACCATCTGGCAGCTGTCTCTAAAGGTAATAATAATTGAGGAGTCCATTAGAACAGGAACAGAAGCAAGAACTGCAGGAAGAATTGTATCCAGTAACTGTGGCAGGAGACTGATTTTTAACTGGCGATGGAAGAACATTAAAGAAATCTCCCAGTGGGAATAGCTCTGTGGGGTGTAATATACACAGGAGCTGCCTTCTGTACTCAAGAGACACATTGGTGTCATAATTCAACATTAAGTAATGCACAATTCCATCTCTCAGCCAGGAAATCATTGATGAGATGAAAGAGATAATTAACCTTAGGCATTTTGAGACTCTTGATCCTCTGAAAAGATCCCAAATACTTCTAATGTATATTTCACTAGCACATAATCCTTGTTTTATATTGTCACTCAACTGGTATCCTGTAGAGCTAACAGTAACTTTGAATTTCAATAGGGATCATTAGTGTTTCGTTAACGTTAATTTCTGCCACTCGTCATTTTTCCCATGCTGCGATTTGACTGTGCACTCATTCAGGAAGTAAATAAAGTAATAGCCAAACTTAATATTTGGAAGAAAGGAAGACTGAATGGAGAAAACCTAAAGCTGATGAAATTTGTGGTAATATCTGGCTTTTTTTCTGCACTTTAAATATCCTCCCACTGGTTTTTATGAAAACTCCTACTGGCAGGATACAGCACATAGTAATTTTAAGAGTAATTCATTTGGGGAATTTAAATGATCAGATCCATATAAATAAGTACCAATTTATGAGAGGATTACCAGAGATTTAGAGGGATTATAATTATTGTTTGGGTCCCCAATGATCATAGAATCAGAGAATTGTAAGACTGGAAGGGACCTTGAGAGGTCACCTAGTCCAGTCCCCTGCACTTATGGTAGGACCAAGCATTACCTAGACCATCTCTGACACGTGTTTTTCTAACGTGCTCTTAAAAATCTCCAATGATAATGATTCCACAACCTCCCTAGGCAATTTATTCCAGTGCTTAACTACCCTGGCAGTTAGGAAATTTTTCCTAACGTCCAACCTAAACCGCCCTTGCTACAATTTAAGGCCCTCGCTTCTTGTCCTATCCTCAGAGGATTTTTCTCCCTCTTCCTTGTAACAACCTTTTATGTACTTGAAAACTGCTATCATGGCCCCCCTTTGTCTTCTCGTCTCCAGACTAAACAAACCCAATTTTTTCAATCTTCTCTCACAGGTCATGTTTCTAGACCTTTAATCAATTTTGTTGCTCTTCTCTGGATTTTCTCCAGTTTGTCTACATCTTTCCTGAAATGTGGCACCCAGAACTGGACACACTACTCCAATAGACTGAGGTCTAATCACTCGTGTGTGTGAGAGAGTGAGAGAGAGAGAGAGAGAGAGAATTGTTTAGAAAAATGTACCTAGTCATTGCAATCCTTTGAAGTCTGTAAGTTTGTTTCTTTCCTTGTTTGACAATATCAAACACTCCCAAGGATGTAACATGGAACAAAATGTCCTTCAAGGAAGATACACTTTAGGCCTAAGCAGATGGACAGTGTCCCTTCTTTTACATTTCTACATTCCATTATGTACGACCATTTGATATCCTTCAGATTTATACTTTTTGAGAAAAAAAATGGTGCATTATTGCTGTGGGGATTTGAGCATGTTAACTTTTTAAGCAGTTACCTGCGTCCATGTAGTTCCATTAACAGCATTTGTATTGCACCTGAAATTTTAAAACCCGTGTGGACTCTGATTTAAATCAATGGCAAATCTCTCACCGATTTCAGTGGGATTAGGATTGGGCCCTAAAAGGCAACTTCGGAGAATTTGGCCCTAAATAACTATGTCAGTTAACTCCTTTGCTTTCCCACTCCTTATCTATATTTATAATAAAAGACAGGATTGTCATCCTGTCTGCAGGTCGCTCTGAAGCTTATAACGTCTGTTGAGTCATGTGAAGTGATGGAAACAGGTACTAGCCTGGCTGAGAGTTCTTTTTGTTTTCAATATCACTGAGTTCAAACATCACTGCGATTCATGGTCTTTTACTGTCAAATTTTTCAGCCATTTTGGGGAGTTTTTTGGTTTTCATTTTTACACACGACTTAACCAGTTACTCCAGGTGACAGCACTAGTATTTCAGCTACTAGTATATATTATATATATTCGGCAATAAAATATTTGAAGAAAACATCATCAGAAGGGTTTGCTTGCATTTTTTGATCCAGCCATGTACATGGGAACATTTTGCAGAAGTAGTGACTCTTAGAAAATTCCTTAGTTTGCTATCAGTCAAATATTCAACACATTTTCCCTATGCAGTTGTTAATGATGAACTCTAAGCAATTCCAGCAAATGCATTTAGTAGCAGTTTGCTTGGAAAGCTATGCTCCCTTCCTTTTCTTGCCCACGATTCCTTGTACAGGATTTCATTCTGAAATGCATCCTCTTATGAAGTTCTTTGACTGCAGAGCACTTGCTGCTGGTCTATGGACAGCTGGCTACTCACATGGTGCTAATTTCCTTCCCTTGTTTCACTTGTTAAATTGTTTTAAAAGACAGGCATGGATTTTTAGGTAATAATACTTTTCCATGTGAGCACTTCGTATATTACTGCAAAGACATTATGTGGTCATGAATGGGAGAAGTATTCACCAGACAACCCTTGTATGAAGATGTTGTCCCCACTATCTTTTGATAACCTCTGTTTTACACATGAAAAATTCCAGATAATTAGTTCTCTTTTAAAAGATAGGTTATGATTCAGAATTTTCCCCAAAGCCATGTCCAATCCCCAATATCGCTATGTTTTGAATTTTCTTCCAAAACACACTATTCTGTAGCCTTGCAAGAAATTCCCAGGGGAAGGGTTCTCATGTCTACTTTGCTTCAGTATTCTCACAAAAAAAGAACGTGACCAGACTACTAGCGAAGTTACCATAGACAATAAAGGGGACGGGACCCAGATTGCGATAAGTAAGGAACACATCAGAGATCTTACAAATTTGAATGAATTCAAATCAGGGCGGCCAGATGCTATTCACCTGAGGGTACTGAAAGAATTAGCTGAAGAAATCTTGGAGTCATTGGTAATAATATTTACAAAAACTCATGAATGACAGGAAGGATCCTGGAAGACTGGAGGAAGGCTAAAGTAGTGCCCATTTTTAAAAAGAGAAAAAGGAGGAGCCAGGGAACTACAGACAAGTCAGCCTGACTTCAATATCTGGGAAGCTACCAGAGCAATTCAATTTGCAAATACCTGGAGGATGAAAAGTTAATCACTAACAGCCAGCATGGATTTACCAAGAACAAATCATGCCAAACCATCTTAATTTTCTTCTTTGACAGGGAAACTGATTTGGTGGATAGGGAGAATGCAGTGGACATAATATACCTAGACTTCAGCAAGGCTTTTGACACAGTTTCACATGACATTCTGATAAGGAAGCTGGAGAAATGCAGGCTCAACTAAACTACCATTAAGTGGATACAGAATTGGTTAAACAATTGCAAACAAAGAGTAACTATTAATGAAATGATGTCAGATTGGACGGAGGTCTCAAGTGGAATTCCACAGGGATCTGTTCTGGGTCTGGTGTTGTTTAACATCTTTATTGATGACCTGGAGGTAGGTATAGAGTGCATACTGATCAAGTTTGCAGATGACGTGAAACTAGGTGCGTTGCCAATACTTTGGAGAATAGAGCTAAAATTCAGAGGGATCTTGATAAATTGCAGAGCTGGGCTATAAACATCAAAATGAAATTCAATAAACACAAATGTATGGTGCTACACATAGGGAAGAAAAACCAAATGCACAAATACAGAATGGTGGGAAACTGGCTTGCCAGCAGCACTGCTGAGAAGGATCTGGGAGTTGTGGTGGATCACAACCTCAACATGAATCAGTAATGTGATGCTGTTGCTAAAAAAAGAAAAATGCAATTTTAGATTGCATTAACAGAGGCATAGCATGCAAGTCATGGGAAATGATAATACCGCTCTGGTTAGGCCTCAGCTGGAGTACTGTGTCCAATTTTGGTCACCGATGTATAGAAAGGATGTAGAGAAACTGGAAAGGATCCAGAGGTGAGCGACAAAGATGATCAAAGGGATGGAATGCAAACCATAAGAGCAAAGGCTGAAGGAACTGAGTATGTTTAATTTGGAAAAGAAGAAATTAAGGGGGGATATGATAGCAGTCTTTAAATAGTTGAAAGGCTGCCATAAAAAAAGATGGAGAAAATTTGTTCTCTTTTGCCACAGAGAGCAGGACAAGAGACAATGGGTTCAAACTACAGCATAGCAGATTCAGATTAAATCTCAGGAAAAACCTCCTAGTTGTAAGAAGAGTAGAACAATGGAACAGACTGCCTTGGGAGGTTGTGGAAGCTTCGTTGCAGGAGGTTTTCAAAAGGAGTCTGGATAGCTATTTATCTTGGATGGTTTAGACACAACAACTCCTGCATCTTGGCAGGGGGCTTAGGTTAGATGACTCAGGAAACTCAGGATGACTCAGGAAACTGGGGCTATTGAAAAAAGCCATGAAACGCAGTCGGAAACCTATGGAATGATGGGACTGAAATCACTGCATCATGGGACGTTGAACCCACACCCATGATGCACTGCGATCCTCTCCGCCTTCCCACAACCCCTAGCAGGACAAGGTGGTGAGCTGCACAATGGGATAGCTGCCCACAGTGCACTGCTCTCACTGTCGATGCTAGAGCACCAAGTGTGGATGCACTTCGGCGACACAATGAGTGCTGTGTGGACAAGCACAAGCATTCTAATTACAGCGCTTTTGGATCATTGCTGTAACTTGCATCAACAAAACTTTCTAGTGTAGATAAAGCCTTAGTGTGCTACCAAATGATGGTTTGTATATAATCATTTACTTTGGTCTGTTGTCTCTTAGGAACTATGTCCAGATGTCCAGAAAGAGACTACTTATGATTGATGAGGAATTCTTGTTATTGCAGCTGTCGTCTGTGATTGATGAAGGATAGCTGTTATTGCAAGTGTCTACTGTGACTGATGAAATAATGATCTATTGAGAGATTTTTTTTTAAACTAATCAGGAGTTACTAGTTGCCACAAGTGTTTTCTGCTGTAATGACTTGGTTACTGATGTCTTTAGCTTATTGATCATGTAAGCTGAAATACCATGAAAGGAATCACATGGATAAAAGTTATAAGAATGGCATTTCTTTGTCTCATGCATAATATATAAGGTGAATTTCTGAAAATTAGTTGAGAGTGAATGGAGTGGCAGGACCACTCTCCCAGACTGGTCTGGTAATGTACGACCTTTTTCTGTATTAGGTATTGTGCTGATTAATCTTTGACTAATAATCTTTGATTAATAAATATTGATTTAGCTTTGTTATCTGACCTCTTAATACCAAAACCTAAGCTTTATATTGCATTTTGCTTCATTAATTGCAATCAGCTATACCTGGGTTAATATACTGAAGGCTACAAGGACAGCACAGGTACCCACAAGGACATAATTTGATGACAATAGGTGGCACAGATGCCATTGAGGGATTAATTTTTCTTGCAGAGCCTTTATTATGGGCAATGACACATGGAAGAGACAATCCAGCTTCACTCTCAGAGCCTAGGCTCAGATTACGGGCCTGGCAGTTGTCAGCAAAATCTTTGCAATTATTGATTAAATGTGCTCACTTTACAAACTACTCAGGGGTAATAATCATAAAACACATGTGATTTTTACACAATCATTCTTCAGAGCAGAAGCACACTTCAAGTATGATAACGTCCTTCTGTCCACTTGACTGAACTGCCTGGTGTCTCCAAACACAGCCACTACACATTACATCATTTAATTAATATCTATGCAATGCAGGTTCAAAAGCTACTAGGAAGCAGAGAGCTGAGACCATTCCTCCTCCACTGTTATTGTGCAATAGAGAGGGTGGGAAAGTCTATATAGTCTCCCTTTCCACAGAAGATTGGTGGGCACCTGCAAAATTTGTGTAAAATTTTCTTGTGAACTCCTGCTACTATTTAATAGACTAAGCCCCAGAGTGCTTCACAAACCAGAGGAAAACAGACATTTAACCAATTAACTTGCCTAAGGGATCTGATATGGTAGGCGCCTTCTAAGTGCACCTACTGGCTTGGGCCCCATTCAAAAGCTGTTGAGGTGGTGATGCTGCCACTGTTCACCTTATAACTTTTAAACCAATGGTTACAATCCTCACCTGGGATATGGAACACCCATGTTCAATTTCCCCCTCCCTCACAGAAGGTGAGACAGCTTTGGAACTAGGGTCTTCTACGTCTCTGGAAAGTGTGCTAACCACTGAGCTATGGGATGTTCCAATGTGGGGCTCTCTCTCCTGTTGAAGTTGTTTTCCTGTGGATAAAGAGTGAATGATTGGAGCAAGCGGCTAGACCCAGGGCCTTCTGTCCCCAGATGGGTGTCATAACCACTGGACTATAACATCACTCCCACTCTCTCTTTCTCTCTCTGGCCCTGGCAGGCTATTTCAATAATATCAGTTCATTTCGTGCTAAGCAATATAAGGTATGATCCAGATCCCCTTAAAGTCAATGGAAAGACTCCTTCTGACTTCTTTGGGGCCTTAAATTCTTTATCATATATTCATATTGAGTGCCACTGACTGTCTCTCTGTCTCTCACCATATAACTGTAGCCCTGATCTTCCAAACCACAACCTAATTGATGATTTGAGTGGAAAATGTGATACTTGAGACTCTCTTCCTCCTTGTTAAGAGTCACTAAGTAGATTATCACTATACGATGCACAGACTCTTTAAACCTTTAAAATGGGGAACCCCATCCATTCCCAAATAATCAAGGTCAGAATTTAGATTTATGGACTGGTCAAATTAGTGCAATGCACTGACTTGCAAGGGCTCAGAATTTGTATCCTAAATCCGACCCCATAGTCCCAGTACTGTTAGTGACTGGGATAACTGAGGAGACAGTACAACTGATTTCAGGACGAAGAGATCATCTAATATCAATCTGATGCATCTCTCAAGTTTCTTTGTCTGGAATAATGAAGATTGCATTTATGTGGGTGCTTAATCAGGTAGTTTTGACGTTGACTAGATTTTAGCCCCATAGGCTGAAACTGACCCGTGCGGAGTTGTTAGCACAAGATGTGTGCACCACTTCATTCTCGCTCTCACTTACGCACTCAGTAATAAGGATCAAGGAGTACATAGCCTTTTTCCAGGTTTTCACATTTTCATATTAGAATTCATGATTAGACTGAATTATGGAAATGAGACAACAAGAAAGGCTGAGCAAGCTGACTGGTTTTTATCCTACACAGCTGCAAAGCCCAACAGGGGCTGCATGAGTAATGGGAATCTGGCCCACTGCAGCAGTCACTTACAGGAAAACCAAGCTGATGCAAAGCAAAACAGGAATTTCCTTTGGCCTTCTATTCATTACAAGGGATGGAGGTTTACACTGATCATAAAGTAACAGTCAACATTCTGCTCACTAACATGACATCTCATATTTGTTCTAGCACAACACGATTTTGCTGTGAAGAACAAACATTTCATTAAAGGCCAGATCGTTTAGTCTTCACAATCATGGTTAGTTCCTAACATATGAATTATTTTTGAAGAACATTTCCTTTGTGGTTTACTCAGGCAGGAAAGAATAAATGAAGCATATATTGGGGCAAATGTGGGCCAAGGCTCAATGTCCCACCTGCCATTAGCATTGAGCAATTGAAAGTAAATGCAGTGATGTCTTGCAAAACACAGCAGCCCCAAAACAGTATCTACCAACTTTCACAAACATGGCTCCTCCTCCTCAAACTTCTAGAGTCATTTCACAAGCCATAAAGTTAGATGTCAGGATACTGAAATAATTTATGAAGTTGCCATTAAGGCTGACATTTACTTGGGACACATGAGTTCTATCTAGCTACTTATGTGGCAGCCATCATTCTAGCCATCATTCTAGCTTCTGAGTGCTTCCCCAATCAGAAATAATTTCTCTTCTTTCCCAGTCTCTAGGAGAAAAAGCTTGATTAGTTCATATGGGTCTTTGGTTTATGTTGCTTCCCAAGTTACAAGGCACGGTCAGTGCTGCACAGTGCCTTATTTCACACTGGTGGGATGCTATTGATCTCTCAAAGAACAGCAATGAAAGGCTTCAGAGGGAATCCCAGGCAATCATTCTTGGCCCAAAGGATAGAAAAGGGAGTTGAGAGAAATCCAGGTAAGACTTTATGGTTACACAGTCCTGATGATCAAAATCACAGAGCTAGTGATATTCTCTTCCTTCTACTCCCAATAACAGAGGGCATTTTACAGGGAAAAATATTGAGATGCATCATAAACACGTATCTGTATGTCAGTTTGTTTGCCTCTTTAGCCTAATATTTATACATTCTGTCCAATTCACATTCTTCTGCTGCCCCATCATGGTGTTATCTGAGCATCTGGCATGTATTCTCCTCTCGCTATATACATATAGTACCCACTAATGATAAGAATTAGAGCTCTTATTTATTCACTGATTTACTTCAATTCATAGTGCCTTCGTGGCAGATGAGAGATCTTCTTTCTGGTGAGATAACTAATTTTTTCAATTACTGAAGGTAATGACCTCCAAATGAAACCGTGAACTTGCCATCTATTTGATAAGAGTCCTGGACAAAATAGGTGGTCAGTAATATAAGAAATCCACTAGGAGATGCAGCACTGGCACTTGTTCAGATGTGAAGTAGGAAAAATAAACAGAGGTTTATGCATCTGCTGGACAGTTATTCGGAAGGAATAAAAACATCTCTGATTACCAGCCCTTCCCCAGGGGACTGATAAAGCCAATAAATATAGCTTATAATGCCATAAATAAAGCTTTTTTTCATTGTAATTGACAAACACCATTGGCAAGAGCTAAAAAATATGTACTGTTTTTCTCCAATAACTTTATTTGCTCTTCAGACAGATTAATTTTCTTTGCTCAGCATTAATTAAATGTTTCACCTTCTGTCACTTATGAGCACTTTGATGAATGGATTGGAAGGCTGCCTAGTTTCACTACAGCATCTGTCATCCTCTGAAATGCTATTATATCATTTTCTACAGTAAGACTCATGCAAACACAAAGATCTGTCTCCATTTCCTACAGTAACAATATATTAAGGGGGTTTCTTTTCTGTTTGCACTACTCTTAAAAGGACATAGAGTCTTCCAAAGCACTGTGATGAAATGCAACTGTATTTTGTTTGATGACTGACAGGCTCTTATAAAATTTACAATTCCCTAATGACATAATTGAATACTTGCAGAGTTGAATAATACATTGCAGGAAAGGGAGAGAGAAGTTAAGACGTGGATAGGGAGGAATAGTGTGTGAGGTGAATTTTGAAATGAGAGAGACTCCGTGAAGCAAAGAGATAAGGGAAGGCTATTCCAGAGGGCAAGAGCTTCAAAGAAGAAGGCTCTTGCAGCAGAAGTGGCTGCAAGCGCATTCATTAATGGCCATCTTTCTGTCCCTTCACACAGTGAGGGGAGATATCCTATGAATCTGCATCAGCCTGCTTCATGGTGTACTCAGGTGTGACTGCAGCACAAGCGGTCATACTGAATGAGCTTTGATCTACCTAGCTTGATTAACAATAGCAGTGAAATGATGGCAGCACAGGCCATACAAGACCGTCTGTGACTCTGAGGGCATGTCTGCACTGCAGTGAAAACCTGCAGCTGGTCCATGCCAGTTGACTTGGGGTTGGGCTGTGTCTGGCTGTTTAACTGTAGTGTAGATTTCCAGGCTCGGGCTGGAGCCCAGGCTTTAGGACCCTTTGAGGTGGCAGGGTCCAAGAGCCTGGGCTGCAGCCTGAGTTGGAACATCTACATCACATTAAACAGCCTCACAGCCCGAGCCCTGTGAGCCCAAGTGACCTGGCACGGGCCAGCCGTGGGTGTCTAACTGCAGTGTAGAGGTACCCTGAGCATTTGCTCAGGCAGCTAGCCTGTGCTGCTGTGGCTTTACTGCTACTGTTATTAGAGCTGGTTTGATCAACGCTAGAGCTCAGGTATGTCTGCACAAGTTGCCGTCACACCTCCAATTGCAGTATAAATGTACCCATACAGAAAGGCGATTTGGAACTGAATCCTGAAATGAATGGATGCCAGTGGGGTTGACCAAGGATAGAATGATGCTGGTACATTCCATTGTATCAGCAAGAAGGCAGGCAGTAGCATTCCACACACATTAGAATTGGGAGTGAATTCGACTTAAGTGGAGTCAAGGCAATACCACAAAGGTGGTAGTAGGTAGATTTGCAGACAAAAGGAGTGTGGAAGGAAAAGGATAGTTCATGGTGGTCCTGGATGAAACCAAGGTTACAGATAGGGAAAGTTAATGGAGGGTCTGAGCTGAGGAGGGGGAAAAGGTATAGCTGTGTTTGAGCATGCTTCTCTTGCCCAGCCTCTCTCGTCACTGTCAAGTTAGAGCCAGATCATCCCCTCGCATGGCAGTGGTGGGGAAATCTCTGAAAGGAAGCTGTCACACAGGCCAACCCTTCACACCCTGCCACATGTACACCCAGTCTAGTCAAAGGGATGTGGCTCCTAGTGGAAAGTTCAGGAGACCCACCCCCAAATTGCAGTCCCACACTGTATCATCTTTTCTAACTAAGTCTTGTAGAGGCAGATGGTACAACAGACATAATGTGCTTTTCTTATCCCTGCCCCAGAGTCCCCTTTTGTGTAGGCGAGGGAGCTCTTTGCATATGGGGATCCCAGTAGATTAATGTATGCTCCTAATTTTAAAACACATGTCCTTATCTGTTTCTAATGACAGAATAGTTCAGAAATGTAACTGACATTGGTTTGGGGAAGGTTTTTATTGAACATTTCCCTCTGCTTGGAGAATTAATATGGATGAGGCACATTCATTAAGTGCTCAAAGCACTGCACTGTTTGAGTTGTAGGTAGTGCAGGAGGGTGTATTTGCTTTACTTTTAAAAGGGAACTTTCCGTTGACATTTCTAAAGATCAAGGAAATATTTCTTTTGGTCTTAGCTTCTGAGAGAACATGTTTTTACAGAAATAACATTTTGAGGCAAATTTGACCTTGTCCCTTTCAGTCCTGGGAAAATAATCATAAAAAACAAATCAACCCATGCTCACCGAGTGCAGAACTTTGAAAGATGATTTGAGACTATTATATGTGAAGAATGACTATCATTCCCAGACCAACACAGCCACATTTCAATTTAAATCAAAAAATTCTTTCGGGAGAAAATAAATACAGAATGAAGTTTGCTATATTATGAATTAGAATCCATCAGATATGTATAAGCAATTTCCCTGCAACTGGAGAAGTTATAAAAATGCTAAATTCAATGGGCTTTTGTACCACTGCCTCTCTTTCACTATTTTATTATCATCCCAGGTGTGCATCTCCATTGACGTAGAAACATATTCAGATGCCACAGGATTTTAGGTAAGCAAATCAACAAGATGCAGTTGCTCGCTCTTATCTTCTTGCCCCCTTTCCCTGATGTGTGACATCACAGTTAAATAGACCTGTCTGTCCATCATAAAATGACAGAGATTTTACTTTGGTTCTTAATTCTCCATTGCATTTAAATACCATCTCCCTCTTCTACCACAGTGCCCTCTATTTGGGAACTTGAAATATAGTAACCTTAAACAGGACACTTGAAGATTTGGAACATTTCAAGGTATTCTTAATCACTAGAAGTTGTTCTAGTAGTTAGCTTATTAACTCAAGTGTTTGGTCATCACGTTAAACTATGTGAAGGAGTCCTCAGCAGAAGATGGCACAGTTCCATTGGGTAGTTGGAGCTGCTCCTATATCATTATACTGGTCTATACACTTTGACTTAGGTAGAAACTATTAAGGACAGCCTTACATGGTATGTCAGTGTACTGCTCAAGGGGAGCTCTGGGAGAAATGATGCTTCAGAAAGATCCACACCTCATAAGAACAAAAAAATGGCCTTACTGGGTCAGACCAATGGTCCACCTAGGCCAGTATCCTGTCTTCAGATAGCGGTCAATGCCAGGTGCTTCAGAGGGAATGAACAGGACAGGGCTGTTATCAAGTGACCCATCCCCTGTTGTCCACTCTCAGCTTCTGGCAGTCGGAGGCTAGAAATAACCAGAGCATGGGATTGCATCCCTGACCATATCGGCTAATAGCCATTGATGATCTCTCTTCCATAAACTTATCTAATTCTTTTCTGAACCCTGTTATAGTTTTGGCCTTCACAACATCCCCTAGCAACAAGTTCCACATATTGACTGTGTTGTGTGAAAAAATACTTCCTTTTCTCTGTTTTAAACCTGTTCCCCATTAATTTCATTGGCAATCCCTGGTTCCTGTGTTATATGAAGGAGTAAATAACACTTACTTATTCACTTTCTCCACAACACTCCTGTGGTGCTTGGCACATAATAAAAGCATGCCTACTTATACTACCTGATAGGGCTCTGAACTGTAGAGATTACAGAAACTCCTGCAGACGTGTGGTTTTAAATTAAATTCTATGTAGCCAGTTTACATGAGGGAGTCTGGGTCATAAGGTTCAGAACATTCCTGAATTATTTTACTAAATAAATTTAATGCCTAGAGCCATGGGGAAGCCTTAATGAGCAAGAAATTGTTGTTGCCCAGCTCATACTCAAACAGGGACTACCTCCCTCCTCCAACTGAAAAGTAAAAAAAGTTAAAACTAATAAGCAAGCACAGCAGAAGCAGGGCTGGCACCAAATCAATAATACATTTGAGAAGCTTCCTTCTTAAGATTTGCCTTGTGGTCTCTTTAACATTCACACAGTGCATTTTGTGAGAAAAGTATCCCTCATACAAAGTTTTCCCTTTAAGAGTTTTTAAAACATTGAGGGAAGCAACAATTTTAACAGAATTTACCAGTTATTAGCTTAAAGTGATCTCCGGGTGCTTCCACTGTCTCACCCATGCTTACTAGCATGTCTCAGAATGATCTTACTCTTTGCAAATTCCTAGATTCCTAAGTTCCAAGGTCAGAAGGGACCATTGTGACCATCTAGTCTGACCTCCTGTATAATAGAGGCCATAGAACTTCCCCAAAATAATTCCTAGAGCAGATCTTTTAGAGAAACATCCAATCTTGATGTAAAAGTTGCCACCATGACTCTTGGTAAATTATTCCAGTGGTTAATTACCCTCACTGTTGAAAATTTATCTTACAGTATTTCCAGTCTGAAGCTGTCTGGCTTCAACTTTCAGTCATTTGTTGTTATAATGACAACTCTCTCATGTGTTCTTATACAGAGAAAACCTATGAAGTAGAGATGAGTGTTTCAGAAGTCTCAACAAGACATTATTACAGCAGCATTAAAACATGGAATAAACATGGAATAAAACTCAGTTTATACAACTGAAATTTATTTTAACAAATTGATATTTACAGTCTTTTACTTTCCTGAACCTTTGAAGCTTGTTTTTTTATTTGGATACTATCAGTTAAACTGAAAACCTGAATTGCAGTGGGGTAACGGGGGCTAAGAACCTTTTTATAATTCTCTGTATCTTAGTTGTACTTTTCCTTGAAAGTAAACAGAACAATTTACTTGTCTCCATATTCAGTCAGTGCAAACTTCAGCATCCCTCCCCTCTGAAGCATGCTCTGCGTGCATCGCAGTTTTGCATGCAGACTGTGTCTTCACAAAATGATCAGATGTACCGAAGCAGAATGTGCAGAGAGCAGATCTAACATCCCTGTCATCTGAATGCTTCCAGCTGTGAAGACTGATGAATTAATGTTACAGGTAGCTATTCTCTCTCATAGCACTAATGGTTATGTATTAATAACGACACTAGGAATACATTAGTGCTTTCATGTGGAGTTGAGAGTGTAAAAAACTATTTATAAATGCTAAATATTATATTAAGAAGGCTAATTAGCCAGTAGCCCATTTAAAGAGAACATGCATTTTGGACCCTGAAACATCGTATCACCTCTTGCCTCTTTTTCCGCTTTCTATATTCAGTTGTGTCCAGTTTCCCTTCCCTTCTTTTAAACTTGTATTTCAGTCCCTCCACAAGTATGATGAAGAAGCAGGATGTATAATTATACTCCTAGTCCTAAAGTAGGAAGTTACTTGGTACCAAGGTCCCTGCCCACCCTTCATGAAGCCAATTGCTAATCAAGAATCAAAGGAAACAGGCTCCTTCATAGGTAGGAAGGTTTGTGATTTATCTGTCTTAACTATGCAGCTTGTGACTGAGGAGGCAATCTACTCAGATGACCGCTAGAGGCAAAATAATCTCTGTTAAACCAGTATAAACACTACCAGAGTTAACTCTAGATTTACACCAGTGTAGTTGGCCCTGGAAGTTTGAGCTGTATGAGACTAAATCCACTCAGGTCAGAACTCAGCCAAAGCATTCAAGGTAGCCATTTAATCAGTACAATGGTACTGTCCAGGATATGTAATTACATATCCCTTTTGGGCTGCTGGGCACATTCAGCCTTCAGTCTCATGTCTCGCAATCCATCTAGGAGATCCATTATGGCACTAGATCAAGAATAACAACACAGTTGTTCCTGTTTTGTCCTTGCCCTATCCTGTCCTTCAAAAAACAAAAAGTCCCCACAAAATAAAATCAAGTATGCCACATATTAGAGATAATTGTGTGATATTTGGAGGGATCTGTTTGCTTGTTTCTGCCAAGCATATTCAGACAAATAGTGTCCTGTAGGGTGGTGAGGGGGAGAGGAGAAGGAAAAGCTATTTTGTAAGTTTAAATATAAAAGAAATAATTTAAAATAAAGATTCAAGCAAAAAATTCTCAAGCTTTCTTAACTACATTTCTTCAACAGTATGGGGCTGGACTAGGAAGCTTAACTGTAGCACAGGGGACCTGTATTCATTCTTCTAGACTGTGATAACAGTGAGGAATTTAAATAGAGAAGGGTCTGAGATGCCAGTGTCGTCTTGTGATGTTTGTTTGTCTGGGACAGCACTAACAAAGGAGGAGACCCAGCAAAATCCATGATGTAGAGATGGGCCAGACGTTTGTACCTGGATCTGAACTTTTTGAAGGTTCAATCATGTTTGGAAATGCTCATGTGCTCATGCTCATGGCCTTGTGTGCAAATTGGTTGTCAGGAGGCGCTTTCCCACTCCCCTGAACTCCTGCACAAGAAAGGGAATTTTGTTTTACCTGTGAACTTTCATTCTAAGACCAGACAGTTTTCACTTTGTGGTGTTCCTTGTCTCCACGGCAACTAGAGGCAGACCAGATCTTTTTTCGGAGCCTGGGCTCAGGACTGCTCCTCAGGAAGAACTCTCCCTGACGATAGCTTCCAAAGCTTGGGGAAAAAAATACTAGCAACACAAAAGTTTAAAAGTACTATTCAACTCAAACTATCCACAGAAAAGCCTTGATGTAAAGTATAAGAAATTCTTGGAGGAACGCTTTCTTCCCCTTCAAACTACTTAACAAAAGTGAGCAATATCCTGAAAAAAAAAAGCCCTCCACATAATCCAATCCTCCAAGGGAGGATCAGACTGACTGACACGGAATCTTAGAAATGTAGGACTGGAAGGGACAGTCCCCTGCACTGAGGCAGGACTAAGTATTATCTAGATCAGTGATTCTCAATCAGGGGTATGTGTACCCCCGGGGGTATGCAGAGGTCTTCCCAGGGTACTCAATTCATCTAAATCATTGTTTCTCAAACTGGGGGTTGCAACCTCCATGGGGGTTGTGAGACAGGTTGCAAGTGCAGGGGCTGCATTAGGGGGTGGTAAGCAGGGCAATTTCCCGGGGCCCTATGCCACGAGGGCCCCCGCAAAGTTACGTTACATGCTTCAGCCCTGGGCAGCAGGGCTCAGGCTTCAGACAAGGCTCACAAATGAAAAACAGGCTCAAGTATCACACTGAAATGTAAGTACAATATTTATATTCCAGTGGATTTATGTTATAATTATATGGTAAAAATGAGAAAGTAAGCTATTTTCCAGTAATGTGCTATGACACTTTTGTATTTTTATGTCTGGTTTTGTGAGCAAGTAGTTTTTAAGTGAGGTGAAACTTGGGGTACGCAAGACAAATCAGACTCCTGAAAGGGGTACAGCAGTCTGAAAAGGTTGAGAACCACTATTTCTAGACCATCCCTGACAGGTGTTTGTCTAACCTGTTCTTAAAAGCCTCCAGTGACAGAGATTCCACAATCTCCTTATATAATTTGTTCCAATGCTTAACTACCCTTACAGCTAGGAAGTTTTTCCTAATGTCTAACCTAAATCTCCCTTGAAATTTAAGCCTATTACTTCTTGTCCGATCAGGGGATAAGGAAAACAATTTATCACCCTCCTTTTTACAATAATCTTTTCTGTACTTGAAGATGTTATCATATCCCCTCTCAGTCTTCTCTTCTCTAGACTACACTAACCCAGTTTTTTCAATCTTTCCTCACAGGTCATGTTTTAATCTTTAATCTTTTAATCATTTTTGTTGCTCTTCTTTGGACTGTCTCAATTTTTCCCAAAGTGTGCTGCCCAGAACTGGACACAGTACTCCATCTGAGGCCTTATCAGTGCTGAGTAGAGTGGAAGAATGACTTCTTGTGTCTTGCTTACAACACTCCTGTTAATATATTACAGAATTAGGTTCACTTTTTTTTGCAACAGCATTACACTGCTGACTCATATTTTAGTTGTGATCCACTATAACTCCCAGATCCATTTCTTTAGTACTTCTTCCTAGGCAGTGGAGAGTCTGAGAATGAAAACTTACAGATAAGACAGAATTTTCCCTCTCTCAATTCCCTCCATGTCAGATAGGCTTCACAGTGGGATGTAGAAAGCAGTAGATCATCTCTAGGGCAAGAGGAAGATTCAATTTACCCATGCAGGACTGAAAAAGAACTTCAAGGTTATGAGGGCAACCTGTTCCCTAACATCGTTCACCAGATGCTGCATCAGCAGGGGTGAGGATGTCAATTCTATTGCCAAACACAAAGTATGGATCAGTGGTGTACTGAGGCAGAGGCGGCCGGGGGCGGCGGGGTGGCGGCACCATGCCCCAGGGCACCAGCCTGTGGGGGGACACCGGCTGAGATCTCATTGGAGGAGCCGCCCCCACTGACATCTCTGGCGGCTGCACCAACCTGGCCCTTCCGCCCACACACTAGGCGCAAGGAGGGAGCCGCAGGGATCCCGACCGTGCAGGGCCAGGCAGCCAAAGGTGGGGCTCCGGGGCAGAACCCATCACAGCTCTCCCCCCCACCACCACTAGGCAACCCCCTCATATTTTTGCACCCTCTCCACACCCCCCAGCACCCCATGGGGGGGTCTGCAGGCCCGTTTCCTGCTGTCCCTCACGCCCGCTTCCCACCGCACCCGCCAACCCTACAGCAGGGGGAGAGTGGAGGAAAGCAGGAAACGGGCCCGCAGACTCGCCGCCAGTGAGTGGGGGGGCGGGGGATGACAAATGTAAGTATTGGCCCCCGGGCGCCAGAGACCCATGGTATGCCACTGGTATGGACTGAAGACTCTGTATTGCTACTGCCTTACAGATCTGATACTGTGGGTGATCTCATTGCCTACAGAATTGCTTCTCTTTTCACAGAGTGCACAGTGGTGAAATGAAATGTATCTGAGGTTTTGGATCCCTCTGCTATATACACATTTATTCACCCATAAACGTTTACATCTTACTTATGCACTAACTTCCTTCTTCTTAAGGATCAACCACAAGGGAAATAATACCATTTCTTGTTATGAAGAAGGGTGTGGGGATGGAAGCCTGGTTATCACATTGATAGAATGTATAATTGAGAGCATGACAAGCTCCAAAAACTCCCTTGGATAAGGAGGTGGCAGTACACAAGATACTTTCAGTGAGAAGAGAAAGAGAACTAGCAACTTTGAAGCTGAAAGGTAGTTTTATCAGTACTTCTAGTACACTGAAAAAGATCATGACAGGAATCTGCATGTTGCTACAGGACTTATAAGAATGGTAGTCCTTAGGAATCTGGTATATGACAGTGAGATTCTCATGGGTTTCTTGGAGGAGAAAATGTTTCAACTACTGACTTGTCTTTCTTATAGATTGTCCCTGAGCTCCATGGTCAGCCCATCTTATAAAAACACTAGAATGTCCTTTTGTTCAGCTGACTTTTCCCTGATGTTGCATGTTCCTAGTAACCCCAACATCTAAACCATGAGTAATACATAAACATCATTTGTGGATTTCCTCCAGGATGCTAGGAAGATGATTATCACCTTCTTAGAACAAGTGGCTGTACTTTCTCTCAGCTTCCCAGTTGATGGTCAGTCAACACTGGATATTGGTTCAGGATTCCTTGCACTTTTATGTGCACATTAGGAATCTCAGGTTCTAACTGCATCTAATTCAGATCTGAGAATCAAAACCTGAGGTTTAATGAAAAGGTGACAATCATTCTGGCCTGTTCCATTGCAACTTTCTTTAATCTCAGTTGGCTGAGGGGGGGGAGGAGGAGTCATAAAGGAGGCCTTTTAGCCCATTTTGATTGTCTTTTCCTCACACATTTTGAGTTTTCCAACTGGAGCTGGATGCAGAGAGGTTCATCAACAGGCTTCCAGCCAGATCTGTGATGCACTCAAAGTCTAACTGATCTAAAACCATAATCACCTAATAAATTAAACCCAAGCTTTAGTGATTTTTCCTTCTCTTTAGAGGCTCTAGAGGGGAGACTCTCCTGAGAGGTTTTAAGATTTTCTGCTGCCCTTTTAAGAGCAGACTGTGAGCAATATCCTTCACCGGTCCCTGGGCCAAAACCCTGAGAGAGTCAATGGGGAGGGGTGCTGTGTGTTTCCAGGCAGATTGAAAGGACAGTCTGCAGACATGAAATCTGCATTGTCTCCCTGAAAATAATTGTAGCCACTTTATGAACCCCCATTGGACCCCTGGAATGGGAGAGCAGGCCCATCTCCCAGGGAAGGGATCTGAATCATTTCACCCATGCTCCCTGCTGCTAGATATGGGCTCAGTAAAGCCAAATGCACAGAACGGAGTGAACCAGAACCAATGAGGACAAATGAGTCACTGATATCAAAAAGGTCCCAGGAGGTGACACTTTTCATGGTAGCTAAGGCCTTGCACATAAAATAGCTTGTGGGAAGAAGGGTTGTTTTGTGGTCTTCTCAAGCACCTCAGCATAGTCCATATGTATTAGCTGGAAGCCGGAATTGCTTCCTCCTGGTTTCTATGGGAGGGTACCTTGCCTTCCCCTGAGATTCAGAAAGTTCCAGTGAAACTTTTCTGCTTCCTCTGCAAACTGTGGGAATGGGATCCTGTGCCTAGGGAGAAGGCATGGGGTTTTGGGGGAATAAAAATCACCTTTC
Organism: Emydura macquarii macquarii; assembly: GCF_026122565.2. NCBI lineage: Eukaryota > Metazoa > Chordata > Testudines > Chelidae > Emydura > Emydura macquarii. The sequence continues at coordinate 14,389,009 of NW_027131527.1, read as the reverse complement.
CCAAGTTCCATATCACTGATTCTGGCCTGGGCTCAGTGAGGGGAGCTTCCATGCAATCTGCTCACCCATCCCAATGGGTGGACCTTATCCCCACACCACCTGGAAACAGAATTCCTGGGGCTTGTTGTCTACCACTTCTGAGAGAGTGCTGTCCTTCACTCTCCTTACAGAGCCAGAAGAATTATTTTTTAAAGTTTAGCAGTTTTGAAAAGGAAAATCTCAAAGCCAATGAAGAAAGAGACATTTAATTAAAAATCATGTGAAATTTCTGCTTCAGAGGAAGCCCTGGAGTCTGCCATATATGCCACTTGGAGGCAGACAATTCTGGGAGTGCGTCCTGAATGGCAATCCTAAATCAAGGTTTAGAGCAGAGATCTGTTCTTTCTGCCATTGCCATGGAGATCAGGAATGCCTGATTGTTCTGTGGCATCCATGTCCAACATGGAGAAGACTGAGAACCAAATTATGATACTAACCTCTCTTAGCTCTGAATAAAAAGAGACAGCTGACGTCAGCACTAATTCTTTAAACTGTTTAATTTAGTGAATTTTTCTGAATACAGATGAACTTTTATTAACCTTTTTTGAAAACTGAATTGCAGGAGCTCAGACGAACTGATGGAAGCTTGTCTGTAGCTTCTGTAAGTGCCCCAGTTTCCTCTACTGAAATGCTGGTTTGCTATTTCCTACAACAGTATTCCTCAGTGAGTCCCAACAGCTCCTATTATACACAATGCAAAGCAACACTATAGAAATTAAGGGATGGGGAATATTTTCCTTTTTCCACATGATTGTACCCTCCATTTTCAAATTGTCATGCTACATGTAGCTTCCACTTGGCTCCATGGTGACACTGACCAGTCCTGCATTTGAATTGCAAGCCTGAAGAAAAGGAAAGAGGTAATATACAGTCCTATTGCATTAGACATGGCTCCCACTCAGATTCAGAAACTATCTTACAGTGGCTTGTGTGCATGTTTGTCTCCTGATTTAACTAAGGACTTTACAATCGTTTCCATTGTTCTTAAGACAAATAAAATATTAACCAGACTGCCAGAGCTGAAAATGTGTTCTTTAAAAAACTAAGTAGACTAAAACTGGCTTATATTCTTGTTACTTCCTTTTGTGCTTCCAGATTTGTTGGTTCATCAAAGCATTTGAGCATATGCTTCAGTCTATTGAAGTCGACAGGATTTAAATTTTAAGAACATGCTAAAGCGTATTGCTGGATAAGGGCCATGCTCCCCCAGCTGCTGCATGCTATATATTATTAATTTTATATGTTGCAATATTGATAGCCAGGACTAAGAACTTCAATGTTATAATTACAAAGCTTGGTTCTCATAATCCGAGGATAGATAATGAGTATATCTTAATATGGAGGGAAGAGGGAAACACTATAGATGCGTGGATGGATGAGTTTTAAGAGGAGAAACTCCTATGATAGCACTGTTTCCTTGTCTAAATATTGTTTCACATACTTGTTTATAAGGAGCCTAGATATGACTTACTGTTTGTATTGTGTTATTTTGGCTATTTGCATTAAAAATAAAAGTAATTATTTTTTAAAAGTCAGCTGTAATGGTTATAACAAAAATAAGCTAGCAGACATCTTTTTTCAGGAGTGCAAAAATGACTTGTGATGTGTTTTAATGATCAGTGATGAAAGACCACTATTAGGCCATTGCTGTCTGCAGCAAAGTAGCTTTTATTTTCCCTCACACCTTTAAGCCTATGGTCACAAGATGTTACTGACAAAAAAGCTTCTTGCAGTCAGTAAGACCTATATTCCACTAACTACAAACCATTATTATCCCAGCTATCCAGTCACTGCTAGGATACCACCATTTACTGTTGGCATAGACTCAGTCTTGGCCTTTTCAGTTAAGGTGTACTATTGGTTTGGGCAGGAAGTGAAATCACAGATACCCAGGGGAAAAGTTCAGAAGGAACATGGAAGAGGGACAGCAGTGGGTACACTGCTAGAGTAAGTATCCCTTTCTGTAACATGGATAGAGGGTCAGGAAGGATAAAGAAAACTGCACTTCCAAGGTTTAAAGTAAACCTTGAAATCATGCTAGGTGGAAGGGGGAAGAAGAGAGAGGCACAGAAAATATCTAGGATACTGATGCACTAACAATGACATTTAATTCATAGTCATCTGACCACAGTAACGTTGTTAATGAATCAAAATATGTATCTGTGAAAAATGATACATTCTCAGATCATCACAAGTCTTCTTTCCAGAGTTGTATGGGCACAGGAATGTAAAGAAAAACATGTAGGAACCTTAATCACTCTCCCTGTACATAAGAACGGCCATACTGAGACAGACCAATGCTCCATATAGCCCAGAATCCCGTGTTCTGACAGTGGCTGGTGACAGATGCTTCAGAGGAAATGAACAGAACCGGGTAATTACTGAGTGATCCATCCCATCATCCAGTCCCAGTTTCTAAACGACTAGTTATCCAGGAGTTCAACAAAGTAAGGTTAGCTTCCATGGCTACTAAGCTTCCACAGCAGCTAACAATGCTGTATGTGGACACAAACCATCCACTTTCATTACTATATCTACTTCCTACAAATCACACTTAAACGTAACTTCTGTATGAACAACGTACCCCCTTACCTGACTGCTTGTATTTTAAACTGTCAAACCTATTACTCTCCATCTGGGATACCGCTGATTATGCTTTCCTTGTATTCTCTGACTTCCAACCAAACTGTGTACCCGCTACATTATGCCCGGATGTCCAGAAGCTCTCGTTTAAACTTCGTATCTGATCATTTCTTTAAACATTATCTTTAATCATGATATGACTAGTTACGAGCTATCTTAAAAGTGGTAGTGCAGATGAACCGAAGAGTCTGGATGCAAAGAGATAACTGGTTATATATAAAGAGATGAGAAACTATTGTATGACCAGAGATGTCAAGCTAGTAAATGATAAGTTTGGTACGTGGCCGAAAAGCAATTGCTGCCCCCCCAAAACTACAACAGGGAAACAATGTCTGAGAAGTGAAACCTGGGTCATAAGTGGCTCAGCCTCGCATGGGGGAAGACCTTTCATCCTTTGCAATTAGGAGACTCCTTCTGTTAGGATCTGATTGAAAGTGCACTCTCCCATTAAATTCTTTGGGTTTTGGATAAGGCCTTTTACCTACATACCTCAAAAAGAGATTCTGCTCTCATTTCACACAAAGTGGCAAAACTCTTCTTCAGTTGCCAGAAACAGATGCTAGAAAGTGATGACAAAATGTCCATTCTTCCAAGAGAAGGAAGCAGGTTTTGAACATAGTCTCTTGTTGCTGAAATAGGTAAGTATTTTAGGATAATCGTCTTAAGAAAAATATTTCTAGCTACTGCACTGGTTGTTCATTATGTAAATTTCTCATTTTAAATAAATATATGTTACTTGTCAGCTCAAAGCAATTATTTGAATTTGAGCTGACTAGCAAAAATCTGGTAAATGTAGGTTGGCAACATATCTCCTTTCCACACAGCTCTGCCAATGGACCTTGATCTTGACGCGCAACAACTCCTGCTATCCCTGTCCTGTGACACCACAGGGCATTGCCAGTTCACCTCAGTATTGATATACAGCATCTGTATTCTTATGCACAGGCACATTGGCAAGACACAATACCGCATTCTAAATCTCAACTGCAGAAGAGTAGATCAGGAGTTACACTATTTAAGTCAATGAATTACACCACTGTAATACTAGTTCAAGGGAGTCAGCCTTTAGTACCATGTCTCACATTAGGGATTGCTAGGAGCCAAGTTTCTTTTGTGAAAGAAAAGATCCTGATACACTGTATAGAGATTGTAATACAGTATACAGAATTAGATAATGAAAAATATTGTGTTCCATCTACCACAGGCTTGCAACAGAATTTACATCACCACTACTCAGAGCACCAATTACAAAGCCAGCTGCAGCCATGTGTGTCAAAGACACTGTGTTACAGGCACCTGGCAAGAAACAGGTCTTTCCCCATCTCTCCTTTTTTGTGGTTTCTTCAAGGACTCACTCCTACCTCTGAGTTGGCTGAAGGTGGTGATGAATTTGCTAGTCACAGACTTGAGCTCATTATTTGCCAGAGTGATGAGATGTATCCCTTCGGTGACATTCCTCATGACTTTGTAAATGCCAATAGGGAACATCATCAACTTGCAGTCAGCCAAATCTGTAGCGAAACAAGGAAAAAAGGATACAAACTTGCAGAGCAATAGAAGTGCACAGAATGCTTCAAGTTACTACCATGTTCATATATTTTATTTTATTCTATCATGAAGATTAGAGAACAAGGTAAGAAGAGCAGTAACTGTAACAACATGCATTTAATAGGACACTGTTTACTTAGAAGATCCTGAGATTGTGTAAAAGAATTATTACAGCCTAAAGTTTGGCTAGAGATACGAGAGTATTAGTTTTTGTTCTGTGGATGCAATTTCTCTACCCCACTGGCTTTTCACAGGTAGGACAGTGACATCTCATCTGAGGGTCTTTTCTTCATCCAAAAACCTAGCTTGTGCTCCTGCTGCAATGACTCCCATGGGACATTAGAGTGATCTAAAATTGCTGTGATACAAGAACCTCCAACCACTCTCCCTCTTGCCCTGGACATGCTCCCCACTTCCTGCATAGAGCCTCCTCCAAGGGGGGGCACAGAGCTAGCCCTCTGGTTCCTGTACGGGGCTTTTTGCACCAGGCCATTGCACAGGGGAACATACGGCAGCTTTGTGGCTTCTTGGCACAGTACATGGGAGATATGTGCAGCACACACACAAGCCGTACAATCAGCTTCTGTTACAAAGACTGGTTGCTGGACTGTCCATAGCAACAGATTGTCATTCTTTGGTCAGGCAAATAGAAGCAAGGGGAGTGGCTGCTGAGAGACAGGAACCCAGTCTCCTTAAATGTTGGGGGGAGCCTACACCAGGCAATGAGAGGGCATTCACCCCTGGACAGAGCAGGTTATCTTTTACCCAGGGTATCTACAGGAATCCTGCTGGTAGAAGCTGCAATGGGTAAGTAATGAATTACAGAATCCTCAGCCACCTCCTGGAACTCCAGTCAAACTCCTCCCTGACCAACACCACACACTTTTTGGGTTGCACTGGCTGTCTGCAGGGGGAGGCAATGTTAAAGCACCAGAGTACAACTGTAGCCTCCCATTGGCATGATTGAGATTTTAAGCTGGCAGAAGCATAAACCAGAAGAGATGATTTATATTTCTGATGGCAAAATTGATCTGGCAAGCCACTGGTCTTTGCTGTCAGTCAGTTTGTTGTTGTTTTGGATTGCTCCTCACAGATGCCTCTCCTGCCACCTTAGCAAGAATCAATAATTTCTTAAAAACTACTTGCTTACAAAATCAGACATAAAAATACAAAAGTTTTATAGCACATTATTAATGAAAAATGGCTTACTTTCTCATTTTAACATGCTGAGCCAGTCGGTCCCAAGCCTACAGCAGTTCATGGGATTCTTCCGCCCTTAATGCAGGACTCTGCACTTGTCCTTGTTAAACATCATCAGACTTCTTTTGTCCCAATCCTCCAACTTGTCTAGGTCACTCTGTATCCTATTCCTACCCTCCAGCATAGCTATCACTCCTCCCAGCTTAGTGTCATCCACAAACTTGCTGAGAGTGCAATCCAACCCATCATTCAGATCATTAATGAAGATGTTGACCAAAACCGGACCCAGACTGACTCTGGGGCACTCCACTTGATACCGGCTGCCAAATAGACATCAAGCCATTGATCACTACCTGTTGAGCCCGACAATCCAGACAGTTTTCTATCCACCTTACAGTCCATTCATCCAACCCGTACTACTTTAACTTGCTGGCAAGAACACTGGAAGACCATCTCAAAAGCTTTGCTAAAGTCAAGATATATCACATCCACCGCATTTCCCCACATCCACAAAGCCAGTCACCTCATCATAGAAGGCAATCAAATTCGCCAGGCATGACTTGCCCTTGGTGAATCCATGCTGACTGTTCCTGATCAGCTTCCTTTCCTCCAAATACTTCAAAATGGATTCCTTGAGGGCCTGCTCCATGATTTTTCCGGGGATTGAGGTGAGGCAGACTGGTCTGTAATTCCCCTAATCCTCCTCCTTCTCTTTTTTAAAGATGGGCATATATTTGTCTTTTTCCAATTGTCTGGGACCTCCCCTGATCACCACGAGTTTTCAAAGATAGTGGCCATTGGCTCTGCAATCACATCAGCCAACTCCCTCAGTACGCTCAGATGCATTGCATCTAGCCATATGAACTTGTGAATGTCCAGTTTTTCTAAAAAGTCCTGAAACTGTTCTTTCACCACTGAGGGCTGCTCTCCTCCTTCCCACACTGCGCTGCCCAGTGCAGTAGTTTGGGAGCTGACCTTATCTGTGAAGACAGAGGCAAAAAAGCATTGAGAACTTCAGCTTTTTCCACATCAGCTCTCAGGTTGCCTCTCCCATTCAGTAAGTGGCCCACACTTTCCCTGACCTTCTTCTTGTTGCTAACATATCTGTAGAAACCCTTCTTGTTACCCTTCATGTCCATTGCTAGCTGCAACTCCAATTGTGCTTTGGCCTTCCTGATTTTCTTTGTCTTTATCCCTCCCACTTCACCAATACTAAGGAAAGTGACTGTATAAGTGTCAGAAGATAGGAAATCCTTTGTTCTAGAAGCTCCCCTCCTCCCCCAAATTATGCCAGAATGCTTTACATAAGCCAGATTCAAATGACAGTTCTATTCTGAAATGGGAAGTACATGTAAGTAGCTCTTCTTTAATGCAACAGGTCCATCCCCCATATATATTCAGAGTCACCTGTGCTGACTTTAGTGACAATATTTTATGGCTTTTCCTGCAGAACTATCACAGCTAAGAAGCTCATGCCTCATGACACAACTGAGAACCAGGTTCCAACTCTAGAGCTACTTGTGTAACTCAATTGTATTCCATTCTTTTAACCCATGGTTAGCGTACTGATCTGAGACGTGGGAGACCCAGGCTCAGTTCCCCTTTCTGCCAAATGACGATGGTATTTGAATGGGGGTCTCCCACATTGCTATAGAGTGCCCTGACCACTGGAGTGGTGCAAGTCACTTTCAAGGTCTCCCATTGAAACTGTTCCACTGTGTATAAAATACTTGAATAGTCTTTGAGCTATAGTGAGAATGAAGCTATAGTCTTGCAGTTACAGCATTCATCTGGGAGGTGGGAGACCCAAGTTCATGATCTTGGTTCAATGACTACTGAATTATTTATATACAGTGGAACAGCTTCAACAGGAGAAATTGAGAAACCTGCATAACACTATCCCATAGCTTAGTGATTAGGATACTTTAGAGCAAAAAGTGGCATACTTTTTGCCCTAAAATATTCTAATCAGAGGCCTATAGGTTGCATCTATACCAGCACACTTTGTAGCTGTCATTCCTCATTAAAGCAGCTTCATGGGTGTTAGAAGCTGTCTGAACTGACAGGATTCATATGATTTAACCATTGCACTGTCTAATCCTATAGCGATGAATTATGGGTCCTAAATTTGCTTAGAGAACCAGAACTGGTTCTCTTCAGATAGAAATACCCATTAGCTATTCTGTTCCTATTACACTATTATATTTTGTCATCAAGATGAAATATCAAAAACAATGATTTAGTCTTACTTCCAAGGCAATCTATATTATATTAAGACAACAACATTAAGATACATAAAGTGATAATATAAGGAAAAATATGACAGGGATTAAAGAAAAAACAGAGAAATAAAAGCCAGTCTTTAATTGTAAAAAGCAAGGTTTGGAACAGTAAGCAATAATTAGACGTGATAAGCCTGCACTGGAATCCTTTGTGAAAATATCCTAATTCATTTTTCCACTTGCGGTAGGGAGAATTCATCCAATGATCTAGTTTTAGCCATTGTTCAGAAATTAAACTGCACCACCTACTGGATTTCTATCCAAACTGAATCAAGTCAATTACAGGTCTGATTGATAACACCAATATTTCTGACTTGTCTTTATGTTTGTTTTAAATTATTTTAACATTTAAGTACCCACAAGTAGTAACCAATCATCTCTCTCATAGGCCCCTCAAGGAAAGAAATCCATTGCCAAATGCCACATTGCTACAGGAACAGAACCACCATTTTGGCAATCTCTCTACATGGGAATTCATGAGTAAAAATAAATTTGGGATTAACAGTAATTTGGGAAAGGAAAAAAAAAATCAAATCAAAACCAAAAAAGATTCTCCACCCTTTTTTGCTTCTTTCTGGTGTATAAAGAAGGCCTGAAAGATATTTTTGTTTGGTTGGTTGTTTGGCTGGCTGTTCAGTTGGTTTTTTTAAAGAGAGGAAGGTTTTTTCCTGCTTTGTTCATTATAGTGGGAAGTCAAGTCCTGTATAGTCTGGAACAGTTTATACTGATTGGAGAACTTGTAAAATTGTGACATTACAAGAGGAAAGAAAGTGAAAACTGAGCAACTGAGAAGGGAAAGGACTGGCTCTTTGTTTTTGTTAAAAACCTATTTAACTCCAGTGACTAATTAAATTTTGGAGAAAAGACCTCATTGGGACATTATAAAAATCAAGCATGGGAGTAATGTTTCCAAGGTCAGGTCTCGAGGTTGTTTTCCTATAAAATTTGTTAAAAGGTTGTTAAAGATAATAGGGTGTTAATGCAAAATACAGCTAGCACTCAAATATTTTAAAGTCTCCCTATAGATTCTTAAATTTTAAGGCCAGAAAAGACCATTTTAATCATCAAGTCTGATAGAATTTTACCCAGCAATTCTTGTATTAAGCCCATAATTTCTGACTGAGCTGTAGCATATAATTTAGAAGGATATCCAATCTTGATTTAAAATGACTAATTCCCCATCAAGTTACAGAGAATGAACCACATTCCTAGGTAAAATATTCCAATGATTAGTTACACACTGGTAAAAATGTACTGCTTATCTCTAATCTGAATTTATCAAGTTTGAGCTTCCAGACGTATTTTGTTATGTATTTGTCTGTTAGATTAAAGAGCCCTCCTACTATCAGTTATCTTTTACCCCTGTAGATACTTTTAGGCTGTGAGCGAATCACCTCTTAACATCCTCTTGGATAAACTAAATAGACTGAGCTTCTTTACACATCATACAAATGTTTTTTTAAAAATTAAACGTTACAAAGTCTAGATGCATATTAGTGAGCCAATTCATGCCACAATACCATGAATTCCACCAATTCCTCACTGCTGAGAAGTAAATGACCATCTACTATAACTTCAAGCCCCCACTTATCCCCCACTCAAATTTAACTTTGATCCTTTACTTTAAAAAAAACAAAAACATACATATTAGAATATACCACAGATAGAAGAGAGGCACATTTTCTCTGAAATGTGGTCAGTAAGGCCTGGGGACTGTTCTTGTGGAAATTAAACTTCTCAGTTCCATGTCTACTATCTCTGCAAAATATTTTTTATTTTCAGTACATATGAGGCCAAATCTAATAGTCTGTACTCAATCTTTATTTAGGCAGAAGTCTCTCTAAATATACCAGTATTGCCAATCCCAAGTTTTATAAATCAAGAGTCAGGCCTCAAAAAATCATGAGATTTTTAGTTAAAAATACATTTTGGGTGCTTTTTATTTGCCTTCTGGTTTCTGTGCCTTTAGGGTATACTCAAATCACAATTTCAAGTTTTTTCTGCAACCAGAAGGGAACTAGAAACTTGCCTTTTCTTTAAAATGAAAGATGAGATTCCCAGAGTCATGTAAATCTGGGAGCTGGAACTTTAAGAAAAACAAATATTGTGAGAGTTGGCACAATTGGTACGTATACAGAAGGGTGAGACTGAGACTCAAATGGTAGTTTTACTGGTAGGGATTTATTGTATATGTATATTGTAATGTATATTACTGCCGGAGTAGTGCTCTTAGTGTGTCAACTGTAAAGTCTTAGTATGACTTATTAAGAGTTTGTCAAGGACATTCAGAGTTAGTAAAAATTTCAATAATTATACTATACCAACCTTATTACTTAAAGAAACAAACACTTGGTGAATAAAGAGATTTATTTTGTTTAAATTTACTTTTTAGTGAGATTGGGCATGAGACCCATCTCCATGCACTTTTCCAAGCTGTGGAAGAGCTACCATGGTATTGAGAATAAAGGAGAATGACATATCTATCACGACTTAGTACCATAGTGCCATCTCGAGGACCCTGCAGGCCCCTAACAAGAACCAGTCTAGAAAGCAGAGCTGGTTAGAATATAGGCTCTTCTCCCACAGAAAATTTGGACTTTTCAGTGAAGTCCAAACACAGTGAAGTCCAAACACAGGGACTAGTGCCAGAAGGCTAACCAACCTAGCAATAATTGGCATACTTTTAAAATGCACAATTCTATCAAAATAAATACAAAAAAAGAATATTTTTTTCATAATATAGAAAGCATCCTTCTGCAGCAAACTATTAGTTATTAATGCTATTTTCTGCTCTGTGCACACTCCCTGATGACATTATTAACCATACTAGCATGCACATGCCAAAGTTAAGTGAAGAAAGCCATGTTGGCCTCTGCTGTCTTTGAAAACATGGGTCAGGAGGTGGAGAAATCAACATTTCCAAAATATAAAAGAAACAAATGGTAGGAAAACAAAAGCCTTCTCCAGCAGTCTTGGTAACACCCTTCTAAATGACTGAGTCCAAGAACGATGGCCCTAGTGTCCCCAATTGACAGGCCCTTCTGTATGGGACCAACTCAAATACTGTGAGCAAAGCCAGACTGATTAACTCACCTAGAGCATCTGCTCCATTCTCCACTGTTTCATTCACCTTTCTGGCAACTCTAGCTACAGCTTCTCCCATTATTTTTTCCATGCAGGCACCACACCCAGTCCCACCAGGGAAGCACTTCCACAGAAGAAGCTGTGAATGAGGAAATAAAAACAATGAGGGTCCAGTATGCTAGCACATCATGAAAGGGGCAAGTAAAAATAAACACCAGGACAGTCAACGGGATGGGATTTATTCCTGGCAAAATGTTATTAATCAGAAGTTGGTAATATCAGGAATGCTATTAAGCGGAATCTGCTGTATTTAGCCTTACAATTATTTATCCCTATTTTACAGATGGGAAACCGTGGCGCAGAGAAACTAAGTGACTTGAACAAGGTCTCACAGGAAGTCTTTGGCATAGGAAGGATTAGGTCTCCCAAATCCTAGGCTACCTCTCTAAGCACAGAATATTCTTCCTCTCCCACTTCCTTTCTACTTCACTCTGCAGTGAATAATTGTTTTTTACAATGGGCCCTGCATTTTATGTAGTCATTTACAATAGTGCAAAGTGTGAAATTCTACTAAATCAGAAATAGCAATTATTTGCATACACTTTCCACTAGTGTAAGTAACTACACAAGATGCAGGGCAATGGAGAAGCTGACCTCATCTGTTCTGCCCAGAATCTTTCCCTCTTCTCAATTCAGAGATCTATTTGATATCTATCTACATATAAGGCAGAAGAAATATTATTTTAAAGAGCTCTCAGGTTTGCTTTATACATCATAAAGAAGCACACAGAGCCCTTTTCCCCCCCCCTCGTTTGCGGGTAACCTTTAACCAGTTTAAAAAAGATCTTCACATTTTCTAAAATTATAAAAAACAATTTTATCCAACTTACTACACACACAAAACTTGAGTTGAGAATAAGCAGAAGAAATTTCATCCACATGATATTAAAGTTAAAAGAACCTAAATATAGATGTGGATAACAAAAGTGCTTCCTCAACCATAATTATACCATCATCATTGCCTAATGCTATGAACCAATTTAAAACTTTCAGGAATTCTAAATAGTCAGTTATGATTTTTATGTAAATAAGCACGTTTTACTTTTATTTATTTTCCATTGCATCAGACTGGCTTTTTTTTTTTTAAATACGTTGTGAGGGGGCACTCTTCCCCTGCACTGGTTTTTTAAGGATTAACTCTAGCCTGTGGGCCAAGGAGGCCACGCCTCATTGATCCTGCTTGGCATACTTCAGATGGAGACTGGGTATAAGAGGGAGCTAAGCAACTCAGTCAGGGCTGGCTACTGGAGAGGGAGGATGCAGACCGCTGGTTCTCTACCAGGAGCTGCTGTGAATGCTGACCCCAGAGCTAAAGCATGCTGAGCCCCAGGTGGATTCCAGGCTAGTAGATGAACCCAGAGAAGGGACTGAGCCACCAGGAGTGGCACCGGCTGAGGACCCTGGAGGCCCCAGAGAATTGTGGATCATCACCACAGGAAACCAGGAAGGAAGTAGCCCAGGAGACTTCAACAGTGTGATGGGGGGAGAATTGGGGCACTGGTCAGTGATTTGGGAGGATCCCTGCTGACTTGGTGGTGAGTACCCCCATCTCTGTCAGGGCCGTGGGCTGGGGCTCAGAGGAGAAGGGAGGGCCTAAGACCCCCTATCTGGGCCCTAAACATCCTTAAGTGGTATCCCACTACCCCAGCGTGTCAATAGGTCATGCTGCCCTCACAGAGAGGGCTACCTTTGTGATTGTGGCCATTAAGCCTTTCTATGCTGCATAACAGGGCCAACATACTGATGCTGGCCATTAGGCCATACCGCTTTGAGGGAAGGAACAGCTATAATGACTCTGGCCATTAGGCCATACAATCCTGAGAGAGTAAACAGTTAAATTGACTTTGGCCATTAAGCTGCACCCCTGGAGGCTAAGGGGGTCGAGACACACAGCCGTGGTGCTTTAGTGACCCCTACCCGCCCCAAATAGGGGCCTGTGACACACATGGAAAAAGATTTATCAAACTTTGAAGATAAGTTTTAACCTCTAATTTTCATGTAAGTGCTCTGTATTCTGGGTTTAATTTATGAACAGACTACATGAACTTCAATTTTAAATCTTTCTTAATTATTTGTTATTGTCATTATTGGTGCACCATCTAAAAGACAACAAAATATGTCACTTTAAAGATACATTTACTAATTGCTTTTTGAGTTATATTCTTAAATCAAAATTGTCAGTTGTGGCTAGCAAAATGAAAGACACATTTGTAGATTCTTAATATTATTGACTGCCTTTTGTTAAATGTGTTTTTCTCAATAATTAAATACAGAATTTTCACACCAAAATAAATTCATACATTTAAAAAATTAATCCCTCCTCCCAAAGCCAAAGACATCCAAATCTGACATCCTGAAAAACTCAGATCTTCATATGGAGCTCAGTTTGTAAGAACTCCTGACTATAAGTTAAATCACAAGGACTCACATGACCCTACAATTTTCTGTATATTTACCTGTCAGCCTAGATTGTCCCTGGGGAAAGGGTACAACAAGAACAGGAAAAAGAAAAATATATTCTTAAGTTCTGGAGGATTTTCTTTATTATATCTTGTCACCAAGACCCACTTCTGTTGTCTCGCCAAGGCAGAATGTCGATTCCCAATACTGTGTCTTTAATACAGCATGTCCCAAAGATAGACAAAATGAGGCTATATAGCCTCATTTAAAACTTCTTACAAGCAATCCTCTGAATGGATAATAGAACAGGAGTTATTTACACACACATGAATTGAGGCCCAAAAAACAATATACAAATAAACATGGGGCAGGGGGGGAGAAGGAACCAGAGAAACAATACATGCAAATGTAAACCTACGTATATCCAGAATAACTGTTCAGTTCACTAGTCCTTACAAAAAGATTTGTTTTCATAATCTGGACTTTCCAGAAACTAGAGGCCTTCTGTCAATGACACCAGGTCTTCCCTGGGGTATTCCCCAGGGGGAATTGAATTCTGGCACACATTGATCTCCATTACCTCTTTACTAGGATTCACTTACTGAGCAGAAGGCAAAACTCTGCCTTCTATGGGGCAAGTCACCTCTAACTATCTCTCTTACCACCAGTCAACTCTAAAATTACTTCATCAGAGTGACTCCTGAGGTCATTGGTTGAATGTCTTAGAATGTCGAGGCTAGCCCTATCACAGTAACAGTAATGCTCCATGATGGACTGGACTTCTTTGTGAGACCACAATACTCAAAAGTTATGGGCTTGAAGCAGAAATCACTGGGTGGGATTCTATAGTTTGTTTATGCACATCAGACTAGATAATTATAATGGTCCCTTCTGGTCTTAAAATCTATTCATTTATTTTGTTTTTAAAGGGGATCACTGACACCTGTTTGCTTCCATTGGCATGAATTAACAGAGAAAACTGGGGAGACAAACAGCAAAGAATTTTGGCTAAAAAGAATTGTAAGAGATAACAGATGAGCCAAAATGGGAAAGAAGTAGAAAAGAACCAGTGGATGCATGTAGCAAGATGTCCTTCAAGAAAACAGAGCCTAGAACCCGAGTGTGGTTGGCCAAGCAGCACATCTCCATGTCATGCCTCCTTTGGATGCTTTTGGTATCTTTACTAAAGGTATGCCTAAGCCCTAGCCAGTGACCCAGCAGCAGTGGTCCTATATTTAGTTGACTGAGTAGTAAAATTAAAATACTAGACTGGTGGCAGAAACCCAAGGCTTCTGAACCAAGATATATTTCCATGCAAATCTAACACTAAATTGGGTTGCAGTATTCCCTAAGCAAACCCAAGTAATATGATAACCAAATGCTATCAGTCTGCATTGATTCAACACTTACTTTCATTTATGGATAAAACTAAGCTAAGGACGATTAGCAGCAATATCTACATACAATCCTAGAATTACTTCACATGCAATGGCAACCCAGCTATGAGGAGGCAGGGATACCCCAAAGTCATGGAAGATGGCATTTCACCCTCCCCCCACTTTCATGTTCAACTTCTAACACCAAAATGTACAGCATAAGAAGTTACTTGTTTCCAAACTTTTCCACTTTGGAGCTGGGGAAGAGAAGACTACAAGATACTGCCACCCCCTCTCTTATCCTCAGAGCTTTTGCATTTCAGCAGAGTACTCCTGCTGCACAGAGCAGGAAGCAGCCTGAGGTTGCATGCATTACAGTAATCTTCTTTCACTTTCAGCTGAGGAGCTCTGTTTCCTGGTGAATGCAGCCCCTCTGGTCACCTGGCCAAACGAGTTCAGACTCTTGCATATTAGCAGTCTGCACTGAGAAGTACAAATTCTCGGGCTGCGTTAATGCAGCCCCATTCCATTGCGGAGTTCGGCAGTATCCCCAGGCCCCAGTGTGTGTGAGAGGGAGGGGGAAGCTCTTCAAATCTCTTTTTCTCAGTACGAGAAGACAGAAACCATCTCTTACCCAGAGCCAGACGCTGCTGCTGCTGCTGCTCAGCCTGAACTCCCAGCTCTGTCTGTCTGGTTTCCTTCAACCATTGTGAAGAACAGCAACAGCTGCTTCTATGGCCAAATTGCAGGGGAAAGAAGGGGGGAGGGAAATCCAACGAGGAGGACCTGTCACCTGACAGAGCTGCAAAAGGCCCAGAGCCAATCAATGCAGGAGCCCTGGCAGCCGGTGAGGCACAAGGGTGAAGTTGGTTTTTTTAATTCATGGTTCCCAGTTCCTTGTTCCAACATGTCTTAAAAATTAATCTTACATAGATGAATTCCCTTAGAAATTTCACCAAATAAATAAGATTGAATGTTGTAACTATTTATATTAGAAATTAATTATTAATAAGTAGAATAATTATTTATAATTATTAGAACAAGGATGTGGACATGGATTGATTATAAACCAAAAATAAATCTGAGGTCATCCAGTGATCATTAGATTATTTGAAATAAGCAAAATTTTCCACTCTCTGACCTGAAGCCTTAGCTTTGTTTCTATGCAATATGCTACCCCAGGTCACACCCTCACCTCACTTGTAAGGCTCTGTGTACATTTGGAGCTAGAGTATGATTCCCTACTCATCAGAAATACTTGCACTAGCTCTCATCAAGCGAATGTACTAAAAATAGTGGTGTGGCCAGGGTAGTGAGAGTTGCGGTGAGTAGCGGCACAGGATAGATAAGTCGACTTACATGCCCATTTGGCAAGGCTAACCCCATGCTGCTGCTCATTGCTGTCCATGCTACTCCAGATACACTACTATTTTTAGATGGCTTGCTCAATGGCAGCTAGTACAAGTATGTTTACACAAGCCAGAAATCGCACCCTCAGCTCCAAGTGTAAACATACCCTAAGAGTCACAGGAATGTGCCACCTGAAGTGACCCAAGAGTATTTTACCATGTATTGCCACTCAAAATCCATTTCCTCATTCAAGTGCCATTTGTAAAAAAGAAGAGTCCCTCCACACCTTCTGAGCATATATGCAATGTGCTTCAGGTGGCATGTGACCATGAGTTGGCGCTAGTTGAGAGTAGGTGGGAAACTTTGCAGTAGCATGAGTGATGGGAAGGGCTTGAGTTTAGATCAAAAGTGCTTAGGTGGGAAAACCAGGGAATGTGGTTGAGGTGGCATGTGCTGAGGTGTTGTCATATCATAGTCAGGTGGTCAGAGTGACCATTGTGTAATCTGGCTGCAGATCTTCTAAGTCAATATTTTTATTGTCCCTTTGAACTGGAACATAATCCTGGCCCACCACACTCAGTTTAAACATACTCTGGAATTCTGCAGCTAAACCTCAGGGATTCTGCCTCGCTTTGGTCTTGAAATTAAGAGATTCTGCCACAATATAGGATAGATTAAAAATAGAAACTCATTTGAAAGATTTGGAATAAATCAGTCACTATAGCCTTTTCTTATTATTGGTAGAATACATTTTCTTTCATGCAACCTTTACAATCATTATATAATTAAATATACCACTGATTTTTGTAGTAAGAATTTCAGTCCTGTCTAAGGCTCTCTGACTTCAACGCTCTCTGTTTCCAGCACCTCCAAGTACCAGTGGACAAGAAGAAGGAAACATCCAAGAAATGGTGAGAAAATAGGAACAAAAACAAGTCACTGAAATGGAAGAGAAGGAAAGGGACTTGTGGCACAGTGACCTCCCTGTAAATTAGTGTTCAGGTCTCTGCCCTTTTATTTTCTTGGCATTAATCTGTGTTTATAGTTTAGAGAGAGTGATTAGCCTATAACCAGGTGTCAGTGACATTCCTGTCACTTATGCAGGTCTGGAACCTTGATTAGTGTGAGCTCCTGTAATTAGGATTAAGGTCTCTATCCTCTTGCTCTTTTGGCATTATGCCCTGTTGGCAATCGAGGCAATCTGATAACTGTAATTAGGGTGCATGTCTTGAGCTTCTTTCTTATGAGACATATATAACTCTTTGGTACCTTGAGCAGTGGGCCTTTCCTGTAATTCGGGTCCAGATCTCTGTCTTTTGGCTCTCTTGGCATTGTGCTCCTTAAACCAGCTAATCTAAAGGATGATCTTGTAATTAGGGTACAGATTGCATCCCTCTTTGTTAAGGGAGTTTAGGGATATTTTAGTAATTTGGGCAGTGGGACCACCCTGTAATTAGGGATCAGATCTCTGCCCTTTATTTCCTTGGCATTGAGCCACTTTAGCCAGCTGATCAGAATAAGCACCTTGTAAAATGAGTACACATCTCATCAATCACCATTTATTGTGCCCTCAAGAAATGCTAGACAGATTCTTAGCCCATTGCACTCCATTTCAAACTGGAATTCTGCAGCCAAGCTTGGTGGTTTCATATCCTGCTTTGCTATTGGACACGAGATCTTGCAGTAATTGCTGGTAAATTCAAAAAGAGAGGTTTCTCTGGCATTTTTGGACTAAATCAATCAGCACAGTATATCTTCTGTCATTGTTTTTGGCATATATTAATTTCACACTGCCCTTGATTAACTAACTCATGCAGATTTTGTATTAGGAATTTTGAACTGGATTGAGGAATAGTCAAGGGGAAATCTGGAGGTCTGGGCTTCTCAGTAAGATTTATTTAGTAGTTCTGGTTCACAGAAGCATGGGAGGAGGTGAAATTCCCACTGAAGAGTACAGGAACAGCAACTGTCTTAGAGCTAGAATTTCAGGCTGTCTGCAGACTCAGGAAAACTGCTGCATCGTTAGTTTACACTCTGTTTGCATTGGGAGCATAGATTTGGCTCAGCCCTCTCCTAAGGCTATTTCTCTCTCTCTCTTTCAAGCACCTCCAAATACAAGCAGATGAGAAGAAGCAAGCATCCAAGAAAATGGTGAGAAAAGGATGAAAGAAAACAAGTCACTGAAATGGAGGAGAAGGAAAGAGGCACTGGGCACAGTGAATTCCCTGTAACCAAGGCTCAGGTCATATTTCTGAAGTATATGGGGATACTGAGCCATTCGATACATTGAGGCTTGTGACCTAGCTATAATTAGCATTCAAGTCTCTGCCCTTTGGCTCTCTTACCATTTTGCTCCTTTAACTGATTAATGGGAGTGACTACCCTGTAATTAGGGTGTACAGGTCTCATTTGACATTTTGGATTTACAATGATTTTATGGGCAAATCAGAGACACTGTCCGATAATTGAGGTTTAGAAGTCTCTGCATACTTGGCACACTAGTTAGAAGGAACACCTTGTAAACAGGGAATGCAGTTCTCTCCCTTATTTAGCACTTTAATGTTTCTGAACCCCAAAAAGGTTACATTTTGATTGCAGCAAGTGCTGAATTACATCAGTAGTTAGAAAGAGGTCTCTGCATTCTTGTCATCCCCATTAAAGAGACCATCCCGTAATTAGGGTGTACCAGTCTCATTTGACAATTTGAATTTTCATTAAATTTTTGGGCTAGTCAGAAAGACTGCTTTGTAATTTGGGTTTATAGGTCATTACGTGTATGGCAGGCTAGGGAGAAGGACCACTCTGTTAACAGGAAGTGCAGGTCCCTCTTTATTTAGCACTTTAATTTATTTGACCTCTAAAGGTTGAATTTTGATTTCAGTTAGAGTGATGAAATAGATAAGTGGTGGAAAGAGGTTGCTCCCTCTTTGACAGCCCAGTTACAGAGATCACCCAGTAATTAGGGTGTATAGGGCTCTGGTCATTTGAGATTTAGGGGTTTCACAAGATAGTCATATAGAGACCACCCTATAGTTGGTGTTTACAGGTATCCATATATTTGACCAACTAGTGAAAGAGACTGCCTTTTAATTAGGGTTGAAAGACCTCTACATAGCTGGCATTTGGGAACTTCATTAATTTTACAGGTTAACCGGAGAGATTGCCCTGTCATTGGAGCTCACTGCTCTCTTTATCTATTTGATTGGCTAATGAGAATGCGCACCCTGAAATTATGGTGTACTGGTCTCATTTGACAGTTTAGTTTTTTGCTGATTTTATGGACTAGTCAAAGAAACTCTCCAGTAATAGGGTTTGACATATATACTGCTTTCTGAGGGAGACCATTCTGTAACCAGGATGTAGAGGTTTCAGCTTATTTGACATTTAGGGAGAGATGGGCTTGTAATTGGGACATTTGATTGGCTAGAAAAAGAGACCCCTCTGTAATTAAGATGTACAAGTCTCATTCAACTTTTTGGATTTTCAGATTTTGAGCTAGTCAGGCTTCTTGAAGTTCACAGGTCTCTCTAGATATGCTTCGGTAGTGAGAGAGATCCCCTGTAACTAGAGTATGCTGGTCTCGTTTGATCCCTAAGCCAGCCTCTTGTACAGTTCCAGAGGTGGTTTTGTTCCTAAAGCACAGGCCTCCCAGATGCTACAGTGATGGGTCATTACAAATTTTCAAAATCAAACAAAGACAGTAAAGACAGGAAGAAAGATAGATCAGAGTGTAACTGAGGGAAACTAGACATTATATTGCATGTATTGTGACCTCATAAATCGAGTGTAGGCCTGGAATTTGGGAGACCTGGGTTTTATTCCCAACTCTGCCTCTGACCTGCTGGGTGATCTTGCCGTCTCTGCACTAGGTATTTTTTTTATTATTAGATGGATTTCATGGTTCTGTTCCCAGATTGGTCACTGACTCACTGTAACTCCTTGGTCAAATCACTCCCCCCCCCCCCGTATTTCATTTTATCTGTAAAATGAAGATAATGATACACTGGTTGAAGAATAGACTAACTCACCTCAGGAGATATGAGTCTTAATTCCCCGAAGCATGGAATGCACTTTGAGAGCCTCACGTGAAAGGCACTACAGGAGAATAAAATATTACTTTTTGTATTTATTCATTTCAACCAAGTCTTCATATAGGGCTTTCCCAAAAACTTATTTCAGTAGTAAATGCAAGAGGGAAGCAAACCCAAGTTTTCTTTGTAAAATACTTCTGTTTCCAGATGACTCATTTTCTGCAGTCAGGTCTCACTGAACAGCTGTTGTGGTTCTTGTTTTTCTGTTTGTATGTTTTTAAATCCTCTGTAAAGTTAAGTGCTTTTAATATTTCAGTTATGAATTCAATATAAGCATTGGAAGCAGATAGTATAGAGACGTTTAAAGCAAGGATGGAGGCTTAGCTAGTGAGCATCAAATTAAATAGGCCGATGTCAATGCAGAGATGAAGATGTGAGGCAAGATGAACCTACAGTGCTATTCTCTATTTTCTAAGAAATCTGAGAACCCACCCGTGGAAGGGCAGCTCTCTGCCTCAGTCAAGAAGGGGTTAAAGATCCATTAGCACAGTGTCCTCCACAGTCAGCAATGGGCATACTAGCACGATTTTCAAATTGCTGTTGGCCAGTATGGACTCAACAATGCTCCATGCCCTTATCTTGGGCATGATCTTAACCATGAATATCTAGAAGAGGCTGTTTCAGCTGTATTTTAGCTCTTGAAGCCAGGTGCCTATGGCTTTGGATGTGGCAACAATAACAGCTCCTCCAGGAGAAGCAGCAGGTTCAGAAGAAAAATGAGGACGAGGAAAATGAGGATGACATCGAGCAACTGCTATTATAGGCACAGTTACTGGAACAGCTTCAGGAACAGTGCTACACCATATGGGCTCGGGAAACCAGTGTCAAGGGATGAGAGAGGATTATTCTGCAGAGCTGGTATTACCAGCAGGAGTGAGAAAATTTCAGAACGGCAAAGGCAATTGTTTTTGAGAACGGTGCTGACCTTGGACAATGGCTGCAGCAGGGTACCAACATACGATGCTCCTTACTAATCAAGAAGCAGGTCACCAATGCCATCGAGAAGCTGGCCACCCCAAATGTGATTGGTCCATCATCAACCATTGGCTATAAGGGGATCAACTGTTGGGGCCTGTGATGGGGTGTGATCCTGCCACACCCTGTTCCAGAGGAGCAGAAGAGAAGTCTTCCAAGTGGTTTAGAGTGGCTGCAGAGGAATCAACCAATTGGAAGGGCTATTGGAGCAGCCATTAGCCAGTCAGGGGCCAGCAGGGCCATATTAAAAAAAGGAGCAGAAGAGATCGTCAGTAAATTACTGCATAGAGCTGCAAGAGAGAGGACTGGGTTCCTGGCTGGCTGAAAGAACAGCAAAACCATGGACAGTTCAGTGTGGGTAGGAACCCAGGGAACTTAGAAGGAGCTCTTGACTGGTTGCTAGGACTGAGTAAGGACTGAGCCCAGGGAAGGCTGCAGGGACACAGTGTCTCTAGGGAGGAAGCCCTGGGGGTATGGCCTGGGCTGGGAGAAGTGAAAGACTGTATACTCCAGAAGAGATTTGTTCTGTTCCATCTACAGACACTGAGTGAGTGTGAGTGAGAGAGAGAGAGACTTGGCTGGAGGGCTGAGTTACTGAAGACCTGCTGAAGAAACCATTGACCAAGGAGGATTGCTTCTAAGAGCTGGGTGCCCACCCTATTCTACAAACTGAGTGATTGCAGACATGCACTCAACAAAGGGGGCTCTTGTGATAGGGGGTGCTGATCTTGTTACAGGGCCATTGTAATGCAGATGTATACGGCCCTGCACATGGTATTGTTGTTACACTGGGTCATAAAAGCTTGGTGAGGCTCAGATTGCTAGCTTTGCATACCTGGGATTTCTAAACTATACTGGAGCAACTGACAACACCCATGCACCTATAATTTGCCTCCCGGCCAAGGCTGAGTTCATAAACAGAAAAGGATAATTTTCCATGATACTAACTAACCACAGTAGGAAGTTTACAAATACAACTGTAGGGTGGTTTGGAAAAGTCCATGATCCTAAGATCTTTTAGAACTCCGCTCTATTTACCTTAATGAATAAAGGACAGTTCCCCTCAGGATCACTATGGCTATTAATGGTGTTGGGATTGCTCCAGTTATCCTAGGAGACTCAGCTCATTCTTTGCTGCCCTAGTTAATGAAACCATTCATTGGCCACATGGGCCAGGAAAGAATGGTTTTAACTATTGCCTCCGTAGTTGCAGAATGACAGTAGAATGTGCATTTGGCCTTCTGAAAGGAAGGTGGTGCTGTTTGTGGAATAGGCACTTTTCCCTTGCAGCTTTCAACCTATCATTATAGAGGCACGTATTTTGCACAATATTTATGAGAGTAAGAGCGAGAGCCTTAATGATGGGTGAGAGATTGCAGTGCAGAGATTTACTCAGTGTATGAGCTGCTAGCAAGACTGGTAGAAAATGGAAACAGCCAAGCTTGGATTAATCAGTGTACTTTCAACAGGGGGAGCCCAGCCGCCTGGAAAAACATACATACACACACCTTACACCACAGACCAGCTCATGATGCCTAGGCCAGGAAGGGAGCAGAGCATCAGAGGAAGGTTCCCACCTGCATGCTGTGGTGAGAGCCACTGGACTGAAGTGGGGAGATGGGCCAGGAGCCACTGCGGGGGTGACTGCAGAATGGGCTTGCTCTACAGTTCCACTATGGTGGCCTCCCACTACCACTCCCACCCTACGGAATGTGGGTGACCATCCAATGTCCATAGTGCACAGGGTCCTTGGCCAGAGTAATGCTGTCAGGGATGCCTATTGCTCTTACATTGAGTCTGAGACCTGAACATATACAGATGTTTATCCAGCTGTTTTCCCAGGAGATGGGGAAGTGATTTGTGCATAGGGCAGAATTTTGTGGATATATGAACTCCATCCTGAATTTTGGACTCCATATTGAGGTGCCTTCTTCATGGAATTTTCCCGCCCTTCTACCTGAGATGGGAAGGTTTGGGTGGGAGAGGTCACATAGGTGTGTAGTTTGCTTGGAGACAGCCTGCTATATAAGGTCAGAATGAACAGAGCTCTAGGCTGTCCATCTGAGAGACAGATGTACCCGTGTCTGCTGTGAAGCAACGATGGAGACTTACCTCCATCTTACCTTAGCTCCTGCTGTGGACTCCTGTTGTCTCAATGTGTCTTGACTACTGATTTCCGTGTGTTCCTCCTTAAGGGTGACAAATGGTGATGTATATAAATTAATGTCATTTGTTCCATGGGTTGTTTTACTGGTAGTGGGCCTGGGTTTAAAGCCTCACACCCCTTAACCCCCGAGCCATTTGTACTGTTATTCCTCACTGTTATCTAATAAATTGTTCTAACTATCTTACTCCTATTTACTGTTTCCATGTTCCTACTGGTGATCAGACACAGCAGGGTCGATCAGCAGGAAGGGAAGGGGGTCCTCTGAAACAATCTTCCCAATTGGTTAAATTTTGGCTTAACATGTGAGCAATGCAGTCTCTTTTATGGGTGGTAAAAGTGGCAGATTGTGGCATGTTTTATTTTAACTTGTATCTCTGTTTATACTCTTCTAAAAACCTGTAACTTACGCAAAGTATGGATTTTTCTGTGTAAAATGTATTGCTGACAGTGGATTTTTAATGGTTTTGATTATTAAACATATTATATAACAACCACAAATGAACCTTTAATTTTAAAATACAGGGAAACAAAACTTTAAAGTGACATAATGCGGAGGAGGGCAGAACATGCTCATGGAGGGGAGGTTTCCAATTCATAGGCAAGTACACGCCCTGCCTCTGATTCTTCTTGTTCCTAGGTTTTCTGGTGCTGAGTGTTGGCACTCAGTTATCAGGGGCATTAAATGGCTCAAAAGAGCCAAGCTCCATGTGCAATTGTTCTCGTTGTCCAGAGCTTGGCCCAGGAAGGGGAATGACCTTAGGGAGCATAGCTGCACGGTACAGCTGGGAATATCTGATGGTGTTCCCAGTATCCTGTATGGTTCAGGTGCTACAGAACGTGGCTGGGTCGTGGCTCAGGGTACTAGATTGTCTGTCTGCTAGTGGGCACACAGCATGTGCTGCAGCAGAGCATTCTGAGGCTCCTGACGTTGCCTCTGCATCTGTCTTTCTCCATAGTGTGTCTTGCCATGGCAATGCTGTCTCTGGCCACTTCAATCTCTTTCCATGGCTCCCAGTCTTTCTCCCTCTCAGACCTCAAGTAAAAACTTTCACTTCCACTGATTTCATTTCTGTGGGGGGAGTCTACAATGAGGTCTGCAAACACTTCATCTCATCTCAGGTTACTCAGCCACTGATAAAGACTGTCCTTGAGGGTCTGGCTGCTGCAGGTTCCATGGCTGGGGGAGGAGGAAAAATCCCAATGCATACTGGGAGGTATGTTGTCTGCCAGGAGCCTGTATCTTAGGATGTTTTATGGAGGGCTTGTCAAGGATTATCCGGCCCTCTGACTACTACCCTATGCTACTCATCCAGGTGGACACTAATGATACTGCAAAGCATGACACTGAGCAGATCAGAAATGACTACAAGGCTCTGGGAGCAAGGGTGAAGGAGTTTGGGGGCACAAGAGGTGTTCTTTCATCCTTCTAGTCAAGGGCAGGGGCCCAGGCAGAGGCAGATTGTGACACTGTCTGAGAACACCACCCCAGAAACTCCACATTCACCACAGTCATGTAACTGTATGTTCTGTAGTAGGTATGTCTTTGGTATTTTAAAAGTCTGCTAAACATTAATATTCTGTGGGATTGTATGTGGTACCATAGTCCGTGAAGTTATAAAATATTGTGAGGTGGGAACCACCCAAACCAGCTTTTCAGGTCCAACAATGAAGTGGCCAGATGTGCTAATGGGCCATCAAGAAAAGAATCCACTACCAGGAACTGCTTACAGTGAAGACTTCCCTGTAGAACACACATTTGCAATGGGGTTGCTTGACCAATGGGAAGCAGCTGTCACGTGACATGAATGGACTGTTCCAACAAGCTGAAACAGACTATAAAAGGCGGAGCATGACATCTTCACTTGGCTCCACTCCTATTCAACTGAACATCTGAAGGGTCATTTGGAAGACAAAAGGACTTTGAAGGGGGGAGGGGAGTTCCAGGCAGGGAAGATTGCCCAGCCTATGTTTAAGAAACTGCTCCTACCAGCTAACAAAGGTGAGACCTTGCTAATTGAAGACCTTGTTAGTGTGTAAAATTTAGACTGCAATCTTATGTTTATTTCATTTGGTAACTTCTTTTAATCTCTAAATTTGCCATTTATAAATACTTAATCTATTTTCCTGTAGTTAATAAACTTGTTTAGTGTTTTATATTAACCAGTGTGTCTTTGAAGTGTTTAGAGAAGCTGGTGCAATTCTCCTTTAAGGGAAGGGAGGACTAGATGATGATCTCCCTGGTGAAGCTTTTTGACCAGGGTTAGATGATATAATCCTGGGGTTCCTCGATGCTACTGGTTCATGAGTGGCTGGAAAGCATTCATTTAACTAAATTGGGTGTCTGGCGCCACCTGCTGTTGGGTTGGGTGACAACAGGGTTTGAAGAGCTGCCTGTAAGACACCAGCCAGAGTAAGTGGAGAGCTTACCCCAAACTAAATAGCTGATAAGGGTACCCAGTGGTTCCACAGCTCCTAGGCTGTACCTTAAGTGTTCTGCATACTGTCATGCAGATGCATCCTGAAGATGAATGCTTGGCTGTGAGGAAGGTGTTGTTAGGAGGCTTTGGCTTCCTTGACCACATAATGCTGTTCTGGGAAGAAGGACTGCTGAAAAGAGATGGGGGTCCACCTATTGAGGAAGAGTATCTTTGGATACAGGCTAGCTAACCTAGTGACGAGGGTTTTAAACTGGGTTTCATGAGGGCAAGAGACAAAAGCCCACAGGTCAATCAAAAACATGGAGACCTGGGAGAAAGTCGGACTCGGGGGGCAGAGGAGGGCAGCATGGGCTATTATAGCAGGGATAAGGGAGAAACAAGAGTGAACATACAGGGGAAATCAAATCAGTATCTTAGATGTCTGTATCCTACTGTGAGAACTATGGGAAATAAGCAGGAATAACTAGAAATGCTAGTGAATAAACACACCTATGACTTGGTTGATCCCACAAAGACTGGTGGGATAGTTTACATGACTGTAATATTGGTATAGAAGGGTACAGCTTGCTCAGAAAGGATAGGCAAGGAAAAAAAGTGAGGTGGTGTAGCCTTATGTCTTTGATGTGTACACTTGGACTGAGGTTGAGATGGAAATAGAGACAGACTTGTTGAAAGTCTCTGGGTAAGGATAAAAGGGATAAAAAAAAAAAAAAAAGGGTGAGGTGATGGTAGAGGTCTACTACAGACCACCTAACTAGGAAGAAGAGGTGGATAAGGTTTTTTTAAACAACTAACAAAAAGATCCAAAGCACAGGACTAGGTGGTGATGGGAAACTTCAACTACTCAGACATCTATTGAGAAAATAACATAGCAGGGCACAGATTATCCAACAAGTTCTTGGAATGTATTGACACCTTTTTATTTCAGAAGGTGGAGAAAGTTACTAGGGTAGAGACTGTTCTAAATTTGATTTTTGACAAATAGAGAGGAACTGGTTGAGAATTTCGAAAGTGGAAGGCAGCTGGGGTGAAAGTGATCATGAAATGACAGAGTACATGAATCTAAGGAATGGTGGGAGGGAAAACAGAAGAATAAAGATAATGGATTTCAAGAAGGCAGACTTTAGCAAACTCAGGGAACTGGTAGGTAAGATCCCATGGGAAGCAAGTCTAAGGGGAAAATCAGTTCAAGAGAGTCAGCAGTTTAACAAAATCCTGTCCAGCTCTTCAGAAAATGGACAGGTTACACTTTCTCTGCTGCACCTCTTCTGGCATTCCTGGTTTTAATGTAAGTTCTCCTGAGCTGTTTGCTCTTTATCTGCCACTGGTCACCATCCTGGTTGTAGCTCCTTGTGGACATCTGCTTAGCAATGTCCACAAAAAGATCCTTATGCCAGTGGCTGGCAGCAGGAGTTTGCTGCATCAATGCTTCTGCCCAGATCTCAGGGTCTCAGCATGGCTCCAAGTGTATGCTCATGTTGTTAAGCTTGTGGAGTAACATCACAAGCAATGCCAATATATTTGAATTCAGGAGGAAAGAAAGGGACAAATTCTGGATGTCAGTTTTTAAACAGGGGAGGGGATATCCAGCCAAACTGACTCCAGAGCAGTAAAGAATAAACAGGTAAGTACAGCCAGGTCAGTAATGGACGCCTGCAAAGCCGTGTCCGATATCATTTGGAAGACTGTCAAAGTAATGGAAAGCACTATTATGTGCACACAACTAATACACTGCAGTAACTAAATTCACATCACATGCAATGCACATTGAAAGAGGATGCCACAGTTTGCGGTAAATATGGAGTTAGTGTGTTTTAATTGCAGTGTGTATATGCAGGGATTCTCGCACCGCACTTACTCAAATTACTGCAATTAAACTCCTGATGTAAACACGCCCCTACCTGTGGAATTGTTCTACTGTTATTCCATGACCTGAGGTGCAGAATTATTTTATCCCACCTACTCGTTTGGGAACCTCCTACATCAAGTCCAGCTACTTGTCTTGCTTGTGTAGGGAGAACTTGTTCCTCTGCATGTTGATGAATTCATTCAGGTCACTGATTGGTTACAAGAGAAGTGTCTGAACAAGCTGTTATGAGATTGGGAGATTCAAGCTTTATAGCCTGAAATGCTGCCTCCTTTGAAGGCTAAACAATAATGGGTTTGCTGCCTCTCCTCATTTGCATTTGCTACACAAAACTGGCAGATACTGATAGTTTTTCATCTGTATTTTGTGCAAGACTCAACAAACAAATTGCCAGTTTATTTCCCTTCCTCCAGTCTTACAGAAGAATCTGCTGGCTTACTTAATTCAACATTTAGTTTAAAAAGTCAATGTTCTTGGACCCTGGCCAAATATCCAAAGACAGATCTCCTCTACATCCATAGGACATCTCTTTCCAGCTGTCCTATGTTCTGGTCCATGGCTGGATCCTCTATTTGCACTATTATCCCAAAGACAATGTGTGTTTATTTGAAGACCTCCAGCTCCAATTTTTGCTGACCCACTAAGTGTTACTTTAACTGGTGGAAACAAATGCCTAGAAAGAAAAAAAAAACTGTTCAGCTCTTATTTTAATAATATTTTAAACTAGGGAGGGGCACAGGTTGCCAAAGGAGTCTCTGGATCAAGAGTTTTGCAAAAGTTTGCTGGGTTTTGGATTCAGTGTTCTAGCTCAGTCTTTTATATTGAATGACCTAGAGGACTGAACTTCAGATCTAGATGTGAATCTGAACACTCCTGCGTACTGATTCAGGCTGATTTATGACTAAAATGGGGACTATTCCAATCCCTATATATCCAGTGTTTGGGGCACAGGTCAGGGAGACAAGAGACTTGAGTTCTGTTACCCGCTCTGCCAATGACTATGACTAGATGGAAATGATAGAATTATCAATAATGAAGAAAAGCCAGAAATGTTCAATAAATATTTCTGTTCTATATTTTGGGAAAAAAAGATGTAGTCATATATGACTACTCTTGCAATTCCACTAGTATCTCAGAAGAATAATCAATAGTAGCTACTAAAGTTAGACATTTTTAAATCAGCAGGCCCAGAGAACTTGCATCCAAAAGTTTTAAAAGAGCTGGCTAGGGAGCTCGCTGGACCATTAATACTGATTTTCAATAAGGCTTGGAACATTGAGGAAGTTCTAGAAACTGGAAGAAAGCTAATGTTGTGTCAATATTTTAAAAGAGTAAACTGAATCACCAGATAATTATAGTCCTGTCAGTCTGATGTTGATCCCAGGCAAGATAATGGAGCAGCTTTTACAGAATTCTAATAATAATAAATTAAAGGAAGGTAAATATTATTATTGCTATTAACATGGGTTAATGGAAAATAGAGCTTGTCAAACTAATATCTTTTTTATGATATTACAAGTTTGATAAAAATGTTGATGTAACAATGCTTAGATTTATTTAAGCTGTTTGACTTGCTACCATGACATTTTGATTAAAAGAACTAGAATAACAGAAAATTAACACAGCACACATTAAATGGATTAAAAGCTGGCTAATTGTAAGTGGGGAATCAGCATTCAGTGGGGGTGTTTCTAGGTGGGTCTCTCCAGGATCTGTTCTTGGCTCTATGCTAGTTAACATTTTTATCAATGATTTGATAGAAAACATATCACTGACAAACTTTGCAGATGACACAAAAATTGGGAAAATGGTAAGTAAAGAAGAAGTCAGGTCATTGATATAGAACAATCTGGATTGCTTGTGAAGATGGGCACAAGCAAACAATATGCACTTTAATACAGCTAGATGCAGATTTACACATCTAGGAACAAAGAATGCAGACCTTGCTTACGTGATGGGGCACTCTATCCTGGGAAGCAGTGACTCTATCCTGGGAACAGTGGCTCATGAAGCATTAGCTTGGTCACTGCCACTGCATAGCATCTGTGGTGCTAAATCTCTGGTATCAGAACAGTGGTAATTAAACACTTTACTTTTGAGGGGGTGTGGGTGTGAACAGCACCTTGAGTTTGTGGTGATACATTTAAAGGGGTGCCTTCTAGGAGGTACTAAATTTGTCAAGGCTAGTCTCTGAATAATGCAGCAATGGAGGCATTAATCCGATGCAGTGCTGCCCAGTATCACTTGAGTTTGAGGGTGGAGGGACACGCTGCTGGAGACAGGGCAGGAGCCTGTAGAGAAAACCATAGCTATTTAGTGCTGAAAAGGCTCAGTGACTGTGGGAAGCTCCAGGGCAATTTCCTGTGTTAGGCTGGTTGTTTGGGAGTTGTTCAGTACCTTGAGGTGAATGTCTGAGGGGAAGGGAAGACAGATTTGAGTGGGAAAATGCTGAAACAGTCTGCACAAATAACGGGGGGGAGGGAATGGGGTGTGGCTAGCACTCAGCAGGCAGGGCCACGGCTGAGTCAGTTCAGGCTGTAGGACACGCATGGCTAGCGCTCAGGGGGCTGTTCCTGAGGTGGCTTATTTCCCTGACTGGATGGAAGATAGAGGCGGGCATGTCTTCCCTCTAGGTGTGAAGTGTGGAATTGAGCTGGGCGGTGGGCCAGCACAGTTGTTATGGTGTGGGGATGTACTAGAGGCCTGTCAGCAGAGGGGAGAGGTTGAGTGGGACGGGGCTGAACAAAGTGGGTTCTTTCCAATAATCCATATCCATTCCTTTTCCTTTGTTTGCAGGTGTTAAGGGCACCAGGGCTCGTGTACTGGGAGGGGAGGCTTGAGGCAGTGGGAAACCCAGTTGTCTACAAAAGAGCTGCTACCACAGATTCAGTTACTCCCTCCCCACTGTAATGGGGAGCATTTACTCCCGCTATCCACGAAAGTAAAATTACAGTAAGGATTTGTAGTTGGGAGGGCGAGCCCCTGTCCACCCTCTCCTGCTAGGAAAAATTACCACATACCTGTAATTGCTGGTCATCTGCACAGAGCTATCACACCTGTAGAAACCTCATGAGAGGGACAAGTTACAACCCTGTGATTGGGTTTGAGCCTCTGGATGACTGGAATTTTCTCTGCTTAAAATACCAGAGGCAATGACTGCCTTCTAATTCTAGAATAAATCTCCAAATTTAAATAGGAATTGTAGGAATATGAGAATGAGGCAGATTAGTCAGAGAGAGCAGAGTAATTTAGATATATAGGTCTGACTTAGTTTATAACCTTTTGACACTACGTTTTCTTTTAAAAGAAGTCAGACACTGAGCTTTGGGATGTACAATTTTGCGCCATACTTTGCATGCTAGTCAAAGAAACTGCCCTATATTAAAAAAATCACTTTTAATTTAAAATATTTGGAATTATTTGCCCCAGAACAAAGTGAATTTTAATTTCACCCAGAGGAAAAATGTGCACCAGAAAGAGAAAAACACTGAAGAATTGCTGGGGTGGAGGTGAGAGTGGAAGGTAAAAGAGTAGGGATGCTTCTTCAGAGGGGAGAGTTAGCCAGAGTGCCCTACCATTATAGGTCACTACTCACATCACACTGAATAATTTTCACTAATTTAGAGCTAGTCAGACTAACTTAATATTGGCTATCAGAAATGATTTGACAACCACTTAGACAAAACCCCTGTAAATAGGATATGCAAGTCTCTCCTCCTCTCGCTGTTTCAACTGCCACTGAAGTTATGAGGTAGTCAAAGACAGACCATATAATTGGGCTTTAGAGGTCACTACTTACTCAACATTGAGGGATTTCACTAACTTGACAAGTTAGCTGGAGATACCTCCTTGTAATTGGGGTTCATGGATCTCTGCGTCTATTTGATTGCCAAATTAGAGACTGCCCTATAACTAGGGTTTAGAAGTCTATGCTGAGGTAATATTTTAGCTTCTCACTCATTTGACAGGTTAGCTAGAGAGATTGCCTTGTAATTGGGGGTCACAGATCTCTGTGTCTCACTGCCTAATTAGAGAGACCGCCTTACAACTGGAGATTAGAGTTCTCTGCTGAGGTGATATTTTGAAATATCACTCATCTGAGAGGTTTAGCTGAGAGATAGCCCTGTAACTAGGGTTCACAGATCTCTATGCATATTTCCATACCTGGTTCTGGACACTGCTCTATAACTGGGGTTTAGAGGTCTCAGCTGAAGTAACATTTCGGTTTCTCACTCATTTCACAGGTAGGCTTGAGAAATTGCTCGGTAATTGGGTTCACAGATGTCTGACTACCTAGTTAGAGAGACCACCCTATAAGTGGGGTTTATTAGAGGCCTCAGCTGCGGTGATATTTGGCCATCTCACTCATCTAACAGGTTAGCTGGCAAATTCACCCCTAATTCAGCAGTTCCTAAACTATGGGTCATGACTCCAAGTGGGGTTGCTTCATCAGCAGATGGAATCATGGGAATCCCAAGTGTAAGGAGGATGCCATTTTACAAAATGGCCTCCACTGCACAGCATGACCTCACATGCACCATATGCACGGGGTCACATCACATGGGGGAAGCTATTTTGCAGCATGACCTCACACACACCATATACGTGTGAGGTGATGCAGTCCAGAGGACGTCATTTTGTAAAACAAAATGACATCCTCCTTCCAGCGTGACCTTGTATGTACACTGCTATGAGGTCACACAGCAGGGAGGACACCATTTTTAAACTCCAACTTCCATGCTGTCTGGAGTAGTGGGAAACAACACATCTGAAAATGGGGTCATGCAGGGAAAATGTTTGGGAACCACTGCTCTAATTTGTGTTCACAGATCTCTGAATGTATTAGCCTGACAGTTAGTGAGACAACCCTATAATTGGGGGCTAGAGGTCTCTGCATAGGTGATATTTTGAGATAACACTCATTTAAGATGTTAGCTGTAGATATGGCTCTATAATTGGGGTTCACAGATCTTTGATTATTTGCCTACCTGGTTCTAGAGACCGCCCCATAACTGTAGTTTAGATGTCTCAGATGAGGTAATATTTTGAGATTTCCATCATTTCACAGGTTAGCTTGAGCAATTGCCCTGTAACTGGGTTCACAGATCTCTACGATTATTTGCCTACCTGGTTCTACAGACCGACCTATAACTGGCGTTTAGTGGCCTCCGCTGAGGTAATATTTTGGGATCTCCCCATCATTTCATAGGTTAGCTCGAGAGATCGCCCAGTAATTGGGGTTCAGAAAGCTGAATTTCAGACTGCCTAATTACAAAGACTGCCCTATAACTGGGGTTTAGAGGTCTCAGCTGAGGTGATATTTTGGCTTCTCTCTTGCTTGACTGCTAAATTTTAGAAATTACGCTACTATTGGGGTACACAGATCTCTGCCTCTCCTTGATTTCCTAATTAGAGAGACCACTTTATAACTGTGGTTTAGAAGTCTCAGCGTAGGTCATATTTTGGGATCTCCACCATTTGACCAGTTAGCTGGAGAGATCGCCCAATAATTGGGGTTGAGAGATCGGAGTTTCAAGCTGCCTAGTTACAAAGACCGCCCTATAATTGGGAATTAGAGGTCTCTGCTGAGATAATATTTTGGTTTCTCACTCATTTGACAGGATTGCTCGAGAGATCGCCCTGTAATTGGGGTTTGCAGATCTCTGCCTCTATTTGATTGCTGAATTAGAGAGACCACCCTATAATTGGAGTTTAGAGGTCTCTGCTGAGGTAATATTTTTTCAAATCTCCATCATTTGCCAGGTTTGTTGGAGAGATAGCCCTGTAATATAGAGATCTGCGAACTCCAATCTATTTGCCTACTGGTTTGAAAGACCACCCTATAACTGGCGTTTTCACATCTCTCCTGAGGAAATATTGCGGGATCCCACTCGTTTGACAGGTTAGCTCAAGAGAGCGCCCTATAATTGTGGTTCAGAGATCTCTGCATCTCTGACTGCCCAGTTAGAGAGACTGTCCTATAACTGGGGTTTAGATTTCTCTGCTGAGGTAATATTTTGGCTTCTCACTCATTTGAAAATAGCTCAAGAGATGGCCCTGTAACTGGGGTTCACAGATCTCCATGACTACTTGCCTACCTGGTTCCAGAGAACACCCTACAACTAGGGTTTAGAGTCTCTGCTAAGATGATATTTTGGCATCTTACTCAGACAGGTTAGCTGGAGAAATCGTTCTCTAATTGTTGTTGACAGATATCTGCATCCATCTCCTTTGCTATTTAAAGAGACCACCATATATCTGGGGTTTAGTGGTCTCAGCAGAGATGATATTTTGGGATCTTCTCCATGTGACAGGTGAGCTGAAGAGATGGCCCTGTAATTGGGCTGCGTTTATTGACTGCCGATTTAGAGAAACCACCCTATATCTGGGATTGAGAAGTCTCTGCAGAGATGATATTTCAGGATATCATTTATTTGACAGATTAGCTGGAGAGATCACCCTGTAATGGACGTTCACAGATCTTTCTATATTTCACGTGCTAATTAGAGATTGTCTTCTTACTGGGTTTTAGGGGACTCTACATCTATGATATTTTAGGATCTCACTAATTGGAGAGCGTACCTTGAAAGGTCTTCTTCTATGTGGGTTTTACAGATCTCTGCCTATATTTCACTGGATAATGAATGAAACAGCCCTGTTTCTTGTTTTTGGATTTGCTTTCATAGAAGGCATTTTTGGACTTCATTAATTGTACAAGTTAGCTGGAGAGACCTCCATTCAGTTGAGGTTTAATTTTCTCTATTTGATTGGGTGATGAGAGTATTAGGGTGTACAGTCTCATTTGATGTTTTGGATTTTCAGTGTTTTGGGATAATCATAGACTGCCCTGTAATTCAGTTTTAGAGGTGTCTGCATACATCACTTTTAGGGATTTAACTTTTTTGACAGGTTAGCTGGAGTGTGTGTTGTTTGGATTTACAGGTCTCTCTCTCTGTCTCATTGACTAATGAGAGAGGTCACTCTTTAATTAGGTTGCACATGTCTCTTTCGACATTTTCTATTTTCACTCCTTTTCATGCTCTAGTCAGAGAGACCTCCCTGTAACTGAGGTTCACATTTCTTGCTATCAGTTTGATTGTTTAGTGAGAGAGACTGTTTTGCAATTAACGATGAGGTATCGCCCCTTTATTCTCTTGGCATTAAACTACTTATTTTATCCAGATGGTCAGAATGAGCAACTGTATGCAGGCAAATGTCTCAGTTACCATGTATTGTGCCCCCAGGAATCACTGGACAGAGCAGAGTCCTGGCTCATTGCTCTGTTTCAAATGAACCTGGATTTCTGCAATTAGGCTTCATGGGTTTTGTCCTACTTTGCAGTTGGAGAAATGAGATTTTGCAACAGGTGCTGGTGAGTTCAAAAAGAGATTCTATTGGCATTTTTGGACCAAATGAATGCGCACAGTATGCCTTCTGTCACAGTCTTTGGAATAAATATGAATTAATTTCACACTGCCCTTGATATACTAACTCCTGCAGATGTTGTATCAGGAATTTAGAACTGGATTGTGTGATAGTTTTCAAGGGGGACTCTGGAGATTAGGGCTTTGGAGTAAGATTTATATGGTAGCTTTTGACCCCATGGGACGTGATAGCGTAGAACCCCCTTAGAACTACAATTTCAGGCTGCCTGTAGACCCAGGAAAACAATGCTGCATCATTAGTTTATGCTTAGTTTGTGTTAGGGACATGGAATCTGCTTAGCCCTATCCTTAGGCTATCTGATTTATATTCTCCCTCTTGCTCTCTCTCTATTTCCAGCACACCTCCAAGGACACAAAAAAGGAAGCATAGAAGAAATGGTGATTAAATAGTCAGGAAAGAGACTCCAGGCACAGTGATAGCCCTCTAACTAGAGCTCAGGTTACATCTCTGTAGTATATAGGGATACTGAACCCATAATTAGGGTGCATGTTATCTTCCCCCTTGCTTTTGAGGGACACTGAGCTCTTTGGTACCTTAAGAAGTGTGACCTCCCTGTAACTAGGGTTCATGTTAGTGTCTTCTTGCTCTCTTGACATTTTGCAGGTCAGTCCTAATGACCCCCACCCCCCGTAATCAGGTTATAGGTCTTTGTGTAGCTGGGCACATAACTGCTTGTTACTTTCACTGGGCATCATTTCCATTGTCATTAGTGGGTAGTGTTCTCTAAAATTAAGCTAGTTGTTCACTTTTGGAAGGACTGTTATGGAGTCCAGCACTTTTCAAATAGAATCTTCCTTTTTAAAATTATTTTTACATGTTAGAACAGAAGGAGGGTCTTTTTCAGACCGTCCCTGGAATTTTTACACATTCATGATTTCCATAAATATGAGCTGTATGAAACCAAAATTGCTTTTAATTATTTTTTTCTCAGCTAATCTTTTCAATACACAATCAGGATTTATTGGCCTCTAATTTTAAATGCTGTCAGGGAGTATGTTGGTGGGACAATACATTTTAATACTATAAGGGCATGAATAATCCAATTGCCCACTCATCTGGGGAAGTAGAAAGCTCTTCCTGGCGAGTTCCAGCAATTCCTATAGAAGCTAAACTTTCATGTAAAAGGAAATAAGTTTCTAACTGTTATGATTGTGTCACATCATAGCTTTGAGGATTATTTTCTGCCTCACAGGACTGTGAAAGGAACATATCATGTCATACAGAACTGATGTACAGGCCTAAATCTTTCTGAGCTCATGTCCAAATTTTGGAGGAGAAAAATTATTGCAGAATAATTCAAATGTTGTATATTACTTATGCCAATGATGGCTCAGTTATTTAAGGGAGTGGTAATGAGATTTAGACCATTACATGTCTATGGTGCTCATTCTAACCCAACCCAGGACAGAAGTGACCAAAAGTTATTCCATCTGATGGTTGCTCAGTGGCTTATGGGAAATGAATTAATGATCTCAAGCCACATCCCAAACACCCCCCCTGTGACGGGGTGTTCACCCCATATTCACCCCAGAGGCATTAATGGAGGCCACATGGGCCAATTAATCTATTAGACTACAAACTAGGAGAATAAAGCCTGAGAGGAAAGCCCTAATTAGGGGAAACTCACCTGGAATTATATTTTCCACTGTTTATTACTTGGCATTTATCAACATTGAATTTCATCTGCCATTTGTTTCTTCACTTTCCGAAAGAACTCCAATATGAAATAGCAGAACTACTAACTGTGGTATGTAATGTATCATTTAAATGAGTTCTGTACCAGATGACTGGAGGATAGACAATGTGACACCAATTTTTAAAAAAGGCTTCAAAGGCAATCCTGGCAATTACAGGCTGGTAAATCTAACTTCAGCACCAGGCACATTGGTTGAAACTATTGTAAAGACCAGAATTATCAGACACATAGACTGAACTTGATTTGGTGCAGAAGAGTCACAATGGCTTTTGTAAAGGAAAATTATACCTCACCAATTTATTAGAATTCTCTGAGGGGAATCAACAAATATGTGGACAAGGGTGATCCCATGGATAGTGTACTTGGACTTTCAAAAAGCCTTTGAGATCCCTCAGCAAAGGCTCTTAAGTAAAGTAAGCAGTCATGGGATAAGAGGAAAGGTCCTCTCATGGATTAGTAACTGCTTAAAAGACAGAAAACAAAATGTAGGAATAAATGGTCAGTTTTCAGAATGGAGAGGGGTAAATAGTGGTGTTCCCCAGGGATCAGTACTGACACCAGTGCTGTTCAATATATTCAGAAATGATCTAGAAAAAGGGGTACACAGTGAGGTGACAGAATTTGCAGATGATACAAAATTATTCAACACAGTTAAGTCCAAAACAGACTGTGAAGAGCTAAAGGGATCTTACAAAACCGGGTGACTGGGTAACAAAATGGCAGATGAAATTCAATGTTGATAAATGCAAAGTAATGTATATTGGAAAACATAATCCCAACTATATATACAAAATGATGGGTTCAAATTAGCTGTTAAGAATGAGATCATAGAGTCAAGAAAAAGATCAAGAAAGATATTAGAATCATTGTGAATAGTTCTCTGAAAACATCCATTCAATGTGGAGGGGCAGTCAAAAAAAGCTAACAGTGTGTTAGGAAACATACAAATATTAAGATAGAAAATATCATAAGGCCACTACATAAATCCATGATATGCACACACTTTGAATACTATGTGCAGTTCTGGTCATCTCATCTCAAATATATATATATATATTGGAATTGGAAAAGGTACAGAGAATGGCAACAAAAATGATTAAGGGTATGGAACAGCTTCCACATGAGGAGAGATGGAAAAAACTGGGCCTTTGAGTTTGGAAAAGACAACTAAAAGGGGATATGACAGAGGTCTATAAAATCATGACTGGCATGGAGAAAGTGAATAAGGAAGTATTATTTACTAATTCTCTTAATACAAGAAATTTCACCCAATTACATTAATAGGCAACAGGTTTAAAACAAACCAAAGGAAGTACTTCTTCACACAATGCACAGTCAACCTGTGGAACTAGTTGGCAGAGGATGTTGTGAAGATGAAAATTGTAACAGGGTTCAAAAAAGAACTAGGTAAGATCATGGAGGATAGGTCCATCAATGGCTATTAACCAAGATAGACAGGGTGGGATGCAAACCCATACTCTGAGTGTCCCTAGCCTCTGTTTGCCAGAAGCTGGGAGTGAACAACAGGGATCACTTGATTGCCTGTTTGCTCATTCCTCTGAAGCACCTGGCATTGGTCAGAGTCAGAATACAGGATACTGGGCTAGATGGACCATTGGTCTGACTCAGTATGGTCATTCTTATGTGTGGGAACAGGCAGGGCTTCTATGAAGCCAGGGAGCTGATTGCAGAAAGGAGTGGCAAGTAAGTAGTCTGCAGTCAATCTCTGGGAGGAAGGAGTTGTGAGACTGGCAAGCCCAGAGAGCAGGTGAGAGCCAGAAGGTAAGGAAAGGCAGTAAGGTCCAAGAATGAACAAACTTTGGTTGCTGACTAGAGGGTCCCTGAACTGGAACCCAGAGTAGAAGGCAGGCCTGGGTTCCCCTACCAGCCACTGGGGAAGTGACACCAAAGGGGCAGTGAATAAGAAGACTGCCAAAGACTGGGGAATCCCCAAATAGCTAGACCCACTGCATTTCCAGCTAGTTTGAGCTGTTACAAGTACAGGATAGAGGGGAGGCAAGGATTTGGCCTGGAAATTTTAGGAACAATTCCCAGCAGTTCTACTCTGTTTTCCTGCAATGGTCATAGCATGTGTTGGGACTGTAAAGTGGGCAAAGATCTGGCAGTTTCCAGTGTTCTTACCAAATACCTGATAGGATGATGGAGCCTTGTAGAATCGAATTGGTGGTTGTACTGGTGGTGGGAATTCTTTGTTAAATTTCACTACTGTAGACGCAGCTTTACGATTGTCCCCTAAGTCAGGGGTGAAACACTACGACAGGGCAATGTGAGAGAAGCCTGCTCTGGCAATGCTGAGGCAGTACCCATTCTGTGGGCTAAAAAGACGACATCGTTCTCCAAGGCTGTCAACCTGCCACATATCACTGCTCAGTGTCCTATTACTGTCTGTCTGCTCCCACTCCCATCTCTGCACTTTTCATTTGTCTCCCCTATTTAGTTGATTTCTGATTCCTGATGATCCCTCCCTCCTCTGAAGGGGAGGTCATTGCTGTTGCTGCAATGAGTTCGCCTTGGAGGCCCCACCTTTCTTGAACTGAAATAAACTGCCAGATTTCACCAACACTACATTCACACAAAATATTTTAATTCTTTCCTATAATTTGCCTATTAAAAGTCAATAACAAAGTGTATATTGTACTTCCACATCTAACAAATCAAGAATGCTATTGTGATAAAATAGATGAAAAATGCTGCTGAGTTATGAGCAAATAACAAGAATGCACCCAAATGCTGACTTTTGTCATTCATTCCTTACCTATCACTATCACAAATGAGACTGGTTTTTTTTTTAAAAAAAAAGTGACACTACATCCATCTACAACTCAATATGTACCCAGTCATCATGTCAAAATGAGATGTCATTCAAAGAAGATTGCACAATCTTCATAACATTGTTATCTATCACCTGTCTTGTATGTTTTGAGGATGAGAAAAATATTTTTAAATTGTAATATTTAAATGGACATCAGACTTCTGAGTCAACGCTCATTGGAAATTAATAGAGGCAATTCATACCTCACTTAGTGCTATTGCTTCAGGCTGTCTGCTAACTCACACCAGATATCCTTGCCGTAGTTTACAACTGTTTCATATTTTGGAAGTTATGTGCATTCATAAGGACTAGAAATGTTTTTCTTTTGTAATTACAAGGTACATCTACACTGTGCACTCCCTACAGTGACATACAGAATACATACACTGCACAGCCCCCTAGCATTGGTATAAATAGCAATGTTGATAGTGAGGAGCTACTTAGATGAGTAAAGACACTGCTAAGTCCTGTGGGTATGTATCCCACACAGTTCTCTATATGCCCAAGCAGTACCTCCCCCATCTACACTGCTATTTTTAGCAGTTTAGCCAACAGCAGAGCCTTTCTTTGATGCAGGGAAAGGCTCCAGCTGACAGGAATGGCTCTGGCAGCAGAGAGCTGCTGGAGCTGTTCCCCATTGCCTCCCCCTGCTAGAGCCTTTCACTGCTGCGTGTAGCTATACACCACAGTGTGGATGCAGCCTACATTTCACTGCATCATGTAGCTACACAGTGTGCAGTATAGACATACCTACTTTTGGATCAGGATGCAGCCACCAGAGAAAAGCATCAATTCATTGCATCATCCCAAACAAAGCAAATCTAAGCTCTAATCACAATAGCATTTAATAATCACTGCCACCCATGTGTTCTCAAGATGTTTGGTCTTGTTGCCAACTGTTAGTGGTGACCCAGGGGCCTCTTGAGGCCAAGTGATAGAGGGCACAGAGGTGCATACAGGTTTCGGGGATCCCTTGGGTCTGGTATCTACATCCTAGATTGCCAAAGAATCTCACGTAAGGTCTCTACTGCAAACCTGTGTAACACTGATCTTCAAAATCATTGCAAAATGTATAAATGCATAATATGTAAGGCATTATAGACATAGACATAGGCTCAGGCCGGCGGACAGCATTTGCAGGCCCAAGGGCAGAACAGTCCATCCTGCCTCCTCCGCCCACCCCAAGCCCGCCCCCTCCCCACTCAGCCCACTCGCCCCACTGCATCCCTCCCCCAACTTGCGGGGGGGGAGGGGAGGGTCTGAGCCAGGAGAGAAAAGGAGTGACATGGCAAGCAACCAAGTCTGGTGTGGAATGTGGGCAAGGCCATGGGCAGAAGAGGCCCAGACCCTTTTAAATTGCCCATGCCCCTAAGCGATTGGTCCCCCTGCCCGCCAGCCTGCATATACTGAAAATTATGTTTTTAAGGTCTGTGACTTGGGGCTGGTCACCAAAAGGTTAGAATCAAGTGTCTGTCTGTCTACATGTAAATTGAATGTTGCATACTTCATAATGAGTGCTTATTTACAGTCTGAGCAAAGCTCTAATCAACTGATTGCAAAGTCTGTAGGGGGGGATTATAGACAGGAAAACACAAGCAGTGGGGCTTAGCCTATTTGCCAGTGGAGAAAATGGATGTCTGGGACAATAGCTGTATGTACAGAGACTCAGCCTGCATCTTTCACCGAGGAAATAAGCCAACAACAAGCTTATTTCATGAATGGAAGATTGCAGCCCAGTCTGGCTGTAATACACTGGAAGGATTTTGGGTGAGATTTTGCTGTGTATAACATGACAATGTCTTGTTAGTTAAGTTTAGGCTCTAGTGTGAGTGTTATGAGTTTATTCTTTGTTTCCAATATTTCTGCTTGCTGTTATTTGACTCACTGTTCTTTGTTAAATAAACTTATCTGGTTTCTCTATAAATAAATTGGGTGGGTGTTAAGTGGAGCTATGTTCTATGTGCTGTAACTGGTAAACTATGATGTACTATTCCCATAGGCTGCAGGTATCAAAGGCCTTCTCTGGCACAGCTGCCATGCCACCAAATGCATGTGCTATGGTGTCTCCATCTCTTTCTGTCCCTCATAGTCGGGTGACAGGTAATGAAGGTGCTGGCAGGCTGGCCCGGCCAGGACTGCTTGAGATACCAGGGGCCTGCTCCGCTCCAACTGGGGCACTCCGGTGGGTGACTGCTCTGCTCTGGCCGGGGCTTAAGGCTGCTCTGCTCTGGGCTTATTTGTTCTGGCTGGGTGCCTGCTGGGACTTGGGTAGCTACTCTGCTCCAGCCAGGGGAGGGGGGGGGGGGACAGGGGGCTGCTTGGAGTTGCAGTGCTCTGGCTAGGGTTCGGGGGCAAGCTGGGGTGGGGGCATCCATGGCTCTGCTGGCAGGTGAGGTGGGGCACGGCCTCTGGCAGAAAGGGTGGGATGGGAGCAGGGACTTAGGTGGAAGGGGGACTAGTCTGCCTGAAGGAGGAGAGTGCATACACCACCCATGACTGTTCCTTTGGGCATAGAAGATGTGGGAATTCTGTGAATGTCCCAGGGATCAGGTGCTGGACATTCCAGGGAGATCCTTGGAGGATGCAGGGGTTAGAGTGTGCCTATCATTAACCTGTAAAGAGAAAGTGGGACCTGAAGAGGCCTGGAAAACAGTGCTTGTGTTTCCAGAGGCTGGTGGTATTGGGGAACTGATCCACAGTAGGCAGAGAAGGCTTCTCCACGCTAAGGGCAGATAGTAACAAGGTCCCTCTGAACCCTTCAGGAAGCATCACAAGAGTGCCACGCAGGAAACCCAGATTTATCTGCCAGTTCCTGTCTATCAGTCTTTGGCTAGCAGTGAACGGGGAATACATCAGAGGCAGGATGTCCAGCCCCTAGGTAAAATATACCTCATGTCACACACAACAGTAAATGTTAAAGCTAATGAATTATTTCTTTTCCTTTCCCTCCTTTTTCTTAAAAAGTAAAGTTACTGCTCATGAAAGATGGTAGACTGATTTTCCTGTGGAAAATTCAGCCCAGACAGTGACAGTGTAATCTTCTACACCATGCCCCACAAATGTATCTTAACTATCAGCTGCATCTCTGCAGCCTTGTCTACATTATGCAATTGTACAGTTTCTGAACACTGTTGGCAGTTGCCATGTTAGCTGAATGAGCACTGAATAGAGTTTGGGAGTCAATATACCAAAACAAATTGTGTTCAGTGATCTCGTAGCTAACCATTGAACTTTGTTCAGCTCCCATTCAGCTAACATGATTGTTGACAACTGTATTCAGACATGGCAAAATTTTCATATTATACACTGGACCTTAATGGTGAAGGTAGTTCAGTCTCCATGCCTGGTGAATCATTAGCTTCTCTCTTAACACCAATGAGTGCTAGTGCATGACACTTATGTATTCATTTATGATGTGGACACCTGTCCACTATGAAATAGATTGAGAGAACTTGCTCATTTCACACAGGTCATCAAATTGCCATCACTAATTACTTTCATCATTACAAATCTAGGCTAAACTTCAATCACTGGTCAGGAGATGAAAGGCTTTCTTCCTATTTCCTCAGGCATCTAGCACCAGAGTGAGGTTGTTCTAAATTAAACCTAGTATAGATTACTATCGAAATACATTGCATATTTAGTAATTCTTGCAATTAACTTGTCCTTTGGCATTTTGCTGAACAAATCAGCATGAGTATGTTAATGATAATAAAACTGCCCTAATGACCCTGATCCAGTTAATAAAATAAAAGCACTACAACAAAATATTGCAAGAAAGCCAGTTTCATAGTTTGATAGCACTAACAAAATCTGGTTAATAAAATAACAGTACTATAACAAAATAAAATAACAGCACTACAACAAAAATATTGCAAGAAAGCCAGTTTCACAATTTGATAGCACTAACAAAAATCAATGTCATTTTGTGGATGAAGATATGGAAAGAGGCAGAGACAATACTTAAAGTCCAAAAAAAAAAAAAAAAAAAAAATTGAAAGAGGCTTCCAAGAGAAAAACAGAGTAAGGTAAAAAAAAATCCAACTATCCTTATAGAGACAATATTCATGATGTATTTTGATAACTTCAGACTAAAAATCGAAATATGAGTCATTTATGCCACATCTTGAGTGCCGTGTTTAAATTATGTATGTGGGAGCCATAATCTAATATAACCACAGTATTTTCTTTAAAGATAAACTCCAGTTCCTTATTATTTAATCCCATGTTACCAAAAAAAGGCTAGAAGGCTGTTGTCATATGATATTATCAGATGTTCTTGGCCTTATTTTTTGCATCCCTCGTCCTCCTTCCCCTCCATTGTTTGTCACTCTCACTCCTTGGACCCTGCCAGAAACCCTTCAGCCTAGTGGCCGTCTTTTTGTCAGTAAAGTGCCTGAGGCCCCGTTAGTAATCGACGTGTAAATTAAACAGAAGCGAGCTCTACAAGGAAGGCGGTGCTGCCCCACACGCCCGAGCGCACCAGACACGTACATGCAAGGCACGCACAGACACATGGACCCAGCATGCACATGTGGACTGAACATGCTACACGTGTATCCCAGGCATGGGCCCAGCACTACGTGCCTGTGTGCGGCTCCGCGACGAGCCTGGCCCAGGAGACGCGAGCAGCTCGCTAGCCGGGGCCGAGTCGCCGTTCGCCCAGCCTGCGTGCAGGGGAGGGGGGGGGACGAGTCTCCTACTCCCCGCTCTGCCCCGAGGGGTGGGCGGCACAAAACGGTAGCGGGCCCCGGCCCGGGCAGCTGCGGGGCCTGGAGCGGCTCCTCCTCAGGCAGCTCGCGTAGCAGCAGCCGTTTGTTGCAGTAGCTGCCACACAGGCCGCCCGCCCGCTGGGCTGCTCCGCCCCGCCCCGCCCCGCCCCGCCCCGCACGTCGCGCCGCCTGTCCCCGCCTCCCGCCTGTCCCTGCTCGGCGGCCCCCTTCTTCCTGCTGCTGGCGGAGGCCGAGGGAGAAGGTGGCGGTGGAGGGAGAGAAAGCGCCGCGGAGTCGGAAAAAAGAGGCGGCTCCCGCCCCCCGAGTGAATCCAGCGCCGCCGCCGCCACCTCCTCCTTCAGCGTCTTTGCCCCTTTCCCTCCCACCAGCCACCTACCTCCCCCCGCAGCCGGGACAGTAGAGCAGGGAGATGTCCTCCTCCGGCGGCCACCAGCACAGCCAGAGCCGGGCCATCCCCACAAGGACGGTGCCCATCAGCGACGCCACGCAGCTACCTCATGATTATTGCACCACGCCCGGGGGAACCCTGTTTTCCACCACTCCTGGAGGTAAAGAGCACGCCCAGCTGCTGGCCAGGCCCAGGCATCCATCACTACACGCGCCAGTCTGCTCCCTGCAAGCAACCACGCGGGGCTCCCTGCAACCAGCTGCAGGGAGATGTGCATGCAATTAACGGGAGGGAGAGAGAGATGCAAAGTACATGTAATTAGCGTTACCTAGCAGGCAGTTTTAG
Source organism: Emydura macquarii macquarii (assembly GCF_026122565.2). NCBI lineage: Eukaryota > Metazoa > Chordata > Testudines > Chelidae > Emydura > Emydura macquarii. The sequence goes on along the minus strand of NW_027131527.1, from coordinate 14,344,048 downwards.
TGGGGGGCGAGGGAGCGTAGAAGTGCATGCAATTTAGTGGGGGCGGGGAATATGCAGAGAAGTGTAATGCATGCAATTAATGTTACACTGGGTGCAACTGAAGGGAAGAATACGCAGGAAAGTGCAGGTTTTGATAGTGGGGGTAGGTGCAACCCCCACCTGCTCGGAGGCCCTCACGTTTATTACTCCTTGTGCGGTGAGGGTCGGGTAAATTTATAGGATTACTTCTTCTCTGTCGCTTCCCCCAGGATTTCAAAGCAAAGGGGTACACACAGGCTAGTGCTTTATGGAACCAGCAGCGTTGGTGGGGAGCAAAGAGAAATAGCTGCACCAGAGATCACTGTAAAAAGGGGAGAGGAGAGACTCCAGCACGAAAAGAGCCGTTTCCCCCTCTGTATTTATTTATAACGTTTGATTTTTCATTTGTAAGGAAGGGTGGAGGAGGGAAGGCACTTGTGCTGGGTTTGGAAACAGTTTCACTGGGCCCCAAACTCCTTCTTCCTTTTTTGGGGGGGGAGATATTTGTCAACAAGGCCTAAGAATCTAGGACAAGCCTGTGACTGTTGCACAATAGGATAGGAGGGAGGAGTAAGGGGAATTCTCCAGCAGCTGCAGCAGGGAGAGAAACATGAACTCTACCGAGAACTTGGATGCCCCCAGTGAGAAACCAGCCTCTGGCCATTGTCAAGGGGGCTTGGGGTTCTTTTAGCTCTGTCTAAAGAAATGCATCAGCAAGCATGGAGGGCTCAGTTGAAGGAAGTACTAACTTTGTAGACTGACACGGATGTAGACTGCAGCAAAGTTGTTTACTATGCTGTGCAGCAACCTTCATTTAGGCTTGTTCTTGGAAAACCAGGGCTCTATAAATGTATTGATAAGCCTGCTGCTCTTGTTGATTGTATTAAAAGAGCTAAATAGGAGCCAAGACATAGGAGCACCACAGATCCTATTTGTATTTAAAAGCTAAAGTTTAACCTTGTCATCCTCCCAAAGACAAGACTGAGTCATAAAATAATTCCTCCCGGTCCCCACCACCCTAAATAAAAATCGATTAACAGTAAATCCCATGGTGTGTTACATGACTTGAATGTTCCATGAACCATAGAGGCAGACATGCACACAGGCAGGATTCCTGAGCTAAATATTGACTCTGTTCTCTTGAGAGGGAGCTCTTAGGAAAAGCACTCAGATATTTCAGTTGGCAAAGCTGTTTTGCTATTAAATATCTAAGCAGTCATTTCACAGTAGTTTTCAGGGTCACTTTAAAAATAGTGCCTTGGTTCCTGGCTTAGATCAGTGGTAAAATATGTGGAAAGAATATATTAGAACTCTAATCTGTCTTAATTTTCCTTATAGTCAAATATTAAGGGTGCAGAATTTGCTGCTTTTTTGGGGTATAGTAAATTTGTATGTATGTTATTTATATGTGCTAAAGGAGATGGGGTCTGTACGGGGACCAGTACTGTTCAACATACTCATAAATGATCTGGAAAAAGAGGTAAAGAGTAAGATGGCAAAATTTGCATATGATACAAAACTACTCAAGATAGTTAAGTCCAATGCAGACTGCGAAGAGTTACAAAGGGATCTTACAAAACTGGGTGACTGGGCAACAAAATGGCAGATTAAATTCAGTGTTGATAAATGCAAAGTAATGCACATTGGAAAACATAATCCCAACTATACATATAAAATGATGGGGTCTAAATTAGCTGTTACCACTCAAGAAAGAGATGTTGGAGTCATTGTGGATAGTTCTCTGAAAATATCCACTCAGTGTGCAGCGGCAGTCAAAAAAGCTAACACAATGTTGGGAATCATTAGGAAAGGGATAGATAATAAAACAGAAAATATCGTATTGCCTCTATAAATCCATGGTACACCCATATCTGCAGATCTGGTTGCCCCATCCCAAAAAAGATGTATCGGAATTGGAAAAGGTATAGAAAAGGGCAACAAAAATGATAGGGGAGTATGGAACAGCTTCCATATAAGGAGAGATTAATAAGACTGGGACTTTTCAGCTTGGAAAAGAAACGACTAAAAGGGGATATGATAGAGGTCTATACAATCATGACTGGTATGGAGAAAGTAAATACTACTCATAACAAGAACTAGGGATCACCAAATGAAATTAATAGACAGCAGGTTTAAAACGAACAAAAGGAAGTGTTTTTTCACACAACACACAATCAACCTGTGGAACTCCTTGCCAGAGGATGTTGTGAAGGCCAAGACTATAACAGAGTTAAAAAAAGAACTAGATAAGTTCAGGGAGGATAGGTCTATCAATGATTATTAGCCAGGAAGGACAGGGATTGCTGTTTGCCAGAAGTTGGGAATGGATGACAGGAGGGGTCACAAGATGATTACCTGTTTTGTTCATTCCCTCTGATTTACCTGGCATTAATCGCTGTTGGAAGACAGGATACTAGGCTAGATGGACCATTCGTCAGACCCAGTACGGCGGTTTTTGTGAATAGGCCTATCCTTTACTGTCTCTTAACTTTGTCAGCTGCTCACTTTGCAGATGGCTATAAAAATGTAAAAACTAGTGTCTTTTTTGTGTAGCAAATACAGTTCTAGTAGTGTGTGCATTTTACAGGCCTTGTATAATGTTTCTGCATCCTCCTGTGTAATGGACTTCTATTATTTCACTTTATCTTCCTCCAAATTAGGTATTCTAATACTTTTTCTTGCTATTAAGCTATTGAGTTGGGTTTTGCTTCTGTTATGGTATTTCGTGCTGGCATGAGGTGGCTTGCCATTGCTGTTCTGTAAGCCTTAAAAAGATCATCTGTAAATGAGGGGAAAAAACAACTATATTATTAGAAGTATGTGCAGAATGTGATAAAAAACCTGGATAAGAGGGACAAAATATTAGCATATAACATAAATACACTTGTTCAGAATCTACTGTGAGTTGTGAAATCCCTACATGATGTGATATTGTAGCATGTATCATGCTGGTGGAATCGTATCTTTTAAAGAATCAGGGATGATGATGATGATTTTAAAAACTTCTTCAAAAATGATAAAATTTTTGAGAAGATAAGACTGGAGTACCTGATCTCATAGACTTGCACTAGTCTATTGTGAGGTTCTGTTATGGTAAGGGTAGAGTTGCAGGACTTTCTGTTCCTGTTTTTTCTGAATTAGCCTGCATTTTAGAAATTATTCTGGAATGAGAATACCCATGTGAGCTTCAAATCTGTACTGCTGCTGCCCAGAAGCACCAGAATGAAACTGACCAGATTCTGTTTGCTGCTCCTGCTGCAGAATGTTATAAACAGGAGTAAGAGAGGCACATGGGGTATTGGATGCTGTAGAATTTGGGGTACAGAGGAGAGCTGAGCAAGTTTGTGTTAACTCACTCACTCACTCACCTACCTACCAGCACTGTACTTCCCCATCAGGAGCAGCAGAGCATGGTTTACTGGAATTGTTAATTTCATTTTGCTTGCTTGTGCTTTGAAAGTTCTGTCCTCAGCCTAAGAGGGTATCAATGTCATACTGGAGTATTCAGGGAAGAAGTAACATTTAGAATGTGTTCATTGGGGGATCCCAGAATCCCACAATAAGGAAGAGGCATAGTTAAATAAACATGGGGCGGGGAGAGATGCACAGAAGAAATGGGAAAGGGAATGATGAAAATAAACGGTGGCAGGAGGAGATATTTTAATGAAATCAATGTGGGAGTGAGGGAGAAACAGAGATGGACCTCAAAAATGAACTCCCCTACCCTAAAATAGTTGAATTAAAAAAATAGTAGACAATTCCTTCCCCCTTATATGACCCCTGCAACAAGCCACATGGAATGATGTCCCTGGTTCAGTGATAGGTGTGACAATTTAGTGAGTGGTTCTAGATTGAAAACTCTCAATCATACTTGGAAACTAAAAGAAGAAATAAGTTTAAGTTAATGTGCTGAATGTAGTTTTTTATAGTTGTAGTTAATATTTAGTATTTCATTAACACTTTACAGAGTCAAATCCATGGATGCTGAACAGTACTAATGCTAAGTTTTTATTTTTCACACTCAGTTCAAATTTTCTTTCCCCTCCCTCCATTCAGAAGGTTCTTGGTGGTTTTATTTTAATGCAGCATTTAAATATAAAGGTTCTGAATAAATCAATGGTTAGCTACAACTGGGTGCCTTTATTTTATTGTTTTAAATTCATGAGTAAATGTATCACTCAAGGAAATGAAGGACAAATGGCACTAACTTGAACTCATTGTACTACAACCAGATACCATGCTAACTTCTTCCTCCCACACACACTGCCAAGGTACCTTAATCTTTAACCTTCAGTCCGCTATAACACCCTTTGTGCTACACACACATGTAACACAACAGGTGATTCTGCTAGGCAATCCAGATCTACACTGTCTCTGATATCACTGTTCTGGCCCTTACAATTGGCAGTGTCTACTCAAGTACCAAATTGTGTGGTTGGTTTTTGTGATGTTAAAAATATCACTGGTGTTGAAAACACCATCACTCTGCACTTAAAACACCTTTCATCCAAGGAACACAAAGTACACTAAAAAGATGGGAAATACTACTGTATTATTTATCTCTATTTTACATATTGGGCCTCAGTTTTCTTATGAGGCTAAGTGACTTGCCCAGGTTTATAAAAGATAAGTGGCAGGATCAGGCATAGAACCGAACAACTCCCAGTTCCTTGCTACTTAGAATTGTTGTCTTCCAGAAAGATGCTCCCAAAATAAAGGGTCACTGTCAATGTATATCCATGTCTACCTGAATTTTTTATTAACTGTTATTGTAAGTAATGCCTGAAATCGCTATAACTGAGATGAGGGGTTGGGAGAAATCTATATTTTCAGTTTATTTACTTTGCATATTCTGACAGCACTTTCTGTCCAGTTTATTTAACTCTTTCCCCTGTTGCTCTGTCCTCACTGTTGTGCAAGACTCCTAAATCTTTTTTTCATTAAAATAAAAATGTTATTGTAAAACTCCTACCTTTGATGTTTGTGGGGAACTCTCAGAAGTATAGGACTGCAGTTAAATTTTTATTTTTTAAACTGACTCGACTTCATGTTAATGGTGTCCTTTTCATAAGTGACACAGACGAGAGTTTATCCCAGGTATCAGAAAATTAAGAGTTAATGCAGAGCCCTTAGGAACAGAGTATTGGAGACTAGCTCTTGTGAGTCTGGTTGAAGACAACTATAGGGGAGAGGGAATATACAGAAACAGAATCCTATTTTGGGTTTAGGGAGTAGCAAGAGCCCGTAGAAGCTGGAGACAGGCAACATAGAATTCTGAATGAGGATGCAGAGGCTATAGCTAGGATAGATTGTCCTGCTTGTACAGAGTCCCTTTTGTTTGTTTTCTGAAAATAGTTGCCTGTCCTTTTGAGTTCATGGTTGTGCTTTAATTTGAAAGCGCCAACTTTATCTTATCACCTGTCATGGACATTGGATATTTTCTCACATTGACAGAAATCCTTCTGTAAAACGAAGGGGGAACCCTGCCTTCAATAACTTGCTTCAGTAGAAGGCTTCTGGGAGCGTTTTGAATTGATCCAGTGTTTAACCCTTCTGGCTTCAGAAGTGCTTTTACATGTGCAGTCCTCCTGGTGAAGGGTCCCCTTAAAAATAGCAGTTCAGAAAGCAGGAGTGGAGGTCCCTGGGAACTGCCCTGTTTGTTTCTGGGAGAGCTCTCTTGACTATCTTTTCAACATTCTGTTAAGACAGTGGCAATTACTATTTCATGTTTCTCCCTTGCCTGGAGCCATTACTTCCTTTCCTTTCCTGCTCCTTTCCTGCTAAGTATGCTTTTAATTTCTTCTTATCAGTGGAGTAATCTCTCAACACCCACAGTTTGAGAACTACTAAGGCACTGGTTTTTACCCCCCCTGGAACTGAGGCAGGAAAATATTTTGTGGACTCCTGATGGCCCTGGATCCAAGTAGCAAAATTTTTTAAGAATATTTCAGCTGGTACCCTATTAGTACAATATGAAATATTAAATAATATCTCCCAGAAGCCCTAATCAGGATCGGGACCCATTGTTCATTCTAGTTGCTGTGCAGACACCTACATGGATAGGTATCTGGTTAGAGAGTATTTAAAAGAGAGGGGGGAAATAAAATAAAAGGCTTCAGGTGTTGCTCTGCGATTCAGATATGAAGAATTGTGTACATGATATCTTGTTGCAAAATAACTGCCCTAGGTGGAACATGGCAGCCTTCACATGGCCCCTCTGATAAGTGAGAAATCATGACTAATGCCATCAATCCGGTGACGAAACATTGATATCCTGGTCTTCAGAGCAACAACTCAAACCACCACAAAGCCCTCTTCAGGGCTAAGTAACATGCCATATAGGTTCTGGAACAAGGATCCTCCAACTTAATGTTGAGGGACTTTCCCGGGAGGAGTGCAAATTTCTTGCAAACACATTGAAGATGCATCCTTACGCTCCAAGAAACCCACGTCTTCAGTGACCAACAGGCTAGCTGCTACCATATCCATGGTTACAACCTCAAGACTAGCCACTACCATCTGAAATATGGCTTGGCCATATATTTGAAGAACATCATCACAGATTTTGACATCTTCCTTCCAACTGAAGAAGCCACCCACACCACCGCCATCAGGATGGGGAGCTGCACATTACCAACATGTATAAAGCCCCTAATTCAAAATGGCCGAAGCCAGTGCTCGCAAATGCACCAATCCCAGTCCTATACATTGGTGACTTTAACAGCCACCATGTTATGTGGGGCTATGAAGTAAATGAAGCCGATGGTGAAGACCTCACAGACTGGATGTCCACGGAAGATCTGCAACTGGTCTTTGATCCCAAACAGTAAGCAACTTTCCAATCTGCTTGCTGGCAACATGATTACAACCCAGACCTCACCATTGTTTCCAAAGATAAAAGTAGGAGTACGCTTCATGCATCCCACAAAATGCTTCCCAACTTCTCCGACTTTCAACACAGGTCCATCATCACTCACGTCAGCCTCAAAATCCCCATGATTCTGTCTAAACAAATCCCATGGTGGAACCTGGCCAAAGCCAACTGGGACTGCTATAGGGAAGCCATCAAAAAGTGGTGATCTGAATCCCCGCAACACCAGAATGTTATCACTGGTTCATTGGCCTCCTTACCGCTGCCACAAAGAAGAGTATCTCCTGGAACTTCTTGGAAGAATACACTTCCTGCTGGACAAAAGAGACCCAAGAGCTGCACTGACAGTACAACCAGTCAGGCAGCCCACAGGTTGTGAAGGCCCTCTTAGAGTCTCTAGACTCAGCCAGATGCCAGCATGGATTGAGTGTGTTGAAGGTCTGAACTTCGCACACAGTAGTCACCATGCCTGGGCCTTATTACAACATCTTGGAGATGCTAATCTGACAGAATATTGGACCTCAAAAGTCCTGCCCAACTCCATAGCCTCCAAATTGGTGGAGAGCACAAAAGGATCACTCGACAAAAACGTAAGCGAGAGATCCATTGTTAACTACATCGGACAATGACCTCAATCCCTTCACAAGACCCCATCGCAATCAGTAAAGATGAAGCGAAAGAAGGTTTAGTCACAGTGAAGAAAGGGAAGACGTCCTGCAGAGATGGTATCCCGCTCCCCCAGGAATTTCTTCATCATAGGTCCCAGGGAATTCCTGTGGTTGGTGAAACTGTAACTAAAACCATGAAATCCGGATCCATTCCAAAAGCCTGGTGGAAGGCGATAGTCATTGCCCTACTCAAATAGGACAAGCCGACCGACGACCCCAGAAGGTATAGGCCAGTATCACTCCTGTGCACTACTACAAACTCTTGAAATGTATCATTCTCTGGAGAATCAGTCCTCTCGTCAAGTCAGTGATCCCCAAAGAACCAGCAAGATTCTGCCCTAAATTCAATTATGACCAAGTTCTGGTCTTTGTAACGCACACTGAGGCCAGATTCCAGAGGAAATCTGACTGGCGCAGCCTTTGTAGACCTGCCATCGACCTATGACATGGTCTGGATTAAAGGGTCAATGCTGATACTCATAAGGTTCATCCCTGCTGCAAAACACTATGTCTATTATGGATGACACAGAGCAGAAGGTAGCTACATGTCCACCTGGGTAACAAGGTCCATTTGCCCCGGTTCCTCAACAGCGGACTCAGTCACAAGGCTCAGTACTTGCGCTGATACTTTTCAATGTTTACATAGGCAACATGCCTCCAATGAAGTTGCGGAAATTTGTGTATGTGGATGATCTTGCCCTGGTAATACAAGCAGCCACCTTCAGCAACATCGAGTCCACCTTGAATGGGGATCTAAACACCATGGAGGAATAGTTCCGGAAATGGAGGCTCAAGCCAAATCCTCCAAAAACAGCAGTCGCTGCAATCCATCTTGATAACAGGAATAATAAGCGCATCCTGAAAGTGACCTGTGGCAACACACATGACGCCACTCCGACCTACCTTGGAGTGAAGCTGGATCGCATGCTAACCTTCCATGACCATCTGAAGAAGGGAGCTGCCAAGACGAGACAAGGTCCAGAACCTGGTCAAGAAACTGGCAAGCACAAGCTGGGGAGCATCAGCATCAGAGTTACAGACATCAACAATGGCCCTTGTGTACTCCGTAGCAGAGTATTGTGCTGTACAGTATGGACCTGAAGTAGCCATACTCGACTTGTTTATGTCGAACTGAATACAGCAATGCGGTGCATCACTGGAACCTTCAAGTCAGCCCCAACACCTTGGCTGCCAGTGCTGTTGCACACTGCTTCCCCATCCATTCGCTGCGATGCCACAATCCTTTGGGAATTCCAGAGGAGCATGGAAAACTATCATCTTCCCAACCACCAGGACCTGAACAAGGTCCCTTCCTACCGCTTGCAGTCACGTAAGCCCTTTTGGACCCACACGTTTAACCTTCAACAGTGCAACTTCAACCCTGATGAAGCTTGGAAATCCAAATGGAGTTTACAAGAAGTTACAAATAAACACCTTGTAAAAGACCCAACGTAGAAGATCCCTGGCTTCAGTTTCCCACACTGAGATGCAGATACTTTGTGCACAAATGGAAAATTAAAGGTTCTTCAGTGTGCAACTGTGGTCACCCAGAACAGACCATGGAACATTCTTACTCATTCTTATTTAGTCTGTCATTCTTCTTTTCATCTACGTTAGGATGTAACAGTCTTACAGCAACCACGCCTTCCTCCACACCACCTGCTTTTCTGGCTTCCAGCCTTGTTGTCATCCTTGACACACACACACCCATTTACCCTCATGGAGGATGCACCATCTCCAAAACATGTTGTTCTCTCTCCCTCCCTCCCTCCAGCTGAGACCTTTACTATGCTTTGGTAATCTCCATCTTCGATTCTAAGGCCAGAAGGGACCATTGTGGTTATTTGGTCCAGTGGTTCTCAACCCATGGGCTGCTTGCGGCCAAAACAACACACAGTTGCAGCCCATGTGACATCTTCAATATGTATATATATATTGTGTGGATGCAGCCCACATAACACAGAGAGAGCTACATATGCAGCCCACAGTGATAAATAGGTTGAGAACCACTGATCTGGTCTGATTTATTGTATAGCACAGGCCATAGAACTTCCCCAAAGTAATTCCTATAGCATATGTTTTAGAAGAACATCCAATCTTGATTTTAAAAATTGTCAGTGATGGAGAATCAAGCAAGCCTTGGTAAATTGTTCCAGTGATTAACTATTCTCACTGTTAAAAATGTATGCCTTATTTCCCTTCAGAATTTGTTTAGCTTCAGCTTCCAGCTTTTGGATAGTGTATACCCTTCTCTGATAGATTGAAGAGCCTATTATTAAATATTTGTTCCCCATGTAGATACTTATAGACTGGTGGTTCTCAACCCATGGGCCAAAAGTGGCCCCGGGGGTCTTTCAAAGTGGCTCGCCACTTCCCTCCCACTGGCTGCAGAAGGGAGCCACTGCCGAAGAACCAGGCAGAGTGCATTACTGCGGGGCTACAAGACCGGTGCAAGCTCCTTGCTACAGCCAAGGGGATGGGAGATCAGCACTCCCCTCCCGCTGGCTGTAGCAGGAAGCATGGCAAATCACTCTGCCTGGGTCTCTAGGTGCTGGGGTCCCTGCTGGAGGCAGAGAAAGAGCACTGATTTCCTTTCGCCCTGGCTGCAGAAGGGAGTCACTACCCAGGGACCCAGGTGGAGCACACAGGGCTACAGGACGCCGTAGTTTCCCTGCTGCAGCCAGGGGGATGGGAGATCAGTGAGGAGGGAGGCAGCCTCCTTGCTGACCTCCTTCCGTCTGGCTGCAGTTTGGAGGGGAGGGGGCTGCTGGCGGAGACTGGTGGCCCTTCAGGGTTGTAAAAATGATATCTGTGGCCCTCAAGCCAAAAAGGTTGGGAACCACTGTTATAGACTATCATCAAGTTATCCATAGACTTTCTCTTTGTTGAGCTAAATAGGTTGAGCTCTTTGAGTCTCACTATAAAGCATGTTTTCTAATCCTTTAGTCATTCTCATGGTTCTTCTCTGAACCCTCTCCAATTTATTGTAGAAAGGTGCATAAGGAAATGGTCCTTCTGTTCCCTAGTGTGATTTAATGGTCTGTAGCAAACAATTAGTATCCTATCTTATGCTTTCAGTGTTAGGACATTGATCCATAAGCCCCCGAGATCATTTTTTTCTTAGTATCTGTGACTTGGAAACAGGTAATGCCATTTTTTACATAGAGTGCCACTCCCCCTCCCCTTTTGCTCACTCAATCCTTTCTAAATGGTCTCAGTACAGTCAATAGTACCAATGAATAGGGGTCCACATCACAGAAACTGTCACCATGATTGGCACTAATGGGTATAGAGGCCAGCAAGGGTGACAGCTAGTATCTCAGTGTTCAACTTGATACAACTGTCCTTTTCCCTCACCCTCTAGAAGTCCCACCACGCTACACAGGAAGCTCTTTGGAGAGGAAATTTGCATTATTCGTGTCCATGTCATCCTATACTATGGATAAACAGAAGTCTTCAGTGTTCAGAACTGTCAGTTGGCACCTTTCACAAACGCTGCATTCAGAACCAAAAAAAGTTGTAAAATTAAGGATGTTCCATGAGTCTGGTTGTAGACTTTGTAGTGTCTATAATGTTGAACTGGAGCGAGTCTACTTAAATTTATTTGGTATTGATAAGTTGCTTGGGGACATAGGGAATATTTATTGTACAGTATGAGAGAACACTGAACAGTTTGAAATGAAATTGCCCAGCAGTTCCTCCCCTCTATTACATCCTTTGGTAGCAGAAAAAGATTGAAATGTGGATCGGGGGATAGAGAGTTGTTACAAAATAGGACTGATTTCAAACTAAGACTTGTTTTTTATTCTCTCACTTTGAGGGCACAATGAGTTGGCTCAAGTGTGGATTCTCCAGTGCTGGACATAGTTCTGACTTGGGAGCCCTTGCATGTAGGGTATCGGGGCTTTCTTTCCTATATGATCTGGTGACATGCATTTAATCTGTGCCTCTTTAACTCAAGATTGCAAGAGTGGGAAAAACAGGCCTTTTAACTGAGATAAAAGGCAGTGCCACTCTGTAAATAAAGTGTCAGGAAGTGATTGGAGTCGACATATCATCTCCCAAGCCCAAATGCTTCTTTTAATTTCATTTAATTTTACCAGCCTGGGGATGAGACTCCAAATACGTCTTTCCTCTGAACTCTGCTCACATGGACGAATGTCATTATCAACACATATTCTGTATGTATTCTTACATGCTCATTTTTCTCCTTTTGTCGGACTATGTGCTAGGTACCCGAATCATCTATGACCGTAAGTTTCTGTTAGATCGCCGCAATTCCCCTATGGCTCAGACCCCACCATGCCATCTTCCAAATATTCCAGGAGTCACCAGTCCTGGTACCATGGTTGAGGATTCCAAAGTGGAAGTAAACAATCTGCACAATCATGACAGGAAACCTGCAATGGGTAAGAGAGAGTGGATGATAGTAGTCATTGATACTATGGTTAACTTCTTTATAGCTTCCTTATTTGTGACATTTTCAGATCTTGTGCTCAGATGCTATGGTGATGGGCTTATTATAAATATCTGCAGCCTGAAATTTAATATGTAGGTTTCCTTTCTCAGAGTGATTCCTCCCCCCAGTTCAGTAATTGTTATTTAAGTCTCAGGCACAGCAAAAGGGATTTGTCTGATTTCAGAAATATTTAACTTAAATATGGCTTAATTTTCTTCTTCCCTCTCCCTGCATGAAACTTGGCATCCTGACTCTGTAATATGAAATAATATATTTAGAGAGGGTTTTTATGTATCTGTAAGGATTTTATACTGCCATCCCTCAGTCCTAAGCACCTTCCATAGAAAATGGTTAGCCATAGCAAAGTCCCTAATGGATTTCCTGATGTTTTTGGTACTGCTCCCTCTTTTAGGTAAAATTTGTTTGTTGGTTCAGGATTTTTTTTTTTAAACCAGGGAGTGTTTGAGAAGATGGGAATATCAATGTACATGTCATTCTTGCCATGGTAGAAAAGTTTTTTTTTGTTTGTTTTTAAAAGAAAGCATATTTGAAGATCAAATACTCCTATGTGTACAGGGATGTGATTAAACAGATAACTACTTCCTGCTGTATCATCTCTCTCCATAGATAATGGGCCACTGAGTGGCATTCAAACTGTCTTCTTTTCCTTTAATGAGATCTGGGTAGCAAGATTCAATGCTCATCACTTCAAGGTGACAGAGTGTCTTTAGCAGTAATATAACCCTTAACATTTTCAGAGGACTGTACATACATTAATTAATATTTAACAACTAGGACATTTGCATTGAAGTCAAGGCTGTTACTGATCTTCATAGGACCCTTTTACAAATAAAGGAAATAAAATAAATTGACAAAAACTTGATATTTTGGTGATTTTTAATGCTGCCAATTTAAACCAGCAAAAGCAGCATGATTGCTGAGACAGGGCTGCCCACTCTGTTCTTAATGCACACTGTGATTGCAGCATCTCCCAAAAAGAGCATATTCTTCCATAATGGATAATCTGAATTGCCCGTACTGCGGTGCAAGGTTAATTATGGGAATGAAACCTATCAATTTATTATTTACCAGAAGATATGTGAGGAAATGTGGTGGGTAAGTAGGTAGGTGTGTATGGATTGTCTTTCCTCTTGAAAGCTTTCTGAGATCTCCCTCTAATGCTGCTCTCTTTCTGTTGCCAGGGGATGATGCTCAGTTTGAGATGGACATCTAATTACCCCAGAGCGTAACCATGGAGAGGCAGCAATTTCTGATACCTGTACATACCCGATTCAGCTAATAAGATCTGTAACTGAAAGGTGGAAGAGGCGGCAGCAGCAGCAGTCTCCATTAGACTCCTCACCTCATCTTCCAAGTGCCAAAGGATAAGAAGACTAGCTCCCCCAACTTCTGCCTCTTTTTTTTAACCCCCATCTCCCTGCTCTGTGACAGAATGGATGCCCTTGTCAAATTATACTGAGCTGAGGAGCACTTCAAGTAGAACCTTGGCAACTCGCACTTTAGAGGCAACCTGTCAAACCATACACAAGCGAGAACATACCTCCATCATCAATTGGATATTAATTGCAAACAGCAAAGGGGCCAGGGACTGGTGGATTTATACTAAGTGCAGATGGCATTTTCCCTGTTCCCTTCCCTTCAGCCTGATCCCAGCTCACAAAGGGCTTGTGTGTGCACAGCAAGTTGTAAATGGTGTCTCAAATACTCTTGATCACTCACATTTTAGCAACTGCAAGGAATAGTGGGAGAAAGGTAAGAGTCTCTGCTCAGTGAGCAGAGCACTCACTTGAGTAACTCAAGGGAAGGCTGGGTTCTAGTCCCACTTCTGACCTTTCTCCATGACTCTGTGTGTGCTGTGTGCCCTGTAATGGTAACATGTTCTCTTTTCTGGAAAAGCATAACCTTAATTCATCTTGCTCCTGCACCTCACTGGTTCTCCTCCCCCCTCCTCCCAAAAAACTTCTTTTGGATAATACTTCTTAACGTTATGTGTATTTAGAGGAAGTTGTCAGTTCATTATACTGCTGCTTCCTCCTCTTCCTTTCTTTCTATCCCATTCCAAAGGAATGCCAACAAAAACTTCCCATTTTCTGAAACTTAACCCTTTATTCACTGAGTACTTTGAGTGAGTCCATCAATGCTAAATCAAAACTCTTTTTTTCTGGTATATTGGGGAGGGGTATCTCATATTATCCTCAGCACTTTCTCTGTTTTTGCCCTTTTGACCTTGTTAGTTTCTCCTGATTTCTTTGCTGGTCCACACTGTAGAGTGTTATATTAAAGATACTGCAGTAATAGTTGATTTCCAACACCCCTCATCTCTCTTGCATTAGGAGCATTGTTTTACCCCCCACTAACAGTTTTAATTAATACACTTAAAATTAAAACTTTAAACATTTAATAACACTTCCATCAGAAGGGAAAAAGCAAATGTGAAACGAGCCCTCTCTGAGGAACAGCGGGCCTGCTTCTCATCTTACACCATCCTTCCACTCAAAGTTCACTGTGAGCCTTTCATTCAGTGGCTCCATTACTTTTCCTCCAGGGCTTTTTGTTGGCAACTTTTATGTTCACTGCCAAGGTGTATATTGGCTGACTTGTAAAATTGAACATCTGCCTGTATGGGTCATTTTTGGTTCCACACTGTCTAGTGCTGCTCCTGTCCATATCTTGCCAAAGGGATTCGCTGGACTAGTGTGGATTTTGGCAAGTGTGCTTCTGGCCAATTCCAGTCTGGCCTTGCCACTTGAAGTTTTTGATGGGTTTGATTTAGTCACTGACGGCATCACTCAAACCGTAGGTAGACTTGTTTCCCATTGACCCACTAGCTGGGGGACTGTATCTGACATGTGAGTCAGAAATTTACACAGCTCAATTATAAATTGGTAAAAGACCCTTGTTTTCTCTTTTGATATATAAAAGGGGCACTTTACTGGTAAAATACTTCTTTGGGAAGGGGAAGGTCTATTGTAAAACTTGTTTTTCCTTCTCCTTCAAAATGTGAATAACACAGGAGCAAAAGCCCTTTGTAATGTTTGATCTCTCAGGAATAGATTCTGTAGTGTATCTGGGAAATGCAGGGTCTCCTTAACGCTTGGTGATGGCCAGAAAAGTGATTAAAACTACATCTATATGTCCTGTATTTATTCTCTGGCATTATTCCACCTATGTTAAGTATGAAGGATGCTATAGAAAGCTCAGTTGTACTTTGTGTCTCCCAGATCCAATTTGTTCAGTTCAGATATTTCTAAAGTGCACTACAAGTTCCGTCTTGTGTAGGAAACACTGTTTGATTTTATTTTTTTTCATTCTGCTTCATGCATCATCACCAGCAATAGTTTCTGGATTTTAGCAGGCAGTTTTGTTGATGAGGCAGAATAGAATCCAGATTTGCTCTGCAGTGCTGATAATAGTTAAAACTTGGGTTTGTCAGTGAACTAAGAATTGTTAGGGACAAACAGGAAGAAGAAATGGGCAGTGCCAAGATATTGTTAGTCACTTTTTTCATCATAGTGATACATTTTGTTTTGTTGGTAACCTCTCAGCTTTTCAAAGCGTTGCACAGGCGTTCAGCAATTTAACTCTTACAACGAGAATTGTGCAGCTAAAACCCTTCTGCAACACTGAAAATGTATCCCTAAGTGTACAGTACAGCAAGTTTCCATTATGCAACAGTCCTCTTATTTGTTGGCTGGAGAAACCATTCTGACTTTTGTAGACTTGAGATTTTTTTTTTTTTTAATCGCCAAGGCAAGAAACAAGCATCCAGAGAGGAAAGGATGGTTTGGTGGCTGAGGCACTGGATTGGGATTAGGGAAATCTGGATTTTGTGCCTGGCACTGCCAATCTTCCTGTTTGACCTTGGGCAAATAATGTGGTTTTCTTTGCTTCAGTTTCCCATCTATAAAATAGGGATAACAGCGCTTCCCCACGTCCCAGGAGTGTTGTGAGGATAAATTCATTAGTATTTGAGAGACTGTCAGATACAGTGGAAATAAGGGTTATAGGAAAGCGTCAAAATACTTTTTAAAGGACAGGAGGATGTCATGAAAGTGGAGATGATGTTAAAGGCACCATCATTTTGTGCAATGACATGTCTCTACTGTTTTGTGCTTTATCTCTCCCTCCCAACTCCTGGGGACATGCGGTGGTGCCATGAAAAATGGTGACTGGATAAAAATAATGCACTCAACAACCTTTCTTGATTTGCTGATCGGTTTTGATAAAGAGTTCTCATTCGTTTTGTTCAGTGCAGTGTCTTGTAACATTAATACCCTTAACAAGCAATTCCACACATTCACACTCTCCCTTTCAGTTTCATTTTGAATTTAGATTTTGATTAAAATCTGCATTTCTGTGTCTCCTGCTGCTGATGGCTATCTTAGCAATCATTTGCATCTGTGACACCAGCAGTGTGAGGTGGAGCCTATCCTACCTTCCATCTTGATATCATCCTGGTTGAACAATCAATATCTGAAATCAATTGTTTAAAATGACACCATCAGGTTAAAAACAATATTAAACATGTCATTTCCTGTTTGTTAATAAAACTGAAGCAAAATATAATCTAATTTATTTTTCTCCATTAATAATTCTTGTTTACTATTTCCACTACACTTGCTTCGGACAGCGAAAATATTCAGATACTTTATGGTTCTTAAACACCAGTATAAGGCTGCAACTGCAGGGTAACACTTAAATCCAATCTAAATGCTCTCTTTGTTAAAACTGAAGGGAAGATGGTAATGAAAATATTCAGTTTTGTAAATTCTTTATCATATTAAATCTAAATTTTGCACTTAAATTTTGTGTCCCAGATGTTGCAGGTCAGATCTTTCCCTGCATCAGGGCAACTTTGTATCACTCCATCAGTGCCCTTTAACCAGTTTTAGGCTAACTGAGTCTCACTCTGTACTTGGCTGTACCTGACTATCAAAATTCTGACATATTTATAAACAAAAAACAAAAACAAAAAAACAAGATAGAGATGGATGTATTCTGTTATTGCATCCTTCCCTCCAGTACTGTTGTGGGCACAAACAAAGGATGGTGATAGACAATGCTATAAGATGATGTCTGCCTTGGTATCAGTAGCCTTTTCCATTAACCCTTTTGTTGCATTGTTCCTCAGCAGCACCATGCCCAGAGCCAGCCCAGGCCCCAAACACTCCATTTCCTTGAGTTAAATCGCACACCTAAAAAACCAAAACAAAAATCCACTTGCCTCTCCAACAACCCACTATCCTAGCTGGTGTGACCCGTTTTCCCATTCTTAGTTTTAGTTTGGTCCATCTCAGTGCTGATTTGTATCTTGAAAGGGCTTAAATTCTGTGGTTTCTTTTTAAAATAAACTATAAACTGAGCAATAATAACACAGGGAACTCAAAGATGCAGTGTTTCTAGTTCAGATTTGATTCGATTTAAATTTATTTCTTGCCACCCCTGCTCCTTTCCCTTCTACACTTTTGCTCTGAGTTAGGCATGCAGAGCTTTGAAAGAAGGATCACAGCTTATGTGAAAAGACATGTACTGATTGATGTAGAATAATAGTGATTTATATTATAGAAAGAAACCTACAATGAACCTTCACATCTGAGAGTGACAGTTATCTCACCTCCATTTTCCATCTAACCATTGTCAGTTTTTCCTGATTTTGAATTTTATGCTTTTCATGAAAGCATAGACTCCAATCCTGCACAGCACAGATTACTGTGCTGGTGTGAAGCGGCTCTGCACCGGTGCTGGAGTCTGTGTTAACAGAACAGATTGCAGAAGTGGGGCTATCTGCAGCATGGGATGGGGAATGGTTTCTGACTGAGGGTTTTGTTTCCTAGAGGTAGGTTAGGGATGACATTAATCCCAAAGCAATCTGTTAAGTTTTTTGCAAATAGTGTCATGTCAGCCACTGTTGATGCTGGTTCTTGTGCTGAATTAACTACACTGAAAGCAGCATTTCTTTTCTGTGCCTAAGCAGAAGGTCCATTTCTGAACAACTTGCCAGCTGCTCTCCAGTGCTAAGAGCTACGAGACAATTACCAATAAGCCATATTAAGTCTTTGTCACAAGTGTCCAGGATGTCCAAAGCTTTTAAAAAATGGTGGTTTCTTTTTCAAGCTTTGGTATCAGAAACGGAGTGCCTTTGTGACAGTCCTAATACATCCATTTTGAACTAACTTTGCTTAACTATCTATCCAGCCTGTGTATACAGTAACTCTCCTCTGGACCTGTGTGCCTGTCCTCTGAAGCTGACCTTGGGGAGAAGAGGGAAGGATAAAATAGCTTCCAGTTACACACTGCCGAGTGGGTGTCTATTTTGCAATTCTCCTTTCATCTCTGGATATTAGGAGTCAAATGTGGTTTAGTTTTCAAATGAAATGAGTTGTTGGTCTCAAACCCCATGCCTGGTAGCTGTCTTGGGCTTCTGCAGTACTCGGTATGCCTGGCAATATGTACTGGGGTGGCCTGGGGAGCAGCCAGAAGTGCTACTGGATGCACACTTCTTATAAATCCGGTGTCATAGCAGATGCGTGGGAAGCTTGCACAGCGCTTTCCTGAACTGTGCCTTCTGTGTCTCTCTCATGTTTATTGGCTGTTAGACTTTCTGGCTTCATATCTTCCTTTCCACCAGTAACAGAAAATGTGCCAGGTGGCATAGAGCACAGCTTATCTTTCCTTCTCCCCTCCTTAGTGGTCTACACACTGGGAAAAAATCCCACATTTTTGGTACCATGACCATTTACATTCAGGTTCCATCATTTAGATTCAGCAGTACAGGGCTTGTTTCCACACTATTGAAAAAACAAACGTAATTCTTGCACGTGTGTTCCTGGTGGTATAGTATTTTAAGTTCATCAGTTTTGCCATCAGAGGGCAGTGTGATCCTCTCTAGGCTGCTAACATCTTGCTCTTGGAATTGACTCTGTCCTTAAAGAAAACACATTCCTCATAATTATCTTTGTCTTGTTTAATTTTTCCCTGTCTCTATATTCATATGTAGGAAACCTCTAAATGACCCCAGAACACATGGGCTTTTTGCTGACCTGAGGAATCCAGGACATAGCAAAATCTAAACAGCTGGATGGGAAAGAGTTAACCATTTTTCTTAGCTAAAGAAAGGAGTACACCATCCTTGGAGGGAGTGTCATTGTGTATGTTTTAATTTCATTTTTCTCTTGTATTTCTGAACTATTTACCTTGTAAATTTTAACTAGTAATTTTCTCTTCCCCACCCCATAAATTTGATGGTGGTCTTCTTGATGTAAATCAGCCTGGCTTGGCTATCTGTGGGTTGCTGTTCTCCACCACTCACCTCCCATTGCACCCTTCCTTTTAGAGCTAATATTGCTCTTCCACAGCTCCTAGTGCCTGTTCTTTATTAATGATATTGCCCCTGACTACATTTGAAAAATACCACTTTATGACAAATCAGTATTTTCTTAGGAGCTAAACTCAAAATTAGTTTTGTAATGGGACTCGTTGAGCAACAAAGATGCAGGACTTGCTTCTTTTTTGATAACTTATTTCTATCTGAATGTTTCATTCAGATTGTTGCAGCATCTAGTTTTCAGTGACCATCTTTTATCTGTTCTTTCCTCTAGCTGTCCATCTAGGGAAAACAGCCCCTTCCTCTGAACTCATGCTGGAGGTTTTTGTAATGCCTTTTGAGGAGGGAGTGATGTAGTAAATGTGGGGACTCTTGTAAGACTTGATAGCACACCTCTCAAATCACTCCTTGCTTTAGAATAAATCCACCCCTCGTTCCACATGGGCTTGGTATGAGTTTTCTTTTGTGCTTGTAAATTGATCTAAGAAATTCGGATTCATGAAATTGAGATAATAGAAATAAATAGTTATTACTCAATGTGATTTTAAGCTGTTTGTCCTTTGCCTCCGTCATTGTGAATTAATCCCACATACGACGTCTGGCAGGTTGAGAAGTATGCTTTGATAGTTACCTGACAAAATTGTGTGGTTATTCATTAAGTTACAAATCTCCACCGGGGGGTGGGGGTGTGATAGGGGCAGAGTGTGTGCAAATAGAAATATGTAGGTGTGTGGGCGGTTGTTCATATCACACACAAATATATAAAAATAAATATATTTTACTTAAAATAAATTCCCAGGAAGTCTTATTAGATTCTTGGATAGATGGAGCAGTATGGGGAAGACTGACTTTGCTAAGTAAGAAGGGGCAAAAAGCTGATGTGTGAAGCATCAGTTTTAGCAGAGTGACTCTTTTCACAAAACTGCTCTAAAAACCAAAATCCAAGGATAACTAACCTAAAACAGGAGCCAAGAGGAACATGCAGCAGGACTGAGTTTTAACCATTTTGTTAATCACACCAAGAGTGAAAAAATTAGGTCCCTTCCCATGTCCATATGTGCATCACTGCGAGATGGTGATCCAGTGCCTTTCTTCACCTCACATAGGAAAACTGTTTGCAGTATTGTAAAGCAGCTCTTAGCTGAGTTGTGAACATGACTTTGGAGAGCATAGAGGACAGTACAATCATTTGGTAATTCATGGGTGCCTGTGACATTTTTAAACTCACTGTTCTTAGAAAGCCTTTATAAATTTGTAAAAAGTTCCATTGCCAGCTCCTTCTTTTCTCCCTTTCCTACCCCTACTCCCTTTCAATTTTTCTGTTAAATGTGATTTTGGCTGAAAAGCAGATTGTCTGAACAATAATTGGGCAACTTCTGTATAATTCAGTTTTTTACTGTCCTTGAAACAAACAGGTGTTTGGAAAAAAGCTCTCACCAATGGTTGCTGTTACAAGATCAATAAAGATCTTGATTATATTAAACTATGTTGTTTGGATTTATTTTCTTTATGATGAGCTTCTGTTCTGTTACAGGAAGTCAGGGGCTTTTAAAAACAGACCCTTTGTTTGTAGTTTTATATAGATCTCTTTTAAAGATTCTTCTAAGTATTTTGCGGTTAAAAGTTTAAAAGTCCAAATAAAAGGTGAACAACATTTTGGGGCCATATTTCCCTGTCCATTTGCTTCCCTGCCTCATGTTTCCTCCTGGATCTCATGTTTCTAGCTGAGGATCATTGGATGGGACTCCCTAATCAGCTGGAGAAAGCTGCTGCTGTTGGATGGTGCGTAATTTAGAGAGTCACAACAGAGGAAGCATTTTAGCTTGCCCTGGCTTTTCATCCCCTGGCTCACTGACTTCTCTTTGCTTACCACAAAAGCAGTTGATGATAAATCAATCATTCATGTTGCTCAGACCCAATAGCAAATGGTGCAGAGCAAAGTGACTCAGCATAACCCTGGACTTCTGACTGTAGAAGATTAGAGTTATAGCACTGAATGCATCTTGTTTACTGCTCTGATTATTGTCTTGCAGTACTAATCCTAAAAAGCACGCCTGGACAGTTATGGTGCGGTTCAGTGAGGTTTTCCTTGTATTCATCGTTCACAATTAAGGCATCCTCTGGATGAAAGACTCATTTGTTTGGTATTGTACCCCTGAGTCTATTGGATATGTTGTAGTTCCCTTACCTTAACATCACAGCAAATGGGTGGAAGGGATAGTCACAGTTTTCTGGCATCTTCTGTGCCTGCTAATACTTTTTTATTTGCACTGTTGTCAATGCAGCAGTGATTCATGCCACTACATTCTGTAGTAAGTACAGTGATACAATGTAGGGTAATACATTTCTGATAGTTCTTCATCCCCAAGCTCTTCACACTTACATACATATATAATCCCTGATGAACAGCCACCTCTGGGGTGAAGGAAATCTTGACCAGTGACTCAGGATACACCTATTCCCTTAAAAAGAATGGCATGGGGACCTTTAACATTCAATCCCACAGTACAAAGAGAACTTGGGTGCTGAAGGACCTCAGGTGAAAAGATGACTCTTATACTGATCTGACATGACAAGTAATCAAGGGAAGTTTGATGGGACAAAAAAAAAATATTGTGAGCTAGTAAAAACGTTTGAGGGGGATCATGAAGTCAGGAATGGTTCAGTGGTCTACAGGTCTTAGTGGAGAAACTTGTCATCCATCTAACCCAGAATAGCTTCAGAAAGAGGACCTCAGTTCTTATGTGCAGGGCTTAATGACTTTGGGTAAGCAAACAAATCTGGCAACTAACAACTCACTCTGTGCCTGTTCACTCTTTGAATAATCTTTGCCTACATTTTACCCAAACAACAACAAAAAAGGGCATGAATAGGCATATGTTTGATTTATTATTGATTTAAGATTCCTTTATTGATTTTCAAGAATGTGTCCTATTTAAATATAAATATAAAGCAGTGACTACTAGCCCTACTGCCAGTTAAGTCTTAATGCCATTGTTTAGCTGGGTATATGAACAATAGGTATCCAGAGCTTAATTTCACCAGCAAGAGCAAAGGTAGAAAATAAAGCGTATGAGTGTTTTATAAGAGTTATTGAAATTTACAGTACTAGGACTGCCCTGGGAATAGCTTCCCATTTAGCTTTATGGGAACTGAACAGCAGCCCTCTGATACCTGTTCATGACCTCTGGTTGACAGCCCCAGTTGCAAACTATGGTTGCTATTTGTTTGGGGCTCTACCCACACAGGTGACTTGGAATACTATTTTTGTACCTTGGAATGAATAAGTGCATCCATAAATAATCCCTTTTTCTCCTTACCTATATCAAAGCTTCTCTGTGCATTATCAGCTGCAGAAGAGAAAGGGAAGGGTCCTTTGTGCTGCTGTCCCTTTTCTTTGCAGCCTGTTTGGGACAGGATTCTTTCACCATAGTATTTGGGGGGGGGGGGGGGGAAGGTTTGCTAACCGTGAATGAGCTGCTTTTCCTGTGTAAAACAATCTTCTGGATCCGGCTAAGTGTTTGAGAATGGCTAAGTGGGATGAAGCCCACTGGTGGCACGATTGGCACTGCACTTCCCATGTTGCTGAGCCTGACCAATAGCTCTGCCTCCAGTCTGTGCTGCTCTCACCACTCCAAATGCTGACCCCCAGGCTGGCAAGGCAACAGGGAATCATGCTGTAGGAGAGAAGGGACCAGGTAGCAGAAATGCATGAGCAGTGGGAGAGAGAAATAGTACAGATGGCAGGCGAAGAAGAAAAAGAAAAATGATTTTCAAAAAGACGAGAATACTTTGCACCAAAGAGAGAAAAATATATAAATGCTTTCCTCATTTTCTCTGGTAAAAAATTGTGGTTGCTATAGAGATGGGGGCACTGGAACAGTTTTTACAGTGGGGGCACTGAAAGCCACTGAACAAAATTGTAAAAGCATTCAGTTGCTATTACTATTTTGACATGGTGTGCTACCATACCCCCAGTTCCAGCACCCCACAGGGATGTTAAGCATGAGGTGGTCAGCATGAGTACAAGTGGGAAGGGAGATGTCCTGAGATGAACTCACTGTTAAGACATGGTCCACACTATAGAAGAGTGTGAGAACTCTGTTGTAGATCAAAAGTTATCTTCCACTCCACGTAGGGTACTTACCACGAGGTCCTAAAATTCACTGCTAGCCTGAACTCTGCATGAACAGGATTAAACATTATTTTTCTCATCTTTATTTGGAGACCACAAATAGCTTTGCTGGGTAGATTTGCAGTTACATTCCTGCACAAGAAAAACTCAAGTTGCCAGTGTGGCCATATGAAAAGCATTTGTTTTCTCTTCGAGTGATTGCTCATATCCATTCCATTATAGGTGTGTGCGCACCCCATGCACAGATTCCCGGAACCTTTTTTCCTTTTAGCAGGCCCTGTAGGGTCGGCTCAGGCGCCCCCTGGAGTACCGTGCTCATGCCGTGGTACATAGGGCGCTGCCAACCCCGCGGGCCCTCAGTTCCTTCTTTCCGCCCATTGACGGTTGCTGGAACATTGCCTCTTGCTTTGCAAGTCGCAGCCCCTTAGTAGTTAGTTGTTTACAAAGCACTTAAGTAATTAGGTAGTTTAGGAAACCCTCAGGGGGTTTTTTCTTCGTGTTGGGCCATGCCTGGCTCAACGGGTTTCAAACCTTGCACTGAGTGTGCCAAACCTGTCCCTGTGAGTGATCCTCACTCTCGCTGCCTCCGATGCCTCGGGGAGCAGCACCGCAGGGACAAATGCAAAATATGCAGAGCCTTCAAGCTCCGCACCCAGAAGGAGAGAGAAGTGCGGCTGAAGGCTATTCTTATGGAGTCCGCCCTCCGCCCGGACTCTGAACCGGCGCGTTCACCTGCGACACCGAGCGTCTCCTCGGTACGGAGCGCTCCTCTGGCACTGGCGTCGTCAACCCAGGGCCTGGCACTGAAGCGCCGCAAGGACTCCGCGCACCGAGACTCCCCCACACCGCCGACCCGACCCCGGGGGAGTCAGGAGATGCCCCAGCCACGTGCCGTCGAGATTATTCCGGCACCGGCATCTCCACGCAGGGAGCCTTCCCTGACTCTGCGGAGTGGAGTAGTGCCCTTGCAAGGACCGTCGACGCCGGAGGCGTTCGCCGCGGCACGTGCCCTCATGGGCCTGCCCACGCCTCCGTCGCCCCCTCGGCCGAGGGGACCTGCGTCTCGGGGTAAACCCGCGCTGGGTGGCCCCGGTGTGTGGCAGAGACAAGAGTCCAAGTCTCCCCCCAGACGGTCAAGGAGGGTAGAGAGTGTGGGCTCCCCTCCCAGCTCCGGCACCGAGTCAAGCTCCTCGATGCCACGGCACCAAGGGCGTTCGAGGAGTTCATGAAGGACTACCTCTTAGTCCTCTGTGGAGAGTCCAGCTTGGCACTGCAGCTCACGGCACCGGTCTCGATCCCCGGCACCCAGTCCGGCGTGGATCCCGGTGCCCTACATGGCGGCACCGGCACCGCCAACGCCCGCTTTGGCACCGGTACCAACACTACTGCCTCTGGCACCGCCCGCACCGGCACCAGTCGCTCCGGCACCAGCACCACAGCCTCCGGCACCAACGTGCGCTACATCTCGTGGCCGGTTCTGCTCCTCTGGTCAGCACCGATCCTCACGGTCCCGATCCGCACGTCGGCACCGCTCTCGGTCCCCGGGGGGCAAGCATCGATGCATGTCGTCGAGAGGGAGGAGATGCTCTAGTTCCAGTAGCTCCTCTCCGCGCCGGCAATGCACTCAACAGCACAGACGTTCGCCGTCGTCGTCCTCCAGGAGCCGCTTCCCCGCAAAGGGAAGTCAGCGGAGGTCTAGCGGCTCCGGCTCCAGATCTCGGCACCGGGTGTCCCAGTTGGCACCGATGCCAACTGCAGCGTGGCTTCAGGGGCCTTGGCAGTGGCCATATTGGGGTCCCTGGGGTACACAGGTGGGCCAGGCTACCACCTCACTCTACTCCTTTGTGGCCCCGCCACCACCTCCTCCTGCGACCCAGCAGGATAAGGGCCATCCCTCCGACGGGGGATCAGACCCAGAGGAAGGCCCCTCCACAGGGCCATTTCCTCAGTCCTCCTCCTCATCCCCTGATGATGTCATCTCCGGGGACCGCAAGACCCCATTGCCTGACTTCAGAGCTCACCAGGACATGCTGAAAAGAGTTGCTAGCAACCTGAATTTAGAACTGAAAGAGCTCTCAGAGGAGGAGGACCCCTATTCGGGGTTTCTGGGATGGTAGGCCCATCAAGAGTAGCCCTCCCCATCCACGAGAGGGTGCTCAAAGTTGCAAAGTCCCTCTGGCAAACCCCCGCCTCGGTTCCCCCTACTGCCAAGGGAGCAGAGAAGAAGTACTTTGTACCCACCGAAGGGGTGGAGTACTTATATAATCACCCTGCACCATGCTCGTTGGTGGTGGATGCGGTGAACCAGGGGGATAGGCAAAGGGCCCAGGGTAACACCCCCAAGAGTAAAGAGGCCAAGAAACTAGACCTGTTTGGCCGCAAGGTCTATACAACGACATCTCTGCAGCTGAGGATCGCAAACCACCAGGCGCTCCTCGGGAGGTACAACCTCAACCTCTGGTCCTCGCTGCAGAGACTCGCCGAGATCCTCCCGCAGGTCTTACCCCAGGATAAAGCTGCGGACTTCTCGACGGTCATCGAGGAGGGCGCTGCGGTGGCAGCAGCGGCCTTGCATTCCTCCAGCGACGCGGCGGATGCCGCCAGCAGGGCTATGGCCTTGGCCATAGTCATGAGACGATCCTCGTGGCTCCAATCGTCAGGGTTGTCCCAAGAGGCCCAGCACACCATACAAGACCTCCCATTTGATGGTGCTGGCCTCTTTTCGGACAAAATTGATGACAAGCTGCATGCCCTGAAAGATTCTAGGGCTACGCTGCGGTCCCTAGGGCTCTACACCCCACAGGCCTCGAGGCGTCAGTCTCGGCCCCAGGCCCAGCAGCAGCCTCAGCCTCCAAGGCAAACCCCCAGACCCGCTCAACCCAGGAGGGGTCGGGAACAGTTCCGAAGCCCCAACCGCCGAGACTGCTCAGGTTCTTCAGCGGGGGCCCAGAGTGGCCCTAATACGGGCCAAAACAATAAAAAATCCTTTTGACGGTGCGCACGAGAGTGGCACTCTTCCTTTCCTCCTGGATCTCAACCGACCCTTTGCCCACAGACTCAGGCCGTATTACGCCCACTGGCAAAGTATTAGTTCGGACCGATGGGTCCTTGGTATAGTCCGCAGGGGCTATGCCCTACAGCTGACGGCCTTCCCTCCGGACTCCCCTCCTACCCAGTCCCTCTTCAGGGACCCCTCTCACGAGCATCTCCTCACTCAGGAAGTCTGCTCCCTCCTCCAGCTAGGAGCGGTGGAGGAGGTTCCCCCACGGGAAAGGGGAAGAGGTTTTTACTTCCGGTATTTCCTAATCCCCAAGGCCAAGGGGGGTCTGAAGCCCATTCTAGATCTCTGTCGTCTGAACAAGTTCATCAGACGCCTCAGGTTTCGGATGGTCTCCCTAGCCTCTATTATTCCTACTCTAGATCCAGGGGACTGGTATGCTGCCCTCGACCTAAAGGACGCATACTTTCACATTTCTATCCTCCCAGGGCACAGAAGGTTCCTACGGTTTATGGTAGCTGGTGCCCACTACCAGTTTGCAGCCTTGCCCCCAGGGTATTTACAAAATGTATGGCGGTAGTAGCGGCCCACCTGCGCCGCAAGGGAGTTCAGATATTCCCATACCTGGATGACTGGCTGATCCGGGGCAGGTCCAGGGCCCACGTCAGGAACAGCCTGTAGCTCACGTGCGTGGCATGCACCAACCTGGGGCTGCTCATCAACAAGCAGAAGTCTATTCTCACCCCGGTGCAGCGCTTAGAGTTCATTGGGGCCACACTAGATGCCACCAAGGCCTGAGCCTTCCTCCCAAGGCCTCGCTTCGAGGCAATGGCTGCCATAATAGACAACCTCCACAGGTCCCCCACAACGACAGCCAGGCGGTGCCTCCAGCTGTTGGGACACATGGCAGCCTGCACGTATGTGGTGAGGTTAGCTTGCCTCAAACTCAGGCCTCTCCAGATGTGGCTAGCCTCAGTGTACGCCCCAGCCAGACACTCTCTGAACAGGATGGTCACATTACCCACCCAGATATTGGCGTCCCTACGATGGTGGAAGGACCCAGGGGAGGTGTTGAAAGGAGACCCCTTCAGGGAGGTAGTACCGTCGGTGACTTTGATCACGGACACCTCAGATGTGGGGTGGGGAGCACACATCACCGGCAACCTGAGCACCCAAGGGCGCTGGTCACCAGGCGAGACGTCCCTGCACATCAATGTCAGGGAACTCAGGGCAGTCCGCCTTGCATGCAAGGTCTTCCTCCAGTTCCTCAAGGGCAAAGTTGTACAGGTCCTAACGGACAACACAGCAGCCATGTTCTATATGAACAGACAGGGGGGAGCGCACTCCTCGGCCCTCTGCCAGGAGGCCATACAGCTTTGGGACTTGGCGGTGAGACATGACTTTCATATATCTGACTCTCACCTCCCGGGGATCAGGAACGATGAGGCAGACCGCCTCAGCAGGTCGTTCCTTCCCCGACATGATTGGTCACTGCACCCGGAGGTGGTAGCTTCCATCTTCCGCAAGTGGGGTGTTCCCCAACTGGACCTGTTCGCGTCGTCCTGGAACAGGAAATGCCTGAGATTCTGCTTGCTCCGGGGTCGCGAGCCAGGCTCCGTCTCTGACGCGTTCCTTTTAGACTGGACGGGGACTCTCATGTATGCGTTTCCCCCCATTCCCTTGCTACCCAGAGTCCTCTTAAAGATCAAGAGAGACAAGGCGGATATCGTACTGATCACCCCAGCTTGGCCGAGACAGTACTGGTTCAGCACGTTGCTGGACCTGTCCATAACCATGCCCCTGCCGCTCCCGAGGCATTTCGACCTACTCTCCCAGGACCGGGGTCACCTGCTTCACCTGGACTCCCTCCACCTGACCGCTTGGAGACTCTCTGGCTGATGAAGGGAGAGAGAGCCTGCTCCATGCAAGTACAGCAGGTCCTGCTTAGCAGCAGGAAACCTTCCACCCAGGTGGTATACCGAGCCAAGTGGAAGCGTTCTACCTGTTGGGCCCAGTTCTGGGGCATCCTACCATGCTCCTCGCCAATACAGGCGATTTTGGAGTACCTCCTTCACTTGAAGCTGCAGGGCTTAGCCTTGGCCTCTCTTCGGGTGCACCTGGCGGCCATCTCAGCTTTCCACCAGCCGATGGAGGGCAGATCCCTATTTTCACACCCCATGTCAGCTAGGTTCCTCAAAGGGGTGGAGAAGTTATACCCCCAGGTCCGCAACCCGGTGCCTCCTTGGGACTTGAACCTGGTCCTCACCATGTTGACAGGACCCCCCTTCAAGCCGATGGCTACATGCCAGTTGCTCTCCCTCTCTTGGAAGGTAGCCTTCCTGGTGGCCATTACATCGGCTAGGAGGATCTCTGAGATTAGAGCCTTGATCTCGGAGCCCCCCTATACGGTCTTCTACAAAGACAAAGTATAGCTGAGACCCCACCCGGCCTTCCTGCCTAAGGTGGTGTCCCAGTTCCATTATAACCAAGATATCTTCCTTCCTGTGTTCTTTCCAAAACCACACGGGACGGAGGAGAAGCAGAGATGGCACTCACTGGATGTCAGGCGAGCCCTGGCTTATTACATAGAACAGACCAAGCCGTTCCAGAAGTCAACGCAGCTGTTCGTGGCAGTGGCAGACCGGATGAAAGGCTCACCTGTCTCCACCCAGTGCATCTCCACCTGGATCACCGCCTGCATTAAGACCTGTTATGAACGGGCGAAAGTGCCGCTTCCAGGACGTGTGACAGCGCACTCAACCAGAGTCCAGGCCTCATCTGCGGCCTTCCTGGGAGGAGTGCCCCTGCAGGACATCTGCAGAGCAGCAACCTGGTCATCGATCCACACCTTTATGTCCCACTACGCCATCGTACAGCAGGCGAGAGAGGACGCAGGATTTGGCAGGGCCGTCCTGGCAAGGGCGGCACAACGCTGACTCCTACCCACCTCCAAGGTATGGCTATTTAATCACCTATAATGGAATGGATATGAGCAATCACTCGAAGAGAGAAAACAGGGTTACTTACCAGTAACTGTTGTTCTTCGAGATGTGTTGTTCATATCCATTCCACACCCACCCTCCGTGCCCACTGTTGGAGGCGGCAGAAAGAAGGGACTGAGATCCCGCGGAGTCGGCAGCGCCCTATGTACCACGGCATGAGCGCGGTACTCCAGGGGGCACCTGAGCCGACCCTACGGGGCCTAAGGGGAAAAAAGTTCCAGGAATCTGTGCACTGGCGCGCACACACCTATAATGGAATGGATATGAGCAACACATCTCGAAGAACAACAGTTACTGGTAAGTAACCCTGTTTTTTACCAGTTCATTTCTGATGTAGCTCATCCTGAACTCATGACAAATAGTCTCAGACGGCACATCGATTTGTATTTCAGCCTCCTGATTTCAATAGCTATGGTTATTCACCAAGAGGTAAGTATACACATATATACCAACAAATGGATATTTATATTCCATACTTAGACCGCGGGTGTTAATGTTGTGTACTTTCCTTTAGTTGTCTTGATATCAGCTGAAAGAAGTATTAGGGTTTGGCACAGCTTGTCATCCTACTGCTTGTATGTGAAAAAGTTTCCTTTTTCTGTTGTCAAAAATGCTGTGTAACTTTTAAGATGGCTACAGTAGGCTAAGGGCACAAGTGCTGTCTTGTCCATGGTAACTGTTTGCAGACATTCAAATTGGGCTACAGACCCTACCTCTGTAGAACTGAAAGCCTGCACAGAGCTCTGAAGTTTCCTCAGTGACAGCCACATTCTTCTACAATCATGTCCTCATGGTGGCCTGTTGTAACCTGTCCCTCTTCATAATAGAGCATGCTAAGTGGACTCCTTCTGACTGGACTGCAGCAGGAGGCAGGGACTCGATCAGGGTGATAATATTTCAGCAAACTCTGGAGGGGGGGAAAAAGAGCCAAATGTCACATGAAAGATAGTGGTGGTTGGGTTTTTTTTGTTTTTTTTTTTCCCTTTTCCCTTTTGGGGAGGAGAAGGAAAGGAACAACATGCCCTGACTGAATCCAGATGCTTAGCATCAAGTACTAAGAAAAGAGAAGCAAGGTAGTTAGGGGAAAGGGTAATGAGTTATCCTGAGGGGTGGACAGCAGCATGACTAACAACTTTTTGGAGAACTTGAAATTCAGCCAGTAAGGTGCCGAAGCTGGTGTCATTTGACAGGCTGTCTGAGAGAAAGGAAGAAAGCTGGGGTGTTCAGTAAGCAATGGTAAAGTCGTTGGAATTTTAATATTTTATTTGCAATCCATCTTTAAATTTGACTTTAAAAATATAGCTCTTTAAAACATCTTCAGAAATGTCTGACAAATATGTTTCATGTGACTGCCTAAACTTTGTGTTCTCTGTGATTTTAAGCTTTGGGAGATACAAGGAAGACTTTGGACAGTATCCCTGGATAAAATCCTGACCCTAATGAAATCAATGGTAAAACTCCCATTAACTTCAGAGAGATCAAGATTTCACCATAAGTCCCTATTCTTGGATACTGTGCACAAAAGGAAGAATGGCCCTATAGTTAAGGCACAGAACTGGGAATCAGGAGGTCTGGGCTTAATCTGTAGAAGAGCTGGGAATAATTGATTTGTCCAAGGTATAACAGTAATCACTCTCTGCCTCAGTTTCCTTATCTATCAAGAAGTGTTTCAAAGCTAAATTGTTTTGTGTGCTTTGAGAGCCTCATATGGGAGGTGCTGTAGAAATGCAAAGTATTATGATTTATATCCATCCTAGAGAAAGTTACATTTGTCCAAGGTTTTCACCGATGTTGATTATCCACAAGTATGTTGAAACAGTTCTGTTAAGCTTAAATAGTAAAGGACTATACAAGAGCATTAAAGTACCCTTACATCTCATTTGGCAGCACAGACTGATTTTCAACCTAGGATGCCTAACACTGATTTCCAAACTATGCTCTGCAGAGAATTGCTGGTGGTCCACAAAGAACCAGCTGGTTTCTGGTTCCTCCCTTCTTGTTTCTAGCTATTAAAATGCATTAAAACAAGCTAAAAATACATGAACTATTTTCTTCTTGTTATTTTTTTGCATGTAAGCAATTGCTGTAGTTGCCAAAGGAATGCTACAGAGATTATGGAGAGAGAGGAAGGTGTCCACAAGGCACTCTTTTAAACTGGTGCCAATACTATGAAAATGTTGAACTCCTGCCTTACTAAAATATTAAGTAGAAAGGAGCAATGGAACAGCACTTTAACGTCTAAGGCTCCCTAAGGATACTGACTGCTGGATGGGGGAGCCATTCTGGTTTCCAATAGAAGTAATTGTGTATCTGCAATAAAAAGGTTTTAACATGGAGAAAACAATTAATCTTATCAATTCACATAGATCACAGTTTTATTTACTGAGAAACCCTGAGACTGATCAGAAAAGGCATCTTACTTGCATATAGGCATTGTTAGCGGGCTGGAATTCCACTTTCAGTGGCATGGGACATTCCCCTTCACTGCGGAAAGCATTGTATTTTGGGGGTACGCAATCCATGAGGCCCAGCCTATTCCATCAAAATCCACATGGAAGTCCACTCTTCTGCACAGTGACTTAGAACCAGCTCCCTCTGAGCTCTGTAAAAGCAGCTCTTGGAGTCTTTTGTGGCACCTGTGCCTCTGGGTGCTCCACAGGTGCATCATGCCTTCTTGGATACTTTGCCTTGGATACTTTGAGCCCTTGGGCATCGCCAGTAGCATTGAGCTTCCCAATCCCTTCCCTCCTTTGGAGAGACTGGAGACAAACACTACAAACTCCTGATTGTCAACAGAATCCAATTTACTATACTTGCACTCTTTTTTTAGGCAAATGTTTGGCATATCTCTGTCTGAGCTGGAGATCTCCAGGATAAATTCTTTGTTGAGCTGCTACTGTTGAACCATTTGGAGAACTGCTCTGTGACTTCCAGGACCATCCAGTTTGAGGGAAAGGTGGGTGAGGCAGCAAATGAGCCCAGATGGAGATTACCCAGGTGTTGCAGTCAGGTAAAGGAATCCCCAGATTACCAAGCACCATGCTGAGAAAACAGTTTCTTAACTATTTACAAGTTTATTTGAGGCAAAGGGGATGTGGGGGACTTAAGCAGATTAGAAGAAGAACAAGACACAGAGTACACTAGGTAACGATTATATGAGTTTCAAAAGCATAATCAAATTAATGTTACTTATACCTGAAAACTATAACAAGAATACTATTTAAAATCTTACCACCACGAGGAACAGGGTCATGACGCCTGACCAATGGGGGACATGAGAAAAACTCGGATTCAAAACTCGGACCGGTTACACTTGACTCGACTCTCACCCAGCAGAGGACTCGGGGGCGGGAAGAGGTAGCAGCTCCATGTGATCAGGCTGGCGGGCCGATAGCTCTTCGGCCAGGCCCGCCAAAATGCAGCAGTTATTATGCACTTGGAGGGGTGTGCAATATTTGTAACAGCTGATGGCTGCCCCTGTTCGTGAGAGGTGTGCATTATTCGTAACAGCCGATGGCTGCCCTGGGCTTTTTGCAACGTCCCATTGTTTGCCATTTCAGACGTGCTATCTTAGGTGTGTCAGGAAAGGTCCTGATAAGGTCAGGTCTCAGGTCTACTGTAATTGCCGAGCGGGAGGGGGTGAGCAGGGGCGAGTGCCAGTCACTAGATATTATACTGTCGCCACACCAGGTAGTCACTGTCACTCTGATAAGTTGTTTCCTTCTGGTAAAAGATACCTAGCAGCACTGGGGCATCAGCAGGTTCAGAGTGTCCCTGAGACCTGGACAAATGGAATCTTAATTCAGCCAGCTGCAGCTCCTCCCTTGGTTTAATGGATGAGAAGTTGAAAATAATGACCTATTTCTGCCCCACCTGATCAACACCTATGCAAAGCAGCAAAAAAGAAGGATTTCTACTGGAACTTAGTTCCACATGTGATAACAGCTACATAACCAAGTACAAGGACAAGAAGAGATTTATCTCTGGGATCAGTCTGCTTTATGAAAATGATTTTTTTGACTGCAATATATATATTTCAGACAGAGCACAGCAAAACTCTTCACAGAGATATTTGTAAGTTAAACAGAAAAGATGTTTTTAAGGTGATTTAACCAACTCTCAACAGATGCAGCAATAAGATTAATAGATCTAAAGAGCAGAAGGGACCATTATGATCATCACATCTGATTTTCTATGGCTGGCAAGTTTTCTTCCACCTTCAGATATTTTCTTCCATCAGTAAGGGTGGCAGTTAGATATGGCAGGACATGGCATTCGCCCTATTCTGATTTTTCATAACAGCTGGTAGTGACTTCCCCCCCAGCCTTCCCTCACCAGCCAGGACTTGGAGCAATGCAATTACTTTGCTTGCTCCTCTCCCCCATTATCCCCAACTGGCCTACTCTTTGCTCAGCCAATAGGAATGTGGTATGTGGCAGAACCAATAGCAGGGCTGGGAGCCTTGCAGCACTTTTCAATCTTGAAAAAACAAACAGGCTCAGCTGGTGGAAGCAAAGCAAACTCTCAGCAGGATCTGTGCTTAGTCTGAAGATGTTGCAGATTTCACCATGATCTGCCCCACATCTTCACATTGACATGTTAAAAAGCTAGGAGCAAGCTCCTTGACCTTGTAACACCAATAGACACAGCACAATAGCAGCAGCCCAGGCACATTCAGGTGATAATTATCCTCACAGACAGCCCAGCTTTGGAAGCTTCAGGCTGCAAGAGCAGCACTGAAGAATGACCACCTGGAATCTTTCCCTACTGTGAAGGAATAAGTAAACACTGTCACACCACAAATATTGTTTAAATTACACTTAAAACTTCCCTATTTTTTCCAATGCCCTAATCTTTTAGTGAATAGCAGTACTCCAGCGTGGCTGTTTATTCTGCCATTTAATCCCATTGTGAGAATCTTTCCGACCATGGGCTTTGGTTGGGTCAGGTTACCAGGTAGGTCCACATAAGCTGTTACATACAAATGCTGTGAATGCCTTGATCTTACCAAATCTCCCCAGGGTTGCATTTTTCTAGGACCTTTTCCCCAGAATACCTTCTGAGGAGTTGGTGGTCCTTTGTATGTGCAGATACAAGCTACTGCTGCCCTCAAGCAGCCATTGTAGCTGTGTATGATGTGCTGTATGTCCTTCTTGTCCTGGTAAGTAATCTTAGCTCCTCTTGTCTTGTACTTACTCTTTAATATTTCTGAGGGTCCAGAGTCTCATAAACTTGAGTACCTCAGTGAATTTCATTGAAGTTTGATGTTTACTCTCTCAAATCCTTACAGCTATGCACTAGAAACCTCCTTCCAACTTAATCTTTTTTATTTATCATAATTATTTGTATAAAACCTTCAGTGCACATAAACCCAAGCCTATATGAAAAATGTGTAAGATTTGGCTGCCAAAATTTGTTCATTATAGATCAATGCTGCTGACATCCATCATTTAATTACACTCTAGATAGTGGTTTCTTTAAAGAGATTTTTTTTAAATTTGGTATCTCAGCTATTTTTGAGCCATCATTAATTTCACCCCCTCCTTCATTTGTTAATTAATGCACATATTGTCTCTCTAATACTACTTTCCCCCTTGACAAACTTTTAAATGTTCATCTTAACCTTGTAGTTTAGCATCAGCTCATTTATGTTAGTGGTGAAAGATGATCAGGTTACAACACATAATCTGAAAACTTCTTTCATGATGGAAAGATCTCCAAAAATATCATGCCCAAGAATAATATAGAGATCATGCAGCTGTTGTGCTGGCCCTCTATATAATGGAAACCACTTCAAGCCAGGGGATGCTGCACCCCTAATTCCAGCACCTATGACTTATTTTATAAAAACAACAAAGTTATAAAACCATAACTACAAAAAAAATTCCAAAACCTTTTTAAAAAGGCTATGTATCTGACTGAAAATTGTTCTTAGACCAAGATTCCTGTGCAGATTGCAGCCCAAACATTGGAGCACTTACTAGGATACTGAAAGTGAAATGAATTACAAGTAGAAGAACTGATTTTTCCCCATTGTCTACACTTAAACACACGCAGAAAGTAAAGCACATAAGTAGTTACCAACTACATTACACTTTTTTAAATTCTTTCATTTGTAGTGGCCTAAATCAGTGTTGTCATTATTATCTGCCTAGTCAGATGTGGGATTGGTAATCTTTTTCTGTATTCTGATTGTTCTAAATTTACAAATAAACTTAAAATATGGCTTAATTGGGGTTTATTTATTTCTTTATAAAGGAATTAGGTACAGTGCTCCTGTCAGCTAAATCTCTAACTTATTACTTGCAAAAAAACCTAGAGGCCTAAGTAGTCCCTGTAATCTTGGTTAAAGTTGCCCCACCCTAGTAAAATCTGAAATGGTGCCCCTGTCTGTAAACCTCGCCCGCTCAGTCTTCAAGAGAGAAGCAGAGATGATCGCCTTACTTAACTTTTTAATTAGGCTCTGATCCTAGCAGGTGGACTTCTGTACCTGTGTGGGGCTTCATGAAAGACAAAGGGGCTCCAGGAAGGCAAAGGGGCTCCAAGGAAGGCACATACATATAGTAGTATGGGTGCTCTAGATATGTATCCTTCTTGAGATATGTATCCTTCTTGAGATAAAAGGTAAATATATGCTCACCTGCTCCAACATAATCTCCTTTATAATATACTGTATGCTCAGTTTGTTTCTTCATCTCCCTACTTTTTTATTATTAAAAGTATTTATTACGTTCTGCACTGCTGAACTATTTCATTCTTATCTAACCATGCAATGTAAATCTAAGATGATACAACAGGTGTGACTCACATAGCTACTGTATAGCACTGCCACTGTTCTATGATACTGAATTTTGTCTACTGGTAAAAGATAGCATCAGGCAATGTTCAGTAGAGCTGGGCAAAGCTAGAGGGGAAAAACTTCCTAACAATTTTTGTAAAAGTTCCAATTTTTTCCACAGAATTTTGAAATGTCAAACTTTTGTCAAAATTCAAAAAACATCTGACCGTTCACATGTCTTCTGCTTTTCTCCTTCTCCACCCTCCCTCCAAATCTCAAAATGCTGTCAAAGGTTTGAAACTGGAAACATGTAAGGTAGCTCTGCTCCCTAGGATTTTCCCTAGAAAGTTACCCAGCTGAAAATCATTGGAGGATTACCTAGGAAAATTCGTTAATGATTTTCAATCTCCTGGGTATCTCTTCAGAGAGAAAAGGACAGAAAAGTAGTGGAATCTTTCTGCAAGTCTTGTTCACGCAGGCTGTAAACCTCCCCCATATTTCCATACAAACACTTAAGTTTCCAGAGGGAGAAATGAATGCTCAGTGGCTGAAGATGATAAATCAATGGAGACGGGGCAGCAGACACCTAACAAGGGTAAGCAAAGCAGGTTAACATTGAGGGGTTATATTCCAATGGGTTACGGATGGGGACTTCCTAAAGAACTACAAATGGGTTAAAGCAAAGTGCAGTTTTTTTTAGGGATGTGATAGATTTAGCTTTTGTTTGGGAGCGAAACAAAGAAATAGGAGAAGTATGGGATGGCACCTATTCATGTACGTAATGACCATTGAGGATGATGGTCTGGAGATAATCTAATCACCCCATGGTTGAAAGGAGAGTGGCAGGATGCGGACTGCAAATCCGTTCGGATTTCTATGGTGAATGGTGTCTGGCAGGGGCCCAGATCCACATTCTCTCAGGAGGAAACAACCACAAAGGACACCAGAGCTTAAGTGAGAAGGGCATTACAGTCAGGCTTTTTCCGAGGCACTCTCCCGCTTGCAGAGTTTATTCAGCAACCCAGGGATGTGGATTGGAACGTTTTGAGCGGTCCTGCAGGGAGCTTTGATAAATCTGTGAGGACCAGAGACATCATAGGAGCCAGCATGGCACTGGAGAAAAAGGGATTGGAAAGCAAGGGCCTGATCCTGGGTGCCTCCATTTACCTTAATGGGCTTTGAATCAGGCCCGAAGTGCACCGCACTCTGGAGAGGTCTGTAGCAGAACTGATTCATCTGTGCATCTGATCCTCAAATAACTGCTCAGACACACCCTGATTTAAAAAGCATGCAGTGAAAGGCTTCATGGTCCATGGAGTTTCACATCAGTAACTATATGCAGTGTTGCTGTAGCCCTGTCAGTCCCAGAATATTAGAGAGACAAGGTGGGTGAGATAATATCTTTTATTAGACCAAAAGTTCTGTTCCTGAGAGAGACAAGTTTTCCAGCTATCCAGAGCTCTTCTTCAGGCCTGGGAAACTACTCAGTGTGTCCATCTTGTATTTAGCAGTGACACTGTGAGTACCTTTCCCAGATCTGAAGAAGAGCTTTGTGCAGCTAGAAAGCGTCTCTCTCATCCAATAAAATATATTACCTCAATCATCAAAAGTTGTCACACAAAAGCCTGCTGCTAATCCCAGTGATATGAACTGGCAAAAAAATACACAAACACATGAAAGACGGGGCAGCGTGCTGTTGGAGATTGCATATTTTGGATGAGACCTAAAACTAAGGCTGTGCAATATTCACTCTTATTTTTGCAAAAGATGTGCTAACCGATGTCCAAGTTAAATTTCAGTTTGGGCAGTCACATTCTGCCTACCTCCTATTCCCCCTGGAGTCTCAATCAGAAAAGTTCACATCCCT
Organism: Emydura macquarii macquarii; assembly: GCF_026122565.2. Lineage (NCBI taxonomy): Eukaryota > Metazoa > Chordata > Testudines > Chelidae > Emydura > Emydura macquarii. The sequence goes on along the minus strand of NW_027131527.1, from coordinate 14,305,907 downwards.
TCCTAAATTTGTTGTTTTGCATAGAGTTGCTCAGAGAGTTGGATTCATTTTAACCTTGAGAAAGGGATCCCTGTATACAATGCTTCAGAATCTTTCAGGATTAAATATGTCATATACATGTAATAATTAAATTTACTTTTGATTATAGATAAATACAGGGTGCGGGGAGGGAAATGCCATTCAAAAATAAATCTTGTGAGTTTCACTTCTTCTAGAGGATTTCTCGAGTTATTCTATGAAGTCTGCAATTTTCCTGCTAGCAGGCAGCAACTAAGAGAAATTAGAGGTCAGATCACTACCCACTTCCATGAAGAAACCGACAGGAGGGGACCAGAGGGCCAGGAAAACTCTGAAGGAATTTCCTGTAAAGCAGTCTCTCAAGAAGGAGGGGTTTGGGGAATGGGCAGGGGATAGTGCCTCCTAATACCATGGATCCTAAGGCTTCATAGGGAAATTGAAAGATTCTTCCCCTCCCCCCAGTCCAGGGAGAGAGGAGAGACAGATGTATGCATGACTCCTGTGTATATAAGATTGAACTGGGCCTGCTTCCACCAGCAGCATAACTCCTGCCGGAGCCATTCTGCTATTGAGGGGATACTGAGTAGCTGCTGAGGAAATGCAGAGGGAGGAAATGCTGCTACAAGCAATTTTCTTTTCGGTAATGATTCTCTCTTCATTCCCTGAGAGAGTATTACATGTTTTCCATAACCTGGTTATTAAGGTATTAGTTCAATAATTGGGTGTTTCTGTTGCACTTCTTGCTATTAATGCATGTACTCCTCTCTGCTGTACATTATTTATATTTCAGTAAAATAGATGATGTAAATGATCAACAGCATGCTTTAGAAAGGAACGGCTGCCCCAATCTCACAGTCAACTCCAGACAGGTGGACCCTTGTGCCAGTGACTTCATTTAGGACTCTGCATGGGGGCAAAGATCCATTAGAATAGACCCTTTACAGTACTGGGGTCTTTAACATCATATGAGGGAAAAGGCTGTGATACTGGCTGGATTGGGGGGGCCATTTATGATACTATTTAACATCAATATTTCCAAGTTACAATAATTCATATGAAATATGCCATGTCAGGTAACGTTAGAAAGGTTATAGTTTGCTAAGAATGATTATATTGATTATGTGTATGTGTCATATTTGTATTGGAAGTTATGGATATGTTTGATGTATCTGTATTTCAACTTGTGCTGTGTTTCTGGGCAACTCCCCAGACAGAATAGCAGCAGCAATAAACTGCTTAATGGCCCATTAAAGAAACTCACAGGTACAATGGGCCTGGGGAGAGAAGCTGGGGCTACACCCGATGAGTCACCAAGACTTACTCATGTGACCATGAACTCCATCTTATTTGTGGAAATTTCCACAAGCAGCATGGCAAAGGCCAAAGGACATAGAAGGCAGCTGCACCACATCCATTTTGTCTTCAGTCTTCACCTACCTCTGGATCAACCAACCAACTAATCTACAACTAAGCTATAAATCAAAGGTACTGAATGTACACCAGAGGAACTATACAAGCCTGCAAACTCCACAATTCTACTAAAAACTTGATATATATGGACTTTCAAATCATTTGTAAGTATCTGATTGCTTTAATCATTTAACATTTATCTTATAGTCTGTTTTTTTCCTTTTATTATAAACCTTTAGTTTTAGTTACTTAAAGGATTGGCCAGCAGTGTGATATTTTGGGTAAGATCCAAACTTTTATTGATCTGGTACTGTGACTGACCCTTTTGGGTCAGGAGAACATTTTTGGTAAAGAGCATAGAGTTTTAAATAACTTAACTCTTTACTAGACCTACTGGCTGATTGGAAGCCAAAGACTGAAATGCAGTAAAGGGGGCTGTGTATATTTTGGTTTAGCTTCTTGATAACCAGTGTGGGGAATCAAAAGTATTGTTTGTGGCTGATTGGGAAATCTGACTTCAGTGTCATCCACCAGTGCTGGGAGAATCTTCTCTCCTTTTGCAGCCTGCCCTGACCTTGGCATTTTCAGTAGCTACCCTAGGCATAGACAGGTCACAAAGGTATTAAAGGCATCTAGCAGAAATGAATAGGTAGAAAATCAAGACTTGCTATTCATATTTTGCATGTTGACGAGTTCCAGAGGGGTAGCCGTGTTAGTTTGTTTTCAGCAAAACAACGAGAGTTCTGTGGCACTTTAAAGGCTAACCCATTTATTTGGGCATAAGCTTTCGTGGTTTCTGCCCCTGAAAGCTTATGCCCAAATAAATTTGTTAGTTTTTAAGGTGCCACAGAACTCTCATTGTTTTAATCATATTTTGTTGTTTGCCTTTGTAATAACTAAACAGAGCAAGCCTATTTCCTTAATCCAAATTCACACTTTGGATGGTGCAGAATGGAAGAATATTGTAATATTTTAAAAGATTTGTGAAAGAACTCCAAGGCAGAGTACATACAGAGAACAAAAAAGTACTGGTATTAATGAAAATTAAACAGTATATACCTAATGAAGGACAAAAGAATGATTTTCCTTTTCCATAAATAATTTAAATAAAAACATTTTTGGTGCTTTTGTGCCAGGAACACTATTATATGGATTTTCCCTGACTACTTTCCTAGACATGTTCCATGTCAATGAACAGTATGAAAGCATGTACAGAAATAGCTGATAAAACTCTAAAATGAAACCCATAAAGCCAAATGTTTAGGTTTATGTTCCCTGACACACAGTCATTCATAGATTAGGAAATATTTTTATCAAGTTATAGATCTTAAGGTTTATATAAAAACAAAAGTTGATATTTTCTTAATAGAATTATTTTAAAAGAAACACTGCTTTCAAGCCTAGAAAACTGTTTTGTGCTACCTCAGTGATGCAAATCTGTCATAAGCCCATTTTAATTGATCAGTTAAACCAGGTTTGGGGCTGTCTGGTTCATTGGAGAAGTGCAAAGAAACCAGAGATTAGCCAATGTACTTTTTAAACCAACTTCTTTTTGTAAATATTACCTGTCAACATGACTGGAGGAGCAATAATCATCATCTTGGTATGTTTGCCTCCTGTAAGACCTTATATAAACTTATCAGATAGGAAAGATCTAATTAGTGTCAAAGCCCTATCCCTGTCAAAGCAGGGCTGTTAGTTTATCTTCAGTGCTTTGTCCAGTATAGCGTTAAGGGCCTCAACTGATGAGACTTCCTGCTGTTTTTTGGGGGGGACTATTCCACCATCTTATTCATCTTGCTGTTAAGAATTAGAGCCTAAATTTATCTTTGCTTATTTTCATCCCATTCCTTCTTGTTGTTTATAACCCTCAAATATACATAACACCTTTTCTCCCAGGAAGGCAAAACCACAAAGAATGATGCTCACAAGATATGTGCCAAACATAAACAGTCACTTTGCTTTTATCCCATCCCTGCACTTTGCTTGATTACATGTAGATTGTAAACTAATTTGAGAGGAGGGATGTTTTCTTTATATGTGTCTGTAAAGCAGCAAGCATATCTTTGGAATTTCATAAGTAAATATAATAAAATAATAGCACTTTTAAAAAGCAAACTATAGGCCTGATTCTTGCCTGGCCCTTCCAGGAGTGCACAATGGGGGCTGAGAGGGCGGTAAGGAACTTTCCCCTGTCACACAGTTTCTCTAAGGACCAGGCAGAATTACGTTACCTGTACACAGGAGAAAGCCAAGGGCTGTCTTCCTTTTCCTTCCCTGGGGTTACAGTGGCTCAACGGAGGAGGGGAGAAGCAGCCAAGAAGCAGGCCCATAGGTCCACCCTCATCCTAAATGCAAACCAGCACAGCTGCTGACCATGTGTATAATCTGCACCTCATAAAGGGATGTACTGGTAGAGAGGCTGCCTCCCCCTCAACATAACCAATTATTTTTCTCCATGGTCACACCGTTACACACAGAGCTGGCATCATGATTTTCAAGGTTAGTGAGGTAACTATTTAGGATTCAACTCAGACATAACCCACTCATTTTACACAATGTGTCTCAGTGTTCCCCAGCCTCCTGCTATGGAAGTGGAGTTCACCTGCTTGTTCTTTTCAAGCCCAGCAGTCAGTTTACATCAGTTCAAAGCAGTGTATGTCTTCAAGGCTATCTCTGGAAGGAAAAGGGCTAAAAACATACTTAAATAAAATAAAAAACAGATTAATCTTCATTGGGCCCAGTGGCTGCCTCTATTAATAAGGTACTGGTGCAAATCTCCCCCAGCTCATCAATGGAATTTGATGTCAAACTTTAGGCACCTAAGTTTGCAAATTGGACCCTGCTTATGAAATACCTCTGTTGCCCTCTGAAATTTTTAAATACTGAATTATTGGCAACAGTTTTATACTAACCATTTTCATCAATTTGTTTTCCCCTTCACATTTTCACCAGCCTGCTTATAAAAATAACAATACTGCATTTCTATAGCTCTTTTATTTTTAATTTGAGGATCTCAACTAATTCTCACCATAATTCTATGAGGCAGTAAGGAAAATACAGTGATCATGTCAGCACCAGTTAGTGTTCCTTGAAGGCCTCTGATCCAAGTACTGAGCATCTGCAAGCAAAAAAAGCGCAATAGATATGATTACAAAGGACACCAGGGAAATTCATCCCTATTCTGTGGCCTTTATTTAGTTAACTTCACAGGACACTTCAGGCTAAACACCCTGTAATAGAAAAATAAATCTTAAATCTTATTACTAACACCTTAGACTCCCAAAGGAAATAATAAACTAACAATGGTGAAAAGTTCCAGTGGGGTAGCCATTTTAGTCTGTATACTGCAAAAACAACAAGAGTTCTGTAGCACTTTAAAGACTAACAAATTTAATTTCTGCAGGCATAAGCTTTCCTGGGCTGATGAAGTGGGTTACAGCCCAGGAAAGCTTATGCCTGCAGAAATTCAATTTGTTAGTCTTTAAAGTGCTACAGGACTCTCCTTGTTTAAACTAACAATGTTTCACTGCTTAATTGTTTTTGCACTAGACTCATTTCAGAGGACGCAGGCAGGGGATCATGTGCACATTGTGATTGTCAAACAGTAGCCCAGTCTTACAATATTTGAACTGAAAATATTGTAGGGGGTTGTTTGATAAATCGCTTCTGCTGAAATAATAAAATGTCATAAGTAATACAATAAATGATTCTTAGTGAGAATACTCACAACACAATCACACCATCCCACGTGGAAACGTTTGCACAGATCATAACTTTGTGGTGCTTCTTCTTGTTTCTCTTTCTTTTAAACAAAACACAAACAGTAACGTTGGATCAAATATCAGCTGACCAGCTTGGTTCACTTGTTTCTGCTGTAAGTAATTCACACGCTCAGTGTGGCCAGGTAAGGGGGCGAGGGTGAAGATGGGCGGAGGAGGGGCTCGGCAGCGCTATCTGCCTAGGGTGACCATATTTCCCTAAACTGAAAACGGGGCGCTGGATCTTTGTCCCCTTTGCTCTTGCGGGAGGCTGCTCCATGCCCCCCTATAGCAGGAGCAAACGGGGGGGTGGGGGGGGACAAATGCCCAGTTTTGCCAAAAGTCATGACGTCCGGGACAGAGCTTAAACAGGGGACACTGACCCGGCCGAAACGGGACGTGCGGTGCGCTCACCCCGCGCCGCCGCCCAGGGCTGGGGCACAGCTGCTGCAGCGGTGTGTGTCGCCGGGGCAGGAAGACGACGCATGCTCCGGAGGCGCCGGTGCTGACGGGCCGGGCGTGTCTCTTGCCTTGTCTGTTCCCCACGGTGGCGCCCGTGTTGAGAGCTCGCCCAGGCAGGCGTTGGGTGTGTGTGTGGGTGTGAGGGCGCGGGCGCCCTGGGGTGGCTGCCAGCACGCCGGGTTTGTGCCTGGAAGAGACAAGAAAGTTGAGTCGCCGCAAACAAAGGCTGCTGCTCAGCGTGCCCGCCCGGCGCGCCCTGCCCCCGGCCCGGGGAGCGCGGGGGATGCCGCCGCCCCGGTGAGTAGCCCGCGCCTCGAGCCGCCTCGCATCCCACCGAGGGCCGGAGGGAGCCGCAGCCGCCCGGGGTTCGATGCACCAGCTTCCTAGAGTCCCGCAGAGGAGAGTGGGGCTTTGCCCGCCCTTGTCTGCTCCGCCGGGGCTAGTGCCTCTTTCTTCCTTGCCTCTGCGGCCCCCTGGAGGTTTCTCTCGCCGGCCCTGGGAGGAGGCAGGCAGGGCAGGGCTGAGCTGCATGGGGTATTTGTGGGAGGCTGGCTGGGTGGGAAGGGGGAGTTCTCATAGGCAGGACAGTCCACGCTGCAAACTTTCCTTTTCTCCAGCAAACCTCCCCCCTCCTCCCCCATTTGAGGAAGGTTCCTCTGTGTGCTCCTCCTATCGGGCAGTCTTTGGTATGCACTCTCTCTGCTCCAGCAGCTCGCATCCCTCTGGTGCCAGGGGTTCTCACACTTTTTTGCTGGGACCCCTTTGAAAATATTTCAGGCTGTGACGACCCCCCCAAAAGTGATGACCCCCCCATGCCATGCCACCTTTTACCAGCCTGTGCTGAGGCTGACAGTGCGTGACCCTCCCCATAATAATGTCGTGACCCCCTGAGGGGTCACGACCCCCAGTTTGAGAACCTCTGTTGGTCAGACACACTGAGTTGGTTGTCCTCTCTTTTGTCCCATCAAAAAGACAACTCAGTAGGGCCCTAGCTGGGTAATCATCTTCTTCCCCAAGGCAAATGGTGTCAGTCTTGCTCCTTTTACTCGTAATACCCATTTCACTAAATATAGTAATAGGAAAAATATTCCAAGCTTCTCTTTGGCATGTTTGATAAACCATCCAGGCCTATTTTGAAACTTTTGCAGCAGAGGGGAATGAATGTGATTAGTGGGGTTGGTATTTGTGTTGTGTTTTGAGCTACAAGCAGGGGCAACATTTTGCATTTAAGATCCTTCCTGAAAGAGTTAGCCTTTCACCAGTCCCCAATATTCTTCCTCCCCATCATGCTACCCAGTATACCCTGACTAGCATGGTAGTTCAAATTTTGGACCCCTTCATGTATTGGCTCCTCAAGGGATGGCAGTGATGGGTGGCAGCGTGTTTATAATGTGCACTACAGTCCACTAGGAACTGGACCGATACCAGGTTTAAAAACAAACAAAAAACAAACAACAAACAAATTTAATTTCTGCAGGCATAGGCTTTCGTGGGCTGCAACCCACTTCATCAGGTTTTTAAGGTGATCTTACTGTTCCTGCTGGTCACTTCCCACAGTTGGGTGGCATATATAGTATGCAACTAGCTGGGTCTGGTCAGTAACTGAAGGCAACCCAGAAACTTCTGACAGTGGCATGAGGTTTCATCTTATTCTTGGTTGAAGCAGGATGTAAAGTAATCAGACAGTCCCGTCCCTGCAACTAAAGCTAGCACAGCATCTTGTCATCTTGATATTATTACAACTTCCTCCTCTTTGGACTCCCATGTCACTCCCTTCCAGACCATACAAAATTCTGGTAAGATTCCAGCTAAGATTTTCTTCCTTGTCCATTGCTCTGACCACACTTCTCTCTTTTTTGATTTCCTCTGTTGGCTTCCCATTTTCCACTGTGTCACATTAAAGCTTTGTATCCTAAATTTATAAACCCCTTTAATATCTTAGGCCCAGATCCACAAAGGTATTTGGGCTCCTAGTTTCCATTGAAATCAATGTGTATCCCCCCACCCTCCCTGGTAGAAGCATCTGTGCCACCATCCAGAAAGGCAGGGCACCAGACATAATCTTTGATTCTGTATTCTGCATGTGTTTAAAGAGACTTTTATTAGGTGGTTAAAAATATACAAAATCCTTATATCAGATTTAAGGCTTGTTTTAAAACTCTGATATTGTTTTCTCTTTGATTAAAGAGGACCCAGTCTAAAATATTGTTGGTTTTGTTAATGTAATTCCACTCCATACTGAAAACAGTTCCACTGATGTAGTCATAGAATTATTGTACAATACATTTCCTGAAGAAAAATACCTATATAAATATATGAAGCATGCTTTATGGGAGATGGCATTACTTTAATTTTCCAGCAGGGGACTCTACAGGGCAAATGACATTCATAGAGATTATAACGGGAAAACAACAACTACTGAAGGCAACGGGGTGAATAGAATATTTTAAAATAAGATTACAAGTCAAAGTGTTATGTTTTACATTTATAAATTCCAAGTTTTAAGTGGTGTAACAAAAAAGTTTAGAAAAACACTGGCAAGGTGTATTCTATAATTTGTAAGTGAAGCAAGACTGGAAATATCATGCACTGTGCTTTAATAACAACTTCAATATTATGAATGAAGTGGTTGGTGTCTGAGTTGTTTTGATGTTGTGGAATCTTTTTCATTGGAGGCTTTTAAGAAACAAGTTAGACAACACCTGGTGGGGATGATCTAGTTATTACTTAGTCCTGCTTTAAGTGCAGGGGACTGGACAAGATGACCCATTGAGGTCCCTTCCAGTCCTACATGTCTATGATTCTATATCCTTAGGAATGCTAGGTGGCATAGTAATATAGCAGTGTGGTGGCTTAGTACCTCTGACCCTCAGACACAGACCTTAAAGGATTTAAATTCAGAATCTGAGAACACATGCATAGATGAATGTGGTCTTAGTCTAACCCCTTGTAGACACTTGTGAATGTTGTGGAACCATCACACCCTTTGTTGTGATTATTAATCTATTTAGGGGAAAGCCAGATCTGGAACGGCAATAGGAGGCTTTGCAGTTCAGGACTGAGGTATGTTAGCAGAGCTGTGTGGGCTCCTTGGAGCAGAATAGCAATGGTCCCACTGATAAGAACTGAGGTGCCCTGAAACTGCTGTCTAAGTGTGTGAAATTTTCTTGATGTCTACACCAGTCCTGACTCTAGCCAATGCTTATCAGTCCCTTACTTTCTATTGTAGTAATCTCAATAATCTTTCTAAAAATGAACTGAGAGCAATCAAGCAGTTCTCACCTCACAGCTGCCTGTGACTTCCTTGTAATTCACAATCTAGAAGCCTTATATTTCTCTGTAGACCGCTGTGCCTGGGCTGTTTTCATTGTACATTCTGGCTAATAGAATTGATGGGATTAATTGCCATACTTTCACAGAGAAATACATGTCCCTTGTGCAAAGGGCTAAATAGAAGAGTGGCAACTTCAGCCTTGAACACCTTGCTTCCTTCCTTTTCCTTCCTTCCTTCCTTCCTTTTTCTAAAAGAAATTCCATGAATAAGCAATCCCCCAACCACAAAACAATCTTACTGCTCTTGATGAAAAAATCAATGTTCACAGCACTGCAGGAGTCAAATGAATTTACAGCAGTCATGTGAATCTGGGATGGTTCATTGTTATGTAACAGTGAATATTTTGGAAAGTTCCTGAATGAATGTGATGCTATTACACTATCTTGTTGTGAAAGTGACAGCTTCATGCTAAGTCAAATGATGAAAAGCAGTGTAAGGAAACAGGGACATGTTGCCCTGAGGAGAAACCTCTTTGAATGAGACCAAATGTATTCTCTTGAAAGAGATACAGTCCTTTGCATCCTTGCTAGAGCCTACTTACACCCCAGCCTTGAGTTTTCATATTGCATCCTCTGTTACTCTTGTGTTGACTCCTTGTGGAACATATTAATTCAATTGTTCAAACAGCCAGAGGAATTGTTGAATGGCTCCCTCAGCTGCTACAAGCTTGGAATGCTGCTAGTTCCAGCTCCTGCTGGCCTTAGGAATGGAAGATTGGGAATTGAACCCAAATCTGCTGCATGACTGGCCATGCAGTGCACTAGAGGTTATGTACATGTAACTTATAGACAGCCATGCTTCTGAAATACTCAAACCCACACATATGTAGCATCATAGAGCTACTTGTGCTTCTCATGCTGCCTGCAGGGAATTATGATCCCTGATCTACTGACTACTGCTCAGTCTCCTTGCATGAGTCTTCTAAAAAGATGTACAAAATCCAGGGACAAGCTGCTCTTGTGGTCTTCAGAAATATACTGTGTTGTCTGCTTTCTATTCCTCTAAATTTGGTTTCCTCTTGATCACTCTCTCCTCTCTTGTTGAGGGATGGTATTGAGGATAAAGTGTTTCTGGGGTTACTGCAGTATTCAGAATAAACCATGGGAATAAGGAAGTAAGTGGCACCATTGCTCTTCACAGAGCACGGTGAATGTGCTGATGAATTCTTTGGCTGCTCTGTCCGAAGTGTGAGTGACAGTCCTGTCCACACGTAGGGCATTCCCACACACTAGCAGTGCTCTGAATCTGAGCAGCAGATTCTTTCCTTCTCTGACGCTGATCATCACAAAGCTTTATCCAGTCCATCTCGCTCCATCTACAAGCTGACTCTGCCAACCAGAGCAGCATTCTGTACTCTTTCCCCCAGAGATTCCAAAAGATACTAAGTCATCTTTGCAACATCTTGAATCTGTGCATTGGTCTGCCTCTCTTTCTAGACCCTTCATGAGCTTCAGAGTACAACACACTCTTCGGGATCCTGTAATCTGGCATTTGCTTGACATGCTGAAGCCACCTCAGTCTTTTCTTACTATCAAAGTTCTCATGTATGACATACCAGCACAGTTTAACACTTCCACATTTGTCATCCTGTCTTGCCATCTTATTTGAAGAATTTTACATAAGCATCTGATATGAAAGCTATTTAGTCTTTTTGTATGTTTGGTGTACGTTGTCTATGTTTCTGAGCCATATAAAAGAGTGGATAAAACACATCTCATAAATATGGATTTTCACTTTAGTTGACAATTTGTTATTGTTCTAGGCTCTGTTTTGCAAAAGACCAAAGTTCTTGGTTTGCTGATTGATCTCAGCATCAAGATCTACGTTGCTGGTAACTATAGAGCCAAGGTAGCAAAACTGGTCAACAATATCCAGATGAGCACCATCTAAGATGATATCTGCAACTGGTTCTGAAGAGCCTTGGTGCATGATAACAGTCTTCTTCAATCTTTTTGCTAGCCCAAAGGTTTTGCATGAATCAGAGAACTTGATAATAAGATGTTGTAGGGCATCAACGCTGTGAGCCACAAGGGCTGCATCATTTGCAAACAGGTCCCTTATGATGATCTCCTTCACCTTTGTCTTAGCTCTGAACCTGGCAATGTTAAACAAACCTCCATCATGTCTCGTGCTAAGATAGACACCCTCTTGAACATCGCAGAACGGATGTTGAAGCAGGAATGAGAAGTAAATATTAAACAATGTGGGAGCCAGTACACAGCCCTGCTTCACTCCATTGTTGATGTTAAACGAGTCAGACTCTTGGTTTTAATACCTTACTGTTGCTTTCATGCCATTGTATAAGGATTTCACAAGGTTTAGCAACATAGGTGGACAACCAAGCTTCTTCAGAACAATGTAAAGTCCTGATCAACTAACCATATCAAAGGCTTTTGTTAAATCTATGAAAGCCATGCAACAATGGAATACACTTCTCTCTGCCCTTTTCCTGCAGTTGTCTTACAAAGAAGATCATGTCTATGGTGGACCTTTCCAAGCGGAAGCCATACTGGTTCTCAGGATAGATTCTCTCAGCTAGTATTTGAAGTCTAGGTAAAAAAAAATAGGGCTTAAGATTTTTCCTGTGATGTTAAGAAGAACTATATCCCTGTTGTTATTACAGTAACGTCTGTCTGTCTTGTTTTTATAGAGTTGGATGAAACAAACATCCTTAAAACCTCGAGGAACAGTTTCTTCTTTCCAACAGCGTAGCAATACCGTGTGCAATCTTTGCAGCAAGTCTTTGCACATTTGTAGATTTCAGCAGGTAAACAGTCAGATCCTGAAGCTTTGTGGTTGGGAATCTTTTTGATACTTTAATCAAGTTCCTCTAGTGTAGGTTTGGCATCCAGCAAAGTCATAACTTCAAACCCAGGCAATTTGTCTAGCACATGTTGATCTACTACAGACTCCCTTGAGAATATAATTCCAGAATGCTCAATCCACCTTTTCCGTTGCTTCTTTTTGTCAGTTATTATATTGCTATCCAGATCTTTCAGTGGAGCTGTCTCGTTCTTTATCGGCCCAATGGTCTTCCTAATGCCCTCACCTACTGTCACCTGCATCAACCAACTGTTGGATGCTGCCGCAGAGACTCAACTATGGGAATAATAAATAATACTTGGATGGGTGCTGGCCAGTAGTTATATAGCTGCCTGATGATTTAATAAACACGGATGAGTTCACTTCAGAGGTTTGTTGCTTTGTCAGTGCCTTCTGCAGAATTCTATGCATTATCTATACGTTATCTTATATAGCATTCAAGTCCCTTAAAGGGACTTTATCAACATGAAAATAACATTTCCATCTGAAAATGTTGTTCCTACTAGTTCTTGTTCTGGGTAACCCCCCTAGATAACGAGGACAGAACAGAAGTGGAGAAAAAGTATACATTTCTCTATTTTCTCTTGGTCTGTGCATTTGGGGCACCCTATTTCACTGTTCTGTTGAGGGTCATAATGCAGTGCTCTGTGCTCCAATGGACTCGGCAAGAAGTTTTTCAGCAGTAACAGCATCAGCGAAGCTGGCCTCTCTCTCAGTGTTACTGTAATTCAAATAAAAAAAAAAAGTAGTAACACATTCCAGTAAAAAAGACAAGAAGTTATATTATGTGGAAAATAATGTGGTGTACACATCAGCAGGCTCAAATGATTGGATCCAGGCAGCTTTAATATTTAAGGCTCTTCATTCTTAATCAGTTTGGATTAAACTGTACCTTCTATAATTTGCAGCTGCTTTTGTTATAGATAGGGCTCCTCACCCCATCCTGGCCAATAATGGATTTTTATGGATTTGTTTTAAAATCATTGCCTAAAGGATTGAATAATAATATTAATAATAAAAACTCTGGGATGCAGAGGATAGGGGGAAATACCAAATTCAAAATATACGTTGCTAAGTAGCAGATAAAACACCCATTTGGATTGCTGACAAAACCTTTTTAGAGAACTTTTAACTTCACATATACCCACTCTTCCATTTTCTAGTATGTGAATATGCAGATTTCTTTTCATATATAAAGTTTATGCTAAGCTCCTCTCTTCTCTCAGCATTTGAGCTTCATAAATAGTATCATGGCACAAAATCTATGAGAGGAAAGCTCTGTTGCTTAGAAACAGGCTGGCAACAGACCTAATTTTAAAAAACAAAAAAGAGAGGAAAAAGGGAAAACAAAAACTCTCTCCCTCCCCCGCTAAAAGGAGCTGGTTGAAATTTTTCAGATTCTGAAATGTTAGCAAAAATTGTGGGGAAAAGCAAACGGGAAATGTTGGTGACATTCTTGCAATGTCCCTTCTGTCCCTCCCCCCATTTTTGTAGCCAGCTATACAGTTGGTCAATTTTTTCCCCTAAATTTTAAGAAAAAAGGGAAATATTGAAATTTTCCCCATTTCTTTCTCAACCATTTCTACTGCTAAAGTTTCTCCAGGGATTGATGTTTTCTGTAACGTAATAATAAACCAGTGATCTATTTTGGTTAGCTCAGACAGTTGAAATCTGGGTGTAAGTTGGGGGAGGGGGACAGTGGAGTGATAACTGAACACTTTCTTGTGATTCCTGTGTTCCTCTTAAAAAGAAATAATGAAAAGTGATCTTTAAGCTGTAAGGGTTTTGCTCATTCTTTTATGTTTATATTTTTATTTTATTGTTAATGTTATGTGATCCTTGATAAGATAACAGAAATATAAATACAGTGGTGTGTGTGTGTGTGTGTGTGTGTGTGTGAGAGAGAGAGAGAGAGAGAGAAATAATTAAAAAGAGCTTCACAAACTGTAGAAATTTTCTCCCCCTCCGCCCACGGTAAGCAATTAGATCTGGGATACAATGCAGCAGCTATTTAATATATATATATTATTTATATACCATGTCTTTCTTTCTTTGAAACTTCTTAAAAAATTCCATTGCATTCCTAGCATTCTGCCTTTTTTGTTATGCCACTTCGGTTTCCACCATTAGATTAAAATGTGATTTTCACCTCTATTGCATTCTTACACCTTCGTGTTTCTAGTTTTCCCTGTTGCCCTTACATGTAATGTACACCTCTGTTTACATTACCACTGAATTTGGCCTATAGTTCTAATTTTTATCCGTTACCTAATTTTTAAAGGAGGATTATAAAATTTTGACTTATCAGTGAGTGTGTCTTCCCTATGGAGAACTCAATGAAAGCTCAAGATTTTTCTCTGTTCTTTTTTTTTTCTTATTTCCCCATGGAAGCTCTGTTCAGTTTTGTAGGCGAGGTCCTTGTTTCCTAGCCCATTTTCTAACTGGGGCACTATAGATGATTTGCCTCCAGTCATACAGTGGTCAGAGGCCTGGCAAAATCCACATTAGAGCCCTGAGTCCTGTTAGCGCCCATCCCTTTGCTTCTAAACACTTTAGACCACATGACCTAATTGCCTTGACTGGAGTTGTTGTCATTGGTTTTGCTATGACAATGAAACAGTTGCATTGGTCAGTGTGCTCTTATGGCCCAGCCAGGAGTTTTCATCCCTGCCTAAAGTAAACCAATTCCTCGAGCAGCTTGCAAGGTAGGCAGTCTGGCTATTATCTAGTAGCCTTGGCACATACATCACATTAACAAACTTTCAAGCCCTGTCTTCCAGCCTTACCATTTTCGGACTGTATTTGGGCTCCGTTTACATTCCTTTCCCTCACTCCCACTGACATCTAATGTGTTAATACTATTTTTCTTTTCCTTTAGCCTGTGGTATTCTATAAATATTTATTTGGCTTCTGCTGGGCAGCTGTAGTGTGAACCGACAGTGTCTTCAAAGGAGGGGCAACATCCACAGATGATATTCAAGTACGTACTTTGGAGGCTCGGAAAATACGTATAATATTTCCTAAAATGAAAAATCTCTACATGGTTGGGGCAGGGAGGGGAGAGAGAGAACTTTAAATTAGCACCATATGCTGGTAGAATGCTCTGGTTGCACCTCAGCATTCTGCTGTGTCTAGATCTTGGGACTGGTTTTAGTTCTCTCTGACACAGGTTGCTAAGAATGCTGCATGGGAAGTGTCAGTGGGCAGCACCCACTCTGGATGTTTAGGAGCCGCAGTGATTGGCTTCAGAGGGAGCTGTATCTAGTTCTTGTTTTTGTGACAGAGGACTTAAATCTGGGTGGTCAAGTAAAACTAAGCAAAATAATAGATGGGAGTTCTTATGTCTCTTATATGAGCTCAAATGACCCTTTCCTGCCCCTTCATTTCCTTGGAGTTGAGGGAAAAAGGAGTTAGGACTCTGTGACTGATTTTTCTGGTTGAATTTTCTCTTTTCATCAATCTGTACTTCAGGTAAAAATTGGCTGCCTGACTTGAGGGTTCTAATGAGGGACTGAGATGGAAGGTGGGTGCAAAGGCATTGTCTGCATTGGCAGCTCTAATCTTACTTGGATTGTTTCCAAAGCCTAAAGAATGTTCATAGTACTTTCCACTTCCAATAGTGCCTCTTATCTGGAGAATTCAAAATGCTCTACAACAGCCTCACAACAGGCCCGAGGTCCAGCAATTTGGAGGGCTGGGCTCTGCTCCCTTGGCGATGGCAGCCTGGCAGGAAAGCCCACGCGGCTGCCTGAATCCCCTGCGTCCTGCTGCGCCTGCTTGTTCCCCCCTCTCCTTTTGGGCAGCCTGGCCCAGCGCTTTTGGCCAGGGCCATGGGCAGCACGCACGGGCTCCCTGCTCTGTGTCCCTGCCTGCTGTCAGGCAAGGGAGCCTGTGCACGGCGGACACGGAGCCTCTCCCTCCCCTGGCGCTGGCCGAGGAACCTGTATATTTATTCAGCGGTTCTGTTCTCCCGCCCTGCCCCGCGTGTGCTCAGCACTCGGCATCTGCCTGCGACCCAGCAGCGCGAACACCAAGTGCCTGGCATATGAAGGATTCTCACTCGCTTCCCTGACTATCCAATGCTGCCTTTTGTATGATTCTCCAGGCAGCGCCCTCTGCTCCCTGTGTCGTGCCGGCCCCTCCCTGCTGTAAGGTTCTGTTAGCGGAGTGCACCCAGAGCCGGGCGCTCGTTTGCTTGTGTGGGGGCTGCAACAGCCAAGAGGGTTTTTTTTACGCTGTTGTCAATAAAGGATCCCTTGTTGTAAAAAAAAAACCAAAAAAAAAAAAAACCCAAAACCAAGCCTGGGGTGGATTGATTTAAATCAAAATGATGTAAATCATTGATTTTAATTAGGATTTAAATCAGCAAGCAGGAAACCTTGACTTAAATTCTTGACTTTAATTGTACTTTTTAGTTATTTTCTTAAAAGAAAGCTTAATTCTCATTAGTTGGCAACCATTAAAACATGTTGATTTGCAACTAAATATAGCCTTCACATTAAATTTGGTGCTTCTTTTTGCTAAACAGGAGGGTATGCTTATATCTATACATATTTATTTAAGCAATTATATAGCTTATTCAGATTCTTTTTTACCATGTTGTTATGTTAGAAAATGACAAATGATACATTTCTTATTTAGATTATTAATTTTTTATTTGTGATTTATATCAAGCTCTATTTGGATGGAAATTCAAATTCAATTGAAAAGGCACAAGAATGGCAAGTTTTTTTTTTAAATTAAATAAAACTGCCTTCTAGATACATAGGGAGGAAAAAGTTTATTAAAACATATGTTGCATTTAAAACGTTTATTAAACAAAAGAAGTATTATCTGTAGTTAATGAGTGAATTAACTACTTGTTTCTGGTCAGCATGTCTTTAAAGATTTTAGAACTAGTAGATTTCATCCACACACCTAGTTTTTATTCATAGAGTGGAAGAGACAAACAAGCTTTCCTCGTTTTTCAACTCCTAATTGGTTTCTTAGCTTTGAATGAAACAGCAATTGAACTGAACTAGCTGAATAAACTGATATTAAGAAAATATTCTCTCTACACCTGCAGAAGAGGCTAGTGCTGTCAAAAGCCCAAATCAGAGTTTGTTGATTTCCACCAGTTCAGGGATTTGACTTCCTTTAAAACCTGACAGCAAACATGTACTGCTTACTATTATTTCTTGTATTTAATTTAAAAGATTTTAACAGATTGTTATAAGTTTAGGCCTTAAGAGAGATGGTCAATTTCAAATTTAATTTTAAATAGGGTTTTTTTAAGAAAATAAACCTATGTTTAATTTAAATTAAAATACAATTTAAATAAAAATCTGATTTTGATTTTTTTAAAAAATCAATTTTTATTCATTTGTCAACAGCCCTGTGAAGTGGATAAGTAGTAGTATACCCATCTTACACAGGTTAAGTGACTTGCTCAAAATCACATTGCGTGTAAATGGCAGAGTCAGGAACAAAAACCAGAAGGTCCCAAGTCCTAGTCTTCTGATCTAGCTATGAGATTGTATTCTCTTTAGTAGGTTGGGATCATTAGAATAGGCTGGGATCTTGAGTGCGTCAAATACTTCACTTGCTATTGTTCAGAAGAAGAAACTCTGTCTGGCCATTCTGAGGTTCTTTTTGGTGAGTGCTCATTCCTATTCGCCGTCTCTTGCATCACTGACCCTTTCTGCTAGTGGCTCACCGCTGTTTACCATCACTGAAATAATATTTATCCATCTAAATGATGATGATGGTTATTATTGATATAGCACTAATGCTAGACACTTTAGAGATTAGACGACTAGATCATCTCTTAACCAAAGAACTTGCAGTCTAAATAAAATTTTGGACAAGGAATGTAAATCAGGGGCAGGAATAAAAGCAAGAAGAAAACCCTAAATGAGAACAAACAAAACTTAAAGATTTTTTTCTTTTGTGTGAATCAACTATAATTGGTGATAGTAAACTGCAACAAGTTACAGGTGGCATGGTGCTAGTAACAGGGAGGAAACCTGGTTCCATAGGAGTGTGACTTCCCCATAGTGTGCAAGATAGTCAAGTCACTGCTATGGACCTGGGACAGCCTCATTATTTGTCCTTCTGTTAAATGGAAAGCACAGAAGGAGAACAGGGAAGTTAGAGTATTGTAGTTGGCCATGATGTGGGGATAAGAGATGGCTATCTGGCTTTCTCTATGTGGAGGTTGCCTGACACCAGGCAGTATGCTCCCTGTATGGGCACAAAGGAACCCAGGAATTCTAGGCGTGTGCGTGTGGTGATTGCGTTGAGCCATTGAAATATTCTTTCAGTACAACTATATCTAGTCCAGACAGAGTCCTGAGGTTCTCTCAACCATTTTTCATTTTGAGAGAACCATCATTCTGTCTTCCCTTATAATATTTTTGCCTAGAAGCAGTGCTAGCCCATTGGGGACTCTAAGCAGGAATATTTTTGGGTGCCCCCTCTCACCTAACACATACTAAAAAAGCAAATAGGGGGCCCCCTTTAGATGCTCAGGGCCCTAAGCAGTTGCTTAATCTGCTTATGCTTAGCACCAGCTCTGTTTTTGCCTTCAGGCAACCACCATTGTAGCAAGTGAGCATTCTCCTTCCCACGTTGTGCCATCTTTTGATCAGCTAGCAGAATCTGTTCACATAGCAGCTGGCAGTCTTGACTCTTTAGAAGCAATGCACTGTCCTCTGCTGCAGTGTATTGGGCAGCCACCAAACGAGGGAGTGGAAGACCTAACATTGTATCGGGACCTAGGTTTCCTGCAGTCACCAACCAGAGGGTAGCTGATCTGAGACACGGGAGCTATAAAGAATATGTGTAATAGAATTCCAGGGTGTTGAAAGGAACGGAGAACAACGTAATGGTGAACAAATTATTGAGAGCACAACAGTATAATGAGTAAACGTCTCTATTTACAGCCATAAGTCACATAAATAGCACCATTCAGAAATGCAGTTTGACCACAGATTCCATCTTTCATGAAGTGGACAGTTCTATTGGGAAATTGATCTCTAATTTTGGTTCAAAATTATTTTTTGTTAAGGTAGTCTCATGGCATACAGTTACGATGTGCCAACTTAATGGAAAAAGTGAGAGACTGTAGGAAGACTGATTGTGTTTAGGGATACTGCCCCAATGTGGGTAGATAGTACCTCCCTCTGAGAGAGAGTGGAACACTCTTTATGGCTCACACTTTGGCAATATTGGTATAGTTTGTTATGTCAGTAAAGTATTATTGAATCGAAAGGAATGTGTGTGGGTCCCTGGCTGGATGGGGACACTAAAAACTATGAGGAAGTGAAGAAAAAAGGGGTAAGTGAGACATCCAGCAGGAGGGGATGTGGCTGCATGAATGATGCCAGGACAGAGGCCGTGACTATGGTTAGGTGCATTCTGCATTGAATTCACTGTAATAAAATGTCTTTTCTGGTTGTAGTACATTGCCTTTGTTGTCAAATGTCCTGGTATAAATGGAAGGAGTTAGGGTGAAAAATGTAAACACTTTAAAAAAAGAAATTCAGTACAGATCCTATATGGGAGGAGTTTATTATTAATAATGATCTGTATTACAGGAGTGTTAATAGATCAACTAAGACCAGGGCCCTACTGTGCTAGGCATTCTAGAATGATGGAATGAGAGTCAGTCCTTGCCCTGAGGAGTTAACAGTCTAAATAGACAAGATGGACAAGAGCATGGGGGAAAAGGATATAACATACAGTAGAGTAAACAGTGTGGTGGTCTCCAAACAGCATGATAGTTCCATGATTGTTTGGCTATTTTAAAACTTATGTATCTATTTATTTATATTTAGATGTGAATTTGTTAGAAGAAGTTTAGGTAAATGGGTAGGAAGGGAGGTGAGATATTGAAGGGGGAGAAGAATGGAGAGAAGGAAAACAGGTGTGGAAGGTAGGTCAGGTGATGCTGATGTGAAATGATGTGGTGTGGTGTAAACTTTATCCATGTGTGGTAAGCATGACGTTTTTAGCTTCAGCAAATTCATCCAGAAGGACCCAAAGAAATGCTCTAAAAGCTACTAAAAAGTGGTTATTTTTAAAAGGTTCTGTTAACCTAGTCAATGAACTTACTTCAGCCATTCACAGAAATTCAAGCTGGGCCCATGTGTGCATTTGGGGGAAAGAATACTTGTTTTTCTTATACAATCAGTAGGTAGCTCCCCACTCAAAGCAGCATTGTCACCTAGCGTTAATGGGGGAATTGAGACCAGTGCCTGGATTGTGTATGTCACAGGCTCTGATCAATGTCTTCCCATCTTTTATGCTTAAATGAGTAAGAAATTGCAGTTTCTAACTCCGGTGCGCAGAGGCTAGGTAGCAGTGCCTTTGGCATTGCAGGAGTAAAAAAATGTGACCCTTTCCTCCACCTTCCCTCTCTTTTATCATTTAGAGTCTGGTTTTAGGCCAGGCACACTGATCCTGCTCTGTCCATCCCAGAACTGCTGATCTGGGCTGTTCACAGATTCCAACACTTGGGAGATCCAGATGAAGAGACAAATAGCTGATGCTCTCTTCCCCCTTCCAGTCTAAGAGCAGTTGATGGCACCTCAAAATGGGCAGCATAAAAAAAATAACATCAAACAGCTTAAATATCAGACATTAAAGACTGGACACTTTAATGTTAACTGAGACTAAAATTTCTCGACAGCTGTTCTTGTCGGTAAGGTGCAGTGCTGTCTTGGCCAGTAAGTGGGGGTAGGGGTCCGGTGGGGAGGAAGACCTCCTGCATTTGAGCTTTTCAACAGCATGGCCTGTATTGAGCTAGTCCTACTGCAGGAGTCCCTGTGTACTGCACTCACTTAGGTTGTGAGCTGCTGTTGCCAGGAGTCCCAGGCCTTTGATTGGCAGAGAGAGGCCCACGGAGTTGGCCCTCTTTAAAGTCCGCCCCCACATCCTCCAACACACAGACAGTCAAGGCTGTTCTGCTCACAGAGTGAGTGAGCCAGCGCCTGTTGCTTGGCTGGTGCTGTTTTTGCTGGCAATGGGTAGGGTTTGATCACTGACAACAAACTATTACAGATTTTGCTTCTCTTGCTGGCTCCTCGATCAGCTCAGAACGATGGGTTTAACTGCTTCCTCGCCATAGCAGCCCTCAATGGATTGTTCGGAGAAATTACAAGGAGCGTGAGAGGATTTGTTTAAACCTGTGCAGGGAAACTGCTTTCTGAAGCTTTGAGCTTTACAGGTTTTTTTTTTTTTTTTTGGGTGCCCCTCCAGCACAGCAAAGAAGAAACTGAATGACCCAGGTACTGTAACAGCTCTATGCAGATTCTTTTGCTCCTTTTGGATGAGTTTGAACCCTTGCTGCCTCACTTTGAGAATTTTGTGTGTGTGATGTTTTCTGTGATGCTCTGTTGTGCTACTTTGAGTAGAGATTAGTTGGGACTTAACATGGTCTTGTTTGCCCACTTCAGACAGACTCTGCTTTCTTATTGTGTGTGCTCTTCGTCCACAAAATTCCCCCCCCCCCTCTCTATATCTCTCCACTCACTCTTGTGGTATTATTTCTGTGGTCTCTGATGTTGAAATGATTTCTTATTTCTTTCTCAGCATGGGTGATCTGTGCCCAGCAGAGAGCTTTGATATCTTCTACCTTCATATGTGAGATGGAGGAAGTTTTCCTGTCTTGTCCTTCTGAAATCTTAGTTATTGTCCTAGTGTTTGTGGAAATACCTGGATTGCTGTCTCTCTTTTTTGCACTATCAGGAAAGCACCCAGATAACTAGTTCTTTGAGAGGGTGGCCTAATATAATCTTAATAAAATATAAGACTCTAATGTCTTTCTTTGCCTGCGCTGGGGGCCATCAGGTATGTAAAGTACTTCTGTCTATGTAAAAAAACAAAATCCTGCTGTGGAGACAGCAGACTTTACTCCGTAGGGTGAGGAGTGGAAAGGGAGTTCCTTGCGTTGCCCAAAAGTGACCTTGCTGAAAGTTTTAAGGAGCAGCTTTGATGGGCTCTGAAGGGAACTGCATCCTTTCCTCCTTAGCAGGATGGTGGCTGTGATATGTGTGCTTGAGAATGGCAGGGAGATTAAAGTGTAAATGATAGGCAGTAGGGGCTGGGGGAGAGGATCTTCACAGGTCTGTCAGAGTGGCAGAAAACAAAAGTCAAGAATTTCAGAAGCCTTGACAGAAAAGATGTGTATGTATGTGTGCGCGCACACACTTACGTAGCTAGTTGTATATGTTGATGAAAAGTGCAGTATAAATGTAAGTTATTGATTATCCTGTGTTCCATTTACCTTTGGTTACTTTTTAAAATTTGAAAACATTTCAATCTAAAATGGATGTTGTGCTAGCTTGTGTTTTTTAACTATATACACTTGTGTTTCTGTGGGCTGCGCAGTCCCATTGGGGGTAGATATACAACACAAGATACCCAGTTTCATTCCTTGTACCATACAGCTGGTGAGGACTGGCATTCTCATAACCCAAGTCCTTCAACCTGGTACAAGTTATAGTTACTTTTCTTGCAAATTCTGCTGGTATTTGAAGGCACTTGTCATGAATCACCAGAAGAAGGTGACAATGAAACGTCCAGAATCCTGGCCTATAATCTGAATGATCTTGCCTCCTTGTTCCTGTACTTGTTGCCTTAGCAGAGTCTGAAATTTCCCTAAGAATAGGGAAGATATATGTATATTTAAAAAAAAAAAAAGTAAATTTGTAATGAACTGTCTAGTTTTTTGTCTATAATTATGTTTTACTGAATAGAATCAGAGCTGCCCTGCTTTGTGTCATAAGCCCTATGCAGCTAAAAGCCAACACAGATTGTCATAACAGTCCTTTCTTTCCTTGTGACTGGACTGAACAACCTGCAAAGTGCTATTGGCCCCAAATTTGAAGAGAGCCTCTTGTAGGAATCAAGGAGGGAAATTGGGAAGATGAAGGAAGGCATTTAAAATTTTTCTGCCTCAAATGGGGGAGGGGAGAAGAGAAGGTTTTTCTTTTAACCATTTAAGTACTAGTCAGCACAAGAACCAAATGAGTGTGGTGCTGAGGTGATGCGATTGAGTTGCGTGTTGTCGGTAATAGGAATGGAAAAGGGAGGAAGAGTATTTCTTAATTTCATGCTGAAAGAAGGCCCGTAACATGATACTGTATGTGTTGATACTTTTAAGGCTGTCTTGTGATAACAGTTGCATTACAGGATAGGAAATGTGGTTTTTCTTAACCTCTACAATTGGCACACAGATATTCACCCACGTTTGCAGACACGCAGCCTGAGGCTCACCCACCCATACAAACAGCAGTGCACGCCCATGTATACATTTGCTGGTCTCAAGGCTTCAGTTCTGTAAAAAATATATACTTTCTAAAGTTGCTTTTAAGTCACAAACAACATGACAGCCTTGTTTGCCTTGGTGATGGCAGCGCAATTGTCTGTTCATGCTGGCTTCTTAAATACTAAATTAGACACAACTCAGCCAATCCCCAAAAGAAAACACTCCACTGTACATCAGACACTATTGTAAATCTGTATAGTATTTAACGACACAGTCCCTGGTTATAACTGTGCTTTGCAGAAGTTCACTGTAAACATGCCCTGCTCCAACACACTTCTTGCAATAATACACACTCTTGCATTCCAGTGCTCCCAAGTCTACTAGTTGGGACAGTGAGGTTTTTTTTGTCTCATCCAACAAAGCAAGAATTATCAGAAAATATTTTTAGCTTTCCAGGATGATGCTCATCTCTGTCTGTTCTGGAAAAAAACGTCCGTATGCTGGAGATAGAGGGGGACTAATCTCTCTCATGTGGGCTAAAAATGAATGCTGGTGTTACCAAAAAAATGGCATAAAATCAAAATAATCTGTGTGTATGTGTGTGTACACATTTGACTTTCTCTTTCTTTAGAGTGACACTGTCTTATTTCTGCTTGATTTCAATGAGAACATGCAGAAACCAATTTGAATCTGTGATGTATAGCCTTCATTACTGCACAGCCTTCATTACTGCCCATCTTATAAAATCAACACATGCACACGAATTGATTTTTTTTTCTTTTTTAGCAATGTGTATGTGATAACATGAGCAACACATCACATATCTGAGAGCAGAGCCAGGCCGTTAGGAGATTAATGGTTAGCATGAGTACAGGTGGTTGTGTTGCTCATGCACCCTGCATTTTGAGTTAAGAATGGACCACTTCATGATGTTAGTTGCCACAGACATCTGTAACTGTAAGGTGAAGAAACAAAGTGAGCTATTGAAATTTATTGGTCTCCAGTTTAATTTCATCATGTTGATTCCTGCCAGAGGGATTTTTCACAGTAATGGGAATCAACCTGTGATTCTTGTACCCCATTTGGCTCTATAGAGCCTGGCATGCAGCTCTTTTTATATACAGGTCTGATGATGGTAATAGTTTGCACTTCTCTAATGCCTCACATCCATTAATATTAGAGCCTTTTTCAGCTCTAATTAATTAAGCTTCACAATACTCCTATCAAGTAGAAGTCATAATAATGCCCATTTTGCAAAGGAGTAAACTGAGACAGAGAGAAATGGCTTGGTTTTTAACCCTATCAAAGCCAGTGGGAACTGTTGATACTCAGAACCCCTGAAAAATCAGATAATAAATAACAATACCTAGCTCTTAGATAGTTTTTCCTCCATAGAAGAGATTTACAAGGGTGGTGGTGGTGGGGGGGAATAACTATAATTATCCACATGACTTGCCCAGGTTTATGCAGGATGCCTGTTACAGAGCTGGGACTGTGCCCAGATCTCCTGAGCCCCAGTTTGGCGCTTTAAAGGGACATTATCAATGTGAAATCTTGTCAGTTAAAAAAAAAAGTTACAGGTAATTTCAAGTCTTATGGCTTCCGCCAAGGTCCCTGCCAACTTTTGTGGCTTTGCAATCACACTTTTCTGATTTTAAAAGTAGTTTTTCTCTCCCCTGTTGTGATGTAAAAACTCCACACAAACAAAAGAGGAAACTGACCTTACAGGGGAAATGGTGAAAATGGCTGTACGCAAAGTATTGTCAAACATGCACTTGTCACAGCAGTAGCTAAGACATTTCGAGACAGAAGTGTTCTATTTAAATTGATGGTGTCCCTTTAAACAACATTCCTGCCTGACTCACATGAAGTATGCAGGGAGTGCTCTGTGTACACCCACCCCATCACAGAGTTGAGAAGCTGCTGGAACCTCCCTTTCCTTAAATAATGAAGAAAGACAGAGGAAGAAAAAAGAGAGGACACAACCCTCACTTCCTCCTACCAAAATGAGTGGGGAGGAAGGTGAGAAAATTGGACATTAAATGTAGTAATTTTGTAGCTTTCTTTAACCCAAATGTAGTGTCTTGAAACTGTGATATAGCATCAGTTCCATATCTCTGGTGTGAAGAGAATGTTAGTTGCACCCAAGTCAGGAAATGCCAATCAAGACTTGCACAACCTTAACTCTAACCTTATCCTTAACTCTGCCCCCTTATGCAAATACCTTATATTAGTCTTTAGTTGCACGATTACATACTATTCCTCAGCCATGCAATAGAATACTATAATTTTTCTAGAACCCTAGGTACATGTGTATGGCAGAGAGTTCATTAAATTCATTACTGTGTCCTTTCAAATATAAACTTATTGCACAACATACCACAGATTAAGCATAATACAGCGGGGACATAGAAGGCTTTCTGGGGGGAAGAAGGCTACTCAGCATGTAGTTTGCAGCACCCTTGTACATGGTTTGTTATATAGCTGGAAACCACATAAGCTGCCATAAGTTGAAATCTGGAGCTGTTTTCTGTTGCAGCCTGTATGCAGTGGGATACCAGCATTTCAGAGGAGCATAACTGCTACTTTGGGTGCGACTAGACTTGTGCGTCCCCTGATGAATGAGGAACAAGAGACACTGAGGTACCCGAATGGTTAAATGAAGCATTCCGTGTAAGAACCGATCCCATATTCCTCACAAAAACAAATTTCCTATGGAAATCTTAAAGTGATATTCACTTGGAGTCAAATCCTGCTTTTTCATACGTGCATGTAACTCCCATTGAAATTGAATGGAATTAAGTGGACACCTCTGTGGGCAGAACAGAGCATCCTGTATTAAAAGGGATACTGTGAACTCAGTCTTGGGGTGGGGAGGGCAGAGGAAAAACTGGTTTATTTAAAAAAATAAATAAAGTTTCCATAGAGCATGGTTTTATTGTTTTTTATTTAAAGAATTAAAATGTTCAGAAGGCTCTTTTTGCTCCCAAACTGTGCTTATAAGGTTCTTCTGAGCACTCCCTCTCCATTGTACGTCCTCTGCCCCCATCTCCCCCCCCAACGCCTTTTCCCTTTCTCTCTGTACACATGCCTGCTTGCTGCCTCTTCAGTTTTAGCTCTGCTGCTGCTGTTGGTGGTGAACATCCTTTTGCAGAGCATGTGGTTTGGTGTGCAAGGGAGCTCCTTCCAGTGTAGCACCTGAGTCTGCCACCAACAAATCAGTGAAACTGCACACAAAATGATATCTAATGCACAAAGTAAATAAATGGGGAGGCTGGAAGGAAACACCAGGAAAATTCACTTTCTCTGTTTTCAGTTATAAAGACCTTAAGGGTGATTTGTAAATAAGAGGTACAAAGTTTTGGATGAAAATGTGATTTTTTTTTTCCAGGTTGATGGTATCCTTTTAATGCATCTTGTACCTCGGGTGGAAGTCAGGTGGTAGTGGGGAACCTTCCTCTGTGGAAGCCAGGAGACTGTTGTCTGGGGGTCTTGAACTATTCAGACCTGGTCTGCATTTAAAACATTGGTAAACCTAGCTATGGCACTTGGGTGTGAAAAATTCATACACATGAGCATCATAGCTATGCAAACTGAACGCCTGGTCTAGATGCAGCTAGGTCGAAAGAATAATGCTTCTGTTGACCTAGCTACCATCGGTCGGAGAGGTGGAGTTCCTACAGTGACTCAAAACCTGTTCCGTCGCTGTACTCTGCGTCTACATTACAGACTTACAATGGCATAGTTATGGCACTGCTATAGTGCTTGTAGTGTAGACATGGCTTCAGTCTTAGCGACATTCATGAAAACTAGTTTCACTATTTTGAATACACCTGACCAACTTGTTATGAAACTGCCGAGAGAGAGAGTTGGTTTTCATTGTCCCCATATTGAATTCAAAGATATGGAAGGGAGGAAAGGAATCTTTTTTTACTTTGCAAAAGGTGTGGCTTGTAAGAATCCTGTTTAAAAACAACCGTCTCTTGTGTGCGCTGCAGCAATGTGGAAAGACCATGCGTGGCTTGTAAACTGATCCACCTTGTTGCTTTCAGAACTTTCTAATCAGGAGGGGAGGTGGTGGTTAGCTATGAATAGAACAAAATCATAGCTTTCAGTTTCCAACTATGCATCTTCTCATACGCAGTGTGCTCTCTGAGCCAAATATTATGTAGACAAGCTTTTCATGTTGTCTTAGCTGGCACTTAGCACTTGGGTTTGCTTGGGTGTTTCCTCTTCTCTAGGTCAAAAACCCCACCCATTTTATAGGAGGATGGTTGCTGTCATCCAGCTTCTTATTTTGGTCTATGCAATTGGTCTCCATGTAGGAAGAGCCAGGGCCACACTGTGGCATGATCGTCGGCAAAATGGTCTGGTTCACCCACAAGAGGAAGCTAGTTCCCTTCCCTTGCCATCTAGTGTAGTGTTGCTTTGGAGGAGTTGGGTATTTGTTGTCATTCACTAATGACTGCTATAAGAAGTTAAATAGTGTTTCAGTGGAGAGTACATGTTTCATTTTGAGGACACAAGCTGTAGTGCTGCCATCTAAGTAATGATTGGGAGTGGCGGCGGCTTTGAACAGTGGTTCCCAGCAGCTGCTGTCTTGGATTCTATCTGACAAAAGGAAATCCTGGGCAGCACAGCTAAACTGGGGGATGTGCTGCTTTTTACATGATTCATTCCCCCAAAACCCTGATGGGATCCCATGGATTGGAAATATTATTGGGCCACAAAATTCTGAAGGGGCAATTGAACTTGAAATTCCCTTTATAGGGAATGGAAATAAATTTCAACTTTCTGAAGTTACGTTGGCAGGAAGAATGAACAGATGGCTCGGCTGAAAGAAATTCAGACAGTGCTTGGTGTTATAGGGATATCATTTTTGACAGAAGATTTTCTCTTTGGAGTCTGTACTATTATCTAACCTTCTATCTTGGGTTTTGATGTCCTTTCTTAGATGTCATGGAATAGTAACACTCAAAAGAGACTGTATTGCATAATGCATGTGCATGTGTGACATGTATGTCTTTAAACGTATTCATAAAGTACTAAAACTTTAACTATAAAAACTCAAATTTTATTTAATAACTAGGGCTTGTTCCTGCTCCCATTGAAGTAGTTATTGGTAAAACACCCATTGACTTCAATAGAAGTAAGATCAGGACTCCAAATGTCAGACATCTCCTTACAACACAGTTAAGGTGAGGTATGCATGTCTCACCTACCCCTGGCTGCTTTAGAACCTTCCAAAATAATTTGAGTCTTTTTAAAACTTTCTCCTCAGAATACAAGACTGAATACAAGGTTGGAGGATTTGTTGGGTTGGAAAGAAGCTACATATTCTTGCAACTTTTCTCTTAAGGACCTCTACTCCTTTCAACTGACTGTACAGTCAGTATTAGACTTCTTTTCTATCTATCTGAGTGTTTACAGTTTCCTATTTAAAGGCAGATTCAACAATAAATATGTTGTACAGGGAAAGTTGGTCTGTATCCAAGGATTTTCATACGCAAAAAGTACAGTAGAAGGACAAATATAGTACAGGCTAGCTTGCTTTTGTCCAAGCTTATCCAAGCTGCACTGCTCAGGGACCCCGTGTCTGTTCATTGCCTAACATAATGGAACTCCAACTGTGGCTGGGGCTGCTGGGTGCTACCATTAATATAAATAAAAACAGTATCTTCAAATGAGGTGTTCATTGCACCAGCAAATTTTTTTTATAGGTTTCATGTGACTAGACTCCATTAAATAATGAAGTCAGACAACCACCTGAAGACTTTTTGGCATAATATCTGGTCAAATCATGTTTGATATCTATAGTGGTCTGATTGGCAGAATTTTGAACTGTTTCAGTGCGTCAATTTGATATTTGAAGTCATAAAGATTTAATTTAATTTTCCCATGATGCCTACAGGAAAGGAAGAAGGACAGTGGTGTTTGTTTATATATTTTAATTTAATTTCTTTCTCTATCAAAAATGCCATGGAACTATCAAGCTGTGTACACCGCTAGTCATTTGTAACTGTCTGATCTTATAACTGATGTCCTCATCTTTGTTCCCCTGTTGTTTTTACATCTGTTAGTTGTCTTGTCTTCATTTCATTTGGAAGCTCTTAGGGGCAAAGGCCAGTCTTCCTCTATCTCTGTACAGCACCTAGCAAAATAAGACCCTGATTTTGATTGGGGCAGCTGGGTGCTCCCCTAATACAAACAGCAATAATTGTTGCACATTAGTAGCTTGCTACTATTGGATGTACCCTTCTGTATAAGGGAGAAGTCTCAAGGATGTACAGCTACTTTTTCTGACCTAATGCAACAAGGCCCTCCAGAAATATTTTGGAGACCTGAACTACAACTGGACATCTGTCCAACATCAACTGGATTGCAGTTCATGTACCACTGTTGTTACTGCTGCAGTGTACCAAGATAAAAAAAATCCAGCCCATGGAGAGCAGGAGCCAAGTGGAGCTGGATACAGATAGTTGGTTATGGTTCACGTGGGGGAAGACAATAGAAAGCAAAAAAAGACGGGGGACATTGTACTCTGTGCAATGACTCTACTCTGAAATGACTTTGAAAAAGAGTAAATTTTATTTCCTGGAGATGAGAACTAGACACAGACTTACTGAGGTAGCAGAAAACCATTAGCTCCTATTCCACTATTAACACTTGTCAACGAGCCGTCAGTTTGTTTTATTGCCAATTAAAACAATTTAGGATTTTGCATTTATTTTTTCCCCTTAATTGTTAACATCTAATTCCAAAAAGAATCCTAGTATAGGTTTTAGCTATTGAGACAATGGGCAGACCCTTAGCTGGTGTAAATCAATGTAGCTCTAATGAAGTGAAGATATGGTCCGGTGGTAATATTTCGCTCTTATTTGAAGAGCTCAAATATTTGAGGTTCACTTTTTTTTTTTTTTTTTTTTTTAAATATTCCTCTGATATAGGGAAGTAGAAGTATACTGTATTATAGAAGAGTAAACTGATGCAAAAGGAGGCTAGAGCAAAGGGAGTTGCCCAGGTCACATAGTGAGTTGGTGCTGGGAAGAGAATAAAGGAATTATGACTGGCATTGATCTAACCAATAGACCTCCCTTTCATACTTGGTCTGTTAACATCAAGCTCCTGAAACTTGATTAGACTATGGAGTATTCTCCCAAAAGAATAATACTCAGTATGTCAGTACTTACATAGTGCTCTTTATATTCAAACATGGGAGTGCATTACACACCTTATTTAATGAATCCTCACAACAGTCCTTTGAAGGGTAGGTTAGTAATTATCCCCATTTTATAACTGGAAAAACTGAGGCAGAGAGTTTATGGGATGTGCCCAAATCAACAAAATTAGCCATTTTATATTCAATAAGAGAACTCAAAAGTTGATGATTCCCTGTCCTGTGGCATAACCACTGGACTAGGATTCTCATGGAATCCCTGTTGCTGGAATTATTTTAAAATAGGCTGGATGCAGGATTTGGTAATTATACTCTGGGAAATAATCCTTCACTGGCAAGTGAATGGACTTGATTAACTATTTTTTGTTATTATTTTTATAAAACAAGTATATAATAATTTTCCAAATGGTTATTGTGGTTGGTTTGAAATGTGTCATGGACATCTGTGCAGTCTTTCAGTTGTGCTTTTGTCATAAGTTTAATGTGGTTCTCTCACTATTGCAGATCCAATCCCCATTCTTATCTCCTTTATCATAACTACTGTATCTTATTTAAATGGTGGCTTTAATCTGGCACATTTCAGTTCTTGCATAATTGATGGCGTGTGGGGGGAGGGAGAAGTAGTTTTTTCTCAGTGTATTCATTGTGCAAGTTTGCCGAATACCTGCTTTCAAAACAAAAGACAGCAAGTCTAGGAGTTCCTTTATAACCAGATTTAATTCCACAGCTGCAACTCAAAACTAACAGGCAGAACATGAGAGATACAGGCGTGGGAGGTTTACTGATGAGGTTTTCATATATATATATAAATGACACAAAAGGAATCCTCTTTCTTTTCTCTTTGTTTTAGTGCTGGTATCTTCTTTATTATTGCATCAGGACCTTCTAGAAGCCTTCTCTTTTAAATAGAATAAATTGCCCTTTCAAGACAGTGAATTGAGTCAAGGGTGGGGAGGGAAGGTCTGCTTGTCAAGTCACAGGATGTAACTGAAATGAGGCTGCCGTGAGGGTAAAGCCTGGTTTGATCCTTGAATGGTGAATGCTTTTAGGTATGCTTTGGGTCTTGTCTATATTAGCCTTTTCCATCAAATTTGCTCCTTTTGCAGTGCGTGCCAGCAGGGTCTACACAGGCCAATTAGTGTGCAACCTGCTGGTGTGAATTAGAACTTAAATCCCTGCTGGTGTGCACTAACCCACCATGTAGACAAGTTCTAAACAGAAATTACTTAATGACCAAATTCATCCTTTTGTGCAAGTTATATCGGGGATGAATTTGACCCATAATATAACTACTTCTTAGGTTGTTTTCCTTCTGCTCTAGAGATCTTGCCTTCACTTTGTCCCTTTCTTCAATATTAATGTTTATCTTTTCTTCCTTCCTTTCCCCTGGCCACATGAAATAGTGTCTGTTTATCTAGGTCCTTATATGTATAGCCTCTTCACCTCAGTATCTGAGCGCCTTTCAAGTATTTTAAAATAGGAATAACAATTTCTGTTCCTTCCCAACCTGGAGGAGAATATAGCTTGACCAAATGAGTGGTTTTGGTTTTTGTTTTATTTGAGAAGTGTTGGGGGAAAGCTAAGGCTCCAAGCTGGGTTTTGCCGTTATTTCTGAACATGGAGATGTCTGTGGCCAGTTATCTCAGATATTAATTCTGTAATTTAGGCCTAATTCCTGTGACAGTTCCCCTATTGGTTGACCATTAAGTTGTTCCAATAGGTCAGAGATGTCATGGGAAGTCATGGTTGTGGAGCGACGGATGATCTTTCAGGTAGTGATCCAAGCCCTGGGATATCGAGGCAGTGACTTTAGGTTAGAGAAGTAACATATTGGATCTTGATGTAGTGATCTGATAGGAGAGGTGCTACAGATAGCAGACTTGGAAAATGAGCTGGTTTTTGCCAAATTAATCTTGTGTAGAACAGATCTTCATTCTGCAAAAATATTGTACTGCAAAGCAATGCGTGGCAGCTATCAGTAGTCCTGAATTTTGTGGATTTCCAAAATGCATTTGATGATGTAGATAGACAGAGAATTACTGTGGCAGATAATATGAATCTGTGGAATCCCCAGCAAAATCATTCAAATTATGAATTTGTATTGGAATGTTCAATAAAAATAAATCAGGAATTAACAGACTTAATGTTATCACTGGTGTTACACAAGGTTGTATTGTGTCCCCCCATCTTGTTTGTAGACACTATTGACTTTTTTATGACACATACTGTCAATATGATTATCAACGTTGCCAGTCAGATGCTCTTACAATCTCTGCTACCCCAATAGGACTTATCAATACATTGAAGATGGAAGTTATGAAAATTAATTTAGGTTGTCCACAATCTGTAGTGTTATGAAAACAAAATTGGAAGCCTCACAGAAATGTTTCTATTTACATTTCGTTTATAATTCCAATGGAAAAAGTGGGTTTTTAAAAGAGGGAAATTCTTTTGTAGTGTTTGCAACCCAAGGACTGCAGCACTTTACCAGCATGTGAGAAGCTGAGTGGCTAGAAGCTGGGCATTGTATTTTCATTATCCAAGTAAGCAAACAGTGTTACTGGGAGATAATTAAGTTAGTGTTCTTCAAGGTGTGTTATAGAAAGAGGATGATCTTTTGAAAAATTGTTCTTGTTCCAGACCAGTATGCAATTAGGTTTTATGTCATTTAATATTATCTCCTTTTTCGTTCAGAAGTGGTAAAACAATATTACAGAATTCTGTGCTCTTATTAGTCATCAATGATGTTTTATTAATCTCTTTTCTTAAAGAAGATAAAAATAGGTCTGACCCAAGTTCTATGTCATGATATTCAAGCTTTGTTCCTAAAACATCTTTTTACCACCTCTGGCACATTGTCAGACCTTTGCTTAAAAAGGAAGATTTGAAATCGGTGATAAATGCTTTACAAAAGGGCAGTCAAGAAAAGGCATCTTAGTCAGAGGAGGAGCCTCCTGATTATGTATTGTCTAGAATGCAGCATATTCAGAATACAGGAGATTCACCCTCTGGTATGGAGGGGGCCAGGTTCTATGTAGGAAAATTAATTTCACTCATAAACATCAAAATGGCATTCAGGGTACCAACTCTGATCTAAAATCGCTGTACTGATTTCCTGATAAAATTCAGAATAGAGATCAAAGTATTTATTACTGAAGTAAAGCTCAGAGGAGTTGTGGCCATGTGTACTTGGTAGACCTTTTATTACCATATATGTTGTTAGTTGCTCAATGAGGACTAAATCAACAAACCATTTTCAGTGTCTGAGATACAACTTCAGGTCTGATTCTGACCTCACTTAAATCTGTTTAATTCAAGAGTAATTCCTCTGAAATCAGGGGAGTTACATTGCTATAACACAAATATGAGAGGAGAATCAAGCCCTTACCACCTTAGAGAGACAGGACCTATAGCAATTGTATGTCTATTGAGGACACTCTCATTACTTAGCTTTCTCTATAGCACCTTGTCTATGGTGACATTGAGACTACACTAGAGAGAAATAGACTATACTAGTAACTTTTTTGTTTTCAAAATTTTAGAAATGCTAGTGTTTTATTGGGCATTGCTTTATGACTCTCCTTGAAAAAAGAAGCTGTATGTAAATACATTCTGTTATGGATATCACCATGGCTATTGAAAAATGTCCTAATGTAACTTTATCACGTATGTACAGGTATATACGTACACGCAATGTGTGTGTATGAGTGTGTATCTGTTAGTTTGCAATTGCTGTGGTTTAAACTGATCAGGGGTTTTCCTGGAGCATTACCTTGCTTTCATCACTATTGTCAATAAAAAGGACCCGCTGGCAGGTCAAGGTCCCTCTAGGTACTAGTGATAGCAATTATTCTATAATAATGATTGATGCAATAATTATAATCATAGTAAAAAACATTTTTAAGAAAAGGGGTTATGTGCACATAACCTTATAGTTTTAACTCTTTTTGTTATCTTTTTAGACCCTTCTTTAGCTGTGATTACTCATGGTAGTTTCTAGGTCTCATCTGTGCCCCTCTCTTTTTTATTTTTTTATTTATTTTTTAAATACCCATCTTCCGTGGTTAACAATAGTGGTGGTAGCAGAAAATAAAATGTCTTGCCTTGATTAGTGTATGTGGCTCCCAATTCCTCACCCCAGTGTATATGTCAGGGGAGAGCAGGGTTGTTACACTTCATAAATTAGAAAATAAATAACAATGTATCTATTGCTGTCTCTCCGCAGCTGTATAGTGAGCATAAAACAACAATTAAATTAGACTAAATGACCAAATCTTAACTCAGAAGAATCCCTTCTCAAGCCATAATGAAAATACAGCATGCACACCCTCCAGTCCACAGTAAAGCAAAGCCTGTGAGTGAATAGATAAATTCTACAGCAAATGCAGACTCTGTAAGAA
Organism: Emydura macquarii macquarii; assembly: GCF_026122565.2. NCBI lineage: Eukaryota > Metazoa > Chordata > Testudines > Chelidae > Emydura > Emydura macquarii. The sequence continues at coordinate 14,271,271 of NW_027131527.1, read as the reverse complement.
CAAGAAGAAAGGAAATCCCTAAGATGAGAGTCCTACTCTGAAAAAGCTATTCCTCCAAGACCAAGAGTTCAAATCTAGGATCTATAAATGAGAGCAATCCAGCTGATCTCCATTGTTAGCATGAAATATGATCTATAAGGTAGCCAGAACTTAAGCTAAAAAGACTTTATTGATTAAAATCTACACCTTGAAGTGCACAGAGAAACAAATATTTAATTTAGTGTATGAGAGCAGCCATGGACACAGCAGGGTCCTTATAATGTGAATCTTGTTAACACAAGGAGTTAATATGCTGCAATTGAGGGATGAGGTACTGCTTCTTCAGATGTTGGCTGGGGGGAAGAAACCTCTTGTCCACATTGAACTGTAACCAAGTAACAAGCCCAAATCTCTGCTAGGACACCGAGAAAGCAAAGGGTATGTTGATGCTGCAAGAAAAGACCTGCAGTATGGCTACTACTGGCCCAGATCAGCTGACTCAGACTTGTGGGGCTCAGGCTGCAGAGCAATAAAACAGCAGTGTAGGCGTTCGAGCTTGGGCTCTAGCCTGGGCTTTGAGACCCTGCGAGGTAGGGGAGAGTCTCAGAGCCTGGGCTCTAGCCCAAGCCCGAATGTCTACGCTGCTATTTTTAGCCCTGTGAGCCTGAGTTGGCTGACCCAGGCTCTGAGACTGGGTGCCACAGGTTTTTGTTGTTGTTGTTTTTTTAATTGTGGTTTTGCCATACCCAAAGAGTTTGCACTACTTGGGTCTGATGAAAGGAGATACAGAGCTGAGTCAGCACATAAATGACATGGCAGCCAAACTGGTTTTCCTTGGCAACTTCTTGGTGACTTTGAATGAGAGATGTGACAGAATAAAACACTAAATCTTTCATGAGGGTCCACAGGGCAGATGAAGCCTATGACAGGATGGTCTTTATCCTTTGGGACTAGGGGGCCTGGGGCAAGGCAGCCCTGTTGAATTATCAGACCCAGCTGGGAAGGGATCCAGGTGATCCTAAAAATCAACAAATGGCTCAGCTGGGTTAGAGGGAGGGCTGCAGAAGGGAGGTTGGCTGCTATGACTGGCCCTGGAGGAGAGAATGGTACTGAATGAAAGGTCTTTGGGCCCCTGCAGGCTGTGCTGGTGAGGGGGATAGCTTTATTTTGTGTTTGAATCAATAAACACTCCTAAGGGAAGGGCCTGAAAGAGATCTGAGTGAGGCATAATATTTTTTTCCTGAGCTAGCCAGGGAGACTTCCAGTCTGCAGGGCTCAATACCTCAGGGCCAATATTGCCCACTGGAACCGTTCTGATAGGAATGAATGATGCTACCAAACATGACTCTGGTTTCCCTGCTGGAGTCAGCAGCCCACACTAATATCTTGTGGTCAATGGTATCAAAGGCAGCTGGCAATTTGAAAGAATCTGTATGAACACCTGCCATTTGTCTATCAATAACAAGATGTGCCTTTTTTCTGAGGATCCCCTATAAGAGTAGAACTGACTCAGTACAACCTTTTTGAATCAGATTGATGACTGTTGAGTCAGTCAGCATCAAGATGTGATTTCTTGAGCGTGGGCCTACCAGTTGCTTGCTTATGTGTGGCCGGCACTTTGTCCTCTTAAAAGAAAGCATTGTTATTTTATACCAATAAAGGTTCCAGTGTCTCTTTGCTAGATTAGGCCAGCCATGATTGGCACGGCCCCAAGTTGTGTAGGTCACAGCCCAAAGCTTCCACAGCAGTTTTAGAACCTCAGTAAGAGTGGCTGAAACTCACTCTTCTTTTTCCCAGGCAAGGATTTATCACCATGGAGTTAGCCAAGCTGTTCTGAATCTGATAAATCTTGTCCTCAAAGCGAGGAGAAATCGATGTGATGCAAAAACTTTTCTTTGCTTGTGAATGGTGGCAGCCAGGCTTTACAGGAGTTTGTGTCACTTTCAGAAGACTGTGAGTCTCCTTAACAACAAACTGTTTTGCTTAGAGTAGGCTTAGAAAATAGTAATAAAAATGACTGACTGAGTCCTATTTATAGTGCAGCTTTCATCACTGTTACCATCACTGGAGATGCACTGATGTTGAATTCTGGGTCCATCTAATCCAGCATAGACACAACCCAAGAGTCACTGTACTTAGGGTACAATATTATTTTATTTATTTATTAAGGCCCTACTGAAATTGCAGGATGATCGTCAAATAATTGCGACTGAGTTGCAGACAAGATGTGGAAAATTGCGGAAAGTAATAATGGTTCTTTATTAATTGTGGTAATTTGGAAAAGCCAGAGTAGACCTATTTGTGTAAGAAAAATTTGCTGGAACAATAAGAACACTCAAGTATTATGTTATGCCTGCTAATTTTTGTTGATAACTGGACATTTTGCTGCAACTCTATTAATTTTTTTAAAAAAAGTGACCGGTACAATATAACATTGAGAAGACTAAAAGTCTTAACACAACTGCTGTAGAAATCGAATCCAGTCACTTTAGCCTTTTGCATTTTACAGGCATTGAATATTAGTGCAGTACACCTCGTTACAGTGGTCTCCTTCATGCCCTGTCTTTGCTTTGTGAAGACTTTTCCGTACCGTGATACTGCATGCTCAGCACTGACAGAATTAGGCAAGATCATTAATGATCACTTTGCTATGTCTGCTAACTCTGGAAAATGCTGTAGAACTTCAGATGAATCCCAAAACTCTCCAAGATCATTTAATTTATCAATGGAGAAAAATGTGTGTTGCAAACATCAAAATGTATGCAAAACTGTATATTGTGCAAAGTAAGCTAATTTAAAACAAATTTGCAGAATCTGCAATTTTTGCAATATTGCAAATGAAGTAGGACCTTCATTGTTATTATTGTAATTTATTTGAATTATGGTAGCACCTAGACACTCCAACAAAGGATCAGGGTCTCATTCTAGGCACTGTACATACAAACAAGACTGTCTCAGCCATAGAAGGCTTACAATCTACATGTTTGACAGAATGCTACAGGTGGACAAAATAGACAAATTATGTGCCGGTGGGTATGGTGGGTATGGGGTAATCAAACAGAGTTTAACAGAAAAACATTTTCTTTGCCCACCTTCAACATGGTTTCTCTACTCTCCCCAGGAACTTGTGAAGCTTGGGCCAGAAATATAATACAGCTGTCACATCCTGGGGTGCAATCCAGACTAGTGAGACCAGGTTGTGTCACTGCCTGCCCTGTAACTCTAAACGCCTCAGAAGTCTCTATTGCTGTGTTTCTCTTGTCTGGACTCCCAGCCAGTGTACAAGCCTTCACTGAGTGTCTGTGGGTGTTAAGCAGCTCTGACTCGGCTATTCTGATTCCAGCAGCTGCTTGTTACATCCCAGCCACACTCTAGTTACACCTGGCAAGATAACCTTAATACACGCCCAGTCCCAAATTTTCCCCAAACCATGTGCTCTGAAGAGTCTAGTCCTCTCCTGGAACACTCAGAGATATAATGAGGTTCGTTTGCTCCTTTAAAGAGAGAGAGAGCCTAACAACTTGCCACATTAACTCCAGTTAAACATTCACTTTAAATCAAACACAGCACTGGGTTGATTTAGCTTAACAGTAAAAAAAAAAAAAAAATGTATTAACAAAAGGAGATGGGCTTTTAAGTGAGTTCAAGTATAAAGGATAAACTTAGAAATGATTACAAGAAAATAAGAGTGAAAAATGTTTTCTAGAGGCTAAGACTTAACAAAACAAGTTACAGCCTTTGTTCAGGGTAGTTTTCTTACCACTCTTCCTTTCAGCAGGGTGGCTGACCAACCCCTCTGGTTGGGATCTCCCACAGAGTCCAAAGTGCTTGGTTCCTTTGTCATCTTAGGCGAAAGATAACTTTGGGGGTTCTTTGCCCCTTTTGTTTATAGTTCAGTCAACCTTTGAAATGGGTTCTTCTGATGATTACTCCTCAAAGTAAAGTTTATTCAAGTTCTGAGGAAGGCACCATGGAGTCTAGTGGTGAAGGAAGCTCCATGCTGATGTCTTCTAAAATGCAATTATTCTATTTCCTGCAATCTATTCCCCTTGCTGTGATGCTTAGTGGTTACCTCTTTCCCTTATTAGCTTGATGGTCATGTTTACCTTCTATATAAATTGCACTCCCATTGTCTCTTAATGTACCTTCTAGGCGGCAGAACCATATTTGTTTGTCTAGAATGGGGTAATTTTAGTTCTAACCGGCAGATATACTTTGGTAACTTAATTTCCAATATGTCTGTAATTTTGCATTTGTCCTCGGTACATACACCATACAATAATATTAATGATCAGTATGTTATTAGCTTTCCATTGATATCTTATACAACACCTTTTAGATACAGGTTATAACATTACTTAATTGGGATACAGTAAACTGGTCAGGCCTGCTGAAACTTATTACCAGATGTCAGGGAGCCTTTGCTCTCTTGCATTGGAATGCTGTTAGGGTCACAATGGCATAAGTTGTGTGCTGTTCCAGCTCATCACTTGACTTCCATGTTGTTTGTTTAATTGTTTTTTTCTTTTAGTGCAGGGCCTATTTGTGTTAGCCCAGGAAGAACTGGAATCTAGATGTAGCACATCTGTTTTGCAGTGCTTTTATGCTTCAGCCATTGAAGACATTGGAAAAATAATCAACCAGAAGGGATTCTCTGCCGTCAGGTGGAAAGGTATCTGTGAAGTCCTATGAGTGTTGTTGCTAGAACTTACAGGACAACGTTTTAGCAGAGGACATACAGACACTTAATGAAGACACAAATGGAAAAGATATTTTAAAATCTAAATGTTTGCAGTTCATGTTCCATGGCATCTGAAATATTAATAAATACAGAAAAAAAATGTAATCTGCATCCAGAGTATTTAAATACACTAATGTTACAATAAAACAAGAACAGGCCCCTTTTTAGCTGTTGCCAGTGATTGTTCCTTTTGCATATACATAATGAAAGTGATCTGTTATGTCTAGTTTTTCCAGTACTGCTTCCTACACTGATGTTAGGTGTTATTTGGACAGTGTTTCCATCTGTAGCGGTCTCCATTAAATTACTAGCTCTCTCAGTGGAGCTAGGATATCATGATATAATTTAATTATTAAGGATGTTTGTGTGAACCCCATTTTTAAATCTTAATAAATCCACAAACTCAATGTTAAGGTGGAACAGACCTATGTTAGATTGGGTGCTTTTGAGGTGACATGCAGGGGGCTTGAGTCTAGTTCTGGTTTTGGGTGTGCTGGGCTGGCCAAGCCTGGAAGCACTGTGCAGAAGATGGAAAGAAGTATCTTTATCACTCAACAGCAACCTCTCTAGGTCCATTGAGAGTCTGAGATGCTGATGTACTCTCTAGGAAGTTTTTATTCTGTCCTTGTTGGCTCTGGGAGATCTTGTGGTGGTGAGGAGTGAAGGGGATTGTTTGACTCTGTTACTTAAAAGGACTGATAGCCGTATGTATATTAATTTTATGATGCCCATAGCAACATTTATTTTCAAATGAACATAGTAGCACTCAGTTGCTGCTATCATGGTAGTCAATGCATGTACTGGGAGCTGCTAGTGCAGTTAGCAGTCAGGAAATCTGGGTTCCATTCCCACTTCTGCTCCTGAATTATTGGGAAAGTCCTTTCTCTCAATACTGTATTCCTCTTCCTATCCTTTGGCTGTTTTTGTCTATTTAGGTTGTAAGTTTCTGAGGTAAGGACTGTTTCTTACTATATGTTTATACAATGGGGCTCCAATCTCGGTTGGAACATCCTGGTGATACTTTAATGCAAATAATAGTAAACACCCTGACCCTAGCGCTAATAGGGAGAGTGCAAGGAACCTTCTCCATCCACTGTGCAAGGGCCAGGAACAGTTGCAGCAATCACTGGTGGGGGGAGAAGGTAGAGGAGTGCAGGGTGGCTTTTCTGTGTTTTTTTTGTTTTTTGTAGATCACTGGTCCGTCAGTATTGACTGACTTGGGCATCTCTCCTCTTTACTTTGCTATGGTGATATCATCAGTTTCAAGTAATTAACAAGTGAAGCGCAACATTCTCAATCAAGTGTATTCAGACACTCAGTGTTTCTTCTGTAAATAAAATGTCTAGTTTTAAAAGAGCTCTAGAGTTCCTCTTCCCCCAGCTCCTTTCTAGTTAATCCAGTTGCAACCACTTATAAACAACTTGTTAAGTGGACACTTCAGTTATAACATCATGTCTCTAGGGAACTGGTCTTGTCATATTCTTTTGCATAGTAGCTTTCCTGTCATATTGTGAAGAGCACTTTAGAAAAATGACCTAAAAATGAATGTACTGCATTTTTCAGTTTTGGCCACTGTTTGTCAATTGTTTTCAAGAAAAGCGGGTTGAAGCCCGTGTAGAAGCCTGAAACTGAGCCATTCAGGAACCTTCAAGCTACTCCAACCACTGAGTAACATGTCAGTGGAATAGAAATGAAGACCAACACTGCCCTGCAGCCTTCATTTATCTTTATAACATTTTACTGTGTTGTCAAGATAGATGAATGCTCAGATATAAGAATCCTTTTCATGGTGCTGGAGATTGGCCATTGTAGTGTTGATTTCTGAAATAGTTCCTATTACTTTTTAAGTATATTCCTTTAGTTTGTGTTTCAAAATTGCCAGTCCCTATTACCTTATTTCTCTAACTTTTTGAAATAAAATGAAATGTTTCCTTTCAAGATTACTTAAAATTAAGGAAGTCTTGTTCCTATAAACACTCATTATGGACGGTTCCTTCCAGAAATGAGCCTCACCACCTGGGAAAAATGTGGAAATCCCCTTCTCCCATTTCCCACCAGATACTCCTTTATCTACTGGAATTTAGTCAAGAACTTAGACTGTTATCCTGGGAAAAATAAGATTGACTTTTGCTAGTTGTTTTCAGATAGCAGTCAGTTCATGCACTTGTGTATCATTAGCCAGGTAGGATAACATTTAAGAAGGAAAACTCCATGATCTTGAGGGCACAGAGTTTCAGGATTAATTTCCATTGGTATTTTCTGCAGGTTTGCCGGGGATATTTAGCACAGATTCATTCATTAATTCATCACAAAACGCATGGAAAGCTTAATGTATGAAGTATGGCTTGATGGACTTCCATGAGCTGGAGGAAATGTGGAAGTTGAATCCAGTCAGTTGACTACTTTCTACTACAGCTGTTTAGCTAGTTGAGTGTTTTCTGATCCTTTCCTCTCTTCTATGGCAAAATTCATAGGACAAGATTTGAACTTTACGGTTTAACTGCTGCATGCAAGGCTCCCCCCCACCCCAAACAAACCCAAACCCCACAACCAATCTATCAGAATAAAATTCATAAATGCAGTTTATTGTTGCCTTTTTAAAGCCAGGATGACCACACTGTAGACTAGCTGGGCTGGTAACTGAGCTTTCACTGGCCATCTAGTGACAGGGGAATATCTAATGCACTTTCCCTGGGGGAGAGGGTATGTTTTGGAAGGCAATTCAGTCTCTATACTAGCCATTTTATAGCTGCCAAAAGTACCAGACCCATTTAATGGGCAAACACCTCTCCTGCACCAGCAAACTTATCAAGTCTGACCCTGACTTTTCATTTATTGTGATGTCTGTCCATAATAGAAAGACAGGACCTAAAGGAGATCTGGTTACTATTCTTTTTCTTTGAGTGGTGGTCCCTATGTGGATTCCATACATGGGTGCGCATGTGTGCCATGCACCGGAGACGGAATTGTTTGAAGCAGCCTCCATTGACCTGTGTATGCATTGTGTGTCGGCCACATGGTGTGTCCGAGGTCTTAAGAGACCATGCGGATCGACACCCCCTCAGTTCCCTCTTATCACCACGTGGTCAGAGTCGGAACACCTTTCCTTGTCTTTTGAACTGCGTAGAGGGGAAAAAAAAAAGTTGTATATTGTTCTTTTATTAGTACGTTGATAGTAGTAATAGTATAGTTAGCTTCTCATTGTTCTACCATCCAGGACATCGTACCCACTGTGGGGGACTATGCCAAGACAAGATGGTTTTAAGAATTGTGCTTTGTGCTCGTGCTCCTTATCATTGAATGACCAGCACCAACGTGGTTTTTACTGCCTTGGGGAGAGCCACGTTGTTGCCTTTGCTCCATCTGCTGCTCCTTCCTGCCGCGAACCCATGAAGCCAAAGAACTCAGACTGCGTAAGCATCTCATGAGGGAGACGACAAGTCTGCATGTGCACTCGGATGTGACACTGATGGACCCACCGGAGCACCCAGCCTCACTGCTGGTGAGCGCTTCACCCACGAAGGCAGCACTGACAAAAACCCATCATACTTCTAAGAAGCACAACCATGGGCATAAGAGCACCTCCAAACACAGCGTTACTTCCCTGAGCCATGCCAGGCCGGACGAGAAGTCGTGCACTGGTCCAACAGCACCACCTCCGAAGAAATCTAAGGTGAAATGTAAAACTAAGGATCACCATGACCAACCAGCCTCATCTTCCTCCTTAGTCTCCAGAGCACCAGTAGAGCTCCCAGCTCCAATCCGCTGGGTCCATACGGCCTCTCATGCCCGTTACCACGCATGCCTAGCCGACTCTCTCTCCTCATGCCCAAAGCAGAGCTGCTTTTGCCCTTAGCGGGCTCCCTGCTGCAGCATGGATTGCCTGGGATCGTGCAGCCTCCATCACTTGCAAACAAACTTTTGTTCCTATATCAACTGCTAACCCTACAGCCTGGAACTTCCTCACAGAACCTACCCGCCGGCTTCTCTCTCTCTGATGGCACTGCCCTTCCTGGACCAGCCACCAGGTGCCAAATGGTCCTCAGAAATGGGCCCTGCCTTTTCACTGGCGTACTCCCATAGTCTGGAGTCACAACACCTGATTTACATGCCAGCATATGCATCGCCCACATATGGACGTGCTTCCAATACCCCTACGGATCACCAGCACAAACGGACTCGTATGCTTGGCCCTACTGGCACCCCTGGGATCCCTATCGTGGCCATAGAGCACCGCCGCCTCCTCACTATCGACCTTCATTGCCCCTCCCTCAGTCTATGAGGAACCATGAGGCATCATCATGCCCCCAGAACTGCTGGAACTGCCAGGACCACTGATTCCGTCCGGAGCCTCATTGTCCCTGGATGAGGCACTCATCCCTCCCTCCCTCTCTCTTTCCCCCCCGCCAAAGACCAAGACCTCCTGCGTCGCATGACAATGTCTCAACCTTCCAGCTGAGGATGTAAAAGACACCCAGAATGAGTTCCTGGACATCCTACAACCAGAGGGTCCCTCATGCACTGCACTCCCTATCCACAGTGCACTGGCAAGACCCAGCATCATGTACCCCGACACCTAAACAAGCTGTCAGATGCTACTTTGTCCCAGCCAAGGGCACTGACTTCCTTTTCACACACTCACCAGCCAATTCTCTCATAGGACAAGCGTCAATGGAGCATGCCCGACAGCAGCAGTTTAAGATCACTCCTCCAGATCGAGCGTCCAAAAAGCTTGAGCTGATAGGGTGCAAAATTTATTTGTTGGTGGGCTTGCTATTCTGTATTGCCAGCTACCAAGCTATGCTGGCAAAGTATGACTTCAGATCATACTCTAAACTGGAGGAATTTCAAGCCTCACTTCTGGAGGATAAACAAACAGACTTTAAGTCCCTTATTGATGAGGGTAAATTAGTTGCCAATGTCTCCTTCCAAGCAGCAGTCAATGCAACAGATATGACATCATGCTCCCTATCATATGATGTGGTTCTTTGCAGGAACTCCTGACTCCAGACTTCCGGTTTCCCTAAGGAGGTCCAAACCACCCTTGAGGACCTCCCTTTTGACTATCAGAAACTCTTCAATGATAAGACCGATGAGAGTCTTCACTCACTCAAAGACTCTCATGCCATGCTTCAGTTCTTGGGCCTATATATTCTAGCTCTAACTTGCCAACAAAACCAGGATTCTTTCTGACTCCACTACCCCACCCAACTCACCTACCAACTCTACCCTTCTCACCAGCAAGAATAGCTCCGCCACCGCCAACTCTCCCAATGACCCAGATTTTCCACTGCCTCCACCTCTGCCTCCTCCACCTTCCCACAACGCCCGTCCAGACAATCCTTTTGACTCTTCCCTTAAGAACCGTGAACCCCTCTCCAATCCTCCTACAATATACTTGGTTGTCTTCAGGGGCTGTCTTGCTCTCTTTGCCCACAATTGGAGCAAGATTACCACTGATTGATGGGTATTAGACATCGTCCACTGGGGTACCTCATAGAGTTTTTTGCCTTCCCCCCTCATCGCCCTCCCCATGGGGGCCATGCAGACACATCTCAACATGAGCTTTCTCCAGAAGGAGGCTTACACCCTCTTCAAAAAGGGTGCCATAACATGTGTTCCGTGCCACTATTGTGGCCATGGCTTTTACTCCCCCTATTTATTTATTTTCCTTCTGGGTTTACAGGTGTTAAAATGGTTTATCTGCAAGTTCTGTTGCCAAATGGTCACTCTCCCTCAAATAATCTCCTCCCTCCTCTTGAGGCCTGGTTCGCGGCTCTTGATATGAAGGATGCATATTTCCATGTGGACATCAGCCCTCCCATCGCAAATTCCTTCGTTTCATGGTGGGACATTCTCATTATCAATTCCTTGTCCTCCCTTTTGGGATCGCCACCTCTTCCGCGTGTTCACATAGGTCCCCACATGTTCACAAAGGTCTTCATAGTAGTTGCGGCCTATATGCAATGCCTGGGCCACTCCCTGTTCCCATATCTGGATGACAGGCTCATAATAGTATCATCCCACGAACGTCTCCTCATTACCATCCATACACTGTGAGAGCTCTTCACCAGTCTAGGCATCTGCATCATCAAAGACAAATCTACCCTAGTGCCTACCAGAGAACTCATCTTTATAGGAACACACTTGGACTTCATTGTGGGACAAGCCTTCCTTCCGACGGACTGCTTCACTGCCCTCACCTCCCTCATTACAAAATTACAATGTCGTCCCTACACACACCTCCAAGAATGTCTTTCACTTTTGGGACATATGGCAGTGTGCACCTCTGTAACTCCATGTGCCCGCCTTCACATGAGATGCATTCAAATGTGGCTTCACTCAATGTATGATCTACAGACAACCACTTCAACAAACAGGTCCTCGTCCCACCGTTAGTGATGACTTCCCTTTTATGGTGGTGTGACCCGTCCAAGGTCATGGTGGGCACCCCCTTCAACCCTCCTACACCTCACACCACCCTCACCATGGACGTGTCACTCATGGGCTGGGGTGCTCACATAAAGGGCCACAAGGCCTCTAGCCCCCAAGAGAAGCAAGGATGCACATCAGCATCCTAGAACTATGAGCAGTCCAGTGCACATGCCAAGTGCTTCTTCCTCTCGTCTACTACAGACATGTGCGATTTCTCTTGGACAACATGACAGCGGTTGTGTATATATATATATATATATATAAAGAAACAAGGCGGAGCCAGATCTACAACCCTCTGTCTGGAAGCAATCCGCCTGTGGAATTGGTGCCTACGACACAACATCACGCTTCATGTAGCCCATCTACCGGGTACAGACAAAAACCTTGCGGACAGTCTCTCAGTCGTTCCTTTCATTGCAACCACGAGTGGGAACTTCACGACCCAATTCTGTGCTGCATCTTCCACCAATGGGGCACATCACACTGGAACCTTTTTGCAACAGTTACCAACCACAAGCTTCCCCTCTTCTGCTCCAGAGGTACTCTCAGGCAAGGCTTTCAATGGGATGCTCTTCTCCTCCCTTGGACACAAGGATTATTTAAACCTTCCTACCCATACTGCTCCTTTCACAAGTGCTCCACAAAGTGAGACACAACTGGGCAGTCCTCATCCTCATAGTCCTCTTCTGCCTGTGCCAGTATTGGTTCATCGATCTTCTTCACCTTTCAACTTGCTCTCCAATACGTCTCCCCCCTCTCCCAAATCTTCTCATGCAATAACATGGCTAGATCCACCAACCCACCTCGGACCTTCTTCACCGCACGGCCTGGTAGTTGGATGGGGTTCATGAGTAGACAATGGAATCCACTTAGGGACCAGCATTCAAAGAAATGAGAGTTACTTCCTGTAACTGAGGGTTCTTCGAGATGTGTGGTCCCTATCTGGATTCCAACCCCACTCCTCCATACCCTCTGTTAGGGCTCTGTGCCTGTTGGTAGGAGGGAACTGAGGGAGTGGTGACCTGCATGGTCTCATCTGACCTCGGATGCAACATGTGGCCAACACACGATGCACTCGTGGGTTGACAGAGACTACTTCAAACAGCTCCGGTGCGTGATGTGCATGCATACCCTCATGTGGAATCCAGATAGGGACCACACATCTCGAAGAACTTTCAGTTAATAAGTAAGCCTCATTTATTTGTATTTATGTATTTGTTTGCATTACCATAGCACCCATTCTTGGGTCCTTCTAACTGGCATATATTCATGAAGACCATCTGATCAACTTGTTTAATCTTCCTGTGCTTTCAATAATATTGAGGTGTCGCTGGGTATCCACAGGTTGGCATGATGATTTAGTTCTCCAGCTTTTTATCTTTGGTGGCCATGAATTGGAGAAACAAGTAACCAACTTCAGCTTCATTCAGAGACCTGAGTTCATTTTCTAACTTAAATCACATGAGAAAATAAATTTGTTGGGCTGGACTCATCCCAGTCTATTTGGTACATGTCACAAAGCAAACATACAGCACAGTTCAACAAGACTTCTCTGCTCAAGAGAATTTGTCATTTGTCATTCAGAATTGAGGTGAATTGAGAAAACTGTGTGGGGAAGGAACTCAGGACTTGTAATGCTAAGGTGCACAGAAGGTCAGGGTGCATTAATGGGGTGATTTGTGCAGCCTTTGCTTATTCTTTGCACAAATAATGGGCTCAGCTTTCATGAGTCCGAAACTAACTTCAGATCAAGCAAAGTACTGAATGTTCTCTATGTAGGAAATGCTCACGGGCCTGAATTATTCCAGTCTGAAGTGATATGGTAACAAATAGTCCTAGAAACACTGGAAGGGTTGCTGAAGCTGTCATATCTTACTACAGCTGTCTTGCTGCACAGGGTGTCTCTTGGCTCTGATCTGCCTTAACTTAACAGCTATCAAGGGTTACTGCACTGACTTAGAAAAAAAGTCCATTCCATCTTCCTGTTTTCCTCTTAAAGGCTGCATGCTTAATGTTCTTTCCCCTCCGTTTCCCACTTTTACAAAGGTTATCGCCACTGCTATAATTTTTCTTGAGGTTTTTGTCATAATTGAAATAGTTAAAGTCGAGAAGTTAGTGCTGGTGAAAGCCAAACTGATAGCTTTGGTGAATCTTAGCCACAGGACAAACACCGTAGGGACAGTGCCTTCTTCCCATACATCATCCTATCAGTGCACATCAATCCTGACTTGGAGGGATTGCATTGAAGGGCTAGAGGAGAATTTACTCTGTTTTCGTTCGTTTCTCAGGCTCTTTCTAAAGTTGGGATCCTAAAGTGCCAACTGGTACGGACTGAGGTGATCTTTTTCTAATGTGGCCATCAACCCACTAGAAACCAGGCTGACTACCAACTCATTTCACCAAAGTCACAGGATAGCTGTGAGATGGCAGCTACTTTCTCTCATTACTGATCCAGTGCTCTAGAGGTAAGGGGCTCTGAATCCTATAACAAGTCTCTTGAGCCATCCAGTCTCCCTTTTTATAATCCTGGAGCCATATACACACAGAGGAGACATGACTGAGGTTTCATATTGTCAATTAATTGGTCTTTCCTGATTTATCCAATCTAATCTAATCTAATTTTTTTTAAACCACCACAACCTTCTGCAGAGAAAGATGAGGGCAGCATGTCTGTTAAAGGATCTTTATTTTCAGTGACATAGGAAGAATATAATGCACAAGGTACCAGATCTGGGTGTGTTTTGTTTTACCTTAATATTAAAGGGTTCTGTGGTATAATGAAAGGAGCAGGTCTAGCAATTGTTCATAGCTGCAATTAAAGAGAGCAGTGTCCTGCTGTTTTTAGGTCCCTCCTGTATTCTCACTCCCTGATATTACCCTACCGCATGGCATCAGTTTGCTTAACACTGTTCAAAACAAGAAGTGCATTGTGATGGCTGGGAATGCAAAGATAAGGAGCCATCCAAATCCCTTATGCTGGAAAGAGGATATATGTTAGATTTTAAGAGGCTGTTGCTTTGTGAAACAGAGTTATGGAGGCATGCATAGGATGCACAGGATATTCAATGGGAAATAACAGAGGACAGAATGCTTGATTAAGTCACTTCCTTCCACTTTCAGTCCTCTGACTGCTACTGTCTTCCACAATAACATATTTCCGTTTTTACTGCCACACATTTCCCATCCCATTTATTCCCATGGCCCAGGTCACAAGCAGATGTGTTTCTCTCAGTTAACATATTGCCCTCTGATGGAAAATGTCTTTGTCCATTTATGTGATCACTTCCTGTCAAGGTAGGCCAGCACTTCCTGCTTTAGTATTTATTTATTTTTAGTTACTATTGCCTACTCTGTCTTACTAAGGGTACAGTATCTGCTGAGAATAATGCTTGTTTTCTCTTCAGTAAGCTGACCTCCAAAAGGGGCAGAGTTTAGAAAACTCTAAAAAATGATGCATTGCAAACTGTGCGTCTGATTCTCACTCACCTTTCCCAGAGTGGAGTAAAGGGGCATTAGTATAAATCTGAATCAAGGCTTTTGTGCTTTGGTTTTATCTTAAATTAAAAACACTGAGGGGGACAGATGGAGAATGGATGAAAAGAGGAGCTACCATCCTTTTCAGAGTTTTGGAAGAAACCCTGGTACGTGGATTAAGCCTTTGATTTTTACCAATGTTTTGGTGCATATAGAGAATATAAATGTTCAGGGTTTACCATTCCACCAGCATGATTTGGTGGACTTTGCATAAAGGTAGGAGTCAGAAACTCCTGAGAGCGTTTAAAAAATATTTATTTTTATTTTGCTGGTATTGTGACATCATATGACCTGGCAGACAGAATAAACTTGAAAAAATATAATCGATCATATAAGGAACTGATTTAAAGGGGGAAATTGGGCACTTAAATTTCACCCAACTTTAATTCATTTTTATTAATTACATTTTAACAGTATTAAAAATAGTGATTTTTTTTCTAAATTCGTTGAAAATTAATTAATTTATTTCTAATCCCAGTTCCACTTCTCATTTAGGAACCAGTCCTTTAATCTGATTTTTGCGGTATCTGGGTCCAACTCTGGAGCAAGTCACATAATCACTGTGTCTTTCTCCATCTGTAAAACAGATAAAGATTTACCTACCTACCTGCTTATGTACATTGGGTGTTGTATGGATTAACTGGTTGGTGTTTATAGAACACACTGGAAACATAAAACACTAAAGTGCTAATATTATTTTTATGTTTATCATCACGAAGATAATTAGAGTGGATTCTGTGAAACTTTTTTCTATTTCCCTCCAAATACCTCAAGTCAAGCTGTATGCCACAAAGCATTGCACTATCTGTCCTATTCCTAAACAGACTAAAGGCTTCATCTTGTGAGGTGATGACCATTCCTGTCTTGATCTGCCAAAGCTCTTAAGCACATGGGTTGTTCTGTTGACTTCAGTGGTATTACTCATGCTTATTTGCTTTGCTGGATTGGGGCCAGAAATGCTCAGCATCTTGCAGAATCAAACCCTAAGTGAAGATGCCAGAAATTAGAATATTGCTGTTACTTTGAACTCTGCATAGAGTTGGGGAAAGAGCTGTGATTCCAGGTTTGGAAGTGTCACAGCTGAAAAAAAATGTGACATGGATGTATGGCCAAATCAACATGCTTGACACAAACGAATGCACGTTATTAGTCTCTGCTCAGGAGAAAAGTGGGACTAGAATACCTCTGGGTGTTGTAGATCAAGAATGAAGTGCATTGGCACAGCTGCATGCATGTGGCTATACACATTATAAATTGTTAGAACTGGAAGAATAATATTCATCAAAGATTTGAATTTGTGGCAGAAAGTGCTGCAGATTAGGACTGAGAGCAGTTTATAAGAAATAGCAGGAAAAAAGATAATGAAATCCAATGTTGCTTGAACATCATCCCCCTCATTAAGAATTGTGTGTTTGAATAATATAACTTTCTGTTTAATAAGTTGAACATGCTAGTCTGATTTCACATGCGAGTGGGTCAGATTCCAGTGAGTTGCTCCAGAGTACACCTGATATGGGAACTCCCAAGTGATAGACTGGGCTGCACTGTGGGGAGTGAAAAGGCTATAACTAACTCTTTAGCCCAGATGGTACAAAAGGCACAGGAAGGAAGTGCAAAGGGGGAGGCAGGAAGAGGGGGAGGGAGGGGTGGAGGCAGGCTGGCTGGCTTTCTTGCTTGTAGAGTTAGAGCCATGAGAGATCTTTCCCCTCCTTGCCTCAGGAGCTGTGGGCTCCATCTTACTGTT
Source organism: Emydura macquarii macquarii (assembly GCF_026122565.2). Lineage (NCBI taxonomy): Eukaryota > Metazoa > Chordata > Testudines > Chelidae > Emydura > Emydura macquarii. Next base: position 14,254,838 of record NW_027131527.1, on the reverse strand, counting down.
GGTATTTGGCAGCATAGTGACTGTAAAGTTGGTGGAAAAGTACAGTGTAAATAAAGTGCATGAGGTGCTTTACCCAAAGAAGGTCTCAGAGCCATTTGTGGAGTTAGAGTCTGCCTTTCTGCAGTGTCATGAATAACAACTTGCCATAAATAACAATTACGAGCAATGCTGACTATTTCCTTAGGGGGATTGGTTATTCCATTTACCAAGAGTCTTGAAGATTTGCTATCATGCATCTATAGGTAGAAGAGAGTTTAAAATATTTGGTCAAAGATGACCATTAACTGCTAGATTGTTCTTGTTTTTTTGGGAGGTCATCCAGTCTGTGAAATAAGAGAGCCCTTCAGAGTAAAGTCTAAAAATTCTGTACTTCATGGACTCTGTATGCAATGCATACTAGGAAGTGTATGCCTGTGACTCTGACGACATGATGCATAATTATATATTGGGTATTCAGTTAGATGGAAATGGGATACTGTGTAAAACTCATGGAGATTAACCACCGTTGATTTTTTTTTTTTTTTTTACCTTTTAGACATAGCTGTAACGCATAGCCAATGAACTCAGTAGTGAACCAGGAACATGTGGGGTTGAGAAAGGGACAAGTTGATTAATTTGTCTTCTCTGGAACAGAGATGAAAACTATCCATACCATGCCCTTGTAAAAGGACACTGCCTATTCTTATTTTTTTTAAGCGGAATAATTAAAAAACGTTTCTGAATGCTGTCTAAGAGGATGTTCTAATATATTTTAATTCATTTTTAAAATAATTCATTAGCAATTTTGTTCATAAAGGTTTTTCTGCTCCTTTGTTGGTGTTTGGGAGTCTTTTCAGCAAGGGAGAAATTGACTATTCAGGGAACTGTGCTGACAGATGCACAAAAGTAAACAAACAAAAAAGGGTTTTTGTTTTGTTTCTGAAAATAAATTCTAGTAATCTCACTTGTTAGTTGTGCCTTCTGTAGGCCCAGCATTTTCAAACAGAAATGTGATGTTTCAAGTTGACAGTGTCCCTTTAAATCTCAGTTGGGGATCATGGAGCTGAGATAGCACTCAGTTCTCTGCAGAATCATTCTGTGGTATGAATTTTAAACCAGCTGGCACAATCAAATAGTATCCAACAGCGCCATTGAGACATGTACATAAAAGAACCCAGTCCTGGTGGAACACTTCTGGGCAGGGTAAGAGCCATACTTGGCTGACTGACTGGCTTGTGTGTGTGCACTCTGTCCTGTGTTGGGTCAGGTGTGTGATTAAACCTTGGGCAGTGTTGCTGTGTAAAGATTGCTTTTTCTCTACTTCTGAAGTTAAGTCTGTGTTGCTTATCTACTGTCAGACCAAGAAATCTGCATGGTGATGCAAGGTGTGGGATTTGGTTGCTGAAAAGCCAGTGCATAAGATATGGCAATGTTATATCAAGGGCTTCTGCATTAAACTGGTATTTACAGTCCACCTGACAGTTATGCTGCTACACATCTCCTGCTTTTTCCATCCAGGAAGGCAGAGAGCCCTGAGAAGCAATGTTGCTGTTGAGTTGCCTTTGTGTGGTTGGTATGTGCCTGCAATGTAGGGTGTTTGGCCTGGAGTTGTAGGTGGAGAAAATGAGGAGGTAAAATATGAGAGGGGAAATGGGTCGGATCTCAAAGATCTCAAATCCCCTGATATTAAAAGCTGGTTATGTCCTAAACAAGTTTTATTGTAGTTATTATTAGTTTAACAGTTGTTTGAACTGCAAAACCTCATCCCCTGTAGTTTAACTCCTATGAGCTCTGCTCCTAGTCGGGTTAAATTAAGAAATGGTGTCCAGCAGCTGTCCAGGAATATGCAGTAGAAGTACTCAGAATAAAGTCCTTCACACCATAAATTGGTCTCTTTTGGGTGAACATTTGTTCCCCTCTCACTCCTGCTCACCATACTTACACCTCAGTAGTCATAGTGACGTGTGTAGGACTAGTCACATGAGTTTAGATGAGCTGGATTTTTCACTTTCTACTATAGACCTAGATGACAATTAAAGGCATTTTAAAACTAAGTATTTGAAAATCAGTTAGTCTCTCATCTACCTGCCCAAATGGATAAGAAAAAGTGTTTTCTCCAGAACAGCAGATGGCTCTATAAAATTAGGGTTGACCTTAGCATGGGAGACTTGGGCACCTTCCTAGAGTACCAAAAAAATAAGAAGCACATTTCATGCTGAATGTTACAGAGGAATAGAGAGTCTGCTTCTGAAGTTCAGAAGTGCCCTACTGGCTATGGGGGTAGGTTATAAAATTCTGGGTTATCCTGGCACTGTTCATCCAAGTGTGGAACCCAACCTATGTTATCAGACAAGGGAATTAGTGTGCTTCTGCAACAGGAGAAAAAGGGAACTATAGCCCTCCAATGTGTTGTTTGCAGCAGCTATATCTGCTGTGTCTCCCTGGGTAGAATTGTGGTAAGAAGCTAAAAAAAGAGTATTTCAGACACTGGGCACTCAGAAATTAGGCAATCTTTGAATCCTTCTCTCAAAGCTCTTGCTGCTCCTGTTTCAGTTCAGGTAAAACGGTACTAAATATGGAACAAAGAAAGTTCATTTGAATCCAGAACACCACTAATAGCTAAAAACTTAAAAGAAACATGCCTGTTTCCCAAATATATAAAAATAGCACATTCTCCATGTGCGTCCCCCTCTGAAGCCCTCCTGAAATGGTGCCGCTAAATCAGGAGCTGTGGCAAAGCTGTGTGAAAGGAAGTTTGTAGGGTGCCTATCTTTTGGCATTATTAGGACCAATTAGTGCTGTGAGTCCTTTGAATAGAATCTTAGTCGCTCTCATTTTTTAACATTCAAATCTGTCTAAATATGCTAGTCATTGCAACCCTGTTTTGTAGCCACTTTGCAGCACTAAAACTAAAATCTAGTGGATCTCATTAAATCCTGCAGATTGCCTTAAATATAGTAGCTTTATTCACAAAGCAAAATCTTAGCTCGTACAGTGCTCCTAGAACCGATTTTAGTGACTCAGTAGCACTGCTTACCACCTTTGGGCTGGAATATCTCCCATCTGGTAGTTTATATGCTTTGTTGGAGGTATTGTACCTGGAACAGGAGAGCCAAATGCTGGCTGCTATTCACAAGAGTGCCTCTGGCTGTTGCCTGCTGGGATTGATTGACCTCTGAATAGTTGTTTGTGTGCATCTCTTCCTGGGCCAGAAAGTGAGAGAGATCTCTGGAGAGAGGGCTTGGGGAAGAAGGAGGGAAGAAGAATCCTCAAGATACCATCTGGATGACTTTTCATGTGTAGCCAGTCAGGGTAAAGATGGGGGGAAAGGGTTTTACCACCAAAAAACAGTGTGTGGGGGGAAAGGGGAGGGGGGACACACGAATGAATAGAGGCACAATGAGAAAGCCAGGCAAGTATATTCTTCCTTCTAATTAGTGTAGTCCTAGACAGATGCATCCTGCAGCTGTGGGCTCTTCCTCCTCCCAGATAGACACACTGTCTATGTTTAGTCCTTTTGTTAAGTCTGTCTTTGAATCCTTGCCAATTCCCTACTCTGGTGGAATGCAAATTCAAGATGTGTGAATAATTGTGGTGCTGGGCAGGGGAGGAAAGGAGCGAGTCTGAAAAGGTTGGCCTATTATTACACCATGTTACTGCTTCATGCCAAAGTAAGTGTTTTCAACTACACTCTGTTCTCAAGTCAAGACTGAGAGAGCCTGATTTTCAGAGGCTCTACGCATCTGCAGCTTCCATAGACTTCATCTGGAGTTGCGGGTGTTCAGCACCTCTGTAAATTGGGCCTGGTACCATGCCATGGCTTCTTTGTAGAGGACTACAGCACAGATGGTTGATTTTAATAGAGCGCAGGTAGGCTGGCTTCATAGTTCATGTTGCCAGCTATTTCTTGTTCATTTTATTTTCTTGTAAAGTGTTTATTAATCACAGAAAATGATGAAACCTCAGGAGGGGAGAATAAGAGAGACTTTCACCTGAAGCAAATGCTAGCTCAAACAGAGCCAGTGGTTAATTTTCTCAACTGGACCTGGTTTCTGATCCTTGCTCTCACGTGGCTGGGAGCATAGTGAAGGAAATACGCTTAGCGCATAAGAAGAGTATTTGAAATCACTTGAGCAATCACAACGGGCAATTAATAACAGCAATACTAAATTACAGCACACGGGTCATGAAGGGTCATCTGATTAATCCTTATTTCTGGAAGGATGGTGGCTGCTGTGTTGCCGTTACAGTGGTGGGAAATACAGGGGATCCTTGGGTATATGCAAGGGATATGGAGAAAATGGGGGTAGTGGGAAGGGAAACGCCAGTCCCAGTTGGCACTAACAGGCTTTGCTTTTATTGGACTTTTCATTTAGAACACAGGAATTAAAAGCTGGCAAACTGTTCAATCCCACCTACCAGCAAAGCAGCATTGGACTGATTTATTGCAGCAAACATACTTGAAGGGTACATTTTTAGACATAGGATATTGGAAAACAAAAATTACTTCTTGTCAGTCCTGTAAAAGTTTTCTCATTTGTGAGGGATGAATGGAGAGACGCACTTGCTATTAAATCTCACCATGCTCCAGCCAGTACAGTTCATTGGTCATTTAAATCATAGCTTTGTTTTAGTTTGAAGCAAACCACCTAGCAAGTTAAACTAGCTGTTTTAGTTCAGTTGTGTATATCACCTCCCTGTATGTCAGGCCTTTCTATGTATGATATGAAAATATGATTGTTCTCAGACTATGGCACTATGGGAGGGTACCTGGGCGGTGTTGGAGGGGGTATTTGGCAGGCGCTGGAAGGGTGTGTGTGTGTACTGGGAGGGGATATTTGGGGGGTGCTGGGGTATGTGTACTGGGAGTGGATATCTGAGGGGCACTAGACAGGGGTACCTGGAGCCTCACTCTTCAGGCAGGCGGGCAGGCTGTGCTACACTCTGTGTCACAGACCGGTGGCAGGTGGTGGAGGCTGGCATTGGCCTGGGACGTCTCATCAGTCTGTCAGCGAGTGTCTGCTCCTCCCCTCCCCCATGGCTTGCACTGGGGCCTGGGTGGGCGGGATGCGGCAGCTATGAGGGACCCATCGTATGTGGATGCAGCGGAGAGAGACCAGTCATTGGAGAAGCGGAGGGACGAGTCGGGCTCTTCTTTATGAGCTGCAATGTCTGCTTGCAAAAACCCGGCTGGACGTTGTCTCTGATTTGAAAAACCCTGCTGGACAGAGCAGGGCGGAGGATGAAAAGAGAGAAAACCCAGACGTAATAAGAGGTGTAGTTTGTATGAGAGCAGGGAAATCCTGGGGGCTCTGAAGGATGCTCTCAGCGGTAGCCAAGTGCCAAATACCCTGACAGTAACTGCTTAGTGCCTCTGGTGCTTGAGAGCCCCGAGAACGCTAGATTGAAATCTGAGCAGGGCACTTTGATTCTTGGTTTTAAGTTCAACACTGTTTTTCCTCCTCTTTTTCATCAACCACAAGAATTACAGGCCACAGACACATTCCTGAGAATTGTTTCTTCCATTGCCATGGGTGGAGGAGAAACCATATTAGACAATTGCAGACCTCGCGATGCCCCTGGTATTACAGGACTCTATTCTAACTGTACACAGAAACAGTAAGATAATCCACCTTCTTGGTAAATGGGAAGAGGGAGTAAGGTGGCTATAGACATTATAAATTGTTAGAACTGGCAGAATAATATTCATATTCAGATTTGAATTTTCAGTTAAAGTCTTTGACATACTCTCCAAACCCACCCCAGTGGGGTACAGCTTAAGCAGTTGCAATCTGTGAAGCACTTTGAGGTCCTTGGGTGGAAGGTGTGACAGTATCATAGGCTTGAACCTCTGACATCTATACAGTGTAGATAGCAGGATACGAGGGAAACAAGTGGAATCTTGCTTCCCTGGTCTCGCTTCAGGCTCTGAGGGCTCAGTTTGTAAGGAATTTCCCTATGTCACGTACCCCTTGTGAGCAGAGTGTGCTGCCATCACCTTGTTCCAAGGTCTTGCCAGGAATTCTTTAAGCTTCTTTTGGAAGAAAGAAATGTTGCCCTGCTCTTCTGTATGGCTGCACTTAGGGAAATGAAAGTGATGTAGAAGACTCACTCAGCGCAGTGCTGGTACTGCACAGCATTCCTACGAGAGAGAGAGAGGTTTTATCTCCTGGACTTCTAGTCACTGGAAAGAGACAAAGTGTTGGCAAGGCCATTATTTTAATAGGGGTTTTTGTCTCTGCGTCATTTCTAGTACATAAAGAGAAACCATAAATACTACTTTGTACAAAGAAGGCAAAGCACGAAACCCAACGGCACATTCAGGCTAATGATTAACTTGTGTATTTCTACAATTTATTTCCCTCTCCTCCCCACATAATGATTTGTTTTTCCTGAATGTAAACACAGGCTTTTAGTTCTCCCAACCTGACAAAACTCTCTTCTCATGCAAATGTTTTTGTGTCTTTTGCATTTCTGATTACAAAGGCAAATATTCTGTACTGCAACAATACACCCTTCCAGCGTGGCTTGTTGTATAGCCCTTGCCAGCTGGTGCCTGTGGCTGGAAAATCCTATGTGGTGTGGTGATATATCTGATTACTTGTAACCTCTTTTCATAGAAATAGGAATATACAGTAATGCAAAGCTTCTGATAGCTAGAGTCCACTTTAAAGAAACAGGCCTATTTAAAGGAATTACTTTTTCACACCTTGTATTGAAACACAGACAAAAATAATGAGGCCCTTTAAAACAAATAATAGATAAAATAATAACTTTTTTTTAAAGAATAAACTGCTGGGGAGAAATTCATATGTTGGTTTATTACTATATTTAACTCTTTTTTAAAAATAGTGTAAGCAGCCAGGGTTGGATTAAGGCAGTCCAGGGCCCTAGGCACACTATGACACAGGGCTCCCTGCAGCCCTGCTTTATCCTGTTTTGTGGTCTTGCCTCCCATTTGGACTGATGGTGGCAGAGGTCCCCTTCTGTTTGAGAGAGGCAGTGGCAGTGGGATGGGGCTCCTGGTACTTACCCCAGTAGTGGAGCATATCCACTTGGATGGATGAGGCCTACTGCACTTTTACCCAGCCACACATCCTCTGGCGGGATGCCCAGGGCAATGGATGTTGACGTTAATGCCTATTGAGGTGAATGGGGCAGTTCCTCCTCTCAGAAACGGTTACCTGCAGACTCAGGCAGACAGCGCTGCATCAGTTACACTTGGGTCACATTTTCATGGTTTTCTTCACAACCATGAGAGCTGGAAACTCACTTTTTTAGTAAAAGCTGAGATTCTGCTGTAATCATGTGACTCTAGGAGCAGAAGCTCTCGGCATGGGCCTATAGAGCTATGCTCAATTCAACCCTATGTTAGCAGCTTTTTGGGTAAGAGAGGTTCCGAGTGCAAACCATTCCAATGAACTAGTGCAAAGCAGGTTGATCCATTTGTAGGGATGTGCCAGTTCAGGTGTATGCCAAAATTCCTTTGTCACTTCAAGTTCACTTGGCTTCACACCCTGGGAGTTTTTCCTTTTGACATTCACATTCATTCAAAGTCAGATTGGCAATGGCAACACTCAAATGGAAACAGGAAGGCCAGTTAAGCTCTGTGCATTACATATGCATTTTGGGGGGTTGGTTTGACTAAAAGGCCTGTCAAGGATAGCTCTCTTGCTTTGAAACCAAAATGATGCGACACAGCTCAGAGTTTAAAAATCTGTGCCTATCCCGAGATGGCAAAAAGTTTCGCTTTGAGGAATGATGTGTGCATCAAAAAAGTTTGGCATAAAACTACAGGGTTTATTTCCATTTTTAACCCCAGCCCTAGCTGAATTTTACATAAATTCAGGATCCATTGTGATAGTTTCAAATGGCTCTTAAGTGCTTTCTTTCATAGTTTTTTTCTTATAAATGTCAGAGGTAATGAGTACATTTAGGGTATGTCTTCACTGCAATTAGACACCAGCAGCTGGCCCATGCCAGCTGTCTCAGGCTTGCAGGGCTCAGGCTAAGGGGCTGTTTAATTGTGGTGTAGACAATTGGGCCCAGACTGCAGCCCATGCTCTGGGATTTTCTCACCTTACAGGGTCCTAGAACCTGGGCTTTAGCCTGAGCCTGAACATCTGCTCTGTAGTTAAATGGCCCCTTAGCCTGAGCCTCACAGGCCTGAGTCAGCTGGGATGGGCCAGCCACAGGATTTTAATTGCAATGTAGACGTACACTTAGAAGATAGGAGAGGTAACTTTTTGTGGTTTTAAAATATTTCTTTCCCCCTCTTCATAGTAACCCCTTCAAAATTTGAAATCAAAATCTCTATCCTGACTGAGCGTTTTCCTCTATTGTGTCTGCACACATTGGTTGCTTGTTGTTAGTTGAGTAGTGGGGCTACTGGCTGCTCCCACTACTATAGGGAGGGGGTGGTTTTTTAAAGAGCTCATTGAGGCATTTGTAGTGTGGCACAGATCTGAGGCCTTTTATTATATTTGGTCTACTCTCACGATGAGGCTTGTAGCAAACTGGGAGAGGGAGGACATGATGCATATGCATTCTGAGAGCCTGAATGTGTAAGCGTGGTGGGTAGAGCTGGTGTGAAAAATGGCAAACAGTTTTGTGTTAAACTTTTTTTTGTCCTCCTTTGTGTTGAAATTGTGAAAGATTTTGAAAGATTGCTATTAGTTCTTGTCCCAAGTGCAGGAATCCTTCCAATCCTGGGTTTGCTGTGTTTGGGTGAGCAAATCTTAAGAACAAAATTGTTGTCAGAGTGGCTTTTTAATTAAGGTATGTTCTGAAAGAGATTAAGACTTGCCCTGCTGCCAGTTGCTCTGGTGTAAATTACCTTGGTTTGTATTATGGTAGCTCCTAGAGGCTCCAAATGAGATCAGGGCCCCTGTGCCAGGCACTGTACAAACGCACAGTCAGCCGTGTCCATGCCCCAGAGAGTTTACCGAAATAGACAAGCCAGATATTGGGTGGGAGGGGAAATCAAGGCTCAGGGAGATGAAGTAACTTGCCCAAGGTCACACAGCCGATCAGTTTCAGAGCCAAGGATTAAATGTACGCCTCTTGACTCTGTCCTGTGCCCTCTCCACTAGACCACGGTGGCTCTCAAAGCAGAAGTAATGCTACTGAAAGTAGTGTCCAGTGTGTGAGCTGTTAAGCATGAGACTGTCCCTCTAAAGCGACAGACTTCAACTTTTGACCTAATAACTGCTTACAACATCTTGTGAAATGACCTACAAATAAGTAATGTTTACCAAAAAATAAGAAATCTCAGTTCTCGTGGGAGACTTATGAAGCATGCTGTGTTCTTATGTGCCCCACTTTCCAACACTTCTCTGGGAACTGTATCAAAAAGATTTTATTAAAATAAACCAATTGGGGGAGAAATTGAATGCTCCTGGTTAGAAGGGGAATGAACTGGAGAGCCAGGAGGGCACAAGAACTCCTTTGGGATTACCATGTTGCCCTGGGTGGTCTGGAAGCTCAGAGCAAATATCAGCTGCACTTTCAGAAAGTGCTGAACGTGGGTTGACCCTTCTCTGCAATTGTAGTGAAATTGTTTTCAACACTTCACCCTTTCCTGACAACTATTGTCAGCAAGGGGAAAATGTCCTAGCGAAGACAAGATGTTCCGGTGGAGTAATCAACACGTTCCCCATGGCCTTAATGGTGCCGGCTGCCGTTGGGATCAGGATACTACTAAATGGGCTAGTTGGACTGCTGGCCTGATCTATTATGGCAATTCCTGTGTTTCTCTGATGGGAATCTGGTTATTAAATCAGAATATTAGAGAGCTCTCAAGGGGTCACTGATGGAGTATAGAATTTGGGGGAATGGTCCATGGACTGCATCTGTTTCCTGTAATATTAGAGATGGGCCCCAGCTGCAGTTGGAATCCCCATCCAAACTGTCTCCAAGTTCAAGAGTGTCCAAATCTATAGTTTTGGTTCTGTCCACAGCAGAGAGAGAGAGAGGGTCCAGATGTAAAATTAGAGTCTGGATCAAAACTTTCCCAGAGTCTGGAGCGTTCAGATGCAGAGTTTGGATTCCAACCCTAGTATGTGTTAATTATAAAAGAAGAAGAAAGTCGCTAGAAAATGCCCTGTTCCTCAGTGGAGTTCAGAATATTTATAGGTAACAAAACTGAGCCTAGAACAGGGAGGGATAGGGGGGACCTCTTTTTCTCTCCTTTCTATTATTCCTACCCATCTTTTTTTTCTTTTTGATGACCTACAACAGAAGCTTATGCCTGTTTTGGGAGATGTTTCTTGGCTAGCTGCTGTCAGCACAGATAACATAAACACTTCCCTATTATGGTGGTTTTCTCCAGAGTTGTTTCAGTGGCCACACAAGATGTCACTGTTAGGATGCACAGCCTTGATAGTGACTAGAAAGTACTAGATGTTCCCTTATTATAAACTCTTTTCCTTCTGTGTAGATTTTGTATGTTCTGTGTGTACATATGCACTTGTGTGGAGGAGGGGAGCATTGAAATAATGTATATGTCTTCCTTGATTGCCTCTGTGCATTCAAGTTGTGATTTTAAAGAGCATTTAAAAATCTGTTAACTTTTTCCCCATTCAATTCATTGTTGTTTGCTGCTGTGCTTTATTGCCAAAAATAAATAAATAAAAATCGCCTTTGGAGGCTTACAATGAAATACCAAGATTTCCAAGGGAGAATGGGGACACCCAAGAAGGGATCACTGTGATCACTAGACATTTTTAAATGTTCTTTAAAATCACAACTTGAATGCACGGTGGCAATCAAGGAAGACACATAAATTATTATTATTCCAGAGGGTAGCTGTGTTAGTCTGTTTTCAGCAAAACAATGAGAGTTCTGTGGCACCTTGAAGACTAACAAATTTATTTTGCTTCCGTGGGCAGAAACCCACTTCCTCAGACGTGACGAAGTGGGTTTCTGCCCACGAAAGCTTATACCCAAATAAATTTGTTAGTCTTTAAGGTGCCACAGAACTCTCATTGTTTTGTGATCATCTAGTTTCACCTCCTGCATGTGACAAGTCCATAGGACTTTCCTGAATTAATTCCTATTTGATGTTTTTCTAAAAGATCTGCTCTAGTTCGATCTTGATTTAAAACAGTATATCCTCCCCTGTAAACATACAAGTGTACAACATTCATTCACTGTTCGTCAGGGTAAGGGGGACCCTGCATATGCATACTTGCAATGAAGATGGCAAAGTCATCTGGGAATGTGGGATAATTGAGTTATGTTTGCAGTTTGAAAAACTCCACTGAATCTGAATGAAACAAAATTTTGCAGAAAACAATTTTGGCTAAATGCTTTTCTCCTCCTCTAGTCCTTGAACTTTTAAAACAGGCTGATGGCTGCTACAAATGTTGAAATCCTTCTGATATAAAATTTTTCTGATTATGTTAATGTGAGAGAGGTAGAGGCCAAGACAGCGAAGGCTCAAATGCCACTTCCATTATAGCCCCCATTTTTAATATTTTCAGTTGCCCAAGACTTTCTCAAACTTGGGCATGGAGTTTAGCATGCTTGGACTCTTCCCAGGATCGACTTGTTTGGAAAGTTGAAACAAGATCATAGTCTTCACAAAGTATGTGTGTGCGCGCGCGCGCGCACACACCAAATCTAAAATTGTGTGTAGCTCAATTTCTTAATGAATTTTTTTCAAGTTTGTTTCCATGTAGACATGATAGGATGTTTCATTAGATTTCTTATGGCTTCAGAACACTGAGGGCACATGTGCACAGCGAACTGCACTGTTAGGTGTTTGTTTCTCTATTCCATGGTGCACACAGATGATGGGGACTCAACAAAAAAACACAAAAACTTTGGTTTAATCTAAATTTGCAATAATTTTGAAAGGTCGGCAAAATCTATAAAAGAATTAGAAAGTTTAGGATGTTGTGAAAATCTTAGCAAGGGGTGGTTATGGAAGAAGCAAAGGGCCCCTGATTTCTAGTTGTTGCTGTGGAATTGATGAAGCTGCAGATGATTTTCATTTCAAGCAAAGAATAATCACCAGGAGACAAGCTTTCTTAGAAATAATCTGTTTTAATGCATCTACCTTTAGTAACAGGAATAAGAGAGAAGAACGGGGGAGGAGGGGGGAGGAAAGAACTGCTACAGAAGCAAGAATAGTCTCTAAATAGGACATTTTCCAAAGTTTTCTCTGAAGTGTCAGCAGCTGTTTAAAGGCATCATATTTCCCTGGGGGAGCCTTTCTGTAAATTCTCCCAGTGTCCATGTGCATAGATTTAAGATTTTTTTTTTCCTATTTTGGTTTGTTCCAGTCTGGTTGATATGTACAGAGAGCTTGCTGCATTCAGCTGCTTCCCAAAGGTTTTGTTTGCAGTGCATTTTTGCCATGTTGGTTCAAGGATATTAGAGAGACTAGGTGCGTGAGGTAATATCTTTGATTGGATCAACTTCTGTTGGTGAGAGAGACAAGCTTTCAAGCTACACAGATCTCTTCTTCAGGTCTGGGAGAAGTACTGGGAGTGTACATCTAAAGATAAAAAATACACAATACTGAGTCTGAGCACTTTTGGTGAGTATGTGCATCATCGACATGAGGAGAGAAGTATGCATACGCACAAGCGATACACTAATTGTAGCAGCTTAATGCTGATGTAACTTGCGATGATCAAAGTTTGTAGTGTAGACATGGTCTGAATAGCTAGGTGGACGGAAGAATTCTTCCATCAACCTAGCGTTGTCTGCACCGGAGTTTAAATTGGCTTAACTGCATTGGTCAGGGATATGAGAGACATAGCTGTGCTGATGTTAAGTTTTCAGTGTAGACCAGCCCTATGTCTCCACTAGAAATGCCGCATCAGAACAACTATACAGCAGTAGCACTTCAGTGTAGATACTCGCTACAGCGAGGGGAGGAGTTCTCCCATTGCTGTAGTTATTTAATCCAGGGTTTCTCAACCTTTTAAGTAGCAAGTACCCCCTAACTTCTGAAAATTTTAATAATCACTCCAGCACTGAATTTTCCACTCTGAGAAATACAATCGTTTCCCCCTTTACCGCTGGATGACTGTATTTCTCGTAAAGCAGGTGGGTTCTGAGTTCTGCAGTGGCAGATCATAAAACCCCCTGCTGTTTCTCCCCTCCTTCCTTCTCCCCTTCCTCTATATAGAAGCAAAAATCAACGCCAGCCAGTCACTATGGCCTGATGGCGGATTCACGTGGTGTTCTCTTCACACAGGTGGGAACTTGTGAGGTATGAGCAGGCACTAGCAGCCCACCAGAGTGGATAGCAGCGCTCCCCATGGCTGTCCCTAGGGGGCTGCGGGTCTGGGACAAATCAACTGTGTGGGCCCCTCTTAACATTTTTATACTGGTAAAATCTGGGGCTGTCATAGTTGTTAATTTCACTATTCAACTAGAGCAGTGAAATTGACAACTAAGCCTGGGGGTAGAGCCCAGCTCCAGGACTGGGCAAGCCATTGGGCTCTCCACCTGGCTTTTTGGGCACCGGGCCTTCAGCCGAGGAGGGGAGCTGCCCCCTGGGCAAGTTGTAGTCGGCTGCCATCTGGCTGCCAGCTCGGGAGGTGGGCGACTGCCACCTGCTCCAAGCTAGGGCAGAGGAGGCTTCTTCACAGGCTGGGACCCGAGGATGTGGGCAGACCTGTCTTCAAACTGAGGCATGGGAGGCTGTCTTTCGGCTCAGAGCCAGGGCGCTGATGGCAGCCACCCATCTGCGAGCCCAGCTCGCAAGGCGCAGGAGGCTGCCACTGGGCTCCCATCTGGGAGCTGGGACCAGGCAGGATCAGGCGGCTGCCGCCCAGCTTCCCAAAAAGCCAGTGGCTGCCGCCGAAGCCTCTGGCTGCCACCTGGCATCCCAAAAAGCCGGCGGCTGCCATTCAGCTTCCCAGGACTGGGGCGGCTGCCGTCTACCTCCCAGCTGGGAGCTGGGACTAGCCGGGAAGCAGGTGGCTGCAACCTGACTTCCCCAGAAGTCGGCGACTGCCACTCCCCTCCCTTCACTGGATTTTTCGCCACATACCTCCTGCCTGTGTCTCGCGTGCCCCAAGGGTACGCATACCACAGGTTGAGAAACTATTACTTAATCTAGTTCCCTGAGAGGCAGTAGCTAGGGAATTCTTCCCTCGACCTAGTGCTGTTTACACCGGGGGTTAGGTTGGCTTAACTAGGTCGCTCAGGGAACCTAACTTTTTAGTGTAGACTTGGCCTGAGTACCTTTCCCAGACTTGAAGAAGAGCTCTGTGTAGCTCAAAAGCTTGTCTCTTTCACCAACAGAAGTTGATCCAATAAAAGATTTTCCCTGACTCATCTTGCTTCTCTCAGAGGTTTTGTAAATTGTTTTGAGGCTCACAGCTATACAGTAAATTCTCTGCCAGCAGAAAGGAAATCTCCCCCAATAAACTTCTTCAGTCTCAAGCAAATTTGCCTGTATTGAAAGTTAATCATGTTCAGACTGTCTCCTAGTGTGAAGATATTGTCCTGTTGCTCTCTTTACCACTCTGATTTCTTATGCACAATGCACCTCTGACTGCTACCTACTGTTCATCTCTTTGAAACCATTTGTTGGATATTTGCTAGTGATGTGTGGATAACCAGAAAAATGTCTGGGTCTTTTTGTGTGTGTTTTTTAAGGAAATATGTGAATATTTTTCTCAATGAACAAAAATTCTAGCAACCTGACCTCAAAAAAGAGAACACATTTTCAAGAGGATGGAAGAGATTGTAAAAGTTTTAAAACCTGGATTATTGGATACTTTCATAATGCACAACAATAACATTAATATATAATATATATATAATATACATAATCAATATATTAATATAATACAATACACAAATAATATATCATAAAATAATAAAACATAATGCATGTGTGTGCAGCTTGTTTGGTTGAGCTCCTGTTCTGCTGTAGGTTGGTGAATTGTTTCAGAAACAAGAAAACAAACAAACAAAACTTGCCTAGTTGAAACAAAGTCAATAATTTTTGTCTCACTGGTATTAATTCATAAGGGCAGAATGCAGTAAAAGACCTATCAGAACTCATCCCTCAGTCACAAACGGTCCTTCTCTTTCATTCAATATCTGATGTTAACTCTTCTTTGAAGGAAGAGAAAGTTGAGGTTTTTGTGGTCTGGAACTTGTCTTGCTTTAAGAAACGATTTCTTCTTCTTTAGTGCTCAAATTTTCTTGATGTATCTACTTCCTTCTAAGTAATCAGGAATTAGAAAAATTTCTTAACATATTGTCTTACAGTAGTATAGTCCTAACATAAAGCTATACACTAGCATCATGTGCATCCAAACAGATTTGTTCTTAGAATTCTGTATCTGCAATAAAAAAAGAAATTCTTGCTGTTTGAAAGATTTTTTTTTTTCTTTTCTTTTAAAATCAGGATGTTAAATATAACAGGAAAGAGTGACATTTCAAACTAGTGGTTGGAGCAGGATACTGGGCATCAGGAGTCCAGGGTTCTATTTCTTTCTCTGCCACTAAATTGCTCTGTGATCTTAGGAGGTCACTTCACCTGTCTGCCTCAGTTTACCCATTTGCAATCCCGTTTGGTAGTTAATTCATTGACATTTGTAAAGAGCTTGGAGATCTTCAGTTTTAAAGATGCTATCTATATACACCAATTGAATATTACCGTATACTTTGTGGGTCTAAAACTTTGACAAGCTTCTCTTTAAGTCTAAGATGTAAACTACTAGGGTGGATTTTCTGATGTGATCTTTTCTGCAATGCCATATAATTAGTCAAAACTGTAACTCTGTTCTGTTCTTTCTATATTGTTCTTGATGGGTGTGAGTCCTCCAGAAATCATCTCACTTCCCCTCTATCCTGAACCTGACTCAGACTTTGCGTGCATCTTCCATGCTGAGACTTCAATTACAACAGCCTTTCATTTCATTCGGTTGACAGAAGCTGGGCATGGTCCCTTCCAGTGACCATCAGTGACAGTCGATGTATTGTTC
The DNA here is from genome assembly GCF_026122565.2 of Emydura macquarii macquarii. Lineage (NCBI taxonomy): Eukaryota > Metazoa > Chordata > Testudines > Chelidae > Emydura > Emydura macquarii. The sequence continues at coordinate 14,238,897 of NW_027131527.1, read as the reverse complement.
TAAAGGGGTCAAGTGATGCAAGATGCTCTTAGCTGCTGCCAATTCAAGGGAGGCTCCTTCTGCTTAACTGTTTGCTTTTGTCCGGATTTTAGAGTGTTGGTCTTGAGAAACAGGACAAATGATGTTTCATAAGAGCACTAAGCTGGTGCAGAGTGAGAGCTCTGAACTGGATTTGATTCTTTGTGCTGCTAATTTGGGGGAAGCATTTTAGCCACAAACTCAAGGGGGATTTTTTGGCCATAGCAGAGCTTGGGGGAGGGGAGGAGGTAAGTTTTGCCAGACATTGTTTTTAAAGACGTTGAATTACAGCAATGCTTTTATAGAGAAGGAGGGAAATCCCCCATGACAGTGGCTGTCTAGGAGCGAGCTGCTGGGTGCATGGCTGCAAACATCTGTCTTGTCTGGGTTCTGCTGCATGGAAGGAAGCCAGCTGTGTGGAGCAGCTGGAACCTGTCACCACCAGCATGTTTTCCTACGGATTCCAGTGAGAGAGCTACAGGCGAATAAAGGGAAGCATTGCCATGCCACAGAATCTCTAATGTTGCTCAAAATAAAGTTCTCCCAGCTCAGTAGTTACTTAATGTAATTGTTTCACTGTTCTGTTCAGAGTGGTGTTGCATGGTAAATTCTTTTCATCGTGCTCACACCCCATTTTAGTGTATCCCAACTGTGGTTTAAGATTGTTCCTTGTTTTGTACCCTCTAAGGGTCCGATCCTGCTCCTTCTGAAGTCCTTGACAAAACTCCTGCTGATTCAGTAGTGTTGATCAGGCTCTCAGACCCCGAAATTGTTTCCTTTCTTGTTTCAAGGCGTGGATCTGACTGTTTAATTGCAGTGTTGCTTGGATGGTTTCATTTTATTTTTTATCTTGGTACCTTATGGAGAAACATTACTAGATGATGATTATTATTATTTCTTGTAGAGTGCCTAAGTGGTATTTTACAAACATTGGAAAGCTGGATGCACCTCAACAGCAGTATTGGAAACAAGCCATGGAAACAATTGTTGCACTTGAGCCTGTGTTTAAAGGTGCCTGAGATGCCGGCACACAGCTGCTATATTTACTGTAGGCACAAATCTCCCAGTGATTAGCAATGATGGGAAGGTAAAAAGAAATGCTAATATTTTACCAAACTCTAATTAAACTTTTTTGTGCATTTTCTTTAATCTGTCAAGTTTGCCTGTGGGGCAAGTACAGCGGAGAAGAATGTGTGTGGCTTGAGAGGCTGGGTTGGATTAATTGAGGCTTTTTTAATTAGCTTTGAGATATCAGAGGATATGCGCTGCTTGCCTGGAGTCTGCCAGTATGTCTGCAAAGCAGCCACTAGGCAATTCTGTTAATGATGAGAACAGGAGCCTAATCAATAAAAAGCTGCCTCCTCCCCAGCCCCCTTGATGAGAGCAATGCCATGTGAATGCCAGTAGTCAGCTAGCTCAGTGTCTTCTCCCTGCCCCAGACATATTCCAAATGTAGGCTAGAGCAGGGAAAATGGGCATTCCTTGAGCAGAATGGAATAATCCCTAAGTCAAACAACAGTTACACAATATATGTCAAGGATTCTCAGAGCCAAAATTAATCATGAAGTAGTTAACAATCAAAATGCCACCTGTTATTTAAGCACCAAATCCATGTAAACAACAGTCAAGACCACTTCAGATTACTTAAGCACAGTATCCAGAGTATAGACGGTATTTATATTTGTATAATACTCAGTCACTAGCATCTGACCTTTCTGTGTCAGTCCTAGAAAGCGTTATTAGTGTTTCTTGTTGTGTGCTGATTCTCACTGTTTTAGTTTTCTCAGTTGGTCTTGATTTTCAACTCTACTATTTGTCCATAGGCCTGGATATATTTGTTTTGGCTTGCATGTCTCTATGGGTATGGGATAGATAGCAAAGTTGATGTCATCTGCTAAATCAAGATCTTCTAACTTCTGTGTTTGAAAGTCCATTGTATGCACCTTGGTTGTTCTGTGGTCCACTATCAGTAAAATGATTATTGCTGACATAAGACATCCTTTTCTGACACCAATAGTAACCTGGAATGGCTTAGTTAGTTCACTGTTATATATTACTTGGCATGTTCTATTTTCATAGATGCTCTGAATGATGTTCACAAATTTCTCAGGGATTCCATAGTGTCATAGTAACTTCCATAAAAATATTCTATTCACCGTGTCAAAGGCTTTTTGGAAATCTATAAAATTCTTATAAAGTTGTGACTGCCATTTCATCACAGTTCTGTGATGATACATTTATTATTTGATCTATACACAATTTCTCCTGTCTGGACCCTATCTGTGCTTGTCATAACCTTGAACCTACTGCTTTCTTTATTCTGTCTAGAATAATACATGTGAATACATTACTTGGGATACAGCAACTGAATACTCCTCAATTTTTGCCACTGACTGATATTGCCTTTCTTTCTTCATTATATGACCCTTTTCTCACTCCTTTTGTATTTTTTTTCTTCCTATATCTTTTGTAAGACGCCCATCAAAATATCTATTGTGCTCTTCAAGTCTGCCTTAAGAACCTCCATTTGGATCGTATCTGGACCTGGTGCCTTTCCACTTTTTATCATGTCATATCAAGGGGAAAATAGTGTTCTTTGCCTTTACTTTCTGCTGTCTTGAATTTGGATGAAAATCTACTATATCCGTGACAACTTAGCTACTGTCAGAAGTGAAAGTCACACAGTATTATGCATGAAACTAAATGCTTGAATGGATTTGGGGAGGCACAATGGAGGTTTAGCTTCAGGGAAACTAAGTCAGATGGAGGCTTACAATGTCTTTCTTTATTTAAAAAAAAAAAAAAACACTACCTAACTACCTGTGACAGTGAGAAAGGTGTTTCAATTTATATCAGCCACAATCAATATTCAGTGAACTCAGTTACCTTTTTTAAAATCCTGAATGTTTATGTTAGGAGGCAGAATTATTGTATTAACTAGGCATTTTAAAATGAAATAAAGAAACAAGGGCAGAAACGTTAATCAAACTTGGAAATGAGGTGAGAGGCTTAGACTAAAGTCACTTGGACATTTAAAATAAATATTTATTAATATTTACTTTTTAAAGGATCTTCAGTCTGGGGCAGGGACCTTGTCTGTAAAGTAACTAACACACTGTTCGACACTGTAAAAATAAACAATAATGCTAATCTTCCTTCTCTGAGTCAGAAGGAGCTGGGAGTACTTTGTACTTTTTGCTACTGGAAAAGCCTGGTGACACTTAATTGTTATGAGTGACATAAAGTTAGATGTTGCAGAATATATGACAATGAATCCTTGGTAGTTCTCGTCCTAGTCAATCTACCTCACCCTCCCTCCCCAACAGTCTTAAAGCAAAATGTCCCTCCGGTAAATTCTATTAGTGGAATGGAGTTTAAAGGTGCATATTTTTCCTCCCCAGATGTCCCTATGTTAGCAGATAGATTAAGGGAGTTCCCTATACCCCTTCTAGCTGGGGGGTTTCATAGCAATATGAGTGAAGAGTTCTATCTGAAGGGGGAGCAAATGAAGGGGCTGGTTTGGCCTAAAATGCACCTCTTCCCCCTTCACTGTACAGACGTAGTTCCCGTAACTTAATGAGGTTGAAGTGGGGCGCAGTCATTCTACTGGAGTATTGCCAGATGGCAGCAGTGTAGGATCAGTGGTTCCTTGTACTGAAGAGTAACCAGTAATGAGAGAACAAAAGGAAAAATACAGACATCCAGCGTTTCTGTAAGAGCTGTGCTTTAGCAGTGGGTATCTTCAAAGCTAGAATATTTCCCCTGAGAGTCATTGATAGCCAGCAGGGAGCAACTAAAGCACTTGTCCCTGCTCTTCAAGCCCAGTTCCTCAGCTGGAATACAAGCTGAGATTTTGCAACATTTCCCTTGGATCCTGTACAGCTCTTCTTGCAGCTTCCTCTTATTCCTTGAAATAAGTCCGAGAGGGTAATATTTCTATCTAGGAAAAACTGTTTTCATTTTCCTCTTGCATATTAATTTCCAGCCTCCATCACCATTAGTTCAAATTCATGCTCTCTATTTAGTTATCATTGGAAAAACACTCTCATGTGTTTATCTGAGGTAGTGGCTAAGAGCAATTAAAGGCATCAGGGAAGCAGATGACTAGACACTGCATGGCACTTGCAGAGGCATTGGCACCTCTGTTCTGTTTCTCTCTCACCAGCGTCCTTTGGGAAGAACAGCGGGTTACCAGTTTCAAAGATCCTGCCAAGAATGTGTTGAATTTGAAGGGGGTGGGTGGGAGCTGATGAGTTGTGTCTGGAAGGGTGCTGTCATCTAGAAAAGGTTTGGGTATAAGAGCATAGTGAGTCTGCAGCTAGAGGAGAATTGCAGAGGCTCCACCAATAATTCACATGCCTCCTTCACTCCCCTCCATCCAAACTCAAGTGTCTTCCTTTCTTCATGCTGTGTCAGCTTGTGTTTGTGCAAAGAGGGGGGCATTCAGTTAAGAAAATTACATCCGGTTATGTTATGTGTTTAGGACGGCCATAGGAAGAAGGCTGGCTAGACTCAGTCTGCCCTCAACCAGCAAATCTGGTCTGATATGTTCAACATGGCTGACGTCTGGGATAACGAGAGATGTTAACCAAGGGGCCCCATCGTTTCCTCCCTGAACTCAGTCTATCCCATCCTTCCTTTCCCCAACTCCATTCATAAAGACCTTTGATAACCTTTAGGTTGGGCTTTGAACTGTTTTTAAAAATGAGGGAAAACCAAACTGCTGGGACACCTGAAGTGAACACTAGGGATTGAGTAAGAGGCCAGTCTCTGTTCCACATTGTATCCGCTGTTCTAAAGTTAAAAGGGCCATTACTATGGGGGAGATCTCTCATTCCCCCCCACAATGCCATTGGGTGTGTCCACTCTGCAATTAGACACCCAGGGCTGGCCCGTGCCAGCTGATTTGGGCCTGTGGGGCAGACATTCAGGCTAGTGCTGGAGCCTGATCTCTAGGAGCCTGTGAGATGTGAGCTTGGGCTACAGCCACTCAGCAGAGTGAGGGATAGCACCCAGGTCTGTTGGGGCAGCGTAGGAGATTGCAATGGCATGTGCTTATATGTTCCTTGAACTGGGGGGACAGAGACCCCACTTTAAACCATGAGAGTGGAGTTCAGCCTGCCTTTAACCAGCAAGATAGTTCAGCATTCATAGGGGACCATGTGTGTCCATATCCTGAAATGCCAGATTAATTCCATATATTCTTTGGAGGCCATTATTACTTTTTTACAATTTTATTTTATGTTTGGAAAAGTGAGAATAGATGAGTTAATCCTCCCAGGTTCAGTTTGGTGTGGATCACTCACAAATGAAATGTGGGGATGTGTGTGTGTTGGTTTTACAGCTGTCTGATGCCCAGTCAGAGTCCCCACAGGCAGTTTCAGCTCAGGAGTGGCTGCAGGCCTACAGTCGCAGGGTAGGATTGAGGGACTGGTCAGCCCCATCTGTGTTTGTGTGACCTGAGTATTAATGGCTGCGAGAGCTGAAGGATATAACTGGGGGTGCATTGGCAGAGCTGTGTGTGTGTGTGAAAGGGAACAGGGTGGAGAAAAATGGAATTGGTCCAGGCAGCTGCCCGCACTCTGTCTGGCTCTAGCCAGTGCTTCCAGCATCCACACTTTCATGAGCATTAAAAGAAAGCAATTCTGCATAGCCTCTCCAGGGGGAGACATGGTCAGCAATTGCCTGTGCAGTGTCAAACCTGAGCCAGTTTAAAGTGTAGCGTCTGGTAATTCTGCAGTGACATTTGGTTGGAGTTGAGGCCTCTTTAGAGCCGCCCTAATGTTTGTCTCCTTATTTCTCCCCGCTTTCCTATTGCCCATCCTCCTGGTTGCATTGTGAAGCTGCCTGTGGATTATGGGTACAACTGCCAGCACAGCTCAGCAAACAGTCTCAGCAGCTACGTTTGAGAACGTTCATGGCAACAGGACCATGGATGATCGCCACTCGCTTAGCATCCACTCCTGCCAGACCGTTGGCCTCCACAACAACAAAGCTAAGTCCATCATCACTAACAAGGTGGCACCCGTCGTCATCACGTGAGTTGCTTCAGGCTGGAGTGCTTTTATAAATCATGTAACTTTGCCCCAGCCCCTCAGCATCCAGAGTTCCCCCTCTGCCAACGTTCTAGGAGCATTGCCCTATTGGTTTTGTTAAAGATGGGGGCTTCTCCGCCTCCTCCTCCTCCCCCCCCCCCCCCCGGCTCTCTGTGTTGATAGAACCACGATGTTCCCACATCTAGTCTCCTGGTGAGAAGAAGCGAGTTCTACAGCCTCTCTCTGCCTCCTGCTTCCCCTGCAGGAGCAGCCTTCAAGAGACCTAGGCTCCAGGCTCCTCTTTCCTTCCCGTGTCCTCCATCTCCAGATGAGCAGACTATTTGGTGGGTGCAGGATTCAGGACCACCCTCACCCCCACTCTCTTCACCCTGTCCCATAGGAGCAGCCTGGCTCTGGCTTGTTGAAGGTTCTGCCAGTTATATCTGTGCTGTTGGCAACTGTTCTGCCCCTCAGATTGTGGGGCATATCTGTGGACTATATATAGCACACAGTTTAATTAGGCTCACATGATAAAATTTCAACCAGACAATATATCATATCTGGGATTTCCCAAATGGATAGGATAGGATGGGTGGCTTTTTTCACAATCACAACATCACTGTGTCTCTTCAGCTTCAATCCCTTAACCTTCTTGGTCAATGATCCCCATACTTGCTGGAGAAAAAGTCTGTCTTAAATGCTGAATGTTGTTGTGTGTGACTTTTACAGTTACAACTGCAAAGAGGAATTTCAGATTCACGATGACCTGCTGAAGGCCAACTACACAGTGGGGCGGATTTCAGAGACCACATTGGAACACTACCTTGTACAGGTAAAGGCTGCTAACCCTGTTCTGCCATGAGCATGCATTATCACAATGTATCTAGAACAAGCAAGTCATATTGTTGGTGGTGAAAATTATACTGTGCATTTTATGAGCTAAGAGAAGGGTCACAGAAATGTGCAAGGACCACAAACGCTGCAAGCAGTGCTTAATTTGTAATGAAAGAGGTGTTGGAGCTTAAGCAATTTTTTTACTTCATAACTGAAGCAGCAAGCCCACAGGTGCTGGGCTATGAATTTAGTATTGCCTGCTAGCATTTTTATCGGGGGCTGGAGGTGAGGTTTCCTTAGAGGTTTTGGATTGGCTTATTTGATCCTGGAAAGGGGTCTCTGTGCTTGTGGAGGTGGGCAGCTGCTTGGGGGTGAGGGGGAAAGGGGAGAGAGACAGCTAAGGTTATTGTACTACAGTTATGTCAACAGTTTCACCCCAGGCATCTTTGCAGTTTCTCTGAGCATGCAGGCTGATGTTTACAAACATGTGGAAACCTTCATTTCTAGGCTGTGTTCATGTGGGGTCTAGGCTTCATAGGAGTATTTAACTCAGCTTTGAAATGGAGTCAGACCTGTTGCTACAGTGTAGAAGCTAATCCCCTTCAGGAGGAGACTTGAAGAAATTTTTCTTCATTGCACAATTGGCTAAGTGAATTCTGAAGTTGTTTTGCATTTCTTAGAACGAGCAGCCACTATGAACTGGTAAGACACTGTGTTTCTACTTGATGGTACTCTGCTTTCCCATTCTGCTATGTGCTTGTGATCAGGCATGTTGGGGATATGGGTACATTGAGCATATGTCTAGGAAGAGTTTCTTTTGAGTGAAGTGGCTGAAATATGCTTCATGGTCATCTCTTGCCCCTGTATCTTCTTTCTGAATTAGAATGTGCTCAGTTCTATGTAGTTGCTTGGTTTTATACAAAATGCTCATTGTTTCACACTCAAACCTTTGTTTTTCTCCCCACCACTTATTTTGCAGGGGAAATATTTTATGGTCAAAGATGTATATGATAAATTAGATGTCTTGAACACTACCGGCAGCTGTGGAGCTCCGAATTTCCGACAGGCCAAAGGAGGGTATGAAGTGTTTGGAATGGGACAGCCCAGTCTCAATGGATTCAAGCAGGTTCTGCAGAAACTCCAAAATGATGGGCACAAGGTAGGAGGTGTGTGTGTGTGGTGTGAGAGTGTGAGTGAAAGAAAACCAAATACACAGCTATCTAGGTGGTAGAAATTACAGTGTTCTATATTACAGTCGCTATTCTCCTCTTAATGTGCATATATAATCCCATCCATCCACAAGAATGGAAGTTACCACGTTTACTGCCACATACGTCTGAACTCTCGTAGAGTGAACTCAGATACGTTGAAAGGTGTTTATGGCAAAGCAGAATGTAATCCTCAAATGGTTTAAATGCCCTGTAAAGCGTAAATAACAATTCTCCTAGAGTAAAAAAAAATTAATCGCTATAAGTTTTCCACTGTGTTTCTTAGTGTGGATGCTGTGGAGTGGGGAGAAAAGAGATTCCATTAAATGTTTAACTTTTGTTGAAATAATTGTAGTGGTGTTTTTGATTTGCTCACACTAGCAGATTAAAGCTGTCACTCTGCCCCGTGCCTACACATTGTAATGAGTAATGATACTTAGAGTAAGTGCTACAGCCTTAAGCACAGTGGGGTGAAGGGAAGCTGGATTTCCTGTTTTTGTCAGTGTGAGTTAAACTGTTTGAGTTGTTTGGGTGTGATGGCTCCTCTTAGATTACTGCATCTCCTAATTTTCATTGACATACTGGGCCTGGGGGTAACTGTGGACAGTATGAAGTGAAAAGATCTGTACAGTCTCCACAGACTGCTGATGTTGTGAGTGCCCTTTAGATATTAATTTAGGTCAAAATACGAACAGCTCAGTGCATGCAAATTCTAGTTTTAAACAAAAGCCGGTTGGTGTGTGATGTAACTACCTCCAGACAGCAGTGGGAAGGTCCCAGGAACCTCGCTGTGAGCACTGGTGTAATAGAAGTGTAATGTGTCTGTGAAAGTCCCTAGTTGTACATCCACTTTTGGAGTTCCCCAGATAGCAGCATTAGCCTAGAAAGAAGCCACGCCACTCATGTGGCTGTGGATGGAAGTAGCGTGATGCTCTTGTGGTGTTGCCCCTTACTGATTTATTTTTAAACCCCCTTCTTCCCCTTTTATACCTATCTGTGTCACCTTGACTTTGGAGGAGTGCATCTTCTTCTGTGTTCGCGAGGAACCTGTTCTGTTTCTACGCATGGAAAATGACTTTGTGCCCTACACACCCAGAGGAAGGGAGAACTTGCATGAAAACCTGCACAGCCTGCAGAGAGGGGTCAAAGTGGACAACATGGAGCTTGCAATTCGGAAAGAGGTGATTGAGAGGCATAAGGAAGCTGCTGCACTGTATGAAATGGTGGGGTCAGGGCCGTCTGTCAGTTTTGGTGTTAGGGACTGTTAACTGAGGTGTGTGTTTGAGGGGGGAGGGGACAATTAATTGGAGCCCTCTGATAATTCTGATACACTCTATTGTGGAGAGTGGCTTTTCTGTAGATTTTTTTTTCACTGTCCAGTGGGAAGTGACCCTTGGGAGGGGGCCAGGATTATTTCTGATATATATGAACCTGTATACATATAAAACATTCACTTCCCAGATTTACTTAGTGACTTTTAGTGGCCAGGAAAGAGAGGCTAAAACCTCACAGAACGTTGCATTGCACTTTGTTCCTGGCCTGAAGAACCCCTGCTGTCCCTGTTCTGGGGCCTCATGCAGCTTTGCAAATAAACCTCCATCCTGACCCACAAACAATCATGCTATTCAACTTTTGACCACCTGCACAGCTCTGCCATTGTCTCTCCACCTCGACCTGCAGCTGCCCTCATCCCTGCTACTTCAGTTCTGGGGCTGCACACAGTTTTACCAATTCATCTCAATCTTTATGTGCAACACCCTCCTTCCCATTCCAGTCCTGAGACTCGTGAGCCGGCACTGCCTGTTGTGCCAGTTTGTGCAAAATGAACAAACTTCTAGTGACCAATATGTTGAGCCCACCCAAGTTGTGTGTTTCCTTTGTAAAACACAGCACATGCTGTTTATAAGAGCTGTGATTCCCATGTGCTGCTGTATTGGTGGAGTTGAAAATGGGGATCAAACAGTAAAGTAGTTTGTTTTAAACTTGGCTTTGTTGGGTTTATCTACTCAAGATACATGATTTTGCCCAGTTGAGTGAGAACACATACTACGTCTATAATGACATTGAACACTTCAAAGATGAGCCGCACTCTGTGAACATCCAGTGCGAAGAGGACATCCATGTGTCGGAGGAGGTGTACAAAAGGCCTGTCTTCCTGCTGCCATCTTACAGGTAACCCACAGACACATACAACATTCCTTGCCTTTAGATCACCCAAATCATTTGGCAGCCTCTTCTTTTTCTTTTCTATTCTCTTTCATTTTTCCTCCTCTGCACGTTTATTTAAAATAGTGTTTTACTTATGCCTAGGGAGCCAACCAAATATTCAGTCTGGTTTTTTTCCTAAGGTCCCAGAACTGTAACATAGACCCAGTGTCCTAAAAAAATGTACTTGTGGGTCATGCTCCCCATCTCCCAGCAGTCACGGGGTCTGTGGTTTCAACATGCATACTTGGAGGGTGGGAAGAGCCCTTCTGTCAGTCTGGAGAGGAACACTGATGGGCTCTGAGGGAAGTTCTGTCCAGTCCACTCTATTGGAAGGATGGAAACTGTGTTATGCAGTCACCAGGCTGGGAGGTGTGAAGGGAGGGAAGGAGATTCTCAGAACTCCCATTGTGGATGTGCATTTCTCCTACCCCCATAAAACCATACTGTTCTGCATCCGAAGGATGAATGGCAGAAGCACGCTACTTTTATGACCATGAAAGATGCACCTGTATATGTTGACAGTCCTCTTCAAAATTAGAAACCAAGTGACAATTACTGAATTTTTAAAGTTGTTCATTTTACATCATCCTTCTTTTAGGCCCTCACACACACTTCCAGAAGGCAGCATTTCCAATTGTCCACGCTCTAGAACATTATTAGAGTGTAAAACCTGCTTATTTTCACAATGAATGGCTTTTTACTCACATCCTGATTAATGTCTTTTTACTGTGTTTGACAGGTACTATCGGCTGCCATTGCCTGTGGATGGGGCACCTTTAGAAGCACAGTTTGATGCTTTTACCAATTTCCTCAGGGTAAGGACTGTGGAATCTGTAAGGTGTCTCATAGTAACAGCTTGGAAGCAGTTAGTTTAAAATATTATATTGCTGCTAATCTTTCTGGTCATGGTAGCAGAAATTACTTCACTAAATACCACCTGTTTGTTGTTTATTTCCCCCAAGAGAAGCTACTCAGGTCAGATACAGCGTCTGATTTCCAGTGAGGTTCCTGGGTTTTTTTTAGCCAGTTTCCCTCTTGAGATAAGGCTTAAGGGGAGGCAAATGACTTGGTCAAGGGACATGATGAATCAGTGGCTTAGCCTGGCTTAGGGCCAAAGACTCCCCGGGGTCAAGTGTGTTAAGTAGATGACCAGTGGTCTGCTTAGAGTGTGCTTATTGAATGGATTTAATTTTAGTTGCCAGAGGTCCAGATCCAGCTCTCAGCCTGCTAGCAAGCTTGCGTCTCTGTTTTTAAACTTCTTCAAAGCTCCTAGAGTTGTGGTAGCTGGCCAGAAATACAGTGCCAAACCTGTATGCTTCAGGAAGGAGCACCTGTCATGATGAGCAACACTACGGCATAGCTGGATCAAATTCAATCTGAAAGTGGTTTCTAGAGTTACTTATGGGATTGATCCGAGTTCTGCCATGCAAGTGCACCACGTGAGAGATGCCAAAAGCACTGTACTTTTGCTCTTTATTGCAAAGTTCTCAGGAGTGGTTGTTTGCCTTCAGGCCTGTTGCATGCTAAAAATAACTTGGGGTCTGGAAGACTCAGGAATCACAGTTGAGATACGTGTCTATCGCGTCCATGTTACTGATGCACATCTGGCTTGGATTCATGGTCAAAAGTTGTGACTGTTCAGTGGTCTCTGAATTGAGTTGTAGGCCTTAGTTCTGTTCCTGGTTAACAATGGTCTTCATTATAGTTGGCCCTATGGTGGGGAGAGTGATCCTTAGAGGTGTGATACATTGGTGGGACATTACAGGGGAAGCTAGCACCGCTATTGCCTGTGCTGTACCTGTTTCATGGATAAACTGAGGGATTGAGTCTTCAGGGCTGCTGTTTTGATGCTGGCTGGAGCACAGGATTTATGAGGAGGGGCTGAGGGAACTGGGCTTGTTTAGTCTGCAAAAGAGAAGAATGAGGGGGGATTTGATAGTGGCCTTTAACTATCTGAAAGGGGGTTCCAGGGAGGATGGGGCTAGGCTGTTCTCGGTGATGGCAGATGACAGAACAAGGAGCAACGGTCTCAAGTTGCAGGGCGGGAGGTCTAGGTTGGACATTAGGAAAAAGTTTTTCACTAGGAGGGTGGTGAAGCACTGGAATGGGTTACCTAGAGAGGCGGTGGAATCTCCATCTTTAGAGGTTTTTAAGCTGAGGCTTGACAAAGCCCTGGCTGGGATGATATAGCTGAGGTTAGTCCTCCTTTGAGCAGGGGGTTGGACTAGATGACCTCCTGAGGTCCCTTCCAACTCTAATATTCTATGATTCTATGATTCACCAGATAAATCTCACAAATAAATAATCACTCATCTTTTGCCCCCCTGCCAACCCTTATATGTGGCTATACAGAGCACTAGCTACAAGGAAAACATGTAAATTTTGTGTTAATTTCAGATAAGATTTTCTTTTTCACTTTTTTTAATAGGATTTGAGGGGAGTGGAATTGATTGTTCTTCTTAAGAACCAATGAACATTGTACTAATGCTTTCTTGGCACTAAAATCTACTTTAGAGTGAGATGATTTTTTTTTTTAGACTTGAATTGCCTCAACCCTAAATGATAAACAGCTGCCTTGAGTTCATTTTGCTTCTGATGTAGTAATATGTTCTTACTCTGATGCAGTGTATTGGAAAAACTCAGCAACCTGTGTTTATCTTAGTTCCTTCCTATTTGAAGTGCACACTGAGGTCATGTGTTCTTCCAAACCTTCATCCTGCTTCATGTTCTTTCATATATTCTCCTTCTTGCTCTGCCTTTTTTGGAGCTTATCTGCTGGATGTAGCTGGATGCCTGCTCACTTGCATGGAAACTTCACAATTTTTGTATGCAGAGAGCTCTGAGTGCCTCTTGTTCCCATAGGACCAAATGAAATACAAAACCTAATTTCTCTTTGCCTCCACCATCTCCCACTCTGCTTTTTCCCCCCCTAGACCATTTTACTATAGCCATTAATTTCTCCAGGTAGCCTGCCATGTGTAAGTTGGAGAGAATATCTCCAGATGTCGTGACCCAGGTAGGTTAGCTGCTTTGGCCTACTGCTCACTTAATCACTTACTCCTGCTTGATTCTTGTCAACCCTGTAAATTAAGAGCTGCCGTACTCTGTATGACATTCCAGAGTGCAGTCTAGAGCAGTGAGGGGCTGTCTCACCCCTGCCTGGCAAACTTGGGTGCCTCACAATGCTTTGTATCTCCCACCTGGGCCACTCTCAAGCAGCCTGCCAGGATGCATGTAATACCCTGAGAGTCTGTGTACAGCTGCAGCCTGCCAGCCACGCTTCAGTCACACTCTGGCTTCCACAAGCCTTATTTACCACTTGCTGGGTGACCAACACACGCCCAGTCCCAGATTTCCCCCAAAATGTGTGTTCTGCACTGTCCAGCCTCTCCTAGCCAGTCCAGATATATTAGGTCCATTGCCCCTCTAAGGGGATCAGTATACAATAGTTTGCCACCTTAAATGGAGTTACCCACACAGTTCACAGCTTTGGACTAGCTTTGATTAAAGAATAAAACAAATTTATTTAACTACAAGGAGATAGATTTTAAGTGAGTACAAGTATAAGGCCATTAAAGTCAGAAACATTTACAAGAGAAATAAAGATAAAATGCTTCATGATACTAAAACTTAACAAACTAGACTTGGTTCGAGGTGAAGTCCCTTACCACATGTTCCCAGTAACATTACTGACCAAATTCTCTGACAAGGATCTGCTCCCAAAGTCCAAACCCTGTTTTTTTTGTTTTTTAGGTGAGAGAGAGAGATGGATAGGGAGAGACAACTTGGGATGTTTTTGCCCCTCACTTTTATAGTCCAGAAACTTTGAAATGCATTTTCCTAAGGGTTATCCCTAGATAAAGTTAATTCCCAGTGTGAGATTGGAGTAATGGAATCTCATGGTGAAAGGTTTCATGCTGTTGTTTGCTAAGATGCAAATCTGTTTTGTTCCTGTTCCCCTTTCCTTGGTTAAAAAAAAAAAAGGCCACTTGATAGGTAACTGCCCATCAACTTTGATGACACCTGGCTAGAGGTGTCGTCTTCTTTGTCTTTGGTAAACTGGTTTACCTAGACTTGTCTGGTAGGTACATTTCAGACCTAATTTCAGCTTACCTTTATAACTTTACATAAAATGTTATTACATACATTTCATCAGGAGATTATTGACTAGTGAGTTGTTAGTTTTCAAATGATATCTCACAAGGCGTATCTTGTACAAAGATCATTACAGTACTGTGTAGGGCAGGGGTGGCCAACAAGTCAGAGACTAAGAGCCAAAAAAATAGCTATAGATACCGCAAAGAGCCACATTTACCTTTTATGTGTGTGTATATATACACAGTACAGTATAAACACACACATACATACTGGACACACATACATTGAAACAATAATGTACAATAAGACAACAATCAAAATGTTTATTTATTACCTTGTATGTTATGATTTTTGACTCAGTGGGACTTTTGGCAATCCTTGCTTTCAACTTTCCTTGCTCCAGCAGCATCCTGGCACCCAAAGCATTGAGTGTGAGTATTCTGGGGGCAGCCCCGGGGTACTACTACTATTACCACATGCCCCACAGACCCTGCCCAGGAGCTGCACAAACAAACAGAGGCCAGGCCCACTCTCTGCCCCAGGTAGCCCCCTATACAAAGGGGTGGAAGACATGAACATAGAAATGTGGCTACTACACAAGGGTGTATCAGCTTCGCGTGTCCCACGCCCTCACTGCCTCCAGCCATCGCTTGACCCCCTGGGCAGGGGGAACCAGGACAGTGCGCACCCCTCCTCCTCCTCCTGCCTAGGTCAGACGCCCCCATCAGGCCCGGGGGGAGGGGGAGGGGGGAGGGAAGCTTTCCTCTGGAATCCCCTTTGCAAGACACAGCTGGGATGAGGGAGGGGAGTGGGAATTTCCCGTTTCCCCAGCGGCAGACTCACAGATGAAAGTTAAAGTCCCTGTGGGGGGGGAGGGGCTGCTCCGTCACGCCCAGCCCCGGGGCTGGCTGGGGACCGCTGCCTGCGCCAGCCCTGCCTGCGCTCACCCGATCATGTAGGCCAGGATGGTCAGCTGCACTGCCCGGTTCACCAGCCCCGCTTTGCGGCTCCGGATCAGCACAGTGCGGGGGGTGTCGTACTCGAAAAGGAAGCTGCTCAATGCCTCGGAGGCCATGGCGGTGGCTGGGGCTGCAGCAGCAACGCAGCGGCAGCTGGTCTCAGCTGGGTGCAGTGCCAAGCCGGGCAGCTGTCGCATGTGCTACCAGGGCCGGGAACTCCCTCCATCTTCCGCATAAGAGCCACATTTGTATGAGCAAAGAGATGTGGGTTGGCCACCCCGGTGTAAGGTGTGAATACAAGAATGCATTCTGTCACACTGGGTCAGACCAATGGTCCAGTTAGACCAGTATCCTGTTTCTGACAATAGTCACAGCCAGAGCTTCAGGGGGAGTGTACAGAACTAGGCAATTTTGGAGTGATCTGCCCTTGAAACCTCAGGGTTGACCTGAGGTGTGATCTCAGTGTGACCACATAATAATTCCATGGTGATGAGCAGTACAACGCAGGTGAAGAATTGAGAACTCTCTTTTTCTTTAATTACTTCATAAGCTAATTAGAGAGCATGCAGAGGTCAAAAGGTAGGAATGGGGATACACAAGTTTCAAGATGATTTGGGGAATTTGCTTTTTCTCTTCATAAATGATTTTTGGTCCCAGTGAAGGGATTCCCTACCTGAGCAGAAATAATTTACATTTGAGACCCAGAGCACAAGATGGCGGCTTTATTTGCTTAAAGTGCTATTTCTGCATTTCCTATTCCAACTGATTTACTTGGAGTGGATTTATTTTTTATTAATGTAATTTACAAAGTGCATGTAATAGTAATAACTCAATGTGCAGACATCAGCTATGATGCAGAGAGAATCTAGTTTCTGCAGCTTTTATTTAAAAAAAAAAAAATCTCCCATACAGTATCTACCTCAAAAGCTTGAGAGCAGAAATGGACCTTACGCTCTGCCCTTAAAATCAACTGACTTGTACTAGAAGAGTTCCAGAGGTCAAGTGCTCTGCCTTGCTTAGTTTGCTTTTGTTTTACGCTCCTCATAGAGGGACTGTAATTGTCAGTGTGCCCATGTAAAAAAAACCCTTTATTACGTTTCGGAACTGACCATTACACTACACCGCATTGGAATCTTCCCCAGAATATTCTAAGTCCTTTTTTAAATAACAGACTAAATTCGTTTGAAACTTTCCTAGCAAACCATGTATTCTATTTGTTCTTCCTTTGCTCCTTTGTAAGTAAATCAAATTCCAAGGGGAACTTCCCTATGCAATTTGCAATGGAAATGTTTGGAAAACAACTCGTTACCATTTACTTCAGCGAGGCCAGGATTTCACCCCTTAAGTTTATGAACATGATCGTCAGTAGGAAGACTGAAGCAATGGGTGCCCAGTCGAATGGCATCAAAAGGGGCAGTTCACATCTGCTCAGGGCAAAACTCTGCCTCGATCATTTAACAGTTATAGCTTTTCCTCTCAAAGCGCTCTTTTGTATTATTTGTCCAGTCAAACCCCTGATTTTGTTTTCTGATTTCCTTTAGTGCAGTCTTAGGTATAAGTCTTATTTTGGTGAACTTAACATGTTCCTGGATTTTAATGCCAGAAGGGACCATCCTGTCTGTGAGCAATTCTGTTGCTCCCTCTTGTTCCTCCATGGTCATGGAAAATGCATAAGTGTTTGAACATGAAAAAAAAGCCCCTAAAATGGCAAAACAGCCTCTGTGGCTAACCTCATGCCTTTCTGTTTGTAACTCTGTGCCTCTGTGACTCCCCAACTGCTCAGTTCCTATTTCAGGAATCCTCTGGTGACTGATCATTGTCCCCAGATGCATTTTCATGGAACAAATAGATCCTGTTTGGTCTCTAACCATTCTGGTTCCCATTTACTCAGTTGCCTTCTGCGGAGCTTGGCTTTTGAGCCCCTCTTTACTTCATATGCTGAGAGCTCCAGAGTCCAGAAAGGTAACATGGTCTAGTGGTCAAAGCACAAGCTTGAGTCAGGCAATCTGAGGGTACGTCTACATTTGAGCAGGGAGGTGTGATTTCTAACCCAGGCAGAAATACCCGTGCTAGCTGTGCTCAAGCTAGTATCTAAAAATAGCAGTGTGTCTATGGTGGCACGTGTGGCGGCTTATGCTAGTGATCAGAATACAATACCCTGGGTACGTACTTGGGTGATTAGCCTGAGAAGCTGCTTGTGTGGCTGCAGACACACTGCTGATTTAGGCCCCAGCTCGACCAGGACTAGCACTGGTATATCTATGGAAGCTGGGAATCCCACCTCCCAGCTCAAATGCAGTCATGCCCTGAGTTCTAGTCCCAGCTCTGACAGACCCAACAAGAGAGTGAATGTGACCAAGTCATTTAATTTCTGTGTGCCCGTTTCCCCGTGTGAAAATAATGATAACATTCATCTCCCTTTGTAATGATCTTTGCGATCTCAAGATGGACCTACGCAAGCACCAAGTAATATTATGTTAATGTTTGTCTAACAAACAGTGAGCTGCATACTGTAATCTCCTCGCTGCTTGCATGTATTTACTGTGAAGCATTTGATGATGCTCTGTGAGAGAGATGATACAATACATTTGTGTATATCTCATTTGTAGGAGAGTCCAAACCTGCTTCTGCTCCAGGACCCCAGCAGACTGCCTCCGGCTTTACTCTTCAGCTGCCAAACTGGCGTTGGAAGGACCAACCTCGCCATGGTCTTGGGCACTTTGGTGCTCTATCATCGCAAGGGGGCACCGCAGAAGCAAGAGTAAGCGTGCCTTCAAACCGCCTCCTTTTAGAGAGCTGGTGGAATGAAATGCGGGGAAGGAGGAATCCCTCAGCACTCCTTTTGTACCAGAGCTTCTTAAATAGCTAACTTGCATTTAAGAATAACCCTCACACATTAGCTGCTAAGAGAGCATGTACTGACGGCGCCTTTTACAGGAAGGATTGAATTGCTATAGATAGTCTCACCAATTCTTTCTTTCTTTTTGTAAAATAATTTTTGCAAAGGGCAGGGCCGTTTTAAAACTCAGGGCCTTTTTCAAACCTTCGTGAGTTTGGGTGTGTGTGTAAGTCTTAGTGTGCTCTCTCTGACAAGAGGCAGGCTGACTACACGCTCAGCTCAGTCAGTGGACCACAGCTATTCCATTCCTGTCCTGTCCCCGCATGCCCTGCTCTGGAAGCGAGGTACCGTCTCTCCACTTCACTCTATCCACTGAGGGTGCACAAGGAGAGTAGCTGCTCCGGTCTCTGTGTTAGAGAATGGACTGTCAGTAAAGGTGTTGATGATTTCATTATATTCCCATTAAATAACATTTGGGGTGTGGTGCCCCCCTTCATTAACATATTTGGGAGGGTGGGGAGTGTTCCCAGCAATAGTACTCTTGTGGGGGTGGGGAGGGCTCCTCCCCACAAGAGTACCTTCCACCCAGCACCTGATTTACTGGTGTGCTCTAACAGTTTACACATCACTGTGGGTAGAGGCTCCCAGCCCATTTACAGTACTCTCCCCTCTCTGGACCACTCCTAAGAGAGCTGCTTTAGGGCTGAACATCTCCCTGTCCTTATCTGTTGTCCTTCTGAGGAAGGCCTGCAGGTGGCAACATCTCATACTTTGAGGCTGTGCTCTGTGTGCAGACTGACAGCTGTTTTCAAAATAGCCCAGGATGATTACCTGCAAACGACACACATCCTGGAGGAAACCAAAAATGAAAAACATAGACAGTGTGCTCATGAGCAAGGGATTCTAAATATACATAATATAAAAATAGTACAGTCAAATGAATGGATGGATATCCCTTTAATCCAAAGTCATTTGAAACATAGCGTGCAGCTCTGCATGTGTGTATTTGTCTTTGCTGGAATCAGTACTGTATCTTGGAATGTTATTTTCAATATAGAGAATAGCTCTCAAACTATTAGAACCTTTTGAAATGGAAGACACTTGTAAACTCAACTACTATGTACACAATCTTGCCTACTGGATACTAGGTTCATTGGATGAATACGTGAAACAGGATTGTTTCCTTTTAAGATTTTAAACTGGCATAAATGTAAAAGAAAAGCAAAAGGAGGGAGAGAAGAGATGAATTGAAGATTATTTTAACTTCAAACTGACTGTTTCTTTCCTTCCTTAATCACAGCCTTCCACATCCGGCTAATACTTTGTCAAGGGATCGATTTCAGGTTATTCAGAACTTTATTCACATGGTACCAAAAGGCCAACAAATTGTTGAGGAGGTAAGTGTCTATTTGTGGCTAGGCTTATATCTGTGGATATATATAAGAACATAAGAATGGCCATACTAGGTCAGACCAATGGTCCATCCAGCTCAGTATCCTGTCTTCTGACAGTGGCCAATGCCTGGTGCTTCAGAGGGAATGAACAGAACAGGTAATCAAGTGATCCATCTCATCAGCCATTCCCAGCCTCTGGCAAACAGCAATCCCTGCCTATTTGGGCTAATAGCCATTGATGGACCTATCCTTCATGAATTTATCTAGTTCTTTTTTGAACGCTGTTATAATCTTGGCCTTCACAACATCCTCTGGCAAGGAGTTCCACAGGTTGACTGTGCGTTTGTGAAGAAATACTTCCTTTGTTCATTTTAAACCTGCTGCCTATTAATTTCATTTGGTAACCCCGAGTTTTTGTGTTATGAGAAGGCATCAATAACACTTCCTTATTTACTTTCTCCATACCACTCATGATTTTATAGACTTCTATCATATCCCCCCTTGGTCATCTCTTTTCCAAGCTTAAAAGTCACAGTCTTATTAATGTCTCCACATATGGAAGCTTTTCCATACCCCTAATCATTTTAGTTGTCCTTTTCTGTACCTTTTCCAATTCCAATATATCTTTTTTGAGATGGGGTGACCAGATCTGCATGCAGTATTCAAGATATGTGTGTACCATGGATTTATAAAGAGGCAATACGATATCTTCTGTCTTATCGATCCCTTTCCTAACGATTCCCAACGTTCTGTTAGCTGTTTTGACTGCTGCTGCACATTGAGTATGTATCTTGCTGATGTCCTTCTGGTATATAGCCCTTGTCTGGAAGGGATGCTTCCTGCAGCTCAAAATCTTGGATTTCCCCCTGTATGCCTCCTGTGTAATTCAGCTTCATAATATGATGTCAGCTATATTTACGTTTTAAAATTACTTGTATTGACTGTCCAGGGGCTCTGGTACGGTACTGGGTGTAAGACAATCCCTCAATGGGATATTTATGACAGACAACGGGGTCATTGATGAGTCCAGCTATCAGACCCACCACAATATGGATCTCCTGAAGTTTTCATCCCATCCCTCTTCTCTTTAGTGCACTGGTATCAAGTGTTCCTTTTCAGACAGTACTGGGCACTCCCATAGTATAAGTGCTGTGTGAGGAGGGGTCTGCTAGCATTCCCTAGTTCCTCAGCGTCCTCATAGGCTTTTATGCCAGTGAATCATTTCCCCTGTGTGAGGAGGTCAGGACACAACTTTCTTCTGAGCCTGTAAACATTGCTCCTTGGGGATCCACCTAATATTTCAGTGGACATCGCTACATGGTTGTTGTGGACCCAGATGTGGGAGTTAAGGTTTGTTGACATGTAAAAGATTTGTTGGTTTAACTATACCAGTATGGTTAGAGCAGTACAACCCCCCTAGTATGAAGGCAGGGATACCAGTGTAAAAGTGCTTATACTGACATAGCTTGTTCTGTTTTGAGAACAGAAATAAGCTATACTGGTATAGGGCACCCTTCCTACCAGTATAATTGTATCTATACTAACGGGGTTGTGCTGTTCTATCTGTACCATGCTCTAACAATGTTGGCAAAAGTCACACCCCTAACTGATATAGCTGGTAAAACTTTCAGATTGGACCAGGCTGTAGGCTGTGTCTACACTAGGAGTGCTGTGCTGGTATAAGAATAGGGGGATACTATACCAACGAAGCTCCTAGTCTAGATGCAGTTTATGCCAGTAAAACTGCAGTTCTACTGTCATAGCTTATCCTGCTCCTCCCCCCTCTAGCTCCACTTCTCGGGTGAAGCAAGCTATACCGGCAATAGTACAGCTTCGCGGTATAGCTACAGTGGCGTAAGGGGATTCTGCCTGCATGCTTGTCTGTCACAAATCACACCTCACTGCAGCCCTGACAGACATAGCTATGCTGGGGAAGTCTGTCAAGTAGCCATGGCCTTAGTCTCAGTTTCTTTTTCATTAGGTCAGAAGTAGAGACCACGGATGAGAGCAAGGAATTGTGGGTTCTGATCCAAATCCCATTGTGGCCAATGAAAAGAATCTCATTGACTTAATGCACTTGGCAAGGAAATGGCACTTATGCACTTCCCTTGTCATCCTGCTCCTCCAGGAGAGGGAAGAGGGTGTACATGCACCGTAGCACGGGTTGCACATACGCTCTCTCATTCCTTGCCCCATCTGCACATGCTGGGTTACCCTGGAAAGGAAAGGCATTATGGTGCTGCCAACCATACTGGGGACAACAGGATGGCTTTTAATTGGTAAACCACAATTGACTGTGCTAATTGAGGGGACTGTGAAAGTGGCCTGGGGAGGGGATGGAAGAAAACCAAACAGGACCAGCTGGGAGAGGGTGAAATCTCATCTCTTGCCTTCAGTTACTGAATTCCCTTTTGGTCACTCCAAGGTGGACAGTGCCATCTGCTGCTGCTCTGAAATGCATGACATGAAGGAGGCCATCCATGAGTATAAGAAGAAATTGGAAGGGATTGGAGAAGATTACCAGATTCAGGTACTGTAGGGAGCCAAACTACAGAAACTTGCTGCCTATTGAACAGAATAATTTATACTGTTGTTTAAAAAGCCCTAATACTAAGAGAGTAGGCACCTTTTTCGGTGAAATGCAAATAGACTGGAGCACGTGAATATACTTATTTAAAAAAAAAAACTGGGATGAATTTTGTGAAGATGAAAGTCACTAGATTGACGACAGCTCCTCATGCTTCATTTATCATTTTAAATGGTAGCTTGATTGTTTGCAGAAGAACAATTTTCTGGCCTCTAGTTCAGGAAGGATGTCAGCTCATCCATCAGACATTGACCTCTCTGGGCGATATCTATATCATACTCATGTTCGTGCTGATAGGTATTTCTCTAGAAGTGAGAAGGATTGGCAAATTTTACTTTGTCAACATCTACTTTTACTTGTAAACAGAGCACCTGTTTTTCTGTGTAAACTGAACTCCTAGGATCTGGAAATTACTGATAGACTGTACACATGGAAGCTCATGATGAGCTTTTTTCTAAGTCATGTTTTAGAGGCGAGCCATGCTTTTGAATCCACACGTAGGTGGCTTAGTGGATAGGGCACTAGACTGGAACTCAGGAGACCTGGATTTAGTTTCTGGCTCTACCACTGCTTTGCTGAGTGATCTTAGGCAAGTCGCTTACCTCTCTTGCACCTCAATTTCCCCATCTGCAAAATGGGGATAACAAAACTGACCTGTTGCATAAAGAACTTTGAGCTCTATGGTTGGAAAGTGTTGTGTAAGACCTAAGTGGTGGTGGTGTCATCTAGCAATTCAGACAGACTATTTTATAGGGGTTCTTGGCAGTGTCATAGTGAGAGCTCTATCCTTCAGTATGACTTGGGGGCAGGAGTGGCAATGGTGATGGAGCACCTCTTACCTGGGATTCCTGTCTTATTCCAGTTTACAGGAAAAGCACTAAGGTTCCTTCAGAAAATGTGGGTGAATATAGTACTTGTGTTGACTTCTCCTGCATAGTTCTGCCAGTGCTCATCTATCCTCTTTTTCCAATCTTGGACTTCTTTTAAGCAGAGGCTGCCATTTGTGCCAAAGGGTATGGTTCTTTCAGTTCTACCATGCTTATTTCACCTGTGGCCATGGAGTCTTTAACCTATATTTCCAGATAGTGAACTTGTAATTTGCTTCTAATAAATGACAAGGTGAGTGAAGAATTGAAGAAAGAAGGATGGAAAGATGGAAACGTTGTTTCAGTGTTCCTTTTGAAGTTCCCTGTGCCTGAAGTTATAAACAGGATATTCTATGGAATTCAGGTATAATGAGGGACACTATAAACACAGATGATATATTCTATTAGATTGTGCCAAAAGCCAGAAGACCATCGATAGAACATTTCTTTGCCAAAAGTTTATTCTGAGAGCAGAAGGAATGTTCCTTTCTTCCAAGAGAGCACTTTGGGAAGGAAAATTCTTATTCCTCCTACTGCTGCTGTGTTGATTTAAGCTGTCTGAGGTGAGGTGTTGTCAAAATACACAGGTGTGATTTTTATCCCTGTCAAAAAGTGTGGTGTGTGCAAGGGAAGAGGCTTTCATAACTTTGTAATGTAAATGACAGGCTCTTTACTTTGTTTTCAGTTAACAACATTGAGGATCTTCCGTATGTCCTCTGCTCTCAGGAAATATTTGTGATTTCTTTATTGTTGCTGGGTTACTGGGTCCTTTCATAATTGTGTGTTGAAAGTTGTCAGGAGTGTCTAGGTGCAAGGATGGGAACTCCTGTTGTTGGTTTAGAGCACAATTAATCAATAACATCCAGAGTGTTCAAGATTAAGCTGCCATTCTGCCCAGAACTCTTGCTATTACTGCACCTGTGAAGGCCAAAAATGGGATACAACTTTCTCTTTCTGCTTCCCTTTCAGTCTTGGGTGATGTCAGAACCATAATATTACTTCATTAATTTGTTGTAGTATTGCATTTCTTGGTGTGCTTTATATATTACAGTACTAGGAATAAGCCATTTCTGCTCACTGTTGTTTGGGACTGATGTTTTACCATCACCTCCCAGTCCAATGCAATGTGAATGAATCCTGTGTAATTCAATTTTAAAAAAAATGTGTCCTCTTCTTCCTCTTCCTGAAAGATTCCTGATGGATTGATGGGAAATGGGGAATTCTAATACCTGCTGGAGGCAAATACCGTGTGAGAGCACAATTAGAGCCATTTAGCACATTAGTGTAAAACCAGTGCTCCTCCATTGACTTCAGAGATGTTATTCCTGATATATACCAAATTAAAAGGAGATTCACTATAGTGTATACCACTACGTAAGGCTTTCTCTCTTCAGCAAACTATATACTCCGTGTTCTAGCCTTCTGGGTATGGCTTTATATAAGACTATTTTTATTATTTTATAAGGCTGTCCCCTGAGGACTTTGGACGCTACCCCTATTAGTAGGAGCACCTTTGTAAGTGGATAGGATAGGCTGTTTTCATTCTGCCCACCAGAGAGCACGAGCTAGGACCTGAGCAGGCAAATAACCTCTGAAACCACCAAACCAAATGATCAGTAAAATGGAATCTTGCTGTATCTAGCTTTGGTTTAATTATGACTGATGCTACTGCCTTCCAATCATCCCATCCCTTGATCCAAAAGACAAGTAAACTTGCACTGAACAGTTGACTGTGGTTAGCAGGGAAGCTAACTGACTTGTGATGCATGACTGATTTCCAATCTGTTTGATAGGGATTCACTACCATTTTAATTTGATGCCTCAAATACCATGTACAAGTTAACAGCAGTGGCTCAAAGCAGATTCCCATTTTACTGCTCACTTAAAGCAAGGGATATCAGAGTAGCTCAAATGCTGCCAATCAGTGCTGCTTAAAGCAACCTTAAGTGCACATTTAGCACCAGATCCTAAACTGGGTTAAACACGCCCATTGAAATCAATGGAGCTATGCTGATCTACAGCAACTGAGTATCTGGCCCCTAGCGAAGAAAAGATCGGAAGAATAGTAAGAGGCCAATATGGCATCATCTAGAGCTCCTTAATAACCTGAAAATCAAAGAAATTCCCCAATAAATGGAAACATGGACAAATTCCTATGTATAAAAGAACAGTGCAAGCATGTAGGGATACAATCAGAAAGGGTAAGGTGCAAAATGAGTTAAACCTAGTAAAGGACATGTAAGGCAATAAGAGGATTATAGAAGTACATTAGAAGGAAGAGAAAGATGAAGGAAAGTGTAGGTCCATTACTTAGCAGGGAAAGTGAGCTAATAATGGAGGACTCTGAGAAGGCTGAAGTGTTTAATGCCTATATTGCTTCTGTTTTTACTAAAAAGGTTAATTGTGACCAGATCTTAACACAATTAATATTAACTGCCAGAATAAGGAAAGAACCAGGTTCAAGAATATTAAATAAATTAGATGTATTCAAGTTGACAAGGCCTGACAAAAATTCACCCTGTGGTACATAAGGAAGTAGCTGAAGCAATCTTGGAACCATTAGTGATTATCTTTGAGAACTCACTGAGGACGGGTGAGGTCTCAAAGGATTGGGGAAGGGCAAACATAGTACTTATTTTTAAAAGGGGAACAAAGAGGCGCTGGGCAATTATAGACCAGTCCGCCTAACTTTGTTATCTCAAAAGATACTGGAACAAATTATTAAACAATCCGTTTGTAAGAACCTAGAGGATAATAGGGCGATAAGTAATAGCCAGAGTGGATTTGTCCAGAAAAAGTCATGCCGCACCAATGTAATTTCTTTCTCTGACAGGGTTACTGTCCTAGTGGATGAGGGGAAGCAGTAGACATGATATATCTTGATTTTTAGTGAGGCTTCTGGCACAGTCCCACATAACATTCTCATAAGCAAGTTAGGGAAATGTGGCCTAGGTGAAAGTACTGTAAGATGGGTGCACAACTGGTTGAAAGACCATACTCAAGTAGTAGTTATCAATGATTTGCTGTTAAACTGGGAGGATGTGTCTAGTGGGGTCCCGCAGAGTTCTGTCTGGTACTTTTCAGTATTTTCATTAATGACTTGGATAATGAGGTGGAGGATATACTTACATAGTTTTGGATGACCCCAAGTGGGAGGGTCTGCAAGCACTTTGGAGGACAGGATTCACATTCAAAATGATCTTGACAAATTGAAGAATTGGTCTGAAATCAGCAAGATGAAATTCAATAAAGAGAAGGGAAAAGTACTACACTTAGGAAGGAAAAATCAAAGGCACAATTACAAAATAGGGAATAACAGGCTAGGTGGTAGTACTACTGAAAAGGACTTAGGGGTATAGGGGATCACAAACTGAATATAAGTAAAAAATGTGAGGCAGTTGCAAAAAAAAAAAAAAAGCTGACATCATTCTGGGGTATATTAATGAGTGTCGTATGCAAACTATTGTCCAGTTTTGGGCAGCACAGTTTAAAAAAAATGTGAACGAAGAGCAACAAAAAATGATAAATTGTCTAGAGAACCTGATCTGTGAGGAAAAGTTAAAATAAACTGGACATGTTTAGTTCTGAGAAAAGAAGACTGAGCAGGGACCTGATAACAGTCTTGAAATATGTTAAGGGCTGTTACAAAGAGGACAGTGATGAATTGTTCTCCATGTCCAGTGGAGGGAGGACAAAAAGTAATGGGCTTAATCTGCAGCAAGGGAGATTAAGGTTAGATATTAGGAAAAACTTTCTAACTATAGTTAAGCTCTGGGCTTCCAGGGGAGGCTGGGAAATCTCCATCATTGGAGGTTTTAAAGAACAGGTTAGACAAACACCTGTGAGGGATGGTGTACGTGTATTTGATCCTATCTCAGCGTGGGGGGATGGACTAGATGACCTCGTGAGGTTTCTTCCAGCCCCACATTTCTGTGATTCAGCAATATAAGTGTTTGATGACACTTTTATGAGTCTTCTCAGGAATTCATGATATCTTGATTCCCCTTCCCCCGCCCCCTTGTTTTTGGGGCATTTGGCTGTTTGGAATATTTCACTGTCCAAAGAGGAGTTGTCAGCACATGAGTAACACTGTATATCAGGGGGCATACTCTGGTAATGTTGCCATATGTTCTTGGCTAACCAAGGGGATGCCTCACAGTAGTTAATATGAGAGAGCAGCAAGATGAGGATCATCTTTTATTCATGTTTAAGCTGCAGGGCGGAGAGCTAGAAATCTGCTTCTGAATCCTGAGAATTACTCCACTTTTACATGCACTTTGTATCCCCAGTCTTAAGGCTCTGTGTTCTTGCAATCATCCTTCCAGTAAGGGATGACTGGATAGGATACCCTTGTGAAGTCTGTCAGTATCACTCCTCCACGACTTACCAGAGTCGGCATTGAGCCATGTGAGATCTTGTCTCCATACCAAAGGGCTGAATGTGCTGCCTCTGAAGCTCTCCCAGTCTCTATTGGCCAGGCAGCAAGAGAAGCACTGGGAGTTGGTGCCTCAAGTGTTCAGCTTTGCTGAATAGGTCTCCCAGTCAGGCCGATCCATAGGTGACCTTTTATACCAGACAAGGGGCCTCCAATTAGGGCTAAATGTTCAGAAATAGACACGTAAACTGCCTGTACAAAATATGTCCCATTGGCTCTACCAAATAGATCAGTAAGTGCACAGAGAGGTTCTTTTGCATATATATGCCTATTTGCATGCACAGTTACAGGAGTGTTCTTATATGTTTCTGGTACAATGTAGATATCCCCTTATGAAAGTTTGGCATTACTGTATGTCAAGTGCTTTCTTGTATGCTCTTTTAAAGAGAAAATGTTGACATATCCTGATAACAGGTAGGCTTTGGACTGGACTCCGGAATCAGAAGTGCTCCTATTCAGTATTCTTTGGGGTGGTGGTATTAAAAGGAGAACTCCTGTTCCTAGTTTGGTCTTTGACATGGGCATGAGGCTGAGGTTTCTTACCCCAGGTGGGGGTACAGTTTTGTTTTTTAAAAACTAAAGCTACCTGAAAACCATACCAAATCCTCATTGCAGTTATTTGCTATGAAGGGAGATGGCTGGTATATGTAGTCACTGACTGAGAAATAAACCTTCAAGGATTGCTGTAAATTAAACAAGAGTAGTGTTTATTTGAAGTTCACTTCACTTTTAAACAATGAAAGTTTCCAGGAAAATTTGCTTATTGGATGTGAACTGCATTTGGGGGTTGGAGGGAAGGAAGGAAGGAAACGAGAGAGAGTGAGAGATGGGGGGGAAGGAGATATTTGTATATGTAGATGTAGGACCAGACCCTCAGCTGGTAAAACAACAATATATCTCCATTATAGTCAATGGTGTTTCAGCATATGCTTAAGGGTTTTGCCAAACTAGGGCCTTATTGCAAGAATTTTCATATGCCTGATCATTTTCTTGTGGCTTTTTGGTGTACGGAAGAAATCTCTCTTTATTTTTTCTCTCTCTCTCTCTTCTAAAATTTGAGCTCCTGAAAGGTGCTAACTCCACAGAAGTGGAGTCTGAAATCCTCTGTCCACAGAAAATAAGTATGGCACAATCAGTAAGAGAAGATACTTCATAAACCTTACTGCCAGTGTGCCTCAACTCCTGACCTCAAGGGGTCATGCCTAGGGATGAGAGGGTAGTTCACATCCATTAACTCCTGCACATCCATGCTGAGACTGCCAGAATGGTCGTCAACTTGTGTCAAATGGTAGTGTTGGCTTTTGTGATCTGGAGACCTGTGAACAAAGAAATGTATTAAAACATCCATCAGATGGTAAAAGCGTTCTGTTATTACAAACCTGGTCTGGCTTTGATCTGGTGACCTAGAAGTGAAGGACTCTATATACTTTGCTACCAATCCCCTGAGAAATCCAGTTCTCAGCTGCTTTTAATTTTGCTAAACTTAGTCACCTCAGGCTGATCTAGGAATCAGAAAAGAAAAACTTCTTGTGGTGTATGTTAGGAGAGTCCCCTCAGAGGTAAAAATGTGGTAAAGAAAATTAAAACAAACACCTGGAAAAAATAGCCCTGATATTGATATTTATATCAATTGAAATTTGGTATATTCCCACATTACAGACTTCCTTTTGAGTTTCCAGAGTAAGCATGCTTCTCGATCTCTTGATAAATGACAGAAGGCCGGATTTATCTCAAGGATAACAAGTAAATAATGTCAGAGATTTCCAAGTGATGCTTGCCAAATCCTCCTTCACTCCCGTAGCATTACAGGGAAATCTCCTTATAAATACACAGTTAAATGTTAGAGCATTTTCTATAACATCCTGGAGCTGGATTTGCAATCTAACTGCTTAGCAATCAAATATTTGTGACCATCTTGGTGATTCTTGGGTGTCTGTGTGAAGAAATGTGACCTTCAAGTGCTTTGAGAAGGCGTCTTATCTTTATAGTGCCATACTGTGGCAGAGAACTCTTCAAGTTGTTTGACTAATTTGGGTGCTCATGCTGGTTCCTCCCCCCCAATTCTTGATTTTTAGCCTCTGATGAGCGCAGAATTCACACTCTTTGTCTTTAAGGCCTCACAACAGTGTTTGTCCTCAACTTCAGTCTACACATGCAATTCTAGTCATCTTCAAAGTAAGCAGATTTTATTGGAAAATTATCAAACAGAAGAGAGAAGCATTAAATAAAAACAAATTTAAATAAACTTACCAAATATGACAGCAAACACTACTAGACAGCCACCATGCTTGCATTATAATGTATGACATTGTTACCCATGACATAGCATCACTTCAGATCAACCCCTGTCCACAAGAAGATGTCAGGGCCTGAACTTGTTAGCTGAAAGCCATGTGCCAAGAAAGGTGTCAGGGCTGGAGCTAGCCACAAACCCCTCTTTCTTATAGCCTGGTTTGCAGAGTTTTAAGTCTCAAACTAGCATTTGGACATTGCATCACCCAAGACCAAACCGAGGATAGCAAGCCAGTTTGAATCCAGTTGGAAAAGTTCCTGCTTTGTCCCAGAGCCCAAGCTACGTAGGAACATTAGGCAATATTCTATTCAAGTATCCTGTCCGATATTGCACTTACCCATTAGTCTTAATAATTCTCAGATCGGGTCTCTGAGACGGGCCAGTGTTTCTCTTCTAGACAAACTGCAAACAAGTGTAAAGTGATCTCCCATCCTCAAAGGTAAATAGCGTATAGAGAGACACATTTCATAAACTCAAACTCTGCTGTGGTCTTAGGGTTGGCTCAATATTGAAAAATCATGTTTAAAGTCTACAGTTCGTATTGAACAGGTTTTATCTTCCATAGTCTGTCACAAATCCCACTGCTATTGTTTATTCCAGGGGAGCAGCACCAAAGAGTATTTCCTTCAAAGGACTTTGCAGAGCCTTGAGCGCTATTTTTACTTGATTGCTTTCAACTACTACCTTCACGAGCAGGTGAGTAATCTCTCCAGTCTCCTTCTGAAGCCTGCCCCTATACCCCCTCACCCCACTATTTCATTTCATCAGCTAGGGGTGACTGAAGTGATGTCTCTTTCTTTCTCTGCTACGGTGGATGGAAACAAATATGTAGGCTGAGAGTCTGGATGCTGGAAAGCCCAGCTTCTTCCAGACATTGATTTTAGACCTCCTCATGGTGCCTTCAGATTCTCTTGGTTTTATGCTTGGAGCTATAGTTCTAATGAACTACTATGAGTAAAATCCAATTAGGAGCATGGGACTAAGGTGATGCTGGAGGCTTAAACCCCTCTCCCACTATGTACTGTGTATGTAGCACATGACATTCCCTGAGAAAACGGTCCCCTTTCATTTCCCTTAGGAAAGATAAACCCCAGGCACCAGCGGACTCCGTGAACTGCTGTATCAGCCTTTCACCTGTGGAGTATAGAATCAAATCTTGGTTGGTGAAATTGGTTTGCCATGAGCTTGAATGCCCTGCACTGGAATAGGAGGGAGAATATCAGGTGCATAATTTGGAAATGGGATTAAAAAAAACCCTTAACAGTGAACTGTCACCCCTTTTCTGAACTGCTTGTATGGATTCATTGCCCAGTAAGGTTGCTGTAGCTGTAAGATGTATGTCTAGTACTGGGCTTGCATTTACCTGTTCCTGAACAAAGCATGTCTCTCTCTCTGATAGTACCCCCTGGCCTTTGCCCTCAACTTCAGCAGATGGATGTGTGGGCACCCAGAGCTTTATCGGCTGCAGATGAACATGAACCTGTCAGAACTCACAGTGACCGGGGAGCTGATAACAAAGGGGACGCGAGTGCTAGTGAGTGAGCTCTTTAAATCTTCTTGCAGTTCCCACCCTTTGTAGGACAAAGGCAACACAATAGGCACGAAGGGCTTATTTCCACCTCTTTAGAACCACATACACCAGAGCCAGCATGGCCAAACACTCTTCAGGAAAAAAAATACACACATGGTTCATCAGTTCACACTGAAAATTCACTCTGATGGGGCCGCACCGGAGCCCTTGATCCATGTACCTCTCAGCTTTGAAGTGTTTGAAATCTTGAACCCGACTCTGTGACTTTGATCCCATCCTGGCCCTTGTGCATGTAGCAATGCCCTGGGCAGTGTTTGAAGGGAGGGAGTTTCTGGGTGGAGGTGGTTGTTTTACCAATGTGTCCTAGGGAGTGACCAGCTGGGAGAGTCTCTCTGGGAAAATATGTGACGGCAAAGGTGCCAGTTGAAACAAAAGAGTGGAAATGTCACTTTAATCTAAACTGTGGCTCCAGCTTACTTTGGTGTTGTTCTGCTGCAGGTGGCAGATGAGCGTTTCTCCCCAGATGTGCTCAGCACTGGCAAGGAAATGAGTGTAGCCAACTTCCGGAGGGTCCCCAAGATGCCTGTGTATGGGATGGCACAGCCCAACTCCAAGGTAAAGACACAGCGTGGTGGAGTTTTTGGCACAGGGAAGATGACCAGAGTGCAGGACTGAAACCTTCTGGGTTGTGCCCTGTGCTGTGCAGTTTGAAACTTGTATGTGCTGTGGGTTTCATTTCGTTGCCATTTCCCATAGGCAATTGGAAGTGTCCTGAGCTACCTGACTGATGCAAAGAGGAAGTACTCCCACATCACGTGGATAAACCTCCGCGAAGAAGTGGTGCTGGAAGGGAATGAACAAATCTATACCCTACGGGAACCTGGGAACCTGGAACAGCAGATTACAGTGCCTGTCACATCACCTGAACAACTAGAGGTGAAAATTCAGCACCTTCTTCCCCCTCTGCCTTTTCTGTTCATGGTGGTAGTCTCCCCTGCTACTAGAGGTACTTAATGCAGTGAAACAGGCACTGGGAAGTGTCGTGATGCTATTTTGGTCCTGTAACATTTTGCACAAGCAGCTTGTATCGCTTTATTTTCATTGTCGTATATGTAACTGCTTAGTGATTACAAAGCAAATACTACATGGTAGTAACACAAATTCTCAGGGACAAGATGGGTGAGGTAATATCTTTTATTGGACTAGCTTCTGTTGGTGAGAGGGACAAGCTTTCAAGGATAGAGCTCTTCTTCAGGTCTGGAAAACTAAGGCCAGACCTATATTGGTATAACTACATTGCTCAGAGGTGTGAAAAATCCAGACCCCTGAGCGACATAGTTATACTGACCTAAGCCGCGCCCTGCACATCCTCCC
Source organism: Emydura macquarii macquarii (assembly GCF_026122565.2). Taxonomy (NCBI): domain Eukaryota; kingdom Metazoa; phylum Chordata; order Testudines; family Chelidae; genus Emydura; species Emydura macquarii. The sequence continues at coordinate 14,206,218 of NW_027131527.1, read as the reverse complement.
AGTGTAGACAGCGCTATGTTGACAAGAGAGCTTCTCCCATCAACATAGCTTCCGCCTCTTGGGGAGGTGGATGAATTACACCAACGGGAGAAGCTCTCCCATCGGCATAGGAGCATTTTCACTTAAGCAATACAGCTGCGCAGCTGTACCCGTGTGTAGACCTGCCCTTACTGAAAGTGTCACTGCAAAATACAAGATTTGAACAAATTTGTTTAGTGTAAGTAGTTAACACACATTTCAAGGGACCATTCAAGGTGAAGTGGCCTCTTCGCACCCTTGAAATGTGTGTTAACTACTTATGCTAAACAGTCTGTTCAAATGTTGTATTTAGCAGTGACACTTTGAATTAGCTTATGTCTGCACTAGAGAGCTTACAATGGCACAGCTGTACTAATGCAGCTGCTCTGCTGTAAGATCTCTCGTGTAGCCGCTTTATGCCGATGAATGGTGCTATGTCGGTGGGAGAAGCTGTCCTGCCGACATAGCGCTGTCCACACCGGTTTTTTTGTTGGTATAACTTATGTCGCTCAGGGGGATGTCCACACCCCTGAATGATATAAGTTATACCGACAAAAGTAGTAGTGTCGATATAGCCTTAGTTTCCCAGACTTGAAGAAGAGCACTGTATAAGCTCGAAGACTTGTCTCTCTCACCAGTGGAAGAGAGATGAGGAAAAAGAGTCAAGGACTGACCCCAAGAGATTAAGGATAGTGGAGCAACATGGAAGGTCAGAGATAAGGTGGGCGATAAAAGCATGTGAATTTGATATTTGCCTCTCAGCCTGGGCATCTTCTGTGTATCACAAAGTATCATACATTCCTACATCGTTGGCAGACTCTTTGGGAGAGGTTTAGACCTGAAATACCAGTGGTTGTTGCCGATCAGGACTAAGGCATATTAGCAGAACTGTGTGTGGAAAGTTTCCAAATTGTGGTCTTGCATTATGCCTGACATTATTAGTCCCTCACTTCCCTGAGCCCTAAATTCACCTACAAATTTATGGGGGAAATAAAAATGCCTTTTAAAGTGAAGAAGGAAGAAAGATTCTGAAAAATTATGTGAAGTGTCCAGACAATGAGGGAATCTTGTTTAGTGTCTATGCCTTTCCCCTGCAGAAACTGGAGTCCACCTTGAAGAATGATGTGCTAAAGTCCCAGAAGTGGCTGGAGGTGTATCTGGAACAGGAGAAGCAGATGAAGATGTTTAAGAGTTGCCTGACCACGCAAGAGATACTGAATCAGCACAAGAGCACATGCCAGGGGCTGGTGTATAAACGAATCCCAATCCCAGACTTTTGTGCTCCCAAGGAGCAGGTAATGGAGAACTAGAAGCTATTCCACAGTTTCATGCCAAAACTCCCATGAAAGTGCAGTGGTGAATAACTCCAAGACAGGAACTTCAGGGAGAATCTCCTGGGTTTTCTCTCCCTCAGCTTCCAAAGGGTGTGGTGGGTGGATAGATCAGCTCTCTCTCCCCTCCCCTCCCAATTTATGTTCTCTCTTTCTCCCTATGACAAAACGGATACTCACCTTCCTCCCCAATTTGGCTTTCTCTTCTGGTTCCCACTCCAGATTGATGTTCTTTCCCTCCTCCCTCTTTTGTTTGCCCTAAGTTGTCTGTCTGTCTGTCTGTCTCTTTCACTATCTCTTCCATTTCCCTCTGCAGTTGTTTTCCTCTCTTCTATCTCTCCCCTAGAAAGATGGGCTTCCTTTCTTTGCAGCTTCTGTCCCTGCTGCTATGCTGGGTAAGGGGGAGGGGGTTGCTGAATCTGACTGCTCCATTTCCCTTCTTTCCCTCTGTTTGTACTCAGGAAAAGTGGATGAGGCAAGTTATCAGACAGTCTCCTGTCTGCTCACCACAGTGGTTCTTAGTGCCTGGTGACTAACACTGCTTCTGAAAAAACAAAGGCAGCATGATTTCAACTCCCTAGGCTGTGCTGTCTGGTACTGTAACTGTGGGACAATCCTGGCCAGAATGAGATGCTCTACAGCCCTGGATTGTGTATACTACACTCATTCCTGCACAGTTTTATAGACTTGTTAAGAGGAGATTTCGTGTGTGCTCCTCCAGCAAGTTATGCAGTTGCTTACAATGCTGAATCACTAGGGAAACTGGTCTCTCCAGTGTACATTATCCAGAGAGACTACCTAGCCTGAAAGTCACCGATCTGTATTCCAGGCATTTGGCCCATGCAGGGATCACTTACACTTTTGTCCATGAAATTTCATTTCTTTAGTTTTACAGTTCTGAATGTGTTTATACAAACACAGATAGTAAAATCAAGACCATTTTGCAGTCATGTTCACCATAAGTGCATTATTGCCATCAGCTGGTCTCAACCTGCAATTATAGACTTGCACCTACAATTGTTGGTCTCAGACTTTCCTTTGCATTTCTGCTTACCCTCGAAACTTTACGTTGATGCAAAAGAAATTAAGAGAACTATAATTAGGGTTATCCTAGAGAGATTTCCTATCTGCATTGTCACTAGAGTGAAAATGATCGTATTAGGATAGCTACAGAGAGTTATGTATTTCTTTCAGCAGCAGAAATTGGGGGACTCGACCAATTGGTCTGAATTTGATATGATCACACACTATTCTTCTTTGGGAGGAGAAACTTAGAGACCTGTGCAGTAACATTGTAATTTGATGGTGCCTGTGAACCCTGGTGATAGGTCTAGGGTTGCCAACTTTTTAATCACTGAAAGTCGAACACCTCTGCCCCACCTCTTACCCCAAGGCCCCACTCTTACCCCATCTGATCCCTTCCCCCCCAATTCTCTCTCTCCACCCCCCTCCTGCATTGCTCGCACTGCTATTTCCCAGGACTCACCTGCCGCTTGCAGAGCTGGCCCTGGGGGGAGCTGACACGGAGTCTGCCTGCCTTCCTGCCCAATCAGGGCACAGCAGGAGTCAGTCCCTGGAGCGAGGGGGGGCTGGGGTAGGGAAATTGGGGTACAGTGGGGTGAGGGGATCAGTCCCAGGAACAAGGGGCTGGAGTGGAGTAATCTGGGGCACAGCAGGGTGGGGCTGGCTGTTACTGATTTTAACCAGTTAATGATCAATGAAAAGACCTTCCTTCTTATCCTATGATTGCTTACTTTGCTTATGATCCTTTAGTGAGGGACCTTATCAAAGATTTTCTGAAAGTCCAAGTATATCAACTGAATCACCCGTGTCCATGTGCTTTTAGACTTCCTCAAGGAGCTCTTGTGCACTCGCCTAAGACCCTGAGCTCAGGGTGTGTAACATCACCATCACCCAGATGGTGCTATTATATATGGTCTTTCATTCACCCCTTTAAGAGCTTCAAAAGAAAGTGAATGAAACATGAAATCGTCAGGCCTTGTGGGATTGCAGCCACCACATGGAGTGCAGATATCTGTTGCCAAGGAGAACTGTGATAGTAGCAGGCCTCTAGTCATACTGGAATGCTCCAGAACATTGTTCGGGCACTTTTTTGGGAGAAGAGTGATCGTTCCAGAAGTGTGGTTTTTTTAGTACTCACAACATATTGGATACCACTCTGTATGCTTATGCAGTAGAGAAAAAGAAGAAAAGTTAATTCCAGACAAAATGCATCTTGTATTTCAGCTACATACACGCAGCCAAGGGCTCAGCCTAAAGAGGCTGCAGTCATGGAGATAAGGGCACCTGACAATAACAATGAGTTTGGAAGAAAGACCAGGGGCAGCTACTTACCATGCCAAGTTTAGACCATGCCTTGCAGAGTTTTGGCCACCCTGAGATACTCCATGTTCCACCTTCCCCCCCGATGGCGGGGCTGTACCTATTTTGCAGTCTGGTCCAGGCCTGGGAGCCAGCCAGTTCTATCCATCAGGCGATGCAGAGCCGCTCCTCCACACTCCAGCACGGGGGAAAACAGAATCCATGAGTCACACCCAGCAGGGAAAACCCTTCTTTAATGCTTTTTGTTATTTGTTTTCAGGATGTTGATCGGCTGCTAGATGCGATGAAGAATGCGTTAGCTGAGGACTCTCGCACGGCCTTTGTGTTCAACTGCCATAGTGGCAGAGGGAGAACCACCACAGCCATGGTTATTGCTGTCCTCACTCTGTGGCACTTCAATGTAGGTACTAGCTCAGGGATGGGTCTCTTGTTCTAAGGAGAGCTTGGAACAAAGGAAGTTCCCAGGAATGAATCCCTAAATACCAAGTCCTTGCCTTGTGAGCAGTGAAAGAAGGCTGTGCTGGAACTTCAGTAGGAGCCTTAGAATGGAATAAGGCCTCTAATAAGATTGTTTACACTATTTTGGTGCTGAGCAAACCAAAGAGGTTTCATTATTGCTGTGTGTGTAGCCACTTAAGTGGTGGAACAGATTATCCACCAATTAATTCCTGCTTCGTTACATCGTTTCCAGGTCTGTGAAGTCTGTTTCCTTGTGCTCTGTACTACTGGGGCTAGTCTGGGGCATGTCCTAATAGTGGAGCTGGAGGTTATTAGCTGCATGAGCAGTGCCACTGAGGAGTTGTGCTACAACTTGCAATGACAGCAGGGGTTTTTTTTCAATGAGAAATGTGGATCACTATTTTAAAATGACCTTGAGTGTAGCTTTGGATGGTGGAGACCGAGGACCTTTCTTAGATGTAGCCAGCAAAGAAGCTTAAGAACAACAGTTAGTAGGACATTATTATTATTATTTATTATTAGATTTTTGCAATTCTTTAGCATCCTACATCCAAGGCATTGTAAAGTGTTTTGTAAACATTAAGGAATTAAGTCACGCAGCACCCCATGAAGTAGTTTCATTTTATAGAGCAGAAACCAAGGCAGAAAAGTTCAATGACTTGTCCAAAATAACTCAACGAGTCCGGAGCAAACCTGGGACAAAGGGCATCGGGTGTCTAGTGGTTTGTGATCAGATATACAAGTCAGGAGACTTGGTCCTGTATTCTTAATTCTTGCACTGATTGCATGGGCAAGTCATTTAACTGCTGTTCCTCAGTGTTGCCTTCCATTAAAAGAAAATAAAAGGCATAAGTAGGTGCTATAAGAGCGAGGGATGAAAAAAACGATGTTGCAAAGTGTTATCTGTAGTGCCCATGCCTCCTGATGTCCAGTTCTGCACTTAGACCATGGTATCCCACATACAGTATTGTCAAGTGGCTCAGGAGTTAACTCAGGAAACCACTGTATGTGAGGAGGTGTAATTGCATAGCTTTTTAACAGCTCCATCTGACTTGGCCTCTTCTTCCTGCTGCAGGGTATCCCTGAGGTGAGTGAGGATGAAATTGTGAGTGTGCCTGATGCCAAGTATACCAAAGGGGAATTTGAGGTGAGTCCTTCTCCCATATTAATCTGCCTTGATTCAGGGTGTCTTGTGAATCTCCAGGGACTACTCATGTCCTGTTCCTTCAAACAGCTTCAACATTTTAGCTACTACATTCAGGGACTGAATCTCCCATTAAGTGATGGGTCCTGTGTTTAGGATCCTGAAGAAGCAGCCAGACTGTGGACTGTTCACACTGTGGTTAAAACTCTGATTGTAAAACCCGGTTCAAGCCTGGGTCCTGGCATTTGGGGGCTTTTCTGGGGCTCTGATGTTGGGATTTGTGTGCTCGTAGTTCATATTTGGAGATAGTGTGATTTGTAAAACAACATAAGACCCATGTGCAGAACAAGGGAAGAGGATGATAATGGCCTGTTAAAGATTAACACATTGTTAGGCTAGCCTCAGGAGGTGCTAAATGTCTGTTTCCATCAGCTACGTCAAAGCAGACACCAGGTGTTAGCTTACAGGAGTGTGATGAGGTGTACTTACCCCACACTGGAGATGGGTTAAGCCAATACTCCTGGCAGCAGAAAGCCATGCCCCCCTCGCCCCTACTGGGCATACTCCAACTGCTGCTTCGGTATAAAGGAGCGCAGCCCAGCTCACTCTGGGTAAGCCGCCAAGAAGAAAGGACATGTGGTGGAAGCTCCAGCCGGAAAGCCAGAGGGAGCCCGTGGATGCCCCATGGAAGCCAGACTCACAGGCTGCTATGTCTGCCTAAGGAGCCAGAGACCTGATGATGCCCAGGCAGAGGCTTCGGGAATTGGGGTAGAGAGTGGCCCAGGGGTAGAGCAGGGAGGGGCTGGGTCCCCCTACCCTGGCTGCCACCTATCCCCAGGTGGTGGCCCCTTCCACTCTGACCATTAGGTCACACTACCTTGAAGACTGGGGTCATGCTATTGACTTTGGCCATTAGGCTGCACTGCCCTGAAAGCAGAGGTGACTCCATTGACTTCAGTCACTAAGGCACCTAGGATGGCTATTGACTCTGGCCCTTAGGCCATGCTGCCCCAAAGGCCACGAGGCCGCCTAGCCCTGTACATAAGGGCCGCCATTGACTCTGGCCATTAGGCTGTATTGCCCCAATGGCAGGGGCTGCTCTAGTGACTCCGGCCGTCAGGCCATGCCGCCGTGCTGCCCCGAAGGCAGGGGAGGCTCTATTGACTCAGGCCCTAGGACACCTGGCCCTGGTCATAAGAGCAGTTACTGGTGCTGGTCCCTAGGCCACGCTGCCTCAAAAGCAGGGTCAGCTCAACTGACTTGGGCCCCTAGGACACCTAGGTCTGAACAGGAGGGCAGCTATTGACTCTGGCCACTAGGCCACTCTGCCCTGAGGCTGAGCGCAGACAGACAGACTTAACCGTGGGGCCACGGGGCCCATACCCACCACCTACAGGAAACGGGGCATACATGCCCTGTGACAAGGAGCCATATCTAAAGAGCACTCTATTTGTCCATCAGCTGCAGGCAATCTAAGTATCAGAAAAAATAGCTAGATTAATAAGGGGTGTTTTTTAAAACTGGGCTCACTCCCCACTGCCCACACCCCACCAGAGTGCAAATGTTAACCAACTGTAAATTCAAGCCTCAGGGACCTTCCTTCATCTGCTTATAATCATATATAATTATGCCCTACTTATTAACCCCAGCCTCTCCTGTTTCCCCATTGCGATATCAACCAGTTCTGTCCATTTTTATTTTCTGAAGGCAACAAACATATTTCACCCTAGTGTCTGGCGTTTTTTGTTTCTGAAAGAGGCTTATGAATCCCACAGCACGTGTGGCAGTTGTATTAGTCTGTAACCTTGGCAAGCCCACATTCTGGCTGGTGACCTGCAGGTGGGTGGTTGGTGTATAGTATGACAGTGGCAGCTGCTTATAGTGAATTCAGATAAAGTTTCCATTGATCATGAAGTAAATGAAAGACCCTGATGGTTCCAGTGCAATTTGCAATTCAGGTCATATTGAAATTTTCCTGGAGGAAACAACAACTTGATAATCTACTTTTATTTTTTTACAAAATAATAGAGAGCTGTACCGTTACTGTATCCTGAACTAAAAATGATTCCAAAGCCAAAATATAATCACCAAATTTGTGTCAAGTCCACAAGCTGCTCAGGTCTGATGCCATATCAAAGTAGCTGTTTTTGAGACTAAATTTGATTACAAAAGTTTTGGGTTTTTTAACTGGAAAAGAAACTCTTGAAATTTATCCTAGCACAATCAAGGCTTTGCTTGGTATTGTAAATTTATTGAAAACATTTGTTGAATAGACGGATTAGCCATTATACTGAAAGTACATCAATTACATGCCAAGTTAAAAATTAAAACTTGAATGACACTGCCAAGTGTCTTCGCAACCCCTTTTTTTATCATTACGACCCCAAATGGGATTGTGACCCCAAGGTTGGGAACCGCTGGACTATGGTAATAAGGGCCCTATAAGTATCTAGGATATATAGATAGTTTGTGTCAACTGGCAGATAAGCTCTGAGGGGAGTAGTCAATCAGAGTTCACAGATCATATTGGGCAGTCACTGTATAGATGAGAGTCTGATGTGGCTGTCGGGCAGTATGCTCTGTCAGTATTGTTGTAGTTGTTTGTTAGCATAATCTCATCCTAGTAGCACACAATGTTAAAGCTCTAGCTTAATTGAGTGGGAGCAGGTCTGGCACTTAGTGACTCTAAAATGAATGAGTACGTAATTAGCACGTTGGGTTTCAGGGAAGAGATTATAGTTCTATGTAATAGAATAGAAACTAAGTATTTATATGTAATCATATCATTAAATGGCCAGCATTTACCATTTACATGAACCATTTGTGCAAGATCCGTCCGGGACGGGTAACATGCAGCCACAGTCTTCAAAAGTGATCATTGTTTCTGGGTGCCTTGGGTTTTGACAACTCAAAATGAGACATGTTGGGCCTGATTTTTTGAAGGTATCGAGTGCCCCCAGTTTCCATCAAGTGCAGCTGTAGCTGGTGGGCAATTAGCACTTCAGAAAATGAAGCCCAAAGTATGTCAAATTTGACACCCAAAATCAGTTGCTGTTTCTCAAAGTTTTGGCCTCTGATTCTGAATGTTGCCTTTATGGGACTGAGGTAAAGTGTTCCTAAGTGGTTTTTTCTTCCAAGCGTGGGGAATTCATACCCATTAGCAATTGAGAGAATTACCCACATAAACCCTGTCCTAAGAAAATAAACACCTAAAATCTTGGTGCCTTAAATAAAGACCAAACCACCAGTGTAATGGAACCTTGATTATCTGAAGGGCCTTGGGGGACACTTGAACCCTGTGAAAGATCAGGACTCATTCTACAGGAGAGCTGGCCAAGCTGCTTTTAGGACCATGAATCCTGGAGAGTTCAGAACCTGCTGGGTGTGCTCCCCCTGATGTAGAGAGAGCAGTCCAGCTTGTCCGAAGCTTTTCAGGGGCAAGCAGTGTATGGGAGTAGGGAATACAGTGAGGAAGCCACAGTACTGTGCTGGGGGAGATAACCAGCCTTGGTTTAACAAGAGGTTTATGCCAATGTGAGCTTAGTAAGGCAAAGCAGCCCAGTAGGGGACAGATTTTCTCCTACTACAAGATATGCGTGAGAGGTGGAGGATGTGTGTGTGCATGTTGTTAGAGTGCCAGCTGTATATCACTGATTTCTCTACCCTGCACACTCCAGCTGTGGTCTTGACATAGCCCATACACCGGCTGGTAATAATGGCAACCAATTGAGAATTGGCAGAGTGCATTGAGGGTCTTGCCCACAGCACATGTCCTACACAAACATTAGAAAGGCGTGATGATGGACTGGCCACTGTGCTAGCTTGACACCAACTGAGAACTTCCAGCCCTCCCCTTCTCTCTCATCCCATTCCAAAGGAATTCTGAGTGGGCCAGTGGGTGGCCCCTTTGGTCTGCTTGTGTGGAACAAAGGGGTTAGATTGTGGGTGAGAATCTAGCCTTAAATGCTTTCAGGGAGGTGGTGGTGATTTTGTATTACTCTAGTGCTGAGGAGCCTGATCCTGGACCAGGATTCTGCGGTGCTAGGCGCTGTACAAACAGAAAAAAGATGGTTCCTGCCCCAAAGAATTTACAATCTATGTATAATACATGAGACAACAGGTGGCTACAAGAGGATAGATTGGGGCGCATCACCTGGAATAGTCCCATCTATTTTGTGCTGCTCAAAGTGTGTAAGTTTTGGGATAAAGTTGGTTGCTACTCTTGTCCCCCAGGTGGTGATGAAGGTGGTGCAGCTTTTGCCAGAGGGGCACAGAATGAAGAAGGAGGTAGATATGGCGCTGGATACTGTGAGTGAGACCATGACACCTATGCATTATCATCTGAGAGAAATCATCATATGCACCTACAGACAGGTGAGTGTGACCAGTCCTTGTGCTTCCCAGATTCACTCTCTTCATTCCACATTTATTTTTTCACTCTTCTGTAAATGGGAGGTACAGGCACTTTGATTAACAGCCTAGATGTCTGCTAGTTTAATTTGTTGTTTAATATTTATATTACAGTTGACTCCTGATAACTGTTGTGCTGTTGCTGTAGAAACACACATAAAAGCATGGTCCCTGCTCCAAAAGCTTTAAAATATAGCACTGGGGTCTCTTTGAGAGCCTGTATCCCCTGTCAAAATGCTGTTTTGTTGCTTATTTATTACAGCAAAGCTTTTTGGTGTGGTGTTAGAGAGATCCCTACACCTCCTTCAGGAGTGACATTCTGGCACCCCTACATGTCTGCTTTTCATTTTTCTTCAGTGGCAGAAGCAGTGTCCAAGCTGCTATGATAGTGCTGTTACTCTGAGGCCAGAACCCAGAACTGCTGCTGTAACTCTGACCAGTGTCCGTTTATTGGGTTATGGGTAAATATTTGAAAAAGAAAATCTGCTCTCAAAAAACCAGTGTTTATGCAGATGGTTTGAGCTTTATTCCCTGTGCTAGTTTACTATTCATTGCAGTCATCTCTAAAAGTGTATCTCTTAAGCACTTGCTAAGGATGGTATTCCTGCCCTGTGTCTGAGTCTCATAACCTCTGGCAGAGCATTTCATTTGTACAGTATGTTTTGTATATTTCAGTGGGTGGCAGGGGTTTGGTCATGGAGGAGAGGTGGTGGGCTAAGGAAGTTTCAACCAAATCCTAATAAAAAGCCAAAGGATGACTTTCAGAGATACTTGATAAATGAGAAGGGCTGATAGCTGTGCATATGACTCCATGCATAGTGGGACAGGCTGGCTTTTGATGGCAAGTTCATTGATTTTTGGATTAAATTAGTTGTTACATGGTATTTATTGCTGTCAAGACAAAAAAAAGGCACTTCTTCGTTTCAGCCAGCAGGTGGCAAATGTGCTCTTTTCTGCCTATATTCTGGTAATTGCGTTATGGTCACTTACCCATTTTATCTTTGAAGTTGTATAGCTTTCCTTTTAATGCAGGGGTGGTCAGGGGGGAAAGGGGTGTGTGTGTGTGTGTGTGTGTGTGTGTGTGTGTGTGAGCGTGTGTGAGCGAGGGACGGTACCCAGGAGTTTCCCAGTCCCTGTCAGAAACCTCTGAATTCCTCCTTTCTCTGCTTTTACATCTCCTTCTCTCAGGAACCTGTGTGGCAGGCATCTCTTTCAACCAAGGAGTGCTCTGGACTCCCCATCAGAGCCCATTCGCACCACTCCCCTGCCAGTTTCAATTTCCCATAGTGTCGTCGAGCTTTTGCCAAGAACTTTACATGAATAGTTCTGAATATTAACAGGCTCTTTCTTGAGCAATGAGCAATAGAGCATGTGCACATGCAATTGCTGACTTGGGAATTTGAAGGCTGCTCAAGAAACATGCTCACAGGATACTGTATACTGTGTATTTTTATTGTAAGCTCTGGAAGTAGCATAGAAATGAGAGAAACTAGCATAGAAAATAGTCACAAAACTAAGCTTAGTAACAGATCCTACAGATTCCATTTTCTTGTGTGCAGCTCCAAAGTGTATTGAGAAGGGGAGGCTTCTGCTAGTCCATAAAGGAGACGTCTGGACTGGCAGGCCCAAATATCAACTACTTTAAAAATATTTAATTTTTTTTTTTATAACCCTGTCTGGGATAATCTGACTCTCTCTCCCCCAACCCCTTAACAAAAACCAAGGCCCATGAAATGGATGATGATCAAACTTCATTGCTAGTCGGTGCCTGAGTCACAAAGCCCCAGAAGGCGGTAGTTCTACAGAGTTGCATGCTCCTTTACACATTATACTAGCTCCTACCTGTGTGTTCCAGCCTGACAAGTAGAAAGGGTATAGCTGGCATCCTTTTGGCAACTGCGTTGTAATTCAGTATCAGAACTGGAATATCATTGAGTTTCTTTTCCTCTTCCCTGATAGAACAGTGCGTTTCATGCTGGATGAGCATTCCCTTTACCTGGATTATTGAGGTGTACTCACTGGGGAGAAGATGCCATCAGCTGGCAGGTTCCTGGGTCGAGGGTTTAAATGGAAGCTTTTGTGGGGTAATGATGATGGCTGGTAGAACAGTAAAATAAGCTTTTCATTGGATACTTTAAAAAGCTACGGGGTTGTTTTTCATAATTCTCCTGGAACATATAAGCCCAAACGTGAAAGGAGTTTTGCCAAATTGGTGAGGCCCCAAATTTGACTTGCCTTAAAATGTTCTGATTTCCAACTATAATTTTAAAAAATGAATCATTCGCTTTGCAGCTGAGAACCAGTTTAATGCATTCTGCAGGACCAAAGCAAGAGCCACAACTTTTGCTCCCTCCACAATTGACTCTGCAGCAGCAATTAGCTAATAAATTCCCAGAAGCATGCTGACATCATCCAGGATGCTAATGCATAAATAGGAAAGTAAACATAAGAGGCATGTGAGGTTTAAGTTCCTTTAGAAACGTGTGGGTGGCGGGGGAGAGAAGGCAAGCCAGGAGGGTCACATTTTGCCATAGAGAAAAAGAGCAAAACTGACAGCGGAAGAAACATGAACAATTTCTAAAAGGGTTTTTCAGCTCAAGTTGGACTAGATTTTTAAAAATATTTGCTAGTGGTGCTGTTTTGGTTTAAAGTTGCTTTTCTTACTACAGTGCTGGTGCTCTGAGCATTAGCTTTTAGTCTTGCAGCTTTTCCATATTAGCATGAAATGTAAATACAGGAAAGGGGACATAAGCCCTGTGTTCTTGCTAGTAGTCTTGTCCCATATCTAGTGAAAGAGTCCTCTTTCCAGTGACCTCGGATCAACCCTATTCCATGTGGTGTTTTTGAAAATGGAAAGCAGAAACCTTCCAAAATAATAAATGTGCCTCATGGGCATTAAAGTGAAATGGTCAGATAGGTAAGGCCCCAAGCAGAGGTTTAGTATATTACATATTTCTTTAATTATATTTTAATATTGATGGAAATAGCCTCATGATTTAAAAAACAAATATCAAATAAAGGTTGTTAAGAATGTGTTGATTTAAACATTCCCCTGAAGTATTTGCAACATAAGCTCTGCAGCAATGTCCTTGTGCAGGAGAACTGGAAAGAGAAACTGACTGGAAACAAAATCACTTTGAGTCTTCTGTGTTCCCTCTCCAAGCTAAGTGAAATGCAGAAAAGTAAACAAACAGCAAAGTGGTGAAAAGTAAATTTACTTGATTGTTTTTTCCCCTCTCTTTTTACTTATCCAAGATACTCTTAGGATATGTCTCTGTCGTATAGTGGTAAAAAAAAGAAGTGGGTAAACAAATCTAAATAAAACTCTGTATTCCCCAAATGAGATGCTACACTACACGCTGAGCTGGGAGTGTTATGCCCAGCTTGAGGAGACATGCTCATGCTAGCTCTCATCAAGCTAGCATGCTGAAAACAGCGTATAGAGCAAGCAGCAGGAGGGGCTCGCCACCCTGAGTATATGCCCATCAGAGATGCTAGGTGTACATTGAGGGCAGTTAGCCAATCCTGCTGCTCATGCTACTGTGGCTACATTCCATTTTTAATGCATTAACTTGAGCAGCGCTAGTGCAGGTGTGGCGCCTTGAGCTGGGAATCACATCTTCTTCTCAGGACATTTAAAAAAATAATAAATCTGACAGTATCTGTTCAAACACCACCTCATGCAAAAGGTTGCATGTTAATGAGATTCTCTCCAACCTCGTTCCAAATTGGAGATATGCAACAGTCAGTGCATTTTCACTGTCTTTGCACTTTTAAATTGTAGTTGTTTTCACACAAGGATCGGGAAAGTTTGAGACCGAGGTGGGACTGCAATTTTCAGCACTTCAATACGTTTTATTCACCAGAGTAAATGGGTTCTGAGCTGCAGAGGAAAAGCCCTGCCCATGCCCAATATAAAAACACCATAGATATTTTGGTGTTGTCTTTTACGTGAGCATGAGTGCCCTTTAAATTACCTACCAAAAACCAAACTGCGGTCATTGAGCCTTCCCACAACATTGGTACAAAGCTCCCCTTCTCAGTCCTGCAGGTCAGTGAGAGGCTAAGGAGAAATTCAAGTCCAGGCTTCAAACCTTCAACCATTATTCGCTTAAAAATATATCCCAAAAGGGACAAGTTGGTGCTATAGTTATCTCCACCCTTCTCTTGCTAAATCTGCTCCTACCAAAACCGTCAATCACAGGGATGTCAGGTCCCTTCCTTCTCCCTCTGTCCCCCTCCCTCCCCTATGTTCTTTAAACTGGTATCAGAGATCTGATTGTAGCCAGATGTGGCCCCTTTGACCCTGCTAAAGTGCCTGCCTCAGTCTCTGACTACAAAACAATGGGGCTTTATCCCTCCTCTTTCTCCTGGTCTCATGCACGCAGACTCTCTCTCTGCAGCTGCTAGACTGATAGGTTTATTTAAGTGGGGCCTGTGGTCTTACAACTATGGAGTCACCTTCCACACACACTTCTCCTCTCCACGCAAAATCAACCTTACATCTTCAGAGGGGAAGAGAGAATCACAAGAACTGATGGAAATTCCATTCTGTATAAGAATGTGGGAAGCACTGAGTTCATCTTTGGGAAAGGAAGTGGGAGAAGAGGGGGAATATGTAAATTAAAAAGGACATTGTCATATATTTAAAACTATTCTAAAGGGTCCATAGAAAACTGAGTGCTTTACATCAATTAATGTCCCCAGTGATTAAACTAGAATTGATGGAAATAATAATAATAGTAGCAGAAGCAGTAAAGTGCCCATAAGTCTGTAACTTACCAAGCAGCAATAACCCAAAGACTCTGCCTTATATGTGGAAGGGCCATGAAGAATTTTAGGGATTTTAATTGTATCCATGGGATCAATTACATATGTGTTCTTCTCACTGATTACCCAAACTACTGACAGGACACCCTTGTAGGATTACTCTCCTGAAAGGTGGCTAGTAAGGATAGCTTGGAGTAAATGCAGGTATGATGGAAAAATACCTTTTTCTTTTTTCCCCCCATTTTGTTCATAATTTTTTAATTCCTTCCATTGCATGAAATGCTGCCAAGATCAATATTTACAGCTTTGAGCCTCTGAGGAGGATTATTAAGGGGCTTATTTGGCTGGGACACAATTTGCTGTTGAATAAACTCCTCAGCAGGTGAATGAAATTCCCAGGTGGCACGTGACTGAATATTAGCTTACTTCACTTTACCCTATTTTTATAACTGCAAGGGTGGAATTACTATTACTTTGCATAGAAGCTTCACTCAGGTTTCAAAACAGTACATAAAAGCAGGCATTAAAATGAACAGGACCTGTAGTACCTGCTGGGTTTTAATTAAAACCATGCTCAAATAGAAAGGCTATTTAGAAAATAATCACAACTTTTTGAGCGTCCCTTCTTGAATTCCATTGAGGTAGTCTTTGCTTTACTGGATGGTTCAAAACCACCAGCCATGTATTTTTGAAGTTCTCACAAGCTGTCAAGCTGGCCTAGGTTGGAACTGCTTATCCTAACCCTATTGTAGGCCTATTAAAGAATTCTGTTCTGCATTTTTACTAAAGCTTTGGACCATTAAGTTCAAGGACTGGGATTTATCTAAATCTCCCCTTGCTCCTGTTCTTTACATCTAGGATTCATCGTTATCAGCGGAGTCTGTTTAAATGTTGGTACCATGCAAAGACACAATGCAGGCATAATTTAATGGGGTGGAATGGGACTGTATTTATGTAAAGAAAAGGTCTTAACCGAGATCGTCTTTTATGTTTCTTCCTTTTCTAAAAGGATATGGTAGATGGGAAATTTTCTGTCTTACAAGGAAAACGCCGCAGCTTGAACATGTTTCTAAAGAGCAATATGCTTTTGTATATTAATTACTTAAATGTAAACAAGTGACTTCCCCTTCTCCCCCTCCTTCTGTATCTAAAGCAGCCCTGGGTGAGTCTAAAGATGCCTCTGGTTTACAATAGTGAACAATCCAGAACTGGGAGACTATAAAGCATAAAGCATGTTCCTCCCCCTCCTCTTGAGTTGAGGGGCACAGGAGCCTTATCCATGACAGGAAAATTTCTGCACAGGATTAGACAAGATGGTACAAAAAACATTTGTGCCCTGCCTTCCCATGTTAGCAGTAATGGAGCAGCACTGGTGTAATAAAATTGTTCAAATTTTTCTAGCGTACATAAGGCCTCAATGTGACTCGTTTCTATTCTGGTGCTCAGCTGTCTATCCAACTGCTTTCTTGATTTCCTACACTGTTCCCTATCACACTGACAAAATCGAGTAGAGTTGTTTGTGGCCATGTCCTTTAAAGCAAATCCTTCCAATAGAAAGAATGACACCTTGGCAGGACAATGCTGGGATTGGAACACCTCCTGTCTGTCTGTGATCAGATGTTGTGAACATTCTCACGCTGCTTCCAAACACCAAACTCAAAATGCCATAAAGATCAGCAACAATAATTAAATTGTCTATATTACTGTGGCTAGGCTTGCACAGCTGCTTTCATAAGAGAGACCTGGAGCTTTGCCCAATGCGGTATCCACATTTGACAGTTACTAATGCTGTGCATTCCTTTATTCCTTCTGCCCATCAAGAGCCCATAATCCTTTTCTACAGTGCAGACTGAAAGTACAGTGAGGGGCCAGTCCTTTCCGCAGCGAGACTGTTCTCCTATTCTGCATCTGTGGACATTTCTGCTCTTGGTATGTGGAAAAGAGTTTGCAGGCTGCTCCTCTCTCCAATGGCGCCTCAGCTCACCGTGAGGCTGCTCTCCCTTGGCATTACCTCTGTTTTCCTTTTCTTGATTTCTTTGTTTAAGATTCATATTGTTGATTTGTTCCATTTGTTGGTTGGAGGTTAGATAGCGGGGGAGGGGAAGTGGTGTGTGTGTGCGTGTGTGTGTGTGTGTGTGTGTGTGTGTGTGTGTGTGTGTGTGTGTGTGTGTGTGTGTGTGTGTGCGTGTGTGTGTGTGTGTGTGTGTGTGTTGGGGAGAGTTTATACTACAGTGATGGCTGCTCTTATAAATACTTGAGTATTATTTATACAATGGCCAGATGTGTGGATGGCATTTTACAGGACGACTAGAATCACAAAGCTTGCAAATGAATTGTAGATGTGACACCTTGAAACAGAATTTTATTTCACTAGTTCATTTGCTGGAAGAAGGGCTTTAACATTCATGGCCATTTGTAAAGATAGTTTGGGATAGAGGGGCATGAAAGAGCTGTTTGCAGAGAGAATATTCTTTTCCATGATAATTCACTGGTATGTAATGAACAGTAAAACAAGCCAGATCTGTGACAATGGTTTACAATCCAATTCTGATCCTGTAGAACTTGATGGGAAATCTCCATTTGACTCCAGTGACTTGCTAGATTAACACTGCTCATAAGAGCTGATGTGAACAACTACAGTTGAGGATGCAAGGTCATAGCAGTAACCCCTGCTGAATCACACTTGGTTGCCAGTGGCTGTTTCTGTTGGGTTTTATTTTTTCCACAGTGCAGCTGCAATCAAATTAGAATTTTCAATTAACAACCAAGAACAATTGACTGGAAGAATAAAAACAAAATATCACCCAATAATGTTCTCGGCTTCTTGTCAATTTGACTCTTGATTTATGTAACCCTCTGGGCTTCCAATCAAAAGCAAGCAGTGCATGAGTTGGACTTGGACTGTTCAATCGCACATTTGTAAAATCACATTTGTAAAACTGGAACTGACATAAATGAGAGAGAGAGAGAGATGGAAGGATCCACATGGGACTTCTGTTTCGTTCTACTGCACCATATCTTTGATAGATACTTAGGAGTGAAAAATGGATTGCTCGCTGCTAGATTATTTTATAATCTAGAGTTTTTTCTTAGGGCAACTGTATCTGGCTACAGTGCAACCATAATTTAGACTGGAATGAATCATTAAAATGAGTGGGGTATTATTTCTATTTTGTACAGCAAGTTCCTTTTGTTCCCTTATCGTGTCTGAACTTTAGTACAGCACAGCAAGAAATTACAACTCACTAATCTTTACTTGGATTAAATTCGTTGCCAAGCTAAGACAAACCCCAAGTGAGATGGGCAAGAGATCAAGGTAGTTTGATTTCTGAGAAATGCATGTGAATGGGGCAAACGCTCAGCACTAACTTTGGGATAAACTAATCTGAAATTTACAAAGGAGTGCTATATAGTGAGATGAAAGTTTGTTTGACCTCCTCTCATGTTCAGTTTTTGCCATCCATTTCCATGCAGCAGGGAGCAGAGATGGAAAAGATATATACATACCTTTTGTATTTTATCTGATAGGAATATTGTAATCTGTGTTAGTCACAGGCTAACAAGTGAGGCCAACACGTCTGATTTGTCTCAAGTGTTTTCAAAGTAGCAAGTTGATTTGAAGTCCATCAGTAATTGAAATGGGTTTTATTGCTGCTGTATTGTTTTATTGGATGAATGTTTGCAGAATTCTGCAAACATAAGCTTTTTAAAAGTACATTGCCAACACTGCAAACCTACAGATTCCCAAAGATGCTTCTCAAAGCAAACCAACCCACCAACTTCCCTACCGACTGGCCTGTGAGTTGTGAGAAAGATGATACTTGATTGCAAGAGCACATGGAAGCATGGAGTCTTATCTCCAAAGTCGCTTCACTTGTGATCTCTCAGGTTCACACAGTGACTTGCCCAAATTAAAAATAAAATAAAATAAAATTTGCCCAGCCATGTTGTCTCCTGTGGAACCACGTACAGTGGGATCCCTTCACATGCAGGTCTTCGTGCTTCTGTGTGAATGGGGGGCTGAGCTGCCTCCAGTCAGGATCAGGACCCTACTGTGCTGGGCACTATACGAACCACACAAAGACATGGTTCCTGTGCTGAGTTGCTTACATCCTCTGTCGCCCCCACTGATTTGATGCCTGTCTGTAATAGGGATCTCTCATTGAGAACTGGCCTAGTGAGAACTGAAGTCATCACTGGCCACCGCTGGCTGGCCCTTTTTGGTTATGTTGCTCGCCTCAGAAACAAAGTCCCCGCACATTGAGCTCTGAAGATTGGACTGAAAGCAGTCACTGCCCTGCCACAGACTGGTGGCAGTAAAGCATGGTTGCCCACAATTAACCTGGCTACACCAGATCAGTAATAATCCTGTGGCACTCTTCGCTGCCTGGAATAAAACCGTACAGTGTGGTCATGGACATTCAGCACTATGCTCCTCTGCTGTTTAAGTGTATTGTTTCATGAGGGGGATTGGTTTGTTAGGGACAAAGTAAGCCTGTCTCTCTCCCTGACTGATAATTGCAAACAGCAGGAGCACAAGTTCATGCCCTTTGTATTAAGAGAAGCCGTATGTTGAAACTACATTAATGTGAACGAGGTACTGATAGAGTATGCCAACCACATCTGTGCAGGGCAGTTAACGTGCAGCACGTTGGAGCATTTTACAAACCATACCCCTGTAATGCGTTTTGCAGATGAGCCCTGAGTGTGATTTGTGCTGTGTAGACAAGCCCTGAGTGTGAGCAGGGCCTATGTGCTCACTGCACTGCTGTCACCAGGCCCTGCCATTGCTTTCATGGCCTCCTAGGAGGGCAGTGGTCTCCAACTCCTGGCTGTGGCCCTTCTTACTTGACTGTCTCAACTAACTACTGAAATCTTTTAAATGGAATAACCAAGGGAAGGAAAATCCTGCATCTTCCCAGATGTAAATGTTTAATCTTGTTTCAAAAAATGTCATACCTTTCTCACTGGCATGCCTTATAAACATTAGTCCCAATGTAAATACCACACCTGACTTTTTACCAGGTGAGCAAAACCTTCAGCGCATGCACCACAAACATTCCTATAGCTTTATCACATACTGGCAGCCACTTCTCTGTTGCTTTGTTTCTCTTTCTTGTGGAAGAAGAAGAATCCCAGAAAATACTGAAGTGTCATTTTCATGCCAGGTTATTTTTGGTAATGTGAATGCTGTTAAATCTCTATTTTCTTTCCCTTTCTTTCCAAATGTTTAGATGAATTTTAGTGATCGTTGAACAGAGGTACCAGTAGCATGGGCTAGAGCCAGGCATAGCGCAAACTTCCCTGCACAACTCTGCCTGTGTACCTCGGTCCACACCGGCAATATCCCATGCTGGAGAAGACTTGCTAGTCATGCTGAATTGGCTTTTTGGTTTTGTGATCCTGCTAGGCAATACAGGAGATGAAGTCAAATTCTTTTCATTTATGATGCTGGGCAAATTTGAATCAAGGATCTTCAAATATATAAGCCCTGAACATTTGTTTATCCACTTAGGCTTCAATTTTGCATTTGGATTTGCATGGATGTACCCCCTGTGCTCGTGTGATGCGCTGCCTTTATTGGGACTCCATGCCACCGCAAGGGTCTGTGCACATGGATCTGATTGCAGGATTGGCACCTAAATCTGCAATGAGACACAGTTCACTTTCACTTTAGGGTTCTGCATTATCTGAAGAGTTCTGAGGAAAGGAATCCTTCTCTTGTAGATACACTCACCTTCGTAATGCAAATCAGTAATCCTCAGTCTTAAAATTAGGTTTTCAGAGGAGATGGATCTGTAGAGAGAACCCATCTTTGTGAAATTCTAGTTGGAAACTGCATGTACTAAATGTGAGATGAAAGACTGGAAGCTGTTCCATTTTGTAGCTGTACACTTCTTTTAGAATCCACCTATGGGTCCATATGAACTTTTCAAACATCTTGATGAAGCTGCCAGAGTGTGAGAAAGGTGATTAAGATGACTGTAAATAAGGTGCATGGGCTTACTTATGTGCTTTAACCTGCACTGCTGGACAGACCGCAAAAAATTTCCATTGGGGAGAATTACTTGGGGGACAAAGTTTATTCAGGCTGCCCTATTTCTCTCCTCTTTTGCTGAAGACATTTTCCTCTTTCCTATAAATATCTTCCCCCTCTGTCTCCTTTATTTATTGTAAATGTTGATGATAATCAACTCACCATCAGTTAAAAGTTGATTTCTGGAATCCAAAGAAGATCTGCAGTACAGTGGAATAATTGAGGAAAGCAGGAAGTCACTGGGGAACTGAAGCTTTTTTTGGTACTGATTTTCTAGCTCATTGCCTTGTCTCTTGTTCAGACTGAGTATTTTTGAGCAGAACATGTCCAACTACACAGAAAATATATTAGCTAAGGCACTGCATTTCACACGAGGCACAGCCCAGGAGCAAGGGGGTCAAAGCCCCTTCTGTGCCCTGAGATTCTAGGCTGCTGCAGTGTCCAGCATGGTCCACAGTGTAAATTAGAGAAGCAACTATGAAATGCTTTAATTTACGGCAGCCTTGTGAGGGCTGCCTATAGGTTTCTCTGCAGTCTGAAGCAGCCCAGAGTTACAAAGACTCATTTTCATCATAAAAAATATAGTCAGTAAGTCCCCAATAAAGGAGTACACTCAAGCACTACTAACAAGTTAATTATACTTCTGACTGTGAAGACTCACACGTTCTATCTTAATCAGGTGTTACTTCCATGTGATCTGCAACTTCATAAACCAACAGTTCTCTAGTTGTTCAGTGTCTTCCAAGAAAATAAGCATAGACCAGGCTTATATTGCTAATGTAAATAAATAAGGAAGGAAAAACACCCAAAAACATTTGGGATGGTGGAGGGGTGGGGACCTCAAACCTTTCTGGGCTTTTTCGTACAACATGAAGAAGCTAAATGGCACAAATCAATTATTTCCCTTTGCTGCCACACGAAAGATGGTACAGAAGCAGGAAGAGCTAACTAGGGGCTGAATCCCATATCCTCTACCTGCATATAGATCTTCTGACTAACTGGAAATTGGGTAGAGAGAGAGAGGAACAGATACTGAGATAGCCAGGTCCCAGGCTGGGAGATAGATTTGGATCCAGTGCCAATGGCGTCCTTGTGTACACACTTACGGTTCAAGTGAGCTCAGATATCATGGAGGTGGCTAACCAAGGTAGTAATGATTGTGAGGAGAGTACATGACATGGCTTGATGCATGCATTAGTATGTTTGTTGTTTTAGTGATTGTAGGTGGCTCATTGTCAGTAGAAAGTGTGATCACCTTAATGTATTGTGAGCTTTACTGCTGCAAAGTCAAAATAAACAAGAAATGGATAGTTATGAAATTAATTATGGTCCTCAGTGACTCAGAATGTTCCTTGCCCTCTGGTGTGGCCGTAGTACCACTGATGGTCATTCGCTCTGTGTGTATGCAATACAGGAAGCTTGGATCATATAGACCCTAGTCTAACTCATAGCAGCTTTGGGTTTTGTAATACTTGTTTTGCTAGCATTTCAGATGCATTACACAAAGCTTCGTTGGCTTTCTTTGCATGTTTACTGTGAGGGAGCATGCCAGGACTCAAATTGAGGGGATGTAGCTGTGTCCCCCTTGTAAAATGACAGTAATTTAGTTCACTAGACTCGAAGCAAGGGAAGATTCCCCTTGTTGATGTTAACAATTTAAGCACTCTGTAATACAACTGAACAACGTCCAGCTTCCAGAGAAGCAGCTACGTAAGCAAAATGGCTAGTTTGAATCACCTATGAACAACTTCTTTACACAGAGTGGGAAGTGGAGACCATTATCTCTGTTTTCTGGATCATCATAATCTCCCCTCTCCCCCACTTCCAACTCCTCATTACTCTTGAGGGGGGTCTCATCACATCCATCTGATTGAGGAGGATAGAAAAGGCCTCTCTGAAGGGTGAGATAAGGGACTTTCTATCTCCCTGGGGTGGAGCACAGCACTGTTTCAGCAAATCCAGCCCTGGTGGCCAAAAGAGCAAAAAGCCAGGAGTTTGGGGAATCAAAGTCTGGCTTCCTTCCTGGCAACACAGATTTTAGCAGCCAGGATCAGACCGAAGCCTAGGAGAGTAGAGGCCTTTCTCCTCACACAGCATCTGGATCCTGCCCAGTTACATGACCGTGTTGCAGGCAGACACCATATCTTGGTTTTGAATGTGCAATTTTAGCCTCTCTCCCCCTCCCTTTTCTAATAATTTTGAAAAAGCTTTTGAGAGAACAGTTTAAGTATTAAATAAATTCTAACTCATGTCCAGGTTTTCAGCAATATCAGGTGTGAAGTTTACATAGAAGATCTATTGTTCCCAGGGGAGTCTGACATCAACATTTTATCTTGATGGCTGGTAACAAACTTGGACTATACTTCATCTTAAGTACTTGAGCGTGACAGATTGTAGGGGCCCACTGGTGGGGGGAGAGAGTGGAAGGATCTTATAGATTCTACTTCAGTAGTGGCTTCCTGCTATTTGGGTTAGTGAGAAGTGTAACCCTAGTGTTTAGTTTCAGAAAGGGGCAGGATGGCAGGTCATCTTCTAGCAAACCTAATGGTTTTAACAGACTGAAAGAATGGTTGGACATGAAGACAAAATGCATGCGTTGAATTTTCTGCAACTGGCTGGGATGCCCTGTTTTTTCCTCCCCCGTTTTATTATTTTTTAATAAACTGTAGATGTTCTTCCTTGGGTTGTGTAGCTCTCTTCTCCTTTCTGAAAATTCATCTATTGTACTACTGAGCACTGCAGACCCTCTGAGCCAAATTCTGCTCTTGCTTACACTGGTGTAAATCTGGAGTAACTCAATTGATTTTAGTGGAGCTTTTCTGGTTTTGCACCAGTGTAACCAAGAACAGATTTTGGTCCTCAGAATTGCTACCAATCCATAACCTGCCTTAAAAAAACCCCAATAAGATAATGTAGTTTTGTTTAAAAAAAATGAATTAAACTGGTTTTTGTCCCAATTTATTTATTTTTTACTTATTCTAAACTAGAGGGAAAACCAGTGTCCATCCCAGGCTCTGGGTATCCTTGACAGTCTCTTTGAAATAACCAATCTGCACTTAAGTAAATACATTCCCTATTAATAGAATGTTTGTTTAGATATAATTACAAATATGTAAAGTTAAAACAAAATCATGGCTAATCAATTCCCTGTTTACCTTCCATAGTTACTTCAACACATTTCCCGTACACCAGTTGATGGCATCCCTGACATCCTGATCCCTGGTCTGTTTTTGGTGTTAGTGATATAAATGAGAGGGGAACAACACAGGATCTTTTGCTCAGGTCTTGGCTAATTAAAATCTTCATCTTTAATGGGATAGTTTAGAATTCTGTGGATCTTTGGAACCAGACTCTCTCTATTTTTAAGAACAATTTTCTTAGTCACAAATGAGTAATGTAAACTATTTTAACTTTCGGTAGCTGTATGCTAAAACAAGGATTAGATTACAGGCGTTAGTCTAAAAAGTTTACTTGAATAAAAATAAGGAATAGAACAAGAATAGTAATAAACAATACAGCTCTAGTAAGGAGAAAAGTTTGAAAGAGGAGATGGCTTCCTAATCTAGGCTGGGATTTTCAAAGTAGTTGAAGGGAGAGAGGCACCCAAATCCCATTGAATTTCAATACAGTTTGGATGCTTAACTCCTTTGAAAATCCAATCCCCCGTTTCCATTTTCATTATAAATGATGAAGGGCAGTGAAGTAATCAAGCACTTGTCAGATGTATCTATTTTTAGACTAGTCATTTTTTCTATGGCTTCCTAAATATTGTTCATGCTGCTATCCATTGGGAACATTCTGATTATCTGATTTTGCCCAGGTGTAGCTGCATATCTTGTAGGTAAAAATCACCCATTGCTGTTCTGGAACTACCACCACTCCTTCAAAGCACAGGCACGCAATTAGAGAAGATGGACACAAAAAATGAAAACATTGCCTTGCCATTGTTAATTTTGGCTAGGCTTGTAGCTTTTTCCTTTTCTGTCCCCCTCTTTCCTTCCCTTCGTATATGTTATGCTGTGTATATTTTATACCTTGTGTGTGTATGACTCTCTCCAGTATAGATATGAAATGCTGTTGTCTCAGCCTTTTCAAGCACAGACGTAGTGTACAGTTGCTTGCCCCTGACTGTATATCTTTTCTTCTGCAATTTTCTTCCCCCTGGCTGAGGAGGGATGGAGAATTGTCTGATTTGCTTAATGCCTGTAAGGTTTTTTTCAGTCACTGTATGGTATCAAACCCTGGCACTCTGGTTGAGGAGTGATTAGGCCAGTTAGACGAGAGATCATAATATTCCTGTATAGTTATTTCTTAATAACCACACCATGATTATGTCACTCTTTCTATAAATTCCTCTTTGGTTGGCTTCTGCTGCTCAGCATTTATCCATATGCTTGCTATAAATGTGGTGGCTTTTGCTTCTGATCCCCATCCAAGCACCTTCCCACCTAGTCCCAGATATTTTCTAATAGAAAATTTGTCACTATTTAGTGTGTGTCTTTGCATAGGCAGTATATTGAAATGTGCATGTGTATACGTCAGAGAGAGATTAGATACAGATACCATCGTGAGTGGAGGGAGCAGGGAAATGAAGCCATTATAAGTGATTAAGTCACTGAACTGTTCCTTGGGACTTGAACCAGTTTTTGTTTGGAGGACAATAAGACAGCCTCCTAGTGACTTTTTTTGCACTTCTTGCTGAAGCATGACAGTAATTGCTAACATATGGGTGTTCCTGTGTGTATCCTGTTTCCTATCCAGCTACACCCAATTCACCCTAACACTCTGATAGAAAAACAAGATAGGTACAGATAGGAAGAGAACCCAGTGCATTATCACCCTCTAGAGATACTCCTGCTTTTATTAGTTTCCAATGTTTTTTTCCATGGCACTTTTCTTTTTCCCAAACTCTCTTGTCATGATTGTTTGTGCTATCCCAAATCTCTAACCTGGGATATTTCCATTTCTTTCTGCAGAGCTGGGGCAGAGAGACTAGGAGTTAGAATGTAGGGTTGGCAGAGGATGTGGGGGCTGCTTTGCATTGGCTGAGAGGACTAAGTTGTGGTACCATCTGCCATTAAATGCCTTGGACCATGTCAGTAAATGTGTACCTACGGGGAGATGGGAATGTTCTCTCTGTGTATTAATGCCTTTTAAATATTTCAGTAGCTTCCTTCCTATTTTTAGTCTAGACCAAGGGTTCCAAAGCCTCTTGTCTTTGCTTTCAACAAGCATATGTTGGGAATCAGCCTGAATTCAGGAGCCTTCATTTTCTCATTAGTTTCCTCTGCTCCTCTCTGTCATCCCCCCCAAGTCAGTGACTATGCTGTACAACACCTAAAGCTTATAAACTTCTTCTAACATTTCTTTTCTTTTTAAAGTGATAGTTTGAGGTCTGGGGGAGAAGAGGATCTATATACCCTTCAGTTCTGCAGTTTTTAGAAGACTGAGATCTCATTCTTCATTTGGGTGTGTGTCTGTCTGTCTGCCTTCGTATGAAAGGCTGAATGTAGTGCACACAAAAAGTGCCAGATTGATAACCCTGCAGACTCAAGTCCTCAATATAAATAAAATTATAAGATGAAAAAAGGATGGTGTGACATGGTGGTAGCAGTGAAGTCAAAGTCAAAACTTGCACTGAATTCCACAGGGCCAGGGTTTTACACTGTATTTCCAGAGAATGACTGCATACCTGAGGATTAACTGCACACTTCAAGTAGAGTTCCTATGAATGCTCCTTGTCAGGATATGCATGTGCCTGTGCGCTCTTGATTGGAGGTGTTTATCAGCAGTGGCGCAGGTCCACACCTGCGCCTCAGAAACCCTGGTGCCCCTAATATGAGGGCTTATAGGGAGGGGCAGACCTGCTGCCTCTCCATTTCCTTCTCAGCCACTTGTGGCTTGGGAAAGAGCACATGGTGTCCTCTAGCTTAGCTATGAAGCTTGCCACACCTCACTTTCTTATAACTTTTTCCTTTTAGATTTTTCGTTAGTTATTTCCTTGTTTTCTGTTATTAGCACAAGTTTGTAATTTTTTCCTTATTTGCTCATTTTGGGCCCTTGCAGATTTTTTTCTCCCAGACCTCGCCCACAGCCTTAAGTGTGGGTTATGCCCAACATTGCCAGGCTTCAAACCTTGCCAGACCTGCCACAGGTCCTTTACCTGCAGCGACGGAGATTCAAGCTACCTCCGCTGCTTGGAAGAAACTCACATTTCCCCTAAATGTAAAATCTAAAAAAATGAGAGTGGACAGACAAACTCCTACTGATGTAGCACTCTCTGAGACCCATGGAGTCTGAGTCAACCCCCTGTACATCAGTTCCACTAATCATTTCTGCTTCAGCAGTAGCAAAGACTTTGGGGCTCTGAGATAGTCCTCAGACCTTAAAGAAGAAAAGACCCCATTCTCCAGAACAAGAAAAGAAAAGAGGAAAGTCACCTCTTCAGTCTGGCTCTCAGGAGATCTCATGTCCCAGTGCAAGTACCACTGAAGCAAGTGCAAGTCCCAGTGCAAGTACCACTCCCATTCCCTCTGGCACTGCAACTAGGCTACCGACCTAAGGAGACCATGTCATGTACTGAGAGGCCATCTAAAGCAGCAACAATGTAGGCATCTGATCTCCGTGCCTCTGAAAGCCAGTACCAAGGCAAAGTCGTCCTCTGGGTCATTTTCCACAGCAAGAAGTGAAAAGCGTATCATACCTATTTTGGTGCAGTCTCTGCTACTATCCAATATTCTTACTCCTGAGGAACCATAGCTAGGGTCACCGGTACTGTGCAGGCTTCTATCACACACATACCTCCAAATCTTCAAAAAGCCTAAATCGCCCTTATTAACAGACACTGAAAATCGCTACCCTATGATATCACAGAGACTAATTACCATCCCTTCGTTTCTTTGGTTATTCACCCGCTGGTCCCAACATGGTCCCCACGCAGACTCTTTTGTGGGCTCTGAGAGACACTTCCAGCAGGTACCATTACAACTTTCTCTGGCACTGGCTCACCAGACTTCCTTTCTATCTTTGGTACCAAGGCAAGTGTAGGCCTCTTCCTGGGGCCCGGTACCAACCTGACAACTGGTACCTACATCGATGGCTTCCCCTGTGGGTACAGGAAACGATACCTTGTGTGATTCTGATGTGTCTGTATGTGGTTCCTCCACCTTCCAACATCCTTCCCTAGAGGTTCACACTGAAGGAGCTCCTAGCAAAAATGATGAGAGGTATGGAACAGCTTCCATATGAGGAGAGATTAAAAAGACAGACGTTCAACTAGAAAAGAGGCGACTAAGAGGGGATGTGATACAGGTCTATAAAATCATGAATGGTGTAGTGAAAGTGACACGAGCCAGACAGGATGCTGAGCTATATGGACTATTTTGACCCAGTATCGCCATTATTAAGTTCTTATAGCAGAAAGTATACCCGTTTACCCTGGCAAGGATGACCTTAAGGTCCTGTGCCATTCCCTTATGCCCCACCACCATGGGCTTACCAGACTCCTTATGACAACCTTTTCTATTAGGTGCTGTCCCGAAAGAGGTTATGTCCTGCCCCACAGATACATTCTCCAGAGCAGGAACCAGTGGAAGAGGAAGATACCCCACCTTCATAGAATCGTAAGATTGGAAGGACCTCGAGAGGTCTTCTAGTCCAGTCCCCTGCACCCAAGGCAGGACCAAGCATTATCTAGACCATCCATGACATGGGCCTGTCCAGCCTGCTCTTAAAAATCTCCAATGATGGAGATTCCACAACCTCCCTAGGCAATTTATTCTAGTGCTTAACTTCCATGACAATTAGGAAGTTTTTCCTAATGTCCAACCGAAACCACCCTTGCTGCATTTTAAGCTCATTGCCTCTTGTCCTATCCTCAGAGGTTAAAGAGAACAATTTTTCTCCCTCCTCCTTGTAACAACCATTTATGTACTTGAAAACTGTTATCATGTCCCCCCTCAGTCTTCTCTTCTCCAGACTAAATAAACCCAGTCTTCTTTCAAAGGTCATGTTTTATAAACCTTTAATCATTCTTGTTGCTCTTCTCTGGGCTTTCTCCAATTTGTTCACATTTTTCCTGAAATGTGGCACCCAGGACTGGACACACTACTCCAGTTGAGACCTAATCAGCGTGGAGTAGAGCGGAAAAATTACTTCTTGTGTCTTGCTTAGAACACTCCTGCTAATACATCCCAGAATGATGTTTGCTTTTCTTTGCAACAGTATTACACTGTTGACTCATATTTAGCTTGTGATCCAATATGACCCCCAGATCTCTTTCCTCAGTACTTCCTAGGCAGTCATTTCCCATTTTGTATTTGTGCAACTGATAGTTCCTTCCTAAGTGGAGTACTTTGCATTTGTCCTTATTGAATTTTATCCTATTTACTTGAGACCCTTTCTCCAGTTTGTCCAGATCATTTTGAATTTTAATTCTATCCTCCAAAGCACTTGCAATCCCTTTCAGCTTGATAAGGGTCATGAGCTATCTCCCACTCTGAGTCCTACGTTGCATCTATTCCCCTCCCACCTTTATGGGGGTCGTCTCTCCCATTTCCTACCTTCCTGGGAGCTCATCATTTTGGACAGATAGATCCTAGAAGTAATTTCCACATGCTGATCCATCCAGTTCTAATCCTTACCATACCCCACTCTCCTCTCTATCCCTCTTCAGGGGCCCATCTCATGCAAACCTCTTAAGGCAAGAGGTACAATCTATCCTAGCTCTGGGGCTGATCAAACCTGTCCCACCAGCTTCATCAGGAAAGAGTTCTGTTCTCAGTACTTCTTTCTCCTAAATAAACTGAGACAAGAAACTAGTAGCTATCCATGCAGCATCATCATGGCCAAGACCGTGGTGGATCCTGGAGCAGATTCACATGTCCCTGCAGCCTCCTTTCGGTCTTCCTCTGACCTTAACTCTCCTCACCCTGGTACGGGGATTGATCACCTATTCCAATCTTGTGGCACTTCACCTCAAAGTGTGGCTAGTCGTTGGCTTTCAGATATAGAAGTTCAAATGGTGCTACTCAATAGCAGGAAGCCCACAACTAAAAAAAGAAACTAACAAAAAATCCCACTTACCTGCAGAAGTGGAAATGCTTCCATGCTTGGTGTAACCATCAGGCTATAAATCCTCTCGAGTCCTGTTTGGTTCACATCCTCTTTTACTTACTGAGTTTAAAAACCACAAGCTCATCACTGAGCTCCACTAGGTATACCGGATGGCAAACGAGCTCTTGTGTTTTACCTCAATAGGGCTAGGCCCTTTCGAGTTTCCCTTAAACTCTTCCTCTCTATTGCAGAACAAATGAAGGGACATCTGATTTCCACCCAAAGACAGTCCAAACAGGTTGCAGGCTGTGTCCTGTCATGCTGTGAAGCTCGGGAGTTCATCTTCCTCTCAGAGGGTATTCAGTCTACCTCTGTAGCCCTTCTCAAAAATATACCCATTTCAGACATCTGCAAGGCAACCACCTGATCTTTGCCACACACATTTTACCAGCATTATATTCTTGTGCCCGCTTCCAGGACTGACATGGCCTTTGGTGATACTGTCCTATGATTTGTACTGAATTCACTTCCCTGGCACCCTACTTGCTGCTTGGAAATCTCCTGACATGATGTACTCCTAGGGACACAACTCGAAGGAAGAGAGGTTAATTACCTTGTACAGTAATTTGAGTTCTTCATGATATGTCCCTATGGGTGTGCCACTACTTGCCTTCCTTTGCCTCTCTACCTTGGAGTCTTTCTGTGGACTTCTGCGATTGAGAAGGAACTGGAGAGGCGGCGCATTCGCCTCTTCCTGAATATCCTCATAATGGGGCACAAGGGTGACTGGGGTGCAGGCATGGACCTGTGGACGCTGCTGACAAAATCTGATCAAGAGTGCATGGGCATGCACATATGCTGACGTACAGCACCCATGGGGACACATCTTGAAGAACTCAAGATACTTTGCAAAGTAAGTAATCTCTCCTTCAAGCCTGACCTGGAAAGGCCATCCCTCACAATGAAAGGGTAGTTCAGTTTCCAGGACTCCTTAAATCCTTGGCCTGTCTGTGGAGACTGCCAACAAAGTTACCCATTATAGTAATGTCTGTGACGTGTGTTTGTTCACTGTGTACTGCACTATGATGCCAAACACTCCACACAGGCCTTTGAACTGCCATGAGAAGGTAGTGACACTGCCTTTCTCTCATCCTAGATTTGAACTGGCAACCCGTTGTGATAACTCATTAAAGTCTTTTGAGCCACCCAGTCCCTTCAGTAGTGCTTGCTGAAATGGGCTTCTTTTTACGTTGCATTAACTGGGCAGGTAAAACACAGCAAGGCAGACAAAGAGAAGGAAACAGCAGAAGAAATATCATATATTCCCCTTTAAAAATTAATTTTAAGTTTCCTCTTTGTTTTCTGCAGTGTTGTTGTAGCAGTGTGGGTCCCAGGATACTAGAGACAAGGTGGGTGAGATAATATCTTTTTCTGAACCAATCTTCTGTTGGCGAGAGAGACTAGCTTTTGAGCTCCAAAGCTTGCCTGTCTCACCAATAGAAGTGGTTAATAAAAGATATTGCCTCACCTACCTTGTCTCTTTGCTTTCTGATTATTTCAATTTGAAGAACAGCCTAAACCCAACACAGGGGAGAAGCCCGACATCTATAGAGTAGGCTCTCCTTCAGCAAGCTAGCAGAGAACTTGAATGAGTGAGGAGGGGATCCAGAGGATCTGGGACTGAAAGAGCTCCCATCAACTGCATCTTTTAGCAAATTTCTGCAACCAGTTCCCAGACCACAGCAACCACTACTCTTTGAGCTGCCTTCCCTTCATCCTCTCCCTGTTCCCCAACCACAGACACAACTTTGGCAGCTTGTTACATTTCCATTCCAGTGCTCCATGAGCAAATGGGCTGCATGAATTTACACTTTGGACTACAGCTGCAGTGAAGGATGAGAGCAGACTGGCTTTTTATCTACAGAGGGCCTCGGTCTTGAGCTAAGATACCATTTTGCAGGTCATGTGGCTAAACTGCTATCGTTGGGGAGGGATGGGTTTTTCATTAGAGAGAGACACTATCAAAATGCCTCGGACCTCACATTATTTCCACCTTTAACTCTGATCATCTGATCCGTGCCCCTCTAGTTAAGTCTTTCCCCCCTGTGACAGAGCTGGGCAGCAACCCCTTAGCCAGCCCTCTGTCACGCCAGCCCCAATTGAGAGAGGTAGATTGGAGCTGGCTAGGGATACCTGCACCCAATTGGTGCAGGGGAAACCGCTGTCTGCCTAATTAGCCAGGGGCTATAAACAGGCCCAGGTAAAGGAAGTAGAGCAAAGGAGAAGTCATGGAGTGGAAGGGGAGCAGAGGCTCTACCTGCCTGGCTGCAGAAGCTCCTGAGGCAGCTATCCAAGCTGTATGTGATAAGAAGGTGGTGGGACTGCACACGGTAAATGAACTGCGCTGGATTGCTAAACAAGGGGGTTTTGGAGTCATTCGTGACAAAGAGGGTGGCCGAAGCAGAGGGGTGACAATGGAGAACCCTTACACCCCCAAATTAATTTCTCCAACTCTGAATAAGTTAAAGGCACCTGCGCCTCACTTATCACTCACCATCCACCACACAGCTCTAATCACACAGTCCACATATCATTGTGCATCTCTATAGCTTTGTGTGTAAGGATAATATTTGATTATTTGTTTATAATTACTCAGAGCTGGAGGAACTGAGCTCAGAGCAAAACATCTGGATAAAACGGCAGGAAGGAGGGGGCTTTGTCCACAGAATATTCACCACAGAGGATGACTTGATAGTGTTCCTTTAAGTGACCAAGTAACAGCTGGATGAATAGGAACTCTCAAGTGTTCCCTTGTGTATGTCGCTGCACTGCTGCTTGGGCTTCCTGCAGTGGCATTGAGTGTTCATTGGGTTACCCATGCTGGAAGGAGTCCATTTAAAGGTGAACCTAAGAATGTTAATAACAATATGGTCAGAGTTATGAAAGTTCTTGAGTTCAGCTCAAGATCTGGGTGTCACCTACAACCATAGGAGGTATCTAAGAATTTAACTTTTTTTCATTGCCTTTATTTCCCAATCTCTGGAGGGTGTTTATAATTAATACTTGGCTCATATCTTGTACTTATCACCAGAAAATGTTAAAAGGCCTTTCCAAGCATTAATTAATTATTCAAATATGACTATTTATTTAATGGCATATTGCTATCCTCATTTTAGAGGTAGAGAGAGACTGGTCACTTGCCCAAGGTCATTCAGTGACACAAGTCAATGTTAGAACTGTGATTAGAATGTAGGGGTCCTGACTCCGTCTACTGCTATAAGCACCAGGCAAGAATGGGTCCTTTGTTAGCCAGGCCACTAAATGGTTGTAGGGAAATGTGGCATCCTGACTAGATCTTGCTACAGTACTTGGCAGGGTGAACTAATTTTCAAACTTTATTTACATTTACATTATACTTGCATTTATAAATCTGCCTTGTTTATTGATAGGACACTTATGAGGCGCACTCACCATTAGAGCATGCCCCTTGCGTCAGGGCATGATGTTGCAGGTATCTTCAGTTCTATTGCCTCCTGCAGGCCATCTGCCTCTCTCTGAGTCCTACATGCCCCAGCGACCGCCCAAGTCACGTTGAAGTTCAAACTTCTTCTGGGGTAACAAAATGTCCAGCTATAAATCCCAAAACAAATACCCAAACTAATAATTCTTCTGCCCCCTCAGTCTCCTCTGAACTCCTCTGCTTCTTCACCCCTTCTCCTGCCCATACAGAGCTGCTTCTGTCTTGCTTCCTCAACAATTTGTCCCCCACTGCCTTCCCTCTTTGGGGGCTCTGACATTTTTCCTTAGGATTCTCCCTGCTCCTTGCAGGTCTTGTCTCAGGGCTATCCCTACAGGAGCCTTCCTGTTTGCTCTGAGTCTCTTTAATTCCTTGTTCCCATTCTGGAACGCCAGCCCCAGGACTGCCTTCCTGGCCCCTTGTTTGTTCCAGAGGCCCAGCACAGGACTTAGTTCTATTCTTGTGGCTCAGCTCTATTCTATAGCTAGCCCCAAACTGTGGGGCATCTCCTCTTCTGAGTTCTCAACTTTGCTTATGTCCTCCTTCTTCATTTCCTCCTATAGCTTGGGTCAGTCACTATAATTAAATCTCCCTCACAGGTTCAGACACCACTCACAAGTTTTCTCTACTGTAGGTGCCACATAAACTCTGCCCATATATCCCACTTATCTTAAACAGTTTATTTTCAAATGCTTTTCAGTCCACTTCTAAGCTGCATTGGTAGTGAAGCTTTGTTGGCGGGGTGATGACGGCTAACTCTTTGCTCTTATTCAATCAGATTTCCCCACAACCTCCAAAGGGTGAGAGTTATGTGGGATTGTGGAGCTGGCTGAGTCTCATGCAGTTGTCAACTAGCAGAAAGGCCTTTGCAGTATGTCAGGGCTGAAAGAGATCTGAGCAGTCCTGCCTATTTTTCATGGTGAACAAAGCAAACAGCATATTGTTTATCTTGATCCTTCTCTCCTGCCACCCTCTTTGGTACCACATCTGCAGGCAGTAAATTTTCAGAAAGTAAAGTTTTCCTCATCTAAATGTCCCCATTAGGCATCCAGTATCCTTTGATAGGTTACCCAGGAGTTTCCAAGATGCATTTCAAGTTCTGTGGGCACTTATTCCTTTGCAAACAAGTTTTATGCTTTTGGCATTTTCTGTGATTGTGGATGATGATGTCATTCTGTAAAGAAATACGTTTATTCTGTACCCAGGATGGGAAAAGAAAGACAAAGAGATTTCTGGATGCCCAGATGCTGCACTCATAGTTGATAGCCTTTAATTTAGGTTAGATTGGTGGCACCAACTGGTTCCCATTGCAGTCCTAGATGATATGAGCATATGATGGTGTAAGTGTGTGTACTCATCTAGTGCAGTTTGACCTGGCATAACTTAAACTTGCACCCTGGCGGATGCTGAATTTCTTTCCTCTCCCTGACCCCAGGCTGATGACAAGCTTTGCAGAACTCTCTTGGCATTTTCAGAGAGTGCTTCATGTTCCTACAGTTCCCCCTCAGTTTGGGAGGCTGTTGGGCACCGTTATGGTCCCAAGGCTGTTGAGTGGAAGCATATGTGTTAATATTTCCATCTGGCATCTCAGTGACATAGTGGGTTAATGTGCTGACCTCTCACATTGGGAAGCCTGAGTCAGAATCCCAATTCAGTCACAAGTACTACATATTGGGCTTATCCTGGTTCCTAGCTGATAACTGCCTAAAACCGCTGCTCCATTTGGTGCACTCAAGTGCAGACTGCACTACTGGTAAAGGCTGTCTTCCCCATTGACCACCCTATTGTTTGAAATGATGATTGTGGTAGTGGTGGCGATTATCAGAAGCTCTAAAATTATGGCAAAAACAACGAGAGTTCTGTAGCACTTTAAAGACTAACACATTTAATTTCTGCAGGCATTATTGTTTTTTTGGTATGCTTCAGTGGGATCGGACAGTAGTGGCTTGTAGAATGAGGTGTTGGAGAGTTGTCTGGTAGCCTCCTGTTTGTAATCTGATCTATTCATGCTGACAATGACACCTCCTTTGTCTGCCTCTTTGATTATAATGTCAGAGTTGTTATTGAGGATGTGGATGGCGTTGCGTTCTGCATGGCTGAGGTTATGGGGCAAGCGGTGTTGCTTGTCAACAATCTCAGCTTGTGCATGTCGGCGGAAACACTCTATGTAAAAGTCTAGTCTGTTGTTTCGACCATCAGGAGGAGTCTATGCAGAATTCTTCTTCTTGCAGCGTTGGTAGTAAGGTATCTGTGGGTTAGTGTTGTTCAGTGGTGTGGTGGAAATATTCCTTAAGTCGGAGACGGCGAAATAGGATTCTAGGTCACCACAAAATTGTATCGTGTGTGGGGGTGGTGGGGCAGAAAGAGAATCCCCAGGATAAGACGGACTCTTCTGCTGGGTTAAGTGTATAGCTGGATAGATTTACAATATTGTTGGATTAGTCAAAGGTATCACAGTTGTGGTCTCTTATGGCATGTAGGAGTTTAGGTAGTTTAGAGTCCTTTTTCCTCTGTAGAGAAGCAAAGTGAGTGTTGTAAATAGCCAGTCTTGTTTTTCTAAAGATCAACCACGTGGAATTTTCTATGGAAGTTTGGCTTTTCATGAGATTATCCAGTATTGAGAGATCTTTCTTGATCTTCTCCTGTTTGCTGCACAAAATGCTGATCAGGTGGTTCCGTAGTTTTTTTGAGTGTGTGTGACAATCTTTCACTATAGTCTGTATAACATGTCAATCGCAAGGGATCGCAAGGGATTTTTTCACTTTCAGTCCATTTGTTAGTCTTTAAAGTGCTACAGAACTCTCGTTGTTTTTGCTGTATACAGACTAACATGGCTACCCCTCTGGATCTAAAATTTTGAGTGCTGGAAAATCTGAGAAAATCTGAGTTCTGGAGCCTGGCTTTTACTTAACGCCTTACTTAATAATAATAAATTAAGTAATGCTCTTCACCATTTTCATAAGAGCATAAGCAAGTCTCCTTTCTTAATCCCCTTTTTGCCAAATCAGGGAGCAGAGGATATAAAAACATTTTCATCTGATTTTTTTTTTCTTTGTTGTGTTTTTGTGCATTGTTGGTTCCCTTTCTCCTGCCCATGTAGTACTCTTAGGGCAGGTAACAAAATGCTGAAGAATTTGGAAATGTGTTATTGACTGACTTATATGGGGAAGTTAATTAAAGCAGCTAGAGACAGTGCATACAGTCCCACAATAATATATCAACATTTGCATTTTTAATCCAATGAACTGCTGAAATACTTAAACTTAGTTCAGTAAGGTTTGTCCAGGGTATTGCAGGAAATTGCCATATCTGTCACACACCCCTGTTGGCACTGTATGAATTTATAAGTAACCAGAGTTCACAAATTGACTCCTCCTAGTATCTCCCCAATCACAGTTCAGAATGTTAGAAACCAGAAAAGCTCCAGTGTATGAACATGGGTTGGGGGAGACCAAGTGAAGAATGAAATGAAAACAGGAGTGGGAGGAGTGGCTCCTGAAGGTACTGTTTTTCTTGTCACTGCTACTGAATGGAATTGGTTTCTTTGGCTGTTCTGAATTTGCTAATGTGAGGCGGTAAAGTGAGGCTTGTCCTTGTTGTCAAAAAAAAAAAAATGTTCTGCAGTAGAGGAGTTTTGTTCAACTTCAGCGGTGCCTCAAGAGCTGGAGTGGTTGGGCGGAGGGATGAGATGTTAGGAAGAAATTTGGACTTGATATTGATATATGGGCTCTGAAGTGCCCTGTCAACATTATTATTATGTAGCGATCCCAGTTCTGAGTGATACATCAGAAAATGTTGGGTGCAGGAATGGCCATATGCTGGCTTCCCTGGGAAACAAGTACAGAATAAGTAAGCCTGTGTGTGATGTTTGTGTTCCTTTGATTTTTCAGGAGTTGGTAATGTTGACAGATGTATGAAGTTCCTCCACAGTAATGTACTCCTGCTTTTGTGGGTGAGCTGGATTTTGATGGTGATGCAGGCTCTTCAGTCATCCCACTTTTTAAAATCAAATATAGTTCTCTCACAGGCCTACTAAGCTATTTACT
This sequence comes from Emydura macquarii macquarii, assembly GCF_026122565.2. Lineage (NCBI taxonomy): Eukaryota > Metazoa > Chordata > Testudines > Chelidae > Emydura > Emydura macquarii. The sequence continues at coordinate 14,169,089 of NW_027131527.1, read as the reverse complement.
GCATAAATGCTGAGTCATGAAGATGAGCTTATGGCAAACTCATTACATTAAACAAATGAAACCTGGGTCATTTCAAGCATCTTCCTCTTGAAAGACCATGAGTTTAGATATAATTAAAAAAGTGAGAACTCTGATTATCCCTTTATTAAAATGCCTTCAGTCTTTAATTTTTCTTTTTACTCTGCCATTCATAATACCCTCTCAAGAGCTTGCAATAAAATTTATTTCTTTACCAACTTTATCTGTTTCTTTTTGGTCAATGTTGATTCCATCCTATCAAATTTCCCTCTGTTTCTTATGGAACAAATGCCATGTGGGATACTACTTGGTAGGCATCTACACTCTGGGGACAGGAGGGCTGATTTTCAAAGACAACGAGTATTCACAACTTGCATTGGTGTGATTGTGGGAGCTGTACGGCTGAAAATCAGGCCACAAGTTTATAAACTGTCCAGGGTGAGATTTTAAATGTCACTGAATCTCGCTGCAAAGTCTTTCATCTTAACAACAACCTAAAAATTAATCCAAAAAGTGGCCATATCTCACTTCAGATTCTAGAGACTTGGTGTGTCTGATGGAAATAGAAAGTTGGGGGGGGGGGGGAAAGCCACTCCACTTAGAGAATATATGTTACAAGTCAGTGACATTCCTTTCCTGAAGGGGGGTCTGGCCACCAAGTGTGGGAATGTCTGAACATGTAATCAACTTGGAGAGTATATTTAAGTGAGGGGATTAACTGCTAGTCACTGAGAAGGAAATGTGCATTCAGGGCATTACACTAATGGACTTTGAATAAGGCCATGGTTCAGTGTTTAAAGAAATATATGGTCTCAGTAAACTTGCAAATTTTAAAGGATAGGTTCTGTCATAGTCCTCTGCAGTTTATTTCTCCAAGGTATTTTGAGCCATATTTAAAATCATATCTGTGATGTATATTCCTGCAAAGTAATAAAAAAAAAAAAGTCCCCCTTCCTCACTCCCCTTCCCACCCCCCACCCCACCAAAAAAAAAAAAAAGTCCCAGGGGGGTAGAGATGGAATTGATGACAGAGTCTATTCTTGCCATATTATTTGTTCTCAGGGTACCTAAATTGATAACCCAGCTTTGTTTACAAGAGGAAGTAGGATTCGTAGTCTCAACCTAATAATGCATGACTATCTGCATTACAAAACTGCCATACAGTTCAGCATGGCCTTTGTATTAAGGTGAAACCCAGGAAGGACCCATGTCTGAAATAGCAGAAGTCACTGCCGGTCAAGATAGAAGTGTATTGGTAAACAGTGTACGAAAAGCCTTTTTTCTTATCTAGTTATTCCTACTTGCATACTTTTGTGAGCAGCGAATTCACTACAAAATGTTTTTTTTTAAAGTGGGGGCGGGGCAGAGGAGAGAGAAAAAATAACTCTGTCGGAGAGACCAGTATCTCTCCTAAAAGATTTCTCCAAAATAATTCTGTTGTAGTTTAAGATATGCCCTGACCTTGCCTTTAAAATGGTGAGGGGGATGTCGTCTAAATTCCTATTTTGTTGTTGTTGTTTTTGTTAAAGAAAAGCCAACGATGTCACCAGAAATTCAAACGAGACCCAAATGTACTGATTGTGCCCTGCAGAAAGCAACGTAGGTGCTCTAGTTGGCTCAGTAGCAGTTTAATCACAGGCCTGATCTGTAGAATGGTGGTGGTATGCAATACATCGATTATTTAAAAAAAAAAAATGAAGGCACTTTCCATTTTAACTCAATTAAAAACAAAGCATAAAGCATTGGTGGCTCAGTCGCCCTGAACACATGGTTAGTCAGAGGATCAGATTTCTGGACTGAGATCATGGGAGCAGGGTGACTGAATTCTATGGGGTAGGGAATATTGCCCTCAAAGACCTACAGTACTCTCTAGTGTGCCCTTGATAGAAGAGGCAGTATTGATTGATTCCAGGAGGAACTGCAGCCTGATCTCTGCAAATGGAGAATTATCGGTGCCTATCCTGCTATCTTTTCCAGTGTGGGTGTGGGGGTAAATTTAAGGGGGATAGAGAAATCAGTGTTTCTCAAATGGGAAAAGACTAAATTAGTAAATTAAGAAATTATTTTCTCTCTTCAGCAATGGGGTCATACACAGGGGGATAGTTCCTTTATGGGACAATCCTGTAGAGTCCAATGGGCAATAACTTATCTATAGATTTTTGAAGCCCCTTTACCCCACATAGAACATAATAAAGATTTCTCTGCCATAGAATTCTGTAGGATGGTTAAAAAAGGTTATAGAAAGGACCTAGCACCTCAAGTTCCAAGGGACTCTTAGGATGTGAAGTTACTCTTGTAGCACATGTAACCCATAGCCAGTATATGATCTGCCACAGACCCTTCATTTGTGCATTATGCATAGGATTAGAGGGCTGTTTTTCTAGAAACAGGAAAGTGTTTCCTGTTCTGAAACATGATCCATTTCCATTTGGAAACCAATCTGTAAACAGTGTTACTAATATCAGTCACATATAACAGTGAAGAAGGTTCAGTCATGATTATTACCATACCTTGGAATCTACTGCAAAAACTGTATTCTCTCTCTGGATATAGGAAAGAGAGTCTGGTAGATCTACCAGCTGATTTCTAGTCTCCTGCTTATTCATTGTACACATGGGTTTATTCCATATCTTTTGGGAGGGAAAGAGAAAATAATAGGTGTGTTTTTTCTTTTTGTATTAAAAAAAAAGTGAATACTTATTATGATTGGAAATGAAGAACTAACAACATTGGCTTCAGTCATTTATGGTATGAACATTGCACTGTGCAAGTAACTGATCCACAACTCTTCCAGTACTAACCTGCAATACATATTCTTCTATTCCATCCATGAGCCACCAGTCAGCACCACCTGTACTATGATCTACAACTATCCCTGGTATTCCAGCCCTAGGTCACCATACAGCTTTGCAAATGCACCTCCATTGACTCGATTTTCAAAAACCTGTTCTTATTTCAGTCTTGGTCCTCACATAGGGTTGCTGTCTTTCTCATTATTTCTAGGATTGCCCTCTTTTTAGGGGGCCATTACAGAGCCCGCACACCTCACCATAAAAATACCCACCAAAAAGACAATTGTCTCATTTTCCTGTCATTTCCAAAATGTACAAATGATTGTAAAACCTCAGAAACAAGGAAGCCTCCAGTGTTCATGCCTGCTTTTGTTTGCAAATTTCACACTTCCTATATATTTCAAGGCTTACAGTAACCAGTGGAGAAAAGTGCAGAACTATTCTCTGACTTCATGTGTTCTATGAATCCATTCATAGAGAAATAACTGATGTCAATTTCCATAGGGAAAACTGTGGTCATAGGCTGATGTGACAGAATACCTGCTTGCAGGGGGGGTGGGTGGGAGAGGGAACTGGGGGTAGGTTTTCTTTTGCTGGCTGGATTGTTGGTCATGCTACTTGTGAATTTGCAGGGAGTTGGCTCTGTCATCGGAACCAAATCTTTCCTGAATGTTTTTGCTGGCAGCTATGCAGTATATGTCAGGGAAGGTGTTGATATTTAGCATAGTAAGTGGGCGATTAAACCAAGATGGAGTGCTTCGTGTATTGGCATCCTAATATTTTGCACAATATTAATTTCAACAAAGTCCTTTCAAGTACTGAATATTTTTGAAGTAAAGGACACACGAATAAATACTTTGTCATGAATTAACATCGGGTCTAACGTGCCCTTTGAACCAGGCCACAAAGAGAGCTTTCTGATAGACGGTCAGTCATCTACACATGACACTAATCATGCCCAGTAAATGCACACTCATTCTGTTATATAAACATCATTTTATAATAGTACCAAAATATGAGCACTACGTGATAATTATTACACTCCTTTGGTGGTTAAAGTCATTTGGCCTCGGCCTCTTGCTGCAGCACTTCCAGAGATGTATTATAAATCACCTGGAAATGTGCTGCCTGTTGTGTCCTAGTGCTTAAATATTTGGGTGTGTCAGGTACAGGCATTAGGCAAATATCTGCCCAGCATGTGTCATAAGTTGTTAGAATAATACAGCTCATAAAGGTGCACCTCAGTGAAAGACTCATTTTTGAGCCATGTTTTGCTCTTCTGTGTCTTTCACTCTTCCCCAGTTCCTGACAGAAAGAACTATCTCCACACAGTCAGTTCAGTGCAGCACAGACAAAGACCAACAGCAGCCGGAGCTGCAGGAGAGTGAATTTACAATCATGGGGTTGGTTAAGATGAACCAGGTATAAACTGAACAGATAACTATAACAAGGGTTTGTGTTTTAACTGCCCTTCTGCTTATCAGGCCGCCACATGTGTGATGGACGAAGTCACTCCTGCCCCAGGAAGGTTAATTTCATGTCCTCAGTAAAGTCTCTCTTCATCAAATATTATTCATTTGTATTGTGATAGTGTCTAGAATCCCCACTGATGGACCAACGGCCCCCTGTCCTGTACAAGCACTGAACAAACGTATGCTGTACAGTTCTTTTAAAAAGTAATGGTCCTAAATTCCTATAGGATAAAATGGTCAAAGAAGCAGTCTGAAGTAAAACCAAAGCTTTTAAAGTTTCTCAAACAATTATTGTGTCCTCTTTCTCTGAGGGAGGAATCTCTAGATGGCTGATGCAATGGGCAGGTTGTGGGAGAGCTCCGAGGGAAGATACAGTTTTTCTGGCATTGCCAATTGTCAATGTATTTTAACCAATCTCTACCAGAAAGTGTTACTGAACTTAACCGTGGTCTACTGGAAAATATTTGTTTAACAGAATAATGTTAGTCCCAAATTTTTACCACGAACATAAAGGCTAGGTTTTCCCTTTTGCAGCTTTGCACTATTCCTCGATGATTTCACCGTGACAGAGCATGAAGAGGGGATTGTGGCAGAATGGAGGAAATAAGAGTGGTTTTCAGGTCTAGAAACATTCAGTTTGGGGATGGAATATTTATTTCCCAGTAAGTAAGTTAAATGATTTGAAAAGTAAAAGCAACTGCATACCTTTAGGAGAAGAGCTGGGTGAATAATTCCCAGCAAAGGGTGATCTGATGAATTCTGTGTCTTTTCTGCTTATGGAATGTTTGCCAACAGATGGTAACTTTCTTCAATGTATTTGCTGTTTTGAAATTATTTGCCAATTTATGTTTTTCAATTTTGACTTCCTTATTCAAAATGAGTTTTTTGCTTAGTTGTGATTTGTTAAAATCACATTGCACACTAGCACAAACTTTGACATCGAGTTTTTGTTAGGAATTCTTGCAGAAAGCCAATTTTAGATTTTACGTTGTATGAGCATGCAGACGTGAGCTTCAGAGATTCCCTTGCTGGGAGCAGATATGCTAGCTAGTGGATTTGATTGCATGAATATTTGTGGAAACAACGCAAAGGGCACAAATTGGGTTTAAAAAAAAATCCTTCAGATGAATATTTGTGGAAATGTTTGGCCTACATACCATGGTGATTAGCAGCTTACATATATCTAGATAGAATAGAATAGACTATTTGCCCAGCTCTATTTATGACAGGGAATGCAGATTTGTACTCATACTAGGGAATCAGTGAAGCTGCTGTTTCAGGGGATTGTAAAGTGGGACTGAAGTGACAAAAGGGAATGGGAGCTCTGTGTCTAGAATGCTTGCAGGATCAGGCCCTACATTTTCCAGGGACAATAATGAAAGTGTAACTAAAGCTTCTAGACACCAACTTAAATCTCTCCCTTCCCCAGCAAACGCCCTCCCCTCAAACACAGTCATTTTAGACCACCAGTCTAAAGGGTTTCTCCCCAGAGATACCATTCTAGTAGGTAATATGTCTCAAAGGCCAGGCCGTGTGTAATTAGAGCAGCTTTGGAATGCTGTGAACTGTCATATAAAAATGATTCAGAGAAGAATTGCTTTCCAAAACCAGTTAACGCCTGGCTTAAAGTAGATCTGACAGATCATTCTTTGGCTGCCAAAGTCAGCACAGAAATTCTTGTTCGTTTTTTCCACCATCACTGTTGTCACCACCATTCTCCTCCTCTTCACCCAAGTTCCATTTATTTTATGGCAAGACACATTGGATTTTTCAGTGGGGTTATAACTTTTTTTAGTGATATCTTCTAGTTTCCCCGGCAACCAAACAGTTACATCATCAATATCATGAGTTTTAACTACAGAGTGTGAAGGGGATGGGGGATAAATGCACTCTCCCTCTGGCATTAGCAGAGCCAAGGAATCTGAATGTTCATCTCCCTGTGTCGGCTTGTAGAAGATGGTCTTCATTTAGAGATAAAGTGCCGACATATTCCAAATCTCTGAAACATTAGCTATTCTATTTCTGTTCATGTCACAGGGCAAAACCCTGAAACTGGACTGGTCAAGCTACACACTAAAGATCTCTCTGGGAGTAGTTGAAAGAAGTCTTTACCGCCTTCCCTTGCCAGCTGTGGAGTGGGAATGGAGTCACTCTGAACATCTATTTGTAGCCGTGAAGCAGTAGTAATAACTTAGCAGCTAATAGTCTCCCCCTTTGCAGGGAAGTTATGACAGTGGGTGCACCAGCATGGTCTACAATCCCCTTGCATGCTGGGGCAGAGGGAGGTGCTATGGAGTATGATTGGTGCACATGGATATGGACTTCCTGTGTGGTCTCGGATCTACAAATCTTGCTTCTGTCCCACTGGACAAATGCACCAGATCCTACATAGTTGTAGATGAGGAGGCGAAGTCTGACACCTACTGTGTTTTCCTCTTCCTTGTGTGGATTCCCACAGAAAGCTGCAGAGATTTCCTTGTAAATAATTCAATCCAGGAGATAAGGATCTGTGGTGACAATGCAGGCAGAGCTGAAATCTTCAGGACCCCCTTGAGAAAGAATTAACTCTGTAGCTTACTGCAGACCATTACATATCTTTAGTATAGTAGAACCTCACTAATTCATGTCAGCACACTGGAGAATTCTCAGACAAATATGGAGATCTCCCTGCTTTGCAGCAAAGATTTCAAGGGCTTTTTTTACTTCTATTGCTCAGAAAAATGAGGGTGAGGATAAATCCAATCTGGACTTTTAATCTAAAATAATTTCAAAAACCTTTTCATTCTGGCTATTTCCCTGTCTGGGATTTCGGTTGTGTGGAAGGTTTATATAGCTATCTTGCGCAGTCATCTTGATGTGAGTGAATTTCCACACTACCAATGTCTGTATAGAGTCAGTGGCCCAAGACTTATGCAAATAGATCATGCTATACCAGGAACATTTGACCAAATTTTGTATTCAGTGATCACTGTCATGTAAGCATGCAGCTGAGGCTGCATACCAGCAGATAGATATCTTTCTGCTGTTATGTTTCCTATATAGTCTCCAAAGTGAAAATGGGGCTGAACTCACTGCAGCTGTTATTACAGAGCTGAAGATAATGTGGAAAGAATTACCAATTATCCATGGTAAGTCTCATCATCCATAAAGTCAAAGATGTGTATAATTTTTGGAAAAGGAGATATGAGGAATAGGTTTGCAGTAATGAAAAAGTGAAAATAACACCAGTGTAAGGCTGTTGGGATAGTTCATTCAATTTCACAAAAGCCACAGGCTATGGGACCAGACAATCTCCATGTACTGTTCTCTTCAGTGGAGATACAAAGGTATGACTAACATAATTGCACCATATTCTGTGCTTGCATATAGCCCAGCGGTTCTCAACCTTTTTTTTACAGAGTACCACTCGGGTCAGGTACAGTCGGGTCAAGTACCGCTTCACCTGACTGTACCTGACCTGAGTAAGACTCTGTAAAATAGCGGGCTTGCGTGGAGGAATCGATGCCCTCCGCCGAAACCCTGCCGCCGTTTCCCTGTTTTCGGCGGGAAATGTGTTTCGCGGCGGGGGGGGGGAGGGGTTAATTTTTTGAGCAGCGGCAGGGGGAAAAGATTCGGCGGCGGCAAGGTTTCTCGCCGGCGGAAGGGGGGGGGATTCGGCGGCGGCGAGCTTTCTCATCGGCGGCAGCAGGGGGGATGAAACGGCGGAGGAGGGGTTTATCGGCGGCAGCAGAGGGGGTGGGAACGGCGACGGCAGGGTTTTTCGGCGGCGGTGAGAGGGGGATTCGGCGGCGAAATCGGCGGCGGATTTTCCCTCGCGTACCACCGAGCCGGCTTCCGCGTACCACTGGTCGTAGGCGTACCACCGGTTGAGAACCCTTGGTATAGCCTATGACATCACAGTAGGTTGCATGGGGTGCGAGTAAAGGCAGTATTTAACACATCATCTCTACAACTGGAAGATGTAGAATGGATGCAACCAGACTGTGATTTGTTGTCGTTTAGCCCTGTAACAGGGTCAGTTGCCTCCCAAGCACCCCTTATGGCCAGGGGTGGCTTTACGGCATCCTCCCTCCTTCTTGCTGGGCTCCTCAATAAACTTCACACACAGGCTTCTTTCTGTGCAAACATCCCTCACTAATGTCTGGGTTTATTAACGCCAAAGTTGCAAACAAAACTAAAGTCCACAAGATTCAACTGCAATTCACTGTTTTAAGCAGCCCACTCTAAGCCCTACCTGGCAGGAGTCTTGTTCCCCTAATGTCTCAAACTTGCCTGTAGGAGTCAGCTAACTCTTGGAAACTGGCAGGGGAAGCTTCCTTCTTTATAAGGCCCAGGTGCCTTCTTCAGCCCACTTGGACATCAGGTAATTAGTCAAATAGGCACTGGACACTACTTCCTCTTAAAGGGGCAAGTCAACCTATGACAAGGCCCTACTTACAATCAGAAGCCTTATGAACAATGACATTTTCTTAGCTAACATCCTTGTCAACCAATAATACCATCAAATATGTGGTGAAATAACACAGCAAATGTTAGATATGGTAAAATCCATAGTTGTAAAGAGACACCATTTGTGGATCCATGTCTGCCCACAGACAAGTGTATATGTAACAGGGGTGGTCTTTCTCCTTTAAGAATAATAGGGGGCTGGGGCCAGCCCCTGTTCCAAGTCAAGGCTTCTTTAAGAGCAGGTGTTCAGGGAGGAGTAGCAGAACCAAGCTGAAAATGGGGGCCAGGCATCAGTCAGATGACTACCTCCTGAGCGTGAGAAATCCCTGCTATATTAAGGAGGGAGCTAAGAGAGACCTGCATGAGGGATATCGCTGGGGTAGAACAGAACCTTTGTGGGCTGGGAAACTGGTCAGAAATGAAGCATAGAAAGGAGGGCAGTGTTACTCTGTCCTAAAAGAGAAGCATTTGAGCCCAGGTTAGAGGGCTAGGAATGACCTGAGGGAAAAGACTGGGAGACTGGGCTGGTTCAAGGGAAGGGAGTGAGTTTGGATTTGAGTAATGGGGCAGATAGCTCAGTTGTTCAGGGTTCCCAAGGCCAGGAACCCATAGTAGTGGGTAGGCGTTGGTTCCCCCTGTGCTGCCATCTTGAGAAGAGATGAACCAACCCCTGGTATTAAGGGGAGGGATGAGAGGCTGCTTATACTTCCACCTAATGAGGTGATGCAGTGACCCCTGTGACCAAGGAGAGGATGAAGAGACTGAGCTGAGCCCAGGGGAGGAGCAGTACTTGAAGAAAGGTGGAAGAGCCTCTGGAGAGAAGGGCTGTGCCCACCTGAAGACAGGGACAGAAGCCTTTTATCTTGTGTTGTTTGGAAGGCATGGACTTTTTTTTGTGACTTGACCAGAGGACTAAGACACCTTGGCAACCAAACCATGCTGAAGGCCGAGAGAGCCATCACAAACAAGGGTGATTGCAGCTTCACACTCCACCATTTGGGTGGCACGGTCTGGGGCTGCACCCTGCTACAATATATACATTGGTTGAGATTTTCAAGGCTGCTTAGGGGATTTGGAGGCCCTTTTTCCATATGGTAGAATTGGGCCTCCAAATCCCCAAGCTAACTTTGAAAATTCCTAATTGCTATCTTTTTTTATAGCTGTTTATACCATTTTTATTATGCACCTACTTATGGAGCATGTGACATTGCTTGTGTCAATCATTCTTAAATGAGATGTTAATTTCTTTTTAGAAATACTGAACCTATTAAACTGAGATTTTTTTCCCCTGGGTGTTTTACCTGAGCTCGTTTGAACTGTATTTCTCAGAGTGCTCTTGTAATTGACCTGCCTCAATGCCAGCCTCCATCATTCTGCTATAGTTTGGTATAGGATAAGATTTACTGTGTGGTTATTGCCATGACTATTTTATATGATACATTCCTGCTCATTACCTGAAATGATCATAACTTCAGGGCCCCCCCAAGCCTGCTTTCTGAAGCAGAAGACTCCTGCATCAGTAACATTTATTCTGCTGTCCTTCACAATAACTCTGAATTCTTGCCAGAGGAAGATTTGACGTTCTGACTCTGATACACAGCAGACATCACTAGCCACCTGCTGTCCCCTCACTCAAGCCAGGGGTCTGAAGCTGTTCTGGAAAAGCCTGCTACTTTTTGTCATGCAGCTCATCACCAGCCTGCTTGTCTGTTACATCTACCACTGCTATTTACCTTGCCTGAAACACAAGGCCAGAGATGTGAGCCAAGCAATGACCACAGGAGCACGCCTCACTCTAACATCGTCCTCTTCTGATCAGTGCTCAGTTCGGGCCATGTGTTCCAGTGGGAACATGGAGCACTGAGAATCTGTGGGAAAGGAGAGGACCAGCACTGGAGGGAAGGGCTACTGGCAAAAAACAGGGACAGTAGAAGAGAGAGAGAAGTTACTGTGCAACCTCAGGGTGGGCAGAGAAATATTTGAGCCGAGAAAGAATTTGATTTGAGGGAGCAAAAAGAGAGAAAAGAAATCTCTAGGGGTTACAGGACAAAATGGGGAAGAAATAACAAAGGAAGACCAATGGGAGGGGAAAAATGTCTCTAGTCTAGAAAAAGGGAAAAGAGACAGAAGAGAAAATGAAGGCGTTAAAACCAGACAGAAAGGAGAAGCTAAAACACTGAATGAATTGAAGATGGTTTTGGAGGAAGAGAATAAAGACATTTAAACAGGAAAGAAAAGTAATAAAAGTAGCCCACAACTTTTATGTGCTCTGCCCCCTAGGTTTTGTAGCTTTTCCCTGGCAAACAGCCCACAGCTTCATAAATATTTGGGAAGAAGGATTACAAAATATCTTGACTGTGGAGGGTTTCCAGATTTTTCCAAATGTTACACTTGGTCATATATTTTTAAAATAACATACCATAACAGGTGTGTGCAATTAGAAACGAGGGTTCTCAGATATGGATGATTGCTGATTTGCTAAGCAATAAGTATTGTATGGCAGTACAATAATAAGTATTGATGTTTCTTATCCAGCTGCATGGAATCTAATTCTAAACTACATAATTCTAGAGCATTTGAAAAATAAATTTTGGGGTACTCTATTAATATTACAAGATGAAAGCCTACTAGATGAATGACCTATTTAAAAATATTGACAAGTTTTTCAGATAACCAATTTTGAATGGAAACATAGTTAAAAGCAACATTGTCTTGTTGCTTTGAGTATTTGGCACTCTAGCTTCGTACCTACTCTGGTGTTCTTGCTTCTTTGTTTTCCTGTTATTGTTTTTCTCTCTCAAACATAAATAAATAAATAAATAGCCTTAAATTCAGGCAATTGGTTTGTGTCCTTCCTTTAGAAACATGCTCTCCTAGTACTCCCCTCAGCTACATATGCGCCCCTCTAAGTAGATTGTGGAATGCCTTGCCACAGGAGGCCATTAGATTGGATATTTAGCTAGATAGCAAGAATATTCAGTTACCATAATTAGTGATGATGCATTTTGGGAAAAGTGTTCAATCTCGTGCTTCAGGACTTAACCTAGCCTCTAACTAGTAGACCCAGGATGAGAGCTAATGTGTATGTGTTGAGGGACAGATCATCCCACATCTGCAGCCTTCTTACACCTTCCTCTGAAGCATCTGGCACTGGACATTGTCAGGATACTGGAGTAGATGGACCTCAAGTCTGAGTCAGTCTGGTAGTTCCCATGTTCCTATTATTGCCATTTTGGTTTGTTTTTTCCCAGCACTCTAATGAGGAGATGTTATTTGCAGACAAGTTCTGGATTTTCTTTTAATAGTTTGGCATCTCTATCTCAAGCTGTCTCTTAAGCTTGCTCATCAGCCGATGGATTATTGGGCCACTTCTTTGTTTTGATGCTGTTGTAGTGGTCCAGAGCAGTGATTCTCAACCAGGAGTACATGTATGCCTGGGGTAGAGGTCTTCCAGGAGGTACATCAACTCATCTAGATATTTGCCTAGTTTTACAGCAGGCTACATAAAAAGCACAAGCGAAGTCAGTACAAACTAAAATTGCATACAGACAATTACTTGTTTATACTGATCTATATACTATACACTGTAAGTGTATATTTATATTCCAGTTGATTTATTTTATAATCATATGATAAAAATGAGAAAGTAAACAATTTTTCAGTAACAAATTGCTGTGACACTTGTATTTTTATGCCTAATTTTGTAAGCAAGTAGTTTTTACGTGTGGTGAAACTTGGGGATTCGCAAGACAAATCAGACTCCTGAAAGGGGTACAGTAGTCTGGAAAGGTTGAGAGCCACTGGTTCAGAGTGATGGGGAACATCATGCTTTGACTGTCAGCCTTGACGTGCATTCATCTTGGAAATAATAGTAGTTTTATTTTTCTGTTGCTCTAGAGGTCTCCATGGCTCCCACAAGCGCTGGACTCTTCTTTTCTCTTCCAATGAAGTTAGCTATTTTGAATCTAGAAGGGACTAGTGTCTGCTTACAGTGTGGTATTCTAGGTGAACATAGGCAGAGTCTTTTGAGAGCTCAGAAAGAAATTGTGAATCAAAGAGCAAAGACACCTGCAAATCCATGTCTCCCTCCATCACTGCTGTGGTATAGTCAGGTTAGGGACAGGAGGTGAGGGAGAGCCAACCCTCAGTTACCTAGTGGCTATAGCCCTTAAAAATAGAATAGCCATAACAAAGACAGGGTATAGTTTGTAGTCTGGCGAGGCATCAAATGCCTATTCCTGGACCTTCTGTATATTACACGTGTGCACGCAGGCACACACATAGCAATACCTTTTCTATTTCTGAGAGCTGCATTTTAAAGAGGAACTCTTTATACAGTTGCAACCACAGTTTAATGAGAGCTTGAATTGCCAAGCTAAACCAGGAATGATTTTCAAGTGCATGCTTATTTTTGTCACTGGCAAAAGGCTGGTTGGGCCTTTCTTCAGAAATACTCCTTTCTAGGATGATTTCCAGGAGCACTAAGGTGTCCTAGAGGTCAAGACAGACTAAGGTCTCAAATCATTAATGGAGCATATATAAAGGGCCACTGACTCAGAGAGCGAAAACTAATGTGCACTTACAAAAACATTCCTCTACGTCTGGGCCCTCGTTTGCACCTGTAAGTATGGAAACTAACTCAATGGGATCAGGATTGGGGCTCACATTTCATAATGTCCTTAAACTTTAAAAGGTGGTTAAGCTACGTTGTCTTCTGTTCCCACTGATGCTTTTGAAGTACCCCATGATTTAAACACAATGAGTAGTTTTCTTCATTTTCTTCAGGAAGCAGAAAATACGTTTTTTGTGGGTGGCCTGCTGTGGGCTGGTGACATACAAGAAGCCTAAGGTTTTGTGTATATTGAAGCCACTCGAGACTGCTCCTCAACTTAATTTTTTGATATAAGTATTGTGCAATCACTTGTTACATATGTTGTTGCCAAGGAGACATAGTATGGTGTCTCTTTTAAAAAAAAAAAAAAAAAAAAAAAAAAAAAAAAAAAGAACATAAATGTGTTGACTTCTCTGCTTTATGTTGCTTCCTGGCTTGGAGAGACATAGCCCTTTAGGAGAGAGGAAAAACTGATCACAAAGTAACCCCTCAAATATCAATGTGGCTGGGTTTTTTTCAACTGCATAATAGCCTTTCAAATAATATGCAAGCAGAGCCAGCACAGGCACTTGATAGGACAGTGTGAGAAGGGATCTAGTACTTACTGAGCAGGGAGATTTGCATCTCTGATAGGAATATCAAATGTCCAATAAGAATGTAATAGTTGACCTGGTCAAGGAAAGCAAGAATTCTGCTACAGTGGTTTACAGGGATTTATACCAGCATGATGTGGAAAGACCAGTGAGAAATAATAGGAGAATCCTTGGATTGGTGATGCTAGATTCTAGGCCAGAACTGCTGTGTCCAGAATGTGTTCCAGGAAGTAAAATCTACCTGGTGAGCTGTAGCGCTGAGGAACCACAATACATGGAAGAGCTTTAACAAAAAAAGTGTAACTAAAAATAAACTATGCTTGAACCCTCCCTGAGCAAAGAGGAAGCTAAGACTTTCCACCAGGGTCTGATTAAGGGAACTTCTGCTTGGAGAAAGCCTCACAGGATAAATACCAATGCATATTAAAGAGGAAACATCTCATCTGTAGGAATATTCTTAAAGGGGAAGGAGACCTTTTTTGCTGCTATGTCATTTGCTAAAAGGAAGAAGAACTCCTCAGTGATGAACTTTTTAAAAACATTGGAGGCATTCTGATCATCGTGGAATTGCTGAACTGAAAACCCAAAATGTTATGATAAGTGGTGCCTTGAGTACAGGCTAAGATTCCAGTGACTAATTTCTTAAGGGTCCCCCAATAAACGAAAGCTAACTGTACCCTTCCCTTCCACAGAAATAGAAAGAACCATCTAATGTCATTTCAGTGATCTTATTCCTTGCTCTTGACTATTCTATACAGAAGAAGAAATAATGTACTCTTATTTCTTATAGCTATCCTTCCCCTCCTGCTTACATCAGCTCAGAATTAGGCCCATGGTATATAGATCTTCATTTTTGGGGCATTCTTGTATGTGCTGTTCACTGGGAATCAGTGATGGTGACTTGGAATCATTCCAATTAAATCATCCTTCATTTCAGGGGAAAACAGCCAAGGAAGAGAAGAAAATGCGGACATTGCAACTGAGGAGCCTACAGTATTTGGAACGATACATCTATCTGATCCTCTTCAATGCCTACTTGCATCTGGAGAAGAAGGACTCTTGGCAAAGGCCATTCAGTGTCTGGATGCGTGAGGTAAGAATTTTCCAGCCCCTACAGTTAGCACTTGGGGAAAGAACATCAACTGCATTGAGTGTGTGTTAATGGGGCCTACACTCAATTGTGTATTTGTGTTGGTGGGGAAATGATGACTGGCTCAGGCAACTGATTTTTCTGATTTTCAGTGTATTTATGACCAAAGTTTTCCCCAAAGCAATATTTCATAAATCTGTTCTTCTCTCATGTTTGTAAGAGGGATCAGAAATGGGGTGGATTATTGAACCTAGCCTTTTACCTTTATATATTGGCTTTATATGCTAGCTCACTCACAAATCAAATTCATTTTGGCTGGATGCTGAAAAACTATTGCCTATTAAGGGAATGGCAATTTCTGAATATGGAAAAAGACCCAAGGTATCCTCCTCGAGCTACTGTATAGGATAGGTGCAGGCCAATAGAAGAATTTGCTCCAGTTCTTTCTCTTGGTCCACTCTAGCTAAATAAAGAAGACCCGTGATATAATTTAGAACCTGTTTTTTAATGTATTGCCAGCGACGCAATTGTTTTATTAGATATCAGCAATACACAATCCTAGTATGCGGCAAAACATATTGCGCCTTATATGGATAGGGATTGCTAAAAGGTTTTCCCATTTACCTCCCATTTAGGTATATGGAAGGTAAGCATCCTATCTGAACTAGTGAAGTGTGCACTTAAAAACTTCCATTGACTGTGTGCCCCAAAGTGTGGATGCTTAACTGCATTTATCCAATCCTTTGGTCCCCTAGTGTTCATCCTTTCCCCACGGTAGGCTTTGTTCAGCAGCATCCTCCATTCCAACTGCAGAAGTAGTCCTTCCATTCCAGGTTAGAAGGGTCAGGGATGATAGAGTGAGTATAGGGACCTTCCACAACTTCCTCCCTCCGTAAGCAGACTTTCCGAAAACCTCACAAACACGTATGTACTTTAGACACATTCATTATAAGGGATTGTAGTGATGGTTTGGGCTGGTCCATGGTTGTTTTTTGTTTTTGTTTTTTGGGGGTTTTCTGAGGGGGGGAGGTCAGCGGCAGTGGCGTTAGACTTTTATTTTTATGTGAACCCTGCTATGACGTTTGCCCAGGGCCTCATTTCTACTTCCTCATTGTCAACAATTGCTCATAGCCACTAGCTCTTCATCTTGCCTCCACTCAGAGCTTTCACAGAAAGAAATACAGACCTCCTAGACACTCTTCACTCGCAGTCACATGTTGCTGTAAGTCCAGAGAGGGTTGTTGCGACTGCAGTCCTCATGGATTCACTCTCATGGAAGACAGCTATTTTTTTCCTTTGATCCATTTTTCACAGTAGGTCCTGATTAGTATCTGAATGAGCACTTGTATTATGATGTACAGTGCTGTGTCACATCATTTGCATCTTCATGTCCTGATGCAGTCTCCTGATACGGGGATACAATATGATCATGTTGAAATTCCTAAAATAGCTTTAGGGGTCTGTAATTATCCTGCAGCGTAGGCACGCAGGGTGTGGAACTATCCCATGAATTTGAGGATGGATGGTAACCCAAACACATAAGCCATGACCAAAGAAAAAATCTCAAACCCTTTCAAGAAAGTTTTAGAGATTAATCTTGTATATATGTCCCATTTCTTTTGACCATCCAAAATCCTCCTGCTGTGAGCCTGAATGTTTGCTATTGTTTAGGGTGCTGGTAAAATGGCAAGTGGCCCTTTATGGAAATGTCCTAATTTTAAATTGAATCTGCCTCAATTTGACTCATTCAAATAGCGGTCTTAGGGGCCTCCTAACTCTTTTTTTTTCAGTCATGTTTAAAACTACTGACTGCCTGTTTAAATAGCAACATTTTGGGCAGGAAGGAGGCCTTGCAGCCCATCTAAGTCCC
This sequence comes from Emydura macquarii macquarii, assembly GCF_026122565.2. Lineage (NCBI taxonomy): Eukaryota > Metazoa > Chordata > Testudines > Chelidae > Emydura > Emydura macquarii. The sequence continues at coordinate 14,152,193 of NW_027131527.1, read as the reverse complement.
TCCACCTATCTGTCTGCTTTGCTATCCTGTAATGTTTTTTCCCCCAAATGCCTGTCTCGCTTTTACTCCTGTTTTGAATGTTCTCAGTTACATCCTCTGTTCCTTCCTCTGGTTGTGCCTGTCCTACACAGTGAGTACTCCTGAACTCCCAAAAGTCCCTGCCTTTTTTATCTGCAGTTCATGCCCTCTTTTTTGGAGTCACCCTATGGTACAGTCCAACCTGTGATGCATCCCACACTTTAATTTAAACCTGAATTAGATTAACTGAAACCTATTCTGGGCAGCTGGCACTGTTTGCATTGTTAGAAAACCAGAAGGCAATTATGGTTTGGCAGTGCATGGATTCCCAGAAATTTCCCTTCTTTACTCCTTCTGCCTCCGCATTGTAGCCAGTCCTCCATTCTTGACAAATAGGAGAGGATGGCATTTGTTCTAGTGCCCATTAGCATCATGCTTTTATCAGTCAGAGGTCACTGCTGAGTGATGCTCATTATCCCCCTCCCTGCCATCATCTATCTCAGGCAAAGTGCATCTCAGCATTCCCAAGCTCAGACCTACATGAGAAAGTTGCACCAATTTATTGAAAGTGTGATTTTTTTTTTAAACTGATTTAGTTTAACTGGTGCAAAAGGCTATATGTATGTTCTTAGTTTGGTGTAAACCAGGCTTATTTTGGTTTAGCTTAAATCACTTAGGAATCGGTTTAAACTATAAACCAAAATATGTGTCCACGCAGGGTTTTGCACAAGTTTAATTAGATCACTTTTTAAAAAGGGATCTTCTGTCATTGTCACTGTTTAACATCCCAGCACTGGTACTGTGAGATTTCATGATGTTCATCACTAATGCAAATTCCTAGCATCACTGGGATGGTTAATACAAGTGTAGAAATGTGAAGAACAGAAGCTACCTTCTTCTTTCCAAATGGCCTGAGTAAGTACCTGGACAATGTGATCTCTTGTGTTGCATGTAAGGATGTTGACAAATAAGAAAGTGTTCAGTAAAGAAGTATGTGAATTATTTAAAGTCTAGAAAACCTGCCTTACAAGTGAGAGATGAAAGAAGCAGCTCAATCGATTTAGTTTAACAAAGAGATGGTGAAGCAATGACTTAATCATGATCTATCATTACTACATGTAAAGAAGATTTCTGATAGTAAAGGGTTCTTTAATTTAACAGACAGAGGCATAACAAGATCCACTGTCTTGAAGTTAAAGCAAGACAAATTCAGGCTAGAAGTAAAGCACATATTTTTAACAGTGTGGGTAATTAACCATTAGAGCAGCTTACATGGGATCTGTTCTGTTCTGTCACTTGAAGTTTTTAATCAAGTGCTCTAGCTCAACCAGAAGTTATGGGCTTAATGTAGGAATCAGTGAGTAAAATTCTATGGCCTGTGTTATACAAGAGGTTTAATTAGATTATCATAATGTGTCTTCTGGCCTTAAATCTATGAATGAAATCCTGCCCCATTGAAATCAATGGGAGTTTTGTTATTGATTTCACTCAGATCAGCATTTCATCCTGTGAATCTGTCACTATGCCATTGCTCCTTTCCTCCCTTCCCAGTGCACAATTAGCTTGGAATAATAATAATTTTGCCTTTAAGATAAAATAATGGATATTTTTCTGCTTCTTTCTTAACCCATAATACAAACTTGAAAGCCGTATCACCCATTGTATTGAAACATACATCTCAGAGCTCCTGTATACGTTTACAAACTATAGCCTCAGGGGAACTGGGGTAATGAAAAGTACTCCATTCAAAAATTCTCTGTGTGGTGTCAAATGAAAGTAAGTAAGTGAAGGAGTCCAACTTGAATGCATTAATGTTCATACATAGGCCACTCTTAAAAGATGACCTGGGAAGGGAAAAAAATTGGGATTGTGCTCTCTTTTACCAAATTAATGTATAAAGAAGGTCTGAAAACTTCTGTGTCTAGAGGGGAAGGGGTGGGTAGGGGGAAAGGTCAAGGTTCTGCTTTTTTAGCTTCTCCCCTTCCCTTCCCCCATTTTGTTAAGCATTAGAAATTGGTCTTGTCTGCCCTGACAGACTCTGTGATGACTGAAGAACTGATGAAATAACAAAAGTCAAGTGTGTGAAAAGTGAGCAATTGAGAGGTGAAGAGAATTTTAGTCAGTGTTTAAAACCCTTTCACTAAAATATTCTCAGTTGAGAGCTTTAAGCTACATTCCTGTATCTGTATTTAGACACCTAACTAAGTGGCTAGATTTTCAGTGGTGGTGACCACATAACAGCTCCACTGAAGTCAGAAGGAACTGCTAAATGCTCAGCACCTTTTGAAAAATCTGGCCTCTGATTTAGATACTTAAATAACTGTAGGCATCTGCTTTGTTTTAAAATTTGACTGGTTTCATTTTTTTAACATCTATTTAGCATCAATAACTAATGAACATTTTGGATAAAGGATGTTTTTTTGTTAGAATAAAAAACTACAGCCTTTACATTAAGTGTTTGAGCTTTCAGTAGCCATACTCTGAGGGCTAGACTACACTTAAAAGAGTGCAGCTGCACCGCTGTAGTGCTTCAGTGAAGACGCAACCTACATTCCAAAAGTCAGTGGCAAGGTTGATGGCAGAATTCTCCCATTGATGTAGTGCTGTCTACATCGGAGGTTAGGTTGATATAACTGCGTCACTCGGGGGTGTGGATTTTTCACACTCCTGAGCGATGTAGTTATACTGACCTAATTTCCTAGTATAGACCAGGCTGATATTTCTGAGGTAAAAATCAGACAGACAAAAATTATTTAACCACCTCTCCTCCAAACAAGCAGAGAGTTAGGCCCTTCCTTACTACATCATAAAGACGTTAAACATGGGTACAAGCCCAATTTTATAAACAAGAACAAACCTTTACAGGTCACCTTGAATCCTAGTCAGAAGTGATTATTCTTGGTGAAACTTTTGAAGTTATGAAAACTTTTTGGAAGTAAGGGAATGGACAATATAAATAATAAAGTCACGCCGCTCCATAAACTAGACCAAACCCTGCTTTGTCTTTAATGCTGGGACATTGGTTTCTGCATCTGATGTTTCAGGGTCCCTTTTGGGAGTAGTAATTCCAGTGGTAATTGCCATGACTGAGACAGCTGCTGTCAGATGGGAACAGCTGAAGGGTACACATATATATTGTGAAGCCTGTTAATTCTGGACCCAGATTGCTTCCCCCCACACCCTTTTCCTCCTCCTCCTTTTTCTTTCCTCCTCCTGCCTCTCAGCTGCTATGGGTTGTGAGCAGTAATGTGTGGTTTCTCTGTGTGGGGGAGATTCTTGCAGGAATTTACCAGTGTACCCTTTTGTCCTTTCCTGCTGTCTCCGCACACTGAACTTCAGAACGTCTGGCTTCTGTGTTGCCGTTGATGTGTTAATCTCAGCCCATGGTTTGGTCAGATGGACGTGCACAGAAGAGAATGGAATTTATGTGCATTCTTAATAGATTATGGCTGATTCGTCAGCTTTTGCCGCTTTGATGTTCTGCTTGCTCGTTTTTCTTTCCTGAAGTGAGTTTAGCAACAATAAGAAGAGAATATATGTACTGGAGAATGTAGCCAGAGGGAGCCTTTCTCTGGAGTAATAACCGTACCACTTTTGCCATCCTTACAAAGGGACAGTAGAGTGAAAATCTCCCAAATAATCTTATGATGTTGATAATGTCACCATCTCATCAGCTGGTTTTACAAGTAAGGGAGCCAGGGGAAGGAAACTTGCTGCAGGAATATTTCTGCTACCGCTAGTAGAGTGCTTTTTGGACTACGTTAAAGAAGGCTTAGCATATTTTGATGGTGGGAGGAGTTACTCGTTAGCTAATTTAGCTAATTAGCTAATTAGCTTTTAATTTATAGCAAGGACTTTGATGAGAAAGTTTGGGATGGATGGATGCAGGTTAGGATGTGGGGATAATTTAAGTGTTTGTCTCACATTTTAAGAGCTAAGAAATAATTGTATACATTTTCAATGTGTGGCCATAATTGCAGAGATGCCTTTATTGTGCGGGACCATGCTGTCTGACTCTTGAATCTGGCAAATCCAGAGTTTTCTGTGATAGTACCACAGTGTTCTGCATTAGTGGGCCACTTGGGGGCATCTTAAGCTGTCTCTTTCAAGAGTTTGAGCAGATATCCGAGGACCAAGCACAACTCTACAACCATCAAATATAGTTGGTACCCTCTCCAGGCCAGAACTCGCTATCCTCAATTTCTCATTTTGTGTATCTGGGACATGGCCACAGCTAGCATGGAGGGAAGGTCCAAGTCCCACCTTCCATAGGATGGTGTGGAAATGTGTTGTGTATTGTTTCTTAATTTTAAAAACCTGTGTATTGGATAGGAAAGAGATTAAGGACCCATCTACCAAACAAGTATAAACAGGTGTTTGCAAATATTCTGTGGCACTTTTATTAGTTAGGTTTGTTGTAACTATTTGTGGCCACACAGCAGCATTTTTCACAACACAACTATGTGTCAACTGAGTTTGTGCATCCACACCTACAACACTGGTTAAAGATGTTTGCATCTGTGCATTCTGGGGAAATCTGAGCCGCTATCCTATATTGGCTCAGAATATGCACAGCGTGGTGCCAGCAGCACGTGCAGGAGTGTGCTCTGGGATGTCCTGCCTAACTGCTTGCATAGCCAATAGATAGATAACTGGCCTCATTCACATGGCAAAACAGGTTACAGGAACACAAATGTGCTGACTTAGGCCCCTTGCAAGGGTGAAACATAATGAGTTGCCATGGTTACTAACTGAGTAGAGACTAACCTTGTTATGGCCAACCACCAACCGGCTACAAACATAGTTAAAAAATTGTATTGCAGACAGAGCTTTAATCATAAATTTGGGGTGATGGTGTTTAGCAACACTCCTGTTTACCTCTTCAGATGGTGATTCAGTGTGTGTGTGCATGTGTGTGTGTGGACATGCACATATATAATTTTTGTAACATGAATTTCCATTTCTTTTGCATCCTTTTTCTGCTGTTTCTCTTTCCTGGCTTATACATGTGGCGAGTATCATGAGAGGTTAATAGATTTCTTGTCCGGGAAGTAGTTTTGGACTAAGACGATTTTATCTTTGTCTGCCAGCAATTTTGTTAATGGGGCCTTGTTAGGGAAACTTTCTTTCAGCACACAGCATACGTGAACCCCCTCTCTTCCCACCCATAAAATACCCATGCTAAGACCCCCAAATTTTCCCCCCAATGTTACTGTTGAAAATGAATCCTGTAGTTTGAAATGGCATGGCTATTTGTACTTCTCTAAACCAACAGAACAGGAAACAATACAACTCTTCAAACAAGTCTGGGCTGGGTCACGTCTCTAGGGGATGAGGTCATGTTGAGGAAATGACGGAGATAGAGTGCAATCCATTAAATTGAAAGGACGCTTGTTGGGGCAGTGAGGCAGAGACAGGCTGCTTCTTTCTTTTTTTCCTTCTCTCTTTTTATGAGGTATTAAACTGCCCCTTGAAAGCATTATCCTCCTCCCTATTATTCCCAGGCACAAAGGGCTTTTTGAGACTTCTCCTTTATCAGGACTTTGGTATCTCTCCTATCCAAGCAATCAACTCGCTCTATGCAGCAGACCTACTCTTTTGACGCAGGGCAGGTTTTGTAGATGCATGCAAAGGTTGGTTGAGTTGGTGCATTCACCACATCTCTCAATACAGAGATCAAAGTTCTGTGTGTGGAGCATCCGGAGCTGTTGGGGTTAGCTGAACTGCACATTTATACACTGCTCTGCAGAGGTAGGCAGTCCAGGAAGTCCCAGTGCACTTAAATGTAAAACCCAAACAAAGTTTCATTTGCATGGAATTAAGAGTACTTATTTGCAACTCTCAGTAATGCAGTCAATGAAAATCAAGCAAATCAATGGTCAAGGCAAGTGGAAGTGAGGGTCTGTGTGTGTGTTTGGGTGTTAAAGGTTATTAGATGTCCCCCATCATTGTAGAATCAGAGCACCTGTAAAACCAACAGTCATGCATCCTCAGCACATGTAACAAATCCTCAGTTAACATCTTAAACTATCACATGATGCTTAAATCCTACATCTTCAACCCAAGTTAGAAATCTTTTTAAAAATGTAAATAATGCCATCTAGCCACAGCAGCTGAAAGGGAGCAAACTGCATTCTGCTTCCATGGCTAGTTAAATCTTTTGGCGTCCAGGTGGTCAGATTTCCCATGGTGATGCAGTATGACAGGATGTCATGAATTCTGCTAGCAAGAGTTAACCTGGACAAAGGGAGAGGGTGTTGGGGAGAAATATGCTAAATAGGAAGCTCTCCCTCCCCCACTGCTTTTCTATATCAGACTGTTGTTTTTGCTTCATGCTGTTGTACATATTGCAGTGTGAACATACCTCATTGCACGTCCCACCTTGAAGGTTTAATTTAAAGCTAAAAAGTTAAATATTCTGGCAAATTTCAGCTCTCTCCCATGTCTCAATCCTTCAAAGTCTTGATCTTAAAACTAACTGAATGCATACTGTACATGAACACAAATCAATTCTGAATGCTTCTCTGTAGTGAGGCCTGGTCTGAAATACCCTCCCCCTATACAAAGCCATAGGTTTGTTTCCTCTAAATGCAGTCCTTTATAAAAGCCACTGTTCTATTTTTTTAAAGACTTACTGGGTCCCAAAGACCCTTTTCATAAGCAGGATTCATTGTATAAGGAAGAATAAGCTTGATTTGAACAGCATAAGCTCTGAGTCTGAAACTGCAAACCACAGGTCTAATTTCTCCAGGGAGAAAATACAAACTCCATTTCTTTAATGTCATTCATACATGCTTTTAACGCACTCTCTCTCTCACACACGCACACGCCACACCAAAACCCTGGATCCAACCAGCCTGAAACGTGGAAAAGTTCTGATCTGGAAAGAAACATCAGTACATGATTTCTTAATTTATTTGGATTTATACAAATCATACATACATACCCTGGTCTCTTTGCTTCATATTAACAATGCAAATACTACACCAGCAAAACTAAGCCTAGCAACTTCCCTCAAATCAGGAAAGAAAATAAAAACTAAAACTACCCAAGTCCCAGCCCTGAACACATCTTTACCACCTCAGAACCTGGGAAAAGAGATTAGCTTTTCAGTATGCCCTGAAGGCCAACAGATTCAGGCTATATTGGTGTAATGAGGTTGCCTGTACCTTTAGGGGCTGGTGACCTAGAGCTGGCCAGCCCCATACAATTAGCCCTGTCTGCCACACCTGGGGCGGGTGTGGGGTTTAATTAGTAGAACCAGTTGGGTATGGAGGAGCTGTTTCGCCAATGACAGGAAGCTGCAGAAAGAGAGGAGCCCTGGGAGAGAAACAAGAGTGAAGCTGGAGTGAGAGAGTTCAGTAGAAGTTTGTGAAGGCAAGGAATGGCTGCTGGGCTTGAGTACTCTCTAGGGGACTCTAAGGACATGTCTACACTGCAATTAAACACCCCTGGCTGGCCCATGCCAGCTGACTTGGACTCAGGATAAGGGGTTGTTTAATTGTTTAACTTTATTAAACTAAAAGTGTTCCGGAGTGAGCACCTCTAGCTGCAGCTATGGTGATATCACATGGGAAGAGAGACATTATTGTTAATATAGATGAGTGCATAGGGCTCTATACATTTACAAAATCGTGTCCACGCATCTATGGTGCATCAAAAACAAAAATAAAATTGAAAAAGCAATGTCTGCAAGTGACATGTACTGTTCAGCTGATGTGCTTAGAGTGACAGTAGATTATGGGTTTTGAATTACCCTTATATTTTGTGCAAACCTGTTTTAGAAGTTAATGTTGAAGGGAAGCTGGAAAGACACTAAATTTGCACCTGAAGAGCCTCAGTACAATGAAAAAGGATCTTCCAGGATTAAGTAAACAACGAAGAAGCAAGTGGGGTGTACATGTGTGGTGTTTAGTTATTGAGTCATTCTGAGCGATGTAGGAAGGTAAAATAGAGTGGACAAAGGGAGGAGAGGGGGCTGGGACTCTCTCTCTCTCTCCCCCTCCTTTTAATCTGTGCATTGAGATTAGCCTCTCTGTGTAGGCAGTAAGTGGGGAGTCTCTGGCTTGTGTGCTGTGGGAAAACCTCCTCCCCTCTGTCTCAATTAGCCCTGCTAATTCATATTGGCATGTTTGATCTTTTCGGAGAGAGATGAAAGGGGCATCTGCCAACTCTGGTTACAATCAGAGCCTGCCCGATCTCGATTGAAGGGACTGTGCTGGAAAAGGACATTCATCACGTTGAGGGAAGGGAAGAGGCGGGGAGGGGGAAGAGAACTGTGCCCTGTCCAAATGCAAGGGGAAGAAGGAATGTTATCTGTACTGTGTTACCCAGCAGTCTCTTTGAAAACAAAATTGGAGTTGAAACATGCTCCACTGTGTTCAACCTGAAATAGCTGAGGGAAATGGCACCTCATTTATTTCCTTGTTTTCATTGTCAAGCGGTGGGAGTGGGGAGGGAGAGGCAGCCTAAGAACTTCTAGTGCCCTGAGCAAAACTGAATTACAGAGCTTGCCCCCAGCCTCTTTCCTCCCCCATGTGTGGTTAGACATGAGAGGGTATGAAGCAATAGATATCTTTGCTAGTCAAATGAAGCATTGGGATTCCACATTCAAAGGGGCCACCAGAAGCCCTCTTCACATTCTTAGAGCCTGTTTACACACACAAGTAGTATTTGTACAGTTAAAAGCAGTACAACGCCCTAGTGTGGCTACACCAGTATAAAGCTGCTTAATAGCTATTCTTGTACAGGCAGGGGAATAAGATATACTGGTATAAGCTACCTTTATACAGATAAAAATGCATTCACACAAGGGATTGTACCAGTATAACTCTAGTATAAAATCACACCCCTAACCAAAATTGTTATTTTGTTGGTACAAATACTGTGTGTAGACTAGACCCTGGTCAGAGAGGTTATCGGCATTGCTGATGTGCCAGCAGCGAGAGACAGAATCCTGAAATTCTAATACTCCTGCATGGTTAAAAATACAGGCAAGGGTAATGCTTTGCAGTTTTAAAGGAATTCATACTTACACCTGGCCTGTACTTAAAACTTACACCAGCATAGCTATGTTGGTCAGAGGAGATTCTGATGTCTCTCTCTCCCCATAGCTCTCTCCCCATCAGGAATATCTAAGGTTTTTCTCCCTTACACGTTCCTACATGGAAACTGTAGTCTATGGGTCATTTAATTCTCTGCTCTTGCATTTTCGTAGAGGATTTCGTTATCCCTAAAGCACCCTTAATGGATGGGAGGACTGGCCTTGGCTAGTCTGGAGTAGCAATTCCAAAATGTCTAGGTTGTTCTATTGCCAAACTGCATTCACATCTATGATTTTTTTATACTAATACTTGAAATTTCCCTTGCCTTTGCTTCCTTTCCACTTTTGAAGGACTCTAAATTAAGAGGTTCAGTCTGTGCCCTGGGGATTCGTTTAGAATTTTTGTTTTCCTGGCTCATAACTCCACCTGCCCTCGGTCATTTCAGGCATCATGAAACCAGGGGGTTCAGCGCTCATAGCTTAGAGACAAGAACAAGGTGTGCTAGCACCATGAGCCCCCTCACCATTTACAGCCAGCCACCAAACACGTCACAGTTTTAAAGAGTCGTGTTAACCCTGTGTCCTGGCTAGATTCCAGCCTGGGTCATTACACTTTTTAAGTTCTGATGCTCCTTTTACTTACACCAGTAAATGAAGTTCCACTGTGAGAGGAGAAGCAGGCCCTTCCTGTCTAATATCCCTTTGTTCTTTCAGTTGGATACAGTATTTTCCACTCCCCTTCTAAAATGTTAGGTGGCACCACTTAAATAGTGGTATGATTCCACACCAAAAGTGACTCTTTATAGTGGCAGGTGATGATCCTTGTATATTACCTCTGTAAAGTGCTTGGGATGTTTCAGAATGAAAAATGCTATATAAATATAAGTAAGGCCCAAAGTCCTATGCAGCAGGAAGGCAAGAATTCAAGACTATGTTCCCAATCCCCTCTCACCTTTACAGTCTTCCCATCTCCCATGCAGTGCAGTGCAGTACAGTACAGGCTGTACAGTATCCTTTATTTTTGCATTTGATATTACAGTTATGTTGCATTACCCCTACCTGTTCAGCATGCTGCTGATTTTATTTTTATATTGATAATGCAAGACTGCATTATGAAAATTACGGGGATGAGGGGGAAGCTGAGAGTTTTGTGTGCTGTGTAGGAGACAAATGAGGTGGGGGCTGGTAATATGAAGAGATATGCACTTCCTCTCTTTCGTCCCCTTTCTAGGCAGGAGTGAAAGTCACTTTAAATTTGGGGAGGGAGAACTAACTTCCTCATTTCCTGTTCCAACAAACATTGAAAGCAAATAGCTGCCCCACTGCATCCTGCCCTAATCTCTGCTTCTACTCCCAACAGCAATGGAGAAGTACAAACTAACGTGTGAAATAGTTAACAATGATGACATACAAGGTATCTTCATTAGGGTTCAAAGTGAGATGAATGAAAGGAGTTCACCCTTCTCAGAGTTCTAGCTTCAAGCAGTGAGCAGATTTCGTCAGGTCTGACTGCATTGGTTTACATTCACTTTATTTTGAAGGCTTTCTTTGCAACTATATCAGGTGGATCCTTAATTTTTTTTAATATAAATGAAAGCTAAGATTCTGGAGCTAATTCAAAGAAGAAGCTGCCATGGTTCCAGGGCTAGCTGTACCTCAGTTCCCTTTCTGGTCTCGCTGAGTGCTCTTCCTCAGGGGATAGGCCTCTTGATCTTACCCGTTTTGGATGGAATTTTGCAGTTCTCCCATTCTTAGGCCAGACTCTGGTTATGGTACCTTGTGCACACCGTCTGCTTATCACACCGCAGATTTGATTAGGTTCTAGGCACCTGCATTTCTTCCCTTTGGGAATCTGTGACCAGTGCTACGGAACAAGTATTTTTATTGAGAAGTTGGAACAAAGAATTAGAAAAACAAGAACGTATTTTAAAGCAACAAACAGCTGACACGCACATTTAGTCTCATCTAATTCCAGGAACAGAACAGACCCAGCTCATATTCTCTTAAACCCCCATGATCTTTCTTTGTGTGTCTGTATCGATCTCACTCTGACTGGTTCCTTCTGACAGGTTCAACAAAGTGCCACCCTCCCACTGTGGGGTCTGGGTCAAATTACCATATTGCTGAATAATGTTTGTGTTTATGGGCCCAGATATGAAATACCCTCGTGCCTGACAATCGGTTTTTTCAGTCAATTGAGCGTGCAGTAGGGCCTTTCTTGGGGAATGCCCTCATGATAGCCACTCCAGTGTTTAAACAGTTAGATCCATTCAGTCTCAATGGGTTGTAATCCCTAGCCTGATGCCTGCCTGTCTCCTGTGGGTGAGTGCATTGGAACTGTCTGCTCCCCTTTGATAGTCTAACACACCCTCTTAAAAGTCAAGTGCATAGAGCACAATTTGGTTAAGGACTGAAATATGCAATTGATAGAAACACTTTTGGCCATATATATCATCACAGAAGGACAATCATGTGACTGATTACATGGCCATGTAATCAAATTATGCAGAAGGACCTGAATATAAGATGATATGATCATCATCATTTTCAACACCTTAGAGTACAACAAACCTACTGATAGGATTAGGATGACGGGTTCTAAAGTGATGTAAACAGTTGGGAAACATCACAAAGAACTGACCTAACACTGACTGTTATTGAATTAATTTTTGGCTGGTCGAATTTTGGCAAAGGGGAAAGTTATGAAAAAGTCCTTATTTTGCTTGTGTGAAAATGAGTGCCCTCTGCATTACAGAATACAATGGCAGCTTCTCTGCTACACTTTTCAGTAGTTCACTAATTAGGTGCAAGATTGGCAGCTAGCTTCTCAGGCTGACAGCAGCTGGGTGGAGAGACAGAGATAGATGAAGGGTGTGTGTGGAAGTGGAAATTCTGGGAAAGGATAAGATCAAGTCACTTGGAGCATCCCAGTGCTGAATGAGAAACAGGCATTGAGACACTAACTCAGACAACAGCTGTTTATTCCCTGCAGCAGCTTTGTTACCTGAAACATGCAATGAGCATGATTCTCCTCTAGCTGATATCAGGATAGAGGGACAGAGTTCAGGTTGCTTGTACAACCTTAACTTCAGCATTTCCTGATTGCGTGGTTCCCTTTGCACCCTTAACACTCTTCATTGTGTGGTGGATGACAGGAAAAACACAGACTGTGGTGTATGTGCATGTAACATTTTAAAGAGTAAATCATTCCATAAGAATCCTGATTATCAAACATTTAAGACCTCTGATCTCAGTGTTTTGGTAGAAAACTTCTCTCTATGCCAACCTCTAGCTCTCACCGAACTGTGCAGACTCTAAATTGATAGCCCTTTCTTTCTTAAGAAACATTTTTGACACATGCTGGATAACTTCTTGTATGGGTCTTTATCTTTCCACTGAAACCAGATGGCACCTTTGCATTGTATAGATGTGTCTACATGTCAAACCCTGTGTATATTCACTCTTTAAATGCCTTTCACTAAATGTTTGTTTTTAGCCATCATGCTTTTGTTGCCTATATAAGTGCTCAGAATATCTGAAAATCTTATTTTTAAAAATCAGTGTATGGGAACATGGATAAAAAGTGAGCTATACAATGGCTTTTTATTTTAAGCATGTCGACTATTTATCTAATTCACAACCTTGGGGTGATGCATCAGTTATCTCCCATTCCCATGGATAATGCAGAACACTTCTCCTAATGAAGAGGTTGTCATGCATTATCAGGCTGCATGAGCTGTCTGTTCAGAAAGTCCAGGCATTAACAGAAAATGAATTGATTGTAACAGAACTGTTTCTTTAGCATGCCCACAGCAAGGGCAGCGTATGTACACTATTAAAATCTGTCTCCCTTCTATCCCTGCTCATTTCACATATCCATGAGAGGGGATGGGTGAGGCAAAGCTTGAGGTACTTCAGGGGAGAGGTGCCTGGCTTATGGATAAAAGGAAGTATTTGGGTTGAAGTGCTGTCAGTACCTCTCTGCCCTTCACAAGCACTACATTTTTAGTAAAAACAAGGCAACATTGTAACTTTTCCAGGACTCCGCCAAAGCTAACAAACCCTGCAAATGCTAACACAAACAGTTAAAAAGTGGCTTATAAAATGTTTAAGCACCAGATGTAGGAAAGTACGAGGTTTTATTTGTTACCATATATATGACCATAGTTCAAGCTTTTGTTAGGTTAAGTATGCATTGGACCTGTCACAGCTCCTCTAACTTCCAGCTCTAACAACCACCATAGCTCCTTTAACTACCCAGACATCTGTTGGAAAAGTAATACAGCAAAACACAAAATTTCCAATAAGTTCTTGGACTATATTGGTGGCAACTTTTTGTTTCAGAAGGTAGAAGAAGTAACAGGGGGCAGCCATTTTAGATTTGATTCTGATCAACAGGGAGGAATCGGTTGTGAAATCTGAAGGTGGAAGGCAATTAGGGTGAAAGTCATCATGAAATATTGATATCATGATTCTAAGGAAAGCAAGGAGAGAGCGCAGCAGAATAAGGACAATGGACTTCAAAAAAGCAGACTTTAGCAAGCTCATAGAACATGTCAGTAAGGACCCATGGGAAGAAAATCTTAAAGGGTAAAGGAGTTCAGTAGAGCTGGCAGTTTCTCAAGGAGACAATATTAAAGGCACAACTGCAAATTACTCTGTTATGAAGGAAAGACAGGAAAAATAGTAAAAGACCAATATGGCTCCCTTAGGAGCTCTTTAATGAACTGAAAATCAAAAAGGAATTGTACTAAAAGTGGAACATGGACATATTGCTAAGGTGGAATTCCAAAGAATAACACAAGCATGTAGGGACAAAATCAGAAAGGCGAAGGCACAAGATGAATTACAGCTAAAGGAACATAAAAGGCAATAAGAAGAGGTTCTTCAAATACATTGGTAGCAAGAGGAAGTTGAAGAAAGTGCAGGTCCTCTACTTATCAGGGAAAGAGAAGCTAATAACTGAGGACATCAAGAAGGCTGAGTTGCTTAATGACTGTTTTGCTTCGGTCTTCATTAAAAAGGTTAATGGTGATGAGATACAACTAATATTAACAACAAGAGGGAAGGGACACAAGCCAGAATAGGGAAAGAACAGGTAAAATAATATTTAAATAAGTTAGAAGTATTCAAGGTGGTAGGGCCTGATGAAATTCATCCTAGGGAACTTAAGGAACTAGCTGAAACAATCTTTAACCATTAGCAATTATCTTTGAGAACTCATGGAGGATGGGTGAGGTCCCAGAGGAGTAGAGAAGGGCACACAGATTTCCACTCTTCATCCTTAAACAACAGAGAAGAGTAGAGGTACTATTTTGTTGGTGGCATTATTCGATATTGTGTAACTCAATATGCCCAAATTAGACTTTTGGTGGGGTTTTTTTTGGTGGGGCAGGTTTGTGAACCATGCTAGTATTGCTGAAAGGAGCTGTTAACAGAGGAGACCAGAGGTGCTGCGGTGTTGCTAAAGATTCTTGTAGTAGAACAAGTTTTGCATCAAGCAGAGGGAGAGAAAAAATCCTTTTTTCTTTTTTCCCTTTCTTTCCCTAGAGGTATGAGGACCTGCAGTAGTGGACATCTGCCATCTTCCCCCATTACTCTCACATCATTATCTCTACCTTTGTATAGAAAAGCACATTTCTGTGAGAGTTGCCCTTCTTGTTTTGTGTGGTGTTCTTTCTAATCCTGTTCATTTACCCAGGTGGTTTTACATCCAGGGCACCAGGAATGCCATCCTGGTAAACTTCTGTGCTCAACACAATCCAGTCTATATACTCAGAGGAATTTAAGACTCTTCCTTCTCCCTTTCTCCCTCCTTTGCTTTCAGGTGGCAGCCAAGGCTGGAGTCTATGAGATCCTGAATCGTTTGGGTTTTGCTGAGTTTGAGAACCTAGAAGACAAGTCTCTCTCCAAACTCCGCTACCGCTGGCAAGAACAGAACCTTAGCCAACTTCCATTCCGAGGGGAGTTCATTTAGGACCCGACACTGTGAAGGACCTTGGGAATTCTACATTTCTCCAGACTTGGCTGGCTCTCTTGCTTTTTATGGATGGGGGGAGGGAGAATTTGCCTTAAGGAAAGACTTTGTTTCCAGAAGGCTTGGAGGGGGACGGGACACACCTTAAACTGACTTTAAAAAACAAAAATTTATAGTGTTCTGTTAGACACAATAAAAAAATACTGTAAATTAAATAATAGACAGGTGTCTAATTGAAAACATGATGTAACCTTTAAAAAATCTCTGAAATGTTTAAAACACAATCTTCTGAATTTAGTGAATGTATTAGCAGCAAGTGCCAAATTTTTCATGGCCTTTCTCACTTTCCCACTATAGCAGTGCAGTATATGCACTATATATAGAGAGTCATATAAATGTAAAAGCATTTGCAGGCCAATTTGGGATTCATGAAGAATCCCGTAGGCACTAGAATGAGATCTGGATTTTTATGTTTGTGCATATTTATTACACTTTTTAAAATTAACTTTATTAACAAACTGGAGGTGTTTGAGAAAAATATAAGCTAATAATTTCCCACATCCCTGCTACAGTCAAGACCCCCTATTTCCAGTGCCTGGATGCTTCTGCTGCAGTATGGCACCAAAGTTTCTGTTTAACAAAAAGCCAAGTTTTGTGGATTCAGAAACAAAAAATGAAATCCTGACCCCACTGAAATCAATGGGAGTTTTGCTATTGAATTCTGTAGGACCAGAATTTCACACAATGTATCTAAAGCAGTTTAAAAAAAAACTTCAGAGGAAACAATAAAAAAAGAAAGGATTGGAAAGACTGAAAAATAAAGTGAATCAAGAGTGTTCAGATAAGGAATAAAGTCACATTCCCATTATCACATCTGAGGGAGAGAGGCTGGTTGCAGAAGGTTTGGTGGGCAGAAATGGAATAGTCAAGGGCTAGCATGAATAGGATGATAAAATAGGATATGAAGAACAAATGCACAAGCACGCAGTCTGTCTCTGTCAGAATCTGCTTTTATCTGCTGCCAGCAGTGCACGAGGTGAATACATCAAAAATTAAAGTGTTTGGTTTTTTTTAATTTTTTTTTTTTTTTTTTTTTGGAAAAAAATAAAATACCAAGAGTTGTGTGTTTTAATTGGAATCATTCATATTGCTCCTTCAAAATCCAAGCACCGAGGTTTCCATTTGTCAGGCATTTTATTTTTGGCTTCTTCCTGAAGAAGCATTTTGTTTTTGTTTACTTTTTATAAATGCAATGCGCCCGATCAAGTATTTCACATCTCCAGTGAGATATTTTAGGGTTTGAATTATTTGCTGGTGTTATAACTGAATAGATGAATTAGTAATCTGTAAGAGGCAGTTGCTATTTCTTTTTCTTTTGTTACTTGTAACACAGTTGCCTGGTAGCATAAAATATTTTCACTTCTCCTCATCCCCTACAGTAACAGAAAGATGGCTGTGCTGAAGTGACATAAAACCAATTTAAACTTGCTCATTGAAGATAGTTTATGGCACCAATATGCAGAGAGGTTTGAAACGGCCCTGTTCTTTATTGATTTCTGTTACAAACAGATGTATATCAACTTTTGTGTTCAGTTCCCTTCCTTTCTTACAATGGAACATATACTGTATTCTTTGCAAAACTACTGTTCAGCGGTATGCCTCCACTTTGTTTCTAAATTCTATGTGATCTTTTGGGCTTCCCCAATGGTGTGTTTATTATGTCATTAAGGTTAAAGATCTTTGTGGGGAGTAAAGTGTCTAAATACCTTTGAGGATCTGGGCCTAAATGTTCCCTGATTTGCCAAAAGAGTTTTGCAAGAAATTCTTTTTACTAACCTGATAACGTCATGTTTTATAGAGTGCTAGTACAAATCTATCAAATGACAAGTTGCCTGAAAGTTGCATCTTTAACATTTCTTGTAACTGGACAAAGACAATTGTGCTTCTCCAAATGGACGTTGTTCCTTAAAGGTATAATAATGTTTGGGGTGAAATTCTGGCTCCATTGAAGTCAATGGCAAAACACCCAGTGACTTCAGTGGCTCCAGGATTTCACCCCTTATGTCCACATTACCATATGCCATGAATGTTCTATTTTTGGTTTCAAAAAAACATCTCTCTTGTACAGAATCTTCCTTACTGGGCTTTAGCATTATTCTGCCTAGACTGTCATGATAAGGCAGCAAAAATGGCTAAAAAATCAATATGTAAAGCACATTTGGTCTCTTTACCTCTCATAACCAGTCTAAGAAGGGCATCTAAGCACCAAATCTAGAAAAAACTGGAGACAGACTGTGCCTACCAGTCCCACAATGGAACATCATATAGATCCTTTCAGGCATAAAAGGCTCTGGTCATTCAGCAGTTGATGCAACTGATGTTCTTTGATGTTTGTTAATGAAATTAAAATTACTCTGAAAGGGGATTCTTATCTGGGATCTAGGAACCTGTATATGGGACAGATCTGGGGCCACATTTCTTTTTGTGTACTGAATAGAATGCAAACTCCTGTGAACAATGGGTAAGGGTGTGAGATTCCTTAACAGACTTTTGTTATATTTTCAAAGGGAGCGTTTCTCTTTTGACCTTGATTTGGGCATTTTTGAATGCTGCTTTTTTAACCTATGGACTTGAATGATCCAGCTGCATGCTTTTAAAATGTGATATTTTACTAAACCCAGTGTTTGTCATAACATTTCCTCACCATGAAGATGGCTGTGAGTTTACATACACTGGGTGCTGTGCTCATGGCTGATGGAATCAGACAGGAAGCAGCTGAGTCTAAAGAAGGACTGCTCTTTGGACTCACATGCTGTGTCTGAGTTAACACAATGGTTGCAAAGAAAATACAGGCATATTAAAATGGGAATTTGCTCAGCTTTGGGAAGTTCATCTTTGTGTGGCACGGACGCATTAATTTGGCCTCTCCGGCAGCCATTTCCACTCTGTAAGTGCTTAAATTCCAGCTAGTCAGAAAGTATCCCCTCAAGCTGGCAGATGAAGCTACTCCCTGTTAGCTACTGTCCATAGAACCATTCTATTGTACTTGGTTATAAGATGCTGGCGTAGTGCGTCTTTGGGCACAGTGTTGGGGCCTACAAACGTTCCCGTTTTCCAAGGTTGCTGGGTGAATTCAAACGGATCCAGGAGCTTGAAAAATCCGTGAGATTGCCATCAACTTGTCCATCATTCCCAGTAGTCTGAATTTAAACTCTGCCTATCAGTGCTGGTTGGGAAAAAAAATTCAAAACTTTTTCATAGCAAAATAGAACAAATCTTTCACAAATCCCATGAAATAATAATCCCAATTTTTAATTAACTTCAGTGCCTATATTGACTGGTTTGTACCTAACATAAATGGTGCCCAGAATTCCACAGTGGTTTATGTGCAACCTGCTAATCATTATGAGAAACCTGTCTCTTTTAAAATCCTGTCAGATATAAAGTTCTAATTAACTGAAGTGCAGTTTGTATAGCTAGCCTTGTGTGGCAGCTGAAGTGTGGTTCTTGCTCCCATGGTTGTTTAAGACATCGTACCTGTTCACAGGATGACAGCTGCTCATGGGATGAGACATTCTGTGCATGGCAAATACTGCGGAAGGTTGCCTGCTGAATTAAGGCATCATTTTCAGAGAAGTGGATTGCCCACAACTACACTTAAAGTCCATATGAGCTGCAGATGCTTAGCACTTCTGAAAATCAGGTCCTCTTAGCCCTTGGGATATCTGTCCAAAATGTTATGGGTGGTAGTTGCATGAAGGATGAACTCACCTGCACTGGCCCTCAGTTTGTGGAAAAAGCAATGTGACAGAGCTTAGAATAAACCAGAAAGCCATTCCCAAGTATGGTCCTAATCCTTTTAAACATTCATTACTACCCTTCATTTTTACTGGCAAATCTGATTTTTATTGTATTGTGTTGTATTTACTTTGTTATTGCTCAGCCTTGCCCTGGAGGGAGACCAACCTCTCTCAAGGTTGCAGGTGCAGTAGTGTCAAATCAACATTGAATACACAAAGTTTTTAATGTTAAAAAATACAGAGTCTTTGTGAATACACAAAGTCTTCAATGTTAAAAAATGTTCTGATAAGCTTTTAAAAATATTCATTTTAATGCACTTCTTGCCATTTCACCTATATGGAGAAAAAGCTCTCTTCCAGCCTTATCAGTGTACGCTGATACTTGAATGAGATCACCTGAATTGCTATTTTAAAGGTCTCTTTCCGCCACCCCATCTTTCCATCATGCTGTTTCAAAGCTCAAGCTTTTTGGAAAAACACAAAACAAAACAAAATCGCAATAAATCGGCCTATCAAAAACCACTAATTTTGTGTGTGGAAAAATTGCCGTTGTCAGTGGTTTTCATTTTTGTGAAGAATGTAATGCCTTTTTCAGTATTTTGAACTGTTTATAGAAAACATAATACAAATATTGTTAAACTAACTACTGAAATTTCACATTTACTAGAAACTGGGTTTTCAGTAAATGAAAAATTACTATAATAATTTTGATAGTGCTTTTGTTAAGTGTTCTCTAAAAGAACATCTGAAAAAATGTAACCTGCAACCTGGCCCTATGACTCACTAGTTAGCACTAACCTATACTACTTTAATTATCACATTCCTTGAAAATCTCCCTGCTTCTCCTTTACCTGAAAAGTAAGTAACTTTTTGTTTAGATTTGCCATTTGTTCAATCCAATGCAATTTCTGTGATTCTCTTACCTTTTTGTCCACTTTCATTTCTGGTCTCTTTGCAACAAGAATGTTTTTTCCTAGGTAATGTTTCTGAGAGTATTAAGATCTTTTAGGGTAAATTCAGGCTAGTGGTGAGAGTGGCTGGCCTCCTTGCCCTCCACATGCATGCTCCCTAAATGAGCACATATATAACCTATACAAGTGACATTAGTATGTACCTGTGTGATCCTGAGACCAACCCAGTGCACAGTCCCCTCACCTATTCTATGCCTGCTTATGGTGGAATAATTTTTGTGGAGGCCTTTTCATAGGGACCATTGTTTGGACAGGACATCTGCAAATGGGTAGATATTTGCAGACTAGGGGCCAGTTCTTCAGCTGGTGGAAATTGCCATGCTTCATTGACTTCAGTGGAGCTATGACACCTTAGAGTAGCTTGCGTAACTTACGTCAACTTCCTAAATTCCCTTCTGCGTGCCATCTCCGCTATGCTGCACTGATGGGAAATGCGTACCCGTCGACACAACACTACGCTTTTTGGAGAGGTGGTTTTATTAAATCGATTTCCAGATCGATTGAGCAGGTCTTCACTTCTGCTCAATCGATCCGGATAAATCGATCTGACGGCTGTGAATTTGCTGCCGTCAGTGAAGACATACCCTGTGATTTTCATCGTGGGGGACCAATGTAGCAGTCTCTCTCTATAACTTTCCAGATGAAGCGGAACTGGAGCAGCCAGATTCCACTATGAGCGCTTGCTGATGCATGTGGTGTTTCTACCATTCCCAGACAAGGGGATATTGCTGTACCAAATTGTCATAGTGCTATTCCCTTGGGCCACAAAGTAGTCATTAAGGGCCTTCTCCATAGCATGTGTGTTATATTTCCATTCTCTTCTCCACTGTTCCAGCATTCTGTGATTCTTTTTTCATGCTTTTGGTGTTTTTAGCTCACTGTGTTTTTACTGTTTCTCTCTCTCTCTCTCTCTCTCTCTCTCTCTCTCTCTCTCTCACACACACACACACACACACACACACACACACACACACACACACACACACACACACACACACACACACACACACACACACACACACACACACACACACACACACACACCCGTTAAATAGCTTTGAGTGACTAGTAAATGGCAGCTTTACAATAGGTATTTCTTAACTGGGTTCTTCTTCCATGTCAGTGAAGAACCATAAGCTAAAACATAGGTTAAAACATAGGAGTTTGGGTTTTTTAGACTTGGAAATGGACATTTCCATAGTATGTTTAATAGTATGAAGCTGAGACTGATTCTTATTATAAAATTGGCAGCTTAATGCTGCTTAGAAGGGAGTAGGCCTCACACATTCTTCCTCTCTGGAATTTACCCATCCCAGTGTACTTTTATTTTTGACTGCCAGCGAGGATGTAGTGTACTTCATGATAAAAGAGTCTTGGTAGGGTTTTTAAGTTTGGAAATCCTAAACCTTCCATTTTCTGAAGGAAGAGTCAACTGTGGGAATACAATTCTACTAAAAGTTCAGAACACCTTATTCATTTTGGAAAAGAAATACTTAACATCACTCAGCAATGAGATCAGAATATCTATCCGTCATGTTTAGCACTGTCTGCTAATCTGTAGGACCTTTGTCTTGTTCTATTTGGTATGTATAGGGTATTCATAGCTTACTAAATCTAATTGTATTGAATGTGTTATGGAGTCTGGATTTATTGTGTGTGTGTATATGAACTCAGATGTTTGGTACCCTTTCTAAATGTCATTTCAAATGCCTGCCATCCCAGGAGTGAGCTCTGTAGCAGCCTTTTGGGGCCATATTTCTAAAAATGACCTTTAATTCTATGCCAGCCAAAATGCTGAATTTTCATTCACCCATGGTATTAGGATTTACAAACTTAGTGTTATTATTATTATTGCTGTAGTGCCATTTTGCTATCCATTTTGCATGCACAAGTGCAGTTTTCAGGCTGATGCTGGGCCCTGTTGCCAGAGATAACCATCACCTCATCCTCCTGAAAGACATCAAAAGGGGCAGATGCTGTACAAACCACTGAGCTGAAGCCTTTGGGTTAGCTTTAAATTGAACTTCAGTGAGGTTTGAGAACATAGCGGAGTTCTTCTCTTCACAGATTGAAGTACATATTAGCACATACAATGATAAATACTGGCCTTGGAGTTCCTGTTCTGAAATAGTGTGAGCTGTTACCTACATTAGGTAAATGGTTATTTGTGGAATTCTTTCTTGATACTCCCTTAATTGTAACATGAGGAATCTTCTGAGACTAGCTCCAATTGCCACTAAAAGGGCAGAAAGGAGGCAAGGAGATGTGGGGAGTACCTGGAGCCATGGTTCCGCTTCCCCCACTGCTGTAAAGGCTAAAGAATGATGTAAAGGCTGTAAGGCTAAAAAATGCTTCATCTGGTAACTGGTTGAGACAGCATGCTTCCTCTCCACCACTCCCCCACTACACACACGTGGAGCTCTAGGGGAATTTTGTCTCAATGGGGCACATTTACTTCCTGGAGCAGCACAGCAACGACTCCCATCCTACTCAGTATTGAGCCTAATGGCTCAGTCTAGCTCTAAATTTGTAATCCCATACAGACCAGTTATTCCAGCAGGGACTGAAGTTGTGAAAGGAGACTTGCTCTGGTTTCACACTGCCCATCACATGCTCCCTTAACAGGTGCAGTTATGGAAGCAGTTGAGCTGGCTGAGAAAATGTTAGACACTCTCTAGTCAAATCTGCAATATAGCTTCTCAAAGGATATTTCAAATTATTTTTTCTGCAATATAAGGTAGGGAAGGTCACTGTGAACTCAAAGAATAGGATAGATACTGGGGGATGGGAAATCCTGGCCCTGCTGAGTGGATGGACTTTTGCTTCAGTGGGGCTTTTGCACAGGCACAAGAGTTCATGTGCAAGGGTGTGCCTGCAGGAATTTGGCCTGAGACTGAACTTGGGATGGGATGGCCGTGAAAGTTGTGAATTCTGGTATTTTTATGTTTTGTTTTAAATCCATTACTTTTGTCATTCTGGAATTTTTGTGATTGGTCCATGTAATGCCAAACCTCACTGAAAGCTAGAAGATGAAACCCTTTCGTTGGCTAGGAAGCTAATGAGATTAGGGGCTCACAACAACACTACACTGACGCAAAGGATCAGATCAGTTGACTACTGGTAAGAACAGCAAAACTGGTCTGGAAAAATCTGTGACCACAGGCTCTCATTTCTAATAGTGCATCTGCCCTGAATTTGTTTATTGTGTATGTAGGCCAGACAAAATGTCACAAAGGTGTTTGTTCAAGCTGCAGTAATGGGTCTGAGACAGAATGGATAGCAAATGGGCATTCTTATCTCTATTCCTGTTTAGAAAAAAAAAGCAGTAATTTAAGAAGTACATTTGGGAAGTATGGAGCAGGAAAAGGGGGTGGAGGTGGGGCAAAACCTCAATGCTGTCTCTTTTTTATAAAGTAAACTTACTGTCTTTTCCCCTTTGTACACAAGTTTCCATTGAACATCGTTGTGATTGAGAGTTAAGGTTTCTTTAGAAATGAAAGACCTTACACTAACAGAGAGAGAAATGGAGAGGGAGAGAGTGTTTCTGCTTTGACAGATAAAAAATTCAGTCAAGGCAGGAATGATCTCTCCATCCTATAACATCTCCATTTCTATATGGAGCTGAAGATCCCACATGTGTTAGGAAAGAGCGTGACATTCCTTAGGGGGCCTGCTTCCAAGAAATAGGATCTTTACTAGCTACCTTGCACCAAACCAAACTGCTGCATCTGCAGAATATATGAAGCAGCAGGAGGAGAGGGTGAATTCTGGGGATGGTTGTGGTACAGTCACAATCCACCATCCCTTTTGGGGTGGGGGAGGGGTGTTGCTAAGGGCAGAAGAACAAGAAAGCTTAGGAGAGGATTGTGGAGAGAGAAGAAGAAAACAGATGGGACATTAAAGAAGGCGAGAATGCAATGCTTGTTTTTCTTTAACATATTTATATATAGTTGCAAGTTGTCTGGAGTAAATTCATTTAAAAATAGCAAATCCTCAGTATCAAGCTGACCTCACTGAATTAGAAGCATACCCTGGAGCCTTTGAGCTGGGAGAGGGATTTCTTGTCACTTACATCACAAACATGACAGGAAGAAATTCCCCTCGCCCACACCAACAAGGCAAGTAAACACTTCAAGCTACCATTACACCAGCTGGAGGGACAGTGGGTACATTTGATTGTGTCTTAGCTGGCTCTTTTTGTGAACTAAGATTCTAGAGGAAATAAATTTTTAACAGTCGAAGTAATTAACCATTGGAACAATTTAGCAAGGGTCATGGTGGATTCTCCATCACTGACCATTTTTAAATCAAGACGGGGTGTTTTTCTAAAAGATCTGCTCTAGGCGTTATTTTGGGGAAGTTCAATGGCCCGTTATACAGAAGGTCAGACTAGATGATCGTAATGGTTCCTTCTGGCCTTGGAAACTATGAATGCCCTGGAGCCTTTCCAAACATCTGTGACGTGAAAGCCTCTAAAGCAGCAGATTATCCCTTTGGCTGCTCCGCAAGCCCCTGTGAATTCTGTGGTTCCACTATTTGCTGAGAACAACATTTCCACAAGTTGAAGTGAGTGGAATATCAAGCTGTAAGAGAGTGATGATATTAGTAGGATGTATGTTGAGGAATCAGGGTCTCTGGAACCCTTGAGGCATACATACACAGATCACATCCTCGGTATCAGGCTCTTAATGGAATGAGACTAGAGTACACCCACCACCCCACTGTTTGCATAAGAGGACCAGTATACACAATGTCATCATAAACACAGACATCATGGGACTTGCTGGCACAGCAATGAATCCACTAACCTTTTTTGCTAGTGTTGTCAGCGCTTTGGCTAATATATTTCAATCCTGGCTCAAAACACCCTTAATCCCATTCCTAGCCCAGCCCCAGCCTGCCCCTGCTCTCTTCCTCCCAGTCATGCCATTGATGCCCATCTGTCCTGTCCTGTAGCAGCCTTGCTCTACTAGTCTTGGACCTTTCACTTATCTTTCTAATACACTTCAACCCTGACCTGCACCATTCCCTGCTTGGACAGATTTGGGCCTTTTTGAGGAGGTTCTGCTGAGTGTGTGGTGTTTTTGTGCTGTGGTTAAATGAGCAATGAGGAGAATGAGGATGAAGTCACCAAAATTATTTTTAGTTCTGCTCACCCCAGACACATTAGTCACCCGAGGTGAAAGGCTTTTCCAATAATTAATTGTCATCTCCCCTCTCTCCCCCTATCCTCTTATTTGTTGAAATTCCTTTAAATTGTAGCTATCAGCAGCAAGGAAGAGGTTCAAAAGATTTCTTTGTCTGGAGCTGGATGAATGTTCCCTCTAGTTTATACTACAGCTCAAGGAAATTTGGAGAGTCTTAGTCCAAAGAAAATATCAGCAATTGAAAAGCTTTCAGTCTGAGACAAAGAAAATATAGTGTGTATATCAGGAGCCTGTTGTTAACTGTGGTTAATGAACAGAAATGTTGTTACTGTATCTTCAGTTAACTCTGATATCAAGTGTTTCGCTCCATCAGTCCTGTGAGCGCAAAAGAGATGTGAAAGAAACAAGCTGCATTCTGTTCTGCCTCACACATCATTAATGAAAGCACCAGCCAACTTCTGACTCCAGAATCCTTATTGGTGGAGGTAATGTATGAAGTGGGAAGAACCTCACTTGCTTTTCAGACACCAGGTTGAATTACAGAGATCCCAGCTTTGAACATTAGAAACAGTAAGTTCTGCAGAAACTGAGTCCATTTAAGGGAATCTAGGGGCATTCTCCTCTCAGAAATGCTTATAAGATCGAAACTCAAAATTGTACTATTTTCAGGCAGATGATTTTCTAGTTGACCATTTAACTGATAACTATTTAATCTAAAATCCAAGGGATCTTACATTTTTTGAAAAAATCTAGCCCTATATTTGTTCTTTAAAAATATCTGCTAATACAATTTAAAAAAAAATCTGATTTAGCTGATTGTTCAGAGATTTCATTGCTCAATGTACAGGTCCTGCCCTCTTAGTGCTTTTTGGCTGAAAGCTAGAAGTTTGCAGCATGTGCAGGCAAAAAAATCCTGTTTTGACTTGTAAACTGAACATGTTTGATCTATAAGGCAAAGGAAGGAGAATAAATATTGGACACTGAGATGTCACTTTTCTGACCCTCTCCCCTGTTTAACATAAAAGGGATGTAGAACTAATGACCTGAGGGGTGGGCAACCTCTTGGAGCTTTTTAAAGCTGAACTTTTCACATGAGAGACTCTTCATGAGTGTTAAAAAAGGAGTCAATAGATTGGCATGGAGGCCAGAGACTGGAGGAAGGAGATGGTGTTATCTAATTTGAGTGCAGCTGCTCACCTCAAACAGAGGAAGCACCTCAGGGTGCAGTCAAACCCTTTCATTACCTCCTCCGAGTGTTTGCATCCCCTTACTCTTTGTCTGGGTCAGCACCATCTGCTACTCCGCCTAAGACATGTGAATGGCTAAAGAAAATATTCACCTCAGAGAGAGGTGATAATTGTTTAGGGTTTTTTTTGTTTTTTGCCCTGAGTGACAATTATAAATGTCTACAGAACCACTGCACTGCTGGGGACTTGTATGCTTGGCCAAACACAGTGGAAAGAAAATAATTTGTTGCGTTAGCAGGATCTAAGACAGCAGCACTAGCACGTTTTAGGGTTGCTTTTGCTCACAGTTTCTAAGAGGCATGTGGAAACTGAAATGAAATATAGTGCTGCATACATGCATATCTGTTATACTAAGTGTGATGATTTGAAACCACACTAACTTCTGCTTTTTTTCTGTAAGTGCTGTAATATGATCTGGACATAAAAGTTTTATATATGGGGATACTCTAGGGTAGCTCCACCTTGAAAGGCACATGAAAAATTAGGCATCACATTGAAACGTAGGGCCCAGTCCTGTCAGGACTGAGGGTGCAGGGGCGTGTGCAGAAATTTAAATTTGACCCCTTTTGGAGGGGCATGTTTAGTGACCCCCTGTGCCCACTGGAGCTCACTCTTTCCATCCCCTGGACCTGGGAGGAGCTCGCTCTGAAAGCCATACTGACTGACTTTGCAGAAGCAGCTGCCTCCCTCTCCAACTGACCTGATACGGCAATGAAGTCGAGAGAGGTTTCGTAAATTCTTTGGCTGCTTAAACCACAGTGATAGGAGCATGGGAGATTTTGCTGCCTGTCTTGATCTACCTCCCCTTTCTCTGAATAGAGGAGGGTGTGGGGGGAAGAGAGAAGATAGGATCTTGAAGGCGAGGAAGCAGCCTGATAGGCTATGAGCTGCAGATAGCTGCTTCCCCACCTTTTGAGATCCTATATTTAGTGCCCTATGTGGATACAAAATTTGTATCCGCATCCAAGCCGCGATCTGCAAAAATGGTCCGCAGATATCCGTGAAGCAGGGCTCTATTGATAACTCTCTATTAGAACAGCATTATTTCTCCTAAACCTCCATTATGTTGTCTGATGAATATTAATGTAATACAAGGGGAGTTTTAAGAACTCATATTCCAGCATTGCCATTCAGGTGAGGAAACAGTTGCTGTGACTTTGAAAAGCTCTTACGGAAGGATTAATTTCAGAAACTGTTTTAAGAAGATGCCCAGTGATGTTATCGCACACCCCGAGTGAATTCTATTGTGGCCCAGGTTAGTAGGAGCTTCTTGAGTCAAGACACTGAGAGTAGCTGATACATAATGAACATTCTTGATCGAGGGTAATATTTTCAGAAGCAACTAAGTTCCATTTTCAAAATGACTGAAGCGTTAAGGGTATGTCTTCACTGCATCCAGGAGCGAATTTCCCAGCTGGGGTAGACAGACTCGCCCTAGCAGGGCTTGAGCTAGTGTGCTAAAAACAGCAGTATGGATGTCGTCGCTTGGGCCGTCAAGACCACCTGAGCCTCAGAGCCCAACCTCCAGCCCGAGCTGTAATAGCCACACTGCTATTTTTTGGGCACTAGCTTGAACTCTGCTGGCACAAGTCTGTCTACCTGGGCTGGGAGACTTGCTCCAAGCTGCAGTGTAGACATATCCTTAGGGGCTTAGTCTCATTAAAAGTCGATGGAATTTTGGCCCTAAGTGCCTACATTATTTTTGAAAAAGGGATTTAGGCTTCTAAGTCACTTCATTGCTTTTGAAAATTTTACACCATTTCTGCATCATTTGAGTATTCACACAGCACCGAGTTAAGTCCCCAAATTCTGTCCCATCATGGCATGGGCTCATTGTAAAAGCTGGGAAGGTTTTTCTGGGAAGTTTCTAATTTAGTTGTTCCAAAGAGCTGGTCAGGAATCTGGAGGGAACATTCCCAAGACATAATGAACACTTACACAAAGTGTTTTAAACATGACAAGTTGTGATGTTGAGTGCATTGGTTTCTTATGGCAGCCTCATTTTCAGAGGGTGATTGTTCAGCACTCTCTGCAAATCAGGCCCTGATAAGGTCTGTCAAGTTTGGCACCTGAAAATTGGGCACCCCAAATCAGTAGTTACTTTTGAAAATCTTGGTCTTACTGTGCAAACGAATTTGAAAAATATATTGGCATTTCTGTGACTCTCATCACACAAGTCTCTGGGCTCCTAAAGGTATTTTCTCCATTCTCTAGCTTCACTGAGGCTGGTTTCAGAGCCTCCAGGGCAATTTTCACTGTTCTGGCAAATCAGATCTTGGTTGTTATCTGATTTCTCTCTCTAGGTAGCATTAAATAGCAGAGTCTGTGCTTCAATCTGGAGACTAAGGGTATGTCTACACAGCTAAAAAGCACCACCAGCAGCAATTCTCAGCGCCTGTGTCAACTGACTCAGCCTTGCAGGGCTTGGGCTGTGTGGTTAAAAATAGCAGTGAACACGTTCTGGCTGGAGCCTGAGCTCCAAGCCCCTTCCCTCTCACCAAGTTTCAGAGCCCAGGCTCCAGCCTGAACATTTACACTGCTATTTTTAGCCCGGCATCATGAGCCTTGCAAATTCAAGTCAGTTGAGCCAGGCTCTGAGACTTGCTGCAGCAGGGTTTTGGCTGTATGGATGTACCCAAACGGAGCTAGAACCCTCATCTTTATGAACATAATTCGTCTTGCCTCAGGACAAGACTGTTCCTTACAAAAGTTGCCCTCTATTGATATCCTGATGCACATTGTACTCCCCTATCAGTCTGTCTATTATCCATTATCTTCTGTCTTACATTCTGATTGTAAACTCTTTGAGGGCATGGACTCTCTTTTTGTTCTGTGTTTGTACAGTACCTAGCACATTGGGGTCCTGATCCATGAGAAGGGCAGTTAGGTGCTATGGTAATACCAATAATTAAGATAGTAAAGTTCTGCAAACCCCATAGGCTATGGCTTATGCTGTGCTGAACTTTCCAGTGAGACTGCGATGACCTTTCATACCTGTAGGAAGTGGAGACTTTCTGGGCACAATTGCCAGTAGTATGGAGGAGAAATGTGCATTGAGCTACCTCCCTATTGCTCAATCCTTTGTAAGTGGTACCCTGGACAAAAGGCCAGTTTTACCAACCTTGCAAGGAAGTTCTTTCCCCCTCAAATCTGCAGCCCCTTATTGGAGCAGTTCTCAAGCAGGGTTCTGCAGCCCATTGGCCGATTTCAGACAGTCCGTGAGCCCCAAGCTCTGGTGCCCCAGGAGGCAGAAGTCTTGAGCCCCTGGGTGGAGTTGGAGGGGGTCACAGGGAGGTGTTAGCCCCTCCCCCCAACTGCAGTGCCTTAACCAGACTGGGGCAGGCCAGGGGGCAGTTTCACCACCCACCCACCTCCTCCTCTTCTCCCCCCTGAGGCCCCACCCCCTGGCCAGGTCAGAAGCAGGAAGCTGGAGCAGGGCAGTGCAGGGGGATGGGTGTGGGGCTGCTGCTGCTCTGGCTGGTGCCATGGAGCGGGCAGCCGCAGCGTTTTCCCATCTCCTCCTGCTGCTGGTGCCTGGGGCTGCAGCTGCTCCTCAGCTCCCATCCTCCTTTGACTGCTTGCACAGCTAGTAAGAGCCAACTGGGCAGGTGGACCTGGCTCTGGGGCTGGCAGAGCCCTCAGGAAGCAGCGATCGCTTTCCCAGCACACAGCTCCTAGCTACCCTGTCCCTGCACCCTGAGCTACCTCCTGCCCACACACAGCCCCTAGCTACCCCACACCTGCACCCCTGACACACAGCCCCTAGCTGCCCACACACAGCACCCTAGCTACCCTGTCCACACACAACCCCTAGCACCCCCCTGCACCGTGCTACCCCCTGCCCACACACAGCCCCTAGCTACCCCACCCCTGCCCCCTGAGCTACCTCTTGCCCACACACAGCTCCTAGCTACCCTGTCTTTGCACCCTGAGTGGTTTTCAAACTTTTTGAGCTGAGCCTCCCCCCCCTTTGAGTTATACTTTTTGGTTGTGCCCCTCCCCCAAACCCAGACTGACTGGGTGGCTGCTGAGGTGAGTCAGGGGCAGAGGTGGCGCTCCCGTCCCAGGCCCCACTGGGTAGGTCTCATGGGGAGGTCAGGCTGGCTGTGTGGAACACTGCAGGAAGTTCTCTCATGGGAGACTTGATGCTGGGCTACTGGATAAATTGTGTGAAAGTAGAGAATCTGGGGCTTTCTGCCTGACGGCCTGGAGAGTGGAGCCATAGAACAAGAGCAGAAAAGGTCTGGGGGCAGCCTGGTTAACAGCTCTCAGGAGGGTGAGCTGGAAATTACATCCTGCCAAGGGACATGGAAAACTGCTGTGAACCTGTTGTTCTTTGGGATTTTAGGGAGAATGGTTTTACTATGCAGTTTCTGTGGACTATTGCAGATATATAGGAATAAATTTGCCTAGAGGCAGGCTTTTGAAATGGAGATTGAGACAGACTCTGCTCCTTCTCTGGCTGGACCAAGGGGAAACTGAGGCAGGTGTACCTGTTGTGCCACAGTCTGCCACTGGAGGGTGCCCTAGGTGGGGGCTGCCTTATGACAATTATCTAATATTGAATATTCTATCTACTCTGCATAATATAGGATGCATGACGGGAGTGGATAAAGGTTTTATCAATATGTGTTTGCAATGACTTCATATGCCTATAGAGTACAAGATTGCGCAACTTCATGGTCCTTCTGTCCTACGAATTGTGCCAGACAGAGCTCACAGCAAGCCAAGAAGTGTGGTGCTAAACCAAATTGCTGTAGAAGCAATCAGTTACCTGCTTTCCAGGATGCGTGTAAGCTAATTGTAGCCTCCTGAGTCACTTATACAGGAAAAAAAGCAGGCAAGACTGCAGCTACTGTTGCAATGGAGGGATTTAGCTTGAACTTCTCTCCTGTTATCTTTTAAGCAATGAGATTCTTGCCAATCCTGACTTAATAGATAAAATATCCATCGGAAGAGTGGGCCTATTTTAAAATGTGTTACCTGTACTATACATGCTCCAAAATAATGCATGAACAAGAGGGTAATTGGTATGGCAAAGGGACAGAACAGAGGGGCCTGTGACATGGGGTGAATGTTAATGTGAACCACAGCATTTTTGGGTCTACTGTAGCAAAGAAGCGTGGCATCCCTCAGAGACTGATGGCGAGGGAGGGTCAGACATCCCCTGCTGGGCAGAACCAGGAAAGCCACACCTGCCGCACTGGAAGCAGGGGGGTGAGACAGAGAGAGGAAGTATAAAAGGCAGGACCTGCAGCTCAGTTGGGGGGAGTCGTCAAGGAGAACAGATGGATCCTGCTGGCTCTAAGAGCTAGAGGAGCTGCTGGGGTTGCTGCCTGAGGACTGGCCTGGGCCGCCGACTGAGAGCAGAGGAGTAGCTGGGACTGCCACTTGCAGTGTACCCCAGGGAGACGGAGGACAACCCCGAGCTGCAGAGACGTTACAAAAGGGATGTAGGAGGTAGCCGACTACAGTCCAGCTCTGCTCCTGTCCAAGCACTGGTTGGTGCGTTTCGGCCAGAGCCCCGTCGATCCAGTGGTGAAATGCTCCACCACTGTTAAGGTCCTGGGCTGGGACTCTGTGGAGTAGGATGGGGCTGGGTCCTCCTACCCCCTGGTATCCCCACCCTGGGATGGCAGACTCCCCCCCACTAGGCCGGGTGGCCTGTGTTTGGCACTCATCCCTGCCCGTGAGGCCTAGACTGTGTGGGTGCTCACCACTGCCTGGGCCCCTTTGATTGTTTGGTGCCCCACCATACTTGAGGGTTTGGGATTACAGATTCACTACTGCTCTGTCCTGCTGGAGCCCTGGAGACTGGTAACTTCCCCTGTCTTCCTATGACTGTGTAGCAAAGAGGCGTGGCTTCCCTTGGAGATTGACAGCGTAGGAGGGCCGCGCACTCCTGCACACCTACAACTCCCCATGGTTGTCTAGATCTCAGCTTACGGTTCTAGATGTGGGTGAAGCATATGTTTGCTTATATGCTGTAAAGCTGAAAGGCTTTCCAGCCGGCTACTTCCTAATTATAAAAAGGCTGCAGCTGACTTCATGTTTGTATTGTAACTAGGGTTAGGATCTGTGGGCATGGGATCAGGGAGCTGGTGCAGGCAGTGATGTGCTGTTCTGGGTTTGGAACTCCTTTCCTCCCCACTCCCTAGTGAGCTCATCAACTGCTTAGAAAAAGGAGCTTTTCTTTAAAAGGCCTCAGTTGTGCAGGATTTCATAAAAGGCTAGAGCTCCCATTCACACAGGAAAATCCATGATGAGATCTCTGCATGGTGCCCCTCACATACTTATTCCTGATTCCTTCCACTGGATGGTAAGTTGGGCAGGGGGTTCCCTTCTGTTGAATGGGGCTGCAGAATGGCCTCCAAAGCCCACAGACCTTGGAGGATCTGTCAGAGATACATGGCCATCAACATGGAGGCTGTCTGCCTCTGCACCTCCTTTGGGCCCTCAGCTCTGAGTGCAGCTCTAATGGAGCCAAGCTACCTGAGAGTCCCTTGCTGGAGGGAGGACTTCAGAAATTAATTAGCCATAGGCTGCATTAACTTTTGGGCAGAATCAGTGGTAGCGGCTACAGGGTTCTTTATAGGTTTTGAGACAGAAACTTGATGGTGCTGAAGAGACAACTGACCCAACATCCTAATTCCTTATAAGAAGGGCCTGGTCCATGCAGGGACTATCACACCCATTAATTTTTTGTAATGCCTCATAACATAGCTGCAAAATAAAATCACTTTCCCTGCCAATTTTTGTTAGTTTTTTTTCCATCTGATGAACTTTGATGTTCTCTCTAGTATTTTTAGTGTAGTGTGAAAATAACATGGCTTTATGTTGATGTCAGTGGTGGGGGAAAAGCTTTTGAGATTTGAGTGCTAATGCAGAACTGGTTGGAAGCATCAGAGCAGTGATTCCTGAGCTACAAAGAGAAAAAAAAAGTGTATTTGAACAGTGGATGTCTAAGAACACTGCACTGAGTTCTTGTTCTGTGACTACATTCCTATGGTCACAAACTCTTGAAGTTTCTTGTATCACTACTCAGAATCTTTTGTGGAAAACGTGTGTGTCAGCTGACTGTTTGATATCAGGGCTGGTGTAAAAGTCACCTTTGTTCTACTGCGACATATAAAAATGGTGTCAATATTTAATGGAGAGTTGAAGCTTTGCCTAGGACTTGCATAGCCCTTCTATGATATAGTAGTCTAATTGACTCCTTTCCGTCTCTCTGTTTCAACCACTCGCTACTCATTAGTTCTCCCAAGCATCAAGTGGAAAACTTTGGCTGCACTTTGTCGTGTTTGGCCCCTGCAGTTTAGTGAGGGTGTGACAATAAAACCCAACTCTGCAGCCCTCTTTAAGACAGCGCTGCAGTGGCATAGCTGTACCAATGCAGCTGTGTTACTGCAATGAATCTGGTGAAGATGTTCTATGCTGACAGGAGAGAGCTCTCCCTTCAACATTGAAAAACCACCTCCGCGAACAGCAGAAGCTATGTCAATGCGAGATGCTCTCCCACTGACATAGAGTTGTGCACATGAACGCTTATATCGGTGTAACCTATGTGGCTGAATTAGCCAGGGAGTGTGTCATTCTTGATGGCGTCACTCTAAGGTTGTTTGTCAGGCTTATTGCTTCTGACTCATCCTCTATGACACACTGTCTCCTCTAACACAGAGGCAGTCAAACAAATTGTTCAGTTGCTTATAATAGCCTCTTCCTGCTGATAGTGAGTTTAAACAATTTTAAATGGAAAATAAACATGCACATAAAGTAAAATGATTTTGGATTATATATTCCCCCTCCTTAGCAGCCTTAGTAGTTTTGACAAACGCAACAGAATACGATCTAATGTAGTTGGTGTCACTAATATCTGTCCATGCAGTTGGGTGGATTTCTGCATGCTGGAAGTAATTATACTGGTGAATAAAGATAATATACTATTTTAGTTCTTTGGTGAGTGAAGTCATTAGCCTTGTGCCTTTCAACATCCCAGAGGTGTGCAATACAGTAATCAATCCCAGCATACCTGGATATTTTAAATGAAATACCTGGCATTTTAGAGAGATGGTCGAATAATTATGTGACATAGTTATTTGGCCAGTTGACTGAAAGTTTCCATATTATTATTACATGCTATGAGGCACCAGCCAACAGTGGGGCCCCATTATACCCCCCCCCCCACACACACACACAGTGAGACAATCCCTGCCCCAAAGAGCTTACAATTTATATAGACAAGACAGACAAAAGGTGAGAGGAAGAACAGAGGGGTGAAGTGATTTGCCTGAAGTCTTGCAGCAGGTCAGTAGCAAAGCTGGGAATAGACCTGAGATCTGCTGATACCGGTTCAAAGCCGTCTCTGCTGATGGAATTACTATCACAATTATCCAGCTCTAATAAGTAATTTTTCTAGGGCAGTTGAAAAATGTCGTCATTCACAAATGACACTTTTCATCACATTAAC
This sequence comes from Emydura macquarii macquarii, assembly GCF_026122565.2. Taxonomy (NCBI): domain Eukaryota; kingdom Metazoa; phylum Chordata; order Testudines; family Chelidae; genus Emydura; species Emydura macquarii. The sequence continues at coordinate 14,117,523 of NW_027131527.1, read as the reverse complement.
AATTTCTGCAAATAAAATGGAACAGATTTTTGTGAATGTTGTGAAATTTTTTTTGAAGCTAGCTCTGTCATTTCCCAGGAATGTTGCAGTGAGTGTTATTAAGGAAGGTAAATTTACGGACCTAATTAGAGCAATGATAATTTCCTTCTGAACAGAAACCAAGTAGATGCAGAATAAAACAAAACAGTGATGAAAATATTATTTATGCAACTTTAAAATGCAATGAAAACGGAGTAGGAAAAGTTATGGTTAACTTATCATATGGAGTTGTGTACAGTATAGTAGAGTCAACTGGTCAGATGACTATTTCACTTAGTCAGTTGACTATGTCACTAAAATGCCAGGTATTTGGTCTAAAACATCCAAGTATTCTGGGAGGGATTGCTGTATTGTACACCTCTGGTGAAGCTGATGACTTCCATCACCAAATCACTGAAACTGTATTTTATTTTTACTCACCAGTATAATTTTGTGTACTTCCAGATGCCGAGACTATGCTTTGTAACAAACAAAATTCCTGTTCCCAAAGACCAGATGTGGGATACTGGATCTCTAATCCTAGAAGAAGTGTCAGGAAGACATAAACCTTGGATATCAGGGAAATATCTTAACAGGAGTTTTCCAATCAACTTCAGTGGGCTTGCTTCATGCTCATGTGCAGATCTCTGGTCAGAAGCAACAAAAAAGATGTTGTTCTTTTAATTGAAGTGGTAAAAGGGGCATATATGTGAGTCTTATCAGCTCTGACATAGCAAAGACTGACTTGGGTGGGGGTGGTTATTGAAAAAATGCTTGGATTATGATCCCAACCCTCTACCCTTTCCTCTCGTTCAGTCTTGGTTACAGTGTATTCGTAGGAATGTCTCAAGTAGAAATGGTTGGTACTGGAAATCTCTTTCTTGATGTTTGTATGCTGAGGCTAAGAAAGGTTATGGAAACTCTTAATTCCATGAGGAAAACACCACTTATAAGCCTATGGAAAACATTATTCACATTGAATATTTTCAACATTATGGCAACAGCATTGATGGAGATTTAGAGATGAGATGAGATCTGGATCTTAAGTATGTTGAAAAGGGCACCACAGCCTCCATAATAAATATTGCTCCAATGCTTTTGCCAGAGTAAATATCAATACAACAGTGCATTTAAAAGCTGCCACATTAGCGGGGACATACCCATGAATAATAGTCCCGAGTGTTTCACTTTTCCAAAGAAACCGACTCATGTCTTATTCAACTCTCTCTAAATTAAAAAGCATGTCATTCACAAATCTCAACTAGGTTACCATGAGGGTCTGAAACTCCTGAGTCTGGTGCATCAAATTAATAGATAGATACAAACAAATATAAGTATTAAATGAAAATCAATGCAACATTATGGTTCAAAAATCAAGAGTTCAAAAGTTAAAGTGGCTTCTGCTACACTAATTTACAGCACCTTTGCTCTACTTGTTTTTACTGTATTTCATTAAGGGCTTGATTATTTTTTTTTCCAAAGGTGGCGAGCACCTGCTGTACCCATTAACTTCAGTTGGAGTCATGGCTGCTCAGAACTTTTGAAAATCAGGCCCCCACAAACATTTAAGAAGGATATAAAATACTTCATGTGTGCCATGTGGCTGAGTTAATGCAGTGGGAGTTACCCTAACTTTTCCATTTCCCACCTTCCGCATGCTTGATTTTTCAAACTGAATGTTGCATTAGTACTAGTTCTAGCCTCAAAGAATTATCTATCTAATTAGACAAGAGAGACAAAGAAAGCATTAGTATCCCCATTTCACAGCTGGGGAGACTGAGGCATGGAGGGACTGTGATTCGCTTCAGGTCACAGAGGAAGTCTGTGGCGAAGCCAAAGGTTTGAACCCAGGTCTTCTGAGTCCTAGTCTAGTGTCTTAATCGCAGTGCCATCCTCCTTCATGAAGGATGGCCAGAGTCAGATATGGGACCAAGTGCTGTTCCCAGCACGAAGCCTGATTAGCCAGGTTGTGTGCTGGGTAAATTACTCTCAGAGAGAAATTCTCCTTGCCAGCTCATAGAGTGGAAGCCTCAGGGGGACAGTCACCTCTAGGAAGTACCTTTGCAGAGGAAGTGACCAAAGGATCTGCACAATGCTTGATCTGTAAGCTATTCCCCATCTCTCCTCTTTCCCCCACCCATGAAAGCACCAGATACACACAGGTGCAGATAACTTATGCAGAGCTTTGCTCCATAACCTGCAGGTTTCTGCACATTCTCTATAGCTTGCAGAATTTTGCCTCTGCAATGCTTCAGGAGCTGCCAGGGCCCCCTGCAATGCATGATGGAGGAGGTATTTAGTCCATTGGATATACTGTATTTTGAACACGTTGATACACAGTCAGGAAGGAGAGAGAAAGCAACAAACTTCTGCTGTAGTGACCATTTATGATTCATGGCAAAAACTGCAGTGCATTAAGGGAGTGATTATTTATGCAAATCAAGAGGTGGCTGAGTTCCAGTTAGCAATACTAAGACTAGAGTACATGGGGGTTTAGATGCAATTGTTTTCCTATTTTAACTGAACAGGTTCTGTCTGGATTGGGTTCACCTCCAAGAGGTGGCTGATTGTTTTAGCTATGTGGTCTACATATCTCTATTTTCAGAAGAACTGATTCTCGCTGCCACCGAAAGTGGTATTTTGTGGAGTGATGGCTCATCATCAGTCCATGTGAATGGGCTGCCACTGTGGTGGGAATTTTAAATGCTGTCTTCTAGGGCTGTTACTGTTGGGAATGAAATAAAAAAGTGGCTCAATAAGCAGGTAGCACCTGAAGCTATGGAGGAGTTGTAATGTACAGGAAAATGCCTGATGAGTATTCAGTAAACATGTATTTCCCTAATTCATTTCATCAGTGGAAATTACTAGATAGCACTGAGAGTTCTGATATTTAATATGGGAGGCCTTGATTCTCCACTACTATGCAGCTTGTGTTGTCATTTACACCTACGCAAAGTGAGTGTAAAACACTACCAAATCAGAAAGGTATCTGTTTGTTTGCCATCCACTTTGTACTCATTTGCTCAGAGTGCAAGGCAATGAAGAATCAGGATCTAAACATATTTTTAAATGTTTGAGTCTGACAACAGCTATGAAACTTCCAATGATAGAGCAGAATCCCTTCTTTCTCTTGCCTCCTCACGTTGGGAGGCATTCATACAACAGCAAATTAGGGAAGCTGGTTTGTAAATCCCAAAATACTTTGCATTGTCATCACAGGGGTTTGTGGAAAGTCTGCAAGACCAGCCCTGCTGTCATGAAAATAACTAAAGATGCTTCTTTGGCTGTGGATTGGGTTAACGTGACAACTGCTATTTTTATATTGCTGAACACAACATACTAATTTTGAACATCCACACATGACATTTGAATGAAACAGCCTTAATATTTTTACTCAAGTGTTGATTCAATATAATAATCTTGCATTTTTGCTTTGTTCAGCTTATTTATAATGTAATAGACAGAATTACTACTCATGAAAAAGAGACATGAAAAGAATAGCATGGAGGAAAGCCTGGAACAATGTAGGCAGACACTGTGTAATCCACTTTACATACTGCATCTCTGATAATACAGTCCTAACCTGCAACATTCTCTGTTGATCCAGTCCTGGGGTTTTACACAGCTCTGTTCTGCTAATGAAACTCAAACTCAGGGCTGGCTTTCGGTACCTGCATTGCCATTCGTTGCAAAAATCATTGGGTCACTCTGATTTCCCTAACTCTGCTTTGTGACCTGTAAGCCCTGCTTATCAGATAGTTTAAAAACACCAAATGTACTTGCTAACTTAATTTTATTCAAGAGTATCTGCAATTCTATTTACTGTTTGATGTTCACAGTAAAAGAAAGGGTGGCAAATGTACAAACCAAAGGCCAAATCAAATGTCCAGTCCTCAGCCAGTGGGAAGATGTATTTGGTGTTAGAAGGAAAAGGAAGATAAGGCAGCATTCTCCTACCTAAGGCTGCAGAGCCACCACAGAGAGGATGGAGTAGCTTTTGTGGGCTCTTATTCCACCCTCCTGTGAGGGAGTATCTGTCCACTGGCAGAAATTCTACTTTCTCCTTTGGCTCCTTAAGGTCCCATCTTCATCCATCCCCTGCAGTTATTCATCAGGGACCTAGCAGTGAGTAGCACTCCACTTTGTGCTGGGGATATGCAACCTTTCCTTTGCCTACCCACTAGCAGACGCGCACAGCCATTTGAGATTTCCCTCACCTGAAAGGTATCATTTCAATTGAATAAGAATATCTTGTTTATATGTGAGCCTAAATGCAAACTCGAAGCTGTAAGGAATCCTGAGTCAGGTCCTCCAAAAAACATGAGATTTAAAATAATTAATTGTGAGATTCTTTTTATTTTGCCTTCAGTCTCTGGGCATTTAGGGTGTGCTCACTTCAAATTTTCAGGCTTTTCTTTAAAGCCGTGAGGGCTAGGACCTTATTTCTTTTCCTTTCTCTTTCTTAACTGAAAGAAGCTAAGACTCTCATGTATCACAGGAATCTGTGAGCTGGGGCATAAGAAAAACACCAATTATCCTGAGACTTGTGATAAAATGAATACTGAATACACTTATTCATTGCTCCAGTGGAGATAAGGATGTGTTACTTTAGTTTTTAGTTATAATTCTATGTTATGTGTTCTACACTGTCTTGCTCTGTCTTTCATTTTAAAAAACCTTTCCCATGCCCTAATTATATTATGAATTAAGTCACAGTTGGTTAGGATCTTTTTTGTTTTGTTGTTCCTTCTAACTCTAGAAACAAGTCTGAGAGAGAGAGAGAGGGTTTTTTTTTCACATGATTCAAAACCAAATAAATTCCTCATTTATTTCTGGGATGTGGCAATCAAATGAGCACTGCATGCTTTTAAATACAGGTATATCACAATTCCAAATACAACTGGACGGTGGCGTATATAACTACAAAACTGATCATCATGGCTCTATTTTCTCTATACAAGGCTTTCAATTTCAAAGGAGTCTGTCTACCAGCAGGGGCAGTAGACACTTTGTGAGCCAAAGCTGAGGCAGTATCTTAGTCCTGGTCTACAATGACCGGCAAATTCGGTGGCAGTCGACAGGAGTTACGCAAGCTTCATAGAGTAGCTTGCGTAACTTATGTCAACTTCCTACATTCTCTTCTGTGTGCCGTCTCCACTATGCTGTGCTGACGGGAAATGCGTACCTGTCAATGCAGTGCTACTCTTTTTTCGGAGGTGGTTTTATTAGATTGACTTCCGGATCGATTGAGAGGGTCTTCACTTCTGCTCAATCAAAACAGATAAATCGATCTGATGGCGGCAAATTTGCCGCCGTCTGTGTAAACATAGCCTTAAACCAGACCCATACTGTACTCTCATTCAGATATTAATTTAGTCATTTCTCTTCATCTAAAACAAGTCATTCAGACTGAAAGTGTATGGTTTCTCTTTGTGTATGGAAAAATATATCCCTAGGTCAAATTCATCCCTGATGTAACTCCTTTGTAGTCAATAGAGTAAAAATAGCTAGATGTTATTTGCGCTGTTAAGTTTGGACGCAAACTCAGATGCCTAATTCTATTGAAAATATATTTTCAAATTTAAATTGAGGACCACACCCTACATGCTTTTATTAATACTAACAATCGTTTTTAGGCTCTGAATTTTAAAAGTATGTGCAAATGCAATTGTTCCCAGTCAGATGCTCACTTTCTGTTTTTTTACACACACATCTCTCTGAAAATGTAGACCACGTTTCACAGTTTGGCCTTAAAGCAGAGGTGTGAGGAATGGAGCTCTGTAAACTCTGCCAGTTCTCTTTTCTCATGTGGGAGAATAGAACTCCTTAGAAGTTAGATATTTCTTAATGGTTTTCATAAACAGAGGGGAAAATATAGCATGGAGCCAATATTCCACTGGCATATTGTACCAAGTTTCCCATTTAGGTTCTGTTTGAGTTAAATCACTGAAGTGAGCAGGCACACAATATTTGCAACTTTGTCTATATGAAGTATAAAATGACAGTTGACAGGAGCTAGTCCATTGATTTAATTCACAACATCTGTTATCTTGCCTGACAAATGTAATGGGACATTATGGTTCATTAAAGTGAATGGGAGTCATGCAGCTAAAATTCCATGCAGCTCTTTAGGAGCTTATGCCCCAGGTCTTGTTACCAGAATTGTAACTAAACCAACTTGTCTAGCTGTGTGTTGCTATGGCAGTTTTGCACAGCTATAATCAATGTATAGGGCTCAGTTCTGACCGCCTACTACAAGAGGTTGAAATATCCTTCATTGCCACTGCTTTCTGTGGGAGTAGAAGATGCTTAGGACCTTCCAGGATCAGCTCCATAACAGCTGCCAAAGAAGAGCAGAGATGGTATACATTGCTTTTGTTTGCAATGCTTGCAGCTCTCTTTCTCCAATAATTCCAAGAGGACTATATAGATAAAATGCACCAATTTACCACACCGTTGGCTTGGATTTGGCTATCCATCCCTATTTAGTAAAACACTTAAGTCCACTTTCAATGGGACTTAAGCATAGGTTTAAATCCTTTGTTAACTGGGGGCCTCGGTGCTTTAAATTACATTTTTGTTGCAGTAAGAAGAACAAGGAGCAGTACTCCTCCCTTCAGAATATTCCTGATTTCTACCTTGGCCATATTTTAATCTTACTTCTGGTAGAAGTGAGAAAGAGGTACATTTTAGATATCAGGGTTTACATATTCCCTATTTGTTTGAACACTAGGCTGGAGGTGGGTTGAAAAGGGGGCCAAAAGTGTGTTCTCAAGCTGACAGCAGTCATCAAAAGGGCCACAGCTACTGAGATGTACAAATGAAATCATTAAAACAGCCCATGTGTTGATGTAAAGCTGCCACAACTCACTCTGACATAATTGTTCTTTTAAAATAATAATAATTCCCATGTTTTTATTGCTATGAAGCATCACCGTATATGAAACCCCATTAAACTGTTGGTCCTTTGCTAAAAGAAAGCATCTGTATTTCATTTAATAGCTAAAGAACAGTAATTAAGAAGCTTTTGTTGAACCAGGGCTTGGAGAGCTTAAAAAATCCATGTATGCACAATACCATCCCTCTGAGCATCATAAACTTTTCTTTTTCCCCCATCTTGTCCTTCCAGCCCTGTCAGACCCCCAAGTGTAATTCATTTCTGTGCCAAATTGCTGGTTTCCATTTCAGGGTACTGGCATGGAATTCCTGAAAAGGCCCTGGCTCAGAGCACAGGTACGCTTTGCACTGCTTGAGTTCATGTATGTGAGTGTGATGCATACATATCTGTAAAATAGATGTTATGAAGGGAGGAATTTTGGACTGTAAATATTTGATATAATTCGAAGTGGATCAGACCCACTGGCTTAGTATTACAAAAATGTACCAGAAACACTTATAAAAGAAACAATGCATTTTAATAAATATTGCAATGCCCAATACCCATACCTCTCAGATAGTTAAGGACATTTGGGCATTTAACTTCATGCCTCACAGGTAACTGTTTTAACAGCATGCTGTCTCATGTGGTACATAGGCTCAGTTGATGCACTCTTACAGAAAAAACTAGGGAAAGTTGAAGTTGGTTGGAAAAATCTTAACTCAGGGCTACAGAATTTCCAAGTTGTGCTGTTGTCTATCTCAGATTTGGGTGTATAAGATCTGTATGGGAAATCTCATGGTTAGATGCCCTGACCCTCCGTGGTTGTCCCTGACACCCCATGTGATAGCCATGGCCTGCCAGTCTGCACCTGGTCCAATCCTCCTACAACATGAAGGGAATGAAAAAAATACCATGTGATGAGGTGATGATAATAAAGCTTGAATATCTATGAGAAAAGCTCTAGACTGAAACACCTTTGTTCAGAAAGACTTCTGAAATACATATAGCAAACTAATAAATTGCCCATGAGCAGGTCACCATTTCCACAATCTGCAGACAAAAAATGAAGCTAACTTCAAAGAATCAGTTGGGTGCTCTGAACAGTGTGTCTACCTTTAGGTGGGATAAACTGTGTGCATGTGACTTAAGGCTCCTCTGCAACTTGAACCACTCTGGGATCCTTTAAGCCTATAACCAGGATGCCTATCTTTTAAGCTGGTACTTCAGTTATTTAGCCCAACCAGAAGGAGCCATACAAAGCTTTTTTTCAGCTGGAAGCTTAGTCATTTTCTCATATAGAAGCTTTGCCTGATAAGGAATAATAAAGGAAAGCATAAAATAAAAAATCTGTATGGGTGTAGTTTATAGAAAATCTATATGTCTGGAGAGGTCTTTTTTTAAATCACCTTCTGTTTTAATTTTTTCTGGCTCCCAGAAACCTCAAACACTGGAGACTGGACTCTTTTCAGACAACAAAAAGGAATTTACATACCAATGTCTGCCTGAGGTTCTTAGGTTAGCAAGGCTATGAGCTCTCCAGTGGGCTGACAGACAGTCAAGTGACCAGCACAGTGTACCTTATACCTGACATACTGTTGTCAACCATACCTTTGCTTACATCTTTTCAACTATGTAAAAGTGATTTCATCTTGGCCTCCCTTACTATGCGTTCAGCTCTCCAGGTACAAATAGCTGTGGCTGTAATTTTGCTCTCCCATATGAGTGCAGACATAATTCGTCATTCAAAGGTTTATCTACCTGATCATACCTGCATATCGGCTAGTAAGACATATCAATGACAAATTATGCCTGTTTCTCACATTTCATGTGCAAACATATTTTGTGGAAGAGAGAATTTCCTGTACATGAAGAATTATTCTGGATTTGGGGTGTTTTTCTTTCTGAACTTCCCAATGCAATGAAAAAATAATTTTCATGGTTCAGTAATCAAACAGAAGACACTGAAAGACACAGTTAAATGAAATTCACTCTAAAGAGCTAACTGAATTAGTAGGGATCAGACTGGAACCATAACCATTATTTCTGAGAACTGCTGGTGGACAAATGAGGACCCAGAGGAGTGGAAAAAGCACAATTCTTAGCTTTATGAGAGGGAAAAAAAAAGATGTGAGATTTACACATCTCTAAATTTTAACTTTAGAGGGAGCTTGATGAAAAAAATTTATAACGCAGTCACTATGCGCTGAGAGGAAAATATGGCAATAAATAGAAAGCCACATGGTTTTGTCAAAAACATATGATGCCAAGTTAATCTTTTTTTATTTAAATTTTACAGGAAAAAAGTGCATTGAATGCCCCAGCTCTTATTTATGTATACTTTAGGAAGGCATTTGCTGTCATTCCATATGAAATTTTCCTAGGGAAACTAGAGAAATGATGTAGACTTGGTCGAGCAACTATAAAATGGAAATAATTAGTTAAAATCCTAAACTAAGTTGGATAAAAAAATGAGGTTGTGAGATTTCAAAATCAAGTGGAGGGGTTTGCTTCTGCTTTGGTTTTTACTTACAGAAAAGTAAACTGATATCTAAATGCAAGCGCTGTCTAGAATCGGCACCACGTTCTCTGTTGTGCAGGAATTATTTTCCTGGGGACCAGAGAGAGGGAGGTGGGAGTGCGATATGCTCCACCAATCTTCAGCTGGTAGACTGGCCCGTAGACCAAGTAGACCAGCAGCCCAGTGGTCCAGTACAGCAGCTGCTTTAATTTGTGCAGGAGGCTGGCTCGGTCCTCTGTTAGCCCCGGGATCAATAGGAGGAGTAAGATAGGTCAAAGCTGCCCTGGCCTCTGCTCCCTCAGCTTTTGTTCAGCACAGCTGAGGATTGCATTCCCTTGTCAAACTCCCACAGAAGTTCATCTTGGGCCTAATGCCATTCAGTCTGCCTATTCATTAGTGTCTTGGAAAGATGGGTTGGAGAGTATGCTAATCGAATCGGTGGCTGGCATGAATTTAGGAGGGATCTCAAATTCTTTGAAAGATACAGTAGGATTAAATCTTCAGCTGGTATTTGTAAAATGGAGAACTGGTTCAATATAAATAAATTGAACTTCATAGAAGAGGTTCTCATGAGCAAGAGTGATAAAATGCACAAATACTGACTAGAGTGCCTTAGAAAAGGAGCTAAGTTCAGAATGGATAATATATTGGACATGAAGCAACAGTATGATGCTGCAAAAAAAAAAAAATGCTGCATTGGTGTTACGAACTAGGCGGTGGGTGGTGTGACCTAGTGGTTAAAGTGAGAGGTCATCCTACTGGTTAGAGCTGGGTCCAAGGTGGGCAGAGTCCAGGAATGAGCTGAGGGTCAGTGCCAGAGGGACAGAAGCAAAATACCAGAGCTGAAGGGTAACCAGAATTACAGGTCAGAGGCAGAGCCAAGGATCAGTACTGGAGAGGAAGGAACTGAATGCCAGAGCCAGAGGGTCAGCCAGAGGTGGAGCCGAAAATGAGTACAGGAGAGACAGGAGCCGAAGAGGAACTGAGGCTGGAGCAGAAACTGGAACAAGCAGGAGCAGGGACTGGAACAAGGGCAAATGCAGCTGCAGGCATGATTTGCATTGAACAGCCAGAGCCAGCTGCCCTTCCTGACCAATTAGGTGGTGCAGTCAATCAGGTAGTCTGCTGCCTGCCAGCTGTGCTTGATGTGTTGCCAGGAGACTGACTCCGCTACAGGGCCTGATCCCTGACAATTGGTTAGAGGAGTATATGAAGGAGGCAATTATTCTGCTCTACTTGCCTCTGATTAGCACCACCCTTAAAGCAGACAGAGAAATTGGAACGCGTTCAGAAGCAAGAGAAGAGTCCTGGAAAGTCAGGCCTATGGGGAAAAGTTACATTAATTGACCAAGTTCCACCTAGAGACTGGAAGATGGAGGGGAGACCTGGTAGCTAGCTACAAATGTTGTAAAGGGGGATTAAAAAGTGGACAGGGATCAATTACTCTCATTAGTCAATATGACAGAATTAGAAGTAATGGGCTTCAGATGCAACAGGGAAAGTGTATATTAAACATTAGAAAAAACTTCATAGTTACCTGTCTGATAGCAATAACAGAATGAAACAAGCTGTGAAAGGAAGATTACTGACGATGTTGAAGGCTAGACTTGAAATACATCCCAGGGATGGTTTATGAATAATGAGAGATCTAAAAGCTCTCCTAAAGCTCTGGGATTGAGGACTGTGATTGACAACTCCCTTCCTCTGCCACAAAGGAACTTTCTACAATAATGACAAAGCTCATCAGTGCAGGAAACAGAACTTTCTGAGGGACCAGTCTATGGCTGCAGAATAAACTCCCCCAGGACCTAAACATCATCACAAATCTTGCCACCTTTGCCTCTAAGTGCAAGGTACACTTCTTCAACCTGGCCCTCTCTAAAATAAACATGTACATTTAAAAAAGATTCACAAAACTAAAATATTCCATTGCACGCACAATTTCTCGCTAGGGAGAGGATGAAAGACAAAACAAACCACACATGACCAATGTTAGCCATGTCACTGAATGCACTATTGGGAGGCACTTAGAGGGTGGTTTAAGAACTAGTTTTGAATATAAATCAGTCGCACTGTTACCTAGAATGATTGACCAATAGGACTCATTAGAGGTCACTTCCAACCCCAATGATTCTATGAAGTAAGGAAATACTATAGATGGGCCAAGTTTCTACAGATAAATTATTAAACATCTAAAACTAGGACTTTACACTGGAAACACAGGTGCAACTTTCATCAGCCCTGTTTTATTCTTTTTCCCCAACAAAATAGGACTTAATTGCCAAAAATGTCTTCCACAGTCCAGGGCAGAACACATTATTTCCGTCTTGTCAATCCACTGGCATTTGTGCAACTTCTATCCTTCTATATTTATTACCAAAGTGTCTGTCAGTTTAATTTGGTGAGACTAATAGCACTGTCTGGAGCCAGATATAGCATATAGCATAGGCAGGTGCTATGCAAGCCTCTCTTGAATAAGGTCTGCCAAGCATCTCATTCCAGACATGCTACACCACCTGCTCTGTCAGTCCTTGGGCACTCTTCGTTTCTACCCATGTACCTGAATTCTGATCTGTAGCAATGGCTTTTATTGCTATTTATCTAATACGTATGGTATTTACAGAGCACACCCATCATCGAATCTCAGGCTCAGATTTTTAAAGGTATTTAGGTGTTGCTGGGCTCAGAGTTACAATGCCTAACTGATTCAGGAACCTCAGTCTCATTTTCTAAAGGGTTTTAGGCACTTAGGAACATAAATCGGCCTAAATCTCTTTGGAAAATGAGACTTGGGCTCCTAAATCAGTTAGGCATTGCAACACTGAGTAACAATGCTTAAATACCTTTAAAAATGTGGGCCTATGCCCTAAGCACCCTGGCTGAGCATTGTGACAGCGGTGGAGAGTTGGGTTAAGGATTTGTGATCTGGGCAAACATCTCCTGGGAACTATACCGAGACAATCAGATTTATTTTATGGAAAATTTAAACCCAGATCTTCAGAAGTTATTTCTTGGCCCAAGTGGCTTTGGTGAGACCCTTCACAACAAAGGAAGTTAGTAGGGGGAGCAAGGGGGAATCCTGCTCCTGGCACACAAGAGTTGATGTGCACTGCCACTTACCTTTGTTAGATTGTTGAGTTTTAAGTATCAGATTAAGCCTAGCCTGAAAACCAGGAAAATCTGCATTGTTTCCCTGCCACTTATTTTGTTGTAGGTCATAGTCTTTGAAGTGATAGCATTTGTATTTTTGTTTTGTGCACTTCAGTGTGGCCTGAAACTTGTAATAAAACCTCTGTGGCTTTCTTATTTAATCTGAGGTTGTGCTGACTGTCTGAACTCCTCTGTGGTCTCCGCTGATCTGGAGTTCAATGTCAGCTTCAATCATTCTCTAGATTTGATTTATAATGATAAAGAAAGGATCTTTTTGTTGTTGTTGTTTAATTTACACACTCTCGCTTTCTCTTCCTCCCCGTCTTCTTCCCCCTCTTTCCTTTGTTCTTCTTTCAACAGTGTTTGACCTACTAGTGGTCGGTTGCTTTTTCTAAAATAGAGAAGAACTTCTGGTTGACATTTGTCATGGTAAACGTTTATCTGTGAAACTTTGCTTTCTTCTGAACCTATTTGTCATTCCTTCTTCAGATAAGTGGTTCCTAGAAGGAGACCAATTTTAACTCTATGCTTTTTCAATAGCTCCCTTGTTAGCCAGTTACAGAAGAGGTTGGAAAATATCCAAGCTTGTCAGTATAAATCCTAATGACTCTGTTTCATCATTTCCGACACTGCAATCAAGTTTCTGAGATTAGCTGGGGTTGCATTTGTTTCCACACCATGATTTAAGTCTCTTGAACATTTTACCCGGTTTTTCAGCTCTTCAGTTCCATTTACCAACTTTCCTATTTATCATTGTGTCTCCCACCCCCACCCATGGAAGGCATGAATAATGCAGTAGTTTGAGGGCTTGGGCCTAGATGTGACTTTTGGCTGACTTCCCAACTTAAAACCCCCCAGATCTATTCAAACAACATCACCAAAGAAAATATCTTTTTGAAACTTTGAGGCACAAATGTAGCTGGTGCTTTGCAAGGAAAGACTTTTGTTGATTATTCTAAAAGTAGCTAAAAAAGATAAGACTGTTGGTGAAAGGCAGGCTGTTTGCTAACTTCTCTTTGGCATCTGTTTCCTTTCTGCAGGATTCAGGTTATGAGCCTTATTCAACAATTTTGTCTTAAACAAAATTTAAAATGACACTGTAATGAAGTTTAGGCTCCAATTTTGATTTCTCCTTTGTATTAGATTAGCACGTTTTTGCCCAGAAATTAAAAAGCATAGGGAAAATCAAATGACCAGTGGCCAAAATCATCCCCTCTTTCACTCTAGACTAAAACCACATGGGCCGCAGACAGAGGATTGCTGACTTTGACATCGCCATTTCTACTAGAACCCACAGCTGACTTTCTCTGGCTAGGGAGAGGGCAGATCAAGGTCAGGAGAGGGTAGAGACAGGGACCAGCCACTGTTATTACATCACCATTCTCATCTCAAGCATGCAGTGATTGAGCTAGAATGTTAATAAAGATGGAGCCTGTATTAAGTCATTTGCACACATGCTCCGTGCTGTTGAGCAGCACCACCAACAAGATGTGTTCTGGGGCCAGCTGGGGGATAAGAGCTGAGCTGCTGTTGAGCCAGAGATCTAAGAAAGGAGTGCAGAGGCACAGGGCCTCTGCTTGGGTTGTCCTGGCCCTTCCTAGCTCCCCCAAGATTTATGCAGATCTTTGGAGTGTAGAGATTGAACTCGCTGATCATTCCACAAGGGTGTCAGGACAAGCACCGTTCCAGAGACAATCCAGAACAAACTCTGTGAGGGACGCTCACTGATTTTTTTCAGTGTCTGCACAGGGAACTGTATGGGTCACTGTTTTTATAGGGCTCACACAAACCCAATGTATCATGCTTCCTCTGCAGAAGCATACAGTTAATAACCTCTATTACCAGAGTAGTGTTGACATCACTGATAATCTGATAAAGGACAAAAATCCATTGAGAAAGAAATTGCTTGAGCTTCTAATCAAGTTAGTGTAAGATCTGCAAAGGGCTCCTTTTACCTCAACACCACTGCACCAAGGCAGCTAAAAGGAACAGGTGCTGTGCTGAGCCTGCCAGACAGAAAATAAGTCTTAAAATCATAGAAACGTGGGTTAGATGAAGGTCAAAAAGGGAAATAGGGGTAAACAAGAGTGCTAGAACAACAATCCAAAGAACAATCCACATGAAGTTCAAAGTTATAAGAAAGAGACAACTTTTCCCTACAAAGAGCAGTACTGATTTCTATCAACATCCATTAGGTATCATCCAGCACAAGAAGGAAATTTGCCTCTAAAGGGCAAGATGCATTCCATTCCATGGCAAGCCATTTGGTTCCCATGCCATATAAATGTTATGCTGGGTGAATACTGGATTAGAGAAATACCACTTAGATGAGAAACTATGGTCTTTATGTTGTTGTACAAAGAGAAGGTGGAGAGGCCAAGACTCCAAAAGAAAACAGATGGGGAAAAGGAAAGAAATATCTTCAGCATATTTTCACAGTCCATTTGAATCTTTGCTCCTGCAGGTTAGTGTGGAGATGATGGCAGATCGGTGCGTGGCCTCAGGTCTAAAAGAGCAAGGTTACTGAAGGTGAACCAGGTGCTAAATCAAGGTAAAGCAGGGGAATCTCAGGACTCCAGCAAGCATTTGGAGGGTGAGAGGGGAACGAAAACCTTTCAGTAATTGCAGATCAGCAGCAAAGTCTCCTAATGGTGGATCCAGTTATAGAAACACATGTGGTTAATAAATGATGGACATCCTCCTGACCCCATTTAATGGAAGATTTATTGTTCTCAGGAGGGATTTTCCTGTCATCTGCATATATTTTCTCCAAATCTCCCTGTAATAACTTGATTTCACAGTTTCTGGTTTATTGTTTCTAGTCAACACCATATACTCTTTTACTGAAGCAAAATGATTTAATATAAATATGACTGGGAACATCTCTACTTCTTCATGGACACACAGATGGCAGTCTCCTTTGGAAAAGCAGGCTATAAAATGTGTTTGTGTTTTACTGCTATTCTTGAAAGGGAGGAGGTTAGGGCTTTGTTTTTATACAACTTAATGGTAGTTTCCATACCTGGCTGGCCTTGAGCGCTCATGGGAAACAGATTTTCACTTAGGCATTTTTGTAAAATGTATCAAAGTGACTTAGGAACCTTTAGTCCCACTGAAAAGCAATAGGACATAAAAGTGGAATTTCACATCAGTGGTCACAAGTTAAGTACAGCGTGTTCATTAATAATTCACACTGTATATGCTGTATTAATTATCTTTCTATTTCTAACGGTGTCTTGAATAACAGGTGCAACAACACAAAAGTGTTTAAGATGCTTTTGAAGAAAATTGTCAGATGTTTGAAACTCTCACTAATGTCCCCAGTGGCCCACAATAGCTTTGGAACCTCCAAACAGGAACCTGAGGGCCAGATTTTCAGAAATGCACACACATTTTGACAAGTGTCCTGACTCACATACCTGTAAAATTGCCAGTGTTGGCACGCAACTCCTGATTTGTGCACTCATATTGATATGTGCTTCTATACATTAGGGATTGTGCACACATTGGAATTTGTGAGTGCACACATTTTTTGAAGAAAAAGGCCTTTAAACTTTTTCTCCCATTTTTTGTGCCAGCAGTGAGTAGAACCCTCTTGAAATTTGCTAAGTGAATTCACACATTCTGCCTCTAAAACTCGTGTACCAACTTGAAAATGCTCATTTCTTTCATCTAAGTAAGGGTTGCCCTTTCAAATGCAACGTCTTTGTGACTGTTGGGATCAACTTTTTATTACGACTCTTAAGATCCTACATCACAGAGCTCAAATGCTGGCCCTGGCAAATATGGTGACCATGACTCCTTTGTAGGGAAATTGGGGTAATCCTGCTTCTCATCTCATTATTTTTTGCTCGTCCAATAATGGCAGCATGCAGGATTGTCTTTGCAGTGCAGTGCCTGAGGCCTATATGTCATTATATTGTGTAGTGATGAGACAAGACAGGATGACAGAACTTCACAATATTATAGTTGTTTGTTGTATGGGGTTCCTGAAAAGGAAATCAGCCTACTCTGTTGGTATGCTCTTCCCCAGAAATGTATTTCTTTTACTTACCCTCCCTTCTTATTTTGGTACCACTTCTGCAAAAGTCTAGATGTGTATCTAAATCTTCAAATGTTTCAGTGACTCCCACTTTTTTGTTGCAACCCCTGGATGCTTTTGATAAAAGACCCATCTCCCTGTTCTGGTGGATAGCAAGACTTTTTTATGGGGTTCGGAGGGGTTGATATGAAGATGGTTGATCTCCATGGGAGGGGTTGATATGAAGATGGTTGACAGGGGTTGATATGAAGATGACAAATGAGGGGGGGGAAAAGGAAAGGGAAAAGAGTGGGATCTACATTTTACTAGTATCTTAAAACAACTTGACAAGAATGTAATGTGCATTATAGAGCTTAACATTGTTTTGCCCAGGACGTGGCTCTGGAATTCTTTGGGGAATTGTTTTCCTGGCTTGCTGTGTCCCTTTAAGGACTTCTCCATGACACAGATGGGTTTCTCTGCTCATAGTTTACATGCTTTTTTACTAGCTGTGTGTCTGTCGGGGGAAGGCGGGGGGGGTCCAATGTTTTTTCTTGCATGTATGCACTCTGTATCAGGGACATGTCCCTCTCACCACTCATAGTGCAGCAGTAAATATTTTCCATTTTAATCTAATCACAGCTTTGCACGTCTGAGGGATGAGGTCATGCTCATTCATGGAGAGACTGTCGGCAGCTTCTCTTCAGTCCCTTTGGGGGAGGCTTTCACTATCTCTGTAAAGGCAGTCGGACCATGGACACCACACTATGTTCAATGGTGTATACTGATATTGAATGTCATCCTAACAACTAGTGCAACAATGCAGAACTTAGGGACAAACTAAAATCATGTGGACTGCACTTTAATGAACCACATCAAACTTTCTCTCATATTCTGTGTGTGTGTGTGTGTGTGCGTGCGTGCGTGCGTGCGTGCGTGCGTGCGTGTGTGTGTAATGTCACATGTGGTGGTGATATCCATGCGACAAATTGCATTTATCATGCACCTTTGACCACCTGATCAGCACTCTGCTAACTAATCCATTGCCCCTGAGACTACTGCTAACTTTCCAAGCCACTGAGCAGCTTCAAACAGTCACATTTAAGAGAACACAGAATAAAACATCCTGCCGGAGAAACTTCTTGTTCCATTCCCAAATTTTAATTTTTCTTCCAAAATCCTCCTGTCTTGAGGTGCAGGATGGTCACTATTACTCCTTGGAGCAGTATACAGGTTTAAAGTCCAATATCTTTTACCACATCAGGTCTATAAGTGGGATCTTTATATCCTTGGAAAGAGAAGATTTGCTGCTTTCCAAAGAGAAACATAGCTCTCATTTCTAGCCCATGATATTATGGGTAAAGAAGTTATTTTAGGTAATGTGTAGAGATTTCTCACATTTTATTAGTTATAATTTTCCTCTCCCTATGAGGCCTGCACAGCTGGACACAGGGTAACTAAGCTTAGCACATAGAGGGAAAAAATAACCCCAATTAATTTTTCTAGAACTCCCTCCAGTGGTACTAAAATAGCTCTTCTGTAACATGTGGCATGTACAGAGTGCATTGTAGTGTGCTATAAAGGTTTTACTGGCACTCGTTTCGGATTATCTGCACTTCACCACTCGTTAGTAATTCAGACGTTCCAAACACAGGCCAAGTAAACCCTTATAGCACACCACATGATCACACACGGTATATAAAAAGTCTATGTGTGTGTGTGTGTGTGTGTGCATATTATGATTTTATAGCTGTACAGTAATTCACTGCTTTGACTAGAAAGGTGTTCATTACAAAGAACAAATGTAATCATGGGATCAAGAGCCGTGCTCAAAATGAGCGGGAGCCAAGCGTCTACACTTTTTTGCCAACAGAAGCAGAGTGCCTCCAAACTAAAAGAGAGTTTTTTCACTTTTTCACTTCAGCAAATGAAAATACCGTAAATATTGAAAGGACCAAATAAAAAGCAAAGGCAAATAAAATGTAAATGAGAGGAGAGAGAATTGAATCTATTCTCTGATACTTAGTTCTGCTTTTCCTTGCCCACCCAGCACTGCAGAATTACAGGAGTTCTCCATTTGTTTCTTCCCCAAGCACTGAAGCTTATGCACTCCAGATTAAGAAGCTGAGAGATAGAGGAAACGATTATTCCTCCTGCTACAACCCATTTATGTTGCTGTGACTATTTACGGGGGCTGTAAAAGCCCCTTAGGTGGATGGGGGACAATTTCCTCCTGATGTAAGCAGTGCATAGGCCAGTTATAGGCGGTTTTACACAGTCCCCTTGCATGTCCCAGGTTAGGAGGGGTGCTGTGAGCTGTACTTTATGCAGCTACAGGAATTCTCAGCTGCTATGCTGCAGAGTAGCCCATAGACAACCTGGAGGAGCTGTGGGCCATAATTAGAGCAACTCCTGGTAGCTCCAAATTACACCACAGGCTGCACTGGCCCCTGGAGCTTAAAGTGAGCTTTGTTCCCCTTCCCCACAGGCTGCACCTCGTAGAGGTGGAGTGCAGACGGAGGTGTCAGCAAGCTGGAGGAAAGACTTCAGATGGAGATTTGTTGAAACTAGGGACATATCACTGCCACGTGTCCTACTAGACTAGACCTCTCAGCACTTGACTTTATGAGAAGACCTAGGTGAGGCTAGGCTGCTCTATAATTATAATTAGAGTGGCCTCTTAATTTTGTACAAGAAAAGAGAAATACGCAGGAGCCCAGTCCCAGGCTGGTTCTGATTCTAAGTCTCAGAGAAAAATATCAATCCCATCCCAGAGTTTAAAAGCTCCGGGTCATTTGAGAGCTTACCGACTGCTGTTGCTGAAGTCAGGAAGAATGACCTTCTTTCCCACAGACCAAGAGATCACATGGTAAATAGAAAAGTCTCCAAGAGCTATAGAGATGTCATTGACATATCTGATATAGAAAAAGAAGGTCTGTTCAGTCAAGAAATGTGAGTTGTGACTCAGTCCTGCTGTTAGACAAAGTGGAAACCAAGGAAAAGAGAGACAAAATAAAAATCAAAGGAAAGGGAGAGGTTGAAGGGAAAGACAAGAAAAAGTCCCAGGCTAAAGTCAAAGACAAAAAAAAAAAAAAAGATTATGCCTAAAGAGAAGGGTGAAACCAGAATTAAAGAAAAGGAGGAGGAAAAAGGCCAAGTTTAAAGCCAAAGAGATGAATAGAAAGACCAATCCAAAGAGAAGGCCAAGCCTCAAGTCAAGAAGGAGGAAAAGAGCAAGGTGAAAATGTGAAAGGTTCAGGTAGTGAACCCTGTCCTCCAGCTACAGTTTATAATTAGGCCTTGTTGGATTTTCCAATATTAATACGTGTTTCTGAAGCTAAAAAGAGGGGAGATGTTTTGCAAGTCACTGAAGCAGCTGAATGGATGGGTCACTGCACCTGGATGTAATCCTGATTGCCAATAACCTGGAAGTGATATAGTTAGCAATCAGACACTTGTTTCTGTTGGAAGCACATGTGCGTCTCTGTGTTCCTTGCTCCTTCCTGTGCCATCGCATGACCCATTCAACTAAAGCATCTCACCTTTTTAGCAACTTGTTTCTGCAAGGAAACTATTACGACACTGTACTAGTCATGGAAGAAAATTGTTAAAGGTTCCCAATCCACTACTACAGATTCTTTCTCCATGTAACAACCAAGGACATAGCTATAGGCAACCTGTACAGGTGATGTGAAAACATGTTTTCAGAGCAAATTGCAATAATGTTGCAACAAAGTAAAGATAGGTGACCTCATTTCAGAGAGAATTATTCACCAAACCACTGCTGTCATTCCAATCTTTATGAAAGGTGAGAAGCAATATTAAAATAAACCAATATATTTTGTTTGTTTGTTTTTTAATGTTGATGATGTATATTTCTATGTAGAAATATCTCTAATCTTCCACTGAAATGTTTTCTTGCTGGATTATTTGGTGGTATCTGCAGAATGACTATGTGACAATGTTATCTTGCCATACTCTTCATTTCAAGAAGGATTCTTTTGTTGTTGTTTTTTATCTCAAACTTGCTTCCCCTGCACACTAGACCCTTCCCGCCTGATGCTGGAGGTTTCAGAATATTTCTAGTCTAGGGTTTTGTCTTCCTTTTTGAGAGTATTCACTGGTAGAGAAGATTTAAGTCTCCATAAAATAACTGCTATATTATCTTTGATTGTAACCGAATATGCCCCTCATGGAAAAATCCTACAGAATTTAATAGAGAGTGATAACTCTTTTATAGATTTTTTTTAACTTTACGATAGAATTTAATAATCCTGCTATGTAAATCTCCAAGATAGTTTTTTTTTTTTAAAAACCTAGAGAAAGGATATTGTACTCCATTAAAATATATAGGATTTTAGAGTAATTTTTTTAGACTCCTTTCCAGTTTATAGAGAACCATATTTGTTTAATACTACAACTGGTCAAAATGTTTTCCTTTTTGATGACAAATGGCTTTTCTACAAAAGTAAAGGTTTTTATGGAAAATGTTTGTTTTGGACATTTTTCATTTTATGAAGAAAAATTCTAAATGAAAATGTTCAAAAAATTTTTTTAAATTAATTGGTTTTGGTTGGAAAAATACCACTCCTTTCACACTTTTCACCTCCTTTTTTATTCCACTGGTAAAGGGGAAGAAATCTAAAAATTAGTGTTTTTCTCTCCAGAGGAAGGGGTTTCCTTCTATGTTTTGGCTGTTGTTGCTGTTAGGATTGATTGATCCTCTCCCTCATACATGGTGCTATCTTTACTTTAGGGAACAGACAGGTCTATTTTCATATAGGTCATTTTAATATTTAAGTTGAGTAATAGTATTAGTGGGGTGGGATTGCTACCTGAGTATCTGTGGGTGGAGGGGATTCTGTGCATTGATCTTCAATTGGGTCCTACGTAGGTGCAGCACTCTGCCCATGCCCAGGTTGCAGGATTGGGCCAAAATGCGAGTATTTCCTGATTTATCTCTAGTGACTCAATTTTGCAGACAAAAATTATTAATATGACACTTGAATTTAAATGTGTAGCCATTACTGCTTTCAGCCACATTTAGATTGTTGATCAGTAAAGTTTTATTTGGTTATGATGAAGCACAGAGTAGTTGGATGTTTCCCTTGGTCAAAACCGAATTATATTCTGAACTCTGCAAAACATAAATCAATCAAAATACTGTATTTAGAAAAAATGTTTTTTCAACTTATTCAATGTAAATACATTGCTCTGCCTCGTTTCTGAAGGTGGTGAGTTGCTTTTCCTTTTATTTAATTTTTGCTTTAATTTTGGTAACTGCAAAAAAGAAAAGTCAAGCCCTCCCACCCCCATGTGACATAGCTCTTCATTTTCATCTAATACTCCACAGTGACACTTCAGCAACATCTGTTCTGCATAATATGATTCATGAGCACTAAAGTACAGCTGCCATAAGAGCTTAAGTAGAAAAATGCCTGGCAGCAGAGCAATCTCTGGGTTGGGGAGATGTCCCTGGTATTCACATGTGAATCCTCCTTCACCCATCAGCCCTGGACATAGTGGAACGCTCAGACCGTTAGAGGTCACGGTGCCAGGGGCTTCCCTATCACAGTCTTTTTTGAATGGTCCCTTCCCACTTCAGAGCTGCCCTTGTATGCAGCACAGCTTACCTTGTGTGGAAACTGGAAAAACCGTACTGTTCCTCCCATCCTCCATGAGGCTGAGAGAGTCAGCTGTTCAATGGTCATAGTTCCCACCTCCTAAAATGTGTCTGAGGTCCTTGTTTCCACCAGCTTGGGTGTATCTGAGGTCTAATCTCACAGTGTCTTCACCTCACTCCCCTTGGTCTCTATGCTCCCCTCCTCCCGTGCCTCTTCTCCCACCCTCTATGCCTTTCCCCTCTCCTCCATGCAGTCTTTCCATTCCTTTGTCTCTCTGGTTACCTGATCTCCTCCCAACAAAACCCCAACACCCAGATATAATTTAAAAGAAAGGAAATTTAAAAATTGTACTACCTGTTTGCAGATCATCACATTATTCAGTCTGCTTGCATATGCTCTACCCCTTTCCACCACATTTTGTATGTCTCATCTATTTAGAATGTAAATTCTTTGAGGCAGGGATTTTCTCTTATTCTATGTTTGTACAGTGCTCAGCACAAGGGGGCCCTGATCTCTACTGGAGGCCCCTAAATACTATCATAATACAAATAAATAATAATAATAATAGCTGTTTCCAGAAAACGTAAATTATATTGAAAGGCCTAAACTCAAAAACACTCTAACATGTTATTACTACTTTTCTTTATATTAGGATTTATACTCCAGATTAAAAAACATAGTCAGAGGACCAAAAAAGTGCCACTATGGCTAAACAAGAAAGTAAAAGAAGTGTTGGGAGGCAAAAATAAGTTAAGTTCTAGTGAGGAAAATAGAATGGAGCATAAACTCCGGCAAGTCAAGTGTAAAAGTATAACTAGGCAGGCCAAAAAAGAATTTGAAGAACAACCAGCAAAAGACTCAAAAACTAACAGCAAATGTTTTTAAAGTACATCAGAAGCAGGAACCCTGTCAAATAATCAGTGGGGCCACTGGACAATTGAGGTGCTAAAGCAACACTCAAGGAAGATAAGGCCATTGTGGAGAAGCTAAATGAATTCTTTGTATTAATCTTCACTGCAGAGGATGTGAGGGAGATTCTCACCCCTGAGCCATTCTTTTTTGGTGACAAATCTGAGGAACTGTCCCAAATTGAGGTGTCAAAAGAGAAGATTTTAGAACAAATTGATAAATTAAACAGTAATAGGTTACCAGGACCACATGACATTCATCCAAGAGTTCTGAAGGAACCCAAATGTGAAATTGCAGAACTGCTAACTGTAGTATGTAACCTATCACATAAATTAGCTTCTGTACCAGATGACTGGAGGATCGCTAATGCAACACCAATTTTTAATAAAGGCTCCAGAGGCAATCTTGGTAATTACAGGCTGGTAAGCCTAACTTCTGTACCAAGCAAATTGATTGAAAATTCTGTTCTTTACTATAGTATCAGACACATAGATGAACATGATTTCTTAGGGAAGAGTCAACATGGTTTTTGTAAAGGGAAATCATGCCTCATCAATTTATTAGAATTCTTTGAGGGGGTCAACAAACAAGGGCGCATAAGGGTGACTCTGGATATAGTGTACTTGGATTTTCAGAAAGCCTTTGACAAGGTCTCTCATCAAAAGGAGAGACTTACTTAAGCAAAGTAAGCAGCCATGGGATGAGAGGGAAGGTCCTGTCATAGATCAGTAACTGGTTAAAAGACAGGAAACAAAGGATAGGAATAAATGGTCAGCTTTCACAATGCAGAGAGATAAATAATGGTGTCCCTGAGGGGTCTGTACTGGGCCCAGTGCAGTTCAACATAGTCATAAATGAGCTGGAAAAAGGTAAACAGTTTGGTGGCAAAATTTGCATAATCATACAAAATTACTCAAGATAGTCAAATCCAAAGCAGACTGTGAAGAGTTACAAAGGGATCTCACAAAATTGGGTGACTGGGCAACAAAATATCAGATGAAATTGAATGTTGATAAAGGCAAAGTAATGCACAATCAAAAACATAATCCCAACTTTACATACAAAATGGTGGGACCTAAATTAGCTGTTACCACTCAAGAAAGATTTTGGAGTCACTGTGGATAATTCTCTGAAAACATTTGCTCAGTGTGCAGCGGCAGCTAAAAAAGCAAACAGAATGTTAGGAATTATTATGAAAGGTGTAGATAATAAGACAGTAAATTTTATAAAGCCACTATATAAATCCCTGGTATGCCCACACCTTGAATATTGTGTGCATTCTGGTTGCCCCATCTCAAAAAAGATATTAAGAATTGGAAAAGGTACAGAGAAGGGCAACAAAAATTAACGATATGGAACAGCTTCCATATGAAGAGAGATTAAAAAGGCTGTGACTTCTCATCTTGGAAATGAGATGGATGTGATACAGGTCTTTAAAATCATGAATGATATGGAGAAAATGAATAAGGAAATGTTATTTATTTCTTCACATAACACAAGAATCAGGAGTCACCCAATGAAATTAATAGGCAGCAGGTTTAAAGCAAACAAAGGAAGTACTTCTTCACACAATGCACAGTTAACCTGTTGAATTCATTGCCAGGGAAATATTGTGAAGGCCAAAAGTATAACTGGGTCAAAAACAAATTAGAGAAGTTCATGGAGGATAGGTTCATCAATTACTATTAGCCAAGATGGTCAGGGATACGAACCCATGCACTGGGTGTCCTAAGCTGCTAAGTGCCAGAAGCTGGGAGTGGGTTAAAGGATGATTCACTTGATAATTGCTCTGTTCAGTTCATTCCCTCTGAAGCACCTGGCATTGGCAACTGTCTGCAGACAGGACGCTGGACTAGACGGATCATTTGTCTGACCCAGTATTGCCATTCTTAGGTTCTTAAGTTTTTTCACTTAGGGCATTTCGGAAGGTGATAGCACAATTTGTTGTACTCCAGGATTTTGTAAGATCTAAAGTTTTCAGATGTTGTAAATATTCACGATGACCTCTTATGAACAGGATTATATCTTTTCTATTTATTTATTTGTTATAGGTCCCTAATATGTAGGACACATATTGTGGTGCACCATCAGGGCTCATTGGTGTGCCTGTGTTCTAGATGGATCTAGACATCACCTATGCAGTAACCATATGGTGCCAGATTCCTGCTGGGGATCTTTACAGTGAACATACACAATGAGTGAAGCCTCTTTTCTGTATTAGAATTTGTTGAAATGCTATTTAACTGTCAGGAGAATATTTGTTCTGGGTTAGTCATGAAAAGATTCAATAAAAGTAATGCACTTAATACTTATCTAGGATCTCTGAAAAGCTACTTCCTTCCTCTCCTTTTCCTAGTGTCTCTTCTTGCTCAAAAGTGTTTCTGAATAAGACCTGAGAAAGGCTAAGTCTGACTGTCTCATAGTTTCTACTAGTTCATGATGTTTATATTGCTAAGATCTTTGTCATTCTCATTCTTGTTTGGCAAGGAGTACTGGCACTGTCTTTTTTGCCTCTTTCTACCCACACAAGACTTGTAAGAATGACAATCTATGTTAAAGGTCTAATAACACCATAAATAAAGTTTATAAAGCAAAACAACAAAGAAAAAAGCTATCTCCGTACCTCTTGTTCTTAAAGAGTCACTGATGCCTCTTAGGCAATTAACGCAAAGATATAGATAAAAGCCACTCTGCTAGTGTAGTTCGTATTTCTCTTCTCTCATTTTTATCACCAGTGATAAGGTTATGTATATGGGAGCTGAGTGATAACTTCCATTCCTGCTGCATACCTCTCACCTGAAGACAGAATTCTCCATTCAGTGGACGTGGAAATAATCAGATGAAAGAAGTTTTATGGCTTCAATGGGGAATATGCAGCAGGAGCAGATGTAATCTGAAGAAACAAGATCCTGGTCTTGTACAAATGTCCCTAAAAGAGAGAATTATGAGAATAAATACAACCACTTCTACACAAAGTTCCCCGAGACATAATCTGCTCTTTAAGAGATTAAAATCATTTGGTTTGGCCTAACACATTGGGCTTATCTGATCAGGATCCATCTTTGGTATGACACAGTTCAGCCAGGATGGACTAATGTGTGCAGACCAGTATCGAAATGAAATTAAAATTATAAATGATTTTTAAAAGCACTTGTGAAGAAGCATAATGATGGGACTTCGACTTCTGTGTTTTTGTTCACAATGTTATGCATTCTTAGTGTGTGGCATGCTCTCTCTGCACCATGTATTGGTATATCAATAATATTTGGATTTCTACATCTCCTTTCATACAAGCTGAATCAAAAGCACTTCACAAAGTAAAACGTTCGATGCTGGGAAAGCAGTGACTGTATAGGCAAACAGAGCAGTCCTTATGCACTTCACCTACATACTTTTCTGTTGCAATCCGAATGGTGTCAATTCTCACAAAGCTTCTGTGATTTTTTTTCTGTAAAAAATCCATTGAACTCAATAGGGCTGCTTCCATGCTTAAAGTTAAGCATCTGCTTAAATGCATTGCTATATTGGGACTTTAAATATCTTTGCATTTTTCTAATTCTTTTATTAATATTGTTGTTTTTCTTTGGGTTCTCATTCAATTTTCAAGCATATTGTAATGATTAGTGCAAATGGCACCTGAACCAATAGATGGAGCTATATCTTAGTGTTAAGTTATCTTGTATGTCAAGGGTTCTCCAACTTTTTTTGCTAGGATCCCCTTTGAAAATATTTAAGGCTGTGACGACCCCTCCAAAAAAAGTGATGA
This sequence comes from Emydura macquarii macquarii, assembly GCF_026122565.2. Taxonomy (NCBI): domain Eukaryota; kingdom Metazoa; phylum Chordata; order Testudines; family Chelidae; genus Emydura; species Emydura macquarii. Next base: position 14,090,637 of record NW_027131527.1, on the reverse strand, counting down.
CCCCCCCATGCCATACACCCTTAATGGCATATGCAGGGGCTGACAACTCATGACTCCCCCCCATAATAACGTCGTGACCCCCTTAGGGGTCAAGTCCCCAGTTTGAGAAACCCTTTTGTATGTTATGTTATGTTGCATTTGATCTGAGAGGGGTTTAGTGGGAAGTTCCATCCTCTCTGTATGTGCTGGAGAAGGTACTTGCAGTGTTTCAATAAATCACTTTGATTGTATAAGTGAGTGTTACAGTATCACATCAGCAAAACTTCTGCTTGGCTAAAACTGAGGACTGGCAACCATAGGAAAGAAAAAAAACCTTTTGTCCCAGGTGGGAGGTCTGTCTTGTGTTAAAGTGAGTATGTGTGTGTAGGGGGGGTGACTTCCAAAGCGGATGTTCAATTAGTGGCCATTTAATGAAATCTGGCTTCCAGAAGTTGGTGCATCTGATGAGGGATTTTCCTTGCTGGCCTCAGTGCATCTCTCACCAGAGCCTACCAGCATAGAAGAAAAAGGGAAACAGTTGCCATTGCCTAGCTTCAGTAGAGATGAAGACCCAAGGTCAGGGTGGAAAACCAGCAGTAGCCCACTGGATCCACCCTTGGAGTTCTCAGATGGACACCTCTTTTTCTGAGTCCCTCCCAGAATTATAGAAATGTAGGGCTGGAAGGGACCTTGAGAAGTCATTGGGTCCAACCCTCTGTGTTGAGGCAAGACCAAGAAATCCTAGACCATTCCTGATAAGTGTTTGTCCAATCTGTACTTAAAAACCTCTCACGGCAACTCCACAAACTCCCTTGCTGCCTATTCCACAGCTGAACTACCCCTTATAGTTAGAAAGTTTTTCCTAATATCTAATCTCAATCTCCCTTGCTGCAGTCTTACTTTCAGTGGACATGGAGAACAACTGATCACAGTCCACTTTGTAACAGCCCTTAACATAAATCAAGACTGTTATCAGGTCCCCACTCAGTCTTCTTTTCTCAAGACTAAACATGCTGAGGTTTTTTTTAACCTTTCTTCATAGGTCTAGTTTTCTAAACCTTTTATTGTTGTTTTCCTCTGGACTGTCTTCAGTTTGTTCATACCTTTCCTAAATTGTGGTGCCCAGAATTGGACACAGTACTCCAGCTGAGGCCTCACCAGTTTTGAATAGAGTGGGACAGTAACCTCCCATATCTTACATATGACTACACATGCCCTAAAATATTAGCCATTTTTTGCAACAGCATCACATTGTTGACTCATATTTAATTTGTGATCCACTATAACCCTCAAATCCTTTTCAGCAGTATTACCTCTGAGCCAGTTATTCCCCATTTTAAAGTTCTGCATTTGGTTTTTCTTTCCTAAATGCAGTACTTTGCACTTGTCTTTATTGAATTGCATTTTGCTGATTTCTGTCCAATTCTCCAATTTGTCAAGGTCATTTTGAATTCTAATCCTGTCTTCCAAAATGTTTGCAACCCTTCCCAGCTTGGTGTCATCCGCAAATTTTAAAAGCATATTCCCCACTCCCATTATTGAATTCAGTAATGAAAATAGCCAGTAGTACCAGACCCAGGACTGATCTCTGGGAATCCACTAGACATGCCTCCCAGTTGCACAACAAACCGTCCATAACTACTTCTTAATTTTGGTCCTTCTTCAATCAGTTGCATGTGCACCTTAAAGTAATTTCATCGAGGCCAGGTTTCCCTAGTTTGTTTATGAGAATATCATTCATGTGGGACTGCTCAAAAGCATTTCTAAAATCAGGATAGATCATGGCTCCTGCCTTCCCCTATCTGCTACTCCAGTAACCCTGTCATGGGCTGGAGGTGCCTGTATCTGCCTAATAACACGTGGCCAGCAGGATCTGAACACTGCTGCCTGTCCATCCTGTGCTGCTAATGGGCTCCAAGAACTAGGGGCTGCTTATGGCCCCACCTGGGAATTTCCTTAGTTTGTAACAAAACCTCAGCAGGTCCAAGTGCACTGAGCAGAGTAGGGGCCTGCCTCCCCCTGTTCGTGTCTGCTGAAGACTCTGTACCTTGGGCTGTCCCTGTAAGAGGGACCCACCAACAAGACCACCCTGCTCCAGGGCTGCAATATGCGACCACAAGCCATGCAGTGCCCAGAGGCGCGGGTCCTCCCTCGCAAGCAGCAGCCTGCTGAGGGCCACATAATCTGTGGCTGGGGGCTCCCCAGCCTCTCCAGTCTGCAGGCACTCAGCCTGGGTAATGGCAGCTGTAGCAATGCTGAAAGCGCCACGTGCAATGGACCTCCCCCAGCTCCTCTCTGTGCCTCCCCCAGGAGAGGCCCTCGCTGCCCCCCACCTCCCCGGGACTCTGCAGCCTGCCTGACACACACACGCCGGCGTCACTGCGCGGACCCCCCAGCTGGCACCAGCACTGCACCGAGCCGCGGCAGCGGCCGCCTCCCAGCCCGCGTCTCCTCCCTCCTCCCCACTTTGCATCGCCAGATCCATGGGGGCCCGTCTAGCTTGTGCCCTGGGCGGCGGGGACCAGCAGGACCGGCTCCTGCTCTGCGTGTGTCTCCGCATCTGACAGCCTGCCGCACTCCGAGAGGAGGGCGCATCGCTGAACTCCCCAGATCCCGGCTTCCCGCTGGAGCCGCAGGAAGCAGAGGGGAAGAAACTTCACCCCATCTCCCTTTGGAGAGCAGCAGCTCCCGTGTGCGCTTGTTTTCTGAGAGAGCCACGAGAAAACGCTTCGCAAGCAGCAAATGGATTATCTGTGTGTGATGCTGTCTTGCTTGTTTCCTCTCCACTACTGCTTTGCTACTGGGAGGGCAGCAAAAACCGAAGGTAGGAGGGTTCCCTTGACTCGTGGATTGAGTTGGTTTTTACTTTTAACCTAAAGGTCCTTTCATCCCATTCAGACATCACCTAAATCAATGAGGTCAGAGAAAGAAAGGGAGATTCACAGGCACCGTTCCCACAGGGCTGCAATGGGAGCGCACAGAAGAGAGTTAAACATTTTTTCTCCTGGCTCCAGTGTGAATCTATCTGTCTGTTCATCTGTCCCTCCAACTTTCCTTCCTTTTAACTAGTTGTAGGCTTTCAGTTATTTAAACTGGTGGGAATTTAGCATTTTTCCCAATGGCCAGAAAGGGCAGAAAAATACTTTCTTTACATAAAAACCTCACCTAGGTCTTATTTACACTCTGGGGATGGGGGCAGGGAGTGGAAATCAAAGGCTCAAACTGAAATCACCACACTTTGTATTACAAGCGCCAGCCTTTTGTCACATTTGCAAAGCAATTTTTGTGGGCATTTAAGTGTGCCTGGGAAAAGTACAATTGCCTAAAAGTTTGAGTGTAGGCTCTGCATTCAGTCATCAGTCTCACTGAAAGCGCAGGTTACCTTTTGGTATCCCATGTTATTTTTGCCGGGCTATATTTACTTAGTGTGGGTGTGTGGTGTGTCAAATCTGTGCAATAACATGCCAATTAAAAAGATACATTTCTATATTTGACTTGAAAATGTTAGAGTCATTGTATCCTGGTAATTTCTATTTGTCTGCATGTCCAGCTAGTTATTTTTTGTCTTCTCTGATTTAGGCGGTTTGAGTGTTTTAGGCTGTTAGGTGTGTTTGTTTTGACAGGTGTATTTTTATGCAACTGGCTGTAACCAGGCTGTGTCAATTGTGTTAGGAAATTGCAATAAGGAGGCATACAGCCTACTTGGAGTCCATTGCAAACCCTTTCTAAAATTATGATGATGCTGACATAGTTTTATTTTAATGGGATTCCTTATTTTTGAGAAGTAATGTTAGATGGAAGCTAAACAATAAATAGTTTGCATGCTTGGTGTTAGTTGGGTATGCAAGAGGCATAAGTGCATGTCAGGATGAGTTTATTCTGCTACATTTGATGTGCCCGCTGATTTAAAAATACGAAGTAGACACAGAATAAACAGGACTTTATAAGAGGGATAACGTTTATTGTCTTAAACATGTTTATATAATTTAACAAGAAAAATCCAATGGAGAAATGGCAATGTAATTCCTGATGCATATGGAAATTAACATATAGTACTGTGGAGAAACTCTTTTCATGACGCATTTGCAAAGGATTGCTCTTTGCTTTGAATGTATTGAAGTCTTTCTATCTGTATTTATTTCCATTAGAGCACCTCCTGTCTGGAAAGCTCAGTGAATATGGTGTGATTGTGCCCTTCAGTGCAGATTGCCAGGGACGGTTCCTCTCGCACATAGTATCTGGCTCAGTGGCGGCAGGCTGTGCCGAAGCCAGCCATCCTTCCACCCCACGCTCTGCTCGGCACAGGGTGGCCCGCAGCATCTTGGATGAGTCACTGCACGAAGGCAGAGCTGGGAATCACTTGTTATACTTCAACGTCACCGTCTTTGGGAAGGAACTGCATCTCCGCCTGAAGCCCAACCGTCGGCTTGTGCCGCCCGGAGCCTCTGTTGAATGGCAGGAGGATTTTCAAGAGCTATTCCGAGAGCCCCTCCAGCAGGAGTGCGTCTTCACTGGGGATGTCTCAGGCATGCCTGGTGCCACTGTGGCCATCAGTAACTGTGATGGACTGGTAAGCAGAAGGCAGTTCACCCTTTTTCAGATGTTCCCCCTTTCTCTTCTTGTCTCATTATTTAACTTTTACTGTCTGTGTATGATTGATTATTTAATTTTGGCTGCGTATTGAAGCAACTCGCTTCAGAGCTTCCAATACCTCTTTGCTGGCATCCCAAGGAATGACCAGAGAGGCCTATAGCAAGTTTGGTGTTATTGGTTTGTTGCTAAAATTAAACCTTCTATCTAAAAAGTATAACTGGAAGATGCTGATTGCTTATTTGCAGTGCTCTGCTCCTGCCCTGAATATCCTGTCTGCTTCCAATATGTCCTCAGTGCTCATCCTGCTGCCAAAAATACATGACCAGGTCTATCATGTGAGGTTATTTCTAGTACAGAAGGAAACGTAAAAGCCACGGAGGCATTTTTCCATGTATGTTAACCCTGCTGGCTCTTTTCTTTCAGCAGACATCAGTGCCAGGCTTTCCTAGAAACTTGCTCTCCACTTTTGAATGCTGAGGCCAGGAACCTTTTGGCCAACTCTGCTTGCGTCATTAGATTTTGAATTGTGATGCCCTGTGCATGGGTACCTCTTGAGACATGAACTACAGATCCAATTAACTATGTTATTGGGTAGTAGGTTGACCACCTGCAGCAGCTTGCCATTCACTGGCTCATTGCCACAAATTAGTTTTCTCTTAGTTGGCTGCAGTCTATTATTTTCCTCGAAAGGGTTCTGCCCTGAGGATTTCTGTTTCCCCTGCCTTTTGCATCCATCTCTCACTGCCTAGATGTCCTCTTATTTTGCTTTCCTGCGGTGATCTTCTGGCCAAGGAGGGTAGGATTAGACTCTCTTTCGAACCCCTCAGCATTGTTTAATTGGCCAAGGTGTCAATGTTGGTGCAAGGTGTCTCTTCTCCTATCTTATGCCCTGACGCATGAGGGTTGTCAGCCTTTGTTACCTTCGTCCTAGTCAGTGTAACTACAGGCACCATTTTTGTTCCTATAACTTTAGAATCTTACTAAGTTAATATAATAATAATGTCTTACGATGGGATAATGTAAGGGTAAGACTCCAGAGTGGTTTATAAAATATATATGTATAGCTGTGTATTTAAACAATATAGAATCATCTGAATCACCACTATATTGCAACCACGTCTGGAACGGAACAGACTTGCTGTCTTGTAGCAGGGAGTAACACAGCTTGATAGTAAATTGCACATTAAATATTTTCTTTGAACTTAGTTTTCTTCAGTTAACTTTTAATTTTATTGAGTGATCCCTTTCCTTGTTTGATGGGAAAGTGCAAAAAGGACTACGTAAAAAAGCATTCTCTACTACCCATTATTTTATATGCTCTGGGAGATTTCCTCATACTATTATTTTCCCAAATGAAACATTGCTAAATGTTTTGATAATTTCTTACTCTAAATCATCCATATATCTCTAATAGCTTTAGTTGCTCTTCTTTGGCTAGCAAATCCACTCCAAATCTAATGGAAATCCCAGGGGGGGATTTGCCATGGAGGACTGCTGCTTCCCAACTCTGCTGCAGTTCTTGTTGACAGCATTCTTGGATGATTATAAGAAGGTGCCGACTGGATGTTGTTACTAAGAAGGGACTTCTCTGAGCTCAGGGGCAGGAGAGTGTGCTGTGTTGCCCAGTCTGCTCCTTCCATGCTTCCGGGCCCAAGCTATGTAATAAGCATACCTTTGGTTCCTTTCTGATCATGATATGCAATGGAGGGGGAGCGATCTTTCCGCAAAATCATCTCTAATCTTGACTAATCTGAATTGTGTTCATTCCGTTTATAGCAAAATCTGTCACCTCAGTGGTCGTCTGCTTTTCAAGGTTGCTAATAAATGCTGTATATTGAACTATGCCGGTCCTGATTCTGATCCCTGGGTCAGCTTAGGAGTAGTCACTTTGCACATTCAGAATGGGCCATTAATTTTACTCTTTGCTTTCCATCTCTTAACCCAATTTTTAATCCATAACAGGACTTTTCACTTTCTTTCCGTGGTGGTGGTGGTGGTGGTGGTTATCACCACAAATGTTTTTGTATTGCTCCAACAGTACACATGCTAGGCACTTCACAGACAGGTATGAAGAAAAAGTCCCTGAGCTGAGGAACTCACCATTATAGATTCTGTAATGAGCTCTGTGTGGGCTCATGAGACCATCCACGTGGAGCCCATTGTAGGATCAAAGCCTAAGTTGAAGACTTCCCAGTCGAAGGGCCTGATCCTGAGAAGGGCTGAGCACATGCTGGAGCATTTGTAACTCCCATTCAGCCCTAAATGGCCTTAGTAATCTCTTGTGAGAAGCATCATTCACAAAAAACTGAAAGCCTAAATGTTTTGTATTCACTGGTTCCCTTTTAGACACTATTCTGTTAACTCTTTTGAAAAATTCTAATGGACCATTGCAGTGACACTTGTTCTTTCAAGAGCGGGGCTGGTTCATATCAAATTATACTCCTTTTGCTTTATGATTTTATTTCCAAGGAATTTCTCTGCTATGTTTCCTGCTACTGAATTAAGGTTCAGTGATCTACAGAATTCCTGAGATCACATTAAACACCTTTTGAAAAATAGGAATTATATTGCTGCCCTCCTTTTCTTTAATGAACTACAGTAACTTTTTAGCCGATGACTCACATGTTTTTGTTAATAGCTCAGCTATTTTCAGACTTTAATTTCTTCAGAACTGGTAGGTGAATCACATCTAATATTGCTAATTTATTGCTACAGTATTTAAATATTTGAATTCTGTCATCACTTCTTTGTACCTTAGGCACCCAGCTGATATTCCCACAGGCGTCCTAATTTTGATACACTTGGAGAATGTATTACTTATTACATCTTTGGATATTTGCCCTTCAAATTTCCTCTGACTTCATTTACTTCTTATTCCACACGCCACTGTTTGTTATTTTCTCATGGTATCACTTGGGCTATAATTCCATCTGTTAAAAGATACTTTTTAGCTGGAATATATCCTTATACTTTGCCTTTTCACTATAGCTTCCCCTTGCTTTTTTGCTTTATTTGTTTGTTTGTTTATTCTGGGAGATACTTGTATTTTCAGATTTTCTTAAGCAAAACTATGGTGTTGCTTATTTTGCCGAACTTGTGATTTTGTTAGCCTCAATATAGGAAAATCCATATTGTTTTTCAAAAAGTACCTGAAACTACATGAAACTCACACTGACTTAAGTAATTTATGCTAGGGCTCATAAGTTTGGCCTGTACAGTGGACACACTTGAAGATTTTAGAGGTATTCTCTATAGTTGCAATGAGCCATTCCACCAGAACTAGTACTAATTCTAGAATCAGAATGCAAAAAAAAAAAAAAACTCTTTCAGTGCACCCACTCCATTGGATCTGTAATTTCCCCCATGCCTTAACTTGGGGGTTGCTTTCCCTCTGACTATTGTAGCAGCTGGCAGTCCAGTATATGTCAGCTCTTCTTTCCTCTCCTTTCTGGGGAGGCAGAACATGCCCTTCCAAGCCGCCTATGGAGTTTAGGGCTTCTTTGTAGGAGCCCAAAGAGTTTCATGCTGGACTCTTCGAGGGAGAGAGATTTGCCTGCCAGACGTAGAGTCCCAGCCTACCATCTGGAATTCTGCCTGGCTGTTTCCCTGAAGGCTGCTCTGATGACTGACCTCAGACATTATCAAAGCAGCTCCTGCCTCAACCAGGAACTTGAGAGAAAGCCTGGAAATTAGTAACAAAATCCAACAAAAATTGGTTTTAAATTTAATTTTTTTTAAAACAATGGGGTTTTACTGTAACGGTGCTAACACAATCTCACCATGTGGTTGGAAGTGAGCACCACCCCTTAAGCAACCTCCATTCTGAATGAATGGATTTTAATTTTTTAACCTGAAATCAAGCACAATGATCTGATACTCTTTGTCCCCATGAAGGTGTCAAATAGTTACATTATGGTTACTACTTTTGGTAGCTCAGCCACGCTCACTGCCACTCCTTAATCAGCTCTTGTGTTTTACATAGGCCCAAGTCAAGAGTAATGTATGCTCCAAAATGAGCTGCTCCAAGGAACAGGTGTTTATAGCACCAGGTCTTGATGTGATGTTTCTCTTTGGGTACCTGAAGTCACCCTTTGTAGTTATTCTGGTGACTTTATCCTACTGCTTCCTTGAGCTGGCTGATTTCATCATCACTGTTCTGCCCCTTAGACTAGTTGAACTCCTCCTGGCTTGCAAGAAAGCAAATAGAAGTTTCTTCCAATTTCAGCAAGCTTTCCTATGTATATAATGACGGATTCCACTAGAAATGATAAAATCTTTCAAAACACACATTTTTCTTGTCAGAAAGTGCAAATTTTTAAGATTGCCCTTTGTGCTGTTTGATATTTGTATTCTCTTAACCTGGGATTTGTATCCATCTGTAGCCTGGGATGAAGATCCTCTTTTCTTTAAATGTTAATGAATTTAGTTCTAGTGAAGGTTGCCCAGCAGACAGCCCTGGAGACTGAAATCCTCTGCTCCATAAACAAGATTAAGCATAGGCAGGTGGAGTTGAAACTAACATACTTCACCTCTGACCTGGAGAGATCACTGCAGGAGGTCAGGGGTGTTCATTCATTCTCTAGGCCCTCGGCGCCAATTGTGGAGGTAGTTTGTGATGTGGATGCTCCTGAACTTTGGGCTTGCCTGCCCACAAAAATTGTACTGTTTTAACTGTACTGGTATAGTTAATGTGGTACCATGCCCCCTTGTCTGAATGTAGTTATACTGATTTAAAGATGCTTTATACGGGGGTAGCTATTCCTGTATGGGAAGGGTAATAAGCTAAACCAGTATAAGGGACCCTTATCATTCTGTATCTGCATCCAAACTAGGGTTTGTAGGGGTATAACTATATTGGTTAAAAAATCATGCCCTAACCAAAATAGTTAAATCAGTACAAAATCTGTGTGCAGGCCAGGCATAAGAAATGGACTAAATGACCAATTCATTTCACATTGGCAGGGCTTCGTGTATTGTGCTGGATTTTGCAACAAACTCAAAATTTCAGAGCAGCATGGAAAAACGTCCATTTTTGCATGGATGTTTTTGTATTGAATTAAATATTAAAAATAAATTTCAAAAAAGGTCTTTGCTGCATTGAATTCAATACAAAATTGTTTGTGGACCTTTCCCATTGCATTACAATTTGCTGCAGAACTCAGTGTGCTGTAAGGAGTTGGAGATGTTTGACATAACACGTAGGGAGCAACGGTTGGTGTGGTGATCAAAGCTTTGGTCACCTGGAGGAAAGGGATGATGGCTGGGAGGATAGAATTAAGTTTTTGATCAAGAGGAGGGCGGCTCTGCTTTGCTGTTGGGTAGGTGTCCAGAGACTCTCCTCTTCCGGACTCCTGAGAGTAGAGATCTATGTTTCCTGTTTGACATTGAGGATTTTTTCTTCTTCCTCTTGTCATGGTCCACTTGAAAGTTGTGCTCCTTCTTTTCCCTTTTACCACTGTAACAGCTTCTTCTTCCATTCTTCACATGGTCAATGACCCAGTGAGTTAAACAATTCTCGGCCTTGTTGGAGGTGTTAGTATAAATGCCTCTTTCCATTGGCTAATTACCATGTTTCGCTAATTGGATCCCATGCTTTTTGTAGCCCAAAGAAACACCAAACTGTCCAGAAATATTCTTGTAGTAGATGGATAGCGGATTTTGTGTCTTCAAAGATATTGCATAAAAATTGTCAGTAAACAGTGTTTCTGTGGGACCTGTTGATTTGCAGAGCAGGATTCATTGGGTTCTGCTGATTTGCAGAGCGAGATCAGTAGAATTGTAGTACGCTGCTTTTCAGATCATCAGTAATCACATACTCCAGGGGTTGTAACATTTTTTGGTGCCCCCTCGTCATCCAAGCTAAATCAAAACAAGATGTTACATTTTTTAAAAAGTAAATATGTCATCTTGCTGGTATTTTCTTTCTTTCTTTCTAGCTCCAGTAGAATCCTTGGGAAGAAAAAGGCTGCTAATTTTCCCTACATTGCATTTCTTGCTCTCTTGCTAAAACATAAGTAGCCTTGCCCCGAGCAACAAGTTCCTTCCTATCATTAGGCCAAGTACATGGAGTGGGCATGGTGTCTCCCAGTTGGGAGAGGAGGGTCAGAAAGACAGGACCTAAGTAGAGACTAATTTCAGGGTATCAGATGACATTTTTGTCCAAAGTAGCATCTAGTTTTGCTCTTCTGCATGTAGGGACAGATCCTCAACTGGTGTAAATTGTCATAGCTCCATTCCCTTCATTGGGGCTATGACAATTTACAGTAGCTGAGGAGCTGTTCCCCATAATGGCATTATAAGGTTGAAGGGGAACAAAAGTTTGGTTTTAGTAGATGAAACTCAGACATTCAGCAGACACTCAGGGGACAGATACGGGTAGAATTACAGGGCAATATTTATTGTTGTTTTTCTGCTCGTAACCACACTTTATTTGTAAACATGATTAAGCATAGAAAAGGCGGGTGTGTTTATTTACAAGGTAGGCAGTAAAATAATAGGGAAATCTAGAAGAATATATACATAATCACATACCCCTTTAATAGGGGAGAATCTGACCAAAGCAGTGTCTGCATTTCCCTTTGTTATGCAGATGTCCTGTAATTGTTGTTAATTTTACGAGAAGTTATCCATAAACTTCAAAAAGAGGGTTTTGACCTCCTACATTTCAGCATAGCTTGTGTGACAGACACAGGATCTCTTGGTCACTAAGGGCTGGTTCACATTTACCGCGCGATTCAGCGGCAGTCAACGTGAGTTACACAAACTACGTAGAGTAGTTTGCGTAACTGACGTCGACTGCTCAGCTTCCCTTCTGCGCGCTGTTCTCACTGTGCTGAGCCATTCCCATTGACGCAGGGCTGCGCTACTTGAGAGGGTGGACTTACTCAGTCGACTTCCTAATCAATTGAGCGGATCTCACTGACCGCTCACCAATCGATCTTGAAAGATCGATCTGGCGGCGGCGATTTTGCCACCATCAGTGTAAACGTAGCCTAAGAGTACATCTATACTGCAATAAAAAACCTGTGGCACTGAGGCTCAGAGCCCGGATCGATTGTCTCGGTCTCACAGGGCTCAGGATGCAGGACTAAAAATAGCGGTGTAACTGTTTGGGCTCTGGCTAGAGCCTGGGCTCTGCTGAGACCCAGCACCCTTGCGGGTTTTCAGAGCCTGGGCTTCAGTCTGAGCCCGCATGTCTACACTGCAATTGTTAGCTCCCCAGCCCGAGCCCCGTGAGCCCAAGTCAGCTGACCCAGGCCAGCCGTGGCCATGCTGTGTGTCTCTAATTGCGGTGTAGATGTACCACATAGTGTTACTAAAGTTAAGTGCTTTGTGATACTTCAAATGAAGAACATGTACAGATAAATTCTATTGTGTAAAAACTGGGAACTGGGACCAAGATTTTTTAGCAAGTGCTTAAAATTAGGGTCCAAAATCCATATTTAGACATATAAATAGGTGGCCTGATTTTCAAAAGTGTTGAGCCCACAGCATGTCCCATTGTTGCACCTAGCTATAGGCATCCAGATTTGAAAATTTTGTCACAGAGTTGACATGACAAACTTGAATAGCGTTACTCCTAATTTGCAGTGGTGTAAGTGAGATCAAAATGAGGCCCAATCTGGGTGAAAAGTTAATTAGTGGACTGATTCTCTTCCCATGACATTCACCTCTGCAATACTTAGATTAAAATTCCAAATGAGGACACAAGTAAGAGTGAGTTCAGAATAGTTCCTATTTGTAGACATCACAAAACCATGGCTCGTTTTGGCACACTTTTGTACTGTTGACAGTTCCTGGTAAGGAGGGGCCCATATCTAGAACAGGAAGGTTGTTGCAGGTCAGGATTGATGTGCATAGACAGGGTTGCGTGGGAGCCCAGGACTAGACCAGTAGGAGATGTTGAAGATCAAGACAGAGGTGTGCTGGCAAAGGATTGCAGAAAAATATTGCGCAGTACTTGTCTGTATTGTGCGAAGCTCAACCAAGTGCTATTTTCTCACTTTTCATGAGCATTAAATCTGCTAAAAAAATAGCTACATAGCTTTCATTTGATTGGTTGCAAGGGTCATGGGTTTATTATATAGCCTGTTGTTCTTTGTGAAAGATTGAGCAAGTCAGAGGAGGAAGCTAGGAAATTTAGTCTGCATGGGAATCATGTTTCTCTGACATATTTGTGCACTAATTATGTACATATGGGTCCCATTTCAATAATTCTCTTCTCATTTGAAGCTAATCTTTTTGCTTCCTGATTATTCAGCTTCAACCCAAAGTTCTGTAGAACTAAATTTTACCCTCAAGATAAATGAGTGTCCCACTCCCATTGACTTTAATGGGAATGAGGCAAACAAATTTGAGGAGAGAATTTGGCTCCCACTTTGAAGTCTGAAAGAGGAGCATTTAGACACATCCCACATCCCCACTCAGCATGTTCCCGAATTTGTGACACAGGATCTACAGGGTAAATAGAGCAGATAAAGACCTCAATTCTCAGTGACTTCACCTAGTAGAATTGTGCTGAATCAAGCCCATATTCACTTGCAAGTAATGTACAGGTCTAGAGTTATCCAAGTGGCTAAAAAGATCTCTTAATTTTGTTCCGGTATATTTATTCCATACTTTGCTATGTTTTATAAAATGTATTCCACATGTAACAATGTATAAAATATACTGCAAGTGTGTTATGCTGCTGCCCGAATTATGACATATGGGTTCTGTTTAAGATGCAGAGTATGCCATAACATATTTCAAAAAGGCTATTAATTTTGTAATATAGTAAATGCATTGTCACATTTGAAACATACCATCTGTGCAGTAAATTTTATTATTGAACTGAATTTGGGTTTGAATAGTGCCTTTCATATTTAGGGAATTGTATACCGCTTTCCAAAGTGATGGGTCGGATAGAGAGTTCATTGATTCTAGGTAAATGCAAGAGCCATCATGCACTCATGACAGCAATTGTCAAACATCAGAACCTGTTTTATCAGAAGAGGGAACGTAAGTCAGGGTGACAGGTTTATCCTTTCCCTTTTTAGGGCCAGATTCTGATACCCCTTCTTTAATTGAATACCCCCATTGACTTCAGTTGAACATGTCTGGAGTAAGGCACTATTCTAACATGTATAAGAATCTGGCCCCTAGAAACATATCAAGAGATCGGCTCCCCATGAGATAGACAGCTTCCGTGCTTATTTACCAGTAATGTGGGCCACTGTGTAGTTGCCAACTTAACACAATGCTGCCTTCTACTGCAATGGAGTATAGTAGCAAAGAGATTAGCTTACTGATCGATTTCTGGGTGAAAAAGAACTGTTTTTTTCTATTTTTTAGCTGTACTTCAGTGTCAGAATTTCTTGAATTTTTGTGGGAGTTTGAGCCTCTTTTACCCACTGATTATAGAGGAAACACTAATGTGGGGGAGTTTTACTTTTGATTCAGTAGGCCATCTCTAGGCCAGCCTGTCTGACTTCCGTTACGAAGGCAAGCATCTCTCCTGCTCGGTGAATTCCACTGTCCTTCAGTGTACACTGACAATCAGTGAAGAATTAAAAAAAACCCTTGTCCTCCAACCTCCTTCCCCAGTACTCTTTGTAAAGGTTGAGCCTGGTTAGAAATAAGTTTACTTTTAAATATATTTACTAATGTTTATGGTGGAATCCCAACACAAAGACTGATTAGGCCAAGCCCTGCTTTGATAATTATCTTTGATTGAGAACTACAGCCAGCTGCATAAAACAGTGAGCTTCTTAAATTAGCAACAACATTTCCATCTTCCCAAAACAGATTTAGTTCTAGTTAGTATTTTAAAAACTTACCAGTCAGGTCAATCAGGCTATAATTGGCTCTGATTAGCACCCCTGCAAGTTGTGCCATTTTTACCAGCAGCTGAGTGGCACTCAAAACAATGTGAAATTCTTTCCTACCTTTGAAAATATCAAAGGGAATAAAGGAAATTACTTGAAACTTGTTCCTTATGATCAATTGCCTGTCTGATGAATGCGGGTTATAGTCTTCCACCTTATTTACATTGAGTAGTATGTTACTTGGTGAGTAATCAGGCTTACTTGTGCAATAAGGTACTACTTAGTGTGAGGATGGATGGCAGAATGTATCCTATGAGTGATAGGCAAATACAACAACATCAATAGAAATAGATTATGGAAAGTAATTTTGTATTCAGAGAGCTAAATGAGCTCTACAAGTGGTGCTGAGTAAAATCAAATTGCACCATCATGGAATGAAGTTCATTTAATGAAGCCCTGTCAGAAGAACATATTGTCTGATGCGTGCACACACACCCACGCAGAGTGAAGCGCTTTTCAAGGCATAGATGCTGATAAATAGGAACTGAGTCCTGAAGTCCTTACTTAGGCAAAGCTCTCATTGCCTACAATGATATTTGGTTTAACACACACTTGAGGATTGGGCCTTTGGGCAGAGATTTCTGATATAAAGGTGTTCATGCATTTACCTTGGAACTACCTCATGATGCTCTAACGTAGGGATAGGGAGGAGGCTTGTATGCAGAGTGCCCACATGAATCTGAGACCCTGTCTACACTTACCTGTGAGATTTGGTGGCAGTCGACGGGAGTTATGCAAAGTACACAAAAAACTTGCGTAACTGCCATCGACTGCTGAGCTTCTCTTCTGCACGCCATCTTCACTGCACTGCGCTACTTGTGTAGCTGGTCTTAGTACGTCGATTTCTGGATCGACTGAGAGGGTCTGCACTGACCACTCAGTCGATCCAGAGAAATCGATTTGCTGCCGTCAGTGTAGCCATAGCCTAAAGCTATCAGGAGCAAGGAGAAAAACAGAAGGTGACTGATGCTGACACTGCATATATAGATGGTGGGGGGGGCAGAGTGGAACTCACCTCGTAGTTTTCTATGTCCAGTACGGCAGGCGTGGTACTTAAAATGGTGCGTTACTATTGGGTCTCCTGCTATCAATGGATGGAGTGGAGATGTAGGGGCAAGACTAGAAGTGGCAAACTTACTGCATCACTGATGACCCAGTAAACCTTTTGAAAAGATTCAGGCTAAGTATTTTGACCCAGAGTTGTTGCATCTGAGAGCTTTTTGGCTGTGTCATTTTAATTCTTACATAGCTGAAATATTTAAATAAAGCAACACTGGTTTTAAAATGGGCAAGGTTGTACATTTCTAGTGCTCTCCTTCTCTTTCAAGAACCCAAAATGCTGCGGTGTTTTACTTTTTATTTATTAGAATACTTTGATTATAGAGAAAATGCGCACATTAGTGATTAGTGTTTCACTTGGCTTGCAGTGGGAATTCTGGACTTTGATACATGGATTGGAAGCTTACTCAGCATCACTATTGACTTTACAATTGACTCTGTATCCCCAGCTGGTAAAAATGCTCTTTTGTAATTTCCTTAGGTAATACTCAGTGAACTGTAATTTATACCCCTGTGCCTCCCACAACAACAGTATGCTAGGGGGACTGTTTACTGTATATTCCTCTTTTATCCGGTAGTAGTAGAACACCAGTGTTGCAAAAGGCCAATGGAATTTTTGTGCTCTGAAACTGTTAGTGTTTCTACATTGATATGGCAAGCTCTGAAGTTCGTGAATATCTGAAAGTATAATTAACAAAATCTTCAGTAGTTTAAGATCTAATCACCTCCCCCTCTTCACCCAAACTGCTAAAACTCTAACTTGTATCAGGCATCTGGCAGTGGTCACAGGCAGCTGGCAGTGGTTGCAGACATTGGCAATGATTTCTGAAGCATTGCCTGCTGTCGTCTTGTCCTGGAGCTGCCAGGATTTTATGCCAAGCAAATCTGTCTTGGCTCTGAGCTGCTTAGACTCTGGAGGTGCTCTGCAAAGAAGATTCCTGAGAGAAAAACATGATTTAGTTCACTGAAATGGTTGGTCCTGGGTCCATCAGGACAGATAAAATTATGATATTAGGCTCCTGTTTTAATTTGGTTTGGAGTATTTCACTAACAGATGTACAGCTGTGACTTTGTTCCAAAAGAAAAATCAAAAGCACCTAGAAATATTCAGGCAATAGGATTGCTTGAATTGCTAAACACACCATTGTCTCTTTTGTGAAGGAGAGATGTTCCTGTACGCAACATGACTAACATACAAGCTTCTCAGTGACTACTTGCGTATTCTGTCTCTGCCCTTGGCTAATGCTGGACGCTTCACAAAAAGGCAAATTCCCCTCCATATAGTGCACTACTAAAAAAATATGCAACTGTAGTTTATGAAAATGGGGATTATTTCTTCCTGTTGCCAGTTTATTTCCTAAAACACAAGGATTTGAAAGCCCTTGATGTTTTATTGTTCTTAGTGTAAATTCATAGCATTTTCTCATATAGGACTAGATTTTAAAAAATGAAGCAGTCAGAATTATTGCACTTTTCTAACATATACATGGCAATCTTCTATGTGCATACCATAATCAGTTATTCATAATGCATGGACAATTAAGCACCGTCAGCAACTGATTTACACACATGCATCAAGGATTTGCAAACATAAATTAGGCAAGCACAGTAGTTTGGATTTATCTGACTGAAAATCTGGCTCACAATGTCTAATCCTCTTTTGAATTTTACTGAGTTGTTTGCCTCAATATTATTCCACAAAAATTAGCTTCACAGGTGTGTAAAAAAGCACAGGTGAGTAATTTTTGTCCAAGGCCATCATGGATTTTGTATCTAATTGACAAGAAAGTATGACCTTTTTGGGGGCCATAACTAATTAGTTGTGTGCACAACTCCAAAACTGCAGAAATGCTTTGGGAACCAGATACTCCCATATTTTAACCTCTGCCACTCATTAACTATGTGGCTTTGCTCAAGTCACTAAGGCCAAGATTTTAAAACAGATTTAGGCACTTAGGGATTTAGGCTCTTAAATGTTTATATCCCTTTTGAAAATGAGACATAGGTTGCTAAATCAGGTAGTGTTGCAATGCTGAGCACAGTAACACCTAAATATATTTAAAAATCTGTGCCTAAAGGCCTGATTCAGTGAAGTCCTTAAGCACCTGCTTAATTTAATATTCCCATTGACTTCATAGAGTTTCATTGACATCAGTGGAACTACTCATGTCATGTGAGTTAAGTGAAGCATATGTGAAAGAGTTCACAGGGTCAGAGCTCAAACCTGTCTGTTTTATTAACCCATCTTTAAAAAAGGGAAAATAATAAATACTTACCTTTTATGGATATTGTAAATAGAATTAGATCAAACACCAACAAAAATTTCCCAGGGATTTCTAAAAGTTAAGCAAAAAAACTTTTTAATTTTTGGAAACAAAAAAAAAGTTCAGTGGAATTTCTTTTACAGAATATTTTTTATTCTTCAAATCAGCAATTTTAAAAAATGAACTTTTTCTGTTTTTAAATTGAAAACCTTCAAAATCAAAATGATCTATTTTGAAACAATTACATTGTGTGACTAATCAAAACTGGCAATGCAAGATGAATTTTAAAAAATAAACAAGACAAACCAAAAATATCAAATAAAATGTGAAAAATGACAAACAAAATGTGATAACCACATCAAACAGTAACTAACATGTTACACTTTTTGTTAAAAAAAAAAAAATCTCAAACAAAACTTTGAAGAAGGAAAACACAGACTGGTTTTGTGAAAGTTTTCAATTTTGAAAAACAGTCAATTATTATTTTATAAAAAAAATGTTCAAAAAATTTCAACCAGCTTTTGAGCATTATTTAGTTAATTAGCACGTCGTAAATACCAAAAAAACCTTATAGAAATGCAAAAACAACAAGAGTCCTGTAGCACCTTAAAGACTAACAAATTTCTGTGGGCATAAGCTTTCGTGGGCTGCAACCCACTTCATCAGAACTCTGGAACTTTTAATTATAGAAATGAGTATTATTATTTGTTAATCAATATTATTATTATTATTATTATTATTAAGCGGCTAAAGGAAGTCAGAAGAGAATTTAGCAAAGTGATGGGTAGGACAGACAAACCCATGTATTACTTTTGTCAATTTGTGGCATTTATAGGAAATGGAGGCTAATTTTCATTTGATGCTCAGCTAGGATACACCATTCAAACAACACACCCAAGCTTTTTAAGTACAGGCAAATAGCTGGTCCAGCAGGTAGTAGGGCCCACATCCTCAAAAGTATTAAGACATCTAACTTCCATTGATTTCAATAGGAGTTACCTGGTGCTCCCATATAGTCTGGACAGATACTTTGTTCCCCATATTAATTATGGAGCTACTTCCATATCTTCAAGACTTGAGAATGGTGGAAAAGGATCTTAATACAGTGAAAGAGACAGCTATGGCTAAACTTCAGGGTGTACACTAGCACCTTGTTAAGCACATTCCATTTATAGGACACCATTCATTTCACTAAAAGTTAGGCACCTGACTACCATTGGGGAGCTGGGCCTAGGTCATTAAATGTCACTTGTCTGGACTAAACTTATGGTTATCCCAGGATGCTGATTCATAGGATTTTTCCCAGGTGATGTGTTGCATGAAAAGTATTGTATCCATGTTACATGTGTGGCCTTTTAATATCGACAAGTGTCCCTTTTTGTATTATGGGAGGGAGCCAGAAGCTCCCATTAGCCCTTCTTACAGGATGTTTCACACTGTCGTTGGGAATGTCTTCAAGTAGTTTTCAAATGTAGAGAGTTTTTTAAAAGTATAACATCGGTGAGTGCAATGTTATTACATTGTTAGGAATCTAAAGGAAAAATGGAGTAGGATGGCTGTGTGTTTTTTGGCAGTGTAATCCTCTGGTGCCATTATAATTGGGTGTATGAGAACCAGGGTACAGAGCTGAGATGGTGGACACACAAAGTGGTGCTCTGGTACTACCCAGAAACATGGAAGGGCAGTGAAGCTGAAGGTTGCATGATATATGCAATGTATATCATATGTTTCTGCAGTTATACAACTATCTTCTGTGTGCCCCTTTCACATACGTGTATGTGTTCATGGCCTACATTTTCTAGATAGCATTTTTTCAGTAGAATTACTAGGTAGGTCCTAGGTGGTGAGCAGTGATTTTGGGTGCTCAAGTGCACATCTTAAAGGGGTCTGGTTTTCAGAAAGTACTGAACACACACTCAGAAAATCAGGTTCCTTTAAGGTGTCTCAGGTTGGGCACCCAGAAACTGAGGCACCCAGAATCATTAGTTACTTTTGAAAATTTAGGCCTAAATCTATAAAATAATAAAATCCTCCATTGATATCTCTTCCTTCAAAGAATGGTTTATTTTGGGGCCTAACTGGATTGACTGTCCCCCATTAATAAGTGGCTTTCAGCACTCCTTGGCCAGTAGGATGGTTCAAAAGTAATGAATTCACTACATGATCAAACAGGAGGAGCTGGCTTGCAAAGGCGAGGAGCTCATGTCCAGACACAGCCTTCTTCAATAATAGTGTAGGAAACACAAGAGACTATAGGGGAGGCAAAGATCTGCATGTTCAATGTTCTATTTTTAAAGTAGTTAAGTAAGAAAAAGCCCAAGGAATGATATTTGTGTAATGGGTGGGCTGCATGACTAAATCAACCCAATATAATGTTGAATGGTCAGTGGACGTTTCCATGAGCAGTAAACTACTGCAGGGGTCCTATTCCACTTTGGATTGGTGATGTCTCTCTCAAAGCACAATTTTCACAGCTAGGAAGAATATTTAAGTTTTAATAATAAGAATCAAGACCATTAAGGCATTTTAGTTAATAGGATTATAATATGCAAAGGGATTAAGGAAGTGGAAGTGGAGAATAGTAAGAGTTGAAGGAAGGAGAAAGGAAATGAGTTGGGGGAACAAAGAGACGTGAAAAGGAGGAGAGAAAAGTAGAGGAGAATAATGATTGGCTGACAACACTGAGTCTACTATTCCTCTTGTTAACAATGAGATGTTCAAAGGGAGGAAGAAAATGAATGGAAAACATTTACATACTATGCTGATGGGAGTTAAAGAAAAGCACAAGGTACATAGATAAAAAGCTTCCCCTGTCACAAGGGCACCATCCAATGAGAAGCTTCTCATAGGATAACATCATAGGGGCAGAGGAGAACCGAAGAGGGGAATTTGAAGAGAAGAAAAAAAAAAAGAGAGCAGGCATAGAGGAAAGAAGGGATTGGAGTCAGAGTAGCATTGATCAAGTCTGTCCTGGGCAGTGCCACCAGCTATTATAACAGAGCCTGCAACTGTAATCAGGCTAATCAGAGCTGTGGGAATTAGCCTGAAACAAGACCTTCGTACAGCTGTAGTAAAACGGGAAGGGACTAAGAAATGGTATGTAAAGCCATTAGTATGATCCTAGAACAACTAAACAGACTTATTTTCCTGGGGAAAAACTTGTTTCCAAAAGAGTTAAGCAGCTAATAAAACTGAAGTGGGGCAGGAAATTTGATGGAGTACAAGCAAGCCAGGCTGGCTAATGCCACAGTGAATACACCCATACATGAATATGAAGGGAATCAAATACAGAGTCAAGCTTGGAAGGGCTCCAGAGTTGACGTTCCTGTCTCTTCTAAATATGTTTCCCAAATCCAGTCATTTGTTTGTACTTCTTGTAAAAGACGGTGCTTCTCAATGCGCTTTAAAAAAAAAAAAGAAAAGAAATTCCAGTAGCCTAGTACTGATGTAGTTCAGTAATCCATTATGCACAGCCCCAGCTCTCATAGGCAGTGTTACAAAAACAAACCGGTATGCTCAGCCCGATACAGGCATTCATACAGTAATAAGCCAGTGTGGACAGCCCACCATTCATGGGCAAGCCTTCAGGAACAAATTAGCATACATGTATATGATGGAGGCCAACAACTTTGGTAACATGACACTGTTAAGTTTCTAACTCCTGAAGGAGCCTGTTGATTAACAATAAGTGGAAAAAATCTTTTAAAACTGTGAAAAATATTTAGTGCTGCTGCTGATTCTCCATGGGCACTGTTGATGTGTGTGTTCTGAATGAACTTTCTTCTTGATCAGTGGATGAAGTACAAGTGATATGAAATAAGGACATGGTGACCACTAGCCCACTGTGCTTGTGTTTGCTAAAACCAGGCATCCCTAGTGTGTGATTTCCTTTTGATTGCCTAAGGTCCTGGACAGCTGGAGTTTCAGGGCATAACTGATCTGGTCAATTTCAAGGCAAATTTAATGGAAGCTTAATACAAACCAAGAACAGCTGGCAGCCAGAAAACATTTCTAATAACATTTGTTTTTTTCATACATCTTTTCCTTGTCTGGGAGGTATACTAATCATAATGCTTTGTATTTATAAAGTGGTTTCCATCCAATGATCTCAAAAGGCTTCATGAGCAAAGATGACGATCTTTTTGTAACTCTGAGAGGAGTTAATATATTTGGTAGAATGGCTGGTTTCCCTCTCAGTCCTCACCATCTCCTATTTGGGGAGGGCTCTGGAGGGTTGCTAGAGTTTGAAGGCAGGGGTTCATGGTAGATGATGGATCCCACAGTGTGGATGAGTTAAATAGAAACAGTTGTAACTGATCAAAAGAAAAGGGATTTTGTAACCACAGAAGGAGTATAAATTGAAATTGTTTTTTCATTCCTCTTTTCCATCAGGGAGAAGTTGAGGAACTTTTTATGTGGGGTGGTGGTCAAGAGTCAAAGGAAATTTAGAAGCTAAAAAATGCCCTCTCAGTCTGTTCTCTCCGATAAATTGTCAGTCAGTTTTGCAAAACAAATTTGATTTGAATAGATACTTCTCTTGAGTTTACCAAATAAAGTATTGCTATTTGGACTGATTGAAAAGGAGAGCCCCTCATGGAAAGAGAGGAGTTGTTCCTATATACGTTAGTGTAAGGGGAATAATAGGCATGGAAAACAAAGGGAAATTATTATTTTGTATTGCAGTAACACCTAAAGGCAACCATCAAGGATTGGGGTTACATTATACTAGGCACCCAACAGACACATAGTAGAAGAACAATCCCTGCTCAAAGAACTTATGATTTAGGTTATAACAAGATGCAAAAGGTGAATGATACAAAGAAGCTGGGGAGGGCAAGGCAGCAGTAAAGTGAGTATGGCCCTGTATACACTTACCTGTGAGATTTGGCGGCAGTCGATGGGAGTTACGCAAAGTATGCAAAAATTTTGTGTAACTCCTGTCGACTGCTTCTCTTCTCTTCTGCGCTCCATCTTCACTGTGCTGCGCCTCCGGGAACAGCATTCCCCTCGACGCAGCGCTACGCTACTTGTGTAGCTGATCTTAGTATGTTGATTTCTGGATCAACTGAGCAGGTCTGCACTGACCGCTCAGTCGATCCAGAGAAATCGATCTGACGGCGGTGAACTTGCCGCCGTCGGTATAGCCGTAGCCTATGTCGTTGCACAATAAGAGGAGGGCTAAACTGACCATCTGTATTGTAGACATGATGGTAGAGGTACTCTTAAGGAGCCATTTGAAGGAGGATACAGTAGTGGCTTTGTGGATCTTTTCAGAGAGTTTTTCCCACTCTTAAGGAGTGGCACGGGAGGAAACATGCAGGTGTTTGAGAAAGCAACATACTGGCAGATGACAGAGACTAGTATGTTGATAAAGTACAGGTGGGGGTTGACATTATGGTAAAATGCATCAAATAGATAGGGCAGGGCTAAATTGTAAAGGGGCTACAGATGAAGATAGCAAGCTTGCACTTGATACAATTGAGAAGGGGGAGCCAATGGAGGATACAAGGAGGGGAAATCTGTCCCATTGGGGCTGAAACGGGAATCTCTTCACAGTTTTGAGTGAACAACTCCAAATACTTCAAAGATACTTACAATGGTTTTGAGAAGTGTCTAAGGGATCAAAGGTGTATCATAATGATTATGCCAATCTTTAGGGTAAATGTGTGAATATTGGTTTTTGTAAATGATAATGGAATATAAAAAAGTGTTTTTGAGTAGAAACGGCTGAAAATGTCACCAAAGTTCTCTCTTTGTTGATGTGCATTTTATTTTGTTTTATGGTACACATGGGTGTACTAGGCTCTTCAGAGAAAATTCATAGAAGACAGGTTCCAGTTCCCAAGAACTTATGCCATAAAGGACTGATACTGCCACACCGATGTTGAGTAGTATCTTTCTATGCAGGTAGTCTCATTAGTTAATTTCCCTTCCTGGGAAAAAATTCCATCAATAATAGTGATAATGTCTCTGGAGATAATGTGAGGTCTAAGAGGGGTAGAGGGTTAATGCATATGCAAAGGTGTACCTTTGAATTTGAAGTCATAAGTAAAGTGAGTTTGCTGACTTCATATTATCCTGGTTTCCATCACTCGCTGTCATTGTTGGTAGTTTATTAATTAAATACAGTATCAAAGTTTACTCTAAGAGTTGGGTGTTGCACATGAGGTTTTTGCATTTTCTCCCTTTTTCTTTTTTTGCAGGGAACAGTGGTGATCTAGTGTTAAGAGTTTAATGCCAATTGCCCTTGTCCACGCTGTTTTGAGGGGGGTCTTGTACTCTGGGGTTCCTGTTCACTCCATGTCTGCACGTTCCCTCTAATGCACTCTTTTAGTAGTACTGTGGATGTATATATAGTTTCTTTCTTTCTTTGCTTTTCCCCTTTCTGTTTTATGCATTCTAGGCTGGCCTGATTCGGACGGACAGTAGTGAGTTTTTCATTGAGCCCCTAGAGAAGGGGCAGCAGAAGAAGGAAGAAAATGGGAGGGCACATGTTGTCTACCGCAGATCTGCTGTCAGACAGGAAAGAGCAGAATCACACAAGGATCTTCATAATGAAGGTAGGACGCTGTGTGTGTGTGTGTGTTTAAACACATGCACATTACTGCACCCTGCATGCACATGCTTCTTTAGCTCTGGCTGAGCTGCTGTGCAAAGGCATAAAATCTGATTGATGGGGGAGCTTTCAGCAACCTTTGTATTTCCCTGAACTAGGTGCATATTTGTCCCTGATGCTTCTTAGGCCACTTTGGCTGCTCTAGATTGTGTTTGGCTACCCACAGCTCCCAGGGAACTTTCTGGCAGTCGGCAATCTCAGCTAGCCATGCTGTTTGCTCACCCATGATACCTGTGCTGGGCAGTGGGATTGCTGGCGGAATCCTTTGGAACCCAGTTAAGCTTAATAGCCTCTTTACGCCCTAAAGCACCAGAGAATTTGGCAGATAGAGTCTCCTAATCCTGCTGAAAATACCCTGGGATGAATCGGCTGGATAATTTTGTTCAGATGAATGGGAATGATTTGTGTTTTACCTGTAGAAAAATCAAAATGCAGGTGACTGGGTGCAGAGAAAACCCCAAATCTCCTCACCCTGGATAAACCATCAAAATGGAGAAGTCTGCTGTCATTGAGTTCATTTAATCTTTTCAGTATGATAAGGTGTGTTTTTGAATTCAAAACGGGTTTCAGTGCTATGAAAGATCTGGTACTCCATCATAATCTGGTATCTTGCTGTAAAGGATGCCGTTATTGGAAGTCAGTTTTAAGAAACCAGTAATGATGATGGTAATACTTTGCATTCCTATAGCACCTTCCGCCTGAAACTCTCAGGGTGTTTCATGAACAGTAACTGATTAAGCTTCACAGTATTCCGGTAAAGTAGGTTTTTTACACTTACAGTTAAGTGATTTTCTAAAGGACACATGGGGTAATTGTCGGAGATGGGATTAGAAATTAGGTCTCCTGATTTCCAGTCTTTTGTTCTAAGCATAACTCCCCCAGGATCCCTCTATCTGAGTGTGTCAGTGGAGCTGGTGTCTGGGGATAACTCAGTTTATCTGGTTCATGGCTGTAATCAGTTTCACTTTCATTCCGTTACATTTGCAAAACTGATGAGAGATCCTTGTAACTGCCTGGAGCCCAGACTAGATCCCTCCTGCCTCCAATATCCATAGACCCGCCTTTTACCCTCAGGGAGAGTCATCATTTCCAGGGTGTGGAGAAATAAGGACCATGAGCATTTCCCATCCATGCTGCTGTGGAGAAAGGGGTGAGTGGTGAGGGGAGCAGGAGGTGCAAGTCAGCTTTGTTCAATATGCTTTTAGATGCTCCCATCCACCATTTCTACACCTGCTTTTCTAGAACTTTAATTTTCATGACAATATATGTAAATAATGCCGTTTAGCTGTTAGGCCTACATTATGCCTGCTTAATTCTCTCTCCTCCTCCTCTCTCCCTCCCACCCCCGACACACACTATTTATTTACAGGGTGCCTGTCATTATGATTTAACTTTTCACAGAGAAGTCTGCTCTTTTTCTTTAAAAAACAATAAGAGTGAGAGAAGGAGAGAAACAAATAATCAGTGCCAACAGCCCAGCCCCATCTGGGAAATCCTAGAGTAACAAGCCAGCCTGTGCAAATGTTGAAGGAAACAGAATTGTCAAAAGGGAACCAGTTTCAGTTTTAACTCTCAAATGGATTGTTATCAACAACAATGAACAAAAAAGTCTTTAAAATGATGAATAATCGCTTGAGTGATCACTTAAACAGAGGCAAATATCTTCTTGGCAGATTTACATTCAGCATTGATTACTTGATGATTACCTGTTCTGTTCATTCCCTCTGAAGCATGTGGCATTGGCCAGTGTTGGAAGACAGGATACTGGGCTAGATGGACCATTGGTCTGACCCAGTATGGCTGTTCTTATGTTGTGTTAGAGGGTCCTTTGTTAGAGTTACTGCATTAGGGTTTGAAATGAGGTTAAGGTACTAGTCATGTTTAGTGATTTCTGTAAGATTTTCCTTTAAGTAAAATAATTTGATGGTTTGATCTGTTGTACAGAGAATCCATAATTGCAACATTTGGAACTGAGTTCTGATTCAGATTTCAGATCCCTCTCCCCCTCCTCCTAGTGGCAAAAGGAAAAGGTGAGACATCTTTAAAATAAACTGATTTTGCTGTCAGCCACTTGTTCCCCTCGTAGCACTGAGATAAAGAGAAGAGGCCAAGAAGAAAGGAGAAAATAGACGGTCTCACATCTTATGAGCTAAAACACCAGGGCAAAATGGAATTGGGATAAGGATGAGTTGAGGTTCGAATGGCTGGTTCAGTTTGTAACTTTGCAGTTTTTTTTTATTTGAAGACAGATGTGGAGATGCAGGTTTTTATTTTAATTGAATGTACTCATTTCCATAGCCACGAGCTGTGATGTTGCAAACACAGCATGGAAGAGAAGCAGGAGCAGAGAAATCTTAACACAGAAAAGATCCTATTATCTAGCCTATATACTTCAGTAATAAAGAACGAGATCAAGAAACACTCCAAAAATGCAGCATATGTTGGAAGCAGAATTACCTCTGAAGAGAACGGGATTTTAAAAGCTTCCCATGTGATGTCAGCAGTTCTTTCAGTATTGCTAATAAAAAAAATTGCAAAGAGCCATGAAACAATAGGGGAAAAGAGAAGGTGATGAATGACTGTTGGTCGGAGGTAGAGCTTTCATCTTTGTTACCAGTTTTGGTTTAGAGGAGGCTGGAGGATTGGAATGCGCAGGTGACTGATGAAGCAATCCAGAAATCACCGTTTCCTATCTGGATCCAGTCGGTCTGAGTCTGTTATCCTGCACCTTGTGTCATTATTTACACTACTGCAAAATGCATGTAAATCACTACCACATCAGAATGGTAGCAAGTTGACTTCCACTTTGCACTAGTAATGACAGTGCACAGGAAGGAGGAATCAGACCCTGCAAGTCGCCATTGCTTCTTGACTATGTAGTGGGTATAGAAAGAA
Source organism: Emydura macquarii macquarii (assembly GCF_026122565.2). NCBI lineage: Eukaryota > Metazoa > Chordata > Testudines > Chelidae > Emydura > Emydura macquarii. The sequence continues at coordinate 14,063,365 of NW_027131527.1, read as the reverse complement.
CTACAGAGCTGCCAATCAGGACCTAAATTCACTTTAAAGGGAAAGGCTGTACAGTAGGAAGATTGAATACATCATCTGAGGCAAAGCCTGCTGGCTGTATTTACTTACTTGTGTTCTTGTTGATCTTTCCCATCTACCCATCTGCCTGCACATTCTAAACTGTAATCAGGCATCTGGCCAATGAAGACATCATGTAAGAGTGGATTGACAACTCTGGTGCAAATGTGTGATGTGTCTGTCAAAGCTTGCTCTGTAAAAAGGAGAGAGGGTAAAAATAGAGAAGGAATTTCTTGAAACATTGTGACTGGATAAGTTATTTTAAAGGTGGGAGGATGGGGGTCGGGGGCTAAAGGGTGAGTTGTGGTGAGAGCTTAGCTTTTTGCTTTGCTATATTTAATGTTCTTGATCAAGATAAACACAGCTTCACAGCTTGGGCCTCACAGTCTTCATCTGTCTGTTTGAAAATGAACCCCTCATTGGCAAATACAGAAATTCCTGGAGGATGTGCTGTGTGAAGATCAGAGCTCTTACATCAGAAGAGAGAGATGCTTTATGTGACTCACTGTTTGGAGCAATGAAATTTTCTTAATGTCATCTAGCTTTATTTAACTAGATGATGTGCTCCCAAATAGGGCACTGGTATCAGAGAATCATGTGGCTATCAAGAGGCCTGGTGATGGAGATATCTCCCAGCTCCCCCTAGAAGTTATTACTGTCTTCAGAGTACCCTTAATACTCAATTTGGGGGCACGTATTCAGATTTTTTACTTTGAGGGCAAATTTAGTGCTGATAAAAGTGAGGGGGTAGAATTGATAGTGTTCCTGCTTCCCATACTATGAGTGTCCTTGGATGTCATACCCCTTTGATGTCTAGTCTTGTACCTTTCACCACCGGGGTAGTCACATTTAAAATAAAACGTGCTCCAAGTCCTTAACTAATCCTTTCTGGTGTTAGCAATGCCTGCTCTCAGTGGCCACTAAAAGATTCTGCTTCCAGAAATGACATCTGATGGATTTTGGCCCAGATCCTCAAAAGTATTTAACTGCCTGTTTTCCATGAGATTGGGGATCTGGGCCTTAACTGTTTCCTTTTGTCTCCCTTTGATACCTCGTCTTATCTCCTTTTGCTTTCCTGCATTCTCCTATACATCTATGATCCTCCTTATGTGTATTGTACAGCTCCTACTTCAATAAGACCCCAATCCTGGGCTTGGAGAAGCATGATTGTCAGAGAAAGCTGACATTAGAAATGACTGGTTCTGGGCCTTGGAGCAAAAGTGCATTCCAGTTCCCCAGTGAATAAAAACTGGAACACACACATGCACCTTCTCCTTAAAGGAATAAAAGAACAGACACTACAGCTCTGTTGCTAAACAGCCACCAGCCACCTTTTTACTCCTCAGGCTGACAAAACCTTGTCTTTCTTTCCAGAACCTTCCGGAGGAGGGGCTGGGAACTGAAACAAACACGGTGTTCTCTGTCCACAGACTCCTCCCCTATAGTCAATATACTGGCAGCTTCTCCCTCCCTAATCACTGAGTGGGGGTATGAATCAATACAGGGAGCAGGCAGGCATTCACACAGATACATGAACATACATGCACATAAGAAAACAGACAATAAATGTAGTTAGTAGAGCCAGAAAACATTGCTAAAGCGACATTGTGCTGCATGCAGCAACCTTAAAGTCCTTCCCCCTTTCCTCTTTTCTCTCACCTTTTCAGTTCCAAGCTTCAGTGTGGGTGAGCTCCCAAACTCATTGGACCTGATTGAAGATCGGCTCGGTGAAGTGGACCGGAAGAGACGCCATGCCAAGAAGGATGACTACAACATTGAGGTCTTGCTGGCAGTGGACGATTCAGTTGTGCGTTTCCATGGGAAGGAACACGTCCAGAATTACGTCCTCACGCTTATGAACATAGTGAGGTTTTCTTTTCTTTTGTTGTTTATGGTCCTGAGAGGGATGTGGGAGGTTGTGGGAAGTGAGTGGATGCAAGTAGAAATTGGTAGTGATAATTATGATCGAAAGCATTGCTTTGTCTACATATGCCATGTGTATTATTTTGTATAGTGGCAGTTCTATAGCCAGTTTATTCACTGGAGTATGGATGAGTTCTGAATATGAATAAATCAAGTAATCTAGGTACATTTCAGTATGCCCTTTGGAAGGGAGATGCATTTGCCTGATGAAGGCTGTTGCTTCTCCTTTCTTGACTTTGAAGAGGAATTTTCACACTGGGTTCAGACAGGAGACAAAAGGACCTGTGTACAAAAAACAGATTTATTTTTACTGTAACTTGCCCCTCTTTCTTGGATATTTGGATCAGAGTTAAGGATACTCTCCCAGCTTGGTCCTGGAGTGAAGTCTTCTCCAACCATTTTGTCATTACTGTCGTCTGACACAAAACTTATTGTGATGTCCCAAATCTACTGTTCTTAAACACAAGCCTCAGGAAGAGTTGTCTTCGACAATTAACAAGTGTAGCATTTGCAATGATGAAAAGTGGATATGTGGTAAAAACGGTTTTAAACTTTTTTCTGTGACTGTCTCAACCCTTGTAAAATGGCATACTACTATATAATGTCCCCCATAATGTAACTGGTCTGTATTGATTGGTGGTTGTGGTTTTCTTGTGGGTTAAAAGGGCTAATTCATTGTAACCCAGTTGTGCTATTGCATCATGCTGTATGTGCATTGTCTCTGCAGATTGTCTCAAAACTGCTTCCTAACCTGTACAGATAAAGCGTAGTTCTGGGGGAGATCTCAAGTGAACTGTCCCTCTGCTGTAGTGGTTGCCAAGCTTTTCTCTGCCAGCACACCTTGATACCTTTAATTAATTTGAGGCACAGCACGATATTGTCTCCAAATGAACTCACCCTCTTATTGCCTTGGTTTAAGCAAGGGTGGTCCCTTGCCTTTCACAGTATGTACAACAAAGTTAATGATGTTACAGCATAACATCGTTAACTTTATTGTACAGACTGACAAGTATTTTCAGTTGGCTCACACATTCACACCAAGACGTGAAATAAAAATAATTATTATATGATGAATAACAAATAATTGATACAACTTTTCTATTAAGAAACATCAACTAATGATATTATTATGTATCAAGACTTGTGGTTTTACTTTTTCATCTTTGAGGAAATTCTTCTTTTGTATGGTTTGGAAGTGAGCAACATCAAATGCCAAACTTCATGTCAGAGATCCAAACCTAACATTATCTGACGCGGAATGGCACTCCGATGAATAGAGTAGCGCTGCACGCTGTGATTCACAGTCTGTGATGAACGACCATAAATTATATAAACAAATAAAAAATAAATAACCAAAAAAATCTTTTAATGAGATATCTGAACTTGTCTTGATGCGCAGAGTCATTTAATCCTGAGAGGAAATGTTGACAAGGCCACTCGGAGCTCTTGCTCCACTGACCTCAGATGCTGTCTTTGTTCTTGTTGTAAGTCAGGCTTGAAAAACTTACCTCACACAGGTATGTCGTTGAAAACAGAATAGAGATAGCAACAGAATAGAGATACGATATTACAGGATATTCACCTCCCACCTTCAAGCAGAAAGAGTCCGATGGCGTATCATCAAACTTTATTTTCAAATTGTGGTCCATTCTTAATTCAGCAAGCTGACCTTGATCCGTTATTGTAACCTTCTTAGCGCTTTGCATTGCAGAGGAACTCCAAGGATTTTGGATCCAGTCAAAATCTTCTATATTAATTGAAGGAAAATATGAACTAAATTTTTCTTTCAGATTTTCCAAATGCTCAGAAACGATGTTGACCAAAATACTGCCAGCAGGATCTGCTGCATTTGCCAAGGGAAACATTTCTATTGTTCCTTTTGCTACTTTTTCTTTTTCACACTAGAGGGCTAACTGATTTAGACCTAAACCTGTGCAGTTTATCTGTGCTGGAGAGAAGATGCTCGTTTCTACCTTGTATTTTCCTGTTCAGTTCATTGAGGTGGCAGAGTATAACAGCCAGGCAGGCAAGCTTTGTGCACCATGCCACATCAGTGATCAAGTCCGTGTACAGTGATTTTTCTGAAGTTAGGAATACTTTGATTTCCTCTCTCAGCTCATACAGCTGTGAGAGAACTTTTCCACGGGAATGTCAGCATATGTCAATTTGCAAAAATAAACTTTGGTGCTCCGCTCCTGTTTCCTTACACTGCAAGGAGAAAAAACATGACTTTAAGAGCTGCAATTTTTAAAAATTCACTATCTTTACTGCCCCATCCAAGACTAAAGACAGTTCTTCTGGCAGTGTTTTGGTGATGAGAGCTTCATGGTGCGGGAGGCAGTGGATCACCAACACATCTGGGGTTTATTCCCTGACCTTGCTTACAAATCCCTTCACTTGCCAGTCACAGAGGTTGCCCCATTGGTGCAAACACTGATAAAATTTTTTAAGGAAAGTTCTTCCTAATGGTAGGCTGTTGTCACACTGAGTATTTCCTCTCCAGGCATGTGACCTGGCAATTCTTTGCAAAACAAACCATTTTCTTTGATTCTGTCTCCGTCAACGTACCTTACATTAGCCGAGAGTTGAGCATGGCCACTGATATCTGTTGATTCATCAAGCTGCAGTGCAAATTTTCCATTTGATTTTAATTTTTCTTGGAGCACCATCTCAATATCACCTGACAAGGTCATCTGTGTGGCGACTTATTGTGTTATCTGAAAGGAGAACTTTATCAATTTCCTTGACTGCATGTGCACCTAACATTATTCTCACGATTTATTTACTTACTGGTCAAATTAATGTCTTTGCAATGTATGTGGCTTTTTTGCCTTTGCTAAAGCTCAGCAACAATGTAGCTTGCTTCCAGCGCTTTGTCAGAAACAGGTGCACAGTCTATCATCAGTTGTGTTTGCTTTTCATTCTGATCCCTCAAATGCTTAAAAAAAAATTATGTCCTTCTTGGCAAGGGATGAATGTTTACTTGTAAGGTGTCGTTTTAATTTACTTGGCAGCATGGCATGGTTTGAGAGTTTTTCCCTGTACATGAGGCATTGTGAAAGAAGGCAAGCTGGTCCCCTGTAGATGAAAATCCATATTGCAGATAGCTCTCACAGAACTGTCAATTCACCATTTTCACTTTCTTAGTTTTATGTTCAGCTTTATCACTGCAAGTAGATGTGGAATTGCCAAAATCGTTTTTCTTCAAATATTTGTCCATTTTTGGGTCATAAATTTGAAATTCACTGCTGTAACTTTTGAGATTTGTAAGATTTGAAAAACACACTGACCACCATGTGACTCCCATAATGTTAAGTTCATATGAGAATAGCGTAATTTTGCATCTCCTTTCTTTCCAGACCACTCTTAATTTTGTCTCATGTATATTTATGAGCCTATCCAGAACAAGGCCAATAGGGTTAAAATGAAAACAGCTATGGTGACTAACATTAGATTGCGATTTGTCTTTTGTGCCAGAATTAACATTTTCAACCGTGGAAACTAACATTAAACCTAAATATAAGAACTCTGGACAAAAGCATGCTCAGTGGAGAAAGTGATACACACTTGAGAATGGGATGGGTATTGGGAGATTGGTATGACAAGCAATTAATAATTAATCATTTCTTCTCATTCCCAAAATAGTCTTCCCAAGTGTCTGTAACATTTCCCGCTGTTTTTAAATGCAATATAATTAATTATAATGCTGTTCTGGGTCTAGCTTGGTCTGGCTTTTACCCCAAGTCAAATGTAAATATCAAACTTAGGCTTGAATTGTATGTCTTTTTTTATGTGCATCATCATCAAAGTTTCATTGCAGTGCATTGCACTCATCAGGGCACGTCATCTTTGTTTACTTTTTATCTCCCTTAACCTCGCTTTGGGGAGTGGAATGTGACGCATGCATACTATTTGAAAGGGACCTCGTCCTGGAGAGCAAAAGTAAAGAATGTGATGTGGCTCCCACACTAATTAAAATACAAGGGAAGGTTTTTTTGTTCTCACATGTAGTTTTTCAAAACATTCTGCGGCATACCTGTTTGGGCCTGACAGCACACTAGTTGGGAAACCCTGCTCTACTGAACTGTCTTCATTACAGGGAGATATTAGCATGAATGGTATTGCTTTCTCTGCAAGTATATAAATAATTCAGGGTTTTGCAGAACTCTTGACAGGCTGTAGGGGGGGTTAGAGACCTGATGGGCTATGGCTGCTGTCCAGAACACCTGTTTGGCTGAGAGGCACTGAGGTTGGGTGAGTGGAATGGGAGAAAGGGTGAGGTGGTCCCTCCTGGGAAGAGAGGAAAAGTGTGGGGTTCATTCACATTATTGTCTTCAGCAAAGACAGAATGAGAATCTCCAAGAGGGAAAGAGAAAAATGTCACCTCCTTCTCCATCTCCCTGAAAACTGTCTCCAAAATCCCAGGAAATGTTGTGAAAGCTGTTCTTCCACAGTGAACAAAGGAAGGCCTCTTGCGTTTAGTTTTTTAAATTATTGCATCATATTGACAAAGGATACAATTTTCAGAGGTTCCTAAGTCATTTAGGTGCTTTTGAAAATTACACTCAAAGAGCAGCTATTCATGATGAAAATCAGGAGCTTCTCTCTCATTTCGATGTTTCCCTTTGGCAGTCCTCAGTTCTCCTCCATCAATTCTGAGTAGCCTCTCCCGATTTCCCTTGAACTCTACTCCAGAGCTTTCCTCCCCACTGACCTAGAGGAGTTTTCCTTTAATCATTTATTAACAAAAAAAAAGCAAAATGTGCATATTCCCAAAGAGCCGGAGGACATGGACAACGAGTATTTATTTTATTATTAGCCATTCAAAGTGTTTGCGCTGAATAGCTGCGTATATGAGCAGTCTTCACAAAGGTCTTTCTGTCTCTCCCTGCACCTCCTTCAGTCTTCACCTCCCTCCCTGGCTGAATGTCTCATGCTAGATGAAATGTCCCAGAGTAGATGTAGTATCTTGCACCAGATGGGGCCTGAAGAGAAATTCCTTCTAAACCTGTTGTCTTTCCTGCTCTCTCATTGGATGCTTTGGTGTCTGGAAGCTAGAGACATGGAATCTGTGCTCCAAACCCTAATTCTCATAACTGGGTTCCCAAGCAATGTCAAGTGGACCAACTGAGATATACTGAGTAGTAGCTTCTGGTACAGTTTGAAACTGGAGAATGAAAACAGCTATTCTTCCTTTCATGCCTTTTCCCCTCCTCCCTGTTCCAGTTCTTTTCTGCAGGGTCATGGAAAGTGTTATGCAGGCATGACCAGTTCTGAAGTGACAAATCTGTGAAGACTTTTTAAAATGTAGAAATGAAAACAGCATTAACTTGCAATGCAGCCAAAATCACAGCTATGGTGTCAATCAGACTGTGGGTAAATAATCAGTGTGAGATGTAAGGATTTACTTATATGTTTCCCATTAATGTCAGTGTGAGTCAATCAGCTAAATTCATAAAACACCTGATAACTATTTACCTTCTGAAGTCTGAATTTTAAAGCGTAGCAGTAAAACAATAAAGAAATAGTAACGCTTCATGGTAATGCTAGGTAATGCTTCATGGCAAGGTGTATAGATTACCGGGAACCTCCTGTACAGTGCAGTTCCATAGGCCTTCCTAAGTGGCATTATCATCCCTCATTGCAATCCTGCATTATTATTTAACAGTGTTGCCATCCCCACATATACAATTACAGAGAGATTTAAATTTTAAAACAAACTCTGTGAAAATTCTTATTCTCGTGCATTCTCCTGATTTATTTATTAAGCATCAAGGGTTTGTTCAATACTGCCCAAACACAAAGAAATATGAGGCTCCTGCACCAAGAGCTTGGAGGGTAAATAGCCTGACAAAGATAAAACTCAAAAATTCACTATGAACCCCTCAACATAGTGATAACTTAGGCCCTGATCAGGCAAACACTTACGTACTTATTTAACTTTATGCACGTGAATAATCCCATTGAGCTTAGTTTAAACTAAATTAAAAGAATGTGGGTAAATGTTTGCAGGATCAGGGACTTGGAGTGTTCACTATTTATTACATCACTTTATTCTGTATTTTTTTAAATTTCAGTAAAGGTTTGAGGCTGTGTTTTACTAGTATTGTTTAGTATTGTGAACTTTCTGGGGAAATTAGTTTTTCAAAGAATAAAAAGGAGAGGTATGAGGTGTACTGGAATAGGAAGGGTATTCCAGGCACATGGGAGGGAGAGGGTGAACATGGAAGAAGGTATGAAGAGGAGAGCAAGAGAGAAGGAAGCTAATGGAGTGATGAAGCAGGTTTGTGAAAATCCAGTTCCTTCATTACCTACCTGCCAAAACCTGAGTTTGGGTTTCCATTTCTCCACAGCAGCTGTTGATGTCAGAGCTGGGACATGCTCAAGAAGGCTGCGTATCTGTGTTGTCTTCAGCTGTTGTGGAGGAAATCCTGAATCTTGATAGATTTTGCATACGTGGGAGGATCTGATTTCCAAATAATTCATGTAAGGCGTAATTGCCCATTCAAAGATAACTGACCAGGGACCTTACATAGCTTATTACACTTTTATAAGAGCTCTGCATTTCAACTTTAACTTGACATCCAAGTTTGCCTGAAAGTCTGCATGCTTCTCACTGCATTTAAACTGAGGATTCTATAATGAGATCTGTCTTAAGCGACCACCAAAGGGACGAGCAGAAGATGTTTATCTTTTTTTTAACTAAAGGTCAGATGACTTTAACTACTGTAGACACTGGAGATACAGTAGAACCTCAAAGATACGAACACCAGAGTTACGAACTGACCGGTCAACCAAACACCATGGGGAACCGGAAGTAAGCAATCAGACAGCAGCGAGGGGGAGGGGGGTGGAAGCAAATACAGGTTTATACTTAAAAGGTTGGCATGCAGAACAGAAGCAGCCTGGGAGCTGCACTGTTTTCTGTAAGCCAAGGGTTCTGTTTCGCTCCCCCTGCCACCCTGTCCTACTGGGAGGGGGAAGCTGTTTTCACCACCACCACCTGTTAGCAGGGGGACAAGAAGCCAAGGAAAGAAGCTGCAGTCAGCCACAGGGAGCTACTGAGCTGCTACTATTGTAGCCAAAATCTGGCCTGGAGCTGGAGCCAGAGTCCAAAGCTGAGAGCTACTGCCTGCACACTATGCTCTGGAGATGTTTTAAAGGGCTACAGCCTGAGCACCGATGCGGCCCAAGCTTTGCCTGTGGCTTCACTCCTGGATCCTGCCAACACATCTGGAAGTGCAAGAGGCAGAGGAGGGACTGTTGCTGGCAGCCGGCTGGCACCAATCCCCTGCCATGTGCTGCCCCTGGAGCCCGGCGAGCAGTGCACAGAACAGGGTGAGTCTTGGAGAGAGACAACTGGAGGCTGTGGCTTGTAGTGCCAAGCATGCAGGCCAGTTCAGCCCACAGGCAAGAAACAGGAATAGGGCAGGGAGCTGCTTGCAAACCAGGCAGTGCTGCCAGGTGCCACCTTTGCAGAGATCTTTCCCAGCCTCAGCTGGAAGACACTGACTGCAAGGTATTGTGCCGTAATGTTTTGTTCAGAGCTACGAGCAACGTCCATTCCCGAGGTGTTTGTATCTTTGAGGTTCTACTGTACTTTAAAGTGGTGTCTTGAGAGGTTTGTTTAGTGAAGGGGGAGTCCTCAGTGCAGCTTTCACTATCTTTTAAAATAACGTTTTCAGTTAAAATTGCCTTTTTTAGTTGGCTGAGTGCAATTATCTTCCTGAAGAGATATCAAAGTATATGACAGTCTGGATGAGACTAAAATATTTTTAATATTTCCCTGAAACATTAAAAGTCAATTTATTAGGGGGCCCTTGGCTTTGTCTCTGTTTGTGTGCTCACTCATGGTAACAATTCGTTTGCTCTGTCACATTTGTAAAATTCAGTTTGCCTAAGAAAATGGGTTTCATGTACCTATCATTTGCATTCACAAGAATTGTACATGCAAGTCTCTTATGTGTTCATGAACAGAGGCTGAGATAAGGCCCCTTCAAAAATTTGCCCCTAAAGTTCATTTGTTTGTTAAATTGATCTGAAATCAGGCAGGGATGGGGTTACATGCTCTGACACTGGTCTCTCCCCACACTGCTGGTGTCACAGATTATGTCATTTTTTCAGCTTGGGGGACAGCATGGGAATCTCAGAATTGTCAGTTTTAATCAAAAGCTTTATTTTCAAACACATTTCATGGTTTATACGCAGCAGGGAGTGCTTTTCACTGTGTGAATGTTCAGGATGCTATGCTGAGTGAAAGAGGGACAGCTGTCTTTTCAAATAAAGGGCCCATTTGTGAGTTTAATGAGTTTAAAAGAAAAGATCAATAAAAGGGGAAAACATGACCCCTTTGGGTAATATGCAAAATGAATAGTTTACCAAAAGCTCCTTGGAGTGAGGCCCTTTTCTTTCCTTTCTTATGTTTTTGCTTCTGGCTCTGACACATCTTTTGCACTCAGTGGGCGATACTCACAGTTTAATGGACTCTCCCGCTAGTTATCCATCATGGCCTGTGACCCCTGTAAGCCTTCTCTTCAAGCCAGTCCCCTGCCATGTCATGATGTCACAATGGGCTACAGGGTGTGTACGGGTGGGGGCAAGGTGCCCCCTCTTCAGCTTGATAGCCTTGCTTCCCTTCTACATACTGTTGCAGTAATTCCCTAAAGTACCACATTAATCCAACAGAAAAAGCTTTTAAAATGCACCTGGTGAGCCAAAAAACGGGCCTCAAATTTGGCGCCATGAAAATTACCCAGCACAGCCAGAGTGAGAGGACAGGTCGTAGCACTGACAAGACTGTCATGGCACTGGGGAGGGAACCCAAGAGTGTGCTGGATGTTAACATTCCTCTACAGCAGTTCTCTGGTTTTCCTTTTTTTTAACTGAAAACACGTTAGTGGAATGTGCACTTCAGTGGCATAGCCTGTGCTTCGTGGTCCAGAGGACACAGGGGATAGGTAGATGCATGGGAGTTTGTTGAGAAGGAGCGCGCAAGAGAGCGATGTCAACATCTGTAAATCACAACTTGACCGAGACCACACACCTGAACCGTAATCCTGTTAGTTGAAGAAAAGGCTAAGGAGGAGAGGCTTGGCTGGTGTGCCGTCAGGCTAGTAACAAAGGAGGATTTAATGAGCTGGTAGCTCGGCCATGGCGAGGCTGGAGTGCAGTATGACTAACTAGAAAGAGTGAGGTGAGCTCATCGGAGAGCCAAAACTCCTGGAGTTTTAAAATCTAAATATATCTTAGGTACAGGGGGTTAGATGAGCAATGAATTCAGAAGCTCAGCAGAAAATGTTTGCAAAATTTAGAATCATTACAGCTCTCAGGGTGGCGTAACCTCGAGAATCTCAAGGTATTTTATGGCAGTGGAGGACTGGGCCGTTTATTCAGGGTGTTTTGTTAGGGACTAACAAATTAGGGGCTAATTTGCCAAAAATATTTTGAAAAACCTATTGCCAGAAGTCAGGCCCCACTCAACCCTTGGAGGTGTATTCAGATGTAAATGATCTTTAGTTTTTGCCCACATCCTGATTCTGAAAGTTCACAGCCTATGAAGTACTTCTTATAACATATAAACAGAATTACATCTATTTATACCAGCAATTCCCAGCTGAGGATGAGGGTTCTGCTGCTGCTTCTGTCCATGGGAGCCATTCTTAGCTTGCTGCAGGGTCAAAGGCCTCTCCACCACTGCTTCTGCCCTTCCACATTAATGAGCTATTCTCAGCCACTGAAGAGCAACCCCCCACCACTCCCCTCCCCTCAGTGCTAATGTCCATTATGCCGAGTCTTTGGACCAGTGCGGTTTGCCAGGATTTTGGCGCTGTATTGTTAACCGTGTTCATCTCCCTTACTGATGATACTACCGTGGCTCAACTCATCAGGGAACTGTCACTCCAAATGCCATCATTCACAGTTTGTTAATTTGGTGCCACTGATCCATGGCACTGAGGTAACATGCTTGACCTCTGGGTGAGCTCAGTTCCTTATTGCAAGTCAGTGAGCTTTCTGGGGTACCTGTGGTCTGACCAACAAGAGAAATGTTCCAAAGACCTTTCCCACCAGAGGTCACACTTGGTTAACAACCTGCGCTAAGAAGCAAGAGAGGCTATCCTTTTAAGAGACTATGAGAAGGCTAATTGAGCTGTCGCTGTGGAAAACTGAGAACTGTAAGAAAGATGGGACTTCTGCCTTGAGACGCTTACAGACTAAGTACACAGCCAAAGATCAGACACAAAGAAGCACTGGGAGCCCCTCAGAATGGTGCTATTGCTGTGTGAGTGAAGTATATGGGCGCTGTTCCGTGATGTTGCACCTGGTTGGTTGTTAGAGGATCTGGAGAAACTTAAGATTTATATCTGGATGCTTATTTGTGGTGCTGCAGTCAGGAGCATGGCATGGGGGGTTTCTGCAGAGCTTTGTGAGAGCCGTGTGTTGTTGCCTTCTGTAGCAGTGCATCAGAAGTGCATGTGGGGGGATGGAATTGGTGTTGGCTAACCTTTGTGGCTCTGTGTAGAGACACAGGAGAACACTTTCTCTTTTCCAAGAACACTGTTGTACAAATGCTTGTTGAACTATAGTTTCATCTGGTGAATAAGATGTTCATTGCTGTCTATAAACACTGGCTTAATCCAGTCCTCACCCATTTGGAAGTATGTTGAGCTTGCAAAAGTAAACAAAAACATGTTTTCAATATTCATATATATGCAGTTTATTTTAAAATTTCATCCTGATCCTCCTGGCCAGCAAAAGCTGGTGGTTCATATTTTATACCTTTGTATAATTGGGCTATAATGATAATGGCACTTCACCAGTGCAAAGTAAAAAGCCAGCCAGGTTGCAGTAGTATGCCTAATGCGAATACCCAGGGCAAAAGAGTGCAACAAAGGAAGTGTAACACCAGCAGCCAGGTTGCACTGTGCCTTTAGCCCATCAGCTGTTTTAAGTAAAATGGAACTATATTTTTATTGGAGGATGAATGCAGGAAGCCCCTGTGATTTGTGTTGTGACAGGTCCATAGTATAAGGTTATGGGCATGTCATTTCCTATCGAACTTGGTTTGTCTGAGAACCCTCAGAAGTTTTGTTTTGTTTTGAATTGATATTCTTGTATTGGGAATGCGAGGAGCGTCTCTTTAGGAAAACTGTTCCCAAATCCATTTAACTTGTGATTTGCAGCATGCCCTTGGTTTCTCCTTTGGAAAAATATCTTTCCTTATCTTGTGCTGGGAGAGAGATGAGTGATATATAAAGAGCCTCTCTGTAAGGAAGGTGTGCATAAACATGCAGTGCTTTATTCCTGGTGGCTTTACCAGCATGAGGCTCTCTTTTTCCAACAGCTACTAATTCTGGAGGTTGTAATGGTGGTAAAGTGCCATTCTTCCTTCCTATGAGGCACCACTTAGTAGTTATTGATTGGAATCTCATTGCTGAAGTGAGTGACCTAATTTTAATTGCAGGGCCTGAAGGTGTTAGTCTAAAAAGGGCTGGTGTCCTGATACAGTACTGCTTTTTGTGACAGTCGTAGATACGTCCATTGCTAAGGTGAGGGGAAAATGGTGTCTTCGTGTCCTATTGCTCTAGCAAGTGTCTTTCACCAAGAAGTAATTATATTACAAGTTCCAAACACCATTTTGGCACAGGATGGGGAGACCAGATAGAAAGTGTGAAAAGAAGGGATTGCGGGGGAGGGTAATAGACACCTCTACCTAAGGCAAAGCCCCCAATATCAGGACTGTCCCTATAAAATCAGGACATCTGGTCACCTTAGCGCAGGACACAGAAGCGCTCACTAAAGAAACAGTGAAAGTAGACAGACTGCCAGTCCATTTATCAAAGTACACAGGTCCTGTTTCAAGGCAGATAAAGCTGTAATAATAAAGCTGCACAAGGATAATTAAGATTCAGCCATGATCTTGTGGCCAACTGGGGGGGGCCATGCTGGGCTGCTTTAAATTGCACCAGGCAGCCAACTGTCCAGGAGGGCCACTGCACAGCAGCTGGGGAGTGCTGGAGTGCAGAGGCACCCTCACGCCCGGGCCATGCTCCCTTTTGTCCAGCCCTGCTCCGGGTGGGACAAGGGTGTAACCTAGTATAAGCTATGCTGGCTTTATGCCAGCAGGGGTTTTCTTCAGGTCAGGGGATTCCTCAGCTGGCTGGTGAAGTGGCTCCTGGCCAGAGTGGTCTTGTGACTCAGGGCCAGTATCATCATCTCAGCCAGTATCAGCCAGACTGAGAATCTGGCCCAATATATTTGCTATGACTGGTTGAGTGAGTGTCTCATGTATTCCAAGACAAACAGGCTGGAGGCTCTGAAACCGCACGACGGAAATCCAAACAGAGGGAGAGAGAGAGAGAAGGCTCTCAGAACCTTTACCACGTAAACTCCTCAGCACTGGGCTTTTCAGACCTTGGGAAGAAAAAAGCTCTTTTCCCACACGATCCTCTGCTTAGGGACTTTAGGCTGCTCTTTGTGAGCATGTTGGCTTCTCATTAGGAGGGCCCACTGGTTCCTGCCACCTTAATCTGATTAGAGAGGGAAAATCCTTCCTGTCAGATTCTCACACTGAGCCAGGTTCAATCTGTAACAGTTACCATTTGGCATTAACGAGGTGGCCTGATTATCCAGTGTCCCAAACCCTGGTTTTGGAAGTAGCTGGAGCCATCAGAGGTAGGAGTTGGGAGAGTGTCACGTATAGTACATGGGCGTTGTTATCAGCTTGGCGTTCGTTGTGCACAGTAGAGCACTGCAGTTGTTAAGGTTCTGTCAGTGTCTCCTTTATCATGATCCAGTGGCCAACTGGGGACCATTTCTGGCTGCACTAAATTGCACCAGGCAGCCCCTTTATTATGAATTCATGCTCGGATCAAACGTATTGACAAATTATCAGTCACTTGCTTATTTACTTTATTTAGTTGCAGATAATGGAAAAAATAGGGTGGCAGATTTTTTTTTGGCTTTGGGAGTTAGATAAAACACCTTATCTCCCCTGATTTGGCTGCCTCTTTATGCTATTCTAATGGATTCATTTTTGTGCGTGTGCATGTGTATGTTTTTTGGGGGAATGTGGATGATTTTCTTTTTAAATCGTTGAATTACTTAACCACTGAAAAGCTAAAATTGCCAGAGATGACCACTCTGGTACTCCAAAATCAGATGACTTGGAGGGAAAACTTGATGAATTTTTTCCACCTGTTTGGCTTGCACTAGAGACCCCATGTGAGAAAGTAGTAAATGAGTAAGGAACAACTACTGACACTTAGAAATCCAGGATGTTTTGTGGCTCATTAAGAAATCAGAATAGACAGGAGGTCAGATTAGATGATCTAATGGTCCCTTCCGGCCTTAAACTGTATCGGATTGTGAAATAGATATGAGTATTAACTATGACCTCTGATAATATGAACTCAGCCCTGTAAATGCCTCTTGCAACAGGAGCACAGATTTGTGTGACTGTTATAGGTCATGCTCATCTTCTATGAGTCTATATATGGGTCAATCATATTTTCAAAAGAGCTCAGCACCGAATGAATCCGTTGTTCTCAGTGCTCCCATAATGTCCCTGAACAATTGTGCAGTGCCAAATATGAGGTGAAATGTTCTCTCTGAGCCCAGAGATAATTGACCAACTTACATACAGAAGTTTGAGATTTGATTACTCTCATCATCTTTGCTGATACCATATATCTAACATTTACATTTTCCGTGCATGCACGTATTATACCATTAGGGCCAGTTTTACAATAGAGCACCCAGCAGCCCTCATTGTTCTCATTGGTGATCCAGTCTAGCAAATCTTATGTTCCTATACAAACCGAAAAGTGAACAGTCACTCAGTAGTTCATTTACGAAGATATATGTATGTGTGATATATTGCAGGTGCACTTAGATTTGTTGTTCACTTACCTTATTATAGCATGATCCTCCAAGAATATTAGCATGGAATATCTGGTAGCACATATCCCTCTTCCTCATCTTCATCCCATTTACTTCTTCTCCCACAGTTGTCTTTCTCTCACCAACCTCTTTTTAAAGCATTTTCTGCAACCAAAAACTTAGTGTAAGCTTGATTATAGAACTGAGATAAATTAGCTAAGTATAAATGCCTATATATGTCCAGAATGGTGTCATCTAGAGATAAATATTTGGTTATCTGTATTGTTATCAAGCTCCTACTTTGTAAAGTTTGTTGCCTGCGGGGCAGATAATATTAGAATTAATGTTAGTACAAAATTTGGCAGTTTCAGTGACAATATAGTTTGTGTGAGAGAGGCACTGTATGGGGGGGGGGGGGGGGGATGGTGGGGATGGGAATTAAGACTGCATCCAACACTGTCTGAGGGACAGAGAAGAGGAAATGTTTTGTACCCAGCTTTGCTTTTCAATCTGTTGTCATTCCACTGAGCTCATGAAGAGGGAATTAACCAATTAAGACTGGGACTCTGAGATTCTAAAGCTGAGGCATGGGAAACGTGAATTTAGGATTAAAGAATAATGCAAAGGAGTTGTTTCCTCCTTTTACCCCAGCATCACCGCCTGCGGCTGCCGCTGGGATTCATATCATAGCAGCAGGATTTGGCCATTCCTCTAAATCCAACTGAATTTCTGAAAGGAGGTTGGATGAGAATGGCCCGTGCTGGGAGGTGAAAGGATGGAAGGTTGTTGGCTTCTTCCCCCTTCATATCCTTCCCCCAATGGAGCAGGAACTTCATCCTGTTCATTGTATGAGGATTTTTTGTTGTATGTGTGCATGAATCTTTAATCCCTTTAAGGAGATTTCATGGAGAACATTGTCACATAAAGGGTGTCATTTTGCTTTTTCCTATGGTGTTCCCATCAGCATTTGTCCACTCACGCTTATATTTTTAATATCAGGCCAGGCCACAAAAGAAGAAAGGGGCTTGCACTCAATACAGAAAATAGTTGGCTATGGCTACATAAATGGACATTAGCATTTATGGGTTGGAGCACAATTGGTTAATAAACTGCTCTTAAGGAAGCTTGAATAGCAAGGAATAGGAGCTGGAGGGAGGATTTGGGGTTTGAATCCAGGTTCTGGTTTGGAGGAAAGGTTCTGGAACAACAAGAACCTACAGAGAACTCAAACAGATAAAACTATATTCTAAAAATACAACCTAACTCAAAGCAACCGGCCACGTTCAGGCAGAGAAGCCTAAGTGTGCGATGTGGCACAAGACCATATTGGCTAGGAGCAAATATTGGCAGCAGGGGAGCTACAGTAGCTGCAGCCAAAGGGAAAAGGAAAAATAAAGAAAAAAGAGTGTGAATTTATAACAAAGAAAACAGAGAGACATGGTAAAAAGCTTGATTCTGTAACGGTTTTGAACAAGCATAGATTAGGAGCCTTGTGGGACTACTCAGTGTCAATCCCTGGTCTGTTATCAGATTTCAGACTCCTGCTCCCTTTTGGTTGGTGCAAAGAATTATAAGAAGCACAGCCAGAATCCTTCCATGGAATTGGAATTTCCACTCTCCCCTAATCTGGGAGAAGGTCCCATCTCTCCCAACTTTCAGGCCACACTGGTTCCCTGTAAGTGCCCCTCAATTAGATTTTTGGGAGTCATCACTGAGTTTGCTTCTGATTTTGGATGTTAAACACCTTTTTCATTTGTGTTTTTAGTGTTCACTGCAGCATTTGATTTGACAGGTGATAGAATTTAGGGTATTTACCCAGAAAGGAATCAATGGTACTATATTCCTCAACTGAGCACAGGAATGAATTGAAGATGAGGTGCAAAGTGATCCATCCACTCAGGTGATTGGATTTAGTTCTCATTCTAGGTTCTGAAAGCTGCCTGCAGAGCTAATCCTGGCATTCTCTCTCTGCCTGCAGAAAGAATTGTGGATATGCTTTCTGCTCAGAGAACTAATTCTGGGCATGTTATCCACCTGCCGAACTGATGCAGTAGGCAGAGTAGAACCAATATCATTAGATTCAAAGATGGTGTAGATGTAACACGAATTTTGCCTTCTGCAGAGGAAAACTGAGTTGCTGGAAGAAGAGTTTCATTTTCTACACCTCTGTGTGTTGGGGTGGGCATGTAGACAAAGATTTCTTTCTCGGGAACTAGACTGCAGCCTACGAATTTTCCCATTGATGTTTTTTCATCAATGCTCTGCATCTACCTACTAAGAAAAGCTGGGTGGCATGATATTTCCAATGAATTTCCTTGATAATACAAAGTTACTTAGTATTTTCCTATTGTTTTGGGTTACTAAGGAAACCTCCTGGCTCAGAGTTCTGCTAGAGGAGTGACTAACACCCACCCATTCTGTCAAGCATTTCATTGTTTGTAAGTGCTCAGCAAAACAGAACTATAGTGAAACTTATTTAGAGATTTTAGAAAAATCAAACCTATTTTGTTTTAACTTGTGATTATCTGGTGATTATGGAAAATAAGCAGAGATTAGGTTCAAAAGAAAAGATTTTCCTCTGGAAGAATCTTGCTGGAGAAATAACTTCCTGAGGATTGGAAGTTTCTAACTCTGGAAAGGGGATTGCCACACTGGGGAAAAGCTTTACAACAATGGGCTTGCACTCATCCTTTCATGTAGTACAATTTTCCTTGACAATCTTATGCAAGATATTGGTGTTTTAATGAAGAATGTTAACCTCCTCAGGCTATTTTTATTTTTTGCCTAATCTTGCAGTGCAGTCACAATGATGAATTTCTGGGATCACAATCGTTTCCGTGATCATAATATCAAAGCTAAAGTATTATTGTGAGTACTTTCAAGGGCCAACTAGCTGAATGTGATGTGGAGGCTCCTATTCAAGCACACATCTTCAGCCATGACTAAGTGAATACAGAAAATGACTATCAAAGTCATCAATACAGTAACTTTACTATTGGAAAGACTTGTTACAAACAGCAGGGACAGTGTTAATCATAGTAGCACAACCAGCTGCATGTAAAGGGCTCCAAGGTATTAGCTACCATTTTTATTTCAAAGTTCATAGACAAGTTTCACTGTATGAGGTGTACACCGAAAGGGACCAGCAAAAATCAGTTATCTAAGAGTCTAGGTTTTTAACTGAAGGTTGAACAAAAATTAATTTTACAGGAAACCTTGGGCCTGATTTTGGGTTCCATAAGAGCTATGATCTTCACAGAAAATAGGAGGAATGGGAAAAGAAAAGAGGCTTTGTACCACCTTTCAGTTTTCTCAATCTCGGACTGGTTGGGAACTTTCCTGGCTCTGATGTAAATCAGAGCAGCCTCAGATAACTGAAATACAGTGGCGTTTTAGCCATACTTCCTACCCCTGATCTTGTGAATATGTGTGATGTAGAATCATTATGCCAGCTCTGTGCCACTCAGGGAATTCCTTTACATTAGGGGTGTTCTGTGGTGGGCACATTCACCTGGGTTATAGCCACGTGCAATGTAAAAGGGTCATAACATAACTTTCAAGCAGACTTCTTTTGTGTGTTTTAAAGTGGTTAACAGAGAGGGTTATGGGTTTGGATAGGAGGCTCTTGTTTTGTTGAGAAGCAGTATTGTCTAGTGGATTGAGATTGGTGCTAGATGCTAGGAAGATCTGACTTGCAGTGCAGTCTTGGACAAACCACTTAATTGCTCTGTGCCTCAGTTTCCTCATCTGCAAAATCTGGATAATAATACTTACCTAGCTCACAGAAGTATTGGGAAAGCAAATTAATTTGTGTGGCACTCAAAAATGTAAGGTGCTATCTAGTGTTAACTCTGAGTATGCTTATTATAGTAAGTAGTGCTTTTGGTCCTACCCCTAAAGATTGAGAAAATATTCTTCTCAAGTCCATATTGGCATGGACATTGGGGCAGAAGACGTTCCTGTGAGATAAACTCACCAAGCTGAATCTGAGATCTGGGATTTTGAAATGTCAGTTATTTTGCTCATTTAGAAAGTTCTGTTTTTTTGGTCAAGTCACTGCTCAAAGATAGTGAAGTCTAGAAAGTTCAAATTTGGGTTGTTGTGGTCATGCAGACCTCTAGTGCCCCTTGCCATGATCACATGTTAGTGACACGTGCTGTATTTGGGAAAATACTTGTTGTGAATTGGGAGCATCAGAATGCTTCTTCATGGTATACAGCAGAATTTTAAGGTTCACCTCCAGAACTAGCCAGCTTCAGAATGGATCTGATGGAACTAGCAAGTTAATCAAGTGCCGAACAGGAGAGATCGTATGCAGTATTTTAATGTTCACTTCCTTGGTCTACTGCACCAGCATCATCCACCACGTCAGCACAGACCTAGGAGTTTTGATGTTACCAATTGCTGTGCAGCCACTCAGGGTCATACCAATTGCTTTTTCTTGCTGTTGGGCACCTAAATCATAGATAGACTGTGGGATTTAAAAAATAATGTTGGTGATAGATTTGTTTATTAAATAGACATGTTGGGTTTGGAAGATATTCCTCATCAAAGCAGTATGAGGGCTAGATATATAAATTACTTGATAAGCTTGATAATAAGAGTTTTACACCAACGGTTTTCATGTAGTCTGCTCCCTCTAACAGATCCTTTTGCTGAGCAGGTATTTGCACAGAGGGATTTTCTTTTAAGACTTTGACTAGCTAATGGTAACAGCAGAGGGCACGAAGAGTCATGCCATTCACTTAATTCTCCTCACATGGCAATGGAAATATTCTCTGGGGCTTGCTCCTAGAAACAAGTGCACAGCAAATTTCAATCAGCAGTAGCCGCTCTGCTTTTCTACTCAGTGCAGGCTTGAGCGTGTTCCAGTCTATTCCAGTGTGTGTGTAACTGTATCTCTCCCATTGATTAGAAAGGAGAGAATAACAGCATCTCCTGGTCAAGGATTCTTCCCACCCCCTTCCCCGCCTTCTGCCCCCTTCAGCTTCAGTCCAAGTTAAAATCATAAGTGTATGTGGCAAAGGATAAATCATCTTTGAGTTGTGGAGACAAAGGAAGGCATTTATTTCACGTGTTGTAGAGAAACAGACTCCCACAAACTGGAAGATTGTTTTTGTTGGTTCAGCCTAAACTTTTTCATGATGTCGAGTTGCAAATTTCTCCCTCCTTCTTTCTCTGCTCTTCTCCCCTTCCAAAGTCTTGTAGCCCATCCTTTCCCTGCCCTCTTTCTTAACCTCCTCTCCCTCCCTGCACTCCAGCCAAGGCCAGCCCAGTTGAGGGGGTGGCGTAAGCTGCCAAAGTGCTTCTTAAGGCACTTCAGGTCAGAGCTGTCAGGTTCAGAAAGGAGCTGGCGTTTGGTGTGCATTTGAAGCTCTGCCAGTTTTCCTCTACTCAACAGGCACGTTAGCCCGAGGGCAGGAGGAGCTTGCTGCGCTGGCATTCCTCCTAGAACCTCTTCCTGGCTGGGGTCAGGCTCATCACATCAGAGAGCAGTGTCCCCCTGCACTCCTTGCCAGTGCAGAAGCTTTTGATTTTGTTCAATCAGTTATATAACCTGGATTTAAAAATATGCTGTGCAGTGTACCCTTGGGCAATTCTGATCCACGTGGTTTTTTAAAAATTAACCTGTAAAAGTCTGGGACTTCCTCCTAGAAACAAGTGCACAGCAAATTCCAGTCAGCAGGAGCTGCTCTGCTTTTCGACTCAGTGCAGACTTGAGTGTGTTCCAGTATATCTATCTATTAGTTATGGGTCTTTTATTTTCGTACTAATGTGCTGTGTAGATTAGTGGTGTCAAACATCCAGCCCGTGGGCCAGATACGGCCCACCAACCGTTTTGGTCCAGCCTCCAGAAGGTACAACGCTGTGAGATGTTGCGGCGTCACATGCTGCCACGAGATCTGTGTACTCCGGCGGCAGCGCGTGGAACGCTGTGTGCACGAGACACAACGCTCCAAAAGGCGGGAGAGGGACAGTGTGGTCTTGGGGCATTGCACAGTACTATAATTCTTAATCATTGATCGATTCTTTTAATCGTAAAATAGTAGTAGTTGTAAAAGTGAATTTACTGCAGTTTGTATATCGCCGATATCTAGCAAATAAAATATAATAGTACATAAAAATGGTTGTGCCTAGTATTTTGATTTATGGTATGTATGGCCCACTTGAAGTACATTTAATTCAAATCTGGCCTGCCATAGCAAATGAGTTTGACACCTCTGGTGTAGATACTACCCTGATCTCTATCTGGTGGTAGAAAATTAGATTTCTGCTTTAGCACCTATGTACATAAAAGGTAGGCACTACTAGCTGATGCTCTGTTAGAGCAGCAGTCATCTGGAGTTGACTTTAGACTGAAGTTGCTTCTGCACATAGATAGCTATCAAGGTGGGGGTTTAAGATCCCAAAACATTCCTTTAAAAAAAGAGTAGGGATAAAATTCCCTCTCAGTAAAATGGTTTCCAGTTGTCCTACTTTTTACACAATTTATTTCTGAGCCGGTAATGGCGACGACAATTGCCCATAGGCACTGCACTTCTAAGATCAAATTTGAGTTCATTGCTTTGTGAAACACATTTGAGATATATATTAATTTAGTATGAAATGTGTCATACTCAATCCAGTTCTCTTCTACTTCCCAGTGCCAGGATATTTTCCATGTCTGTAAGTAGCTAGTGCAGTTTGGATCACTGTGTTGCTCAGGATAGAACTGCTCTCAAACAGACACTCAGATCTTGGTGCTTAGATATTACGGTGATGAATATGCTAGAAATACCAAGGTGAATAGATAACTACTTGTTACCCTCAGAGAACCAAGCTTTCTTTTTCCAATAAGAAAGGTTAAGCAAGTAATTACTAATAAGATTTCATTATTTTTACAAAATATACTTCAAAATGCTTACTAATATGCTATGAAATATTACCACAGCTCTACTGAACTACATTTGCTGAATACATTATCAGAGAACATTTTGTGATGTATTATCCTTGCTGTTTTGTTTGGCTTGTTTGCTTGCTTACTGCACTTGCTGAATAAGGACCCACTTGTGCAAACACTGCTCACATGAGTAGTCAGTCTCACAGGAAGCGCTGAAACAACACGTGTGTGAGCAAGAGCTGCAGGACTAGGCCCTAAATGTCTTAGGCAACTTGCAGCTTGTTGCATGTGGCCAGACTGCTGAGTGCATAGGAGTCCCATTGACTTTAATTGTGTCTGCCTGTGTACAGCAAGTTGCAGGATCAGGGCTTAAATGACTCCTTTGCATACATCAGTAATTCTCAGGGGTTTTATTAATCATTGGAGAGAACTAGCAAGGTTGTATTGTATTCAAAATTGACTTACACTCCAGCTTTTTTACTGATGCCATTTCAAACGCAAAATAAATGTATCAATTCTAGATTCCATACATTAAAAAGTATTCGTGTAGTCTGGAAAATTGCAATTCTGGATTCATACAACATCTGTCTGAATTTTTAGAGAGTCCACAATTTTAGCCATCAAAAGAGAAAAGTCTCATAAATCTGGATTACATATTTAAAATATTCTTATAGTCTGGAAATTTATGAAAGAGTAAAGGAAAAATATTTCTCTTTTGGATGAAATAAGGAAAATATTTAAATTAGCTTACTATTTTTACTGGTATACTGTACATTTTTTTACTGACTGTTACTGACAGTCAGTTTGAAATATATTTCCTGATAGTTGGCAACCCAGTTTAAACCTTTTGCTTAAATCTGAAGGAGAAGATGAGAGGACTCTGGCTTTTGTACTTTAGTTGGGAGACTGTGGAACTTGCAAAGAACTCTAACAGCTTTGGAACCTTTCCTACCCCCACTCCAGCTGTGTGCCCCCATCCATAGCAAGGCTAACCTGATCAGCATTTGAAAAAGGCAAGTCTGATGTTTTAAAAATCAAAATATTTTATGGACCAGTTTTGCTGCCAAATTCACATCTGTTTTGCGGATGGGTAAGGGCCACAGATGTCTCTCTTGCATTTGTATATATTTTGTCACTGGAGCTGCACGCACAGACTAACTTTCTTGGCATCTGTGCAAGTGTTTTGCTCAGTGGCTGACTTCATTAACGACAACATTTTAAAGAGCATTTTCAGTATTTCAGACTATATTCTCTAACTTTTCAGACAGCTCCCTTTATGTTTCCACCAGGATAGTTGGTTTGGATTAACTACATCTCCCAGAAGCCAATAGTATATTAGAGAAATTGTACTGGGATGCATGTGCATTAGTCTAAAATTTCATTCTGGGTAGCTCCTTGCTGTACGACTCTCCAATAGCCTTCAAAAGAAAGAACAAATAGGCTACTGGGGAGAATAGCAGTAGCAAGGTTTTAAAAAAAATCTTCAGACCCAGCCCTCTGAGATCTGCAAAACTTGAGCTTCATGATAATTTTTGTTGGGCCAGGTAATAAATTGATGAAATCTACCACATATAGATTATTTCATGAGATAAATAAGCATACAGAGTACCTGCACATGTCAATGCTCTTTTCTACTTCAGTGAACTATTTCCTGTGCCCCTAAAGCTGTCCCTATAGCTTGGTGAAATAGTGAAAGAAAAGCCTTCCTTGAATTATGGAAGGCAAGGACCACTGGGAGTAGCAGTAAGAATTCAGACACTGGATTTGTCCCTCTTAAAGATGACCTGCAAAGAATAAACTTTGGTTTTGTCCCTTTCTCCATGAAGTATAATGGAAGTTTGAGGGCCAAGATCTTTAAAAGTGACTAGTGATTTTTTGGTGCACAATCTGAGACAATTTACAGGGGCCTGATTATCAGAACAGAGGAGAGGCACTGCTCAGCAATGTCTGAATATTAGATTCTTTTAATGTGTCTCAAGTTGGGCACCCAAAA
The DNA here is from genome assembly GCF_026122565.2 of Emydura macquarii macquarii. Taxonomy (NCBI): domain Eukaryota; kingdom Metazoa; phylum Chordata; order Testudines; family Chelidae; genus Emydura; species Emydura macquarii. Next base: position 14,038,634 of record NW_027131527.1, on the reverse strand, counting down.
AACGAGATACCCAAAATCACTCGTAACTTTTGAAAGTCTTGGCTGATTTAAAAAAAAAAAAATTATTTCCTGCTTGTATTTACCTTAGAAATTTAAAGAATGTCATGTCATTTCCTCTCTGTTTTTGTTGGCGGCATCTGGTATGTTTTGAGACCTTTATTAAACTTTAACTGTAAGATGCTGGGTATTACATTTTAAGAAACAGATATTTTCTTCTGGCTGTTTTATAGCACATAGGAGTGAAACAAACAAAACCTCTAAACAAATAGTTCTAAACAATCTGAATAAAAATAACTTCCCCTCATTCCATCAGTTTTCACCTGCGTGGTATATGTAATGTCATGATCCTATTAATTCTCAAGCTGTCCATAGGGTCTTCCAGGAAAAACAGGGTAGACAAGAGCTGCTTTTAAAAATATGTGGAAGGAAACGTTTTTTGAAGCTGATGGGGAAACCCAGTGCTTAATTTGTTGGCACCTCTAGGCTTAGCAGTTCATGGCCCTAGCACCTCTGGGCTTGCCACATCCATTGTGAAAGTAAAACAATTGCTTAAGCCCCAGTACCTAATTGCTTGAGCCCTGGCATCTCTTATATTACAAATTAAGCACTGGGAAATACCATTGCAGGCCTCCTTTATACATCCTAGAAAGGGGGAAGAAAAGGCAACAAACCCATTTTTTTTTTATTTGCAGGTTTCCTTTAACTACAAATGTTGAGATATTCTACCTTATGCTTCCTAAGGAGATCCTGGCCTTTTAAAATATATTGTCTTTTCATTTGGATTCCTTCTTGGCATGTGAATTGGTAGGTCAGATTTAACAAGCTATCATAACTGATGTGGACTTTCAGAATACTAATTCACTCAGCTTAATAAAATCATGTACCTCTCACCGAAATGTCATTTTTCGCCATAAAATGTGAGGATGTTAGTACATGAAACATTTTCTTCCACTGGATGAATTCAGACTCTTCACTGGTGGCAACCACTCATTGCAGGATGATCTGAGGTTGATGCAATTGCCATGGGAAATGTAGCTGTTCTGGAGTCTGTTGACGATACAGTGATGTCATCAGACAGCAAAGCACCTAATCATTTGGAAATTTTGCTTTTTAAAAATGGATCATTTATTAAAAAGAAGAAAGACACTAACTCTGCACCTGGCCAGGCATGACCTTGTAACTCAGAATAGGAGTGAGGAAAGGAGGGGAAGTAGGGTTAGGCTTGGCTTTGGGGCTATGTTTAAATGTCGCTATGGAGACTGTTCAAACAGTGTGTGTGTAGATGTGTGTGTTTGTGTGTTTAAATATTTATTTGGTGTTACATCTTTTGAAGAGAGTCTGTCTCTTGCCCTCTGTGGAGACAATCAGCCCACTATGTTCCAGAAATGAAAGGCATTTTAATGTGGGTTATGTGATAGGCGCCCCGGAAAGGAAGGATATTCTACCCTTGTCATCCTGCCGTTGGTTTTACTTCAAAATGTTTTTCTTCAAATGAAGCAAGGGAAGATTATTTTAACCATTTCCTGCTCACGTGAGGCATGTAAGTTCCCATCCCGAACTAGAGGACTTCATAAGATGAATGCGTAGCAAATATGAGAAAGGAAGGGAGGGGCGAAGCACTGGGAGGAGAGAGAAGGTGGTCTGGTGAGACCTCAGGGAGTGAGTTGGAACAGATTGAATTCAGCCTGCTTTGTTCAAGGAGAGGGCGAGGAAGGGGCTTGTATACTGTAGGGGGGAGGTGAGAGAGAGAGGGGCTGCAATCACATCTGCAGTCTAGCAAGTTTCCTTTGTATTATACTATGGTGTGCGTGGGACATTTCTGTCAACTGCCCCTCAGAAATAACCCCGGATAGGATCTTTTGGCAGTGGCAGAAAGACAATTTTGCCAGCAAAACCCAAAACAGCACAGGATGCTGTGCTGGAAGAGAGACTCTGAAATCTTCTTATCAGAGGTTCTTCCTGATTTTTTGCCATGGGGGATGGGTGTGAAATGCTTTTGGATGGGGTAGGGCAGTGATGTATCAAAGCAATAATGCACATTCTAAAGCACTAACTGGTCAATCCACCCAGTTGAATTGCTGGACTTACAAAACTTTCCAGACTCTGCATAATCCTTGACCGCCCCTAGCATGGACAAGGGCCTGAATCCAGCATGCTTGGATAGTAGCACATCCATACTGTTTTTGTCTCCTTCAGTTGAGAGTGATATGAGGTGTCTCCTTTCTGGGCCTACACCCCCAATAGTGGGCTGGTATTACTCACTGCTTAACAAGTACAATGCCTTTTTCCTTCAAGGAGTTAGCAACCAGGCCCTTTTGGAGAGGGAACCACCAGGGACAGATTTAGGGGCAGGAGACCCAGGTGACCACCTGGGGTGCCGGGTTTGCAGGGGGTGCCAGGTTTGGGGTGTTGTTTTTGTTTTTAGCAACAAAAGGGAAAATAGAAGGTTTGAAGTAAAAGGTTTCAGGTGTTCTGTGAAATGGGCTACAAGTGCAATAAAAAACAAGATATTCAACAGCTTAACAAATGGAGGGGGGGCACCAAAGTCACTTCTCGCCTGGGGTGCTATTTGATCTTGGGCTAGTCCTGGGAACCACTGCTTTGCAGGTTGACTGCGTTGTGTTCCCAAAGCGGGATTTCAAATGCAGGTAATTAAAGCCATGCACAGAAATACCTGCTAAATAAAAGGCTGTTACACTGCATTCCCTGAACTGGAATCCTTCCCCCAAACGAGAACTACTACCTCAAATAGCAATCTGTATATATGTAGGCATAGGAGCTCAGAACAAAGACCTAGTTAATATACTGGCAGTCATGTGAGGGGAAAGAGGAGTACAGCTGGCACTGCTGTATTCAGTATTTGGAAATTAAAGAACATGCTACTCTGTCACACAAGGCTGGAATATATCCTTGAGGTATCAGTCAGCAGGAAATCTCTGGACTATGACCAAATAGTCCCATGGGATAAAAGAGGTTAACAAGCTGATGAACCTTCAGCGAACCTTCAGCAAGATACTGCTCCTCATACCAGCTCCATCTGTACAGGGATCAGCAGTTACTAGAAGTGTTATTTTCAAAAGACAATTGCAAGAGAGACAAAACATGAAATTGCTTTTTAAAAACGTTGTCTGACAGTACCTCCTCTTTATTGATCTAAATGGGTGCAGTGGATCATTGTCACATGAAGAAAGCTAGCAGATCCCTCTGTACTGTCACAGAATCTGGAGAGATTTACCTGTTGTTCTAGGAAGGGGATTTCAAAAGCCATTTGCTTTTTTTTTTTTTTTTTTTTTTTTAAATAGCTGGGGTTGTTTTTAACTTTATTTTCTATTTTGTTTTTCTCCATAGGTGGATGAAATTTACCATGATGAGTCCCTGGGGGTTCACATTAATATTGTCCTGGTCAGAATGATCATGGTGGGATACAGACAGGTAAATATAGGGGTGGAGTAAGCAGAAGATGCTGTCTAGGGGGTCACAATACACAGTATGCTCAGACTTGGACTGAGGGATGCAATGGGCTTCCAGATTGGGTTATGTCTATAAAAACAACACCTCAGCTAACTTTCCTGTCTGTCTGCACCCACTGCTTTCCAACTGGTGTGTATGTCTGGGGAGATGACTCAGGTTTTTTCAGTCTAGTTATATATTAGTGTTTGAATTAGAAATCCTCTCCCTCACAGCCAAGCTTCTCCTTGAACCAGTCCTCTGTGCATATGTGTGTAATATCAAAATCTGTTGCCATAGAAATGACTGGGATCTCACAAAGTCAGCAATCACCATTGTAACTTCAGCACAGGACCTGCTAGGATGGAAAAACAAAGGAGCAAATGCTTTACTTTAAATGCAGATACAATTATTCTTGTTCAAAATAACTTATGCAGTACAGTGCTGTAAGTTCGCACAGTGCTTTAGAAAGAGAGTAAGGCGAGTTCCCTGCTATGAAGAGCTATTTTCGATCTTTTGCTAAAGTGTGAAAGGCAAATAGGTTTCTGTTCAACACGAAATATTGCCAGAGTTCCATTCCCTCTTTAAGCAGCCGTCACATGCTGTGGCTTTGCCAAACTGAAACAAAACTATCTTGAATCTCTCTCAGTTTCACGTGAGACTTGCTGAAATTCCTAGACTCCAAAGATTTTCCTTCTATAGAAGGCAGACATGAGGACATCTCAGCCCTACAGTACCCCTGTGTTTTTGATTGAGAGCTCTTACCCTCCCCCCTCACCACTGCTGCTGACTACAGCTCTGAGCTGGCTTGGGATGGGGTAGGGCAGGAGGGTTAATCTCTCAGTAATTAACATCTTATTTGGTTAGCCGAGGTTAATTTTTGGTTGCAGGGATTTTCTGTCACACCACTGTGCAGAGGAGAAGCAGCTTTTTGGACTGGTTCTGTGGAGTTGGCCATTTGTTTTGCTATCACTATAACTTGTTTTGAGCTCTTCACCAAGACAAAGAGCAACATGGAGGGTGTGTGTGTAGTTGTCTGTAGAAAGAGCCAAGGCACAATACTCACCTCTTGTCCTTTAGCAGGGAATTAAGTGCACAGCAACAATGTGGTTTACTGTCTAATGACAGTAATAATTAGCACTTACATAAGCCCCAATTCAGAAAAATGTTGCTATTCTGGACAGCACTTAGGCATATGCTCAAGTCCCATTGAATGCCAGTGAAGCACATGCTATCTTGAATGGGGATGGACATACAGACTTAATGAAATGCTTTCCCAAATTGAGGCCTTGTGATTCACCTCTCCAACGCATGGGATAAGTGTTAACTAATCCTTACAACAGTCCATCAGATAGCTGTTTTAATTCCTATTTTACAAATGGGGAAATCAAAGCACAGATAGGTTAGGTGAACTGCCCAGGTCACACAGTGAATCAGTGTCAGGGCCAGGACTAGAGTCAGGCTTAGTTTGCTGCTCTGTCCACTGGACAACATTGCCTCCTAGTGAGTGGGAGTCAAGTCTCATGGATTCAAATCCTGATTTTGTCACTTACTTGCTGTGTGATCTTAGACCACTCTGTGCCTGTTTACCAATCTGTAAATATAATACTTAAATCACAGGGCTGGTCAGCTGATGTGAGCACTGAGATCCTCTCATTAAATGTGCTATAATGTATAGCATAAGCATGAAGTGTTGTGAGGATTCTAACAAAATGCATTCTCTGAGGTTTTGAACACCTTTAACACATTTAAGGAGTCAAATGGAATGTCTGCCCGACCAGCATAGCTATGTTGGCATAGCTGTGTTGCCATAGTTCTGCAACCTAGACGCAGCCTACATCGATGGAAGGGTTTTTCTGTCTGTGTATAGCCCTACTGCTGGACTGAAGCAAACAGAGATGTTATGAGCTGCAGCAGATACAGATCACCAGCATTTCCTGGTAAATATCTGAGTACTACAGAAATATTCTTGGTGAGCAGAAACTGCATCCCTCCTGAGATGGTGAGCACCGTTTCCTGGGTATATGAGGAAAAGATTGAGGCAGCCACAGTGTGGCAAGTACCCCCAGGCAGTTGACAACAGAAGATCATTTCCATTTGAGGAAGGAGATGGAGTGTCTGGCTTCTCAGCTAAAGGCTTAATGCTTGCCTCTACTTGGTGATGATATACTGAAGTTGCAAGGGAGTTAAAAGCAGAAGGTGACAGCCAAGAATTTGGAGATGGTGGGTGTGATGTTTTGGAGTTCACCCAGGCTGGTAAGATTCAGTTGCTGTCTGCCTTGTAAACCTGACTGTACAGCTTTGGTTCGGAGCTCTGACCCGCAACAGCTAGCCAGCAGTTCTCAAGCCTCACCCTGGCTTTGCCCAAACTAGTTACTCCTTGCAGGCTGAGCATAGTATCTTCTCAGCCGCAAATTTGCCCCCAAATCGTCCTACTGCAGGGACCAGTCCCTCTCACTGGATCCTCCCAGAGAAAGTGTTTAGGCTGTCTGCCTTTACAGAGACAGTAAAACACTCCACCTGGTTAGCTTGCGTAGAGGCACACAGCTTACTGTACTTAGGACTCATGAATTATAATGAAAGCAAAACACATTTATTGGCAAAAGTATCATGGATTAAGTGATACCAAGTAAAAGGGATAAAGGTAGAGATGGTTACAAGGAAATAAAAGTGAAAACACGCATCTAAAAAACTAAAACTTAATCTAGCATGATATAGTCTTTGTTCAAGATGGTTTCTCTCACACACTGTCTCCTTTCCAGCTTTTGCTGGCTGGACTGGCCAGGCCAGGACACATCACAGAGATCAAATGACTTGGTTCTTGTCTTTTAAGGTGAAGGATATAGATGAAGTCTCTCTCTCTCTCTGTTCCTTATATATATGTCTATATATATCCCCAAAGAAATGTTTTGGTCTTATAAGTCAGGAAAGCTTCCTGGGAATTCAGTCTTCTGTGTCTCTCTGGTGTGGAAGAGCTATGTTCATTCTGTCTCTCTTGAGCTCAGGAACAGGATAACTTCCGCTGGTTTTACCTTAATGTCTTTGTTTACTGATAATATGTAAATTGAGGTAAACGCACATTCCTTTGTCTAGGACAGATCTGTTTATCACCTTCACCAAGGCTAGGCTGTCTAGTCTTAAACGTGTTCTAATTACATCATCTGGAGGGAATTCATGACTTCACATATACTGTTAACACATGCATTTTGCAATGACATTAATAACCAGCATGTTGTTAGCTTTCATATTATACCTCACAAAGTATATTTTGTACGAATATCATTGCAGTAGTGTGTAGGGTGTGAATAAAGGGGTGCCTAGGGTCACAGTGGTGTGGAAAACCTCAGGACTTAATTTTGGGTGATTTAGCCTCCTAAATCGCTGCTTTGTGGAAGCCTGTTTGATTCCTCAAGATACATTGTTGGTTGTGTTCAGGAGATGACAAGGAGGCAATGCCCAGATGTTTGAATGCGAGTCTCAGGAAAAGCTTAATCACTCAGTAGTGAACTTTTGCTACTGGACTCCTCACATAGCCCTTGGCTGATAACGTGGCACAGCTTAAATGTGTGTAGTACTATTTCTTTATCACTAATGGTAAAGCTTCCACCTGTCCCAAGAATTGCAAGACAGTCCCCTAGTGTTTCTGCCCCCTGATCTGCACTTTGCAGGATAAAAACTTAAACAAAAAGTGAAATTACAGAAAAAGCTATATTTCTTATATTCTGAAAGCTGTTCCACTTCATTAGCTAGCTAATAACCAGGGAAGTCTATGGAGCTGTTTGCAAAGCAGTGGTACTGTAAGAATACAGGCATTTGTGATAAGTATATTGTTATGGAGATTTTGCAAAATTGGTTTCCCCAATAAATCATTTACTTGGGCAAGAAAAAAAATAAAATCAAGGAAACTGCTTTAACTGAGTCACTGAGCATCTCAAACCCTGATTTCTATGAGGGTATCTTCAGGGCCTAGATTTTTAAATTTATTTAGGCATTCCTCTGCTCAGTGTTGCCAGGCCTAAAAAATTTAGTCAGCTGCAGCTCATTTTCTTAAATGACTTAGCCTTCTAAGTCACAGACTTAGCTATCTAAGGGCCAGTCTACACTACAAAATTAAGTCCACCTGAGTTATGTTGACGTACAGCCACCGCAGTAATTAAATTGCTTTTGCATGTCCACACTATGCTCCTTGCCAGCAGTATGTGTCTTCACTACCAGCACTTGCAACAATGCAGAGAGCAGTGCATTGTGAGTAGTTATCCCAGTGTGCAACTTGCTGCCATCTAGCGCAAGGTGTTTTGGGAAGGGTTTGTAGTGCCTCTTGGGGGCAAACAAATTGTGCAGGGCTGACTGGGAACATGGTTTCAACATTCCATGATGCAGTTTTCTCCATCCTGTGATTTTATCTGCATCCTATAATGTTTTGCACCTCTTTTCAAAAGACCCACAAACCTGCGCGTCCGCCATCTCTGGGAGAAGCATGGATTCTGCACAGCTCTGAACAGTTATGACAAACATTGCAAGCACAACGTGCCTGATCCTGCAGTATTTGCAGAGCCACCAGAGGAGCCACAGGGAAGATGATGATTCCTTGGAGGCTAGCTTGCTGTGGGACATAGAAAGAAATAATTCAAGGTTGTTTTTGGCATTCATGGAGCAGCTGCCAACAGTGGAATGCCGGTTCTGGGCTCGAGAAACCAGAACTGACCAGTGGGTTCAAATCGTTATGCAGGTATGGCATGATGAGCAGTGGCTACAGAACTTTCGGATGCACAAAGCCATCTTCCTGGAACTGTGTGCAGAATTTGCCCTAGCACTGTGATGCAAGGATACCAAAACGAGAGCTGCACTGACAGTGGAGAATCAAGTGGCAATCACTGTGTAGAAGCTTGTAATGCCAGATTTCTACCGATTAGTCGGGAATGAATTTGGACTGTTGGGTGTTGCAAGTGTTCAGGGCCATTAATTGATCCTGCTACAAAGGACTGTGACTCTAGGCAATGTGCAGGACATAGTGGATGGTTTTGCAGAAATGTAGTTCCTGAATTGCAGTGGGTCAATAGAAGGCATGCATATCCCTATTTTGGCACCAGACCACGTTGCCACAGAGTACATCGATAGAAAGGGCTACTTTTCTGTGATATTGCAAGTGCTGGTGGATCATCAGGGACGTTTTACTGACATCAGAGCAGGGTGGTCAGGGAAGGTACATGACTCACGCATCTTTAAGAACATAGGCCTGTATGGAAAGCTGCAAACAGGGACTTTCTTTCCAGACCAGAGGATTACTACTGGGGATGTTGAAATTACAATAGTGATCCTGGGAGACCCAGCCTACCACTTACTCTCATGGCTCCCATTACTCCTGTATACCAGTCACTTCAACAGCAACAAGGAGCGCTTCAACTATAGGCTTAGCAGGTGCAGAATGACTGTTGAATGTGCCTTTGGCTGTTTGAAAGGCTGCTGACGCTGTCTACTCACAAGATTAGACCAGTGGAAAAGATATCCAAATGGATATTTTAGCTGCCTGCTCTGTGCTTCATAATATCTGTGAAGCAAAGAGGGAAAAGTTTCCACCGGGGTAGAGGGCAGAGCAGCCAGATATCAGGGCTGTAAGAAAAGATCAACGGGGAGCTGTACGATGCAGGGAGGCTTTGAAAGGCCATTTTAATAGTGAGCCACAGTAATGTGTGTTGCTGTAATGTGCTCTGCCTGGCATTGTTTTTTTGCACCATGGTATGAATCTTGTAATGAGTGCTATATGTGTAGTAACATTGCAAATGCACCTATTGCTATTATCATATGCAGCTGAATGATGTCAGCCCCAGCCATGCTGTGAATTAATAAAGATGAATTAAGTATCCATAAATAGACCTTTATTCCAACCCATGCAAACAGCCATATTTATAACTGAAAGAAACTTTATAAGTACAGGGAAAAGAACTTTTGAAGGGAAAGAACAGTCATTTTCATTTCACAAACACATATACCAACCGTGGCTCTCACAGATCAGTGTATATGTGGCTGTGATTGTCTGTGCATTCCCCTTGTGTGGAGTTGTAGGGGTAGTGCAGTGGCCCTGCATGCCATGTGGATGTCACATAGGCCTTGCAGTGCTGAGCAGAGCAACACCTAAATCCTTTAAAAATCTGGGCACAGGTCCCTATGCGGGAAGGGATGTGTAAACTAGTGAGCAGTTTCACTAGTCAGAAAATGAAAACAAAGCTCCAAGTATTAGTCCTTTTTCAGGCCGTTTCTTCAAGGTTTATAATCTACCAGTCACACATACAAAAAGCAAATCAAGTAAAAATTACAGGGCAATAGTTCTCAGAGGCTTTAGTCAGCCAGAAGTGGAAAAGACACAACCTTCCTCTTAGATGCAGTTTCCCCTTCTTTTTATGCTCTGCTCTCAAGAAGCAATGTGAGCAATTGGGAGCTGCTAGCCTTTTACAGGCCTGCAGTACCTTTACGTTGGCACAGGATAGCTTAATGTCTAAGTGTCGAGTTGTGAATTAGAAGCCACAGGTTGCAATCCTGACAGGGCTGACTCAGCCCTTCATCCTTCTACAATACATTGAGTTCCATGCAGTTTACTGTGTATGGTTCATCTGAACAAGATCTTAAAAATCAAGGTCCTTTTTGCTGTGTACGAAGATCTTGCCTGTATTTTCATAAGATTAGGCACTTACCTTGGAGTCTTTGTCCAACATTACCCCTCCCCATACTGCTATACTGTTCACTGTGTTCTAGACAGCCTCCATTCCTGGGGATGCTGCATGTCTTTAATTTTGGAGGGGTGGGGTGCGGGGTTCAGATGCAAGGTGGTGTGCAAGGAAGAGTCTTTCCACCCAATGTGTCTGGGTTTTTTTGTTTTTTTTGTCTCCTTCCTCTGAAGCAGCAGATATGGCCATGACTGGAGATGGGACACTGGGAAGAGTGGGACAGGGGTCTGAGGTGGCACCAAGTATTTTCTCTCTCTGCTTGGCTGGCTGTTCTTGCTAACATGCTCAGGGTCTAACTGATCACCATTTGTAGGGTTGGGAAGGAATTTCCCCCCAGGTCAGATTGGCAGTGATCTTGGGGTTTGTTTCCCTTCCTCTGCAGCGTGGGATGCAGGTCACTTGCCATCTGGGTACATCTTCATCAGTTCCCTGCCATTTGAGGGGCTTTGGGCACTGGTGCACCTTGGTCCCGCCTATTGTCTCCCTGCGGCACTCCTGAGGGTTGTCTAATTTCAGCTGTTGGGTTTAATGTGCAGGTGCAGGGTGGTGTTTTGTGGCCTGTGATGTAAAGGAGGTCAGACTAGATGATCTGGTGGTCCCCTCTTGCCTTAAATTATGATTCTTTGAAATGTAAAATACTATAATTTTATGGTAAATGTTACGGAAACTCTATCTGGAGATCTTCCTTACCACCTACTCCAAAATTCTAGACAGGTTTATTGTCTCTCAATAATACCACTCCTTCCTTTTTTTTAACCCCAGTCAGTCAGCCTGATAGAGCGGGGAAACCCATCTCGGAGCTTGGAGCAGGTCTGCCGCTGGGCCCATTCTCAGCAGCGCTCGGACCCAGACCATGCTGAATACCATGACCATGCTGTATTCCTCACCAGGCAAGATTTTGGTCCTGCAGGTATGCAAGGTACTGTATTAATCTCAATCAGGTATATGTAGTTTGCTGGTCATGGGGGAAAACCAGCAATTGGAAGGGATTTACTGCTGACACCATCTGTGCGCCTACAAGCTGAGGTTACTGTCCAGGAAGGTTTTGGAAAAAGTTATAAAAATCAATCAAAGTAATGGAGAAAAGACAAAATTGCATCCCTTGGAGGTATTAACCTGACCTGAAAAAAGGTAACCATTGCTCTGTGCATAAGAAACACCATACTGGGTCAGACCAATGGTCCAGTTAGCACAATGTCCTGTCTTCCAATAATTGCCAATACCAGGTGCTTCAGAGGGAATGAACAGAACAAGGTAGTTATCAAGAGATCCATCCCCTGTTGTCCAGTCCCAGCATCTGGCAGTCAGAGGCTAAGGGACATGCAGAGCACGGAGTTGCATTCAGAGGTGACATGTAGGGGTTTTTGGGGTCATGTGCCCCCGCAGATTTGTTGCTTGGCTTGTACTGAACATGCTCCCATGCTCCGTAACACTGCTGAAGCTGGTTGCCCTCACTCTGCTCCACCACTGTCGGCAGGTACTGGTCATCATCTCTGGTTGCATCCCTAATCATCGTGGCTAATAGCCATAGATGCACCTATCCTCCATGAATTTGTGTAATTCATTTTTGAACACCGTTCTTTTGGCCTTCATAACATCTCCTGGCAATGAGTTAAACAGGTTGACTGTGTGTTGTGTGAAAAAGTACTTCCTTATGTTTGTTTTAAACCTGCTGTCCTGTTAATTTAATTGGGTGACCCCTGTCTTGTGTTATGGGAAGGGGTAAATAACACTTCCTTATTCACTTTCTCCACACCATTCATGATTTTATAGACATCTCTTTTCCAAGCTGATCAGTCCCAGTCTTTTTAATCTCTCCTCATATAGAAGCTGTTCCATTCCCCTAATCATTTTTGTTGCCTTTCTCTGTACCTTTTCCAATTCTAATATATCTTTTTTGAGATGGGATGACCAGAACTTCACACAGTATACAAATGTGAGCATACCATGAATTTATATAGTGGCATTATGATATTTACTGTCATATCTATTACTTTCCTGTTGGTTTCTAACATTCTGTTAGGTGTTTTTACTGTTGCTGTACATTGAGTAGATGTTTTCAGAGAACTATCAACAATGACTCCAAGATCTCTTTCTTCTTCTTCTTTGAGTGCTGGTCCCTATGTGGATTCCAGATGTGGGCGCGCATGTGCACCATGTTCTGGAGCTGTAACTATTTGTAGTATTGTCTGTCATCATATGTCGGCCACATGGTGCACCCGAGATCCTATGAGGCTGCGCAGGTCAATGCCCCTTCAGTTCCCTCTTACCGCCGCATGATCAGAGTCAGAACCCTCTTGTCCTCCTCGTTCTTCCTTGCTGTGTAGCCAGCTTATCCAGATAATACTGTTTAAGTCTTCGTATATAGTTCTTAATAGTCAATAGGTTAGTATTAGTATTAGTTAGCTTCCTGCTTCTTTAGCCCAAACTGAGTGGCTTTAAGGAAACCATAGTTTTATCTTCTGAATATTCAATGAGGTGATCAGAAGCTGTTTGATTCTGGCTTGGTATAGCTTATGGAAGAAAAACCCACCAGTATTTAGGGGCCTGCCTGATCCATTCTTTGCTGTTTTGCCCTGTTTAAGCTACCTCAGCATGGCTCCCCTAGATGCCAACGTCACAGTGGGACATTCACACTATCACTTCTGGGTCCTCCCATTTGGAATAGCTAAGGATCCCTGAATTTTCATGAAGGTCTTCACATTAGTGGCAGCCTACATGTGACGCCTAGGCCACTCCCTGTTGCCTGTTGCCTCAGGTGTGGGATCACGCTCCATGCCATCCCCCTTCTGGGTAATGATAGTATCCATGCAGACATTCTCAGCCGCTCCTTTCACAACAACCATGAGTGGGAACTCCATAACCCCACTCTCTGCAACATCTTCTGCCACTGGAGAACCCTCCTCTGGGACCTCTTTGCAACTGTGGGCAATCACAAGCTTCTCCTCTTCTGCTCCACAGGTGCTCTGGGCAAGGGCTCTCAAGGCGACATGCTTCTTCTCCTGTGGACACCCAAATACCATTACACCTTCCTACTCATACTATTCCTCCCACAGGTCTTTCGCAAGGTGAGGTGAGACTGGGCAGTCCTCATCCTTGTTGCCCCCTTTTGGATTCACCGATACTGGTTTACGGACCTCCTCCACCTCTCTGTTCACTCTCCAGCTCGTATTCCCCTCCTCCCAAACCAACTTAGTTAGTTGGATCCAATACCCCAATCCAGAACCACTTCATCTAACGTCATGAAATTTGGATGGGGATCTCACATAGACAATGCGTGTTCATCACCTGTACATGACATCCTCTCGCATAGCAGACAACCATCCACAGAATATGCTATCAGGCTAAATGGAGATGCTTCACAGCATGGGCGTCCCATCAACACTTTCCACTAGACCCTATTTCCAATTCTACTATTCTAGATCATCTTCTCCACCTGCGACCCTCAGGCCTTGCCCACTCCTCCATTTGAGTCCATCTGGCAGCACTCCGTGCCTTCCTCCCTCCTATTGATGGCTTCTCGGCCTTCTCCCCCCCAACCACCATACGTTTCCTTCATGGCCTTCTCAACACTTTTCCCTCAGTCTGTAAACCCACCCCTCCCTGGGACCTTAACCTCGTCCTCTCAACCCTCACCAAACCGCCCTTTGAGCCTCTGGACACTTGCTAACTTACTCTCCTTTCCATGAAGGTAATTTTTTTGGTGGCCATTACTTCTGCCCAGCAGGTTAGCGAACTGGTGGCCATGATGGCTGACCACCTTTTGAGTTCCTTCAGAATTCTTAGGTGAATGCCATGTAGTCCGGGTGACTTATTACTATTTAATTTATCGATTTGTTACAAAACCTCCTCTATTTACACCTCAGTCTGGGACAATTCCTCAGATTTATCACCTAAAAAGAATGGCTCAGGTGTGGGAAACTCCCTCACATCCTCTGCAGTGAAGATGGATGCAAAGAATTTAGCTTGTCTGCAATGGCTTTGTCTTCCTTAAGTGCTCCTTATTACCTCGATTATCCAGTGGCCCCACTGATTGTTTGGCAGGCTTCCTGCTTCTGATGTACTTACAACATTTTTTGCTGTTAGTTTCTGTGTGTTTTTGCTAGTTGTTTTGAAATTCAGTACATTCAGTGTTGGACTTTAAACAAAATCTATTCAATCTGTCATAGAAAAACTTTCCATGGCTTTAATCATTTTTTGTCCCTCTTGGGGCCTTTTCTATGTACTTATTTAAATGGTTTGACCAGAATGGAACACAATATTTAAGGTGTGCCTCATACAATGGGATTCTTATACTTTCAGCATTATTCTCTGTCTTTTTCTTCATTCAGCCTGTCACACCTTGCTTGCTGTTTGACCACCACCTCACCTAGAGCAGATGATTTGGTTAAGCTGTCAACAATTGCACATTGGTCTTTTTCTGAATATTTTTTGGTTTTTGTCTGAAAGTTTGTGTTTGAATAAAATCCCTTTAGCCATTTAATTTTGGAGAGGGTGAATACATATTTCCCACGTTAAAAAATTCTAACCATACTTAGAATTATAGAATCGTAGGTCTGGAAGGGACCTCACAAGGTCATCTAGTTCAGTTCCCTGCGTTTATGGCAGGACCAAGCATTATAAATCATCCCTGACAGGTGTTTGTCTAACCTGCTCTTAAAAATCCCCAATGATGGAGATTCCACAGCCTCTCTAGGCAATTTATTCCAGTGCTTAACTACCCTGACAATTCAGGAACTTTTTCCTAATGTCCAATCTAAACCGCCCTTTCTGCAATTTAAACCTCTTGCTTCTTGTCCTATCCTGAGAGGTTAAGGAGAACAATTTTTCTCCCTCCTCCTTGTAACAATCTTTTATGCACTTGAAATTAAAACTGTTATCATGTCTCCCCTCAGTCTTCTCTTCTCCAGACTAAACAAACCCAATATTTTCAATCTTCCCTCGTAAGTCATGTTTTCTAGACCTTTAAACATTTTTGTTGCTCTTCTCTGGACTTTCTCCAATTTGTTCACATCTTTCCTGAAATGTGGCAACCAGAACTGGACACAATACTCCAGTTGAGGCCTAATCAGCATGCAGTAGAGCAGAAGAATTACTTCTCCTGTCTTGCTTACAACACTTCTGCCCATGCATCACAGAATGATGTTTGCTTGTTTTGCAACAGTGTAATGCTGTTAACTCATATTTAGCTTGTGATCCCTATGACCTCCCCAGATCCCTTTCTGCAATATGCTTTCCAAGGGAGTAATTTCCCTTTTTGTATGTGTGCAACTGACTGAAGAAGGCTACATTGTTAAGAGCGTGGCATGGAGATTGCCTTGTTATAGGGCTATTGACTTAGCTTGGTTTGAAAAATAAGAACATTTGTATTTTAAGAAACTTATGATCCTTTGAAAATTCCAGAACAATCGCGCTCTATAGAAAATATATATTCTGTTTCTAAGTACAGTTGGCTGAATGTCAGAAAAAATATTCAAACAAATTATTCACTTAAAATTGCTTGGGATTTTTTTAGCAAATAATTTAATTGTTGAGTAGTATTTGACTGGTTACTGAGCTGGCCGAATATCATTAAAAATTATTTGTTGAAAACTGATGAAATTGCAAAATAACATATTCACCAAATAGTACTCAACCCAGTCTCTCAATAAACATACATAACATG
Source organism: Emydura macquarii macquarii (assembly GCF_026122565.2). Lineage (NCBI taxonomy): Eukaryota > Metazoa > Chordata > Testudines > Chelidae > Emydura > Emydura macquarii. The sequence continues at coordinate 14,022,800 of NW_027131527.1, read as the reverse complement.
GCACACATTGTGTGTGTGTGCATGCATTTCAGATGTGCACACTACTGATCTAGACTTAGAGGCAGCTACCAGGGTTGGCCATAGGGTTTCTCTGCATTTGCACCCTTATGGTGCTAAAATAGAAGTGACTGAAAGTCAGGAGTAGTCATTTGATAGACTGATGCCTATCTGTACAATTATTGAACTCTCCTTCTTAAGGAATGGTTCGGAATCAGCTGTTTAGGAGACTGCTGGATACTGGCCAGCTATGTAGCCCCTTTGTTGACCTCAAAGCCCTGCTAGCGCCTGTCCTGCTCCCCACCTTCCACTATCTGATTTCTCTTTAATGGCTTCGGATTGTAGTGCAGTGATGCCTATGTGTCCAGCAGCGTGGCCATGACTGGCTGTATCTGACCCAGCACAGCCCAATAAGACACCATGAGCTCTTGTCGTTCTTCCCTCCTCTCCTTTTCCCTAGTCTCTTCTCGGCTCCATGTGGCTCAGTTTTTGAGCTGCTTCCTTCAGACTGTTTCAGGGAAGCTTCTCTTTTCACTGTCCCAAATCCCTGCTTAACAACAGTGGCTGCTAGGTTACCAACCATGGAGCACTCAGAGCTGTATTACACCTTTGGCCCTCGCTCCAAGTATGTAGCTTCTATGGCTCGCTCAACCTGCTTTTCCATAAGGTCCCTGGAAGGGACCCTGCTTATTTACCTCCTTGAAATCCCTGTTTACAAGGAGCTGAGAAGTCATGTCTTGTCCAGTTTCGTGTTTTCCTATTTGACTGCCTTACTTGACTTCCCAGTACTATAGGAACACTGGAACATGGTTGCTGGTTTTGGAAGCTTCTTGTAGCATGAGGTAAACACACAGACAGGGAGCAAAAATGTAAAGAAGTACACAGTGATTTGATTGAACTCCACTTTTCTTAACAACTGCCTTTACCTCAGGTGTTCAGTCCTATCTGGGTGGCCATGGTGTGTTCAGGACCTTCATTTGGGAGGAGTCCTCAGGAAACTGTTTACTTTTGCTTTAATTTATCATCCTTGGCCAGCTGTACAAAGCGCTGATCCCACACATTCATTCATTGAGTTTATGAAGTAGTTTAAGTCGACTCACATCCTTCCCCTCTCCACCCTGTTCCAGAGTAATTAATATTAGTTCCACTACCGCTGGGTTTCTGTGGAACAAATGGCCTGAAAGATACATAGTGCAGAGAGGTCATTGCAGTCACAAGCTTCCTGGAAAAGCAGCCTCAGTGTAGTGTCAGTGTTCAAAATAGGGAAACCAGACATGTTCTAGGGAGTCAGTCAGGCTGAAACAATCGTTAGAGCACATGTTCTAGCACGCCTGCTCCTGGTAAGGTCAGTTGCACTGATTAATTACTAGCCTTGACCATTGATTGATTTTAGTGGGAACAGGTTTGGGCCTAAAATGACTACACATGGAAGCGACAGTAGATTAGAGATCACAGTAATAAATCTGGCCATTCAGAATTTTCTCAGTGTTTCTATGCACATTTCCTGGCTCTTCAGTGCCATTGTAGCAAGCCCATGTGCTTTAAAATACTAACTTTTCAAGATAGTCTAAGAACCAGTTTCCGGAGTGTAGGAATGAGCTGCATGGAAAGCAGACGTGGGGACAGGCTCCATGCATTCAGGGGGGTACTTAGCTGGCTGCATGCCCATACACAGAGACCTTCCCTGCCCCGTCTTCTGGAGGGCAGGCTCTTCTGGGCTGGCATTGTGCTGACAGATCACTGCTAGGCAAACATGATCAGGCTGTGACAATATGCAAAAGCTGTTGAACCCAGACTTTCATATGTTTGAGTTCCTTTGTCACGTATGAATGGGACTGATTCTGATGGGTTCAAATTTCCATCTGAACTGTTCTCCCACACCTAATTATCCTCTCCATGGCACCCAGGGGACATGGATGTTTGTGAGAACATCGCCACCAAATTCCCATGTCCTGCTAATTAGTAGCTCAGCTCCATTGATAATCCACTTAGACTTCCTTTAATATCCTGACTGTCCAAAATATGCCCGGTGACAGAGTGGTACAGGATGATCTGGCCAAACCTCTGTCAGACTGATAAGCCTTTCCTTCACTAGCTGCCTTTTCCTGAATGTCAACAAGGGTCTTTTGAAAGACATATATTTCAAAGAGTTCATTCTAGAAGATGGAGAAGCTTGAATTGAGTTGGGCAGAAACAAAGTATGAAAAAATAAACCGAACATTGAAAAATGAGACATTGCTGAATCTGTTTGGAATTGACTCTGCTTCAGTATGCAAAGCTGACCCACTGCACTTGACTTGATCGAGGGATAGTGTACTGGGTAAGTGCATGTCCTTTCCTCCTTCCTCCTCCAATTCCACTTCCTAGTGGATATTTGTCCATATCATAAAACAACCACATAATTTGGCATCTTTGTAATCTCTGCTCAGAAGAGCACCAGGATATATATAGTGGAGATCTTCAGGTCAGGATACACGTGCTGTACTGGCACAGCTATATGAAGATTCAGGGGTGTTGCAGATTAGCACAAAGATGTACTGATTACACATTATGCTAACCTCTCATCCATTCTATCATTCCCTTTCATCAGCCCAAAAGTTCACCCCTTAAGGAACTGCTGTCCGTGTTGGCGTGCTTTCTCGTGGCCTGTTTTATAGTGAATGTCTTCAGAACAATCAAAACCATCTGCTGCGTTGGGTGCTTATTGCCAATGGCTAAGAAAGTGGCAGCCACCAATGTTGACATAGAATCTGTACAGTCGTTTGCTGCCTGTAGGAGGAGATGGGGTTAAACTGAACAGTGGTGCCGTTCTGCACATGCAGTCTGGTTAGTCAAGATCCATTACCATTATGGAATGGAAAATATTAGGAATGTTTGGGTATGTAAATGTAATATTAGCCTGTTCTTGGCACTGGAAACTAAGATGACCTCACTGGAAACCATGTTCTTGCCCCAATGGGTACGGACCAACAGCATTACCGGTTGAACTATTTGGTCAGCTCCTTGGCTTAAGTTTCTTTTTTGGTAGTGTTTGGTTTCCCCTTTTGTCACCAGCCAGATGTGTTGCCCTCTTGATTTTGCCAGGAGGTAAAAATGCCAGGGAGCATTTCAGGGTCAGAGGGATTTTTTTTTGATTTAGTGCTGTTGAAAGTTGCCAGATAGACCATCCCTTGTATATCCATTGCCCTGACAGCAGCAGGGCGCAGGCTGCTCCTCACCATCCGCCTCCTTGACCTGGAAAAGCTGTGAAGGTAAATTGGCTTCCAGGCTGATTAAGTCTTTTTCTGATGAGATTGTCAATTGGTGTCCATCTCTCTACTATAAACGGGGCTGAGACTGCTAGCCCGTTTTACATAGATGTTCAAACAGCCATCACATTATTTCAGTTTTCAGCAGCTGCGGATTGGGCCAGAGTCAAAACAGCAATCCTAGGGTGAAAGACTTTGTAAACCATGAGTGGTCCCTTCTGCCACCTAGCCCAACACGTTTCTGTGGAAAATTACATAGGAAACCACTATGAGATAAATCTGAGAATGAGCTGGCAAGACAGACATGCAGTTAGAGATGTGAATAGGTGCAGAAAGGGGGAAGGAGGCTGTCAAATATGTTTTTAATCCATCTGAACAGGTGGCTGTTGGATTATAGCAGTTTCTGGTGCATTTGTTGAAGACACAGACTATGTTCTCTGTTCCCTTAGTGTGAGAATGAGCCAGGAATGAATGCAACACAGTTATTGCAGGTGGCAAGGCGTTAGGTTCAAAACAGTGTGTAATTCTAATATTCTCCAAGCTTGTTTGCCTCCATGAGATATGAGCCAGTGGAACATCTGATAGGCTTCATTTATATTCCCAGGCAGCTGTGGAGTCCATGTCCTCAGCAGGGAGCTGGGCATGAAATACATTTGGAACGGCTTTAGCTTGTGATTTTTCCCTTCTCATAAACGCACTCACCCTTCTCTTGCTTTGTCTTCTGTCTCACTCCAGGTTATGCTCCCGTCACGGGTATGTGCCATCCTCTACGCAGTTGCACTCTCAACCATGAGGATGGATTCTCCTCAGCATTCGTGGTTGCCCATGAGACTGGCCATGTGTAAGTCATTGTAGGAGACAGTCAGTTGGATGTTTTATTTATTTCTGCCCCCCTCCCTCCCCCACATCATTGCATGGTGGCTCAGAAGGGTGTTTAGTCCCCCAGGCTCAGCACTGATGTATGCAGTGGACTTGCTGATGTATGAGAAGTCCCGATGTGATAATAATGGCCCTCCAAGTTACTATGACACGGCTGCTAAAACTGGCAAATACAGGAGTGAATAAATCACTTTGTAGTATAGTAAGTCCCATGAGCAACTGAAAGGCAATCTCTGCAGTAGAATTTACAGTCTACACATCTTAGAATCTGTCACCTTGGTACCAGAATGAAACTAGAAATTGAATGCCTTTGGATGTTGTGTTTTGTTTCTAAACATGAATTGTAGGTGAAGGTGCTCTAAACTGGGCAGAAACATAAAATCTCACCTACTACTAATGTATAGATATAAACCACAACCTTCAAAGACCTTTAATTCCCAAACATATTCTGGTATGTACAAGCACCAGCAAGTTGTCTGCCTGCTTCTCCTCTGGGTACAGCAGCCTCGCAGTAGGGTATAGAGTAATTCAAAGGGCTATAAGATGGAATCGTCGGATGGAATCAACTATAGCAATATTTGGTGTGAACAGAAGGAAATATTCCAAACAGTGAGAACCACTAGACGCTGCACAAAGTGATAGAACACCCAATTGCTTGAGTATTTTCAAACTAGACTGGACAAACACTCTGTAAAATACTGAAGTGAGCAATCTTGATGAGAATAGGCCTCTTCTATCTCTAGTTTCTGTTCTTCTGTTCTTCCCAGCAACACTAATGGGAATTGTATATATATTCAATGGCAACACCCCCCCCCCATATTAATGCAGAGTTAAGATAGTTGGTGGTATGTCATCTCCTTGCAGAATGCTGACATGTGCAAAACTCAAACTTCTGAAAACCAGGAAATGCAGAGTGAAGGTGGCTTATGCAGTCTGGACTCTGCCATCTTTCAGAAATTTGCCAATATTCCCCATTAACACACATACTTTTACGTTGCCAACCCCAGAGTTGGTGAAATGTCAAGCTCTTCACCTTCTTTATATATCTATTAACTGTCACTCACAGGATTCCATCTAACACTGTTAGAGGATAAAATTTTTAAAAAAAGGTTTCGCCATGCCACCTTCCCTCTGTTTTCCTGAAGCTGGAAATAGCTAATGGGAATTGTTTACATACACTCCAGGTGCAGGTGCAGGGGTAATCAGTGAGTTAAGTTGCCTGGACAATTTTAACACTGCATTTTCTGGTTTTCAGAAATTTGAGGTTTTCTCAAGTCAGCATTCTGCAAGGAGATGACATACCACCAAGCAACCTTAACTCTGCATTAATGTAGGTTTTTTTGTCATTGAGTTTCCTAGTTTGTTGAACAGGGCAAGATATCTTATTGGAAAGGGTTGAGTCATTTAGGCAGTTGTACATATCCTGTCCTGCAGTTTGTATACAGAGCCAAATCAGCCTGTAGTCAGCAATCCCCCTGTCCTGGCATACTTGTTCTCCTGCAGATTTCAACAACCTTATGTTCCGAGGGTCACTTAGAGTCCACGTTGGTAACCCTACCAGCACGTGCATTTCTTTTCCCTCAGTGGTCCAGGTACCTGTGCTGTCAGTTCCAAATCTCTGTACTAGTGTCTTTGGAAACACATCAATCTGACCCAAGATCAGGAAGTAGCCACCCTCTCCCCTGCCCCACAGGGGCTAGAAAGATACAGATTTTCTTAGACAACCAATCCAAGACTTGCCTATCGCCCGTCCTCATTGCCCAAGCCCTCCACAGCTGCAACCCCTCTCCATTGGGATGCAGGGAGGTTGGGGGGCACCAGCAAGGTTGGGAGTGAGGAGGGTTTGGGGTGCTCTACCAGAACTGTGTGGGTGGTTGGGGTGCACTGGCAGGACAGAGGATGCAGGGGTTGGGGTGCTCTGGCAGACATGGGAGTGCAGGAAGGTTTGGGGTGCACCGAGAGGGCTGGAGCTGAAGGTAGTTGGGGTGCAGGAAGGTTGGGATGCATTGGCAGAGCTGCAGGTGCATGGAGTTGGGGTGCACTGGCAGAGCTGGAGGTTTTCACACCTCCCTCACCTGAACCCCCAACCTCTCTCCTTCCCCTTGTGTCTCCCTCGCCAAAACACTCCTCCCCTTGCCACATCTCCAACCTCTTCTCCCCTTATTCCCCCACCCCGAAACTCCCCTCTCCCATGAAACATTCATAGGCCTAGAACTAGAATTGCCGCCCATGACTCACAATTGTAGTAAGTTCCAGCCACTCACTTTAAAACTCCTTTTGTGTTTATTAGGTGGGAGGTTGTGATTAACTTATTCTTAGGCCTGGTCTACACTACAGAGTTAGGTCGACGTAAAACAGTTTACGTCCACCAAACTCTGTAAGTGTCTATACTAAAATGCAGCTCCCACCAATGTAACACTCCCACTACATCCACTTAATAAATCCACCTCCGTGAGAGGCGTAGTGCTTAAGTCAATGTAGTTAGGTCAACGCACTGTCCATGTAGACACTGCATGGCTTACATACACTGTTGCCGCCTTTTAGAAACCGTCCCACAATGTCCCACTCTGGCAGTTAAATCAGTGCAGGTGTTCCTGGTGGGGATGCACACTGTTGACACAAGGAGTGTGGACGTGTAAAACTGATTCAATTACTGCGGTGGCTGTACGTCGACATAACTTAGGTTAACTTAATTTTGTAATGTAGACTTATCCTTAGTTATGTTAATAGCAGGATGAAATCACATCAGTCAAGACGTCTGTGATTCATTCTGTCATGAGTCATGATGACCCATTAATACCGTTTAACAGTACAAAGTAGCAGAAGGAAACCAGGGGCATGTAACTCGGAAACCTCTTGGTCAATTGATCCCAAATTTGGATCACTGCTGTCACCCCACAGCCCCAGCAGGCATACCAAATTTCAAAGCAATCCAAGTAATCATTCACATTTTAGAGCACTTACAAAGTCGAGCTTTAAAGCACATAAAATGTTGGGAATGGAAATGCAGTAGCTGTTTTCTGTATTGGTTCATGTGCAGTTAAATGTTGTTCTTAGTTTGGGTCCCTCAAAAATTTGGTGAATGTCATGCACCACGTTGGGTAAAACTGAACAGAATGAGACCATTTTGACCCATAGCTCATCAATAGTTTGATCGCTATCTCTGGGCAAAAAAAACTCTGTTCAGGAGCATTTTTTTTAATGGCAATTTTTTCAGGGGATGCCTGAAAAGGTAACATCTCCGAAAGCTCTGTCTCAAATGACTCCAAATTTGGGTCACCCTGCACCCTTCTAAGGCACACCACATTTCAGAGAAATCCAGTTAAGCACGTCGATTTTAGAGGATTTAGAAAGGTCGACCTTTAAACAGATGTCATGACGCAAGCTTAACTAAAGTGTCGCTCTGGCATCACTATAGTGTGCCTGATACAGGAGACTATGTCCACAGTAATTGCTAACCCTAATGCAAACAAGTAACTGGTGACTCACTAACACTGTAAACCATATGACAGAAACTAATGTACAGCTGCCAGTGGGATAGTGGCGGGCTTGTACTGAGGGCTTTTTTTTCCCCTTAGAAGAATTTCAAAGGGATATGAAACAATCTCTAGAGAAAAGAAGGGAACTGAGACGTAGCCAGCTGGTTTTGAAACTGAGTTGACAGTCTTACAATTCAGAGTGTCCACTCACACTCACAATGGTTGAGAAGTTCTCTGCCTAGGGAGCAGCTATGATTCTGGTGGTGTCCCCTAGACTCTTTTTCAAGTGGGCAGAAAAATCTAGTCCAGTGAAGAACATTGATGAGTAAAAAAATCTGCATTGCACTTTTTATTCACCAGGAATAAAAGAGTGAAGAGCCTGGACTGGATTTTTTTTTTTTGCCCACTTGGTGTGACCTTTGGATACACCACCTGTAGAGTCACTTAGTTTCCTTCTGTCCTTGAGTTCCTTTGTGTGTCCATCAAAAACATGCTTCCACCAAAGAAATGCAACCTAATCAGCAGGTCTCAGTATGCTCACTAAACCAATGGCAGTTAGTACAGATGCAGAATTTCTTTCATGATGTTAACTGTGAATCGAGTCACAAATAGGAAACACAGTTTAGGCACTTAAGACCATTAATAAATATAAAATATTGGTATGAAGCCAGATGACTTTGGAGAGGTACCCACAGCTGTTCCTTGAAGAAGCAAGGATGAATTTTAGTTTACAGTAAATTTCTGTGAAACATTGCAGCGGTCCAAGGCAGCAACGTCTTTGACCTTGCGTCTCCTCAGAGTCAGTGGTTGTGAATCAGACATATACATTGTATGATGGCACTGGATACCACAAAAAGACATTGAACAGCTGTGAAGAAACTGTCTTAAACTCACAAAAATCATTATAGATATAGATACAGAAAGGTCTTTGTAGCAGGGCATCACCGAGCCTACCCTGCTTCTGCTTCTGGTGTGTTCACAAAGTCAGTTGGAGACCTCTGCTTCAATAACTACTGGCGCAGGTTTATTTACAAGTTGTGCTCCCACCACTCTTTCCCATACACCGCTTGCTTTCTAGCATGTGCATCCAGGAGGGACGCAGCACCACCGCTCTGCTTCCAATCCCTGGCTCCCTCCCCTGGCTTCCTTCCTCTCAGCACTTTATGCAGTCCCAGGCTACTTGGACTGGCAGCTGTGTCTGATTCTCTACTTAAGTGCTGTTTTTCTCCAGCCAGCTCCCATTTACCTCCCTAAATGGGAGCTGTCGTGACAGGGGGCTGACTTAGCCGTCTTTGCTCAGCACCCTGTCACAGTTTGGGAAAAGGGAAGTAAGAGCAGCTCTGGGAAAGAATGGGGAGAGGAAGAGAGAGAGAAAATAAATCTGGTGAAGTTAAGACATCGTTGACTCAAGTTCCTTTAAAGGAAAAATGCCCAAACTGAAGCCCACAGGTCAAATGTGCCCAATAAAGTTCTGCAACAAGGTCTGTGCCTGTGCTCGTGTTTACAGTTGGTGTGTAGCAGGCAGAGAGCACATGTTCCATCAAAAAATGCTCCCTATTTAACTGAGAAGGGGCTGCTAGGATCAAAATGGAGCACTGTCTGCTGGGACCTGTAGCGTCTGCAACCCTTGAAATTCTAGCACATCACTACTAAGGCTCTCGGTTGTGAGAAATGTAGATGCCTCTTCTACAAGTTCCTGTTTTGCACAAAGAGTTTTCTTATGCCACTGTGTTGAGCCTGGGCCATACCCAAGAGGCCAACTCATAGTTCTAATATCCATAGTTGGTAAGTTCAGGTCCTTGCATTTTATTCTTGCTCTGTCTCTGTGCAGCCCTGCACTCTGACTGGTGCTGGAAGTGCATGGAATGCTGGAAAGGTGGCAGCTATTGTTCCAGCCAGTGTAAGAGAGACAGTGAATATGCCTCCTTCCTCATCCAGTTAAATAGAGGCTTTTACAGGAAATGTTCATATTCAAAATGCTACTGATAATTGTCTATCTGGCATGTCCCTTTGGAACACAACTCACAGGCTTTTTTAACAGGTTAGGTATGGAACATGATGGCCAGGGGAACCGGTGTGCAGATGAGACCAACATGGGGAGCATTATGGCACCACTGGTGCAAGCTGCCTTCCACCGTTACCACTGGTCCCGATGCAGCAAGCAGGAGCTGAACCGATACATACAGTAGGTCAATTTCAACAACTATGATTTAGACTAGCCATTTTGCTGTACAAACACATGATCGCATGCATTTGTACGGACTAGCGTGTATGCATGAAAGAATGAGAATGGACACATTCCTATTGCAAAGGTACATATTAGAAAGGAAAGCAAAACCAAAAAGGACCTTGTGCAACGGACACAATATAAACTTTCTCTTAGGGCCTTAACTCTGATCTCTGAACCCAGCCCTTGAAAGATAGTGCTTGCTTTAGCTTCCATGTTAATGCTCCCTTCTTTAAGTGATATAATGAATTCCACTGGCAAGCCTGTGTTAATTTTGTGCTGTGGACTGATGACCAATGCTGAACAAGCTCAGAATGTACCATACTGCAGGGCTAGTCGATTATTTTTGTCAAGGTCCAAATTTCTTGGTCAAGGTATAGTCAAGGTCCAGACTCCAGAGAAAATAATAAAAAATAACAATAATGATAATAAGTAAATAAAAAGACTTCAGGGTCTGTTCAAAAGCATCTGGTGGTCCAGATTTGGCCTGTGTTCTGCCTATTGACTACCCCTGCCATATTCAATACATTAAAAAACATATTGGAGGGAGAGCCCCTGTGTCTTTCCAAAGATAATGTCTTCATTGACAAATGTTTGTATGAAAGTGACTTTTGCTAAACTGACACTTAGGATCACCTGGGATAGGATTAGCCATTCAGAAACACAATAGAAAAATATGTGACCTCCTCCATGTGACCTGTCTTAACAAATCAGGCTCCTACTCAAAGGACTGTGCAAATGGTAGTCTGAAAAAATGCAGATTTCACTGAAGCTGAAGTTTGCAAAAAGTTTCAACGGAGGGTTTTTTCACATGGACGGGCACACAAAATTCAAGTGAATTGCTCTTTTGAGGACATATCCAAACTGATGTTAAGTGCTTTTGCAGTTTGAGTTGAGCAGTTCACATGTTTCTACCTGCAATGCCCCAGCCTCACCTTTAGCTTGGCCAATATTTTGCATCTTGCAGAAAAGTGTAACACAGCAATAAATTGTGCATTTGTTTGAAGGAAAATATAAGAAGAATTACAAGAGGGACAGATTTATAACCAGCTGAATCTAGCCAGGATTTGGTTGCATTGGGCAACCAATGTCTTGGGCAGGGGAAGTAGCAATAAATCCTGGACTGGAATCTTATGACCACATTGAATGTGTTGTGACAACAGCACCTATGGCTGACATAGAGTTTTTCCTTGACAGTGACAGTTAGACACCTGGTTGTGAACTTGCTATTTTTAACTCCAAGGGAGGAATTGTCCACGGGTGATGATGGACACCATCAGCGCTGTTGTAGCAGAGACACATTTTTTCTATGACGGTGCCACTCCCAGTCTGTGAAGTGGCTTTGGTGGAGGCCATACATCGTCCTCTCCTAGCTGATGGAAAATTGCACATGGTGGTGGTGGCTGTTGTAAGGGTTGTGGGGGAGAATAAAGATGTCTTAACGGGGGGGAGGGGTCAGGAATAGAGATGTAAAACCACAAAACAATAAAGAAGAAGAAAGGTGTGGGGAAAGAGTAAATTTTGCAAAATTTACCCCAACTTTGGTTTTTCCTGATGTCACTGCAGTTCCTATGACTGCCTGCTAGACGATCCCTTTGAGCACGAATGGCCCAAGTTACCAGAGCTCCCGGGAATCAATTACTCTATGGATGAACAGTGCCGCTTTGACTTCGGTGTGGGTTACAAAACGTGCACAGCTGTGAGTATTGCTCCTATTCATAGGGTCTGGATTTTTCCTCTTTGTCTTGCTGCAGAATGAAAAGAAGTCCCCTCAGTGATAGAGAGTGCTAAGGAAACAGAGGGGGTTTTGCTTAGCAGTCCTGTAGTGGTTACCTGTCACAGATTTTATGAGCTGGGCCAAGTGTGAAGTAGTCTTGGGTTTGGTAGCATCTTGTAGTGTCTCTGGTCATTGTCTGGTATGGTTTATTAGGCTTATTTGGTTCCCAGAAAGATTAGGGTGGAGGGACTGGCTCTAGCCTTTTCCTTTCCCTCCCGTTCAACAGATTGCCTCAGAAGTGATAGCACCCTGCATCTTCTGTTTGCCCTGATGGAAGAGCGGCAATAAATTTCTGGACTGGGGGTTAGAAAGGAATCTTCAAAACAAAGGAACTAGGATTGTCCATGCTCAGCTTGGAGGAGAGAGGGGAGGGGTCCAAGTGGTTGAAAACAGCTATTTGAAACAAGAGACACTCTCAGCTCCTCTTCAAAACTAATTTCATGAAGTTGCTCCCTGCCTCCCTTGTATCTGAGTCTGCAGTGGGACAGGCTCAGAGTTCTTACTCTACCTGCTCTTTCTCTTACGTGCTCATAATTTCAGGGTTGGGAGTGGATGAAGCCGTTCAACTATCTACCCATTAAAATAACAGAAGGGCTCTTGTTTGCTTCACAGTTCAGAACCTTTGACCCTTGCAAGCAGCTGTGGTGCAGCCATCCAGATAACCCTTACTTCTGCAAAACCAAGAAAGGGCCCCCCTTGGATGGGACTGAATGTTCATCAGGCAAGGTACCTGTGGTAGTGGGCAGGACACAGGCTGGATTCACTGTTGCTGGGAAGTAGACATGGCCCTGGTCATAATGCTACATTCAAAAATGTACATGCACATACATGCTGAGGCATGCAAATGCACTGATACATGAACAGATATTTACATACACACTGACTCACACAGATCCAAGCACACACAACGTACACTGTACTCTGTACGAAAATTGTTTGTAAGTCATGTTTAAATTACAGGCCAGGAAAAGAAGAAGTGTAATCTCATGCATAGTTTTGCATCTTGAAAAACATATCTCTTTTTTATATCTGCTCTATACCATATGTTTTATTTACAAGGACTGGACTGGCCCATTCCTTTAGAAACAACAGTGAGTCTTTGAGAGAGGCTTCCATGCTAAGGATTATTTTATAACAACTCAATCGTTTTCACTTATGTGGCTTTCAACATTTTCCTCACTTAAAGAAGTGCAGTTATTATTGGTTTTTTCCCTAATTATCCAATATCTCTATGTTCAGACAAGGGCTTTTCTTCCTTACAGACCATCTGCTCCTGCTACTTGGTTCTCAGGTGAAGCTGCACTGCTTGATAACTTTATGATGTTACAGTTAATGCCATGGTAACAGACTGTGATGTCATAAATTCAGGATTATGACTTCATAACAGGATCTGTCTACTTCAGGATTTCCTGTAATGCTCGTTACCACAGTATGCAAGTGCCAGTCAGCCAGAAGAGCAGCTGGATTGTGTGGGACTCAGTTCTTATTCAGACATGAAGTCCCAGAGGTAATGGCAGCAGAAAACTTTGCATTTTGGAGAGGCTGCCCGCCAAATAGACTTCTTTTAAGAGGTGAATTGGGATATAAAATGTTCAGATGTTGTGGATTAAGCTTCTTATTCCACACTGTACCAACATTTGAGAATGAAATCTTTTCCCAGTGGGTGGATATGTTTAAAATAATGAACAATTTCTAATAACTTAGAATAAATCACAGTGATCTCACTGAAGATGATGCCTTATTGAGTGGCCTGTGCTTAAATGAGCCCTGCCTAGAACGTCTAAAATTAGGTTGTTAATGTGTTTGTGCATGTTACATATAATGGTGGTGAAAGGTGCCAAACTGAAACATCTGGAGAATGAGGTCCTTGGTTTATCCACACAACAAGCATAACATGGGTAGCTGGGATATCGTCCTGCCAGTGTTTCTCAACCCTGACCACAAGCTATCGCTTCTAGAGGTGAATGTTCATTTCCCTTCCTCTCTCCTGTGACTGCTAAAAAGGGTCCAATTAATGCCAGTGGTGGTGGTGGTAGTTTTGTGCTGCGAATCCTTGTCCACTCTGATCTGGACTGAGATGACCAACCCATTTCAAAAAAGGCCCTTGAAGAGACAGCGCCCTGTTTCTGCCTGAGCTGGATTCGAACTGGCTGACCAGATGTGAAAGGCTGTGCAATGTATCAGATTATTTGTTATTATTACAGTAGCATCTAGATGCCTCAGCTGAGATCAGGGGCCCATTGTGTCAGGTGCTTTACAGATACAGAGTAAGAGACAGTCCTTGCCTGAGAAGAATACAGTCTAAATAGATAGGAAAGACAAACGGTGGCAGAGGAAACAGAGGTGACGTGACTTGCCTAAGGTCACACAACTGTTTAGTGAAGAACTGGGAATAGAACCCAGGTCTTCTGGTTCCCAGTCTAGCCAATCCTGCAAAAATGCATATTAGTTTTAATTGTTTTATATATTGTCCATATTTTATTGCCCCCAACACTTCTTTTCCTATTAATTGGGATCTTTTCAGTTTGGCAAATAATTTTGGACATGCTTTATCAAGAAGCAAGCCAACTTTATTAGAAGTTACCAAATGCCTTTGAGATAAGGCAAGTCATTTTCTATTCAAAATAATGTTTTCTCCTTAAAGGACCAGATACTGAAATTCATACTCCATTTTTTTACTGTAGCAAAATTCCCACTGATTTCAACAAGAGTTTTGCCTGCAGAAGGGCTAGGGAAGCGCTTTATGTTTTGGCTGAATATTCTTATTTAATATCCTACAGAACTCAAAGTAAAAATCCAGAAAATGTAAAAAGCGGCTGAATATTGAATGCAAACACTTATCCTGCCCCATATGCAGACTGCAGTGCTAATGACAGGGGTTATTGACATCGTCAGTGCAGTGCATGCTGGGGTGTCTGGACAGAGTACAAGTTAACAGTTGAGGGAAAGCCAATCCATGAACCCAAAAACCAGCTGACATAAGAAAGGATCTTGAAGGGCATCTCTTGCAGATGAATCCTCCAGTGATGTGAGTTGTAAATTCAACAACTTCTAGCAAAGTTTGTGTATTCGTGGGTAAAAAAACTTTAAGTTGGCCTCCTGCAAATTCTGCCTCTGTCTCTATAGCGGTGGGGCAAACGTTATGTTAGTGTCATGAATAAATAGGGGCCATTGTCATTTCAGGTTCTCGGATACAAAGTGATGATTTAAAACAAACAAAACAAAACAAAAAGCCCCCCAAAACCAAATCAGATGCAAGATCCTCAGCTGGTGTAAATCATTATATTGACTTCAGCTGAATTATGCCGTTTTACCCCAGCTGAGGATTTGGCCGTATTGTATTTACAAACAAGAGGATATTCTTCATCAGTTTGTAACAGTTCTAAGGAAAGGCAAATGTTGAGTTTAAACTGCTTGACAGGGTTCCTCTGAAGCACTATAGACCATTAGTCCTGGCCACAGAGTAATTCTATGCACTTGTGGCAAAGCCACAGGTTTGGGTTGCTTAAAGGCGAAGTTGTGGGACAAGTGCCGTTCACGCCGCAGGATCAGTGGGATACACCCTACGGTCAGCAATAATTAGATGCAGCGCACCAAGCCCAAAACCAAAGTCAACCAACACCATGGCTCAGGTCTTGGGGTACCATGCAGTCACTTCGTGCCAGTCCATGGTTGGAATCTGGGCCCACAGTTAGCAAGCCAGCCATGGGATATCCTCCAGCTGCAGCCGCCCAGCCTTGGGGTGCCAGCGTGAGGGGTATGGCTGAGAGAAAGGAGACAGGGGTAGGACATCTCTGTATTCCTCCAATTCCCCTGGTGCTGGATGAGCCCTTAGGACCACTGGCAATTGTAACTTAGGGCAGCCTTCGTGCCCTTTTCTGAACTGAGCTGTGTGCTGTCTGGCTGTAGCTGAGATTCTGGGCCCTGGCAATTTTTGTGGAGACTAATCTCTGTTTTATGTGAGATTTTTGTTACAAAATTTGTTATGGAATTTTGTGTTTGTGAAACTGAGAAGTTTGTTGCATTAGTGAGAATGAAGCATAACAGAGGCAAATACTGTGTAAGCTCTGGAGATGCACCTGCACCCTGATATGTGATGTCCTTTATGGCATCAGTCTTGGGACACACAGAGCTGTACCTCTGCAATGAACCCTGCCAATCTATTCCTAGCCCTCTTCTGAGCAGAGATTAAGTTTTACCCAATGTGATGTAAGCAAATGGAAACTAGGATGAAATCCACCAAACCCAGCTCACTTTCACTGGTGACCTTTGTCAGGGATTGAATTTGGATCTCCGGAGGTGACAGGCTAATCATTAATCCATTGTTCCACCCAGGCCCCCTGAGATCTTTCTTTATTACTTTAAGGTTTGTGACTTCACAATCACCACTGTCCGCCATGTCCATCTGACCAATGGGAGCGGGAGAACCAGATTCCAAACCATGTTGTAAAGCCGGGTGCTCCTGTGGCTATAGAACCGCTCTCCTCACTAACACTGGACAGTTATGAAGAGGCAAGTGTTCAGGTAACTCCTGTCTCTTCTCCTGTTCCAGTGGTGTTTCAAGGGTCACTGCATCTGGAAGACGTCAGAGCAGCCTTACAGCCAGGATGGCAGCTGGAGTTCCTGGTCCAAATTTGGCTCCTGCTCCAGGACATGTGGGGGTGGGGTGCGCTCCCGCAGCAGGAACTGCAACAACCCACCGTAAGTTTGGCCTTCTGCTAATTCTCATAGTCCTTGCTGTATTGGAACTGGCAGAGAACGAGGAACTCCTCCTCCTCCTCCCTCCAGTGGCTCAGTCACAAGGAAGGAGAGAGTGTTGTTCTGGACAGTTGAGTAAGCTAGAGAGAGGAAGGGGTGTCCTTAAGCACCACAGCACTGAGTGTCAGAGCATTACAGGGAACGCTCCTTCCCAGAGCCTAGCAAGCTTTAGGGATATGCTTGTCCATCCATTCTGTAGCTTGGGACACTAAGCTCAGTTTGGTGCTATAAATCATGGGCATCTCTTATGGTCAGATATGTAGGGTGGGACTGTCAACAAAAAGCCTAACGGAATTAAGCTCCTAACTCCCATTGGACTTGTGTATCCTACTCCCTTAGGCTCCTTTGAAAATCCCAGGTGTAATCCCTAAATTTAAATGCCGAGCTACAGTTCATTTAACTCCTTCTTTCCACATGCACCTAATAGGACTGAAGCTTGACGTAATCAAACTGATCTGGGCATCTTCCTGTAATCCAGAGGAGCACTGACATTAAAGAAGCACTGTCAAAGCAGATGGGCTCCAAAGAGACACATCCCGATTCTTGACTCAGTGAGCTGGTGATAGCAGTTAGCAGTTATGGCGATGCACATGCACTTTGTACCACTTCATTGATCTTATATGCAAACAGGGACAAGAATCCTATCCCATGAGCCAAGTGTGCTCACGTGTACTCTCAGAGGAGCACAACGTTGATGGTGATAGGTGTTAATTGGAGGCTCATCAGCTTTCACTGTTACTTTGGTGCTTTAAATGACTAACAAAATATAAATAAGTCTTTCTATGCACGTTTGTATGTTTGTCCTTTAACATAATGGTAGTCTGGACTAGACTATGGGAAAGTCAGTCAAGTGAAGAGAAAAAAGCTTTCATGGAGACTTGAGACAGTATTGCTACAATTAAAGATTTCCTGGGGCCTTGTGCTATTTTACTAGAATACCCCATGCTTAGAGCCCTGCAAATATGCGGATATCCGGATTTTATTCATGGACCATTTTTTGCATTTTGTGGATCGGATGGTCATGGAGGTCTCGGATTGACTTTCCGGGACTTCTGGGGCAGGGCTGGAGCAGCTGCCAGCCCCCGGGCACTGCCAGAACAGCTGATAAGCTGATAGACGGCAGCCGGGTTGAACAGCTAATAAGCTGTTAGGCTGAACAACTGTTTGGTGGCAGAGGGGCTGATTGGTGGTGCAGACGCTGATGCATCTAAAAGGGTAGTGCGGATTGTGGGTTGGATAGGAGTTTATTCTTGCGGATCGGATGCGGATGCACATATGCGCATCCATGCAGGGCTCTACCCATGCTTCAGAGAGGCAGTCGTGAAAGCCTCCCTCACACACAATCCCAAGTAGAACTGTGCTGCATCAGGTTTGAGTTTCTGAAATACTTTCAAAATTCTTTATCCACCTATTTATTTTCTAGTCCAGCCTATGGTGGGCGCCATTGTCCAGGTGCCATTTATGAGTACCAGGTCTGCAATACTGAAGAGTGTCGCGGACCCTACGAAGATTTCCGTGCCCAGCAGTGTTCTAAGCGTAACTCTTACTATACCCACCAGAACTCCAAACACACCTGGCTTCCTTATGAGCACCATGAAGGTGAGTGGAGATAGCCCATCCTGCCAGGCCGTGCTAGGATAGCCATTGACTGGACTTCCATTTGCTTTGTGGGCTGTGTAAATACACTGGGGACCAGTCAGAAGAGATTGGATAGGCTAGTGTAGCAATGGGGAGAGCTGTTTCTTTGGGCAGTTCTGGGATTGGTCCTGAATTACCACAACTTGTGACCTGTATATATTTTTTCCTTGCATTGGAATGACACTGCTGCCACTGTTTGCCTGCTATAGTGGCTCCTCTGGTGTACATGATTGTGCCTTCCATTTTGCTATGACGCTATCAAAGTATCCCACTGAAGTGTCATTTAAAGAGCAAAAAATTGAATTGGTTTATGTGATATCTTTCACACTTGTATGATCTCAATGCTCTTCAAAGACCAGGAGTGAAAAGCTCCATATTCCACAACCAGTCCTTCGGGGTCCCTTACCTATAAAGGCCTATGCTGAGGGTTTCCATTGCAAGTGCTAAGGACACCACACGCATCTAAAAACAACAGGAAATGCTCTTTTTATTATATGTGATATTGTCAATAATTGCAGGGGAAATAAAGACCTCTGGACCTAGTTCCAGGCAAGGAAGAGTAGCAAAACTGATTTTCAGATGTATAGAGACCATGCGCCACTGGTGTTCATGAATGCAGCCTGTAAGTTGCTCTCACTTACATCAGGACTGGAGAGAGTGCAGATAAGCCAACAGAATGAGGGAGCTATAACCAGTGCTCTGATATCTCCCCCACTTTCTTTCACCAAGGGGAGCTTTGATATAGGAGAATCTGCTGTTTTAAGCAATAAATGTATCTGTCTGCACTATTTTAGATTGTTTTTTGTCCCTGTTTTAAAACATTTCATAAAGCTGTGTTGCTTAGTTTACACAGATAGATGATATGTAGTATTTATAGACAATGTGGGGCAAATTCTGTCCTCAGAGATGCACGACTCTCATTGAATTATCAAGTGATTCTGTAGTGCCAGCTGACTCGGTGAGGTTTGCAGTTGCGAGCATGTCCATACCCATGGGAATCAATGGGATTGCATATGCGTATCTGCCGGCAGAATTTGCTGTTTTCCTTACATAGACAATCATTTTAGTATGAAAATAGCTTGCCCAGTCATGTCATTCTGAGATCACTTCATTTTGCTGGCTCTGCCAGAGTCAGATCTTAATATGTTGTGGTAACATCCACCTCCCTGGGTTTATTGTAAGAGAATATAGAGTACCGAATGGCAAATGTAAGCGGGAATTAGAGACAAGAAGGGAATGGGACTTGAGAATATTATAATTCAAAGTAGCAAGTTCCTCTTATTAAGATAGTTTTGTATCTTTTATTGACTCCATTGTGTTTCCATGAACATGGGTTTTTCAATGTTTCCTTTGCGGCAGAGGCTCAGAAGTGTGAGCTGATTTGTCAGTCTGAGGAAACAGGAGATGTCGTGTTCATGAACCAGGTGGTTCATGATGGTACCAGATGCAGCTACAGAGACCAATACAGCGTCTGTGTCCGGGGGGACTGTGTGGTACGTACGTAACTGAACATTGGGTCTGGCTGGCCATGTTTGCCTGTCCTCTATGCACATGAGAGAGAGAGAGAGCAAGAAAGCAAGCATGCACATTTCTGGAGTCAGTGGAATCTTAAACGTTTTACGTTTTTCATAGACTTTTCCATAGGAGTCTAAAATTCCTTTCTAAACTGGAGCACTGTGTGAAGATTAAGTAAAGGAAAGGTTCAGGTGTGCTGTCACATACCTAGGCTTCCCTGGCACTCACAACGAGAGAGGCTCTGTGTGTGTAGGAGGTAATTCATGTGCATTCCACATGCAGTGTGGGGGAGCCCATTAAATACTTTCCTCCAGGTTGTGTTTTATTATGTCACGCTGTTTTCATGAACAGAGAACCAAGGGTGCCCATTGAGGAGTGGCTGCTTATACTGGTGGATAGGCTAAGACTTCAATCCAAAATTGGCCTTAAAATCTGCACAGTTCACCCCTGTGGACTCCTCCTGAGGGAAGTAGGGAAACTTAGAGCTACCAGGAGGTGGTCAAGTGGAGCAGAGACTTGAAACAGGACAACCCTGAAGACTTACATCAGCCTAAAAGCTCCTTGCCACTGTAAAAAAAGTAGGGCATATGATATCAGATCTATCTCCCCACTTGTCATGATGAGTGACTGCTAGTGACAATGATTCAGCAGCTGGCAGAGTTTTGTGAGGGCTTGTGCTGGAAAGTCACTACCATCCTCACCTGCCATACACATCTGCACTGAAGTTATACTGCTGCAAGTCTGGAGGGTGACTAAAGCCCAGGATTAGTGATGAAGTGTGATGCCTACCAAGCATTTTGAGGCTCTACATATGTGACTTTTTAAAACCTCTTTCTCTTCCTCTTTGGTGACAGCATGCTGGATGTGACAAGGAAATTGGCTCTTTGAAGCAGGATGACAAGTGCGGTGTTTGCGGAGGTGACAATTCCCACTGCCGGACAGTGAAAGGGACTTTCATCAAGTCCCCAAAGCAGCCAGGTGAGAGTATGGCCCTGGAGTAGGAGAAGAGTATTCCATATTTTGGAAGTGATTTCTTTAATACACCTTTGCACATAACCAATATAATTAATCTGTGGGCTAAAACTTACTCTTAATTCTGCCTGTGGAAACCTATTTTAGAGTATCTGTACTGAAGTCCATTGGAATTACTACAGATTTACACTAGTGTTGCTGAAATCAGAATTTGGCCCTACAGATATAAGTATAACTACATCTCATAGTTTATCATCAGTAGGAGGTAGTAGTATTTATCTGTATTACAATGATGTCTAGGAGGCCTAGTTATTGACGAGGACCTCATGGCGATAGGCACCGTACAAACACAGAACAGAAAGACAGAGTGATATTGCCGCTGAAATGAAGGCCATGTTTTACTAGCCAGAAGCGTACCCATAGGCTCAGAATGCGTGCTTATGTTGCTCCTGACCAATTGCCCGTTACTTACCAGGCTATTAATTATATATAGGTTTTGCATTTTGAAATAAAAAATAAATAAAAAGAAGAAAACTAGACCTTTGTCTTACTCTGCAGACCTTTGGCAAACAATATTAAAGCCCAGAAATTCAATGTCCAGGTGCTAGTTGTGTGCTCAGATGTGATGGTCATCAGGTAACATTTCTTTACTGACTTCATTGGCGCTATGCTGGTTGTGGCCCGCTGTCACTGCCAAAGTGATAGCTCCCAACTGTGCTTGGTCTTCTGTTGATTGAGCAAGATCCCAGTCATTTATTTGTTAATTTCAACAGCTTATTTATGGTATCTGTTACTTTGTGCCTATCTGTTATCTGGCTATTTATGATGCTTTAAGCTATTGCCATCACCAGACTAGAGCAATGAATTGCACTGTTGGAGAAGACTACCTAGAAGTTTCAGTTCTTACAGCACATGGTGGATTACCTGCCGAATCGGACAAACTGGCACAATCATATCAAACCTCTGCTTTTCCCTTTGCACCAGGGGCCTGATCCAAAGCCCATAGAAATCAGTGGAAGAAGTCCTATTGACTTCAGTGGGGCTTGGATCAGGCCCCGGTTGCCTGTCGAGTTCAAGGTTGTGGTCCTCATCTACAAAGCCAAGCTACTGTGTCCCTGTCTGTGCCCACATGTGGCCGCTTCATTTAGCTGATAGAGTCCAGGGCATACCTTGTGATGGGTATGGAGCTTGCTTGTGTTGTCGATCAGCCTGAACCCACAAGCTGACCAACCTCAGTGCATTTTGCAAGACATACGTCGTCATACAGGTGTTTTGCTAGCAGATGGGTGGGATCTCACTGATGCCACTTGGAATCCGACTCCTCAAGTAAGACACTGCAAAGGAAGTGAGAAAGGATAGAGAGCTTTGCTGGGGGCATCGCTTTGCATAAGAGTAGTCAAGATATGACAGTATCGTTAGCAATCTATATGAAAATAATGTCTATCTATTTGCCTAACCTCTCATAGGGGTTAGGAGTAGAACAAAGTGGTAGAAAGGCAAGAGCCTTTCTAGAGAGAGGTGGTGTTGCAAGCAGGGAGGGATGTGATTGGAGGAAGGAATAGTGAAGGGGTAGCCACAGAATGCTGGGAACCTGACCAGGAGATGAGAAGGATCGTGCAATGCTTTTGCAGGGGTTGGATCATCAGAAAGAAAATGATAGGAAGCTGGAAGACTCTGATTGAAGTAAGATGTAGGGAGAAGAAGGGGAGTCAGGAGACTGTTAGGCAAGTCTTGAGGAGGTTTCAGGAGAGGAAATGGAGGGGAAACAGAGGGGAAATGGAGGGGAAACAGCTCATGTTCATATACGTGCTAGATAAGAATCCATATTTTTGGATGATTATCTGAATTGAATCACTGGATTTTTTGAGTTTTACCCATTGTTAACAAAAACACAGATTTCCTGTTAACTCAGTAAACTGCCTCCTACTGCTTCACTATATTTATGATCTGTAGAATTGGATTGGGGCTGATCTTACAAGCAGAGTTATATAAACCAGTCTTTTATCAGCAGCAAAAGCACAAGGTAAAAGCACCCACCAAAAAGCTCTTCTCCATTTCCTTTCTCTCACAGAAGAATCCCGTGGCTTCAAAACCTAGTGGGAGTGTTCCACAGAATTCAAACAACTGTTTTGCTCTCAGTTTTGAGAATGCTTTACTTTTGTGTCATTTTCAGTCGGTGTTTTGAAAATGTTTGAGATTCCAGCTGGGGCCAGATACATTCAGATAGAAGAGATGGAGCCGGCCTCCCATAGCATTGGTGAGTACTGAACAGCCAGAGCACAGACAGGCTCAGGGACTGGGTGTTAGTCAGTTTTACCTATTGTTGTTTAATCAAAGAAACTTTAAGGCTCAGGTTATCTAAAATAGATGTGTTAGTCGCACTTTCAAAATGTGCATGGAAGTGCAAAGGGGCAGTTGCACATGCAAAATATTCAGGTGCAGGGACAAAATGGGAAACAAGTGCAAAAGGCTGATTTATCACCCAGATCGCAGTGAAATGAGTAACTCTCAGCCCACTTTATTGCACTGAAGTCAAGGAAGGACAGTTTTTTCTTATCATGAAACTACCAGACAATTAAGCCTAATTCTGTGTGTCTAGTAGTTGCTGGTTAGGAGGGGCCCAGGAACAGAATAGCAGAGGATGGAGAAGAATTGAACTGCATTGGCAGAACTGGGGTGGGTGGGGAGACAGGAGTGGAACAACAAGGTACGTTCCATGTCAGAACTGAGGTATGTTGGCAGAGCTGGGGGCAGGAGGCCAAAGAATCTGTACATTTGTACAACATTTGCCTTTCTTCATGGTTGGTGCTAGCCAATGGTCTAATTTCTTCACTTCCATGAGCACTAACATTTAGCTGAAAAAGAAGAAAATGTAGAGTCCTATGGCCAGATCCTTGGGACGGGGCCTTCTGAGCCTAGCACAGTTTCAGAAGGGAAGGATGTTAAGGGGCAAACTTAATACCCATCCCACCTCACCCAGTCCTGTGGTTGCTGGATGCCAAGCCTGTCCTGAGGTGCATCTAAGAACATCCTCCTGGCTGTTCTAAGCTGCGCTGTCTGGCAATGACTCCCAAGGGACCTTACAACCAGGGCTGTTTTAAGACCTTTGTAGGGCCTAGGCACACTTACCTTCGTAGGCCCCCCAACCGAAATAATTAATTTGATTTTAAGCTATTAATAAATAGTTTAAAAAAAAAAATTATATATACAATTTTTTTTTTGTAGGCCCTGAAAGTTTCGTAGGCCCTAGGCACTGTGCCTGTTGTGCCTAATGGATAATACGGCCCTGCTTACAACAGCTGTGGATTGGCTACACATAGCAACTCCCTGGCCATGCCTGCCTATACCAGCAGCATAGGAGATAGCATAGGAGCTGCTGTGCTGGTCATAGGCCATTTGAGGATTTCTCCATGCTACGGGAAGCCTGTGTATCTGGTTAAGCCAGATTTACAGCCCCTTTGCGCAGCTAGAGCATGGCCCGGGGAGGCACAGCGGGGCCAACATTCTGGCCCTTAAAATTTTCAGTAGAGTGATCCTTCTATTTCTCATATTCTGCTCTACTTAAAAACATGTTTGACTGACTCTCTCTCTCTCTCTCTCTCTCTCTCTGTGTGTGTGTGTGTGTGTGTGCGCGTCTGTGTGTGTGCGTGTGTGTGTGTGTGTGTGTGTGTGTGTGTGTGTGTGTGTGTGTGAGAGAGAGAGAGAGAGAGAGAGAGAGAGAGAGAGAGAAATCACTTGAGAATTACCAAGGAGTTAAGATGGGGGTAGCTGTTCCCCTACCTCTTCCATCTCAATTTGCAGCTCACCTTTTCCTGCTGTCTCCAAAATCCTTCTTAGACAACCTTGCAGTGAAGCTGGCAAGTAGAGCTATGCCTGTGTGATCCCGTGCTGAGAACTCACACAATGCTTCTCTGTGTGAGGTATATTCTCAGAGGGCTGGGTGTTGGAGCCAAATCTCTTTCAGACATAGGAACGGTGTGTATGTGTCTGTGTGTTTTCTTTCTGCTCAGAAGACGATTAATTCAAAGGATGAGCTGGAATGTCAGGGGGATTGGTACGTCAGCAACACAGTCAGACCAGACTGACTGTTTAGAGACATTAATGTTAGGAAAGCAGGGGGACCCTGAAACAATTGGGAGGCGGGATGGAAGGGGTTTGACTCTCTTACAGGGTGGGGAAATAAGAGATTCAGGCCGGAGGGGTGCAATGGAGAGCTTGGTCACCAGAGTTTACACATTTAAAAGGTTATTCCCTGCCAAGACCCCCTTTCTTCATCACCAATCCTACAGGCACATGCCTGTCCATTCAATGGGATGTATCCATGCTCTTCCATGAGCAGCTGCTCACTGCCCTGTTCTCTGCGCCACAGAGACAGAACCCCACAGGGATGTATTTTCTTAAGAAGGGATAAAAAGGGACACTTTCCTCTGCCTATGTGTCCCCTAATATTCTGGCCTGAGGCCTCTGCCAATGGGCCTCAGTTCCAACCAGCAGTACGCAGGCTATTCCAGTCCTGGGCCCTGCACAGCTCTGCCAATGTACCTCACTCTTGATGTACAACACATCTTCTGTATCTTTTTTGGGCCTCCCTGCATAGAGATTCCCAGGGGTGTTGTCTTAGGCTATGTCTACACTACCACTTTTGCTGGTATAACTTACGTTGCTCAGGGGTGTGAAAAAACACCCTGAGTGACATAAGTTACACCAACAGAAGCACTGGTGTGGACAGCGCTGTGTCAGAAGGACAGCATCTACACCAACAGAGTTACCACCGCTTGTCAGGGGTGCTTTAATTGTGTCCCTCCCGTTGGCATAGAGTGGCTACACAAGAGATCTTAAGAGTGGCGCAGCTGCATCGGTATAGCGGTGCCACTGTAAGCTCTCTAGTGTAGACATAGCCCTAAATGGTCAGTTTGTGAGATGGGTAAATCCATTTCACTTGCCATTTAAACTACTGTTTGAACCCAGATGTTTTTCGGTAAAAGATTTAGTGCATTAACACATGGCACAGTGCAGGCCTCCAGTCTCATCCTTGAATAAAGTTACTTTAGCCTTTCTGGCAGATGATTAGCCCACAATCAAAAGGCTAATAGGACTTGCTTTGCTTACAGTCAATAGTAATCAATTGTTAATATGTCGGGCCAGATTTTCAGGTGCTGAGCTCCTATTTTGGTACCTAAATAAGAACCAGATTTTCCAAATTGCTCAGCTCCCAGCAGCTCCTGCTGTGACACTTATGGCCAGACTTTCAGAAGACCAACCAGCTGAGTCTGAATTCTGAGATCTTTTTATGAATATCTGTTCTGTAATGGGGAATATTTTCACCGTGAAGATTTACCATACAATTCCCATCCTTAGGGATTTCTTTTGGTCAGTTAAATTCCTATGCATTATGCTCACAAGTCATTCTTCTGTCCCTAAAGAACATTGACAGGGGAAAATTACTTTGTGAACTTCTTTTTCCAGCTGTTAAGAATCAAGCTACTGGAAACTTCATCTTTAATGCCAAGGGCAAGGAAGCCAAAAGCAAAACCTTCATTGAGATGGGCTTGGAGTGGGAATACACAGTTGAGAATGGGAAGGAGAGCTTGAAAACCGATGGGCCCCTGCATGAAGGGATCAGTGTACTGGTGAGTCACACTGGCTTGTACTCTGGAGATGTGATGGTTTACGCATCATTCACTAAAGCAGAGCACAGTGCAATCACTGTTACATAAGGGCACTAGCTAGCAAGTGTGAAAAATTGGGACAGTGGTTGGTGATAATGGGTGCCTATATAAGAAAAAGCCACAAATATCCCTGTAAAATTGGGACATCTGGTCACCCTACTTATATAATGTAGAATGGAGTGGAGGAATTTCATAGTAGAAGGATATATGGCGTAAATCCCATAAAAATCTTAAAAGTTGTTAAAAAAGTGAAATTAACTAGTCCTAATCTAATAGCAATAAGATACCACAGGATGTGCAGGAATAGACTATGGATGCACTTCTCAGGTGCCTGAATGTTTTTGGCCTTGTATCTGACAATGTATCAAGGCATACAGCCATAGCCTACTAATACACACCCTGTTCTGGCTTATACCAGCATTAATGGGAGTTAAACATCTAGATTCCCCATGCCTCCATGGAAGAAAAGTTCATCCTCCATGCCCCCGCAATCTCTTGGAATACATGTTCACTTTTTGGTATAGAGTATCACAAAACCACCCTTCTATGCCTCCTTGTATGTCTATAGTTATAGTAAAGGTTCCCATTTATGCAGATAAGGGAGAAAGTTCTGGAGTATGAAGTCTAGAGTTTGAGCATAATATTTTGATGTGTCATGAGCATTTTCTGGATGTGTGGTCCAGTACAGCACATATTCTGTGAGTATTCTAGAGTCCTTCCCGCATTTTAGATTAATTGAAATCTTTTGAATGGATCAAGAGTTCTTCATATTAACTAAAAGTTTTTTCTACCTATGGTAATTGTTTAATTTCTTTCTTGTTACTTTCTTCTTCTTTCTTTTTATGTGATGTATCTACATGCTCATTGTTTGCTTCCTCTTTTTTAATTCCTCTCCTCCTTCCCCCCTCACCCTTTTCACAATCACATTCTCTTTCTCTCTTCCTTGCTCCCTCTGTACTGTCTTTGTTCTTTCTCTGATCCCAGGTTATCCCACAGGAAGATGAGTCCAAAAGCAGCCTGATGTATAAGTACATTATCCATGAAGACCTACTGCCAGTGATTGGAAACAACAATGTCCTTCTTGAAGAGACGGATTCCTATGAGTGGGCCCTCAAGAGCTGGTCTCAGTGCTCAAAGGCTTGCGGAGGAGGTCTTTTTCTCTTTTATATGTCTGTTAAGCTGTAATATAGTCACATGTATGTCACTGTCAGATTTTTTGGACCTGTAGGACAGTATGAATCCTTTTTGGACTCTGGGATTTTGGACTCTTGTAGACCTCTGGGTTCTAGATATCCATATACCTCTAATTATCTAATTCTCTATTCTTTAGCAATTCCAAGCTTTACATTCCAGCACGCTTGGGGAGAGAATCTAACTTCCTTTGGCATTACTCTCAGATATGGCTTTATTTCTGAGTGTGGTTTGATGTATCCTCTGATGCTCCCATTTGCTTAAGATTTCTGTGGCTTCTTAGAACCTGGGATTTACCAGATGGTAATTTGAGTGTTACAGGGAAATTGTCCCCTTTAGGAGGTTTTTTTGAATGGGGGCAGGGGAGAGTCCAATTCACTTGTGACCTGTCAGCTGCTTCCTAATTGGATTTTAAGAGATGGGACCTGGGCCATATAAGCGGGAGAGCCTGAAAACAGACTGGGTCAGTCAGGGGATCAGGAAGTGAAAGCTGTCCGAGATCAGGAGACTGGAGAAGGTCTCCAGGGAAAGCTGCAGAATGGAAAGATGTACAGGCCCTGCCTGGAAAGACGGAGGAATTGTCAGGGAGTCAGGGAAAGGAATAGTTTGCTGAACTTCCTGAGTCAGAGAGCCAGTGCTGGGAGGCTGAAAATGGCTGAGGGCTAGGAAGCCAATGGAGGGGGTAGCCTTCTGACCTTCCTCAGCTAGAGAGTTTCCATCTTTGCCAGAGAAGGCTGGAAACGGCTGCGGGCAGCAGAGAGAGATGGCTGCTAGCTCTCTGAGCCAGAGCACTGATGCTGGAGAGCAGAAGAGCGCTAAGGGCTGGGGGGTGGGGACGTGGGCGTGGGTGTGGTGAGACACACCGGAGCCATAGAGCATGGTGAGCTGTACCAGAGAGCCTGAGCATGGTGAGAGATGATGGGCCGTACTAGACTACTGGGGCTTGGAGACTGAATGTACTGTTTGGACTGTGCTGGGGAATTCTGGATTACGGTGGTGGGACTGTTGTTATGGTTTATGTGCACAGGGCTTTATTTGGTAATAAACTAACCCCGTAAAGTCTAAGTATACTTGGAAAGTCTCTGTGGACTATTTCTGAGATCTACTGTAAGGGAAAATGCATGTGCACGTGATATGCTGTGGCACGATGCTGGAGGCACCCTAGGGGCACCCCATGACAATTACAAAGACCCTTGTAATTATTGCAGCTCATTCTCTGGCACAGCTCCACTCCAAATGTGCAATATCATATTTTTCAACATTCTTTTCTAATTAGACCTGCAGAAGTTTGAGTGGGTATCTTTTGTGCACACAGAATAGGTAATTGTGCGCACAGGTGCCATTTTCTATGTGCAGATATGGGTTTTGCACAATCACATGGCGCACTAGCAATTTTTGTGAGCTCAGTTAAAGAGGCTCTCTGGAAATGTGATCATGAATCTTTAAGTCAGGTTTCTGTAGCTTTCGCTTAAATGTACAGACCCAGGCACTACATAAATGAGAATCATCTCGCTATTATTCTCACAGATTTGGGGAAGGGCCTAAACATAGCAACATATAGAAATTAGAGATGGAAAGACCTGTAAGACCCAGTAACACTTCCATCTGTCATTGCTGGTTTGTTCTCTCCAGTACCTGGGTCATTCCCTACACTGAGAGACAGGAAGTGTGTGTGTCTGAGTGCAGGTTCCGGGGTGCTTGTTATGAAAATGAATGGATAAGACTCCATCCACACTTGTACGAGTTACTAAATCTTCACAGCTCCCATTTCAAGGCAGTGAAATCATAATAAATATTGAGCAAATAAATTTAAACTCTATCCAGACCATTTAAATAAACAAATCAGTTTTAAAAAGTCAGTGCAGATCTGATGGCTCCAGCTTGTTCTCATTTCCCTGTAACTGTGATTTTTTTTTTTTTTTGGAGTGGGGGGGAATAAATATTGGCACTTGGGAAGGTTTAGGGACTGAAATCCTTGTTTTAGATATAAGCTGCTGCAATATGATCTTCTCTTATACTTACTCCACCAATGAACACAATCCTGACATGGAGTGATCACCCTCTAGAGAGATGGGCAGCTCATGCTTCATGCTAGCTTAGCCCAGACCTGCTCTTTTTCCAAGCATGTGTGACCAGTTTGCCAAATTCTAACGACATTTTGGGGCTCTCTTGTGATGTAGATTCTTTTCTTTTCCATCAGGGGCAGTAAGCTCAAAACTGAGGCCCAGCAAACTCTTTTCACTTACAGCGACAAAATGCACTAGAGCTTAGGGGCTGGCCCACTAAATCCACTTCGTGATCCCTGAGGGACCTTATGGCAGTGGTCTGAATTAGAGCTATTCCCTTGCACAGTCACACTGTGTCTGAGCAGAACTTTGATGCAGTCAGGGATCTGGTCCTAGTTTTCCAGAGGTGATGTGACATTACCCATTGGCTGCATAGCAGCCAGCAACCCCCAGGGTCAGGCAGGAATATGGGAATGAGGGGGGTGTTCCAGACTGAGACTCCCCATCACCTCTCTGCTGACTGCAAATATATTTGATGTCTTTGTGTGTGTACAGCCAAGACTAGAGGAATTATTGTCTGGCTGCATTATAGATCCTTGTGGGAATTCTGAACTCCATGGTTTGAGTGCAAATGTCATAGCAGAAAAGCAAGAGGAGCTAGTTAGGAGGATCCAACTGATGGTCATGAAGTGGAGTTCTAAACCAAGTCGTGTGTACCCTGGTGATTTCCTTACTCTCTGTGTATTTTTCTTTCTGTGTTTCCTTCAGGCATCCAGTACACCAAGTATGGCTGTCGGAGGAAAAGCGATAACCGGATGGTGCATCGGAACTTCTGTGATAATGGCAAGAAACCCAAGCCGATCCGGAGGCGATGTAACCTGCAGGAGTGCTCCCAGCCAATGTGAGTTCTCCCCCCTACGATCCTGACACCCTCTTGCTCTGTCTGCTGTGCCTGCATGAAGGTGCTCAGGGTTAAGGCAGGAGGCTCTGGTCATTTTCTGTTATTGCTGTTGGTGCCATAGCTCGCATGAGGAAGCCTTTCTCCCTCTTCCCTCCCAAGTCAAAGAGGTGGAGGGAAGTGCAAGTTCTTTTCTTTTACGTCACCCCCCCCCCCCCCCGATGCCACCCCCATCCTGGAAAAATACAAAAGGATAAAATCTTGATGATTCAGTACTGTCCAAATAAGGGAGGGACACATCTGAGAACTGACCATGACTTAAATCATATAAAGCATAACCATTCCTGATGGGTTATGCAGGCTGTCATAGAGGGACCAAGACAAACTTTCCATTGTTTGGCCTACTGGAGTCCAACGCATTAGATCAGCACAAAACCCAACTGTAAGGCTCTTTTAGAGACAGAGTCTCAGCTTCTGTAGACCAAATAGCTCCACTGAATTCAGTGGAGTTATCTTGAGTTACACTTGCTGAGGACCTGCTCCTTAATCTGGAGAATATGCTACAGCTGAGAATATGAGCTGCCAAGTCTCTTCCAAGGACTGTACATCTTTGATCTCAGAGCTGCAGAAAGATAAGCCAATCGGAATCTGAAAAAGTCCAAATGTTCTCCCCCTTAACATGTTGATTTTATTGATTGATCATATTTTAATGATTCAGCTGGATGGCAGAGGAGTGGGGAGCCTGCAGCAAGTCCTGTGGCAAGCTAGGAGTTCAGATAAGGGTGGTGGAGTGTGTCCAGCACCTCCTGAATGGCACGAACCAGACGGTGCACACCAAATACTGCACAGGAGAGCGACCTGACACACGCAGGCCCTGCAGCCGCTTACCTTGTCCAGCCCAATGGAGGACAGGAGCCTGGTCCCAGGTGAGTTAGCCCAGGTTCTGCAATGCATACGATGTTGGGACATAGTAAAGCTTTTATTGCAAAGATCTGTAATTGGGTTGCTACCTGATTCAAAAACTCCAGAAAGCATGATTATCATACATCTCGGCACTCTGCTGGCTTGCAAAAGGATCTGCTTCACTGCCAAAGAAAAGCCACCAATCTTTGGTGATTGCTCGTCACGTGGCCATGCTGAGTAGCTGGGGGTTTAGCACTGAAACCTCCCTTAGTCTGATGGACCTGAGTAGGTTTTCACAGTCAGGAGGATGTTTTTACACAGCACACCCACTGTAATGTTCTAGGGAGATACATTTTATTCTAAGGGCCTGATCCAAAGCCCAGTGAAGTCAATAGAAAGATGTTCATTGAATTCCTTGTGCTTTGGATCAGGCCCTGGAGAACGAGACCTGTGGGAGTAACAGATTTGCTGTGTGTTAATGCAAGTCACCTAGATAGCAAATGAATTCTACAGTGAACTAGATAATGGCATAGACAGCAGGTGACATTATTGTTTGGGTTTGTAGGAAGACAAGAGAAAAGTAGCTTTCCATGCAGTCCCTTTAGAGGGAGACGGGTATGTATGAGGCCAAGGTAATGCCCCTGTCCATCCCAGAAGAAAGCTAAGTCAATAGTGGCAGAGTAGGGATGGGGGAATAGGGAGGCAATTATAATGGGTGGCCAGTGGTATCAATGCTAGGGGAAAATACTTGGTATTTAATTCACTTCGGTGCACTTGAGAAGCCAAACATTTCATCTCCAGAAGTACCTTTATGATATAGGGATGAAAGTCATCCTGACTTAGAAGGTTTAGCAGTATCTAGCCAAGGGGACAAGGTTCACCAGAGCCGGGGAGATCTCTATGCATTGGTTTGAATACTAATTTGTGTGTATTTATATACATAGTCTTACACACACCACACACACACACACACACCGTTCTTTTTGAAGCCCTTTATAGCATGAGGTGCATTACCGTGTCTCCATCCCTGCTTTTCCCCGTCACTGACAGGTGTATTTTTTTCCCTCCTTGGTGGTTTGACACAGTGCTCAGTCAGCTGTGGAGAAGGCATCCAGCAGCGTCAGGTGGTGTGCAGGGCCAATGACAATAGCATTGGGCAATGTGAGGGTGAGAAACCAGAGACTGTCCAAGTCTGCAAAATGGCAGCGTGCCCAGGTGAGAGGAGCTGAAATGTCACTGGAGCAGACTCTTCTAGAGTCAGTCATGGAGTCAAATTGAGACATGGTCAGTGATGTGGGACAAGTGGGACCCCTTTGCACTTAGATCTATTCTACTGATGTGTAAGGCTATGGAAATGGGCGTAGTTTACATGCTGAGGAGCAGAAGAAGGTGTTACAAGCTATAAGTTAAGGATTCAGGTTGTTCCTGAAAATCCACTTCCTTAGAAGTATTCAGGTATTCACATATTCCGGTTCGCTTCAATTTAGAACAGCTGCTGTTACTGTCTTGGTAGAGGACCTGTGCTGTGCTGCTAACTACTAGTCAATAAGCCCTGTTCTACCATCTACTTCAGGGGAATGTTAAATGTAATGATGGCAACATAGCGAAAAGTGAACTAGAGGATCAGCAGGGAAAAATATTAACAGACAGAATATCATTGCCGAAATGTACAGCACTCCTTGCCTTTCCAGTCTTCGTCCTTTCTTTAGGATCAGGGATTGTGTAAAAATTTCTGATGTTTTCATGACATGAATAATAGATGATTTAAGGAGAGACCATCAAATTGATTTTAATCCTTGGCCAAGATTTTTAACAGTGTTTTTGGATGCCTCAGTTTTTGGATGCCCAAGCTAAGATTCCTTACAGGGACCTAATTTTCAGAAAGCACCTGCTCTCAGAAAATCAGGTTCCTTTTTAAAGTGGCTCATTCAAAAATTTGAGGCACCCAAAAACCCTTATTACTTTGAAAAATCATGTCTTGTGTCTCTAGAAGACAAAGGCTACTGCAGGGAACCCTCCATGCCACATCTAGTTTGCGGACGACACTAAGCTGGGGGGAGTGGTAGATACCCTGCAAGGTAGGGATAGGATACAGAATGACCTAAACAAACTGGAGGATTGGGCCAAAAGAAATCTAATGAGGTTCAGCAAGGACAAGTGCAGAGTCCTCCACTTAGGAAGGAAGAATCCCATGCACAGCTATAGACTGGGGACCAACGAGCTGGGCAGCAGCTCTGCAGAAAAGGACCTGGGGGTAACAGTGGATAAAAAGCTGGATATGAGTCAGCAGTGTGCCCTGGTTGTCAAGAAGGCTAATGGCATATTGGGCTGCATTAGGAGGGGCATTGCCAGCAGGTCACGGGAAGTGATTATTCCCCTCTATTCGGCATTGGTGAGGCCGCATTTAGAATATTGTGTCCAGTTTTGGGCCCCCCACTACAAAAAGGATGTGGACAAGTTGGAGAGAGTGCAGCGGAGGGCAACCAAAATGATTAGGGGGCTGGAGCACAGGACTTATGAGGAGAGGCTGAGGGAACTGGGCTTGTTTAGTCTGCAAAAGAGAAGAGTGAGGGGGGATTTGATAGCGGCCTTTAACTACCTGAAAGGGGGTTCCAGGGAGGATGGGGCTAGGCTGTTCTCGGTGGTGGCAGATGACAGAACAAGGAGCAACGGTCTCAAGTTGCAGGGCGGGAGGTCTAGGTTGGACATTAGGAAAAAGTTTTTTACTAGGAGGGTGGTGAAGCACTGGAATGGGTTACCTAGGGAGGTGGTGGAATCTCCATCCTTAGAGGTTTTTAAGCTGAGGCTTGACAAAGCCCTGGCTGGGATGATATAGCTGAGGTTAGTCCTGCTTTGAGCAGGGGGTTGGACTAGATGACCTCCTGAGGTCCCTTCCAACCCTAATATTCTATGATTCTATGATCTAGTCTCAAATTCTTTAAGAAATGCCTCTCTGGCTGATCTTTATGACTAAACTTTTTTACCTTGATCTACATACAGGAAAGCTACCAAGTATTGCAGCAAACGCAGACACCAGTGATCATGTGACTCCAAAAGTACAGTGGGTGCCCCAGGATGGGCCCAAAAATCCTGTTAACAAGCTATCTTCAAGTAAGTTTCTCCTCCCCTTAAGTTTGTCTCTTGGAGCAGAAGTCTCTTTGGGATTCTGCTATTAAACGTTTACAAGCTGATCTCTTCCTCTTCTGTGACTGAAGTGGAAATAACTTAATGGAGGACACCATTTTTTGAAGGCTCGTGGAGACTTTTTCAAAGGGGAATCAAAAGGTTAATGCCCCATAATGGACACCAGAAGCTTAGCTTATCTTGGTTGCAATCTGAAGGTGTCAAGTGCTACTGTACTAAGATGGGTGCTCTGGGAATTGCTCCACCATCTCCTTATTTCATGCTTAGTGAGATCAAGGTTAGACTGCTACCACTTATTCTGTTCAAGTGTTTTAGTTTCCCTGCCCCATTTCTTTCCCTGCCACTCTCCCTCTTCTGAGTTTTTCCCTTGACAGTTAAACAAGTACAGTTTCACTTTTGTATTTAACCCTGAAATTAGGGTGCCATCTAGTGACCTTTGATATTCAGTTGCCAGGATTTTCCTATTACATAGGAAGGTGCGGACATGTAGTTCAGTTCCTCTGTCATTATGGCCACGGTGTCTTTGTTTATAAAGAAGTTGGGCACTACTTACTTTTTTTCTGTAATTTCTTCCCTTTCATGTTCATCTCAGTGTTCTTTTAGGCTCCTAGACTGACACTGTCCAGTGGCTGGCACATCCATATGGCAAACACCAATTTGGTTTCTGTCTCTTGCCTCACAGACACTGCAAGGGAAAGCAGAGTCATTGCTTCTGGACCTTTCCCATTATGGATAGGAAGTGTCATTTGCTCACTTTTGGAATGTGCATTTAAAAGGATCCCTTGTAATACATTTCTCTGTCTCACACAGATGCACAAACCCCAGTATTTTTTGACCAATGCTTTTTTTCCCCTTCATTATTTTCTTCTGTCCTTTGTGAATATTGTCATTATTTTTGATGTCCTTGGGGTGGTACAAAGAGCAGTAACAAGCTGGGTCAGAGTGCCTTTTCCTAATCTTAGAGTTTGTGTGTTGTTAGGAAACAGGATAGCTTCATGGACAGGGAATTTTTAACTTTTTAAGTTAGTTCAAATCTGACATAGGTAGGTAGTGGCAGAAAGTTGTTATATGATGGCCTCTCTGGATTAAACTGATATTATCATTCTGTTAGTGGGCAAATGTCGACATCACTATATAATTCTAAGAAATGACTTTCTTGTCATTTTTATCTCTTACTGACAAAAGTAAGCTAGATTCTTGTGTAGATGTGAAGAAGACAAAGTCCCTGTCCCAGGCCCCAGTTTGGCAAGGCATTTAACACATGCATACCGAGTAATTCCATTCAAGTCAATGGGACTTACAACATGCTAAAAATTATGCATGTTCTGAAGTACCTTGCCATATCAGGGTGCCAAAGAAGTAGACATGAGAAGGATTAAGGGCCTGATCCAAAGCTCTTAGAATGACTTCCATTGATTTCACTGGGCTTTGCATTGAGCCTGGACTCGTTAATTAGTGTCTCATTCCTAAAGATGATTCTTCCCTAGCAGTGTCAAGGCCTATTAGCATGGGAGAGCTTCCACTGCTGTTGATTGTACTTCTTCCGTCCTGTGCGTGGATGGATTTCTCCAGCGATGTGAATCCAGCTCCTACCACTCAGTGCTAACTTCATCTAATACAATTAAAACCATGGAGTCATCCAGTTATGTTAGTTTGTAGTGACAATTGTAGCAGTGTTTATGTGGCTGCATCTGTAGTCTATAAACTTCCTCTGAAATGCCTTCTTTTTTTTGAACTGGTGTCCTCAAGGTAAAAGGTCCTACCTACATCCTATTGCTAATCCCCTGGGCCTAACATTTCACCATTTTGGTTCATTTAAGAAAACACGCGTGCAGCTCTGCACATCTTGATTTTGTTAGGAAGGGAGAGTACCAAAATACTGCAGAGAAGCAAGCTGTACCTTTGGTATGGCACACTTTTTCTAATAATAATAATAATAATAAATAATATTTTGGTACTTCTATTAAACACCTTCCTCTGGGGAGCTGAGTGCTTCAGATGTGCCTGAAAGTAGAAAGTCTATTCTCACAGGATCGACAGATCAGAGACGATCAGAGGAGTGTTCGCAGTTTTGGATGCTTAAACCAAACCTTGAATTTGAAATTTGGCCAATGCGAGACATGATGTCACACTATTTTACTCTGACAGCGGCTTGATGGGATCATTTGAAATCCATGTATGCAGTGATTTTGGATTGTATGTTATGCACATTAATATAGTATGTCCAGGTTACACTCACTATCTTCTTTATGAATGTCCTTGTCACAGAAGAGCCATGCCTTGGGGACAAGTCCATATTCTGCCAGATGGAAGTTCTTGCGCGCTACTGCTCCATCCCTGGCTACAACAAACTCTGCTGTGAGTCCTGTGGCAAAAAGGTCTCTGCCACCAGCGTGCCACCCAGCGTAGACCAAGGTGCTTCAGAGACTGGAACTCAGGAGGGGATTCTCTTTCCCAGCCCAATCACACCACTGCCCTTTCATCCTACAGCCCGGCACCGCCCACATAGGATACAAAGCACAGCTGACAAAGAGACAGATGCATCCCAGGCTGCACATGCCCCGCTGTCCAGCACAGAGGGTTCAGCTGCCCATGGAACCTCTTGGGCTATTGCTGACAGCCAGTCTCGGAGCACTCCAACTTCACAAGTTGACACATCAAGACTACTACCTCCTAGCCAGCAGGCTGCAGCAGGGCAGAGTTCTGGGGAATTCTGGGGCAGCATGGCCTTTCAGTGGTTCTCTCCCGCCACGAACAAGCCTTCTGCTGGTGCACACAGTGAAAGCGATTCCTCTGTTCCCTTCCAGGGTGTAACCCGATGGAGAAGGCACAGTACGGGATCCAAGCAGCTGGGGAACAGTCTCAGGACCTCCTCCCCTGTTGTGACATGAAACATTTTCCCAAGGTGTCTCTTGTCGACGGTTTACATGGGCAGAGCAGCCAAGTTCCCGAGCCACTTTTGGAAACTGATGAGACACAGATTTAAAAACCAAACAGAAGGCTACCGAAAAAAAAAAAAAGGCTTCATTTTTTATGACTTTTCAGCAGTGGCACTTTTAAAAAATTCTTTACTGAAATAACAAAAAAAAAAAAAAAAAAAAAGGATCAAATCAAAGGAACAAACAAAAGGAAGAAACAGCAATGGCCACTTTGTTGCAAAGAAACCACAAACAGTGGCTGAGTGTACACAGCTTGTGTAGCCCACACCTGGTTACCTCAGAGTGTGGCTTCAATCAATCGGGCATTTCCTTCCAAGGTGCTACAAAGAGATTTTTCAAGCAATAAAACAAAAAGCAACAGACAGGACCTTTGCTCCTCAGCTCAGTCCTCACTTACCTGTTACCCACGTGGCAAGGACCGCGTGGACTCCAAAATCCTGTTGGAAATGGTGCTGAAAACAGATTTTCTACTCTTAACCTCAGTGAAGTGCAGTGCAGGGGGCAGGGGAACAGCAAGCCAGATTGACTTGTACTCCCTACGTGTGGGATGGGGAGACCCAGTTTTGGAAGCAGGGTAGGGGGAGGAGCTGTCAGCATCCTGACCCAGCTGGGAGGGGGAAGGTAGAGCTGGTGGGGTGTCCTTTGGGAGGGGGTATCTGGTCCTTGGGCCACACCACACTCACAACTTCTCTCCAGCTGCGTAGGGTATTCTTCCAAGGCTGGCAGCCTGTGTTTGTTTCTGGAGGCCCTATTTAGTGAGACAATTGGAAGGTCAGTCACCGGAGAAAGATGGAGAAGTGGGGGAAGGAGGGTGGACTTAACTGCAGAGAAAATCAGGGAATTCCATATATAAATATGTTGCAAATTCCTCTGTTTGTGGAAGAAATGTGTTGCTCTGAAGGTCCTGAGAGGAGCAGCCTCTGCATAGAACAGTTTGGTTAGCGAAATGTGGCTCCCACAATGCACTTCCCTTCATTTGAAATGTTGGCTGTGTGTGTGGGGGGGTGTGCTTCTCTCCTAAAACTCCCCCGAGCAGGATTAAGCCCAGTCAGGCAAGGTGCTGAACCTCTCCTGAGAGGGGCTGACTTCAGTGGGAGTTGAGGACTCTCAGGAGATGGCAGCTGGTGTTCGGTACTTTGCAGGAGCCAGGCCTAATTTGGACAAGATGGACACAAATAAGACAAGACAGCAGTTCAGGCAAAGGCAGGTGATTGATCATTGCAAATGAGAACGAGGTGGGAAGGATGGCTGGAATAGGTGGATTTGAAGGAAGGTTTGAAGGAGAGGCCACGCTTGGCAGATGGGTATTGGGACATGAGTCCAGCTGCACATCTGTTCACAAAAATATAACATTTTTCTGAAATCCATGTTCATTGTGGGCTTGCGTTTGCTCCCACTGAAATCAGTGTGAAAATTTCCTGCTGCCTTCAGTGGGAGCAGGATTGCGCCCCTATAGTTGTGTCTGGTGCAGAGTTGAGTCAGCTGATTTGTGGTATTCCCTCAGACTGGACTGCAAGCCCCATGGAATTAAGGAGTGTTCAGAGTTCAGTAAGCATCAGGTCCACCTCATGTGAAAGGCTGAGAGTCAGACCTCCTCTTGACTGGGCTGCTGAGGAAGGTCAGCCCTTCGTAGCATCTTGAAGGGGTGGGTCCTAGCTAATCTTCCTCTTGTGTCAGAGACCAGGATGCTCACTGGCCTCAAACTGATGCTGTGAATAGAAAGATATTGTTGCCCCTTTTTGACTCGAGCAGCTAGTCAAATTTCAGGGCCCTAGGGATTTGGAAGTAGCAATTGATGTAGTCTGGTGTTTTCTTCGATACAATCTTGTTTATTTACAAGGAATGTACAAAGTCCCTGTTTCTCTGAATGCAGGAGGAACCAAGAGTGAAAGGAGCAGTTTCTTCGCTCACAGCCCTAAGCTTCTTTGGCCAACAGACCCAAAAGCTTTTTCTCACTAGCTTTTTCCAGGGTCACTCTGGGCTGACTGGCTGTTGCTTGGCTTTCTGCATGCCTCTCTCTTTGTTCTTGTCTGTGTGTTCTTCCTCTCCTGCTACATAGACAATCCAAAACTCCTGGGTGAGCTCTCTTCGGCCTTGTTTCAAGTGGGGTCCCGTAACTGTCTCACAGCTATCTTAAGTGGAAGGCACACTCATATGTCAGTTTCAATGAGGCTTTAACTCAAACCTTAACATGGTTTAACCCAGTTCATAACCATATATTGTTGGTTAGTGCTTTTAAGACTTTAATTTTTAATGATGTGTTTGCAAGAGGAGGGACTATATAATATGAATGCAGTGTATATACAGCAGAGTGACAAAAGGGGAAGAAACACTCAAAAAACCCAATAATTTGTTAAACTAACAGAATCTTTTGGGGCCTTTTGGAAGGAATGGGGAGCAGTGAAAAATGGTTCTCTCTTTACTGACTCTTACATTTTTCTTTTTTTTAACCTTCCGCATTGGAAGGTTTGCCGTGACATTCTAGCCAAGGGCAAAAAATGCTGAGTGTCTGGGTTGGTAGCGACTCTCTGCACCCCCACATGTGACTGACAAGGTGGGTAGGGAATTACCTCTCTCAGTCCGAGAGAGGGGAGGGGTAGCTGGGATGCTCACAGGTTTTGGGTCTGAGATGAGGTCACTGACAGGCATGGAACTAAGAGTTCCAGCTTCTGAAGGCTACATTAAGTATTTAAAGGCCAGTGTGGTGTTAGGGACTTAGCCCAAGAAAGGGAAGCCATGTACAGAGTGCCTAGTACACTGTGCATGCTGTATCAGTAACGTCTGCCTGGTCTGTCGCA
This sequence comes from Emydura macquarii macquarii, assembly GCF_026122565.2. Taxonomy (NCBI): domain Eukaryota; kingdom Metazoa; phylum Chordata; order Testudines; family Chelidae; genus Emydura; species Emydura macquarii. The sequence continues at coordinate 13,982,762 of NW_027131527.1, read as the reverse complement.
GCTGGTTCGTTTCTGTTGTAAGGAATTTGAGGCTGTTGGAGATCAGATCAACTAATCCCTGAATGCGAACTGCTTGTGACCCACTGTCCCTCAGAAGTACTTTCTCAGCCCTGAGCTATACCAGTGTATCAAACAGGCTTAGTTATAAAGCAGAAACCTGACTGGCTTACAAAGGTACATTTAATCCAGGTAGCCAGTGCAATTTCAGTCATGGACCGTCCCAGACCCCTTACCAGAATGTAACAAACGAGCATTCTTAAAACTAACACCAGACGTAAGGAAAGGCAGTAATAGGATGTCTGTGATAGAGGCATGCAGGATTCTGGAACCGTTACGGACCCTTTCCTAGGTTTGCTGCAGATGTCAGGCCCCATTCTGCCAACAGCTTCACTCACGTAAGTCTGGCATAACCTCACTGATTTTATTGGCATTACGCCAGATTTTTATGTTAGTGTAACAAATCAGAATTTGGCCCTTAGACTTCTTCTTACTGCAAACTGCACACAACAATAGTGGCTTGTCCCCCTAATTTAAATATGGTGATGATTGAGCATCAGCGTTTATTTATTATGCCAAAGATAATCCTTCGTTTTGTGTGTTGTTTACTCTTGAAGGAGCATTCTTTTCTCAGGGCTGGTCTACGCTGGCGGCAGCGGTCGACATAACGTAACTTGCGTATCTCCCATTGACCTACGACAGCATCTTCACGGCGCTGCTTCGACGGCAGATGCCTTCCGCCTTTCGGGGAGGTGGACTAATGAGTTGACCAGAGAATGCTCTCCCATCGACTGAGCGGGTCTACATAGACCCACTCAACTGATGCTGCTTTCATCGCTCCCTGCCGCCATGGCAGTGTAGACATACCCTCAGACTCTAACCTGAAGCTGATATCTCCCAGTGTATGTTACCTTGATGGCAACACCCACTGGGAGGAATGGGTTGGGAAATGCTGCATCGCCCTCCACAATGACTGTCTGTAGCCAGCAGTCATCCCCGGTCAGTACTGTGAGACGGCTGAATAGTGCCAAAACACCATCACTCCACTTCAGCCCCAGCCTCTGCAGAGTTTGGGGTGTGGTAGGAGCAATTCTCCACTCCCCAGCAACTACTCCTAGTGCACCAACATGGGTAAGGTCTGGAAACCTATCATAAGTGGAGTCAAACTGACAGCCCTGAGATCAGGATGTGGCTTTGACACCTTATATAAATATAGCACCTAAGTAATATAAATTATGCATCGCAACATTGTACATAATTGTGATGACTCACTGGAGCAGCGCCAAAGTCCTAAGGTGAACTGGTAACTTGTAGGCCATATTTGCTACAGTTACTTTGAATCCACAGGGAAAAGCTGAGAGGAGGGAACTGTTCCCTGGTGGAGACGGTAACATATTTCTCCTGCTAGTTCTGTGGCCCTTGGCAATTTAATACACTGTTGGGATTAAAATGAACATAGTAGGTTCTTTAGCTTTTCTCCTCATGATGCAAAACTTTTCTCTCAGGCTGGTTCAACACATTTGCCCTTTGCCCCACACCCAGCCATGTTTACATCAAGCATTAAAAAAAAGATTGCTAACAGTCACTGGCTGGGACGTCTCCAGATAGCTGCACACCTGCAGGCCCTTGCACACCACACACAACAGCTGTCCTAGGTGTTGCACAAGTTTGCATTGCAGCATCTGGGAGCAAGTTTTTGTCTCAGGTCTGACCGAATGAGCGCAGTCCCTATTGTGAGCAGGAAGCTATAGGCTTAGCAGTTACACCAATTCACCCGTTCCTGCCACCTACGTTCCACAGTGCAGTGCGTCACATTTGGAAATTACCCCAAAGCCCTCAGCCCCTGCAACATTCCCGAGCACTATAGGATGGTGCTTCAAAGGGTCCTGGGGAACCCATCGGTACAACGACGGTTATGAGACAGATTGTGGCTGTACCCAGACAGTTCTGCAAAAGTATCAACATTGCAAGGACAAACAAAACAACAAAACAGGTCATACGCCTGATGTCCCGAAAATGCTTAGTGGAGACAGATCGATAGTGAGTTGGGCATTTGTTTGATGTTGGTGAGGTCCTAATACAAACCTGGTTTGCAAAGCCAGAGAAAACACTAGTCAGCACCATAGCTGGGCACAACGAGACTCAAAAATGTATATGAAGGAGGTACAGTTTAGAGGCCTTGCGTAGGGAGGTACCTGTGACACACCAGCTAATGACTGTGTATGGGCCAAGTCTTGTAAACAATCCATCCCACTGCAGTGAAGATGTGCCTCCCCTTACCCCCACCACTCCCACCAACAAGAAGATTGTCTGTTGCAGCTGATACCTAACGGTGAGTAGAGCTGGAAGTTGGGATGGTTTCCCATCTACTCCTGGGCTGATGAACACATCAAATCATTCCTGTGATGTAACCTTGTCCAGTGTTCTGATGTATAAAGTTTTGTACATATAAGATTCAGAGCTTTTTAATATTTATTAATTTTGTTGTTGGGTTTTTTTGAAACTCTTTAACAATGTAAAAAGTCCACACAAGATCCCCATCTTTTTCTGTTGGTTTATTTTTGAGGGCAGGGGGGAAATATACCATGTGAGTAATGCAACCTTTGTGTGGTTATTAAGTGGGTTGCGCAGTACTAGGGGTCATGGGCAGTAGTCCCAAATTGTAGCTCACTGCATGTTATGCAAGAGGGAAGGAACAGGCAGGAAGTCGATTTTATTCTGGGTTCAGGAAGAATGATAAGGGGACAACGGTTATTTAAAAAAAAAATGAAGGAAAAAGTCCCATTGTTAGATGAAGTAAAATGCCAAGTGCAGAGGCCCATTGCACTAGTTTGTAGAGCATTTTGAGGCCCTTGCATGGGCCTCTTTCTCCACTGCCTTGCACCTGTTTAAAGTGAGTATACAATACTACTGAGTCTGGAGCAGTGGAGTGTAACATCCAAAGAATGAGCCTTGTTCATATTTCCATCATTTGGGGACTGTGTTCAATAATCCTTTCCCCACATCTGGTCCACCCGTCTGGCTGGGATATAAATCACAGGCAGTATCAGTTAATTCAGGCTTTAAGAAGAACAGTATTTCATTTCTTTATTTAACTTCAACAAAACACACACAGACGCACACCTGGCTGGATCCCAGGAAATCTTAGAGACATTTTGGCAGCATTTCTATTCAGTAAATGAGAGTGACCCAAGAAACACACAAACACACACACTTACAAATTAGCAAGCATACTGAAACGGCTGTAATAACTACATTTCCTAAAAACCAGACAAGCCTGCTTGGTTCATGCAGTCTGACCCACTATTACAATGTTTGTTTTTAATTATGTTTCATAGTTTCTGTGCAGTGAGACATGCGTCCCTCTGTTCATTGAGCAAAACGGGGATGGCTTCATTCAAACAGACTACCATTTCTAAGGGCCCATGCTAGTTAAAGGGCCAGAGAAACTGCTCCAAGTGGTTTTGAGCTACTATTTTGGAGTAGTAAGTATGGTTTATCCTAGTTATAAATGTGTAGCAATGCAAACACCAGGAAATCCCACCTCATGGACAGATCATGACCTCCACTCTCAGATTAGGATGTCACTGGAATTGCTGGATGGAATCCAAGTGTATTTGTAACTCACTGCAGTTCTATCGCTGTTCTCTGAATAGTTTAATTATCAGGGCTCTGCTTTGCTGCACAAGAAGTGGGTTCGCTCATTCAACTTGGCTTAACACGATTGGAGAGCCCCATCAAGACCCAGGCTTACACAACTGAAGCCATGTTATCTGGCCCTGTTTTAACCGAGGCTGCCACACCACCTGCTAACATGGCTTCCAATGCGTTAGCCTGTGTTTTAATGGAGCTTTCCAGTCTTATTAAACATGACTGAAAACCACTCCATTTTTGCCCATCAAGACAAGGTCTAGGGTTCTGGGGACTTAAGCTTCCCTCTTGATATCTGTGATACCATCAAACTAGGGAAAAATAAAAGTCTGTTAAGACTTTGTAAAGAAAAGATGACTGACCAGTTCACACCAAAGAACACCACCCAGGCTTTCATGTCACTTGAAACTGGAAACAGATCCTGAAGCAGAGAAAGAAACTGCTCCATAAACGTCAGATGCAGGTCAATATGAAAAAGTATAGAAGGTCTTTTAGGTGCTAGAGCAGGAGATGACATATCACTAGAGGGCGCCAGACACCACATTACAGTTCCAGTACCGCTGGGGTTAATACTTGGCCGTCTAGGCAGAATGTGCTGCTTCAACCAGCGAGATGGTTTCAGTGATGTCTCCCCACTCCTGAGCACAGCACCGCAGCCTCCTTACTGAGCTCCTGTTTGTGCTGCAAGATACCCGGAACACAGCTTGTGTGTTGCCTGCTGCTGGGGGCACTGCCCGTGCCAGTTCTGGGCAGAAAAGGGGTGGAGAAAGGTGGTGTAACAAGAGCGAAGCCCAAACCGCCCCCATAGACCCTAGCCCTGCAAGGGGGTGACGTCCATTCCCTGTAGCAGCACACCCGCCACGCTTTGGGGTGCTTGAAGCTACTTGGCTGTGGCAGCGTTAAAGTGAACACGAAAGGCCTTTGTTTCCTGCCGCTTCCTTATCCCTTTATGGCAGCCTTGTCTGCAAGCAAGTCCGTCCTCCCAGAAGCTCAGGGGTGTGCTGAGGTGGAGAGGTGCTGGCATAGGTCTGAGACTGCAGGACACAGTTGACAATGGACTTGGGGATCCAGCCCTTTCAGAAACAAAACACGTTTAAGTAAGAGGGTCTGAAGATTTCCGTGCAACGAATGGGCCAGCCTCAGCTCAGTTTTGGAGAGAGTGGCTGGAGTGACTCCATGCATGTAGGAAGCTATGCTGGTGCAAAGTCAGGAGTCTGGCAGCCTGGGGTCCCTTCTAGGCAATGCACTGGTGGAGTGGAGATGGGGGGAGGAGGGCATTTTGCCCTGTGCAGAACTAGCTGTGTCAGCTTTGTGCCCCCACTGGAGGAGCCCCAGGAGCAGGGATCATACAAGGGTGGATTAGAGGAAGCAAGGACAGGGACCTGAGGCTGTCCTGTGTCCCAGCGATTAGAGCTAGTCTGAATAATGGAGGTGCAAGATGCCTCCTCTCAGTCCCCGCCCCAGCGCCAGCACAGGGATGAATCCTGCTCCCAAGGCACATTTCTGTGTCAGCTTGCTTTGGAGAAAAGTGCTATGAAACAAAGGAAAGGAGAATGCACGCATCCCAGGCTCTCCTGAGGGTATAAACAGCCTGGCTATCTACCAGCTTTAATGTGATGACACACTGTGCTAAGGAGCATGAGGGCAGTTCCTGGATATTAGTTTACAGTGATTCACTCCCCAGCTCCCAGAAAGGATCATCACCCTAGAGCCCGCCTCATGCTGCATGTCTCCCTCCCACAGGCGGCATGTGGTGACTTGGGGCAATAGCAAAGTGGCCATATATCCTAGCAAGGCGGCGAGAACTTGCCTTGAGGGCCATGCTCAGGAGCCAAGTGAAGTGAGTCTGATGTTGGTCACCTTCCCGTGGTTGCAGAACAATGCAGCTCAACCTAGACTCAGCCCTGGCAATTGGGGGAGAACAAGGAATTTAGATTCTTTCCGATGGGAGAGCGTCTGAACCTCTTGGCATGGATGCTAAAGTAGCCCTTGCCACCCCAGGTTTGGATTAGTTCATCTGCTTGCATTGAACCATGCTTACAAGCGCTCCATGACTTCCTACGGGACTGAGACTTGTGCGTGAATTAAATAAAATAGATAAAAAGTACATGTATTGAGGTCTAATAATAATGCCCCAGAGGGGTAGTTCTTCCTGTGGGGAGAAGTTTGATTAGCCATTGAACTATACACGTATCAGCTCTCATCTCATCAGCAACACCTCACTAGTCCCACTTCATTTTAATTCTAGGCCCTGTCCTGCCATGGTGTCCCTGCAGGCTAATATGCCTGTGTGTGGGCACAGGGCAATGCCTGTGCGGATGATGTTGTAGGCCCAGGGCTGTACTTTGTAAGTGAATTTAGTGCCCATGAAAATAATGGAATGTACCAACAACGCAGGCTACAAACCAGACACAGTTCTCTATGCAGCCCTTCCAGTACACCTCAGCCCTAATCGGCTTCAGACCCTGCTATCCAGTCCTGCCTCCTCTGCCAACATAGCGCATTCCTGGGCTGCACCATGTTCGGTTTCAGAGCTTCTCCTGATTAAAGACTGCTACTGGTGTCCATCTGTGCACTGGGTTTGTGATGGGCATAAATGAGGGCTGGGATCTTCACTTGTAAGGATGCCTTGTTAAAAATAAAATGTAAAAGTTCAGCTGTTTAATGCTGTAATTGCCTTGCAGTTAGGTGCTAACTGGTCAGAAGAGTGGTTTCTGTATGGCCCCAGATGAGTGTTGTACTGAGCATATTTGTATTTCACTGACATTGTGCATTCATGCACGCACAGATGTAGACACACCAGGGTCCACTGGCAAGATGTATCTCTTGAATGCTCAACACACATGCTAAAATAATGCATGCACAGATTCCTGTTAACATTCAGAGCCTTCACCTGACTTGCCCCTTTTGTATGGGCATGAACTCGGAGTGGGTTGCAGTGCAAATCAGATACACAGTTGTCTTCTTCTTCCAGCAGTGTCGTACACTGACAAAGTCCCTTTGGACAATGAGGTTCCCAGGGCTCTGAGCTGTGACCTCGTGAGTCAACAGGGTGTTCTTCCCAATTCTTTGGAGGATCTTTAGCAAGAACACAAACCAGAGAAGTGAATGGAAACTAGTGGATGGGGAATTGCAAACCAAACTGTCTGGAAAACATGATCATCTTCCAAACATAGTGAGGTGATGACAACCCATGAACCAGCTTGCCATTTTGTGCCCTTAATGCCATGCCCTGGAGCCCCTTCCCTGAAAGGCACTAATGGTTTTGCAAAACAAATGCTTATTCTCCTTGCTGGCTCCTTTCCACAGCTGTGGAAACCCACTTTTAAATGTATTCTTGGTACATCTTTGGTAGAAAGAAATTGAATGTTCTAACCATCCCCCCCTCCCATCCTTTTCCAAAGCTGCTATGATCAAGGCATATATACAGTAGCAAAAGCTGGATTTTGTGCCCCATTTAAAATCCTGTTCCTTCCTTACCTGTATATAGGCTTAAATGCATGATTGGAAAGAAAGAATCAGCCTGTGCTAAGTGTTGGCGGGGTTGGGGTTAACACTATCTTCCTCAGCAGAGGAAAGGTCACAGCTGCAAGCTCTAAGCCCAGGGACGGGCAGGTGAGAGAGCTGGCACAGCTGCAGATAATTAAGTGATCCTCTCAGTACTATAAGGGGGATGTGCTCCCAGGAGCCTGGTTAATCAATATTAGGTGTGACAGGCTGGGAGGGCTGAAAGAAGTGGCTACTATCATGACAGAAGAAGAAATGTCATTAGCTTGCACTGGTTTTTGGGTTAGGTCACTTAAAACACTTAGAATGCTATTACTTCCTTTAAAGGGGTAGGGGAGTGTTTCTAATACTAGATGGCACTTGCAGAGTGGAAGCCAAGCTGAAGGAGATAGAATGTATGGATTGGAAAATATGGTGTGACTCCAGTAGCCTGCTTAGAAGCTAGACAGGGATGTGCCCTGAGCTGTAATGAAGCAGATGAACAGGTCTCTGAGTAGCAAGGTACTAAACTCAGGAGCAGATATTAGAGGACAAACCAAAGAGAAAATCTGAGGTGGCAACACACTCACAATCTGCTCCCAGGGCCGTGCCCCCCACATGCATTACAGCATCATTACTAGCAGTGTGGAGTCCTGAAATGAACCAAACATTTATGGGGAAACATCCTAGGGTAGGGGTGGTCAGTGCTGCGGTCTGGTAGCCAATGGGAAAATGCTGCTTCTGGTCTGACCAGTCATTTCCCCCTACTTCTGACTAGGTACTTGACCTGCCATTAAGGTACCTCTCTGAAGGCAAGCCTCTGTTGCTTTTGGGGTGGGAAGGGAGGTGAGGTTCTCTATTTTATTGTTGAAGACCACTTCAAAGATCTTTGATATATGATCAGTTTAATTAGCCGAGTGGCTGTCAGCATTCAGATGGGTTTCCTCTGTACATCTGTAACTTGTGAACCTTGTGATTTACAAGGCTTCATTATGTGACTCAGCACACACGTTCATTGCTCTCAGTTAATTAGCATGATCTGTGCATTAGTTCGTGGTCTTATAAAGAAACTCTGCACAGTGATCTCTATGTAGGAGCATAATGGTGATAGATTGCAGCAGCTTTTTTCTGTATAAAAACAAAACTATTTCAGTTTACTGTGTTCTATGACCCTATGCAGATATCTAACAGCCTATCACCCAATGAGGACATGACCCTCCCATTCTATCTGAGTTCCGTCTTTGGTCTCATGGACCATTCATTAATATATCTGACAATGATCAATATAAGTTTCCTACAATCAAGGTGCCCATGGGACTTGTTTTACTTCCTCTTTCTTGGTTAATATGGTATCCAGTACAAAAAGCTCTCCCGAGCCCAAACTCATGTAAACCTGAAAATATATGGTAGTGTATCAAATCTCCAGGCCCCAGTTTAACTCCTGCTCTTTTTCTGCATTTATTGTCATGTCAGTGCTCTCACCAAGGTGCAGTAGTTGTGTGTAATAGGCTCCGCCTCTTCTAAATAACCTGAGTCTCCCTATGCAATTTCTACAGTGACATTACACTCAATGTGATGTCTCAAATCCATAGCATAGGGTTATCCTGGCAATCAGGCACCCAGGGGAAAGGAAATATAGAGAACTATAAATGTTAAATGAGATGTTGGTAAAATGATGCATTCTCTGTCTGTTGGATTATATCCTGCCCTTATAGGAATTGGCATCAATGTTCAATACATTTTTCACTTCTAAGATCCTATATAGGATTTTTTATCCCTAGCTAGGTTCCTGTGATCCTAGGTCTAGTTGGTAGGTGGAGTAGTTCCCTGCAAGTATATGTTATCTGAGCTCCACTATCAGTATTGGCTGGCTGTGAGGTTTGAAGTGTTGGCTTGGACCTACAAAGCCCTAAAAGGCTTAGGACCTATCTATCTGAGAGACCATCTCTTTCCCTGTGACATGCTGCCACAGCTGAGATCAGCAGAGGAGCTGAGCTGTAGCCCCCCTGGCACATATAGGAAGGGTTGCTGGCAGGGTGTTCCTGGCAATGGCCTTGTGGCTTTAGAATTCATCCCCTTGGCCTGAAATAGTCCCAGTCTGCTGGCCCTCAGGGCATGCGGCAAAGCTCACCTCTATCCAGGCATTGAAAATGGAGAGGAGTGGAGGGTGGGAAGCTGGCACGAATGGGGAATTACTTAAAGGAAAGAGGGGATTTGAGTTGCCTGGTTTGCTGCTGGACGGTTATACTGAATTATACTGCTGCACTTTAGCTATACTTGGCTATTTAATTTGGCTGGTTTTTTTCAAGTTCTGTCAAGGATCCTGAGAGCATTTATATAAATGTAAATAAGTAACTGCAGAAGGCTTTGGGAGAGATTTGTAAACAGGCAAACCAGTAGCAGAGGAGAAACTGGAGGCCATAGAATACCCAGACCCATCTCTCCATTTACCTTGATTTGACTAAAGCCAGGATTCCACTCAGGCATTTGCTCCAGCTTCTCAAACAGGATAGCTGGTCCACTGCAGCATCCAGCACCGTCTCCATTCGGAAGACTTGTCGAGCCTGAACAGAACTGTAATCAGCACTAACTCTCTTTTTCCTTGGTTGAAAGAACACATGGCAGTGTAATCCTGACCACGATAAGGTAGGTGGTGGATTACCAAGAGGCGTCCGGACACAGGCTAATGCCATTTAGCATACCCACACCTGCAAGGACATGCATAGAGAGGCACTGAATCATTCACTGACATAATAGGCCTTTCTAATAAATGATTTTGGTCCTTTTTAATCACCATTTGTTTTACAAATGAAAGTCATCATATCTAAATCATGTCACTACTATTTATTTTTAAAATATTCACCAGCAGTGCTTCATTCTTCATTCCTTTCTAGCTAGAGGAAAATAGCCTCGTAAAGACCTTAATATATTAAACACATAAATCAAAACACAGCAATGATTTGGTGTCTGTTAATTTTGCAGCATAAACATTTTTAACTTTCTCTGGGACTATGATTGACTGACTTTTCCCCTCAAAGCCTTTTCATCTTGTCTAGTTGTTTAATGTATTTGTGTGTGTGCTTAACAAATTGTCTGTTAGAAGTTGCACCTGTTTCCTTTTACATTGAACATAATGTACAATGGTTTTTTGCTTTAGGCACTCATGTTATCTACCTGCTTTTCTGAATCTTCACACATACCATGGGCCTTGGTAGTCACACCCTCTCCCACACACATACACACAACCCTCTAGCCTCTCAAACTAATTCAGCTATAGTCTGTTCCATGCACAGACATGTGGAAATGTGATAGATGTTCTCAGTTGCACTTTTAGCACTGGCTTTTCAGTCTCAAAAGGGGCTCAGTGGCAGGGGGCATAGCTAGAGATTAGTTATTAAAAATAACGAGAGGAAGTGATGGAGGCTGATTCCCTCTAGCCCTCCCATTCACCCAAGATTTTCTCAGCCTGAAAGCTTTTTTGGACTAGAGTAGCAAAGGCAAGGACTCTCTACCTGGTTAGTTTCTGTCTGCCAGTCATGCTGCTGCAGTATCCCTACAGTCCTATGAAGTGTGGCTTCTCCTTGATTCACATAGGAAAGCTCTCTGTTTGAAAACCATCTGGGGCTAACTTCAGAGCCATGGTCTTGACCCGCAGCTACAGAAGAAAACGCAAAGTGCTTGTTCATGAATGTTCAGAAGCCTCCCTACTTTGCCTATATACTCTGGCCTTTGATAAGGATACATGATGGATCTGCTTTTCATGAGTTGTATGTGAAATTACAGTATACACTAATGGGCCTCTCAGCTGTAAGAAGATAGATCTGAATCTTCTCAGACTTTGGAAAAGTCCAGATTGGAACATCTTTGCTTGGGGCCATTTCCAATTTGACATACAGAGAAACATCCCATTGCCAGCTAGCCATTTAAGTCAGTTTCCCCATCACTGATGTTAAAGGGCTATGAGTCATGGTTATGACATTACAACTGTGGAATAAAATATCTTTAAAGTGGAAAACCATTTAAACAGGTGACTTTTTAAGCAATCACATTAATATCCAGATAAACTAGTATCAGCAATATGTTGATTGGCCCAGACACCTCTGGTAGCATCATTCCACCATATGATAACAAAATGCTCAATGTTTTCTGGAAATCAAGCCAAGTATAAAAATCAAAATTAAAAGCTGCTTCTACAACAGCCTCACTTGGACAATGGGCCTCAAAATCCCAGTGTTGACATACAGGCCTCTGTATCTACGTTGCAATTTCTACCATTGTAAGAAATCGTTTTTAAGTGCAATGTATAGCAACATCTTCACTGAACATGGTTGTATTGATCAGTGGAGATGGGACACAACTTGATAAAATCAGTTTATCAAAACCAATCTCAGGAGTCAGTCACTAGCTATGTGCTGACTTGCTGAAAAGTATTTTTTTTTTAAATTACACTTGGGAACTAGCTCCCAACAGTAATGTGATAGAAACTGAATGCAGATGGGGTACTATTTAGTAGCATTATGCATATCACATTGTCCCTCCAACGAGTGGTTCAAAAAAGCAGGGCAAGTAGCTTCCATCTGCAAATCTTTAGGTAATTATTAGAAGGGCCTAAAAGCACTATCTACATATAAAAAAACACTGTTGTCTGGACACAACCGTTGCTAAAAGCCTTTGGATTTTATTTATGATGAGTTCATTTTGTATCTCTGACAAAGTCTCAGAACAAAAATACAAAAGTATTACAGAAGTCTGGCCACTAGCCAATACTGAAATGGTAATGAATTATTCAAGGTATTGAGACCCATCATGTGATGAGAATAACATTAATTTTGTGCTCCCTGCAGTATAGTGCTACCTCTGGTTATGGATCAGTTGCATTCAGAACAGTCTTTTAATACATATCCATCCATTTCATGGGTTTGCAGGTAGCACATGCCATAGAGGCTGTGCCATCTGCAGTAGGAACCATCTATGGGCGATTTCTTGGGACATGTAACATCCAAGCATCTGTGATAAACAGAACCCTAACCCAGGGTCTTTCCACATTATCCTCCAAATAGAATCAGGAACTATAGAAGACAGGAAGTGAGATCCTTTTGACATGAATCCTCTTGCATCATGCCCAATAGCCGAAACAGCTGTTCTCTTCAAACCTAGAGGGGACAAACACGCAGACAGATACTAAAATGTATCACTTTTAGTAAGGAGGCATGTTGGCCTGGAGATTGAGGCAAAGGTCTGAGAGCAAAGAGAATGCTAATTAGAGTCACACGCTCACTGGATGACTTTGGATGGCTTTTGGGCAAGGCACTTGACTGCCTTATGCTTTAGTGAAGCTGGAAAATAAAATTAAAGAATTCTCTTGCCTCATAGCAGGTGTTTTTTCTAGTCATGGTACAGTAGCAATCAACAGTTTGGAGAGGGAAAAATCTGGTGAACTTCTAGAAAACTGCCTGAAGCTTTAGAGATGACCAAAAAATTGCAACATTTTTCAGAAAAAGGGCACCTTTATCTGGCAGAAAAATGGTGAATTTCAATTTTTTTCATGCAAACAGAGAGAAAGTTTTGAGGAAAACTTTTCATGAAAAATGTTCCAATTTTCCAATCAAATCTAGTAGAACTCTCAGTAAGGTGTTTGGTAGCCTCATGATGTGTCAAGGCTGAGTGTGTGATGAGGGCCCAAAATAAGGACCATGAAACAAGTATTCATATGGGAAACTTAAAATGCTGTGGGATTGCTTCCTTCAGGGTACATGGTCTTTGTATAACCTCAGTGGTCGTCATACTTTATTTTAATGTAAATAGTTTTCAACAATAAAGGTGAAGGGACATCAAATGTGTGTGGAATGTAGGTAACTTGGGGACTAAAATTAGCGTCATCCCTCAAAGTGAGGGATACTTGAGAGGTCTGGCCAAAATTTCTAATGACATTACATTGCTAGTAGCTTGCAGAAAAGCATCATATTTATAGAGTCCTAAAATTTAAGGCCAAAAGGTCATTATGATAATCTAATCTGGCCTCCTGCACAACACAGGCCTTAAACTCATCCAGTAATTCCTGCACAAAGCCAAGAACTTCCATCTGACCTTGGGAGTCTAAAACATACAGAAACATTCCCGTGGAGGAATGATGGGCGTTTGCCTTTTTCAGTTTTCTCTAACATTTTCATGTCTAAAACTCAAATTAACAAAAACTGCAGGATAAAATGTTTAGCACAGTACACTTTTATCCCAGGATGTTGCATCATATTTTATTAAACTGCTGCACATTATTATAGCCCTGTCTCACTGCAGTTCTGCACCTCTGCTATAAATCAGTAATATCTGCCTCAAAACACACCCTCTCCCTGTAATACACTGCACTTGACTGCTGCAAAAAAGGATCCCAGGGCCTCTCTGCAGAATAGTGCAGCAAGCAACACCATGCTGGGGAAAAGCCGATTCACGTGCTTTATAATGCATTGTTCCCCGGCATCAAGAGTTTGGTTTGGAAGGATTTGATTTTTTGAGTTCACCAATGTTTATTTCCAAATGTTTATACCAATGTTTATTTCCAAACACTTCTAAATTAAATTTTTGCACTATTAGGAAATACTGTCCCTCCCCAAAATAATAGTTGTTGTTTATTCTGAATGTTATAACTGTAGCAGTCAAGATTCATAACAGATTCAGGAACTTAGTCATAATTTTTTACCATGAAAATATTTAATGATTTATTGTTGGGTCTGCTAGCAAAGAAGGTACCTTTTATCTACCAATGCAACATATCTTATGGGCCAGATCCTTAGCTGATGTAAATGGGCTAAGGATTTGGCTTCTTATATTTTCAAATTTCCCTCCCTATAGGTTGATGAATGATCTCATTTATTGCATAAAAGGAAAGAATGATTAGCGGTATTTACAGGTTTAAAATCTGATTCTTCCTAAACATGAGATAGCAAAATAGGAATATATTCATTACATAAATGTCAGCCTATTTATAAGTGTGTGTCTCTCTGAGTGTATGCCTATATAAATACATGCATATATATTTTGTCTATAGAGTGGTGACTGATGCTATTTTCTGTGAGACTGAGATTCCACTATACAGGACATAGAGATTTATTATGGTTGTCCTGTAGAATCACACCAATTATTCAGAGATGGACAATGCTTTTGCATGGTTGACACTATATGGAGGAACATATTTACAGTATATTGTATGCTCTGCTTCATAGACCCAGGAGAATTCTGCTTACCAGTCATCTTTCGGAGGTGCTCATGTGAGATCCCACAGCACAGTTTGAAAGTTGCTGACAACATGGTGTGGAGGTGCTGCTTTTATTCAGTGCAAAAGCTGACTGTGGCACTAAATCATGCCTTTATCGTGATTTTGAAGAACAACACCTGATGATATGGACCATGCATCTAGAAAACAGCTGGGAATGAGGAGCATCCAAGGACAAGCCAATCAGAGAGAGGGTCTGGAGAGAGGCACCCACGTTAAAGAGAATTCACTGGTTTTTGTATATGTCCTTTTAGCCATTTTACAGTCAGCACTTGGTTTTTGGACAGTCCATCTCATTATTGTATTCCAAGCATATCAATCAGTTACTAATCCTTTTCTAGAAGCTCCTTGCACTCCTCTCTCTCCAAACAAACTGCAGCATACTGTTGAGATGAGCGAGACCCATTCTGAGGTGAGACACTCCAGAGTAAAATCTATTTTAATCACTCACATGCACCATTTCAGCTACTTGTAAATGCCTATTTGATTTTTACTCTGTAAAGGCCCCTCTGCCCACATCCCCCTGAAGGCCACTAGAGCTAATCCCACCTAGGAAACCTAAACTATGTTAAATTGTAGGTAACCACTGAAGATTAGGATGAAGATTTGTGTGCACAGAAATGTATGTTTTTGGCTTAAATGGGATGTGAATGGAATTCCAGCCCTGTAACCTGCTGTAGTGTACATTGTAAGATTCTTGCTGCCCTGATTAAAACGGGAAATGTCCCCCCTTTCGCTCACACACCAGTCACCAAAGATTTGATTGCCCCTAAACTGTAGTTACCATAGGACAGGTAGTCTCCTAGAGCATCTGTTCATGGTAAATTTGTCACAGAGTGATGTCACAGTTGTAGCCAGTAGTATCATGGGTAATGGTTAATTAATTTATATTTGTACAGTGCTTTTAATTTATTGATACGATCACTGAATTAGTAAGGAAAGTAGCCACCCAGGACAGCCAATACAATGAAGAGTTGAATCCCTCCGACCATGGCAGAATAACACCAGATGTAATTGGCTTGTTAGGAAGATCAGTAATGGGATACGAATACTTTCACTAAAAATGCTGATCTGACTTGCCAAATGTTGGCCATTTCATAGTTCTTTGTTACTACTTGATTTATGTGTGGTGCCCTGTGTGAAATGAGATAGTGAACTCTATATTCAATTCCCAGGAACAGCTACTCACCTGAAAAAACCCCATTATTACAGGTGATGCCTAGTTGTCACTCTGCTTAGCAGACTCAGGCAGGTCAGGAATGACCTATGACCTGGAGAGAGCTCAGTGGTTGGAAGCTTGCACTTGCTTCCCATTGTGGACTCAGTTTCCAGGCCTGGCATCTCTTTCCAGTACTAATAAATTCGCTCTTAAAAGGGTAACAATACTGAAGAGAGATCAGGCTCACTAAGGTCTAAAATCTGCCAGTGTGTTCAGCTGGGCTAGATGGCTTCTTATAGTGCATTTAACTCCTTGCTACAGCTCTTGATGACTCGGTATTCAGTGACTGCCTCTCTGTCTGCTTGTTTGCCATAGTGAACCCCAAGCTCTGTAATCCCCACGAAAGTAATCCCCACCCACATGGGAAGGACAATAAACATAAGCCTTCATTGCAGGCATTCAAAGTCACTCCCATATGAGATTTGCCAGTGAGGTAACAGGATAATTTAACTCTGTAATTCTGCAATCCTCAGTACCAGAAAAAATTAAAAAATTGGAGGTAATTCAGAGAAGTGGGGGGGGGGGAATGTAAGGGACAGGAGGTTTTGATTTATAAAGAAAGAACTAAATCTGTTTAGCTTGACCCAAGAATCTACATGTATCTAAAGGGTGTCACACCTAGGAGGGAATTAGGGAGGACGGAAAGGTCTGGAGGAAACAATCCTGCATTAACGTGTGTGTGTGTGTGTTGAGGGTAATAAATTTCTTTGATATCTAATTTCTACGATTCTGTGATGATAGTACTCTGCTTGTATAGTTGAAAGATGTATATTTTGTCATGGGGTGCCCCTTCCTAGGGCACCCTCCTGCAGCAGGCTGCTGCTCAACTGGTACACCTGCCTCAGTTTCCCTTCAGAATCTACCTGTGCAAAGGAATATTGTTTCTCAATTTAACATCCAAACCCCTTTATTCATATAAAGTGCCACAATCCACAAATCCCTCATAATAAAACAGTCCCTCTCAAATCCCCAAGGTAAAACACAGTTACAATATAGCAGCGCTTCATTCCCTTTCAAAAGTCACCATTCCCAGGTCACGCACCTGAAGGTTAACTACTCTCACAATTCCTTTAGCCCTTGTTTCAGGGCCCCAGACCTGCTACCTGAGAGTCTCAATACATGTTTCTCTTCCACAAGTCTTTTCCGATAATCCCCACTGAAGATTCCCTCAGGAGAACTCCTCACAGTGTTCCACTCTGCCAGGCCTCCCTTCTTGTGAGTCCTATCCCTGCTCAGGGAATTTCCCTCCAAGACCAAGCCCTTATTCTAGTCTCAGCTTCCCATGGCATTCCTCTACCCAGGCCTGCTGCAAGAGGGACTTCCAACGGTGTTCCACTCAGCCAGGCCTCCCTTCTTGTGAGTCCTATCCCTGCTCAGGGAATTTCCCTCCAAGACCAAGCCCTTATTCTAGTCTCAGCTTCCCATGGCATTCCTCTACCCAGGCCTGCTGCAAGAGGGACTTCCAACGGTGTTCCACTCAGCCAGGCCTCTCTGCCCACAAGTCCTATCCCTGCTCCTGGCATCTATCCTCCAATATCAACCCTCTTGTTCTGGGCTCAGCTTCTCCTAACTAGGCTGGTTCTTCCTCTTCTTCTCAGGGGCCTCTACACAAACTTTTTTTTTTTTTTTTAATTCAGCAGGGGTTCTCCAGCTCTGGCTAGTCCTCACCATCAAGCTTTTGCTTTTTCCAGTGGATCTCTGTACCAGCTCTCCTCTGCTTTTGTTTCTGCTCCTGTTTCTCCCTGGACCTCTTCTTTCCTCTTCAGGCAGCTCTCGCCTGCCCTTCTCTGTCTTTTCCAGACAGCTCTAATTCACCAGGTCTCTTACTCACCCAGTCTCCTTCCCCCTAGGGCCTTGCTGCCTTCTTTTAAGCACAACTGGGGTCGCCCTGTGACAGGTTCGCTCCCAGATGCTCTGCACTGGAGGATGGAGAAAAGTCCCTGTGCTCCAGTACTGAGCCACTGGGGACAAACATAATGTAATATGAGAAAATAAAGACCTCTGTTATCTCACTGCTCCTGGATCATGTGCTCTCCAGAGTACTGAAGTGGCACTTCAAAGTCAAGTATGCAAAGTAACTAAAAGAAAACAACAACAAAAGGCTAAATGAACCAGGTAGAAAGTAAAGCTCTTTGTTTATCAAGTCAGGTGAATGTCAAAGTCCTGAGGGGGATGGAGAAGTTTAGAGGACCCCATCAAGAGAACCTCTCATCTTTTTGGAAATTATTTATTTTATAATTTGTTTTTTCCTTTGTCAATAATAACACCACTTCCAGAGGCTCAAAACAGAAGGGTCTCCCTTCCATTGCACTCAGCAGTGCCAATTTGTTGGTGTGTTTGTGGTTATTGTCGCTCATCATTAGTTCTTAATTATGCATACACTGGTTTGTTGTTGTAGGTTTGCCCATGATTGTTTGGTTACACTGGTTTATTTTTATTGTGCTGTGTCACTTTCAGCCCTCCATCATTTATCCCACCACGTAGTTCTTAGGGTTTCTGTATGCCATTCCCATGATGCCGATCAGCTGTCCTAGGCAGGTACTTTTCAATCCTGAGTGTTATTTTCCTATTATCCAAGAATTACTCACAGTGCTTATCCCAAATCACAGTAAATTCTGTATTGGTTTAAATATTGACCTAGTTACCTTTAGAAATTAGGAAGTAAGGAGAAGAGCAAAGTAATCCATAAATTAAGAGGGATGATTCCTGTCTAGTCTAAGATGGGAGTAACAACAGTCTTGCTAGACAGGATGAAATCTTAGTTACATTCTGTTGAATTAAGGAAACGGTTGCTTTATTGTGACCGTTCCTGTGTCAATGAAAAGTTCTCTGACTGTCCTTCCCTTCAACTTACATCCTCTATTTACACTGTCTCTCCCCTTGGAGTTTACGTGTGAAAAAGTCTCTGTTACTGTTTGAGGTCTGAGGGATGAAATCTTGGCCCGTTGGAAGTCAGGGGGAGTTCTGCCACTGATTTCAGTGAGGCCAAAGGTCTTCTGCTATGCCAGTGCAGACCGTTGCTTCTCAAACACAACTTCTTAGAATAAGTGTATTGTTCTTCCCGTTCTTCCATTTGTATCCATTATTGAAGGCAGCTTTTCAGATGGTTTCCAATTAACTTGTAGTCCTTTTTACAAATCCTTTGAACCGGGGTAAGTGTTCTGTGGAGATCCTAAAATCTATTGTTTGAACTTCACCTAACACCTCCCTGAAAAACCCTCCTTGTTACATCAAAGCCTGTTTGCTGTTGATAGCCCCACTTGTCTCAGGCTGAATGGATGGTTTCACTCATTTCCTATAGCCATAAATTTAAACATGTCATCCTGCTGCAACACCTCTAATTGATATCAGATGATTGAGCTGTAGATTGGCCTCGGCTACTGCTGAATTCTGGGTTACACTCTGTCTGGTTACTGACTGGTCTGCTATTGCAGGATTACACATCCTGGGTGTTGGGCTACTGGTATTGGATTGTTCAGTGGTGGTTTTTTAGGAAAGGGGTGGTGGTTTGTTTTTGTGCTTGTTTTGAAGAACTCTTCCTCTCCATAAGGAATGACATGGATTTCTCAGAGAGTTATAATTACAGAAAGGCAGGTCAAGCTTACCAATTTTACAATGTCTCCCTTAATGAGGCTGGGCAAACTTCAGTTTCCTTGTCATTGCAGTTTGCCTTTGCTCTGCTCCTACTTCACCTACCTAAGCTTGCATGCTATATTGTGTTAGGAACTGAAACAATAACATCCAGCTCTGGAGACTGCTCCATCCTCTGCTTAATCCCTGGCTAGACGGTCACACTTAGTCACCCATTTTGATTGCTTGCCATATGCCTCCAGCAGACAGGTCAGACCTTTGCATTGTTCTTTCACATCACATGCACTGGGGCATGTCAGCTAGGAAAACAGCCTCCAGACGCCATCTCACATACTCAGAAGCACTCATCTCTCTTAGAGTTTCCAAAAGGGCATCTCCATAGTTGCAAACCACCTCATTCAGAGGTCTCCTACTTGGGCATCCGTAATGATGGTCAAGGGGGGCGCTGCACTTGTATTCTGGGGCTTGTATAAAAACACCATAATGTTGAATTCTTTGTGGCATCTTTATTTCAGTTGATGAAATGCAACCTGATTCTCCACTGCCCTGCCCCTTGTATGGTCATTTACAGTAGTGCAATATGAGAACCCTACTAACTCAGGATGAGACACTGTAATAGGCCAGCTTCCACTCCCTTTGCTCTGGTGTAAATGACATCACCAGCTTCAGGGCAATGGAGAATTAGGTCCAAAATGTTTTATTTCATGTATCTATGGGTTGTGTACAAAAAGTTGTATGTGTTTGTTGGAAATAAGTTCTTAATGTGTTTGGGAGGCAGTCCGTAAACCCAGCCTGCCCTAGACAAAGGAATGTGGATTTACCAGTGTGACTGGCTTGATTACTGCAGAGGACATGAAAGTATATTTATATGTATGGTAAACAACGTTATCAAACTAAAAAGCAGCAGGTAAGTTCTGGTCTACATTAGGAATGTTTATTGGTATAGCTATATATTTTAGGGGTGTGAAAAATCCACACCCCCACGAGAGCCGTAGCTATACTGACCAGGCATAGGCAGCACTAGGTTGATGGAAGAATACTGCCTCTTGGGGAGGTGGATTACCTGTGCCGATGGGAGAACCCCTCCCATCGGTGTAAGTTGGGTCTACACTGTAGTGTTTTAAGTTCAGACATACCCTTAGTGAGCACATTGTGGGAAAGAGTCTGCACCCCAGGAATCCTTCCTGGCTCTTGAGACAGAGACAACAGGCTTTGGGTAATAGAAGTGGAGCAAAAAGGCATTTTTATTATCCATGACTTAGGGAACAAAGAAAGTCTGTGAACATTGGGTCCCCTGGCCTGGAGGGCTGAAGATGCTGGTAACTTGATGGGAGTAAGAAAACTGCGTAGGCAAATATTGTAACTTGCTAAGATTAAGTTTTAGTCACTAGAAAGTGTGTTTTGTTTTGGTTGTAACCAGACCTCTCTCTTTTTCTCTTGCTTAGTATCATTAAATCTCTGTTCTTTTTGTATTATTTTATTACAAATCCAGCTCAGTGCTAAGTATTACAGTGAAGTGCGAGTTTTCAGCTACCTAACAAGCTGATGTAGGCTCTGTCTCTTTGGAGGCAGTGAACATCATAATTTCTGTGAGTGTGCATGAGAGGGATGGGTCACTGCAGGGAGATTTTGCTGGGGAACAAGGGAACTGGGGTTCCCTGATTGTTACTTCCAAGGCAAGGTTCAGACTGACAAAGTCTTGAAGATTTTGCTGCCAAGGCAGACAGGCTGGTATATCAGGGAGCTGAGACAGGTTAGCAGCCTCAAATCTCTTGCTTTTGTTAAGGCAAAGGGATGACACAGTAGATCACAGTTCCGGGTGTCCTGAGCAGGATATCACACCAATGTACCGCTGAAGCTGAAAAAACCTCTGGAAGGGACCTTGAAACTTTAAGATTCCACTGACTTCCAAAAAGTGGGAGATTAAAACTGCCATCAGCAGCAAAAATTAATGAATTACATTCCAAAACTTTCCAGAAACTTCCAAAGGACCTGGAAATGTGTTTCCAGCCAAAGCAAAGAGAGTTAGCCTCTCCCCCCGGGAAGGCTCAGGAGATAGTCTTTCTTAAATGCCAGAAATTTTACTACTCTTTTATGGGGAAAAAATACAACAATTTGCTGTTTAAGCAGAATTCTTGAACCGGGTCTGAATGAAGATCTTCTGGTCCCTCACTGAAGTGTCAGGTATCTCACTCATCCCCCACTTCCTCCTAGTTACTATCTTAGGCTACTTTAGATACAGTTCTCGTCCCTACATCTCCCCTACCCCAGGCAAGTTGGACTTCGTGATAAATGGTCACTTATCACAAAATATTCAAGTTGCTTCCTGTCCCAAGAGATCATTTACCTTAGATCCAAGTGTTATCTTAGATCTCACACCAAAGACAATGTTGGTAGCCAATCTTTTAGTAAAAATAACAAAGGATTTATCAACTAGGAAAAATAAATGAGTTATTTACAGGTATTAGCACAAATGATTTACAGTCTTTGGTCCCAAAAGGTGGCAGAGATGTAGCAATCTGTCCACTGAATGTCTTTTAGGGCTAATCCAGGTTGACCCTGGAGACCTCTGCTTTTCTTCCTTAGCTCCAGCCCTTGTGAGAGTCCAAGCAGCCAAGACAGAAGCATTTCCTCTTATGAGCATCTTTATATGCCTTTTCCCCAGACTTCAAACCGATGGGATGAGAACTCCTGCATATAACTTCTCCATGGATTGATGGGGCAATCAACAAAGTTTTTGTCCTAACATGGCCCATTTAGTCTTGATAGTCCTTCTTGAGGGTTAGGGGAACTACTACCTGTGAACTGTTTATATTCACAAGTTCAGAGCTAGCATTTTCACACTAATAGAGCAACATTTTAACATTACCTTAAAGCAATGGGACACGGACATTACAATTATGATATACAAATGTAGCAACTTACAAGCGTTTTATAGAGACTAAACCCCTTCTTGCAAGTCTAACACCTACCTTGAACAATACGAATATATAGGTGAGCTGGTCTGATTTCCAGCTATGAATTTGTCAGTGCTCAGCTGACACCTGGAACCTTGGCAAGGCAAGAGCTGGCACATGGTTTACCAGCATTATACACCCCTCTGTGACCAGAGGTAGCCATCTTGAAACTGTTACATGGGTGTGTGGCTAGTCAAGGCCTTAACTTTGCTATGGTGGTGGCTGTTTTAGTTCAAGGGCAAGACAAAGTAGCAGGGAAATGAAAGTGCTTCTGGGGCCAGTAGGACTCGGCAGGATGTGAATGATCTTTATCCTGACTGCCACGACTCTAAAAGCAGCAGTAACAAAAGGGATAGAGGGGTTCTTCTCCTCTTGAAGTTTTGATGGTGCACGGTGGTGCATAGCTGTGTCCATACATCACCATTAAGGGCCAATTAGCCACTCGGAGCACTGCTGGTGAGACTCAGTGACTCCTGCCATGCTGCAGTAGCCAGGGACCAGTCTCACAACTTGCCAGTTGACTCTGAGAAGTAAATAACTTGACCTCAGGTTTTGCAGTTGTCAAGGCATGCCCTTAAGTAAGTATTTTCAAGTGGATGGAAAATACGTGTTTAAACAGCTATTTAGCTGAAATCATAACTATGAAGTGCCAAGGATTGCTCCATAACAGGGCATACAGGAGAAATTGAGGAAACTATCATTTTGCTTAAGACAAAAATTGACACATATTTCAGGGTAACCACTGTTAAACTCTTCCAATTTATGAGCCCCCCAGTGTATACATTATTATATATTTTAATCCAAGACTGTGCAGCTATGTATGTCATTTCGTATTTGACCCCAGGTAATACAACTTCCCAGCTGGGCTGCAAAGGCTTCTTCTGCAAATCCCAGGAGAGCACATGGGAAGTTAAAGGAAACCAAGAAGGAGGTGAAACACTGGGAATGCTCTATCAACATGTGGCAACCAGGCATTCTATTTATTAGTTTGGACTAGTAGTGAAGGAGTGTGACCCTTTAACCCTTTGCTGTTCTGTTTTGATGGAGGTTTCAATACTGAAATAGTCTTCCCCAGGCACCTTGCAGAATAACATAACATGAATTAAGATCTACTCAGATCTCAGTGCTATGGCTACCAACTCATTGTGGAACAAGTTACAGGCGGGGTTAGCTGTAGGACTGTGTCATTAGGAGCTTACCCTGCAGTTCTAGTGAATGAAATAAGCACCATGCTAGCAGCTCCACAGTGCTTTAATTCAAAGGGGAGGATAGCAGAGGGAGTGCTTTAATTCAAAGGGGAGGAAAGCAGCATTGGACTAGGAGAATCAAGCTAGCAGCATTAAAGTAGCTGCTGATGAGAGAGTGTATGGCCCCACAGGGAAACGTTAAAGATGGAGAGGCAAGTAAATGAGGCTCAGAGAAGGATGGATTGATGGAAGAATTCATTGATGGATAACTTTTCAATCCTCTCCCCCACTCCACCAGCAATTTGAAGCCCACCCACAATAAAGTCTAGAAATATAACAAGTGAAGCGTGCCCCTTCTTTCCAGTCACAGAGTAATTACGCCATTTAGACAAGAGAGCAGGTTACATAGTAATTACTCTATAGGTCCTTGGGCCTGCTCAGTGTAAAATTACCTGGTAGTCTGCAGAAGTATTTGTTGCTCAGAAGATGAAGTTAAACCCACATATTTACCAGGATCTTGAGTGGTATCCAAAACCTTCACAAAATAGGAGGGTTTGGATAAGTGGGATCTTTAGGCCTGTGAAGCTCCTAATCTCACAGTGCTGAAGGTCATCTCCCATGGACTACTTAAGCTCTCTAGAGGCAAAGCAGAAGAGATTAGCGCTCCTGCAGGCTTTGGGAGTTTTGTGCAAATTTAGTTTCAACACTCTGGAACTTCTTAAGGCTGATCTGTAAAGCAAGCTCCTGTGCAGTTCCCAGCAGTGTTAAATACAGCTGGCTTCAATGATACCATTCCCTCTGCTTCTACTGGGCACCTGTTGTGTAAGCAACTGATTTCTGCCTGTGTTCCCTTTCTGTTCACAGAAATGGAAAAATTAACAAAGGCAACAGAAAGTTTTAAAAAAAATAGATTAAATTTATTAATAGAACTAAACCAAATGACTCATAATTAGTATCTCTCTCTGTAAAAGCAGCAAAACACTACCAAGCAAAAAAAAATAAAAAAAATAAAAGAGAATCAGTATAAAATAAATGCTATCAGGCATCCAAATTCTCAGCTTTTGCAGTGTTCTCATATTCCACAAAAACAATATTTTCTGATATAAAAACTGTGAAGCAAAACTGGGACAAAAAAATCTTAAAGATCAAGGAACATTGCTATTTGATGTTAATTTCCCTTGCTTCTTCAATTGCTACAGTAATATTCAATTTGTAGCACAAAAATGATAACTGTTGAAATGCCGTTGGTCACTAAAAAAATCAGTGAAAACTGAAAAACAATATTTACTCTACTCTAAAAAGCAAGTTATAATTTACATAAATTACCATAAATAGAGCTAAAATATAAACAGAAGAGAGAAGTTTCTGCATCTCTTTGCTACTTGAATACTGCCGCAGACATCTTTAGGATTGAAAAATGTCTTGTCTTCACCTTGTGCTTCATTTAAAAGAGAGTGGTACCACTTTTAAGAACTTAAGAGATGCAAAAGGTTTTCCCATTAATATGTAAACCTATGATCACCTAGAAGGAGCACTGTAGGTATAAACTATCCACTAAGGCATAAATCTAAAAAATACATCTATACACACACAAATGTAACTTCTACTACCTTCTGATGAGACTGGGAGTAGAGTGGAATACTGGGAAAGACACCCCCACACTGCTCTGTTCAATTTTTGTTGAATAATATCCATAAAGAGAGAGAGAACTATATGAAATGTCTTTGTTGGCCAAACTTTCCATTTCATAGATTCATTATAATAATCTAATCTCCCCTGCTTAATACAGGCAAGGGAATTTCACCCTTTAATACCTACATTTAACCCAGTAACGGGGGCTGACTAGAGCATACCTTTTAGAAAAACATCCAAGTGATGACTTTAGTAATCTGTTCTAATATTTAAAACCCCTTACTGTTAAAAATTGTTTCATTTCCAGTTTGAACTTTGCTGACTTCAATTCCAGTCTTTGGATCTTGTTATGCTGTTGTATCCTAATTTCAAGATCCTTCACCTATCTGATATTGTCTCCCTGTGTAAGTATAGGCCATGACCAAGTCGCGTTGTAACTTGGTCTTTTACAAGCTAAATAGACTGAGCTTCTTAAGTTTCTCATTGAAAGGCAGATTTTCCAGACCTCAAATCATTCTTGTAACTCTTCTTTGAATTCTCTCTAATTTTTCTATGTCCTTTTTAAAACATGAACACCAAACTGGACACGGTGCTCCAGTAGTGGTCCCACTAATGCTGTATTGGTGAAACGAGAAGTAATATCCCTAGTGGACTTCCACTCCCTTAAAAGAGGACTTTTGCCAAGGGAAAAATTGCTCCCCCCCGCCACACACACACACACACCATACGTAAGCACAACCCAATTTACCTTCCATGTTCGTTTTCCATAATGTGTTTAATTAGTCTTGCTAATACTGAAAACTGTATGGGTAAAATTAATCTATTTCACCCCTGAAATTAGAATTAGCAGTGAATTTGCCACTTCCAACATCATCTTTTCTTTCTGGCTTTCTGACATCAGTCATTACCCTGGTAACAGAGCATGAGCTCACTGGAGAATCAAGCAGAAGAAGTTCAAGTTGTGAGGGAACTGAGATGAAATCCTATTCAGATACAAACACTTTTAATTATACGAAAAGGAATGTACATAGTTGCTGACAGATTATGCGGCTTTTTGTCTTACTGCTTTTTTTCAAAAATCAAGTATGCAAAAAAAATCAAGCTACCCTTTCCACATGTCTGGCACACTACCACAATCACCAAATTGTGCAACATTGGATTCTAATCACTTCCTCAGCCCTGGGAAGTTCTGACCAGACCTCCTGGGAGAACTCACTTGATTGCAGTTGCACAGCTAAGTGGGGAGAAATGTGTGGTGAACACTCCATTCTGGGTATCTGGCTGAAATTCACCTTGTTGTGACTCTCAAAACAAGGAGTCTCAGCTGCGAGGCTTATGGTGGCCCAGTTTTGCTTCTAACGGATCATTGCATATGGAGAATGACCATCACAGGGAAGGGTATGTGATTATGAGAATTCTACCACCCTCCCCACTTGGTGGCTTAAGGATTCTCAAGGCCAGTCCCTGCGCAGGTTAATTTTTTTACTGTTCCTTTGATTGTGCCAACAGGATCTTGCACATCTCAGATCTGGCCCTTTACAAGGGACTTACCTTGGTGGACTCCAGGGATTTATGTCCTGACCACATTTGGTGCCCTGATTACAGCATGTTCTCCTGTAATAGGGACAATTGTTTTTTATTACAGTCAGTAAAAAGCAGACTCTTGTGGGAAGAGAGAGAGAGCTCTGGGCTGCTCACATCGGTCCTCATTCTGGCTCATGGATGCAGCTCATTGAGAATTTAGGATGAAGGAAAAGGGAGGAATGATGAATCCAGACCCATCACACATGGATTCTTCTACTCCTCCTTTGCCTCTGTAAACAGGAGCTTGCACATCTCGGAGTTGGCCCTGTGCAAGGGAAGCTCACGCCCCGCAATAGTGCCACGCCTTCCCTTGCGAACAGTGATGCTTTGATTCATTGAAGATTTGGAGACTGTAAAGATTTCTCTGTGGGACAGAATAACAAGAGCAACAACAAAGTAGTTAGGAGACTTTAGAATGATACAAGACCAGGCCCAGCTTGTCTCCTCAAATCAGCATGTTCCATGCTGATGGGTTAATACCTCATTCATTCCTTAAGTTTGATCTGTTGGAATGTTATGGCATATCCTGACAGGTGTTTTTCTTGATTTCTGTCAAGATTGCCCCTTGAAAACAGTGTTATATCCATGTTGTACAACAATGCTATAGGTTGCTATGAGTTTAATCTTTAGCACAGATTAAGTAGCATGCTTTAAAACAACTCCTACATTTCACAACACTGGACAGGGAAATTTTGCTGATAGTTTCACCTATAATGTGGATGAGGCCTAAACGTTTCAGTGGTAGGATGAATCACAACTGTTTGAAGTTATTCCTCTGCTCCCAGCAATTGACTGAAATGGGGAAGATTTCATTTGGGAAGATTCTTAGAGAATGAATTGATTTATGGTGCCTGTCTGCAGTACACACTGAACAGGAGACTGGAGCAGACAGAACTTCCAGGAAAAGCTGTGTAGCAAGATTTCATCTGTGGAGAAATTAATAGCTCCTCAAAGGGAAAGGACCTTGAATACAAGAGCTCCCCTTTCTCTCCTACTGATTTTTTGGTGCCTGATCTGTAGATGAGGTTTCTTTCATGCCCCTAAGGTATCTCCAGGGTGGTTAGGGCCCCAAGGTGTTTTTATGGGAACACTATCTATCTATCTATCTCTGATATGCAAGTATCTCAGGGAGCTACAGTCAGCCCTTAGCGCGAATCAGCTAGTAAGTCATGGGAACAGTGACAGGGTGTCTGCCTCTGATGCCGTACAGCAGCAACAAACTGCTTGACACTTATTTATGTCAGGAAGGAGCCATGAAGGATTTATCAGTAACAGCGTAATACGACTGTGATGTTTTGTCTGGGGCAAAAATCAATATTGGCATTAGGACCAGCAGTGACAGTACAAAAGAGAGGTTTATCACCACAATAGTGTAAAAGATAGCCCCAGCATTCTTCTGGGCCCAGGGCTCGTCTTAACACTTCTTAGTCTGGCTAGCTCTCTGGCATTGTCCACGGCTTCCATTAACCTTTTACTGACCTCGCCAGATGGAGGGACTAAGCAGAACCTGCTGTAAATCAAATTCTGGACAATGAAACCATTATCATGTTACAAGGAAGAGGGCAACAAATAACTGGCTGCTTAGTGGGCGGGTGAGAACTGGCTTTCATAATATCCTCCCCTCACGGATCCTGTAGGTTTTGTAACCCTGGATAAGTCAGATGTTTATGATATTGTTGAGCACTTTTAAACTTCTGAATGGAGTTCTAGGATTAGGAGGATGGGGGGAAGTAGTGCATGATCTCCCTCCTCACCTTCCCTGCCACTGGGAGTCACAAGCTAAACACTGTGTTCGGTGTTAGTGTCCCTGATAATAGAAGTGTCCACCCCCTTGTACTCCTGGACTAGAATGCCACAGCTTACCTGTAAGGCAGCTGCTCCTCCCTTAGCTGCAGACACATGAGCACTGGATTCCCAGAAAATCTTACCGCTGTATCAAAATTGATTGAGGCTTCTGCCTCTATTTGGCTTTTCACACTGGCTAGAAAGAAAGGGGCAGCGATTTCTGCTGTGAAATCAATGGCCAGTCCACCCCTGCAAGGGGAGAAAGCATAACTCCTTTCACTGAACAATATCTCCCAAGGGAATACACTGTCTTTGCAATGCAGGCATGCAATGATTTCATTATTTCTTAATTTATCAGCAGTTGTGTGGTACTTCCTGATCCCGAAGGAAGGGGAGGTGCAGAAAAATGTTAATTAAACCCATCTATCCAGGTGAAGCTTTTAGTCTGATCCCAAGTACAGGCTATTGGGAGCCTAAAGACAGTGATAAGTGATGGTGTCTGTGTTCATGGTAAGGCAGATCTTTCAGAAGTTGCTAACCTCTTTTTGTGGGATCCTTGAACATATAGGCTCAGTGGGGTAGGTTTCAGGGGGTGTGTAATAGGTGTAGTTCTCACCACTGGCATAGAGGCATAGGGACTGTATGTTACTGCCCGCCCCCACCCCGCTTCTCCCAAAAGCTCCCAGCATAAGACATATGCTGGTGTATTTGCTGGGAAGGGTGTGGCTGGAGACCATGGAGCTCTATTATCCCTTGCCAATATGAAATAGCCCCTTGGGGGCTGTTACAAGTCAGTGTAAGTTGGAGCAGCCCTGAGGCTGTTCCAATGTATGCTGGGTGCCAAGTCCCTCCTAAGTCTCCTGAGTGTTCCGAGGTGAAATAAGTTTTCACTCATTTACCTCGTTTTGATGCTGGTTCTTGATTCTTGCTCCCATAAATTCACATCAATGTTGGCTGAAATATCTAACCCAAGTGCTCCCTGAAGTTTAACCACTGTTTGCAGCCCAGACTGAAGTGGAATTGTCTGTAGAATAGAAAAAAGCGTATTTATTTAAATTTTGGAAGCACTTTTCTTGACTTTAGGTGCTTATACAAAAATATTAAATGGCAGCTGGACGCTGCCTATGCTGCACCCCCAATCCCCGTTGGCCTGGGGAGGGGAAGCCAGGAATGGAAGCCAGGTCTCCCACACGGCAGTGCAGAACCCATCTCTAATGAGCCAACTCAGAAAACCAGTTCTTGACATCCTTTGATCAATGCCATACCATGGTTAGATTTGGCACCATCATGAATATCAGGCACGAGCCAATGGATTGTAAGCAGACCCTCTCTAGAATATTCACTTAGCTACAGTGTACCATGATGCAGTTTAATAGGCAGCTTGGATGAGGGAAGGTCGTATCATACAGCCATTACCTGTTCATGATCCATCAGCAGGATTGTCCCTTTGACCACACTGGTGGGCTCTCCGCTGCTTAAGAGGGCTTTGGCCATTAAATCTGTATATCCTTGGAAGAAAACAATTGGCTGTAACTGGACATCAAAGAAAATGGCAGACATCCCAGCCACGAGCTCCTGCTCCTCTTCTCCTTCAGTGGGACTCTCTCCCAGCACAGATTCCATCCCCTGTGCTTCAATAGAGACCTAAAATACACAAGTGGAGAAAATGTGATGAACAAAGTAATGCACATTGGAAAACGTAAGCCCAAATATACGTATAAAATGATGGTGTCTAAAGTAGCTGTTACCACTCAAGAAAGAGATCTTGGAGTCATTGTGGATAGTTCTCAGAAACATCTACTCAGTGTGCAGTGGCAGTCAAAAAAGCTAACAACATTAGGAATCATTAGGAAAGGGATAGATAATAAGACAGAACATTTCATATTGACTCTTTATGGTACACCCACATCTTGAATATTGCATGAAGATCTAGTTGTCCCATGTCAAAAAAGATATATTGAAATTGGAAAAGGTACAGAAAAGGGCAACAAAAATGATTAGGGATATGGAAAGGCTTCCATATGAGAAGAGATTAATAAAACTCGGACTTTTCAGCTTGGAAAAGAGACGACTAACGGGTGGGGGGTGGGGGGGGAACATGATAGTGGTTTATAAAATCATGACTCATATGGAGAAAGTAAATAAGGAAGTGTTACTTACTCCTTCTTGTAACACAAGAACTAGGGGTCACCAAATAAAATAATAGGCAGCAGGTTTAAAACAAACAAAAGGAAGTATTTCTTCACACAATGCACAGTCAACCTGAGGAACTCCTTGCCAGAGGATGTTGTGAAGGCCAAGACTATAACAGGGTCCAAAAAAGAACTAGGTAAGTTCATGGAGGATAGGTCCATCAATGGCTATTAGTCAGATGGGCAGGGACTGCTATTTGCCTGAAGCTGGGAATGGGCAATAGGATGGATCACTTGATGATTTCCTGTTCTGTTCATTCCCTCTGAAGCACATGGCATTGGACACTGTTGGAAGACAGGATACTGGGCTAGATGGACCATTAGTCTGACTCATTATGGCCATTTTTATGTTAAAGCAAGGCTTCCTCAAGGGTTGACCTTCACTACTTTTTACTAGGGAAATCTGGATAAAGATTTGGGGGTGACTAATGTGCTGATAGAAATACTGTATTGGGAGCAGTTAATTGGCATCTTGCATTACTGTACCACTGATTCAAATAACATCCACCCATTTGCCTAGTAAAGTGGGAAGTGATTTTAAAGTTCAGTGAACTTGTTACAACATTGGCCTATCCCTTGAGAAGTCATTTACGGCTGAGCAAAGTGATTGCAAACCACTATCGATCTGATTCAGTTTTATTTTATACCAGTTTTAGAGAAGTGTAAATGATGATACAGGTGGCAAAGCAGTGGAGAATCAGGTTCTAGTATTTTATATTGTTTCTTTAAGGATGTTAATTAAAGTAGAGAGGAAGAATGGTCTAGTGGTTAGGACACTAGCTGGGGACTTGGGTGACTCGGTTTAGTTTCCTGCTCCACCACAGTGATCTTGGGCATGTCTCTGAGCTCCCTGCCTCAGTTCCCCATCTGTAAAATGGGGATAGTACTTCACAGGGATTTTGTGGGAGAAATACATTAAAGATGGTGATATGGTCAAATACTACAGTGACTGGGGCCATATAAATATGATTGATAGATAGATAGATAGATTCCATTTGTAATCAGTCCTACATGGCTGATTAGCACCATAGAAATCTGAGAGGGGTTTCAGATCTTGTAAAGTGCAGATCGGACCACAATGTAAGATTGTCTCTCACACTTAACATGAACATGTGAGGAAAGTTTCTCACAATATAGGGGCACTCAGCAGCTTCCAGATTTCACCCATGCTCTACTTAGACATTCAGAATGACAGTTATTATCTAATGACTTTTAGGATGAAACCCTGGACCCATTTGCATTAACAGCAAAACTTCCATTGACTTTAGTGGGGCCAGGATTTCACTCAGTTTTTGTGGTAGTAAATTTAAAAATATCAACACAACAGCAGTGTCTCTGTCCCAGTCTTTTTGAAGATGCCATGGGGCTAGATCCTCAGCTGGCATAAATAGGTGCAACTTCATTGAACTCAATGGAATGAGGTTGTTTGACACCAGCTGAGGATATGGACCCATATGTCCAGAGACGGACGATGAATAAAAACTTCGGGAAAATATTGACGTGTGACATTTAGCCACGGTGAGCAACTTTTAATACTGGCACTCTTAAAATGTCAAACAGCCGGTTTGCCCTGGTTCCCACTTCAGAACAGTAAAGAACACAGCTAAAAAGCTAAGATATCAAGCTTTCCCACATGTGGCTAGATACAGCAGATGTTCTCTATTGTGGGGGCTTCTGAGTAGGTACATGAAGTCAAATATTAGGAACCCACGAGGCCTACAAGGAAGGTTAAAGAGGAGATACTGTATGTCAGCTAGCGCAATGCAGGTGTCCTGGGTTCCTGCATGTGTAGCTGTTCAATCATTCTAAAGTGTTTCATGCATAGAGACAAAAACCTAATAGCAGACCTGAGCTGCCTGAAGCTCTTGGCCATGGCTTAGCAGCTTGAAACCTGAGACACTCTTCCTCAGGAGCCCACCCTCAGTGAATAGCAGCTCCAGATTGAAAGTGGAAAGCATGTCATCGGTGGCTGAAAGACAGAAAGAGGCACCAATAAGCGGAGCTGTACCACAGTCATCACTAGCAAAATTTTACACATCCCTTTTTAAAACGTTCCAATAATGGCTGCAGAGGAGTGGCACTCTGCAACTATCTGACTGGCAAAGAAAGAGCTTGGAGGCTCTCATATAATATAATGGGAAGATCTGAGGATTCTGCCATGGGATTGCAGAGAAAGTCCAGTGTGGTATTCTGTTTTCAAAGTGTCAGATTCAATGGAATTCTAACTCAAAGTACTGGGGCGCTCTGATGAGGGTGCAGGAAACATTACTTTGTGATACAGCTTGGTGGGTTTCTAGGCAAATGAGAGAAGATGAGGCTTAGAGGCTTTTTGTTAAGTACTAACCCCATTCAGATCATATCACTAGTATTCAATAGCTCTTCCCTTCCAGGCACAGCACAGGCCCATACAATAACAATCAACAGTCTGACTAAGAAGCTGAAATATGAGGGATGCAAAATGTCTCTCGTCCATCACCGTTCAAACTTATAATAATTAAAGGATTAGCCCTAAGATGTTGCTGACTCCCATTTAGTTTGCTTCTGCATGCCCAAAACATCCTTTGGGGAGATACAAAGGAAGGCAGTGGAATAAAAGTGGAAACAATATGAATGGGGACAGAAATGAAAGCTGGAGGGTGGGGATAAAAATATTTGGGCAGATCAAATGTAAATTGTCATAGTGCCATTCCAGTCACCAGCTGAGGATCTGCCTCTTTGAAAAAGCTTATTAAAATACTGTAATGAATTCAGAAATAACCAAGAACAGAGCTAGTCTCTTGGCCTAGCAATAGTTCTGCCACACAAGAACTCTTCAATAAGTGTAGTCCCAGATTTGGCTCATCTTTCATGGTAGCAGATTCTGGGAAACTGTGGTGCTGGCATGCCCAGTGTTCGTGTAAAGTATGTGGGGAGAAGTGCCACAGGGTGGCATTGGCCCTTTAAGAGGAAGAGGGCAATGCACCTGTGATTAGTCAGATGACTCCTCCAATTGGGCTTTAAAGAGGGCACCTAGGTGGGCCTAGTTATGGCATGAGACCTGGAAAAGGGAGAGAGCAAGCAAGTGTGACCCCAACCAACCTGATGTCCATATAAACATCTATCAGCCAGCTTCAGAGTGGCACTGATTTGCTTTATAAAGAATCAAGAACAACAGCTCTGCTAGTGTGTGACCATATTTGTGACTGATTCTGCAACTCACTCTATAAAGGAGTCATTTTACTCTATCTGGAAAGACAGCTTTAGGATTGTGGCGGTCCTGCCAAAACAATTTATTTTCCCACATATCCTTCCATGCCCTTTCCTTCCCCACTGCTCTTAAAGTATATGCAATTACAGCTAACGGAGAAATAACCAATGTGCTTAGATATCCAAGGACACTTACAGAGGACTCTCACCACCCCATGTTAAATTTGGGAGAGTCACACAAGTTAGAGATCCTTTGTAATTTCCAGGGACCCTTGACAATGGATTCCAAAAGTAGGCTCTGCCTACAGGAACTTCAACTTAGCCTTTTGAGATCAGCTTAAACATAGTCTTTTCCATGTTGTCACCTGCCAAGGGTTGTGAGAAAGAAGAGGAACTGCCAGCTTTGGAGAGGTAGTTGTAATTATTGATCTGTGGATCTTTCAGAATTTCTTTCATTGCTTTCCTGGGAAAAAAAAAAGTAGGAAAAGATGTGCATGGGTGGGGCAGAAAAAGAGGAAAATCTAGTGTCTGGATCTAAATATAAAATCATCTCAGAAAAGGCACCTGCCATTTTGGAAGATTTTATAGAGAGGGTAGGAGATATGCACTTAAAAATATATATAAAAAACCGAACACACGGAGAACCATTTAAATGGAATAAAAAGAACTTTACTTAAACAAGCTCCTTTATAATCTTTCTTTTCTTTTGTATCTCCCAAAGTAGGGAGAAAATAGCTCAGCAATACACCATATGGCATGGGCAATTATTAATGACTTGCATAAGTCTGAACCTTAGTGGTGGTTGTACCTAATGGTTCTAAAACATGAGACGGACAAAAGAATATGGAGCATGATAGAAGAAGAAAATGAGGGAAAGAGGGTGGAGTAGAGTGGAGTTGTGAAATGGTATAAAAGCCTTTCCTAGCTCATGGTTTCATTGCTCTGGGTGTAGTTATATTCCTACAAGACTAGAATGTCATGTGCTAGAGGTGGCTGAAGTATTCACACTGGCCAATGTGTTCAGTAAACTTAATCTTTGTGAATTATTTGCAAACTGACTGATTTCTTTTTAATAAATCAAGAATAGGTTTATGCAAACATAATCCAGAACGTGTGAATTGCTCACAAAATATTTACCATACGTATTGTTTTGATTAATGTCTATTTCTAATTTACTATCCAAGCAGTGTGATTGTAATGTAGGTGACCGTGGTATTGTGTCTGTTTCTTGACTGAATGACTCCCAAATCCCCAAAGAGCTTTCAAGATAACTATGTGAACACTCCCGTGAACATCTGTTCATTGAAACTTTCGCAACACTTTCCCTTTGTGCATTTATTTTTGTGAACACAAAGTTGCTTGTTACAAATGTTTGCAGAAAATGAATGAAGAGATTGTGAATACCTTTGAACCGGATTAACATTTTTACCCAAATAAATGTATTCAAATACTTTGCAATATTTCATAGATTCTAAGGCCAGAAGGAACCACCATAATCATCTAGTCTAACCTCGTGTATAACACAGGCTATAGAACTCGCCCCAAAATAATTCCTGTTTGAACTACAGTGTATTTTTAAGATAAACATCCAATTTTGATTTTAAGAATGCCAGTGATGGAGAATCCACCCCCTACCTACCTGCCTTAAGTAGCTACAATAATTAATTACTCTCCCTATTAAAAATTTACATCTTATTTCTAGTGTGAATTTATCCAGCTTCAACTTCCAGCTATGGAATCTTGTTATTCTTTGTCTGCTAACTTAAAAAAACTCATTATCAAATATTTGTTGCTCATATACGTATTTACAGACTGTGATCAAGTCACCTCTTAACCTTCTCTTTTATTAAGCTAAATAGATTGAGCTCCTTGAATCTATCACTATTTGCTTAGCTCAAAACTTTTGCCTTTCAGTCAGCTGTTATTTTTGTATGTGTGAGAATCTGGGGAGATTAATATCTTAGCTATAAAGTATGAGCCATCTTGCAACCTTGGGCTTTAGCTTCCAAAACCTCTACAGTTTTTATACTGTCATTTTGGTGTTCTACATAATATTGTTTACTGCATTCAACTGGCAACCACACATGGAATACTAGTGATTGAGGCAACAAACCTGGGAACTTAAATCATCAGTTTGGTCAGGGGAAAAAAACAACAACAAAAAAGGAAATATTAACAGATGAGAGTGAAGAGAGAGAATGATGGTGAGAAGAAAAGAGAGGGAAAGGAAATGGAGTGTATTTAAAGGAAGAAAGGAAAAAGGGATTTGGATTTTAGAGTGACAGTTAATACTTTCCATTCTCCATACTCACATTGCTGGGTGATGGTGAAAATGTAAACTATTCTGGATTTTCGAAATTAAAAATGTTGACATTTCTGCTTCCAGTTCTCTGGTGGCCAGCAGAATATTGGTGATGTCCATGGGCAAAGGCTCATTGTCCAACAGAATTTCAGCAGCAGCCAGTCGAGACATTTTTCCATAGTTTCTGCTTTTCTGATGGAAAATCCTCCTCATTGCCTTTTTCACCTAATGCCAGAATATAGTTAAAATGTTACTTCTCACCATTCCTGACACCAAATGTATAATTATTGCTTCTCATGCTGCTCTTTCATGTTGTTATATTTTGCATGTGGAATCCTGAATTTTGGGCTTTTAACAGACTATCTACTACTATTTACAACTCCAAGAAAAACATCAGAAGTATAGTCATCACTAATGCCCTGCAGAGCTGCCACTTCTTCCTAATCTAGAAGGCATCTTTCCTAGTGGTGGCAAGGCATAGAGAACGCTCCTCTGAAAGAAAAGTTGAGTGATCTGTAGGCATTAGAAAGACAGACTGAGATCGTGGGAACTCCTGTGAGATCTGAAAAGAGTGACTGTATATCATATTTCCTACTGACTTGGGTAAAGGGAGTCTCCATTCTGGCTCCCTGGGTATAGCTAATGCCTATGAACCACAAAGGTCCAGCTAGTTTCAGCTGCAGTAATGTGCAGAACAAGTCTCAGCAAGTCCAGTCATCACATGGAGACTCTGCTAATTGGATAAATCCATTCTAACATCTAAGTACCAACACTACTAACACCACTTATTTCTTACTCAGTGCAGGAAAGAGGGACTTCTGGGAACAGCAGCTAAAACTTAAAGAAGCATTATCTCCCAGTCTCAAAACATGGAGAACGCCGGTAGTTACAAAGTGACTAGGTGAGAATTATATCTCATATACCTCCTGGTACAAAGACGCCAGGCTTGTTTCACGGAAGAGTGTTTTAAACTAATAAGGAAAAGCTCCAATTCTTAGCAGGCTCGTTCCATACCTCACCAGTGATGTACTGAGAGGAGAACCTTTGTAGTGCAGATACTGCTGTACTTGAGACCACTGCAGAGCCTTCCTCTGCATAATGCAGGAGGGTAGGAATTGTTTCTGGGAGCAGGGCATTCTGCAGGGACAACAGGTAAATGATAATCTCAGAATTCTCCTGGGTGTCTCTTAATCTTCTCAGGACAGTTTCCATTCCAAGTCCCACTTCCTGTTTGTTTGGAGGAGGGAAAAACAGAGGAGGGTGTAAAAGAGGCATGACATAATTTTCAAGTAGCAGTGGGGAAAAAAGGGATGAGTTAAAAAGAATAACTGAAACTGAAGCAATCCTGTCAGGAAACCCACCTGCAAGCCACACAGCTTCATCCGGCACAATTTGCCAACTAGAGAGCCAATGACAATTATCCCTGTTTCCCAGATGGCAGGGTCTAACTTCTTTCCATTCAGCTTGTCCTGGGAGAGCAGGAGTAAAGGGATGAAGGCAGGGCAAAGGAGGAGAGAGAGAGAGAGAATATGTTTTAGTTAATACTCCAACGTGTTTATTGAGAGAGTCTTTTTAGCCTTGCTCTTGCCTTGGAGGGGGCAAGTCATGGCCTACTCTCATAATATGCTGGTTTCTATAATAGACAATTAAGCTTTTACCATCTGCAGCCCACTGATGTAAAGCAATGCCATGTATTTTCCCAGTGTTTATTCTTATTTCAGGTATTCATGTGCAATAATAGCTTAAATAGAGAGATTTATTTACACAGAAATGAATTTTCCTCTCCCACTTTAATCCCTTTGGTGGGATTTTGTATGTGTCGGATGGAATCCTAAAGAACCTGTCCGGTTTTCCTTCCATTATAAACATCCTTTTACTTTAAGAGGTCTCAGAACACTAGCTAAAAAAGGCCTCAAGGGCTTCCCTTTGAAAGCCAACATCAGCTCATAACTGGATTACTGTTGAGCAAAAGAAGTCTCTTTGTCAACAGAGGTGTAAAAACATCTTCCCTCCAAGCTCTCAGAGGCTCAGCTAACGTGGACAGTATGAGGCTGTTCTGTGTCCTGAAGCCAGCTTGGAACACTCCTACTAGCCCACTGGTTATTCCAAAAATGTAAAAAGGAACTCCAGCTCCATCTTAGATTTGCTTTCCTCCATAACAACATGGCCATAGGGGGCCAGGTGCCCCTATAATCTCAGACTGTCCTAGCTAATCTTGGTTGTAGGGGTTACTGCACAGAATTCGTCATTTCTCTTTCCTTCTCCCCACTCCCGGTGGCCTTGTACAAGTTCAATTATTTTTAGGTCAATACCAAAGCTGGCTGAAAAATGAGGAGAAAAAAAGATTGGCAAAAAATGTTGAAATTTCAGAATGATTTCCACTATGCAGAGATCAAAATGGACTCATTCATTGTCTGAAAAAATTTCCTAACTTTTATTGACATGTTAATTGACATTAGTGATGCTGACCAGAAAACCTGTTTCTCAGTAAATTTAACATGTTAATAACCACTTCTATAATGATTTTGGTAAATTTTTAATTAAAAAATAATGAAAAAGAAAGTCAATAGTTTTTCCATGTAACATTTCATTTTCTGAACAAACCATTTTTGATTGGGGAGGGGGAGGGGGGAAGAATCATCTTATTTGAAAAAATTTCAACCAGTTCTAGTCCATACACCTAGGCAACTCGCTTGCCTCATTATAGTACAGAGCAATGTTTTCTCCAAAATCGCAAGGAGCGCTGCAGAAGTCCCTTCATCAAGTGCTGGGATGGAGAAAGTGCATGCTTAGCATTTTATCTTTTTCCTTTGTAAGGGCTTGATTCTGCTCCACTGGTCAGTGGGAGCTTCTCCATTAACTTAATAGGAGCAGAATGAAGCCCAAACCCAATAGTCAGATCACAAAGGAGCAGAAGATAAGAGAGGAAATGCCTTTTACTTACTAGCACCAGGCGCAGAAGTTCTTTTGAGGGCCGAGGAGAGAAGGCTGCAGCATAGAGAAACTGCTCCAGCAGGGGCACTTGCCCTTTGTTGCTAAAATCCAGAAATTCAGAGAGAGCTGCCAAGGAAGCTGTTGATTGGGCAGCTACTGCAGCATCAATGAAGAAGGGACTGGAATGAGAGGAGAAAGCGGATTATGTGTGTAATGTATAACTGAAGATGGGGAGGATGGAAGCGCCAGATCCGCAACTGCTGTAAATTGGCATAGGTCCATTAAAGTCAAGTGAACCCACACTGATATACACCAGCTGAGAATGGGATCTCTTGTTGTTGTTTCCCCTGATTCCAGATAAGGAAGTAAATTCTGGAACCATATATATGTAATCATATATGGATTTCACCTAGCGCTGAAATGCAACCAGCTTCTCCAGTGGAAGGCAGTAGCAGCCTTTAAAAGCACACAGTAACACAAGGAAGTGATAAATGACATTGTCCTGGAATTACTTGTACAACAGAGTTCTGCATTTATATGGGGCCTATGTCTCAGAAAGGTTCACCAGAGCATTTACTCTAAAACATTCTGAATCTGCATCAAAGACAGCCAATTGGCTTGCAGTGCCTTGTAAGAAAAGGCCAACCCTTGGTGTTTTCAAACAAGTGGCCCTTGAACTTCTTCAGACTGGTCATTTGAGATACTAGGAATGATCATGGGCCCTTTTCACATCTGCTTGAATGAAATGTGGTTAATCACTAAAATGAGTCTGCATGTCCAGAAACTAGTCTGTGTACAGATGTCAGTAAGAATGGCTGCTGCCTTTTCTGGAATTTACTTACACCATCTTCTCTGGAGCTTTCTTCAGCAGCTGGAGGACATCTCTCTTCTTGGCATCACGCAGCATCTGAATGAACCTGTGGAATTGCCAGGTTGTTGACACCTTGGAGACATCCATTTTGACTCTCCTCTTACCAAGAGTCTTCAAATATGTTTTGAGCTGAAAACAAATACTCATATTTTCAATAATAGCAATTTTATATATATGCCATAACATGAGACAAAATGTACACATGATAAAGACAGGGATTATTTCACCCAACACAGAAATGCAGCCACATCTGGGATGGACATTGGCAGTCCTTCCACAGCTTGCAGCAACATTAGATACAAATATTTAGGACAGAAATAAAGAATACCATATCACTGCAAGGGGGATTTTGGTAGCCAGAATATTATGGTCCAACTGGAATTTAGCCAGGGCTAATATCTTTATGCTTGTAAAAAGTTCCATGAGATGTTTAATGACTGCAGACAATTAATCTCAGTTGCCAGCAGCAAATGCTCCATCATTTCCCCCTCCCCTGGTAATACCAGACTGGAACATCGATTAAACAGTGACTCAGAGGGAAGAGTTCTATCTACTGCATCCTTCCCTCTGCAGTTCCTTGTATTGACCCAGTTCAACTCCACTTATATTACGTGAGCTGACAAGTTCACAGTCAGGGGTGTGGCTCCAGGCTATTAAACACCGCTGCTCCCTCATAGGGAACATGGAAGGACGAGACAACTTTGGAAATGCACAAACTACGAAGTGAACTACAATGTGAAGAATGAGACCTTGGAGCTGATTTCTGGCCTCTCTATTTGCAAGCCAAGCTACTCCTACTCAGCTCTCAGGAGTCCCATATACTAGGTGTCCTCTCACTTTTTGTTTGCCATCTTTGGAAAAAATCAAGCAAGGGAGATAAAGCACTGGCCTTGAAAAGCTAATACATTCAATGCCTGACCTTCAATCATCAAACTTCTTAAAGAAAAAATGTGAGCAGAGAACCTCCAGGACTAGTCACTGAGTCCAAACACCTGACAAGGAACTAGATGGTACCTCTGACCAATCAGGAAAGTGGGTTCATAATGGAGCAGAGGGCTCTGCCTTTGGCATGCCACCTGACACGAGATTGAAAAGTTTGAGGGCTAAGAACAACTGCTCCAAGCACAAAACGAAGGAAAATGCATTAAACGGGCTGGTTTGTGAAGCATGTGTTGAAGAGCAGACATGAGAGGGAAACTTTATGCTGTGCAGTGACAGTCTAATAGCCCCAGCTGGTACAATGAGGGTTTGGAAGGCTATCTTGCGTCTGACCACTTTAATAAGGCAACATGTACAAGGCATGGCCCAGTGGATAGTGCACTGGACTGGAAGTCAGAAGACATGGATGCTGATCCTGACTGTGCCTCTACACTGCCGCGTGACCTGGGGCAAGTCACTTCATCTTTCTGTGCTTCTCTTTCCCCATCTTTGTCTGTCTTTTCTATTTCGACTACAAGCTGTTTGGGGCAGAGGCTGGCTCTTGGTATACTTTTTACTGGGCTTAGCACGAAGGGATCTTCAACTCAGCCAGGGCCCCTGGACACTACTAGAATATAAATAATAATGTGCAACATGGGCATTGGTAGGGGTGCTCTCCTTTGTATGAAACTTTCACCCACGGTTCCTTCTTTCTATCTCTGGGGGCTACTGTTCAGGAGCTATTAAAGAACCCATTGCAGTCCCAAAAGCAGTGGCGTGTAGCCCCAGTATCCCGGGCAATATTTCCTCTCTCAGTACAATAATTTTAATGTTCACAGCTGTGTGTGTATTATTACAGAGTCCATAACAGCAGCCAGGTTTACCTACACTCCATGGATTTACTCAGAGAACCCTTTATTCCGGTGCTGCAGATGAACAACTTCATTTTGAAAACTTATGCAGAGTTTTGGGGAGCCTGCATAGCATTACAATCAGACAGGGGATCTATGGACAACTATCAGAACACCTGACATTCAGTAGGTATTTCATGTGCCTACTTCCTGCTGTCTGGAGCAAGACTCTCTAGTTGTCTTTCTCCCTATGAGCAAGCTAGAAAGAGTCTTTACACTAATACTTCATTACTTTATGAAATGAAGCAGCCCTTATGATCATTTGACTTTGGTGGACAATCTCCCTAGCTACTGTCTGGGTCAAAGTTAGCCATGGAATTCTTTTGAACCATTGTGTTTATTCTCACCCTGAGTAGGGTGACCATATACCCCCAAAGGGGAAATGGGAGGCTGTGCAGGGCCAGTCCGATCACCCCGCGATGGGCCCGGGATGCCTGGTTGAGCTGCCCAGTCCTGCTGCCAGCCCAAGCCGCCCATCACTCGCCTTCGCGGGATCCAGGCCAGCCCAAGCTTCTTGCCCAAGTCCTCCCTCCCATGCAGGGATGGTGTTGTCACTCACTCCCCTGCACATTCCTCCATGCCCTGCTACAGACTGCACCCCACTTTTTTGGTAAAACTGGGAATTTGTCCTGTTTGCTCTTGGCAATGATGGCTGGGATAGGGCTTAAAAAAGGGTTTGTCTCGGCCAAAACAGGACATATGGTCATCCTAACAGTGATGGATACTGACTGTGTAGCTTCTGTTGGCTCTTCTTTGCCATCACTGTGTGTACTGATCTTCTATTTAAATTTCTCAGGCCCTTCAGCCTCTAGATCTCACTTTGTTTTGCATTCCCAAGTGACAAATTAGAAAGAGAATTATTCTGCAAGTATTTGGTGCTACTCACCGATGGACACTGCATGCAAATCTTCTTAAAGGGTTGGCTAATTATGCTAATGGGCTGGGCCTTTTCCAGTATACCAGCCAGAGCTTCCTGAAGACTTTGTCCAGGAGTTTCTGGAGGGCCAGGCATCGAAGAAGACACAAGTTCAAGTTGCTGTCTGGTGAGAGAAAAGAGGCAGTTGAGAAGAGTTTTATCTTTTAAACTTCCCTTTGCTCTGGGGTTAGTCAGGGCATGTGCTGGTATAAGTCTGGTGTATCCTAGTGGTAGATGAAGGGCATTTAGTATTTCAGATGGTGCAAGGGGAAAATGAAGAGGGGCGGAGGAGTCTTTGGGGCAGCTAATTCTGGGTGTGTTTTGTATTCCCATAGCCTGCCCTGGGCTTATGTAGGAGCCTGATGAACTAGAACCTTTCTGTGAAGAAGAAAAACAGAAAATAAAAATCCTCTTACTGGGATCATTTTGTCAATAAGCCCAATTCTTATCTCACACCATCTCCCCACAGCCCACATCAAGACATAACAAGGACATCAAGCCCACACATGAGGAGTGCATCCCCTACCTGCCAACTCTGGTAGGTATACACTGAGCCCATTCCAGCCTACCCAAAGTATTCAGCCCCCAGAACCAGCAGAACCCTAACCTTGAAATGATCTTGGTGCCAATGGAGGACTTCAGGGTTGGCGAGACCATGTGGCTTTCCTCTGACAGCACCGACTGGATGAGACTTCCTTGGACAGAGTAAAAGCTTTTGCTGGTGGGCTGCCACAGAACTCCAAAAATCTGCAAAGGAATTGAACGAGCACATTATCTTTTCCCCAATCTATTCCTTTCTTGTTCTCCCTTCCAGTGTTTGCTCTCCTTTTTGTTTCTAACAGTTGTGCCTATGCATTTGAATAGTCTTACCCTTGAGCCTGGTGGATGAAAGAACCACCTCATCACAGAACCACCACACACTCTGGCAAGATTGTCAGTTTCTAGTCATTAGGGTAGATGCCCAGGACTGAACTAGTAGATGTTGCTTGTGGGGCATAAGGTGCCTGGATAGAACAATATGAGGTCTCTGACTATAATAGTAGGGGGTGCTGTATTGCATATATTGGCATTATTGTGTGGAGTCCAGGATTATAATGACAGAGTGTACTTCAAATTGGGATTGAGATGCAGTAGCAGAACTAGAAGGTGGTTCCTCACTGGCATAGCAGAGGGTGCATCAGATCAG
Source organism: Emydura macquarii macquarii (assembly GCF_026122565.2). Classification (NCBI taxonomy): domain Eukaryota; kingdom Metazoa; phylum Chordata; order Testudines; family Chelidae; genus Emydura; species Emydura macquarii. Next base: position 13,938,990 of record NW_027131527.1, on the reverse strand, counting down.
AAGTGAAGTACAGAAGTGAAGAACTATTTAGGAACCCAGGGTAAGGATATCAGTGGTTGTCCCAGGTTAAGACTGGTGTCTATTTGCTAAGTTGAGCTGAGATCTAGTACTAGACTATGAGGGTCTGCTTCAGGTAATAGCTATGGTACACTGAAGAGCTGTAAGGAAGTACAGGCTTGGAATAGCTGGAAGTGCTTCTGGTCAGAATGAGGAAGGCTGGCTGAGCTCTGAGAGGGGATGAGAAGCTTTATCTGAGAACACAAGTGCATTGGAATAACAGTGTGTGGTGGGGCCCCAAGAATGGAATAGTCAAGTTCAGTTGTTGCACAATGAGTTGGATGGGGGGCCCTCTTTGACAAGGCTGAGGGCTGCAGGAGAAAGATTGTTCACTCAATCCTCTCCTTTCATGAACACCAGATTCACCTTAAAATGTACTAAAGGAAAATAAAGAAATGCCCAATCTATTTTCTATTTCTAGTTGTTGAGCACAAAGTTGACAGTTACTCTTGGGGCATTCTCTGGACACCACTAGGATCTGGCTAGTCCCTTCCCTGCTGCCAGAACATGCATGTATCCCACAAGCTATTTTCTGTAAGTAGAACAGGCTCTAAGAAGATCAGACTCTAAGAGGAACATCCAGCCTGCGTGGGAGTAGTGGGTCTTCCAAGATGCATCTGGTGTTATGTTCAGCACCAGAGCACTTAAAGAATGATGTTTCCTGTCAGGTTCCCATGGTATAGCTGAGATTTGTGTGGAGGAACAGTGTCACTCAGTGGAAGATTCACGTATTACACATTATCATTGCCAAAGCCTTAACTAAAGGGAAAACAGTGATACTTTTTCAGGATAAAAGTAACAGGAAGGGATTTTGGACTAATGGAGAAAGAATTACTGTCTGGGGTCAGCCAGCCTCTAATCACGCATATGCAGCACAGAACTGCACAAGCAGTGGCACAGGAAAAGGCACTGAAGGTGGGTTTTGATACATAATTGCATGTAGTCATTTTGTGTTCTGAGCAAATGTCCCAGGGGCTACACTGAGCTCACCAAACACATTTCTCTTTTCACTTACTCCATATTTGAGCTCTGGTTTCCAGAGACGAATAACAAAATGGATTAACACAGTGCATCTTTTATGCTTTGTGTGGCTTGGCTTTTCCTTTTAACCATCTAGAGATACAGTGCTCTTTGAGATTACAAGCTAAACAAATTTGAAATAAATGTCTCACAAAGCAATAGCAATGGATTCTGGATGGCGTTCATCAGCCTCTATTGACAACTCTACAGATCTGACTGGCTGTCTGTGTTCAGCTCTCTCTCTCTGATGAGGTAACTCTTTACTGCCTTTGTCTCATATCACATGTCATTCTGGTCACAAACTTCAGACTATCTTGATAGACAATGCCTACCCCCCATCATCTTTATAAGTGTGACCAAATGATATTAAAGGGGCAGTGTGAGAGGATCTTCAGTGGATAAAGAAAAGCCTCATTTTGCAGCAGTGCCAATTCAGCAAATTTCACCAGCAATAACCTGCACTTCTCCCCTCCCCCCCATCTGTGCTATGAGAAAGGAAAGTGCAGATGGGGGAAAGCCTCCTGAGTTAGCGTGCTTGTTCACAAGGTCATTTTCCAAGTAAAAAAGGGAAAAGCAGCAGAAATAATCAAAAGTAAACCCAAGCAAAAAAAAAAAAAATACTTGGTTTGCTGCACTGCAGAGTGACCTTGTGTGAGATTCTTTTCCTCCCCCCCCCCCCCACCCAAAGAAATGACGCACTTACTGGACTTCACCATCACTTCTCTGCTGCCTTCAACTTTACTCTGAGATGTAATATGAGCACCTGGGCCATTATCTGGGGCATCCTTTATGAATGGGAGAGTTACTGGAGAAGAATAGAACTGCAGGAAATTACCAGGTTTGCTTTGTGAACGTTTGTACGTGAGACAGTGACCCAGTTTACACAGTGAATTATAAGAATAATAATACCTGGCTGTTATTCAGTGCTTTACATCTGTCGATTTTAAATCACTTTACAAAGGTGGGTCAGTATCACTGGCTTTATTTTACAGATGGGAAAACTTAGGTTCAGAGAGGTGAAGTGACTTGTCTAAGCTCATGCTGCAGGCCTGTGGCAGAGTCAGGCATGGAATTCAGGTCTCCTGAGTCTTAGTCAAGCACTCAGTTCTCTTGATCATGTTGCCTCTCTCAGCCCAGTGAAGACACTATAGTCCTGATCCTGATCCATTACAGCACTGAAGCCAATTGAAAGATTTCCATTAACTCTGTGGGAGTTATTAGATTGGAAGGCAGTAGTAGGACTTTTTGGACCACTCATCCTCTCACACACATCCACCCTGGACAAACCTGTGTTCTAATTAATTTGTTCTCACAGAAATTCCATTATTTTCTTTGGGAAAATTTGCCATGTTTATATTTAAATGGCTTTTCTATATTGCTATTAGGTCACATATAGTGCAGACCCCTGCCTGTGCATGTTTGTTCCCTACAGTATATTGTCCAGTGCTTTCAGTGAAATATAAGATATGGGTCATAGTCACTCTTGGCATCGGCAGATGTAACATCATTAAAGTGGGTGGAGTTGAACTTACTTATACCAGGTCTGAATGCCTGAAACCAACCAACCAATGGGGCTTCTGCCACTTTTCTTGTCACATTATTCCACAATCCAATCGATTTCACTATTAGAAAATATTTCTGGCTATTCAGCCTCTTTTGCTCCTTGTGAGTAGAGGGCTCAGAATGATCATTTCATCGGATTCTGCCTTAATTCTTCAGTAGCCATCAAGCTCTGGCATAAGAGAACCCAAGGAAGCTTCAGAAGTGAACTTTTCTTTCTTTTCAAAGTGTTCATAAGCCCCTGCATGAAATGATCATACCACACTCAAGACTGTTCACTGTGGGACCTCCTTGAAATTACTAACCCTATAGTAAGATCTGGAGAAGATCTGTAGTACATTTAAAAGGGGAGTGACCAGGGTAGGAGCATTCTAACCCACAGGCACCAATGTAGGAATGGACTTGCTTTGTTAACGGAGGTGAATCCAAACTTTGGCCTTGTACAGCTGTGCAGATCTTTTGTCTTTACAGCTGAATCCCTGGAAACAACATATGTGACTTGACAGCTCCCAGAAACATCCTCCTGAAACCAAACAAATATAAGAAATCATGTCATGAAATTATAATGTGTGAGTAGAATTTGTGGCAGAACAAAATATATTTCACTATACACAAAAGTGATCCAATCCAATTAGAATATATTATGTAGAAAATCTGCACAAACCCAGAAACAGGGCCATATTTTGAAAATGAGGTCCAAAAACCACAGGCTTATCCTAGCTAGCAGAGTTACTGAAACAAAGTGAGTGTATAATATCAGGCAACTGCACACCCAAATGGATGTTTGACATCTAAATCATTACAGAAAGCAAGCACCAAAAGGGCATTATTACAGTCACAGAAATTATGAAAAACATTATTGTAACTAGCACTAATTGGCAGTTGCAGAAGAGAGGAATGAGTTTGGAGATGGAAACACCCTCTCACTCCAGAGATGGTTTTATTGATGCACTAAGATCAGGTTCCTGCAGTATTTTTCTTTAAAACAAAAACTATATTCTGCCCCTACCTCGGTTGCTGTCCCAGAATGTGGCTGGAATTGGAAGAGACTGAGGAGGCCCCGTTTCAGATCCAAGGTCAGGGGCTTTCCTCCTCCATGTCCATAGATGCCTTCAGCCTATGGGGAGAAATATCTGATTTATGGGAGAGAATCCCTGTCAATGCTGAGAAAGGGATGAGAACTCAGCATGAAGGCATTCAGATACCATGATGATGAGCATGGTAATGAGAGAATTCCCCTCTCCCCAGGCTCTCAGAAGGATTTTATGGACTGTGATACGGCGCTTCAAGGTGGAGAAAAATTTCAGATGAGGGGGCAGTAAGAGAACTTCAGGGGGGTGAGAGAAACATTCATTATGCTGTCACTGCACTAGAATTAGGTGACGACTACGCTGTTTTAAAAGGCTTCAAAAGAAAAATGATATTCTTGACCAGCACAGGCTTGATTTCACACTAAATTTATGGCCAAAGTCTTTTGAAAGGTGAGGCTCCTCCACTTTGCATAAACCTTAAAGTGGCAGTTCCTCCCGGAGGTACCTGGAATATTGCTCTACTGAGAGCACTGACAAAATAAGTCAAAGTAACATTCCTTGATCTTCATCCTAATCTATGAGGCATCCACAGCTGTGAACTGAACAGTAAATGTCGGACCAGGGCAGGGCAGCTACTGTAGACCACCCAATTGTGTAATGTATGACAGAGCAGGGGGCTGTGTAGCAATAGTAGGACTTCAGAAGGAGTGTCTGTACCTCCCTGAACAGACTACAAGTCACAAAAGAGGCAAAGGTGTATGGGTCAGGTGGGATGTAGGAGTGCTTTTCAGAGTTCTCTTGAATAATGAGTTTATGTGCAACAATAAACAATACTCTCCCACCTCACTTGACCTAGAGCCACCATTGCTAACCCAGACTGCTCAAGCCTATTCTATTTCAACAGAACTATCACGCCTGGAGCCAACTGGCTGACTCTGTGGTCATCCCGTGCACTGCTGTGTGAGTTCTACATTCCAAATTCTTTCCTTTAGTCTAGTCTAGACTAGAGTGCTCCTACCACCCTCCTCACCATTATATTGGAGTGCCCTCCATTGGTGTATTAAGTGATGTGACTAACTGTCTGGGATGGCAAGAGTTCAGACAGTGAAAGGCTGAGATAGTGGATGACTATCTGCTACTCAACAGTCACTCCCACTAGCCAATTAAACAGCAGCATTGATAGCATCTGAGAGGAGTTTCATCTTGAGGTTCATGGCCAGAAGAGTGGTGGCTACTACATAGAAATCTGAGAGTGGCAAGAATGTAAAGCAGGAACATGAGGAACTCCTCAGGGTTGGAATAGGGATGTGAGAGGCTCTCGGTGTGTCTGTGTGGTATTATTAACACACCTTCCCATTGTTCCAATGGAGGAAAACTGGCAGCTGAAGCTCTGCGGTGTCCTCTCTGCCCAGCACAACCTCAGTGGATGCGTCTCTGTTAATATTCTGACTCTTCTCATGTTCTGAATCATGATGGACTTTTAGGTCTTGGATCTGAAACCACAAAAAAAAAAAAAAAGAAGAAAGCTATGAGGGGTATGGTTCACAGAGTGTGTCCCCCAGTTCCCAGCTCCTCTGGCCATTTGGCTTGAGGGGAACCACAGAGTTCATTTTTAACATATCTCAGAGTCCTCACAGACACTGCTTATGTTGGAAACAGAAGATGTATGGGACTGAATGTCCCGCTTGCCCACCAGCAGAAGTTAGCATTGCTACGTGTTAGTCTGTGAAGGAACTCGCAGGCAAGAGCTTTGGCCCTAAACTGGCTTATTCATGTTTGGGTAAGGATAAGCCACTGGCCAGTTTCTCCACTGTCAGCACGCCTGAGCAAAACCTTCATCTGCTTACATGGGAGGAAGCTGTTGCCAATGGAGCCCAGGATGATCCAGCAGCAATAGCTCGATCACTCGAGCTAAAAGGTGGTAGTAGAAGCACAAACCGCTTTTCTCAGGCCTACAGGTACTAGAGGACAAAGCCATCACATACCTGTATCTGGAGAAGCTGCTCCCCTGCATGATTTCTCCAGAGCACGTGCACCTGAACCAAAGTTTCAGCCCGCATCCAACTTCCTCGCAACGACAACTTTGAGACATAATCTAGCTGGACATCCAGCGAGTAGCGGTACTGATACAAAATTCCAGGCTGGAAAGATGGTGTATCCAAGTTCCCTATGAAAGGAGACCAGCAATGAAGCCACTCACACACTTTCACACTCCTCGGTACCTATGATTGCCTTGGATTCAAATTTATCTCAGCATATGGGTTAAGTGGCAATGAAAAGAATCCCATTGACCTCAATGGGCTTTGGATCAGAACCTATGTGGGATAAATGCATGTTTTCATATTCTGCCTGGCCCTGCTGCTGAGGCCTGGGTTGATATCCGCCTTCAGTAGCTCCTGTTCCTGGGCCCTTCAAAAAGAGAGGTAGAAGTAGGAGTAAAGATTAGAAAGGACCTTGTCCACACCATTAGACTTGACTGGGCTTCCTGAAAGCTTGTGTCTCTGTTCTTCTTTTCCCTGCTAATCCCAAATGCCAATTTTCAATGAAAGTCAAAAAGTGTAAATTACTGACTCACCACTCACAGATGATAGATGTTTCTAAGACTGTGATTCATACCAAGAGCCGTTAGGTGGTACCTATTAAAAACTACCAGTGATCTATTATATTATGGGAGCTTCACCATCAATTCAAATTTAAAAAGGGAAAAATTAGGCTAAATACCAAGAAATGCTTCCTGACTACGAGATCCGTAGCCTGTGGCATGATCTCCCAAGTGGTGGAATTGCCCTCCAGGGATACATTTAAAACTAGACTTCACAAAGCATTAGAAACACTGTACAGAGCAGGGAGTAACCCAGCACTAGCAGGGGGATGGGCCAGGTGACCTAAAAGGTTTTTTCTATTTCTAATGTCCATGATTATACCGACAATGTGCATTTCCTGATGAAGTCAGAGGAGTGACACGAGGGGTGAATCTGCTCCTATGTTGGACAGTTTGTTGGATTTCTTTCTGATTCCAACTCCACTGATTCTGAGAGCTTGAAAGATCATATACATATCACCTTTAAAAAAACCCAAAAAACACCTACCCTGAGTGATCTGCACTAAGGCCTAACCCAATGACTAGCAAGGGAAAGAACACATCTTACAACAAGAACACTAGCTGCTTTGTTTGTTTTTGTCTTCCATTTTATAGTGTATCAAAAACAGAGCAGGAAAATAAACTAAAATGAATCACTTTTAAAACTGAGAGTGAATTAGCAGTTTTTACTATATCTAACCCAGAAAACTGAATTTCAAGGGCTGGATCCTCAGTGAGTGTATTAGTGACTTCAATTAACCTATCCCAATTTACACCTGCTGAGGTTCTAGCCTCAAAAGTATATTTGGGTATTGCTGTACTGAGGTGAGCAGAGTGACTTTCAGATGAGAAGATCAACCCAGCTTCTACTGATTCAGCTGGGGTGGAGGGAGACTCCCCTTGGCCCCAATGGATGCCAGGAGGGGATGGAGAGGGCTGGTTAAAAGCTCCCTGGTACAATTCCAGCACCAGACTGATGGGTGAATGGGGATGATTTCACAGCCTCTGATTGCATTCTCTCCCTTCTCTGCCAGAGGTGACTTATCCTTTGGGCTCATGAAAACACTTCCAAATTGTATTGCTATGCTTTTTGAAATAGACAATATTGCACCAATACTGGCAGGTGGATACAATGAGGCTTTGTTATGTGACAAATCGCTGGCTCGGCTACTGTGGGTCCCGCACTTTTATTTTTTGTGGAGGGTCAGGGTGCCCCATGTGGCCCCTATTTCCAAGCGTTGGCCAGCCCAGTAATGCCCTGCGGGGGAGGGAGAGAAGGGACCTGGGCCCATCCATTTCTCCAGGTCCCAGCCCAGGGACCCTAATAGTAGCAGCTATGCATTGCCACCAGTGCTTCCGGCTGCTTTCCCCTGGGCTACTTCCCCCCCATCTTTTCAGCTTCTGGGAATTGGCAGGTATACCTCCCTCCCCACATTCTCCTTCCTCTGGTTCTCTTGTAAGTCACCACACTCCTCCAACTATCTCACCATCTGCTTTGCTGGAGCAGGGGTTTTTATCAGGCCCCTGGCTGGGTCTTATTTGGCCTCAGGTGCTCCTAACTGACCTCCCCTCAGTTCACAGGGAACAAGGCCCGGATCATTCTAAAGCTTATATATCTCCCTTCTATCACTCTCTGACTGTGAGGAGGTTGGCCAAGGGGATACTCTACGACTGTGGGGCCTATTTTCTTTCCTTTATCTGTTCACACATCTGAGCAGAGTTCCTCTGGGCAGTGTCCGCTGGCTCCCTAGACACCTTCAGGGAGTGGTGGGCGCTGTCCAGGGTTCTCTGCTTGGTGTCCTTTTCCGGTTCCCTCCGTTTGACCCTTTGACCCCCACGCCCGTTCCTGTTTTTTCATTAGTTGTTCCCCAAAATTAGTTGTCCAGTGACTCCTCCTCTTAGGTTGGGGGAGGAGTCTTTAGAGCCCGCCCACTTCCCAGAACACAAATTGGATCACTCTCTGGCTGCCCTCTAGCTCTGCCATCTAACAGTTAGAAAACGCTTAATCCTCAGCCCCCCATCTTCAACCTATACAAGTAGGACACTGATACACCACCAATATACTCACTGTGTTTTTCAGGAATGGCTAGACATTTCTAGCAAATGCATATAACGTAAGTCTGTTTGCCCAGTGGCACTGTCTCTTTCCTTGGTTGTGGGAAAGTATTTTTGTTTAAATTAGAAAATGAATGAATGGATTCCCTGCTCCCGCTCTCTCCCTTCATACCTCTGGGGTTTATCAAGGACTAATGATGAAAACTTAGTAAGATACTTTTGTTAGCAAAATATCACTTCATGGAAGAGTTCATTTGTTTACATAATTACCCAGGACAGGTCCATAGCAAGTTTAGCTGCCAAATGTTGGACTATTAAAATTAATTATGTGTGTTGTTGTGTTTTGCCACCAGTTTGAATATACAGCGTGCAGCAAATCCTCAGCTGGACTCTAAGTTGTCATAACTCCACTGAAGTCAATTTGTTATGACAATGGAGCTATGACAAATTATACCAGATGAGGATCTTCCCACCCTCCCATCTGCTGTGATCTGAGACCTTGGGTAAAATTACTGAATAGCCCTATCATTCACCTTGGCTAGTGCTGTGTGTAAACTCCATCCACTCACAATTTACAGGGAACCTTCAATCCATTTCTTAATCCCCTACAACAGATGTTGAATTACAGATTGCTGGTATCACAATACAATAATATTAACTATTGTCAACCAGTGGAAACCTGTAAAACCTTTTTTAATTTGGTGCAGTTCTTTTCTATTTTATTTTGTGTAGGTTCTTATAACACACCCATCACTGTGATATTTGAGTGTTTTCTTAGGGTTGATAGTGATTGATTCATTGGCTCATTAAGGATTAGCTTTCACAATTCTGCTGAAAGTTAAATAAAAACAGGAAACCTTCTCTGGGACTTCAAGACCTTGTATGGGACCTTGTAGATTAGCTCTTGACAGAAGACAGCAGTACCTTTTTTGTTTTCTATTCCTTTCCACTGGCACAGGTGCCTGAGATTTCTGTCCAGGGAATGAATTCTAGTTCTGTGGCACAGTTCCATGAATATGTCCATGCTCAGTAAAGTTTGAAAGATCCTTACAGAGATGACTTCATTCCACACAACCTTGGGCAACGCTAGAATATTTAATGATGAGGGAAGAGATGACATTCTCAACCCTTTCATCCACCCTTTGGCCTACTTTTAAGTAGCAGTGATGTGAAATGTAGCTAAGTCATAACCCTCTCTCATTAACTTAATCATTGACCTAACCACAGCATCTTAAGATAAAGATGCTAGAGAGGCCTTACCTCAGAATATCTTTGTTTTTACACCTCAGCCTTAATATTGTTTAATTTTTCATTTTATGTAGCCTGCCTGGAATTATCTGAGAGCAATCTTCTTGTGTATTCTAATCTTTGTATTTATTTGAAGATTGACTGATTTTTGTGTTCGCTTTTGCCATGAGGGATATCAGTTCAATCCATTATCTAAAGATACAGCTGTGTTTGAAATTCTCAAAGACAATGTTCTTTCAATTCATTGTGAACCTGGTGGATTACTGAAGTGTTTTGGAATTCTGTCATCTGATCCTTTATAATGACCAGCAAAATAGGTTTCAAAACTCTCCCCAAAGGATGCCAAATTCTTCATGGAAGAAGGATTCTGTAGTAAATCCAGGCACAAATAGGTGTAAATATATCTGAATTCCTTAAACCATCCTCTGTGTGTTAGAGGTAACTGTTGCCTGGCTCTTTTACATGAAGTTGAGTCTTGAAAGGTCAATATTTCCTGTATTTGTAGGCACCCAGATCCAGAGAGAAGTTTCTAATCATGGATCCTGAAACTAAGTTATAAACACCTGTCCCTGAATTCTGGAAATGCACAAGCTGTTGTTAGTTGCCATGCTAATAAAGCTTCATAAAGAGATTAGAAACCGGAGCATTTTCAGAGCATTCCTTCCACTTCCCTTCTTTGACTGTGGGATTATAATTTTGAGATATAGAATTACAGAAAGCACCAGGCATTATACAGAGTTTTGTGTAAGGTGACAAGCATCTTGCTTGTAAAGTCCACAGAATATTTTCACATTTCATGCCATTTCAAAAGGTGAAGTGCAAAGTCACTTACCTTTTGCTGAGCTGGTTAAGAAAAAGAAAATCAGCCAAAAGTGTCCTGAAGATGCCGGTGAACTCATGGTGGGAGTTGAGTGTGAGCAAATCAGAGTGCTATAGTAAGAGGGGAAGGCTAGAAAAAAGAGATGGAAGAGAAAGGGGGGCAGGAGGAAAATACAAACACACACCCTCCAGAGTGGCCAGAATTGACAGGATTCACAATGTCAGATGACCAGGCCTGACCTTCTCCCTATCCCTGAATTACACATTGAAGAAGAAGCAAATAATTAATCCCTTGCTCCAGCCCGCAGCAGCAGTAGCAAAAGAAATAAAAGGTTGGGAAATCATTTGGATTTGCCAAAGCCTGCAACAGGGAAACCAGCAAAACCTGCAAAAGGATTTCTGGTGGAGAAAAGGCAACAGTTTGCCCTGCTGAATCTTCCTGGGGTTCAGAAGAGTAGCTCTGAACCCAGGGACCCCGGAAACATACCCTCTCTCTGCTCCTAGTCACCTCCCCCCTCTCTACCAGAAAGAAAAGGGGAAGAAGAAAGAAAGGAAGGAAAATTAAATTGACAAGAAAGTGGCCAAAACAGCAGCAGCAGAATCATCCCTCCTCCTTCCCTTTTCAGGGGCTGAGGAGTTCCAGCCTCTAGGATCAGATTACTTAAAGGGCCAGACTGGAGTGGAATAAGAAAGCAAGGCTCTGTGAATGAAGCTTATTGAGGAGAAAACGCACAGGCACACACACATGCTGGAATGAGAGCTTTCAATTCATTGAAAGATGATCAGAATCGTAATTTGATTAAGAAGAACATAATTCAGGAAAGTAGGGCCCCAGGGTTAGGAGAACAGTACTATTTACACAGTTGCATGTCAGAACACAGACAAGTCATGCAGACATGCAGGTCCCTCTATAAAGCTGACTAGTGTTTATTGTTGTTAGGAGCACACACTGTGTGCTAAGTGCTTTCCAAACACAGAAGAAGGAATGGTCTTTGACGGGAGGAGCTTATATTTAATAGACAAACACACCATCAAAAGGCTGGGAACTGTGATCTACAACATAAGACAAAAATAGTCCAGGTGGTAACTGGCCAGGCTAGGTAACAAATGCTGGGATGTTAACTGAGCCTAAGTCATTAGAGATTGGATGTCTAATAACAAAATGAAATATTTTTGTATGTTGTATAATCTCCAAGCACCCAATTCAGAGGGGCCTTAATCAGTTTGCATCTCTGAGTCACAACTGAAGTGGGTCTTTGGGAAGGATTTGTATGTAGAAAGAGTAATGACCTTTGGAGAGGACAGATAACTAAAGAATGGATCTTATAATGGGTGAAGGATTTGGCTTGTGATCAAAGGATGCCCCCTTACCAGCCTCACTGCTTCTGCTGAACCACTTACTCCCTCCTTCAGGAGCTTGTTTCTGACTATACCAAGTGCTGTGTGCCTCGCATTTCAGAGGGTTTGACATTTCAGACAAACGTGTTGGCAAAGGAAGGAAGTGTGTGTGCAGCCATGGAAAGGAGAGAAAAGCAAGAGATCTAACAGAGGATTTTGTGAAGAAAGGTTTGACCTAATTTATTTACAAACTCTTAATGTAGGTTATGGGGTGATGAACTGCCCCTGACCAGGTCCTCCCAGACTGTCCATACACACCTGAGTCCTACTGAACCCAGCTTCTAGGCCTTACTCCTGAGTCTGCGACTCACTGAGCTAGTTATTTGGGCCTTTTCTGTATTGGGACTTTAGTCATTGGCGCAGCTGCACTAGTGCAAATCCGTAGTGCATGCACAGTTTACATTGGTGCAATGCAATTTGCATCTTACCCTGGTTTTGAACCTGGTGGCTAAAAGCTCAGTGTAGACAAGGTCTTAATCTCTGTGAGACTACGAGTTTCTCTTCCTGTAAAATGGCCTAACACTTGCCCACCTCACAAGGGTATTTCCAAGTTTTGCAGAGCACTTTGAGCTTCTCAGTGGAAGGGGATATATATATTTGTGCAAAGTAACACAAATCTGGCAAGTATTACAGAGGCAGTGCTAGCCCCCGTCCAAACGCATACTAAAAAAGCAAATGGGGGGCCCCCTTGAGCTGCTCGGGGCCCTAAGCAATTGTTTAGTCTGCTTATGTCTAGTGCCGTCTCTGCTGGCAAACCACTTTTAAATAACATAAAAGATCTTTAAAATCCCAATTCTGATCTTTCACAGTAAGGGGTAATGGAGTCCGTTTCATTCAAGGAATGAGAATTCTGATGATCTCTTCTCCCCACTGCTTTCAGAACCACTGTCCTTTGATGCACCAAATTCAGAGTCACTTAGTGCACTCAGAAGCTGTTTTAGCATACAGGCAGGTATAGGATGCCTGTTAATTTGTTCATTTCCAGGTAACCTGTGTTTGAGGCAAGGAAAAGCATTACAGAACAGAACATCAGTTAGATGTACACACACACACACACACATATATAAACAATATGGTTGGAGACTGGATTTGTTGGTTTGTGGGGCAGAGGATTCTAATGGTTTAGTCTACGGTGTAGGACTGTACAAGTTCAGTATCTCATACCGTTATAGCACTGGGCACTTAGACTGGCTTGGTATTGTATAGGTATTACATGCAGTGCTATTGTATTCCTATATAGATTTGCTCCTCTGTCTCCAGAAAAGTCAACTAATGTGATTCTGAACGCTACTTTTATTCAGAAACAGAGTTACATTGAAATGACGTGTGGGCAATGCAAAGCACCTCAACTTGTTAATGAGCAACTTGTTGTTGAATACTGTGCATGTGCATAAAGTACCAGACCTATCTTACTTTCTTGTTTGGTTCTGTGGTCCATGGGACAGAAGCTGTGTGGCAAGAACCTCCAATTTCCATGATATTCTGATGCAAATACTTGCAGTAATTTGAAATCGCTGTGGCAGCATGAAATGGTAGTAGAACATTACAGTTTTATGGTATTTTTCACCTAAGCACTTCAGAAACCCTAATTAAGCCCCTCAACATCTCCCGTTTCTGCTCTGAGGACAGAAGCACTAGCACCGTTACAGTTTGCAGTGCAGTACTCTGCTCTGCTTCTTCCAGAAGCTTTAAACTTATCACAGACTGGGAGGAGTCTGGGAAATCAGCTCACTACACAAGCAGATAGTTTATTCCGAAAGGGACCACAGACAAATACTGGGAGTCATACATTCTTTACGCAAGTAATTGATGTGCAGTGGTGTCATTACCAAAGAAATCTGCACATTTCAGTAAAGTAGCCTGGCAGAGACAAAGGCATGGAAGATTGTTATAAGGTCCACATTACAGGATAAGCCATACAGTCATATATGACAAAAGGAATTGCAGGCCACCATGGCTACTTGCATAGCCAAGAGGACTAGTGATGGATTCAGTGAGATCAAGCAGCCATGAGCTATTATGACAGAATGTAGACATACACCCTCTATAAGTGGTGTCCTCTAAATGCCTCTGTGAACAAACATCACTTCTCTCTTATTTGGGTTGAATTCCAACCAGTTCTTCTTCATCCAGATTGCTACCTCTGGCACACAGTGCAAAGGCAATGAGGCAGAAGCTGTGCTTAGTGAAAATGAGACAAAGAGCTGAGAATCACTAGCATATCATGACTCTACCACCCGGAATGGCTCTGTTTCCTCTAGTGGATTTAAACAGGCACTGACAGGACTGAGCCCTTTGTAAGAGTGAGCAATTGCTACCCCTGGGATCTGAGAGAAAAGACTGAAATATTTAATGGCCAATCTTTCAAGCAGTGAGTCAACCCACCTCAGGGACCATGGGATCAAAGCTGCACCTCCTGCACCTGAGATCACTGAAAAAACACACCACATTCTCTGTGATTTCACATATTGAATCAAACACCCAGCTGGATCATAGCAGAAGCAGTACTTTAAGCATATATAACTATAGGGAAGTTCAGAATTTCACAGAGACCCATTTTACAGTATGACAATATTTATGGAACAGTAATTAAACAAATTCTGTTTAAATTTGCCATGTCTCAATATAAATTGTCAAAGAAAAGAGAGAGAGTAGGTGATACTGGATATTGCATGCCTTTTCATGTACTCTACAGAACACTTTCACTAGGTAAGTAAAGAGAGTAAAACACCGCGGCTATAGCAGGAAATGTTCTTCCATCAGGAACGAGAGAAGATTCCACGTTAGTTGGGTGGATCTGGCTGGTTCTGCTTTTCATCCTGGGATAAATGGAATTGGAGAACTTCTGCAGTACCCATATGCACTGAAAATGAAAAACACATTTGGGATGGCCAGATTTTTAAAGGTATTTAGGCACCTACAAATGCAGATAGGCACCTAGTTGAAATCAGTGAGAATTAGGTGCCTAACCACTTTTAAAATTTCAACTGGATGCCTATTTGCATCTTAAATCAAGCATCTTTAAAAATCTGGCCCTAAGAGACTTAGTCTTAAAAGTGCTTAAGTCATTTTTGAAAATGGGACGTAGGCTCCTAAATCTCAAGAACTTTTGAATATGTTTCCTGTTGTTTTTGCTTGTTATAATAATAAACTTTATGTAGGTAGAAAAGACAGACAAAAATGGCTCCTGGCAGAATTCATTTTGATAAACCCCAAGACTTGGCACAACTGAGCTTTGCAGGAAGTGCCAGGTTTACTTATTTGGATTTGAATACTTTGTTCTTTGAAAACTGAGCTGAGGAGGATGGCAAGTTGCAACACATTTTACTCTTTAAAAATCTAGTTAACTTATTTCTACTGGAAGGGACGTATGATTGGGCAAAACAGTCTGATATTCACTAGCAGAATTTTCACAAAAAACTCAGGATGAAATTCTACCCTGGTCCCATACCCAAATCCCTGCCAGATTTAAAACCCTCACAGGCCATGCATTACTGTTCACTCAGAGGTAACCATGTAAAAAGGCTACTTGAACTCCTATTTGTGTTACCAAACTAGAATCTGCAAGGAATTGGCTGTCATTTATTTGTCTATCTGTAGTATAGTCCTTACTCTCATAGAATGTTCAGGAACAGTTACCGAGTGGTTAGAGCAGTGGCCTGGGAGCCAGGACCTCTTGGTTTCTATTCTTGGCTCTGCCATTAGCTCACTTTGTGACTCTTGGCAAGTCACTTAACTTCTCTAAAACATCATCCATAAAATGTGTAGAAAAATACTTCTCTACCTCAAAGGTCTGTTGCTGCTTCATTAATTAATGTTTATAAAATGCCTTAAGATTCTTGGATGCAAAGGGAGTATGTGATAAATACAAAGTATTTATTTAATATAATATTTTTACCTGGCTTGTCTTCCTCTGGAATGGGTTCCTGCTTCTGTCTCTGAGACAATCTATTATAAAGAAATGCAGAGAAAATTAAGAATTTGTCTAACTCTAAATTTTGAGTACACCTGGTGGTCACGAAAATGAAGGATTGGTGATAGCATTAGTCTGTCACTTTGTTATTCCCTTCCTGGGTCCATGTGTATTTTTATTTTCTAGTTACTCTCCTCATACTATTGACTGTAAGTCCACATAAAAGTACTGAAATCCAAGCCCCTGCACAATTTTACCAATTTTTCTTAATCTCTGAGCCAAAATCAAATCGTGGGCCTCCACTGAGCAATGACTGCAAGCCGTGCCATTGACTTAAATGGGCTTTGGATCAGGCCCTCAGTTAGCCCAGTTGAGATAGAAGGGAAAATTAAGTAGATGTACAAGGTCAGTTTTATTGCCTGCTTGATGAATCTCTTTGTGTAATGGTCTCTTTCTCTCCTCTTGCTGCTGTACATGCAAACTAATGTCTCAAACATGTCTCTAGCTCTCTGGAAGTGAAACGTTTCAGTTCTCTGTCACACTGTGCACATCCAGTTGAGTAGCTTTTATGAGAGAACCTGATTGGATGATTCCATCCTAAGGATTGCCTTCTGGAGGACAGGCCTATTGTGGTCTGGAACGTCTGGGACTGAAACCTCTGCTCTGTGCTTGTGCTCAAGGACTGGGGCTCCAGTCGTAGATTGGCAGTTGCAGTCTGTAACATCTTCATAACAAGATCCTTTTCTGTAATGAGAGGAAGACAAGTAGGCAGCAGAAGAAACCATATTTCATCTGTTACACACACACACAGAAAAGTTCCAATTTGGAAACATTTTAATGTAAAAAAATGATTCCCCTATTCCCTGTATTCTGTCACTTTCTTCATCCCCCCCTCTGCCCTGTATGCAGCATGTGTTCAAGCAGAGCAGAGAGAAGATGATCACTCAGAAGTACAGCTGGACTCCAATGATATTCTGCTCTTGGGAGAGTGGCATGTGTAATGCTCTCTTGCTGCAAGATAGGTCCATGGAGCCACAAACTACTGTGCTACCTAAAACAGAAGTACTACCCTAGCTCCCCTTCTTGGGGAAATAGGGATTTTTCCCACTCTACCAGTATAAATCCACACCAAAACCCATACAATTAATATAAAAAATACAATATGACCAACACTATTTATCTTCCTACAGATGCATTTTTATATTGGAACTCAATAGGGCAGCCTGAATTCAGCAGGAGCAGCAGCATTACCTTCAGCTGCAGTCCGTAACTCAGAAGCAAAATACTCAAACATAAAAGCCTAAAATTAGGCATCTAATGTCATATATAAGCAGATAAATAAGTGATCTAACTTTCATAGGTACCGAGCACCTGAAACACTCACTGAAGTCAATGTGAGCTCAGCACCTGTGGAAGTCATGTCACTCATTTAGGAGCCTAACGTTGAAAACTTTGGCCTATAACTTTTACATAGGAACAGTCCTTTAATCTAAAGCTGGGCCATATTCAATAAGCCCAAATGATAGTCACTGGCAGGAAAGACAGAATGAAGAAAAAAACTGAGACTAGAGAGGGACAATATTTAGAAAGCCACCATCTGTCCAGATTCTATACCATTCCCATCACCATAACATCTGAGTCCCTGAACACCAAGCAACATTCATATCCTTAGTTCCTCACCTCCTAGTTACTGCAAACTAGGTCATTAGAAAACCCTAACAGATTCCATATGAAGGAATCTTTCTTCCAGGAGCATTTTTGTCCTCACAGAAAACTGTGAGCCATAAACTCGGGTTGGTGTGAAATTCTGTAAAGTGTGTATTGGGAATAAACTTGTGGTTGCTGCAGTAGAGATTATTAGTGCGCCAAACTCTAGTAGAAGTGGGTGTCTATTCCTCTTGCTCAGGCACCAAGCTGAGGTTCCAGGTTCTCCTCACCCCTCGGACCAGCAGTGAGCAGCCATTGCTGAATAGCCGACAAGGAGTCTGTCTGCAGGATCTGACACAGCAGCTCTAAAATCTGTTGGCAGAAGAGCAAAGTGGGAAGTGTCAACATGATCAGGTCAGAGTGACACTGATTGTACCTGGAACACAGAAAAACAGGAGATCAGAAGGATATGCATACACAGGCACCTTGCTTATCACTGGTGTGAACTTTGTCCTTCAGTTTTATGAGTTACTGTTCCCTGCCCAGGATCTAACCCACACATTTGAAGATATAATAAAAGAAGTAGAGGATGATCTATATGTGCAAGGCTAGATATGCTCTCCCCCGACCGCACAACAAAGACTAGGACAAGGCCCTGATCAGTGAGTCAGTGTTTAAACTGGACTAGACTTGTCAGGACATTGGGCCTTCTGTTGCACCTCATACACACCCCTTCTTGACAGTTGTCCCTGTAGACAGGCACTCAAATTCACCACATAAGAATACATTAGCTGTCAGGAGTGAACTCAAATCTCCATGCTCTGTGCTGTTCTTTTAGCATCTCTTGTATCCCTCTATCCATTGTCCCTAGAGCTAGCAAATCAGGGGCAGGCCAGGGTGCACTTGCTAGACATGCTAAATTGGAACCTTAATTCTCCTCTTAGCCTAAAGAGGAGATGAATTTCAAAATGTTTCTTGAGCACTGCTGCCAATTCTCATGACTCTCTCTCTCTCTTAGTACCCCTTTCAGCTGCCTTTCTGCAATTAACCTGGTGCTGTCTACTATCACTTCACCATTTAAAAACAAAGCAATAACAAATCCAAGATGTTAGAAATAAACTGACTTCTAATATATAAACTTGTCTCCATGAGGGAGGGAAGAAATGACTCTCACAAGGGCAGTGTTCCCTTCCCATTGTTTACACACATCAGTCCTCTGTTCTCTGCCCACTACAGCCTATTGGTTTATATTTGTATTAATGACCTTGAAGTAAATATCAAATTATTGCTGATAATTTGCAGATGACACAAAGATTGGTGGAGTGGTAAATAATGAGGGGGACAGGACAGTCATGTAGAGCAATCTGGATCCCTAGGTAAGATGAACCCATTCAACTAAACTGTGTTTGAATACCGCCAAAGGCAAAATCATAGATCTAAGAACAAAATAATAGCTAATATGATTCTTGGATGTATAAACAGGGAAATAGAGAGTAGGATTAGGGAGGTGATTTTTACCTCTACATATGACATTAGTGAGATTGAAACTAGAATACTGCGTCCAGTTCTGGTGTCCACATTTTTTAAAAGATGTGGAAAAATTCGAGAGGGTGCAGAGAAGAGCCACAACATTATTTGAAGGCTAGAGAAAATATCTTACAATGAAAAAACAATGAGAGTTCTGTAGCACTTTAAAGACTAACAAATTTAATTTCTGCAGGCATAAGCTTTCGTGGGCTGTAACCCACTTCGTCAGATGTAAGGAATAGAAATCACATAGGAGGCATATATGTGATTTCTATTCCTTGCATCTGACGAAGTGGGTTACAGCCCACGAAAGCTTATGCCTGCAGAAATTAAATTTGTTAGTCTTTAAAGTGCTACAGAACTCTCGTTGGTTTTGCTGTATACAGACTAACACAGCTACCCCTCTGGAACATATCTTATAATGAAAAACTTAAAGAGCTTTGAGAGATGACTTGATTACAATTTATGAGTACTTTCATGGGGAGAAAATACCAGATACTAAATGGTATTTTAATATAATGGAGAAAGACAGAGCAAGAACCCAGGGCTAGAAGTGGAAGCCAGACCAATTTAATTTAGAAATAAGGCACACATTTTCAACATTAATGGTGATTATCCACTGTAACAACCTATTAAAGGGAACTGGTGGATTCTCCATCTCTTGAAGCCTTCAAGTAAAAACTGATGCCTTTCTGGAAGATAGGCTTTTTCTATTCTATTCTATTCTATTCTATTCTATGCACATTCTTATATCACCCTCACCACCATACCATCTGTCAACACTTTAGTCAACTTGCTTAGTCAAACACAAGTTATTGGGCTCAATGAAGGTGTAAGTGGATGAAATTCTTTGGCCTGTGGTATACAGATGGTCAGACTAAATGGATATGAAATTTATTAAGCTAATCATCATTAATTTTATCTGTCTAATTTAGACTGGAAGCTCCTGTATGCAAGGTCTTTGTTTCTTTACTTCTTCTCTCGCTCTTTCTTTGGCTTTTCTGTAAAGCACTGGGCACACCTATAGTATAGTCCTAAAAGGAAAAAAGTCACACATGGGAAGTAAGCAGCAGGAAATACCAGGGGTAGCTACTGTTTCTCATTATGTTCTACTTACTACCAGCTCTTGGTCCTGGAAAGACAGGGCAGCATCTTTGTCTTTGTTCTTCGTATTATTCCGACACAACTGCTGGGATGTATGGCGGGTTGTTGCCCGAGAGGAAGGTGGGATGAGGCGCCCAGTTTCTGCTGAGTACTGTGTTGCTCTCTGGGGCTCCTCTCTCTGTTAGAATGCAAATGCACACATGCTTTCTGATGAGAGGGTTGAGAGCGGGACAGAGGTTGCACAGGAGAGAAAATGATTAGAAGAAGACTGTGTGTAAAATCTTCACCAACACATGAACATAGAGGTGTTTGGCTGTTGCAAAAAATATGAATGCACATGGTGCTGTTAAAGTGAAGCTACTGTGGGGTACTAAAAGATCACAAGGGAGATATGCTTCTTTTCAGCTGTGAACTGTGCACAGACTTTGCAAATAATGTCCTATTTAAAATTGAAACTTGTGGGCCACCAACCGATGTCAGTCAGAAGAGACATACAGCTGAATTTTCAAAACCCAAACAGTGCTTCTAAACCAATAGCTATCCATATGCAGCTTTGATCATTTATAACAGTGAGATTATCAGGACCCAGTACTAAAGAATGCTAATCTAGGGTGCTGAATTTGGTGCCCTTGAAAGTGAGTAATTGGTAGCACTCACAGGAGCTGATATAGTGCATTACAGGGGTTATGAAAATTTCCCATACACAGTTCTGCATATGCATCTCAATCCTGATCTGTAATACTCATCGGTATGCTAACTCTGGCTCCCACACAGCACTGCCAATGTCCTTTGATCCTGACCTAAAACACCTCTGTTCTGTCCAGCCCTGATATTTCACACAGTTTTGCTTCTTAATCCTGATCTGCAACATCCTGTGGGTCCTGATGCTCCCTCCACTGGAGATTAACAGTTATGCCATTGTGCGATTGTTTTGTGATATGCTTCTACAAGAATTTGAAACCAACTTCATCTTCATCTATGGTAGAGTTGAGCCTGTGTCTCAGGAGATGAAAAACTAGTGTTGACCCCTTTTGGCGTGGACCCCTCATTGTAGTTGTCAAAGACACAAACTACAAGTTTTGGCTCCAGATATTAAACACCTCCAGAGAATGGGATAGTAGAGATCCAGAAGTTATGATCCAACACATTATAAAAGCAAAGAGAACATCTGCAAAATTTGGGTCTGGACTCAGATTTTGGCCAACCCCTGAAATTTGGGGATCTTCAGATCTGGGTATTGCACATTTTACCTTGTTTAGATTAGAAGTAAGTAGGTAGTTTAAAACTATCTTTACAAAATCGATTTTCACATGACCCTTCACGTCTTAAAGTTGTCTCCAACAGACGTGGGCCACGTGATCTACAGTAATGATAAAGCAACCTTATGAAAAGCTCTCTTCAGGTTTTTCTGCTCTTTCCCCTCCATTTCTTTATTTCATTCCAGGTGTTGCTTAGATAACACTCAATAGTAAACAGCCCTAAGTGTCACACTCACAGTATGAAAAACTCACCACCTCCTTTTGTGCCATTTCAGTGGAGAAGGAAGCACTAACTCTGGCAGCGAGTTCCTTCAGTTCTTCTCTCCATGCATCTGACAACGAGCCTGTGAGAGAGATGAAAGGTGTGAGAAAGCTAACATCACTTAGCTCCTGCAGCACTTATATACAAACCCTGCATATGTCTGAACATAGACAGCACCTTGAATTCCTCCCGCTAGGCATCTGTGACTTCCTATTTTCACTGTGGAAAGGAATTTGCATGATCTTATCCTGAGGCCAACAGTTCTCCTGCAGAGCTTGGATGGAAGTCACATGCAAATAAATGATAGCTACAACCACTGGATACATTGCACAGGCATTATGGGATGTACTATATCTTGAGCAGTGATACTCTTTGCCTGAGAGTGAGTGGAAAGGAAGGCTCCCATAGTTCACACCATGAGCAGCCGTAGAGGTAACACAAACATGCATGTGCAAATGTGGTGCGTAATATAGAAAGGAGATAGTGGCTCATATAGGAGGGAGGGTGTTCCAGAGCTGGATGAGACGATGAAGAGGGAGGAATCTCTTACATTTCTGATCTTTTTCACTATTAAAACTTGCTGTTTTGGCTACGGGCTCTGCAGGACAGGCTAGCGCTGCAAGGGGGTACAGAAGAGACAGAAGCACTAAAATCATGGTGAGCGCCCTGTGCCCCACAGCCTATTGCTCAGGATGGGCAGTTCAGAATCAGGCACACTGGCTCCTCCCCGGATTCTGTTATATCGGGTGGTGGGTGTAGCACCAAAGCATTGGGCACGTACGAGATGCTGGTGAGAAATGGGGAGGAACCCAGAACAAAGGGGCACTGGCTGGTAATGATATCCCTGTACGATGGGAAAGGACAAGTAGGCACCTCTAACCTAGGAGGCCATAGGATTAGGAAGTAATTAATCTCATTCCATTTATTTGAGATGCTGCTAATCAGATTTGTTTTCAAGGAACCAAAATTAAACCTGAGGATGATATTTAATGGCATGGTACATAGCTTAATTGCCATGTTAATTCCACTTGCTTGGGAGACCTGCAAGTGACAATGTGGTTCTCAAATAGGGCTATCTGGCCTTTGTATCAATGAGAAGCTGATGGTGCTTTTGTATGTCATAAAAAAGACCTCTGCCAGGGCAAAGCTGCTTTTCCACTATTGCTGTGTAAAGTTAACTCTTCAGGGAGGCAATACATTTCTCTGGTTCAAAACCACTTTAGCTCAAAGGGACAGGAAAAATAATTAGGCTGAGTCTTTTGTCAGTGTAAAACCTGAGCTACCTCCAGTCCTGTAGTAAGCCAAAACAAGTGAAGTCATTTGAGAACCATTTCAGGTGCAGCATGATTAATTCTGTATTCCACTTAATTGGACAAAAGCCCATCGAACAGGGCATCCTGATCAAGCACAGTCTAACCCATTTGAGTATGTAAGCACACACTAACCTACAGTGAGCCTGGGGACCAAATTACTATGTGGATCTCCAATTGGCATATGGGCCCCAGGTACCCCCAGTATGGTAGTAGAAAGCTGGCCTTTTATCATTGGATGAGGTGACAGAGGGGTCAGCACAGACCATCCATCATTAACCATACAGATGGGGACGCCATTTAAGCCTACAAAAAAAAAAATGAAAAGAGGGAAATATCAGCGAGTAACTCAATGAAAAAAGCACACAAGAAAATAGTGTCTTTCACCTTGCCTAACACACACAACATGTCCTGTTACTTTCTGCCTGAATAATAAATCTGCAGGTGTATGGGTTCTGCTGTGGCATACATAAATACATTTTCCTCCCCTGCCCCAATAATACTGAATGGATTCCTGAAGCACTTTTGTTTATGCATATATATTTAGTTAGGGAACACACAATTTGGATGAATTACACTACAGCCTCTACCATCTTTAAACAGGAAGCTGGGCGGGGGATAAATTTCCCAGGACATACACAGCTGGGATTATTTTAATCAGCTACTGCATCAGCTGGGATGTATGAAATATGTCCTGGGAAGGAACAAAGACATGCCTGGGATTAACCTAAGGAGTTTCAGATCATCACCACTGCTCAGAAGAATCACAAGGGCAACACTTACTCCAGAATCATTATGCAGTAAGAGTTCTGCTACTTTCCCCATATCCCACTGTGCTCTGCGATCAAGCCTATGCTGAAGCAGTACATGAATTTCTCTGTTTCCTCCCATCCTGTCTGACCGCTGCTCCTCAGCAAAGAAAGGCCTCAGCATTAATGCCTTCAACTCCTGTTTCCTTCCCCCCAGTCCTAAGGCCCTACCTTGGATGTGGGTCACTCGGTGAGGATGGGGGTTGTGCCGTGAGAAGAAGGAATGGTGGCTGAGGTTGCCAAAGCGAGAGTTGTTCTTTGACTGGGGTCTCAGGGCCTCCATGCTAAACCGCAGTGGCGTATTCAGGGCCACGTGTTTGAGTTTCCCTGCTAATTCTGTGATGTCTTTTCCTTTGAATGGGTCAGCAACTGGGCTCCTTAGCGTCTCCATCTTCTCCTTAGCAGATGAACTTTTGGTTCTTGGAGAAAAAGAGAAGGAAAAAAAACACACATCAGCATGCAATCACATTTATGAAAATGTCTACCGTATATCTTAGGCATGGGTCAGGTTTATGAAAGGTGGAGTAAGAGTCCGTTCAAAATAGGGACAGAAATTCACTGCAGGTTATCTTCCTCTCACATCCATTCTGAACAGGCAGAGCCATCCACCATCACTTATTCTTTTCCTCCATAGCCCAAGGGATTGTGGCAAACTGAGGGAATCCTCTCCCTTACTGATGCCAGAGCAGGCTTTGTTTGAATGGTCCATTTACAGAAAGGGAAATCTTGGATCTGAATTTTGCACCACCTGAAATGCACTTAACGTTCAAGACAAATTTACTGAGACAAGCAGTTTGAATGAAATACCTGAGTGAAGAAAAGCAGATAGGAAAGTTTTCTGCATGTGCAACAAAGTTGTGTGTTGAACAGATCTGTTCTGTATTTATGGGAACACTTTGTTGTCAGCTGTAGGCCAGCAAGAGCTCACGTGAGTATGGAAGCGGAGAAGCAATCCCATGCAGATTCCCAGATATTTGCTGACATGCAGAAAAAGTAGCATTCTGAAGAAACCCCCACAAAAACAACTGGGAACTGGCCCAGATGGCAGCTTTGAAGGGTGACTCAGAGTCACGGCTTCCTGAGCTGATGTCTAGGAGTTCAACTGTACCACAAGACTGAGATCATGTTCTGAAGACTGACAAAAGCTCCTCCTCTCAGAGGATCATTAGCTGGCGTTTTGTCAGATGACACCCAGCATTATTAGCATCAACGCTAATATGAGGAGCAGGAGCCACTGCAGCATCAAGCTCGCGCTTCACTGGGTTCCTTGGCTAGAAAAAAACATCATCATATTTCCCTGGAGTGGCTGGCTCAGTGTCCCACTTCTTAGACCAGAAGCAGAGGAGACCCAGGAATACGTGAGGTCTGATTTTTATCTCATGTTCATCTTAACTCAGCTCTGATCCTTTTGAAGTGCTACAAAAAGACCATTTCAGAACTCCCCACACACTTAACTGTGGCAGCCCCCTGAGTGTCAGACTGCTTTATGCTTTGGCAGGAACAAAGTTTTCAAAACGTTCTCTGTTGCAGCAGGAGAATGATATGCAGGGAAGGTTTCTTTGGAAGTGATTTGCAGGCCTGTGCAGTATTTTGAACCGGGGCCATTAACTGCTGAGTAGAGCTGAGTGAATGCTGAATTTTGCATGAATTATGTATGAATTCATACATTTGCACTGATTCTCTTGAGTGTTCAGAGCCCTTCTGTGTTACATGAATACTAGTTCACTTACAAGCATGTTTATAGAAATGATATGTTTTCAGGCAACTCTTGTAGAAAGTCAATTTGAGTTCATTACCATGAGTATTAGCACCAGAAGCCCGATTCAAGCATTATGCTCATCCAATCAGGGACTAGAAACATACTAAGTGTACTATGGGCAAGACTTGGGGTATTGGGAAAAAGGTGGTTTAGAGCCACCTTTGAATGGCCCTGAGGCTGGGGGCAGCCAGGGGACAGTTCATCATCTGCTGTAAGTATAAGAACAACCTCAGGCTGTTGTTATGTACCCCAGCTGAAACAGCTCCCTAGACAGCTGTTCTGCTGTTTAAGAATTACCCCGACATGCCTCCTCATTGCCCCCTCTCTGGAGCAGGGCATGTAGAGATGGCATACAGCTGGCTACTTTGCTTCTATACCAGCCCCAGGAATTCTCCTACAAAAGGTGAATCCCCGATAATCCTGTTAAGCCTCCTTTGTGCCAAGGGCAGTGTAAAAAGGCCAGACCAAGTATAGAGAATCTAGCCCTGGGTGTCCAAATGAAATAATTCACTCTCAAAGCACTGAACATCCACAAACAACTGCTCAGAAACAAGCCACAGACCAAGGATTATCAGCAGAAATTACTCAATCAATAATTTCATGCAGCAAATATTGTCGAGAAAAATGTTCTCTTTCTGCGAACAAAAGGGGAACAGAAAACAAGGTGAAATTCATTATGAATGATTTGTTATGAATATTTCACTTAGGTTTAGTCTTGGGAATGGATGCTGCCTCTATAGTTATTCACCTATGGTTTCAAAATGAAAACCAAAATCAGACTCTTTAATGGTGGACAGTGTTGTTACAGGGCAAAGTAACTTGAGCTCTGCTTATGTCACTGCACAGGAAACCTGATATGTGAAGCTTTCTTAGCTAGAAAGCCAATACTCTAAACTCCAAGCAGAATTTTTCTTTTGTCTGCTGGATGGAGAAGGGCCCAGCAGGTTTCCCACATTGTCAGCAATGAGACACCCATCACCACCCCCATATGACCATTGCTAGTCAGCAGTCACAGCAGCTAAGTTACTGTTTGCAAGGGTACAATCTGCTTCTTTCCCACCTGCTCACTCATGGCATGATTGCTTAGGTGTTTCTTCCAAATGTAGGGAATGGCACTTGAGTACTTACTCCAGCTGCTGAAGAACAGGTTCCAAATTCTCTGTTGCCATTTTAGTGATTCTATGACAATACAGAAAAGTTGGTGATTATTCAAGCATCCACAGCTACACAGTCCATTTGAGTATGCAGATACATAGATCTATGTACATGTACTGTATACACATATGGAGATATTCTACATCTATTGTGTGGGGAGACAGAATCTTTCATCACACAATATCTATAATGTAAGGTACATTCAGCACCTGAAGCGCCTAAACTCACTGATAGCATGATTTGAGAGGTGTTGAGCACAACAATCAAATCAAAGCATTGACCTCTCCGTGTGTCAGTTTCCTCACCTGTAAAATGGGGATAACAATACTTTCCTACCTCACAAGGGTGTTGTGAGGATTTGGAAATGTTTATAAAGCATTGTTTATAAGTGGTGAGTATTATTATACCCAGTTGTGTTGGCAGGTGGTCCCTGAAATAGCTTTTACAAATAGAAGAAAAGGCACACTTCCTTGGGGCTTTAATAGAAAGAAACCAATGGCCAGTGAAAAACACCCACGTGACAGTGGTCACCTTGTATAACAAATCCCTAAATCACACAATGTGCCCTGGGAGTGGATTGGTGCTTAGCAGGAATTAGCAGGCATTGCTCGTTCAGTACTCAGACATTCCACGCATGCTAACAAAGGACAAAACAAGCCACAGGGAAGAAGTCATAGGCGTTATCATTTCCCTCTACCCTCCGTTTCATAATTCACCATTTCAAAAGTAAGTAAAGTGAAGCCCACTTCCCCTGTGGGGAGATCATTGACATGTTTATCTATATTTGCTGAAGGATTTATTTAGCAAGCAGTTTAGAAACTACAACTCTTTAAAGGCCAATGCCTGAATATCTGCTTGGTCTATGCTACATTGTCCATGCCCTACCAAGGTCAAACCACCCCCCTTGCCACCCACAATAATTTTAAAGAATGCATGGTGCTGAAGAGGCAGCTGGATGGCAAACAAAGGATGTTTAAAGAAGTATTTTGCAAACCTGTAGTGTGGAAATCTCAGTGACCAGAAGTAGGAGGAGATTATGCTACCCCTCCCCCAACATTCAGCAGCACCCCAACAATATAATCACATGTAAACATTGTGCCTTAAGAAGTCCAACCACCTTTTATCAAACAGATGATAACCCCAGTTATCAAACAGATGATACCTTAACAATTCACTGTAATTTAACTAACATACATTTCAATAAATCCTCTGACAATAATCATCTCCCCAATAACTTGGGATTGGTTCTTCCCCTTGTGAAAGATTTGTGGCAATTTCACTAGTGTGATGAATCTACAGTTCAATTCAAAACTGTGAGCTGTGTACCTACAGTTGGTTTCCCAGCTGAGCTGTACAGGATTGGTGACGTAATAAATCTATTCCACCTCCCATTTCTATAACTCTTTGAAAACTCCCTTCCCCTAAAAATGTATTTTAATACAGATGAAATCTTCCTGATGGTAGGATGCCCAGAAAGCATAGGAAGGATGCTCTTGTGGCTGAGCCCATAGACTGCAATTTAGCAGAGCTAGGTTCAAATCCTAGCTGTTCCACAGATTTCTTGTGTGATCTGGGGCAAGACACTTGATCTCTCTGTGCTTCAGTTCCTCCAGTATAAAACGAAGATAATGGTACTTATATTCTCCCATCATTTGTTTCTCTTGTCTATTTATATAGATTGTAAGTTATTCATTGCAGGGACTGACTCGTACTACATTTATGTACAGCAACTAGCACCATGGGGCTCTGATCTTGGCTGGGGCCTCTAGGTGTAATGGCAATATAAATAAATAAAATAATGCCAGTAGAGACCCAGCTAATCATGTAAAAAGTCAGATCCAAGAAACAAAACTATGTGGCAGTACCGTCCCTAGGAGACTGAAACTACTAGCTTGATCCTGCAAAGTGCTGAGCACCCTCAACTCCTACTGAAACCAATGGGAATTGAGAGCATTGAGCACCGCATAGGCTCAGGCACTAGATAAGAAAACCACAAACAGTAATAACCAAGATAACACAGGGAGTGGACACTCAAACATGATGGGTATAAAAGCAGCACCACGAAGTCTCAGACTTTGGGAATTATGTATCTACCTACCGGCCCATCCCAGCCATGTTATCTGCAAGTGTACCTTACTTTTCACACAGAGGTGGTCTGGTACTATAGCTTGCTTATACATATTTGCATAAGTCAGGTCTAATTGCTAGAAGTTCCCTCTCCCCAGCTTCCTAAAATTCAGAGGGCTGCTGTTTCAAAGGGAAAATTGGGACTGTGGTATTTGAACAAAGAAAAGCAGTAAAAGCCAGAAATGTGCCTGTTATTAAATATATATAAAGGACTTACTCACCATTTACACTGCTACCAGAGCTTGGGGAATGAGTCCCCTTTGCTCCCACAGTCTGGAGGGAGACGTGCAAAGTTACCTCACTTCTGTTTAAAAGTCTGTTTACTTGTGCCTTATTGTGTCCAGGTTGCTAGGTTACATTTTTCGTGACAACAGCCAAGTCTATCCCCCTCTCGACTTCCTTCTTCCAGTGCTCCATTTCCCCTCCTCCTTCACCCCGAACGGGACTGTCTAATAACCCCCATTGCTCTTTACTTTACTAATCTCATTCTCAGTTGCTCTCCATAGTTACCTCTTGAGGCTTTCAATACGAGAGGCAGGTAAGATCAGCTTGGGTGTGTCAAAGTGGTAGAAGCAAATTCCAGCACTGTATGTCTGAAGCTTAGCTCTCCTAGACCTAAACAGACCTGCAGCCAAACCACATATGCTTCCTCTAAGCCAATCTTGAGAAAGGACTATGCTACTTTAATTCCTATTGAGATTTTTTTTTTCATTCTGTTGTTAATTTTCTCTTCTGGGAGCAGTGGCATAATCAGTACTTCAATTCTATGGTGGCAAAATATGCTTCTTGATGCCAGGAACTATCTCAAATCCTTCCCTGACTAATTTAAAAATCCCAAGGATGCAAAGTATGATGCATTTTCTTTGTATATTTTCTCTGGAATTTGCATACAGATAGGAAGGCAGATATTTAAACAGATGAAGCACATTCTACCCTGGACAGCTGCCACTGCTGAGAAGTATAAATACTCAATTAAGAGAATGCAGCATGATGTGTGTGTTCAATCATACTTATCTTCACCCCACCTCCAAACCGTCCCAATATGTGCACACTTGGCTGAGAGAGAGAAATTCATTATGCCTGTTGGAAAAACAGTCAGAGACTAACTCTGGAAATAAAAGGATGGTTCTGATATCTCCAGTAGGCAGAGATTTGGAGGTGACCTCGTGGGAACTCTCCAGACCCTGAACAAGATGTATAATTACCTTGACTAACTTTTTAGCAATTGAGAGAAAAGATTCTCAAGCAGAAAATTTTCACTCAATGAGCAATAAACTTATGATAAAAATTGCCCTAGGAGGCCACCAAGCAAAGAATAGGCCTGAATTTAGAAGGTCTCTGGACTTTTACTGCGGGAATCTGGATTGGAAGTTATATCAAATGTAACAGGTTTGTTAGGACAAAATATTTTTTCTTGTCCCTAAAATTGTGTTATGTTCCAAGGAACTAAGTTCCTACATGTCCTCATGCTATATCCATTGGACTGAAAACTGCAGAGAAGGATGGATACTTTCTACTGCTTTACCTGCAGTTATACAAGCTAGGATAAGATTTACATCTGCTATCAATCTTTATGCTTCAGTGCATGAGCTGATCATCAGCTGCAGTGAGGAAGAAATTCCTCCACCAACTCAACACCAACACATCACACAGCTACACATTATGGGCATTTTCGTCTTCTGCAGCATTTAGTAGAGGTTCCTGTCAAGGAGAGGACACAGAACTGGATGGAATGTTGATCTTTCTTGGGTTTCTGCTGCAGCATTATTAGCCCATGGTGTGAATATGTATCATCTGTTTTGCATGCCATCACTGTGTTAAGGTTGGTCAATTTTAAACATAGGCTCAGTAATGTACTATTGAGCTGTAGGAAGTGCTAGGCTTTTATTAGCTATTATTACAGATGCAGTTGTTGTTTTTGAATCATGCTCCCTTGCAACTTCTCACTGCAGAGACAAAGTTTTCTTTCAGCTCTAGGATGCAAACAAGGAACACTTCTCATCTACATCTTCCCCTTTAATTGCTACAAACACCAGACTGCAGTCATAGCACCAGGATGAGTAAATTCATGCTGTACCATGCGAAATATTCAGCCAGTGCAGTGTTTTCCATTCTCTTGCATATTCCATTCTTCATGTCTTTATGTAGTAATATAATAGGAAAAATACTGCAGCACATCTTGAAGTTATCCACATTCTTATAAAGGGCAGGTAAGGAGTGAAGGCCAGCTCCATAAAAGGACTTAGGAACCTAAAGTTCAGTTTCAGGCATCTACACCCTGTTTTAGATACTACTGCCATCCACAAAACTACCACTCAGGTTCCAACTTACTTTGTAAGTGCCTACATTTTCACTGTAAAAGTTCCCTTGGAATCTACGTTTCCGCATCTGAGCACATGCCTCAGGCAGCTGCCTGGATCCTCTCTCATGCCTAAGTCTCAGCGTGGTCTACAAATGAGGGAAGATAGTAACAGCCCAACACTGACCACACAGAAAACCATGTGTCACCAGGCATCAAAATCAAAAGCAGAATGACTGTAACTTGAATTGTGGAACTCCATTTCTTCCACCACACAGTGCAGTGACTGGGACAACCTTGGGATGAAGACACATTCTCTTAAAAGAGTACTATTTGTAAACTGAAGAGGTCGCTACATTTTAAGCCATCTAAAGTCCTCATCTGTACCAATATTTTATATTTCACTACAGATGCATTAATAAGCAGTAGGGGTGGCTGAAGTGGTAGCTTAGTGGCTGCATGATATCAGATATAGGGTTCAGTCCCTCACTCTTTGGGCTAGTGGGGCTAGAAGGCAGTGTGCTGGGCTGTGTGTGGCTGAATGAGCTGAGTGACTAGCTTGAAGGGTGACAAGGTAGGTGAGGTAATATAATTTATTGGAACAAATTCTGTTGGTTGAACTGACAAGCTTTCAAGCTTTACAGAGCTCTTCCACAGGTTTGAAGGTTATGAAGTTGTACCCTGCTGTCTTTGTTCAAGGCACAACTACTGTGATGGGACTCTAAACAATTCCATGAGGATTCTATGCTATCTCTACTGCTATAGTTCTGGCCTCTGGTTCCCCCTTGCCCCTATCTCCAGAGTTTGGGACTAAAGAGTTAGTTTGTTTGTTCAGTTGGGCTAGTATATCTGAGACACCCTTTCGGTTCAAGATGTTGAGTCACTTCCCTACAAACACGTCTTAATATTCCTTCAGCTGATCATTTACCCTAGTGCACTAGGAATCCTTGAATTATACTACAAAAATATGGTATATTCTGCAAGTGAAGCACCTCCTGAAATAAATAATTTTCAGGAGACTTCTATTGTAATACACCTAGAAGATATTGATCATTTCTCTTGGACTTTGAGACGTGACCATTTAGGTCAGCACCAATCGTGCAAGATACTGTGCATGCTCCCTCTTTCCTGCATGGTTGATTAGTTTGCAGTCTTGAAACCTCAGCTAATATATACCGTGGGCTGCTGCATAGCACCTTTTGGGTTTTAAATAGGTAATTGCAGGAAGGGCAGAGGTACTCACCTGCTCTCAGATATGCAGCTACTCATCACTAAGCTCCCATCAGATCTGCCCCTGGATATGTAATTGAAGGGTCTTTCAAGTTTAACCTCCTTCTCCCACTGAACAGAGAAAATAAAAGTATTTTTAAAAAGGACTTGAACAAGAGGGATTTAATGGAATAGGAAGGGATGTAAGTGTAATTGACACCATAATTGATAGCTCAGGATCCCTCAGAACATTAAAAAATATAATGGACAATCCGCCTTATCGCTTAAGTATTTTTGGATGCTTGACATTTTTTTCTCCCATGATAGACCTACATTTTTTCTGCTCCCCACTTGATTTTCTCGTGGGCAATTTTTTCTTGTATGTACCTATA
The DNA here is from genome assembly GCF_026122565.2 of Emydura macquarii macquarii. Taxonomy (NCBI): domain Eukaryota; kingdom Metazoa; phylum Chordata; order Testudines; family Chelidae; genus Emydura; species Emydura macquarii. The sequence goes on along the minus strand of NW_027131527.1, from coordinate 13,906,449 downwards.
TCATTGATTGTTACCAAATGTTTTTATTTCGGGGGCCCAAATTGAGAGTTCTTCAAGTGCCTCAGCTTTCAGAAGGCACTAAGCACCTACCATCTGAAACAAATCAGGGCTTTTTAAAAGGGCACCCCAAATCACCTTTTTGAATGTCAAAGGAAAGGACTTTTGTATTTATATTCTGCTGTGCCATATTTGCTAGTGTATATTGATCCTTTAACTCTAGAAATCATTGGGACAGTCCATTAGCCCTGCTATTAATAACATGTTGGGGGACTTAGATGCTTGGCTTGTGAAAGTAGGAGTAATTGGAGAGCTTGTAAACCATCATGTCCATGCATGTTAAACTCAGTTTAAAATCCTGCTTTTCAGCTGAGGTGCTACCATCAGCATTCCATTTGTTTACAGCCTGTGCTCTAATCACAAAATCACTCCTTTGTGCTTGATATAATGTTATGTGCTAGGGAGGACCTAGCAAGCACACAAGATTCTCTATTCACCAGTGTAATCTATACTCTTTGTGTGCAGATGTACACTCCAGCAACAAACATCAAGGCAGCCAAAGAAGTCAGTGCTAGAATAATCTTTCATTTGCCTGTACTCTCTGTTATCAAAAGCAGAGCCACAGCCTGTACTGCCTTCTTATAAACCTTATCAAACAGCTGGGGAAAGAGGCCAAACAGCAGTGCTGCTCATATATGATAGGTTATATACAGAGGAGAAATCTATTTCCAGCCCTTCCACCCCAGTTTACCACTGCTTTGGACATTTCCCACCTTCTTCAAAACATAGGCTACTTTAGCAGCTCTCGGTCCATACTGCATGGTACTGCATATATACTACTGTAGACACTGTATGGTGATACAGATTTCCTCTCTAAAGTAGAACAAGGAAATGGTCATAATCTGATTCCTCATACTCCCGGCTCAATTAAGTGTACTAAGAGTAAAGTTTCAGATAATTGTTTAGTCAGCTGCAGATGCATAGTGAAAGTTTATTATTTTTGTAAGTCTACAAAGGTTTCTTAATAGGACAATTTAGAGACTCACAATAAGTATATTGTATGTCTTTATTTCAGATAAATTTGTGGCATTGTGGTTAGCATAGCTGTTCTTACAATAGATACAATTTTCCAACCAGCTGAGCCTTTCTACCTCTTTAAGAGGAAGAATAGCATTATGTTTAAGACACTGGACTGAGTCCTAGGCGATGTGGGTTTAAATTCCAAGCTCTTCCATTTATTACCTGTATGATTAAGGGCAAATCACTTAATCTGTGACTCAATTCCCCATTTGTAAAATGGGGATAACAAAGCTTCCTTTCTCCCACCTTTTTTCTATTAGATTGTAAACTCTCTAGGGCAGGGACTGCCTTACCATGTATGCACAGCACCTTGGATGTCTCAGTTGGAACCTCTAGATTGCAACTCAGTTTTGCCCCCAGTTTTGTAAGTGCTGCTTTAGCTTGGCAGATAGGCCTTCCAGATTCTACTCTTCTCAGCTTCATAATAAAACTCTTCTCTGCTATCTCTGGTAAATATTGCTGTCTTCAAGCCTCCAGGGGATCATTTTAAGAGTTGAGTTCCTTGTGTTTTTACATAAAGGTTCATCAGCCTCTGACTGCTGATGTCTAGGAACTGAACTTCTCATTGGCTGAAGGGTAGCTGTGGGTAAAAAAGAATCTATTACTTTGAAGTAAGAGTTTACACTCCAACAGCTACAACATGCTACAGTGATTTATGAGAGATGTGCAAAACTGGGGAGGTTTGGAGGTGGGTCACCATTTTATCTAAACATTCCAATTCAGAAGGTAAGGGTGTTTCAGGTAGGAGTGTTTGTCCCTTTTTATGAAAGATAAAGGGGCATGTTTCCTCTTTGAGTAAAAGAGGAAGTTCCTGCAAACAGTTTTAGAGAATCAAACTCATGTTTTAGAGTGAAAATTAAATTTGGAAAGTTTCAAATGCAGCTACAAAAATTCTTGCTCCCCTGTATTCTGATGAATTATGAGAGGCTTGAGTCATTAGTCCAGGTCCCATTACATTTTGGTTATATTTTCACAATGAAACAACAAGTTGGTAAGATTCACGTGAAAGATACAATTTAGAACCATGTTAGGCAGAATCTTCTAAACAGCTTTGGTAATTTAAAGAGCACTAAGACAAGAGCTTACAGACACAAGATTAAAGTAATCAACATAAACATGCTTGTTGACGTAAGTGTCTCCTCTTAAAATTAGCTTGAGCATAAACATTCCTTTAATTCACAAGCTATAGAGTTTGGCAAAGCCTCATCTGAACCATTGAGATTATTCCTTGTCAGATCTCTTTCCTGTAGCTGTACCAACAACAGCAATTAATCATATTCTAAGAAAGTGTTCTTCCCCAGTGATCATCTACAATTTAGCCAGAAATGATATCCAATTACATTAATTCTCATCTAAGAAACATTATCATCTTCTTCCATGCATAGCTGCTATATTGGGAAATGGGGCTAGTGTTATTAGCAGGCTGCAGTACAACCTATTTTGTGGCTCAGAATTTTGCATTTTTTTAAAAATAAAAAAAACAAAAAAACAAATGTGGTGACAAATGGCGATAAAGCCCTCAAATATGTGAAGTACGTATTTAATCATGATTACATGCCAATACATCTTTAAGCACTAAGACACAAGAGCTGCAAAAGAATATACAAATAAAAATAATCATAGTTTGTGTTTTATAAGTATTTATGAAATATTATTCCAATTTCACAATACAATAGGGATCCGCCTGCTTTTCTGCTCCAGTAGCATTGTGCCAAGATGTAAAGGCTCTCTGGTATGTAAGGGTTACTAGGTTCCTGCCTAGCCTATCCCATGGTTGATCTGGGAAGTCATAAAAGGGAAAGGGAATGTAGGGCAGAGGAAGTTTCCATAGGGAAAGGGTGTGTTGTCTCTTCCCAGGTGGCAAGACCTTGGCTGGTTATTACCTAGTAATTTTAGTAGATTTATTCTGGTTTTTAGTTTGTTTTTTTGGAAATAAGGGAAGCCCAGAAGAAAGTGATGTGGAAAGATTTGGAGTTGGGACTTTATTTTTCCATCCCTGGCTGCTGAGCGCACACTGCTTTACGAGCACCTAGAAGTCTTAGCTGGGATTATAGCCTCAATGCAGTTGTATAAAAAGGTGTGGGTCCTGCCCCAGAGAGCTTGCAATCTAAGGCCCAGATACTACAATAAAGCTCTGCAAGGTTGCACCACTGAAGGCCCCATTGGCTCCAGTGGGGCTTCCCCCCCCCATGCAGAGCTCATTGCAGGATCAGGGCCTTAAAGCAGATGTAACAAGTGTGGTTACCACACAGGGAAGATGAAAGTAACCATGACAGCTAGTCTGTAACTACATACTGCTAAGGACATCAGCTGATAGTTCTAACTCACTTGAGGTTTTTCTTAACTGCAACAAAACCCAACAAGTTAACAAAAAGTTCAGTCTCTGCAATCCTCACCAGCCATCCACCTAGCAGCACATAACCCTAAAAAAAATTGTAAAGACCACTACCCATCAGAGTGAGAATTGCAGACGTTCTCCTCGCTCTTCTGCTAAGACTATGCTGAGCTGCAAAGAAAACATCTGCATTACATACAGAATATTCCAAACGCACAAGGTATTGTTGCAGGGTCGGTTGAAGAGAGAGAGAGATTGAGCCAGGTGGTGTGATAAGGAGTGTTTATTCGGTTACAGCTTCTAGTCCACTCGTTCTCCTTTGTCACGCGCGTCCAACAAAGTGATACCCAAGTTCACTACTTTACAAGTTTTTATTTAAAATAATATGTAAATATACACCCTTCTACAATGCCCCATAAAATCCCAATTTGGTGATATAAATGGTTATAAAATGAATATTAATGGCTAAGGGAGGCATATAATTATACTCGCTCCTGTTTATTATTTTCCACAAAACTTGCATAGCATATACATTTATCTTAACAACGGGAACGACCATGAAGCCCCTTAACAAACTAGCAACAAAGGAAGAATGAGGGGAAGAGATCCCGAGCCTTCCCTAACAGACATGCTGCCTGGGAAAGAAGAGAGAACACCCTTTTACCACATTCTTTGTCAAGGTGGTGAGGGGAGGAATGGTCGGGGTGGGGGGGAACATAGCCTGCCCGTATTACGATCCCGTTACCATGGTGCCTATAGGGCAGGTTTGCCCTGTTCTGGACACTGCTAGAAAGTTGCTCTGATATGTCCCCTCCTTCCTAACTTCAAGGCTAGAAAGTTGCTGTGGTTTGCACATGATTATTGCTTGTGTAGTAAATGGCCTTTTTAGCCCAAGTCAGGGGTCCTGCGGAGGACAATTTGTGTCCAAAGACTGGGCCCAGCTCCCAGACCCCCAGGAATGTGGCCCAGCACTGACATCCTTTGTCACAGGTATGTCTAGAAAATGCTGGCTAGTTTTGCTACAATATATTTTATTATGTAATAGAACAGCGATTGCGATGGAGCATCTGACTGTTAGTATAATGAAACAGAGCTTTCTGTGCTAACTCCAGAGGTGCTATATGCTGCAAAATGCTTTTTGCATTGGAAATGGAGCTTTTATGGGAACAATGAGTCTTGCACATTAAGCTGGATAAAATATCAAGGATCTATGGTTCTTTTTCCTTGTCACTTTAAATTTGGAATTGTCTACTACCAGGCCAGCTCAGCTCTGGGGAAATAGCACTTCCACACTGAACAGTTTCCCCTTGCTCCTTGAAAATACACTAATAAAAGTGTGTATATATAAACACCATGTGTGTGTGATTTAGCTAAGCAGTGAAATAGTGGTAATGTAGTGACTGCAAGCCAGTATGCTATGCACAAATATTGTTGGTAGTTAAAACTCATTTTTCCCCTTACTCTTGAGTAGAGTCCTAGGATCTTTGACTTTCACTTGCCCACCAAGTGGACCACTGGGTTTGCAGCATAGGTCCAGCTGCAGCAGTCTAGCCCACCGACCAGCTGCGGGAAAGTTCTCTTTGCTTTCTAAACGAGACAATGATTTTCCTATGCTGGAACAAAGAGATCTAAGCTGCCTCACCCACCACTTACTTTTAGAATAAAAACTCAAGTTGGTGTTTCTGTAAAGGACAGATGGTGAGCGCCTCTAAACCACTTTTAACCAATTATATGATCCTCTCAGCCAGTTGCATAATTCCTTCTAGTCAGTTGATGAAGCCTCCCTGCACCAAACACTGCCTCCAGCAGGTGAGGGCAGATTGCTATCATTAGCTCTGACAGTTGGTGCAGACGCTGATAAGCTGCTGCTTAACCCCAGAACTCTATAGTGCTCAGCTGTAGCTTCGTAATAGGAATAAGGTCCCCTCTGGTGTGCCAGAGATTTAAAGGCCATATACAAGAGTGAAAGCGCACAAAAATATTATTAGACTACAGCTCTTATTTCATGTGGCTTATCTATTATAACAGCGATTGTTTACAGCAGAATCAATGGCCCTGATTCTGCTACAGGTTCTGTGTGGATGCAGAGAGACACCTTCACAGAGATAGTTGCAGGATCAGGGGCTCTACTTGTTATGGAATATTACTGGATATCAGTATTTTATTTTACAGCTCTCTGTCTTGGTGATTACTGATGTCAGCATTCTGGCTATATACTGACTTTAAAATGGAATAAAATATCTTACAGATAAGAAAAGCACTCGCAAATAGAATTAACAACCACGTTCCTCATCACAGGCCAGATGTGTCTAACAGAAGATGATCTTAGTGCAGCAGAGGATGAAGTGGGCAGCTTGTGGCTTTTTTGTAGTTCACCTTGCAGAACTATTTTATTTTCCTTCTTTCCCCTGCAATGGGGGGTTTACCCCACTCTTGCCCTGAAAGGGTTAATGCAGATTTTGATGGGGGCTAATTAACCTGACAGGCTTCAGCTGGGGGGAAGCAGGTGGCTAAACAATCTTGCCCAACTGAGGCAGAATGAGGTGGGCTGCAGGGCAACAGAAAATTAGCTGTAGAGAGGGCCGCTGGGGAAGTCTGCAGTCATTGCCTGGGAGAAGGGAGGAGAGTTTAGAGAGGCTGCAGAAACTGGTAGCCTTACTCCTTGGGATGAGAGAGGCTGGCAAACCCAGTGGGAGGGGGAATGCTAGATGGTAAGGAAAGGGTTTGAGGAAGGCAGCAAGGTCCAGGAGTAAGCAGACCTTGGCTGCTGACTAGAGGGTCTCTGAACCTGGAGTAGAGAGTGGGCCTGGGTTCCCCTGACAGCTGCTGAGGAAGTGGCACTATAAGGTAGTGAATGAGAAGACTGCCTAGAATTACAGACGAAACCCTTTGGTACCCCAGCAGGGAGAAATGCATATAGTGATCTGGCCCGAGGACTGAGTCAAATGAAGAGGCAGCAATAGCTTGTGAAGAAAGAGAGAGCCAGCCTACAACGATGGGAAGGGGCATTGAGCTTGTGAAGCTAATTCCCAGAATGGCTGAGAGGAGGCACCATCCTAGCGGTGAGTAAAGCCCCCCATGACATCCCCACAGAAAGTTTGGAAAAGTTCTTATTCATAAGAAGCTCTAAAGAAATATTGGGGAAAGCTGTAGTACTGATAAATATCACAGCCAGTATAAATCCTGGAACATAATACCATTTTTGCAAAAATCGGAGCCCATTTTGCTAGGTGCCTATGACAGGGAACAGTGCCCCTACTGTGTCTCTGGAAATCAAGAGTTAATTTCAATTAAGGTTCATGTAGATGCTCCTGGGAGTAAGTTAGTGGCTGTCTGGAAATTTGTGGAATTATGCCAAATTACATGAGATCAGGAAAAGTATGAGAACTGGATCACAATAAAATACCACTTACAGCTGGGGGTGTTTACACAGGTTAGCCATTCGGTTATCTTGTAAAGAATGAATAATAGAAGTGTAAGGGACCCACCTAAACACCTCTGAGCTGTCATATTTCTGCATATAGCTAATTACAGCTGTGGAAACCAGCTGTGCCATGTTAGCCACATGACCTGGAAACTGGGTAAGATGCTCCTTAAGCAGTTTTTACGGTGAACTTTTTACTTCCAAAAGCTTACTTGTGGTTTCTTCTCTCTGGACAATTTATCATTGTGACTGATTATGGTTGGAATTTGTCTGCAGTGCAGGGGTTAATGACTTTTCCTTTCATTGTGTGATCAGAAAGAGTTTAGAAAGAATGTCTTGGAAGTACTGAAGAAATCATGGGGGTGGGGAGATGACTCTGATACTGATTATTTTTTAAAAATGGCAGTGGTAGAAGTATCTCAATGGTTATCTATTCTGGATCACAATCAATAATCTAAAACAATCTGAATCCAGCTGTCAGGGCTTCATAATTAACAAGGTTCTGAGCTCTATGGTGTTAGAACAAAGGATCAAGGGTTCACCTCATCCAGCTATCTAAGAATCCCTCCCTTTCTCCCCCTCAATTGATGCCTTAAGTATACAAAAGGTAATATGGATAGATAAATGTCAAAATCTGCCTCCCACTGGCACTGCTGCAGGGTCAGATCTTTCTTTGCACCTCCCATAGATGCAGAGACCCCCTGAACAAAACAGGACCAGTGTGATTCCAATGTGGGTGAGTGCCTAGAACGTGGGGGAGCACACAGAGAGAAGCCACAGATTTGCAGGGGGTCTTTGCAGCCCAATGTATAGAAAAATCTTTTGGGGGGGCAGGGTTGGTGGGACCATGACAATGAAAATCCATGGGCTGTCCACCTGTAGACTAGAGTGGCTGTGCTCTTGCTTCATGGCCTATGACCTTCTCGGTTCATGACCTGGTTACTCAGGCTGAGTACCGAGATTAGAATTTGCCTTTTTAAATTATGGTAGTGCCTAGAGGACCCAGCTGGGAGATCAGGGTCCCATTGTTTTATTTATACTGAACACACATAATAAAAAGAGTTCCAGACCTGGAGAGTTTGCAGTTTCCATTCTGTCCTCGGAGAGTTGGGAAAAGGTTCTTATTGATGCAAAGCTCTGAAGAAGGCACTGGAAAAAGTTACAGTGCTGAAGAAATGAGCATTTTAAAAGGTGAGAGTGACAAATGTGACATCATCATTATAAATTCAGGGCCACGATACAATTTTTGCAACAATCTAAGCGTATGTTTCTAATCACAATGTTTCAGTCTCCAGAATCCTGTGCCTTCATGTCAGTGATGTTAATAATGTCTCCAATGTCATCAAGAAGAGGTTATGTTTTTATCAGCAGAAAAAAGTTGAAAACTTGAAGTGAGTACAATCTAAAGGCTCGGAAATCAGAAGGTAAATACAAAATATCCCCAACTCTATTATTTGAAAAACAAAACTTCATGATTTTTGGGGGGGGCCTGACTCATGAATTTTGAATACTTGGAGTTGACAGTGGTAATATTCCCATCAGTTGTATAGAAATATAGTGTGGGTTGGGAGGGAAATGACAGAGACAAGGAAATCTAAACCCAATTCACTTTCCATCAGTCTGCTGCAATTTACACGGCTCATCTCAAAGGCTGACATTTCATTAAATGATGTTTGTTGCTGAGCACCCTGGACAGCTCAAGGTGTTGAACCCTTTTTGCTTCTACATTCATCTCCACATTTAATCATTTTGCAAATTTTTACAGTGTGTATTTTAAAATGCTTTGTCTGTGTTTTTTGCTTTTTGTATTTTTTGCACTTGTCAGATAGTTGTCTATTTTGGAAATCAAAGGCAGAAAACTTCTTTGAGAGGAAGTGCATGTGACTCTAGGATACTGAGCAGAAAGATATTTTTTAACTTAGGAACTAGATATCTGCCTATTTTGTCTTTTCATGGTACAGGATTATAATCTTTTAAAACCAATTCAGGTCTTAAATTGCTAGGAAATATTAAAATTTACTACAATCTTTTTTTAAATTTCTGCGGACTTTAAATATAAATATTTGATCTACCTGAGTTTTGTTTTTGTTTTTTTTAATCCATTTTTGCATGAGTCTCATTTCAGAACTTTGAACAACTCATGAGTCCAGAATGGTGGCACAATGAGGAAAAACTAATTAGAAAGCAACAACCACATTTATTGCTGTTTTAATCACCCACCAAATTGGATTATTGAAATAAGTGTAACACAACCTGTGCTAGTTCAGAAAATAGCTATAATGGTCTGTTTGTTTTTAGTTCAAACACAAATCAGCGGGAAGACAGTAGTTAAAACAGTTTGAGTGTTAGATGCATTGTGTTCATTAGCTGTAGATTTTCTTGAAAATCATTTTCTTGAAAGATAACCGTTTGGTCATCTTAAAGATTATATTTCTCCCATTAGAATTAGTCCTATCTAAACTATGGCCATGCTTCTGCAAAGACTTACACATTTACTTAATTTTAAGTGCTGCAAGTACTTCCTTTTGACTTTGCAGTACATAAAATTAGGCACAAGCATAAGTGTTTGCAGGACCAGGACCCATATTTGCTTTACACAAATTGTTATGCATTTAGATTAAGAACTAAGATGTTGTCCTGCAGCTAGTGGCATGTGGACAGGCCACTCACCAGTAAAGGGACCCATTGACTTCAATGGTGTTCCATATAGTGTAGCAGTTTGCCCATGTGGATTACAAAACAGGCTCTGAACCATAGGTGGAAAAAGGAATGAGGAGAAACAAGTTTGATTCTCAGGGTAGCTTGTTCTTATAACCAATCACTCCTAACTTCTCTCTTCCCCAAGATAATACATAACTACACTAATAAAAAGAGACATTAAATAATAGGAGAACTGCAGTGTTTTGAATTGGGTTAGTTGGATTGACTTTATATTGCAAGCATTCTATTCTAGACCTGTATAAACCATTTGCACTAAACAATTCATTCAATGAATTTTGTTCCTTTCTTTTCTGAATTTGTCAGACTTCAAATTTGATCTTCTGTTTGAAATTATACAAATAACTATATAAATTATATTACAGATTTTATGTGAATAAATTTCAGCCTATGAATCATTTACAAACTTTGCCCCATGTGTTTGGTCACACATTGTTTCTGTTCCTTGATTGGATGGGTAAAAATATTAAAGGTATACATTTGTGTGAGATCTAGTCACTGGGCCTCTGATTCTCTCAGGAAAATGGGTGGAAGAGGTTTGTGGAGTATCTGTAGGCCTCACCTGAGACAACAGTACTAGATAATATATTAATATTGGCTCAAGTGAAACTTTACATATTTTCTTGTGTTAGTCAAACAAAAAAAAAAAATTGTAAAAGGGGTGGCCCAATCCCTGTATGAACATCTGTGTCAGGGTTTTCATGTGGCCCTAGTTCTGAAGGATGTAATTACATACTCTTGACTTCTCATTTAAATGTATTAGTGCAAGGGATTTAGCCAGCACCTCAATCCCTGGAAAAATCATGGAGCAGGTCCTCAAGGAATCCATTTTAAGGCACTTGGAAGAGAGGAAGGTGATCAGGAACAGTCAACATGGATTCACCAAGGGCAAGTCATAGAATCATAGAATATTAGAGTTGGAAGGGACCTCAGGAGGTCATTTAGTCCAAGCCCCTGCTCAAAGCAGGACTAACCTCAGCTATGCCTGACCAACCTGATTGCCTTCTATGAAGAGGTGACTGGCTCTGTGGATGTGGGGAAAGCCGTGGACGTGATATACCTTGACTTTAGCAAAGCTTTTGATACAGTCTCCCACAATATTCTTATCAGCAAGTTAAGGAAGCATAGGTTGGATGAATGGACTATAAAATGGATAGAGAGCTGGCTAGATCATCGGGCTCAACGGGTAGCGATCAATGACTTCATGTCTACCTGGCAGCTGGTCACAAGCAGACTGCCCCAGGGGTTGGTCCTGGGGCTGGTTTTATTCAACATCTTCATTAATGATCTGGAGGATGGGGAGGATTGCACTCTCAGCAAGTTTGCAGATGACACTAAGCTGTGGGGAATGATACCCTGGAAGGTAGGGATAGGATACAGAGTGACCTAGACAAATTGGAGGATTGAGCCAAAAGAAATCTGATGAGGTTCAACAAGGACAAGTGCAGAGTCTCCACTTAGGATGGAAGAATCCCATGCACAGACTGGGGACCAACGAGCTAGGCAGCAGTTCTGCAGAAAAGGACCTGGGGGTTACTGTGGATAAGAAGCTGGATATGAGTCAGCAGTGTGCCCTGGTTGCCAAGAAGGCTAATAGCATATTGGGCTGCATTAGTAGGAGCATTGCCAGCAGATTGAGGAAAGTGATTATTCACCTCTATTCAGCATTGGTGAGGCTGCATTTGGATCACTGTGTCCAGTTTTGGACCCCCCACTACAAAAAGGATGTGGACAAGTTGGAGAGAGTCCAGTGGAGGGCAACAAAAATGATTAGGGGGCTGGAGCACAAGACTTATGAGGAGAGGCTGAGGGAACTAGGCTTGTTTAGTCTGCAAAAGAGAAGAATGAGGGGGGATTTGATAGCAGGCTTTAACTACTTGAAAGGAGGTTCCAGGGAGGATGGAGCTAGGCTGTTCTCAATGGTAGTGGATGACAGAGCAAGGAGCAATAGTCTGAAGTTGCAGTGGGGGAGGTCTAGGTTGGATATTAGGAAACGGTTTTTCACTAGGAGGGTGGTGAAGCACTGGAATGGGTTACCTAGGGAGGTGGTGGCATCTCCATCCTTAGAGGTTTTTAGGGCCCAGCTTGACAAAGCCCTGGCTGGGATGATTTAGCTGAAGTTAGTCTTGCTTTGAGCAGGGGGTTGGACAAGATGACCTCCTGAGGTCCCTTCCAACTCTAATATTCTATGATTCTATGAACACAGGGAATCTTTGGGGGTCCAGATCTGCTGACTTCACAGAGTCTTTGTGCTACCACAGTGGCTCACAGTGGCTGCAGCAGGGCTGGATCAGGCCCACAGACCCCCACACTGTAATTTTAGTCAATCAGTATGTAGTGAATTGATTGTGGTTGGTGTGACATGACATACATCATAATGTAGTTTAAAAAGCCAACACATTCTTCACTTACTTCTCCTACAGGCCTTCATTAGTTAAAGTAAAGGTTGCAATTCTTGTTTGTAGCTAGATTGTGGAGCTATGTTTAGCATTGGGAACACAGGCTTGAGGAGTATGCATTATGTTCTGAGTATTGTGCTTGGATGATATTTACTGATGTCCTGAACTGTTGATTCCCTTTTTCTTAATGAGTTGGTGGTGGTATGCTTAGGTTAGCAACATTGGTTTTGAATGATCCTAACTCTGATCAGCATTTGTTTCTACTTGTAGCCTTAACCATTTCATGTTTGACTGATGCCATTCCAATAGCTTTGTTGTGACACCTGGTGTTGCCCTCAGTAGTTATTACTCTTTATTATATATCACAGTAATGGCCAGAGGGCAAGCAAAAATTAGGGTCCATCATGATAGATAGTATCTTAACACAGAATAAGAGACAACCCATGCCCCAAAGACCTTACAATCCATAGAGACAAGACAACTAAACGGTAGTGGAGACTCAGAGAAATGAAGTGACTTGCTCAAGGTTAGTGGCACAGCCAGGAATAGAACTGGGATCTTCTGATTCCCAGTCTAGTGCCCTTTCCACAACACGTCTCTTTGGTTGTTTTTTAATCCACCCTTATGGACTGAACAATTACACATCTTTCTGGTTGCCATTTCTACTTCCTTTTTGCCTTTTATCTTGCCAGATTTCCTTTTCATTAGACTGAGCAGGTTACCTCTGCTATGGATCTTCATGTAACATTCTTCAGCAAACTGAAGCCCTAGATACAACCTTCAGCTAGGTTTAGAACTAAAGTTTCGAACACTCTTGTGACTGGCTTTGTGTTGAAGAAATTGCAGCCAAGGTTACACATAGCCAAGAGGCTGGCTCACTCTTTATTTCACCAAAACTATGTTTATGCAGGTGTTTCATCCCCCAGCAACTATCTTTCTCACATGCTTAGGAATTACAAAGAAAAGATATTACTCAAAAGAATGGCACAAAGATCAAGTGCTACTGAAATTTCCAGTTTCAAAACGCTTCTTCTTATAACAGCATTCCAAGAAAGGAGAGGGGTATTGTGACCCAGGAATCCTTTGGTGCCAACTGGCAAAGGGCATGGGGGGCACAGGGTTTTACAGGGATTCCCTGGGTCACATATAAGCATAATAGCTCACCAATGGGTGGCATGTGAGGTCTCTGACAGCCAAGAGCCCACTGGTTGTCATAATCATAGTGAAATGTATGTGTGAATAATATTTAAGGAATTATGTATCTAAACTAAAAACTACATTCTTAAGTTCAGGGAGTTAAGGCAGGTCACCAGGAAGTGATGTATCTTGGCCATGTTCCTTTCAGATGGGAGGCAACAGATATTTATCTCTGTGTCTGGTCAGGAGAGTATTGTGTATTGTCTGCCTCACAATAGATGACTATTTGCATACTGACCCAAATACCAGTTGAAAGATTGCAAAATCCACATGAGAGAGAATTTACAGGAAAACACAGTCAGCAGGGGAGTGTCCAATTTATAATTAAAATCAAAGGATTAGTCTGGTGTACCAGGGAACGCAAAGAAACACAGGATCCTTCACTAGGAAGGAAACTGACAGCATGTTGAGTCTCATGAAAGAGGGATCACAGTTAGCCAGGCTGTAAAGTGCTTGTGGACAATACTTTATTAATCATGAGTATCTTATTAATTAAGTATAGGCTCAGAATGGATGTTTTATTTTACATGTAACCATTTGTTTCCAATAATTTTACTTGCTATTACTTTGAATCTCTATGCTTTGTTAAAGAAACCTATTTTTGATTTCACTATAAACATTCCTAAATGCTGTGTGTTTAAGCAGAGTGGTCATCTGAGTTGGAATTTGTAAGCAGGGGTGCACTGTTTCCTTGAGAGCAGTAGATGTGTGAATACTGTAAGTGTCCAGTGGAACGGGGTCTGGAAACTCCAGGGAGATGCTTGGGTCTTGAGAGTTGGAGTGTGCCTATCGCTAATCTGTAGACTAGAGAGATGGAAGGGCCTCCATAGGCCTAGTCAGGAGTACTTGTGTTGTCTGTGGCTGGTGGAGTTGACACCCCACAGGCATAGACAAGGCTTCCTCACACTAAGTGTAGGTGGTAGCAAGGAGCCTAAACCCAGGAGACCCCCGGGAAGTGTCCGAGATATCATAGGGCAAGCACATATACATGACAAGAGTATGATAATTCAATCCATCCAGCACTTTGCATCTGGGATCACACCAATTGTTTTGGAATTAATTGTCCTTGTTCAATAACCAATCGAATGTGCAGGCTGACAGTAATCCATTCTTCCTGTGTAAAATTTCATTTCTGGATTCACTTCTCACCATATGTTAAGAATAAGACTCATGCTGCAACTTAGAAATGTTGGAGGCTAAATAACTGGAATGGGAAAAATTATGACAAGTAGATTGGTAATGGGAAAACTGAAAAACGCACCTTGAACAAGGCTGCTAGGAAAATTAGCTTTCATTTGACATGTCTTTTAAAAGTCTTTCAGATAAAAATCCTGCTCTTGATTCATGAAGGATTTGATCTCATTTTACCAACGTATCAGCCAGATTATGGTTTCAAGGGACAAGCCATTTATTCTTAAATAATGATTTGCCAATCCACAGAAAAGCATCCATTCAAAGAGAAGCCTGTGGGAATCTTAATGGAATAATTTTCATGGGTCTTGCTGCTTGTATCCATACACTGTAGGTGGAATTCTCTTTTGTAGAGAGGGCCTGCACAGAGTGTGTGAATCACATAAGTGCCACTTAAGCCCTGGTCTGAGGTCTTAAATGGTTCATAGCCTTCTGCAAAATCTCTGCACAGGAGTGAGAGAGAACTGACATCTTTCCAAACTGGTCTTGAGGTTAAGGTCTGTTCCAAATATTACTTGTCCTGAATATTTCCACTCAGGTGAAGTTTCTCAATTGATTTCTGAAGAATTTCTTAGCGTGCAGCTCAAGTTGAAGATGATGCTTTAAATGAGGATCCATCCACTGATGCTTCAGAGGAAGGCAGCTGTTCTCCAAAAAAACAAACAAACAAAATTTCCCAAACCAAAAACCACCTGAAGCATCAGTTTGCCTTCTATACACACAGCATCTTAATCACCATAAAGTGCTTTGTTAACATTCTGAAATTCTTTTGAATATCTGCCTTCAAGTGATCATTTTAAGCCTTCTTCAGTTTGTTTCCTATGTGTACTGGCATGGCAGTGGTTGGCAAATGAAAGAAAAAATGACTTTATAAAATCCACCAACTCCAACAATGCATACAATCAGTTTACGATGGTGGTGAAATGGGGAGAGAGAAATATTCCTACCTAGCCCTCAATTGACAGACTGCTTATGATGCCTCTTTTTAAATGAACCACTGAGAAAAGAATATGCCACTTTGGAGAATAATAACCAGAAAAACAAAAGCTACTACAAAGGGTTGATGCTCTGCTGTTAAAGGGGCAGTGGCTAAGGTTAGTATGCCAACAATTTGACTGACCTTGGCAGTGGTTCCATCTGCAGGTGAGCCAGGCAGACACCCATCCTTTGCATTTCATAAGTAATGTGATTGTTCTCATCGCTAATAATATACACAAATGAAAAGAGACAGTAAGCAAACCGATGCAATAGCTCTGACGCCTCTTGGTATGGCAAAACTAATACTAGTTTGTGTTTCACACAGGGATGGCAAGTGAACAGTATAGTGGCAAGAATCTATTATGCTGACCCTCTCTGAACACTCTTCCAAACGAGTGACATTCCAAAGTGAAGATGGGGCGGGGGAGCTCTTTGTTCTGTTTCCTTTGCGTTTCTAGAAAGGGTAGATGCATTGTTTTGGTAAGGCTTCAAATGAAGATGGCTGTGAATCTAGATAAGGATTTCAGATTATACTTAAAAGAAACAACCAAGGTAAATATATAGATAATCTAAAAGGACAAAAAAAATGTTAGTGGCTTAGAGCAAGGGTCCACCATTTAGATTCTAGCTACTCCTTTTAATATTTCAAATTGGTATCCTAGCTGGTGTACAATACATTAGTATTGGCTTTGTCTACATTAGCAATTTACGTAGGTATAACTGCATTGCTCAGGGGTGTGGATTTTCCTAACTGCTAGTGTAGAGGGCTTCTACCAGGGACATAGCTTGGGAAGGTGGATTACCTACACTGACAAGCAGAGATGACCAATACCTGCCAATTGTGGTGTGGGTGTGTGTGTGTGGGGGGGGGGGAGAGACAGGCAGAGTGAGGGCAGCTGGCTTCAGCAGTGTTACTGAGCATGCTCAGTCCGTGTGAGCAAGCCAAGCAACAAGTCTGGGTGGGGGGGAGGTATGTTACCCCACCTGCCTCCCCACGCATCGCCTCTGACAGGAGAAGCCCTCTCATCAGCGTAGGTAGCATCTTCACTGAAGTGCTATAGCAGTGCGGCTGCTTGGGTGCATCTGTTAGCCTTTTAAGTGCAGACAAGCCCTAACTGCGATCAACGTTTGAGATGCGCCATGTGGTACCTGTGCCTTTCAGAAATGTGCATATTTATATTTTGTAGTAATTTCTCAGATCTTCAAGATTGATTTAAAAATCATGAAGGTAAACTGTTTACAGTTAAACATAAAGTATTTACAAAAGACAGTAGGCCAAATTATGGGCCCGCCACTCAAGTGCTCTTGTAAATTATTGTTTTCCATGTAGTACTAGTAATAAAGGAATTTTTTAAAACATGGAAAATGCTAGGTCAGTTCCCCTTTTAATTGAAGGATTTTCTTGTTTAAAACAAGAACTGCCAACCCTCCCCATACGCACATCTACTTCTGTGTAATTCTTAGTTTTTGTTTAAATTTTGTTTGTGTTTTTTCCAAAGTTTCATCTATTTAAGAGCTTTCACTGAGTGAGAAGCACTGTAAGCCATGTAAGAATAATATTACATGGCAAAAAACTTTGATCTAGACAAAAGGTTTCCCCAGCAACAGCTCTGCTGTAATCCAACAAAGTGGTGTTTCCACTACAACTGGACCAGGAGTTAGTATTACCCAGAAAACACTGGTATGCTCTGAATGCTGGCTACCAAGTCTCAGTTCCATTACTCTAATCTAAGCCTCTTTCCTCTGCAATAACTACTATTGTATAGTTTACTATCTGAAATTTGAGCAGGATTTCCATCCTAATATTGCAGGACAAAAGGGTATAATTTACAGTAAGTATTCTGTGGGAGGGTCATGATTTGGTAACTTTCAGTGGCCCTGAGGGCCCAAGCACAATTTTTTCAGGCCCAGTACAAACTTGTAACACGGGCCCTCTCCCACACATACACCCAGGGGGGTTGCAGCCTGGGCCGCTTCCCCTCTCTCTCCTGGGGCCTCTGGGCCCCAGTAAAGTGTACCCTTTTTCCACCCCATGTGGGAACCCTGGTCACAGTCACAGCCATCATTATCTGAAAGAATGTCTCTTTTTAATAAACTATGTATTTTTTCTTTTCATTCTGTGCTCTTTCTGTTTGGAGATAGTTTATACATCGTTTGCACCTAAGGGGTTTTGTCATCTAACATTAATCACAGCTGTGTAATCTGACTAGAAAGTGAAGGAACTACAGTGTCTGGGGGTGCGGTTTCATTTCAACAGTTTAGCAGCAGCAATAAAATAAAGTAGGGATGGAAAAACAAGTCTGTTCAGTTCAAATAAGAACTGCATCATTCCAACCCCCATCTAAACCTAAATGTGTTTTCCCTTTTTGGGGGGTATGCTTCTACTCTGAGGCATATCCATACCCAGAGTTAAAGTGCTGTAATACCACCCAAGGCCCCATCCTGCAATCTGATTAATGTGGGTTCAGGGTCCATTTGTGCAGACCTCATGGCAGGCTCAGGGCCCAAGTGTTTGAGCACTGGTGGCCTCATCTCAACCCTCTGTTTTTCTGTTAGCTCTGCAGGGGTGTAGAAACAGACATGAAAGGCATGGCGCACGTGCATATTCTACCAGACTCAAGTGCTGGGCATGAAAGAACAACGTAAATAGTGGATGTCTGGGTGGGGATTGACTAAGCTAATATAAAGAGAGAGCGAGAGAAAGCTGGTCTCCTGCTTGAACTCTAAAAGGAAACAACTTTTATTTGAAAGATAGTGGATAAAGTCTGAGGATGCTATTATATCTATCTGACTTCCTAAAATCCTGATGAAGGAAAAGATGTTTCTTTGTTGACCTCTCACACAAATGGGGGTTCTGAGTTTGTTTTCGTGTGGGTGTAGATGGCTCACACCTCCAAACAGGGAGTCCGCCCAGTGATGCTTGCTCTGTTACAACACTCTTCAGATGCCACTAATGTATTTCGTTTTAATCCACACACTCCAGACTACACAGATCTCTGAAATTGATCAATTGGCAGAACATTCTTCACCTAATTCTGAAAAGACAATGGAGATTTGTGTGCTGCACTGTCATCCCTAATGCACCATTCCATGATGTAATACAGAGTAGGAGTAGGCTGGAGGGACTTCATTAGATGTTTTTTGTTAAATGATGTAATGAGTATTTATAAAGGCTTCTGAGAGAATAAAATGTGGCTGATTCACAGCTGTGACATTACTACAACTCTACACGTTTATATCACTGAATCTACATGCCAATCTTCAGGCTAGTGTAATCCTGTGGCTTCTTTTTGTGCCAAGAAATCATCAGCTGAAAGAGGTAATGAAGACGATTGAGCTAAAACCCAATTCAGCACTAGCTGCAGTGGACTATTGACATAGCTTTGCAGAAGACTGAGTTGTGAGAATGACTTCAGAATTCTGAATCCTAGTGCTGGATCTTTCTTCCTGATAAAGAAGTAGTAAGGAGAGAGGCTTGAGGAGTTTAGGGAGTAGGGAGGCTGTGAAAAGAGATGGATATGGAGTGATGCCCCTCACTGCAGAAAGGATGTGGACAAATTGGAGAGAATCCAGAGGAGGGCAACAAAAATGATTACAGGACTGGAGCACACGGCTTATGAGGAGAGGCTG
This sequence comes from Emydura macquarii macquarii, assembly GCF_026122565.2. Lineage (NCBI taxonomy): Eukaryota > Metazoa > Chordata > Testudines > Chelidae > Emydura > Emydura macquarii. The sequence goes on along the minus strand of NW_027131527.1, from coordinate 13,887,500 downwards.
AGGGAACTAGGCTTGTTTAGTTTGCAGAAGAGAAGAAAGGGGGGATTTGATAGCAGTCTTTAACTACAGGGAGGATAGAGCTAGGCTGTTCTCAGTGGTAGCAGATCACAGAAGTAGGAGCAATAGTCTCAAGTTGCAGTGGGGAAGATCTAGGTTGGATAGTAGGAAAAAGTTTTTCACTAGGAGGGTGGTGAAGGACTGGGATGGGTTACCTAGGCAGGTGATGGAATCTCCATCCTTAGTGGTTTTTTAATGTGCGGTTTGACAAAGACCTGGTTGGGATGATTTAGTGGAGTTGGATTAGATGAACTCCTGAGGAAGGTCCTCCAATTGTAATCTTCTATGATTCTATGTGGTGCATTGAGAGTAAAGCTGAATCCCTTCAATGGCTTCCATTCTTATGCTCCTCAGAGTGCTCGGGTTAGATCAAAAGATGATATGATAGCACTGCAGCTTTAGTACAATGGCATACTGGAGGAACAAGAGGTGAAAGGCAGGGAGGCTGGAGAAGAGGAGGTCACATTCATCAAGGTATGTGAAAGAATCTGGACATAGACATGGGCTTTAGCAATGAGGCTAATAGTAAAAGGGTGGATTTGGGTGAAAATAAAGATGCTGCAGGAGGCTGGATTCAGAGAAGGAAACAGAACAGTCAACACCAGCACTGATGATGTGAATGGAGGAGACAGACAAGCAGTAGTGTCAAGGGAAGGATGGTGGAGTGGGAGGAGATAATGGGATACATCCTGAGCTGGGGCAGAGAAGCATGGTGCAGGTCAGGAGCTGTGTTTGCACTTCGGATTTAAGTAATTCTTCTGCTCTCTGTATCTGCATCAGGCCAGTACCCCTCATGATGCTGATTTAGAGCATTAGTCTAAGAGCTGTTGTAAATTGGGCCAACTGCCTGTAGCCCCCCGGAGCTGTGCCAGCCGTGGGAGATTGCTGGGGCAGAGCACCCCTGAGGAAAGTTAGCTGAATTTGTCATCTTAAAAACTGGAACGTTGTCACCTGGAAGATGGCAGCACTCTCTGGTCACCTCCCACATCCGCCACATCTTCTCTGCTCTGGCTGCAGGAAGACCGGGTAGGCTGGGACCTGCTGTGCCGGGGGAGGAGTCCTTGTGCAGGGAGAACCTGGGCGGGCTGGAGGATGCAGCTGTGGGGCTCGCTAGCTGGGAGAAGCGGTACCAAACCAACCGTCCCCTCACAGCAGGGCAAGGCGCAGGAGGAGTTGCGGGCCATGGGGCCTCCCCACCTCGGGGCTGGGGTCACGCGGAAGCCCCGCGGCCGGCGGAGCGTCGAAGAAGCTCCTCGCTGCCAGCCCAGCAGGGGACGCTGCGGCTGCCTCCCCGGCGGCGGGCGGGGACCTTGTCTCTGGGCTGGCTGCGATAAGGAAGCTGGGCTGGGGGCATGGGGCCATTTCCGGGCCGGCAGCCTAGCCAGCCAGAGCCGGAGCGAGCGGCGGCGGCGGCGCTGTTCTCCATCCCAATCTCAGCCGGGGCCGGCCGCCGAGCTTCCGCGCCTGAGACGGGCCTAGGCCGCTCCGGCCGGTGGCAGCGCCAGCGCCCGGGTGGGCTGAGCGTGGGGCGATCCCGCCCCTGCGCCGGGCCCGGGGAGCAGCCGGGGAGGCAGCGGCGAAGATGGTGAGCACCGGCCCCTTCCCCGTGGTAGCTGGCGGCGGAGAGCGGCGTGAGGCGGGCCAGGGGTCGGAGCCCGGTATCCGGGGCGGGTTCGGCTCGCCGGCCCTGCCCGCTCGGGCTGTCACCTGGTCCGTGTCAGCCGCCGTCCCGCTCCCTCCCCGGTGTGACCTCCGCTGCCCGGCTCGGCGGGGCGGGCTTGTCTGGGTGCCCCGGTCGCGGGGTTAACCTGGCTGAGTTCGGGGAGGTGGCCGTGTCTGTGTCTGTGTCCGTCTTTAATGCCTCGGGCGCGCTCAGGGGGTTACACGGTGATGGGCTAAGCCGAGGGCTGGTCTAGACACAGAAGTTGTACTGGTTTAATGGAAATCCGTTTCGTGAAATCGGTGCAAACTTTTGTGTGTGCTCCCTTTTACGTTTTCTTTTAAAACTGGATGTATTGGTTTGGCTTGCATCTGAAATAAGCCCGGCTTCATCCAATATAGGAGAGCTTACCCAGGAAGTTGCATGAGTATAAATTTACCACTCTTTGGCAAACCAGTGCAACTTTTTGTGTAACTCCGGCCTTCCTAGAATAAAATCTGTTGGAAAAAAGGCAGGCTTGCTATGGCGTGCCTTCAGGTTCTGATGAGGATTTGCTGACTACCGTTTTTATATATTTTGCAGATCCAGAAATAGAAAGTCTTTGAAACTTCTGGGGATTGTTAAATGTATGAATAATGAAGTCTTACTTTGTAAAAGTATTGCTTCCAAAGCTCTTCTAATGGTGGGCTTAGTAGTCAATAAGGCAAGAGTACATATCAGAAATAAAACACTGCCTTAGAGTTAACTTGTTGGGATCCCTGCCATCTTCTTCTCTCTCCAAAGGATTTGTCTCAACACCCTTTCCCCCTTAAGAATGTTTTCCCAGAGGAAGCTGACTTTTTTTCATCCATTGCTCACCTTCTCCCCCACATCAATATATATCAGTGAAACTGATTTGTTTGAAGATTTGTTTCTTTATTTCAGACATACCTGTGTTTTCTCCTTCATATTCTGATTTTATTTATTAAGTGTCATGGAATAGTAGTAAGATATCATGTGTCCATGTCATGCATTGTTCATTTGTATGGCTTGCTGTGTGTTTTTGTGTACTTAATTATGTAAAAGGTGTAATTTTGCAGTATCCCCTTATTGTAATCTGACTGCTCTCTTCGGGATATGCTCTGCTGCTATAAAAGTGGACTTTTCTTACAGCAGAAAACAAAAGGATTTTTGTGTGGTGGCCTGGGGAAGATCAGATAAAATGATAGTCCTGCTTGTAGTCTCTCTAGATAGAGTTGGGGGATTGGGGCTGAAGAATGAGCATGTAGGTTGTTTATAAACCTGATCACCAGTAACTGTGTCTTAAAACATAATTTCTCAACCTGTGGTACAGGGTATGCGAGACACAGGCAGAGGGTATCTGGGGAAAAACAGAGTGAAGGGGAGGCGGGTGGAAGCCGGGCGGCAGCAGCCCGCTTCCCATCGAGTCCCAGCTGGGAGGCGGGCAGCAGCCACCAGCTTTTGGGGAAGGTGCGCAGCAGCCGCCCGCTTCCCATCCGGCGACAGCTGGGAAGTGAGTGGCAGCTGCCGGCTCTTGGGGGAGGCGGGTGGCAGCTGCCCGCTTCCTACTGGGTCCCAGCTCCCAGGTGGGAGCCTGGTGGCAGCCTCTTGTGTCTCATGAGCTGGGTGGTAGCTACCCATGCCCTGGCTTCAAGCCGAGGGACAGCCTCCAGCACCCCGGGTTGAAGATGGGCAGCAGCCACCTGCCCACATCACTGGGTCCCAGCCAACGCGGAAGCTTCCTCTGCCCCAGCTCAGGTTGGGTGGCAGTTGCCCATCTCCAGGGATAGCAGCCAGGCGGCAGCTGGCTGTAACTTGCACAGGTGGCAGCCCCCCTCCCTGGCTCAAGGTCCAGTGCCCAGAAAACTTGTCAATTTCACTGCTCTATGACAGCCCCAGATTTTACCAGTTATCCCCCCTCTTTCTCTCTCACCTGCCTTCCCTGTCTCTCTCTCACCTGTTTCTCCTCTCAAATCTATGGCAAAAAATTTGGCATAGCGCTTTATATTCCCCAACTTTGGCATGCTGCTCAAAGCCTCCTAGTTCTGGCCAACATCACCTTTAACCCAGGTACATACTTGAGTTGTGCACCTTTGATGTAAAGGTGGTAACCCTACCCACACTAGATCTGACATCTGTCATATCATGGCCTTATATTCTCAGCCCTTCTTCGAACATGTGGCTCACATTAGTCTGTTAATATAAAATCCCATGGAAAATTGAGTGTTGGGGTACTTATTAACATTTTCAGAAGTTAGGGGGTACTTGTGTCTTAAAAGGTTGAGAAACACTGTCCCAAAACTCAAAACTCTATCTTTCCGAAGACAGCTGTTACTTCTTGAATATTACTCTGTTGTTTTATTGATTTTTCACATGCTTTTTTTATAGGACTCTGACCTTCTTTTCTTATAAGGTAAATATAGTTTTACAATGTTCTAGGAAGTGTTTCTGAGAGAGTGAAAACGCTCCGCAGAGTATGGTACAGTTAATCCCATGGATAGATTTGGGATGGGGAACTATATGCAGAACAGCTCAGATGTATGTATTCATCAGCATGTATGCTAAATCACTTGCTATGCAGACTGTGTACTTTTAGAGAAGGTTGAAGGGTTGTAGAAAAAAGATGTGTGATATTTTCAAACACACCTAAATGATTTAGGAGTACATGTCATTTAGGAGTGTTTGAAAATCTGATCCACTGTCAAAAATGCATTGCGCATCAGATGTTCCCTCAGTACTAGTATTATGTCTGTACTGTACATATACCAAAGTATATGTGTTCTGAGGATGGATTTAAATACTAGCTACATGACTAAATGTCGTCTTAAACAGTTTTCCACGCTCTTATTTTTTAACCACAGGGCCTTTCAAGGTCAAATGTAAAGTATTACAGAAGGGGGAACAAAAGACGCAATAGTGGCTGATGTAAGAATGGTCCTACTTGTTCATTCTCTTCTCTCTCCCTCTCCTCCCCTTCTGATCTGGTGATTGGATCTGTGTGGCTGCGAAGCAGGGGAACGTGACTTGTGGATTCTGGTTACTATTAGAATTTCAGTGAAGTAATGTCTGGTGTTGCCTATGTGTCCATTAGTAGGAAATGAGCAACACCCTACATTACGTTGAGGAAACTTTGCAATAGCTGCGGCTGATGCAAAAGTCTGGCATGTATGCCTGAGGTCACTTGACAGAAACAGAACCTATTTTTTTTTTCTTTTGCCACAAGTGATGGAGCAAATAATTTCACCAGTTATGTTGCATTTGAATCAAGATCTCCTGAAAAATTGTCAGGTGCAGCATATTATTTACAGGTTGGTGTACATGTCTAACTCTTTCAAACATCTAATACATGGACTCTCTTCCACAGACCTTGCAGTCCAACTGCAGAACAACATTTAACTGTCAAATATTAATTTCTTTTGGAACTACATAAACACTTCACACTATGGTCACAGCGTGATGATCTCTAGATTAGTCTGATGTTCTAGAATCCACATTGTATGATTGAAGTCTGTTTTGATCTTAGTCCCTTTCTCTAAGATTGCATTGAGAGTACCTTATCTTAACTTGCTTTGACGACCTAAACAGCTTAGTTATCTCATCCATTACAGAGAGAAAGCAGGGATTTTCACAGGACTATTTTGTTCCTTAGAAAAATCTGAAGTACTGCATAACCTAATGAAACCAGAATAGACATCTCCCTCTTCCTCATACTGCATAGCCTGTTCTGGAAATAAGACTAATTTAGGAAACTTGATTTTAAAACATAGAACATAATCTCTCTGAATTCTTATCTGCGTTTCCTCATCTTTTTGTAAATAATACTATACTCAAACTATTTTAATTCTTTCGTTTTTCCGAAGAGATGAAAGAAAATCTTTTAATAGTTGCCAGTTCTTTCTTCTAGAGCATTTAGTGGTGTGGGTGTTCTTTCTATAGTCTAAATGCTTTCTTAGTCTTTCTATCGCTTTCATGTCAAATGGGCTCTTTCAGGAAACTGAGCTACACTTTTATGCTTTTTTCAGTTTTATAATGAAGTCTGTGGAGTGGGGAAACTGAAATTGAGGCTTCTCACAATTGGGTATTGTTTTTGAGAGAGCAGCATGTGGCGTGGCCTAGGTTCTTGTTGGCAGCAGGCATGAGTTTTTGTAATGTCTTGGGTTTTTTTTTGTTTTTTTTTTGTTTTTTGGTAAAAGAGCAATTAAATTCTTATTAAATAAAATTTGCATGGAAATATAACTTGAAAATTGTTTGCAATTTGATACTGTGCATCCCTTCAAGCTAACCAAGAATGATCCATGTATACAAAATGTCAGGAAGGGCATATGACCTACATAGAGATGTATTGCAAAATCTCTTGCTAAGTATGACAGTATTTAGAAGTGAGACTGGAATGTTTCTATGCTGTTGTGACTGTCACAGAGGCAGTGGATCGTTGATGTGTAATAGTTTCTTTCAATTAGTGGGGATACTAATGGTTTTGCAAAAGGCTTGCATAATTGTATTGCTAAACTGTGCCAGACCGTATGCTTTTTTGATGAATTCTAGCACAATTACTGGGTTCTAATCTGCTTTAAAATTGCCTACTACTAGACGTCAGGATCTCTAACGCTGCTGATGCCTTTGCATGGTGCTGCATACATGGTAAAAAGTGCTGAAAGATTGAGTCTTTGCTCCAAAGGGTTTATGCTCTAGAGGCACAAGAAAGTAAATTATGATCTACAACATGCAGAGCGCAAACCAGATAAGTCATAGAAAACAAAACTGAGCACACTTGTTCTGTATCTGGAGAGTTTTCAGTCTTTGTTCTTCTATGAACTGGGAGAATGGGTTCAGTCTGGGAATCTAGGGGTAAAGGCAGTAGTCCTTAAATCAGTCAAGAGAATTAGCTTCATGTTGGTAAGATCTGCCACCTAGAAATCCATCAATATTTCCTTAAAAGACTTGGGATAGAATTTTCAAAACTATATAAGTGACTTTGGCTCCTATGTCCCATTTTCAAATGGGAGCTTTAAAAAATGTTACCAAATCTCTTGAGAGAGGAGGTGCCACCTAGTAACTCATCACCTATCAACATGAAGCTAAATTCCATTTTCAGAAGTGACTTGGGCTCTGTCCCTTAGGTGCTTTTGAAAACTTTACCCCTGAGAAATATATATTTTTGTAAATGCAGGTTATTTTAGCAAATGAGCATACACAACAGCCTGGCTACAATTCAGAGTAAATTCTGTTGCTTTGTGATTAGAGGGTAATTCTTGTTTATTAAAGGTGGCCAGTATTTAGTCTCTTGTCAGCTTTCTAGTTTGGGACAACTGTAAGGGCTGTCAACTTTCTGGGGTTTGGCTTTTTGATCAAAATCTTTGGTTTGCATATGAAATCTTGACCTTTACTTATCTTTCTTGCCTCGGGTTCCCTGGGGCACTTTATGTAATTACACATTCCTTAGTACTTGCTTAAAGTCGGCCCCTATTTGTCTCACTTTTAATGGTTTTGTTTTTCCTTTGTAAAGTGGAACTTAGAATTCTTCTGTTTTATTCTTAGTTACTGCTCTGTTTATTCAGCCTCACTATATTTTTTGTGCTAGACCTATAACAGCCCTTTGCATAGCCAGTCATCCTGATTTGTTGGGGCTCTTGGTACATATGTGTGTCTTTCAGTTTCTGTACCTTAGCATCTAGTCCAGCATAGAATTTATCTGGCAGAGAAGTTTTCTTTCTAAATGATAGCTTTTATATTCACTTCAGTATATGTAGTTTTGGGAATAAATTTAACATTCATGTAACTGAATAAGTGTCAGTCATAAAATTGAAGACCAGAAGGGACAAGCAGATCACCTAGGCTGACCTCCTGTATATCACAAGCCACCGATACCACCTAACATCCACACACTAACCCCGACAATCAAAATAAGACCAAGGTATTACAACCCACAGGAGACTAGATTATTATATGCCACAGGCAGAGAACAGGAGAAACTGAGGAACACCAGTGCCTGAGCCTCCCACAATGGCAGGAAAACAAGTGTGAGATGTACCCAGATAATCCTGGCAAGTGACCCACACCCACATCCTTCAAAGGAAGATGAAATCTCACCCAAGGTTACTGTCAGTTTGATCTGGGAGAAAAGTCCTTCCCAACCCCATATATGGCAGTCTGTTAGACCCTGAGCATGTGAGCAAGAACCAGCTAGCCAAGCACCTGAGAGGGAGAATGCTCAGGGCCACTCAGAGCCCTGGCTCACCCTCCCAATGTTCTATCTGCAGCTGTGGCAATCTTCTGATGTTTCAGAGGAAGAAGACTTAAAAAACCAAAAACATCCCTCTGAGAATACGTTGGTGGGGGCCAGCAAAATCCCTTCCTGACCCCTGCTGGTGGTCAGCTGAAACCCTGAAGCATTAAGCTTTAGAAACATAGGACATAAACTGAAAGTGAACCCCAGGACTGTTGAGCCCTGCCCCCTATCATCACAAACAACCCTATTATACAATTGCTCTCATAAATTTGTCCAGCTCTCTGAAAATGAGCTAGGTTGTTTGCCCCCAATTCCTACTGGGAGGCTGCTCCAGAACCTCACTCCTCTGATGGTTAGAAACCACCTTCTGATTTCCAGTCTGAATGTATTCATGGCCAGTTTATATCCATTTGTTCTGGTGCCAGATTTCTCCGTTAATGTAAATAGCTCTTCACCCTCCCTGATGTTTATCCCCACCAATGTATTTATAGAAAGCAATCATATTCCCTCTCAGCCTTCTTTTGCAAGACTAAACAAGCCAAGTTCTTCCAGCCTCCTCCATTCCCCTGATCATCCTAGTAGTAGTTCTCTGCACCTGTTTGTTTAAATTCATGTTTCTTGAACATGGGTGACAAGAATTATACACAGTATTCCAAATGCGGTCTTACCAGTGCCTTGTACAATGGCATTAATACTTCTCTATCTTTATGGAAAATGCCATGCCTAACACGTCCGAGGATCACATTTTCCTTTTTCACCGCTGCATCACATTGGTGGCTTATAGTCATCCTGATTGACCCACGTACCCAGGTCTGTCTTCTCCTCTGATTAGCCCCCAGGTTGTTGCAAAAATTCTTATTAGACCCGAAGTGTATGATCTTGCAGTTTGTACTACTGAATTTCATCCCATGTCTGTCACCTTAGTCTTCAAGATCATCCACATCCTCCTGTATTATGTTCTGATCCTTCTCTGTATTGATGATGCCTCCCATCTTAGTATAATCAGCAAACTTCACTAACACACTCCTATATTTGTACCAAGGTCACTAATAAAAATGTTGAATAAGATTGGTCCCAAAACTGTTCCTTGAAGAATGCCAGTAAACTCCCTCCAGACTGATAATTCTCCTTTAGCCAGTTCCTTATCTACCTTAGGCTGCTTGTACTGATCCCCGGCTTCCCTAATTTAACTAATAATTTGCCATGTGGCACCATGTAAAATGCTTTAATGAAGTCCGAAGTATACTCAATCTATTGCATTTCCCTTCTCTAAAAGATCAATTTTCTTGAAGGAAATCAAGTTAGTCTGGCATGATCTACCTTTGGTAAACCCATGTTGCACTGACTCCCCGTTTACCATTTACCTCTATGAATTTAATTATTCTTTCCTTCACAATTTGTTCTAAAACCTTGCATGCTACTGAGGTCAGACTAATAGGTCTGTAATTACCCAGATCATTTTTTTTCTCTCTTTAAAAATAGGCACAAAGTTAGCTATTCTCCAATCATGTGGCACACTGTTCAGAGTTCAGTGGTACACAAGCATGAGGTGCGCATGCTTTTCCTTCAGAGTTGAATCCTGAGGCGTAAAGTCCCAGGATGCATCATTCCTGGGGAACCACCATGCCATCGCATAGCTCTGCCAGTGTACCCAGATCCTTATCTGTAGTATGCAGCCCCAGAATTAGAATAATTTTTCTCAGCCAACTAACAAATGTTTAACTATTAGTTTTTGTATATTTAAGATATTGCTCACTTTCATTAAAGGCCTTGGGGTGGGCAGAGGAATCCAATTGTTATTCAAGCATAATTCACTGTCTAATGTGGAACTCGCTTTGCAATAGCAGACAGCATTGAGCGATCATAATATTCTAGTTTTACACTGGGAAGGTCTTGCTGTCTGAGTCAGTGAGTCTGAAAAGCTGCTTATAGTTAGGTTAGGTCTTCATTAGGAGCATTTCACTGGTATACTGTACTGGCAAAGCAATCCTACTGTGGACTCTGCTTATACCAGCTCTTTTGCCAGTGTAGCTTATTCGAGACCTCCTAAGTCAAAATCAACCATGCTGGCAAAACTGCAGTTTCGCTGGTATAAGCTGTGGCTACACTGGGGCGGGGGGGCTTTTGTTGGCACAGCTGGTCAATCGCACATCTCACCCCTGACCAACATAGGTGTGCTTGCAGAAACTGAATGCAGAACTGAGGTTATTTTTTAGCTGTAAATAGAGGTGACCTAACTACTAAGGTCACTATCTAGGCCAGTATATCTTTTCAGTTCTTACTCTGAGTAGTAAGGTCTTGATATTTAGACAGACGTTGTATCAGGTTTGTTAAAGTGAGAAAATAAAAGGAACTTGACCAACTTAAAACTTAATACTCAAACATAAAAAATGTCTGATGAGATAATATCTAAGCTTGAAAAATAAGTGAATATCAGTTAGTCACAGTTTATGAAATAACTACACTGTGTTCAGCATTGATCCAGTGCTATCTGCTGCTGATAACCATTGACAGCAGCAGGTAGCTTGATGTATAACCAAGGCTTTTCTACTTGAAAACTACACTCAAAGCATTTAAATTGGAGTTTACAAGTTGACAGGTGAGTAGCATTTTCATGCCTGTCACGTGTGAAGAGTACATCGTAGTTCAAAACAGGCTAGTTTGTAAACACAGTTTTAAAAGCTTAAACTGTGATGACCAAAACTACTTATTTTAATACTTGCTGACTTTAACCCCGAGGAACCCTATGAGGTTGAACAGAACAATAACTAGTACACTACCCAAATAATTAAAGTATGCACAGGTTCCTAGGTATTACACATGGCAACATAATTCAAGTTAAGGCATAATGTTTAACAAGCACTGCTTCATACAACAGACTCAGGAGATAAATGAATGCAAGTTAAGTGAAGTTTGCGTTAGCCATAATGTATATTGAGACATCTGAAAATATTCTGTTTTTCAGTGTTTTGAAGAAATATTGTTCAACATTTTGAGGTGCTAAGATGAGACCACTAAAGTATTCTGTGTATACTAAGCCGGTAAATGTGCTTCTTGAATGCCAAAATTATCATTCTAACTGTATTTCCTTTTGCGGTCACATACTTTGAGATGTGGATATCTGTAAAATATATAATTTGGATTCTATACCATCAAAATAAATGGATTTAAACACACCCTTAATGATGTAAGGAGTGCAGGATTTCTTTTGTTACTTAAAATAAATATATATTGCCTTAAAATACTAGTCTTAATCCTCAAAGGATTTTATGTGATGCTATTAGGGGAATCCTGTTTCCTTAAAAGACCTTATTTTTAGCTCTTCCTATAAGTCAATCTAATACTAGTGAATGCTGCCATTTTGATAGCCACGGAGACCTACATTCTAGTTACTCACTGTGGCAGCAGAGCAAAGTTCTCCACATTATCTCTATTATGGTCTCATTATCTAGTGTGCAGGGACCTACTAAAGTTTTAAACTTCATTGTGAGGAAAATATTTTTCTGGCACAACTGTGACATCTAGTCTTGTTAACTTTGGCTCAGAAGAACGATTTTCTTTTAATGGATTTTTACTTTGCTGTCTGGATGTTCTTCCTTTGAGGTGGAAGATGGCAACAATTGTTAATGTGTCGGTGTTTGTGATGGCATGACTGCCAGACCTGGAACCAACCCAATCAACTAATGGACTTAAGAAGTAGGATCATCAGGATGTTGTCCCAGTCTTTATTGATAAATGTGCTTCATTGCCCAGGCTTCTGAATGCAGTTACATCAATAAAAAATATGAATATTGCACATACTAATGAAGTAAATAATTAAATGTTTTATCAACTATTTGGATTATTCTTAACATAATACTATGGGAAGACACAGAATAAATGATCTCATGGAGAATTTCTCCTTAATGAAACTGTTTCAGTCAATTAAAAACATAAGAACTTACCAGTGTGCTCATAGTTTTGAGTAACTTGGAGTTTTTGAAGTGTAAAATCACCACGGAAACTGACTGACACTCCCTCAATACGAGTCTTCTTGTGTTGCTTCCACAACACACACATCAGGCTAGAACAGGTTTGGTTGGGGTTTTTTGTACAAGATTCTATAATTATATAAAGATTGATTGAAATTCTGGCCAGGCCACTGAGCTTGCCCAGCCTGGGAAGTGAGTCATGGAGGAGGAGGAAAGAGTCAGTTGATTTCTGTAAAGCTGAAGTTTCTTCCCTATAAGCATCTGTAGTCAGTAGTTCCCCAGAGTTGCTAGAGGAAGAAGCAGCAATAAAATAAATGCAACCTGTCTGTGAACAAGATTACGAGCGGAGGGATTGTTATCTCTTGTATTCGGGCATTGTATTCGGGCAGAGGACTTTGGTTTGCAGGATTTAATCAATGCATCTCTGTGCTAGTGTCCTGAAAATAGCAAATGGTGGTACAGTTGCATCTGAACTTTGAGCCTCAGTAAAAGTAGAACTTGACTTATTGCATAAAAGACAGAATGGAAGATGCATAGAATCATTATCCAGGACCTATGCAAACCTGCCTCCTTGATAGAGCTCTGCTCAGAGGACAGTGAAAAACATTTGACTCATCAAGCATGTCAGAGTGCAAAGAGTTAAATGGGGCTGTGTGGAACAAGTGATTTAGCTAACACTATTGTTAGGAAAGGGTGTAGAACTACAGTGAGCTTGAAAACAGCATCGCTATACCTACTTATAAATCCAATCCAATGCCAATTGGAATGAATGAGTGTGGACTCTCTTTATCTTTCTTTCTTATACCGGTTGGTTTTGTCCTATGAAACTCTAAAATTAGTGATGCATGCAGGGAAGCCCAATATATCAACTGACATGATAAAAATGCCTACTACTTTACCATCCAAGAAGCTCAGAATTAATAAATAATGCTTGAATTATTACTTTATTCCATATCCACTCCCTCTCTATCCGTTATCTCCACCCTTGTCTTTTGTCCTCTTCTCGCAGTTCTCCTGACTCAATCAGCATCTCCTTCCTGAACTGAAGTTGCTTTTTAGAGATAGTAAACCAAAGGAAAATGGTTAGGGAGTAAGGGAAAAATGGACTAAAGTCCTGGCTCCCCCAATCCTCGCTACTTTACTGTTTTCTGTGCAGAGTGTTAATGGACAACTAGTTTTAGAAACGGAAGAAAATCTTGGGTGTGTTATGGTTAACAGCATCAATATTAAGTAGCAATGTTGATAAAAGTAAACCTGGTAGTGTAGCTCTGGAAATACTGTCTTGTGACAACACACTGGAGTTTTTGCAGCAAAGTACCACACCCTGGCATGCAATTGCTTATAATGACTTGAAGTAGGTTGAGTGTTAAAGAACAAGTCTGAGCTGTGGAGCAGAGCACTGATTTGCATGACTGTGGTAAAGTGGACCAGCGGCATTGCAGAGCAGGCTTTTGTAGCATTTTTGTGCATGCCTGTAGCTATCTTATCACTGACAGTGATGTCTTTCAGTATTGTGAGTTCACTGGTATAGTACCTTGTTAATACTTAAATAGAGAACTCTCACCCTTCTCGCTCCTGTGAAACTCTAGAGTACTGCAGAATGTGGTGATTTCAATGGGAGCAGCTAGATGTTCAGAGTTTTGTTGGTTTTTTTTTGAAAACTAGGCCACTTAACATTGGTGCCTAAATATGGGATTAGGAGTCTAACTTTAGGCACCCATTGGTTCAAGCATGAGGTGAATTTGCCACCAGAAATTGTTCTTCTAGGTTCTCATCCATAGTCACTAACACATTCTGCAGTTTTCTCAAATTGCTTTATGTAGCTACTGGCTCCAAACTGCCTTATCTTAAAATGTTTTGCCTTCTGAGAAATAAAGCTACTGACTGTGGAAACACAAAGCTTGACGTCAAGCAAGCTAACAACATTCGAGAACATTCTATTTAGATTCCACTCAATACAATTTAATGTTGTTGTATTCATTTAATGAGTATCCTTGGTTCTAAAACATCACTTAGTTTCTGGTGGTACTCCAGCATTCTCTTTGCTAAGAGTTTAAAAAGACTATCAAGAAACTAGTGCACTAGCAGCTCCTCCTTATATTAATAGTATTCCAGTGCTGTACAGTAAACTACTGGGCAATAAACCAAAAGCATCAGTGTTTTCTATTCTATTAAAAATCCCGGAAGGGGAGTGGATGCTCAAATTTCCAAGAAGGCAGTACATGCAAAGTAAAAATTAAGGATTTATGCCTTTACACTGTTAGTTGAACTGAAGATGAGATTAAAGGACACCTTGATTTAATCTCTAAGTGAAGTAACAATGGTATAGGGACTTGCACAGTGTGAAATGTGTTCTAAGAAGCCAATGGCAGAGCTTCCAGCCTTCAGCACTAATTATTTGAGTTGCCATCCTTGTTTCCCTGCAGGGACTCTTGGTATGTTTATGATTTGTTCTTTGTCCAGCAGATAGATGTTAGTTCTTGTAGCTAAATGCAGCTCTTCTGAAGCAACTAGAAACCATTCAACAAAATATTCTTTGTAGCCCATGCTGGAAGGTACATGTACACCCACACATTCCATCAATTAGCTGTGGCGGATTCTTTTGTTGACACATTGTAGTTTTATTTTAGTTGATTAAATATTTCTAATCCGTTTGTGTTGCATATGCTTCACTGGTTTCCCAAGTTTGGTAAATTGTACATTAACATTGCTTGCAAAGAACCTTGTCTTTTTTCAATGGGGGAAGAGGGTCTTGCAACTAGAGCAGGATGGATAAAGGTTTTCCTGTCTTGTGAAAATTTTTGAGATTTCAAAATTTTTCCTGTTCTGTATTGGAATGAAAAAGAGATCTTTTCACATTTACAAAAAATATAATAGAGAGCTAGAGCACCACCTACCCACTGCAGAGTAGTCAATAGCATAGTGGTTAGAGCACTTACCTGGCATCAAACCGAAGACTTTTACCTGACATCCCACATTAAAGGACACATGTCCCGGCCTCCCCACATCCCGGGTGAGCACACTAACCACCCGGCTATTAGTTGTTCTGGGGTGAGTAGGTGTCTCTTTCATTTTAATTACTACTGGGCCCAGTAGTAAGATTTGCAGATAATATATTAGAAGAGCCATGGTCCTAATACGTACTAGGAGGCAGAATGTTGAAGTTAGTGGGAAGTGCTCAAACAGAATTTTACCATCTGCTGGGTCAGAACTACTCAACCTTTCTGTTCAGAAATTATTCTCTTTCATTTTTTTTGAAAGGCCTCACAAACTACATGTTCTAGCACAGAGGTGTCAAACTCAATGATGGTGACAGGCCAAATTCACATAAACTCCAATTCGCAGGGGCCACGCAATGCCCGCCGCAGAAAACATCTGGCCACTTTCTGTGAAATAAACTGAAGCTTTCAACGGCAGCACGCGGGCCAGATCAAAAAGGTTCGCGGGCCAGATGTGGCCCGCGGGCCGTATGTTTGACACCCCTGTCTAGCATTTGCTCCTCCTGTGCTAATCAGGAACACAGCTCATGACAACTGATTGCCTGTCCTGCTTATGGGAAGTATTTAGCAGTATTGCCAACCCTAAAAGTTAAAAAATCATGAGATGGGCTTTAAAATCATGAGATTATGTAAAAAATAATAGATTTGGTGTTTTTATTTGCCTTCTACTTTTTGAGCCTTGAGGGTGCACTGGGGTCACATTTTGAAGCTTTCTCCACAGCTACAAGAGCTAGAAACGTCATTCATTTAATAATGGGGAGGCTGAAATCATCACATATGCACTTGACTCCAGCAGCTGGGGCTTTAAGGAAAACAATAATTGTCATGACGAAATCCTGAGAGTTGACAACACTGATGTAGCTACCATACCAAAAACCTTTTTAGTAGGAACCCAACCTACATGGGAGGGCAGTTCAATGCCGATTTTAGGAATAACTCCTCTTTGATGCCCTTCTTCGTACTGATGTGAAGCGGTGTGGGATGGCCTTACCTTCTGTAATATGTGGTATTTTGCTTTCTTTTCTTTTCCAGGACATGTTTGATCCCTATAAGGAAATCATTGTGGTGTATTTGGAAAAGGCAAGAGACATTGTGAATGGACAGTGTGCTGGGATTGAACCCTGGCAACTGATTGGATCGACATTTGCTTCTACTCTGGTGTTGGTGTGGCTGCACAATATCCTCTTCCAACCAGAGAGTGAGTACCCTGGCACATATCTTTGGAGTTGGGTTTCCTTACGCTTTTGTGAGGGCAGGGTTATTTTTCATGTCTATAGTGTATGAACAGAAAAATATTAACAGGCTTCTGTTGTAAACAACAATTTACCAGTAAAATCTCTAGTGATTATATTAAGGTCAAGACTTGGCAAAGTTTCTGTAGCTAAACCATTCCATGTTAAGGAGAGGCGGAAGAAGGGAGTGTGCCTGTGTGATGTGAAAAAGTTGCCCTGCTCCTCCCCTCCCATTCGACCACTGGTTAAATGCTCATTTGGTGGTCAGTCCTGTTGATCAAAGGTCAGAAATAGTTGTCTTTTGTGTTCTGTACTCTAGTGAAGTTCATGATGAGGAATCCTGACACAATAGCAAAATATCAAGAGGGGAGGATTGTCCAGGACACATCTTGGGCTGAACAAAGGGGCTCCCTTTTCTTTCCATAGGTCATGCATGTTTCCTGTCTGAGAGTCAGTTATTTAAGGTACATACCCACATGTCTTCATCTGTTCTGAGCCTTTTCCATGTTTGAACTGTAAAAATTAAATCAAATCTCTTGTTCTATTGCTGTGCATTCTTCTTTATTGTGGCAAGGGGCTGTTAAAGATCACTGGACCTATCCGAGAGAGGAGGGCATAGTACCTTGTAAATCCCACAGAAGTATGTAGTAACTTCTAATGGCAGTTATTAAGAGTAACAGCATATTCATTTCATGTTTAATTTTGTGCTTCTCCCACAGTTTCCCAGAGGAGGGAAAAGTACATTTGAATAGCTAAAAGCACTCTTTTACTAGAATAAACAGAAGATTTATTGGCTTTGAGTTTCAAGCTAGCAGAGTACTAGTACCTGAGTTTATTTTTAATATAATTTATTTGTTTTTAAATACTAGCATAGTGTTGTGAAATCTTAGATTAAACCTTCTGAATTTTATGTAAGTGTATAATAAAAATTGAAGAAACTTGTACCCCTAGGAAAAAAAAACAAAAAAAGCAGATTATCAACAATGCATGTAACAGAAATTATTTCCAAAGTCTAAGTTGTTGAGTATTTACTGCAGAACATACTGGTCCTAAAGTTTGTTTTCTCCTGTTAGTGTCACAAGATTGCAAGATAGATGGCATGAAGAAAAGAAGTAAATTAAGAGTCATACTAGTATTAAAGATAAAGTTCATGAAGTCTCTCAAATGAAATCCTAAAATAGTTTCAGATGTTTCTTGGTGAAAGGGTTATTTATAGATGCCAGTTTTTAGCTAAAAAGTATGTATAAAGTTCAGTGTCCTTGATTCCTCTGATCTAACGTGAAGTCACTTTTCTGAGGCTAAACTAGGATCCATGTTATCCCTTCTTTGCTGCATTAAATCCTGAGAGCTGTCAAGAGACCATGTCTTTCAAAGATGATATTCAGCATCGCTAAACCTCTTAATTACTTCTCCAGCAAAGTTCAAAAGCAGAATCTGGTTTTCAGTGGGATTTCTACATAACCCAGATGGAAAATTGGATGTGTGTGGCACAAATCAGGTTACTTTGTCCACACCAAAGGAGACAATGGTTTAGTCAGAATACATATCCAGTATTCTTCTGGTACCTGGCCACTTGCTGTGATCATTTGATAACACAACCCCTGTTTTTGGCTGCAGAGTGCATTACAGCATATGCCAGCAATATTCTGCATATGAGATAGAAAAAATGCTTTCAATAGCATCTACTTCTTCCTCTTCTAAATAGAAATTCTCATAGAAGTGAGTTTTCCCCCCACAGAATTTAGAACTCTTCAAACAGGTGATGCAGGCAGGTGCTATTCATGTTTGTTCTCCTCCTGTCTCACTTAAGACATGCTAGACTCCTGCAGTGAAATTTTGACTCCACTGAAGTCAAGAGAAAAACTCCCTTTGACTTTAATAGAGCCAGAATTTCACCCCTGGTATTCCTCTTACAGTTTTCCTGCCCAGAATGCCAAGTCATGTAAGAATATATGTATATGGTGAGTTAGTCAAATGCCTACTGGTGACTAAATGAGGCTCTTAAATCACTGTTGCCTGTAATGTGAGCCAGATTTGAATTTTGTTCTCCAGTACACTGAATCTCTGCACCTCAGTCCCCTGTTTGTTTTGTTTAGCCAAGAATTCCTGCCTTATATCAGCAATACTAAACCCTAGTTTTTGTGTTTTTTGGTTTATTAGCTCAGAGTAGGTGGTTCAGTTTTGATTTTTGTGTTTTATTTATTTCAGGTTTAACATCCCGAAGTAAAAAATGGTTCTTTAAAGCTGTAAGAAAACTGCCTTTTGTTGGTGCCATAGTAAGTATCTGAACAGCATGCCTTGACATTCAGCCAGCGCTCTGTCTGTCTGTCCTATTTGTATCATGATAGCACCAAAGAGCCCTTTGTGCTAGGCACTGGACAAACATGAAGCCCCTACTCCAAAAAGCTCACAGTCCAAGTAATCTTTCTGTAGCGGTACTGGCTTCAGAAAATGGAGGTGACGTTTTCATTACCAGTAATCCTTAGTTTCCCCAACTCCTTTCTGTATGTTATCAGACTTTCTGAATATATAGCTGGTGAACGAAGGCCACAGAGTTTACTCTGGGTTATCTCTCTGAGCTAATTTACAATTCTGCTTCTGTCATCCACATCTAGCTATTGGCCTATAAGCATGTGATAACTAGACCTTTTTGTTATGCAAGAGTAAGAGGTTATTCTCCTTGTCTTTGATTGGTTTAGAACGCCGATATCTGTGTTAGGAATGGCTTGGATTCCAGTCTTGAGAGCAGAAGCTATGTAATCATTAAAACAAGAAATACAATGGAATTTTTTAAACTGAAACTTGAAACTGTATTCTACAAGATTCAGCAATTCTGCTTGCATTTCTTGTCATCGTATTTGTCATGAATTCTTAGCATCAGAAAGGGTACAACTTGTTTTAAAATTTATTTGGTAAATAACAATACTGTGTTTGGTGGCATACAAGATACAGTCCCTACCCGGAGGACATCAGTCACACTAGATAGACTATATAAAATGAGGGATTCAGGGGCCAGATTTGTCTTAAGTTGTCTTTTGATGTAATGGTTTAGCACAGTGGTTTTCAACCTCTTTTTCATTTGCACACCCCCTAAAAAATTTCAAATTGAGGTGCAGACCCCTTTGGAAATCTAAGACATAGTCTGCAGACCCCCAGGGGTCTGTGGATCACAGGTTGAAAGCTGCTGTTCTATGGTAACAACAGCCTTTCGTGGACTCCTTAGACATATTCTGCGGACCCCACGTTGAAAACCTCTGGGTTAGCACGATAAAGAATGCTTTTTCTCTTAGATTTTCCCATGCCATTATTACTGATGTTTGGAACTAGTTTTAAAAGTTCTTATCCAACTCTTATAAGCTACAAATATCTCCATTTTAAAAGGGGTTAATGTGCTCATGCTGATGTCCTGACCAACACATTCTGCAATCCTTTGACCTGGTTGTCTTAGCCGGTGATCTGTGGCAGATGAATTCATAACTCCATATTGTATTCCATTTATCTCTGTTCTTTGCTTGCCGGCAAAGGATATGTAAAGTAGTTCTGGACACCCTATAGCTATTCCTTATTTTTACATGAGCCACGTTTTCAGGATAGTGCTACGTAAGATGCTGGCCCATTGCAAAGAAATGGTTTAATTTCTCATTTGCCTAGCGCTTCCACTGATCAGTAGAATCTGACACATAAGCCTGTCATGTTGCTTACAAGAGGCCTTGACAGATCCAGGCATTCCAATGTTCAAAAGTCTATTCTACTGATAATATCTCAACAGCTATATTAGATAATGCTTCTGGGAGAGAGATCTGTGCTGCTGTAATATTTTTCCTTTGCGAGGGCAAATTCAGGCCTTCAAACTAGATTGGGGGAGAAGTGAAAGTGTCTTAATCTTATCTGTAGGTTCTTTCATTGTGTTACGTTATTGTGCAACACAGATATTTTTTCAGCATTTCTAGAAGTATATCTTCTTTCTGAAGAGAGATGGTCCAAAAAGTAATCCATCTTAAAACTGTAACTGGTACAAAGTCAACTGTTGTATTGGTATGATCCTGAATACCATAAAAAAGTTGGGCCGGGAGTAGGGGGAGCTGGAGGAGCTCAGTACCTTGCTTTGCTATGTTTGACAAACAAAATTATTTTCAAGATTCTAGATAGGTGTTAAAGGATGAAATTAACATGCACAATATTTGACAGTATCTGGTTAAGAAGTTAACACAGTTCAGTGTTGAGTTCACTGTTCCAGTCATTAGCACTGAACGTTCTGTGTAACATAAAACGTGTGCACCCTATTGTTGAAGGCATTTCATTTTCTTTTAGATACAGAAGCAGTTTAACAAGGCCTTGGATGACGTAGCTTCTGGTTTGCCCTTCCTGAATGATGGAAAGGATTATATCAAAGCACTGCCAGCTCGAGGGATGAGCCAACCTGCACTGCTAGAGAAGATGAAAGAGTACAGCTCGATGGGTATGACAGTGAGCATGTACTGGTATACGTACAGGTCTACTTCATAGGCCTAATATTAGAATTATGCTATATGTTTACACACCTATAAAGATAAAATGGGCTCTAGTGACTGCTACAGATAGTTTCAGCTTAAATATTTGTCTTGGTGTTCATCAAATATTAACTGATGGCTGTATGGTAAATTACTAACACCAATCCTCATGTTTCTAATTATCTACAGTTATTAGCTAATATTCAGGTATTCCGTTAAAACACTCAGGTGGCCTGTGTTCTAATGCTTGAAGGCAATGGAAAAGTAATTCTGTTCCATCATGGTAGAGAAATATAATTCAGACAATTTGGGTTTGAGGGTAATGGTTACAAAGGTAATTGGAAAGTTTTTATTCTGTTTCACTGACCAGTCTTGTCTCAGTAATGAGGAAAGGGTATTCTCCTGGTTGTCTGAGGTGGGGATGGGCAAATTTGACCACTACTCTTCTTTGGATCTTTTTCCAAATCAGATGCATCAGTGCACTTTTTTCCTTCTCCTCCACCTCTAACCCTGAGGGAAACAAATCAGCAGCAGCAGTTCAGCTCTCATGAGCAACCCCATAGTAATAAATCATTGAGCATGCAATGGAGGAAAAACACTTTAACTGCCCTTATTGAAAAAGTGAGATCTCTTTTTTAAACTGGTGCAATGTCCTAACACTGTCTAAGTCTTGGGCCCAGAAAAGTAAGATAGATTCATCTTGATTGAATGACACTTGTAACTTGGAAAATATTTTGGAGTCAGGTCTGAATGTGCTTCAGAGTGATTAACCCGATGCTAGCCTTTTGCCAGAAGCATGTTTTGGTTTTTTGTAAAACACAAAGCAAAGCACAAAACAAATTGTTTACATTGAATTTCTTGCTTCTCTGTCACTGTGATTTTTGTAGTTGATTACATGCCAGTGTTTCCTTGGCTTGATTCCACGTAGACAGTGTCTGAAACTTCACTGCTGAGTTGCTTCTCTAGTCTGAAATCTCTACTCCCGTTAATGTGCCTGCCACCTTCTAATCAGAAAACTTGGGGTGATTTACAGCTTCCAAAAGAGGCCGGTTTGGAGGACTGGATAATATTGCACCCTTCGTAGCTTCGGGACTTTCTGCTTGAAACAGTTTGGCTGCCACTAAATCTGAAATAAACAATATTGCATGTAGGAAAACTTCAGTAAAACCAATCTTACTACTCCTATTCTCCACACTTCTTCTAGAACTCGCTATCGCCTCTTTTTCGATGTCTGTTTTCCCTCAAGCTAATTTTCTAAATGCTTTTTTCTTCAGACTCCCTCTAAGGATGTGTTGTTTTTCCCCTCCCCTCCGTTCTGTTTTTATCTTTATCATTCACTTCTCCTTTCTCCAAAAGCTATTTGGGAGGAAGGCTGGGACCTGGGTCCTATGTATGCAAGTGAAGTTGACATCCCTGAGTTACAAAAGTTTCCCCTTCCAAATGGAAGAGGAACAATTTTTTTTGAGTGTTTAAAAGGAGGAGGATGGTTTGAGGTAAAGCGGGTAACCAAATCTTGAAAACGTTTCCTGAAATGGTGCATTTGTGTTCCAGTTTTGTTTTAGTGGTAGAAGGTTACCCAGTTAAAACACTTGGATGCTGGGCACCATGTCAAGGTGCTTATTGGCAAGGGTTCAGTCCTAGTATTGCCAGACATACCTGCTGTGTTCTGATGTTGCAATAATTTGCATGCACTTGTAGCTGAAAACCATTGCTGGAGCTTCCATTGCATATTTTAGCAGTACAGATTTGTTTGAACTGTTTTTCAAATATCTTGTAATACTGACGAGTATTCTTTTGATGAAGTTACCAGCTTCAGTGAATAGAATCCAACAGTATGGTCAGGTTTTGGGAACATGAATAACAATTATTGCAAAATTGCCACATATACTCTGCTGTAGTTAAGCATTGCTCAGCTATTGCATCTTTTATAGTCCACTACCTGCATTCAGTAAAATGTAATGGAGCACTTATGGCTTCTGATTTGTTACTATGAAATTTTGTTTGTGCTAATCATCCTGATATCAGGGAAGCAGGAAATACACTGTAGGAAGAGTTTAGCATTTTACATTATGAATGCTCCCACCCCAAGTACAGTCTTGAAGTAACACACTAACCATAGTTTACATCGTGAGCCAGTTATAGAATATCAGCGGAAAAAAGCAACAACTAAAAACACTTGACCTAAACATCTGGAAAATTTGGACAAACCTGTATAGGACTTGCCAATTCTTAGAAGTTGCTAATGAGTCGGGTACTTTCAGTTAAGTTACTTTCTTTGCTATGATTTTTAAAAAGTAGAGTTTCCTAATGTAATTGTTAGCTACTTTCATGATAAAATGGAGTCTGTCTGTTAGTTTGTGCTAATCAATAACTGAGAAGATCACACTTGTGGTATGCGTAGCTAATAGGACAGATGCTATTTTTTGCACTTTTGGGTAGCTTTCATATCGAGATGGCTGCCTATGCAAACCTATGCTGTTTATGCTTTTTTGTTTTTCAGGCCAAGTACACTGGGAGGATGGGAAAGTCTCTGGGACAGTATACAGTGGGGAAGAGAAACTCACTCACCTGCTAGTGAAGGTAAATAGATTTGCACAAATACCTTTGTGGGATGCATATCCATAAACACCTTAATTCCCTATGTATAATTCCTATTTATCTTGTCTTGGAGGATGGTAGAACAAAGAGCATTGATCTGAAGCCAAAGGAAAAGATTGAAATAGATCTGGATGAAGGAGGGGGAGTTATAGCAAAACATTTGGCCATGGAATAGATGACCAAAGGCTGTGGCTGTCAAAGCACCATTGCTGTAGATAGTCAAGAACAGATTAGGTAAAACACTTGGATGATAAAACAAGTAACAAATTACAAGGGAATGGGTAAACTGACATTGGTCTTCTGCAGCCTTACCACCATTGATACTGTGAAAGTGAGGCACTGATTGCACTACACTGGATCCAGCAAGGCTGCATGGCTATAGTGGCTGACTACATCTTGAATATGGCCCGCAGCTACCTATTCCAGGACTGGGCTTCTGTGGAAGTTCTGACTGAGACAGTCTGTTAACGTGCTAAGTTGGGCCCCTCACAAGGTTCTGGTTGCCATGGCTTAAACAGAAACAAACTATATTGTGCAGGCCATATTCAGACAGTAGTAAAATCAGAGGGTTGGCTTGCTTCAGCCAAGACTCTGTTGGGTGCTAGCCAGGAACTTCTCTCCTTGGGACAGTTGAAAGAGTTCTAAACAGCCCAAAGACCTGTGTAGTCCCCTTGATCAGAAACGCTTCTCCCTCTTCTGGGGGCAGCCTTTATAGTAACCAACAAGCTCCATTTGGGTACTTACCTCAGTGTTTGCTTCCTATTGCCTGTTAATTTTCCTTGCTTCTCAGGTGCTTGGATGTATAAACTCCATCACAGCTTTTCTTCAGGAAATCTTGCTAAATTCTTTGGTTCTAGATCTGTGGACATAGGTATTGTTCTGTATAATGGCTGATTATGCCGTCACCGACTTCAGTAGAATTGCTCCTGATTCTGGCCAGTGGAGAGCAGAATCAAGTTCGCACTAACTTTTGCTTGTCATGTGACCCAATGGTTGCAAAATATTTAGGTATGAAATAGTAGCTTCTGAGAACACTTCTGATGTATATCAGGTGAGCAGTCTTACTTCTAGGAGTTTGTTTCCTCAGCTGAACCATCTGCCTATAGTTACTCCAGAGTTCTCCTTTGGCCACAAACTTGTCTGTTACTGTTGTAGATCTCGTTCTAAAGTTAATTCTTCAAACAAAGATATTGAGTGCTGCTTGTACTAACGAGTGCTTTAGTGGCTTATTTCTTAAAAGAATAAAAGCTGGTATTTGTAAAACTTCATCTAGTAAAGTGGCCATTTGTTTTCTTTTAATAGAGGTAAGCTGAGAACAGGTGTATTTGCACCTTATTACTTATTTAAACAGCGTATGTAACTGAAATAGGCCAGTCCTCATGTCTTTTTTTGGTTGCATAATTGTACCACAGGCCAGGTGTGCCCTAGGTAATTCTGGAGTTAGCCACAGTGGGTAGACCATGTGAATGTCTACATCACATCTATAGCTTTAGTTGCTTGTAGAAACTCCTACACCTAAAGTCTAAAATGCTGCTTTGGACCTCTTACGACTTGCTGCTGCTTCTTGCCGCTATGGCTGAAAATAACTCATTGAGCCAGCTCACTTGTAATGCTGTCTGTGTTGCCACGTTTGAGTCCCATTGTAGAACTTGCTGAACAGTAACCCAGCTCTTTGCCTTACAATGCTATATTGCAGAACAACTTGCTCTTTTCTTTCTGAAGGTTTATGGGGAGTTTGCATGGAGTAATCCCCTTCATCCAGATATATTTCCAGGGCTGAGGAAAATGGAAGCAGAGGTGGTGAGGATGGCTTGCACGCTCTTCAATGGGGGACCTGATTCCTGTGGAGTAGTAAGTAATCTGGAAGCTGAATTTGTCCCCCTTAAATGTATGAACTTTCCTAATTTAACTTTCCACACTTCCTTTTCTACTACCTGTACTGAAATTATTCCTGTATGTAGTGTTAGGCCTTTTCTACACTGGAAAAGGTTTGCTGGTATAGCTATACTGGTAAAGCTTCTCAATGGAGTTTATACTGGCAGAATATTTTTTGTCAATATAATTTATACCAGTTCCCTGAAAGAAATAAGTTACTCTGGCAAAAAGACTTTTGCCAGTATAACTACATCTGCATTAGGGCTGTGTGTGCATGTCCTAGCTTGCATAGCCACATGCTATGTCTTAATGGGCATATGTCTTCTGACATTGCTATGCCGGCAAAAACTGGTAAGCATAGACCAGATGGGGAAAGGGACACAGCCTGCTCTAAAATGTAACTGGTTTGGGGTGATTTGGGGTGGTAGCTTTTCTTTAATTTTGCTAATCTAGAAATCTACCAGCGTACCAAAACTAGGATTGCAAACAATTCCGGCTGGTTGTCTGGGAGACCACTAAGAAGCAGTTGAGGGTATTACATAGCTTTGATCAAAAGGGTGTGGTACATATTGTCCTTGTCCAGTTTGTAAATTGTCTGAAGAAGTTAGCTATCATGGTTTTAAAGCTCACAGGCACTGAAATTAACAAGTCAAAAACATTGACTGAATTAGTGGCTTGCAAGAGGAGTTTTAGTCCATGTCCCTCATTTCATACTTTCAAAACATTCACACTTTTTGTTGTACTAACAAAAGGGTCCTTCCCATAAAAATACGGCAAGTATTTTCTGATGTTCCCCATCTCTTATCTTGAAGTTAGATTGTAAGCTTCTCAAGGCAGGGACTGTCTTTTTGGAGTTTGTGCAGTGCCTCACACCGTGGGGTCTTAGTCAGTAATTGGCATCTCTAACTGGTACTGCAATACAAGTAAGAAGTAGGCTGTGTTGTAAATTGTAGAGTATTAAGTCTATCGTAGGCAAGATACTGGTGGCAGATTATGAATTAAGTTATCAGAACCTGCCATGCAATTGCTACTGGTAATGCTGCCCATGTGCTGGTGTACTATATGGCCAGTTGAAGGTTAAAAAACAAACTTTATTTCTGAAAGACACTTAACCACACCTGACTTAACCATACTGTCTTACAGTTGGAGAAAACATTGACTAAATTATTTCTAAGGGGAGGTTAGTCTGGATTGAAGTCTGTCACACCAATTTTTATC
This sequence comes from Emydura macquarii macquarii, assembly GCF_026122565.2. NCBI lineage: Eukaryota > Metazoa > Chordata > Testudines > Chelidae > Emydura > Emydura macquarii. The sequence goes on along the minus strand of NW_027131527.1, from coordinate 13,861,171 downwards.
TACAAATGTGATTTTAATTAGTGCCTAATTTAGGAGTTGTCATGTACATAGCAGAATTTTTTGCAACACTTCTCTCACGTTCGGATAGCTTCACTCACAAACTTTCAACACCTAAAGTGGTTAGTTTTTTTTAATTGTTCATGATAACTTTAAAAAGTGTCTAAGTTGGGGTGGAAGTGCTGTTGCCTAAATTAAAATGCAAACACATACAAGATAAATATAAGATTCACCAGCTGCTCCTCTTTTTAAATCCAGAAAATACCCAAAGATGACATTAAAACCTTAAAATACCCCCCTAATAAAAATACCAGCTTTTGCCCTCCTCTCCTCCCCCCCCTTTGAAGCTTGGGTAATTAAAAGGGGCTTTGCAGCATGCCCTGAAGCGCTGTAAATTTGAGGTATAGGCATAAGTACAGCTGAAATTTAAGCAGAAGCCTAAGCAAAGCAGTCAGGGAAGTGTTAAATTTGGTGTGGAAATTACATACTACCTTGTTGAACAGTTACCTAATATGCAAGGCCAGTGGGAGAGTTGAAGTGGTTAGTCAGAAACTACTAAAATTAACGTAACCCTGTAACTAACTTCCTGAAGCTAGTCTTGCAGGTGTTGAGTTCCCTCAATGTATAAGACAGGCACTTTGAAACAACAGATTTCAAAAATGGAATTAGGAGTTTGTGACCTCGGGACTTCTTGGTGCCTCATGGCCCTGGGGAAGCATCACAGAGCTAAAGGAAGGCCTTGGAGGGGTGGTATGGAGACCAGATATTGTTTTGAGCACATAGTGTGACAGGCAGTCTCAAAGGGTCAGAAGTGGACCATGATTTCAGAATGGTAACTTCTAGGTAAGGTTTTGTATCTAAATATTTTATCAGGATTTCTGATGGCTCAAAGAGTCATTGCAGAGAGTTGTGCCAAGCAGTTAAAAGAATATTTCTTCTAAGCACTTTTTAGACTTAAGTGTTGTCCCCCCACCTTCTGTAGTTCAAATAACACCCAGATCATTATCTCTGAAGGGCCAGAGAAAAACTATTTTATCTGTGCCTTCACTTTGTTTACTTTGTGCATTTGACACTACTGACCTTGTAAGTGGCAGTCAGCTTTAAAAGACAAACATTTACCGGGGGAGTAGCGAAGCCACAAAATGAGCCACACCAAAAGAGGTGGTGGTAGTGTTTGAATCTACTTCTACTATTTTTTTTTTAAACTAATTGAGTAATCTAAAAGTTGCTGGTGTCCCTTTTTAATGTCTGAAGTTACTGTTTAATTTTTATTCCACCTACAGTTTTGTAGTTTAAAATATACATTTGCTCCTGAAATTGTTGGTCATAACTGCTGTTTTTGAGACCTATAGTCTGCCCCTGTCTGGAGACATTACTGTCTGGTTTCTTTCATTCTGGATGAGGTGACCATTGTTGTTACTAATCTGAAGTAGGGAATTGGGACTGCTATTATAATTTCAGCTGTGGTCTGTTAAGACAGGTGAAGCATGTTGGATAAACAATATAAAAATTCAGTGGCCGTGATGCCCGGAAAAAAAAAAAAAGAAAATGTTTCTATTTCTGTAATTGCTTTTCATAGAGTGCAAATCTGTTTTCTTGTCACTCTAAGAAATAAGAACTCCTGAGAGAAATCCAGTTCTACTCATGTATGACTACTTGCAGCACTTTGAATGATACTGATGCCTTGGACAAGTGTAGAAACAAAATTAGAGTAAATTATCAGTGTAGTCAGTGTTAAATTAGATGCAAAACTTCCATTATTTCTGGAAGTAGTCTTCATTCTGGACACGTTGCTAAAATTGTTCTCCTTAGGTTTAAATACTACTATTGTTAATCCCTCGTAGGAGTTTTCAACTCACCTTTTTTCCCCTGAATTACTTTGTAAGATGATAGTCTTTTCCCACAGGAAAAAGGTGTTCCCAGTTCTTTTTTAATCACTTTTTTTTTTTTTGGTGGCACTTAATTTTAGGGGGCAATAACAAGAGACTCAGAATTGAGGCTTAAAATCAGTATTGAGTCATTGAACATTCACTGCATAGTCTGGGTATTTCTTTCTCTTGTGATGTGGATGTGATGTGGATTCTCAACTGCAATCTTTTACAAGGACTTATACAAAAAGAGAGAATGTTTTATGGATTTTCTCTGTAATTCCAATAAGGGGCTTTTCCACGTAACTTCAGTTAATGATTTTCCTTTTTTTCTGTTAATCAGCAAAATTCATGACATTTTAAAGATTAACAACAGGTTTGAGCAATGTCATAGAGGAAAACGGAGCACTTTTGAAAAACAAAACAAACCCTCCCCAGAAACCTCTCCATCCCTTTGAAACCCAGCTTTTAAAAATGAGACGTTTGCACTATTCTTGTGGACTTACCTATGGATTCCACTTCTGCAGATCTGTGCGTTTTATCTACCAGTGACAAGACTAGATCACCTTGGGAGGTGTAAGTAGTAGGATTGACAGGAAGTTTTCTTGTAGGGGTCTTTTGTGATACTGCCAGCATGGAATAGCTATGCACTAGATCTTGGTGTGCATGCGTCCCCAGCAACACACTACAATTTGTTGGTATCATTCACAGGGCTAGTACACTGGGAAAATCATAAGGACTTCTTGCCAGGTTTGTCTCCCATCTCCTGCAGATTTTATTTTCTAGTCAACAGTTAAACTCTGGAAACCACAGTTCTGTGAAAGATCTTAAGGTAGGGGTTAGATGGGTTTCTTCTTTCTAATGAAGAGGTAAATGAATAGGGATGTATTGAGAGTGGTGGCTCATAGAGACTTGTGAGGACCAATAAGCTTTCCTTCTCTTGATAATGAGACATGAGTATAATTTAACTCTTGTTAAACATCACATTTTCACTTTTAAATGCTAACTTGAGATGTATAAAGAGGTATTTGCTTTTGAATTTCCATAGTAATAGAGTTTGGAGGCAATGGGTGAGGGAACAAATAACACATTTTAGGAAGGATGGAGGGATTTTGTTCTTCCTTATCCTCCATTTAAAAAAAAAAACGCTCCTATTCTTGATTTTTGCACTTACTTTTCTGCACTGGCTTCTGAAGCTAGAGTACTAGGGTAGAAAAACAAAAGCAGTGTCTAGTTTGACTGCTTTCATACAGGACAACTTCTGCTACTGTAGACTTTCCTTTTGAAGAGAGCAGAGACAAATATCTAAGAAGGTTGTGGACTGGTGCTGAATCACCCTGCATTGGCCAGTTGCCTAGTTCACCGCAGACACTAGAGGAAGAGAGATCCTATGACAGTGATTCAGGCCCTATGTACATGAGAGGGTCTGCCAGTATAACTATACACTGGCAAATCCTCCTAGTGGGGACGCAGCTTATCAGCAAAAGCACTCTTTTGCTGATATAGTTTATATCTGTTCCCCAGACAAGTTGAGCTATATTGGCAAAGGATGTTCTTGCTTGTATAACTGCATTTACACTACGGCTTCTGCTGCATAGCTATGTTGGTGATGAGTGTAGAAAAGCTATAACATCCATAAGTGACATAGCTATGCTGACAAAATTCTTAAGTAGTTTGCAGCCTGGCATATACATTGGTATGTGGCACAATCTGTACATGCAGGCAACTGTCCAGTGCTGCAAGCTAAACTTCATAGCAAATAGGTATCTGCTCAGTTTGTTAGTGGAGGTGTCCTCCCGAAGGTGAAGGAGAGATGGAAGCAAAATCGGGAGTTCCTCAGTGAAGTCTGAGAGGGCAAATATGGAAGACTAGGGTTGTTAGTCTAGTCCTGTTTGAAGGGTAAGGGGATTCTTTGTTCAAGTGGACAGAAGGAGCAGGACCTGGTGGCATAAACTTCTTAGCTTCTAATAATACAAATGGAAGATTGTGGCAAATAAGTAGCAAAATGTAGGTGTTTCAATAAATAAGTCATATGTTCATTTAAATATCACTAATTAATAATAAAGAGAAACAATTCTGTTAATATTTTATTACATTTAAGTAGTGAGGTCTTCAAATGTGTCAGCAATTTTTCCAAAGAAAATGGTTAAGGAGCTTGCGGAAGAATTTGGGAGTGACTGACATGGCTTATAAAACCGCATGTTTGTGATGTTCCTGCCATCACCTGCTTTCTTAACAATAAACACAGCTGTCTGTTTTATCCTCATAGTTTGAAGCTCTGTTCCCTCAAGCCTTTCAGTTTGCAAACTACGATGAACAGTTTGTTTTCAAATCTATGGTATGGATGTTGCCTGAAGCAGCTCTTGCTGCTTGGCACAGACATCAGCAGGAATAAAAACAGTGGGAGTCTTTTTGTTTTTGTTTCTGTGACCTTTGTTCCTGAGATCTGTATGTGTTTAGTCACTGTCAGAATTCCATTTAGTTTTGCAGATGTCACTTTTTGGGGTTTTGCAGCAGACCAGCAATACCTCTAAAGGCTCTTCTGCCCTTTGTAGTTTCATTTGTGGTAAAACCATCTCAGCTAGCTTGTGAATGAGTAACCTATTCTGTCACCTGTCTTCAAAATGAAGACAACTTGTGTTTAGATATATGTTTAGGGTTGCAATGGTCCTCAAGCACTAGAAAGCTACTTTAATCTGTTCTTTGGTTTCTAGTTCACTTGTTAACTGAGCCTTTCTTATAAATCTCTAGCCTGAAATTTCATTTAGAGCATTAGCACGTTAACCTCTCAACCCCTCCCTTTCCCCCTCCACTCCCCAGTTCTGCAAATGTACTTAGTGTTTGATTTGTTTCTTCTTTTCACAACAGATGACCTCTGGTGGGACCGAGAGCATCCTAATGGCATGTAAAGCCTACAGGGATCTGGCCTATGAGAAAGGAATCAAACACCCAGAAATGTATGCAGCTACCTCCATGGCTTTTTTTCTTTCACAGATTTGTATGATTTTATTGTTCCTGAAAAATGATCGCCTCACAGTCCTGGTTTCGAGCGGGTGCTATGCTACACTCTTCTCTCATTTCTTTTGGTCCATACCTTCCCCCTCAACCCCGCGTCCCCCACTCATCTGTCAACTTTCTGAGGACCAACCTAGGACAAAAACCCAAACTGCAAGAAATAATGCAAAATAGTATACCAAACTTTAAACAGTATGAGATAACATTAACATGAACAGTGTTGCTCATGATTCATCACTTCTGATTTGAATTAGAGTGTATGTGATTGGGACATAGGTACACTTGGGTCTAAAGTTAGAGATGGGTGAGAAGCATCTCTATTTCCGTCCCCCAAAAGCTTTGCCGGTACCTAAATCCTCACCTACAAAACCAAGACCATTTCAGCTTTGGACCTCGCTTGAGCAGAGTTTGTCACCACTTCAAGTGTGTTAGAGTTTTGATTTGTTCAAATAAGAGTTCTTTTGCCTTATTCCAAATTTCTAAGCCTGAGGAAGGAGCCCTTTTCCTCTCTTAACACTGTTGCAGACTGCTAAACAACTCTGAAGTCTCATGAATCCAAGTCTAGCATCTTGGGTTAATCTTTTTGAGCCTTCAGTCACTGCCATCTATTGGGCTTTTTATAGATTGCATGTTGCTTTCCTTCAGTGTACTTGCATCCCCACTTCTTTGTATTTTGATGTCTTATTACAGAGCAAACCTCAGTGACACTGCACAATTTTAACATTTTTTATAACAAGACTTCATTTTGGAAGAGATGAGAACTTTATTTTGAAGAACTGGAGAATTAGGAGTTTTGTATTTATTTCTTATAAGTCCATGTAAAAAGAGAGAGCCCTTTTGAAGCAGTTTCCTCTAACTATGCCTTTAGAGTTTGTGAAGTGAATGGTGGAATACTGTATATTTTAGTTCAGAAAAGCACAGGGCCTGTGTGCTCAAAATAATCTTTGGCCCACATTTCCTGGTTTTTTTAAATCATGCCAGTAGGCTGACTATCCTCTGTCTGTAAGGGCTAATGTATAAAAATGCCTGCTGTATGAATTTTGGCTTATACCTGGACAGGTATTCAAATTAAACCTAAACATTCCTTGAGTTGAAGTATTGACGTTTCTCTTTTCAGATTGGTTCCAATGAGTGTTCATGCAGCATTTGATAAAGCAGCTCATTATTTTGGGTTGAAGATTGTGCACATACCATTGACGAAGACCATGCAAGTGGATGTGCAGGTATTGCTCGTAGACAGCACTAGATACCTCTTCTGCCGAAAACTTGCAGTAATGTTCCTGAAATAGTCTTCTGTCTGTCAGGGATGGGTTGATAGGTAGGGACAGTGGTGATGAACAGTGCTTATCAGAAACAGCAAATAAAACTGCAGCCAAAATAATTGTTGCATTCTACATTGGGTCATGCTGTAAACAATTTAGATTTAAACCACTGCTTTGACCTAGCACGTTAATTTAAATTGAATATATCCTTGTGTCTAGGCATTGCAGAAGCACCTTCAACTGGGTTTCAAACAAAGTTGGACAAAATATTATAAAAACTGAGATATAAACTTGCACGTACCAGGACTGGGTTAAATGACTCAATTGGACTCTTATGCTTATAACTAAAGTGTGGAGCGTGCTATTTCATTACAAGAGCTATGAAATCGAAGTGATCGGATGTAGACTACTGTTGTTATAGAGTGACAGTAGTTTAAAGTTCTTACAGAAGGCACAAATGAACACCTGTTTACAGCATATGCAGAAGAGTCCTCCTGTGTACGCTATTCATAGGCTGTTGTGTTTTGGTTCATTTGAAATCTAGTAGCTTCATTTTTTGGCAGGGTGGAAATTGGAAAATGGTGTGCGAGTATTTTCTCTCTTTAAATCTTCAGGCAATGAGAAGAGCCATTTCAAGGAACACTGCAATGCTTGTCTGTTCAGCTCCCCAGTTCCCTCATGGAGTTATGGACCCAATTGAGGAGGTGGCAAAGGTAGAGTACCCCTTGAAATATGAGGTTGGAAGGGAGGAGGAGTTAAATAAGACTTGAATATCCTTGGCAAGTGTTTTCTTTGTAGAAAACCATATAAATGCAGAATTGTAGCACTGGTGAATGAATCTGGTAGAAGGAGGAGCAAGCTAACTGGAAAGATAGCTACTGTTTTAAAGCAGATCAGCTACTAATCAACAGAGGCTGAGAAGAAGTTTGTGAGGGTGGGGAATATAAGATTGTCAGGTTTTGGTATAATTTGTAACATACTCATTTAAAACCTTGCCCCAAGAGCATAGGATTTAAGTATTTGAAATGACAACTGAGCATTGCTGTAAAACTGGCTGCTCAGTGCTCTCTAAAACTTGAGTCATTTTGTACAGTGATATGTCACGCTGATGAAGATTCTTGCAAAATGGCAAATTTTAAGTGCATGCTTGTCTCCAAAAGTGGAATAAACTGCCAATGTCTTGTATCTGCCTTCTGCTGTTGCTGACGATGCTTTATTGTAATAGGCTATTTCTCAATTATCTGGCACTAGATTTCTTCACTACAGGACCAAGTCTGTGTGGGGAGAGCAGCAGGAGGATGAGCTGTGGTAGGGGTCTGGAGATGAAACAGTTTTGTTTAAACAAACATGGTTAGAAAACTACTTAGGTAAAATCAAAGGGTTTAGAATGAGCTTTTTAAAGTGGGCTCATGACTAGAGTTGGTGGGAGGAGAGAACATTAGATACATAAAAAATTAGGTGAAATACAAATTAAAAATGTAACAAATCAGGGAGTCTCAAACTGTTTTTAATGTGGAACACATCTTAATAGTGTATCATGGACACCTCCTCCCATTCAAGTCATGTAACATTCCTGTGGCAATAACAGGAAATGTAATACATTTTTAGCAGGCTCATCATTCATTTTTTAAATCTAGAAGCAAGAAGAGACACCACTATATGATCAACCAGGTCTTCTGGACCCCAAGTGCTCCACAGCTTGAGAATTGGTGTAGTAATGGATTCTGGACCCTTCTGGAGATCCCAGACACTTTGTATTTCACATTTGAGACTATTAACTAAGTCCCAGGAATTCCATTCGATTTACCTCTTTGGTTTTGCTTGAGTAACTAACTAGAACCTCTTGTGTGTGTTTAGCTGGCACTGAAGTATAGAATCCCCTTCCATGTAGATGCCTGTCTGGGTGGCTTCCTCATTGCTTTCATGGAGAAGGCAGGGTTTCCGCTACAGCATCCATTTGACTTCCGTGTGAAAGGTGTGACTAGCATTTCTGCAGATACTCACAAGGTAAGAAGGGGAAGCAGTTGGGGGTACCTGTCTAACTAAATGGTATTGTTTGCACCAGATCCACTTTCTCTATGAAATTATTAGAGACAGTTACTATTTAAAGTGGAGAGCACATGCATGCCATAATGAACTTTCAAGGAAGAGTTCTAATGTCAATCCTATCTTTAGCGTTCCTAATGCACTTCATATTACTGCCGTTGCCTTCCACTAGAATTGAGCTAAGAGGAAGGTGTGGCAGAGATGCAACAGGAATAGAATTGCATGTGGCTATAGGAAATGCCAGGGAACAAATGCAAATGAATGTCCACTTTAGTATTCTCAAACTATATATTCTTGCTGGCATTAGGGGGTTGATATTGAGCATCTGGAGCAACATTTTTCTGCCTGGGTGTGGTCCAGTTATACTGTATTGCAACAATATGTATTTAAACACCACCTATTTGTTATTGACACAAGTTCCAAAGCAGGTAAGAGCATCTCAGATTCAGTACAGCAGGTCAGAAAAGATGTAATTCATGATGGGTACAGTAAGTATTGTTTAGCCCCTTCTTCAACTCTGTTCCTTAACACAAAAAGAAATCATTAATGAAAATAAAGGGCAATACATTTAGGGCAAAGAGAGGAAATTACTTTAAGCGATATTTCATCATTTTGTATACTTTGTGTTGAAGCTGAATTTGAACTCTTCTTTGTCCTCTGAAAAACATATATCTAGTACTTGAAATTAATGTATTTTTGTGCCTATCTTCTCATGTTTTGTAAGTTCAACAGGTGTAACAAGAATGGACAATTTTATGACCCTCTGATACTATAGCTGTGTACTAAATAAGGGGAAGATACAACATCATGCTTCAGGGTATTAGTTGATTCCTTCCTGCTGTGCTTAGGCATTTCTCTGCAGGCAGCTTGAGTGACTGGATCTCTGCCAGAGTTTGGCAAAATCTTTCTGGCGCTACCACTGTACCATAAAATAGCATTGATATCCAGGAAAGGCAGGGGAAGGTTGTTAATATGGACTGTTTCCATATTTGGATACTTCAGGATGTGAGATGAAGTGTGGGAATGTGGATGCCAGTAATGTTATCTAATGTGATCTTGAATTTGTAGTCTTTTACCTGTGTACCGTCTCATACATACCCTTTGTCATTTTAACACTTTGTCTGTCATTATATGTGTCTCTTACAGTATGGCTATGCTCCAAAAGGCTCTTCAGTGGTATTGTACAGTGACAAGAAATACAGGCACTATCAGTTCTTTGTTGCACCTGACTGGCAAGGGGGCATCTATGCCTCCCCCACCATTGCTGGCTCCAGGCCTGGTGGCATCATTGCAGCTTGTTGGGCAACCATGATGTACAAGGGAGAAGATGGTTATGTTGAGGCTACTAAGAAGATCATTAGTACTGCACGGTTCATTGAATCAGGGTATGTTCTTTTTGGCTTTATTTTTGTCTTTCTCTTGATGCCTTCTGGATCTTGAACATAGAACCCCTCCCAAATACCCTTAGCTCCTACCCTTCAGACTAAGGAAGCTAGAGCCCAAAGTCCAGTGTTACTTAATATGGCTTATCCAAACCCCTATTAGTCATAAGTACATATAGAGGATGAGGGTGAGGAGAGGGCCGATTTCCAATAGCAAAGTTAGAGAGAATGTCTTGGTTAAAACCCAATCTCTTCCCTGCAACTTAGTTTGAGGTGGGAGGAGGGAAAAAGGTGTAGGAATTTCTACCAAACTGCTGTCCCTCAACCTTGCTTTGGGGACTTCATCTTTTGTATCAGCCACTAGCTAATGGGTTATGAAATGTGAAATTCTCCACTCTACTGGCTGGAAGAAGGAAGGAGCAGCTGTTCTCTCTGCAAGACTTCCTTGCTGCAGGTTGGCCTGAAGGGCTAGAGCTCTTTGCTCCTCCACTCTCTCCACAGCCTCCATTTGTCGGAGCTCTCTTGATTGTCATAGAGCTGTTCATAGCTTTCCTGAGTGGTTAGCTGCAGCAGCAGTGTTATTCTAGACAGTTTTATTGCCCCCATAGGATTTGTTCTAATGCTATTGGAAGAGCTATGAGCAGCGAGCACAGGCATTAAAGCTGTCTGTAGACTTACATGACATTGCTTTGTTCAGCAGGTTTCTGTTAACCATTTGAAATAAACTTTTTTAAATTAAAGGTATAAATTTTCCAGAAATTAATGTCTTGCACCAGGAAAGCTTCCCATGGGCCTCTAGTGAGTGACCAAGTGGTTCCTCACTCACCATAACATGTAGCTTCCATTGTGAACTGGCTCTCCTCACTAGAAAGCTTGAGAGAGGGGGAAAATGCCTTCCCTTCAGTAAGCATTGCAGACATAGGTTCAGTTCTCCCACAAGAAGTGGCAGGAGATAGGGAGTCATTTTTATGTATCTGAGGCTTTGTTTTGGATAAGTGGGGTTTGGATAATCTTGGTTCTGTTCTGTTGGAATTATTAGCAGCACTTGATAGTGTAGGTCACTAAATCTACCTTTTGTAGGCATGGATTAAGTTTAAGGCTTCTAACAGGTTGGGTCCTAATTACATTCTACTTCCCTATCCTGTTACTCATTCCCAGGGGATTTTGGTGCCATGGGTGCTGTCTGTATCTTTACCTCTATGGTTCCAGAGTGATCTTCTGTTACTATCGAGGAAATAAATCACTTTTAACTGTTTCAAGGTTGCGGAAAATTGACAACATCCTAATTTTTGGAAAACCTGAGGTGTCTGTCATCTCTATTGGATCAGACGTTTTTGACATCTATAGACTGTCAAACTTGTTAGGCACGAGAGGATGGAACTTAAATGTCCTGCAGTTCCCTTCAAGGTGAGTTGATTGCCAAAATGGGAATTATTAATTTAGACCCATTGTAGCCTGGCAGATGAGACAAATATAGCTGTGGTCAAATAATGCCTCTAAATCCAGGAATAGCACCTTTACAGCACTTCTTACAGCCAGTTCTCCCAACATCTTTGTCCAGGAGCTAGATAAGTAGCATCTCTGCTTTACACATGGGGAAAATCAAGTCAGAGAGGCTATGTGATTACCCAAGACCACATAGTGAGTCAGTCGCAGTTTGGATTAGAATTTCAGACTTCCTGAAACACTGTTGTATAACGTGTGTATCTTCCCTGGATTTATTGTATTTGAAGGGGCAATACCAGTGAGTGACCTGCTCTCCCTATTTGAAAATCAACCTGATTATTCTTTAGACCAGTGGCTCTTGACCTTTATAGACTACTGTACCCCTTTCAGGAGTCTGATTTCTTGCATACCCCCAAGTTTCACCTCATTTAAAATAGTTGCTTACAAAAACAGACATAAAAATACAAAAGTGTCATAGCACATTATTACAGAAAAATGGCTTATTTTTTCATTTAACCATATAATTATAAAATAAATCAATCTGAATATAAATATTGTACTTACATTTTAGTGTATAGCATATAGAGCAGTATAAACAAGTCATTGTCTGTATGCAATTTTAGCTTGTATTGACTTTGTGCATTCTATGTAGCCTGTTGTAAAAAGGTTGATGAGTTGATGTACCCCCGGGAAGACCTTTGCATACCCCTGGTTGAGAACCACTGCTTTAGACCACCTAAATAAAAATGCTGGCTGGCCAATACATTACACCTTAGGTTCTCAAGGGAGTCTCATCAGTTGAGGAGTCATGACATGACATAAGGAATAGTTTTTTGCCCTTTCCGTTGTAAAATGGCTTCTCTTTTCTCTCCCCTTTGCCTGTAGCATTCATCTCTGCATTACGCTGTTGCACACACAACCTGGCATTGCAGAACAATTCTTGCATGATGTCAGAGACTGTGTCTCAGAGATCATGAAGGATCCTAAAGCCAAGACCACTGGCATGGTAAGGAGACCCTGTACTGCAAGGGTGAAGTTGGATTGAAATGATTAAATCTCTAAATTCACACACCTCTGTTGGGATAGAGTTCTCCTATGTAATAATTTTTTTTTTTTTTTTTTTTTTTTTTAACATAGGGTGCTATATACGGAATGGCACAATCCATCCCAGACAGGAACATGGTAGCAGAGATTTCTCATGCATATTTGGACTGCCTCTATAGCACAGACATCCCTTCTAGTGACAAACACATGAACGGTTCTCCTGGACACCACTGAATTTTGTAACTGGTGCCTTCCCAGCCAGCGCTGAGGTAGTATTCTGAATTCCTGGGGGAAGGAGGTCACACTGAGCTACTATTTTTGATCATGCAAATGCAGGTCATGTGGCAGCTTTATCTACAGAACTTTCCTCCCTTTTCTTTTTGTCTCATCCCTCTACTCTCAAAAATCAACTTTTTAAGTAATCTCCACTCTGTCACTTCTCTATAATTGGTTTAGTTTTAGTTTTTCTATATCATCACTTTAGTTAGCTGCTAAGGCTAGTCCTAAAACTCTAAGATGGAATGGCATTGCTTATGGCAATTGAATGTCCATTCCACAACTCCATAATTCCTCAGGTATTCTGCCTCTCTTCATTCCTTGTCATTTCTTCTTCTGAGAGAAAAGCTGTGGATCTTTTATCTTGTCAGTGCCCCACTAAGATTTCGGTTCTGTGTAGTTGCTGAAACATAGGGACACAAAGGCAACCTCCACAGAATTTGGAGGTAGAAAGTGAATTGAACACAAAGTATTCAATGACTCCTCCAAGTACTGCTAACTACTGTAGGAAATTGTGTTTAAAAAATTGTGCAAAGAGAGATTAGATCTTGCTAACTCTGTACATGATCGTCTTTCCTTTATTGATTCACCAATCCAGTCTTTGCATTATCTACATATGGAGATCCAGTTAGACACAGTTGTCAGTTTATAGATAGTAATTTCTTTGGATGACTTCCTTAATGTAAGCAACTTTTCCTGAGCTAAATATAAATTGCAGTAGAAGTAGAAAATTTCATCTTAAACCAAATGGGTAGGATAGGGGAAAGAGTCTGAAGGTACTCCTCAAGAACCACTCCTTACACAGAATCATTGCTTTCCTGTATCTTGTTCTAAAACTCTTACATTACCACCCATAATGCTGTTGTATCTTGCATAACTCTGGAGGAGGAGAACAAAATGATTATTTCATTGTGTGTAACTTTGAAGGTTTTGCACTGTCCTAAAATGCTGCAATGAAAAGTCAGTTGAGCCCTGCTCTGTGTAATGGCTGGGGATTTATGTGTAAACATGTAGCACCAAAGTTAACTTTTTTGACACCATCTTTCAGTATGAAGTGGTGACTGTTGTAAAAGGAAGTAGTGGTCTCTCTCTGTTCTTTGCACTTAAGGCACATTTTCAAAGGGCATTCACCAGTGTGCCTTGACACTGCTCCAACTTTTCCTGAGACTTCAGGAAGAGTATGATGTTGCCACAGTCGTCATCTTATGGTACTATATTGAAAATAACCTCTGTGGCAAATTAGACTCAGGTACGGTACACTCCACCCTCAACATAATAGTCTTATTGAGCCAAGTGTCTTCAGTGTTATGAAGGTGTTGATAGTGCTGAGTGTGAGGTGTTATGGTGGGATCTAATTAATATTGGGTATGAAGGTTTTGGGTTCCATGGAGAGAGAAGAAAGGAGGGGGTCTCTTATCAAGATTTAGCTGCACCTTTCCTATGTTTTTGCATCAGTTTGTCCTTTCTGCTGACTGCATTGAGCAGCCTTGTAAAATGGTTACAACCCCCTAAACAAACTAGAAAAGCTTTTGAGGCTAATCAGCGATGGGGTTAGACCTGCAGAGCCTTGTAATGAGGGTGGAGTGCATTTTCCAATACTCATTCTCTTGATCCATTTCTGCATACTACTAGACGCTATAAATGCAAACAGCTCTCACAAGAGGCAGTTGCACTGTGCAATACTTTGTGGAAAGAAATATGCTGTAAATCTTAAAGGAGACATCCCCCCCGCCCCCCTCCTCCACCCTCAGCACTGGATTTGCTTGCATCCAAACTGCTTCTGTGTGACTCAACATATTTGAAGCACACACTTGCCCAGTAGCTATGCAGAGTGAGAGTGAATTACCAGCCATTGCTAAAGCAAGCTTAGTGTTGTGTCCTATGTCTGTGGACAAGGATATCTCTCTTTAAATATATCTACTATTCTGAACTCTGAGTCAGTTCAGCTTAGCCATCTGATAGATTTCATAAGATAAGGCAGGCATGTGTCTGCTTGCTCAGACAATTCTTTTCAGTCCTCTTCTTGAAACATTTAATTCAAATTGCCAGGTACTCCGTTTGTGTCTTCCTGACTTTGATAGTCAACGTGTATTGGACCTAATAATTCTGTTAACATCCTGCCATCTGAGGGTCATTGTACTGTGCTTTGGAAAGGGGATCTTCTGTATAACTACCTGGCTATTTTGATGGCTGACTTCCAACCTGCCAGACCTAAAAAAAGGGAAATACTGTTCTAAGAAACCCTCCCCAACTCTCCTCTTCCCCAGGAATTACATGGGGCTAACAAATAAGTGTTTCAGTTCACATTCTTTTGTTGCATTTGAAGAGGTGTTTGTCTCTGTACTCCATTCTGGGCTTTACGTACTGTTAATGGTTGTGACACTCTGATTATGTTTTATGTGTTTGATCTATACTGTAAATGCAATCTGTTCTGGATACTGTATTTTATTAGTATGCAGTCTTATTTGCCGTTGTCATTTAATATATAATCTATATCTGCTTTATCATGCATACTGTTTTTAGAAAAAGTGTGAAGTTAATACATTATGTACTGGGTTTTAAAATCTACAGAGTAGATTGTAATATGAAACTTGATGGTACTTTCTAAGGAGAGTTGGTTCCCAAAATATCAAACTGTATCTTCCAGTAAGAGAGCTTTTCAAACAAGGTATTAAACACTGGCAATGTTTCAGGGTGGAGAGAAATTAATGTGTGTACGACGGACGGGCTCACAAGGAGAGATGTTTGACCTTTATTTACCAAATGGAAGACTATATCCTGTGTAAAGTGTCAGGTTGCAGTAGGGACTGCTGAGCTGTTTATGCCATCTGTGCTTCCTTGATGCTTTCAAAAAGATTAAAATACATATAATGTGAATATTACACACACAAAATATACACCCATTGTTTTTAAGGGGCCTTCAGGGCACGATTTGCTCTGATGGTGATACTCTAACATTCACTGTAGCTTATTACTGATTAAAACTCTGTAGACTAAAATTATTGAAGAAATGGTAAAATACTGTAGTTGAGAGCTCTTTTTGTATTAAAATGGTTGACTTAATTATCCAGACCCACTTGTATCCCTTTTTATTCAAGAAGGGTTTTTTAAACCATTAGGCTGAATCATTGGTGATCCAGCCATGCTCTAGCAGGGAAACTATCTCTTTTCAGTGCTGGTGCACAAGTCAGGAACAGTTGCCTAGACTATGTGTTGATGTGATTTCCTGTTAATTAATGTGAATTACAGCTTTGCAACTGCTTTTCTTCCTGCTACTCAGTCCTGCTCTATACTTACCGGCAAATTCAGCAGCAGTTGACGGGAGTTACAAAAGTTATGTAGAGTAGCTTGCGTAACTTACGTCGACTTCCAAAAGTCCGTTCTGTGTGCCATCTCCACTACGCTTCGCTGATGGGAAATGCGTACCCGTCGATGCAGCGCTCCGCTTTCCTTGGAGGTGGTTTTACTAAATCGACTTTTAGATTTCTTGAGCAGGTCTTCACTTCTGCTCAAATGATCCGGGTAAATCGATCTCATGACACCGCGAATTTGCCGGTGTCAGTGAAGACGTACCCTCAGATAAAGGCATGGACTCTGTCTGCTTCTCATGTGTGGTATTTAAGGGTTTTAAAGGGAGGCTATATTAAGGAGCTGTGGATTTTCCTTAGTGAATTCTGGAGCTAGACAAATATAAAGATTACACCC
The DNA here is from genome assembly GCF_026122565.2 of Emydura macquarii macquarii. Lineage (NCBI taxonomy): Eukaryota > Metazoa > Chordata > Testudines > Chelidae > Emydura > Emydura macquarii. The sequence continues at coordinate 13,845,130 of NW_027131527.1, read as the reverse complement.
GAGTCAGCCACTTTTAGAGCTCCTCTTAGAATTTTGGTCTTGTGGTTTCACCTTGACCAAATCAAATTCCCATGTTGTATCAGTGAGAGGTGACAGCGTTACTGTGCCAAAATACCTCTTAGAATCAGTCTGTGCTGGAATAAAAGACTCTCTCCCACTCATGGGGTCGCAGCCCAAGCCCAAATGTCTACACAGCAATTTTACAGCCCTGCAGCCCAAGTCAGCTGTGCTGGGCTAGCCTCTAGAGTTTAATTGCTGTGTAGACCTACCCTGAGAGTCCAACTGCTTCCATCAGAGTGCCTTTATACATAACACTGCACTGTGCTCTTTTACATATTCTCCTGTTTTTCAAAGTCCTACCCCAACTACAATACAATCTTGAATACTCACTCTTCAAACCCTCTGAGCCCAAGAATACCTTTCCCTATGTGGAATAATTTGATGTTTATTACTATTGGCTTTAACAGCTCCATTTCACTGATGTCCCCTTCTGGACCCTGTTTTTATTTTATTTTATTTTGTAGTGTCACTTCACTTTGAGATAGAGATGAGTAAAAGCACATGCAACTTCTCCAGAAAGTATTTATGCCTCAAGAAAGCTTCCCCATGCAGAAGCCATGGGAGCCAGGTGAAGTGTGGAATAAATTATAGGGGGAATGGGAGGAGAGAGTAACTAGGCTGAAAAAACTAAGGACGTTATTCATAGTTCAATCAAAACTACGCAATGAATTACTCCTTCAAACCAACAACTGGTAAGTTATGAGAACTTTATTGTAAACACTTAAATATTTTCAGCTGACTTTCCTGGCTCCCAGCTTTGTATTATGGCCAGTTGCAACACAGGTAACCCCACATACCTGATATAATACTATTTGCACTAAGCTTACAAATGTAATCAAACTGCACATTACAGATAATGGTATGCTAATGGAAGAGACATAGGTCTTACTGTAGACGAAACAGCATAATTGTAAAGTGAGAAGCAAGCATACAACTGCCTGAGTAAAATAAATTCAAAGTGACATGTATAATATTACTCTCTTCTGGTAAAGACCATATATGCCAAAAGCACCAGAGGTCAAGCAATTTTATACATTTAGTCACTGGACTAAAAATGGATGCAAACCATTGAAAAAGCGGCTTTCCTCCTGATGACTGAGAAGTAGAAAGTCTTTTTACACTAGGGCAGCTTATTCCCTCCAGAACTTTGAGCTGTGGTGGAAGAGGAGCTGAACATAGCATTGTCTTCTGCTTGGATCAGTATTGCTTGAAATTGGCAAATGACTCTAACTACAGTTTTAAGAATGAGAGAGGAGATGATGGTGGCTTTTTAGTCAATTCAGGCTTATGTACTCCCAGCCTTGTTCAAGACAGAGAAGCTGCAACTTGCTCTATGAAACTGGCCAAATTGATATCCCGCTCAGATAAGCCTGCACACTCGTGTGTGCTCAGGATAATGTGAACCTAAAACAAAACAAAACAAACCTGCTGTTGGTGGAAAGAGCAACCATATTCTAAACTTTTCCAACTTTGTAAACAGTTGTCTATCTGAAGTAGTGTTAAGTCCTATCGTTATTTTTTCTTCTGCACTACAGAAAATCTCTAATAGTGGGACAGCAGAAACGAGATGGGTGCAAACTTCATGGCGCTCCAACCTTTGTGAATTGGATCCAATACCATAGCTCCAGCATAATGCTACAATACTATTAGTGAGGCTAGGCATGATTTATACAATTGTCTGACAGTGGGGAAATGTTTTGCCTCATTATATGTAAACAACCGCCTCACTCTTAGCAGTTCTTTCTGTTAAGTGTTATTTATTTGTATTACCATAGCACCTAGGGGCCTGAGTCATGGCCTAGGATCCCACTGTCCTAAGCACCCTACAAACAGAAAATGTTACACTGTTTATCTTTTGTTAAAGCCGAAGCCCCTTCCATGTTACGAGATCTAATTGTCCGCCCGGTCTTTTACCTTGCTGTAAACGTTGAACCATTCAGGGTGGTGGTCCAGTTTTTCTGCCTGCAAAGCTACTCTGGTCATGAACCCAAAGGCCTGCCCAGAAGGAACAAAAGACAAATTAACTTTGAACTGACTCTAGCAGTGGCTCATAGTTAGTTATGTTGGCATATCCTTGATGGAATTAACTTCCTTTCCATTTTAGGAATCCAGGTGCAAACAGAACTTGTCTAACACTACATTGCCTTTGCCTAAGATTTCCACAGGTGACCACCTGTTTGTATGGAAAAAATTCGGCAAAAAACACTGACTGGTTGAGTGGTTGGATGTCTTCAATAAGTGATGCTCTAGCTCAGCCAGAAGCTGGATGCAGGAATTACTGAGCTACATTCTATGGCTTGTGTTATGCAAGTGTTCAGAATAAATGAGAACGGTCCCTTCTGGCCTAAATATCTATGAACAGAGGAAACCAGTTTAAATAAAATATGTATTTTAACTTCCTGGTTGGGATCCCTGAACTGAAATGCAGACCGCTCGCAGTGTGGACCTAGGTGTCCATTTCTGTACCCGATTGAAATCCTTGAAATGGAACTCTTTGAAGATGGCATCTCTCCCTTCCACCTCATTCCACCCTACAGCTTTCAGGTTTGGCAGCAGCTGCTCCCTCTCATCAGTGCTCAAGCTGTGGGCTTTTCCTGCCTAGGAGAGAGAAACAAAGTGAAAGAAATGGACCAAGAAGACCCAGGCTATTGACATTTGCTTGAGCAGAGGTAAGACTTCCTCTCCCAGCCGAAATAAAACGTGGGTGCTCAAATCAGTGAAGCACAGATCAAATATACATGCAATGAGGCTTTCCTTGCTTGAGCTGCAACACCCACCTAGTAACTTGAGCCTCTTTGTGCTATTTTATGGATACCAGGGTGTATTGGTCATGAGCTGCGGTATTCCTGTCACTTCATGGCTGAGCCTGCCTTCTCACCATGTGCTACAACCTGGGTTAAAATGCGTGATGGCTTTGTGGTGTGAACAATCTCTGCTATGTACTGCTGAGAGGCTCCCAAACAAGTATACTTTAAACTTAAGCTAATACTAGAACTAAATTATCCAGAGGGAAAGTAATTCAGAAATATCTGTATCTTCTGCTCTCTCAGAAGTGAGCTTTTTCTCTCCTTCATGGTCAGCAGCGTGTGTATGCATGCACAAACACTTTATTCACTTTGAAAGCTGGCTGCGATATGCCATGCTCCCCAAACTGCAGTGCTTTCCTTCCAGGATGGTATAAGCAAAGAGGGATTACTTAGGGGTCAGAAATTGCATGAATGGAGAAATCATTTAATTTCATGTTAACAGATTTATTGCTCTGTTAATGTTTAAGCAATTACTTTCCCCACTCCACTCTTCCTGAACTTCTTTGGATCCTGGGAGGAACATTTTATGATGGGTCAGATTAAACCAGTGCTTCAATTTTTCCATATCATATCCCTACATTACAACAGACATTTCAGAACCCTTCTTCCATCTAGCCACTAAATAAAGGGAGACTCTGTTTGTGACCACCTGATTGAGAACCCATGGATCAAACAATTGGGAAGGAGGTGTTGTTATTGTGCATTGTCTTTCATTCTCTTGTTAGCTAGAGCTGTTGCTGTTATAGTAATTGTTAGAATAATGCTGCTATTCTTCATGGCTCAGTTTTACAACACATCACGTGTGTGGAGTAATTCAGCCAAGATTAAATGGAGAAGGCTACAGTTTAAGTAGGCTACCTTTTAATTTGGAGCATAAATGGAGAAGTGAGAGTTGCCCAACACAGCACCTATCCTGGACTTAATGAAGAGTTCAGGAGCGATAGGTGAGCTGCTGTCAAAGCCAACGGTCACAAGTAAAGGATTATGCCTTGCTTCAGCACCCAAATCCTTTCAGATTAGATGATCTGCTTTAAATGGACTTTTAAAAAAATCTTTGCTTCACTGAGGCTGAAGTTAATGTATTTTTTGGAGTTGCATGCACACATTTACCTAAGATGTGGAATCTTAAATGGTGAAGGGCCAGGAGGCCTTGGCAATCTTGTAAACTTTTGATAGCTAGTTAAAATAGTGCATTGTGTGTGTGCTGCTTTGAGCATGTTGTTCAATCTAAATTCCCTTCTGTCAGCCTAGTCGTTGGTCAGTTAGAGTAGTGTTTATTTTCAGAATCCTCTGCACAAAGACATAGAACCATAGTTTCCTCTGATTCAGGTAATCTGAGGATGCAGAGCCCAGAAGGCTGGTCACTGAGCAGATACTGTTCTCTAGTGGTGTGTGCGTGCATGAGTGCGTGTGCACACGCTACAAAAGCCATTCAGCATGGAATGCCCATATTTAAGCATACTGGACAATAATTATGCATGTAGACAAAGGCATGCTGTACTCCTCTGCTAGGTACATTTATGATAAATCCTACCTACTAACAAGTTATGATGAGTTACTGGTATGTGTGCGCCTACGTGTCCCATACTGACACCCAAACTTAACTTAAAACAAATGGATGGGCTATGGATAAAATGTATCCGAGAAAATGCAAGGTGAAACACTACATTAAAAGTGATGCTATTGAATTTATTTTTTAACTTCTCTTGACATGGAGCTGTATCTCAGGTATCATTTAATGTGCGTGATTCATTCAAAGTGTATTTTGTGAAAGCATTCCTTCTACCTGTCTACTAACAAGCTTAATTATAAGCACCATCCTCCACCTTCCCCACCACTTCCCTCCTAGAAGCATTACTTTTAATGATATCCCTGAATGTCTACTGCTGACCTCAGCCCTATCTGCCTTCAAGCTGCTTTGTTATAGGATCAGATGCAGAGTTTTTTTTACTGAGGATGCAGTGTAAACATCTCTCAGCACAGTAAAACCTCAGCCATTGCCCTTTGTGTGATCTTTAGATAAGCTTGTTCTAGGTATCTTAGCAACCAGGATAAAGTGAGGATGGAAGATGACTTGCCACAAAGCCATCAGAACCAGACGCTTTCTCCTGTGCTGCATAGACACCAGCTAGAAGCGAAAGGCTGTTCACACACACCATATGCTGTATGTTTGTGAGTGAGACTGGGGGGAGAATCATTTACCATTTCACAATGTTCAAATAACCTTTCTGGCTGCCCAATAGCTACAGGTTAGTGCTCCAGGCTGCCATGCAGCAGTGCAGGTATGATTCCTCCGATCTGACTGGCACCAGCAGAGGAAGAACAGTCTGGGCAGAGTGTTGCTCTGATTCAGCTATTACTTTCTTCTTTGTTTGCTATAAAATGGCTAGAGCCACCTGAATGCGTGAGCAGCCGTGAACAGGTTAATAGTCCAGCCCCACTGTTACTATGGAAGTGCGTCAATCTAGGCAAGCTACACTGGGGAAGGACTATGATTAAAACAAGATAAGCCAGTGATGACTAAGCAGGGAACAGATGTACTTTCCCCTTTATCATGGGAATATAACCCTTTATGGTCTCCTCACCGGTGCTCCTCCCCTCCCCTTGCAACAGTCTCTTAAATAACAGCAGCTGTTGTAACAAACCCTGCGTCACCATAAAATGCACTGTAGTGTCTCTAGTATGACAGATCCTCAGTCCTGTTCTAGCTGACTATACTGAAATCAACTGTGTTCCTGTTCCAACAGCACTGGCTGACTGGCCCATGCTCTACTAGTGAATCCTAGCCTGACAGCTCTCAGTGCAGTATTCCCTCCCTCCTTCCTTCACCCTGGACTCTGGATCCAGTGGCTTCTGCACTGAGCTTTATTTCCCTATTGAATTAAGGGCACGATGTAGCGATGTGAAGCTCCGATTTAGAAAATCCCAGCTAGGAGTACCCCAAACACTATTGCATGTCTGAGTAGCTCAAAGCCAGAAGGAGGTGCCATGGCAGGGTTTGGCAAAGGGGCAAAATGGTAGAACCAGACTCCCTCATCAAGTCTAGAACTTGCTATAGGATAAGGGGTAGTCTTACTTAGCCCCCAATCATCTTTAGCTTCTGAATCCTCTTGCTGCTGCCCCTTATGACAGGCACACAAACTTGCCCTCCTCCCAATTACCAAAGCCACCTGAGTTCTCTAAACTCAAATGCTCCTATGCGCAGCCTCTTTTCCCCCTTGGACACAGTATTAGATGTGTCATAGTTTTCTGTCCTCAAGTCTTGTCTCACTAGGCGGCTGCTTTGTCAACACTGCAAGCTAATGCCTTCCACATGCTCTCACTTGTTAAAATATGTTTCCCATTACAGCAAATTTAATAAATCTTAAAATGTTTGGCAGGATTTCACAGCAGCCATGTTGTTGTTTATTTCTGTCTGAACCATAGCAGACTTGCCACACAACCGTGCACAAAAACCAACTCGAGTTCTTCTGTGCAATTTCACTTGAGCCTTAAAAAAAGTCTCAATACACATCCAGCAATTTCCTTTTATAGATTGTTTGGTGCTTATGAAAGTGAGAAGCCAAGATTACCGGCTAGCGATAGATATACTGCAAGCAGGGCTGCAAATGAACAGATGTAACCAAAGTAGTGCATCTCAAGCCTGGCATGCAGCATCCTCTGCAATTATAGTGCTGGGCTCCCACACATCTCTTCCCATTCACCTTAGCCCTGATCTGCAATTCCTGTTATCCTAAACATAGGACCCCATGCAGCTCTGTTAATAAGATACAAGTCCAACCTGCAGCATCCCTGCTTTTGCTGCAGCTAGGGAAAAAAATGCAAATGTTTTCTATGCAAGAGTCTGGGGTGTGGTATGTAAGTGAACCAATCAGTGTTATAATTCTGTGCCAGTGTGGTTCACAAGATAAAGTGATTGCAGTGGATGCTGCATCTCTGATGGAGTCTTAATGGGGACTAGTCACATTTGTAACAGCTTTGCAGAAAGGAAAGCCCAACAACCCCGTCCCTCCCCCAGAGAGAGACTCCCACTGGTGAACAATAACTTAGCACTTGAGTTGCTGCCTACAGGTTTTTCTGGGTTAGTCATTACTGAGGAATAAAGCTTTGTTCTTTTCTCCCTCCTCTTCTACAGTAGATCAGCTGGCTCAAACCTTTCTGCCTTTCCAAATAGCGCAGCTGTTACTGTAAAGCAAAGTCTAGCCTTCCAAGCCGTGGTGACTTACCATAGCTGTAGGTTGCCTGTGGACTCAGTAACTGGTATTCAGATGCAGCAAATGCATGTGATAAGAAAGACCAGATGAGCAACAGGCAAAGGCACAGCTTGTGTGTCTGAGCTCTTCTTGCTGAGGGTGAGGAGGGGAGGAGGGAGAGGAGGTGTGGCAAGTGTTCTAAATCCACCCACTACAAAAAGCTGCAATTGCTGCCCAGGTCCTAATGATTTACCAACAGCAGAATCAAAGGGCACTGATTGCCTGTTTCCTGCTGTGCTCTGTCCTGCACAGAGCTGGACCTGTTGGATATCTTTTGAGGTATACTAAAATTGCCCTGTGTTTTCATCCGTTTTATGTAAAAGCACCAACAGTGTGTGTTCACCTTTCCTATGTGGAGGCTAACAATTTCCCCCATCACATGCTCCTTGCTGAAGCAAGACCAAGATAATGATTAAAATGGAAAGCTTACATGTACAGTTGCTGGTGGGTATAGATTTGATTACATAATTGGGTTGTTTGAGTAATCACTGAATGATGTGATAACATCTTATTTACCCTCCACTCCTTGGATTGTACAATACAGTTTCTGAAAATTAACCCAAATGTAAACTTTAGTGGGGACAGTTCAGATGCATCAGGGTCACACCCTGCCCAGCCTCTTTAAAAGCATGTAAATAAGAAGGTAAGGGAAGAGTCTGCAGTGCCAATAACACACATCCATAAAGCATTCACTTCCATCACCCACAGAGACTGAAATTATATGCACTGAACTTTATTCAACTCAACCTCAAATCCTCGTTTCAGAAGATCCACACATGAGACTCTCTGTGTGTTCATTTGAAAAGTTATTCTGCCTCAGTTTGCTGAAGCCATTAGCTCTGTGTATACTTATTGCAGAGTTTTATAAAACAAAGTGCTTGGACAATTTAAAACACTTCTATCCCCCAGTTAGTTTTGTGTGTGTGTGTATGTGCTGGCAAAAGCAGAACTTGAGTTAATCATTACTTCACCCACTACTGAAATGCAGTCATTTCTGGTGTACAGTGCTGCAAGTGTTTGATGGACAAAGCTAAGTTATATGGTGATGTAGGCAGGAAGTAAAGAACACAATACCCTATTGAAATGGTAGATGGCATATAGAGAGGCAGAATGGAATTGCTCACACTTAAATTTGACCCAGGCTAAAATCTGACACTTGCGAAAAATGCAAAGGAACTTCTGACAAAGACTTCTGCACGTATGGCAGGGCTAGTGGGACTCAAGTCTGTGGACCTGGGGTTTGTATGCCCAGGCTTGGAGCATCACACTCATTGTAAACATAGGGTCACCAGTTTCTGGACCTGGGCTCCAAATGTGGGCTCCAGTGTCCATGCTGCAATACGCAGACCTGAGTCAAACCGCCATGTCCTAGGCTTCCCAGCGCCTTCTCCAGCTGTGAATGCAGTAGTCTTCAGCTCATGGTGTAGCGTAAGAAAACTTGACTCATAACTATCATAGCCATCAACAGGGAGAAGTCTCCACTTGGAGAGCTTCTGTTGCTTGAGCATTCATTCCTGTTTCAGGAAACAGGCAGATTGTCCAGGAGATGCTGGTGGATATTCCGGTGGTGTTTTCTGACCTACCAAAGGTGCCCAATGGAGGATGAGGATGATACAGACGTGGAAGACTTCAACTGCTGATGCTGTTCATAACTCTTGATGCTCCCGATGCAGACTGGTGCTTCTGGAGTAGGGCCACAAGCCCAGACTTGTGAGATCACATCCTTATGTGGACCTGGGGTGACCAGCAGTGGCTTCAAAACTTTTGCATGAAGAAAGCTACATTTCTGAAGCTTTGTGAGCAGTATGCCCTGACTCTCCAGTGCCAAGACACACATGAGGTCAGCCATATCGGTCCAGAAGTGGTTTGCTCTAGCCAGCTAGAAGTTGGCTACCCTAGACTGCAATCGGACAGTTGCTAATCAGTTTGGCATTGGAAAGTCAGCTGTGGGTAAGATGGTGGGAGAGGTTTCCAGGCAATCAAGTGTGTGATTTACTCAAAGATGGTGGGTATAAACAATATCCTTGAAATAACTGCTGGTTTTGAGAGAATGGGGTTTCCAAACTGCACTGGGGCCATTGATGGGTCATAATTTGCCCTCCTCACGGAGCAGATGAGTGCCTAAACCACAAGTGTACTATTCCACTGTTACTCAGAATCTTGTGGACCACGGAGGCTGATTTATGGAAACCAATGTGGGCTGCACTGGAAAAGTCTATGATGCCAGGGCATTTAATGATTGGAAGTCTACATTCAGAGACAGGCAGGAACACTATTCCCACCACATGACATTGTCATAAACAGAGTTACTGTCCCCTCTGTTATTCTGAGGATCCCATGAACCCCCTTTTACATTGGTTTATGAAACCATATCCTGATCTCAGCAGGCCTTCCAAAAGAAGGTGCAGTTACACTCTCAGCAGGTTCAGAATGGTGGTTGTATTTGTCTGATAGATTGAAATGCCTCCGGCTCTGTTTATGGACTTATTTGGATTCCAGTGTCATAAGTGCTGTGTGCATTAGTGTGGCTTGCTGTGCTCTTCGCAATCTTGTTGAATCCAAAGGTGAGTCATTTGCTCCTGAATGGACCTCTGACGGTAAAGTATTGCTGAACCGGTACACGCAACCAGAAAGTTCACCTATCACAGCTGTGGCCCTGGTTCGAGTTGTGTCCACACTGCAGAATGAAGTTTGGGCCTGAGTGCAGCAGGACTTGGCTTCAAACCCCACCCCTTGGAGAGTCCTGCATCACAGGCACAGGAGGCATGTTGGCCCAAGCCAGACAAAATTGGCTGTAGACAGAGTGGGGGCAGGCTCGATCCTGAGCCGGGGCTTACATCTCATCCAAATGACAGCACATCTAGTAAAACTGCACTCTATTGAACCCAGTGACTCAGAGGGGGGAACAAAGACACTTACTTAATCAAATACACCACTTCCTGCACTACCTACTCTAGGCTTTCCTTGGGAGGTTCTTGGCCAGTCTTGACTTGGAGTGACTGCTTACCTTGTGGGAGCTGTTCAGAAATAGGGAAACCTAATTCATGTATATCTCAGCTCATTAGGCTGAGGTTTTTGTGGTCTGAGCAGTTATTCCAAAGCAGTGCAATATGAACAGAGATATACATTATGTTGTGCTTTGTGGTTTCACTTTATATATGGTTCCCTTTCAATGCCATTTTCTCTTCATCCCCACTTTGACTAAGGGTTAAATTATAACCATGGATACATATTCCTCAATAGGAGCAGTATGCATATCAAATCACAATGTGAATGCCTGCTCACCCACAGTAGTGAACTTTTCATAATTTCAAAGGCAGATGGGTCCACTGTGATCCTCTAGTCTAACCTCCTGTATAGCATAGGCCATAGGATTTCCTTAAATTAATTCATGTTTGACCTAGAACACATCTTTTAGAAAAAAAGGCTGCTCTTAATTTAGAAATGGCCTGTGATAGAGAACCCACTGCAACTCCAGGAATGTTAATGGTTAATTACCCTCATGGTTAAAAGTGGGTGCTGTGTTTCTATTCTGAATACATCTAGCTCAGTGGTTCTCAACCTGTGGCCTGTGGGCCAAAAGTGGCCCGGGGGGTATTTCAAAGTGGCCGGCTGCTCCCGTCCTGCTGGCTGCAGAAGGGAGCCGCTGCCTAAGGACCCAGGCAGAGTGCATTGCTGCCAGGCTACAAGATCGGTGCAGGCTCCTTGCAGCCACCAACGGGATGGGAGATCAGCGCTCCTCTCCCCCTGGCTGTAATAGGGAGCACAGGAAACTGCTTCACCTGGGTCCATAGGAGCTAGGGTCCCTGCTGGAGCCAGACGGTGGGGAGCACTGATCTCCCATCTCCCTGCTGCAAAATGGAGCCACCAGGGACCCAGGTGGAGCACACGGGGCTACAGGATGCATGTGGTTTTCCTGCTGCAGCCAGAGGGATGGGAGATCAGTGAGGAGGCAGCCTCCTTGCTGAACCCCTTCAGTCTGGCTGCAAGGGGGGTGGGGAGTTGCTGGCGGAGACTGGTGGCCCTTCAGGGTTGTAAAAATGATATCTGTGGCCCTCGAGCCAAAAGGGTTGGGGAACCACTGGTCTCGCTGCAACTTCTAGCTATTGGATCTCATTATATCTTTGTCTGCTAAACTGGTTCCCACATGGGTATTTATAGACGGAGTAAATCACCCCTTAACCTTCTCATTGTGAAGCTAAATAGATTGAGCTCCTGGAGTCCAGCACTTTAATCGTTCTGGTGGCTTCACTCTGAACCCTCTCCAATTTATCAACATCCTTCTTGAATTGTGGACACCTGAACTGAGCAAGTATTCCAGCAGTGGTCACCCTAGTGACAAAAATTGAGCTAAAATAGCCTTTCTTCTTCAATGTTCCCCTGTTTTACATCCAGGGGTCACATTAGCCTTTTTGGCTACAGCATCATGCTGGAAACCAAAATTAGGTTGACAAGACCTATTTTCCACAAATGCGTGTTGAATGGCATTAATTATATTATATTATCCTCCTTTAATTATTGAGGCTGTGATGGCGTGTATGCCCACACTGACACTGAAATGATTAAGGGGAGCTGGAGGGCTCAGTTACGGCACATGGTGGCAAGTATAGGGCATGTCAAGCTCAACCATGAATGAGACCCAGCTGAGGAAGAGCTGGGTAGCTAAGATAAAGGAAGGGCTTCAAGGCAAAAGGAAGCAGGAAGTTCAGAAGAGAGTAGGTTTAGGAGTGCTCCCAAGAGGGGAACTCTGGTAAAAGTTTATGAGACACACCAAGAAGCCGTAGGGGTAGAGTAACTTCCTAGAGTGAACCTTGATTAAAAAAAATCAGGAACTGGTTCTACAGGAAGAAAGTTCTGGGCAATAGTGCTTGCTACAATAACCCGAAAAGGGTTTAGGGACAAGGCTAGGTAGGAAGTAATCTAGCAAAACTGCAAGGAATCTGAGGAAGCAGATCTTAGTTACTCACTACAGAGTCCTTGGACTGGGAGCCTGACTATGAGAGGGGTCTGGGTTCCCCTAATGGCCACGGAGGAAGGTGGTGTGAAACATCTTGATACAAGAGGTAAGGACTATCAAAAACCCAGAGACAAGGGGTGTAAAGATGACTGGGCTCAGAGTTGGGGGCTGAAGACCTGGTGTAAGATCACTAGACCATAGTTCATGGGACTCTGTCACCACAGAAGGGGTGGGAGTGAATGTGGCCTGGATGGGGGCCGCTTCATGAGAAGAAGCAGACCGCTGCAGTGACTACTCACAAGGGATGTTGGAGCACAGCCTGCTGTGCCATGCCCAGCCATGAGGGGCTGCACTCTGAGGTGAGTCACACTCCTACAGAGTCCAATATCAGCTGTTGTATCATTTTGCCATGGACTGATGTCAGGCTGACAAGTCTATAATTATCTGCCTCATCCTTTTTAAATACCGTTACAATATTAGCCTTCTTCCAGTCCTCAAGAAGTTCCACAGTAGTCCAAGACTTGTTGAAAATCTATACTAGACGTCCAGAGAGCTCCTTGGCCAGCTCTTTTAAAACTTTTGGAGGCAAGTTATCTGGACCTGCTGTCCAACTTTAATTGCTGCTGTGTAATATTTCCCTGAGTTACTGTTGGAATGGGAAGCATTCATCCTGTGATATGAATACATCTGCCTTTTTCCCAAATACAGAACAGAAATATTTATCGAACATTTCTGAGTCTTCTGAATTATTGTTGACAATTCTGCCATATCCATCAAGTAATCTACCAGCACCTCATGGCTGGGGAGTCAAAGGAGAGGTTGAGGCCCAATGCATTCCAGCCCTCTGCCTTTCATCCAACAGGCCTGACCCTGTCTGAAATAATGTGGTCCCAAGAGCTGATGAAGACAGCAATTTTCATCAGTACAAATCCTAAATAACATACAGTTGATGCTGCTGTTGCTCTAGGGATAGAACTTGTGCCAGTTTCCTTCAGCATCCCCTTCTCTGATGATGTAACATGTCTCACGCTCACTGATGTCGATATCTGCTGGAGCTGGAAGAGAGAGTTGTGAATTTGTGACCATCAGTACCCCAGAATGTTTTACACTGTATTTCAATGCAGTTCTGAACAGCTATGTCACACTAGTTCAGCTCATCTCCCCATTGTGAAAGTCCCAAGGTAAGGTGGGTAAACTGCAAATTGTATTTGAAATCAAATACTTGAATTAAAATGGGCATGTGTCTAACTCACCTCTCTTCCTGGAAAATGGCATTATTTGTGACCCCAACAGGAAAGAGGTCCCAGTATTTAAGATGATCAGTTAGTTACCCACTTGCCATCTGTAATCTTGGTTTAAGAATCAGATGGAGAATTTTGCTATTCATATTTGAATAAACTGTTCTTGGTTGAACAGTATCATTCTTTTCCAAGTAGATGGTGTTTGTTTGACTGCTCAGAGAGCCCAAATTTGCACAGTAAAGCAGCTCTGCCTTTCACTATGATTCAAGAGGCACCTTTAGCTGACTGGCACAGCTATCATGCTGGTGTCTTACCAGAGTCGTCTTCAAATTCCCTCCATTCAGTGAGGTGGAACAATAATCACACATGGCTTCAACCACAAGCCTTGAGTTAGCGGAGGCAGCATGGATGGGACAATTATTGGTGCACAGAGGGGGGCGTGCGTTTCTGGTTGGGAGGAATGAGTTGGTTTTTAGGACTCTATTCTGCCTTCGGTTTGTCCGTTTCAGGGGACTGAAGCTTGCATATTGAGGGGAGAAGAGAGCTTTTAATTGGGGGATAAACAAGGAACCTCTCTAGAGTCTCAAGAATTGTGTGTGCGCACACACGGGTGTTTTCAAAACCTAATTCTGAATTAGGGCATTTGAATAACAATGTCAGTATAGCGGAATTAAGACAAGCTGAGTTAAAGTATAGCACAGGCAACAAAGATACAAACTTCCTTATACCAGCCCCCTAATAAAACTCAATGCTGACTTGGAGGGGCTATCATTAGAGAGATATTTATCTTTGATCCCTCTGCTTGTATTTGTAACTTTACTACTGGGATATAATAGGTTTAATTTAAGGGCTTGTTTCGCTTTTGGGATTTATGAGAGTTGTGACAACTTTACATTGACAAAAGGGCCAGATAAATATAGATGAATTGTTAATTAGCCCTATGAGACACTATCTTGTCAAATCACTTCACCAAAGTCATTGAGGACTCAGGATTCGTGTTAGAGCAATGAATAAAACAGATTGGAGACCCATACAAAGTGGGGCTTCTCTAGTCAACTCACCTAATATGTGTGTTAATTTCAGATAGAGGGGTGTGGCAGTGCAGAGGGTCAATGCACCAACCTGTCTTCCCCTTGGGAAAACTAGATTTAATATATTGCATTAAAGGGCAATACAGCTGCAAGTATGTAGAGGACATTAACATCAAGGGTGTTAAAGGGGTATAATAAAGAGTAAGGAGATGAAATGAAGCCAGGGAATCTAGACTGAGTACTGGGTGGTGAAGAGCAGGGAGTTGCTTTTAGATGAAAGTGGTGGAAGTACCATTGCAGCACACCTGAGACTATACAGACAGGACCATTCCTACCCTGGTAGGGCTTGGATTACATGTTCCAATGGGTCTTTTTTTAGACCATTCATGTTTCCATGACTTGGAGTGAGGGAATGAGTTTGGTGCCTCAATTCAGTCTTTGCTGGACCTCTGTCCACAAAATGTAGCTCACAGTTTGGTACACTTTCTGTTTTGTACAAAAGAGATTTGTAAAATCAGGGTGTATTATCCCCATCCTCCCCATTTTGGAATCAGTCGATCTACATGTGAATGGGTGTGGAGGTGGTAGTGGCTACATCAGGCTTGCCCAGAGGTAAAGTTAGTTGTGTAGGTGTCACCTGCGGGTGTGATCATGAGATCTGCCTTCCTCTCCCACCTCCTCTAGATAATCCTGACTCACAGAATAGACAGGTGCTGCTGTCTTGGACTCAGAAAATTTAGTTTGGAAATGTATTGAGGATGAGCCAATCCAGAGTAAATGCCACTAGGTCACATAGTTCATCTTTGCTAAGGCAAAGGTCTCCCTGGAGTGATATATTGCTGTCCTGAAGAACAATATTATATGAATATGTTTTTCTAGTGCTTTGTCCAATCCAATTTTAAATGATTCAAGTGACAAGACTTTTGCTATTTCCCTTGGGAGACCACAACACAATCTAATAGATCCCACTGTTAGGAAGACTTTTCTGATACTCAGCCTTCACTTTCTTCGCTTAATTCCAGGATGTTCTCAGCAGCAGGGCCACAGTTTCCTGGGGAGTTCATGGACTATAGGAACATAGTTTGAGGGTAGCACTTTTCTGAGTGTTGGGATTTAGTATGTATCTTCACTTCATCTTTAAAGATAAATCTGATTAGCTAAATACAGGTCTAAGAAATGAAACTAGCTTTCTTGTGTAAAATTTCATTTAGTTGTTGTAGTGCCCTCTTCCTGTCACGAGGGGTCAGGAAAACGCTAAGTTGGTGAACTCCCTGAAATTGCTGTATATGCACAGAGAGAGGCAGTTTTAAGAAACGGTGTGCAGTTCTAATGTTAAAAGTGACAGCTAATTCTGTAAGCCCAGAATTAAGAATGTAATTCTGTAAGAATATAAAGAGTAGTTATTCTAAGAAAACTGACTCCGTGACAATAGCCCCTTGTTGCTGCCTGGGTCTGCTCCAAATGTATCTTCTGAGTCCTATCTGCTTTGGAGGCTGATAGTAGTGAAAAATCATTTTAGTGTCTCAGCACTGTGGAGACAGGAGAGCAGTAATAGTTTTTTTTTTTTCTAATCTACGTGGTCATATCATCTTTTTGTAATTCTACTTTCCAAATCTTTATTGCTTGAAACTGATGTAGGATGCAGAAAGAATACAGCTTGAGTTCTTCCAAATGTCAGGCTGACCTTGATGTGCCAGCTAGTAGTAACAATGACAGCATGGGGTCCTGTGTTTATTTCCCTGCCCTCAACAACTTCCAGGTCCAAGGTTGATTCTCTGGTTTGCTGAGATTGCGTGGCAAAGCAGGAAGGGATAGCATGAAGAAGAAGCTGATTATGGTTCTTTGATTCTCTGTCCAGCAGGTAAGAGCAGCCTGGGAGATGCTCTGATTTGATCCAGTTGGCAATAGTCCCCAAAGGCATGTCCAGCAAATGAATATAGCTAGAGCACATCATGCTCTGGTCACTCATCCCCATCCTTGGCATGCCATTTGCACCAGAGGCTGTGGGGAAGGAGCCATATGACTGGGCTATGCTGGCTATATGTCCATTGGGGACTCCCCTGTGCAGGGAGAATTTCCAGCTGCAGGAATGTGGCAAGTTTTTGCTTTCTTTGCATCAAGTGAGTAGTAGAAAAGAAATGGGGCAGTGCATAGTGTTTGAGTTGAACCCTGACTACATTTCAAGGAATGGGAAGAACTGTGGTGACCACAGTTATAAGAATTTGCTAAGTATTATGTGCTAGAGCAAACTTAGGAGTTACTATCCTAATGTAACTGTTGAGCTGTCTAATCCTTGTGGATATGAAATGCGTGTAGTAAATTCGCTGTTGGGTGTATGGGGCACATTCTTTTCCCTAGTTACAGCATATGTGCTTTTGTGATGTGGCTACCCTCCAGTTATACCACCGTCCCCATTTCTGCCCTATCCTGGTGTGTTTATGCTGCATTTTACAAGCTCAGTTTGTATGCAGACCACACTGCTGCCATTGTTTGTCCAAAGCAGGGTAAAAATAAATTGGAAAATACACATGGTGATGCCAAGAATCCAAAATACCAGTGAGGTTTGCCTGTAAGGGCTTGTAAACAAAATAAATACTGATCTACTTCACATTATGGTTACAAAAAGTCCCTTCCATAGGTCGGATAAGATAGAGGGAAATAGAAAGCTGTACCCCTACCATCCGCTGAGCGACAAGAGAGGAGTTGTAGTATTGATTCTCCTGATGGAGTGAGAAATTTGCTTCCCTTTACAGCACAATGGTGCTGTGCTAGTGTCTAGCAATTTAAGATATTGCCCCCTCCTTCCCCGTTACTGTAGTATCTGGGCATCTCACAATTTTTAATGCATTTCTCCTCAACACCTCTGAGGGCAGGGAAATACTATCATCTCCATTTTACAGATGGGGAAACTGAAACACAGAGGGGACTCAGAGCCTTGCCCGAGGTCAGACAGGAAGGCTGTGACAGCACCGGGAATGGAACCCAGTTCCCTTGAGTCCTATGCCAGAGCTCCAACCACTGGACCATCCTGCCTCTGTCAGGTTAGAATGTGAGGAGCATCAGTAGAGATTGTCAGGGCCTGTAAATGTGTATGAAATCCCTGGTTGCAGTATTGTATGCTGTGTTTACTGTATTATGAATTAATAATAGACATTTTTATTTTGGATAGCTTGGACTTACATCCTTACTAAGTTTAACTACTCAGAAAGGAGGTGATGGTTGCTGTGAGAGCTATGTACATAGCAGAGTGGAAAAATGCTGGTAAGAATTATCTCAGGAGTGAGTTAGGTGGCACTAGAACATCCCATATTGTTGTCTCTATACTAATATGAGTTTGAGAGTATAATCTTTCTGTTACTAGTTTGAAGGTGCTGCGGTAAAGAAATAGTTTTAGCTGTATGTTACTGCAGCTTTCTCCTTATACAGTATGAGCCAAGACACTGGGGAAAGTGTTGGAAGTTCTGGAAAACAGTGTCTCACCAGGCCGGGGAAAGGAATCTTTTACCATAGCATGAGAAGGGCACCTGTGTAGCTGAGGAGTGATTCAATAATAGAATCCTAACCCACTCCATAACAAGAGCGTGGCTTCAGTTTGGAAAGCATGAGCCCCTCTGTAAGGAGAAGAAAGAGGTGAATTCATAGATGCTTCAGTTAGTGCTGAAGTGGGTGAAATTCCAAGAGCCGTTTGGAATAGCAACTGCCCAAAGGATATAGGGATAAATAGTATCTTTGGGAAGAGAACTGTACAAATGTTTTGATAACCCCAATTCTCTTGTGGGCCAGGGACACTTGTTGAAATTATTTTCATAGATGTTGTTGGAGTTGGACAGCTTACCATGGAATACCTGGCCAAAATCCATTCTGTTTGGCCAACCTGAAGGAGAGTCACATGTTTCAATGGGCATATGGAGCACATTGTAGGAATGGGTAATCTGGTTTGAATGAAAGCCCCTCCACACCTTGCCGTAGAACTCAAACCCAATCTTTTATGAGGCTCAAAAGTTTGGATAACTTTTTCCTGTGGTTTTTTTCCCTTCTGTGGTTGCTTCTGCACTGTCTCAGGCCTGGCTTAGAATTGCTGCAACCATGTAAGAAAGTCCATTCCCACAGTAGTTTTTGCATCACCTGGCAGCAGAAATTTATTAGAGGTCTAGGAGTGAGGCCAATCCCAAAATTTCCATCCTGATTTTGCACACTCAGAGGATTTGGCTAAGAATTGAGGTTCTTGAAGCTTGCTCCCCGGTAATACAATATTATAGGGCTGGTTGCCATAGAAAAAATGAAACAAGTCATCAGGGGGTGGGAACTTCAGAACTCATAGATTTGTAGAAAAAAATAAAAAATTCTCAAGCTGACTTAATTCTGAACATATTTTCATCTTAAAACCCTGTCGTTCTTCTATAGTCCTCTGCACTAGAACTACCAAGACATGCATTTACAGTAAGGATCAGTTCTCAAGTGTGCCAGACCTTCCTCACCAAAGTAGTTTCTCCAACTTAATCGGGGAGTTTCCCTCCACAGCTTTTGTACAAACTCAAGGTGTAGAAGGAAATCTTGTGCTCCTTGGATATCTGTAAGGCCCTGGAAGGCTATTTGCTCCAGAAGCAGAAGTTCAGGGAAATAGTCCCTTTTCATTCTCCTAACAGTGCTTAAAGCCTCAGCTACTGGATCTGTTCCTGACTTGGCTATGCCTTGGCCAACCTCTCCTGCCCAATCCAATTTAAAGCCAATTTCTTCAGAGCCATGGACACCACTTGGACTGAGGGAGGAGAAGCATCTGTGGATGAGTTGTGCAGAGCAGCAATGTGAGGCTCTTGTCACACTTGCATTGGGTTTGGATCTGTATGCAGGGTTTGGCCATTTATTGTGCTACATTTTGCTACAGCCTTTAGGGTGCCTTCCAAGGGGGATGGCACTGTTACCTTCTTGACAGGGCATTCATTCCTCTTTCTCCCATCTCCATTCAGTGGGCCTGATTCTCTTTCTCCTGTTGCTTCAGACTGTTCTGAGAGTTCGTTATTCATTTCCTGTCTTCTCCCTAGGCTGAAATGGATAAGTCAGTTCCACTGTTCACACTGGGAACCAAATCACAGAAAAACACACTTTTTAAAAACCTGCTAAGTAGTTTTCTGTGGCTATCCACCCAGACCGGCCCACAGGTTGAGGAGTCAGATGACGTACCTAGTGCAGACGGTGCAGTGTGGGCTAACCAGGTTTGACACACTGTACTGCAAAGTAGCACCCCATAACACCCCACCCCTTGACAGCAACTGCCAAGGAGCCACCAGCTAGTAAGGCAGCAGAAGGGGTCTGGCTGAGATGGAGGTATGGTGAACACAGCAAGTCAGATGCACTGGTCCCTGCAGCTCCAAACCTACAGCAGGTATATTAGTCTCAGGATCAGTAGGTCCCTCTTCCCTTGGTAGCTGAACATAGGTTACTCCAAGTTAATTAGGGCACCTGGGGCAATCAGGGACCTGCTAAAAGCCTCTGTTCCAGCCAGACAGTGGTGAGTGATAGGAGTTGTGCGAGTGAGGTGAGCTGCTGGAGAGAACCCCACAGGTACAGAGAGGGGTGAGAAACCCTGCCCATGCAGGGCTGAGGGCCTTTCCAGGCCTGGAGGCCTGAGGGAAATGACCCTGCCAGAGGGAAACTGAACTGTGTGTTTGATTTGGGGCTGCCATACCTGGAGGTGGTATCAGAGACTGAGGACAAGGAGGCTGGGAGAGGCCCTGCTCAAGCAGGGAGTGGACAGTGAGCTGAGGAGCAGTGGACAGGTAACCTAGGGAAGCTAGTAGCACTCTTGAAATCAGCAGCACGAGGCTGCTACTTGTTGCGGCCTGGAGTAGAGGGTGGGCCTGCCTCTGCCCTAGCTGTTCACTGAATGGGCCAAAGTCCCAGCAAAGAGCCGAGGGCTTAGCAGGTCCAGAGATGTGACTGGAAACCCAAAGGGAAGGGCCATTTTGGGGAACAGTGTTACTGTCACCCACCTGTAGAGGGGGAGAATTCTGAGGGAAGAATAATCGCCTTGGCCCGCCGCTAGAGGGAAGCATCGGACTCACTAAAGTGGAGAAGTCGTGCTGCCACAATGCTTATAGAATTAAGTCCATGTGAGCACCTAGCTCTGTAGTGTAGACCAGGCCACAGACTGCCAAGCTCCCTAGAGAGGCACAAAACATAGTCCTGACAGGTTGTGGGGAAAAAAGGGTGGGCATTTGTGCCTAATACAACTTCACTTACTCTTCTCCACATAAGAGTCAGCAGCAGAACCAAGAAGTCAAAGGAAGGCATGCCTTGGAGGGGGGCTTAATGGAGTTTTTCAGATGGGGGAATACGAGATGCTGGTGGGGAAAGGAAGGAACACTGAGCAAAAGGAGTGGGGTTTGATAATTAGAAATTATACACCTTTGGAGCCGCTAGGCACAGATCTAGGAAAGCAGTGAGTCCAGGATTGAGATGCTGGAGACTAGCAATTCCAGTTCCAGTTTAACTGGGAGATTCTTGGGGTATCTGATAGAGTAGTAATGGCATTTCTGAGTAAGTTATTCACATTTTAGAAGTGTTGATGACTTCTGTTTTGTCAAGGTCATCATTCAATAAACAGAGTGGAAGCTCACACTCCTGTCTGTCTGGAGTATCTGTCTTTAGTAACCAGCTATTGATCGATAATCTACAATAGATCGGTAGGAAAAGCAAAAAATAGATATTGATGAAATGTCTGTCTGTAGCCATCTATCTATGTCTGTGCAACCATGTGTCTTACAATATTTCAACCTCTGCTTTCAACATGTGATCAAGCTGGTGATTTCAGTTTAGAATGATAATTACAATTGTAATTCTAAGTAATTAATTAGTGGCCCCTGTGGATCGTTAGCTCCTGTGAGACAAGTCCTCAGTCTTGCATCTTAATTTGCTCTCTGTGTGCCCTGAAGCTGATATTTGACCTAGGATCCTTGTGTTCTACATACAGCAACTCTGTTGGCTGAGTGGTGCTAAGCGGGAAATGACTTTTTCAAAGTTTATGCTTGGTGTACAGACTATAGGATAAAACTAGTTTGGATCCTTCAAAGGGCCTTGACCTACATAAAGAGATGCTATAGAATTTCATATCCCTTTGGCTCTTATAAACAAATATCAGATGGGGGGTGGGGGGTGGGAAAGAATTGCAATACTTTTGAGACCATTTCATTAACATTTTCATTAACATTTCATTCTGCATTTAAGTTCAGCAGATTCCAAATTGTAGGCTCTGAATAAATTGATGGCAAATGGGATACTCCATTTCTAAGCTATGTCATCCCCACAGTATCAGAACAGACATATAATAGTCTGGTGTCAAAATGGTTTCTCTCTGATCCTGGATCCAGGCCTAGTACTTAATAAAACTTAGTGTTCTGCCAAATTTGTTTCTTCATCTTCAAAGTGTAGATGACACTGAACATATTAAAATGAATTTTTAATATTTTCACTGTAAGATGTAAACTTTGAAAACCTTTCATTAATGCCATAAGGGTTAGTTATCAGTTTTCTGTTGGTATATTGCACTGGATTCTGTCCTAGACATCAGTCAGACATCAGAACTTGAAATGGTGACACATCTGGTCCATCAGCCCAGCAGGTTGATTTTAGCACCTGTCCAGGATTAAATACAGCAAGTCCTAAATCTTGGGCCAATAAAATAATCAATGCTTAGATATGACACAATAATACCTTTTTATAGGTGTGGCAGTCCCTCCCGTCTTTGTTTTAACAAGCAAGCACGTGTGTATATATGACAGATATTTTGTTGTTTGTTTGTTCTACAGATGCTCATCTGAGATACAGCACCCCTTTCTTGGGAATTCAGTTTCATTGTTTGTATTGCAGTAGCACATAAAGGCCCCAGTGGAGAGCAGGGCCCAGTTGTTCTAGGCCTGTACATAAACACAAAAAAGTTCCTCCCTCAAAGAGCTTATAATTAAATAGACAAGTCAGGGTAGAAAAAAGGAAGTGTTAATTGTCCAATATTTACATGTGGGGAGCTGCAACACAGAGATTGTTTCGTACAGGACACAAGGTCACATAGGAAGTTTGTGACAGAGCCAGAAACTGAACCCCGATCTCTTAATCCCCAGTCAGGTACCTTAACCACAAGACCATTTCTCCTCAAACTTTCATTTTGCTTTTATACAATTTATCAGCAGAGACTCAGAGAAGTTGAGTGCTTAAACCTAGAACATCCAGGGATGTCCCCAACCCCTTTCTCTAAGCACTTGACCGTATAGCTTCCCAGATCCAAAGTCTAAATTAATTGCAGGAGAGGCAGCAATTTATTCTGGGCACATACCTTTAAAGCAAGAGGTTAGAGAGAGAAACAGACCTGCTGCCTTTGTTACTTGCAGTGAAGGTAAGCTGTGATCCTGCAGTTATACCCTCCTCATTTTTATGGCTATGCTACCTGACTCTATTAGTAGCTGGGATGCCATTAGAGTCCCTCTCCTTCCTTCCTTTGTTAATTAATCAACTCTCCCAGTGACAGCGCTTGACCATTAAATACTTTTCATTAGTATCCATGGCCCAACAGCATGGATGAGTCCATCTGTCTTCATTAACTCTGCTTTCAGCATCAGGAAGAGCAACCTGAGTGACAGCAACAGGCCAGCCTCTCCTCTAGCTTCCCCTCTCTTCCTCCCCCGGCTTGTTTCTTTCTTAATGAACACTGACCATTCTGATGGAATTTTTTTATTGTATGTTGATTTTTAGAAGGAGATGGGGTAAGTAACTCAACCTCCTCTCTCTTTCCACAAAGGACTTCAGTGAACAGCCTTAAGAAAAAAAGAACAGTATACCTTTTAAAGGTAGATAAATAATGCATAATTATCCTCATTTTGTCAGTAATCTAAGAATGTCTGTCTAGGTCAAGAAGGAAGATCAATATTTATTGATGTCTGAATTACGTTCCTCCAGACTAAAAGTTAATGTCTCCTGTTGCTTTCCAGAATCCACCTTGTAGGTTGGCAGATTCCTAGTGCACATTGCCAACCCAGGAAAGGAGCAGTTGGATGGTTACCTTTCCCTTAACCATGTCTTAGGCAGTGGAGTCACTGGCTTGGGTGAAGGTAGAGGCTGGATGGACCTTTTAGAATTGCTCTGAGGATAAGAACTGTTTGCCTGAGAGAAATTATGTCATGACACTGGGAGCCAGAAGCATGGCGTTTACCAAGAAGACAAGCAGGAGTGAATTGTTGGCAACCATACATGGAAAGGAGTGTATTGTATCTAAGGGAACCAACCGGATCAGAGAAATGTCATTAAGACTGTGAAGAAGCTGAAGTGGGAATAACCTGGCCCCACTGCAGGAGAGAGGGTAGGTGGACCACATAATGACATGGTGGAGACCAATGGATAGTAAGTGTAGGAAGAGCTGCAAGCAACAAAGATGGAGAGATGAACTAGAAATATCTATGTGAGCAGGCAGGCCATGTTAGAACATGAATGCCTGTTGCTTAACACCATGGTGAGGTCTTTATTCTGCAGTGCATAGAATGAGGTTGGGAAGATAACGGTTGCAGCAGAGTTATTTTACATTTTAAATAGTCTCCCATGCTAAATGAACATCAACTGCTCCACACAGCCACATAGCCCCTCAGACTACCTAAGGTCAGATGGACTCTGTTTTCCCTATTTCTTTTCAAATTGGGTTGTCTGCAAAGAATGCCAGGCAATTGCTCCTTTGATCTGATTGTTAAGCCCATTCACCTGGTCCTCTTCAGCATGGCCTAAACTGGAAACTTTCTTATCTGATGACAAAGAAGCCTAAGTTTTGAAGTATTCAGCTGCTTGTGCAGCTCAGCCAGCTTCTGAGTTGTATTAGTTTTAATAGGCTACTCTGTCATGCCACTCACTTATAATACTCTCCTCTCCATAAGGACTGCATCTTTGAGTGTTTCAAAACATCAGCTTCAGAAAGTGGCCTTGAATCTTAAATTTCATAGTCATGCAGCACACTAGGACACAGATCCCAGCAAATTGGAGTGATCCTTGGATTGAGGAAGGGCTGTCATAAATTACTTCTGATAGGTATCGCCTTTGTAGTTTTACAAATTAATAGTGAATTGCCTCAGTGGAACAATGCTCACCTCCAGTTTAGGCTCATCATAGAGTAGAGGAAAGTTTATTGACAGAGTATGGAAAATGGAGAAATTGACAAACATCATAAACACAAAGCTAGTCTAATCAGTGGGGAAAGAGAAGCAGTTTAATTGAGCTACTTAGACTATTGGTTGAATTACTAAAGAATATATCACTGAAGGTTGTTTCGCACTTACACTCTCAGCCTAACAAACTATTGCTCCTGAGTTCCAGCAAGCCTCTCTGGAAGTCTGCACTTCAAGACCTGGAAAGCCTTCTCTGGTCCAATATGAGCCTCTTTCTTTGCTTGATAGGAAAACCATATTTCTATGTTCTCCTTTGACCTGTCCCTGCCTTGCCAGTATCCAAGGGGTCAATTTATTCATTACATTCTCTCCCAACCCCAGGGGTCTGGCTCATCCTTCATCCCAGCACCCAACGGGTATGGACCATAACATAAATACAATCCTTTCTGATTGATTTTCCCAGTCCTGAATGCCTAGCCATTTTTTTTTCTGGCCCTTCAATAACATTTTTGAGAGAGGCTTTTTTCCCTGATAACTTCTCCCACTTCACCTTTGATGATGCTTTCCCCCAAAAACCTTACATATGTAACTTGCCCTGAAACCACCACTACAAGTTATTTATACAGTGATTAGATAAAGGTTCAGATGCTTAATGCAAATTTATAAATCATATATCCAGAAACAGCTATCTATAATATAAGCTACAGAATTTCATTTGTCAGTATACATCACTTATGATCTTTCTTAATGTTTGTACATGTTTAATTCTCACAGACGTCTCCTGCTGGTATTTTCCACTGATTAAATAGTAAATCTGGGGATTTATGAAGATATTTTTGCTGCACTGGAAAAAGTAAAATTCAATTTAAAGGGATATGCTCAAAGTAAAAATCCATATTAAAAAAAAAAAAAAGTTCCCTACTGTGTGACTAACACCTTGGATTATTAAAACAGAACAAAATTTAAAAATAAAATTTACTTTTCACTATGCATGCAGCTAGCGTGCTGGTTTTTCTTTGCATTCCACTAAGGCACTTGCTTTGGACAATGGAACTAATCTGGTTAATTTCATTTTAATTTTAGCGTGTTTCACCTTCTGGCTCTCTTGCACTGATGCAGTACTTTTGTGTTTGGGTTCAAACCACCACATGGAAATGCTTATCTATAGCTATATAGATTTAAAATCTAAAAATTATATTTTAATTGATTTGGAAAACCTAATAAAAACTAGAGGTTTTTTAGGAAAATTTGGAAAATGTAATATTTTGATGAAAACCAGGGGGGAACCTTCCACCAACATTTTCATGAAAAACATATTTCATTGCCTGAGACAATTAAAGAGTAAAATTTAAAATCAAACCTACATCTGTGGCAAAATTCAAATTGATAGTGTCTGTCCCAACATTTTCTTACATTGATGAGCCAAATCCTGAATTCAGGTGTTGTACAGAAAATGATTAGTTTTGCACCTAAAGCCAATTTGATGCCTCTATAGCTGTGTTTCTCAACCAGGGGTATGCGTATAGGTTATAGCAGTCAGATGAATGTAAATAAATGTACCCCCCCTGGAGCTGAGTACAGTTGTGTAAAGGGAAACTTGCTTCTAATAGTAGAAGTAGCTCCTCTGACCTATCTAAGGCTGCTAGCCAACTGGGCACTTGCCAGGTGTCCCATTCCTTTGAGGCTGCTGCGTGGGGCCATTGTCTCTTGAATGCATATGAATGCCTTTTTGCCTACGTAGTGAACACGTCTGGGGATCAAGTAGCAGAACCCTGCTGTTCCTCTCACAGTAGGAGCACTGGTGTGTGGTAGGCCACCTGCTCTGGGTGAAATAACTCTATGTACTGCCGCTCTGCTTGAAGAGCTGATAGGTTCTGAGACTGAGCTAGGCTGTCACTCCCAAGTTGTTTCCTCTCTTGGGCTTCTGACTTCAGGGAAGATTCACCTCCATTATAGGATCCCACTCTCCTAACATAGGGGGAACTGGTGCGACCATCCCACCCCATGAGAAATTACTGGAAGGACCAAGACTTCAACAAGAAGGGAGAGGGAGATTTAATTAGGGGGTTGGGCTACAAATAGGGAGATTTATTGGTGACTTGTCTTAGAGCTACCTATGTTCCTTTCCCTTTTGGATTCTTTGCTCCGTGCAGAACACCAGTGGAACACAGAATCTGACCTCCTGTGCATGTTCAGTGCCTTATCTTCTTACAGTACTTTATTGACCAGGGTAGGTTTTTATATTACTCTTTTCTCTTTGGTTCTGTGGTGCTAACAGGAGTAATGTTGTGCTTGAAGAATGAGCTGGATTCTAGTCTCTCTCCTGCATAACCAACAGGATTGTTAAAGAAACTGATTGCAGAATCTTGTTTACTGTGACAGTGGGTGAACTTGACCTCCAGCTATCAGGCTGCATTTGCAGGTTTGGCAGCTGTGTGTGGAGAGGGGGAATATTTTTACAGATGGGTAAACAGAAGCACAGAGAAGCGTAGGTCAAAAGAAACCACTGGAAGTTGGATACCCAACTTGAGATTAGGGGCTAAATGCTCTGGTGATGCAACTCTATTCACTTCAGTGGGGAGTTTGGCTCAAGAGTTGCAAAAGCTGAGATACCTAGAAGGAGTAACCTATTTTGAAAATGGCTTAAGTGATTGGCCCAAGATGGCAAGGCAGATCAGTGGCAGAGCTGTGAGAAGAACCCAGGATTCCTGATTCCCAGTCCCAAGCCTTCACCACAGGTTCACTTTCTTTACTAAACTTCTAGTCTGTGTGTTTGTTTATGGACTTTTTCTCTTGCTTTAACAATTTTGGAAAGCAAAGGAAGGAAAGGGGATCTCAGATGGATAGAGGAGAATAATAGGAAAAGAGGTAATAAAAGTAAGAAGCACGGGAACAAGGGGGAATGAGGGATTGGGGGGACGGAAAAGAGGAAAAAGAGTAGTGAGTGGCTATGAGACAGTCTCTCAGGGGAAAATGGTTTATGTTCTGTAAGAGCGGTGCAGCTGCCTGGGTCATAAGGTCAGTGCCCCTCCCTGACCCTCGTCGGATCTAATAATGTATTATCAAGTGCCTCACTGCATCTTGTTAATTGATTGACAGAGTAAAAAGGAAAACAATAGTGATTACTTGAAGTGAAACTGAACTTTAAATTGTCATCCTGTTCCTTGGAAACATTTCCTCCCCTGCCCCCTCTGTCCATGTTTATTGCCCTCTCCTCCAGGCTATCCCTGCTGTTCCATGTTCCCATGGTTAATAGACACTGAAGTCTGTTCTTTGGCCCTTAGTTTAAAGAACTTGAAATTGGGAATCCATCTAATAGGACTGTGCCTGTGGGAAGGCTGAGACCTGTGGTGAATATGTGCCAGGAATAATTACTTCCTGCCCTCACTACAGCATTAGCAGGGGCTGCTGTCCAAGGCTGTGCTGTAATTAGATAATTAAGATCCTTCTGAGTGTTCCTTCTTGTTAAACAAGAATTTGTTAGACTTGCATGTGGCTGAGTCTTATCGGGTGGTGGCTTCTAATTAAAATCTACCTTTGTGCAGGTGGTGGAATTAGCACATGACTCTATTGTTCCACCTGTGTCTCATTGTACCACTGAGGGGTGCTTTACATTAGTCTTCTCCTTGGTTTAAGCAAGGAATTACTACTTGGCTGTTTACCACTGCCGCGTGCCATGACGCCATAATTATACACCACCTTGGTCAGCATTTCATGATATGGCACAGGGGAAACAAGTAGTTCACTTGTTTTCCTATCTAGAACAAAGTGTCCCTGGTGGATGTTTCCTGATGCACCAGACAAAGGAGTAGGCGCTGTCTGTGAAGTTCAGAGCAAAGGACTGTCTTCGAATATATTGTATTTGATTCAGCCCCACTCCTTCACTTGTTTTACAAAGATAAAAACCAATCACTCTTTCAGCTCTGATATTAGTGAGTAAGTTCTGAGAAGGTGTTTAGTTGTAGTAAATCATGGAATGGAACCATGCATTCATAAAACATTTTATGCATCTATACATGAATATTTCAAAATGGAACACAGACATCTACATTTCATTTTAATTTCATTGCAAATTTCCCTGTCAAGGAAGAAAGTTGAAATCTTCAAGCCAGCCCAAGACAATCTCCAGCTCCCATTCTTCCAAAGGGTTATGCTGACATCATATTAGCAGTTCCTTCCTTGCATTCTTCTAATGGTGTTTGAGACACCAGGCATGACTTCAGCCTAGACTCTCCATTGCCATCCAGGGAATTACACCAGGGATAAACCTGGCCCATTTTTGTCCTTGTCTAAATATCTCTTTCCATGGGATAAAGAGAGGTCTAAAAGCCATGAATGAAAATATCTGTGTGGGGGAAATGTTGCCATCAAAATCTCCCATGTATAAGGGGAAAGAGCTCAGGAAGATCTAGCAAAAACAGGTGTCTAGAGATGGGCCATAACAATGATTGGAGGCAAGGGAAGACTTCCATCCAACTGTGATTGCACTATAATAAAACCTAAGAAAGGACAGATTTAAAAGATTGTTTTTGTTGAGAGAGGAGAGGAGAACAAAAGGGGCAAGACAGAGGTAGAAAGGCTAATGAATGATGATAGCGGAGATCAATCAGCATCCTTGTTAACCCTTTTTATAATATAAGAACAAGGATATATCCAATGAAATTTGAAAGGCAACCACTTTAAATCTGATAAGAAATGTTTTTATATAATTAACCTGTGGAACTCATTGCCACAAGATACCACTGTGAGTATAAGGCTGTCTAAAAATAACAAGAACATCTGTAGTTAGGATAAAAAAATACAATGGACATGAACCCTCAACTCCTGGGAATAAGGAAGAAATTTACCAAGTGATCAAGTTTCTCTATAACTGACACTTATGGGGGTCTTGCACTTTCCATTGCAGCATCTGTTATTTACCATTACTTGTATTATTGTAGTACCTAATGGCCCTAGTTATAGGCCAGGACACCATTGCGCTAAGTACTGAACAAACCTCTGGTAGTGAACATTATAGACAGGATACTGGAGTAGGTGGACCGTCAGTCTAATCCAATAAGACAATTTCTTAATATGGGGAGAAAATATCACTTGATATTTTTAATTTTACAGGAGTAAAGTGAATGTCTCAGAGGAATTTATACATTACCTTGGCTCAGTGGTACAAGTAGATGATGGACACTTTGGTGATTATTTCAACAAAACTTAAAAAAATCATCTTAAATCATCTCTTCTTTAAAGTGCATAGCTTTGAAAGTGATTTAAGGGTTTCTGAACAACCCCAGAATCATTATAGAGCCTAAAAAAATAAAAGTGAATTATGGGTGAAGGATACTGGAAAAAAATGTGCAGGGTTTAGGTCACCAGCAAGTTTTTCAGTTTATTTCCTCTTTCATGCCTATCGTATCACAGGTTCTGGGATTTGTATTGATAATGACAGGGCAAGGAAAGACCAAGACAAAGCTGGTTTCCTTTTGCTGTTTTCATAAAGTGAGAGAAGTCTGCATGGTTGTCCAGATCAGACTATTCTCCCTGATTACTGAAGAAGCTGAAATATTGATGCTGTGGAATTTCACAGAGAGGACTCAGGTTACTAACTGAGAGAATGTTTGACCTATGATCTTTTCCCCTTTACCTGGAAGCTACTACTTACAATAAGTGAAAACGTTTTCTTCTCCCAGAATTGCCAGTCTTCCTCAAGGGACAATGGTCTTTGAAAAAGGACACGTTAGAAATCAGTGAGAATCTCCTGGGTTTTTTTTTTTTTTTTTTATGCAGACAATAGAGCAGAAGAAAATCTGGTTTTAAAAAGTGCAGAGTCTTTGTGATATCATGAGTATGAAAGCACATTACAAACCATGAGTACTAATGGACAGTGACTAGTCACTAAGTATAGTGGCCAAATGTGTCTCAGCAGTAGCTCCCACCGAAGAGTGGGGATGAGGAAAATTGTCCAGGGCACTAAAATGATCATCTGTTTTTCACAAATATGCCAAGGTCTTGTCTTGGCATGGAATCTTTAGCTCTACAACCCCTTCTAAATCTGTACTACAGTAACAGCATTTGAATATGATCCCAGCTTGTGATATGGAACTTTGAACTACAATTTGCCTCACGAACAAGAGATCTGTCAAGTGAGACTGATGGTATCAGATGAACCATCATGAGTTTCTGGGCATGAAGGAGGCTTGTATGTCTTTGGTTTTTGTTTTGTAGATTCTCAGAGTCCCACCTCATTCTTCAAATGCATTTTCCCACCAATACAACCCTCAAAGTAGAATTACAGGCGTTACATTTGCTGCATAGGTTAAAAAAGACAGCATGTATGTAACTTTTATGAGATCTATATTAAATAGTAATGTTATCTCTGTCACCATCATTTCAAGGTAAAGACTAGGAGAACTCAAGACTAGGAGTCTGAGAGGTGCTTTAATGATGGTCATATGTATCTTGAAAACAGCAAACATGTTTTTTGTCTTTTTAGGGTTTAAACTCTGTAGGCAGGGATGATGTCTTCCTAGGGGTTTATACAGCACTAGGCACAATGGGGTACTGGATCTTTACTGAGGCCTGTGGATTCTCCTGAACTGTAAATAAAAATGATAAACAACAATTCCTATTCCAGCTATAAATTATTTTTAGAAATAGAAAATTGTTGTATAGAATGGAATTTGCACTGAGGCTTAAGACATCTGCTAAATGTTTTGCTGTCTAAACTCACGTTACTTCAGTGAATCCGGACTGGGTGGTTCAAAGCTTAGTAAGACAGACACAGAGGGCCATGTCTTCAGCTAGTGACTTGAGTGGAGCTATGCCAGTTTACACCAGTTGAGGATTTGATCCCGCATCTTTCCTCTCTACCCATTCAAACGTAGAGCCACGCCATTAATGACACAAACCTGACTCCTTCCTTTACAATTTACATCGTTGCCTCTTTTGGTAATGCGCTGCTTAGGAGTCAGGCTTTTTGAGTATTTCGTGGAGCTGTTTTTGGGAGGCTGGTAATTATAATGGAGTTTAATGCATCTGAAAGCCAGCTTATATACATCATAGACCATTGTACCTGACAACAGGAACCCTTAGAAAGGGAATGGAGAGAACAGAGAGGCTCAGAAATTCTGGTCTCTGAGCTGGTCTGTCTTTGGAGATCAAAGCTGTGCCTGAACTTTCTAGAAAGACTCAGCTTTGCGACTATACATTAACTGGCCCCCTCTTTATTAATTCATATATCTAATCCATAGACCTGTTTCCATAACTGTAATATCCTAAATAAAGCTAGACTTGAGACTAAAGCACTACTCTGTCTCACTTTCCAACTCTTACACAGGGCCAGGTCCCGGGTCTGGCTGTACTGTGCTTGGTGCAGGCTCTCAAGTGGGTGTATGGGGGTGGGAAAGGAAGGAGGGGAAAGAACAGGTGCTTTATGTCACCTTTCTGCTTGTTGGCACAACTAGAGGACTGAGATGCTCTAAGTTATGACAAGGGCCAGTTAAGGGACCCCTAGGGGCCAACCCACCTGCCAGAGATAATTGGAATTCATCAGTGACTGACTCTATCCCTTCCCAGCCAGTCCCTCTCCCTACCCAGGAAGGCACCTGGTGGGAGAAGCAGGTGGTGGATAGCTGACTAAACTAGTTTAACATTGTTAGGAGACTCTCCAGCAGTCCTAGTAGCTGCCAGAGTGGCAAAGATGGAATGGAGTTTGGGACTAGCACCTGCTTCCAGGAGGCTTGTAAACCTTAGCTCTCTCTAAACGAGAAAGAAAAAATACAAAGGAAAGTCCAGTTCAAGCAAAAGTCCTGGCTCTAACATGCCCTATGCTACACTTCACTCTTTAGTCACAATGATTTCTGTTACAGCCCAACCTCCCCTTGTCTATTTAGGCGGTGAGTTCTTTGGAGCAGGGCCCTTTATCCTTATATTCTACAATGAGCCTAGTACACCACTGGCACTAAATAAATAATAATAGCAATACCTCATCTGAGGTGGGGAGGGGGAGAAAAGAGACCTCTGTGCCTCCTGCAATAAATAAATTAATCTATTTATATGGCTATAGATCTATTCTATCCCTATCCTATAAAACACACTGCATCTCAGGGTTAGTTTGAAATAAACCAGGGAGTCATTTGTCTAAAGGGTGTTGCTACTACAGCAAAGTGGAACATGTTTCTGCCTTTGCCTTCTCCAGCAGATATCACATTTCATTACTTTGATGAGACCAAGTGAATTCTTCCAGTTGTGTTAATTTGCCCACAAGCCCATCTGTCATGTTTGCAAGAAGCTTGTGTGACATTTTTTAGCCTTCTCTGTCCCTCCTGGTTTTGAGACCTAAAATAATAATTAGAGCACATCCCATTTTAGTGTATTGTTTCTGAAGAGTTGGCATGTGAAGAACAAGACCCTCTGTGGTAGCATAATATAACTTGCAGCTATGGCAACCTAGCAGGACCCTGAAGAGGCTTTCCCTCTGGTCACACGGGAAATCAGATGTGGAATGGGTGAACAGCAGCACGCTAGTACAAAGTGCATGGCTCTTTCCTCTCCAGGCTGAGTATGCTGAATGGCATATTTCTCTTTCTTGATAGAAAGGTCACTATGCAGAAGAGCCCTTTGGGGGATGGTAGTTGGAGGATGAGTCTTTGAATGACTTTGATCTCCCCAGCCAGCAGACCATGCAGTGGAATAAAAGGGGTGAGGGGAAATGCTGGTGTCTTCGTTGGCAACGCCTACTTTCCCATGTTGCCCAATCAGTATTCCTGCATGAAAAGGTATCAATGAGAGGTTTTTTCCAGATTTATTAGTACTTCCTTGGTGCTCTAGGTGCACGGTTTGTGAAGCACAAGGAGATCCCTAGGGAAAGGTGCTAAATGTAAATGGTCAGTCTCTGTGTGGGGCAATCACTGCCCAAATGCTCCCAATTTGTGTGTGTGTGTGTGTGTGTGTGTGTTTAATGCTAATGATATGTTTCATAGTGCATATGCAATTTTATAGAGACAGTCCCAATATTTGGGGCTTTGTCTTATGTAAGCGCCTATTACCCCCGGCCCCCTGTCCCGATTTTTCACATTTGCTATCTGATCACTTTACCTGGGTCAGACCAATCGTCTATCTAGCTCAGTATCCTGTCTTCTGACAGTGGCCAAAGCCAGGTGCTTCAGAGGGAATGAATAGAACAGGTAATCAACAAGTGATCCATCCCATCAGCCATTCCCAGCCTCTGACAAACAGCAATCTCTGCCTATCCCGGTTAATAGCCATTGATGGACCTATCGTTCATGAAATTATCTAGTTCTTTTTGAACTCTGTTATAGTCTTGGCCTTCACAACATCCTCTGGCAAGGAGTTCCACAGACTGACTGTGTGTTGTGTGAAGAAATACTTCCTTTTGTTCGTTTTAAACCTGCTGCCTATTAATTTCATTTGGTTAGCCCTAGTTTTTGTGTATTGAAAAGCAGTAAATAGCACTTCAATATTTACTTTCTCCACACCAGTCATGATATTATAGACCTCTCTCATATCCCCCCTTAGTCGTCTCTTTTCCAAGCTGAAAAGTCCCAGTCTCCTCATAAGGAAGCTTCTCCATACCCCTAATCATTAAGTTGGCCTCTTCTGTATCTTTTCCAATTCCAATATATATTTTTGAGATGGGGCAACCAGATCTGCACGCAGTATTCAGGATGTGGGCATACCATGGATTTATAAAGAGGCAATATGATATTTTCTATCTTATTATCTATCCCTTTCCTAATGATTCTTAACATTGTGTTAGCTTTTTTGACTGCCATTGCACATTGACTGGATGCTTTCAGAGAACTATCCACAAGGACTCGAAGATCTCTTTGTTGAGTGTTAACAGCTAATTTACTAATTTACATGCCATAATTTTATATGTATAGTTGGGATTATGTTTTCCAATGTGCATTACTTTGCATTTATCAACATTGAATTTCATCTGCCATTTTGTTGTCCAGTCACCCAGTTTTGTAAGATCCCTTTGTAGCGCTTCACAGTCTGCTTTGGACTTAACTATCTTGAGTAGTTTTGTATCTGCAAATTTTGCTACCTCACTGTTTACCCCTTTTTCCAGATAATTTATGAATATATTGAACAGTACTAGTCCAAATCCAGACCCCTGGAGGACACCACTATTTACATCTCTCCATTCTGAAAACTGACCATTTATTCCTACACTTTGTTTCCTATCTTTTAACCAATTATTGATCCAGGGGAGGACCTTCCCTCTTATCCCATGACAGCTTACTTTGCTTAAAAGCCTATGGTGAGCGACCTTGTCAAAGGCTTTCTGAAAATCCGAGTAGACTATATCCACTGGATCACCATTGTCCACACGCTTGTTGACACCCTCAAAGAATTATAGTAGATTGGTGAGGCATGATTTCCCTTTATAAAAACCATGTTGACCCTTCCCCAACAAATCGTATTTATCTATGTGTCTCATAATTTTATTCTTTACTATAGTTTCAACCAATTTGCCTGGTACTGAAGTTAGGCTTACTGGCCTGTAATTGCCACGATTGCTCTGGAGCCTTTTTAAAAAATTGGCATCACATTAGCTATCCTCCAGTCATCTGGTACAGAAGTTGATTGAAATGATAGGTTACATGCTGCAGTTAGTAGTTCTGTAATTTCACAATTTGAGCAATTCTGCAATTTGAGTTCCTTCAGAACTCTTGCGTAGTTACCATCTGGCCCTGGTGATTTATTAATGTTTAATTTATTAATTTCTTCCAAACCCTCCTCTAATTATACCTCAGTCTGGGACAGTTCCTCAGATTTGTCACCTACAAAGAATGGCTCAGGTTTGAGAATCTCTCTCACATCCTCAGCTGGGAAAACCAATGCAAAAAATTCATTTAGTTTCTCCGCAATATCCTTATCTTCCTTGAGTGCTCTTTCAGCATCTTGATCATCCAGTGACACTACTGGTTATTTAGCAGGCTTCCTGCTTGTGAGGTACTTACTTACTTTTTTTTTTGTTTTTTTTCTGTTATGTTTTGGGTCTTTGGCTAACTGTTCTTCAAGTTCTTTTTGGCCTTACTAAGTACATTTTTATACTTCACTTGCCAGAGTTTATGCTCCTTTTGTATTTTCCTTAACAGGATTTAATTTCCACTTTTTAAAGGATGCCTTCTTGCCTCTAACTGCTTCTTTTATTTTGTTGTTTAGCCATAATGTCACTGTTTTTTAATTTGGGGTATATATTTAAATTGAGCCTCTATTATGGTGTCTTTAAGAAGTTTCCATGCAGCTTGCAGGGATTCCACTTTTGGCACTGTACCTCTTAATTTCTATTTAACTAACTTATTTCTGTGTAGCTCCCCTTTCTGAAATTAAATGCTACTGTGGTGGGCTGCTTTGGTGTCCCCCCACCCACAGGGATTTTAAATTTTATTATGTTATGGTCACTATTACCAAGCACTTCAGCTATATTCATCTCTTGGACCAGATCCTGTGCTTCATTTAGGATTAAATCAAGAATTGCCTCTCCTCTTGTGGATTCCAGGTCTAGCTGCTCCAAGAAGCAGTCCTTCAAGGTGTCCAGAAACTTTATCTCTGCATCCTGCCTTGTCGTGACATGTACCCAGTCAATATGGGAATAGCTGAAATCCCCATTATGATTGAATTTTTTATTTTTATAGTCTCTCTACTCTCCCTGATCATTTCATAGTCACTATCACCATCCTGGTCAGGTGGTTGGTAGTATATCCTTACTGCTATATTCTTATTATTCAAGCATGGAATTAATATCCATAGAGATTCTATGGCACAGTTTTGTTCACTTAAGATTTTTATTTCATTTGACTCTGTTTTCTTTCACATATAGTGCCACTCCACCACCAGTACCTCTTCTGTCCTTCCAATATATTTGTACCCTGGTATTACTGTGTCCCATTGATTATCCTCAGTCCATCAAGTTTCTGTGATGCCTATTATATCAATATTCTCATTTATTATGAGGCACTCAAGTTCACCCACCTTAGTATTTAGACTTCTAGCATTTGTATATAAGCACTTAGAAAATTGTCACTTTTTAGTTGTCTGCCATTATGTGATGTACTGAAT
Source organism: Emydura macquarii macquarii (assembly GCF_026122565.2). Lineage (NCBI taxonomy): Eukaryota > Metazoa > Chordata > Testudines > Chelidae > Emydura > Emydura macquarii. The sequence goes on along the minus strand of NW_027131527.1, from coordinate 13,808,561 downwards.
GGGATTCTTTTTCATTTGGCTGTTTCTTATCAGATCCTACCCATATTTTATCCTCTTCCATCCTCTCCTTCTTACTAGGATATAGAGAATCTCCATTAATAGATCCCCCCCAGGGATGTTTCTGTCCGAACCACATGCTCTTCCATACCTGTCAGCTTTCCCCCAGCCCTTAGTTTAAAAACTGCACTGTGACCTTTTTAATTTTATGTGACAGCAATCCGGTTCCATTTTGGTTTAGGTGGAGCCCATCCTTCCTGTATAGTATAGTTTATTTAAGTTTATTCATATTTTATTAAATCTTTTACAAATAATGAGAATCCTGCTTTTCTTCAATCAGCATTTTTGCAAAGGAAAAAAAAAGTTCAGTTATTGAAAAATCTATCTTAGTTGTTGCATCCCAATCTTTAACAAATGGTTCTTGTGCTCAGGACAGGTATGAATAGTACAAGGAGTCAAAGTAAGTATGCTAGGAGAGAGAAAATTATACACTGATTATTTTTAGGAGACATAAAAAATGTACTTTCAAAATATTTCCATCATGAGGATGACACCCATCAATGCGGAAAATAGTATCCTAGGAAAGAAAGCCAACAGGCTTTGAGAGCAATAGACGTGACTTATGGCCTTCATTGAAATATGCTTTTTTATAACAATCACTTTCCCTGTTTATATATCAGGAGAGAGATGGTTAGCATATGCTGGCTCAAACATGCTTCAGATTCAGTGCAAAATGATTGCACGCAGAGGAGTCTTACAGTGGACATAGAAGAATCTTAGACTGATTGAAGAAGTATCTCATGCTAAGCATGAAGAGGACTTAGAATGAACTTGGTACATCACAGACAGGCTTAGCCTGGCCATGGATATGTGTGAAATCAAGCATGAGGGGTCATTGGTTAAACATACACAGATTTTAAGCAGTGGATTAGAAGATCAGAATATAGAAATACTGAAGCAGGAGGAAATTATAAATAGCAACGTAAACTAGCTAACTGAGTCCAAAATCTTAAGTGCTTTAAATTTAGATCAGATGAAGAAGTATGCATCTTAACTCAGTCATACCTGTACAGATGATAATTTAGCTGTGGTGTGCTTCCATCCAGGGCAGTGTTGCAGATTTGTGACATGTCTTGCAAAATCAGGCGAGACAATGCCCATGATCATGCGGCCCAACACTCCCAATCCTCCTTTTACTCCTCCTTCATGGTGCATAAGCAAAACCTTTGGCATTTCCGAGAAATCTGGCACCTAAGGGTAAACCCAGGAATCTCCTTGAAACCAGTTGTGATGAACTAAAAATATTTGTATTATTTTTTTATGAATACAGTTCAGGCCTCCAGTGTTTATGGTGGGTTATTTGCTATGGAGTTAGATCAGAAGAGGTATTAGAGGAATCAAGCTGGAAAGGCAAAACAATGACACAGATAAGAGCGGAGAAGCTGTTTACTGGGAAGTACGCCCTACCTGGCCATATGTAGGATGGAATTTTTTTTTAACCCCCAAGGCTAAGTCTAGGATCAAAGAAGGATACTGCACCATGAAAGGATCCTGGGCCTAGAAAAGGGATGGGGTTTGAGTGAATTGCTTAGGGAGCGTTCCTGAGAGCTGACATGCATGCAAGGGGACACAGTATGTCTACCCTACAGTCACTGGGGGTGATTGTAGCTCATGTAGACATACTCAAGCTACTTCAGGTATAGGAGTAGTGAATCTGCAACGCACGCCCAACAGCACAGGCTGTTCAAGCCCACCCAGAAACCTGCTGAATTACTTGCTGGGCTAGTCTGCAGCGAAGTGTTCACTCCTCTGGTACCCAAACTAGCTAGATTAGATTGTCTACATGAGCTGCAATTGTACCTCTGATTGCCATGTAGACATACCCACAGGGAGAGAAAGACAAAAGCAGGACTCCATTTGCGTCTCCCAGCCCAGAGGTAGATCTTTGTTTTTACCTTGTGCTCTACGTGCTTTGTACCTGTGGGTGACTGACGAAACAATCCTTTGTTTTGAAGACGCTGTCTTTGAGTCGCTTTAATCGACTTGCTGGTCACAGTTCCCTGGAAGTGCCTTATAGGTGCCGACTGTGTTGGGCCCGCAATGTTAACACAGGGGGGAAATAAAGGACTGTCACCCAAAGATCCAGCCCTGAAGTGCTGGAACTATGTGATTGTACTAAGGAAGGAACTGAAATGGGTCTAAAGGGTAGTTCGCTCTATAACCATAATGCCAGCATGTATGTAATCACTAGATAGGTGAGGAGGGAAAGAGTGAACCCCAGTTTGAATCTCATGGGTTTTCTAAACTCTCTAATGCTGAAGAGAAACTGCTGCAGTGATTTCTAGTTTGAGAGGACATATCTTCTGCCGGCATTGCTATGCAGCACTTCCTATATCCTGAAAGGATTCCTCCCTGTGTGAAGAAGAGCTTGTTAAATAAGCAAGGTTCAGCTTTGCTTTAAACAACAAATGAAGTTGATTTAATGGATCTACTGAATGGCTAGGTACCTGTGTTATTTAAGAGTATTGGGATGTTAGAGACTTGAGTACTAAAAGCATTTCATTTTTATTTGAGCTGTTAATTGAAAATCAGTTGATTTGCGCTGTTCATTCAGCAACTCCTCTTCTTCCCCTTGTCTCTTCCTGCCTGCCCTCCCCCACATGGATACAATAACAGCTGTTAATGCAACATCCTGAACAACATGTTAGTAAAAACGTGGCATGGGGCCAAACTTTCACTTGTGGTTTATTGATTTAATTAACCATGGTCTTGCAAGTACTCTAGAAGTCTGATATCTTTGGTGAAGCTGAGAGAGAGAATCTAACATTTCATAGGCTGGATCCTCAGGCAGTCTTTAGGCACCAGCAGTAAAATTGGGGTCATGTGATTAACTTTGGCTACATAAAATCATGTTTTGGAGTCACATGATCAGCCACCTTGTGAGTTGCCTTCTTTTTCTCTTTTCTTTAATTGCTTTTCCCTCCCCCTTGCAATAACAGATTTTAACTGATGGACCAGGGAATAGGCTTATTAAAAAGCAGCTGATCTTTCACGGAAAAACTTTCTTAGAATGAATTTTTCCTTCCATATTGCATATTTCCATTATTCTTTTCTGTCTTTCTTTTACATACACAAACATTTGCATGAAAATAACAGCTTAGGAGCTGCTGAAAAGTGATGCTAAAGTTATTTTTTAAAATGAATGAATTGTATGATGACGTGCTGAAGGCTCCAAATAGTCGGGGCAAGCGGGGCGTTCATTAATAGATCTTAATTCTAAAAATCTTTCTGTTTGCCACCTCAGGATGTCATCCTGTCAGAGTTCATGAGCTGAGCAGTGTGAGGCCTGGTTTATACTCAAGTGGGATGCCTCCAACAAAAAGCAAGGGTGCTGCCAGAATTAGTGTTTGGTGACTTATTGTTGTCTTCCCTCTGAGTCACTGCTGAAATGAAGACCCATCATGATACTAGCAGGCACTGTTCTGTTGAAAAAATTATGTAGTATTTTGGATGAGAATTAAATAGAAGTCCTGACCTCTTGTGGTTATTAAATATGCCTTGGCATCTATTTGAAATAAATCCCATGGTACTTTTCACAGGAAGAGAGAAGCATTGGCTCCAGTATCCTGGACAAAATGCTTTATGGGCTGAGATTTTCAAAGCCACCTAGAGGATTCATTGGAGTACCTTAGGTGGTTTCAAAATGCTTAGCCCTGTTGTAATTACATTCCCAAATTCTACTGTGGGTAGATACATTTCACCTCTTTGTTTCCTCAAGAAGTTACAATGAGATTCTTTATTCTTTGCCACTTCTCTTCCTAAACTGATATCTAGTCTTTATATCTGTATGCCTTTACAGAGATCCTGTGATCCACCTCAGAGGGGACTGTGTTTTATTGGCGGGTAAAGCGATTCCTCTGTGTAGTTTGTAGTGGCTGTCAGGGTTACTGGTGCTACACTGTCATTTTTGGGTGTCTCCAAATAGGAAAGTGATTTTTTTTTTTTGGACTGTGTCCCTGCTATATCATTTGGCCTGCACACCGCAAAAGGACAGACCCACAGGATAGACAGTATCAATCAAACTCTCAAACATTTACTGGATAAGCAAAAACTAAAAATAAATTACAGGAGTGGCAACCAAACATTGCACATTAGTACATGGTGGATAGAAATAACAGCACTCTCAATAGACTATTTACATTTCCCAAATCCCAAATGGATGAATGACATTCATTTGTCCTGAACTGTTTTTCCCCAAATGGCACAGTCCCAGAGTCTCTGGGGGATCTGTTCAGAGAGTATTAGTCAAGCATGAAATTAGGAAAAGCTAGCCTTCTATATTTCAGGCTTTGTGGATGGGGTGTCTTAGAGAGAAGGTAAGGGAAACATACATGCATGTATTGTGAGTGACCATGTTTGCATCTATAAATGTGTATGTATATGTACATATAGGGGTAGGAGTGATGGACTGTGTGAGGTGATTTCAAGGAGAGCCACATACATGTAACTGCAAGCAGAATTTGGTCCTCCTACCTTGTGTATGTCTGTCTATCTTTGGGACTAGATAGGGTTAAATATATGCATTGTTATAATCCTTATAGAATCACCAGGCTCTTAGTCCATTGGAATTGAAAGCAGAGAGGACCCTGAAGAAGATTCACTCACAGAATAATACTTTCTTCCTAAATGGTGAAATATCAGTCAAGAAGCAAGGATTAATTCCCATAGTCCTTGAAGGGCAGGGCAAACTCTAGGCCAAACACTACTCCTGGAAATTAACTCTTTTACCATCCCATCCCAGCTTCTTCCAATGATTTTTGGTCCTGGGTCATCTATGCTGTGACCCACGTACAACCCCATTTCCCAACGCTGTTCTATTCATGGTCTGCTTGATTACGTTCATTTGCCTGTGGCTGGCTGAACTCTGCTCTGAGAAACACTTCAAAGGTAACAGTGGGCATTTTGAATAAAGTACACAACTACCAACTGAAGACTGTGTTCATTAAACTCTTATCTTCCAACTTTTGCTCCGAACTTTTCACCTCACACATGCCTTGCACCTGGTTATCTTCCAGGAATATCTTTATGTGATGGTTAAAAAAAATACATGCCATTTTGAAATTTCAGAAATGGTTTGGTTTGTGCTAGCGATAAAAAATAAACATACATGCACACACCCTACGGGTGCATTCTCAGTCACCCAGATCTTGCATTACTGGGGCAAAGAGCTCAGAAATCTGCGTATGTCTATTGTAGTGCCTGCTTCTTCATAAACTGCTCCGTGGTGGAGGGCTTGAGTTTCACCCAATCTGAACCTGCAGCAGAAGTGCTAAGAATTCAGCTATTACTGAGACACATTCACCAGAGAAGTAGAACTCAGCCATGACAATAGCATTCTAGTTCCTCTCCTGTTCTTTGGTACTATTTATTATAATTTTTATGAAGATTAAATGAAAAGGTGAAAGGAAGGGTGGGTGCAATTCCATTAGTTTTCTCTGCTCCAAAGGCACTTTTGCATGGTCCCATTTGCCTGCAGGCAATGATAAAGCTACTGATTAATTTTTAAAGGGGCTGTCTTTGAATCTAAGGAGGGCTGGAGCAGGAGGGGATATATTATTTAAGTGAGGAACTGTGTGTTTTCCACCACAGCAGCAGCTGTGGGATTGCTGGGCTGCACACACTGCAGCAGAGTCAAAGAGGAAAGTGCCCTGAGACAAGCATTACACTGTAATATATGCTTAAATAATCCATTTATTGCATCCTCTGATTGTAACTTTAACAAGGCACAGTTTTACAGCTAATATTCTGGAAAACCGTAATATTGTTAATGACAAGCTGAGAATCCAGCACTAAAATGAGACTCACCTGAGTTTCTTACCTCATCCATCAGAGGACTAAATAGATTTTCTACATAAAAATATGGATCACATGGTGCTAGTAAAAAGATGCAGCTGTAAATGTCCCAACTTAATCTCAACAGATAAAAGTTAGTATCCTAAGGAACAGAAATTCATGTGGCAAAATGCCTAACAATGATGCTTTTCATTGTGGATATATTTGTGGATAAGCTAATGGCATCTGTCAGGTGCTCCACTGAAGCTTAGTTTTCTATATGTTGTGTTCAGTTTTTCTAAGTTTTTCAGGTTTTCTAAGTAACTTTAGAAAAACAAAATTACAATTCTAAAAGGATTTCCGGTGGGTGAAAACCTGGCCTCACTGAAGTAAATGGCAAAATTTCCAGAATATGTTCCTATTTATTTTACTAATTTCAAAATATCTTTGAAATTGAAAAAAAAAAATTGACCATCTCTAGTTCCAAGGGAGAAAACACCTACATTTAAAACTCAATTACCAATGGATAAAGGTATCATATGAACACCCTATGTGATATGGAGAAGTGGCTCACTTTGTTTATGAAACATTCTATGGGAGAGGGGGATTGCATTTTTTTTAAGTCTTCATTTTGGAGCCAGAAAAATTGTTCAGATATTGTTGTCATCTTGATTATCATCAAAACCAAAAAAAGGAGGATGGCAGAATGTCACTGTTCCATTATCATTTCTCCAGAGTTGTTCTTCAGTGCAACAACTACTTAAAATCTTTTCAGTTTTGGTAAATGTTGTATTTCCCCCAGCAATCACAAAGAGAATCTGCTGAAAGAATGGGGCAATACACTTCTTAAAAAGCTGCCGATATCTCATGGGAAACTTTTACATTTAGAAAGAATTCTCCCCACATGTAGTTTATTTTCTGTGGTTCTTAAATTCACTTTAGTATACAGGAACATTTGCATGAAAATAGCATCTTAAGAGATTTTTATGGGTGACTTGTAACATATTTTTTAAATTTAATTGTGCTGAACATCCGAGGCTGCTGGGTTCAGAGGAGAATGCTGACTGCAAACATTTTCTTTTCACTTTAGGTCTCCTAACTGTCTGGGTGTCCAGCTGATATTCAGAATGCCACTCTGGATGCATTAACCTGGTGTCGTCATGACTCTCTTGAGCCAAGGAGCTGTCTTATTAAGGATAAGGCAAATGACTTTTTTTTAATGCTTTGATTATTTGGGAGTCTAAAAATATACTTATCCTTCCTCCCTATCTGCATGCACATTAAGAAGAGTAACAAGTCTTACACTTACTGATTATGAACTACCCTCACCCCTCTATCCTTTCACAAATACACCTTCTTGTACTTGCCCTTTCCTCAAAAGCTTGAAAAAACAAATAGACCTTGCTCTTCGCCTGAGGTTAGTAGACTGAGACTCCAGTGGACTGAGAAGGGAAAGCAAGTTCCAAACCAGGTGGCCCTATTTTTATATTTTATATAAATGCCCTTTCCCATAAGCCCCTGGTGTTTAAGGAATTCCAAGTACCTAAGCTGATCTGAACTGTAGAAGTATCAGCAAGGAGAGAGGTGATCTCCTAGGGTAGCTAGTCCCAAACCACTTAAGGCTTTATTAATTCAACATCTTAAATTGCAGCTGGAAATAAACTGGCAACCAACGCATATCACAACAGAGTTTTCATTCAGAAGATAGTGCCACACAAATGGGCTGCCATATTGTATACTGACTGTAATTTCTGAATGACTTTCAGGTATAGTCTCATGCAGAGTTCATGCCAATAATCTAATCTTGGGGTGACAGAGACGTGGTTCATATCCAAAAAGGCTGCTACTTGGTAGCCAAGCCTTCTTTGCCAAACCCATCTCACAAATGGCAAAGCCCCAACAAAGGAATCCAATTCTTCTGCTTGTTTTCCACCAGTGAATAAGTATTATTTCAGTCATGTTTGAGTTCAGTCTCAACCAGCTAGTCCTCAGCCAATCCACAGGCACTGGATAAATCATTCAGCTACACCAACTGGATGAGATGGAAATATAAAAATGAGCATTATTGTTAGATAGTCTATATTTCCTCACCGAATCCCATGTCAGAAACCAAACTTCTCCTAGCACCTCAGAACTTTCATGACAGACATGGATGAAACTGAAGAAGAGAAGACTATATTTGTTCCCCTAACCATGGCTCTGGTGCTCTGGAGATAGAAAGCTATGTCTAAACCTGATGGATCAGAAGGATTGATGTAATTTACTTTAACTTAGATTCCATCTAGACTTAGACAGCTCTGGATCAAGTCCTGTTACCAAATGTAAACAGCCTTCACTAATTGGGTTGTTCACTGTCCAGGCAGTTCTGCAGCCTGAAACTTTACAGACGCTGTGTTAGGCGAGAAGATACCTTTCTTCATCTCCACAGCCACAGGTTAAGATTTCAAACATGCTTTACATCATAGTCAGTAGACTCAGAACTAGCCTTCCATCGTGGTTGCTCCAGTCATTTTCCCTTCCCAGCCACCCATTGACCTTTAGGGGTCACACTATTAATGGCCATGGGCAAAACATGACGACAGTGTTCTACCAGCTCACATAGAATAACTAGTGCTGTAGCCACTCTTCCCTTGAGTCATCGGAAACTGAAGACACAATACTTATGCAAGCCACTGCCCTTCACTTTAAAATAAATAAATAAATAAATAAAAATTAAACATTGTAAAACTCCAACTTCTAGTAAACAATGGCATTTATCCGACCAGGCCCTCCCATCCCCCCATGCTGTTACCATAGTGCCTGCCAGGGCATTGCTTGGAACAGGAGCTGCCAGTCTATGACTTTGGGAGAATTGAAACCAACTAGAGAGAAAAATGACCTCTAGACTTCTGATATGTGATACTGTATTTTCCTATTGTTTTTTCAAAACTGTTTGTGCTTTACAGGGATAATCAATACTGACATGCCTATAAAATACGCAGATATAGAAGCAGGTTTGAGGTAGGGTAGTTGGGATGGGGTATACAAACATACTCCGGCCAGGAAAGGGTTAATGAGCTGCTGTGGACTCAGTCAGACCCACCCCACTACATCTGCAATGTGGCCATCCTTGGTGGGAGGAGTTAAAAGGGGAGAGCTCAGCTCAGTTGAGAGCTGGCTGGGAGGAAGAGCAGACCTCTGGCTCTCATTGAGAGAAGCCTGGCTGGGACCAGGAAGTGACAAAGACATTTGCCTCCCTCAGAGGAGGTCAGAATGATATTGGACTATTAGTTGATTTTGCTACCCGTGGCTTACCTGGTAGCGCTGAATAAGACAAATGCAGGTGGTGCCTCGCCTGAATGGGGTGACCACCATCTACAAACCTCTTTTTGTCTTTTGCACCTGACCGGTGACACAGCAGTGGTTTGCTGAGAGCCCAGGAGTGACTCAGTCACAGTATTATTATATACAGGTAAGAAAACAGATATTTGGTGCAACAGACTGATCTACAAGTAGCTAATGCAGAGTTTTTATACACACATAGGTGTTTGGTGCAGAACTTTTACATGTGGCTTAGTGTGCAGGTATTTATTAAGTGTCTAAAAAGGGTGATCTATTTATAGCTCTATTACAATATAGTTCTAGCCTGAGGTGACTGTTCATCTTTTCTTGCATGTTACAAGTAGGCCATTGGCTGAGGCCCAGTGCTCATCACACTGCCTTTGGAAGGATCTGAGCCATGCTGTGATGTCTTCCATCTCACATATGTATCAGATTTTGTTTAGCTTCATTGTAACTGCAGGGTTTTCTCTTGTGTGCTGTAATGTGATGATGCATTTCCTGGTTTCTGCTGTTACCAGTATGAAAAACTTTTGTTGTGGTTGTGCAGATTTGAGGACATAAGTTCTAGAATATAACAGCCCTTTTTTTTTAATACAGTTGCATGTCAGATTTTCTTTCAGCTATTACATGTGTCCAAAATGTTTGCAACTGCAGGAAGTTTCAGAAAACATGCATATGGTGATCCATTTGCCCACATTTCAAGCATAGTTTGGGCTATTTGAATTCTCTTTGTTGGTGGCAACAAAGTTTTAGAAATGTGTGGTTACTTCTCATTGGAGTTTGCCGGTGAGGAGGAAACATTCTGTGCATATTGCAGGGTGCCTGCCCAAGATCTGTAACCTATGGTTCTGTGAAATTCTTGTTCCCATGTTTATGTGCTACAACACCTATTTCAATAAGATTGGGAGTTTTACAGAGAGAAACTTGTTTGAGATATAAAACACTCGCTGTGTTAAGTGTGTCTGGTGGAATTGTCTCTTTCTGGTCTACACAGGCAAACTAAGTGATTTAAAAACAAACAAAAAAAAACCTTAACTGGATCTTCTTCTAACTTCCTCCTCTACCTCTGATGAAGCTTGAAGGTCCTTCCACAGTTGTCTCCAGTTTACTTCTTGAACTTCATGGCCTCAATTGCATCTACCATTCTTCCAGCCAAAGAGTAAATGATGGGACTCTTTTCAACTCCTATTAACAATGCTTGCTACCTGTTTGATTGGAGGGGTTGCTGAGAACAAATGTGAAATGTTTCTTCTTTCCTTCAACCCACTGGCTAAGTCTGGTGTATAAATTATGCCAGGGGCCCCTGGGCAGCCCAGGATCTGAAGGGCACATAGGTGACTTAGTTTAGCTTGCCCTCTCACCAGGCTGTGAGTTCACCCTTTGCATTTTTCATATTCTGTGTGGAAGGCTTTTTCTGTTATAAAGAGAGGAACCTGCCACCCCAGCTTGGAGATTGATTTTTCAGGTCATCACATGATTATAGTGCATCATCAGAGTCCATTCTGGATGAGCACAAAATTCCAGTTCAGGCTTTCCCTCCTCTCAGGAACTGTATCCAGAATCAATTCCCAGATTAGCACAAAGCTGCTTTCAGAATGTGAGTTCAGTGGGAAAGTGATTGGCATGGAAGCTGGGCAAATAACTTGTATCATTAATTTATTTGATTAATTTCATCTCTTTCTGTATGTGAACTGTCCATAAGGCAATCATGATATTGTCAAATGTGTTTTATTAGTAATTATTTGCTGCACAATTCCTGTAATTCTTGGTCTGTAGATGTTTTGCAAGCAGTTAACTCGGAGTATTTGATGTTCAAAACTTGTTATTTGAAACGTTTGTTACTTTTGATAGGACATGTTGATTGTGTTCCCTGATTTGAGAAAAGTAACTTTGTTTGTTAGAAACAGGTTTATAAACTGAATATCCACTTTCATAATTCACTCTGTGAACATTCTTCAGTGTTTCCTTAAAATTCACTGTTTCAGCAAATATTCCTTCCAGTAAATTCCTTTGCCAGAGCGTGCACAGACACTGAATACAAAAGGGACACAAACAGCCAAAACTAATTTTTTTTTTAAACCAAGCCTCTATGGTATATTTGTGGAAACTGTGTTCAGTAATCACCCAACTCTGGGAAGGACATGCTTACTGTACTTGGTATGACAGATATGGCAATTTCCCACAATGTCCTTGGTATACCTTATAGAATTAAGTTTTAGTATCTTTGGGTTCCATTGTATGAAATGAATGGTTTATGTATTGTGGGCCAGGATTGTATGTAACCTCTCGGGAAAAGATGTGAGACTCAAAAGGACTATATTCAACAATGTGCCAGGCAAGAATGCACACTTGAAACAAAATGCATGAAGTAGCTTTCCTGGGGAATATCTACGGGCAGGTGAATGCAAATTCCTCACCTTTTTTAATCTATTCCCTGAGGAGTAGGCCATTGGCTGTTGGTCACCTGTTATGTGAGGCCAGTACCAAGGCCCAAGCTGTATAAAGGAAGAGACTGAACTATTCCTGGTTGTTCTGGCTCTGAATCTGAGACAGTTAGGAACTTGTAACCATGGGGGAAACCTAGTTGTGGGTTTGAAGGACTGACACCTGCCAGAGATGATGTTGGGGTGACCTTTGGTGAGCTTGTGGCATGCATGTATGTTCTTTTATTGTTTTTAATGTTTTCTCTGTCATGCTTTCCCTTTAAGAATCAATGCATTAGCTTAGAAAGAGCAGTGTGGTAACTTATAACCATGGGCCATTAACCTGTTAATAGCCTTAGAAAAGAAAACAATGCACAGAGGCTGGCCTATTTAGGCAGTCAGACTTGCTGAGAATATCACAGTGTTGACAGAGAACTGAGCAGCTTGGGAAAATCCCTGGTCAGGAGGGAGATAGACGTGGGTCTCTGCCAAGGAGAAGTGAGAGCTGAGGAGCCAGCAGCCTAGAGTGCGTCCCCTTAGTGGTTCATGGAGGGGGAATACAGGTGAAGGTGCCCTGAACTGTGACTCTAGGTGCATGGGGCAGTGCTGCATTTTACACCATGCACCTGGTATGGCAGACAGCAGAGTGAATGAAGCACAGTTCTTTTTGTGAGTGGAGTCTGAAGGTAATCTGATGAACATGGAAATACACTTCATTTTCTTCTCTTCTAAAGGCTGCACAGGGAGGCCCATCTGTAAACAGAAATAGCACATTTGTTACTGAATTAAGCAACACCGATGTCCGCTGCTCTTAAATCAAGATAAGTGTCTTCACAAACGCCTTGCAATTATTTAACTAAATGGAACTATTAATTGATCTAGTTAAATTGGTACAATGTCAGTGTGTAGATCAGCCCAAAGACCACAGGCCACTTCATACGGACAAAAACTCAGCCCAGGATCCACTCCTCATTTCCACTAACTGTGAGGGATCCCTCTCCCTGTCTGACACCAATTCACACACCGTTATCTAACATGTCACAGATGGCAGTCACCTGTAAATCCCAACCTGGAATTCTGAGCCTTTTTATTCCAGCTGTGGTGTTAGTTTCTACCAGCAGAGTGTCTCCCACACTGAGAAATAACTGCTTAGCACAAAGTAGCGCTGATATGCAGGAACATATCAGGGCACCAAGAAACAGGTTAATAGAGGATTCCAGTTATTCAGCGATCAGAATAAAAGTGCTGGGTCTTCAGAAGGCTATGGGTGGTGGCTGGCTGGGGACTGGATAACAAGTTCCAAACACAATACAGAGGGCGTGGGTTACTCTCACCACAATCTGTTCCAAGTGGGCACAAGAATATAGAGTGGCCATTCTGGGGTTGTGGTATTAGCTCACATAGACCTTGATCCTACACTCTGATGCACACAGATTGACCCTTGTGCCTGAATGTAGTCCCAGTGAAGTCACTGGGGCCCATGTGAGTGTAGGGATCTGTTCGTGTGATTCAGGTTGCAACATCAGGCACTTAGTCTCCATTGATATTATTTCAGACACGGAGGGAACTCAAAAAGTGAAGTATGAGACTAAACTGGAGCTAGAGCTGGATTCCTGTGCCCACCAGAACTCTATTCTCTCTCTGGCCCTGTATGGTCCCTGAAGAAGGGCTACTTTGTAGACAAAGCAATGCAACTCAAAAGATCTAGGTTTCATTTCCATCTCTGCCACTGACTCACTGAAGCAAGTCACTTAACTTTCCTGTGCCTTCTCTTCTGCATGTGTGCAATGTGGATACCTTCCTCCCTCAAGGGAATGTGTGAAGCTTTATTCATTAACTAAAGTATTCATAAAGTATTCTGAGATTTTCAGAGGTAAAGTTACTCATGGGTGGATAATGAATACAAACTATTATGTAATCCTTGCATTGTGCTGCCCAGTCCATGGGTTTATGGCTACATTCTGTGCTGTACCTCTCAGTGGCATGGGACAGATGGCACAGCAGAGTAGGAGGTGGGGATGAAAAGTGGATTTAAGCCATTTTTGTGCTTTCCAGATTCTTCCAGTTTAGAGGCCAGCAGTTTATGCACTAAACATACATTAGAGCAACTCCAGGATCTGCTGTAATTGAGGGCAGCATCCCCACAGCTGCCTAAGAATCCTTTACCTCTATGACACGGAATAACCACCGTACCTATAGCCACAATGCTGAGTGTGGGTGGCAATGTTTGGGCTGTATCCACAGCTCTATGCTGCTCCTGCACTTAGGAAATTCACCTTGGGGCTGCTGCTGCATCTGTACAGCCCCTGTTTATCAGCAGCACAGTGTACAGGAGCTGGAGCAGTCAGACGTGGCCATTGATCACTTTGTCTGCTACAGTTGGGACATAATTTATATAAACAAGAAAGTCTTTCCTTCCAATTCCCAGATTCTGAAGCCACTGTGATCATCTTGTCTGACCTTCTGTGGAACACAGACTTCCCCAAAATAATTCCTAGAGCAAATCTTTTCGAAAAACATCTAGTCTTGATTTAAAAATCATCAGTGATGGAGAATCCTCCAGAGGCATAGAGTTGCTTTTGTTAATCCTAAAATTTACCATAGCCTCTAATTTTCTCCTCCTCATTTTGAGTAATGGAAGCTAACAGTTATCTATGTTTTCACACACAGCTCTTTCCCATTTAAATTGATTGGAGGAGATGGGGTGGGATAATAGATCGGAGGGGTAGCAGGCTGGTGGGGGGGGGGTGGAGTTAGAGGGCATGTGTCAAAGACGGACATGAAGTAAAAAGCTGCTCTGTAAACTGCTGAGCTAGTGTTTGAATCTGATGCTGAACTCCTTTGGCATGCCTCCCACGAGGGTCTGGTTTTAAAAAAAGTTCTTGGTTCCATGACAAAACTATACTTCACATCAAACAGCTTAGCTAACTCAACTGATTCCATTCCCTCCCTCCCTCCCCCCAGTCCTATAAATATCTATCTTTTTAGGGATGTGGAGAGAGAGGGAATTGCTTAGTATTTTTAATAAATAACTTGAGGGGCATATATCTGTTTGATATTAGCCTGCCTGAATGCCACGAATTAAATCAAAGGAAACAGAAAAGGTGGAGGAAACACGGGAACTGAAACAATGGCCAAGGGAGGAGAGCCTCAGATACACACCTTCAAAGCCTCTAAGAACAATGCGGGCTGTTACTGGGAGATGGTACTTGCAGGTGCCAGCAAAGTTAGCATGACTTGTGTTGCCGAGCCTGAGATATAAATTTCCTAACTGATTAAAAAGGTTCCTCTGGAAGAAAGGAATGGCGGGAAGTGGTCATCAGGCTGGGAGACTGACACACAAGAGAGAAGTAGAAACTTGCAGCAGAGGCAGTATATGTCTCCCAGCCGGAGATGGAGTTGGCTGGCCTGAGGGGAACTTACAAAAGTGAAGTAAACCCAATGCACGTAGGCATTCTATTGTTTTTACCCTTAGCTCTACAGGCTTTGTACCTTTTGAGGAAGGAAGTAATGTTGCTTTGTTACAAAGGTGCTGTTTGTGTCCCTGCAAACGTGCGCTGTCCCAGGCTCCCAAAGGGAAACTCGTAAATGTGCCAAAATTGAGTTGGAACCATGTGGTTAACATGTTTGGGACCCAGGGATCTCAAAGAGCCAATTATCTAAGTGGCTGGATCACCTGGTTCCACCCAGAGTGAGGTGCAAGAAGCCAGGCCTGTCACAGGTGGGGTGCACTCAGTTGGGACTAAAAGGGGTTTAAGGCACAGTTCACCTTGTGTCAGTGGCAGAACTAACCTAACAAAGTTCTTATCTCACATCTCTACCCAGGCAGTCCATTCACCCATGCTCAGAGCTGGGGTTCTCAACAAATTCCCTTCCCCTTGATTTTTTGAGCTCAGAGCATGGGTTTGTTAACTCAGTAAACATTTTTCAGCAGTAAATGACATGAATAAATCCTTTTCCTCTCAACTATCTAGTTCATTATTTAAGGGGAGCAGATGATTAAATCCAGTACAGCTGATCTGAATTTTCTGTCAGGCAGGAAGAATGCAGCCAATGGGGATCTGTCAAGCCTTGGTGTTTGTATTCATGAGCATCTTGTGGGAAACAGAGAGGCCAGCTGCATGGAAACATCTGTCTTCTCCTGCTTCACATTCCCTATTTTTGGATAATTTTAGAGCTTCTAATTATGGGGGAAGGATTTGGTGTAGAGAACTGCTGCTTTTCACATTCAGGCCCCAGTGTGTATTCACTGAACAGAGCACCTGGACACTGTCAAGGAAACGGGGTTAGGCAGGTCCTCGTCAGAACAATATTGGTCGCTCAGACGTTTCTGCACCCCACCTCACTTCCTGTCAGCCAGCTCTGCCTACGAAGACAGGTTTGAGAGAGAGGGCCAGATTCTTTGCTTGTGTAACTCCATTGAAGTCACTAATTACACTAGCAGAGAATTTGGCCTGAGGGCTTGGCCACGTTGTCAGAGAGGGAAAGGGGTGGGGCCTCTGGAGCAGAGAGAAAGGTAAATTGCTTTCTTACCTTCAGGTGGTGCTAGACTCAACGGGATGAAAACTGGAGCAATTAGGTCTACAGGAGCTTCCTGAATTTAAGAGACAGTCTTGGGTCAAAAAGACAAAGATCTCATTGCTTTGTATTTATGATTAACTAATTTCTTCCTCTTTGCCTGCTAATGTGCCTAGCCTTTTGTCTTTGACATCAGAAGATAAATGAACTGTCTTCCTTGGTAGTAGTGTTGGGAAATAGTTTGTCATTGGTTGGGTCATGCTGCCCCCCAATTTCCTAGGAGGTCCAATGTGACCAGAAGGATTCTGGAACCTCTAAGGATATCCTGTAGTGTTTAAAGGAGATTCAGATAACAGAGTCTTGAAGTTGTGTGAGGATGCAGTATTGAATCATCATGTGAAGATGGGATGGACTGTGGCAAAGAGAATGGGCGCACATATATTTCTGAAAGGAGTCTCTTCCCCAAGCAGACTCTCAGCCTGCCAAGCAAAAGGAAGTATGGGGCTGTATATGTTAGGGAGAGCAGGGGGAGTGCTCCCCACCCCCTTATATATAAATGCTGTTGTTTAGACTTGACTGAGGTTGAAAATCTGGATGGATATAAGAATGGGGGTTCAGGGCTGTTCCCTGGGGGAAAATTTGTAATAATCAATGTCATTTCCAGCATTTGAGATAATTTTGGAGATGACTCAGAAGCAGGAAAATAAAAGCAATCTTATTTAATTTGCTAGCTAGAGGGAAGGTATGTTCTACTAACATCTCAACAAATGGATTTCAAAGCGAGCAGGCTGCACTGTGTAAAACCAGAGCAGGCTCCCTGTCCTTGAGCTACCCCACCTGGAGCACCCGCTACAGCAATCCACGGCTTGACGTGTGAGTCCTGCCTCAGTTTCCCTTCTCAGGTAACCTCATAACTGCACTTCAGGTCTTCTCTCTCAATACCTCTCCTTGAGACTGGCTCATAAAACCTTGCACAAAATAATCCATAACAAAGTCCCAGCAGAAAATCCATTCATCACACCCCATTAAGATCACCTGACGTCTCCTCACATGACACCCCACATCCCAGATCCCTTCTGATCTGACTGATTCTGTCAGTCCCCTCCTGTCCCTGGACAACCACCCCAGCTTTTCCAACTGGAGTGCGACCTGCCCTTCCCACCAGGAGCCTCCACCGCCTCTTGGTTGGGAGCATGGTTGCTGGGAAGTTTCCTTCACTCCCCTGACCCTCTCCCAGTTCCTCTGGATCCTGCTCTCGGAGCCTGGGGAACCACGGCTCCCCTGCCTTCAGCTCTCTCCAGGCCGTGGCTCCAGTTCTCTGGTTTAGAGCCAGTGGGCACCCCCCTCTGCTGCTTCCTGGCTTTCAGTTCTCCAGCCCTAGTTTTCTGGCTTGGGGACACCAGCCAGCAAACCCCTCTTGCTGCTCTCCTACCTTCAGCTTTCTCCCAGGAACCACAATCAATCTCCTGGCTCTGGCAGCTCTCACCTTCTGCCTTTTTCTTGACTGACCTGGGCCAAAACTCATCTAGTCTCTCCCCGTCTCTCCTAGGGCCTTCTCTTAAGCCCAATTAATTGACCAAATTGGAGTGAAGTGAAAAGGCAATGGGCCCACTAGTCCAGCTCCCTCTTCAGTGGCCAGTGTTTCCCTGTGACATTCCTCCACCACTACACATAATAATATTGGGGCTACTGTGCTCATCCATCTAAAACCAGCTCTCTCAGGCTCCCCTCCTCTTAGCCACCCAAGTCCCTGGACATCAACATCTGTTTAATAGGTATTTTATTGCAATATTTTGGCATTAGACAATCAGAATGTTTTACTTGTTATGCTTTTAAAGTTTTCTTTGTCTTTCCTTGTCCCTCTGTCTGCCTGTCTCTTTTCAATTTCCCCTGTGGGTTCCCCTTCCTCCCCCTAAACCTTCCCACTGCTCCTTCTACAGTCTCTCAATTTCCCTCCATCCTTTCTCTTCTGTTTTCCGTCACCCTCATTCATTCCCATCTGGCTCAGCATTCTCCCCTTTCCCTCACCACAGAGCAGCAGGCAATAAATGTGGAGATGTTTAACTTTTAAGCAGGATCAGAGCTGGACTCAGTGGAACTTCTTTGTTTTTAAATTGTTTCCATATTGAACCACTCTTTTTGAAGCCTATTGTAAGGAGGAACTAATTAAAATTTTTGGTTTCATACTCGTGAGCCTGACATACAGAAACATAATTTACATGCAAAATAATTCAAAAAGTTATTACTAGGAAGGTTTGGGATGATACAGTCAGGGTACACTGCCCACTGTTATTCATATGGTAGATCAGTGATACTCTGACTGAGGCTCAAGAGCCGCAAGTGGCCCTTTAATGTGTCTCCTGGAGCTCTTTGCATCACATGATACTAAAACACCGTGTGATTTAATTATTAGCCAAACTAAGTTACTAACCAATCAGGATGCTTTTACTATGTTGTTAACCAATTGGAGTTGATAAAATAGTAATACTTGGTCAGAATAACCAAGAAAAAAATATATAGTAAATGAAACCATGAATTCACACTACTGTGTCTCTTTTGGGTAATGCTGATCACTAATTTGGCTCTTGAACAACTGAGATCTGTGTATCACTGTCATAGATGCTTTCTCTGATATGCCATTGGGATTGTGATCTTGCCTGGGTTTATGAAAATCACATTCTACCTTTATTTTACTTATAAACCTGTGCCCTGCACTGCAGTCTGTCTGCGAACAGTTAATTGCAGGATAAGGACTCTGCATAATCTATTCTGCATGCTAACGTGAGCAAACAACCAAATTCCGTGCCTTAGAAATCACCACTTGAATAGCCTTAATAAAAAGTCCAGAAGACAGTAATTAATTCTGTCTCTCTGTTATTACAGCCATAACTGGCCCCTAAAATTAATCTGCCTTTTGGGAATATCCTTCAGACAGAAGTGAACAAATCTTACAATAGGTCAAAGAGGAGAAACACCAACCTATTCAGTTCAGAGCCAGGATGAAAACAGTCTTGACTTTGGAAAAGTGAGGCGCTGTTCCTGTCTAGATGGCTCCCAATGACTTGTCAGCCTGTGTATTGTAATGCCTCCATGCAATTTACCTGACTGAATGTAGCTGAAACTCTTAGGAATTGGTAGCTGATATTGGAGTCTCCAAATGGATCGTGCTACTTATAACATTTGGGCATCTTTTGCTTCCTATAACGTTTCCTTATATGCATGTAACCTAGAGGTGAGGGTAATTTATAACATTTTCAAACCTTTATTGAAAGGACATGTGTTGTGTTCTATGGAGGCTCATTAGTTACAGATGGACAGCCCGGACTTCTGATTTTTGTGGGACAGTGCTGGTTTTTAGATGGGGTTGCCCAGCAAGGCATGAAGAGCATCACAAAAGATCTTCATTGACACAATGATAATAATTTCAACTTGCCATTGCTATTGGTGGTTATGCCGCAACAGGGTGCTGCCCCATAAACATCATGTCATGAGACTTTGTCTTGGAAGAGAGCCTTTACTCATTCATTCTGTGCACTTATCTCATAACACATTTTTCTTCTGCTCACTCATGCTAAACACGACCTTCACTGAGTAACTTTATAATCTTATTAATGCTGCCCCTGTCCACCATCCTTTCCCATTCATACTATCTTGTTACTCTCTTCAGTGTATTATTTGTACTGGCTGATATCTAGTGCACTTTTGGATGCCATTGAGGTAATAAATAAGGCTGCATTTAAGATCCCTTTTAGCTATACAAGCTGAGCTGTGCAAAATCCCTTTCTCACAGAGCTGTGGAGGGCTGGCATTCTGAGAGTTAACTGACTTATTTCTTCCATACCTCCTCCTTTTTACCTTGGAAAGGCAGGGACCTTGAACCACAGGGTCTATAAAAAGATTCTCATCAGAAAAAATAATAAAATAAGGCCACCTTTGAAAAGGAATTGCCTTTAATTTCCTAAATGAACAAAAATGGTGGGCTAAGGTTGAGAGGGCAGGTCGATGCCTGCCTGTGTGTAGCCAACAGTATCTTCCCTGACTTAGTTCCAGGTGCCTGGCAAATGCTGGAGTGGAGCTGACTGTAGCATGGAGGAACTACCAAAGCTGCTGGTCTGGAAGAGCTGGAACTTGCCGAGTCACTGACAGCTTAGGAAATGCCAACCTGTCAGTCAGGAGGCAAATATCTAGCGGAAGGAGTTGGTGTGAGAATTGTGACACACCCCACTCCACCCGTCTGCTCAGGCACAGCCTGCAGTAGGCAGAAAAATCTCACTTCAGTCAGAAACGGGAAAAATTCTCAATAGCTGTGGCAGATGACAAGAAGCCTTCTGGAATGCAGATAACTAGTCTCAGGGTGCATCCTCTCCCCTGGTACGTTGAGAGATTCACAACAGGGGAGCCTTATTCATTAATCATGTTCAGCCATTCTGCAGTGCGTGGCATCCATGAAAAGGTTAATTTGAGAGAGACCGCTTTCAGACGCTGTTGTGCCTTCAGGATCAGCCATTCAGACTTTGCAGTTTGTTTCATTAGCTGAATGTGTGATCACTTAATAGATGGCTGCCAAGTTTGAGGATGGGATTCTGGGGGAGATCAGAGAACTTTCTCTTCTCCACATGTAGTTCAATGAAGCTCTTATTCATCTCTACTGCTATTTTTCTAAGTCCCCTCTGGATTCCTAATGGCTATGATTGCTTCAAATGCAGCCCATCTCATGTACTTCTGAAATGATTTTTCAGACACTCTCTCTCTGTGTCTTGAGGATCATTAAAGATATTGCTCTTTAGAAGTATGGTTTGCTATCCTCACCATCCTGCTTCTAATCCTGTTATCCTGCAAAGAAATAAAAATGCTGAATTTTTGATGTTGCGTTAATTAATATTCTCTTGTACCAACATGCTTTGATGTCATAAACATGGGAGTTTGGCAGCACAGCTGGATTAAGGGAGAGAAAGGGGAGGAGAGAGGAAAAGCTCTTTAAAATCCAAACCGAATACCTGCGAAAACTAAGAAACCAGAGAATTACTCACAAAGAAAATGGTTTTGCTTAACTATACGCTCCCTCTCTCTTTCCCTTCTCCCTATTCTCCCTTGAGAGTCTTTTAGACTATGCTCTGGCCCAATGACACCCGCTTAAGATTCCTCAAACTGTCAATCTGTCTTTCCATGTGTATAAAATGGAAGTCTGCACCGCCTATAGGCTGCTTTTCCGTTTCTCTCTTACTTACTCTTCTACAATCTGTGAAAATAGTGGGCCAGATTGTGGTTTTTTTACTTAAGTGAGTAGTGCTTTTGATTTCAATAGGACTACTTACCTGAGTCTGTGCTTGCCAGGGAAGGAAGGGCTGCGTAACCTGGCCTATAAGATTCCTGCATGGTCATGAGAGGGTGTTACAGTGGAATTGTAGTATAGTAGCAGTGTTGTATGAGCAATAAAAGTGGTTTCTGTCACTGAAACATATAAATCACAACTGTTCTGTCAGCCTCATCCTATATCAAAAGAAAATCTCTGTATTTGAGATGTGTAACAGCTGCCAGTTGGGCTCCTGGCAATGGCATATGGCTGCGACCACAGGCAGTACAAGACCACTGTGTATTTCTGTATGTGTAGTGCTGCAGCAGCTAATGAGATCACAATAGCCCGATGAAAAACAAGCCAAATGTTACATTTAAGACAAGCTTAGCCCGTGTTTCATGCCACTTCAATTGTCTCACACAGGGGTGGGGCGGTCTCCTAACCTTGTACCTAACGCTATTTATCACAAACGGTTAGCTTAGCCTACTGGCTGAAGGTGTAGTTTTCCCACTTCAGAATTATCTACAAAACATGTACTGGGAAGAGAGCAAAGAAGTTGACTCATTGAATTATTCCCAAACAGATATTACAAAAAGTATTTAATTTCAGTGCAGACCAAATACTCCTCAACAAATATGTGAATCTTGCTGGTTTTCATCAAATAATTTATTCACTGAAAGTTGTTTTTAGCACTATTAGACCAACCTGTGAAGCTGATCAACTTCTACTCATTCATCATGCTACTTGAGGAATAGTGGTAGCACCCATTAATAACTTGTACAATTAACATATTTTTATTTTGGGTTTTGTTTAAATGCAGAACAGGATACTTCTTCATGGGTGGGCCTGTGATGCAACATTATTTATATAGTGCCATCAGTAAGGGAGGTGCTATACAGACAAGGATTTTGCTTCAAAAGAATTTACACTCTAAGACCCTGTCTACACTTACCTCTGAGATTCGGCGGCAGTCGATGGGAGTTACGCAAGCTATGCAAAAAACTTGCGTAACTCCCGTCGACTTCTCTGCTCCTCATCTGCACGCCATCTTCACTGCACTGCACTGACAGGAACTGTGTTCCCATCGATGCAGCACTATGCCACTTGCGAAGGTGGTCTTAGTACGTCAATTTCTGGATCGACTGAGCGGGTCTTCACTGACTGCTGAGAGAAATCGATCTGCCGGTGGCGATTTTGCTGCCGTCAGTGTAGCTGTAGCCTAAATTAACACTGATTCAAATCTAGTCTGTGTCTTTCACACAATCTCAGTAGAATAATAATAATAAAAAAGAGCAGTCTGCTTGTTATGGATTTGGAGGTATTCAGGGGGACACACTGCATTATCGTCAAACTTTTCCAAATACACACTCAAGGAAAATTGACACAAAAAATGCAATAGAGAAGAGGGCCAGGGAGGGGTTGATGTGGAGAAAACAAGAAATTAAATGTGGCAGCTATCTCTGCATTCCCCAATGCAGTACATCACATTCCACTCATGTCTAATGCACCTTACCCCACATGGGATTATACGTGATCTCCGCTGTAAGGCAGGCAGTGTTGATAAGAAGAGACAATAACTTTTAAAAACACTGAAGGAGTTTCCTGAGTGTGAAGTGGTGGAGGTTACAGATAGAAAGGCGTAGACTGCCCTGCCAGTTTTTTGTTTAATAGCTGGACAAAAGCAGGTGTTGAGATCTTCTTAAGATCTAAGTAACTGCCCCATGAAACCTAGTGGGCAAGGAGGTCTGGGATATACAGATCACTGAAGGCTTTGTATGAAAAAGATCAATCTTTAGAAACCATTGTGCCCAGCTCATCCAGGATGTAGCTTCATTGATTTCAATGGAATTATCCCAGGGATGAATTTGGCCCACTGTGCTGAGGTAGTGGGAGTCAATGCAAGGAGGACAGGAAGGGGGTGATGTGACCAAAGGAGGAGTTCGGAGTTTGGCTGATATATTCTGGATCTACAAAAAGAAACTCAGCACATTTACAGGAAGCAGGGCAAATTCATGAGTGCGTCCGTGACAGCGTCTATTCTTCATGCTGGTGAGGATAGCATCTTAATCCCAGCAATTTTTCCAAGGTGATGAGAAGCTGATGGGCTGGTGGCTGAATGTGTTTATATGCTCAGGATACCTCCTTGCATGCTAATGTGCCAAGTAAAAGGGGATTTCCATGGGAAATGCTGGGCCTGATTCTGCACTCTTTATTAGGCCAACACTCCAAATGAAGTCAGCAGGAGTTTTACCTGGGATAAACTGTGATGTCAACCGCCTAGGCCAGGGTTTAACACATGGCCAAATCCTGCTCCCACATGTATGCACACATGGTAGATCTAAGCAGAACACAGCCAGATAATTAACATACCATGATGACATGATAAATATGTGGTGGCTCTGTGGGGTCTTGTGGTAATGTAGGTTAAATTGTTGCATTTCCTGGTTTTAACAGAGGAACTAGATTCATGACACCGTAAAACAGCTGACCACTGAGCCTATGCCTATTCTTGCCATCAGCTTCCTAACTCCTACTTACCACAGTGTCTTCAGTTCGCTGTGCTGACTGGAAATGCTCTCCCGTCGATGCAGTGTTACTCCACCTGGTGGAGGTGGATTAATAGCGTCGATTTCTGGGTTGATTGAGTGGGTCTCCACTTCCGCTCAATCGATCCAGATAAATCAATCTGACAGTGGCAAATTTGCCGCCGTCAGTCTAGACATATTCTGAAACCCTTTTTTCCCCCCTGCTCACCTCTGGATATCAGACTATTTCATACTCTATGGAGTGAGGGGAATTCAGAGAATCACTAGGCTATGTACTAGCCCACATAATTTGCCATAAACTGGGGAGAAAAATAGGTGTAAAATATTGTAGATGTGCTCCATGTTTAATCAGTTTAATCAGTACAAGCAATGTAGGGCCTAATTCAAAGTGCACTCAGATGCGTAGAAAGATTCCCTTTAAATTCCAGTGGGCTTTGATCAGGATCCTGCTGTATATGAACTACACAAACATTGCAAAATTGGCCAGTTTTATAAAAAAAATTTGTTATGACCCAATATTTTTTAGATTGGAAAAAAGTTTAAGCATATTCTGTTACCATGTATAGAATTTTAGATATTCTAAATTTAGGACAATTTTGTGAGCGTTAAGGGCCATATTTTCAATTTCTCAGCCCAGCCCAGAACTTTGGATTTTCTAAGGAGCTTAGCATGTGGAATTGAACAGGGCTGCTCATGCGCAGAAAGGGAAGTATACGCTTAAGTGGTTGCAAGATCAGTTATAAAGCTCTCCTTTTTTTATCTGTCCATGTTTTTTTGCAGCTGAAAGATTTTGTATATTATTCTAATTATACCTATTTTTAAATTAATGTTAAAATTAAATGTGTATATTAATGTACTGCCAAATCAATTTCTATCCTTCTGACCCTCTAAATAGAATTAGTGTGGTCTACAGCCTATTTAATAAGTAGTTATTTTTCTCTTGAAAGTGTCTGCTGGTGTATGTATTACATAGTGAGCGTCTACTAAACTCCCATTATAGTTAAGGGTGTGTCAGGACTTGCTCAAAACATGCTGAAAAAATCCTTAAGGCTAAAGTTTTCCATGCTCTTTGCTCAATGGTGTTTTGTGTCTGGAGAGTTTGAGCAAAATGTTTAATATTAAGCATCAAAAGGTTTTATAGCACTTTATGTAAGTAAAGACAGAGTTTCTGCTCCACAGTGTTAGCGATCTGAATGGGATTAACACAGAATGCCAGGGCAACAGACAAGGAAGTGAAAAGGAAGGGAGAAACCGGTGCTAACCTTTACATTGGTCTGAAGTCCATGGGACTCCATACAAATGTAAGGAGCCTTATGGAGGTGTCCCTTGGCAAGATGAGCACTTATAGCATTTGCTATGGTGGGCTAGATTTGAATTAAATGTACTTCATTTGGGCCATACATACCATAAATCGAAATACTAGGCACAACCATTTTTGTGTAGTATTATATTTTATTTGCTAGATATCGGCGATATAAAAACTGCAGTACATTCACTTCTACAACTACTACTATTTTACGATTAAAAGAATCGATCAATGATTAAGAATGATAGTACTGCGCGATGCCCCAAGACCACACTGTCCCTCTCCCGCCTTTTGGAGCGCTGTGTCTCGTGCACACAGCGTTCCAGGCGCTGCCGCCGGAGTACACAGATCTCGTGGCAGCATGTGATGCCGTGACATCTCGCAGCGTGACACGTCTGCCATGAGATCATGCAGCGTTGTACCCTCTGGCTGGCGGCTGCCGTGAGATCACGCAGCGTTGTACTCACGTGCTGCCGTGAGATCACGCAGCGTTGTACTCTCTGGCGGCGTCACGTGCTGCCGTGACATCTCGCAGCGTTGTACTCTCTGGCGGCGTCACGTGCTGCCGTGAGATCATGCAGCGTTGTACCCTCTGGCGGCAGCGTGCGACGCTGCCAGAAAGTACAATGCTGTGAGATGTTGCGGCAGCACGCACTGCCGCCAGGGGCTGGACCAAAAAGGTTGGTGGGCTGTATTTGGCCCACGGGCCGGATGTTTGACACCCCTGGCCTATAGGATGCAGGGAAGGATGAAAGTAACAATATCAAATAGGAAGAGGCTAAAGTAATGCTGTGAATTAAGTTAGAAAATACAAGATTTTTAAAAAATGTTGGGACTGAAGCAGATAGCCTTGGAGGAGAGGTGAGCTGTGGGAAAGTAGTGAGTGTGAAGGAGAGATTTGAAGGCAGGGTGAGGACAACTTGTGGCCAAGGAGAGAGAGATCATGTGGGCAGATGGGGCAACATGAAAAAAAAAATGAAGATGCAAATAGGAGGAGACATGGCAGAATGTGGGTCATGAGGTGCGAAGCAAGGATGTGCCAGAGCTTAGTTGTAGGCCTTGGCAATTATGCAGCATCTTGAAAATGAGGCCATTTAGGGTGGTGCCCCTTAAGTGGATAAGAGTCAGGATCTGATTATGACAAATACAAAGAGGATTCTTTATTGAGGCCACTGGACACGGACAAAACCCTGTAGTTCTCTTTTGCTTTCTAAGCTTCAGCTAAAACACAGCCCGTAATATCACCCCAAAGAGTCTCCATAAATCTCGGCCTGGTCTAGGCACCCAGGGGAAGACTACAGACTACACTGTAAGGACAAGGAGTTCAGACTTGATGCAGAAAGATAGAGTTGACCAATGAACGTACACAAAAAAGGAGACAAAACGGTCATAAGAGTGGGTGGAAAAAAGGTCACTTTAACTGCAGCATGTTGCAAGAATTGAAGAGGACAGCGTTGGAGAGAGATTTTATTTTCTTCATTTAGATGTATTCATGATATAAAATCATACCTAAGTATTGCTGTGTATACGCCTTTGCATGATCGTAGCTTAAATATGAGACAAAGGAAGAACTAATGGTGCGCAGTACACTGGGCACCAAAAAAAGGATATCCCTTAAAGGGACATCCACCCTCTAATAACTGTGTACTTATGGACTTTCATTGACCTTTCCTATATTTTGTGAATTAAGGGTATAGATTTGGGGCTTTTTGTAGAAGATGCTAATCTTTGTTTGCTGTGTTTTTAAACAAATACTTTAAAATGTATGTTCTGTATTTTGTATACTGGGACGTAGTGTTGCCTAGGGGATAGGGCACTGGACTAGGATGCAGGAGCCCTGGCATCAAATCTTGGCTCTGCCAGTGGCCTGCTGGGTGACCCTGGGCAAATCACTTAACCTGTTTGTGACTCATTTTCCCCATCTGTAAAAAAGATACTCTTTTTGTAAACCACTGTGAGATTTATGGATGAAGAAACATAAGACCTAAGTGTTGTTAATAATAATAATTATTCTGAGATCTGTGTGTCATATGGGGCAATTTGTAATGGGCCAGATTTTCAAAACAGCTCAGAGCATTGAGTGCTGAGCAATTCTGGAAATCTGTCCATAAGTGTGATAGTGGGAGTTGAGCACTTGGAAATCCAACCTCTGCTTTAGCGCCTAAAAGGAAATTGAGCTCTTTGGAAAATCTGGCCCCATTCGTAGGTGCTGAGCACCTAAAAATCTGACATTATATGAAATATACAGCACATTTATAGGTCTTTATTTTATATATGTGTCCTTCTGCATTGAGAAAGGCAGGCACATTTGGTCTCAAGTCTCCAGAGTACATTGCTGCTCTGAGAGCTTTCAGAATGGAAAAGAAATCAAAAGCTGTTTCAATTATTTAAAAGAAAATATTTATGATTATAACTGAACCCATCAATCTTTCTCTCTCCACTCTGGCAATGTTCGCAAAGCTGGAGAAGTAAAGCTGGTATCCTGCAAGAGTGAAAGTACTATAATTCTAAGGAACCTGAAAGAGACCAACCTGAAGAGAACCATTTACTCTTGCTGTGGCTTAGGGGAAGTGGAAGGGTAATTCACTTTGTTCTTTCATCCCTGGAGAACTTCAACCTAGCTAAAATAATACCCTCACAATACAGGGCTGTCTCTAGTGGCTAGTGCAGGGAACTGGAATCAGGGTTCTACTCCTGTTTCCATCAATAATTCAAAGAGGGCCTAATTCAAAACCCCCAGAAATTAATGGGAGTCTTTCCACTGAATTCAGTGGTTACTGGATCAGGTCCAGAGCCCCTGTGCCTCAGTTTACCCATCTGTAAAATGGGTAATATACAATTTCTGTTCCTCACAGGCAATTGAGAGGTTTCGTTAATTAGAGTGTTTTAGGACCCTCAGCTGAAACTCAAGACAATTTTTTAGTGAGTGTGAGATTTTTCTCCAGGTTTGAAATCCCTCCTCACCCCTCAGCCAGACCCCGCTGGTCCCAGCTCTAAACAAGGCCATTACTTTCAATTACACTAGAAGCTAAAAACTTCATGCAAAACAGACTCCAGGCTTGGCCAATGTTTAATGCACCAAGCCACCTGTTTCCAGCATCTGCAGATCAATCTCTTCAGAAAAGAACCCTTTATTCTTTGATATAAATATTTTATGTATTGTCTATATTATAAATTAGCAAAATAGAAGAAACATCAAGCCCCTGGTTACAACAGTGATCCATGGACATATGAGTCGACTATTAAATGATTTAGTAGACTCTTGTCCACTCACTCCTTCTGCTCTGTGTAAAGTGAGGGCCCTCGTACTAGTCAACTCATCCTGGCTTTGCTAATTATTATCTGAATGTTTGTGCCTTCAGTTCTAATTCTTATCTCTAGATGGCAGCAAGTGTCAAAGCTGTTATGAAGAGTACAGAAACCCTGGCAGAGAGCATGAAGCTTAACATAAATCACATCTTAATAGCGAGATCATTTTATAGACACTTCCACTCCCATTCACCACCATTCAGACCTCTTCCCTTCCCATTTGTGATCACACAACATCCCTGTGTCAACTGCTTATGTGGAAAAAAATATATTAGAAAAATATGTATTGTATTTTTAGTGTTCTTAATCCAATTTAGCAGCTGGAAACC
Organism: Emydura macquarii macquarii; assembly: GCF_026122565.2. Classification (NCBI taxonomy): domain Eukaryota; kingdom Metazoa; phylum Chordata; order Testudines; family Chelidae; genus Emydura; species Emydura macquarii. The sequence goes on along the minus strand of NW_027131527.1, from coordinate 13,779,684 downwards.
AGGAGAGTCAACACCATGTGATCTATCCTTCTCTCCATAGGCCTCCATGGAGCATAGTTTGAGAACTTCTATAGTATATGACATTCTACTACAGATATTTTATACATTGAACGATATGGTTCAAGTCAAGAAATAAAGTTATACCTGTGCATGGGGGAGGGGTGCAGGTATCCATAGTGAAGGTGCACAGTGACATGCATCATTGCATTCATTGATACTATTTCTGAACTTTCCCATAGAATCAGAGGCACAAGATGAGATTTTTAAAGCAGTGCAGAGGATTTCATTTTGATAAAATTAAATTCCCTGCACTGCTTTGGCATTGTTTATGAGGGTTGAGATTTTCAATGCTGTGACCTCACTCAAGCAGATTAACTTCAAAATAACATAATATATGGGATGGACAAACTCATTTTGCTTAATTTTGAACCCACTTGAACAATGCGGGTCAAAATTTGACTCAGATTTCAGTATTTAGGAAACTTCTAAACTGAGAGAGGCAGTGATAGAAGAAAGAAATGGGGTCAGGAGAGGGTGAGAAAAAATTCTAATAAAAAAATTGACACAATAGACCAGATTCATAGATCCACTCTGGCAGCACAAAGCAGCTAAAGTCTGGGTGTAAATGGACGGCTGAGAATTTCCACGTTAAGGCAGAGGAGTCATTTCCTGCCTTAGCCATTCCTGCACCTTGGTAGAGAGAATACACCAGGGAAAGAGGATGGGGGAGGGTGTAGAGCAGAACTCTGATCCACTGTGCTGACCATTCATTTGGGCATGGTCCTTTAGGGACTATACACCAATGGCGTAAGGTACAGCAGCTCCTAGGCTGCTGTCTCTAACGCTGGGGGCTGGAGCAGCATGGAATGAGCCACAGAATTGGGGAGCTGACCCCCCCACCCTATGTTGAGTGGAGTATGGCTGCAAGGAATAACCAAGCCATTATATACACTGTGAATTCCTACCTTATTGTGGCAGCCCTGCTTTTGAGCAGTTCTTCTCTTCCATCCAGTTCGACAAACTTTTTTATTTATTTATTTTTAAATGGAATCATATCGGTGAAAAAACCCCCATGGATCTAAATGACAAGGAAAGTGTTTGTAAACGCAACCTTACTTTGCAGTCCCCGAAGTAATTTGTAGGTTCAATGCTTCAACTCCACAAGGTTCGTCCAGCCCTGTGGGCGATTAATATCACTATCTTAAGCACATGGAATGTGCAGGAGATAAATGTTTTCACTGGAAACACCGACTCTGACGTTAAAAAATATCAACTATATTGCAGTGTCATGCAAGTGAATTCCATCTTGGAGATCCTGGGCTAATTTCCATATGTAAATATAATTTTTAAATCAGATTGCTATCTCTTATCCACTTGCATGGCACTGCTGTTAAAAGCCAAACTGCGGCCACAAACCTAGACTCTATCTAGACTCACATGCTGGATGTCATATACAAGGCCCTGGCAGAAACCCAGAAACAGTTGTTGTGGGGATGTCCCAATGCTACTGAGGCAAGAGGGAGTTGTGGCTGACTAGTTCAAGTAGCCCTTTCACTAGCATCTGTCCTCTAACCTATATCTCCCTGTGAGAGAGACCATGAACAATCCTGTAAATGATTACCCACTGTTCGCAGATAAACAGTTATTGGAACTTCAATATTTGCACACAATAGGGGTGAGTGAACAAGTAAAGTGGCAGCCTTAACTATGGATTTCTTGATTTCTTTTCCTCTGAGTTTTCAGGAAAACATAGAAGTTATTTGTATTTATTGTATTTATTTATTGTATATTGTATTTATCATGTGATATATAAGCCTTCATAGAACAAGACGATACTTGTGCTTCTCCAGACTCTTGCTAAGATTTCCCTTTGGCCTCATAAATATCACAGCCTTTGTGTCTCAGGAGCCGGTTCTTTAAATCAGCAACACGGTGATGTAAGTGGGGGAACCCTTCTCAGTTTTAATGAGACCATCTCCATGCCCTCACATATAGTGAGACTACTAACACAGTGCACAGACAATGCCTTCCTGAAGTAATTTCTTTGAAGTATATTTAATAAATCCTGTACTAGACGGCGAAATAAGCTGCAATAATGAACCATCATTGGGTACTTAAGGCTGTTTTAATAGGTCACATCAATGTAATCTAAGTGTTTGCTATTTAGAAGATCACATTCACACACCCTATCATTCATGTTTATATCAGAGTGAATATACAGGGGAGATAGTTGAAAAGCAGATTTCCCCACACACATGATGCTTCTTCTTGAAATCATTCCCAAGAAAATATTCCGAATTTGAACCAAGTTGGTTCTTTTGCTTGGACATATAGGGCCCAAGACACTGTGTATATCCTCTGATCGGATGAGAATCAGGTTAAACAGTGCAAATATGCAAATTTTAATTTTGTTTCTGTGATCTTTTAAGGCAGCAATATGTGCATATACCTACTGTACCTTATACCTTATCAACCCTCCTTTTTATCGTTTCGTATTTGTTACCTTCACTTTTGATACAGATGCAAGGAGAACAATTTGTTCTATCAACAATTTTGTTTATTTTTAATAAAATGACAGTAAATAAAATTGGTTGATTTTGCACATATTCTGCAAGACTACAAATTGACTGGAATACTGATGAATGGCAAACCCAAGGCAGAGTGAACACACCTGGTGAGTCTTTGACATTTTTATTCTAGCAAATATTTGTGAGTTTTGTTTTGTTTTTGACTTATTCATTCAGGCCCCAATTCACAACACTTATGTGTGTGTTTAAGTCCCATTGACTTCTATGGCTTCAAACTGACTTTGACTCTTTCTTCCTCTAAGCCTTTCAACAATGTCTCCTCCTATAACTGTCACCATTTTGAACTGGCCTGTAGATCTTACTCTGTAACTAACTAATGTGTGTATAGCTAGCCCTATAATGTAAATAGAAACTACTCTGGGAGGCAGATTAACCCACATCTGCTTATGCAGGATTCTCTGCATCTTTTTCTGAAGCATCTGGTGCTGGCTACTGTTGGAGGCAGAATACTGGATTAGATGGCCTATAGGTCTGATCCAGTCCGGGAATTCCTAAGCTCCAATCACTGCAACATCTAGACTTTAAGTGTAATGTGTGTTTGCTATTGTAAAATTCATTGTCAGGCCTTGGGACAGGGACCATGTCTTATCAGATGTACATAGAGCACACTGTCATCAGTCAAAAAGTAAAGAATAATTGGCAGGAAGTTAATGCAGGGTCTTTGGAAACGGCAACAAGTTTGGCAGCCTGAGTGCTGGAGAATGTCCTCAGTATTAGAGAGCTGTCCCAGCTGCAAATACCAAAGGGAACAGAAGAGAAATCTCAGCATATAACAAGGTACAATATTCCTGCCAGCACTTGATAAAGGCTTGTCGCAGAATTTCAGTAGCCCAGCGTGATGGCATGAGGTGAAGAAGATGAACAAGTTCCCTAAGATGATACAGTGGCAGCTACATAGCCTGGTGGAGATGAGTTTGAAAAGTGAGCTTGAAGTGAAGCATGATTTCAAAAAGACAAGGGAGGGAAATGATAATAGATCTTCAGACTAAGTAACCATTAACCCTCAGGATAATGTCAGTCCCCACCAGGAAATGTGGGAGGGAGGGAGATCCAACCAACAACAAGCTCACAAAAGGGAACTATGTTGCGCAAACAAAACTCAGCAGAATCATTCTGAATGGGATCTAAACGAGACATTATTTTTAACCTATGATCTATTGATAGTTACTAGATTTTCAATCAAATGAATGCACAGAGGGATTTATTATGGAGGTGCCAGCTGTGATTTCATACTAAAGGTTGCAGTTGGTTCATAATGTACCCAATTCTGCTCTCAGTTAGAATACAGTGAATCTGGCACAACTCCATTGCCTTCAGTAGACCCCACCATCTCCCAAAGCTATAGATCAGAACACCTGCTTTGTCCTCAGAATACCAGCATGTCTTCAGTCGCTTTGGAGGATGTTGATGCACCTCTGCCTTCCAAACACTTTAAACCATCTTCTCCTTTCACTGCACAGGCGCAGCTCCCATTAGTGTTTCCAGCGAGCAGTAAAACTGTAGTGCTTGCAAGAAAATTGCTGTTTTGAAGAATTAAATGAAAGAATTTTGCCTCGCTTTCCAGCAAGAAGATTCATGAGGCAGGCAGGTGAGTTTAAGGGAACTTGCAGTCTTTTATCGCATTGATGGGTGAAATGGATTTTGTTTCTTGGAGTATCTTTTAAAGACTTTAATTAAGTCAGGAGTGCACTCTCCACCAGGGCTCCCTGCTGCTTATCAGCCTCTTAAGGCCTTGATTCATTACCCAGTATTATTTTTTTCATCCTGAAAGAAGCTTTAAAGACTTGCTATTGAAGAGATTAAAGTTGCATCATAAATAAACTCATATGCATGTTGTTTTCACGCAGAAGATGCTTTTAGTATCATATTTAATGTTCCACACACAAATGTTGCTTATAGTGAGCTTTGCAGTTTCAATGCCTTTGAAAGAATAGAACTGGCCCCTGTTTGATCTTGTTCTTCTCAGGCTTTTTATTTGCATTTCATGGCTGTTATTTTGTAAACAAAGACTCCTTTATACATCTGCACATCAAAATGACACCTCATCATGCTATGTGAAAATGGAAGACAGTTCAGGAGGGTGTAGGGGCATATGGAAATCTGAGATGGAAAAAGCATATTCACTCCAAAGTTTGCTTAATCATAGCAGTGTTGTATTTGACCAGGGCGAGGTTCTTCTCTGTTACTGCAGATACAGGGTAACTATTAGGATTTGGACTCCACTATTTGTGCTTTTATCTGTTGTGTACCGTGAAGAGTTAGAAACCCTGGCATATTCCAGACAATTTATGAAACAAATATTTCTAAAACTCTGTTACACTTTCTAACACTCATTCTGTAGTTCCTTTCCTGATGTAGCTAATTATGACATTTGTGTTTTCTGTGTCTACAGAAGCATCTTTTCAGCTAGTCAGCATGCTGGTCCTTCCTGATTCTCCAGGGGCAAACCCCACTTTCTTGCACAAGTGGTTGCCCTGACCTCAGAAGAAGGATTTACATGAGAAAAGACCACTTGCTTGATGAAGACAAACAGAATTCGTCTGCATGTGTTGGCAGAATCCAGTATTTGTGACAAAAAGATTCTTTACCATAGAAGCAGTTGTTGTGATATCTTTGTTACTCTAGAAAGTAGGTCCCTGGGTGAACTCGGGACACAGGACTTTCCATACTAGAAAGAACAATCCCTCTAATCTGATACTTTGTCTCTGGCAGTGCCCAAACTGGGTTGTTTCGGGAGGTGGGGTGTATATCCCGCATAATGCTGTGCAATACCATATCAGTGAGGAAAGAAGAGGATTTTGTCCTGACTCTGCAGGTGATCAGTTTATTCCCTGAACGATGACAATTGATTCCCCTTAAAAGATTTATTCTAGTGATTGGTGGAACTGAAAAGACTGTTTTTATCCATGTGAGTGCATAATCTTCTTTGAACATCATCCTTTTTCCCTTGTTTGTTCGTTTGGTTGTTTTTGATAAGGTTTGTTTGTGTTTTTCACTTTTTGAGGTTTTTTTTCTTTCTTTTGCATTTACAATTTGATTTCAAGGCAGTTGTGAACACCTGGTTGAATGATGGAAAATGATATCAGAAGTAACCCAGACGGTGATTGTAAGTGAATTTGCCTAATGCAAATGTAAGCTGATGTAAGTGAATTTGCCTAATACAAGTCTATTGGTTAAAATATTCCAAAATTTGCCTTAGGCTTTCCTCACAACTAAATGAACATTCCATGACAATGATCTCACACAACTTTGAGAGACAGCTTTATATTAACTTCATAACCATTAGCTATCTCACTATATGTCCTAGGGACCAAATCCTGAGAAGTGAATTGTACACTTTGGGATCTGGCCTTGCCCATGTAAGCCATTACGCAGGTTGTTACACTCCTGTATACACATAATTAAGCACTATGCATAATCTTCCACACTCAGTGTGCTAAAACCCCCAGCCCTTATGTGTTGTCTTGCTACCTCTGGAGAACACCAGGTAAAAAACAGGTGGTGGGCAGAGAATGGGTGTGTCAGAAAGGACATGTACTTAAGTGTGATCTTCAGCATGTGCATGAGGTGGTTAGGAAGCTACACACGTCCCTTTCTGGCCTCATTGTTCCTACTATTGGTTATTTTACAGCACACATAGGTGTACTAGATGCTTTACAGTAAACAAATGCCCCCAAATCTGAAGATGATGGGATTGACAGATAAGTGAGGCGCTAACATAGGGAAGAGAGTAGGGGAAGGAGGATAGGGATTGTAGAAATAAGGTTTCACAGTTACTCATTTCAGAAGTCCATGATAGTTGTTGATTCCACTGCTGTTGGTTGTGGTGATGCTTTTAAAAGCTAAACTTTTTTTATAGGGGGATGCTGCATAAATGAGTTTTTAGTAGGGATGTGAATGAGGTATGGTTGGAGGATTGATAGAGAAAGAGGCTTTGGATTGATGTTTCATGCACATAAGAAAAGAGGCTACAAGACAGGAGTAACTTGGCAGCTGTGCAGCAATGCACTCATTAATTTTGGATCAGATTTGCTTGCGCTTTCTGTCCTGCTCATCATAATTTATTTTGCCCCCACACAAACAACACTACACTTGTTAGTGTCATACAGGATTAAGCTCCAGGGGCCTGACTTTCAGAAGCGCTGAGCATCCACAACGCTAACTGAAGTCAAAGGGGAGATGTGGATACTCAGCACCTTTGAAAATCAGGCCTTAGGGGTATACAAGTCAGAGATGAGCCCACGTTGCAGAATTTAGATTTGGATCCATATCCAAGTTTGCCCAAAGTTCGAGCATGTTCTGAGCCAGTGTTTTGGTTTGGGTCTCTCTATATTACAAATATAACAGCTGTTTCATAGGAATGAGTTATATACTCACATTATTTAGCACTTGACTGGATCAGGATTGTATACTATTGTAGTACATGTACCTCTTGTTTCCATAAAGTTTATAGAAATAAATAATCCCACTATAACTGCCTACTGATCATTGCCTACCTGCATGAATAACTCTTTCAAGGACTGATTTCTGGACGACTAATACACTAGAGAGGAAAACGTTTTTGGTTTTTTTTAAGTAAGCAAAGTGCTTAAGTCTGTGAACATGCCTTGAAAATGTATTTTCTCTTTCTGATCCCAATGTTCAAAGCTGATTAGCTTTTGATTTTTCTTAATCTTTAATTTGGGGGAGTTTGTATATTTTCTCTAAATTGTTTCCCATCAGTGAAAGGATTACGAAGCAGCTAAATGCATTAGAGGGGGAAATAACATCCTAGGAAAGGTGACCGGATCCAAACAGTGTCACTGTGCTAGGTTTGCAGGGCATTGGTAATTTATATCCCCAACATTTGTGACAAAGAAGCAGACAAAATTCACGGACCATGTAGAAACACAGTGCTTGGTTCTCCAGTTTTACCAAGTAGAGATGTCAGTAATTCTTCTGGAGTCAGTGGTACCTAAGTCTGTGTTTCAGTGTCGATATAAATGGCCTGAATTTCAGAACTCCTGAGCACCATCGCAGCTTGCATTCACTTGATTAGGAGCTGTAGGTATTCAGCAATATTGCTAATTAGTCCACTCATTTAGGTGACAAAATATGGATGTAGGTTTCTTTAGGCACCTGCATTTGAATATATTGGCTTTAAACAATTGGTGACAGTTTCCCCTTGTGAAAAATGGGACATATTTACCTCCCTAACTTTCTCTCTTGTGCTCTGATTAATTAATATTTACGTTTGTCCTTAGCTATCAATGTAATAGGCTTCTTAGAAATGCCTAAGATCAATGTTTAGATTCTGGCTGCAGCTCAGGGAGTGCTTGTTGCATGGCAGGAGGGATGGTGAGGATCCAGTCCTTGATTGTGGGGCTGGCTGGGATTCGGTCCAATCCACAGCATGCATTAGAGCAGTATGGATATGATAGTATATAAAAGGCATATAATAAATGTCATGTAACATCTATTCTAAATTCATAACAGTCCAGATTCATTGTAATATTTAAATAGATATGGGTTGTTGCCACTTTTATGTTCTCTCTTGCTAAATACACTGTATGAAACATACAAACATTATACACCAATGTAGACAGAATGAAAAATAGCCACTGTCTCTTTTTGTAAAATTCATAGCAACAGATCTCTCTCTCTCTTGCTTCGTCCCTGAGTTTCTCCTTCAGTTCGGAGTTCACTTGTTTATAGATTGGGAATGTGCTGCTTACAAACCACAAGCATATCCCTGACCCATCCAGTCCTGTTTCATCACCACAGAGAAGATGTTTCCAAAACTCTCCAGTTGCTGGTTGACTCATCATTGACCCTTAAAAGCTTCAGTTTGAGAGGAATAACATTCTAACCAAGAATGGTTTCAGCTCCCCCCTCCTCGCACAAACATGCTATATAATAAATTCCAGCACAGGGAAGGAAAAAGCATCTAATCTTTCTGCTCACTAGATTTAGCTGTGCCATTAGCTGGATCCGGCACATAAAACTAATTTTATAATTTGTAAACGTAGCTGAGTGGTTTTTATAGAGGAATGTCGGGAAGTGATAAAATACCATCAATAGATTTATAAAGAAGTTTAATGCCAATGGCTTTTTTTTCCTATGAGTCACGTACAACAGCAAACATGTCCAGAATAAGGGTTTTGTGGCTGACATCCAGGCCTTTAATTTTGTTTTTACAAGACATTTTTACAATGTTGAGAAGAATGGGAAAGCTTCAGGCACTGCATGCTCAGACCCCTGTTCTGCTGGAGAGCTTTGGATAGAGTCCAGACAATATCTGGTGACAAAGGAAGATAAGATAAAGGTCTTTTTAAAAATCTTCTAGACAGAGCCCATCCCTGTAACTTAGAAGTGTTAGAGGATGGCATGGGTGGAAGATGCACCTCCCTGGAGCGCCAAATGCTTGAGGATATGTTTGGCAGCCCAAGATGGTTGGCTCAGAACCGACTTCCTCAGCCTCTGGATTTCTTCCATTCATTCCTGTTGAATTTTCCTTTCACATCTCCTCATTATATAATAAAAAAACAAATGCATGGATGTTTTTTTTTTGCAAAAGGTACCCTGATTTTCTGGGAATGTGTGTACCTAGCAGACTTCAGTCACCTTTCGACAATGGGACAAATTCTGTCTGGCACATGCAGTCGGTCATAATATCCCTGCCTATGCAAACACAGTCAGAAACTACATTGGTGGATGGGGTATGGAAACCTAGCAAAATAGATTAGGTGGGCAGAAATGGGCACATAAGTAGCACTAATGTGTACTTTTATCGTAGCTGAGACCTGCCCTGCACTCAGCCCCCTCAGGCATTTGTACTTGCCAAAAGCAGAAATAATGTCTGGATGAGGCTTTGTGTGAGGGCCATTGGTGGCTGAGGCAGTCACACATACACAGACATGCAGGCTGTGCCTCTACCACTCCCCATGATCTCCACAACAACCTGGGATCTGAGTTGCTTATTTATGGAGCAGTTTCTGACTTTTCCAAAAAAGGTAGACAAGAGACAGACTATGTCTCTCATCCCTCCTATTGTCGGCTGTGGTATTTTTGGGTGTGAGCATTTGGACAGCACCAAGCCGAAGTTGGCTACTAGAAATTAAATCCCAGACAGTTGTCTGAGTCTGCGATTAGCATGACCGTTATCTGGTGCTCATGTACCCAATTGGTGAAAGTTCTCTCTGTGTAATAAGTGCTTACCTATACAATAAAACTATATTTTCCATATATTTGTCATATGTTTAATGAAATAACTTCAGACATATTCTATATATAACATAAGCAACCAGTGCTATAAATTGGACAGACCATACTTTCCCAAAATGTTACTTATCTAGGGCCCATTCCAAATCCCATTTGAAGTCCAGTGGAATAGCTTCCTACTTTGGGTAAGTGATAAATATATAACATTAATAACAGGATTTAATTCGTAAGGTCTCAAGTATGTAGATATGATTGTTCTGATATAAATCTGAGCTAGTTTTATATAGGGTCAGATCTTTTATACATATATGTTTGATATATATGAAATAGATCACAATGTACACAGTGTTGTGCACAATATGTTTCCTGCCGTATGTGGAAATCTGTATATGGGAAAGGCTTACTCCAAAATGCAGAAACAGGACCAAAAGACATTATGAGAGCTCAGGTATTCATTGGTGCAGATAGATGGAATGAAAGATGTTACTTAAGGCATCCTCTACTTCATAAATTCTGCTGACTGGGCAAGATGCCATAAGGGGAGTTTGGGTGTGGAGGGGTTGAAAGTTAGTTGTGAAGACACCCTTTTCTGCTTCTCTGAACAGAAGCAAGCACTTGCAACTGAATATGGCCAGAAGTGCCCCATGCACCCCAATTACATCTCCTTTATGACATAGTGTGTGTCAATGCATTAGCTAGCTTGCTTTCTTAGTTCTCTATTAAGAGTAATCCTGCCCTTCTGTTTGTATGGGAGAGGCTCCTTGTAAGCTAGTTCTCCTAAACTTCTCTGTATATGAACTCAGTAGAAGGCAGGATTCAGCCTGTGGTCAATAAGGACTGTTAAAACAATGCACACATGAGAAAGAAGGGGCCCCGAAGTGGTCAGAGTGCAGCAGAATTGCCTCAGTGCAAATCTCTGCTCACTTTTTAGTGCTGGAAATGCTTCCCAGTTCAGGCTGATCTTGCTGTGTCTATATTACACACTGAGGAAAGAAAAGGACAGCAGTTTCCTCTTGTCTAGTTAAATCTTCAGCTGACTGAGTATGAAAGTCAGTCATGCTGCAGCCTCCAAAGCTTTTAAATAAGTAAGAGGAGAAAAAGAGTCACAGGGAAGAAAATAAATTGTAAAGGTGCAGAGTAAAGAATCGCCTTCCTTTAAACTTGCTATTTGTGTTCATACTCAAGATTGTGCTCTCTGATCTTTTTTTTTTTTTTTTCTTTTCTCATCTAGTATCTCTTTACCATTATCTCTGCTTCTACTTGCCTTTGTATCTGTAGCACTACTTTCTCTGGTGCATTTTGCCCCAAGAGGGTTTGAATCAGGTCACTAAAGCACAGTGACTTGAAGGCCCAGTTTATTGACAAGAAATCATTACTAAAATCTCTTAATGCATTTTCTGTAACTGATACAGATATGGGGGAGTAATTTTCTTTCAGATGAAGGGTTTTTATATTTTAAATGCACAGAGTACAGTGATCTTCAGTCATTTCCCGATGGATTAAAAGGTGTGGTTGCCATATGCTTTTGGTTCTGTAAATACTGTCCTCTCTGCTATTTGCAAATGCAAAAGTGGGAGGCAGCTGGTGCCTGTGAAAGTGAATTAATCACTTTCCATCCAAAATGCATTGGGTAATGTTCATGGCAGAGGAGAAATCCTACCCCTGGATGCTCATCTGCACACTTGTCTGAACTGACCCCAGCTTCACAGTCACTTGCAACCAGCCCCACAACAATACACACAGTTATGTGATCTGCCACAACACACCCATCGGCTCACACACTCAAGCACAGTTTGTGTGTGCAGTACCAGGGGAACATGAAAGCTGAGCTATTCCTTTGGATAGGGGCTGTATGCTTCACTTTATGCAGCTGGCTAGCTCTCTGTGCTGATGTGGAGGGAAGACAGGACCATACCCCAATAAGCCCTGCACTCTTTTGGGCAATTTACATCCCCACATTGATCTGAACATAGAAACTGGGATTGGCCCTGGGCCCTGCATGCATAATCCACTAGACAGTGTGGGTTACATGTCCTCTTCGGTGCTTGACCCACACAGAATGTGAGTCTAGTATATCACCTAGCTATCAACTCTGTCTTTTTAGCTCAAACTATAGACTCATGCCTTTAGTTCAGGAGATCCCCGGCTCAGTCCCCAGTGTGTCAGCCAACATTGCAGCCATCACACAAGGAACATGTAAGAGGCGGTAAGGATCTTTGTTCCTATCACCTCCATTCCATGCAAGAGCCAAAGACAATCTGACCCATACCATGATATACATCTATTTATGCACTCACATGGCCACATAATTGCTCTCACATGAACATGCTCATGAAGAATACAAACAGCACGTGTTTAAGCTACTCGCATTTTTATCTGCTCCTGCACATATATTCACAATGCGTGCACACACACAGACATTTTGACAAAGTCTTCAGCCCCTGGACATGTGATTACTTTTTTCAAATCAGTGTAGGGATTTCCCTACCTACTGGGCTTCAGTTCAGAAACCAGTTCAATCATAAAAGAAAAGGCTTGCTCTGATATCTGCACAACTGCATGCTGTACAGTTTTCTTCATGATTTTAGGAATGGGAAGGGTATTGAGCTCAGATACTACCGTGATAGGCATCAAAATAAGAACCTAGATAAGAAAGTAGGTAGATGGTATGTCCCAGACACTCCTAGATGCTCTGATCTTGGGCCCCTGCTTTAAATGTACCTTACTCATGCTTTTATTTGTCAGGCAAACTGTAAAAATTGTTCTGAGGTGTTTTAGAGTCTTGCAGACACTTGTTTGTAAACCAGCTTCCACGCAGCTCTGCTATATAAGCAGAACTGCTGGTCACCTAGGGCAGCAAAATATTTAGTGGCAGTTTATTGTGTAAGCGACATTTTTCCAGTTTGCCTGAGGAAGCAAAAAAGCTCGTGAGCCGGTGCTGACCTACATACATACACAAGTGTATGCGTGTGAGAGAGAGTGCATGCGCACATGCTCACACCCTACTTCACAAGCTAAAGGCAGTGGATTGGTCTGGGGTGATGACATGCCAAGATGAAAAATAACCAGCGTGGATTTTTTCTGAGAGATGCCAGACTCTGGAGACTTTGGCAGATGGGGGAGAGCTAGTGGCAAGTTCAGAGGAGACATACTGTCACATTAATAGAAATGCCTATTTATTCACCATCAGCGTGAGGAATGCAGCTGATTCTGTGGTGAAGAAAAAGCAGCATGGCCTATATCTTGAAGGGCCTCCAATGACCTCCATTCATAATTAATCAGCTCAGACTGAGAAACACCCATGTCTCTCAATGCAGTTTCAGACTGCCTACCTTGAAAGGAAGCGTGGCCTTTGGCCAAAGAGCTCGGCAGTCTGGATGACTTTGGCCCATCCCTCCATTCAATATACAGCGGCGGTCAAAAAAGCTAACACAATGTTGGGAGTCATTAGGAAAGGGATAGATAATAAGATAGAAAATATCGTATTGCCTCTTTATAAATCCCTGCTATGCCCACATCCTGAATACTGTGTGCAGATCTGGTTGCCCCATCTCCAAAAAGATATATTGGAATTGGAAAAGGTACAGAAAAAGGTAACAAAAATGATTAGGGATATGGAACAACTTCCATATGAAAGATTATTAAGACTGGGACTTTTCAGCTTGGAAAAGAGATGACGAAGGAAGGATATGAGAGAGGTCTATAAAATCATGACTGGTGTGGAGAAAGTAAATAGGGAAGTGTTATTTACTCCTCCTAGCACAAGAACTCGGGGTCACCAAATGAAATTAATAGGCAGCAGGTTTAAAATGAACAAAAGGAAGTATTTCTTCACACAATGCAGAGTCAACCTGTGGAACTCATTTGCCGGAGGATGTTGTGAAGGCCGAGGCTGTAAGAGAACTAGATAAGTTCATAGAGGATACGTCCATCAATGGCTATTAGCCAGGATGGGCAGGGATGCAAAACCACGCTCTGCAGAGTACCTGGACGCTGTTTTCCAGAAGCTGGGAATGGGCGATAGAGGGCGGGTCACTTGATTATTATTTGTTCTGTTCATTCCCTTTGAAGCACCTGGCATTGACCACTGTTGGAAGTCAGGGTTTCTGGGCTAGATGGACCATGGGTCTGACCCAGTATGGCCGTTCTTATGTTCTCTCTCTGATTTATAAGTTCCCATATTCCATTTCTATTGTAGTTCTTGTCTGTTTTGTTTTTAAAAAAAAACCCATATGTCATGGTTTTAATTTGTCATTTAAAATATGAGATGGGGGGGTTGGTTCTTCAGTTTGATTTTTTTTATTTTTATTTTTTATTTTCTGTCACTGACCTTACTTATTTAGTAAAGAGATGTTTCTTCCCCTGGTTGCTGAGATTGAGGAGGCAACTTTCACGGATGCATGGACACCTGCTTGGGATATTTCATCATCTTCCCATCAGAAACCTCTTGCTATAATTTGGGTTCCACAGGATGTGTTATTATATGTAATATACCCCCGACAAAACTGTAGATGGTTCTTGCTCCAAAATTTGTAAGTGTCCAGTGGATATTCAGAGAAGTGGAGAGAAGTCTGTCATTTTGCAATTGGTGATTCTCAACAGAGTGTTGGACTGAGGTGACAAGTATCTTGAGGGAAAGGAAAGGTGGTAGGTCTCTCAGTGACAATGGTCTGGGTTAGGCCAGAGATAATTTCTGATAATGAAACAGTAATAATTGACAACAATATATAATATTTTTACTACTGTCAGTGGCTAAGACTTACTCCTAAATTCACACTGGCACCATTTGAGGATGCTGAGAATTGTGTTTTTTAATATTTAGAGGAACAATTGGCAACACTTAGAAATATTTCCAGGGAATGTTTGCCTAACTAGGCGGGGCTCTGGGAATCACAGTGCCTTTGGCTGCCAAGTGCTTGTACCTGGATCTTGGTGAACATGAATTGGGCATATGGAACCTTTACTGATCCAACGATGAGCTAGTGAGCTCCCGTGCACTCATTGCACTCACCACATGCAATGGAGCTAAATGGGAGAGGAATTCAGCATTGGGTAACAGGGGAAAGAGAGGAGATGGTGGGGCCATGGGAGAAACAATAAACCCCCTCTATAGTAAGTTATTGCAAGTCTTCAAATCAAACAATACAAACCACTCCCCACCCCTTTATTGTGTGTTCCCTCATATACCATGTAAGCACTCAAACTAATTAGCTAAATCAATCACCCTAGCAAAAATCCTCTCTTAACCTCCTTCCCACCACCCCCAGGCAGGCTATCCATCTTTGCTTTCATCTTTGCAGGATGGAGGCAGCAGGAGGTGTGTAACTGAATTCTTACCCCCTCCCAAAGAGGAGACAAGGGACTGAGGGAAGCCTGTTGAATGTCGACCAGTGCGTCTCTCCCATTGGACCATCGCCACAGCCAGTTTAACAATGACATTTATTGCTAGGTCCCCTCCCCTTCACCTCACAGCGGGTCATAATTGCCTGAGCCAGTGTCACACCCCCTCCACCTCTTGTAATTTAGATAGGCTAACCTTAGGCACACCGTGGGCGCACTGCTGCTGTAGGTGACATATGACAGGAGAATGGAATGGGCTGCAAGGAGGAAATGTTACAATTAAAATAAAATATTTCAATAGCATTAGACTCTGCATTCTCAGTATCGATATTAATAATTCTTTTTTAGCTAGCAGGCATCTGCATTAGCTCGTTTCCAACCATCAGAAAACCCATTATAAGCACCTCTTGAGTCTTCAGTAACAGACACTTCTCTCTTTGACACAAATTGTTTGCTCAAGAAAAAAGAAAAGAAAATTACAGAGAATGAGCTGCATTACAGAGAACTTGTAAACTTCTGTATTTAGTTTTCATGTCCAGGCTCTGTAAATCCACACTTAGAAGCACAGAAATAACACTTCCCACCTCCACTCCTGCTAGCTTTGTAATTTTGACAAATATTGTTCATGTGATTCTTGGCTTTTTTTGTGTATCCATGTGCCAGCAATACTTGTGATATCAACATGACACTGGAAATAGTGAAGGGAGATAACTGCTCCATCAGACCTAACACAATGGGGATTTCTTTTTGGTCTCATACAGTTACCTATCTATTTTATTTCTTGGCAACATGGTTACATTTTCCAATTTAAGGGATAGGGGTTCCTCTGGGGTACCTTCCATTTTCCTCCTCCATATTATTTTCTCACTATCGCCCTCAGCATTCACGTTGAGGGACTCTCTCTGGCTACTGCAGCAATCTTTCCCCATTTTGATCAGGAATATCCTGTCCTGCTTGTGGGATGTTCAAAAATGATTTCTGGAGGTTGTGAAACATCATCAAGCTGTGAATTGACATAATGGGGTGATGTCTTAATACAGCATCTCGTTAAATGGTGACATGATGACATTTTGAGGTACAGTGTCATTTCAGGTCATATTACAAGGCAGTGCCACATCACCGTGTTGTCATGGGTCTCACATTTCAGATGGCTACTATATCTCTGGATGTAGTAGCCTATGGAGTCTGCCAACACTGCTACCAGCACTTAAGATTGACATGAAACACCTAAGGGAGATCATGCTGCCGGCACAATAATCCCACCATCTGCTACCAAGAGGAGGCTGAGATGGAGCTCAGGATCTGAACCCTGATTCCCACATGTTGCTGTAAGGAGCTGCCCTTAAACCTGTAAATTGATCTAGGTCATTTGGAAAAAATAGACATCTAAAATCCAGGGCTTGTTCTCCACCAGATTAACATTTTTGTTCTCATTTTCTTGTCGGAAAAGTAACACACACAGGGTTTGATACTGAGTGGTGCTGAGCACCAGCAATTCCCATAGGTTTCTGTGTGCGTTGTATGAGCTCAGCTCTTCTTGGGGGTCAGAGTCTTGGTCATTTAAATCTGAGCTCCATGAGATGTTGCATACACGGAGTCTTTCTAGGAACTAGCAAACTACACACTTTATAACCCTTCAATCCAATTTTACAAATGTTCTCCTCAGCTATTTCTATCAAACTATTGCCAATTGGACTCCAGCCCGTGGCTGGTGAAATCTAGCAGACATTGTTAGGAAAGAGAGACTGGATTTGACTGTTTTAGTGATGCAGCTGGTTGGCTCTCCTTGTATCTAGCTGAGATTGGGACTGGATTGGAATTCAGCCTGGATCAGACACAAGTAATCTTGGTTGGTTTGTGGAATTAACCAGAAGAAATGGCAGAGATGATATGAGCCCCCTCAGTTGATGGAGTTTGCCTGGCTTTTGTTATCAGGTTCACAACATGGAGTTTTACTGGGTGTTTGGCCTCTAGGATATCTATAAGGCTACAGAAGTCAAGAGCGTGAGCTTTCATCTGTTTCAGACCATAAGGTTTCAAAACTTATTTTCTTGCATGCCAGCCTTGCCACAATTATGTCTTTGTCACCTGATTGGAATATCACTGTAGCTGGGGCTGCATCTGAAACACATTTTGAAACTGAAACTAGAATACACTGGTCTGCTTACTTACTGATGATTCCCATGAGAAGCACATTACACCCAAGTAGCACAGTTCGTATTGGTTTCTTGTTTATTTCCAAATGCAATTCAAGGTGTTGGATCTATAAAGCCCTTTATGGCTTAGGTTCTGCATATCTTAGACTATTTCACTTGTTCTCTCCACTGCTGGGAAGTCAGTTTAGTCCAACAGAGCCCTAGTTTGTCAGCCAATCAGTCACAATGAAAGGCCTTGTGTTCTGAGATTTTTTCTGAGCATGTAGGCTGTGGGGATGAGTGAGGGCATGGAATGGGGAGGGTTTTACTAGTTCAGGTTTGGTGGGGCAGGAGTCTTTTATGTGCTGACAATACGTCTGTCTGAAGATTCTGCATGTATATTTGATAACACAGTGAATATATTCAGAAACTTTAGGAAAGGCACATAAACCTGAATAAATAAGAGAATTAAATGAACTCTGAATAAGATGGGGTGCCTGTGATGGTCACAGTAACACTTTTCCATTACAGGTTCTAACCAAAATCTGTGTAGCCCAGTATGTACATTTTCTGGAGCAAATTTATACAAATCTTTTCAGCATTATCATTTAAGGCTGGGATTTTCAAAAGGGCCTGAAGGGTTTAAGGGATTTGGGCACCTAATTCCCTTAAGGCTCTTTGAAATCCCCCTCCTAATACAAATTCTTCATTTATTGTCTCAATATCAACACCTAGTTATGTGTGTCCAAAAGCACACCTCCTCATCCTGATAGTGATCCTGATAGTTAAACCATTTTTTTTGATGAAGAAGCAAAGCACAATACATAGCACTAATGCTAATTTTTGTAGAATTCTGAATGCATCTAGTGTCCGGTAAGAACTAGAGAGTACATCCTTTCTGAACATTATACCCGATTTAACTGTTTGTTTATTTGTTTGTTTTTTAGTTGATCATTCTCAATTTTGTATCACATTGATGGAAGTTCTAAAGTAGCCAAACTAAAACCTCTGCATTCAGATGGGCTACAAAGTGAGGAAGGGCTGTCACTTCACATTTCAAAGGCACAGAGTTCAAATCCTGTAAAGATTGAACTTTTATGACACTTGGTTACCTATTTTCCTCTATTGTGAGTTTAGATTAATTCTTACCATTTTCCCATTAAAACAAAACAAAAATAGAAAAGATGTCTGGTTGAAACCATATTAAAAAAACAAAGCTACGTTAGTGAAAGAAAAAACTGGACACACAAAGGTTTTTCATTCCCTTGGAACACCAACATATAATTGACAGCTGGTCTAGGTGAATCAATCATGACAGAATAAGGACTAACTTGACTCTCAATCCAAATGCTCAATTGAATGAGAACCTTTTGAGTATTAAACTAAGGGTTAGGACCCTAGTATATTTTATGGGTTTATTGTTGGTTTTTTATTTATTTATTTATTTATTTATTTTACTAACTCTGCCTGATTTGCACTGCCTTATAATGTTTGCCTTACGTCAGACTGGCAGAGAACCAAGGGATTTTTCACCTTCCTCTGCAGCATAGGGTACAGGTCACTTGCTGATTTGAACTAGAGTAAATGGTGGATCCTCTGTAATTGAAGTGTTTAAATGAAGATTTGAGGACTTCACTAACTCAACCAAAGGTTATGGACCTGTTACAGAAGTGGGTGGGTGAAGTTCTGTGGCCTACAATGTTCAGGAGGTCAGACTAGATGATCATGATGGTCTCTTCTGGCCTTAAAGTCTATGATCTGTTACTCTCATTTTAATCCTTAGGAGAGAACTCACCCAATATCTTCTAGTCATCTGGACGTTCTGCCCACGTTCTGTCAACTAAGGGACCATCTTTCCACGCTATATATATATTGCCAAGCACAACGGGGTTCTGATCTCCAATTGGGGCCTAGTCACTGCAATATAAATATTACTCATAATGCTATTTTAAGAATTAGAACTGCAGCTGAACCAAACACCCTGGATCTGAACACTCTAGGTTGGAGAAAATCAGATCCAGATCCAATTTTTACAGCTTGTGTTTATCTCTGCTTAAAGATCTATATTTTGTATGCTTGGAGTATTTGTCTCCAGTCCTCTAATTAGGGTTAATACATTTCCCTGCTCCCCCTTCCTTTCTTTGCAAGTTGTCCACATCAGTGACGAGTGTTAATATTGCCCCCAAATCTTCCTTCATTAAGTGGAATATCATTTTCAGCACCTTTTTTTTTCTTTCTTTCACAGTTATTCATTTCTACACTGTAGCTGTGACTCAAGAGCTGAGTTCATACAGAGACCACGATAACCAGTATTGAGTGAGAGATGGGGTACCACTGCCCTCTCTGACTAACTAGAGATGTCTTTTTTTTAAGCAGTGCCCGCAAACAGGTGTCAAAAGTTTCTAATTTTGAAAGGAGTCAACTTTTCTCCCCCTTTCTGCTCATGATATGCAGTGGAACTCTCTTGAGATTTCTCTCTCTTATAATGTTCTCACTCCCTGAAAGCTACTGGTACATTGGCAGCCAACTGTCTAAACCTTTTCTTTGCTGCCACAGAGCATTTGCACATTTTTTCTGGCAGCAGGTATCTACAGAATGTCCATTCAAAATTATGCTCTGAGAATCATTGCATTAACATTAATATTAATGTTATTTTTCTTAGTATTTCTGCAAGGTGTTGAGACCTCTCGTCATCACTATGAACTCTCCAGTTTCCCCATTTCAGTTCCTCATCCCAACCATGCTTTTGGATGAGGAGGATAATAACTACATAGTTTTGGAAAGGAATTCTATCACTGGTACTGCTTAATCAGCCAGAAAGGCTGCTTGTTCAGTGATACGTGTCGCTGTCTCTGAGCACATGTCTATGGCACTCACAGAACCTGCTGGTTTGAGGAGTGTAGGATCAGAATGTGAACTGATCCACCTGCAGCATGTTACCATTAAACCATCAGGCTAGACAGCTCATTTTAATTCTAAGGAAGCCAATATATGTGTCAAGTGGAAATGCAGGTCTCAGTGGAACTCCCTTACTGAGGAGTTTGCAAAAAGATTGAAATCTGGCCTCACTTTTCGCAGGGGCAACTTGAGTTAGTAATTTTGCCCCTCTTAATGAACTTAATGCACCTCTAATTACCCAATTTGCACCTGAAATTAAGTTCTATGTGAAAATATGAGAGGGCAAATCTTGCTGGTACAGATTACATCCACAAAGGGAAGCTGCATTAACATGACCATGTTCCCTAACTTCTGTGACTCTTTGATCTAAGACAGATTAGAGGCAGCAAACCTCATAGTTCCATATGACTAGAGAATAGCTCATGTTGTACTTATATTTAAGAAAGAGAAAACAAATGATCTGGGAAATTACAGACCTGTTAGTCTGACTTCAGTAGTATGCAAGGTTTTAGAACAAATTGTGAAGGAAGGAATAATTAAATTCATGGAGGTAAGTGGTAAAGGGGATGCAATGCAACATGGGTTTACCAGAGGTAGGTCATGCCAGAATAACTTGATGTCCTTCTTTGGGAAAACAACTGATTGATTAGATAATGGAAGTGCAGTAAATCTAATATCCTTGGACTTCAGTAAAGCATTTTACATGATCCCACATGGGAAATTATTAGTTAAATGAGGGAAGATGGGGATCAGTGCAAAGTGGATAAGGAATTGGCTAAAGGGGAGAAGGCAAAGGGTTGTGTGAAAGATAAATTATCAGTCTGCAGGGTGGTTACTAATACAGTTCATCAAGGATTGGTCTTGGGACCAATCTTATTCAATATTTTTATTGATGTTGGTAGAAAAAGTAGCAGTGTGCTAGGGAAATTTGCTGATGATACTAAGTTGGGAGGTATCAATACAGAGGAAGAGCAGAACATAGTGCAGGAAGATGTGGATGACTTTTAAGACAGGAATGACAGAAATGGATGAAATTCAATAGTACAAAGTCATGCACTTAGGGTCTAATAGTAAGAATTTCTGCTAAAAGCTGGGGGCTTTTTAGCTGGAAGTGACAGAAGAGGAGAGAGACCGGGGTATGTGGGTAGATCACAGGATGAATATGAGCCACTAATGTGATGCAGCTGTGAAAAGGCAAATGTAATCCTCAAATGTATTAGGCCAGGCATGTCCAATAGAGAGAGAGCAGCATTAATGCCATTGCACAAGGCACAGGTAAAACCTCATTTGGAATATTGTGTACAGTTCTGGTCACCCATGTTCAAGAAAGATTAAGTTAAATGGGGACAGGTGCAGAGAAGAGCTACTAGAATGATCAGGGTAATGGAAGGCCTATCTTATGATAGGAGGCTGGAAAACCTTGGCTTGTTTAGTCTTGCAAAAAGAAGGCTGAGCGGGGATATGTAGCATACTGCAGGTGATACCCAGAGCTGTGAGCCATTGTGTTACCTCTCTGCCTCTGCAAGTGTGAGCTTTGCTAGAGATTAGACTGTCAACTCCCTGCCACAGCAGGTGTATTCCTCACAACAGCCAACTCCTTAAGGTTCTCCCAGTCAAACCTTGCCTAGCAGGTAATGATCAGTGAACTCCAGCCCCCAAACTCCTCAGGCATGTTTTTCTGCAATGCACAACCCTTATCACTGTACGCTCACAGAAGATATTAAGTTTGCTGCTCTGTTAATGAGTCAGTACGTTACAGTTTATTAATTTAACTGTGGTAAGCACATCCTTTCAAACACAGCCCTGAATTGGTTTATAGTAAAAGAAAAACAAGTCTATTAATGAAAGAGCAGGGATTAAGTGACACCAAATAAAAGAGATAAAGGTAGAGATGGTTACAAGCAAATAAAAGTGAAAACATGGATATAAAAGTCTAAAACTGAATCTTAGCAAGATACAGTCTTTGTTCAACTTTGTTTGTCTCAGCCACATTCTCCTTTCCAGCTTTTTACTGGCCAGCCTGGTGAGGACCCATCACAGAGATCAAATTGCTTGGTTTCTTTGTCTCCTTAAGGTGAAGGATAAAGATGGAGTCTTTTTCTGTTCCTTATATCCCCAAATGAGTGTCTTTTTGTCTTACAAGTCAGGCAGGCAGGAATTCAGTCTCCTGTGTCTATCTGCAATGCAGGAGCTATGTTAATTCTTTGTCTCTTGAGTTCAGGATCAGGATAACCCCTGCCAGTTTTGCTCAATGGCTTTGTTTATTGCTAATATGCAAATTGAGGAAAAGCCATGTTCCTTTGTCTAAGACAGACCTGTTTATCACCTGTAGGTAGGCTTGGCTGATTGGTCTTAAACATGTTCTAGTAATGTCATACAGAGGAAATTCATAATTTCCCATATACAATTAACACATGCATTTTACAATAATATTAATAGCCAGTGTGTTATTAGCTTTCATATGATACTTTGCAAAGCATATTTTGACAAATATTATTGCAATATTGTATAGCGTGTGAATACAGGGGTGCCTAGGGTCAAAAGATATGATTACTTTCTATAAATATATTCCGGGGGTAAATATCAGGGAGGATGAAGAGCTATTTAAGCTAAAGGAGAATGCTGGCACAAAACCAAACGGATATCAACTGGTCATGAATAAATTCAGGTTGGAAGTTAGAAGAAGGTTTCTAACCATCAGTGGAGTTTGGTTCTCAAATGACCTCCTAGTATGAGTTGTGGACGCAAACAACTTAATTAGTTTTAAGAGAGCTGGACAAATTTATGAGGGCAATTGTATGACAGGGTCATTTATGATGGTAGGAAGCAGGGCTCAACAGCCCTGGGGCTCACTTTATGTCTTACGTTCCTAAAGCTCATGCTTCAAGGTTCATCTGGCCACTGTCATGGGTCAGGAAGGGATTTTTGGCCCCCCCAATGAATTCTGGGAATGTTTTTATCTGCTTCCTCTGAAGCATCCTCAGCATGGCCAGCTGGAAATGGGACATTGTGCAAGGAGTGCTCTGAGGCAGCATTGAGCATTCTGTCTCTTAGGTGCTTGGCTGGCTGGGTCTTGCTCACATGCTGAGGGTCTAACTGATCACCTTATGTGGGGGCAGAAAGGATTTTTCCTCATATCAGATCGGCAGTGACCTTGGGGGTTTCCTCCTTCCTCTGCTGCGTGTTGGTTTGGATCACTTTCCAGATTATCTGGGTATATGTCCCTTACTCATTTCCCTGCCATTGTGGAGGGCCTCAGGCACTGGTGCACCTTGGTTCCCTTCTATTTTCTGCCTATTCTTGTCTGTTCTCCTGTGAGTTGTAATACTTTGGTCTAATTTTGGTGGTTAGGTTAGTGTGCAGATGTTGGATGGTGTTAGTGGCCTGTGATATTTAGGAGATCAGACAAAAAGATGTAGTGGTTCCTTATGGCATTAAAATTTGTGACTCTAAAAATCCTTTTTACATACCAGCCCCGCTTATGATAGCTGAGAAAGTCTTTAAACTGAATATATTCAAGTAGAAGATCTGCTGAACAATGTACATTGTATTAATGAATAAGCCTAGCGCTATGCTGTGATAGATTCCCCATGGAGTATTGTCACTGAAGAAAGATGCATTCATTATTTTCTGAAGAAAAGACGCAATCTCACCTCATACACTAAATCAGTTTAATTAAATAGCAGGAAAGAAAAACAATTCTTTACAAGGTTCATCTTTCTATGTGTTTGTATGTACAGAGGTGTATCCATTTGGAGTGCATGGATCCAAGGGCTGGGTTTTCATTTAAAAATAAGTTTTATGTCACTATCATATTAACCAATAAGATTGCCACATGCAAATATATAAGGCAAGAGGAGGAGGGGTTGGGAAAGGAGGAAGATCATTGGCTAACTTGTACCTGATATCAAAATCCCACTGGGGAGGAAAAAGGAGGTAATAGAAGAGGAACAGGAGGCAATGTTTGTCTAATTTACTTTTAATAACAGCAATGAGCTGGGAGGGAAATTGGAGGAAACAGAGGAGACCAAGGGGCGGGGAGGATGGAGAATGCATACACAATTTTATGTTACCAGATTTGCCTGTTACCTTGGGGTGTGCTCATTTATTAGGGTTACTTTCCTGGGGGGGATTTTGTAATTCTATCAATGTACTGCTTGTGTCACTTGTGTTTTCATATGGAGCTTTACTTCTCCCTTCTGCAAATCCCCTCCCAATGGAGCTACCCTGCAGGACCTAAGTTTCCCAGGACTGGGTTTCTCCAGCCCCAGACTCAGATAAACACTCACATATATACACATGCATTCACAGATTAACAGAGCATGTCTGAGTGGACCAGGTCAATTGGCACTTCCAAGCTGTCCCTGGATTCAGCAGGCTGGGTCAAACAGCATTTTCAAGCTGCCACCCTTATGTGCCCCTGGATTCAATAAGTTGGGCCAAGCAGCACTTCAAGCTGCCACCCTTATATGCCACAGGTTCAGCATGTCCCTATCCCCACTTTCACTTTACAATTGTCCTAGTAGTAACCCCCTTGATGAGCAAACCCCACAGGATTGTTGGGTGCTACAGGGATCTTTGGCTTAGGTAAGAGAAGTGTTGCTGCAGATAGGGAAACCCAGAGTACAAAAGAATAAACAAAGTTTGGAGAGAGTCTGGCAACCAGCTTGATTATAAAAGTTATTTTATTGCCAGATATATAGAGTAATAGCCATACAAGGAGAGACTAATAAACAAAACAGTTACAATATTACACAGTTTTAATTGGGATATTGAGGAAATCTAGCTCGAGATTGAGAGAGAGAGAGAGAGAGAGAGATTGAATTAGGTCTGAGGGGGAAAAGTGGCTTAACCAGAGAGAAAGAGAGAGAGTGTGCATGTGTCTGTGTTGGGGTCTCACCACTCAGCACAGTTTGAACCAGTCGAAGGTTCCCAGGAGACAGGCTGTTCAGCTTAGAGTCCGGAGTGCTTGAGACAGGCAGAGCCCCCAACATGATCAGTCAGGAAAAGATGAAGTCCCAGTGGAACTGATGCAGTTTTGGATCCAGGCATCAGAACAGAGTTTTGAACTTGGGTAGGGGTTTTTGTAGGGAAGAAACAATGGTTCAAGGGAAAACACTAGATTTGTTTATGGGTAAGCAATGACACAAGGGAGTATATCAGAATTGTTTTGTTTAGGCTGACCAATAGGAACTGATCATTCCTGGCTATGGTTCAGGGAGCTCACAACGGAATCAGGCAGATTCAGTGTTTTGGATATCAATAAAGGATCTGTGACTAGAATTGGTCTGATATCTGCTGAGCTGGATGTGTGCAGGCATGGGTTCATTAACATCTGGAGCAGAGATCTCCCATTGTGCCGTGCTTCCCTGCTTCACTGATCCCAGAGCCTTGGAGCTTGGCTCTCCATTCAGTATGCTAATAGAGATGTTTCCTTTTTCCATCTTTGATGCAAATGAAGCTCTTTGTTTTCCATTTGGTGTGCTAATGGAGATGCCTCCTTCTCACCTCTTCAATATAGATGAGGCTAGGGGAGTTGCCTTAATCCTGGCATCCTTGTTTGGAGGGGTTCAAGTGTGTCCCCCACTGCCTTTTCATTGCTTTTGGTAAATCCGTCTCTGATCAGTTCTGGTTCAAGCGGAGGCTGGGGGTGTTCAGGTGAGTCAGAAGTAAGGGTTTTGCACCCTGGTTCCCCAAGAACACAGAGCTGACAGGTAACACTTACTATCCAACATGGAGTTTTTCATAGGGCAGCAGTGTGTGTGGGGTGAACTGGAGCAAAGGTTGTGAAGGGCATGAATCATGCCTGCCCCAGAGCAGGTTATTATCTAGGTTACCATTACTGTTTACTTCAACAGAACCTAACAGCTCCTACCTGAACAGGGCTCAGTTGTGCTAGGTGCTGTGCAGATAATACTGTAAAAGACAGGCCCTGCCCCAAAGAGTTTACCATCTAGTTCAAGACAAGACATAATAGGTGGGTGAAGCAAGCAAATGGGAGGAGTCATGGTAGATAATTAGCAGAACACGAGCCCCCAGTGTAATGCTGTGACCAAAAGGGCTAATACAACACTTGGATGTATAAATAGGGGAATCTTGAGCAACAGAGAGGTTATTTTACCTCTGTATTTGGGACTGGTGCAAATGTGGCAGGCATACTGTGTCCAATTCTGGTGCCCACAATTCAAGAAGGATGTTGGTAAATTAGAGAGGGTTCAGAGAAGAGCCATGAAAATGATCAAAGGATTAGAAAACATGCCTTATAGTGATGGATTCAAGGAGCTCAATTCATTTAATTGAACAAAGAAAACAAAGAAAATGTTAAGGGATGACTTGTTTACAATCTATACATACCTACATGGGGTATAAATATTGAATAATGGTTTCTTCAGTCTAGCAGAGAAAGATCTAACATGAGCCAATGGCTGGAAGTTGAAGCTAGACAAATTCAGACTGGCAAAAAGAACATAAAAACGGCCATAGTGGGTCAGACCAATGGTCCATCTAGCCCAGTATCCTGTCTTCCAACAGTGGCCAATGCCAGATGCCTCAGAGGGAATGAAGGGAACAGGTAATCATCAAGTGATCCATCCTGTGACCCTTGCCCAGCTTCTGGCAAACAGCAGTCCCTGCCCATCTGGCTAATAGCCATTGATGGGTCTATCCTCCATGAACTTATCTAGTTCTTTTTTGAACTCTGTTATAGTCTTGGCCTTCGCAACATCCTCTGGCAAGGAGTTCCACAGGTTGACTATGTGTTGTGTGAAAAAATACTTCCTTTTGTTCGTTTTAAACCTGCTGTCTATTAATTTCATTAATAAGGCATCAATTTTTAGACAGTACAGGTAATTAACCTTGGAAGAATTCACCAAGGGTCACAGTGGATTCTCTACTAACAGTTTTAAAATCAAGATAGGATATTTTTCTAAAAGACATGCTCTAGGAATTAATTTGGGGGAAGTTCTATGGCTGGTGGAACACAGCAGGTCAGACTAGAAGATGATCACAGTGGTCCCTACTGACCTTAGAATCTGTGACTCTGTGCAAGCTCTCTGCTCACAGGACAGTGTGAGTGACGGGTGACTCTTCAGCCTTTCACTTACAAAGAATATATGAGAGAAGGAATAATAAAAAAGAGGGATGTGAATGGATTTAGGGAAAGCGCATAAAATGAGTTGTGGGTGGGAGAGGGAGGGAGAAGGATGGGAAGGGAATGCCAAGTGAGTTTGTAAAGTAAGAAACAAGAAATAGCTATTGAAGGAACAGTTCCTTCTCCTACCCAGTTTCAGTAACAGCCCCAACTGTTTAAAAATTCTAAATCAGACCCCAAACAATCATGAGATAGGTTTAAAATTAATTAAATTAAAAAAGAAAAAAAGTTAGGTTCTTTTTATTTGTCTTCTGATTCCTGAGCCTTCAGGTTACACTTAGGTCATATTTTCAAGTTTTTCTCTGCAACCACAAGGCTGCTAGAAACTTACCTCCCCCCGTTTAAATGAAAGGCAAGAGTCTCATCTCATCAAAATCCCACCAGGGATTAGGGCTTTAAGAAACACATCAAATATTGCACGAGCTGGCAAAACTGCAATTTATTTCCTTTGATACCTGCTATTCTCATCTTTTCTTCCGTCAAAAACTTTCCTCCTATCTTTATCACAATAACTTTCCTCATTTCTGATCCTCAGTAGACATCTTCCCTCCTGCTCCATGTCTTTCTATAACAACCTTCTCACCACTTCACATTAAGAACCCTTTTCCTTTCCCTCCCTCAATAACCCAAATTTCCAGTCTTGCTTTCTGCATTTACAGGTTCCCTTACTATTCTCCTTTATTTTCCTATGCTTCAGGCCCTAGAACACTCCTCCTTTACCTGCCCTTTCCTGTCTCCACAATTCCATTACTTGCCTGTCTTCCCCCTTTACTGAACCTACCCCTTATTCTTTCCTTCTTTTCATAAATGCTGGATTCTTCATCCTCTTGGTAAATAGTAATATTGAATGTCATGCACTGACAGTCACACAGCAGAGATGTGCTTTGGTAAATGTCATGTTGTCAAATACAACTGGCCCTTGTAACCAACTCCTTTACATGTTAATTACATGCCACATGTCATGCATAAACAGTTATATAACCTCTTCTGTGCATCATAATGGAATGGGATAAAATCTCCCTGAAATTCGGAAAGGAGTGGTAGTGGCAGTGTCCCAAGCTATTGGTGTTTTCTGAGAGTTAAAATAATTCAAAGTCAGATCTGAACAGGAATATCCAGTACAGTTAACTCACTTTTCTTTTTCCCCCTGCCACCTTTTCATTTGTCTCTCTGCCCAAACAGTCCACGCTTTATGTGGCAGCTCATTTTTCCAGCTAACACATGTTCACTGCTCATGGCACACGGCACAGTGCTGAGATGATGGAAACTCTGACCCAGAGCCCAAATTGCAGCAGCATGACCCTGCTTGACATAGCGATGTGCTGTGTTGTCAACATCTAGTTTTTCTCTTCATAGCTCTGTTAAACTAGGATCACAGGGCAGATTGCAAGGCTTTCTCTGATTCATTCATCTATGCATACCTTGCGGTACAGGAAAGGTTTCCCAGAGCAAGACTGGAATTTTTTAGTGACACAGGGTAACAAATAGAAGAAATTTTGTTGGGGGATTTTAACCAATTTAGAAATGGTGCAGAAACTTGTGCAGGTGGTTTTTAGATGCTAAAGGTTAATGAAGGGCCAGTTTGTGCCACCCTTGCTTATATTAAGCAGTACCTGACTATGAATAGCCCAAAAGAAACTAATGGAATTAATTGAAAGCAAGGTACTACTCACTGTTAGTAAGCACAATAGAATCCTAAAACAGTCCCTTCAAACCCCACAAGGGGGAAATATGACCAGTCAGGCAGAAATCGGCAGAAAATAGAGGAACCCACCAGAACAGGCTTTAGATTTTCATTGTTTATACCCTGAAATAATTGTCCCCTAACGTCTCCCCATTCTGTTCCCCTTCATGTCCTCACATATTTTTTTTTCTTTAAGTCAAGGTTGAGGCTCTTGCAAGGAGAACCTTTCCCTGTCTGTTAATACATGAAAACTTGAGTGGAATAATGATTTCACCATAGATACTTCTAGTCCCTATCACTCTGTAAAGCTAGTGCAAGGTGCATGTGTGTAGGAAAGCGAAGCCCAATAGAGGAAAACTGCCCCTTTCATGTCTCCAGAGTGCAAGGAGTTAATCCAGTGCCCTATCCAGACACTTCCCATGCAGACAGCTAACAGGTTTGTTCTTTCATAGAGAGAATAATGAAAATAGGCTCTTTGAAGCAACGGCTGTCATTTGATACATGTCTGTACTAGGCACTGCACAGTCTTCGCATGTTACATTGAAATCATTCCCAAAGTCCAAGACAAAGCTTTGAATGTACCAGGCCTATATCCCTCTCCTCTCTGCCAGCATTGGGTGTTGAAGAGAGATGAAAACCTTCTCATGGCAACTCCTCATTGCTGTTGCTGTAGGGCATGATTCAGAACAACAGCGTGGACCAGTTTCTGAGCAGACCAGATGGCTCTGATGCATCAGACAGGTGAAGCCCCCCTGACTTATTCAGTGCTGATGACACTGAAAGCATTCCCTTCCCCTTACTCTACACCCCTCTAAGGTGTTGCTGGCGCTGGGTGTGAGAATGAGTTGCATGGTAGAGAGGAACCATGGTTGTCAGTGAAGATGTAACAAAGGAGTCTAAACTTTGGAAGCTGTCAGGACAGATGTGTGAAGGTAGCTGCTTTCCTGTGATCCATTTTGCCTCCATTTTCACACTGCCCACTTCTATTATTGATGTGTTCCTTGCTTAATAGCTGTAGGACAAGAACTGCAGCCTGTGCAAGAAATCTGGTCTTTCAGCTTGGCTTCTCACATCTCTGCAGACTAATGGACAAGAACAAACTCCCCTGTTCTCTAAACTCCAGTCAGTGCACCACCACCAACGCTTTCCACCATCTGACAGGAAGTGAGCACCATGTGACTCATCCTCCCACTCCTGCACAGACACCAAGTCAACAAAGGGTATGGTAAAATGCTCTGTCACGCCAGAGATTGCTCAAGGTGTGTGTGTGTGGGTGTGTCTGTCTGTGTGGAGGGCGGGGGGCATTTGGTTTTGGTTTTATACAGTAGAACAGATGCTGGATGTTCAGATTTTAATTGAACAGTTTGGTATTAAAGTTTAACAAGCCAGTTTGTTTTGCACTGTCTTTTGTTTGAGGAAAGGAACATTAAATAGCATGAGTGATTGTATGCCTTGTAGCAAATGGCTTCATTCCCTCACAAAACCCGTTGCCTTCTATATGAGTGTGGATTTTCTTGCACAATCTAGGCCTGAGTTCATGCAGTGCCCCTTACAAACTCTGCAAAGGAGGTCATGTCCCTGCCACCTTCCACGTGAGCATGAAAACGACATCCTTTTCCAGCCCTGCTTCTTTCCCTCCTCCTGTGGTTGCAGGTTGCATATAGAAAAGAGAACCCCTAGAGCCAAGCTCTTCCTGCAGCAGTGTGTTCTACTCCTAAGAGATGATTTACTCAGCCTTGGAAGGTGCAGGAGCAGGAAAAAGAAGTGTTTATGCCAGGTGTGTATAGTTATCACAACTGGGGGGATAACCAATAGGCAGTGATACCTAAGTATCCTGCGAAGCCTCGCTTTCTAGGTTGAATGGTCTGATCATGGTATCATCACTAAGGACAGTGCTGAGAGATGATTCAGAAGCACACTGCTGGCCAGCTTGTGTCAGAGCTCTCTCTCTTCTAGTGCACTGCTTGTACATGTCAGTCCACTTCTTTTCCTTTTTAAAATAGTGAATGTGTGAGCATTCAGAACGCAGGCTAATTAACTACCAGTTGAATGTGGATCTTGGAGCCTTCATGGAAGGCCAAACTTTCTTGGCATGTGGGTCACAAAGCCAACAGAAATGGTGGTTCCAGACCCCAACTGTCCCGAGGTGACCGCTGTTCTCTTTGTCCCTCTCCGATTTAGCATGCTGCCTCAGGCTGCTGACTGGCTTTATGCTTGCCTGTGCAGCATTCCCCTTTTGGCCCCAAACACTCCATTATTTCCACTTTCTGCTCAGCCTGTCTCCTGCCTCCTTTAATCCCTGGCCAGAACAGGAACAAATGGAAACACTAAACAGGTGACTGCACTTGGATGGCCTGCTGTGGAACAGCTGACGTGCAGAGGGTTATGCACAGCAACATGACTGTTACGGGAGCAGAGTGTAGTGCCAGAACTAAGCTAGGAGCATGGCTGAGCCCTCCTATCAGTCACCCACCCTCTTGCAAAATTTGGCACTGCTTTGGGTTTTGTAACCTCTGTCATAATCTTTTAGCAGAGTGATAAAGCTCTGCTGGGTCAATTTAGGGCCTTTTCCCATCTTTCCTTAAACTGGCTTTAAAATAGGGAAACAGTTCTAAAAAGGTTAACTAAGGCGTTCCATCAAAACACAACCGATCTTTCAGGTGGTGCATTGATTTGAAAAAAAAGAAATAAACAAACAAACAGTGCAAGTTTAAATTCTGCAGCAGTTATAAACCATGTGTTTTTAATTGGGACATTGATTTTAAATTGAAGCTTCTTTCTTTCTTTCTGAAAGTAAAAGCCTCTCTGCCATGCTTTACTATCCAAAGAAAGGAGGAGAAAATAATTGTAATTCTGCGGCAGTCTTGTTGTGAATAATATGATTTTGGCTTGTTCTGCCTCCATCCCTACTTATGTCCACAACACCTGCTAAGTGAATAAATTGCAGTGGCAAGACCGTGACTGCCCATTCACAACCACCAGAGTGGAGGAAAACTCCAGTGGTTCTGGTCTGAGGGTCTGTGGGAATCTTGTCTTCATTTTCCATTCATTTGGGGTTCCATCTCTGAGGTTGCTTTGAGTTAAATTACAAGCCTGCCTCAGTCACTAAGAAGTCAGTGGCAAGGGGTCTGCACACTTGGTAGGACTTGGGTCCTGAGTCTTAACTTGGTGTCTGCACTTGCTTTGACTCCTTTCTCTGTGTATTGGGCCAGCTGTACTTTTCCATTTTGTCTTCACTACTCTCACTTTTTGAAAAAGAATAAAATGTTCTTTGAACTGAAGTGAAGATAGAGGGTGGATTTCAGTGTCCCTGATGTAGTTCATTTCCCACTTTGGATATTGCTAAACAATTCCTACCAGGGATGATTTTTAACCCAGCTCAGATACTGCAGACAAGTAAATATGCTGCCTTTAGAATACAAAATGCTATCCACTTTCAAAAACCACTTCTGGGGGAAGGTTACTCCCAAACCTGCCTTACAGAGTTTTTATCCTCTTTCTTGTCTGCAAATGAGTCAGTGTGAACACTGACATCCAAAGACAGTAACTGCTGATTCTATGATGGAAAGGTCCATTCCAGACAGTAAAATAGAACACACCAGGGCATCTGCTCTGTTCCCACTGCCTCTTGGGAAGAACGTGAGGAGTCCTAATTACAGAAACTCAGTGCTTGGGGAGAACCTGCTGAAGAGGATATGACATACTTCTTCAGAGGGCATCTGGTTTTGTGGTAAAAAGCAGCTGGCCAACCTGACAGGAGGACAGAGTTAGTCAAATACAGGGATAGATTTTGATTTTGTTGTTTAAAGTCAACAGCTTGCTGCGGCTGCGTGTCAGACTGACATCACTGGAGACAAAAGCTCTCTTTCCAATGAACTGCTATTGCCTAGCTACTGTCAGTACAAGCTTAACAGCAGGGATGAGAAAGTAGTGTAGTCTCCATGCCTGTTCACTCATTCCCTTATTTAAAAGCTCTCTAGTAATGGCTGAAGGCAGTGTAGTAGCCCGACTGTAATTTGTAGTGTTCTGCATCATTATTACTGTAGCATTTTTTTTATAAGTATTCACCTCCCTACTGAGACTATAAACAAGATGTCAGTTAGACTGAATGCTTTGGTGCTCGGGTCACCTGCCCACCAAGGACTGGCCCAAGATCACCAAATAATTCACACAAGCCCTGAAGAGCTGTCAGATAGTAATGGCTTTCAGTCTCCACTGACTCTGACTGTGTTCTAAGCGGTGACCTAGGGAGGAAAGGATCCGTGTCCCATTACCAGTGTTCTGAGCCATCTAGTTCCTCACATGGGGATTGTTGCTGGACCAGTGGGCCTGATCGGGGCAAAGCTTTTCCTCTGCAATCCTGGGTGCAGACAAGGGCTCAGCAAGATGGTGGTGGCACACAGGGGTGTGTGCAAAAAGCAGAGGTATGGGCCTCCCAATCAGCGGGGGCACAGAACTCCTCTGGGTCCGGGGCAGGGAGAGTTTGCTCCCTGCCTGGGTCGGGGTAGGAGATAACAGCTCCTTTGGTCCTGGAGCCACCGGGGGAGAGTGAGCACCTCCAGCCAACCGGGGGTTGGAGGGGAAAGCAGGCCATGGAGGGAGGGGTGGGGAGCCAGCTCTACCAGCCGTAGGTGGCACAGAATGCGCTCCTCCAAAAGCAGCCAAATATGTTTCCTGTGCACGTCCCTGGACAATACCCATTTCCCACTTTTTTGGTCTTCCTCCGTTGACTAAGTATCGCACGCCAACAGCCACATCAGAACTATTTCTGTTTACAGAACAGAACAGCAGCCCAACAACAGCCTGCAAAAGGCTGGACGACACCCTGCCTGCCAAGAAGGAGCATTTCAAACCAGTGAGAGTCTATTCAGTCACCCTCAAACTGTGAAGACGACATATCAGCTGCATAAAATTAATTTATTTAGTTAAGGGAGGTGTTAATTAAGAGATCTCATTTATTGTGTCTTTGCAGACATCTCTCAGGGGCCTTTGAATTGTCAGCTCTGGTGACAGCAAAAGCTAATGGTGTCAGAAGTTAATAATAGGATGATTCATGTTTTAGGAATAAAGTGGAAGAAGAGACTGTATAAAAGGTTGGAAGAAAATGAATAAGACATGGGTAGCGATCACTGTGGAGCTGCTCAAATACACCTCACAGAAAGCACAGTGTGTTAAGAGAATGTTTTGTGTTTTCATTAAAGGGAATTTTAGTGCCAGTTATAGGATCCAGACTGACAAACTTGCAGCTTCTGCCTGCAGCGTACAGGTAGCTCCCATTAATTTGATTTGTGAATAACTCCTGTCCTGTGTGGGAAGATTCAGGCTTATGGAGTCTGATGTGCTCCACTAAACCCTCACCTGGAGAAAGCACCTCAAAAGATGAGACTAGTTCAGTCTCTAGGGAGGGGCTAATTTGGTCTCTGGGCTCTCTGATGAAACTGCCAACAAAGACGGGTGTGATGTGGGGAGTTATTTACTAGGAAGTAGGCTGAGACTGCCAATCCATTTCACATAGGCCAAGGAAAAGAAGTATTTTTCTAATCCCCCCCCCCCCCCCAAAAAAAAAAAAAAAAAAAATCCATGCAAGAAGAATAGTGAAGTCCTCTTAATGAAATACTTCAATCAGGGTAAGGCAGCAGGCAACTGTCACCCTCTCTGGAGGCCCTGTGGGGCTTGAAATACTGGATTTCGCAGGGAATCACTGACTGTGTATTGTATTTATTGTTTACTGCTGTTTTTTATTATAGTAATTATTGCTTTTATGTATTTTATGGGGAAAGCTGAATGGCAAATAAAATCCAGAGACACGTGGATCTGCATTGCCGGTGCTGTGCAAAGCTTGTCAGCACACTAACCAAAGCTGCACAGCTGAGGCCTGAATTGTCCAGTTGGATAATCTGTTTGTATGACAGATTAATGAAAGCCTTCCGTCCTTATTCATTATCCGTTGTTCTCATCAATGTATAGAACAAAGAGGACACATGAGCCCTGCCTTCACAGTACACGAACTCTCAATAGTAAGGTGAAGAACTTTCAACTTCGTTGAATGCATCCAGTTTTGCTGGAGATCTGCATGAGATCTGGTGTTCTGGTATCCCTGCCGAATGATGCAATGATGTGTCTCTTGTAATTCTCCAGAACTGAATCTTCAAGCACAGTCTCTACTTCTGTTGTTCCAAAGTCCTGGACAGGACCACAGGGAGGAACATCCTAGGATTGTATGCACTGTCTGTGCACTGGTAACTGGAGGCATGATATAATGCTACAAGGCTACATTCTGTCTCTAGCCCTAGCCCAGAGCAAGGAGAGATGTCCATATGCATTGTGCCTCAGAGACACCCCCTGGTCTTCACTACAGCGCTAATTCTAAGTGTTTATGCTAAAATGCAGCTTCTGCCGCTGTAACTCACCCACTACGCTGACATCATAACTCCAGCTGCACAGGGGGCGTAGTCTTTAATTTGATGTACCTAAGTTGATGCAGTGTAGATTGTAGATGTGGTGTTGCTTACATCAACTGTTGCTGCCTTTCAGAAGCCATCCTGCTGTGCCCCACACTGGCAGTTAAATCAGGGCAAGTGGTCCTGGTGAGGATGCGTGCCGTCGACACAAGGAGCAAAGTGTGAACATGCAAAAGCAGCTTATTGACTGCGGTGGCTGTACGGCAACGTCACTTAGGTAGACTTAAGTTTGTAGTGTAGACTTGGCCTGAGACAGGGTTCCCTCTGTGCTTTTGCCTTGCTCTGGAGGATAGTAATTGGTTGCTGGCCCCGAGCAGTAGCAAATCACAACATCCGCTCCCAAACAGAAAGTTTGGCTCAGCTGTCCTGGTTAGTGTGTGGAGGTGTGGAGCCCAAGCCCCACACATTTCTTACCCCCTTCCTGCCCAGTTGCACCAGGGAGGGTGAAAGGGAGGCATATGGGAATGCACGGTGTTCATCTCCTGTGCGCCTGGACAAAAGGTCTGGATAGCTCATGAGGATATATAAATGGGGTTCTTATGGCCCCTTACGCTCCTGCATGGCCAGGTAATACAAGTCAATGCAGCCCTTTCGGGCATGCTGGTGGGTGGTTGTTCTCCAGAGGCCTCGCTACACCTTAAGAAATGATGTCACTTGCCCTTCCTGCAGTGCTGCCCTCTTGTGCTGCCCATGCCTTCAAGTCGAGTGAGATGCTCCCTCCTAGTGTCCTTCAAGCCAAGACCTCATTCTGCCCCTCAGCACACCCATACTGGAGCAGCCCTAAGCATTGGATTGGGACACAGGAGGCTGGGCTCTGTTCCCAGCTCTGCCACTGATTTGTCGGGTGACCTTGGGCAAGTCACTTCCCTCCCTGAGCCTCATTTTCCCCATCTGTAAAATAGGCATAATTTCCACTAACCTCCTTTGTAAAGCACTTTGAGATCAATGGATGTAAAGCAATATAACAGCTTGGCACTGTTAGTTTTTTATTAATTTGGTCCCATAGTATTTTTTTTTCTCCGAAGGAAAGAGATTTGTCAGGAGGATCTCTTCTGAGTTCTTTTTACCCCCCTACAGCAGCATCACAAGTTTCTGCCTTTAACAGTTATTTTTTGGTAAAGCAAAATAAATAGGAGATAGTTTTTAAAAGGTGCTGCTGTCACTGATATTGCAGAGGCCAGTTCATCCCTAACAAGATTGGGTTTCAGAAGGCAAAGCTGCCTCCCCACTGTCTCTGTGTGTGACAGCTGAGTTCCACCTTCATGCTTGAGGAACTCTTAACAGCACAGTGAAAAGCAGAGGGAAATGTGAAACCATCCCGATAACTTTAAAAACAGAGGCCGTGCCAGTGCTCCAGGAGGCTGTGAAAACAGGCCTCAGGAAACCTAGCAAAACCCTGCAATCTAGCTGGCTGAGATATGTTCACTGCTTGGTACCCAGGAAGAAGGGTACATTCAGCATAGTCAAATCTCTGGCAAGCTGTGTATCTGCTGTCATTTGGCCACTCCACGTGGTGACTGAAGATAGCACCAAGGTTGCTGCAAGTTCGGCTGGAGAAGGTGGTTTGGGACTCGAAATATTGTGTGTTTCCTGTGGTTTTGCTTTTTGTTTACGCTGACAGGTAAACTGTGGTTTAAAAGAGAAAGGAAATTTTTTGAAAGAGCCCCTGCAGGGCTTTAGTCCACAAATATCATTGGGAGTCACCTCTGTGCTCTAAAGTCCCTGCACAGCATACTGAACATTACCCCAAAGGCCGGTGCTCAGAATTTCTCTCTGTTAGCTTTGATCACACCTGCAGCTTCATTTTCATTCTCACTCACTCTTCTCCTGTTGCAGTTTCTGCAAAGAAGCGTTTACAGCAGAGAAGACAGGGAAACAGAAAACATACCTTATCCCATCCACTCCCTGTCCCTTCCCCCCCACAACACACACACACTGTGACAGTTTGGGAAATCTGGCTATGAACTTATGAATTCTGTTTGAGATCATGAATTCTCTGCATATAGATATCTGTCAGACTGCAGACTCTGTGCTGAATGTGGGGCTTGTCAGCCTCCTCTGACTTTTTGCCTCCAGGGTGGACTGGAATTCCAAGAGATAGTGAAACAGGGCTAACAACGGAAGATGCTTAAAGCTTGATGGTCCCCTGTTCTCATAGAAACACCCTTGGACAAAGATTTAGCTACCACCCAGAAGAATCAGTCTGCCCAGGTGAGCTGGTAACCAAGGAACAGCTCACTGGGGTAGGTGTGTGTGGGAGGAGGGGGGCTTTGATCAACTGACAAAGCTAATGGGGGGAGTCACCTGACAAAGGAGACTGGGGGTTATAAAAGGGAGGTTATTTCACAGGCCATTTTGGAGAGAGGGACAAGAGACCAGAAGCAGAAAACTGACTCTAGGAGTGAGAGGAGACTCCATGTGCCAGAGGAGAAGCAGCCATGTGCAGGAGGGAAGGAGGAGAGAAGTATTCTGGACTCTCTAAAAGACTCTGAGCTGAGCCCAAAGAACACGCGAGTGGTGAAGAGACGGAGGTGGGGAAATGCATGTAGGTATTTTATTATTTTTGTCTGGCTCTGTATGTCTTTTGTGCTAGCTAAAGTAATTGCTTTTGAATTCCTTTTGCAAAGCCTGTTTATGTGCTTCAACTATCATGTGCTCTTGGAGGGGTAAACTGTCAACCAGTGCTTACAAGCATGGGGTTCTGGGTAAGGGTATGTGTAAGCAATTGCGGATTCTGGGGAAGCCAGCACCAGTCTTGGGGTCTAATCAGTTGGACGTGGGATCTCAGCTCTCAGAGGGATTCTACACAGAGGAGCTGCATGCCAAGAGTATGCTTAGAAACCCAGAGACAGAAGCAGTGCCTGGGCTCTGCTCAGTTTCAGGAAGCTTAAATGCCCTCCGGCCCAGTGTGTGGGGCCCAAATGCAGCAACTTGGTGCATGTCCAGCAGGGAGAGTTTTATCAAGGCTGAGACACCCACACACTATCTACTCCCATTGAAAAACTTAGACTGATTTGAATGGGGATTGGATGGGAAGCTTAGTGAAAAATCAATGATAGATTTGTTAAAATGTTAATAGAGTGTGCTCCAAGCCAAAAACTTTTTTCTGAGCTAATTTTAAGAAAGTTCCTAATTTTGAGAAAATCCAGATATAGATCTCAGCTTTTCAATTCAGATCACATCTGTGTTTACAAAAGAAAATATCAAATATGGCTGTTGACTAAACTGGTTAGTTTACGGAATATCTGAATTGTACTAGGAATGAATTTGATCCATATATAAAATTTCAAGGGACTTCACCCAGCATGTAAAATTACAAGGGAAAGGGAGGGATATTTGTGCATGAGTGAAGATGGATTTGTGCACACAGACTTAATTTGCATGTGCCAGGTTGGACCACTCACCACGTGCAGCTGTGTTTTATGTGTGCAGAATGTAGGTGCAAAAATTATGCCAACAGTTTTAGAGTTTACTGTTGAAAATATTCCTGTCTATGTTAAACTATATGTTGTTATAAAACAAAAAACAAAAACAAAAAAAATGGCCAGTACACTTTTTTTCTCGGGAGATCATGGATTGTAACCTCTACAGCGACTTTTAGTGTCCTGTATTGCAGCCAGAACACTACTGGCAAAGGTTGACCAGAGATGAATCATTTTTGGGGTGCAACAATGAGGCCAAAGCTTCCAGTGGGCCAACGGCTGAACAAATAATACCTGCCCCTGCCCCCAATGTGTGCAACAAATATCCAAAATAAGGGACCACTGCAAACAGTAGAGGGAGGGGCTTAAATGGATGAAGTATTAATTCTATTAACATATGGTTTTTGCTTAAGGTCATAAACAGTAGGTAAGCCCTACTACGTTCATTTGGAAGAGGGAAGTTGGGGACTAAAATGATAGATGGCACATAGTGTGGGGAACAGTTGAGAGGGTATGAGTACTGCTCTTCATACTCCAGAAGCGGTTGCTGTTGAGCAAAGAATGAGAATGGGGAGGGGGGAATGACTGAGACGATCATTTGGAATTAATTTTCACCATGATGTTGGATCCTGTAAAGCTGAGGACTTCTGCATATTTCCATATTTATATATGAAAATATCATGAAGTGGCTTAAAGGCAATTGAAATAAAAACAGGGCTGTCAGAGCTGGAAAAGTGCCAGCAAATTTCTAAAAGCCCATTTAATACAAATGTATGGGTTTGAAAAAGCTCCGAGCAGGCAGAGGAATTTTGTGTGCAAAATGCTCACCAAACACACATTTGGAACCAGCTGTATCTGGCTGCTACTGAAATTGCGTGGTGCATTGGGCTAACATGAGTTTTCCGGCTTGGGGTCCTTCAAACCTCTTATATCACAGTGCAATTAATTTGGGGGCCTAAGTGGAGACCCCCCTTTGCATCCGTTACAAAAACGTTACACTGTTAGTAGTCTCTACTTAGCAAAGACCTCATATTGTATACCAGGAGATTCTATAG
Source organism: Emydura macquarii macquarii (assembly GCF_026122565.2). Taxonomy (NCBI): domain Eukaryota; kingdom Metazoa; phylum Chordata; order Testudines; family Chelidae; genus Emydura; species Emydura macquarii. The sequence goes on along the minus strand of NW_027131527.1, from coordinate 13,739,751 downwards.
ATTAAGTATGATTGTCAAGAGATCAGTATAATGTCTCTCTAATGGTAAGCACTAGCAGCCAGCTCTTCAACAACCCTGCACAAAGCCCAGAGGAACTTGCTTTACACAAAATTCTCCATAGGGCTGAGCTGCAGTAGTGGCTGTAATTGTGAACTCACTGCCAATGCCTTTGCCCTTCCCTGCCCCATTCCCAGGCTCTCCTCCACATTGCTGTGAAGGGAGCCACAGCAGAACATTGCACCATATGTCACAGGGGAGTAGAAGCCTCCAATGAGGCATCTCTGCAGCCTGCCTCACTACAGCAGATCCTCCATAGCCCATAGAGATGGTGGCAAGCATTCACCATAAGACTCTGACTTCACTGACTTTATCTCATTATAAGAAATAATTGTCACTGTTCACACATTCTCACCTCCTGATTAACAGTTGTGAATAGGCCTCATCTACACTAACTGAACTGACTTGGTTAGCACTTGCCCTCCCTCTTGTTATTTCTTACCCTTGGATGTATATATATACCTCCTATCTGTGATTTCCACTTCATGCATCTGACGAAGTGGGTTACAGCCCACGAAAGCTTATGCCTGCAGAAATGTGTTAGTCTTTAAGGTGCTACAGGACTGTCGTTGTTTTTGCTGTATACAGACTAACATAGCTACCCCTCTATGACTTCACTGAGAGGGTGATCAAAGCTTAAGATCTGGATTGAATGGCTTGGTAGCTACAATTAATGAAGCTCGTACACACAGAGAGAGTAACACTTGATACATTTCTGTTGTATTCATGGAATAACAGAGAAACCTGCTGCAGGTAATTTAATTTACCTGTGAATTCCCACAGCTGGTAATGTGAGACCATGTGGCAGAGTAAGTAAAGTGTGCGGAGTACACTGCAAAGATAGTGACTTAAAAGCGACTAAGGTTGCATTTTTATCAACATTTCTATTTACTGATCTCAGATCCATCTCTAGTGCCTGTGCCCTTTTATATCCAATTTTTGGTTATTGGTCAAAACAGAGTTCTCCAAATCACTGGTCTGGATCCCCCTTTCAGGCCTCTGCTTGTTTAGTGAATCTGTTTCTGTGGACTAATTTGAAGAGTCACTACAAAGGCCTATGCTCACATTTGATTCTAGGTCAAAGGCCTATTGCACAGGCCTGGCACAGTGCACTCGCAGGCTCCAAAACTGTTATTTCCCAGATAATCCCTGCCTACCACCTTCCTGCTCTTGATTCTTTTAATCTCTTGCTCTGTTTGCTCTGCACCACTTTGTGTCTTTCTCCCACTCTGAATTTTGTACTTATTTCCAGTCAGCCTCCTGTGTTTGAGACTTGGCCCTACTCAGTCTGCCATGCTTCCACCTGCTCCTTATTCAACTCCCTTCTGAAAGAGCACACCTTCCAAAAGGCCTAGTCATCACCATGTAGAAGGATGGAAGGCCTGCTTAATGAGCAGAGCGCTAGAAACCTGGTGTAAATTTCTGTGCTGCCACAGATTTCCTGTGTGATTTTGGGCAAGACACCTAATCTGCTGTGTGCTTTTGTTCCCCAACTGTACAATGGGTATAATACTTCCCTACCTCACAGGGGTGTGTAAATAAAATCAATTAATGCTTGTGCTCAGATGCTATGGGGATGAGGGCCATAAATAAAGTGGACAGAATTGCTAACCAGCTGAAACTCCTAGAAGTAGAAAATAAAATTAAAAATCCAGACAATCCAAGGAATTGAAGGCAAGCAGATTTGTGCAAAGCTCTCACTATTTAACTACATTGCCTCCCATTAGAGGTCCTTGCCCACCTTCATCTGTATGTTGGTTTTTTAGGCCCTGATCCTCTGTAGGACTCTGCATAGTGCAGGGGCCCTGCCTGCATGGTTCTCAGTGCAATATCAGGGTCTAGATCGTATGGAGCTGGGATCCTGGGATGACTTTCACCCTTCATGTATAAATCAAGGAATGAAGCTGTGGAGAATGTCAGGGTATATGTTGCATTTTTATTATTTTAGGTACAAGGTATGTGAGAAATTAAATATGTGGGTGGCAGTTAGTGGTTTGAAACCTAAGTGCTCTGAAGGCCCACTGGCACCTTGGAGCTACCTGGGAACGTAGGTTCGAAAGTCAGTTCTGGGAGGAGGGAGTGTGGAGAATTCCCAGCTGCAGCTGGTTTGGGCTGGGCTTGCTGAAGTTGCCAAGAAAGGTCTCTCCAGACTTCAGAGATTGGTCCATCAGGGATGGTGGAGGTCTGGGCTGCTGAGAAGGTAGCAGAGGGACCAGACTGGGAGAACATCAGGACTCCATGACTTATGAAAAGAAAGGCTGAACTGGGGTATGAAATGAGACTTTACAGGCCTTGAAAAGGAAAGTGGGGACACATCCAGATGATCAGCTCTAGAATTAATTGTAAATAATAAATTACAAGCTTGTTAACTGAGTCTGGAGTGAAGCTGCGGTGAATGGGGATTTCTGTAGCAGCCTTCAAAGAACACTACCATAGCTACCGGGGACCCCTGCACATGGGGACAGAGTCTTTGTAACAATGGAGGAGAAGGAGCATCCTGAGGTAAAATTTCCAAGTGAGAAGCTTGGTGGTGGCAGAAGGTAACTGAGACCAGGTCATAGGAAACCCAGGGTTGTGACAGAAGACAGTGCAGCTACCCCACTGTGAAGCTGGTCTAAGTAGAGGAGAATCAGGCCTCTTGATTATACCTGTTTGTAAAGCACCTAGCAGGCTGTAGGTGCTTATATTACTGAGGTGAAGGAGCAACACAGAGGAGTGCTGGGAAGAAACTCTGTGTCTCAATCCCATGACATGGATCAGTGTTACAAAGGGTTATAGCCAGTGGTTACAGTAAGCTGAGACAGACAGGGAGCTTGCACTGCACCAGCTGGGGAGGAACACTGCTCTCCCAGTTTAGGGACAGGATGAGGAGTTCTCCTCTCCTCTGAGCCGTACTTCCTTTGCTGTAGCCCATGGTTAAATCCCATCCCATCGCAGCAACACGATTCATTGGATGCTGTTACATCTTTTCTTTTAAATCAAATAAATAATTAGAGCTGGTTGGAGGAAAATGGAATGTCAGCAAGAAAATGAAACAAACATATCTGCCTTTTCTCTCACTTCCTCCCCCAACTCATTTTCTAACCATCTCTTGAAATAAAATGTAACTAGTATAGCCAATTAATACAGCACTCCAAGATATCTCGGGTGACGATCCGGTTAGGTGACTTGTATTCCCTTAACAGATGAAGTGGATTGTTTTGCTTTGTATTACACATCTTTCAGTAACTACTCTTTCTGAACACCATCAGTGCCTTCCTGAGCCGGTGGCCATTTCTTGTTATCAAAATTGTTCCTTCTGCAGTTGCACGTTCAGGCACTGAGGAGGATCTGCCACCTGGACTCTGTATTGACTGCTCTTGGTATAATTCATCATCAGTGTCTGGGTGGGTATGTGTCAGCCCTTGTGCACCAGTTGTAACATTCTGGAAAACCTCAAGAAACAGAAGCCAATGTCCTTGGTTTTGCTTAGAAATCTTCCGTTTCTCCTGTAGGGTGACTCTCAGGGCTGGTGATAGCTTTCCTCTGGACAGCAGAGTTGCTCCCTTGGCAGGTTGCCAGCCACTTTCTGTTTGAAATCTAACATTCTGTCCCGCTCACAGAGGGGTAACTGTTTGGTATTCTTTCTGCAGTATTTCCTCAGTCCTACTTTCCTAGTATATAGTTCTTTTATGACTGCTATATAGTTCTTATAACTGTCGTTGGTTCGAGATGCATACTAGAAGTTGGCACTAAAGTGGTTGTCCTTTTGCCCATAAGTCTCTGAAATGGTGATCATAACAACACACTGGTATGTTGTAATATTTTCAATGCTAAGAGACACTTCAGTTATTTCACTCCTCACTAACACTCATTTGAGAGGCAGTTTTCACTAGCCCTGCAAACATCCCAGTGTTCTTTGAAAGTCAAGTCCATTTCTTGTAATAACCTTACTCTGAGTTGATGATCAGTTATATCACAAATAATTGGCTCTCTGATTAGTCTCTTAACTCTTCATATCCACATTACTTAGCTTTAATAAATAGGTCTGTGAGATAATGGTCAGTATCTCACCTGGCAACTTGTTTCTTGTAGAGAAAATTCACATTACAAAGGGCCACTGTAGTGTCAATCACAATATTCTTGAAATGTAATGAATTTCTCTACCACTAGGCACTGCCCTCCCCATTTCCACTGGCATGAATTGTAAGTCTGTGGTGCCTGTGGATCTACCATTTGAAAGATTTCATCCTCTTTGATTTTTCTGCAGTACCACTTGCTTCCAGGAAATTTGGAAGTGTTGCGAACAGCCACTTCCTTCTATTCACTGCCAGGTTTCCTTCTGGAGTGCATGACTCAGGTGGTTTTATTTGCGCCAAATACTAAGTTTATTTCTGACATTATTTCCTGTCCTCAGTCACCTAAGACCAGTCAGCATCACATGGCAGGGCCAACATCCCTTTACTATTTAAAATTATTATTTAAATCCTTTTTGCCCTCTTTATTTCTCCTGTCAGGTTTGAGTCATGGTGATCTCATTTCTGTCTGTAGAAGGCTGATTATAGTTTCAAGAACCTGCCAGTGTTGCTCCTCTAATAGGCAGAAAAGTAGCATTTTGTCTCCCCCAGCCTGCCAGGTTCTTATTTCTGCCACAGCACGTCCAGTTTATGCCAACCTAGGGAACTGGGAACTGAATTCAGATCCTTTGCATGGCAGCTCACCACCCGGGGACCAAACTTCTGGGGCAGCCCAGTATATGATACCATAGTGGTTGCCTTTAAATGCCGAGTGCCATTTGAGCAGCAATAGTCAAAAAGCTAAAATTTGGCAAATAAAATCTTCTGCAGTCTGTGTGGTGCTTGTGAAGCAGCGTCTGCGGCGCTGATTGTGAGAAACAGGGATTCTGTCTGTGCCACTTCTGAACTGTGGATGATTGTGTGGAATTGTAACATGAAATTACCATGTCATGGAAAGCCTATATGACTGTGGATCCCCCATAAGCTAGCAGGGCTGTGTCATGTTTCTGCCAGGCCAGAGACAACGGTGAGTGATCATCACTCAGCAATGGATTAGATGGATTCTCCATTCAAAGTAAAACATCTTGGGACAATGGATTTGCTCTAGCTGGGAGAAGATACTTCCTTCTCTCATCTGAAGGGAGACTAATGGAAAGTTACCAGGAACAGAACAAAACAATCAGGTGAGCCCCGCAGGATCTATTAAGGGGCTCTAAGAGTGGAGCAGGGCGAGTCATTTTGCACCAGATTAAGATGAAGGAGTTGCTACAGGGGCAGAGTAGGTAAGGGGGTGGAGGACCCCGCTGTCCTGTCTGCATGACTGATGCATGATGGACGGAACATAGAAAATTCCCCAAGGGTGAGCTAGCGAGGGACATTGTGTTTAATGTGTTCCATTGTTTTGTGTGATCTGTACTCACCTGGGCTTTATCCGTTAAGTAAAGAGCATAAAATTGCTAGACTGGGGGTGTGTGTGTGTGTGTGTGTGTGTGTGGACTCTTCCACAGCTACTGAGTGCCCCTGAGAGAGTTAAATGCTAAACCAGATGCTTCACACCTTTGGAATGGAGTTCTGGGAGAGAGATGTGTTTGAAGCACTGGGGAATCTGAAGTGTCAGCACTGCACCTGCAGAGCCTGGACAGCTGGACTACAGGTTCCAACTCTTTGAGGAGGATGCTAGATAGAAGGTCTGCACTCTGAAAGTGTGCCTAGGGACCCCAAGATTGGGAGCAGTGGCTGGACACCATTCATGCTCCTAGAGCTTGAAAAAACCTAGGACTCCAGAGTGCAGGGGCTTGGATTCTCGTGACAGCAGTCCTAGCGGGTGGCAAGGAAGGGGTGCTCACTCGGATCTGTGACACTGATAAATAATGTGCAGCATTTCCCTCCTAACTGACATGTTTGAATCTGTCTCCATTTGACAAATCAGGCTACTTATTATAAGTGATAACGTATAAATATTGCAGGCATTAATTTTACGTCTGGGCACCCTGATAGTAAAAGCTGTCAGAATCGCCCCCTCTATAGCAATTACTGTCCATGGGCTTTTCTCTCTCTCCTCCATCAACTGAGAAGGATATCAAGGGCAAGATGTATTATAGGGACATTTCTCTCTGCCTTAGGTTGAAGCATTTTTTCCATCTGAAAAGGCATTTTTATACTAATACAGTACTGGCCCAGATAGTAGCTCTGTCTCGCAGAGGATCAGGGCCAATTTCTCTTACTTAGACAAATAACTCCAGTAACTAGCCAGGATACTACATTACTTTTCCCATTAACACTGCAAAATTCTGTCTTTTGTTGTTAGCTTTTTCTTTTGAAAATGGGTGAGTTAGGGCCTTATTACATAAGATGCAAGAAGTGGGGAGTCATTCATATCTGGGTAAAGGGAATGGAAAGAAGAAATAAAGGACTTCCCATTCAGAGTGGTTGCATTTTACACCCACTTTGCACTCTATTTCAGATGAACACACAAGGTGCAAGGCAATGGACAGCTAGGGCTCTTGGTGCTTATAAAAGCAAGGAGCTCATAGAATCAGCAGTGAGAGCCAGGCGCAGTGTAAGCTGACCTTGTGCAAGCTTACCGCATGCACGACCGTGTCAAGGTAACTCAGTCTTCAGCTGCAGCCTTTCATTTTGAGCTATCTTGTCTGTACACTTTGCATATCTACCATTACTGGTATTACTGTTTGCACTTCTGGTCGGGAGACTTCTCCACAGAGCTGCTTATATACTTGCAGGACTCACTGCTATTCCATTCTTGGCTTCCCAACTTTGCTAGTACTCCTCGGTCCTATCTAGTGCTGTTGTGGATCTCCTGGGCAGTCATGTCAAGTTGTGCAGTATTATTTTTTCCTAATTTGGACAAATGGTCATTAGAGAGTAGGTTGAGCCCATCACACTCATTTCAATTACAACCAGATACTATGGTGATGTGAGGAGAGGGCCATGTGATTAGATAGACGGACAGATAAGCTTGGCCTTTTCAGGCTTATCAGAAGGTAAACTGAGACAAGGTCTGGCCACTCTTTATTTTTTCCCAGGGGTTGGAGAAGTTCCAAAAAGCACCTTAGCCATCACTGTGGCACTGCACATTGTGAAAAAAGAAACCTGTCAGTGGTATTTGTGTGTGGAGAGCGTGAGTGTTCATGGCTCTGTTGCTGACTGGTTGCTATGAAGGCCCGTTTTCCAATACAGGTATTAAATGCTTTTTTAAAAGTTAATTCTGGAAGAGTCATTTTATCACAAAAGATTTCTTCAGCTCTGGCACATCCAGACCATCTGGCTGGAGTTCGCTATGGCACAGCCCTCTACCTGTGGTACCAAGCACAACACTGTTCTAGGCGACTGACTATAAGACAGAAGATACAGGTTAGTACAGCAGTGAGGAAGAGAGAACACATTGCATGGAAAGGGCATTTTCTGGCAATCAGCATATTTACTACTAATAATAACTCCTTTTTAAAAACAACCTTCTGTCTATCTACTACTGTTTGTTGTTCTGGTTTGCGGCCTCAGCCCAGCAGTGATGTTTTGTGGGAAGTCCTGAAAAATAGAACACAGAAGTAAGCCATACAAAGAGAACCAGTAGGTGTCACCACTCGCACTATGCAAAACTTGAGGGATTTACTCCTTAGAGGCTTGCATGGCTGTTTCCTTTGATTCTCATTCCTTGAGTTTTGCTTTGAATTTCAAGCCCTAAAATCTCAGTGCTGTAAATTGCACATTATTTGTTATGTAAAACCATAAATTTGGCTCCAACTTTACTTACAATTGAGCCAAGTTGCACTCAAAAGTTGGGCCAGGGTTGCTCAAAAGAAGAAGGAAAAAAACAAAAAAAACAAAAACCCGTATTCATGTTTCAATGAACTTTTATGAGAAAGCCCCTTATAATTTAATAGTGACATATTTCTATGTATTTTTTAGATCAAACTATAGAATTCTACACCTGGGATATGCACTTTTTATTAAATTCTGTAGGGTGGCTTATAATTAAAAAAAGAAAAACTCTATTAAATAGAATTATTTCTTAAAATAATTCCTCTAGATCCCAATTTAATTTCTATAGAAGCCTCCTGGTTAATTTCTGTTACATTCTATAGGCCTTTTTTTAGGGGTGTTTGCGGCTAGATAAGACTGTCTAAAAGTTTCTGGTTGTTCGTCGGATGGTGCTATATGAGACAGTGTTAGGGTTGCTTGGGTTACATTACCTGCATGAATGTTTTGTGTGTTTCTGCAGTGGGGAACCCTAATCTGCAATATCAAAGCTAACATTTTTTTTTGAGAAAAGTCCTATATTCTCTTAAAGTCTTTTTAAATTAAGAAAGTGACAGATTCTTTCATTTTTAACTCCAGACTAACAAAGATTTTCCCTTAGGCTTAGGAATTGCTGAGAGTCAGGAGCAAGTTGCTCAGGCATGGAGCCTTTCTTTCCTAGACATCCTTCAACCTTCATGTGTCGCTTCTTCCTTCCCATTCCTCATACCAGACCCTTTGTGACTTTTTCTCTTTTACTCTTCCCAGACAATCCCCACTGGATAGATGTGGTTCCTGACCCTCCATTTGCTCCAGTGTAGCCATCTGTATCTATGCTACGCACATTTTGCAAAGCATCCATGGAGCCATGCACACTTGACAAAGTGTGCATCAGACTGATGCATGTGAAAGCTGGTCAGAATTCCCTCCCGCTCTGGCAAAAACTGGGAGTTTGGGGCCCATACTTGTCAATGAAAACTCAAAATCACATAGGAAGTACACGTTTCATGAAAAAATCATTGTCAAAACCCAATTTTCCTTTAGAGATCAATTTAGATAAAACATTTTTGACCAGTCCTAAAGCATGTTCTATCAAACTGTAAAACAGCTGTGTTTTTGTATGTGTTCATTACGCACGTTTAGACATCAAAACATAGTGTTTTTGTGTTCTCAGAGTGGCGCTTTCAAAGCTCCCCAGTCCCTACAATGCAGCCCTCAAAAACTATGAAAGGGTTTTTTTACTCATTAGTTACACCTGCAGGAGTGAAAATTGACATTTCCATGTCCTTGTCTACAGTGGCGTTCTTGCATCAGTGGAAGCCCCTAACATAGACATACTTCATTAATGTAAACAAGTACATTCAACTGGGGTAAGCCATATGGCCTCTAATCAGACTTTACATCCATGCAGCCCCAGCTGTACTAGAGTTTGCACTGGTTTAGCTCTATTGGGTTCTAAAATTTCCAGAGTAGACAAACTCTAAATTAATCTGTTTTGGGCACATGATGAGGCAAGGAAGTTTTTGCAAATCTATGAAAAGGGAAAGATAGAAGCTTTTAAATGACACTCCTGTGAGTTGTTTGACTTTCTAGAAAAATCTAACCTTAGGCATGAGGTGTGCCCTATGAAATTTCATGTGAATCGATCTGTTTCTGGTAAAGCTGTGGGTGGCAGATCTAACTACAGTTTTAACTGTACAAAAAGTAGCACCTCTTTGTGTTGTTTACTTCACAAGGATTGTGTAAGAATGTTAGATGAAAGGTGCTGTACAAATGTGGAGAATTCTCATTGTTAATAGTTTTTAGTATAATCCGTGAAGAAAGAACGCCCTGGAAAGTACTACAGTGGTCACTACATCTACTACTGCAGTTTAGGTTGCAAACTAGTTACAATTATAACTCAAATTTTCACATGCCAACAGCATTTACCTTTTGGGGATAAAACTTTCCATTCTTTGTCGCTGGAGGTGTATTTTTGCTTTGTTTTAATAATTTGAACAGTCTTTTTGGGCTCATGTTGATTTTGGTGAAAGAGAGACAGGAAACCATCCTTTTTCTGGTTTAAAAACATTACCACAATTTTTTGAACTGGGGCAGAGGCAGAATGCCTGACATCGGAAACTTGACAAAAACAAACAGTCATTCTCAGTGAAAGAGTGCATTTTGCTGGGTATGAAGGGGGAAATTTTAAAATAAAGAAATTATTGGCTACTGAAAAGAAGCATGAGCTTGATCTGTGAATATCGGCTAAGATTCACTGTTTGTTTTTCCATTTTCTTATGTTAGACTTGACCTTGAGACCACACATATATTCCCTCTAGACACATTAATGGATTAACTCCTGCTTGCAAGACCACTATTCTGGTGATCAGGAAAACTTGAAGGGCAGCCCTGTCCAGAATGTTTTCCCTTCACAATGTTTCAGCCTCCTGAAGTTTCAGGATAAATTTCATACTTCAAGGTCATCTCAGGGACATCATTTCTCCAGTGCAGTTGCATAATTGAAGGAGAAGGGAGATTTTCTGAATTGTTCCAGGGCAATGTATGTATGAGACATGAGCGGGGGGGAGGGGAAGAAATTTGGAGGGTTCAGGAGGCAGGAATATTTTGAAGCAGCTAGGATGCCGAACACAGCCTGTTCTGTGCTTAGTGTAAGAAGGATAAAGTCTTCAGAAGAGAAGGCGTGTCCTGCAGGGTTGGAGGTGAAGAGCAACCTGCTATTGTGCCACAAGCTATCAAATTCCTGCTCTGCTTCATCTGGAGCATGGACCTGAACCCGTATCTCCCACATACCATGTAATTGCACTAGAATGTTTTGGGGTGGGTAGGTCTCTCTTGTTTCATCAGAAAAAAAAAATCTCTAGCAGTCAGCCTGAGAGCCATCAACATTTTATATTCAGCTAGGCTGCCTCTGGAAGTGGCCAGGGCTGGAGAAGACAGAAATCAGGTGCTAGCATTCTGTGGGATCTGCGCTGTTGTAGCTGCAGGAGGAGGAGGAAAAAGAATTAATTGAAAGTGTCAGTGTCTATACTTCATCAGTTAAAAATTGCTTATAGTCATCCAGCTGTGTCTTTAGTGTCAGCTGGGAGACGTCTGTACCAGGAGGGAGCATTTAAAAGAGTATCGAGCATGTAGTCTGGGTTTTTTCCCTCTGGCAAGCAATTTTCCAGTGGACAAATGGATAAGAATGTTCTTGATGTACGTATGGGCCTCTTTTTACCTCTGTTTTTCCTGGATGTTTTTTCTCAACAGGTGGATGATTAGGATAACTTGACTTAATGACACTTTTTCAGTACTGATTTCAGTGGTGACAGTTACAAACGGTTTCAAGATATGAAACAGGTGTTTCAGCATGGTCTGTTGGGCAGAAGAAGAAAAATACCCTCCCCAATGTCATTGGTCATGATGTATTCAGTGATTGCTACTTTCTGATGAAGATTATATTCAAACTTTTAGGTAACATTCTATTTATTATGCGTATTTTGGGTGAGCTGTTGGAGTGGAAAGTGTTTAATTTTTTTAATACAAATCTCACAGGCTCTCATAAAGGGATTGAAATGGCCACAATTCTTTCATATGTACATAGGCGTCACTTGGTGGTCCCTCTGAAGAAAACCACATGTGATAAAATTACAACAGAGAGCAAAGCAACATACATGAATGAAATTGAAAGCCCTGAGTGCTACCATTATTGTGCAGTGAAGAAGCCACAAATAAGATGATCTAGACAATAAGCATCCTTTGCTGGTTTTGAACATTATGTTATTAGTAGGAAACATGCCATAGGGAGGATAGCCACATTTTCAATGTCTATTGACAGTTTCTCTGCTTGTCCATGAATATGGGGGAAAGGGAAGATGGTTTTGGCTGCCAGGTCGAGAGGCAGCACTGTAAATTCTTACAGATGAGACGTAAGTGTCCTAATCACTTGTGGCCATTATCCTGTGGCGTGACAGTAGTGTTGACAGTACATGTGTCAAGTTTAACTCCAACTCAGGTATTTATATTCTGCGTACCTGCAATTCATCCTGTCATTTCAATTGGATGAATTGTATTATTTTCACTTCTCTCTAAACAATGATATGTGTAATATTGGTCTTATCTACATTTTAGAGCTGGAAAACATGAAATACGTAGGGCTTGAGTCTCGTGCTGAGGAGAGCTTGGCTACTGCCAGAACCTGAAAGAAAGGGGCAAACTGTGCTGTGTTATCTTTGTATCACATCTATTCTGGGGTGACTAGGAGCTGCTTTGGGCCACTCTAGAAGCAACACCGCCCACAGTATAGGGCTCTGAGCCCTTAGAGCTTAATCAGCAATGGGGGGGGGGAAGATTAATTGGTGAAAAATAATGTATTTTGGTCACACCTAAGGCTGTCTGGCCTCCAAAGTGTTCATTTCTCCAATGACAAGGAGCTCTGTGTTAATAGCTATTTGTCACCCATTGTGGTGCTTAAACAGGCTGAACGGAGCAGTATTCAGCTAATACGTCAGTGCCACAGGCAGGTTTTCCCATTATTATTTTTTTTTAAAAACTTCTCTCCTGTGGTGACTGTTCACAGCAAGTATTAGAAGTGAAACAATTAAGACATTAAACATCCTCATTCTGGGACAGCCTAAAACAAAACTTTCATGGGAAGCCTGAGATAGAGAAGAAAATATATAACTTTTAAAAATCTCCCATTACATATGTGTACACACACACATTCTCCCCTCTCCCAGGCTGAGTAAAACTGGAAGCAATAGTTACTATTATAATATTTAAATGAGAGTTAATTACCATAAACCATTTGGATTTTAATGTCTCCTTCTGTTCAGTATATAAATCAAGGCTGGAATGACTGTGCGAGTATGCTTTGGTCTTCTAGTACTCTGGATAAGGGATGATTTTCAGTGCTGGGATTTAGGAGCATGAGCCCAATGTTAATGGGAATCATGTGGCTAAATCCTCAGATTGCTCTATAGTCAAGATTTACTCCCCGCCCCCCCCCCCTCTATAGCATTCAGGGACTCATAGCAGGGCAGCAGCAAGGCCAAGCTGTACTCAGATTCTGGTTCATGTTCAAACACCTGGAAATGCCTCCCAAATGTAACCTGGATTGAACACTGAAATGGCTCGGTGGATCAGCATTGTATATCACACTTCCAAGGTGGCCCACTACAAATCAAATAGGTCTTTACAAAAAAATTAAGGAAAAAAGCAAATGATAGTGCAAGAGTGTCTGTTTCTGGCTTTCAGAATATGGGCAACCAGTCAAAACTCCTAAATGACTAGTGCTAAGTCATGTGCTGCATCACAATGCTTAGTTCTTCTAATGGCACCTTTCATCTGAGGATCTCAAAGCCCTTTATAAACAATAATTTAAGGAATCTCACACCATTTCTGTGAGGTAGCTGCTATACCGTTTATAGTGGGTAGTACAGTCCCGTAAATACCACACCTTATAGCATCAGAAACATGGTGATGTAATTCTTGCTTGTATCATCTTGTGGTGGCAGCAGTATTTTTGGAAATTACATCACCACATGGCGGTTGGGTGTGACCCTCACTCCCAGCTATCTGGATATTTTCTGAGACTGGCAGTATAGTGGCCACTTTATATTCTGTCTGGTCTGTGCTCCATTATCACCTGTATCATACTTGGCCTGCTGAATTTTATTCTGACATTGGTGCTTTAACCCAGATTTGTCTCCTGCTCCCACATTCCCCACTGGTTAAGTTATAAGTGCAAAACTCAAGGTAGACAAAGGGATGTTCTCCTCAAATGCCACAGTTATCCTGTGTATCCTCAGGATGCTTATGACTCCTCTCCGGCCCCTTTTCTTCCCCTCCTGTGAGGGTCCACTTTGCTTTGCAAAGTGGTGTCATTATAAATGCATCAGACTCCGCCAGTATCACACATGGAGCCTTCATTTCACCCTCCAAGCTCAATTACATTTGTGGATGTCTTGGGGTAATTAAGTAATATTATAACCTCATCCTTCCCTCCTGCACTTAATACTATTCAAAGCATAAGCCTATGTATTCACCCAGTGGAGTCCACTCCTCTGAGTCTCCGAATCCTTCCTAATGCAGCTCACCATGAATGAGGTCTAATTACATTGCTGAAAGATGTCATTAGCAGCATATTTGTGCTGGATTCCAGAAAGCTGGCACAAAGCAGGAAATATCCCCTTAGGTGTCTCGCTGCTTTAACAACTTCATTGCCACAAAGGGGGGTTGGGGGAGGACAAACCAACATTTTCCAAACCTGGCTTTTTGGATACTAGACTGAGGCAGAGCTCAGTCTGGCAAGAGGTCTTGGGATGCCATGGACTTTGTAATTAGTCTCTCTTCTCAAATATTTTGCATCTTTCATTAGAGGACCTCATACCTGTTTGCCTATGATAACTAATTAAGCCTTTCAATGTCTCAGTGAGATGGGTAATTATTATATCCAGTAGTAATGGGCAAATCAAGGCACAGAAATGTTAAATAACTTGCTCATGATCACAGCAGATCAGTGGTAAATCCAGAAATAGAAGATCCAAGGAGTTAAAACACCGAATCCCATTCTCTGTAGTCATTGGATAACATTCTGTTTCTATATGATGAAGAACCAGTGGTAGTAAATCAGTAATTGGAATGACAAACATGCACACAGAAGGGTATGATTCTATTAGATAACCCAACAATACACTTTGGCATGTCTACCACCAGAAATTCAAGGCCACCAGAGCATATTTCTGTGACACTGTTGAAAGACTTTATGGACTGGCTGAACTCTTCATTGTTACTCCTGTGTAAATCCAATTAACTCCATTGACTTCAGGGGAGTTCCTTGACATTTTCACCAATGTGACTGAGAACTGGATTTGGCCATTTGAACTGTCCACTATTATAACAGTGCCTCATATTCATGGGAAATTAACTCCTGAGGGAGTATATATGTCACTGTAAAACTGGTGTGAGATCTAAATCATGCCCTTGTATCAGTTTATATTAAACTGATACAAGGGCCTGATATTGGTCTCACCCAGTTTTACAATGACATAACTCTGCTGCTTTATTTTGATGTAAGTGAAATGAGCCTCAGGTCCTAGGAGTTGAAGTTTGGTGCTGCTTTCAAGGGGTAGTAAATACCTGTCACAGATTCACACAGTCTGGCCTATGGCCCAGCCTGTAACCAGTCCCTGGGGAGTTGACCCCATTAATATGCTGAACGCCAAGTACCCACACAGTTCCATAGGCGCAGGCCTGTGGCCTTCCAGACTCTGGAACTGGGCCTTCAGAGCCAGCAATCCATCTCCCTCTCTGCTTCCTTGCAGTAAGGCACCAAGTCAGACTCGGACAGGAGGACTTGTTCTTTACCCCTTTGGGGAGCTATGCGCTCAATCAGTATTTGCAGTGAGACCAGGCAGCCTTTTCAAAAAAAGTAGCAACTGATTAGTCTCCAGGCATAGAGAAATTGAAAGTCCTTAGGTCAGCATAGAGAAGCAAAGGCTAAGGCAAAGTTCAGACTGGCCAACTCCAGGGCACTGTTGAGTCAAGCTACTGTAGGAACCATCGTCACTTCCTTTCACTATTTCTTTGTCTTAGTCTCAAATCAGAGCCTTGTGTCTCTGAGAGATCAGCTGTTACTAGCCATCTGACACCTTTGTCCTTTGATCTCCAGCTCAAGGCCTTTGCTCTGCTTCCCTGCAGATAGGTGGGGGGTGGGATTTCCTCCTCTTGGCTGTTTGTCGTTAGGTGTGACTATCTTGTGTACTGGGGTTTCTTTTGATCCTCCATTCACATATGTAAGCTCTAGTCAGTTTCTAAATGACTCTGGTTTCCAACCAGACACCTATGTGAGTCAAACACCTTCTCCCTTCCCTTAACGCTCTGTGGATAGCAGTACAACACACAGAGGGAAACTGAGGCATGCATAGGAATCATAAGAGATATCACCAAAATTTCCACATTTATCACAATACCCATAAAGGAACCCAAGGAATAGCTGGGGGAAAGCACCACAAAAATGCACTTTTACATTGCATTGTATTTTGTTGCTTTCATGTATGTCTTCTTGTGTTGGCGGGGGGCTCTTGTCAGCCTGGCAGTTCTGGAGGTTAACTCTGTCAGGATGACACCCCTTCCAGTGCTCAACACTCAGACACTCTGTCTCTTCCTCTCTCTATGGTGCCTCTTGTTCCAGGAACTGCAGGCTCTTCTTTGTGACTCAGCCCTCTGGCTGGATCACTATGTGGTTTCCCCTTCTGGGGGTACAAAATTCCTTCTGTAAGTATGGTCTCAAGCAGTTTTCTCCAGCACTGCCCTGACGGTGCCACTTTCCTGTGACTGGTAGGAGAAGCCAGGCGTACCCACTACTCTGGGTTGCAGTCCAGAGACCCTATCCCTGGCAACTGGGCATCTTGTTGCTCCTTCCCTGGACTCCTTTCTACAGTTTCTGGTTCCCCCCTTCTCTGGGTGTACTAGCTCAGATTCCCTTCTCCGAAGGAGTAACTAAAGATTACTGACCCATATAGCCTCAGACATACCTCCCTACTCTCAGGGAGTGACTGCAGACTATTTCCCTATAGCCCTCTGTTACCAGCTTCCTGGATTTATAAACCTGGCCCAGGTTTTTCCCCTCACGTTCTGTCTTTCCTCCAGGTGCAGTCTATCGGTTAATTGGCCCAATTTACCACTTCAGGCCTTGTGCATGGTAGATACCCCATCACATTTCCCCACTAGAACCATTCAACTCAAATGCAGTGACAAGAACAGGTTCATGATCCTGATGGATTTTTCACAAATAGAGGTTGACATTCTTACAGAACTCTCTCCAAGTGCACTCAAACCTTATGTGTATTGACAGACTTATGTAAGTCTCAGGATTGGAGCAGAAAGGGATAGTGCAGCATAGCATTGATGTGTATAGGTAGAGATGTATTTGGGCTCATGACTGAAATAACAGAGAGCACTGCATATCTGAACTGAGGTGTGTTGAAAGGCTTGGGTTGGAGGGCCTAGTAAAAAAAAACAAACAACCTGTAATAAAAGTTGCTACAACTGAGTTCTGAGGTATGTTATCAGCAGTTGTGTTAGGGAAGGTTTCACACAGTCAGCTCACCATGTGCTTGGTGCTAACCACTGCTTCCCATCTCTCACTTTAATGAGCACTCAATTCCGACCCGCTTTTGGACACTTATCATTGATACTGTCACGTTCCCCTGTGCAGAAGGGGACATGCTTATGGATTTTTTTATTGCGGGTATTTTTTTTGGCCAAAATTATGAGTGGGACCCAGAAGGAAATAAAAGCCTGTTTCATTTCAGTTAAGGATGAATTGCAAAGCTTTTGGAAAGATATATGCTTAAAAAAAAAGAGCTTAAAGATCAATCAGTGACAGAATTTATGGGAAGCCTTTAAAATATATTTAGGGCAAGACTTTGGCTTGAAGCCACTGCCTGAGCTGTGGGGAGAGAAGATTGTTCACTGGTGGCTGGTCTTGGATGTACAGTGGTGTTGCTCCATTGGATTCAATCGTGCTATGCTGATTTGCACCCTGTAAGGATCTGGACCAGTGCCTTTGAGAACTCTAGGAGACAAGGGCCTTCCTGGCCTCTACTGTTTTGCAGGCTGTGCTGTGGTGTAGGGGTTTGGCCATAGTCCTTCCCTCTCCCTCTTAGGAATCTAGCACCATCTGCACTGGATTCTTCTAGTTCTTGTGCACCAGGAGCATGATTTTGCCTGACCTTTGTGCAAGAGCACAAGGTGGAGGAGATGACATGCCAGAGAGGTGGCAGCTGATTATGGCATTCCCCACTTGTGCCTAGCCCTGCATGGATGCACAATCTAGCCCTTACATTTACTAACATCCTTTCCTCCTCCCTTCATTAGCCAGGCTCTGAATCCAGCCATCCACCTACTCCCTGTAAGTAACAGCTAGAACCTAGAACAGAGCAGGAAACACCAGAGACATCTGTGATGTTCTCATCTATGGCAGTGGAACCTGGAGCCCAGAACCTCCCAATTCCACTTTGGAAGGACACAAACATGAAAGTTGGAAAGCGGTTAGAAACTAGACCACACTTGCAGTGCATATATTTAAAGTGTACTTAGATCCCTGTTTGCAGACTCCCTGTGGGACAGACTGTAGGACAGACTTTGATGATTCATATGCTTATGTGTATTTTAAAGAGATGTTATCAGGAAGATTGCCCAATAAATGATTTCCCATGGCATTAGAAGATCAAGGAAATTAATTAAGTCTATGGGTCATGATGACCTCCAGTCCTTTTAATAGCTTTATGAAGCAGCTAATTGTCAGTCATATGGGAATCCTAGTGTTTCCCACACTCTCCTTGTCTCTCTGGTTGTGCTTAAGCTGCCAGCTCTACTTGTAAGGTTGGCATCGCCCCCTGTATGAAAGGGGAAATCTGCACTCAATATAGCCATTAAACTTGACTAGTCCTGGGGTAATTAGCTTGAGTGGTGACCTGTCTGGGAGCTGAGATTGTGTTTCACTTCAGGACAAAGATGAGACCCAGAATGCAGACTAGAGTAACTTCACTGAGACTGTCAAAGACAGAGTAACCAATGGATGGAATCTCCATACATTAGGACCAATGTTTCAAGTGAAGATTAATTCAGTGACAACATCCAGTTTCCAGCAGGCATTCCAAAAACTGGGGGGGCTTAAAAATATGTATTGTTTATTTTAGATGACAGGAGGGCTGAGTCCTAATGGAAAGGCTGCGACACAGGAAAAGTGCAATATCTGACTGGCAGGTAGAGAAATTAAAAAAATCTCATTTCAATATATCACAGTTTCAGCATACTGTTACCAGATTTGCCCATCATCCTGGAGTACGCTCATTTATTAGGGTTACTTTCCTTGAGGGTGTGGGGGGGTTGTAATTCTATCAATGTACCGCTTGTGTTACTTGTGTTTGTATATGGAGCTTTACTTCTCCCTTCTGCAAGTCCCCTCCCAATGGAGCTACCCTGCAGGACCTAAGTTTCCCAGGGCTGGGTTCCTCCAGCCCCAGACTCAAATAAACACCCACATATACACACACGCATTCACAGATTAACAGAGTGCTCTGAGCGGACGGGTTTATCAGCACTCTGAGCTGATCCCTTATATGTCCCTGAACTCAGCAGGCTGGGTCAAAACAGCACTTTCCAGCTGCCACCCTTATATGCCCCTGGACTCCACAGGTGGGGCAGAGCAGCACTGCCAAGATGCCACCCTTATATGTGACAGGTTTAACACGTCGCTATCTTCTCTCTCGCTCTACAATTGTTTTTGTAGTAACCCCCTTGATGAGCAAATCTCCAGGATTTTTGGGCACTACAGGGATCTTTAGCTTAGGTAAGAGAAGTGTTGCTGCAGAGCAAGATAGGGAAGCCAAAAACACGAAGGAATAAATGAAGTTTGGAGACAGTTTGGCAACCACCTTGATTATAAACGTTATTTTATTGCCAGGTATATAAAAATTATACTAATAGTACCAAGAGAGAAAAACAACCAAACAGTTACAATATTACACGATTTCAGTTGGGGTATTGGGGAAATCTAGCCCAAGTTTGATTACAAAAGTCAAGTTTAGAAAGTTATACCTGGACTGAGAGAGAGAGAGAGAGAGAACGATCAAATTAGGTCTGAGGGAAAAAGTGGGCTTAACCAGAGGGAGAGAGGAGAGGGGGAAGAGAGAGAGAGTTGGAGTCTCACCCCTCAGCACAGCTTGAACCAGTTGAAGGTTCCCAGGAGACAGGCTGTTCAGCTTAGAGTCCAGAGCGCTTGAGACAGGCAGAGCCCACACCACGATCAGTCAGGAAAAGATGAAGTCCCAGTGGAACTGATGCAGCTTTTGGATCCAGGCATCAGAACTGAGGTTTGAACTTGGGTAGGGGTTTAAGTAGGAAAGAAACAATGGTTCAAGGGAGAACACTAGGTTTGTTTATGTGTAAGCAATGAGAGTATACCAGAATTGTTTTGTTTATGCTGGCCAATAGGAACTGATCATTCCTGGCTATGGTTGAGGGAGCTCACAATGGAATCAGGCAGATTCGGTGTTTTGGATATCAATAAAGGATCTGTGACTAGAATTGGTCTGATATCTGCTGAGCTGGTTGTGTGCAGGCGTGGGTTCATTAACATCTGGAGCAGAGATCGCCATTCATGCCATGTTTCCCTGCTTCACTGATCCCAGAGTTCAGTGTGGTCCCTGCCTTAAAGCTTGGTTCTCCATTTGGTACACTAACAGAGATGTTCCATCTTTGATGTAGATGAGGCTTTCTGTTTTCCATTCGGTGTGCTAATTGAGATGCCTTCTTCTCTCATCTTCAATGTAGATGAGGCTAGGGGAGTTGCCTTAATCCTGGCATCCTTGTTCAGAGGGGTTTAGGTGTGTCCCCCACTGCCTTTTCATTGCTTTTGGTAAATCCGTCTCTGATCAGTTCTGGTTCAAGCAGAGGCTGGGTGGGTTGGGTGGGTTCAGGTGAGTCAGACAGTAGGGGTTTTGTGCCCTGGTTACGCAAGAACACAGAGCTGACAGGTAACAATACTGATATGAAGCTCTAATGTTTGCATTCCCTATAACCTGGATCACTCGCACTTATGATGGACTCAAGTGGGCTTTGATTTAATTCCAAATTGGTCCCACTGACTCTAGGGCCTGAATCTCCTCTGGCTGAAAACAGTATAAAGCAGAAGCAACTCTGCTGAGGTCAATCAAGATATAACAATGTAAATTTAGTAGAAGTGATCTAGCTCCTGATCCTAAGATTCCTGGAATAACACAGTTTATTTTAATGGTTGCAAATGTTATGTCTTGGTAATCTACATATTATTTGGTTTGATTAAGGATCAGTGAAACTGGTTTGAAAAATTCCCATTGACTGCAGTAGAGTTTGGATCAGGCTCATATTCATTTTCATGTACTTCCTAAACTGAGCCAAGACTAGATGTAGAGGCATAAAAATACCACAAGAAAAATTTTGGGATTAGGAAGCCCTATCAATGTGGGAGAAAGCCACTTCTCACAGTAGAAGCCCAGTGTTTAGACCAAAGAGGTTTAGGTAAACAAGAATCTTTTTGATGCTCATCTAAATGTAATTTAGACCACTTGAGGTTGCCCATACTCTGTTATTACATGTTCCTGCAGATTACAGTACATAGTAATTACTCGTCATAGATCCAAATGTTATAATTACCCTGTAACCCACACTTTGAGTTGGAAGATAGAAATAACGATGGTATTTACAATCTGTATGAGCAAAATTGTTAGATCACCTGATGTATGTTTAAAGCCCATTCCAGGGAGCAATATAAAGCTAGTTCAGGTTTCCCTTCTCCTAGGAACTGCACCGAGAATCCATTCTGTGTGAAGAGAGAAATCTAGTTCGGGTTTTGCAGCACCCAGAATCCATTCCAAATGGGCATGGTAATCTAGTTCCTTTTTCTTACAGGTATAACTCCTTCCTGTCAGCTTTCCCTGTTTCATCTCTTTTACTTCCACTCAGCTTTCCTTCTCCACATTTTCTTTCTGATCAAAATAACTTATTTTAGATGTTGAATTTTTCAGTTTTTCCAAAGAGGTTTGGTAACATTTCCTGCCTCTAATCTATACACAGTTAATATGCAGTAACTTTGTCAACAGAATAATGAAAAGGCTACCTGCATCTCTCGTGGGCTGTTAGCACACTGTAGCTTATGACTGAAGGTCAATGCAAGCTTGACTATGAGTGATTTTACTGTCTTTGGGCAAAATGCGAACTTTGTAAAGCTTAGACTCATAATGGATAACACTGTGCAAACTGTCATATAGGCGTAAAGCTGAATTTCTCAGCAACACTTCTCACAAGCGGTTTTTGCTTCTAAACACTTGCTGTGGGTTCTCTAGAGAAAAGAGGGGATTCCATGCAATTGAAATTATCTCAAAGGGCTTGATGTATTCCCTGACAGATGTTATTCTCCCCAATAATATGGGGAGTGGATGCCTTGACAGCAGGTGAAACTAGTTCCTGCTCAGTGAGTAAAGTAAAGAGCTCCATTAGACTCCCATAGGGATTCCAAGACAATTCTGTGGAGACAGACTGCATGGCGGAAAAAATGGACACCTCTCTTAACCTAAATTCCAGTGGAGCTTGGTCTCATCTGTCTCCTGTCACTTTAGATTCCACCTTCATCTCTTCATCATTCCCAGAGCTGCTGCTGAGGTTGGTAATCAGGCACAGGGCTTATTTGAGCTCCTACTGAAAAGGGAAAAACAAAAGAAAGAGACAGAAACTGAGGAAGAAGAAAAGATTATTGGGGAAAGAAAAAAATTCCTCGGAAATGAATACTCCAACTTTACAGTGTGACTGTGATAATTTATTAGCATCAGCTAATTTCTGACCCCAGGGACAAGAAAACGCCTAACAAATGTAATGCATATATCCAGCTCAGCTTCAGTGATCCTATTCACTGTGGAATTAAAAAACATATTGGGCCAGATCTTCAGCTAAATTGCCATAGCTCCACTGAAGACATTGTTGAAGACTGGGCCTCTCACGTGGGAATTTAGTATTGGGAGAAGTTGCCAAAAGGACTGTTTAGAGTCTGAAGCACCCTACTTTTATTCACAAAATCGGTACAGCATGAGCAACTGCAGCACAAACTTCCCTCATCCTGGCTCTTCAGTTCTGTATAAGTTCTCACACTCTAGCAGTTGGTGTCTCGGTCTTGCTCTGTCATGGGTGAAAAGTTGCTTCACTCTTCATACCCACTCCAGTCTTGACCTTTCTGCTGAGACTGCCGACAACTAGCACCCATTGGGACTGAGGCCTTTGTCACGGGGGCATATGCCTGCATAGGTGAAGCCTCTCTGAGACAGCCCCACATTCATTTCGGATAGTTCACTGAATGCTTGTGACTTCGGGATGTGAGAACAGACAAGGACATACCAGCTGACACGCTTCACAAGCAAGGAGGCATGGAAGCACAGCCATTTAGCATATTAGCAATCATTTTGAATGGGTAGGTTGCTTTAGCTTTGTTAGTTTAAAATATCTGTCAAAAAGGTTACCTATATAATTATATATATCAATTGAAAAAATGTTCTTGCCAAAACAAATGGAGCATCTCACACTCATGTCGGATGAATCCAAAGAAGCCGTAAAAAGGATTTGTAATAATGGACAAGGGAATCTGCATCCATAATCTTCATAACAGTGCTGAAAACAGCTAAGTAAGCTTCAAAAATGGATTAGACATTTATATGGATATGAATAGCTTCTGCATTACCCTGCCTTGAATAAAATGAGGGACTATCAATCCTCATGCTTTTAGAAATTAATTGATCACCAGCTGGAGTCAGGACAGCGTTTCCCCCACAATGGTCTAATATCACTCTTAGAAGCACAGGTTTTGAAGTATAGGATGTTGGCCTTTCTTGGAGACAGGATACCAGATGGCTAAATAGAAAACGACCTGCTCTAGCATGGCAAATCTTCGTACCTGCTGCTGTTGCTCCTCATTTTTATCACTGGTGGTGGTGTTGGAAATGTCCCAGGTGCCCTCCCCTTGCCACTGGCTCCATCAGTATCCATCTTCTCCACTGATTCATATTTTGCTGTGACCGGTGTTGGCTGTGTGAGAAACTGTCTTTGGTGCCACATGGTGCCAGTCTTTGGAGTGTAGACACATGGTAGGATTCTAAACAGCCGTTTAAACTACTTAGCAGCCAGTATCTAGAAGCTCTCAAAAATATCTCTAGATTTAGCCAGAGGTGCAAGCCAGAACATTAGTTGCAACAGTGTATTCTATTTTGCCTGCTCTTAGGCACTTCTAGACAATAGGAACACAGCAGGTATTTTGTGGTCTAAGTAACCCATGCACAATAGATTAAAAGATGATTAACTCTTTAATTGCTGATTTAAGATTGTGCAATGCAGATACCATCTAGCAGGATTACACTTCTGTAGCAATATGTGATTCTTTTTTTGCTGAAGGAAATAGAGCATGGACATATTCACTTTATGTGGGAGCTTGTGAGCTCCAAGAACCTGGTGTGATTTTGATGTAAAGATATAGGCAGGTTGAAATGCTCTGTCAGTCTATATGGCCCTCCATTACTGTGGTAACCAATTAAATCAATGGGGTTTGGCATTTAAGCACTTTTGAAAATCCCCTTAGGCACCCATCTGCATTTTAAGTGCCTAAGTACTTTTAAAAATCTGGCCCTTAGAAGCCATCTTTCTCCTTGTGTGATACCATGTCAACTGAGACTATCAATCCCCTTCCCCCAATTTAATCATGAAGGAGCTGGAGGCAAGGTGAGGGTTCTCAGCTGTGGAATTCTTTTCCCCACCTTGTTTCAGCACAGTCCAAGTCTATTGACAATCAGGTCATGTTGCTAGGCCCATTTGTTCTACCAGGCTTTTTCTGGTGAGGAGGGCTGACCTGTTGGGTGCAGCCCCGGGGGGGGGGGGGGGGGAACAGAGAGAATTTTGTGGAGATACTGGTTTGCATTGCTGTTTGTGCATATGCCCAGAACATTGCATCAGGCACATTTTACAAAGATGAAATAAATAAATAAGGCCCAGGAGCACCAATATGTTAGAAGTAAAGTATGTGCGAAGTATTCTGTATTAACAAAAAGAAACACTAAAACCTTTAGTAACACTGATTACTAAATGCAGTATACACCGATTGCAAGTCATTCCTTAGTATAAACTCCAATGCATATATGCAGACACACACACTTGCGTGCACGCGTACATACACACACACATTCTCTCTCTCTCTCTCTCTGATAAGAATAGCAAGAAAAATGCATGGGATACAGTCTTGAGAAAACCATGACAAATATCTGAGCATGAGGCTTAACACTGAAATCCCCTCTTCTCCATCCTATCTCCTATCTCCATCCTATCCCAGTTGATCACAGAACATTATGAAATGCACCCAAGTGTTCCACAGGCTTGACATCCCACACCTCTGCTATGTTGGTCCAACTTTCTAATCAGCCTTATTTACAAATTCAGGCCATTCTTAAATAAGGCTGGAGCCACACAAAACTACTTCTCCCATCTCTCTGTACACTAGCTCTATATAATGATAATTCCCTTATCCTCTATGTAACCGAATCAAGACTTTGACACATAGAGCACTCCCTTAGGGAAGTTATTGAATTTGAATTTAACAGGGATGAAACCAACAGGATTCTACAGAGCTGCTCTGACAAGCTGTACAAGTTCATGGAGAGCAATACCCTTTCTATAGGTTTTTGATCCATCCAGTAAAATTTTATGGCAGAATGGAACTTCCTGGTAAATTCTAGAAGACTTTTTCATAAGAACTAACTAAGAGTAAACCAGCCCTAGTGCTCTTTGCTGAGGACCTGGAACTGAGTAAACATTTTAGTTCTGGTCTTCCTCTCCTTTCTCCACAGTGGGAGGATGTCTCTGTCACTTGGCCTTTTTCTTCCCTCTCATTCCCCTATCAAATGAGGCTCCTCCAAGGTTTCTAGCACTCCTCTCGCCTTTTGAAAGTTCTGTCCTACTGCGTGCTCCTTGGCTGTCTTTTGTCTGCCACTAACTCATCTCAATGCTGTCCTGCATTATTAGCTCTATGCTGATTCTTTACTCATCTTGGCCTAAACTCTCACACTGAAATGCCTCCCTTCTGTTGGATCTTGGCCTGAGGTAGAGGTTGTGAACTAGTGGCAGGGGGAATATGGGTCACAGTGGAACGCAAACTTGGGTAAGAGAAAGATTCTCAGGTGGAGGAGGCAGTACAAATTGGAACTGACTCTTCATATGCCTCAACCTGCTTCACCAGCCTCTCAAGCCAAAACCCCTCTTCTCTCCTTTACTTCTCCATAGCTACCTCCGGGCTCTGAAAACCATTTATTCCAAAAGCTGTTAAACTCTAAGGATTATTCAGTATCCTACATTTTAAGGTTACACAAGATTTTACATTGCCTAAGCTGATAGTTCTTTTCAGCAGAACGGGAAATGCAGCAAAAAGTCTGTGCAAATACTATTGAATGAAAGCTGATAATTTACTTTGGGGGTGTTTGAGATCCATTCTATTCACATATATTCAGACAGCCTTTTTTCCTGAGACTGTGGCTCTCACCAACACTTTGATATGTACTTTAAATATTTGCACAGTAGATTCAAATAATTACAATTTAATCACAGTTTATGGAGATTAAAAGACTTCTGTTTATAACAGGTCATCGAATAAGGAAACAGAAACAAGTGAGTTAGGTGACCAATCATACAGTCTGAATAAGTGAAAAACTAACAGTGAGGATGCAGGGTTCATTAGATTAGGTGAATTTGTACCTTGTGACATATGAGGCAACCCAGTGTTTCCACCTCTGTCTAATGCCATATTTCTTGCTCCATTGTTGTCTGTTTCCATGACAGTGATATCTTCTCAATGGTTTTCTTATATATTATCTCTGTCCCCCTCGTTTCTATCTTCCACTAAGGACTTGTCTAGGCATATAGTTTTTTGACATCCATATCACATCTCCAAACCACTTCAGCCTTTTCTCAGATTATTGTATCTACAATCTTTTGATTAGTCCTGTGTAACATATCAGAATTAGTTAAAAAGTAGACATCCAGTATTCTCCACAAGCTTCTCTGATGGAATATGTTAAGTTTCCTGTTGTGGCTATTTAACATCTGCCAATTTTCAGAAGCATAGAAAATGTGGGTATCACAATAACACTGTGTAATTTCGTCTTGGTTCTTGTGTGAATCTCCTTGTTTTTTCAAATATTTGCCAGTCACAAGTACCACTTGCCTTACCAATACCTGCTTTTGCCTCCTTAGGGGTTTGACCATCAACACTAATTGTGTCTCCAAGACAAACAAACTCATTAATCATGCTATATTCTTCACTATCAATCAGATATACACTATCACTGTGGACTCCTCCTTCAACAATGATGGCTTTCATTTTCTTTTGGCTGATTTTTAATTCTACTTTGATGATCTCAAGTTTGACATTGATCTTTTTTTTTTTTTTTTTGCATGGTATTATCTGTGTCCAACAGAACAATATCATCTGTGAAGTCAAGGTCTTTGAATTTTCTTTTACTTTACATAATTCCTGCATCTTCCTTTGATGTTGCTCTTTACATCATGTAATCTATCACAATGCAGAAAAGAACAGGTAATAAGATCCAACCCCACAGCACTCCCGTGACGATATCACACCAATTGATCTTTTCACTTTCTGTCCTTACACAGCATTTTGAAGCTTCATACAGCATCTTGACCAGTGACACAATCCTTCTAGGAAGCCCATGTTGTCACAAGATTTTCCATAGTGACTCTCTATGAATATATACATAATGGCCAGACTCCAAACAAACTAAAACCTACAATCTGTTCACAAATCTATTCTCTGAACAATAGTAAATATTGCAACCTGTTCGTTGTTAATTTATTAACTGAAAAAAAAGGCTAAAAACTTGATTGTATAAATTACTCACAATAAATTCTTCAACCAAATCCATTCATTTCACAAATGTAATGGATATAATACATACAGTATGTCATAAAAATACAATTTCAAAAATTTCCCTGTGCTTACTCACCAGAAAACATTTAAAGCTGTACTATTTTCAATCAGTCACATTATTACTGATATAACATCACATTGCTGTTTGAATATGATGAATAATTTAAAGACGGGAAGAGGCTACAAAAATCAGATCTGGATCCAGATTTTGAACATGTCACTGTTCATTGTGGTGGCGAGTTTTCTTTTGTTTTTGTCCATTATAGAAATACATATCAGTAGCAAAGTTCCCATTCAAATTTGAGTTTGGATTCTGAACCACACTCCCATTGAAGGATAGGGTTGTTTGCTCCAGATATTTTGACTAATCTTTAGTGTAAATCCCAAACTTCTCAAATAGTAACTTGCACTTGGAGGTTAGATGTCAAAGGCAACTGGCTAGTGGAAAACAATGTTTCACTTCTAAGTCACAGTTTTTTAGTGAACAGACATCTTCACCATCTGAAAACTGCTGTGTGACGTGAGACACCTGTCCAATTCGTGATGCACGAGTATCCGCATTACATAAAGTGCTGACAGGAAGGATGTTGATTGGGCACCTTTGTGGACAGTCTCAGCAGAGAGGCCAACATAAAGTGCTGACAGGAAGGATGTTGATTGGGCACCTTTGTGGACAGTCTCAGCAGAGAGGCCAAGGAACAGTTTCTGAAAGGATGGAATGCTTTGTTTCTTTCATAAGTCCTTTCTTTTTTCATAACTATAAGAGTAGGTACATGTCTATAACAGTATGTATGTTTTTAAATAAATATCTCACAGTGGTTTAAAATATGCAGAATATCAGCCAAAATACCAACAATATAAATGATATAACTGTAAATATAGGTGCAGCATATGCACACCACATACATGACTTAGAACTGAAAGGTATTTAAAGAACCAGCATGCTCTGTAATAAAATAAGGTTGTCATACCTTGGCTCTCAATTACATTAACCTCCCAACCATATCAGAAAGTGCTGGCTGGATAGATTCAGACTCATAGACTTTAAGGCCAGAAGGGACCATTATGATCTTATGATCTGACCTCCTGCACATTGCAGGCCACAGAACCTCGCCCACCCAGTTCTGTAATAGACCCATAACCTCTGGCTGAATTACTGAAGTCCCCAAATTGTGATTTAAAGACTAGAAGTTACCGAGAATCCACCATTTATTCTAGTTTAATCTTGCAAGTGACCCATACAGCAGAGGAAGATGAAAACCCCTAAGGGGCTCTGCTAATCTGACCTGGGGGAAAATTCCCCAGACCCTGTAATATCTAATAAACCTACACTTAGCCTGCAACTAAGGGGCCTTTGGTGGAATACCCTATTAATGTGTCTTAAAGCACCACCAAAATATTTTCTTTTTTTAAATTTTACCTTCCAATATGAAATGACCAAATTCAGCCCTTGATTTAGCAGTCACATCTCCCATTGAATTCAGTAGGGGCCGAGATTGTTTACGCCAGTAATGAATTTATCCTAAAGCATATACAGGATCTTTTGTTTTGAACCGGTTGATGTTCAGAAATGATCTAGCAGACATCTAGTAGCTGTGATCCTGTTTGACCTCCTGGCTAGTTGGAATTGGGCCTTGGATCTGGTCAGCAAGAGAGAGTACGGATGCCACAAGAAGTTCTTCACTCTGAGGCAGTAGAGTATAGTGGCAGGAGACACTGTGTTGTTGGTGCTACCTTTTGGGTGAGATGTGAAACCAAGGCCATTTGTGATCACAAAAATAGGGCGTTTAGCTTAGGTCCCTTAGCTAAATTCCAACTTGGATAATGCATTCCAACTAGCGCCTACCTACATTTCAACTGAATAAGTTATTCTTTATTTCCTGCTCCAAACAGGTAACAATCCTGTGTGGTGGTGGGAAGAAAGGGGGAAAAATGGTTAAGTGATTTAGAAAGCCAGGTAGATAAAGGAGCATCTGTGTAACTTGAAGTAGTCCTGCCCACTCTGCCAATCATCTCAGGTCTGTCAGTGCCATTTCCACCCTCTCATTACTGTACTTACAGAGGAATGTGCAAGAGAACTCAAATGTCCAACCTGGAGCTTCAGTATTTTGTGTTTCCAAGGCAACACTAGCTTTAACAGCCTTGATAATGACATTATTTGGTTGAAATGAGCATGCATGATCTTTTGATTACCACTGGAAGTATAAATTAGGTTACTCTCCCCATCCCCTTGAAAAATAAATGCATTGAGAAAAAAATTCACAAGAGGGTAAATGGAAAAATCAATTTTTACATTTAATGGAGTCTTCAGTTTAGCATTTCTTCTCTTTATAGATTTAGATAACATGCGTACATCAGTGATATCTTAGTTTCACAGAGCAAAGAAATTAATTACTTACTAATGTGCAATTCAGAAATTAATTTATGTTATCATTTTAAATATGTCATTATTAATCAATGTAAATGAAACCTCCTATAAGCTTGTGCAGTCTAACCTGATTTGTGCTGAGGCTGCAGGTTATCCGCTCCAAGGGACACAATGACAGTGCAGTCACTGAGGAAAGGAGGGGCAGTTTAGTGTCAAGCACAGAAAAACAATATATCTCACTCCTTGCAGACTACTGAAAATCCCAACCATTACAATGGTAGAGTGGACGGTAAGTGGCAAAGTCAGGATCTTGCTGCACAACATTTTCCTAACACACTCCACCCTTCCATCCTCTTCCCCTCTCTTCCCCGCCCCAAGCTGAAAGTTGGACTGAGTTGTTTTTCTTCTTTTAGTGGACCACACAGTGAAAAATTTACCTTGGTCTCATAAAGACACTCACACAATGGGGTCTTGGCTAATGACTGGGGATTCTAGGTGCTACTGCAATACAAATAATATGTTCCATGGATAGGAATGGTTACAAGAACCGTCAATGTTGACCAGACAATTATTTTCATAAACATCTCCCACCCTTATCTGAATGTGAATTCAATGTTTTTTCTGTGTTCCCTTCTGTCAAAGGGGCAGAAGGCAGTACAGGTTTGTTCATTTACATATGGCACTATCTGGCTGTGCCTAGATCTTTTTGAGTATCTATTTCTGTATATGATTGTTAACTTAATGCCTTGCTATAGTGTTTGGGCTTGATTTACCCCATTGTTACAAACTGTACCCTGCCAACAGCTGTGTGTGGAGGAAGCCCTGCAAAAGTTTCCAGTGTTTTAACACATGCAGTCACATGTAACAAATACGTAGTTCATACCCGTGTATTTACTAAGGTTGCATCATATTGCAGAAAAAAAATGTTTGCAAACATATTTGCAATTTAAGGCCCTGATTTAGCAAGGTATTTAAACATATGCCTAACTTTAAGCATCTGAGCTATCCCAAGTGGTCTCAAAATCAGGGCCTTACTGAAGACTTACATTGACTTCCTTGAATATTTCATGGAGTATAATCTAGGGCAGAATTTGGCCATTTCAATATATAGTATTAGCCTCAGCCCAGCAAGTTCAGATTCTTTATGCTGTCACAATTCTCTCACGTGATTAAAATAAATTGATGTGGTTCCTCCCCCCATCCCCATTCTGTTGTGTGGCCTGCTACACGTGTGCATGAGACAGTGTGTTTGGATGGGTAAGAAAATACCTAAAAGTATAAAAGCTTTTGCAATCTGAAGAAGTCTTCAAATAAAATACATAATAACAACAATAGTAATGATTACTTTTAATATATAATTAATATACCCAGGAACATTCCAAAGGATCTCAAAAGTGTTTTTCCAAACTTAAATTATTCAAACTCCTGGTTAATATATAATCTTATTCTTCTTTTAAAAGATGGGTAAATTGAAGCACAAAGAGAGATAAGGCTTGCTTAAGTTAACTTGGTTTGTAGTGGTGTCCAATATTCAGCTTAGGGATCACCTAATGACAATCTTGGGGAAAAAAATGGTATTTGATTATGAATTGAAAATATTCTCCCTCAGACTGAAGAGGAAGCATAATGGATGCTAGCCTGCGACTTGGAATCATAAATTCAATTCCCTGCCCTGCTACAGGCTTCCTTGCATAACCTTAGCCAAATTGAGGGGTTTTGTGATGTTAAATACATTAAAGATTCAGAGACACTCAGATACTGTAATGATGGGGACCATATAAATACGTTAGACATAAGAGGGCACAGCTTTTTACCTAAACTGAAGGATTTGAATCAGCTCCATTTCTGTAGTGAGCATTTCAGGAATATGAATTTAGCCATCCTGGTGCACTTGGCATTATCTCAGATTCCACTAAAAATTAACAAATTGTTGGAGAGATAAGAAACCCTAAGAGTCACATTAGGAGGACAATAAAAGTTAGGTAAAATTTTGTGTTTTGTTTATAAGTGAAAAGCTAACATTTATTCTGGCCTCTACATTTTTTGTAATAACAACACATTCAACTCTCACGCTGAGAAGGTGGCCATCGAAACTGGACAGCAAAATCACAAAATCGTAGAACTCATAAGTCCCAGTTCTCAGTCCCCTTGAAATGTCTATGACTTAGATGTGTTATTAGCGTCAATAGTTGGCCATCAATAAGAGGCACATGTAGCTAGCTAACTGTCTGACATTAGTTTACACTACTTACTTTATTTACCATTGCTTTGGAATATGTTTGATCTTCTGCATATTTCTCTTCTGTGTGTTCTTTTGAGTAAATGGTAAAGCTAATGTTTTTGGAAGACAATTTGCTGGAGGATACTCCATTAAAATTCCTTTTGACCATTTAGGCTTTTGGCATAAGAGTGATAGCCAATCCTTTCCTATAATGATATACTGTCATGTTAATTTTGATGATATCACACTGTAAAATAATGGGGTTTGAAAGTCTGTAATGTGCAAGCTTATATCAGGTATCTATCTGTATCTATAGTTGTATGCATATTGGGTTTTCCTGAAGTTAGCATCTTGCTGTATCTATAATGCTTCTTTATTAGGTATGATGAATTTTAACATGTGACAATAGTAAGCTAAAGTTATTATCCAGTGAACAAGGTTTTAAATTAGTTTCATACTTTTTCTGGATGTTTTAGTTTTCAAACCAATTACTGTCCCACTACCCACATCATACAAATTTCATGCTGAAAGTTCTCTTCATCAGGCTAGAGTAACACACTCTTCTGTAAATGCTAAGCAGGAAATGAAAACGGACAAATAATCAAGAGAGAGCAGAATTAATCAAGAAATAATTGAAGGCCTGAAAATAAATACATATATTACATCTTATTTTTTTCCTTGCTTCCTTGATTGCAAAATGCTGGCTTGACTGCACAGCACCTTACACCAAAGTCTATTTTCACATCATGGGCAGCAGCACTGAAAGCTTAATATCCCTTTCTTTTCCACAGCTCCCTGTTCCTGACCATCTGTAAATGGATCATCTCAAGGGTCAGGATGTTAGTTATGTCTCCATATCAATTTGTTCTTCTTCTGTTTTCTGAGGTGGCTAATTGTGATGGTAGAGAGACCAGAAGGGTGAGATAATATCTTTTATTGGACCAACTTCTGTTGGTGAGAGAGACAAGCTTTGAGGTTTACACAGAGCTCTTCTTCAGGTCTGGGAAATGTACTCAGCATCACAGCTAAATACAAGGTGGAACAGATTTGTTTAGCATAGTTAATACATATTTCAAGGGACCATTCAAGGTGAAGTAGCCAGTTAACACCTCTGTAGTTATAGGATTTTAAAAAAGGATGTATGTGTCTGTAAGTCCATGATTTTAGTGTCTAGCGAAGCTATGAATTTAAGCTCCCAGGCTCATCTTTTGAAGGTGTTGTGCAGGTTTCCTTGGAGGATCAGGACTGATAAGTCAGATATGGAGTGATCACTTTGTGAAAAGTGTTCTCCCTTAGGTTCTATGGGGGTTTTCTCATTTATTGTTGTGTGTGAGTTCATTCAAGAGTGTAGTGGTGTCTTATTTCGCCCACATAGTTACTGGGGGCAGTTAGAGCACGGGATGAGGTACCCCACAGGTTGTGATAGGCATGTGTAGAACCCATGGATCTTGAAAGGTGTGTTGTGGGCAGTATTGATCATCATAGCCATGGAGATATGTCTGCAGATTTTACATCTGTTATTACAGCAGGGTCTGGTGCTGCTTTGAGTTCATGTGTTCTGGGCTGTGAGGAGCTTGCATCTGATGATGAGCTTGGTGATATTAGGGGGGGAGGGTTGTTTGAAGGCCAGAAGGGAGTCAGGATAGATTTCTTTCAGGATGTGGTCCCCATTGAATATGGGTTGTAATTGTTTAATGATGCCCCCTATGGCCAGTGTGAGGTGACAGGTGACAACTAGGGGTGTGTGGTCGGAGTGGGTTTTATTTCTGTATGGAAGCAGGTTCACTTGGGGTATTTGGGTAGCTCGTTTCGTGATGTGATCTACTTCTATGGAGTGTCCTTGTTTGGGGAAGGTGGTTGTAAGTGTGCATCCCGGACTTTCTCCTTGGAGCATATTCTGTGGTATCTGAGTGCTTGGCTGTAGCTAACAGATTTCTTGGGTGTTTGGGGTGATTACTGGATCTATGAAGGTAGGTATGGTGATCTGTGGGTTTCTATATCTAGTTGTCTGTAGGATTCCATTGCTGAAGCTGAGTGTGGTATCCAGAAAGTTGATGCTAGTGTGGGAGTGTTCTAGAGAGATTTTAATGGATGGGTGGCGGTTGTTGAAGTTGTAATGGAAATCTAGGAGGGAGTCTAAGTTGTCTGTTCAGAAGATGAAAATGTCATTGATGTATCTCAGGTATATCATTGGTTTTGTGGTGCATTTGTGCAGAAATTCTTCCTCAAGGTGGCCCGTGAAGAGGTAGGACTATTGGGGAGACATTCTAGTACCCAAGACTGTTCCAATGGTTTGGGCAAAGTGATTGTTATGGATAAGGATGTAATGGTTCAGTTTGGCAATGTGTTTGGGGTGGATATCTGAGTGTTGTCCATTGTCTTGTAGATATTTGAGGCAGGCAGCGATGCCGTCATTGGGAGGTATGTTGGTGTATAGGGAGGTCAGATCCATGGTAGTAAGGATGGTGTTTTGAGAGAGGTTGTTAATGCTGCCGAGCTTGTGGAGGAAGTTGATTGTGTTATGGAAGAAGCTGGCCCTTTGTGTGGTGAGTGGTTTGAGGATGGTTTCTATAACTCCTAATGTCCCTTCAGTAAAAGTGTTGTGATGGGTCTGCCTGGGTTCTCTTGTTTGCGCATCGTGAGTAGCATGTAGGAGGCTCCTGAGGAGAGTTCATGGGGGATGAGGTAGTAGAGTGTCTCTTGGAGTTGTTTGGGTAAGGATTTGATGGATTTGATCCTTAAATTCCTGGATAAATTGTGGTGTGGGGTCATCTTTGAGTTCTTTACAGTAAGTGATGTTGAAGAGTTGACTGTTGGCCTTATTAACGTAGTCATCACAATTAAGAACTATAATGGTGTCCCATTGTTCTGTTGGTTTGGTCACTATCTGGCAGTTGGATTTCAGGGACTGTATAGCTATCCTTATGGCATTGGAGAGACTGTAGCGGATGTAATGTTTGCTAAGGGTTTCACAGCAACATTTTTCCTGAAGCAATCTATGTAATGAATCAAGTGTGTGGTTTTGTCCTCTGTGGGGTATCCAGTCAGATGATTGAGATCGTGATTGTGTTATATGTGGTATGAATACTTGCTTACTGCAAACTAGACTGAGACAGTCCACTCACTTCATATTGGTCTAAACAAGCCATTATTATATTTTACATTTCAGTAATTCCTAGGAACTCCAGTCAAGGATCAGGGCCCCATTGGGCTACGCACTGTACAGAAAAACAACCCTGACCCAAAGAGCTTATAATCCAAATATCTGAAAGGATACCACAGGCAAAGAGGAAGGGGGTGGGGTGGAGTGGGTGGAGGAGCTAACGATAAAATAAACAACTAGCAAAAAAGTAGAAGTCCCAGATGACCACTTGCCTAACTAATGCCAGATGGGAGCGATTTGCAGATTTTAAAAGATATCTGTAGATGGTAACAAGTCTTAGTCATCACAAATCTGCAACCTATTCAGCCTGGTGATGGAGAGGTGAAAGGTTCCTGTCATCCATCTCTTGAGTCATCTGGTATCTATATATTATAAATGTAGTGTTTTGATTGCTATTCTTTTAAGATAATTTTTTTCTCTAAAACATAGGGCATGAAATAACCTTGGCAATGGGTCTGCTGTCTGGACTCTAGAGGGTTTGATATAGAAGCCAAGCTTCTATTCACTGCTAGAATAAACAGAGTGTAATAAAATGGTATGTATATGTAGCATTCAAAGGGCTTTTGCTTTCTCTCTTGTAGAGACTGGGAAGGAAAGATAGACTCAAGTTGAAAAATCCAACTTTAACATATTTTTAAACTATTTTTTAACTGTTTCCCAGAATCCCCTCTTTTCAGGGTAAGGATGAAAGATAGATGTTCAGGGTATAATTTCACACACACTTAATTATTTTAACACCTCCAAGAAAATCCCTTGGATAAATAAATAACTTTCCTCTACCATACACTTGCCTTGGATAGACATTCTTCATCTTTATCTTCTGCATTAATTGTAACTTTGTAAACTCAGAGCTTGATCCTGCTCCCATTCAAGACAATGGGAAAACTCTCATTAACTTGGTGGCTCAAGCCCTACCTGCTTTGGTCACTAAAATTGTGTACTTCACCTGATGCACTGCTGTATTAGCACTTCACTGAAATAACTGCATCATAACATTTCTCAGGTGGTGTGGAAGGGCATTGACCTGAATATATCTTGTTAATTTAGCTAAAGCAAAGTCACTAAGTAAAAATGCATAATATCTATGGATTACTATACAATAGCTGAAGGAGACTTGAAGCCTGGAGCAGGCTTGGTAAGAGATATCTAGCACAGGGAAGGAAACTTAAACAGTTGATTCCTGTGAGAGGGCTGACAGAGATCTGGGGGTGGGAAAAGGGACTGATGCTGAGAATCTGCAAGGGAGTCAGCTAGGACAGGAGCAAACTGATAAGAGAGTCTCTATGAAGGAACTACTTTTTTTGCTCACCCAGGTTCTGCGGTTAGAGCCATGCCTTGGGATAAATGTTTTAGGCTTTGTGAGTGATTGGGGAAATATCTTTTTTTCAGTTTGTTTTGTGGACCCCCCCTTTTCCCCCCAGAAAGGAGCCTGAACAGGCCATGTGTTGTTGAGACAAACTTTCACTAAGTTTTTTGGACTCTTATTAAAAGAAAACTGCCTCCCCAGATCCCTCCAAGGTAGTGGGGTGGGTGGCAGGAGACAGGTCACCCCTTCTCTGCCCTTCTACAGATGGTCTCTGACTATGTGTCTGTACAGCCCCTGGCACAATGGGGTCTGGATCTTGGTTGTAGCCTCTAGGTGTTACTGTAACACAAATAGTGCAACAATATGCTTCTTTTGACATAAGAGTATTTCACATGCCTGCTATACTTGTATTCTGATTGGTTAAGCTATGCGGAATGGCTGACAAGAAGTAAAACTATATAAAACCCATGATTTCAAAGGGGAAAAAAGAAAAATTGTCTTTGGTCTACCATCCCTTAGTGTAGGGAGAGGTGATATGAAGAAGGACTGAAAGACTCCTAGTTCTTAGATTTCTGTAGCAGCAATGTAAGTGGCCTTGAAAAAAAACCTTTCTGTATAATGGTCAGGTGTAGGTTTATTTAATGTGCTTTGCTGAAGGCACTCTGCTGATAGGGCAGATGTATGAACACGTGAGAGGGGAAATAGGAAATACAGAAACAGCAAGCCCTATATTCCAAGTGCTGTAATGGCAAACACTGTATTGTATACAGCAAGGCATTCTGAACCAGCAGGAGCAGATAGTGTCATCAAAAACTCCCTAGCTCAGCAACCTCCTACTCGGCTACTAGGTGATACAGGGCCAAGTTTCATGCTGCTGTTTGGTTCCCTGGCCCTGTTGTGACAAAAAGCCTTGTAAATTTTCCCCAGATATGACAGGCATCCATTTTACACACTGTACCATAGTAATAATAATTATGGTAACTACTGATACACTAGATTAAATAGTGATTTGGGGAGCAAACGCCAAGTAGAGGAAATAATAGATGTTCTAAATGCACATAACCTTTTCCCTGTCCATAAATTATTTTGGGATGCTCAGATTGTTGCTAAATCCTCTCTTTCCATCATTGGTATTTGATTCACATACTATATTTCTGTTCACATGACACCTCCTTGGCAGGGCTCACACTTAAATTTGATTGGCTGGGCTGATTGCCAATTGCTCAATCTTCATTTACCCATAGACAAGCTCTATAAAAACAGGAAGCTTGTAACTTGAGCCACTTCATCTTTTCTTATCTCCCATTAAAGTTTAAACAAGACTATACGCAGAACACCAGCTTCACATTTTATAAGGTGCTAGGCAGATCTAAGACCATATTCATCTTATTTGGAATGTGCAATTATCTATTTGAACAAAACAAAAGCACATTTTTAAACAACTGCAGCATGACTGCCTTGCTCTCTAAAGAGCTCTAGGCCAAATTCAACATCAAGGTACCACCACTGGCTTCACCAAAGCTACATCAGGGTGAATTTGTTCCACTATTTTTATTTTGCAAGAAAGTAATGTGTATTTGCAG
Source organism: Emydura macquarii macquarii (assembly GCF_026122565.2). NCBI lineage: Eukaryota > Metazoa > Chordata > Testudines > Chelidae > Emydura > Emydura macquarii. The sequence continues at coordinate 13,701,804 of NW_027131527.1, read as the reverse complement.
GTTCATGAATGGATCAATGCTGTCCTCTTATCTGCAGATAGGATGGGAGGAAGAACCAGACGCCCATCTAGGAGTCCTTGAGAAGGGAGAGGAAAGGACAGGGAGATTGTTAGACCAAACTTTGAATGACAGCTCAAGTGGAGCACAGACACCTTTCAGGTGCATCCATCTCTAGTGATAATTCACCAGCCAGGTGGACATTTATCCCATGATTGATGTCCTGAGTAAAGGTGGATTTCAGGAGAGTTTTTGTTAGTCAATGTATTTGGCATACCTTTAATGATTTTGTTACCCCATGCTCCTGCTCTCTCTTTTATATGTGTATGGTGTAACAAAAGCTGCCACATGGGAGAAGGAACAGATTCATCCCTGGCACAACTCCGTTATCTGCAGGAAGAGGGGTGAATTGGGTCCAGCTAGTTTCAATAGGGCTCTCAATGCTCTGTGTTCAGCCTGTTCTGTATCGTATGCTAAACCCCCTTTTTGCATCCTCAGTGCACTCTATTCAGCTGGCCCTGCTTGCCAATTAAGTTATCCACCTGTAACAGCTTTAGCTTAAGCTCATTCCACTGCAGCCATAACCTTGTCCATGACAGAGGAGATCACATGTAAATCAATGGAGTTACATAAGGAATGGATTTGGCTACCAGCCTGTACAGTTATGGGCTCTACATTTAGGAAGGACATAGCAAGCTAGTTAAAATATTATTGCAAATGATACAAGAGTAGATAATACAAGAGGGGATCTGAAAGAGCTAAAACTGATATAGTCAAGAGGGGAAAAACCAAGGGGACAGGATCACCTATAAATAACTTTAAGAGGTAACACTATAAATGAAGAAAGGGAATTATTCTCAGTCTCACAAAGATGTTGAAACAAAGAGCAGCAACCTAAAGCTAAGGAAGGACACTGCTATGGCAATAGCAAGTATTAACAAAACATTCTTACATGTAAATGCAGTTTGGTAGTAGAGCAAACTCTCATGGGACATGTAGTAGAGTAACTACTTAGCAACTTTAAAAAAAAAATGGAGGGGGAGAGCAACTTGGTCCACTTATCTAAGGCATCTTGTTGGGCCTAATTGGGCTGGAGTCTACCTGTGAGTCATTTAGTATCTGCCTGAACTTATAAAAGCCTTAGTGAGCAGGCATTGCCCAGAACCTTTCCTCCTTTTGAGGGGTTTTCTCTCTCCTGTTCCCTGGTAGATCTGTTTTATACCAAGGCTTTGGTCTTAGAAGTTGAAGGTAGAGGAAGTTTTTCCTTAGGATTGGCTGGGGGGGAAAGTTAGGGCCTTTGGCTAAAAATATAGGAGCTAATTTAAGCTAGTTTGCTAGGGTTTGCTGTTGTATTAGGAGATTCCCCTCCCTTACTTGCACACCTGCATTGGCTGTGCTGGAAGTAAAGGAATTTGTTTATGTGCAGTATTTTCTATCATTGGCTGCAGATTTTGCATAAATAAGCACACCTGCATGGAATGGATTCTAGTCTTTGTGACTCTCTAAGCATGTCACAGGAAGAGATTAAGGCAATATCACTACAGCGTTTCTAGAAGTGATTAGATAAGGTATTGGAGAAGACATTTATCAGGAGAAATAAAACCCTTAATATAGCAAAACTGCCTTGAATTTGTGCTTACAACTTACATTAAGAGGTTCTTCAGTACACATGAAGTACCTTCTCATGGCCACCAATAACTCTCATGCTTCAAAGGTAATTGTGGCAAGCTGATGTCCTCTATAATTGCATGTGGAAGGTCTTTAGGGCATATAATCATATTAGTTTCTCTTCAATAGAAAACACATGAACAATGCAAAACTCTGCTTTTCCAAGAATAGTTTAGAAAGTGAATTTAGGGCTCAGGAGTGGTGATTGCTAGGTAGCTCTAGTGATTGTAATCCTTCATTTATGTACCCAACAAATACAGCTGGGAATGCAAGCTTTTGCACATCATCATGCTAATATGCAACAGAGACTGGACTCCTTTCACCAAGTAATCTTACAGAGGTCACTGAACATTTGGCCACTAGATGAGAGTCACAACAAGAACCACAAGTCTGAATCACTTTACATTTTTTAAGGGATGAATGATTCAGAATTGAATCCCCAGATTTGAACTTGCCAACACAGTTTGGAGCTTCTAGGTTTGATCTTAAACTAGGAGTCTATTTTCCAAATGAGATCCGTTTGATATTGTGGGACTTTACAATGTGGGGCCAGAATTGTATAAGAACAGCACTCAAAATTTCTGCACCATTGAATCCAGACTAAACACAGCCCTGCTTTGGTTTCAAACCTTGAGCATTAGCCTAAACCTAATCCAGATCCAAAACCTGCTTCTATGCCTGACTTCAATCTAGTATTAACATGGCCTGGTAATCAATTACTAGTTCAAAATCTTCTGAACCAGCCAGTCCCTCCCCATTTAACTTTGTATTATTAATGAACTACATGAAGAATGAGTGTGTTTCCTGGAGGTGGTTCACTGTTAAGCACTGTTAAGATCAGAAACTCTTCTCTAGAGACTGTTTCCCTAGAACAGTGGTTATCGAACTTTTCTTTGCCCCAAACCTCCCCGTCCATTGCCTCTTTGATACCAGAATTTTTTCTTTCTACACTTTCATTTAGCTACTGGAAAAGGCAGAGTGGAGCTAGCCTGAGGATGACCATTCCATTTCATACCTTTTGAGGGTTTTAAATTTGTCTTTATTCTTCTTTGGAATGAAACCAAACCTTTTTGTCAGTTTCCATTTTCCAATCAAAAAGGTCAGGTTTTCAATTTGCCTGTGTGTGTGTGTGTCTCTCTCCCCTCCCCCCCAAATGTGTCTTAGACCTTAGTAACCTTCCTGTTTAAAACTTTGTTGAAATTGACACATCTCTGCGAAACATTTTTGGCTTTGATAAAACAGCATATTTCAATGAAAATATATTTAGTAAAAAATGTTCCAACCATCTCAAGCCATGACCAACAGGTGGAGAACACATGCCCTGGAAAATGTTTCGGTCTATTTAATAAGCTAGGTCTGATGTCTTTGGAAGATATCAGATCCTCATTTTGCAGTTCAGTCAGCCATATTTCAAGGCTCTTCCACTGAACCGAGTCTATATGATGAACACTTCCTAGATTTTTTTTGGTCCAGTGTTCTGCGCTCTAAAGACCTCCTGGTCAGTTGGTCTAAAGCTCTTCTTCTATACACTGGGCAGTGTATTCTGTTTTCCCCTGTGACTATGATCCAGTGTGAATAGGAAGATTTTGCTTGAGAGTACTAAGCCACTCTAGAACACTCCTAGACAAAAGGTACCAACAGTCTTAAAAATACACAGCTATAAAAGGAGAATATGGGTCTGAAGAGATTTATATGGGTATATGCAACTGGTTAGATTCCACTTATTCAGGTCAGGTCATCTCAGCACAGTTGAAGTATAGGAAAGGGAAACTAAAGAGAGAAATTCTGAAGTAAAGCTAGAGAAACTTTATTCAAGCAGAGATGTGCTGGAGAGTTAGGTATAAACTAGGTGAAAGCATTAATCTTTCACACATAGATTTATATCTGACCTAGATCACACTTACAATAGCAACTGAATATGGTGGCCTCAGTGTACATCTAGTAAACACTTTATAATAGGAAGGAGCTAGCCTTGCCTGGGGAACTTTAATCTCCTTTGGATGTTTCGTATTAGCTTCTAAATTTCTGAATGAGTTAAAGCATTTGCTATTCATATTCTGTTAGAGCTCGTGCCCCCCTTCCATCCAATTGAGAATGGGTGGGGAGAGCTAGAGAGATGTGTGTATGAGAGTCAGTTCTGAGCCCCTTGACTAACTATCCGGAATGTAACTAGTGAGTGTAGTCTCTGGCCTTAACAATGATGGATTTGGAAGGTGGTATGACATTAGAGGGAGAAATTGGTTTGGGAGCTACAACTTACCCACTTGTGGAACACTTGCACACTATTCCATTTCACAATGGATATTTCTCTCGATTTTTATGAAGAATGCACAGATGCAGAGACTGATGACAAATGGAGAGATTTTTAATGGAAATCCCCACCACCCCCTGACACTAGTAACATGGTAAATGGCTTTGAGTGCTTTTCCTGCTCCTGGAGAATTAACTATTAGAGCTGACCTAGAAAGCAAAAGTCACAAATGTCAACAATAGGCATTTTTCTTTTTTTTTCTTTTTTGTTGTTGTTGTTGTTGTTGCATGTGAAAACAAACAAGTTGGTCTAATTTTAAAGGCACTTCTCACCTCAGATAGAGGATTTAAGGAGTCCCCAGGAAAGGACTAGCATTGAAAATGATTGGTGCAATTCAAAAGCTCAACTCCAACAGAAGTTTCAGGGGATTTCAGAAAAGATGGGTTTCATTGAGCGTAACCATCATTCCCAGACAATCTGCTGTGGGGACAGGGAGATCAGGGAACAGAAAGGGGAGTTTTGAGGGAAAATTTGAAATGTCCCTATTGCTACAGAAGGCTCACAAAGCGAAAGACTAAGATTTAAAAGTCCAGTCTTTCCTCCTATTACGCACTTACAGTATGAGCCTAGGTACTCAGTTATCCACAGGGCCATCTCTTGGCCCTGTGACATCCCTTTGCACTGGTGCAGTGGCTATACTAGCCAAGTAGCTGATGATTCTTCCTGTGAGTGGGGAATTCCCAGGTGGCTTACAGCCATTATAACCAGCTCCATCCCAATGCCTGAGGGGAGAGAGCGTGTGTGTGGAGGGGAGGGAAGGTGCACTGAGATGGCATAGTTGGAGCACCTCTGCATTCTGGAAATATCTTGCTGCCAGAGGCTGCTATAACTTGTGCTGCAACCTGAGGATTTGACTCCTCTCAGTCCTGCACTTGGCAAAGATGGAGAAGGGTATGGGGAAAATACATTCCTTCCAGAAGAGCCCTAGCCCAAGCAGCACCATGTGCAGTGGGCCTGTGATTTGTGCAAAGCCTGTTGGGTGCAGAGGCTACTGAATGCAGTGGACCAGCTCTTGGGCTCCGTTGCAGATACTTTGAGCACTAAAGCTGCTCCGAGTTGTACTGGGGGATCCTGGATTGGGCCACATGGTAAATTCATGTTGACACTCTCCCATCCACACCAGGCACTGCTCTATCACTGTGGCCCAGTGACTAGAGTCACGCTTCTGAAGACCTTCCTAAATTAAAATTGAAGAACTCGTGTAGTGCCTAGTCATCACAGATCCTAGAAAGAAATCCATTACAATTACTTGTGGCTGGGTGTTATGCTGACAAGAATTACTTTGTGATTTTGCTGATTTCTTTCCAGTGTTTCATTTTTTTAAAGTTTCCCTTTTTTTTGACCTTGTAAGTTAAAAATAATATATAAATGTCTCTGCTGGCTATGGCGGTCTCTGGCACTTGGTGGCATGACATTGGAGTGGATTTAACCCACTGGTCGAGTCTCCCATCTAGTGGCTGCATTCGCTATGTGCATCCTACACATTACTGCTGCTGACTTGAACCAAGACACTTGGGGTCACTCCGAAGTGCTCTAACCAAATCGTTAGCAGCTGTGTTAACTTGACTCCGCTGGAATTCACAAAATAGGGTGTGAGTGGAACTCAAGTGGTACATAGGCTGTGTACTGGCCTTCTGCACAGTCATGCTGATCTCTGATGGGTTTCTATATCTTAAATGGGAGTCCCATAATTAACACCAATGATAGGTCTTAATTGCCAGCTACTTTCCCACTGTTTAATTTAGAGAACCTGACTTCTCCCTCTTTCCTGCTCTAAAATTTGCTGTTGGGCTCACCAGCATTTTCCTCCCACAGCTCTGCTTTGAGCAAATGGGTATGCAGGTCTCTTTTACCAGGGCTGACTGTGTCGGGTGTGGTAGCTCCCCATATGTGTGTGTGTGGTATTTTAAAAACACCTCCACCTCACACACGACACTGTGCTAATAAAACAAAACCGAGGTATCGCTTTTGCAACAATAACCTAATAAATTGAGTTTTCCTGCAGTAGCAGGGATACCCTTTCAGCCATGAAGATCAGCCCCCAAGATCACCCATGTGATCCCAGCCATAGAAAGTGATCTTCAAAATCAAAGAAGATGAAATCCTTTCATTTAAAGAAACCTGATTAACTCTTGTACTCCCCACCCCAAAAAAGTTCTGAGAAGCCCTTGCTGCACAGATCTCTGTTGGTTCACCTTACCTGGGGCAGAGTTTCTAGAATCTATCAGTTGTTATATTTCTTTTAGCTTATAAACAAATACCAATTGATGAGGGCTCATCCTCTACTCTGGGCACCTTCCCATTAGTTAACTAACAATGAATAAACCAGATCTGCTCTCCCACACAAATAAGTACTCACCTGTAATAAATTGCTGCAATACTAGATCTTCTGTCTATTTAGAAACTGTGACTGGTGCTGAATTCAGCAGGCCACTTATAAAGTAGTGTTTCTTCCCGTTGGCACGTTACACCTGTGCTCTGCTCTCTGCCCTAGCTGCTTATTAATTTCCAGACTGATTTTAAGATGTTTGATTTGGCCTGTAAAATGCTAATGATCTACCTACCTAAGAGACATTCACTGTGACCTACTGCTACAGTTGCAGTCAGCGGAGGCTCCTTATCTGAAGCCCCATTGAGGTGAAGGGGAGGTCATGTGTGATGTGGTGGTCTCCATTTAGAGCCCCAGGTCTTTGGAATTCACTTCCTCCTCAGGTCTGTAACTGACCAAGTTCCTCAGCCTTCAGCACATGCTTCAAACCCCATCTTTTTCCCTTGGTCTGCGAGGAGACAGGTGTTGGGCAGGAATCAGTAGCGGTGGTGTGAAATTCTGGGCGTTGTGTGTGGGGTCTACTAACTTCTGTTGCTGCAGTGCAGGATGTTACATGTCTGTTTTAAAGTATTTTCATTGCCAACGGCACCCGCAGTATTGGGTGGGTGCTCTTTTATTATCCTTTGAATAGATTGAAGTACATATCTCAATAAACACAAACAAAAGTTAGCTACTGAAAAATTCTCACAGAATTTAAGGTTCTCACCAGAAGTCATCTCCTGACAGATCTCAGCAATTTCTCCAGTGCTTTCCTGTTCACCCGCTCCCCAAAGGTCCTAGAGAAATGATGGGCTTGCAGCACATTCAAAAAGGCAGCAGGTCTGGGTTCTGGGAACCCCAGGGGAGAAATGCATTCTGGAGCTGATGGGACATCACAGAGGAAGTTCCGCCAGCTGCTCACTCTTGTTCACCGAGCTCTAGCTTGAATGTCTCCTGTAATCACAACTGCAGTAGTAAGGCTCAGGGAGGAGGAAGTCTGATAGGTTGGTCCCAATCCACTGTAGTTTTTAAAGGTCAAAAACAATACCTTGAATTCATCCTGTGAATCCACAGCAGCCAGTGCAGCTCCTGGAGCATTTATCTTCTATGGGATTTTGGTGTGATGCTGCAATGAATAGGTAAGTCGTGGCAATTTGTGCTTGTTTCTCTTTGAGGGGTCTCAATATGCATATCCATACAGAGCCTGTTACTGTAGTTTATCCACATGGTCATGAAGGCATCGGTCAGTTTAGCAAGGTCCACATCCAATAAAAACTCACCACACCAAGCATACGTAAAAATACTCTTAACTACAGCTGCTGCTGCACCTCTCGCAGAAGCCTTGGGTCCAACCACACAACCTAATTGCAAACCTCTTTAAACAGCTGCTGAGCTATCACGGTCAGGGATGCTAACAAAATCTGCACCAATTCTTGTGACTGCTTTCCCCAACCTATCAACATCATCTCATCCGATCTGATGTAATCTTTATTCTGCCTCTCCCCCACCTTCCTAGTCCCCAATATAATCCATTGATGTAGAGGGGCTGGAGCTGACAGATTGCATGGTACTGTGTCCGTAGGTGGAGAAAAGCATAGAACAGATTAGCCTGTGATAGATGGGTTAGACTGAAGAGGCTCCGAAACCTAAATGAATATATAAATATTTTCTAAAACAGGGAAGATCTATTTTCTATGAAAATCCAACTGCAAGAAAGGAGAAAACTCTAGTATGATCCCTCTCCAGCTGAGTGAAACTGAATCCTCTCCAAGTAGAAACCCCGAGAAAGAAACTTGCAGGGGTAAGGACACAGAGGTTTCTGAATTTTTCCCCATATCCTGCATGTTAATGCCAGGGACTCTGTGAGGCCACCACTATCTCCCTACCACACCACCTATGCCCAACAGGGTTGGTTCTGCCAAATGCCCCTCTGAAAGCAGTGTTACTCCCCCACCCCTACCTGCAGGGTTGATGTCCTGCACTGGACCAGCCCTTTTGGATGTTAGAGCTGTTCATGCTGTATCCCCTGGAGTATCTTCCTTGGTGGCTGCACCTGTTGCAGGTGTTGTAGGTTGTCAGCTCAGAACCAGAAGAAGTACAGAGGGGGATGGCAGTTCATGTTTGAGCTTTGGCCATCATGTTTGGGGACCCCCATCTTGTTGCCATGACTTTGTGCTGTAGTAGTGCACCATCAGCCTAGAATCTCAACATACCTTGACTTGATTGTCCTTTTTAATAATCTTTTGGCCCCTGAGTTCTCAGATTGTTTCACCTCACTATATTGTTTAGAAGACTAACCCCTGCAGAATATAGCTAATGGCAGGGCGCACTTTTCTGACATGTAGAACTGTGTTAGGCCACTGACCTGTCATTTGGCTAGATCAAATGATTCCTGTGGTTTTAAAATCATGACACAGGCCTTGAAGACTGGAGGAAGGGAAGAGTCAGCAACTGGAGGCTGCCCCTTTGAAGTTTGGGATGTGTGGAGATGTCATCTTTTTATATATTTCATAGTATTCAAGGATTACTGTTAGGTTTGTAGCGAGCAGAAAGGTACTTTAAGGCAGAGAATGAGTGAAGAGAAAAGCATGAGCAAAGCCATTCGTGTGTTATACATCCTTTTGAGATATGGCACAGTTCAATGTTTAAAATTAGTAATATATTCATGCTGTGTGCTTTTGTGTATAGCACTTCCCATCTCCAAAGCAGTGAACAAACATAAATTAATTCCTGCAAAATTCCTATGAGGCAGGCAAGTAGTATTAGTCCCATTTTACAGATTGGGGCACTGAAAAGAGACAGCTGAGCTCATTCTTGATGTAACTTCATTGAAATCAGTGAAGATGAATTTGGCCCAGTAACTTCAGTAACTTGCTCAATGCCACACCATGATTCAGTGTCAGAACCTGGATTGTGCCCCATTTACTGGATAACCCTGTCATTTTCATTTACCAGCTATATTCACTCCCTCTAATGGATACATGATAGCAAAAACTGACCTGTGACTTGTTATAAAATGGTTTATGCCATTACAGTGACAGATCCAACTCAGTAACAAGTTGGATCTAACTGGTAAGTAAGAAAAGGGGACTGATTTTTACTGCTACCTTAGATGATTGCAGAAAGAAAATCATTTAGTCAGAATAACTAAGTTTATAAAAAGATAGAAAAACAGTATTTAAAATAATTGAACATTTTCCAAAATTCCCATTGACATGAACTGGACAGCTGTGCAACCCCAAGGGGCTCTCATTTTAATAATCACTCCCACAGAAGATGCAGGCTGATGACATGTATCAAGACAGAAAGATCAAAGCTGCAGCCAAAGGCACAGGTCACAGCAGGGGATTTTCATAGATCTATTTTAGAAGAAATGGGTTTTTTTCCCCAGATATTTATTCACTTATTTTTATTTGCCTCTCACTGTGATGCAGTGGCATACAGGTGCGTCCCTTGGCTGGTGGAGGGGAGGGGGCTTTTCCCATCTTGGAGAAACCCAGAAGAGTCACACTGAATGTTATAGAATAAGGTGCCATGAACCAACTGTATCTAGGACAAGGGAAACTTTAATTTCAAACTGGGGCAGACAGGGCTCACTTAGCCTCTTTAGGCAAGTCTGTTTAGAAGAAGGAAACCTCTGATTACAAATCCAACCAGTCCAAGTGTGTTGGCCTTGAAAGGTAAGCAGACTTGGCTGGAACTGCTGGTACCTATTCCTAGCAGGCCTGCAGGTTATAACATGGCATTTGCATGGGTTGGATAGGGTGGATTGGTCTTACAAGCCATTGCATCTCAGACTTACTTGTGATAGAAACAATACAGCAAGCCAGACTGACTTATATGTATTTTGACCCAGGCTTATGAAGCCTAACAAATGGAAGTGGTCATGCATTTTGGATAACAGCTAAACATATTACACATATTGCAAGTTGGAATGTTAGAAATCTGTTTGCTCAGACCAAACTTAACTGGTAGTGAAGGAGTTAAGGAAGTTAAAAATGTCCTTTGCTGCCATATAGGAGACACATTGGGCTGGGTACAGAAGAAACCACAGTTGGAAATTATATTTTCCTTTATTCCGGATATTGAAGTGGACAGGCAACGCTTAGGTTAGGGTTGCCATAGCAGTAGACAAGACAACAATTATTTCAATGAGCAGCTGAAAAGTGGTGTCCGAGCAGTATACTACTGACTATAATAAACTATGCATAGCTGTGATCTGCTCTTATGCATCAACAGAAGCCGCTGAAGAAGAAGAGAGACTGATTTTATTGACAGTAGGATAGCACTGTAGATGAGGTTCCTGAGCATGATATATTGATAATGAGAGAGATGAATGCAAGGGTTGATAATATGGTAAGCAAATGATAATGGGGAGATTGAGAACTTGCTGTGAGATGCCGTTTGATTATTGTAAGTACTTGTTTTTCTCACAGAGATATGCACAAGGTTACATGGAATTCAGTAAATGGTCAAACCAAAAACCAAATTGACCCCATTATCAGTAAAAGACATTGAAGGTGACTACTGGACGTTCCTCTATAGAAGTGGTGAATGTGGCCATGATCATGAACTGCTAATGGGAAAGATTAACATTCATTCAAAGTCCAAGAAAAAATGGGGTGCAGCTAGAGCAGATTTGATCTAGATAAATGAAAGGATCACTCTGTGAGAGTTAGCATACAAGGTGCTGCTTGGAGGGTGTTTCAAGGCATTCATTTGCAATGATGAAGAAATCTCATGACAGACTGGCTGGGAAATATTCAGGGAAGTGATACAAAATACAGAGGTGAAAGTTATTGGAAGGCATAAACAAAGAAGGAAAAACTAGACAAACAATGAAACATTACAGAAACAGTGTAAACAAGCCAACGCTGTTGGAAAAGTGGAAGAAGTAAAAGTGTTGGGCAAAATGGTGAAGAAAGACTGCACAAGCAAAAGTTCTGGAAAGAAGAAGCTCAACAACTAGAGGAGGCATCAAGAAAACAAGATATGAAAATGGTGAAGTTGTTTGGAAACACAAGGATGCCAGTGGTAAGAATGGCATTTTGTATCAGTTCACCAGTAGCCTAAGAGGTGCTGGAAGTACGGAAGGAGCATTTTGACCAAGTGCTGAACCCTATAGGTCATCAGATGCAAGCATTCTAGACATGCTAGATGAACGGGGCCGCTTGTAAGGTGGAATGAATATCAACCCTGAACAATCATCATCAGAAGAAATAGAGTGATCAGTGAAACAGTTAAAAATGGGAAAACTGCAGGAATAGACAATGTAACAGCTGAGCTGCTTAAAAGCTGGCAGGACAAGTACTAACAAAGCATCAGGAAAAATATATGGGAGCAAGATGAGGTACTACATGACTGGCTAAAGGGAATAGTTGCACCAATCTGGATAATTATAGAGGTATACACTTACCTTCATCATGACTTTTCTCAGTACTGATGATAATTGTCAACAGATTAACACCAGTTTTAAAGCAAGTAGTAGATGAGAAAAAGTGCAGCTTCAGACTAGGTTAAAGTTGCATTAATCAAATATTCATGATCTGAAAGTTGATGGAGGAAAAATGCAAGAATGGGGATTACTGTTTGCATTGACTTCACCAATACATTTGATTTGGTTTGGAGGAAAACATTTATGGAAAATAGTAAAATCATATGCCGTTCCAGACAGGGTAACTGCAGTTATAAAACTTATGTAGACAGACTCCTGTAGTGCTGTAAGAATTAGTGGAAAATTAAGCATCTGGTTCAAATCAAAGTTTGGTGTAAGATAAGGGGCCAAGGAATCACCATCACTGTTCATTGTGTTCTTAAATTGGATGTTAAGAATGGTAGATGAGTTGGAGAGTCAGACATTGGGTAATCTAGAGTTAAGCACTTTAATGTATGCAGATGACATCGTACAATTGGCAGACGTGTTTAAATTAATGATGATACTCTTCGCTACCTAGGAAAATTGGCTTAGTTGTCTAGGACTTACAATAAATACCAAGAAGATGAAGTGGTTGCATGTTTGGAAAGGGAAAATGAAGTGCTGAAATGCAGCATTGGAGAAGTCATAGAACAAGTTAAATCTTAAACTTAAAATCTTAGGAAGCTTAATCTGTGCCAATGGATTTGAGACACTGGCAGGCCAGGTGCCAGCTCATGCCAAATGAGGGACAGGAATGCATGGTAATACTGTACTTCTCCCTGTGTCTGCAAAGATGCTTTGAGATGAGAAGATGAGAGGAATTTTAATTTATTGCTATTGTCATGAAACCTAGAGAAAATACAGAATTTACCTTAAAAAAATATTTGTGAAAATCCACACTCCCAGCCCCTGTGTCTCTGGCTGCGATTCTCATATTCCTGCCTTGGTGCATTATTAGGTTGGCAATGTGGCTGCTTCCTGCATCATTTCATTTTATTTTACATTTTTAGACTTTAAGGCATTTTAAAGAAATAATCAGTGATCCAGTCATGTTAATATTTGATCAGGTGATTGGAAACTACTTCCTATTACACTGTTGTTTTCCCTTCAGGACACTTTGTCTTCAAGCTTGTGTTTGCAAGATGTCACTTGGGAGTTTGAACTCTCATTAAATTTAGCACAAATGATTGTTGGCTTGAACACTCATAATACAAATGTGCTAGCTGAGATTTGCTATTCTCCTGTTTGAAATCTTTGTCAAATCAGGAAGCAGAAACAACACATGGATCTTAGGTGATCTCACAGACAACACATATGCAAGTCATTTGAGAAGTACACTAACAACCTGGAATCCGAAAATTATTTGTCCAAACTTACATATAATGAATTACATTCAAAGGATCACTCTGTGAACAATTTGCTAACTCAATAGGAGGACCAAGGCCTGATTTAGCCTGAATAAGGGATGCACTTAAGTTAAGAATGGGCTTAAGTGCTTTGCTGAATCTGTGCCAAAACTCATAACAAATGTTATTTGTAATTAATCGAATTGACAGACTCTAAGGAATTGTAAAAACTGCAGATAAATTTAGAATAGGATAATAAATTAATATTTTGACTCTATCCACTTGTTTCTCTCTTTGAAAAGGAAAATACCCACTTTAGTTTAAACATCAGAAATCCGAAAAATATTTAGACTTTTATGTTTTCTGCCCACTGGTGGCTGTGCATTCCAAGGGAACTTAGACAAAAGTATTGCTCTGTATCCAGGGTTTCATCTTGTGTGACACACACATCCTCCCAAATGAAACTAAAAGCCTCAGTGCTCCTGTTCCAGAGACAGTGGCACTAGCAGGAGAGCTAGAAAGAGCTCAGATAGGAAGAGCTATGCTATGACTGTTTCAGTGGGGAGTTACTTTCATATACATCCCTATCTTCTGCTTGTGAGGGACTCTTGGCCAAAAAAGCCCCCCTCCTGCACAAGGCAGTGATAATCTGGATTGTCAGGAGAAGATGAAATAATTTATAAGATTTGGTTAAATGTTCCCTTTTTCCTACAGCTGCCACCGCCCATCCTTCTGTCACTGTCGCCTGAATGAATTTACAAGAAAAAGAAAATAGTTCTCACTAATGTTCTCATACAACTGAAACATCCAGCGAAACAAAAAGAACATAATTGATTGTAAAAGCAAACCGCTTATGAGGCAGTCTGAACATTATCAGGAACAGTCTGAAAGGAAGGGGGTGGGGAATAAACCAGACTGGAACAACAAATGTAGCATTTATGATAATTATCCACGTTTAATCCCCATTTCCAACCAAGCATTCACTTCCTTTAATTAGTTCTTGATTAGAGACAGATTATCTAATAAATTGTACAAATAAAGAGAGGGTTATCTTTGCAGTGTTCTTGCACACAGAGTTCTGAACTGACAGGACCACAGAGACAAGATTTGAGATGGGCCAAAACAATGAAACCCATGGTTTACTTTTCCCTCATCTCTCCCCCTTCACTCCCCATCTCCTTGACTGCAAATATTGTCCGTCTCTGGCATTAGCAATGCGGCCAATGAAGTAAATCCATAATTAAACTGAATTAGCATGTACCAGTGAGTCTAGCACACAAACAAAGAAGGTTCCTGCTTGGAGCATTTCCAGTGTAATTTGTAGAAAAAGGGTTTAATATGCTAACTTATTTTTAAAAACTGCAGCTTTGAAAAGGAGAGAACATTTAAACAACACAAAGTACTTTGCCTAAGATGTTCTGCATTTTTATCACACTGCATATATACAATTTAATTTGGGGTTTCTGAATGAATGCTTGTACAAGGAGTTCCTAGTCAGCTAGGAGTAGGTCATTGCAAATGTCACACTAAAAGTCATTTCCCTTAGATATGCCTGTGGGTCTTTTTTGATCTTGATCCTTTGAGCTCTCTGTTCAGGTAATGGACACACAGGCAATGTAGTTGTTTTTGTGTAGTTTGTTAGAATTGCGTTAATTTATATTGACAGTTGCTCAGTAGAATCTGTTAATCTCTAAAATGCAGTTTGTTTACAATGAATATATCTATGCCTCAGATAGGGAACTCTGCTAAATACCATTATTGGATATATCTGAATAAGAGCTTGTTTCCCTCAGTTTCTCTTATCTGAGGCCAGTTGGAAACCCATGTTGATGGGTCAGTTGGAAATGGCCCTGATGTCATAAATTCAGCAGTCACTGAAGGATCAAGTATGTGGGGAGAATGCAACTGTATCCATTGCAATAATAATTCTATCAAATCCTGGTCTTACTCTCCAAGTCTGTCTCAGAAAAGATACTGCAGAATTAGCAGGGTTCAGAGAAGGGCATGGAAAACTCTCTCACAAGGAGAGATTGAAAATATTGAGATTGTTTACTTTAGAAAGGAAACAAGTAAGAGGGGACATGATAAAAGTATATAAAATAATGAAAGATACAGAGAAAGTTGATCAGGAGCTACTTTTCTCTGTCTTATAACACAAGAATAACGAAACATTCACTGAAATTCAAAGGTGGCAAATTGAAATCTGATAAAAGGAAATAGTTTTTCACACAATGCATATTTATGTAATTATGCTGTAGACACTAAATAAATTGAGGGGAAAAAATTTAGCAAGATTCAAAAAGGAACTTGACTTTTATCTGGATAACAAGAATATTCAGGGTTAAAATAATTAACGTTGGCACAGATTTTAGAAGTGATATTATGCCTCATGGGATTAGCAGCAGTGGCGTACCGAGGGGGGGCCAGGCCCCCAGGTGCTGGCCTATGGTGGGGCACTGGGCTGGTCCTTCACAATGCGCAGGAGGCGGGGGATGCAGGAGGCTCTGAGGGGCGTCCCTGAGTGCCTCCCACACCCTGAGGCTGCATTGGGAGAGAGGGAGCACCAGGTGGCAAGTAAATGCAGGGGGGGCGGAGCCAAGCCTGCATTTGCACCCCCCGCAGACTCATGCCCCCCATCCTCCTCCCAGGTACAGACCCCCCCAGGGCAGCTGTAGGGTGCGCTGGGCCCCCCCTGTTCTGTGGGGGGGAGGTGTGAGGCCTGGGGGGGGCACAAATGTACTCTTGGCCTCTGTGCGCCGGAGACCCTCGGTACACCACTGATTAGAAGATCATCTAATGTGAGGGGGAAATTATGCCACAACTATCTAAAGCAGTGTTTCTCTCTCCTCTCTCTGAAGCATCTAGTGTTGGCCACTGTAGGAGACAGGATTTTGGATTAGATGGAGCTTGAGTGTGACTCCCTGTAGCGATTCCTGTGTAACACCTTCCATTGACTCACCTTGCCTGCCTTTCAACTGCCTTTCAAAAGCTCCAGCACAGCCTTTTTTGCCAGGCCAGGAGTGAAAGCTGAGAGAAATCCTGGGAGCAGAGATCAAACTCTCATGATCTCCAGAGCAGGTGAGTCCTGAGTAGCTGGCACCATTTCCTAGTACTTTTCTCATAATGGAGCCAGCTACTTGGGATTTCCCAGGGCTCTTAGTGTATGCCTATCCTGCCATAAAACACTCTGAGCTGGCCCTTGCCAGGTGACTTGGGCTCACAGGGCTCGTGCTGCGTGGCTATAAAATAGCAATGTAGATAGGCTCAGGTTGGCTCCTGGGCTCTGGGACCCCATGAGGGGGGAGAGTCCCAGAGCCAAGGCTCTAGCCCAAGCCTGAACATCTGCACGGCAATTTTTATAGCCCCTCTCCCTGAGATCCTGAGTCAGCTGGTGTGGTCCAGCTGTGGGCATTTTATTGCAGCATAGATGTACCCTCAGAGGGTTTTTCAGAGTCTCACAGAAGTCAGTGCTTCAGGGAGTTCTGCCCAGAACCATGGGCTAGGCATCCAAGGGGCGATATAGTACTATGCAAGTGTGTGTGATTATTAGGAGGCAAAATCCAGCATGACCCTGATGGAGCCCTGGGATCCTTCTGTTTTTCCTACTTGAACCCTACTCCACAGTTAAGGGCTAGCAGACTCTCCACTGTAGTCTGCCAGTTTCTCTCCTTAATTGACTGGAAGGAATACGACTGAGGTATCTGTCTGGGTGGCTCCTATAATGAACCTCTCCAGTGCAGCCTAAATATGGTGGCCTCGGATCATATAAGACAAAATTATCCCTATCCCTGTACCATATACAGAATTTTTTTGTTTTTTCCTTTGTAAGAATGTTTCATTTTTCCTTTGACTTTCAAGGTTGGTGGAACTCGGTCATTCCCATATATGGCTTCCTGTTTGTGCTTTACAAACACTAGAAACAGCAGAAATTAATTGCTGTCCCGACAAGGAGATAGATGGATGCTCCCTGTCAGCCAGGTGAGGTTTATTTTACCAGGGAATTCAGGCATGCAGGGAACATGCTGGTAACAGCCTAGCACGAGGTGACAGCTAGATGCATGTCCTCTGTATGGGTATGTGTGACTACCGAAATGAATCGACTCAGCACAGGACTATTATCTCCATGGTTCAGGAGATGTGGAGCCCTGAGTCCCGCTCTGACTCAAGCTGGGGATTCTGTTACTGGATCAGAGAGAGAGCAAGCAATCTAAACGAAGACAAGAAGCATTAACTTGATCCCTTAACAGAGAGCTCAACTTGTACGGTTCCAACATGGCCACAACACAGTGGCTGTTCATCCACTCCTGGAATCAGAGCCTTTGCCTTAACAGCACAAACCGGGAGAGCTGGTGGTGCTGCCCTTATGTTTTGAAAGGGCAAACTTATGGGGAAAAGGAAAATCAGATTTGTCTTTCCTTTGAGATCAAGCAAGATAAAATCCTGTGATGTGAGCAGTGATGTAGGGATCACTTTGGAAATGCAGGACTTCCACACTTACCTGGTGCGTAAAGCAGGTGACAGGGAGTAGAAACCAGCTGTCCTATCAAGAGATGTGTGACTTTGAAGTGTGACTTTAGTTAACTAAATGTTAACCTTACTATACCTAAGTTACCTTTCTGCAAAATACCCATCTCTGTAATGCACTTTGGTATCTGCTTATGAAAGCTGAGACATAAGTGGACATTATTAACAATTATTATTATTTTATTAACATGAATGGGAGATCAGAGACTGCTTAGCTACAATGAGGTCCAGCAGGTAAACTCTGGAGGGCATTGGCAAAACTCAAGAACTCACAGCATTAACGAAAACGAGATACATACTTCTCCCGTCACACATACGCCTTTTCCAGTACAGCTCAGTCTTGACCTGCTGCAACACACCTCCTGTTATTCAGGTCAGAAGCTACCACTGCCTATGCTTAATACCCCTCATCTTCAGTATGCTACTGCAGTTCCTTGTCTCTGTTGAGCAATGACTGTAAGTTACATGATAGGGTTGTGATGAGGACAAGTGTCATATAGGCAGTTAGCCCTATGTGAATTATTAGGTTTGCACCACAAGTCTCCAAAGGTGAATGACCTCTGCTTTTATCCACTTGATTCCCTAACACCCTTATTTACAGTACTTTCCAACCTAAAGGGTTTTGTCCACAAACAAGAGATAATGATCAGGCGGGATGGAAACCCAGGTGGAGTATTTCTATAATATTGGAAACAATTATTTGTTTTCCCTCATAAGTTGCTGTTTCCCACTCTTTAAAGGGGAATGTTCAGGCTTTCGTATTTTGTTCTTAGATTAATACCCTCTCTAGTAGGCAGATGGTTGTAACTTTCTAGACAGAAAGCTATTTTCTGTGCCCCAAGTAGTTCAGGTACTTCGAGAATCCTCCAGAAGTTTCTAATCAGTTTTTGGGGAAAAATGAAAGTGATGAACAACTGGATGATGAGAAAGGAACACCTTTTCCCAACCCTAAAACATAAAGGGGTCCTAACGTTTACCCTGCTCCCCAAGACTTCTGGTGATCTGATGGGGTAAGAACATTCCATCATTCCCGCAGAAGTATCCTATAGTGAATGCTCTCTGAATAATAATAATAATACAAAAATATAAACTTTAAAGAAGAAGGCGGGGGGCATGGGGAGTAGGTTTGAGGTGGAAGAGGGTAAGTGTCTCTCTGCACTCCATCAGAAGGTGTATTTCAGTCAAGGACACCTCTCCCTTGTGTATCTGCCCAAAGTGACCTCCCTATTGATTAAAGCAGTCAATAGACCACAACTTAAGAATAAAGTTGGTTTTTATTTTCTTTTTCTTCTTCCTCTTCCTCTTCTTCTTCTGTTTAATTATCTGAGATAGATAAGCAGCTGTAGGCCAATTAGAAAACAATTACCCACTGTAATCAATGCTGGCTTGGAAGGAGAGGGTGTTGGAGCTAGAGGAGGTCTTGAAACACACAGCCAAAGTAACCCTGTACACAGCTCCATTCCTGACAACGCTTTGTTTTAACTTGTCCAAAGAAAGAAGCAGAAAGGTCACTGTACACTTATGAATTTCAGGCAAAAATTGGATGAGCGAGTTGGCCACCTCTAAGCAAATGCAAACTGCCCACCTTCCCATGAACAGGGTGAGTCTTCCACTTTCCAGAGCACATGTATTTAGAGACAGCATATCTAGAGACTATCCTACTCCAGCTGTTGCACTGACCTGCTGTGGTGATCTTGGGCAAATCACTTCACCTCCCTGTACCTTCATCTCCCCTCCCATCTTTGTCTATCTTGACTATTTACATAGTTCCTTTCCTTAAGCATTTACAATCTTGTGCTATATGTTATTACAGTGAATAGCACAATGGGGTCCTGATTTTGGGTCTATTAGAATAAAATAATAAATCTTTTTATCCTCTTTCTTAAGGCAGGTAGTTTGTAATTTTTTAGATAGGAAGCCATTTTCTTTGCTCATATTTTCTGTATTCCCATTGATTGCTGATTTATAAATATTTGTATAAGAGCTTTTCTGCCTCCTTCATAGTCCATCCTCTTCCTCCTCCTGCAACAGCCGTGAAGCAGTAATAATGTTTCTTTGACATCAGTGTCTATTACCTTGGCAATGATTGGCATGTCACAATCCCAATGTTATGACTTCACTGTATGTCTAGGACCAGAGAGGAAAATAGGATGAGATGAGCCAGGGCAAACCCTTGTTTTCATACAGGAATATTTTGCAGAGTTAGCATTCAATTATCTGCCATCTCCTTACAGCAAATCTGCAAGCAGCTGCATTCAGTAAGTGTTCGGTATCTGCGTACGACCCAATAAACAGCTAGTTTTTAAAAGCCTACTTTAAACAACAGCAATAACAATGCTAGTTTTGATTAGAGGTTTAAAACATTTGCAATGAAACACCAACCCTTGAAAAACACATGATTTTGCATTTCATTACAAACTTTGAAACTCAGACCAGATTAACTGAAATGATTTTTCAGGTCTGTGTTCCTTTCAAGTTGAACCCTAGCTGCAGTTTTGCGGCAACTTGGCCTGATTTCTTGTTTCTCTATGAAACCAAGGAAATTTTACTAATAAAATACCTTACATAGTGCTTTTCAACCATAGATCTCAAAGCGCTTTACAAAGGAGCTTATGAAAAAGACATGTCCAAATGTGGCAGTTCTGTCAGAGTTTCACTGTGGGTTTATCACCTTCCAAAAGAAACCCAGAGTGTAAACATATGCATGTGACACCAAATAAATTGTTTGCATGAATCCCCCTGTGAAGCAAAATGGTTACTTTTTAACACTTCTCAACACTTGTAGCAACTACAAACTAATTCTTTATTGCTGTTCACACATTTTATTATTCTTTTATTTATTAACAGTCCTAAGCCTTGATCTGATTGGGTCATTTTTTGCCTTGCTGCAAATTTTTTTTTTAAATTAAATCTTGGGCAGGCTATTTAACTTTTCAGATTGCACTTCAGAATGTGTACCTTGCCCATAACCATGCCCACTTCTCGACAGATGGACAGCTGAATATCTTTGGCATTAAAGCTATAGACCATGTCCATGAAAAGCAGCACTGGAAACAGAAAATGCGATGACTGATATGAACAATAAAACACCCTCACAGTTCCAACAGCCATTATGCTACATGGCAGAATCCTGTTGAAACAGTCAAAAAACCCAAACATTCCATTATTTACAGAATGGAATAAAGAACTTGTATCTATACTCATAATAGGTAGGAAGATGCAACCTGGATTTTTTGTCCTCCATCCAAAAGAATTATCACAACTTTCATGCCCATCTAATGTCAAATGATGAACTCTACCCAAAAAAGGAAGATGATTGTGGCCCTCTGATATGAGAACCTAGGGTTGGAAAAGTATGGGAATGCTTCTGAGATATAAACCAATAGAGAAGGCAGACACTAAGAGCCTAGCTGACTTCCTGGAAGAATTAATATTACCTTCTTCAAAACCACATAATTGAGACTCTAAGATTCATTGTTCTGGGAGATTTTCAACACCTATGTAGGCAATTATCCAACGGAACAGTCCACGACCTCTTAGCCTCATTATAAACTTTTCTTAGGTTGTCCCTGGCTCCGTCCATGTTGTGGGTTGTACACCAGAATTCAGTCTTGGGTTTGAGGTTAGACCTTAGTATTGTGGCCAATACATGACTCTCCTGGAGAGACTGCATCTTCCTTAGAGAGGAAAGGGATCTATCCAACTAAACTAGCTCATCCCTGGAAACTCTTCATTCTGAAAAACTTCTCTAAGACCTAGAGGAAAAATCCACTCACCCAAGGGATCAAGACATTAATTTGAGTGGATCATGATTTCCTTAAATGTATTAATTATTAGGAAAAAATATAGTTTCAAATATCTTACTTTGTAAGATTGATCAGGAATATTTGAAATTTGAGCTGAGATGGGTCACATTCTGAGGTGGTGTTCTGTTCCCTGACCAGATGGGCATGCATTGCACTTTTGTTGCAAAAATTTGCAAGAGTTAATTCAAAATTCAGGTTCTATGAACATTCAAACATGCAACTCAGAAATTGTTTTCCATGAACATTTTTACCAGTACAACTTGAATGTTCACAAGACCAAAGTAAATTCATTAAAAAATGTGGATGTATATTAGCAGAAATGTTTCTCTTTCTTATTTGCACAGCTCTAAGAATTATAACCACAGTAAATAATAGAATTTAAAATCACATCTGTTCCAGATCAGTCCATGCTGTCCATTGTTTTGGGGAAGGAAGGGACACAATAAACATTAGGTTGTGGTGTTTTATATGTATTGCACAAAGGTAATAAGGATGACACTAGCTGTAACAAGAAAAGAAACAACGCAATGCAAATTAGTCTCCTATGTCTCTGTTCTGAAAACTTTCCGATCTGTTGTCTGATTCACATTTTTCAAGAGCTTGAGTGCTGCCTCCACTAGTGATTTGTCACAATATATAACCCTCAGTTTAGGGAGGTATGGGAAGCACATTCATCTCTATAAAAGCTTCTTTTTTCTTACAGTTAGTACACACCTTTCACCCTGTGTAATAGGGCTTAAATGTTGGAAAAATAAAAGTTTGGCATCTTCAATGTAATTTCTTATTTCTCTTTTCCTGCATGTAAAATAGACGTACAATTACAATCACATGAGTATGATCCATAGTATTTTTTTCTCTGCTTCTTCCTTTCATGAAGATACACTCCAAATATTCAACACAGTACATATAGGGTCTTCCTCAGCATCATTATCTGATACACTTAGGTATTAAGCAGTTCTATAGATTTTATGATGTGCTTTCCCTCTTTCCTTGCTGGTGTACCCAGGATTTTCATGTTGTCTTAGTGCTGGTGGTTTCTTTAAAGATATAGGCCTTTTTCCATTGCCATGCAGTGTTTAGTAA
The DNA here is from genome assembly GCF_026122565.2 of Emydura macquarii macquarii. NCBI lineage: Eukaryota > Metazoa > Chordata > Testudines > Chelidae > Emydura > Emydura macquarii. The sequence goes on along the minus strand of NW_027131527.1, from coordinate 13,679,345 downwards.
AGGTTTTGAAGTATTTACTGTTCAATCTATGCAGCTGCCTGCATTTCTATTGTGTTGGTCTGTTTCCCAAATCCCTCAAGCCACTGATCCTTATTTTCCATTATCACCTCACAAGATGCCTTGGTGATTTGCAAATGGTCTGTTTTAGAATGTAGTGCTGCTAAAACTCCTCAGTAGTGGAGTCTTGGGAGGTGTGCAGCTGAGGAAAGCCTGCACCACGCCTGTGAGAAGGCATCCCCTGTACAGCCTGTGCTTCTCAGCCTGGTGGCATGAAAACTCGGCTTCCTTTTATTTTTACTTTTGTTGTGCATTCTGAAGAGGACTCTTTGTTATTACTAGTGCACATAATGTGCCAGTCACTTTAGGGATAGAAAAGACAGCAGGTGTCAGTCAGTCAGTGTAGCTCAATTGAAGACAATTAACATCAACTGAGGGTCAGGTCAGAATCCCTACAATCAAGCTAGACAATGTATTTTTGGTGTTCAGTCGAATGAACATTGTCCTCAAGCATGGTATGGAGATAGCTACTCCAGAGAAGATGGGTCCATAGCCATTGCAGCAATAACTTCATCAAATGCTGGTCTTGCTCGCCATCTCTCAGCAGGTGCTGCTGGAAGAGCTCCCTGACCTCACCCCAGCAGAAGTGCCTCTCAAAAGCCCCAGTGGAAATTGTGTTACGGTGCTGGAGCAAAAGCTGAGCATTCTTTTTGATCTCCCTGATGGGAGGATTAGGAAGTGGTGCCAGCCACTGGGGACTTGTTGGAATTTCCCAGGAGCTTATGAGAGATTGACTTGGACTCACAATTCCACTGGGCTCTCATGATATCTTTCAGAATCTCCCTGAAACCATTACTGCAGGGACTTGTGCCAGAAACTGTGGGATCCATACCCAGAGGGCAGCACAATGGAACTGATAGCATAGACATGGGGCAATGCACTGTTGTACTTGCACCAGCACTATCACCAATAGCTATGTTCTCTAGCATAGATGCGGCCAGGGCCCCACATGGGGGCGGAGGGGAGGATACACTTTACCGGGGCCTGGCCCAGGCTGCAAGCCCCATTACAAAAAATTTTCATGGCTCATGAGATTGTATGTATGGGATGAGATATTGTGGTATGTGTAGGGGAGGGGGCCCGTGTTACAAGTTTGTACTGGGCCCGAAAAAATTATGCTTGGGTCCAGGATGCGGCCATGATGGCTGCTAGGGCAGGAGAGTTGATTTATTGCAATTTGTTTGTGGTTCACCCTCTTCTCAATGCCTTGAGTTATTTCCCTTCAGTCTAGCTCTGTGCTCCCCTTAGTGGTGTGCCTATACTTGACTCATTTTCCATCCTCTCCGCAGCCCTCCCCACTTTCCCCACTCTTGCATTGATCCAGCTTTAGCTTTTTACTCCTCAAAGCTCTCCAGACTCTCTCTCCAGCTGGGAACCAACAGTGAGAAGATGCTCGCCTTTGACTTTGGCGTGTTAGAATGTAAAAGAGCTGACCGAGCCAAGATCAAACTTGACCCCAAACTGTTAAGGAAAAATGTAGACAGTCTTGCGTCCCCCTCTCCCTCCTTCATAAGATCTGAGAATGTTACCTCTGATCTCCTGCAACAATCAGCTTTGCTTTCAACCAGGCACCATGTCAGTGCAGTAGGTATTAAGATTTACCGTACAATTAGTTATGCTGGACAGAAACTGACTAACACAAAGGGCAGGGATTTTAAAATATTAATAGTAAAGGGGCACTGTCAATGTACTTAAGCCTTACAAATCTCTTACTTTGAAAGCTGCTTATTATTGTACATCTTAAGATCCAGAGTCCCTCTGCTTTTTTTTCCCTTCACATGGCTCCCCGTAGCTGTGAGAAATGTAAACTCCACAAAATGAACCCTGTACATTCCTTCTTTTGCATCTTGTATGCGTCTCAGTGACACTGGTGTAAATCCATTGTAGTTACCATGGTTTTACAAGAGTGTAACTGAGATCAGAATCTGAGCCACAGAGAACTGTGCACACCTGCAGCATTACTTCAGTGCAACGTTTTTATGTCTACGCTTCACAAGCAGTTAGTTGTTCTTTTTAAATGTCTTCCAGTTAAAAGCCCGTCAGGGGACACCAGGATTTAAAATTGTTAGGAATTGGGCTTTTGTTCTCTTAGGCTGAGATTTCCAAAGCCACGTGAAAGATCATTGCTGTCAAATCAGTTAATTCTCAGGCTTGCTGTAGCGGTGGTGAACAAGGGCCCCATTTTGCTCAGTTCAGCAATCTGGAAGTTCAGGTCGGAAGAGGAATGGACCATTTTATAAAAGCATAATTTTTTTTTTCACCCTCTATTTCTTAAAGTGAATTATAGTGTTTGTGAAAAATGGCAAGTTGTCAGTATTGGAAACTGAAGTTCTCTTTATCCACAGATTGGATATAGTATTGGTATTTGAAATATAAGATTCCTCATCAATGTACTCTGCCAGTGTTTCTTAACTCTGATTTGGAAAAACTTCTGTTAGGAGTAAGAGGCTTAGTTCAATCTTCATATGCTTGCCACTCTGGTGTGACAATCAACAAGGATATTGACTGGTGCCCTGGTCATTTTGATGGGGACAGCTGTTGGTGAACAATCATCAGAGAGTAACTTTGGTCAAACCTGAGTATAGGACATAATATCTTATATCTATAGAGCACTTTTCCCCAAAAGTATCCAAAAGCCCTTTATAAACTATATAGGGACCACTGCATCCACCATGGAAATACAGCTGCCTCTACGCTGGAATGCAGCTGTTTAACAAAACACTACATCACGGTAAGGTATTTGAGAACAGCAAGTGAAGAATATTGGGTGAAATCCTGGCTCCACTGAAGCCAATAGTAAAATCCCTGTTGTAGCCATTCAAAACTGCAAGGAGAATTTTAGGTAGGCAGAGAGTAATTACCTGAATTGGAGACTGCTCAGCAGACCAAAGCGAATACTTTCGACTTTTGTGGCAGGATCTTTAATGAACACAAGTGGTCAGGACCTCACTTTTACATCTTAGCCAAAAGGCAGTAGAGTGTCTCCTATAACATGCTGGGCACTGGTTCAGTACAGACAAAGAAGGGGAAGTACCATTACGTGATCATAAGCACATACAGATATTTCTTAGAAGTCTCTTGTCCAGATAATGATCCAGCCTATCCCTGAATAGACAGTGAGGTCTGACAGGATGAGAGACTAAGAGGGCCTCATAGTAGATTCAGGGGTAGAAGGCTGTATATCTCCTGCCCTTCCCATGAGTTAACCAGGCTGCAATGTGATATGTATTTAACAGCTTTGTCATGGCATTCCATGTTAGCAACTTCTGGTGGTGGTCACTGTTTTGCTGAAAAGTTTACAACTCTTGTGACAACAATGGCGGAGGAAGCCAATATCAAAGATTACAAACCATTTTTGAATGGAGCAGCAGGAAATGCATGTACGGTATACCTGTGGGGCCATTTCAGTGATTTGTGCAGGATGTACATTCTATTTCCTAAGGCAATGAAGGAGTTAAAAAGACTCTTCTTATTTTTGCCCTGTTCCATTTAAATCCTATAGGGCTTCCAGCTCTCAGATCTTATGGCAGTATCCCTATAATGTGGTCCTGGCTACTGTCTTCTGACTGCCGACTCAGCCCAGGCCACCCTGTAGCCCCAGAGCTGAAACAGCACTTTCTCCAGTCAGTGGTGTTTCTAAACAGGCCAGTGACCTCTGAACTTGCAAGACTTAGTGCTCAGTTTGGTCAGAGAAGGTGCATCCGCTGGCTGCAAAGCTTCCCTGTAAAAATAAATTCAAACATGGGAAGGGGCAGCAGATAGAAGACGAGAGAGGAAGAGTCAAGACTGGAAGGTTTCCCAAGCCCAAGGAGAGATCCTGAGACAGTTGGCTTCCCACTGCAACTGAACAAATCCCTAGAGACGTTAACAGAATGAATGTCCACTGATCTGCCACACACAATCACCTTGCTACCTACCAATGTAGTTTTCCCCATCTTCTTGGATGTTCTTTATTAAATACTGGGCAATAAAAAGGTTGCAGAGAGCACAACTCTTGTTACGGAACGGTAGTCAGAACTTTGGGTCTGTCATAGACCGAGATAATCATCCCCACCTTAATCCCCCAGTAGGCAACTGCAGCCAACAATTTCTTTTCCAATGTGTAGCTTTTTTCAGGTGAAGCCAAATCTAATATCCTGTTCTTTGACAGAAAACTGTACTGTAGCAAAGCAAAACAAGCAAAAAACCAATATAAGCCCTTGTCAATATATCTATGAAGCTAACATTTGTATATCATTATACAGCCACATTCAAATGAAGATCATATGTCATTTCAGTGGCAATGAATCCATTCTTTTGGGGAGTAGATGTGAAGTTGCAGCAGATAGCTGTAATATTCTGAGGAACATTATTTCAACACTGTTTGAATGCATAATTCTAGTTCTGATCAACTGGCAAGCTAATGTTCTGATGCACTTACAACTTCTTTCCTCTTTTACCCACACAGATCCCTGCAAGATGATCTTCTGGAACATGGTACTTCCCAATTTTGTATCTGAAATCTGCCCCAGCACTCATCATTTGCAAGTGCTGAGTCAGTCAGATATGGTCATCTTACAACATTGTCTCTCTGTGTCAGTGTCAGAGGGATTTTTCTTTACATCAAGCAGTAGAAGTTCCTCAGTTTAAATAACAAATTAAATCACATGGATTCCTTACAAGCTCTCTAGGATACATTTGATATTAGAATTATCCAGCAACAGGTTACACAGAGAAGCCAGATGAGATTGTGAAAAATAAAATTGGAGTGCATGTGCAAATACTCCCAGAACTCAGACACAAGCATAGTTATGCAAGAAATATGAGCTGGAAAAGCATTTTGGGTATTGGGATGTAAATGAGCACACTAATTATGTCTCCTTGGTTTCAGAATTCCCACATCTAATGCTGCCAGAACACCTGGGTTTTAAACTGAAGCAGGGTTTACCTAGGTCAGATGGGTAGCTGTGGATTTATAACCTGCACTGGTAGCTCTTCTACAATTTGTAAATAAATAGAAAAAAATAATCTGGGGTGAGAAAGCACTTATGTGAAATAACAAGCTGCGGAGTAATTTTTAAAGTGAGTTTAAAATTTAGAATAAGACACAAGGAGCTTGTTGACGCTCTTACGTGATGCTATGGGGTCTCTAGATGGGCTCTTTCTGCTGTAGCAAGTGTACCCATGCTGAATTTTGACTTGATAATCATACACAGGCACGCACACCCTTTGCTTTTTAATCAACACCTCCTCTGTGGCTTTTCACTTGTCCCCTTACCTCAGCCCTCTTGGCTGGGAGCCACCTGCAGCAGGGAGGTAGGAGGCGGGTGAGGAGGTATTTAGCCTTCGGCAATGTGGAGTTTTTTCCTCCTCATTATCTCATGGATTCCCTCGTTTGCACTCTGTGCTTTTCAAAGGCCCCCATTATTTCCAATCTCCTTCACTTGTCAAAAGTAATTTGGCGACTTCTTATTAAGAGGACAGGGCTCTCGACCCCCCACCCTCTGTGGGGGCCCTCCTGGTTAGTTTCAAACTTTTATCCTTCTCTGTTCCCTTCCAGCTCCCTGCCCTCTTCCCCCTGCCTCTCTGGACAAAGCTGCTGAGCTAACATCCAGCAAACAGAACCAACCTCCAATTAGCAGCCTTCTCAAAAGGACAGGAATTTTAATTAGTAAAACAGTCAATTATATCAGTGGACAGCATTCACCCTCCCTCCTTCACTTGCTTTTCCCTCTTCCACCCCCAACCACCCTCCTGTTTCCCTGACCCCCAATACCTTGCACTCTCTGTGGTTTAGCTGTCCCTCTCCAGCTTTCCTCCAACCAACCTCTATTCCTTCACAGACAGTGGCAACTTTTAGTTGGACCTACCCCTTATGGATCCATACAGCAGCCAGGGCTTGCCGGTGCCTCCTTGCGGAGGCTGTGGCTGTCTCTCACTGACCTGTGTATGAACCAGAGTTCCCTGCATTCCCAGGCAAGCCAGTCACTGACTGCTTGAAAAATAACTGAATCAAATAGAAAAAGAGCCTTTAACTGGAACATTTGAAGGTTCAGACTTGTTTTTCTTCAATCTGATGTAGGGGAGGGGAATCAGATTGCAAAGTTTTGAAGAATTAGTTTCTGTGTGTGTGGGTGTCTCTTGATACTAATCTGTTCATCATCTCTATCTGGCTTTAGAAGTCTGGGCATAAATGAAACTTTCTAACAATTAATATCGTCACTCTCATATCAGAATGAATTCTTTAGAAATGCCCAGGTCTGCTCTGTTTTTTCTCATCAGTTACCTTTTCTAAAATTGCTTTCCATCTCCCCATTTGAGCAGCAGCATTCCAAGGCAATATTGAATCTCCAGGGTAGCTTGAGGTCCCTTTGTACTTGGAACTTTGTCTCAACCCATGCAAGGTTTGAAATAGCCTCCCAAAATACACTCTTCCTTGCATGATATTGATTACATATCTCCGAGATTTGAGTTTCTTATTGTTACGCTGTCTAGAGTGGCTCCGAGCGTGAGTGCCTACCTCAGGGCAGACTGTCAAAACCAGGGCAGACACCCCAACCTGGTAGTATATTCTATAATTAGATTTCACCAAACCAATAACAAATGTGAACTCCGGAATCACTATAACAGCTTTACCATGCTGTCACAGACAGACTGGAGAGTCTAAGGGGACTATCTTGCTACCCAGACAAACTGGACTTGGTGATAAATGGTCACTTACACCAAAAATCACACCATATTCAGGTTGCTTTCAGTCCCAAGAGTCACTTACCTCGGATCAATTTGTAGGCTAGATCCTACACCAAAGACAGCACTTGGAGTCAATCATGTAATAAACTATTAATTAGGAAAAAGGAATAAGAGTTATTTACAGATTAAAGCAAGCAGACTTATATGCACTAATGATTTACCATCTAAATCCTAAGAATGACAGAGTTGAGTGATCTGTCTGTTCAAAGTTTTTTTCAGGGCAAACCTAGGCGGGATCCGCTGGAGCTCTCTGGCTTCAGTTTAGAATCTTTGACCCTTCAGAGTTCAAACAGCCAAAAAGATGCAGTTTCTTCTTGTCAGGGATTTTTATTCCCTTCTCCCAGAGTTAAAAATGATGGGACGAGTACAAGTGCACCATGCACGTCTCCTCTTCATGGGTGCAGGGAAGCAATGAACAAAGGCCTTTGTCCTCTGATGTTCCACAGTGGTTTGTCTGGTGTCTATGGTGTTGGACAGGCGATAACACCTTTGATGGCAAACTAGTGTTTCGCACTTGGTAATAATTCTCTCCTGACTGGGGGGGTTTTGCCGTTTCAGTGCAAATACTTTTACAGTAACAGAGCAAACACTTAAATATTACCTGATATCATGAGATATAGATATTATAAGTTGGATTAATACATGCAGCAAGATACAAGCATTTCATAGAGTCTAAACCCTAAATACATTCTTATAAGACTAATAACCTATTTTGAGCAAAACTAGCATACGGGTGATCTGGTCTGGTCTCCAGCTGCGAGGTCATCAGTTCTTAGCTCATGCCTGCAGCCCTAGGCAAGAGACGGTATCAGGCCTGCCAGCACCACACTGATCACTTACCTTTAATATTTATGGCTCTTTCATTGTAAAAGTAGAACTGATTAGAATTTGGTTTCATATGATTTTCACACTCAGGGTACCTCAAAATGCTTCACAAGGCAATGAGTTTGATACCAGGACTTTGAAGACTATGAGTACATAAATGTGCGCTCCATAGCTCACGCTCGTTAGAAGCTGTTCTCATCTGCACTATAAATGCAGCACATGGGGGCATGGCTGCAACACAGTTGTCCACTAGTTAAAGCACAGTTCCATTTTGTCCTGTTGATGGGATCTAGAGCCCCAGTTCTGTAAAGCTGAACTCATGACCTATTAGCAAAGAGGTGTGAGTGCTAATAATTGAGCCATCCTGGCACATACTGATTATATAGCGTAGTAATTATAAGGTGTTTAACATTGTCCAGTTTCGCAGAGAGTCTCTTGGCCACTGGAGAGGGGAATCCTCTTTGAGTGGATGGATATTCTGGATTTAGCACTATGATGTGGTTGAAAGTGAATATTCATACACAGGTGTACAGCATGTGCAGCCATTACTATAGGTCCCACGCTCCACTTTGCAGAGGCTATTATAAAACAATGGCAGAAGAAAGATTATAGGAAAATGATGCTACATGAGGGGTAAAACCAGCTGGCTGTGATAAGTGTGGTATGGGTAATGACTGGGGGTCATGCATTGAAACAGGATTATGATCAGAAAAGCAACTGTATACATGGTGTACTGATGTCCCACGTTTATTCCTCTTGCTTCCATATCAGATGTTCTCCGGTTACAAGTCAAAGCAAGTTTTTTACCTCAACTATATACATTTTGATCTATAAATATTTTAAAGCAGTTCCTCATTCAGAGCCATTATTATTATTATATTACTTATTTATATTGCAGTAACACCTAGAGGCTCCAGCTGAGATCAGGTCACAGGTCAAACAGCCCCTGCCCTGAAGAGGTTACAGTCTAAAGCAGTGGTTCCCAACCTTTTTGAGTGAAAGCCACACTAGTTAACACTAGGTAAAACACGTGCCCCCTCACACCTCTCCGACCCAAACCCTCACCGGCCATAAACAAACACATATAATAATAACACTCTTACCTGAGTAAGAAGCTAAGCCTTCCCTGGTGCAGCCGCCAACATATGCCCCACTTCTCCCCATCCCTCATGGAGTGAGGGTAATGGAGGCAGGCTCAGGTGGGTTGATCAGGGCTGTTCCAGGCCCGCACTGGCACAGGGCTGCTCCTCTCTGGCCAGGCGCCCAGCTGGTGTGGGGCTGGGGGCAGTGGCTCCTCCATTCCAGCTGACATGGAGCTCGAGGCTACTGCACTCGGCGCAGAGCTCGGGGGCTAATTGACCTCAATATTACTGAAGTCTCCTGGACTCCCTGGAACCTTTGGTGCCCCTCCCCAGGGGTCCCATCCCCACAGGTTGGGAACTACTGGTCTAAAGAGACAAGACAGACAAAGGGTTGGAGAGGAAACAGAGGCACAGAGAGAGGAAGTGACTTGCCCATGGTTACTCAGCAGGTCCATGGCAGAGGCAGGAGTAGAACACAAGTCTCCTGGTTCTCACGCCCATGCTCTATCCACTAAACCCTACTGTCTTCCTTCAGATATGCCAAACATAAATACCACATACACCTGTTAAAAAAAGACTAGGTAAAATGTTACAGATGAACACCCAGCGAAATGAAATAGAAGAAATGGCTCACTGAGGCACAGGGTGCACAAACTAGACTCTGGAGCAAGAAAATTACATACAGAAATAAACAGTTGTTAGGTTTGCTGTTTAATTATTTTTAACTTAGTGAAAACGAAGGGTTACCAAGTTAAATATTCAGTAAACCTTGTCCCTTCGGAAATTTTCCATAGCACACGCATCTCAGATCTTCCTGATCAACTGCCCCTGCTACATAATCAGCTTTGTTCCTTCTGCTTCCATCATCTCCAGGAGTTAATATTCTAGAATTAGAATTTAACTGGTAATTTTGTTGCTGATGCATGAAGCAGAACAGAATACACTTTTGCTCTGCTGTAGTGCTCTTGGCTCTGCTCGGCTTATAGTAGTAAAAAGTTGGTTTTGTCACTAAACTCAGCAGATACAACTCATTGGGATTAGAGATGGGCAATAAAAGGGGGGCATTTACAGTGTGTCTGTTCTGACTGTACATTAAGCACATGCTTAGACCAATGGACTCTACTTGAAGCTAAAATTCAGAGCAAGAGAACATTTTTTCCCTGCACCCTCCTCCCTTACAGTGTTGAAAGAAGATCTCAAGGCTTTTTTAAAAGTATATGTTCTGGGTGTTTTTCCATTTGAAATGTTAGGGACATAAGGAAGAGAGTGTATTCAGCTCTCAGGATTCAACTTGTGGTGTCACCAGTTCCAGTCCTCCGATAAAAAGAGGCAAATGAAGATCTGCTGTTAGTAATGGGGGAAAATACCCCACTCACAACAAATAAATCCCAGGAGCTTAGATTTATGTACCTTAAAGGAACCCAAAAAGGGCACAAACATGTCTTCCCTGACTGCAGTCGGGCAGACACATAGGACCAGATTTTCATAAATGCTCAGCACCCCAGTTGTGGTTAGATTTTTCAAAAGAGCTCCACTCTCATTTAGGCACCTACATAAGAGCTAGATTTTCATAATAGCTCAGCACCCAGCAGCTCCCAACGCCTCTGAGCTCTTTTGAAAAGTCTGGCCATAATGGCTATACTTAACAATCGGCTGCATTAACTTCAATATCAAACCTGATTTCTGATTGTCTCTTTCCCATTTCCTTGGCCTTGTTTGTTTGGTTGATTGGATTATTCCACAGTCACCACTATTTGTCATTAGTCACTAATCTTGAGAGCATCAGATTTTTTCCAGGAACTCTTTCTGCTTTCCCCTTCCACTGTTATCAGTTTTCCCATCTCTCTGTTTAGCCAGTTTTGTACATCCTGCAAAGAAATGGCTCTGATGGAGGAGTAAACAAAGCAGAAAATGTGTTGATGAGCTACAATTGCAGCTGAGGTTCTATTCCAACAAGCTGTTTACTTCCCATTTATGACCAGGGCCTCTGTGCATCTGGGAGAGTGGTGGTTAGTTTGGGTTTTAAGCATTTCATTTTATTTTAATTGTCCTTGCTTTCCAAGTCATGGAGCTGAGAAGTATCTGCCCCTCTCTCCCTAGTACAGAGTGTGCTGACTATGTGCCCTGTCTGTGACATCCTGTGGTCACATCTGCTGACAGGAAGGGGAGCTGGGCAAAAGGGGAGAGAAAAATGCCTTTGTTTTGTGTTCACGCTTTTTTGGTGCCTGAGTCCAAGCATGACTAATACCGACAGGTCACATGTTTTGACAGGGGTCTGGCATGACCTGAAGTGATGTGAGGGCCCCCCAGCAAGAGAGCATCCACTGGCTCCTTCATTAGGCTCCGGGGCTTGTATTGGCCTCTGCTGCGGCTACCACTGGTGCACAGCAATTCTTCAGCAAGGGTTGTTGCTCACTCCAGAGGCCAAATCTAATTAAAGGCTGCGCAGGTGGTTCCGATCCACAATCCTGGTGGAAAAAAACAAACAAGACCAGCATGACAAACCCAGTGGGCACTAAGACCACGAGCTGAGAGGAAAGAACTGTACAGCTTCTTTATCCCTACACACAGTCAGCAAAACTTGCAAATCATGGCCCTAAGTGATGTAAAGTAGTGGACAAACATTAGACCAGATCCTCAGCTGGCGCAAATCAGCTTAGCTCCACTAACTTCTATGCCACTATGCTGATTTACACCGGCTGAGAAGCTAGCCCTCTGAGCTGAAATCACTACAGATGGCTGGGAGTTGTTAGCATCTGAGTATTAAAACAATAAAATATACCCAAATTGTGCTTATTGTAAGGGTTTTATTTGTATCTCAAGGCATTCTGGTAAAACTCAAATTTTGCTGTCATTGTTTAGGAGGTCACTCTAGCTAAAGTGCTGTCTTATATGAGCTAGAGTATAATTGTGACTGCCTGTTAGAAATTGCTATAGTTAAGATGATGTAGGAACATTCAGATACAATACAATATATATTCACATTTGCAGTGAAGTTAAGAATGCACTCCTGAGAGTCTGGAAATAGTATAATTTATTATTGGTTTCTCTGTAAGCACTAATTTGGAGTCAGGGACAGTGTTAGTCTCGCTGGGGCCCAAGGCAGAAACTAAGGAGTGGGCCCCCACCCTGCCTCCCTTACCTGCTCACGTACTGGATTTCTGCAATGTTTCTGAAACCGAAGTCTGAGCTCCAATGTGTGGGGCCTCTGTGCCATGGGGCCCCAGGCTATTGCCCTGCTCGCTAACACCTAACACTGGCCCTGGAGTCAGATATGGTGGGAGAAGTGTTAAATGAAAGAAAAATGTTTATATTTGAATTTTCATCGTTCCCAGCTGTTAAGCATGAAGATCATAATATGTCCCGTTGTAGGGTTACGCTAAATAATGTGTAAGACACTCAAATTTGTATATGCAATACTTGCAGTTGAATGCTTGCTTCAGGGATTGTCTATCAACCTGGAAGGTGCTTATCTGACCTCCACTGCCATAGTATCTGAGCACCTTACAGTCTTTAAAGTATTTACTCTCACAACACCTCTGTGAGGCAGGACATTACTATTAATCCCATTTTACAGATGGAGAACTGAAGCACAGAGCAAGTAAGTGATTTGCTCCAGGGCACACCGAAATTCTGTGGCAGATCAGAAAATTGAGCCTGGGTCTCCCAAATCCAAAGCTAGTCCCTTAACGACTGGACCATCTCCCTCTCCATGTCTTGTGACAGTGGAATCATAATGCCATTCAAGAGTAGTTGTAACTGTTAGGTGGAGTATAAACAGATGGTTGAAATGTTCAAAGCTTTGTTGTTGTTGACAACGTTTTTCACAAAAAATCATCAACATTGTTGACATTTTTGTGATGTTTCTGGCTTTTTCATTTTTTCCCCAAAAAACATTTTATTTTGATAAATGGTTATTGAATATTTTTGGTAACAAAACTCAAATTTTAGATAACAATTTTGAAAAAAATAAAATAAAGGAAATGGGTCAGTTTTGAACACTTTGAAAGAAGAACAACTTTGAAATTTCAGAATTTTTAATGAAAACAATTTTACATATTTTGAGCAACTCAACTTTTAAATTAGCTGAATAGTTCTTAAACCCTGGCTGTTTTCACACAAGAAGTACAGTCCATCTAGGACTAGGGGACAAAGAGTTGAGGTCTCTCCTAATGCCACCACCAATACCTTTCTCTTAGGTCACTGAAATCTATTTACACTTCTGATTGACACAGCCTTATACTTTGCACCCTGACATTAACTCTGTGATACTCTCCACAAGTGCAAAGCGAAAAAAAAAGACCAAAAGGCCTCTCCTATGCTGGAGTTTCCACCTCTTTCCATTCTCCTCTCTAAGGTCCATACAATGGTGTTCCCCCTCTTCCTTCTCATCTGTAAAGCCCTTGTACTCTGTTTTTTTCCCCCTCACATCAATGGCTTGCTCTTTGCTCGAGGTTCAACCCAAGTCTTGGCTCCTCAGGTGTATCTGGTGGGTTTTGCCTCTGTTGTTGCTGGCCAACTGATTGCACTTTTCTCTGGCTTGCAGACATGCATGGCCTTCTCTGTGTCAGCTTTCCTTCCCCCCAGTCACTGCAGCAGTGCAGATAGGTAGGGCAGGAAATGCACAAGAAAGGATCTAGGTAAAGAGTTTGCGTTGCACCCAGAAGCTGTTGGCAGGGAAGAGACGCAGTCATCCTGCTGTTCTCCCGCCCCCACTAGCAGCTGGGGATAGTGGCTCCCAGGAGCTAGGAGGAGAAAATCTGTATAGAGCCTTTAGCATGGGAAAAAGGAAGGGGCAGGCAGGGAGAAGGAGAAATGAGACAGATGCCTGACACTCCTGCTTGAGGCTTTTTGGCAAGTCTGGTTCATGGTAGATAAAGTATTTAATTTCTGTAAAAAGAAGCTGCTTGAGCTATCCATGTTATTAATCATAAATGAATCAAATCATTGGCCCTGGATCCTTTCTGTACCCCCTGCAGTGTTTGTAGGAGATAGGGAGATGAGGAAAAGCTGAGTAATAGAAATGACCTACTATTCTACAGGTAACTTGTCCCAATACCTGTCCACTATCAATTGAGATGGGAGGCCCAGATGGTATTTAAATGCCCCGGGTAATGCAATGCAAGAGGTCTTTGATGTGACTAGACAGCATAAGATATTCATTAGATGGAAGCAGATGGAGATTTTACTGATACTTTGTATGGGCCATGTCACATCACGTAGGTTCAAAATTGCAAAACACTGTCGGCTAACCTAACAGCCTGAGATGTTTGAAGTCAGTAGCAGAAGACAGACCTGCTGGTTGAAGTGAGGAAAGCCAAAGTCTGTGTCACCACAATAGAGATTTCAGAGTCGGAAGGTACTTTGCTCTGTTTTGGACCTGGGGCTATTTGGGGAGATAGAAAGTATCGCAAAGAAAGAGGAAAGGAGTTAGGACCTCTGGGGAGAGCAGGAGAAGGTATGAGGAGGTATACAAAAGAGGCAGGAAATGATCCAAAGATGTCAGACATGGGAGCATCTCTCAAAAAGTTGAGGGTGCTATGACATATTGTGAGGAGGGTGAACTGTGAGGAGGAGCAGGGGTCATGAGGTTTGGGGCAGGACCTCCCAAAGTTCAGACAAGTTTCAAACAAGTACTGATTATCTGCGTGCTTCCCTGAACTGATCCCATACACTTACCCTTGTGAGGCTCTTTCATCGTTGGCTTTACATGAAATTTTGCAGGTGTTGCAATTTAATTTGTGTTATTATCTAAGCTGCGTCATTAACGACAAAATAGCAATGTTGTATGCAATGCTGCATCATGGTGAAAAACTACATGGGGACAGTTTGCTGTTTTGTGTCTTCAGTATTAAACCATTTTTTTAAATTAGGAAAGGAGGAAAGAATAGGGTTATTTTTTAAAGATAATGTACAAATAAGGAAGATCTAAAATTATGCCACATCTTCCTGAAGCCCCTACTTCTGGTCAAATCTTGACAAATATGCCTTAACTCAGTCATTCCCCAAGAGACAAATTCTGTTTTTTAAATTCTCCCTATGACAGACCAGTGACTGCTTGTACTCTTTAGCTGTAGGTTCAACTTGTAGTGTTAGGTTTAAAGTGTAAGAATTAGATATGCATTTAAACTTTTAAAGATGGGTTTAACCTGTATATGCTGGTCGTAGGATTGTGTTTGTCAAATCTGGAAGGAAGATTCTGTGGTTTAGGAATAGGTAGGATTTTTAAGATTCGGGTTATATTTCAGAGGTAAAGTTTAGGGCTAACTTGTTGGATTGAGCTAAATAATATTTCTATAGTTAGAGTTAATATTTTACTGTAAGCACTAAAAAAACATACAACTTAATGGGGCAGATTCTCTCCCCTGGCTCCAGCCCCATTTGTGCTTCCTGAACAGTGCAAAGGGGATGAAGGTTGACTGCAGCTCCTTGTTGCAAATTCCCACAGTTGAGGGGAACTCTCAGATCACATTAAGTCAGCAGAACTGGCTCCTACACCAGCCATGTCCCCATCCTAGTGCAGAGGTCATATCTGTAGAAGGGTGTAGGGCAGGGATGAGGAGGGGTTGGGGCAGAGATCTGCTCTGCCAATTCCAGCTGGTGTATGGTGCCTTAGGGACCATAATCAGCCAAGTTAGAGCAGACTCTACACTGCTATAACATATGGCAGAGCTGGGGCAACTTTAGAATCAGGGAACTATAAGCAATTCTGTGACATGCCCCATTCCCCGTGTGTAGAGTAATCTTGGTGCAGTTTACTGGCCCAGCAGCATTAATGTACAGTGTTGATGTCAAGGCAGAGGACTCTTTGAGTTTGCAGACTCAGGACTTTTAGCTGACTGGTCTGATATCAAAGCACAGGCAATTGTAAGATTGCTGGCTCATTTTAACTCTAGATTGCTGGGCTGATTCTCAGGCATAAGCTTCTGTGAGCTCGCTGGCTCAGATGATCTAGTGTGTGTGTTGGACTGATGTACAGGCACAGGCTTCTTTAAGATCACTAGGTCATCAGCTTTAGCATGCCCTTGTTGTCAAGGCCAAGGCCCCTAGGAGATACTGTCTCAGGGATTTGGTCTTGCTCAAATGTCAAGCCAGGCCTCTGTGGAGTGTCTTAGTCAGCACTTCTGCTTGCTGGACTAAAACCAAGACACATGCCTTTGTGCAGATATTCCTCACGTCTCCGGGATTTTATCAAGGAGCTCTCTCTCTCTGAGAGATCATTAGATCAGCAACCTTACCTTGCTGGGCTGATGTTGATGGGAGGCCTCTGTGACATCACTGGCTCAGCACCTATAGCTTGCTGCTCTGATGTCATTGACCCTTC
Source organism: Emydura macquarii macquarii (assembly GCF_026122565.2). Lineage (NCBI taxonomy): Eukaryota > Metazoa > Chordata > Testudines > Chelidae > Emydura > Emydura macquarii. The sequence continues at coordinate 13,663,328 of NW_027131527.1, read as the reverse complement.
TTGCTTGCTGGGATGGTGTGAAGAAGCCAGCCTTTGTAAGATCACTGGATCAGTTCCTCTAGCTGGCTGGGTTGAGTCCAGGCAGAAGACACTAAGATTTCATATCAGATGTAGGTAGTTGGGCTGATGTAGGTAGTTGGGCTGAGCTCTGCACCCCTTTTACAAAGCTGACCTGATGTTACTGGACTCTCTGAACTTACTGGGTCTGCAACAGTGGTTAAATTAGATCAAAATAGAGGAAAGAGCCCACCCATATAGGAGCTGCGATATCTCGTGATTATTGATGCCAATTGTAGTGAATTGACTTTGCATCTTGTGGGAAGGTATGTGGCACAAGAAAAATAATGAAGGCAATTGATTAAATATATCTGAAGGATTCTGGGTCCCCAAGCAGGCCCTAGCCAGCCAAAAACATGTGTGGGTGGGTGCGTGTGCACACAATGTGGAGCTGTGAAGGGGAACAACCCTTTTTCTCTGAACCATCTCCATATCCAGGAGGAGACAAGGAACTGACAGGGCAGTTCCGCTCCCCATGGATTCTGGCTGGGAGCAGGGTCTCCCTTTTCCTCTGCAGGAGAGGGAGAGCTGGTGCCATCACCGTCCCCCAACCAGGGAGGGAGAACCAGCAGGGCGAAAGAACTTTCTGAGGCAGAGGGAGGACTCCCAGCTTGGAGAACTGTTCTCTCATCAGGTGGCAAGGCTGCTCCCCTTACTGGTGGGAATGGCTTGAAGCCCACAAGCTCCCTGAGCCAGGCACTCTCAGAGAAAAGGACACCTTTCGAGGCATTGAGCTCCCTGTAACCCAGGAAAATGAGAGGAGGGAGAAATTCTGTTTTCAACAGAGCAAGAGAAACTGCTCTTCCCCTCTCTGCCCACCATGCTCCACCTTATTCAAACCCCTGGTTGATCCTGTCCACCCTCCTAGGAGAATCATGTTCAAAACTAGTTGAGGGAGGGAGCAGTGGGGAAGGGAGCTGCATTTGACACTGTCAAACATGGCTTAAAATACTAATGTATTCACGGCTCTAGAATTATCTGATCCCTGTAGCAGGTCCAAATGAGAGAGGAATAGGTCAAATGCACCCCATTTCTTGACAGAAAGTAGCAAAGAAAGAGTTGGGGGAAACTGGGAAGAAATAGCACAGCCAAAGTGCACCTGTTCTGAAGAGGTACAGCAAGTCCTGAATTTCGGAGCACACACACGCCTGGCCTGTCATCCTGCCTTGCAGAAATCAAAATAAAAATAAGCCATAAAATCACTTGCAGTCTCTTTTTCAAAACCACCTCTGGCCCTCAAATAGCCCTCAAATGAGTCTGAGAAGTTAAGAGCAGTTTAGTGAGGAACGGCTGGCCAGCTCTTCACGAGGGTTTGTTTGTGTGCAAAATGTATTATTACATATCGCGGAAAACAGATGACATTATAGTGCTTTACATTTGTGCTATTTTCGCTTCAAGGCTCTAGGATGATTTGTGATGGCGGGGCCAGGGGAAGATAACAAATGGCTGTCGTGAGTTGATGAAAAATGGAATTTTTTCCCCTCTGTTATAGCATTAAATAGCTATTTGTAGTACAGCAATTTCTTTTTTGTGGCGTGCTGGGACATAAAACTTTATTTGTTAATGCCACATTATTTAATTTAAACAGTCTGAAAGATCCCTTTAATAAATTTGCTTCCTAAAAGAAAAAAAAATTACAAACGTGAGACACAAGAATTTTTTAAAATTAAATCTGACAGCACAGAACGTTAGAGCAGTTTTTATGGCAGCACCCTATAATACAGATGGGGACCAATTTCTCTGGGGAGATTATGGGTTAGAATCATAGAATCATAGAGTTGGAAGGGACCTCAGGAGGTCATCTAGTCCAACCCCCTGCTCAAAGCAGGACTAACCTCAGCTAAATCATATAGTCCCTTGGTTTCCCCTATTTTCGGATCTAGGCTCTTGCAGCATGTTTCCCTGTTTTCCCTGTTCAGCATGTTCCCTGTTTTCGGATCTAGGTTCTTGCAGCGGTTGATGTCTCTACCAAGAGCCAGTAGCCCACTGATCATCATAATCGCTGAGAAATGTATGGATGGATAATATTTAAGGAGTTGTGTCTGTGCTGAAAATTATGTTCTCAAGGAAGGTAATCAGGAACTGATATGTCAGACAGGTTCCTTTCAGGCAGGATGTAAAAGATGCTTATCTCCGTCTGGTCACTGTGTACTGTGGGCCTCGGAAAGTATGCCAATTTGCATACTGTGCCAGACACCACTGAAGAGAGTGAAAAACCTACAGAGAAAAAAAGCAACCATCAGGAGGATGTCCTGTTTATGAATAAGGACAGTGAATTCTCCTGATGTATCTGGGGGTGCAAACAGACACCTTGGATTTTTCACCAGGGTGGCAAGCTGACATCGTGACTTGTCTTGTGACTGGACAATCACTGCCAAGCCTGACTGTAAAATGCCAGGAGGACGTTTGGGGAGCACTGCTCTATAAGATAGCAAGTTAAGTGAGTTTGGGTTCTAGAAGGGGTGTTATGATTTTATATGTAACCATTTGTTTCCATTGCCACTTCTTGCTATCACTTGCATCTCTATACTTTGTTAAATAAACTTAGCCTTGATTTCACTATAAACATAGCAAAGTGCTGTATGTTCAGCATAAGTGGTGGTCTGAGGGTGAAGTGGGAAGCTGGAGTGTAATGTTTCTTTGTGAATACCATGTGTGTCCAATGGAACATGGGCTGGACGCTCCAGGAGGATGCTCTGAGGTCTCAGGGGTTCGCGTGTACCTATAAAGGGACAACAGGGCCTGTAAGGGAACACCATGTTGTCGATGGTGAGTGGAAGTGGGAAGCTGACCTCCAATAGGCACAGCCATTAAGGACAGGTGTTAGCATGGTGCCTCACAACCCTGAGTACTCCTAGGAAGTGTCACAATTGCCTATTACGGTCGCTCCAGTTGGGATACTGACCCATCGTGTGAAGTTATGGCCCCACTCGCTGTCTGGCCTCAGGAGCTACACAAGGCTGTAGAAGCTATGCTGCTAGAAAGACCCTTATGCTAACTAGATGGGGGAAAGGGACATCTCAAGGGCAGGGGACACATGATAAGGTTATATTTTTGGACTGATACGGAGGATATCCTAACACCGTTCTGTGTCCCTCCAGATTATCACACTCTACAAACACCAGCATGTATTTAGCTAGGCCAAAGAGAAGCCCGGCTTATTGTACATGGGATGTAGTAATGGACACTATTCAAGTTTGTTATTAAAGCTGTATATGATGGAAATACTCTACCTGCACACAAGGATGTTCTTATGATTGATTAATGCTGCCATGAGGCTTTCAAAACCAATGGACCATCCCCTCCAGTCTCTCTGCCAATGGTGGCAATTGGGCCTTGCATGTTTTCCTTGTGGATCCCCACCCAGAAGAGTGGAGTTTGTTTCATGGTTGCTGAGACTACTGCAGAGACCCTGAAAAGCAGCAGGTGTCAAGCAGTTGCTTTTTTTGTGTGTTTTGAAGTGCTCACACCACTGCTAGAAATGATTGCAAGAATAAAGTTAACATTTGATACATTGATGAACACTATAATTGGCCAAATAGTAAAGGAAAGATGTCCAGAGCAATTAGATGGATGAGGCACAATGTGAAATAAAGCTTAAGTCAATTTTCCCTGAAGAATTTCCATTTTCCCTTATGACTCTTGGAGAGTCTCATGGGAAATGGAGCTGCATCAGATGGCAGATACCACGTTATCCTAATGCAGAAAACAAAAACTTCAGAGATTAAAAGCCATAAACATCATTTCCCCAAGCAAAGAGCTGGCAGATGTGTCCAGGTTTCCAGATTTTGTCTGAACAATAAACACGAGAGATGGGATTAAGTTGGTAAGTGTGACTCCAGATCTGCTTCCTAATGGTCTCAAAGTTTCTTTGAGGTGTTTGGAGCATGATTTGGATGTAGGCTGATCTCCAATCAACACCCACTGCTACTCGTTTGAATATGGGATTTTCTCCTTAATAACCTAGTTCCTCCTGCTTCTGCTTGATCTAGCAATAATGCCATAGTAATCGCAAATTTACGATATAATATACAGTTGTGACATATCATCAGAGGCTGAGCATTGTTTTGAGTGGAGGCCAAGGCCTGAAAACACAGCAGAAGAAAATGTAAATGAAATTTATGAGTCATCACTGTGAGTTCATCCCTGGCGTAGGCCCATTGAAGTCAACAGTTACATTAGGGGTGCGTTTGCCTAGATTAAAACTAAAACAGCCTGAATTGACTAATACTGTCGGACACCAAAGCAGATCCTTGCATTGGATTTTCTGGGGGGAAAAATCCATGAGTGGGATTGGGAAGGGAAAATTTGGTGAATGAAAATGTTACATGGCAGGGCCCTTTTACAGTGCAGGGTTTTGATTGGCTGATCTATTTTACCCTGCTGTAATCCACTGCTGTGTATGAGCCTCTTCCCCTCCCCCCACTCCATTTTTTATACAGTGTAATGCTGGTGAAAGGGACTTGCTGACAGTCCTGAAAACGAAGCCCTTCATTTACCCATAGGATAAACAACAGCAGTGCAAGTTTTTCTACACCTTTCTTGCAACATACCTCAACCCTCACTGGAAGGGCCACCATTAGGGGAGAGAGAGTATTTCAGTCTTCATACCCATTCACTTGTTGGCCTCTTCTGGGGTCAACCTGGGATGGATTTGAACTGATGGCCTCTGGATCCCATTATGACTCTGTGGCACCATGCTATCCCAGTGACAGTGTGGAGTTGTCTAGAGCACACTTCTTAATGAAACATCCTAATGGGGTTTCACCAACAGCAGCAGCTCATCAAACACACTCTTCCCCAAAGGGTAAAACATTTTGCAGGTTTGTCTGTAATCCTTTCACTAGTTTCCATGAAAACAAATTGCAGCTTTCGCAAGCATAAACTACCATCTGGCTCTGTATAGCTGGTTGTTATCTTCCATCAACAGAATTTACAAGTTGTCAGAGACATCTCAGCAAAGTGGAAATGGATTGTTTGGTGCAGCTCTGCTAAGAACTCTGATCAGATCCCAAGACCCTGTGTACTGCAGGGCATTGTCATTGAAGGTTGAGCTGTCTTGCCTTTAGAGAACAATATCTCACATCCCCAGATTTATTTCGCAGGAATGGTTGATAACAGGGACACTTCACCAAATGTCCTGCTCCAAACTATGCAAAAACAAACCCCACAACCAACCAACAACAACACCCACCCCTCCCAAGAACAAAATCATCTTTTTAATCTGTTCTGATTCATCTCAAAGCTTTCTTTCAACCATGCCCCTGTTTGTAATGCATGCCTGGAACCTTCTGCCTTCACTGACAGATGTGAATTTGTTTAACCCTGCTGGAGTCCCAGGCACAGATGTCCCGGAAGTGGAGCTAGAGACAAGAGCAACATGGTCTGGAACACACAGGCTGTCAGTTAGTGCAAAACTGTCACTCTTAAACCGATTACATCATTCAAGTCCCCCTCACCTCAACTCCACTTATCAATGCCATTAGCAGCCTTCCTATTAAATATTTAGTTTGGCTTGTACTGTTACCCTACCTTGAGAGAAGCTAAGACTTGTGAGAAACTATGGTAGCAGTTCAGCAGAACCAGACAAAGGCCAGAGCAGATGAAACTAGATGATTCAGGGTATTATGGATGTTATGTCCCAGGTTATCTGAGGGACTACTTCAATAAAATCACGGAGATTTAATAATAGAGAATACACATCTATGAGCTTTACTGGCCATGACTGCACGTCCACGTTTTTGCACAGTCCACACTCGCTGATCGGCTCCCTTTCCCATCCTGCAGTGGCTCAGTGTAAAACCTTGGATAAATTCTGTGAGAGCAATTTCTTCTTTGTTCAGTCCAATGTCCTGGTCAGGAATCTGAACAGGATGTCCCTAGGACGCTGCCGTGGTTGAAAAGGACATTTATTGAGCTAGATGACTGAGAGGAAACATAAAGGAGAGTGTTAAGGAAGGAAAGAGTTCAGCTAATGGTTTACAGACTTTCAGAGTAGTGGAGAACAAAAGCAGTAGAACAGGACTGCAGGTGTCCATGTATATTCATAGCCTGTGTGTATCTGCTGTAATTAATCTAACTGGGTAAGTTTGAAAATAGAGGAAAGTCAGCACAAGAAAGTGGGTCACTGAAGTTAATGTTCACTGACAACCAAAACACACTGAGGGATCTTTAAGGTAATTGCAACTTTCTCTGAATAATATCAGAATATTGCCTTTGGCCTTCTTCATCCTAACCTCCTTTATGAACACATAATTTAGGTAGAAATACATGTAAACCTCAAGAGCTTGCCCCCACCCCCAGTACACACAAAGTTTGTCTGTGTCACATTTTAACACAATGAATTTGAGCCAAAGATTCTTCAGCAGTCCACTGATGTCTTCTTATTAACCACCCAGCTACAAACAAATATTGCCCCTGAAATAGATTCTCATGGAATTATAGTACAGAGTCAGATAGCTCAGATTCACCACCACTATGACTTATTTCCCAAATATTTTGTCCCCGGAAGAATGGTGGAAAATGGCAGTCCCCAGTGGGTCTGGATCACCCATGGCTAAGGAAGATATTTAAGGAGCCAAATGAGGAAACCTTGGCAGATCAGTTATCTCCATCCAGTTTCACCAGTTTCAAAAGGTGGAGCCCTAGGAGTTTGTCCTGCTGTGTGATCACAGACTGTGTGACCTGAGACTGAAATAAGCTGTGTGATGCACTATAGGGAGTTAATTACAATACCCATGCTGTGACTAGACACCTGGCACTCTCATACTGCTCTGCTCTCCTATAGCACTTTCATCCAAGGATCTCAAAATGTCTTACCACTATGGAGCCTGGTTCTGATTTCTCTTATACTGCTGGAACAAAGCACTGAAACTTCAGTGGAGTTTATTGATTTACTTGGATTTACACAAGTGCAACTGAGATCAGAATCAGTCCTTTTTAACTAGCCTTGGCAGAATTTGATTTTTATTTTGTTTATAGTTTCCATAGATAATATCAATGTTTATTTTAAGCATTTTTTATTTTTATCAATTTAAATGTTCACAATTGAGGGAAATTGGGGGAGGAGGTGATCAATAATTATTTAATGGCAGTAGACAGTAAGGTTCCAAAAGTTAAAGATTTATAGCCACTAAAACACAAGCTGTAAATATCACATGTCAAAATATACAAAGTAAGTATCCTTAAATCAAACACTAATATCTTCTCAAGCAGCATTTTTCTTACTTTGCCTATCTATCAATTTTGATAATTATTGATGGAAATATTTGTGAAAATGTATGGTGAAATCGACATTTATCAACATTTATTCATAAAAATCTAATCCTTCCAAGCCTGCATTTAACTAAGTAAGCCCCAGAACACCATTGTGAGGTAGGTAGGGATATACAGAGGTCACCACTGAAACGCAGCCATCTATAGGATGGAACACAACTACTGTTTAGTAGCATACAACAATGCTGCATTCAGTTTAGGGTCTGAAATGCAAAGCGCTATATCCAATTCAAACTGCAAATTCAGCTGAATCCATTGGCTTACTACCAACCAGAACAAACTGCAGTTATCCAAGACAGAATCTGGCCATTTGCTGCTCTTGCAAACAGTGACATGGGATCTTTAATGATTGCAGGTATCAGGACCTTGTTTTTATATCTCATTCCATAAGTGCAGCACAGTGCTTCCCCACCACCAATCGGGTTACTGCCGCAATTCGGCTTGAGAGGAAAGAGTGCCACTTCTTGAACCACCACCAGTGCTTCTTTCAGGATCTAGGCATTCCTTAGATGTCTCCAGTCCGAATTCTGATTCTGTACAGCCCTTCTCAGTTTGTAAGATCTGACAGAATCACAGCAGTAAAGGTGCATATTGTAGCTATACTCTAGTGCCCACATGGTTTTGTTATGCATGCCCACATGCATACAGTTCACACCCAGTACTATACCTAAGAGCTCTCATAGTGTTGTGCCCATAACCATAGACTCTCATGCTCATGGTGTCAGGGTCTGATCCAATCAATACTCAGGACATTGTCATGATTACTGCACCTGGTTGCCAGTACATAGAAAAGTGTGTAGTTAGAATTCAGTGCTCTCTATATTTATAGCCTAGGTTACCGTGCCAACAATTGTGGTTATCTACAGTTAAAGGCAATAGAAATCCATCGGCTCTGGAAATCCAGCTCTACACACTTATATACACACACGGCATGTTACATCACATATTTAAGCATACACCTTTCCTTTCATTACAACCTCATGAAATCAGCTGAATTTGGCATCTGCTGTTGGCTGAGGAGACACACATTGTAGCAAATGGGCTCAACATTCACTTCCAGCAACATTATCAGCAGTCACTAGTGAGGCAGTTCTCCCTTTAATGCTAATGGGGAGAAAGTGAAGGAAAGATGGACAGAGAGAATGACAACAATGTATGAATTAGCAGTCCACACAGCCAGGAGAGGTTTGTAGTACTCTCCTTTATTGCTTGTTCTCTCATAGGGATATCTTTATCTGCCACAATACAGAAAGATTTTTTAAATCTTTTTAAAGGGAATCTTTGCAGAGGGAAAAACCCCCAGCTTTTATAAGGCTGTTCTTTCACTTATTTATTTGCAAATTCTCAGATATTGTCAAATCTAAGATTAAAAAATAAATAAACAAATCCCCAGAAAGGTGACACTTAGGAAGCAGGGTATTTTTCCCCTACTGTGTTCTACAGAATAAAAAATGGATGTTTTACATATATATATATATATATAAATCAGCGTCTGTAACCTACCAATATTGAGATGTAAATTAGGCAACAGTGGGGATTTTATCTAATTCAGAATGAAATACAAGTCTCTAGCCTACATGAAGTTTAAAGAGATATCTTTGAAGCCCAAGGCACATCAACTGTTTTGAGGCACAGAGCAATACTGGAACACAGTAATCCTGATTCCATCCCATCGCACAAGTCCCACGTCTCGTAGGGGCTTCAGAATCAAAGCACAAGAGAGAGGGGTGACCATGGCTCCTTGTCTATCAAAATAACTGAAGGAAGGAGAGGAAGGGCTTATGTATTACTGAAAAAAAGTATGTGGTATTCTGCATGAACCAGAGGAAAGTTGATCCTTTATCTCTTTCCCATGCCATTTTTTTTTCTGTGACAAGGATTGATGGCAGAACTTGATACCAATATGAATATTCTGGAGCTGCCTCTGTTTGTTACCTGAGAGAGAGTACAAACATACTCAGACCTCCCAGTGCAGTGGCTCATGCTTTGCAGTCTGCTGGGATTTATCATGAGGCTATTAATCTGCTTCCCTCCCCCCCCATATAAGGCTCCTCACTGTCCTGCAGTAAGTGCATAGCACACAGAGATCTCTCTGGACATAAACACACATACCCGAGATCTTCCTAGAGTTCTCTCTCTTATTTGTTACATGTCTGTACAGCACCTTGTGTAGGAAGGCCTGGTCCTTAACTGGGGTCACTAGGTGCTGCCACAATAATAATAAAAAGAAATAACTTTGCAGTTTGGGTTCGGGAGCACCCAGCACCCACATTTTTTTCCTCCTTATGCTGTGGATATTCGGGAACTCTTTGTACTCACAAATCCCTCTAATTCCCTGTTAAAAGTTAATATAAAATGGACTCAGCCAGGACCACATATATCAGACTCTTCACTCTCCAGTTACCTTTTCAGTCCTAGCCTGCCAACTGCACAAGTGGGCTCCAGAGAGAATGTCAAGCCCAGGATCCTATTTAAAATGGCACTGTCAAGAAGATTACGCCCATGCTGCCTCCTCTTTAAAAGTATTTTAGTTTGGTGAGGAGTCTAACTACTTTTGTTTATAAAACAAATTCCCTGCACTATCGCTGATACAATACATTTAAAACACCTACATTAATGAAACACGAAGGCTGCCCAGGTAAGGGTTCAAAAAATCAGGAAATGATAAAAATAAGGTTGTATGATCAACCTTAACTCTGCCCTCTTTTGAGAGTTTGCGTAATACTTAGAGACAAATAAATACAGCCAAAAAGATGTCACTATCATTTGTTTGAACAATCACTTCAGTATTAGCTTTCTGCAAACATTTGGGCAAATGATTTTCATTGGCAAAAATGTGCATGGAAAAGGGAATATTATAAATAGTTGTGCAAATATATTTGCAGTGCTCAGATGGCCATCCTGATATATCTTTGAGTTCCCCCCTCCTGGATATATAAGTTTCAGTTGTCCAGTCACGGAACAAAAGTAATACTGTACCCTGTGACTTAGGCAACCTGATCAGTTATACAATGAATATCACATTGATATAGCTGAAGAGTGTAGTTAATGAAATCCAGATGCTGAAATATGTTTGTATTAAGTGTTCATCAAACAATGAACAAATAAATAGAATATCTGTAGAAATCTAATTCTGTTTGTGGATAATTCAAAACAGATATAATGGCTAAATTAATTGAATAAATTCTTAGAATGGAAGGCTGGTCTTGTGGCTAAGGTACAAGAGTAGGCCTTTGGAAATCTGTTAATTTCCTAGCTCTACCACAGACATCCTCTTACTCTTTCTGTTCCTCATCTGTAAAATGGGGATAATAATACTTCATTTCTCCCATCCTTTGTCTTTCTTGTCTATATAGATGGTAAGCTCTTTGGGGCAGGGGATGTCTCTTACTATGTGTTTATAGTCTGCCTAGCATGTTGCGCTCAGTTGAGACCTTTAGGAGCCACTGTAATACATATAATAAATAACCGTTATGGAGCTATAAATAATTCATTAATCTCTATTTATGAAGCAACTTTTAATTATATGATGAGAACTAAGTTAGCTATGCACACATGCCTGGAGTTTCATTCCTCAATATCATTAATCATTAATGAACTTAGCAAAAAATTCTGCTGTGCATGCTCAGTTTATTTCAAACACTCATTGATTGGTCAAATCAAACCAATTTTCTCTGGATGAAGGTAGTATACTGTTCTTCAGCAACTATAGAGATTGAAGCCCCACTGTATTAGAAGAGGTGCAAACATATATAGTACAAGAGTGACAGTCCCTAACCCAAAGAGCTCACAATCTAAGAGTCAGAACCTGACAGTCTTACTCATATTGAACACCTTACTCTGCATATTCCTACTGAAGTCAATGGGCCTTTTTATGGAGCAAGGTGCTACTCAACATGAGTAAGGATATTGGAATTCAGCTCCTCATAGGTGAAACAGACAAAGGAAAAGAAAAAGGAAGTGTTACTATCAACCTTATTTTACAAATGGAGACCTGAGCCACAGAGAGATTGGACGTGATCCAAAGCACAGGGAAGAACACAGTGGGCTTTAGATCAGGCCCCTCATAACCTTACAAAAGTCACGGCAGTGACTCACAGAAGTGAGCGGAGAAGTCAGCTTAGCTCTCCAGAGTCCCTGCCCCAGTCCCTTATGTACAAGACCATGCTTCTGCTCATACTATATTTATGATCCCACAGAATGAAGAAGGCAATGTGCCCCCTTTGTGAAGTCTGTTCTTGGAAACCATGGATGTCTGGATAAAGGAAAAAAACAAAAAGTAGGCCTCTCTACTTTCAGCTCCATTTGAAAGAGAAAAAATGGAACAAGATTTTAGTATGAATCAGCAGAGTGAGACATTTTATCTTCCAATTTCTACAATAATATCACCAAGAACAGAGTACAAAAATTACACTGAAAAAAAGTACTTGACAGTGTCCTTTTCACATTGCTCAGACAATGGCCTTACTTTCCAACGTCTCCGTGGCAATTTGCATGCTATTACCCATAATGCCTTCAACTTTAATGCTATTACATCTTGGCAGTCTCTCTAACTCAATGAAGAGAAACACTGCAGTATTTCTAATCTACTTTTTCCCAAAAGTACCCAATATTTTTTAAAGAAATGTTCCTGGTTTTTCTACCTTAAAAACAAAAAGCCTCTGGATGAAACTGGAGCTCATGATAGCATTAGACAAGGACTGTGTGGACAGGTGTTACTCAAGTTTTCCCACACACACAGCACTGTCAACATACCAGAATTCTGACTTTTGACAGCTCTACTTTTGCATTCATAGGCTTCCATACAACTTTGTCAATACACCTCAGTCCTTATTTGCAGCACCTTTTATGGCCTACTTTTGCCCCCATTGATGGCATAACTCTCATTGCCTATAGTGGTGCAGGATCATGGCTCTTAAGAAGAAGGATGGTCCTGTGGTTAAGTCACTAGACTAGGACTTAGACATCCAAGTTCAGTTCCCAGCTCTGCTAATGACTTCCTGTGTGACCTTGGGCAAGATATCTGCAAAATGTGAATAATACTTCCTTTCTCCCACCTTCTGTTCTGTCTATTTAGGTTGTAAACTTCTTGGAACATGTACTATATATTTGTACAATGCCTAACATACTAGTTGGAACTTCTAGATGCTACTGTAATAGACATAATAACCTTAGAGTCTTACATATGTCTGTCCTGACCTGTAACTCCTCACTGTTCCACCCCTGGTCCCCAATACAGCACTGCTAAAGCATCTCAAAGAGCAATATCCCTGCAGTTACATTACTTGTCTTTATATAACTTGGTTAATGCATTTCAATGCATTGTGCAAGGCCTGGGTTCACGCATGGTTCTATCTGAGCACTTCAGTCCTGGTCTGAAAACTGGCTTGTGACTGAATGCACCCCATAGTCATACCCTACACACCACTGTAATAATCTTTGTACAAAGTATGCCTTGTGAGGTATCATTTGAAATATCATGGTGAGACGTATGTAGTGACATTATATGTAAAGTTATGAATCTCTGAATAATGTTGGTAGCTCCAATCAGGCAGAACTGGACAAGCAGGCCTATGTTAAACAAAGGAATGTGTGTTTACCTCAATTTACACATCATTAGTAAACAAGGTCCTTGAGATGGCAAGAGGGAGATAAGGCAAATCTCCATTTTAGCAAAAAACAGAATGAAACCTCTTTCACCACCACAATCCTGGTCTCTGTCCTCACAGTGGGAATGAACTTTAATTAGGGGTAACCCTCAGGAAAATTAATTTCAAAGGTTGACTGAACTAAAAAGTGAGGGGCAAAAACACCCCAAATTCTCTCTCCCAGTCTATCTCATGCTTTTTCACCTTCAAAGACAAAAGAAACAATCTTTGGACTTTTGACAGCAGATCCTGGCCTGAGAATTTGCTCAGTAATGTTTCTGGGAACCTGTGGTAAGAACTTCATCTTGAACCAAATCTAGTTTACGTTTAGTGCTAAGAAGCATTTTATCTTTATTTCTCTTGTAACTATTTCTAACTTTAATGCCTTATACCTGTACTCACTTAAAACCTATCTCTTTGTAGTTAAATAAACTTGTTTTATTCTTTAATTAAAACTAATCCAGAATTGTGAATTGTTTGGGTAACTTCATTTAAACATTAGACTGTTGTATATTGATCCCCTTAGAGGGTTAATGGACCTAATATATCTGGACTGTCCAGAGGAGGGCTGAAGAGTGCAGAACACACATTTTTGGGGAAAATCTAGGACTAGAAGTGTGTTGGGGGTCACCCTGCAAGTGGTAACCAAGGCTGGTGGAAGTCAGAGTGTGGCTGGTATTTGCTGACAGGCTGCTGGGGACCAGAGTTGCTAGATCAGGGCTGTGGCTATAAACAGACACTCAGGGTGTGACTTGCATGCTGGCAGGCTGTTTGTGAGGGGTCCAGGTGCGAGCTACAGCAGCAAAGCACTGTGAGGCATCCCAGGTTGCAGGGAAAAGGTGACACAGCCCCTCACTGGTCTGGATTGGACCCTGGAGTGTCATACTGCTATTCCAGTCCTGGACTTTTGCTGAGTATAGACTTATGAGGATGCGCCTATGTTTGGTAATTTGGGATGTTCACAAAATAGAATTAGGACGGGACAACTAATCTCAGTTTAGTGGATGATAGACCTCCACCCAAAACCTGATCAAAGGTATTATTTTCTTGGGCATCTTTTCGTTCTGACCCTTTCTTGCCTCCCTAGACATGCCTGCAATGAAGAAAAGGTATAGCAAAGTGACATGGTGAACATTTCTGGCGCTTGAACGCAGTTTCTGTTTCTGTTGTATTGTGAACTGTTTGTACATGTGTAAGATAAGCACAGAAATTAACCTGCTGCTTATTCCATGGCAAAGAGCAAGAGCCTTAGGTCTTTACTAAGCAAATTCCCATTGATGTGACTACTATGGTTTTGCACTCAGTAATATCGTGGTCACGATTTGGCCGCTAGTATAGACAAAAACACTGAGCTCACAGCCATGCTGTTAGGACACACACAGTAAAGTCAGACCGATTATGGGTTTGGGGGCAGTAAATGTGGTGGTTTTCTCTGGCAAAACAGCAATTTTCATTATCTTATTAAAACAAACAGAATTTAAGTGGCTTGGAACAATAAACTCAATTTGTCTTTGAAGCAAAATTAACTTACTGCACACAACAGCTGTTGATTCAGCCCAGGTGGCCAATGACCTCATGGATATCCACAAGCTGAAGGAAATTCTCCAGGGTGTCAGGAACACTGGATATTATCAGAGAGGGCTGCACACCTCTCAGAGGAGCCTATAGTCTGTGAAATGTCTTGTGTTGCTCCTGAATACATGTTTGTGACACCAGTCTAGTGAGGAAGGGAAAACTTTCTTCCACACAGCACTGCTCCTTATCAGTTATGTAAGCACTCTACTTGAATATTTAAAAAATGTGGGGTGGTATTGGATTAGACTCTTGATGGGCAATATACATGCACAAAGCACTTTATTTTCCTCTCACTGGCACTGGTTTTACACCAGGAGAACTCCACTAATGGGCAGATTTAGAGCTCACTACGATGGATTTGGAGCTCTGTTGAAAATCTGACCATAAGTGTCATGCTGGCAGCTGCTGGATATTGAAAACTTTTGTAAATCTGGCCCTAATTTAAGTGTCTACATGGTAGTTGAGTTCTTCTGAAAATCTGCCCTCCAAGCTTGTTAATTTTAGATTTTGGAGATCGGTGGAACTCACTGCCACAAGGTATCACTGTGTTCAATATTTTAGAAGGATTAAAAAAAGATTAGATATTCATGAATAATAAGAACATCTCTGCAGTCAGGGGGCTCAAATTCTACATTGGTGGCTGGCCCTTGACATAGAGGGAGAAAGGGAATGGAAGAAGGCTCCTTATGCTCACACCCCTCCATGCAGGAGCCAGGCACAATCTGTCCCAGTGTGAAAAGAGCAATCTTGCATACAAAAATATATTCTGTGGTAATGTTCCCTAGGCTATCCTTAATATCTCTAAACTCTGGTGTGGAATTGCAGGATTAAAGCAGCAGCTATAGATATTGTTTTGGCTCTAAATCTGTAATATAACCAGATGAATATATTAAAATATTGTATGTCAGGAGCCCATCTCTGATGCATAATTTGGCTGAGGTTAATCAAAATGCAACCAAATATTAATTAGTCACAAACAAATTTTCATCTGATCAACACCCAGAGTCTCAGGAATATTTTAAATGGAGCCCTGCCATTCATTAGCACAGAACAGTTTATTGGTGTTGTATATGCTGTCTTGATTTCTTCTGTTTCTGCATTGCCCACAGTTAGTTGTTTCTACAGAGGAGCAAAAGCAGTCACAGTATATGCAGGATTATAAGGTGTGCAAACATAATATTTACATCAGTAAGACTTTGTGTGTTTGACTAGCAGCTAAACACTTTAAAGGACGATTGATTTGTACATTAAAGGGTAAACCAGGTCAGGGTTAGGAAAAGAAGCTTTAAATACCATTCACAAAAGCAGCATGACAAATCCCCAGAACACTCTTTTAGTACTGAACTGTCACAGGAAGATAATTCAAGCCACGGAAAAGCAGCAGAAGTGCAAGTAGCACTGCTAAGGTCTCTGTTTTCAAGAGCATCTTCATCAAGTTTAATTGTAGAGCTGGTTAGAAACAAATTTCTGTTCTGTGGGGAATTCTGAAATTTTCTACATTTGTTTTTGTTTTGAATCAGAATGAAAAGCCAAAATTTTGCAATTTCCTGAGACTTGAAATTTTTGAAAAATTTGGATGCACAACCATCACGCTTTCTTTTGATAATGTAAAAATATTCTAATATACTATCATATATTAAATACATTAATATCCTATATAATACAAAGGTCAAAACAAATGAATAGAAAAAACACAAGATGTTTTTATTTTATCAAATTGGAGTGTTTTGATATTAGCAAAATGACACAAGAAAGTCAAAATGATTTATTTTTTACTTTTTCCTATAAAAACATTCAACATCAACAACACTCTCATGAAATGTTTCAGTTTCTGTGACTCTGCCTTTCTGATGGAAAGCTGTTCCATTACATTTTTTGACCAGCTTTTATTTCATTATAAGATCCTTGAGAGCGTTATTGTGTCTTTTACAGCACACAGATGAAAAACATCATGTATGACCTTTGACTTCGAGACTTGTGTGTGAGTGGGTGGATGTGAAGCCGGGACCAGATGAGATCATGTCACCAAGAACCTTGACAGCTGCCATGTTAAAACCTAGGCTACATGGGAAGCTAGCAAAATGCAAGAACTCTGATAGGTTGGGGCTAGCAATGTGGTGTTGGGGTGTAGGGATGCATTGGTGTAAGCTGATGGAATGATTCATCAGAAAAATCCCAAGCCCACAGTTGCAGCCAGGAAGGTCTTTTCCATGGTGGGTAATATTTCTAACAATAAAATAAGTTAACAAGCAATAAAGGAAACTGAAAACTCCTCACCTTGGGTTTCAAGTCAGTCTTGTGGCCCTGGGTATTGGGTTCAACCTTCCCAAACACGCACTCCTGTTTTCTCCTCCAGGCAATCACTCGAACAGCCATTGCCTACAGCATCTGTTCAATGGGAGGGAAAAGCTGAGCAGATGCTGAACCCTCTTCACCCGGGACCAGCTAGTCCTCCTGCTCCCTGTCACACATGCGTTCTCCGACGGTGATGTTGGAGGGAGCAAGTCACGGCACTCAGAAGGCTGGTGTGGTAGGGGTCTGAGCAGCACATCTGCTCCTTGCAAAGACTGAGGCAGGAACGCAGCGCTGAAGCAAAGGCGGCCAGGGCTTCCACCTGCTGCCCCCCTGTATCGCTGCTGCCGGGGGGAGGGCTGAATCTGCTGGGACAGCAGCCTGAAGTAATTGTACACAACTCGTGGGATGCTAGTAAACGGGGTTACGCTGTTTGATTGCAAATAAAGGATATTTGGATTGAACAACGTACCCAGTGGCTTTTAGCATTTTTTGCCTTTTTTCCTGTCAGCAGACCCTGACTTTTTCTTCACGGAATGAACCTTGACAGACTGCTCACCCAAACAGTAAAAATGCCAATAGTGCCACCGATTCAAGAACACTATGCTACAGACGTCATCTCGGCGGAGGTGCCAGCACAAGGCCTGTGTGTCCGTGCACAGATTCTTCGTCAGGTTGTGTCTCTGGCCATTAGCACTGCTGCCCTTGAGATACATGCATGTGACTCCCAGCAAGGGGCTTGATGATCATAGATCATAGAATCATAGACCATAGAATCATAGAGTTGGAAGGGACCTCAGGAGGTCATCTAGTCCAACCCCCTGCTCAAAGCAGGACTAACCTCGGCTAAATAATCCCAGCGAGGGTTTTGTCAAGCTGCAGCTTAAAAAGCTCTAAAGATGAAGATTCCACCACCTCTCTAGGTAACCTATTCCAGTGCTTCACCACCCTCCTAGTGAAAAACTTTTTCCTAATGCCCAGCCTAGACCTCCCCCACTGCTACTTGAGACCATTGCTCCTAGTTCTGTCATCTGCCACCACCGAGAACAGCCTAGCTCCATCCTCCCTGGAACCCCCTTTCAGGTAGTTAAAGGCTGCTATCAAATCTCCCCTCATTCTTCTCTTCTGCAGACTAAACAAGCCTAGTTCCCTCAGCCTCTCCTCATAAGTCTTGTGCTTCAGCCCCCTAATCATTTTTGTTGCCCTCCGTTGGACTCTCTCCAACTTGTCCACATCCTTTTTGTAGTGGGGGGTCCAAAACTGGACACAATACTCCAATGTGGCCTCACCAATGCCAAATAGAGGGGAATTATCACTTCCCACAATCTGCTGGCAATGCTCCTACTAATGCAGCCCAATATGCTATTAGCCTCCTTGGCAACCAGGGCACACTGCTGACTCATATCCAGCTTCTTATCCACTGTAACCCCCAGGTTCTTTTCTGCAGAACTGCTGCCTAGCTCGTCGGTCTCCAGTCTGTAGCTGTGTATGGGATTCTTCCGTCCAAAGTGCAAGACTCTGCACTTGTCCTTCTTGAACCTCACCAGATTTCTTTTGGCCCAATCCTCCAGTTTGTTTAGGTCCTTCTGTATCCTATCCCCACCTTCCAGGGTATCTACCACTCCCCTTAGCTTGGTGTCATCTGCAAACGTGCTGAGGGTGCAATCTACCCCATCCTCTAGATCATTAATGAAGATGTTGAACAAAACTGGCTCCTGCACCGACCCCTGGGGCACTCCGCTTGTGACCAGCTGCCAGCTAGACATGGAGCCATTGATCACTACTCACTGAGCCCTATGCGCCAGCCAGTTCTCTATCCATTTTATAGTCCATTCATCCTACCCATACTTCTTTAACTTGCTGATAAGAATACTGTGAGAGACCGTATCAAAAGCTTTGCTAAAGTCAAGGTATATCACGTCCACCATTTTCCTCACATCCACAGAGCTAGTCACCTCTTCATAGAAAGCAATCAGGTTGGTCAGGCATGACTTTCCCTTGGTGAATCCATGTTGACTGTTCCTGATCATCTTCCTCTCTTCCAAGTACCTTAAAATGGATTCCTTGAGGACCTGCTCCATGATTTTTTCCAGGAATTGAGGTGAGGCTGACCGGTCTGTAGTTCCCTGGATCCTCTTTCCTCCCTTTCTTGAAGATGGGCACTATATTTGCTTTTTTCCAGTCATCAGGGACCTCCCCCAATTGCCATGAGCTTTCAAAGATAATAGCCAGTGGCTCTGAAATCACATCAGCCAACTCCCTCAGCACCCTCGGGTGCATTGCATCTGGCCCCATGGACTTGTGTATGTCCAATCTTTCTAAATAGTCTTGGACCTGTTCCTTCAGCCACTGCAGGATGTTCACCTCCTTCCCATTCTGTGCCGCCCAGTGCAGCAGTCTGGGAACTGACCTTGTCTGTGAAGACAGAGGCAAAAAAGGCATTGAGTACCTCAGCTTTCTCCACATCCTCTGTCACTAGGTTGCCTCCCCCATTCTGTAAGGGGCCCACACTTTCCCTAATCTTCCTCTTGTTGGTAACATACCTATAGAAACCCTTCTTGTTCCTCTTCATGTCCCTTGCTAGCTGCAACTCCAATTGTGCTTTGGCCTTCCTGATTTCATTCCTGCATGTTCGAGCAGCATTTTTATACTCCTTCCTAGTCATCTGACCAAGCTTCCACTTCTTGTAAGCTTCTTTTTTGTGTTTAAGTTCACCAAAGACTTCTTTGTTAAGCCAAGCTGGACGCCTACCATATTTGCTATTCTTTCTGCACATCGGGATGGTTTGTTCCTGTGCCCTCAATAAGGTTTCTTTAAAATACAGCCAGCTCTCTTGGATTCCTTTCCCCCTCATATTAGCCTCCCAGGGGATCCTGCCCATCAGCTCCCTGAGGGAGTCAAAGTCTGCTTTTCTGAAGTCCATGGTCTGTATCCTGCTGTTCTCCTTTCTTCCTTTTGTCAGGATCCTGAACTCGACCATCTCATGGTCACTGCTGCCTAGGTTGCCACCCACTTCTACTTCCCCTACCAAATCTTCCCTGTTTGTGAGCAGCAGGTCAAAAGAAGCAAGGCCCCTAGTTGGTTGCTCCAGCACTTGCACCAGGAAGTTGTCTGCGACACTATCCAAAAACTTCCTGGATTGCTTGTGCTCTGCTGTATTGCTCTTCCAGCAGATGTCAGGGTGATTGAAATCCCCCATGAGAACCAGGTCCTGTGAACTGGAAACTTTCCCAAGCTGACTGAAGAAAGCCTCATCTACCTCGTCCTCCTGGTTTGGTGGTCTGTAACAGACACCCACCACGATATCACCCTTATTGTTCTTGCTTCTAAGCTTAACCCAGAGACTCTCAACTGGCTTATCTCCAGTTTCATACTGGAGCTCAGAGCAATCATAGAGCTCTCTTACATACAATGCAACTCTTCCACCCTTTCGCTCCTGCCTGTCCTTCCTGAACAGTTTATACCCATCCATGACAGTGTTCCAGTTGTGTGAGTTACTCCACCAAGTCTCAGTTAATCCAATCATGTCATGATGAGATTTGGGCACATGCATCTGGGAGCAGAATTTGACCCACTCTCTGTTGGTGTAGTGCATCTATCTGGCCTGAAAGCCTTTCTCTAGCCATACCTTCTCTCTCACTCTGAAGAGTTCTACCTGTCCAGTCCATAATGTTGTCTGGCTCTGAAAGCACCAGTCTGTCTATGCAATCTGTTTGTCTGGCCTTGAAGGCTTTGGCCTGTCCAATCCACACAGTCTTATCAGTCTGGCTCCAACAGCTTTTGTCTGTTCTTGCATTCTGTCTATATATGACATTGAAGCCTGAGGGCTTCTGTCTCCACTTGAAATCTGTCTGTGCAGTCTGTCTTTGTGGTCATTAAAGGCCTCTGTTGATGCTGTCTGTTTGTCCATGCAGCCTATCTGTCCATGGCAGAGATAAGGCGATGCTGAGACTCAGCAGCTCTATCAGGAGTGAATTAATTCCTCTCTGTGTGCCACACCGGTTCTGGCTCCGGCTCAAGCTCAGCACGAAAGTCATCCATAGCCCCAGGTGCTAATCTGTGGCTGCTGCCCTTTTCATTCCCAAAGCTTCCCTTTCATTCAATGCAAGGGAGATGAGACAAGACACTCATGTAATGGTTGATGAACCTCATTCAACATGAAAGGGCAACTGAGCGAACAGCCTGCTGGTTTGATATTCTACTTGCTTCGGAAGGATTTTACTTTATTCCATTTTCAAATGGAAGCGGGTGGGAAGAAATTGAATGGCAGATGCAGGGCATCAAAGTATCTTTTCCCCTTCTTCTTTGCTTTTTACCCAGGTTGCACGATTAGTCTTCATGGTTCAGGTGACAGAAACTGAGGCTAGTTAAAGGAAAAACATACCTCCTGAAAGGAATATGGCAGCAATTTGTTTAGGAGGCTGCATCTCTGCTGCTATTTATCCCGCCAAGTAAAATAAGGTATTTGTATCATAGATTACAAAAAAAAGCTAAGGATCCCTCTACGTTGACACAAGGGGGAGTACTGAGTGAAGGCCTGGCTGCGTATCATAGGTAACTGGCCGTGGCATTTTTAAAGGTGAAGTGTATTTGATGCTCATGAAGGTTGGAGGTGGATGGCCCTAGCTACAGCTAGGAATGGTGGAAGCACGTTCTCTACAGCTTTCATATATACACTCATTTGGAGTGAAATTCTGCCCACTCTGAAGTAAAGGAAAGTTTTATGTATGGCTACACTTCCATCCCTGGAAAGGGACGTGGGCACGGAAAGCTAGGACAAGAGCTGGCACTGAGGGGCAATGGCAGAGTTGTACAGTCTGAAGAGCAGACCCGTAGGAAGTGCTGCCCCTGGTTACTGAGATGCACTGGCAGAGCTGTGGCGGGAACAGAAGGAAGGGAATTGAGCTGCATTAGCCGACCAGTGCAGGTTCCCAGCACTGGCCCAGCAGGGATGTTGCAAGTCAGGCCCAAGGTGCGGTGACAGAGCTTTGTGGCAAGCTCACAGCCACTGGCTCAGATTCATACTGAATGCTGCCCATGAAACCATACTAGGGCCCCTGAAGGCAGAAAGTCTAGCAAAAGCAGGGGCACAGTGACACCAGCTTCTCATGATCTCTACTCCATCAGGGCAGGAGCAGTTCCAAAAATGGGTAGGCCTGGCTTGGGCAGGGCAGAGGCAGGCTAGCTGGGAGGTGTGCTGATTCAGTGTCTTTTCCAAGAACCCCTGTTGGAGGGGCTCCTATGGATTCAAGACAATAATTTCAAACGCTCTTTCCCTGATAGAGCCCCCAGAGGAGGGCAGTAAGAGCCTCTGGTGCAGCTGCCCCCATGGTTGCACAAGGTTGCAACATGAAAGTGAATTTGCCCCTTTACCTGCACCATCCTGGGTGCTAGACAACATTCTCAGCCCTTCACTCTCATCAGCACCATTTTAAAACCAACAAAACACTTTCACTCTCTGGCTTGTTTGTAAGCAATGTCTAGAGATCACCCAAAGAGGGTTAATTCAGGCACCAGAGCGTGCCTCATGTTCAAACACTGTTATGCTGACTGGAGAAGCCCAGCAACTCAGCCAGCTTCCCTGTGTGGAGCTGGGAGCAGTGAGTCTTTGATGGGATGATACAGAAGATACAGTGAGGGCAGGGTAATGTTTGTGGCTCTGCTCTGGAAAGAGACAGGCCTCCCCCATCTCCGCCGCTAAGCACCGCCGTCTGCTTGGTGATGTGACAATTAATCACTTTGTAAATATCTTCTGTTTTATTACATAAGCAATAAGCACTTTGTCAGAAATTACATAAGTTATAATGCAATTAAACAATAATTACATTGTAATGACTTTGTAACTACAGCATTAATTAACTTTTATTGCCCTGTAAATTAACCATGGTATTGATGTGGAGTTCAGAAAAGACAGCTGACTCGGACAGCAGAATGGGAGAGAGGGGGAGTCCCAAAAATGTTGTTTTGTACCCCTGATTCCAGGGGGGGATTGTGAGGGTTGGAATCCCATCAAGCCCACTGAATGAAGGAAAGAGCTCTTTTCTTAAAGATTTATAGATTTTAAGGCCAGAAGGGACATCTATGATAATCTAGTCTGCATAACAGAGACCATAGAATGTCACCCAGTGATTCCCACATCAAACCCATCACTTCTGATTGAGAAATATTCTGCTCTGATGTCTGGGAACTTTCTAGGTCTTTCTTTCTTCAGTATAGGTCTCTCTGGGAAGTAAAGCTCGCCCCTTGCTCAGCGCTGGACCTTGAAAAGTCACATGGGGAGATGTGCTCATCTCTGCATGCAAACTTCAGGTTGTATTCGATGTTATGGATTTTTAAAACAGGCATCACTGAACCTCCTGCTAAAGTGACAGCACCATGACGCCAGCTGTGTAGGAACCAGTGGTGTCAGCCTGTAAACCTATTTCCATCCTGGTTCAACCAGCAGAAGGAAAATATCACAGTTTAAACTGCAGATATTTCACTGCAACGTAAAGCAGTTAACTTCTGACGAGCACTGAACTAGTATTATAGTAGCCTCCCTCACCTCCAACACCCAGCCATTTCTCAAGCCATATGTAGACAGTGGAATGATGACATGTATCTCGGACTCCAGAGAGTCTGCATTCGTTTGCCAAGGTGCCTGTAGGCATTCAGTGCAAGGTGGGGAAAATTGTACAGAAGGGGAGGCTCACAAGCTGCCTTATCCTTTCAGTGTAATACGTGACTAGATTTTTTTTTAAATGTTTGAATTCCTGTTCTTTTCAACTACAAATGCTGGGCCATATTCATTTGCTGGCAATGCCAGCACAAATTCTGGCAGAAGTCATCCACTGGGGGGCAGGGGGAAGCACAGAAGGCCAGAACTATCAGAAAGGTTTGCAGCGTTGGCCAAACAAGATCTGTGACCATTGTGGTCAAATCGTCTAATGATTCAGCGGCTCTCTGAGGCTCTTGTAGAGCTCCAGCAAGTTTTAAAGCTGGCCAGACCTCCTCCTCCCTCCAGCAGAACTCCTGCAGTGCAGAGGGGTGGGAAGGCTGCCTGCTCTCTGCAGGAGCAGATCCCTCATCTGGGGAACAGGACATTGCTGGTGAAGAGTGATGTAGCTTACGCTTTGCTGTGCAACCCTTGCTGACTGTAGCCCAGTGACTGTTGATCAATGTGAATGTTAGAGCCAGCAGACAGTATCATGGCTAAGGGAGAGAAGGCTCTAATAATAGTGGGTATTGAAGGTCAGTTCTGAGGTGCATTGGCAAAGCTGTGTGGGACTGTCAAGTAACCCAATCACAGCAGTCCCTCCTCCATTACAGAAGAAAGGATTGTTATGGGCAACTGGCCTCTAGTGGGCTGGCTTGGAGACCAGATTCACTCTGGAACAAGGGGCAAGAACAGTTGTGGGATGTTCATATGTATACACGCTGACTGCAGGAAGCCTTATCCTTATAGTTTGAGAATTTAGTCCTGGGAGACCTCGTCTGCAGGTTTTGAACATAAATAAACCCCATCTCCCGAACACCAGACTGAAATTCCAGTTGCAAACGTCCCATGTGGGCCAGTCACCATTGCTCTTGTGAGCTGACACATCCTCTACCTTATTGCATACACACGCCACGGATGAGGGCAAACATCTTCAGTGGAGCTGAGACAAAGTACGAGAGCCTCAAGATACCATATCATCAGCTGGAAAGCATGTTGTAAAGTCGTGCCAGCAGCTGTGAGAATTTACACCGGAAGATCCACAAAGAGTCTTTGTCATTTCGCAGAAACCCAGGAAGCCTTTCCCAGGAATAACACCACAGGATCTCTGAGCCTGCTGCCTGCTGTGGTACAAAGACCCAGCACTTTCAGTTTGCTGCCAGCTCTGTACTGCCTGAATAGTAGAAAGGCCACTTCCAGGAGGATCTCTTCCCTCAGACCATGTATTAAAGGAAACTATTCTGGGGATACCCTTGCCTGGAGAATAGAGAGACGCCATACTGCTGCTGTATCCTCTAAAATTCTATTCCCTTACTGCATAACCATGGTGGCCAGGAAGTCAAACTGAGCTGTTGCTTCCTAGCACATTGCTCTGGTATTTTTCTAAAGACCAACACTATTTTCTGCAGAATTTAAGCTTTCATTTTACAATTCTTTAAATTTTTAGAAAATCTTCCCAGAATGCAGCACTGGTAAAACACTGTTATCCTGAATCTGCAGACAGGAGGGTGGAAACTGTAGTTCCAAGAGTGGTGTGAAATGTCCTGATTCATCTCATTAAAAAGATAACAATTTACCTGTTGATCACTTGAGCACAAACAGCCAGCTGCTCTACGATTGTGGGTAGCACTCGGGATTGTAGGTGAAGTTTTGATAAAATAGCACCAATTCAGTTGTTATCCATTTGACCCCTGCTGCCAGTCCTTCCAGCATCCCCAGTTTCAGCTCTGTTATGGCATAGCAAAACTGATTACATTTAAGGGGATTGAAGGGCTTATGTTATGTAGATAATAGAGTATAAAATAATTATGAATCTCTGCCGTCTTGTGGTAGTTTAGTGATTTAAGAGGGACCCCATCTGAGCCCCTGAAATGGAGGGAAGAATGCTTAAAGAAAACCTTCCAAACAGATTTTTGAACCTCCAATGGAAGGAGGACAGTTCAGGAGGGAACCTCAGGTGGGAGACTTTAAGCAAGACTCTTTAGAATAGATTCTTCTGTCGAGCTCCATTTCAAAGGCCTATCTTCCAGAATGAACAAGAGCACTGTGAAAGAAAGGGAATGGTTTTAACCACTAAAGTAATAACTGAAGGAGAATTGCAGACAAAATTGAGGAAAAAATAAGTTAGCAGAGACAGATAGAGGTGAAAGCCATTGATAGGTGGCAGGAGTGCCATCCATCAACATCACTCTTGTCTGATGGGAATTTCCACACTCTCTTCAGCATGTGTGCATGTGCTGTGACAGTCCTGGTATGCATTTCCCTTGTGTCCTGTTCTATCTTCCCGGGTCAATAGTCCATCTTCTATTTGCTTCACCATGGACCAACAGCTACACCACAGGGCTGTCATTATGAAGGTGGGGCTCCTCAGAGAGAGAGAGAGACAAGGCAACAGAAAACCTTTACATTTTTTCCCGTTAAAGGGCTACTGATTCCACAAGAAAACTGTATACAGGATTCTATAGAAATAATTCTCCTGTCTGCGGCCTCACATATATTTTTTATTTTCTCTTATTTCTTGTCAAGTGGATCCTTGTTTTTAAGAGTTTGTCTGTCCTGGCTGCTCCTTCCCCAATGGAAGTTGTCATCGTCTGTCTGTGGCATCATGATTATTTCCATAGCAACCAATTATGATGTGACAAACAGAGGATTCTGCATTCAAGTGGGGAATAGGCAGCAGGACCAAATAAACTCTTAAGAACAGAGATCTGTGTTACACACAAATATCTCCAGTGATTAAAAAAAAGAGGGGGAGGGAGAAATACAGAGACTATATGAGCTTTAAATAGTATATAATAAAGAACTGCTAAATGAAGTGCTTTTTACAGTTGACTATGAAGCATCTGCAGCTTTTTAATGCCAGACTTTTATCCATCCAGCTATTTTAAGATGTGATAGCTAGCACACACATACACCATATGGAAGGGTTTGATTCGCCTCTGCTGATGGAGGGGGTGTGCAAATTGCATTCTCCTGTATCAGTGGAAGCAGTTGTGGTCCAAGGAGATTCACCTGCAGGGGAATAAAGGCAGTTCTTTCACTGCCACCATCCCACAGGGGTTCTGCCTGCTGAAGACCAAGTTTAAACTGCACTTGGGGTTCCACGGACCCCTCTACTAGTGCTGTGACTCACCACTCTGTTGGGTCACCCAGTGATGTGCTGAACCAGGTGTCCTGGCAACAATCTCTTCATAACCAGCAGTGTCCACATTTGGGGCTGCATTGACTATTTGTAGGAATTATGCATTGCCACATCACCCTGTAGGTGAATCTTCCATCATTTTCTGCCCGGTGCCCAGAGGTGTTACTCCGGGCTGGATTAAACCTCCTATCGTTATAGGACCTAGTCTTCGTTCTCACATAGGGCGTATATACACTGCACACTAAGCCCAGCTTGGACTCAGGATTGAGCCTAAGCCCCCGTTCCAGCCACACAGAAATCAGTCTGACTCGGGTCAGCAAGCACTCAGGACCTGGGTCCTAGGACCCTGCTGTGGGGTGGGTCAGAGCCAGAGTCCTTCTGTGACTAGGGTCATAGCTCTGTCATTTTGCAGTGCAGATGCAGCTGAAGCAGAAGACCTGAGTCAGAAAGTTTGCATAGTGTAGTATGGACATGTTAGCATGGCTGTATGACCCAGGTCCAGCAACTGTAAACCCAGGTTTGACAATGTAGTGTGGATGCTCAAGCATAGGCTAGAAAACACCAAGTCCTCAGACTTGGGTCCCATAGACCCAGATTTACAGTGCATGGTAGACATATCCCTAGGGCTCAATCCTCAAAGGTGCTGAGCACCTGCAACTCCCACTGGCTTCAATGGGAAGTGAGGGTGCTCAGCTCCTTGCGGGATTACGCCCTTATATATTTATCTCTAGCTAGGTACTGCAGGATGTCTGTGATGGTGTTGTAGTTATTTTTGTTCTTATTTGTATTACAGTAGAGCCTTGAGGGCCTAACTAGGATCAGGATTCCATTATGCCAGGCGTGTGAACAGTTAGTGTCCCTGTTTCAAAGACCTCACAGCCTAAACCAGACAAAAGGTGGGGAAGGAAACAGAGACACCACGAGGTGAAGTGATTTGCCCAAGGTCACTGAGCAGGTTAATGGTAGAGCCGGGAATCCAAGTTTCCAGTGTCCCAGTCCAGTGGCCTATCCACTGGACCGTATACATGTGAATATGCATATATAATAGGTATGTACAGTTCCACAATTTATCACATGGTTCTGCAAGTTATGACAGATATTAACACCACATATATAATATATATACACGTATAGGTATAACATATACACTACAGAGCAAATTTTCATTCTTCTGAACCTTGTCAATCTGAAATGTCCTCCTCTCAAACCTGGCCGTGTTCTCCAGTGTGAATCACTTGCAGTATAAATCCACTATTCTATGAAGTTACAGAGTTACCTAAATGATTCTGATATCTTCAGAACTTTACAGATAACTGGGGTAGTACTGTGTAGTTTTAGGAGAATAGTAATGCTTAATCTATAGCTTGCCAGACAGATTTTTTTTTTTTTTAAAGAAAAAATGCCATCGACAAAATTGTTGAGAAATGCTAAGGCTAAAATCAGATACAAGACAAGACCCTGTTCATGTCCATGAGTTCAGTTGCAACCGTTATAAAAACAAAGGGATAGAGAAATGAAAATGTACATAGAAGCCAAACAGCCTTGTTGTATGTGAGCTGTAAGTGCACACAACCCTTTGGAAATATACTTCTGGACAGAAACTGCCTTCATGCAGAAGTGTAGGGTAAAGAGACTCCAGGGCTGATTGTGCAGTGCAGGGAACTCAATTAGTTGGCAACAGGACTTCAAGACAGGCAGGGTTGCAGTTGGAGCACCTCATGCTGTGCTTAGATCCTTGCTAGCTACCATTAACGACCGGGAGGGTCAATGGACCTTATTTGGGCAACCCTAGCTCACCTTGGGAGCACTTACTCAAAGAAGTGTCTCATTGGCTACAATGGGAGTGATCTTGTAAGTGCTCCTCAGCATAACTGTTGAACCATGTATTTAATGAATTATTGGATTTTTCTAGCTGACAGGTCAGGGCCTGCCCCATATCCTACTAAGGGCCTGATCCCAATAAAGTCATTAGCAAAATGCCCTTTGACTTAGTTGAGATCAGGATTGGCTGGCTCCTATGGTCCCAATTCAGCAAAGCATTTTAGCACAATCTTAATTTTTGGCATATGCTCAAATCCCACTGGCTTCAATGGGATTTATGCCCGTGCCTAAAGGTAAGCATGTATTTAAGTGCTTTCCGAATTGGGGATTACGTGACAACAATTTGACAAAGCGAAAGGGCAATAAATCATAAAATGTATTTTGTTCATTTATGTTAACAAGTGTAGTTTAGTTTAAATTATCTATGCTAATAGTTCATAATTCACTAGAGTGTATTTCATCAAAATAATGAAGAAATGTGAGACCGCATTGTAGCCCTAGTCAACCTTTGCTGAAAAGTGGGAAGAGACTGACTTTTTTTTTTTTGTGCAAATTAATAATGTGTGCTGATTAGCAAGATGAAGATTAGCAAAGTTCTGCTGTATGCTTTGTTTCTTCAACAGAAAGTTAATTAATACCCCTCTTCCTTCTGATAGGCATTTGCACAACATCACTGCTAACACCACACAGGCCTTAATCTTAGATTATGGTTTTGTTCATTTTCTTTAATTTTTTGTTACTATTATCTATCCCATATGAATTGACTCAAGTTTTTTTTTCCACAGAGATCATGGCGGACGAGTTCTGATATTTGTAATATTGTAACTTTCTTTATTTTGATGTAGCACTATATTGTTTAGATCATTGTTTTCTCTTCTCACATTAATTTTTTTTTTTAAAAGTTATATGCATAATATTGGAAGGATGATAAAGATAAATGAAACTGATAAGAGTAGAAAAGACATTTGAGACAGAAAGCAAAAGGATACAAAACATTTTTAATAAAAAGACAAGCCTTAATAAGATTAGAACTTAATAGTTTTAGACTGTAAAAGACCTGATATTTTTACCATTAAGCTATGAAGATTTGGGGCCTGATCCTCAAACACATCTTACCAGGTGTAGTGCTTACTACTGGGAATAGTCTTGTTGATAGCAATGGTAAGAAGCATTATGCCTGCTAGTATATATTTATCTGATCCTGCCTTTAGTTAGTAACTGGGAGAAAGTTCAGGTGTTACTTTGGCCATTAACGGACCCCCTATTGTGCCATAAACGTTCTAAAAACATACTGAGTATTGGTAACAGAAAGCGATACTGTGTTCCTTAGTTCATGCCCCTTGCATATTAACATTTATCTTAAATGACAGTGTTTTTCTTCTTTCAGACAAATAATGCAAGCAATAAGAAGGAGTTATTACATATTTTCCTATAAGTACTGCACCTACCATAGTAATATTGTGGCTGAGATTTTCATAGCTGAGATCTGAATGCTCAGTTCCCATTAAAATTAATAGGAATTAGTAATCCAAATACAGTAGGTGGCTTTGAAAATCTCAGCCATTATGAAAAATGTGAGGAGTTAGCCATCCTGTAGACCCACACACACGCCAAACTCTAGTTCAGGGGGAGTATCCAGATGACACCAATATTCATCATCAGGCTGTCTTGCAATAAGAGTAACAAAAGTGCTGCTTCAGACTTGACTCCTGTGATCCAATATAGTCTTTCAAATAGGGTACTGCTTGGCACCATAACCAACATGTATTTAAAAACCACTCAAGACATGTTCCATCATAAAGACAGTAAAAAAGTTAAATATGGCATGAATGTTATTGCCCTTTGATCTTCTGGGCAGCAATAATAACTCATGTGGGTTGATGGGAAAAAAACCCACTAATTAAAGGGAACAAAGAAAAAGTTACTAATTAAAGGGAACAAAGGAAAAGTGTGTGGGCGTGAAGGTCGCTGTAGCGCAGGGGAGGGATGTTTTATCTGGCCAAGGGGCATGCTGCGTCAGCACAAAGGAGAGACACTGCAATGGTATGGGAGGAAGCGAAAGAGCATGTAAGCAATGAGTAGCTGTGTCATTGTATGAGGGCGACTGCATCAGTGGGGGAATGTTATGTCTCAGAGGAGGGACGCTGCATCAGTGCCAGTGGAGTGCTCTGTCAGTGCGGGGCAGGTGTGAGAGCATTCCAATGACAGGGACACTGCAACAGTACAGGAGGGCTTTTGTGCCAGCTAAGGGGAACGGGCTGTAGCCCTAGAGCAAGAGGGGATACTACATCAGCACAAGTAGAGGCACGCTGGCTGTGCAGAGGGCAGAGAGTACCAGGAAGCAGCAAGCATGCTGCATTGATGCCAGAAAAATCCCTTTGCAACAGCATAGAGGAAACACTTCTTTTAGGGAAATGGGATGGAAACTGCATCAGCCTGGACAAGGCCACTGCATCAGTGCAGGGCTTTTTATGTCACATTAGTGTGGGAGTGATGGCAGCATCTTGGCATGGAAGGAGAGTTATGGGTGCCACCAGCTGTCTGATGGCTAATGCATGAGCGCCAGGGAGGATGGACACTACACAATGTAGGAGGGATAGAACGCCACATCAGTGAGCAGGGGAGGAACCCTGCAGAAGCCCAGAAAGAGGGATAGACACCCCATCAGCACGGACAGTGAGGGATGGATGGTGTATCTGCACACCAGATGGATTGATTGTGTGTCAGTGAACGTATGGGATTGACACCATGAAAGCACAGCGGGGATGGACTCTGTGTCAGTGCAGGAGAGATGGAGGCTGCTTCACTGGGGGGAGGGGAGGGAGTAGCAAATGAAACCAGATCTTTATCTTCTATAAACACTATGTCACTAACTACATGTCAGCTATGAAGCGTTTATCAGAAAAGGACATTTCCCTTATAGATCAATTCTGACGAAGCTCTCTGGTTAGAGCTGCCTTTCTCCTCCTTATCTTCTGTTTTCAGTGTGCATTTAAGATCATTCTTTCCCTCCCCGGCATTCATAGTAGAGCTGGTCAAGCGTTAGTTGTGAACGATCATTGCGAATTTAGCCCTTTCTTCTGGCTGTGAATTGTTTGGCCCTGATTTCCACAAATTGCTCAAGTGTTCATAACTATTGGTAGTTGTGGCTGGTGAGAGAGAAGAGTGGATAATGAAGGACAAATAGCCAATTAACATATTTCAGTGTCAAGTTTCAGGCGAACAGTTCATACTAACATTCATGAAGTGTCTGGAATTGCGGACATTCTCGCCAGTACCTAGTAGCTGGCCAAATACTCATGAACAGCAAAAAATATACCCTTCAGCACAGGCGTCTGAGCTAAATTATTAACTGCTAACTGGTACCAATAGTAGGTTTTTAACTTATTTGTGGAGCAGCCACTATAAGGGGACATGACATATTTATTCTGCTTGCTACATGTACATTTGCAAAGCATGCTGGGTAAAAGGAGGACTCCTACTGGATAGCAAAGATTTTAAACCGTGTTCCTGTACAATATAGCCAAATGAGTTGTGATTCAGTTGTGTCCATTGCCCTCGTTCTATAACCTTGGATACTAAGGATACACAGAAGGTCTGCTTCTGTCAGAGACTGGAAAAGATTAGCGTGTGTATATCCTTAGCCATGTGTATACAGGGACGTTGACCAGGGAAAGCTGGCCACTCCTTTTGCCATGCGATCATTGCCTCTGCTCGCTGCTCATGCTGGAACTCATCCTCCATCGTAAATGATCCATAAGGACTTTTAAAGGTTCAATAGAAATGGATTTTATTTGCAACTTAACTGTGCAGCTTTCACTTAATAGCTATCCTGCAGCTTCACAGTACAGTGCCTTCCAATAATGTGACTAATATACACTCTAACAGACTCAAGTTCACATGCTCACTCTGTTTGTCAAGTTCTTGCTGAGCCCTCATGTCAACTGCTTCAAGCCAGATTCCCACTCCCCACCACTGGTGCAGGTGGGCACATACACCAGGTATGTCACCATGTATCATTTTTAATTTCCTGGAGGACCACATTTCTTGGGGGGGGGGGGGGAGAAGAGAGTGTTATTTTATTGGTTGGTTGGTTTGTTTTAACTACGTTGTCTTTCTGTTCACTAACACACAGCTAGGTCTCACTCCTGTACCTGGTGTGTTAGAAATACGGGGCATTTTAATGGCAGGTCTGCCTTAGGAGATAATAGGGATGCTGAGGACAAGTATCAGGAATGGGGGGCTGCATCTCGGCCTGGGATCAGCTAGCTAACTGCAGCTGAAATCTCTAATCGGCCAGATCACTGAGTGGCATTGCCAGGACAGCTTTTAAGTTCAGCAGTAGCACTTGGCCAGCAGCTGCTTGGTGCTTATGCCTGCAGCTATGATTGCTCCTGTGCCTGCCTTGTTCCCAGCCTTGCTCCTGCCCTGCTCCCCTGCCTGGTTTCTGACTCTTTGTTCTTGACCTTTGGCTCTGACTCCTGCATCTTGTCTGCATCTCCAGTCACTAGGCCACACCACCCCATCTCCAGCCACGAGGCTGGATCACTCTGGCAATTAGGCTGGACTGCCCACACCCCAGTCCATAACAGCAAGGGCTAAATGAATCAGATGGTGTCCACATACAATTACAATTGCTGGCTATGCCCTGGCTCCACACAGTCCCATGGAACAGAAGAACCTTTGGGTATGTCTGCGCTGCGGTTAAACATCCGCGGCTGGCCCGTGTCCCCTGAGTCAGGCTTGTGGGCCTTGGTCTCAGGACACGGCTGGCTGTAAAATTGCAGTTGTAGACATTTGGACTCGGCTGGAGCCCAAGCTCTGGGACCCTGTGGAGAGGGAGGGTCCCAGAGCTTGGGCTCCAGCCTGAGCCATTACGTCTACACCACCATTTTATAGCCCCACAGCCTGAGCCCCTCAAGCCTGAATCAGTGGACATGGGCCAGCTGCGGGTGTTTAATTGCAGCACAGACATACCCTTTATGTACAACTAGTCCTCCTGGAACTACTCCCTCCAATGGGCCAGGAAATATATTCCTGGATCCTTAGGGCCTTTTTAACAGTACAAATCAACATTATTTACATCTTAAGCTTTGGCTATCTGGATGTCTGAATTTGTGCACACTGCATGTGTGCAGCTATTTCTTTAATTGCTCTAGATCTGAAGCTGTCCCAGGGCATCACAGCATGTCTGTGAGCACTCCAGTTTCTGCATTCTCTCTCCCGTTCAGCCCAGAGGCACTTTTTTTGTGAACAGCTGCAAGCTATATGAGAGGCACCTTCTTGGCGGGATCCTTGGCATGCTTCACCATGTGTCGATTATGTGCCTGTCTCCACTTCACCTGCATCTCAAGGATCATAAGGCTCCACTGGATTCGTGCTAAAAACAATCTGACCTGATGCCAACAGGTCAGAAAAAACTTAAAGATAAAAAATAGCAAACAAAAGCTGGCAAAAGAAAGGAAAGGGAATGTTGGAAGGGCAGGAGGGAGAGCAAGTGAGCTGAGACACGGCACAGGACATAGCTCAGAGATAGCTAGCTCGAAGGGAGCAGGCTGAAGGAAAAAGAGGGGACATCAGATGGTCCTTAAAAGGGGTCCGTGGGGAAGCCAGGGGAGAGCATCAGAGGGGCTCAGCAGGAACTAACTATTCAAAAGATATCTGAGGGAGGAAGAGGAGTGAGACAGATCCTCAGTTTGCCTTCAATGGAGCTAGGCCAATATGCACTAGCAGCATATCTAGCCCGGTATCTTCAACAGCAGCTGACTCCACCAAACTCTGCCCAGATTGCACCCCCACCTCAAAGTCAGACACACTGTGGCCACTTCACTTTGAAAAATTGTCCCGTTCTACCTGTCTTGCCATTACAAATAGAGGAGCATTAAAAACCATTAGTTAGTATGGGGAGCTTAAAATCCCATCTATGAGAGGTGGAGGGAGAAAAGGAGGGGGAAGCCAGCAAGGATGGTGAGAACAGCAGATCTACCTGCCTCCTTGGCTGTAATTAACCCCAACCCTAATGAAGTGAAACCAGACAGCTACCGTCACATGACGGAATACTTATCAGGAGCAGTGCTGGCTAATGAGGACATTATGGGCTGATCTCCCCCTTGTCCCCTTCTATTGTTTTAATATTAGGCTAATTTCCCTTTAATGTAGATTAATCGGCACCTTGCTGCCTGCAAATCTCCTGGATAGTTTTCTTCAAATGATTTCAATTTTCCACAAAACCCTGGATAGTTTTCTCAGTGGGGGAGTGAATCTCTCCTGTGGCCCAGAAACAAGGTTCAAATGGAGCATATATAGGGGAAAGGAAGGGAAAACAATTCCTCATATTAGATAAATGAATGCTTAATATATGCAAGGAGATCCATTCTGCTTGTTAAACCATCACCATTCATTTTTTGCCCCAGATGGGCCTCGCTTGTTTTTCACATGGTGGAAGGGCAAAGATGCGAGAAGGAAACAGCGAGCAACCAATGAAGTAGCAGTTGAAAAAACAATAACTTGGCACTGATTTTCCAGAGTTACAGACTATTAGAGCCAAGTTCACTATTTGTGGAAGCAGCTTCAATTCCGTTCCCTTGAGTGGAGTTGGCACTATTTTCCATCAGAAGGGAATTTAGCCTGTCCTCTATTTATAAAGCAGGAACTTCAGTAATGCAAGCTTCTCTTTACCACCTTGCCATTGTGCCATAACCCTGGTAGGGCAATTTGAGAAAGATAATTGAGTGTATTCAGTCTTTGACCTCTGTGCTGTGACTATGTCAACTAAGGGCTCATTTTGTAGATATGGAAAAACAGACCTGAGACCTCCAACTCATTTCACAGAGCCATCGGAGTCACACCAGATAAACAAGTTAATAGTAGCTCTCTCATCCAGAGCTGGAACAGCAGCCTAAAGAAACAAGGAAGTGCAGATTAGCATCCTGTTAGAGCTTTTGGATGCACCCCGCACAATGCTCCATGCTGCTTCTGTGAAAAGGACTGAGCCCCTCTGGCAGGGAACATACACAATATTAACCTATTCACTGCTGCAAGACTGTGGAGAGACTTTCAGAGCCATTCAAAAGGAGCATCTGCTCAAATGTATTGAAAGGCCGGAGTTGGGAGCACACAGGGTGCAGCGAGATGCACTAGCCAAAGGTAATTATTGTTATTGTTAGTCCATTGTTTCTCATGGTAGCGCCTAGGGTCCCAACAGTTCCCCATTGGTCTGGGCACGGCACAAACAGAATAAGGGCTAGTCCCTGCCCTGAGGAGTTTACAAGATAAATAGACAAGATGGACAAAGGGTCAGGGAGGAGGTTCCAAGTATAGACCCAGAGCTCAGAGTGGAAGGAGGAGATGAAAGGGTTGGTTGGCTGGTTGTCTTGGGCCAAGTAAAGGGAGCAAGGTAAGGAGTAAAAAGAGATGAATTCAGACAGGTGGGAGTCGGTGGGTTGCTCAAGATTCTCCTATCAATCCCTTACTTTTAGGGTATCAGATTAAATATCCTACTGATAACAGAAGCGCTGCACTCCGATGTGTGTGAGTGGTGCTTTTAGTCTGTGTTTTACTTAAAGTCAGAGTTGCCCTCTGGGCTAGCTATGCTGGCATGAAATATGGAGCAAAGATTCCTCCTCTGCTCTCTTTGTACTAGGACCTACCAAGGGACCTCCTGGAAAGGATAATTTTCCAATCCTGAGTATGTAATTTCTAGGTAACATTTCCCTTTAATAAGCAGACATCTGTAACCTTGGAAGTTCTTCGTATTTCTCATTACTGATACCCTAATCATCTCCCTGGAAGAAAGCAGATCCTTTTACACCTGACTAATTTTGCTGCTGTTATGCAGTGCTGCTTTCACACCACTTCCTAAAACTGCCAAGACACCCTTGAACCTGTTTAGAAAAGGTTAGGATGCTAATTAAGAAAAGCTATTTTTTCCCCTAACCTGAGGGAGAAAAGCAAAAGGTGCATGGGCTGGGGTTGGAGTTGTTTTTTTTTTCCCTTTTAATAAGTGAATGCTCCACTTTCCCCTTGGGAGTGCAATGTTCCTGGAGGTCCTGTGAGCTAGCATGAATATAGGATGAGAGGTTAATTTGCAGCTCTGTGATGCTCAATCTCTCCCTTTGCACAAATATTGATCTAAGACTGCTTGTGTATCTATTTTGTCCATAATAACGGCAGCATGATATTGCTGCTGGAGACGTGCAAGGGCATCGGAGGAGAAGGGAATAAAAAAAGGAGAGCATGTGAGAGGTTTGTGGGAGCTGTGTTCTACCTGCAAAGGTGGGAATCCATGTTCTACGCTTCCTCCCCTTTCATGGTAAATGTCTTTTTATTGACATTTCCCTTACTGCACTGAATGATCTTTAAAAGAAGAGGAAACCAGCAGTTTTGTTCCATACTGGGCATTCATCATAAAACATCATTTCATCAGACGGGTTGTCTGAGCTGCCACTGAGCTGTGCAGTGTTCAGGAGAAGGTTAAATATAGCAGTTGAGTCCTAAGAAATGAATGTTTGCCAATTTAGAATTTTACCGGACAAAAGTCTCTGCTCCCATCATCTCCTGTGACTCCTCACTTTGAGAGCGGGTTGTATACTACAGGAGCACCTGGCTTTTTTGGAGGTGTGCAAATGGGGCATGCCTAGCCCTCCAGCAGCACCAAATTGGATCACATGAGCAGAGGTTGCGCTCAGAATCTGCTTCTATATTGTGGACATGCTCAGCTCAGAGCAAAATTCCCATTACCTTCACCTGCCCGGCTGGTTACATCACATTCCAAACAAAAGTCATCCAAAATTCTCTTTCAGTAAATAAAAAGACTGTACATTCACTGATTTTCAACTCCCCATACTCATTTCAGCTTTCTAATGCCATCTTTCACTTGCTTCTTTTTTTCCATTTCTCTGAACCCTAGGTTTAAAGAATGAGTAAGACACACATGGCTGATCTGAGACCCTATCCTGCTTTGATCGCTTTAAACTTACACGGCTCATCTGTGTAGAGCTGACATGCAGCTGGCCTTACAGAACTTCTTTCTTAGACTCTTTATGTACTTTACTGGCTATGTCGGGGAAATGTGATCTCTCCAATGAAAACTTACATAACCTTCCCCACTCCACAACTGCTGCTGCTGTCTCCACCCATTAAGCTAAAATCCATTTCAGTGTTTCAGAAGACTTATCGCAGTTGTTGACAAATCCTGTGAGTTTAAGGTGTGCCTCCTGAGTCCAGACTGTGGTGGGCACCTATGATCCAGCTGAATCCTGAAACTAGCGAGATGGGAAGACACCAGCAAGAACCCAGCAAAATGCCGGATACTGCACTTGTCTCCTCCTTATGTCCCCCACGATTATCACCAAAGATACAGGGCCTGTTGGGTTTCCAGAAATGGGACTGGGGAAGCAGAAGGCCTGTTGGGGGCTGGGGAGAGGATGTTAGTGTAGGGAAAGGGATATGATTGTGGCACAGGGAAAAAAGAATGGGTAGTGGAGAAGAGGGGAGGGGGAGGAGAATCTGAAAATGCTTGCAATAACCTCCCGATTGGCGTTTTGGATGTAACTCTGCTGTCTTGCACCTTGTGTAGTTAGTGCCATCTCTGCAAAGTTGGTATAAATATTACCAGTCTTCTCTGGTGTTTTACACCCACTATGCACCGTTGTAAATGACAACACCAGTGAAAGGCAGTGGAGAATCAGGCTTCTCAACCTTTGGGGCTTTCCTGAATGCATCCATCTATTTGTCTGCTCCATGTAGCCAGCCAGTGAGGGGTGCATCTTCATTAGGTTTAAAACTAACACAAGGTAACAACACATCTTTTTCCCAAGGCTGTCTAAGATGCATTAGCTATCCCACTGCAAAAAAACAAAACAAAAAAACAACACCACACTGGAGACAAGAAACTTTAGTTTTAGGGCTTGCCTACACCGAGAAATTGACTGGAATTTGACTATTTAACTTCTTATATGTATACTCTCTGTTCTGGATAGAAGTGATTTTATTCCAGGGTAAGTACTCTGCTTTGGAAGCGCACTAATGATTCTGGAATAGAATAATTTTTATTCCAGAATAGCGTGTTCACATGGGGAACTATTCCAAATAGCTATTAAGGATAATTTCCCCATGGAAACAAGCCTTTATTCTGAAATAATCTAGGTGAGGTTAACCATGGGCACTTAGCTACCTCATGATAATCACTTGTTTCACTGTGGATTTTACAGCAAGATAACTATCACACATTATTATCTCACTATAAAAAAAACCCTGCCTTGTATCAGTGAAGACAAGGTGCCTACAAAATGGTACTTGACCACCTCTGAAATGTATGACGTGGCCCCAACTATTTATGACACAAGTTAATTGGTTACTGTGCCAACAACCTAATGTAAGGCCTTATGTTGGCAATGAACATCAATTTATGCCACTATGACTTTGCAGACAAACACCCTTGTGAAGAATCCAGTAACTTACTGGGAAACTGTCCCATATGTTGTCAGAATGGGGAATTCCCTCCTCCTTCCTTTCCCATTTGTTCATGGAAATGAAGTCTGTGGCACAGGCCCTTAAGCTAGACACTTGAGACTTCGAAGTCCTTAACCGCATTAGCAGCTGGAGTTCCATTATTATTCATTGAATCTCTCCAGAGCCGATTGGAATCCTCCTTTTAATTGTCTGCACTCCCCTCTGTCCCTTTATCACTAAAGAAAGGAAGAAAGAGGGCAAGAGACACTGCAGTTGGGTTATCTCATTACAGATCCTGGCCCCAGAATGGGAAACATACTTGAATCTGTTCTTTCCCTGCAGGGAAGGGAGGGATAGCTTGTCCTATTTTACATATTAATGATAAAATGACAGCCCCCTCCATTTTTGCATATCTCCCCCCAGCATGTTGCAGTTAATAATTCACATTTCATTAGCGTATCCGGATGGCCTTACCACATTTCTTTTCTATTGATGAAGAGATACAGGGAAGGCTTAAAGGGGTGGGAGGAGGTGGGGCAGGACAAGCGTAAGCAGCTTTTAAAAACAATCAAACTGGATGTAGATCAGAGAGCTTTCTGAGTAGGAGCGGTTTCTGAACTTTCCAGCTTGTTTGCCCATTCAACCTCAGCAGAGCAAGGAAGCCAGAATTCATGACTTCTTGACAGCTCTTAAAGAGAGTAAAAAAATAAAATAAACAAGGAGCACAGAAAAGTTTTGCTATATTCTCCAATTAGTCAAGTGGATAAAACAGACAAAGCAGAATGATTATGGACATTCAGAACATGGCCAAAACAGTGCCTGGTTTGTAATTTACTTGGTAGTACAAGTGGTTACATTCAAGAGCCTGCCACGGCCTGGTGCTGCTCTCAGTATGCTTCCAAACTGGGGCACATGGGTGACTGTTTTATTCAGCGTCCACCGCTACCTCTTGTGATCCAAATATGAAGTGCTAGCTCTGCTGCAGGTGTATGTCAAGAATGTAACTGCACACCTGCCTTCCAACCACCGGGATGCACTATTTTGAATAAGGTGGCTAAAGGAAGTATCATCTCTAAAAAGAAGTGCAAAT
The DNA here is from genome assembly GCF_026122565.2 of Emydura macquarii macquarii. Lineage (NCBI taxonomy): Eukaryota > Metazoa > Chordata > Testudines > Chelidae > Emydura > Emydura macquarii. The sequence continues at coordinate 13,623,282 of NW_027131527.1, read as the reverse complement.
GGATCCAACTGCCAGTTTAAAGAATTGTACATAAGGGAACATAGTCTCTTAGCCTCTGGATTTCCTATGCACTGAAATATTCGTCAACTTTTGAACCATGTACTGTATGAAATATTCATATTTCCTTCCAGTGAAAAACAACAGAAACCCCAGCTAGTTTATAAAGCTGTCATATTCTGGTCCTTCCAGGATTACTGTGTCATTTCCATCTAGGTTTGTTCCTTGATTGCTTCCTTCTCCTTAATGTCAGACAAGGGGAGAAGTGAAAAACACTCTGTCACTTTTGCAGTGTCTCTAGCTTTGGGAGACAACTGGTCTTGGCTTGGGGTTTGTTGGATACAAAGGCTGGTTAGATTTCCATTAAGGAGAGAAGGATGGGGTTTAATGTCATTTTCAAACCTAATTTCATGGGTAGCCAATTTTTGCTGTGATCCAATGGCAGACAATTTCTTTATTAAAACGTTTTGAAGAGAAAGCATCTTGGATCAGCCACCCTTGAAAAGTGTAGTGCCCATTCCTGCAGGTCCCTGAGGAAAAGTCTGTTACTGTGATATCTTGCAGGAAGCATCCAGACTTTGTGACCTGTAAGAATGGTCACACGGTTTTCATAGATCGCTGAACTCTGCCATTATCATTTCTGTTCTCTTCTTGACATTATCATTGTGTATTATATTTGAATTAGGGTTTTGTTCCTTAATATTAAATTGCACGTATAAAGGGCCTTTCATTAGAGGATGTCAAAGCACTTTAGAACAATTAATAAGTGAGGCTTCACAACACGATTATGGAGGTAGAAAAGTATTAATATTCCTATCTTACAACTAGGGAAACAATCCCATCCTGTCCTTCAGCTCAATCTTGTAGTAATGTCATAATCCCAGAATGATGACATCCCTGTTGTCATGGAAATAACTGTGATTTCATAAAGTCTCCATAATGACTTTACTGCAGGATCCACTAGGATTAGGAGATGGATTGTGAAGGTTGTTTAAAACAAGGGTTTTTCTAAACGTATCTCAGATAATTAGCAAATGTGACAAGGGAAAAAAATGGAAATTCAATGAAAAATAAATTGATCCATGTTGTCAATGTGATGCATATTAATGCTTCTTATTCTCAAATAGTATAACGTACAAGCAGGAGTATTGCCCTAACCAGGTATCAGAGCCCCATTGAACTAGGTACTGTGTGCTCACAGAATGAATCTTGCAATCTCCACACGCTGTAAAACTCTTTAGAGAATATTTCAAACAAACCTTCGCTCTATTGCTGATCTTCCAATCACTTTCAATAGTGATTCCACTGAAAGGTATCTACATGGAGAGAAGCGCAGACAGTGCAGAAGTTAAGAAATACAAACTATCAGGCCATGCAGGAAGGAAACACCTCAGGCCTGGATACAGCAACACAAAAACATCCATGGACACATTTTATCTGCTAATTCTAGAAAATCTGCTCAGGTTCCCTTCCCTCCTCCCCAATATTATTAATTATCATTATTTATTTATATTACTGTAGCACCTAGGAGCCCTAGTCATAGACCAGGACATCCTTGTGCAAGGATGTCTTCTGTACAAACAGAAGAAAAAGACAGTCCCTGACCCAAGGAATTTACAATCTCAGTATAAGACAAGAAACAGCAGGTGGATGGATACAGACAGACAAGGGAGTGCAAGGCTACAGTGAGACAATAAAAAGAGCTCTTTTAGCTGCATTTTCCATATGAATCTGAGTGGATGCTCTGGGAAGTATCCCTTGCAGAGGCATTTACAGGGGCTGTAGAACTTTTTTTTTTCCAGGTGGGGAGAGGGCTGCTGGAGCTGACCATATCACTCCTGGAGCAGTCATCCAGACTCACACACAGATCAAGGCGGAATATGCAGAACAACAGAGTGGCAGCATACCTCTGCTGCAATGGGGGACAAACAAATGTTAGAAACCATACGAAAGGTTGTCTTGACGATGCCCTGGGCATGGCCAGCCCTAGACCAAATGGTGCCCCAAGCGAGGAGAGTCTTCGATACCCCCCTCCACTGGTTAAACTTTTGAATACCTTATTTTTTATTGCATTTGCAGCCCATTTCACAACTTTGATGCACAATTTGCATGCATGATTTATTCCTGTACTATAAGACGATAAATTTGTACACTGGGATTCATAAATCAATATTTATTCATGCCATATATAAGCAAATAAAAAAAATGATTTCCTCTAAGTTCATAGAAACATTTTCATTTTAAGAATAACTGAAATTTACCAACATCAAAGAAATTGAACTGTGCACCAACATTATACAACTCTTCAAGTCTTAAGACAAAAGTACATTTTCACAATTACACATTAAAACAAAGTTCACAATATCGCAGCTAGGTTCTCACTTCCCTTCTGTTCATTCGTATATCTCACTGACTGACTGGTGATGCCCTGCCTTTTATATATCCACAAGGGCATGGCTGACAACATTCTGGGAGGTTTGAGGAAAATGTAGTTCTCAGAAAGTCTGGAAGGTTCCACAAGATTCTACAAAGCTCCAGAACATTCTAGGAGGTCAGTGAAAAATGAATCCACATACGGAATACCCGAAACATTTTACTTCAAACATTCTATTTTCCCTTTTGTCACTAACAACAAAAGCAGCACCCCAAGCTCAGTGTCCCCCCAAGCCGAGCACCCCAGGCAGTTGCCTGGGTCACCTGCCCCTAAATCTGGGCCTGGCCCTGGGGGTCAGGGTATATGAATCCCGCTACAGTTATTAGAGAGAGAAATTCTCATTATTACTTCATATAATGCTTTTAAAAATGCAATGGAGTTTTCAGGCCTGATTCTCCCCTATGCTAGGGTGTATTGTGCAGCTCTGGTCAAACTGGCCTATCCAGCTACCTGGGATTCTCCTGGTGTAGAGGTCTTACTAAGTGGCATAGAGCTCTGTGCAACTTTGTGCAGCCCTAAAGCTGCTCTAACTTACCCCAAGGCAGTAAACTGACCCCAAGCCTGGGTAGCTACAAAGGTGGCATAAAGCTGTATGTGCCTTTCTCTGGAGTCCCGTCCCAAACACAACTTAGCTGAACCCAAGAATTTGGACAATTGATTTTATTTTTCAGTGTACTTTCCTTTGGGAGACATTTTGGGTTTGATTTTCCTCTTATGTAGACTGGAGTTACTCCTTATTTACACCAGTGTAACAAGGAGGAGAATCACTCCCCTAATATCTCATCTGTCAGTGCCTCCTCTACCTCCCAAATTGCAAGCTATACCCATTTTTAAACATAGGCTCTACATTTCCATTTCTGGTTTTGCAGAATATAAAAATTAGAAACCAAAGCGAGAGCTACAGAGAGCTCTTGAAAACAAGTGGCTGTCGGACTGCTTTATCACTAGCTATAAGTGGTGAAGTGCAGCCTACGGACCAGTTCGCAGTGCATTGCTGGAAGTACAGGATTTTATGGGGGTTTTGTAAAAAGCGGTTGCTCCAATCAATGATATATCAGGGCTGTAAAGAAGCAAGGGAACAACTCCAATGATATTTCAGAGAATCACAAAAATACGTTTACAGGGAACCACAAGAGTCCCCAGCCCTTTCAAAACTTTTTGTAGCAGCTAATCATCGTGCAAAACACTTTCAAATTGTCCCTAACTGCAGCTATGGATAAGGCATCACTTTACACCCTCCAGCATGCACCCTGATTGACTGCTGTGAATTTTCCTGCACTGTGACTCAAGAAAATGATTAAAGGCCTGGTGAAAGGTCATTGCTACCCAGAATAAGATTCATACACCTCTCAGCAGACAAGGTTTGATATCAAAGCTACGCTATGCTAATAGTTAATGCATAAGGTAATTCCTAGTATGGCTTGTTTTCTGCAGGAGTCCTCTGATGTGGACAGTGACAAAAATATATCTCTGCCTTTCTGCTTTCTTTGGGAAAAAATGTCTTGTTGACCTTTTTTTAATTCCCTAAGAAAATTTGGTTCGCATGAAGGTGAGGATCTGATATCACTGGCTAGATCCACCCATAGAAGCAGAAGGTTCTGAGCATTATTACAAACAGTTCTGTCAATGGTTTCAGTTTTGACCTGCACAACCTTCTGTACCAGTCCTGAGTTCCCTAGTGCATCTCACTCTTGGCCTATGGCATGGTTGGCGGTCACGACTCAGGAGATGCACATGATTTGAATAACAAAGAGTAATAGGGTACTGGAGGTCCGGACAACAGGTACAACAACAAAGAGCTAACGGAAAACGGTGACACACCTAGATCAAGTTGCTCACTTTAGGGCCAATGGCATTGGGCAAGACCATCCTTAGCTTTTCATATTGGTACTAAGCAATGCTAGCAAATGCCCTGCTGAGATTCGGCACAGCCAGGGTTTTCTTGACTAGGTAAGCCTGACCTAAACTTGACCTTCTTAGTGTAGATGTAGTGTAGCTTATTTCAGTTGCTCAAATTGTAGCCTATGCTCCTGCTTGTTTGTGTTGGCTAAGTCTGACCTGAACTCAGCCACTTTTCCTAATCAGGACAAACCCCTCCACTACAAACCGGATTATTGTCCAATGACTATACCCATCCAGATGTATAATTCCATAAACAGTTCTGTACTAGTGTATCATGGGCCTCCTGTGTATCTATGCTACAGTTCCTGGCATTGCTTTCTGGAGAAGGTATAGCAACACCAGCTCCTGTGCCATAGAAGTCCTAGGCATAAACTTTATCTGCTCCATGAATCCATACGTGCATCCAGAAGGACTCCTAAGGGTTCTCTTGCTGTCCAGGTTCCTCCTTCTTCACACACACTTGTGAAGTCATGTTCTGTCTGTTTGCAAACTCCCCTTGGCTTTGATGACATGAATCCATTTCTCACCTGTTTGAGAAGCTCCAAAGCCTTTGCATGACCTGGGAAGCTAGAAGCAGGGAGTCAAAGAACATGTTCTTATATGGGGAGAGTAGTTTGGGAATTCAGTCTATGCTATAGCCACTGTGACCACTCAGATGGACTGGAAAATAGGGATGGTGCTCTCATCAATGGGGTGGATGTAGACGTGGTGCAGGGACACTGGAAGAACAAGGTCCTATAACTGCATGTGTCACATAGGATCACATCTGTCACCGCTGGTGAGTCATAGGACAGGTGTGAATATCAGGACAGTTCCGAGAATTTCAGAACTCAGAGGGTTATCGATGTCTCTTGCAAAACAACCAGCAATAGGAAGGAGATAAAAACAAGTCTGGCAGGCTTTCTGTCTTCTCAGTTTCCTGTTGCTGTGTTTTCCAAACCTCACTTTTCAAGGTGTGGCTGTGACCTTTGTGAATAAACTTCAGTGACACTGAGCTGTTATTCTGGCTCATGGTCACACAGCAGAACTTCCTGAGAAATCACTGTCACTCATTTCACTTGCTAGATGGCAGTGCTGAAAACCTTGGGACTCTGACATTCCCCATTTGAGTTCACAAGCAAAGCCCAACATACAAACTTCAGGCTGCAATGCATTCACCACTGAGAATGCCGCACTGTCCCATGATTCTCCCACTCCTGAAGATAGCAGAACTACTCTACCAGCCATCACCAAATTGAGAATAATGTTGTCCTCGGGCAGAGCACTTACATGCCTCCCGTATTGTCTTGAAAATGGTATGGGCTAGTGAGAAAGAGAGGAGAAAATACACAGCTATTATTATTGGTTTACATATTCCAGAAAGATAGCCCAAACCAAGCTGACATGCTGTGCTATCTACTCTGAGGAAAGGGTCAGGCAGGGCTGAGTGCAAAGCTCTGCTGTGAAGTAAAGCAGAAATAACACATTCACTTGATGTGGTTTTATTGCCCGGTTAGATTTCAAGATGGTGAAAGGAAATTAGAGAGCTGGAAGTCATCTATTTGGTCTTTCTGACAATTAAAGGCACATTGTTTAGTGTTCTGGATTCTGCAACTTTACACTTCCCTTGTGTTACACACAAACCCCTATTGTTCCAGCCAAGGGTTAGTTTTTATTTTAAATCAGTTCTTCAATCACATAGACTTTAAAAGAGTAATCATCTGGGGGAGAAAAGTCCATCCCCGGGCCATTTGATGCAGTTAAGTCATCAGCACTGCATGTTATCCTGCTATGTTAATCATGATGATCTTAATCAGTTGTAAGTGTTAAAATCATAGCTGACTGTTGTCAAACCCATGACTTCCATCATGATACTGAGTGGCCTTGAGAAATAAAATAGATCTGCCCACTTTATATTATTTCTTGTATTGCTCCTGATCATTTGTAGTCATTAAAGAGCTCCTGGTACTTTTCCTAAGAGTAGGGGCATTAATCTGATTGTCCTGGCCAAATTCCAACTTTGGTAATGACATTCTGCCAACCTACCTTCATCCCGTGCTCTCAACCACTTATAATATTTTTCTTCACTTCCCATTGTAAATATGTAAGGATGCTGTGTGCTCTGAAATAACTCTCTTATTCCATGATGAGCTGGCTGCATATCAGTGGTGGGTGAAGTGATTCCTGAAGTATGGAGCTGTGGTAGTAATTAGTGTTGTAATTAGTTTCCATTTATATAGTAACTCAATTCCAACTCCCCTTCTAACTTCCAAATGATGCTAATGTTCTATTTATGTTAATGTCACCTGTGGAACCTCAGTTCTGAGTTTCCTGACTTTCAAACATTTAGGTTTTTTAAACTGCAATGGTCTCATGAGGTCCTTTTGGCATAAGGCACATGTACTGTATTTAAACCCTTAACTCTCTCTTAGGGCCTTATCCAACCTCATGCAAATCAGTTAAAAGCATTCCATTGACTTTAATGAGCATTAGATCAAGCGTCTAATGAAGTTTTTTTTGTTTGAGAACCGGTGGAGCGCTTAGGGATCCTTTGGGATGATAGGTTCATTAGGAATATAAGTTACTATTCTTATAAATCATGACATCCTCTTATTTTGCTATGAATGTATTCTGATGCAGTTCTCAGAAAATACTAATATATTGTGACTGACTACTAATAGTATGCAAGTTTTCCTCTTGCTGGAGTGCTCTTTTTTTAGAAGGATGTTTTCATCTTTAAAAAAAAAATTTTTTTAAATCATATGAAAGAATGCTACTGATGCAAGTGGGATGATGTATCATAAATACACATCTGCCAACAGTGGGGAGAGTGGGATGTGTTTTTTATGGGTGACCATCCCACTATCAAGGTGAAATCCTTACACCATAAAGAGGTACCCCCCCATGCCAGGAACCTGAGTTAATTTCTTTTTAGTCATTCATGCTATTAGCAGCACTACAGGCCCTGAGTTATTCTACCCAGGATATAAACATGCAATATTTTGACAAACTGCCTGGGTTTGGGAAATGTGCCTCTCTCACTGAGGACACTAGGATCTCTGCCAGAGTTTTTTGTTTTTTTAAAAAAATATTTTTAACCATACTGTTTTAAAATTATCATGGTGCATTCCACTGAGTTCAGAGCAGCTGATCATTAGTGAGGAAAAATGGGTTATTTAGCACATGTAGGTTACTTACAAATACATTCCAATGGACCCAACCATGTTTAAAAAATATTTTAAATCAGGGGCTTAAATAGCTCCAAAACCATACTGATGTGGGTGTCTTTTTGCTGTGATATTTGTATCACAGCACCACAACATTTGTGTTGCAATGTAGCAAAGCACAACACAATGGCCTCCATAAAGCTCAAACAGGTTGCAGCACTACCTAATGACTCTCATAAATGGGGTGGATTTATACTCTAGTCTGTTCTGGCTCACGGTGTTAAATGGATGGGACTGTCCCGGATGTCCCCTGGAAGAAACAAAAGACTCCTTTCCCCATAGCAGATAGATGACAAGCGCTGCAGGGCAACCTATTCATAATTCCAAAGACATAAATCCTGTCTTCCCACTTATCATTGCTTTCTCACTAACAACCAGGGCTGGTTCTCTGTATAACATGGACCAAGGTGTGTGAAAGGGCATAGGCAAAAGGACTGGGAGAAGGAACATTTTTCCTGAGGGAGGGAAGCGTTAAAATAGCTACAAGGGCTTGTTCACTCCATTGCATTTTTTAGAAGGTTCCCATTTCCATTCGTCTGTTGCCATGATATTCCCAGTGATGAGTAGAATAAAAAGTCATTGCGGCTGGCAGTCTCCTTTTCCATTCCAGAAACAACCTGAGCCTTTGAAAATGCAGCAATGATAAAACCAGCAGAAAAGGAGCGGGGGGAGGATACAATGTGGATTTCTTCCTGTCGTGTCACTTTCCCTTGGCTGTTGCCCCACACGCCTGTCTGATAATGTTATTTCATTTCCTCGCCTAACTTGACATCCAGTTGCTCCAAACACGTCAGGCTCAGCGAGAGTAGCTGTTCACCGAACCCCAATGTGTAGCTAACAACGCGCTGGATCAATTGATGGATCATCTTTTCTCGCTGGTCTTGCTCTTGGGGATTAAGAAAAAGGGCATGTCCCATGAGAATTATTGACAGGCTAAGCCAGGGGAATGGAGGGGAGGGCAAGAGAGGAAGGGAGAATTAAAAGGAACTATTATGAGTTATGGTCCAGCCGGTCCCTCAAAATAAAAAAGAGAAATAGAGAGAGAGAAAATGTAACCAGATTTGAAACAAAGAAATGCTTTGGGCATGTATTTTAAATGATGAGCAAGGTATGACCACGATACAATATAATTCATAAACTTTGGGTTCAAATAGATTCCATCTTTTGCTATAAAGGCTGAACAGCTGAGAATTGTACAATACTGTACCACATTTACTGCATCAGTAAAATGCGGCTAGGTTCACACCTCTTTGTAACACAGGACAAAATAATAGAGTCATGCTACTGATCACAGAGTCTGAGTTTCTGGCCTCCATGGCATTGCATCAATGAATGAAGATGTGAAGGTGCTCAGAATTATTGTGGGGCTCTCCAATTACCCTCCATGTGAAGATTGCAAAACAGAGAGCAGACCTAGGATAAATTGGGCTGTCTCAAGAATTTCAGGGCAGAGCACACCACTAAACAAAATATATCACTTTTTTTACTTTGTCAACTCTCAACTTTGCACCAATATGACTACGAAAATGTACAGCATGTCGTTTATTCTGTCCTCCCCCGTTCCCTCCCCCTCCAAGTCTTTGGCAGAGAATATGACCAATCTCTTGCTTTATAAGAAATAACTGAACAAAAGAAAATCTATTTGATCTGGGATTCCACTTTCACTCCTGATGAAACTACAGATTGTTGATGCTGTATGTACGTGTATATACAGTGTAAAGTGTTCTGAAGTCTTTGGAGATGACAGGGTTATGTCACTGAAGATTTCTATTATGTTTACACTATGTTTTGTTATTTTGGGGCCCGTTTCTCACAATGTTGGGGCCCAAGTGCATTTATGTGTGTGCAATTGCCTGCCTATTTTGCCCATGCAAGTACTGCAGCTGCACATGCAACTTAGGTGTTTGCATGCACTGATGGGTATATAGACTCATTTTTTGTGTGTGCAACTTCATGCGCTTCAAATGAACATTCCTGTGTTATGCAGAAAGTCAGACTAGATCATCAAAATGGCTCCTTCTGGCCTTAAAATCTATTAAATATCTGAAACAACAGTATGATGGGGTGTACCAGGTCTTTGCCTCTCCCTACTGGAGGCCCCACTGCTCTTTTGCACCTGCACCCCACCACAGGAAACAGTTTTCTGTGAGGAAAAGAGCAGCCATTTTGGGACCCAAAATCTGATCTGATCTTCCAGTAGCCACAAGAGCTGGGGACCCGCAACACCCAGTCAAGGTCCAGCAGGCTGAACCGAAAGGAACTGCCTGCTGTCAGCAAGTCATTTCCTGGCTGGAGCCAGAGGAGTGAGGAGCGATGCTCCCTAGCCTACAGCCAGAGAAGCCAGGCTGGGCCAGGGCCCATTGTTAGCCACATGCAGGAGTCCAGATGGAACTCTGTGGAGTCAGTTCTAGAGAGGGAAGTTAGCCTGGAAAGTTGAGAAACTATTTTGTTTGTAATTGGCTTTGAAGGCCCAAGAACTGTTTCTGTTTTGAGTTCGTTACCCTCTGGAAGGTGTTTTGGACTCTGCAACCTGGCCAAAGGGCTGAGCCACAAAAAAGCCGCAGAGATGGGCCGAAAGCCTGAAGGAAGGTGCTGGGAGCTGAAGAGAACAGCAGCATGGCGCCCAAATGGCAAGAAGGCACTCGAGGTGAATGCAGCCCACTGCTCCCAGCCTTAAACTGGATCCTATTGGTTCTGCGGCTTAAACTTCCTGAAAATCAAGCCCTTGCTGCGACTTTCTGCAGGGAACATGCACTGTTTTAGTGTGCATATGGGCCAATAACAGTCCTACTCAGTTAGACGTGCATCTCATTGATCTGGTGTCCTGTGAATTCTCCCACCCTCCTGTGATGCTGTCTAGTATATGACTGGCCACTTATAATATTATTGATGTCAATACTGCAAAATTACAACAAATCTTGCAAAATATGCCATGCAAGGTATCATTGGAAAAGTTATGACTTACTGAATATGATAAGCTCATCTATATGTGTGTATCATCTTTGTGTTGTAAGCTATGAATATGTGTGATAGTTCTGTATCTAACACTTGTGCTGTGCTACTGGGTGACACACCCAACAGATTAGCACCAGCACTGTCCAGCCTGATTGAGGGCCAGTCAAGGGCCACCAACTACACAATGAGCCCAGGGGGAGAAACCAGAGGTCAGGGCTACCCCTTATGAGTCATCAGGACATATAGGAACATGCCTATGGACAGGGGACTCTGAGGCTTTTCCATTCCGTGTGTGTGTCTGTGTTTGGGACAAAGGAAGTGCAAACCTCATGGCAAAAAGGATATAAAAAGACAACTGCACCATCTCCATCTGGACTTCATTCCTGCTTCCTATCTCTGGATCAACTATTCTACATCTGAAGCTATGAAACAAAAGTCTGAGACCTATCCTGGTACTGGCTGTACTCCAGAGGAACTGTACAAATCTGCAAACTCTACAGTTCTGCTAAGAACCTGATATATATGGACTTTGAAGTCATTTGTATGTGTCTGATTGCTTTGACCATTTAACATTTCTCATCTTGTTTGTTTCTTTTCTTTTATAATAAACCTTTAGTTTTAGCTACTAAAGGATTGGCTGGCAGCCTGCTATTTTGGGTAAGATCCAAACCATTATTGACCTGGTAACGTGGCTGATCCTTTGGGGATCAGGAGACCATTTTGGTAAAGGGAATAGAGTTTTTAAATAACTCCTCACTTTACTGGACCTAATTGCTGATTGGGAGCCAGAAACTGAAATGCAATAAAGGGGGCTGTGTAACTGCTACCCTAGGCACAGACGGATCACACCTCCATCAGTCCCCTCACCAGGAGGAGGAAAGCCTGGGTTTCCCAGTAAGGAGTCTTCACCCTTAATGTGAATCCATTGTGACATTTCAGCAGTTGGTCTAATCAAGCACCTATAACAGGCATTTCTATAAAATAATCATCTCTACACAAACAAATCCACGTAAGACTTATATAAGTTGCTTTCATGACTATGGCCTATGTAGGATCTGGTAAGGGGGAGAAACAGAACATTTTGATTTTTTTCTATAGCTTCTGTACCAAAGGTCAAACCCTGCTCTAGTGTTTCTAGAGTCTAAAACTAATGGCAGTGCAGGATTACTCTGCCAGTACTGTGGATGCATTACAGTATATTCCAGTGCAGTCACTTTCCTTCTTATTTTCCTTTTTACTATCATTTTATCAGTCCAGCACTTAAGTGCAGGAAACAATTGGTATCAATTTAGGAAGGGTTACAACTCAAAAATAGAACAGTCTTTTTGCAATAGTGCTTTGCTTCCACTGCAAGAGAGAGGGGGGAATAGTGCCCTAAGAGATTTGGTATTGGTAAGAGACATAGGGATATTGTTAGTGATTCATGTGGAAGAGTAATTCTCTAAACTTATCAAAGAGGAGTCAGAAAAAAACTACAGAAGTGGAGTTGAAAATAGTGATGCCTGAACCTCAAAACTACAGGGCCTTCAGTGTGCTTCAGATAAATCTTGCACAGTTGATTATCAGAAGCATCTACAAACAATCCAAACCTTTGAAAGTTTCCTCCTGAACCCACTCCTCTTCGTTCTCCTAAACAGCTCCTTCCCTTCTATCTAATCCCAACTCCCTGTCCCACTCCCTCAAGACATCTCATGATTTCTTTCCCTCTCAAACAACAGTGAGCTCCATAACTCATCATCTGCTGATCCTGCTTTCCCAGGCCCTGTAGCCTTGCTAATTTCATTGTGAGGTCTGGCAGCCTCTCTGCTGAGCCTAATATACTGTTTATAATCAAATAGCACATGGTCTGGGACTTCCCCAGAAAGGAGTAGACCACAATACGTTGAGGTTCATGCCAGTTCATATTTCCAAGCATCTGCTGAATTTGAAAATCAAATTTGGCATCCTGTGTATATCCACTCAAGTGCTACCATAAACTGTAGCCTATTGTTGAATTACTATATGCACAATAGGGATGAACAGCTAACTCAGAAGATACTGACATTTTTATTGAAAGACGGTGAAAATTGAGGGAAATATATTAGAACAGAAGAGTAAGAAAAACTCTGCAAAACAATCCCTACTATCTGATGTGGAAATGTGCCTAGCTCATCACTTTCCTCTTTGTTATCTATCCTTTCTAGCTGTAATTCATCCTGAGGATCCAATCAAGTCCTCTTTTATTTTGTTATTGTGTTACATTTCCAATGCACAGCAGCACATTATGCTGATTACTGAGCGTCACATCATGTTAGGTTACATCACGTAACAAGGCAATGTGATGGGATGCATGGTAATGTGATGTGGCATAAGGCAACCAGATCCATCAGACACATCTTCGGACATTCATCCAGAAGGAAATGGCAATCCCCAGTGGAGGATTGGGTGGAGCCTCAAATCTGTCCTCCTCAAACAATCAGATTTCATAAAGAAGGTAGAAACTGAAGAACATTTCTTTATAAATCATATTTGACAATGTCTTGGTCAAATATTGTCCAGGCACATGCATTGGTTCAGCATCTATAATGTGCTTTTTAATACAAGGCTAGCTAGCAACTCAAATATACTATTAATCATTACCCCCCCAAAAAAACTCCCAAACACTGATAATTCATCCATTGTCATTAGAATCAACCAGTGAGTGTGAGAGAAAGAGACATTAGCAACATGAGGAATCAAATTACATCAAGAAAAGCCACTCAGGTGATGGCTAATGCCCTTCCTCCACTTTGTGCGACAGACATGATTTTACCAGGTCTATTTTGTGTCTTGCAAACCCAACTGGCTGGGCAATTAAAAAGTCCCAAATCTATTCCACATGGTATGATTTAACAACATTGGCTCTTTATAGTTTGGTGTTGCCTCAATATATGATGGTGTGTGGAGTCATGGCACGGCAATGCAGTGTCACCATATCTGAGGCAGCGATTCCAGTATCACCATGAGATTATTTTGCCTCAAGACAAATACAAAGAGGTGGGCATCTAGCACAATGCTCCACCATATTGGTACAGAAAGATGGCTCAGACACTCTGGCACAACCACTTCAGTGACATTTTAAAGAAAGAATGGTGGCATAGAGGAAGGGTTCAGAGTTCTGCAAAGATTCAATCCCCTCCACTGTATAAACCACTTTTAAAACTAGATGTATTCTGAATGAGGAGCTATAGTTCCAACCTGAGGGATTTTAATGGCTCACGGTTCACATATGATGTAACTAGACCCCCTCCATGGAATTTATAGCCCCATAATTCACAACGGCTTGTTATCTGAGCCTCTCTACATAGCAGCACCCGTCAGGAATTTATTACTAATGCATTTTATATCAGACTTTATAATAAGTAAAGAAAGACTCCAGCTGCCTCTAGTGACCTTTTAATCATCTAGGGATGAATTCAGTTAAAAGTTCTACAACTGAGGTGACAAACACCCAGCCCAATGGCTGGATCCAGCTCTCTTGATGTATTTATGTAGGCCACTCCTCATGGCTGTGAAGAAAACCTTTCAAATTTGAGCTGAGTGTAACCAATGCAACAATGTCTTTTTGGGTCAAATGATTGTCAGGTCACTTAATGCAGCATGAGAAAGCTCTAGGATACCATGGCGATTGGTATGGTGTAAGAACAGAGGAAGAGGAGGCAACGCAGACAGGCTGAAATAATGCCTTTAGGAGGTGTAAATTCCCACTCCCCCACCCACCTCCTCTAATCTTACTGTAACTAATGATGACACTTACCTATTTCATAGAAAGTAAATTGCTAGCTTCAAGACTAGAGACAAAAATCTGGCCTTGGAAATGAGAATATATTTTGTGTTAGGATAGTTCCCAGAATCCCAATCAGGATTGAGGCCACAATGAACTAAGTACTGAACAAAAAGTGGCTGGGAAGAGAGTAAACATGCAGCAGAAATAACATTGGTTCTAAAACTGAGGGGATTTTCCTTCTATGTGATGCTGAATGTGACTTAAATAATAACAACAATAAAAGGGGTAGTTACTACATGTAGGGCCTATTCTAACCTTGATTTCTGTGCAAATTTCCCACTGACATCAATGGGAGTTCTTTTGTGACTTGAAGGGCTTATGGAGCCTTACAGTTATGGCCTGGCTCATGGACCATAATAAAAATTGGAATTACACTTTTCTTTTTTTTTTTTTTTCGAGAATGTTGAACATCCCTATTGATTGCCTAGCTTTTGTCGGTGCAAAGACTGACCCATCTGCCAGGGTACCAGGCACTGGGGCAGCCTTACCAGATGGATTGCACCAGAGCCAGGACTCCCCATAGCTTGGTAGTGAATTTCAAAACTGGGGGAGAGGGGATGTTCCAAATTGGAACAAAGTTAAATTTCAAAAAGTCAAACTCTTCAGTGAAACAGAATTAACATTATACACTCAGCTCTAATCACCAAAATGCCATGATGCCCTCCCGCCCCCCAACCTCCCATATACATATTTCTGAGCCTTTGTCTCTGGGGATTTTTGGTTGATTTTAAACTATGTTGTAAACAATAATTAGCTGCTACCATAATATTTAAATGAATAATAATAGCTAGCTATTACACAGCACTTTTCACACATACATCTTGCCTCTAAGTGCTTTATAAGGGAGTTAGGCATTATTATACCTATTTTACAGATGGGAAAACTAAAGCAAAGGGAGATGAAATCACCTGCCCAAGGTCACGCAGCAATACAGTGGTAGAGCTGGATATACAACGCAGAAGGATCAAGGGCTGGGCCAATACCCCATATTCATATTGGGCCAAAGCATATAGAAGTGAGTGCAAGTTTTCTAAGAGCCCCTTAACATTTTAGCTATTGTAAAATGCAACTGCAGCAATTTCTTTGCATTTTCACTGGTTACATGAAGCATAGTATGGCCCTTTTGAATAAATCCCCTAAAAACTAGTGATAAGAAAACCTCTAAAGATATGGCACTTCATTTTAGCATTCAAATATTCAGGTACCTAGACAAACCTCTGAAGTATGGAAATTGGCTCTCTTCTGAGTTTCCCAGTATTTCCTGGTTTGGGATGTGTTGGGTATACCAAAATAATGTTTCTTTTTGTGTTTCTATTTCCTGACTCAGGCTAGGTAAAACTAGAGGAAACGTTGCATGATATTCTATTTCCCATTTTCTCATGCAATCCTGCAACTCCATTTTTTGTGGAATGTTAGAAAACATAAATCTGTTGTGAAAATATGAAAAATTGAAAAATTTACAGCGAGAAACGGTTTTGCCTATAAACTGTCACAGAAATAGACCAGCTTCACAACTAAAGGCAAATTTTGAGCATTTCTAATTTTGTTGCCAATATTTAATGCACCTCTATTCCTGATCCACTGGGAACAAGAGTTGCAGGTCCACGCTGAAAATATTTGGGGCAATGGCAATGAGGAAGTTAGCAGTGAACTTTATGAACTGCAAAAACAGTCTGCAGTTTGGTTTACATGTTGTACAGATGTATGGAGAAGTTTGATTTTATTCAAAGCAGTATGCCCAGTTATTAATAAAAAGCGAAAAAACCACAACAAAAACTTTTAACCTTAAAATACTTTCCTACTGAAAAACTATTGCATAAAGAATATCAACTGATTATAAACTAATTGATGTACTGGGACACCTCAACATTTATTAATAGTCCTTTATATAGACATTCTTTTGGGTCCTGCAAGACTAGAAACTTGAATTGTCCTGCAACCTTTGACACACACTTTACGTGAATTTCAGGAATATGGAAACCATTGGAATAGATCAAGGCTAAGTGGCTCCTAGATCAATCTAAACAGCTGGGTGGATCCTCAGTGGAGTTAGGACATTTTACTTCAGCTGAGAACTGGACCCAGGGACTCAAACCTTTCTCACCACTACTGACTGCTGGGAGGGGAGTGTGCCTCTCCTTTCCCGGCTGGTGGAAAGAAGGAACAAGAGGAAGAGATAGTTATCCTAATTCCTTCTCTCTTGGCTGCTGTGAGGAATGGATGCTTTCCCTTCTCTGCCCCAACCCTTAGACAGCCATGGAGGTTCAGGGACTTCTTGCTCTTCGCTCACCTTATGGTTAAGAGATGGAGAGAGCTTGATGACTTCAGTGTTTCCAGGTCTTTCTGCTAAGCCCAAAGACCAGGTAGAGCTAATGTAACACTGTTCAGTGTACAGAGCAAACCCTACAATCCCCTAAAACTAGGGAGTGTGGGAGCCATTGAGGGAAGGGGGACAGATCAACTGATCAGTCTTTAATCTGCCACTGAGGATTTACACATAGATTTTAATGAATCAGCGGCTTGCCAGTTATACTGTATTAATTGTTAATATTAATCAAGTCAGTACAAAGAGAGTTTTAATTCAAAGTCTCGCCAAAAGACTATGGCACTAGAAGAAAATATCAGCCCAGCAATTATCCCAGTTTCTCCCTGTCTGAGCAATCAGGGACTCCTTATTAAAGGAAAGTCTCTGAAATCATGGAATAAAGGTTCAGAGGCCTGTCTAATTGAAATAGAGAAATTATTTGCCAGAGTCCAACATTTACTGAAAGAATGAATATTGGCTTTTCAAATTCCAAAGAGAAAAAGTCTTTGTCTGCACTGGGAAATGAGTTGGGGCTAGAAAATGTTAAACTGTACAAAGAAAGTTGTGTGTAAAAACATGTTACTGGCCAGCTAATCATGCTATGCTTTTAAGCATGATTGGCACTGCCTACTCTAGGTGTTAAATGGTATATAATAACGTGTTTATTTAAAGCAATGTCATTTCTGACATAATTCATTTTCCTACTGTTGTAATTTTAAAGAACAGCTCCAGTAGCTGGATCTGCAGACCAACACCGCTCTACGTGCCATCAGTGTTCTCCTTTTCACAGCATTACCTTTGGGGTGAAATGTAATGTGCAGAATCTAATCCCAAGAAGGACATGGGGTTTGATCCTTCCATGTGCTGAGCAGCGAGCAGCAATCCGCAAAGCGCTGATGCCTTCAGCTCCTGTGCCTGTGGGAGAGAAGGGAACACAGCACCACACAGAATGTGGGTTGTGGTAGGCTGTTTCTTTTATTTTTGCACTTCCCCCAAATGCACTTCATTTGGTAATGAATAGGCATGTGTAGTGTGTGTGTGCATGTGTGTGTTTCTCCCAAAAGGCCTGGAAGAGTTGGAGACTTGCCTCTGTTGTAGCATGGAAGATATAATTCTACGTCAGTTCTTTTTTAAGAAAAATCTCACTGGTATGTGTCGCTTCTGGTCCATGGCAACTTGAGGTCTGGCTGCTGCGCTCCCATACACGATTACGCATCACAACATTTCCGTTGGAGGAAATCAGTGACTGACTAGGGTGTGTCCCAGATACTGGAGGTGGTGATGCAAGTTGCAGTGTATTCAAGACAAAAAAAGACCTTTTTAAAAGGTACAATAAAGCTTTGGCTAGATTTTTTTTAATGTATTGAAAAAGCTGTTTATCTTTGCGTCTCAGAATGACCTCAACATCTGTCTATAGCTTCAAGCACTATATCCTGGTTGTGACCTGTCCGTGCCCAGGGTAGCCACCTGAAAATGCCAAGGTCAGGGCAGACTGTAAAAGGAGAGCAGATTCTCCCAGCACTGGTGGATGACACTGAAGTCAGACTTCCCAACCAGTAACAAACAGTGCTTCTGATTCCCCACACTGGTTATCAAGAAGCCAAAATAAAAATATACACAGCCCCCTTTTACTACATTTCAGTCTCCAACTCCCAATCAGCCACTAGGTCAGGAAAGAGATCAGTTATTTAAAACTCTATGCTTTTTACCAAAAAGGTTTCTCCTGACTCCAAAGGGTCAGCCACAGTAACAGATCAATATAAGTTTGGATCTTACCCAAAATACCACACTGCCAGCCGATCCTTTAGTAACTAAAACTAAAGGTTTATTGTACAAAGAAAGAAACAAACTACAAGAGAAATATTAAAGGATTAAAGCTGTCATGCTGGGTAGATGGAGGGAGAGCATTTGTTATATGTTTGACATTAATATGTCAAGATCATAATGATCCATGTGGGATATGCCATGTCAGGTACTGTTAGAAAGGTTATAATATGCTAAGTAAGATGATAATACTTATGTTCATGTGTAATAGTTGAAATGGAAGTTATAGATGTATTTGCGATATCTGTATTTCAAATTGTGCTGCCTGGGCAACACCCCAGACAGGGTGGCTGCAGAACAATGGCCTGCATAATGGCCCATTAAGACAATTCCCGGGTGCAAGGGGCCCAGGGGGAGAAGCCAGCATCACCAATGAGTCACTGGAACTTGCTCATGTGACTCTGGACTCCATTTTGGTTCCTGTGAAATTCCACAAGCAGCATCACCTAGTAAGTCACCAGGATTTGCCCATATGACTCTGGACTCCATTTTAGTTCTGGTAATATTCCACAAGGCCGCATGGCCAGGACAGGGGGTATATAAGATCAAACAAGAGAAACCATTTTGCCTTTGTTCCTGTTCAGCGGTGGACTCACACCTACCTCTGGATCGATTCATCTTGCAACTGAACCGAAGGACTTAGACCCATCCAGGTACTGGATTTGTACCAGAGGGAACTATACAAGCCTGCAAATCCACATTTCTTCCAGAAACCTGTTGTAAATGGACTTTTAATCATTTGTATATCTGTGATTTACTTTAACCCTTTAACATTTCTCTCATGGTTTCTTTCTTTCTTTTTACAATAAACCTTTAGTTTAGATACCAAAGGATTGGCTGGCAGCGTGATATTCTAGGTAAGATCCAAACTTATATTGAACTGGTGCTGTGGCTGACCCGTTGGGGTCAGAGGAAACCTTTTTAGTAAAGAGCATAGAGTTTAAATAACTGATCTCTTTACTGGACCTAGTGCTGATTTGGGAGCCAAGAACTGGAATGCAGTAAAGGGGGCTGTGGGCATTTGTGGACTGGCTTCTTGATAACCAGTGTGGGGAAATCAGAAGCAGTTCATGGCTGGTTGGGAAGCCGGGCTTCAGTGTCACCCACCAGCACTGGGAGAATCTGCTCTCCTTTTGCAGCCTGCCCTGATCTTGGCATTCTCAGGTGGCTACCCTGGACACGGACGTATCACAAAAGCAATCAGACAAATACAATTGATTTGAAAGTCCATATATATCAGGTTTCTAGTAGAATTGTGGAGCTTGCAGGCTTGTATAGTCCCTCTGGTATACATCCAGTACCTGAATGGGTCTCAGTCCTTTGTTTCACAGCTTCAGTTCAGTTGTAGATGAGTTGATCCAGAGGTAGGTGAAGACTGAAAACAAAGATAGACTAAAGACAAAATGGATCTCAGGCAGCTGCCTTTTATGTCCTTTGGTCTTTGCCATGCTGCTTGTGGAATTTTACAGGAATAAAATGGAGTCCAGAGTCACATGAGTAAGTCCTGGTGACTCATCAGGTATAACCCTGGCTTCTCCCCCTGGGCCCCTTGTACCTGTGAATTTCTTAATGGGCCATTATGCAGGCTAGTGCTGCAACCATCCTGTCTGGGGTGTCACCCAAACACAGCACAATTTGAAATACAAATATATCAACCATATCCATAACTTCCATTACACATATAACAGATGAACATAAACATTATCATCTTACTTAGCACATTATAGCCTTTCTAACAGTACCTGACATGGTATATCTCACATGAATTATTATGATTCTGACATACTGATGTTAAACAATATAATAAATTCCCTCCCCCCCCCACCCCCCACAATCCAGCCAGCATAACACCCCCAACGCAAGATTGGTGTAGAAGGGAGTAATTGGAGCCCCTGAATACACCTCAAGGTCCCCCCCAATCCAGCCAGCGTCACACTGGTATCAGCCATTTTATCAACCTGCAAAAGAATAATTTGCCATTTTAAAACTCTAGTTATTTATATAGACGGTATCTATCTACCCACATTAGAGATGAGATCACGGACCTGGGGTCCAGATTTCCAGCTCCCCAAAGTTCAGTATTGTTTGGTGCTGGGATATTCAAAGGAGTTAAAGGAAGTTGACTCCCAAATCCTCATGAATTCCAGTATGAGCTGAGCTCCTAAATCCCTTAGGTTTTTGGGTTTGTTTGTTTTTTTTAAAATCCCAGCCTAGATCAAGATTGTCTCTGTCTTTATAATGGGCCAAACCAACAATTTGCAAAATTCAGGTCTGGATCTGTTTTTTGATTTGGAACACTCTTTAGATTGTGTCAGGCTCAGCTCTAGCATGCTCATACACAGAGTATCCTGCTCTAGTATCCATACAATGAACTCTGGAATTTCAGGGGGGTTGTGCTACTGTGATTCTTTCCATGCACAGCGGGAGAGGGAAATATCACACAGTTGTTGATCATTTTGACCAAGCCTCCTGCTGAGAGCAGTAGATTTTCAAATGATGGAATAAATGGACAAGGCAGCATTGTCATATCAAAAGCAACCGGGCACAGTGACCACACCGGATGTAGTTCCTAAATGATCAATTGATGGATCTCACAGGAACAGGCAGTAGGGAATTGTGAACGGGGAAATATAGAGATTACTTTTACATTGTTTTAAAAAAAAACTTGCATTGAAAGAGAGTAAGTTGGACAGAGGGGACCTTACCTCTGTGAATGTATGCAGGAAATCCTGAGACACTGTAAAAAATCCACTGGTATTGGATCAATTCCCAAATTAAGTCTCAGGCAAAACAATTCATTTCATATGAGGATACTTTTTGAATGACCATTTTGGCACCTTTGAACCTGCCTGCATTGTGAAGAAGCTAAAAAAAAACAACCCCCCACTTGTTAGTTTTAAACTTCTCTCATTAAACAACTTCCACACTCTTGCCCAGCGAGATTGTATGACAAGAATAAAATAAAGATCCTGCTCATCTGAAATCTGGGCAGCTGAGAGAATTTACCTTGGCAAAATCCAGACACTGGGCCGCGTCCTGAAGGTACTAACGATTTTTTAGATTTTAAAGCCTTAATATTAGGGGAGTTATAAGTGAGGTGTTAGTAAACCTTAACAACAAAACTCACAAGTGGAAAACTATCAGACCACTATGAGGCCCACTGGAAAATGGCGGGCAGCTTGTTTTACACAGTAGCTCATTCTATGAGTTGGAGATAAATGTTCGAGAGAGTGACTGGACTGTATATAGCCAGTAGAGAAGAATCCATTAAAATACCAAGCAGCTTTAATTACTCCATGGTCAAGCCCTAAAGGAGCAGTTGTCCCCCTTCTATGGGGATCCTTCCTCCAGCGCCCCTGCCTTGTGATGATATGGGGGGAAGTTCAGAAGATTGGATGGCACACACATATTCACAAAGACTACAGGTTAACTGCAGTGTAAGAGCAAATGAACAGAAGCCACTTTTCTGATTACTTGCAGTTTCACTGAGATGAGGAATGCAGAGGCACTGCAGTCACTAAGTAGGAGGCCATCCCTGCCAGAGCCCAGACGCAAGTAAACAGATCTTTAATGCTAGCGCAAACAGCTTGCAGTCCCTGTATACAGCTATTCCTGCAGGCAGTCTGTGGTGTGGGAAAGTGTTCATCTAGCTCAGCCGGGCCCTGTAGGAGATCAGAGATTCAATGACAAGATTATTCTTTGACAAATACAGAGTAGGTGGCATGAAGGGGGAAAGGAGTGCTTTGTTGTGCTGTTAAAGGGAACTTGCAGTTTGAAGGAAGCTGGTGCTGGGAGTTAAAATATGACCTTAGCAGAGGGAATGCATCCCTATTCATTTTTATCATTTATTTGTATTGCACGGGCATTTGGAGGACCCAGTCCAGAACAGGGCCCCATTGTGCTAGGTTCTGTACAGACACTCAGTGAGATACAGTCTCTGGCCCAAAAAGCTTATGTGTAAACAGACAAAGAGATATTATTATCCCCATTTTACAGACAGGGAATTGAGGCATAAAGGAATAACTGCCCAAAGTCACACAGGAAGCCTGTAGCAGAGCCAGGGATTGGACTCACATAACTGGAGTCATAACCCAGTGCTTTAACCACAAGACCATCCTTTCCCTCATTCCTTAACACACTGATGTGATGGAAGGGACTCCCTGGGAGCCCCTTGTAAAGATTCTAGCATCACCAAACTGAAACTAATATTGTGGTTGAATTCCCTGATTCTGAAGGAATCAGCCCCTCTCTGGACACACGTGGTTAAATCATCCCTCTAAGAGAACTTATGCCTGGGATACTAAAACTAAGCAACATTTTTGCCTTTGGGATGGACCAGGTTGCACCAAATGGCCAGGGACCTCTTGATGCCAACTGGCAGCAGGCATCAGGGGTGTGCAAGGGTTACAGGAATCTTCTGGGACTGGTATTTACATTCTAGTTCACCAAAAGAGTGTCATGTGAGGTCTCTAATAAAAGCCTGCATCACTCTGGTCATCAGTATCATTGCAAAACACATGTACAAATATTGTGTAAGGAGTTATGCATATACACTGAAAAACATGTTCTTAAGGTCTATGTCTAGGGACTGGTCACCAGGAAAGGTAAAGATCAGATTCTTTTGGGCAAGAAATGTTACCATATTTGTCTGTTTACATGTAAATTAAGTATTGTATGGCTCACAATAAGCCTTTACTCACCAGTCGGAACTGAATGCTAATGAATCATAGAAATGTAGGACTGGATAGGACCTCGACAGGTCATCTAGTTCAGTCTCCTGCACTGGGGCAGGACTAAGAATTATCTAGAACATCTCTGATATGTGTTTGCCTAACCTGTTCTTAAAAGCCTCCAATGACAGAGATTCCACAACCTCTCTAGGTAATCTGTTCCAATGCTTAGCTACTCTTACGTTTAGGAAATATTTCCTAATGTCTAACCTAAATCTCCCTCGCTGCAGTTTAAAACGATTACTTCTTGTTTTGTGCTCAGCGGCTAAGGAGAACAAAGAGAACAATTTATCACTCTCCTCTTTATAACAACCTTTTATGGACTTGAAGACTGCTATCATGTCCTCCCTTCAGTTTTCTCTTCTCCAGTCAAAATAAACCCAACTTTTTCACTCTTTCCTCATAGGTCAGGTTTTCTAAACTTTTAATCATTTTTGTTGATCTCCTCTGGACCTTCTCCAATTTGTTCACATCTTTCCTGAAGTGTCGTGCCCAGAACTGAACACAGAACTCCAGTTGTGGCCTTATCAGTGCTGCGTAGAGTGGAAGAATTACTTCTCGTGCTTTGCATACAACATCACTGCTAACACATCTCAGAATGATGTTCACTTTTTTTGCAACAGTATTACATTGTTGACTCTTTTTAATTTGTGATCACTATAATGCCCAGATCCTTTTCTGCAGTACTCCCTCCTAGGCAGTCATTTCCTATTTTGTATTTGTGCAATTGGTTATTCCCTATTCCTTGCTAAGTGTAGTATTTTGCATTTGTCCTTACTGAATTTCATTCTATTTATTTCAAACCATTTCTCCAGTTTGTCAAGATAATTCTGAATTTGTATCCTGTCTTCCAAAGCCAATGCAGCCCCACTCAGCTTGGTATTGTCCACAGACTTTATAAGCGTACTTTCTATGTCATTATCCAAATAATTTATGAAAATATTGAATAGAACCAGATCCATAACAGATCCCTATAGGACTCCACTTGATATGCCCTTCCAGCTTGATTGTGAACCACTGATAACTCTGTGTATGGTTTTCCAACTAATTATGCACCCATCTTATAGTAGGTTTGTCTAGGCTATATTTCCCTAATTTATTTATAAGATGTTCATGTGAGACAGCATCAAAAGCCTTACTACAGTCGAAGTATATCAGATCTACTGCTTTTCCCCATCCACAAATCTTGTTGCTTTGTCAAAGGATATTAGGTTGGTTTGACATGATTTATTCTTGACAAAGCCATGTTGACTGTTATTTATCAGCTTATTATCTTATAGGTGCTTTCAAATTGATTATTTGTTTGTTCCATTATCTTTCCAGGTACCAAAGGTAAAATGACTGGATTACAATTCCCTGTTTTGTCCTTATTCCCCTTTTTATCAATAGATACTATATTTGCCATTTTCCAATCGTCTGGGATCTCTCCTGTCCTCCATAAGTTCTCAAAGATATTTGCTGATGGCTTAGAGATCTCTTTAGCCAGTTCCTTAAGTATTCTAGGATGTATTTCATCAAGCCCTGCCAACCTAAAGATATCTAACTTGTCTAAGGCCTGGTCTAACTACAGGGTTAGATCAACATAAGCTGCCTTGGGTTGACCTAGCTGTGAAAGTGTCTTCACTTAAATTTGGCTCCTTCTGATGTAAGTGCCTCTCTATGCTGATTTAATAACATCACCTCCCTGAGCGGCATAGAGTCAAGGTCGATGTAATTAGGTGAATGCAGTGTCAGTGTAGACACTGCATTTCTTACATTGACTGTTATTGGCTTTCAGGAACTGTTCCACAACACCCCACACTGACAATACAATCACGACAAGCACATCTGGTGAGAATGCACACTGCTGACACAAGAAGCCAAGTGTGCACACACACAAGTGATTTAATAACTGTGGTGGTGTATGTCGACATAAGTTAGGTCAATATAATTTTGTAGTGGAGATATGGCCTAAGTAATTCTTAGCTTGTTCTTTCCCTATTTAAGCCTCAGATCCTAGCCCATTTACACTGTTGTTCACTATGTTAGTCCTCCAATCCCTGCTAACCTTTTTGGTGAAAACTGAAACAAAAAAGACATTTTTACTCTTAGGCCATTGCTACATTTTCTGTTATCTTTCCATCCTCATTGAGTAAAGGCCTACCAACCCTGTCCTTGGTCTTCTTGCTTCTCATGTACTTGTAAAATGTTTTCTTGTCACTCTTTATGTCCCAAACTAGCTTAATCTTATTTGTGCTTTGGCCTTTTTAATTTTGTCCTTACATGCTTGTGTTAGGGTTTTGTTTTCGTTTTTTCATCCTTTGTAATTTAACTAGTTTCCACTTTTTGTATGACTTTTTTGACTTTCAGGTTGGTGATGATCTCCTGGTTAAGCCAGAGTAGTCTCTTACCCTACTTCCTATACACTGAGATACAGTAGAACCTCAGAGTTACGACCACCTCAGGAATGGAGGTTGTTTGTCACTCTGAACTGTTCGTAACTCTGGACAAAACCTTATGGTGGTTCGTTTAAAATTTAACAACTGAACATTGACTTAATACATCTTTGAAATTTTACTAGGCAGAAGAAAAATGCTGCTTTTAACCCTCTTCATTTAAATGAAACAAGCACAGAAATAGCTTCCTTACCTTGTCAAATCTTTTTTTTTAAACTTTCCCTTTATTTTTTAAGTAATTTATGTTTCACACAGTACTGGATTTGCTTTTTATTTGTTTGGGGGTTTTTTTGTCTCTGCTGCTGCCTGATTGCATACTTTTAGTTCTAAATGAGGCGTGTGGCTGACCAGTCAGTTTGTTACGCTGGTGTTTGTAACTCTGAGGTTCTACTATAGTTTGCTCTTGTGCCATTAATAATGTCTCTAAAAAACTACCAGTTCCCCATAACTCCTTTTTCCCCTTAGCCTATTTGCCAATAACCAGATGTCCTGCTGCCTGGTAATCCTGAGTGCTCTCTTCCCTAAATCAGCAGAGAGCAACTGGCTAATACATCAGCGCTACATGGCAGTCTCTTTGCAGCTCGGGCCTTATCCTGTATTTTTCTATAAAACATCCTACACATTTTATAGCACTGTATTAATAATAATACCAGCCATCCAGGTGACAGGGACTGTGTCACCACAATAAAGGAAGGGAAAAAGGGAGAGGTAATCAGAAGCCCCGTGATCAAATAAATAGGTATAGTCCCTCAGTTTTAAATATTAGGGCTCCCTGGCTCTCTGGAGCAGACAGGGGATTGTCACTGGGCCTCTCCTGTCTCTCCCCTTGTCTAGCACAGTGCTGTGTGTTGTGGGAATTGTGATGGCAATACACAGAGGCACCTCAATACCTCCACAATAGTTGCTGGATCTGCAGACGTGCAGTATCCCAGCTCTACGTTGTTTCCTTTAAAGAAACACGGACCACCTTCTTTCTGCCTGCACACCTTCAAACACTCCTAATTAATGTGGCCCCTCTCCCTGCCCACCACCCTCACTCCGAAACACGCACATCGGGGCCCAGTCCAACTCCTTTTGGATTCGGTGGGCATGTTTCTATTGATGTAAGTGGGAGTGGAATCGGGCCTTTGGCCCGTTTCACCACAGCGTGAACAGAACGGCTGCCACTCCCTGTTCACTGGAGTCTTGGCTACAGTAGCCTTTTCCCTGCCATTTCTCACTATTGCTGTCATTTGGGCCCCTCTGGTGGTGGGAGCACTAACATTTTAACCACCTGTTGTCCAGTCCTCCTCTGACCAGGGTTAGGTAGCCCAGTATTCAAAAAACACCCATGGAAGCACTAGGAAGTGCACAACACGTTGCTTCAGGGGATAGTAATTTGCTGCTGTACTATATCAGCAGCAAATAATTATCCTTCCCCACTTCAGGCTGACTCAGTTGTGCTGGCCAGCGCACGGGCTCTGCTTATTCCTCTCACCCAGTCCTCATTCACTAGCCCTAGATGCGGGATAAAGAGGTGTATGGCACCCCTACCCCTTGCATGTCCAACCCAAAGTTTGGATAGCCCAAGCAGGAATGCAAGGATAGGGTGTTTGCCCCTCCAGGGACATGGCACACAACGTGATCAAAATACACATTTTGCTTTAAAAATAGTGTATGGCCTTAAAAGGGCCACTGACCCCAAGACTCCTGTCCCCATAAAATCTCCTCTTGATACTGCTCCTAAACAAGGATTACAGCACTCCAAGGGTGCAGCGGAGTAACCAATATCCAAGAGCACCACGGGGCAGACGGCTTCAGCAAAGAAGCAGTGGACTGAGGGAGGAATTAGAGTGAGCTCCCGTCTCCCCATTAAAAATCGGCTCTCTGGCTCAGGTCTGAGGTACACTGGCAGAGTGAGGTAGGGAAATCTTCTCTGGCTACTACCCATGCTGGGCTGTGCCTGTTCAGAGGATAAAAGTCTTCAGCATTGAAGGCTGTCTCCTTTCATAAGCATTCAATTAGTACAGGGTGCTGGGTTTGTTTTGGTTCCTGGGCATGATCATTGCAGCATCCATCCGCTCTGCCTGCTGGCTGAGACGAAGAGAACCCACAGGCAGAGCATAGCAGAAAGTACAAGATGCAAAAAACACATAAACTGGTCAATCTAATTTCTAGTCTCCCAGCCCCTCCAGTTACCCTTTACTCCAGCTGGTATGTAATTAACTCTGAATCACATATCCTGAGAATGTATAATCAAATTCTATTACTCTGGGAGGCTCAGGCAGTGAGAGCACACAGAGCTGCTATGACAGTATGGCTGACTAGATGACCCGTGTTGTATGGTGATCCCTGCACTGTGAAAACAGCTGACTTGATTTAATTCACAGGAAGTATTGCTCATCAACAGATAGCAAGAATCCTGCTTGCTCAGTTAGGGCTAGATTGTGGCCCATATTTCCATGGCTACAAGGAGGCATAAAAGAGAGTAACCCCCCCACATATACCCTCACCCCCAAACACCTATACCAAGGGTTCCCAAACTTTCTGCTGGCATGCCCCATTTTAATGACGTCTTTCCTGTCGGGACCCCAGACAGTATGGAGAATGCCATTATGAAGAGCGATATGTCCTCCTCCACACACTATGGCTTTGCATGCACCCTACACGTGAGGTCACAGAGCATGGAGGATGCCATTTTGCTCTACAAAATAGTGTCCTCTGCACAATGTGACCTCATACGTGTGGTGTGTGTGAGGTCATGCTGTGCAGAGAATGCCAGTTAGTAGGGCAAAATGGGGTCCTCTATGCATCAGGACCTCGCATGCATTGCACATTCAAGATCAGGCTCTGCAAGCAAAATGATGCCCTCCGCACAGGCGGGATCGCCACAATCCCATCTGCTGACATTGTGACCCCCAAGGTGGGGTCGCGACCCACACTTTGGGAACCGCTGCCCTGTACACTGCCGGACTAGGCCTGGGATCTGGACATGGGTGGGAGAGAACAGAAGTTGTATGCCTGGAACTGCCACTGCCCCTGTACAGGAAAGGGCGGGAATGGGTGGAGGCTTCACTCCATGCCCCACAACAAGCCAGCCAGCATAGCTGGGCCACAGCAAAGCACTGTAACCCTCTAGAGCAAAGGGAAAGCAGGGAGGGATCCATGTCTCTCACCCAGCCTTCCCTAGGCTGCTATCTGAGTGATGCACCTACACTCCACACAGAACATGGGCCACTGAGCTAAGGTTCAATATGGCCCTTACTTCTGTCTGTCTGACATAATAAAACAGAACTAGATCTTGGATTATATGCATCCTGCTCCACAAATCCGTCACTTTCCTTCTGCACCCCTTATGTCTACTACAGTTCGATATAGAACACTGGAAGTAATGCTGAGAACATGCCACCATTTGCAAGGCCTTCTGTTGTACTTGTGAGATAATTAGATAACCACTGATAACAAATATATGCATTTAATAAGTATGTTAATTGATATTGACTAACTGTGACAGGTACTTTATCAGTGCCAAATAGATGCCTAAAATCAACTTGAAAAATGGGAAGACGTGTTTTTTGTACTTAGATTAGACCTAAGAGTTGACATCCAAGAGATATTGGCCACTAATCCAAGCCAAATCCTTACCTCACTGTTTGATCTCAAGTCATCAAGCTCCTTAAACCTCTGTCAAACCAGAAAGAGCAGGAATTGCCCTGGAAACTGGATGCTACCTCTAAATTGGGAGCCCCAGGGGCAAGCACCGTGGTGGAGAATCAAAGACTGGGTTTTTCTAAATCCATCCTCAGTATCTGATTATTATAAATAGGAAGCTGTGAAGAGAAAATAAGGCCATGCCTATAAGCTCCACTTAAAGCATTAGAGAGAGAACATTTTTTGAGAGACAGAGCAGGAAAACAGCAAACAATTTTAAAACAGGGGGCCAGATTCCATTCTGTGATCCAGTCCTGAGCTGGATCACAACTGGGGATTCCTTTGGTGTGACAGAGTCCCCAGCTGGCCTAAGAACCACACAGGCAGCTCCTGTGCCACCTGACATAAGGTGGCATGTCAGGGACGGGAGGGGGAGTGCCAGAACACAGCTATCCTTTGCAAGCAGATGGGAATGCCTTTGCCAGGCAGCACACTTTAGAGCCGCTCCCAGGCTGTGGAAAACTCCTTCCAGAATCAGAGATGGAACCAGCTCCTTGGCACACCCTACTTTCAGCTGCACCCCATGGACGGTGGGCACTATTAAGAATGAGCCACCCTAAGCAGGGACAGATAGCGTGTCCCCAAATGTAATTCATGTCCCCAAATGTAATTCAATGAAGATGGACTTATTTACACCTCTAGATATTTACAGGGGTTTGTCCTAATGCCTGGGGATTAGATTTCACTCTTGAATGCTGTTGAAGCTTCAGAATCTTTCCTACAGTTGCTTGGCAAACAACTTGTGAAATTTGCAGACGCTCCCTGCACATTTGAAGGTAACACAGCAATGCAGGAGGCCCACAAAGGAGATCTAGCTGAAATGGACCAGGACCAAGTTGTTCTGTACCAACCTACATTTCATGGAGGTCATTTGTCTAACAGAACAAGCCACCACCCATCGTAGAGGGTGGGTACATCAGTGGGGGAGGGGAGAGTTAAACGTGATTGTTAGCAAACACAGCAAAGTTTGGTTTTAGGTTTCCCTATTTCCCATAAAGTTGAGCAAATTCAAACCTGATCTTAGAATCATAGAGTTCCACCCATGCTGTGGATTAGGTGAGCCTACATTAGGGCTGGCATTAGGAGGTAGCAAGCAGGGCAACTGGCCAAGGCCCCATGGCCCACATGGCCCTGTGCAGCAGGGCTCGGGCCTCAGCTTCAGAAACGTTGCAGAAATTCAGTGTGAGCAGGTAATGGAGGCAGGTTGGGGGCCCTCTAATGCCATCCCTGCCCTACATGGCAAGTTCTGGAGAATGGAGTCCTCTGAACCAGCATGCTCTGCTTTTCTGTACAATCATCCCACTCCTACAGTCTAAGGAAGTTGGTCCATGGGAATCTTCTAGGCTGCAGAATTGCTTCTCTGTGCAATTCCCATTTCTTTTCCCCGAATGGGAAGTCAGGAGTATCACTGTGTCATGACACAACTTCAGGATGTGGGGCTGCACCTTCATCATGCAATTGTCTAATCAAAGCAAGTCTCTTCTGAGCTAGCTACATCTTGTTCTGCTTGTGTTGCAACAGAGCGTCATATAAAGGCAGCATTGTCTACTGGTTTGAGCCTAGGGCATTGAGCCACGTCTAAGCCATTCCACCTAGTCCTCACAGTCTGTCCTTAGGCAAGTCACTTAGGGCCTGATTTTTCAGGTATGTTTTACACCCACAGCTCCCATCAGCTTCAATTGCACTTCTGAAAGTCAGGTCCTTTACCTTTGTGCCTTAGTTTCCCCATCTGTAAAATAAGGATAATAGTGCAACAAAGGGTTTTTTTTAGAGATTAACTCATTAAAGCTTGTATGGCACTTTGAAACTGTAAAAGTGCTATACATTTATTTCACAATGGAGTGCAAATTTGCAATGTAGTTCAGCAGACTCAGATATGGCTGGGTTGGAAAGAGCCTTTGATTTCCATTAGAATCAATTTTCCACTTCTAGTTGAAATTCTGAAGGCAGGAATTCCTTGCTGCAAAAAAAAAGTCATCAGAAACCACTGACGATTCTGCCAGTTCTTTCCAGTTCACAAGAGGCCCTCTTATCAGTCTCGTTCTTACCAGAAGTTTCAGTGGGCATTGATCAAAGGAAAAAGCTTCTAGACAGGAGACTAGCACCTAACATTTCAAATACCATGATAGCTGTTTAGAGAGTGTTGACAGCCTTCAGTGATTTAGAATTGAAATATAAGATTGCCCCTTTGCATGAAAGCTGTAGCTGATACACTGTAAATAAAGACAGACTCCCTTTGGCTTGGGGGAGGAGGGGAATCTTTTTCACTAGGGACTTACTCCCTGCTGCCCATGCTTACATTGGGTAGTATGTTATCCTGAAAGCAGGTCATGGTTGGTCCTAACACAACCAGGCACTGGTGAAAGAAGGAGTAATATCCCTCCACTCCCATTCTCCTTGTACAGCCTCCCTGGACTTTGGGGCCAGATACAGGGGAGGAGATCAGAAGTGTGAGTCTGCTGTTCCCCACAGAGCAGGTGCAGGTGGGTGGGGAGTAGATTGGGGAGGGGCAAGGACTGAGAGAACCTTGGCTTGGCCATGTCTAATGCCTTAGCCACCAGAACTGAATTGGTGCAGGATGGTAATAAGTTGTTGCTTGTATAGGCCAGAGGCAAATTGCTACCTTCCTGGAAGAAAGGTGAAGCAGGGAGAGAATCCCTGAGCCACAATCCTTTCCCCGGGATGCGCCTCACGTTGCTCCTTACTGTGGGCCATGTCCTTGTCCTCTGTGAGGGGAGTTGTTTTGATGTTACGATTCTGGAAATGAAAAATGATGTTTTAAAAAAAAAAAACAGCTGGAAATTCAGACAATAAAAAATGAGCCATTAAGCAATGGAATGAAAAAAGCTTTCAAGATTTGGTAAGATTTCTGCTTTTTTTATTTTGTTTGGTTTTTGAAGTTTGCTGGTTAGAGGGAAATGAACAGGTCACATTTTCCCCAAAATTTAGGTTTTGTAAAAAGAAGAAACCTAAAATCAATAGAAATGTGTCCATGATTTCTTTTAATCCCAATTAAAAGATGTTTTTCTTTGTTTGTTTTTAAAGAAGTAAACATTTTTCATAATGTTTGCAACTCAAATATTGCTGCTTTGGCTTTCCATAGGAGAACTTGGAAGTGAAATTGACTAGAAACCAAGATGAAGCTGAGTAACTTGTTTGCATTTTCTCATCTGGAAAACAGAAATAGGTAAATAGGCAGCATATGTAGTGGAAAGTAAATTGTTTGTTTTTTTTTAAACCAAACCAAACCAATTCTTTCTGTTTTAATAATCAAAGGTGTCCTTAGTAACACAAGTAAGGTTATATTTTAAAATCAGAATTTTAACATGAGATTATCCCCTTAAATAATGAATTGTGCTTTGATGCCTCTGTCTCAGTTCCCAGGCAAGTAGCCACTGATACATTTCTGTTCTGGCTTGTTGGGATGAGTTTCTAATGGCATGAGTTTGGAATAAATTATAATAGGAAACTGTGTCTCACTGTAGCTCACTTTGTCCAGATTTATTCTGAAATGGCTGAGGTCTGGTAAATATTCCTTGGGATAAAAATAACTCAGTGAAACAGTGAAGAGAAACTCTTGTGTCCTTCCTGGCCATCTCTCTCTCCTGAGGCTCTCTTTACTGAGGAAAAATTGGTGTTACATTGCCTGACACTAAATAGGCTTGGCTGCTGCACAAAACACCATTCCCTCTTATAACAGTGATTACCAGTCTAAATTACATGAGGAAGGGTCAGAGGGAAAGGGAGAAGGAGAGTGACACTGAGGCCACAGCACTGAACAGTTGGTCAGTGAACTAATGGCATCACACCATTTTAAGTAGCAAAGGTATGGCCCATCCACACTAGCCACCCTGTTTCACTGAAGTGGTGCTGCATTCCCACCCTAGTCCATTGTTGCTCTGCACGTTAGTATCTATTACATAGGTCCTCACAGTTTCCTGAAGTGATAGTTTGTGGGAGATTTTTTGGAAAGCTTCCTGGGAGCCCCAGAGGTTATGAGGGAAATGGTAAAACACCTGGGGAGCAGCCATTACCAGTGCTAGTGGTCAGAGCTTGTGCCATTTACTTAGCCAGACCATTTTCTGCAGAAATTCCTGAAAAGTAATCATGAGGCATCAGCTGCATTTGTGGAGAACCAGAAACTGAGCCCTACAATTAATGGACTTTGTGCTGCAAGTTTTGTACGCTCTCCCCTCATGCTGTCCATCCTTGGAGTAACCAACTCCATGCACTGTGACTTCACTGGGTGGAGCGCTGCTTCTGGAGCTAGAACAGAGACTGGAAAACCAGAAAGGTGGTCTCAACACCAAGACTAGAGCGAGCTGTTAGCAAAACATCTGGACAAAAAGATTAACAGCATTTCCAGAATGTGGCTGGGGTCAGGATTCGATGTATTTCCAGTAGATGCAAATACAGAGACATGGATCTGCAGAGAATATCCCTCAACCATGGAATGTGTATGGTAGTTTAAGCAGTCCTGACGAGTGACTGTTGCATGGTCGATCAGAGAGGGGGAGATGGTCTCTGAGGTAGCTGGGCCTAGAGCCTTTAGAGTTTGTAGATGATAACTTATATCTTGAATACCATCTGGAATTGGCATCTAGTGTAGGGTGTGCAAAAGAAGTGTAATATATTTTTACTGGTACATCTTCTCAGAGAGGCAGCTGTATTCGGCTCTAGTGTTTCTGAGTCGTCTTCACAGGTAACCACAGGCACTGCAGTAGTCTAGCCCAGAGGTTCTCAAACTATGGTCAACTGATCACTATGGATCTGCAGAGCCCTTCCTGGTAGTCCACAGCATGAAACATTTTTATAACCAGGCGGTGCAGGGGTTAAAGAGTTGGGAGAGGAGGTGAGCCCATTAGAGGATCTCTGTCTTATAAAGTGGTCTGCAGAATGAAAAAGATTGGGCAGCCCCATATCTTGTTGAGGGAGAAAAAAACAGCACGAACGACCACAGTGCGGTTTGTATGTGAGATCTCTTTAGGATAGGAAAGTGTGCACCTTCTTTTAGCCCTCTGAGGATGAAAGAAGGCATTTGTGGCCATCTGAGAATCCCTGAGCTGAGACCCTCAGATTGCATCTACTTTGACAATGTGTGGGGCAGGTGTCCTCAGGTGAAGGAGCAGTCATAAAATTAATCAATTCCTCAAAATGCTTTCCTCTGCCAAGCAGCATAACCTCTATTCTGAACTTAAGCCAGCTGGCTTTCATCCAGCTCCCTGTCTCTAGCAGACAGGGAATCTGATTTTCCATTGCTTTGCACCATGGGTATTCATTATTTGCACTGTGTAAAGTGGGTGTAAAAGGCTGCTAGGTCAGAATGACAGACTCTTAGATCCTCTTTGCACTGTTGCAAGTTACTATGCCAGGTGCAAGGCAAAGGAGAATTGCACCCTGAGAAAACTAAGAGATTTCTCTTTTCTAGGACCCTGGAAAAGGAGACAGAGCTGAATATTGGAGTTTTGCCTGAGTAAGGATGTGCAGGTTTTAGCCCTTAAAGAACAAAGTCGAAGGCAATATATTGGTTTTCTCTCATTGAGTATTATAAAAATTCAAATAAATAAAATAAGCATCTATTTAAAGTGCTCTTTTAAAAAGCCAGATGGCTAATTTTAGCCTCTCATTATGTTTAAAGCACAATGGCTTAGCGTGCGAGGTTCATTTATCAATCCCATAAGCATGCAGGGACTTGCCTACAATTTCATTTGTACTGTTCACACACAGCATTGTTTACAGTGCATGTGCAGTTTTGGGGGGAGGGGAAGGGAGAGAAGAGTGGGCTAGAGGACAGCAGACTTTGGGGGCTAAGAGTCAGAAGAAACCATGGCAGATGAAGAATTTCATATTACATCCACACATGTGCCATTATGGCACTTTCTGTGTGTTCCCTGGAGACGTGAAGAGGAAGAAGGCTGAGGGCGTGTTGACCCTGGGACAGCTTAGAAAGATAATTTAAGGAATATACATATTTTCCCTTTGTATAAAATGTCTGGCAACTATAACCTTTATTTAGGGGCAAAGTAACTTTCTTTCCACCATTATCCTCTTTCTTCCTCTTTCAGAACAAGTCATTGACAGTGTGTTTGTTGCAGGGCAGATTATTGCTGTGCTCTGGTAGCAAGAGGCTCTCATCCCTTCCCAAATGAGTAGGG
Source organism: Emydura macquarii macquarii (assembly GCF_026122565.2). Lineage (NCBI taxonomy): Eukaryota > Metazoa > Chordata > Testudines > Chelidae > Emydura > Emydura macquarii. The sequence continues at coordinate 13,587,844 of NW_027131527.1, read as the reverse complement.
AGGGTGATGATCCGTACACCTCTTGTCTCCAAGCTGAATGTATAGTATGTGCTACAGCACCTCCCACTGCAATGCAGCCACCTTTAGCGAGAAGGAGAAGGGAGTTGGCAGCTGTTTAAGTGCACGCAGCATCACTGTGGAGCAATCAATTCTTTCAGAAAGTACAGCTTGCACTGCGTTGCTGAAGATGTTCTTACAGTGCAACAGCCTGAGGGCCAGAATCTTCACTGCATTCTGAGCAATTTGTGCCACTCAGGTGGGGCAAAGGGGAAAGATTCTGGCTGTAAATGGCCAGCAGAGACTTCATCAGGCAAAGTGGAGGACTCCTCACTGGCATATAGCCAGCTCCAGCCCCAACTGCACCCACTTCAGTGTAGGGAGTATGACGAGGGAAGGAGGGGCATGCCAGCGGCATGGTGATGCTTCTCTCTACCAATCCTCCACAGACTGACATCACACCAGTGGGGTAAATTAGAGAAGACCCAAAGCTGCCCTACCTCACACTGGTGCTGGGGATGGTGCAGAATCAGGACGTGGTAAGTGGCTCCCTGTTGGCCACCCTCCCTCCTGGACTGAAAAGAGAGATTGCCAAGCCCAGGTTCTTTTATCAAAACATCTGTAATGCAGAAAATATTTGGAGGCACATTTGACCCTCAGTAAAAACATAGTAATAATAACAGCTAGCTCTTATATAGTGCCTTTCATCAGCGGATCTCAACGTGCTTTGCAAAGGGAGGTAACTGGGGGTCTGATCCCGCAGCCCCTACTCACATGAGTAGTTCCACTGAAATCCACGGGATTTCTCCTGCTACGTTACGGCCATATAAAGTAATCCTAACAATACCTTCTATTGTATAGCCTTTTTCATTCATAGGTCTCAAAGCACTTTGCTGTATACAGCAGCAGAGGGGCCCATTTTTAGTGCAGAAATGTGTGTATGTCAGTCCAATAGAACCTGTCTACCCTATCAGTGAATGATCTATTGCATTTTCCCTTCTATTCATTTAACAGCTTTATTCCTTTGTCAGACATTCTTTAAAAAGGCCTCCCTTTCCTACATTTTCTGTTTGGTGCAGGAGAAACTGATTATTTTCACAGGTCTGTTCCTCTAGCTCTAATTTACTATGGGCTCCACTGCACATACTGCTAGATAACTGGGACAAGAACCGCCCATCAGGGGCTGAAAAAAAATCTCATCCACTCATAGAAAGCATCAATTGGACACTATGCAGTCAATAATTGCAGCAGGCAGCAGAGTAAACAAGCACACTTAACTAACTGCTGAGGGTTGCAGTCTGCCTCAGGCTTACTTCTGTTGGTGGCTAAAACTCCAGGCCTAACCCAAGGAGTGAACCTCACTGGAGAGTGTGTTTAGGGTTGCCATTGTGGGCACAAAATACAGCTTCTTGATGGCGCTTTAAGAAGCTGCTCAAAGTCTCTGGAAACCTGCAGATTGGGCATACATGACCCCCTGTATTTGACTCGTGATGGATCAGCAGATCACCCGTCTGCCTGCCTGTAGTATTAATACAGTGCCCACTACATCTGTTTCTCTAAGTCTTTGCCAGATTATACTTTCCTGCATTAAACATCATGGGAGGGGTTCTGTGAGAGGAAAACGCGATGAGGATCCCCTTTTGGCAATCCTTCTCTCCCCCCAATCACCCATCAGGGGCCGGGGATTTTTCTCCTGCTGAAAAGGCCATGAGGCCTGCCCCCAAACCTTGTATGTCTGAGTGAGATCTGTGGGTGGGATTCCCTGGGTCCTAGTTCCAGGGCACCTTGGATCTTCAGAAACCCCTTGAGAGGCTCTGCAGAGAAGATAATAAGCCTGGGGCTTCATTATCTTTTCCAGGTAAGCACCGGGGGCACAGTGGAGTCAATCTGCATTCCCCGCTCCACCCCGTCTGCTCCCTCTCCCCTATGTGGATCCCAAGCCATGTGAAAAAGGTCTGTGAGGTGGGGGGATGGTGCTGTTGGGATGGCTGAACTCCCAGTTAAGCCTAGAGAACGGAAGTTTCACACGAGAGGGATCCCTTTATAATCTGCATGGATCTGCAGGGAAGGGACCATCTGTGTTATCAGTGTCCTTTCCCTAGCTTGTTGGTCAGTTCGCACCCCTGTGCCTATCCAAGTTAAGCTACAGGAATGTGTATGACTGATGTTCCCTCTGAGCTTAGAAACTGAGTCCAACTCCCATGCAAAGCAGCTGGAGTGACTATGTAACCGAATGTGTCAGCAACAGGCTCCTCTGAAAGGTTTCAATGTTCTCATTTGCCTAGACCAGTTTATTTATTGCCATCGTTAATTAGTTTTGTTTGGTAGGAAGGACAAGTCCCCCGAGAATGTCTGTACATTAGAGACCATTATTCCAGTGTTGTCTGGAAGCTCAGGCAGGCAAAGCCCCTCACTGCTGTCCGCCTGGCACAATTAATTAGTCAGCACCATTAGTGACGCTGCAGGCCAGAGAGTGCATATTGCCTAATGCAGACAGGGGTTCTCCCCAGAATGGGTCCGCTTAACTCGGCCCACACACAGCACAGTGTAGCTCTGATATAGAGGTGGCAGGTTGATGTTGTGCAGCACAGGATCACGGCCACTTGTTCCTCACTGTTGGTAATACTCTTCAAGACTCCCTAAAATGAAACTCCTTCCCCCTACAGAGCTAATGTGCTCAGCGTCCATCACCGGCATTCACGCATGATGGAATCTGGCAGCTACTCACACACATGCAGTGATAGGGTTCACAGCAGGCATGTGACAAAGTTGCAAGTGTCATACGGGAAACCTTGGGAACCTGGGTACTTGAGATCTTTGAGTCCATCCCCCAGCCATTGTGGGATTTGATCCCATCAGATTGAAGCCAGCCACTTTAGCTAGATGACTGAGGAAGAGCTCAAATGGGCACTGTTGTCTCTGCTAACAGGTGGCTAGGCACATTGGAAGAGGTCTATAGCAAGTGCAGGCCTCCCGGCTGAGGGCTATACATAGCGTTCGTTTGTCTCTTACATATTATCGTGAGGCCTCACAGTCTGATTTGATGGCATTTTGCTATATGTCTCTTTGGATGCAATGTGGTAACTTTGGAACGTCACAGCTAATCAATTCTAAAATGGCAGGGCATGTGCTGGGCCTCAATGGCCACAACCGCTTGATTTGGGGGGAAATCAGAAAACCAGACTGGGGAAAATGGGGGACACGTGGAGACCTGCCCTCTGGTTTGTTTGCACAGTCACAGCTTCAAGCACCTCTGCAAGTGTCTAGAGATCAAAGAAGTGGTTGATGGTAGTCATTAACACCTTCCAGCATGACAGTCTCCATCTCATCTCTGCTCATCCTCATGGGAGAGTTTAACATGTTGATACTCTGATTGACTTCTCTTCCAGACAGAAGGAGAAAGAATAGTGGGGAGAAAAGATGAACGGGAGGAGGAGGGGCCATGGCAGAGCCATGGAATATGGTAGGGATGGGAAGGAAAGGGGATCACATTGCACCTCTGGCATGGGGGAGAAAATGGGGGACCGCAGTATGTGGGAAAGGAGAGCACACAGAATCACTAGAGGGGGAGATTGGGGACCCCTGATATGAGGGAAGGGAGAAATGGGGTGGAAACAGACTCTGGTGTAGGCAGAAGAAGGGGGGTCCCTGGCATAGGGGCAGGGGGCTATGGAGGCACCCAGAGCCCCAGGCATGAGGGAGGAGGTGTGGGGGTTGTAGAGAGTCCCTGAAATGGAAGGGGGTGGGGGGGTGGCAAGGAGTCCCTGGTGTGTACAATGAGCTCAGGCAACAGAAGCAACAAAGTGTGCAACCCTCTAGCTCTATATCTCTATGATCTATTACCCAAAGCCAGAGGCCTAAAGACAGCCACTCTAGCAAGAGAGCAAAGGGATCCCCCCTTGACCGAGCCAGTGAGTATTGTGATGAGCTTCTCTCAGCTGAAAGTCCCTCGATAAGTATCTTTATAGCCACCCTCTTCTTGCAAGTTCACTATCATTTAAGTATAAAATGAACATAATTATCCTTGCTTCTTTCTGCACACAACAGCAGGTACTGTAGTTAGTGGCCAACTATGCCCACATTTACTATGCTCTCTTAGAGCCACAGGTTCAGAAGCCAATGGTAACATTTAGAATACCAGCGCTGAACCCATTATAGGAGTCAGCTAACTTTTTCTGACTAGAGAACCTAATGGCTCTTTCCAGGAAACCCTGCCTTATCTTCAGAAAGGGCTTTTCCCGAACTCAGTGTAGCTGCGGTAGAACCCAGGGCCTGTGACCTGCCAGGTCTTGCATTGGAAAAGCACATGGAGTTGACTAAAGGACAGTGTATGATAGGACACATCTTTGCTGCCCACTCATCAGTTCCTGGATCATAGCAGCAGAGAGACAAGTCTGTTATTTTGTTTTGCTGCCTGGAGTGTACGCCACAGTAATACGATGACTGAATTTTACTTTTATTGATTTTTTTAATAGCTTATAAAACAAAAAATGAACTCCTGGAAAAAGAAGAATATGTGCTCCAGATAGGTTGTGAGCCTTGAGAAAGTTAGAAGCCGAGACTGGGCCTGATCCAAAGCCCACTGACATCCATGGGAAGACTTTCCATTTGGGTCAGGCTGATGGACAAGGGGCCAGACAAATGGTAAAGGAACAAAAGTGGGTGCAGTGTATACAAACTGGATACTAGTCCTTTAAATAGGTTGCAAGCCCTTAGTGGCCCTCATTGTTTTCTGTGTTTCAGAAGCCACGAGAACCCTGCCAGAGCTGCAATGTATATGTAGCTAGGCTTTACATGCCGTATCGTTAGTAAACCCAGTAATCTGGACCCCACTGTGCCTGTGTGTTTCTTTCAGATTACGTCTGTGGTAAAAAGACATGGCAGTGGGACACAGCAGGAAGCATCAGGAGAGGAGAGGTCAGGTCATGGGGACGCTTAAAGTTTTGATTTCTTCTTTTCTAAGTTGCTGTAAGATTCTGGTGAATCTCTCTGTCACCCTGACACCTGGCACAGCATTACAATATCCAGAGGCGTGGGAGAGGACATGCATTCACTCTTTACCTGGGCTGCATAACAATATTCAATTTCAAACCAATGACCTAGAGTTCTATCTCATTACCAAGCCCATCAGTTGAGCTATCCAGTCTCCCTAGTACACTAATTTCTATTATTATCTTTTCCTTCCCTGGAATAATATGTAAACTTTAAATAGAAAAGCCACAGCACATTAGGCAGAACAGTTTATCTGACAGACCAGCACTCTCTTGAGAAAAGGAACAAACAAAATTTGTCTTGTGGTCAGGGTGACACTTTGCCACAAAGGGAGAGTACAGAGAAGTTAATTAAACCCTAAAGAAGCCATTTATTAGAAAAGGAAAGACAGATATAGCTGTTCTTCAATACTGGGGAAAGGTTCATTATAAAGGAAACCCTTTCTTTAGCAGTTAATAAACTATTTTAAAGCTACCACCTAGCTTTGAGGAATGGTTAGTCGAGTGTCCATTGCTCAATATGCAACTTTCCAAGGCATCAGAGGTCCCATGGAATAAAAAGGCAGCAAGTTTATAAAGCTGGGTTGGGTGGGAAAACTGGGGAAATGAAGAGCTCGGGAGAATAGAAATGGGATGTAGAACCTCTAGGTCAGTGGTTCCAATTTGTCCCTAGGTACAGTAATTACTGAAACTACTTCCCATGTGAAATGCACCAGTGGTCTCTGTGTGGCTCCTGGTATAGAAAGGTGACCCCATCACCCAAGTCACTGGAACTAGCTGGCACCCTTGTTGGCGGCCTCAGCAGTGAGGCCAAGCTAGAGCTGGTCTGAAATCCAGGTCAGGGATGAGGTACTGTGGTGGGCGGCAGGGAGCAGGGTGGAGCTGCAGCGTCTCTGCTCAACCTATACCATTAGATGACTGAAGACGGAGCTTCCCTGAGAGGGCTGCCAACGTAGCTTCTCTGGCCAGCATTAATTTCACTTGAAAAATTATTTATTGTAGATGAGTGGAAAATGCAGGTTGATCCTTTGGATCAAGACAGTTGGCTCACTTATGCTTTGGCTTTAAAGGACTTTCCATTCCTTGGCACAGGATGACAAAGGGCCAAGAAAAAAACATATTTTCTAACTCCAAGTGAAAAGCAAAATCATCTCCTTATTCGGACGGTGCTTCAGCCGCACTTCTCTCTGCAATCTCAGTAGTGTCCAGGCAACACCTGAGTCTCCTGCTTGCTCATCCTTTTAATGTGGGGAGTTAGGGGATCCCCACTGGGTAAAAGACAGACACTAGGGTTTTCACCCACACAGTATGGGTGTTGGACGGCCTGACACATCTTATGCTCCTACTGCTGGAGGGGAGCAGAGCAGAGCTTATCCTAAAAGAAAAGAACACGAGATTTGGGAAGGAAAAACTCCTCCTATTTTGTGCTGTCAGAGTTCAATAGCATTTGCTTCCATTTGGTAACTGATATCAAGTAATATCACTAGTGCTATTACCTCAAGAGGTGTGCCACCTCCAGGTAAGAGTTTACTAGGAGACTGGAAAAGACAACTTTGTTTAGACAGGCTTTTTCAGAAAAGGCCAGCTATGCTAAAATTCATCCAACCATATTATCTATAAACCAGAGCATGCAGCAGTAGAAATGATTGCCCTTGATCTGCAGCCATGCTCCATAGTAGAGGATATTGGCTTTAAAAGGGTCTTAAACTCAGTACATATTGAACCATGATATTGCCTCCTAAAGAGAATACTATTCTCCACCCCTGTCATGTTATATATTTACAGTAGCTTAGCCATCAAAGTAAGGCACCCTGTCAGACAAGTGGAGGGCAAAATCATTCAGTCAACAATATGTGGAAAAGCAGCCAAAGAATTTCATTGCTATAAAACTACAATGGGTTAGCTTTGAGCCTAAAGAAAGCAGAGGGCTTATTGTTCATTCTGCCTCTGGGCCTGGCATCAGTATATCTGGCACTGCCCACACTCAGCAGAGATATGCCAGGAGTGCCTGCCACACAAGAAATAAAAATAAATGGCTGCGCTCTATATTGAACACTTCCTGCAAACGCATGTTTGTGAACATTCAAAGCCATTTGGAATATCTAGTTAGCCTCTGGATCACCTCAGACAGCTTCTCTGGTGAGGATAACTTGAGCATTCTGCACTCATTCTCATCCACTCCCTCACCAAGATCTTCACTGAACCCTGCAGGATTTCCTGGACAACAGTCTGTATGTGACAAGCCTGCCAGGGACAGTGCACCAGGTTTGCACCTGCTTTCATCACCAACACAAAAGGCACGTAAAGCCCCTGCCCAATTCAGCTAGGTAAAAACTTTCCTCTTTAACAGCTTGCTGCAGAAACACTCTTCTCAGAGATGGAATTCTCCCTACTGCCTGACTGACATGTTCGCCATCATTAAGGGCATTGTTGTGCCCTGTATTGCACACCTGTGGAAGGGAGCAAGGGGGCCTAAGGTGCCTCCTGCTCCCCTAGGTGGGATAGCACATCATGGGATGCAGGATGGAGGGGATAACAGCCTTCTCAGAGCCCCTCCTCCACCTGAGCAGGAGGTGGGCGTGCTGGGGGGGAGGGGAAGGAAGGGGTGTCACGTGGGGATTGAGTGGACCCTTGATTCCAGCCTCAACTCATTGGCCAGTTCAGTTGAGCCAGCCAGGGGAAGCATCTCATCTACATCCAGTGCAGCACTAGCACAGGTTATTTCCCCCGTGGTGCAAGGAGGAATCAGAGACTATACTGTGGCTCTGAGGGTATGTCTGCACTGCAATTAGACACCCGTGGCTGGTCCACATCAGCTGACTCAGGCTATGGGGTTGTTTAATTGCAGTGTACATGTTCAAGCTTGGGCTGGAGCCCAGGATCTGGGATCCCACAAGGGGAGATATCCCAGAACCCAGAATCCAGCCCGTGAACACCTACACTGCAATTGTACAGCCCTGTAGCCAGAGTCAGCTAACACAGGCCAGCCGCGTGTGTTTAACTGCAGTGTAGCCATACCCTGAGGGACAATATGATCCCTGCTTCTGGGGCAGCACAGCTATGCATTGTCCCTTACTCAGGGCTCGTGGGTAAGCCACAATGTATCACCTGCGTGTCAGTCATTCAGTACATCATCATATGCAAGGACATATGGATAAGCACCGTTCTTCATTCTGGCTGATGCTAAAACATCTCTTCATATCTTGAAACTTTTTACCACTTCAGTGCTGACAGCGCATTAAATCAGGTTATCTTATTGGGAAAAAACACTGGCTAAAACAACAGATCAACCAAATAACTGCCACACCTGCTCGGTCACCAAAAGGCTGCTGGTCAGTATTCCTCCCCATCTACTCAGCCCTGCTGATTTAAAATTGAGTCCAGGGCTATGGACGGACTTCAAAGGATCTGGGTTAAAGGTATGGCAAAATGTAACTTTCTAGTTTTACATGAATAAGGCAATAATCAAATATCACACTTCATGGAGTAAGCTAATTGCTACAAGCCTGAGGGGGGAATTGTTCCTTCCCATAGAAAGCATTACACACTGCATGGGTGCATTATGGTTTCCACACCTTTCTCTAAATCAGCAGATTTTGGTCTGCATCAAAGGCAGGACTGGAGGGACCAGTAGTCTGATCCTGTATGATACAGCCTATATTCTGCTATTACTTGAAATTGCTTTCTTGACTCTAAAATCTACATATGCTAGGAAGGTTTGTCTAGGCGTCAGTAAAGAGTGCACTGCAAGTATATGTGGTGCTTTCCATACGTACAGCAAACACAGTCTCTCCCTTGAGGAACAGACAAATTAGAACCCCATCTTACAATTGATAGCGCGTGGCAGATTGCGGTGCCCAGCTAGAACCTTCCATGGGGGCCTAGAAGTCTGCACATGCACTGTCAGCTACAGCCTTGATGTCTAGTTCATTCAGACACATAGAATGGTATCCCAAGCATGGCAATGCCATGGGATTTATAACTTGGCTATGAGTTTGCAAATATAATATTCTTCAGGTTTGTATAGTGACTCTTTAGACATAGCAGAGTCCAAAAGAGAGAAATAATCTATCCACACAGGCAAGTTTGAGATCACAGCTATCACTTTCCTAGGAATGTTAAATACGAATTGACATTGCAATAAAGATTCCCAGCAATGACAATACCTATTGTATCTCTTTTACCCAGAACAGGTTTAAAGATAAACAATGTGGTAGGATTTAAATAGCTCAAAACAATTTATTTTAAGGCTTGCAAAGACAATTCTTGCCTACCCCCAGCCCATATTTGGGAGGTGTCCATACTGTTCCTGCAAGGCATAATGGCAAAGGAGACAAGTAGATATCATTGCCACTCTTAGTGTCTGCCTAAGATCCACCCTGGACTGGACTAATAGGGACTGCAGCAGGTTAAAACTAAGGTGCACTGGCAGTAACGCCAGATTCACATGATTCAAAAGGCGCTTGCTACACACAACAATTCTCCCTTGTTTTCTAGAGGGCACTTTTCCTCCCCTGAATTGTGCCTTGTCTTTGTGTCTCAGGGCTTCTAGTCCCCAGAGTGAAAATGACAGTAGTAGTGATAAAGCTCAGTTTGATCATTTCAGGGACGGCTCTTTGGGCTTGGTAATTACACACAACTCCCATGTCTCCTCCCATTCCCCACATCCTGCCTTCATCTAATGCCCCTGCTGCTGATTAAAATAACATGAGCTGGTATCTTATCAGTTACATGAAATCAAAAAACACTTTCATATATTTTTCAGTTAAAAGAGCTTGAATAAAATGAGGGGGAAAAGCAAACTACGATAGCCAATCAATAGCTCTTTCAGTCCTAGCATGCAATGGGTCAGTGAGTTAGGATCATTTATCAACTCATCTTCCACTTCCTTCCCCCCCCCCCATCTTTCTACATCACTTTTAGTTTCTATAATTAATCTGTTCCCTTAGTACACAACAAAGACATGTATATTTCTCATCCCAGTTCCTACAACCACATATGGGTTAAGTCACATGAGAAAAAAACCACTCCTTCTGAATCACATCATGTCCAGTTAGTGACACTTGTTAAAAATCAAAACACATGCACGCACGTTCTTGCACAGCTGACTAACTGGCAGGTTGGCAGGGCAGCAAACTAATGTTTGGAGAGATCCCTGAGTCTGGGAAGTGACCATCAGGGAGCCACTTCTTCCCCACTACCCCAATGCAAATAGAAATGCCATAATTGCTCTCTGAGGATAATGAGGAGCATTTGTTAGTACTGCCATGTTTTGGGGGGTTGTATGGAGCCTGGGAGTTCATTTTGCTCCCTCCTCATGCTAAAAATGCAGCACTGTTGACAGTCTTTGTATGAAACATTGCATCTTGCAAGCCTCCACAACTGTACAGCCAATTTACTGCAGCAATGACCAGAATGTCAAGAAATATAAGGTAGTGGGTGGGAACAGGAAGAAGCAAAGCAAAGCCCAACAAGGCAGAAATGAGAAGATGAACCATATCGGGACTAGGTATGAGTCTGCATAAGATTTCAGTGATTTTCCCATCTCTGACCTGAATCTCTAGGACAGATGACTAGACTGACAGCTGGTACTATCCTCGGAAGAAATGCCCTCAACCATCCATGCCATAGAGGACTGAAGAAAGGCATTTGTAGCAGAGAGGTCAATGCTGGAAAGTATGCAGAAGTGCAACATCTTCTGAATGCAGTCTGTGAAACAGGCCAATGACTGTGGTCACCTTTAGATGTATTGGCAGAGAGAGGCTAGTGTTGAATCAGTGGCATCTGGGAAAGACTGAGCCAGCAAATGAAGCTGGCAGAACAGGCCATGTGGTCGAATAGGCCGCACTAATTTAAGCCACTCACTGGAAGTCAAGAAAATCACTCAGCCTCTTTATATTTCAATCACGTCAGCTTGAAAACTGGGTGAAAAGCAAAAGGAACCTCACTGCAATGGGCCAACTGCATCTGCCTCTGAACTTCCAGGCATGAAACAGCTAGCTTAGAAAAGAGCAAAGCGCTCTGGTTTTGCCTCTGATCACTCTTGCACTAATGGTGACTTAGTGACAGGAAGAAAGTATGTCCAGATAGATAGTGTTGCAGGAAGGGCTTTTTACCAAACCGGTACTTGATGGCAAAATTACAACTCAAGAAATGGATAGTGTTTGCGACTGGCATGTGATCCTTCTGTTGCAGAATCGAATAAACACATTATGCCAGATCTTCAGCCAGTGTTAATCAGCAGATTTCTAGTGAAGTCAACAGACCTAAGCTGTTTTACACCAGCTGAGGATCTGACCCATTATTTATTATTGTAAATGGCTGATGAGGAAAGGACTCAAGTCTGGTGAACATCTGGATCACAACCTGCACCTTCCAGGGTCTCTGCTTGGAACCACACTGCAGAGCCTATGTGGTCAGCCCCGAGTCTCTCTTCTGGGAGATGGAGCATAGTGCTGTTGAGCACAGAATTCATGAGCTGTCAAGTCTGATCAAGTTTTCCACCACATGTAGCTGTCACTTTGTCCTTGACCTGGTCAGCATAGATGCCTGAATCAAGGTCCTTTCATCCTGAGCTGAATCAGTGCGAAATTGTAATGACTTCCCACCTCATTTCAGGAAAGATGTCACTCTACTCCACACAGGCAATAAGTGTAAGAGCACTGAAGTGTTCTCGTTGACCAGAAAGACCCCAGTTATCAAAGCCTGGCAGGGACTCTGTTGCCAGTGGCAGGTCAGTCCCCAACAAACAATAGTACATCCTGAGAGATTGCTAGCAAAGAAAGAGTAGTTAAGCCAGCCAATGATTTTCTAATAATTCCTTTTATGCTGCTGCCTGATGATAATGCTGCATCTGCCTCCTTTAATTCCTCTGCCTGCACGTCTCCCATCTCCCTCTCTCTCATTTACCTCCTTGATAACTGGGCTTTGTTTATATAAGAAAAAAGCCGCAATTCTGTTATCTCTTCCTCCACCCCCTGGCCTCCCATCTTCACTCTTCCCCCAGCTGTACTCTGAGGCCCTAGGCATTAAAGGAATCAGGCCTCTAAGCACACACTTTTATCTGCTGGCATTCCTGCCCCTCCTTATGAAGTCACCCAGGGATGAAGGGGGGTAGACAGGGCAGACTGAACTAGCTGGCTTGGATCTTCAAGGTGACAGAGATAACTATGCAGGCCTATCCCAGGGGATTCCCATAAGCCCAGACATTTCATCATGCATCTTTTTCTCAGATCACAGTACCCTGCCTGGTCTGCTCCCCTAATAAATTGATATTCAAATCAGGGCATAGGAAAGACTTAAGCACCCCACGACACAGGCCTTAAATTGATGTAGGAAATCACATTTAAATTCAGCTAATGCATAGTTCCATCTATATTAAACTAGTTTCTGGCATGCTTTGACCAGTTAGGGCCTAAAAGTCCATCCATTTAATAGACCCCATATAAATTGGAGAACAAAAGACCTATTAAATCATCTAGTACTCCCATCATGTGCTTGCCCTTGATTGTTCCCTGTGTTGTATTATCTGGAGCTTTATCCAATGTCCTTAGCACAAAAAGAAATAAAGGTCACAAGGCACTGTGTTGCTGGTTTACTTGGGATGTTGGATTTCACCCACATGACCACATTTTTAATAGCAATCACAGACTCCCATTTGCTGGGCAGTGTGATTCCACACAAGCAGAGCTGCATGCATACAGACATACAGCAGATGACTATCAAATGAATGTGTAGCACTAGGGCCCCTGCATGCACAGTGCAGAGGGAATCATTAAAAGCTCATCTGGTCTTTGTGTGGTTGTCACAAGTGCTTCTGTAGGTCTGCCACAGAATTAGCTGATAGGCACTGACATGTTCCCCTTTTTTCCCAGCCTCTGATGGGATGGATGCATAAATCAGTAGGTACAAATTGGCAAGTTCCTTAGTCATGGGTTATTAATATTGTAATATGTTCCTATTAATTCCTAATCATGCTGGGGTGCCACCTCTGAACTCATTTCATTACCATCACACACAAGCTGACCAAACCACTCTTTTCTGGGAGATGGTATCATACATGAAATATCTTCCAGGCTTGAGTGGTTGGGAGAAAGCCTTGGAAAGGTAATGGTGGTGTGTATTTATTTATTTATTTATTTTGCCTACCAAGGCCTATTCTGTGATTCCTAACACTGGACAGTGCTCTGTGGGCAAATGACTATAACCCTGATTCCAGGTCTCTCATTTACAATAATCACTGGTAATCAGGAGTAACTCCACTGAAGCCAGTGTTGTTCTACTGGTGTAAGTGGGAGCAGAATAAAGCCCCCATACGCCAATAAACCAGCACCTGCATAGGTCATATACCTAGAATGGCACCCAAGATGGAACCCAACATGGTACCCGACATGGTGCCCATCATGGTGCTGGGGCATCACTGCAGGTGCCAGAGACAGCAACAAGGTCTTCATCGGGTGGGTGCCCCGGATGGTGCCAGAACACAACCGGGTGCACTCGAGGTGGCACTGGTGGTGCCTAAGACCAGACTGATAGCATCACCGGGGCAGCCAAGATTCTTCTGGGAGTACCACTGTGGTTGCCTGAGAATAGTGCCAGAGATGTCTCTGGGGACGCCTGTGATAGCCTCGGGGGTGTGGTCGGAGATGCCAAGAATGTAAAGGTGTGATATTAAAGTATTGTGGTGCCTATCGATGTTTATAGTAATACATTATAATTAATGCTGAATACAATTGTGTATGCAGTGCTACAGATATGCATTAGGGACAATAGAGAGGGCTGGTCAAAAGTTTTATATCAAAACTGTTTTTCAATAGGAAATTAAGCTTCTGATTAAACACTGAAATATTTTGATTTGGAAATACTGCAGTGGTATTTCATGGGCGTTGTAGTTCGGTTGCTTGCTTTATGTCCCTATTCTCCTTTATGGGTTGGGCTACCCAGCAGGACTACATCTCCCATGAAGCACCATAGTGAAGGGCATCTATGATGCACCATCTCCACTCTCTAAGAGGGACAATTATAGTCCCATGTGAGATATAGTCTCATCAGAGACTGGGAACATGAAGAATGTACTGAGACAGCATTTCGAAATCGAAATATTTCAGTTTTCAGTCAAAATGTTTCAGTTTTCAGATGAAATTTTTCAGTATTCAAATTGCTGTGAAAAAACTGACATTTTCTCATGGAAAAAATAATTTCCAATAAATTCTGCCAACATGCACCTGTCTCTTCTGTCACTAAACTACAGGAGGAGAAATGTCATCATGGAGGAGGAAATTAAGGAGTGGGTGTGACCCAAAAGCAACCCAAGGCAAGAAGGCAAAGGGCTCACTGATGTCTAGTAGTAAGTGTCAGCTGGCCTAACCAGTTCAGTGTATGCCAACTCACTAATGTTGTAACCTGTATCTAGACAGTATCATGTAAGATATCAGTAGCAAGCTAACAACGTAATGGTCGTTAATATTATTGCATGGTGTATATATGGAGGACAAATTCAAAACTACGAACGTACTGGGAATTAGGTTATCGAAGTGTGTCTGCCAAGCAGAGCTGAAGTTTCCCCCACCCTAGACAAAGGAATGTGGTTCTGCCACCTTGCAGGTACTTTCAAGGCATATTAAGAGACAATGGGAATGCATTTCCATAAAAGATAAACAAAATCACCAAGCCAACAAGGGGAGGAGGTAACCACTCTGCATCAGGGCTGGGGGGGAGGAGATTGCAGAAACAGCTTGATTTGCTTGTTAACAAATGCCAGCAGGGAAAGAGACCAGCGTGGAACTTCCTTCACCAGCAGACTCCCTGTCTCCTTCCTCACAGCTTGAATGAACTGTGCTTTGGGGGGTAACCGTCAGAAGAATCCATTTCAGAAGGTCATTGGGCTATATAAGAGAGGGGCAAAGAACCCAAAATTATCTTTTACCTAAGAAGACAAAAGAACCGAACTCTTTGGACTTTGTGGGGGATCCTGATCAAGAGGGTGGTCAGGCCATCTTGCTGGAAGATAGTGAACCAAGACTGCAGTTTTGTTAAGTCTTAGTCTTTAGAAAACATTTTTCTCTTGTATTTGCTTGTAACCATTTCTAACGCTATCCTTTAAATTTGAACTCATTTAAAGTCCTATCTCCGTTTGTTAATAAACTTGTTTTACTTTTAATCTAAACCCATCCGGTGCTGTGTTTGAACTGAAGTGGTTGTTAACTTGTGCATTTTGTCTCTTTGGAAGAGCAAACGAACTGTATTATTCCTCTGAATAGTCCAGGAAAGAGCTGGACATTGCTGAGCACACAGATTTGGGAAAATCTGGGACTTGAGGGTATTGGGGTTATCTTTTCAGGTGTTCCAAAAAGAAGGTGGACACCAGAGTATGGCTGGGGTGTCACAAGCAGGCTGCTGGAGCCTGAGTGGCTGGTCCAGGGCTGCTTATCACACAGACACTCAGTGCATGCTTGTATGCTGGCTGGGAGCATCCAGACAAGGGAATTACAGCAGCAGATCATTTTAAGCCACCCAGTGTTACAAGGCAGGCAGTGACACAAGCCATCACTGATCTGGATTACACCCCAGAACATGGCAGTGGGATCTAGATGGCTGATATGAAACATCCACAGCATGGGAGACTGGAGGTCCTTAGCTGTACTCATGACTGCTACTGACTCGTGTGGCTTTGGGCTAGTCATTTCGCCTCTGTTTCAGTTTTCCCATATGTAGATGGGGCTAATGCTACTTACCTGCATGACTCAAGACTGTTGTGAGGATTGAATGTCTGTGCAGTGTTTTGACCATGTAAAGCAGCGTATTCTGTCAGTACTAAGTATCACTGGTGTTATGAATTC
Source organism: Emydura macquarii macquarii (assembly GCF_026122565.2). Taxonomy (NCBI): domain Eukaryota; kingdom Metazoa; phylum Chordata; order Testudines; family Chelidae; genus Emydura; species Emydura macquarii. The sequence goes on along the minus strand of NW_027131527.1, from coordinate 13,572,018 downwards.
TGGCAATACAAGCTGCAGCTGTGAATATATTTACAAAAGAACAGAGTGACACAGACACTTACAGAAAACAGACTTTACGGAGGATACAAACCTTAGCAAAGTAAGTGGATAGACCTAGATGGACTGTTTGGCTTTCTGCTAGTATGCAACTATGTGCCACCTATTAATAGATATACATATTATTACTGGAGGGTGATGAGCTGACAGTGTCTGTTCTCCATGGGGGAGAAGCAACTTGTCTAATTTTAACACATTTTTGAACAGCATTGATCAGATTTCCTCTAGCTGTTCCAGTTAGGGCTGCTAAATAGAAGTGTGAGTGGGATTTAGCATTTGTGGAGGGTTTTTTTTTTTTTTGGTTCTTACATTTTCCCTTAACTCACTGAGTCCTAAACCAAACTCAGCTGAAGTTGTTGTATGCAGCAGACAAAAGCAATGAAATAAAAGAAATTAAATATCTTCCTCTCATAATTGAGTGTATCATTTCTTACATACACCCGGAACCATACTTCTCAAATAATTTTTAAATTAAAATTGGGAATGCAGTAAGTGCTCATTCAATATAGAGCTGCTTGCATTATTCATGGCAACTATTTTATCCAATGGAGTTATCCTTTTTTTGCCTGTTAAAAAGTTACCCGTGAACAGACTGATTGATATGAATTTAGGCCCTAATCCAGATACATGCGCTTAACATTAAGCACTTGAGCAGTCCTAATAAAGTCAAAGGGATTACCCCCCTGCTTAAAATTAAGCAAGTCCTTAAATGCTTTGCTAGATAGTGGCCATATTCATCATTCACAGTGAGCAAATGAATACCTCATACGAACAAATCTGAACCTATGGATTGTTTGTGAACTGGTCACTCCAACTATTTGTTATTCATTATTCATGGTGGTTGACTGGTCATCTAAATTACAGTGTGTTGTTTCTGCTCCCTGATTAGATTTCTCAAACTTTTGAAGCAGGGAAATAACAAATAATGAAATATGAGCAGCGAATAAAAGTTTGTACATAAAAGCCCTTTGTTTGCATATGAAAGTGGGTATTTGTATGAAATCATCTTTCCCCAAACATTTATACAAATAAAAACATATTTGTATATTTGCTAATAGAGAATAAAAAGGAGCACAAACATGTCTGGAGCAAACAGCAGTTTGCACCATGAATGAATGTTAGTAAACAAGGTTTACAGTAATTGCCCGACTCTAAGTAGAAGTTTGTTTGCAATTCCTTTTAAAAAATCAGAAAAGCAAAACCCAGTGCTTCTTGGAGATAAAACCAATTTCTGCCATGAATGAAACATATCATCTCAGGTATGGTTATAGTGCAGCAATGATTGGTGGTCATGCAAAAAAGAAATTATTCTGTTTTTTTAGGGTTTCCAGTTGGAACGGTATATGCCCCTTCAGTACTGGAATAACCAGGACAAATATCACCCACAATAATACATCCCAGAGTTTATACTGAGCTCAGGTTATCCTGGAAAGGATTGTGGAAGTTTGTCCGTGTTATATAAACACTCTTGTAGTGCATATAAAATCAGTAGCATGCTTATGTACCTTACTAACTATTGAGTTTCAGTGCCTCGATTAAAGGAATCCCCAGTCACCTGGGACATATTTATCAAATTACATAAAAAATATGCAGCCACCGCCTCTGCGGGTGTAAAGTGACATATACGACATTTTAGGTATTTGGTCATTTGCCTGCTATCACCACTGATCTCCATTATCAGCCCCTAATTCAGCTGTTCTTTTATTTTATATACTATGTAACAGCAAAAATCCAACTTCCACACCATTTTGAAAGCACATATAAAACTACCAACACCCAGCAATAGTGATTAAACCCACAAAAATCCAGCAGCAATTGTAGAGTAGATCAGATAAGATAGATAACTTACTGCCCATTCTTGCCTGCCCAACATTTCCTGGTAGTCTGTAACTGGAGAAGTTATTTTTACCTTACTTCTTCTGGTCAGTGTAGGCTGTTACATTTAGCCCCAAAGGTAGCTGTACCCAGTGATGAAAGAGAGATCCTCTAGCTTACATTACCTGGAATGCAAATCCTGGCCCTATTGAAATCAGTGGAAGCTTTGCTCTGGACTTCAGTAGAACCAGGATTTCACACCTGGATTTTAACATGGTCTTCATTGTACCTCCCTTTCAAAACCTACAGTTTTACAAACTCAAACAACTCAATATTGGGTGCACAATTATTTGAGACTGGAAATTAAGAGACGCAGATGTCTAAATCCCTCATTGCACCAGCAAATCAGGTACTAGGAGGCCTAAGGGTCCACTCTGATGCCCACTGAAGTCATTGGAGTCTTTGTGTTGACCTTCAGAGGACTTTGGGTTTCAATCTGTAGTATTAAAATTGTGCGCTTGGTCTATAGATATAGAAAAAGAGACTGCTTTTCTAAAATCTGGCCAACAGACTATACAGGATTTTGGGATCCTGCAGGATGAAAGATACTATGACAATATACATTTAGTAGTAGCAGCAAAGTTGTTAGGCTGGTGCTGTGTGGGTGGCCTTCCACAGCCCTTGAATGGCATTGGTTGAATAATTCATTGAGACTGAAGTCACTTCAAACTCTGACAATTTTATCATTGAATAATGATTCTTGAATAAGTTTTTCTATGATTCAACCAACTCTAACACTGAGCCAGCTTCACTGATTTCTGGCGAAAAGTTTGGAAAACAAATAATTTTTTTTTTAAGACAGGCTTGAACAAAAGCCTTTTGTTTTGAACACCAGTGAACTTTGGGAAAATTTGGATCCGGATCCAATCCAAGATCCAGAGTTTATGACTAGTCCTTAATTTTCTAATGAGCCAAACCCAGCCTCTGGAACCAAACAAACCTATTGGAAATGTTCAGACCCAGATCCACACTTTGCTGCTTGGGCCCATATCTATTTTTGGCTGGTCCTGGTCTGTGATGTTTTGCTATAAGCAAAAGAGAAACCAATAAAAGTGACCTCAACATTTGGAGAAGGATGTCTCATAGACATGTGAAACTTGGCACTGTGAGGAGGGATGGAAATTTGGTTTCTTTGCCAACATCTCTTCTGTATCTATAACCAGGAAATTAAAAAAAAAAACATTGGAGGGCAACGAGAGCCGTGGTCAATGGGGGAAAGGAGCCAAAAATTTGCTTGCCGAGATTCCTTTCCTCTCCGTCCATCCACTGACAAGAAGAATTCCAAAAATTAAATCCAATACCGAAAGGTAGTGAGGGAAATGTTTAATTGTCCAGACACTGCATCAATCTGATAGGCTTGTATTGATTTTCTGTAGGACAGTCTCCTGAGTATATGCGTGTGTGCATGTGTCTATGTGTGCGTGTCTCTTATTCTTTCTCTATTTCTAATCTCCCATTGAGTAGTGATAGTCTGACATTTCCTCTACAAAATGGCCACTTAAAGAGGAATTTTTTCTCCTTCTTGTCCCTTTCTCTGGTCAGAGATAGATTTCACCCTGTCCAAAATGATTCCATTCAGAATGAGCAATTTATCTCTTAATCCAAACTCTTTCCTCACATCCTACACTCACTCTTTTCACTCTCGTAAGAAAGCAAAGGCCCTTGACACTGAATCATGACATTGTCCGTTCACACATCTATCCATCCATCTTTCCACATCTGATCAGGACAGCCTTGACAAAGGATCAATCTGTAAAGGTCTGGGTCAATGGGTGGCTGAGCTCTGAATTCAAACTTTTGTCACCCTCAGACGGCACAGAAGCATATTGGGATTACACAGTAGCAACTGCAAATCATTCAGTGCTTCCAAATTTGCAAAAATGCAACCATAGATAATGCCCAGTACAAGCACCAGGTACAAAAATTACACTAAACAAGATGTCAGGGTGGCATGTGCCTAACACATTTGTGCTGCAGGCCTGAGTAATGAGGCTTATATGAGAGACAGGGCACAGCACATTATTAACTGTTCCCCACCAACAGAGATACTTCATTATTTCCAAAACTTAATGTGGGCCACACGGTAACCCAGCCTCTACCAATTCTACCTATTGGCTAGTAGAAACAAGACAAAAATGTTTACTCTTACAGAGGTGGGCCCAAGCACCTAGCGATTTAACAGACTGTGGTTCCTAAAAATACCAAGGAATTAATTGAGGCAGGTGAATGCATTTAGGCAGACAGGAGAGATCAATGAAACAGAAAATGATGCAATGATAAGCAGAGATAAGAAAGCAGCAAAGTCCATATCCATAGCCTGATTGTGTTTAGGCTAGAGATTGTGGTTTGGGTCCAAGATCAATAAGGCATAGCATTTGGGCTAAGATTCAACTAAGGGAAAATATTATGAGTGGTCCCCATAACATTGCTACCCTTATGGAGAGACAACTCATGAGATGAGCTATTTGTGTTAGATTCCAGGCACAAATGACAGGGAATCTGAAAATAAATCCACTCCAGTGGTGGAGGTGACCTAGAATCAAAACTAGGGGCAAATTCAGAGTCACAGCTTTGAGCCCCTGAAGCCCACCCCTCAGATTCAAAGAGGTTCAGGTTCCAGATTCTGGTCCTGGTCCATTTCTAGTTATAAGTAAAGCTTTGAATGAACTAATATGACTAAAATAAGAACTAAACTGAACCTTTACCCGGCGTTCAAACTGACTCCACAGCTGAGTTTCACAAAAAGTTTAGTGATCTTTTTCTTTTCCAGTATTTTATAGTTTCTTCGTTTCCATGTTTTAGCTGAGGCCAGAAGCAGAACTGACAAAATAAAACAAGAAAAGGTACTCTGGTAACATTTACAGCCCATTTCTGGGGCCCAAGAATTCCAAACAGTTTGGATGAGCAACTAGAATTCTGGGTGTTTATCTGACCTGAACCACCAAATCCACTCAGGTTTGCCCATCACTAATTATAAGGATGTTGGTCTGTACTCCATGATGCTGAAATGTCCAGAGCAGCCAGCAAGGAGACAGACAGACTTAAAAGAAAAAACCCAGCCTCCCTGGAGAAGTAATAGGCTTAACAGACCTGCTTGACACATGTCGGATAAAATAAAATTAAAAAAACCCAACAATGTTTATAAGAAGATTAGCTTGAACATGGTGAAATTTCTCTAGGGAATCTCCATGGCTGAAGCTCAAAACGACAGCTCCCAGGGCCTTATCAGAGTAATGAATTTCCACCACTTTGGGCCATTAAAAATTCTCCCCCTTCCCAGTCTCCCCCTTTCCCTTCCCCTCGAGCAGCTTTGATTTGGGAGATTGAAGACACATCTGCTGGGGACACTCCAATTTTCACCATGTTTAACCATGTCTGCTGTCCCCTTTCCTCTGGAGGACAGAGGTGAGGCGTTGGGAGTTAACTCAGTGGAAGTAATGCGATGTGACTATCTAATTTGTGACTGCGGCCCCTCCAGGAAAAAGATGTGTCTCTGCGAAACAGATTATCCTCAGGCCTTTTACTACATTGTTCAAAAACAAATCCTTTTAAGCTTATATATATATATATATATATATATATATAATGTTTGTATAAAACAACCTCCCAATCATGTTTATATATATATATATATAATCATATAAGTTATACATATATATGTCTAAATACTCACACACCCCTATTAGATACATACACATATATTATATGTGGCTACACAGAAAGCTGTGCTGCTGTTTGTTGTACAGTGAAACTTTCCATAGGGTTGTGGAAAAGGTGCTTATGCTCTTAGTAACAAATACCAATCCCCCAGGCAAACTCAAGTAACGGGTCTTGAGCAGGAAATACACTGTGGGAATGGGGCAATGGAATCCTCTCCAACTGCCCAGCCACACAGACCTAAGCCTGTATAGTGCTGAGCAGCCTTAACTCCCATTTAATTTCAGCCCCCATATAACCATTACCTCTACTGTATCTCAGGGTTTGTAGCAGTGGCCAGAGCCCCAGCGCACACTGTTCACAGGGGGTGTGGTCACCACAACCTCATCGCTGATATTATTCTGCACTGTGCACAGCTGCAGAATGCTCCTGTGTGGCCTCTCCTCAGGCTGTGTAAGGATCCGTGGCCTAGAAGACAGGTCTGGGGAGCCTGGGATCACTGACGTTCCCACAATGCCACCAGGAGGGCATGCAGTGCTACATCCAGGGAGCACAGGGGAGAGTATGCACTGCAGGAAGTACTGCCCAAAGACCTCAGAGTGACAGTAACTGGTGGCCCTCTGTTTGGCCAAGTGCACTATTTAACCGAGGCGGGTGACCTAAGAATTTTCCTGGACAAGTTGTCTGGGGCCTGCTCTGACTCCAGACCTCACCTCGTCTTCTGATCCCAGCCTGACTGACCCTGACTCTTGCCTCCTGACTCAGCCTGGTACGATCCCTGATCTCCTGCCCCTTCCTGACTCTGACTCTTGGTTGCTGAACCCAGTTCTAGCAATTCCTCTGACCCCGGCTCACTGACTACTGTCCTTGAAGTGTGAACCCCAGCTCTGACTGGTAGGCAACAATGCCTATACCCTGGTCCCTTGCAGCCTGTCCTCTCTCCGTCATACAGTGAAAACATGCTCATTTCCCTCCAATTTGCTCTCTCATGGGGAGAGGTGTGGCAAAGGGACACACAACTGGCAGCACATAAGACCTGATCAAAAGCCCCTGGAAGCCAGTGAAAGGCTCCCGGGGACTTCAGTGGATTTTGGGCCAGACCCTCAATATCGTTCAGTACCTGATACAGCAAATAGAAAGTGATATCAAAACAGTGCACGTTCAAAAAGGTATGAGATGTAAACCTTTTTCAGTTCAAGTGCCCCATTCAAGGGATGGAGGGAAGAGAGGAAGGACTGTAATCAGATGGACTGGGGGTCAGGAGGGTGTGAGAGAAAGAGGAAGAAGCAAAGACAATTGACAGAAATTAGGGGCATCAATTTTTTAACTGGTTTATACTAAATAATGTACCTCTACGATGCACATATATTAAAGGCACATAGTGTGGTGGCTTCATGGCAATATATCTATTCATTTTCAAAACACGTGACTGAATTATGATGCTATCTTTCCATCAAGGAGTTCTGGTGACTTGAACTGCTCCTTAGTGATTTATGATGTCACCAGAATTTCCTTGATGGAATTACCAGAGGCTTGCTGTAGGTGTATTGACAGTAGGTGGATTCTCTGCCTCTCTGATACTCTGAAATGCGTGCCAGGGTCCTCTGCACTGATTGCAGTGGTACTCACAGAAAGTGCTGCAGTTGACTCCTAAAGCGTCTTTCACTGTTTGCCTCTCCCCTTCCTCATCTTTGTTTCTTTGCCTTTCCACTTTTTGCATTCTCTCCCCCTCCCTCCCCTTTATTTCCAATTTTTGTTCCTTCCGTGATCACTCTGGCCACATCTACAATGTGAAAATAAGCCATGTTTAAAACTTGTTAGCAGGTTGTTAGCCCCTGACTATAACCAGCTAGCGTGTTTTGAAACACCACTTGCCCATGTCTAAACTTGTTTGTCTTGCTTAAAATGGTGTCAGTTAAAATATGTTACCCAACACGTTCTAAAACGCAACCTATTTTCTTAGCCTAGACATAGCCTCTAAGAGCTGCAGAAAAGCCCATATTGTAGTCAGATTCCCTCTGAGTCTTTCATTTTTAAAGATTTCTATCCTATTTGCACAGGGAAAGTAAGTAGATTTTCTAATAACTTGGGTTTATGTGTTCTGCTTGCTGAGGGCACATTGTAATGTTTAATCAGGAGTCAGGAAAAAAGAAACATCCCTTTGCCTAAGTTGTATAAACATACCAAGCTTTTGGAATTATCCAGTAACTACTGGGCACTTTCATGAGTTTAACACAAGTGAGTACAGTCACTCTAGTATCAGTGTCAGAAAGCTTCTCCTTCTCCTTGCCAAATTTTCAGTTTCCAAGTCAGCTGTTTTTGCATTATCTGTGGGGATTTACACAAATGTGCCCATCTACTGTTCTGATATTACATTGTCTTTCTTGATAAAGCAAAAGCCACAGACACATGATTATTATTAAGTGCTTTCTAGCACCCCGGTAGGAGCTCGATTCTTCACAAACACATAGAGACACAGTCTCTGGCCCAAGGAGTTTACAATCTAAACTGCTCTTCTTGTTGTCCATGGGCCATGAGTGTCTTTCTAACCAGTGATGTGCGGAAAGGAAGCTGCTAAGGTCTGGATCTATAGTTTTATCTAGTCCAGTAGCTGAAAGCTGTTACTATCTGGCAACTTCCCGGTAGCCTGGATAAGGGAATTGGTGATGCCTAACTCTAGCAGATGAATGTCCACATCCCAAAATCCAATGTTACCAGTTCGCACCCTTGCTGCTTTCTGGCAGTCTCTTTAAAGAAGACTGTGTGACCCTAAAAGTACCCCAATGTCAGTTGGCACACTGTTGTCATGATACATACCCAAAAGGTGGCATGTAATATATCACTGAAAAACTCATAACTCACTGATTAATTATTATTAATTATGAGTAGGCATGTGTAATGTATGCACAGTTAATGCACAAAGGACTTTATAGATATGTTTGCTGCAAATATGTTCTTAAAATGTATTTGGCAAGCAGTGCATTAGCCACACCTGTTCTAGACAAAGGTATGTGGTTCCACCTGCTTGAATGTGTCTCCAATGTAAATTAAGAAAGGTGTGACCAAAGACAAAGAAAAACACATTTAGATGCAAGGCAAACAAAGCCATCAGCAGAGCAAGTGGGTAATGATGACTACTTTACATTCTCAGCAGGGGATGGAAGCTGCAGCTTCAGGAAACCTTTTTGCCTCCTAAGCAAGGTCACTGAACTTTGGAAGATATAAGCAAGGGCAGAAAGACATTTTTGCATCCAGCACCAGACAGCCACAAGAGGCCAGAGCTCTTGCAATCTGAGAAAGATGCATCCTTCCACCAAGGGGGTTGAAGACCTTGGAAACTGGCCACAGCAGATCAGCATTTAAGGCACCCAAAGTTGCGAGGCAGGCAATGACACAAACCCTCGCTGGTCTGGGTTGAACCCAAAGTGCACTCTTCGTAGAGAGGACTGCCAAGATTAAATGGGCAGAAAGACTGAACTACCCTCCCTTTACACATATGGACATGACCAAATGCTCACACACTTCCTCCTCCCTCCCATCTATTCTCTGATCCCATGAAGAAACAAGGGGGCCAAATTATCTGCTGGCATAAATGAGCACGGCTCCTTTGAACCCAATGGAACTGCACCGGCACCGCCAACCTCATTATTTGTGGCAAACCCCTCTACTTCAGTATCACAAACACCATCTTCACACGGCTTTTATTGTGCTTTGAAAACTCCTCAGATTGGTCAGGCTAGTCCAACATGGCATGTTTGTGAAGAAAATGACAATGCCGCCATATTTTATTCATAATCAAGGTTAGCTGTTATGCAGCACTTTATTTACATTAACTAATCCTTACAGCCTCCCAGTGAAGTATCATGATCCCTTATTCATACACAAGAGAGTTGAGGCAGATAGAGACGGTGAAGTGACTTGCCAAGGAGTGAGTCAGTGATAGAGTCAGGATCAGAACACAGGAGTTCCTGGCTCTGTGTGTTCTCAGACTTCTAGACTATGTCCTACTTCACAGTGAAGATTCCCATGGGGAAAGATAACTAGTGTGACATCAAGGAAAGGCAAAACAAAGGAGCAAAAGATATTCTGCATCATCCTCAACTGCAATAAAGCTTCCTAGGCTCCAATAGATTATGTCCTTTTTTGCCTCTTTTGGTCTTGTCTCCTTCTCATGAGTTATGAGTTGCCTCTGCCTTGTCATCTTGCTGCTGTGCAATGGTGAGAATATTATTTATTTGGAAGGGGAGGGATTGTTAAGGTAGATGGATTGTGGGTGTCTGCTATAAATACAACATGCATAAAAAATTTTCTTTTTTTCAGATCCAACATTGGATTTTGCATTAAATTCCTTATTTTTCATTCAAATTGAATGGCTTTTTTTTATTTCTTTACAAAAATAAGCATTAAAAGTTGCGTGATGGATAACTTGCAAGTAGATCCTCAAGGGTTGGTAGAAAGACCTGCATAGAACATTGCAATTGAAATGAGGTTGAAAGAATAAGACAGTAATATGTGTGTAACTTAAAGAAGGGAGGGTCATTCATTCCCATTATGAAGAAGTACACTACCATTAATAATCATTTTAACAAGCGCTGGCCTGAGCCAACAGCTCTGCATTACCTTTTTGAGAGTGAATTCTTATTTAATAAAATACACTATGCATACAAATTCACTTTCTTTACCCAATATTTATTATTGCTTCACCTGCTTTGAAGCAGAAGCATTTATTCAGCCAAATTGTATTAAAGGAATACGTATACTGTATTTCATTTGTAAGGTGAATACTTTCTAACAATGTACTTTTGTATAAACCTTGGGATGATCACTTTACAGCTATATTTTTCTGACCTGTAATAACCCAGGTTCAGAACATAGGGACATCCTGATTAGGAGATGTATACTTTTCCATAGATGCTAACTGATTTTTAACTATTATAAGCCATTTTAGTTCTGGGTTGGTGAAGCTCTTTTTGAGAAGAGAGACTGTGAGTGTAGTGGAAGGGAATTAATATAGATCTCATAGGCAATAAGGCTGAGCCTGAATTTTGTATATACGATTTCTTGTTAGGAATTATTTCCATAAACCTGGATCTCTTGTAAAAAAAACTATGATCTTATAAATTAGATTATTATTAGATTATATGATCTTATAAATTAGATTATTAGTTCCTTCCAGCAGTTGGAGGTTTAGGGACACCCAGAGCATGGGGTTGTGTCCCTGACCATCTTTGCTAATAGCCATTGGTGGACCTATCCTTCAAGAACATATCTAATTCTTTTTTGAATCCGTTTACACTTTTGGCCTACACAATATCCCCTGGCAATGAGTTCCACGGGTTGACCATGCATTGTATGTAGAAGTACTTCCTTTTGTTTTTTTTAAACCTGCTGTCTATGAATTTCATTGGGTGACCCTGGGTTCTTGTGTTATATGAAGGGCTAAATACCACTTCCTTATTCACTTGCTCCACAACATTCAAGATTTTATAGCTCTCTATTATACGCTCCCTTAGCCATCTCTTTTCTAAGTTGAACAGTCCCAATCTTTTTAATCTGTCTTTATATGGAAGGCGTTTTATACCCCTAAATTTTTTGTTGCCTTCCTCTGTAGTTTTTCCAGTTCTAACATCTCTCTTTTGAGATGGTGTAACCAGAACTGCACACAATATTCAAGGTGTGGGTGTACCATGAATTTATATAGTGGCATTATGTTATTTTCTGCTTTATCTATCCCTTTCCTAATGGTTCCTAACATTCTGTTGGCTTTGTTGACTGCACGTATTGAGTTGATGTTTTCAGAGAGCTATCCACAATGACTCCAAGATCGCTTTCTTGAGTGGTAACAACAAATTTAGACCCCACCATTTTGTATGTACACTTAGGATTATGTTTGCAATATACACTACTTTGCACCTATCCACATTGAATTTCATTGGCCGTATTCTAGCCCTGTAACCCAGTCTTGTGAGATCCCTTTGTAGCTCTTCGCAGGAAGCCTTGGACTTAACTATCTTGAGTAATTTTGTAACATCTGCAAACTCTGCCACCTCATTATTTATCCCTTTTCTCAGATCATTTATGGATACGTTGAACAGCACTGGTCTCAGTACAGATCCTTGAGGGACCCTGTTATTTATCTCTCTCCACTGTAAAAACAGACCATTTATTCCTACCTTTTGTTTCCTATCTTTTAAGCTGTTACTGAACCAGGAGAGGACCTTCCCTCTTATCCCATGATAGCTTACTTTGCTTAAGAGCCTTTGATGAAGGACCTTGTCAAAGGTTTTCTGAAAGTCCAAGTACACTATATCCACTGTATCACCAACATGTTTGTTGACCCCTTCAAAGAATTCTAATAGATTGGTGAGGCATGATTTCCCGTTACAAAAGCCGCATTGATTATTTCCCAACATATTGTCTCCATGTCTCTGATCATTCTGTTCTCTACTATAGTTTCAGCCAATTTGTCCGGTACTGAAGGTAGGCTTACTGGCCTGTAATTGCTAGGATCACCTCTGGAGCCTCTAAAAAAATTGATGTTACATTAGCTATCCTTCAGACATCTGGTACAGAGGCTGATTTAAGCAATAGGTTACATACCACAGTTATTAGTTCTGCAATTTCATATTTGAGTTCCTTCAGAACTCTTGGGTGAATACCATATGTTTCTGGTGACTTATTACTATTTAATTTATCAATTTGTTCCAAAACCTTCTTTACTGACACCTCAATCTGGGACATTTCCTCAGATTCATCATCTAAAAAGAACAACTCAAGTTTGGGAATCTCCTTCACATCCCTGGCCAGGAAAACCCATGTGAAGAGTTCATTTCACTTCTTTACAATGGCCTTGTCTTCTTTTGAGTGCTCCATTAGCACTCTTTAGATGAGAAAGCAGAAATGCAGAAAGGCCAGTGAACAGGCATTACCATGAGCCAATACCCAAGAAAGGCTGCAGTGCAGTCTGAAGACCTAGTAAGCATGCTCTTGCCATTACAAGCCCTTTGAAAACCATTTCTTGTAATGAAGTTAAAATGAGAGTTGAGACAAACATGGTTGTTTTTGATGCTCATAATCTAAGTCATATGTTTGTAGTACAAGCAAAATTTCACCTGGTTTTGATTTAGCATCTACAGAAAGCATTACAAAGCCCCAAACATTTTTAGGCAGGAAGCATAAGGAAGGCTATTGAGCTTCCAACAATCAGCAGACACAGGAATGTGCTTAAAGGAAGGAATGGTTCCATTTACCTGTCCAGTACTTTTATTTTGCACCCAGCATACTGAGCATGACTGAATTTCATTATAGTGCCTTCCTAGGGAAATGTGAATGTTTTATCACTTGTTTAAGGTTTCAAAAGTCCTGAAAGTCCTGAAAAGCCTGATTCTCTATTGCCTTGCACCTCAGGTAGCAATTTAACTTATGAAAAGTGGGTTAAAATACTATGAAACTAGAATTACTCACTCATTTGCACCAGTGGTAGTGTTTTAAACCCACTTTGCATTTACCTTGCCCAAGTATAAATGACTTTACAGGTGCAAAGAAGTGCAGAATCAGATCTTCTGAAATTATGTTTGGGGTGTTTGTCTAAAAGAAGTATAAAGATAAGCTGTTCTGTAGCTTGTAAGGAAGATCACTGATTTTTAATGCAGTCCATTGCTCCCTGTGTCCGACATGGAGTGCAAAAGGTACTTTTGTTCAGTGTGTTTATAAAACAGATTACTGTTAGGTCAAGATAATTGGAACATTCCCCTGGGACTTGAAAATGTCTGCATATTCTGCAAGATATCAGGTTTTGTAATCTCACATTAGTCTACAAATAATTGATGAATTCAAGATTTAAGCATGCTTCCAGGCCCAATTGAATTTTATGTCCACAACATAAAATTCAAACTCAAGTGTTGCATTTTTGTATCTGCTTCTGGCTTGCATGCACCCCATAATTTAAGCTCATCTTCATAGCCAAATAGTTACTTTAGTTGTTAGTATGCGCCAAGGAACTTGAGGTTTACATTTGCAGAATATATTTCTCTGGCCAATGTCTACCTGGGCACTGGTGTCAAATTTTAATCTAACAAGATGAGAATCTGGGCCTGAAAAGATATCAGTAAAAATGAATCTATGAAATACTTGGCTTGGGAATGATCTCTTTGTTTCTTGAGCATGGTTACCACTGACTATATCAATGAAAACTCATAGTAATCAGAAACATTGCCTCCTACATTAATATGAACTACTTTGTTAGGATCAGATCATCTTTCCTTTGCAAAAATGATTGCATTTACTACAATTCGCACACTGGTGACAGGGATGGCCTTTTGCAGGAAAATTCCAGTATTGTAAATTTTCCTCCATATCAATTGCATAATTACCATGCCCTTGTGATATTGCTGCTGTTCGTCTGTGGGTTTTTTGTCTAACTCCCTGTGGTTTTTTGTTTTGGGAATTTGGCTGGTTTTCTCTTTCCTTTCCCCACTGAAGGAACGCACAGTTTATCCCCTTGCATTCCTGAAGCCATTATTTTGAGTTCTATGGGAATTGACTCATGGCTGGACTTGAGTATGGACAGCATGGTGATTACACCATTCTCATTATTTAATGAAGATCTCCTCATAATGGAGCTGCAGCATTGACTCCACTGTGGACCCTGGCATGGACAGACTGAGTTGCATTTTAAGGAATCAGTGTGCCTGGCTCAGGAAGCAAAAGGCAGTATTAGATGATTGTGCATCTGTCAATAGGTATGTGAAGTTCCTTTTTCAATAGGTATCTGAAGTTCTTAGGGAAAGGTTGATGCAATCTCAGCTGCATTGTTTTTAGTATGTAAAGGGCAATCTGCTCTAAATCTGTATTACATCAGACCAGGATGGTATCGTTGACCAATTGACCCAGGGTCTGGCTGGGATCACGGCTTAGATGAGGGCAAACAGGCTGAGACTCAGTCTGGGTAAGCAGGAGAACTAGTAGAGGTCAGGTTATCTACTGCAGCTGAGGCTGTGTGCCCACCTTTTGTTTGCAGCCTAAGGATTTTATTCATGTTTTGCTGCTTTTGGAGGGCTAGACAGCAGCAGCAGCAGCCAGGAATGCATTTTGTTAGCTACACCTGGCTAGGAAGTTGCAAATCATTACAGCTCACTACAATAATCCATGACTTTGTCGCCTCCACGTACTCTACATTGTGCTGTACTTTAAAATTATTCCGGGGCTGTGACTAGTGCAGACTCTGTTGGTTCATGCTCCCTGCTCTGCATTGACTTCCAGTTCATTTGTGGGTGCAATTTAAGTTATTGGTTCTACCTTATAAAGTCCTAAATGGTTTAAGCCAAGAGTGCCTCACTGACCTCCTCTGTCTGTAGGATACTGTGGAAACTAAAACACTCAAGGTACCTGTCCGCTGGTTTAATCAGGGCATGGTGGCAGGAGGGCAGGGCATTTTCATGTTGGACCCTCCACTGTGAAACTGGCATTGCCCAGTGCCAGATTTTGTTGACCTTTGGGTCATGCAGAATATTTCTCTTTCTCCCTTGCTCCCCCCGGCTTTTTTTTTTTTTTTTTTTTGCAATGGGAGAGGAGCCGAGTGGGCACCACTCAGTGGTAGTGAGTAGCCCAGTTGGGTGGCTTCAGGGGAGTTCCTATTTTGCACCTCAGTTCCATTTTGCACATTTTGTATCAGTGGGTGGAAATCTACATAACTCCACACCAACTTACACTTGCTGAGGTGCTGGCCGCACCTGTTTGCCCAGAGCTCTCTTACTGTCACCTTTTAAAATAAATAAATGCTCTGTAAAACTCCAGACTCTGTTGCTGGGCCATAACAAGTGGCACGAGCAGCTTTAAACGTGGGAGCACTGGCTGTGAGTGGAGGTAAGGCTTCACTCTGATTATTTGGGTGGTAATTAGTGCTCCTGGAGAAGCTGCCTGAGGTAATGATCTAATCAGCCTAGTGGGCTGTGTGGGAGGTGAACATTCAATTGGCACCATCAGCCTGGGGCTGATGAAAGAGGCACAGGAAAGCAGCCCTAAATAGGGGGAAAACCAGGCTAGGGGAGGTTAGTTGTACAGGGGCTTTAGCGTAAGAAGGTTGCTAGTCCCTTCAGGTCCTGCTGAGAGGGCCTAAAGTTTGGCAGACATTGTAAATAGGTGGGAGCATGGAGGGCTATGCTGATATTGGTAAAGAGGAATTGAAATAAAGTTTCCCTGACAGCAAACCCAGTGGAGTCTGTGCAGTTTCTGCAGGGAAGAGGATGAGGGACCCTTCTTACAGCATGTCATTTTGTAGCCTAAGGCTAGTAAATGTTTAAGAATTTTAGATTTATTTTCAGTAAATACATCTCATCTTAAGAGAAGTGGTTTGTTTCCTTTGCTGAAATAATGTTCAGGGTAACTTTCTAGGCCAGGATTTTCAAAGTGGGCTAGTGATTGTGGCTGTGCTTTTTCAGTGAGATTTATATTTAAATGTTCCTCTTCAATTCAAAAATGACAAACACAAAACGTAAACCACGAGTACTATCCAGTTCAAGTCGCTCTCTTACAGGATAGACAGCTTGCTGCTAGTCTAGGTTTCTGCTGTCGCTCTTTCATGATACCTACATCATAACCCAAGATCTAGTGAAAGACTCTCCCTCCTCATATAGGAAGTGTATACCTATACTCCTCCACCCTTAAAGAATTACACATTTCCTCTGCACTGAATAAAGGAAACCATCACCTTGCACATGCTACCAACAGAGCAGCTAATTCATTTAATCCTTCAATAAAAAAGTTCCTTTAATCAAACCAGGGTGTTTAATAATCACTGAGCAAGAGAGACTGCCCCACGACTGCTTTCTTCAGTGTCTGAGCTCTAACTGACTAGCAGAGAGTAAGTAACATGAGTCTAATATACCAGCCAGATCCAACTAGCTCTTGCCAGAGCCTCTTAAAGGTACAGTTCCCCACACAAGCCGCTTCCTTTAAATTAACCAATCACAAATAAATAAGCCTGCCTGGAAATCAATGGGAGCTGCCAGCACACAGCACTTCCAAAACTGAGGTCAACAATGCTTTCTGTGACATTTCCTTGGGTCTTGAGAATGTTACATGCAATTATAACTTCCTTTTCATGGTGGCAGGCTTGGTTTTCTCAGTGCTTTCTGTAATTCTGCTGGCACACTCCTGGGTATGTGTGCATAATGCCATTCATTTTTCTTTATTAATATGGGGCTGCAATGGAAGTCAGAGATTTTAGTTTGTTTCTCTCTTTCCTGCCGCTCATCCCCATCTCTCTCTTTTTCTCTCTTCTGTATCTCATCTTCCCATCTATTTCAAACTCCATCTTCCCTTCCGCCCATCAGTGGCGTACCGTGGGTTTCCGGCACCCAGGGGCTATATTTACATTGGCGTCCCCATAGGCAGTGCCCTGCAGGGGGTGGGTCTGCGGCCAGTGTCCTGCTTTCCCCCCACATCGATGGCAGCATCAGCGGCAGCAGTGCCCCATGGGACGGAGTCTGTGGGCCCATTTTCCACTCTCCCCTGCTGTGGGGGTGGCGGGGGCTGCCTGGCAGCAGGAGGGGGTATGACGGGCTCTGGAGGTCCCCGCAGTTCCCTCCTTGTGCCCAGTGCAGGGGTGGAGGGGCCAGGAGGACACCCTGGCGCCTGCGTGCGACAGAGGGTGGCTCCTCCAAGAAGGGCCTGGGCAGTGTCCTTCCCCCAGTACTCCCCCCTCCCCCCCCAGTATGCCACTGCCACCCATCTCCTCCCATCGTTTACCTTGCTCTCCTTTTCTTGGGTCAGAAATTTTGGAAAGTCAAATCTTTTTTCCTTATTTCAGATGAAAAGATAGTGTATCACTGGCAGGACAGGCAGGGCCCCCTCAGAGCCAGAGCTTTAATTAATGATAATCCCTTAACCTTAGATTTATACGACAGATCTCTCTGCCCATTTATATGCTCCTGTGTGGAGGGAGACGAAAGGTCCAAAACAACACAATTGCCTGTTTAATACTGAATGAGGGATTTCAGCTTCTTCTGTCACTGCCTATATATGCCTTTGCTGATGTGTTTCCCCCTAATCTCACAGAATCTCTCACTGAAGATTCTCTGACGTTTTCACAACTTCCCTAATGATGATACAGAATCCCCTCTCAGGCTCACTGTTTTCTGGGCCTACAAAAAGTTTGCTTTCAAATCATGGCAATTTCCCTCTCTAAGCTCCCCAAGAATCTCCTTTCAAGCCTTTGCTTTTATAGTTTGAGGTCCACAAGACCCAATCACAGAGAAAAGGTGTAATTTTTCAGTTGAAAGCAACTGACTTGCAGTTCGGATAGTAGTGAACATAGATTATCCCCTGAGATGTTCCAAGAAGGATAGATACAGAATAATAGAAATGATTAGAAGGCTTGTTAAATCACATCTACTTCATCCCTCAGCACTCAGTGCAGGGTCCTTCTCTACAGTCTATTCCCAAATATTTTATCCAGTCTAGTGTGACATGATGCAAGCAATGAGGTTGCCATCAATTCTCTTGAGACATACTCCACTGTCTGTAGGACTCACAATTAGGAAATCTGCTTTTCTTTCAGTCAGCATTAACATGGACCTGCATCCAAAGCAGTTATATAATTATGATCCCCATGGGAACTTTCTGGTAAAGTGGAGGAGAATCAGAGATGTCGTGGAGAGAGGGGCTTCCTGAACACCAGCATTTCATATTTGGGGATTTGGGTGTCATTCCTGTCTAGGACACAATTGAAATGAGCTAATCCTAGTCCCTAGTGAATATTTCACCACAGCATAAAACTACCACAGAATTGGGCACAATCCATTCATTATAACTGTCAGTTTCTGCTCAGTAGAGATCCTGGACTGGAATAATATGTGGAGTTGATTTTTACCCATTGGTGGAACTGGGTGTGGGGAAATCAGGGCTGAAACACCAGGGGCTATGGGACAGGATAATCTGTTGATTTTTATGAGACATTTTACTAAAGATTCCCCTGGAGAGGCTAAGTACTACACAGGGATGCACAAGTAGAATTGTGTGGTAGCCAAGGATGGACTGCAGGGTGTGTTATATTCACAACCAAGGTACACTGACCCAGTTGTGGGGAGGGCTCAGTACTGGAACTACAGTGGATGAGGCTTGTCTACTACTCCTGTATATAGAGGAGAGGGCCAAGCAAAGCACTAAGCAACTATTTATTAAGAGAGGGTTAAAATAATGCTGGTATATTTTATAACAACATCCTCTAATCAGCCTCTCCTCCTTGTCCTCAGTACTGGTCCTTCACTTATGAAAGGAGTGGTCACTGCTTTTCAAATAAATGATGTTTAAAAAGCCAAACCAAACCCACCATCCCCATGGTGCTGGCTGGGCTTCGCGTTGTTTTACACCGCTAGTCTCACTGTGGTGCCAAAGCAGCAATTGGTTGGTGTTTGGTAGTGGTCAAAATTCTGTGACCTTGGAGCACAACCATCATTTTGGCTAGATACAGGGAACAGAGGACGCAGTCTCAATCAATGGATTTTTACCTTGTTTCCTTCCCCAATGTGGGATTTTGGAGCAGTTTTGTTATTTCCCAGCATCAGCAGAGTTGTGGGGAAACAGTAACCCTAGCTACAAATTAAAAATGGAAACTAATAACAATCATATATATGCCATTAAAAAACTGCTGGGATAAATGAGTACCACATATTTCCATAGACCCAAGGGTGCTGTTCTTGCTCTAATTAAAGCATTTTCTCTAATACAGAAGAAAAGTAATTTAGTTACATAGCTCTCTCTTAAATAAATTTTTCTCTGCAATAAATATATAACCATGTGACTGGGTGTGCTACCCATCTGAATCCTATGAGGTCTCTGAGTAATTGAGCATTGAATCCACCATTTCTCCACCCTTTGTCTTCTGAGCAGCTCTGTAGAGGTGTGAATGCAGACAGGGAAGGGTTAAAGGATATGGAGCACATGCAGCTGGGCTCATTAACCCATCAAGCCCAGCAGCTGGGTGTACAAAAAGAGAGGAGGGCAAATAGCAGCAGCAGTATGTGAGGGGGAGAGAATCAGATCAGGGCAGAGCAGTTTCTGCTTAGTTAGCCTTTCCTGAAAGGGAGAGCTCTGGCTAAACTCTGCAGAGAGGTGACATTGCTACCCCTTAGAAAGAGAAGATTAATTTTTATTTTTGCTATTTCCTTTCACCAAAAGAGACTTTGACCCTTCTACTCTGGTAGTAGTTTACACCCAGTCTGCACAAGTGTCAGTCACTACACAGCCTGCAAAGCAATGAAGAATCAAACCCCTGGTTAGTTTGCATGTTAGCTGCTCACTCAGCTGGGGAAGGAGAGCTCTTCTCTGTGATGAACCATAAACACATTTAATGACAAAATGTTTTCCTATCTTTGACTCTTGAATTTTTCAGTCTTCTAGTGTCTGGAGTACACGCATTGTGCCTGATCTAGATGTGTGGGAAACTGGGTGGTTAGAATTACCTTTCATTTTCAGTATCCTATGCCAGTTGATGCATCTCAACCACTGGTACTGCAAGAACTGTAGTGCTGTGCATGGAAAAGAAATATAAATGCCAGAAGGGGGTCACTACACTAGCATGTTCTATATGTGTAGCCGCAGTGCAGTAACTGTGATTGAAATAAAACACCAGATGGATTTAGCCTTAGTTTAATGTTAACTTGGATGGGTGAACCGGGAAAGAAATGGAAAAGGAATCAGAGAGGCATAAAAATTAGAGATGGAAAAGCCCTACTAGGTCATCTAGTAAATCCCCCAATGCCATAGCATGATTGTTCCTAGACTAAAATCTTTGTTCAGCTTGAGTTATGGCTGAGAATACATTAACCTTTAAAACATTAGTATTAGAATGTTGGGTTTTTAAATCTCAACATCAGAAACTCAAGAAATGTGTAGCCCAGATTGCATCTGGGTGAATACTCCCCCGGGAAATGTTTGTGACTTCTCTTTAATTTAAAATAGTTTGTGGTTCATTTCAGCCATGCTTTACATTTAAGCATATCTGGTCTTGTTTTATACAACTCTACACATGATAGGGCAGGCCTTGCCCAAGAGCCAAGGAGTCTGAGAACTCTGCCTCACGCCCCACTAAAAAGAAACTGATCCCTGCTGAGCGCACTGGTCCCTTTGTAATGTGTTGCTGCTTCCCTCCCACCTTCAGTTGGATACATTGAAGGGGCAGAGTAGGTCTGTCATCATGGTCCTCACAAAAGCAACTCTGAGTTTCCATCTCTTTCACTGAGACCTCTGACTGTTTATTTTTAACCCCACTGAGTTCAGCTGACGGCTACTAGCGTGTTGGGCGAGGCGGTGGACGTGCACTTATCCCTTCTGTAAGGGTTCAAGAAAGTGTGAAGTTTCACCACTAACTGAAGAGTCCAGCTCCTGCCCTGCAGTATAATGATGAAGATTCCACTGCCGGAGAGCAGCAACACAATAGAAGGTACTGCCTGCTGCCTTTGAGGGGGGGCCTATCAGGATAGGAAAAATGGGGGCCTCAGAGGCAGGCAGTCACATTTCTTGAAGTGGCCTCTGATATTGGGTGGCTAAATGCAGGTAGCATGGACATGAATTTCAGAGATCCTAAGCATCTGCAACTCCCACTGACTTCACTTGTCTCTTGTTGGTAACTTGAAACAGTGTTCATGGAGAACAGAGAGAGATCTACTTCTCCAGCTGTCCTCACAAAATCGCATGGAGAGTGGAGGTGGGCATGTGTTTCTGGGTCTCCTTGTTAGTGGCCAACAATGCCTGCAGGAGACTAATATTAAACACTAAATAATATTTAGCACTTCTATAGCAGCATTTCAAAGTGCTTTTAAAAGATCAGCCTGCATTTCCATCTCCATTTTACAAGTAGGGAAACTGGGGCAGAGAAAGACTGGTGATTTGCCCAGGGTATCACTGTGCATGATAGAATAGAATAGAATTCTACTTTTCCCAACCATCTATAACACACACACACCCCGCAATCCCAACACACAGACACGCTACCTTATGCACAAGGATTCAGTCTCCTCTGGTAGGAGTGCTAAGAAGAGGTAGCATCTTGGAAAAAGCAGTGAGAACTTCAGTTTTAACTTGAGGTGCTTTTGGGAGATCTGTTGAAGTTAAAAGTAGGGACCTGAGAGGAGTGGATGGGACAGGGAGTGAAGATTTCACCATTGTCTGCCATTCCACATAGGATGTGTGCATGTAAAGAGAGCTTCTTTTAAATGACACTTTAAATTAGGTGAAGCAGAGCCTGTGACATTGAGCACAGCGCTTGTGGAAGTTAACTATGCAGTCATCATCTCTGGTAATTGAAAACTTTTGCATTTGGTAAAAAAAACCAAACCCAATGCATTAATTCTCATTGTCTATTAGCATGTCAGA
The DNA here is from genome assembly GCF_026122565.2 of Emydura macquarii macquarii. Classification (NCBI taxonomy): domain Eukaryota; kingdom Metazoa; phylum Chordata; order Testudines; family Chelidae; genus Emydura; species Emydura macquarii. Next base: position 13,550,055 of record NW_027131527.1, on the reverse strand, counting down.
TAAGTCTCAAGTTTTATCAGAACCTATTGCTGCCTCTACATCTGACACCAGTATCTTGTTCTGATACTAGTGCTGACCCTCTGTCAAATGGCAGCAGCTGCTTGGGATTTTCCAGTGGAGAATTATTATTTATTTGTATTACTGTGGTGTGTAGGACACATAATCATGGACCAGGATCCCACTGCGCTAGGTGCTGTACAAACACAGAACAAAAAGATGGTCCCTGCCCCAAAGAGCTTACAATCTAAGTATCAGGATGGAGACAGACATATGAGGGAGTACAAGGAAACAGCTAGACAATATTGGTTAACATGACGGGCAGTGGCCTTGACACACCAACAGCCTAATCATTGTCAAGTTTTTTGTAGGTGTCATGGCAAAAAAGAGTTTTGTGCAGGGCTTCAAAGGAGGATAATGGTAGCTTTGTGAGTGTTTTACCCTCCCAAGCGTGTGGGGCAGCAGGGGAAAGAGCACAAAGGCCTTTGTTTGAAAATGTAACAAGGGGGCAGTGGAGGCCGGCATCATGGGCTGATCAGGGACAAGCATTGACAGCTCAATAGCAAAGGAAAAATTACAGATATGGTGGGGGTTGACCATGAAGGGCCTTGAAAGTAAAGACAAGCAGGTTACATTTGATGTGATAAACAAGGGCGAGTCAGGGAAAGGATTCAAAGACAGGGGTGAGATGGTCAAAGTGACAGGCTAAGAAAATTATCTTTGCAGCGGCATTGTGCATGGATATGAGTGGGGCAAGACTGTACTGGTCAAGGCCAGAGATAAGGTTGTTACAATAATCAGGATGTGAGATGGAGAGCTTGGATGAGAGTTTTAGTTGTGTGGATGGATAAGAAAGTCCATGTCTTAAAGATGTTACGTAGAAATAATAGGCAAGGTTTAGACATAGCCTGGATGTGAGAATGTAGGGAGAGACCTGAATCAAAGATTACACCCAGCTTACTGGCCTGGGTGACAGGCAGGATGGTATTGTTGTCCACAAGAACTGAGAAAGAAGGTGATGGGAGAGCTTGGGTGGAAAAGGTTTGGAGCTCTGTTATAGCCATGTTTTGCTTGAGCTGACAGCTAGACAACAACAAGTAAATATCAGAGTGACAGGCTGAGATTTTAGTTTGGACAGAAAGAGGCAAGTCTGGAATAGAGAGGTAGATCAGTGCGTTGTCAACATAGAGATGGTAGTTGAATAGTGACATGGAGTCTGGGTATATTTTGAGTGTAATTTGTTTTATTAACATATATACATCAGTCCTAGAACTGGGATGGTCCAAGAGTATGCAGGTCAACCACTTGTTCCAGGAATATCAGCCCAACACAAGTGCCTATTTCCCAGACAGCAGCTCTGCCTCCAGAACAGACTCTAACCTGACAAGGCAGAGAACAAACCCTCCTGCCATTCTCATGGCTCCCTCAACACAGAACCTTCATAACAAAACTAACAAAAACACAGGATGTCTTTCCAAGTCTAAACATTTGCTTGCACACTAAGAAAAATAACTTAGAACACCATGTGTAACCGCACTGCTTGGTGACACCTGACCTAAAACTATCTGTGAGCTGGACAGAAAAGGAACAATTTTTTTAAAGTGCAAAAACATTTTTTCAAAGTCTCAATGACTTAGAATGGCTTTTCTACATATCTACTTCTTCCTGCATATCTACAAACACTTCTTATAAAATAAAAAACACCAGTAATATCATCAAAAGCAGTATGGCCCTCGCTGCTCTCCTCAGCACCATTGTCAACCAAACAAAATTGCTCACTGGATCTGAATTAGAGGGAGCTATTTTTTATTTTTTCTTCATAGTGTGTTTATTTCTTTTCTAAATTGTTCTACATGTTGCGACACAGAGACACAAAGAGAGATGTATTATTACTATTGGTTGTTATTCTTTATAAGCCTTTATTGATTTTATGAAAGAAATAATAAAAACTTGCACAAGGTGCCCATCCAACAAAAGACATCCTGCAATACTCATCTTCAATCACATTTACAGAAGTACAATCCAGCCGAGAAATCTACAGGCAAATACAAAGCATCAGAATTCAGTGTTTTCATTCAGTGTATTGGTGGAATGGAACCAGGCCCTCATCTCATAAAGTCCAGCCATTCAAAAGGAAAAAGGAACTGCCCCCACCTGCCACTGAAGTAGCAACTCATCTAAAATTCCTCACACCAGTGCAAAAATCAGCCCAGGCCCTGCATATATGTCGCCCGTAGCAGGGTATGCACATCCAAGACCTTACGCTGTCTCTCCCCTCACTAGCTGAGTGTTTATCAGTGGAATACCGGTGTGGATGTGGCTGGTAGCTATTACAGCCACATAATTGTAACCGGTAGGGTTTTTTGTCTGCTGTAACTTGAACAAACTGGTAAATTTGCGTTGGTTGGTCTTGTCCCAACCAAGCAGAGCTAGAAGTTTAGAAGGGGCGAGACAAGGTTTAATATGTACTCAATCTCAAATGGCTCTCCTCATTCCAGATAAGAACATCACCGGCTTTTGTCAATAAGAGAGCTATGAGGTGGAGACAGAAATATAAATAGATATCTTCTCACATAAGTGTTCCCTGCACCCTGGATGGTTCTTTACGTAATGCCAACAATTATACAGAATTTGTGGCATTGCAGTGAAGGGTGGGGGAGCAGTTCAAATAACATTAGATGTGCTCCGAAATTTTACACACCCCTAACTGAACCTAATGGGAGGTTTGGAAAGGGTTAGTTACTTTTCTCCTTTACATCTAACTTTGTTTGCTCTAGGGTCAGTCAGGACCACACCAGGATGTCGCTTAAAATACCACAAGAATGACTGTTCTGGTAATTCAAGCCTCACCAGAATCAGAAATGAACAGAAATCTTGCAAGAGAGCATGCTCTTGTGAGGTTTGCTGCCTGATTCCTACACCATAAAGGTTCATGTAAGTTCAGAGGAGAGGCAGGTAAATATCTGGAGCCAAATTCATCTCTCCATTGACTTAAAAGGATTCCTTGAACTTCTGAATGTTTCGGGAAAGAACAAAAATCCTTAATCACAGCCATATCTCCTCTCTTAAATCTTTCCTTCAGCGTAACACCACCCCACAGAGCAAGTCTCTTCACTGAAAACAAAAAAGAAAGCATTTATTCGTTTGATAAGATCCCTCTGTGTGACAGAGTCAGTGAGAAAGAGAATGAAAGTGTGAGCGCCTCTGGCAATACCTCCATCAGGCTGTTTGTCATCCTGGCAAAAGAACAAGCTGAGCACATACAAATATTAAACTAATATCTTTGGTGCTTGGGCAATTTTGATAGTCAGCTCCTGGTGCCTTAGGCAGCAAACCGGAATGAGATACAGTATCCTTAAGCTTCATATTCATGGCTGAAATTACACCCTTTTAATATTTATTTATATGTATGTATGGCTCGTATTGTTACTATTTATAGCTCTTTTGAAAGAGAGAAATGCTAATGGTAGCCAGCGGCAGAACCTAAACAAGACTGCAGTCAGGAGGTAAAGCAGCAAAATAGATAAAATTATTCAACAATTTTTTGATCTTTGGGATAAATCTCCAGTTCTTCAGATACTAAATTGATGACATGGCATTTGTCTGCTCTAATATGAACAGAGATACTGCTGGGTAATCTCAATAGCATCTGATCAGTTCCCTCCTCCTTCCTTTCTCTGCAATCCAGTGTCAATACCATGACCAATATCATTCCTGAGGAATGGGGACAAGATGAGCAAAATGGACCTCTGGTTAATGCATTGTTGACAACTCTCATGAGTTCATTATGAGCCCTGTGATATTTAGTAATTTTCTTAAAGCTCCAGCTGGTGGAATAAAGTGATTGCATGAGAATCTCAGCATTCTTAAAATAAAGGAAGTTTCCTTACCCTCATGATTACAGATAAAAGCTTGCAAATGTGAACCAAGTGTACACTAAAGGCTCATAAATCAGAAGACAAATAAGAACTGAAAATATATTATTTCTTTTAAAAATCTCATGATTTTTGCAGTCTGATTCATCATTTATGACTGCTTGGGATTGGCAACACTGTACAGTGTATATATATTTATATCAAACTATAAACTCTATTTTGTTTTGAGAGCACCACTTTGGTTGTGCAACTATCCAGTACCTTCCCTGTTGTCTTTTTTGCCTCCATCTTGAATTGAAATTCCAAGAGGTTTTGACGGAGGGAGAACAAAGTAGAGTGATCAAGGTCATTGACTTTGCTTCAGCAATACAATGGGTATGCCAAAGAGGGTAGCCAAGTTGCAAGAAGCCAGTTTTCCAGTCTGGACTTCATATGAGCAGTAACCAAGCAACATACCACCTCATGGGGGACCTTAATCACCAGAGGGGAACTTTGAGGCTGACCAGAAGGATCACATGACAGAAGGGACAGGAAAGCTATAAAAAAACCAATGTCCACGCTGGGTAGTTTTCTGACTGACCAGAATCTGAAATCTGAGCAGCAGAAGAGGAGGGCCTTGGGACCCTGAAACTCAAAAGTGTCACAAAATGGTGAGGACATTGGAGGGAGGGTTTTAAATGCAGTTGTTTGTTTTTTGTGCTCAAATGCTTACACTGTCTCACAGTCTCCGAAGAGGGAAACAGTAAACCAGAGGGTCCATGTCTTCTTTAGAACTCTGGGAGCATGCAGCAGCTATTGGGAGGCTTGGGAGAGCTGCCGTGAGCTTCAGAGCCTAAGCAATTTGAATGTGAGGTCACCACATATCAGAGCACTTGGAGTGTGTGCTTACAGGCCCAGAGTCAGAGAGACTATGCCTAAACTTCACCCAACCCCAACAAGCCAGGATCACTTGGGTCCAGTACAGCAGCTTTGTGAGTGTTATGACATTCCCCCGGTACAATCTGAACTATTGAACAGCTGTGTCCCCTCAATTCTCCAACCTGGGGTGCCTTTTACAATGCTTCACTTGTGAGAGCAACCGTTCCTGGCCTGCTCCTTCACAGCCTGTAGCATGCAAATGACTCCCAGCTGTACGGCAAGAGTGCTGCAGAAAGCCACTCCTGAATTATATTACAGAGCGACACCAGCAATTCCCACTCCCAGGCTTGCCCCCAGAAATGTGGGTCATATACTGACCTGTACCTTCCCCCCAGACAAGCTCATAGAAAGTCTGTCATTTCATTAATAGCAAATTATATGCAAAAATCCCTGTTATCTCAAATGGAACTCCCAGACACTTCAATCCAAACACATACTAGTTTAGGTAAAACAATAAAACAAGTTTATTAACTACAGAAAGATAGGTTTTAAGTGATAACAACTAACAAGGCATAAAAGTCAGAATTGGTTACAAAGAAATAAAAGGGAAAACACAAATTAATACCTAACTTAACAAGCTAAGTGAATTCAAAGCAAAAAGGTTTCTCTCACCACATGCTTACAGCAGTCTAGCTAGATCTTTTAGCGAGGACCTCTCCCCCCAGTTCAATGATGCTTCTTTTGTCTTTCAAATGTTCCTGATGATGGGAGAGAGGTGTTTTGTGTCCTCTGTTCACCCTTTTTATAGCATTTCTCTTCTTTGAGAATCATCTCCAGCTGGGATTCAGGTGACAGCAAGTCTGTTTGCCAAGATGTAAATTTCTCACTCACACCCTTCTTCCTGCCAAATAATGGCCACTTAATCAAGTGATGGGTACATTTGATTTTGTTGTCACCGGGCTGAGGCATCAGTTTGCCTTTTGCCTCTGAGGAACTGGTTTTCCTTTACTTTTCTAAACTTGGAGCATGTCTCAGCAATGTCATAAAGTAAAATCTTATAACTTTACATACAGTGTTGTCACACACATTTTACCATGACAATAATGCTCAGCAAATTATGAGTTTTAAATGATACCTCACAGGCATACTTTGTACAAGATTAATCATAGTTTTGTAAAAAGGATGAACACAAGGGTACAGAGCAACCAGCTGTCACAAGCATCCAGCAAGGGAAGCTCACCAGGGTTGTAACAGAAGGACTGTGTCAGAACTTGGTCAGGGGTAGTGATGGGACATTCTTAGAAGTTCCAGAGGTTTGTTAATAAGCCAAAAATCTGAATGTACCAAACATTATATAGATTTTAAAACAATACTTAGATTTAGTCTGGTGTCTGTAACTTAAGGCATTGGCCTTTCATGCCTGGAAGACCTGATTTATGATCACAAGTAAAGTGAGCCTGGTAGTCACAAAAAGCACTGAAAAAGCTGGCATGACTTCCAGGGTCAGGAAAGGCCTAGAGGGAAATGCTGTAGGTTGTAATGGAGGAGCCAAGGCAGAGTTGTGCAAAGGCGTTGTACTGCAGATGATGCAAGTCAGGAGTGGGGTGTCACATCGGCAATGTTGAGTAAGGGAAGCCCGCGTCCTGTGCTAAGCTGGTGCTACTAGACCCTGACTTTTATGAGCACAGAAATTTTTCCTTAGAAAAACAATCAGTAAAAACACTGTGAGCCAGGGGCCCCGTTGCAGGGATGAAACTGCCTCTTGCACTCAAAGCATGCGGCATGTCACATTAGATGCACCTTTGTCAGAGAGTATCAATGATGTGTTTTATATAGAGCCATGTGAGTGATGTCGTTACATCCTTGAGTGCACAAGGATGAGAATAGAGGGAGGTGAAAGAAAAGAAATTCACGGGTAAACTGAACTCACCCAGAGTATAATTTAACTCCATCCTGGGGCAGGACCAGCTTCTGGGAGCCCCAGGAACCAAAGGCAATCAGTACTTTGTAACTCTTTGTGTGCTGCCTTCTTAGAGAGATATTATCCACTGAAATCCTATTCTCTTCCAATCTACTGAGCAGTAGCTCATTTGGGGAAATGCCAGAAAGGAGGGTTAATTCCTCCATAAAATACCCCTCCCTCAAGTCTGAAATGAAAACAACACAGCATAGTGAAGAGGGGAATTGACAAAGATCTGGGCTTTATTCCTTTTGTTTGTCTTCATGTTTGTGGATGAGAGTCACTCTGGTCTTTTCTCTGTGTGCGCTGCAGCCCTGCCTTGCTTCACTGGCTCCATAATTGTTGGCAGCTCCTTTGGCTGAGTTGAGGAATGCAAAAACATGGAAGTATTTGCTTCACCTTTCATCTCACCTGATGTAGTTTCATGTAAGGTGTTGGGTGTTCCAAGAGAGGGAAGAAGCAGAGAGGGGCAAGAAAGCAGAATGGATGATAGATGCCATGGTGATGGGTGCTGTGGAACAGAATAGAATGGATGGCAGATGAGAGCAAAATGGAGAGTTTAGAATGGAAACAAGAGAAGAGATGGAAAGCAGAGGTCTAATGATTGACTAATTTTAGCATTTATATGAATTCAAACAACTGGAAACAATATGCAGCTAATCTAAAGCCATATAAGTGAATAGAGCAATAAATGACACAGTCACATATGCTGCATTTGATCTTTTATTATAGCAGGGATATTAGTAATAAAATCAATACCAGTAGTTAGCTAGGCCTAATAACTACACAGATCAAATCAGATTAGTTTGATATTACTTTTCCTAATAACCTGCTATTGTTGCCATCACACATTAAGAAGAAAATACTATAGATAGAACATCTACATTTAATTAAAACAGGGGTACTGGAATTTTATGATAATTGAAGAATGATAATTGAAGAAGTCTAGTCCTTTTTCTTAGCATTTAAATCTGATTTGAAATTATTATTATTTTTTAAAATAGAAATAATTGTTTTTTGCAGTTGTTTCTAAAGTAATAAAGTGGAAGAATGCACCCTGGGAAGGCTGTGAAGATCTTAATCAGAATTCTCTTTTGTTCATGACAATGTTCATGATATCAACTGTCAAGAATTACGATAACTCCATATGAAGATGTTCATGTTTCTTTTAAGAAAAGTCTCTTGAGTGGTAAAATGATAGTTTTAAAACACAGCTTTAGAGCACTAGAAATGAGACATGAAGCCTCACAACAGACCATAGATTTGAGCCAAAGCCCATGACAGCCAGCTGAGATCAACAACTTGTCCCACTTTGTTCAGTAATCCCATCACATCCCACAATATAAGCAAAGTTGAGCAGGCTCAGTGCTTGGATGAGAGACCTCTATGGTATACCTAGGTGCTATGGTTTAAATGAATCAGTAGATGGTATTCTTTCCCCTGAGTTTAGTACTAAACTAACACAGCTGGTCACTATTGACCTGGCTTTGAGTCACCCCACTGACCTTAAAGTGTGAGAAATGGTGAGGGAAATCCTAATCCTTTTGAATTGGTGAGAATATAAGAATATAAGGATAAGCCACCAGCTCCCCTCATTGTGTGTTTTGCTTATAGGACATGGGAGCATACACAGAAATTCTGTCCTATGATGAAATGAGATTTTGGGGAAAGTTTTGGGCTGACTGAGGCCATGATTACAAAGACTAGACCACCCAAACTCTGTGTAGTGCCTATGTGTGCATGTGCAGGGAACGCAGCCATAGTCAAAGCCCTGACCCCTTTCCCAAGCATGGTAATGAGGAGATGTAGTCTAGCGAAAACCCAGCATATGGGACGCACAGGGGGTATAACACGCCCTGTTAATGAAAGAGGAATGGTGCCTGGCCTAGTGGACACAGGTTGTGGCATATATTGGTACAAAAAGGCTTGCTATAAACTAAGTACTTTCAGGCTGCAGAGCCCATTCATGTCACCTATGTCCAAAGAGACTGTGACCTAGCCTTTGGTGATAATTTTCCTGCAAAGAGGTAATCAGAGGGGTCAACTCCAATTGAAGCTGGCTGGCTCATTGTTCTTGTGTTAATGTGAGATAAGACTGGTTACACTTTCCATTCTCTGCAGGAGTGCCAGAGGTGTCCTGGAATTGTGAGACAGATTCATGCTGGTGGAAAAGTACACACCACAAATGACCGGTCTTCTGGCAACTGCAAACTTACTCAGGGGAAATGTGTCCGAGGCATGAATTTAGTAGGTGAGGTCAGTAACAAGAGGAGTGTTTTCCTGAAACATTCATAGCAGGAGTTGACCCTGCTAGGAAAAGGCCAGCTCACTAAACAGATGATGTTATGCCTACCTAAATATAAAGGAGGTGTGTGGAAGTCTCTCTCTCAGGAGAGATGATCAGAGTGCGGGCTGAGCAGTCTTGAAGGAGGAAACCCTAGGAGCAGCCAGCCCTGGGAGAATAAATTAAAGCTAATATTTGTATTACTTGTGTAACAAATGTGGGGGTGCTTTTTAATAATTATTAATATTGTATTTAATGGAATGGATATTTCCCCCATGGGGGGTCTGACTGGGTAGCAGAGCCTACCAGCTAGGGAAGAGAAAGGAGGCCCTTTCTACTAGTTGCCTAGCAGCTTACACATAAGTGTCATTAAGGGACAATGCCTGAGTGAGTAGCTTTAATGGCTCTTGCCTGCGCTCTCTGGTGTGGGGAACATCAAAAATGGTTTGAACAGGGTGGGTCACACACAGGAGAACCAACTGAGTCACTGTTTACACTGCAATAAAGAGTCTCAGAGCCTGAGTCAGCTGACTTGGCCCATAGGCCTGAGCTTAGGCTGCAGCAGGACTATAAACCTGCAGTGTAGACATTTGGGATTGGGCTGGAGCCTGGGTTCTGGGACATCCCGGCTCCCCCACCACTACCTTCTCTTGGTCTCAGGGCCCGAGCCCGAACATCTATACTGCAATTTTATAGCCCTGCAGCCCGAGCTCTGTGAACCTGACTCAGCTGACCTGGGTCAGCCTCGGAGTGTAGACATACCCATAGAGATACAGGGGGATGGAGGCTTGCTAGGAGAATGTAAATTGGTTCTGTTCCATTCCAGTAAGGAATGGAAAGAGAAAAGTCTATCTAACCTAACTTGTAGTGAAGCGTAAGATTAGATGAGACTAAATATGCATGTAGCCTGTTTGTTGTTTTAAAACTTTGATCCAACTACTAAATAAAAATACTTTGTTGAACAAGGTTGGTTGGTCAAAATTGCTGGTCACAAGTTCCCAAAGGAACGAAATACAGGTGCCTGAAACCTGTCAGACCTGCAAGGTATTAAGCAATTGATACACACAGGGTAGCGCAGCTAGGTTCCCCATTAAGAGTGGAAGAAATGCAAGATTCCATCCTGCGGCAGGTACGGACAAGAGGCCCTAAGGTGGATGCACTGAGAGAGATCAGAAAGGGGACAGAGGGACAGCTAGTCCTATAATTGTGACAATCTCATTGGTGCTTTCTTTGTAAACAGAGACAGGAAGGAGGTGAGTTTGGAATTTATTTAAGTGTTGTTGACAGTATTTGAACAGATGCCTTTTACAACCTGTTCAACCCAGTGCACCAGGTATTCAGTATCTGAGATGTCAGGAAAAAGTACCCCAGAAGGAGCTGAGCTGTCCTGGTTTCTTCAGAATTAATCATCTTGGCACAATCTGCAAACAAGCAAAACATAAGCAGCCATAAACACCTAAAAATTGGCAAATCACCCATATAACCAGTAGTGAAACACAGAAGCAGACCCACACACTTGAACATATGCTAATGGGCTAATACCACATGCAGAAACACACAGAAACATGTGAGATACACAGAAGGCAAAACACATTCATCAGCACAGGAAATAAGGGCAATAAAACACTCAGATGAATGCATACCATCTGCTATGAAAAAAAGACTGCTTAGAGAGCTTCAGAGAATATTGATTGTTTCCTAGGATCTGACAAGTTTTCTGCACCCTGAAATCTCTCTCCTATTTACCGAGAGCTCATTCCAATGAGAACAAATGCAATTTTAAATATTAATTAAGATATTACAGTCCCCCCCGCTAGGTGGGTGGAGGCTACCCAAAGAGGTGTCGAATGTAATTGTCATGTGAGCTTTCAGGTATGATTTACTTTAGCACAAAGGTCTCTCAAGGTGGAAAATCTCCTTGGAGGGGCCTTACAGCAGAGCAAGACTCCTGCCTCCCTCACTCTGACAGGTCAGTGGCTTTGACTAGAGATTGGCTGGAGAAGAACAATTCCATGTCACAGCAACTTTTGAGATTTCACAGTTTTCAATCTACATTGCAACAAAACCAAAACCTTGCAAATGTTTTCATAAAATGGAATGGTGCCAAAATGTCCATTTTGGGATTGAAAAGGTCAGGTGTTTGATTCAGCTCTCTCCCTCTCTCTCTGTCTGGTCACTGGAGCTCAGAGACGGTCCCATTGAAACCATAGTCAAAATCGATACATCTCCCTGAAAGAATTCAGCTTCAGCGAAACAGCTTATTTCAGTGAAAAAACATTCTGTTGAAAATGCTCCAACCAGCTGTCTCACCAGTGACAATATCCCCCTTTCACAGCTGAATGTATGATCTGTGTAGTATCCCAAAATTTCGCTCTCAAGCTTTCTGCTCTGTAGCCACACCAGCTTACATCATTATTGTTCGCTGCATTTCTACTCCCTTTGGACATGTTACTTTAAGCAATTAAGGAATTTACAAAGACAAAGGTGTCAGGTTAGTTCAGGTGTGAAGCACACCAACAGTTCAGTGGTGTCTGATCTCAGAGTCCGTTCACATTGGAACACAGAAATCCACTCTAAGTTCTCCTTATCCACAGCAGGGCAGGCAGTAGCATAACAGAGACTTTACTCCTGAAGTTGAACTTGATCCGGATGCAAATAAATTAATGAAAAACTTGTTTAAAAATCCTTGTTGCTCTCTTTGCTTCCTGAAAGGCCAGGTATCCCCAGGCCTCCACAAGCCAATGTGCAGGGAAGAAAAGATGAACTGATACTCCCAGGACAGCACAGAAAGGGCCTGATTCTCTTCTAAGTTACAACAGTTTTATGCTGGTGTCTCTCAGTTGAAGTCAGCGGAAAACAGTGTACCGAAGTTGGTACACAGAGCGCTACCCACCCAAAAGGTAGAGTGAGTGCAATGATTCCTCTAGCAGGCGTTGCAGTGTGATCCTGGCTTCCTGCCAATGATACGCTGTTTGGCGGTCTGACGTGGCAGGGATGGAAACACTCATTCACTTTGCTGTCAGGGTTTCACACAGTGATTGTGCGTGTGGGTACCAAAGGGTTTAGAGGGCAGGCGAAATCTGGGAGTGCAGGAGGCTCTGCCCCGCTGAGCTCTGCTTTAACAGGTCACTCCTGTGTTTTAGTTTTTCCTTAAGCAAAACGGAGTTGTTTCAAAATAAAACAGCAGAAGTACTTTCCAAGGGAAGAGAGCTCTCCTCCTCCAAATCTCTCCTGCCCACCGCTCTTCACACCGCTCTTCCTCATGAGTTGTAGCTCCTCCCTGGTGTGGTTCCTCTCTGGCTTGGGAAGGCGTCCCACAGCAATAGACTGGAGTGCCAGGATATTTGATCCCAGCCACCAGAACTATGATTTAATTCCAGCCTGGGGGAGGAAGCTTGGGCAAAGTGAGATAAAAACCCGAATAATAAAATCCATTGCCTGAGAGTGGGGTAAAAGAGACATCTGCCTCACGTCTATCAGGCAGCAACACTCTGCAGACAGAGGAGGTGGAGGAGGGGCTGTTCTGCAGCTCCCCTTTGCATTTCCCTCTCTCAGCAGTGCCTATGGATAACCTTTTGATTTTTGGTTTGTTTTGGTTTTCTTATTGAGCTGGAAGAAGATAAAACATTAAAACTGCCCAGGAGGGAAAGAGAAACACTTTGAATTTCTTGCATCCAAGCAAGCCCTAACCTAATTTTTTCTCTTTTCCTTTCTTTTTCTGCTTTTGCTCATCCCTTAGTGAGGATCATGCTGCTTTATCTTTGGCCACACAACCACCGAGGTCCCCTGCTCTCAGCCATTTCTAGCAGCATGTGATTGGATGCGAGTGTGTGAGTGCGGAGGTAGCCGCCCTCTGGAGAGCTGAGAACCCCTCTTAGTTCATTTCTGTGTGTTCAGCATCTCCTGTCTCACTCTCGTGAGCCCAATTGCTTCTTATTGGTGTCCCTGAATTCAGTCTGCTGCTGTGAATTCAGTGTGCAGAAATTTAACTTTGACCCCTTTTGGAGGGGGCACATTCTGTGTCCCCCCTGCTCGGCCTGGGAGGAGCTCACTCTCCCCTCCTGCCCAGCTCTGGCAGGAGTTTGCTCCTCCATCTCTCCCCGGCCCCAAGCCAGTGCTTTAGATTTCTGTGCCTCTTATTATTGGGGGTGCTGTGCCCCTGTTTGTACACCCCCCCCCCCCCCCCGTGCACGCCCCTGCCTGTTACATTTCTGCATATTTGGCCTCTCCTACTTTGTTCCATCTCTGTGGTTGCTCTGGATCCATGTCCTCTTCTACCTCTCCTAAAACTTGACATTACTGTGCTTTGGGGTTTTTTGGTCTTGGGAGAGAAAATGTATTTTTTGGATCGTGGCACAAAGAAAGTTAAAATTTGGATTATAGCTGGACAGAGATTCCCGCATCTCATTATCCCATGTCTCCACAGGCCATGAAGATCCCAAGCACTATTGTGTAAGGATCCCACTTTTTCATCTGTCAAAACCACAGTTTTTACAAGATCAGAGACATAATTACCTTAATTCAACCCTGGATTTGAACTATCAGTGATCAGTTGCTTATATCCAAAATCCTTACACAAGGGCAGTGAAGGGAATAAACTCTATTCTCTCCCCTGCTTTAGTGGCAGGATGGGAAAGATGGAGGTGGAGGAGTTTTGTGTTCCTTGCTTTTTTAAAAATGAGAGAGAGACCAAGACAGAGAAAACCAGAAGGGATGAGAACAACTAAATATTTCTACTGAAAAACCCTTTGGTTCTGAATGTCCCATGGAGGAGATCAAATGTATTCTTCAAGTTCAAAAAGTGGAGGCCAAAGTTTTAATTACCCAGCCCTTGATCGGGGAAAGTGTGCAAAGTCATTTGAAGATGAGGCGCACCATATAAGCACTTCATATGTATTATTATTATTATTTTATTTATTTGTGTTGTTATTTTGTCTGGGCTCCATGAAAATGGGATTCTGTTTGGTTCTGGAGAAGTTGTAAAGGGAGATATTCTCAGGTGAAGACAGGTTTCTGTCTGTCAAGGGTGCAGTACACCTGATGTGTGAGAAGCCAAACAGGATTTGACCTTGAGTGCCAGCAAATGCAGCAGATGTCATTACATGAACTCCTGAGGTATGAGGAAAGGACGCTGAGTAGAAATAGAAAGCAACTAACACATAATGAAAGGAAGAAAGCAAATGAGGGAAAGGAAGGAGTGTTTTCCTGAACAGCTGGTGTTTGTAACTGCAGGTGAGGATTTACCAAGGGTGGGGTAATATGGTTTATCAATTGAAAGTCCGTTCATGGTCCATTTATCCAGAGCTTGAAGTCATTCTTCCTTTGTGTCTCTGCATATGCAACTGACAGGATAGACTGCAACACTAAGATTTTGGCCACAGTGCCTTTTCAGTTAAATAAAATCTGAAAACTTTATTCTCGTTCTCTTTTTCTGTAGCAAGAAAAGAAGGAAACGCTGTACTTATACCCAGTGCTATTACAGTCTGTGCTCCCAAACCTTAATGCACACACAAGAAATGCTTGCACATAATTAAATGCACATAAAGCATTCTTACAAACACACACAAACCCATTCTGGCATACACATCCGGGACACACAGGCACTGATGCATAGACATGTGTGCACACATAGGTCTTCACTCCATCTCTGCCAGAGTTTTTAAGTGGCCTGCTAACCAGAGGCCACTGGCAGAGCATCAAGCCTAAAAATAAAAAGACAGATTGTCCACTTCAATTGTAATTACCAACCAAAAAGACCCAGTGTGGAGAAGAAAGAAAGAAAGAAAGAAACACATCCTTGAACAAGACATCAATCAGCAAAGCAGCCTGCTGTGTAAGGTCCCTGTCTGCTGCTCATAAGGGTATGAGTGTTTGCCTCAAACAAGGAGTTAGGCCATCCTGTGGTTTCTTTCTCTCTCTTCAGAGCTTCCTCCTTGCCTTCTATCACCCCCAGCAAATTAAATGGCCAGCACAGACTTGTGCAGCTGTCACCACAGCAACTTCTCCCCTGTCTTAAACACCAGTGTGGCTGAAGACTTCAGTGATGTGGAATTCCCAAAGTCAGCACATGGAAGTGTAGACTACATCTCCCTAAACCAGCCTGTCCCATTGCATCCCAGGAGAAGTTCATCTTAGAGAGAGGGCAAGTAGTGACACTGCCATTGCTAGGCCTCTGGATTTTCTGCTGGACGAACAGTGTCAGAGAGCTTCGTAGAAGTCCTGGTATGGGACGATGCTGTGGGGACGCACTGAATGACGCCCCTTCTCAAAGAGCACTGCTGGGCTGTTTGCCTGAGCTTGGACTGTGCCCAGGGATGAAGCCTGGATTCCGCTCTCCAATACCTCAGCCTGTGCGGCTGAGCTGGCACAGAAGGTGGTAAATTGTTACTGATGTGGACCAGTGGCAAATTATTATATTTCTGGAGTAAGGGGGAGCAAGGATTCATTCCTCTCTGGGCACGCTTCTGTCTCTACATTGCTCCTGGGGCACATGCCAATGCGCTGCTGCCACTTACATAGGGCAAGAAGGAAAATTAAATTTACCCTCCATCCTCCCTCCCATTCCCTGTCTGTCTCCCTCTCCCTTTCATTGTCCCCATCTGTCTCAACTAATTCACTCTCACTGAGTCTCCCTCTCTTGCTCCTTCTCTCTCTGGCTTTGTCCTCTGCATAATCTCAGGACAGTGTTTTCTCTGAGTCTAATCAAGATCAAATTACCAGGCCTGAGTAATCTCACTCACACTGCCCCGAGTCACACTGAGCACACTGGAGTTCCTCGGCTTCAAAACGCAGGTGAGAGAAGAAACAGGCACTCGCTTCCTCCCCAGACCAGCACTCACTGGAGAAAGCACAGGGCTGCACTTCCTCATCAGGAAATAACCAACCATGACCGACTGTAGTTTCCACCAGAAATAGTCATGACTGTTTCCAGCCCCACCCAGTCAGATTTGTCTATGTCCCCATCTCCCTCCCTGCTTTTCTGGGGTCGTTAGGTGTCATTTCCCCCATCTGGATCCTTTCTTGGTGTATCTGTCTTGCTGATTTGAAAAGTTGATATTCTTTAACTGGATAGAGCAAGGAAAATGCAAAGCTGGGTCTTAGCAGCACCGTTATCCCCTTCCTTTCTTCACCCTACCCCCTTTCCCCACCACCACTTGCATCTGATGATGAATCCTAGGTGTCAGAAAGAGGGTGTGATAAATTAGCTGGGAAAGCAGAATGCGATGAGGGTGACATTC
The DNA here is from genome assembly GCF_026122565.2 of Emydura macquarii macquarii. Lineage (NCBI taxonomy): Eukaryota > Metazoa > Chordata > Testudines > Chelidae > Emydura > Emydura macquarii. Next base: position 13,533,843 of record NW_027131527.1, on the reverse strand, counting down.
CCAGAGTCACTGACATTTCTCAGCATTTCAGAAATGTCTGCCATGTGTCAGAGGTAATGCTGGTTATTGTGAGCTGCCTTGTGCAATGCAAGCCATACTCTCAACCCCACCTCTCAGCCTGCAAATCAGGTCTCTGGAAAGATGGAGTGAGTTGGCTAATTAGTCACTGGGCAATGGGAGCTTCTCTCTGGATTTAGGAAAAGTCCACACAGGTCCAGAGGTAAAGCCATGGAGTTTGTGAGAATGTTTTCAGTAACAATGTGTCGGCATGCAGAGACAATATAAAACAATAAGAGGATTAAAGGATAAAGGCAGACACACACACACAGTCGTGTGCATATACACAGAAAGGCGCACACACGCTCAATTCTATGCACACATAGGGTGGAGAAAGCCATATTCTCATTGTCAGCATTTATTTATATAGACACAACAAACTTAGTCCTGGCAGAGGAAGCTCCTCCCAGGCTTCAGGGATTCATAGGAATTTAAATCGCCATACAGGCCACCACTTCGTAACAAGCCTCCACTGCATGAGATACTTTACGCTGAAGAAACTAATTTCCTGAACAGGTTTGAAGCTAAGTATCTGAGAATAATGACACCCTAAATCAATCAGTTGTGGAACACACTAGAGTTTGAGGGATAGAGAAGTTACAAAGCTGGTTTCACTGCTACAAACAATACCAGGTATTCCAATAATACTCACTGTTACTCATTCAAACTGGGAGTTTGAAAGCATCTTTAAAAAGATAACATCCATGTATGAGTGTCCATCTGTCCTTCAGTGAATGCATACATCTGTATGTGTTTGTGGAAGGGTGTGAGAATGTGTGCATAAATCTACCTATGTGTGCCTCTGATGTTTGTGAAGTGGGGTCATGAGGCGTTGCTAGATCCAATAGTCCATGCTGCGAATTGTAGTCTTTGAGTTTAGAAAAAGAAACCAGGATGTATCAGAGCGTGTGTGTGTGTGAGAGACGACTGGAGCCCAAGGTGCAACTGCTGCTTCTGGAGCTGCATGATTGCTGTCTAAACAAATCTTGTTGGATTTCACCCTTTCAGTCTTGGCCTCCATTACTTACCAGGTCAATATTCTGTTGTGTGCAGCCATCTTGAGATAGAAGAGAAGAGACAGACCCTATGACCTCCACTGCTTGAGCTAAGTCCTTTTTTAGCTCAACTGGCAGAGGCCTATACTTTTGTGATGAAAATCCCTGGTTCTGTGCTTTCTTGGCATCTTGCTGCTACTGCTCACGCATGGTTAATGCCATTAGCCCTTAAAGCCCAAATATAGAGAGTCACACAACATATATACCACTGCATGGCATTGCATTGTAGACAGCATTTAATCACTGGTATTTGAGGTACTTCACAAAAATACCCATGAACCTATTGTCCTACATCTTTACTTCTAGTAGTGCCAAACTGAGTCAGTCAATCCACCTACAAATTGGAATCAGTGTCCTAGACTTAAAAGCCCTGTGTCACATATCTGAAATCCCAGTTTCCTGAGCCAGCCAGTCCCTGTGGATGTGGCTGGGGCTGGCTTGGGTTGGAATTGGCACCCTAGAGATGAAAAGACATGTATTTCTTTCTCCACACCCTGAGCCATCCAGTCCCCCAACATGAGGCCAGTTTGTAAAGACCACATAAAATTCAGATTCCCTTGGAGGAAAAGGAGTTCTCTTAGAGACTGCTCAGACAGCTGGACAGAGACAGAAAGACAGATGGAGATACAGATACATACCTGTAATTTATAGTGCAGGTGACACTTGTGTATTCTTTTTTTTAGAATGCTAGCAATGTCCTGTCATTATCAACTAATGCCCTCTAATGGGGCCATTAAACAGCGCTGTCTTTGCCTTTGCTGTTAATTTCCCCTCCCCCACTCACAATCTGGCAACATCACCTGTTTCAGAAGATGTTATTATATTAATTTAATCATGCTACAAGACAGAGCCAAGCAGGCACAAGGACCCAATCACCCTCACTCCACAAAACTAAACCCCAGGAAACAGGGGTGGTATATATTTCTCATTCCCTGCGCTTTCTCTGGGCTTTTTGTTCCACGCCAGGCACAGAAATCACATGAGGGACTTTCAAAAAGGAAACGTGACAGTATAAAGAAGATAAAGAGCTTTCTGGAGTGTCCTCTCCTTCAGCAGAAGAGAGATCCATGCTAATGCTCTTTTACTGCTTACCCATTTGCTGAAGACAGCCTTGTGGGCATCCACATACAACTACATCAGATTGTTCCATTTAAGAGGTAAGTTGTTTAAACAAACAATACGTAGTCACTGGCTCCCCATTCACATCAACTGTTTCAAGGCACTGCTGGGAGAAAGGTCCCCTCAGCACTGCTTCTGTCCGTCCGTCCATATCATCCAACGCTACAGAGCAAATGACTCATCAGTACTACAGTTGTCTAGCCAGCCATTTTCAGCCCACCAGCGGGCAAAAGGCTTCCTCATTCCTATTCCTGTCCCTCCAGCCAGTCTCAGCTCATTGCTGGGCAAAGTTATCCAAGCACTCCTTAGATTGCTCCTGCATAAGTGTCCATATCAGCCATTCTCAGCATGTGGCTCGGGCTCCTGCTGCCTGTGTGACTGTGTCGGTATCTTGGGAATGGTGAGAATAAATAGTGACAGACAAAAATGATGATAACCATATAAATGTATAGCATGTAGTGGCCTGTTAAAATGTTTAATAAAACAGTAACTGGTAGGACTCAAGATTGCCAGTGAGTGTTTAATTCATTACTTTGCTGGCTTTCATTAGAGTTTAGGGATGTTTTTAGTAAGGGTAATTGTTGATAACGTCACTGCATAGCACTTTGCCATACAAATAGTAAGAATACAAGACGCTCGAGAGCTTACAAACATGCAGAGAAATAAAATCTTAAGAGCATTTCGGTTGCGGAAGAATGTGGGGAGTGGAGACAGTGCTGGGTGAAGAGATCAGCGTAGGAAGAATTCTGAGGTGGGATTTGGAACAAGAAGGGAGAATATGCTCAGCAGCCAAGAAGTGAGAGGCTGAAAAAGGTTGGTAGCCGAAAGCTGAAGAAGCAGCCCAGTCCAGTGATAAGGCCTGGGTCTCAGGAGACCTATGATTTATTCTGAGCTCTGCTATGGAATTGCTTTTTGACTCTGGACAAATTATTCGCCTTTTCTGTGCCTGGGTTTCCATACTTGTAAAATGCAGATAATGCTACTTAACCACATTGGTGAAGCACTTTGAAATCTATGAATGGAAAGCACAATGTTGGGATTAATTATGATTATTTAGAAGGAGACAAAGGGAAAGACCAGATGAGAGGATTCACAGGAGCAGGATGGGGTGGGAGACAGGGCAGTTATGCCCTGAGATGTTGTATATAAAATAACAAAAGTATCCTTTAAGGCAGTTTAGCCTTTTCTAGAAAACTACAAAGTATTGTACTCATTTAGTGTTGGTCTTTATTCCTAATGACCACTGATGTGATCCTAATGACTACTTTGTTTTAGCATTTTCATACTGTGCTGTAGGGTTATTTTTCTGGATTGTGCTGTTATGTTATGCTGAGCTTCTAAAAACCTACTGCAATTTTGACACATGATATACTAAGTCCCTCTGCTTTGTATTTGACATTTTCATGAGCGCTAACATACATACAAATTTTACAAGAAAAAGATCCTGCACGCTCTCCTTTTTTGTATTTTAGTCTCATTTCAGAGCTGATGAAGATGCCAGATTCACAGCTCTTGAAACAGAAACCCTCAGTTTATCCACAGAACAAGTACAGCAAGGGGTGTAGCAATAAAACTACTATCCACTGCTCCAATAGACCTCACTCCTAAAATTGGAGAGGCTAGCTCTAGGAGGATAGTCTAGTATCCGTGGCCATGGTCTGTCCACTCAGACTGTCAATAACAGTGCCAACAGGAGCACATGACACCAGTGCTCTGTTATGTGCCCTGGCTGTCCATCAGTCTCTGAATGGGACTGGATGGAACCTATAATGCCCTAACTCTTTGGCGATCTGGTTATGTGAGACACTGCCTCTCTCCTTGTGCAATACTGCTGCACTTACAATCAGTTCAAGAGGGAAGGGACACCTTCAAGGTGTATTCACTCCCCTTGGTCCATCAGAGCCTAGACTTGTTAACTTTTCAGGCATTTGGGGAAAAGGAGAGATAAGGAATATAGAGTGTGCATTAGATCTGGGTACTCTATCAAAAATGAGTTTTGATAGAAAAATGTCTTTTTGACTAAATGGAAACATTAACCACTTTTTCCCCCTATTTTGTAAAAAAAAGGTTGGTGTTGTCATAAAAAATGAAACATTTTTCAGGTTTGTTGTCACTGAAATATTTCAGGGGAGTGGAGGGGAATCATTTCCTGACCAGCTTTATTGGGCATCAGAGAGGTTGCCAGGAATATTGTGAGAAAAAGAAAATGTAGTGGAAGATTTTAGTGATGTAGATACATGTCCCCTGGGATCTGGAACCACCAAACATATTTCTCATAGACCCCTGAGTAGCCGTTGTGTGTTAATAATGATCACTTACCACTGGCAGTAAGGTTTGTGAATGACAATGAAGGACAAATTTAGAGTTCAAATCTCAGGTGTGCTTAATGCCCTGAATGTCAGTTAACGGCCTTAAAAGGTAGTAGAATTCACTGAGTGAAATTCTGTGGTCTGTGTTAACTATCACTATGTCTGCACTAACCTTTTTCCTTAAAATTTCCCAAAGATCAGGAGCAACTGTAAAAGCGTCAGCATACACAAGGCAGTGACCTCTACCAGTGATTTTGTCACCCTATAATCTAACCACACTTAGCGCAAGTCAAGTTGGCAATATGGTAATAATACCAGTGGCCAGTAGCATCTTGTCTATTGTAGTGCTCCCACCAATGCTAGAAGTGGGGGAGCTGAACTACTGTTAGAAATGTGAGAGGAGAAATGGCTACTGTAGACAAGGCATAACATGCCTTCTTCATAATATTTACACAAGGCCTTCTGCAGGCAAGTTGCAGTGACCTTGAAATGCCTCCGGACAAGGGTGATAGAGCAGTAAAAACACTTTCGAGCATGTGGCTGTGCAATGTCATTTGAAGTCAAAGTAGAATCTTCCTGCCTGCTGTGTCTCCATTCCAGAAGTTCAAGCTCTCAGTTGAAATAAAAAAGGAGCAGTTTTGCTTCTCCATTCATTGTGTCAATTTTCATAAGTATCTTTAATGCTCTCATCCGCAGCTGTGAGCAGTTCTTATCTGGTGTGTTCTTCTGCTTCATACATGCAGACAACACCTTATCAGAATTTTCCAAACACCCAATATCTTCTGTCTGTATTTCCATTCTTACACATATACATTCTTATAATTGATTTGAACTCTGCGAATTGCGCGTATAACTATAGCTACTCTAAGTAATCGTTTGTTTGTATCAGTGTTATCCTCATACTCCCGCCCTCACTTTCTCTACTTGTTTATTACACCTAGACCTGGTCATAAAATGGTGGTGGTGGGAAAGGGGTGAGGAAGTGTTCCACAGAAAATTCTGACTTTTTGTCCACAAAAAATTCAGCCAAAAACTGCCAAAAACCTAAAAATTGTTGGTGTTCAGGTTTTTCAATTTACTGACAAAAAATAAATAAATAAATCAAAACATTTTAAGGAATGGAAACTCTGAAAATGTTCATTTTGTCATAAAACAAATTATCAGTCAAAAAATATTAATGGAAAATTTTCAGCCATCTCTCAGTACATTTATTGAATTTTGTCTTAATTTAGACTGTAAACGCCTTGAGGCAGGGACTGTCTCTCACTGCATGTGTACAGAGCCTGGCACAATGGGGCCTGAAAACTGATTGTGGCATCTGAGCACTACTGCAATATAAACTAATACTACCGCAACGCTGGGCATGAGCAGAGTAGCTGGTTTTGTGCTGGTGATGGTGGCACTTAAGGGGAAATTCTGGCAAATGTTAAAAGCTATCGCCTGTGCATGCAGGTGTTAGTGCTTCAAAAGTGCATATTCATAGGGTTTGCACACAAAGCTCTGCGCATACACATGCACGAGACCAAGCTGAGTCTCCTATGACAGTCAAGCCTTCAGTGTCTCCCTGTCTATACTTATCCACTACTATCTCAAAAGGGTGTTGGCTGCTCTGATGATTCATTAATTAATGTTTGTTCATTGCTTTGAAGATAGAAAGTGCTATTTAAATTCTAAGTATCATCATTATAATATAACCAGAGAGGTAGCAAACAGGCACCGACTGCAATGCATTCATTTTGTATCACAGGGTCTCATTGAAAAGCCATTTCTGTTAGTGCCAATGCCCCACAACAGCTGACATCCTCAGTTCAATAAGAAAGAGCACCTGTGAGTTTAGCCACCACACATTCTGGCTTTGGTATTAAAGGATACAGTAATGTTGTTCTCTGTGTCTGTGAATTGAAGAGAAGTGGCAAGACCTTCAAAAGTACAACTCTGGCCAATATTTTTGAAAGACACTAGTGATTTTCTGTGCGTCGCTCTTTGTGTGCCCAATATGAGACACCTTTAATGGGTATTCAGCACTTTCTGACAATCAGCCCCTTTAAAGTTTCTTGAGTTGGCACCCCCTCTGACCACTCACCCCTAGTTGTCACCTACCACCCCACACTGCTGTTTCATCAAACAACTACAAACCAAACTCGATGGGACACTATCCTGAAAGAAATCTTTCTTGAACCCTATCTGGCCTTCAAATGACCCCTCAATCTCGCCACGCTCATCGTCAGAAGCAAGTTCTCCACAGACCAGGATACACCAACTCAAAGTGGCACCAGACCCTGCCAGAACAACAGATGCAAACCCTGCAGACATCTCTCCTCTGCTACAATGATCAGCACCCCCCACAACACACCTCTCAAGATCCATGGATCCTACACAAAGCTACCACATGGGGTGTACCTCATCCAATGCACTAAATACCCCAATAAGAACTATGTGTGTGAAAACCAATCACTATGCTCTCAAATGAATGCACTCAGGAAAATGATAAAAGACAAAAACACCCTATCACTTGTGAGTACACACTTTTCACAAAGCGATCCCGCCATATCTGACCTCTCAGTCCTCATCCTCAGAGGACAGCTGCGCAACATTTTCAAAAGACAAGCCTGGGAGCTTAAATTCATAACTTTGCTAGACACTAACAATCATGCTCTTAATAAAGGCACTGGATTTATGGCTTATTACAACAAGCTGTAACCCAATAACCCCCCTTTAGGTCCTATGACTAGAAGGGTTTAATGGGCCACTTCACCTTGACTGGTCCCTTAAAATATGTGCTCACTACTTACGATGAAACTATGTGTTCTAGCTTGTATTTAGCTGTGACTCTCTGAGTACCTTTCCCAGGCCTAAACAAGAGCTCTGCGTAGCTCAGAAGCTTGTCTCTCTGACCAACAGCAGTTGGTCCAATAAAGGATAACACCACACCCACCTTGTCACCCAAGTACTGAGACATCCAAAATCACCAGTCACTTCTGAAAATCTTGGCTATACATGGGTCTCCTTTAACCATGATCATGCAATTGTGTAAAACAGGAGAAAATAGAGAAAACAGAGGATTGCACACCCGGAGGACTTCCTGTGCGGGGGAACCTACAATCTGTTCCTCTTTTGTTATTCACAACAGAAATTTGAGACAACAGAGAAACAAACTGGAAACTGTTTGATTTGTTTCTCCCCAGTGTCTCCTCTGCATGCTCCCACTCTTCATTTTCCCTAGCTCCACGCAGCCCATCCTCCTGGTCCCGTTTTCCAAGTCAAAGAGGACTGGATGGGACTCCCTGCCCAGTGCTGCTTCTTAATCAGCAAGTGGTGATAGTTGCGTGAGTGCTGGAACTGTACCCACCAATCTGCAAGGCTCTTCAATTTTGTCCTACAGCAGCCACTGCCGTTCCAGTTGAGGAACTCCCCAGACAGTTCTGGCAATTAACCTTGTTCCTGACCTGCAGCAATCTCTGCCATTCTGGTCCTAGATCTCTACTCAGTAGAAACTGCAGCTTATTCTGAACTCGATGGTATCTTTTGTGATATGGATAAATATCTGCTGGACATGAGAACAGCAATTGCAGAGGCTGCTACAGGTCAGGGCCGAGGTGCATCGACTGTGCTGTATGAGGCTCAGGACTATGAGAGCAGGAAGTGTGGCAGGACAGGATTAAAGATGCCCAGAACTTAATGCCATCAAATTCTTTTCACCTATGACCTAAGTCAGGCTCTGAACCCACAGCCCTGGAAGTGAAAGTGTAGCAATGTATTGTGCCACCCCAGCCCTGTGAAGGGGGTCAGGGAAAATTAGATTCATCTACAGAAAAGAAAGGCTTTGTCCTGATGCCAGAGCTAAAAATCATGTTGATTTCAATAGGATATTAAAGAAAATGCAGACTGAACAAATGTGGGAGATTTTGCTGGCACCCCAACAATATTTTCTCATGATCCTGCTCATCATGATAACATGTGCTATCCTGAAAAGATCTCACTAGCTACCTCAGCACCTGCCCTCCTGACGATGCTTACTGGCAAAAGAACATTTTAATTAATTCCTAGGCTGAATGGACAGGCCCATTCCACTGCCTTGGAAACAGTCCATGGACACACAGAATTTCCCCCAAGACTGGCCAGTCCCACCAACTTCCCAGTTTCTAGCATAATCCATATTATTATGCAGTTCAGTCTATTGCTATTTACTGCCATCAGGGAGCACTGCAGAGGTCTGGGGGCTTTATCTGAGGGAGAGGGAAGTATTAAGGGACTTTGAATTAACATTCCTGGTAGAAAAAGTGGTAAATCCCTTCCAGATAGCTGGTGGTGCTCCAAGGCAGACACCCCACAAAGGATCTGAGAGGGTTCAGGTAAGGGAAGCACCTGAGGAGAAAGGACTAAGTGAATTTCACAGGAGAGAGGTTGCAGCTATCAAACACACATTCCTGGTCAGTAGCTGCCTATCTGCTGGTCAGCACGATTTCCAAACACCCACAAAGGTCAAGACCGAGAGGGACACCATGTAGACAGCAAGGGTAGGGAAGGGCCAAGAGGAGATCAGTTTCTCATGTCCAGTGATTGGACCATTAATAAACACTTATGTTGCTCAGTTTCCGAAAAGTCCACTAGTATAGGTCTCAGTCATGCACCTACAGGGAGGTTTCAGATGTAGAAATCTGAATCCAAATTCTGGTTCAGCTTCAGGTGAAATTAATCTGTTGGTCTTGGTTTAGGGCTTGACCCAATCTCCCCCTAAGCCAATAGAGAGACTCACATTAACTTAACTGGGAGTTGGATGAAGCCTGTAGCCCCTAACAAACTTTGGTCCCCCTTGCAAAACTACTGCCCAGTTTTTTGCAGTAAGAAGGCTGTGCTGCAGACAGTCCCAGATGCGACATAGCAGAGGTTGTTACTGTAAATCCAGACTGAGGGATGGCAGCAGAGGGTGGCAGCAGCGAAGTGTGTGGGACCCGGCTCTAGAACTGCAGTTTGTGGTAATGGGGCAGAATTAAAGAGGCATTGGCTCAGCTTGGTGTGCAATGCCTACCCCTATGATGTCTGGCTCGAGCCCATTTTATTATTCCCTTTCTTTCCTTATAATCAAATTTACCCACAATAAATAAATAAATAATAAATAAATAAAGGCAACAAACAGGAATAAAGGACACGAAAGATGCATCCTTTCAATTTTAAGGAAATAATTTATGTGGAAGACTTGAGTGAAAGTGTCAACAGATGCACCATGTAATAAAATGTGAAACCTACTATTAAGCTTTCACTAAGAGAACAGAGAGGGCAAAAACTGCAGGCATCTGAGATAAACACACACAGAGTTATGAAGCTGCAATATTTAATGGTTCACTAATTGTGTTCTCATTTCCAAGGTACATTGCCCTCTAGCTCCAAACTAAATATAGCTTTTATTTACCTTTTTTTTTAGCACAACATTGGGCTGTCGCCCTTCAATTAGGAAAATGCTTCCACTTCTCACTTCTGCATAAACCCACTCTATTTAGACAGTTTTGATCAACACTGGTTCAATATTGTTTTACACCCACTTTGCACTCACTCCACCCAGGTGTAAATGACTCCACAAGGTGCAAGGCAATGGAGAATCAAGCCATGAAGGGTGATGGCTCACTCCACCTGTCCAATGCTGTGTCTAACACTCATTGCCCAAAGGAGCTTTTGGCTACCTGCATGTCCTCACAGAAGATGAACCCAGGATAGTCTCAGCAGCATTCTGTGTAGCTGACAGAGCAGGGAGGAGAAGCTACAATGCCCACATGTGAGGAGGAGAGGACAAGAGAAACATGAGACTGTAAAGATACAGGGTAACATTTTCAAAAGCACCTGTGTGACTCAGGAGCCTAAGGCCTTGCCTACACTAGCACTTATGCCAGCAAAACGTTTGTCTCTTACGAGTGTGAAAAACACCCCCCTGAGCAACATAAGTTTTGCCGGCATAAGTGCTTGTGTGGACAGCGCTATGTCGGCAGGAGACGGTCTCCTGCCAACATAGTGACTGCTACTCATTTAGGTAGTTTTATTATGTTGGCAGGAGAGATCTCTCCCATCGAGATAACGCGGCTATACAAGCGCTCTGACAGCGGCACAGCTGTACCAATATAACTGTGCCACTGCAAGTTTTAAGTGTAGACTAACCCTAATTCTCAGCAAAAGTCAATGGGACGTAGGTTCTTGAGTCACTTATGTGATGTCTACACTATAATGACTACAGCAGCAACATAGCTACAATATGGTAGCTCTGCCAGCATAACCCTCTTGTTAGACGCTGTCTACGCTGGTGGAAGGGGTTTTCTGTCTCTGTAGGAACATGCTCTCCTGGAGCGATGGAAACCTTCTTGTGTTGACCTAGCTGCATCTGTACTGGGGGTTAGGACAACAGCTATGGCTATGGCGCTCAGGGGGGTGGGGGTGGATTTTTCACACGTCTGAACATCATAGCTATGTCGACCTAAATTTTAAGTGTAGACCAGGCCTTAGGCATTTGTGAAAATTTTACCCACAGGCCAAAACTATCAAAAGTGACTCGTGATTTGGGGTGCCCCCCTTGAGACACCCTCCAGGCCTCTGATTGTCAGAGGGAGGGTGTTGTGCACTTTCTGAATATCAGGGCCCTTTAAGGTGTCTCAAGTACAATGCCCAAAATCACTAGGGAAACTTTTGACAGTTTAGTCCACAGAGCCTCTAATTCTTCCTCCGCCTAGTGAATCACTGCCCCCCCATAACCTACCCTAAGTATTTCAGATGTTACTGACGTGGTGTTTTCAGTATTATGGTACAGGGTAAGACCACCATACATATACCTCTCCGTATTTGGTGCACTTGCTACCCTTGCACTCCTGTCCCAAGCACAGTAACATGGAGTAACTGAGAATCTGTCCCTTTGACTAGGGGCAACATCATCCACAGGTAGTAAATGTACCTGGCAGCTCTAGAAGGAATAAGAGCAATAGCACGCCCCTCCAGCTCAGTGTCGGTCTACGATGACTCTGAACAGCTCAGGGCAGCAGTGCCTAGAGCACAGCGAGAGCAACAAAATGTGAACATTGACCATGATACAGACACATGAGACAGTTGTGGAGCAAAAGAAGAGTGTTGGCAGCCAGCACTGCTCAAAAAGGGGTGGCACTGGTCAGAGAGGAGTCATTGCCAGTATATCAAGGGAATGACGCACTGATTCAACACATCTCCATAGCCTCCATTAACCAGGTCCCTTTGGAGACCAGGCCATACTTAAAGTGTCTTCCCTACAGAGAATTCCATCTATTCATACATAGGGTGAGTCATGCCTGGGACCCGGGGATTCAGAGGGCAAAGGGAGATGACAATTACACCTACTTGTGTCAAGTTCTGTGAATCGGGCCCATTATTACAGGCACTTTTGTTGAGCCCAAGGAAGGGGGAGCCCAATAGTTAGGAAAGCCGAGAAATACCAGGAATAGCACCTTGGCTTTTTGGTATGGTCCTGATTTCAAAGCCCCATTGCCACCTTATGGGAAAATTTGTGTTGAAACATTCAGTTTAGAGACAATACTCCTTCTAATAGTTCAAGTCATTTCTGTACTGCTCTTTCCTCGTTTGTCATTTCTTAGAGACATTGATATGCAAATGAGCTTTCTGTTTTTAAGTGTTCACCTGTTCTGAATGCTTATTCCCCCACCTGAATCCATAACCCTCTGCTTGGTGCAGATTCTACTCTGATGTTGGAAAGAGAAGATTCAGAGTACTTGATCCTGCATTCCTTGCATGCCCAAAACTCTCACTTACGTCAATCGGGGCTGTAGGTGCACAGGTATTGGAGGATTTGGCCATGTCCCCAATGAACAAAGAACAAGGGAACAGCAACACAGCAGTGGGGAATAAAAACAAGAAAAAAACAAACTCTTAGAAAAGTACAGTCCTGTTCTCATTTAAATGGAGAAGCAGTAAGGAAAGAGAAATACAGAAAATACGTGGCAGAAGCAGAATTGTTCCAAAAGGGAATGATTCATAACCACATCACCCCTCTCTTTGCATCCCTGCCCTGACTCTCCCTTTTTTGTCACGTCAAGCACAAGCTGCTTGTATTCACTTTCAAGGCCCTTCAGGCCCATCCCCACCCAACTTACCATTGACTGCACTACTGAGATGTCAATTCCCACTTCCAGTCAGCCAATGATCCCAGCCCCTTGTGTCCACTAGTTACATTTTCAAACAAGCACTTTCATGCTTTTTCTTCCATGCTGCCCCACCTGCTTGGGAGGAGCTCCCCGTACACATCCACAAATCTATCTCATTATCCTCCTTCAAATGCCTCCTTAAAACTCTCCTTTCCCTTAATGCCTACAAAAAAAACTTGAGAGTTTGGCCACTGTGTGCTGAGACCACTGCTTGTCCCGATGACCAAGATTCTGGGGTTTTTTCCCTTTCTTTTTGTATTTCCCTGTTGTCACATGGCGTCTTGTTTTAGTACAATGGGGCCTTGGTCTATGACTGGGGCTCTTAAGCATTATAGTAATATAAATAACAAAAAAAAAGGGAAAAGAATGTTCCTAAATTGAATGATTGTTCCAAGTTTTCTGGGGGGCTTGTTTGCTCTTTAATAGCGTTTACATTTGTGTAAAGCACCGTGGGACTCTCTATGAAGGATGCTGTATAAAGCCGGTTTGTATTGTATCTAACGTGGATGCTTGCAGTCCTTTCATTCCTCATTTTCTTGTACTTAGATAGATTTTTCTTTGGAGACCTTTTCTTTCTTTCCAAGTGCCTATACTAGCACAGAAGTGATTCAGCGCCCGATCAATACTTCTGGTAGTTGTCGGTTTCACTGATGGAAAGACAGGAGGAAATTATTTAAGTGCATGCTTCAAGAAAGAAATCAGTCAAGACAGGGTTTGTTTGTTTGTTTATTTTAAATCTCCATTGTTTTCAGAAACGAAAAAAAAATTCTAATCTTGCAGCAGACACATTGTTTCACACATTGTGCACTTATCCCATGTTATAAACTCAGCTGGGCCTTCTCATTTCCTCGGATCTGCAATGTCTTCAAGAGGAAAGCTGAGGTCAGCTCAAAGGAAAAATTGGAAGAGCCCCCCCAAATGCCACAGGAATTAAAGGCAGTATGGTATAGTAGCCAAAGCATTGGATTGGGAATCAAAAAACTGAGTTCTAATCCTGACTTTGCCAATGACTTGCTGTGGCATCGTGAGTGAGTTCCTACACATTTCAGTGTCTCAGTTTCCTTTCCTACGTTTCATCTGTCTTGTCTATCTAAATTGTAAGCTCTTTGGGGCAGGGACTGTCTCTCACTGTAGTAAAGTGGTCATGATAAGGCTAACTGGATCGCCCAGACTATTATGGGACGGAGGCACGCTCCACTCGTCCCTTACTTCCTGTTTAGTCCGTGGGAGTTTTCTACCACTGTGCAGCAATGCACTTAATTAAAGCAGAAAGCTCCCAGTCTGCAGTCCTGTGAGCAGACTTATTTTTGTCGCACTGAGCAGGCCCTTTCCAAACTCACTATGTGTGTGTGTAGTGCCTGGCTCAAGGGGGCTCTGATCTCAACCAGGGCTTCTAGGCACCACTGCAAGAGAAATAATAAATAATAATCCACATCTTTTAGAGAAGCAGAAATTGCTGAAAAGCCTGTATCCAGATAAGCATGTGTCTGTGGCGCAGTGCTAGCATGTAAGTGACATGTTTTTAGCATGCCTGGGGAAATGTTTGATGAATTTTCAGTAAACCTCAAATTATTTGAAGATTTTAGGGAACAGGAGAAATCTCCAGATACTTCAGGAGCTAGCCAATGGGCTTATAACAACACTGAGTGCTACCAGATGGAGGGGCATCTCTGTGGTGGGGAAAAATTAGTAACAGAACAGAGCAAAAGCATTTGGTTTTGCACTTGCTATTTACAGATGAAAACTGATATTCCCTCAAAATTTTGCAAACCACTCTCCTCCCCCCCAATTTATTCAAGGAGTAAAATTTCACCATGTACATGACAATTATAATGATAGTCCTGTGACATCCTCCTCCTGTGCATTCATTCCCAGCACACAACTTCAGACTGGAGAGAGAGAGAGGGAAGACATAGGAGCCTGACATCTCATCTGTCTTGTTGAACAAAAGTGGCTGTTGCTCTGATCCTCCAGCAAACCTTAGTGGGACTGAATTCTGCTCCCTGAATCTGGAGCCGATTTTCAAGAGACCATTGTTTTCTGATGGCTGCCTGAGTGGATCGTGGTAGTATAACAAGGTTGCATACTTTTTATTCTCACCCTAGTGGTGCTGCTTAAAGACCCCATGGCACTGTTCCTATGAAGTAGAGGTGTTCATTCCAATGTCTTACCTCAATTCCATTCAGGAGAATTATAAGCCGCCTTAAATTCCTGTGCTGTTTCAAATGTTAGGGGATTCTTCATTTCCTGACTAGTTCCTGGGCACTATTCAATAACCGTCAAGTTTCGCTCCTGAGGTGGCAGATTTGCATTGTTGAAGAAATTGATCCCTATATTATTGTTGTTGTTATTTCTATTACACTAACACCTTGAGACCTGAACTGAGATTAGGGCCTCCTACACATAGTAAGAGACAATTCCTGCCCCCAAAGAGTTCACAGTTTGTGACAAGACAGACAAATGGTGGGAGAGGCAACAAAGGCACAGAGAGGAGAAGTGACTTGCCTAAGGTCCCCCAACAGGTCAGTGGCAGAGCTGGGAATAGACACTAGATCCCTTGACTCGAAGCGAAGTGCCTTAGCTATTTTCCCTACCTCCTGCTGTGTGTCTGTACCCCCGCCACGGTTCTGAGGAGAAAGGCTGTATAGAAGAAGTTTATGTAGCATTTTTTTCTTTTAGTCTTACTTACATGAGTGGTCTTTTGGTTTAACCAAATACACAATGCCAGGCTAGCATCAGACTGGGATGCAGAGGGCGATTCCTCAGCACGGGTGCAATTCAAACAGGATCATTTTACCTCTGTCCACCAGAGCTGTAGCTCTGATGAGGGTCAATTGTTTGCTTGATTCTTTGTTGTTTTATCCCTTGGCTGGGGTGAATTGGCTTAAACCGTGAACTTGGAGTCATTGATTTGGTGTGCCTGTGGTCCTCCCTGGTGCTTTAGTGCACCAGTGATTATGAGCTGTTTTTGAGCACTTGGGAAGATGAGCCACCTGTTTGTTCAACTTTCTAGTTAACTGATTTTTCTACTATTACAGAAGAATTCTGCACAACGTACCGAGTTTCCTTCTACTCTGGAGCCTTCCTTATCAAAAAGTGCATTTACTATGGTCTACAGTACAGATGTTCAGACTACATCTTTATATAGGGGACAGAAAGAGCTTTCTGTTTTACTTACCATTGCAATGTGTGTGTGTTAATATCTTTTCTCCCAAATTGTTGGTCTTGCTTACTCTTCGTGTTCCCCAAAGTAGCATCCCGCAGCCCATTGTACAGATCTCTTAGGAGCCCTTTGCTAAAATTCTGGAACCGTTATGCTGAAATTAAGTTTGGGGTGATCTTTATGTTTCTCCTGAAATCTCCCTCTGCTGGGATATAGCAATTGGACCAGGGCAGGAAGGGGAAAATGGTCTGGCCTGCATTCAGGGGCTGCAGTCAGCTACAGCTCACAATACCTACCAGAAATGTCATTCCTGTAGGGAACAGCAGGAGAGGAGTTGGAATGTGAAAGGGGAAAGCAGGCTTCAGAGGTCTGGCTGACCTGTTAGAAGCCAGGTAGATCCACTCTGGGTACTTGAGGACATTCAAAGTACTCTGGAAAAACAAGTTGTTAAATTTTGACTGCATCAGATTGCACCAAATCACATACACTTAAAGAAATGTCCCAGGGGAAGAGTTTCCCCTCTTTTCTTATCTCCTGAAGATCTTTCCTCACTTTAAATTGTATGAGTTGGATACAATGCTATGATCTCAATACACTCCATAAGTTTTTCCAGGAACAGAATATGAAGATTTCCAGCAAAGCACAGCTTCGTAAGTTTGCCAAGGGTTTCCCTCCTTCCAGAAGTGATGTGTTTGGGGGGCATGCGGGGTCATGTGCCCCTCCAGATTTGCTGCTTGACTTGTACTGAGTATACCCACATGGACTGAGCATGCTCAGTAACATTGCTGAAGCCGCTGCCCTCATTCTGCCCCCTCCTCCATTGGCAGGCGCAAGTCGTCTCTGCCTCCTTCCTCTGTTAAAGTTTTGAGAAAGCATTTCTGTTTTAGTAGGAAAACAAATGAGTAGTTTCCCTTGAGCCTCATCCATCCACTCTGCTGATCCAGGTGACCTTGGAATGCAGGCAAAGAAGGGTGGGGTGGAATCTTAGGGAGCCTCTTGTTTTACAATATTGGCAGCACAACACTGCCTTGGCCTGCGAAAATGCAATTGCCACCCAGAGGCTAAACATAACATTGAAAAACTTGACAGTCCAGGTGAAACCAGCCACAAGTGATGTATCCATTTCTCCTCATGGGTGAAGAAAAATGTCATAGGAGATCAGCTATCGTGGTTTATTCAATGCACATTTTTCTCTCTCCAGTGCTGAACTGAAACCATTTTAGATAAAGGGATGGAGAATAAAAAGTACTGGGAACATGAGAAGTGAAAGAGAAGGTTCTGAATCTTGTTAAACTTGTAACGTCTTTCGAGTTGTTCTGGCAATGATATAAAAATGTGGGTATAAAACAAAGGAAAACAAAGCACAAAAATATCTTTACAATAAAAATGAGCCAAAACCGGATTCTTCTAGCCAAAATTTGAGGGTGAAGATAATGGGACACAAATCTGAACTCCTGTCCCCTGTTGATTTTGCTGAACAAAAGCCCATACAACAAGATATTGCAAACTCTAAAGCATCCATGGATTCTACCGTTTCTTCTTGAAACAGAGATGGGCCAGCGCTGGAAGCATTCATCCGAACTTCTTTTTCCCCACTGAAGTTTGGTTGTAATCAATGTTACCCAGGAATCAACCCACCTATGGTTTACCTCTGGGCTCTGCAAAACCAAAATCTAGCATATGATTTTTTTGGCAAAGCCACACCAGACCCGGTTTTGTAATTCTCTGCAATGTATACATGTGCATGAGTGCACGCGGATGTATTGAAGGCACACTGTCACTTACGAAAGGCCCTACCTTCTTTCCTTACACTTTGTTTGTGAAATCAATAGAACCTTTACATGCGTTTCTTATTCTCAGAACAAATGCATCTGTGATCTCTTTTCTAAAATAAAGAAAACCAGGAACTAATGGACAATACTGCAGCAACAAGCCAATGTGCTGTACGAAGGAAGGAGGTTAGAAGCGGGGGAGGGAATGTGGTATGGAATGAACTTTCCCTTTCAGCTTGCAGGTAGTTAAAACTTAATGATGAAAAAACATGTTAATTTCATGTCACTGTCATTTTACACTGGATAGGCCAAGAAAATATTTGCCCTTATTTATTTCAAAGTATCAGTCGAAGTTCTGCTGCAAGGAATGCATGGGGACAGGGAAGAAGGAAGTTAACTCCAAGATGCAGTGGTGTTACCTACAATCTGAATTCTGATTGGAGTGATTTCCCTGTAGTTTCAACTGGACATGATATGACAGTTTTCTTTATCTCTTCTCTGAAACTGCTGTTTATTTTTGCTGTGTCGTCTTCATCAGTCTTAGGAGAAGTGATTCTTATATTCTAAATTGTATCACTTGAGGGACTAAGGTTTATCAGCAAATGGGGTGGTGTCATTACTTACAGCTGCAAATCAAAAATACTTTGATTTTTACGAATTCCTTTATTATTCAAAATTGTTTGAGCACTTCATATGAACATATTTCAGCCTTATGGGTTTGTTTGTGGACAGCATTCTTCTTTGAAGAATCATTGTTCATTATTTATGGAGAGAGATTGGTCACCTAAATTACATATGATATTATTTCTGATACCTGGTAGCAATATTACCAGTTCTCACATTACTTCATATTCTTCCTAAAGCCTCAGGTCCTGGAGTCAGCTAATAACATGAAAATCTCAGCTTTCATTTAAAATAAAAAGCAAGTTCTTAGTCCTCGTTGTGGAGGGAACCTTGAAAATATGATCAGAGTGTACCCTAAAGGTGCAAAAATCACAAGGCAAACCACAAAGGACCCCAAAATTATTCTGAGTGTTATTTTAAATCTCAAAATCTTTAAGCCAATCTCATGATTTTTTGGAGACTGACTCGTGATTTTTGTATGCACTGGTGTAGCCATGTTGGTCCCAGGATATTAGAGAGACAAGGTGGATGAAGTAATATCTTTTATTGGGCCAATTTCTGTTCATGATTTTTGAAGATCTAGCGTTGGCTGAAACATTTGTAAATGGGAAAAGGGAAATCAAAGATACTCACAGATGGCTATGCAAATATTTCTTCTGTGAGAGTACAGCCTCACAGGACTCTCTTTCTGCGACCATTCTCCTGAACAAAAAATCAAACAGATGTTTGCAGCGAATGAATGAAAACAGTTGCAAATACTGAATGTTTTCAAATCAAAGTGAATGTGCGGGAGTTTTCAAATGAACACTTTTTTGCAGCTCTGTTAATTCCCAGTGTATGATTAATATCAAGTGCACCTTGAAATCACAGCATCTTTTCTGCTGAGTCATGCCAGTTGCATTGCACCTTTAATGTTTTGACTATAGTATCAAAGGGACACTGTCATAGATGAAGTTCTGCCCCGTCTGTGTAACTGAGAGCAGACTTTGGCCTCCATGGTCAAAAAGATATGTAACAGGTTTATTATAACATTACAGTCAAAGAAAAACTGTCAGGTCATTAAGACCAAGATTTATTTCTTGGAAAATCAAAGGGATTTTTCCAAAACCAAATTGTAACAGAAATATTTTCCTGGGCTTCTTTTATATATGAGCGAGAGTAACATTGTGTTAGTGCCTGAAAACCACAAAGCGAGATTAATGAGTCCAAGAGGAGTATTAGTTGCATATGAGCCCTTCACAGGCTTCAACCACTGGCCTCTGGGTAAAAGTACAATCTTCCAGGCAACAAGGAGGCCTCAATTAGGAGACCCTGGGAACCTTGCGTAGACTCTCCACTACCAGATCTTAGAAGGTGCAGTTTCTGTTTCTCAGGGAACTGCAGAATAATCCACTTAAAGTAATGGCTGCACTGGGGGTGGGCGTCAGCTTTTGTCCTGGAGTCACTATTGCTTATGGGACTGGCCCTACAAGAACACCTCCTCCTGGAGTCACTGTAACCTTTGAGACTATTCTTACTTGTGGTTTCCCCTTGTTCTTCAGGGAAGTGTCAGGGCTCACAAACATCAGGGGTGTCTATACACAGATGTGGAGGCTTGTCTATTAATCACAGTGTTAAATTCTCCTCTTTGGGGAATACCTTTGGAGGTATCTGCAGTAGGTTGGCACGAGGGTGTTCGTTAGAGATGGACAAACTGAATAATTAATTTGATGAATAGCAAGCGTGGTCTGACATCTCAGTAATTTTGACCAATATTCAACACATCCAATCTTTGTCTACAATCCAAAGTCACTCCACAGTTTGCCAGGGTTGTCCTTAAATACTTAGGAGAGAACCAAGACAGGAAAAGCATATATAGCAGCAATATTCTGCTGACAGCAGAAGGCAGAACAAGATGTATATGGGCTCCTTCCGGCACCCACTGACCCGGGTCTCACAGTTTTCTCAGAAAGGGGAACAAAACTCCTGTTGCGCTTCGCACCACATTCTTCACAAAGGGAGCCAAGCTTCTTCCTCAGGGTCTCTCCTCTTCTGCTGCAGCAGGGAGGAAGAGAAGAGACCCCTGAGGTGGCTCTTCCGTCTCGCAGGACGCCTGGCTAAGAAGACCTCGGTGACCAGCAACTCCCTTCAGTTTTTGGCACAATCAGGAAAAGACATTCCCTGAGACCGGTGGCTTTCCCATCCCCTGGAGGAGGCAAGTTTTGTGAGACAGACCCCTGTCCTGCGGGGCTTGGGGGACATTGAAATTATTATCTGAGCTGGCACCACACCATCATGTTGTGTCCCAATGCAATGATGTCAGCAACCTGATCGTCAGCCAGCCCTGAAAAACCCCTTGTATGAAAATAATAGCAAATAAAGTTCTGTGTGGCTATATAGGGGAGAAAAGTTCCATGGTTTAATAAACTGCCTGACTAGGGATTGACAGGATAGTTTGGGAGGAAGACAATGTCTTTCACCTCTAGGGTGCTCCCTTGAGTCCTGCCCCGGTCAGAAGCAACTTGCAGTTGTCACCACTGCATCACTGTGTGGTGGTCTATTGACATGACTTTGATGGCTCAGTCCAATTACCAGTAAATAGGTATTAACATCACAAAAACCACCACAGCAATTGACCACGTTGGTGGTAGTCTCTGCAGACAAGCCAATGGTTTAAAAGGGAATGGAAAATCAATTTACTTTGCAGTGGTCCCTCCACATCACTGCTAAGCCACACTGATGGAGCAGAGTGGGGCAGTTAGCCAGGCTGCTATTGCCCAGGGTGCATATCTTCTGTGGATAAACAGAAAAGGTTGGCATTCAGGGCTGTCTGTCTCCCACGTTCAATCACTATTAAAAACACACATTTTTTTGCTGAATGATGATCCAAACTCCCCCTTCACTTCCTTAGCTTCAGATACAACTCTGTCCTCTTCCCAAATTCCTGAGTCCCAACTTTCTACGGGCGGGGTGCCTGGCAGGCTGGCCCAGTTCCATGTGAACAAATTAAGGTCAGAGGAGGGGATATTGCTTTTTCATTTACTGAAGCTTTTCCTTTCCTCATCGCCCTGGACATAACTGTAATTTACGAGAACAATTTGCCAGAGCACTCTGCGTGGACACCCTGAGTTATGAGGTTTAAAGTGACAAAGCAGATACGGCTGCTGATTTGATTTGACAATTCTTTTGCATAAGCTCTTAGCAGGAGGAAGAAGGGGTGGTGTTTATAGTTTTCAATTTATTTATTTATTTATTTATTTATCTATTTATTGTCTTCTGTACAACAAAATGAGGATGGGGCATGACAAATTGATATTGTAAGGGACAGCCTGCCACACAACAAGGCATGTACTCACTTGTCCCCATTTCACCACTTATTTTTTTATTTAGATTTAGATACAAGCTTAAAAAGTGTACCAGCACATACGCTCCGAGGTGCCCTTGACATAACTTCAAAAACTGACCAAATGTAGGAGGATAATTCAATATTTCTGCAAACCACCTGCAAACCAGCAGCTCAAATTCCCCACCCCTCCAATAATTCCCCACCTCTTATGGCTCCTCTCTGTTTTCAAATTCCAGGATAAAAAAAATGAGCGTGTAGCATGCTCTGAAGGTCATCAGATTTGAATTATTTCAGCTGGATGGGGGAATGAATTCTAAAGCTGTGGGTGCTCTCAGAGAACGCTCTCCCAGCCACCATCTCCTCCCAGGATTTCAGCTCAGGTCCCAACATGGTGCTATGTCACAAGAAGAGAAGTGGTCTCTCAGGAAAATAGCTTATAACTGCAAGACTTACTGCTTTTGTTTCTTAACAGACCAAAAGATTCCAAGCAACCTACAATAAAACCCGTAAAGCTTTATGGGTTTATGTTGTTGGTGGGTTATTTATTTTTTTAACTTTGTGATATTTGCAAGAACTTAATACACAGCAGATCCCCAATGGGGGATGTTGAAATGCCCATAATGATCCTGGGAGACCCAGCCTACCCATTAATTCCATGGCTCGTGAAGCCTTGTACGGGCAACCTGGTAGCAGCTAGGAGTGCTTCAATAACAGGCTGAGCAGGTGCTGAATGACCGCTGAATGTGCGTTTTGGCAGATTAAAAGCTCGCTGGTGATGCCTTTATGGCAGGTTAGACTTAAAAAGAGGAAAATATTCTCATGATTATAGCCACCTGCTCTGTGCTCCATGATATTTGTGATGCTAAGGGTGAAAAGTTTCCCTCTGGATGGAGCATAGAGGCGGATCGCCTTGTTGCTGATTATGAACAACCAGATGTCAGGGCTATTAGAGGAGAACAACAAGGGGCCATTCAAATCCGGGAGGCCTTGACGAACTATTTTGACAATTAGCACTGTGATATAGCAAGGGCAGAGGGCAGTAGGAGAGTGGGCAAAGGGAGGCATGTAAGCTCCAGAATGCTCAGGGCTCTGTTCCCTGCAGACTAGCCAGAGTTATTAGAGGGCAGTTAGGAGCATCTGAGGCCAATTAAGGCCCAGCCAAGTGCTTTATTAAAAACCCTCTGCTCCAGACAGACGTGGCATGAGCTGGAGGTGGAAGAGTGCAGTGTTGTGTGGAGAAGCAAAAAGCCCAGGTCCCTACTCCCCTCCCCTTCCCACTGGGTCACACCAGAGGGACCATTGCCTCCGCTTGGGAAAACAAGGTAACTGGTGGCGCCCTGGCCCACTACTAGAGGCAAAAGCACGAGATCCACTAGGACGAAGCTGGCCGTTTGCCATAACACCAATAAGGTGTCCTTGTAAACAGCACTGTGCCATGCTGCCACTGCTATCCAGCTTGCACTGTGTATTAGTGTGAGGTGCAGCCAGAGACAAATAAAGATTACTTATTCTTCACAGAGTATGTCTTTCTTAAATAACAATTATTCACAGCACACATAAAAAGCTGGGCTGGAGGGGAGAATGCAGTGAGGGGCAGTGTGAGCTATGACAGCTGGGTGTAAGTCCAGCCGTCATTCTGGAAGTTGTCTGAAGGGGTGGAGTGAATGGGGTACTGAGACAGGCCGGGAGTTTGGTAGGAATTTGTGAGTGGAGTTTGGGGAGGGCATGGACAGCAGTTCTGTATTGGAGGCATGGGGGAAGCGAGCATGCATGAATTCAGTCTGCAGCATTATAAGTGACTTCAGCAGCTCCATTTGCTCCTCTATGGCTTTTATCATGTGCTCGTGACCTGCTATCACTCTCTCCTGGTTTTCACTCCTCTCCTGCCTATCAGTTTTCTGATTATGAGACACAGTGTGTCTCCATGGCCTTTTTTCTTTTTCCTCCACTTCAGAGGACTGGAGGAGTTCTTGGAACATTCCCTCTTTGCTTCTCTGTGGTCGTTTTCTTATCAGCCTCAGGCGCTCAGCAGGTGTGGAGGGGTTTTCCCTCAAGGGCACATCTGTAGAAGCACAATAAACAATGAACAGAAGCATGATTGTAAGTGCAATAACAGCATTGATGAATTACTGTAAAATACACCTCTTTCTCACTGTCCCCTGGCAAGCGCAAAGCTCAATGATCAACCAGGGCATGGTGAGCTGTGCCCGGCGGGGGAGCGGCACTCAAGCTGGGAAAAAGGTTCTGGGTAATTGTTTGGGGTATTGATACAGGCAGGTAGAGACAAAATTTCAAATTGTGCCACCAGGCAGAGGCCATAGAAGCCAGTATCTCACTCCTGAGGGTAAGCAGGGATGCTAGGGTGCATCTCTTCCATGCGGGCAGCTTCAAACTGGGTCCCTATGTTGCTCGCCTGCATGCTGCTTTGGTCCCTGCACAAGTGATTGCTGATTGGCACAGGAAAGTTTCCTACAATTCAGGAAGAAACAGAGGAGCTCTGCCGAGGAATCTCTGACAGAGGATTGGCGAGTACCTCCAGGAAAGGTTCCTAGAGATCTCTGTGAAGAATTCCCGTGAAATCTTGGTGTGCATTAACACACTTTTCTGCCTAGTTGTACAGGGGAATGGGAAACACAGATACTCTTGTGCATTTCTATCCCTTCAACCAGCTGTACAATGCAACAAAGCAAAGGACAGTTGTACTTCATGTAACCAAGCAGCACCAACTCAAAATAATCACTTACTTGAGCTCCCCTCTCCTGCATCCTGCACGTCAGGGCTGGGACTGGCTCAGATCCTCTGGGGTCGAGAAAAGGTCTTGGCTTTCCATGTCAGCAAATGACCCAATCCCCTGCTGTGCATTGTCCTCCAATTCAACTGCCTCATCCACGATTTCTTCGTCAGGGTTGAGTCCGGTGTCGATTGCCTCCAGGCCTGCAGATGTATCCATGGGTCTCTTGGCAGTGGAGGTGGAGTTGCTGCTGAGAATGACTTCCAGCGGCTTATAGAAGCGGCAGGTCTTTGGCTCTGCACCAAAGTGACAGTTTGACTCCCTAGCCTTTTGGTACCCTTGCCACAGCTCCTTGATTTTCGCACTGCAGCGTATCTTCTTCATAGCCCTTTTCCGCCATTAAACGAGAAATTTGACCATATGTATCAAAGTTCTTTTGGCTGGAACAGAGCTGGGACTGCACAGCCTCTTCTCCCCAAACGCCGATCAGATTTAGAAGCTCCGGAGTGCTCCAAGAGGGAGAGCGTTTGGTATGTGGAGCCGTCATGGTCAGCTGGGAAGATGAGATATGAGTTCTCCATGTCAAACAGGCAGGAACTGGAATTTCAAAAATTCCCAGGACTTTAAAGGGGGATAGGCGGATGGCTGCAAGGCAGCAGAGTTCAAATTGATGGCCAGAGTGGTCAGGATGGGCGTTGTGGAACATTTCCTGGAGGCCATTTACTGCAGCATAACCAAGCACAGTGTCTACACTGATGCTTTGTTGCTAAAAGTTTGGCACAAAAAGCTCTATGCTGCTCATGGAGGTGATTTCACTTTGTCACAAAATCAGAGGAGGTAGGTGGGCAGGGGAAGGATTGCAGGGTGTACACCACCACTGGTTTGGCACAAAAAGCTGACTCTGGTCTACAAAAGTCTCTAGTGCAGACCAGGCCTTAGTACTCCACCATCCCTCCTTTGTCTCTACGGTTCTACCACCATAGCGTTGTGCTGCTGCTAGCTGAGACCTCATTTATATATATACACACAACAGCAAAATACCACCTGGGAATGATTAAAACTTTCACAAGTTGTCCTCCCTTTTTAAGTTTGTTGGGGTAATTTTGGCTCTTATGAAAGCTAGACAGTAGTGGCAATATTCAAGGACGAGATGGAGCCTGTGCAGGTGATGATCTGCCAGTGCATTAGAATCCTGGCTTGTAGCACCTCATTCTTTTCCAATCCTGAGCCTCAGCAAACTTCTACCAATAGACTACAATTTTTACCTGCAGCATCCTTTCTATTCTAGTTCTAGGCACCCACAGTGGTGTCAAAGCACCTCAATCCTGACCAATAGCAGCTCTTGCTTTTCCTGTGTTGGCCCTCTCCTAAGTAGAGAAGGACAATCATGGCAAACTATGGAGTGACTTTGGGTGTAGACAAAAATCTACTAAGAACTAGGATAAGGTCGCCAAACCTCTTTGATTTATAAGTAGAACTGAGCAAATAACTCAGCCTGATAATTTACTAAGTAAATTTAAAGTCTTTTTCTGCACATAGATTTTCTGTAATGAGATAGTGACTTTGATGGTCTCATATTTATTTGTTATTGGAAATTACTCACATTTTAAAATTTGTTACTATATCATTAGTATTAATACTAGTAGTTCAGTATACTATTCAAAATTTGAATTGTATTGCTTAGCCGTGATTAGTCACATAAGTCAAATGGAATTGTTTCTGTTCCAAAGTATTTATAATCCAGAGAAGGGCTTGAAGAAGCTACTAGATTTTTGAATCTCTCAGGGAGAGATAAAAGATAAACAGGATTAGAGAATTTTAGAACATTTTTAAATCTTTACTTTCTGGGCCAACCAGGTTTTTCACAAAGCATCATTCCCAGGAAAAATGGCCTGCGGTCATAAATATAATTTAGACTTAATTCTGTTGCATTGTATTTGCACATGGTAAGTACTCACAGGCCTAGCTGTGAGAGGAGTGCTCGTCTGTGTTTGTGATGGAACCCTGGAAAGGGGCTTTGAAAACCCTGTCACCCTGCTTCGTCACTCAAATGTTTGTATAAAGTGAACACAACAAGAAGGGGCAAGTATGGCTATACAAATTAATGTTTCAATTTGTGTGACTACCAGCAGACTGTGTTTGCAGCATCTTCCCCATTCTCCTCATTTCCAAAATCAGGATTTGGATTCATGGTCTTGCCAGTGCTCACAGTTATCAGTAGTCTTGCAACATGTGATGTTTTATTTAAAGCCCCAGCTCCTGGAGTCATATGAATATATGAGAATCTTTGTTTTTTGTTTTTTTTTTAAAGTAAGTTTCTCGCTATTGTCGTTACAGGGGAAAGCTTGAAAATGTGACTTAACTGCACCCTAAAATCTCAAAATTCAGAAGACAAATAAAAATAATTCAAAATTTATTCTTTTTTTAAAATCTCATAATTCTAAAGCCAATCTCATGCTTTTGGAGGGGGCCTTACTCATGATTGCTGAAAGTCTGGGGTTGCAGTACTGATTCAGATCTCCAGAAATGAAAGGCCTGTGCCACCAAACATTTATTTAAAAGGTCTTAGTGCTGTGTCCTGGGGTTGGCCCATTCAGTAACAGAGACCCAATCAGCTGGTTTACTTTCTTCTGTCATGTGTATGGCACATGATAGAACCCAAAGGTTCCAACTTGTACAATGTGTACAAAATGTTCTCTTCAGTTAGGTCTCAAGTGAGAAGTGCCTTAAATGGAAAATGTCAAGTTTTATCCCCACTCGGTGAACTGAATATGCAGATGAGGTCTGAAGTTTCCATAATCAGTCATTCCCCTAAAAATAAATTGAATCCATGCCTTTCACTGGTTGCACCATTCCAGCCACTGTGTGGTCTCTCTTCTAACACACTAGTTATAATGGTATGTAATATGCCAAATACAATCCCCTCACCCTGCAATGCCAGAAAAGCCCCTCCTGCAGATTTACAGGTCATTTCCCTGCAGATGCACCTCCAGACGTTGCTTGTTTTCACTGAGTCCCTGCACCTCCCCCCCAGTGCCGGTGACTTAAACATCCTCCTCTTTCCGCCCTGTGTATCTATCTCTCACTCTCCTGTTCTGTGGTCCTATTCAGATGATTAGCTTATCACAGCACACTCATTCCTAACAACATATGCTGTTTTCTATCTGTGCTCATGGTGCTAGCATGGATCTCGGTCAGGCAGAACAAAAATGAACTTGGTCTGAACCAACCTTCAGCAAGCATTAGCATGGCAACAAGCTTCTCACGCATTCGAGTGCGCTTGGATTCAATACTGCAGGTCAAGTGCCTTCCAGAGCACAGTGTCTGGCTGGATGCATGGCTGCTGCCTTGCTAACGTGCCAGGCCATGTTCACACCAGTTTCCTCCTTGCCTCAGCATCTTCACATGAAGGCAGCATGGCAGAACCTGAGGGAGATGGTTGAACACATGGCAGGTGAGTTAGGTGAGATGTATTTAGCTCTAATCAATTGGTGTAAAGCACACAGGGTCTCCTTTGGGGTGATGATCACCAATATCTGAGGGTCATGTCACTTTGTCATAGCCATGGTAATTTCTGAGGTGTTTCTTCCACCTCTGTAACTCTAACCCCCTCGTCAGCAACCTTTGCTCTGCAAACATTTTACATATGTGCTGAGCAATCCTTGCTCCCCTACCATATCCCCTGTAACCCTTCCCTCACCATATCCCACATGCCCATACACCCTTCCTCTCCCAATACATTCCATGTACCAGGTAACCCTTCCTTCCCACCATCCTCCCAGATATCCCAAGTGCCCAGTAATCCTTTTCCTGCCATTATTGATTACTTGCCTCAGTTATACCCCAAATAATCCTCCTCCTCTGTTGCATGTATTCTTATTCCCCTTTCCCCTGTATTCCATGTTCCAAAATCCTTCTACATGACATGCCTGTTGGATTCCCTCTCCACCTGTATTGAATGCCCTGTCATGCTGAGATTTTCCATGTCTGTTCTCTTCATATTAGTTAATAACGTACCCCTGCTACAGTAAACTTGGTCCTGCTTTCTCAACACAGCATCTTTCCGAGTCACAGCATCCCTCAGCTGTCTACATATGGCACCTTCCTTTCTGTTACCTTTGTTTTAAGTGATAAATACCAGAGGAGGACAGTTGAATCATGACCAGCAGACACCCTGCTTAAAGCACAGCTTTTGCCTCATGTATTTTCTTGTCTCTGGTTTACTTGTTGTTTTACTGCCTCTGAGGGCATTGGCGATGTCATGCCTTGTGCTAACATACAAAAGAACAGAGGATCCTACTCTGCTGAGCAGCAGGTTTTGTTTGGAAGAAAACTATCTTGGGGAAAATCTAGGGCTGCCCTTGTTACAGAAGCTGTGTGTGGCAAACCCCTTGTACAGACACTGAGCCTTGAGCAAACAGAGGGCTCTGACTTATTTACAGGGAAAGGATAAGCTAAGGCGTTTATATAAAACACATTAATAATTTCACCCTTTCCCTCCATATTTACTAAATTGATTTTTGAACTGCTAGCAGTCATATTGCAATAAATATAGTTGAAATCCATTGCACGTAATGGTTTATAAATTGTGAGTCATAATTCAGCAAGAGCCTGGATGTTGGTTTTTTTCCCTTCCTTTCCTCCAGCCCTTAAGCCTGCACAATTCTCCAGCAAAGTAATAAATTGGGAATAATAAAAGCTCTGCTAACAAAATTTCACGTCAGCTTTAAAATTTCATGCTGTGTGTTAAGTTCTTGCAAATATCACAAAGTTAAAAAAATAAAAAAGAACCAACCACCAACAAAACCCATTATGCAATTCCCTGTGGCTGAAAGACCTTTGTTATCAGATTGTCCCAGAGGGACCAAGGGCTTCACTTTTCAATGCCCAATAAGCATGTCATTTTCTCCCCCACCAAAACCTGACTCACTCACCTCCAGAAGCACAGCTTTATTGCTGTGGCAACCACTCCCTAACACTTATAGGGCCCTGTGTTGGAACCAGAAGGCGGTAGACCCACCTAACCCTACACTGGAGCATTGGGACACCCCTGTCCCTGCATTAGAGAGAGGGGAGTAAGCAGGGAACACTTTGTGATTAGACAGCTCATCAGAAAAGGAAGCAAGACCATCCACCTGCCAAACAGGAGAAGAGCTGTGCTGATGCCTTTAATAATTTCAAGGAGAGATGGGAGAACTGGCAGAAAAGGGAGAGAAGGGGCAAAGTGTATTTAAAGGGTACTGCCCCACAGTGTTGTTTTCATGGCAAAAAAATCATACATTCAGTTCACAGTGTATGATCCTTTGTATGAATGTTGTTTGAAAATGTAATTATTATCAGATCAACTTGTTCTTAGTAGTTCCTTGGATCTGGATTGCTGAACATTTAGGCACCCGATAAGAAGCTTCCCTTAAAATGCAGGATGGGTGGTGACCCTAGTGCCAGGAGACATCTGTTTTCTCTCCTGCAGACCATGGCAGGAGTAGATAAGCCTCCCTGGCTACCAGCTCACCAAAGGTTTGGTCCAGGAGAAGAAGTGGGGTCCAGATAGCAACCATGGCTGCCAATGGCACAGAGGAAGATCTGGCTTGAAGTAAGGGTTGAAGTAAGATCAACCTGGAGGGACCACTCCTGTGCTTAATGTTAACTTTGTGCTTAAGTGCTTTGCTGAAGTAAGGCCTAAATACCTCCCCTTCAGGAAACCACGGAGAATGATTCATGGGTCCACAATGCCATTCACCTGCAAGGAGGTGACAACAGGGTGAGGCATTCAGCGATACAAAAGGGTGACACTGAGGACCTTCAAGCTTCAACCACATCTGGGTAAAGAGGACTTGATATAGGGCACAACTTTCAAAAGTGCCTGAGTGACATTTTCAAAAGTGACAGAGGCACTTAGGAGCCTCAGCCTCATGGAAAGCCGGTGGTACTTAAGCCCAGATCCTCAAAGGTATTGTGCTGACCTGCCGCTCTGGGTGCCTAAGTCCACTATGTGGCACTACTGACATTTTTAGCACTGCCTAGCTGTCATCTAACCCGGTAGGCACCTGCGCCCCCTAGATGTCTATGTTTGTGCCAGTCAGCATCCGCAAAGCTGCCTGGCCCTGACACTGCCCCACAGCTAACAAGCAGCCCAGAGCCCTAGGTCAAGTCAAAGCCTCAAAGGCCCCAAAGTAAGATTCAAACGAGGTGGGGAAGTGAGTATCTCGCTGATCAGGCCGATCCTGTAGGAATGCTCTGAGCATGCCTACAACCTGATCCCTGTCGAACCCTGCAGCTGGAAGGATGGATGCAGACAGCCCACAGATGGAGGGACAGCACAGCGCTTGCACAAAAGACAGCTGAGACACAGGGAGACCATGAGAGAGGTATGAATTGGGGGCAGGAAACAGCCAGAGAGGTCATTTCAGTTGCTAGGGTATGGGCTAGCTAAGTGGCTGAGCTGGCTTAGTTGCTTAATTCCAGGAGAGGGTTCGTGGCCAAGACTCCTGAGTAAAGGGAAGCATCTATCTCTGACCCATCAGCCAGGTGCATGAGATCAGTCTCGGAGGGTATGTCCACACTGCAAAGAAAACTGCCAGCACTGAGTCTCAGGGGCTAGTCAATTGACTCAGGCTCACAGGGCTTGGGCTGCAGGGCTAAAAACAGCAGTGTAGACATTTAGGCTTCGGGACCCAGGCTTTGAATTCCAGCAAGCAGGGAGGATCTCAAAGCCCAGGCTCCAGCCAGAGCCAGAATGTCTACACTGCT
Organism: Emydura macquarii macquarii; assembly: GCF_026122565.2. Lineage (NCBI taxonomy): Eukaryota > Metazoa > Chordata > Testudines > Chelidae > Emydura > Emydura macquarii. Next base: position 13,502,770 of record NW_027131527.1, on the reverse strand, counting down.
ACTTTTAGCACTTCAGCCCAAGTCAATTAACCTGGGCTCTGAGACGCGGTGCTGCAGGTTTTTCTTTGCAGTGTAGACACACCCTGAAGCAGCTAGGCCCCTCTCTTCCCCTATTCCTAGCATTTCACTTCTGTCTAGCTTAGGCAGCGCCCTACTCAGTTTAGGGGTTAGGTGTTGCAACACGGAGCAAAGTAATGCCTCAGTACCTTTGGGGATCTGGACTCTAGAAGATTAAGTCTTGATGAAAGTCAATTGGACTTAGGCTTCTAAGTGTCTATGGTAATTTTTGACCTAGGCACCTAAGTCACTTAACCCTTGCAATGCTGAGCGGAGCAACACCTGAGTATCTTTAAAAATCTGTATTGTAGGCACTTCTGAAAGTTTAACCCACTGACCTTCCTGTCCTTAACTTTACAATGTGATTTTATAATCCCTTCAGCTAACTATAAAACTAGGAAAATAACCAACAACTTCTAAAAATCTTGTCTTTCAGTCCTTAGTCTCCCTTCCCACAAAGCACAATCCTTCTGCTAGGCTGCTTTTGAGATCACTGCAATAGAAATTCTTTGTACAAACACCCTGTAACAAACTACAGTGTTGTTATTCCTAGGACCCTTGCATCCTTTTATCTCTGTCAGCCCTAACTAAAGATCTCTTTTCACTCAGACATCCCTCAGAGTAGCTTGCTGAGAATTCCCCAGGTGCTTGAGAATGTAGGATCTAACGTTTGAAGCACCTTCGTATTTGCCTGCTAGCTCAGGCCACACGAATGGTCTTCCCAGTACTTCAACTCTTGTGGCTTTTAAAAAGGAAGTCGGGGAGTGGGAGAAGTGGTCAAAATAGAAAATTAACCACCTAGAAAAACACAAACACTCAGAGCTCAAGAGAGACTTTTAAGCTTTAGGAGAGCGGCAAGCACAGAGAAGCAGGGGAGCGTGGCACGCACATGCTGCAAATGGATCAGGAGGGTCTGAGGCTCTCAAGGTTCCCATGGTTTTAGTCGGTTTCTCAGCTGACAAGCCTGACAAAATGTCACCTTCCCCTTGACACCACGCACAACATTTTCAAGCCCTGACTGCTCACATGGGGATCTTCAAGGGACAGCCTTAGCAGCTGTTTCCACTGGAATCAGTCATAAATAGCCCTTTACAAACACACACACCCTTTGCTGTAACCCAGAGCTCTCATCTCTCACAAACAGCCTTCCTATAAAATGCAGCACTAAAGGCCACATGCAGAGGAACCAAAATGTTTCCGCGTTGCCTGTGAAATCTCCATTGGGGCGCAGTGACCAAACAGGAAGATCCATAGCTTCCATAGATTTGTTATCCGTGGCATGAAATGTAGTGTAGATATTTTTAAAATGTAGGACCATTAAACTCCCAAAATTGGCCTGCTCTCCTGATATTTAAACGATACAGTGTGACACCATATATTTTAAATATATTCCTTCTAGACTTGTTAACTATAAACTGTCTCATCCCATTTATTGTAAATGTCATGAAAATGGCCACTCTTGTCACACTGTAACCATTTTACAAATTTTTACTGGGTACAGGAAATTTAAGAACCAAACCAGAGACCTGAAACTCTCAGGAAAATGTATTTGTAAGAAGCTGAGGTATTTTTGCTGGTTGTAATTGTTCTAGTATTTTCTTTTTTCCCCCTGCTTTGATTTGTATTTATTGTGATTGGAATCACCATATGAACAGACTCTGGTCCTGACTGTGGTTGTGATTTGGGGGAGTATAGCAAGTATTAGTCACTGGCCAGCTGATATAATAAATTCCGGCAGACATAACGAACGGCGCAGTTCTTTGCTGCATGGAAGACGCAGGCGAGTGATAATGAAAAGTGTCATAAACAAATGAAGAATCTCCTAATTACGAAAACATCTTTCTGTGGGATTTGTGGGGCAATCTGAAGGGATTGCCTGCATGTATATGGGAATATGGGATTGTGAGAGATCCTATATGGATGACGGCATGTACTATATGTGTGAGTGCCTATGTACCCTGTGTGTGCCCATGAGGACTGTAATATTTAAAGATGCATCTTGGCAGCAGGATCCCTGGGCATTACAGGGTGTTAAAAAAAAAAAAAAAAGCAACACATCATAGCTATTGAACAATATTGTGCATGACCCCTCTAAGAAGCCCTATTCCAGAGATACCAAATGCTCAGCTGCTGCATTACAGATAATAAAATGTCCATTTTATGGTATCTTTTTTGTATGGGTACCATATGGATAAGTCTAATGTTACAAGGATGGCACTGACTGTGCTTATGTTAATTCTCTGTGCATGTTCACTGTGGACTCAGGGCCAGATTTTCAAAAGGCTTCAGCAACCAGCAGCTCCCATTGTGAAACTTGGCCAGATTTTCAAGAGTGACACACCCAACATGTTGAGCTCTTTTGAAAATCTGTGCTTTCCAGAAGCCTGAACAAGCTTAGTTTGAAATGGCTGGTCATGAAATAAATAAAAAATGCTTGGCCCTCTCTTCTCAAAAGCATGATTCCTGAGTGTTTATTAAATATGACAGCCCAGTTCCTCAGCTGGTGTTAATTAGTGTAGTTTCATTGACTTCAATGGAGTTATGCTGATTTACCACAGCTGAGATCTAGCCCTATGGTTATTTGCCTCATCATATATTTACACGTTTGTATGCTGCCAGGTGCTTGTGTGTATATTGCCTGCTTGTTTGTGTGTGTGTCCTGCTTGTCTTGTTTGCGTGAGTGTGCATGTGTGTGAGGTCCATGTTTGTAGATTGTCTCTTGAGTGTAGTGCCAAACTGATCAATTATGATAATAACCAGGCAGTGCAGGCCTTTGCAGAATGGTTCTTATGAAATCTCAGATACCAAGTACCTGGCATGCCAAGACCATCAGCTCTCAGTGGCAGTATCTAGCCTGCTAACTATAGGCTCAAGTCTAACACACACACAGCGAGAACTGCAGTTGGTGGAAGTCATTAGTCACAAGGGAGGACCCATGAATTGATGGTAGGTTTTGTCATGCACCCTGAATGGTGTTTTCACAATGTTCTGTGCAATAGAGGCACGGCTCTGGGCACACCCATTTCAGGGCTCTCTCCTAAAAAGGTGACTTCAGTTTCACTGCTTGTGCAGTAGCAAAGTTACCTGGTCTATCCGTCGTTTGTTTACAACTTTGATAAAAAGTGTGATGTTGTGTCATGACATATCATGACAGAACAATGTGGTACTTCAAAAACTATCAAGAAAAGTTTTTATAGGAACCCCCAAAGGATTAATAATGGATCCCATATTTTCCCCCTTAAAGAAATCTTTCACCTGAATCAAATCCACCCCAGGTTTTTAGTAACCAAATATTACCACACTGTGGTTGTTACCATGTTCCACCACTACTACATTATGGCTATTAATAAGAGAATGTCATTACCACAGTATGGATCTATGTGAAAAGAATCATTGGACTCCTTCCAGCTCCTAATGGGAGTGTATCAACATTACAAAAGGCACCGTCACAATGAGTACTAAATGCCACACTTGTTGGCAACCTCTGGAGAGAGACCAAGGATTGAATGAGCACAGAAAATGAACTACCTTTGTATCTATAGAAGTTTTCCTTTCAGGTCAGAATTGATGGCCTATTGGCAGGGCCGCTTCTACTGCTGATATCTGTGCTGCTTGTGAGTCTGTGACTGAAGGATCCTGGACAGTCAATCTAGTACTGCCACTAACAACAAAGCTAAATTAAACTAAAAAGAGAGAATTAAAATGTTTAAAGAAAAATGTATCTTAATTGATTTTGCATCTCCTGGCCTTTTCTATATATTAAATCCTGGTTTTGGTTGGCTGGCCTAGGAACAAAAAGTCTAAAGTTCTGGGCATCTGTAACTATCTTGCACACACAAGTGCAACTTGCACCATCCCTCCATTCTGCCCAACAGCTTGGTTCTTGTGTGTTGACAGAGTATTGAAACATACAAGAATCCTGTACCAGGAAGCACTCAGAGACCAAGTCTCTCATCCAACATCCTCTCTGCTCACAAAAACAGAGCAAGCATGATGTGTGGGGACTGCATTGTGATGTACACACACACACACATTGAAGCAAAGTTGATAGGTCTGTTGTCCCTTTAAAAGTAAGCCCACCCAAGTATTGCCCCTCATATGAAAACAGGAAGTCTTTACAATGCATCAGAAATAGCATGTTAAAATTAACATACATGAGATCTAAATGAAAGCATGATGGACCCCGGAAAAACAGCAGCAAAAAACACTACCGATAGCCAGATTTAAATATGAAAAATTTAATGTAACCCTTCATAATATCTTCATGTGTACCGCAGCCCCCAACAGTCAGAGATTTTGGATCTGATTCTCCACTGTCAGGAACTTCATGTAACCACTTACACCTATATAAATGGGTGAGAATTGCTATCTTACCAGAATGATAGTGTTTTACATCCACTTAGAACAGATGTAAAGACTATACACAGAGAGAGACAGAGGAGAACCAGACCTTGTCTGTAGTATGGTAAGAAGAACTGGAGAAAGAGGGTTAGGTTTCAGGAGGACTTAGTCTGCTGTGACGCCAGGGATTTAGGAGTACAAACCAGTCTTGTACACCCGTCACTGGATTTTACATATATTTAGTGTTTGTTATTTGTTTAAGGGTGACAATGTACTTAGTGCTGCTGTACATAAAGACAGTCTTTGCCCATAGAAGCTTTATTTTATTTTGTAATGAACTTGCAATTTGTTGTCAGAGAAGAAGAGGGGTTTTTTTAAGAAGGAATTTGATTAAGGTGAGGGGACTGGCTTGGCTAATTGGTTTTGGGAAGTTATAGGGTACAGCATGGAAACAGGAGTGGGGGAAAGAAATGAACAGTGGATCAGATCCTCAGCTGTGTCAATGGAACTACAAAGATAAAAACAAGATTAAAATCTGGGCCCTGTTGTCAAGAATAGCATCTTTGGCAGAGCAGCACGGTGGGGGGAGTTGTGATAAGAGACATGGTCCAAGGATGAAGTTGTGTAGGGCTTTGAAGGCCAGGAGGAGCAGTTTAAATTTGAGGCACAACGTAAAGAGGAACCATTGGATGGATATTCAGTGAGGAGAGGGCCACCTGTCCTGGGGGCTAAGCAGGGAACACTGAAGGAACTGAGATCATGTTTAAAAAGAACTGAGAATTAACTTCTGCCTGTCCAGGATTGCGTAAAGGCCTACAAGAATTCATTTTCTTATATTAACCCCGTAAAAGAGAGCTGATTATCAAGTTCTGCTAAAATGGAAGGAAATGTACAAAAACAAACCCCCTGGTCCAGAAGGGCATAGTCTCTATTCTGAATGCTGAAGGTGGGCACTTTCCCACATCAGGGCCTGCCATTGGCACAGTTGGACAAATACCTCCATGTCTCAGCCTTATTTTATTTTTCAGTACAAATCCCTGGTGAAAAGCTCTCCACGGCTCTATTTAAAAGGGGAAAAAAGTGTTAAAATTAAAGCTAACCTCACTTGGAAAGCCTGAAAAAGTAACCGAGAAGAATACGAATGACTGTCCGGGAGAGATAATCATTTGTTAAAACATGCCCACTGTTCTAATTATAAAGCAAATGAAATTTGGCTTAAACTGGAATTAATTGGATGCCCCCTTATCCTTTCTATCTATCTTGCACTCCCCAGCCCTTCTGAACAAGCTTGACTAAACGAAAAAAGGAATCTCATCTTCTCCTGAGCCCCCACTCCCTGAAAATTCCCCCAGAGGCCTCCAGCCTGTAATCCGTTTAAACCGTTCCAAGGAGCACAAACAATTGGTATTGACCGAGCCCTACCCGATGCTTAGTCTCCCTCCGACCTGCCTCCTCAGTGCCAGCCTGCTTCGGAAAGAGGATGAAAGTAGCTAATCTGGCTGTCGGATGCTGTTTATCAGAGGGGATTTCCTCTGGGGGCATCTTTGGGACTGAAGCAAGCACAAATTGATGAGGCTGAGTCCACTTGCCCATGACTGTGCTAGGAGGTTGTGAAAATAAAATTTAAAAAAAATGAAAAATCCAACATAAATTAGAGGGACAAAGTGTGAACCTCCTTCTGTTGAGACAGAGATGTGCTAGAATCACTATCAGGGAGTATAGACCTCGAAACAGCTAATGAGGCTTTAGTTTCCAAAACTGGTAGCTGTATTAGCTACCATCTAAGTGAAGCTGCTTCTGCCTGGCATAGTTAGTATATTACAGTGTCCAGCCTGGGCTGGGGAGTGTACAACATGTGACTAAGTCCTGGGGCCACTTGTTCTGTGCCACAAACCACATGACCTGTCTTACGTTACTGCATGTAGACCCAAATGCTAGATGGCAGAGCACATGGTTTCACTCTAGCAGCTGGCATTATCTGCTGGTGTCTAGGGCATGAGCATAGGATAGGCTACTTTCATAACAGTCGTTTCATGTAAGAAAGGAGTTCCTGTTTATTTAGGTTTCTGTTTATATGGTATGTCTAAGGCATTTGTTTAGGTGCACTAACAGTAACAATGAAATGGAATAGGCCATAAAACATCCAAGTTGACATAATGACAATGATACTAGTAGAACTCCCCTCTCGTCCAAAGAGAAGAGACCTATACCCATTTAATCTGCCCCCTCAGAAGAGATCTGAGTGAATAAATAGCTTTGCAATGTGCCCTGAAGGTCAATAAATTGGGGATCTCTCAGCCCCAGAGAAGACGCGTGTTCCAGACAGAAAGATCTCCCTGGCATTCCAGGGACTGTCATCACAAGCACCCTAGCTGATCTCAACTGTTGAGTGAATTGTGAAAATACAAGTACAGAGTTTCTAAGGTGCCTGGTCTCTAAGGATGACCCAGTGGTTTGGGTGCTACTCCGAGTCTTGAGAGACCTAGGTTCAATTACTTGTTCTACTACAGCTTGCTTAGGTGAGTCATTATTTTCTCTTGCCTCAGTTCTCAGTTCTGTGAAATGGGAACTTCTCTACCTCACTGAGTGTTGTGAGGATAAATATAGATTAAAGAGTGAGAGGTGCTCAGATACTATGATAATGGGGGGCAGGCAAATACCTAAGATAGTTAGATAGTATCCAAACAATAAAGAGCTTCACAGGTCAAAACTAGTATATTGAATTGCACCTACCACCGAAGTGTAATAAGCAGCCATGTTCTGCACTAATTGGAGTTTCTGACTGGCCTTCAAGGACAACCCCATTGAATCCTGTCTGGAGGTGATAAAGGTGTGGATAATGGTGGCAAAGTCTACATCTGGAAGATGGAAAAAAGCCACCAGAATCTCAGTAGGCAAGCTAGACTGTAGATCTCAGTAACAAAAGGTGGGTACAAGTGAAGGGGCTAATGTCACCTTCAGTATCAGCTCCAATTGCTTCCCCAAGTCACCAATATCACCTCTGTCTTAACGGGTTGATCTTCCACTGGCTACCTCTTCTTCCAAGCCCCAAGTTCAGCTAGTCTTTAGAAAAGATGAGCAACCATACAGACCAGTTCCAATTTAAAGGAAACATAGAGTTGAGTATCATCTGCATATTAGTGGCAGAAAACCCCTTCAAATTCTCACTATTTCCCTTAGTAGTTTTACATACACACTGCAGAATAAGAGCTTGAACTAGCCTCCCTGAGAAAAACAAACAGAACACCCTGATTCAACGCTTTCTATCCTTGCTAGAGTCCACAGATGCATTGAAAATGCCTTCTGGACAACCATAGCAAAGTCACCTTGCAAATCTAGAGCAATCAAAATGGACACTTGCTCTTTGTCAATGAACTAAAACAATGCAGTTCATACCGAAGTCTGAAATGAGTTGTGACTAACTGATGATCCCACATAGCTCCCCATCTGCCTTGGTACAACCTTCCCAGTAATCTTCTCACCCACAAAGAAGAATATTCTTAAAAGTTATCTGAGAAGAGGGGTCTTTATCAATCTATAGTCATGACTGCTCTCTGCTTGTTTCATTTGTGAAATTCCTTGGAACTTTATGTGGCCCTCCAAAGACTTCAACATTGATAACTGTCATAGTATAGTGGAGGATATTATACACTGGATAATGTTTTTGTTAAAAAACAACAACAACCAGTAATTAGGTATTATTATGCCTGTAACAGCATTTGTGAGGATAGTCCTGACACTTGTTGTCACCTTGCTTGACACCCTAGGTGACAAAATGCCTACCTTCTGCTTTCTTCTTTGCATCTGTGATATTGCAGTCCTGGAGGAGGGAAAACAGCTGCTGGCTTTAACTCAGGAGTTTCTCTGCAAAAGGAGATGGAAGCCTTGGAAAGAAACTGCTAAAGTCAGTATACCACTAAGAAATTCCAGCAAAGCAGCTGAGGATATGGAATGACTGGTAGGCATGAAATGAATCCAAACCATCTTCAAGTATCAGTGGAAGATTTGTATTATTTGTAGTGAGGGGAAAACCGTTCCCATTGAGAGAGTTTGCCAAGGTGAAGGATGTGATTTTGGGGGTGAAGGATGCAAGCAAGTGAGAGCTTTATTTGCAGCTTGCTAAGTATCTCAGGGCACATCTAGTTGGCTGAAATGTGCTGCATTTAATGCAATCTTTATTTTTCATACAGAGATGCAACCTAAAGAAACTATAGGCCACAGCATCTAAGGGCTGTTCTGTTAACAAAATAACTAAGTTGGTTTCCACTCATGCTATTGGTTATTTCGATGGAAGTCTGTGTGTGGTCACTCACTGACAGTTATTTTGATGCAAGTGTGTGTGTAGATAAGCCTAATGTTCCATTTTAAGTCAGACAGCCTTTTGCTTTGCACTCTATTAACCAGATTTTCAAATGACGTTTTGCCTGACTGGGAGCTGAACTCTTTTGGAAATCTGCCTTATATGTAAAGAGGAAGGCAGCTGCAGACCACACTCTACTCTAGATACACTCTAATACTTTACAGGCTGCTTTTGACCAACAAGCCACACTCAGATCACCCCAATTTAAGGTTTTCATCACTCCTTTGCTCTTTGCCTGTTCAAAAACAGGAACAGGAACAGAAGAACTGTCATACTGAGTCAGATTTGTGGTTAATCTAGTTCAGTATCCTGTCTCTAACAGTATTTACAAGAAATTCTATCATGACCAACTGTGCAATAACTAGCCAAGGGAGGAAATTTCTTTCTCATCCACGTCAGTTAATAGCTGGATTATGCCCTGAAGGATGAGAATGCATATCCCTTCTTTTAAAAAATGATCCTATCTAATGCAATAAATGTGCTCATTATCTATGTATATGTCCATTCCTTTTCTGAATTTAGCTAAGTTCTTAGCATCAATGGCATCTTGTGGCAGTGAGTTACACCAATAAATTACATGTTGTTCACAAAAGGTTTGTTTTGGTCTGTTTAAAATGTTCTGCCTTTTAAATTTAATTGGATATCCCTTTATTCTTGTATGAGAGGGTTAACAGAAGCACCTGACTTACCTTTTGTCTGCCTTTAATTAATTTGTATTCTTTTATCATGTCCCCTCATCTCTGTCTTCTTTCTAAACCAACTAATGCCTATCTTTTCAGTCTCTCTGTGCCTTCAGTCATTTCTGATACCCATCTCTGAACTCCTTCTATTGCTGCTATATCTTGTCTGAAGTAAGAATACAGCCTTATGTTATGTGTACACTGAGAAGTTATGGGAATGTGATGAGTTGGGTCTTTCAAATGAAAACAGAATTAAGCTGGCCCCAGTTTTCCTGGAGAGTTCACTTTCATACAGCTAAAGCCACAACAAAGTATTTCAAAATCACACACAGCAACAAATTAGCGAGATCCAGTTACACTTTGTATAGTTTTATTTATAGGAGACATAAAACCACTACTAGCTTAGTCTTTACAGTCAAATCCTATAGACTTCAATCTTCTGGGCAAGCCAATGTCTGTGTAAACATCATGAACTGCTTTGAGTTTTCTACCCTCTGGTGAGACCATCTCTGATAAATGATGCAAACTGGGGAATGGTTGAAAAGTGGTACAGTGTATGACGTCAGTGATTTTCGCTGCTACACGATATATAAAGAAATAATATACAGTCAAGGTGTGCGTGCCTATGCTGGATTTTTATCTCTAGGGACTTTGGTGACTCAGGATTTTTTCTTGTGATTTGCGCAGGTGTCACTAGAACCCCATTCCCTCTCCCTGAGATAGAAACACTTGGTAATTTTTTACATTTGTTCTTTCTTTGTAGGTTTTGTCACTGTGAGTGAAATTCACTCCCATGCTCAGAACTGTCACAAGGCTCATGCACCATTTAAGTTCCACTTAAGCCCTATTTTTATAGGTATCCTAGCCCCTCCTGGCAGCAATGATCAAGAATGATTTGGATGGAAGGTTGTGGCCTTTTTCTTTGGAGCTGGACCTCTCTAGAGTTATCCATCCCTTTGTCACCTCAAGTCTGGATTACTGCAATGTACTCTATTTAGGGCTGCACTTGGAGACCATTTGGAAACTTCAGCTAGTGCATAATTCTCTGTACCTTGAAGTCTTTAAATCATTATTTGAGGACTTCAGTAACGCAGTCTTAGGTTAGGGGTCTGTTACAGGAATGGGTGGGGGAAGTTCTGTGGCCTGCATTGTGCAGGAGGTCAGACTAGATGATCATAATGGTCCCTTCTGACTTTATAGTCTATGAATCTAAATTAGATGCTGAGCAGGTGAAAATGGCACTCTGGAAACCAGCTGGGATACAAATCTGGGTAGTGTGCTGCACTGGTGCAAAGGCTATTTGTGAATATTCATCATATTCATGACACTCTCATGTTCTCTAGCCATGAACAGGTAGGTGCTTGATACTTACTAGCATGGAAATACACAAAAAGTGACTCTAGCTCAAATGCTTGAATATTCACAGGGCATCAACTTTGAATGGCAGAACTAGTCAACAACAATGTGGATTATGAATTCTGAATGGCAGCTTTTACACTTGAAAATGCACTACAAAATACAGTGTGGTGTTGGTTAGTTATGTATGCCATCCAAATTAGGAAATAGGAACAATGCCATGTAACTTACAGAGCCCACACTTTAAATCTTCACAGTTGGTGAACAATCTGCAGACTAATGTATCTGAGAATTTCTTCACAGAAAATTTGGGAACAGAAAAAGAGGCAAAATGTGTCTGAATTATGTGTTCTGTGTTATTTGCCCAGCTCTACCTTGGGATAGAACGGCTGTGTTAAATTAGCAAGCTTGTATTAAGAAGGTGGAAGTGGGAGGAATGATTTACTTGTAACTTCATGTTTTTCTTCTCCAAGGCTTGTACAATAGAGTGGATGCAGAAATCCAGTTCACAGTCTTCCCTTGGGAACTGTCTCAAGAGTCCATTCCAAACAGGCATTAATCTAGTCCCAGTTCTTCTCATTCCCAATGCACTCACTGACAACATATCCTTTACTTATTTGACAGTTAACACTAATACAGAATCTCAGCTACGTTTTTTTCACCTGTCACAGACACAGGTAAATCCCAGCCTACGAGAGCTGAAGAGCCAGACATTTAAGGTACAGGAATATTAGCCACCTGGGCACTTCAGTGTTTAAAAAATGATCAACCATTTCTAATATAAGCTCCAAAAAAATCTATAACACTTCAGAACTAGAGTTGGTGTGCTCGCTGCGTTCGAAAAAGGTATTGATGGAAAGGGACAAAGAGACACGCTAGCCAGTTAGGCTTCTGGGTCTGCTCTTTCCTGAGCATAAGAATATTAAGGGCTAAATTGTGCCATTTAAACACAGCCCAGAGTAAAGGGGGTGTCTGTACTTTACAGAACCATAGCCCCTCCCCACGATCCCTTGCGTACAGAGAGACTGTGCAGGCTACATCATAGTACAGCCTGCTCTCTGTAGAAGGCCATGGTCCCACCTCATGCCTGCTCCTTCCTGTCCCTGGCATGCACAGCGGGAGAAATCTTTCTACTCTCACTAATCAAGGACTGCTGTTGTGGGAGGGATAGGAGAAACTCTTTGCACCCTTCTCCTCCCCAGCACACCTTCACAAGGCTAATCATGATTGGGCTGTAAAAGGGGACCACCTTTTCCGGTGCAAAATCCAAAGGGAGGGGATCCTTTATGGGGGAAACTCCCCATATTGTACCACCTAGTTGAGTGTGGCTGTAGGAGAAAGCATCCAGCAGAATAAGCAGCAGTTCAGCCCCTAAACCCTGCCAGTTCCTGTGAGATCAAAACATTCTTCACAAAAATATTAGTGGCAAACAAACAGAAAAGGGCGTGGATATGGCTGAATTGGAATGTAGTTCAGTGTTCACAAAAACGCTATGGGATATTATGGTCGGAAGGCCAGTTACCTGTGACTCCCCATTAACCTTCAATGGAGTGGCACTGGTGTAAGTCAGAGAATCATTTGAAGTCAATGGGTTTTCACAATTGTCACTGATGGCATAATTCAATGACTATAGGATAGTGTTGGTGACACTGCATGTCTTCTTTGGCCTACAGAATCTTTAAGCCAGCTGGATCTCCAGATTCCAGGTTGAAACGTTACAAAAATAACTATGTTTAAATAGGATTGTGAAACACAGTTGTGACCAAACCACGTTGTTTTTGCCTTTGTGGAGAGAAAACCCATTAACGAACTATATTTCAGCCAAGGTTTCTACCAGATTCAAAACATGGATTTTCTGTCCAAACAGGCAAGGATGAACAATACTAGTAATATAATTTGCCCACAATTGTGCTGAAATGTGGCTCTTTTTGTACTATAGATAAGGCCTCAGACGGCAGGGCTGGCAGCTGACGAAACAATTTTTTTACTGAGCAAATTTGACATGCAAGTGTGTGAGCTGCAGTCGACTGGATAATGCCCCACCAAACCATTATTCAGAGAAAACTCTACGTCAGGGCTATGACGATAAAGTACAGCAATCCTATAACTGGCTACACCCACTGAGACATAGAGCATAGACTCCAAGTAGAAGGGTTGGATTAGGTGGCTCCTTTGGTTCTGTCCATCCAAAAACTTCTGTTTCTGACTAGTGTGTTTTGGCTTGATTTTTTTCTCTCTGCACATTGGCTCTTTTCTCCCTTTTCATACTTCCCATTCTTCGTCTCATGTGAGCACCGTCTCTGTGGAGCCTTCTAACTTGAAGAAAGTGACATGAAGCATAATAATAAAGCTTGCGGGGATTCTGTCATTTAAAGGACTGGTGGAGAGATGGTTTTTCCCACCTTCCTCTCAGGCTGACCTAAGGGCCTCTTTTTTCCTTTCACTTCCTTCCATTCGATTTGCACCAACACAATTGTCAGGCAGGAACCCCCCTTGAAAGAGTCATTAAGCCTGTCAGTGACATCTGATAACTAGGAGCCAATTTGGCAGTGTGAATGAGAAACCTCATATTTTGTCTCCCATGTTTTCTTGCCCTCCAGCCCTCTCTCTCCTGAGACCCCAACTTTCACACATGGTTTGTGTTTTGAGAGGTCCTAGAATGAAGATCCTTCTGGGTGTGCTTTATGGTCTTTAATAAGTGGTTGGTCAGAGAAAATCTCTGTTTAATACCCTGTGCACATGAGTTGGTATGACGGATTGTAACCTTAGCTTGCGATAGCTGTTGTTTTACAGATATGTTTTGTGCTCTTTTGGACTATACTTCCTAGGTGGAACTGTCATTTCACAAATTATTTTGTTTTGCAATTTTCTTTGTTTTTTCGTAAATCTCTGATTTAATACAGTGTCAGAATCATGATACATCATGTGAGAAGCTCCCTGCACTCTTTGGAGAAAATCCATGTATATTTTAGTCATACAGTTTTTCCTGGAGCTTCTATGATTGTTTACCTAAATACCTGCCCCTGCCCCTGCCACTCAGACAGTGTCCAAGCCTGGTTCCGCAATCAGACCTTCACACTTGAATCCAGTCCCCAGGCTGATCTGTCCACATAGGTATATTCCTAGTGTAGGGGTCATGCTAGGGGCGTGGTCAGGGGAAGTGGGTGTGGCCAGACACTGTTTTCCCCCTAGCATAGCTTCAGTCAGGGGTCTTGGACTGTGCTAATATACATAGCAGAGAAGGCAGGTGCAGAGCATGGGGAGGCACAAAGATGGTATAAAGCTACATTTGTTTCACTCTTCTATTCCTGCTCTGAGACTAGTGCAGCTGGAATGGAAAACTAGGCCCTTCTGAATAGCTTTTCCTTTTTCCACATGAGAAACTTGTATCTGCCATTGACTCTAAGGGTGATCAGGAACCACCTGGGATAGGATACAAAAGAACTCCAAGAGCGAGGATGAGATGGACAAAGCATAAGTGTTGACAGTGTTATTTATGTATATCTCAGGTATTTTCATACCTGCTTGTTCTATTCTTTGCTTTTGTCTCAACTGTCACACCTGATTTATATTTCTCAGCGAGCTGAGAGCGTCAAGCTTTTCTGAGCTGCAGCTGGAGCTACTCAGCTCTTTGATTGCTTTAGGAATATTTTTTTTCATGTTTTAGAGTTCCTAGTGCTAGAGAGATGGAGGAGGGAATAAAACTCCTTAGCACCAAAGGGCTGTTCTTTGACTGAACCTTTCCAACAGGCTTTTTGAAACAGCAGGAGGGAGAATCAGAGTAATAAAATGTTGACAGCCTCGTTCCACATCCAAGGTTTACCGTTTGATGGGGCTTTCATTGGGAGTTCTTGAAGTCTTAAGACTTGTCTGCAGATGGAGTGGTTCCTGGGTAATTGTTCTTGATTAACATGGTGTGGACATTCTTCTTCTGGAATAAGTGTCTACACATGATGTTAATGAGGAGCAGTTAATCAGGAACCATTCCACGTACAACTAAGCCCTTAGCTTTGAAAGAGTTCAGGGTTTTCTCTCCTCCCCCAATCTGACAATTAGAATGTAAGCTTTCTGGAGCAAGAATGGCCTCTTTCTACGTTTATCTAACACAGTGAGGGTCCTGATCTCAGTAGAGGCTTCTAGGTACTACTGTAATACAAATAATAATAATAGAGAGAATTGTGTATGTATATGTACCTAATCATTTGAAACTCATCAGTCAGGCCCCAGAATCA
The DNA here is from genome assembly GCF_026122565.2 of Emydura macquarii macquarii. Taxonomy (NCBI): domain Eukaryota; kingdom Metazoa; phylum Chordata; order Testudines; family Chelidae; genus Emydura; species Emydura macquarii. The sequence goes on along the minus strand of NW_027131527.1, from coordinate 13,487,744 downwards.
TGCCTTTTTTAAAATAATACATTTCAGGCTCTTTTTGTTTGGTTTTCTGTTTTAGTTTGATCTCTGCAGCCATGAGAGCTAGACGCCTTTTTTCTTAAATGGAAGTTGAAGTTCTCAGATGACCACTTGCCTCCAGGAGCTGAGGGTTTATGAAAAAATATCAAATACAACCACACTTGTGATAAAATGCTGAGAGTTGGCAGCACTGGTATGTGTTGCTATTTAACAGGAAAAAGCTCCATGTTGGCACATAAGAATACATAGTGCTGTTCCCAAGATAACAGATGCAGTGAAGTTATCCCTGTTATGCACTGCAAAAGGCTTCCTGAGTCTAGCTCTTCAGAAGCCCTAGACTTGGCCAAAAGAGGAGGGAGGTCTCCGAGGTGTGTTGTAGCCTCTAAGGTGAGTCTACAGCAAATTAATTGATTGCAAAGGGGGTACCGTAAAAGTAGTTAAACACCCTGGCTGGGCGCTTAGATTTTGTTACAAGTGGATGAGAGGAAGACGAGAGGCAATGTTTCTTTGAGAGCAGGGTAGTGCTTTGTCAGGAAAGATCATTTCTGGTCGGTGGTGCCGAAGTAGTGGAGGTCTACAAATTTTCTCCTTTTGGGGACCTCGCAGGGCAGCAGAATAGGTTACCCTATCTGGAAGTGTAGTTCAAATATTAAAATGAAAGCTGTATCCTCACTCAATCCCACATTGTCTCAGCTCAGGACTGGTGTAGGAGGTGCTGTCAGGTGCATTTTGAAAGGCTACAAGGGGAAAAAGCATGGTTACTGCAGATCAGAATTTACATGTATTGGGAAAGGTCCGGGGAAAAACTCAGAACTGGAACAGCAGAGGGTAGCAAGTTCTAGACAAGGGTGCACTGGCAAAGCTCCGAGTGGGAACTCATGATTGAAATAGCAGATGATGTGCCAGGACAAGAATAAATTGCATTGGTAGAACAGTAGAGGGATGCTTGTCCAGTGCTTTTTCCATGCTCTGCCTCAGAATGAGGGTCTGATTCTCCACTGTCTTGCACCTTATGCTGTCATTTACATCTGTGCAAAGTGGGTACAAAACATTGCCATGTTCAACTGATAGCATGTTACACTTATTTTGAACAGTCAGGAGTGGTTACACAAATGCTGAGAAGTTGGGAAACAAGCCCAAAGTTCTGCCCTTTCATGAGCAGTAGGTTTCCTTAGTTTATACAAGTGAATGGTTAAATGCCAAAGTCCCTTTCTCCAGGGATTACCCAGTGAGAGAGAGTGAGATTGTTTTAATCTTTGGAGATTTTTCCTCAGTTTCTGCCAGAGATTCCTGTCTGTTCTGAAAACTTTTCATTTCATCTCATTTAAATATTTAAGCCAATTTCGAGACTTAATGAGGACGGAGTTGATGAATAGGGTTTAATAAATAGGAAGGGACTCACAGGCTGAAGACTTCTCTGGAACTAGTGCAGCCTTCAGAAGAGTCCCCTTTTCAGGCACACCATCTACTGGGGGACAGAGGGCAAGCCGTCCAACCGCACGTGAAAATGGAGCTCAGAAACAGTGGACCTGATCCTTGGCCCAACTACAGTTACTTTGTGAGGCGGCAGTAGTGCTGGGCTGATCAGCTTGTGGGGATTTTTCCCTGAGGTGCTGCAGAGCTGTGGGAATATCTCTTATGCCATCTGCAGCCTCTCTGTGTAGAGGGGATGTCCAGAAAAATGGGACCACAGTCAGAGCATCCATAGACCCCAGCAATCACCAGCTGCTGAAATGACACACATTAAGATGGCACAGGGGATGGCTCAGTAGTTCGGGTACTTGCCTGGGACATAGGAGAATGAGGTTCAGTTCCCTGCTTCACTGAAGACTTCCTGTGTGGCCTTGCACAAGTCACTTAGTCTCACTGTGCCTCAGTTCCCCATCTGCATAGGGACCTACCACTGCCCTGCCTCACAGGAGTGTTGTGAGGATAAATGCAGTAGACTGTGGATACCATGGTAATGGGGGACAGATAAGTACCTAAGATATTTAGATAAAATATATGCTACTTATATTGCCAGGGGCGGGGGTGTCATCTAATGGGCTGTTAAAAGGGTACTAAAGGAAGAAATATTGGCAAGAGGAACTCTCTAGTTCTGTCATTCACGCCCACAACTAGGAGTCAGCAAACCTTGGCTATACACCCTGGTTCTGCCTCAGATTTCTTTTGTGACCTAAGACAAAACACTTAGCCTCCCTTTGCCTCATAATACACCCCCAACCCGACCTGCCACACAAACACACAACAGTATTGTGCGGTGTAATTCATTAAACCTAAAGCACTGGAGGAACCTCCGCTACAAGGAGATCAAAATGTTATCAGGCATTGTCCTGCTGCTTCCTCAAAGTCCCGCTGGGCATTGCACTTCCCTTGGTGGGTGGGGGAACAAATTCTGAAATCCAGCTAGGGTGCCAGTGGCTAATATGTTTGTGGAGCATTACTGAGGGTAGCAGCAATGTGAAACTAGAGCACAAGAGGGGAAAATAATCAGGCTAAGGAGGGGGGGAACATACCAGTGTCCTCTTACAACATAAAAGCCCTCCTCCCTCTGCAGGAAATAAAAGTCAGAATGAAATGAAGGTAAATGCCAGAGGTTTAAGTACCACACTGCAGAGTGTGTTTTAAAGGTTACCTTTCAGGGGGGTGAAGACAGAAAGGGAAAGAGAGTTGGAGCACTTCCCATGGTGAAGATCACCCCAGCTCTTAATGGATTTTTAGATCCCGCTCTGCTTTTCATGACATTATTAAAATTGTTTATTTTTAATATATTTTCTTGGTTTTGTTTTGAGGGGGACCAACTCTGTTGCCATACCAACTGTACAGCTGCAAGAAGCAAAATCACATCAACAGTTTGGAACAAAATTGAAGTAAAAAAAAAACCAAAACCACAAATGCATACAGCGTTTAATAGCGGGAGTGGGAAGGTGACATTTTCTGAGCTCACCTGCCTAGGGAGAAGAAACAGGGAAACAGCCAGTGCTGGGAGAATCAAAAGACTTGTGTATAACATTCATTTCTATGATATACACTGTGTGTTTGTAAATATAACAGATATAGTAGAACTCACAAAAATGATGCTAAACTTTATCTCTCATTTATAGGGATTTATGTTGCATCCCATTTATCTTCGGTACATTGTCTGTTTAATTGTTAGGACTTTGGGGCAAGGGTCTTGTCAACTTAGGCCAGGTGTACACTATAAACATACACCGGTATAACTATGTCACTCAAGGGTGCGAAAAATTACACCCACGAACAACGCACCCATACCAAGTCAATCCTGGTGTAGACAGGGCTTCTCCTGTCAACATGGCCAGTGCCTTTCTCAGAGGTGGATTGACTACGCCGACAGGAGAAGTTCTCCCATCAGCATAGTGGGGTCTTTGCTGAAGCGCTACAGTGGCACTACTGCAGCTATGCCTCCGCCGCCGCATTTTAACTGTAGACCTGCCCTTAGTGACCCAGATTTTCAGCTGGGGTTAAGGGAGCGCACTGGGCAGCAGAGAAGGGGGGGTGCTATGGTGGCCTTAAGCCATGCTTATGCTCTCCCAGTCCTGGAACCACACTCCACTGCCCTGCTGATGAGGCACAAGTTCGAGCAGCCTTTACCAGGTGTGGGTTCTCTGACTGCTGATGGCCACAAAGGGCTGTGATGGTCACTAGAGACTGTTTGGGGCACAGGAGCCTTGCCCCTGGTCATACCTCCTGCACTAGCAGCAGGATGAGTGAGAGGGCCACTACACCAAGGTAAGCTGGCTTTATGGCAGCTTTGCACCGTCAGAGCAGCACAGGGCTGCCCCAATGTTCTGGAGGGTTTGGTTCCTTGCCAAGTGTTATACTGTATTTTTCATTGGATTGTCTCTCTTCCCCCTTGCTCCCTTCCCCACCTCTTTGTTCACACTCTCCGTGTATTTGCTTTTCACTTTGCCTCTTCTCTGCCCTCTTTTCATCCTGTTTTCTTCTTGGATTTCTCTGGCCCATCTCTGCTCAGTTTTTTTTCCCATCATAATGCGAATCCAGTCATGGCTGAGGGTGAGCTGCAGATGAACTTCAGAACCCGTAGTGATTGAGTGAGCTTGACCATGAGTTTGCCCATTCCGAGAGTACCACATTTATGAACTGTATTTAAAAGGGGATCCCAAACATGCCTGAGCAGCAAGTAAAGATGGGCCTTTGTCAGCCTACCTAGGTTCTTCTCTGGCTCCCATCAGTGAGCTATCCCAGCTTCTCACGTACGTTAAAGACTTTATTCTCACAATACATCTGTGAGGTAGGGCAGTATTATTTTTTTCTATTACAGAAGGGGCACAGAGAAACTACAGGCTTTTCTACACAATGGGGTAATGCGCGCTACAGGGAGGTGTGATCTCTAAAACACTCTAATGTATTGCACATTAATTGGTCTTATTAGACCCTGCCAGTGTGCTTTAACATGGTACTGTTTGAAATAGTACTATGTTAGCGCACACTAGGGAATCTTCAGTGTGCACCAGCAGGATGGACATGGACCAGTTAATGTGCAACATGTTACTCGCCCACGGTCACACAGGAAGCCTAGTAGAGTGAGGAATTGATCCAGTGCCTTTAAGTATATACTGTAATCACAAGATCATCCATTCTCCCTGCATCCACAAGAGCTAAAGGCTAAACAACAGGGTTTTAATCATCGTCTAACTTGTTCAGAGCAGATCTGTACCACGCAGTGCTTAAAACACTGATTGCTGGCAGTGCCCGATCTACACTAATATTCCCACTGTTGCTATTGTGGGTGAAGCTGAATCAGTGGTAACAAAGATGGGAAATTCTAAAGAAAGAAGCCTGGCCTAGGCAGCCTATGAAATCCTGCCCTTCAGAAGGTCAGCTTAGTATATTTACTTCACAAAACCAGCATCTCTCTCTCTCTCCATCCATTCTTTCCAAGGATCGTTTCTACCAGACAGCTATAAACAAATCATTGCTCCATGCTTTTAGAGCAATCCTGCCCATGGGCTGACATGAGGTATCACCTGCCCTTTACCAGCCCTCCCTCCCAAAGTGAGATGTGTCTGGAAATCTGTTTTGGAAAGCCAGACTCATAGGATAAAGAAGAGAAGAAAGAGGAAAAACTTTCAGAATGAGGAGAATCTCCTTCCCCACAGGTCCTGCCTGCCACTCAGGGGGAGCTGAATGGGCTCTTGTGGGTGTCAGATGGCCTTGTGGAAACAAATTATCACCTTGGCTTGTGAGGTTAATGTGATTTCATGTGTTGTGTTTTTTAACAGTGCACTCTGTGCACAGAGGGAGCCAGGCAGTGGTGCAGAGTGGATGCTGGGGGACAGTAAGCCAAGATGAGAGAGGGAAGCCCTCACAGAGAGCTTAAGTTTACTAACCCAGACAGCATGGCTTCTGTGAAGAGGGATTTGCCTTAATAACACACAACAAAAGCAAAGCCCTAGGCACAGGCTCACTTTTCAAATGGAGAATACTGTAATCAGACTGGTAGGGTTTCCATGAGAGGCCAGAGGGAGCCAGTTTCCAACTCAGCCCCGGAAGAGAAGTCATTGGACTTATTATTCAATGCAACTCCAATTTGTTGATATTTCACCCCTTAGTACTGGCCTGATAGTCCAAGAGTCACTCAAATGCAAAAGCATTTAAAAGAAGTAAGTATTTAACATGGCAAAAGGAAAATCAGGCTGGACTTTGTAGTTTCATTTCATCCCCATGGAGAAATGTGCACATACATATCTTACACACTTCACTTAGCCTTTACAGACAGTCTCTATGGCATTTGTAAGGTACTTAGTACCTAAGAGCCTAGATGTGCATGTTTGCCTTGCATATACACCACAAATGTATCACATAACGCACACACACATGCACCCAGTCACACATTCACAAATATACACGTATGCAGTTGCCTTCACACACCCACACAGTATAGTGCACAGATAAAATACATAAACATACCCAGCCTTCCATACCTTTCATATCCAGTAAATATCATACCCAGACCTTGTCATATATACATACATAACTGCTCTGCATCTCAAAGCCTAGGTATTATGCAACATTGTAAGGCATTAGATAGCATCCACAAGTCAAAGCCAAAAAAACCCAAAAGCCAAAAAGAAAGAAACTATTAGCACCTAGCTGGAAACAGAGAGAATACACTCAGAGCATGATAAAATACGACGAGATATATCTATGCATTTTGTGTGGCTATATCCTGTAAACTATGCAGTATATTGTTAACAGACCATTATATCATACAAAATCATATCCTACAATCCCTTACAAGACATGATGTCTCACTGAACTCCATTATTTAAATGTAATTCCAGTGTAAATCCAGATAAGTCCCTGGATTTATTATTTTATCTGGAAAAAAAAGTTTCAGCTAAATTGATCAAATTGAAAAACTTTTCACTTGATGTCTCTGTTTATGTTAGTAGCCACATATTATGTCTAATAAAATAAACCTAAACTGTACTCCAAAGCTGTATTTTTTAGCTCCAGGGGTTCCAGTAACTGCAGCTTTGCTCTTATTTCTTTTGCTTTTATTTCAATAGAAACCCCCAGTAAAATATAGTGGAAAACATTTGTAGGAAAGTAGTTGCAAAGGCATGTTGTTATCACAAATATTTGGGGCCAGATTTAGAAGAATGGTATAAAAGTTACAAGGTGATAAGTCAGCAAAACTGGACCAAATTCTCCTGTCAGCTGCAGCAGTGAAAATCTGGAATAATTCTGCTGCCTGAGATCAGAATCTTGCCCAGTGAAAGTGAGACAAGGGGATGAGGGAAAGAGAAAAAAGAGAAGTAAACCTCAGTGAAATAGAGTAAGAGGGAAAAAATGTACCCAGTCAGAAACATCACTAGCTTTAGAATCTGTGAATCACCTCTTGTTATTCAGGCAATGAAAGCTGCTGATTCAAGCAGTGGAACTGATGGAGAAAGATTAGATCAATTTTTCAGGGGAATTCTTTGATTCTACTCCACCTGCAGGTGTACAATCACACACCTGCAGTAAGTTTATCTACTTTCTTTTGTAACTTTCTTCCTCCTTCAGCCCCTCACCTTCTATTTTATTCTGAAATGCCTGCAATTAGAGAAAGGCCCTAACGAGACTCCTCATGAACTTTCCCAAAGTTTGGATCTAGGTCCAGATCATGTTTCACAGCTCAGCCTCATTCCTGAAATCCAAACAACCTCAATCCATTGAGAAAGTTTGGATCTTAGTGTGGATCTCCAGGCTTCATCACTTGGGTCTGTTTGTGGCTGTGATGCTTATGCCTGCCTATGGGCTCCTGCTCCACATGCAGAAGGACCAATGCTGTCTTTCAGGTGGTGTGTCTGCAGCTTCCCATGCAGTGCCACTCACCACAGCATGAAGTCCAGTAAAATGCAGCTGCTGTAAGGGCAAAGTGTCAGCTGAGGCAGCCACTTCATGGCTGTCGATGGGCAGCTTGCCAATCCTCATGATACCAGTACCCTCCCCAGGCACCACTATGGCAACAGTCAATAAAAGAATACATTAGGGCAGTCAACAGTGGCTCCCAACAAGTACTTCAGGCTTGATGACTGGCGCTCTTTGCTCCTCCGTCTCTACCTTAATAATGAGCCTCTGTGCTGGGCCCAAACATGCTGTTGCTGTTTGCTTCCCAGTCATTTACAAGTGCTCTAATTGGCAATGGAGCTTTACCAGCTCAATCCCCAAGCTCCATTACAGGTTGCAGCATGCAGAGGGCACCGCACAAATGGGACAGCTGCTTGAAAAGATTGTGAAGCACTAAATCAAGCCACTTCCATGCCAGCTCTTTCACAGTATTCTCAAACTAAAACATGACAATGAACGGGGTAGCATGTATGTCTATCACTTCCATCTGCTAACTGGAATCGAAAGTGTGCCACTGTTTGCTATAGGACCCATGTTGTTAATGGCCAATAGTGATTCTCATGGAAGGAGCCTGTGCTTTCAGAGCTGGATCTATGGGAAGTTCCAAGTGACCCTATAGTGAAAAAGGTGGAATCCCTAGAGGGTCATAATTCTGTTATAACCTGTATGTACCACAGGGGGAAAATTCCATACAAAGCTGCTTTTGGCCCATATGTGTGTGTGTGTGTGTGTGTGTGTGTGTGTGTTATTTAGCTGGTCTCTTCTTCCAGCTTCAGCTGTTATTCCTGGCAGCAGAATGAATTAAAGAATTGCAAAAACAGGGAACAAAGTTACAAGAAAGGCAAAAACCTTAAAATCTCTATGCATCCTTACTAAAATATACTGTATATGCCAGCATATATATTTAGTTCTCTTTTTCTGTCTCCTGTCAGTCTGGAGATGGTACCCAAGAGACCATTGCACAGCACTGTATGCACAGGAAGGGAAGCGTGATGCACTTGGTGATTGCCTAATTTGGTAGTCATTTGATTAGAGCTGGCTTTTATTGGCTTTGTTGATAACTCCTGGTGCAATGGGGAAAATGCAAGAGCGAGGAAGAGATGGGGATTTAATTGGATAATTCTCGCTGAAGCATCCCCTGTTTAACCAGCCAGAACCCCACCTGCATCTTTACATTACTTTGCATGTTAACAGGGTCTGTATTCTGCAGAGCGGCTGGTGTGGAGTGAGGGGTTATTAGAACTGGTGACACATCCTCCAGGGTAATTAAAAAGTTGTGTTAACCCTATGCTAGGGCAGCTTGAAACCCCACAGCTGCACCCATCTATAAGTGCATGTGTGTGCTCCTCTCCTCTCAGTCAGCATCCACTGAGACCCAAGCACACCTCTTCGTTGTTGTACCTTTCTTTAGTGTCACATATCTATGGGGCTGGATCCAACAGTTATTCTGACCTGCTGGGGGTGACCTCCTTTCCAAGGCTGAAATTTATGAGGCACAAAAATATTGAAGTTACCAACTCCTCATTCCAGCCCCCTAGTATAGGCTCCCCTCCATCTTATAACTGGCAGACAGCTTCATGTCTCAGTCTAAAGTCCTGTCTACACTATAGTTTGACTCACAGAAATGTAGCACTGGAAGGCACCTCAAGAGGTCAATTAGTCCACCCATACCCTGTACTGAGGTAGGACCAAATACACCTAGACCATCCCTGGCAGGAGTTTGTCTAACCTGTTCTTAAAAACCTCCAATTATGGGGATTCCACAACCTCTCTAAGTAACTTATTCCAGTACTTAACCGTCCTTGTAGTTAGAAAGTTTTTCCTGTTATCCAATCTAAATCTTCCTTGCTGTAATCATGTTGCCTCAACTTTAAACACACTTGTTACTAGCAAGATTCTAGTTCAACTTCCCTTACCAGCAATACTCACAACTGTACTATGCCCACGTTTGAAAAGAATGCTATAGATTGCCTGAGTGGATAGTCTGTAACACAATTTGGTAGCAAGATATGCAGAAACAAAATCCTGGCTATATTGATCAGGGAAATGGTGCTAGACTCTGACTAGCACCTAGCCATGATTAAAAAGCATTTGTAGTAGCAAATTTTCAATCCCAGCATGGATAGGGCATTAGTGTCTTCATGACTGGGCATCCTCTACTTCTGTGCCCCTGCTCCAGTATGAGAGCGGGAAGAAGTGTGACTGAGAGGATCCATGTACCCTTATCTGTCCCTGCACTGGAGTGAGAAAGCAGGAGGCACCACTACATTCTGCATTGTACCCTGCATTGAACTTTCTAAGAATGGGAAGGGTGATCTTTTATTTACTCAATGTTAAACAAAACAAAAAAACACACACCCCTCTCTGAAGGAAAAGGTAATCAAGATGCTCAGGAGTTCTAAAACTAGAAAGCGGAGTAATGGAGCAGAAAATGCTGGAACACGTCGAAATTGGGTGAATGCAAGTAGGACACCTGGACACCTTCAAATGTCTGATTTTGTTTATTTTCCTAATTGTCAGCCAAAATTAATTTGATGCATGGCATTCTCTTCTCCATGGACTCAGGAGCAGAATAAACACTCAGCTGGGTGGGTGACAATCTCCAGGTGGCAGTAATGGGCAGATGCTAAGAAATGTCACCATCAGCATCTGGAGTTTTTCCTCTTGTAGTCAATGTATCTTTTATTTTTGGTGACATAACTCATGATTCAAATGAGTCGGCACCAAGCTGGTTTCCAGCTTGAAGCAGGCAGGAAGTCAATATGACTCTTACATTGTCTCAAATGGTGGGTTTTGTTCTGAGTGATTTTATTTATCTCAGAAGCAACATTTGGTTTTCAGGGAGGTTTCCAGCCGGCTGCCTTTTGCTCTGACCGCTAGACAACATGGCCTCCGTGATGTCACTCCTAGGGAAGCAAATGGCTAAATATTTTATATTGATAATGGCAAAGCCAATCTGAGGGAAATAAACATCAGGAAGATGTAAGGGCGACTCGCACTCTCCCATAAGACTCACTAACCTTGTGTGGGGCCCCAAACACACCAAAAGCCCTGCGCGGAGCTCTGACCATGATGACCATTCGTACAAAGATGAATAGTCACTCTTCTAGGATAGCAACAATTTTAGTGGCCAGATGATTAACCTGCTGGCCCTATTCTATAAGACATTCTGTATAAAGCACCTTTGTCAGTGGATTACAATGCTGTCTAATATCACACAGAAGGAGACTGATTCTGTCAAAAAGGTTTCAGTGAGATTTTGATCTGCCAAGTCTTTCCAAGGGTGCACTCCCCCGAAACCCGTGGAATTACACCAGAGATGGCATTGGCCACGATGTCCATTTCTGCTTCATAGGAATACCACTTATTAAAATGACCCTCCAAGGAAATTGGCCCCATTTTGTAGGTCTCAATGAAAGGTGTGTGTTACTTTTCCCACACACCCGTTGCTTCCGTGCTAAAATGACCAGCTACCCTCACCTCAAAAAGCAAATTCCACTGTTCCTAATGTAAGTAAAAGAGTGCCCACCTCTATGTCCTGAGTGAAATAATCAGACTACTTCATGCCCATTCCCCAGGAAAGATGCCAATAAATCAGATCTCACCTATGTGTCCTGCAGTGGGGGCAGGTGGGATTATGCACCGGGACAAAGGTATACAAGCCAGTCCCAGACACATGTCCTGATACTGATAAATAAACTGCTAGTTGCATATATGCCCTGAAAGGTTTAATCAGCCAGGTGCCTGTATAGTAGATGTAGCAGTGTGTTCACTGGTGGTTTCTGTAATAGATCTAAGCTTTTATGGATTTTCTTATTTAATTTAGCACTGAACTAAAGATCAATTTTGAAAATCTAAACACTTCTGAAGTGCATTTGGCTTTCCCTACCTTGCTCTCTCTCCGTGAAGTTTGGCTAATTCACACCACTTTCTCAGTATCCCTTTGAAAACTTCTGTTCAAATTCAGGGTCAGTGTGACTGGCAAAGAATCCATTCCACTTTCATTTCCTCATCTTTATATCTCATACATCCTGCCTCCTTCCTTCCTACCCCATCCAGGTGTCCCAGCCATGCCCAGCCTCAAATAGTTTCAATGCTAACATCATGTCCTGTTGCATTGCAGTTCTATCAGATTCTAACTCCAGGCAGGAGAACAGGACTTAATTATTTATCTATGGCATACAGCATAGAGTGGCAGTTAGGTTTGCTGATGTCAGTTGTGCCATGGAGGTGACTGGTTAGTGCACCAGATGTTTCCTAGAAATGAGCTTTTTATCCACAGAATTTGAATCTAGAAATAGCTTTCAGACTCCCCAAAGTCAGCGATCCAGACATGGGTTTGGATTCTGGCAACCTCCAAAGTTCAACGAGTTTCAGATTGGAATTTAGGGCTGATCCCAACTGTAAGATGCTATTAAGTCAGTGCAAGTAGGAAATCTGCCATGAAAACAGATAATAAAAGTTTTAATATCAATAAATAATCTGAAGACGGATGATAATAATAGCAATTTCCCCACTCCGACCAATGCCATCCCCAGTCCCTCATGCACACTTCTGCTCGCTGACAACTCCTTGTTAAAGATATTCCATTCTGATTTTCAAGGAGGGGGAAAGAGGTGGTTCTATACAAACATCAAATATGCAACATCTTACTCACTCACTTAAACAGCAATTCAGGAAGAAGTTAAAAATGAGACCTGACTCTGAGTCTCCTGGAAAGCACAGAGCCACCCATCCTACAACAGTACACATTTCCAGTATCCTCACAACACGTGTCTTTGATGTCCTGCTTCAGCAACCCTAGACACGGCATATCAAGGGAAGTGATAGAACTCTCCTTGCAGTTTCAGGTACGATAGATTTTTGTCCACACCAGGGGCACACTCACCTTCCAGGCCTTTCACAACTCTACACCTCCCATTCCCTACTTAACCATTATTGTCTCTTATCACTTCCTCCCTCTCCCCCTCCACTCCACTTATGATACCAAACTAAAATGCCACCCTTCACCCACAAACAGCTTCACATACAAAACACACTCTTTGAACTGATCCATAGGGTCGCTACCCTCCCTTCCATCAAATCGCTCTTTCAGCCCCACTCTTGCTGTGATACCTACATTCTGTACGTCAAGTAATTATGGTCAGGTTAAGGATGCCCTGTATTATTTATTGATAATTGCATGAACTTATTAGTATCATCCTCCATTCTCCCTGCCCTTCCCTCCTATTGTTCATTGTGTCTTGTTTCAAATTAAATTGAAAGCTTTTCAGGCAGAGACCATGTCTTCCTCTATGTTTGTATAGCACAATGGGGCTCCAGTCTTGATTGGGACCTTTGGCACTATTGTAGCACAAATGAATAATAGACAAAAGCAATAATAATTAATAGCTAATGTGCAACCTTGACTCCATAAAACCCAGTCACCAAAGGCCTGATCCAAAGCACAGTGAAGTCAGCTGAAAGGCTTCCATTGACTTAAGTAGGCTTTGAATCAGGCCCCGAATGAGGTTAAAAATTACACTAAGCTACACAGCCAGGCTGAAATTCCCAATTCTGTTGTCATGCTCCCTCATCCTGCAAAGGCTGGGAGTGCATTGAGACAGCATGTTCAGGCCCTGGAGGGAAGAAGTGCATCATGTCAGGCAACAGTAATCATTACGGCTGATCATAAAACATCATTGATGAGCTTTGAATGGCGTCAACCAGTCATCGTCAGCTGGAACAAAGGAAAATCTGATGTGGGGCTCTCTGGAGATAGAAATGCACTCAGGTGGGCTGTCTGAGCACTTACCCTTTCCCCTCCCTCTCTTTATGATTCATGGGATTGCATCTCTGGTTGATATCCCTCACCCAGTCAGTACACTGAGCGGCTTTGGGTCTCTGCTGTTGGCAGGTATATTGCAGCAGGAAGCTTGACTTTACTTTGGAGAGCGTCCTGTGACATTGAACAAAGGATGTTTCCCAGCACTGGGCAGTGACACACATTGTTAACAGAACAGGTCTGAATCAAGGAAAACAAGTGAAATGACAATCACTGATCAGTTGTTCCTCCTCCTCGCTCATAACTCTGTCAACCTTTTCAGCAGGATTGTCAAAATATGTTTGTCACAGAACAATTCCTAGCTTTTTTTTTTTTCCTTTACAGACTCTGGCTGAACTCATCCATTTGGAACAAAACCCAATATTCATTTCCTGTCTGGGCAGTTTGTTTTATTATTGGCTCACCTGCTCCTGAAGTTCAAAAGCTGTGAGTGTAGCTGGTTCTTCAAAGTAAAATTCTATTTTGTTTCCCAGCCTTGCGCATCTGGGGGCTGCAGATTATAAACAGGGATTTAAAGACCCACCTGGCAAATGGGGAGAAACATTCTCTTTAGAGTGAGCTGGAACCATCCTTCTCCCTAACCCAGTTCCAAGCCAGAATCTTTCATAAGTCTCAGAGTAGTTCATCTCAGAAAACCCTTTACCCTGCAAGGCCTGTTGCCCAGCCTGTACAACCTCAGACACCCCTGGATGGGATTTTCAGAAGCACACAACTTGTGTTCTGATTGAAGTTAATGATAAAAATCCCATTGACTTCAATGGGAACAGAGTTAAGCCAACACTTGGTCTTTTTGAAAATCCCATGCCATACCTGCAACTCTCCAACATGTATGTGGGCCATCTTCCCTTTGAGAAGCCTGTCAGCAGCTTTTATGCTTGGTTTTAGGTGCTACTGAATTCAAATCTCACATCTGCTCTTTGAGATGTCTTTGAGCAAGGGAAGCCCCCTTGAGGAAAAAATATATGAATGCAATGGCATGGGCTCAGTGTAAAGGCTGTTTAGACTTGCCAGACTTCACTATGGGATCTGCAAAAATAGAGGGAACTGAGGTGCCTACTGGAAGGTTTCTCAGGGTGTCAGGATGACATCTGGGGGTGTTATGCAAGGGGAGAGTAACTGTGAGAGACTTGCATAAACAATTGAAATTTTAGATGCTCATCAGAACTGTACCTCTGAACATTTTGGGGTTCAGTAATTCAGAGACTGTTTACTGCCTATGTACTTTCTGTATTCACAGTCACCTGCTCTGAATGTTTTGCACTTCTATACCACCTTCCATCCAAGAATTCCAAAGCACTTTACAAACATCAGTTAATAAAACTTGCAACTCTTCTCTGAGATAGGAGATGGTATCCTCATTTTGCATATGGGGAAACTATGGTCCAGAGCAGCTCGGTCAGTGATCTTAAGGCCATGAAGCATGGTTGTGGCAGGAATAGAATCAAGATTTCCTGAATTTGTGCTTTGCAGACAAGACCATGCTTCCGCCTCCAGAGCAACAGTCCCTACATGGCTTTTTAAATGTAGGTACATTTGTATTAATAACAGGGACTTAATTTCCTAAGAGTTCCCCTGCTTTCATCACACGGTGATCCACTCCAAGATTTTCTAGTGGAGTACCCTGTAAAGGCTGAAGCAAGATAACCAAGAGAGGAACCAGCCTGAAGGTTCTGAGTCTGTTAGCTTCCAAAAGTAACTTCCAGACCCCTTGCCTTTTCTTTGCACTTAGCACGTTAGATCCATTGATCTCATTGCTATGATATATTGGTTTCCTATTCAACTCAAAGCACCAGGATTCCAACTGGAAAGCTATCATGGTGTCTTTCAGCTGCAGACAGGTTGAGTGGTGATGTGCTAGTACCAGCTGCCAGCACTACACAGGATGAAAAGATTCTGGACTCGCACTGCAGAATTCAGAGCTTATTGCCCCAGGTGCAACTGTCTCAGCCCTTTCGAGAGTTTTCATTCTCTCTCTCTCTCTCTCTCTCTCTCTCATTCCAGCCACATCCATCTACAATGAGTAGGAAAACTGCCCATCCTCGCACAGGCTAAAAATGCACAGAGACTATCCATTGTTCCTTCTGCTGCCAATGCTGCAAACAGATCTGAGCTTGCATGTCAGCCAGAGCTACCTTGACTGGCAGAGAACTCATCATGCAGGTCAAGGACAGATGAGTGAGGCACGTGTGAAAACAAGAAAACCAATCACAGCTGCAAATGAAAGGCAAGGAAGGTGTGAAGAAGGATTCAAGGGTGTCAGACTAGTTCCACTGATTCTGACTACAATGAGTTCTTATTCTTGTTTTTCAGTCTCCATATCTCCTTTCCTGAGGTGCTGCACTGTGAAGACTTAGAACCAAGCATGTTGAGAGGCTGATCTATTATGTATGCCGCATTTCCATTCTCATGTAGCCTGCTGCCACCTGTTCCATTAAATTAATGTGGGGTCTGTAAAAGCACCCTGTCAAGACATGCTTTCTCAGAAGACCTGAATTCTATTGTGTGATATGCCCTGAATATGGCATTCTGTTAAACAACAGCCACCGATGCGACTTTGGCTGCTCAGCTGCCTACTGACTTGAGTGCTGTGTTTCTGTTTATACACCATTGGTTTGGTGAAAAGCTTCATGTTGTTGTAACTATCATTCTTTCTTCTAGAAAGACTGATGTTTCTGAAATTCTGTTTACACCTACACTCCTTACCTTATAGCACATACAATAGGTGATGCTAGCTATTCTGATGCATTCCCTTTAGGCTGGCTTATAAAAGGAGCAGGAGGGAGCCTGGAGGCACAGCAGCTATTGGAACTAATACATTCTGTCATGTGATATACCTCTGGATTAATTCAAAGTAGAAAACAAAACAAAGGGGACCAGATGTCTCTGAGAGCTGCCCAGGCAGCTTTTCACCTCAAGTTCACAAGTCTTAAAGAAGCTGGAAGGATGGTTTAGTGAATAGGGCACTGACTAGGGATTCAGAAGACGTGGGTTTAATTCTCGTCTTAGACACAGCATTCACGAGTGATTTGGGCAAGTCACTTAGTCTGTCTTGTGCCTCAGTTTCCATCTGTACAATGGGGATAATATTTCCCTACTTCACGGAGGTGTTGTGAGGATAAAATCCATTAATGTGACATGCCCCGATACTGTGGTGATGAGGGCCATAGAAGTACCTAGTTATAGAGAGAATGCAGAGCAATTCGGTGGTGAATAAAAAGTCATTGATGTTTTGGCAGCATACGTGAAATGATGATGTAGCTATATTGCTTCTAAGATATTAGAGATACAAGTTGGCTGATGTCACATCTTTTATTGGACCAACTTCTGTTGGTGAGAAAGACAAGCTTTCCAGAATATATAGGCCTGAAGAAGAGCTCTGTGTAAGCTCAAAAATTTACCTTTCTCACTAACAGAAGTTGGCCCAATAAAAGATATTACCTCACCCAGCTTGTCCAGCTATGTGAAATGAGACAGTCAAGGAGGCCAAGTCACCAAACAATCACTTTGGCATCCTTATTGACAGACTATGCAGAAAGGCCTAGGACCAACTGGGCATGGAGAATGAACTGCCCAAAAAAAGTTCTCCATGTTTCTCTCCCATTCTGCAAATACATAAAAGTTTTTAGTCTCCAAGACTGGCACATTTTACAAGCCTCACATTTCCTTTTCCTGTCTTCTCTCTCTCTGTCTGACAGTTCCCTCTGTCTCTCCTGTTGTTTTGCTAATGCTTTCCTCCTAGGAGTTGAAGGTGTATGTGAAGAACGCTGCATGGATCTCTCTTGTGGCTGAGTTGTGGAAAGCACAGAAAATGGAATGTGATTGTGCTGGTTAGGTGATTGCTTTGTACCTTGGGAGAAGGGGTTTGACAGTTTGTATGCAGCACTATCTGAGTGTACCTGGAAGGCGTATCTGATTAATAGAACTGTTTTACTTGCCTTGGGCTGAACCACGCAAAGCTCAGGAGAGTTTTTTTTCTGAGCCGCTCCATTAACACACAAACAGGCAGCAATGCTAGCTGCTGACACCAGGGTTAATTAAATCTATCTCTCCATCAATTCTTATTCAACTATTATCGACGGTCGTTAGATCAGTGACAAAGCGACAAGAAAACAGTAATAGACTCATTTTAACCTTTGCAGAGCTGGAGAAACTTAGTGAGAAATGAGGCTGCTACTTCTCTTGCATTCCTTTTTGTGTTTCTCTCAAACTCTTTTTGACCCATACCTGTCAGCATAACTTTAAGCTGAAGAATCACAGGCAAAAAAACATTTTCATACATCTAGGACCAAAGGTATCTCTTGCCCTTCTTATCCCAGCCCCATCTCTCTTAAGGAGAAGGAGGGAGAGTAATTTCTTCCAGGAGTAAATGATGGCTCTTTAACCTTGTGAGAGATACTTGGATGTGGTGAAAGAAATTAGGACAATTAGCTTACACAAAAAACGTAGAGAAAAATCTTTGGAAGTCATCAAGTCTCATAAACTTCAGGCTTTAACATTACCTGAGATGCAGTAAAAGCTGTATCTTGCCTGCCAGAGAAAACAAGTTATTGGAGGAAACATCCTTTGTACCTATATACCCCCATCAAATCTACTTATCACAAAATTCTATCTTCCACCCCTGTGGAGAAACTGCAAACCAGCATGTGTACCATACTTCACTGATTACAAACTCACCAATGCACTAAAACAACTTCAAGCTTTTCAGCTCCTTCTCACTTTCTCTCTTATGCTCTGCAAATCTGGAGATCAGGGCTCTGGACCCAAATCTAAAAGCTGTGAGTTGCCTCTGATGTTGAGCTGAGTAGAAATCCCACTGTCCTTCCCTCTCCTCACAATGGCATATGGAATGCACGTGTGATGTGAGATAAATTCTAAGATTAAGCCAGGATGATTTATGTATGACCTATGAATTCTAGTTGATATGAAGCTGTTACTGTGAAAACTGCTGTATTGTGAGTGCCCCTCTCTATGTACCCTTCATTGCCGACAAGCTTTTAAGCATGTACCTCCCAGACCTGAGACAACAGTGGGTCATTAGACTTCAACTACTGAATATTCCGAATGAAGCATCATGAGATAATGGATTTGCTTGAACTGGGAGAAGATATTTCCTACCGTTGTCTGAAGGAGAGAATAGAAATTCCCCAAGGCCAGAGACTGAGCTGATAAAACAGGAGTTTATGATAAGACAGAGTCACACAGGAAGTTTTGGGCAAGAGGAAGGAAGGAAATGAATGGCCAAGGCCAGAGGAGGTGAACCAGGGGAAGAAGGCTACATGTTGCAGAAGACAAGCCAGACATTGCAACAGAAGGACATTGGATGTCCCCCAAGGACCCTAACCCCCAAAGAATGTTCAGGGGTGGTGAGGAAACCAAGGTAGTGAAATGTTTATAGGTTTTTTTTTTAAAAAAGAGATCAGTGTGTTTCTCATGTTATATAAGAAAGAACAATGCCATGTTTGAGTCCTGTGCAAAGTCTATATGTGTTATGTGGTACACCTTAGCACATGGGCCTTTTGAAGAGGTAAATGTTCAGGTGGAGTTCTAGGGAAGGGTGTGGTTAATCTGGGGGGCGGGGTCTGAAGGTCAGCACTGGTTCCAAGGACTGGGCAATGGGCTACATGGTTGCAACTCTCAAGAGTTGAAGATCTGCACCCCAACAATATGCTCCAAGACCCTAGAATAGGGATGGGGCCTGGATTCTGTTCAGGCTCTGGAGGAGGCTTAAAATACATAGGATCCAATGTCTAGATCTGCTCACAGCAGTCTGGTGAGTAGCCAAAATAGGGTGTTTGAGTGGACCTGTGACATAAGCCTACCAAGACTATATCTAGCACCTGTTTCTCCATTCCTGGGGGATCTCATGCAGATAGTTCTAACTCTGGCAGCTTTGAAGTGGGGAGATGCTAATATGGGTCAGACTGAGCAGGGTCCCAGCTGGAGACCTGGCTGATGGCGAGAAGTCTGCAAGCAGCAGTTACCCCAGTTCCTAGAGGAGGGCCCAGCCTCTCCCTAGCCTGAGGAAAGCTTTCACTCCATGGTCTGGTGGATCATTTGTGAGGCTTTCTGTCCATGGCCTTGAATGAGTGGGCATATGGTAGGAAGTGGCCCAGAAATGCAGTTCCGAAGCACTCCTGAGTGTTTGATATTGCTGCCTCTCATAGGACCCTGGGTTGGAGCCTGGTGCAGGAGGAAGACCTGGGCTCCCCTACCAGCCACCTTCCTATTAAGGAGGCACAAGCCCTCCTTCCCCTTCCCCCTGGGAGCTGAGGTCTGGACGTGGGCTGAAAACTCTTTCGTTCATGGAGAATGTTGGACTTGCATATACATTTTATTGTTGGACTCTGTTAATCCCTCAACTGGTGATCTGGCTGGAGGGTGGAGTCATGCTCTACAGGAAAGGCGACCACTACGGTGCAAGAGAGACTACCAGCAAGGGACTCTAGAGATGGGGACAGTTTTGACCTGGGTATCTAACCACTAGGAAATACCACCGGTAAACTCAACCTGTCACAATTATAAACTCCTAAGCAGTTAAACGTTCCTTGGGAAAGTCAACTACAATGTAACTCAGTCTGGGAAGTACATAACCACAATAAGGGACCTGGACACTTTTCATTCTCTGGAGTGGTTCTCTATTGGATCAATGCTTTTCCTTCTGCACCAAGGAGAGCCTATGTCCTGACGGCTTCTTTCAGTACTTCAGATTTTTACAGGCAGGCTTGAGGGAAATGCAACTTTACCCTCTCCCCTCTCTGATTAACAGTTTAAATGAGACCTGAAAGATGCTGAAGGACTGCAATCCATGTCCACATTTCTATTTCAGTGGCTTACAGGGCATTGTGCAGCTCCCTTCAAGGTCAGTCGCAGCCCCGCCGTGAAATTCCAGCATATCCAGAAAGTTCCGCTGGTGATCCACAGTCGTTCCTTTGCAGATCAGAGTGATGCAGCGCTACCAACTCGCCCCTGAATGCCGCTGCTGCCGGCCACCGCTGCCTCTTTGCACTGTGTGCGCTGCAAAGGAAGAGGTGCTTCTGCTCCTTGGCACACTCCTGGCACGGCACACCCAGAGTGCAGCACAGTGGTTGTGCTGGCTGGCAGGAGCAGAGCATGCCGACCCCTGGTGAGGTGATCAGAGATGACCTGACCTGACCTGAGCCCAAGAGGGTCAGGCTGTTTTCAGACTCTACCTACCTAAACCTGACACTTGAAATTTGGTCCTATCAGGTTGGGGTGGGATTGCAAGCAAGGCTCTTCTGCATTGCTGAGCTGGCAGCCTGAGACCAGCCCACCCCTGGAGAGCGGACTGATTGAGTTTTCAGGTGGCAGACTTAATCCTCACTGGGCACTGAACTCTTTCAGCCTATGCCTAGGGAGGAATTTTCACACACCCAGGGTGACAATGATTTTCCAGTCATCTGCTGGCTCCTTCTGGAGCTGTCTCACATTGCTCCATGCAGTGGCTGGGGTATTGGTGAATACATGTGTCATTTTCCACAAGCTGACCAATTGTCCATTCCTACATCCTTTCATCAGGGAACAGAAAATACCCCATCCTAGCCTTCAACACATTTTAGAGAGTTATACCGTCCTCCCTTCCCCATTATCCTCAACAAACAGGCACATTATAAAATGTCCTTTGGTCTTGATCCCAGACAAAATAGCAGTGAGGGGAAAGTTGCTTTGGGCTTAAGGTGATTGCCTTAGGCTAACATCAGAACTGAGAACAAGAGCAAAAGCCCTCGTAATCATAGACTTGTGTGCCTTGCTTTATTCAGCTAAGAGCCCTGGTTATGCCTTGCAGTGGACTCTCAACTTCACGTAAAGCGAAGGGGGAAAAAGGATGGAGAGAAACAAGCCAGAAAAACTAGCATGGGAATGATGGATGACGGTTTAGTTAAAAAGCAGTAATTAGGAGGTGCAGAAACATTAGGGGTTAACACACTTGCCTCTCACCTCTAGAGACATGGCGTCCAATCCTGCAAGGTTACAAATGAAAATGAGATCAATTTCTCAGCCTATTTCCTAGTGGATGTAGGCTCCCAGGGTAAAACCATGGCTAAATGGGCACAATTATTACTTTCTGCTCAGGAGAAACTCAGGACTGGAATATTGGAGATATAACAGATCAGGGCTGTGGTGTACTGACTAGCTTCTGGGGAGGTCCAGGCTTGGAGGAGTGGAAGGGAATGGAGCTATAGTTTACAATTGTGACACAGTTGCATTGGCAGAGCTGGGCAGGAGCCAGGACTGGAACTGCATGGAGGACTGCAGCTCAGTCAATCTTAAAAGCAATTATTTCCTGAGCGAGAAGCATATCAGTAATCATGAATATACCCGATTTTTTCTATTTGACTTTGCCATTCATTCTGCCCAAGGCTCCTGAGTCCCAAGTGCATCACAGTGACCCTTCCTCCAGCAGACAAAGGCTATGTGGCCACACGTCACGTCATGCAGTGACCAATAAGGAACTAGTTTCTACACACAGGCTGAGTTTGGAGCAAGGTGAAAGTTTAATGCCTAGATGTGGTTAAAGCTTCTCCCTTATGATCATTATGCCTCCCCAGTGCTTCCAGCTTCTGCTGGCCTGACAGCAAGGATTTGAAGCAGATCTGTTTCTGATGATGGAGAGAACAGTTTTGCTGATTAGCACCAATTTAAAAAAACCCAAACCAACACTTTCTAACTACTTTTAGACAGCTCTTGTTTCTCAAAAAAAGAAAATAATTGCTGTATTCATTTATAGAAAGAAATAATTACTTCATTTATGACACGAAGTCCTTTTTTGTCCTGAACAAGAGGGAGCTCTGAACCAACAGAGGGAATTTCAGAGAGAAGGGAAACAAGATTGGCATTTATGTGCTTCAATTAAAAATGAAAAGAAGCCTATGGTGTTCTGGGTTTTTCCTCCCCCCCCCCCACCCCCTTCCCTATCACAAAATCAGATTGTGTGAAGGCTAAGGTCTGATATTGCTTTTCAGTGGCATGGATTCTTCTGTGTTGAAGGGGGAAAAAAGTCTTCCAAACCTTATTAGTCATAAGACTTGTTGAGACTTTACATTTTGGAGACGTCTGTGGTTAGAGAGTTCTTTTTTCTCAATTGTCCTTGTAAATAGGTAGTTGAATTTAAATTGTAGGCTCAGGAAATCTGTTCTTCTTTGAATGGCCACAAGCAAGATGTAATCAGGCTATTTACATGGGTTAAACTCATTGATATTAACAGCAGTTCTGGGTATAAATGAGCCAGAAGCCCTGTTTGTGTATATTTCAGCTAGTGGGTCATATCTGAAATCCATTCCAAGAGGGCTCAAAGACCAACCTGGCATTTCTGTGTGGCTGTCAGAAGTGACAAGTGACACCTAATGGAGCCTCCACCAGTCTTCTTGTTCACTGTAGTCCTCCTTCCCCACTCCTGCCCCATCTAGTACATTTTCTTTCTACTTCCTTTGCCTTATCTTTCCTTATTTTCTTAAAACTGGTGGAGCAGTATCTGTCCCCTCTTATGCTGTGTCTTCATTCTTTTCTGTTGTGCTACAAAGTGGGAGTTGATATCTTCCTGGTTGGATATGAGTCATCAGTGTACCCTGGTTGCCAAGAAGGCTAACGGCATATTGGATTGCATTAGTAGGAGCATTGCCAACAGATCGAGGGAAGTGATTATTCCCCTCTATTTGGCATTGTTGAGGCCACATTTTGAGTATTGTGTCCAGTTTTGGGCCCCCACTATAAGAGTGATGTGGACAAAATGGAGAGAGTCCAACGGAGGGCAACAAAAATGATTAGGGGGCTGGAGCACATGACTTATAAGGAGTGGCTGAGGTAACTGGGCTTGATTAGTCTACAGAAGAGAAGAGTAAGGAGGGATCTGATAGTAGTCTTCAACTACCAAAAGGGGGGGTTCCTGGGAGGGTGGAGCTAGGCTGTTCTCAGTGGTAGCAGATGACAGAACAAGGAGCAATGGTCTCAAATTGCAGTGGGGGGAGGTCTAGGTTGGATATTAGGAAAAAAAATTTCACTAGGAGGGTGGTGAAGCACTAGAATGGGTTATCTAGGGAGATGTTGGAATCTCCATCCTTAGAGGTTTTTAAGGCCTGGCTTAACAAAGCCCTGGCTGGGATGATTTAGTTGGAACTGGTCCTACTTTGAGCAGTGGGTTGGAGTAGGTGACTTCCTGAGTTTCCTTCCAACCCTAATATTCTATGATTCTATGTATAGGCTTGTGAACTCATTTAGAATGAGGACAAAGAAAATGGTATGTGGATTTCTTTCTCTTGAACTTCTTCGTATGCATTAGCATCTGGAAACACAGCCTGGGCTATTATGGCCCTCCTGGCAGCACCCCCGTTGATCCTAACTATTTTAAAATTGACTCCTGAGGGACGAGAAGGAAGCTGAGCCAGAAGCCAAGAATGGGCAAAGTGTAGGGGTGGTCTGGCCACACACTTTTTCCATTCATGCCCCCTACGCTGGCCACCATGGAAGGACTGGCACAAAGCTACTGCACTGGGTCTCTGCCACCCAGGAAATCCTCAGGAAGACAGTTATGCTGTCTTTATGGCCCATAGCAGGGCTGAGTTCCTGGCCTTCAGTTTCTTCCCTGCGTTTGCCAGCACTACTGTGTGAATAACCCTTATTACAGTGAGCATGCAGGCACGACTTGAACTGCCACAAATTTGATCTGGTAAGTGGTAGCTCTAGCAGATAAGCTAAAGGGCAGGGGGGTGGGGGGCGCAGGTGTCCTTCTGCATAGCTGATCTGCTAGCAGCTCTGCTCCAGCTCAGGAAGTCGCAGCTATGCGATGAGCTGTTCTCATTTGAAAACAGCTTGTACTGATTTACAAGGAGAGAGAAATTCTAGTTCCCTTTAGTCTCTTCTGGACACATTGCCCTTAGGAAGTGGTCTGGACTAATCTCCATCCCTGCAGCTCCTGCCTGCCCTCCTTGTACAATCTCCAAGTGAAAATGGAGTGGGCGCTGGTTCCACCACTTACGAAATCAGAGCCTGCATCAGGAATCTATGGTGCCCTTCTGGAGCAGTGGTGCAATCGGGTTAGGGAGTGTGGGGAAGGTTATATTTGAACAGGATAATTGATATTAAATTACATAGGAAAGAAGAAATTGTAGATGGGTGAGTTGGTAAACATATCTATTTTTCATCGTCTGCACCAAAATGATTGAAGTCAGTGGCAAGGATGATACATGACAGAAAATTGATAAAACATTGATGACAGAGGATTAATATTTCAGGAGGGGTCATATGCATTGTGTGGCTCCCTCGGTAAATCTTTAGCCAATGTTGGATAACCTTGAGAGATGCATTCATAAGTTCTTATTTATTTGTGGCAAGACAGGAATGGGTGTTTAGAGAATAGTAACCAGGGACGATTTAGGCACTCTTGTTATCCCACTGGGGAAGTCCTATTGGTGAAGAAGAGATTTGGTAGTTTGCAGAAAGAGCTACTGATTAGCTAGCATTGCAACACAAATCTGTTTTGATGGTACACACTGCCCCTTTCAGTGCAGCTGGCCTATTCCAGAGGCACGTGCAGAAAGCTGGTATCAGGGCCTGTCTCCGTCTCCATCTCCATTTCCCTTCCTCCTTATCCATTTGGACTCCATCCATGAACTCCTTGGAGCACACCAGGGGAGTAATGTCTGTAAAGTAGGCTCATGGAAATGCAGGGGATTGCAGCTGTGACGAGCTCTTGAACTATTTGCATGAATGATTGCTCCTTGCATGTTCCTCCACTGTCTGTCCTGGTCAGGGTGTGTCACAATTTGGCCCCTATGTGGAAATGGGCCTGAAACCCCCAATACTTTATGGGGTTATGGACACAGACCAAACCCATCTGTTAAAGTAACTGTGAGAGACAGACCATACACTGACAATCGACTGTCCAGTATTTAATCTTTCAAGTTTACTTAAAATTATTGAGAAAATCCCAGAAGGATGTTTTGGGCAATTGCTCGTCTGCCCTGTGAGTTCTCATAAACAGAGTTGTGCAGGGTTCTCTCTTGTCTCACCTCCTTTCAACTCATCCTTTCTCCTTTGAGACTGACACTGACTATGTACTTACAGGTGTCTGGGTGGAGTTTTGGGTGTTGATTTTGACCTGCAAACCTCTAAATAGCTTGGGACCTGCATATCTGAGTAATCGTCTCTCTCCAACTCCCATACTAATGCAGCTGCGGTCAGTAGGAGCACTCAAACCACAGCCTCCTGATATAAAAGAGAGCAAATCATTTTCCATGAAGTCGCTTCTACTGTAGAATCCACACTCTTCCCCCTTGATGACTTTTAGGACATTCTACAAGGACCATCTCTGTAGCCTAGGTTTGGGGTAGGGGGTAATCTGAGAATAGCTGGTATTTGCGGTGTATTCAGGGTATTGTTTGGTGAGAGATTCTAGTTGGTTATTTTTCTATTTACTAGTGGAAAATGTCAAATTAAAATGGCTGGGGGGCATAAGATGAGATGTTTAAAACGCGTTTGGATGCCCATTTCCCGTTAGTTTTAATGGAAATTGGGTCTTCAAATCCCTTTGGCAGGTTTGAAAATCTCAGACGCAGTGTTGATGGTTTTCCTGTTGGACTTATCTCAAAATACTAATATAGATGTACCCCCTTGGGGAAATAAAGGCTACTAACAACTAAAAAACAGTAACAGAGCTAGGGTGGGATTATTATCAAAATTCTTCCACGTGGGGCTAACTCCGCTCCCATTGAACCCAATGGTAAAACTCCCCTGGACATCAATGGAACAAAGTTAGGACCATGCTGATTGCTTTTCAAACTCCCACTCCTAAAGTGTGGAATGACTGAATTAAAATTCTTTTAAACTCAGCTTGGAGACAGGAAGAGGATGTTAGGTCACAGAAGGACAGGCCAATCAGAGAAAAGGAGAGGAAGGCATGGGGCTGCAAGAGGGAAACTCTGGTTCTGTTTATCCCAGTTAGAATTGAGGAAAGTATTACTGAAGGATTTAAGGAAGAGTTTTCCAGCAACCCCCAAAACAGACAGAAAGTATGAGTGAAGAAATTAATAGTAACTTGGGAAATTTGGGGCATTGGAGACAACTCTGGCTTCCTAGACTCTGGTGAGTGGAAACGTCTTGCTAGTTTGTAGCTATTTTGAGGTAAAGAATTAATTTAGGATTAAAGAGAAAACAATAAAGCTGTCCCAGAAACTGAAGCTGTTGAAATGTTATTGCTCGGGGTGAAAGTTTATAATAATTATAGACCTGATTTTTATACCATTGGATTCAGAATTTACATTAATGTCAGTGGGAGCAGAAGCAGACCCTAAGTTTGTGGTACTTATTTGGGCTGAATTCATTAATTTTAGAAGTAGTCAGCCTAATATACAAGGCACCAGCGTTTGCATGTAACCCAAGTTAAGCTCTAACATACCGTACAATGTGCCCATGCAGGCATTAGGCCTAATTCTCTTCAGTGACATTTAGAAAGAGCCTAAGGGGCCCTCTGTATTTGCTGCTCCATAGGTTTGCTTGTTTATTTGGAAATTTGCATTGCCTGAAATTTTTTGTTTTAATAAAACCTTTAAGAAAGTTTTCCCCTCAGATGAGGGGTTTTTTGGAGAATATAGGAGATTCTCAAGTGTTTTGTGTTCATGAAACATCCAAACATTATTATATCATTATTATTATTTATTTGTATCGTGGTAGTGCCTAGGAGACGCACTCATGGAGAAGGACCCTACTGTGCTAGGTCCACTATCCTATACATACGTAATTGTAAATTAAAGAGTTATAGTTCCATCAAAGGAGGACACTGACATCTTTACTCTCACTGTTATGATGATACCAGAACCCCAAGATGGAATTGTATCCTAGTAACTTAAATTTCTCTTTTTCCCCAGTAATTACTAAGTTTATAGCAATAAAAAATCAGGATGAGCTCAGTTCAGAAGATGGTCAGGCAGCAATTTAGGAGATGTCTGGAATCTTCACATTTCTTCAGTCCCTTTCAATCTGCCTTTTGGCCAGAATATAGTTCCAGAGAATGCGCTAGTCTCACTGGCTGTTGATCTAATGATGGATAAAGGTCAGGTGTCCATCAATGCTGATTCTTTTAAATCTATCAGCAGCCTCTGCTATCATTCACCATGAGATTTTGTTGAATTTTCTGGGATCACTATCTGTAGAAGATAATACAGTGGTTAGATTCTTTCCTAAGGGAAGTAATGGAAGTCCCATCATTTGATTTTTTTTTTCTTTTTTTAATAAAACTAGGTAACACATTAGCAAATGTATTCTGTCTGTTTATCTGTGTATCTACACTGTGCCCATCACTGTGATTTCTGAGTCCCTATAGGGAACTAGACTTCACTAGTCATCAAGATTATCTAATATTTCTTTTCATGTCTCATTTCTATTCTTCTATACATGGTTCTCCCCAGAGATAACATCAGGCAGATTTCTATGGCAGCAGCCATTGGAATTTCCCATGGCACTGCTGAACTCCCAGATAATGCAGTAGGAATTCCAGTGTAAGACGAGGTGCAGACAATTCCAGAAAACACCTCTGTGGAACCACCTTCCCACAGGTAAAAACAGGGAACAGAAGAGTGGGGCATTTGCACATTTCCACAATAACTCACTAGTTGAGAACATCCTACACTGATTTCAAAAGACCACTTATCAGTGAATTGAAGCAGGATTTCTTAATTTGTGACAATGACGTTCTCCGGTAGAATGCAGATGTTTCATTTCTCACCTGGTTGTCAAATGTTTAGCAAAAGACAAAGTGCTCCAGTATGTGGCTATATTAACTCTCCTGTTCAGGTTCTTGTTCAGGTTGCATGTGAGTATGAGCATATAGAGTCTAGACCAGTGTTTCTTAACCTGGGGTTTTAGAGGGGTCACAAGTGCAGAGCTGGTATTGGGGGTGGCAAGAAAGGCAATTGCCTGGAGCCACAGGGGCGCCATGAAACTAAGTTACATGCCTCAGCCCCGTGGGGGTGGGACTCAGGCTTCAGGGGTACAGTAGTTTGGAAAGGTTAAGAACCACTGGTCTAGACCCTGATTCAGCAAAGCATGTAAGCACCTTCTTAACTTTAAGCTTGTGTTTCAATCCCAAATGGGACTTCAGCATATGCTTAAAATTAAGCACACACTTAAGTAGCTTTTTTAATAGGGATTCATTTAAGCACATGCTTAAGTGGTTTGCTAAGCCAGGGCCTTAATCACCCTGCTCATAGGTACCAGGCTCCAGGCTGTGACACAGCAAAATCTTTTGTGATGATAAAGTGGTACCATTGCTGGGAAAAGAGGAAATCTAGTACCTCTGGTGTCTTGTGCTGAAGGAAAGCTAGGTATATCAGCTGTGACATGTGTGATTTGCTGAGTATTGCTGTAAGAAGTTACAATGTCATTTCGGGAAAAGACAGCACAGATGCACTTACGAAAACACAGTGAAACTAGACAACCTTCCAGTCCACTGCCCAGTGCATTTGTAGTGTCCATTTCAAGGTTAGTGAAACAATAGAAAATACTGAGCAAAGGAAGTTAATCTGTGGTCCGAAGCACTTAAACAAATATGTTTAAAATAACCATTGCAGACTCGTTGCCTCTCCCATCTCTTGTATGAGTGTCACTGAAATGTAATGACTAAAGCAGCCTGGACCTTTATTATTTCAACATTAATTTAATATCTTATTTCAAGACAACACTTTATTAAGTCTAGATTTTTAAATTGATGTCAGGCCAGGTACTCCAAATGTCCCAATTATGCAAAGGTCAAGGAGCACCTACTGCAAACAGCATGCAACTACTTCTGAGCGAGCATCAGCCTCTTCCCAGCAAACCCTTCACATCACTGACTGGAAGGGATTGTCATAGTCACCTACTGGTTTGTGGAGTTGCATGACACAGTTCCAGGATCAAATATACACCTTAGATGAATGATTTCCAGCTTTCAGCAAAGTGTGGGGAAGCAAATGATCCTTTTTGCTATTATTGCTTCTTGCTACGTTACTGACAACAGAATCCACTGTGTTATGATCAGTTAATGAGCATCCTCCTTGGGAGTTTTGTAGCTACAGCCCTCAGAGATTTTTCCATGTTCTGCGTCTGACTTGTGTAGTTTGTGAAGCGAGATAGCATTTTACAAGCATTGAAAAGGTGATGTCTCCCATTCTGGACTTTTCTCATATGTTACCACATACTTCCAGGTTATGGTATTAAGGAGCATGGACACAGTAATTCCATTCAACTAACTTCTAAATCTAGACCGCCTCCTTCCCCTCCTCTATACACCTCCCATAGCTTATCTTCCCCATCATAAACTGTTTTATCAGATACCATCTGCCCTTATTATAAAGTTCCTCGTTAGATAGGTTGTTCAGTCTCTGACATAGAACTACTAATATACACCCTGTTTCACAACATATATCTCATAAATGCATACTTCCTGTACATACACTCCTGGCATACACTCCACTGTGCGATATGCTTTATAACTGCAGTCACACTATGCTGACATACAACGCTTATGAGATGGCGTTAGAACACCAGACACAACTGAAACCCTTTGATCGACTGTCAGCGATGTCACACCTATAGCAAATAAGCTCCTCTACTTTTCTCTTTCTGAAATGATCAAGTGCCTTTGCTCATCTGTTGAGTGATAGTAAGTACCATGAACTGCAGTCCATCAGTTCTTTGAACTGCTCAAACAAGAAGCAAGAACTCTTTATAATTTCTGCAGGGGAGCCCTTGTAAATCGGTTACACACACAAACAAAGATGCTGCTGTAAAAAAATGTCACAGGTCCTCTCTTTTTTTCCCGGGTGCTTCTTTTCAGTGCTGTGTCTGTGGTTGCAGCACCCTCTTCCCAATTGGCATATGAAGAATCTACAGTGCAAGGTAACATCTCTTGGCGGGGGAGATGCCTAGACTGTTGGTATGTGCTACCCTGTGATTGGTCGAAGGGGTTTCAGTACTGTGTAATGTCCGGTAAATGTACAGTTTTGATTGCCTTGCTTAACTTTATATATAGATTCTATTTCAAAGCAACGATAAGATACTCCAGGAACATGCATTTCAGTGTGATTATGATATTTCTTGGAGGGTATAAAGTTATTTGGCTTTGTGCCTTGAAATGCCCCAAATGGGGCATGCTATAATTGCCCAGAAATTGACTCCTATAATGTTTACTGTAATGGGTTGTCTATGATGCTTTATTAGAGTCACTCCTTAGTAAAAACACCTTCTTGTGGGAGATTAAAGCTGCCAGTGTGAGAACACTTTGAGCTTTGCAAGCATTCAGGAATTCAGACGCACAGAACCCATGCAAAGTACAATGGTGAAGCATTATTATTATTATTTGACAGCTGGGGAAATTGAGGCACGGGGAGCTTACATGACTTGTCTTGACCACCTGGCAAGTCAGTGGCAGAGCTGAGATTAGAATTCAGGTGTTCTTGATTCCTCCACCAGACCAAGCTGTCAATCTGCCTCTTGATGCAGGGAGTGCAGTAGTGAACTGTCAGCCTGACTCCTGGGGCACCCATGAAGGCTGCCTGCGTTCAAAATAACAAAATTGTCAGTTTGAACTTGTAGAACATTATTGCCCATTAATTATTGATAGTTATTGTACCCTGTGGACAATAAATTATTGAGGTTACACACTGAATGGAGAATGAGAGGCTTGTGTTCTGTTTACAGCATAGCAGGGCTGGGTTGTTTTTTCCTCCTTCCCTTTCCTTCTGAGTAGGATTGTTCCTAACTGAAGTTTGATAAATGCCAGATCTCTCATCACAGTGAATGATGAATGTCACTGAGACAGACAGTCGCTCGTATGTAGGAATCTCCAGAGGAATTCTGGTTTTGGGGTCAAGAGGTGGAGGTGCAGTGTCAGATGCCACATCCCAGCTCTGCAGCTCATCTTCATAGTAGTTGCTGCACTCTTGGCTCACAGCAACTAAAGTCCATATTGGAACGTCTAGAATGCTACTTCTGGGGAGTTTAGAAATGAAACAGAGATTTGAGACACTCTTGTTAATAACTACTTCTTCCCTTTGTTAGTGCTGAACGACATGACCAGGTCAGCCCTGCTAACACCTTCATCTTCTTTGTGCATGTACCAGAGGATGTTGCAGTCACATGATATTTTGCACATCTTTCGTCTGAGGATCTCAAAGCACTTGATGTTCCTTAGAACTGTTGCCCAGACAGAAGTATGTGCATTTTCAGTGAAAGGGTTAATGATGGCTGGGGTTTTTGTTTGTTTGTTTGTTTTGGGGTGGGGGAGTTAACTTTGTGGTTCATTTATTGACAGGAAACAACAGACACTTCCTGTGTTTTAACCTCCCCCCCCACCCCCAAAACGATAGTTGTTTGGAGACTGCACCAGTGTTGGGGTTGATGTTGCAGAAAGAGAGAGGTTTTCATGTCAGTATCACACAGCTATGTGCAGCAAGGATTCCCTGCCGTGCCAGGTTCTGATGAAAGCATGGGCTAGTGCTTTCAGCTGAGATTCTGAAATTATATCATAAACATGAATCCTACAATACCTGCATAAGATAGGTGGTTTTACACTCATTTTATGGATTGTTAAACTGAAGCACAAAGCAACCATGTGACTTTCCTAAAGTCATACAGTGAACCCGTGTCAGAGATGGAAGTAGAACCCTGGTGTCCTGATTCCCTTATCTCTATCATTAGAAGCTGTTCTCACTTCCAGGGAAGGATCTCACCCTTTGCATAGTTTTGTATGCAGCCAGACTTATACAAAATACTTAAATACTTTGTGCTGTGTAATAATGATAAAAACTGACCAATTCTGCTAACATGAAGGTGCATTTTAAATATTCTTGTATGCATAGATATACATATCTATACTTTTAGATAGAGCAAAGTTTTATCAGACATCAAGAAAGATTTGGATGGGAAGCTCATTGTGCTTGGTCAGGTTGGGATTGACAAAAGGGTGATGTTCTTCACACTGTCCTTAAACTAACCACTGGGACTTAGCCCCTGCAGTGTTTCTTTTCTGTCAGATTTGTTGCCCTTTTGGGCTAGTCTACACTACAAAGGCTTTGCCAGGATAGCTGTACCAGCAAAGCCCCCTACTGGAGACATAGCATATACCAGCAAAATAAGTTATTTTGCCAGTACAGTTAAACCTCCTTCCCAAACGACATAAGTTATTGCCAGCACTAAGACTCTTTTGCTGTTATAAGCCTGCGTCTACACTAGGGTTTTTGCCAGCATAGCCACATTGGTTAGGGAGTTGATTTTTTTCACACTCCAACATGGCTATCCCAGTAAAATTTTGTGGTATGGACCTGGCCACACTCATCAACTGCAACGTGATGTTTGTGATATGGGGTTAATAAAGCTGGTTCCATTCCTCCTCGGTCTATATCCTACTTGTAAATGATCTTTCTGCTTTCTGGTCTACTGCAATCATGCAATCACTGCAGCACAAAATACCCCTGATTTCTGTATTCTCTCTATATAGCCCTGAAGGATAGAGTTAAGGTGAATATCCAGTCTGTCTCCACACCCAAAGCTTTGTCTGTAGCTTGTTTTTACACTCCTGCCATATCTTTCCACTGCAGCTTGCTGAGAGGCTTGTCTATAGTAGAGATTTGGCACACCACCGAGATGACAATTAATCATCTGTGACATCCACTTGCAGTTCGGCCTCCCCATTTTTAGGAATAGCCAGGCTTAGGCACACCATCACTTTCTTTTCTGAGTCTAACTCCATTCACAGTATTCAGGAGATCTAGGACAGGTACTGGAGGTGGAGAATGAGGTACGGGATGCTGTTGATACAAATATATTTGCCCTGACTCTCCAGTGCCTTTCTTCATATGAAGTCATTTTCACCTGTGCAAAATGCATGTAAAATGATTTCATTCTGATTAGGTAGCATTTTCACTCAACTTCACACAGGTGCCATTAACAGTTCAAGGCACAAGCCAGTGGAGAATTAAGCCCACATTACACACTTTGCCCTCTCTGCAGCTGAAGTACTGTCCTTGGCAGCATGCATCTAGCTTTAGTGAGCTTGCAGCATCATTCTGGACCTCTCTGTGCTTGGAGAATTTCCATCCCCTTTCCTTGGAGGATTTGGGGAGCAGTTTATTCACATGACAGAGGTGGTATCCTCTTCTAAACAAGGTACTAGGAGTTGACTCATAGGATCATTATAGTGAGAAATGGTGTGTGGGGGGGAAACCCTATTAGTTCATAGATTCTATTTCCCTGCCACAGCAAAATGTAGCTCTTTTGTATGGGGATGTGTCAGATATTAAGATGAGCTTTACACATGAGTACACCACTTGAACATCACCATCTGTGAGCAAAATAGGACTCATCACATACACTAAGCGAAGTCTAGTAACAAAACATGTTTTTTCCATAGATTGCTAAGAGATACACTGATGTCACATGGAATAATCCTCAAGAACTATACAGTTAAGCCGTGGGAAACAATGGTAACTACATGATAAATGGTTACACTCCCTAGTTACGCCTGTACTAATGCAGCTCTGTAAATAGCTTGTGCCATCACTTTAATATCTTCTCTACCTTCTCTTTTCTTTTCTTCTTCCTTTATCCATATTTGCCATTTCCCACTCTCCTCCTACAAGCCTGACCTGTATCAAATGGATGCATGAGTCAGAAGGTTCTTTGACTTGTTACATTCTTCTATTTATCTCCATTCTCCTTGCTACTTCTTTATTGTTTATAAGTAAGGGGATAGAAGCTCTACAAGCACTATGAACTGTGGATGGTTCAAGTGCTCCCTCTGGAGCCCATCAAGTCCTTGATCAGTTAGGAAGGATCACTGATCAGTGTCAGAAAACCTGATCCTCCTCTCCTCTTATTGCTGGACACACATCTGCACTGACACCCTTACACACCAGTGTGTACCCAGGCGTGCATGCACATAGACTAGTCCCTTGGGCTGTTCTTAGGTTACAATGAAATTAATTTAGTGCTCTCAGTTTAGTCCTCTCTGGGTGTTTGCTGTTTGTCATACCTTCAACCCAACGCTGGCACAACCACCCTGAGTGTCTGCTCAAGCCCTGTCCACACTTGCGGAGTTATTTACAAAGAGGTGTTGTGATGGTAACTCGGGAATGTGTACAGTCACCATGATTTCAGCAGTGTAGTTCTCATGGATTATCCTGGCATCACTAAACTACCCAAGCCACTGAGTATCTCTTAACTACCCCAGCTGACAGAGATGTGAAGGGGTGAGGAGAGGGAGAGGAAAAGAATAGGGAATTCTGAAATTAAGAAATGAGAACCTAGGTGGCATTTAATAGATAATAGGAATCAATTGTAGCATGCTGATGCTAAAGAATAACATGGCTGTGTTACCTGAGCTGGTCAGGATTGTGTTGCATTGGCAGAAGAGTGTAGAGGTTAGAACTGCAAAAGGATTGAAGTGCATCTGTGGAGCGGTGGTGTGAGGCTAGCACTGATGTAGCAGGGAATATTGCAGATCAGGCTTCAAGATGCTTGGGCAGCATTGCATGGGGGAACCTTGCAAAGGTATGTGTTCCATCCTACGGACTGGATTACCTCCCCCTCTGGAAATAGCCACAGAAGAATGTCTGTGAGTCCCAAGAATGTCTGTGAGGCTCTCCTGGCAAGATTTCACTCAAGTCATTCTGTGGGAGGAGATGGGATTTGCCGAGCTGCCAGGCAATAAGATGTGGTTCTGCTCCCAAGCCCAGAGGTCTGCTTGGGGCACTGGACCATCCTTGTGAAGGCTCTGGCTCTGCGCTGGCTGTAGAACTACCAGCACCACCTGTCTCCATGGTTCTAGTCGCTATCTGGGCTTCCTCAGGGTACAGATGGCCTGAGCTCCTTGTTAAAAGGGGCTTCCTCAGCATGGAGGACTCTACATTAAGGATAGTCAGAAATGGGGGGAGTGCCTGGGAGTTGGCTGACCCTCTCCCTTCCACACAGGGCAGGGGAAACCTGCATGTGGCAGGCCCTTTCCATGCACAGATCTAAGGGATATGAGCTGTGCATCTATTTGGCTCTAAACAGCATTATCAGACTGACTTTCATTAGCCCCCAAATTCCACTTAAATAACACAAATCACTCTGCCCCTGCAAGCTGCTAAGTTAGAGTTCCACCAGGGTAGTGGTGCGTTACATCACATGCAGTTGCTCTTACCTCTGTCTTTTCCCTGACACGTGCCTCTCAAAGTGCATGTGTTCCCCTTCCTCGTCTCCCTACCTAGGGACAAGCTGCATTGGAGAAGTGACGGCAGCAAATGAATGGGGCTGGGGAGGGAGGAAATGATGTAGGGAGAGAGTGAACACAAGCGCTGGGGCCTTCCTCCTCCTCCATTGCTGCTAGCTGTTGAAGTGGATTTACATCATAACCTCAAACTAAAGCCAAGTAGACTCTGGAATCAGTAGAAAGTGAAGCGCTTTCCCTAATCGAATCACACGCTAGTGTCACTTGTGAAGCTCTGCAAAGCAGAAAGAACTCTGGAGCCACTGAACCGCAAACACCTCCCCCTCCACTTTATCAAATTGTTCTTTTCTTTTTCTTTTCTCTCTCTCTTTTTTTTTTTTTGGCCATGAACAAGCTTTGGAGGATGGGGGGGGTGGGGGGGGGGGTGGAGGGGAGCGGGGGAAGAGGAGGAATGCTATGTTAGAGACCCTGCCTCACTCCATGCCCTTCCCTCCTCTGTGCCTCTGCTTCTTGCCCCCCTTCCTCCCCGCTCACTCACCCAAAGCTGAGGGAAAGTGAGAGGCTGAAAATGCCACTGTGGCTGGAGTAGATTCCCTTTTTATTGCTCCTGTTGGGATGTCGCATCTCCTTTACATTACATTTTTAGGCACATCCTGTAAAGCAGTGGGCCTGAGTTTGATCACGCACCACTGTAAAGCAGGAGTGATTCTGTTGACGACAACAGACTCCCACGGCATAAGAACGTGTGTAAGAAAGATTGGGCCCCGGGACTTTTGGGGAGTGAATGGATTGCAGATTTCAGGAGATAGAAATACTGTTTTTTGATAATCTATCCTGCTCTGCTGACACTGGTTTAATATGTGATGGTGCCTTGCTCTATGAGGAATTTCAGCCCAATCCTGTGTAGTGCTGAGTGTCTCTCAGGATCAGGTCCTGATCACAGAGATGGACTTGCTTTCCTAATGGGCCTTTTCTG
The DNA here is from genome assembly GCF_026122565.2 of Emydura macquarii macquarii. NCBI lineage: Eukaryota > Metazoa > Chordata > Testudines > Chelidae > Emydura > Emydura macquarii. The sequence goes on along the minus strand of NW_027131527.1, from coordinate 13,451,354 downwards.
TCGCAGCCTTCTATGCTTCCTCTCATCTCCTGTCACGCACCCACTCATTTCCAGGCATCTGCCAACCATTGCACAGGATGAGCTTGCTCCTGTCACATGTCCACCAGTGAAGAAGATGTGTTAACAATCCGTTTGGAGGTGAGAAGCCGACAGAATAGGATCTAAGAGTGATACATCACCTGCACCAGCCATGGACCAAAGGAAATCATGGGTCCCCAAACTAGCACTTCTGTAGTGCATGGCAGAAGGCCTGATTCTCTAGTGCCCTCTGGCCCCTTTGCTCTATCTGGGGAATGCAGAGCAACCATAACCCCAGTTGAACTGGTCCCAAAAGGATTCCTTCAGCACTATGGAATCCTGCAGTGGTGAAGAACTGCTGTAGTAGTTCCTATGGCACTCTTCTTCTGAGTCCCCAGAGGGATGTGTCCAGGTAAGGGGAGGCATGGATGGTGCATCCCTATACTCAGCCCTGGGGACTGTGGTTAGGTCGGTGCGGCACTTCCCTGGGGTCAGCTATAAGCCACTTTTGCCCCCCTGGCCTCATTCCCATGGACTTGTACTGAGAGCTTCTCAAGGAGTGCAGAGAATCTGGGCCAAAGTGTCCCTGCTGATTTAGATGGGTCAGCTGCCTGCCTCTTACCACTAGAGTGCTCCGCCTGCCACCACTGCTGCTGTGACGCTCAGCTGCCAGGTGAGGCTGCTCTGTAGAGGAGTCTCAGTGAGGGAATTGGGAAGATAGATGAATCAACCATGTTCTGGAGACAGCTATACCCAGGTACTTGGGATGAGAAGTGGTTAAGTCTCCAGGCTCACTCACTGCTCAGCTTCTCTGCTAATAAGGATTCCTGGGGTACTGATTTTTGTGACATGGAATTTGTCTATCAGGACTGGACTGACGCACCAACTAACTCATGTCACACAGGCTACTTTGCTTTCTTATTAAACTCTTCTTGATTATGTACCATTTGCATGTCTCAATGTCCAAATGAGGGAAGCTATATCTGTCTTAGAGCTTTACTTAGGAAAATGGATCTCACTGATTTCCCCCTTCCTCTCATCTTCAAACCATTTCTTCATCCTAATCTTCTCTGCTCAAGGATAGGAAGGATAATAAACTTAAGATAACCAGCCATCCTATCGAGTGTCCATCCCACACAAAATCTCTGTGGCTTCTCAAAGACAATAAACAGCATCATTTCATCGGGTCTGTCAATGGCTGACACGCCAAAAGAGGGGATGTGCGGACAGAAAATTGGCTGAAACTGACTGCCCTGCCTTTCCATCAGTCTCTTTTCAGTCTGGTTGAAAACAGCAGCCCACCATGTGCCTCCAGCTCCTGTCCCATCAATCAGCCAGGGATATAATTCCTTCTGTTCCATTAGCCAGTTCCCTGACAGCAGCACAGCTATGGGAAAGAAGAGGCGGAGGAGGTGTTGCTACCACTAGGTGCCTGCAGACTGCAACATAGGGGAAAAAACATTACTAAAATGTGAATGTCATATTTATTTTTGCATTTATTTTGTGTTTGGATTTGTCTGTAACATCCTTTTTATAACTCCTCTCTACAAAAACAAAAGCCACTTCAGCACTTACCAAACCTTGGAGACTGAAATCCTCTATCTACTGAACAAAGATAGCAAAGGCTCTGACAAGGTAAGCCTCCTCGCGTGGGCCGATCAATGAGCCCTCAACCTGTTCTGGAGGGGGCCACTTTTAGGTGTGAAAGGTCTCCAGGCCCATTCAGTCCTTGGCTTTTCTGGTGAAACTGAAGGTAAGGGTGCACATGATTTTACAGTGCGGACAACTAGGAATCAAGAACTAGAATGAGACCACAAAAAATTTTACACTGGCCACCAGACAACCACCAGATGATAATACTTCCTGGTCATTACTGACCTGGGTTGATCCCAGTACCATTTTCCTGAATCATCATTCCCCCTTGCTAAAATAATACATTACCAACAGCGAGAAAATGGCTTGTTGTCAGGCTTGACCCTGGGAAGTACAATGAATGCTTCACACTCACACCCCCAATCCTGCCATTCATCATGCAGAGTTTTAACACATTTCCTCATCAGCCTTCCAGACATAGCTGTGAAACACACATGCATATGCACACATACCAAGAGCCATTTCCCAGCATAGCTGTGAGACACACACATACCTTTCCAACTACCCTAACATTGCAAACCATGACTGCCTTTAGTTTACTCCATCCCAGCTGACACACACACAATTGTTTCTTTCACATTATTTCTGTTGAGGCAGTGGATGACTTGGGAAAATGAGAACAAGATAATGGAGCTTTTCACGTTCTAGTTGACTGGTTTGAGCCTGGCTCTGGTTGGTAGTGATTTAAAGTCATTGTGTTTCATGTATGCAGTGTTGTTGTAGCTATGCTGGTCCCAGGACATTAGGCAGATCAGTTGCTTAGGTGAAATGAATTGTGGGATTCAGTCCACAATTGGATACCTCTCCATATCACAACAGTCACAACGCACAACCAACATCCTAGCTGGCAACCTCAGTAGAGGCTAAAGAAAGAGTGGCATGAAGAGCTGTGCTCCCTTCCCACATCAGAAGGCAGCTCCCCCAACTCAGGCATCAGTCACATGGGCAGGGCAATGGATGGAAGACTGACCTGGTGTTGCTCATGCTGTATTTTTTCTGTATTTTTTTTGTCAGCTTTTCCCCATTGCTATAATTCAGCCTCAAAAATAGGGAGGAAAAACAAGCCAAGTATTTTTGTAAGGGAAGCCACCTCCTGAGTTGCTGTGGATTATTTCCCTTATCTAGGCAATCTCCAACATAGCTTGGGTTTATGTATATGAAAAAGGACAAACCTGTATCCAGCATTATCAATATCTTTGCCTCACACTCCTTTTTCTTTTTCTCTGTGCTAATTTCTCTATATTCCTTCACCTTACAAATGCCTAATTAGGTTGGAGTGACTGTCAGACATGATAGTGTAGTTACAGATAATGTATGCAAATTGTCTTGAAGTCCTGAGAAGCCCTGAAATAGAATGGACAAGGGCCTCCAGCTAGCCCAATGCATACCTGTTAAAGGGTCTTTTCAGCTGATCAACCCTGAAAACAACAAGCATGAGTGTGCATTAATCTGCCTACGAACCATCAACTGCATCTTGAATTGATAAATTCAATTAAGACAAGGAGACTGCCAAAAAGAAGCAATGGTTTAAAAGAGAAATGGAAAAGTATATTTAAAAAAAAAAATTATCTCTCCATTGTAATCCTAGCTGTATCCTAAATATCCTTAGCAGGCCTCTCCTGGTGTCTCAGGGCACTTGTTGCTGAACAGACTTAATTTCCAGGAGGGAAGATCAGTTGTGTTAATGTTGCAGTCCAACAGCTGTAAAGCATTTATTTCCAAGTGATTGCTGATCCTGCTCTCCTGACAGGCAGGGTGGGATGTGTGTGTGTACACCCACATGCACATAAGTACATATGGCAAGCCACTCTTGCAGTTAGGATGGGAGAAGATAAACTAGTTTCTTCAGGGATGCAATGCTGTGATCACTTAACTGGGGTTGGGAAAGAACCTCCATGGTAAAAATGATCTTCATGCAAGACTGAGTAAAGCTTTGGTTCTCCTAAAGGTTATGCCTTAGGGTGTTCTACTTCTATAATTTATATTATTTTGATTTTTAAAATACTATTGTAAGTGCACATGGCCCTTTCAATAGCTAACATATATGGAATAAGGAACAAAATAGCTGACCCTAAAAACTTACAGTCTAAGGCGCAATACAATGTAATGGAGCAGCACAAAGTGTCGTGTGGTTTTTATAATGTGAGTGCATCACAGGATAGATGGGATTTCAGATATTTTTGGAAAGAGGAAAAATAAGAGACATTAAATAAGGCTGTTCCAAGTGTATGGGTTAGTATGAAAAAAGGAACAAACTCAGAAGTGGAAAAACAAAGCAGTCAGAAGAGAAGGTTGGCCTGACCATAGAGAGAGAGAAGGAGTACAAGGGAAGATGAGGTTGGCGATACAGGCAGGGATTACGTTAGGGAGTGTGTGTATATGCAATAAGATATGGAGTGAGTAAAGAGATTCAAGAAGGGGAAAGACAGGATTTTTTTGATAGATTGGTAGGGAGACAGAGGGAGGTCATGGAAGAGGGAGAGAAGCAGGTTACATCAGTTGATACTGGCCCATAAGAGGAAGGCCTAGTATAGGATGTGGAGTAAATAGCAGGTCTCAGGTGGCAGTGAGCAAAGCCAGAGAAGCCCGAGGGTGGCCAAGACAATATTTTAAAGGCGCTTATATGTTTTCCTCATTGGAGGGCTGTGCCCAGTAAAGAAATCAAATTGATGAACACTGGGAAAATCCAGGTACCTGGAAGACACCTGTCATGCTTCTTGGGGTGTGAGTCACCTTGTTGCCACCTTTCTCTAGCGTGAGAGTGTCCTGCCTCTGCCAGCTGGGTGCTAGTTCCCTAACACTCTCAGCCTGTCAGCCATTCAAGCGGTCTCTTCTAGGCTACTGCCTATCCTGCAGGTTGATAGCAGATGCACCCCAACCCTCTGAGTTCCTTCAAACTGTCCCCCTGTGTTATCCTGCCCCTAATAACTGGACACCCACAGAAATCCCAGATCCTTCATTCCCAAAGGAACAGTGTACCTCAGTTTACCAGTTTTCCCTTAGCCCACTGCTCCTGTATGACATACAGCATTTGAGCTCAATTATGCTAAAACAAAAAGAGATTGATTTAAGAAAGAATAGAGATTCAATGAGAAGCACATGTGAGTGGTGGAAACAAATTGTTACTGTAACTGGATGTACTTGGCCCAGAGGTCCCCTGCTGAAGGCCTCGCCCTGTCCCAGAAAAGAGTAAAGCAGAAGTCCTCCAGGCAGCCTAGAGTGGCTGCAGAAGAAGCAGCCAATCAGAAGGCCGCTGGAGCAGCCAGTGAGAGGCCAGAAGGGCCATATAAAAAGAGAGCAGCAGGCAAAACAAACCAGTCAATTCAGTTACTGCTTTGAGCTTGAACAGGGAGGCCTGGATATTTGGCTGGCTGAAAGGGCAGCAGGACCCTGGCTACATCAGTGCTAGCAGGCTGAACCTAGGTGACTGAGCCTAACCAGACAACCCAAGGGTCCCATGGTGGACCCTGCTGGTCTGGTGGAAAACTGAGCCCAGGGAGAGGGCTGCCAAAAGGACACCAACTGGGGGTATCAAGATGGGCTCCTCTTGTGCTGTTAAAGAAGGTGGTGCCTCCAGGAAGGAAGCCATGGTGCTAAGGATCCATACCAGGACTGTGCGAAAGAAATAGTGACTGTATACCCTGGAAGGGGTGACAGCATGTGTGACTGGGCCAGAGAATTGAATCTCTGAAGACCTGCTGCAAGAACCATCAGCTGGGGGTGGGGTGTGCACGTGAGGGGTGGGTACCACCCTGTTGTATGAACAGAAATATAAACAGGCTCACACCCAACCAGAAAGGGGGTACCCACAAGATCTGAGTGCTGCCCTGTTCAAAACTACAAGATTACTGGCATGTATCAGCCAGAAGGGGGATACTGAACCCATTACAGTTACATATAAAACAAAGTCATAAAATGTGAACTAGGGCCTACACTTATTAATAGTTACTATTTCTATCTAATAAAATAGATACTTGTTCCCCAAAATTCAGTCTTTTGCAGCATTTGTTAGACCCAAAGAGCTAGGACCTGGTCTCTCATCAATCACCCCCACTCATTGAGGCTAGGGACATGTCAGAGCATAGTTTTGCATCCCTGCCCATCTCAGCTAATAGCCATTGATGGACTTATCCTCCATGAATTTACCTAGTTCTTTTTTTAACCCCGTTATAGTCTTGGCCTTCACAACATCCTCTAGCAAAGAGCTCCACAAGTTGACTCTGCATTATGTGAAGAAATACTTCCTTTTATTTGTTTTAAATCTGCTGCCTATTAATCTCATTTGGTGACCCCTAGTTCTTGTGTTGTGAGAAGAAGTATATAACACTTTCTTATTTACTTTCCCCACACCAGTCATGATTTTATAGACTTCTATCATATCCCCCTTTAGACATCTCTCTTCCAAGCTGAAAAGTCCCTATCTTATTAATGTCTCCTCATATAGAAGCTGTTCCACACCCCTAATAATTTTTGTTGCCCTTTTTTGTACCTTTTCCAATTCCAATATATCTCTTTTGACAAGGGACTACCAGATCTGCATGCAGTATTCACAAGATGTGGGTGTATCATGGTATTAAATAGAGGTAATATTAAATTTTCTGTCTTATTATCTATCCCTTTCCTAATGATTCCCAATATTCTATTAGCTTTTTTGACTGCTGCTGCACATTGAGTGGATGTTTTCAGAGAACTATCATAATGACTCCAAGATCTCTTTCTTGAGTGGTAACAGATAATTTAGACCCTATCATTTTATATGTATAATTGGGATTGTATTTTCCAACGTGCATTTCTTTGCATTTATCAACATCGAATTTCATCTGCCATATTGTTGCCCAGTCACCCAGTTTTGTGAATGCAAAATCAATCCATGTTGTCTCTCCATAATGAATCAGTTTTTTGTCTTTATTCACAGACAGGGCCATCCCCTGTTTGTTATAATGCTCCTTTTCACTTCTAAGGGGTTTTGATGTTTGTAGTTTGTCTTTGATGGTCTTCCATTTACTTTTCTGGGTTAGTGCAAAGGTAGACAACTGAGCAGTACAGTATGTAATGGCTAGCCAGGGAAGAGTGACAACTCCCTCCTGCTTGAATGGGCCATCACTGAGATTTATGATTCCCTGGTGACTCAGTAACTCCAAGATCATAGGGCCATAATTTTCAATATAGTTATACTTTCCTTAAATATCACCTGTACACACATCTCACAACAACTGAGTATCAGTAAGTTATAAGCTTTCATTAGAGACATTGCATGCTATCCTCTATGGATAAATACCATGAAAGTGGTGTATTAGATGTAGTGAGTTTGTCAGGTCTCAGGCAGGAGTTGTTCATAAAGAGCAGTGAAACCTATGCCAGTTGGTACTAGTGGGTCTCTGTGTCACAACCCGTTCCTTCATTCAGTCCCTAGTGGGGGTTAGTATCAAATCCAGACCTTTCCTGTTACACTGAAATGTTTCATGATAGTCCACCTGAATGAGCCTCATTGCCTCCAGTGTAAATGGTAGGGGTGAAGCAGGGGATTTGTGTTCTCTCCCTGTTTACGTTCATAGTTCCCCAAACATGCATAGAAGTCAGAGATTAAGGGCAGAATACACATTAAGGGCAGAATAAAGCTCCTCAGTTTAGATAATATTTATGTCATCAGCGAGATAATGGACTAGCCAACAGGATGTAATTCTGGCTTCTGACCTGCTGACATCAGGTCTAGGGCCAACTCTGCTTCCAGCCAAGGAGAGAATTGCAGCTGAAAAGGTAAAGGCCATAAGAAATTGTTGGACAAGGAATTGCTTTGCTATTGAGCATCTTCCTTTAAGGAGTGCTGTATCTCTGCCTGCACTACAATGCCATTTCTGCTACCTGAAACAGGGTCTCTTTCCATTACTAATACCATCCTCTGAGCCAAATCCAAGTCCCATGGAGGGCAATGGGAGTTTTGGCAGGGATTTCAAAGGACCAGGATTTGGCCCTTTATGCAAAACACTTGCAGAAATAGATGTTACGTATAACCAATAATTACCTCCTTTTTCCATCTCCCCTGGAAAGGGGTTTGAACTAAGTGGGTTTCATTTCTTTTTACACAAAATGTTCAGTGTTTGAACAGTCTCTGAGTAAGGAGGATTGGAACTCAGTCAGCATAGTAGCTCTGCTGTGCAATGATTCAGCTAGGCGTGAGAGTCAGAATAAATCTTCTTCTGCACTGAGAAGCACAGTCCTGGTAAGCTACTCAGATGGGGTTGGTGACAGTGAGGTTGGAAGGAAGCTGCAGTGGGGAGATCTATGACAAGTGGGAGTGGCCATCTGCCACTGCATGTTATGCTGAAACAATCAGGTGGATTTTCCTTGATTCTGCTGGCAGCTGGCTCCTGCACAAACTAACCCTAGTGGCAAGAGTGTTGGTAATGCCAGCTGAGCCAGGCTTATCTCCAGATTGGTAATTAGCCACTTGACAGTGGCCAGGAACCACAACCAGCATGGCCTCAAGCAGCACAGCACCAGAGACAGTTCAGGAATGCACTCTAGGAAGGGATACCCTAAGCTCAATTGAGCAGCAGCAGCCCCACTTCCTACTTCTGTGGATAGACACATTGCCCATGGCAGGGAATGAGTGTACCCTTACTCCACCGCTGTCATTGACAGAACTGGCAGAATATGTTCATGCCTACAGTTGCTAAATTAGTCCCTCCTGTCCTGCAGCTCTTGGGAGACAGAGCCCTATGCACTTCAGTGCATTTTCTGATTGGTTGCTATGATCAAATCTTCACTGGCACCTCCCTACCGGTGGTTCACTGTACATCTCTTTACTGAGTTGGGCCATTGCTAAAAAAGACTTTAAAGAAAACAGCTGTGATGTGTAAATACTGTGGGGATAGGAAGGACATCACAATGACAGTTTATCCCATACTTTTAAAAAATATTGCTAAATATGGTATATTCATAGATTTTATTATTTTAATTTTTATGTTCAACACAGAAGGAAAGACTCCACTCAAATTCAACCTAATTTTCACCATAATTGATCTGTAAAGCCCTCAGTACAAGATACACCTTCTTCTGTAATGTACACATTATTTGGTTCCAGAAGCAAACACTTTGAAAGCACATCATTTTCATTAATAACAATATAATATAATATAATTAATTAACATAATTAATAAATAGGCACTTATATAGGCACTTTTCTCAGGGTGTCTAAAAGTACTTTACACAGATAGCTATCATCCTTATTTTAAATAAGAATACACACAAAAACTATGTTAAAAGAACATTAAGGTTGCAAAGTCAAGCACTCAAACTTTAGTTATGCAATAATTAAGATGGCCTGTGTAACCTTAATTCAGCCCCCTTGTGTGTGTGCATTATGATACTTTATTTAATTAGATGATCACATACTATTTTTTCCTACCAGATCCATGCCTCATTCAGTGCACAGGATGGACAGTGCTCACCTGATGAGCAGCTATTGGATGTTTTGTTTTCTCCTCCTTGTTCAATGAGTGGCTCAAGCCTTATTTGTTGCACACAATTCCTGCTATGAAGACAGAATTACTAATTTCCTCATGCATGTTTCTATGGTGCTTATCACTGTAGTATCTGAGTGCTTCACAATCATTAATTAATGTAATTTCACAAAATATCTGTGAGGTCAGGGGATGGTATTATACCCATTTTACAGATGAAGAACTGAGGCACAGAAAAATTAAGGTGAAAAGCATCGAACCTGTCCCAGTCCTGTCTCCTCCCCACCTGTAGCTCCTTGTCTCAGTCCCATTTTCTTTGCATACCCAGTCCCAATCACCATTCCTCAGCCTTCTTGTCCCAGTCTCCTTGCCCAGCCAGTCCAAGCCTCTTCTCTTCCAACTCCAAATCACAGTGTCACCCACCCATCCAATCTTCATCTCATCAGACTTGTTCTCCCAATCTACTCTTTTCTCTCCTCCCAGTCCAGGTTTGTCCCCTCTGCATTTGAATCAAAGGAATGTGTCTTCTATACTGACAGGGTAACAGCAAGAAGTCTGAGAGTACAGGAGAGACAGGATCCTGCTAATAGTTCCACTACCTAGCCCCACCCCAGCCTGAGCAGTCACCACAGAGAAAGTCCTTCTAAGCCACTATAGTCCTGGGCTGGCGCAAGCTCAATGCATGCACAGTCTGGTCAGCGCTAGGAGCTGTGAGAGGTTCTAGCATGCTCACTGAGGACAGAATCTTAGCAGTTGTCAAGCTCTAGTCTCTACTGAGCATGTGCACTGACCATGTGCAGAGCACATGCATTTTTCTACTCCAAAGCATGGGTAGCATGAGAACATTTAAAAGAAAGGAGGCCAAGAATTTTTTTTTACAAGGGCAAACTGTTTGTCCCTAGTCCTTATCTTAGAAACGGATTCATCATTTTCAGCTGAAATTGTCCAAAAAGATTTAGCTTGTGGCACACACTCAGAATAGAAAATTTCAGTCCAAACAGTTAAAGTTTGATGAAGTTATAAACAACTGAAAACAGTATCTTAAAGAATGGTAAATGTCAGGAAAGCTTAATAGTAGGAGATGCTTCCAGCTCCACCAGTAATACTACATCTCAGAATCTACACGGTCGCACTTACATGTTCTGTGTGTGCTTGTTTATCTGTTTTTGCTTATCTGAATGTTTTTGGTACCCCCATGTACCACTACCTTTGGCTCCTCCCCACCATTACACATCCGTCTATCTAGATATCTCAAAAGGTCTATAACCTTCACACCCAGAAAGCAATTCACCTTGTGGTTCTCCTCATCACAAACCCAACTATCACTATTTCTAATAATTGAAGCCCACATTACTATTACCTGTCTCTTCCTAATAACTAGGTTCCCGTCACCCAGAGAGGCATCCTCAGTATGAGAGGTTACCATGACATCATTTGGAAGGAGGGTCCTTCCTATGGGATCCTTTCATCTACTCCAGCTCTATGTTCTTCTTCCCTGAGACTTTGACTCAATAACAAAGTAGCTGTCAGGCTGGGGTGGGACTGTTCTGCTCCATGTACCTTTCTATCTCCTTTCGCTCCTCCGGTCTCAAGAGTCCACACTTGGTCTCTGAGAGCCATGAGTTGCTTGCACCAAATGCACACAAACACCACCTCCGCACAAGGCAGGCCATCATAAACGTTGCAGTCAGTGCAATAAACTGGATAGCTTCCCCCTCCCTCGGACTTCTGCCAGCATTATTTTGACATGTGAAGGGTTTTTGGTTGGTTGTTTAGGAGTGAGGTGTTATTTGCCTAAGTTTAGAGAATGTTTGTTAGGTGTATCTGGCTCTGAAGCTCCCACACAAAACTCTCCTCTTGCTGCTCCTGCTTGCTCACTCCTGTGGTAGCCAAGGAGCTGGCTTTTTAAACCTCTGTTCTTCCTGGGCTAGCTCTGCCCCCTTGTCATGGGATCCTAAAGGGATCAGGGAATGGATGGCTAGACTCAGCACACAGACCACAGGATACACTTCAATCAAGCAGGCACAGGGCAAGCAAGCAAGCACACAACAACAGACGTACCCCAAGAGTCACACATTGTCTTAATGTGTTAAAATATTATTTTCTAAGTGTTTTCTCCCTCGGTAAGCCCTTCTGCAGGCACAATAAATGAATGTTCAGCGGGAAAAGCATCTCCCATCTCCAGGGTGCTCTCTGGCCCAGCTGCAGTAACTGGGGAAAGAAGAACTTGTGAGGGAAAAGACAATCTTTTACATGTCAAGCTGACAGGTGGGAGGTGCGGCGTTAACAATTCCCCATCGTCAACGTCCAAGGATCGCATTCACACTGACGCCTGGCTGGAGTTTTTTACACACAGCCCGAGAAACGGACGCTGCTGTTTTCGACACAGCCGCGTCGGTGCCTGTTCGAAAGTTGGTTGTGTTGTTTGATCTTCTTTGGTAAAACAATACCTGAGGGCCACAGCCTCTTCCCGGAGAGGAGATTGAGAGAAACCAGATGCCTCGCAACAGCAGATCTAGGGACTGGATGGGAGGAGAGCATTGCAGCAGAGCAGTAACTTCCCCTCTATCCGGAGAGTGCCGGGAAGTGGTTAAAGTTGCAGAGCTCCCCCTTGTGCTGATTGTTTCCTATTGCAGAACAGCTGCAGGAGGGGGAGGTTTTAATCGAGCTGCTCTTCCTTCTTCTTTTTTGTGTTGAGGTTCTTTCTGAAATAAATAACAACCGCTTCTTTTAGCCCAAACAGAGATGGGGCAGCACAGAAAACAATAGAGCGGCGGGCACCAGACGTCCCATTGATCGTTCAGGGTCTAGCATTGTTTTCTGTGTTTCATTAATAACTGTCAGGAAAAACCCCGTGGAACTTGAGAACTGCTTTCTCTCCATTTGACTTTGCAACAGCGCAAAGCATTCAAATTACAAGTCACAACTTGTCATTATCGTTAGCGGATGCTAAATCACCACTTCAAGTAGTTCTGCCGCAGTAATATCCCATTAGCTTTTCACTCAGCGTCAGATTATGAAGGGGATCCACGGCGTGTCTGTGTTGTTGGGGGGGGAGGAGAAAAGAAACAGCTGCCTCTTCACAAAGTATTTAAAAACCTGATCCACGCTCAGTCCCGCTGGCGATGTTGTAAGGATACCGCCAGACTCGGTGAAAAATATGGAACCAAGTTAGTTGCTTTAATAATTGAGAGGGGAGGCGAAGGGAGAGAAATTAAAAACAACTGGGGAGAACGTGGTTCTGCAATAAATACGTCCAGGATTATTATTATTATTATTCGAAGCTAGGACATACACGGGTGGGCTGTGTTAAACAGGCTTTTTCTTATCTGAGAAAAAGGCACAGCCACAACATGCAGATTCGTGCCACGCTTCTCTCCAGCAAGTTTGGCAGGTCTTGCCCCTTGTTTTCCGAATGGCAAGCCCGGTCTCCGCGGTTCTGTGGAGGGCTGTAGGAAGTAAATAAATAAAGAGAGCCAGGTAAATCGCGCATCATGGCCTCAGTCCCAAGAATTAAGCAAAAGAGTGAATGAAACCTGACACTGGAACCCTGGAGAAACGTTTGGTGTAATTGCTGCCTGCTGTCTGAATACCTCTCTGGATGTTGTAACTTTGCAAAAAGTTTTGGGAGGAAATGTGTTTGCGGAAGGGGGTGGGGGAGTCTGGTGCCAGGATTATAAATGCATTTGTTGTTTCTCTTCCCGAAGTGATTGTTTGCAGTTGCGGATTGTATTTTTACACTCACCGTTGCAGCTAAACTCCCCATGAACCGACATGTGACTAAAGATATTCGCCCTAAGCAAGCCGCAGACTCCTGTCCCTGGTCTGGCACGGGCTCTTCTGTTGGAGCAAGCCCTAGAGAACCCATTTGCTAGGTAGGTGGATGTGAATGGGACGGTACAAGTGACTGTCGAGCTTCTTCAGTCCTAACCTGCCCTGCATGGCGCCAGCACAATCACTTCATTCTGCACTAGAACAACACCATCAAGGGCGGGCATCAGATCGCTGATAACGCAAGCACCTTTACAAAGGGAAACGGGGCTATCTAATCTGGATGAGGTGGAGAGGGACAGGGTGTCTGGGAATGTATAGATAGTGGGCCTGATGATTCTCCTACCACTAACTAGGCTGCTGTAAATTGCCTAGAGTTACCCCCAGAAAAGAATCAGGCCAACTCCTGTCCTTTTGCTGGCCCCTAGTCTGGGGCTTGATCAGAGAGATTGTGGTGCGCAGGGGAGGAGAGGAAAGGAAGCCTGCTCACAAGTCTCCTTGTGTTCCAGCTCAGGAGAATTATTAAAGAGAAATAGATGCCAAGGGGAGACAAACAAAAGTAGCCCTCCCTCCACGCCCCCTTTTAATAAAACACTAGAGGCTTTGCTCGGCGTTGAGTCTTTGACTCTTTTGTATAGAGATCCAGATCACGTTCCCCCTAAGCAATAAACAGTACGAGAAGTACCATACCTGCTGCATTCTCTTTGCCTAGGGAACTGGAAGAATTAAAAGTAACAGATAACTGGAGAGCTTCGAAAGAAGGTTCAGCACAGCACTGTGTGGTTTCTTCTTGCTCTGGTCAGTCCAGCTACCTCTCCCCTCCCCAAATCCCTTCACAAAAGGCAATAATTCTACTCTAGGCTGGAATAAGGTTACACAAAGCGATCAGTAGAGCGCAAGCAGCCCATCAACTCACCTTCATTGTCCTTTTCTTATATTTTTCAGATTTTGGGGGGGGGACGGGGGTGGCTTTTCTCTGGTATGGATTTCTCCAGCCTGTAGTACTGTTCATCTATTTTACTTTCTGTTGCAGGGGAAAAAACAAAGATAAAACAAAACAAACACACACACACACATCAGGAAAGTGAAGTGTGTATCCTAATACTTTGAAAACCCAGTGACTTTTTTTTTAATCTAAAAAACCGTGCAGCTTGTTTCAAGGCTCATCAGACCCACAAGAAAAGGGAGGGAGATCATGAAGGCCAATCCATTTCGGGATTTCCTCCATTCTGCTCCCAAATTTCATTGCAAAGGAAATTTGGTTCAGGATCACATGAAGGCATAGGTGCCGGACCTAGGGGTGCGGCCCCTGGTTTGAAGTAGTTGTAATAACCCAAATACATGGTTTCCTCCCTCAGCACCTCCACTATAAAAATTGTTCCAGCACCACCGCATGAAGGGCACCTAAAACTGACAGACAACCTTAGTTCCCCCACCCACACAGGGATGTTTCACCCCCTTTTTTCTCCTTCTCGCTGTTGGAAGTCTCCTCCTAGAGACAAAGAATGTATGTCACTTACAGGTGCTGGACTCACCCTCTTTCTTGCCTCCCCCACTACAGCCCTCTTCTCCTCCATAGACACGGGTCATGTGAAAGCAGCAGGAGGCAAACTGGGAACTGAGGATGGTTTTAGAAACAGCTGAACTGCTTTTTAAATGGGCGGAGTCAAATGAAAAATGAAGTTATAGACTAACTAAAGAAAAGAAAGGGTGCAGGAAACAGGGGATAACAACAAGAAAGGGCCACATTAAGAGGTTGGCAGGAGAAAAAAGGACGAAAGAAATCAGCGTGTTATTAGGCAGTGATGCTTGGTTGTGCTTTTCAGGTGTGAAGTTCATGCTGGCTCCTCCTCAAATATCCGAGGAAACTGCAGCTCTGGAATAAGTATGTACATACCTCCAACCCCCAGCCCTCCGATCCAGTAACCTCCACCACCAAATCTAAGCAGGAGGCAGGTGTGTGTCTGGCGAGAACCAGAAAACAACCATCCAATGTACTGGGGAAAGGAGCTAGAGTTCAGGCTGATGGCAGGTCATTGCACGTAATAATGTCTAAAGACGAGGGCAAGTGAAGGAAGGGAGGGGATCTGAGAGAAGCGGCATGGGGGGGGATGTGGGACATTAAGGAAAGGAAAAGGCGGGAGGCAGAAAATAAATTCACGGGCGAATAGACTCCAAGCGGAGAGAAGTGCTGCGCGGCTCCAGCTCCGGCTCGCCCTGAGGATCCGGCCATCCGGGTTTTCCGCCGGGTCAGGCGCTGCGCGTTCCTGCCTGAGCTGCGTGGGCCGTTCGGAACTCCCTGCCGCCCCCCTGCGCCCTGCCCACTCGCCGCTCCTGCGGCTGTCGGCTCCCCCTCGTGGCCCCCCACCCGCCCAGCGCCTGGGCTCCGGCTTGCGGGCGGCGGGACACCTTGGCGAGGCGGGCGCGTGGGCAGTGTGGCAGGAGGCAGGCTGCGGGCAGGATGCAAGTGCCCTGCTAAGCGCAGCGCCCGGGCAGGCAGGCGAGGAGCGGGCGGCGGCGGCGGCGGCGGCAGCAGCAGCAGCAGCAGCAGGAGGAGCCTGCAGTGATGCGCACCCGGCGCCCGCGGCTGCTCCGCTGACCCGCTCTCCTGGGCACCCAACTTGGGAGGGGAGCTGCCCAGCCTGGCACCGGCGGGATCCAGCGGCAGAGGCGGGACCCTTCCCCGGGGCTCGCCTCCCGCGCCTTGCGGCGCAGAGACCCGCGTCCCCCAAGCGCCTCGGGAGACGGCGGTCCCGGGCTGGGAAAGTGCCGGGGAGCCGGGGGGCTCCGAGCCGTGGGGTGCGAAGCCGCCGGCAGCCGAGGAGCAGGAGCCAGCCCCGAGGGGACGGACGCAGGCGCTCCGCCGGGGAGCTATGCCTTCGGCTCGGCGCCGGGCCGGCTCGGCGCCCGCGGTGCTCCTCCTGGCTCTGGTGGCGCATTGCAACTTCGGGCTCTGCGGAGCAGGTAAGGGAAACCAACCAACCAACCAGCCGCGGCGCCTCCGCGCCCGGCCACCGCCGGCCTCTGGCTTGCATCTGGGGCTGGGCGGGCCGGGGGCGCACCGTGGGGAAAGGCGGCCCCGGAGCCCCTCCAAAGTTTGCCCGCCCTGGCTCCTTCTGGTTTTCGGAGCGCGCTGTCTCTAGACGGGTCCGAGCGGTTCTGCCGCGGGCGGCAGGACTGCGAGCCGGGCTCTAACAACAGGCGCAGGCAGTCCGGGGAAAGAGCTGCTGGGCTGGGCCGGACCCGTGGCGTCTTCCAAGGCTGAGCAGTTTTTAAGTCATTGAAACCCGGGGAAACGTGAACATTCTGTCTGGGAAGGAAACTGGAGCAAATTATGCCACATCTGCACCAAACTAGTTCCCTGCTGCTCCCTAACTAGCGATTTAGGGCGAGTTGGAAGAAACCTAGCTATTTTTCGGGAGGGGGGGAGGTTATTCACTAACTCTTACCGTACTTTTTGTTCCCTCTTTGATTCATCTTGCACAAGTGAAAATGCTTTGGTAGCCCCGGGCTGGGGGTTACTTTGGATTCGGGCTTCTTTTCTATGCTGTAGCATTTGAGAGGTGGGTTTTTTTTTCCCATTCTTTTTGTTGTTTTTATGAAGTTGGAAGCTGTTGGTAGACGAGGAAAGCAACTTGAATATAAATGTTAAATGGTGGCACAGAGAGAGAATGACACAGGTAAATACCATCTAAAAGAGGCTTTAAAAATGTTGTTCAGCCGGTCAGTTACTTGTAAGACGGTGAGTGGCGAGGTGGGAATAGAGGCCTGTCTTGCCATTACATTTTCAAACCATCAAACTACGGGCCCTGTTCTTCCACCTTTGCCTAGGTTGCCAATAGTCTCATAAAAGTCCTTGAGGCTACTCACCTGAGTAAAAGGCTATTCATGGTGAGCCCAGCTAATAAAAATGTCTCATGAAAGGAAAAGAGGAGCATGCTCCTGTTTGCAGTAATACAATGCAACTTTAGAAGCTGACTCTGCCACCCCTTACTTTTGTAGAGTAGCACCTTACTTCAGGATTAGTTTCATGTTTACTCATGGAATAAGATACTCAAAGGCCCTTGTTTGTATAGTATCTTTCATATGAACCACACAAACTCAGATGCTTTCCTCTAAGGTAAATAATCAGTTACAATGGAAAGAATTAAGAGGTCTAGGGAAGGGAGAAAATAGATGTCTTGGATTAAACTAGAAATGAGTTGATTGGAGAATGAATGAGCAGTATTAGTTTTGCCTTTTAAATGCAATATTTACTGCTGAAGGCCTCTCTTTCCTGGGGAAAGAGGGGACCAGAGTTTGGACCTTTCAGACTGTCAGATTACACTTTTGCAGTAAGAAACAGTGTAGGAGTTTTGACTCTCTGATGTCAGGAGGGTGAGTCTTTCTGTGGCTTGTTGATGTTTTTGCCTGTCTGATTGCTGGTGCTGTGTATGTTATATTCTCTGTGTATATTAAAGAGAAGTTTCTGTGGCGGAAGGGAAGAAGATAGTACATTATCTAGTTAGGTAGGTACTCCACATATTTTTGTGCTTCATAATCCTTTTGTATCCTTGTCTGTTACACTTTCCTACAGCATCTAGGTTTTACTGGTTCAAAAGAAAAAGGCTTCTCTCTCAGGTCCATGCCTGATCTGCCTGTGAAAGCACTGGCCCATCTTTAAGCTGTTCTGTGTATACAAGATGTGCTTTTTTGCAGAGCTTTAGAACAACAGATGGAATTTTTTGATGTCAGACAATTTTGAAATGTAAGGCTAAATCAAAGGCCAAACGTGAAAAGATTATTTGGTGACAATTTGTGTCTGGTTAAATATTTTGTAATTGACAATGGTTGCTACACTGCAGCAACTAATGCTTTTCTAGTCTCATAGTCTGAGTGCCTTTCTTTTTTAGTGCAGTGTTTGATACAATTCTAAAAAGTTGCAACACTTATAATTTGATCCTAGCTAATTATAATTTGTCCAGAGTCTACTATTTAAAGATGTATTTTGAAGTTGCAGTTAATAATAGGGGGAAGGTTCAGTACTGAATGGAGAACATTGTTTAAAGGGATTCAGGAATGTGAAATAGGAGCATTGGTTTAAGAACATTCAGAGTGTGTTTATGAATGTGCAGTACTACAAAATTAATGACTAAAGCAGTGGAGCAGCTATTCCAAATCAACAGCCCAATTCTGGATTCTTTGTCCATCCACAACGCCCACTGAAATCAATGGGAAACTTGGGTGTGCGAGGAGCATGGTATTGGGCACCAGCACAATATGGAGAACACTGAATGTAGAGAGTGGGCCTGTTTAAAATTAATATTAATAATAAAGATGCATTCCTTTGAAATTATAATTTGGGGGCCACCGATGAGGGTGAAGAAGGGAGACAAGGAAGCCGAGCTGAGTGAGTGACTTGCAAGCTGCCCTGGCTGTTGTTTCCAACTTTGTGATTCATTTGGTTCTTACTGATGATTTGTTTTCTTGCCAGAGAAAAATACATCCCTTCTTGCAGTTTCATTCTACTTAATAATCCTGATACCTAGAAGTGCAGTTTGAATTATGGACAGAGGGGCTTCATACTGTGGGAATAAAAAAAGGCCAAGGTAATAATAATTGCGACCACTGAACTCGAAGAATTATCTTTTAATTATGGACTCTGATTTCTTATTGATTCAAACATAGAGTATGAGAAAAATAAGATTCAATTCCATCTTAATTTTGTAAGCCAGGCTGCCATGGTCAGACTAAGTTATCTAAGCCTTTTCCAACATCTTCCAAAATTTTCTGTGAGCAAACATATCTGATGACCATGAGTCATTTAAAGTCAGCCTTTCAAGTTGTTTGCGTGTGTGTGTTTGTGATTTCCCTCCCCAACCCCCAAATAACTAAGGAGCAAGCATTCTGCTGCCTACATCCACCCCTGATTCCTATGATAAAATTCAGCTGCGTGTTTTCCAGAATGACTTTAGTTTTGATGCCTCACCTCTCTTTAGCTCTTGATTTTTGCACCATTTATCCTTTGTCACCCTCTAGCAATAGGAAATTAAAGATGCTAGTGTTTTCCCTTTAAGTACAGATATAAAAAGATGTCTTCAGCTGTAGATCTCAGAAGTGAGGATCTATAAAGTTTGATGGCTGTTGAGTTTGGAAGAGACCATAACTATAAATGTCAGACCTTTGGAGTGGCCTGTGAGCCTGTGACAAGCATTCAGCTTGTAATCTTTGTTAAAACTTTAAAGCCTAACTAACATAACTGGTCATTTTCCTCCCATATGGTGAAGAAAGAGGGATGGCTGTGGAATGTCGTAGGTGTGTGTCACCAGAATTGGATGTTGCACAGATTTGTCGTTGTCTTGTTAAAAGCAGTTTTGACAATGTGATCTTACAGGAAAATGAACCAAGCCTTCATTTAAAGGGTAATTAAAGATGAGTAGGAATTTTGAGAGTGCTTCTCAACTAGAAGATTTAACTTCCCCCCTCCCCAACCTCACCCCTAGTTGCTGCAGCAGCATGCTTCATTTGGGAAGATTTATCTTTTATAAAGGTACTGTTTAAAATGGAGTTGGGGGGAAGGAGGGTGTGGTGGGACTAGTCTTAATGCATTGGAGCCTTGCTTCTAGAGACTGACATTAGATTTCAGTCCTGGATCAGGATAAGTGAAAATGATTTTGTTGTTTGCAAGGTGGCCCATAATGGGGAATGTTTGTCCATTTGGGGGGCGGGGGAGGAAAGGAAAAGAGTGCACAAATATTTTTACACAGTTAGCATTGTGTGCTCTAGGGAGGCTCAACATATTGGAATATAACAGGGGTGGTGCAAGTCAGCATTTCAGTGCATTGGCAAAGTCGAACAGAGGCAAGGAGAACTGGATTAGCAAGGCTGCTGCAGGTCAGGATTTAGGTGCATTGGCAGAGTTGCAGGGCTCAAGGTGGGGATTAGAACGGGGTGCTGCAGGTCAGGATTGAAGCATCAACAGAGTCGTGCGGGGGCTCAAGACTGGAATAGCAGGCTTTGAAAGAAAAGCATTGGATTAGATATATATGCGTGGGAAGGTTGTACAGCTCCTGTCCTGCTCTGTCTGTCTGTCCGATGCTATCTGCCCTCTAATTATATTTTAATTCTAAATTTAGTACTCATAAAACTAAAGGAAGAAAAGGAATTAAAAAGAGGGGGAAGGCTGAATATGAGGCCTGGCAGGAGAGATTAATTCTCTTCTTTTTAATAGCAGAGAACTTTAATATTTTCTATTGCGTTTTATTTATTTTTCAAGAACTTTCAGTAGCGAAACCATAGGAGCATTTGTTCCTTTTGGTGCTCCAGAATGACCCTGAAGATAAAGTTTAGCTTGATGCATGTTCATTGCAGTTCTCTGATATGGTGGTGACTTTATTGTGCATTTGTTTTTTATTAGGAGTGGCATGTACAACTTGGAACAAGGATCACATGCTCTCTAGGGTACATCTCCCTCTCCCTTCCCCCACACCTCGGTGCCAACTACATGTGGGCTGTGTAGTGGCTGTGAAAAAATGGAGTGTGATGCTGTGAAACTGTCTATCATGCCATACCAGAAACAGTGTGAACCTATGATTGTTTATTACAAGGTAGCACCACTGCTTCTGTTTGACTAAGATATGGAACAACACAAAGGTGGCTTTTAAAAAATAAATATACCAGTGTTCATCCTGCTTGACAGAGATGGAATCTCTGGGAGCCTAAGATTAAAATAGCAGTCGTAGGGGATGTTGCAGCTCAGCGTTGAGGGGGTGCATGAGCAGAGCTATATGATGAAAGTTTCACAGCACTGCTTGCACCATGCTGGATTTTCTTGAGTCCTGTCAGTTTTGCCCTTTCATCACCTTTTGAAGGGATCTTTCCCTGGGTTTCTTGCCCACCAATATACAGAAAAGTTAACAGGAAAGGGGGGGAAACTTCTCGTCCCCATCCAGAATTGCAGGCCTTTGCCTAGCTGATATGGGTACACTAATGTGTAGGCTTCTTCAGGCAGCATAGCTGCAAATATACAGCTGGGGCACCTTTGGATCCTCTGAGCTAGAAAGCCTTAATTGAGGATCTCTGGTTTTCAATTTGGCCCTTTCATGTGAGCCCCAGGCAAACTATTGGGAAGACAGCGCAGTAACAAAATAAGCTAGCCCCATTATCCCAAACTAATTGGAAAGTGGATGCCTATGGAATAATTCTACTGCTGTTCATGTGAATCCCAGGGGAATTCCTTCCAAGTGATGTCATTGCATCCATACGGCAAAGGGAGAGACATTAGAACGACCAGTCCGTGAAGCCAGAAATTGCATAGGAAAGAGACCTGCTTGGCTGAAATCAGAGGTGTTTGAAGAGCCCCTGTGTTGTCTATTTCCTCCCCCCTAATTCTTGGAATGGGTCCCTTTCCGAAAATAAAAAGCAGGTCCCCTCTTGCCTTCTCATGATACTGTTTCTATTAAGAATGGTGAATCTGTGAAAATGACACCATGGGGTTCTGTGTTTGGGATTCCAAGTCCCATTTTCTCTGCGTGCAAATCTAAAGACTTTTCTAACCAGCAACCCTGCAAATGCAGCCTGAGAAGTCAAGTTGTGTCCTGTATGACTGGTGATAATGTAAGAGACAGAAAGAGTCTATAGTTAGACCCTGAAGGGCAGTGCTGCTGATGCTGTACAACCAGACTGGAATCCAGCTCCCTTTCCCTTTACTGTATTAGCTGTGTGATGTGAACAGGAATAAAAATGTTCTCAGTAAAATGAGCTCATGTGACTGAACGACTCCAGGGAGCAGATCTGCATTGAGTAAGAAGGTCTCTTTACTTAATTTCTTTTCTGATTGTAATAACATTTTAAAGTCACTAATTCCTTTGCAGTGAATTTTGACATGAGCCGGTTAGGGCATAACACGGCCTGCAGTGTGATCCCCTTAAGTGAATAGGAGCTCTACACTATGAGCTCTCTGTCTGTCTGTCTGTCTTAAAAAAAGACCCACTGGCTAGCTGAGTGGCTTGATGCCATCACCAAAAGGGCACCCACACTGCTGATATTTGGGGTCGCTGGATTTGCTGGCAGTGTGTCTGGAGAGCAGGCAGGAAGAGGCGAGCACTGAGGTGATGATGGAAGGGGCTGTGCGGCGTCTGTAAGGAGTTCATTACAGCAGATGTTAGTGCCATAAAGCCACAGGTTCCTGCTGTTTCTTATTCGCTTATGTCCTTTCAGCTTCAGCAGTGCTAATGTTACTGAAAACATTTGCTGAAGTGGAGGCATAAATTACAAATCTATTCCCTCTTCTCACCCCAGTCCCCCATGTCTTGTCTTTTTACCTTCTCTTCATCTTTTTCTCTCTTTTTGTTTGCCTCTTTCCTTCATTTTTACATAACAGCAGCAGTCAGTGGAAACGTGCACATTCCTCCTCCTCCCCCCCCCCCCCTGTGCAACAAAGAACACATATTAGCATCTCATTAGCAATGTGGGTTTAATTCAGTGCTGTTCAGCAAACACTACTCTGTTACTGCTACTTTGTTACACTCCCTCCCTCCATTCACATGCATCCTGCACACAACAGCACACCCATCTTCACCAGCCTACCTGCAATGACCCCCTCACTTGCCTTCTCCCAGTCTTCTATAAATGATGTACCCAAGAAGCTGTGATGTTGATAATGATTCATGGCATGGAAATAATTCTCACCTTTCGTGATCTAATCGCACTGTAACTCTCTGTGTCTTCCATTGCAGAGATATTTGTTTCTCTGCTCATTAAGAGAGGGGTGCGTTTGTGTGCCTGAAAGAACAAGCAGTTGAGTTTGACTCCTATAAAGCTTTACCCTGTGGGCGGGGGGAGAGCTGAAGTAAGGAAGGGGTGACACTCCAAGAGCAGTAGCTGGTTTTCGGAGTGGGCATTCCATAAGTAGAGTCCTGCAAATCTGTGGATATCCGCGGTCCATCTTTGTGGATCGTGGATCGGATGCGGATACAAATTTTGTATCTGCGGAGATATATCCATTAGAGGATGATAAGGCCCCAAAGTCCTTTGGCCATTCTTCCAGGTGCTCAGGATTTAGGATTGGATTGCTGCACAGAGAGCTAGAGGGAGAGCGACTGCCCCGGACCTGCTCGGTGACCTTGATCTCGGTTTGTTTTGCTAGTTTGTAGCCGAGCTGTTGCACTGATTTGATTGTTAATGAAAACTTGCTTTATGGGTCCCAAAAGAAGGTTGTTTTCCCCTGAGGGCTTTTCTAGGTTCCATTGTGATTGAACTGACTCCCCTCTGTTGGCTGGTTGGGAAGAGAGGCAGATATACACACACGCTCCACAGTACCTGTTAGAGTCGAGAGGAAACAGCAGGGGTAACTTCCTTCTTTCCCAACTGGATATTAAATGTATTCCTATTTAAACAAGGGTGAAAAAAAGAGACTGTGGAATTGACTGATGGCAGCTGGGATTACTGATCCTCAAGAAGTCTGGGCTGTGATGGATCAGGATTCTATTCTGCCTTCCCCGATCTCTGTTATATTTTCACCCACAGTACGTTTTAAACCCTGCATGTGGTTATTCCTGGTGATGCCTGTCTTTTTTTGGTATCTGCAGTGGGTTTGAGCTCCCACTCTGGAATCTGCTGTGAGCAAGGGGCTGGATTCTAGGCCACCACTTATGCCTAAAATTTAGGTTTTGTATCATTTTCAGGTACACTTAAATTGGTTTTGTTTAATCATTTTTTAGGCACTGTGCTTTTCAGTCTGGAGTAAGGTAGAATTTTGACACTTCACGGCGTGTTGGGAATCCAGACATAATAGCTGTGTTGTGTTAGTGCTTGAACTAGAAAGAGGCTCAGTACAAATAAGTGAAGTTGGCTAAGTGCATTGTGATTGCCTATGCTGAGTGACATGCATAAAGTAAACAGCACCCATTGCACTTCTAAAATCTCTTCTGTCCTAGTAATCAAAGGTAGTGTTATGGGTGTATGGAAAGAACATTTATATTTTTAAAATATGACAGCTTATCTGCCTCTGAGTGAAATTAAAACCTTACATTCCCATTGTAGCTATGTTTAGAAAGATTATTTTTGTTTGTGTGGAAAAAGGGACGGAACCTGGGGAGAGAACAACTAGACATTATTAAGCAGGTTGAAAATGGGGGAAAAAATTGTGGAAAATTCATCCTTTTTTGTCAAAATCTCAAACTTCATCAAAATTTTGAAATTCAGAAAATGTTGCCCAGCTATAGCTTTACCAGAAAGTAGAATGATTCTGTTGTGAAAAATTCATCCTGTTTTTAATCAAACTTTCACTATAAAATCAAAATCTGGAAAATTTAATCTACTCTAGAAATTGTTCTACATAAAATTAAGTACTTTTCATAAATAAAGTGTAGTAACTCTTTGCCCCATGGCATAGCCTAGCTATCTTTCCTGCTAAGAAGGATTGGCTGGGACTCCTTTCAGTGATGCTGTTTACTTGACCAGAGTAGATAGTGCTATTGACTGAACTATGGGACTCTCTTCCATACCACATAGAAGCTGCTGATGCTGAGTGAAATCCTGGCCTTGATGAAGTCAGTGGGAGTTTTACCACTGACTTCAATGGGCCCAGGATTTTACTTGTGGTTTCCAGAGCATTTCTAGTCCTTTGAGCTTGAGGAACGAGAGCCTAGGACACAAAATTGGGTCTCTTCCTGAAGGAAAGAGAATGTTTTGTATTTCCTTTGAATGGGTCTGCTGTGCCCCAGCAGCGTGAAGGCCTGTGACTGAGCGGAATGTGATTTTATTTGTTTTGTTTTTCACTAGTGGGGCATATTTCTCAGTAGACTTCTAGTTCCCTTCCTCACCAAGCATCATTCCTGCAGGAGCACTCCAGAGAGAAGGGAAGTCAAAGTGTGCTGTCATCTCCTTGAACCAGAGTTTTGCTCCATGGTGATCTTATCCAAAGTCCATAAAAGCCAATGAAAGTCTTTCCATTGATTCACTGGGCTTTGGATCAGGCCCTTAATAGCACTGCTGCTATAGAGATAGGTGAACTGGTATATGCGCCATATGAGCTGTATGCCCGTGCACCAAAATGTATCTGCAGTCCACCTAACACTACACAGCAGGGAAGAATTGTCATCTGGTTTTGCAGTGTAGACATAAAATGATCCCTAACATGGCAGGGGGGGTGGGCCTAGCAGAGAGTCAGTATATGGCTGGCTGAAGAATGAAAGACTTGCCTGTTGCCAAAAGAAATGTTTCTTCCCAATAATATAACGTTTGCGCCCCCGGGCATATGTGGTGCCTTGAATGTTGCCAACCCTCCCAGTTTTATCATGAAGATAAAGGTACTTGGTATCTGTCTTAAAGCCTTAGCTGCTGGAGTTATTGCATGAGAATCTCACCATTTTTTTTTTTTTTTTTTTTTTGGAAGTAAGCTTCTAGCCCTCATAGTTGTGGAGAAAAGCTAGAAAACATGACATTAGTGTAACTCTAAAGGGTCAGAAAACAGAAAGCAAAGAAGAACCCAAAATATATTATTTTTCAAATCTCATGACTTTGAGGGGGCCTGACTCATGGCTTTGGAATGCCTGTGGTTGGCAATACTGTTGGCAGTACTGCTCTACATATGGGCAGGAGAAAGCAGCCTTCTCTTGCTCTGAAATCAATTCCCCCTTTTAAAATGCCAGGCCGGGAGCAAGCACCACAGCTATTGTGTTCTGTGTGTCACGCAGTGACAGTTGCCAGAAACCACTTCTTTGTTCCCTTTGTGTGTTTGCTGAGTTACAGCCCTCTTAGTAGCGTCTTCTATCCTGCTGGTGTGGGTGCTGCTCGTGGCAGGCTACGGTTAATTTGGGTCATGGGGAAGGTTGGCTGGCCATGAAATAGGCTGTGGCAAGCTGCACATAGACACCTCCTTATCCCCCTCAGCCACATGCTGTACACCTCTCTGCCAATATGAATGGAGGAAGTGCGGGAATTGGGCATGAACTCTGACGCTGAGGACTTGCCCATTCTGTTGAGTCAGCTGATTTAGGAAAGGGAAGACCCAGCGCAAAACTCAAAAGTTCAAACAAGAAGTCAACTGGGAAAGGCTATACAGAGCAACACTTAAAAAGGAGAAGGAATATGAACTAAGTATTTAATGCAGGGCCTGCTCCAGGATGCCCCACATGGTTCACACCCTTCAGTGGGTCACTTACACCGTGTGTGCTTCCTTCCAGCCTATCATGCACAGCTCTCAGCCCTAATACTAGATGCTCCCTGTAACGTGCTCTTGCAATGCATTCTATTCTGTCCTTCAGGACCCACACCCCCTCCCACGAGGTCACTCAAACTTCCTGTGTTGTTTTGAGTCCTTTGGACTCACCCCACACCCCTGTTCGTTAGGTCTCTTTGGCTCCCTATTGTTGTTTATGACAAAACATATAAGGGTGTAAATATACAGGACACTTTACGAACATGAATAAAGATATGTTCCCTACTCCAGAGGGCTTAGAGTATAAATAAAATAAGGGGGACAGCTCTTCAGGAGATGGAATTGCAAGTGATAAGAAGGAAGGAGGGATTGAAGGAGGAGCTGTGTTTTGAGGAGAAAAAATGGGGAGTTTGGCAGGCAAGGACATAAGTATAGAGGGCAACATCTAAGATGGAAAGAAGCCAAGAGTAAGAGGAGGAGACAAAGGGAGGCGTATGGCTAGATTGGGAAGAGTGTAGGTGAAGCGAGAGGATGGGGGGAAATGAGAGCAGAGCTATAGGTGAGGGCAAGATGATTTAGAGCCTTGCAGGTGAAGATGAGACATTTGCTTTCTTGTCTCTTAGAGCATCAGATTCAATGGAGAATTTCAAACAAGAGGAAAAAAGTGACTTTAACAGTGGGATTTTAGATAGACAGCTGGGAGAGGAGACAGCTGCGGTGGTCAAGGCAAGACATGAGCAGGGTGTTGAAGGGGCCTGTGAGGAAAGGGCAGATTTTGTTTGCTGTGTATTTTGCTTCTCCTCCCATCCTGCTCTGTAGGATCTACACCCTCTCATTAAGTCACTTAAACATCCTGTATGCTCTGTTCCTCAGATCAGCATGCCCTGCAGGACTCCCAGCCTCTTTGCTACTCGTTGATCACTATAACTCCCTTTGCAATGCTTCCATGTTTATTCCACACATCCCTTGCTGAAGATTCTTCAGTAGGCCCATAATCACCTTTTTAGACCCTGGAAAATAACTGGAAAAGTGATAATAAATTGCTGACCTTGCTTCTTGCCATCAGTTGAATATGAATGTGGTTTTGTGGGAGAAAAGAGGGAATATCAGTTCTCAAAGACCCTGTGAGAAATCTTTGAAACTGCCTGAAGTGTATGTGAGACGCACAGCCACATTCCTGTGTGTCTGTGTGAGAGAGAATATCTGTGGCTACACCTGAAGGCTTGGATAATACTTTGCTCTTGTACGGCACTTTCCACCTGAGGCTCTCAAAACACTTTTCCCATCTCATAAATACTCCACTTCAGTAAATGTGGTCATTCCCATTTTACAGCTGGGGAAAGAGATCTATAGAGTCAGGTAAGAAGCCTGTGACAGAGCCAGAAATAGAACCCCCATCTCCAGAGTGCTATTTCTGTGCCTTACCCACAAGGCCACACTTCTTCTTGGAACTTCGTTTTTGCAGGTGAAATACTTCCAATGAGCTGGTGGGGAAGCATTTACTGTCATTGAAATGTGGGGCTCAGTTCACGTAGCCATGAGAATTTCACCATGACTGGAAAAGCAAATATTTTGGATCCACTTCTTCCTTCTGTACCTGCCTCTTCCCCCCACCCCACCCCACCCCTCCGCTTAGTTACTACTGCATGTTAAAAGTACAGAAAGAAAACAAGTAAAATCTGATGAGGAGATGGGACTTGGAAAATAAAGACAAAGAGAATGGAAGCCCATCTAAAGGACATGTATCTGGTTATACAGTAGGTAAACTTGGAAGGGCTCCAACACATCTGAATCTGTAAGCATTGAAAGATGTTTTACTGAGCATCTACACTCTCCCTCTCTTTGGACAAGTAAGGTTCCTTTTGTTAGTGAATAACAATGCCACAGATTGTAAAGCTGCTTTCTCAGTCTCTCTCCCTCCAAGTCTGATCTGATGCAGCCCATGAGTTATTCACAAAAAAAAAGAGAGAGACGTAATTAATGAACCCTAACCACCCAGACATGTTTCCATTTTCTTTTCAATGAAGTAGAATAAGAGTTGGGAAGGGGTGCTGTTTTGAAAATCATGGCAGTTTCAGCTAAAATAAAGAAAATTACCCGTTTCCTGCAGCCAGCATGCCCCACTCTCCAGTGCAGGAACTCACAAGGAGATTTCCCTGCCCGCATTTTTGTTCCCCGTTTATTTTCTAAAACAGACTTGTTTGTAGTCAAGTGAGCTCTCCTCCAGCTGGAGATGAGGGGGTGGGGTGTAAGTGCAGTCCACCGAAGGGATGGATTGCCTTCCTAATCATTACAAAATCTTCATCGATCCAGAAACAAAAACCAGATTCCAGCATTGCTGATGCTCCCAGGGGGTCTCACTAGTGTGGTTTCTTTAAGGGTCCTTTGAGTGACCTTTCTTTTCCCCAATTCCCCTTCCTCACATGCATGCATTGAGCTCCAAAGCGAAGGGATGGTTTTCCTTTGAAAGAGCGTGGAAAATCTCATTTTGAGAAGTTTAATGCTTATTAGATCCATCTGCCTCTGGGGTGAGCTCCCTTTCTTTCACTTGGAGGCCACCAAAAGAGAAGAGCCAGAGACCCTTTAGCATAATATACAGACAGATGCACAGTGCTGAGATGGGGAGGCCTTTATCTTTTCTAGGAAGAAGTACTGTGGGCAAAACCTGTTAGAAGCATCCATCAGCAGTTAATGGACATTCATGCAGGTAGCTAGAGGGTTAGGGTGTAGATATCAGAAGGAGAGATCTGTCTTCTGCACAGATACGTTTGTATTTGGAAATGTACAGAAATGCTCCTATTACAGGTGTTGCTAAACACATGTACATGAAATAAACACACACCAACACCATCCAACACTTTCCGGGTAAACTTGGCTACTCTATTTAGGTCACCTCAATATGTTGGGGCCAAATCATGCAGCAATTACACAAGCAAAATTTCCACTGAGTTTTGTGGGAGATTTTCCAAAGTGAGGACTGCACGATTAGCCCCACTGACTAGAATTTCCTTGTACGCATTGTAGGCACTGGGCTGCTCTTAAAGTTGTATCTTTTCCCACTAAAGTTATGTGACTTTGCTTAAGGTGCAGCTGCTGCCGTTGTTCAACGTTCAGATCCGTGCTAGAGGAAGGAACGCACTAGCAGCGGAGAACAGATGCTGCTGCCTGGGCTTCTTTCCACCCCGACTTTGTATTACACATCTTAGCATTTTGTTGTTCACTGGCCTGTGCGACCCAAATGGCTAGCCTCGTCATTCTTAGCTCTTCTAGGGACACTGTGCTCACCGGCATGTGCCAGCCAGAATGCAGTCCTCAATAAGCTGTTTGTGCTCCCGCCTGATTCCCTTACCAATGGGTAGTAGCAGAGGCTGACCTCCCTAACCATCCTTCCCCAACTCCTCCTTCAAAAGCTGCACTTCACTTCCACCTCCTGGTTTCCTAGCCCATGTATCAGTTCCTTGGAGATCCTGGATTTCACAACCAGGTGGTAGTTTGGATAGTAGGAGGTGGCCAGTGAAGGTGACATGAGTCCATGAAGGCAGGAGCACCTGGATATAAATGGGGAGGCTGCTAGATAGGGCTGTCCATGAAAACTTTCACAGAGCCCACAAAACTTAGAGCTGGGCTTTGCTTCTCATCTGTTGGCTGACAACCAAGGCACTAAAATAAGCCTTGCCACATAGGAACAGACCCATTGATTCATTTGGCTTGGTATATTGTCCTCTGACAGTAGGGTAGACTGGATACGTCTTAGTACATCTTAAAAACCCCATAATATGCATTGGGCAAATAGAGTACTCTAGGGGAGTGGGATATGTAATTTCATTTGTGACTCAAGATGATGTCAGCTGATGCCCTGAAACCATGATTTGGTTAGCCTTACAGCTTTTTAATCTAGCTTATTGACTGAGTGGGATATGGCACATACAAGCTAACATCAGCATTGGCAGTAGGTGGAAGTATTATGTAGACAGCACATTCAATCTCTGGAGAGAGAATCCCTGCATTACTGAACAGCTACTCTGTCTGTCTGTCTCATGCAGAGATGCATTTATGGAGTCCTACCTAATCCTTTGTTGAAATGATGGTGATGTCAATAAGGAAGAGACTTAAGGCAGGCTGGATGTTGGAAAGAGAACATTTGAACACTGCATGGAGTTTGTAGGATGCTGGGGAAAGGGAGGAGATGGAACATCTTTTCCACATCCAACTTGAGCACTTTGGATTCTCTGTTTCTCTCCCTGACACATACTTTTCTCTCTGTACCAGCTTCTCTGGATCTACCTGGACTCAGTCTTGTGTCTTCTGGAGATCCTCCATTAGGTGCTCTGGAGGCATGGGGGCCAAAAGGGAAGAAATCTGCTTGTGATGTTTTCCTCTGCTTGGTTAATTTCTATTCTTACCAATCCCTTTCATTTAACTTGCTATCCTGGCCAAGCAGCAAATGAGCAAAATTCCCAGACTTGTTGAAGGGATGTCATTTTTTTCAGGGTTTGATTGTCGTACATTATAATAACTTTGAAATACGGGTAATCAAAAACAAACATTGAGGTGATGCCAAGAGAATTCTATTGTCCGAGCAGGAGACATTCAACCTGTGGTATTGTTCTATTCCAGGACTCTGTTTGTTATACTGATGGAGACTTGCCCATTGTATGGGATGATTGTTAGCAAAACAGTGAACTCTGCTGTATTATTGACGTGCTGTGTTTTGCTGTATCATTGGCTTGCTATATTTTCATTGGCTTAGAGAACAGACTGTCCTTCAGCCAACTAGAGATTGGTTTATCCATAAAATTGCAGAGCGAAGCCTTCTATTTATCCATAGAGCGTGTACAGCACAGAAAAATGTTATGGCAAACTTTCCCACCCTGACCTGAAGGGACAACCTCTAGGGCAAGGAGGTAGACCATCCTATGCAGAGACTACCAATTAGGCTGCTAATTAGCACCAATTATGGTGGTGGTTCCTGTAATGTGGACATTCTGTCCTTTGGGACCTGGCCTGAGGCCACCAGCTCATTTTCCACAGGCCACTACTCAGCCATAGATACGAGCCACTTTGAGAGTTGTTTCCTCCACCCTTTGTTTACCCTAAATAAACAGTAAGAACTATGAATGCAGCACAAACCATAAAGTTTCTGATCTGGCTGATTTATTTTTAACTCCCGCCAGACAATGCTGCAGCATTTTGCATTTGAGTCAGATTTTGAAGAGGTTTTTCTTCTGCAAATGTGAGGGTTAGAGACTTCTCTTTAAATGAAAGCTTAGACTCTCCAAGTACAATTATGCAGCAGTTACGTGGTTGCATAATCATACTATGTAGGCTCTGCCGTCAGTATTTCCTCCCGTGAGTTTGCTCCCCTAAGCCCAGTCTCAGCAAGGCTCACCTACACTTCCTCTCTTTTCAATCTTAAAATCAAACCAGGGAGCAGTGTCCTGTAATGGATTGGTCTGAATGATACAAAATCTGAATCTACCACAAACAAGCCGTCTTGTCACTGCTGTGAGGTGTCTTCTAACCAGAGTACTGAGTCTGCTATGGTTCCATCAGGAATCCCACATTTTATCTTGCTTGAGGGGCCTTCTTGGGAAAACATTTTTAAACCAGATATTACAAAGTAACAACTAAAATGAGTAACAACAAAGTAACAACTAAAATGAGTAACAACTAAAATGAGTTAGTTGGGGAAGTCACAGGTTAGTTAGGAAGAGACTAAGAGCTGTATTTAAGCCTCTCATGCTGCTGCATATTGTCACTTCTTTCTTGCCTTCAGCCAGAGAGAAAGAGGACTTTAAGGTCACTAGCTATATGAGAGAACATGAGGTAGGAGACCCCAGGAGTACTGTGCCTAATATTTGCTTTTCAGGACTGCTGAAATCTCATTAGACCCACCTAGGAAATGACTGGAAACTGCATGTGTGTAGCTGTTTCTGTTACACCATATATAAAAAGTGCTTTGTCCTTTGATCGTAGGTCAGGTGAGACGGATTCTAGGCTGTGGAGGCCTGTACCTGCCATCATTTTATGGAGCTCTTTCCAGAAATTTTACCTGTATGGGGGAAGGAGTCTGTCCTTGGTCCCTATTTCACTGCAATTGAAATTGCTTGTAATGTACTGCCAGACTTACTGTTAATGGTGGTAGCGGGGGGAAGAGGAAGATGAGAGTGAGATGGGGAGGGATCTTAAGCAAAGCTAGAGTTAACGTAGTGTCATTTCTTTTTCTTCGTTTTGTTTTTGGGTTTTTTAATTTTTTCCCCCCAAAATTCCCGGACAGTTCATCCTTCTTCCTCCCCATTCTGAACTGAAGAAGGTCAGAATAGTCTGACTCTGAGCATTATGTCAAGAACAGTTAGTGTAAGTGATGGGCTTAGTGCCATGAGAACAAACCCACCATCTGCTGTTCCCCCCAGAAGTTGCATAATCTTGCAGTACATTGAGTGTTCCGGTAGATTCAGGGGACAGGAGTGAGGGAAACGTATTGTGTTCTGCTGGCAGATTCTTCCCAATGTGCCTCTGAGTGATCACATTGTTACATGGGATACAGCCCCCATAGAACTCCTTCCTTGGCCTGCTGGCTTTTACTGTAAGTTTAAGTTCAGAGATAAGCATATACATAACAAGCTAGCAAGTATTGCTGTTTTGAATGTTCATGTGTTCCAGCTTTCCTTTCAGTATTTATGAAAACAAGGGGCCGTTTACACTGCCTAGAGCCAAACATAGCCCAAGCAAGCAATGTGTGAGCATCCAACACACTGTCAGTCCCCCTTAGTCCTCGCCTGTGATACCCAGGGCTTTCCAGTCCTAGAGCCCTGCAGGTTCAGTCTCGGTTCTCTTTGGAGCACAGACTTGTGTAGTGTATTCTGATGGGGACAAAGGGGCACTAGGCATTATCGGATTCCTCTGACCCTTTAATACAAGTGAGGTCTGAACCCTGTGTTCTAGAAGGAAATTCCTGGTTGTTATATAGGATCTGTTGCTGTGTGGCATATAAATGACTGTCTCTCCTCAAATTCCACCATTTTGGATCTTCCCTTTTTTGCTGAGGAATCCCATGTGAGTTGGTCCCACCTTCTTAAAACCCCATCTCTAAAGTGTCTCTGAGTAAAATGAAAATGGAAACTGGTTGGAGTTTGGAAATGACTTGTGCTGTATTTGGGTCTTGACACTGAGCCCTGGTCTACACTACAAACTTATATTGGTATAACTATGTCAGTTATACTGACCGAACTCCCAGCATAGAGAGCACTGTGTTGATTGGAGGTCTTCTCCTGTCAACGTAGCTACCGCCTCTCAGGGAGGTGGGGTACTTACACAGATGAGAGAAGCTCTCCTATCGGCGTAGGTAATGTCTTCACTCAGTGCTACAGCGATGCAGCTGCAAGTGTAGACAAGCCCATAGTTAGAATTCATGGAACCAGCAGTCGCCTCTAATGGGTTGAGAGTGAAAATCCATCTGTTTACAGGCTAGGAAGAGCCTGCCATCAGCTGGCGCCATTAGACTACACACCTATAACTTTGATAAGCACCAGCTTTCTTTGTCTGTCTTAACTGGTGGCTTTAATTGCAGCTTAGCAAGTGGCTGTAACATGCTGACCCTCAATTACAGGCTTAGGCAAGACTTTTCCCCCCTTCTTTTGTGTGTGAATGTGGGTGTTCTTGAAGCATTTATAAAAGTTGTTCTTACTACACTATCATAGCAACCCTGGATGGCTATCCTGAATACTCGCATGGTCAGAACCTTCATTAGCCAATCAGATTCCTCCTTGCATACGCTAGATTTTAATAATAATGATAACAGAAGGATTTGTTTCAAACCATGGGATTTTACTGAATGGATGTCACAATATTTAGCTCCCCTGTTGCCTCTTTGGGACAGTTCACTCAATTGTCTGATCAGGAGAATGCAGTGTTAGACCCCAGTTAGAATACTGACTTCGGACATTAGGGGCGTGTCTCCGCTAGGACAACTGCACACCTATTTTTGTTCTTCAGGTGGAAGCTGCAGTGCAGACATAGAACAAGTACTTAACCCAGCGCTGGGTTAGACCAGGTGGCAAATGTGAAGCAGACTGAGAGAAGTATTTTGAAGGTGATTTATCCAAGGACAAGGCTGATCTCAGACTTGGTTGTCCATCAAAAAATTATGGTTGTCACAATTTTTTGTGAATCCTGGAATTAGTCATGTGCATGCTTCCTCAATTGCAACTGTGCAAGCCAGGGGGGAGATTGAGCAAAATAGTAGGCTTAGTGAGCAAATCATCCGGTTTTTTTGCTGTACAGTGCGTTTGCAAGGAAGCCAGTGCAGATGGCCCAGTTTTCATATTCAGCTTAGATAAAATCTTTCAGCTACTCATAATTTTTAAAGGGTGTTCAGCAGGTTCTGTGGCAGATGTTGTGTGTGGAATCACCCCCTTTACATAGCCTGAAGGAAT
The DNA here is from genome assembly GCF_026122565.2 of Emydura macquarii macquarii. Lineage (NCBI taxonomy): Eukaryota > Metazoa > Chordata > Testudines > Chelidae > Emydura > Emydura macquarii. Next base: position 13,416,873 of record NW_027131527.1, on the reverse strand, counting down.
ACTCTGAGGCTCCCTTTGCTGAGTTTTCCTCAAACTGTTTGCCAACTTCAAAGGCAGTGATTTAAGGCCTGGTCTAAAGCCCCCTGAAGTCAGTGGGTAGGCTCCCTTTCACTTCAGTGAGTATTGGGTCAGGCATTTAAAGCACAGAGTTTTTCAGTGGCCTTTTACTCACTTGGAAAAGCAAAACATGCTGGAGTTCTACTTACAGAGCAGATTTTCTATTCAGCACTCACTTATTGCCTCTCTCTCTTTCTGTCTCCATACACAAATGACTTATTGGATGTATTTTCATTAGTATTTATGTACTAGCTATAAGGGAATGCAGCAGCTCCAGCTGACTGTTAATGACTCCTTCATGCAATAGCAAAGACCACTTAGCTGACTCAGTTGAAGAGTTTTACTGCCAGCCTGTCCATCTCATTCTGCCTATGTCTGTCTTATTCCTTTAGAGAGTGATACAAAAATGTCCGTGATTTTCACATAAAGTGTGTGTGTGTGTGTGTGTGTGTGTGTGTGTGTGTGTGTGTACGTACTGAGAGAGAGAGAGAGAGAGAGAGAGAGAGAATGCAAAATATGCTCCTACAAGGGTTAAGTTGTATAGTTAAAACTAAAAATCAGAAAATGGAAAAAGGTATGGTTCCTACCGTGTAGCTATACTGTATGTTCTGTGTACATTGAATTATGCATTTAGCCACAGTGAAATGTGGGCTGCAGAACTGGGCCCTAATTATGCAGCTTAATATGTTGTGTAGCATTTGCCCATGCAAGGGTCCCACTGAATATAAATGGCACTACGTGTGTGACTAAATGGTACTGAGTGTGAATGAAAGTTGCAAAATTGGACCCTTAAAGAAAACAGGAATAGAAATGACACTGAATTATCCTGATTCTTTACAATGTTAATTGCGTAGCCTTAATATCACAGGAACATAATTGCTTTTATTTAACTTCCTAGGCTTACCCTCCCCCCCCCCCAAAAAAAAGGGGGGGGGGAGAATAAAGGGTGTTGGTGATAGGGAGCCATGAATAAACTATCCTAATGTGGACTTGTTGGAAGCACAGGTACATTCCTTCTAAGTCCTCTACTAATATGTCTTTGAAATATACGCTCCTTTAACCTCACCATTTGTACACATGCTTTTCCTAGTTATCTTAGGGGGATTGTTTTAAATATTTTGGGTTGTTTTTCTTGTATTTTTCCCCTAAAATTTCCAGTGAACATTTTTGGTTATTCCAATTAAAAATCAAAACTGAAAACTTTAATATCTTTTTAAAAGTACTAAAACTTCAACCACAATGAATGTTTTCTGCAAAAAAATTTTGTTTTGGCAAAAAGTCATTTTTCCTCAAAGCAAAACAATGTTTTGACAACAAAGTTTCAACCTGCTCTAAATTTAAGAAGTGTGTGCTTAACATACCCACGAAAGCAGCATTTACAAGTCTCTGTATTCATGCAAAAAGAGACTGCAGCAAAGGTGTATGTGGATCCCTTGCTAATCAGGGTCTCCTTGCTAATCTGGGACTGGAGGGGCCAAGAGATGCTAGGGAGCAGCCATAGAAACCATGGATAAAATCCTGGCTCTGTTGAAGTCAATGGCAAAATTCCCAGTGACTTCAGTGGGTCCAAAATTTCATTCCAGGTCTCCAGCCATTCATCTCATATTTCCCTAGAGAATGTCTAGGGGTGTTAGACATTCTGAGGAACAGTGTTGAAGGGCCAGGGAAGTTTGAACTGAATGTGTGTTCTAGCGTGTGGATCTGTGTTCATATATATCCTAGCTTCTTGTTATATCCCTGGTAATATTAACGTTTTTTATACTATCAGAGATGAGCTTGTCCTTACTACCCTGTAATTCTATTAATGGTGTTTACGTTAGCTCACAGCATTATTGAGGGGGCATAGTCTTTTCAGGGTCCCCTTTATCATCCACTTAGAAGGGACCAGTAGTAGGCCTTTGCACAGAAACGTAAGATCTGTTTTCTGGCTTTCCAAAAAAGTGCATAATATCATGTTGGCTGCTGCACTGCATTTAGTACAATCTGCTGAGTGATGTGATCATTGATTGAAGTTCAGGGAGGGAGGGAGAGAGAATCAGTTGTTTTGCTGGTTGCAAAGTGATCCACAGTAGGAAGGTTGCAAGCGTTATTGTCCCTGGGTGGTTACTTTTTAAACCCAATTGGCCAGACTTTTTGCTACAAATTAAGATCTCTGTCAGTCTGTGCCTTATTGCACTCCTTTAAATGATGAAGAGCAAAATAATCCAGTCTCTCCCCTTCCCTTTGTGCCTGCCTACTTCAACTGCTTGCTTCCCTCCCTCTGCTGAGTTACCTGGCTGCTAGCCCTTCTCCAAGGCCTCCTGCCAGATTTTTTAAGTTACGTTTGTATTCCCTTTCCTGATCCATTGCTTATCTGCCTTTTCCAAGTGGGTTTTCATTGAACTGCTAAGCCATTTGTTCCCAGACTGGAATGTGTTTCAGGACTCTTTGCATGGCTGCAGAATCTCCTTTAGAGAGTCCTGGTGACAGATGCTGAAGCTGACTGGGGTACGGAAAACACCTTTCTAAGTGGGAACCTACTTCCAAAGAGGAAGCTGAGGACCAAGGGCATTTCTTTAAGCTGGAAAACACTTTTTCTACTTCAAGTGATTGCTCATATCCATTCCAATATAGGTGAGCACGCACCCTGTGCACTGGTTCCTGGAACTTTTTTGCCCTTAGCAAGCCCCGTAGGGCGCCCCCTGAAGTGCTGCACTCATGCCGCGGTATATCAGGCACCACTGGCCCTGAGGGCCCTCAGTCCGTTCTTTCCACCCATTGACAGTTGCTGGAACATCTGCCTCTTGCTAACAGCAAGTAGCTTCCTCGTTCTTCATTGTTCGTTGTTGATTAGTAGATAGTTGTTTAGGATAGCAGTTTAGTTTGAATAGTTAAGTGTTAGTGTTAGACAATAGATAGTTAGCCCTCAGGGGCTTAAGGTTGGGCCATGCCTGGCTTAACTGGTTTTAAGGCCTGTGCCGCTTGCGGCAAGGCTTTTCCAGTGAGCGACCCTCACGACCGCTGCCTCTGTTGTCTCGGGGAGCAGCACCGCAAAGATAAGTGTAAAATTTGCAAGGCCTTCAAGCCACGGACTCAGAAGGAGAGAGACGCCTGCTTGAAGGCCATACTGATAGATTCCGCACACCGCCCGGACTCCGAACCAGTGCGATACCCCGCGGCACCGAGCGTCTCTTTGGTGCGGAGCGCACCACCAGCACCGGAATCGTCTCGTCAGCAACCTTCGGTGCCAAGGAAGAAGAAGCGCAGGAAGCTGCCCACAAAGACTCTCCCATGCCGCCTGCCGGGCAGGGGGCCAGTCAGGAGATGCCCCAGCCATGTGCCGTGGAGAGTATTCCGGCACCGGCATCTCCCCGCAGGGAGCCTCCCCCGACTCCTGGGGGTGGGGGAGTGTCCCTGCAAGGGCCGTTGACACCAGAAGTGTTTGCTACGGCACGCACCCTAATGGGCATGCCCATGTCTCCTTCCCCTGCTCGGCCGAGGGCACAGGGACCGGTGTCTCGGGGTAAACCCGTGCTGGCTTGCCCCGGTGGGTGGTCGAGGCAGGAATCCAGGTCTCCCCCCAGACGGTCGCGGAGGTAGAGAGTGCGGGCTCCCCTCCCAGCTCCGACTCTAAGTCGTCGAGCTCCTCGACACCGCGGCATTGAGGGCGGTCTAGAGACTTACGCGAGAGGCGACATCGCTACAGTTCCGCCTCACATGGGGATCACACTTCTGGATCTCGCACCCCGGCACCAAGTCCAGCACGGCACCGGTCCAGATCCCCGGCACGCAGCCTGGCGCGAATCCCGTCACCTGTGGAAACCAAACGCGCTTGGCATCGGTCCAGATCCCCGGCTTGCAGCCCGGCGTGGATCTTGGTGCCCGACGACACGGACAGGCGATGCCAATCCAGATCCCTGGAGTGATCATCGGCACTGGCAAAAACTCATCGGCACCGGTCCCAATCCCCGGGCCATAGCCTGGCGAAGATCCCGGTACCGAAAGACTCGGCACTGACAGCGCTTCCAGCACCGCGCCACCGGTCGAGATCCTTGGAGTTGGAGCTGGGGCGGAGACGTCACGGCCAGCACTGCTCCTGATCTCCTAGGGGCAAGTGCCCTCGCAAGACCTCGGCACCCAGGCGGAGATCCCATTCCAGCTCCTCCAGCCGCTCGCCCCCCGCCAGCACCGCTGGCATTGGCACCGACGCTCCTCCTCGTCATCTCGGAGCAGGTCGTCGACGAGGGCTGGCCAGGGCCACAAGTATCGTTGGCACCATTCCAGCGGCTCAGGGTCCCGTGCCCATCTGGATGCTTCCCAGTCGGCACCATTGCCGGCACCGACGTGGTCTCAAGGACCATGGAAGTGGCCCTACTGGGGCCCCTTGGGGACCCAGATGGGCCAGGGTATGGTTTCGATTCAGTCCTCAATGGCCCAACCAGCGCCCCCTCTCCGAGCCAGCCGGACTAGGGCCATTCCTCGGAGGAGGAATCGGACCCTCAGGAGGGTCCCTCCACGGGGCCCCTCCCACAATCCTCCTCGTCCTTCCCTGACGATGCGGCCGCCAGGGACCATAGGGCACGCCTGCCTGACACCAGGCACTGCTTAAGAGGGTGGCAAGCAACTTGAATCTCGAGCTCAAGGAGCTCTCTGAGGAGGAGGACCCCCTCTTTGGTGTGTCAGGGTCAGCGGGACCATCCAGAGTCGCCCTGCTGGTGCACGAGAGGGTTTTGAAGCTGGCCAAGGCCCTCTGGCAAACTCCTGCCTCGGTTGCCCCTACGTCCAAGGGTGCCGAGAGGAAATATTATGTTCCCGCAGAGGGGTTTGAATACCTATACAACCACCCTGCTCCGGGGACTCTCGTGGTTGATGCCGCCAACCAACCAGATGGGCAGGAGGCCCAGGGCAATACCCCCAAAATCAAAGATAATAAAAAGCTGGACCTTTTCGGCTGCAAGGTCTACTCCATGGGGGCCTTGCAGCTGAGGATCGCCACCCACCAGGTGCTCCTCGACCGTTACAACCTGAACCTCTCGTCCTCCTTTCAGAGGTTCGTGCAGGGATTGCCACAGGACCAAGCAGTGGACTTCGCCATGGTCATTGAGGAAGGTACTGCAGTGGCAGGGGCGGTCTTACAAATGGCCAGCGATGCAGTGGACGCTGCTAGCAGAGCCCTGGCTTCGGGCATTGTGATGCGGCGGTGTTCCTGGCTACCGTCATCGGGACTTTCACAAGAGGTCCAGCAGTCCATCCAGGATCTGCCTTTCAATGGCGCTGGCCTCTTCTCTGAAGAGACCGATGACAAACTGCACTCCCTGAAAGACTCCAGGGCTACATTGAAATCGTTAGGGCTATCCACCCCTCAGGCCTCGAGGCGTCAGTCTCAGCCGCAAGCCCAACGCCAGCCCCAGCCCGCCCTAAGGCTGCCTCCCAAACCCGCTCAACCCCGGAGGGGTTGGGACAGATACAGGCTGCCTAACCACCGCGACTACCAAGGGTCCTTGGCGGGCCCCCAACAAGGCCCACCCAAGGGGCATAATAACAAGCGGCAGTTTTGATGGTGCCCCCGAGGGTGGCACTTTCCCCGTCCCACTGGATCTGACCCTACCGTTTACCCATAGACTCAGGCCATGCTACACCGAGTGGCAAAATATCACCTCAGACCGCTGGGTCCTTGGTGTAGTCCGCAGGGGTTACGCCCTCCAACTCACGGTCTTCCCCCCGGACTCTCCCCCTACCCCATCCCTCTTCAGGGACCCCTCTCACAAGCAACTCCTCCTACAGGAGGTGAACTTTCCTCCTCAGAGCTGTGGAAGAGGTTCCTCCATAGCAAAGGGGAAATGGGTTCTACTCACGATATTTCCTCATTCCCAAGGCAAAAGGAGGCCTGAGGCCTGTATTAGTCCTCCCCTGTCTAAACAAATTCATCAGGCGCCTCAGGTTCCATATGGTTTCCCTAGCCTCCATCATTCCCACTCTAGATCCAGGGGACTGGTACTCTGCCCTCGACGTAAGGGATGCTTATTTTCATATTACTATCCTTCCCGATTACAAACGGTTCCTCCAGTTTGTGGTAGCTGGCTGCCACTATCAGTTCTCGGCCCTCTCCTTCGGCCTCTCATCCGCCCCCAGGGTATTCAAGAAGAGCATGGCGGTGGTCGTGGCTCACATGTGCCGCAGAGGGGTTCAGATCTTCCCCTACCTGGATGACTGGCTGATCAGGGGCAAGTCCAGGTCCCACGTGAGGAACAGCCTGGAACTCACCTACGCGACATGCACCAGACTGGGGCTGCTCATCAACGAGCAGAAGTCTACTCTCACCCCGGTGCAGTGCATAGACTTCATCGGAGCCACCCTGGATACTACCCAGGCCGGAGCCTTCCTCCCACGGCCTCGCTTCAAGGCGATGGCTGCCATAATAGACAACCTCCACAGGTCCCCCACGACGACAGCCAGGCATTGCCTTCAGCTGTTGGAACACATAGCAGCCTGTACGTATGTGGTGAGGCTGACTCGCCTCAAACTCAGGCCTTTCCAGGCGTGGCTGGCCTTGGTGTATGCACCAGCCAGGCACTCTTTGAACAGAGTGGTTATGATTCCCACTCAGGCACTAACCTCCCTGGATTGGTGGAGGGACCCAGGTGAGGTATTGAGGGGTGTTCCCTTCAGAGACTTGGCACCATCAATAACTCTTATCACGGATGCCTCGGGTGTGGGCTGGGGGGCCCACGGCAGCAGTGACCTCAGCACCCAGGGGTTCTGGTCGGCACAGGAGAGGTATCTCCACATCAATGTCCGGGAGCTCAGGGCAGTCCACTTGGTCTGCAAGGTGTTCCTCAGATTCCTGAGGGGCAGGATGGTGCAGGTCTTCATGAACAACACAGTGGCCATGTTTTATATAAACAGGCAAGGGGGGGGTGTGCGCCTCAGCCCTTTGCCAGGAGGGCATTCGACTTTGGGACCTTGCAGTGAGGCACGACTTCCACATATCTGCCTCTCACCTCCCAGGGGTCAGGAACGACGAGGCAGACTGCCTCAGCAGGTCATTTCTACCCCGCCACAACTGGTCACTACACTCGGAGGTGGTGACTTCCATTTTCCGCAAGTGGGGTGTTCCCCAATTGAACTTGTTCGCATCGTCCTGGAACAAGAAGTGCCCGAGGTTCTGCTCGCTCCGGGGTCACGAGCCGGGCTCCATCTCCAACACGTTCCTTATAGATGGGATGGGGACCCTCATGTATGCGTTTGCCCCCATTCTGCTGCTGCCCAAAGTCCTCTTGAAGATCAAGAAGGACAAAGCGGACATCATTCTGATCGCTCTGGCCTGGCCGAGACAGCACTGGTTCAGCATGTTGCTGGATCTGTCCATCGCCACGCCGATGCCGCTCCCGAGGTGTTACGACCTGCTGTCCCAGGACCAGGGTCGCCTACTGCACCTGGACCTGGACTCCCTTCACCTGACGGCATGGAGACTCTCTAGCTGATGGAGGGAGAGAGAGCCTGCTCAGTGCAGGTCCAACAGGTTCTGCTGGGTAGCAGAAAACCTTCCACTCAGGTGGTATACCGAGCAAAGTGGAAGCGCTTTACCTGTTGGGCGGAATCCCGGGGTATCCCACCGAGCTGTTCGCACATACAGGCGATTTTGGAATACCTGCTCCACCAGAAGCTTCAGGGTCTAGCTCTGGCCTCCCTGAAGGTGCACCTGGCAGCCATCTCGGCCTTCCACCAGCCGATGGAAGGGAGGTCAGTATTCTCGCACCCCATGTCAGTCAGGTTCCTTAAAGGTGTGGAGAGGCTGTATCCGCAGGTCCGTGACCCGGTGCCTCCCTGGGATTTGAATCTGGTCCTCGCCGCTCTGATGGACTACATGCCCACTGTTCGTCTTCTCTTGGAAGGTAACCTTTCTGGTGGCCATTACATCGGCTAGGAGGGTCTCTGAGATAAGGGCTTTGACCTCGGAGCCCCCTACGCTGTCTTTTATAAAGACAAGGTGCGACTGAGACCCCACCCGGCCTTCCTGACTAAAGTGGTGTCCTAGTTTCATTATAACCAGGATATCTTCCTCCCTGTGTTCTTTCCTAAACCGCACGGTTCGGAGGAGGAGCGGAGATGGCACTCGCTGGATGTGAGATGTGCGTTGGCCTACTACACTGAGCGGACAAGGCCATTCCGGAAATCGACACAGCTGTTCGTGGCAGTGGCGGACCGGATGAAGGGCTCACCTGTCTCCACCCAGTGCATCTCCGCCTGGATCACCGCCTGCATCAGGGCCTGCTACGAGTGGGCGAAGCTGCCGCTTCCAGGAGCTGTGTCAGCGCACTCAACCAGAGCCCAGGCCTTGTCGTCGGCCTTCCTGGAGAGAGTACCCCTTCAAGACATCTGCAAGGCAGCAACTTGGTCATCAGTCCACACCTTCACGTCCCACTACGCCATCGTGCAGCAGGCGAGAGAGGACGCGGGCTTCGGCAGGGCCGTGCTCATGAGAGTAGCTCGACGCTGACTCCTACGCACCTCCAAGGTATGGCTATTTAATCACCTATATTGGAATAGATATGAGCAATCACTCGAAGTAGAAAACAGGGTTACTTACTAGAAACTGTTGTTCTTCGAGATGTGTTGCTCATATCCATTCCACACCCACCCTCCGTCCCCACTGTTGGAGTCAGCAGAAAGAAGGGACTGAGGGTCCTTAGAGCCGGCGGCGCCTGATATACCACGGCGTGAGCACGGCACTCCAGGGGGCGCCTGAGCCAGCCCTACGGGGCTTGCTAAGTGCAAAAAAAGTTCTGGGAACCAGTGCACAGGGCGTGCACTCACCTATATTGGAATGGATATGAGCAACACATCTCGAAGAACGACAGTTACTGATAAGTCATCCTGTTTTTCTTAAAGGAGAGAGAGTTGTCCATATAAAGTAAACTGATGGTCCCCCATTGAGATGGATGATGCATCGTGTGGTGTCCCTCAACACTGCCCCTTTAAGCTCTGGTATTTTCTGAGCTGGCAGAGCTCAAAGAGAATAGTCAGTAGATAGCAGTTCCAGCTGGAATTGGTTGGGGACTGAACCCTAGAATGTAGTGGGGCTCGATGTCACTTATGAACAAGGATACCGCCACTCCTTTCTTGATTATTTTGCTGTTCATTTATTTTCTTGTTCTGATCCAGTTAAAATCCTTGCAGTTAAATTAAGGGTGTGGGTGGTTGGTTGGTTTTTGAGAGACATAAGAAAAATTGATGGCAAAGATGGGAGTCCTTTTTGGAACCAGCAAGCTGTTCTGAGATGCAGCATTGAAGAAGAAGAAGAAGAAGAAAGTAAAATAATAGTAAAAAGTGATTATATATGGGGGGAAATGTATGGCTTCCACTTTTGTGAAAAAGTGAGGTTGTCTTGTTTTTCCCACAAAAGCTGTCATAGGGTTCTTATGCCAACAATGTAGGAGATAGTCACACAAAAACATCTCTTATCCTAACTTTGGTTGAAAAAGAGAGATTTGCAGTCCTGAAATATGTATAGGTTTCCCTGAGTGTTGTGAATGTTGAGAACTTGACTAAAGTGCTTAAACCCTTCCGTCTCCCCCGCCTAAAAAAAAATTTAAAAAAACCTAGGTTCCCTAAGCAAACTTCCTAACTGTGAGAGATCTTTCATTTAAAAAAAACAAAGGGATGGAAAAAATATCTGATTTTCTTGGCTAGTTCTGAAAGGCTATTCACAACCTGTCATCTTGGTAACCATCTATTAGAAGCCCTCAGGAATGGATCAGAGTCCAGAATCAAGAGCGAGGCTGCTGAGTATTGTTCACTGAAAGAAACTGAACCTGGTAGCAGTGGTGGATATTGCCTTGGTGGTTGAGTCCCGCAGAGAAATATACTGCAGTGCAGATCAAGAGAGCACCCCTGTCAGCACATCACATAAAGGCATGAAACCCATGGGTAAGGAAGGTGACCAGAGTTACTACACCCAGGAAGACATCGGCAAGCTGGAGGGATCTATTTTTCTATTGTTTGGGTATAGCACATCATCCAGAGCAATGATTTTTCAATAAGCTAAAGTGCAGGTCCTGCAGTAAGAGGACATACAATTTATACAGGGACAGGAATTAAACCGAAGGGAATTATTTTTGTGTACGTGAATAAAACATCACCCCAGCTATGGGAATCTGAAGGCAAAAACTGCACCTGTGCATAATGGGCTGAGCTGTGATTTATACCACTGCTGAGAATTGTTTGTGGTACAGGATCAATGGGATGCTAATGTTCCATGTTGGGTTAATGTAAATATAAATAATGTAAATATGAGGATGGATATTGATACAGGTGCTGGAATAGCTGTAATTTCTAAAGAAATGCATAAGCCAAAATTTGCTAATGTTAAACTAAGAATTGAAGATATATTGAAAAACTATAGCCAAGGTGAGATGAACACTGTAGGATGCCTTCCAGGTCTCCATGAAATACAAGGATACTTGTTTTTTGTTTGATCCCATTAATTGTTACAGAAGCAATGATCTTTCACTAATTAGCAGAAATTGGCTTCACAAGATGAATCTGAATTGGAGCCCCATATGCATCTCATTAGATCTAGTAAAGAAATTAAAAGAAAAATGTGAATGTTTTTTATATAGACATGGGTTTAGTAAAAGACATAAGAAAGAAACTACATGTTACATTGCCATTTCAAAACTACGTAAGGCTCTTCTTGAGCCTTAGGGTATGTGAGGACATGTAAAAAGGCCATTAGAACTGGAGAACCATGGGAAAATTACACCTATAATTCAGGGAATGGGTTACACTGGTTGAGTGTTTCTGTTACTAATGGAAGTGCAAGTACGTGTGGGTAATAGAAAGGCATTCTGTATTCCTGGGTGGGAGCAGATCAGTTTCCAGGTCCAAAACCACGTGATGTATTTGGTTTAGATCATAAACTCTTGGGGGCAGAGTTGTCCACTACTCTGTTTTGTACAGTATCTAGTTCAGTGGGTCCTTAAGAACATAAGAACGGCCATACTGGGTCAGACCAATGGTCCATCTAGCCCAGTATTCTGTCTTCTGACAGTGGCCAAAGCCACATGCCTCAGAGGGAATGAACAGAACGGGTAATTATCCAATGGTCCATCCCGTCACCCATTCTCAGCTTCTGGCAAACAAAGGCTAGGGGCACTTCAGAGCATGGTTTTGCATCCCTGCCTATCCTGGCTAATAGCCATTGATGGGCCTATCTTCTGTGAACTTATCTATTTCTTTTTTGAACCTTGTTATAGTCTTGGCCTTTACAACATCATCTGGCAAAGTGTTTCACAGGTTGACTGTGTTGCGTGAAGAATGCTTCCTTTTGTTTGTTTTAAATTGGCTACCTCTTAATTTCATTTGGTGACCCCTAGTTCTTGTGTTATGTAAAGGAGTAAATAACACTTCCTTATTTACTTTCTCCACAACAATCAAGGTTTTATATATCTCTATCATATCCCCCCCCTTAGCTGTCCCTTTTCCAAACTGAAAAGTCCCAGTCTTATTAATCTCTCCTCATATGGAAGCTTTTCCATACCCCTAATCATTTTAGTTGTTCTTTTCTGTACCTTTTTCAGTTCCAATAAATCTTTTTTGAGGTGGGGTGACCAGATCAGCACACAGTATTCAAGATGTGGGTATACCATGGATTTATAAAGAGGCAATATGACATTTTCTGTCTTCTTATTAATCCCTTTCCTAATGATTCCCAACATTGTGTTAGCTTTTTTGACTGCCGCTGCACATTGAGTGGATATTTTCAGAGAACTACCCACAATGACTCCAAGATCTTTCTTGAGTGGTAACAGCTAATTGAGATCCCATCATTTTTAAATATATAGATATAGTTGGGATTATGTTTTCCAACTTTTCATTTATCAACATTGAATTTCATCTGCCCTTTTGTTGCCCAGTCACCCAGTTTTATGAAATCCCTTTGTAACTCTTCACAGTCTGCTTTGGACTTAACTATCTTTATTAGTCCTTGATCTTGGTTGGTCCCTAGGTTAAAAATAATTAATGATAATACACTGGCAGAAGAGGTGACGCTTGTAAAACTTGACCTGTCTCAAGCATATTGACAAGTGGCTGTAGAGCCAGATTTTTAAAAAATCTTATAGTGAACACACACACAAAAGTTAGTCAGATATGAAAGTCTCTCAGGCAGTGTAGCTGGGGCCTAGCCATATTTGAAAGAATAATGGATCAAGTTCCTCAATCTTTGAACTGTGTTGTTTATTGAGATTACATTAATAATAATTAGCTATACAAAAGATCATTTGAGAAACATTGAAGAGGTTCTAAAAAAAGTCACAAAAATATGCGTTTAGAATTAAGCAAATAAAATGTGCCTTCTTCCAGAAGCAAGTTGATTATTTAGGTACAGCATAGATGCTATAGGGGGGCTACCTCTCTTAAAAAAAAACCCAGAAATTTCTGAGAATGTGGCTGTACCTCATATTGTTTCAGAATTGAGATCATTTTTGGCTGTTAAACTATTCTGGAGGATTTATACTGAAACTGTCTGCATTAGTAAGCTTAAAGTTTTAATTTTTATAGAAAAATGCAGAATGGGTTTGGACCAAACAGTAAAATAAGATTTTTGAGGAAAGCAACAGCAAAACAGAGTAATTGCAATGTTTTTGGTGAACTTTAATCCAGACTTCCCTGCCTGTTAACTGCAGTACTTCTCCAGTAGAGTAGGAACTCTGATTTCCCACGCATGCAAAAATGGTAGTGGCATATCAGTACAGTGTGGAGTATAAGTGTTCAGTGCAACTTGAAAACAATGATTCATTAACCCAGTTGTCTGTCAAAGTAGAAACACAGCTAGAAATAGAATCATTGTATAATAAACCGTTCTTTCTTAGAGGATCTTCCCATAACTGCAAAAGAGTAAATAATAGAAACTAAGGAATTTCCTGTTTAAATAATGCAGTATACTCTTTCTGATTGGAGAAACCATATAATGAATGAGAAATTTTATCTTTGCTCTTCTAGGAAAAATGGAGTGTTCAGAGAACAGTTGTTTGTAATGGGGTACAAGTTGTTTGATACTAGAAAGCTTTAATGATAGGATGCTGTTTAAATTAGATGCTGAAAAGAAGAAGGTTGGCTAGAACTTATTTTTGATGGTGAACTAAGATCAAGATATTGAAGGAAAAATTAAGCGATGTGAACTCTCTAGTCATCACTCTAACGTATCACAAAACATTTCATGTAATCTGTGTAAATGGGCCAATAAGCCTTGGCAAAGAATACATACTGATTTTGGTAGAGAAGAATAACCAAATGTATCTGATGGTAGTTGCTACTCATACAAGGTGACTAGAACTGGTACACGTCAATCTCTATTGGGGGTTAGAGGAAACTTGTCTTGGGGGGCAGGTTGTTTCATAACTGCCTACTTCAGGGTTTCTTGCATCTCCTCTAAAACTGGACTAGGACTAGATGGATCACTGCTCTGATCCAGTATGGCAGTTTGTATATGACAACACACTTCTGCTACTGAGACTATGGAAGCATTATCAACTATGTCTGCTGCACATGATTTGCCTGAAGAAATAGTTTTGGATAACAGTTCAGATTATTCAAGGAATTTCAGATTTTCCTCAAGACGAATGTAGTAAAACACACTTAGATCATCTACCTCTCATTTAGCATCATATGGGTTAACAGGAAGCTTTGTGTAGACACTTAGAGTCATTGGAGAAAAACAAGGGTAGAACCCTCCCAACCTGTACGGCAGACTGTCTTTTATTGTATAGGTCAGCAGGACAGACCACTATGCAGAAAACTCCAGCAGAGCTATTTCTTAAACATCAGTTCTGAATCAGATTCAGTTTGCTTAGATCAGACATAGCAAAAGAGCTAAATGAAAAACAGCGCAGAGCAAGGAACCTACAACATAAGTCTCTAGATTTTTGTCTAGAACAAAAAGTATTGATTTTTAATTACAAGGGAGGAAGAAAGTGTGGGGGGGAGGGTCAGAAAGGTGTTGTAAGAAAGGTATTGAGATCAGTGACATACCTGGTTGTGGTAAATGGAGCCATGATGAAAAAGTGTATTATTACTGAAGGTTCAGAAAATAGAAGAGGAATTTAAATGAATGCTTCCCATGTAATTACTATGAAAGAAAATTGTTCTCCTTTTCATTGGCCTGATGATGGTATCAATGTCCATATTAATGCAGAAAATGAATCTAAAAATGCAAATGTTACTGTGGAGCATGAATCTGAAAATGTTAGTGAGGGACAGGAAAAGTAAGTGACCGCTGCTCTTCCTGACATGCCGTTCCAACCAAAACAGAATCGTAAGCCTTCCAAAAGCCTAAACCTATAATTTAAAAATGCTGAGGGAGGAGAGTGGTATGTGAAGCTTTAAGAAAGAACTGTGGTTACTGCACCTTTAAGAACTGGAACATTCTGGATGCAGAGTTCAAAACAAGAGTCTTGTCATTTGGAAGCAATTGCAGTGAGAGTTGGTTGGAAACCAAACCCAAGACTGAAGCAAGGAGGGATGCAGTTTACAAGCAATGGCTCTTTTGCTGGACTAACTGGCTGAATCAGAACAAGAAAATAAGTAAAAATCCTCATAGTTAAATTAATGACATGGTGAGTAAGGGTTGTGAGCAAGCAAGACATCTTTTAGGCCATATCTACATGGGAAGATTTTACCAATTATACAGATATTGTACACAGGCATTACCCCCACCTTGCGTGGTCACTTTTTCCTGCACGAGCATGGTTTTTTGTGGCGTAACTTAAACTCCTTCCCAAGCGACAGAAACTAAACTGAAAAAGACATTTTTACACCAGAATAAGTTTATCTGCATGGGGTGGGTGATGTGTGCACATGCATTTGTACCAGTATATCTGCTTAAATTCACTCCTTAAGTTATGTCAAAAATATTCTCTGTGTAGATAAGGCCTTAGAAGAGCCTTAGTGTACCATGGCCTTGGTGAGGTGAGGTAGCCTCACTGGCTGGCTGTACCTAAGGGAAGAGAGGAGGCTAGTGAGGTCAGATTAGCTACCTACTGAGATCCAGTAGTGGGGAGAGGATTGGACAGCCTGAGCTGAAGAAATTAGGAGTGAAGTGGGAGCACAAGTCTGCCATCTTCCTCTCCTCCACTCTCCTAAAAACAGGAAAACGTCCTATTTATAATTCTTTCTTTAAGCTGTGTGAACTTTGCATTGGTGGAAGATGGGAAATTGACAGCCCTGGAGCCTTGAATCCTGTATCTAACCACTTAAAAACAGGTGCTGCATGGACAGTGGCAGTGCAAGCTTGCCCTACCATTAAGACCAACCAGTGGTCCGGAGGGATCTCTAGTCTGCAGGCCCCCCCAGCTGACATTTCTCAGAGTTGTTTTTTACATTCTACAAAGATAAACTCAATCAGTAGAATTTCTTAACGCATTTTACATACACGTTGAACATTTTGACTAAGCTGAAGTG
Source organism: Emydura macquarii macquarii (assembly GCF_026122565.2). NCBI lineage: Eukaryota > Metazoa > Chordata > Testudines > Chelidae > Emydura > Emydura macquarii. The sequence goes on along the minus strand of NW_027131527.1, from coordinate 13,401,375 downwards.
TGCTGTCAATATAGTATCTGATAGGTCCTCTGCCACAGAATCTATATCCAGCCTTTGTATGGAGTTAGATTAGTACATTTTTCTCTCTCTAACTACCTGAACATACTATGATCTTGTTCCTCAGACAGGGAGCCTCACTAATGTAAATATACATTCTAGATGACACTGTACTTAAAGGCTTATGGTGTTTTATTGTGTTTTAAATGTTCATGAATTGATTGCATAGTCTTTTTTGGCAGAGGGGAGCGGGGATATATGTGTATATGTTTGCATGCTGTTATTACAGTGTACGCCTCTAAACATGTATCAGCATTACCCTGTGACAATTAAACACCCACAGCGTAATGATGGAAGATTTGCCTTTATGAACTGAGGCATCATTGTCCCTGTTAGTGTATATTGACTTTCCCAAAGGAGATAATTGAAAAGGGCAGGGTTGAGAGGTGTGGTTTTTACATACATGTGCATTAAACTCCAGCTGGGAAAGTGGAGACCAGCAATAAGTAAGTTGGGCCAGGTCAGAAAGGTTTTTCTGGCAGTTGGTGAAGCCTGAATGGGTCATGGAGAATTATTTGTGTGTTGTGTGAGCAAAGCAGAAGATCGTGGTGTTGTGGATGGGGCAGAATTTCCAGAGATGTGTCTTCCAGTTCTGCCAGCTCCAAAACTAACCAATGGAATATCTTGGCTTAGAAAGGGTGCAGGCAGTTTCTTGGGCAGGAGCACTAGGTGTTGACGTTTAGTAAGGGCCCTGTAGGTTTGTGGACAGGAAGCAGTGACATCAGCAACTTGATATTATTTTTTTTAACATCAAGACTAGGGCTATAAAACCTCAAATTTGAATGGCCTTGTGCTTCTGTCAGCCTGGGAACTCTGCTTTGCTTTGCATGGAGGGCTCTAATAGCGGTATCTCAAAGGAAACCGTATCACTACAAAAGGGAAAGTACAGCAAGAGAAAAGGGAGAATTCCCCTTTGCAAATGTGTTCCAGCTCTCCTGATCCTCGCTGTGCCATGCTTCCCTAGGGTTCCCATTCTCTCCATTGTAGTCAGCGTCACATGTCCCTGACATACTTTGTGCCACTGGCTCAGATAAGGAGGGTTCTGAAGTTCCTTTCATGTGGCAGTACATTGCGGTGATGGAACAGCAGGGCTGGCATGCCTCCCTCCTGCTCTTGAGCTGTACTTTCAGGAATTGGAGATGATGATTTAGTAGGTGGGATTCTTGTGTGTTAGTGTTTGAACTAGGGCCCCGGTTTGGTGCTAGGGAGCACTCGGTACTGCAGGAGGTGTCATGCTTTCAGAGGAGATGTAAAATCGAAGTTCTGACCAATTATGGCCATTTCAAGGATCCGAAGGCACTTTTCACAAGGCAAGGAAAGGCTAGCTCTGGTGGCCTGTCCGAGTTTTAGTTTTGTCACCTGCCCCCCGATACCACCACCACAGTTTCAGCTGAGGAAGTTATGCTTCCCTTCTTGCCTAAAAGTGTTGCAGTATGTTACACTGTTAAACAGCTGCCAGACTCCACCACAGAGGTGGCTGAAGTGACTTTCATGTATACTGCCCATAGCACCCAGTTCTTGGAGAGGAAGGCACCATAGAAAATGTAAGCTGTTAGTACTATTAAGGTAGCATCTAAAGGCCCCAATCAAGGTAGAATCCCTTGTGTTGTGCACTGCACAAACTCAAGACATGGTATGAGAAAGTCCCTGCCACAAAGAGCTTACAGTGTAAGGGGCTGGCCAAAGCCCACTGATGTTAAGGGGAGTCTTAATGTTGGGTGGACTTTGGATCAGGTCCTAGTGGGCAAGACAGACCAAGTTTGTGAGAAAATAATAAAAAGAATCCTTCCTAAGAGATCTAGCTGTGTGTTTACACAACCACTGCCTGTGACAATATGAAACAATGCCCCCAGGAGAATTAAAAGAGTATGTCATGGGAGTCATGGCCTATGTAAGACTGCCACATGACCAAGTGTCCTGTTGCTATAGGAGGTGTAGGAGATACCTGTTGTGATTCCCTAAGTGTTCCTACGAGAAGGTACAAAATACCATTGAATGCCAAGATAGCTACCGTGAAACAAAGCAAACTTTCATTTCCTTAATTAAAGTGCCTGTAGCTCCCATTTCAAGGTCGGTGAAACTATAATAAATACAGAGCAAAGAAAGGCAATCTGTATCTAAAGTACGTTAGTAAATAAAGGTACAAAAATAAAATCACTATGTCCCTGATATCTCCCTCTGGCTCTTGGTTTTCATTTGCTTTTAAATGCACCTTAACACAAAGAATGGGAAGAAATGGAAACTATCAAAAACCTCTTTGTGTTCGGGTGAGATGCTCCAAGATACCTGATGGTGGCTAACGCTCCAGAGCCAGGCCCAGGTTGTGCCCCCACTGGAGCCTCTAATGAGAACCAGTCCCTTCTTGCAGGCGACTAGTGGGGTGGTGAAAGGGCTGGACAGATCAGGGCTCCTTTAATCAGCCCCAATAATGACAGCAGGGGAAGATTTTCTTAGGAACAATTTATAAAAGGCATTTTCCCTTCCCTCCCCAAAGTGTGATGGAGGTTAAAAGTAGTTTACTTGCTGTACTTTTTTTTTTTTTTTGTAATAAAGTGATCAAATCTTTGGGGCATTGGGGTGACCTCTCAAGTGGGCTGTACTGCAAAAGTAGAGAAGCCTTTGCCCCTCCCTGTAACACTAATGGGAAGCTGCAGGTTGCTTTTAACTTACTTTCTTTGAAGGTGAACTATGGAACCCTTGTTGAAGTATAAAAATTAAAGGAAGCCCATGGCAGTTTGTATTGAGAACATCAATTTGAGTTTGCTTTCAGATCATGCTGGAGGGAACTGCACTGCTACTGTCTTCACATAAATAAAATAAAAGCTTTGTTTTAAATTAGACTCTTTTCTTCTGTTGGTTAATTAGACAAGCTCCTACCTGCAGATGCACTACCTAGGCACCAGTTGTACTGTGCATATCGGAGGCATATGGTTGATGTCTATCGCTACCAAACTTCATCAGCCCCCTATTATTTTTTTAAATGCCCCTTTTAATTGGATTCAAATTCCTTGGGGCCTGCTAGCATAAACAGAGCCCTTTGTAGATAGATGCACATGAAACCATCCAGCGCTTCTACAGACTCTTGCAAAGATTAAGCAGCCGGTTGTTACCACAGATTGGGACACAGCGGCAAATACTGTTAATGGGAGCAGCATATCTAAACGGCCATGCACAGTGCTGGAAATGAATTCATCACTGGCATGAATATATTGTCTGTGCTGGAGCAGTGAGTTCTGGAAAACAGGGGTAATGGCTTAGGTCTCTAATTACAAGAACAATGGTTTAGCATTTTCAAGTTTGTTAAAATGTGGCACCAGAAGGACTGGACAGAATGGAGGTTAAGATGAGGCTGTTCTCAAGAAACTGTTTGTAACTTTACTCCCCCCCAGAGTCTTAATCACATTGTCAGTCAGGCATTTGGGAGTTCCTCATACTGGTTCCGAGTCTCTGTGTCTTGTGTGTGAGTCCAAAGCATTCTGCCTCCTGTTTCACGCTCGTTGGACTTGCGCTGGCTTGTAAAACTCTACATGGACTTATCCAGCTGTACCTCTGACCTCATATCCACCTACTCCCCAGCCAGCTCACTCCACTTTTGGGTCTATTCTCTGACTCCTGCCACTCTCGGCGGGGTCTGTCTTCCGTTTAGGCTGCTGGGAACTTTCTTGCCCAAGCCACTCTTATCGCTTTCTCTCTAAATCACAGTTGGGCTCTGTCAGACATTTTGTAGGCGTCTGTATGAGTGATGCTATTTCAAAATTATAATCATTACCTTTACATGCTGAGCTCAGCTGTGGCTCAGAGTGACTCTCTCCACTTTTAGGGGTGTGGGGAGAAAGAGGGATAAATGATGTCCCCTGGTTTCAGGAGGAGAGTTATTTACTATCCTACAAAGAACTCATGTGTGCTGGTGCACATGGAGGCATTTGTGTAGTCAGGGATGGACTCTGTTGCTATTCAAGATCCTAATTCTCTGTTCTGGCTGCACTATGATCATTAAAGGAACAGGGGGGTGCAGGAGGCAAAATTGACATTATTTCACTTTCCCTATTATCAGACAGGCGGATGTCTGTCCAGCTGCTGGCATACGTTAGATCAGCTTCAAGGCAGCTTGAGCTTGTGCCAAATGTCAATAGCTCTCAGGGCTGTTCTCAGGCATAGCTGATGCACAGCGGCTTTTTGGCGAGGCCCCGCCTCCCCTGGCCTTGACCCCCTACATTTTCCCTATCTCGCGTAAACTTGGTGGTCAGATATTATGGCCCCGTTGAACCACTGAAGCAGCACAGACTGTCCAGCTTGGGACTGCAGAGCTGCCAGATGCAGAGTACATCCTAATGGCTGCTGTTCTTCTATGAAAAACTTGCTCCGGGGCCAAGACACCCACCATCCAGGAGTGAAGGAGTTAACCTCTGTTCAGTGGTGGCTGCTGCCATGATGACTCTAATAACCCGCACCTCTTGGAACCGCTTTTTATTCTCTGGGTGTTAAACCAATCCTTTATAAAGCAAGCAAGGTACGTGGCATGCTCCTAAGTATAAGTGCCACTTCCCCACGCTTCCTCAATGTGCCCTCTTTTTGGGTGGAGCTGGGGAAACGCCACTCAGAAGTCTGAGCTGGAAATCTGTGCTGCTTTGACTGTCACCCCATACTCTCTTGCTAATGCTACCAACAAAAAATGGAGCCAAATGTGCCCCTGCTTTTCCAGGAGAATTAAACTTTTCTATCATACTGGTACATTAGGCACCTTAGCAGGTATCACCACATTTCCTTCCTCTTGTGTCTTGGCCAGCTCCAGCAGTTTTGGAGATCAGAGACTGAGGGCTTGACTACATAGGAAAATTTAGCAGAATAATTATACTAGTGTCATTATACTACTATAGTTGCTGTACTGGTAAAACTTCCTCTGCGGACACTCTTATTCCAAAATTAGAGTGCCTTTTTCCAGTTTATGTGGCTTTAGAAGCAGGAATGGCTAAATCAGAAACAGGAGGGGTTATACTGGTATAACTATGCTAGTATAATTACACAGCTATGGTTGTGCCAGTAAACTTTCCCATGTGTAAAAGTCCTGAGCCTCTTGCCTGCTTCTTCTACTGAATGGCAGCTCCCTTCCTCCGTCCTCTCCCCTCCTTTTGATTGTGTGTGTGTGTGTGTGTGTGTGTGTGTGTGGTTTTTCCCCTCTCTGAAAATGTTGTACTCCCCCTGATCCAACATTCCTATTTACAAGGAGATAAGGATCCTGTCTGGCGCCTGGGTTTCAAATCTGCTCCCTGATTATCTGCAGACACCCTGGTATGAGAGCCCCAGGCAACAGATAGAGAGAAGGGAAGGAATTCTTCAGACCACAGCAGCAGTCTCTTCCCTGGCCTGTCTGCTCTGTTCGCTCCAGCAAAACAAAACCCCACTGGGCTATTGCTTAATGCCACCATTGTGCTGAGGAAATTGTTTACCCTGGTAAAAATGGTATTTTTGCTGACTTGCTTCATCAGAGGCAATGGGAGGAAAACCAAAAAAATAAAATGAATCCAGGAGGAAGAGTTTGACTGGAGCTACTTCCCGCTAGTTAAAGCACCGGGATGGCAGTGAGATACCAGGTGGCTGAATGCGATGTTGGGAATGAAAAGGCTGAAAGCCATCACCACCAAGCCAAATAAATAATGAGATGAAATCAAAGAGAAGAAAAACTATTATGCTGTCCAGCTCCCCCTGCTGAGCAACTCCTTCCACAGATGGAAGTGAGGAAACCAAAGCCTTAATGAAAGGCAGCTGTTAGAATTCTTGGCATTTGACATAGGGATTTGATCCTTACCTGCAGTGTTTAATTTGTGCCGGGGCTTGCCAGTGCTGAGCCCCGGCACCTCTAGCCTTGGCAGTTCATAGCCCCAGCACCTCTGGCCTTGCTGCATCAGTTATGAATGTTTTAAAAAAAAAAAAAAAAAAAAAAAAATTGCTTGAGCCCCAGCACCTCTTTCATTACAAATTAAGCACGGTCTGTCTACCTGCCAGACTGAGAGACGGCTAACCAGGGGCTGGAGGGAGAGTGTATTTCTCCTGACAAGCAGCTTGGGAAAGAAAGAGGGAGAAATGGGATGGCCCACACATTTTGAGCAGGGGGAGGCAGAGAGGAGAGATTTTGTGGTCATTGCATTAGTTAATCACCACCACTAGGATCCAGAAAGAGCAGAGGAGATGCAGTGAAACCTACAGTTATACGGTTGGCATCGTGCAGGAAGTGGAATTTTGTTTTCTTGAAGCCAAACCAAGGAAGATGCAAAAGGGCCTTATGGAGCTTTAGGATTTCTCTCATCCCTTCTCAGAGAAAACAGCAAATGTGCTAGTGGTGTGTTTCTTAGGGGTTCTTTTAACCTGCTTCCTATCCTCTTTACCCTAATCATAAATTTCTGTCATCTACCTTACAGGACAGTTTAAAGTGCCCTGCTTTATTCTGGGCCTAGTGACACTGAAATGCAGTGATCCACGGTTGAATCTTGGGGGTCAGCGTGCAGTGGCATGACCTTAACAGTATGAAGCCACAAGAGTCTCACGCAGTGACCTGTGTATGGGCGCATTGTGATGCAGCTCCCTGACATTGCCACGAGGTTGTTCAGTCTTACAGACTGACAGCGTTCTGGATGTGTCCTGCTTCAGCCCTTAGCTGTACCAGGCAGATGAGCCCTTAGCTGGGAAGAAACACTTTGTCCTGTTTGGGCACCTGATCTGCTATTTCTACTGTTTCATTAAAAACCCAGGTGTCCTTTCTCTCTGCTCTGCTCTGCTCAGGATTTCAGCAGCAAAGGAAGACTCTTGCTCTGCTCATTTGCTGATAACTGGAACACTTTTTCAGTTCAAAGTTATTTCATAACTGTGGTAAGATCTGAGCTCTGGGAATGAACCAAAGAGTTATTTCCTCCCACTCTAATAGAATTTTTAAATAGTTAGTATAACATTCCAGTGTTTGTTTATTATGATTTCCCCTCTCAGTGGTATTCTCCACACCCAGAAATTCCCCACACCTCCAGTTCTCTCACGTTTTTTAAATACTTTTTCTGAAAGCGGGGTGCTGCTGCAGCTGGAGACGGAACTTTCTTTCTTACGTCAGCCTGTTGAGGTTGCTGGAGTGTGGTGAGATGTTCTCCCATTCAAGGAGTGAACAGTGCTTCCCATTCCCGCTGTGGCAGGAGGAAGAAATTCAGCTTGGATCCCCCATGCTGTGTCTGTGTGTGTCTGTGCCTTGTCTACGACGCTCCTGATTTCATCATGAGTCTTGCAATATTTGGTGTTTTCCTTAAAGCCCTAGCTCCAGGAAGCAGGTGATCTCAGCTTTCATTTAAGGAAAGAAAATTTCAAGCCCTCATTGTTGAGAAGAAAAGCTTGAAAACATGACCCTTAGTGGCTCAAATGCCAGAAGGCAAATAAAAGGAAACCAAAAATGCATTATTTTCAAAAATTCTTGTTACATTTAAGCTAGTCTTATGATTTTTGAATGCTTGGATTTGGCAGTAGTGTGTATGATCACGGATAAGGAAGGGAGCTCTTCATAGAAATACTGGTTCTTGAGGAAGTAATAGGCATTAGACTGTCTGTCTCTCTCCATCTCATGGACCCGTCTGCCTGTGGCATATACTAAGCTAAAAAGAAAGTTCTCTCATCCTAGTTAATCTGTTCCCAAGGGAGACAGCAGCTTCCATGAAATAAGCTCTGTGCCCTTCCCTGTCACAGAGCAATGCTGAGTCTTCCATAGGCATTCCTTTAATATTGGTTAATCTTGATATTTTATGTTGATAAATATTTATCTCTACAGCACTTTAGGAGAAAAAAACCTGAAGATGTCCTTTAACTTGCTGTACTGCTTCATTCAACAACGTCTTTGGATACTTCAAAAATACCTATATGATCGTCTAAGATGTATCTTTATACATAAATAACTGTTACACTGTGGTTGTGACAAAGCAACGTTTCCCATGCATACTGCCTGTCACTTTCATGTGGTATTGGGAACCCAATGCCTCAGTGGAGATGTAGGAGAGGGGGCATCCCACTGTGACAATACCTATTCCCTGTGGGAAGACCTTCTGAAAATAATACTGTATCCCTGTAGGGGTGTACAGGTTTATGGTGTGGTAGACACCTTCTCTCAAGCACAACACGTATATAAATACGCTTCTGCGCTAAAAGCCAGATTTTCAGATACTTAGCTCCCATTGTGACCCATTGGGAGCAGAACACTTATGAAATTCTGGCCATGGGTGCTGAGCTCTCCTTAGACTCTGACCAAGTAATTTGGTACCTAATTGGGAGCTGACCTCTTTTGAAACTGTGAGAGGACTGGAGTGAGGGTCAAAGCACTTTTTCCAAGGTCTCCTGTCTGGCAGTATAAAGAGGAAGGTAGCTATTGTGAGAACCCACATGCAATTTTGTTGCACACTTGAGAACAAAAATAACTCTATTGATTTTGTTTGTAGTTTTTAAAAGAGGTTATCTTTCTTTGTAGCACCGAACCTGGCATCATAGCCTTCATGTTAATGCTTATCTCCAGCCTGTAGCCTCATTCCATCAGTAACCTCCTCCTAACCCACTCTTTTTAGCCAATCAACCATAAAATAACTACTCTGAGATACAATGGAAGAGAGATCTGCTCCACTATGAATTTGGGATGGCCTGGAATGCACACATCTCTCGTTTCCGGTGTGGTTTCTCTGAAGCTTCCTGGCATTAATATTTGATGCCGTTCCTTGGGGCAAACATTAAAAAGAAATGGCCACCAAAAAAAAAAATTTGGGGGGGAATAAACCAGCTGAAATCGTTTTTTATGGCTTCCTGGAGCTGTTTGGATGTGGACTGGATGGCAGTAGGTCAGGAACAGAAGGCCTGATAGCCCCCTGATTGTCTGCCTCCTTGCATCTTTCCCTTTCAGGTCATAAATATAAAACCACTGCTTGAAAAGCAAAAAGGTCATTAAACTGTCAGTGGCTCCCTCTTAGGAGGTCGTAAATGTTTCTTTTAGCAGTGCATCTCACTCCTGTCTCAGCTGAGAGCTTAGGTACCCTCTGTCTCCTGAAGAAGCTGTAGGATGCTGAGTTGCTTGAATAAGTGAGGGAGGAGGACTCGGATCCCATTCATATGGTTCCTAAGTTCAACCTCTCTTCCCCCAACTTCTCTGAGGAGATGGAGGGGAAAGGGAGAGATAAGGGTCCTCTGTCTACAGGAATGAATTCTAAGGAGTGCTTCCATCATTTCCCCCAGCTTACTTCCCTTGACCACAAGTAGACTGTCTCCTATTTATACTTGTCCTGTGGTGCTTGCATCTTCGCTCTATATAATACAACATCTTCAGGCACTGATACAGCATCCTTCCCCATTGAGACCCCACCATGAAGTGAAGACTCACCATCAATGCAGGGTGAGACTTTAAATGAAAGTGAAACTGTCTAATCTGCATACAAGCTGGGTTTCAGTGGCTGGATGGGTCTTTCCTCGGTGCTGCATCTTTATTGCCCTGAGGAATTGCTGCTGAATGATGCAAGGCATTTGCTACCCCTGTGCCAACCCAGAACCAGGCAGAGCTCTGAGCAGGATGGTACAGCACCCACTCCTGTTTCTTTATGCTAAAGAAACACACGTAGTGGGTCCTGCACATAAGGGCTGCCCATGTACTTTATGCATCCATACAACATGCATCTTTAAAGCGTCTCCTGTCCACAGCTGCTCTTCTCAGGGCCGTTTCAGTATTTTCTGTGGCTGCTGTCTCCTTGGACTGCGCAATGATGGCTTTCTTAATAAAGTTTTTAATACCTGTGTTAGGTTGATAAAGGATAATAAAATCCGAAATTAGATTAGCTTTTCCTAATTATAATGAATTGGGAAGTGTGTGTGTGTGTGTGTGTGTGTGTGTGTGTGGAATAGGGGAGTAGGGGTAGAAAAGGGAGAGGAGGGAAAGATGGAATGTTAATGGGAACCTGATTTCTGAGCCTGTTTGAGTTTACAGCCTTGCAGGTAATTACAACAGGGAGCCTTCATTTTCTTTCTTGTGTGTGTAGGGGGGAGGGGAGCGAAGCAAGGGCACAAAAATCCTGGCACTGTACCACCTCATTAAGTTAATTACAAATAACTTGACTCTGCGGCTTATTACTTGCTGAGGCGGGGATTAGGGACAATTCAAATAAATAAATAACATGATGAAACCAATGAGAGGGAAGAGCTTGTGGCAGAGGGCGCGGTAGGAGTGAGAGAAGGTGTGGGGCTAATAACAAAGCCCCACTTACTAATGGGTGGGAAAGCTGAGATGTGGTACTGCCTCAGGAGCTCCCACTGCCCCCCTACTGGTGAAAGTTGCTAGCATCAAGGAAGGTGTGAAGCAAAAAGAACAGGCCTGTCAGAGCCCTGTCTTAAGGGAGAGGTGACTACATAGGCATAGTCTGACTTCTATATTTGCGGGAGGGCAGCTCCAGCCAGGCCAATGGGGCCATTCATGGTGGGGGGGGGGGGGCAAATTCCATGCCTGCCTGAGGCTTGACGTTTGGCGGGGACAGTGCTTCCCCAAACTATGCCCAGGGGTGACCAACTTTAGTCTTGCAGGTAAATCTGAGCTAACAGGTGAAAAGCATCAGTAATTAACAGACATGAGATGTATGGACTCAGATTGTTGGGCCAGATTTGGCCTCATTTACCCATAGTGAGTGGCACCTTGCTTTGCAGGTACCTCCACTGAGACCACTTATGGAGTCAGATGTTACCCAGTGCCAGTAAAAGTGGCAGAATCTGGCTCTAGATTTGGACCAGACTTCAAAGTTGAACCCAGACCAATATTCAAGTTTGGCACCAAAAAATCTGAATTGTGCTCATGAGATTTTTTTACCCCAAATGGTGGAAATCTCCTTGACATCAATGGCTCTGACAAGTTGTTTCCATTCTGAATAGAGATAATCTCATTAAGTCAGCTGTTCTTGCAAGATTTCCACCATCTTCTGCCAAACCGCACCAATCTGCCTGAATGAAGATTTGGTGCAGGCCCATCTCTAGTTTCCAAACTCATTCTAAAATAACCCTTATCTCTATTACTCCCAGACTAGGAATTGACCTGCCTAAAAGCAGGATTGTAATCCATTCTTGTCACATGTAAATTCTCCAGTAATGGATTTAGTGTTATTGGCCTCCAAAATGGACTCTGACGGTAGGTTCCCTGAAGGAGGGCTGGAATCCAAGCGTCCTCTTGACCTAATTGATGTGATTTCCCATGAATCAGCCTCTGGGAGCACTCTGGAAATGGGCCTCTCTTGCATTTTTGTGAAGGGTTTTATAATTGGCACAAAATGTCTCCTGATGAACTCGCACCGCCAAATGGATTGATTCTACGATTGTCAAATTCTTGGTTTCTCAGAGTTTTCTTTTGATGGAGTGACCTGCGAATCCCTATCACCTTGAAGCTTGGAGCAGTTTGCTACCTAGGTACCCAGTCAGTTCCTATGCTTCACTTACTCAAGCAAACATCGTATTTACGGCATTAAAATAATTAACTAAGGAGACAAACCCTGTTTATAAGGGAGCCTGCTGTCTAAAAGAACCCAGGTTTTGTGCAAGACAATGAAAAGGTAAATTGACTTCATTAAGGAAGTGGAGATTGAGTTTCTGGCAGTCCCCTTAGGGAAGGTCAGAAATGACTGCACTGCACAATTACCCCATAGCTCCCTCTCCCATAGCTGCTATTACCTGCAAAGGAGTGGCAGACACAAGCCTCCTCCACCCAAAGGGCTGGCAGGGGATGAGTGGTAGTGGGGCAGGACAGACAAGCATGCAGCCATTTTGCAAGATATTCTTGAATGACTACGAGAGAGGAAGTTCACAACACAGAGAGAAGAAGAACACTGCAACCCCTTGTATCCAACAGCAGGGTCTGTGGCTTGGGAAGGAAGTCTTGGACTTCCTAAGGCTATGCCATGTCTTCCTGCATCCAGAGAGAGTGACCTTTTTAATTCCAGCTTTGCCATGCAGCCTCAGGCTGTGATCTGGTCATTACTTGGATGGGATGTTTGAAAAGCCCAGCTTCTGAAGAAAGTGGTGTTGGTGACACAGTAGATCTTAATTAGTGTGTCCCTGAGTCCCCGCTTGCAGCCTGGTGCGGTGCTGCAGATGTGTCCCACCTGAATTTCCTCAAGTGGAAGAGTAGTAGACCAGTTTAACAGAGCAGGGGGACAGGAGAAGCCAAGACGTTAACAAAATACCATCTCCTTTTAATCAGATTTCAGGCCAGGAATCCTAACAACAAGTGGTTCATCAGGCCTCTGGTTCAGGGCTCCCAGACTTACAGGCCACTGTGAGGCAAACCTGCAGCCAGATCAGGACTTGCTCGCTCACTCACTCACTTCTCCAACAGAGCCTGGGGTGGCTCATGGCTCCCACATGCTGCACTGACTCATCCTGTGTAAGCAGAATCTGCAGTGACTTAGCCCTCAGGCTGCAGCAACCTATCCCTGGGCAGTGCCTGGGTCCGATGACCCCCAGGCACAGGTATTTCATTGATCCCACCAGAGCTGCAACTTGCCCTGCAAATTAGTCTGTGCAACAATGCCACTTGGCCAAGAAGCCTCCTGCTGCCTCTATGTTGGGGCATGTCTACACAGCAATTAAACACCCACAGTGGGCCTGTGTCAGCTGACTTGGGCTCGCAGGGCTTGGGCTACGAGGCTGATTAATTGACTAATTGATGTTCGAGCTCGGGCCAGAGCCCAGGCTCAGGGACCCTCCCCCTCATTTCTTTTTCCTCTTCCTTTCCCCTCTGTCTCCTTCTCTCTTGACTGGCCATGGTCTAAAGAGTAACCTTGAAGCATGAGAGACAAAAGAGGGACATCACGGAGAACGTACTCACAAACCCTAACTCTGGTCTCAAGCTAGCTGGTTTCACATTCAACTGAGTCCTAGCTAGTCAACAGGTTCACCTGTTGCTATCCCAGCATGCTGCTCTAGGCAGAAAGTGTTGTTTTTATTAATAGACAAACATGGATCTGTTGTAAGTAAGATTGATGTCCTTGAACCTTGAAGGATGTGCCATGATGACAAAGGGGAACAGTTGAGATGAGAAATGGGACCAGGCTGCAGAAAAATGTGCTGGGGAAAAGAAAGGGACAGAACAGAGGGGCGGGAGAGAGTAAATAAAAAATAAACACTGTCATTTCTTCATTCTTTTTTCCCAAAACATGTATGGACATCTAAAAATACATAAACATTTTCCTAATGCTACTTTCCCATGTAAGCAGTTTCTCTTGGCTCAGGGATGAAATGCAATTGTGAATGAGAGGGGAGACAGTGCCCATAGTTGGGAGTAGGAGGAGAGGTGCCTGACAGACAATCTGTCCATTAAGATGGGTACTTTAGGCTACAAATAAGAACTCTATCCCTGTAATGGTTTTTGTCACTTATTCCTCTGATTTTCTTCTGTGGTTGCAAAGGCCTCAGTGATTGGTTGGTTACATGCCACATACCGAAAAACAAAACTCCTCTCACATTAGTGACTGTATTTATCAGCAGCTACAAAGCCATGTTTAAAATAGGAGTAGAAGGAAAGGGGTGAAAAATTGGAGATGGAAAAAACCTATTAGATCATCTGGGCCCTGTTCTAGGATTATTTCTATTGCTTTGTCCAGTTTTGTTTTAAATGTCCCATGGGCTTTCACCACTTCCCTTGGAGACTATTTCATTGTGTATTGAAAGACGTGAACCCTGATAAATTTAAAAGCTTTGCACAATAGAGTTAAAAGAAACGGCATGTGTCACTACTATTGCATTGTTTTTTGTAATCAGCTTTGCTTTTCACTTTTTTCAAACCTATTTAGCTGGGATTTTCAAAGGAGGCTGAGGAAGTTAGACATCCTGTTCCCATCGAAATTCTGTGGGAACAGGGCACCCAACTCCCTTAGGCTTCTTTGAACCCCCTAGCCTTACATCTTTATCAGCAGCATTACTACAATACACCAGACAATCACTCAAGCTGTGAATGACACTTTATTAGGGGCTTCCATGTCTCTCTGAGTGTTGGGTGCGTTGAGAACAAGGAAAAGGAAAGCTATGCCTTGTCTGGTATTGTAAATTGTAGTAAAGGATGAGCATGTATAGTGGATAAAAGATGCTATTAGCTTGGAATCCTGCTCCCTGCTGAGTCCAATGAACCCCAAACTGCATGAGGCTTTGCATAGATAGGGTGGTTGTTTTATTTAACTTGAAGTGTAGTTGTTTGGAAGCCTCTATCCTTCATTCACTGACCTGGGCTTTTAATGGAAGTGCAGAATTGATGCAAAGTTATCCGGAGGCCAGTGGCCATTGTTGTGGGGTCCTGTCTGACCACCAAGGGGCTTATATTAGAAGCGAATACGAAGCCAGTCTTTGCAAAGGCAGAAAGTTTCTGCATGAGGTCATACAGAATTATCTCCAGACTGTGGAACTCAAAGGCAGCAGCCGGGGCTGTATTCTCACTGCTGGGCTGCAGGCTTGGAGCACATGCTGGCAAACGATATTCTGACTTCTGGTCCTCATAAACAAGCCTTTAAATTAAGCTGAGCAGTGTGGGGAAAGGTGCTCCCCCTCACGCTGTCAGTTCTGCTATGATCTCGCAGCATTTCAAAGGAGAGAGAGAGAGAGAGAGAGTGTGTGTGTGTGCGCGCGCGCGCGCGTCCGTCCGTCCGTCCGTCCCCCCGTCCGTCCCCCTGTTCTCCCACCCTGCTCTAGGCCCCCAGTTGGTGTGCTAGGATGGCACTCTTGGATAGCCCTTCTTGAGAAGCTCCTGAGGTCAGCACTGCTGGGCAAAGAGAGTGGCTATGCGAAGAAATCCCACCATAAGTGTTTCTTGGTAGTCAGTTTGTCTCACCATCTGGTCACGAGTATTGTTTGGGTTCTGTGAATTCATCACCTTTTGAAGTGACTCTGGACCCTGGCTGTCTAGATGTTGTACTTACCTCAGTGTGGGTTTTGGGGTGGGGGGCCTGAGATTTTGCACTGGTCAGAGGATGAGTGAGTGGCATAAGGATCAAGGAAGATGAACAATTTTCACAGACTATAAGGTCAGAAGGGGCCATTATGATCATCTAGTCTGACCTCCTGCACATCGCAGGCCGCAGAACCTCACCCAGTAGACCCCTAACTTATGACTGAGTTACTGAAGTCCTCAAATAATGGTTTAAAGACTTCAAGTACAGAGAATCCACCAGCTGGTGACCCATGCCCCACGCTGCAGAGGAAGGCAAAACTATTAACTATTGACTGCTGAAATAGAGCCGTTCCAAACAGTCTGCCAGAATCCAACACCTTCTGCTATTTTTCTTAATTGAAATAGTCTATTTGCCCTCCTGCTGTATGTGTTCAAATGTCTTCAAGAGACAGTCTGCCTGCTTGTCTAGCCAAATGTATCTGTGGTGTCAAGTGCATGTAACTTCTTCAGGGATGTTTTATCTCCTTGTGCCAGGGCTGAATTTGGCTTGTCGGATTTCTCTGAAAAAGAAAATGTGATTTAATAGCATGAAAAGGTTATTGGGTCTGTAGAGAGAGTGAGTACAGTCCAGTGGAATGGGTGTTACACTGGATGCCAAAAGGCCTGGATCTACTAACGTAGCAAGATTAAAAGAGATTCAGAAAGGGACTGGATGCTGATCCAGTACAGTAATAGCTATGTCCTTGTGTTTCCGGCTCTGCCTTTCACTTTCTGTGTATCCTTGGGCAAATCACTTCACCTCCCTGGGCCATACTTTCCCTTCCCACCTTTAGTCTCTCTGGTCTGTTTACACTGAAATGTTTTTGGGCCAGAGGACTGTGACTGTGCGTGGCATAATGGAGCTCTAATCTTGGAAGAGACCTCTAGGTGCTATTCTAATATTAGAGTAGAGAGGGAGTTGTCCTTTGTACAGCTAACCACTGTTTTGAGGAGCTCCTTTTTAGGGTGGTGGGAGGGCTCCCAGCCACAGCCCAAACACCATTAAATCATGTGTTCAAAATCATGTGTAAAGCAAACTTTCTATGTTTAAAATAAATTAAATAATTTACATTGCCCATGGGTGTGTTCCCTGCCTTTCTAATTTCTCCGTCTCCTCCTTCTTCTTTAACTGTATCTCTATTTTCTCCCCTGCCTGTGTCCCACTCCCCCAAGACTAATCCATAATTCTTACCTTTATTTCAGTTCTGTTTCCTCCCAAAACATCTCTCTCCTTTTTGAGATTTTTTTTCCACCCCTCCATGTTTTTACCTTATTCTCCTCTTAGCTCTAATCTCTTCCCTTCCTCTTTCTCTCTCCTGGTCCTCTTGAGGCAGAGCCTGGGGTCCTACTTGCCCTCCAAACTAGAGCGTTTTGGCAGGTAGATTGGACAGTGCCACTCTAGTACAGGCAAGCTATTGGCCCTGAGCTTGTAGTGATTCAAGCAAATACAATGGTGTTTCCTTCTTTGTAGCACCTTCTGTACCTGTGGTACTTTACAGAGTGCTTTACAGAGCAATTAGATCTGGTGAGTTAGTACAGTGACTGTGTAGCCATTATGCACTTGGCAAAAGTTTTTGTAGGCAGACTTGGACTGTAGAAGCTGGGTCATTAAGAGAAGGAATGTTAGGTAGGACACTGGGGTTATTGCTCTGCACTCACAGCAACCATCTGAGAGCTCAGCTGAAGGGACCTAAGTTTAACATCTCATCCAGAGGATAGCATGCAACTCAGTCACCATATTCCCAGGGGTGTCAGCTGTAGTGTTCTGAGGAGCCTCAGCCCTGAATGGTTTAGAACTTGCCTCACTTGTATTGTAGGTCCTGAGGGTGTGCATGCGATTGTCACAATGAGCATTGTGTACACAAACTCAAATTAGCTACTGCCTGCATGCTTATGTATAGCATTAGCAAATGAACAAGAGGACACCAGATGTTCTGCAACTCAGGAGCGTGTCTGTCAGTTTGACACCTGTTTGGTCCAACAGAGCTTTGGCTGTAAAATCAGGGAGCTGTCTTTAATCCTCACTGTTAGAAAATGCAAACCACTAATCCTGGGACTTTTCATAGAACGAGTGGAAACCTTCTCTCCCTGCTTAGAAAATACAGATGCTCACTGCAAACATGAGAACTATGACTTGCTCTAAACACCTTTGGCAGGTTTGTTCCCTGTTGATCTACAAAAAAAAATAAAAAATAAAAAAATATCCTGCCCTTATGTTAGCTGCTGACTCACTTCTGATCTGACCTTGTACTAAATGAAGCAGAGTTCACTGAAAGTTCTACCTCTTTCTCCCACACCTTTGGCCAAACTCCTGCTGTTTTATACAGCAGCTCCACACATGGTGGACTTGGTTTTCTTCTCAGTTATCAGTGAACTGTAAATCAGTGGAGTTACACTGTTGTAAAACAATTGTTAAATGAGATTTCCTTGAGAGATAAATGTCTCTAAACAGAGAAAAAGGTTTAGGACCTCAGCTGTAGCTGAAATATATTTAACACAGTTGGATTGGGGTTTGAGGGAGACGTGACCTTGGGGTCCATAGCATAATTTAGAGCAGCCTTAGGGCTGCTCTACATTACACATCTACCTGCAACCTCCTAGGTATTGGGGGGTTGCTGGGGTATGAAGGCGCCTGTCCACACCCCTCTTCTCCCAAGGATGCTGTTTTTGTCTGGGACAAGGAGAAGGGGCTGGGAGAAGTTGCTACACTGGCTCTCTACCATCCAGGGCTCCCTCTTATTCAAAGGGAATCCCCAGGGAGCTGATTAAGCTTACTTTCTGACTGCTTTGCTCTACTCGAGTGGATCCGGGTATAAGGCACATAATCTCCACAGCATCCAGAAATTTCTGATCATGTGTCTAAAGTTCTGTTAAATGGCCACTGAGATTAAGAAAGAAAATACCCACAGCTCCTATAACTTCTGGGCTGGATCGTTTCAATTGTCCATAGGAGGAAGCAGGGGCAATGAAAGGAGATTTGAACATCAAGGCAGCATGTGTTGCTCCCAAATGTCAGCTTTGCTGGCAATGACATATGTGCTTGGAGTGGGAGAGAGCTCTGGGAAGCTCAGAGATGCTGTACCACCACAAGAGAGGATCCCCCATTTTTGACTGATTTCTTCCAGCCTCCTTAGCTTGCTTTTGAGTTCTGAGCCTTGTGTGCCGCACCTCAGGAGTTGTTGGGACAGCAGAAAAAACTGAATGTGCAGGAGCTGCTGTGTCGCTCATCAAGAATTAATCCATAGGGGTGGCGTTTGCTAAACCAGAGTGGTCTGTTTCTCTCCCCCTCCCCCTCCCAATCTCTGGAGGCTATAGCAGAGCTTTCCTGGTTATCAGGGATGCATCATATGCTCCCTCCATCTCAGTGCCATGCTATAGCAGGGCTGTCAGAGCTGCTGCCAATGCAGTGTGTCATTAGTTCCCTTGCTGTCTCTGTTGGGCCATAGCAAAGCTGTTGCAATTGTTTGAAATACACATTGCACCTTCCGTTATTCCATGGGGTCAGTCTGGCTGCCACAGATACACCATGAGCCTTCATCTCACTCTCCTGTGGGCTGTAATCACAATAAGTTATTTTAGACTCAGATATATTGTCACTGACTGGCTTAGCAATGCGGATGCTGCAAAAAGAGATGTCACTGCTACACAACTCTCTCTGTCCTGGTGTGTGTGTGTGTGTGTGTGTGTGAGATAAACGTTTATGCAGATGTGTGTGTGTGTATTTATAGGATAGTGGACTTACCTATTTAACTAGGCAAAGAGAGGGATTTAAGGATGGGTAGGGGGCATGGAGAGAGAAGGAGAAGCCTGATCAAATCCTTAGGAATTGCTGCATTGTGTAGCTGATGAGAAGGATTGAACCAGACCCTGTCAGCAATGAGAGCCTCATGCACGTAGTGCCGTTCAGAATCACAAGGGGGAAGAAGGGATGAGAGGCAACAGCCCTATTGAGGCTTTAATTGTTTTTTAGGCCTGGCACCAGATACCCCAAGAACCCACGCCACTGTAGGCTTGCAGTATAACAACAGCCAGATGTTTCCCAGATGTTTTTCACTTCCTGTCTGGCTCCTCCGCATTTAGCTTTTTTATGTATGTGTTTGTTTTGGACGACAAACAAAATCACAAAAGGCTTTTATAACCCTGTTCCCATGCAGGGTACAAGTTTAGGATATAATGTGAAATCTATTCACTATTGTCTTGGGGTGTTTCACCCTCCCCCCTGTCATACATACTTCTTTTGTTAAAGGTTTTTTTTTTTTCTCCACATGACATCTTTTCTCACTGGGCCACTGGGCTTTTTCTTTTATCTCTTCCAGCCATCAGGGAAATGGTGGGAATATCTTGAAGAGGTTGGGAATGAAGTAGGAGTGCTGTGGAAGAGGGAAGTCTGTGTTTTTCAGTACACGTTTCCCGTATAGGTTGAACACTTAAATAACCTGATTCTGGTTGTCATACAGGAAATGTGGATTATTAAACATACACTTATAATACTTCTGGGTAGGCCTCTTCTTCCCTGTGAGTAGGGAAAGCTCTATCAAAATGCATCAGGAGTATATTTTGGTGTTCTCAATATACAGCATATTTTGTGCTTGCATGTGTGCAATTATGAATGAGTATATGCAGTATTCAGCACAACCCCTTTTACCTGAAATGCTTCAGTGACATCAAAAATAGTTAGGTAAATAGGATAATTAATGGTGCTTGCAACCCTTACCATATGCAGTACATTTAGAGAGCACAGTGAGACAGAGAAATAAGACAGTCCTGGAGCGGGGAGTGAATGCGAAGAATAGCACTTTAGACCATTTTACCTAGGATCTGTAGCCCAAGTATTTTGATTTATTTGTTCATGTGAATAAATAAACTGCTGAATAAGATACCAAATAGCTAAGGAAGAGAGAGATGGAAATATTAAAGGGGGCACCATCATCTTGAAAAAACCTTTTTTTCTGTCTGAAAATAGTATACTTAGTATATCTACAATCATTACAAGTAGTCCCTAAGATTACTATAACTGAAAGTAATTAGCATATATATATAATATAAAATTTCTCTTTTTTTAGTTTGTCAGCCTTTGGTATATATTCAGTTTCACTGCTCCCCTGTATACCTCAGCTAATTAGTCATTATTTTCCTTGCTGAAAACACTCTTATAAAGATCAACAAAAAGGGGGGAAAGTCTTTTAACCTTTTATTCATTTATTTATTTTTAATTTTCAGGACATGTTGCTTCAAATATGCTCTGGCAGAAACTGGTGAAAACAAAATCAAGTTGACAATGTCCCTTTAATCAGAGTCCCTGATTGTCAGTTTATTTTTGTTCCCAAGTTGGCCTTTTCTACTTATGGGGAGTTAGTCTCTCTCTCTCTCTCTTTTATCCCCTCCCTCTCCCTCTCTTAATTGCCTGTTAAATAATTTAAATATTTAGGACTGAAGGGCTTCAATTATCCATTAATTTACATTAGTAATTTATATATCAGGCTGAATGGACACACTGTTAGTGTAATGGGCCCCAGTGGACTGGCAGAATCCACACTGCAATGCATTTTCCTGGAATATGATCCATTTCTTTACACCTCCAGGCCTTTATTTTAAACACATGTGAGCACATGTATTTGGCTGCATGCTTACACACACACACCTGTATGCATCTGCATACCTCATATGTATACACATACACAAGAGTGTGAACATTCCCTCTACCCCACCCTCCCGCGCACACACAGAAATACAGAGGTTTGCATTTGCACACACACACATAGAGGTACAGGTAGCTCACTTGTACCTATACCCTTTTTTAACACAAACACATATCCACTTGCTTTAGAATACAGAATCTCCTTCCCTACATCTGTTGAGCAATTCCAGCCCATCTTTTCCTGAGAGCTGGTGGTTTCCTGACCTGTGTAATTTGTGCAGATTTGCCTCTGTGTCCTGTTAATCAGCATCTCACAGGCCTGAGATCACTCTCTTGGCAGTAGGATAGCAAAGAAGAGAATATTTATTGTCTATTTAATATTAAAGGGGACCTAAATCATAGTGAGGGAGGGTATTTTTTATCCTTGAGTGGTCCACTGTGCTTCTGACAGCTGTGAGGATTCCACACACACCCTTTCTCCCTCCCCTCCTTTCACTGCTGCTTGCAGTTCCACCCTGGGAGTCCACACATCGTGACCACCCTCCTTTTGATTAAGGAGGGCTACATTGGGCAGTATGTCAGAGCTTGTTTGTGCCATTCCTTTATCAGCTGGGGCGGGGGGTTGCTGTAGTGCAGTGTAAGGTATTTGGTCCTCCACCCTCACTAAGGCTGAGCATGCTATCACCAGCACACTTCCTGCCTCTGAATTTTTCTGGTTAAAACTTTAAGAAGTGATTGTTCATTTGAGTGCCTGGCTTGAGATATTTCAGTTCTCAGAGGTGCTGAGCATGCCCAACTCCAGAAGTTAGTGAGAGCTGTGGGTTCTTAGTTTTTCTCTGAGAATCAGGCTTAAGACATGTCAAGTTGGGTCCCCAGAACCTGAAGCACCCAGAATCATGAGGCATTTCTGAAAAATGGTGGCTTTAGGATTTAGGAAGACAACATTCTCATCAGATGCTGTCTTCACTGCCTCCTTCTAGGGCACCCATGCGTTCTATTCAGTTCTTCCATGAATTCTCTTTGAGCAACATCTTTCCTGCCATTCATTCAGCCCTCCCCAGTGTTCTGGGTGACACCTGCCTGTCCCCACCCGAGTGACTGTACAGCTGTAACTTGGTTGCAGTTTGCCTGCCCTGACACTCCTTTCTGTAAGCTCTTACAATTCACAGCTGTAGAATTAGGCCAGTATCTTCCAGTGCCCCTGCAGTACTGTATGGAGAAGGCAGTTGGTCAGAGACTCCTCCTCTCCCCCCCCCCCCCCGTGCCCATCTCCACAGCAAAGAGCAATCAGGTTTTGAAGGCAGAAGCTTGATCTTAGCATTGGTTCTGATAGCAAAGCCAGGCTCTAAAGCCAGCCAGATTAGCTGTTGAAGATCTGAGTCTGCATTTGGATACGGAGTTTCCCATTGTAGCTGTGGAGAGATTAGGGGGGAGGATAATATAGAGATAAAGAATCCTTCCCTCTGTACCTTAATTGTTCAATTTACCTTCCGCACTAGGGTAGTAGGAATGAAATCTCTGCATGATTCGCATAGCTCATTCAGTGTATCACATGCTGTCACAGATATTTGTCACCCCTCCCCAATGACTCTTTATCATATAGGTTATGTCTTCACTGCACAGATGATCAGCAGCTGGGTCTGAGTGACTGGGTTAGCCTTGCCCAGATGTCAACAGCCACACTGCAAAGTCACGCTTGAGTTTTTCTGTCCTTCCTGATGCTATGCTCCCCCGAGTGTGTCACTAGGACTTCTGGGGGCGTATCCCATGGTTCTTTGTGCTACAGCGTTGTTTGTATTGTGGTAGCACCTAGGAGCCCTACAGCAGGACCCCATTGTGCTAGATGCTACACAAACGCAGAACAAAAAGATGATCCTTGCCCGAAAGAGCAAGAGTCTAGGTAAATGTAACCATTCAGTGACCTCCTTCCCAGTTAATTGTGGGAAGACTTGTCTGTCCTTCTGGGCACATGGGAGAAGGGAACTGTGGGAAGGTATTGGAAGATTATCAGTGCTCTGGTGGTTTAACCTATGTTCTCACTGCAAAGTGTGTGGGTTACTAGCCCAAGTGAAAGCCTCACTTAACCTATAGCCTTGGGTGCCCTTGAAGGTGGCAGTGAAGACAGCATCTGATAAGCGCTTTATATCCTAAGGCCAACATTTTCAGAAGTGACTAGTGATTCTGTGTGACGCGGCTAGCCTGAGTTTAAAGCACGGCCGCACTTGGGTCAGAGGGTTTTGTGTGTGAGGATGAGGCTAGAGGCAACACCCGAGTATGAGCCTGAGTTAACTCAGCAATGAAGACATACCCTCAGGGCTCCTTGATTGTGATCTGGTGAAAAGAAGAACATGGGTGTACTGTAGCAGGGTGGCTGGGCCTGAGCAGAAATCTTCTCAGGTGCCTGTCCCCAGCACAGAACTCAGAGCTTCTTTGCTGGATAAACACCAATGGCCTTTCCTAGTGAGCGTCACAAAAAAACAATGTAATAAAAAGCAAAGGCCTTGTGAGCATTATCTAATGTTGGCAGAGAGCTTGGACTCTGTCTCCACTTCTGCGCCAGGCTTTGTAGCTCTGAAACAGTGGCAGCCATTCAATGTCTGAGACGGGTGGACAGAGAGATTATTCTGATAAGCCCCTCTCACAGACAAAACCCCTCCGCTGTGACATCCCATTGGCTGGGGCAAGCACATGAGGCCTTTGGCTCTTCAAGGCTCCACTCTTCCAATTTACCAACAAGGATCTACGTATATATTCACTTATGCATTTATTTTGCATACATGTCATCTTTCTTTATGCTTTGTTCCTGTTTATCCTCAGCCCTTTGATATTAAGGAGTGGGAATTTCAGGAGCACACTGCAACAATGGGGAGAAGAAACAAACTCCTTCTGTATGTTATGGCTAGGGTAACCAGATGTCCTGATTCTATAGGGACAGTCCTGATATTCAGGGCTTTTTCTTATGTAGGTGCCTATTACCCCCCATCCCCTGTCCCAATTTTCCACACTTGCTAACTGGTCATCCTACTTACAGCAGCACCTTTGATGACACTGATCGGATTGATACTTAGGGCATTCAGCACTGAGAGGCCTTCGATAGGATCTTTGTGTGCCTATTTTATAATGCATACATGATCTGCGTCTTTGAGTAGTTAATCATGCTGTTGGCCATATTTTCAACCTTCTTTGTTGTAATTGTTCTCCACTATAAAACTCATCTCTAGCCATTAAGAAGTTATACTTTCAATGAAACCCAGCATTCTGGATTCAGACAGGAGCTTTGAATACTGTTACATAAGGTATGTCTATGCTGCAAAAAGAAAAAAAATCTTAACTCAGGTTAGCTAAATCAGCTTAAAATGGCAGTAAAGACACAGTAACTCTGCTCTTAACTTGGGTTAGCAGCTTGAGTTCAAGCTTATAAGGCAGCCCGGGGCTGAACTCACTCTTCTAACGGAGGTTGAAAGCAGAGTTGCTGTGTCTTCACTGCTGTTTTACTCCAGGTTAGTTAATATGGGTTAGCTAACCTGAGTGAAGAACACACCTTTTCCTTTTTTTCAGTGCAGACATAGCTGTATTTATTAGTACTAGCTTAGGAAATAGAGCCTACATCGGCTTGTGAGAGTACTAGAGCAGAATGGAGAGTATTCTCACAGAATAGATTTCCTCAGTGCCTTTTGCATGAGGTATCTAGAAACTGCTTCACAGACTGATGAGTTGTAGACAGTTCGGTGGCTGGATAGACAAATATGACAGCCATCATGAGTTGAGTGACAGCTTACACATAGCCTTATAAATCGGCTTCAAAGGGAGAGAGAACCCAGGTGTTGTGAACAGCATTTTATATTCTCTGTTGTGGAAAGGTGGCATAGCTTATACCACAGACAGGCAGAAGGATCCTGTTTACTCTCCTGTCCAGATACTAACACCTCTTACACTGCAACACTCCCTTCTCCTCAGAACTGCACGCCACCATCAGCATGGGTTAGCCTGGGAAAATGCATTGCCCAGACTTCCAGCCCAGAAGCTAGCATGCTGCCCACTGAGCCACATGGAAACTAACAATGTCCTTGCAGTCAGCTCTAGCACCTGCCAATGCTAAATATCTCTAATGTACCGTGAATGCGCTCACAGGTAGGAAGGAACCAACTAATAAGAAAATATTTACATTAAACATTGATGCTGAAACCGTTCTATGTGATTCTGTGTGGATAGGGAAAAACCTGGAGGATAAAGATGATAGGAAGCATAGAAACCTCGAAGCTGTGTGTACAATGGAATCTGGATAACCTGAACCCCAATTAGACAGTCTGTTATCTGAAGGTCAGACTTGACCCCCAAGTTGTGATATCATCTTCTATGGGAAACTTTGTTCACAAAATTCCTTAAGCACTTAAACCTGCAGTTTATGAAGTCCACAGCAAAAACGCTTTCCCCTGAGAAATATGTAAATGCAGCTGCCTTTCTTCTTCAGGGTTTTTCTAAACTCGCTAGGCACCTGGCTCCACTAAACCCTTTTAGACAAATCTTTAATTATCTAGATGAACTTCATGTCCCCAGTTCCAGTCAGATAACCGAGGTTACTCTGTCTGTTGGAGAATCTCTGAGGGTCTGTCTATACTTCAGTAAAATACCCAGGGCTGGCCTGGGTCAGCGGGGCTATAAAATTGTAGCGTAGATGTTTGGGCCCCAGAGCCCAGGCTTCAGCCTGAGCCCGAATGTTGACACTGCAATTTTATAGCCCCACAGCCTGAGCTCCAAGAGTCCATGTCAGCTGACCTGGGCCAGGCACAGGTGTTTTATTGCAGTACAGACCTACTCTGAGCAACCATCACACTAATTGCTGGCTATCCTGTCCTAATTTGTGGAGGATACAGCTTTGACTCAGATTTCCTGAGCAGAGTTGTGTGCAAATTCTGTCAGGTGGCGATATAATGCAGACAAATACATACAGTGATCTGTGTGCTGACCAAACCCTTTCTAAAGTACACCAGATTTCAACTCTGGTCCACAGAAATGAAAGGCCAGTGTCTTTTACTCCTTGTGCTGTGGCAGGGAATTAGTTAACTTTCTAGGATAAGTAAAGCATTGCTGAGTTTCTTACCTTCTCAGCAGGCTTCTCCACTGCAGAATGTCTGAGATGAAATTCAGAGATGTCAGACCCCCTCCTTGTCATAGACTAATATCAGATTACATGAACTGCCAGTCACCCATTATTTCATTGTCACAGAGATGCATGTTTCTGATGAGGCAGATTCAAGGTGGCAAATCGCTTTGCATTTTAAATCTTAATGGCTAATGTCCACTGGAAAATGACAGCCATTGCTCTTCTTTACTGGCATAGACATCTAGTTCAGTGTGTCTCAAGCACCACATCCAGACTCAATTCTGAGAGGGCAGAGAAATCCAGTTCAGGCTTCTTCCTAGAGGTGGTATACAGATTCCACACCAGATGGGCACAGAAATCCAGGTCATGTAGTGGCTAATGGAAGCCAGTTCAGGTTCTTGCCGTTCTCAGAGAAACTGCATCAGACATGGTCTATCAGTAACTGTTTTTGCTTTTCAAATGGGGACCCACCAAGCGAAATTGTGGACTGAATTTTGATGACTTTCTGGAATGGATTTTGGAGCTGCTTCTGGAACTAGCAGAGTAAACCAAGGGAAGGTAAGGAATGGGGGAAGTACTTTTATGGGCCAGATGAGCAAGAGTGAGACCAGCAGGTGGACATGAAAGACAGTGGTGGAGCAAAATCCCTTAAATTAGTAGACCCGGTGTCAATGGGGATGGGCTAATGTGGGAGAATCAACCCTTGGGTGGGAGTGAACAGTACCCCTGGTATCTGGACAACCAGTTGGCCTTGGACATACCAAACCGAACCTCTACAAATCTCAGAAGGTGTTAGCTAACACTCTTGCTGGTTTGTTGTAATTATTTCCATTTGTACAATCTTGCTGTCATTACACCAGTCATTATAGTAGTGCCTCTCAACTCTAAAGGCATCAGACTAAAGGTTTTAGACTCCATCTGCTGATTAGTCATTGGTGGTTTGTTCACACCCTTAGGTCTCATACCAGCTAGGTTGCTCATGCCCTCAGTGAGTACCAGCTCTCAGGTTATCCACAGAAGTGGCCACAGTAAGCAAATCGATTTTGGTAGAGCACAGACTCCAGGAGCCTTGGCTGAGGACAGCCATTTCCCATAACCACAAAAAAATCACAATGCTGCCCCAGACTTAGTAGACAATGTTAGTAGCCAATTCCTGAATCTTCCGATGGTAAGAAGGTGATAAGTAACAATCAGCATGGATTTCTCAGGAACAAATCACGTCAAACCAACCTGATAGCTTTCTTTGACAGGGTAACAAGCCTTGTGGATGGGGGAAAGCTCTAGATGCGATATATCTTGATTTTAGTTAGGCTTTTGATACTGTCTCACATGACCTTCTCATAAAGAAACTAGGGAAATACAACCTAGATGGAGCTACTATAAGGTGGGTGCATAACTAATTGGAAAACCATTCCCAGAGAGTAATCATCAGTGGTTCACAGTCACAAATTGGAAGGGCATATTGAGTGGGGTCCCGCAGGGATCAGTTCTGGTCTGGTTCTGTTCAATATCTTCTTCAGTGATTTATGGCATAGAGAGTAAGTACACTTACAAAGTTTGTGGATACTAAACTGGGGGGGATTGCAAGTGCTTTGGAGGATAGGATTAAAATTCAAAATGATATGAACAAACTGGAGTAATGATCTGAAGTAAGTAGGATGAAATTTAATAAGGACAAATGCAAAGTACTCCACTTAGGAAGGAACAATCAGTTGTATGCATACAAAATGGGAAATAACTGCCTAGGAAGGAGTACTGCAGAAAAAGATCTGGGGGTCACAAGCTAAATATGAATCAACAGTGTAATACTGTTTCAAAAAAAGGCAAACGTTATTCTGGGGTGCATTAGCAGGAGTGTTGTAAGCAAGACACGAGATTAATTCTTTTGCTTTTCAACGTGCTGATTAGGTATCAGCTGGAGTATTGTGTCCAGTTCTGCGTGCCACATTTCAGAAAAGATGTAGACAAATTGAAGAAAGTCCAGAGAAGAGCAACAAAAATGATTAAAGGTCTAGAAAACATGATCTATTAGGGAAGATTGAAAAAACTGGGTTTGTTTAGTCTGAAGAAGAGAAGACGGGGTGAGGGGGAACATAACAGTTTTCAAGTACATAAAAGCTTGTTACCAGGAGGAGGGAGAAAAATTGTTCTCCTTAACCTCTGCAGATAGGACAAGAGGCAATGGGCTTAAATTTGGATACGATGCGGTTTAGGTTGGACATTAGGAAAAACTTCCTAACTGTCAGGGTAGTTAAGCACTGGAATAAATTGCCTAGGGAGGTTGTGGAATCTCCATCATTGGAGATTTTTAAGAGCAGGTTAGACAAATACCTGTGAAGGATGATCTAGATAATCCTTGGTCTTGCCATAAATTCAGGGAAATGGATTAGATGACATCTTGAGGTCCCTTCCAGTCCTACGATTCTATTATGGGGGAGTTGCACTCCGAAAGGTAACATGAACAATTGTGTGTGTTCTGGTGCAGGGAAGTTGGTGTTGGGCATTGCTGAAGTTCACCAATTCCAACTCTTTTGTCTAAGATACCCAACAGAATAAATCACGAGAAGAGGCAGGAAAATAACTAGGGCATGATTACCCTGCAATCAGAGGTGTGGCTGCAGCACACCTAGATAGACTTGAGCTAGCTTTGATCTAGTTAGCTTGAAGAATAGTAGTAGAACCATGGCAGTATGGCTGTACAGCCCCACTGGGGACACTGGTTATGTACTCAAGCTGCTATCCCATGCTGCTGCGGCTTCCTTGTGACTGTTGTTTGAGCTAACCAGATCAGAGATAACTCGGGTATGTTCACAGGTGCTGCAGCTGCATCTGATTGCAGTGCAGACATACCCGAGAAGGTGGTGGAAACTCAGCATTATGAATATGGTGGTTCGGTTGTGGTCAGGTTCACACATGTCTTTCTCTGTACGTTCGGTGGAGAGTTTTGCCAAGTGTCCGTCATGATGCATTATGGGAAAACAAAGCATCTCCTTCTACTCTCTACTATGCCAAGGCACCTCCTCCCATCCTGATTTTCAAATTTACTGTGCTATTAAGTGCTGATGGGAAGGACATAGAATGATCCGTCAGGGGGTAAGAGCAGTAATCATGGCTCATGTGTCAGGATGAGTTTGTCATTAGATTCCTTCTTTCTGGGATGCTTACCAGTTCTCATTTTGACTCTCCTAAGCAAGCTGAACAGACAGATGAGTAGAGCCCTGCAAATCCCCGGATATCTGAGGACCATGTTTGCGGATTGCGGATTGAATGTGGATACAAATTTTGTATCTGCTCAGGGCTCTACAGATGAAGAGGGGGAATGCTAAAGAGGACAGATGAGGGGGGCATAATTTGCTAGTCTGCTAGAAGCAGAGAAGTGCTGTCCTTGCTATTTAGTCTGCTCGCTGACTGCTTCACTGATGTCGTAGTCTAGTGCCTGTGACCTCACAATTCTATCATGGTGACACATTGGAATTGGTGGGCGAAAAAAGTAGAAAACAGGATCATACTGTTTCTTGGTAAGCATCTGGAATGCAAGTGCTGGGCTAGGCTTGGCTGGAGGTAGATTATTTGCCTTTTGTCCAGTGGCATACCATGAGTCTCCGGTGCCTGGGGCCCAAGCCTACACGTGTGCTCCCCCGCCTCATGCGCACCCCCTCCCTGCCCCACAGGGCAGGAAGGGTCCCAGCACTGCCTCTCCAGCTGCCCCGGGGATGAGGGTCTGTACCTATGGGGGGGTGTGAAGCCTGGCGGGGGGGTGTGCAAATGCAGGCTGATCACACCCCCCACACACACTTACCCGCTGCACGGCGCCCACCTCTCCTGCTCCAGCCCCGCAGCCTGGCACTGGCTCGGACAGAGGCAGACTCATCCCCCAGCGTGGGAGGGGTTGGGGGTGGCCCTTCATGACGTGCGGGGGTGGGAGCTGCCGCCCTTCAGCCTCCTGCCTGTCATGAAGGACTGGCCCAGCGCCCCGCACTTACCCGTCGTTCCAGCCTCACAATCCAGCACCGGCTCAAATGGGGGGTGGGCTGGGACACACAGGGGGTGCAGGAGGCCCGTCCCCTGCACGTCATGAAGGGCCGGCCCAGCATCCCACCACAGGACGGCACCTGGGGGGTGGCCTCCCTACCCCCTTTCGGTACGCCACTGCTTTTGTCAGCATTGACTGTTAATTAGTTAGCATGGACACCATGCTTTGAAGATTTAAAGCAACATAAATAGTTATTACTTAAAATCCCAGTTAAATAAAAATGAACTGATCCAGTAACACAGTCACTGAAACCATGCGAAGGAACAGAGAGGAGCAAGGATCCCTCTCTGGGGGAGAATTGACGAGGAAACCGCTCCCTCTCACAGCACTGCATGAAGAATGCTCTCCGCAGCCTCAGGGTCCGCCCAGCTCAGAGGTCATTTCATGACTCCAGTTACCTGCAGCATGGCCTTATTTAAGGTTGTTCGAATTGCTGCTGCTTCTACTGTGCTGAAAGCTCTTGCGGTTCAGAATTGTGGGTCCTCTGTCCTTTCTCTTTCCTGAAATACTTTTGGGTGCATTCTAGTGTACTTGGAAGTTAGAGGCCGATGGCAGCAGAGAGAGTCAGGAATACATAGATTAGGCACTAAGCAAGCTTCTGCCACAGAAATGCATTGGAAATTGCATCTCTCAGCACTGCCCTGCAGCACACTGTGCTCTTCCACTTGTCTGGGGGTGGTGATGGGGGCAGCACAGCTATGCTAATGCCCCTCTGTTTTGAGTAAAGCTGTTTTCTACTGGTCTAACCCAGAGTTCTAGCAAATCTCTGCTAGTGCATAACAGTTGTGAACTGCAGCTCCTCCATCCCTCCCCTGTCTGTGCTTTAGCTTTGATTTTTGAAAGTAGACATAGCACCCCTTGGAAAATCCCCCACATCAGTCTTGCAAGGCTTTGGCAGAGCAGAAAGGTCCCTTCTGGGAGATGCTGATGCTGACACTGATGCAATGTGCAGTAATGGTGAGAGAAAGCAGCCTGGAAGCTTTCTCTCCTCTGCACGGGGATACCTGTGCCAGTAATGTAAGGTTTCAGACGCAGTTGTCAGGAGCCTGGAACCTGATGTAACTGGCACCTTGCTTTCTTTTTGTTTTGGTTACAGCATGTTCAGTCTCTGCTGCCTATACGACACACAAATGTTTCCCCCTAGCCTTGTTATCTTTAGTCTGTTGCCAAATGCTTGGCTTTATTTCAGCTGGCTGCAATGCCTGTCGATTTCCAGAGTGCCAGCAAAATGACAATATTACTAATTCCAGGCTACCCGGACATATGATGAGGGCTTCCTGACAGGTACACTCAATGATATTATCAGCCTTAGATGAGCTTACGACTAGCGGGTGGGAGACAGAGAAGCATGGCCTATCCATGACAACTTCACAGCTTGGGGATTGTTGTAATCAACACTGAGGACTGTACTAGCATCCAAATGGCCCCAAGACTGGGGGAGCATGAGGGGATCTTGAGGCAACTTTTGCATCTTCCTGCTCAGCTATGCTGAACACCCCTCAGCTGTAGCCGTGGGCCTCCTGGCCCAAAGCTTACTTGTGGATATCTCTGTCAGTAACAAACTGAAAGGCACAAAGCGAATGCTGTATAGTTCTAATAATAAAGCGATGAAAGTTTCTGGATTCTTAGTATCAAACTTTAATTTCACTTTCTCCTCTTTTCGCCTAGCAGGTAGGTCTCCTCATTTCCTCCTGAAGTTTTAACTGATGACTTGAGAGTCTCTAGCACATAGAGAAGAATAGGAAGGGCTCTAGTGCTCCTAGAGCACTTCAGAGGGTTTCCTTAGTCAGTTCATGCTGGCATGCGTACATATCACAGATTCATGCAGATTGATGTGAATTTGCACGCTGCTGCATGGTATCATACAGACCAGCAATAATTTTATAAGTAATTTGCCTCAGTGGGCTCTCACCTAACATTACTGAGATTCCCTGACAGAGTTGGGTGGTGGTGTAATTCTGCTTGTACAGGACATAGACTTTCATATCTTTAGCACCCGGGATGTCACCAAACATCATGAAAATGAAGATGTTCTCAGGGAAATGAAGGGCCCTGAGTAGCCTTGGTGCACAAATGGGAGCTGTTGTACCACAAGATACTCTTTGTATTGATATGGGGAAGAGCCAGAGTCTGTATTTCCAGCTCGCGCTCATTCTCAGGAGTGCCATCCTCTATAATGACTGCCTGCAAAGTAGCTTGGGCCCAGCAGGCATTATGTGCTAAAAGCTTCATTACCTACAGGCCCTGTTGTTTCATGTACAGTGTGTTCCATAAAATAAAGGCCTTTTATTCCTGAGTGGCACGGGGAGGGGGAGGGGCATTGTGTGCACGCAGTACCAAGCTGGAGTGATTTTTTTCAGATGAGGTGCAGGTAGCTCTCTGCTATTGCCCATCAGTTCTTCCAAGGCCTGTGTGGGTCCTGTGGTGCTGACAGCGTCAACGCTAACACATAACAAAGCCATGCAGTTAGAACAGGGCTCAGCTGCTTTGACTGTGTTTTGAGCTGTGAGGTCAAAACCCCAGAACTTTCAGTCGTGGGTGGAGTGCTGGGGTGCAGCGTATGCCCTTGTCACCATTGCCTAAGGAGTCCAGGGCTGTGTGGCTACACCAGGTACCCACAGAGGCTGGATCTTCTTCAGCAAATCAGCCACCTGTTTTCTGTCTTCTCCATATTGATTCTGTTTGGTGGGACTTGAATTTGGCACTCATGGAAGGGAGGGACTGGTGGCTCTAGTTAGAGACAAGCAGGTGCTGTGCAGACTTCTGCTGCACGCTCTGCCAAAGCACCGCAGCCCTCATTTATAGTCATCCTGCTATCCTGGGCCGAGCAGCCCTTGGTGCAATCTCAGAGTTACAGGGCGAGAAGACTCTGCTCACTTGGTGTTGGACTCTGATGGTGCCTCCTGCTTTTAATATATCTCTATTGACTCAGCGTCTCTCTTTCCAGTGGGGGGGCGGCTAACTGCCTTGTTAGTGCTCAGTTAATTTATCCCAGGAATCTTGGAGCACCGCCACCACATTCCACCTCAGGGAGGTGCTCTTTGCCATTTCACCTTTGGGCAAAATCATCTACAACATTTTGCAAAAGTGACGGTGCATTTTGAAAAACGATGGAGTGTTTGGGAAGTGGGGGGAGGGGAAATAGGTTTCTTAATCTACGGCAACGTTGCGTGAGCCTAGGGAATACTGAGAAAGAGACTATGGGAGGGAATTTTTTTTTTCCTGCAGTGAAAGCCTTCCCCCCTGAAAGTAACACAAACTGCCACAAGGTGGAAATTCCCAATAGTGAAAATCGGGGGGGGATGACATTATGTCTGGCAGCTGGATCTGTGTTTTGAATATACATATTTTTAAACAGTGGTTCTTTAGTAGCAGGTTTTGATCTGTGCTTCAGAACGGAGGTAATCATTTGGAAAATCACCAGTTAAATCTTACCGGCTCCCTGTTTCAAAAACAATAAAGGCCAGGCATGCAAGCAGGGAGAGTGTCTCTTTATAGCTCTGATTAGGAAGTAATCCAGTGGCAAAAGAAGTGCCTGGAGCCAGTTCCTGTTTGTAAATGTTAATAATACATGGTGAAAGCATAGATGCCACATATTGCCCAGCTGCTTCTTGTGCGAATGCGGAGCTGGGAGGGAGGGAACCAGCTGCGCCTGATTGCAAGATGCAAACCTGAACAATTCAAGGAAACTCCCAAAGGAAACCAACAGGCTGCAGGCACAGAGCGTGAGGCACTAACTGTGAATGGAGAGGCTTTCCACCAATGGTGAGAATAAACGGCTCGCTGAAAGACTGGCTTACAAACAGTGGGAATGGAAGTCAAGGAAAGGACTTTGTTTTCAATATAGATTTCCTTTCTTTCAATATTTTTTTGTTTTTCTTCCCCTCCTCCCCCCTCTTGCCTGTCTGGCCAACAAACAATAACATCAATAAGATCAAGGAATGAGCTTTCAGTAGCAGGTGCAATTAGGGGGACTGCTGCAATGATGTATCTGCACTCAGAGGAGAAGTCTGGGAGCCTATAGAGAGAGAGCAATGGGGAGTGTAACAAAAGGACACATCACTCTTCTGTTTTATATCATCAGATAGAGTTATAGAGCAACAGAGAGGTTGAGTTATTTATAACAGACACACAAGTGCCTATGGAATGATGGGGTGGAGGGAAGGATTGATCAGTCTGACTTTGGGATGGTCCTGTTACTCATAGCTGGAAATGCCACAAGTGCACTAGGCATTTCCTCCCAAAGGAGTGGTGATAGCATCTGTATAGCACCTCACATTCTATATAGCCCACAGATGTGACAGAAGAGCTATTTTCAAAGGTGCAAAAGGGTACTAGGCACACAAATTGCTTAGGCTCCTTGAAAACAATTGTTTTAAACTACTCTATCTCATATATCCTGTAAAGCCAAGTGCAAATTTCCATGGATCAAATGTGCAGGGCTTCAAGGTAAAGGAAAGAATCAAACTAATAATTAAATACCTCTGAAAATGGCCTAAAATTCCTTTTCTATACATCATAAAGGTGGGTACGCTATTGACTGAAGTTGAGGTTTATATTTGGAAAACTGTTCCCCCCACAAATGGAATGAGTAACTGACAGTAGGACAAAATGCCCAGAGCCACATGGTGATGATATATCCTTACATTACTTTGACTGTAAACTCTTTGAAGCAGGAACCATCTTTTTGCTGTGTGTTTGTACAGCACCTAGCGCAGTGGAGCTCTAGTTTATGACTGAGCTCATAGGGGCTACTGCAATATAAGTAGTAATAGCACATACATATACAAAATATCCAAAAGCCGAGGATGTCAGTGTGCAACTGTGGTCATGTTTTCAACCCAAAAGTCCATAGTGTTCTTTATAGTCTAAAACCTTCATTCTCTACACGTGCTGTCATTCCTCCAGCAATAGTAGTTGCAGCCATCTTAGATACACTCAAAGGAAACTGTTAGCCATTTTTAGTTTGTTTTCCTTACAGTCACAGTGAAATTTTTAACAAAAAACTGAAGTAGGGGAAAAAACAAACAAAAGTGTTTTGGTTTTCAAAAACGAAAACGTTGAAATATTTTGGGGGTTTTAGGGTTTTTTAACTTTTTCCTCTTTCTTCTCCTCTCCCACAGCCCCTTGCCCCATTCTTGCTCTTTTTTTCTTTCCATTTTATCATTGGAAAAAGAGGGAGAACGGACGGGAGAAAACAGACAACAGAAAACTGACAATGTAAAACTAAATGTTTTCAGCTTTCATTTTTAGTTTCTCACAAGCGTGTTTTTTTTTTTTTTAAAGTTTCAAATTTTTTGCAAAAAATAATTGGCATTGTCTAACCAGCTCCAGCTGTGATGTTTCTCCTTGAGAGATTAAGGATCTTGTACCCCTGTCTCTGGCAATGACTTATCTGCTAATCGATTTTGGGCACCAAACAGTTTAGTTTATGTGAGAATATTGCAGCTAGTTGTTTACCAATCTGTAGTTCTAATGTTTCCATATTGGGGGAGGGAATGACCCTGGCTAGTGTATGTGTGTTTTATTTCCACATTTGAGGAATGGCTGTATAAATCTCAAGCAATGGTGGAGTGGCTGCCCACGGCCACATGTTCTGTTTATACCACACCAGAGAGATGGGCTGCAGAGCAGCACCAGGGATAAGCCTTTTGCTATCAGTACAGTTGTTCATGTTATCAATATAGTTGCTCATAGAAATGTAGAATTGCTGTGATTTATTGATAGCTTTTATTCCCCGCTGGTGCTGTTTAGATGTATATTTATGCTATAATGGACAGGCTGCACTGAGCTACAAGAAGATAATTCTATCAAGGAGTTCTGGTGACAGCAGAAATCATGAGAGGTAGAAAAAGGAGACTGAGAAGTTGTGGGTGTATTGAGAGGGAGAGTTTCATCACCAGCATTCCAAATTAAAATGGTTGCTGTGTTATATTTCGGCAATATTCTCCATGGATAAGAAACCATCGCAGAGCTGGGGGCTGGTATCAGAAGCCATGCATAGATTTTATGGACCAGGTCACTGATGACATGTTGGCAGTGTGAGCAGAGAATGGGGAGAGGGCGATAACTGATATGTTGATCAGGTGGCAAAGAGCATGGATTGACTTTCTTTGGTGAAGATTATAAAACTACGGTTCCAGCTCTTGGGCTAGAGAAAATGCACAGATTTAAAGTTATGTATGCTGTATATGGTATGGAGAGCACAGTTATTCTGCCTCCTATCTCTCTAAATATCATTTAAGAGAAAGATTGATTTCTGAATACTCAAATGCAGATTGTCTCTGTGCCCCACTTTCTAAATATGAATGATCCTCCTCCTCCTCCTTAGTATAACACTGTCCCTGGGGAGCTAACAGACAAGCACTGCAAGAGTTTTATAAAAAGTGATTTTAACGGGGCTGAATGATGTGATTGGAAGCTGAGGTACAGCAAGTCGTCCTGCGTCAGAGGGGATGATAGAACTGCAAGACTTGTATGGCAAGGAGAGCAATTACTCAGTGCCTGTGTGTTGTACTGTACAGCAGCAGCGTCCATGTCTCAGTAGTTATTGGTACATGCTAAATGTCATGCAAATAAGCAGAATCAGGAAGAGAGGTAGAGATTGAGGCCCATTACTGAAAAGCGATCTGTTTAGGCAGACCCTGACAGCTGCACCAAATCACACTAAAGTCAGTAAGGTTCTGCATGGGGGGGAGAGTTGGGGGCGGGGTCTGCTGGCTTAGATCACTTTGTAGGATTAGGACAAGGTAGATCTTCAGGGTTGATCATAGCCACAGTATATCAAAGTGTGTTAATAGTACATTCTATATGCTTGTATGCTACAAATAAAGAGTAAGGATCTCCAGGAATATCAAGGTACCTCTTTAAGGGGAAATACAAAACTTCTTTAGCATAGCACTAGTCAGCTGAATTCATATGGTGATGGGGCAAAAAGGGCATTTAAAAGGGAGCAGGCTAATGGCAAATCTTTTATAGAGGTAGCAGTTCAACCAGGCTTATTACTAGGGCTGGTCAGATACTATGCTTGTGATAGCTTTCTAGAAAGTTTTATGGTGATAGCTTTCTAGAAAGTTCTAGCGGTTGCATAAAATTCAGAAAGATTCCAGGTTGTTTTTGGTTCCCCAGAACTTTTAGAATAGATCTGGAGATCTCAAAAGTAAAAAAAAATCTCTCCCATTTCCCCTTCCCCCTTCTTCCTAAGTGGGATTCTAGAGCTCAGAGAGCTCTGAATTGTGGATTCCAGGTTGTCCCTGATTTGTGTGTGTCAGCAGCTTCATTTGATGTTGGATAAGGCTCAGCACACTTTGCTGTCTCTGTGGCACAGCAATGCAACCTGATCCCTGACCATTTGGATCCTGTGCTGCTTTCAGAGGGATTCAGAACCCTGACAAAACTTGGAGCAGTGGGCAAGGCAGGATGCTGCATTGAGGTTCCTGGAGAAGTATTGCTAACTTAGATCTCCCTAGTTTTACAACTGAGGTTTGCCTCAGTTAGTAGCGAGATCTATACTATGGTATCCATCCCCTTTATACGTTGATCATTTTTGTCTCAGGTGCTTTAAAAGCATTGGTTACAGCTTTTTAAGTCACTTTGCTGCCTGATTTCAATGTTAAGATAATGCATTGCAAAATAATTGATTTAAATTGTAAACTCAACTGAATGTTTGCAAATTTAAATTTTTAAATGTGTTATTTCCATGAATGTGAGACCACTTTTGTGTGAAAAATGGCTCCTTTATTTCTTTCTTAGTATTTTAAAAATGTTGCTCTTTTAAAAGAAACCCCTTTCTTTTGTTTGAATCATGTGTTTCAACAAGATTTCATCTTGTGCTTAATTTACTGAATGTTGGATGATAATTAATAATGCTTTGGTCTTTCTGACATTAACTGGAATGGTCAATTCCTTTTTTTCTTTTAAGATTGTCATGCATTTCACAACAGAAGTGTAATACCAATGATGCATGTGAAGAAAAGAGAATACTACTACATTAGCTACTGCTGAACTTTTTTTTTATGGCATAAAGCCCACATAATTACTGTATCCATTAAAATAATGTTAGGGCTCAATAAACAGAACAAAATATACACTAGTAACATGACGGTGGAATTAAAACAGCACAAAGAGAAGTTTCTTTGCCCATAATAAGAACCAGTGCTAGAAGAAATTTTGAGGTAGTTTTCAAACATAACTGCCTCCCTGAAGGAACTCTGTAAAATAGTATAAAAGAATCTAGCACAATAGCCAAGTATAATATGGATTGCTACAAATTTTTAGTCTCCCTTCCTTTGGTATTTATGGAGATTCACAAGGCTCACAGATATGCCCTGTTAAAACCAGAAATAAGGAATAATTTGCTCCAATCTGCCTGTGATGTGTTTGTGTTATAAATCTGTGGGATGAAAAATGAGCAGGTTCATACCATCTGTTTACATTTCTCTGTCGGTTTCCCCTTTGATTATCATAATCATAAAAGATAAACCAAAGAATAGTACTAATAGTTCCTTAAATACTAAGACATAATACGTAATAAACGGTATAAATCAGTCTTCTTCTAACTCTGAATAGCTCTGGAACTATCTGGTATTTTGTCCTCAATGGGTGTTGATTGTCCTGATTTATATCCTTTTGGGAGGCACTTTGTAGTTGTGGCTGTCTAGAGTTGTTCCCTTTTTCATTGTTCAGGTTTTGACTTGGGTACTGGGAGGTTTTGGATTATATGCAGAAGATGCCACTGAAAGGTTCTCACTGAGACTGTTTCTCCCCTTCCTTCCCAACCCCAACTCCTTTGGAGAGCACATGATTAATCATTTTAGTTATACCCTTGGTATTGTCCTTTGTGGTTTGCAAGTCCCAGAACCGGAAGCTGCAAACCCAGGGAAGGTAAAGGGTTACCCACAGAGGCGATTCTGTTGGTTAATGTGGCTTCTTACTTGGGCCATGCCGAGAGGGCAGGAAAGCCAGTCACAGACATTTCGAAGCAGAAATAAATTCCAGGTGGCTTTGTTCAGCCTTCGGAGGAGATAGTGTTAGATATATCAGTGGGACCCTCTGAGTGTCTGAGTCCTGAGATAGTGTTTGAATTCTTGCTAGGATCCCTCCTAAAGAACTGGCTAAGGGTGCTGTTGCGCAGCTAACGCTCACGTCCCCTCAGAACCCAGTTTTTCATGTCAGGATGTTGGAATGGGGCCCCAGAATAGCCTGAGGCACTTGGATGCCATTTTTTGCAATGAGAGCAAGCGAATTTCTAGGACAAGCCTATTAGCAAGTCCCGTATCTCTTGTAATGTGTGCCAGCAGAATCCCCGAACATCTGAAAACCACCCTAGAGCATCCTGGTGGTCCTGAGCCTTCAGGGGAGCTGGGCACCTGCAACTCCAGTTGATTTTCTATGAGAGTCGTGGGTGCTCAGCTCCTCGCAGGATTTGCTCCTCTGTGTGTGTATGTTTATGGGGTGCATGCGCGCTAAACTTCATCCTGGAGCAGATTCCTCTGACCTGTCCACCCAGCGCCCATTGCTGTACCGGCCCATGTGATCTGTGCATGGCAATATAGTGCATGTGGTGAATGGTGAGCTCCTTTCTGATGGTGGCCAACTTGTCATTCCTGCTGCAGATGAATGTTTGTGGACCACGCCAAAGGTTAATGAGCCACATGTTGTCCATCTGTCAGTGCGATATATTGAAACACAGCTCCAGTGTGATGGATGGTGCCAACTCGAATCTTTAAAAGACAGAATAAAATGAATTTAGACGGTCCCATTCCTATAGTGCTCCCCCCGCAGAGATGGTGTGTTGTTTAAAGAGGATGGTGAGACCAGACTGGAGCCTGTACTCAAATTGTCAGATAGATGGGGTTGGCACGCATCCCCATTGGTGTCAGGATGAGTAGTTAGATCCCTTACTAGAGAGGTTAACAGCTAATGACTTGAGGTGGGAGGGGGAAGGTGAGAGGAAAGGGCATGGTGGATGATATCTAATCAATATACACCGTTCATTAACACAGAGGTCTCAGACAATTTGTACTCATTCGTCCAGCCTAGGAGAGCAACACAAGGTCAGTTGCAGCAGACACAGTTCACCTATTTTATTTTAGTTTTATATTTTATGGTGAATTTAGAACTCATGAAAGTGAGAGAATATCAACACACTCCTTGCCAGCTTCCCAGGCACACAACTCCCCTCCAACCCACAGCACGTTCAGTTCATCCAGTCCTGGGACCCACTCTTAACTCTGCTTGTGCTCTTTACTCTACAGTTACCTCATGCTGGGCTGCTTTTGGTCCAGGTTTCTTCCAAGCAGAACGGTGCGGATGCCAAATTTTGTGGTGGTTTATGATATTTGTGTAACAGTAGCACCTAGGCCCCAGCTGAAATCAGTCTCTTATTGTGCTGTGTGATGTACAAACATAGCAAGAGGCAGTCCTTTCCTGAAGGGATTACGGTCTGTAGATGACAGGTGAAAGGTGGCAAAGAGGAATTATTGTGAACCCCCTTTCACAGATGGCACAAGGTCCAAAGTCACACAGGAAGTCCATACCAGAGCCATTAATTGACCCAGATCTCCTGAGTCCCTGTCCAGTGCCTTAGCCACAAAATCATCATTCTTGATTAAGAGGATGATGTTTGTTAACGGTACTGATGGCCACCAAAACAATTTTATTTGCGCCTGGAGGCATGATTTGCATCCAGGCATCCAAAGGCGAATGACCATTGCTGTAACTGTCCTTCCAGAGGCAATAACAAAGCTATGATTCAGCCAGCCAAAGAAGCAGGAGACTTTGCATGGAATCTCCACTTAACCTAGTGCCTGAAAATTGCAGATAGAGCACTGGAGATGCAGTGGTTTTTGTTTTCTGCTTTATCTTGACAGTGTTAGATTTTAAGCTGTTCAGAGCAGAGACTGTCTTATTAATTTTTTTAAAGCATCATGTACATTTACAGTGCTATAGAAATACTTAATAACACAATAAGTCTGCTCTCCTGTGGGTTGTAATACTTTTTGATCTAATTTTGTTGCTGGGTTTAGTGTGTATGTGCTGGGTGGTGTTGGTGGCCTGTGATATACAGGAGGTCAGACAAGATGATCCTGTGGTCTTTTCTATGACACTATGATTATTTCCTGTAGAAAGATAATTTCCCCTGCCCCATCAAATGGTTCTATTATCCTTATTTCCATCCTTTACCTCCAGACGTGCAGCATCTTGGGAGAAGGTACAGTAGGAAGCAGAATTCCTCCCAAAGTGTAAACCATTTTATTTTCTGTGCCCAGAGATGCATAGTAGAGCATACATAGCGGAGGAGCCCAGGATGAAGGTTGCAGAGAACATAAAGGGGAAAGTGTGGGCCCAAGGCAAATGAGTAGGATGTTGGGGTGAGGGCAGTATTTATTGGCTCTTCTCATTAACAGGGCGAAAGTGACATGCTGGAGGCAGTTACTGGGGAAGAAATCATGAGCCCTGCCAATCAAACTGACACACTGAATGTGGAAGAGAGAGAAGAGGAGACAGAGAGGCAAGAAGGAGTGGGCAAATCACTGTAGGGTTTATTTTTGCAGCGGGCATTGGGCAGCTGAAGCTGAGCCAGGGGAAGGACAAGGATTGGTAAAGTGGGAGAGAGGAATTGCAGCAAATATCAATTAGACCCCTCTTTAGCTCTGCTTTAAACTTTTAAAGTGAAAGGGAATAGTTGGGGAAAGAACTCCATCCAATAAAACAAGAGGCTTTTTCAGCCAGTGCTCCGGAACACCAGCCCCTCCCTATCTGGTTGACAAACTTTTTTTTCCTTTTTCTTTGTGTAGACATCCCTCTCCTTTTTTCTTGGTGTCCAATCCCCATTTAATAAAAGTGCACAGCAAGGGAGTTCATCTGCAGACTTTTAATTTTGCTTGGAGAAGAATCTGCTTATTTTAAAACTGTATAATTACTGCTGGCTTAAAGCACCCCCTCATTACCGGAGTCTGGAAGGAATGCTCTGTAATTACAGCATTCGGTCTACTGCAGGGAGGGAGGAAGGGAGGGGAGAGGAAGGGATCTGCTAACAGATCTCAGAAGCTGGAGACAATTCATGTATGAAAAGTGTGTGAGAGCACACTCCATTCTCAGCCAATTGGATCCAAGAGGTCAAAGGGAGAGGCTCAGCTAGCCTATGCCTAATACTAGGGAAGTGTGTTCACAGGTTCGGGCTAGTGGGGGGGCCCTTGTTGCCCCATGAATCTGGGGTGAAATCCTGGCCCCATTGAAGTCTCTGGAAACGGAATCTACCAGGCCCCGTTAACATGAGAGAGACACTGTGCCTCCTTGATTAAAGAAGACAGAGACTAGGTCACATGCGGAGGGTTTTCATCCCAGCAAGTGATTGCAAGTTTGACAGCAAGGGACACAAAAAGGACCATGAAACTCCCAGAAAAGTGCAATAGATGGAGGAAAATGAGCCTGTTAGTCAGACAGAAATCCTTCTGGGAGAAGGTTAAGTGTTTTTCTAAAATTAGTTATTAAATAAAAGATTATGTAGACTAGAAAATGTTGTCCATTGTTTTGCATGAGCTAACCCTAGGGAGGAGGGGAAAGTGATATTTTTGGAAAGTGCACTTAGTGTAACAGTGGCTGAGACCACAATGCATGCACACAAGTGTATTATATGGCTCTAGTCATGCTTCTGGTTAGAATCACCTTCCACAGGACTAGCTTTCTTTTACCATATTTACTATGCACACACTCACAGGAGTAGTGATGCAAACTGCATTCTATTTTGGGTACGGCTGGCGGGGCATTGGTAATGCTGAGGGGGTTTGAGTGCTGTCCTAACAGAGCGTGCCATAGGCCAGCATTGCCAGAGCTGGGTTGGAGGCCTAAGGCTTGAATAGCGAGGATCGTTTCTGGCAAAGAGGGAGGTGTGCTGGCAGAGCGCTGTGGGTGGTGGGGAGCTGCAGGTGAAAATGAAACTAATAATAATTATAACAGTCTTGCATCTGTATAGCCCCTTTCATCTACGGCTCTCAAGGCTTTACAGACAATTCATCCTCACAGAAATGCTTTGGTCTAGGCTGGCCGAGAGCCTCCAGGGTAAAGAGTGCTGCAGGAGGTGTGTTGGCAGTGCTGTACGCATCACCCTTCTGCATTAGGAGTGTGCCTGCCCAATGTTACTAATCTTTGATTTCAGAAGCACTAAATTTTCCCCCTTTCTCTCTCTCTCTCTCTCTCCCATCAGTCTAGGCTGCTAAAGCATTTTCAGGGCATTTAAATCTGTTTGGCTTTCTGGGGCAATTGGTGTGCCGCATGGCCTTGGGGGGTTTCTGTCTGTCTGCCTGGTTGTGTTAGAAACACCTATCTCTGGGGGAGCTTGGAGAGATCCACAAGACTGTCACTTTTTCTCTCCCCGCTTCAAGGCATAAGACCTCACTCCAGTGATGTTCCCCTCCCTGGGCCTCTGGCAGTCTGAGAGCAAAGGTACAAGGGTGTGTGGATGTAGTGGGTTCCTTGCGTTTATAGGGCTTGGTTGTGATCAGCGTTTGCATGGGTGCTCAGGAGGAAAGGGGTCTCCAGGAAAAGCTTCCTGCACCCTGCCCAGCTAATCAAAGTCTGACCACACTAGCTGCTCCTGACTGAGCAGAGACTGCCCAGTCATTGCTCCCAGAGATGGGTGTGGATGCCACAGATTGCTCACCCATGATTTTACTGGTGCTCCTCCAGGGCAGAGTAGCTCTGCACCACTCCCTGCACAGGGCTCTGTGCAAATCACCCAAAGGATCCCTTAGAAAATTCAATTTGGCAGCAAGCTGAGCCAGAGAATGAATCCCCCGTCTCCCTTTGCCAGACCAGTGGGTCATTGGCTCCCAGCTCAGTGGCTTGAGAGACACTGTTCTCCCTTGGTGCCCATACATACATGCTAACATTAAAACAGCAGAAACTGTTGCTCTATATAGACTGATCCTTTTTACAGGAAGAAATGCAGTACAGCCACACCCAGGTAGCCAAAAATCATGAGTCAGCCCCCAGAAATCCATGAGAATTTTAAAAATAATGAATTTAGGGGGATACTCTTTATTTCCCTTTGGTTTTTGAGCCTTTAAGGTGCTTGCAGCCATGAGGGCTAGAAACTTTTGGTGTTTTTTTGGAGGGAGTGGGGATGTTAACTGAAAGTGGAGATTCCCGTATGATTAGATGACAGCAGAAGTTGGTGCGTCAAGTGAAACACCAAATATTTGGAAAATTGGCAACAAGAATGGAATTTTCAATTTTAGGAGCAGATTATGATTACATATAGAGGGTCTAGGTTATGATTACACCTATAGGGTAAGTCCCCAGTAACTCTACTGCAATGGGGAGCATTACTCTATATGTACACGCGAGTATCTGAGATCAGAATCTGATCTTTAATGACTAGTGTACCATTTCTTTGTTGCCACTGAAATAACTGAATCATCTTATTATCTCCCTAATACACCCAGAGTATAATGTCTCTGATTTCCTTCCTCTCAGTACAGTACTTATTTCCTTCTCTACTGAACCCCATTACAAAGCCTGTGCGCCTTTGAGAGAGAGAGAGAGAGAGAGAGAGAGAGAGAGAGAGAGAGAGAGAGAGAACTGTCTTGGGGAATGCATTCCTGTTCCAGTCTCCACTGAACCGCCTCTCTGTGGCCTAGCTGTCACTGTGGAGGTCTTTTGAGCGTTGGGAATTTGCTTGGTACTATATTGTATGTACCAGCATGAGATGTTGGGTGCCAAGGGGACAGGAGTATTGTATAAATACATGGGTGGGTAGATAAGCACCATGCCTCCAGGTCTCTTACATCTCCTCTACAGACTGAAATTGCGTGTAAGGTATAAACGTTTCCTCTTTCCCAGCTGCCCTTCCTTCTCTAACTCCGCATGCCTAGGGATCTGTTTCTCCTCCCGAGATTCTCTTTCTCTCAGCTCTTTTCTTCAGACACAGTATAGTATCCCCCTCTTGTAATCACATTCCTTTTTCCCCCGTCACACAGACACATTTGTTTATGCTGTTGCACTGTCAGTCCTC
The DNA here is from genome assembly GCF_026122565.2 of Emydura macquarii macquarii. Classification (NCBI taxonomy): domain Eukaryota; kingdom Metazoa; phylum Chordata; order Testudines; family Chelidae; genus Emydura; species Emydura macquarii. Next base: position 13,356,577 of record NW_027131527.1, on the reverse strand, counting down.
CATGCCCTCCCACTCCTCACTTAGAAGGAGAGGTTAATGTACTCAGCACTGAGTTAATGAGGACTAGGGATTACATCAGCAAACTGCAAACAAGGGCTAGAAGGGAACAGCAACTCTCCCAGGAGGGTGGTGACAAGGCCCCATTATACCCTCTGTATCTCTATTTCATCGACTGTTTCCAACTTGCATCAGCCTTTTGCAGCTCCTTGTCGTCAGTGGATAGGGTCAAGCACATGGCTCACGAACGGTCATGCAGCCATGTCCTGGAAGTTTTGCCCATTCACAGACCCTTCACTTTGCCAAGCAGGATTTCTTAGTATGCAGGCCTAGCAATCAGTTGAGGCTTCGCTCTTGGGTGGCTCCCTAATCCTGCCCAACTCAGCTCACAGACCACTCTGGCTGTGAGACCAATGTGAGGCGACTCCCCACACACTTTCCCTGAACCTCAGGGTAGTGGGACTACAGAAGGAGACAAAGTCCAGGCCATTCTTCCCCTCTTGTTTGGAGCCATGCGAATTGCAAGGCCAGAGCCTTGCAGTTTGTTGTATAGTGGTCATGGACTAGACAAGTGGTTCCTGAGGTGAGGCTGTGACATACAGCACAGACTGTATAAAGTGGGGAGATCCTCTCTGAATTCTGCCATGGACAAATCAGAGATTCTTGCCTTATGGAGAGTTTAAGGAATCAATTGATCATCAAAGCAGCATTGGAAATGGGCATTGAAGGAGGAATTACTTTAGCTGACTCAGGTGCTGACACTGCAGGTATCCAAAATAACCACATGCCTTACACAGAGAAACCAAAAGGAGAGAGACTCGGTGCTGCTGCCGACTCCCTGCTTGTTTAGGTAAAGCATTGTGGTATAATGTGGAGATCGTCAGAGCAGCATCGTGCATACGTTTCTCTGATTATTACTTATAATTATATACACCACCAGTTATCGCTGGTGGGTCCGCAGGTGACTAATGAGACCTATCTGGGATCCACAAGACCTCCACCAATGTGGAGATGATAGCCAGGTGATAAATTGGAAAGCCATGTAATAAACAGATTTTATCATGCACCTTTGAGCACTTCTCCTGCCTTCTGCCCATTAATCCATTTTCCCCCAGAACTTCTCTGACATCCCAAATCTGACCAGCTCCCTATCCTTCCCCACCATCCCACCGAGTGTGCAACTTTCTCCCTAGAACGACCATCAAGGTCAAGAACCATCAGGATTCATTCCTATACCATGATGCATTTATGGACCAATACCGTATAGTCCTGCACAGCTAGAAACAGGCGTTTCATACTGTTGGGAAGGGGAGAGTTCCAGTATCCAGATGGGATCCAGCATTCACATCTAGTTCTGGAAGGTCCAGAGGCATCAGGTGTTCAAGTCATGGCATACATGGAAAAGCTATTTTTAGTGTATCTTTTGGAAACATTTTACATTCATTAGTTTTAATTTTAATTCCTCTCTGAGATACACAGTTGGACTCCTGGTAACCAAGGCAGCTGGATTCACAGGCAGAGAGATACAAAAATAGTCCAACTAATTTTGAATAATTCTCTAACTCATTTGTAAGAGGTTTTACTGTAGCACATGTGGCATATACATTGTTCATGGTGGCGCCATATGGTATGAAAGTTCTAATTACACTTACTTGGGAGACCTGCATAACTTACCTGTAACTTTGCCACCTAGGAGTAATGTGACCATCCCAAACTCATGCTGGTAAAATCTTTTTACCATGCCACATCATCAGGTAACATCTCTCTCTCTCTCTCTCTCTCTCTCTCTCTTTAATCAGCCTTGCAAAATTGTCATGAAAATTTACCAGCCTAAGAACAAAATCCAACCCTTTTTCCCATAAGATTGGATATTGATGGTAATGAAAAAAATGGTCCCAGTAAGTGGATGAGTAGAGTTTGCCAGGCTGATATTGTAGGTATATATGTTAAGGATTTGTGGCACAGAAGTTTTCTGTTTGCCCCACTGGATCAGTGCAATACAAGACATTAATTAGCTCACGTTCCCATACCGGTTACTTTAATGCTGACCTGCAACGCCATTATCTTGCATCCTCTTTTCCTCCCCTTTCTTCTTCTCTGTATTTGCAAGTTGAGAGTTCCTGGACATCTGCCTCATTTGCTAGCAGAGGCTTGTGATTCCTCAGAAAGAAAAGTAATCAGCGCTAGAATATCTACTGTGCTGTCTGCTTGTGGGTTATAAAACACTACCTGCTGGGGATAAGATTTCCCTTGCCATTCAGTCAGCTCAAGGAGGAGAGGACAGTTGAGGGCAACCAGATCTAAAAGAATGAAAAGTAATGGAATCATTACAAATATAATAGTTTCATAAAACCAAACTCGTAATTGATGATCCTGTAACAGTGAAACCTTACACAGAGAGAACATTACGGCCTGGAGTATTTCAGAACTGTGCCAGTTTTAAATCTCCTTTTTGCATGTATCAGGTGTCACGTTCTGGGGTGCAATCCAGACCAGTGAGTGGCAGTGTCACCACCTGCTCTCCGATCTTGGGTACCCCACAATGCTTTGCTCTTGTAGCTCCCAAACTGGACTGCTCACAAACAGCCTGCCAGCCTGCAGGTCATACCCCGAGTGTCTGTGTATAGCTACAGCCGTGGTTCAGCAACCACCCCAGCAGCCTGTCAGCAACACACCAGCCACACTCTGGCTTTAAGCAGCCTTAGTTACCACCTGCAAGGTGACCCCAACACATTCCCAGTCCTGATTTTCCCCCCCAAAACGTGTTCTGCATTGTCCAGGCCTCTCCTGTTGATGACAGAGGTATGATATGGGGGTGTTCTATGTGTTTGCTTCATTTTCAAAGTTCTGCAGGTAAACTAGATCAGTTTCAGCTCGTGATATGCTACAGAAATAGCAAAGGGAGGGCAAAGGTGGTCCAGCAGCCCAGCACAGGGGAGGGAGAACAGTTGATGTACTTCCAAAAGCTGCTACCCTTTCCCTATTGCCTCTTCTTTATCTCTCCATTTAAAGCCAGGAAATCTCTGTAGTGGGGATTCTGAAACAACCAGTCCCCCAGGAACTACACTGTGTTGTGGCATGACAGTAGGTACCACCCACAGGGCAGGGAGCATTTTGAGTGGCATCGTCAAATAAGAACACTTTGCAATTCTATAAGGCCTTTCATGTGAGGATTTCAAAGCACGTTCTTACTAATTAAGACTCTCAACACCCCTGTGAGCTAGGTAAGAGATAAAGGGGGATGCTTCATTAATTAGTTACTGTTTGGAAAGCACTGTAAAGATGAAAATATGAATGCTAAATAGAGATGGGCTGGAACCAGAGCTTCAGATGTAAACATCATCCCACTGTGGGTAAGTTCGTATCTGGATTTGATCTTAACGGATAGCTTCTAAGGCTCAGATCCTCAAAGATATTTAGGTGCCTATCTCTCAATATGAGTTGGGTGCCTACCTACCTTTTAGAATGTGGGCCAAATCAAAACCCAAGAGCCCAACAACACCCCCAGGGGAATTTGAAGCCAAACTTTGTGTTGCAGGGCCTTCTTTTAGTATTAAACAAGATTATTGTTGTTTCACTCCTCACTGAAATTCATCTATCATTCAGGCGGAATGTGGTATTTGCTCATAATAGTGCACGGTAATACTATAGCGCAATATTGGGCAGGAAGTGAAGGATACTGTCTCAAATAAAACTTCAGGGAAAATTTAGGTGGCCAAATGTGTGTGGGTAATTTATCTGAATTTGAATTTGGCCAGAACTAAATCTCTGCTCTTGTAAAGAGTACCATGAGATTTTAAATAGGCACAAGGGATCCAGACCTTCTATCCAGAAGATATGTCTAAAATAAAGTGGAGCATCGGTCGAATACTGAATCCCAGAAAACAGAGCCTTAGCAGCTCTTCCCACTGCACCTAGCTGGCCCTTGGAGGTGCCCAAATGTTTCAGGAGTGCTGGCCTGGGCGGAGTTTGCTTAGTGTGTGAGAGCTGATGGGATCATGGCAGAAGGCAGTGTGGCAGCAGGCCGAGAGTCACTGGAATGGGAGAGTAGAATGGAGCTTTCCAGAAAGGGCCACCGAGTTTAGTACATGTCCGTTGCTCAGGTGAAATGATTCAAAAAAAGATTGTGCACTGATGCATTGGATCTGAAACATGTCAGAGCACCAGCCTCCAAACACCTACAAGTCAGGGAGATCTAAAGCTTCCTGGGAGTTTGCAGTATAGATGTGTCAATCAGAGCATCCGATGGCTGCCCATGACATGTAACAAAGCCTGGTGTGATGCAGAGCTTGATGTCAGTGACTGTTTTGTCGGTATGCTGTGTGTGTCCATCATGCAATCCTCCCCTAGCACTCATCTGTATCCACTGTCCGCCATCTGTTTTTAAAGTTAACAGGTTTGATTCACCCTGATTTGCATAGGAAGGTGCAAATTGCTTCTCTCCTTCAGGGGTTCTGCTGGAGCCCCACTTCAAATGGCAGTCGTTGGGCCATAAGAGCTCAGCCACTGAATGCTGCATTGAAGGTATGCTTGATCAGCACATACCCAGCCACCCTAGCCACCCCTTTGCCTTGCATCACCCACCGTTCTGGCTGTGACAGCTAAGTCTTAGAAAGGGGAGTTGTGGGCCGCTTGCAGAGCTAGGTGTAACCCAGGAGTGAATTGAGGTCCAGTAATTTATTTTAATCACTTATCTCAACTATTAAACCGTACCTGGAAGTCATGGGCAGGAGAAGGGACAGTGTCTCTCGTTCCTCTGCTCCAAAGACCGGTCTCTGATCTGTGAGCTTAATGCTGGCCTGGTGCTGTAACCCCAGCATAACTGATGGGTTTTGCTGCTTCCTCTCCCCCCAACAGTACATTTATCTCATGCACAGAATGGAGACAGCCTCCCCAGTTGATATGTTGGCTGGGGAGGAAGAATCTCTCTCCTCTGTCCTCTGGTAACAGTGATTCTTGCTTGGAGAGGGAGTGGGAATGTAAGATGTGTTGTTTTTGCACTGCAATTTGCTCAAGCTGAAATGGCAACAGTACTAATCCCTAAACGAGTCTGTTTATACGTTTCCCCACAGGCAAGAGGAGGGTAAGGGGGAGAGAGAAATTAGTGCTAGAGAGAGAGAGAGTCCTGCTCCAGATTTTCCACAGGCGCCTTGAAGTGCCTTCTGAAATAAAACCAATAGCTGGAACAGCCCTGGAAGTCTGGCCTTAAAGAGAGAGTGGCTCTGTCAGAGGGAACAGAGGGTTTTGAGAGCAAGGTGCATCCTGTCTCTGTGGCCATATTCAAGTGAGATAAACTATAATAATACTGTAAATTTCTGTATAAATTCTGTGAGAGAATCTCAAAGTGCTTTACAACCAGGAGTGAGTTTAGCCATTGTCTCATTGGGTACTCGCTGCCCATTGCCTCACTGGGAATATTGTTAGGTACATGTGGGGAAACTGAGGCACAGAGGTTACATGGCCACGGCCGCATAGGCAATTTAGCAGAGCTGGTCATAGAACCAAGATTTCCTGACTCCTGGCTCTGTGCTTAATCCTTAGACTATGTTCCCTTTCTCCCTGTATGTCTGCGTGTGGTGTAGTTGGGGAGGGGAAGAGAAGAAGTGGGGGGATGGGCTTCTGGGTTTCTCAGCCACTAATGCTTCCATAATCTCCCAAACATTTTGAAGGATAACAATTGCAGGAGAGAGGATTATAACGCTTTCCTGCTGATGCTTGCATGTGATGGGGAGACAATTGCCATGAACTGAGTGACAACAAGCAGACAGGAATGGGGAAGTTGTTTTCCGAATCTCTTGTTTTTCGTTTTTTTAAATGGCTTTCTCTTCAGCGCCTCCCCCAAAATGCCACATACCACAATGAGTCTTTCATGGAGGATATTGTTGTTTGAGGTTGTCAATCTTTTACAAGTTGAGAGAGCTGGCTGCAAACATCTGCAAATAAGTCACTGAGGAACAGATGTTGTGGGTAATCCGGATCAAATCCATCAGATTAAAATGTGTGACATGCAGCCCGTCAAATATGCTGTGTGCCAACATTTTGCTACTGTCAGACAGAGACAAAAGAAATCTTCCTGGCTAAAGGAGAAGTCCATGCCCCTCCCCCTCTCAATTTCTTTGATTCAGTTTACTCCTTCTCTGGGCTGTGGTTTTCTGTCTCATACACTCAGCACGCAGCCACTTTTGTCTTAAAATTCCACTCCCTGATCATCCTTTTGCATGCAATAATTTCTTTTGACAAGATGACAGTAAAATGCATGAGAAAGAGGTAGTGTCTCCTGCTTGGGATTGCCTCCCATTGATCCACGCATAGCAAAGCAGGACACATTAAGTAAAGGGCGGAGTCTCTTCACACCATGTTCCTGACAGGTAATAGCAATCTAATGGGTGCAAGGGCCATGGGAAATGCAGCAGTGGGCCTGAAATTGACAGGAAGAATAAAGGCTGCCCATGGCAAACTGGGCAAAGAGTGAGAGAGAGCATGTGGCTAGAGGTGCAGTTTCTTCCTCAAGGAGCAGTCAGAGCATAGTATGGTGTTGGTGCACATTAAGGCACCAGTTTCAATAGATAAGCAAACCCACATACGAATATGGTCAAGGGTGCTGATATACAGTGGAGAGAAGAGAACACCTCCTGTGCACCTGGCGACTGGAGAGAAGTAAGCAAGTCCTGGTGCAGGAGAAGCACGTTTGCTAGTGTGGGTCTGTGTTGGAGTGTTTGTGGCTGCCATGTGCCAACCATGACTGCTGTGCAGCTCTCTGACATTGCAGGGCTGGACAGGGTGAGGCTGCCTGCACACAAGCCATGTTGTGCCTGGTATGTTAGTTGTGGTTGTCCCCAGTCCATCGATGACAGAGTGCTCTTCCCATGTCCCACATTGAATGATATTAGCTCTGGGATGCGTTTGTGTTTACCCTGCTCTGTTTCCGCATTAGTTTCCAGGTGGCCTGGTGCCAGGCTGTAGTTATAGATACATATTCCAAACTGTGTCTGTCCATATATTGAGCAGCATGAGCAGAGTGGTGTGCAGGACCATGGCTGGTGTAGCGTTGGGTGCCATTGTTGAGTATTAAGGTGCCTGGACAGAGCAGTGCAGAGGAGCTTGTACACTGCCTGCTGACACTGTGCCTGGCTGCCTGACATCAGTTTCTCACTTTCATTACTGCCAAATAAGGACGTTTAATGAATCGTGTAAACCAGTGCAGTGAAACATTTATCATAGAATCAGAGTTGGAAGGGACCTCAGTCACCGCTTGCTCCTGATCAAGCCATTGGCTGGAGCAAGTTGTTGATGCTACTGGATGTAATGTGCAGTGATGTTCCTTTCCGCTCCAGAGGTCGTGTGGCATGGCTCTGAATCGAATCATGGTGTAGACATATCGTGCGTCGGTTGGGACGGGAGTACAGGAGAAATTGTTGGGGTATGTGGGGTTTTGTGTCTCTCACTCTTTCATGCTGCCCATCTAGCACTCGCTTGCTCAAGCGAGGTCAGCAAGGGAAAAAGGACTTTGTTTACAGAAGCCAGCCGGTCTTTTGTTGCCACTCAGAAAAAGACCCCAAATTGCCAAATGTAGCAGAAAGTGCTGAGTGGTGTCTATTGATACATGTCACGTTCTGAAGCCTTTTCTTCTTCCTTCACTCCCTGCCTTCCCCTTCTTTTCTTTCCTTTATTTTGGCCTTTCTCCTCCCCTCTCCTCAAAAAAGTCCCATGACAAGACAAACCCCATCCCTCCTTTTCTCAATGCCCCTTGCTGAGGGGATTGTCCTGTGGTTTGAATAGGCTGATGGCAGGCAAAGGGGGAAGGAGGCCTTGACCTGCTGGTACTAGCAAAGCAAAAACACAGTGTAGGGCAAAACAATCAAAACTTTGCCAATACAGAGGACTTTTGTAATCTTTAGTCCTAGTTCAATAGCTTGTGTGTGTTCTGTTCTTTCTCTTTCACAAAGGGGGGTGAAGAGCTTTTTCCTAAACCCCACTACCCCTTTACTAAATAAATAAATTTGAAATGGGATGGAGGTTAAATTACTGCACTATTTGCAAATTTAGAAAAAGGAAATCACTTGGATCCAGGTTCTTATCACTCCTGCAAACTGACTCCTAATGGTATGGTTGCAGGGTGTCTCTGGAGCAGGGCATCACGTCCTATATGTTATTAAGTCCTGGTCAAGGGAGACTGTCATTGTTCTGCTCTTGAAGGAGGACATGGTGAGAGAATACTCTCCCTTTGATTTAGTTTAACACTTTATTGTCTTGTCAGCCACGATTGTTAACCCTGACATAAGGTGGTGCCTTAATCAGCACAGACACAGGAAGAAACCCCTTTGCAGTACAAGATGCAGCCTTTTGATTGATTCCTTATACTGATTTTTGCTGGTAAAAGATTTACTGTCATTAAAGTCAGGATTTAGTGGGAATTTTTTGTCCAAACAAGGAAGGAAAGGGCCATTTCTTCTTTCTAGCCGCATTTTCTGGAACTGCTTCAAGGCAGTCTCCATCATGTACTCATAGCTGGAAAAATGCAGCCTTCAAAGTGGTCCTGCCCTCACCCCTCCTAAAATAAAAAATTAGCTGCTGAAGCAGCAAATGCATGTGTCTGAAATGCAACCTTTTTCATACATGCCGGATTTAGTTTGATTTACGATAACTAACATTTATATAGTACCTTTAATCAAGAAAGATCCTAAAGCACTTTGTACAAATGAAGAACCCTGGTTCTTCACGCTCAATGCTAAATTCAACCTGACAAAACATTTGGCGGAGAGAGTCAGAAGGATCATTTAAAAACCTGTCTCTCCTTCCTTTCAGAAACCACTGCAAATGTAACCCTTTCACATTATGCCTGTGTTCCAATGGTAACTATCAACAAAGGCCTTGGTCTTCCACTGCCTTGTGTGATGGCTGTCAGCACACTGGCGGTTGAATCAAGGACCTCCAGAGCTGAAAGGAGGAATCGCCACAATTTGAAGAGCCAGGCTCTGCATCCTGCACTGTAACTGACTCTCATCCTCTGTGGAACGGGAACAGAGGGAGGATGTGTAAAATACCCTCACTTAGAGGTGTGCACTCATTTTGAACAAATGTAACTGCCTATGTAAGTGGAAAATTATAGTATAGAGTGTCACAGTTGTTTCTTAGGGGTGGGATTTTTCAAAAGGGATTGAGGGAATTAGGCACCAAACTCCCATTGAAAGTCATCCACATCCGAAGAATGACCCCTTTAAAGGTCTCAGCCTGAGACAGAGAAATGGACCTCCTGTGAGTGTGTGAAGAAAATAGTGTGATCACCATCAGTGCACTGCACTCTCAAATACATATTGATTTGTTGGTTAAAGTTTTGTTGTTTGTATGAACAGTATAGTAAAACACAGCATGCATGTGTATGAGAATCTTTCTCATTCTGACATACGTGTGTGTATCTCTCCCTTGTGGGTGTACGTGTGTTCCATAAGAGAATGTGTCTCTCTCCTTCTAGACTTCCGGCCAAAATCTGTTCTCAGTTACATTACTGCAATCCAGCTGAAATGAGTGAGGTATACAAAAGATTAACTGAGAGCAGAATTTGGGGTGGGGTGTTTAAGTATCTAAATGACTTGGTAGCAAAATTCGCTTTGAAAAATCAATAGTCCCTTCCTTTGTTAGGTTTATTACAATTACTTTTTATCTGCTAATAGCATTAAAAAAACTTGGAGAAAGCGAGTGAGTGAGAGATAGAAGTGCTTGCGTGTGTCAACCTGAAAACATCCTAAATCCCTCAGTGCAGAAAACAACGTGTTTCTCGTAGGTAACCAAGCCCACCTTTTGCTGGGATGTTTTCCGTCTTTCTTTACTTCCACAAATGTTTAGGACCTGAATGGAAATGACTTTGGATTGTAGTGGAGTTTTCATATAGTTTAAGGAACACTGTTAAACTACAGTTCTTCCCTTCCATAGTGCAAGACTCACCCATATTTTAACCATGGTTGGAGCTACCGTGTCGTAACCAGGTCCCTCCACAGATTTAAAACAACATAAACAGGATCTTAAAAACTCCCAGTACTTCTGGGGGGACCTATTTGACAAGGGACAAGTCCGCTCTCTTCCAAAGGCTTGGGTTTCAATGTAGCTAAAAGGTACCTGTCTGGTCTAAGTATGGCAGATGTTTATTTAAAAGACCAGCATGTAGTTTTATGTAACCTCGGGAGGCTGGAAGGTTGAAAAAGCAGGGATATTGCAGATCCAGACCTAGGTGTGTTGGCATCACAGCCTGTGTTGTCTCTGCCATGGTTTGATAGCAATTTTTAGGCTGTCTTTGAATGGGTTCAGTAAGCTTACCAGGTGAGTGGGGCGTGGGGTTGACTGGCCTGGCTCTCTAATAGCCACATTCATTGCCTTGTATCTCTGGACTTCGGGGGCTAGATGTTTCCTTGGTGTAACACCTTTTACTTTAATGTAATTACATTAGGGGTGAATTTGGACCTGTGTTCACAGCAAACATTTCTTCTCTAGAGATGGAAAAGAGGGAGTCAGGAATCCACAGCAGTTCAGATACGGACAGAGGAGTCCCAGGCATTATCCTCTTTCATTCTTCACCAGCTTCTTCAGCCATCATTCAGGAGAGTGATTTCCCCCGCCCCCGGGCTGTCTCCAAGCAGAGGGAAAGGTTCTGTCCTTGATTCTGCTTCAGTATTCTGCCAAACAGCCTTTCGTGGGACCCCTGGATGGGCCAGCGGGGGAAGTCACTGATCTCTGACTTTTACTCTCTTGTTCTTCAGGTGCACTTTCCTCTCTCCCCCCCCCCCCCCCCCCCCCGAGTAATCATGGCTTCCAAGGCATGTTGTGGAATCCCCATCACTGGAGGTTTTTAAAAAACAGGTTGGACAAACACCTGTCAAGGATAGTCTCAGTTTATTGTGTCCTGCTTCAACACAAGGGACTGGATTTGATGGCCTCCTGAGGTCCCTTCCAGCCCTACATTTCTTATAATCCTGTAGCTGCTCTGCTTGCATCTGTGGCTAGGTTCTTGTTCCCCTTCCAAGCTGTCTGTTCCCTCTGTAGTCCTTCCTGACTCTTTATCCTTTACCCACTAGCCATCCAACACTTCCTTTTTATTTGACAATTCTTGAAAGACTATGGAAGTGACTACTTCTTGCTATGCCAGGTGGAAGTGACAGATCACGTAATGGGGATAGAGAGAACTTCTCCTAGGGGGATCTTCCTGTACCAGGAAGAGGGTGCTTTTCCGTTGCAAGTAACCTTGCTTTTCCCATACCAGTCAGCTTCCATTTGACACAAGGTGGGTTTTTGTTGTTTTGTTTTGTTTTGTTTTTAAATTAATGCTCTTAGTATTTCCCTTTTTATATTAAGAGCCAGGATCATCAATCTATTCATCCACAATGAAGCTGGTATAAAAAGAAAAGGGGTTGTTTTGTGTGTGTGTGGTTCCACTCGCTCCCCAATACTAAATGGATTTTTTCCCCATGGAGAGAATGCAAGAGATTTCCCATGCAGTAGGTGGTCAGGGCTGGCTGGAATTAGCAAGTGTTAGAAGGGGGTATGAAAGGCTGTTTTGATTGCTTATGATAAATGTGCCCAGCATGCTACTCTTCTCTTCTTCCCAACACAACACTGTGCTCCGCTCCCCTCTGCGTACACACATCCCAAGCTCCCATTCTCCCCCTCCTCATAGCTCACTGAAACACCAACTTTCATAACCTGCTGAGGAAGTAAATGTGTTCTGCCCAGCTGTGGACTCCTTTCTTTAGTTACGGCTTTCTTCTCTTTCATTCAGAGCTGTGCGGGCAGGGATGGGAAAGGTGGCCTAAAGCGCTTCCCCAGTAGCTGGGGCTGACGGGCACCAGTTTGACCTCTGGTGTAAATCAGGGCTGCTAAACTTTACCAGCTGCAGTGGCGTCCAAGGGGCTGCAACAGGCTGAGCATCAGTGGAGTGCAGTTCACTTCAGCCATTCCCCTGTGCTGCGTGGGGGTGGCCTTAGAGCAGCTTTATCGCCTGTTTGCTCTGCTGGAGTGCTGCAACAGGCTGGCGCAGGAAGCAGGGAGCACTGTGGGGACTGGTTTCAACAGACCAGTCCTAATGTGAATATGCCCCCCAGATCCTGAGCTGCTTATTAGGGCTGCATTTCTGAGCCCCGTCCCCACAGCTCTCCCTGGCCTACATAGGAAAGCTTCCGGCCATCTCCACTGCTGGCGCAAACTTCCAGGCTTGAAGCCTGCCCACCTGAGCCAGTGGCAGATGTTACTGGTCTTGATTTTCACATTTTAAAAGGTTTTTTTAAAATCTCTTTCAAGTCTAATTTAAAACCAAACTGGATTTGAAACCTGGACTGCTTCTCAGTGTGGTCATGGAGCGGAAAACACACCCAGGAGCTGGAGCCCTCCTCCGCCAAGTGAATTGTGTTCCTGAAGCTTTGAACCTGTAGAGCAAGCTATGAAACGGAAGTGGGGGGAAGCCCCGGCATCTCGGTGCTCTGTGCTGCTGTGTGAGGGACCTGGCTTTGACTTCTTCCTCCCACCTGGAGGGATTCAGTTCTACGCAAGAAGCACGTTTAGCTCTCTCGGGAGGTTTCCCCTCCTTAATAATGGAGTTTCCTTGATCAGAATGGTGTCAGTGATCTGAGTCAAAAAAAAAAAAAAAAAAAAAAAGATTCTTAGTGCTCCAGAAGGGGCCCTGAGCCATCCCTTCCCGAGCAGAGACTCACTAAACTTTAACCGGGATCTCACAGTCTGTGGTAACAACCCAGCCGTGATCGGTGGGAAAGCAAGGCACCAAAGAATCTCCTTCTCCCAGCTGAGGCTTGTTGTTTCTCCTCTTTGGTGCTGTAATGAAATGAGAGAGAACTGGAAGCCTTGTGTCTGTGCCCAGGCAGGGACAGCCTGTGAGATTTGAGGCGGTGAAAGGAGGAGGGCGGAGGTTAATAATACACGCTCTCCCTTCCCGTGAGTTGTGGGCTGGCTGGGTGCTGGAGCACTCTGTTGCTTGCTGGCAATAAAGATTGCTAGCGGTTATTTCTTTTCCTCTCTTCCCTGCCTGCCCCCCTTCGTCACTCACTTGAAGCGTAGGGAAATAAGAGGCACATTACAGGGGCCAGGGTGCCTGGCTTGAGCTGCCACTTCGTGTATTCAGTCTCTTCCCTACTGGCTGCGAGCAACAGCTGCAAGTGAAAGAGGAAAAAGGAGCTGTCTGCCTGGGAGCTGGGCTGTTGGGTTATTTTTTCTCATCCCGTCTCCGTTTTCAGAGAAAGGAGAGGAGCAGTCTCTTTGGGCTAAGTTCAGCCCTGGCGTAAGCAGGCACAGACGGCAGTGAGGCTGTGCTTCGCTGGTGCCACACGTGGGTGGTCTCTGGGGTGAATAGTTAGTTTGCTGGGTTGAGCACTCTTCAGGTATCTATTGAAATGAATCAAATGTATGGGAAAATAGGCCAGGAGGGATGAGGGAAAGTAACTGAAGGGTGAGCACTGGAGTCGGCTGCCTTCCCATTGGCCTGTCCTCAGCAGATGCCAGGGGTTGGACATGCAGGAAGCTTTTGCCCCTTTCTTCATGATGCCTGGTGACAATAGCACCTTGGATTTCACTGGCAGCTCCATGGGGCAGCTTATTCCATAGAAAATTAGTGTGGGTAAGAAAGAGGGATATGAGATAATATGCTGCTATCCATGCTTCCGACATCAGGAGCCTCCCCTTTTCCTCTCACATAGTGCATTAGGCACTAGCAGACTTCCGTAAGTACATTACAAAGGGTAACATGTTTTGGACTGGGAGTAGGGCAGTTGTTTTGTCACAGGAGTTCCTGGGAGTCACAGACTCTGACTATCTAGTTTTGTGGGCCCTTCTTGCGGCTGAGCCCCATGCAGGGGGCTGATGGGCTATTTGGCTCTGCTCCTTGGCTGGGATAGTACAGATCATTGTGCAAATAATTAAGGATGAGTCAAATCTGTGATTTTTATCCACTTTTGTCATGACTCATCTGTAATTTGCTTCCCCCACCCCCTCCAGAATCCTCTCTGATGACCCAAAGCCCCAATTATAATCAATAGAGAAGTCAAGTGTCTACTGCGTTAAGGAAAATGTCTTGATTTTGTTTTGGTTAATGATGAGCCCTCTCACGTACACCAGAAGTATCAAGTATGGAAGTGGGCCTGCCACTTGTCTTACCTAGCCTAGGTTTTGTGACAAAGCGACCACATAGCAATGTCAGACCAGGACATAGAGATGTTTGCATTTGGGGTGTTGCCTTGGCATGTGGTGATGTGATGTAGCAGCATCCTGTCATGACACAGTGTCCCAGTGGGAAGATGAAAGGTTTCAGAGCTGTGATGTGTCTCAGCGCCACGGCACTTGAAGTCAATTCATGTCTCTCTGGTCACTGAGTTTATATGGTTTATACTGGGTTTATATGACGTGGGGACCGGTTGATGAGTATCAGGAAACTGGCATGAATTTTGGGTGGGAGGTGATCCTGTGTGTAAGCTCATGTTGAAAGAATGTTGTAAACTAGAGGGCAAAGGTCCCTTTCATTCTGCAAGTCAGTGCCGTCCTTGGAGGAAGTTTGTGCATGTACAGTTAGCCCATGGCACAGAGTTTTAAACCTGACTTCAAAAAAAAAAGTGAAATAAAAAACTAACTGGCACATACACAGTGGAGAGAAACTTAATCGGTAGCTTCAGGCCTGCATTACAACTCTGGCCAGGGATAATATATCTTTAAGTACTTGTAATCCTTTGAAATTCCCTTCAGCCATGCCTGGGAGAGGACTGGAGATTACCGGGAGGGTTAGGGTGGGGGAGAACTCTGCCAGACACACTTTAAGAGACTAATGGATTTCTAATGTTTACATTTGATATATACAAACCTACTTTATAAATGATCCCAGCATTATAGTTGTAAAACAAAGTCATAAAAACAGCCTGCAGCTCAGGCATAGAGCATAAATGGCTCTTTCCGCAGGCAGATGAGGGGGAAGCAGAGCACGTAGCAGAGCATGTCGCAAACAATATTTATGGGTGTATCTGTGTTTCTGCAGTTACAGGAAGGAGGTGGAGCATATGCACGATATACACTACAAGCTATTGTGGTGGGGCGTTGGGATTTTTTTTTTTCCAGGTGAATGTTGGGTCTCCAGGAAAATAAGGGACAGAAATGCTGTGGGTAGAACCAGTGAGGTGCTATGCAAGCTTCTCCCACCACGCTTTTCAAGTACTCATCCACGTGACCTTCAGTCTCCTTTTCCTGCCCCCACCTGTTCCGGTGTTGGTCCAGATCCACCAGTGCCTCTCATTCCTGACCGGTAACACATCCAGTCACTCCAGTCCTTTGCTTTTCCTAGGCAGTGGCTGCTAATGGGGATGAATTGTGCCACACTTCATAATATTTTGAGATATCAGCAGATGTCCTGTAGGCACTTGATTGAGGACACCAAATTCATTACACCTGTGATCAAGACTGCTTGTTAGGTTTCTGAGTGAACAGCCAGGGCATCACATCAGTCCTGATATCACCCTCTTCTTTGAGAATAGATGAGTTAGAAGAGGAGACGGGGAGTCTAGAGACCTGGGTTCTATTCCTTCCTCTGTCCACAAGCCAGCTGCTCTGACACCAAGGCCAAGTCACTCTCCTACTGTGCACCTCAGTTTCCCCATCTGTGTAAGGAGGGGATAACAACAAGTTAATGTCACAGAGATAGAGATTTTGTTAATCATTGGTAAGACAGTTTGGAATCCTGGTAAGAAAGGTGCTGTAGGAATGCAAAATATTATGATTTTGAGAGAGGTTTTCACACCATCAACCCAATTAGCTTCATTCCAGCATCTCTTACCACTCAGCCCCCTTTGCCAGAAAATCTAGACTTGTGGAATCAAAGAGGTGACATTATTTTGTCCACACACACACACACACAAAAAGCCTGGGGAACATGAGCTCGAGCTATGGGTAACAATAGGTGGGAGTCTCTGTGATCCAGGACCACCTAGTGTGTATGACATTTAAGAGGAGATGACGTAATAATATGACAGCCACTGGACTGCTGCCCCCCAGGAGTGTAGGAGGAAAGTGTAACTAGAGACAATAGAGGCTCAGCACTTAGGCCTGGGAGAGCTTCACATCTGCTCATTAGTGGCAATGGCGCCTATGTAAGGCGGTGGGTGTCGCAGTGATTCTCAATGGCATTTTTGAAACACCCATTGGCTTTTTATGCATGCACATGTGGTTAAGAACGTGCTGATTTATGGCACATCCTGAAAGCACCCAGGAGTCACTGGAAATTCAGTCACGAGTAACATGGCACTTCACATCTGTTCATATCAGCTGCTCTTACCTGCTGCTTTGCAAAGGTCTCTGTAGTACTGCACCTGGCCATCCCTCTGAATCAGCCAGGCTCAGCCAAATGCAGGGTAAAAGCCTCTCCAGCACTGTGTTAATCCATCTACCCACTCTGTTGCTTTTAGCCATATCACCTTGTTTCATGAGCCTCATCAGGCCTGGTTAGAGAGGCAGAATGTGGTCAGGCCAATGTCTAGATGGGAGATCTCCCGGAAACATATGGGTCCTGCAATAGGTAGTGCTGGCGATTCAGCGAGAAAGTGATGCTCCTCCCCCGGGACAGTGCTGAATCAATACCACAGTGTGGCGCTAGGTGTGCTGTGGTTTTCAGATGTGAAATAAAATAGAGGTCTTGACCACTTATAGCTGTTTTGGATTCCACTCCTCAAAGTCTCAAGCTCAGATTGTGAGAGCATAGCGTGTTCCCTGAAGCAGCTGGTCTGGAGTGCATTGAATATGGTGACAAGGGAGAGTGATTATATTCAAGTAAATGGATTGTAACATGGTCTTCTATTTCTTATCTTGAACATGTATTTTATGTGCAGTGTATGTTCCATTTCACCTTGTTTCTGTTGATCTAATGTTCTTTAAAAAATCCCATGACACTTTTTGCGATATGAACAGTTTTTGCCCTGGTGTCTTGGCTAAATTTAAACTCTAACAGGGTCTGCTGTTGTGTTGTGTTGCTGTTTCATAGTTGTTTTGTTTCACCCCAGAGGTAGCAGCATTTCAGTGGTGAGAGTTATAAGATGATGTCTGCCGGGTGAAGGCTTCTCCTGTGCTGCTCCTGTATCAGCTGGTCTCAACTCACTGCAGGGCAGAAACCATTTTCATCTTGCTCCTGTCTTTCATGCTCCATATTTGGCCGGAACCTTGCTATGCCTGTCACTTGTGAGTTACCCAGGGTTTGTTGTTGTTAGCAAAAGACCATGCTTATAATGTCAGGCCCCAGCAGTGAAATCATGCACTCCATTGACAGTGTCACCTGCAACTTTATCATGGTCAGTGGTTTTGACTGTGAATCTTCCCCATACCTATTTTGCCAAGTTCTGATAGGCTATCCCCACCCCTTGCTTCTTATTTTGTAACTGATGGGGTGCTTTTGTCATCCCTCAGGGCTGGTTGTCTGCTCAGGGATCCTGCTAAGCCTTGTCTAACATCCTCTTTTTAAAGGCCAAAACAAAGAGCTGCAAAAATGCTTGTTCTTTCGTCATCACTCCTCTCTGTTTATCTGTGGGATCTACACTAAAAGACACTTGCTCATTAAATCCTTCAATCCTCAAGTATTTGAATTTTCACTGCGATGTGTTCTGTTCTTCACAAAAACATAATACTCCCCTGCCTGTGTCTTCCCCTCCTACCTTGTGATGTCTTGGGGCTCCAGCCGGCAGCCTGGTGTTTGAGTTGGACAGCAGCTCGCAATAGCTCACCAGGAGGGCATTGTACATCCTAATTATCGTGTGTCTCATTGCAATTGGTAGGGTGCTGAGAAAATTACAGACCTGCAAATGAAATCAGGGAGGGAATGGCCAGTGACAGCAGCAAAGAGGGGAAGAGCCAGAAATAGAGAGAGAAAAACTAGCCTGGAGTTTAATTCATTGTTTCCAAAAGAGCAGTTAATGGATTATGACAAATGTCCTACTGTTCTCCCTTAGTGTTGTGTTAAAATGGAAATGGAAGGTCAGTTTTCCTAAATGGATTTTAAATGACTGACCTCGGTGTTTTTTCACTCACTGATTTTCACTCAGGAGGCAGCTGGTCATTTTGCTTTCTTGGTCGGCCTGGTTTTGGTTTTGGTTTTACTTCCTGTAACACTTTCAGTGTTTTGTGGTCCTCTTTTTGCCAAGGGTGACTGGGAAGTGGGCTCACTTCAGCATTGCCAGCTCTCCAGTTTTTATCACCAGTCTGGTAACATTTACAGTGAAAGCCCTAGAGACCGGAGCTGAGAATCGCAACTTTCACTGACCAGTTAAAAAAGGGTAACAAGGTTGCCGAGAACAGCCTGAAAACTTGATCTGAGTGATACCTAAAGGCTCTGAAACCAAGTCCAGTAAAACAATCCTCAAATGTGTCTTTTAAAAAAAAAATTCATGATTTTTGCAGGGCCTGACTAATAATTTCATGACTCATGAATGCTTGGGGTTAAGTGATCCCTCTTAGTTTAAGTGTTAAGGCTCATAAAGGTGATGGAGTAGACAGCATTGTTTAGAGCCGGACATGGGACACACTGGCTTGAGGCAAACTTCCCACATGCAATTCTGCTCAAACATCTCAAGCCAGACCTGCAATGTCCTCTGCTATTTCCTGGACACATACAGCTCTGCTGCGGTAGCTCAGTGCTTAGTGCTCACCCACATCCTCTGTTCCATTTCACTCCTTGGCCTTGCCTGGACACAAACTACCAATTGTCCATTTGTGGCGACTTTTCAAATGGTATGTGTGTAGAAATATTCACTAAGAAATCAAACCTGCCAAACTCACTAAATTTGTGACCAAAACCTCGTATCGGAACTCAGGGTTCTAGAGAGGAGACTAGTTTATTAAATCCTTGCTCCACTGTCAAGTGCTCTTCTAGGATCTTTCTCTGTATATAAGTTTTGATTCCTAAAGCAAATGGTATGGCTGGAATAGAAGTAGTAACGTTTATGCGCCATGGAGATTGTGAGTGTGGCGTTCAAGTGTTATCAAGTCAATGGTTATAGGCATGGAAAAAAGTCATTGGTACTTTAGATTACATTTGCAGCAGCTGCAAAACCTCTATTGTTGGTCATTCATGAAATATTGGGACCTCTGTGTTGGAGTGTACAGTCTTCTGAGGGGGTGAGCAGGGCATGGGCAGGGATAGTGGAATGCAAGTGTTACGCAAAAGAAGCGGGAGAGTTGGCTGATGTTGGGGCCACTGGAATCCAAAAAGGAGCTGTGCCTAAAACTGGAAAAGACAGGTCTGTGTGATTTATGTTGTGGCCGTAGTCAGCTTTCCCAGTGCAAGCCCTGCTGGGGTTTTGTTTGGATCATACCAATGCATTCCTTTAGCCTGTGGGATGGGAGGCCCTGGGGCAGTGCCAGACCCTCTCTGCTCATTCTCATAGAAGGGAACCTGTGAAAAGAGCTGACATGGAACAGGAGACTGGGAGGAAGATGGTGTGAACAGCCTCCTTTCCATTTCAGCTTCTTGATTTTCTTTAACCCCTTTGGTTCTGATCCATGATTTATAGGTACATCTTCCCAGCATCCCCCTTCGGAGCAGCCTCAAGTGCATCACGTGTCCTGATAATGCGTTCACATTGCTTTTTGGGGCAGTGATGAGGTAGCTCTGACATGAAGTTCCTGCCCTAACTCCTGGATTTATCGTTTGTTTTCCCTATTGCAAGTACCTCTACCCAGTGAGAGCTGCAGGATTAGCATGACTTTGGAGTGCTAAGGTGCCAGTGACACGTTGGATGCCATGGATCTGGTTAGCAGCATGGCTGGATGTCAAAGGCATGTGGCTGAGGCATAGGTTGCTCCAGTGAAGGGTGGATGAGTAGGGTTCTGTTAGAACACAGAACATGTCACAAGTGCATGTTAAATTATCATCTATTGAAGAATATTCTCTGGATTATAAATATTTTTTTTTTCCTCTGGGGGCCTCTAATCTCTTTCATAACCCAACAGAGGTTTTCTCTCCTCTTCCCTTGAGGTCCCATGCTGTAGCAGCCTTCCTTCCAGTGGATGAGGTCAATATATACAACTTCTCCTGAGCCCATAAATGCACCTCTGTGTATTAGCCAAGGGATGTCACTGTAGAGTGAGGAAAGGGGCTCCCTTCCCCTACAGGCTGAGCACTCACCCTCTATAGGGTTCACAGCCTTGAACTGTCCAGGAGTGAGGCACCCAAACGTGGGTGTCCTGCGTTGTCTCCAGGCTGATAGGCTGGCCCTTGTTGGATTCTGTTTCCACCATTTGTACGTGACACACTGAAAGTTACTGAGAGCTGTCCCTGTTCTCAACAGTAAAAGGATCACCTTCCTGCTTGTATCATTATGGGTGCAGATGTATGAGAAGGATGGAAAAGGCTGCCATAGAGCAGTGAAGCATGAGGGATAAATGGGAAGGACAACATCTAGAAGAAAATAATCATTTTCAGGCTTCTAAGAGGGTTTTAAACTAGGTGGAGCAAAAGTAATGGTTGTGAAGTAGTTGACAGTGATATTTTACATTAAAACGGCCATGCTGGGTCAGACTAATGGTCCATCTAGCCCAGTATCCTGTCTTCTGACAGTGGTTGATGCCACATGCTTCAGAGGGAATGAACAGAACAGGGCAATTATCGAGTGATCCGTCTCCTGTCATCCAGTCCCAGCTTCTGGCAGTCAGAGGCTTAGGGACACCCATAGCATGGGGTTGCATCCCTGACTATCTTGGCTAATAACCACTATGAACCTATCTAATTCTTTTTGCTTTCTCAGCATCCCCCTGGCAATGAGTTCCACAAGTTAACTGTGCATTAGGCAAAGAAGCACTTGTTCCACACCATTCATGATTTTATAGACCTCTATCATATCCCTCCTTAGTCATCCCTTTTCTAAACCAAACTATCCCAATCTTTTTAATCTCTTCTCGTATGGAAGCCAATCCATACCCCAAATCATTTTTGTTGCCCTTCTCTATACTTTTTCCAGTTCGAATGCATCTCTTTTTAGATGGGGCAATGAGAAGTGCATGCTGTAGTCAAGATGTGGGCATATCATGAATTTATAGAGTGGCTTTATGATATTTTCTCTCTTATCATCAATCCCTTTCCTAATGGGTCCTAATAGTCTATTACCTTTTTTGACTACCGCTGCACATTGAGCAGATGTTTTCAGAGAAGTATCCACAATGACTTCAAGATCTTTCTTGAGTGGAAACAGATAATTTAGATCCCATCATTTTGTGTGTACAGTTGAGATTGTTTTCCAATATGCATTACTTTGCATTTATGAACATTAAATTTCATCTGCCATTTTGTTGCCAAATGACCCAGTTTTGTGAATCCTTTTATAACTGTTTCCAATCTGCTTTTTGCTTAACTATCTTGAATAATTTTGTATCATCTGCAAATTTTGCCACTTTACTGTTTACCCTTTTTTCCAGATCATTTATGAACAGCATAGGTCCCACTACAGACCCTTGGGGGACCCCACTATTTACCTCTCTCCGTTGTGAAAACTGACCATATATTCCTACCCTTTGTTTCCTATCTTTTAACCAGTTAATGATCCATGAGAGGACCTTCCCTCTTATCCCATGACTGCCTTCTTTGCGAAAGAGCCTTCGGTGTGGGATCTTGTCAAAGGCTTTCTGAAAGTCCAAGTACACTATATCCACTGGATCACCCTTCCCCACGTGCTCGTTGACACCCTCAAAAAATTCTAATTGATTGGTGAGGCATGATTTCCCTTTACAAAAGCCGAGTTAACTCTTCCCCAACATATTGCATTCATGTATGTATCTGATGATTCTTAAATAAAGAGCTAATTGGTTTAGACTCTGGTTACACTTGTAGAAGCACAATCTTTAATGCTCAGTAGGAGTAACTATTTTCTGTTTCTCTTCCTTTCCTTGCAGGAATTGAGTACAGCGATGTGCTTCCAGATTCCTTCCCATCAGCCCCTGCAGAGACCCTTCCCCATTTCCTACTGGAGCCACAAGATGCATACATCGTAAAGAACAAGCCTGTGGAGCTGATCTGCAAAGCCAACCCAGCCACGCAGATTTACTTCAAGTGCAATGGGGAGTGGGTCAATCAGAACGACCATCTCACTAAGGAAAGCCTGGATGAGGTGACTGGTAAGAAACCATTGCAGACCCAAGTTTCTTTTTACCTCTTTCCTCCCCCTCTCTTCCTTCCTCTTTCCTTTCTGATTTCCTATCTCCTCTACTGCTTCATCTATCTACTCCCTCTCTCTTTTTAAGGCTCTGTAGTGTGCAACCCAGCAGTATTTAGAGCACATTACTTTGCAGGAATGCTTGAAAAGAGCATTCTTTTCACTTTCCACTTTGGATGAGGAACAGTACTGCCACCTTCAGCATGCCTCACAGGATGGTCCCCTTTAAAAGTGTTTTGTAAACCCCTTCTCTGACTCCACAGTCAGATTTCGGAAGTACAAAGAAGAAATTCCCATGATCTAAGAATGAATTTCTTCTCCCTCCTTATTGCCTACCCCATCCAAATATTTGTAGACTGGTGTAATGCCTCCCCAGTAGTCTATGCATGGTCCAGCTATGTGCATTTAACGTTGTTTAATTTTCCTTCCGATGATTTTTGTTCATCTTTAGTAAAGTCTGAGACTGAAGTGCCCATATGCAAATATTGGAGGAGCATTCATGCCAGAGCCAAAGAGAACAAGAGTGTGTTGTGAAGTGTCTGTATGTGCCACCCAAAATTTCATTGATCTTTTCTGCTGCCATATCTTCCTGCAAACTCGTAGCTGATTTGCTGTCCTCTATCACCCAGAAGTCTGTCTCAGCATTTACCACTTTCTAGCTTTCTTCCTTCCATTGTGTATCTATGTTTGAGATTATTTCCCCCCAGATATTAGCTTGTATTTTTCCAATTCATTTGATCATTTCCTGCCCATGTGTCCAAGATCTCTAAGTAACTTTGTGTGAGATCTCCATCCTCATTGCTATTCACAGCTCTTCTGAATTTTGTATTTGTGACTTTCAGTAGAAAAGCTGTCCCTCCAACATTGTTGATGAAGATATTAAATAAGACTGGACCTATCAAACTCCCTTGCTGTACATGCTGAGAAGCAATTTATCGTCACATTAAAACTGTTGCTTCTTGGAACAGCTGGTTCTAGAGAACGCAAAAGGAGACAGTGTTCCCGACTTAGTCCTAAGTAACCAACAGGAGGTCAGTCAAGAAGTAACTGTAGTTGAGCCACTTAATAGTGATCACCATGTAATTAAGTTCAGTACCCTTGTGAGAGAAATCATACAAGCATAGCTTTTGTAGACAAAAAAAATTTCTTCTCCGAGCTACCAAATAGTGTTGGTAAAAGAGAACTAAATTATAATTTAGTTGGACTTTCAAAAAGCACTTCACAGGAGGTGGTTGAGAAAACTAAGTAGTCGGGGTAAGACGTAAAATACTGACATGGATTAGAAAGTGGCTGAGACAGAAAACCAAGAGCACGAATAAATGGTCAGCTTTTAACATGGCTAAAGGTTAACAGTAGGGTGCCCCAAGTATCCATGCTAGGACCTGTTCTGTTTGATCAGAGAAGGTTGGAAGTGTTGTTTGGGTTGGGATTTTTCAAGGAGCCATAGGAAGGTCTGCAATTCCCATTCAGTTTCAGTGGGATTTGGGTGCCTAACTCCCTTAGGCTCTTTTGAAAATTTCAACCATGTGCAAAATGCTTTTCTGATAGAAAAATAGTGAAAATTTTTCAGCACAAACATTTGAGAAACGGCTCATCTTTTTTTGTCCAGCTCTATTCAAATTTTTATGTACTTGTATCTCCCCCTTTCTGTGGTATCTGAGTGCCACACACTCTTTAATGTATTTATCTTCACAGTACCCTCCAAGTTAGGGAAGTGCTGTTAACCCCATTTGTTAGATGAGGAACTGAGGTACTTGCCTAAAGTCCCAGAAAGTCTGTGGCAGAGCAAGGAATCCCAAGTCCACCACCTAGTACCCTAACCACCGGACAGTCTTCCTCTCTAATGGAATATATTCACTAATGGTCTGGAAAAGACTGAGCGTGTAGATGGCAAAGTTTGCAGATGACACAACTTTATTTGTGATAGTCAAGTCTAGAGAGCTCTGAGGAACTTCAGAGGGACCTAACAGAGCTGGGTGAATGGATGGCACAATGTCAGATGAAATTCACTGTTGACAAAGACAAGGTAATACACATTGGAAGCAACAACATGAATTACTCACATATCTTGCTGAGTTCTAAATTAAGTGGAATCACACAGGAAAAAAAGCTGGGGGGTCAGCTCAGTGAAAAGCCCTGTTCATTGCGCAGTGACAACCAAAAAAGCAAACAGGATATCTAGAGAATAGGATAGAAAAGAATATTGAAACCTTTATATTGTCATTATATAAACCCTTGATATTACTCTTACCTGGAGCATTCTATTCAGTTGTGCCAACTTTATATCAAAAAAGGTAAAGCAGAAATACAAAGAGGTTCAGCGGGTGGCAATGAAAATGATTACAGGCAGGAAAAAACTTCTAAATGAGGAGAGATTGAAAAGATCGAGACACTTGTTTAGAAAGAAAACAAACGAGAAATAAATGATGGGCATAAAGAAGGTATATCAGGCACTGGCATTTACTCTTTCTCATAATCCAGGAATGAGGGGACATTTAATTAAATTGAAAGGCATTTAAAACCGATAAAAAGAAAATACACAACACATAATCAATCCATAGGACTCATTGATAAAGGGTTAGATTGATAAGGGTGTTAGAGGCCAAGAACTTAGTCAGATTAAAAAAAGATTAGGTATTTAATGGATAGTGAGAACGTTCACAGATAGAATTTAAATGTATATAAGTGATATAAATGCTCTCATGCTTCAGAACATAAGTCAATGAGTAGCTGTCTGGACTAGGAAAAATGCATTTTATGGGCATATTATGCCGTAATTGTCCATTACAAGATTTCTTGCACCTTCCTCTTACCAAGTGGTTCTGATCACTATCAGAGACAGGGTAATGGACTGGATGAATCATTGGTCTGATGCAATTAAATGGCTTGCTAAAATTTAAATATTTTACCTCTACCCCTCCCTTCATCACTAATTTTGTAACTGCATCCTGAAAGATGTGTTCTTTAAAAGCCCATGGATGTGGTGAACTGTCCATCATTTGAAGTCTTTAAATCAAGATGGAATATCTTTAAAAAGATATGCTCTAGCTCAAACAGAAGTTATGGGCTTGATGCAGAAAGTATAGGTTGGGGTTCTTTGGCCTGTGTTATGTTATGGACTAGATGACCATAATAGTTCCTTCTGGCTGTAAAATCTATGAATAATGCCTATTGTTCATGATCTGGTTAACCCCTAGATAATGATTTTTTTGTCCAATATTTTTACCAGTTCTTTACTAACAGCACAGTAATTACCAGGGTCACTCTTCTTTGATTTTTAAAATATAAGCATTATTCTTTCTCCTCTCCCAAGATTTCCATCAGTTTTCAAAATCAAATGTTAGTGTTACATGGCATCTGGGCCTGGATATTTGTGTATGTTATCATTTTCCAAGTGTTCATTCACCTGCTGGTTACTAAAAGCTTCCTAATTATCTCAGCTTTTTCTTGTCCCATCCTCCTCATATCATCACCATCCTGGCAAATCCTGCAGGGATGTAGCCTCCTTGAAGATTGAACACCACCTAGATTGATCACTAGCTGTGTCCTAACAATGGTGTGGCTGGTCTCAGTCCACCACTGCTGATCTCATCATGCCACCCAAATATTTGGTGCTCATGTGATCACCAGTCATGTAGCAGCATTCCTTGGTAAACACGCTCTGTAATTCGTAGGTCTTCTATGCTAGTATTACTTCCCCCCGGTACTTTTATTAAAATCTTTTATCTTTTTTTGCTGCCCTAAACTTCTGTCCTCAAGTTTTAACTGTGAGTTCTCTCCACTCTGTGACTTCTTGCTTGATTGCCTTTCTACAACTACTCTGTAAAGGGAAGAGTGTTTTATTTTAACCTGAGATTTGAGCAGTTCCTCATTGCAACGGGTTGGCACCACTCACTGCCAAAGTGGTGCCTCCTGATGGTCCTTTCTGGGGATTAGCTCCAGGCCGAGGCCCACGTCCGCGGTCTACACACCATCACCCTTTCCCCCTAGTTTGCCTGTAGCCCTTCCCACAGCTGTCAGGAACCGCAGCATCCTCTTCATGACAGCCCTCCAGTGGTGTCACTGTTCATGTTCCTCCCATCTCGGGGAGGCTTATCTCGGGGTATCTCAGTTCTAGAGTTTAGCCACTTCCACAGTAGCAAATGAGGGGGACCCAGGCCCACCCATTACTTCGGGTCCCGGCCCAACCCAGGGATCCTATAGCTAGCAGCCCCCCACTGCCTCTCACCAGTGCTGCTTCAAATTCCCTTTGCCACTTCCCTGTAGCTCAGGTTTGAAGTCAAAACAGGAGTACTGCAGAGGTGTGTTATGTCTGCAATCCTCTTTAACATTGCCATTGATTGAGTGATGTGGCATACAATAGAGGACATGTCAACAGGTATTAGAGGGGCACCCTTTTCATCCCTTGAAGGCCTGGAAGACTTCGCAGATGATCTTGCTCTCTTATCACATACACATACCCATCACCATTTACAAGAGAAAACAACCCAACTCAACATATTCAGCCAGCAAATTGGACTGAAAATCTATCACAATAAGACAGATATCATGACTTTTTTTAACATTGCCTCACCATCACTAGTACAAATAGAGGATTTTGTTTTCACTAATGTAGAAACATTCACATACCTGGACAGTACCATCAGCCCGGATGGTGGAACAAGTCAGGACATTCGGAACAGAATCAGTAAAGCCAGGAACACCTTTAGGAGCTTACATACAGTCTGGAAATCATCAAAATATAACATCAAAACTAAACTTAAGATTTACTAGAGTTGTGTACTTTCAGCACTTACTTTATAGTGCAGAATGCTGGGGAGTGGAAAGTATGTCATGTCCACGTTGTCCTCATTTCAGACAACCTGCTTCAGAAGAATCCTCCATATCTTTTGGCCCAGAACAACCTTAAATCAAAATCTATTCATACAATGTAGCCAAGAAGATATGTGCACCATCATTACCAGGGCTTCGTTTTTGCAAGTGGAAATGTGCAGGGTCTTTAGTTCAGAATGTGAGTGGTTACCTCAGAGAGAAAATTACAGCTAACAAGCCCACTGAGTTATTTCATTGTAGTAAGGTGGTGACTTCCTGTGGCTTCAATCCTATTGGAAGCAATGACGCACGGTGGCTGCATTTAACAGGGTTACTCCCCACATACCGCTGAAGTAGTGGCTACCTTTACTGAGGACATGAGCAGCTCTCCTCAGTTACTGGTCAGACTGCACCTTTGACTGCTCCTGGTCTCTCTGAGTGCACTCCCTCTAAATGTCATGTCTGTAGCAGTCACCTATCTCAGGATGGAATCAGCACAGGGGGCTGGACTAGACCTCTTGAGTTCCCGGCCACCCCTGTATTTCTATAATTCTCCCGCTCTTGACGGGACCCTGGATTACATTCCCCTGAGCATCAACCATGAGTTGTCTCAGCAAGTCTGACTGACGTCCAGACCCTGCAGCTGTATTCCCTCTGGGGAAGTGACAGCAGTGACCAAACAGCCTCCTTAAATCCAAGTATTTATTTAGAATAAAAGCATTTTTGAGAAAACATATCTTAAAAATGACAAACTAGACTATATGCAAGTCCTAAGCTTACCAGGTGTATAACCATCATCCACAGGGGGACCTTGGCTGGACTAACTCCATGCAGACTTCTCCCCAGAGCCTCTCTCTCTTTCAGCTTTGTGCCCAGTCAGAGCTCACTGACAACTTCCTGGGCAGCCCCTGGTAACTCATCCCCTGTCCCCACTTCATAGGAATCAAGTCATTTTTTAACTCATTAAAGCCCTTTGATCTGGTAATTCCATGCAGTGGCAAAACAAAGTTTGCAACTGATTGAGATTGGATCATTGGAGCTAACACTTTGCCCCATTGTGTGCTTAGGCATTCTTATCTGGGAAACCATTACATGGCCTTCATGCACTGATCCTATGATATTTGAGCATTATGGACATATAATAAACATTCCACTGCCCCCAATATAAATTAGATCAATCTGTTACATAGGAAATTCTAAGAACCCCAATATACAATAACTGCCCCCCTACTGACTGGTTACCTACAGTTTTCATAAAATTGTTACATCTCAATATTCATAACATGGGAAGTGGCTACCATTTTGGGTAAGGGAATGCTGTTGATATAATGGAAAACATAGGAAAAACTGCTAATAATTTTGCTTAATTAGAAGAACCTAATTTCTTCAGAAGCATATTTGAAGGTGTCTGGCATTGAGTTTTAACTATATGAAAAGTCTGAAGGATAAAAATCTGTCATTTTATGAGAAAAAGGGGTCTGGAAAACTTTCTGACATTGGGGAAAAAATTCTTAAAGGTTCCAATTGTAATTAATTTGAACTCGTGAATGAAGTAACAGATTTAGTTGACAGTTCACAGAAAATCCAATATTCACTGACAAATTATGTGCTATAAATGTGGAGAAGAAATACTTTGTTCTTGACTTTGAGATTGAATTGCAGCTATAGGTGAAAAACTGGATCCAACTTTAATATAGAAATAATGCTGCACCTCTGTAATAAAAATAAGTGCAGCTGGCTTACCTGTCCATCCTGAGAAAAGAAGCTGGAATCAAGATGGCCAGTCATGCTAACAGCATACATATTAGTTGTCCACTATGCATTGATAGAACAACTGCAACACAATGTCCTTAGCTAAAGATCAGAAATATGGGCTTTGAATAATAACTTTTATGATGAATTTAGTTGAACTAAACATACTTTATAATGTTTCGTATGTATCTTAATACGTTTTATGTGGAAAAAGCTAAAATAAGCCAAACCAGACAATAATAATTGAGACAGAAAAATAGGTAACATCTGTGTTAGCAGCTATGTTAGAAAGTTGCTCACCATTTAAATGGTCATGGGGAACAGGACATATAAGTGTTAACTTGACACTACTAATATGCATAAAGTCTTAGTTCTAGTTGTCTTGTTCAGCTTGATTGTTTCAAGTTCTAACATGGCAGTTTAAAGCTATAACCCCTCTTTTATGTGGTTTTAAACAATATGGCCAAGATTTTTGAAAGGTAACTAGTAATTTGGAAATATCTCACTTCTCAAGTGCCTGATGGAGTGACTTTAAAGAGTCTGATTTTCAGAAAGTGCTGAGCACCACCCTCTGAAAATCAGATTCTTTAAAGTGTGTAAAGGTGGGAGCATTCAAGAATCTTGGCATCCAAAATATTAGTCACTTATGAACATCTTGGCTTTTTTTCCCTTCTTCCCTAAAATTTTTTTCCCATGGGAAATCTTTGTTTCAAGTGCCTCATTTTTTTTCTATAGAAAAGTGGTAAAAATAATTTGAAATTGCATTGATGGAAATAATTTAATCAAAATTTTAATTAGAAATATATTAGGAAAGAATTATAAAAAGGGCACTACAAATTTTGAACAAAGCATCTTCCTCAGTTCAGACTAAGAGAAGGATACATGTATAGAATATGTTGTGAAAATCGGAAATCATTCCTTGATGGTTTTTTCTTCAACAATAGATATGAGGAGGAGAGTGTTCTATGTATTTCTCCAGGGGTGGGACACCTACTAAAATAAGTTTTCCCTTTATTGTTTACTGTGATGTAGATGTGATTTAGGTTTGTACGAAAAAACAGAAATGATAAAGTATTGATGTCTGGTATTGTTGGGGCAATAGATCCCTTAGTCCATACAGATAGTAACTGGTGCTTTATTTTAAACAAGTTTGAGCCTGATAGTGACTCTCCATATAAGTTTTCACGTCCTAGAATGGCTAAACACAGTCCACCTGGCTAAGGCATGTTCACGTGACCAGACTAGTCTCTGAAGTTGACCTACTTGCCATGACCCTGTTTGATTCAACTAGATTGTGTTTCTCAGCCTAAGAGACAGAGCCCTCGCCTCCCTCTTTCATCTCCTTCTCTCAGTGGCCATTTCTCTCCCTCAGACTTTGAGGGGATGACATATTGTTCTTGCCACCTCACTTCACTACCAAACATCAACAGTCACGTGATTTATTTCCAAACCACATTGTGCCTTCACGGCCTCTTTGCTGGGTGTGATGGCACCATGTGCATCATCGGAGCTTTAATAAGTCCAAGTGTCCTTCTCAGCTGCAGACAGGCACTTTAAAGGGACATTGTCAGGCTGATTGAGACATAATGTTCAGTCTGTGTAGAAATAAGGTTTAACGGTACCTAAAGCAAGATCAATAGAAATGTGTGTGTGGAATTAAAAAAAAAAAAAAAATTCCAATGGAAAGAGGTTTCTTTGTTTGGATTTAAACATTCCCTGCTTTGTTTTGGAACCCATCCTTTTCAGTATTGTGGCAGTGCATAAAACCCTGGAAGGTAACTTGGCAAGAACCTGGCTAGAAACAAAAGTGAAATTGACTACTTCACTTTCATTGCCCTGCCTGGGTGAAATGTAAAAAGTAAACAAGCAAGAATCAGTAAAAAGCAAATGAGATGTTTTAAAATCTTTCAGTTTTAATAGTGTATGGTGGTGGTAAGAACTCCAGATATTCAACTTATTTGTTTTTTAGATGAGTTTTTTAAAACCCTCTAATGGCAATGCGGCAGAACCACCAGCACATCCAGAAACATGGTGTCTATCACCTTTAAAACACTGTATGTGTGGAGGGAATCCTGGCATGGACCAGAATCTGGATTAAGCCCTTAAAAAGAAGATGGCACAAGAGAAGAATTGGTTGCAGAGGAATAGAGGAGGGGACTGCCTCATGAAGAAGGGGTTGTTTCTGCCCTGTCAAATGCATCATTGTTATTAAGGGTACCATAAAATGTATATTGTCTGCGTTTATATTTGGTAGTGAAAAATAGCAAAAAAGTGACCTCCAGAGGGTGATAAGGCTTTTATTCTGAAGCTTTACATCCCACCATCAAGCTCCTTTTTTGAGCTGCAGGACCATAATTTTCCTCCCTCTTCAATCAGTGTATGTGTGTGTGAATACATGTGCACACACATTACACTTCCACATACAGTTTATTTCATAAAGTTCAGCACTCTGGCCACATTAACCCTCGGGTTTTTTCTCTCCTTCCAGGGATGCTGGTGCGGGAGGTCCAGATCGAGGTCTCCCGGCAGCAGGTTGAGGAGCTCTTTGGTTTAGAAGATTACTGGTGTCAGTGTGTGGCCTGGAGCTCTGCTGGGACCACGAAAAGCCGAAGGGCCTACGTCCGGATAGCGTGTAAGTGTAACACACACTTCTCATTCATCACCGCCCCTGCCCCTGTCTCTGACACTTGTTCCTTTCTTGCCAGCCTGTCCCCACACCCTGCATGGGAAATCCTTCTCATCTACCCTTGTGGGGATTTCTTGGCAGAAGGGCTAACAGGTTTATGCATTTGACAGTCTGTAGGGTTTTTTTATTATTGCTTAAACTTCTAGAGGTTCCCTCCCCCATTCCAGGCATCAAAGCAGGGACAGAATCTCTCCTCACTCATTCTGGAGCCGGATGGTTTCCTCCCTGTATAGTCCCATGTCTCCTCCTTTCCCAGTGGCTGCCAGCATGATCAAGTTTATCTATGATGACCACTGAGGTTGATGCTAACTTCACTCCCATTTTATGAGCTAGTTAGTGGGATGCACTCAGCGTGGCAGAGCCATATTCCCCCATCACTCCACCCCAGCCACACCTGTTGGATTTAGTGGAGAGGGGTCAGTGTTGTCTAGTGGTTACAGTACAGCATTAAGGCCAGGAACTCCTGAGCATTGTTCCCAGCTCTACCATCGACTCACTGTGTGACACCTTCTCTCTGTGCCTGTGTTCTCACCCGTACATTGGAATAAACTCACCTGTGTCACAGGAAAGTTGTGGTAATTAACGAGTTAATGTTTGTTTAGCACTTTCAACATGCTCAGTACTTACATGGTGCTTCATTATTTTTAGCAGCCTGACAAGTTAGCACTTCAGCCACAGAGGTGATTTGCCTGATTCAGCAACTTTAAATCCTACATCCCTTGTTGTCCTCCTGTGTTGGTTCCTTTACCAAGTGAATAGCTCATGCATTCTTAGGGTGGGAGAACTCTACAATTGGCCTGTTCTGCCACCCAAAGGCTGTAAGAGGTGATTCTCTTGACAAGGAAACAATGCATTGCAATGTGGAAATTTCTGTTCTGCCAACGGGGAAGTTGTTCTGTGATTAAAGATGCTTCACTATAGATGTGTTGTGCTGAATATTGAAAGTCCATATGGAAACCTACTTAAAGAATGTTTTACAGTTGCACTCTGTACAGCTTGTGTGAGGGAGCTCCTTCCCTGCATGCCCTAGGAGCTACGCAGCTGAGGAAGGCAATATGCACCTTTCCCCATCTGCAGAGCTCCTAGGTGCATCTTAGACCATATCTACACTATGAGAACTATAATGCCATAGCTATAGTGCTGTAGAACTGCCAGCACCCACACCATCATGTAGACGCAGCCTACGCTGACGGAAGAGGTTTTTCTGTCGCTGTAGGTACATCACCTCCCCGACCAATGGTGGAAGAATTCTTCCATGGACCTAGCTGCATCTACACTGTGGGTTAGGTAGGCATAGCTACGTTGCTTGGTGGTGTGGCTGTCTCACACTCCTGAGTGCCATAGATCAGCCAAAGTTTTAAGTGCAGACCAGGCCTTAGTGGGCTTCCCTCCTGCAGACTTTACAGAGGATACTGTAGCCCCTTTGTACCTTTCCATGAGGCAGCTGCATGAGCTGTGCGCACATGTGCAGTGCTGCCTTTCTTCCAGAAGACTGGGAGGGATGGAAAACAGGGCTATTTAGGATGAAAACTGTTCTGCTGCTTTTACTGTAGCAGTTGCTTCCTCTCCTGCTACAGTAACTAAAATGTTCTCAGCCTTCAAGTCAGTTTTGATACAAAGTGATGGTTCCTGCTCTCAGTTGACAGAGCAAGGCCACAGCTGCAAAAAAAAAAAAAAAAGAGAGAAGACAAAGAAGCTGGCTCTTCCTTAGGAACATGCAGTACATTTTCTTTAACTTGCCTGCTTTGAGGCTGCATGAAAAGCCTTCTCTTATCTCCTTTCCAGATTGGATCCCAGCTCAGTGACATCTGCTAATGTACCTCTGCTTTTCATGAAGTAGCCCTGTGGCGGTCAGCCTGTGCTCGTCCTACACCCCATAAAAACGTTGGGGGGAGGGAAGGAGGAGAGCGACAAAAAAAATTGGTGCCCAACCTCATTTAGCTCTAGTTGGAGCAATGTTTGTGGGAAGCAATTCCCATGGATTGCAGTGCCATCTAGTGAGGAAGGGAAGGACTAGTATCTGTTGCTCCTTTTTCACTGCTGTGCTGAGCTTGGCCCAGGAGTGTACAGTATGCCTTCACATGGTGCTATATTGGGCTGCTTGTCCTCTCTCTTTTAACATCCCATATGATCATGAGTAAGTACATATGCGTTCCATATACATAAGGCCCAGTTCTGCTGTCCTCCCTCACGATGAGTAGTTCTTTGCTATGCAAGTGGTGCCAGTCATGTCAGTGGGGTTATTCCTGAAGTAAGGTGCTACTTAATGTAAGGATGGCAGAATTAGGCCCACGGATAGCATGTTACTTATAGTACATATGTATGAGCTCTGTAATATATGACCTCTTTCATATTAGGTCCCATACGTCCTTCTGTGTGATTGCATATTCTATCACTCCAAATGTTAACACGTACAATATTTATGTATAATTCACTTAGGAAAAAAATGCATCTTACATGTGATGAATGGAAAAGCCACAGGGCCAGATTTTCTGGGAGTTCCTGGGAGATGGGCCCTTTAGAAAATCTGACCACTTCACTTAGGGGCTTAACTGGGAGCCCTTTTGAAAATGTTGTGTCCCATTTCGGTGCTTCAGCT
The DNA here is from genome assembly GCF_026122565.2 of Emydura macquarii macquarii. Taxonomy (NCBI): domain Eukaryota; kingdom Metazoa; phylum Chordata; order Testudines; family Chelidae; genus Emydura; species Emydura macquarii. Next base: position 13,322,571 of record NW_027131527.1, on the reverse strand, counting down.
GGAGCCTTTTGGGGCTGAGCTCTTTCGAGAATCTGGCCCATGGGTTTCCTCAAAATGCATCGTGCTGAGACGCAGCCTGGAACCGCACGGCTAAGAGAGAGTCACCCTGAGTTCCAGTTCCTAATTGTACCTCACTCCCCAGGATCAAGCTGCTCCGGCATGCACTGCCATATGCTCGGTCCCTCTTTTCACTAGTGCAGCAAAGCAGCAAGCCCATATTTCAATGGTTCCCCTTCTGAAACACAGACTTCTTTATTTTGGATGATTTTGATTAAAGAATGTGAAGTTTCCAGGCAGGAACATGTCGCTCCAGCAATAGCGGACCAGTATGTTCCCCGTGCTGCATACTCTGAACAGTTCATTCAGGGAAGGAGAGTGAATTGCATTTCAGGGATGGGAAAGCACTCAAAAACATGTTTTGTCTGTGAGCAAGGGGATGGCAGCCCTTGTTCTGAGACATCCTTTGGCAGACTTGGCCTCTTTTTGCTGGAATATGATTCCATCCAGAAGACAAGTAAGCACCTGGGAAACAACAGTTCTGACATTGCCAAGGATCATCTGGGATAGAAAGAGCCCAGCTAGTTGGGGTGGGGCAGATAGTAGTGATAACCGGAAAGAAGAGTGGGGGTGGAGGTGGTAGACAGGAAATCCCTGGGAATTCTGAGTGGGCTGGTCAGCAGGCTAAGTTACAATGAACTCTTGATAGATTTATTTCCCTGGTACCCCAAAGTTTGTAGGTTGCTCCATTCCTGTCACTGGCTGATAACACTTGGGCTCATTTTTCTTTCCCAGACCTGAGGAAGAACTTTGACCAGGAGCCTCTAGGGAAAGAGGTTCCACTGGAACATGAGGTGTTACTGCAGTGCCGCCCGCCGGAGGGGGTGCCAACGGCAGAGGTAGGCTGCACACTCTCTCTCACACCACCCAACAGCAGAGCTGGCCCGAGGTGCCAGGATGTGCTTTACTCCCACAAGAAAAACTCTACTCACCTGAGTGCTCATCAGTGGCGTACTGTGGGTCTCCAGCACCGGGCCATACTTACATTGGCACCCCCTTCCCCCTCCAGTCAGCAGTGCTCCCACACCCTCCGTCGGCAGCGGCAACAACACCCCATGTGGGGGAGTGGTTGTCTGCGGGCCTGTGTCCTGCTCTCCCCCCATTGTGAGGATGGTGGGAGCTGCCTGGTAGCGGGGGGAGGGTGGCTGTGATGGGTTCTGGTCCCCGCGGCTCTCTCCTTGCACCCAGTGCGGGATGGAGGGGCTGGAAGGACACCCTGGCTGCCTGCGACAGGGGGCGGCTCCTCTGAGAAGGGCCTGGCTGGCGCCCCTCCCCAGGCCAGCGCCCAGGGGCATGGTCCCCTCCAACTCCTCTCAGAACACCACTGATGCTCATACCTTTTAGAACAGCTATTTCCCCTGGTGTCTGTGCCTAAATAGACCAGATTTTCCATTGACGCTGATCCTGGCGGATGACCCTCAGCAGCACACAGCCCTCTTCCTAGCGGGGAATTACTACAGGAAAAGCGGTACCATCTCCTCTCCACTGGGGCCCTTCAGTCAATCAGCAGCAAATGGGCCAAAATGGGCAGCACTGGCAGGGGATGGAGCATGGTTCGATCAGCAAAGGGATGTGCTGATTTACCGCATCCTCTGAGGAGCCTGTGGCCATCTGGCTCTGAGACACGCCTCGGCAGTTTACTAGAGCTGCCCTCCCTTGGCAGAAAACCCTGGGGAATGCCTGCCCTCACTTGGCTGTTACCCCGGGACGTAATGGGCTAGACTGGCCCAGTAAGGCAGACTTCCCTGCCCCAGCAAGAGTGACACCGTTTCAGTGCCCAGTTCCCAGCCCCCCCAGCACAAAACACACACACAAAATACAGGCTGAGTCATGAAAGCACTCCTGCAGTCCCCAGCACATTTCCTTTCCTACCTGCAGTCCCTGTTTATGGCGGTCCTGGTGGGTGCTAATATGGAGAAACTCCACCCTCTTAGATTTGTGAGAGCTGCTGGTTTGTTTCTGAGAGCACCTGTAGGTGCTGGAAACATCTTTCCACTTTCTGGAGGCAGATGGTGGAATAGCTTTTATAAAGCTCCTGGCATAGCTTGTATCTTGCCAGTTTTAGCAGGCACACAGCTTTCTGTTATGGATTTTACTGTCCAGCCCCTTTTCCTGCTGTGGTTTTTGTTTATCTTTAATCAAAGAGTCGAGGAATTTACTGGCAATTTGTAACCAGCCCATCCCAGCTGCCTTCCCTGTTTCCCTCAGTTGGATGCAGCTGTGGTTTCAATGAGGTCTGATCACGAAGGTGAAAAATTGCTAGCTAGCTAGCTTGCTACATTTACCATCGTGATCCATTAATAAAACAGCACAAGCATCTTCTAAGCACTTTTGGAGATGTGGCCTCCCCCAAACTCTGTTCAACCCCCAGCACTCACAACTTCCCTGTTGTTCCTTGCAACACCTTTACCGTTCCAGCTGGGATTGCTCACACCTCAGTCATTTGCCAATTAAGTTCCAGTGCGGAGCAAGGGAGAGGGCATATGAGACAGACTAGACAGATCTTTGCAGATGGATTGGGGCCATGATGGATGGCCTCACATAGGCCGTCAGCTTCCATTATTCAGCAAAATTGTTTATTTTGGGCAGTGGATCTGTTATTCTGACATCTAATAACACACTTAACCTCAACACCTGTTCAGCCCATGCCTCCCTCCTGTATACCTCATCTGCCATTAACCACTTGCAGGACTGATCTGGAAGAAAGGAAAGCACAGAATGACTTGTTTAAACACTGTGGGTAAAAATGAGTGAGTGGGGCCTGCAAAGTTCATGGAGTCTCCTAGCATGGCAGGGCCTTGCACAAGGCCAGTCACCTTTCCCTCCTTGTCCCAGTATCTCAGTGCAGTACCATTAGCATCGCCATCAGCGCTCTTTGTGTGTGATAAGCTATGACCTGTCATCTCTGGTAGAAACAGCAATAAAGTGGTCCAACCAGTCCATCTTGTAGAGGAGGTAGTGGGTGCGGTGGGATTCTGTCCCTGTTCTTGAGTGGGAAAACAAAACTGATATGCCTCATACTGTCAGCATCTCTCCAGGCAACTCAAGCCTCATTCTTGCATGGAATTTGTTGACTGTGGCAACAACAACACTGGGATCTCACACTCCTACATATAGAATTCTCTCAGAAAAAAGCACACATGCTCTTAGTCACACACAGTTTACACACAGCCCTCCCAAGTAGCCTCCACTAGTTTACAGCAGAAACAAATCAACAACACTACAAGCCAAGTGGGATATGCAGTGTGCACTCAGTTGTCTCCTCTGAAGGTGGATATATTACCCCAACTCCACCAGTGTGGGGAAGAGCTAGAGTGCAGACTGCCTAGACGTGATGCTGCAAATGCTAAAGCAGACAAAGGTAAAGGCAACAACTGGGCAAAGTGAGCAAAGGCATCCGTGGTTAGCAGGGCCTGATTGCTGCATCTCATGGAGCAACTTCCCCTCCCCTGATTGGCAGGACTTCTGAGTGCTTTGCAAGGAGATGTGCCAGCTCATACTCAGTGTGACCACCAGGGGAAACCAGTCCCTGCAATGGACACACTGAGGCGCTGCATGATGACATCACGCTGCATGGGGCTATACCTTGCTCACTCCTAGTTCTGATTCATAGATTCTAAAGCCAGAAGGGACCATTGTGATCATCCACTCTGACCTCCTGTAGAACACAGGCCATAAATGATTCCTAGAGCAGAGCTTTTAGAGACACATCCAGTCTTGATTTAAAAGTTGCCAGTGATGGAGAATCCACCACGACCCTTGGTAAATGGTTCCTGTGGTTAATCACCCTCACTGTTAAAAATGTAGACCATATTTCCAGTCTGAATTTGTCTAGCTTCAACTTCAAAGGCCATCCCGCCCCTACCCCCTTTGAATCCTATTCCTGCTCATCTCCTTCTGTGTGTCAATCAAATTGCCTTCTCTGTAGTTTTCCTTATCACACCCGTGCAAGGTTCTTCTTGTGTAATTAAAGTAGCTGCGCCCTGATTTGGTTTACACCCTGCTTACACCATTTGTAAGCAAGCACTGTAGAGGGAATATGGTGTTATGTTTTCTTTCCTAGCCTTTGCCCCCACTCCTGTTAGCCACATCCCATGTTCATTGTCTGTTCATCCCTGCACCCACTGGCCAGAATTCATTATGTGCTAGGGGAAAGAGCCAGTGTGCTTCACATCTCTTTGGCCACCTGTTAGTACACCTGCCCCGTCTCTCATCCTGTGCAATGAGTGGGACTGTTGAGGCCACCTTTTCACTCACTCCCTCACTCACTCACCCAGCTATTTACAATTCTTTTCCTGCAGGCGCAAGGATGGATTTTGAGTGGTGTTCTCAGAGATTTTGCCATGTGATTTCTGGATATTCAACACTGTAATCTTGCTTTCTCATGATGATAACTAATTGCCTCTCTCTTTTTTCTCCTTTGTTTTCTTTTTCTAACTTTCCCAACCCTTCCATCTCCCTTTTTCTTCTCTATCTTTTCTTTCCTCTCCTTCTTTCTCCCTTTTTGTCTGCCTTTCTAGGTGGAGTGGCTGAGGAACGAGGATATAATTGACACCACCCAAGACACCAACTTCCTGATAACCATAGATTATAATCTAATAATCAAGCAGGCCAGGCTTTCAGACACCGCCAACTATACCTGCGTGGCCAAGAACATTGTGGCTAAACGCCGGAGCACCACAGCCACTGTCATCGTCTATGGTACTGATCATTTGTTCTTGTGAATGCAGGCATTAGCGATAGTGGGGGTCCACAAGCCAAGGGGAACCTAATGTGATTATCTGTGGCTGCATTTGTAAAAGTACCAGAGTCGTCAGCTAAAGCACACGCATGACATAAAGTGTAAAACTCATGCCATTCTGCACCAGAAACACAGACCTCTTGAACTGAAGGAGGCTCTTGAATTGGAATACACTAGTACTAAAGTTTATTAGGCTTTTGAAAGCAAATCTGAAATTACGAGGGGGTGGGGAGAAAAACTTGCTTGGTTGCTTAGTTGCTTAGTTGCTAGTTTTGGTACAAACCTGTCAGTTTCAAGTGGAGCTGGGCTGCATCCTATAAGCAAACCTGAACAAGTTTTTCAGGGAACCAGATGAAATGCTGGATTCGGCTGAGTTTTGCTTTGAGTTTCAGATATCAGAAACCAAAAGCAAAACTCGGAGGGTGTAAACCATGGTGAACCACAACGAAAGGGTAAAAGTCCAAGCAAAACCCATAAATCTGTCACCATTCAATTTCTGGAGTGAAGTACTTGCCATTTTCTGCTCTATCCCACTGAAAAGCTCTCCAAGTCAAAAATATTTGTGAAGTTAAAACTCCTGGGCCAGCTCAGCTGAGTTAGATCAGAGCAGCTCCAGCCAGATGAGAAACCATGATCATTTAAAAAATGTTCTGCTTTTTCAACCATGTGGTGTTGGGAGGCCCTCAGATAGAAGGCGCATGCTTATTCGCTGGAGAGCATTATGAATGGTGTGTGCAAGATTAAAGGAGCTTGGTGATTGGCTGGTGTCGATCAGTCTAGAGCGCTGGAAAAGAGTAGGTACCACTCTAATCTTGTTTAGTGACCCCTCCTGGCAGGTCCATGGAACTGTAGTGTTAGTGCCACCTGCAGCCTTCCCTGTTGGCTGTAGTGACTGCCAGGGAGGGAGAGGATGAAAGTGGCTGGACTGGTTCTGTGGCACAAGTATGAGTGTTACTCCTGGGCTCTGGGTTTTAAGCAGCATGTTCGTTCCTATTTCCTTCTCTGTGCTCAGTGAATGGCGGCTGGTCCACCTGGTCAGAATGGTCTCCATGCAACAACCGCTGTGGCCGGGGCTGGCAGAAGCGCACTCGGAGCTGCACCAACCCAGCACCTCTCAATGGCGGCGCCTTCTGTGAGGGGCAGCCCTTCCAGAAAATCGCCTGTACCACGATGTGCCCAGGTAAGGGCAATTCATGCAAGAGCCTGAGGCCAGCTAGAAACATGGGTGTGTGCTCCCCTCTTTGGATTGTACAGTTCAGCAACGTCTCTAGTGCTGCCCAAGGGCTAGGGAAGGCGGGGTGTGTTGTGGAGGGGCATCTGCAAGGGGTCAAGGGGCATGTGTCTCAGAGCAGCCTCCTTCCAAAGTGACTTTGGCCCTGGTGAAAATGCTTGTTATGGGCTGTGAAAACGGAAGGTCCAAGAAGTGAGAGCAGCCATGCATCGTACATTGCCGAGGCCACTGCAGGACTGGGCTTGCCATGGGACTCCCTGGAGTACCTAGGCTGGTGCACCCACTCTGTTTCTAGATTGCCCTTCTCCCAAATGACCTACCAAAGCCTTTTTTTGCCTGCCCTGCTATCTAGAGAACAAGTCACCAGTGAGATGAACTTCCAGTTCTCAGCTGTTCAAGCAGTTAAAGCCAATTCAGACCTGCATTTCTGTAATGGCTTAACCTCCCAGTTCTGAGGTTGAGCAGCAGCTGCCTCATCCTAGGGTTCCTTTGGGTTGTTATCTGTTAGGGTTAGAAAAGCCAAGTGGCTCCTGTATATACTCCTTCAAATCTCACTGCTCCTTCCTCCAAGTCCTCTAATTAATTGTCTCTCTCTCTCTCTTTCTTTCCTGGAACGCAGTAGATGGAGCCTGGACAGAGTGGAGCAAGTGGTCAGCCTGCAGCACAGAGTGCACGCACTGGAGGAGCCGGGAATGCACTGCCCCCTCCCCGAAAAATGGAGGCAAGGACTGCAGTGGGGTATTGCTGGATTCCAAAAACTGCACCGATGGCCTGTGCATGCAAAGTGAGTGAGTGAGCCAGTTGGGGGATGACATAGTAGGGAGGGAGAGGGAGGAAAGGGACAACCACAAGAAAAAATGCTAAAAGGGTTGATTAGAAGGGAAGACATTGCAAACTGAAGGGTTTGTTCTGCTTTGTCTAGGCAGCAGGCGTTATACCAGGTCTCCCATTACGGGTGGACACAGAACTCCAGCGCAAGTTCATCTCTTCCCAGGGGATGCCCCTAGAGTTCATTCCCGGTGGCCCCAGAAACCCAAACTCATTATAGGCCCTCTTACTGCAAGTGAAATAATAGATCAGGGTTGCTCTCTGCCTGTCTGACGGTATAGCCGACCTCATACGCTTTTTACATCTGACAACCACTAGGAAATTCCAGACTGGCTGTCCAAGCCCATCTGGAATGGATTCTGATTGCAGTGCTGCACAGCACACAGCTGACAGAGAGAGGCAGTGACAGCAAGATGCACAATGCCCTTTAACTCAAAGGAAATGAAGGTTATTCACGGCGTTAGACATGCTCATTTAGGTGGATGTGGGTTATGTTCTTAAGACCCATTACTGGACTCCCCACCTGTTGACCAGTCCCCTTCTCCCCCCACAGCCCAGCGGGAGCCTCGCTAGGCTACTTGCAAACCTGAAGGTTCGATACTGTTAGAATGGGCCAGTCAATACAGCTCCAAAACACTGATGGCAAGTGGACTGCAAGGGTCACTAGATGAAGCACCAGCCTTTTACCTGTGGCACCTGGCTTCAAATCTAGTTGACACGAGTGCAGTGGGTCTTAGCTCAGGCATCCTAAACCTCACTGGAGACATTCTCATTAAGAACATTTGGCAGTGTGCTCCCTGCTATGGAAGGACCTAGGAATGAGCTGCTAAAAGAAAGCAAAATGCCTGTCATCCCTGGCCCAGGTAACCTCTCCCTGGCAGGGGAGTGTACACTGCAGCTTCCAGGCCCGTGCGTATAAACGCAAGACATCAGTTTCCATCACTACTGGGTCCATTCACCTTAAAAAAAGCACGAGGGCTCTCATGAAAAAAAAATCAGTGAATGTTGCCTGTGGTAGAAGAGATGAAGGGGTAGTTACAATCCTAGATTTTCTTTGTGGCTCCTCTGTATAATTTTTCCACTCTGCATGTCCACACACGAGCTTCTTGAGTCATAAGTATTGAAACACAGGCCTCTCCTGAGCAGACCAGGTGCTGCCTGTCACCCACAGGCCCGGGAAGGGTTGAATATGCAGCTTGACTTTCCATGGGAGGAAAGTTCCATTTAGCGCCACAGAAAAGGGGACCATTTGGCAGTGACGAGAGGCTCATTTATTCAACAGTGCAGGTTTCACCTCTGATCATTGTACTTCACTGACGTGACAGGTGGTGGCAGAACTCTTGGGTGTTCCCATCCTGAACCTGGCTCTTGCTCTAACAGAAATTGTCACCCACTCCCAAAGCTGATGCAGTTCCGCAAGGTGCGGAGTGCTGAGCGCCCGCATCTCTCTTCGGATTTCAGTGAGAGTTGAAAGTGCTCAGGACCTAGCGGGATCAGGCTTCATGCAATGTTTGTGTCGTGGTGATGAGCAAGACTCAGCAAACTCATTTCATTTATGACCTAAATCCCCAGCGAGGAAAGATTGGGTTTTTTTAAATTATTGTTTAGTTTTTTCTTTAAATCAATTGTTATTAAAAAGTCTATGTCCCAGGGCCTGGCATGAAGCAGAAAACCTGACGTCTTTAAAACGCCTCTGCTTTAAACCTCTAGAATTCAGATAGAGTGGAAAAGGGCTTGGACATTTACCCCATTTGGCATCTAAATCCCCATTTGGGATCTAAATTGAATAATCTGAAATACAAGCCTATTCTAGGTGTCTGTGTGGAAATGAGTCTGATCCATTTCATGGGACAATCCAGGTGGAATTCCTTGGACTCACCTCACTCCTAACCAGCAGCCATGGAATGGTCCCAGTTAGAAACCTGGGGAAAGTACTACAAGAAAAACCCGCTTTAGAGAGTATTAATGTTTCCTCTTTTGTCTGCTTAACAGCCAGGAATAGTGCCAGTGCTGCCACCTGCTTGTTCTATGGCAATATCTGCCTTGGTGCCTTGCAGCTCGTTTGCTTAGCATAACCCTGAATGCCCCCTATGCTGTAATCTGCTTTAAAGAAGGAGTTAGGAGCGCATGATAACCCCTACCCTCCTGTATGACTGTCTTCATGTCATCTTAAATAAACTCACCGTGTTGATCCATGTTGGCCGTGAGCAAGGGGGATGGGCTGAACCACAGAAGTGGTTTCAAAGAAGCATCTTGCAAGCCGGTGCCCTCTGGGCCTGGTAGAAGCTCATTGCTGGGAAAATTAAGGCATCATGACAGTAGAGGTCGGGTCCAGCTCTCAGGCAGAATCAGGCTATGCGTGGTGCCAACCTGGTGCTGGCTGTTAACACTTAACAGGCAAAAAGCACCTCAAAGAGGAAAAGAAATTCGTGGAATATTGAGACAGGGCACTCCTCCAGCTTGCAATAGCGGATTTGCCAGGTGTGGGGAGGGTTTTTATGTATCAACAGCTACAAATACTTGTTCCTATTCTGGGAATTTCAAGCTTTAGACCAGAATCAAAGGAGTGACCTTAAAAAGGGGCTTCCGTCCTGGATCAGACTTGGACAGTCCAAACGTGAAGTAAAAGTGTGAAGGAAAAGTCTCTGGGAGGTTCCCATGTGAATCTGTCCCATTATTTGCCAGCCTAGTGTCTGAGTAAGAGCCCTTCGTCCTGACAGAAGCCAGTTTGATTGCGGCCATTGCCAACTGCAGCTGCTGAAACTATCGTGCTGTCTCATCTCATGTCTTAAAGCTTCAGTCCAAGCTGGAGTTAAATGAGGATGAGCCCTGAGAGAAAAAGCTATTGTTACATAAGGCTAATAGCTTTGATAATCAGCAAACCAGACAAAGGATAATTTTGACAAAGCCTAACATGTGAAAGGCCAATGATTTTATGTTTCAACCACTGATTTCCAGCCTCAGGAGGTGGGCACAAGCCCAGTGTGGGCGAGGAGGGAAGGGAGAGAAACAAAGCGGGGGTAGGAAGGAGAGAGGTTTCAAGAACCCAGATCCTCCCCATTATGAATGTCCTGCAAGTTGCTTCCCCCTCCCACACACTCCTTTGGTGGTCCCTAATACAGATTCCACGAGACAAGCTCACGTGTACAGGCTCAGACAGTAGCCTGACAACCAAGCTTCTCTCTTCTGCACACACAATACTCAACTCAGCCCTGAAAGTTCACACGGAGGCTCCTCCGCACTGCAGGAGCATGTAGCCATCTGATGAGCAGGAGAAGGGGATAGACGGGGGGGGAAAGAAACCCAAGGGAATAAGCAGAAGAATTAGAGTGGAAAACAAGCAAAGGGGGAAAAAATGGGATGAGAGATGGGAAAGAAGAAGAATGGAGAGAGGAGGAGAAGGTGGCATAACTGTGCTAGGGCATGGCAAGTGGGGAGATGGGTAAAGAACCGGAGTACTCTTCTCTCAGATCATCACAAGGGAGTGCCAACTAAAAGAACAACCAAAGGGAGGGAATCACTGGTTTTAACCAAATTAATGGTTCTCCCTGGGGAACTGGACTCATTAAAACAGCAGTGAAATTCAGTGGGACTTTCTCAGGGCTGGGCTGAGCCTAAGGGAACCCCTCACTCTCTCCACCACAACCTAGAAGAGACAGAGGCTGGACCTGAGAACTGGGCGCTGCTTTGTCATGGGCCTAATCTGCCTGAGCCTTCTGTAGGTTGAACCCCTTGTGAGGGGAGTGAATTCCATTGTCAGACCAGGAAGCTAGGCACAAGAGAAGCATATTCTACTCCCCTAAAGCCCCTGGTGAGCAGTGAGGGGAGGGGCTTGGGAAGCTAACTCCCCCTCATCCCTTTGAAGCAATTGGAAATGTAGATCAAAATTTGCCATTCTAGTTGTGCAGCTTAGGCCTCTTTGGACGGGCAACAAGCCCAGCCAGGCTGGCAGGGGTGGGGAGTTACAGGGGTTACAAGCCTGCTTCCCTAAAGCTACCACATGGGCAAGTCTTCTGCATGGCTTAACGGTGCTCCAAAGAGCCCAAGGCGCCCCCTTCTCTCTAAACCACTCCCTGGTTTTTGCATTTCATGGAGCCCTTTCCCTTGGTGTGCTGGGGCTGATGACTGTCCTTTGTTTCCTTCCATTAGCCTCATCACCATCATCATTTTCACCTTTTGTTTTTTAACTTTGTTTTTCCTAACAGATAAAAGAGTTCTAAGCGAACCCAAAAGTCACTGTAAGTCCTCATTTCATGGCCATTTTATTTCATTGTGATGCATTAATTTGTTTTTCTTTCGTGCACCATGAGCACTCTGGTGTCAGGCTAGAACTAGAATGCTCCAAGGGCTTCTCTGTGGAGTTGCTCCAATGAGCAAGGGAGGATGGAGAAATTGAAATTCGCCACAAAGGGCCGGCAGATGTTAAAGGGACAGATAGTCCATCAAGCTGGAGAGACTGAAATTTAACTTATATTCCACCCACCCATTTCTCTATTTACATGGGCTAAACTTTATTCTCAGTTACAACAGAATAACTCCAAAGTAACTGAAGTCAATGAAGTTACTCCAAAATGAATGAGAACAGAATTTGGCTGCATGTCCTCGGGCAGATCTACACTACCGCTTAAGTCAATTTAACATACATTGCGCAGGGGTGTGAAAAAGACACTCCCTTGAGTGACGTAAGTTACAGTGACCTAAGTGCTGTCCAGATCAGCGCTATGTCGGCTGTCTCCTGTCGACATAGCTTCCAGTAATTATGCCGACAGGAGCACGCTTTCCTGTCAGCATAGCGCACCTCCATCAGATGTGCTACAGCGGAGCAGCTGCACTGATGCAGCGCTTCTAAAGTAGGCCTGCCCGTAGTATGTATATGTATGTATGGATACGTGTGCATGCACATGTATACATATTAAAAATGTTGGATTTTTTTGTTTGTTTTTTGTTTCAGAATAAGTGTCTAGATTTCTCTTCTCCTCCCCCCCCCCCCTGCTTCCCTACCCCCCCAATTAAAACCTGTTCCAACAGTTTGATTTCCTAGCCCTGTTGTGAGTAATGTAGCCATAGCAGCTTAGGAAATAACTTCTTTCCTGAAGAAGAACTCTGTAGCTCAAAAACTTTACCCTCCACCAGCAGAAGTTGGTCCAATAAAAGATATTACCTCACCTGTCTTGTCTGTCTCATATCCTGGGGCCAACACAACAACAACCACACTGCAAACTTCTTTCCTTGCCAGTTTTGTCCTTTTCCATTTGACCAATGATTTGTTTTCTCTCCCAGGATTTCAGTAAAACAGACTCTAATGTGGCTGTTTTGTTTACTTCCCTCTTATGCCACTACCTCCCCCAGTCATGTCAGCATTGTGAGGTTTGATAGTGTGTGATCCTTCAAAAGGTGCAGAACATAAAACATTGATTAGCATTCCATGAAGATAATTAATTTAACACATGTAAATAGATTCTTCCCACAGATTGGAAGGATTTTGGAATACACTGCAGTTCTGAAATCCTTGTGGTATATTAACATTTTTCAGCTGGGAGACAGATGCAGTTCATTTCAACTGTAGCTAGTGCTGGGTGGGAGCCTAGGATGGAGGGTGTCCTATCTCTCTTGGCAATCTCTGTGCAAACATCCTTCTACAAAAGGTGGAGTTGCAAACACTTTGGGTCTTTCTGGTTTTTTGTGACTGTAAGTTCCCAGCTATTCCCCTGCCATCAAACTGGAATGTTCCTGTAAACCCCCGGCAGAAGGAATTCTCCTGAGAGCACCCTCATCCCCATACACACAGACAAATCGGCCCCAAAAATAAAAATAATCCTAACAAACTGATGTTGGTTCTGATCCATCTAGCTGGCCCAGGCCCTGTACAGGTTAGAAACCACAAAGTTAAACTAAACATAATCTAAGAGCACCCTGGACATCAGGAAAGAAAACAAAAGAAAAGGGGGGTAAGCTAGAGAGCATGAGTGTTCAGGCCAAGATGTTTGATGTTTCTGGAGTAATTTTCCTGGAGGCAATGTTCAAATAAGACACGTGTGTATGTTTCAGAGACAGCAGCATCTGATTCTGTAATATGGCCTGATGCCAAGCACATGACACCAGTCAGTGGTGGGTGCAGATCCTGGCTTTGACACTAAAATATGCTGGAGGCAAGACACTGATGCAGCAGAATCCTTGGGGAGTTTGAATTCCTTCCCTTGGCAGGGGGTGGAATCGGAGCTATGTAAAGGGTCCCCACTCATTTGAAATCAAGGGAGCAAATACCCTGGATAAAATAGGGTTTAATTTGCTATTGAAGAATGAAAGGAAGGAAGTTTAACAGCAGGCAGTGACAGAGGCCTGATTCAAGTTTCCCCAATCCTAACAACCTACATTCCCAGGCTCACCTGACACGGATTGGCTTAGGTGTCAAATCACCAGAGAAACCATTCTGGAGCAGTTTGTACTTTCCTTCTCTGAGCTGACACATCTACTGGTTTGAGATGGGAACAGATGGAAGAATGCCCAGTAATCACTTTATGGCATCTCTCCATGCACTAACCTATTAACTCACCATCATCTTCCATGTACATATGTATCTTCTTTCAAGGCAGATTTCTTCCTTCTCCCTGGACCAGGGACCAGGGGAACCCAAAGATCGAGTCACACTGCATGTGAGTGTGTGTTTGTGTCTATATATACACACAAACTGTGACTCTCTTGATTTTTGACATACGTATATGTATATCCAACACGTTGCTCTCACTTTTGGACTACACTTTGAACCCATCTGTTACCTTGTTGTGCCACCTCTGCCTCCCAATCAGCATTTCCTTAAAGCTTGGGTTAATCCTAGAATTAGTGGTGTCTTTTGTGCAAAGACAGCAGGTTGATCATGCAGGGATCCAACTGTGGGTGGTACAGTTCTGACTGCAGATTCATACAAAGCCCCCATTTCTTCAGGTTTCCTTTTCTCATTTCTCTCCCCTAGTGCTGGAAACCACGGGAGATGTGGCCCTGTATGCTGGCCTAGTTGTGGCCATCTTTGTTTTCATCGTCATCCTGATGGCCATCGGGATAGTTGTGTACCGACGCAGCTGCCGGGATTTCGACACTGACATCACAGACTCCTCAGCTGCCCTGACTGGGGGCTTTCACCCAGTGAACTTCAAGACATCCAGGCACGGTAAGAAGAAAGCAGCTGGCCTGCTCCTTTATTGCACATCCAGCAGTATCTTTGATTCCCCTGAGGAAGGAGTGTGAGGGAGGAAGGGGAAACCAAAGTAAAGGGACTCAGAGTTAGGGGAAGAATAGGCCACTTCTATCATCTAGTGTGAGGGGAGTTCAGTTATTACCCAGCTTGGAGAGGTGAGTTAAACTTCTCATCTTCCCATTGCCTTCCTGTGTGAGAGCCACAGTCAGTGCTCCCAGTACTAAAGAATCCATGATGCCAAAAACCTTTGTATATAGAAGTTTGTTTTGTGTGTGTTCTTCATAAAACAAAAGAGAGCGAAGCCGTGTGTAAGGGGTTCCATTGCCCACTTCACCAAAGCCACCACTGCACCTTTATTGGAAGTCTCTGCAGAAATTTCCAGAGACCAGATTATCCCCCAGGGCAGTGTGGGGAAACTTGCATTTCCACTTCCTGCACTGTACCAGCTTTGTGGGCAAACAGAGAACTTCAGTCTTCATGCCTATCAATCTGGCACCTTTCATTGGCATGAAATTGCCCCCAAAACTATCTGAAATAGGCAATAGGTCCCACTAACTCTGAGCTGTTGGAAGCATTTTCTTCGTCCATTCAATTCTTTATCTATAAATACAACAGTACCCATGAGAGAGAGATTTCTGTCTGCCCTGCACACTGACCTGAAAAATGAGATTCCATTTGATTCCTGCCCACTAAATCTCAAGGGAGACAGAGGGTGCATCAAGTCTTCAGGATCCCGTAGGCCGTGAACTGAAGGAATAGACAAGTTCGCAGGTAGAGCTGGTTGGAAAAAATTCTGACAAAACAGTTCTTTGTTGGAATGTGCTGATTTGTCAAAATCAGAACCATCTTGATGAAACGTTTCATTTCAATGAAGTTCCTCCAGAAACCAGGCAGTCTTTGAAATCTGCCTGATTTCTTACCAGCTCCCCAGCCCCACCTGCAGCCTCAGGGCAGCCAGCCAGGTAGACTGCCCCCGAGTTGGTGACCCCAGGGCTTCCAGGGTAGCCCCACCAGTCCTGGCTCTGGGACCCCAACGCGTGCCCTTTTATGAAGAACTTTGAAAGTTTGGGGTTTAATTCTAAATCGGGGGGGATTCAAAATATGGAAATCCTTACAAAATGGAATTACCATTCTTTGCCCAGCTCTACTCACGTCATTTTATTTTTAAACTGAGTTTGTAAATAAGGAAAGAAATCAAGTAAGATAATATGAACTCATGTTTATACAGTACCTCGTACAGTGGGGCCTCGATCTTGATTGGAGCTTGTAGGCACAACAGGAATACAAATAATACATAATAAGGAAAGAGAACAGATAGAAAGTATAGAGAACACAATGTATTTCAACTGTTCAGCACAGTACCAACTCCTTTGCATGAGTTACAGGAGAGCAGATTACGTTCAGATTCTTCTTGTTAAACGTTCTGTACATCCACTATAATGCAGTTTCTCCTTCATTCTGTTGATCCTGGTTCTCAGTACAAGCAGATTTCTTTCAAGTAATTGATAAACGGGAGACAGATGTGTTCAAAGTCCGTGCTCCGGCCTCCTGCTTTATAATCCTGAGACCATTGTTTCACTGGGGGTTTCTCTATAGATCTCTTTTGATTAAATTGAGTTATGTTCAAATTCACGTTACTGAAGTTTTTGCCTTTTTCATCTTTCTTTGTCTCGCAGATAATCCCCAGTTGTTGCACCCTTCAGTGCAGCCTGACCTAACAGCCAATGCCGGTGTGTACCGGGGCCCGATGTACGCCTTGCAGGATTCCTCTGACAAGATCCCAATGACCAACTCCCCATTACTTGACCCACTGCCAAACCTAAAGATCAAAGTGTACAACTCCTCCACAGCGTCCTCCTCCCCCAGGCTGAATGATGGAGCAGACCTGCTTGGGGCAGTGCCCGTGGGCACCTACCCAGGGGACAGTGCCAGGGACAATCATTTTATGAACATAAGGAACAAGACGGTGGGCTCTCAGCATCTCCTTACCTTGCCCCAGGAGCCTGGGAACAGTACCACTGGGACGTTTGGCTGTTTGGGAGGAAAGCTCACTATCCCGGACACAGGTAAGCGCCAGGTTGGGCGGAGCAGCTGTCATTGCTGCTGTCCCAAATGCTCTCTAACGTCAGCTACTTATAGCTGAATGATGAGGCCTTGTGATGTTTGCCTCTGGTTTTAATGACAGTGTGGTGCTGATTAGGAATGAAAGATGCATCCGAATATCCCTGTCTACTGAGAATTCCATTACGCTGCCGACCTGAGTGTCTGCCTAAGATAGAATGGATGGGAACTGGTCTCCACTGTGAGGTGACCATCATTTGAA
This sequence comes from Emydura macquarii macquarii, assembly GCF_026122565.2. Taxonomy (NCBI): domain Eukaryota; kingdom Metazoa; phylum Chordata; order Testudines; family Chelidae; genus Emydura; species Emydura macquarii. Next base: position 13,306,199 of record NW_027131527.1, on the reverse strand, counting down.
TTTTTGTTACTCCACCTGTAAACTGTTGGAGAGCAATGGAGAAAGAGAGTCCGTTCCCCCCTGCACTTCTGTGCCAGTAGCTGAAATAAACCCAACATGTGATCATTTTACCACAAGTGCCAGTTTACAGCTCACGGGTCTTACCCAACTGCTGGTCCCTAAGAAGGTACCCGCTTCTGATAAATGTTCAACACCGTGATATCTGACTTGCAGCAGCAATCCCAGATTCTGGGAAGCTTTGGGTTAAAACAGCAGGCGGTCTCAAGCTCTCACACCATTGTCTGCACCCAAGTGAGGCCCGCAGTTCAGTTTGCACAGTGTTCCCACCATTTGAAATTAACTCAGGAGGAAACTGGCTGTCCTGGGGGGGGTTTCATTCATCATTTCTTTTCTGTGAAGAATCCCTCCCCCTTTTATTTTCTTTCCACTAGGAGTGAGTCTGCTGGTGCCTCACGGAGCAATCCCTCAGGGGAAGTTCTACGAAATGTACCTGATGATCAACAAGGCAGAAAACACTCTGTAAGTAGATGTACTGTACAGCCTACTCCGATCTGCCATCACCTTAACTATCACCTGAAGGAGATAGTATATCTTAATTTCCTCTGCACCATCCTGCATCTCAGCTCTCATTTCCTGCTACTCTCTCCCTTGCTTCTTTACTTGAACCAGGCCTCATGCCTAACCACACTCCATCTGTATCTTTTCCTGTCTTCTCTCTTCATGGCTCCTTCAGCTATGCCATTTACACCTGGAAAGCTCTTCCCTCCTTTCTGGGAGAAGCAGCTGTCTTTGCTTTATTCAAATCTATCCTTAAAACGTTTCTTCCTCTAAAGCTTCTCAATTCCAGCCTGCCGAGCACAGAAGCATTTATGTTATCCATCATTAAAAATAAAAAAACTGTGCTTTCTTGTGGTAAATTTCACCTGGTGCATCCTGTGTCTGAATTGAATTGCTTTGTGTATGTGATTGTGAGCACTTTCAGTCAGTTGCTATATCTTCCTCTTTGCTTTATCCATCATCGAGCTTTTTCTCTGGTGCTCCGTAAATGACAAATAATATAGGGGGCTTTGCCTCCTGCACCCAAAGATACAGAGATTAATGCTGACGACATAAGGAAGAGGAGAGAAAGCAATGTGTCTTGCTGCGCAGCTTGCTAATATGGTGCAGAATGAGATCTTTTGCCACTTGTATTTGTTTTGTGACTCATTGTCAAGGGATTTCTGTGCAGAACCAGGTCTCTCGTGAAGGCAGTAAAGATTCCAGAAGGAGCAGTTACACTAAAACTTGGATTCTTTTGACCACTTGTGTGTACACCGTTCAATATGTCTATTCCTCTGCCAAACAACTCCTTGGCTAGCTTGTCTACAGTGATAATAAATATAGTAGTTCTGATCGCCAGTAAGTGCTCATTATACTCTGCAGAGGAAGCCCACTGCTTTTAAACATGGTAGAGCTGATTCTCCACACCATAATATGTGGTTGTAACACCACTGATTTCATGGGCCCCTTAAGTTTTTTAGAGGATGCCAGGCTGCCCCTCTCCTAAATTATGGGCAGCACGTCACCCCTGTGCAGGTTTTCCTTCTTTCTTCAGGTACACCACTTGGCTGACAGAGGCTAATTATTTTCTATATGTGTTTATTCATCCCCTCCAGCTTACCTTCAGAAGGCACACAGACAGTATTGAGTCCCATGGTGACTTGCGGACCCACTGGGTTGCTCTTGTGTCGCCCAGTCATTCTCACCATCCCTCATTGTGCGGACATCAGCTTCTCAGACTGGATTTTCCAGCTGAAAACGCAATCCCACCAAGGAAACTGGGAGGTAATATGCACTTCAATAATGGAATGTAAACAAACCACCACCACGGAGCTCAGCTCAGTCAGCAGGAGACGCTGTAGGATATGTGGGAATGCAGGCTACGGAGTAGGTCACAGCAATTCCAGTTATAGTCTCTTTGAGGTACCTTCTCTGTCAGGGAAAGGATAGGAGTTCAGGTGGGGGGTGGGCAGCTCTCAGCAGGTTTACTGCAGGGATGGAGTGGTGTAGGAGCACTGATACTTGGGTGGAAAGCTCACATGTGTCAGTGTGAATGATGAGCAGAAACTTTTCAGTGCATATGCCTGAACAAATTACTTTGGAACAAGGAGCCTTCATTTTGAATTCCTCCTTTTAGGAAGTTGTGACCCTGGATGAAGAGACCCTGAACACTCCCTGTTACTGCCAGCTTGAGTCTAAGTCTTGCCATGTTTTACTAGACCAGCTTGGCACCTATGCTTTTGTGGGAGAGTCCTACTCCAGGTCAGCCATCAAGAGACTCCAGCTGGCTATCTTTGCACCTGCCATCTGCACCTCACTAGAATACAGCCTCAAAGTCTACTGCGTGGAGGACACACCAGATGCACTGAAGGTAACACTGCCTAAAAATTTGGGATCATGAGTAAGCCACTCCCACTGTCACATTTTCCTATCTCCTGCCCCCTTTTAGTACCTGTGGATTCACAAAACCTTTCACCAAAGATCAAATAATGAATAATCACTAAGCTACAGAAATTTTTCTTTTTGAACGTTGAACATCTTGTCACTCTCCAGTTCTCTCTCATCCTAAAACTGCAGGAAAAAACACTGATTAACTGTAAGAGTGTTCTGCTCCGTGACGGAGGAAAGCAGATAGCTTTGAGCCTGGCAGTCTCAATGGGCTACAGACATAAATCAGTTTTTGTTAGCCCAGCACTGTTAGCAGAGATTTTCAGGGAAGTTTTTCTACTGCCCTTGATCCTGATCTGGTATAATCCTGAGGGCTTTGGAACCTTTTCATGACGTGATTTGTAACCTGAACTATGTTTTGAGTAGGTCACCAGCCCCCAGGTTTGTTTGTCCTTGTGCATTTCTAAATACATAGGGTCTGATCACCAGTTGGTATAAATCAACACAGCTCAATTGACTCTGGTCATTTACACCAGTTGTGAATCTGGCTCACAGTAGCCAGTGCTCACAGTGCATATAAGGTGGCTTATGAATACTGCTCTTCCAGCTGCCTCAGTCTCTGTGTTTGGGCTACAAATCGCTTCAGCCTGTTCCTGCCTTTGCTTCCAAATGTGCTCACGCTGGCATGCAAGGTGCTGTTTGATGTCTCTTGGAAAGGTCTGTCTCCAGGGAGCAAACAACCTGATGCAACCCTGTGAAAAATGACCAAAGTTAAATAATAAGGATGTTTACTGTGTTCCCCAGAGATCAGCCATTACATTTTCCATGGTCCTTGGAGGAAATATCAAGGGGAAGGGAGGGAGTCTCATAGCCTGCATTGTGTACCTTCTTTCTGCAGAGATTACACAAGGGCTTTTGTTGTTGTCACTGCTGGAAGATTTTTCTCTCCTTCTTGTGCTAATCAATCCTAAATTGATATACCATGATAATACTCAGTTCAGCACAGCTCCCGTTGTCCCTGCCTTGGATACATTTCCCTATTCCTACTTGAGGATTCCTTGTCTGTCTCTCTGTGGTATAATAATAATAATATTAAACTTTGTTCTTATAAACCACCTCTCATTGCAAATGCCTTGGGACCTTTGTGCCTGTTCCATTTATTTCCTTTGTAACTTTCTTGCCCGTGTTATGATCTCTTTAGAACCTCTAGATGGAGTTCCATGCTTTGCAATGCTATGCTTGCTGGGTCTTATATATATATATATATTTTTTTATAAAACAACATTGTCTTACACTGGTAAAATAAAGTTTAAAGTGGTGATGAAAAAAGAACATGCTCGGAACCAGCAGGTGCCTCTTGAACCATAAAGAACTATTGTGATTTGGGTTGTTACTGAAGCACAGCAGTGGTATTAACACTGAAGGGCACCCACACTTGTGAAAGTGCCCCATCTGTACATATTAAGAAAATACAGACTTCAGATGACCTGCAAAATATGGCAGGTTCTAATGTCCAAAGCCAAAACAGTGTTTCTGGCCTCACTGTGTTGTGTGCTGTCTCTTTAATTCTTATCTTACAATCAGCATCATTCTGTTCTCAGATTCTAAAATATGCGTGTGATGACTTATGAGGATACGCAGACTTTCACATCATGGTAGTGACTGAAAGTCGTTCCCCTCTGATGACTGTTTGATGGCCTCTGTGAAATTGGTGAACTCATGAACAGGTGTCCACATCACACAATCCACTATCATAGGTCCTTAGCAGGGATGCCAAGAATGGAATTCCCATCTCCCCCCTAGAGGTGATCCCTTGAGTCAGGTTTTAGTTTCGTTGCCCAGGCGGTATCGGGAAGCTTGCACTGTTGTATCTCTTCTTTGGAAAAGGGGAAGAATTTGTTCTCCATGGCTGTCAATATGGCACATTTCACGAGCAAAGAATTCATTTTTAAAAAATACACATTCATTAGGGTCTAGCTTAGAGAGAGTGCATTCTGTAGAATCAGAGTAACCTTCCAGTGATGAGCCCTTTACTAGGCAAGTAACTGACCTTGAAGAAGGCCCTGTGGAAGCACTGCAAGAGCTGGAAGCATTGCCTAGTGTGATGCATGTTAAAGTATCACTTTAATGCAGGATGCTGTCCTCTTGCTTTATCACTGCATCTGTGTAACTGTTGTAATTCTTTGGAGACATGCTTGCACTGTGGATTTGAATTTCCCCATGTCATTGACTTGATGTCATTTTATCTCCGATTGGTCGGCTTGCATTGCCACACCAGCCACCAGCCATTATGGAAATATCTGCAGAACATACTAAACTTGAATGTAGTTTTGGTTGTTGTTTTTTGTATTTTGTAAAGTGTTTTGGCAGAGTTCATTGAAAAGTGTGGACCCTGCATTGATATAGTGCTGCTTTAAAAACCCATATTCTCCACTCGATAGCAGTGACCTTTGATGTCATGGCTCCTCCTCCTCTGTCTGCCCCATAGGAAGTGCTCGAACTGGAAAAGACTCTGGGTGGCTACCTGATAGAGGAACCCAAGCCACTACTCTTTAAGGACAGTTATCACAACCTACGCCTCTCCATCCATGATATCCCCCACTCACTTTGGAGAAGCAAGCTGCTGGCTAAATACCAGGTGAGTGGCCCAGTGGTAATATGAGTCAGATGGGATTTTCATTTGTAGCAGTGCACTGGAACTTTACCTACTGGCATAAAGATTGGAGGAGGGGGAGAGATCCAGAGGCACCCCCAAAAGGGGGGACTAAAATGGTCCCTATAGAAACAACCACTAAGAAATAATTATTCATCCGTTCATAGAAAAGAACACCCATTCATTCCTGTTCCCCAAAACATGCACGTGTGCGCACATTTGCATAGAGGCACATGTGGCATGCTCACTCATACATAATTAAGCAATAACACATGAATGACCATGTATTTCTGGTTTATAATATCATATCAACATGTGAATGCCAGCAGCAATCTAGGGGCTACAATATGTCTGGCTTATGCTTTAAGTGTTCTGATATTGATCTGTGATCATGCCTTTGACGGTGATAAGTAAGCAATGTTCGTGCTATTGAGATCCAGTAATCCAGCACCTTGCCTACCTACTTACTCACCTACTCAAGATTTAGGGCTCACTGACCCACCGACCTGCAATTATCTGCTAAGAGAGTGATATAGCTCTTTGCTCTCAAAGGCTGTGTTCTAAGGGAAGGAGAAGGCAGCAGGGGAATTTTCACTTACCATATTTGATTCAGTGTCCCAACATGGCTGCTGAGTCACTGTCTGTCAGCTTTCTCTGTCCCACTCTGCCAGCGGTCAGCATAAAATGATCCCCTTCTCCTGCCAGTAGAAGCAGAAGCTGGGAAACCTAGAAAATGACTGAAAAGCAAATCTGTGATGTATTTACTGGGCTGTGTGGTCGTTGTTATGGTTATCGTACAATTAATTGGCAGGCAACTAGAGTCATTCTGGGAACCATTTTAAAAAAATACCAAGTAAATCTAAAGAAATAATACAAATAAATAATTTCAAATATGAAAAAAAAAGGTTTTAGTCAGGAAGCCCTTTCTGCATTTACCAAGGGCTGCTGAGATTTGTGTAACGTTGTACTGCACTAACCCGCTGCTACAGGAAATCCCCTTTTATCACATCTGGAGTGGCAGCCAGAGAGCTCTGCACTGCACCTTTACCCTGGAGAGATACAGCCTGGCTTCCACAGAGCTCACCTGCAAGATCTGCGTCCGGCAGGTGGAAGGAGAAGGGCAGATATTCCAGCTGCACACTACACTCGGAGAGGTGAGCAAAGAGAAGGGGAAGAGAGCAGAGAGGACGTGCCACTCATACTTATAGCTGGGAGGGAAGAAGGAGCAGGTTATCTTTCTGATGACCTCTCTTCTGAGGGTATTGACCTGAACTCCCAGGGCCTGATTCTGATCTCAGTTTTACTCCACTGTAATTCTGTTGACATCAATAGAGTGAGTCATGATATGTGTGGCGTAAGTGGGACTGGAATCAGGCTCTCAGCTAGCTCAAAGAAAGCTGGTGCTGTTGTCTCAGGTACAATTCCTCTTGCAACTCTTGTTAAATAGAAGAATAATAGCATAACAGCCCCCTACTTCTTTAAATGTCCATTGCCATGTCGCAGCTGTTGTCATAGATACTAGCTTGGGGAATCACTGAGACTCAGCTATAGCCATCTGTGAATGTGTCCACTAGGCTAGTTACAAAGGAGGAAGTCCCCCATCCGCTCTAGTAACAGAGAAGACTAGAAATGGTCCTCAGATGTGTTTAGAGAAGGGAGCTTTTCTCTATCTAATGTGTCTAATTATGATCCCTATTTTTATCTAGTGTAGAGGTTGCCCGTCACTGTGGTATCTGAGCCCCTCTCAGTACCCCCCAGTGTTTACCACTTTGGGTGTCAAGCTACATTAACACCTGTGTTGGCCATGGCCTCATCTTTCTTAAGCCTGTGGTTCAGTCAGAGATTTGAAGAAATAGTCTCTCAGTTGGCAGTAACTAGCTCCCCCTATGATTCTCAGGACAATGACCAACACCTGTAAACTGAACTACCCTCAGCGGTGGCCCCTCTAGATCCAGTTTGTGGAATGGCAAAGCAGTGTTGCTCTCCCTGCCATGACTAGATAATAAAGAGTGAATCTGCAGTGTCTCGCTCTGTCGACCTGTCACCAGCACTGCATTACTTAAAGACCGAGAGATGTACAGAGAAAAGCCTATTGAATTGAATGACCATCCAGTTACAGCTGTTGCTGAGACACCAGCAGACTCTGGCAGGCGCAGCAAAGGGGTTAAGTTGTGATAAGAATTTGTTACCAGAGAGATTCAGAGCCCTGCTTTCGAAAATATTGATGAGACATTGATTTTTTGGTACATGAACAGTCCCTGAGACACTCCACCTGCGAGTCACTAAATAGTAGCACATAACCTCTGCTGTGTAAGAGTTCTGTTTCCCAGAGCCTATTTTGGGGATGGCACTATAAAATGCCAGTCAGCACTTTCCCCTCTCCCAGCCAGGTGAAAATGTGCACTAAACAATGAGCTGGGAGTGAATGAAGAGGCTGAGGGCTGGGCTTTGGTAACCAGTCCACTTGGAAGAGTCACTGAGAATTTCAGGGCTTTAATATTTGTGCAGCCTTGAAAATGTGCTCTGATGCTACTGGCTCTACTCCAAATTGTTTAACCACACGCACTGATATTTGGAGGTTGCTTCCGACTGGATTCACTAAAGGGACCCTTGGGGGAAGTGCTTGGTGTCACTAAGAACTAGCTGCTTCACTGTTATTCTTTTTGGCATGTTATCCACCTCTCTCTTTTTGTTTCTGTTCTTAGACATCCATGCCTAGTGCATTTTAGTGAATTCTACCATCTTATATCTCTCTCCCCCGTCTTGATCTCTGTTTTTTTTTTTTTTTTTTTTTTGTTTTTGTTTTTTTTTTTGGGGGGGGGGGGGGTTGGTCTGGTTAGTTTGTGAAAACACTGATGAAATTCTACATAAAGAAACACATGCATCCCTGCTCCTGGGCAGAAAAGCACAGACCCTGAATTGTGGGCAGGGTAAGGTGATAGGGGGAGACACCAATACAGGCTCATGAGGGAGGAGTTCTCCATTGAAATCTTTCTTCTTAAGGCATTCTGGAATGTTTTTTCTCCCAGAATGCCAGCTCCTTTGATGCCTTCTCCTTGCACCATGGCAGTGCTGTGACTACCCAGCTGGGACCCTATGCCTTCAAGATCCCGCTATCCATCCGGCAGAAAATCTGCAACAGCCTTGATGCTCCCAATTCAAGAGGAAATGACTGGAGACTTCTTGCTCAGAAACTTTGCATGGATCGGTGGGTTACAGTTCACTGTATGGCACTAGATGCTCTGTTCTCATCTCCCTGCCTCAAACATGTCATTTGGGATAACTGAATTTTGTGTTTCCTTGTCACCCTGCACTCTCCTCACATTCGCCTCTGAGACAGAGTGGGGGTGGGGGGCTAGTGTGACCCAGGTGCGACATGCTTATGTGCTGGCCATTTAGTGTCCATTGTCTTAAATTTAACAGACACAGCTTGAGAGCGGATTTGCCCTAGCCACCAGAAGGTGCTCTTGCAGCATTGCTAAGCCATAAGGGGCGCTTACTGACTCTCAGTGCCAGCCTTGGAAAGTTATCAGCTTGCACATACTGCAAAGGTTTGCTTTGCAAAGCCATGAGGAGAGTATCTGATCACCAATGCAGAAACCTCTCAGGACTTTGCAACCCCCAAGTGCAGCACTTTGGGAATCCAGCTCTGTTTCGCTGATGACACAAAACCAGCAAGCGTTGAGAATGATAGTGGGCTTAGAAGGGAAGGGGAGGGAGAGGGAGGGAACAGAGTGTGAAAGAAGATGCAAAAATGAAGCACTGGTGACTCAGAAATAACACTGTGTAGCACTAGATGTACAGTCATGGACTACTTTATCCTCGCAACCCCATTGTGAGGTAGGGCTGTGCTGTTATCCCCGTTTTACAGACAGGAGCTGAGGCACAGAGAGGGTGAAATGATTTCTATAATGTCACATGCAGTGATTCAGTGCTTGAGAGAGCATTAATGCTCGGGAGTTTCTGATTCACAGCCCTGTGCTCATTCCTCTAAGCCACAATGCCTTAAGACCTGGAGGGTGGGGAAGTTGCTATTCCCTGTGGGGTTCCCTTTGATTCATATTATAGAGCTCTGAGAGATGTGCATCCAGTTAGATCCCTGGACTGGCTGAGCATTCCTAACCGTCCGCCATGATTGTGCCTAGCAAGTGCCTCAGGCCAGGGACCTCGACGGCTCTTATACTGCTGAGGTTCAGCGCTTGAGCTATTCTGTTTTAGGATCTTGCTTCGGGGGCAGGGGCACAGAGAGCATTTGTAATTTTAATAAAATAAAATGTGTCTTGCTTTTCCATGAAGGTTTTCTGCATCAGTGCTGTATAATAAATACAGATGGTGCCCTGAGGGGCCCTGCATTTCAATTATGGCATTTCCATCCCAGTTCACATCGGACAGAATTACCCAGATTTGCTCCAGAGTCTAATACCCTGGCCTCCTATTCTGCTGCCCTCAGACCGTACCAATAAGGAGACCCTCCTAGCAGGTAAATGTGTAAAGTTAGACAACAACTCTCACTTTCTCTCTCCTCCTTCACAGGTATCTGAACTACTTTGCCACCAAAGCCAGCCCAACAGGGGTGATCCTGGACTTATGGGAAGCCCAGCATCAAGATGATGGTGATCTCAATACCCTGGCTAGTGCCTTGGAAGAGATGGGCAAGAGCGAGATGCTGGTTGTCATGGCAACAGAGGGGGACTGCTGATGTTACTTGCAAGTAACTGGTAGTCTTCAGGCAATGGATGAGGAGGACAAAGTGGAAGTGGGGGAGGAGGAGGAAGAAAATAGGGCACAGCCTTTCCTGAACTGGTGGGGAAGGATTGTGGGGATGGGGCCAGCTTCTACTTTGTGTCTGATGGGCTGCTGATCTGTAGCTAACAATGAGGGGTAAAGGCAGATTCCTTCTCCTACTCCTCCCTCACCAAGTCACTATCAGCCTTAGAGATCCAACCGCACCGTTTACAAGCAATTCAAGTGTTAAACAGGCTCCCTCCTCCTCCTGGCCATCCTCGGGAGTGAGGCGCAAGAGCAATGCAACTTTGATGACCGTGATGACAGCCATTGGTGGAAGTGGGCAGCTGCTCCCGCCACAGCATGCAGGAGTTAGGGCTTCTAGAGTCTGGGTTGGGTTTTACTTTCGTTTTGCTTATTTGGGTTTTCTCCCCCCTTTGTTCTTCTTCTTTAATGGCATTTATGCTTAGAAGACTCAAGTACAATCTAGACAAACTGCTTACTTCTGTCAAAAGCTTCAGACAGCTTATTAAGGGGAAAAAAAAGGAAAAAAAACCAGTTTCTTAGGAAACGCAAATAATTTATTATCCAGATCTTTGGATGAGTCCTTTTTAAAAAAACAAACATAAAAATTGTCTTTTTTGTGTGAGCAAGAGCATCAATCCGCTTTGCATGAGAATGAGAGAGAGAGAGAGAGAGAGAGCTTTAAAGTTAAAATACTTTTGTAGTGAGAATTAATAATGAAAACACCACACACACACACACACACACACACACACACAAAGTCAACAACTTGTTTCCATGTTTTTGGACCCTTGCTGAAGTCAGATTGGTTAAGTGCCTAGAGACCCACATGGCACAGAAAGGGCAAGCTGAGTTCCATCTGTAACATCTTGTTTGCAAATTCTCTCTTATGGCTGCAGCACAATGCACAGGGGGCCACTTACGCAACCAGTTCACAGAAGAACAAACCCATTTCTGGAAACAAGGTTAAAGGGACATTGTGGCTCTTTTTATGGTTTTCTTCAAATTGCAACAGAAGTCCTCAGCATTGTTTCCAGGACTGTTACAGAAGCTTAAACCTCACCCGGCCTTCTCCACCTGCTTTTCAGTGATCATTCCCTCCCACTCCCATCCCATGTCTGCATCAGAGAGAAGAATGTAGCTTCATAGCGTTCGCTTGTTTTTGTGTGCACCAGTGTTGTCGTTTCAATGGAATGATACCGAAGAAAGGAAACTAGGCTGCATATCAGGGAAAAACGCATTCATTGTTGGAGTGTGGAAATCTCTCACAGCAGAAGCAATAGCCATCCTCAAATGTAAGATGTTTAAAACTAGACTCAAGGGAATATTTCTGCACTTGCAGGAAACTGGACAAGATGAGCGCCACTGTTAATTGGTCTTTTCCAGAACTAGCTCCTATGCAGTCTGGGAGTTTCCTTTGTTAGAAAACTGATGGTACAAGCAGCAAGGGGAGGACAAGAGGTTACAGTAGTGGCTTGGGGTTTTTTGTTTTTTTCCCTGAATTAAACCAACCTATGGTTTATATGGGTTGTTTAGGAGGGAAGGTTAATTCTTTAACACAGTGATGAATTAAGTGAAAACTATTTAAGATCTATGCGACAGCCTCCACCAGATTATTACAATTTGGGGAGGGTCAGATTCTGGAGCCCAAAGTATTTAAGATTGGTATTTTTAGGGGAAATTCTTTTAGGGCATTTGGGAAAAAAAGAAAGAAAGAAAAGAAACTTGTTAGAATAAATGCACCTTCATATCAACAATGTAAATACACACACTGAGATAACCCTAACACACAGCGACATATTACCACACATAAACCAAGACTGTAAAAAATGGGAGCCTCAAGTTAAACTCCTAAATCTATATTTTGGTATTTTAAACAAGTGGACAGATTTCAGAAATGCTGAGCACATAATGGTTCCCACTTGGAGATCTATTGAATAAGAAGGGGTTAGTTTTACAAAGAAAGATCCTATGGCCTGGGATATAAAAGGTTAGTTTGAAGACCACATCATTTTAAAGTCCAGATAATCAAACCCAACTTTTGATACAGTGTTGCACAAAATCTTTCCTTGATAAATTGAAATATTCTTGTACTGGCCAAGAGACCATAAACAGAGGTGCATCAAGTGGGAGAGTTGTTTGGCATGGCAGTGCAGTGGTCAATGATCTGTTAGAGAGAGTCAACAGCACATTAATGAAATTCACAGGTGATACCCAACTGGAAGCTGTTGCAAATACTAGTGAAGAAAGAGAACTAATAGAACACTGTCAGAAGATAGCTAAATGAGATTAAAATTGGAAAATGCAACTGTTATATCTGGAGAAAAAAATAATCCCAAACACAAACTCATTGGGAAAGAGAGACCTGGCAGGCACTAATGCAGAATGGAATTGTGGGTGATGAGAGAACACTGCAAATGAGACATTTGCAGCACCATGCAGCAGCAAAAAGGATCAATGCAACACAACTGCATATGCAGCCAGCATTCAGTCATGAGAATGGAGGTCATAGTAGTAGCCATAGAAAGCACTGTGGCATATTGCATGCAGTCCTAAGCACAACAGCACCAGAAATACATGAACCAACTGTAAGGAGATAAGAGAAGGGCAATAAAAATGATTAGGTGTTTGATGGAGGGACTAACTAATGAGAAAAGATTGAGAACTAAGGGCCAACTCCTCAGGGCTTGTCTATACTTTAAAAATTAATTTGGATTAAACTAGGGTGTGAATTTAAAGTGCAGTAACTATTCCTGAATAACTCCATGTGTAGACAAGCTGATGTAAATTAACATAACTCCATTGACTTCAGTGGAGCTACACCAATTGAGGATCTGGCCCATAATACGTAAAACTTGACTGAAGTGGTATATAAGTCTACACATATTTGAAAGGTATAAACACTAACGAGAGGAAGATGAACTATTGAGGGTGGCACAAGTGGATATAAATAAGAGTAATGGAGAAATTGAGAAAATTGGAGTGGGTGAGAATTCCTGACAGTGAGATATATTAGGTTGGGGAATTTGTGGACCATTTAAAATTAGACTGGACAAATATTACAATATATATATAGTTGAGAATAGTCCTGCACTGATCTGTCTGGGTGACCTAATTTGTCAGTGAAGGATGGCATGGAGCTTAGTGGTTCTCCCTTTTCCATCTTAGCAGTTCCTTTTTTTCCTTCTTTTCTACATTAATAGTGCTTTGTTGAAGTGAAGGTTGCTTACATAACAAAGCTGATTTTAATTAAGGGGTATCCATGAACACAACATACATTTCATCTCCAGGATGTGGTATTTTAATGAAGGAAAAATATTCTGAAGAGTACTTTGAATAGCCACAAATGGAAATATTTTACTACAGTTGCTACCTCTTAAAAGTTTGTCTTCCAGGATAAACATCTCATGACACAAACAGCAACACGGCATCATATGATGATATTACATCTGCTCTTAAACACCCAGTGTGCTTACCACAAGACCTTTGTGGCCAATAATTTTAAACATTACAGAATACATTGAGCTTCCCATTGTGCATTACCCCATTCTCCTTCCTCCAGTCCACCATCTGTGGTAATGGTTATATAGCTAAAGAAAAAGTACACACAAACTCAGGGAGCCAGCACATGATGCAAGAAGACATTGCCTTTACAGGGTAGTTTGGTATTTCCTCAGGATCTAAAACCTCCAGTTGCTTAATTCTTTGGCACACAAGTACCTGAAAGCCTGTTTCCATCTCAAATGCTCCTAAATTGACAGCAGAGAGTAGGAAAAGGGACCCATAGGGGAGAATACTGGCAGCGCTTGTTCATCTACTTAAACAACAACACTGGGAAAGGATGGTTGACAGAGGTACCATACAGTGGCAGAACAAATCAGCCCCAGTCTTGAAACTTAATTGAAAAGGACAGTCTCAGAGCTTGGAGTCTGGTCTACGTGTGGGAGAGGCTGTACCTTCTTGCCTGATTAGTCAGATGGAAGCAATTCTGGTTGGTCTTGGTTTTGATTTTTTTTTCAAATACTGGGACCATTTTTATGGTGAAAAACATCATCTGTTTTCTTCAAAGTCTTTGTCATTATATAAAGAGTTTCTTTGCCAATGCTTCAGCCATTTTCTGTGCACTTGTGTTGTGAATTTCAGTGTCAGTGTTATTCACAAACACAGAAACTCACATCTTTTGTTTCACACCCAAAATGTGCATAAATTCCTATGTACCTATATATTAAATTTCACTTTCCCCTCTTTCTTTAATAGCAAAAAGCTATTAAAGCCTGGAATATTCCTATATATCTGTAGGTAATATACAGATCTTGATAAATATTTGAAGTTTGAGATGTATATCTTAATCAAACTTTTAAATCATCTAAGACTCAAAATTAACTACTTGGGTAGATCAAATACTTCAATATAGCTAATATTTTTGTATGGATGTTTAAAAAAAAAAAAAAAAGACTCTTTTAAAGCAAACATTATGACTGCACGGTATACAGGAAGTTTGACAAATATGACCTTTCTCCATCACAGTCCCATTTCATAATGCTGGGGACTGTGTTGGGAAGAGAGCGCCAAGCATCTCTGACATTTCATTGTGTTATTACATCAACTAGGTTTTCAGTGTGGTGCTGTGTATACTTGGCTAGAAACGAAGAGCCTGATCCAGTTCCCCTTGAAGTCAATAGACAGACTTCCGTTGATTTTGGTGGGAGCGAATATGGCTGTACTATAGGGAGAGTTTTACTAGTCTGTGTGACTCCATTTTACAATCTGATTTGTTGAAATCTTGCTTGTAATTTGAACAAAATAAGCAAATATGGGAAGGAATGTAGGAAGAGATAAAGCACTAAACTAATAAACAGACATTTTAACATTTTCAAAGGTACAGTAAATAACCTGCCATTTGTTTTCTTACAAATTCAGTGATATCCATTAAATTTATCTTAAATGCTTTACTCTGGGACACAGGTGTAGATTGTCCGTGTGTATGAACTTCTCCCTCTCTCTCTCTCACTATGCCTGGTTAAAGGACCACTGTCAGTCTGTCTCACTCTCAGATCAGCGTGTAGGTGAGATCAGGAGATCAATGCGTGTTTGTGTCCCCTTTCCTCTGAGTACAGGACCAGAATGTCTGCGTATGTGCTTCTCTCTCTCAGATCACTGTGTGTGTGTGAGAATCTTTCAGAAGGAAGGTATTTGCTTCTTTCTGATCTGTGTGTGAGTGTGCGTGTGTGTGTGTGTGTGTTGTGCTTCCCCGCTCTGATTCTCTCTCTCGGATCATGGGATTAAAGTGTACATGACACTCAGATTACTGGGTCAGAGTGTCCAAGTACTGTACATGCTGCCACCTTCTTTGATCTTGTGTGTGTATCCTCTGTCTCTTGGAGATGCACTATGCTATGGTCACACAAAGCAGGGTAGCAGCTTTGTGGTACTGGGCAGGCATTTCATAGTTTCATTGAAAAAATCAGTTGTTGTTTCTCTTGTTGAGCGCATCCATTCTCTTGCTCTGCATTCTGTTTCCATATTTATATGTCCAGGGGATGAGTCTGGCAGCATCCTCTAAACACACATCTGTTTATTCTGTAAACTAAGAACTGTAAATAAAGTTTAGCATTCCTATTGTAACAAAGTAATTTTTATGCAATAAATTATATTTCCTAGTCTAATAAAAAAAAATAAAATGAAATGTGATCTGCTTCTTTATTCAGGTTGCAGTTCCAGGTGGATTTGGCTCCAGCAGGTTTTATTTCTAGGAAACTTTAATCTTGATTTCACTGCTTGGCACTCACTGTCTGCCATCTCTATACGCCATTTCCAGCCCGCTATTTGGCAATGGCTTTTCCAGTGCTCCCACCGATCCCCATCAGCACTTGTCGGTCATTGCTGGGGGAAGACCTCCTCAGCGCTGTTCCAGCCATTACATGGAAGGGAGAGTTGGACTGGAGCTTAACTGTGGGTGCCATTGTGGGCTGCTGAGAGCTTACCACTCCAATATCAGTCCAACTCCCTCACTCACCTTACCCTTGTGGCTGAAGCTCTGCGGGGTTGGCTTCATCAATCTCCTTGCTCTCACAGATGGGCAAACTGACTTCTCTCAACTCTGGTTCTATCGATCCCCCTTGCCATCATGCACCATAACCAGATCCTGGCCACCTTACCAACCATCTGACACCCAGGTGCATCCCTGCTCACCTTTTACTGAGGCAGTGAAAGGTCCAGAGAAGACTCGACAGGCCATGCGTGGCTGGTGCATCTCCGCACTCGACCCTGCCCGTACCGACGGCGCAGGGGAGTGTCCGTGCTCCACGCGCTGTTTCTTCTTCTTTGGCAGCGGGGCTGCTGCTTGGTGCCGAGTCAATCCCAGTGCCGACGGTGCACTCCACACCGAGTGGAGCGGGACGGCTTGGACGCCGGGCAGAGCGCTGCCTCCATGAGCAGGGGTTTTAATCAGATCTCTCGGTCCTTCTGAGTCCGCGGTTTAAAAGCCCTGCAGATCTTACACTTGTCTTTCCTGTGCTCTTCCCCCAAGTACTTGAGGCATTGATCGTGGGGTCGCTGAGCGGGAAAGCCTTCCCGCAGAAGGCACACGGCTTAAACCCAGGCGACCGGGGCATGGCCTTGGCCACTCTAAGTCCCTCAGGGACTTCCTATCTAACACTTAACACTACTTAACAACTACTTAAAACTAACTAAAGTACTTGGAATAACAAAGAGCCCAAAGAAGGGGAATAGTACTTGCAGAGAGCAAGGCTAGTTTCAGCAACTGTCACGGGCGGAAAGAAGGAACTAGGGGCATAGGGCCGGCAGTGCCTCATATACTGTGGCGTGCACGCGGGACTCCAGGGGGACATCAGAGCCGGCCCTATGGGATCTGCTAAGGGAAAAAAGTTCCGGGAACCATGCATGGTGGTGTGCACACACCTATAGTGGAATAGACATGAGCAACACATCTCGAAGAACATCAGTTACTGATAAGTAGCCTTGTTTTCTCCAGGATGCTGTTGGGAAGAGGAGAATTCCTCAGTTGGCTAAAAAAGCATGTTGCATCCCGGGCTTTGTCTAGGTAGGTACATCAGAGACTGGATCTTTTGCTTTCCTCTCCACCTGAGGTAAGAATTGTGTGCGTGTCATCCATGCTCTTATTAAACCAGTCTGGGTGGTAGTGTGCAGGGAGCCCATTGATTGTGCTGGGTGCACTGGCCATAAGCAAATATGTAAAGTGTACTTTTCAGTTTGAAAGATCCCAACTGCCAAAGAAAGAGAGAACTGGGGACAGGTGACCCGCCCCACCCCCGTTATCTTTATCATGTCTATCCTGCAAGGATCCCTTTTGCTAATAGAACTGCGAAAGGTTCAGAGTGGTGGCTGCTGGTGCCTGGAGTGCTTATGCTAACTTTTTTATTACTATTTACAAGAAAAAAGGCTGGATCACAAAACCTTTCAGAGTGAAGAAATACAATGCACTGTTCAAACCTGTTTTCAACATGCATCATTTTATTCTTTTCATACTATGATAATGAGGCCAATTCTGCTCCTGGCCTCAAAGTCTTCCTGTTCACTTTAGCCTGTGACAGTTAAAAATCCACTCCCCCTTTTCTCTCTCCAGAGCTTCCTCCTTTCCCTAGCTCCTCACTGTCACTAGCCTTCAAGACAATTTAAGTGCATACCTGCTTCTTCTAAACTTCACCTCTATTGTTTTCTTTGCAGCATCTTGTGATGCTTCATCGAAAAGCCTGCATGTGAATGAACAGAATGTTCTAAAGGGCATCGGTTATCTGGAAAGGCACAGGTGCCCTGCTTGCAGTGACGCAAGTGTGCCATTAGATGGCAACATTGCTCCTCCACCCTGCAGCAAGCGTCTGAAACAGCAAGTCTGATTGTTTGGTTAGAGGGATGCATCTATTTTCCATCACTCTTATGTTTGATGAAATGCCACTGTAATAATTAAAACATGTCTATGAAAAATGTATTAAATAGGACAAAACTGCCGCCTAATATAGTCAGTAACGTGATGAATTGATCACTGTTAGCACCTGAGCGGGCAGCTGCTGCACGTTGTCGTTGCAAAGGCAGACACTGAGAATGGTGATCTTTTTTTCTTCTTTTACATCAACCCAAACAACCCCAGATGGCCTGGGACTGAGTGAGAGATTTGCTCATATACAGGCAGGTGCCTTAGTTCCATGAGTCTAATTGTCCGGGCTTCTGACGGAGAGGAAAACAATAACTCATACATTTAAAAACCTCTAGAAGTGACCTAAAACACATTTTCTAAACTTGAGTGCTTTGCTCAAAGGTCTAATGTCCTGGGGTCTTCCAGGGCTAGTACATTTAGCCCAGTGGAAGTCTGGTAATCGCCTTTTTTTTCAGCAGTGTAAAGCTCTTGCTTTTAGCCCGTAAGGCTCATAAAAAGTCCAACTGAAACTTGATGCTGTTTGAGTTCTGTGTGTTGCCTGTGCAAGGCTTTGAGACAGTGTTTTGTTTTGTTTTGTTTTTTGATAGACACCTGACCTGGGAGAGGTGACTGAGTGTCACCAACATGACCTAAAGTTATGCTAACTATGTTGAAGGATTAACAGACGCACACGTGGTGCCTTCCTTTCTCCCCAGCCCACTATTCCCTGCCTTTAGATGGGCTGGGAGGGTCTCTCGGGGGAGATGGGTACTTGCTTCCACTCCCACACTCCTGAGCAGAGGATTGTGATTGGGTGCCTCCCAGCACACCAGCTGAGGATTCTCCTGGCTCCCACCATAGAGAGTCCTGTGTGGATCCCTACTCCAGGGAATCAAGGTGCATCCCTTGGGAACTGTTGTTCCAGGAGTTGGGTTGATGACCTCCTCCCCAGCTGCCAGATAAGTGGTAGCTCCTGGCCCCCCTCCTTCCCTGACCACAGGTGGAGAATGACAGTGGCAACCAGCAAGTCTCCCTCGGCCCCAAGTGCTAACCTGAGCACCTGCTCAGCTGGGTCCTCCTGCCACGGAACAACCTGCCCATGACACAGGCAGTCTGCTCAACATTGGCTCCTTAGCTGCCCAAATGACATTTCTGAGTCTGGTGCCAGGGCTCCAAATGAAAAACCAAAAGAGTGGGACTCTTCTGAGCTCCACCCACAAACCAAGCTCCACCTACTGGAGATGCCAAAATGAGACACCAATCATAGCAGATGTGCAGGTTACAAACTATGGCTCCAGCTGCTCTGCTGGCCTTCTCATACCTGGCTCCTTTTCAGTGGGGTCAGACACACCCATGGGTAACTTGGGTTTGGCTTTCTCTTGGTGGAATCTAGAAGCCTCCCTGGGGTCCACTCCTCTCCTCCTGTTTTCTTGGCTCCATGGATCAGATTGGGGAATGAGGAAATGAGGGGAAATTGGTGGTACTCTTCCAAATGCCACCCACTCCTGGCATCAAGATGAATCATTCAGTATCTCATGCAGATCTCCATAATATGATCCTCCTCCTTTCTTCCTTACATGCTTTGTTCAGCACTGAAATATTTAGTGTTGATATTATCATAATTGGACAGCTGAGTTTACACCCCATTGAGATGAACAAGGCTGTTCATTCTTCTCAGTGGTATTATTTCAAGATATCTACAAACTCAGGTAGAAATCACTGAACCACATATAAGTTGATGCATGTTTTCAAGGTTTTCTTCACAACAACAAAGAACAGGATTGGAGAAGAGGTGTATGAAAGCATAGCTTCTGGAGCACAAGATGAGACCTACCACTGGGGGCCATATGCACACGCCCAATGGTTGCTGCCCCTTCCAATATTCCTTCCCAATTCCCAAATCACTTTAACCCTGTGCTAGAGCAACAGTTGCCGGAGTTGAGCATGTAATCTGAGTATACCATACGTATGGTGGTGAGATCCACATGCTAAATTCTTTTATCATGCACCTTTGACCACTTCACCTGCCTTCTGCCACACTAATCCATCTTCTTCAGAGCTCAGCCTAAATTCCCAAATTCTAAGCGGCTTCCAATGGCTGACTGTTACTTTAGTACCAAATAAAATGAAATGAACCTACTAAATAAATGTTTCCTTCTTCAGCCTCAAAATTGCACTGACTCAAGACTCCAGACAGGCAATACACAGAATTCAAACATCATCAGGTTAAGTTGCCCATTTTATGAGCCTTAAGTGCTAAAAGCAAGAGTTTTACCCTGCTGGAAAGAGGAGATTCCTAGACTTCCAATGGGATAACTGTACTAGCCCTGGAAGACCCCAGGACACTACACCTTTGAGCAAGCCATTCTTAGGTTTAGAAAAAGTGTTTTAGGACAGTTCTAGATGTTTTAAATGGATGGGTTATTGTTTTCTTCTCCCTCAGAAGCCTGGACAATTAGACTCACGGTACTAAGGCACTGTCTGTGTAAGAGCAGGGATTTAAAAAAAAAAAAAGTCCCAGTAAACTTATTTCAATTGCTTAAAAATTATTTATATTTTTCTGCGACATGTATAGCATATACAGATTAGCCAACAGTGTAATAAAAAGGTTTTACCAGCATGAGTTTGGGATGGCTGCATTACAAATGGTAAGTCAGTTATGGAGGTTATCCTTCAGAAATCCCAAGGAAACCTTTATACCACCTCACAGAGCAGTGTAGTTTCTATTCATTATTATTATTATTTTACTTTTTATTGGTTTTGGGGTAGCACCTAGTCATGGATCAGGACCCTATTGCACCAGGTGCTGTACAAACAGAGAACCAAAAAATGTACTTATGCCCCCAAGAAACTTTTAACTGTCCTTCCCTTTTTTTCTTTGCTTAGAGCTGAGCAAAGTTTATTCCGCCATTCCCTTCAGTATCTTCCTTATTGGAGATGGCAAAAGAAATGAGGAGAAGAAGAAAATAGACTTGGGCAGGTCTGGTAGAAAATCCAACAGAACCTTCTCATATAGGTCCTGATCCAAAGTCCACTGAAGGAAATGGAAAGGCAACCTTCTCCATTAAGTTTTGGAATGGGGCTGTACTTAGCTGGGAGGTTAGAGGAGAAAATATCACTAGAATAAACATGTCACAGGAGAATGAGAATCTGCTCTGGTCCAACATGTAACTGTATTATTACAGCCAGCTTTTGGCTTTTTAAACATTTTTAATGGGTGCTGTTCACTTGATAGACCATGACGGCTTCAGCTAAATACAGATTTTGTTACCAATACTAATTGTATTGTTTACCCTGGTAGGCTGTCACGGTCTCTTGTGCTAATCTGATCAGAGGCACTTTTTAAATTGTGGATTTTTTGACATGACAGACCATAGCAGCTCAGAAATATCAGGCAAATCCTTCTGAGCTGATGGATTACAGACCCGGATAGGCTATAAAATCTCCTCGGGTGCTTTCATGGTCTGATTTGTCAATGCAGATGAAAATCCCAAGGCAACCTCGGGAGTGAAAGAACAGTCATACAGAGTCATTCAGTCTTAGGTACTTTCCCATTTGGTATTGTACTTCAGGGATGGCCATGTTTCCTTTTTGTTTGCTGAAAAACATAAGAGTCCAGGGTTAATTTTACATCTGGATAACCAAGCCAGTCAGATTTGTTTGGCTAAAAGGCTAAGACGAAGGTGGTGCAGATGTGTTAAGGACAACACTTTTGTTTCCAGATGGCTGTTGGTGGTTTTATGTATGCATGCAGTGCTGCTGTGGGTAGCTGAGGTGTTTGCATAGTAAGTATTTTACAGCAATTGTTTTATCTCTGTAAAAAAAAAAAAAAAAAAAAGTTCTCAAATCTTTCTGCATGTATGCAGTCCCAGTGGAGAGCTCTGCTGGTTCTTTGCCAGTTTTGATGTGGATGGTGACTTTCAAACTCTGTAGACAGGTAGGCAATGGCAAGAGCCACTTGGACCTAGAGACAAGGCAGTCGTGCTGGTGCCTGTGCTCCTCCAGAGACAGGATACTTAACACGATGGACAATAGGCCTGATCCAATAGAATAACTCCTGTGTTCCCCTCCATCTTTACCTGTTTCCATACAGAGATACTCCCTGCCACCAGGGAAAGGAAGCAAAGTCTTTCCCTGCATCCTCCCTTCCCCCCAAACCTGAACCAGAGACACTCGTTCTGCCCAAGCCTGAACCAGAGGACATAGAGCCAGATCCTCAGCTGGCATAAACTGATGTAGCTTTATTGAAGTCAGTGAGGATCTGGCTCTGAGGATGTTCAGACGTGCTGCTGAGCACCCACAAGTCACTCAGTGAAGTCAGTAAGAACTGTAGGTTCCTCTGAAAACCAAGCACTTTAGAACCGTAAAGGTTACAGGTGATTGGCTGCCATTTTTATTTTCAGGCTAGGTCTCTGGTAAGAAAGGGAGCAGTGGGAGAGAAGGAATGCACAGGATGAAGGGACAGCGAATTAACATAGATTAGCATGAACAGCTGGAATGATAGTTGGGCGTGGTCTGTATTTAAATTAATCCAATTTTTAAAAAATGAAGCTAACAACAATGAGGTAGAGAAGCATTTGAGCATAGGTCTTTTTTGTTTTGTTTTTTAAAGGATGGCAAGCTTTTAATCTCAAATATTTTTAAAAGGCTAGGATATAAAAAATAGAAAGAGGCCAGTGTTTAAAACATATATTTTAAACTATGCATTTATATATAAAAGGCAAAGGTTAAGCCAAACCTGAAAAAGGTAATGTTACCTATAAACAAAAATAGAAGGACTAAAATTAACACACAATATTCAGTAAATATCAAAGGTTAAAGTTATTTTAAAGATTAAACTATAGGAAATGATAAATATTAATACCTAAACAGAAAAAAGGGAACAAATAAGATGTGTGCCTGATCACTTTGGGCCCAATATTGCAAACATTTACAACCATTAGTAAAGTTACTCACCTCTGTAGTCCCATTAACTTCAGTAGGGATACTCATGCTTAAAATTAAGTATATATGTAAGAGCTCTGAAGAATCAGGGATCTGAGCAGTTCCACTGATGTCATGTGGGCAAAGTCATTCATGTGCTTAAATTTTTGCAAAATTGCCCCTCTAGACTATAAGCTTTTTGAAGCAGGAACCTTTTCTTATGTGTTTTTTTCAGCATCTTGCACAATGTGACCTCAGTCCTATTGGGGCTTTTGAACACTATCACAACAAAAACTAATAATAAATAAATAAAGTCTTCAACCTTTTTTTTTTTTTTTTACAGCAGTGGGCGATCTCATAAAAATCACAACTCATTTTTCTGGTGAAGCATGAAAAACCAATGTGATAATGACACTGTGACAGAATCTACCTGTGTTCACACCCTATACACTACTGTAATGATGTTTGTATAAGGTATGCCTTGTGAGGTATCATTGAAAAACTCATAATTTGCTGATCAATAATATCATGGCAAAAATGCACATAGCAGTGCTATGTGTGAAGTTATAAACATAAACTGAGCTCATGACTAAACGTAGGTTTTCCAGACAAGTCTGGGGTGTGGCTAAGCCAGTTTCTCACAAAGGGCAAGCTAATGCCTCAGACAGGTATAATCAAGGCTGATGGACCATTACCAGCTAAGTGGCCATTCTTTGGCATGAAAAGGGGGCAAGGGCAAAAATCTCCATCTTAGTCAAGAAACAGCATGGAGTTTCCTTCCACACACACTGCCTGTTGCCTTGCTCCCAGCTGGGAATGCTTCTCAAAAGGGGAACAAGACTACAAAAAGAAGGGGGAGACACCCCAGGACTCCCCTCTCCGTCTCCTGGCCCATGACATTATCTGCACCTGAAAAGACAAAGGAAGCAGTTGTTGGACTCTAGGGAAGGAGTCCTGACCTAAAGAGTTTGGTCAATAAGACTGCTGAAAGCATGTGGTGAGAACTTCGCTTTGAATCTAATATAGTTTGTTAAGTTAGGCACCAGTAACCGTTTTATCTTTATTTTTCTTGTAACCCTTTGACATTTACGCTTCACTTGTACTCGCTTAAAATCTATCTCTTTGTAGTTTAATAAACTAGTTTTACCATTTTATCTAATCGAGTGTGTTTAAATTGAAATGTCTGGATAGCTATTTGAAATAATGAAATAGCATATTATTCCCTTAAAGGACCAATGGACTTAATATATTTGTACTGTCCAGGCCAGGGATGGGCAGTACAGAACATACATTTCTGTGGGAAGATCTGGGACAGGGTGGTGTTGGGGTCACCCTACAGCATAACTAAGGCTGATAAGAGGAAAGGTGTGGCTGGCTGGCTGGCTGCAGCGCACACATACATAGCTGGGAGTAACTTGGATGCTGTTTGTGAGCAGTCCAGGTTGGAGCCTCAGCAGCAAGGCATTGTAAACAGCATTCCAGGTTACAGTGCAGGGGTGAACCAGCTCCCTGCTAGTCTGGATTGTGCCCCCAGTATGTCACGGCTACCAAGTTACAAAGTTATGACTTAGATGTATTTATTGATTTTTCAGGTAAATATGCATTCCAAAGATGAAGATGAAAAGCTCCATATAAAAAGAGAAGAGAGATGAGGAATAAGAAAGATAAATTATGCTTTTATAATAATTTCAGATCGCCTTAAAGGTGACTGCCTTAAATTTAACTTAGTAAATCAATATCTTTACAAAGAAATTCAACTCCATTATGTGTTCAAGGAAGTGAACTGAATAATGGGCATCCTGAAATGGGCAACCTCCTAATACAGAACAGAATATCTTTTCAGCTCACAAGTGTTTGGTCCCATAGACTGACAATGACTCTGAACATGGCTTTTTTGGAAACTACAACACTGATTTTTGTGGCTATTCTTCTCCTAGAGCTTATTAATTGCAAATAAAACAGCTGACAAACTGAGGCTTTTTTTTTCTTCTTTTTTCCCCTGTTCTTGATTTGTTTGAGAGCCAATGTTCCTTTCTGCAAATGTGTCCATAAATATTCACCAAAAGGTTAGGCTGATATTTATTTTTATTTATTTATTTATTTTTGTCCATGTGTTGTTTGCAAACTTCATTTTGACTCTTCATAGTACAGGGTCACTTAATCTCATGATATTTTTTTCTGTACTGATTCCTGGTTGGATTGCTGAAACTTTAAATAGAAGAGCAACAACAAATGGCAAAAAGTAGTTAATGACTAGAGACTACTCTTGCATATACACAAGTTCCCTTGTTAACAAATATTCATTATGTCCCGCTCTAGCTTAACAGACCAGGAGTGAGTAGAGACTAGCTGAAACTGCCAAAAGAGTTTAAAAACAAAAATTTCAGAAAAGGGGGAGCAAAATGGGAGAGTTTCACATGAATGAGTTATATTAAATAAAGATTTTTCTTTGAGTAATAGTCCCTATTGTATTCTACTGTGGGTTACACATGCGTGCCAGGTGCCTGGAGTCGGAATACAGATAGGGACAACACATCTGAACTTCTGGTTACAGGTAAGTAACTTCCTCTTTCATGTTAATCCTACCAATTGCCTGCCTACGTCAATCAAAATAAAACAATAGTGAAAAGTGTGTGAGGTTTGTTAAATTATTTGAGTTTTAGTAAGGGATTATTTTAAAGAGAAACTGTGACTTAAAACTTTAGACTTCAATCCTACAAATACTGAGGCACATGCTTAAATGTGACTTCAGTGCAAATACCTACATGTGCAAAGTTAAACACATGCAGTTTAGAGATTCAGGGCTTTAGAATTTAAATTCTGACCTCTAACATTATAGGTGAAATCCTGTCCCTAGTGGCAAAATTTCCACTGTCTTCATTGGAGCCAGTATTTCACCCTATATTGGTCACAACCTGTAAAGAAATTAAGATCAGCTTTGCTTCACACCTCTATGCTTCTGTTTCCTTTCCTATCTTTTGTCGGTCTTGTGCATGAGTAATCACAACGAGTAAAACAAGCATGTGTGTAAATCTTTGCAATCTCAGCTCTTTAGAGTGTAAGCTCTTTGGGAAGGATTTTCTGATGCTCTGCCTGTATTGTGCTTAGCATATACGGGGCCTCTGAGTATACTGTAAAGTAAATAAATAATAATGCTCCATTGCACAAGCAAGGGGAGAATTCTTCAGTGGACAATTATCTTTCTGCAGTTCCCAGCTGGGTGGACAGCAAGTGAAATTTGAAAGAAATTAGATACTTACACTGAAAGAGGAAGTATATAAAAAAAAAAAGAGTAGCAGAAGTAAACAAGTGGAAATAGGGAAGAAAGTAATAGAAGAAAATGGGAATTTGTTTGACAAATAATGTTTTTACATGTCTCTTGTGCCTTTTCTCTTAAAGGATTCTAAAGAGCATTGCAGTGATTATAAACTATAGAAAGGGATCACTTTGTCCACGGCCCAGGGCTGGAATCTAGCATTTCAACAGTTGTGAATAAGCAAGACTGCACAGTTGGTTTGGATAGGAAGTGACTAATACCCTATCTAACTGAAATTGCACAGTATTCAGAAAGGCAGAATGTAATTACATGCACTGGAATTTGTCCAGGAAGGTGAACACCACTCTTTTTGCACAAGGTATCCCAGGCTTTTTGATGACCACAAGCAATCAAAATTCTGATTTCCCATTTCACCTGTAAAATGATGCTTTGGGTGGCCCCTAACACTGGTTCAGTACCAAGGTACTTATCTACTTTTCATGGGTATGGAGGACCACTATGAAAAACATGAGATCATGCTTAGTTTTCAAGGCCAGCACCACAGCATGTTTTATTCGTGGCACATAAGCATGTGTGCCCTACGGTAGAATCTCTGCAAACAAGGAATCTGATCACATGCTTGTGAATGGCTTTTCAGTGGAGAGTGGGATGTCCGGCCCCAGATCCAAACATTAAAATCCAAGGTGGGCGCTGAGGGACGTGTCATGTGGGGCTCATTACATGGCCAGTTATTGCTTTTCTGGAATAACTATCCCAGAATAACTCCAGGTGGAGGCTCTTATTGCAGCCTGAGAAGGCCGTGTTCCATGGGCTTTAATCCAGTCGATTGTGCTGAACTGCACAAAGTGCTCGGGCTGCCACGAGCCCGTCCACACAGGGAGTTTATTCAGGATTAACCACTGTCTTCTAGAGTCACAATCTGCCTTAATCCGAATGGCCTTTCAGGGACAGACCGACACTGACCCCGCCTCCCCTCCTGCGGCCGGCCGGCGGGCCAGACACTGGCTGCGGTGACCTGCGGGGCCGGGGATGCCACAACCGGGCACGGCTCAGAACATGAGGAGGGAGGCCGGTGGCCGACTCGTGCCGAGCCAGCCCGGTTCTAGCCTGAACCCGCCCCCGGGCGGGGCCTAGCGCCACATCCCCACCCCCACCCCCGTCCGGCCGGGGCGGGGCTGGAGCCCGGGCCTGGAGAGGCTGGGGTCGGCGGGGCTGTGCGACCGAGCGAGGCGAGCCCGTGCGTGGCGTCTACCCGGCACGGCGGATCCCTGCCCGGCCAGGCCCCGCTGCGATCCCCGGGCTCGGAGTCGTTGCTGCCCCGCGCGGGGCCGGAGCCTCACAGCGGCAACAGTGAGTGGCTACTGCCGGTGGTTTCCCTGGGGCCGCCGGGGACTCTACCGCGCCTCCCCGCCCCGCTCTCCTCCCCCAGCCCCGGCTCCCTTCCCGCGAACGGCCCCCGGGCTGCCGGTGCCGGTGCCGGTGCCGGGCCGGAGGCTGCCTCTCCCCCCGCTTCCCCTGGCCCTGGCCGCCGCTAGCCTGGGCGGTGGCGGGGCTGAGCTCGGGGAGCGGGCACAAGTTTGGCTAACAGCGTCCGGGCCGAAAGCAAAGTTCGTCCAGCTGCCTTGGGAGCGAGCCCCAGGGGCCGAGCTGTCGCTGAGCCGGCTCCTGCCCCACGCAAGGCTGAAGGAGCTGGTGGGGGGACACCTCAAGGGGCCATTTGCCCGGTGTGGAGCTCATGGTGGCAAATGAGCAGCGCTGAGCGAGGCCTAGATGTGTTGAGGGTTTGCCCAGGGTTGGGATTTAAGCGCTCTGCCACACAAAGACAAGGGAAACTCTAATGTCTGGTCTACACTGCATGTTTACATTGGTACAACTACCTCACTGGGGTGCGAAAAATCCTAAGTGATGCAGTTGTACCAGCCTAACTTCCCCCGTGTAGACAGCGCTAGGGTTGGCGGGAGGGCGTCTGCCATTGACATAGCTACCACCTCTGGGGAAAATGGATTAACCACCCCATTGGCATAGGAGCAGCTTCATTAAAGCACTACAGCGATGCTGCTGCATCAGTACAGCGTTACTAGTGCAGTGTTTTAAGTGTAGACCTGCCCTAAGCTACTTTCTTTGCTGTCTTATAACATAAAATGGCCCATCAGATTTCATTTTTAACTTGATTTAAGAGTAGAAAGACTGACACAGCCTTGGATCGAACATGGAAGATGTTGGAGTTACTATTTTGTAAGATGAAGGTTTATATTCACATTAACATGATGTGCCTTAAGCCATGTCTATACCTACAGCGCAGGAGCAGCATAGTTGTACCAATACAGCTGCGCTGCTGCAGTGTGTCTGGTGAAGACCCTCTGTGCCAACAAGAGAGAGCTCTCCTGTTGGCATAAAAAAATCACCTCTGCAAGCAGCAGAAGCTATGTCTGGGGGAGAAGCTGTCCTGCTGACATAGCACTGTGCACACGAGCTCTAATGTCAGTATAACTTACGTCACTCAGAGGGTGGAATATTTACACTCCTGAATGACATAAATTACCCCCCATAGGCTGTCATGTAGACATAGCCTTATTTACTGTGGCCCAGAAACAGAGCTGTTCCCACCCGCTGTTAGACCAAGCACAGTGATATTGTACAATTATCCACATCCCACATACTTCAGTGGATAGACCTGTCTAACTGGATGATATTTCTTTAGATACTTCTGTTTGAGGTTAGTGTAGTTGGCCTAATGCTTCTTGTGATGTCCTTTTGCCCTAGAAGGGATCCACCTGCTATTGTGCCAGTGAGCACAGCATCCTGCCTGGAGTCCCTGATGCATTTTATCATATACCTCAGCATCTCATCTGGTTCTTTGTTCCATTGTTTCCATCATAATCCCTCCTTAAGTTAAACCCTTCTCAGATGTGGTGCCTCCATCTTTCGTTGAATCCCCTGGTCACTGTGTGTGGTTGGTGATCACATCTCTTGTGCTACTTGATGCTGGGATAACATCTCAGTTCTTTGTAAGCAGTGTGCAAACTAACTCATTAACCCTCAACATCCCTGTGAGGTATGTTTCCCCATTGTACTGGAGGGGGGGCGGGGGGAAGTGAGCACAGAAACCAAGTGTCCTGCCCAAGACCACCCAGTGAATTAATTGTTGGCTCACCTGGGATTAGTACTCAGGTGTTCCCAATTCCCAGTCTCATCATGCTTTTTCTTTGGGCTGGGGGAGAACAGTGGGATATCTTCCTCTTCAAGAGGACAATAAACATGTGCCTTGTTTTTCTTGGCTTCCTGAGATATTTCATCCAGCTGGTATATAATTTATTATTGCTTTTATCATACACAATAATCTCTCTCTCTTTTTTGCTTTCCTCTGCAAGTGGCTGTTGATTTGGAAGATGGAGATGACAGATTTCAGCACAGTGCTAACTCCACATATAAACCAGTGAATATTTCCTTCCAAGAAGAAGAGCCTCTGATTGAGGCAGTGGGGAACAGATACAATCTTCACAAGCCTAAGGATTACTTAAATGGCGTCTATGTTATTTTCTTCATCCTGGGTATTGGCTCACTATTGCCTTGGAACTTTTTCATTACAGCAAAACAGTACTGGCTATATAAACTTCAGAACTGCTCCAATCAGCAGAATCCAGAGGGACAAGGAGCCTCTGATCTCCGTGTGAGTATGATGGGTTCCCACTTAATGTCAGTGTCCTAGCGCTTGCTTCAGCCACTAAGCCCAACTTGACTGGGTTCTCTGATTATATTTTAATCATAGTAATGATTAACAGAAATACTAGATACTGGGGTCGAGGTAGCTGACTTCTGCTTTCATATTGTTTAAACTGCAGTGGGGTTCTCTAAAATGGGCCTGTCAGTCACTCAGAACTAGGGAGTGGCAATAGCTGCTCTATAATTTAAAGGTTGAGACTAGCTGTTAAGAATATAAACTTGATTTCTTCCCTTGTATCCTCTAAACACTGCTTAAAAAAAAACAAAAAAACCAACAAATAAATTCCCCTGGAGTTTTGCATGCTGCAACTCTTGGGATAGAGGATTGTTTTGTTTTGAAAAGTTTGCTCAAAACATAAAAAGACATTTTAAAAGTTATGTTTTGAACTTCTACCTGAAGTTCACTTATGATTTTTTTTCCTATTTTAAAAGTAAAATCTTTTTTTATGCAAAGAATCCATCTCCAATACAAGTCTGTGAATTTAATATGTTTTGACTTTTGCATATATTTTTGCAAATGTTAAAGTGAAGTTAAGATTGGGGTGTGGTGTAATTCTGATGAGGAAAAGAGTTAATGAGAGAGATTATATGACATTGAAAAAGTCTCATAAGTATTCCTTTTTTTTTTTTTTTAAGGTGTAGGATTTTTTTTATAAAGTGAGGCTTAGGCTGTATCTACATTAGCACCTTTGTCTGTCACACTCTTGACCGATATAAGTTTCACTGACAAAAGCGCCTGTGTGTACAGTGCTACATCAGTGAGAGATGCTCTTCTGTAGACATAGCTACTGCCACTCATTGGAGGTGGTTTAATTATTCTGACAGGAGAGTTCTCTCCCGTCAGCACAGAGTGGCTACATGGGAGACCTTACAGTGGCACAGCTGCAGTGGTACAGTGTAGACAGTCTAATATTATTCTGGGATTTTAGCTGGATTCAAATAAGGCTGAAACTGTATTTTAATCTTGGATAGTTATGTCTTTCATTCACAAATACGTCTTAATCAACTCTATTTAATTGAGTGCTTCAGCTTCAGTGCAAAAGCTCAAATCATAAATTCTGAGAGCCAGTGATTGTTGTTGGATCTGGAGTTATTTACTACATTGCTCCATTTCCTCCTAAAAGTGAACTTTCATTTCACTTCTGTAATTTCACTGTGTCTTGCTTTCCAAAAGACAGTTCAGCACAGAAACCATTAAATATAGAACTGGAGGAGACTACATCAGCAATAGCTACGTTCAAAGTTAGTGCATAGGTCAGATAGACCTAATAATGCAATGTTCAGCTACCAGTATTTGTTGCTATACCTGGGCCCTAGTGAATGGTGGTTGTGGCTGTAGACAGTTGCCTTATGGAGACAGACAGACAGATATATACACTTTTTCTGTCCAAGAAACCAATTTTCATAAATGGTATCAAAATCTAAAATAGAAGTTTGCTGGCCAGTCTGTTAGGTTACCAAATACTATAGGTAGAAGTAAAATATGATTCAGAATGGGAGGGCGTGGAAAGATAACTTGCAGTTGGAGGACTGTAACAAAAAAAGTAAAAATAATTCTGTGAAAAGTGACATGATGGAATATGGATTAAACTTCCTGCTCTTCTGAAATTCCAGAGTTAGGAATCCTGGTGACAATCTCATTCCTGATTAAGATGTCACCACAAAATAATGGCACTTCAGGTTGGGAGTATACCTCTCAGATTCACTGATGGTGGAGGAGGGATTCCTTTGTGCTGCACAGTTTCTGTTCAGTGTAGCAAAATCTTGTTGTTCAGGGTTTCCATACCTTGAGAAATCCAAGGCCAGCTGGTCTTCCTCAGATAAAATTAACAGGTGGATTGCTGGGGCATTATATAGCTTCTGGCTGTATTTGGAATAGACATTTTATAGTCAGTTTGGCTATATCAGATGTTTCACCATGCACAGGGAAAACAGGAGGCGCACAGTGTCTGTCTGCATTGCCGGAGACAAGAAAAGTACTAGCATGGCCCTCTAAAGAAGCATTGTGCTGTTTTTGGCATCTTCTCCCTTTGCATCTAGTGATGAAGCATGTGCATTAGAGGCAAAGGGAATCATGACAGCAGGACTTTGCAAATGCCAATTATAGCTGAACTTCTATGAAGCTAAGCCTGTTCCAGGTCCTGTTGTTTACAATTCTGCAGGCCACCTTATGAGGCAGTATAGCTTTTTTCCAAGTGCTGGCAGGTGTGACTGTAGTACCTGCTACAGCATTGAGCCCCTGGCTTTTGGCATGCAAGATGAGAAACTTGTCACCTCTCAATTCATTTTCCAAACCTTCAGAAGCAAACTTGCCATTGGAGGAAGAATGCTCAGTGGTTTTGTGTTGTTCATTGTATTTTTCTTCTTAATTCCTTGTTTCTTCACTTCTCATTGCTGCTGGATTCTTGAGTTCCCTTTGAGAAGTGCTACTCTGATGCCCTATCTGAAGGCTCCTTTGGGTGAACACGAGCACCTGCAGTCAGATCATTTCTTTACACTAAAAAGAATGCATGCCAATTCTGTTTTTGAGTGTTGCTTTCTAAAGTTAATATTGGCAAGAGAAGCTTCCCTGAGACAGAGCAATCCTGACACAATCTGAAGGTCTTTGTAACCCATCTAAGTAGTACTGTTTGTAATGGTTTGGGATCTCTTAGGTTGGATGTACTCTACTCCTTGGTTTCTTCAAGTAGAAAACACATTTCTGTCAACTTTCTTTAGCATTTCCAACAATCACTAAATGTCTTTTAATCATAAAGATTGATGTTTTCTATCCTGAAGGGTCACAAACCACTGCCTAAATGTAGCAAACTGATGTAAAAATTATATATGTGGATCACCTCACTAATTGCTCAAAGGAGCAACCTCTAGTTTGAAACATAATTATTTAGCAGTGCACAGGAACTCTCTGAAAGGGTTCAGAGCAGGAAGTGTATATTACCTTCCTAAGGAATTTAACTGGGTAGAATGTAGCTTGAGCCTGAAATTTGAAGTTAATTTAATGGTTGAGGTTAACATCTGCATGGCTTTTAACTGTCTGTAGTATGGGTTGTCAATAAAAAAGCCTGTGGCATATCAAAAACTAAAACTGGGGACAAAGTACATTTGAAATTGAATCTAATATCAATTTAAATAGCATAGAGATCTGTTGTATTGATTGTATTACTCATTTTTATATTGAACTCATTTAAAACCCTTCTTTAACTGAATCTGACACAGAATTTCAAGCAACTACACCAGAATATCACAAATTCTAGAGAGCAATTGGGTCCACCGTTCCAAATAGTACCTGGGGCCCTGCTATTAGGTTTTCCAGTCCACTTCCCCACCAGTGCAAGATTGTTCCTTATGGTTCTCTATACTGTCTGACCAGGCTTTTGCTGTTTCTCAAAGTGCTTAGACTTCTACTGTTTCAATTGTGAAACTCTTTTGAGTGTGATTTTCAAAGCATTTTACCTGTGATCCTCACAGCTCCCTATCATCACAGAAATTAAGTGACTTGCCCAAGGTCAGACAGGATTACAGACATGACTCCCAACCATGCTATAACCACTGGGCAACATTCCCTCTCCAGTATCCTTAGGGAAAATTTGAATGTATAAATTTTGACACAGATATGATGTATGTTATTTCAGATTACATTTTAAATAAGCATATTCCACTTCAGCCAGCCTCTTTCAGTCTGTCCTAGAAACTAAAATTTTCATCCCGGCCTTGCTCATGTCCCATCTTGAATACTGCAAACTCCTCCTCTTTGCCCTTTGTGGCACCCACATGACTCCATTCTAATTCTTACAAAACACAGCTGCTGAGATCCTCTTCCTTATTCATCACTCTGAATGTATCACTTTTTTCTTCTAATCCCTCCACTGGCTTCCTGTTTTCCACCATCTCAAATTCAAGCTTCTTATTTTCACCTTTGGAGGCCCTTCACAAAGCTGCTTCTCCCTACTAATCTGTTCTAGTATCCCGTTGCCTTTTGCTCCTCCAATGTCTTGACACCCATTTGTCCATTTCTTCCTCTGTTTCTGGGGCTTCTTATATGCCATCTGCCATGTGGGGACAGTTCTCATTGAGTTGCTAATGAGCTCCCTACTCTCCTGAAAACTCACTTCTCCCATGAGGACTAACCCTGGGTTGGCTGCGGGACAGTTGGTGATAGCTGATTTGTTTATAGGGAACAGAACAAGCAAACGTATTCAGATGATTTGTAGCCATGCCATTGTACATGTAACTGATCTGTGTAAATGTGCAGGGTGTAATTGCTATTACCCAAATCATTCCTCCCCTCCTCTTATTGCTTGTTGCACTTGTTTCCAGTTATGTCCTGATTCTGCAATCTGGTCTGTCTGGCCACAGCCCCATTGACTTGACTGTGATTCTGTGTAGGCATAAGTTTACTGCATTCAGATACGAAAAAAAAAAAAAAAAGAATCTACCTCTTTGTCATGATTTTCCCACAGTAATATCCCCATCTTTTCATTTTAAAATACCCTAAACTTGCTTCTTAGTGGCAGAGAAGTGCAGGGAGAGAGAGAGAACTCTGATATTTAAGTAATGAGAGGCATTTGGTTACAGTGTTTGTGAGGGCCATAGAAGTATCCAAATACATAGGAAGATCAGGGGATGCCTGTGAATCAGATTGCAGAATCAGGGGCTTGGATTGTAAACTCGCTGAGGCACGGGCAGGGGCTGGGCCTTCCTGTGTGGTTGCACAGCATCTAGCACAACGGGGCAACAACTGGCAGATATATTAGCCTGCATTAGCCCAAATAAATATCCTTTATCTTCTGCCCATGTTTCTAATCTAAAGCCTGCTTTCTAATGTCTGTCCTCTGTAGTTTTTGCAACATCTCCCAACTTGCTGTTATCTTTGAATTTCATTAACAACTGTTTACTATCTTTCAGTGCATTAATCAAGATGTTAAAAAAAGATCTGATCTAATATGATCATTCAGGTGTCACACTATATGCCTCCCCCCAGCTTGTCACATTGCCATTTATTATTAATCTTTAATTATGGTCAGTTAGCCAATTTTCATTCCACATGAGAGTTCCTATCCAAGCTGATTTTAATTAATTTTTTCAAGTAAAAACATTTAGCTACATGTAGCTTCTACCTTCCCTTCTTTGCTCCAGAGTTTAATATTGTGCTGCCACATTAGGCCCTAGCACACACTGATCATTGTGAGAGAGAGGAAATGGATTGAGTAGGTGAGGCATTTCAGAAAGTAGATGTCAGGACTTCTCCAAAGGAGAAAAAATGCACTCTGTATTTGTAGCATGGTCCAGTACTTTTCAGCTGAACATTGTGAGTTCATTTTGGGGTACACATCCCTCTTTACTGCCTATCTTCTCATTCTGGGTGGGCTAGGATTTCTCTCAAACAATTTGATCTTCTTCACTACTTTTAAGGCCAGGCTCATCCCTAGAGCACCATTAATTAACTAGTGTCTTTTCGTCTTAATTGGAATTATCTCTCTCTCTCTTATAAATACTTTAGTACTCATGAAAATGCTATCTGGCCAAGCCTGAAACCTCTACTTATCCACACAAGTATAGCAAAGGCAGGAGCAGTGGAAGTTTCCCTAGTCTGTGCCCCACCCATAATATCATATCTTTACCCCTGATTTGGAGGGCCACTCTTCTAGGGATGAGAGGGTAATGCAGTTACCATGTCCATCTGATCTTTGATCTCTCTGCCAATGAAAGGGCAGTTGTGTTTTTTCTGAAGTGGATCTGTGTCTGCTAGGAAATGCACTGAAATCATCAACTTATCACCCAGGCCTCTAAAAATCCGTAAGTGGAGTCTGGTCATTCTTCCCTAGGTGGCTTGGGGAAAGGGAAATTGAATTAGTGC
Source organism: Emydura macquarii macquarii (assembly GCF_026122565.2). Classification (NCBI taxonomy): domain Eukaryota; kingdom Metazoa; phylum Chordata; order Testudines; family Chelidae; genus Emydura; species Emydura macquarii. The sequence goes on along the minus strand of NW_027131527.1, from coordinate 13,270,696 downwards.
TTTTCAGATCCAATCTACTTGTTTATCCAGTAGTTATCTCAGTGCAACTCTCAGCTTCTCTAATAGAGTTCTCTGCTGATGTCTTCTTGCCATCAGAAGATGCTGATGTAATGACCTCTTATGGCAAGGCATTCTCATGGAGAGCAGGCAGGGCATGGAAGGAAAAGCTGAGAGAGGAAGTATAATCACCTTTGGCTACCTTGTAGGTGCTGATTCATTGGAAATGTAAAGAAAGTAATCAGTCAGAATGAGGAAATGGCCTTATGTTTTCTTCTTCCTGAAAACTGATACCCAGCATTTTTAATTCTTAATTCCAGAGTATTCTTAATTGAAGGGGTACAGTCCGTTACTTAGCTTGGTGGTGGTTTTTTGTTTTTCTCCATATTAGAAATACTGGATTCCTTCCTCATTCCTGTGTGTTCACTGGCACGGAAATGAACTTGACTTTGATTTTGTTTACTTCCTTGGTGATGCATCAGTATCAGAACTTATATCATACATTGTGAGAGACAGAGGTTTAACATGCTGCAGAAGCAGTGGGATGCTTAATGCCAGTGGGATTCACAAGAACACACACAAAAAAAAGTAAATTTGTGTAACTTCTTTGCAGTGGAGAGATGGGCTTCCAAGACTTCACATCATAAAGTTGTGCTGCTGCTTCTTCATGGGATAGAAATTGAATCCATTAAAAATGAATTTTGTACTCATTCCTCATTCTCCCCCTTGTGGAGCATGAAACTGACTTTGAAAATTTTGATGAGAGTCAGCTCTTATGTCTTCATCCTCCAAATTAATTTGAGTATTTAAGTATATAATCTGCATTTGATTTCCAGAAAAGCAAACACCTTCTTTTAGTTCCATTCAGCCATTATGATGAAATGACGTAACATATTCACACCAGAATAGCAACGTTTTCCTCCTTTTCATACTGTGAACCTGTAGGTGCTTGGACACTACAGGATTAGTGCTATAGATATGCCTATAAGTAAATAAATTAATGTTCGGTCATTTGCAGCTGGCTTGCCTCAGATTCATCCCAGAATACTTTGCACTAGTCCTTGCAGTACTTCAGGAAGTAGTGCAGCAATTTATGGGGAGTTCTTTCGGCTTCTGAGGAGGACCAGCTACAAAGAGGCTGAGCAAATCCATCTCAGCATATGCCTATGCAAAAGGAATGGAAGCAGGTTTGCCACTCCCCAGTGATGGCTAGCAACCTCTTGGGTGTTACAGTCTATGTGCTGAGAAATGGCTTTGAAAATAGCAGAAAAGATTCCAGCCAGGTCTCATGGAAATCAGTTTGACAAATTTAATTTTGATTTTAATAGACTCCTTGGGTGGTAAATATTAAAGGAGCTTTAGGTACTGAAACAACAAACCCTGGGGATCACAGTGAAGGCCTACTTCATGGTTTATTAGAAGCTCATGGGTGACTAACTCATTCATGTGAGTGAGGTTTCTATGGATGTTTAAGCAAACAGAAATAATTAGTCAGGCGGTTGCAATATAGTTGCTGATGGGCTGATATTTACATGGAAAGCCTTCCTCTCCACTGCACGCAACCACACCAGATTGCAGGAGGGTTTAATTCGAACAAGGAAATGGATTTTCTTTTTGAACAGGGGGATTTTTAAAACCTCCTAAGTGAATAGGTCCCATTTACTCATGCACCTATATCATTGGCCCCATTGAGAAGCAGCTGGATTTGTGCTCCTTAGTCACTTTTGAAAATCCCATTCTGAGTGCGTTTTGTTGACTGAAAGGTGGTGGTTTGCCAGACCTGAAGGATGAATCCTCTATCTACAGAATAGATACAACATAGTTGGCAGCAGTACCTTCCCCCAGTGTCCCACCTTGTGCTGTCCTCATGATATGGAGAAGATATCTCTCGGGATTGAAGAGGTAGCCCAGTCTCTGTGCCCATTCTGTTCTTGTGTGTCTGCTGAGACTAAATGGTGCAAAATGTGGTTGCCAGCCCTTGTTGACTATGGAAATAGATTGAGACCACAAAATCTGCCCCACCTAAACCACCAACCATCTTCAGATGGTACTAACCTTTGTTTACTACCAATCTACAGCCCTGGAGCCTTAAAATCCCATCTCTCTTGCAGGAAGGATGTGCCTTTTTACAACTGTCAGGGAGGAATCACCCTTCTGCACATGTGGGCCAAAATTTTCAAAACTTGTGTATCTAAAGTTAGGTTGCTAAATTTGTATGTAGACACGTAAACAAATGGGTTGATTTTCAAAAGCACTGATAACCCAACAATTCCTGTAGTTGTCATTCGGGCACAGGTAAGAAAACCTTGGCCATTGAATTTTAAGGCACAGGATTATGGGTTGGAGACAAACCTTTAATCCAGAGAGATAAGGCTCTGTATGGTATTTACTGTAAAATTTCAGTAATTACAGTGACTTCCATCTGAGAATTTCAAAGCAGCGTAGAAGCCTAAAATAAGCCTTACAACATGCCTGAGAGAGAGGGAGAGACTGCGGCACAAGAGAAGTTAACTAACTTGCTCAGGAACTGACTGGCAAAGCTGGGAGGAGAACCCAAGTTTCCTTGACTCCCAGTCCTGTCCGTTAGCCTGAGGACCATTATTGCTTTTTATTAGGATGCTCATTTCTGTGTGTCATATTTGAAAGGAGTCTGGTTCTGGTCACTAGGGGCATCAATCCTGTGAGGCAAGGGGCATGGTGTTGACTCCCATGCTGCAGCGTGTTTCAGTGTTGCCAGCTTTGGCGTTGATACCCACCAGGCTTTTGGGTGTAGAGGTAGTGTGCCACCCCTGCACAGTCATCAGAAGCAGAATTCTGCTATCAAAAAATGAGTTTACAACTGCAAACTATTTTTGGCTCCAACCTGCTTGCTGCTGCTAATTTCATGCCCTGTGATCCAGGTAACGCTCTAGTGCCTTGAGCCGCCACCCTCAGCCTGAATTGCTTTTCTAGCCCAGCAGGAGCCAGCTGCCTCTGCTGCCGAGTTTAGGCTGCAGCTGAATAAAAACTAGTTTGCAGAAGCGTTTTGGCAGCACAGAGCAGAGTCCTGCTGAAGCTAGTGACTAATTTGCTATTGTGGTGTTTTGTTTTGTTTTGTTTTAAAGTACCCAGATATGCTGCTTGAGTAACAGCACGTATATGCAGAGATCACAGTATTGTGTTTGAAGATGCTGTAGTTAATATTGGGTTGTCATCTCCGTTATAAACCTCAGTTCTCACAGATTTTAGAATGCTGGTGATTGAATTCCTTCTGGATTGATGTGTACCTATATAGGAGATTGGAGAAAAGTTTTTTCCTTTTGTAAATATGATTGAAATCAGCCCAGCTGGCTGCTTGGCGTTCTCATTTTGCTTTGAAGAGGAAAAAGCTTGTTTTGTGCTGCATACGTAGTCATTGCATCACAGAGTGGAGAGGTGACAGGCACCCCTCCCCTCTCATTCTGGTGACACCATGGCTGGAATATTGTATTCATCTCTGATGTGGACAAACTGAGGGAAGCTATATATATATATATATAATATATATATATATATGGAGCTAAGGGAGAAACAGTAAGAACTAAATGTGTACAGTGTAACTAAACTACTACCAAGCTAGGGAGGGATGGAGGGACAGAATAAAAGTATAGAGATACGTAAAAGGTATAAACACCAAGGATGGGGCAGGTTTATTATTTAAGATGGAATAAGGGTTTATGACAAGAAGCCATGATGACATTCAGAAAAGGAAAATATTAGGTTGAATTTTGGGGCATAGAGGATGGTAATTTCCCAATAGCAAAATTTAATAGTCTGAGAAATAGTCTTCTATGGAAAGTCATGGAATATCCATCCCTAAAAGATATTTAACACTAGGTTGGTCAGGGTGCTGGCACATGTTCTGTGAGGTGCCATCCTTGTCCTTGGAGCATGGACTTGATGACACAATGCTGTAGATCTTTTCTATGTCTAACTTCTGCTACAGTTTACTATAGTGTGTATATATATGTATATAGTGTGTATATGCTACAGTTTACTATAGTATATTATGTTTTAATATAACATAGTCAACTTAACTATCATAATTATGTTAATAACGTCTTAGATTATTCAAAGTGAAAGAATTTGAAGAATCTAATTCACAATACTGGGTGCTTATCCTCTGTTTGCTTTATTCCAAGTACTGTGAATTGGATTCTTTAAATCCTTTCACTTTGAATAATGTAAGTTGGCATGGACAATAGCAGTCAAGTCTCTCTAATGTTCACGTTCTTAGGGCTTTAAACAGCAGGATCTGTCCCTTAGTGCTGTGGAATAAAATTTTCAAAAACATCTAAGTCAATGGCACTTAAGATCCCAAGTCACTTAGGGACTTAAAAAATGTTAGTGTGTGTGTAAAACAAAAGAGCACTTCCCTGCAATGTTGAAACCCAACTACTTTAATTGGATTTTCTAAACTGTGGAAACATTTCTATTGGTCTAAAGTGTAATAAAGGCTTGTTTTCACAAAATTGAGTATGAGAGTGATATTTATGGTGAGAGCATGCCTTTAAAAATAAATCCATACACAAAGCTAAGTTTTAACAATTAAGTTTACATTTTTCTTGTAATTGTACTGTCCTGTACTACACCCCATTTCCCACAGCTTTGTGTTTTGAGTCTGTTCATTCACATTACAGCAATAGTAGATGCATGTATTTGTGTTTCTCTCGCTCTGTGAAATCGTAAGTAGTGATTATTAGATTCTTGGCTGCTTACAGTAAAACTCTTTATGGGGAAAAAGTAAATTAGCATGCACATAAATTGAGTAAAAGACTGTGATTCAAAATCACAGATGTAAGGAATTTTTCAGGTAAAGAGAAAATATGCCAAGTACCTTCAAATTCTTGGCCACAGTATGGCACATCTCTGTACATAAGTAACAAAGAATTGTATAACTATTTCCATTTCCTGTATATACTTCTCCATATGATGACCTACATGTAAGCCTAACATTAGCTGAGATAGCAAAGCTATCAAAAAAAAACAAAAAACAACCAATCATTCTGCACCCTAAAAAGGGAAAAGTAAAGGTCTGAGTGTTTTAATGGCATAACACATAAAATGAATTCAAAATATAAATGCTGATCTGTAATCATGGCACAATAATCATTGCTTTCATTGTAGTCCTTGCTTTCTGTCTCTCTTCTCATTGATATTATTGCCTGGTCTGACCTCTGTATGTCAGACTTGCAAATATTGACCGAAACACATCAGTCAAGTTTCTCAGATGAGACATGAGCATATACAGTAAATATACCTTTGAATCTGAATCTTTGTCCCTTTCACATAAAGTGCATGTGTGTGTTGGGTGTTCTACATGCCTTCTTTCTAGCTGCAAATACTTTGTATTACATACACTTGGTGTGTGTCCTCTACAGGGCCCAAATATGTGGGTAGAGAAGGAAGAAACAGATTTGATTAATCATTGCAAACTTTCAGCTTAGTTATTTAATGATGATGATTTTGTATGGCACTTCCATATAAACTGATCCTCCAACATACCTATAAGCCAAGTAAGCTTCATTATTCCCATTTGATAGGTAGGGAAACTGAGGCATAGTGGTTAAAGGATTTGCCCAAGGCCAAAGAGAAAATAAACATCAGAGGATTAGAAACTGCAAATTGTGACTACCAGTCTTATGCTCCTGACAGAAGACCATATATTTCCTCATTTGCATCAGTGTCCATGAAGAGAAGTCCAAGGGTTAGTCTAAGACTAAAGATACTCAGATTCAGTTCCTTATGCCTCCACAGACTTCTTTTGTCATCTTGGGGAAATCACTAAGTCTCTCTGTGCCTCAGTTCCCCATCTATAAAATATGGATAATAGCAATTCCCTAACTCACAGGGATATCGTGAGGATAAATACATTAAAGATGGAGAGGTGTTCGGATACTAGAGTAATGGGGGCCACATAGGTATCTTAGATGCCAGATTAGTTCTGAGCTTGGCATGTGTGCTCTCCATGGAATAGGTGCGGTGCTGTTGAAAGAGACAATCTTTTGATAAGATGGCAACCAAAATTCTTTTGAGGATGGAACCAAAGGGATATATATATATGAGACTGTGATATGCCTTAGTTTTGGGTGAAGACACTTCTTAAACAGCCAAGGTTTTAAAAAATGAAGGAATCCTAACAAAAGGCTTCCACTTACATTAGGAGAGGGAGGAGAAGGAAGGGAAAAGGAAAATTAATTGGGGTTTGGTGTCTATTTCCAAATACTCTTCATTCTTCCTTGAGAATTCTTGCAGTGGAAGTTCGAAGGTCTCCAGTTAAAAGCTTCATTTTCTTTTCTAGCCCCCTTGCCCGTGCGTGTGTGTGTGTGTGTGTGTGTGTGTGTGTCTCTCTCTCTCTCTCTGGCAAATAATACAATCCCAGATTAATAGTTGCTAATTCTCATGGATGTGGAAATAGACTAGACTAGACTAGACAAGGCTGGCCTTAAACACTGTTGATCCATTCTGCCACTCTGTCTTAAAGAATATGAATAGTTTTAGTTGCTTGTGCTCTCTTTCAGAAATTGATTAAAGTCATGTTAGATTTGGTGGACTTGACCTGTTGTTTTACTTCCCCAGATCACATGTTTACTCTACCCTGACAGGGTTGAACAAATCACCATGCGATACACATTCAAGAGGGATACTAATGCAGTTAATGTTTTAGTAGCCCATAGCTAATTTACTGTAGATAACATAGTAACTAGCTAGAAGATTAAGACAAGTGTACTAGAAATAAGTTTGGTAAATTACTTCTCAAAGTCTGTAGACCCACAGACGTTAAAACCTTATGATTAGGGTCCCACCGAATTCATATCCAATTTCACGGGCATAGGATTTGAAAATTGGTCAGTTTCACGATTTCAGATGTTTTCATATGAAATTTCACAGTGGAGGTCTCATCCCAAAATAGGGTTGTGCGGGGTGGGGGAGGTTTGGTGAGACTGATCTCCTCTGTGCTGCTGGGAGTGCCCCAGCCTGCCTGGGACAAGTAGCTAGGGGCCCCCAGTTGGGGTGTTCTCATCAGCACAGGAGAGATGAGACCTACCTCCTGTACCTCCCCCTGTTGCAGGAAGCTCCGGAGCTGAGTAGTAGCCCCAGAGGTTCCTGCAGAAGAGGCTTCTGATCTCCCCTGTGCTGTTAGGAGTGCCCCAGCTCAGCCAGGAGGGGCAGCAGGGGCTCTCAACTGGGGAACTCCCAGCAGCACAGAGAGATCAGATTTCACGGGGAAGGGCCAATTTCACGGTCCATGATGTATTTTTCACGGCTTTGAAATTGGTAGGGCCCTGCTTATGTTGGTATGTCAGAGCTTTGTCTTGGTGTTCTTGATTTGCTTACTACTACTTATATAGGAGATTTCTGAGGTAGTGCCTATCTAGATTTGTTTCTAATTTTGGTTTTAAACTCTGGATGCTTTTTGCAGGACTTCGTTGAAAGTTACATTTCCATTGCCTCATCTGTGCCTTCAGTGCTCTGCCTGATTGGAAACTTCATGGTAGTCAACAGGTAAGTGCAGTTAAATCTCCAGTCCAGGATGCATTAAGAACCACTATTTCCAGGCTTGCCTGCTGCCTCTGCAGTCCAATCACTCCACCCTTTTCCCTAGTCTTTAGTGTTAGCACAGCAGTGGACTTGAAGTCAAGCTGGAACATCTAATGGGGAACTACATTTAACCAGAAAAAAAAATGTTAGCTTAAACTGCTTAAGGAAGAAATTTACTCTGCTCTTCTGTCTTCACAGTGAAGCCCACTCAAGACACCTCTTAGAGATTAGACCAGGCACAAATACACTTCTGTGCACAAACTCTTTTATATATTCTGTTGTGTGGTGGTGATAGTTTTTCAGAGAAATAACAGCCTAGTGTCGTGAAAGGTCAAATACAATATTAAGTTCCTTGTTACGTTTCCCTGTTAAATCTGTGTTCTGAATGTTACTGTAGTTTGTAATGTAGTAGAGATCCCCTAAATCAGTGATTTTTCTTCAAGTGATGGTCCCTACATGTTTTCCAAACATGGGGTGAACATATGTGCTGTGCACTGGAGCTGGATGGTTTTCTTAGCAGTGTCCGTTGACCCATTTGTGCATCGTTGGTCCCCTCATGCTCGCAGCCGAGGGTATAATAGGCCATTCAAGTCAATCCCTTTCCATTCCATCTTACCGCCGCATGGCCTGAGTCGGAAACCCTGTTCCTTCGTACTCTGTTTTTACTAAATCTATGTTCTGAATGCTACTGTGGTTAAAAACGTATTAGCTACTGTGGTTAAAAAACGTAAAAACCTGGAATCAGTGATTGTTAGATACATAGTGCATTCCTATTATGCTTACCATGTATGAATAACCTGTCTATCTTTGTGCTTTAGAAACTCCCCATCACAGTAGTAATGAGAGGACAGATATGCAATACATATTACAATGGGGCCGTGACATAAATTGGCATATATACAAATAGTGGAGTCAAGGATTTTTGCCACTCTAGGCAGTCTTGAAAATGACCTTTCTCACAACCTGGAGCTACTTGAACTCACAGCCACTAAGATTGTGCTTTCCTAGGCATCTGCCTGAATAGTAAGATCACCCTGTACATGGCTATATTTTGTTTGTCAGGTAAACTGAGGGCAGGGAGTAGGGAGGAATACTCCTCGTGTAGCCATTGACCAGTTTACCCCCTGCCAGGAGAATCTGAGATACACTGGGAAGGTTTCCCCATTTACTAGGAGAAAGTCTTTTAGAGGGAGCTATAGCACTGTACTCGTCTTGACTTCCTGCTGACTGTCAACTGTAGTTCTATTTTCTGTACCTGCAGTGTTTGCTTATGTGCCAGTCCCTTTTATCTGCCTTGTTCTGTAAGTTCTAATCACTGAAGTAAGAATGGAAATTAGTTTGAAGAGCCATATCCATGCACAATGGCAGGAAGTGAGTGTATATGTGTACCGTATATACTTCATGCATATTGAGTAGGTACTTTAATGTTCACCATTAATACCATAGTAATTATTAACCGAGTGATAAATTCCTAAAATAAGTGCTCAGTAGTTCCCTATCTTTGCATATGGCATGCAAACAGGAAAGGGAAAGAAAGTGAAGGAGAGCTTCAGAAAATAGCTCCTGTTTTTCTTGCATATTCTCCAGACTGCTAATATATCCATTTCACTAAACTATTATGTATTTAATGCATTACATTTAAATGTAGCATCTATCTCCTACATATCACAGATTCTTCTGACTGGTGCATCTATAACCAATAAGTGTTTTATTATGTTAAATTTTCAACATCATAAATACTCATGAGGCAGATTAACATTATGAAGAATTCTGAGCAAATCGGTTCCCTGGGGTTCAACTATTATGCCGGATATCTGGCTAGCACATGCTCCATCCTCAGTATAACAGCATCTTTGAGAGCTAGCCATTATGACTGTTTTAAAGTAGTGGCACTATCTGTGGATAGCAATATGAATGAGATCATGAAAGTTTGTCTTCTACATTGTTTGTGAGAGAACAACAAAACCAGGTAGTGCTGACTCCTTCGGGGTGCATGAAAACACTTGTTCATATTGGTGCCCCTGTTTGAGCAGAGATCATTTTTGTGTGTTAATTACTTTTTAAAAAGGGGCTCTGTGCACAAAAGGTGTATTTGTCAGGAGTCCATTCTCCTGCTAGAATTGGGCCAGTCAGACTACAGTATTTCTAGTTTGAGTAACTGTGTTGCATGATGCACCATATTGTGATCCTTGCTATATGTGCCCAGGAGAATAACGTTTCGTACAGGAGACCTTGTATCTGAGGATGAAGGGAATATATTTCAACACTTCATCTCTAGATCTTGGTTGCTAGCTTAGCTTTTCTTTTCTTTTCTTTTTTTTTCTCCTTTTTCCTTCATCCCTTTTCTGCCCTGAAGGTGAGCTGATAAAGTCTTGTGTGTCTATAATAAGTAACCTTCCTGTTCAGGCAACTAATTATCTTGTAGTGACAAGCATGTGATTGCTTTCCCCCAGCCTGCAGTATTCCCCAAGCAGACTTTATTGCTGCTGTTGCTGCTACGTGTTGCTCTTCTGATGGGAATATTTCCTGTTTCTGCTAGAAATAGATATTTACAGCTTGGTTGGGTTTATAGACTCACTGAGTTGAATAAGCACTGATGGAAGATGTGGAAGTCACAAACTTGATATCAAAACACTTTAAAATAATGACTTTTTATTTCCCCTCTTTTCCTTTGTTCTTCCCACCTCTGAGAAATTAGTTCATAGCTACTTCTACACTGGCTCCATTTCTCTAGCCACCTGGCTTTCTTTGCACTCGTGTGTTATTTCCCAGTTGACTGGCACATCAGCAGCCTGCCTTAGCCAGAGTACACATTGCTAGGTTGTTGCCCTTGCTTCCAAAGCAACTGCATTGTCAGTCCCCAAGTTCCCATGTTGTGATGTGGTATCTTGAGTGTGTGCTCTAAAAAGTGGGGTAGGATGGCAGCTACCCACTTGCACACTGCATTTTGGCAGCAGTCAGTATTACTAGCACATGGCACTTCTTGCTGCCTTAAAGCAAAGGTCCTTAGCTCAGCTTGTGAATATTACTTAGTTTGTAAAGTACTTTGGAACTCTTGAATGGAAAAGGGCACAGAAATGCAAAGTTACAAAATAATCGCCGTTATTGAATTTGTCTGGAAATTTTTCAGTGGCTATAGGGTCTTTAAAAATGAAATATGTAGAATAGGGTAGATCATTGCCAGCCTGTAGGCATTTGAACATGAGTCATGTGTAAGGAGAGACGGTATGGTCTAGTAGTGGATAGAGCACTATATTGGGAGCCAGGAGACCTGGGTTCTACTGCCAATTTGCCAACTGGAGCAAATCACTGAATCTTCCACTGTCTCTGTTTCCACTCCCACTTTCCGTTTGTCTGTTTAGATTGTGAGCTCAAGGACTATCTCTTACAATGTGTGTATATAGCACCTAGCAAATGGGATCCTGATCTCAGCTAGGCATCTAGGCACCAATGTCCTAGAAGTACTGAATAATAATAGGTTTTGTGGCTAAAATAGATAGCAGGGTCTCATTTAAAAAAAAACCAAACCATTGCATTTCTTCTGTAGGGTGTCTGCCAGCATCCGCATTCTGTCCTCCTTGGCTGTCATGCTGGCTGTCTTCGTGGTGATCACCGTGCTAGTGAAAATGGACACATCCACATGGACACAGCATTTTTTTGTCGTAACCATAATTTGTGTGGTTATAGTCAGCAGCGCCTCGACCATCTTAACCAGCAGCATCTTTGGCCTGACAGGCTGTTTCCCCATGAAGAATTCACAAGCATTGATTTCAGGTTAATCTCCTTCTGCTATCCAAAATGGAATTGGTGGGAGCAAGTAAATGATTAGCTTTGGCAATGGAAAACTACTCACCCGCTGAGCATCAGGCTGATGAGAGCTTAGAAACTGCTTAGACTCATGAGTTTTAGTTTTGTGACCCATGCTTTGGGTTCTGCAGCACATCCTCCATCTCGGTGGAGGTTTTGCTGCATCTTGCCTTTAGACATGTGATGATGAGTTCTGCCTATTAGCTGAAGTAACACGATTTTTCTTTTATTTAAAAAAAAAAAAAAAAAAAAAAAGCTGATGTAGACTGAGATAAAGGGAAGTTGCCAAGTAAGAAACGCAACCAGTCATGTGAGCTGTCTCTCTAGTTTCTGTAAATGTTTTGTAGACTGTCATACTTCACTGTATAATACAGCATTGTCTCAAAAGAGACAAGGAAAATCCTAGACTTTTTTGTTGTTCAAATTCACCTGTGGATGAATTTCCCCTAAAGCAATTGGAGAGAAAGGACCACAGAGTTGATTTTTTCTATAAGGGGAAGAACATCCCTTAATTCCACATTTGTTTCTATCTCAAGAAACATTAAACTATGCATTGTCTCTCTCTTTATATTCCACATTTACACTCATTTCCATAACTGATGAGGGACACATTGAGAGTCATAAGTGATGAGGTCCCTGGAGGTTTTGATATTGTTAATAACATTCTGAATGTACTTCAGGGTAGGTAAGAGAGAGATGGGGGGAAAAATCAAGACAGTGACTTCAGAAATACTTCCTTGGGCCAAGGCTGACTAAACTGGTTTTAGTGATTTTAATCCAGTGAGGGAAATCAGCTTGTCTCAGAGGTGACTGTTTCTTTTGTAAAAAAAAAAAAAAAGTGTGTACGTGGTATTGGCAATGTGATTCACATTTGGGATGGTAAAAGAGAGAGAGACCATCGAGTCCCAATTTTAGAAAACCAAGCTTGGGTTTCTGATCTGGTAACTTAACCCTCTGTCCTCTGAAACTAGGCATAGGAAATCCTCGTTAAAGCCCAGCATGTCAGACCCACCTGGTTCCCTGCAGTGTAATGTATTTGTTAACCCTTGCTGGAGCAGGGAGAAGGCTAGATGGAAATCAGGGTTCCTAGTTCACTGCACAACTCGTGCACAACAGGGGTCGTGATCCAATAAATAACTGATCTGTAGAACAACATGGAAGCGTAGGCAATACTGAACATGCAGATGGGCTTTTTCTTTTTTGAGTCTGCTGGCTTTGAAGCCTTGCGTCTGGGGTAACGAGGTGATCCAACATGTTAATGCACTGGCATTTTTGGAGGCCTAGACTACAATGAGGCTGGGGTCAGACAAGAGGTAAGTTTACAGATTTCCACCTAGCAAAATATTCGATTCCCCCCACACCCCCAATCCCAAAACTATTATACCGCTTGCAGCAACTGGCTTCCCTTGTGTTGGGAGAGCTGGAACTGGAATTCAGCAGTATTCATAGGGTAGGATTGAAGTGATTGGCCAAGCTGTGTGTGAGCACTTGCGCAGCATCTGCCTGCCCTGACCTGTGTCTGGTTCTGGCCAAAGCTATCAATGGCTCTGTCCCAAGAGCACTGAAACTTGTCCACACATTTCACTTAAAAATGGTTTCTGAAATTCCTAGGTGCAAGCCTTTTACCCTCCCCCTCTCATTCCTCCCCTCTGTTACAGCTTTGGTGCTGCTGCCTACCCAAGTGTCCGGGTCCGGCTGACCCAGCATAAGCTGGGCATTATTACATGCTGCTTTGATTCTGAATTCTTGCTTTTTCTCCCCCCTTGTAGGTCAGGCCATGGGGGGCACAGTCACTGCTGTGGCGTCAGTGGTGGACCTGGCAGCAGCGGCTGATATTACAGATAGTGCTCTGGCCTACTTCCTGACAGCAGATGTCTTCATCATTGTCTGCATCATGGTGTACCTGATCCTTCTCAGACTGGAATATTCCAGGTAAAGCCCATCAAGCCACCAGGTCATGGATTATGCAGATAGCATAAGCAGGGTTCGTCTGATACAGATCTTGGCTGTGGTGACTATGCCTCAGGTGCAGGCAGAGAGGTAGTTTTCTGCATAATAAGAGCTACAAAGCACATGATAGTAATATGCTGAGGTGTGAAAAGCCAGCATTAAGAACAGCAGGGCAAATGGGTAGCTGGTGACCTTCTTTTTCTTTTATTGTGCAGGGGAAGGGTCAGGAAAATCAGAGTCTGTATGTGATGCCCATTTCTCCTGTCTCCTGCTATTTGGCAATCGTTCCTTTTATGTTATTTGCTCACATGCTTGTCTGTTGCAAAAGTCTCCCGCCCTTCCTACCATGCTCAGAGGGCCATGCTTTGCTGTGTGCTACAGCATACCCTTTGCTTTGCTGTCCTGCTGCTTGTGTTCAGCTCTTTTGCTGGGTCTCTTTCATCTGAACTTCCCAATTTGACAGAAACCACAGACAGAAACTGTGGGATTTGCATCTTGTGTTGAGTTTCTGAAAAGCTACCTTTGTGGGGGAGGAGAGGGTGACAGAAACCACATAAGCAGCTCTAGAACTGCTTAATCAGAAGTGGTAAAACTAACTTTTATTCACATTAACCCCTAAAGCATGCAGATAACAACCAAATAGGTCCCACTGGCTCATGCAGTAACCAATGAGACATACCAGTATTTTGGACCTCCAAACATCTGGATTCTGTAAGCCTGATTGGTTTTGCAATGTCTTTCGGGCCCTCCTGTGAATAGCTGGGCATCTCTGCACAGCAGTGGCATTTCTTGTTTAATTATAACGCATTCATGTTGGGAGAAGGGAGTTTGCAAGTCCATGGGATATGAGTAAATCCTAAATGAGAGCAGTAGGTAGAGTGTGTTTGTGGTGATCTAGGTAGGTTCATATGGAAGCAGGAGATATTTATTTGGTTAACTCTCACAGCCCTCTTTTCTTGTGCAATGGAGAATGCAGAAAACTGAAGTATTTTGTACACTGCCCCATGATATGATTAACATGGGCCCATATTTTGTAGGGAGTGGGATCTTGGCACAGAAGAGGAATGTAACGTTATGTATCTATTAAATCCTGAGGTCCTTGAAGTAATCCGTGTGTATAACCCTTTATTAAAATAGAAGCCACAGACAGAAACTGTGGGGATTGCCACAGCTTGTGCTGAATTTCTGTTCTCCTTTTCCCTTCCAGTCTGTCGACAAGGGTTCGGGGAGTGTGTGGACATCAATCTTCTCTCTGGATTCTGGGTTGGGAGGGGATCAGTTTCTGACAAGATGGGCAGTACAAGCTGTACAATCTAAATCCTGAATTCCTTATTTGTTGAGTGCCAGCAAATTCTGTTCTCATTGCACCTGTCCATCTTGATTTCTTTTGGTTTATGATAGTTTTCCTTCCCCTCTTCTTTCAGATACTACATGAGAAGCCATAAGGGCAGCACGCACCCAGAAGGCGTATTGCCTAGCAGTTATTTAGAGGACGTGTATGAGTCACAAGGCATCATCAACAGCTCATTTCCAGCAAAAGGGACCAGTGACCAAAACATCCCGCCCCTACGTCCCATCCTGAAGAAGACTGCTGTCCTGGGCTTCTGTGTCTTCTATGTCTTTTTCATCTCCATCATCATATTTCCTTCCATTTCCTCCAGCATAGAATCTGTCAACAAGGACTCGGGGAGCATGTGGACCAATAAATACTTCATTCCCCTCACCAGTTTCCTTTTGTACAATTTTGCTGACTGGTGTGGACGGCAAATCACTGCCTGGATCCAGGCCCCTGGCCCAAAGAGCAAACTGCTCCCTGGGCTGGTCCTCCTGAGGACTTTGTCACTACCCCTATTCATGTTATGTAACTATCAGCCTCGGACCCATATCAAAATGGTGGTCTTCAACAAAGATGTCTACCCAGCTCTCTTCATTGTACTCTTAGGACTCAGCAATGGTTACCTAGGTACCTTAGCTATCATCTATGGCCCCAAGATCATGCCAAAAGAGTTGGCAGAGGCAACAGGGGTGGTGATGACATTTTACCTGACATTAGGGTTGGCGCTGGGATCTGTCTGCACAATTTTTGTTGTCCATCTCATATAGAAAAGGGGAGTTTCCAAAGGGCAGAGCACAGTTGTGTGACTAGCACCGACGTTCCTTCAAAGGGCAGGTGAGCCCTATCCAGCACCTGAGGAAATGCTTCTGTGGCCACTGCCCAAGGATTTGACACTTGTTTGATGCATTGTTTAGGTGCAGGGGAATGTCTTGCTTTCATTTGTAGTGTCCTGGTGCTGTCTGGCTGCTCTGTGTCTGGGTACATGCTAAAAGCCCCACCCCCAACACACACCCACCCCCGGGATAATGGCAGAGTAGACACCCAATTTTGCTTCGTCACTTGGAGAGGGAAGTCCTAGATTCCAAATGTTTCTTTAGTTCATCCGTCCATTGCTGGAATGTAAGAAATAGTCATTGTTTTAGATGGACACTCTGAAGGAACAGTTACTAATTGCATTTCTAGAGCTGTGCTGCCATAACTGAGGGTATACAAACAAGGAAGTAAAAAAATAACTCGTGTTCAAATCCAAACTCCCTAAAAAGAGGGTGAAAATTAATGTTTGCTTATTATCAGTGGGCAAGGAATTATTTTCAAGCTTCTAAAAAGTTTGCAGCGCAAAAAGTAATTAAATATTGAGTGTCCTTTTAAGCAATAAATCTCAATGTGGGATACATTTTTCGGGATTGCCTTAGGTAAATTATAAGGCTGAAGACCCAAGGGACCTCAGATACCAAAAAGTAAAAAGCTAGTTGTGTGTCATATGTTATGAATTAGAATACTGGGGTTGGGAGGGAGGAAGGGAATAGCCATGCTGGTGTATTTCTAGGGGTCTAGTCGTATTCAGTCAGTGTCTAGTGTCCTGGAGCCATTTAATATTAGCTTTTCTTGTCGGGATCTAAGGAATTAACTCGGGGGTATGTTAAAATATGTTCCTTTTGTCAGCTGCCAAGGGCCGTACAATAGCACCACGCAGCCAGTATCTACCACATCAGGGCATGGACTCTTCATTGCTGGAAGGTCCATGCTACACAGTATTGTGGAATGTGAATGTCAGTGTTTTAGACTTCCATTGTATGTTTCAGTGCTCCTCTAATGTACCTTTTAAATTGTAGCTGATGGCAGAGTAAAGGAATGAGTGAAGGGCTGTACAGGTCCCTTGGGACTCTAACCGGTTTTCCTTTTAGGATTCAGGTATTACCATCGTTTTGGGAAGCACCAGGTTCAGGCCATCAGCAGTTGATTTAAAAACCAGGTCCTTTCCCTGGGGAATCTATGAAGTTAAATTCCTGAACCGCTGATCCTGGTAATAGAATATTAGGGGTGGAAGGGACTCAGGAGGTCATCTAGTCCATCAGGTCTGGTGGGGCTCTGAAGTCGAGCTCCTGAAAAGCAGGCGGACAGGAAAGCTGAGTGAAAGCAGCAGAGTTACTTGCTGAACCTGAAAGGCAGGTGACATGTCCCTCATTAAGAAGCTTATAAGAGGGGTGTCTTTCTAGAATGGAGAGAAACAAAGCATCTGCAGAGATTCTCTGGGTTAAAAATGAGCTTAATATGTACCCTATTCATTGCTGTAACCATGTTTGTTATCGTTTTGCTCTTATATTAACTTATTTGCTGGTCTCCCAAGCATGGAAGCCGACTAAACTGGTTCAAGTTACTGATAATGCTTGAGGTGAACTAATAATGAGTTTTATTTACATTAAAAAAACACAACAACCACCAGCAGTGCTTTGTGGGGAAGTTCCTAGAGTGGATGCAGGGCCTGCAAAATGGGACTAGTCCAAAATTCCAATTTTGATGGAGTGAAAGCTTCATCTTGAGGAATGACTTGTTAGGTCAGGTGAATGTGCACCAAATGTTGATATTTTCCATCCACAGACAATTGCGCCTTTTTTCTTATATCTGCTGAACTAGGAGTTGGTTCTTTTGCCTTTGGTCAGTAATCCACAGAGTTGCGGGATCGAACATTTTCAGATGCTTCAGTAAGCCCCACTATTTTCTGCTGAGCAATTTAAAAGGACACTCTTGGAGGATTTATAATTGTTTTATTACTGAATTAATGCTGTGTTACTTTGAAACTGAGATCTGTTTTCCTGTGAAATACTTCCCTCAGATGATATATATATACACTGATTTGTTGGTTCAGGATTGCTTATAAGAGTTGACATTGGGCATATGTATAGCTTTTAATATTGTTTGTATATGTATGATATGGAATGGAGCACTGAAGTGTTACTCCTTGGGGGAAAACCACAGAAAAGTACAATACTAGGATGTTATACACTTATTCTAAGACCAGGGAAAACCCTGAATACTGGGCAAAACTTCCTAACAATGAGATCAGACTGCAATAGTTTTGTTAGGGATGGAGTGGGAGCACCACTGCCTGTGTCATTCCAAATTAGACTGGACAAAGCATTAGCAGGGGGCATGTCATAGGTCTCATCACTCTAACTGCTAGAGAGTGGGTCATGCTCTGTGCTTTACTAGACTTGACAACATCCCTTTACTGTGACTAGCACAGTAGAATGATGAATGGCTTCACTGTTGGTTGGTTAGTTTGTTAAACATCCTGTGCTGCTGTTCTTACCTGCATTTTTGAACTCTAGACTGGTTCATGTAATGGTAACTTTCACAAATTCATGTGAGTGAAAGGACACTAACAATTTTTTTTAAACCTACCAAATGGTGACCCACTTAAATTTTAAACTGACAAGGAGCCAGCGATAATACATTTTGCTGATCTTTTAAAAAGTGCTACATTGTGTGTTGAGAGAAATTCTATTAAAAATAGATTTATTAGAGAGAGCACTTTTTATGTTGACTAAATTCACTGTATGAAAAACATTGAGACCCTGGTTAATTCAAGTAGATCAACTGTGAGGGAAGGGAAAGCTTACACTTGTAATCTGGCATCAGATAAATGTGGCCTATATTGTTATCTGAATAAGATGTTATAAAATATAAAGATTGTCTCCAAATGAGGTGGCCTTTTTAATTTATATATGAAATTTAATGAAGCACAAACTAAACTAAATATATTTCTGATTATATTTTTACTGTAAAATTGGATGGATTTATGTTGTAAAAGGAGATGAACTAGCAGGTAAGGGCCTAATTTTATAATTTGTCATTACAATTGAATGCCTCTGTGGAAAATAACCATGAAAGATGTTTCCTTTGGGATTTAATGTCTCAAAGAATTGAAAGAGGAATATCAAACCTTTTGCTTCTAGGTCATGGTTTCAAATTCACCCTCGACTGGTAACTTCCATAGTTTGAGTATCTCCATTGAGTTCCTAATGTGCTGGTAGTCATGTGCCAAAAAAAAAGACCACCACAACTAGTATTCATGGCAGAGATGTTAAGGGATGAATAGTCTTGGGAATCAGAATTTACCTAGAGTTAGTGCCAGCAAGTCAAAGGATGTTGTCAGGGCGGTGTGACCAGATGCCATGCTGCTGCCAATGCAGTGCCATTTCTGTCATGGTTATTTAAAGGCTTTGGTGTGGACCATTAGGAATTAAAACTGGAATAATATATTTAATTTTGTACTGTTTAACACTTCAAAGAATATTAATTGGAAAGTCAGATGGCCTAGTTGCTGAAGCCAGTGCTGTGTGTTTTGGAGTCTCTTCCTTTCTGTGGTCTGTAGGGACAATAACAGAAGATGGTCAGGTTTTAAAAATTGGAGTTCAGTTTTGATAGCTGTGAGTTTCACAAAGTTCTGCCCACTGCTGGCTTTCATTACTTTTTAAAGAGAATAATACATGGCTAGCATATAACCTAACATGATTGACAGCAGTTATTGAGACTACACTAAGTGTTTTTTCAGTATTTAGTCTGGGATCATTGATAACACACACACACAGTTCGGCTTTCTAGGTCATTTTAAAATATAAAGTCCAGACATGAATGGAAAATTTACAGGGCATGTGATGCAGAAGCAGAAGCTTTACAGTATGTGACTTTGCATGGCATAGACTTTAAAAAACTGAAATGAATGCTGTCCTTTCACTAGGAACTAATCCATTGGCCTTCATTGCATGGAAATATAGTGCAACCTGGCTAAGGTTGATATGTGTTAAATTCTATTTATGTGTAGATTGTAAAGGGTAGCTAAATGACTAGGTGGTACAGTTTTATATACACCTTTTGCCACTACCAGCCATTCTGCAGCAACCCAAGGAGGGGTGGGAGTGTAATAATACTGTTTTAATCCAGAATATGACTTGGTTTGGTCTGCTCTGCAACGTTATGAAGATTTAAGAGCCTTTGGGTGGTGTAGCAGGGTATTGCACTTGTCTCTAGAGAGCTGAGCTCAAATTCACTTTCACAGATAAAGACATTAAAAGTGACATTTGTGGTCTTAACCGGTTCCCACTAAAATTTTTGTCTGTCACATAAGTATCATGCAGTATTGGATAATTTTCAGTCTCTTTGCATGAAAACCCTGAGCCTGGAATAGAATTATGTTGGGATATATGTGTACACAATCTCCATTTGGGGCTAGATTTTTTAAAAAGAGGCTTACACCAAGCCCCCAATTTTATACTTGCACTCAGTGGTACAGACACACACAGTGGCATTAGCACTTCTAATTAGCTGATTGCAACTGCAAATCAGGTAGATGCCTAAATACAATCACTTGTCTGCAAATTTAGAACCATTATTAAAATATGGCCTGTTGATAGCTCTGGGTATATTATTTGTAAATATATTCACAAATACCATTTCAGATGCTTAAGACTGGAAGGATTTCAGCTCATGGGTTGCTCTGCAGTTTCCTATTATACTTGCTATGGGTGTCTAAAAGTGTTCTCAATGAATTTTTAAAATATGAAGCCCCCTGCTCTGTTCTTCCTTTTAAATTTCCCTCATTGTGTGTAGGGTACGTAGTATTAAGAGACAACATGATCCTTGACAGGGATTGTTGATGAACTGACTATTTTGCACTTACTCTGACTTTTGTTCACAGTTACAAAGGGAAATAAGTTATTACCTCTTGAAACAGAACCCCAATTGTCTCATTGCGTTACTAATAAAATTAATTTGGTACTGGATAAATGTTGGTGTCAAGAGTGCCTGAATTTTACTTGGACGTATTCAGAGTCCAAGCAAGCTTTCCACTTCCAAGGCTGATCGACAGCAATGCATTTTCAGCCACATCTTGTGATTGGTTTCCCCCATTACTGGTTAAGCTTTTGGTGATGTCTTTACTGAACCAGAGGATGAGAAGCCAAGAACTAGGGCTTATATACATAGGCAGCCCAAATGTATACTGAACTATGATTTGAACCCTAGTATTGTAATTGTTTTGTCCTGAGAGAGCTTTTGAAATGTGACTTGATCTCAGTAAAGTCTTGGCAATCTCTTACAGTTAGCATGATTCTCTCCTGTATCCACTCACAATTTATCCTTCCCTGTGTTTTATTGTTAATGACTTTATACCTCCCACTTCCATGGCACCTTTTTATATAAGGATCTCTTAAGAATGAGAGGCTCTACAATTATTCAGTAAGCTTTATGAGCATGTTCAGTATTAAGCCAACAATATATTACAGAAAGATGGAGGAAAAAAATAAAAAGCTTAAATCTGGCCTCTGGTTTTATGCCAGCAATTAATGGGTAGTGCAATTGACATCATTTGCCTGGTTGTTGTGATCAAAACTGTGCCCACAAAATTGGAAGGCAGTGTCTGATGGAGCAAAAGAACAATATGTAGTAATGGAATCCACAACTTCTGACTACTCCAGTCCTCTTCTGATTATTAGACCAGACTGCGACTCAGATAAAACCATTGTTGGAGGCTTAGAGTAATTATTGGAAGGATAGGAAGATGGGCTCAAAAAAAGCCAGTTTTGGGAACCAGTTGTGATAATTTAATAACTTTGGATGACTTGGAAGAAGATGCAGAGAGACTGCTAACTGAACTTGCAGGTGATGCAAACGAGGTGGGACTTCTCTTACCTCTTACGGTGTTATTAATCTAAGGAAGTTAGAGGAAATGAGGGGGCAGGGGAAATCAATAGTGGTTCAATTTAGGAGACCGAATCTGACATAAATATAACAAAGAAGAATCCTCGTCAGAATACAACACAAAGTATCGAAGGTGATGACAATTTGAGCATGTGCTGTGATGCTGCTGCAAAAACAGACGGATAATTTATAGGGTATTGCATATAACAACAGGAAAGTAATTATCTCTGCATACTGCATGGGCAATGCCATGTTTCATGCACTGGGTGCATTGCTGTGCTGTATAAGAGAGCTCAAACTGAAAGGAATATAGAAGAATGGCAACAGAAATGCTAAGCAGCTTGGAAAAAAAGTGCCTTTGAAGAAAGGTGGCTTTGCAGAGCAATGCAATGACCTGGCAAACATGTTTATACAACCACTGTTGTTGGAGATAATTAGTGAGGGGGCTAGAGGTTAGAATTCAATAACCAACTAGATGTTCCTTCCAACCCAAATGAATCCAATGCTGGTAGTGCAAACCAAAAGTCTGCAGTGTTTATTTCAGTTCCTTTAGAAGCGCTGGGAAGGGAAAAAAGAATTGATGCTTGTCAAGAGATTATTTTCAAGCTTCTAAGAGCAAACTGCAAATAACGGGGATGGAACACATTACAAAAAGAAGATTACCCTCTTAGTGGAAAGATACGAAAGTTCTGCTGAAAAATCCAAGCAAAACTCAAAGCAATGTGTATTAAAAGAAGAAGGATGGTATAGTGGTTAGGGAACCAGCTTGGGACTTGGGAGACCCAAGTTTAATTTACTGTTCTGTCACAGAATTCCCGTGTGACCTTGAACAAGGCAGTTAATTGATATGCCTTAGTTCCTCACCTGTAAAATGGGGACAGCAGCACTTCCTTACCTTCCAGAAATGTTGTATAGCCTAGAGACTGGGAGGTATTCAGATACCATGGTGATAGGGGCAAAGGTGGGGTATATAAGTACCTAATATAGAATAATTATATTCTGTAATGCCAGACAAAGTCATTCTTATAGATGCCTTAGTTGAAATAATAGTAATAACAACAATTGAGTTCCTGATTTTGTTTTAAAAATGTTTTTGGCACGTATAAAAATATATAAATGTTCAACATGGAATTAAGTTGTTAAGATTGGTTTAAAATTCAAGAGTTATAAATTCTAATTGCAATCTATCAGAATCAAGACGAGCAAGCAAATGAACTATCTTCCTTCAATTTAGCAATTAATCAGTCCTCCAGAATCCAGAAATACTGATTAAAATTTACCTTCCACTGTTACCTGTCTTTCCCTGCAATGAGCAGCCACCAGTGTTATGTTTAACATAGCCATTACCAGTAAATCTAAGTCTGTCACAAAGCAGTTGTAAACTAGTGTCTCTCTAAATAAAACTTTATCCTTTAGCCATTTAACTAACAAAGACCAGCCAGGGAATTTGACATGCTTGGGTTAATATTTTTTTGTCCACTGCCCTCCTCTGATAGCAGGCTCATAAGGGATTTGTGCAAACTTTTGTCTCAAAATCTAAAAATGGAAAAAATTTTTCAAATTTCCAAAATTCCACTGAATTTTTTTCATGAAAAACTTTCCCCATTTTTTTGACCAGCTCTATCCCAAGTCATGTGATGTTAATCAGGGAATCTGTTTCCTTGTCATCTGTGAGATCAGCCTAGGTTCTTTGTGGGGGTTAAGAATCATGGCCGTGTGTCAATTTATGATTTCACACTGTAACTGGGGACCACTTGTCATCCACATTGTTTTGAGGAAAAGCCATCTGAAGTGCTGCAGTGTTTTGCTTTGTTTCACTAGTGGATGTAAGACAGGCGAATGATGCTTATAAAATTCTGGCGTGCGTATCCAGGTGAAAAGAAAATAAAAGATTCACATGAACCCTTCTGAACTGCCAGTTGATATAGTCCAGTTTTGCACAGCACCCATACCGTGTGGCCAGAGGATACAAGTTGAAACAAAAATAAACCTGAGGCTTCTCCACCCCTCTCTGGCATGGACAAGCCTGGAAAGGTAAGGATGCAGAAAGCCTTGGCATCTCTCTAGGAAATGCCTTGTGTTTTCAGTTGTGCCCATCAAGGGAAAAATACAAGTGAAGAAGCTACTGGGGTACCTGCAGTGGGAAGGAAGTTGGCTGAGGGGCTGGTGGGGAGTGGAGGAGACGTATCCACTTACAGCATAATAAGCAGGCACGTGCCCCAAGCAGTATGCCTCTGTTCCCCTCCCCCACCATTTCCTTACCACCATACTGCCAGCCCCAAGAGTTCAAAAGTCATGAATCAGCCCCTTCTCCCCCAAAAAAGTAAGACTGTAAATATACTTTTTAAATATGCTTTCTGGTTTTTTGAAGTAGTTTGTCTCCCTCTCCTCATATATTCAAGTTCTTCTCTGCAACCATGAGAGCTAAAACTTGTACATGAAAAATGTCAGGTAATCACCTGACTCCAAGAACTGGGGCTCCAAATAACATGAGATTGGGTTACCCTGTTGCAATGAAGTAGTACGGCAATTTGTCAAAGTTATACCTGTAGCTTTAGAGTAAGGCAAACAAGCTGGGTTGTGCTGCACACTGTGACAATTCTTGTTCGGTCTGTGAAGCCTAACTATAAAACCTATCTGCAAAGTTCACATGCTTCCTAATGAGCTGTATGCATATTTCTCTCCAGCGCTGTCCACAGGCCAGCCAGTATGACCTCGCTCCTAATTACCGCTCTCCTGTCAGCTTGATTCATATGGGAAGGGAGTCCTGGGGAAGCATCAGTGTTTTTCTTCACCACACTGATTCCAGCAGAATGTTAAGAGATTTCCCTATTACAGGTGGGTCTCTCAACTCATTGCTCTCTGACCTTCCTTCAGCAGCTCATCAGTAGCTGCATTTAGAGATTTTACTACCTTGACCTCTACAGTCAAGGGCAATGCATGCTCCTGGGACCTGGGACAATTCTACTTGTTTCAGACTTAAAAACATTGGCTCTTCATATTTTTGTTTCCTTTTTTTAAGATATACTTGCTTGGCAGACTCCCCCTCTCCCCATGCCTCAAATTAGCGACCTGCTTCCCTCATTCAGATATAAATGTGCATCTAAGCCAATGTTCTAAAATGCTGGTGGCCTCTTACATGGGCTGATGGAGCCCCAAGGCCTGGAAGCTGAGCACCAACTCTGAAATGAGGTTGTCTCAAGGCCTAATCCAAAGCCCATTGAAATCTATGGAAAGACTCTGTGTCTTGAATATGCTTTGCATCAGGCCCCCAGCAATGGAGCATTCCACTTCAGGGCAGGCGATCTGACCCATACCCACCCAGACAGGATTGTTCTATCTTGTAGCATTTCACTGGGTAGAAAAAAAATGTGCTTTGAAACATAACCAGCCAGCTGCAGGCTCACCCTCTGACTCCCTGCTACTGCTCTCCTTTTGCAAGTTTTATGGAGTGATTTGTACTATATTTACACAATGGCGATAAAGAGTTTTTAAAATGGAACTGAAGAAAATGCAGTTGAATGAATTGCTACAAAAAAGCCCTGTTTACCATTCAAAAAAAAAAAAAAGTATAAAAATCACCATTACAGGGACATTCTGTTAGTCAGATTTGGGTACTTTTCCCTTGATTTGTGTCTCTAATGTGAGGAGAAGAAGCTGCAGATGCATGCTGAATTCTGCAGAGAACATATGCATGCATTTAAATCATTTACAGCTTTTTACTGGTGCAATTGTAAAGCACATTATTTTTTTGCATTTGTAATTAGATTCCAAACAGATGGTGAAGGACTGTAGCTCCCAATAAGACTGGCTTGTGCTCTGTTGGACTGAATTGAAAGAACTAACTGAGCTAGGAAAGTTTTCTAATTTATTACACCATATTGGGAGGGAGGATATAACTATGTAACGGGTTGGCTAAGTATGAGTTCCAGTGTCTGTGTGTGTACATATATATCTATCTGGACAAAATTGAACTAGTCCACTTATCTGCTTATAATGTAATCAGCGCATTTCTATGAATACAAACAGTCTTCACTGGCCAAAATTTAGCATAGATTCCAGATTTCATAAATATGAGTGATGCCCAGTAGCTACTGCATGATTTGTTCTGCACAGCATAGCTTTTATTATGCAACAGCATAAGATATAATGTCTGCTTTGACAAATGTTTTTAATATAAAGCAGAAGGTTTTGATTTGAAAAGAGACTTTAGAATTAGAGCAAACTTGAAACATAAGGTCACATACAAAGGACAACTGTCCGGTTTATGGTTTTCACTTTGCTTTTCAGCACTGCCTTTCCCCTTCAAACCTAACTTCCCCGTCCGTTTGAAGATATGGTGTAAAGTTCTTTTAATCCTCTTTCGAGGACATCCTTGTAAGCTGCAACAATGTCACAAACTCAGTCTACTGCCTTCATTGTGGGATTAAGAAGGAGGAACATAATGAGCTGTACTCTTCCTAAGAGCTGGCAAAGATGGTTTGGAAAAACACATCACATGAGCAGTTAAACAGTTGTATGTGTGAGTATGATCCATTTAACCTTGTTTCCAGAACTATACTCCTGTTCTAAGTTAATCGCTAAGGGTATGTCTATACAAGGATTAAAAAAAACCTAGGCTTGCCCAAGTCAGCTGCAGCCTTGCTGTGGGGCTTTGATCCCTGTATAGATGTACTTTTAGAGAGAAACTAGCTGGGTCTTTGCCTTTCCCTAGCAGCAACTGCTCTCTATGGGCTAAGAAAGCCTGGGTACCAAACGGCTAATTGCACACCCTCTTATGAGTTGCCTCGTTTTCAGAGTTGCTATTGCTGCCCGGTGACCTCAGTGACCCAACTGTTGTGTAGAGCAGGCATTCATCAGATGCATTTCCTTGTATTATGTATTTATACATTTCTGTACTTCTGCTGTGTCTGGCCCAGTTTATTTTTTGTGGATAGGAGACGGAAAGGGGATTAGGTATGCACACAGCTAGGACAGGGGGAAAATAGACAGCTGGAGATGCAAGGAGACAAGAACTTAATAGAACCAGCCTATGCCAGGCGCGTGAGTCGAGGCTGAACTGCTAAAATAGACTGAATGGTTTCATGGTGAAGGCACTGGACTGAGATTCAGGGTTCCATTCCCAGCTCTGCCCCAAACTTCCTGGGTGATCTTGGACAAGTTATTTACTTTTGCTGCTTGTCACTTCCCCACACGTAAAGTGGCAATAAAGAGACTTCCTTTCTCCCACCCTTTGCCTGGCTTGTGTGTTTGGATTATAAACTCGTTCAGGCAGGAGTTGTTGGTCATTATGTGTATGCACCCAGTCTACCCCAGTCGTGCCCTCTGCCACAGTGGGAGCTCTTGTGTAGACAAAGTGCTGGCAGTTTTATCATGTCCTCTAACTCTGCTCAGAGCAAGTCTAAATGATAGTGGCAAAAATACCATTAGTCACCGACCACTGTTTTCTGCACTTGAGGTTGTGCTGCTGCTACCACTGGTGGCAGTGGGAAATCTTCGTGTTCAGTGTAGGCCAGGCTTATGCAATATGAGAAAGGGCTAGATTTTGCTTAGTTCTGTGCTGTTAATTCCCCTTGTCCTTTGCTCTAGAGCCAGCTCCTTAGTTGGTTCCAGTTTCCAGGGAAGCAAAGCAGTCATAGCGAGGGAGCAGGAGCGAATAGCTAGAAGTAAAGATGTGGGGTGCTCTGAACTTGTCAACAATTCAGCTCCTTGCTGTGGCAGAGGCAGATCCTAGTGAAACATTTTAACATTTAGAGCACAGCTCTGAGTCAGGTGACATTGGTGCTATTTTAAACCAGGTGCTTTTGTTCTACAATGGTGCCAGTTCCTCCTCTCTGTTTCTCTATCTTACATTTATATTAAGGTTGCCAGTGCAGGTGTTCCTTTACAGAAAGGACTTGCTGCTGGTGAGCCACTTATCCATCATTCCTCTATGCAGGAAGCTGGGCTTTATCTTGGTGCCTTTCTGTTTGCTAGAGAACAGAAGTTGGGATGGGAAAACGGCAGTTACAGCTTTCAAATGGCAGCCATGCTCTGGTGACCGGCAAAGGAACCTTTCTGAGAATTCTGCCCTGAGTCTTGGAGCTCTTGTGGCCCTTATTAGGGCTAGATTGCGCAGCCATGTAAGGACGAGGAGAGGGGAATAAAAAAGATCAAGGCTCCCTCCTACACCAGGCTCACCTGGATGGGGAATGCAGGGGCTACTTGTTCAATTCTCCCAGCTGCGGGCGAGTGGGCAGGAAGGAGGTGGAGTGGAGAGGAAAGGGGGGAGCCCTGGCCCCATTCTCTTTCTTACCAGCCATAGTTGCTCGCTGGGCACACAAAGGGAGGTGTGTAATTTACTTCCCTACCCAGCCCCAGAGAAAGGGGAGAGCAGGGAAGGAATTGAAACCGTTCATTCTCTGTACGGCTCCTTAGCTTCATGGGGAACAAATATTTGATAATGGGCTCTTCAGTCTGGCAGAGAAAGGTATAACATGATCCAGTGGCTGGAAGCTGAAGCCAGACACACTTAGGCTGAAAATAAGGTGTACATTTTTAACGGTGAGAGTAATTAACCCCTGGGACAATTTACTAAGGCTCGTGGTAGATCCTCCCTCACTGGTGATGTATTAATTGGATTGGATGTTTTTCTAAAAGATATGCTCTAGGAATTATTTTGGGAAAGTTCTTTGTCCTGGGCTATACAGGAGGTCAGACTCAATGATCACACCAGTCCCTTCTGGCCTTGGAATGTATGAATCTATTAAAACCTGAGGGCAGGTTGTCAAGTTCCAATCCAGCCCACAGCCATCACTCTCCGCAGCAGCTCTTCACTGATTTCTGGAAGCATTCACCAACTGCAAGTCTTCCCATCTTTCTCTGCCAGATGCATCCAGACAGAGGGATGGCATCAGAGAAGCAAATTATCATGACTTTAAAATCCGATGCTCTTTTTTGATTCCACGCTCCTGCCCAGAGAGAGAAACTGAAATAGGGACTAAAAAACCATGTTCCTGGTGTTTATGATGGAAGGCCCTGCCTACTTTGTACAGTAAGGGCAGTTCTGTTGCCTGTGTTAGGCACATACTAAATGGAATCTAATCTGTCCCTGGCAGGGAATGCTTCATGGACAACTTCCACAGTTTCAGAAATGAGTCAGAGAAGTCCTGTGCAGCCAACTCCTGTCAATGCAGGATTGTTCCCTAAGGTATGCTACCTAGCATTCTAACCCGCCCCCTCCATCCTAGGCTGTCCCTTGCCCTGCGCTGGAACCAGCCTACCCCTTTGCTGCTTACTCCAGTCACTTCCCATTGATGGAGCACCTGACTGTGCAGAGAAATACTTAGATTCCATCTCTTTGCTATGTTTGGACAATGCCCAGCACAATGGGGTTGGGGCTGCTAGGTGCTATCACAGCACAAATAATTAATAACAACAAGCAACCTCTGAGCAGAGCTAGCTACCCTCCACCTGGAAATGCTTCTCCTAGTCACTTCCATCACATGCATTTATTATTAGTTAATATTTACATTATCGTAGTGCGTTGAAAACTCCAGTTTCCGGCTCCATTCTTGCTAGGCTCTATACATACGCAGAGTCATGGCTTACAAAGAGTTTACAAATACTCTGTGCTGTGAAGGACGCTTCTATGCCCTGATATCCCAGTTGTCAGCATCCTTAGACAACAGGGCAGCACATAGGACTAGGAGCCTATTACAGAAAAAGAAACCAGCTCCTTTTGGGAAGCTGAAGAGCTAAAAGGCTGTTGTGTCTGCAGTCAGCCTGTAGATGGCACCTTTTACTGTGTCTGTGGTGATGCTGGAAACGGTGGAAAAAATTGTACTCTTACAATGTAGGGCTCAAAACTGAGAGAGACTGGCCTAAAGCAACACAATCAATGGCTCCAAACTATTATAATCCAGATCCAACTAAAGGGACTTGGACTCCAACTCTGCCCTTCCCTGGACGTAACTCCTGCCTCACTTGAGATTTTTTAATCAATGAACGGTTGCCATTCTGTCAATCGCCTGACATTCCCCTTTGTAGGAAATTCCTCCACTACTTATTTCAGAGGCTAGAGTCTCTGGCTGCTTGGATTGGAGCTGTAAAGTTATGCCGCCCAGGTTGTTCCTTAACTCCTCTTGTGTCAGTGTCGGCTGAGAAAGAGACTTTTAAACCTAGGAAATTTCTTTATTTCTATGAAAATGAATGTATCTAATGTAACTAGAAAATATGTAAGTGCCAACAGAGTGCCTACAAACCAGAAAAGAAGATAGCATGATCTAAATTAGATTGTAAACAAAGATTAGACCTTCAGCTTTTATTCAACTTAGATAAACTGCAGTTAGTCAAATATCCTCCACTGTCTAGCTGGACAAACATCTTTCAGTCTTTGGAGTAAAGTTAGGTTTCTGCGTCTGCAGTGGCAGCATGTTCAGAGCTATACCTACAAGCCCATTCTACGTGGGCCTAGACCTCCTGTCCTAATGCTTATTCCCAGACACTTAACATCTCTAGTCCTCTGAATGCAGGGCATTATGCTCTATTGCTGATAATGAGGCACGTTCCAGAACATCTAGCTCCTGTCTCCTATTACCAAGGACTCTGAGGGACTCTCTAAAGTAGTGCAACACAGATTGTACCATCTGTAGAACGCAAGCCACCGAATTGCTGGGCAAGAATTATGGGATCCATGGGAATAGATACCTCAGCATGAAGGTCTTGTGTTCCCAGCCTTTAGACTTTCCATCATGTTTAAAGACATGTAATTTTCACAATGGCTACTTTAATAAAGTTTAAAGACAATTACTTTCCCAAAGAATAAAAAGATGATCTTTTTCAGTGCAGAGAGACAAGTTTATATACAAGGAATATATACTCCATCCCCTTAATCACCAGAGTGGACTATCCCTTAACTGTGCACAGACTTCTTATTTGGCATCATTCATTTATAATTTCCCAAATAAAAAGCATGATCCTAATATTGGTCTTAAAATGTTGCGTGAAATTAATTTCACACCGGAAGAATGAGTCACTATCAATCATAACATTCAGGTATGTTGCATGGACTATCAAATCAAGCAAGTTCAATGCAAATCAGTCCACAGCATTTAGTTAACCTGACTTGATTGTACCAAATGGGCTGTCCTTGACGTGAGGGGCTGGAGCTGGGGTGGGGGCAAGACACTGCCACCCACAGTGGCCATTGTTGGCCTGGTTGGAATGTGCCCCTCTGTCATGGCAGGGTGAGTATGGGGTGCATTTGCTCTCCATATACCCCCTGCCCTCCACACTAGACTGGGACTAGGGTTATGGTGCCAGGGCAGAGGGTGCAGGTGATCGATGCCCCTTTGATGGAGCGAGGAGAAGGCAGTGGTGGAGAAGGAGGACACTGATAGGACACTGGCCTATGATTTCTACCCCTACCCTATGCCCTAATTTGGACCCAGGGTGGGTCACAAAAATGCAGTTGCTGGGTTGCTTTAGTACAAAGTTTGGGAACCATTGACTTAGGAAGATACTAAAGAAAGACCTGCTGGCTGGTTTAAATACACACACCAATTTGCAGAGCTGTGAGCTATCTGACCTAAAACAAGTCAGTCAAGGTTATATGTTGAATGGTGTTCTGTGGTGCTGTAGAATATGAACGAGAGGAATTGGACAATGATTCTTAAGTGTAAGAGAGCTGCACTTTAAATAGAAACACTGGCCTGAATTTATCATGGCGAGTCATTAAGTGAGCTATCATCTGTGTGAAGTCAGAATGACTGCAAATGGCCAATCCAGAGCCTTGTCTCCAAATAGCTTTGCGTGGATTTTTTTTCTTAATTATTTTGTCTCTTGTTGTTCTCTACTTTAATTATGTGTCTGTGTTTTATGGATGTGAGTGAAATCCATCTGTGCAGTTTATTTGTATATTCCAGCAGCACTTGCTCTGTGTTAAGGGCTGGACAAGACAACACCACTTCTGCACTAAAGAGCTCCTAACCCACGAGAAAAAGCAACGTGATGGGTGCAGGAGACAGACAGAATCCAGCATGCAATTTAGGTATCTTAAAGTAAATAGCAGCGAGGCCTAACTACCCCTCACTGTATCCATCATTAGCTGGCATTTCAGTTTATTCCAAGTGAATTGAACTCCTCCCTAGTTCTGTGTGCGCTCAGCCTCTTTCACAAGCAGATTATTTTCCATCTTCCAACATTAAAGGGCAAGCAAATGCTTCTTTCTTGGACCAACACTAGTGCAGGCTTGGAGTGACCACTTTTCAGCAGTGCCACTTCTGGAGTGAGGGATTCTTCCACCTGCTGGACCCTAAATGACGCATAAATATCATAATATTACCCCACTTCAAAATGGGCAGTCCTCCCTCTGACGAATCAGCTGCTTCTCCCTGGAGTGCATGTTTATAATCTGCTGCTGCAGTGCATCCCCTTCTACCAAAGGAGTGACTACTACCTCCAACACTATTTTTGTGCTCCAAGCTGAACCCCAGGGGGATCGTTGGGCGGGGAGGGAGGAGGTTTGAATAATACAAAAATCATCCTTTATTTTCCCCGTCCCAGAGAGAAGGGGACAATCTCCATCCCATGCAGCTTCTCCAGTACTCGCTCCCATGGCAACTCTTAGGGCTAGTTTACACTTGAAACACTATAGTGGCGCTTCAGTGTAGCCACTCACTACAGCAACTGGACCTGCTCTTCCATCAACATAGGTAATCCATCTCCCCGAGGTATTTAGGAGTCACTCCTATGTGGAGTTTCCCTAGTATGACACTGCAAGTATTTAAACCCTGAAACCACTGATCTGGGCTAGATCAATGGTGTTTGTTGTGCCCGTTCAAAGTGAATTCGATAACATTATAGTTATCACCGTAGGCCAGAGTTATGAGGGAGGAGAAAGCTGGATGGGATAAGCCAGATCTTGTCCAGTCCTGTCACCACTCCTTCTCATTTGTGCAATGAGGAACTTTCTTGCTACAGACAGCTGTTCTTGAGAGGGTGTTTTTAAATGCTGGTTTCATAATTCAGTCTAATAAATCTGGTAGCAGAGCATCTTAGATTTTCAGTATGGTTTGCTCTAATTTACAACATGGGACTCAGAAGCCAGAATGGAAGGTTGTATATAGGCTCCCCAGTTCAGTTTTCCTTCCTCTGAACTAGGAACACTAGCCACCATGTGTGAGCCTTCAAGAACCTGCAGAGCCAACAGCTGCATCACAGCAGAGAAGTAGATTAACCCAAGGCCATTGTGTGACTTGTGTGATTTCCCTACTGGAGCAGGTATTGCACATATGCCCTGTAGAGGCTAGACTTACAGATGATCTAACTGCATCACCTCTAATATTGTATACCAGAGCTGTTTGCAGGGTTGTGGGTGTCCTACAAACTCTTACTTCATATACAACTTTTGGGGGGCTTGGGATATGCAGATTACCAAAACCAGACTGGCTTCTGGACATTAGATGTCCTCAGATATTTACCCTCTAGTCAGATGCACCATTATGTTGTGCTTTTGAAAAGCACAATTATTCAAAATGCTTAATTAAAGAGAGCTCCATTAAGCATTTTGAATAATTGTGCAGCAAATGAAAGCTCTAGCCTTTCACCTTCAGTTCAAATTGCTCATCGGCAGAAAGATTTACTAACATCAGTTTAGACTATAGTAGATATTTGTCCACTCCAAATCAATAAGCGCCACACAGTTTGGTAATGATATAATTGTCCACAGCTGTTCAGGAGAATCCTAGGATTAATCAATGCTACCAGACCCTGACTTCAATAATCTGTATGAGTCACTCATCCAAAGATGTTCTTAAAGGGGGAGGGAGGGTTCCAGTAACAAAACATCCAAGAAGAATTATCTAGCAGTCTAAACGTGAATACAGGTGTAGATTTACAGAAATCCTAGTGTTTATTTGGTGCTCAATTTGAGACACCTTAAAGAGGCCTGCTTTTCAAATGGACTGGTGCTCATTGTTTCTGAAAATCAGTCTTCTTCAAGATGGGCACCTAAGAATCACTATTCACTTTTGAAAAATGAGGACATTATTTATACAAAGGAAAACTATAATTCTTCTGAATTTAACTAAAAGGCAATGTTATTCCAGGGTTGTTACCATGATTCTTGTGCCTCAGATGGGAGTGTGGCACCAAAGGGGTAGGCTTGGCAGTCTCTACTGAAAAGAATCTCAGGGCTAGTGCAGTGAGGACATTAAAGGTTAGGACTGAAGTGTGTTAGTAGAGCTACACTGTGTAAGAATTTAGTA
Organism: Emydura macquarii macquarii; assembly: GCF_026122565.2. Taxonomy (NCBI): domain Eukaryota; kingdom Metazoa; phylum Chordata; order Testudines; family Chelidae; genus Emydura; species Emydura macquarii. The sequence goes on along the minus strand of NW_027131527.1, from coordinate 13,237,099 downwards.
CTGGAACAGTAGAGGCAATACAGAGCTAATAGCAGCTTTAGGTATTGTGGGTTAGGATGGAGGTAAATTGGCAGTGTGGAGTGGGGAAGGTTGCTCAGTGCCCCTAAGTGACTAGAAACCTTAGCATGGGAAAAATGAGTCCACTGCAGCATTAATTGTATCCTGAAATGCTCCTTCCAGCTTGATTCCCTTTAGTCTTGCTTTTGCTCCTGTGATTAAACTGGGTCCTATTTGCAAACAGACAGAATCCTGTTGTCACATTGTATCCTCACTGTGCCAACGTGCAAGAAAACACAGTGATTGAAATGGTTTTACTGTATGTTTGGCTAGTCCGCAGACAAGCCATGTTTAGTTGATGCAATTTAGCATCATTAAGGGAGTAACTTGTCATTAAATGTAAAACTAAATCTCTCCATTACTTGTATTGAGAGTACTGGAAATAACTTTTACTTTGTGGCATTCATTGAGCAAAACAGGTGCAGAGAAGATTTAATTGCCCTCTTCCTTAGTGGAAGTCAGGTGCCAAGATCATAAACCACCAGTAACAGGCAAGATAGAAAGAACAGCCTGTCCCAAAGGGGGAGACATTGCCCCTGGAAGCCAGAACCCTCAGGCCCCAGGGGGAGAGAAAGGACAAGATGAACTGTATCTTTGCAACATTGCTCTATTCCAACTGCATGCCATTGTATGCTAACGGATGCCAATCCATGCCAGGATCTGCTGTTTCATGTTCATCTATGATTCATGCCAGTCTGGATAATCCAAGTCATTCTATGCCCACTTTCATTTGCTTTTCATATTATGGTTGCAGCGGGGCCTATAAATAGCTAATGGTATAAAGGCTAAGAGGAACTTTATGTACATGCATAATGACTAGTTTAGAATTATGGGAAGAAGGGTGGTGGGGTTGGTAGAGACAATTGTTTTCCAAAGCAATTTATGCTGCTAACGAAACGTTTCTTTTCTAGGTTGTTTTTGTTTTTAAATGTGGAGCTATCAGCCCGAGGCCAACCCTAATTCTTTTTAACAGAAGATTTCGGATGCTTTAGGTTTGCCACCCTCCACACTTGAAAAAGCAAATTTCTAGTCAGACGTGCTAGGTTAGTGGAGACAGACGTGACCAAGGGAGAGGGAGCCAAGGAACAAGGAAATGACTCCAGAAGCTGATGTTTTTTAGGGCCTTATGTACAGTTGTTGTTTTTTTAAAACCCAAACAAAAACCAAAACGCCCAAGCCCTGGCACATTCTGAATGTACTCTTTAGACAAATGCCTGACTCAACTGTAGTAGGAGTGGGGGGAGGGGGCACACTGAAGAGAAGCAGGGTCTGGCTGAGAGTAGAAGTGGATGCCAGGTACGATTGGATTTTAGATGTAGCTCACTTCCGACTTTAAATGTGAACTTTGAACCCTAGCAGAAAGGCCGAGGAATCTCTTTGTTTCCCCCCAGCGTGTTGGGGGATTTTTCGGCCCTATTTACAAACTATAGGCACCGCTAGCTGCTCTGGGCCGGAGCCTGATCTCCGTTACGGCTGTGTCAATCCAGCGTAGCCCCCCAGGGCGTTCAGGGAGTTGCTCTGGAGCGATCCGCGCCCGCCCCTGGAGTACCGGTTTAGAGCCAGGGCTTTGCTCTGCCGGCTGCCCCCTCGCAGAGCGGAACGGGGGCGCCGGGAGCCAGAGGAAGGGACGATCTGCCCACCGAGCAGCGGTGTTTAAACAAACCCATTCCTGCTGCCCGGGAGGGGAAAAGGCGGCGGCGGCGGCGGCGGCAGCAGCAGCAGCAGCAGCCAGAGAGGCGAGAGGCCGCGCTGCTGCCGCCGCCTTCTCCTCGCGCGGGGAGGATCAGCGAACTCCCTCGCACACAGCCTCCGCTGCACCTGAGTCGGGTTTCTCTGCGGGGATTTGTAGAGTCACCAAAGCAGCCACTGCCATGACATCAGCCGAGGGCACTTCAACGCGCGCTGAAATATTCATCGCCTGGCGCTGCGGCGCCGCCGCCTCGCCCGCTGATCGCTAGCAGCTGCGTTGCCTGCGCTCCTTCTGCCCCCACCTCCTCTCGCGTGCGCCGCCCAGGGGCTCCGTTTACTCCGCTTGTTTCCAGGGCAGGAGTGAGGGCGAGTCCCCCTGGCTCGCTGATGGCGCTGCGCCCGCGGGATCCCCTCCCTGCGGAGCGGGATCTGGCGAGGGGAGCCGTGTAAACGGTAACGGACCTCAGTGCGGGGGGACGCTAAAGTTGCCCGCGGACGCCGTGGTCCCGGACGGCGCAGGCAACCAGGCGCCGGTTCGGTTTACAGACGGCTTGCGCCGAGTCAAGCCGTGTGAACGTGCCGGGGGCGCGCTGCGGAGCCGCTGCTGTTGGCGGGCCATGGAAACGGGCTGGAAGCGGCGGGGAAGGGCTCGGAGCTGGAGCTGGAGCTGATGACAGCTCTCCCGGGCGGCCCGGAACTTCTCCCATCCTTTGCCAGGGACTCGTCAACCCGGAGAAGGGGGAAGAGTTTTCCACCGAGCAGCCTCGGAAGGGGCATTGCAGAGCAGGCGCTCCCCGGACGCGGGGCGCTCCCCGGCGGCAGGTAAGGCAAAGTTTTAAAGCCTCTGGCTCATCCTCCGCTTCGCAGCGGTCCGTGTGATCGCGTCTAGTCCGGGCCAGGAGGGAGAAACACTTGTTACCGCCCAGCCTGGTTCTCTCACCTGCTGTGTAGAGACCCTCCCCCCCCCCCCGGTATCTTTTTGTTGCGTTGTGTTTTAGCGGGGGCAGGCAGCCCGGCTCGGAAGAGCGGGGTTTAAACCACAAAGTGGAAAGCCACAATGGAAACAATTCGCCCCCGTCTCCCCTTCCCCTAGGGGCGTTTTGTCTCTCTCGTGCACGGAGACTTTGTTTTACTGTTTCCCTTTCACATGGCGCAGGCAGAAGGCGCTTTTTTCCCCCCGGCGGGTTTGCCTATTTAATTTCCGTGCCTGTGATCGTTTTAAAAACCCCAGTGACCCAGAGCCTCCCTGCGATCTGCCGGCCGGGGGCGTTTCTCCAGGGCCACACGCGCCTTGTAAGTTTCCGATAACTTGTCCTTCCAGTCCCGATGCCGCGATCGCTCGCGGCGGGATCGATATCGCTGTGCCCCGGGCATGCCAGGCCAGAAGCTGCAGGACTTTGCACGGGGATTAGCGGGTCTGGCTGACACCCCCCAACGCTTTTACACGCAGTCCTCCTAGGCAATGGTCAGAGGAAATCCCCCGCCCCCCAGGGCGAAGTTGAGTCTTGGTATTGATACGGTGCTACAGGTGCACCGTTCATTCACACAGCTGGCCGTGCAGGGCTGTCGTTAGTAGCACGCTTTATCTGGAGGGAGATCAGGCGCGCACAGACACGATTACTAAATAGCGGGGGGGTCTGTGGGAAGTGCCACCGCTGGGCAGCGCCGCGGTTCACAGCCCAGCCTGCGGGAGCAGGAGAAATATTTGCCCGCACAGCTGGGCTGCCAGCGGTGACTGCCAGGCTGCGGCGGCGAGCCATGGGCTGTCAGCGGGCCAAGCGGAGTGTCTCCGGGGCCCGGGGCTCGCTTTCACCCCCTAGCTGCTTGTCCTCCAAAAACATCAGCCGGGGAAGTCTTAACTTCAGGAGCGGGGGCGGGTTAACCACAGGCCAGTACACCTGCTTTGGGCAGCAGTCAGCTCTTTCCCTCCCCGCCGCCTCCGTTATTTCTGGGCTTCCCCTTATTTTTTGGTTCTCCAGACGGCCAAGCGAGCTCTCTGTTCCCACCAGCCAGAGCGTTCACACACTAAAACCGTTGTCCGGAATCGAGACTCAATTCTGCACGCGTCCTTCCAGCTCCTTGTTCCGCGGGGCTGTTTCCCCTGTCTGTTCGGAGCCCTCTCTCTGCCTGAAATGCACCCGAGAAAAGGGGGGTTGGAAAGGCAGGTGGAGGCATCCCCTGGATCTTTCCGAGCAGACAGATGAGAGTATCCCGTGGCACCTTGGTTGTCCTGCGTTTGCACTAGCTGGTATGAGTGGGGTACCTGTTGCAGGCTATTTTGTGTCCTGGCACGTGTGCATGGGAGGTAGGAAGTCGTTCTGCTCACTTTTCCCAGTTCGGGGATGTTCCTTAGGGCACGATGTGGAGCAGCGGTATCAAACTTGTACAACTCCCCGCCCTATCGCAAACAAGTGGGTCACACTGCCAGATCGCGGAAGAGTGTCTGTTTAAACATTAATAAACCATACGGAGTGATGGCTCTTCGCAAGAATAGTCTGATAACTAGATTTTATTGGTTAACTCACCACTAGCTCCAGTTTCAATTGCTCCTGGACCAAAAAAAAAAAAAAAAGTTTAAAACGTGTTCTTTACATAGTGCCTCAGGGGTGCACGGTGCTTTACAGACAAACTCTGCACTTGTGGACAATCTGAGCTAGACAATGGAGGGCGAAGAGTAAAACAAAAATGAATGAGGACCACTGTGCACATGGAGGCCCTGATTCGGCAATGAGAGCCGCGAAGTGGCATTCTGCCTGCATGCAACTCATCACAGGGTCAGGATGGTGCATGGTTCCTGTTTGTTTGGAGCATCTTTTTTGGCTGGGAGAAGTGAGTTTGAATTAATACATCAACATATTAACAAATCAAAATAGAAACTCTATTTGTGAGCACCCAGAAGATAGTAAAGTAATAAATAATAGCCAACGTGGATTTATCAAGCATAAGTCATGTCAAACCAGTCTACTTTCCTTATTTGATAGGGTTAATAACTTAGTGCATGGGGAAAGACATAGTTGGGGATATCTTGATTTTAGTAAGGCTTTTGATACAGTCATAGATAGTCTTATAAGCAAACTAGGGAAATGCAGTCTATATAAAATGACTAGAAGGTGGGTGCACAATTGGTTGAAAGACCATATTCAAAGAGTAGTTATCAATGGTTCACTGTTTAAACTGGGAGGATGTGTCTAGTGGGATCCACAGGGGTCTGTTCTGTGTCCTCTACTAGTCAATATTTTCATTAATGACTTGGATAATGGAATGTAAAGTATGATTAAAATTTGAAGATGATACCAAACTGGGAGGGTTGCAAGCACTTTGGAAAACAGGATTAGAATTCAAAATGATCTTGATAGAATGGAGAAATGGTCTGAAATCAACAAGATGCAATTCAATAAAGAAAAGTGCAAAACACTACAATGAAGAAGGAAAAAAGATCAAATGCACAACTACAAAGTAGGGGATAACTGGCTAAGGAGTAGTACTGCAGAAAAGGAGCGGAGAGTCCTAGTGGATCATGCATTGAATATCAGCCAACAATGTGATGCAGTTGCGAAAAATGCTAATATCATTCTGAGGTGTATTAACAAGAGTGTCCTATAGAAGACATGCGGTAATTGTCCTGCTCTACTTAGCACTGGTGAAGCCTCATCGGGATTGCTGTGTCTGGTTCTGGAAGCTCCACTGTCAGAAAGATATGGACAAAGTGGAGAGAGTCCAGAGGAGAGCAACAAAAATGAGAAAAGGTTTAGAAAAACGTGAACTGTGAGGAAAGGTTTAAAAAAAAAACTGGGCAAGTTTAGTCTTGAGAAAAGAAGGCTGTGTGTGTATGTAAGAAGAAGGAGCGAGGGGACATGATGAGACCTGATAACAGTCTTCAAATATGTTAAGGGCTGTTTATAAAGAAGACAGTGATTGATTGTTTTCTGTGTCCACTGAAGATAGGACAAGAAGTAATGGGCTTAATCTGCAGTAAAATAGATTGAGGTTAGATAGTTGCAAAACCTTCTAACTATAAGGATAATTAAGCTCTGGAATAGGCTTCCAAGGGAGGCTGTGGAATCCCCATCACTGGAGCTTTTTAAGAATAGGTTAGATAGACACCTGTCAGGGATGATCTAAGTATATGTGGTCCTGCCTGGGGGGAGGGGAGGGCTGGACTAGATGACCTCTCGAAATTTCCGATTCTGTTTTTGCTTGTATGTTCTATCCACATCTTCTACCCTTTGCTTATTTGTATTTTTAGACTGTAAATTCTCCAGAACAAGAAATATATCTTCTTTGTTTGTGCAGCACAATGGGGTCTTGCTCCTGCTCTAAATCTTTGGGCACTACCATAACATAAGCATTTACTAATAATTAATATTGTAGAGAGAAGCAGGGTCTGGCAAGAAGTCAGGAGAAGAGGTCAGCCATGGAAGGAGACCAGTTCGAAAGAGAAGAATGAGGCTGCGAGGTACATAGAATCTGGGAGGGCAGTCCACTTTTCAGGACATGTAATCACCTATCTAATGTGGTGCAATCTGCCAGTAGCAGAGTTTCCAGAAAGAGCTGCCCACTGCCACAGGGTCTTACTGAAGTGGAGATATCATTATTTGTAGGTGCATCCAGCATAGCTGTGCTATCACATGAAAAATTCATGGAGACCAAAAATGATCACAAGACAAAGAATAGTATTTCATCTTGCCTGAGATCACCATGACAAAGATGAGGCCATTAAAGCACCTGGGGAGGTTTTAAATCGTAGTATAGAAAAGAAAACGTAAAGGAGTTCTTCCCTCAGGCAATGATAGTAATGGAATAATCAATCTATTGTTACTATTGCAGGAGGCAACTTCTTTTCTCCTTTAGGAAGATATCCGAATGTTGATTCAAACTGAGGTCCTATAGAGGCCAGTGTTCTCCCAAGACTCAAGATCCCTCGTTGGGTGCCAAAATACATAGCTATAGATTTTTATTTTTAATTGTGAGCTTTTCTTGGGGACTTTTGTTATAATGATAAATACCAACTAAAGAAGTCTGTCCTAGTGAGACAGGTTAAGTGCCATCCTCAATCCCTCTTGTGCCATGTGGGTGTAAAACACTGCTGCTGGGATGAGAACTGAATTCTGATTTAGGAGGGGTTTACACACACTCTGCATGGTTGTAAATGACTATACACGGCGCAGAGGGACTGGAGAATCAGGCCATTCATATTCATCTGAGGAATATGAGAAGGCAAACTGAAGTATCTGGGGTGTGCATGAGGAAGAGAAAAGTCTAGAATCTGGCAAGTCTAGTGATTGACATGCCCAGTTACAGTAATACCTGCTGAGAGAAAGTCTTCAAAGGGACAGAGACCAGAAAGAAAACACCTAATCAAAAGATTTCTGCCTATCCCAAGGCTGCAGCAGCTGCCTGGGCCACTACCAAGTAACAGTGCCATGTTGGTGACTGGAAGGGACCTTTAGGAAGTACAAGAGCATGCATAACTTGTGGGAATGTCAGTGCGAGGAATGCACTGCATACCAAGAAATCAGCTGATCTGATGCTAGAGTATGTGTTTACATTGCGTATTTATTTTCTTCCATGATGTGGGCTGTTGGGAGTGCAAGTTTCTTCTTGAGTAAATATTGGGGTGAGCAGGCTGCCACTTGAGTAGATGACAGAGACCAAGTTGGGAGGGAGGATGCATAGTGATTACAGATGAAATGACACAGAGTGGTTTTGATTTTTGGCACATGCCAAGTCTTGGACCCAAGGAAATTGACATGACAATGACAAAGTCAAAGGCGAAATCACGCCTGCTTTTGATTTTTGGATGCAAGGCAGGAAGCAGTGAAAGACTCCAAACTTTTTAAGGCAGATAGTATAGAAAGGAAGAAGACAACTTCCAAAAAAGTGTCCAGTATAGGAATGTGAATGTGCCACAGGAGCAAGGGTTTGAATTAGACCTCAGCTGCAATCACTCCTAAGAACAGTTTAAACAAAACTATAGCCAAACAGGGCTGCTTTCTAGCTACAGAGAGTTGGGGGCAACGTCAGATAAATGAATAAAATAAAATATTGAAATGGAAAAATGGATTTTTTATGAAAAAAGCCAATTTTTTACAAATTGTTTTAAAAAAAATTATTGGGTTTTCAGGTTTTTTAATTTTTTTTTTAAAGAGAGAAATGTATTGAAGGGAAATTGATCAAAACAAAACAAACAAAAATAATCACTTTCATTAACATTCTTCAGTGGAAAACAAATCCTTTTCTGACCAGCTCACTATGTCTGGCCTGTGAGGGATGGGCCCAAATTATATAAGAATAGTACATCTCGCTATTTGTTTGTTTATTCTTAGTGGGATGGGGGCATGTGGCAGAGCCAGTGCTGGGAAAAACAAACTAAGCAATTGCTTAGGGCCCCAAGCAGCTCAAAGCGGTCCCCTATTCACTTTTTATGATAAGAACTTGCCTGTTTTAGTATTGGGTGGCGGTGAGAGGGGGCCAAAATATTCCTGAATAGGCCCCCAATGGTCTAGCACTGGCTCATGACAGTTGGAGCTTTTGTTAGTATGCTCTAGTCTCAAGAGCATTGGTTAGACAAACTCTTCTAACACAATTGGCTCCCTGTTTATATTGGCCAGTCAAAATGTGTAGCCTCCCATTTGGCTACAATGGCGTTCTGGCCTAATTTAGACTGTAAACTTTCTGGGGCTCTTTGCCTTTTTGCTCTGTGTTTGTACAGCACGCAGCACAATGGGGTTCTAGGTGCTATCATAATACAAATCATTATCAGACCATGCTTTAATTACAATTTTAAACATGGCTGGAAAAAACAGTTTAGTTACTAACATTCAATTAAAAAATAAACCAGATTCTTGACCGCGTAAGTTTTATTTTGCATAACTATTAAACAAGAAGCGGACGGGCTGAGGCAGCCTGGTTGAGGAGAAGAACGAAGAGAAAAGAAACTATTACTGCCTGTCCCAGATTAATAACTGAGCTCTGTGAGGAGAAACAGCAACTTAGAACTCTATTGCAGGCAGAAAGGAGAGGAAGAGCAGAATCCAAGTTAGCTCTGGATATAGAGAGCAGAGAGCCCAGAGTGGGGTCAAGGCCATTGCAACCACCAGCAAAGTTTAATTAACTCTCTCTAGGGTCCTTGGGAGCCTGGTGCTGATCAGTAAAGAAGAGGTCAGCACAGAAAGGACAATGTCGCTGAACTACAAGCAGTGTGCAGTGCCTGAGGACTTCCCTGTAACTCTTGGGTCCTTTATGTAACTGGAGAGTTTACTGTAAAATACACATTTCTTTATGCAAAATGACTGATTCGACTCTTCAGACAAGTCCCAGGGTAAGTGGAGAAGAGAATCTCCTTCTCTGTTTCTCTCTCATGTCCCTCTTATCCCCATCTGTTTCCAATTTGTCTGGCGCTGCCCCTCGCCACTGCTTAGTGGTGCTGCAGGTTTCATGAGTTTTCAGGCCCATGTAAATCAGCTGTTTCTGACCTGCAACCATGGCTGTGTTTGAGGGGAAGGGTCTGGCTTCCTCAAAATTTGGATGAGGGATCCCATCTCTAGCAGTGCTACAGTTTTAACTTGAGAGGTATGTATGTGTCGGAAAGCAGCCTGGATTTCATTCCAAGTATGCAATGGGGTGAAAGATCATCACCGTGGATAGCTCCCTGTCACCTGCTCTCTTCCTCATTTGTTTTTGCAGAAGATGCAAATTACCTGCTCCTTTCCTTCCCAACAGATCCCGCCTGATGTGTTGCCCAGTAACAAGGAGGCTGTGAATGCAGCATAAAGTATAATGAGTAACTACAGCTGGCTGAACATTTTCCGATGGAACCTTTTAACGTCAGAAAATGCCGATTCATCTAAATCAAAATGTTCTGCTGTGTAACAGCGTGTCCTGCCCCTTTAAGGGCCGGGAGGCCTCGGGCCAGCCAGCCTGTCTAATTATCCCTGCCCGGATAAATCTGTGTTGGGTGTGAGACTTAAAAGGGGCTAGAGTGAGAGCCAGGGAGACTCTAGCTAGGTGGAACCAGGAGTTCCATACAGGAGGGAAGCCTGAAAAGCTGCAGCTGGGCCGAGGAAACTGCTGTAGGCAAGTGTTGTGGAGAGCAAGACTAGCTCCTGCATGGAGGAAAGGAACTGAACCCAGCTCTGAGAAGGAGGGCTGGGGTCTCCTGACTCAAGGGAGGGGGAGAGGAGGAAATTCACTGAACTGGGGTTGGGGCCTGGAGGGCAAGAGTGTAAGGACTAAGTAAATTGCACCCCTGAAGGGGAGAGTTTTAATTACCATTGAACTGTGAGGTGGAGTTCTTGAGGAGTCTTATGAGAGAGGGAAACTGAGGCAAGATGCTGCAGTGCTACCTCTGACCACAAGGGGGCATGTGGGAGGCAGCTACCTGGTTATCTGTGGGAATGTGTTGGTTTAGAAGAAATTTTGTTTAGAAAAAATATCAAAACATTCCATTCTGGAACCCTTGACTTTTTTCCCCTTTTGAAAGGACTTTTTAATTTTTGTAAAATTTTGTTACGCCTTATAATGTAAAATAAAGACAACATTGAAATTAATTTTTTTTATTGTAACGAAATGATTTGTTTGACTTTTGTTTGGGAAAGAAAAAAATAATTAAATCATTTTGTGGGAAACTTCAAAATTCGATGTTTCATTCCTATTTGGAATTCAAAGACATGGAATTTCCCATGAAATGGAAATTCTGGTTTCTACCCAGCTCTGAGAGTAACTGTGGGGCTTGCTAGAGTTGCCCCTGCATGCCACAAGTTCAGAATGATTTGGGGGAGAGCTGTGATCAATTGGTTAACGAGGCTCCCAACTCCTGGGCTGTATTCTGCCACCCTTTTGCTCATGGGAATTAAAATAAATGGGGTGTTATACATAAAAATAGATAGTGAGATATGGCCCCATGTAATTATCTTCAGACTAACATGCAGCGTCCTTGCTAACAAGATTGCTCCACAACACTATACTATATGTATATTGCTTAAAAAACCAGAAATAAAAGCAATGAGATGTTTGTGTATTTTCCCTCCCCTCTCCCCCCCCATGGCCTCCAAGGAGTACTGAGAACTGTATCTTAAAATTGATTTAATTTGTCATATTTCTTAAATGTATTGGCTGCTCTCTAAGCAGATAACTTTAAACACGGATCCCTTTTTAATTAGCTGAGGATACAAGATTTGCTTGAGCGGGGGCTGTCCCTTTCTCTTTCTTTAGTGCATAAAGGGTCCCAGCTGTTGCTGCTACTGTTGCCATGAGCATGTATGTGCAGAGAAAGAGTATGTCTCGACATCATCGCTGTAGAATTTTAAATGTAGTGCTTGCTCTCTGATTACATGTCCTTTTATGCTCATTGGGCAAACTCATCCCACTTGTTCACAACAGCCCCTGGAATTTCAGTTTCTCCTGCAAAATTCCATTCACTGTAATAGTGGCAACTATGTAAAAATGCTACTTTGTGTGTTTAGGACCTGAGCTTACAAACACATAGGTCCATGTTTAACTTCAAACACATGTTTGTACAGCACCTAGCACAATGGGATCCTAAGTCCATGACTAGGGCTCTTAGGACACAGTGGTAATACTTTTTTTTATTATTTGTAACAAGTAGCCCCACTGACATTCATAAGACTCCTCATTTACTGAAAGTTAAGTATGTAACTAAGTGTTTGCAAGATTGGGGCCATATAGTTTTACAGATCAGATTTTCAGTGCATCAGGGCAGATAATGATGGCTTCTTCCTGTCTGGTCCGATCGACTTGCACAGACTGCTTTGAGAGTTGCAATGCTGCTCTGTGTACACAGGCTGATTCCTTGGCTTTCTTCTCTTCCCAAGCTTTGAATTTTCCTTTTCTTCTGTAACAGGGCAGGGAGCAATACACTTCTGACCAGTCAGCGCACTCTATATGTAAAACTGCAGTGCATGGTGCTGGTTTGTGAGAAAATAACATTCCTGTTGCCGATTCCATGCCCCAAGGAACACTGGGGCTTTCCAGGTTGAGATGAAGTCACCTAGGAGAATAAAGAGGATACCTAGACATTACCAGATGCTCTAAGTGGAGATGGACAAGCAGCAGGGTGCCTCACCAAGGGTTGGGCTGGGCTGGCTTTGTGCGTGGGCTGCACCATCATAGTAGTTAAGGCTTGAAATGGAAACCTTTGTGGTCCTTGTGCAGAGAAGCGTCTTTGGCTCTGCTGAGCTAGTAGGAGCTGTAGTGAGCTTTTATTATATCCATCCTCTTTTTTCCAGTGGGACAGACCTGCAGGAACATTGGCACATTTGCTTCTCTTTCTTAGACCTGGTACGTTGGAGGTTGAAGCTAATTCGTGTGTGTGTGTGTGAGAGAGAGAGAGAGAGAGAACGCACTCTGTGAACAACAGGCTAATCTTGTACACTGTCTCTGATGGATTTCGAGCATGGATCAGTGCGTCACCAAACTGACACAGAAACGCACTTTGGTGGTGAGGGCTTCTTTTGGTGTATCTGAAGTACTGCAGTGTGGGGCTGGGGTGTGCCAGAGCTACCTTTACAGGGGATCACCCTGAAAGAAGGAGTGAAAGCTGGCTATGAACATTTAAATAAAGGTACACAAGACCAGCCTTAGCAGCACAAACTGTGGTCCTGTAGTTGACTGGAGGTGGGTTTCTTCCACAGATACAAGAGCCTCTGCCAGACATTGACAGCATCTAAAAATGACCTATTTCTGTGAAGCTCTATTACACCTTGCTGCCCTCTTTCCTGTATTTGTTTTCCCATTTGTGGTGTTTTATGTAGCATCCAACATGTGCTTGGGGCTTTTCAAACATGGGGTCAAGATCCCTGCTGTAAGGAGCCTATGGGCCAGATGTACAGTGGGCAGACGAGATGGGACTCAGCTGAAGCTAAGGACTGAGGAAGTGGTAATTTCTTTCCTCTTCCCCCACTTCTCTTGGTTCGTGTTTTTTCTCTCCATTCTTCCCTCCCCACCACATCCTTAGTGATTACCAAGAGGCTGGTGTTGTAACCCTCCCCCTCTTCCTGACCAGTGGGTCTGGAACAACTGAAGAGGAAGGCTCTCCCTCTTTTAAGAAAAAAAAAAAATCATCCCAAGTTTCATACTGGACCCATTGTATATGGGGTTAGAACTTGGGTAGTCTTGGCATTGCTTAGTGGATGTCCACGTTCAACAAAGCTGATCAGAAGAGGCTACCATGGGAATGCAGTGTCAGAGACAAGTGCCCAAAAGCTCAGACCTTCATGCCAACTATCAAAATCTCCTCTTTAAACCTGAAGAGCTGGGCAGAAACAAGAACAGCTTTTCTTTTGATTGGAACTACAGAGCCAGACCCAGGAGGGAATGTAGTGAAAAGCTAACCGATGGCCTCCAGATCTCAACAAAGGCTGACGTTTTAGATGTTCTGTTTTTAATCCTCGTTGCTTTGCCCCATTCCTAGTCCCAGTCTGAGGGTTTGACATCACCACCTCTTCTGAGAAGTGACTCGTGGGCTCACTGGAGTGTCATAAATTAAAGAGTCGAGGGAGGAAGGAGGCTGAGGAGGAAGGAAAGAGAATATTTTGTACCTAAACCTTGGTAAATTGCAACGAAGGGGAAAGAAATTTGGGGAAAAATGACAGAATAGCTTAATGGGACCTCAGCAACTGATCAGGAATGTTTGCATGAGTGTGTGTGTTGTGGCTGTTTAACCACTGAACATTTAATAAGTTGCAAAATAGTTTGTTTCATGATAAGTATTTTGTTTTTCATGTTGTTTCTGTCCTTCTTGGAGAGAATGATGTGGTAGCTTGGGACTGACTGTTCAAAGTAGCCCTTCTTCCCTTCCTCTCACTACCCTCAATTTTTAAAAGGTTTCAACTAGCGAGTGATTAGCCACAGCGGGCCCACGGTGTTACTATATCAGGCAAAGTGTCAGTTTCATTAGCTTGAACAGTGAGTGGGCCTTGGAATGGTCTGTAGCAGAAAAGTGCCTCTCCCTGAGAGTTAAGTGAGCTTTGTGCAAAATCAGCAAGGACATTCTCTCTCTCTCTTGATTTGGATGAAGAGAAAAATGATTTGAAAGCTTTTGCGGTTGAGACTGCTTAGAGTGACTTGTGCTTCTGGAGCACCCTTTGGGCTTTTCTGAGATTTGCCCTTTTGATCCACTGCTCCACAACTGTAGAAATGGACAGTAGTCACACAGATTGTTTATTTAGCGATGCAAACACCAAAACTGACATCGGAGTAGTTAGAGACGGAAAAGAATGATGAAATCCTTGGAGTCCATCCCACTACATCCTCTGTGTGTGTGTTTGGTTCTTCTACTGATACTGAAATGGATTTTCAGTGATGTCTGTTTTTGGGGTTGGGGGGGAGGAACAGAAAGATTTGGAAGGGCTTTAAAATGTAGCTTGATATCTGATGCTTGTGGATTTCCAGCTTTGAAATCAATAAGGTTCGTTACAGAACTTGCCGTGTTTAGCTTTTGCATCCAGAATTCTGCAGAGGGGAGGAAAGAACAACTTAAGGAAAAGAGGATAGGCTTTCTTTTTGTTAGTGTTTAATGGGCCGATACAACGGATAGATGTACTCCAGGCTAGTGTTTCTCAATGATCGGTCCATGGACTGGCGCTGGTCCCTGAGATCTCCCTGACACAGTTTAGGAAGGCAGCAAGCCGGCCCCTGGTATCAAAAAGGTTGAGAAACATTGCTCTAGGCAAGTGCTGGGCAAATTCACCCCAAGCAGTCCTGTCAATGCACAGCAATCCTGAGCTGCAACTCCCTGCTACTCTTCTAGCGCTGCTGCTTAGGCCATTAATCCACAGATTCCAATTCTGAGCCTGGGACGTTCGCGATTAGTGATCTGACTCGTGTACATTTGAAACTAAGTGGTTATTCTTATTTAGTACGTACAAAATGAAGGTGCTGCACCTGAATCAAGTCCTCTCCACGGATGTCTTTGAAAGTTGCAAAACAATTGTTGTATGACAGAGGAGAATGTCTTGTTCAAATGTGGACTAGCAAAAATTTCCCACACTAGAAAGCTTCCATGCAGGATATGTGTAGGTACAAATACACTGCAACAAGATGGCAGGTTCTGGGCCAAAATATGAGCATTCAGGGCTCCTCTTTGAGTCATTTTGATGATAGCTGCTAGGAAAGTACTTTGTAGTTCCTCATGAGTCATACCAGCAGGTGGATCTTGTTAGGTCACACCAGGGTATCAGAGGGAAGGATGGAGGGTGTGGAACAGAGAGGTCCTGCAGGGGAAATGCTAGGAACAGCCAAGTATAGGGAGAAAATTTAGGCTGAAGTCTTTGTTCCATGAGGGGTAGTGTGACCTAGTGGATAGGACTCTGAACTGGGACTTGAAATCTGAGTCACGGTCCATGCCTCTGGGCCTCCATTTCCCAGCTGTGAAATGGGGACAATGATCCTGACCTCATTTGTAAAGCACTTCAAGATCTATGGATGAAAAGCTGATTGTTGGGGGTGGGGGAGGGGTGGTTGTTTTTGTTGTGTGTCCTGCCAGTTGGTTGAGGGAAGCAAAGTCTAACACTCAGCCCAGTGGTGTTTGTCTATACCATGATAACTTTTGAGCACCGCCTCTGACCAATGCCAGTCTTTCAGGGAATGCTCTAGGCAACAGTGGCAGGAACCCAGTTGGTTTTGGTGAAATGATCAGAATCAGCCACTTCAACCACCTCTGTAATTGTCTGTATAGATGAAAGCACCAGATGATAGCAGCTGTTTACATCTTCCAGCGTAGCACTACCTCCCATCTCAGCTCTGCCCTTCCTCTCAATGCGCCTTTAAAATGCTCACACCCTGCATGGGGGGTGCGGGGCGCACAGAGCCCCGGCAGAGGTGAGAATTGGAATTTCTTGGTCCTGGGGGAAGGGTAATGCAGGCATTGGGGGAAGGGGGAAAATTGGGGTGCCCACAGAGCCCCTGGGGGAGAGGAACAATGGTATGGAGGGAGAGGGACATGGCAGACATGGAGCCTCTGACGTGGTAGAGGAGTGAATGGGGGGGGGGGGAGGGCTGCAGACAGTCCCTGAAATAGTGGGGAGATGGGAGGGTGGCCCACAGGGAGCTTGTGGGGGTGGGGCAGGAGTAATGGAGGGATGCAAGAAGCCTCTGGTGTGTGCAGTGAGCTTGGCCTACACACACAACAACCTGACACCATAGTCAAGCCAAAGCACAGAAAAGGGGGAGTTGGGACAGCATGCAGTGTCTGTAAGTATCCAGCCCAGAGCAGGAGGGGGAATTCACCTCCTTACAAACTGCTGCTGCGGTGGGGTTGGATCCTGTTCTGAGTGAGGTACATAATGAAACTCCCACTGACTTAAATATGAGCACGTCTAAGGGACTGGAAAATCTCCCATTGACTTCAACGAATCAGGCCATAGTGCCTAGCCTTTCCTGCAGTGGTTTGCCACTTTGTGCCAGCAGCCCAGTGCCTGTTTTATGTTTGTTTTAAACACAGCACCCTTGGCTGAGTAGAGTCTGCCCACCATCCAAACTATAAACAGACTCAAAGCGCGCACACCAAATTCATGTGCGTGTTTGTCGTTGGGTCTGCTGAAGAAAATGTTTGCCTTCCAGAGAGAGTGAGGTTTCCCAAGTGGAGGGTGATTGCTAATGACAGTAGAATTAGATGGTAATTAGCAGATCAACTGCAGAGACACTCTGCTGGGAACTTTGGACTTTACCCAAGGAATTGATCTCCTTTCCCTCTGTGTATTGTGTGCGTACACATGAAGACATTGGATAAAAAACAGAAATGCGCTTGGTGGAAGGTTGCAACATGACCTACTTTATTTCTTAGAATTCAAAATCACACAAGAACCCAAAAGCAGAGAGAGAGAAAACTGGCTGCTCCCTAGGCAGTAAAGCACAATTTGCCCTACCTCACTTGAAGGTGGCTTTTTGCAGACTGACTCTGCAGAGGCCTTATAACCTGCAAGCAGGACCACTGTGCCCCCCATTCCCCCACTCTTAAAATGATTGTTTACAGTTCCAACACCGTCCTCAGCACACCACATATCGGGGCAGCGATGGTCTATTTTCATGGTACGGGTACGTACAGTGCAGCTGTCGGCACTCCCACAGTACAAATAATGAATAGTAGTAGTAATACCAATATGGCTGAATGGATTCCTAATCGCAGTCACCTAGCATAGCAAGGGGGGGGGTCTTTCTTACCTTCCTCAGTCTCCCTTCATAAATAGTGCATAGTTGCATGGGGGGAGAAGGAGGAGATGAATTTGACATTTGGCAACTGAGCATTACAGGACAAATGGGTTTCTGAACAGACACTGCTTCTCAGTGTTAGTACAGTATTGCAACCGATTGCATGCCCATCATTAAGGTCATACATTGCAGATTATACTGAGGACACCCTCTTTTCCTTTTTCTCTTCTGACAAGATAGGGAGGAAAAAGGCACATATGTATTCCCCCTCCCCACTTTAGTGCACTGGTCGGAAGGGAAGGCAAGGGAGTTGATTTTATAAAATGTTTTCAAACATGCTTTTCTTTCATGATGCGTGAGACTGTCTGTCCTAGCCACTTGCTCTGACTCTGGGATATAGATCTTGAGGGATGTGATTTGTTGTAAGATTTAAGGTTAGATTGCTGCTTCTCCATTTTGCCAGGTACAATTCAGGAGGGAACTTTTTGCAGTGTCACCCCCTGGAACAGCTATTCTTTCCCTCTTTGCTTCCTTAGCCAGGTCATGATAATTTTAGAAATGGGTGTGCTGTTCCCATCTTGGTCACTCAGCACATGGGGTATCAAGAGATCCCGATTCTTCTGTGAAATTGCTTGCCTTGTCTTGCTATCCAAGAGAGAGAAGTCTTAGTGAAGGGTACGTAGATCCTCAAGATCAGGTAACCTGGAGACTAAAATCTATATATTAAGCATTTCCCATCCCCTTGGTGTTCACAAAAAATTGTTGTATTCTTGTCTCCCAAAACACACTAGCCATATTTGTACTCCTCAGTAGACCTTCTCTCATATCCCTGTAGCTTGCACCTGCACCAAATGTCTACAGATATGTTGGCCTGTATTATTTAACAAGGGAAGTTGTTTTTTGTCCCTCCTTCCTCCCCCCTTCCCTCCCCCTCCCAAGAGTGAGGCGGGGGAGAAGAGGGCAAAATTCTTCACTGGGAACAAATCTCATTTTCAAGAGTCCTGACAAAATGAGCCATAAAATTACAATATTTTAAAGCGCTCTGTAATTCCAGTGCAGATGGCTCTTCATCATGGAATCTGAAAGCTCAGAAAATATAAAAGTCATTAGATTAAAATAAACCACCTACTGCGAGGAAGAAAAGCTTATTTATCAATATCAATTTACTTCTGATTACCCTGTTCTGCAATTTGTTATTTTCAGGAATTATGATTTGTGTATTGCTCATGCCAATGTAATTTTTTTTTAAACTTTAGTTTACTTTTCTGTAAAATGTGCTTATTTTAAACACCTAGCTAGGAAAGAGGGTTAGAGTTCTGAGCAGAAGGTGCTAATAGCAAATCATGACAAAAAGTGAAGCCTTTGTGTTGCAAAAGATCCACAAGTTAGCAAGTGTCTCCCAGTTTCTTGTCAAGTTGGAACCAAATATTTTTGCACTCTTTAGCTATTAGCAAATGTTAGGAAGCTGCCATTCGCTGGTGCTTTTGGAATACAACTTGCATTCACAACTAGAAGCCATAGGGGTGTCTTTCAGTAGGACCACTTCTTGGTTCTGTCAAAGCTGAGCCGTTCTCAACAGGATTCAACCCGCGGTTAATTCAAAGACTAACAGTTTAAAAAAACAATTTCCAGCTTGACTTGTTCATGGTCACCTGGCCTTAGTAGGAACAAATCTCTGAACTGAACTATGTCTAAGCAGCATAACTATGCTGGCATAGGGTATGTTTACACTACAGCAGCAGAGATACTGTGCTGCAGCTGTGTCACTAGCGTAGATGCTTCCTGCATCAATGGAAGGGTTCTTTCTGTCAGTGTAGGAAATCCACCTCTTTGAGGGGCAACAGCAAGGTTGATAGAATTCTTCTATTGACCTAGCTGCGTTTTATGGAGGGGGTTGGGTTGACCTAACAAAGTTGTGTATGTAGCATGACATTTTTCACAGCCTTGAGCAATGGAGTGAGGTTGACCTAAGTTTTAGGTGTAGACTAGGTCTTTGATGCAGCCTGTGCCAACAGAAAGAGGAGTTTTTCCGGCGTAGCTACACCACCTCCCTACATGACTTTAGCTATGCTGACAGAAGCACTTTTCTATTGGCATAGGTGTATCTATGCTGGGGTTTTGCTGGCATAGCTATGTCAGCTGGGCATGGATGTGTTTGTGTGCTAGCCAAGTTATGCTGGCAAAATTTGTAGTGTAGACATAGTCTGAAGTGCGTCATGCATTTGGGATCCAAATTTAACTCTGCCCTGATTAAACTGACGGTATCTTAAGTTCCTGTCTTAATGTACTTGATGATTTCCCAGTGATCATCAAAGCTCTGGACAACATTAAGTAATGCAAATGTCCATAGAAGTGCTAGAGGTCAAATGCCATCCTTCATTTATGTCTGAAAGAGGTGCTTGAAGTTCAAATCTGGGCTCTGATTTGAATCCAAGCTTCTCCAAAGTTTGAAGATGTTTAGGTTCATTGTTTTGGCTTAGCCTGTTATAGAGAAGCTCGAGCAGCAAGGCAGATCCAAAGTTTGGGAACCAGAGTGAGGTGCTTCTCATCTCTAAGTGAAGACAGGATAACAGTGCATGCATATTGAAGATGAGAATTTGGCCCTAAATGTTTAAATATGAGTTAGAAAAAATGTTAAGAAGCCCAGTTTAAAGTTTTCTTATGTCTGTCTGTACCCGAGTCCCATGTCATGGTTCTGTATGTGGCTATCTAATAAGAGTTGAGAAAAAGGAAGTTCTCATCAGCAGACTGTCTCTGGATGGGTTTTTTTTTAAAAAGAAAACCTCTGCATCGTGCCATGATTCCACTGTGGATATTTTGTTGTTGTTGTTGCTGATATGGGTCTTTCTATCTAAATTTTAAAGACCATTGTTCTGTTCTGCTGGGGAGTGACGTCTCCATGGATTAGATGAGAGCTATCGGAAGAAAGAAATGTGTTTCCCACTCCCTTTGTTCCCGAATAAATGGGAGCAGAAGGAATAGAGAGAGCCAGGTGTGAAGGGAAAATCACTGCAATGGTGGCAGTCAGAATGCCACAGCAGAAGAAGCCTTCTTGACAGGTGGATGAATGTCACATGCGCGTGCACAGAGATCCCTGTTGGGTTGCTGGTGATCTTTTTTGTCTTTTCTAAAAGGAAGCAAATACCATTAGTGGGTAGCCCCAGCTGTCGTGTTCCAGCTGCAATTATTCTATGAATGGGGGAGGGAGAAAGGGTGTGGGGCAGAGGCTAGCTAATTGCGTGATGTGCATCTAGAGAGGCAGTTTGGGGACGGGGGCTGAGAGTCATGAGCAGTTCCCCACACAAAAGCCATTTGGGAGATGCTTTGATTTATACTTTCATTTCTTCTTTACGCTCTTGGAACAGCATGCAGCAAACAGAAAGACTGACACTGTATATTAAAGACACAAATATTGTGGTAATGTTCAGGAAAGAGAAGACCAGGTGGGGGAAAGGGAGGAAGGCATTGTAGGTTTGGGATTATAAAAATGCCAGCAGCAGCCCAAATGTTTCTGCATGGTGGCCAACAGGGCACAGACAATGCAGAAGCTGCTGCTGTTCCGACGGAAGCAATTAAGAGTACTTTGTATGTATAACAACTCCTCTCCCGCAGAAGTGTCCCAACAGTGCATTTAAAATAACCAATACAGGTGCACAGCCCAATAAACTGACACTTCCCAGCCCGATAACAATACACAAAACACCAAATCCAGACGTGGCGTAAGTCCATAATTCTTCTAAGTGAAACGCTGGCAGCTTCTCCGCCGCTTGTTGCCAGTTTCACCTTGATTCATTTACAGTGAGGGCATGGAATGGGGATCTGGAGCATCCACCACCTGGAGTGACTGCAACTCAGCATGCTACAGTGAAAATGGAGTCCCTAGAAAGAGGCATTTTTATCTTTGGTTTTCTGGGATCAGTGCCCCAAAATAACAGGCTTCTGAACCAAATGCAGAGATGCCTTAGTGCCAACCTAGAAATCATTATGGATCAAGACCATGAACCTAGAAGATGTACGGCTACTAATTGCAGCCCCAATCCTGCAGTCTGGTGGGCAGAAAGTCAGCAAGGCTCCACATGTGAACACGGAACTGATTGTAGGGCTGGGGCCTGTAATCTAAATATCCTACCCCCACTTCCAGCCAAGGTCATCAGAGTGATGCACATGTCACAATAAAACACTCACATTTCTCTATCAAAATATGCAGCACAGAGCCACCACTGTAGGCCTAGGGATGCCTGAAAGGAAAAGGGAAAGGGAGAAGGCTATGAGTAAGAGGCCAATATTGTCTCAGTAAAAATCTCTGTGGGGGCACAGATTAACAAGTGTGAGTTGCTTATTTTTAGAGCAGGTATGTCTGTATCGCCCTCTAGTGGCCAGATTACTTAGCGACTCGAGTCTGCTACTGCCCCTACCTAAACTAACAGAGTTTATCATTCAAGTTAAACAGTAGCACCTCATGCTTTTAGATCCAGAGGTTCTAGGTTCAGTTCCCTGGGATGACCCATCCAGACCTATTATTAGATTTACATACAAGAAACTGTATTTCTGCAGCTATCTTCTTTTTACAAAGAATCTCTTTCAGAGATGAGGCACAATTAGATAGTCTCTCTAACACAGAATTTTGAAGTTCTCCCTTGAAATTCCTAAATCCACAATATCAAAACAAAGCCATCTCTGGAAACCAGTGTGGAGAAGTGCAATATTAATGAAGACAGACAATCAAAATGGCATTTCAAGCAATTACTTATGCGATGAAAAAGTGATTTAGACTATACAACGCTTAGCTTATCATTCAATTTAAAAGAGCGGCTGTCAACAGTCTTTATTTCTAAATAATTTGAATGGTTTTTCCACTGCTGGTTGTCGCAGAAATGCACTCTGAGAAGTTGGAAAATAACATTTCACCCTCTCTGGCTTGTGGTGGCCCCAGTTCAAAACCACAAGTGCTGCTTTCTCCGCTGGTGAGTCTCATGCTGGGAGGGGTTGCAAGTGCTTTGGAGGATAGGATTATAATTCAGAATGACCTGGACAAACTGGAGAAAGGTGTCTGAGCTGTGTGTGGACTTGTGCATAGATATGAGTGAATGGGCTCTGCCACATGACTTGAGATTTGTATGTGGTGGGGTGGCTTCTTTTTCACATTAAAAATGTAGGTCTTGTTTACTCTTGACTTTTCTGCTTGACTCAATGGGGAGCTGAACTGGTAAGAAATATCACACAAGTGAAATCAGATTAATTGAGAGAAGGAATTCATTTATCTTTATTTAGAACATTTCAGACTTTTCTTAATATCTGTCATTCAAATGCCTGAAACATGGGGGAAAAATACTAGTTTATTTAAGATTCAACATCTCTGCTCCTTCAGTTAAAGGCTGAGAGCTCTCCATTTACATCTGAGACCTTCAATGAGCCTTCCAGATAAAACAGGGAAAGCATGATTTCCAAAGGTTAAATTTTAAAAAACAAAAGAGGCAGAATTGATCCCAGTTTTTTCCCGAAGAAACCTTTCACGTTTACTTTAAATATCATAGATAAGCACCAAAAAACCCACCACCAAAGCACACGTGCGTGTTTCTTTTTCTTTGCAGGTCACCTTTAAATATTTCTTGATGGTGAAGTATTTCAGAGAGATCCACCCAGTGTACAGCAACGTTAATTTTAAATTCAGTCTGACACTTCCCCTACATAATATAAATGAATCTAGTTAGTGATTACTGTGCTGAAATATTTACCTTCTTACCCTCAAAATAAAATAATCTCCCAGCACCCTTCTCCTGCCCCCTTATTCCAGAGGTAAGTTTAAGATTTTTAGATTTATCTCCACAAGCAAAGAATGAGTGAGCCACCCTGGAGAATTCCTATCTTCCCTTGAATTCTGGGGCCTAAGGGATTGATCCCAATAGGGTCAATGAAGTTAATAGAGGTCTTTCCATTGACATTGATGGGCTTTGGATCAGGCTCTAATTCTCTTTGGTCATCTTGTCCGTTGCCCAGGAGCCAGTGCATAAATGCTGCCTATAGACTGTCCTTGAGAGCTCTAGTTTTATGAATCAGATAATGGTGCATCCATCACTTCCTTTGGAGGGGAGCTATTCCACACGTTTGTCTGATAGGGAACACTTCCAGTAGCGATGAGTGAGCCTCAAAAGTTTTGGTTTTCAGGTTAGTTTGGGTCCTTTAGCAAACTAACTGGACCCTTTTAGTTCTGTTCTGGTGGGCTAGAGATCTCCAAAGAATAGTCTCCCCAGTCCCAGCTGAAGAGGGGAATAAAAAATGGGAAAATAAATTAATGAACTCTTACAAACCTTTCCATTTTTAAATGAACATTAGTGCCCAAACCTTCCTTAATACTAGACACAAACCATCTCTTGCTCACTTTCATTGTGTTATTTCTAGTTAGTCTCCTTTGGTCTGTTGTGATGTGACTTTACTGAAGGAGAAGGGGGATGCTCTTTGGCTGAGGGTATGTGAATATTATCCTGGAAACTTCGTTCACAGGTGTGGGAGAAGGGCACAAAGGTTTCTTCACAACCAAGCGAGGGTCCTAGTATGTTCATAACTCTGGCTGCTTACAACTTGGGTTGAAGGTGTTATCAATGGAGCTCTTCAAGGCTGCCTTTTTCTGGATGCTGTAAAATGAAGGCCAAGATCCTCAGCTGTTGTAAATCAGCATTCCCACACTGTCTTCAGAGCTACAGTGGCTTACACTAGCTGAAGATCTGGTCCAATAATTGGAGCCTGACATAAAAATATGTATAAAGCTAATAATATGCACTAAACTTAATTTCATGGAACACTTGTACTCCAGGGACAAACTAATAAAGCACTGGATCCTGGGTGAAGTGTTTTGGTATGTGGACTCCCAGTTGGACCGCAACTACCACAAACAGGCAGATAGGACCTTAGTTTAATGACTTGTCAGTAAGATAGCAGCTCCTATCATATACAGGCTCTCTGTCTCTCCCAACCTCTCTTTCCCCCAGCCCCAGACTGCATATCCATGCTTGGTTTGCACTGCCTCACCTCATAAGGACAGCTCAGTGTATGTGCAGATGAATCACTATTAATATTACGAGGTTACTTGCTGAGGGGTATGTCCCCAGCTTGCCAAAACTGGTAACTTGTGCCTCAATCTGCGAGGGCCCTGGAAGTCTCTGTCCCACTTTAATTCTGGGAAGATTTCCATACCTACACAACAAGACCTTGAACTCGATACAGTAAATCACTTAAGCATGTGCCTCACTACTTCCCAAGGGCTGCATAAAAGTTAAGCGTGTGCTTATGTGCTCCTTTCTCAATTGCTGCCAAACTGCTCAGTGCCTTGCAGATCAAACCCACGGAGCAACTTCCACCAATATTCCACAATATATCCCAGGACATAGACCTGCCTCTTCCTGTCATGCATGGCCTTTAGGAATGGAAGAGCAAGGGAATGGAAGGTGCAAATTCCCCCATTCTCGCTAATCTTGTACACCTGAATCCATTTTACCCATATTGTTGCTTTTTCAAAACTGCTGCTGTGACCAAGGAGGTGAGTTCACGTGGATTTCTGCAAGGCTTCTAACCCAGCTAGTAGTTTGCAGTCAGGAGATCACAATGCAATAAGAAGACCTTCTATTGATCTCATTTGAAAATACAAATTTTCTGTGGTTTGGAAGGTTTGGGGTTTTTTTTTTCTCGTCTTTTATTTAATCATCTGAAAACAATGAAAGCATCTGACCATTCTAACCATTTCTGTTTTCATTTTTAATTCTGTGGCTTCATTGTAAGAAGCCATGTGCTCTGTTAATACTAGCCTGGGAAATTCTAGAAGCTAAGTGGAGTACTGAAGTGTTCGTTTGCATGCTAATTTACTCAGAATGTTCTTCCAGCTCATAACTATTTCACAGCAGTGCTTTGTTTGAGAGCTTTGGATGTGCTCATATGTTCTCTGTTATTTTCTGCATCATACTTCTAAATTCCTGGTGAATTTTTAGTGATTCCAGTTCTGGTCTCTCACACAGTTCTGCCAGTACAACTTGATAATTCACTGCTATACCAATCCTGGGCTCCCATACCATATTGCCAGCTCAGCTTAACCCTGACCTCCTGCTGTCCCAGTCCTCTGCCTTCTAACAGCTTGTCCTGGGCATCTCAGACCAGACAAGCAGCTCCCCTGCTGTGCCAGTCCTGAATCAGGAGTGGCGTCTCCTGAGCAGACGCTGCCGAACATGTTGAACTGTGTAATGATTCTTATGATATGAGCAAACATCCTCAGGAGACTAAGAATTAAACATCAGTCTCATTTTGATTTGTGACACGAGCAGTCATTTGACCCTGCTTTCCAGCTACAATGGGACAAATTCATCCCTGGTGTAACTCCATTGACTTCAAGGAATTAAATCGGGGATGAATCTGACCCAATAATTGTAACCCTTTAATTCCCACCCCTGGTTTGCACGTGGGTGTGCAAGGTGAGGGAGGAATGAGGTCTTCCATAGAACACAGTTATATGGCATACAGTCATAAGCTACATACCTGTTATACTTCTAGTTATACCCTGATTGGATCAAGAGTGTTAAGAGTAGTAAAGATGTGCTGCTTTTTGTCTTAATGCTATTCAGATGCAGATAGTCAATGGAAAGGAGAAATCTGGAAAGCAATGGCTTGTCAGTCACAGTGAAATTTTGTAAAGGATGCAGGTTTCGGATCACTTGGAGCAGGAAGGCAGTAATTCCTCTCTTTGGCTCTAGCGAGCCTGTCTCTGGAATACAGGGTTTTATTCTGGTCACCTCAGTAAACACTAGAAAGAGTCCAATATTTATTAAGGAATAACTAATGAGGCAAGCTTAAATGAGCTAAATATAGTTTGGGATACTTAAGGGAGACATGATGACTGTGAAGGATTTAAAACCAAAGAGGGAGAGGAGTTGTTTAGAATAATACAACAGGTTATAAATAGCAGCAACGAAATTTAAAATGAGCAAAAGAAAATTGTCTGGGCATTAGCAAAGATTTTCCTAACAGTGAGATCTTAGATTGTGGGGAAAAAAATCTCCCAAAGGAAATGGCAAAAATCCCATCTCTTGAGACACGTACAGTTGGTTTTAACACAGTATTAAACTGTAGGGTCCAATCCTGCAAAGCCAGAATTATGGACAAGATAATCTGATATAGGTCTCTTGTATCTCTAATTTCCATGAAGCTGTGTAATTGAACATTATGAACGTATTCAGTACTTGCTATGGCTTTTAGATACCTCTGCTCGCCATCATCTGATGAATGCCCACCAAGAGGCATCCTTTTGCTTTCTGTGCCCAAACAATGCATGACCACACACTGCCAGCTTTAACCAGTTTCTATTGTGAGGTTGTTGATGCCAGTAACTGTCAGATGGTATTTTTCATGGATTAACTGTATTTCTTCCTCTGTCTCCCCACTCTTCTTGTCTGGGGTGATGCTTAACGCTTTCATGGGTTTTCCATCCCCTAATATAAGGACTCTGGTTTATCTCCTTCAGCCAATACATTCCGGACTTCCTGCCTGGCTGGGTTCATGGTAATTGTGTTTGCAATGTCATTGCTGTACCATATGTTTGGAAGGAATTTTGTCCCTCACTGTAGCTGCATAAGTGTGCTTTGGGGGAAAGATGTCATCCACAAAACTGACTAGACTTGAAATGTTAAATTTGCCTCTCCTCTTCTTTGTCAGGAACCATGAAGTGTCACTTTGCTGCCAGCAACGTTCTGCTCTCCCTCTTGGTCTTGGAGTTGGTCTGTTTGGGTAAGTAGAGTTTCTCTTTGTTCAATGCTTGATTATCCTTCCTTCCTTTTCCCTGGCCCATCTTTCTATTTCAAGCTGTGTGATTGCATTTAAACAGCTTAACAGTTGCACGTTTGAGGGTTTCTCTCTTGGAGCAGAAAGGCTTCATCTTTCTACCGAGTATGTGATCTCTCTAGCCCAACACACTGTGATTGAACCTATTGTTAGATGGATGCCTTTGAGAAAAGCCACAGAAGAAACCAGTCACCACTCTTGAAAACGGGGTGTGGGCTGTACATAGATGGTAAGCGCCCTGGGGCAGGGACTGCCTTATGTGTGTCTATGCATACCACAAGGGGGCCCTGCTTTGTAAGTGGGGTCCCTAGGCACTACCACAAGAAAATAATTATAATTATATTGGAGAAGATCAGTTCTGATCGAGTCTATCAGTTCTTGATAGTTGATGCTCATCTGCCAACAAGGTTTGCTGTCACAGTAGTCCTGAAACAGAATCAGGACCTGCAGTTTTAAGTCAGTTTCACACTGTATATGTAGACTGAGAGAGAGAAATATGTTCTTTTATGAAAATAAGACTGACTGAGAAACTACATGCAGTGAGTACCGTGTTTGTTGCATTATGTTCTGCTGGAAGGTATTTAATGAGGGGTCAAAACCCTTGCAGACTTTCACACATTATGGTTACATGCCAAGCCAGCTGGCACCTCCTGGGGGCAGTTTTTGTACAAATGGTGGTAGCAGGTGTCTGCTCTCTGTTTTGTGCACCGTGGACCAACTACATCCCAACTATGGTGTGGCTGTCTGCCACACCCCTCCCACTAACCAATTTTCAGATCTAGAGGGCAGACTCCTTTTCTCAAGGCTGCCACTGGACTTCTGCATTGGGCCACTCAGGATATGTCTACACCGGGATGAAAACCTGCGGCTGGCTTGCATCGGCTGGCTCAGGCTCAGACGTCAGGGCTGAAAAATGGCTGTGTGGATGTTTGGACTCAGGCTGGAGTCTGAGCTTAGGGACCCTGAAAGCGGGGAGGGTCCCAGAGTTTGGGCTCCAGCCAGAGCCTGAACATCTACACAGCAATTCTTAGCCCTGTGAGCCAAACTCAACTGGCCTAGACCAGCCACGAGGCTGTAATTCCTAAGTGGCACTAGAAAGAACTGGGGGTTAAATCCTTTGTCATCTGGCATGTGGGAAGGTGGTTAAGCTTATTATACCCATTCCGTGTCAACATGAGGCATGATGCAAGAGAGTCAGCTGAGTTATTGAACTTGGCCCTTCAGGCTTAATGAGAGAGCTTTGGCTCGGTTGGTGAGAGCTCCCCCTCGTGTGTCAGTCTCCTTTACCCCAGGGGCTGTAATGCTAAGCAGGATCACCCCTACTCCGGAGTGGTTCTCCTTGGAAACGCTACACACGCTTTGCAGCCGGAGTGTGCTGGCAGCAGAACTCAGGCTGGATGCGGGACACCTGAGGATCGGGCCCTCTGGCTTCATCTTTTGTGCAACACGCTTACAAGCAGTTTTACGTAATTAACATTCAACAAACCAAAGCACGGAGACGATAAGAAGTGAGGCAACACCCTGCCACAGCATGACAGGCCCTTTTAAGAGCGAGCAAGGTCCAGTGCCCTTGTGACTTATTCCAGCTCTCTCACAATTAGGCTTAAGAGAGTGCACCTAGGTTCTAGCAGAGGAGACCAGGAGAGTCCGAGGTAGGGAAGAACTGTCTGAGTGCAATGCTAGAGAATCAGGAAGTGGTAGGCAAGAGCTGCCTGAGAGAGACACAGAAGGGCAGGTGCGAGCTGCTGGAGGAATGACCCAGGACAGAAGAGCAGCAGCAGAGCTGGCAAACGGTGCTTGGGACACAGCTAGGAGCTCTGATGGGACCTGGAAAGGAATTGCTGTTTGGAACTGACCACAGCTGGAGGATGACAAGCAACAGGCTTGGGCAGCGGCTCCCTGGGAAAAAGGAAAGATCCAGCTTGTCTGGGGAAGCCAAGCCCAGAACCAAGAGGCTTGTTGCTGGAAGGTGGATCCCCAGCGCAGGCATAGAAATGACAGGCAGGGAGGCCAGGCAGTGCAGCACTGCAAGAGGGGGAGCCCTCTGGGCCAAGACCTGAGCGGGGAGCTACAGGAAGAGCCCAGGAACAAAAGGTTGGTCCTGGAGGGATGTTCTCTGAGCAGGGGTTGGAGACTCAGGCAGGGATGGCTGGGGAGTGGAGCATTACGAGAAGCTCATTGCAGGGAGGCGGTGGTAGAAGAGTCATGAGACTGGTCTCTCAGAGTGGGACCCTGGAGCTAAGCACTGCTATTGACTCTTGGCTGGGTGATTTGGAGGCCATGTCCCTGTAGCGAGGAATGGAAAATCTGCTCTGTTTTATCTGCTTACTGTGAGAATTGGAGAGTGGTTTTACTATAAGGGTTTGGGGGAATTACTGCACTCGTGTATATGAATAAATGATGCCCAGAAGCGGCCCTTGTGTCCAACACTGACAGACTATGTTTTTTCTGTGGACAGATAAAAAGGGAAACGGAGGCTAGGTGCACTTGTCATCCTGCCTCTATAGGGTGCCCCAAGCAGAGCTGCCGTCCTTAAATCCATACTGTGAGATCATGTCCCTCCAATTGCTGTCTTCAATTCTAGCATGATTTTAGCAGCTCCTAGCCTCACGATTTCCTGACGTTAGGATTAAAAGGATTACGAACTTTAGGATGTTACACAGCATTAATTCTAGCTCTGAGTTCTCAAAATAGTGCCCACTAAAAGCTGCTGGGACCTGAAGGAGCAGTGAGACAAGGAATGTGCAGAAGGCAGCTCCAGAAATACAGGCCTCCACCTGATGAAAGAAAGGAGCAGCTCCCCATCTCAACCAGTTCAAGGTATCTGGAAATGCACCCCTGGGAGCCTCTCATTCTGTCCAATAGAGGGCAGTGGGACACATGCCTAGACCTAGAGGGACTGGGCTTTCTCTGTATCGGGATTAAACAGAGGACTGGCCAGCTGTGCTAGAACTGTTATCAGTATGATCAGTATCCCTGTAGCCATGTGTCTCTCAAAAGTTAATATCACTGAATGGCTGGTACATATGTAATACTAAAGCAATATTGCCAGGCTTGAGGCAGCACCAGCACTGATAACTGATTTGTCTTTCACTTCAGCGTATAGTCTCTGAATATCATGTCTTCTACTTTTTTTCCCATCCAAGCTAGCCTGAACAGCCACATGATCTACCTGTGTGCTCCTGTACCGCAGCCTTTATTAATAATACTGTAAGAAACATGTTTCAAGAGGGAGCAAGCACAATATGTGAAATTTCCTCCAAAACCTCTCTCCCCCCCCCCAATTAAATTCAAGACCATTATTGTACCCCCACCCTACTTTTGGAAGGGGGTTGGCGAGAGTGGAAGGAGATTTAATTGAGCGGAGAAACTTCTAGCTGGATCCAGCAAAGGTGGAAATCTCTAACATGCTTGAGTTGGAAGGTTAGCTCAAAATTTTCAAATGTGAGTATGTAAACTCAAGCACTTAAACCTCTAACTAGAGGCTTAAATACGTGGCATGATTACCAGAGGTGCCCAGCCCCCAGAAATTGTCCTCACAGACAAACGTTCACATGACAAAAAGACACTCCTAAAAGGACCAATAAACAGGTTTCTACCCAGCAAAATTCTCCGCTCCCTTTACCAGCTTTCTACTGGGACAACCAACACCTTAATTGTACCTGAGACCCTCCAGAGGAAAAAAGCAGAAGCCTCTACAGCCTGAAGTAAAGGACTAAGCTCCAGAGCTGGGACTGTCACAGACTCCTGTCCTCTGTGGATCAGGTACTGAGGGGAATGTGAGACACCCACTGAACATTAGCATCCCTGCTAACCTCCAGAAATGCCCCGCTGTCCTGATGATGATCCTTAGCGGGGTAGGAAAGAGAGAGGTTTGGGAATAGCCTTGATTTTCTCACTTCTAGTCCAGACTGAGAGCTTCTAGCCAGGAAGCCTTTCTTTAATGGTGTTACAAATGGCTTAACTAGGAAATAATTAATCTTCAACCCCAATGGAGGAGGGGCTGAGCAGGGAAATCACTCACTAATAACAACATTTGTTAGCAACAGATCATTTTCCTTGGGTAGATAGAGTCAAAAGCCTTTGCCAGCAAGAGGGTAGGGCACAGGGCCTGTCAGTCACTGGTTCTCATCTATCCCTGGCGATCTTGTGGTAGGTAAGCTCTGTGCTGAGGGAGTGTGAGTGGAAGGAGAATACCGTTTCTTTATTTGGCTGAACAACAGCATTAAAGAGTGAGTAAATAAAACCTAAAGGAAATTAAAACAAGCAGACAAAACACTAATATGTAAAGTGGAAGGCAGCAGTAGCTACATGAAAGTGGGACCATTACCACAGCGTGGGGCAGCACTTTCTCCTCACTGTTAAGGGGACTTCAGCAACCAGATTATTAAAGTAATTGTTTAATATATTCCAGGCAGTAACATCCATTTCTTAACTGTGAAACAGCTTTATAATCCCAATGGAATATTTACAGGTTCATGTAAACCTCACAGCAAGAAAAGGAGACGGCTCTGCTGTGGTCCCCCCGAATTTCCTGCTAAGTTAATGATGTTAGCAGCAGTTTGGCTCATTTCTCACATGCACAAAAAAGTTCAGTGCCAAAGTGTCGACAAGATCAGCAGCAGCCCTCTAAAACATCCACCTGGCAAAATTCCCACGTGGCAAGGTAACAGTGTAACACAATGCAGATTCTAGGCAAGGTGAGAAGGCTCTCAAGCTTCACACCAAGGCTGAGTTTTTAAAGCAAGTTATTTTTATGTCTGCACTTTAAAGGGGCCCGTGTAATAGGAATGAAAGCAGAGGGGTAGTGTCCAAAGTTTGGGAACGCTGATGTCTTCAGTGCTGGGGTTAGAAGAGAAATGGCTCCCGTTCCTCCCTGGTGTATTGTTGTGTCTGCAGGTGCAATGGCTCTAATGTTGCTGCCTAAAATAAGCTTGTTGTGATCTCTGCATCATCCTGTCATGAGCCTGCTGCAAATGGTACTATGTCATGGCAGATTCGGCTAACTTTCAAATGGTTTATTATAAAGCATATAGCACAGTCACATGAAAACTGGGATGGCTCATAAATAATTGGTGGGGTGGGACCTCTTAGCATGGGCGTTTATTTACCTATATGTGAATCTCTGAGAAACAATAGCAAGCAGGTCTCACTTTGATAACACTGGTGCTTGAAGTAATTTGTTGTTGTTTTCCCCGCCAAGACATAGTGGCAAAGATATGGGCCACATACTCGGCCCAGCTTAAGTTCCCTTTGTGCCATTCCAGTGAGGATTTAAAGCTCACCTAAAGGGAAGGGCCAGATTTTCCCCAGTAGCATAAAGTCTGAGTAGTTGTCTGATACCTGCTTCCCTTCCCATTGGGGGCAGGCGAGGGCGTGGCCAGGGAGGGGGAAGGGATGGTCAGGAGTGCAGTCCTTCCCAGCCATCCCTGCTCACTAGTATGCTCTAGACCTGCTCCAACTGGGGGCCTGTAGATCCCCTGGCTGGCCCCAGGCTGTAGGGAAGTGGAAAGGTGCCTTACAGTCACCTTTGCTGCCTTCCCCTGTGCAGTGCCTAGCATGAGCTTGGGGCAGCTGAAGAATCAAGTCCATCTTTATACATTTAAATTGATTCCAAATGGTTTCTGGTTGGCTTCCATTCTTCATATCCTGTATCAACGACCTACATTTGTATGTATCCCAAAGATTTTTTTTCTCCCCCTCAGCACTTTTTTTCCCCCCTCTCTTCTGAATTTTGACAGCCCATCTTCTTGGTGACAGCCATCATGTCAGAGACATAACTCGCTCTCTATACGGGGATGTACAGAAGAAGAGAGAAGTCATGCTTCAGAACCTCACCTCTTGCCCCATCCTAGCTTGGTCCATTCCTTGGGTATCTACACACCGTAGCTTGATCACGTAGGGGCTGTGATCTGACAGCTCAAATATATCAAACATCCTGATACAGCTGTTTTAGAAGCTGTAATCATTATTTCTAATATACTGTACAATATAAATAAGGGCTTCACATGCATCAAGAAGAATCTTCTCTACAAAGCCAAGGCCATTCAGCCTTTAGAAAAAACTGCCCACTAGGGGCTTGAAATGAAATACTCAGAGCTCTGCTTTGTATGTGGCAGGTGATCTGAGAAAGCTGCTGCCCAGCAGGGCGTGCAGAGACTTCAGTGGTCGATTATTGGCAAGTACTTTAAACTACAATTTAAAAAAATTGCATGCCACAGAGAAGGTCTTTTTGGTCTTGTGAATTTTATCTGACTCCTAGCTTTCTCACTCTAAAGCTCCCATCCTGGAACACCAATCAGTGCTCACTGACTTCTAACCCTCCAGAAAAATAATTAGCATTGAATGAACCATTTTGTCTGTGTGTTTTATTATTTTTTATTTATTATTATTTTTCTAGGTGCTTAGCACTGGAGTCCAAGACCCTTCACAAATACTAGTTGTGTAACTCTATGCTCCTGTGAGGTACACATGAGAAAAGCATTATCCCTACTTTAGGGAGAGGGTAAGGGACACAGGTGGTCACTGTGGAAGCTAAGATGAGTGTGTGGGTTTCCTGACTCCACTCTCATATGCTAAATGCTTGATACCTCTTTGTTTTTGTGTCATAGAGGTGAATTTTGGAAAGTGTGCATCCAAAAGCACCAGCTAGAACCGGATATGTCAAAGCTTCCAACACTGATCTCTGCTCATTGATTTCACTGCAGCCCTAGGCTGGGAGCCACTCCCAAGCAGGCTGTCTGTCATGATATCAGACACTTGGGAGTAGACTGAAATCACCACATTTGTTTCTGCTGGTGTTGTCACAACCCGAGTTTGCATCCAATCTTCAAAGAGGTAAATCTTTGATGCTAACTATTGCCCCCAGTTCCCTATCCATTCTGTGTCTTTACTCTGCAAGTGCTAAATCTGCCTCCTCGGCCATTTATCTTCCCCGTTATAAGTTTGTCAACTTAAGGCTGCTCAGGCTTTTTGTTTTCCTAACTGTTTTCTCTTCCTACAGTTTTTGGCAGCTTAGCAATACATCATCTTCCTGCAGACACATGATTGTGAGCTTTTCCCACTCCAGTTGCCCCTGTGCCCTTTACCTCCAATGCTAGCAATTCACCATTCGCTGGCACTGCTGTTAAACATCCCCAGGCTCAGAAACTGAAATTAGCGCACCTTGGGCAAGCTAGTTGGTCCTCCCCAGAATAATTATTTCTGGCTTTCTTTTTCTTTTAGTTTTTGCTGTGTGCACCTTTAACTAATGAAACCAATGCTTTGCTGGCAACCCTTCCCTGCGTCAAGGACAGCATCTGTGTTAGCCAGCCAACTGCTTCCATGGGCAGCACAAAGTACCCAGTGTTTATACTTCCTATCAACTTTGTTGTGACCTCTCAAACTGTGACATCAGAACTGATCAGCCAATGGAAAGGCTTGGACTAGGGTAGCCACCTGTCCTGGCTCTGCCTGTATAGATAGTTCTGAATTTTGGGGGGGACTAGCCAGCATCCTGCCAAGTAGGCAGTAGCTCCCTTAAAGTAGCCTGCAAAACTGTCAGCTTTGTGCAGCCTGACAAAATCACATTGTGAGATTGTGTCACAGTACAGTGAAAGCTAATGTAATTAAAACTCCCTATAGTTTGCTTAAGCAAACTTTCACTTCAATGTGTCACATGCTATGTTCTGTAATGTTCTTTGCACCTCAGATGATGCCCAAGATACTAGTGGGGGAGAGAGAAATGTTTCCTTATAACTGGTTTCCCAGGTATTATGGGGGCATGTAGGAGCAGTGTAATGAGGATCCTGTCTCCTTCTGGTGGCTGGCCCTAGTGACTCTATAGCCACCATTCGGGGCTAAAGGAGCTCTCATGGTAGAAGCCAGTGGGTTGGTGGTTAATTTTGTTTGGGGATGGGATGTTGGATTGGCAGGCAGTGCTGATGGTCCGGAGTTCAATCCCCATTTACTGTGGTGGCTGTCAGGGTAGTATGCATTGTTTGTTGCTAGCGCGCCAGTGACTAACAGATAATTCAGCTGCAGAGTCTCTTTAGTACAGATCAGCCATTGAGAGCTGGGCCAGCGGAGACAGTGGGCTGTGGGAAATGGAGGCCATGAGCCTCCAAGTTCAGAGGCCTGCAAATGTATAAGGGATCTGAGTGCACAGCTCTCCTTTCATCCTGTGTGTGCAGCTAGCCCAGGGGCTGGAGGTTTCTTCCTTAAGACTAGGTCCTATCAAATTTAACTGAGAGGAAATTAATAAAGTTCTCCAGAAGCTTAACAGGGTTCTATGGAAAATACTTAGAGAAGGATAACCTCTCTATCACAGTCCATAGGATGTTTGTAACTGTCCTGTAGAATTTTATAGCAGAGTGAGTTCTCTGTTAGATTCTACAGGGTGGTTCAAATAGCCTATAGAAAAGGTGTAATTTTTTTTATTACTTTTTCCCTAAGGGACATCCATTAGGAAGTTGAAGCCAAGCAAGCTTCAGAAAGATGAGCTTGGTGTACAAGCAGGGCTCTGTTGTCTCTAAATAAGTGCTAGTCCATGCCACTAGAGGGCATTAATGGTCCTTAGGTGGCAACTGTTGAACCATCCCCTGCTGCCATGGTGCTGGGAAGCTAGTGAACAGAATGATGAGGAAGCAGGGAAGAGCTAGGAAAGCAAGTGTAAACTGTTGCTAAGATTTGCAGTAAAAAAGTTTCCCACAACCATTGTCTGTTGAATTAGCAGTTGTCTTGCTGGTGAGTGACGGTTCTTTTTTCTTCTTCTTCTTCTTCTTCTCACTTTCGTGGTCACTATCGCCTAACAATCAAACTCCCCGAATTTCATGTTTTTGTCTCTTGAGTTTTGCAGCAAATAAATATCAGTCCCAAATGTTGAACTCTCCAGCCTGTTTTTTTGGGTGCCCAATGCCTGAGCTCCAGTTTGCATGCTTCAACGTGCTCCTGAGATGTAAGCTTCTGTCTCTCCCGTCGCCTCAGACATATACAGCCATGACTTTGTGAGTTCACTCAGCATGGCTGTCAAGGCGCCTCCCTGTCCTGTTGGCTTCTTTTTAGCCAGCTGGCTCTACACCCTTCTGAATGCAAGCTCCTGCCTGTGGTGTCCTCCCTGTGAAGGCATGGAGAGCTTGCATTTTAACACTACAATTATTTTTATTTAAACCTTTCACATAATAGCCGCCAGGGCGTGATGTTAACTGCAGCTCCCTGCAGCCCCGATTCCTGCCTTGGAGCCCTGCAGGCTGGTGTTTGATCTTTGCAGCCACAGCCTACCGTCACGAGACTTAACTTCCCTAAAGCCTGAACTCCTGGAGTCATGGAACTATTGAGAATCTCAGCTTTCCTTTAAAAAAACCCCAGAGCAACAAACAAAACATTTTAGACCTTGGGGTTGAGGATAAAAGCTTGAAAATGACCCTTAATACATTTAAGGATGATTTAAATCATCCTTTATTGAGTCTTTATTTACAAAAATTTAATGATTTTGGAATGCTGGAGGTTGACAATACGGCTTACGCAATAAGGTTACTTCACACAGTCGCCAATTCATATTGCAGTATGGAATTGATTGGGGGCAGGGCAAAGCTAACAGGCTGTGGGGCAGAGAGAGTGCAGGAAATTCAGAGGTGGGGGAACTATTCAAAGGCACGGGTAGCCCATCCACCAGCGCTTCCTCTCCAGCTTTTTTAATGTTATTGGATAAAGATCTACTTTTAGTGTGTAAAGTGACTTCTAGGGAAATCTTTATTACTTTGTTTTCCAATAGTCCCTGAAGCTCCTAACCCAGATCAAGGCCCTGAAGAGTTTGCAGAATAAACAGAGTGGTCGAACGAAAGTATAATTGTTCCCATTTTCAAAAAAGGGGAGCTGAGGCACAGGGAGAGTGGTGGATATGACATGGTCATTCAAGCAGTCTGTACGCAGCCAAGAATTTAACTCTGACTTCTTCAGTCTCAATCCTGAGCTGTGCTTATCTTTCCTCCTGGAGGCATCTGTGGCATTTCCTTGTCTTTTCCAATAGAGCTGAGCTAATGATTGAGGCAATGATCTGGACTGACTCAGGTGACTTGGGCTGGTTTGGTATTTGCTTCCCTGTCAGAGTGCACTGTGTTGCAAGAGGCAGCTGGGGTGGGCTCAGGTTGCCCAATGTTGTATTCAGAGCCTGACTCTTGCATTCACTCACCCCTGCTTTCCAGGTGAGCTGGAAACTGGAACCCACAGAAATTGGATGCAAAACACTTGTGACAGGCCAATTAAAACCTCCGCTTCCTTTGTTCAGTAATGTTTGTCGTCTGGCAGTTAAACTGCATCTCTTAATAAGTGAGCGTACTGACTACTTCAGCCCTGGCTGGAAATCAAGGGAAAACCCATCTGTCAAATGCAGTACCGTCAACACAAGGCCCTCTTGGAAATCTGCTGCATCTCTCTCCTGCTGCCTTGTATCCCATCTCTCCCCTTGCTCCCATGGTCAGTCCACGGTAGTTTATCGTTGCCATGGTTTAGGCTGCAGTTGTTGGTCCACGTGGTCCGGCCTGAACTTTCTCGCAACTAATGAGCCTCAGCTCATGGGGTGGCAACAGCTGCAGTTGTGAGGACAGGCGCACGTGCTCTCAGCCCTGCTCTCACTAGGTAAACAGGGAGTTGAAATAACTGATCCTGGTTATTAAAGGCGAAAGGAGGCAATTATAAGGAAATGTGATAGTGACAGCACGGTGGGGGAAAAGTGACGCTTTGGCAGAATTAAGGCTGATGAGGCAAAAGGCTCTCAGCCATGGGAACAGCGTGAGGTATTAATCATGTGCTAAAACAATAATTGCTGTCTCCCATCCCTGTGCAGCTGCTTCCGCTGCCATCACCCTTCAAACTTAGGCAATGGTCACTGTCTGCGGTCTGAAGATCTATCTCTCTGCCCCTCTGTAATGTGGTCTATAAGCCCCATTCAGGACTTAGACAGGAGGGGGAAGAGAGTCTTTCCTACCTGCAAACAAATAGGCTGCCACGCCCACATACAGCTGCAAGAGCTGCCAATTGTGAAGGCAGACACCCACAGCTGAACCTCATGAAGGAGGCAAAGCCCAATATAAATGAGGGAGCGCAACAGAGGAGGAGGATGGGGCAGAGAAGTTTGAGCCAGCAGAGCA
This sequence comes from Emydura macquarii macquarii, assembly GCF_026122565.2. Lineage (NCBI taxonomy): Eukaryota > Metazoa > Chordata > Testudines > Chelidae > Emydura > Emydura macquarii. Next base: position 13,199,240 of record NW_027131527.1, on the reverse strand, counting down.
GTGACAACGCTGTGCCAGTCCTTTGACAAGGTAGCGACACACCTGCAAACTCAGCAAGAAAAAACCACTCCCAAGACTGCCCTGACCAGGGGCAAACTGGGAAACCTGAGGAACCCAGCACAGACCCCGACGGGAGCCTGTGACAGCCTCATAAATCAATCTGGTCTGAGTGAGCCACAGCGCACTGACAGGTTTGGGCTGCTAGGGTATTCTTCCCTTTCTTTGTTTGTTCTGGGCTGCTTTACTGCTTCATCTACTCTGCATCCTCATCTGAGCCCCTGAGGTATGGGAGAGACAAAACTGGATCAAAAGATTCCTGGCCCACTTCCTGTCACTACCAACCCTTCAATCCAGTTGTTAATTTCCTTCTCATGTTGTCTCAGGATATATCTGTACTACAGCTGCAACTACATGGCTGTAGTGTAGACACTACAGCGATGGAAGAGTTTTCTCTGTTGCTGTAGTAAATCCATCTCTCCGAGAGGCGGCAACTAGGTCTGAGGAAGAACTCTAGCTGCAGCTATAGGTGGGGTTAGACCGACCTAACTACATCGCACTGGGTGTGAAATTTTTCACAGCCCTGAGCAATGTAGCTAGGTCAACCTAAGTTTTTAGGTGTAGACCAGTTTTAGTGTCTATGCAGTTCTTCTCACTGGGATATCTGAACACCATATGCGTAAGATGAAGCTTCCCACTTTGTCCAGCAGTCTCCTTTTGTCTGATTCAGTCAATGATGGGTTGGTTTGTCATGTCCCAATTAATTTTGTATTGGGCCCCAGTTGTTTCTCTGGAATGATACAGTGTAACCCTAGAGAGACACCGTGGGGGAGGTAGTCTCTTTTATTGGACCAACTTCCTGTTGGTGAGAGAGACAAGCTTTCAAGCTACACTGACTGAGCTCTTCTTCAGGTCTGGGAAAGCTACTTCCAGCTGCATCCACAGCAAAATGCAAGGTGGAACCGTTCCAGAGGGGTAGCCGTGTTTGTCTGTATACAGCAAAAACAACGAGAGTCCTGTAGCCCTTTAAAGATTCAATTTGTTAGTCTTTAAAGTGCTACAGAACTCTCTTTGTTCAAGGTGGAACAGATTGTTTAGCATAAGTAGTTAGTGCACATTGTAATGGACCATTCCGGGTAGGGTGGCCCATTAACACCTCTACAGTAATAGGACAAAAAGAGAGGGTTAGTGGGTAACAGGTTATTGTAATAAACTGTAAATCCAGTGTGTCTGTTCAGTCCATGATTTTTAGTGTCTAGCAGTGTCATGAATTCAAGCTTCCAGGCTCATCTTTTGAAAGTGTTGTGGAGGTTTCCTTTGAGGATGGGGACTGATAAATCAGATAGAGAGAGAACTGTGTCCTGTGACTGCAGAGGTGTTAATGGGCCACTCTACCTTGAATGGTCCCTCTTACAATATGTGCTAACTGCTTATGCTAAACAACCTGTTCCAGCTTGTTGTAGTTAGTTGTGATGTTACTTTTCCCAGGCCTGAAGAAGAGCTCTGTGTAAGCTTGAAAGCTTCTCTCTCATCCTGGGACCGACAGCTACAACTACATTGCATACAGTATAACCCTGTTTGCTATCACAGGCAGTTGGGTGAGGAATGGGACCAGCTGGGTCTCTCAGGTTGTGGTGATTTAAGGCACAAGAAGACTGAGTGACTTACTGCAGGCCTTCCGGAGAGTTAGGGCTTGCCTACACGACAGAGTTTTGTTGACAAAAGTCAACTTCTGGTGACAGAACAGTGGTGGTGTACACACTACAATGCACTCCTGCTGGCAAAACTCTCCTGCTTTGGCAACAAAATAAAAGCTCGACAAGAGTAGAGCTTTTTGCTGCAGAGTTGAAGTGACAAAGCATCAGTGTAGATGCTGTGTGCCATAACTGGGCTCCAGGAGCAATCCCACAATGACAACCCTGAGCGCTCTGCTCACTGTTTTCAACTCTGCTGCACTGCCCTGCATTCCAACTACACAGGCATGCATCCCTCTGCTTTTAAAGGCCTGGGAAGTCTTGACATTACTGAGCATGGAGAGCTCACACAGTTACTGCCCACTTCTGCCTGGACTACGGTGGGAGAGGGTGGGATTTGTATGGATCATTCTCCTCGGTCTGTAGGGAGAGGCGGCTGTGGAAGAACAATGAGGGAATCAGTCCTGCTCTCCTATGGCAGGCATGCAGGCAGCATGGGCTGCTGCTGGGGCAGGTGAGGAGGGGAGCAAAGAATCATGTGCAGAGCCAGGGAAGGAGGCAGGGTCTGATGTTGAGGTGTCCACCTCCCCCTGCTAGTGTACAGGTCTTCGCTGAGCTGTGGTGGGGGGGCAGGAGGCCATCAGCTGTCTGTGCACCAGCTTCTGCCTTAAGATTGGTTGCTTCCGGCTGCTTGTCTGAACTTAGAGACCGCGTGCAGACACACTCACTGTCCCCCAACACACACGCTGTCAATCACTGTCACACACTTCTCTCTTCCCCCCCTCCCCCCCCCCTCCCCAATGCACACACTTCTGGGGCTTCTTGCGTTTGTTTTCAGCAATGTCAGTTTGACTGACAGGGCAGTTGAAAAGCGGCTGTCAGTCTAGGAAGATGCCTATGGAATGATGAGACTCAGAACTCTTCATCAAATGATGCTGTGCCTGTTCCATGAGGCATTATAACCCTTCTCAAAGCACCCTGTGTGCGTTTACACAGTGGGATAGCTACCCCCAGTGCGCTGCTCCCTGTCACTGCAAGAGCTGGTAGTGTGAATGCACGCCACTAACACAAGGAGCTTAGTGAGGACATGCAAGAGCAGTTTAATTACAGCGGTGGCTGCACTCCAGCATAACTTGTGTCAACAACATTCTGTAGTGTGGACAAGGCCTTAGGGCTGACCTGAAGACACTGCCAGCTGTTTATTGCAAGCATTACTCTACCACAGCCTCCTTCCAAACAAATGAAATAGGATAAAATGTACTTAAAACCTTATTTTTCTCCTTCATCTTCTCAGGTCTGAGCAATCGTCTGCCGTACTTCATCAACTATTTCTTTGACACGTACCTGTTGATCAATGAGGATACCCCAGTGGGTGAGTGAGCTTCACTTTTGTGTTAATGAGCAGATTGTACTGTGTTTCCAGGTCTGTTGGGGGAGGGGGGGAAAGTGACCAGGGGAAGGGAGGAGGAGTGCAGAATGGCTAACAGGTACCATTCAAATGGGCTTTGAAGTGTGTTTGAAATTGCCCAACTGGGAAAAAGCCCCAGGCCCACCTGGGACAGTGGAACTTTTTTTTCGAAAGAAAAGAATTAGAAAAATATGCAATGTTCCCTGGGGAAGTATGTGGTGTGTTTGATTAAGATGTCAATTCAGGATAGTAAACTAAATGGGCCATCCTTCATCAGATCTTGTGTGCCTCCTCTCCTATAGAGAAGCTGGGCTTTATATGCAAACAAGGAGGAGGAGGATGTCTTTCTGCACTGAAATCTTCCAGAGTGAAGACCTGATCTTGGAAAGTGCTGCTGAGTGCCCTTCACTCTCAAAGTAGCATCCCCCAGGAGAGCTCAGCCCAGCACTTTGAAAGATCAAGTCTCAGTAGAGATCTCTTGCCACTTGAGGGCCCAGTTCTCCATTGCCCAGCAACATATTTAGTCACTTACGTCAGTGCAAAGTGTACTGTTACCAGACCAGAATGGTAGTGTCTGACACCCACTTTGCACCAGTTTCAATGATCACACAAGGTACAGAGCAACGGGGAATCAGGGTCCTCGGTGTTAGTGGGAGTTATCTGAATGCATTAAGGAACAGAAATAGACTCTTAAATAAGTGAAATTGTAGCTCATTACTAAAATGGGTCTGAGAGGTGCCAATGGGGGGAGAATTACACATGGAAATGGATTGTGGCCCAGCTGCACTTTATATTAAAATAATATTGTGTAACATACAAACTGCATATATGCTCAGATTTCCTCAGTCTCTCTTTTTATTTTGGCTAGCTTTCCATAGATAGCATAATAAAACAAATGTGTGTGTACAGTGCATGGCACAATGGGGTCCTGTTTCATGAGTAGGGCTTCTAGGTGCTGTGGTAATACAATAAATACTTATAAGCAAACACTTCCCCTAGGCTTCTTGTAATTTGTTGCCCACTTCCCAGTCCTTTCCAGCTTCCCATTGCAGCTAGTAAACAAGTCCTAGAAACTCTCACAGAAGCAGCTACAAGAAATTGAAGTGGGGAAGTGAGAGAGAGAGAGATTAGTTATTTCAGGGAGGTTAGAACAGGTTTAAATTCTGGGAGAGAGGCTTTTGTTGGATAGTAACTTTTCCCCTTCCTTCCCCCCATCCAAAATGCACAGACATACACGCAGCCACTCAATCTGGCTGCTCAAGTTGGTCACCAAAGAGCTGAGAGTTTGGGTAGAGAGGGGATTTTTTTGTATCGTACCCTTGGAGAAAAATTGTAATTTTTTAGATTGACAGATGTAACTTTTTATTTAATTAATTTGTTTTGCTAGTGATAAGTTTTAAGCCCGATCGATTTCTACATTTACTTTCTCAGCCTTTTTCCAGGCTCTCAATCCATTAAACTTGTGCTCTTCAATCAGGGCAGGTGGCTGGCTTTTAATGCTGAAGAAATTGATTGTAAGCCCAGAGTATGCACGACTGTGGGTCTGGGCCTCTCTCTGCAGGCAATAACTGTGATTTTAGCAGGGCCCCATTTACACTGGCCTCCTTCATCTGCCTGTTCCACCCTTCCTCACACTTGTATGTTTCAGATTCATGCAGAAGGAACCTAGCAGCTACTGAAACATCAACAGTCTCTTTCAAAATTTATGGGGGATTCTAGTCAAGGGTGCTTCTGTGAAGAGATTAAAACAGTACGGCTCACCAGAATCAGGTCTTTCTAACAACATCAGTGAGAGTTTTGTATTCAGTTTTGTATTCAGTTGTTTTGAGGTGCTGTAGAGAAGTGGGAATTTTCTTTAATACTTTTATGAATTCTGTGTGCCCCACCTGTGTTTTGCACAGTTAAGAGTGTTAAGTCTGCTCTTGTGGGCAGAGCAGGACATGAGGTGAGGGACAAATTGATAAATTAAACAGTAATAAGTCACCAGGACCAGATGGTATTTGCCCAAGAATTCTGAAGGAACTCAAATGTGAAATTGCGGAACTACTAACTGTGGTATGTAACTTATCACTTAAATCAGCATATGTACCAGATGACTGGAGGATAGCTAATGTAACGCCAACTTTTTAAAAAGGTTCCAGAGGCGATCCTAGCAATTACAGGCTAGTAAGCTTAACTTCAGTACCAGGCAAATTGGTTGAAACTATGGTAAAGAACAGAATTGTCAGACACGTAGATGAACATGATTTTTTTGGGAAGAGTCAACATGTTTTGTTTTGTTTTTTAAAGGGAAATCATGCCTCACCAATATATTAGAATTCTTTGTGGGGGTCACGAAGCATGTGGACAAGGGTGATCCAGTGGATATAGTGTACTTAGATTTTCAGAAAGCCTTTGACAAGGTCCCTCACCAAAGGCTTTTAAGCAAAGTAAGCTGTCCTTGGATAAGAGGAAAGGTCCTCTCATGGAGCAGTAACTGGTTAAAAGGTAGGAAAAAATGGTCAGTTTTCAGATTGGAAAGAGGTAAATAATGGTGTCCCCCAGGGATCTGTACTGAGACCAGTACTTTTCAACATATTCATAAATGATCTGTAAAAAGGAGCAAAAAGTGAGCGGGCGAAATTTGTAGATGATACAAAACTACTCAAGATAGTTTAGTCCAAAGCAGACTGCAAAGATTTACAAAGGGATCTCACAAAACTGGGCGACTGGACAACAAAATGGCAGATGAAATGTAATGTTGATAAATGCAAAGTAATGCACATTGGAAAACATAATCCCACCTACACATATAAAATGATGGGGTCTAAATGAGCTGTTACCACTCAGGAAAGAGTTCTTGGAGTCATTGTGGATAGTTTTCTGAAAACATCCACTCAATGTGCAGCGGATGTCAAAGAAGCTAACAATGTTGGGAATCATTGGGAAAGAGAGAGAAAATATCATATTGTCTCTATATAAATCTATGGTACGCCCACATCTTGAATACTGTGTGCAGATCGGATTGCCCCATCTCAAAAAAGATTTATTGGAAATGGAAAAGGTACAGAAAAGGGCAACAAAATTGATTAGGGGTATGGAACAGCTTCCATATGAGGAGAGATTAATAAAACTAGGACTTCTCAGTTTGGAAAAGAGATAACTAAGGGGGGATATGACTGATGTGGAGAAAGTAAATAAGGAAGTGTTATTTACTCCTTCTCATAACACAAGAACTAGTGGACACCAAATGAAATTAATAGGCAGCAGGTTTCAAATGAATAAAAGAAAGTATTTCTTCACACAATGCAGAGTCAACCTGTGGAACTCCTTGCCAGAGGATGTTGTGGAAGCCAAGGGCCAAGACCATAACAGGGTTCAGAAAAGAACTAGATAAGTTCATGGAGGATAGGTGCATCAAAGGCTATTAGCCAGGATGGGCAGGGATGCAAAAGCCTGCTCTGAAGTGTCCTTAGCCTCTGTTTGCTAGAAGCTGGGATTGGATGATAGGGGATGGATCACTTGATGATTATCAGTTCTGTTCATGCCCTCTGAAGCATCTGGCATTGGCCACTGTCAGGTGACAGGATACTGGGCTAGATGGACCACTGGTCTGACATAGTATAGCCATTCTTATATTCTTATGAGAGTGTCATGTTGCTGTTTGGGCTGCAGTGAATAGGGTCATTAAGGAACTGACTGGAACGTCCTGAAAGTGAGCCATACCAATGCAGGATCCCAAAGAGACCACGGAAAAGCCCCAGTGACCAAACACTGACATCTAGGACCCAATGAGCAAGAGCGAGGTGGTTTGTACCTCACTTCTCAGCAGGGAAGCTGAGTAGAGACCCCAGCTTGAGAACAAAAGCCTGAGATGTGTCAGGCAGGGAATAAGGAGTTGGCACCTGGAGGAAGCTGGCTGCAAAGCAATCAGAGAGAGAGAGAGAGAGAGAGCAACAGAGCCAGAAATGTGATCCACTGTAGGTTGGCTGGTGGTTTGTGCTGGTTTGGCCAGAATGGACTTTCTTTTAACCTTTATTTCTCTATGCTAACCGAAGGACTTTCTGTGCTGTGTGCCAGCTGTCTAATAAATCCTACTGTTTTGAAAACGCTGCTGGAGTGTCACTGTAAATATCTGCTGAGGTGCATTAGTCACGGAAGAGTGTACAAGTCTCTGTCAAGAATCTATTTCAGCTGGGCTGCCTGGGCAGCACTCAGTGTGAGGCAGGAGGGCTGGAGCCCAGATGCTCATCTGCAAGGCAGTGAGGCTGCATGGCTTACCCTGAAGGAAGGAGTGGGACCCCTTGGGGGTCTGTCACACCAGAGCAGTTGCTCCAAGAGACTGTTTAAAAGCTGGGGTGTAGCACAGATCCTGTGGATCCATGACAGGACCCTCAAATCGAGTGTTGCACATAGCCAATGGTGTTATACTTATTTATAAATTGTCTGGGACAGTGACAAGGCCCTCCTAGCACACATCCTAAAGAGTCCATGGGACTTTGACCCCTTGCTTGAGAATCTCTAAGACAACGGTGCACAAACTTTTTTAGTCGCACTCCCCATTGCCAGTAATGACATCTGTCCACACACACCCCTCCATTACTGCACAGCCCAGGCTTCCTCAGAAGTGGTGCTTGGGCAGAAGGTGAAGCTGGAGACGGAAGTGGGGATGAGGTAGGAGCCGGGGCTAGAGGCTGAGTGCGGCTGGGCGGAGAGGGAATGAGGGCAGAGCTGGGCCTGGGGGTGGAGCAGGATTGGATGCTGAGCAGGATAGGGAGTGGAGTGGGGCTGGAGGCAAATTGGGGCTGAAAGCGTGGTGCTCAAAGAGTGGTGCTCCCTCCTCCACCCCCATGGGGGCTGGCATGGGCCTGGAGGCAGAGCAAGACTGGGGACTGAACGGGGTTGGGTTGGCACTTCCTCCATGCCCCACCATGCACCTCCCTGCCCAACATTTCTCTGTGCCTGCTTAGGGGGATGTGCCCTGCCATTTTGGGACCACTGCTCTAAGATCCTTCCCCACATTCAGAGGACTGACTGGCAAGATCCAAATAAAGATGGTCACTTGACTTTTAGCGACTGTGTATCTTTGCACGAGTTTTAACTTGGTGACTGTACAGACAAAAGTACACAGGGAGTGCTCTGGGTGTTGTAGTCTATCTGAAACATAGCATCTCAATAAACAGAATAGCCACCCTCTCCTGCTGAATGAGTCAATACTGTGTTGGAATGTGAGTGCTTGGTGTGATAGGTAGCATCTCGAGTAGCAAGGCCTATCAGTGGTTTGTAATGCAGTGCAAGAGAACAGAATTGGGTCCGAGATTCACAGCAGACCAAGAATCACAAACTCCATATTGTGGATGACTTCTTAAAAGAGAGATTTCCATGGGCACCTCCTTTCACAATCTTTGTAGAAGCTAGATGAAGACGGTGTAAAGGAAATGAGAAAATAAATTCCTTTTAATATGATGATATCCTGTTTTGTACCGGCACTGTTCTACTTTCTTTCCTTGTGTAAGACTTTGCATAAGTGCAGTACTTTATCTGCAGCCCTTATTGCAGCATTAATATCTATAGATAACTTTACAGATTATTTCTCTCTTCCTGTGTGTTTGCTACCCTCTAATTTTGTCATCCCCTTCAAATACAATCACTACTGAATTTGCCCCAAGGAAATGCCTGATGAAGAAAGCAGCTACATGGACTACAGAGAGGTGGTAGGTGGAGCTGACTGGAAAAACTCTGGAACATTTTCTGATGGAGAAGTGGTTCTGCAGAAGTTGAAACAGTTTATGAAATTGGGTAGATTCTGCCACAATTTTGTCAGAACTTTTTTCACATTTTTTTTCTCCTAATGTCAAAACAGGATGTCTTGACAACATCAAAATTAAACATTTTGACTTTTTTTTTTCATTTTGAAATGACTGTTCACTTCTAAACTTCTATTTTGTATTAAAGGCAAAATCAAAATGAAATGTTTCGGTCAGGCTGAAACCAGAATTGTATGGAATTTTCTTTTATGGAGAATATTGAAATATTCAAGTATTATTCCTGATTGGAATGAGGACAAACCTCAAAATCCTTCGCAAAACAGAATTTTTGGTCTTCCTCACTGGTCTAGTTGTTTTTTTCTGCGTACATTTCTCAAATTAAAAAAAGTCCTCTGGAACCCATAAAAGTCCTGGACGAGGGCACATCTAGCTGATAGCAGATATTTCAACACTGTGCCAGAAGCACTGATAAAGTATATATCACACTCATGCAGTCCTAAATGCTATACAATGAGTTGCATGTGCAGGGGGTGTAGTGGCTGTAGACAAACACAGCTGTTATGTACTTTGCAAGAGTTGACACTATTTTGGCTGTTAGAACCTACATTTCCTAAGAGGATTTTGATCATGGTTACCCCCACTGCTTACTCAGCACTGTCATGGTATCTTTAAATTCTACCAGCAGCGCTCACAAGGGACCTTGCTTTAATGTCGCATGCAAAGAACAACTGTAGCAGTGCAGTATCCCCTTTTCCCACTGTGAGGTGTCACTACTGGACATGAAATTACTGTGTGGGGGTTTGAACCTACAGCATTGTGACTCTCTCAGGCAAGAACGCTACTGAGACATACTGAAGAATACAAATTCATTCCAATAGCTGCACTTGTGCAACAGAAACTGAACTGTAGGCTGCATCTCAGATGTTCAGTTAATTCAAAAGATACCCTCTGTCATCAGCACTGGGAATTCAGTCATCTGGAGGCAGGGCAAATCACCTCCAAACTGCACCCAACTTGGAAAACCTTAGATCTGGGGGAGGGGAAGGAGCCCCAAGATATCTGCAACATTCCCTTCTCTTTGTTAACCTCTTCCCTCCCAAGAAAGCCCCTCTATTCTTGCTTACTTGGCTAGAAATTAACAGCCGCCTCTTCCCTTGCATGATACCTAAAAGAGTCTTAAGCAACAATTAAAGAGATCATTCCCTCTCTAATCACTTACATGAGTAAATTAGTCTTGTCAGGAGCTATTAAGATCGAGAGCTTGGAATTCATTAGGCTAGATGGGGCCTATGAAGCTCCTGGCATTGCCGCCAGTCCAGGCTGATTAATTTCTCTGAAAACACCATCAATGCCCATCTGTTTCATTAAGGTCCAGGGAGAGCAATTTTCAGGTGGACTGATCCCCGCTTGTCAGTTATTTCACCCAGAAGTAATGAAACACACACAAGCACTGCAGAATTGGGGAGGGGGAGAATAGGAGGAGGAATATAAAACACAAATATGAAGAATACAAAAGCAATTGAATTTGCTAGGCAGCAGAGAAGAAATTGAAGGACAATAGAGAAATGAGTGAAGTGAAGGAATATTAGGTGCTCTGTGATGTGCATGACACGAAAGACTAGTTTAAGGAAGGAGGCGGGGAATCACCCAGCCATAGGGCTGCCAGGCGAGACCCATTGCAGAGACTTCTTACCTTGTAAACAAGAAGTGGGTAGTGGAAGCAGAAGGAACAAGGAGGGTCTGTTTTGAAATATGATGTGTATAATGGGTGAAGTTGCAGGAGTTATGAACTAGCTGGAAGGGAGTGGTTGCAGGGGCTTGGGCCTCTCAATCCCTGTGATGGGAAGCAGGGAAGACAAAGTAGAAACCAAAACTATGGGGCATAAACCTGGACTCAAATGTTTAATCCTGGTCTCATTGGCTTTACCTTGTGGAAGGCAGGTTGTTGAGAAGCAGAATTTCTATTCCTCTTTCTTATACCTGTTAACCTCATTAGCCGCTGACTTTGCATTATCACCATCTATGAATTGATGGAGAATAAAGCTGCTGACTTTGCATGTATAACTGAGAACTGGTTCAATGATGATGCAGGACAAATATTTGCGCAGCTGTCTGTGATTGGGTGTATGGTTCAGCATGAGATTAGGGAGGACTGGGCTGGAGGTGCTGCTGCTTTGCATCTGCCTCCAAGTGGAATGGAGTTTTTGTCATATTATTGGTATCCACAAATATGATAGTGACAATACTTAGCTTTTACTAAATTGCTTTTACTCCAAAAATCACTTCAGAAACATTTGACTAATTAATCCTCACAAGATGTAGGTAAGTGGTGTTCTCCCAATTTTATAGAAGGGTAGATGATGGGGGAATGAGGCAGAGGTTAAAGCCAGATCCCCATTCCCTCCTCCGCCCCTCCACCTCCCCAAAACCCCCGCAAACAAACTAGTCCTTAAGTGTTTTTGTTCAGAACTACAGAGGGTATCGATGTTCTTCTGAGATTAGGATCTGGCAGTTCTTCGTTCCCATTTCTTCCATGCTATATAATCAAAAACAAAATGTACAACCCCTGAACCTTCCTTTGCTGTAAGAAATGGGGAACATCACCTCCTTGTATGAAATTTGTGGGACATAATAACGCTGCAGCCTGATGATATGAAATTTCTGTTTTGGAATATCATCACATACTATCATGGCATGATGTCTTCACCTGGTTACAATGTCATCATCGAAAATCAAGTAATGACTCTCTAATTGCCCTGCAAGATGGATTTACAGCATGTGGGACAGACCTGTGAAAAATGAGATTGCCTAGCAAATTTCAGAACAGATAGCAACCTTGTAATTAGATGTACTGCCTTTGCACAAATTTCCGGAAAGTTGCATGCTTTGGAGCCTTGCCAGATACCCAACAGAGGAGGTAATTCAACTCAGGAAAGGAATGTGGTGGTAATACTTTAAATGAGTCTGGTTCTGAGTTCCCATCATTTTGGCTACTGCATTTAAATGTACTTGGGAATAATGCCATCTCCAAGTAGTAGTAACTGTTTGATTATGCTGTCCAGATGGACTCCAATAACCTTAAGACTGTTGCATTCTCAGTGTGAGAATGATGAAGATATATTGTGTGTGGGGGTAACTACAAGGTTTGGTATAGTAGCAGAAGATGGGAGGGGTGGCCCAGCAGTGCTGCCTGTTGGGTGTTCTAATTCTACTCTCTCTTTCACAGGTTGGGAGCACTTATTCAAACTACTGCTATAAAACTTAGGTTAAAATGGCTAGATAATGGTGAATATAGATGTGTACGCCAGAGTTTCACTGCGAGATCTGACTATCCATGGGTAACTTCAACATGAAAAAAGTCCAGGCTCTGATATTTTTGTTGCTCTTTCTGGAACTCTCTCTTCCGCTGTCTCTGGCTCTGGATGATAAATCTGTCTGTGGCTGGGAGCTTTGCCCAGGAGATTATGGCACACCTGCTGGTATTTCAGACAGGTGGAGAGACAGAACTTCGCACTGGGACTTCAGCAAAAGGCTCCTTCTACCCAGATATTTGAGTTCATCATGTTTCTGGGCAGAGAAAATGAACATAGCTAAGGTTCCCCAATCCTTGTTTGCTGCATTCATGATGAGACATTGGCTCAATACCTCTAGCTTCAGACAACAAGACTCAATCTTCTGTGCACTGTTCAGGAGCAAACTAGCTAAGCTGCTTGAGTATGCTAGGTTGATCTCAAGGGAGAGGCTGCTGTGGGGACAGCGGCTCAGCACTTCTAGCTTTCTGGGCAGATTTAGAGGAACAGATATCTGAGAGGTCTCTGGTTCAACATCTGTAGCTTGCAGGGCTGATGTCAACATGCAGTTCTCTCTGAGCTCACTAACTCAGGATCCCTAGCTTTCTGATCTCATGGGAAAGCATAAGTCTCTGCAAAGTTATTGGCTCAATGGTTTCAGAGTGCTGGGCTTATATCCAAGTAAGAGTCTCTGCGAGGTCACTGGAACAGAGACACCAGCTTGTTAGAATTATGTGAAGGCCCAGACCTCAGTGAACTCTCTGGCTCAGCACCTCTTGCTTGCTGGGAAGAAGCCAAGGCATCAGCCTTTCTGTGGATACTTGTTCAGTACTGCTGGCTTAGTGGAACGACCTGAAACCATGATAGCTTTCTGATATGTGGTTCAGCATCTCTCTTCCTGTGAACTGATGGCAAATTAGAGACCTCTTTGAGTTCATTGGCTCAGCACCTTTAGCTTACTGGTCTGATGTGAAGACCCAGGTCTCCGTAGGATCTCTGGCATTCTGGACTGCTACCAAGTCATGGCTCTTGAATGTTACTAGCTCAGCATTTGTAGAGTAATGGACCAGGGTGTAGGCAGTCTCACCTAGTGGTCACAGGTGGGATGAGGTCTGCCCAACAGAGGATGGTGGTAGTTGGAGCAGTCACAGGAGCAGGCTCCATAAGCAAGAGTGAGGGTCGGAGTCAGGCTGGAGTCCGAGGCTGGAGAGCAGGAGGTCAAGCAGGGTCTGGCATTACAGCAGGCCAAAGTCTGTGTGGTTACCCAGACAACTTCCTGGGGTAATCCCTGGGGTCAGATAGGGGCCTTGGCTAATCAAAAGGCCACAGGGTACTGTCAATCTGGGTCACTTCGGTGGCACTTCCTCTGGCGCCTACTCTCTCTAGTGCTCCCTGGCGATACCTCTGCGTGGCCTTCCAGTGGCACTGTAGGACTACCTACCAGCTGTCCCAGGTGCTCCACAGACCTGGGCTCTTGTCCCAGGGTCCTTACATGTAGTTTACTGGATGTCTGACATCTGGGCAAAGGCCTTGTGAGCTCAGCAACTCATGATTGTTGGTCTGAAGTTGAGAGAGAGAAAACTGTGAGGCCACTAGCTCAGAACCTCTACTTTGCTGAGCTGATATTAAGGCACTGGCCTTTGTAAGGTTATTGGGTCATCATCTCTAGTTTTCTGAGTTTGTAATTGGATCAGCACATAGCTTGCTGGGCCTATGTGAAGACACGGGCCTGTGAGGTCACTACGTCATCAACTTTAGCATTATGTTCTGATGTCAAGGTGTAGGCCTCTGTGAGGTCATTGGCTCAGTACCGATGGTTAAAGTAGATCAAAACTGGAGAATAAGCTCGTACATTTTGATGTTTACAAGTTATGTTTTCCAAGATAACCTAGGAACCTTCCATCGACCACTCTGACACAAGGAACAGCTATTGCTCTTATGGAAAAGTCCCCTGGAATTTGAGAGAATTTTAACGTTTCTACAGAATGTTAAACCAGCCTATGGAAATCAATGGTGCTGAGATAATTCTCTACTAAATTCTATGGGCCAGATCCTGGTCTCCATTATATCTGCTTTCGCACTGCTTGGGCTGTGCAAAGCAGACATCTGGGGATTCCTCTTGCATAGAGGAATCTTCCTGTCTGTGGTGTAAAGCTGGCATAGCCTGACACACACAGAGCTTTTTGATGGCCAGATATGACAACATGAACAGAGTGCTGGTGTACTCTGGTGATCCTTGGCTGTCAGAAAATAGCCCCTTGGCAGCCATTGGATCTCAGTTTAACTTAGAGTAGCCCTGGGTGTTCCCATAAGGAAAGGAATTAGAATTTAAGGATCCAGTCCTGCATTAAGAACAACAGGGCACATTCCTGCACCTGCAGAGCCCTATTCAAGCCAATGGGGCACTGCAAAGCAAACAACGGGGCTCTGTGTATCCAATTCCACGTCCTGTTCAGGCCATGCAAATGACCCAAAGGTCACGTTACTTTGTTGCCGTCTCAGGCTAAGTTACCAGGATTCCTAACCTGACAGCATTTCTTCTGGATTCCAACTCTTGTCTCTGCCGTATCCGGTTGAACAGATGGAATAGGAAAGATCATATGAACCATTTTGATGAGTTTTCAAATTTACCTTAAGAGGTTCTGTTATAGGTGAGCTCAGAGAAGAACTGTACAAAATGGAGACCCTGATGCAATGCAATGGGGTAGGCAATGACCTTGGTTGGTTGGTTGGTCCTCCACGAACACCTGAGGGAGAATGGGCCTACTGCCTGCCCAAGACTCCAGAGCAGGGTGGTAGAAGGCCACTGTATTTTTAAGGGGGTGAATAGAAAAGAACAGTGCCAAATAGGAGTGATGGAAACTGTCTGGTCTGGTGGAGTCCTTCATAATTCTGGATAATGAAAGCCTCCAAAGTTCTGGATATCAGTCTGTGTGAACTAAACTCTGAGCCTTTGAGATTCACAAAACTCCACTCAGCCTTAACTGTGGAACTGCAACGGTGGCTCCCTAACTTAGCTGTGCTCTTATAAGGCTAGCTTGCTGTGTGCGTTTGTTTATTTTGGCTGCATTACTGCTGCATTTTTGTAGGATTTTTTTGTATTCCCCTCTTAGTACAGAAAGCAGAGCAAGAATTATTTAATGTGGAAAAAGAGATCAGGTTAGGATTCACAAAGGAGATGGGAAAAACCACAACTGGTGGCTATGTGGTGTAATGTACTTGACTTGACCCTTGGCTTGTACTTTGTGCATTCAAAGCAGCATGTGATGCTCAGATTTAACGTGTTGGCTACACACCTATGACAATGAGAAGAGATCCTGGATATGGAACAGACCAAAAGGTCTGTGTAGCACAAGGGCAGCTGCCATTGCATTATCCTGAATTTAGTATCTATCTTCCTGTCAGTCTTCGTTAATGGGTCATCACTCCTATGTGCGTGTTCAGGTCACAAGAATCATTGACGCTGTGGGAGCCAAGTGGGATCCGGGGGGGAAACAGGCCACTTTATTTGCTGCTTCAGATATCTCCATGTAGTTGTGCATTTGCTCTCTCATCTAAATTCAGCCTATTTTGTCTGCTTGTTTTTAATCCCACTTCTGCTGGCATTTTGCTGCTGAGTAATGCTGATCTTGGTATCTGGTCCCACCATGGTGCTCTGCTTAATACAAAGCTGGGGGGAAAAATTTGTCATTCAGTTTATTGCTATTCCCATTTCTTGTCTTTTGGAATCTGTGTGGTAAAACAACTCTCCTCACGATAAACGTATGGGCCAGTTGTTGGATCCTTAGCTATTGCAGGTTATGTGAATGCCCAATGGTCGGGGAAGGGTGAAGGGGAGGGGCTTTGTGGGATGAAACTTGAAGAGGAATAAGGGATCATTAGCAGCATAATACTACTTTCTTCTGTCTCTCCCTGCCTCCTTTTTCACCTCTGAGTGCAAAAGTAACATGGCAAGTGGCTACTTGACCACTGCCACCTGATATTTCACAAGCACAAAGTTATAAGTCAAAGGGGTGTTATCTGAATGTTCTCATGTTACATTGGTTTAGCATGTATTGTATTGAAAAACAGCCAGTGCCCAGTCAGCAGAAAAGCAAAACTACCTGATCCTGATGCCACTCAAAACAAGATGAATATTAATGGGACATTTTGTGAAATGGGTTCACAGCTGCACAGAACTAGTTCATTCCCATTCCCCCAATGTACTAGATGCTGTAGATGAAATACTAATGACATAAAAGGGGAATTCGTTATTTGTTTAACTCTTCAATAACAGAGATGTAGCTTGTACTGGAAGACCTAGCTGTTCCCACCTATGAACCATACCCTCCCCCCTCCACTGGGTGTCCTTTTTGCAGGGTTATGGGCTGTCAGAGCTACAGGAACTATTCCAGTGGGAGGATTTGAATAAGAACAAAGGATGCTCATAGGGCTTGGGTAACGTACCGCACAAAGTACCTGCTGAACTGGGTAGAATTCCCTGGAATAGCTGAAGTGTTTAGCAGAGGAAGGAATTTGTTGAACCTGAAATTGTTTTTATCATTGTACCTTGCTGATAAGTAATAACTGCATGCTGGGGCCTAATCCTGCAATGGGATGCCTTCAGATATTGAGGTGAGTTGATGGTGCTCTGCCCCTCTCAGCACTGGAACTATACTGCACAGTCCTAGAATAAGGTATGTGTGGATGCTGCTAATGGTGCCTAATAAGTGTGTAAAAAGGGCTAAAAGCCACAGTGTAAAGAAAGTGCTGCAAGCATACTGTTAATGAGACACTAATTGGGTACTAACCAGGTGTGAATTAAATGAAGCACAGAGGATGGTTGCAAAGCTGTTGTAAACTCCTTGTTGAGACAAGCTGAACTTTTACTTTGGCTGCAGTTCTTGTTACTGTGTGTATTTGTGGTCATGGTGCACACCAGGAACACCCATTTGTGGGGCAGGCAAGCGACATTCTTTGTACAGTTTCTTTGGTACTTGCTAGAAGGAGCAGGGTTTGCTTTGTTATAAAGAAATGTTTAGCAAAATTTCACAAAACGATTTTGCATTTGCAAAATTTGATGAAACTGGAAGAAAATTGAGACGCTTTAGGAAATATGCTTGTTTGTAAGGGGAAATAAATGGACAATAATTACCACACATCTTCCAGGTACATCAAAGGGCACTTCCTCCATGAGGCTAAATACTAGTATACTGCATTTAAATACTGTCCAGTAAGGGACCCAACTTCGCTACAAAACAAGCAGATCAGAGGACCCAGCTATAACCTGGTTAAAATGTGTTGTGTGGACAGGTACTAAATGTGTTGTGACTTGTTTATAACGCAGCTGGGGTAGTTCCACCAGTGCTAACAATTGCGCGTGACCTAATGTAAACCATTTCTACTGTCTTCACTAACCTTGCCCACAGCTGGTCTAAATGGCAAAGTGGTTAAAACGCTGTCAGCGGCCAGCACCTTGGCTGCACTGGCAATTTTGTCTCAATCACAGCAATTGCTGGCCAGCCACCTGTATAGCTGCACCAGGAAAGCTGTGATTTGCACTGGTGTGGTTTATGCCACTTTCAACCATTAAGAAAAGCAAGGAACTCTAGATGTTAGTTATAAGGCATAGCGGGATGGAAATCTCTGCTCCCTCTACACAAGAAAGGGGGGAAGAAAAGCCAGCTGTGGCCAGCCCCTGAGAGTCCCCCCTTAATGCTGCCCTCTGACTACCATAGAGTGTAACTAGCCCCGTGAGTAGGGATTTAGGTGAGGGGGGATTTTGTGACTGAGGACACTAAAGCTCAACAAGCTGGACAGTTAAGCTGGATCGTGTGGTTGGTGATTGTCCCAAACCACGGACTGAGATTTGCTCCGTTGATTGTATGTAAATATGTAGGTGGTTGCGATGTTTCTTTTCTTTGGTTTTTCTCTTTCCCCCCCAATGTTCCCAGGCCTCCTGAGTGCTTACACGTAGGGATGAACCTCCCCAGAAGAGTGACTAGGAAAATTGCATTTTAATTGCCTAAAGCCAGAAATAGGAGCCGCTCTGGGTGGAACCTTGAGCCATCCTTTTACTTACTGTAGAAAAGGACCATAGAGTTGGAACCTGGTCCTTTGCTGTTGCCATTGGAGAAGGGTTACATAGTGTTAGTAGAAGAAAAAGTATCTAATGTAGATCAGGCCTTTGTGCAATGTGGTCTGGCTGTTTCAAGTTCTGAGGTTCTCCCTCGGGCTGAGCTGTAAAGTGGAAGTGAGCGGTCTCTGCTCCATTCAAAGGATATGACTTTCCCATTCCTGAGTAATGACACCAGTTATGCCAGAGAGTGAGAGTGTATATCCGTCCATCATCCTCATACGCGTGTGCCATTACTCTGAACGAGTGTGTATACATTTAGCAGAATTGATTTGGCCTTTACAAAGGGTAATTCAAGATGAATAGACTGGCCTCTGACTGTGAGAGAGATTGAGATATTATTGAATATGAAATCTGCTTGGATAGTTTCACAAAATGCATTATAGGTATGTCTGAGAATTTAAAGTTCTCAATAATCTGGTGTTAGCTAGCAGGGAATTAGGAGGAACTTAATCTCCACTTTAGTATTTGTTGTTAGGAAACAGTATTGTTCTCAATCATTATGTCCTGTCTAAAACTAGACTACAAACTCTTTGGGGCAGGGACTTCACCCTCTTATTTGTTCTGTAAAGTGACAGGCACACTTGTGAATGCTATAATGATAATAAATGTAAATGTTCTAACCATATATTATGAAACAGTATAATACAAGGATATTCTAATTCAATTCTTGTGACATAAACTCTTTTCTCATGGTTTCTGATATCATTAGAGGGTTCCTTGATGGCATTATATTCTTGTTCTTGTATATTAAATATAAAAAAATCCCTACTGTGTACACAATATTAAGGCTGCAATCAAATATTCAAAAAGTCAGGACATTAAAAAAATTAATCTTGCATTGTGAAATCAACAACTTTGCGTATGCGGTCTATTTTACAGTCTACTAACAGAATAATACATTCATGTTTACATGTAACAAGGGAGAGTGAAATAAAAAATTACTATATGTCAAACTGGACCAAATATCAGGCTGGAATAACCTTAATCTTTGTAATTTCCATATCTTTGAGTGTTACATCTTGTGTTTGATCTTACAATTTTTCATATTGCACTGTGAATTTTTTGTTTTGTTTTTGTTTTTCTTTTTAAATCAAAATAGTTGATTTATAGTAACTGGCTTATACACCTTACAAGCATTGCTGACTTCACCAGTCAAGCTTGTGAATTCTTTACTATTTTATATAGTTCTATAGGTAAAATATACTTTTTTACCTGTGGACATAACCAGGTTTGCATGTAGGTGTGAAGCTCCCAATGGTGACACAAGCGTGAGTACCAATCTGAGGGCACAAACCCCAAACTGATTGTGAGTTCTAAAAATAGATTTCACCAATCTGCTACACCAAGGGCAAATTCCTCTGGCATTTTATCAGCTTTAACGCTGAGTCACAGACAGTCCTCTTATATTCCAGGAGTCTGTCTTGCCTCCAGAAGAATGTATCTCTGTGAGATGGCCCCTTATACAGCAACATTCACAGCAACATTCAGGTTACTCCTAATCCCAAAGGACCAGTCACTTACCTCAGGTCAATTGTGTTTTAGGTCTCGCACCAAAGACAATGCTTGGAGCCAATCCTAAAGAATATGAAGATTTTTTAAATAGGAAAAAGAAATTAGAGAGTGATTTATAAGGTTAAAGCAAATGAACAGACACACGAATAAGTTAGTCTTGTGTTTCAAAAAATAATATAGGCTTCTATAAGTCACAGGATCTATTTGTTTTTTAGGGCTAATTGGCTAAGCAGCTGGGGATCTCTTGCTTATGCCTAGAAACACCTTGCCCCCTCCCTCCCCGAGTCCAAGCATCATGGAGATCCTTAGTTGCATCTTTGATTTGGAGATTTTATACTCTTCCTGCCATGTGCTCTGAGCTGCAAATTCAGCTGATAGGAGGAGTCTATTTACATGACTCATCTTCATGGGGAAGAAAGCAAAACAACAAGTGTCTTTCATCCTTTTGCTGATGGTTTCTCAATCCAGATGTAGGAGTTTCTAATTGCAAGATCTAACCATAACGCATCTGGTATCGATGGGTCTTCTCTTTCAGGAGGGACATAATAATTTACATAGAAGAGCAGCTCTTCACATTAAGGCCTGGTCCACACTAGAAAATTAGGTAGGCATAACTACGTCACTCAGGGGTGTTAAAAATCCACACCCGAGTGGCGTAGTTAAGCCAACCTAAATCACTTGTAGACAGCTCACGGAAGAATTCTCCCATTGACCTAGCTACCACCTCTTCGGGAGAAGGATTACCTATGACAATAGGAGATTCACTCCCATCGGCATAAGTAATGTCTACACTGAAGTGCTACAGGAGTGCAGCTGTGTCACTGCAGCCACACTTCTGTAGTGCTTCAAAGAGTAGACAAGCCGTAAGGGTATGTCTGCACTTAAACCACAACAGCGGCGTGCAAACAGGAGGAGTTTAGTCATTAGCATAGGTATCCACCTCCCCGAAAGGCAATAGCTAGGATGATGGAAGAATTTTTCCTTCGACCTAGCACTGGCTACCCAGAGGTTAAGATGGCATTGCTGTGTCTCTCAGGGATGTGGATTTTTCACACCCCTGAGAAACATAGCTGTGCCTATGTAAGTTCCTAGTGTAGGCCAGCCCTAATTAATGTCCCTCTCCTGTATGGCGATTCATAGTCGCAGAGACTCACAGTACAACTGCTCAAATATTACATTACAATATGAAACACCAGGTATTACAAGTAAGATTAATATATACAGCAACTCACAAACATGAAATAGATCCTAAACACTAAACACTTTCTTACAATTCTAATATCTGTTTTATCAACATTATATTAACCCACAAGTGAGCCAGACAGATTCCAGCTGTGTATCTGTCAGTGTCCATTTGAAACATGGGGATGTTGGCATAAGCTGACACACTGGCCTGCCAGTGTCACAGCTTGCACACTGCATTTGCATTAAAGAATGCCCCTGTAGATCCAGGAAATTTACTACTGTGCATGTAATTTTCAAATTGTCATATCTTTCTTAAATCAAGCCCTTTTTTCAAACTAAACAAGGCACTAGTTTTCAGTCAGGGATATGGGTCTCACTGTGCTAGTCCTAAATGTTCAAAAATCATAGAGTCCAGCTCCACCCCCATCATATTTAGAAAAAAATGGGGTGAGGGAGGAGGAGGTTTTTTAAAAATTGCCTTATAATTTGAGCCTCTCTCCATATTTTCAAGCTCTTCTCTGCATCAGGAAGGCTAGAAACTTTGCTTTTTTTCTGATGAAATCCTGAGATTTTCATACAATGTCTTGATTTCAGCAGCAGGGACTTTAAGAAAAACATCAACTATTATGGTGAAATAGCTAGCATCACTGAGTCATGTGCTTAAGTGCTTTGCTGGATAAGGTACTTCGAGGATGTGAAAAACAACCGTTTCAATTGAAACTGATTTGAAACTTGTTTCCACTCCAAGTCTACACTATAAAATTAAGTTTATTAAGCTAATAAAACTAAATTAGGTTGACTTACAGCCACCACAATAATTAAACTGCTTTTGCACGTCCACACTATGCTCCTCGGGTTGGTTGTGTGCAGACTCACCAGGAGCGCTTGCACCTATTAACCTCTCAGTGTGGGACATTGTGGGACCACTTTTGAAAGACAGCAACAGTTGATATAAGCAATGCAGTGTCTACACTGACACTGTGTCAACCTAACTATATTGACTTTAGCGCTATGCCTCTCATGGAGGTGGAGTTATTATGTCGGTATAGTGGGCGAATTATATCAGTGGGAGCTGCATTTTAGTGTAGACCCTTATGGAGTTAGGTCAATGTAAGGCAGCTTACAAACTCTGTAGTGCAGATCAGCACTAATATAGAGCTGTCAACATCTGAGAGCTTGTCTACACTTAAAAAACTACAGCAGCACAGCTATGTTGGTGCAGCTGTGCTGCTGTGGCACTTTCATGTAGACATTACTTACGGGGATAGGAGGGATTCTGCTGTCAGTGTAGGAGATACTCCACCTCCCCAAGAGGCAGTAGCTGGGTTGGCAGAAGAATTCTCCCATTGGCCTAGCTCTGTCTACATGAGGACTTAAGTCAGCTTAACTATGCCTCTTAACTATACCGCTGAGTTTTTCACACCCCTGACTGATGTAGTTAAACCAACCTAATTTTCTAGTGTAGACCAGGCCTCCATTCTCTCTTTATAGAGCTTACCTTTTATGAGGCTTTGTCTACAATAGCACTTTTGTCCATAAAACATTAGTAGGTTGTGAGTGGGGGAAAAAAAACACACCCCGACTGAAATAAGTTTCACCAACAAAAGTGCCAGTGTGAACAGCTCTATGTTGGCAGGAGATGCTCTCCCTGCCAACATAGCTACTGCCGCATGTTGGGGGTGGTTTAATTTGTGCTGGCGGGAGAGCTCTCTCCCGTCAGCATAAAGCGGCTACATGGGAGACCTTACAGTGGTGCAGCTGTAGCGGTACAGCTGTGCCACTGTAAGGTCTGTAGTGTAGGCATAGCCTTAGTGAGTAGTGGAACAAGAACTTTGCATGGTGTAACAAAGGAATTATCATGTCTCCCTTAACAAGTGAAGTTAAAGCCATAATAGAGATAAGCTATCAAGTATTATGTGTACCCTCATCTCTGTGTACTACTTCTTTCCCCCACTGCTGTTAACTGAAATTGCAGTTGAAATGACAGATGTGGGGAATGAAGAATGCTAGGAATAGATGGTTCAGAGTTGTGCTGACACACAGTAATTCACAAGTTATAAATTTATCAATGAAATAATGCAAAGATGTGCATCAAGCTGCAAAGAGCACAGTGCATGATGGGGAATGGCTCCAGGCATTTTGTTACTATGCTTGTGCTGTAGTGGAAACTACTGTCAAGGCTGCAAACTAGTTTTAATTAAACTAATTTTTACACAGTTTGCACACCCGTAACCTTCTGAAAAATTAATCTTCTAATGAAACTTTTCTGTGCTTGTGCTCAATTGAAATGTGTGGGGCTTTTTCATAAATAGCTTAAGCAAAATCCTTTCAGTTGTTTTTTAAACTGTTTTCTGCTATTTTGATATACACTTAAAGATCACACTTCTTTTAACATAACTCAAAGACAACTGAACTTTCAAACTTGAAAATTGGCATGTGACTAGTTCTTGTTGTGGAGAATGTCCATAACCGGGCTGAAAATGAACAGTTATGAACACTTGAAAATGTTTTGTACGGAGCATGTTCAGCTCAAAATTTAATTGTCTAGGAGTTTATACTCATAAAATAAACCACAAACATGATTAGTGCATCTCTGTAGATGTGGACATTATACTTTACAGCTGTTCAAGTGTTTATGCCACCATCAGTGCTTAAAATAAAGTAGCCTAATGGTAAAGTTTAACCCTTTCCTTGTTTTAAAGAAATAGGGAAACATAAACTTTTTAATGGAATATTAAAATTCACAATAATAATAAATTCAAAATTAAAGGTTCCTATAGCACACTTATTTTGGCCATGCTATGTATGCAATATCCTTTTTTTTTTTTTTTTTTTCCATGTTGATTGTATGACCTGGAAATACTGATGGTGCAATGTGGCCAAGCTAATATTGCTGTATGAGTCAGCATTTCCTAACTTTTTAACTGTGCAACCTGTAATAAAGTCAGGCCAGAGGGCCTCAAAAGGGCATATCAGGGCCAGAGTGTGAGCCCTAGAAGGCCAAAAATCCTTTTTCCTGCAAGCAGGGGAGAGATGATTGCAGGGCAATTAGAGACATCTGGACCCAATGAAGGGCTAGTCCAGGTGTACTTAAACCCTGCCTTCCCTAAAGGGAGGGGGAGAAGCGCAGGAGGAGGAAGCTGCTAGAAGGCTGGTAGCAACTGGAGGAGAAACTTCCCCCCAGGCCAGGAGACAGTGCTTCTCTGCAGCTACAGAAGGAGAAAACCCCTGGCCCCAGTCAGCAGAAGGAAGCTGGAGCAGGGTACCTCCAAGGGGAGACAGGGTAACAGGTGACTCCCTGGCCCACTACAAGGGGTTGAAGCGTGAGACCCACTAGGGAGGAGCTGGCTGTTTGCCACATACCTTAACACAAAAGTAACGCACTGTTTTGCATTTAATAGGTGAATACGTTTGACTGGCAGTATAAGTTAATAAATTGGTTCCTCATGTCAGACTACTCATACACACTGATGGCTTCTGCAGTAGCTGTAACCATTCGAGGAAAAAGATTGAGACAGAATTGCGAACAGCACAGTGAAAACATCTCCTCCGTTTGCAGCAGCCATAAAAAAGAATGAATAAGCTGTGTATCCTCTTTTTAAAGATGTATTAATATTGCATTTTACACAAGGGGAAAAGATTTCAAACACTTGATCTTTAGTGGTTAGTAACTCAATTTTATTCCATTCATCCGTGTTGCTTTGTCAAATTATTGGTCTTTTGAGTCTCATGTATTATATCATGTAGGTTGTCTTTCTGTGTGTGTTCAATTAGGATGGTAATTCAGTCTTCTATTTCTCTGATTTGTTTACTATCTGACTATGCTGATATTTTTAAAATGAATATTCAGCTAACGGAGTATGATGGGTGTGCTCTCCACACAGGCTCTGAAGGGGTTAATGTGGGAATTATGGTACCTAATTGCACCAGGAGCATGAGCATGAGCTGCACTGAAGGTGAAGCCCAGCTAGGCAGCAATAGGCTGGTTAGTATAAAGCCAGGAAATTGACAGCAGAAGGAGGCTGCAGGGGAGAGGCTGAAATCACTTGCTCAGAGCAGAGAGGTGGAGTGGTGAAAACGCGAGAGGGAGAACAAGCCCTGGAATCCTAGCCCTGGAAGAAGGGTTAACCTAGAGGAGTTGTGGGGAAAGAGAGCCTGAGGAGGCAAGGTAGGAAGAAGCCCAGTGAAAGAGCAGCAAGGAAATGGGACTGTGTAGACCTTGGCTGCTTGTTATAGGGTCCCTGGGCTGGAACCCAGCGTAGAGAGTGAGCCTGGATTCCCCTGCCACCCACTGAGAAGTGGCACAGGATTGTTGGCGATGCCAACTGGACAGTTGGTCTGGAGGGAGTTTGACTCCCTGGAGGGGGAGGACTGTACAGTGACCTGGCCAAAGGACTGAGTCACAAAGAGGAAGCACCCTGAATCCAGAAAGAGAGAGACTGCATAGGGTAAGCAACTGAAGGAGGTGGTACCAGATGGGAGAGAGCTAATCCCTAGATGAAACCGCAGGGTGGCACCTCCATAGTAAATGAGCCCCTTCACAGGGAGATATAGAATTCTATGGATTATGTCATAATGCCATTATATAAATCTGCTGCAGCCTCATCTTGAATACTATTGTTAACCTTTGGTCAGCTAATTTAAAAAAAAAAAAAACACTTAGCAGAAATGTAAAAGGCCCAGAGGAAGATAAATGCTTCAGGACATGCAAGAGAGGGGCTTCCATACAAGTAGAGCTTAATGACTAGTACTAATGAGTTTGGAAAGGAGAAGAGAAGGAATAGGTATGGCAGAAAAATATAAAGTGACCAGTGGTATACTGAAAGTCAATCTGCTTCCTGGAATTTACCTTTTACCATAACACAAGAGCAATGAAATGTAACCAAATTTTAAACAGTTAAAAATAAGCACTTCTGTCTGCAGAGTTTTAACATGTGGAATTCAGTTCAGCAGGATATTAAGGCAAATAGCTCAAAGAAGTAAGCAATGAGCCTTAAAAAGTATCAAATGCTCCTGGCCCTGATTTCAGCAGGGTACATGGGCATATGCTTAACTCGAAGGATGTGGGGTAGTCACATTGACTTCAAAGCTAAGCATGTGTTTATGAACCTTGCTGAGTCTGGGCCTAACGGTATAATAACAGCATGTATTTATCCTCTAGCAACACTTTAATGGCTGTTAATGCATATGCTTCAGAGACTAAATTATTTAGGAAGAAATGGGGGACCAAGACTAAATTTCCTAGTGTACAGTGAGATGCGTTATGGGATTTAGACCTTCTTTCGAAGGGCCTGAAGACTGGGGCAGTTCCATGTCACTAAGATTTCTGATACCTACCTCCTCAGCTGGTGTAAGTAGGCATAGTTCCACTGAAGTCACACATCCAGACAACTAGAATGACCATGGACTTTGCAACACTTTAGTCACTCTGTGTCCACTGACAGTAAGCTAGCAACACAGAAGTGATATACTACCTTCTCAATATCTTGGAGTCCAAGATCATCCCCCTTTGGGTCTACACGTGTTAACAGTTGCATAATCTGTGAAAGACCAAGGTCAGTTTAGAATGGTCTCCCCAGAGCATTGCCCCATTAAAGCAGCCTGTGATGTCTGCAAGAGACACTTCTGTTGGCAGATGACTTAGCACAGCTCCTATAGGCCTAGATTAGGAGGGATGTTCTCTTTAACTCCCCACACAGAGCTGCAATTGGTAGGACCACAAAAGTTGGAGTCTTGGATGTGTTGGTTGCATGAATATACAGAGCAAGTTCATCAAGGATCTAGGGGGACTCAGCTCACCAGTGAAAGCCATCTGGACTTTCTTCCTGTCCAAATGGTGCATGCAGTAGAGCATGTCAGACTTGAGGTCTGATGATCTTCATAATGTCTCAGCTTGACTCTCCTGAACTGCTTAAGGATGCAACTATGCAAGAGATTCCCCATGTAGACAGCACAGTCCTTCTGGTTATCAATTTTTACAGCTGTTTACTTGCAGTGTTGCTTGCATGAAAAGGGGAGAAAAAATCTCCATGGCGGATATGAATTCTTCACTTTCCTGGAGAAATTGTCCCTGTGATTGGAACATCGTCCGCAGTCCTGTCAGGTACATAGCCACAAATGGCAGGATATAGAAAGCAAATTGGCTAAAAGCTATTACACTTTTACTTCTGTGAAGTTGGAAAAATAGTCATAAATTAATGTTCCATGCCAAAGAGGGGAAGAAAAATAAAACTCCCAAACAGGTAAAGTCATAGTTTTCTTTGGGGGAGGAATAGGATGCTCTGATAATTGCTTTAAACTTCTGATGCCTCTTCCAAATTTACATACAGTCCTGTGAGTGGGGGCAGAAAAGGAGGTGGAGTGAGGCCTACAGGGCATGGGCCACTTCACAACAGTTTGCTGGCAGATAGCAATGTTGAGAAGAGGTTTCTCCTAGCAGATGGCAAGGGTGGTGGTGTTGCCTCACTTTTTTTAATAGGTGCTGTGTATTTAGGATTTTTTCCCTCCCCCCATCTCCCCCTTTCACATTGCTTGCTTTACACCTAACATAAGAAGAGACAATGTATTCTAATCTGTTGCAAAGCAAGCATTTGGGATGTCTTAAATACTTTTTGCTGGGTTGTGTTTCTTAATCTGATGAATAAGAAATGATATCGCTGTTCAGTCAGGTGGATTGTATGAAATTCAGTGTTTCTTAAAAGCTTTGGACTGTGGGCAGGCATTCCAGGCCTGGTCTAATCAAATGGTGCCAGATTTTGTGGTACTTTTTATGACAATGAGGTCTCAAAAAATCAAGCACTTCTTCTGAATGAAGATTTTCCTATCCAGTGAGCATTCAGAAGTATGAGGAAGGGAGTGAGTCCTACAGCTCTGCCTTTAATCTGCTGTGTGACTTTATTTCTCTACGCTTCTGTTTCCCTTCTCACCCGTTGTCTACCCTGTCTGCTTAGACTGTAAAACTCTTCATGGCAGGGACTGTCTTTCATTGTGTGTGTCTGCTGTATTGTGCCTAGTACAATGAGCCCCTGATCTTGACTGGAGGCTATGTGCCACTTGTGACAAACTGGGAAATTGTTTTTATGACTGTGGTGCAGGCCTTTGTGTTTGGTTATGCTGAGTTACTTGAAATGCAGTTAAATCAAAGGAGGCTGTAGATGGGGAAATCCCAGAAAATGAAACAATGGCAAAGATAAGATAGCTTCAGATACAGTCCTTCCAAGCAAGTAAGGGTATATTTACACTGCAGTTTAAAAACCTGCAGCTGGCCTATGCCAGCTAACTTGGGCTCTCGCATTAAGGGACTGTTTAAGTGCCGTGTGGACCTTTGGGCGTGGGCTGGAGCCTGGGCTCTAGGACTCTGTGAGGTGGGAGGGTCCCAGAGCTCAGGCTGCAGCCTGAGCCTAACCCTCTCCACTGCAGTTAAACAGCCCCTTAACCTGAGCCCTGTGACCCCGAGACAGCTGGCACAGGCCAGCTATGGATTTTTAATTGCAGTGTAGAGATACCCTTAAATAACAATGGCTGAGCCATCAGTGGGGAGGAAGCTACCCGACAGGCTCCGTCCAGGC
Organism: Emydura macquarii macquarii; assembly: GCF_026122565.2. Classification (NCBI taxonomy): domain Eukaryota; kingdom Metazoa; phylum Chordata; order Testudines; family Chelidae; genus Emydura; species Emydura macquarii. The sequence continues at coordinate 13,170,721 of NW_027131527.1, read as the reverse complement.
TACAATGATTTACTCTTCCCAGGGATCAGGACTGGTATACACCTAAAACACTAGGTTGAACTAGATACATCATGCAGGGGTGTGAATAATTCACACTCCTGAGAGATGTAGTGAAGCTGATCTAAGCCCTAGTATAGACACTGCTTGGTCGATAGAAGAATTCTTCCATGGACGTAGCTGCTGCCTCTAGAGGTGGTGGATTTACTATTATGATGGAAACCCCTTCCATACCTGTAGTGACTGTCTATACTGCAGTGGTGTAGTTATATTGCTTGTAATGTAGACACCTAAACCTGGGATCAAAGGAGACCTACAATTTCAAAGACCACGTGTTGGGGAAGAGATCTAGGCAGCTGTGTCTAGTGGTTGGAGTCAGAGTCAGGAAGTCAAGCCAAGGCTCAGAACCAGACTTGGAGACCAGGGCAAGGATCAAGAACTAGGAGCAAGGCAAGAAGGCCGAGGCCAATGTAGCAGCCAGGCAGAACCCACTTGTTTGGACAACTTCCTGTGCCTCTATTTAGATTTAAATAGGAAACAGTGATCAATCAGAGTTCATGGTGTTCCTCCAGTCAGGCCCAGGGAAGCCCTCCCTGATGTAACTTCAGGATTCATGGTCTTTCCTGCTCAATTGGTTAGTAATGAGCTGCTGGGTGGCAGCAGGGAGGCAACGGCCAACTGGGAGCCCTGCCGATCCAGGTTCAAGATCAGCGGAGGTATGCCACAGTGGAAAAGAGAGGGGCTTTGGGTGAGCTAGGAGAGGCTGCCCAGTGTGTGTCAGTGACACACTGAACGGCCATGTGGACACAGAGAGATACAGATGTTGTGAGCAGTGGCAGTCTGTTTCTCCCTGCTAGGGAGGGAGTCAGCTGGGCTGAGGGGAACTTACCAAGGTGTAAATAATAACTTTGCGTCTAGGCTTTTTCTGTTGTTTTTACCCTTTGCTCTATATGCTTGTACCTTTGGATGAATCAATCAATAATGCTTTGCAGGGACACAGAAACAGCATCTTCGTAACAAACATGTGCTGCCAAAGGAAAACTCTTACAACGGAGTTAGGCCTGTGTCATTCACATGGTTGGGAACCAGGGGCCTGCTGCCCAGAGATCTAGTCTGTCGTTCCACTCAGAACGAGGTGCAGGCAGACTGGTCAGGCACGAGTGGTGCACTCAAGAGGGACTAAAAGGGGTCAAATGCACAGTCCTCCCTGCAGCTGTGAAACTACTGTAATACAAGTAACCGGCTACTTTCACTACTGTCCTCTATTTTTCTTGCTCTTTATTGGTAGCTCAATATGAAACAATGTCATTATAAGAGACTGAAATAACAGGGATCTGCACAGGCTGCATTTTAGAAGAATATAGTCATCTTAGAGGAAACTTTGGGGGAACTACATGGAACTATTGTGACAGATATTTCCTGCAAAATCCCCTCCGCCCCCCCCCAAACTCTTTTTGAATTAAGGTTAAGTAGCTTGGAAGTCCATGGTATTAAAAATGCAAAGTTTTTATGTATTATTGTGGGGTTGTATGTAAAGTCTCTAGGGGGGAAGGACCAGTGTAAGTAGACCTGGGAAGTGGTATGAGCTTCAAGGGACTATTTGAAACAATGTGCCAGACAAGAATGAACTTCTGGGACAAAATTAAGTGGGTTTCCTGGGAAATCTGTAGAGGAAGGTGAATGGAAATGTACCATCCCCGGTTGTGCAAAAACCCAGTCTTTTGAAGCTTCACATTGAGGAGAGAACCATCGTCTGGCTGATTACCTATTCATGATCTCTGCAGATCAAAGACCCAGGCTGTATAAAGAAAAGGCTTACCTATGCATAGAGGTGCTTGTTCTGAGCTAACTGCTGTTATGAACTTGTAAACCATAGAAAAACTCCTTGATGGGAGAGAACTGACTCCTATCAGAGCCCTTGGGTTGGAGTTGGGGTAATCTCTGGTAAGCTTATTAGCATGTGTGTAGGTTCTTTCATTATTTTTAATATGTTTTCTCTGCAATGCTTTCACCTTTAAGAATAAATGTGCTTGCTTAGAGAGGGCTGTGTGGTACCTTATAATTGTGAGCAATTATGCTGCTTATAACCTCTGAAGAGCAAGCAAAGCAGGCCTGCTTTTGCAGTCTGACTTGCTAGGGAACTCTCATGTAGGTAGGGAACTGTGCTGCCTGGGAAGAACTGTGGTCAGGAGTGGGAGAGCTGCAGGTCCCTGCCCAAGAGATGTGACTACTGAGGAGCTGGGAACCAAGAGTGGGTGCCTTTACGGCATCACAAGGGAAATACAGGTGCAGTATCCCTGAACTGGGACAACTACTTTAGAAAACATATTTACTTTCTTACAAGATACTTACTGCATCTCGTCTTGCTGTTGAGTCTGGGAGCACTAGGATGAGTACACCCTATCCTTCTCGTGGAGATAGTATGCATTGCCTTTGTTTGCTGTATAAATGGTAATTAATATAGGGATGCTTCCTATAAAAACCCAGCATAATTTTGGTCCCCTTTTCCAGGTAATTTAAGCTGATCACCTTTCCTTGGAACCCTAGATTATCTGGGACAGTGCCAAGTGAAGGACTGTTTCTTGAACAAGAGCACATCTTCCAGCCCTTCCTCCTGGATTCCACTTCCCCTGGCAGTACAGGAACAGTTGTCCAGAACCACTGGGGTGATATAATCAGGCACAGCTCCTCTAGAGTTCTCCCCATGTTGTACCAGTGTTGGATGGAACAGTAGGGGTCTTGCTGTTTTGATAGGTCACTGCTACACAATTAAGCACTCAGGGTCACCATTTGCTCAGAACTTTAACCCTCCTCCTCTCCATTGCTTGTAATCAATGACTCTGTCTTACTAACCCTGATCTAGAAAGGACTGTCCCTCCTAAGATTTATCCAACTCTTTCTCTACTTTGCGGCAACCTTTTCTCAGGAAATCAGATCATCCAGAATTTAATCCTTGTGCTTGTGTTTTCATGTAGTCTCTCATAGCGAGTGAGCTGAGAACACCAAACTCCGTCAGCTCAGTGCTTCTGTTGCTTTCATTAACAATCCAGGGGAGAGAGGTTTGGTGTCCAGTTCTTATCTATAAAATGCCTATTTTGGTATCCAAGCACCAAAACTACTGCTCTCAGTGGGCACCTAGATGTAAAGTAGACCAGAAACCTGAGAGAGTCTGTAGAAACAGGGAATTTTTTGGTTCTCAGAAACTTATGATCACTCTAGATAGAAGCAATGATTTTAATAAGGGCACAAGTGGCTTGATGATTTTCATATTGTTAACCACAATGCGGCTTATCGCTGACAGTGTCTGAGTCATCCTAACCAAACCAAGAGCCATAAATGGTCTTCAGCACAGCCAGAGGGCGCCCACTGACATCAGTTGTAGTTCCACATGTAGACAGAGAGTCAGCTTGAGTTCCTTGCTGTCTAAAGCAAGCGTCTACATAGAGACGCTTTCCTTAAGTCACACTCTGAGCATCCTCTTAGCTGTGTAATTAAATGCTCATCCTGAACAGCTTTATTAGTGTGATTCTGTGTGGGAATTGTTTTGAGAAATAACAACAAAATAAATATTTTGCTGAATTGGCTGGAGAGCAGCAGTTATGTCTCCAAGTGATGGTTACAAGGGGCTCGGCAGTGCAACCAGCTTCTCCAATCATGTTCTCATCCTTTTATCTATTAAACCCGCTGTGTTGTAAAAGCAGAAGTGGCCCCAGGTGGCAGGATAATAGCATATTTAATTGTGCTCTGAATGCGATTAACTTCTTATCTGACAGTTTGACATCTTTATTATTATTAATGTGTGAACAACGCTTTGTTATTTTTATAAACTCTGTGGTGGCAAATATTTTCTCTTTGTTTCAATGCATCAGTTACTTCCTTAGTTATCCCAGACTGGATTCTGAGCCTGTCTCAGAGGATGGAACTTTCCTTCCTTTCTTTATATCATGGCCCCTTCTGCTATGCTCCTTTATTTCATGGCCTGCCATTGTTTGTCGGGGAGGTAGAGGTGCTGGCAGTGAGAGAGCCCCAGTGCTAATGACATAGCAATATTAGAATTTCTGAGCCTAATAAAAGGAAGTCACGGTAAATGTGCTCCAGGCTGGCCGAAACTTCAGGGAGAGCTGCCCACAATTTAGTTCACACTTCACGGTCATTACAGCTGGCTAATCATTTTAGAGCAGCGATGCCGGTGGGACAACGGATTCAGGGCATCACAGCTGTGGTGTCCTGAGTTGGATGCTGGCTGCAGATCTCCACAGTCGTCAGTGGTACAGAGAGGGCGCTGGCTATGGCTGTCATACATGCTTCTTTGGCAGTAACATGGGTAGAACAGCAGTATCTGCAACATCAGCACTGTCATGAATGTTGGGAGAGGGAAAAGGGGAATGTGCTGTGGTTTGCAACCGGTGGCCAGGCAAGGGCCGCTGGCATGTGTGCATCGCACTCAACCTAATGTTGCTACTTAACTAGCTCTTTAATGGAATGACAAGGTCAATAATGCCTTTGCCTCTGTGAGCTTTAGTCAACATCTCTATGAAAACCAGCATTAATTTTCACTAATTAGGAGCTGCTACTTATGAGTGTCACAGTTAATTTACCTCATCGGTAATTCAAGAAAGGAGCAGATCACATGGATCTGAGAATGAGACTCTGACTCTTATCTGCCTTCCCTTCATCTCTGCCATGCTTGCATTTATCACTTGCCTGCTCTCTGCATCCATTCATCCTATGAAGACAATTGTGCGCCCATGTGCGAACTTGTCCTGCTCTGTGAATGTGTGTGCGTTTTTCTGCGTTGCTTCAGTGGGCAGGCGCTTCACGGAATCACTGCATGCTGCGGAATGTGGGTGTTGCCTGGTTCAGTCAGGAAAAGAATTAGTGATTTAGCAGTTGATCAGGTGAAGCAAGCAAGGCTGCGGGTAGGGTGGGGGGAAGCTGTAAAAAATGACTTCATATAGGGCTGCATTTAAGAGACAGAGCTGGCCAGCTGTGCATGACAAAACAAAATTAATGCAAATGGGGATAAGGACAGGGCAGCCTGCTGGATGTCACTGTGACGGTAGAGCTACAAAGTTAGCGCTCTGTCAGGGTTCATGGAAGCTTTCCCCCCAAAATGATAACTGCAGTTAGAACCGTGGGGGATGGGAAAAAATTGGAAGAGTTCTCAGCAACACGTACGGGGGAGAAAGGTGGAAATGACCCTGAAGGGGAGTTTTGGTGAATGTTTTATTCTTCTCTTCACTGGGAGCTCTTGAGGAATATTTTGAAGCCCTGCACTCTTTTGTGTTGTCCTTCCCATCCTCTGCTCAAATTAGTGTCCCATGACAAGGCAGAGAAGCCCATCTGAAAAATGTTCAAAGCTGCCTGCCTGTAGCTGAGCGCATTAGGTGGTGAGGCTTTTACAGGGACTCCTTTTCTCCTTCCGACTCCTTACAATGTCATCTCTATCATAAAGTCACATGGCTGGGCTTTTCTCTTGTAACAAGAGCAGGGCAAATGTTGGCAAGACATGATGTGGGAATTTTCGCAATATTTGTTATTCCAATATGCACCTCAAGTTTCCCTTGGTACCTGATGTTGCTGTGCACCTCATCTCTCCTGCTTTGTCATATCATTAGCAGGGGGTGATATGAATGGATCATTAAGGACTGGCTGGGGTCCTACAGAGACCATGGAAACCCAAAGACTGAATAATGGACACCTATCAGTGTGAGGCTCCCAGCTTACCTGGGTGGAGCACACATGAACACCGGCTACGTCTACACTACAGAGTTTACAGCGGTGCAGATGCACTGCTAGAGCGCTGCTAGAGCTCTCTCCCGTCGACTTAATTCCTCCAGCCCCTGTGAGCAGTGGTAGCTGTGTTGGCGGGAGTAGCGTTCCTGCCGACATAGCGCTGTCCACACCAGCACTTAGGGTCGGTATAACTTACGTCGCTCAGGGAGTGGCTTATTCACACCCCTGAGCGACATGAGTTATACCGACGTAAACGGTCGTGTAGACATGGCAATGGGGCGAGGTGACAGGAGGACTGGTAAGAAGAACTGGGCTCAGACAGAGAGACAGAGTTCTCTCCTGGAACGAAGGGTATGTCTACACTTCTTCCACTACAGTGGCACAGTTGCAGGATGAAGTGTAGACTCACTACAGTGATAGGAGGATTTCTCCCATTGCTGTAGTTTATACACTTTCCCTGTTGACTTAGCATTGTCTGCACCGGGGTATAGGTATATCTGTCTGGGGTGTGAATTTTTCACACCCCTGAGGGATGTAGATATACTAAAGTAAATAGACCAGCCCTAAGACAAAGGAACGGAGATGAAGAAAGGAAGCCAAAATGGTCCCTACAGCAGCATGGCTCAAGGGAGTCCATACGGGCCTATGCCAGGGCTATGTCTTAATCTTTGCTTCTCTGCAATGACCAAAGGACTTCCCGATGATGTACTCCAATTAACTGTTAAACCCTATTCAGTTTTGAAAAGGCTGCGTGGAGTCACTGCATATACTTCCTGAGGTGCATTGATCCCTGAAGAGGGTAAAAGTCTGAAGGGGATCCTATCGCAGTTAGACTTGCTAGGGAGAGTTCACGGGGAGAAACGAGAGTGCTGGATCCCAGAGGCTCAGTCTTTGACGTGTTGAATCCCTGGGGTCTGGCAGACAGAAGCACAGACTGTTAAATCACACAGATTCTGTGGATCTAGACTAGACACATGTCCACAAATATTCTTTGGAATTTTTAGTGAATGAGCTTAGCCAGTGTCTGCACCCCATTTGTGTTTGCTTTCTGCTGAGTTCTTGGCAGGTCTAGTCCAGGAATACTGCAGAATATTCATGGGAAGCACATTTCCAATTGATAGTTGTAACTATTTGCACTGGAAATCAGAGTCTCAGGTTCATCCACTCAGGGAACAAGGCCTTACCATATGAATTACGTGTCCAGTAAAATGGCTCAAATTTTGAAACCAATTGCTCCCCAAAGAGACACAGGCCAAGAATTAACCAGAGATTCTTTGATAAATAGTTCTGACAATCTGTTTGAGACTGTTTGCAGACAGTTCACCAACCGAGAGCCAGAGTCAAAATGCATTAAGTAAATTATTCGTTTTACCTACTTCCAACCACCCTACTCATTCTCTCAGTACTTTCCTGTGTTTGAAGGAAGCTGTCTTTGGTGCAGAAGGGTGAGCAAATACTTGTGTTGTCATTGCATTTTGAAATTTACTTTGCGAAGGTTGGAAGAGCTGGAATATTGAGTTGTTTGATGAATTTCTGTAACTGACGTCCTTGAATTTTTGCCTCCCCAAAAGCCGGGAAGTAGATGGATTTTTCAGTGTGCCCTGAATGTCACCAAATTCAGGCTGTTTTGGACCACAATGGGGAATTAGTTCTAATGGCAAGAGCCCCCCATGGAAAATGCCCTGCTTAAAAGTGGCTTTCCTTTTGTAATCCTAGCCCTTGGGCCTGGGTGGTGTTGCTGGAGTGTTGTGGTCATCAGTCTTGGTCCCTGGTAGCCTGTCACATGGGCAGCAGAGCACAGTGTGATGTAGGAATGTGCTGTAGATACTCTAGTTGCTAGGTCCCAAGTCTAACACATGGTGATTCCGCATAAGCACTCTGCCAGTTGCCTCCAACCATCACACTCTCTTGTAAGGCCAGGTATCCTGACCTATTCCTCACCAGCCATCCTCCTCCCAATGACCTAAAACTTTCCTCAGCAGGGAGAAGAGAGCAGCAGCAGACTGATCAGTAGCAAGTACATCACATTGTGCTCTGCTGCCGTAAGACAGCCTCTGAAACCAAGAGGTTAACTGCTCTACAGTAGAACCCAAATTATGTGATATTGTCTAGGGAGAGAGGCAGGTTCTCAGCTGAGCAGGTTTCAAACCATTTAGGCTTTTATAGGTTGAAACCAACAAACTAAACCCACATCGAAATTAAGGCTTGTGTCTAGGGCTGACCACAGCCAGAGAACGTGTTTTTAAATGTGTTCAATCCTGTTTACGCTTGTGTTTGAAATGTGTTAGTTAAAATGCGTTGACTAACACACTTTAAAACACACAGTCTTTCCTTGTCTAGATATGGTCTCTGGAGATGATTAGGATGCTCAGAGAGCAGTTTAGCACTATGGAGACATGCCCTTGACTGCTGGGCTTGATGACAAGTCCATATTTCACAGGCTGGTCCCTTTCCAGAATAAAATCAGCGGGTGTGCCATACTATGGCCTCCCTTAGTCTTGAGTGCAAGTGTGTGACCATGTTGCCTGGAAACTAGCTTGAGTCAAACTAGATGTGTTCAGAAGATTTGCCTTACCAGAGCAAATCACTGGTCCATCAAGTCTGGGGACGACTCTGGCAGCATCCAACACCTTTTAGAAGAAGAAAACCCACTAAAATACCCTTAGCTAATTGTGCTGACCTCTGCAGGTGATCAGCTTCAAGCTCTCAAACATGAAATCTGAACGGTCTTATCTAGATCAGTTATTGATTGTGTGACTATTCAGCTTTTGCTTTTTTTTAAAAGGGCAAACAGAAATCCAGCCACAGGCTGCATCAACACCAAGGTTTGTTCCCTAAAATTTCACACTACCGCAGTCACCTTCAGTAGTGTTTGCAATGGTGAGGATTCTAAAATAGACTGGGCTCCAGGTCACTGCATGTGTTTTAACTACCATGTTGATTAACTTTATGTAGAACAGGTCTAGACAACTCAATAGGTAAGATACTGCCACCTTGTCTATGCTAGAGCTCCAACTAAAAGGGAAAACATAGGAAAAAAGTCCTAGTGTAGGCTAGGCCACAGTGTGTGGTTTTGGGTATATCTACACTGCCCCATAGACTGAACTATGGGGATTGTGCAGAGCAGGTGCTATAACTCCCTTATGTAGACACTGGGCATGAGCTAAAATGCTAAAACTTTGCATTAATGTAGTCGTGTTTGAAGAGGACCATGCTAATGCGAACTAGGAACCTTTTCGTTCATGCTCACAGGGTCCCCATGGGGGAAGTTCTAGTGCAGCATGCTAGTGTGTACTGCTATGTTCACCCCCATAGTCTGAACCGTGGGGCAATGTAGGCATGCCTTTGGTCTCCTTTCATGGTGAATTCCTTAGTATGGTGTACACTGTGTGAAGATGTGTTTCCAAGATTCACCTAAGCTTCTATAGCATCTCTTGGTTTTGGGAATCTCAGTGCCTGTCACAAATGCAAAAATACTGAGATTTACAGAGGTGGCAGATAGCTACAAGCATCCAATGGGTTAAAACAGTCTCCTGTAAATAGTAGCATGTGTGAGTATCGTGCCTGATGCATCAATTGCCCTGTGGAAATCAGTGTCTCATCCTTGGAAACACACAGAGTTTGTGAGAATTTACGCCAACAGAAGGCAGAGCACAGTAGCTGGCAGAGGATGGTAGCTGACAGCATGGCTCTCTTTCCTCCAGCATGCTGACACCTTTTGCTTGGGGGAGTGGTGGATGAGAAAGTTTTTTTGCATTTAGTACCCAGGAAAAGCGACCTTCAGGCAGAATAGTTCTTTGGGAAAACTTCCCCATCCGTGACAGATTTGACTATAAATCTCCAGTATTAATGCCCTGGTTCCCAAGGTCTGTCATCCTGCATGCCGGTTAGGCGCACACGTTGCTTGAAAACAATGTACTGATTCATCAGTCATTTCTGAGACGCATCGGATCCTGTTGCTGCTACCAGGAGGTTGAAGGAAGACTGCAAGCTGTGTTTGTCTGTGTGTGCATGTGAGATAGAAGGCTGCTTTGGGGTTGCCACCCCAGAGAGAAGAAATAACAGGGTGTATCTGTGCCCTGGGAAAATTATAACTGTAAGGCAAGAGTCTGCCTTAATATAGGAGGAGCCACTTTGTACAAGGTTTTGATGCACTCACATTTCACGCTGGAGTTCTGGCCCCTCATGCTAAGGCTTGAGTGTGAAAGGTTGGAGAAGAGCTTTGTGGCTCTCAGAACTGAAGTGGCAGGGCTGAAGTATACAGGCATAGCTGCTTGAGAAAAGTTAGTACACTACTTCGTACTATGCCTGGCTCTAATCAGCACTAGCGTCAACCTCTCCCTTTTGATTTGTCCTCACAACTTCCAAGCCCCAGAGATGCTGCTGCAGGTACTAATCCTTTCCATACATTTGTCTTTTTCTTTGTTGTGTGGCCAATAAGATGCTAAATGGGTGTCCTCCGGTGAAGGTCACCAGGTTGCATTAGTGGCAGTCAGGGGCTAAGAAGCCTGCCAGGCTTCTTCAGTTAGAGACCACAATTGTATTTTAACCAGAAAGCTATTTTTTTCTTTAAAAAATGCCTTTGTGAATCATATCTCTAAAAAGGAAGAGAGGAATGGAAGTATTTTTCTGTTGAAGATGGAAAGAGTGATGCAGTGAGGGTATCTGTTTTATTTGTATAGGCATTAAGAAAGTTATGAATCTCTTGCAGTTCTTTCTCCTAAGAAAATCCTTTCTTTATTCCCCTCTCATTCACTGCTGGTTAATATGGCTTATTACTAGTCTTTAATAATGATGGTGATAATCTCAGGCTTCAGACCAAATCTGCGAAAATTTGGGAGGTGCCTAGGCAACAAAGCTCTCTTCATTCTCACAAGGACAAGGACCAGAATCAAGAGGTTTCAACCATTCACTGTTTTGCAGTACTCCATAGCTTAGCTACCTTAGATGAAAATAACTATCCTTTAATGGGGTGGAGGAAAAGGGGTGTATTTCATGTTGATGAAAAGGAAGAGAGAACTGGCTAGAATGAGGCACTGTACATGCAGGCAATGGGCAAGCTTCCTTTACATTGAGTGAGGCCAATATGCCTCAATCTTGCCATGAAGCAGTAACAACAATAAACAAAAATCTATTAGAGGCTATGGACAGACAGCTTGCCATATTTATTTAACTTGTGATCCTAAGTCACAATTGTGAGCCCACGTCTCCAAAGGTGAAAGGTTAGTGCATTCGTTTGCTGTGCCATTTAGCCTCCTGCCAGTGCATCCCGTCCTCCAGCAATAAAAATCCAGAAGAAGACTGAGAGGGGACCTGATAGCAGTCTTCAGATAGGTTGAGGACTGTGATTAATTGTTCTCTGTGTCCATTGGAGGTAGGACAAGAAATAGTGGGCGTAGTCTGCAGCAAGGGAGATTTAGATTTGATATTAGGAAAGGAGGACACCCATCATGCAGCGACTGCCTGGGCATTCAGGTGTTGTCTGTCATGACTGGGATGAGGGCAGACAGACCTAGTGGTCAGAGGAGGAGTCGGGAGTTAGGCTGAATCCAGGACTGGGAGGTCAGAGTCCGAGACAATCCAAAGGGAAAACCTAGAGTCAGTTGTCAGGAAGCAGGCAAGATCAGGTTACCAGGAGATCAGGGTTTGGTGCTAGGTTGCAGACAGAAATTAAAGAGCAAAGCTAAGGACAAACCAGGGTTGGAAGCTGGAGTCTAGGGTCTGGAGTGGAAGCAGGCAGCCAGGCTGTGTTGCTTAGACAACTTCCCATCATGGCTTCCTGGTTTAAGTACTGGTACCAGCCAATCAGTGGGCTGCAAGATCCTGCCACTGAAATCTTGCTGGGCTGTACTTCCTGCCAAGCCCAGCCTCATAGGGTCCTCCCATGGGAGGCCAGTCTAAGCCTCCAGTGGCGATGTGGTGGCATCAGCAGCATAGAACTCCCATGATCCCAGCCTTGCAGGTTCTTACGTCATCCATCCTCGACACATGGCCAATCCGATGTAATTGTGTTGCAGTAAGCATGGCTTCAATCCCTGTGGCATGACTACATTCCAGAACCTCACAGTTGGTAATTTTATCCGGCCATTGATGCAGAGTATGGCATGTAGAGATCACGAAGGGTAGTTAAGCTCTGGAATAGCCTTCCAAAGGAGACTGTGGAGTCCCCATTATTGGAGGCTTTTAAGCACCAGTTGGAAAAACACCTGTCGGGGATGATCTAGGTTTACTTGGTCCTGCCTCAGCACAGGGGGCTGGACTTAGTGATGTCTCAAGGGCCCTTTCAGCCCTCTGTTTCTATGATGCTCATGAAAACAAAGACTCAATCCAGTGGAATATTGTGAGATGAAGAGGCAAAAACATGAAAATCCACTGATCTTCCCTCCTTCCCTAAGCAGTGTGTCCATTGGAGAGGATTTGTGTGCTGGTTCCTTGGCGTGACACTAGGTGGCTGTGTGCTTCTAGCTGGAAACTAACAGTGGAGTGAACCAGAAAATGTAAAGGTGGAATTGAGCCATGTTTTGAGCTGCACCAGCTGTGATGTTTTCTGTATGACTGTGCTAATCTCAGGACCAGGGCCCAAGCATAATTTTTTTGGGCCCAGTACAAACTTGTAACATGGGCTCCCTCCTCCACACATACCCATGGAGATTGCAGCCTAGGCCGGGCCCCCCAGGGCCTCCAGGCCCCGGTAAAGTGTACCCTTCCCCCCCCCCATTTGGGGGCCCTGTTCAGGACAATGCCATGCCCCCATACCACACAGTCCCAGGGCACTACTTTTAGCCTTAAAATATTTACAAGGTTCCTTCATTTTATCACTGGCTGACTTTTATCAAGAGACACAGAGCCAAGCCATACATTGGAAGTCATTTCAGGCACTTGTGAAAGAAGCTAGGGCTGGAGTCAGTGTGCTTCTCCATAAGAAATGTTGGCACTGAGCAGGAAAGGACAAACTACTAAATATGGATTTGCTCTCTACAAACTTAGTTAGATTTTTCTCTTCACTTCAGGAATGGCTAATAGCACAGGAAGGGCCATTTCCAGCAAATACATACGTTTTCAGAATTAAAATCTGTATTTAATAAATTTTCCCTTCCTTTCTGCTGATATGTCATATAGGAGAATTCATACTAATTAAAGTCCCATCTTAAACCTTATTGCTGGGAATGGGCCAGGAATACAGCCAGTACAGGGAGTTCATATGGACTCTAGTTCTGGATTCTCACCGCTATTGGCAATGTATGTGTAGTGCAAATGTTGTTTATAGTGTGTTAAGGAATTTGTCTTTAGGAGTTCATGAAACAGGGCTGGCTCAGCTGCGGGGCACTTGAAGACACAAGAGGCTTATGTGGTGCTGGAAGTGAGTTGGTTTGACATGTGAGTCAGCGGTGTTATGGAAGCTGATGGAATTGAATGGAATAGAAAAATACTTGACCCACTAGCTATCAGTACACAGGCTGCTGTGTCTTGCACTTTTCTTCTGTCTGATCTTTAAAAGTAGCTGTCGGCTAGTATATGCTGAATGCAGTGGTCAATACCCATCTCTCACTCTCATAACAACGAGCAATTAAGGCTTCAAGTGGGGGGAAAAAAGCTTTACTCTGAAAAATTGAAGAAAAAAAAGTCTAAAACCATGACTTATTGAATAATTTTTCCCTCCATAGATTTCTACTTTTAGAACTGTCCATGAAAAACATTATCATTGCTTCCCCACACCCCTTTCAAACATCTAGATAGCTGGGGTTTAGAGTGGGTTTTGTGTTTCTTGCTTTGGGGTTTTTTTTAGATTTTTCTCTGAGGCAATTTTTATGCTCTGCCTTGGTTGGACACAGGAGAGAGAGAGGCACAGAATCAAAGCAACATATTGAAGCTGCAAACCTGAGTGCAGTAGAAGCTGCATGAATTGCTTCTTATGCAGTTTGACTTTTCCAGGCCACCTTGGCCACTGGACATATGTTGGCCTGAAGTATCTCACCGCTTCCCAGGCTCAGGACTCCACTGCATGACACGTCGTTAGTTTATTTCATGTTCAGGGCTTGTCTACACTTACAGTAGGTGCGGTGCTTAGTGAAGGCGCTACCTATGCCGACAGGAGAGCTTCTCTCATCAGCGTAGGTACTCCATTTCCCTGAGAGGCGGTAGCTATGTTGATGGGAGAAGCCCTCCTATTGACATAGCGCTGTCTACACAGGGGGTTAGGTTGGTGTAACAATGTCATTCAGGGGCATGGAAAATCCACACCCCTAAGTGACATAGTTATACTGACATAAGCTTGTAGTGTAGACATAAGCCTCAGAGTTGTTACAGTCCAACGGGACCAGGGTGTGGTGACTCCTGCACTCCATCCTCTCTGCCTCAACAGGGCTGAGAGGAAAGCAGGTGGAGCAAGGCCTAAACGAACACCATCGCTCCAGGGCCCTTATTTCCCCCACATTTTAAACTGCTGCTTTTCTTCATTCTGTAATAGCCACATTCCTTCATGTTCATGAAGGCTAATGTGAAGTATCAGATATTGAGCATGTCCGTAGACATGCTGTTTTGTGAGAAGAAGAACCTGACTTGGTACTTCCTGTAGCTTCCAGTAGGAATAAGGAATGGAATAGTAGCTCTTGCACATAATATCTCGAAAGACTGGGCGCTGTCCTACTTTTCAAGCCATCTGTCCGCCCCGTGACAGTTATTTTTAATGAACTGTTAATGTACAGCATAAATTTGTTACTTCTAAGTGCTAGGACTAGAAAGCTGTGAGCTCCACTATTGTCAAAGAGCTTCTCCTGTATTTGCTACAGCAGCTTCTGCTGTGTCTGCAGAAGCAGTCAACTTCCCCCACAGCTGGGGGATACTCCTTTTAAATATTAGGTAAAACCCTAGCCCTACTGAAGTCACTGGGGCAGGATTTTGCCCACTATCTTTCACTTGCTTAACCTCTTTCACTTGCATAACCCCTTTTATTCTGAGGTATCTCTACCTCAAGCTTGCAATATTATCATGAGAATTTACCAGTCCACACACACACAATCTATTTCTCCACCTTTTTACCACAGTGAGGAAGATAATGAAAAAGCAAATGATTTCACTTGTCTGTCCTAAAGATAAAAATTACTTGCCTCAGAACAGTAATGTTTTGCAAATCTACTTAGAATGCTTTACAAGTCATACAGGAATAACTTCACCTGCTACTGAAATGCAATTGCATCTGGAGTGAAGCATGGTAATCAGACGGGCAACTGGCGCAGATCAACAATGTACAAAAGGTGCGGTGGGATTAGTTAATATCCAGGCAGAACTTTAAGGGCTTTGTTTTTTAAGGTGTCTTGTAAAAACAAAAAACAAATCCCACCACATGTAGTCCTATGCAGATTACTACAGTTTATCTGCTTCACAGGGAGATGGAGGGTTGAGTGAGCACTGCAGGGGTTAAAATCTGTAGTTTCAATGGAGTTAGGTGTTTCAAACATGATGTTTGCACCACATAATCATAATATCTAGCAACACTCTAGCTAGGGGAGGCTGAGGCTAGTGTAACTCTCTGGAGGGAGCAGGCACGTAGATTACTTTACCTGGAGATTTGATTACTGTGGAGTTGATGGGATTCCTCCATGGAGAATTTCTTGGTGTTTGGAGGTTTCTCTTAGGAGTCTTTATTGTTTGCATTCCCGATTTCCTTTCCTATTCCACTGTTGTGCCATGTGGTGGTGAAAAAATGTGTTTTAAATGTTTGTTGGCTGTTGAGACAAGGAGCTGAGAACAAGATAGGACAATGCATAACTGGGATGCTGGGTTAGGAACCACAGATGGAACTAGAATTGGATGAATACTTTAGTGAGAAGTTCGTGAATGCTCTTCCGAGTACAACGATGTGAATTCATTTTGGTATTTCACAGCTCTTATTCACTTTGTTTTGACATTCATGCAAATTACTTTGTTTTCAAGGACATTTACAGAACGGCAGTGTTCTCAATACTCGCCATGTTTGCACAGGTGTTCACATGGCCATCGTGAAAGCTCTTTTTGGATTTAGGCATCATTCAGTCTAGAGGCAGAAACAATTCCATGTGCCTTAGGTGACCAATTGTGCAATGTAAATTGCAAATTGCCAATACTCAGAACAATAGTGATAATGAGCAGTTAACAAGAAATCTATAGACTGAAATACGGTTTTAATAAACCACTCATTGAATATACTCAGATAACAAATATATTCATAAAGAATCCAAGTCTATTTACAGATAACCCACAAACAATAAGAGAGGCTAAATTCACTAAGTAAATCACTCACTAGGGAGAGTTTTCCAGCTGTATCAAGAACCTCCAGATGTTTGTCTGCAGTGGTATACTCTTTCACAGATAAAATACTGCTAGGTACATTAACTCAGAAGCAGACTTCTGGTGCATACTTGTATGTTTCCACACCCCCACCAGCACCTGAGAAATTCTATTGTAAGAAACCCTGCTCATTTTTCATCTGGTCACATTAGGCATCTGACACATGCAAAGTGATGGAAGAGCCCTGTATGCCGCTTCCAATGCTTCAGCTAATTTAACCCTCCATGGTGTACCACACAGGTCCATCAGGAAGGCTTGATCCTCTAATGCAGGCCAACCATTAGGTCTTAACTTTCATTTTATTTGGTTGGGTTTTCTAGATATAACTGTAGGAGAGAGGGATGATGAACTCCCCAGTCTGTCAGCCATGAGAGGTCTTGTGTTTGTCTTGCTCTTATGCATTGTACTTAGGAGTGAAATTGTGGTGTCTTATGGGATATGGGAGGAGTGCTTGAATGTGAAGTTGGAAGAAAGGTGGAATGTCCTGGACTTGTCAGCCAGAGACCAGAACTCTACCAGCCCCCTCTAAAGGAGGAAGGCTTTATTAGTTCATTAGCGAATCATCAGTCCAGTGTGATCCATTCATTTTCCCCAGTTTTATTTTGTTTCTGTTGTTAAGCATCCCAAGCTGGTTTTTAAAGTCCTGTAACCGAACTGCCCCATTACTCACATGTGAGAGGACAATAGAACACCAGGATGCTCTTAAATGTCTCTCCACGTCGGTGTCATTAATAACCGTAATGTTGGCATCACTCGCTCCTAAATAGCCTCATTTATCAACAAGCAATTTACCGTGGAGCGGTGGCGGGGATGCAGATAAGCAGTCGTGGCTGAGATACCATGCGCCACCTGCAAAGTCTTTCCCCCCACCTTCTCTTTTGGCACTTCAGTGCTGGAGAGGGGAAGAAAGAGAAACACTGGAAAAAACTCAATCGGAAACGTGACTTCCATTGTGAGCAGCATTCTCCTCCCGGCAGCCTCCAAACAAGCTTCTGCTCTGCGCAAGGCCACTTCAAAGCTAGAATTAATAACCGAGGGTATTCTTGAGTTGCCTGTGCCACATGCAATAGTAGCCTAGAAGCATCATGTGCAACGGTGTGTTTTTTGTTCACGATGGTATACGTGCATCTCCCCAATCCTGTAATCTCCCTCCGGCCCTCTCACCACTGTCTTTGTTAGGTAGTCACCTGTACTCCAACTTTGTAAATTAACTGTCCAGTGGCTGGCTGTTTCTGTTGTGTTTATTTTTGGCTGTTGTTTGTTGTGGGAAGGAGAAAGGGATGTGGAGGTACATAGCTGCTTAACCAAAAGTCAGCTCTTTTAAAAAGTGAGTCCTGGCAGCTCCTAGTCTATTTTTGTGTGTCCCACTCATTCTGCAACTGCAGAATCATGGGTTGTAGTCTCTCTTCTGTGCACGGGGCAGAGGAAGGATGCAAAGCAGCAAGGGTTCTGTTGTATCTTAAATACAATCTTTTCCTCCCCTCTCCTAGTGCACTTCACTATTGCACCAGAGTCCACTCTAGTCACCAAAACCTCATGTTGGCTAGCATAAAGGTGGGGGTGCTGATTTTGCTCTAATATAGGGATTTTTAGTTGCCAGTTGAACAGCAACCACCAGTTGTGGGCAGAAGGGCCCTCATCCAAAGGGCAGTACCTCTAACACCATGTCATATGGCTAATAGACTACACCATCCATACTGGATAGGAACCAACATCCTCGTTGGAAACATACCACACAGCTTTCTGGCCAATGGAGCCCCTGTTTGAGGCACTCTGACAAATGCCAGGGCACGCTTGTATTGGAGCAGAATATCACGATATAGACAATACGCAAGCCAGGTCAGAATGCCACAAGCTAGGTACACACTAATCGTGTGTGTGTATAAACCTGTCCATGGCCCTCTTCTTCAGCAGTTCAAAGTAGTGGAGTGGAGAGGCTGGGCTACAGGGAAGCTGCAGCACTGTGGCTTTTCTTCCCTCTGACTGAAGTGGGAGCTTTAAGGCCTCTTCATCTTCTTGCAAGGCAAGAAATGAGATTTCCGGAGGAGCTCTTGCTTATTACATGTGTAATAAGAGCCGTAGACTGCCTCCAGCGAAAGCATCTTCAGAGGGGATCAGCTCACTTCTTCTCCTTCAGGTCAGGTAACCACAACCAAATCTTGGTCAATAGTATGTGACCCTGAGGGTGCCAGATCAGTCTGCTGTTTTCAGAGTCCATTTCACATGAAATGGAAGATTTCAGTAACTCTGAACACACACCCACCCCTTTTTTTTTCCTTATGCACAATACTGAAAGCATTGTGATATGAGAGAGGTGATCTCCAGGGGAGAGAACTGGTGTGACCCGCCTGCTAGCTCAGCATGCCAATGAAAGTGGGGGGTTGGGAATCAGGTCTCCTGTGTTCTGCTCCCAGCGCTGCCCCTGACTTGCCTGTATTACAGCAGCACACAGTCTAAACACTAGCAAAATATAGTCCCTGCCCTGGAAAGTTCTGGGCTCAGTTTCTAGGAGGGATAATCACTTTCTTGCCTTGCAGGGACATTGAGGTAAATTACTTGTTTGTAATGCACTTTGAAATACTTGGGTAGGAGATGCTGTAAACAGGCAAAGGAATAACATTCTCCATTGGTTCACCTGATAAAGCTGCTACTTCCAGGTGAGGATCTTGGCTTTGAGTCTTGGTTGCAGATCTTGTAATCAGTAACCTCTGGGTCCAAGGTCCTCTAGTTGCCCCCGAGCTCTTGCTAGTTAATGAGCGCACACTTCCCAATCTTGAATCTAGAAAACCTAGGTGTCTCACCCCTCCAGTTTCCTCCCCGTACTTTCACGCTGGAACCCTACACAAGTACTGCAGTTCTGTCAATTAATAATGTCAATGATCACTTGTACAGCTAGCCTCCTAGCAATCTGAATAATTTATACAAATCATTCTTGTTTTGGAAAGTGGGTGCATAATGAATCCAAAATAACATCAACCACTACAAAACTCATGCCGTTTTGGAATTGCTACTGAGAAATTATCATTTTTGCAGTTGCTATTTGATATGCGTTTTCCCAAATGCAAAGCGTGGGCACTGCGAGTTGACTTTCTGACATAGCTGGCAAAGCCGAGTCTTTAAACTCACGTGGGGCACTGGATACCTCAGAGAATGGCTAGTTCAATAGGGAAGCTTTGCTGTGGGTTGCAAATGAGTCATTTGCTGTCTGATGCTTGGGGTGTGAAGTTAATTTATGGTCTGAATCCAGTTCTCAATGGGCTGGCGTGCATCACAGAGGAAAAAGTAACCAATTGGAATGCTGCTTGGCTGAAACACCAAGGACTGAATGGACATGGAAACTAAACCAAGCCCCAGTGCTTATTTGGAAAAAGAAGAGTGCTTGTATTCTTCCTAAGGGCTTGATTGGCATGGAAATTCTCTCCATTCCGCTGGCACTGGGGGAGACCCTTCTCTCTCTTTGGTTCCCCATTTCTGCTAGGGAAATCAAATCAAACAAAGCAATGTTTTATAAATTACTGGTGGGATTTCCCAAAAGGCTGAAGTCAGTGGGAGCTGGGCACCTAACTCCCATAGATACTACTGAAAAGCCCAGCCGAGATGTAGCTTATTCATCCTAATGGGGTGAGGGAGTTCTTGCTCTTTCCTGTCCCTTCCTCTCCTCTCCCCACTTCCATTTTTCTGCCATAACCCACTTCCATCCTCACCCTTTTCTGTTCAGCAGTGCTCTCCTGTTCCACCATCTGGTGCATCTTTTCACTTTGAACAAACCATTCACCTTTTTAATTTCCCCCTCATTCTTAGTTTGTCCTTTCATAGTCTCTGTTCTTTCTCCCTTCCCACCTTCTCGTACTCCATTCTGCAGAATGCCGCTCCTTTTCCTATGTTCTCCTGCCTTTGCATGGCCACCCCCACATTTTTCCTTTTAGTTTCTTTTGCCTCCCACCTACCCTCCAATGGACACCAAACTCAATTAACCTCCTTCTATCCATTCCTCAGCTCTCCAGTTTTCCTTCCTTTCTGCTCTTCCTCTTCCTCCAGGCTTTTGGGTCAGGGCCCAGCTGGTGCTGATAACATTCCCACACAACGCTTTCTGCTGCTGCTCCTTCCCTTCCTTCTGTTGGTGCCACCCCCATCTCTGCCAGCCACCACCAGCTCTAGAATTAGTTTACCATATAGAGACTAAGGTGTGCGTATCCTTAATGGATATGAAACAGCTGGCAGTGAGTACATCTGTACGCTAGAGACCCTCCAGGAAGGAAATAGGAAAGCAGGAGGGTTCTGCAGTGGGAAGGGAGTTGAAACATTAGTGAGACGTGCACTTGCTGCATGTTGTGAGCTGCCTTCAGTTGTGTCTGAGCTGGAGTAAACCGCAAGATCTAATCAGTGCCAGTGTAGCGAGCCGTCCGTAAGTGCTGATGTACTGTTCCACACGCTGCCCTCTCATGTCCCACTTCAGATCAGGGCTGAGGCACATTGGTTGGAAAGATCATTTTACCTGTTCTGTGATCAAATGGGACTTTATTTCAGTTTCCAGATCTGTCTAGTACTCTGCACAAGCACTATTCACTGGTAAGTCACCCGATGGGATTAAAATCACTCTAGGCATGGCTTTATGCAAATGAAAAAATTGGTTCTCGGTGCTCAGTGTAACTGCTATGGGAGACTACGTGAAGTGAAGATTTTATACAAGCGTTGCCTCTTCCCAGTGTTTTACACTCCGTTGTTTGTAACTTCTACTTAAAAGCTAGAAGATACCATTTTTCATCGTAAAAATATTCCGTTTGAGAGTCCTGTTCCCCCCTCCCCCTCTCCCCCCCCCCCACACCATGTGGAACAGATGAAAACTTGAATGAGGGTCTGTGTGAAGAAAAATGTAACAGCAGGTCTGAGACTATTCTCTCGGTCTTCCATTCTGTCCTTGGAACTGTCCAGCAATTGGTTCCTGCTGCCATCCAGTTTCTTCCTATTCCTTCAGGTCTCCACCCATCCCCACACCATTTCATTTTTTGAACCTTCACTGTGTACTTCACTGTGAACTTCCACTTCATGCATCTGATGAAGTGGTTGCAGGCCACGAAAGCTTATGACCACAGAAATTTGTTAGTCTTTAAGGTGCTACAGGACTCTCGTTGTTTTTTATTGTGTAAGTAGAAAGACAAGTTAGTTGTGGAACCAGCCAAGAAAACTGGTGATTAGGTGAAAAATTTAAATTGACCTGGATTCCTAATTGAAATGGGAGAACAGAGAGGACAGCTGTTCAATTCCCTTCCCCACCTCCTAATAAATACCTCATTGAGGAATATCTATAATTGATTATGTTGCCCTTTGAAGAACTGTTGGTAACAGGAGCTCTCTATCTCTTGCTCATTAAAGAGCTAACGAAGCAGAATGACGGAAGAAGAGTGTGGTGTTTGAAATATGTGTGCCAAAGAGTTGGTAGGGCTTGCTCTCCTGTTGCCCTATATGTATGTCAATAATAGAGTTGGTGCTTTGATAACTATGCTGTATCTGCTGTTTGGTTGCTGCTGTGTTTGATATTATGCAAATAAAGCTCCCAGGAATGATGTCCTACACGGGGCTGATGATATATCATTGCTCAAAGGTGTGTCTTTGTTTGGAGGTGCAGCTACTGCCTTCTGGGGGCTGTGCAGTTCATGACTGCTGCCCAATTCTCTTATGGCAGCAGCATCCGATGCTACTTGCCAATCTGATGGACACGTTTTTCAAGCAAAGCTTGCACTTACTGTTCAGGAAAGCCCAGGGTTTCTTCACAGCACTGTCAGTAATATTGTAATTGACTTTGAAAGGGACATTCCTGTCTTTCCAGTGGGTGATCAAGCTGTTACGTGCTTGGATTGGTCAGGGTGTTTCGATGGATCACGAAGTCCCTCCATTATGGGGGTCCCACCCCAGAGGA
This sequence comes from Emydura macquarii macquarii, assembly GCF_026122565.2. Classification (NCBI taxonomy): domain Eukaryota; kingdom Metazoa; phylum Chordata; order Testudines; family Chelidae; genus Emydura; species Emydura macquarii. The sequence goes on along the minus strand of NW_027131527.1, from coordinate 13,148,745 downwards.
AGGTCCCACATGCACAGAGATGACTCACCAGTCATCGTCCCCTTGTGGCTTGGTGTGGGGTTGTTGGATCTTCCCCTTGGCTGCCTCCTTTTGTTGGTTACCTTTGTCTGTGTCTACCATACCCTAACCCTCTGGCCAAGTCACTTAAAAGTTCAGTCCCCCTCTGAGATACTCATATTCCCAAAATAAACGCACCTTCCACAATAATTCCAAGTTAACATAAACAGACGGTCTTGCGCCCCTCCTGGACTCAACCTGCCGTTCTTCTCACTTTTATCAGAGCACTGATTTTGTGGGCATCTGCCCTCTGGGAGTCCAAATACAGCATAAACCACATTGGTCTTCTGCCCCTCCTGGGCTTCTCTTCAGTTCCCTGTTCCTCTTGTGGAACACTGTGTCACAGTTCAGGGCAACCGCACCTGCATTTCCCCTCAGTGGTCCAGCAATGGTACCCACTTTCAGGACTCCAGCTTCCCCAGCTGTTGTCTGGCTTGGTGGAGACCTGCATCTCACTCCCTTGTGACTGGGGTGTTTCCAGGCTGGACAGATCCTTGCCTTCACTCTGTTATTCCCAGCAGAGACAGACTGCCAAACAGCCCTGCTAGTTTTCTCCTCTGAGACTGATGACAGAGTGATTGTCACCAGTTAGAAGTACCACACAGCACTTCCTATGCAAGCCCATTTTATTCTTAAGGCAAAAAGCACTACAGAGAAAATATATTAAAACCAAAAACCTACGTGCATGCTAATAAGCTTACCAGAGATCACTGCAACCCTAACGTGAATTCTGGCAGGAGCAGTCCTTCAAACCTCCACCCAAGAGGATTCCTTGTGGTTACTGCTTCAGCTCAGAACAAGTACTGTGCCCTCACAACATGTTTAGAACACCCTTTATACAGTTGATCTGGAGTTTCCAGCAACAGGTAGTTAACAGACAATGGGTTTTTTCTCTGCTGGTAGATCTGAAGAGGGTCATTTGCATTCCTGTTATCCCCATGTACTTCCTAGGAACTTCAAAGGGCTTTTTTGGAACAATACCTGCAAAGGGGTAATACCTTCCAGAGACTGCATTAGTCAATCTCCTAGAGCAAGCATCTACAATTCCACAATAACCCATACACAATGGCATTTCTAATATACCAGACCCCAAAGGAATTAAAACTAATTCAACAAGGTTTAGCATAATTCAGCAATGTTCAGTCAGGTTATTGCAGGATATTGTTAGTCTGTTGCACACTGACATCAGGACTGCTTCCCTGGATCCCACCCCATGGGCCCATCTCAAGAGTTTGCTCCAGTCCTGTAGCTCAATTCTCCCGCCACCATCTAGGTCAACTCCTCCTCCTCCACAGCCAGCCCAACTGGTGGGCTTCCTTTCTTTTTAAGTCTGACACCCAACATAGGTGTGGCAGGCCAGGAATAATTCAACAGGGCTGGCTAGCTCTGGACCTCCTGGTCCTTAAAGGGGTAGGTTATCCTGTTACACCCTCCCTTGCAGCCAATCAGATTATTTCAGAGAGTGGAACCAGTATGTATCCAGCATGTATGAGGACAGATCTGAGTTAAAGTTGTTTAAGGAGCTTCCCTTCTTGAAGAGGAGGGCCAGCACAAAAAGGGTCCAGGAAAAACTGACTCGGGTGGGAGTTCTGCAAGGAAGTCTCTGGAGAACCTTAGAGTTAGGGTTCAGAGTCCGTTAGGGAGCTGGGTTAAAGCTTAGGACCTGAGCAGGGAATTTTTAGCCCAGGGACGTCAGCAAGTGTTGCTTTCAAAGTTCCAGTCTGCAGGGAGCCGTGGAAAACACAGTCCAGAGAGTAAGAAGGACAAGGGGTAGAATGACATCTGCCTGGTACGGATAAGCCTTATAGACTTTAAGGCCTTAATTTCAGAAGGATAGGCCTAACCAGCAGCCATGGGTTTTTTTTTTTTTTCTGGAGGAGCATGTATTAACAATCAACACTGGATGGACACGGGGAGTTAGAGCTGGTCTGGTCCACACATGGTCACTGCGAGCCTTTTGTTGTTGTTAGAATTATGTTTAAATTGTTGAGTGTAACACCTGGAATTGAACTACTCTGCATTATCTCTAACCATGCTGGAAGCTGCTGGAGCCAGTCACCTGCCTGGGACAAATAATTGACTATGCCCAGTTCAGTTTATGACCCATGTTTGTGGGCTCAGTTTATTATTGTCTGCTTACAATACTCTGCTGCAGCTACAAGTGTGTGCTCATACCTCTCTTCTGGGCCTCCTTTATATCCTCCACCTGGGAATCATCTGTCCCAATCACCTGATGCTCTACAGCTCGATTGGCTGATTCCCAGCACTTGGCTGCTGGGTTCCTCTCCTCTCCTGGCTCTTTATGGGGAAGACCACCCTGTTACATATGACCTTACTGTTTCTCTGTTGGTATGAGAATAAAGGTTCATTAAATTTCATGACGTGTGTGTGTGTGTGTGTGTGTGTGTGTGAGAGAGAGAGATCCCTACCAGGGATGGGTTGCCCACATAGTGCTAATAGAAGCAACCATAGTACTTGCTCTTTAGGGTTGTGATGTGGTTGTCATAGTTATTAGCACTACAAAATTTCTGGGCACCACTTTTTGCACAGTATCAGGCCTATCTGAGACAAGAGAGGGGTCAGATCTAATACAATTCCCTGTAAATGAGTTTCAGGGTGTTCTGTTGTATGACTTCAGAGCTCCGTTCTTGCCACAAAACTGAATAAAAATAAAGGAAAGAGGAGGTGCCATGTAAGGACAAACAACTTAATCACTTTTAAGAGCAAGCTAGACAAACTTATAAGTTCAGTTGTTTGCTGGGGCTGCTAGTGGTGATAGGGGGCAGGCCTTAGCAGCCCTGGGACTCAATTCCAGTATATGTTCCTAAAAGCTTGTGCTTCAGGGCATCAGGAAGGGATTTCCCCCCACAATATGTTATGGGAGGAAATTTTTTAATCTCCCTCCTCTGAAGATTCAGAGATGGCCCTGGCTGGAGATGGGACATTGGATGGCAAGGGCCAGGACTCAGAGACTGTTCAGGGCCACCTCACTGTTAGGTGCTTGCCTGGCTAGTTCTTGCTCCTGTACTATGTGGGGTGATTAAGTAATTTTCCCCCAGGATCAGGTTGGCAGTGACCAGGTTTTCGCCTTCCTCCGCAGTTTATTGGTGCAGGTCTGGGTATTTCTCACTGAATCAGTTCCTTGCCATTGCAGGAGGCTTGGGCATTGGTACACCTTGGTCCCTCCTGTTGGCTACCTGGGGTACATAATAGGCTAGTCTCTTGTGGGCTATAAATTATATGTTGGTTTAATTGCGGTTGTCTGGTTTAGTGTATGGGCGCTTTACAGGAGGTCTGACTAGATGATCTGGTGGTCTCTTCTGGCCTTGAACTCTGACTTGCTAATAAGTCCTTCTTTAGACGCTTCCCTCCTGTCTTTCTTTATATGCTCCTGTCAGATAATTTCATGCTGGGGGCTACCACTCCTCCATCCTATAATCCTGATTTGCTCCAATGCAACAAGTCCTTCAAAGGGTGCTTACCTTATCTCTGAGTCTGCTCATTCTGAACAGCAAGAAGTTAGTGTTATCACTGCCTTCTTCAGTAAAAAATGCTCCTTTTTTCCCCCATCCAAGCTCTAATTCACACTTTCCTCAAAGGTACTCACAGGACCTTCCCTCCTGGCTCCCATCCACTCTCCACAATTCCCCCGTTCCAGCAGGCTTTTACCCCCTCTCTCCCTTTCAGTGGTTGTACCTCTGGGCTCAGTTAATATCTCTCCAACCATCTGGTGTTCTGATTCCCCAGTTCTCAAAGTATTCTTCTCTGGTTTAGAGATTACCCAGCAGTCAGACTTCCAGAATGTTTGGCAACTGAGAGTAACAATTTATAACCACTAATATTTGTTTTCCTATACATTTCCACATGGCCCATGATATTTAAATGAGGAGAGGAGTGTGTGGTTTTCCTCTCCAAAGTAGCACTTACAGTAAGATTCCTTCATCACATTTTATAAAGCAGATATATACTTAGCCAATGGGATTGCTTGATTAATTAGAAACTGAGATTTCTAGTGGTGGTGGTGGTGGGGAAATTGTTCCTCATCCTTTCTGGCCTATTTCGTTATCTGCAAAATTAAATTTAAAAAAGGGTATTCTGTGAATTGAAGGTTTAGACTTTGTGTCAGAAGTATTAATCAAGACTTTAACTAGATTTGTCAAGGGGAGTGAGTGTGTGTATATATACAGAGCACATAAGCAGATTGTTTATAAGGTTCTGTTGACGTAAGTGTAGGAATGTATGTATGTATGTACACATGTACAGAGGAGGGGTTTGTGTATTTACAGGAGTAGGATTTGATCTCGGAACTTCTCTTCTTGGCCAGTTGGCCAAAGCCATCTCAAGTAATGCAAGTTAACCCTAACATCATTGCATTTCTTTTCCTCCAAAAGAGCATCCAGACTCAGAGGTTTCTCCCCACCCATGCTGCGAACAGTCATATGTCCCTCATTTTGAGTCTCTGGTCTGGAGGGTTCACCAAAAAGCAATGCAAGGTGGCCTCTCTAGGCCAGGCAAGTTTTCTGCTTTGACATTTCCAACAGTAAATAGGGATTTCTGCTTCCATGTTAAGTCAATTCTAGGATTACCTGCCATCTGCTCCACAAAGAGAGTGCTACCATACCTTGGAAAACACACAATCTACTTCTGGACTGAAAGTAAGAGGGATTTCACTCTCCATGCTCATTCGCTCCCCAGGCAAAACCATCTTTCCCACTGTTTCTTTTCCTCCAACTTTGACCTGGAGGGGGAGGGTAGGGGACCTCTAATCTCCTAGTGAGAGAAAGGGAGTTCAGTCTCCATGTTAATTTCATTCCTGGGTTGTCCTTTCTCTCTCTGTCCTCCCCTCCTCACTGCAGTGTTCACAATATAATAGAAATTAGAGATGGAAAAGACCTATGCCTCTAGTCCATGCACGTGGGGGCAGTACAGAATCGTTCGCAGGGGTGTGTATATTCTAGATTGTCTTTTTGTTTTTTGTCCGTCTCTCCCTCTCCCCGGTCTAGTTTTAAAAATCTCAAGAGATGCGGCTTCTTCCACTGCTTCCTGAAGATGATTCCTCACAATGAGATAAAGTTTTTTTGCTAATTTTTCCTTTACTTCTTCACTCTCCTCCCTCCAACCTAAATAATTCCTCTTCATCCTTGCTGGATACACCTTGCAAATAGTTGTATATGGTCATGGTATTTCAACCAGATGGCCCCATTGAAGCCAAGCTTTCTGTAATTGCCTGATTTTAAAAAAAGAGACTCTCCCACCCAGCCCTCTAATCACTTTTTATACTCTTCTCTGCACACTGTCCAATCTGAGATGCCCAGAAACCATGCAGTATTCCAGTTATAGTTGAATTAGAGATTATCACACCCCTGCTTTGTGGCATGGTGCCTTCTCTGTGCCCTTCAAAATCGCAACGGCCTTTAAGAAACCTTAGGAACTGCTAGACCTGTTGAAAAGCTTAGGCTGAGTCTTGTGTTATCTTGTTGTTTGAGTTACCAGTAAAGCCAGTCCACGCTGAGGTGTACGTTTGACTTTATACAGCATGAGCAGACTTTATCTGGAACAGAGTGGGAGTATCACCTGCTCACAATGTCCTTCAATGAGTTTTCATGTCCTCAAACAGTGCTTAAAATTGAGCCACTTTGAATTAATTTTGTAAAACTTTGTAAGACAGGACATCAAATGCTTTTCTGAGCTGATGGTACATCCTGTACATTCCTTTCCTCCACTCATTTTATAGTTCTGTCATGAAAATCAAGTTTGTCTGATATGATTTCTTCCTTTATAACCCCATGATGCTCATTGCTTATGTTTCTTTATATGTTTGCAAATTGTTTCATAATATTTATTCCATTACTTTACTGAGGACTGACTTTAGATTTTTCAGAGGGTAAATATTTGTTTTTTTTCCATTTCTCTGGTCCCTCTATTGTTCTCCAGTCCTTCTAAAATATATATATATATATATACACAAATTGTTCACTAGCTAATTCCTTCAGATTAGTTTAAAATGTTCTCCCGAAATCCCTTGAAATGTTGTTTTTATTAAAGGACCCCAACCTTATCCTAGGTGAGCCATCATCCACTGATATGAGAATAAATTTTTTATGCTTGTTTGATGGCTAATTTGGGAACTATATGATCGTTCTGTGGTGCAGGTTGAGATCTAAACTATGGCCACTCTTTGATTCATCATCTTTGCGAGAGACTAAAGGGGCAAGGATGGATATCTATAAAAGTGAATGAGGTTGTTTGACAGTGCAGCTTCTGAGATGGAACTTTTTATGGCACAAACAATGGATGGAGTAATATTTGCATAAATCTCATTAGAAAATGTGCAAGTTTCATAAATCTTGTGATAAATTAGTGTGATATCATTCCAAACGTGATATATTAATTTTAAGGTAAAATGTATGGTTCTGTGATCATTGTTGGTAATTAAGTTTGTAGGCAGTGCGGAGAGGAAATTATTTTTTTTAAAGGGACTTCTTAGCATAGGAACTCCTATCAGACTGGCGATGGCTAAATAGACACTGACACTTTCCTTTTACAGTGTCTTTTTCCTACTCCTTATTGTTCTGTAATTTGATTTTATTGTTTGTCGTGCCCTCTTTAAAGTTAGTAAGTTTCTTTCAATTTTTTAAAATCTTTTTCAGTTTGTCAAAATATTTATATTCTCCCCCATCCCATTCCAGTATGTCAGGATGTTTCTAGTGGAACTGGAGTCAATAATGCTGCCAGTTATTTGCTTCCTTATTTGTCCAACACATCACTCATAATCTCAGCAAGAATGTGCCATTTTGAGGAAAGGGTTTGTTAACAAACTCCTGCTGCAAAACCAGCCGTGCGCTAGAAAAATGAGCTCGGACTGCGTGGTGCTTGGGACATTATTTGCTACTTAGTGGGCTCTTGATCTAGAACTGACATTGGCATGGATGCATATGGATGTAGGCAACAGCTTCCGTATGCCTATCTGCGGGTTGCTGTACACACAGAAAGTGCACCAATTGGAGTCACCATGGATATTTCTCTGAATACAGCTGCTCAATGTGCAGCAGCAGTCAAAACAGCTAACAGAATGTTTGGAACCATTAGGAAAGGGATAGATAATAAAATGGAAAATATAATGCCACTGTATAAATCCATGGTATGCCCACACCTTGAATGCTGTGTGCAGTTCTAGTCATCCCATCTCAAACAAGATATAATTGCAGAAGGAGCAGAAAAGGGTGACAAAAATGTTTAGGGGGTAAGGAACAGCTTCCATACAAGAGAGATTGGGACTGTTCAGTTTAGAAAAGTGACAGCTGGGGAGGGGGTGGAGGTTATGATATGATAGAGGTCTATACAATCATGCATGGTGTGGAGAAAGTGAATAAAGAAGTGTTGTTTTCCCCGTCACATAATATATGACCCAGGGGTCACCTGATGAAATTAAGAGTCAGCAGGTTTATTTAAAAAAAAAAACCCAAAAGAAAGTACTTCTTCACACAACATGAGACTGACCTTACTGAGTCAGATCAGCGGTCTGTCTAGTTCAGTATCCTGTCTTTACACAGCAGCCAGTGCCAGATGCTTCAGAGGGAATGAACAGAACAGAGCAATTATCGAGTGATTCATCCCCTGTCGTCCAATATCAGTTTCTGGTAGTTGGAGGATTAGGGACACCCATACTATGGGGTTGCATCTCTGACCAATTTGGCTAATAGCCATTGATGGACCTATTCTCCATGAACTTATCTAATTCTTTTTTTATCTTTTATTCTTTTATCTAATTCTTTTCTTTTCCAGTCAACTGTGGAACTCTTTGAGGGGATATTGTGAAGGCCAAAATTATAACTGGCTTAAAAAAAAACTAGCTAAGTTCATGGAGCATAGGCCCATCAATGGCTATTTGCCAAGAAAGTCAGGGATGCAAGCCCATGTTCCAGGTGTCCCTAAACCTTCGACTGCCAGAAGCTGGGACTGGATAACACGGAACGGATCACTCAATAATTGCCCTGTTTTGTTCATTCCCTCTGAAGCACCTGCCACCGGCCACTGTCGGAGGACAGGATACTTGGCTAGACAGATTATTGGTCTGAGCCAGTATGGCCATTCTTCTATTCTGAAATTAGCTAGATCAATTTAGCTAATATGGTGCAGCCCTCTTATGTGGATGTGTCCATAAGAATCTGAATTAGCATGGTGATGGGCAATATTCTGAGATTTACCATAGGTTGTCAGATCCATTTATGCTAAGCATTTCCTGACTGGATTCCTTATTTACACTGGTGATCTCCAGTTTAAAAAATATACTACTGAGGAATTATGTATTCTTTCATATTTTCATTCCATCTCTCATTCTGGGTCCAGGCATCAGAGCAAATGGAAAAATGTCTGTCTCCTCTCCCCAAAAAATCTTACTAAAGTTGCCGTATTTTTAACCGCAAGGATTTGTCCTCCCTCCCCAGTCAGCTCCCCCTTTCATAGAACCATAGAAATATTGGATTGGAAGGGACCTTGAGAAGTCAGCAAGTCCAGCCCCCTGCTCTGAGCCAGGACCGAGTACACCTAGATCCTCCCTGCCAGGTGTTTGACTAACCTCTTTTTAAAAACCTCCAGTGATAGGGATTCCACAGCTCCCCTTAGAAACCTATTCCAGAGTTTTATCACCTTTATAGTTAAAAAAATATTTCCTAATATCTGACCTAAATCTCCTTTGCTGTGGATTAAGCCCATGTCCAGTGGACACGAAGAACAATGGATCACAGTCCGTTTTATAAACAACCCTTAACATATTTGAAGTCTGTTACCAGGTCCTCCCTCACTGTCTTTTCCCAAGACTAAACATGCCCAGTTTTTTTAAATCTTTCCTCATAGGTCAGGTTTTCTAAATCTTTTATCATTTTTGTTGATCTCCTCTGGACTCTTTCCAGTTTGTCCACATCTTTCCTAAAGTGTGGTGCCCAGAACTGGACACAGTACTCCAGCTGAGGCCTCACCAGTGCCAAGTAGAAGGGGACAATTAGTCTCATATTTTACATATGACAGTCCTTTTAATACACCCCAGAATGCTATTAGTCTTTTTCACAACTGCATTGCAGCCTCATATTAGGTTTGTGATCCACTATACTCCCATGTCCTTTTCAGCAGGACTTCCACCTACCTAGTTATTTCCTATTTGGTAGTTGTGCATTTGATTTTTCCTTCCTATGTGTAATACTTTGCACTTGAATAGTGAATTTTACCTTGATGATTTCAGACCAATTCCCCAATTTGTCAAGATCAATTTGAATTCTAATCCTGTCCTCCAAAGTGCTTGCCACCCCTCCCAGCTTGGTGTCAATTGCAGATTTTATAAGCATACTCTGCACTCCATTATCCATGACATTAATGAAAATATTGATTAGTACCAGACCCAGGACTGACCCCCGTGGAACCCCACTAGACTGGCTGTCCCAGTTAGACAGCGAACCACTGATAACTACTTGATCTTTCAACCAGTTGTCACACATCTTGTAGTAATTTCATCTAGACCACATTTCCTTAGTTTTTTTTATGAGAATGTTATGTGGGACTATCAGGTTTTGTTACTAAATATATCTATATGTCTTACCTAGATTTTACCACCTGGCTTATTCAGTTGCATTTGCCTATCTATCTAATGCAGGGGTTGGCAACCTTTTGGATGTGGCGTGCCATGTCTGCCCTCCTTTCCCCCCCTCCCACGTGCTGTGGGCCCAGCAACCTGGCCAGGAGCTGCTCCCAGCCTCAAGCAGCGCTGTGTGGCAGCCGCTCCCCCCACAACCCTCCCTCGGTCCCGCCCCTCTCCCAGCGCCCTGGCCAGGAGCTGCTCCTGGACCCAAGCAGCACCACGTGGTACTTGCTCCACCCCGGCCCTGCCCTTCTCCCAGTGCTGGGTCCATGTGACGTCACGTGGGAGAGGGGCAGGGCCAGGAGGGTGGAGTGGCCATTATGCAGCGCTGCTTGGGGCTGGGAGCGGTGTGGCTCTGGCCAGGGCTCTGCTGATCCCATGCGGGATGGGGCGGGGCTGGAAGAGGGGAGTGGCCTCTGTGCGGCACTGCTTTGGGCTGGGAGCGGCGCGGCTCAGCCAGGGAGCCACTGGGCCTACGCGGGAGAGGGGCGGGGCCAGAAGGAGCGAGCAGCGAGTGCCACTCAAAATCATTTGTGTGTGCCACAGGTTGTCGACCCCTGATCTAGTGTATAAATTGGGGCGCTAGTTTTTTGTGAGCCTGCTGTGCTGATCCCATGCTCCTGATATGTGTTTTGCATCTAGAAGAGTGACTCCCATTCTCCACATATCTGTATCTCCTAGCGCTGTGCCATTCATCACTTTGAGCCCGACAAAGAGCAGAATACATCCATGTTCAAATTGTGGGAGCGTTTCTTGCTTGCTGTCATTTAGCTGGAAACTAAAATCTTTTTTTCCCCTAAGAGAATTGTTGTCCCCTCCATCCCTCATGTGCACACAGGTTGGCTGTTGTAGGATTGCCCAGTGATGCAGAAATGTTGGCATTAAATTATCTTTAGGGAAAACATCAAAGAAGCATTTTTTAAAGGTGGTGTGGGTGGGGGTGGCAGTTGGAGGGGAAAAATTACATGGACTGTGCAAACAGAAGGAAAAGGGAACAGGTGAAGAATTAGGAACATAGGATTTGGCTTTCACGATCAGATTCAGCAAATTCAGTACCTTGGGTGGAGGTGTATTAGAAGCCTTACTGGTATAACGAACTGGGCCAATTGTGGAATGCTTACGTAGAGATGGGGATTGCTTCTTCCCCCCTACAGCGATCATCTTATGTCCTAACACCTGAGATGTGTTTGTCCTGACCATAGCCTGCATAACTAATACCTCAGTCCTGCAATCAAATCCACTCAAGTGCAGGCCATTATGCGAAACATGGATTGCTACTGAAGTCAATGGGGCTCTGCATCAGTACACGGGCCCTAAATGTTGTTATTCATTATCTGGTCCTAAAAAAAGAAATATAGAAAAGCTAGCACCAATGTTTGACTTGCTGATCCTCTCCAGCAGAGAATTTCACCGACGAGGCCTCCCCCTTTTAGCTTTATTTTGACAGGAAGCTTTTACTGGAGCAAGATATTTTGTAATAAAATGAAACCCTGAGGCCTGGTGCTGTATATATAGTGTTCCTCAGGATTGTTCTTTGCTGGGGAGGGCCACATACTGATATTATTATATATGTCATGTGTAAGACTCAGCAAAAAGAGCTGAACTCTCTTATGCTTACTCAAAGTACTCTAATAGCTGTTGTCTTAAAGATCTATCTCAGACTGTCCCCTTGGAAAACAAATATAGGCAATGGCCTTGGTGCAAAGGGCTTCTTCTGCCTTCTGACCCCTCCCTCAATGTGCTTTATGCAGTTTGGGAATTAAGTGCTGGTTCCTTCTTTCCCAATCCTCGAGTTGGGAGTGTACAGTTTTATTTTGTAAATCTTCTTTTCTGTAAGCTGAAGCGTTGCTGAGTTATCTCCAGATTCTGGTGTGCCCATGGTATAAATTACAAGAAAGAGTGGTCTGAAGAAATTGTATAGAGACTATACTAAAGCATGCAGTCATAAGGCCAGGTAGGGTGAGGTCAATGAAGAGGCCAAGGCTAGGGATACAAAGGGCCTTTTTAAAATGAGATTTTAAAACGTTAAAATTAAATGTACTTGGTGTTAGAAGATCTGACCCAAAGCCCACTGAAGTCAGTAGGGAGACTCTCACTGACTCCAATGAGCTTTGGAACTGGCTTACTGAGAGTGTTTTTTAAAACAAGTAACTAAAAATCCAACCTTTGGTATGGGTTCCCAGCATCAGTCTCCATACCCAGTGCCCTGTACCACCTCTTGTACCAGTTCCTGGCATCCTGGTCCTCTGTCTGGTGCAATTCTCCATGTTGTACCCCCTGGTCCTCTTGTTCTTTCCTACTCTTGAGGTCCAACATTTTTGGAAATTCTGCTGCATTTTGAAGATCGTTATTCTTCTCAGGGAATTCATTGTCTCTTCTTTCAAATTCCTTATTTAAAAAAAAAAGGAAAGTGGTTAATGGTGGTAGTAGAAAGTCCACCCCAGGCAATCAGACACAAAGCAGCAACTTTTACTCACTCTTCTGCTGCTCTGATGTTGGCGGAGGGAAGGGAAGCTTATGAAAGCATTGAGTTACCAAGTGAGGCCTCTCTTAAGAGAATTTTTAGTTTCCAGGGAGAAGGATAGGGGAAACTTGGCAACCTTTGAAAGGTCATTCTGCCAAGCCCAGCGCTCTGTGGTCCGTGATAATCGGTATTTGCTGTGCTAGAAAACCCCAGATTTAGAGATGAAGGCAAGACATTGAGATAGGAGTTTCTACTTGGAAAAACTAAAAATCCCTAGCAAAAAAAAAAAAAAAAAAAATCCCCTGAGGTCAGTCAAAGTTCAAGATTCTGAGAAGAAGAAAGTGAGCGAGAAGCAGCCATGATTGAAAGAGGGAAAGCAAAAGAAGACAAGATAAATTGTGATTATCTGGCAAAATCAAGACACTTAACTGCCCTGTCTGATTCCAGGGAGGAAACAAATGGAGTTGATAACTTTGCACTACAAAAAGATCATTTCTCCTAGTTTCCTTTGTCCTTCTGCTAAAGCAGCTGTCAGTGGGGTTCATGTACACTACTCTGTTCTTCTCATGTCCAGCACATTCCCAGGGAGATGTCATGTTCCTTTTCCTCACTAGCTCCTGAAATGCAAGCTCTGGATGGTATCTACCTGTGTACACAGGGACTGAACACAGCTCCATCTGAGAGGAAATACTGCTCTTTGCAACAATTCCCAATTAAAATTTTCCAATGATACACCAAAGTGGTGATTTCGAGCCTTTTAGAACTATTCATGAATTATGCCTCACAATGTCTCTGTCCAGCAAGGAAATACTAATAGCCCCGTATTACAGATGAGGACACGGGGGGAGGGTGGGGTATGTGTGTTGCCCATAGCCACACTGGAAGTCTGTGGTACAAATCAGCAGTAACAGCTAGCTATCCTGAAGGGCAGTTCTTTGCTTTACCTCCCCATGATGGTCCTTCCTCCTCGACTGTAGCACTGATGAATAGTAACAGAACTGGCAGGGCTCGGGGGCTAACTAGTATTTTTATATTGGACAGTGTTTATTATTTGGCATTTGAGCTCATTTTAAAAGTGCCAACTTTTCCATTGCTGGTAACTTTCCTGTCCTGGGAAGTGTGAGGGTGAACATACCAGCAGGCTAGAGAAGTACCTACCAGGAATAGCAAGGGATGTTACAATAATTCCAGGAGTGACGTACCAGTCAAACTGTTGTTCAGCCATCAAAATCCCTGGTCCAGCAACAGCTCACAAGGCCAAGAAGTGAGTAGGATCAGACATTGGGATGGGTGAGAAGACTACCCAGAGTTGGGATCATATTTTTAAATGCAGCCCCCTCTGGAATACCACTGGTTGCCAGGAGGAGTGGTATCCTTGATCTTGGCTCTGTGGCCCATTTTGGGACCAGTGGGCCCTGGATTCTTTGTGCCTTTCTTCCAAGTCCAACTGAAGGGCTGTGTCTCTTCCTGTTTTTGGAAGCTGCCGCTCTGCAACCAACTCCTGTCTTCCAAACACCATGTTGGTCCCAGCTCAGTTCATGTGTACTAGGTGATCCCATTCTAATGCAGACAATCCAGGGCTTGTAGTTGGCCGCCATGGAGCATCAATCAAGTTCTTTGTTTGGCCATCACAGGCTGACTGTTCATAACTCCAGCATCTGCGTAGGCAGATTTTTGGGATCCTGGAGGTCTGTCTTCTTCCTGGAGTCTCCACAATAGGAGGAAGTCAGCTTTGGAAAGGAGATCAACCCTCATGCTTCAGGCTATAAATCAATCTCTGTGACTGGAGGTCAGGAGGAAACTTTCCAGGGGGCTTGTTATCCTATTACTGTCTATTGCATGGTTTCTCGCACATTCATCTGAAGTATCAAGTGATGGCCACTCTTGGAGAGAGGATACTGGACTAGACAATCCACTGGTCTGATCCTGTTAGGAATTGCCAGTATTGTTCCTAAAAAGGAGAGGCGAACGGTTCATTCTGCAGGCATGGGAATGATTAGAGGGGAAAGGAGAGGAGTGGTACCTGGCCTGTGAGAAGTCATGGTGAGGACATGACAGGAGTTCTGACTAATAGAGAGCTCAGAGGAATACATCTTTCAATGGGGAAGATTGCCAAGGGGCCTGCCAGATGAGCAGAAAGTTTGGGTCACGAAGAGCTGTACTGGGGAAAAGGAGCAACAGTGGTGGTTCAGAAAGATATATCTACATTAGCTTAATTTGATCTGGACCCTATCACCATAGTAAATACCAGCAGAGGCAAAGGAGTACAAAAGACTGTGGCTTTACATTTCTGTTCCCTGTGGTCTACAAAGGCAAAAAATGGGGGAACTCTCAAGTTACAGCTACTGTAGCACAAAGTGTGCTATGGGGAGAGGGCAAAGAGAGCCCCCTCCTATCATTCCCTCCACTTCAGACCTCCCATGCACGAGGCAGTGATAATTTGGCTGCTTGTGTTCCAGGATGGTAGTGGGAAGGCTAATTCATGCTGCTTTGGAAGGCACGTATCTTGGCAAGGCCATAGCCATAGCTCTGCCTCCTTGTGCACAAACTGGTAGCTGTGCTAGTGGGAACACAGTGTACACCTGTAGAACAGTTGTCTCAGAGGTTACTGGTGGGTGCCCCTGGAGGCGTTATGCCTGCACTTTGCTGACCTAGGTAAGATGATCCCAGAAGAAATACCTCCTTCCTCTTTCAGCACAGCTTCCCCTTGTAGCAGCCTTTATTTGGTCCTACGCATAGGAGTGGAGCAGGCAGTGTCCTCGTCCACTGGTGACCTTTGATTAGCTGGAGTCATCCTCCAGTCTCAGTGGTGGTGAGGAGAAGGGCAGCACTATCTCTCTGCCGTTGTCAGAAGCAGTGACTGAGGCAAGGCGATCTTCTCTGAGGAGGCAGAGGAGCACTCTTTCCACGCTCGCAGCATAAGGCGTATCACATAGGTTTCCAATCTTTGGGAGGCCCCTCCCTCAACCTAGGGGCATGTTTGAAGCGCTATCCAGATAGCTGAGAACTGTTCCCATGGGGAGTCTAGGCAACACACAGGGAGAGAGAGAGAGAAAGAGACTGATTTTCATTTAGTGAAACCAAAATGTGAAACTGCTGCCTCCAGGGACTCTTGTATAAACCCAATAACCACTCTGGGGTAGGCCTTGTTCTGTAAGAAGTGTCCTGGGGTAACTTGGAATGACAGAGCTGTAGTGGCAAAGGTGAGGGCTCTACACTCCACTGCTGAAGAATCTTAAACATGGAGCCCGCTTGGGGCCCAGCGATGGAGAGGTACAGCTGGGGCAGTTGGTAAACAGAGCACAACAGGGGAAGTGAGAGAGAGGGAGCCCGCAGGATCCACAGCAAGGGTGGTAATATGAATTATAAAGGTGGGGAAAAACCCAGTACTGGTCCTCCTGTCTTCTCTGAGTGTGCCTTTGGATCTGTAAACTGCGTGGAGCAGGAGTTGTTGTTAGCTTCAAGCCTTCTTCAGTGCTCAGCACATTGTTGACACTTAAAAAATAATAAGATGCTAAGTGAAAATTTGTCTTTTTATTTGCTCTTTTGTGGGTATGAAGCAGCACGGCTGGGATTGGGTTTTTGTTGTTTGGTTTTGGTTTTTTTCTACCTGTTCCACCAGCAGTGAGAGAGGCTTCACATCTCTCCCTTTCTTTTGAACAGATGTGCCGTTACTCCACTGATGCTGCTGCCACTGCAGCAATTTAGCTGCTTCGTGTAAGCTGGCACCTATACAGCAAGTGCATTGGTGGGGGGGAAAGGGGAAGGAATATAATTACTTGCCGAAGGAATGTTGAGTACCCAATTCAATTACTGAAGACCATAATGAAGTGGGAGCAGTTGCTCCATAGTTAAGCCTGAAGCTCACTCCCCATGGAAAGCCCCATACCCAAATTTCTTTAAAAAGAAGCAAATTTTCCCAGCTCTGTAGGCTGTGTCTCATACTCAAGTAAACTTTTTTTCTAGGAAGTTTGGCAAAAAAGGATAAAGAGTTGAGTTATGCAGCTTAGCAAATGAACCTGGACTTTACTTAGAATATTTTTTAAAACTTTTTTGTGGCTTATCATATATTTAAAAGGGCTTGGCCTAGAAACCCCAAATCTGCTTTAGTAGGCCTTGCTGACAAGAGCCTTTTAGTACTTTTGGAAGGGCTGGTGAGAGATTAAAAAAATATAAAGACTTGTTTTTTCAGGGTAGGGAAAGCAATGCTGGTTGGTAAATCTAAAGTGGGCTCCTTCTGACTCCAGAATATATAATATATATAAAATAAAATGTTGCGTGTGGGAAGACATCCAAGGGAACTATGGTCGAGTGAGAATTTGTAAAGGCATTTGGAAATGAGGCCAAGGACAGAGGAGGGTGGGGAGCTTGGGGACAAAGCAGGGGGAGAAAACTTCGGTGGGGGCAGAAGCCGGAGGTTACATGGTGGCGATAGCATGGAGTCATGTTTCCCTAGCTCAGAATGGGAGAGAGGGAGCTTGAGGCAGGTGGAGAGGGCACATGGATGGGAGCAGGATGGTAGTGAGGCATGAAGGAGTGATGGAGACTGCAGGGATCTCCAGGAGCATTTGGTAGGGTGGGCAGGGAATTTAAATTAAAGCTTTTACATGGATAAAGTTTTCCTCCTCTGCTGTCGGCCACCTCTGTGTTCCACATGTGCATAACTGTGTTACAGGGTCCTTGCCCCTGTTGAAAGCCTAGATGCCTGGGGCTAGCCAACCTTGGATACTAAGTAGGCCCACCTGAGCAGGGATCAGGTGATTCCCCTATAAGAACAGCAGGAGCAGGTGGCTGTGATGTTCCAGGGTATTAGCCAGACCAGTGAGGGGCTGTATCATCACCAGCCCTGCAATACCTGGCTGTTGTAGCTCAACCTGGTTCGCTGACCAACAGCCACCAGAATACAGGTGCCCGAGTGTCTGTGTGATACTGCAGCCTGCCGGTTATACTCTGGTCATATGCTGGCTCTCACCAGCCTGAAGTACTATTCCAGGGTGACCCCAACACTCTACAAATCCCAGATTTCCACCCCAAAATATATGTTCTGTGCTGTCCAGCCCTCTCCTGGAAAATCCAAAGAGATTAGGTCTGCTGTCCCGAAGACAGTGGTCCCAAACTTTTGGGGTCGCACCTCCCTTTACCTAGTCTATGCCCACCCTGGAAGTGCAATAGGAAGCCGGGGCCTGGAGTGGGGCCAAAGCTGCGATTTGGGTCCAGGAACTGGGGCTCAAGTTGTGGCTGGGGCAGAGGGTGGGGACTGGAGCTGCAGCCATGGGGCCGGGAGCCACAAGCTGGAGCTGGGATTTGGGGCCCAGGGCCAGGAGCCGAGGCTGGGGCTTCAGCCAGGAGATGGGGGTAGAGTGGGTGCTTCCTCTTCGCCCTGTGGGGTCTAGCCTAGGCCCTGCCACAACTCCCCCTGAAGATTCTTCTGTGCCCACCTAGGGGGGCACACACCACAGTTTGGAGACCTCTGCTCTAAGAGAACAATACACAACAACTTGCAACCTTCAATGGAGCTACTGAGACAGTGTATAAAAACCACGTGCTATATGCGCATGCCTCAGTGACTCATGAAATGACTGAGGCATGGGTGTGTGCGCCCTTTGTTTTGTGGTGGTGCTTTTAGTATGGGACTGTTAATGTACTAACTGTTCCCATATGCTGCCTCCCTTGCAGCCTGTGGCATGGGGGGGGAGAGATAGGAGGGGAGGAGGAGGTGTGTCGAGTGTGGGAGGAGTTGTCTCTTTGCCACTGAGCATTAGAGATGCTTGGCTGCTGTAAATTAAAACAGCCCCCCAGGTTGCTGTAATTTGTTGTGGGGGCCACTCCATGTGCTCAGCCAGCCCAGAATCTCCTTTGCCCTCTGACTTCCTGGGCTCCACCTTCAGTTCTGTGGGTTGTACTTCTGTCTCAAGCACAGTGAAAATTAGTCTGATATCCCCATGATCCCTAGTGAGTGTCTGTCTACAGAAAAGACCCTGCCATTTGGCACAATTTAATGTTATTGGCAGTCTCTGTTCAAGGCCCAGAAATGCAGCGGGAGCATTTTGCAGGTCAAGGCTGAGAGATGCGTTGGCAGATGGATGAAGGGGGCTCCAGGATTGAAATGAGAGTAGATGCGCTGGCAGAATTGTGTGAAGGAAGCACGCACAGTAGTTATCCAGTTGTCAGTTTAGCTGTTGTTGTTGTTGTTCCTGTTATTTTCCTGAGCTCTAAAACTCTGTAGCAACAACATGAAAGTAAAGTGTCTTACAGTTCTGAGGATGGATGTTGTTGGCAGATTTTTACCAATAAAGATGCATGGATTCTCTGTGTTTCTAGTGATTGACACAGCTGGATGCTGCCACTTTTACTCAACTAACTCAACTTTCCCATATGCAACAATTCCTTCTCTCATTCACTCACACTTTTTTCCTCACTTATGTTGTTCTAGGCTCGTCAGTGACCCAGCTGCTTGCCCGGGACCTAGACGATGATCGTCTTGTGTTTGGTGTTGTCGGAGAAGAGGCCAGCAGGTTCTTTGCAGTGGAAAGCGTGACTGGAGTTGTATGGCTCAGGCAGCCCTTGGACAGAGAGGTAATGTCATTTGCTGCTAGAAGACAAACTGCCACACTTTGATATGTATTTTGTCAGCAATATTCCCTGTGGCAGGCACCTGGTAACTGGAGGGCAGTGGCAAATGGACAGGATCTTGACCAAACATCAGAATGGAAATGATTGCTCCTCATTTTTCTGTGCGCCTCTTGTATGAGGTGATCAGGAGCCTCCTCAAAGCCCTACCTGTGAAAAGTGAGCTTTCCCTGTGTGGTAACGTTTTGGGGCTTGGGCATTCTTTTATTTTTCGATGATAAATCAAAATTTTACACAGAAAGCAGAAACCTTGTGGGACCGAAATTCATTTAATTGAAAATCCAATTTTCTATCAAACGACTTTCAATGGACAGTTTTTGTCCATCCCTAAATGAACCTTTCCATAGTAACGGTGGCATGTATCCCCTTCGGATACTCTGAACTTTGTTCCAGACTCATGGTAACGTTAGGAGCTATGCTCATACCCAGTCTGCAAACGTATGTCAGGGCTGAGCTGTGGTTTATATACCAGAATGAGCCAGTCAGTGGGGAGTCACCACTCAAGCCCTGCTGGGCAGTACTTTCTGCAGTGCCTAACTTCACAGGGTTCTCCAGCAGGAAACCCCCCTAAGCTTCTAATGGCAATGCAGAAGCGTCAGTGGCTCAGAACCCACATGGTCCCAGGTTCTAGTCCCACAGATTCTTACATCATCTGCTCTTTCAGGTTGGTGTCAGTCCAGGTGAATCCTGTGGAATTCCTCCATCAAGTCAGGGGCATGGACATGGGAAGCAGGTTCCCAAGTGTGATCATTGGGGCCATAGCCTTCCCAGTTCACCAGACAGTGCAGGTGGCCATGCATCTGTTAGGAATCAAAGATGGCATGTGCTTTGTACTCCTTGATACTCTGGATTTCAATTGGCAGAGCCAATGTGTGGTTCGGTCAAGGAAGGGCTTCAGAAGGGAAACCTGAAAAATTGGGTGTGTTTTGAGAGGCTGGGGAAACTATAGTTTCAAGGCAATGGGGTTGATCTGCCGGCATATCAGGAAAGGTGTCCCGGGAACTGGCGATCCAATTTCCAGGATTGTGCTTGGTGGAGAGCCATGCCTGCTGGCCTGACTGCGGATGTTGGCGCTTCTCGTTGCTGTTGGTCTGCGTGCCTCTTGTAAGCCTCCTTCACCTCTTCTAGATGGTTCCCGAGGTGCTCCTGAATTATATTGGACCTGTTGGTGGCAGCTGGATTCAGGGAAGCTGCTGGTAGCCCCTAAGGAAAAGGGGATAGAACCCGTAATTAACCAAGAAGGGGCTCTGACTTGTAGAGGTATGGTCAGTGTTGTTATATGAAAACCCTCCATATAGTAGGAGTCTCTGCGGGTACTCAAGTGCTGAAGGGTCTTGTCCAAGGCATCTTGGTATATGCACAGGAGTCTATGTAAGCTTGGACTTTGGCCAGCATGCAGGGCCATCAGAAAAAACAGGCAACCATGTGGGAGATGTTCAAGGCAGCCAGAATGACCTGCTGATGGAGCATCATGGAGCATCATGGCACAGCCATAGCACCTCCACTTGGGGGTGTCCTGCGGGGGGGACAAATATGCACTTGTTGAAGTATGTTATCCTATCCCACCCAGAAAGTTGCATCTGAGCCTCTAATGGCATAGACTGTGTTGCTTGGGCAAGCAGAGTCATCTTTTGAGGCAGACAGAATGAGGGAGAGTACGTCTTGCTGAGCTGTAGCTTTGACAAACTTATTCTGTTCAAGGAGGTTGGGGGGGGGGGCTCAGAAATAGGTTTCTTGTTTTCTCAGTAGTATTCACCATAGAGCGTCAGCTTTTCCATTTCAGTTTTCCAGGCACTAGGTAACTGTAAACTTGAACTGAGAGAACAACAAGGCCCATTTTAACTTCAAAACTTGGGCCTTGTGGAGGTACTCAAGGTACTTATGGTCTGTAAAAACCTGTCCTGGGTGCTGAGCGCTCTCAAGGTGATGACACCATTCTTCAAATGTGGTTTTGATTACAAGCAGCTCCTAGTCCAGTATTTCATAGTCCATCTCTGTGGGGGTGAGATTTTGAGAGTAGAATGCACAAGAGTGCAGAACTGACTTGGGTCTAAGTTGCTGTGAGGGAACAGACCCAACAGCTACCTTGGATGCATCGGCTTCCACTGGGTCAAGGTGTGCAAGAATGAGAGCCATGGTAAAGGTATTCTAGAGCTGGTCAAAAGCAGGCTGGGCTTCAGGCAATCACATGAATTGAAATGCTTTATAAAGGAGGGAAGTCAGTTGGGCTATTTGTTCAGAGAAGTTGGCAATGAATTGCCTAGAAAAATTCACAAAGCCCAGGCAGCACTGAAGCCCTTGGAGGGTCTGCATTTGCTCTCTGGTTGTGGATGGCTACCACCTTCTGCAGGTCCATCTGAATGCCCTCTGAGGAAATGATATCACATAGATATTCAATGGTGACCTGGTTGAAAGTGCACTTCTGTAGTTTGGCTTACAAACAATGCTTCCATAGTCTCTCCTGGGCAGACCAGACTTGATGGCAGTGCTTCAGGGTTCTCAGAAAATACTATCAAGGTAGATGACCACATACTGGTCCAGGATGTCCCTGAACACATTATTTAGGAAATGTTGCAGGGGCATTGGTTAACGCAAACAGCATTACTCAAAGTGCCCATATTGGATATGAAAAGCTGCCTTCCATTTATCCCCAGGTCTTATTTGCAGTAGATTTTATGTCCCTCAAATATCTAGTTTAGTGATGATCCTGGCAATCCTCAGGTAGTCCAGCAATTCCAGGATCAGGGGCGAGGGGTACCGGTTATGAATAGTCACCTCATTCAATGCACAATAGTCTAGACAGAGGCATAGTGATGTGTCCTTTTTCTGCACAAAGAGGATTGGTGCATTCGCTGGAGAGGTGGATCTCTGAATGAAATTCTTGGCAAGATTTTCCTGGTTATAAGCACATCATGCCTCTCGCTCTGGTTCAGACATGATGTATATCCATCCATAGGACACCTTTGCCCGGGGTTGTAGGTCCATTGGACAGTTGTAGTCCTGTGTGGGGGTAACAAATTCACATTTTTCTTCTCAAGCACATCCAGATAGACTCGCTACTTGTGGGGGAGGCTGAGGTTCTGGTCTGAAACTGCACCCTTCTGGTTATCCCCTGTGGTCCAGGATTTCACTTCAGAGAGTGTTATCCAATTCTGGAGCCCTGGATGAGAGTCCCCTGTGGGTGGGTCAATTTGTTGGAGGCAAATTTTCTGGCAATATTCAGAAGAGAAGCTAATGCTCCTCTGCTGCCAGGAGATCCATAGGTGGTTCTCCAATCAAGGAATGCCAAGAATTATTGGGAAGAATGGAGAGCAGATTACATCAAACCATATTATCTCTTGGTGCCCTTTCACTATGGCTTCTAAGGGGGTGGTCTCTTGTGTCACCAGCCCTGACGATAGGAGGACCAGTG
The DNA here is from genome assembly GCF_026122565.2 of Emydura macquarii macquarii. Lineage (NCBI taxonomy): Eukaryota > Metazoa > Chordata > Testudines > Chelidae > Emydura > Emydura macquarii. Next base: position 13,126,551 of record NW_027131527.1, on the reverse strand, counting down.
ACACAAGAGACAATCATCAATCATCTCCCTCAGGTTCGGTGTGGGCTTGGGCTAGAGAGGGATCTAGAGGGTTTGAGTTGCCTTCGTGTCTATAAAATTGGCTGCAGTCCTGGAGTCCTTCATTACCAGTTGTGGAGGAATCTGCTGTACCTTCTCCAAGATCCACAGCTACAGTAATGATTGGAAATGTGGGGAGAGCCCATGGCTCCCAGGTCAGGTTCTACTTGAGCGTTTGCAGGGATGGTTCCAGAGCATGAAGTTTGGTGATGCCCAGGCTGTACCCGCTACCGGGCCTGGGCTGGTCCACCTCCTGAGCTTTTTCAAGATGGACAGGAGGCAAGGGCATGCCCTGGTGCCCCATGGTAAAATCAAGGTTTAGCTACCGTCAACGGTTCTTTCCCCTCTGGGGTCAGGTATCAGCGATCCAGATCAAGTGGGTTCAGGGCTCAGTTCAACAGGGTTTGGCATAGAGAGCAAGCATGGGGACATCAGGCCACCCCTTATTTCTTCCTTCCTTCTGGTCTCACAGCCAAGAGTCAATGTGCAGGGCAAAATCAGTAATGGCCTTTAGGCAGGTGGGGTTTTCAAAGTGGGCTAGCTCATTTTGTATATCTTCACTGAGTTCCCCCCAGAGTTGTTATAGATGAGCTGCTTTATTCCATTTGACATCCAACTGCAAGCTGTCAGGACTAAATGGCATAGGAGGTGGCTGCCCTTGTCCCAGTGAAGCTTATGGAGGGCTGCCTCTGCTGAGTGGATGTGATGCAGGTCATCAAAGATGGTTGAGAAGGCTTGCAGAAAGGAATCCTGGTTGGAGAGCACTGGGGTGTTCTGCTCCATCATCGGGATAGCTCAATTAAGCACTTTGCCAGTGAGCAGGCTGACTCCTAGCCCCAACTTCGTTTGGTCTGTGGGGTGTGTTTGGGGGCAGAGCAGGAAAATCAGCCTGCATTAGTTCAGGAATCCCCAGAATTTCTGACAATCCCCATCAAACTGTTCAGGCAGTGGTACCATGGGAGTGATGGATGACCTGTTTGGGCACATAGTGTAGCTGCTTCTCTCTGAGTGTGTGCTAACTGCTCACGTAGGGTCTGTGCTTCACCAGCAAGCTGTGTCATTTGGGTCTTGTAGCTTGCGGTTCTCTGCCTGCAGGTGGGTGACATAGTCCTGCAGATCCTGGGCCCTCGGGGAGCCATTGGTCGGAAGGGACCTGCCCCTTCTGTCTTCTGTGGAAGGGTTGGATGGAGTGGCGGTAGGCAAAGGTGGTCTGAGCAAACTCTCGGGACAGGGGTGTGGGTAACGTGTGTGCATCAGTCAGTTACCAAGTTGTGGGCAGGAGATGAATAGCAGGGTCATTCTCAAGCCAGGTCAGGATACCAGGAAGTCAGGGTCAGGCACCAAGTTGCAGACAGAAGGCAGATAGCAGAACTGGGGACAAACGAGGGGTCAGAAGCCACACTCTAGGGTCCACATCCAGACAAAGCCTAGAGCGGAAGCAAACCAGCAGTCTGCATTGTTGCTTAGACAGCTCCCTATGATGGCTTCCTGGCTTATATACCAGCATGAACCAATAATGGACTGGGGGGCCCTGCTGTGTGATACTTATTACAGTGCCTGGCTTCCTAGGTCCTCCAGCAGAAATCCAGCCTAAGCTTCCACTGGTGATGCAGAAGTGTAAGTAGCCCACAACCCCCATGGTCCCAGTTTGTAGTCCCTTCGGTTCTTACAATGCAATGATGAAAATGATGCCATAAATCCAGTGACACCCCAATCCAGAGATCTGGATTCTTTCTGAAAGGTCATTCCCCACGACCTCTGTGGAGTCACTAACAGATCCTTCCCCTTTCTCTGGTCACACACACTGATGCTTCTGTGGAGGGCAGAGGGAATGAGCAGGAGGCACACGTTAGTTCTGCCTCATTACCTACCCTGGATTTCACAGTCATGTGATCTACTCTAGTGTTAACAAAAAATTAAATTAATACTAACGGCCAGAGAGCACAGCACTCAGAAACTCAGGAAAGGTTATGTGCTCAGCCTGCTCCTTTGAAGCCATCCAGAGTCCAATTTTCACTTTTAAAGAATATCTGAACCCTATTTTTTCAGAATATTTTGCATGAAGATGGTGTGTGCCTCAGTTTCCCCTTGGTACTACATGATTAACTAGGTGGTGGGGAGGTGTTTTCTTTGCAGAAAAATCCAGAGATCAATGTGGGCCCTGGGCCCAGACAATGACCCAGCAATCTGTTACCTAGCAACTGACACCCCTCTGTGGGAAGCCAGCCGGTTTGACCAGCTGGAGAACAGAGTCAGGAGGAGACCATATGACCTTATTTGCCCAGGAAGAGGAACAAAAGACTGAGGAGGAGCAGGTTGGGTTAGTTAAGTGTGGCGTGCTGGAAGCAAGAGGTACTCTGGACTGGGGGCTGTGAGAGGACCCTAGGCCCTTGCCAGACTCAGTTGGACTTGACTGCAACTTTCCCACTCTTTGTGCTAACTCAAGGACTTCCTGTGCTGTGTTCCAGACATTTAACAAATCCTGCTGTTTGACAATGCTGTCTGAGAGTCACTCCAGTCTATAGAGGTTGGAGAGCATTGCTCCCTTTGGGTGTGCAAGGCTTCCCCCCAGGGGGCCAATTTGAGTGGACTCACTGAGGGGAGCTCATGGAGTGAAGCAGGTGTGCTGGAGGCTCAGAGGTACAGTCCATGGAGGTGGTGAAACCAAGTGGCTTACCCCGGTGCGAGAGTAAACCCTCAAGGGGTCCTCCCAGGGACTGTTACAGAGCTGTGCAAACACCGGATCTGTGAATCTGTGACACCTTTGTTAGAGATACTGGGTAACACTACTCATATTGACTTCTGTTGGGTGTACATGGCTTCTTCTCTCAAGATCAGGCACTTGGATACTAAAATTGGCATAATCTCGTACATAAATGACCATTTTACACACACATAGTAAATGCCTATTTGAGTGCCTAAATGCAGGGGCTGGGTGCCCTGTTTAGGTGCTCATCTTTAAAAGTTGAGCTTCGCTATTCCCCTGGCTGCTGCATCTCCTGCATTTCTGATGAGATGGAGGATGGTTCCATATGGTAAAGACACTGGACTGGAACTCAGGAGATTTTGAATCTCTTCCTGGCTGTGCCACAGACTTTCTGTGTGACCTTGGGCAAAGCACAAATCTTCCCTGTGCCTCTGTTCCCTATCTATAAAACAGAGAAAGTACTTCCCTACCTCGCAGAGGTGCTGTGAAGCTAAAACCCATTAATACTGGTGAGGTGCACAGATACTATTGGGATGAATACCAGAGAAATCTTAGTTTAAAAAAAATTTGCATGGGAATGGAGGGACTCTTTGCAGAGGGTCAGACTCTGTGCTGTCTCTCGCAGGAGTTTTGGCATAGTAGACACAGCCTGGCGTGGTGGTATGGAGGAAGGGGCAAAAGATAGTTTTGCACATAGACGTCAACTCTCACAATTTAATGGTGAGTCTCATTGTATCTGGTGGTTGTTTTTTAAGTTCCCCATGATCTCACAACTGCTGGCATCAAACTCCCAAATCTTCCTCTATTCAAAGTGGCCACCATCTTCCATCACTTTAACAGGCCTGAAACCAAACATACTTTAGTCAAGATGTCCACTATTTCCCTGCAGTTTTGCCAGTGGAAGCAAGGCTGCCCCTAGTGAAGACAACCACCGTCTTCCATTATCTTCAGTGGGTTTGAAGTCAAGGTGCCCTCCAGAAAAGTGTCTGTCATTCGATGGGTAGGGAGCTGACAAGGAGTTATGAGGAGATGGGGGGAATGTGAGAAGCAGGAGGGGACTGAGAGGGTGCAGGGGAGAGCCTAGAAAGTTCAGGGAGACGTGGAGTGCAAGTGAGGGTCTTGAAGAGACAAAGGAAATGAATGTACAAGGAGAGAAACTTGTAGAGGAATGTAGGATGCAGGTGGAGATTGGGAACAGGGGAGGCTGCTTGTGTCAAGGAGCTGGAGTGTTTATATGAACTTTGCAATCCATGTGGATTGTGGTTGGGGTGTGTGTGTGTGTGTGTGTGTGATTGGATTTCTGAGGAGAGCAGCTTGCATATGTAAGCAAGATCTGAGTGTCTGAATAAAGGGGGGCACTTTATTTGCATGGGCTTTGTATCTGCATGAGTACAATTAAGTATTTAGCATAATTCACCTAGGTGCTGAGCATAATGGGAAATGGTTAGCAGGGCTGGTTTGGGGCTACAAACCACTTTTGTGTTAACTGCTGGGGAATGAAATGTCCTTCAATTGTATGAACAGATGTCAGCAAAACTGTGCTTAGTCTGTTATGATAGAATACTTCACCCTAAACTAAACAGAACTCCACAAGGGTGGTGGACAGATGTTTCAGCCTGATAAATATGGGAGGTGGAGAAGTCTTCTATTGGGATTGCATGGGCCCTGGTAAAGGGTTGCCCCCAGGCATGGAGTGAGTCTCTCCTCCCATTGTTAAAAGAATTAATGACTCCTCTGTCTTTTGTTTCTTGAAAATTGGGACATTGTCTGTATGTCAGCAAAAGGTTTACCCATGAGCTGAAATCACTAAAGAGCTGACCCAGTAGAGGATCGGGAAACCTTGCCTGACAACTAACAGAGCTAAGTGAGCAACAGGCACCTCTGGTGAGAGGGTGGCACAGTCGGTGCCAGCCCGGTCAGCAGTTGGCAGAGGGGCCAGCACAGTTGGTGCCAGTCCGGTCGGCAGAGAGGGCCGGCACAGTCAGTGCCAGTCCGGTCAGCGGTTGGCAGAGGGGCTGGCACATTCGGTGCCAGCCCAGCGTGGTTGTCAATGGGAGACAGGCGCAGTCGGTGCCAGCCAGGTGCAGTCAGCGGGAGCCAGGCGTGGTCGCTGCCAGAGGTCAGGGACTCAGCAAGGCCCGAAGGCAGTAGGAGGCAGCAGCAGAGGGGGCCTGGTCAAGCCTGTGTCGAACAGGAGCCGCATAGGGGGTGGAGCCACACCTGAGAGGTGGACATTGCAAATACGAGGGTCAGTACAGGGGGAAGAAGGAAGGGAGAGGCGAAGGACACACCCTATACTCTGGGATGGGTTTGGCTCATTAAATTAATGAATTCTGATTGCACTGTTTCCCAAACCATTAAAACTATTAAAAGGTTTCTTTCTACACTCAGACTCTGTGCTTGCGAGAGGGGAAGTATTGCCCTTTGGGGGCACCCAGGGTATAGTATGTGATTTCCCAGGTGACTGGGTGGGGGCTCGAGCCAGTTTGGTGTTGTATCATTGACAGGGACCCTAGACATAGAACCTGGCCCTTGCTGCTGTTGACTTGGTCTGGCAGAAGGGTTACACATATATGAACTGATCCTGGGGAAATCTGCAAGTGTTTATGTATTGGTTTGACTGTGAGGACAAGTCTATAGTATGTGAGAGGAAGAGAGTTTGGAGGTGCAGGCAGGCAGGGCAGAAGTGTGTGAGAGAGTTTCTGGTGGAGTAAGTAAGAGAGAATGTGTGTGAGAGAAGATGAAGGTGGAAAGAGTATACAGAGACTGGGAGTGGCTAGTATGAGAAAGGAAAAGTGTAGAGGGAGAAAGGGGGGAGAGATTGCAAAGTCGGAAGAAGAGTAAACCATGAAAGAAAAGCAAGATGGAGGGGACATAAAGGAATCATATTAATTATTGGACAGTGTAGGAAAATAAGGTTGAGGAACAAAAAGAGAGAGGACAAACAGCAGTGGAAAGGGAAAAAACAACAAAAGGGAAAAGAACAAATGCAAGGGAGTCAAAATAAGCTTTGAAAGATTTACTTAATAGAAAGAATTAGATGCAAAATGATGCAATAAATTACCAAGTCTAAAAAGGGATGAGACTGAAATGAGCTGTGGGGACAGAAATTAGGCTGGGGGCAGTCCTGTCTGTCTGTCCTGCCTCTACCCTGATTTATCTTTTTTTATGTTCAACAAAATTTGGTCTTGGTCCCTGTTCCCCAATTTTTTCCCCCTTGTTGCACTTGTGGAGGGAAGAGGTGGGAGAAGTAGTGATGAAAAAGCTGACATTGGAGAGTCTTACAGCAAGGAAAATGGATGTCTCTCTTGTGTCCTTGGCATTTGGGCTGCTCAGACTGGCTACAGGCATTGCCCTGAGGCAGGAACTGAATCCCACTTAGGCTTTCTCAGATTGCGTTTCCTGAGCCTTCATGGAGGGGAAAGCATGCTTTGGTAAACCAGCCCCGAACCCCCTGCAAGGTAAACAGTTATCTCGGTGTAAGAGAGAAGCTAAGCTGCAATTTTGGGAACCAGAGCCTGCTGGCTATCCCTAAGCTTCCTTAGAATAAATCAACCAAGTCTATATCTCATGCAATCATTCCAAGCTTGCTTTCAGATCATTCCTCTACCGAGCTTCCAGTGTGCTTGTCATGCCACTCTCACAGCAGTGGCTAGGGGGCAGTGCAGCTGTAAAAGGAGGAATCGGAAGGAAAGGAATTGTTTGATGGCTGGTTGGGACTCTGGGTTAAGTGAAATCAGACAGTCTCCAGATAACAGATAGCTCTGTTGTAATATTTTGAGTCACTCTCCCCAGCCCCGCATGATTTCTTTGGCATGATTTTATGTCCCTCAACTGGGAACAGTCCCTGGAGGAAAAGAGGTGGTCAGGAAAGAAAGTTCCTCTCCATCTTCTTAAGCATTAGATGCCAGCTGTTGCTTGGAGGCAGGATACTAGAGTTGACAGACCAGTAACCTGATGTTCCAGTATAGCAAACATTCTGTGTTCCTGGACTGAAGATGTCAATACACTCACATCCAAGAGCTGGGTGGAGGTGGGGATGGTATATAGGGAGGGAGAACGGAATATTTTTTTTTAATGGTATGGAAAAATTGATGGGACTTCACAGGTCCCTTGTCTCTAATCTGTAAACTGGGGACTTTGCTTCCTCTTGACTCTTTAGAGTCCTCCTGGATTGAAGTCATCATCACAGGGCCAGTGTTGGGTTTTTATTTATTTATTTTTGTTATGCTTAGCCGTTGAATTAACTGGGATGTTAAGGAGCATTAGGGGCATGGGGCAATTGACTTCTCGAACCCTTTCCTCGGGGGGGAGGAGGTCTCAAATGTTTTTATTCTGCAGACTACTTGTCTCGTGGATGCCTCTCCTGGCATTCCCAGTCACAGAACATCCCAGCAATTGCTTTCTATCAGAGTAATATTAGGAAAGCTGTGATGTGTTTTAGCAGTCTTTAGTGAGATAATTGTGGTGTCCTATTTGACAAAACCTCATCACATCTCTCAGCTGGAACCAAAGAGGACAGGCAGCTCTCTGCAGACCACAGTGGTCCATGAGCCACAGCTTGGGAACCCCTGTCTTTGAGGAGGTCTGTCTCTCCCTTGCTGGCCATTGTTGCCAGGGTCATAGTGCATGCCGGAATATGCTGGAGAGGGGTGGCACGACGAAGAAGGTTAAACAGCAGACTCCTTTGATCTGTATGGCATTCATAAAATATCCACCTCCTGTTAGAGTGCTCAGCTGCCAGTTGGGAAGCTGGCTGCTTCAGTCCTTGCCACCTGTTGACACGGGAGAGCTGCCTCTCGTGTATAGATAATGTATGGGAGCCCCATGTTGTCAGTATTTCTGAGCAATTGCACTCATATACAACATATGTAAGTGGGCTTGACCCCTCCTTATTTTCTTCAAGGCCATGACAGTGTTTTGCATGTAATAATACTCGGCTAAAGTTCAAAGCCTGCCCTCCACAGATAAATGCTATAGTGCCTCTAATTATATGTTTTTCTTCTCTTTTCATTTCAGACTAAGTCAGAATTCACGGTTGAATTTTCTGTCAGTGACAGCCAGGGGGTAAGTGTGACTTTTTTCATTTCGTGATCTGAGACAGGAGAAGCATGGGGTGGGACCGGAGAGCACTGGCTGCTGGGGAGCTCACAGCCTCTGCAATCCCAGCCTCTCCCCGAAAGGGGCATCATGGAACGAACAGGAGAGCACTGGGGGATGGTTCAGATACTTCAGGCCCAGCCTCTTTCACCAGGCCACTGTAGGGCATGGTGTAGAAATACAGATGCAAGTCGTTTTACTTTTCATGTAAAAGCTGCGGCGCTGCAGGGATTAGAGTAGAAGCACTGGCTCGGGGGATCATGCAGCTACAATACTACCATCTCCTAGAAGAGCAGCTCTCAGGAATGGAGTGGCTGCATTGTTTTCCAGGGGAATAGAGAAGTATTCTAGTCCCAGCATCTACCAGCAGGGGGCGTTGTAAGTCCCATTGGACCTCTGGCTGTTGGGAATTTAAAGAGAATGATGTACAGTAGCTGTGGCTGTAAAGGAGTTGACAGCTGCTGAAGTTTTGGTCACTTTCTGCCTGAATCTGCAATTCTACATCTGCCCCTTCTCTGAAATCCTTTGAGAATGAAGAAAATATCCAGTAGCCTAATGCCAGCTATATGTTTTATCCTTTCGGCCACAGGTGATCAAGGGGACAGTGAATATCCAAGTGGGAGATGTGAATGACAATGCTCCGAGGTTTCACAATCAGCCCTACAGCGTTCGCATTGCAGAGGTAGGGGCTTGGGTTTCCTCTGGAGAGATCTTTTCCCTGGGCACTCTTTCTTCTCAAGGGCAGAGCTTGCCCATTTGTTTCAGTTCATTGTAAAAAGAGCAGAGCTCTCTGTCCAACTGTGTGGTGATGGTGACAGCCCCCAGGAGTGCTGGGATCTAAAGCACTGGAGATCAGTTTGGTTCCATCTCTTCCACCTGGCCTATCTTTGGGGCTTAGTGAAGGATGACGTCTCTGAAAGTTTAGGCTGTTTGTTTCCAGTGGGTAGGAGTGGTGATAACTCTCCAGCGGCAGAGTAAACCTTCGGAAAAAGGCAAGTAGAGGAGTGAGGTGTAGGCTCAGAAGAAACGCAACACACAGTCCCTCTGGGGTTTTAATTCAGGAACAAGCTTTGGGAAGGAGTTTAGACTGAAAGCAGCCCCTAATAGCCCAGTTTTTGCTTCTGCTTTCTTTTGGGGACAAAGGAAGAGGAGCCTCCACTGAGGCAACTTTGTGTAGAAGTAAATGCTGCCGCAAGCCTTTTAGATTAGTGGCAAACTCCAAGAAAGGTCTGCCTGTATGGTTCTGCTTCCCCAGGAGAAGACTGTCATGCTCCTTCCAGGGTGGCTTGGCCATGCCGGCTGGTGGGAAGAAGATAGCTCCTGTTTGTGTCACTAAGGGAGACTGCTTGTGTAAATGCAGTGAAGTAGAATTAGCAAGGGGCTTCTCACTCCGGAGATTCTGGACTGGTGTCAGGATTGTTGGGTACAGCCTAGCAGCCAGTGTTCAGTGAGGGAGAGGATGGAGACTGACAAGCTGCACCATGGCTGGTACTAGTCTTAGTCAAATGATTAACAGTTTTGAAATGGAGAAATGAACTGATGGAGCCCTCTCCTTTTCTGATGCTGAGCCAGGCCCTGCTGTTCCTAGACTAGGGGAGCCCTCTCCCTGTCTGACCCCAGGGCAGGCTCTTGTTATTCCTGGAGCATGCCTCTGTGTGCATATAAGAGAGTGCATCTGTGTGTGTGAAATTGAGCAGGCTTTGGTAATTGAGAAGTACAAATTATTGGATTACAAATGATTTGTTAATATGCTGACTGCAGGCGCCCTGGTGTACTGGAGCTTTGATCTTTCACTGTCTCTTTCCTGCGTGGGTGAATTTTCTTCATTAGGCTGCTTGTGATAAATTGGCCTGGAGTTTGTCTCCCGTTTGCTTTGTCTGTTTCTATGTGAAGCAAATAATCTGAAACACCTTTTTGGGAATGACAGTGGATCAAAAGCATTTCTTCTCCTTTTTAGAGAGTAAATATTTTAAAAAAAACAAAAAAAACCCCGAAGTCAGCAGTAGCTATATAACCCACTCCCTGCTCCCCTTGTGTGCCCAGACCTCTGAAAACGAATGAGGAGTGACTGGATCTCAATCTTCCACATCCTCTGTATGGTGATATATCTGACGGAGGGTAGTTTAGTTGGTCTGTAAAGGGAAAGGGCAGTCGGTGTTGGAACTGCATGTCCTGTCTCCACAAGGCCACCCTAGGATATTGGAGGGGAGGGAACTGGCTTTTAGGTGACTTCGCCCAAATCCTTGAACACAGAGACCCTTGTTTTCTATTGCTTTCCTCCTCTTTTCAAGCTATTTTCCTATCTACAGAAAACTTCCCTGTAGGACACAGACAGGAATAGAGGTGAATGTTCTCTCCTCCTTCGCCATCCCAATTTCACCCATAAATATCTGTTAAAATATTTGTATATGGTGTCTACTGGGGAGAGGGCTCTCTCCTGGTCATGGAGAAATGAATGGAAACTGGATTTCTGTACCCATCTGGTATTGACACTGAATTAAGCTCCTATATTTATATAGCTGGAGAAGCCATGCCATTTCTTCTCTCACGTCACCTCCATCTTGAGAACTAAGATCGTAAATTTTCAGCCTTCCATATATCTGAATTTGTTTATGGGCAGTAGGGAGGGCAAAAGTTCAGGAATGGATGTGAATGTTAAAGTTGGTTGGGAAAAAGGCATCATGGCAGCAGTGCCGGACTAAAAAAAAAACCAAAAACTGCCACACTCTTTCTCTGCCGGCTTCTTCTGGATGTGAGTCCCCTGCTCTGCAGTGAGGACTCTGTTGTCCATCTTGTTTTTGGTTGTAGTTAGCATCATGTTACTCAGAATGCACCATCATTGCAACTTTGTTGCACCTTCAGAACTTATGCTTTTTTGGAAGTTGCCTAATGTAATTAAGTTTGTTCATGTTGCAGTCCGTACTGGTGAACTTTAGGCAAGGGCATGAATCAGAGGTAATGAGCCACATACTCATCATTCAGCCTGTGTCCTGGAAGCACTTCTGTTCTTCTACCAGGCAGATAACATTTCCATGGTGTCTTTTTTCTGTGTGGTAAGGGAGTGAGAAAAAGGGAGATGAGTGCTTCTTTGAATCCAATACGACCTTTGAAAGGTATTTCACTAGAAAAGTCATTGCTACTGTTTGCTCTCTCTTCCTCCTTAACACTGCTGGTGGAGACACTCTAGCTTATTATATTACAGGTTCTGGGGCCCCTGGAAGGTGGAGGGTATTTTCATTTTGTGGTAACTTTGGGTTGGCAATAGCATGCTGTTCTCCCTGCCACAATATCACTTTACATTTCCTGCTGCCTGTAACCCATCCCTGTTCATGTGGGAATCCTGGGTGGAGGAGTCACGTGCCCATCCTATTGGCCAGAAGAGAGCAAGCAAGAGAGACAATACCTTCTCCTTTTAAAAAATGACAGTTGGGTGGGTTGAGTTAGCTGCATGCTGCTACTATCACCTGGTGCTGAGTATCTCTAGCTGCTATTGACTTCGCCTGGAAGTGTAGGTGCTGTTCACCTTGGAAAATCAGACCCCTGGTGCGAAAGGGTGGCTTTGCACATCAAGAGCTGCTTCATACCAGGTGAGTTACTTTGAAGTGCCAACATTCCACTGAAACAATAGTATTTCCAAGGAATATGGACACATTGTTGCTATGGGACAAAGCTGTGAAGGGTATTATCAAATTCCTTTCTATGATATTGCTTTTGATAAACAGTGAGGTTACTAACAGTAAGAGACAATCCCCTGCTCCAAAGAGTTTACAATCCAAGTTTAAGACCAGCCGTGAATAGACACAATGAACAAATGGGACTGTGAAGTTGGGGAGGGAAAACGGACTAACAGTCGTGCAATTGCAATTTTCCCTCAATTAGCTGCTGGCACAATTTGCAGATATTAAGGGTTTTCCTGGTTTTATGAATGTATTTCTTTTGAGATATCTGAACGTATCGGTAGCAGTAGTCCCAGCTGAGAGATGAAGCAGCAAGGGAAGGGCTATTTAAACCTACTCCCATTGTATGGCAATAGGGAAATAAAAAAATAATGTGCCTAGGTAAATGGAACACCCTTTAAAAATACTGTTTCTGAATAGGTATCCCAGTGCCTTAAAAACCCCATTTGTTTCAAGAATGTCAATTATTTGGGCACGAGGTGTGTAGTGCAGTTTGTGAGTGTGGGTGAATGAGGGAATGTGCGTGCAGTTTTACTGGGGAAGAGAATGCGCCATTTAACGTTAAGCTCAGTGTGTCAAGCTGGTTAGTGGACTGGTGATAACGCCTCTTCGCCTTATGCGTCAGTACAATACCTGTGGCATGGTGGTTTTCACTGCCTGTCATGTCTTAATTACATCACAGTCACCTATTTGGAATAGCAGAGCAGATGTGTATGTTTGTGGGGGGAGGGGGGTTTCCCCCAGCCCATCACTATGCTGTTCCGGTGTAATTATCCATTTTGTTTGGGCAAAAGGGCCTGCAATTTACTTGTCGAACTCTAATGAGGCTGCACGGATGCTTTCAAGTCTGTAAAGAAAGGGGAATCCAGTTAGAATTGGCAACTTAATTCACCAAGCTGGCCTTGACAGACCTCATTAAGTTCCCTTGTATTCATTTCAGGCTAATGGCTGTCATGCTGACTGCTGTTTGATTTGCTATAATAGACTTTTATGGCTTTCCAATTTGCTAAAACGTGTTTGCCTGTGTCTGTGCCCCGCAGTGCTTCTGTAGTACATTAGTTAGGCACCCATGTGCAGGCCACGCTGACCTTGAGGGTTTGTTTTCAAAGATGCATTTTTTCACTTTGTTCTCCTTGCCCCTACTACATAGACTCATAGAAATGTAGGACTGGAAGGGACCTTGAGAAGTCATCAAGTCCAGACCGAGTAGAGCAGGACAACTACCTTCTGTGTTTTATTCACAACACTTCTGTTAATACACCATGGGATGTTATTAGCTTTTTTCCCAACTGTCACATTGTTGACTCCCATGCAATTTGTGATCCTCTATAACCCCCAATCCTTTTCAGCAGTACTACCACCAACCAGTTATTCCCTTTCAGTAGATGTGCATTAGAGTTTTCCTTCCTAAGTATAGTACTTTGCATTTGTCTTTATTGAATTTCATCTTAGAATCATAGAACCATAGGGTTAGAAGGAATTGCGAGGGTCATCTAGTTTAACCCCCTGCCAAATTGCAGGATTTGTTGTGTTTAAAAAGTGCTGTATAGAATTCAGACCAATCATCCAATTTATCCAGATCATTTTTAATTCTCTAACTCTGTCCTCCAATGTGCTTGCAACCCCTCCCCTTTGATGTCATGTGCAGATTTTATAAGCATACTCTTCGCTCCATTATACAAGTTATTAATGAAAATATTGAATAGTACTAGGCCCAGGACTGACCCCTGTGGGACCCAACTAGATACGTCATCCCAGTGAACCACTGAGAACTAGTCTTTGAGTATGGTCTTTCAAGTAGTTGTACACATACTTTAGAGAAATTTCATAATCTGTTCCTTCGTCTCTCTCTCTCTGTAGTTCTGTTTTCAATTTTCCCAGAATCTGGATTATAAATAAAAGTTCTATAATGCTGAGTTCTTCCTCTGTCCATTCTGGGTTGTCTAGAAATAGACACGGAGCATCAGTAAATGCCAGAAACCCAGTTTCATGTGAGATCTAACCCAGTTTTGGGGTTGTCCAACCTACGGTGGAGAATAGTGGATGTGCCTAGATCTGAAAACTCTTGTATATCTTTAAATGTAAGCTAGCCATCTATCTTTTCATTGTACATAACATGTAAGAGAATAAGCCAGGTCCGCCAGCCTGCCATGATATAATGATTCTATGTAAAACAAGCTAACAAAGAACAGAATCAGCACTTATTTTTGGAATCTGGTCCAGGTATGGTACCAGGTTAGACACAAAATATAACCTCTAGGTACAGCAATGCCTCTCCAATCCAGTCTGCAAATACATAACTTTCAGAGGCAGGTGTCTCCCCATTTACTGGGTTATGTTTCACAATCATAGTGGGAGTCTCGAGTTTATGAAATACTTGGTTTCTGCTGGATTTTATGGCTATTAACTCCACATGTATTCAGTACTCATAGGAATTAAGTCTTTGGTCCTGCAGGTTCCACGCATAACATCTGTACCTGGTGAGCCAACTGGCTCAGCTGGGGGGGAGGGGAGAGTGGTTAAATCACACTAGGTCCAGTATCCCTTAGGAGAGGGCATTGCCCTGTGTTCTGATTCCCTGTAGAGCCAATTGATGCTCTTAATTTCCCAGTGTCCTGAACCACTCTTACCTTGCTAAACATGCCATGGTTCTCTGTAATTACTGGGGAATTGAGAGCCCTCACTGGATGACAGAAATATCAGTTGACTGTTTCCTTCCTGGCTGAACCTTCATTGGGTCATTTCCAACAGGGATTTTCTCTTCTGTAGCTTCCCCATCTTCTTCTTTCTGTTCTATCTATTTAACACATGGGATGATTTATAGAGTCATGAGTATTATTGGGTTACATTCTGGCATAAAACCATCCTCTCGGTCATCACGCTTTTGCCAGACTGCCACTTAGTACCTCAACCAGCCGTGAGATGACACGTACACCAAAAGAAGTACCTGTAACTTGACAGGACATATTAGTTTATACTAGAGCTTTGTTTACAAGAGGCTTCCACTGCATCTTTAACCATCCACTTATTGATCTGTGAGAGAGAGGAGCAGAGACCAATAAATCATCTCCAAACTTCTCCACTGCTGGACTGAACTGATGAGCTGCCAGTGCCTCTGAGCTACTGAATCTAAAATCTTTTATCCCCTCCAAAAGACATTCTGTGGGCTCAGGTTCTTTGACCTTTCCTGCCCACTAGTATGGTGAGCGGGTAATGAGAAAATCCTCTAAACATCAGATAGGTGGCACCGTTTAGAAAACCACCACCTTTGACTTTGTAGCTCAGTGACTTTGTCTGCAGCAGTTTAGCATATTAAAAAGCATCAGGCACAAGAAGGGGCGTGTGTGTGGTGTGAGCCTGCATGCATATGTGGTTTCCAATAAAAAAAAAAAAACACCCTGCATCTGCATTTGCTTTTATAGATAGAAATATAGCCAAAAGAAGTTTCTGCAGAGCAGAGCCCTGTCTATGCAGTGACAGTCCATCTTGTCAGTGTTGTGTCCCCTGACCAGGGTTTTGATTACCAATTTATTTTAATTGGGAATGTGGTGGGGCTACAATCACTTGCCATTTACAGCAGTCACTTCTGTTAAAAGCAAAAGCCTCTGGGAATGAAACATCACAAGCTTGGGGTCACCGTTTTCATTTTTAATATATTGATGCTGCTGAAGCAGTGGTTTGTTTTTTGTTTTTAATTGGGTAGAAAGGTGTTCTGCTGCCCAGGGTGGGGGCTGCAGGAAAGGGTTGTTGTCACCATGCCTTACCTGGAATGAGCGTGTGCTAGGAGAGGGTGGGGAGCAAAAAACCAAAGCCCCAGATGTAATTAAAATGATTATTTTGTTTTAATGGTAATAATGTTAGTAATTACATCTCTTTCCCAGCCGATTCTGCCCAGGAGTCTTTGGAGGCCCATACAATTCTATTGCAATGGTTACAAGGCCTGATGTTATGAATATGAAGCAGTTGAAATGAGTGTGAACTTCTAGTTCAGACACACTGGCAATTCTCTTACTCATTCCAGGCCACCTTTGATTATTTTTTGCTTTAAATAAAAAACCTTTAAATTGAAGATGATAAAGCTCTGATAGGAGAGAGGTTCCTGCTACATTGTAGAGCTGTCAGTAATCAGTGCTGGCTGCTTTTCTTTCTCTTTTCCTTTTTTATCCCTACTTGCCTTCTTCCTCTCTCTCTATCCTTAGGCTTCTGTATGTTGTTTTTTACAGCTGCATGAATAAGTTGCAATGAATAATTTATCTGACCAGTCTATCTTCCCCCCCGCCCACCCATCGCCGGGACCTCCGCCCTGCTCA
This sequence comes from Emydura macquarii macquarii, assembly GCF_026122565.2. Lineage (NCBI taxonomy): Eukaryota > Metazoa > Chordata > Testudines > Chelidae > Emydura > Emydura macquarii. The sequence goes on along the minus strand of NW_027131527.1, from coordinate 13,110,700 downwards.
CAAGATACCTGTAAACAGATCAAGATTTCCTCAAACATACTCGGTATGCAAAATTATCTGATGGAGGTTTTTAAAAACTTTCTGTTTGGTCCCAAAGAGTTCTGTGAATATTCACTATTCAAACTGTGTTGGTTAATTGTGATTGGTCTGACATCACATGGTTCTTCTTTCTTGGATTGCATGCAAGCACTTCCAGCACAAATACTCCCTTATGTGAATGTAAACTTTGGTTTATTCAATTATTCATCTTGTATGTTTGTAATTCACTTTCTGCAAACACTCATACCAGTGACACTCAATGACACAAATGCCTATGAGAAGTGAACACCAAAGGAGGATGCAAGCACAGCCTAAGAGAATGAGTTTAAACATTCAAATGAATATTGACTGGAAAATATTTTTTGTAGATTCCACCCAACTCTAGCATGCTATTTGAAATATAATAATAATCACTGCTCAATCACACAGGGATTTAAAAGCCCAAAGATGAGGGAAAGACATTTGTTCACTGGCCAGGCAAGGGGTTCTCTCTCTGCTTTTGTCACTTTTTTTATGGGAGAGTGACTAGCAATAGAACTAATTTTGGTAAAAAGTGACAGACTTAAAAATTGATTTCCTCCGTATGACAGCATGGTCCTCAACCCTGACCTAGAGGGATCACCTCTAGGGATGAGAGGGGAGCTTTGTTGGCTCGCTACTGAGATTGCAGTTGCGGTGGTTTCTGGTTGGGATGTGGGCACATCTCCCCTAGGAATTAACCTGAGCTCTTTGGTTCATTTCACCCATAGGATACTGAATAGGGGTTGGAAGGTGATGACTTTTAGACTTCAGAACTAGTGCCATCCAGGTGAAAGAGCTTGTATCCCATCACCAATCCTCTCTACCATGCACAGCCCATTGGTGGTCTAGTGATTTGTTGAGTTCTTGCATCATTAGATCTGTTGTATCATATAATGCAGAAGTTCTCAATGTGGGGGACGTGCCCCATCTGCCGAGGGGCGGGCAGAATGTATTTGGGGTGAGGGGGGCAGGTAGGCGTGAGAAGTTTTAGGAAATAAAAATCTTACCGTGCACATTCAGAGCTGGGTGGCTGGAGAGCAGTGGCTTATGGCCAGCTCTGAAGGCAGTGCTGCCGCCAACACTTCTGTGGCGCTGCCACCCTTACTGCAACCGCCGCTCTCTGCTCTGCCTTCAGAGCTGGGCGGCTGGAGAGTGGTGGCTGCTGGCCAAGCACCTGAGAAGGGGAGCATAAACTACGACAAACACAAAGAAGAGGAGCATGATCAAATAAGTTTGAGAACCACTGGTATAATATAATATAGTATAATATAATATAATGTACTGAGTTCCTGTATCACTAGGCATTCCAGGTTCAAAGATTCTGTGACTTGCTTACATTACTGCCTAAAAATATGTTCTCACTGTTGCCTTTAAACTGTTTGAATTTTTAGTGCACATGGAAATGAGGAACTGCATTATCTGGGCATACTCTGTGCAGGCTTTAGTTTTAACAGCACTTTTTAATCCTGGCTTACAATTCTTCATATTATTTCAGTTCTAGGAGCAACTCTCAGAGCTCTGCAAAAATAGCTCCGTTCTGACCTGCAACACCTCACCCCTGCTACTTCAGTCATAAATCTCTCTTATGCACAGGCTACCAGTCTTGCCAAATTGTGTTACTCTGTGGAATGTTTTTGGGATGCAAACCTGGGAAACATTATAATATGAGAGGATAATTCTGCATAATAAATACTAGAAGGTGGGACTGTTGGAGTTTTATAAACTTTACACAGAGAGATGTTACAAGTTGTTACAGAGTCATTTAGATGGCGCACAAGTCTGACCCATTGAAAGTCCCAGCGAGGGCTGGAAGAAATGGGATTACATACAGAAACCATAGGGAGATCAGCCAATAGTTCTTGTTCTATGTGAGGGGTTGTTCACCCCATACCAGCCCTGAAGGGGTAAATGTGGTTCAGAAGGGGCCAATTAACCTTATAGGCTGCACCTGGGGGAGAGTCAGGCTTGATTGATAAAGCTAATGATGATGAAGCCTAGCTGGGCTGGGGCAGGCTGAACTTGTATAAAGCCAGGAAGTTTGCAGCAGAAAGAGGTTGCAGTGAGAGAGTCTGTAGCCACTTTCTGCATATAGACAGGTGGATAGGAGTAAACCCAAGGGAGAGCAAAACCCTGGGATCCTAGCTCTGAAGAAAGGGTTTGCCCAAGGGACTTGCAGGGAAGAGAGCCTGTGGAAGGCAGAGTAGGAAGAAGCCCAGGGAAAGAGCAGCAAGGTTTGAGACGGTTTACACCTTGGTTGCTACTGATTGGGTCCCAGGGCTAGAACCCAGAGTAGTGGGTGGACCTGAGTTCCCCTACCAGCCGCTGAGGAAGTGGCATATGCCAGGAAATGCCATGGAGGACTACCTGGGATGGTGTACAGACAATTGTTCCAGAGGGACTTAGATACCCCAGAAGAGAAAACTATATAGTGACCTGGCTGGAGGGTTGAGTCATAAAGAGAAAGCACCTAGAATGTTGGAGAGTGAGGCAAGCAAGCTTTGGAAGGGATGCTAGACCAGATGACAACTGATCCCCGGACACAGCCACAAGGGGGCACCCTAGTTGTGAGTGAACCCTGTTACATTCTTTCACTAGCCACTGGAGCTGTAGAAAGAAATATTTGTGAGCTTCCAGTGCTGTGGCGCTTGCTCATTGAAACCATTTGTACTGCTCTGTGGGAACTTTAAGAGTGCAGTCAGTAGAGCTTCCCAGTAGGGCCAAAGAATAAGGCAAAAGAGCATCTTCTAGGAAGATTCTGGAGCCCATTAGACTTCCCCATCCCCACTACACATTCTAGATATGAGTGTCTTGCGTGGAATGTAGGGGTAATAGCTTGTGCTGCCACATACACCCACACTACAGTCTCTGGGCTTGAGTGCTGAATTCTCTTATGCTAGTTTTATGCTGGTGAAACATGAACAATTCCAGTGTGCTTATTTTGGCATAAAGCTCACATAGTAAAGTGAAGAGTAAGGCTCTCTAAAATGGACTCAAACTGCTGTCAGTGGGAGAGTGCTTCAGCCTAAGTACCGCTCGCTTCCAATTTACAGGTTTAATTTCTGAAATTTTCCTGACAGTGTGGTAGGCCTGATAACTTCTACTTCGTAGCTCATATTCATGGCAGACTCCTTTTTTTGATATTGGGTGACTCCCTTGGCGCCACCTTTTTTTTTTTTTTTTTTTTGGACACTCTAGGCGATTGCCCATGCCATCCATAGACTGGTCTTAAAGCTCTGTCAAACAGAGTGAGCATAAAGGAGGCATTGTCTTTAGATGATTTACAGTGAGCACTTAGCGTGTTAGGACAATATTTTCCTATGTCTGAGGTGTGTGGACTGTGTGTCGGAGAGCAAACTGGGAGCTTGTGTGCACACAGTGTCAGGACAAGGAGTTTATTTAGATTTTAGTGACCACAGGCCCTCTAGAAAATGCTATTGGTTGGTAAAGTGTCTGTTTGTTAGTCTTAGTTTTGTGATTGCTGCTCTTGGGCTACAGCCCATGGAAAGGATCTCTGCTTATCCTTTGTGAAAGAAAGCGGGGAGGATAAAGTATGACTAAAGTATGTTATCACATTGTATTTTCAAACTTTGGGTGTGCTGTGGGGCAAGAGGTTGAATGTTGAGTATCCTTGACATGTGTGCGTGTGAAAAAGACAATGTAATTGCATGCCCTGGAGTGCATTATTGTTCTGATAAAATATTTGCACATCTTGCCTAAAGCTCTCTGACGCATGCAGGCTTTTGTGCTTCACAGCTTAGAAATCCTCACCGAGCAGTGCTGCTTCAATATGGCCAGTTCTGGAAACCAATGGAAGTATCCCATTATTGATTGGTTGCCTGGAATGCATGTAGGAAGATGGGACAGTGATGGATTCCACTCGTCCTCACAGGAACGCTGCATTGTGACATGTCCCCATTTCACAGAAGTGTAACAGTACTCTGCAGCAAGTGAATGTTACAGATGTTACCAGTGTCATCCATTCAGAATGTGTGAACTTTAGAGAAAACATGGGCCTGGATTTGAGTATTTCGTTTACATCATTGCAGGCCTTGAGGCGTTCTATTCTATATTGTATATTGCTGCTGTGTTGTTTATAATTCGTATTTATTTTTTTCTGGGTTTAAATTCCAGCTCCCATTAGCTCTGACAGGTTAATTTGTGGGCAAAATAACAGGATAGATCTATATCTTTTCTCTCTGGCATTTGAACAGCTGGTCACAATGGGATCACTTAGATGTGTGCTTTGGGACCAAGCTCTCCTCCTTCCTTGCTTGATGGAATGGTAATAATTTCTTTGATTTCTTAGCAACCTTTAATTACTTCCCAGCTTTGTACAGCAAACTAGTGGAAGTGTGAGGCATGCAGCGAGAAGGATGCGCTTGCCTTTAATAATCTTAAATGGAAGCATAGTGTCCATCTGTAAAAAAGCCATCTCTTAGCTAGATAAGATCACGTCTTTGAGTAGGTTTCATTTGATCTGTAATCACTAGGTAGAATATAATATCCCAGGAAGAATTAATGTTCATGGCTCACCCCTGTACCCCACTTGTGTGTGATTCATGGAGACTTGTCAATTTCTGTATTGCCCTGATAGTCTGAACATTAAAATGTATCTTTACATTAGAAAAATTGTAAAAGTCAGAGCTCTGCCACTAGAGGCAAGGCAAGGTCCCTTTCATAGGTTATTGAGAGACTGTCCTGTTGGCCACATCCTACCCCCACTTCTCCCAGCTCTCACATGAGAGCGCACAGACTTGGACACAGAGCAAACAGAATCCAGTGAGTGTAAATAGGGAGCACAGAACATGAGTAACACAGAAGTTATCAGGCTGAGTTTACTCTGATGTACTTCCCAGTTTGAGACGTGTGTATTGCTGTGTATGCTGGCAGAAATGGTGATATTGGCTATGAAGTGGAATTGTAAATATTCACAAATATCCATTTTCGCAACAAACAACTTCCACTGATAGCGTAAGCAAAGAGAAATGAATGAGAGTGCTTTAAGTGTGCTGACCTCAGGTTGATGGAGGTTCTCTGAGATGAAAGGCTATTGTTCTGAAACCAAATCCTAGCTTTGGCCTTCAATTTCTCTTTCTATGGCACTGAACAGATGCACATAAATAAAAGGGGTTGCACGGGTGTAAACAAATGCAGCATTTAGCCCAAAGGATTTTGCACCATTCTTGTCAGTCATGTGCACAGGATCAGTTTGCAGTTAGATCCAAATGTCAAAAACACTAAAGTGTCCAAGTAGTTTATTAAAAATGTGGTGAGTTGTGCCACACAGACAAAAGAATAAATGGGGGATTTTTAGTGATGGAGCTGGATGCTGAACGGCAGGTTGATCTTGCACAAGATTAAAAGGTTAGTGAATATCCATGCTCCATCACTTGAGTCCTGTTGTTTGTATAAGAAGCTGTGGCAAAGCAGAGTGCCTGGTAAACCTGAGAATTTCCAGCCCCCTGAATATTGTTGCCATATAGATTTCCTTGTCTTTCTTGGCGTTGCACATGCTAATATATCATAGCAAAATTTTCTAAACCTTTCTGGAAACTTAAGCCTTCATGCATGAGCTATTTCCTCAAAATCAGAGGATAAAAATTCTCCAACTCTCGGAGTCCTGCCATTTGTCCCAGTTCACTGGCATATATGAGACCCTGACTCTTTAAAGCATGTGCCCAAGAAGTGAAATGAGAAATGCAACAGAAACTACTGGGGCGGAAAACTCCAAATGGCGTGGAAGTAATGTCTAAAGTGCGCTGGAGATTACAATCATTTCCATGAGACAATGCTTTGACTGTGTGGGGAGTGATGCTGCAGCAAAAAAGGAGGGAAAAGCAACCTAAAAATTAAAAATAATCATTCCATTTCAACCAACATAGTTCCTTTGGGGTGGACAAAGGGGGGCAGGGAAAGGTAGAAAGGGGAGAAAATGGCAGATTTGGATGTCAAGGAGAGGGGTACGTGGGGCCACAGACAATTCTGTGCATCTGTAGTGAAGCTATCACCTTGGGAAAATGAGATTCCTAGAACCAAAGGAATAATTTCAGGGCAGAATAAGAAAAACTATATTCAGAAGAATTTTTCAAACAATGCACACCTAAAAGAGAGAGGGGAAAGGTGAGAGCTGAACCTGGATAAACAGGCAGTCATCCATTGAGCAGTAGCATAGTGAGGATAAACATACCCACTTTTCAAGCCTATCATCCCCAGTACATACATACTCCATATTAATCACTGCACATAAAGCTATCCCCAATTCTTCCCTCCTACCGGCTTCCAAAGCTGTGACAATGTCTCCTTCCCTACACCATCTTCTTGAGATATGACTCCGAGCAATATTTTGTTTCTTGGGATTGCAGGAAGCAAGAGAGAGAAAAAGTACTAGGAAGTTAACAAACACTAAAAGTATAGCTCTGAGCAGCTCCCAGGAAAAAAACAATGCTTGTCTTTTCAAGATCTGCCCAAAGTCATGGGAAAAGTGAGAGCTTGACATCACCATGTACTCCTAGCAATGGAGGCTTCTCAGGAACCCCTCAGTCCAAGTGGAAGCAAAGAATTCTGGGTTACTTGTTAAGACCTTGGTTTTGGAGCCTGAATCGTTTCACAGTGAACAGAGAGCTGTGGTATTGACATTTTCCATGAATGAGTACAGGAGAGTTCAAGCCCATGATGTTGCAGACAATGCGGCACAAAAGAGGACTTCTCTAGTGTAGAAAAGGATGGAGATGGAGTGACTAAATAATGAAACAGTGCTGTCAGCTATTAGTTTTGGTTTTACATTTTTTGCTCTGCATGTTTATAACATGCTGCTAGTAGCTTGAAAACTGAAATATCTTTTGCAACAAGTTGTCCTTTTTTCTAATGAGTAAACTTTGAGTCCTTGCCCTTCCGTTTCTAATGGAACAGAAGCGACATGGTTCTTTTTTGTTTACGTCTCTTTTTGTGCGTTGGAATCAGCATCTATGTCAGTAGGTGCGTGGCTCCCTCTGGAAACAGGTTTGCTTGTTATCTGTTTGTTGCAAATCAGGCAGCAGGGGGAGCTTGCATGTAGTAACTACAAGGTATGGAACACCAAAGACCATTAACTCCCCTCTCCCTCCCCCCCAGTTATCTCTTGCCAGTCATAGGATTTCTTTTGATAGAAATAGATACTTTGGGGATACCTTTTCAGGCTTGGGGCCTAGATTGGTTGCATACAATATGCTTGTGCATACACTCCGACACAGGACTCTGTGCACTAAACAGATAGTTGGATATGAAGATTGGTGCCTATATACATGCAGATATATGATTCTCATGGGTCTGTATTTTGCAGGCATAACTTAGGTCCCAAGTTTTGAATATTTAACCTTAGAATGTAAAGGACACATGAAACCATTATTATAAGGTAGGTCACATTTGGAGCCAAATTGCATTGAGTGCCTATTCAGCATGCTTTACAAAAGGTCCGCCACCATCTCTTAAATATGTATCCACCACCTTTCAAAGCTCCATGTTATGGAGATCTTCCTTTGGTGAGAGGAGCAAAATGACTCCTTTTCATCAACGTCACACCTACAAGGGGAAGGAGATTTATTGCAGCACAGCAGGAGGTGATCCCCATCATTTCCAGAGCTAACTATGATTGATTGTATGGGGCTCCCAGACTCAGCTGGCTAAAAAGATGGAGATCTGACCTGAAAACCAAACCTTGAACGAGGTTTTCTTGGGCCTGCCTTTCTTGAATACATTTTTAATTAAACAATTGATTTTATGTTTAACCACTCCACCTTCTGCTACTTACCCCTTCGACATTCCCAGTATCTAGAGTTCCACCCCTTTAATAATAATGAATTTTGTGCATGTATGTACAGTGTCTTCCATCTTAGGATATCAAAGCTTTTTACAGATATTAATGAGTTGAGCCTCACAACAGTCTTTTGAGGTTGGGTACATATTATCCCCATTATATAGATAGGGAAGTTGAGTCACACTGAGGTTAAGGCCAAAAACTTTTAAAGGACCTGTAATTTCAGGGTGCCATAATTCTTGGGTACCTCACTTGAGACATCTGGGTCCTCACTTTCAGTGGGGCTCAGCACTCACAACTTAAATTGACTTTAACTGGAGTTGTGGTGAAAGTTAGGCTCTGGATCTTTCTAGTTGAACAGCTCAAATTAGAAGTCACATTTGAAAATGTTTGGCCTTTAGCTTTGGAGACGCCAGCCTCGTATGTCCATATCTCACACATGTGAAATTGTCCTCAGCGTTCATGTTCACAAATGTCCTTTCGTCAGTTTCACAGACATCAGAGAACAAGGTTGGATGTTACCTGCTGCTGCATGTGAAGAATCATTTCTGTCCTTCATTTACTGTCCAGTTCAATCCTGACTTATTTAGGTCTCATTTGGCTGAATAATTTGCTGCCTACACCTAAGGATGAGTAGCCGTCTTGTAATGGTATTCAGGATCACATGAATACTGGACAGAAGCAAAAAACATATTTTTGGATTGGGTTCTTTAGATTTGATCTGCCCATTCTCATCTTATCTGATTTACATCTCCATCCCAGTTCATGCAGCCTTCCCTAGTTTGAGATTTCCTATGCCTTATCTAGCTCACTTTGGACTTCCTGGCTTGATTCACTTTCCATCCATCCCAGCTCATTTGTCCATTCTATTTATACATAAATAAATAAAATGCTAATGACAGTCAATGCCCAGACTGAACCAAAGTGACTGTTCAAGCTTTACTTTAACTGAGTTAGATCTAAATTCAGATATTTTGTTTCCTGCGAGAAAGCTTGTCTCACATCACCCAGTCTGTGGCTTCAAGCAAGTTTGATACAGAGCAGCAGTGCACGTACCTTTTTGATTGTTCCCAGTGCTCTGATATTGATATCATACCTGCTGCCTTCTGAGCAGCAGAACTGGGCAAATGTGCAGTGAATGAGCTTTGTAAATATGCTTTTTTCAGTTTTCTTTTTTCCCTTTTCTCTTTTCTCTTGCTGTGTGTCTGCTGTTCTGCCTTGATCTCCAAATGTCAGACTATCTTCTTACTTTTCAGCTTCAGTGGTTCCCATTCTCTTGGTTCAGTCCCAGCACCAGCTCTCTTTCCCTTTGGCTTTTTGCTCTTCATTTAATAACGCACAATGGGCTTTAAAGGCAACCTCCCCCCAAAATATACCCAAAAAAATCTGGATAAATGGCTATAAATGAGAGAAACTCAAGACACCAAAAAGTACAACTGCAGATAAGCTTTGTATTTTAATACAATCCAAGCATCTGCAAACAGGATTAATATGTCCAGGTGACATGGGCAGAAGAATAGAGAAGAGGGGCTATATCACTAGTTTATTGCCATTGAAACAAATCCATTATGCCATGTTGAGGTGATGGGGTTTTTTACTCTAACGTGCAAAATCAGATCACAGGATGGTATTTGGTCCCTTCTGTGTTAGGTGCTTCTGTTCCTTCCTCTCATATGGCATTGAGCAGCACTTCATGGTCTGTAGATAGGAATCTATGCTTCTGGAGATAGAACAGAAGCAGAGGGACTGTGGTCAGTGGGAACTCTGTAGGACCTACTGCAAAGATGGTATAAAATGCTGTTGTAAATCAAACTGAGGGCAGAATGGGAGCTAGGGAAGAGAAGCAAAGGTGTAATTAAGTTGGCCACCTTCTGTCCAGTCAGTGTATGAATGGCTTCTGCCATCTGTACAGGCTTGCATACTCCACATTGGCAGCACTCAAGCTACGTCTAGCTTAAGCCAGTGCTACCATGAGTGCTAAATTGACTCTTAAGCTTATCAGCATTTTCATTGCCGACTCTTCTTTCCTTCTTAAATGTATCAGATTAGGGACTCCAGTTCCTGTTTCTCTGCCAGAGAAGACAATGGGCTAATAGAAAACATTTGTATCTTTTTGTTTGGGATGGGGCCAGGACAATACCCAGGATCCACACCCCTCTGAACTTCGGGGAAAGTGTGGCTCCAGAGCTGAGCTGTGCATCTTGGGCCTTTCTCTGCTTCATACCAGGGCTTGGAATAAGTGTGGCTAACAAGAATTGGGATCTGTGTAACTGAGATCCAAAACCCAACATGGGGCAGGAACTACTGAGCCGACATATAAAAATAACTATTATATATGCTAAAGACACATGGCCAGATGTGCAGTTACCGAGTCTCATTTGCTCTCATGCCTCCCTGGAGTAAATGTTACTCACCCTGAGAACTGCACGCCTGTCCTTATTTTTGAAGATTGGTCAAGGGAGAGTGAGAATGTTAAAGCATAAAGCTGTTCCAGTGCAGTGGCTAGTTTATAGTCTGTGAAGCGTCTGCCCCAGTTTGCAGTTTGTTGGTAAGATGGGAGGACAGGTGGCTATTCTTTTGCCTTGTGTATTTTATGCATTTGAGGAGGGAGATTTTGTAAAAAGGCTGCTACTCTGATTAATGAATTTCCAAGGCACTAGGAGATGAAGGAAATAGCTGTAGCTGCATCTCAGAACATCATAAAAGCTGCAGTTTATGCGGGGCCTTAATGGCCCCTACCCACTTCGACATTTAGTATGATGGCTCAGGGCCAGATTTTGTCTACTTGCAGGAGAGGGGGTGTGAGAGAGAGGACGCACAACGAGTCTTCCCTCCTTTATTCCCCTGCACAGACACAATTTCATCCTTGACTGTTGGGGGTTAGTGCCGACAGCACTACTAGCCTTCCCAGAGAGAGTCCCAGCCCTTTGTGCCAGGAAATGACTTCAGTAGGCTCTGGATCAGGCTCTAAAAGCACAATCTATCTCTAATTGCCCTGCAAATTGTACATTTTCCAACCTGATTGCATCTCCAAGGCTCGTCACATTGTAAATGAATCCTTGTCATGTACTGTGTCTTACACAGGCTCATATTTGACCTGTGTAGGTTTTTCAGAAGATGCTAGAAGTTGTCAGCAGGGGTTAGCACTGCTCTAGAAAATGACAGATCCATTTCTTTCCTTCAGAAATGTGCTCTACTTTTCTGAAATTTTGCCAAAGAGTGAAGGGTCCGATTTGTGTTGGGTTTCTTGGCCAATCCCTTCTACCAATGTCTCCACAGCGATAGCATGAGTGGCTGTGTTCTGCTTGATGGAGCATCCTTGAAATATCCCACTGGGAATGTAAATCTCTCTTGGCCATACGGAGTGTTTGGTGTCAGACGCATTACCAATACAGCGGGGACAGCGCTTCCTGCTGGCCCAATCACGTGACTTGAACGTGTGTTTCTAGAGCCTGGCTCTCCACAGATGGGGTTGGGGTCAGGTGGAAGAGCAAAGGCTGTAGTGTAAATGAAATGATTCCATTCTGGGCTCCCCCTGGGGAAGGACTGCTAGGGAGTGGAGGGGAGGAGAAGGGAGAAACTGAGGCAAGTTGGGTAAAAGAGAGGGCAAGCAAATATCTCAAGGCCCGGAAGCAGGCTTGGTGAGTGGCGTGGTCGGTTAGTCACGTCCATTCTGCACGTTTGCACTTCAGGCTGGGCTGCGGCAGACATGCTTTTTTTGTTTTTGGTTAAAAAGCCTCATCGGAGCGTTATGGAATTGGAATGTGAAGGGTAATTGAGCTGAAAGCCATTCTCTTCCTGCAGTCCGCGCGATAGGAGTGATTGAAGCTCCCTCAAACGCCAGCCTGGGAATCCTGATGGAAGAGCGCGCGGCAGCTGGAGGAGAGGGGGAAGGGAGGAGTAGGAGCTAGGGAGAGGGAAGCACAACTCTCTCCTGTATAGTGACTGTCTCCTGTTCATAACCGCAGAATGCTGCCCAGGGCTTTATTTTCTATTCGGTCTTATCCCCTGAGGTCATGCACTCCCGAGCTCCTGCTCCCCAAGCTTTCAGTTGCACATAAGAGATGATCTTTAAAGGAACAGAATTCAGGACAAGGTGGGTTAGTGAAAAATGAAAGTTTTGTGTGTAATAAACACACAAAGATAAATAGATTCCCTGAACTGTAATCTCCATTTCTGCAGGCACCGGCTCCACAACACTCTCTGAATTAGTTCCTTCTACTCTCACTGCATCTTCCTTTGTTCTCTTTTCAGTGATGGTGTCACATCTGTTCATGATTAAACCCTCCTGTCATACCTCTCACCATGTCCAGGGCCGTATAGCAAAGCGCTTCCAAGCACCTCCCGATCCTCCGTTTCACACCCACCCCTAAGGCCATGTACATTCTGTAAAAGGCTGCATAATATTGACTAGATCAGCCAGATACATTATATTTTAAATGATTGGAAGGCCTGGAAAAAGACACCATCTGACTGGGCAGGATGGGGACTGTTATTGGGTATAACTGCTTGAGAGTGAATGTAGTAGTCACATTCCCTACCTTTAATAGAGATGAGTAACACTGCAGCAAATTAGGTTACACAGTTACCTGCACTATGTCAGAGGAGGGGGTTAGCAGAAAACTCCTGTTCTTCAGTTTTGAACCTTAAGCCCACCCACCGAAATGCAAATACTTGGTATGGCTGTGCACCTTGCCGTGTGTTATTGATTGCAAAACAGGCAGAGTTAAATGTGTCTCATTAATATTTGTTTTGGTCCCTTTCCTAAACTCTGATGTGTGGAGAAGATGCTTCTTATCTCTCTCTCGCAGGTTTTCTTTCTAGAGGATTCCACTTTCTGGTGACAAACCTGGTCTTTGTAATAGTTGGGCCACTTTCCCTGATTTCAGAAGGAAGGGTGAGCTCTAGAAGCTAACATAAAATTAGAAGAATTCGGTAGAAAGGCAGTTAAGACTATTTTTTTTAGCGATGTTCAACTTGTGCAGCTGAAATATTGATTGCCTTGCTCAGTTAGGTGAATAAATCTATCAAAATGGACAATTTGCATGTGAGGTTTGCCTTGGGTAAACTTTTGAATGTACGTGCAGAGATGTGTGCATGAAGTGGGTAGTGGGCTAGCTGATTACTCGTCACTATCTTTGGGTCTGACTTTGAGGTGTTTATTTTAGACCCGCAGACAGTGTTAAGGGGTTTGAAAGCCTTTTGTCCTCATCTTCTATCTATTCTTGTGCCATGGCCAGGCCATTGTCACTTCCAATCTACAAGATATCCCTTTGGTTTGCTCTCATTCATCTTTGTTTCCCTATTGTATCTATCTGCATGAGGCTCAGCTGACTTTTTCACATACTTCGATGGCCACTGGTTAGCTCCCATTCTATTTTTCTGGTGAGGTCCTTGTCATGGTTACTGAGGTAACTGCACCTCTGACCCCTTTGTGGCCTCCTGTAGAGCACTCACCTAAGTTTCACCTAAGTCTCTGGCCATCACTTTCTTGGTACAGGAAACCTGTGTTCGTCTCCCTCCAGACTGGGGGGGTTTCAGGCTGCAATTCTATCTGCCATTAATTCACTGTGATCTCCGTGGCAGGCCTGACTTTAGTTCAGCACCTGTAGTCCTGTTCTCTCCTGGGCAATGACAGGATTAACCAATGACCAGCCAGCCTTCATAAAGCAGAGTGTTATTTATTCAGAAAAAAAACATTGCAAAGAAAACCTGTCATAAAGCAAGAAACAGCTTACACACACATTTACCAGGTAGTACATATCCACCACAAAGGAACCTCATAGGTTTCAAAGTACCTCAGGATCTTTCTGCTGAGTCAGATTATCTGGTCACAGTCTCATGTCAGCTCCTGCATCCCATTAGAGCAACCCCATTGCCTGCATCAAACTAGTCACTTTACACAGTTTTTCAATCCTTTGCCAGATTTCTCCAAGCAGGTAAAATTAGTCTGTGCAATTTACCCCAGCTGAGTGATGCTTCTCCAGACTTATTTTCCTGCTTAGGATTTGCATTAACTATCCCCCTAGTCCATACAGATACACATAACACTTATCAAGTTGATACAATGGTCTTTGAATATTCTGTGATTCTCTAGTTCAGTTCACAGATTGATCATTCATTCATGCTTACCTGATTTCCCCCAGGCACTGCATTGCTTGTCTTGTTTTAAGAAAAACATTGATCTCTTCATGCCGGGGGAAACAATACAAGGTGGGAGGGGAAACTAAGCCACACTTTTTTGCATAAAAATAAATCAGAAGTTTCCCAGTTCTCTCCACGGGCCCATGTTTCAATTCCTTGGCACGGCTAGTTGGATACAGGCGTGTAAAGGATGTAGATGTGTCAACAACCATTTGTGTCAATTGTTTCTTATTGTAATGCACCATGATATATTAAACTGTTGGTAATCTTGTTCAAAGACTTTCACCCCATTTATTTAGTTTGTAGCTTTAGATGTTAAATAAGAAGTAAAAGAAATGGTTCTACCTGCTGTTATTACATACTATTTGTTTGTAAGCTGGTTTATCACGTAAACAATGGATCTACATTTTTCCCTTCCATGCCTACATCTGATGTTCAATGCAGACACCTCACTTCTCTTTGCTGTACTGCTTGAAGGTGGCTCTGCCATGGTGTCTGCGGGAGCAATGCAAGACTAAGTTGCTGTTATAGAGACTTTACAAGGTTATCATGCGGTTATGTCTCTTCCCATTCAATGAAGAAGCAAATACAGTGTTGTATGCTAAAAATTTGCTTTACCATAACTTTTCTGTTAAACCAAACCCATAAACTTTTCAACGTTTCAAACTTGACTGCAGCTTTCATGGGCAAGGTACTAGTCCACCTCTTTATATGTCTTGAATAACAATGTTTTGTTGGGCTGGAGATGCCTCTAGTAAGTAACCAGGTGGTCACCACAGGGCTGCATAAGCGATTTGCTGTACAGAACAGTTGTTGATGTCATGAGTCTGAAGTATTTTCAGATGTTCTCTAGGTAGGTCAGAATCATTGGTGGTATATCAATAGGATCTTATTTCCCTCTAAGTGTTTATCAAATGTTTGTTGCAGCCACTCCCACTATGCAAAGCACAGGTCTGTGTTTAAGGTATTTATCCAGCTGCATTCCCCATTCAATTAGAAATGGTTCCTGAAATCGAAGTTTTCTGGCATGTCCAAAAGCAATGAAAAAAGCTGCTATAACATAGTTACTTTTCTGGTATTTGAATGGTATATTGGGTTCAAATTGCTATGAAGTGATAATAGCCTGTGGAGCATGAAAAACTGCATTTTTTATAGTTTACAAATGAAGACCTGTCAAAAGCCTTTTTAAGCAGTCACAACTTACTTTTCATGATACATTTACCCTTTCAAAGGTTTCCCATCAAGCCTCAGTTCTTCTCTTCACTCGCTCCCCCCACCCCCAAACTTTTTTTCTCGATTCTTCCTGGTTTAGAAGGATATGATCTGGCCTAGGTAGCCATCCCCATTCTCAGCTTCTGTATCTTCCTATCCACTGGGGTCTTTGCCCATAAAATAAATGCCTAATAAGGAAATGTTGATATTCACTATGTTCATCCTGAGTGCACATTCCTCCAAAAGCACATGGAATTGGAGAAGGAGAGGTGTACTGGAATATGGTGAGGAGCGAAATTGGAGCCACCCAGACAATTAGCAGTTTTAAGCAAATATTTTGTCATCTGGACCCGCAGCTTCCTTCAGGAAAAGATTTGCTAAGCCAATTGGTATTTGGAAGGTTTTCAAAGGGTGTATGTGTGTACAAACTCACACTTCATCTCCAAGAGAGACACGTGTCTTTGCCAGAAATAATGGAACATCATTCCTGGACAGTGTCATTTGCCTAATCAGTTTTTTTTGATGCCACTGCTTTATTCCCAAAAGTGTTATGAAAATGATGTGAGCAATGTAGTGGCAACCTCAGTGGTTAGCTAAACCTGCACCTTGATTAACAGTGGGAATCTGCCAAAGGTTAGGAAACTGTCTTCTGCACCCTTTCCTCCACATGCATGATGTTTGCTATGTCTTGTGCAGCTGAAATGTTACTATCTGGCCAGCTATGAGCTTTGACACACGACACAGCTTGTCACAAATTACGTAAAGGTAGCTGCTTTGCCAGAGTTGGTGGGGTTGTTTGTTCCTTTTTTCCAATAACTCATCAATTTCCAGATCAGGTGTTTTGTTCTCAAAGCATTTAGGAGAAACTAAAAGTAAGAAATAGTGTCAAATGGTAAAAGGTGCCAGATTGAGGGTCCAGGACACTGAACACCCCCTCTGTCTAGTCACAAAGTAGATGCTGTGGCAATGGGCCCCAAACTTGATCTAGACTTTCTAGAGGGATTACCTCACGTTCAGGCTCAGTGTCCATCTTATTAGCGTTCTCCATGTGGGGAGTGCCTACGAGACCATCAGTTAGGAGGGTGGTTTTTGTTATGTGGGCACTTGTCGTTGAGAATTGGACTGACACCTGCCAAACAGCCAGCAAGTGGTAACACCTTTCCATCTCTACCTATCTGAGGGAGAGTCACCCTCTCAATCTTTAGTCAAAATTCTAGATCTCGTTACCAGTCTCTCCCATTCCCCCATTTGGGGAAATAAGGAGCAGTTTCCACCTTAACTGACAGACACATAAGAAGTTAAGATGCAGTGTCAGCTTACAAATAATGAGCATAAGTTTTATTGAAAGAGGAAACGTTCACTTTCTGCTCCTCTGCTGAACAAGATGCCTAGAAAAATCTTTCCACTTAAAAAGCCCTTGTCACACTGAGACAAACTGATGATATTTCACCATACTCCCATTGAACAGCCATGGTTTTTTTTTTTTTTTAAATGTTGTTGTTTATTGGTACTAATTGGCAAGGTATATTTGTTACTAGTGTTCCATTGTACCTAACAGCCGGCCTGCTCCTGAGCAATGTACCAATACTTTGATTGTGACATTGCAATTACTTCAAATGATTGTCACAAATTCTCGACTGTGGCATCACTGCGAGACTGAGGAGAGCTACTCTGTACACACATACCCTGGCAATTAGCAAGAATGTTGAAGAAAAAACAGGGAAATGGAGAGGGCAGTTCAGTGAAATGTCAATTATATTTCTTTTAAATTTGCCTGAATCTAACACAGGCTTTTGCAGTGGAGGAGGCAATATGATATGTTGTTCAGGCTTTCTAACACTCCAGTAATCTGTTGAATGGAATTGTGTTGGTGATGTGAATATGGTAGCAGAATGCAATCCCCTGAAGATCTGAAGAAAGGATGCCTTAATTAATTAGCCTGTTCTTTTGTAGGTCACACCTCTTCAGTTTGCCCCAGATCCATCTGCTTCTGGGTTTTTTTGATGTACTGTTTCCAAATATATGGGGGGAGGGTCTAATGGGATGTTGGACTTGATGTGATTGTTGTGGAGAGCACTGTCACAAGAATGGAAAGTCTCCCACCCCACTTTGTGAGGATGGGGTTTGGAGGATTAACTTGTTTGTAGATGAGCCAAGCTGGTAAAGATAATATATGTATCGAGCCTTTCACCACCATAAACCAGGGCTGAAATATTGCTTTGGCCACAAATAATTTAACTTTTCTATGGCTGCTATATACTACACGACCAACACACAATTCATCATAATTGCACTGAGAGTTGCTCAGGAGAACTCCAGGACTGAAATAGCAGGGGCTGAATATAAAGAAGAAAAATATGATTTATCTGAGCACCTTTCATACCTGTACATACATGTGCCGATAGGTGAGCTGGGACTTTCAAAATAGAGAGGAAACACATGAAATAATAGTAGTTTCCATCTTACTTCCTGAAAAGCAGATGGTGAGCAGAATTTGAATAGTGAGATTAGCTGTGGTCCAGGATGGAGAGGTATGAGTAGAGTTGTGTGTGTGGTGGGCAGGGCTAAGTGTGCATTAGTAAGATGTGGTGTAGGAATGAGAGGCATTCCTAGTGGAGTGTGGTGGGTTCTAGCCTACAGTAGCACGCCAGAAGGGGGTGCATTACAGTATGTGCAGGGAAAAGAGGGAATAGTTTGCGAAAGATACCTGTGTCCGTTGTGCCTGGTGTTAGCTAGTGCTAACTTTCCCCCTTTTTATGGACATTAAAAAGAATTCACCCTGCTATAAACAAACCAAAAATCTTTTTAGTAGCAAGAGCACAATTAGCTGTGCTCTGAAGAATAAAGAGTAACTCTCTTCTTGCTACCTCTTCAGTGTGACTGTCTCATATGTAGAGTTGCTACAGGAATGTCTGATGTCACAAACAAAGAGTTGTGCGCTTGAGGTTTGTCTTTCATTCACTGGTGTAAATCAGGAATCACTCCAGTGAAGTCAGAGGATTTACTCTGGGGTAAACCAGAGTGAGAGAAATATCTGGCCCCACAACATCATTCTAAAAACTAAGTGTAGCAGCCAGAGGGGAACAGAGAAGATGAACAGATGAATTCTAAAGAACAAAGGAATAATTCTCTGACAAATTAGCTGACCAACAAGAAGTTTGAGGAAAGCGAAGAAGAGCAAGAGTGGACTTTGGTTAAATTTCTGGATTTGTTAATGTGGGGCTGTCCTGGACACCCTCCTTTCTCCTTCCTCTTTGGCTGCAAGAAAGTTGATGTGACTTTTGCTGAAGCCTGCTAACCTGTCTCTAAGCATAGACCACAGGAAGTTGTGTGGGACTGAGGTGAGACATTTCATTCTCTAGGAGTTGTGTGTGCTGCACTCATCATATTCAGTATGATAGCTCAGGTCCTAGACTTGGATACTGTGTGGAAATGCAACATGCAGCCACTACATCACTGGACAAATCTCTTTCCCATGTTAAAAACCCCTGCTACTCCCAACAAATCTAAAAGAATAGATTTTACCTAACTCCCGTTTGGTGTCCTGTACTAGCACACTCTCTTTGTATTTCTTTCTCCATTGCTATTTATTTCCTCTTAACAGGTGAATTTCATGCTTTCTCCATGTTCAAATAGCAAATTATTGAACTATTGAAGAATCTCTGTAATTGATTATTAATCTATTGGTGTGTATGTATAGATTTCTTCTTTCTGATTATTCTGTTCCAATTCCTTCAGTGATGTCAAGGTCCACTGTTTGTAATATCTCAGCTATAGGGATACATTGAGAAGTCCCAAAGAATGATCTTGGATCTCACTAATTGACCAAGGCAGGAGGAGACAGCTGATGATAAAAGAAAGGGTTACCCACCAGTGCTCTCTATGAACACGTATGGGGAATTGCATGACACTTTTAACGGTTTCCTTGGGGTAAAATGATTAGATTTAGCACATTTTATACAAGCATTGCAAAGGGGCTCATAAAGATGTGATGGAAAATCCCTGATGAGAGTAGGCCTGTTGGAGCCTCAAGGGGTTGTAGTTGGCCAGTCTGTGAAAAGAAATCTTTGTGTAACAGATAAACAGGTGGTCTTTTAAAAGCATCTCTCCGCTCCCCATCACCTTTTTACTTACAAATTTTACAGCATGAATCTCTGGGTTTATGAATCAAAAGAAAGACAGCAGTGATAGTGAGGGAAGGACGGGAGTGTTTTATTGACCTCTCAGGGGGATGGAGACACTGTGTAAATTACACCATTTGTGTATGTTTTGTGAGGTCACAAATGACAATGTTGCAAGTACCATTGAGAATCCTACTAAACAGATAACCTTGCTGCATCAAAATACTTTCTTCTCTATTTTTCCAGCAAGAGTTTCTCTCAGTGGGCTTTGTTGTTTCATGTCATATATTTTGGTTTGGCACGTGGAAAGTGCTTTCATTTAACAGGTTTTTTATTGGGTCAATTTCCTGTTGCTTTTTTCCTTTGAGTGCACTTAGAGGAATTTATTTGTTTAACAGGTTTATTCCTGTGTCAGGTATTTATTTTAAAGGGCTTCTCTGTATTTCTGTGGACAGTTTGATTTTCTGTGTGGAAAATTTATTCTGTCACTGGCTTGCTCCTGTGACAAAGGTACATCTAAGTAGGTTCCACTGTGCTACTTGGTGTATATTTTACAAAAGGGGTAACATTGGAAACTAAAGATGATGATGACCTTATATTAGGGCTTTACAACCTCAGTATTCTCTCCCTAAACTCCAGTAGGGTTTTTCAGTTTGGATAGTTGCCATATATGGGAAAAGAGTTTAAAGGGACACTGCTAAGTACCTTTTATGCATGTTTTTAATTGTTGTTGTAAAACCCCTGGAGAAGATGGAAAATGCTATTTAATTGTTCTACTGATGTTTTTTCCTTCTTGTGTTTTGTACAGAGTAAATAGCTAATATGTTTTGTACATTTCCTTTATTTGGGCATAGAGAGGCTCTGCATTTACAAATGTGTGGAATTAGGAATTTTCTATATTCTACAGAATCTGAACATCTTTTAAAGCAAATTTTTATCCCTTCTAGTTGCACAGAAGAGATTTTTGGAGGGTGTCTCTACCGATCTTTTATGCCCCAAATGTCCCACTATTGTGACTACCAGTTCAGCTCCACCAGTGGTCCTAATGGTGGGAATTCTAGAGTAGACGGGGCATCAGGTGGCTACTTTGCACTTTTAAGCACTGTTCTGCATCTCCGTGCAGAGCCACATCTATGTAACAAGGTGGTTTCAGGAGCTGCTAATACTACTCTCCCATTCTTGCTACCTGAATGGAGCTGAACAGATGTTGTCAACAACAAGCATTTGTGTAGAGATAAACCTAGAGTGGACGAGGCTTTGCAGTTGTTTTCTGAATCTGCAGACAGAATATCATCGAGAGAACTTGTCCCTTTCACCTAAACATGGTGTTAGTATTGGAATTTAATTATCAAGGAGAATATAAGTAGCAGAGGTGCAGTGTCTTCACGTTAATCATGCTGTTTGGGGTGTAGTTTCACCCCACATTCAAACTAATGCTGTATTACACCACTCCAGTTGCATTGCTCAACCTTTCCAGTTTACTGTAACCTTTCAGGAGTCTGATTTGTCTTGCATACCAGTTTCACCTCACTTAAAAATTACTTGCTTACAAAATCAGACATAAAAAGACACAAAAGTGTCATAGCACACTATTACTGAAAAATTGCTTACTTTCTCATTTTGTCTGTAAGAATTTTTAGTTAGTACTGACTTCGCTGATGCTTTTTATGTAGCATGTTATAAAACTAGGCAAACATCTAGATGAGTTGATGTAGTACCTGGAAGACCTCTGCATACCCCCAGTGGTATGAGTACCTCTGGTTGAGAACCACTGTTCTGTAGTTCCTGATAAGTTCTCTAATGCAGTGGTTTGTGAGAGATTTTAAACAGCTTCCTGGGAGCCCAAGAGGGCTGTGGGACAAGAAATCAAATTCCCACAATTCTTTTAGACACCCCCCTAAGTGCCTGGAGGCCAGTGTTATTTCCAAGTTGTCTTCTCAAATTGAAGGCTAGGATGAACACACCCCTACTCCTGGCTGAGGGAGAGGTTTGCTGTTTGACCTTTTCAACAGCAGTCACCAAGTGGCAGAGGGTGTTCTGCAGCATGCACCTTGGTTCTGCTCCTCAGCTCACTGAGTAGGTGCTGCCATAGCCACACACATCCTACCCCTAAAGAGGAGCCTGCTTTCTGCAGTACTGGAGGGAGAAGTTGACTAGCTGGAGTGCCATTTTGCGGTCTGGATAACAATGACAACCATGTTGCTTTGAGTTTCTCTGAAGACCCAGGACAAGCAGCAGTGAATGCAGAACTTCAGAATGAGGAGAAAGTCTTTTTTTTAGTCTGCTCACCCTGACTTTGGAGCACAAGATTTCCAGGATGTGGCAGTTGCTGTGTGGAAGCTGGCTACCCTGAATTACTCATTGGTTGGGGAGTCCATAGTGGATGGTGTTGTCATGGAGGTGTGAATGACAATACGCAGTATGTTGCAGGGACATGCAGTCAAAGCCCCAGTGTGCAAGAGATAATTGAAGGAATCCTACAACTGGGATCTCTTAACTGTGAAGGAGCTATTGATGGAAACTGTGTGTAGTTCTCAATAATTTCTGGAGGACATTAACAGGAAGGGGGTATTGGTCAACAGTGACAAACACCCTAGTGGATCTTTCTGACAGGTTCATGAATGTGCATGGAGGGTGGCCAGGGAAAGTACTTGATACTAGAATTTAAAAAAAACCTCTTGACTTTTCAAGAGCAGTCGGAGGAAGACTCTTTTTCCATGGCCTTGACATTGACATCAATGGTATCTTCACTCCCACTGTGATTGTCAGAGACCTTTCATATGTGCTTTTGCTATGACTAATAAATCAGGATTACATAGACCTAAAGAAACCTCTATTCACCCGCACACTCAGCAGGTGCTGGATAGTGGTGTAGGGTCCTCTTGAGATGATGAAAGCAAGACCTGCAATGACAGTTACCATTTGCTTGTTTCATCTTGCGTAATTTACATGAAAGCAAAGGTGTGATGTCCTTTACACAGTGGAGGAAGAAAGCATCAGGACATGAAGCAACTTAATACCTGGCCAGACAGACAACCTGTAACTCCTGAGGTTGATGTGATTATTAGCAGTCTGAAGTTGCCATGCTTTGTGCTCACACACTCAGAATTATGGTGGGAAAATGGATGATGGATCCTGTGATGTAATTGTTGCTGTTTTAAGGCATCTCAAAATGATGCACAAGAACTCCATGACTTACACTGCTTTTTGTTACATGTAAGTGGCTTCTGGCATACCTGAGTCTTGGCCAGTAGAGTGCAGAAACCAGACCAGACAGGCCACTTGAGTAGTAACTGGTGCACTGTGCGGGGTTGGTGGTGCGAGGGTTGTTTGTTGGGGCTATTAGACCAGTGATTCCTGTCCATGATGGCTTTGTACAACGTACATTGGCACCATGGCAGACAACATCAGGGTTTAACCCTGCTTGAAACAAGTCTCGTGCAAGTGATGGCATGATTGAGTCTGTGCGCTGTTGGGTACATCTTTGTGTTTGGATGTGTGTGGCCTTTTACATGTGTGCTAGGACACCAAGCCATGATTAGTGTGTATTTTTTACAGTGCCCAGCATGATGGGTTCCCACTCTTGATTGGGGTCTGTAGGTACTACTGTAATATAAATAATAATAACTAATAGTGAATTTTGCATCCCAATATTGCTACTGTAGACAAGGACAGAAAGAATCCAGTTAGCTAGGCAGGGTATGAATTATACACCAGGGTGCATATGGATTTCCTATTGGGTGCCTTTTTTGTTAGGTTATTTACCCTTGGATCAGAAACAGACCATTTAAAACATTCCCATCATTTTTTTTCTCCCATTGCCAATGAAGCTTCTTGCAGTAAGAGGAGATTCAGCTGTGAGATAGAACAAGCAGCATTTAGACTTCCACTCTCCCTCAGGAGATGTGACATGGGAAGCCAGCTTTTATTTCCTTCTGGGGTTTCATCAGAGCTTTTCTGGTGGAACGCTGCAAAGGGGAGGCTGAACTAGGAGCTGTACTGCCACAGAATTACCTATTACCTGATGTCTGTGGAGCTACTTGGAGGGGGTTCCAGACAGTGGGAGATGTGCAGTAGTGGAGCTGCACCAGTGTACCAAAATAGAGGAAGCCCAGGTTACTTAGTGCTGTCAGGGATTTATGTGTGATAAGGATAAGTGAGGAGGATGCTGCACAGAAGGTCTGTTTCCAGCTCTGCCATGAACTCAGTGGAGCCTCCATATGGAGTTATGGGGCAGTGGAGGCGGCAGTTTCTTTTCTGGGCTTTTTTGTCACTGTTCTCCCCCCACCACACCCATCTCCCCCAATACGTTCTTTAGTTTTGGGCTTCCTGTGCATAGAAATAGATGGAGCCAGGTGTTGTCTTGGTGATTTGGCTAGGTGATTTGGCTAAAGGGACCAGTGGGATAAACTGAGAACCATTCCACTCATCTCCCTGGCGACTGAAGGTCAATTTAACCTCCTGATTCTAGAGCTTCCTGAAGCTGCTTTGTCTGAAAATGGATTTTGGCATCCCGAAGTTCAGACATTTGTCCTGAGCCAGAAATATACACAGATTTGCTCTCTAATTTAATAAAGTCATCCAAATAATATGATTTCTCCCACAACCATCGTTTGTTTCATAGCAAAATGATAATGAGAAAGTCATTAGAAGTAATAAACAAAACCAAACCCACATAGCATTAATCCTTCACTGAGCCTGACTGATGGGGAGAAGAATAACAGCGCTTGAATCTTAGTTAGCCAGTGTAATGTTTGCTGGCTGCTGCTGTTATTTAAGCAAATGTAAAATGATGCTTCAAGAACATTTTTTGTTTAAAAAAAAAAAAAAAAAAAAAAAGGATTTCTGGTGCCTCAGCAGATGGAGCTAGTCAGGCCCATACTAACTTTCCCTCTTGCAACCAGGTTTTTATTTTTATTTAATACTGGATTGTTATAGTAGTTTCAACATCCCTTCTTTCCCCTGTAAGTGTATTGGTACAATAGATAACAAACTATCATCTGTCACTCCCCAAAAAGCTTTCCTTTCAGCATAATTTTGTTGACTCGTTCTTTCCCAGTTGTGCCAACAACCAGAGCCTTGAGAACGGCACCTGCAGGAATGCCTGGGGGTGTGTATATGCACGTTTCTCTCTTATCTCCCAGGCTGATCGGATTAATAAATTCTTATTTAAGGCTCTCTCCCCTTTCCTTTGCTTGACCCATATACTATAAAATGGCTTTTCTTATAAGCATTTGATTTTTTTTTTTCTCTGTAGATATTTAAGGGGAAAAAAAACTCAATAGAAATACAGGAAAACCCCTTGAGGAGAAACTGTCTCTCCAAATCTCCGAAAGGTTTTCTCTTTTGCGCACACACTCTCTTACTGCTTGTGGCTTTGTTTGTTACACACTTGTCAGGCCCATTGAACTAAATGATGCAAAACCAGAGATATAACAGCTCCTTTTATCTCCCTCTGAAAAACCCAATTTGTCTTTGCCATCTCTCAGGCAATCCACTGTAAACTCCTGCTTTTTTCTTGGGTATTTTAAGTATTATTCTGTTCCCCCCCCCCTTTCCTCCTAAGCGGGGGGGAACATATTATCTGTTTTGCACTTCCATTAAATAGTGGAAAAAAAGCAGTTGTGCATGCAGTGGAGCTGCTGGCCTGGTTGTAGAGGGCTTAACTAACCATTTGGGGGTTTTATTTTTAACCTTTCTTCTACCCAGATGTGCCTTGAGCATATGAGGTTCTCAAGTTTAATCAGCTGAGTGGAAAGAATACTGTGAGAAAATGCTGTTC
Source organism: Emydura macquarii macquarii (assembly GCF_026122565.2). NCBI lineage: Eukaryota > Metazoa > Chordata > Testudines > Chelidae > Emydura > Emydura macquarii. Next base: position 13,085,589 of record NW_027131527.1, on the reverse strand, counting down.
CATGCACACCCTGCCACTTTCTTTCCAAGGAAAAACTGTGATGAAAATACTTAGTGCTAAGCTGAACAAAGATTTTCTTCAAAGCAAGGGAAAGGCTCTTTGGCTCAAATTTTCCAAAGCACCTTTTGTAAGACAGACGACTGTAGGATGCTTAAATCCATGCAAAGGGATGTACCTTGCTAAGTCTTCCCAGCTCTTTGGGAGTCTCTTTCTCAAACACTTAGTGGGTCTGATCCTCAGTGGAACTATGTAGATCTTCATCAGCTGAGGCTCTCAATCTTGACAGTCTTTTGAGGTCTGTGCACCTGACACATCTGGAGATACAAGACAACATTCTTGACCATTACAGACACTGTAGAAGTGTAACAGTCAGGATATATTCTCAATACATTTTATTTATTTTATAGATATATTTTAATGCCACCTGCTGAAGTCCTGAAAGACTGTTTCGGAAGACGGCATTTTTTCCTTATGATATTTTTTCTTTTTCTTCTGGGACATTTATTTCTTTGATACTAGGTTGCTGATGGCACCTGACCCCTTTTACTTCACTCAAGGATAACTGGGTAAAGCATGATCTTGTAATTATTCATCTTTAAGGTATATTGTAACACCTTTATGCCAGACTGATGGGCCGGAGGCACTACAGTTCCTGGAGAACAGGGGGAAGTGCCTTGTGTGGGCACCTATGACCGCTTTTTGGCTAAGAAAATAAAAAGAATATTTTGTATAGCATTGGAAAGGAGTCCCGTGCTGTCTTCTTGAATCAGAACTAAGATGGCTGTAGTATGGGGCTTTAAGGATGGAGGGGGAAAGTGGGGAGATATGGCAAGATACTCATTCTTTTTTAGGGATATAGAAAATCCCCACTCCCTGCAGCAAGTGCCTCATGTACAGTTACCACTTTTGGAATATAAACTAAACTAAATCTCCAGATAATTCTAAGAGGTGGACCAAACATAGATGGGTCCTTTTAGCGATAATAAATACAGATTATGAATAAGATTTGTTAATACCTATATGAAAAATTCAGGTATGATAATAACAAAAAAAAATCGGTAACAAAAGGGCCTCCTTTGTACATGTCTCAGATGACATGCACGTCTTCTGACATGCATGCCAGAAACAGCCTAGTTGGATAAGAGAAATAGAACTCGCAAGGAGATGTTTTAAATTGGGGAAAAGAGTTTGTTCTCTGAGGGGTTAACATTCTCTGATGCACTGAGGTCCTGTGCTGGGGCAGATGCCTACATCAGTAAACAAGGAATTAAAGAGCTCCTCTAGAAATTGGCCCCAATCCAGCACACCTGTGAGGCTTGTCAAACCTGGAGTCCTTGGAAGGGAGGATCCCTGCTCAATTTGGGGTGGCATTCTGGAGGAGTCAGAGCTCCCCAGCCCCTAGAGGCAGGGGTTGCTGACTGGGGAAACCCCTTTGCAGCCTTTCAGCAAGGAGTGGAGCCTGTTCTTTTCTCTTTTCTAAAAGCCATGGACGCTGCCTTTTGAGGGCCAGAGAAGCATCCCGACTTTTTTTTGTTTGGGCTGCTTTACCCCCTGTACTGGGGCAGATGCCCTGAGCAGCACATATGAAGGGCTGTGCCCCAGACTCCAGGACAATGGTACACCAATGCTGTGGTGAGGGGAGGGATCTCCAAGATGAGAGCTGTGCTCACCTTGTCCCCAAGGGGGTGCCAGAAAAGTATAACCTACTACAATGGGACATTACTTGTCATCCTTTCAGGGGGTGAGAAAGTGAGAGTTCAATGCATCTGCATCTTGTCCCAGTCTAGAAAAAACAACTGGGACTGTTGGAGAGCTCCAAAGAGAAGGGCTTCATTTGTTATGGGAGCTTCAGATTTTCCTGGCCTCATTACAGAGAGGCTGTCACCACCTGAAATTATCACCATGACATTTTCTGATTTGGCCTGGACTGGGAAGAGCAGTTTGGGTTTTGGCTCTACCTGGCTTAAACTATGAAGTTGTTTTTGGTGGAGTCACTTAAAAATCGTTTTCAATCCACTTACTTGTCGAGGCCTTGATTATTCTGTGATGTTGAGCTTGCGGAGAACAGGATGATGGGATCCAAGGGGAGAGGGGTAAACACACACCAAGCCACCGAGGATCAGCTGGAGGTCAAGTTGCTGCTTGGGAATTTCTCTCATCTACACAGCACATTAGCCCTCCTGTTTCTATTTATGGGTTTGGGAAGGGAACCTCAGAGCTCCCTTTTGGAATGGACCCCTGCCCAAACTAAGGCAACGTGATGTTGTGAGTATTGGCAGTAGTCCAGCTGCTTTTCCACCCTGCTCTTTCAGTATGTCACAGAAACGGGGTGGTGGCAATCACTAGATATAAAGCCTCAGAAAAGGGCATGCAGGTGAGGGGGATGGTGGCTCCTGTTGTTTTCACTAGAGATATGAGTGACATAGTTGGCTGTCTTGTCCTGCCTCCTTTATCTAGGAAGGGCTCTGGCCCAGCTATCAAAGCACTTATCATTCAGCTGATGGCTTTTTGGAAATAGTCGGTCATCAGACACTTACGGTTCTCTCAAGCCCCTTTCTCTCCCTAATAATCCCACCTCTTGGGAGGTATTGATTCCCCACTGTTGGCTGTCTCTTGGCATTCCTGGCCCATTTTTGTCTATATAAATTGCTGTGCTATTATTTTCACGCAGCAATTACCTGCTCTGATTTCTTTCATCCTGAATCTTTTGCTAGAAATCTGAACTCTGTATTGACAAACCACAATAGCAGAAGAAGTTTAAAGAACAAACTTTAAGAGTTTTCTCCAATGCAAAATAAATAGTTTATATTCTCTCTCTCTCTATATATATATATAGATGTAGATGTAGATGTAGATCTGTAGATCTATATATAGATATAGATATATATATGCATTACATGGAGCAGTCACAGTGAAGTTCAGTCATGTCACTTTCTCCTCTTGCCACTGTATGGAACCTAGGTAACCAGTGAAAGAGAAACAGAATTACAAGGTGAACAGAGGCCTGTGAATCGGGTATTTATAACCTTCCCCACCTCCCTGTTTGCGCTGAAAACATAAGAGATTCTTAATCTCCCTGATCACAGCATTCTGCACAGGATCTGCCTGGAGACTTTGAGACAGGGATTCTTTGAGAGTACTCCCAAACTTAATTGATTTATTTTCTATTAAAATACAGGGGGAGACTGATCATCACCAGTCTCCAGCTGCAGAAGTAATGGAGCCTGTGTGCTTGTGGCCTATGCGTTGCTACCACCATCTAGAAAAGTTACACAAGGGACGATTATCCAAACTGTGGTTTTGTGGGCTGCTGGAAGAGCTCTTGGACTATATTCTCTGGAATTCTAGTGCATTGCAAATATTCATCAATCAACACGCCCCGTCAGTGACTGTCCACATTAACCTTTTTGACCCAAAATTTCTCATCCTTGCTCAAGCTGGGTCAGCTCCACTTGTGGTAGCAGCAGTACGCTAGTGCAGACAGGGCTCCAGACTGCTACTGGTGTTTTCACCATCATGTTGCCTCATCCTGCTCAGAGTAAGTCCAGAGAATGCATTGGACTTCTGGGGTTTGCTAGCACCCTTTCTACAATAGAGCCCTTGCTGTGGTTGCCATTGGTGGAGTTGGGCTAGTATTAGCAATTGTGGGAAACTTGGGCCAAAAAGCCTATTGTAGTCAAGGCTTGTGAATGAAATAATTATCAATCTTTCACAGTCGGGGAAATAAAGGCAGAGAGATTAAGTGATCTGACTATCTCCACAGAGGGAGTCTGTATCCGAGCTGGGATTAGTTCCTTGCTTAGTCCACTAAGCATGCTGACTCTCACTCTGTTAAGCTGCCATAACTCATACTGGCTTCTCCTCAGAAGTGCCGACTGAGCTGCAAGCGGTCTAAGGGAGCTTGCCACTGCCTTGGCAGCAATGTGGAACAGCTGCAAACTGAAGTGAGTTCCAAAGTCAAAAGAATCTCTGAATATGGCTTTTTCAAACCACCAGGGCCAGATGTGGGCGTGTGGTGGTGTGGGTGGAGGAGAGGCTAGGAATTTGAATAATATCATACATTGAGAAAATTAACCTTTCAGTCTTTGTGATCGCATTTTTACTTCCGTTATCAGGAAAAAGGCTAAAAACTTAATTTTAAAAATAAATGAAAACTGAGATTTGTACTGATACTTCTAGGTCCCTAAGTTCCTGCAGGAGAGTGGGGTGTCCACAGTTGCAGGTTTCCTGTGCTTCAGAGGCCTTTTCTGATTGAAGCCATTTACCTACAGAGATGAATGGACTTCTAGTCCAAGTCAAAAGATGTACATATAGTGACCAGGAAGAGTTCAGCGTCAGGCTCTTGTGCAGCAGATTAGAACTCTAAACCAGTATTGGTAACTGGTATTAGAAGAAGACTGACTGAATAAATGTGGAGTTTGTTTCCCAGGAGAGGGTGGTCCCTTTGGAGCCAGGATTAGAATCCACCTATGAAGCAGATGGGGGGAGAGGCTTGAAAGAATTTGGAATGACTACTATGCAGATCCTCTTGAGATGCACCTTTTTAAGGTAAATGTAGTGGAGGACAGTGAAGCAATAGGGCAGTGGGTTTTCTCTTATTCTTCTGATTTTCATTTCTGTACTCTGTACCATATAGTTTGCAGCCTTCCAGAAGTGACGAGAATTTTCCCTAACATGGCACAAAGTTCCTCTTCCAAACTTGAAGGCATTTTGTTATTAAAACAGTACGCCTGGCCAGTGAGAGCTCTCACTTGAACAGAATCCCTATCCTAGCAGAGAATAAATTAAAAAGCCAACTGGCCGAGCCTGCCTGAGGAGTACGGGGAACAGAGATAGGGCCAGAAGTCAGATAACAAATAGTGTCCAGAGTTGTGATGCCTGGTGCAAGGCGTGAAATTAAAACCTTTTCTCCCTCCCCCAGCACCCTGTAATAAAACAGTTCCTTCCACAGTCTAGTGACACCGACAGTGAAGAGGAGAATAATTAAATAACTGGGGATTTTGTTTCTGAAGACAGGTCTTCCTAGGGAAATGTCCCTTCTTCTTAGTCTTTCTCTGCTTTGGGCATATGCTGCTAATTTTGTAGTATTGCCCTGTTGCTTCCGCCTTCCGTGGTATCCTTGACTCACGTGCTGGCCTGTGGCAGGATCTGTTTTGCCTCTGGACACAGGGTAGAGAATGCCACAAGAACTGTTATCGCTGACCCAGCTGCAGGGTGTTGCCATGGGTGCAGTAGCATGCCAGCCCCTGTAGGCGTCTGGTAGGGTGCTCTGTGTACCACGAGTTTGGAGATGAGTGCTGTAGATGCTCCAAGCACTATACTCAACTCTCTAGGCTCCAGCCCTTGATGAGTCCCCATTAATATTCACAGATTACAAAGATCTACTAGGGGATTACTTACTAGGGTGGCTGGAAAATAAAAGGTGCAAATACACTAGGCACAATTGTTTTAATGAATGACAACAGAGATCAAACCATCAGTTCCTAACCCAGCCACTAGGGGAAGTTCAGTACCAGGGTATGAAGATAACCATTCCTCATGGGGCTCTTCAGACCTAGCTCCTGGGCTACTCCCGCCACTCCACCTCTTTCCCAAGGGCAGTGGAGCTTTGGCCTTCACATCCCCAGCCGAAGCTCAGCTGACTTAACCAGGTTCTCATTGGGGCCCCTCTGCACTGTCTTTCAAATATACGGTTGACCCACACCCTCAACATCTGCTCTCAGGTCTCAGTGCAAGATCATGCTGTTGCAACTGCTGTCTCCAGCTGTCAATAGGCTGCTTCTCTCCTCTCAGCTTTCGGTCTGTATTCTTTTTGATGCCTGACCTTCCCTCTGCAGCTAGCAGCTTCTGGTTCCCTCCTCAGCCCAGTCCCTTCTGTCATTTCCTTTTCCTGTCCTCTAAGGATTCTAGAGCCCTCTACTAGCTGGATATGGAATTGGAAGGGAATATAGCACCCATTACTGGCCAGGTCCTTTACCTTCCCCAATCCCTGCTGAGCCAGAAGGGACCCAGCCAGCAGTTCGATTTCAGTAGGGGAGGAGATGTCTGGGATAAGAAGGATACAAAGACTTTAAGACAATCACCTCCAAAAAGAAATACATAGTGCGGGGGAGAGGGCTTACGCTGGGTATTCATTGCTCCATCTTGATCTGAGTGATTTGGCTACATGGCTGTAGATGGAATATTGCATGCTGGGACATGTAGGCCTTGGGGCCATATTTCCATATTAAAGATGAGGAGGCTGTGAACCACAGAATTAGTGGGCTGCACTCAGTCTGTTTTCAGGCTGTTCTTTGCCCACTTCTGCCGTATATAGAAGTGAAAAAGCTTTAATGAGTCTTGTTTGACCTTAGTTTGCAGTGTTGTAGCCATGTTGGTCCCAGGATGTTAGAGACACAAGCTAGGTGAGGTAATATCTTTTACTGAACCAACTTCTGTTGGTAAGAGAGACAAGCTTTGGAACTTACACAGAGCAAAGCTGAAGAAGATCTCTATATAAGCTCAAAAGTTTCTCTCTTTCACCAACAGAAGCTTGTCTCTGTATTTCACCTTGTCATTTGAGAAGGCTCACTCTTAAAGCGGATAAGCACCTATTTCAGCCCTGCACTTGGTTAACAGGTGTGGTCCTGCACACAGATGTGCAGGGTACAACAAGCTTTAGAAACAAGGCCCCAAACCCAAAGAAATGCACGCATTGTATCAGACTTCGTTTCCAAAACCTTAAGTCTTTTCAGAGCTCTGAAAGGATGAACTCCTGTTGCTTTTCTGGAGTTACCACAGAGAAGCAATGAAGCAGGCAGCACTTTTTAATCAAAGTTACATTAGGTGAAGCCTTATATTATTCACCCTGCTTTATTACAGCTATTTTTACACAGGGGTTAGAAGTTAATGCTATTCTGCAAGCCTGGTTTTACTGAACTCTGGCAGCTGCTGAAATCCATCAGCAAATCAAGACAGTGGAGGAAAGAGCCAAAGTGGAAAAATAAACTCACCAACTGAACTGAAAGAGCTGTTAAAAACAAACTTTAAAAACCCTTTAATAATAGAGGCTATGGACTGAAGTGGTAGGAACAAACCAGTGGCATCAGTTCTAATCAGCAGAACTAAGGGGCTGCAATCACTGCAGTGTGGGAAACAGGGACTGTAATGGGAGTATGAAGGGGAGGAGAGGAGAGGGGGTTTCAGTGCTGTGATGCAGGCAGGTTGTTTTTCATGGGCTAGAAAATGAATCAGAACTCTATTATGGTCCTCAGCTCCACACCTGGTTGAAATGATGAGGTTTCAGCCTGATTCTATTGGCGGTACATTGACTCAGGAGACTGAGATGTTGGCTGCAGTTAACTGCTTAGTGTCAGGCATTTTTAGCAAATAATACATGATGGGGCATATTTTCAAAGCAATGCATAGGGTTTCAGCTGTACAACTTCCTTTGACTTCAGTAAGATACTCCCTGGGCTAAGAGCTGCACCAACTTTTGAAAATGAAGGAATGGTTGGGTTGGGAATGGGAACTGCAACCCCCGCTATATTTTAATAAAGGGTCAGAATGCAGCATTCCTTAAACCCAGACCTCTTCCTGGAGCCCCTATACTTCCCGAGTCAATGATTCAGTGCCATTAGTTACAGCCCAGACTTTCCCAGCAGGAGGTGCTATTGCAGTGCTAAAGAATTATACTTGCACAGGGTCCAGACTGATTTCTGGGAAGTTCTGGTGTCCAGGTGTGTTTTACAGGGAGTGTGGGGGCACTTTTGCAAGTTGAGCACTGTTTAAAAAAAAGCCCCAACCTTACTGTGTCATCAGTTGACTGACTGCCTTATGCCCACCTTAAAAGCTAACTCAAAATGAGCTTATTGGTCTTTTGAAGAACAATCAAAAGGATTAATAACTTGCTAAATGCTTCCTTCCCCCATTTTTTTGAAAGACTCTCCTGCTCCCATTTTAAACCAATTATCTTGTAAAAGGTAAAAACATACATTTGTCAAGGCCTCAGTCAGTCTCCAGCATTCACTTCCAGAACTGATTGCTCACTAGGCAGCAGCTTAGGGAGGGTGGGATGCTATGCTACATGGAGCTGTGGGGAGAGGAAAAGGAATGTGTGCTTCCAAGGGGGTGGGGAGAGGGAACATTATATAGTGAGTAGGGGAAAATGTGCTGCCTGGGGGAAGAAATGTGAAGGTGGGTTTATGGGAGCATGGAGCTATATGGTTTCTGAGGTTCCTTTTCCTCCATCTCATGGCCTTGTCACCACAACCTGTATGTACCCTAAATGGTAAATGCAGCTCTGTAGATAGACTCTGAAGTTGCCCATGAGAAGTGGCACTCATTAAACAGTATGGCAGCTAATGCTGCTGCCAGGACTTTTAGGGTTTATATCAGCTGACATCAAAGAACAATGAGAGAATATGGCAATCTGTTTATACCTACATGACAGTCCATATTTGGTGTGCAGTCCACCATTGCAGCAATGTGTTGCTATAGGAACTCTGGCTGCAAAGGTAATCATGCTATCACTGCCTCAGCCTCTCGCAGTAGCATACATTTTTAAGGGGCTGTCTGCTTCAGGAATTAGTTGTATTGCAGTAGCACCTTGAAACCCTAGGACATCATTGCGCTATGCACTGTACCAATACAAAAAGATGGTCCATGCCCCAAAGAGCTTACAATTAAATATCAGACGAGACAATTGGTGGGTACAGACAGATGGGGGTTTGCAAAGAAACAATGAGACAGTATTGGTCAGTGTGATAGGCGGTGGTCTCAGCATACCAGCAGCCTAACTGGTCAAGTTTCTGTAGGCCTCACAGCAAAGGAGTTTTAAGGAGGATTTTGAAGAAGGATAATGAGGTGTTTTTGGGGAGCTCCTCTCAAGCATGAGGGAAGGCATGGGAGAAAGAACAGAGGTGCTTGCTTGAAAACTTAATGAATGGCCAATGGGGAGGTTGACATCATTAGCTGATCAGAGGCAGGAGTTGACATCTCGATAATGAATAAAAGGCAACTGGTGTAGTGGAGATAGGCTGTTCCAGTCCCATCCTCTCCCAGCAGGGGTCAAAGGATTGGAATAGGGCATGGTGTAGGGTTGCTGCCTGTGAGGAAGTTCACAGTTAGAGTACTCTGGTCCCGCTGTCAGGGCAAGAGTAGTTTATAGGGGATGGTGAGTACTGATGTTGGAAGCTCTTAGCTACAGGGTTCTACTTTCCTCAGCCAGGGATGAGCCTTTACAGAAAGCCCTCTTGTTGTGGGACTGAGGGGAAAAAAGGAATAATTCAGGCTATTTGTTGGGTTAGGAGCTCATGCCCCTGGCTGTGCCCTAGAAAAGAATAATATGAAAGAGAAACTGGCATCTGGATTGGTAGTTACTTCTCGCTGGCTTTTATGGACAAGTGTGTCTCTCACATGTAATAGATTTCTTCTTAGCAGTAGGTGCTAAGTGTCTTGTGCTTGACATTCAGAACAGAGCACTTGGCAATGGCAGGCAAGGGAAACCGGGGTAGAGACTAGGAGAATCTGTATTTCCCCATTTTAGTCAATGTCTTGGCTTACAGCTAGCCTGAGTAGATACTTGTTTTTCAATAATGAATCTAGTAATGATTCAGGTAGTCTGCACAGTCACCTCAGCCAGTCCTAGTATTTCATGCTGCTTCAGTCTCTCTTGGGATGGGGAGCAATATACTATTTATAAGGGTCAGTTCTCTACGTCCGCGTTCACTGGTAGATACAACACCAGTCATCAGTGGGCTACTTGTTTCTCAGTGCAGCGGTCAGATGAAGAAGGAGACAGTGCACAACATTACGTTTTTTTATGAGCTAGAGCAGGTATATGAGGCAAGCCCATGGCTGTGAAACTTAGTTCCTCCAGAAATCAGGATGGCACAGGAGCGTCCTACATTCAGGGTCAAATGGGCTGAGCTCTCAGCGGCTCACATTGAAGTGAGTGAGCTTTTGGGCTTTTTAAAAATCAAGCCACTTACACAAGTCCCTGAATGTGAATTTAAGCCCCTAACTTTCATCTCCCATTTTAAAGAAATTATTTCATTGAGGAATAGCCTGAAGTGGGAATTATCAGCACCACATGTTCAGTTCAACATTGTTTTGAGAGTAAACGCTCAGAAATATGATTAATTTGGTCAATGCTAGTTAATTGTGTCTGCTGCCAACCACCGGGCTGGACTACAGGGGAGTTGTCTGGAATCATGTCTTTCCCATCTTGGCAGTATTCTCTTGAAGACTGAGAGGAGTGGGTGAAGACAGGCTTTTAGAAACTTTGGCTGGCTTTCCGTTGTGTCCACACACACAACATTCCTGTCAGGCATCAAGAACAGTTTTTAACAGTGATTGGAAAGAAGGGGAGAAGGTAGGAGGGGGAAGGTGTGATTTATTTATAATTGTTGTGCCTCTATGTTGTATTAAGTTTATAATCTACAATGGATTTTTCTCCCCTATCTCTGATGATAAATTATTATCTGGAGGAATCCCATGCACATTTGACATACAAGACATGATCCATTCTTTCAGGTGTGGGCAGGGGCACATCTGGGTAAAGAGAATTTAAATTACCTATACAAAAAGAGTAGCGTTCACCCTATTTCCTAAATGGGCGACAGAAGGGATGACACTTAAAACAAACTTGTTTCTAGCCACAGAGACACGCTCCTGAGTCTGAATGTTGTTGTTTAAAATGAATGATGGGAATGCCAAAACATTGCTGCCTTAGTTATTGTATAAGCATAAATCAATGTGTTGGATTCTCTGGGAAATCCTTTTAAACAGGAATCATGTTAGACAGAGAAAAAAGTCAAGTGAACACAATTATCTAAGGTGACATGTAAGATCTTATGTATGCCGTGGTGGTGTACTTGTGTTCATCCCAGGATATTGGAGAGACAAAGTGGGTAATATCTTTTATAGCACCAACTTCTGTTGGTGAGAGAGACAAGCTTTTGAGCTTACACACAGCTTTTCTTTAAGTCTGGGAAATGTACTCAGGGTGTCACAGCTAAATACAAGGTGGAATGGATTGTTTCACATCAGTAGTTAAGTCATAGTTCAAGGGATCAGTCAAGGTCCCAGTTAACACATCTCCAGTCATAGAGGGGAATGGTAGGGTGAAAAAAAAGCTGGAGTGGGGGAGTGGGTTATAGATTGGTGTAATAAGCATAAACCCAGTATCTCTATTCAGTCCATGATTTTTCGTATCTAGCAAAATTGTGAATTTAAGCTTTTGAAGGTATTGTGCTGATTTCCTTTGAAGAGGAGTGGGAGGTCAGATGTGGAGTGATCGTTTTGTAAAAAGTGTTCACCCACAGGTGATGTGGTGCTTTTGTTTTTTATCATTTTTCCTATGAGAGTTCATTCGAGAGTGTAGTGATTGTCTCATTTCACCCTCTTAGTTGTTTTCAGGGCATTTATTGTCCTGGTGTTTGGGGAGCTTGTGTCTGATGATGAGCTTGGAGAGGCTGGGGGGTTGTTTGAAGGCCAGAAGAAGGGTTTCAGGAAAGATTTATTTCAGCATATGGTTCCCACTGAGTATGGATAGTAATTGTTAAATGATATCCCGTATATGTTCCAGGGTGGGATGTAGGTAATAACTAGGGCTGTGTGGTCGGAGGGGGTTTTATTTCTGTATTGAAGCAGGTTCTTTTGGGGAATTAGGGTGGGCCATTCCATGCTGTGGTCTACTTTTTTGGTGGAGTGTCCTTGCTTGGTGAAGGCGGTTTAAAGTGTCTTCAGATGTATATCCTGGACTTTCTCCATGGAACATATTCTGTGGTATCTGAGTGCTTGGCTGTGGATGACAGATTTCTTGGTGTGTTTGGGGTGGATGCTGGATCTGTGAGGGTAGGTGTAGTGATCTGGGTATGTAGTACTTTGTAGGGTTCTATTGTTGAAGCTGATCATGATGTCCAGGAAGCTGATGCTAGTGTTGACTGTTCTAAAGAGAATTTAATGGATCGGTTGTTTAGTGGTGGTTGAAGTTGTGGTGTAAATCTGGGAAGGAGTTTAGGTCGTCTGTCCAGAGGATGAAAATACCATTAATGTATCTCAGGTATATAATAGGTTTTGTGACAAGATCCTATACTAGTTAAAAACCCAAGTTTTTAACCATTCAGAGAGTCTTGTTACTCTAAAGGAACTTTCCATATGTCAATCTCTGCCTGAAAGGAGTGGCAGTAACCAGGCTGAGGGGAAAAGTCTCAGCTGGACACTTGCCCAGAAGCAGTTATCTGACAAGGAAACCGACCTGCACCTAGTTTCAGGCTGTGGTATCGCACTCGCAAATTAAAATGAAACAATGTTCCTGCTGTGGTTGCCTGAGGCATTTGTCTGCATTTTACTTGTTCCGTTGGGCCAGAATCTGGCCCAGTCTGAGATTCAGCTGCACACTTTTTCCCAAGGCATAACTTATGTGGCTGACATCATATGTGGCTGACGACATATGGTGGATTCCCCCTCCCCTCTGACTGGCAGCTCAGCTGTATTGCTCTCTTCTGTCGCTTTTCTTCTCCCTACTTCTGTGGCAGCTCAGTTCCCTTTGCTCCACTTCCACACAGTCCTTCCGTCCATCCTCCTCTTTGACTGATAACTCATTGCTGTTGTCCCATGTCATGAGCCCGTGCCCCGCCTTGCCTGGCAGTGGTGTTATCTGGGGTCTTTGACTTCACAGATGTATGCAGTGCATATCAGCTATGTAGCTGTATGTTAAGGGGGAAATGTTGTACTCAGATAACTGGGCTGGACAGGGGGGGTCTCTGTGAAGAAACCTTGGTCCCAGGCTGGCTCATCTTCAGCACTGAGGTGCAGCCCCCACCAATCTTCAAATCCCCTCTTTCAATCTGAATGTTCGCCACTCAGATAAACCTGGAGATTGTGTGCTGAGACTCCCATATACAGGAGTTAATGTAGCAGAGAAGCTGAAGTCCATGGGCTACATGGCAGAACTTCCTGAGCCATGCTTTAGTTACAGCTTTTTAGACTCTATGTATTGCTATTCATAGTACCATAATTCTCCTTTATATGAACAATTTCTTTGCTTTGTACTGCTGTCTGAGTTATTCTGAATATTAAAGTTCTTCTCCTTTGCACTAACTATATGTGCAGTTTTTATTCCCCACTCATTGGTGCCCTATCTTCCTTTCCCCAGATCACCTAGAGACAGTGCCGTTAATTAAACATGTATTTTGTAACACTTATTTAAACAAAGCTTGCTAAGGCTGTTGCCATGTTCTGAATTGGAGTGCATTGGGTGACAACTCTGTCTCATGCAGATCACTGGCTAGACGGAACTTGCAGAATACATCTGCTAGTCTGGCGTGGTATCTGGAATCTACAAATCTGACAAGGAGTGTGCGTGAGAGGTTTGTGAAAGTTTTTACCTGAAATACCCCATCCTGTTAGTAGGTATTGATCCTGCTGTGACAGGGTTACGTGGGTGTGGCTGAGTTATTGAGGCAGGTAGCTCGTTACTCTACTTGGATATAAGGCGTAGGTAGGAATGTGTCTATAGGAACAGAGAGAATGAATAGCCCAGGGTTGGCCCTTTCTGAGAATGGCTAAGCTGCAAGGCCTGATCTGAACTTTACTGATCACTTCTTTTTTAATAAAGCCATCCCCAGGAATCTGAGTTTTTTGACTCTACACAGTGTATGGTTTTTGTTTTAGTGCATCTTGGAAAAGATACCTGTTCACAGTCTTCCAGAGATTTCTCAACATAAGACTGGTTTCTTCAGACTGGTTTATGAGAGCATTCAGGTCCCAGACTTCAAAGAGATTTTCCACCTTCATAGGCACAAAATATCTGTTCTACCTCTGAACAGGTAATCATCAAGTGATCCATCCCCTGTTGCCCATTCCCCATTTCTGGCAAACAGCAATCCCTGCCTATCCTGGCTAATAGCCATTGATGGGACCTATCCTTCATGAAATTATCTAGTTCTTTTTTGAACCCCGCTATAGTCTTGGCCTTCACAACATCCTCTGGCAAGGAGTTCCACAGGTTGACTGTGTGTTGTGTGAAGAAGTACTTCCTTTTTTTGTTTTAAACCTGCTGCCTATTAATTAATTAGGAAACTTTTAACTGATTTTTTTTCTAGTGGGTTTGCATTGTGAATAAAATGTATCCCCTGGTCCTATTTTTTAGTTAATACTTAGGCAGTCGTGCTGTACAGGAGACTAGTGTTCAATTTCTGGTTCCAGTGTCTCTCACCACAGGTGGATATGGGACAGGAGTGCTGCAGAGCTTTCAATGTGCAATCTCTGGTGAAGAAGTAGAAGTACCTTTCAGGTTTATTGAGGTTTAAACTCTGAAGGGAGTTCAAACTGCTCCTCAGCCAGAATGGGTGGTGGTTGGATCTGTAGGAGTGATGGGGGGAAAAGAAGGAATATTCTCTGCTGTCAAAGGAGTACAAAGGCACTTTTTTCAGGGAAAGAAAGAGATATGAAACTACTGTGCAAAGGAAAATGTGTTCACAGACAAACATCCTTAGATTGTATGTGTATATTTGCAATATGTTGCATAAATGAATATAGAACCTAATGATTCGTGATTATTATTTGAAGGGTCCCACTGTTCCAGATTTGTCATTTCTTGTAATAACACAGATGATAATGAATTCATTTGTATTAATGTAGGTGTCATGTGGACTTCCGTTGAAATTCTGCGTTAATTAATGTACCATTAAAATAAAGTGTCACCCAATTAATATCAAGTAGAGGTAATACTGCCAGTGTCCTTTCATTAGGAATTAATTTGAAAGTTATTGTATTAACATTCTGCTTAATGAAAGTAATTTGCAATCCAGAGTATCACCCCATAGGCTTCCATGGGAATACCAGCATTAAACATAAGCTAATGGACCTATCAGAAAGAGGTTACCCAGATGAATTGATGATGACAGAACACTGTTAAAAGGGATACACATTATTGCCTCACCTCAAGCCCATGTCCGACTGCTTAGAATTCCAATTCTGGTCATCTTCCCTCTCAGGAGCTGTGTCAAGCGTCCATTTCAGGGATTAGAGAAAGCTGGTTCTGGGGTTTTTTTTTTGTTTGTTTTTTTTTTTTTTTTAATTCCTTCATTCCAGACCTATAGCATCTCTGCTTTTTGAGTCCCCAAGTTTCACCCATTCTTGCTGAATTGTGCAGCAATATTGTGATGTGTTTACAAATTCACTAGTGACTGGGGATGAGTCCAGTCTTTATTTTTTATTTGTAGCGTCTGTGGCCCACTCGAGAAACAGGGCCCCATTGTGCTAGGCGCTGTACAAATGAGTAATAAAGACAGTCCCTGCCCTGGAACTCATGATCTAGGTATATGACAAGATTCAGCAGGGGGAATTAAAGAGACAAAAGGGTGTGGGGGGAGCTGAGGGAGAATGAGCTAACAGTAAAGTGATAAGCAGTAGTCTCATTGATGACCTAAATCAACATTTACATCCAGGTCGGATGCGTTGATGTTACCCACTTTACAGTCCATAGCCCTTTTCCCCTTCCCCATTTACATAACACAAGTGTGTTCATGAATGTAAGCAGCCACTGCAAATAAAATATTACCTAACAAACAGGATCTAGCTGGTCATGACACAACCCTAATGCAGGAATCAGTGAAGTTTGTCCTAAAAGCGCTTTAGTCAGTATGGGGAAATCTTACTGAAGACTTGCGTTTGCTTATTGAACTATGATATTAAAAGAAGGATGGTAGTGAAATTTCATCTGTTGCTATCATCCTAGGCTGCCTGACTGTCTCTATAGGAAGATAGCAATGTCCAGTGGTTAGAGCACAATATCAGTAGGTGAGAGACCTGGGTTCTATTCTCAGCCCTGTCACTGATTCATTGAGAGTCATTCAATCATATCTCTCTGGGTCAGTCTTATGTATCCAAAAACCTGGCTTAATAGTACCAGGGATGATTTGATTTCAGTGCTAATTGCAGGTGTTCATCACCCCCGATGGGCAGGTTGCGGGGGAGGATGTGATGCTGGTAGCCCAGGCTGTCTTGCCACTGACTTACAACAAAGCCAACTCTGAGATCTGGTAGTATTAGTCGGGGGTTCTTTTGTCAGACTTCTCATGGCCACACACTGTCTGACTCTGAGGTAGGTTGTCTCTGAGATCAGAAGCTAAACCAGAGGCAGGGTCTCTAAAACCTTTCTCTCTCTCAGAACAGCATTCTACCTAGGAAGGGGGATGAGGGTTGCGCATGATTGCATGAATGAGATAAAGCTGGTGTGACATGACTGGAAACCTAAATATGGAGGCAGAAGCTGAAGGAAGGCTTCCTTTTCCCTGTCTGAGCTGAGGGCTTGCTGGGACACTCACAATGAACCCTCAAGCAGAGGTTCCTGAAACTGAAAATCCATTGCCTTGCTTATAGTAGGGGACATGAAAGAGCAAATTAATTGCCATTGGGAGGCCCTGAGCTTCGTGACTGACAGGTTTTCACATTCTCAGCATTTGCTTCTGACTTTCAAATGTCTCATTAGGCCAGCCTGGGATCCCATCTGTCATGTCCTAAATCAGGACTAACATGATAGCAACTCAGAACATTAAAACAGGCTACTTCACAGTCCTCCTTCCTTCCTTCTCCACTTCCAGCTTCTCAAAGGCTGGAACCTTTTTATGGACTTCACCTCAGAAAGGATATGCTTCCTCAAACATGGTAGAGGAGGGCACATGGAGGTGAAGTGAACTTTCCTTTATACTCTGTGGGGACTTTGGTTCAATTAGGTCACAATTGAAATGAATCTGGAGACTTCCACCTCCTCCAGAGTGCAGGTTGGCTGGACCAGAACTTTTTGCATCTTCTCTATCTCTACTCATCATTCAATCTGTCTTCTGGAAAGAACTCAGACATGGGGGGTTGCTTTCTGTCAGTATTAAGGCTGGCAAAGGATGGAGTAGGAGGGGCAATATTGGGACAGTGGGGCATGCTGCAGAGAACTGTGTTGGAGGTTGCTGCCTGTCCCCTAGGTCTGCTTCAGTCTGTCACTTTTACTATCATGAGAATGCACCTTTAATTACAGAAAAATGCTTAAAATTATACCAGTGGGGGTGGAAGAAGGACATGAAGATTTAATTTACTAATTTGATCAAGCAATCTGGACAACCCCTTGTTAATATATTTGTATGATGTTAATTTCTTGTCAAGCATTCCTGATTACTTACTGTCCAAGAAATCCCACTTGCACTTTGTTCATTCACAAATGTGTCTGATGCTGTGTCTGCAGATGACTAGAACTATACTAACATTTCAGACAGGTGCCCAGGCCACCCCCAATGAACAGTATGTGAGGGGCATTATGAAGGTTAATTTCAGATGAGGCTGCCAATCCAGAATTTCCCTGTGGCTATTACAGGTGAGAAATGCTACCAATGGAAAGCTGTCCTCCTATCAGAACGGGAATGGGATCCCCTGGTCTGTTTTTGTGGAAAAAACTATCTTCACAACTGTCTTAAAATGAAATACTCTTCACCTCACCTGCTTGAACTGTGCTGATAAGCTGCAGACGTACACAGAGACAGCTACAGGGGATGGGTGTGGGTGGGGGGAGCCTGTGGGTAGACCTGGGGAGAGAACGAAAATTCCATTTAATGCGGATTTTGAATTTTCAAAATTTGTTTTCATTCTTATTTGAAACAAAACCTGAACATTTTGAAATTCTCCACGAGAGAGAATTCTGGGGAAAAAATAATTTGGGCTAGATCAAAATGTTTCTTTTTGACAAATGAAAATGTTGAGTTGTGATTTTGAATTTTTAATGCTTATCATACAAAATTTAAAACATTTTAAAATGAAAAGTTGTTTCTAAAGGAAAAACTGAAACATTTCAATCTGACATTGTCAAAATGGGACATTTCAAGTCCTCTTTTGACATAGTTGGAACTCACCCCCCACCCTTTTCCCCCTAGACTAAATTTCAGTAAAATCAACATGATTTTGTGAAGTGTTTAGATTTTGTTGGAACTGAGTTTTGTGTTAGAAAACTGTTCCATTGAAAGTTTTCTGATGCAGCTCTTAACTGTGGGTATTTGTATGTGTTCACGTTTGTTTCTCATAGACTTTAAGGCCAGGAGGGACCATCATGATCATCTAGTCTGACATCGTGCACATGGCAGGCCACAGAACCTCACCCACCCACTGCTGTAATAGACCCCTAACCTCTGCTGGAGTTACTGAAATACTCAAATTTTGATTTAAATATTTGAAGTTACAGAAAATCTATCATTTATGCTAGCTTAAACGTGCAAGTGACTGTGCCCCATGCTGCAGAGGAAGGTGAAAACCCCCCAGGGTCTCTGTGTTTCTGTGCATATATGTTTATAGGCTCGTGTAACTAGAGAGAGCAATCTCTGAGCATCACATTTAGTTTCTGCAAAATGTGTATGTGGTGGGGGAGGGGGAATGAATTTTGACAGACAAAGCTGACTGGTCTGCCTAAATGTCCAGGTACAGTGCAGAGGGAGGACATTTTAAAAAGCTGGTACATCACTTTTGTTCTTTTTCATTGGACCACAACCAGTAATTTTCCCTTTGTGTCTTATGGTGCTGAGGCCAACACAGCTGCCTTTTGTTTACTTCTTTGTCTGTGCAGCAGTTGTGAAAGAACAATGTGGTGTTCATGTTATAGAATTCATATCTGCTTTGGATGCATAGAGAGATCTGTTCACCAAGGAGCAAGCAAGATTTCAGTGAGAGAGAGACCAAATAGATGCTCCCTTTCTCCTGGGTTTGGTTTCTAGTTCAATTCTCTGCTTCTTTAGGGATACATTTGCTGGTTTGGAAAACTGACATTTGTAGCAGTGACTAGAACCCATACAAGAAGATAGTGGGAAATGCTACACAACTCTACTAGCATACTCAGTCTTCACCTGGAACATCCACTGTTATTGGAATCCACCCATCTCTCCTTCCCCATCCCAGCTCTGCCAATGCACCGTATCACTTCGGTTGTGACCTGCAGCATCCTAGCTACCCTGGTCCTGGCTTTCCATACATATCTGTCTATGCAGCTATGTCATGACCTGCATCGCTGCAGCTATTCTAAGCTTTAGAGCCCTGAAAATCCGCAGATATGTGCTTTATATCCGCGGACCATTTTTTGCGGATGGTGGATCAGATGCAGATCTCAAAGGTGGGGAAGCAGCTGTCTGCAGCTCATAGCCTTTGACACTGCTTCTTCGCCTTTGATATCTGGGGGTGGAGGCTCCCCCTGCCGGCCGCCAATCAGCTGTTTGGGTGGGGCTTCCCCTGCTGGCTGCTGATTAGCTGTTTGGCAGCTGCTTGGAGGGCTGACCTCCAAACAGCTGATTTGGGGGGCCCAGAGCTGTGGATGCATGCGGGTATGGATGACCTAGAAGACAGAGACTGAGGATGGCAGGTCGGATGTAAATTGATTCTGGCGGTGCGGATCGGATACGGATCCACATTTTTGTATCTGCGCAGGGTTCTACTAATCTATAGTCTGTCTTGAGCAGAGTCTGTCAGTGATGCTGAATTGTTCTGAAGTGTGAGGTTTTTGTGATGTGGGTGAGCTGTGGATGGCACTGACACTACTAAACTCATTTCATTTATGACTCAGGCCAGACAAAGCTGATGCATCAACTCACTTCATACTCTCCCCATTCTCCACTTCTAGAATTGTAACTAATGCCGTTTACTTTCCCAAACCACACAAGACTAGACACTGGAACTAGCAGATGCCATACTTTGTGCACGGCTGGCAAACCTGCTGCAATCTTGGTCAAACAGAGCTCCTCTTTGAAGCTGCATTGTTTGTCAGAGCTTTACTTTGCACCTCCCTCCTCTTAATATCTTTAAAAAATAGAAATAGATTCTGGGTGAGTGTGTGAGCCTCCAAACAGCTTTGTTGCTCCCAAAGGTGGAGACTGGGCAAGTGAGAGGTTCCACTTATCATGTCATTGCCTGGGAGGGACAGCAGCGGGAGCCGATTGGGAAGTTTATAAATAAGAGAGACATTTTTATTTCTTCCTCTTCCAGCTGCCCTCTTTCCTCTCCCTCTTCTGCCCCCACAATACGCCAGACAAATAAAAGGCAGATGGGTGTGGTGTTGAAGTAGTATTTAACTGCCTTCTCCACAAATAAACCAGCAAGGTGTCAGCACTGGAGACCCACCAGCTATTTTGTGTGTCATGTGCCGTGTGTCCGGGAGTGTGGCTTGACAGAGATTACGATTGCTATATTGCACTTGTTTTATGAAGGACTGACTGCACAGCAGGTTAAATGCCTGAAAGTGACACAGATCACTTCCTTTTCCTCCAGGAGAGGAAGCGAAGGGGCTGCATAGGGTTGAAGGAAAAGGGATGTTCTGCCCACACAATAATGGAGCAGTGACCCAGACTAACCTTTCCTCTGCTCATGTTTAGTCACCTAGCCTACCTGCTATGGTCTGCTGCTGTTGGGATCTGAGAAGTGTATGGCAGAGCAGTATGCAGTTTATGTACTGAGTAGTGGTTTGGAAGTGTTGGGGGACCATTTATCTTGCTACAGCAATTTTTACTTTGCCATCCCCTCTACACTGGGATGCTTGTGAGAAGTTATATTCATGTTATAGTATTTCAGTCCATAGGGGACTATTATGTCCTTGTAATCCATGACTAATTGTCAGCATGCAGTCAGATGTTCTAGTAATTGCTCTGACCAGTGCTCCATAAGCAGCATTCACCGACACCAGACACAGAACAAACTGGCTTCCAGTGTGTCGAATTCCTGCTAAGGCCTGCTCATTATGATGTCTGTTTCTTTAACATTTTGCATTGAATTGGGCTGTTTATATTTTGAATAACAGCACACAGAGATGAGAGCAGTTAACCAGGCTGTAATTCAACCTTGAGTTTTGATAACGTGTGTGCTCCAGCTGTGTTTATTATGTTTTCAGAAGCTCCTCAATTGAATTATTGCTCCAGAATGGCTGTTTGCCAATGTCACCCTATAAAGAGAGAGGTCACTTAACAGAGATAACAGGAGATACATATTAAATAGCACTGGTGTGAAAAAGGGACAAAATTTTCACCAAAATAGTTGTCCATTTTTAATCGATTTTTTTTTTGTTGAAATTTTGAATTTATTTGAACACATCTAATATTAATGCATGCGGAATAATAATAATTAAAATCCTGAACGAGTAGATTGGCCTTAAAAATCCTCAAGCAGATAGACTTTCAATGTACTATATACATATAATTCATGAGATAAGAGGCTGATTCAATGTGGCAAGCAGGTGACCTTCAAGACCGAACCAAAGAAGGGAGATGAATCTTCAGATCAGGACTCATTTTTCCTGTCTGTGGAGTTTAGAGAAAGGGGTCTCAAGGTAGAGGTGATTCAGATTCACAATAGGGGTCTCTCTCTGCTTTTGTTTGCTTAGCCCTCCAGGAGCAGGGGAAATGGAGACATAGAATGAATGAAATATGCCAGTGTTCAGCTGGGAGTTGGGGTGGGTTCTAACATCTCACCAGTCAGCTAGGGGCACATGCCTTGCATCTTGAAGCTCTTAAAAATAAACAAATATACTTAATCCCTCTTCCTCTCTCTCTCTCACTTTCTTTCTTTCATTTCCACCACCTTTGCTTTTTTCCTTGCCCCCTTCTTTCTCCCTCTCCTTGCTCCATTTAAATTTCTGTCCTGCATGATTTGGGCTACATAGGTAGGATTCTATTGATGAATCAGCAGGAATGGAATGCAGGTCACAGTGGAGCACTTGAATTCAGTTATCTGTTACACCTCATACTATGACTTCCGGGAACCTGGCCTGTGGTTAAAAGGCCTCCCTCTGCTTTTTGATCTACGATGAGAGAGACACAACAAGAAAGCCCTCCAGCTAGCATAGGGAAACCTTAAAAGTGTACTATGCCACCTCTATCCTCTCCTCTCCAGGGCAGCCTGATGAGAAAAGGGAAGGAGTGAAAGGGATGGAAGAACGATATTCATTGTGTCAAATTTGTCATCTTTTATGAGAGACAGACCTTGGTGGGTGTTTTGTATCATAGGAGCGATCAGCTATCTATCCACCTGATCTGTGTGGTTGCTGTGGGAGGGGAGGGGAGTCCAGTATATGATAGAATATGTCTGGCTGAAAGCCTTAGCTGGGCAGAAGCCTGCTTTTGGAAAGAGCCGAACAAGAGCTGCATCATAAGCTGCCTCTTGTTCTAACCCCAGCAATGCCTGTCAGTATGCACCCATCAGTCCGTTTCTATTACCTTCTCTCATTTCATTGACCTTCAGGCAGCTGTTTGGCCAGATTGCCTGCTGTTTTTATACATTATTTGCATTGGTACAATGGGTGTGCATTCGCATCCTAATCATTTTTACCAGCTTCTGTTCCTCCATTGTTGGGTGACTTTGCCCTGGGCGGTCATATGGTGGTCCTGTGTGCGTGCGTCTGCCCCTGGGGATAAATAGGGTGTGTCTGGGGATTAAATGGGAATTGCATCAACAAAACTTTGACTTTTCCCAAAAATTGTCACAGTTACAAAAAAGGCTCCCTGGCTTTGGAGGGAGGGCTGAGGAGGCAAATGGGTGTTGGTGTATCTAAAGAATAGTGTATCTAAAGAATGACGGACTCCAGTAGACATCCTGTCTCGCCTGAGACTCATAGACTATAAAATCAGAAAGGATCATCGTGATCATCTAGTTTGACCTCCTGCACATTGCAGGCCACAGAACCTCACCCACCCACTCCTGTAATAGATCCCTAACCTCTGACTGAGTTACTGAAGTTCTCAAATCATGGTTTAAAGATTTGGGCTGTAAGGATGGCAGACCCCAAGATGGTACTGTAAAACAGTAGCAGAAAATTGGGAGTTCCTCTGGTTGCTGGTGGGTGATGCAAGCCACATTTTAATGGATCCCATTCCTGCTGGCATAGTAGGATGAATAAAACACCTGCAGTGACGCTATCACAAAAAGATGGCCACTCTCTTACCTGGTCAGGCAGCTGGCCAGTGACCTTTTCATTCACTTTTCAACCCAGCACACATACAAGTCCTCGCTCCATTCATCAGATCTCCAGAGGAGCCACAAATATGACCCATAGTTGTGCTGGCAGTGAAACCCCAAAGCACAGCTGCAGACATCTCCATTGGGAGGCAGAGCAAGGGGATGGCATGCCTGAATTGAAGACTGATCCTGAGCAGAACCCCCTGTCCTCCCCAGGCAGTGGATACCTGGCGTTAAGTATCTTCTCTCTTTCAACTGCTATGTGAACCTGCATCTTATACTGCTTAGGAACTAAATGAGGTGCAATTTAGCCTCTTCAGAATATGGGTCTGCCTTTTAGGCTCAGTGCGGCGGGGTTGGTGCCTGACCTTAAGTCTTTGCTGACCTGGTGGAAACAAATTGGCTTTTCTTAGTCAACAAGGCACTAGCAGATACCTCCCAGTATGTCAAAAACACAACACGATGAGGCACAACTTGGCACAACAGGGCCATTCTTGTTCAGGAAAGGTCCAGGATTAGAATAATGCAGTATAGAGTGCGGAAGTTCAGGGTTGTGGTACAGTGACAGAGCTGTGTTAGGCACATGACTAGAACAGCAACAGTCTTTGAGATCAGGATTCTGGAGCATCTGCAGAGTTGTGTGGAATAATTTGCAGAATGGGCATTCTGCTTACTTAAAATCAGTACTGCCTGTCCTCATCTTTATGAACATTGTATTTGCTTAGAAAGTTATTGCATGTGTGCACGTGCACATGTACATGTGTTTCACAAGGTCTTTAAACTATTTTGGTAGCTCCAGGGCTTTCTGTAGCCGGAGCTAGAAGGCCCTAAACGGTTTTCAAGTGGCTGGCCAAGATTTGCGAGAATTAATTTAAAATGAAATCTGATTCATTTAATGAAGGAAATGGGAAATTTACTTTTCAAAGTCTGCCTCCTCTTCCCCCACCTTTATTTGTATCAAATACTGATCCTGTTATAAAATAATCAACTCTTTCTTTCTCTCCTCTTCACATAGAAGGGCACTTGGCAATAAGCCAGTTGGATGAGGTTGATGGATTGAGTCACGTTCTAGGTGTTTGTGGCTTGTGGCCCGTGAAATGGTTTTGATACGGTGGAAAGCTCTGAAAAGCATAGCGTGAATCTATTCCTTTAACAGGTTTATTCATTTAGCTGGGCTTCCCTTGTATCTCTCTGTCTACCTTAGGTTTTTATATAGAGTTGGAGCTTTGCCACTGTGAACGTCTTGTGCCCCTGAAGGGCTCTTGAGGCCAGATTTATATTGCAAAAGGGTCGATTGATTAACCCAGTACCTGCCCCTTTGTCAGACTCCACAGCATGTGAAATGTTCATAACTGGGGGTTAGGGGTGGGGGGAAAAATGTCAGGAAAGAAATTCTGACTCCTCATTCATTTAGTTTTTCAGGTTTTCATAGCAGAAGAGTTCAGCTTCAGCACTAAAGCTGACTAGGTATCTTAGGTATGATACCCCCATTACCAGAGAATCTGAATACCTCACAATCTGAGAGCCTGTGCTGTTACATGCAAATAATTTTTCAAGTCATGTGTTTGTGAGAACTTAAAAATTGGACAGTAACAGACTGTGGATCCCAGAGATGATTGAACTTGGTGATATTCTGAAGGAAAAGGAGCCCTCAACCATGCTAGGAGCGATTTCCATTGCTTCACATGGACTCCAACATTATAGTATTCGGAGTGATGTTTAGGGTTATTGTGTGTGCCGGTTCTGTTGTTGAGGGTGGTTGTGCTGATTTGCATGCGGATTGTGCTGGAAGATTTGTGCTGATTTGTATGGGTGGTGAATGAGGGTGTGTGCTGCCATAAGGCGGGCAGTGTGTGTTTGGGGTTATTGTACATGCTGATTGTGGTGGTGTGTGGGTGGTTTTGAAGAACTGAGGCATTTGGGCAAATAATCCACTACCTTTGCAGGCTACCTTATACAACCAATGAAATAGTTGCACACAAATTAGTTGTAGAGTAAGGGTGGTGACTGGTTGAGCTACCTCTGATACCACAATGTCTAGGAGACTTTTCATGGCATTTGCTGTTGCATAAGTGTAATTTGTAAAGTCAAAATGGCTGAGAACTTAAAAATCAGACGATGACAGACTGTGAAAACAAGTGATAATTGTACCTGGTGATATACTGAACAGAAAGAGCTCACGGCCATGCTTGTAACGGTTTCCATCACTTTGCGCTGACTCTACAGACATTCAAGTTTCAAAGTGATAATCTTGGCATCTTATATAGAGCCTCACTTTTATCCTTATTTTACAGGTGGGGAACAGAGACACAGAGAGGCTATGTGACTTGCCCAAGGTGTCTCTCACAGTCTACTGTGGAGCAGAGAATTGAGACCAGGCCTCCTGAGTCCCAGGCTAGTGTTCTAATCACTGGACCATTCTTCTCTTGTCTATAATGTCTAGTTTAGAAACTAGTCCACAGAGAAATGTAAATGGAACTATGCCTCGAAAAAGACCCAATTTGGTTGTATTTTAGACTAAGTGAGAAATTAGCTCAACAAGACTTACTGATGCCTTGGGGGAATTGACCTCTGAATTTTTCTTGGGTTTGCAGCTTCCCCTTTGAGGAATTATCGGCACGTTTTGGTGTCCATTTTAGAATATTCTGTTGGAAAATGGTTTTGCCTGATTTCTGGGTTGATGAAGTCCATCCCTTCTGATTATTTACATGGCAGAGCTAAATTGGGTTAAAGGATTTCCCCAGTTTTTTTTTCCCCTTTCCTGAGAAGTGTATTTTCTGGGTCCTGATCCACATACCTCTGGGACACATGAAGCTAGGGCTGCCCTGGGTAAATCAAAATGTTCCATTACTGGCTTTTCCAGATTTGCCAGGTCACTGTGCTGTTCAGCTTTCAGAAAAGATGTCTACTTGGAATGATCTGTGGATACCATAAAACACAACATGGATGAGAGGTGTGTGTCTCAGAAAGCTCTGACAGGTGATAGGATGGTGCATGTGGAACAAGAATCAATTCCAGGGAGTCCAACTCTTCCTCTAGGCTATTTTGAAGGCTGTGCATATTGTGCAAAGCTATATCCTGGTACCTGTTCAGTCAGAGGCTATGAATATTGTACTTTGCTAATTCACTGCATATCTCAGTTTTTGTTGCACTGTAACAGGATCTATGATTAGTCTTTGAGAGAGCAGTCAACTTTCAACCTATCTGGGCTTCCAAGTGGTTGAAGTCTCATTTCACAACAATTCTGGGGCCACTCCAGTCATGGAGCGTTGCATGACACTGCATAGGCACAAGAACTTCAAGAAGTATGTAGTCTTTATGTAGTCTATCCACAAGTCCATCACTTCCAGTTCATCTGCACACTCAATGTAGCTGGTACTTCAGAAAGCAAATCACTTGTTACTCCTGACTGAATTTGCTCTGAGCAGCTCAGAGATCACCAAGATATGTTTGGAGTAAGAAATTATGGATACAACTTTCAGAGGAATCTTTACAATATCTATCTGTCTAATCTATTAAATCTGAACTATGTGATCTATCTGGTATTATGGTACATTCATGTTGAAAGGATATATTTTGTACATGTAGTAATCTGTGATATATTGTTACACCTTGTGAGACTAGCTTCTGTCAAAAATTGATTACTAATGCATTTTATAGAAGGATTTATAATTAGATATTAAATACTGTAGCTGTATCTACTGAGCATATCAGAAATATTTAAAATAGGTCTTTATTTGTAGCACCTTCATTGAATGTCAGTTTCCAGGTGCCTTTTGTTTAGGGTATTGTATTGTATAGGGCTTTCATATCGCAGATATTAACATACCTGTGTGTGTGTGTGCATGCCTTACAAAATTCGATTTGCCCATTCAAGATACAGACTTACACAATGGGTGAAATCCTGGCCCAATTAAAATCAATGGGAGTTTTGCCGTGGACTTCAGTGGGACCAGGACTTCATGTTATGTATCTGAGCTTGAGCAAGTCACCTGAGCTCTGGCTGTTTCCTCCGTTGTAAAATGGGGCTTTAGTATGTCAATTCAGTTCATTAAAACTTTACTGGCAGCATAAGCTATATTGGTTTTGCTGAAGTGTAAGAGACAAACCCTGCACCCCATGCTCTGCCAGAGGAAGATACAGTGTGCTTAGGATGGCGCTTCACACTGTTTGGGATTTGATCTCTGTCCATTTGTCATTATGGTCCATTCCTGATCCAGGGGGAGGTTGCTACATAGTGTAATGCTATCTCTGCTGGGACTCCCTTTTCCTTAGGGTTAGACACAGCCTTTTCTTGCAGCTTTTTGATGAAAACTCTTATTTCTGATCATTCAAAGAAATAACTTTTCCTTCTGTTTGTCATGTGCCCCTATTGTGGTTGAATGGAAAGTGTCTGCCTTTCCCAATCTCTCCTCAGTCATATTGATTACTCTGTCACTCTTCTCTGGGTTTGGACTGTTATTTATGTCTCTCAGATTCCAGCTCTAGGTTATGGTCACTTATACCGTATTTGATAAGAGTGTGCCCTTGCTTTGCATGTTCCACTGCAATGAGGTAGGCTGCTAGGGTAATAGTTCCGTTCAGAGATCTGTAGTAGTGTAGCTTGTCTTTGATTGGGTCTTCTCAGTGACTTGCATGTTCGTGTGTTGCAGTGTTGTTCTAGTCTCTTGATCATTTTTCAATTTGGAATGGATTGTTTGCAGTTTGGGAGGTTAGTGATGATGATAAACAAATGGAGCATGCTTTAATCTGTATTTAATTTTTGATCCTTCAGTATTTTGCTGTGCTAAACCGTTCCCAAAAAGTAGTTATCAGTGGTTCACAATCAAGCTGGAAGGGCATGTCATTTGGGTTCTACAGGGATAGTTCTGGGTCCGGTTCTATTCAATATCTTCATCAGTGATTTAGATAACGGCATAAAGAGTACACTTAAAATGTCTGGACAATACCAAGCTGAGGGGGGTTGCAAATGCTTTGGAGGATAGGATTAAAATTTAAAATGATCTGGACAAACTGGAGAGATGGTCTGAAGTAAACAGGATGAAATTTAATAAGGACAAATGCAAAGTATTCTGCTTAGGAAGGAACATTCAGATGCACGCATACAAAATGGGAAATGACTGCCTAGGAAGGAGTACTGTGGAAAAGGATCTGGGGGTGATAGTGGATCACAAGTTACATATGAGTCAACAGTGTAACACTGTTGCAAAAAAACCAAATATCATTCTGAGATGTATTAGCAGGAGCCTTGTAAGCAGGACACGAGAAAAGGAACAAAAATGATTAAAGGTCTAGAAAACATGACCTGTGAGGGAAGATTGAAAAAACGGGGTTTGTTTAGCCTGGAGAAGAAAAGATGGGGAGGGGGACATGATAACAGTTTTCAAGTCCATAAAAGGTTCTTACAAGGAGGAGGGAGAAAAATTGTTCTCATTAACATAGGATAGGACAAGAGGCAATGGGCTTAAACTGCAGCAAGGACGGTGTAGGTTGGATATTAGGAAAAGCTTCCTAACTGTCAGGGTAGTTAACCCCTGGAATAAACTGCCTAGGGAGGTTGTGGAATCTCCGTTATTGGAACAGGTTAGACAAACACCTGTCGGGAATAGTTTAGATAATACTTAGTCTTGCTTTGAGTGCAGGGGACTGGACTAGATGACCTCTGGAGGTCCCTTCCACTCCTACAGTTCTATGACTGCCTCCTGGATGGAGCATCCCTGACACTAGGCCAGAGAGACAGCCCTGAGGGGCTTAGTTAGAAACCGTTGGTTGATCTTTTGCTTATAACTTAAACCCATTGTGCTAAAGTAGTTGCAGTGTTTTTCTGACAGCCCTAACCCTTTGTTTTTCACCAGACTAAGTGTTTATTGGAACCCAGGAAAGGCTGGAGCCTACTGCTAGATATGCCTACTGCACTTGCTTCTGAGTGTTCAGTACAGTCACCTCTACCAGACATATAGTGCACTGGTATGCCACAGCATTCAGAGACCCCTTGCAATGGCTCAGTTACAGCATGACCAAATAATCAGCACAGAAGAGGCATTTTATCTCCAGATTGTTTAGTGGGAGTGCTGAGTTAAGGTATTGATGTATATGTTGAGGAGGGTCAAACAGAGGATGCATCCCTGTTTTACACCTCTTTATTGCCAGGAGAAATTGGTTTGCATGTTTATTTCTATCCTGCATCTGGGGGAATGGTCCTTGGATTTAATGATGATGGGTATGCTTCTCCAGTTCCATTCTGTAGTAATTTTAAGGTTCAGTTCTGAGAGATGGATTGAGTCAAAAGCTTTTTTAAAATTTTGTGAAGCAGGCAAATATTCTACCTGTTTTCAGTGAGCATCTGTAACATCTAGACTTGGTCAGTGATTCGATTCTTTTTGGAATGAATTCGACTTTTTTGCATTTACTTTGAGCTGACATAAACAGTTCTTAAATCAGCGCTGAGGAGGCGGAAAGTTACAAGGGAAACATTTAAGTGTTTTGTAATGGACTAGATACTCAAATGTAGAGATATGACTCATCTTGTGTGGTTTACTGTTTACACACACTCATGAGTTTTGCCTTCAGCTAGTTATTTATGATAAAATACTAAAGCGCCACAGAATGTTTATCCAAATGCATCACTCCATTGTTTAAATATTATAATGCCTCTTTTCAAACATAAGATGCCATCTCCTGCTGTGGAATATTCCAGTGACCTGTTCCTTTGTCACTCTTGGGAGGGAAAGGAAGAGGATTTTTAGCATGTTTGTTTATTTTAAGAAACACTCATGGAAATTCCTGTAAACTCCGGATATATTCTAGCATAAATGCTGCAAACATTTCCTTTCTTAGTGGAGTGTTGTTGTGTTCTCAGTCTACGCCTCCCAACTACTTTGGTCTCATCTGAACTGCTTGCTTCAATGAAAATAAATATTTCCAGGAGTGCTTATTAGTTTAGGTCCAAATCCTTGACCTGTGTGCAAGCCTGAGTAAATAGACTTTGTGCAGAGGTTCTCAGCAAAGCATGGGGTGATGGACTCATGGCCATGGAGTCCTAATGAAACTGCTTCATAGTTTCTCTACGGCCGCAACTGAAATAGCGGTGGCTCATATGCTCTCCTTTCCATAGGGTGTTTGGGTCAGTTGATCCATGCAGTCGTGGACTTATTGACCATTCTGTTGCCCCTATCTTGCTCCCAATAAACCTTTTTGTGTAGGTGTGCAGCACAATTCTACGGTTGGCAGGAGCAAAGAGTGCCTGGAGGAAAATTTTTCAAAATCTGCCCCTCTGCAGCAGAACTTTAATGCTTTTGCTGAACTTTGGGTCAATCAACATGTTCACAAGGGGGGAGCAGGATTTTACCTATATCATAAAACCTGCACACACCTCTATTTCTTGCATACAATATGTGGTTGTTCTTCCCACATCTTAGCAAAGATTTAATAACACAGCTAGCACTTTACTACAGAGGCTTCATGCTACTAACACTTCATTGCTCAACCAAATATGCTGCAGCATGCCTGTTTTTATTAGCCTGTGCTATGATGCATTATAAATGGTTAAAATGGAGTTAAAAATGTCAGACAAATACAACTTATTTTCTGATGCCGCATCCATGACATTTTAAAGGATTTGATCTCTTCTTTTTTCATAAAATTCACTGATTTGGATTGGATTTCACCAATTCACAGTCCATAGTGTAAATTACTGAGGTTCTATACTTCTACTGTAGCTTTCATTTCTGCCCATGGAAGAAGCAGATGCTGAATAGCAAAGCTAACATAGGCTATTGATCAAGGAGAGTAGTTTTACCTTAGCAAGAGGACTGTTAGTTTAGTAGAAGGTTGATCCTCATCACACTTTCTGCAGCATTATCACCTTTTTAGCTTCACAATCCCACATCCTTCCTTCTGCCTAGCTTGGACAATAAAGGCATCTGAAATAACTTAGGGAGCCTGAATAATGCATGACATTGTGATACAAGGTCACAATTATAACTGGGCAAAATTGGCCCATCGGATCGACCAAAACATTTCATGTTGGATTCACAGAATTGTTTCCATGGTAAAACAAACTAAACAAATTAAAAAAACTAACCCAAGATGTTTTGTTTCAGCATTTTTTAAACAAAACATCTCAAATTGAAACAACTTTTGTTTCAAAACTTACTTTAATTTCATTTTTTTCCTAAACAAAAAAAAAATGATTTGGGGTCACATTTTGGTTTGTCAAAAAATTTGTTTCTGATTGACCCAAAACAATTTTTTCCCTCTGATTTGGAATGACCAATGAACTAAAAACATGTTGTTTTCACAGCTGGTAGTCATCATATGGTGGTGGCTTCATGCAATGTGATGTTTTGACACCATCATTGCATTGCAAGATGGTGATGATGATTAATGTCAATGCAACTTGAAGCAAGTTATATAAACCTGAATAAGCAGCATTGTTGGGCTGTTTCACGCTGCAGTTCTGCTGTTCTGCTTGCCTTTTAGTCATATCTTGGCTCCTAAAACTCACCAGCACCATTTACCTCTCTCCTACATGTAGTTGCATGTCTCCTTGGGGTCTTTATAGCTTTAGCACAGATCCACAGGACCCTGTTCCTTGTGGGTAAAATAAAAATTCAAAGTCTGAAATCCTGTTCATTTGTAATCTCCTGTACAGGCCAAGTACGAGAGGGAGAGCTGACCAGTGAATTTCTGAGATAGGAGAATAACTGACCTTTATCCCCAACCAGAATCCAGGCTTCATAGCTGTCTTGATTCCAAACTACTTTTCATTTCTGCTGGTGCCTTAGTTGACAGAACCAAAACTTATCACACCCATAACCCTGAGTCCTCAGTATGGCGTCTCTGGAGCAATTGAGCTGCCTTGGGGGCTAGAGAATGAATAATACACTTCAAAGCCTGTTTTTGGCTATTGTATGAAATACAATACCAGCTAAATCAAACTCTCCTTTTTCACAGTCAGCCGTGCAGCCCGATAATTGTTGGTGACCAGAGCAGATTTGCATGTTAAAAGAAGTGACTGGGGACACTTAAAAAGAAAAGGAAACGTGTTCATCAAGGCTAGCTTTATCCTTATGAATATTATTATTCCCAGGGACAATACCCTTAGACCTCATCAGAGCAGGCCAGCATTTAGACTCCTTTTTTCCCATTAATAGTTAATTTGTAATGGTTTGAGTCTTAACACTGATACTGTGCAGCTCACCAGAAGGAATTAAAGAAGACGCCTGTGAGGCGCGCTCTGACAGTAACATGCACTGCATGGGAGGGGTAGCTGGCTTTGGAAGGACGCTACTAAGGGGACGGGCAGGCTGTAGGACAGTTTCTTAGAGTGCTGCTGTTTTGAAGTTTGTAATATCAGGATTATAAATGACCCTGATAAGGACACAGTTCTCAGGAAGCATATAGTACTGGAGTCACAGCTGATGCAGATGTGACACTATTGAACTGATGGAATCCTAGGTGGTAGTGGTAGGCATTGCTAGCAGGCAGCTCACACTGCTGGAGTCACTCCCCCCCCCCCTCCCCCCCCCCCCCCGCCCGCCCCGGTACTAATTTAAGGGGACCAGATTTCTAAAATAGAAACTGGGCTCACTCTGTCTCACATTGCCAGAGGTGATGGTGCAGCCAGCAGGGCTTTGGTAGGTGGGAGGGTGGGGTCAGAATGGAGGCTTTTGTCATAATGGTGAGTGAGTGGTGCCTGCTTAACAATCATTGCTCCCCACCCCTTTCCCAGTCTCTGCACCCAACAATCTCTTCTTCTCTTCCTCTCTGCAACTTTGATTCCTGCCTTCAGAGATAAATCTGAGGCTTTGATGTGCCAGCACTGGGGACTGACAGGGTACCACCTCACTGAGTTGCTGCACACTTCGGTGCAGAAAGGAATCTGGAAAGCTGCAAATCTCAAAGTGCATGGGATCGTGGTACAGAGCACATGGCCTAGAGGCACAACCTTTTCCAGACATAGCTGGGCCCAAAATTCATGTTGATGGATGGGGATCTGGCCAAGGAAGCTAGTTGATCTGGCTGATTCATATTGCAGTTGTGATGAAATACCATTCAGTCATCCAGGGTTCCCTTCACAAATCCTGGTTGGTCTCCGAAAGCCAGGCCATGACATACAAGATCTTCTTTGGTATTTTGATATTTAGAAAAGAAAAGAAAAAATCCCATCCATCTGGGAGCTGCAACTCCTCACACTTCAAAGAAGTGGGACTGTAGCAAGAAAACTCCAGTGTTTTGTTTGAGCCTGAGGCAAGCTAATATGTCAAGACATTTCCTGTAATGCTGTATTACCTTTTGTGCCTTTTCTCCAACCCCCTCCAAAAAGCAGATAAGGATGTATGTGTGTTAACACCTTGCTAACTGACATTGCGTTTCTTGTTCCTGTCACAAGAGCCCACAGTCCTAAATGTAAATTGCAGGTAGTGTTCTAAATTACCATTCTCAGCTGATCAGCTCCATATGAAACTGTGGGTTTTAATGGGTGTGAGTTCAAATACCTGAATTCTTTTTTCCGAGCTGTTGATTCAAACCGACCCAAGAACTAAAGGAAAGCTCATCTGAAACCCTGAGCTTTGCCTGGGTTTAGGGCAAATCAGAATTACTGGTATGTGAAATCTTGTATGTGAGAGTTTCTTATGTTTTCTGTCAAAACTTATGACTCTGACCAGGGTCACTAGAAACTTGGCTCTGATTCACTGGGAGGTTTGTGAATATCGGTAAACCCTGGCCTGAGAAGATTTGACATGGAACATGACAATGGGCGGGATTGTGACAAAGCTTTGGCAAGCCTGCATCGGATCAAAGGGCTGGTATCAACTCGGGTTCAGAATTAAGTCCCACACTTCTAACACATGCATTTCCCCCCCGACTGTGCAGTCATCTTCACTTTGCGGTAACTCCATTTGTGTTGAGGAGGAATGATTTAAAATAAGTGAGGTAACAGTAAAATAGGGAGGCTTTGGAAGGGTTTTGAAGAAGTAATTTGTGTTATTCAAGCTGGTCATAATCAGCCACTAATGTGCCTATTTGTGTTATGACCTTTGCTGTCCGCTTTCAAGTGTTAGTTCAATGTTAATCCTGCCCATTGTTCATTTCTTAACACATCTAGGAATGCAGTATAAATATATGTGCTTACCACACTTGGATGTTGTGGTCTCAGAGTAGCTTTAAATTATCCTTCTTGCACATTTTTATTGCTGTGTATGGTATAACTTTTCTGCCTTTAAAGATCCACTTTTAAAAATATGCATTTAAGTTGCATATATACAAAATGCAACAGCTCTGCTCAAAATGGATAATTGTGCTCCTGCCGCTAATTAACAATAGGAAATGCCACACTGTATTTGTAGTTACTGATTTTGTATGCTCAGCTGTGTATATGCAGATTAGTTACTTATAAAAATTTAGCTTTTAATATGTGTGTAATCTGGCCAGGTTTCAGTTGCTGTGGGAAGTATAACTGAATTTCATGTAAAATTCCAACTATAGTGTTACATTTAATACAGTTCTTTTTGCCTTTTTTTTTTTCTTTTCTTTTTTTAAATCCTGGGGGGGAGAGGTGAAAAAAGATTGTTTTAATATTTGAAAAAAATGTGCCTTTGAGCTGAGAAAAAAACAAGAAATTTCAGCTTAAAAGGGGATTTTTTCTGGAAATTTGTGTCTGAAAATATTCATTTTAGAATGAAAGTATCTTCTCAACCACAACTGTATAATTATTATTATAGCTATATTAAAACTGTTATTACAGCATAGCTGTAGCTATAAGGAAAGCAACTGTATACCATGTAAATATCTTAAAAACACAGAAAATTTGTTTATTGTATGCACTTCTCTATTTTCAGAACACGCCAGTGGGAACTCCAATTTTCATAGTGAATGCCACAGACCCAGACCAGGGGGCAGGAGGCAGTGTGCTTTACTCCTTTCAGCCTCCATCCAGCTTCTTTGCCATTGACAGTGGTCGTGGCATTGTGTCGGTAGTACGAGGGCTGGATTATGAAATTACTCAAGCCTACCAGCTCCAGGTCAATGCAACGGTGAGTCAGGCCATCTGCTTCATTTAATTCTTTTGCTTGGCATTTGAAACTCTTCAGCTGCAGTGGAAAGAATCTATTATTGGCCTGTTTTATCTCCTCTCATTCTACTTTCCCTTTGGAATCCTGGTTTCCTGTGGAGTGCAACAGTAAAATCCTATTTTAGAATATTTTAAGTGGCCACCTAGGCAAGGGTCGGAGGATTTTATTTAAGCAAATACATGCAGGGCATGTAGTTACACTGCCTTAGATATGGGCTTGAATGCCAAGTGCCTCCAACACTTTGTGTGTACATGGCATTAAAAGCACGCATTTTTTTTTCAAACATTTTATGCTTACAAAACCCTTATTTTACAAATTGACTGGTGACTTCCAACTCAGATGGGGTCTTGAGTCTCCAAATTGCACCCTTCACAATATTTTGCATGCACTCAGATAACTCCCTTCATCCAAGAAAACAGACCGTAACAAGGTGGTCTGTCCCCATTGGGTATGTCTACACTGCAATGAGATGCCCATGGCTGACTCATGCTAGGTGGCTGTTTAAATGCAGTGCAGACATTCAGGCTTGGGCTGGAGCCAGTTTCCAGGACCCTGGAAGCCCGAATGTCTCTACCACAGTTAACAGCCCTTTAGCCTGAGTCCCATGAGCCCAAGTGAGCTGGCACAGGCCAGCTGCAGGTTTGAATTGCAGTGTAGACATACCATTTAAGGGCAGTGGGGTCCAGGTCAGTCAACCTCTGTTTCAAGGGGTTGCCCTTTAAAGAAAGGTGTTCCATGAGAGGATCACTGGTCCAACTGGGAATGGGGGCCAGCTGTTTTAGTCGGGTGACTATAATCATCAGGTCAAGAGACTTTTGTAGAGCTCAGTGAGGGGAGCCTGCGGTCTTGAGAGACGTGGAGGGGTCAGCTTCCTGGAGCGGAACATGAACCCTGATGGGGGAGAGCTAGGGATGTCAGTGAGGACTGCAGTGCTGCCCAAGAAAGCAGGGCTGTGTGGGTACCCTGTACCAAGGGATAAATTTGAGCCCTTGAGGGAAGGCAGCAAGCTAAGGAAGAGGCCCTGGGAAGGAGAAGCGGGGCAGTTTGCAGCTATGGGGGGCAGAGAGGTTTTTTTGTTTTGTTTTATTATGCCAAGAGTAGTTCATCTAAGAATCTGGGTGTCTGGGAGCCACTAGTCCCCCAATTGCTTGAGAGGTCATATGCAGGAACTAGCTCTTTTCCTTGAGGGGAAGGGGCTGAAGAGACATTGACCAATTCCTCAGAACAAGCGTTCAATACCTGGGACCCTTTCAGCTAAACTGGGACTGTTAACAGGTATGGAAGAGTTGAGCTGCTCGGGTCCTCCCCGCAAGTACCCATGGCTAGGGGAGGGCACAGAGAGGAGAGAGACTGTGTGGAATGGATTCACAGAGACAGAAAATAATTACAGTTAAACACCCTGATTCTGTGCCGTGATCTCTGCCATGTGATGTGTCAATCAGTGATGCTGAAAGTCATCAGGATACAATACCATGAAGGAAACATTGCAATTCAATGTCAGAATCATACTATGACTATGTTGCAGCTTCCTACAACTCTGTTCATTATTGGCTTTCTCACTCCTTGAAGACAGGTGCCACTGCCCTAGCATTCCATACCTAGACACCAATTAAATGAGTTTAGTGATTTCATCCTAACTGAGTGCCTCTCTGTCATATTACAAAACCATCTGTGCTACATCAGAATTGTCTGTGTGCTCTCAGGAGAGGCCCAGATATGCTGTTCACCAATGCTGCTGATGAGGTTTGAGTTGTACTGGCAGAACTGAGCGCAGGTCAAGGCTTAGGATAGAAAGGAGCATTGCAGATGAGCATTGAGGTGGGGCTTCAGGCTTGTGTTTGGCAGAACTGAGGTTGCACAGGCAGAGACTGTTCAGATGCGGAAGCTTGTGCAATGTCTGCCGGCACTGCATAGGACAGTATGGTCAGTCCAACTTCACCAGACTTCAGATCAAAACTGGAAAAATAGTTTTTATCTGAAGAAAATAACATCCTCAAGCCCCGTAGCAATAATGCTAGAGGAGGAAGAGAGTGAGAGTCAGAAACGAGTATCCAGCATAGCCATAAACAGTGAGGCCTGTGTGTTAAGAGGGTAATGTACAAGCTGTGTCATTGAATGCAGTTTAAATTAGCATTAATCTCCTGGCAATCAGTCCTTGCTGCTGTTCAAAACCATTTGCGCAAGTGTGCAGTAACCTCTAATGTTTGCCTTTCACCACTGCGCTTGATGGTTGGGTAACAAGAGACTTATTTATCTCCCTTCATATGTCTGCTTCTGTTTGGCCAAATATGTAAAGGTTAGTACTTTATCTGGCAAAGGACTACGTGAGCTAGCCTGGCTTTGGGGCTCCCGTTGGGACGGGGGAGACTCCTGCAACAGAGCTCTCAGTACTGCAGACCTCACCTGATGTGGGACAGCACTGTGAGGAAGCTCCTATGGATGTAGTCCCAACTATGACTCGTAAGACACTGTACTTAGGACGTTCACACTTGTAGCATTTCAGCTACTGCTGCTGTAACAGAATGCATGCTGCAGCAGTCCTGGTTGGCAATAACTGGATTCAGTGGTAAGGGTGCCTACTTCACTTTCTTGAGACCATGGTGGGTTATTTCTCTTGCAAACTAAGCCATGTCTGAACCCAGACTTCCAGCAGTGAAAAGCATGCAACAACCCAATCACCCTCCACCCACCTGGCTTGAAATGTTCCAGGGCTGTTGCTTTAAAAGGCTTTCGTAATAAGACCTCCTGTGTACTTGTTCCAAGCACTGCCCTCACTACAGCACGGGAAGCAATGTGCCTCGCAGAGAGCGAGAGCTGCAGTTGTACTAATCTTGCTCAGCTCATTTATAACATAATAGAAGTGGGTGACTTTTGACTTATTTAAACTCAAAATGTAACTTGCAAATGATTTGAATACCATGAGGGCATTGTCCTCCCATGGCTAAATGTGTTGTATTTATTTTTAACCCATTATTCCAACTGTAGAAATTGGGGTTGCTATTTGTGGAGCCCACACAAATGACCATGTTACGAGCTCTTGTTAGTCACCTGCTGGCGCTGCAGCAGCAAACTAACCCAGTATATAGCCCGAGTTAAAACAAATACATTTCAGCATAAGGAAACAAACTGTGGATTGAAATATTTGTTAAACAAAAAGCAGACTCTGTTCCGTTCAAAACACAGTGAAAAATACATACGTGTTTGCTAACTTGTGAAGGGCAAATCTTGGGCAGAAAAACGTGTTGTTTTCCAGCTCAGAGATATGTGCTGCCGACAATAACTTCACTAGATAGTTTTAAGGAAAAGTGATTTCCTGGAATAGTTATAGAACCTGACCTGACCTGGTGGGCAAGATGGCAGGAATTTTGTAAGTGCAAATCTGAGACACTTGACCATTGTGTGGGATGAACTATTGCTCTGGGTATTTTTCTCCTGGTCATAAATGATTTTTTCCTCCCTGGGTTTTAAGGACCAAGATAAAAGCAAGCCCCTGTCCACTTTGGCTAACCTGGCAATCACCGTCACGGATGTGCAGGACATGGATCCAGTCTTCATCAACCTGCCTTACAGCACGAACATCTATGAGAACTCCCCTCCGGTAAGGGGCTCTTTTTCTTGCAGTGGAAGGGGAAGAGAGGTAGAGCTAAGGGGAGAGGGAGAATACTCGCCTGTCAAGTACTGTGGCTTCCTCCTCTCAGGATGGTTTCCCTGTCCCTATTTTCAAGTGTTGAATTTGGGCCAGGGAAGAACCCTGTCTTCAGTGCAGCTGCCTGATGTCCAGATTCAAACACCATAGCACAGTTTTTGTTCTGCAGAACAAAATAGGGGAAATGGCAGACGGTGCTTGGTCTGAAGTTTGGGAAAGGTGTTATGATAGTAACAATATGTCTGCTCGCTCTGGGGAAGGGTAGCTTGACATACAATAACAACATTTTCAAAAGCCTCTGTAGCCTAAATACCATTGGAGTCTATTGTACTTAGGTTCCAAAGTAACTTTTGAAGATTTGGCCCATAGAACATGTGTTCTCTACACTTGGAAAGCTACATCCTGTCCTAAAATCATCCTGTGCTAGACTTCCATGCACTCGCATATTGCTTCTGGAATCCTGCCTTCAAATACCTGCTTAGGTCACAATTTACTTCCTTCATCTCATCCAGTTACACAATTTAACATAATAAACAGTCCATGTTCAAGAATGACCAATACATAAATAAATGTAGTACAGGATTGGGGTGCAATATCCAAGCTGTATAGGGGCACAGGGCTGGAATAGGAGTAATGGCTGCACATCAAAGTTGAGGTGGACTGGTGTCTTTGAAGAAGGTTCATCCAGTGCCAGGCTCCGTTGTCCATAACTCAGGCTTCGAAAACAAATGCCTCACCTGCATAGTTCTACATTCATCTACAGACGTTCTCAATCCTCCCCCACTCTCAGATCGTTTCTTCTGCATCAATTGTATGCTCATACTGCGGAATTTCCGAAATACTACGTGTTAACTAGAACATTTCAAAGTCTGGATGGATGGATAGATGGGCTTTGTAGTCCGGAACACTGGGCACGAAATGTAGGGATACATGTTTTTAGCATTCTCTGAATGTGTGGTAGGGTTGTCTGATGCCATCCGGCAGTGCACAGAGAAAAAGGTATAAATAAGGTAAATTCAGACTGGAAATAAGTTGTAAATTTTTCACAGTGAGGGTAATTAACCATTGGAACAATTTACCCAGGGTTGTGGTGGATTATGGCCTGTGTTATACAGGAGCTCAGACTAAATGATCTCAGTGGTCCTTCTGGCTTTGGGATCTATGAATATATAAAGGTGGAAAGCCTTTTAGGAGCATGTCTGATGGGACAAACTCAGATGTCAGGACATTATAATATCACGTCAGCACAGTGCAATGCAATGTACATTTTTGGGTGAATGTAGTCCATGTTGTGAGCATCCTATAAGCAGTGCTTGTGAGAAGCAAATTACCCCCTTTAAAAATAGGACAATCCTAAAATACTAGGACATGTGGTGGCAACTCTAAACAATAAATCATTGTAAAATAAATGGGGCTGAGATCTACATGCACAAATCAAACAGTGGAATAGCCTCTTCCGAATGACCACCCTCCACCCCCCAAGAAAAGCAAAGAAAATAGAAAATTGCAATTATTTCAAACCCAAAATGTCCTTCTTTGCTGGTATATTGTGGAACCTCTCCCACTCACACACGCAATAAATGGCAGCATCTAGGCAATCAACAATAAATATTAAATATACAAATCAAAAGCGCACATACGTAATACATGAAGGGGTGATGTGCCAGAATAATACTACAAGGATCACAGATGTTAGAAATGGCAAAGCTCTATTAAATTATTGATTCTCTTCCTTGGCAAGGGTAGGATATAGTTTTCCCTCCTAGAGGATTTTTTAAATATTTGACTGATATTACATTTGATCTTTGCCAAAAGGCTGAGAAGTGATTTCAAGAGGGAAGATGCAATTGATAGATACAAATGGCTACATGAATTACACTCACATGAAATCCTGTCCTGTTTATATTAAGCATTTTCCCAGCACTAGATAGTATACACAGTGAAGAAGAAAAGTTCCTCTTTAGAGTATTATTAACAAAAAAAAAAAAAAAGAATGATATGAAATGAAAATTCCCACTATCCTCAAAGATTATAGACTGGATCACCTTCACGGAGTGACCTTGTATCCATGAAAGGACACTCTCTCAAATTAAATGACAGTATAGTAAGATTGAAGCTAAATGGTCCTTTCATGTTGTTACTTATACTAACATACATAACAATTACTCTCTGAAAGTATAGTACTCAGCCTGGACAAAATAACCAAAGAATCCATGTCTAAGGTGAAATATGAAATCAGCCCTCAACTACTAAGCTACAATCTAACAATTTTCCAGTTTGTTTATAGATTTAATTTCTCTTCTTCTATTGCATCTGAAAAAGTATATAATAGAATTAAAAAATGAAAATGTGAGGGAAACAAAATTCTGATACATCAAACTGTCTTCATCCTCCATAGAAAATATGAGAGTATACAGCTTGTATTAAGTGATTTCCCCTTCACATTCTCTTATCACATGTGTGCGCAATTGATGGGAGTTCAGAGAGGACCTGTATGTGACTGAATGGTGGAGTGTAAAGGCTGGTGTATTTTCCCTTCAGGGAACAACTTCTGACATTGTAAAGAGCATAAGAACACACATCTCTGTGCACATGCTGAAGTTTGGCTGTGCCGCTTTTGCAAGACAAGAAATGGTTCATCAAAGCGCCAGCCAGGCATCATTGTCATCTCCAGCACCTCTGACTATTTTTCTTTTCTTTTCAGATCTCCAAGTTGTCCACCTGTAGCACTGGCTTGGAGATTTTGTGACCTAATAGCCTCAATGCTTATGAGATGAGGAGACTAGTGTGAAGTGAATTCTGATATAATTGTGAATAATTTGCTGCTGTAGTGAGAGATTCCACTAGAACTTTCATTTGCAAGAATAGTTGGGTCGTGATTAACAGTGAAGTGATTTAAAAAAAAAAAAAAACTATCCGTACAATAGCTTGCTACTTACTTAGCCACTTCTGAACCTCATAAAATCAGGCACCAATACAGTGTCGAGAACCTATTATGATGAATACATGGACTGTGAAAGCCTCCCAAACACATCTCTGTCCTGACCTATAACGCCCTTGGTATTCAGTTGTGGATGTGCTAAATAGAAACTGTCAGACTGCATGGTGGTTTTGTTATGTGGAAAAAGAAGTCCACTAGAGGTTTAGATGAGACACCTGGACTTATTTAACTTGTGCCATAAAATGGCCTTCAACTTGAACTGGACACTGTGGACTGTGCTCAGTGCACTCTGTCCTGCTATATACATCCACTCTTCTGGCACATTGGGCTAATATATGCACAAGCTGTTTCTGCTATTGTAGATGTAAGGCTGCATTCAAGGTTTGAACAAGGTTCCTGATAGTTTCCCCAGCCTGTCTGTCTGTCTGTCTCTCTCTATCTATGGTGCACAGCATGACTGTGTTTCTCTATGTATCAGGCAAGAATAACTAATCTAAAGTGTATACATTACCTAATAAAATCTTCTTATTTGGGATTACTGCATCAAATTTTAATTTCCTCACTCAAGTAACAGCATGTCAGCCAGCCTGTCAGTGAAGAGCTGATAGAAGGTGAAAGGAGTGGATAAACTGCAGCAAATTACTGAAAACAGATCCCTATCAGCCCTTTGACTAAAATTGACTGAAAATAAGGAGTGCGAAATAGGATTTTTTTTTTAACCTCAGATTCTGCCATAGCAGCTTTCTGAAGTGCCCTCCCATCTCCCTCCCACTGGCTCCTCCTGCCTTGACAGGGGGCTACGGTTCACCTTTCAAGTCCTTAATCCTGTGACAGAAGAAGGAAGAAAAGAGAAGAGTGCTGCTGTAATTCTTATTTTTCTGAGCTCAGGATGCTGTAGCATAATTCAAAAGCCTTTTGCACATACTTATTCAGACCCTGGGTAGAAAGAAAATTCCTCCTCTTTCCCCACCCCCGTTTATAATTCATTAGCCAGCAAAGACGGGGAGAGAATTTGTCTTCTCATTAAGTATTGCATATTCCTCCTTGATGCAGTATGTATTCTCAAAATGGACAATACAAATTTCCCTTGGCTCCTGGACAAACCGAAACAGAACACCCTACAGTTACAGTTATGTTAGGCACTTGTGAGTCAGAGTTCTTGTCTTCTTCAAAATGCTTTGCAGATGTGAATCCTCACAACCTGTATCAGTTGGTAAGCATTGTGGCCATTTTACAGACAGGTAAAATGGAGGTGCAGAGAATTTACTCACAGCCATACAGAGGATTCAGTGTCTGATAACCCAGGACTCCCTGGCTAATTTTGTATTCAGACCACCACTCACTCTTGTCCAAGAACTTTAAATCAAGACCCATCAGAGCTTCTCTTGTCGAAGGAGCATGGGTATGATCCACCGAGCAAGAGGTAGGTTGAGGCACACTGGAATGCATTCCACACTGGCATCCCAGACAGGAAACCACAACAGTGAGGGATGCTGAGACCCAATAATTTTTAGTCCCTGATTGGGTTTTGCAAGGTGAGGGAATAATGTGTTCCTTTATTGCAGC
This sequence comes from Emydura macquarii macquarii, assembly GCF_026122565.2. Taxonomy (NCBI): domain Eukaryota; kingdom Metazoa; phylum Chordata; order Testudines; family Chelidae; genus Emydura; species Emydura macquarii. The sequence continues at coordinate 13,042,406 of NW_027131527.1, read as the reverse complement.
TTGACATCTATTCCCCTTAAAATAGAATTAAAATACTTTTAATTCTTTGTCACTTCCAAACTCTGCCCCTCCAAATTATTAAGTTAAAGAAATAATGCAGAAGCACTGCAGTACCACCTTGGCTCCAGAGTATCGATAGCTCTCTGTTAATTCCTTCTTAGAATATTTCCAAATCATCAGTGTGAATACTTTATTAAAAGCTCAGGGTTTTATTAAAAAAGGATTTATTTAACCCCCCCCCCCCACCCCCCCCCCCAAAAAACCCTTTATTTGGCTAATATAAATGTCTCCTTTTTCTTGTTTTTAAGCATGGGCTATTTCAGATTATTGCTTTTTAAATCTTCTTCTCCCATCCATGTGGGAGTGGGTTATTCTGTATTCTTACACTCCACTTTACACCGTTGACTTTGGGGCCTTACATTATGGCCTCCCCCCTTCTTGATGGTTTGATGAATTGTTAATCTCTGTAAGAATATTGGGAGCTTTCAGGAGTAGCTGCAGCCACCAGTTGACCTGACAGATGAATGGATGAGTACCCCCTGGAGACAAGAACTTCATGATTCCGCTTAGGGACCTCACTAGTATATAGGATAACAACAAAGACTTCTTCCAGTGACAGTGGCAGAGTTACCTCTGATTTAGAGATGGAGTCCTTCCTTCCTGCTTGCTATTGGAGTTTTCTGGGCAACAGGCTTTCATCTCGTGAGTAAAGTTAGGGTGTCTTGTAAGAAGAACCAGGGAAGAAACCAGCTGCCAATCTAAAAAGTTGTGAGAGACTGAGTAAGTGAGGAGGACACCAACCAATCACTTAGAAGAGTTTCTTCAGATGAGGGAGCAGCTAGCAAGAATGAAGCTGTCAGGATGTTAATTTGTATGCCATATGGCTACCATGGATTGCCTTTGTCAGCATACTGAGGATGTTTCTGGATGGGGCGCGGGTTGTCAGGGGCCCTGGCTGTTGGGGCCCAAAAGTATTTTTTGATTTCCCATTTGAATTTGCTTTTCTACTCCCCCAATGTGCACTCTGAGACTCAGCAGCATGTAGATGGGTGTAAACAGAACCTGCTCCAAGTTGGTGCCAAGTTTCTGGTTGGAGCATCAGAAATTTACTATGGTTGTGTTTTCAGATATGTCTATCCTTCCTGAAATTCACTATTCAAACTTGGGATAGATTAGGGCAAATTGTGAGGGGGAAGGAATTTCTTGACTGTTTCAGGACAGCAGAATGTTATGAAAGCATGACACAGGAAGATGCCTAAAGAAAATATAGGTGTAGAGAGAGGCCCTTCTTAGGACGGCATGGATCCAGCTCCCTTACAGCCCTCCACTGCTTGGCTCTGTATATTCTTTTCTGCAGATCAGTTTGCTCTGGGATAGTAAATAAGTGCTCTGCATTTGAGGCTGTTACCCAGGTGCTCAGATATGAGGGCAGTTCATGATTATATTGGTATGTTTCATTTCACACTAAGAAATTAATTGAAGATGGGCATTTAGGACCTGATCCTTTGAATTCAGTGAAAAACTTTCATTGACTTTGCTGGGTTTGGATAAGGCTATTAGTGGGAGCATGCAAACTCCTGGGAGCTTGGTTCCGCTGGTCAAATGGATGTTGGGGGAGCATCATATAAACAGGACTGCAAGAAAGATAAAATCACAGTCTGGTAGGCCATAAAGGGAAGTGTGTCAAGGGGCAATTGCTCTCTTTTCTCTGGGTTCAGGAAATGGACGTCTGGACAACAGGGGAGAGGCAACCATATCCACTGTAATGCATGTTATATTGCCCTGGATAAAGTGTGAATCGTTTTCAGCCTGGCATAAGGAGGGGCTTGTAAACTAGAGAGGGGAGGAGTAGAAAGGGTTGATCCACAATTGCAAAAACACCTTCATGAAAGCCTGTGTCTGACTCTTCTGAGCCAGCCAAAGCCCTAGTTTCCAATGCAACCAGTCCTTTAATCTTCATGACCAGATGATGAAATATCATCTATCCTGTGGGTGACCCCGTGGCTCTTGCAGGTGGGTTTTTCTAAAAAGAAAATCCCTAAACCCTCACAGCACCATCGGTACTCTTAGCTTCTGCCTCCCGGCAACAATCATCCCACTTGTCACCCACAGAAGGCGGATTTTCTTCGGATAAACCTGCACCAAATTAAATAGGGCCATTACTATTCCAATGCCATCACTAGCCCCCCTTCCCCAGCAATTGCTTTCCCTTTGAAATGTACAGCACGGCTTGTGACACTTATCATTCTGAGCTGCTCCTTCTTTTTTGACAGGCGATGAGTGAACTGTCAGATAGGCCACTGCTGCATCTAGTGTCTTTGGAATGGAGAAACACTTTAGTTTGCCATTGAGCAACTGGAGGCTCATCTCTCTCCCGTGGGAACAGTAAATTGAAGTGCCACATTTGGGAAGTGAGCACTGAATTGTGTGGATAGAAGTTTCACTCTCTTTCTCTCCCCCTTCCTCTTTTCAGATTTCTTCACTCCTGTAAATCCCAGCTACCAGCTCCCACCTGCCTCAGTTTCCTCTTTTTCCCTGCTGCTTGTAGTACCATCTTTAGTTGTACTTGCTGATTTGGAAAACACAATTACTCCTGGTGATTTAAAGGCTCTCTGGTGGCTGCTGGATCCCAGCAGCTGAGTGCTCAAAGGTCAATGACCTGGGAGTTATGCTTAATGCTATCAGATAAAAGTGCGGATTTACTTAGAGTTTATTGAAATGCCATGGAAGGATGGGGAGTGAAATATACATGGCCCAAAGTACTTCCCTTTTATTACAGACAGTTCCATGTATTCTCCACTCAGTCCTCATTGTGTCAGACTGCCGCTCTGAAAGTGGGGGACTGAAAATCTGAATTTCTGTGGGAGAAGCTCTCTGTGGTTTCTCCTAGGTAACTCAAAGCTATTTTTAATTTCTAAATGAGATTATTTTGATATCATGAGATCACTTCCATTTCCTGTACTTTTAATGAGGTTAATTTCTATTTGACGAGTGTACTTTGTATGTATTGTGCACACACATAGACACTGACAGGTATTGCATGCTTAAATATTTGCACATGCATTGGCAGGCAAACACAGACATTAACAGGTACGCATACACGTACACAGGAGCAAATATGTGTACACCCACCCACCCCACACCTGGGTACTCGCATGTACATCATTATACTAATAGGGACACAAATATGCATTCACGCACATTCACATATGCACACTTAGTCATGCATGCCCAGTGGCAAGATTTTTTAAATTCAATGCAGTTCATAAAAAAAAAAAGCTGCAGGTGTAAAGAAAAACCGAACCAGTAATGTTGGTTAAATAAACGGTGGAAATTCAAGGGCTCCAACCTTCAGCTGATGAATTGTGAGTTTGGTGGAATGCAGCCAATGCCAATGCCAATGTGCTGCCACACTTCCTCATTAGACATGCAAATGCCCGTGTTGACATTTTCTCTCAGGGTGAAATAACTGCCTCTTTTTCTGCTCTCAATAAACCACTGAAAACAGAGCAGCTTACATTCATAAATGTGTTCACACTACATTAATTATTGTTTTGTGTGTGTGTGTTTGTCTGAGCCCGGACTCACTGCAGCCTCAGAAGTGAAACCAAAGCTAGAGAAGCCTGATAGTGAATTCACATACATGAATAACGTTTTTATTTCAAAAACTAAAACTAATCCTTGGTCAGTCTTTGGCCATTTGCTGTTTACTTGGGGCTCTTGGGCTTGTGGATGCTTTTGGCTTTTTACAGGATTGCAAGTCCTGTGACTTTCCTGAAGGTGCTTGTGTAAGTAGCTGTCTGCTGACTGCTCAGACAGAGGCGACCATCTGTAAACTGACCTGTTCTGAGCTTTGTTCTGACCCTCATTCTGTCTATAGCTTTTGATTAAAATGTAACAGATCTTTGTAGCTCTTCCAGTCAATCAGGTAGGTGGCCCACCACGATCAGTATCTTTCGTTGCCAAGTCCTCATTCAAAAACACTGAAGACAAAACCGAAAAGAAATCCAAACTGCAAACAAATGGGCAAGTAGAATCAATGTATTGGCCATTGCCGAGATGTATGGTGGACGAGCGACTGCCTTGTGGAGTATGAGGCCTGAAGCCCCAATCTGAGGAAGTTATTGATCAATGGAAGTCCCTTTTCTAAAATTAACGAGTGTATAGTTTTCCTTATAAACTAAAAGCTGCAGTCTGGGTATCTGTTATACTCTTAAATGTCTTTTTGCCTTAAGTGTACTACAGCTTACTTCACTCTCTGCTGAGATTTCTCTGGTTTAGCTCCCACTGTTAAATAACCCTCTGAATTCAAGCATTAATTGCAAAATTCACCTTGTGACCTAGCTTCAATTTCATCTGTTATAGATATGTGGCAAGTGACAGTGAAATAAGTTTGTTGGTGTCATCAGTCCCTAATGGACATTTTCCCGCTTCACAAAACTACCACATGATTCATCTCTATATGCTCAGATGATCTTACGTGTTACAGGTCTAGTTCTGGCTTCGGTATTACAGGTCAAGACCAAGCTATGTTGGCAGAGCTTTGTGGAGGGCACAGAACTTGAATAGCAAAGGCTGTCACAGGACAGAAAATAAGTTGCTTTGGTGGAGCTATGTTGTGGGAATCTTATTTAGGGCCTTTCTGCACAGTGTCTTGTCCAGTTCATGAGCAGCTCTTAATTCTCACAATACTCCGCACACAATAAAAAAAAATTACATTAGCAATGTACTTCAGTTATTATACTTGCTTTGTCATGAAGTTGTGTGATTCACTCTGTTGTTCCCATCCCCTGAGTGCATGGGAATAAGTCTTGCACATAGTAGAAATGCGGAGTTTGTAAACATCCTGCAGTATAATAAAATGCAGGAAAATGATACCGTGGAAAGTCTACAGAGTCTGGAATGTTCACATCTTTCTTTCCTTCCCAGGGTACAACTGTGCGTATGATAACAGCAATTGACCAAGACAAAGGACGGCCCAGGGGTATTGGATACACCATTGTCTCAGGTAAGTAACATGGAGACCGTATCATAAGCCCATGGTTGGCGTATGTTGGAGGTGAGGGAAGAACTGGCCTTTTAAAGAGCTTTCACCTACCCTGTCCAAACTTGAAAAACTATAACTCCTTAATTGTACTTTTTTGGTCTCTAGTCAGTTCTTTGATCCCAATCGTTGCTGATTACCAAAGCCTACTGGTTTAACTGAAATCTCTCAGCTTTCTGATGAGCCTCTTTTGCCTTCAGTGATGTGTCATAATCCATTGTTAGTGACATCTCAATTCTCTTGAGTAGAAATGGTTATTTTACACACAGTTTGCCAATATTTTATATTGTGACCTTTCAGTGTTAATTGCATGCAAGGTACCTGCAGCAAGATTGCTATATGCATTTCCATGTCCCCAGCACTGACTGTGAGCTGCTTGCATTGCGCACCTTTGGATGCGTCCGGCTAATACCAAATGCAGTTCACTCTTCTCGGTGTATTCCAGTAGCTCAAGGCTCTATGCAGTTTACCTGATACAAAGTAGCAGTTCTGCACAGGATTAGGAGAGCCCATGGGCATTTCAACATGATAGTGTTACTTTTATAGAAAGAATATATGTAATGGTGGACAGCATCGGACACGCTCACTTTCATGAGTTAGGATCATTGCATAACTTAAAAGTGACGGAGCAAAGCAGAAGTTCAAGTATGGTCATCACTAGGGAATAGTTTCATTTCATACCACATCAGAGAGGAGGTCTGCAAATAGCTAGGTATAAGCATTTTGTTATGAGAGTTGTCATGTTTTGATATAGTTATGGAAATAGTGTGATTTATTACCTTCTGAATTACTAAGACCATTTTCAGCAGCACCTAAATGGTCCCTAGTAATCTCCCATCAAAGTATTGGCCTGGCCAGGCCTGATTCTGCTTAACTTGCAAGAGTTAGTAGCATTACAGCACAAGTTGGTATGGCAACATGCTATTTTTTGAATGAAAGGAGTGGTTTAATAGTGTAAGAGCTGGCTAACACTTCCCACCATCAGTGTGCCTTAACCCTCGCGGATGTGCCAACTCAAGGGGTGCGGGAGTAATCCACGCCCCAATGCATAGTTTCCCCTCAGTTCTTCTCCTTGGTCAGCAGGTATTTCCTGTGCTCCATTGGGCCCATGAGCCAGAAAACAACTCCCTATGGGAAAGGTCTGCTTAGTCTGTGTCCTTTAAGTGCTTCTTTGGAATAATCTGTTTGAAATTCCCAAGCAGTCTAGAACCACCTGAGATGTAATAAAACTTGATTAATAAAGATAGAATCAGATTTCAGAAAAAACCTGAATGCAGTTCTCCTTTTTGCCTGCATTCCATTAGCTCCAGGCTCAGACACCTAGTCTTGAACTCTGCAATAGGTCCTCTAGATAGATACCATGCAGGTAGTTACAAGGAAATAAGCGTTATCTTATATTTCTCAAACATACATCCTTCCTCTTCAGCTTGACACTGGCGCCTTTGGCGGGCCTCTATTCGCAGGGACATGGCCTTGAGTCTCAGGTGTCCCATGTCTTTCTTCCTCTCTCTTCTTGTCTGGGATCCCAGCCCTTTATACTTTGTGATGCTTTTTAATAATGGTGGTGTGGACAGAATCCAGTGTCGTATCAAATACGTAGGGTTAGGTTACAGCAGCATTTCAGCAATGGAGTGTTCAAGCAGGTATATCCTCTTTTAAGTGTAACAATGTGTCTTCCATGAAATTACTATTGTATCCTGTGTCTGCTAACAGTTCCCACCCTACCCTCCACATCTCACTCTGGAGTTTACTGCAGAGTTTTCTTTCTCAAAATCTAGTGTTTCAAATACATCTTTGATATTGCCTTAATCAGCCTGAAGGGTCTGGGTGACTTGATCCTGACTTTCATGTCTGTTGTCCCTGGCAAGAAGTCTGAGTCTAAATCCAGCTCGATATGCCTTCAAAGATACTGAGATTATACAATCATAATTCCCTTTTAACTTTTTTCTGATATACATACAGTATGTATTAACTGACCGAGTCACGCTGACCTGTCACACAGGGATATCAATCAGAGCAAATTGCAGTGGTGGGTTTTTTGTGATGTAGACGCTTATTTACTGGGAACTAGACTGGGACCACAAAATCATTTCACAAAGGCCATCAGGCAACCTTCAGATGGTAAAGACTTTCCACAACTGCTGACCTGTGCTGCATTCAAACCCTGACCTAGAAGTGAAAGGCTCTGTTATCCAATTACTCCTCTTCCAAGGTCCATTTTGTAGGCTAATCCTCCAGAAGGTCATTTTCCAAGTGCTGCTCACTACATAGCGATCAGCTTTAATTTTCTTCACTGGCTTGGCTGTTGAGTTTGTCTTGGAATAAATGTGTATTCCCATTAATAATGACCCTTGGTTTTCCCACTTGCAAAATTGTAATTTTTGCCTGTGTTCCTAAATGACGGCTTTGTAGCTCTTATCCCTTTCATTCTTTCCTACGTGGCCAGCCTGGAGATGTCGGGGAGGTAGGTGGGTCCCTTGCTGTCCTTGTATGCACTGGACTTTTTGGGGAAATTTCCCCATAGTGTTGGCAATGCTGGGAACACAAGCACAGGCAAAGCATTGATGGTCACAAGCATATTTACCCACCTGGTCTGTAGGCCTGCTGTTAGGAACGTTAGACTTTGTGGTGGTAAAATCCCTAATGCCCTACCTACATTAGAAGTTGCACAGGTAATAATGGAGCAGTGGGAGATTTCCCAGGAAGTCTAGTGTAGACACAGTCCTTATGCAATACGGCATGTTTTCATTGCTTTCAGCAACCTGTTACGCTCAGCTGTATAATGCGTGAGCAGAATTTCCAACATTTTCCCCTTTCCACACAGGCTGACTTGTGCTTCTAAAATCAAGTTCCCTGAAGCACTATCACTGATTGACCTTGAAAAACATTTAGGGTTGAGGGAGGTTTGTGGTGTGAATATGGCCATTCTGGTCCCCACTCTTTTGGGGAGTATTCTGTAATTGCTTTCCGCATAGAAAAGGTCACTCTTCTTCCCAAAAGGCTGAATGCTGGCAACATTTTAGCTATGAACCCCACTTGGTCTGTTCCCTCTGCTCCTGCAAGCTCCTAAGTGATCTCAAGTTCTTCGTTGTGGCCTGGTTTTCTCATACGTCCATTCTTTACTTTGAGTTTTGATTGATTTTTATGGCACAGAAGAATTCTTAATAGCTCTTATTTCTTCTCCCTCTCCCCAGTTGGATGATCCTTTTAAAAACAATACCACATGATATTAAAACACTCTGTAATTTACTTATTAACCAATCAGGATCTTTTTACTATATTATTAACCAATTGTAGTTGATAAAATAATAATACTTGGTCAGTCATTTTGCTGTGAGAATAATATAGATAAATCAAATATTTTCCCTGTCATAATATTTAAATAGGAATATATAGTACTATAGTAAATGAAACAATGAATTCAGGCTCTTTTGGGTAATGTGAATTGCTAATTTGGCTCCTGACCCACTGAGGTCTGAGTATTACTGCTGTAGTGGGTGTGAAAGGGAACTAAGAACAGTATTACAGACCGTTATGAGAAGTCTAAGTTTTTTTAGCTTTAAAGAAATGTGATTTTTTTCATTTCACCTCACTTTCAGGTATTTTCTTTTAGCCTGTCAACTGCTATACAAAACAGACTGTGCCTAGACTTGAAATATTTTTCTATCTCCTGGCCCAAATCAACAAAACAAACGGGCATGTGTGCAGTTTCTAAGTCAGCTAAGTTCACTAAATATTTGCTTATGTTCACATCAGGCTCTCTACTCTAGTAAAACCCCATTGCTGATTTTAAAAGCAAGGAAACAACCCGCAAATTTCAGCTTTACACATGCCATGCTTATATTTGTATTTTATTGCTTCCTTACAATCATTACCCAATGGAGATACTGTAGGAATAAACCAAGAATGCTTTGAATTGTGTGTGTGTGTGTGTGTGTGTGTTTGTATTGTGAATTGACAGTCACAGTCAGACACACGCAAAGACACCTGGATTTGCTTGAATATGCCAATAACTTAATCACTGCCTCTGGATCTAGCCTGGCGGGGGGGCGGGAGGAAGGAGCAGCTATTGTAGGAGACAGTCATAAAAAACACATCAAAGCCACAAGCGATTAAACTGTTTTGCATTTTTTTGAAAACACAGGAATTTAAAAATATTTTTGAAACTGTCCATCCGTCATCCCTCCTGGTAACCTCAGCACGTTCCAGTATGGTAGTGTTGCTGGAGTCCAAGGGGTAGCAGGTTCATGGACAGATTAAATGCCCAGTGAAAGAGAAGGATTTGAATGTAAAGGTATATATGGGGCACCAAGGGGATGGACTGCCTAATGTATGCCAGAGAACAAATCGAGGCATATTGGGCCTAATTCTGATTGCATTTACACCAGTTTCAAATGGCATATCTTTCATTTCACTCCTCATTTGCCCCAATGCAAGAGCCGAATCAGGTCTACCATGTTGAAACACAAAGCAATGAAGATGGGATAAAGGTATGCTGCTACAACACTTGGCACAACATGGGCCCCCAGGCACTACTGTGGTCTAAATAAGAAGAATAACAAGATGTATTTTCTCACAGACATCCCATCCATCAATCGCTTTCAGCACTAACCTTGGCAGTGCAACCTTCCTGTTCCCTTTTGATATAGTCCCTCACCCCGCGTTTGTCTTAAAACAGAGGTTTCCTGAAAACTGTGTTCTGGACTAAAACCTCTAGGTTTCCCGCTTCTGCTTTGAACTGAGTTGTAACCAATACTGATGTGGTTTGTGTCTACAAACAACATGACTGAAGCTTGGTTAGTAAACCTCATCTGCTAACAGTGTTTGATCCATGCCAGAGGCCTATGCTAAACACATGGTAATCTCTTACCAGCTCTGCATGCTGTATTTGTGCAGTGCAGAGAGGACCTCTTAGCAGGGCCTATGGAATATGGTTGGCCAGATTGTGACATCCCAGAGTGCATTGCCCCATGTGTTGCTGATACTGATCTATATTCATGTTCTCGGGGCATTTTATCCACTGCTGAAACATTAGTGGATAATTACTCATGTTTTTGCAGAAACCCTATGTATGTATTACTGCAATGTCTACACTGCAGAGTAAAATCGATTTAATTTAAATCGACCTTCACCCACTGAGCCTCAGAAGTCAGAGGAGCAGGATCACATCATGCTCACTGCGTTGGGTGTTTGCGCCCCCACCAGCCGTGCTTGAATCGATAATTGAAGCAGTGCACCGCAAGTAGCTATCCCACAGTGCAACTACCCACAGTGCCTTTTGGGAAGCTTGTCATCCTCCCATGATGCAACATGCTCCCTCTCCCATCCTCTCTGGTCCAAAACAAACAGATGATCATTTTTTCACGCCATTTTTCCAAACCCATTTCTGCCGCACGCACGCCACTGCTGGAGAGGCATGGAGCCTGCTCAACTGTGCACTATCATTGTGAGCATCACAAATACCTCACGACTTATCCTACAGTATTTTCAAGGCTGAGACAGGAGCCGTAGCGTGGAAATTGTGATGTTACTGAAGTCACCCTGCTAGAAGTCATAGAATGAAACAATTCTTGTTTGCTGCAGGCTGTCACGCAACATCTTTGGTCAGTGGAGTGTCAATTCTGGTCCTGGGAAACAAACAGTCATTGGTGGAATAGCATCGTTATAAAGGTGTGGGACGATGATCAGTGGCTGCAGAACTTTCGTATGCGAAAGGCCACTTTCATTGAACTTTGCACAGAGCTGTCCCCAGCCCTGAAGGGCATGGATACTCGCTTGAGACCTGCTCTGACAGTGGAGAAGTGAGTGGCCATCGCTCTATGGAAGCTAGCAACCCCAGACTGCTACCGGTCAGTTGGGAATCAAGTCTGAGTCGGTAAATCCACCATGATGCAAGTTTGGAGGGCCATTAATAGATTTCCACTAAGAAGGGTAGTGACTTTGGGAAACATGCAGGACATAGTAGACGGCTTTGCTGCAATGGTGTTCCCAAACTGTGACGGGGCGATTGATGGGACACGCATCCCTATCCTAGCACCAGACCATGTTGCCACAGAGTACATAAACCGAAAGGGATACTTCTCAGTAGTATTGCAGGCCGTTGTGGATCACGAGACGTTTCACCAACATCAGTGTGGGGTGGTCTGGAAAGGTTCATGACGCGCGCATCTTTAGGAACTCAGGTCTGTTAAAAAAGATGCAGGCGGGCACTTTCTTCCCTGATCAAAAAATCAATACTGGCGATGTTGAAATGCCACTAGTGATTCTGGGGGATCCTGCCCCCCCTTACTCCCCTGGCTAATGAAGCCGTACTCTGGGCACCTGGACAGAGAGAAGGAGCGGTTAAATAATAGGTTCAGCAAGTGCAGAATGGCGGTGGAATGTGTATTTGGACATTTAAAGGCTTGCTGGCGCAGCTTGCTCACTAGGTTAGACTTCCATGAATGCAACATCCCAATTGTTTCTCTGCCCGCTGTGTACTCCATAATGTGTGTGAAACAAAGTGGGAAATGTTCCTACAAGGTTGGATTGTGGAAGCTGATAGGCTGGCCTCACGTTTTGAGCAGCCAGATACCAGTGCTACACTGAGAGCCAACCGCGGAGCGCTGCGTCTCAGGGAAGCATTGAAAACCCATTTTTTTTAATGAACCGCAGTAATGTACGTCTCCGTCAGTGCTGTGCCTTCCCTTTCCATCCCCTACCCTTGTACCATCATTCTTCCCCCCCACTTCTTTCTCCACCAACAGTCCCCGAGCTCTCAATGAATAAAGAGTAATGTTTTTTAAAGCAGTAAAGTTTTATTGGTGATCAGTTACAGTGGCGGGGAAGGATGATAATTTAACAGTCTTATAAGGCTGCTTTGAGCATCCAGAGCACAGTGTGACTATGCAAACAGCAAAGCATGCACATTTCCAGTTATTTCTGCTCCCCACCACCAGCATGGAGTGGAGCATGTACTGCACCCTGCTCAACATCCTCCTAGAGTGCTTGAGGGTGGGGGCTGGGAAACAGCTTGTTGGCTGACTATTTTTCAGGGGCTGCAGAAGGAGTCTGTCCTGTCGCTACTCTTCCTGGAGCTCTACCAGGTGCCTGAGCATGTCAGACTGATCCCTCATAATTCACAGCATCTCCTCTTGCATTGCATGCTCCTGCTCCTGGGCTGATTTTCTGTTTTCCATGTTCATTTTCTCTGACAAAGACATTCTCCAGGCTCTGACCTCTGTGTCAGCAGTCGCGAAGGCGTTCATTAGTTCATTGAACATGTCATCCCGAGGTTTGTTTTTTTTTCGCCTTCTAATCTGGGAAAGGCGTTCTGCAGGAGTAGAAACTGGGGTGAAGGCCAATGTGTTCACTGTAAGGCAAGCAAAGCACAAAGTTTCCATTGTTAGCTGGCCCCATGGAATGAAAAGAAATGTTACAGTGTAAAAACCACTCCTCTTCATATTCACAAGGAAAACCAGACCTGCATACTGCTCTGTACCTATTGCATGGATTGGAGTGGCGTTTCAGCCATGATAAGTGAGGGGCCTTTGCATCCATTATAGGGAAATCTCTGAGCACCACATTCCCCAATCTACACTTAACCAAGGAGCTGGATCATTGGGCTCTCCTTTACCATCCCAAAGACTGACTTTGGAAGAGGTGGTCCAAAGGGATTGGAAGAAGGTGTGGGTGAAGTGTCACTGGAGAAAACATAGGGGCACCCGTTCCCGGACCCCTTAAAACCGATGCCAACATCATGGCTAGGAATTCCCTGTGTTGGGGCACAGGACACCATCCATGGCAGGGGAATAACACGGGGTGACTATATTGGTTGGGTACTGTAAACTTGCACCATCTTCCCTAGGTGGCCATGTGTGAGATCAGTCTCCTGAAGGTAACAGAGCTGGAAAGTGAAGATTTGCTGCAAGCATCTGGGTACAGGCCTTGCCCTTATGCTGCTATATTGTGTTCCGCAATGATGCCTGCTTATTTAATAGCAGAGTGGTGGGGAAAAGTGTCCTACCATGGCGGAAGAAATAAGGCTGCCCTCCCCAGAAAACTTCTGCAAAGGATTGCAGAGTACCTACATGAAAGTTTCCTGGAGATATCCCTGGAGGATTTTAGAAGCATCCCTGTGCCAATAAATAGTCTCTTCCAGGGGGGAAGCTTCTGCTTAAGTGGAGCAACATCCAGGAAGTCCATCCACACAGACTCCTTTTTTCGCAGAAATAAGAAGCTGGACTGGGGCTATAACCACAGAAATACCATTTGCTATACACACTCACCAGATGTGCCTTCCCTGGCATCTCGATCACTCACACTGTCCTGCATCAAGCTGGGCTGCTCTGGGGTCACAAACAGGTCCTGGTTCTCAGGGAGAATGGACACCCTGCTCGCCTGCATTCTGTTCTCCTTCTCCTCCTCCTCCTCCTCGTCCATAGAGTCTTCCTTATTCATCCAGGACTGGGATTCTACGGAGGTATCTATGCTGGATGGTGGTACAGTGGTGGGGTCACCACTGAGAATCGCATGCAGCTCCTCATGGGGACAAGCAGAATGATTGTTCACCTCTTTAGTTTTCTGATACGCCTGCCTCAGCTCTTTGATTTTAACACGGCACTGCTGTGTGTCCCTGTTGTGGCCCTTCTCCACCATACCGCATGATATCTTCTAATAGATATCCAGATTTCTTTTGCTGGCTCGGAGCTGAGCCAGAACAGACTCTTTGCCCCACAGGCTGATGAGACCCAAGACCTCAGGTCAACTCCATGCTGGAGCGTGTTTGGGGCATGTAGTTGCCATGAGCAGTTCAGCCACAAAGCTTTCTCCATGCTGACCAAACAGGAAATGGGAATTCAAAATGTCCCAGGACTTGAGGGGAAGAGCTATTTCCTGTTTATGTGGTCACAGTGCAGCAGAGTGCGAATGCCCATAGTGGTCACAACAGAGCTGATAGGATATCTCCCGGAGGCCAATGACATCGATTTACATTGCACTCTGCCTACACCGATGCTCATTTGACCCCTGCAATTCGTCAAATTTTACCGTGATTTAGGTTGGCGCAACTGACATGCCAGTGGAGATGCATACTTTCTGTGGTCGACGTAAGCTGCATTCCATCGACCTACATTGTCAGTGTAGACCATAACATAGTCAGGAAGTATGGTATGTGTGGATGCACAAGTTTAGTTTTAATGGCAGAAAAGCTATGATGTGGCCATAGCCTGAACACTTACTTGTAACTTGTTAAGCGGATCCTTCCTCTAGCCAGTTACAAAATCACAACTGTGGATGTAGTGTGTGTGGACTAGCCCTCTGTCTCTTCTGCTTAAGACAAAGGTACTTTAAATTCATGATTCATTTAAACTGATGCTGGCAAGTCAATTTAGGCTCAACATTTAAATTTTGTAAAAATAAGTTTTGAAAAATCTGACATGAACAGAAATTATTCTGACTCCTTTTAACTCATGACTCTTTAAAATTTCCATGCCAATAGTTCCTTTTTGAAGGAATATGTTACTTTCTCATGTTTTATATTCCAAACATTGAAATGTTCTGTTAATGCATCCTTGCAAAATTCTATTCACACAAGGCGAATAGTTCTCTGGCAGTCAAATAAAACATCATTAATTTGTCATTATCCTTAATCATTACAGTAAAAGTCAATGAGTAGATTTTGTGCCTAGGCAGGTAAATTTTCATGACAATTTTGCAAAGCTGTATAACATATGGGTATCAGGAAGTTAATTGAATTAGCAACTGACCATAAGCAAAAGTGAAAAAGTAATAATAATAGCTAGCTAGCTTTTATGTAGCAGTTCTCATCAGTAGATCTCAAGGTGCTTTACAAAGGAAGATAAGCCTCACTATCTCCATTTGAGAGATGGGGAAACTGAGGCACATGGATGGAAAGTGACGTGCCCCAGGTGAACGAGTGGCAGAGCTGGGAATAGAACCCAGTCTCTTGAGTTTGTCCGGTGCTAATGTCTAGGCAACACTATCTCTATTATCTAGTAATTTAGTCTGTTTTTATTGTCCACACTGAAAGTACAGCAACAAGTAAATTGGATGTTTATCATTCTGTCAGTTTTAATAAGTTATGCTGTTAATATCACCGGGAGGGACATTTTAAAAAAAATTATGAATCTTAAGTTGACATTGTCCTTTTCAGCCTAACCCTTCTGTTAGATGTGCATTAGATTGTGTCTTCAGAATATACTGCAGGAGCTCTTATTTATGCAGCTATCCACAAGCACAAGGTTCTCATGAGAGGAAAACAATAAAACTAAAAGATTAACCATGACCATACAAAAATAAGTCTTAAGCTGTAATCTCATGCTGCTTGGTTACAAAGATATCAAAGTCTGAAATCATAGAGAATCCAGTGTTCTCATCGATATGCTTTTCTTTCTTGGTTGGCATGGCTGAGGAGTCCACTGTTTCCAGCTAGCAGGCGGGCTTGTCTACATGCTAATTTGTAGATTTCCTCCATCCATTATTACATGGAGAAATCCTTTTTTTTTTTTTTAATTTGTTTGTTTTTCCTGAGTCAATTAATGTGTTTCTCTCCATGAAAATATTTAACTTTTTGACATTGTTGGGTGGGGGAAGTGTTGTCAACATTCAAATTTCAATGACAAATTTCATTGAAAAATCAGAATTTTAAAACTTTCTCTAAACTCTAGATTTAACTGGTATGGGGGTAGCAATATCAGAAGCCACCAGAGGCTTGTTTACACTAGGGCTTCCATTGGTGCAGCAGAACCATTGATAGCAATGATGGGAATTTTTTTGCAAGTTTCTCTAGAGATGTCATGTCTGTGGAAGCAGTCAATTTAAAAAATGTTGGCGAGAGGCAACTGGCTGCAGGCTGTTTTTCCAGGAATTCTGCATGTGGGGCTACACCTGTGCAGTGGAAGCTTTGCGTATTATTTTGGTCGATCCAACATTATTCAAGGTAATAATAGGGATCCTGTGCATATTGTAAGTGGAATTCAACTGGGGAAAAAACTGTCCTTGGTCTAAGTCCACTCATTTCTTTCCTAACAATCAATTAACACACTCAAATTCAGAGTCAAAACCTTTCTTGACTCCTCACAAGCCAGGTCAACAATACTAAAAGCAAGAGAAAATACATATCTGCACCCAAATGAGCTAGAGAGAGATTCTAGTCGGGAGCAATAGTGAAAATAATGATGGTAGTAGGGGTACTTATCAGTTATCACTGAACACCATCTACAAATCAGACTGCAACCAGCAAACAGCTGCCTCTCATACTGCTTTACAGAATTGCTGCCATATTCTAAGTTCACGAGCTGCCTTGGCAGGTTGGTGATGTTCAGCGGTTGAGGTCAGGGCTCTGTTTGAAGGACAGATAATTAATCCAGCAAAGTAATCCACAACTCCTTTTATGGCAGATTTATGGAGATAGCCTTTGTCCCGGGGACTCTGCCTCATCATCTTTCATTTTCCAGGCAAAGCAAGTGACTTGTTATATAACATGGCATGTTCTAGATAAGACTTTTCATTTAGGGGATCTCTCTGGGCTCAGGGAGATTGATTTCCTGGAACCATCCAGAATGCACCAGGTGATGGGAAGGCAGCAGAACTAGTGTTGGATGTTCAGGGCATCACTAGTCTCCAGAAAGGGAGAAACTAAAGCTGGCTGGACATTAGTTGATGCCTTTACTACTCACAGAACCCAATCATGCCCTTTAAATTATTGTTCCTCGCCTCTTCATCCTGTCTTCAGCATCCTGCCCCCCAGGGGAAGTTAGGAGCAAGCAGCCTCAGTGCTCCACAGACGGCAAGGCACCCAATTACTGCTACTGCCTGTGGCTGTGCAAGGGCCATGCAGGAAGTGGAGGAAAGCTTTTTACTTGCCCCCCATGACCCCATAAGGGCAGGGCACAGTCTGACCACCAGTATGTTGGGGAAATGCTACTAGTGTATGAGAACCAGAGCTTTCATTGTTGGGGTAACCTGATGTGTGTGGTGGGCAAGGTGAGAGATTCAGGATATGCCAGCTGATGATCTGGCCCTACGTTCTCTGTGTTTGACTCCAAGCTGTTCTACATATTCACCACAGCACCTACTAGGAGCTGACTTCTTCACCCCTAATGTTTCACGTTGGCTTCTCTCCCATTGCCTCACTAAATGGACTTGGCTTTCACCTGTAGAACCTGGTGATTGGTTTTTCTGCCTGGGGATTGGTTGATAGTCTCTCTGTTCATTCAGTTCTGAGCTTCCTCTTCCGCTGCTCCACCAGTGAGAGCCCTTCTCCCCCCAACTGGCAGCTCCTGGAATGAAACAGTAACTCAGCTGATGCAGTATGTCACACTGAGACAGAAATGTCCGTGGGCTTGCTAAGGAGATATTGTGGCTGTTAACAGAGCTATGTAAGGTAATGCTCAGCTCTGGCACAGCTGGAGAATAATCCTGGGATCTTGGGCTCTAATAAAAAGCTGAACACTTTCATTTCCACCCAGAATCTTTCTGGAAAATGAAAGGCAGTTTTTGCAGATGGAGAGCTACCATTTTGTCTCAGAAAGCTGTTTTTGCTATGGAAATAGTGAAATTTCTCTGAAAAAAATTGGTCACTCTGACTATACATACTTGTACAACACACTGAGAATTGAAACAGAGAGAAAGAGCAGCTGCATTTCAGATCAGAACCCTCACCTTCCAGTTCCTTAGTTGGGAACTAATTGTATGGTGCTGAGTGCACCCTGTTAGATATGGAGTCCCTTTAACTCGTCTTGAAGTCAGCGGGAATGGAGGTTGCTTAGTACTTTGCAGGATCGGGTCACTGGAGAGCAGCACATTTTAACACTAGCAGCTACTAAATCCACCCCAGATATGGTGAGTCCAAAGACTTTTTATCAGCAGGATTTTCAGAATTAATTAAATAGACAAGAGAAGAACTTTGAAGGTCCTCAAGCCCATGGTGGGCAAACTTAATGGTCCCCCTATGTGTAAAAACCCAAATCCAATAACTTACCCATCCATGGGCATCTGTTTTAAATTGGGTGTCTTTCTACATCTCCTGACCTGCCAAGTCTCTTTACAAGGTGTGAGACTTACAAAGTAGTTCCATTCTACTCTCCTAAAAGCTTATTATGTTGATGGGAAATGCAAAACTGCGGAGAGGTGCAAGTATTTGTACACTTGAACCCTGTAAATCAGAACTGGGAAAGCATATTTCTTCATCTGTATAGAATAATGTCGAGAGGCTATGGGGGTAATATCTAAATGGTGTATTTGATAAAAGTACCACTAGTATTTGGTGAAATCAGTTAAAATGAAAAACCTACAGCACTGGGGACTAATCCATATCCAGTAGAGAAGGACTTGGACAGCTGTGGTTTGGGGTGTACAAAACTCAGTCATGTTTCATCTTTTCAAATGGCATAACCAAATCATTCTGGTTTTGATGTTTCATTCATGGACCTGCATCCTGAGCTGTGGCTTGAAGCAACTGAGGAGGAGGTAAGTGCTGCCCTAGTGCTGGGACTGTTCTGTGCTGGGCTAGTCCCCCACCACAGGTGAGGGCAGCTTGAAACAGCTCTAACTTACACTGGTTGCCAGGGTCTACCAGGCAACTGTTACAGCAATCTGGGATTCTTGGGGTGTAGAGATGATTTGGCCAAGCCTCTCTCCCTCCCCACCCCAGCCACATCCCTTGTACTGGCTGTAGAGGGAAGGGTAGCGCAGCAGCCACTATGGCAGCTCAGTGCGACCCGAGACTCCTTTTACACAGGGCAGAGCCTCCTTTGGCGGGACGAGCAGTTTGTGTGCTGATAGAACAATTCAAAGCTGCCCCGGTGCAGGGGAGGATCCAGTCTGCGGTCTGTCGTGACATGGTATATTTTATTCTTTCCAAATGTCCCCATCCTCATTCGCAACATTATTAAGCTAAAATAATAACTTCCTTTGCCTGTGTTCTAAAATGGAGGGGTATGAAATAACTGCGCAGGATCCAGGCTATTAATGTACACCATGACTAGAGAATGCAGGAAACCTGCTCTCACACCTTCAGCTTCTGCCGTTCAACTAACCAGCCCCCAGTTTGCTGAAATCAGGGATGGGTCCAGGTGACAATATTTGGATCTAGACACCCCCTGCTGACGTTTAATATGCAAGATTTGGGGATTTTTTCCCCTCCCAGTCACAGCCCCATCTGGGATTTGGATTAGAGCATCAGAACCAAACTAGTGGAAATCTCACTAGAATATTTCCCTCTATTCTCTACAGGCTTGGGTCTCTCTCTCCCATCATCCCATTTACCAGCTTTTTCATCCATTCCCTCTTCTCCTGAGATTTTCTGGGTTATCAAGTAGCTGCTCCGGAATTTCATGAGCTTTTCTGGGGTGGGGAGTCGTAAGGTGCTCCTGACCCCTCCACCTCAAATTAGCTGGGAGTGATGCCCTCCTTCCATGACTAGGAAACTACAAAAGATGTGGGGGGTTACGCTGTAATGGGAATTGGGACTGTGCCAATCTCCGCTGGCCTATGGGGAGAGCACCTACCACCCACACAGAAAACAGCTGGAAATGTTGTCCCTGTTTGGTCTCAAAGGAGAAGCCAGCTATCTACCTACAACAGCGAATGTAAGGAGGGGCGGGGGAATAAAGATGACTCTGCCCCATCTCGCTGATGACTGGTAAGTGGAGTGGAGGAAATCTAGGCCTGTGGTGTGATGGCAGAGGGAGGTGGCTTTTGGGGCAGAGAGAGGTTATGTTGGGAGCCAAGAAGATTGGACCTGCCGAGTTGGGACTTGGTACTTAACAGATGTAATATGGGCTTGATTCCAATTATCCAAATCAAACCCATTTTCACAGGTTCTGCAAGGCTGAACTTTTGAACCCAGGTCTCCACAGGTGAAAAGTAAGTCCAACCCTGCCTGTTCCCAATTAAACCATCCCTTGTGATCCTCCCCAGAAAACAGCCTTTTCAATTTGTTTTCAAGTGGATCTTAAAATAAAAAAATCTGCACAATCTCTTAACATTGTAAAGATATGCAGGACTCTTGGCACAAATATATAGGACTGACTTCTACTTCAAGAGTGGACACCAAAGCGTTAAATCAAACAGAAAGATTCAT
Source organism: Emydura macquarii macquarii (assembly GCF_026122565.2). Taxonomy (NCBI): domain Eukaryota; kingdom Metazoa; phylum Chordata; order Testudines; family Chelidae; genus Emydura; species Emydura macquarii. Next base: position 13,022,277 of record NW_027131527.1, on the reverse strand, counting down.
AGGCTCTGGAAAAACAGTGGTTACCACTGATGTCAAAATGTCAATCTCTATGTGATTGACAAATTTCACGTTCAGTGATGGATGGACAGTGGAGAGATTACACAAGGACAATCGATATGTCCTTCCCAGTACTTGAAGAGCCTTTGTAGAAGACAGTAGAAAATTGAGATCTGGAGCTGGTGGGGTATAGGGGTTTTGTGAAATCTATAGAACTTTTTTTTTAGTTGATTTTTGTGAAACTTGCTAAATTTTGAAAAAACATTTCCCCTTAATTAAAACTGTTGTACGCCAAGGGAAGTGTTTGTCCAACTAAATAGAAGCCCTTGATACGGAAGCAATACGGATATTGCTTGAAAGTAGCACTTCCCCTGCTTCTTATATTATTGGAAAACAATATTTTTAAAATCATAGTCATGAAACACCTTTCCCCAAAGGCAAATAGAACTCAGGCCCCCTTATTTTCCAGTTGTAGTGCAAGTTTTTAAGTCAGTCATTTGGCCAAATGAGGTGTCTCAGCCCCCAAATTAAGAGGTTGTTTAGCCCTCCTTTTGTAACTTCTACTAGGTACCCATCTGCGTTTTAGGTGTCTCAGTACCTTTAAAAATCTGGCCCTGAGTCCCTAAACTGGACGTTACATGGGACAGCATGTCCTGGAAATATGACCCATTGGTTGGTTGGTCTAAATTGTGTTGGCTTTTCCCCCCACATTCAAATCACTCTGAATTATCAGTGTATTAAAGTCTTCTTAAATCATACCTGCTGGGCAGGCCTTCCTGTGTGACTTATGTGATCATAGCAGAACATTTATGTAGGAAGACATGATAGTGGGTAGAAATACACCTCACACCAAGTTATTGATCAGAGTCTGTTTTTCCACACTACCAAAATAAGGGAATGAGATTGAGCGTGAGGGTGAGGCGACGGCTGCTGCTATGGCCCTAGTTACTAGGGTGTTTCTCTGACGCTGTGAACCAACAGGCTGTGTTGTTACTTTGGCATGTTACTTTGGCCTGCTGTCAATCCAGGAGCAATCATAGTAAATATGGCTTCTATAATAGCTGCTTTCATTTCAAAGTGCTTCCCCAGGAAATGGTCTTCAGTAATTAAAACTATAAGTCAACCTCAGTTTGGGAGATGACAGGGTGAGGCGGTGGCTGCTGCTAGGCCCTAGTTACTAGGGTGTTTCTCTGACTCTGTGAACCAACAGACTGTGTTGTTACTTTTTTTGGAGGGAGACATGGGGTTGAAGTCTGCATCTGGAAAGGGGTTTGGCATTAACGTCGGTCCAGCTAATTGCAGGTTTGAGGGGAAATAACGTCAGGCAGTGCCCCACACCTTGTTATTACTTGAACATGTCAGAACTACTTTAACAGGAATTGCAGAATTGAGAAAAGGAGACACACTGAGTGACAGAAAAGAGGAGTGTGTGCACAATCTGGATTGGAGAGAAACCACTTTTTCAGTAGCCAAGACAGAGAGCTTCATTAAAGTGCTTTTTTCCCTTCCCCAAAAGAATTTTGAGTTTAAAATGTGTGAAGTTATTGTACGAGGTGGACGAAATGCAAATAATTACACAGTAAACCAAATAGAAGTCATAATCATCCCGTCTGACATTTTAAAATCAGATCCCTCAGTAGGGAGTTGGGGTCTTGGATTGTGCCTTATTTTTTGTGATTTTTTTTAAAAACACATGGAGAAGAAACATTGAAATATTGAAAACTGAAACATAGTGGGATTTCACTGTCTATTTGTGTTTCAGAGGGTTAGGAAAAATAGAGTTCTTACATTTTTACTCAGACTTTAACTGGAAGAGTTTCAAAAAGGTAGCAAGGAAGAGGATTTATTTATGTTAAAAATGCATCCAAAGAAGCAATGACAAAGTAAGAAATGCCATCTGGAGGTTATGTTGACTCAAGTGGCCCCCTGCATGGCTTCTGATGTCAGCAGGAAGCAGCTGATAGGTATGTGGAAGTACAACCCATCCATAAGTCCCTGCATGAGTGTGTTTGTTTCTGCACTGGACTGCTGAGGTTCATAAAATATCCCTCATTCCCCTCCTATAACAGCAATCTCCATCAAAAAAACCCAGCTGTTTTATGTGTGTGTTTCTTTTGTATGCAGGGTTGTGAAAATTCATTCCATAAACTCCATTCAAGCTATAAATGCATGAAAATCCAAAGGCGCAAGGCACATACCCTTTGGGAATATATTTGCCTTCTGCTCCCTGTTTACTTGGATGAAGCCCTTTGCAAGTTAAACAGGAGGTTAAATAAAAGGGTGTAATGAACATTTATGAGAGTTATGTCATCCTTTGGGAATGAGAGAAAATTGTGTTGTACTGAGAGGAGCAGAACAGAACTGAATGGAGTCTTGTGTTGTATCACAATGAAGTGATGTGAATATTAATATTAATTTGTTCATCTTCCTGTTAAAACATGGTTAAAACAGGTTTGAACTGGTTAACACTTTCTTATACTATATTGGTGTGCTCTTTCACAATCTCTTGTATTACTGTAACAAATGTCATGGTGACCGCCATCGGCAGAAGACACAAACTGCCCGTTGTAAAAGGTAATGTTTTATTTCTACATGAATTCTACAGGCTCATTCATGATGATGATTTCTCGTGGAACTATCAGGCTGCTGGGTTGAGCAAATGAGTACAGTTTTCTTGCAATAAGTTTTCATTGCATTTAATTCATGAAATCATGGAGGACAGAGGAGAAGAAAGACCTACTGGTCTTGATTCTTAAAATCTTTTAAGTGAATATTTGGATATGTAAGGCTATCCCATTGAAAAATGCCTCTGATGAAATGCCCCCATTAAGGTGTATTTTCAAAACAATATCGCAACTGTAGTCAGTCCATGTCTACTGTGTTGGTATCTCTCCCAGAAGTACCACCTGTTAAGGGTTGTACTATACTTATTGTGTGTACCCATGTTGGGGAGGTAGAATGGATACCTCCATATAGCGTTGTCCACAAATTTCACAAACTTAGCTCCAGATAAAGCAAAAGTGACTACAGGAAAAGGAGGGGAAAAAAACCCAAACTATTATGAGACATTATAATTGATGTAACTGTCTCAAGATTTCTTCATCCACTTTGGATGCCAGCATTCTAGATTTTGAATGAAAACATGTAAATGTGGCCCCCAAGATTACAAAACAGGTCCAGAGTCCAAAGCCATGCTGTTATTTACCTTCAGTTCTAGACACGAAGCATATTTTAGAATTGTTCTGTAACAGAATATTGTGGCTCAGGATTCAGAATCCTTGAATATGATTCTCACAGGGTGGCTGCCCCTTTAAATGAAGTAGCTCCTGTGCAAAAACAGGTCTTCCAGTTGGGCCAGTTAAGATAGCAGGGAAGCGCATTGGACTATAAAAAGCCAGGCTGTCAATACGGAGGGGGGAGTGGAAGCAATAGGGAGCTCCCTAGGAGAGACTGCAAAAGTCCCCTGCTGAGGAAAAAGGGCCTCCAGGGATAAAGCTCTGGGATGTCAGTGAAAAAGGCAAGGGAGAACCTGCAACAGGGCCTGAAGCAGGAAGGACTGAGGGAGGCAAAGAGGAAAATCCCCTGAGAGCTGTAGCTTGAAGATGGCTGTTTGTGTTTTTTCTGCATTTGGAAACTAAAATTCTGCCAGGGGAAAAAAAAACTGGTTGTGGCACCAGCTCTTTTACAGGCTGGAGAATAGCTAGCACCGTACAATGATAAACTACGGTTAGGGCTACAATTTTGTCACAGAGGTTATAAAGGCTATGGAAATTGTGAATTGGAATAAACTCCATGAAATTGGGTTCCTGCTGCTTTGAAAATGGCTGTGAAAACGCATTGGATTAGGCCCCCAAACTGAGTGGAACTGTAACCTTGTGCACGGAGTCGAGGTGCCACTCAAGTTTGGCCCTTTGTCTCCATCTAAGGAGGGGCAGCAGAGTCAAACCTGAGTGGCATTGCAAAATTGTGTGCCAGGTCACAACACCCAGAGCAGATAGCCAGAGCTGCCACTGCTGGGTGAGTGTGGGGTGAGCTCACTCTCCCTCACCACCCTGGCCTCACCTTTCAGCACCCTCACTTGTGTATGTTGATGTAGCGAAAACTGCATTATTTGGTGACCTTTCAGGTTTTTTTCCCCTGCACCTGTAATGTGAAATTTTTTAACTATTAACTTTAATGGGAATTGTGTCAGTATATCAGGTGGTAGAATTGGTCCTTATGTGTACATGTGACTTTGCACAAGGTAAATTTTACCTGTACTTGCTGCAATGAAAGTTATTCTTTTTAGATACCACAAGATTAGAAATTGGAGATCTATTGTGTTAGAAGAGGTGAATTCACTCGCTGTCAGACAAGGTACCAAAATTGCTGGTTCTAGAAAAGCTGTGTGTGTGGGTTTTCTACAAAAATTCCCAATCTAGATTTGAGTGCCATGGCAGGAATAGTGTTTCTAGAAAGTGGCAGTAATCTGATTCTAGATCAAGGAGAACGCATACTCTTTTCTAGAGCTGGAGCTGATGAAATTGTAGTCTCTGTTTCTCAGGGTGTAGTTTATGAAATAAAGGACAAGATGTAATCCTCTTTCCTTCTGAAAAGTTTTGTTTCCTTCAAAACCCAGTGGGGGCAGAGACTGAGGAATGCTCTTACTGATAGGTTGTGGGTGTGTTGAGGAAGACAGAAGGGAAGTTGCCCTGAAGCACTTGTCTCCATATTGCATGGGGGCAAAAACTCAAGGTGAAAAGCAGTGAGGTGGTCATAGGAGTTGATAGACTATTTATATAATGATAACTGTGTCTGTTGCTGACTCTATGAACCATATCCAACAGCATCTATTTCAGTGCAGAGGAGCCCTGACGGAGCACATTATGATTAATAAATTATCTAGCTCAAGGAGTGTGATGGGTTCCCCTTTACATCTCATGAAAGTCATTCACTCCAAGTTCAGTGGCTCGGCAATTCCAGGCCATTCCGACAATGCATCTCTCAGCCACAAATGTCCCTTCACAGGGGGGCTGTTGGAATGTTCACCTAGGCACAGAGGGGTGGACAGTGCTGGCTGAGAGGCAGTCCTTAATTAAAGATGGAGAGTGGCCAAATCTTTCTCTTTGTGCATAATTTGAAAAGTAATGAGCTACCAATGGCAAAGCAGGTGGGGAGAGATTGGAGACTTCAATATCTTTCTCTTTTTTCTGGAGTCAGTCCAGTATTTTTAAATAGCATCTTTAAATGGAGAGATTCAGCAGAAGGTATTAAGTTGTCCTACACAGACCTGAAGAAGAGCTCAGTGTAGTTTAAAAGCTTGTCTCTTTCACCAACGGAAGTTGGTCCAATAAGAGAGATTACTTCACCCACCTTGTCTCTCTAAGGTACTCTATGGCTTTGAATGGCTCTTAGTATTTTAATGTATTGATCCTCACAACTGCCAGGTGAGGTTGGGAAGTACTGTCATTCCCATTTTACAGATAGGGAACCAATGCACACAGAGAATAAATGACTTGCTTAAGATAACACAGGAAGCCTGTGCCATAGGAGGGAGCTGAATTTGGATCTTGTGATGCTCACTCTCCTGTGAGTTAAAATGTGTATGTTACAAAGTTAGCATATGGGCAGGGCTCACCCTAGGTTTTGAAAGGCCCTTTGTGAAATCTTATGTGGTGCCTCAGACAAACTGCCATGGAATCCATGTGGATATTGAGTATGGTTTTATTTACTACAAACATCTGTCCCTTCTGTTCACACACTTCATTTTTTCTTCTGTAACTTAATGCATCTTCTACTCCCTGTTTTTCAATGTCTCTCTTTGCCTGGGTTTGTTTCCATAATAGTTCATACTTTTAAAATTTCAATTTATTATTTTCTGTAACAAATTTTATTTTCAGATTCTTCCTTCAACATTGAGCTATTTTACCATCACTTTGTTTTTTTCTAAAATATTCTTTTTAAAAAAATCTTACACTCAGTTTTTCTTCATGCTCCACCTCTTTGACCATCCCAACTTTTCTACTATGATTCCTCTTTGCCTCCTACTTCAGCCTGCTCCCCTAGGTTTCCTCTCCCTGGCTCTGCTCTGCCATCAGTCCCATTCAGTCTACCCTCACTGGCTATACTCTGCTCCACACCTGACCTCTTTCAGGTCAGCAGGTTTTCATTTGTGTTTCTATGTAGGAGAGGAAGAAAGGGAGCCATCCTTGCCAGTAGGGGGTAAGGATTTCTGTTGCCCACCAGGAGTACAAGAATCCCTTTCTCTCTTCTGCTGAAGGACTCATCAGTTCCTGAAATTTGCCTGTTCAGTCTGACTGAGCCAGAAAAGTGCCTGCATATGCTAGATGCTCTGCTCCAAGGCAGAATGGACCATTTTCTTATTACAGTCATGAGCTCTCCAAGCACTTTGCAGAGAAAGCAGCTGGTTGGCTCATTTCAAAGTGCTAATGGTACTGAGGTTTTTGGTCCTTCTCAAGTTTCATTTCCTCCTTCTTTTTAGTCCAGGACTGTTTAGTCTAGGCCTGAATTCCTGATTTATTCCTAGGTACAGTTCTGGGAATGCACAAGCACCTGGCATAGCACAAGCTGGAGAGTGGATTTGAAGACCCCTGGCAGAACTGGGGTGACACAGATTAGATAGCAGCTCTTTTTCCAAAAATTCTTCATAGCTTTGGAACAGACTGTCTCATAAGTAGTGGAAATGTGTTGCTAGTGAACCTGCGGCCTGTTAGTGATTCCTGACCTGTTTATGATGACTTAATTACATGGCCGGAGTAGGGATACAGCAGAGGTAAGCTAACTCTTTGTCTGGCTGGTACATTAAATGGTACTGGAATTTTTGTTCATATGTGAGTGTGTTGTGTGAATGTTGTGGCACAGAATGTTAACAGAAATACAGCAGAGATGGCTGTGGATAAAAACTTGGAACAGAACAAGTTCCCCCCGAAGGGAAGTCCACTTTGAACACTTTGTCTGCTTTCAAATATTCATATGATCATTCAGAATCCGGTGAAGTTTTGGTTTTAGATGCTGATGTTCTCAGTCTGGGTCACAAAAGGTTTATGTGCTGCACTCTGAGATAGCAATAACACAGAGTGAAAAGCCTGCTCCGAGCAACAGGATTATCTTGGTAGATCAGCGCCATTTAAAATACATTAGAGAGGATTCTGTGTATCCATTGTGTTCCCCCACAGTGCTACTTCTAAAAAAATAGTCATCAGAGAAGCAGCCATTCATTGTACTGGCACGCCAGTTTAGACAGGGTCAGGGTGGCAGGATAGGACAGGTAACACCAGCAGCATCAGCCAGACAAGACCAAGGTCAGAAGGGCATGACAATACAGGTGGCATAAGACAGGGCAGGTAACGTTGATCTGAGCAGCAAGGCAGGGCCAAGAGAACAAGGTGTCTTTGGACAGGCAAGCAGCACTGAGAACAGCAGACAGGATCAGAATTCAGAGTGGCATCACAGCAAAGTGTGGCATGAGACAATAGGTGGCTCTGGAAGCCTGTGTCAGGCATTTTTAGATGGAGGCAGTGGCATAGGGCAATGCAAAGAAAACTGGCAACAGATCTGCAACTGTGAAGAATATGGCAGTATATGGATGAGTCACTTGCCAACATTATGTAATAGAGAGAAAAAACCTTGCTAACCCATAGGATTTCATTGGATAGTTATCTGCTTCAGAGGCCATTGGAGTAACAGATTTATCTGCAAGTGAATGTCCATCAGCTAGCGACCATAGTCTCAGCAACTACATGCCAGGCTGCCATCCATGCTGCTCAGCATCCCGCGTTGTGCGACTCTGTTGCGTCCATGGACTCCCTCTGCCTCAGAGTGGGTTGTCTCAGTAGTGCAGAGATGTAGTGGTTTGGAATAGTTTCTTTGTCTTCCAGATACAGAGGGAAAGGAGAAACAGGAGAGAAGGTAATTGCTGTTAGAACAAAGAAGCAGACAAGCCAATTGAAAGCCATCACCTTGTGTTGCAGTACTCACAGTGAGCCACACACTAAACTGCAGTTAACCCAGGCTGGGACTTTTTAGTGGGTCAAAAAACTGACAGATAACAAGAGGACAAGAGATGGAGAGATTTTATAGCAATAAGGGGTGGAGAAAGTGGGAGGCTGAGTGATGGCAAGCGGGGAGTGAAAAGCAAAATTGTCTATTTTTCCCCCCATGAAAAAGATGAAGAAATTGAAATTGTAAAGATAATGAAGGAGTTTCCAAAGAGAAGCACCTAGCAGGAATTTACATTGTTCTATGGTGCTGTACTTCACGGAGGACCATTGATCAGAGGACTAATGAATTGAAGAGGCTTTGTAGAGAAAATTATGAAAAGACTTTGAATGACAACTTTGGAGACATCTTTCCTACTCTGACTATTTTTAGAGCCAACCAACTCTGTGTAAGCAAAAAGGCTCCCAAAAGTACATCAGATGCATGTCTTCAGTTCGAACAATATTTGAGAGGCTGAGCTAAAGGAAAACCTCTGATGTGCACAGCAGGAGAGAATTTGGGTCCTTAAGTTGTTCTCTCAACTTATATTTGCTTAGATTCTGGTTGCATGTAGAAGTCATGGTGAATCTTGGAATGTGGGGTCCGGTGCTCAGCATATAGGGCTTTGTTAGGTTCTTCGTACTCTGGCCAAATTCAGAATAAGCCCCATCAATCCATTTCCACTAGAACATGTTTGTTGGAGGTTAAAGTTGACAAAAGTACCAGTTGGCAGATTGTTGGTGGCAGGACAATATTTTCTGATTAATATATATATTTATTACATTTAATGTTAGGGGACAAAGGCTGCCCCAACATATAATTTATCAGGGCAATGGCTGGCAGCTTAAGGCATTTAAATTCTTTGCAGTACAATATAATCATAGAATCACAGAGTTGGAAGGGACCTCAGGAGGTCATCTAGTCCAACCCCTTGCTCAAAACAGGACTAACCTCAGCTAAATAATCCCAGCGAGGGTTTTGTCAAGTCACAGCTTAAAAACCTCTAAAGATGGAGATTCCCCCACCTCTCTAGGTAACCCATTCCAGTGCTTCACCACCCTCCTAGTGAAAAACCTTTTCCTAATGTCCAATCTAGATCTCCCCCCCTGCAATTTGAGACCGTTGCTCCTTATTCTGTCATCTACTACCATTGAGAACAGCCTAGCTCCATCCTCCCTGGAACCCCTTTTCAGGTAGTTAAAGGCTGCTATCAAATCTTCATTCTTCTCTTCAGCAGTCTAAACAAGCCTAGTTCCCTCAGCCTCTCCTCATAAAGTCTTGTGCTCCAGCCCCCTAATCATTTTTGTTGCTCTCCGCTGGACTCTCTCCAACTTGTCCACATCCTTTTTGTAGTGGGGGGCCCAAAATTGGACACAATACTCCAAATGCGCCCTCACCAATGCCGAATAGAGGGGAATAATCACTTCCCACGATCTGCTGGCAATGCTCCTACTAATGCAGCCCAATATGCTATTAGCCTTCTTGACAACCAGGGCACACTGCTGACTCATATCCAGCTTCTTATCCACTGTAACTCCCAGGTCCTTTTCTGTAAAACTGCTACCTAGCTCATCGGTCCCCAGTCTGTAGCTGTGTATGGGATTCTTCCGTCCAAAGTGCAGGACTCTGCACTTGTCCTTGCTGAACCTCATCAGATTTCTTTTGGCCCAATCCTCCAGTTTGTTTAGGTCCTTCTATATCCTATCCCTACTTTCCAGCGTATCTACCACTCCCCCTAGCTTAGTGTCATCTGCAAACTTGCTGAGGGTGCAATTAATGAAGATGTTGAACAAAACTGGCCCCAGCACCAACCCCTGGGGCACTCCGCTTGTGACCGGCTGCCAGCTAGACATGGAGCCATTGATCACTACTCATTGATCATAATATATTTGTATACGTTGTTCTTCAAACATGGAATCACGAAATGACTTTCAGAATTAGACATAACTAAAGAGAAAAAAATATGACAACCAAGTTTCAAAGAGAGGAAACAACTCTGTGTTTGGGGAAGAAGATCAGAGTTCCTTGGATGGCAGCCCAAAGTGGAAAAATGAGTCCTCCCTACTCCATTTCATCCCAGCTGTTGAGAAGGAATAGGGGAGGGAGCCCAGACCGGAGAAGCATAGTGAGTGCAGGGAGTTGGTGGATATGAAATTGGAGAGGTAGCATGAAGTATGTGAAGGTTTTGAAAATCAGGAGGACAGCTTTGAATTAGATTTGGAGATGAGCCGGAAACCAGTGAAGATGATGGACGCACTGGCATGGAAATGGACAAGATGACTTAATACTGTAAGTCTTGTCTATCTCTAATTATGGTTGGCTGATTCTGGTGAGGGGAAGAAAACTGAAGATTTCCAAGGCTCCCAAAACATTAGAGAGACAAAATCAAGGAAGGTGATGCATTAAATTTCAATAGCTCTAGATAGGAACAGATTTCAACAGTGCTAAGGACAAATTTAGAAATGTTTTTAAATGGGTGCTGGAATATTTCATGGTCCTTAACTTTTTCTTCTGCCACATCTTTCTTGCCTAAAATTATAAGATTTCTAACTTTGGTAACAAAATTATGGCTTGACTTAAGAGGAGGTCAGTGGGTTATGGAGGTCATAGTTTAAGAAGGGTCAGTGATGTGAGGCAACAATGTCTTCTCCCTCTCCCACCAACTCTGAAAAAGGATTTAATCAACCATGTAGTAGTCAGGAACTGACAGTCATAGACAGACAAGTACACATTAGATAGAGGGGTCTGAGAATAAACTCAAAAAGAAAGACTGTAGAGCTGGATGACCACCACATAGAGGTAAAGTCCAACGCGGAAAATGTTGGTACCTTTCATAATTTGCTACTGAACACCATTTAATATTTGTAAGTAGATCCTTAACAGTTCATTAAGCTGGGAACTCTGTCACTGAAGCAATCAATGGGCCATTGCAGATGGAACAGAAAAGAGGACCCAAGGACAGAATCATGAGGCACTCTGTAATTGGAGGCCTGAAGGGAGAATGTAAACCCTCCACTATAAAGGAGAAATGTACATTGACAGCGTTAGGACTCGGTTCAGGAGAAGGAGGAGACACTAGTGTCTCTTTGCTCCTGGAGGGTAAAATGAGTGGACTAAAAGCTACAGTGTGACCAAGTCAGATGAGAAGACAGCTGTAGCTAGAGGTAGGAAATGGGTCATTATCCACCCAGAATAAGGGAGCATCGTTACGATGAAGGGGTTGAAAGCCAGACTGAAAGTGATATCAAGGTGGCTAGGTCAGGCAGGCAGAGGTACAGGATCAGAACAGAGCAAGTTGGTCAAGAGCTAAGGAAAATACCATTTTGTAATGGCAAATTGTCTCGTGTGTTTCCAGAGTTTTTACCATAGAAAGATACGGAGTGGCTGGGTGTCTTCCCCCCGGCCCCCACCTGTATGGAATGTAACAATCCCCCACCTCCTCCTTTGTCTTGGTGTTTGGGATCAGGAATTCCTACACATTGTGGAAGCGTTGGGAAAATTGTGTGTGTGTGTGCGTGCGTGCGTGCGTGCGCAAGTAAAAGCCCCTGATCATTAATTCAGTAGCCTCCTCCCTGGATATCACACAAATCAAATATCAGATGTCCAAGGCTCCAAATAACAACTGTTTTCTTTGTCTCCGTAGACAAAGGTAAAGGAGATGAGATTATGGTGAGGGTAGCCCCAGTCCCATGAGATTAAGTTTAATACCTGCTGGCAGTTGGGCTATAAGACTCAGCAATACCACGTTAACCCTCTGTCAGTGTCTGTTTCTAAAGGAGAAAACTGACTCGGGTTGCCATGAGAGAAGGACAAGCTTTTCTGCATGAAGCACAAAATAGTGAGGCACTGAGGACAGCATCACATGTGGCTATTCATACATATAACCTTCGGGGACACCCAGTTTACGAGCTCGTAGAAAGGCACCCAAAGGCATGGAACAAACAGTATCTACAAACTAGATGAGAGCAAGAGCAATGAGAGGGCCCAGCCCACTCCCCCAGGGAAGTGGGGACACTGAGAAGGTGCACTCTGCCATCCAGGGAACATGGTGGCAATGGCAGAGTTGAAGGGATGTGGGGGAAATGAGAATGCAGTGCTTCAGCTAAAGGATGAGGAACCTGAACCAACCCATGTTCAGTTCAACAACTGAATTTTGCCTTTTGGTTGTGCTTCTTTAGCTCTAAAACCTCATGGAGCTAGACCACAAGCGCTAAGTAAAGGTCAGCGTGTAGTGTGTTCCTGTCCCAGGAGCAGGACAGGTTGCAGTTGGGTCCCTGCTTCCCCTTTGGTCTAAGGGAGAAACAAGATGCACCAGTCCTATATCTGGCACAGCGTACTTCCTACTCTGCACTGGCTCAGCTCTGATGGCTGGTTTATTATGGTGGGTATGGAGCTAAGGCTCTGCTCACCCCCTGGCCCTGTCTAATCATTCCCCACCAACCTTGATGTGATGGGAGTAGCTGCCCCACTGCGGCTGCACTTGCTTTACGCTCAGACTTTGATGCTTGCTAAGAGGTAAACTGCAAAAGTGTCTGTCTGTATATACTGTCTGAGATCCCAAGTCAGTAACAGAGTCGATGTGGAGATAAAAATGATGAATACATTTACATTTTAGCAGAAACTCTTTGAAATTCCTACACAGCCTGAAGTGTTTGTGATGCTATCAGCTCTTGCAAGGAAAGCACAGTCCTGAGCCCAATATTGGGTAGGTAAGTGAAGGAGGAACTGATTTACAGCCATTTAACTTTAAAATGCATTTATTATGCGTTAAGTCTACACCTACCAGTATCATCTGTTCCCTGCCTGGGGATCTTAAACCAGGCTACAGTTCTGAATTCTAAAATAGTTTTTTTTTTTTATCTGGTCTGGTCCTGCATGGAGGGTAAGGAGAAGAGGCTTGTCTCTTCAGGCTTTCCTCTATCTTAGGTCCATAGTTGTCTTTGTCTTTAGCCACATGGTCTGCTTGTGCTGATCCTGTTTTTCATTGCCAGGTAACACCAACAGCATCTTTGCACTGGACTATATCAGTGGAGCTTTAACCCTGAATGGGCCACTGGACCGTGAAAACCCTTTCTACAGCACTGGATTCATTCTCACAGTGAAGGTGAGACACTGAGAGCAACATCCCTTTTGGGAGGGGGGAAGCATCCGCATAGCTGAAGGGAGAGGAAAGGCCCTTCAACCAGAAGATCATCTGTGAGTCTGTTGCAGCTCTTTGCTACTTAATACTGAATTATTTCAAGTGAAGAAGCACAGTGGAACCGTTCTTTCCCTATCAGACACCAGGGCAGACCTCTGCTATTCCCAGTGCAGGGCCCCTCTCTCCATCTGGCATGAGGGCCGGACCCCATCATCCCTAGATTGGAGTAGTGGGGTGTAGAATTAACACGTTCTATCTCCTGTGATTCACCCTGATTGCCACTAGCTCAGTAGCCCCTCCAAAGCTCTGTGAACTTCTGCTCCGGGACACTCCTCTTTTGGTGGCTTCTAACTTTTGCAGTGTATGTACTGTTCTGGCTCAATGGCACTCCTCGGTGTAGGGAAAGGCTAAATGCATACACACTGCATGCCTCAACCCCTTTGAGCAGTAAGATGAGCAATGCGCTGTGGATTAATGAAGAGGGAATGTACTGATAGAGCTATCTGGGACTGTGAGATGCCACACAACTAGAGAGGCAGAGAGAGAGATGCTGGCATGCTGCCATGACAAAAAATGGGTCCTTTTTTCATCTCACTGGGCACCTGTATTTCTGGTGTCGAGCAGATCCTTCAACTGCATGTGTGTCTGTGTTGCATTGTAAAAGGACTAAAAAGAAAAGGCTAAAAGTCAACTCATCATTAAAATGCATCGAAGCATGACATTCCAATGCCACGAGGCCCCACCAGAGAACTGCTCCCCCAACTCCGATTTCAGCCCTTTAATCAAAATCAATACCAACCCAGCCAGTTGGTTGGAAATACATTTAGAAGTGTGGATTCCACTGGGCCGGGGGGAAAAAATCCGCATGTTAGAGAGGTCATTGATTGGGAGGGTGGCAGCCAGCACTGAAAGAGCACAGTTCACCTCCTTCCTGTGGTAGGGGCAGCGCTTTGTCAGGGAGGGAAAATGACATGTAATTACTCTCCTTGACCTCTGGTGAGGGTCTTTCTGTGGAGTTCTATACGGTCAATATACTATTATTATCATCCCTTGGAAACCTGCTTCTTTTCCTTGATTCTCAGTGGAGAGAGAGCGGGGTTGATTTTTGGGTTAAAAACTACAGAGTATTTTATATATATTATATGTGATATATATAAAATGGACCCAAATGCCAATCTGTGGAAATGCTGAATTTTACCAACTCAGCATCATACCCTCAGGATGATCTTTAATGACCTCATCAGCCTGCCCTCCATGCTCAGTGCAGCTGCAATGGGCTCTTCCCTCCCCATACCCCATGTGGTCTTGTCTCTCTTTTTTCCTGCCTGCAATGGAATAAGATTATACAAAATACAAGAGGAAGAACTCTATTTTTTAAATATCCTTCACCCCTAAGTTTCTGAGACAATAAAATACATCCTCCAGCCACCCACCTCCCTTCTTCCCACTACCCCCCACCATAAAAAGCCTGTAAAAAGTGAAGTTGTTTGATGGGAGCTCATGACATAGAGTGTCAATGCACTGGCCCTTCATATCTAGTAATTTGCTGCCAAACCTCTTTTAAGTCACAAGGAAAATGAATTTGCTTGTGTTGTCCTATTTTTCTAGTGGACATTTGTTCCCATCACATCACAATACGATTGACACTCTTGCTAATCTCAGCTCAGGAGAGGTCCAGGAGTGAATCTGAGGTCTTACACTGCCCGCCCCCAAGTCATGGGAAAACCCTGGTTTTGTGGAGCGTCTCCCATGTCCTGCCAGGCTATTTTGTAAGATGTTAACAATCTTGACATTAATGCTAGTGGTGGAAAACCATCTCCTGCATGCATCACGCTGTTATGAGTTTGTCATTGCAGTGTGCAGTAGCAGAATGGGAGGCAACAGTTTGGGTCCCACAGGGCAAATCTCTAAAGGTGGTAGTCCATATGAGAGGCAGATTTGTAGGTCAGTAGTAATGAATATAATCAGTGTGATAGGTACTGGAGCAGTAGGGGTGATACAGGTAAAAATCTTTGTGACCATCCTTGGCAGACTTTGGAGGTGGGGGAACTTACACAGCCCTAACCACGTTATGCCTGCCTGAAGCCACATTTATCAGTCTATCGCTTTGAACAGTAAACTTGCACCACAAATACACATTTAAGCCTTGGTCAAATCATGCAGCATCCATTATATGAAACACAAGGGAAGGCTATTACTGTGCCATTGACTTTGTCTCAATGACAGTAGTCAACTGCACTGCCTGTATGCAATTTCTATATGATGACCCACAATCTTCTGCATTTCTCTTATGCTTGTTCTTTGAAATAAAGGCCTTTCTGATATTTTCCCTTGCAGGGGACGGAGCTGAATGATGACCGCACCCCTTCCAACGCTACTGTGATCACCACCTTCAACGTCCTTGTCATTGATATAAATGACAATGCACCAGAGTTCAATAGTTCCGAATACAGTGTTGGCATCCCGGAGCTGGCCCAGGTGGGCTTTGCCCTTCCTCTTTTCATCCAGGTGCAGGATAAAGATGAGGTAAGACAGGAGAATAAATATCAATAGCCACTTGCTGCAGATACACCCTACGAGCATCTGTGTACCCTCTCCTCCACCCTATTAAACCTGTAATCCTAAATGACGATTACTTGGTGAAGTTCTTAGATGGTCTGACAGGAAGGGGGATTGGGATATTTATTTTCTTACTGCTCTTCAGTGGCAGCAGTTACCCCTAGTAACACTTGCCTGCAGCATCAGTGTCTTGTTCTTTGCTGCTGTTAATGGACCTTCTATTTATTATAGCACAGAGACATTTCACTTAGGAATTCCATTAGGTTTTCCAGCCCTAGGGTTACACTCTTCAATTACTCCTCATATTTGACTCATGCAATTCATGTCTTTCTTCCTCTGCTATCCTAACCTACAACCATGCCACAGTTTATAATTCCTTTTTAAAAAACAACAACAACAAAAACTGCTGGCACCTCATGGAGAACTTTCTAAAATATTTAAAAACAATCCTGCTTCTATAGCATAGAGTATCTATATTTTTCTTTCCTTGTTTTTTGTCACACTATGAAGAATATTTGCAGGAAAATGGGAACTTTGTTTCTTTAATTATAATTTCAGGTAGATTGAATAAATACAAGGAACAGAATAATTTCAGAGTATTGGAAGGGAAAAAATCAGATGGCTGATTAAAATGTACAATTCTTCTGTAAAACTAGCAAATTTTCACTTGTGGCAAAAGGATGGAGATTTAAAATTTGTTCTGAGGATGTAACTCCACCATTGTGTATCACAAAAACTGTTTGCTGGTGAACATGGCAGTTTTTCCCCCCTCTTTGAAATTCACAAGAACTTGCAACAACTTTTCAAAATATTTGTTTTCATGTATGAAGCAATTATGACAAAGCACTAATCAGAATAGTTATTTGTGACATATATCACAAACAGGGAGTTATGATTTCAGCTGGGAGACATGCAGGTGAGCGTTTAAGCAGTTAAATAGGATCATGTTTTCTTGAAAATGTCCTTAGCAAACAAAGAACAGAATTACAAATCAGATGACAGGTAGTCAGGATTGTTTCTAAATTGAATATTAATCATGGTGTTCCATGAAGTGTCAGCAGCTCTTTAATTGAAGGACATTATGGTAGGACTGTTTATGTCAATAGAGTGAAGGCTCTGTCATTGTTTCTTTTCAAAGCTCTGTTTACAGGAGTGTATAACATATCTTCACAAATTCAATCCATCCTTTCAGCCTCACTCATTTTAAAAAGGGGGAAAAAGATTCATGTATTCATTTAAATAATAAGAGCAGAAAATAAACTAGTTTTGTGGTTTTCAATTAAGTTTGTCTTCTGTAACTCCCAGACAGATTGGTTGCAGTTGTCAAAATCGCTTGGCCCTGCCTAACTCTTCTGCCATTGAAATCAATGAGATCCTTACCATTGATTTTAATCAAACCAATGGAGTTATTGTGTGTGGAAATGGCATGATATGTCTGTACACTCATCACATTTTCCAAAAGTAGTCACTCATGCTTGCCTGTACGTTTGCAGCCACTAGATTAGCCAAGAAAGCGGTGCTGTAAAAATCTATTGGAGGGCTACAATCTGGGAAGTGAGACAGGTTTACACTGTGTGGAGATTGGCACCGGTCAGATCAGGTCAGCTCATGCTTTCTAGCATGGCCAGAAATAGGTGCTTGCAACCTGCAAAACTGCAGTGCTGTAAAGGGTAAATTATACAGGCTCTCATGGGTATGCATTCAAAATGGCAGGATTCCTCATCTGAACAGCCCTCTTGGGGAAACGAGTCTCATTTTAGACTCTTGCATGAGCAGTTTGTTTACTCTGCTAAAAAGCCCCCAAGCCCTCAAACTTTTTTTGCATTAAAAGTAGAATATTAAAGTTTAGATGTACTTGAGCAGAACAGCAATTCCAAGGTACCAATAACACTGCTAGCTTTGAGTTTCTTTTCCTCCTCTCCCCCCACAAAACTGTGAGTTAAGAGCAGAGTGTCAGCTTTGTCTTACTGGATGAAATTCTGGCCCTGTTGAAGTCAATGGCAAATTTCCCATTGATTTCAAGGGTCAGGATTTCACCCCTAGTCTCTTGGACTGTGCTGTTCTGTTAGACCTATAAAGATATATAAATGTAATTGTTTGCAAAATATTAAGGTCCAAATCTTGACTTTCTCGTGTCTCTTGTTCTTATTTTCCTGTTAATTCATTCTTTGTTTCCTTTTCTCCTCTCCTCTGTTTGCCTCCATACTGTTTGAATGGTGTCAGTGTGTCCCCCTCTTTGAATGTGTCCCCCTCTTTGTGGGGTTCTGATGGAAAAATGGAGGTCCCCTTCTTCTTTTGACGGGTCAAATGGCTCCAACCCATGACTGAGCTACATGCCCCATCTTCCATAGCCATGGACAGGGCTAGTAGCTTCCAATAAGGACTTATCTACATGAAAGTTTAATTCATGGCAAGCTGGGGTGTGAATTTACCCCACCCTAGTCTGCTGTGCGCTAAGTGTCCGAATGGACCCTGCTGATGTGCATTAACAGTTTGCTAATGTGCTTCCATCGAGTGATAGTTCAAACAGGACTAGATCAAAGCACATTAACAAACTGTTAATGCATGTCAGCAGGATCCACACAGACAGTCAGTGCACAGCAGTTTAGTGCAGGGTAAATTCACTCCCCAGCTTTCCAGGAATTAATTGTTTGTATAGACAAGCCCTAAAAGAGCCCGTCTCCCTTGTCTCCAATGATGTCATTAGTGGTGGGGATTTCAAATGGGAATGTGGGGAGCAAGGGGAAAAGAGATCTTCAGGCCCAGAGGTGAATGAGGATGGATCTGAAAGAAGCGATTTCAGCACCGTGGCTGTCATGCAGGAGATGACACAATTCATTTGTATGAGAGGCAAAGGCAAATGAAAAGAGAATTATTCAACTCATTGGGGAAAGTGGCTAAATAAATAAATATAGACAGAGACAGATAAAATCAAGGCAAGATTCTTTTAAATGCCTTTAGAAAGACCAATTCTGCCCCTTATTTTATACCCCGTCACCCACCCCAAGTTATAACTCCATGGACAGGCCCTGAATAGTTGTTTTAAACAAACTAGAGATCGTTTTTGGGTTTTTTTTCCATTCTTTCCTCACATCTCCAACCCCTTTGTGATTTTTGTTCCTAGGCTTGGAATTCCCTAGTTTGTTCACATCTTTCTGGCATTACGGTGTCCATAGATGAGCACAATATATGTGATCAAGCTGCAGTCCTGCTCGATTATGTGGAGGGGAGGGAGAATTACCCTCTCCAATCTGTGACATGGCTGTGTAGGCAGCTCAAAATTGTGCCTTTTTTCTTCTTTTCTTTTGGGGCCATAGTGGGTACTTATTCTGTGCAGGGCTAGGCAGCATGGTAATAAAAAGTCCATTCCACCATTGCTAATGCCAGTGGAGCTACAGCAATACTGGATCAGTAGTGAGAGAACTGTCTATTATTCTACATCCTTCTTCCCCTATCCTATGGAAAGACAGAGACAACCAGTGCTATTCCTCCCCCTACATGGAAGTAAGGCGGCAAAGCATTGATGAAAGAAAAAGCTCCCCATGTAAGGCCCAATCAACCATTCCTCCTTCCATTTTAAAAATGAACCCCAACCCTGCCACTGAAACCAAACTGGGTCATGCTGTCTACAAACACGATTAGTTCTTGATTCAAATTACACCTACGCTCCCACTCCACTTGTACGGGCCCTCGTTTTGTATGTGGCCGTTGAACACTTGTAGAAGGAGCAGGTGTGTGGCGTTGTCCCTTTTAAAACGTTTTAGGTGCTATTATAAGCAAGAAAGCTTTTAATATGTTGACAGTGTCTCATAACTAGAACTGTCTGAAGTTTGTATAAATTGGTTGAATTTTGCTAGTTTCTCCTCTTCCACCTGACACAGCCATATGGTGTCAATCGAGTTTGCCTCTTTTCACTGCACAAAGCAAAGGACAGAAGAAGATTGGCATCTGATGAGATTCTTAAAGGAGCATGGCTCAACCCCTGCCCATATGATTGATTTTTTTCTTCTTGAGGAGTAATTAGCTAGGGATTTCCACATATATTAAAACTCCCCTGTGCTATCTTAATTCAATTGGTCCTTTTTTACTGATAGTGCAAGTTCAGCCATCAAATCTTTGTGCAGCCTCCGATGTGGTCTAGCAGTTAGAACAGGGACCTAAGCCTCAGGAAACCTGCATTTTATTCTTGACTTTGCCACTTGCTCACTAAGAGCTGATCCAAAGCACGTTAAATTTAATGGCAGTCTTTCACTGACTTCATTTTTTTTTGGGTTAGGGCCTATGTGAACTTGGGAAAATGAGTTAACTTCTCTGTGACTCAGTTTCTCCATCTGCAAAATGGAGAGTGATCTACTTGAATACCTTTTCTAAAGTTGATTGAGAGTCTCTCCTGAAGGACAATGGAAGTCATTTCCACTGGTACTGTACTAGGCACTTTACAAAATAGTACTCATATATACATAAGATATACACATTGGGCTGGATTCTCTTTTCACTTACTGCTGTAGAGCGGGATTGACTCACCGAAAGAGTAAAACTTGTATGAGTGATAGGGGATTCGGGCCTAATATTTATTATTACAGAAAGGTTTGTTTCAGTTCTGAGACCAGGAATCACTCTGTGTGGATCAGGTTCCAGCTAGTTTATAGAGTTTTTCAACCAGCACTAGTCCCTGGTGAGGAAGAAAAGGAGGAAGGTACCTTTTAGTGCTGTATTGTTACTATTTAATACCATAATTTGTGTGACACTTTATGGAGATTAAAAAGGTAAGATCACTGCCCCAAAGAACTTAGTCTAAATTAGGCAAACCTAAAATATGAAGATAACAGAGAAAGGAAGGGGCTAGGGAAAAAAGAGAGGTGGGTTACAATACATGGAATAAAGAGAGGCTTGTAGCATGCAAATTCTGATATTTTAAAACTGAGGTAAGAACACAGGAAGAGGATGAGTACACAGCAAAGGGGTCGGAGTCAGTTTTGCAAAGAAAGATGAAGAAGTAGGTTTTGAGGAAGGTTTCAAGAAGAGTGAGGATGTTTGGCGCACTGGAAGAGGGATATTGTTCCAAGTGTAGGGAGCAGTGTGAAAGAGTGAGCAGAGGAGACCGAAGAAGGGCAGAGTACAAAGGGTGAGCAAAGAGATTGGCAGGGCTGAGCTTTGAGACAGTGTGGACAAAGGGCTCAAACTTTTATGTGGGAAGAAACAGGGAGGCAAGTGATAATGCTTGAGATGGAGAAGGGGCTCAGGCAGACCAGTGGGAAAGGGGGATTATTTAAGCTGCTGAATGCTGGATGGGTTGAGGAAAGAAGTATGCACAATTAGGGAAGCTAGAGATGAGGCAGTCTCAGTGGTCTGGATTCGAGGGACTGAACTATGGCTTTGGCAGTAAGAATGAAGAATAAGGGTTAGAAATGTTAGGTGGGAGAAGCAACAAGATTTGGCCAGAGCCCAATGTGAGGAGAGAAGGAAAAGGAGGAGAAAGACATGTTCTCTTTGAGGATATAATAATAGTCAGGTACAACCCAACCTTTTAATTAGCCATATCCCCCATGTATTTTGTACAACATTTATTTAAATTACACATTTTTTCTCACTGCTTATGAAGTAGTAACTCAGGGGATTTCTGAGGAGATTTTGCTGACTGAAGTAACTGAAATTCTTATTAAACAGATAGGTCAATTTTTGAAAATCCCACCCTAAATATGCACCATCAAAGTGTTCCAGTTGCAATACCAACTCCTGTGATAATGTATCATCTGTGTTACAGTTGCAGCATCCCTCATGTAGTGGAAAACCCTTCTTCCCACCAAATTCCATTCTATCCAGATTCTTAAACTGTCCTCATCACACTAGTATCTGCAGAAGTGCATTAAGTAAAACAGAGGATATCCTAAACAGAGGGTGGAATCAGGTGTGAAGAGAGAGACACTTTTCTATTCCAGCTTTGATTTTATATCCTGAGCCTGGTAGACTGCAGAGAGGGAGAGATATACAATGTATCTAGCACATGAACCACTGCAAGTGTGTTGATTTGACATTTTAAAATATTTGTAAATATTCATTATTTAAAAAATATATAAAAAGATAGATTTAAAAAAAAAACACTACAGGAATCTAAAAATATGATGTATAAAGTAGTTTCAGACACCGTTGTGTTATATGGATATGAATGTATGTATGTAATATGAATCTTAGCTATACTGTATGTATGCATATAGGCAGACAGACACTATAAATATGATATACAAAGTACATAATTATAAAGGAAAATTGACAGCTCTCCAATATTCTTTCCCAAAAGTGCCAGCTGCCAACTGGATTGAATTAGATTTCACAGGGTTTTTTGCAATACATGGAATTCACCAGCAAATTACCCTTAAAGAGGGAAAATCAATCATTTGGAGCAGAGATAAGCTGAAGGCGAGTCAGCCTCGGATTGATCCCGTCTGTGCAAGCGTGAATGGAATTCAGCAGATAACCGGAGGAAAGCAGGAAAGGAGGTGGGGGGAGAGAGAAAGGCAAGGAGTGTGGAAAGAGGCACTTGAAACAGGCAGAACGCTACAGAAAAGGTGTGTTGAGGAGCAGCTGGAAGGATTAGCAGGGGGTGGCAGGGCTCAAGACTAGAGGAGAGGAAGTGAGAGGCTGAATGAAGCCAGTGCAGACAGGATGTAGGGAGCATTCCCTTTTGGGAACTTTATACCCTGGAAATATATGCGGATTCTTTTGGTCTCTGACAACAGCCAAATGACTACCAGCAGCAGCCAGCGCAGACTTTCTCTCCTCCAAACCTCAGGCTGACCAGTCTTTGGAGAGAGTCTTCTTCTCCCACAACTCTCCATTCCCTGCTCTCTGGGCTTTGTGGTCAGGACAGTGACTGAGAGGGGCAAGGTGCAAATGCCTTTCTGGTGGTGAGGGGGAAGGAATGAACTTAATTTGTAATGCTTATTGAAAAAACTGGCAGAAAAGGCAAGGGCAGTGGAGGAGAAGAAGTCTAAAGAGGAGAACGGGGGAGAGGTGAAATGAGGGGGAATTTGGAAATACTGGATTGAATAGGGCCTGATGGTAGAAAAGAGAGTGGGGGAGAGGAAGGAAAGCAGGAGACTAGTATGACAGGGAATTGAAAAGGCACCCAAATGTGCTCTGGCCACCCACTCCTAGTTGATGTTGTGAGAGGCACTGAGCTACAATGCTGGGTACCGTAAGAATGCCTATGGAAGGTAAAAAGCAAATCGTGAAGTGCCACTCCAAAGGATAGGAATTTTCTGTGGGGGAAGGAGGGATGTCCCCTTCTGTCAAAGGAAAGGGTTTTGATGATATTCCAGGGTCCCTTCTCTGCTTCCTATGATGATGACTGGGAAGGGGTTTTGCAAAGACACACATGCAGGGCAAAAAGAGATGAAGGTAGCAGAGCAAGAGAAATGTAGGTGTGTGCAAAAAGCCACATAAGCACAAGAGAGTGGTAATGATGACAAGAAGAGAAGAACCTAAATGATACCTCCTCTGGAAAATTCATCGCCTGTGGAACTGTATCACCACCAGCCCTACCCTTTACCCTCACCCTCCCCAGAAAGAGACAGCAGACAAATAGATGAACAGCTTTTCACAGCCTGTGCCACCCTATCTCTGGCACACAGCTATGCATCGGTCAGTAGACCAGCTCCCTTCCTCATCTCCATCTCTCTCTCTCTCAACCCTGGACACGTAGGGCCTTCACCCATGTCCAGTCTGTAGTCCAGTACAGATGCACTGCAATCATTGGTGGGAAAGGCTAATTCACGAAGACACTTGGGTGTAGCTGTGCTGCCATCTGCTACTGGATAAACACTGTGTGAATAGGCCAGGTTGTTGCCAGCAGCCACTCCTCTAAGCTATTCAGTCACATTTTTGGTGTTAACACTTTGCGATCTAACTGTACTTTGATGGAGTGCCAAAGGATTTGAATATTAGGAGGGGGAAGGGTATTCTCATACAGAGGGGCAGCTGTTTATTTAAACTTCTTTTTTCCAGAGGCCTGATAACTTTTCTCCCATATCAAAATATTCTTGGCAAACTCATAAAGACTGGTGAATAATTTGTTTGAGAGCGTGGGCAACTCCTCCTCCTCTTGTTGGGAACTTCCATCCTTGCAAATAGTCTGTGCCTGGGATACAAACTTCACCATCATGAGGCTGTGATGGGATGAAGAGTGTGAACTGACCGTGGGCTCCAAAAACATGTGGCTCTGACCTTGTGAGCTCAACCTGTGGCCCGTGGGGTCTTTCAAAGTGGCCCGCTGCTCCTCTCCCGCTGGCTGCAAAAGGGAGCCGCTGCCTAAGGACCAGGCAGAGCGTGTTGCTGTGGGGCTAAAAGACCAGTGCAGGCTCCTTGCTGCAGCCAAGGGGATGGGACATCAGTGCTCCTCTCCCCCAGCTGTAGCAGGAAGCATGGCAAAGCACTACACCTGGGTCCTGAAGTGCTGGGGTCCCAGCTGGAGCCAGAGGGAGGGGAGCACTGATCTCCTGTCCCCAGCTGCAGAAGGGAGCTACTGCCTAGAGACCCAGGTAGAGTGCATGGGGCTACAGGAAACATGCAGTTTTCCCGCTGATCTCCCGTTCCCCTGGCTGCAGCAGGTAGACAGCTTCCTCACTGAACTCCTTCTGTCTGGCTGCAGTGGGGTTGGAGGGCTGCTGGCAGAGACTGATGGCCCTTCAGAGTTGTAAAAGTGGTATCTGTGGCCCTCGAGCCAAAATGATTGGGAACCACTGAGCTAAAGCAACAGCTTGCTTAGTGTAGAAAGAACTCAATAGTTACACTGAATCAGTATGTGAATGTGTGTCTTTAAACCTGAGTCCTGATCATTCCTGATAATTAAAGATCGGAAGGGTGTTCTGGCCACATTCTGGCATGGCTGATTAATCTGACTACCTAAAGTTCCCAGTAATTTCAGTTGGATACAGGATGGTGGTTATGATTATTTATTTATTTGCCCTAAATTCTTGTGCAGCAATTGTTACGTGCTGTTAAAGTCTGCTGCGTTCTACCCAGAAGTGGCTGCATTTCACTGGCAGATAATCAGTTTGTTAAATCATTCCCCAATCCTTTAGAAAGGCACTGGATAAGCCTAAAATATCATATGGTCTGTGTCAGTATGCACTGGGATGCTGAAGCAGGATATGAACACAACGGTTATCTCCTATACATACTGTAAAGACAGAATTAAGTTAGCAAAAAGAGGGTTTTTGTTTTTTGTTTTGTTTTTTAACACATGCAGCATTCATGAGCAATCTGTACAAAAAGGTCATAGCAACGTTCCTTTCTCAGCTCACAATGGAATGGTGGAATCTAACCCACTTGCTGCTCCGCCTACTTGAGTCCAGCTCCTGTTGACCACAAGGGGAGTTCCACGCACTGAAAGAGTGGGATACTAGAATCAGGATCCGTCATGAGCCTCAGAGAGCAGAATTTTGTCCATGACTCATAGTGGGAAGAATTATAGTATGTATAATATATATATTATATTAACTAGTCTCTTATTCTGCTGTAGAACAGTTCTGTGTACACTTGTATAAACGCACGCACATGTCAACGTGTCACAGACTGAGTGCCTGATCTGAATCCTTTCCTTTCTCTTTCTTAGAAACAAGAGGGATTTTCTATGAGCTAATCACCTCTGCTTTGTTACCGAACAAAAGGGAAAAGTAGCTAGTCAGTAGTGTGAAGAATAAAATGCTGCTTATGCAATGAAGTGGTCTAAAATTGTCTTTTAATCCATTCTTTGTTTGCTTAAGATCCCTCTCACCTCCTCTTCCAAGGCAAGATGGCGTCTTATTTTTCAACTCTGTGTGTGGTCACCCTGGGTGTTTGATTGGGCTTTAATTAAACAAAGCGGAGAATGGAGTGATGAAGAGCAGAACTTCTGTATAGTTTGATTTTCTGTCACTCTGCACAATAAATTAGGAAGTCAGAAAGTTGTTAAGCAAGTAATGAGCACCATACAGACACGTGGACATTCTTCCCTCCTCCCCACCCCCCAGCACCATCCTATTTTAGATGCTCAGAGGCGACCATTGCATTCCTGTTCACTTATGAACTAAACCCAAAATTTGACCCCAAATTCATGTTCAGAGACAGCATGTAGCTTAGACCTTCTTATGTTCAATTAAACTTCTGGATTTACTTGTACCCACACTGTACATGTCTAAAGGAGTCTGTGTTGGCATAATGAGGGGAGCACAAGAAAGTGTAAGTTCCCAGTATGCCAGCTAGACTCACTTCTGGATTTGGTGCAAGACCCCCAGAGTGACAAAGCCAGTTGATTGTTCCCTGGCTGAGTGGAGCCCTGAGAGGTTTGGGTTGCCTCCCGCCATGCCATACTGCAACAGCTGCAGTTAGAAGAGGTGTTCAAGCTGGACCCTCTTGCTATAAGAGGGAGGGGACTGCTGGCAAGATGTTCTCCATGGAGGTGTATCTGACTCTGGAACTCATTTACCCCACTGGTCCACCAGAGTCCTGTTCTCTGACTCTGCACACATTGCAAGGCCCATCTTTTCCTCCAGGAATTTGAGGAGGGGACTGCCTGGGGGGGATTTTTCACTAGTTACGAGAAGTCTTGGCATAGGGTAGTTAGTTCTCTCTGTTGATGGAATGAGTGGTTTATTGTTAAATATTGTTGGATACAGATATGGGATTGACAGCTGCAACTATTGGGAGGGCCCCTAGAGCACAGGGTGGCTCCAATAAAATGCTCAAAAGAATCATCATCAAAAGAATGAACGAATCTGGGGTTCCCAATCTGTGATTCTTAAGCTTGGCAATCATCCATTTGCTTCACACCAATTTTGAATAAGGTGGCATGTGACCCAATAAAGCAAGGGTGCCCAAACTACGGGCCGCATCTGGCCTGCCGACACATTTTGACCAGCCTGCTGAGTCCAGTGGCATTACAATTACGTGCAGCCCTTCATCACATAACGCAGGGGTCGGCAACCATTCACAAGTGGCGTGCCAAGTCTTCATTCCTCCCCGCCCTCCCCCCCCGGCCCTGCCCCTTCCCCACAGCCCCACCCTGGCCAGGAGCTGCTCCTGGCCTCAAGTAGCACCGGATGATCTCTCCCCCCTCCCAGCTCCACCCTTTCTCCCTGCCCCTCTCCAACATGATGTGGGCCCAGCGCCTGGCCAGGAGAAACCACTCCGGCCCACCATAAGAGCAAGACTGAATGATGTGGCCCTGGCAGCTGAAAGTTTGGGGACCCCTGCAATAAAGTTTAGTAGCCACTGCACTAATAACTACACACTACTAGCGCTATATGCACATTTTATTGAAATAAACAGACCTTACTACAGATGGATTTATGCACAGGGGATGCAGCTGCTGCAGCCCTTGGGTGCCCATTGTGCTCCTTGACCACCAATGAGCTTCAATTGGAAGTGGGGAGTTCAGGTACAAGGTTGTGGGAGGAAAAGTCTATGCAGGAGAAAAGTCTATGGAGGCAGTTTTGTGTAACCGCTACTGCCTTTTTCTTAGCATTCTTTGGGGGGATGGAGCACCAAGGATGACTTCTGTCCTCTGTGAATGGTTGATATCTTGCAGTTGGTGGTCCAGGACCAGAAGTTGATGCCCCACTTCCTTGTTTGTACTGAGCACGTGAAGGGTCATGCTCTTCCTAGCACAAGACAAGAAAGCCAAAGGACCCTGTGCTCTGTATAGTAAGTGGAGAGTTTCACAGTTGAAACTCATTGTAATTCTTAATTTTGCATTAGTACCTACCGCAGAAACTAGAATGATTGGAAATAAATTAAAATTGCATTTCTAGTTGTGAGGTGTTGTTAATAATAAGCTTATATCAGAGCACCGTTTCTTTTTGGAGCGATTTGTTTCCTCCATGCAATGTAAATAAACTGGTTTATTATTATAGGGTTACACATAAGTGCTGGGCTATGCATGCTGATTCATTATTTTACAATTGTTCATAAGCTGGCTTTGATTTTTTTTTTCCTTTAAAGAAAGAGCATTGAAGCATTTACTTTGCAGGAGTGAAAAATAATCTAAAGCATTAATGTGGGCTTTGAAAATAGATGAAACATAAAGAAGGGAAAATGGCAGAAAAAAAGTTGGGCCTCAACAGTGTTCCTTTACAAGTCGGAGACATGGCCTAAACCCAGATATACTCAGGTCACAAACAATTCATGCTGCTAATGCCCAGGTATCCTTTACCAATCTTATCCAGTGTAAGTAACTTAGCCTGCCCAAGTTGTTTCATTTGTGAACCTGCCTTCAAAGGAGAGAATCTTTACATAGTTCAAAGAGACGGTGTTTATTTCTGCTTGTCTTCCCATGTTTTGCGGGTCCTCGGTTTGCTTCATATGTTAGATGGAGTGAGGAAGGGGAAAGATTGCTTTTTTAAAAAACAATAGAGAAAAGTCTTTTTCCCCAAACCTCTCTCTTTTCCTGTAGGGTAATGTGTCTACTGGGAGGAGATAGCTGTGTTCCAGTCTAAGCCCGCCCCTTCTGGTGGGCAGCTGATAACAGTTTGAATATTCGGATATGCTTTCAGCCATCTGCAGGGGGTTCAAAGGCTCCAGTAACTAGGAGCAAGGAAAGCAGCATGTGGCAGAAACAAAAAATAAATAACAAAATAAATAAATAAATTACAAAATATAGACACTTTCCCAACATTCAAATGAATTCCAGTCCTCAAGACTTCATGTGGGGAGGCTCAGGCATTGGAGTAGTTGGTAATTAGGGATGGCAAATATCAACAGACTGATCTGCTTTCCCAGCTGGAGGGGAAATAATCCACCCAGCTCCTTTCCACACATGCTGGGGTTCCTTTTGATGTTCAATTTTATCTCGCATCCGAACAAAATCACTCCTCTTCAGTTCCTAGAAAATCCATAGCATCTTACAGTGATGAAAGGCGCCTTGATGCATGATGACTATGGTACAAGATACCAGAGAGAGACTCCAGCTAGGTGTGGAGAGAAGGCTTTCTTTGACACTGTCCTGGCTGCAATGGCCTCCACATTAGGGGACAGCTGCAGAGCTTAGAGGGAAAAATCAAGGATGCAGATCTGCTTCCTCTTGATTTCTCCAAGTCTCCAGCTTGGGACACTGCAGACTCGGGTATGACTTGTTTGTAGGCACTCAGATGCTATCCTGCTAAGCACTGTAGGATTGCCAATAAATAAATACATTTTTTAAAATTAGACACTTTATGTAAGTTCTCAGTGCAAGTGAAAGACTACGATTAAAACATCTGAGTCTGATTCTGATACTCTAGTGCATGCTGGATGGTACACAGTTCCTATATAGTTCTAGTGAGGGCAAGGAGACCACTTGTAGAGTAAGGTGCTCTTAAGTGTAAGGCAAGGTATCAAAATCTTGCTCTCTGTTATGAGTCATGCTAGAATAGGCCATTGCTCCTGGTTAGTAATCCATTTTGGAACTGAAAGAAGGACCTTTGCTCAAATGTGTTAAGACTGAACGTGCTCTAATACAGAGAATGTAAACTGACATAACATGTATATCTTCTTAAGCGGGTGCCCATTTTTTGCTGCTTCATTACTAACTATTCACCTTTTTCCAACCACCTCCTCTAAAAAGCTGTCCTGAAAGGCTGGGTTCAGAACCCATGGGTCTAGAATGTCCTGACTGTGTTGATAGGAATATACACAGCTTTTTCTACGTGGGGATGAGTGACTGCATGAGCATCTCCAAAGCATGCACTTACCTGCACTAGCATTTTTAAAAATAGCATAATCTAGAAGTTGGTCATCATTGTTAATGTGTTTGTTTCATAATAAATATGTACATTAATCCCTTGTCTGGCCCCAGCAGGCTACAGTGTCTATTTGTGGAGATGCTAGAATGTGGCAAATGATATTCAAGGAGGTGCATGTGGTGTATGAGTTTGCTGGGCATGTGCCCTATGCTCCTGGGATGCTGAAGGCTTTAAAAGCAAACAAGTGAAGGATATTAAGAATTAAATTCCTACTTAAGATAGGACTGAAAATGTAATGGAGGGACAGAAAAAGAGCCCCACTGGCAGTTGTCCAGGAAGCTATAGAAATAGGATACATATTTTTATTTAAAGGAACCTGCAAAGAAATGCTTTTTTAAATTGTGGCTTGTGCCCCTTTATGATGTATATAGTAGGCTGAAAGAAAGATGCGGACACATCCATGCATTCTCCGTAAACCACCTGCACAAAGGAAACTAGAAGCCAAGCAAATCTTGTTTTACGCTAATCACTCCTGCTGCAAGAATTAGTGTCTTATTTGGTCCCCCTTCCTTTTCCTCATCTCCCTTCCTGCTCCTTCCCCAAAGAGGAGCAAATGTAAAGCTCATCATAGTTAATGGAGGCATGTTGCAGGTGCCTCCTTCAGACTCAGTAGAGTCAATAAACCCACCAGATGAGATTAGTGATGCTTGTGTTTTACTGGGAACTGACAGTGAAGACCATACATATCATAACTACCATAGAAGTGGGCAGCTCCCGACAATCCAACTCCATGTGCTTTCAAAACATTTTCAAATTCCTAGACCAGCAGAAAAGGAGGGGTCACCTGTTGAGTTATATTGCAGCCATTCTGAAGTATCCATTCTCCTCCAGTGTAGTTGCACAGTCATCTTCACCTTCTGTAGGGGTAGAGGTGCTCTAGGGATAGCCCCGTTAGTAGCATTGGTTCTGATATGAGGGCTACAAGTCATCATAAAACCCTTTTTTGTCTCTTTTCTAGATGCAGCTTCCAACTCAAGTGAAAAGATCTAGGAGCAAGAAGTCTGTTAATAACTTTTCTTTGTTTTTGCTAAAAGCCTGGTCTGCATTTGGGTTATACATGAACTCTCCTACCTCTCTCCACTTCCTCCAAAAAATCCAGTTCTGCCAAACTAGATTTTGGGGGCCTTTCCCTTAGCCAATTGTTCCAGCCAGTGAAAAAGGCTTCCTCATTCTCTCTCTAACTTCTTTCTTCTTCCAGATCACTATCCTTCGCTAATCTGTACTCTGGCACAAATCACTTCCTCTCTCCCTGTGAACTTTTTTTAAATCCACTTGGGCATCTGTATTGTATGTGAAAGTAAGAACACATGAAAAATCAGTACTACAGCTTGTAACCAGAGTTTTCCTAAGAGCAGGCTGCCTCTGTTTTCTTTATTGTTGTGTACATTCCCCATCAGCTTTCCTAATCTAACAGTTTTCAGTCTCATTTAGCTTGTTGTCTCCTTGGGGCAGAGATCTTGTCATCTTAATTTGCCTGTGAAGTGCCATACATACCTCTGGTACTATATAGGTATCAGGAATACTCAGATCTCTCCCCCTCTGCATGGTAATATCTTTTTTTTTTTTTTTTTTTTGGTAGGAGGAGGGAAAAATAGGGAGAGGACTTTCTGGCATGTCACCCGCTCTCAGCGGTCACGCTCAGCCAGCTTTTGCTATTAGTGCCCCTTCGTGCATTTAATTGGTCCCTCCTCCTAACAGGACGGAGACCATTCGGGGGAAAATTGGAAATTCGGCTCTGGCAGTTTCTGAACTTTAGTGTAATGTGCTCTACTGGGTTGCACCTTGGGAAGGAGCTGGATGCTTTGTTGGAAGGTCCTGAAGTGTCACTATCAGTATTTGGGGAAAGGCTCCTGCTTGCCTCCAGAGAAGGGCTGGGGAGAGGGGAGCTTTTGAGTCCCCAGTTTAAGCTGTGCCTTAGGAAAGTGAAGCTTTGTCTATAGAAATAACTGTTTAGAATCAATATTTGCATTTCTGGAGGTTAAGGATCACTTCAGTGACGCAGGCGGCTGCGTTTTGAATGCGTTCAGGCTCAGCATGCAGGCTCTGCACTGGATATGTGATTTCTAAGATCTCCGCATGCGTGAAGTATGTTGGACGTGTGGTGTCTGTGGGCATGGCATGTGAGTGGCATATTCTGGGTTCAGCCTGAGCATGGCATACTGGATATGCACTGTCTGTGACTTGGTGTATGGGTAGCACACTGGGTGTGTGCTGTCCATTTGCCATCAGGTCTGTATTTTCCCTGGCATCCTGCTGTCTTGGCAGTCAAAGATACTGCTGGTCATGTAGATCCATGCTGAGATGGCAAAGGCTGGTTGGGTCACACAGAGGCTGAGTAGTGGAGAAGAGTAGCATTCTTGGAAAGAGATTGCAAGTCTCCAACTACAGGTAAAACACACGGGGAAGCACATATGCTGTACTTAGCATAACATGATGTGTGGACGTAAAATATGTGTGGTGTGTACAGAATCATCCTGTATCTTTAAATATCGCAAGCTTCATTTCTTACATTTCTATACTGTGCATTACAGTCAGGTTTATACCAACCACATGTATTTTGTGTCCTAGAATCATAGAATCATAGAATATTAGAGTTGGAAGGGACCTCAGAGGTCATCTAGTCCAATCCCCTGCTCAAAGCAGGACTAACCTCAGCTATATCATCCCAGTCAGGGCTTTGTCAAGCCTCAGCTTAAAAACCTCTAAAGATGGAGATTCCACCACCTCCCTAGGTAACCCATTCCAGTACTTCACCACCCTCCTAGTGAAAAACCTTTTCCTAATGTCCAACCTAGACCTCCCCAACTGCAACTTGAGACCGTTGCTCCTTGTTCTGTCATCTGCCACCACCGATAACAGCCTAGCCCCATCCTCCCTGGAACCCCCTTTCAGGTAGTAAAAGGCTGCTATCAAATCCCCCCTCATTCTTCTCTTTTGCAAACTAAACAAGCCCAGTTCCCTCAGCCTCTCCTCATAAGTCCTGTGCTCCAGCCCCCTAATCATTTTTGTTGCCCTCCGCTGGACTCTCTCCAACTTGTCTACATCCATTTTGTAGTGGGGGGCCCAAAACTGGACCCAGTACTCTAAATGCGGCCTTACCAATGCCGAATGCATATGTACAATGGGATTGATCAATTAGTTTATTGATTTATTTATTATAAATTGTATCACCATAGTGCCTAGTCATGGGCCAGGACCCCATTGTGCTAATTGCGGTACAAACACAGAACAAAAAGACATGGGAAAATAGAGAGGAAATAGTATGTTTTTTCCGGGTGGACATCCCTTACCCTGCCTGTGACTTCTCCCCATTAGATATTTTCCCCTTTCCTTTTCCCTCTCTTTTGTCTGGCTGGCTCCTCCATTGTCTCTTCGCATTTATCTGTCTGTATTCTCTCTACCTGTCTCTGGGCTGCATTTGCTCTCTCCTTTTATCTATATGTATTGTTGGATTTGCGACCACTGGATTACCTTTTATCCCATCATGCACTTAGCCTGGGCTGCCTATCTCTGCATTGAGCTGGTGATTCAGGTACATTCTGCATTTCTCATGTTCCTCTCTTTATTGTTTTGAAATATTGTTTTTAGGGACTCAACAGTGTTTTTGAGGTTTACCTGGTGGGAAACAACTCCAATCACTTCATCATCTCCCCAACCTCGATCCAGGGAAAGGCAGATATCCGTGTTCGAGTTGCAGTGCCGCTGGACTTTGAGACCATTCCTCGCTATGAATTTTCTGTAAGAACTCTCCCAAGTATGGGCTGCATGGGCAAGGGGGGCAGAGGGGCTGGAGATGTGAGGAACCCAGGGCTACATTACGCAGTAAGATAATGCATTATCCCACGGGTGGCAAACTCATTCAGTGAGAAAGCATCAGCCTGGAGTAAAAAGTTCACTGGCAAGAGGGTAATTTGCAGTTGTGTTCAACTGTAGAATGTGCCTCTTCATCCTGCAAAGTTAAGTACTGCATTTAAAGACCATTTAAGACATCTTTACAAGAGAAAATGCATTTATGTAACCTTCCTCCCTCTTTCTATTAACACTCCCTCTGAGCATTCTCCCGTGACCAGTCACGTACCAGCCCCTACTCTCTCACACACACACGGGCCTTCCTTTCTCTCCTCCTTCTTGGGGGGCTGTCCCTTGCTCTTCTTTTTTTTCTTCCACCTTTGGAGATTTCCCCCCTTTCCCTTCTCTTTTTCTCCCATCATTTCTGTTTTCTCTTCCTCCTTTGGGAATTCCACCTTCCTTTGCGGGGATTCTTTCTATGGGTCTTGTTCCTTAGAAGGCGGGGTGGGAGGGTGGAGAAGCAGCTGCTTCTCTGAACCTGGTCCTGTGAGGCCAGCAGTGGAGTGGGGAAGGGAGCTCCCCTGAGCACAGGCTATGGTTTGCTAGGGGGCTATACAAAGGGCTGCTTCAGGGTGAGGAGGAGGAGAGGGGGAGATGAGGGACTCTGTTGTCTGTGCCTAAGCAGGCATGATCTCCCACTAGGTCTCCAGGTCCTTCCTGGCCTCCCTGAGCAGCATTATCCAGCAGCTGCCAACTTTGTATATTGTAGAGGAATCTGTGGGCCAGAATCAGATCCTGCCTACAGGCCGTATGTTTGACACCCCTGCCTTGCTTATCCCCTCTGGGGAACCAAGTCCAAAACCTGACTTGCGTGACATGATTTTGATTGTGTCAGTCGTTCTGGCCGTCAGTGGACATTGGCTGACCTCACAAAGCTGCCATGCTGTTTGGCAGCATAGAGCTGGAGCAGCAAGATTGTGGGGGCAGCCCAGGACTAGACTGTCAGACCTGCCCAAGGTCAGGAATGGAGTGCGCTAGCAGAGCTGTGCGTGCAAGCGTGCATGGTACCTGCCCCCTCTACTCCTGGCTCTAGTCAGAGCGATCAAATTCAGAAGCATTGAAATGTACCCTGCCGCCCCTCCAAAGGGGAAGAAAATAAAAATATATTTGTTCTGAGCCTTCTCGCTTCTCCAAAATTTAGAGCCTCAGCTACTAGAGCTTAAACAGAACATGTGTCTTCCCCTCCTACCCGCTCCCCCGTTGTGGGGCCATAAAAGCTTTATAGAACATAAAACTTTGTTTTAAATGCACCTATCAGGCAGCAAAGCTCTTTCCAGCCGCCTGCTGGAGCTGCGTCCTGCTGTCTGGTTGAGCTATAAATTCTGGCAGGCAAAGCAGCTTCCTGATCATGCCAGCAGCTCCTGTTGCTGTTAGTCCTGGCAAAGGGGCTTTTATACACCAGTGAAGAAACATAAATAAAAACCTGACTTGCTTGAGAAGTGCCAGGTGTAAACCAGAAAATCCCAGTGCCCAGGTTAAATCCCATTCAGGTGGCTGGTGTGGTGGTGAAATAGTGGCAGCTTCTAATGCTGTGATCTCTGGGGGCTTGGAGCTTAGATATATCATGCTCCGGGTGTCTTTAAAGGGTGAGGATGAGGAGGAGATGGTAGTGGTGCTCTAATGCTCATAGAACAGATGCTTGTCACAACTTGTATGCATACCGATATTGTATTCCGTGGGATCTGACTGATTATTCTAAACTCCTTACCATAGGTCTCATCAGCGGTAGAGCTTGGGCTATTCTCAGGATTGCAAGGTTGAGGTTTGATGTCATTGCTAGGTAGAGTGCACCAAGGAATGGGGGTGAATATTTGACTCTGACTAGTACAACCAAGGTCTTAACGTCTGGTAAGAGAGCACAGTTGCCTGGAAAGGTTGGGAGCGATTTGTCTTGAGCCCTTCCATCATTATGTTCAGCATTGAGTTAGCCGCACCGTTTGTGCGTGTCCTACCACCAAAGGCCACCGCTGTAGTAACAGAGCCTCAGAGGAGATCAAGAAAGAACTGACGCTTTTTTCACTTTAAAAAAAAGACACGCAAATGAAGCCTCCAACTGTGGTGTTTGCCTCCTGTCTCTGCGCAGCTGTTCGCAAATGAGAGCGTGCCAGACCACGTTGGCTTTGCTCGTGTGAAGATTAACCTCATCAATGAGAATGACAATCGCCCCATTTTCAGCCAAGTCCTGTACAACGTCAGCCTGTTTGAGAATGTCACAGTGGGAATCACAGTCTTGAAGGTCCATGTAAGTAGAAACAACTTTGAATTTTCTTCCGTTACAATGTGCATTTTATTACCCCTTGCCCTCAAAGCTGCAATGTGTTGACGCCACAGAAGGCATCACCAATGAAAATGAAAGCTCTGTGCATTGCATTCTCAGAACAAATGGGTCATGGGCTGGTCACATCCTGGGAGCAGGGCACTGTTATCTGGCTATTCCTGGGAATTGATCATCCCTGTTGTGGGTGCCACACACACAACACGGCTGTCTGAAAAACGACAGTAGGCCTGGCTCGCACAAAGGAGCCGCAGGGCAGGCACTAGGGAATGGCCCTGCCAGCTTTGTAGAAGCCCAGGCACAGGGGTTGTTCTGGGGCAGGCTATGGGCAGAGTAAGGGTGGGGGTGGGTGGGCCAGATGAGGGGTGGGCATATCAAGAGCTGGAGAGGGAGCAGTTGAGGTGAACTTGAAATTCTGTGCCCCTACAAAGCCCTACAGGAGCCTTTGTAGCAGAACCAGCTGCCCTAGCCTGTGCTAAATCAGGGGAGGTGCAAGCTGCCTTTTGTCATCTCCATTCTGACACCTGCATCATTGCAGAGATGAGTCTGGCTCCTGCTCCCCAGTTTGTGGGGTAATACCTAGGCAAAACTGGTGGAGCTAGAGACAGAGAGAAAAGGCCTGTGTATGCCGCTGCTGTTGGGTTTCAGACCAGAAGTGGCTAACAAATGTTATTGCCAGAGCAGGGCACGTTCCAAATGACCCCTTAGCTGATGCTGACACACAAAGGAATATCTACATTTTGATTCCCAGGTTAAGGGGACATTTTGTGCTAGCTTCCACCAGTCTAGTGTGCTGAATAACAGAGTGTAGCCACAGCAGTGTGGCTGGTGGGTGGGACTAGCCATCCCAAGTTCCTGCCTAGGATCTGTGGTGGGCATGTACTTGGGGTGGCTGGCTAGCCCCTCGCACTTCTTGCACTGCCACAGCTGCCTTCTGTTTTTAGCACACTAGATTGGTAAGAGCTAGCACGAATATGTCTCCTCAAGCTGGGAATTCAGACCCCCCAGCCAGTAGGGTAGACATACCCTATCAGAGAAGTAGCTAAAAGGCAGGCAACCAGGATCTATGCTTCATTTCACCAAATGGGGAAGGAGAAAATTAAAAAGAGAAGAAAATGCATTTTCTAGCTTCTAAAAAGGAATTAGTGATGGCACAGAGTAAAATGACAAACCAGAAACCAAAACCCCTTCTTAAAATTTATTAAAATAGATGTTAATTGCTGTTTAGGAAGAATGCCATCACTGGAGACTATTATAAAGTATTTCTGTGCACCTGTACTGCGTTAGTTAAATATACATGGATTCATCCTTTCACATGTGTTTAGTTCTTCCTCATTCCATCCTCTAATACACGTTCTTTCCCATCAGCCCCCATGGTCCTGGACAGACAAACTCTTCCTCCCCTCCCCGTCCCACACACACACTGAAAGCTCTGACAAAATGATTTGGGGTGTGTAAGTGTGTTTACTCTACAGACAGATGGTATGAAACTGTGTGGAGCCCCTGAGCAGTTCCCATCTGACAGTTATTAATATTTCAAACAGATGTTTAGCTAGTCAGGCCATCAGACACTAAACAATGAAATTGTTACAGCGTCTTTTTTCCAACTTCTAGCTATGCCAGCATTTTGGAGCAAACACAAAATGCCAGGAGTTGAATCTTCTATGATAAATCAGAATGTTTGCAATTAGCACTGAAATCCAGATTGCCCTTCCAGCTGATCCCAAACTTCTAACAACCCTCAGAAAACACCACTACTACTTGTATTGGAGATGCAGTGCTCTGTATGTGTCAAAAATACTGTTCCCTTAACATGATCATTCCACCAACTGTCCCACGCTCCATGAACAAAATGAACTCTGAGAGGACACTATAATATGAAGACTGCCTTTCATAATGATAAACTACTGTTTTTCAAAGAATTTCCTGGGAGCTTAAAGAGGGTGATTATTAAGGTCAGATTTTAAAAACTGGCCATTTAAATTGAGTGCACATTCGTTATATCCCCCCCTAAATGTGCATAAAATGGATTCCACATGCAAAAGGGCATTTATATCTATTATTCACCATTCTATGTTGTAAAATGCCCTTTTGCACAAATGAACCTAACATTTTGTGCTTGCAATGAATGTGTGCACAGATTTTGTGGGTGCCTTTTAGACAGCTAGTTTTGAAGGCTTAACTTCTCTAAACTTAAACTCTCCTGTACTTTGAAAAGTAGATGGAAAACATGTATCATAAAATGGTTTTGAGCACTGAGCAGTGGTTTATGGAGGATTAATCTTCAATCATAGATGGTCTTGCACTGAGGATAATGGTCCTATTGGCATTATCCCACTGTCACAGACAGTCCAGCACAGGACAGCAGTTTCACAGGGATTGGCCCTTTGTCACTGAGGCATTGTCTACACTAGCATTTTCCCTCAAGTTCTCCACCTTTGCACTTCCACTAATGCATCCAGTAGCAAGAGCGGGAGCTCAAGAGTAGCTCCACCACCAGAATTTAAACCACTGTGTCATCTAGCTTTGGTGGTTCACAGTGTTCAGGGAACAGAAAGGATTGATTTCAAAATTAGCTCTCAATCCCGTCAAAACAGAGAACAGAACAGTCATATGTTTCAGGGAAATAACAGAAGACTAGACAGATACAAACCTAATACAGAAACAAACCCATATGTTACGGAATCAATGTGAACAGGGATTTTTTGTCTCCTCCTCTCTTCCGGAATTCTGGTGTTCATCTGATTCAAATAGCTCTGTGTGTCTTCTAGGGCCTTCTGTGAGTGAACATAGTAACTTTTCCTCTATTCACTGCAACAGCCATTGTGTTTGCCTTGAATAATGGAAGGCAGTCTCCAAGACCCCAGAGTATGTGTGTCAGCCTTTTCTGGAGACAGCAGAATGGCAGCTGGCACTGCAACGCCTACAGCTTGTTCCAGGCAGAGACATGGACTGCTCAGAAATAGGGGAGGTCTGGGGAACATGAAAGCTTTGATCTTTTGCACAATATAATAGTGACTAAAAGCCACTTTACTCTACTTCCTGAGGAGGGGAAGAGTTTACTCCCATTGTTCTGAAATTCTGGGCTTTCAGCCCACTTTCCAGAGTTCCTAGCCTGACACACTTCCCATCGCTGTTATTTAGCTATTCGGGTATATGGGTGGGAAAAGAGGAGTCCTTAGTGAGCCAGAAAGAAAATTGAGCCTCCCATTCAAAACATGCACACTCACAAGTTCCCTACTGCAATTTCCGCTTTCCCTGTACCTTGAACATCTGAAAATGTAAAAGAAAGAGAAAAAGAGGCTTCATTTGTGATGACAAATGGCCATTCGTTTCTGCAGCATTTCACCTCCTAATGTGACTGACAGCAGGGAAATGCTGTCTGTTACACTTCTAAATCATCAGTAAAGCAACCTGGAGTGCAAGCAGCAGAGAGTCAGAGCCTCTTTTTACCTCTGCTTCCTGCTCTCCTTCATCCCTTCCCTGCACAGGACATGCACAAGTTCAAATACAGGTCTCCACATGAGGGGCTTGGTGAAAGTCTAGCTGGCTTTTGGACAGCCCCCAGCCCTTCTCCCCAGTTACCATATATCTTGTGCAATCTTCTAATATTTTGTTCAAATGTCCTGCACTCTTTCTATTTCACATTCTCTGTTTAATTCTGTCCATATGATACATATATCTCATAAATTTAGTGAATGATTTGTCTGCATTTGAACAACTGGCAAATACAGGCTTCATGGAAGCAACTCCTCAGTGTGCACAAGAACCGGGAATATGCTGGAAGGCAGCCCTGTGGGGCATGAAAAAGATTTCCTTTCAAGAGACCCATTCATTATGCAGCTATATTTAGGCATGGAGAGATATTGGGCCAAATTCAGCCGTGACGGAACACACTGCAACCCACTTAGTCAATGGAGTTGCTACTTCTTACAGTAGGGCTGAATCTGACCCATTTTATGAATAGGGCCTGGCTTGAAGGACAATAAAAATAATTACATATAGTGATTTTAATCCAGAGATCTGAAAGTGCTTTTTAGAAGTTGAAGAAGCAGTATGGTCCAAGGAGAGGGACTGGGACTCAGGAACCATGGAATCTATTCCACACTCAGCCACTGACTTGCTGTGTGACCTAGGACAAGCCATTCCACCTCCTGTACCAGTTTCCTTTCTTGACCTTTGTCTTGTCTGTTTAGACTGTAAGCTCATTGGGTCAGGGATTATCACTTTCTATGTGTTTTGTACTGTGCCCCCTACAAAGGGGCCCTGATTTTAGCTGAGGGTTTAGATGCTCCTGTAAATATAACAACAAATTGTTGTTTATATTCATTATACAAAGGGCACAAAAAAGGTTAAGCAAGTTGCCCAAGGCCTCAAAGTGGCAGACCTGGAAGAGATCCCAGGCTTCTTGACTTTGAGACCGGTGAATTAGCCACTGGACCCTGCTGCCTCTTACAAACTTGGGAGACTGAGCCTCAGCTCTTTACAATAATGTAATGTAATGTACTGTAATGTATTTTTGAACTAGATCTTTACTTTGGGCATGTAATTTTGCTCTGTACATTTGTTCATGCATTTTCACTGGAAGCCAAAGTCTTCTGTTTTCCCCACTGAGGGCTGCAATTATTCCTGTTCATCCTTCTCACTAACTAAAAGTTTGGGGACCAGATTTTTTCAGAGGTGCTGAGCCCCCAGAGCTCTGATTGACTTCAACTAGACTGCTCAGCCCTTCTGAAAATAAGAATCCTGACCTAGTGTGATTACTCAGGATACTTGCATGATGAATGTGTATGTGTGAGGCAAAATCCATTCCCCACTATTCCTTGTTCCATCTTTTTTTCCATTTTAAACTCAATTCCTTCAAAAATAAAAATTTTTAAGGTCTCCTTGTTCCAAAAGAAAATTAGTTTCCTTTGTTACACTAGATCTGCCTTTTGGGAGGGGTGGCGACGGGGAGAGGGGCAGTAATTCTCCTGCCTGACTCTGCTCAAGCAGCCTTTACCTCAGAGGAGAACTGGATAGCTGAAAATGTTGACAGTGCAGAAATAGTGATGTGTCCTGTATTATTTGTGCATGATTTCTGGATGTACAACTTATCTTAGCACCTTCATGACACCTGAAATAACCACTTTACAAACACCAACGAAACGAGGGGGAGATTGGCCAAACAATCCTAGCACTTGGTCCTGGGTGTCAAAGAACTCCAGCTGATTTAGGGAGCTGTATATGTTCTCAGCGCCTCTTGCTTCTTGAGGGCATCAAGTTATACCAGCTACCAGCTTGCTCAAGAAGTGTGAAATTCCTGCTCTGACCTTTTCTGTTATGTTATTAAAAGGTTTCACGGCCAGTTGTTTCAGGGGGAAAAAAAGAGTCAATATCTGCTGGTAGCTGGGGCAGAACCTACAGTCTCTCTAGCCTGGGCACTGGTCAGCTGACTCTCTGTTTTACAGCCTTGGCTTTGCTCCTTCAACACTGGATGTAGCATTGCATTTCAGACTAACTCATTGTCCCCGTGTACAGCCTTCCACAAAGGAGCATAGCTAGGGGCAGGCAGACAAAGGCCTGGTCTACACTAGAGTTTTGTCAACAAAAGTCAGCTTTTGTCAGCAAAACAGTGCTGGTGTACACACTACAGTCACCTCCCGCTGACAAAACTGCCCTGTTTTTCAACAAAATAAAACCACCTCCACGAGAGGCATAGGGCTTCTGTCTGCAGAGCTAGGGCGACGCAGTGTCGGTGTAGACACTGTGTCCCCTTAGAGCTGTGGAGGGGCTGTCATACTTGTCTTCACCACTCTGCTAGAGCAGTGAAATTGACAAGTAAGCGGGTGGCTGCTGCTGGGCTCCTGGCTGCTAGCCGGGGCACGGGAGGCTGCCGCCCAGCTTGCAGGGTGTGGGAGGCTGCTGCTGGCTGCGAGCCCATGGTGCGGGGGCTCCAAGCCGGGATGTGGGAGGCTGCCGCCCAGCTTCCAGCCAGGATGCAGGAGGCTGCCCCCTGCAGCTCGTGTGGCTGGGACTGGGTGGGACACAGGTGGCTGCCATTTGGCTTCCCAGGACTTGGGCAGCTGCCATCTGGCTCCTAGCTGTGACTGGGTGGGACGCAGGCAGCTGCCACCCAGCTTCCCAGGATGCCCAGGGACCGCACGGGTGAGCTGGGACCCGGTGGGACTAGGGAATGGGTGGGGGTGGGGGCAGCCCACAGGGAGCCTGGGAGCCTGTGGGCTCCTGGCAAGGAGCTAAGAGATGGGTCTGTCAGCTCCCCACACTGCCCCTTAGGTCAGTGGAAGTGCCCTAGTGAAAACACACTCCTCGAGCTAAGGAAAGCAGTGTGTACATCAGCCACCGCTGTAATTATAGTGGTGGTTGAAAGGCGACATATTTCATGTCGACTTGTTTTTCTAGTGTAGACGAGGCCAAAGACATCTGTGTGCTGAGTGGTGAGACTTGCTGGCACATGCAGTGGGAGCGAGCAGAAACAAGGATGACTGGAAGCATGCACTTTAAAATAGTGGTTGTAAGTGAGCCTGGTGACTGCTATGTATGAATGAGAGCACCAGGTTACAGGCACAGAAAGCACCAGCTTGGGACCAGTTTTGCTCTTTATAAGAAGTCCTGCAGAAGCATTCAGGAGAGCTCTCTAGTTGCAGTCCTCGTCTCAGGTAAGGAGAAGGGGAGACCGGCTGAGCTACTGATCTCTGCTTGCCTGTATGTCACATGAGAAGCGCTGTATGGGCTGTGTGAATGCCAGAAGATAAGTTTGTATAACGACCAGAGTTGCATGTGAGCCTGTACCCCTCAGGCTGTGGACAGGGTATTGCCTGGAACCCTGGGACCAAATCACTGAAATCTCTCCAGAACAACTGCAAGGCTCATCACCATCAATACAGAAGAGGGCATGTGTGGGTACCGGTATTGTGACCATCCTCAAAGCAATTCCCAGCCTCCTGTTGTCTTTCCTGCTGTGTGTGTATAGGCAGAAGCAGGGCAAGGGAGAGTCTTGCAAGCCCCACCCCTTCCCAGTTATGAACCTGTGAATGGATAGACTAGAAGGGGGGTCCCAAGACATGAGCAGCTGTAATATCAAATAGAGGCACATAGACAGATCTTAGACCAGATAGGAGGATAAATCTATTGAAGATAGGAACAGCTCAATAGATAGAGTAAGGTGGGGTAGATAAAACTGAATGGCCAAAAACCCAAAACTCCATCAAATGATATCAGCCCAAGCCCTACCGAAAACAAGTTATAGCACAAATGGCAAATTTCCCCCATCAAATACTTCCAAGTGAATGGAAGAAGGGAGAGGATCAGAAATATACATAGTGGATGATGGAGCACAGCAGCTCTTAGAAGAGCAGAATGAGAGGTCTTGGTAGTGTGGAATAGAAGATCCCAGAGAGCTTGTTGGGCCCCATATGGGAAGAGAAGTGACACTGTGAACATGGGCATTAGATGAGAATTGAACTCTTGCCCCTTGATGCTCCTCCCTCTGCCTTTTGTAGAAACCACCTCCAAAAGGTGCAGTGGTTTTTGCAGATGGAATCTGGGGAGTTTAAGATAAGCTATGGAGTGAAGTGTCTGGTGGCATCTAATGGTACAGCACAGATCCCTTTCTGACCCATCCGAGATTTGGGAAAGAGAGGAGGAGAGTTTTGTCACCGGATGGCATTTTCTGAAGGAGGCCCTTTTTAGTAGGGAGGGCAGGAACTACAGTTGCTGGCAAAGATGAGGATATAGTGAGGGACTGTCATAGCAAAACAGGACGTATCTCTGTTTCAATTAGCGTACGCAGTTTAGACAATCCTACAGAGAGAGGAGGAGTGGCAAGAGCTCTTTCTGTGTCTCCACAGCTTTCCTGGTTGTCTCTTCACTGGTGCATGTAATGGCTCTGGTTTGACCCAAGAAATTAGCACATGGGTGCAAT
Source organism: Emydura macquarii macquarii (assembly GCF_026122565.2). Taxonomy (NCBI): domain Eukaryota; kingdom Metazoa; phylum Chordata; order Testudines; family Chelidae; genus Emydura; species Emydura macquarii. The sequence continues at coordinate 12,978,799 of NW_027131527.1, read as the reverse complement.
GGAGAGAGGGGGAGAAGAAGCGATGTGTCCATCTGCACTTATGAAATAACCTAGGTACTTATGAAATAACATAGGTTTTGCTCCTATGAAGTAAGAGGGCTTGTTTAACTCTTGAAAGTATTGTCACTGAGATAGAAGCTAGGTGGCAGCATCTGTGATTAGTGCTTCAAGGGTAACTGACCCTTTTCTTTCTCTTGTGTGTAAGCAAAAATTAAAAATGTGAAAGAGCCAGAGGAGGGTGATAACAGTGTGGGACTGTCAGACTGGTCCTGCTGCATCCCCAGGTCAGGAGTTCAAACAGCAGACCAATCTGATCAGACTGCAGTGCTGTACTGTTGGACTAAAGTCACAGAGCTGTCTAGGTCTCAGCAAAGGGCACTGATAAGTGGGTCCTGCCATTGTGTGAGGCCGCAAGGTCTGAGTGTATGTCTATACTTAAAACACAACAGCGGCACATCTGCAGCATTGCAGCTGTGCCACTGTAGCACTCCAGTGTAGACACTACAGTGACAGGAGTGGTTCTCCCATCACTAGTTAGTCCAGCTCCCTGAGAGGCTGCAGCTAGGTGGATGAAAGAATTCTTCTATTGACCTAGTGTTGTCTACACCAGGACTTAGGTCGGCACGGCTATGACTCTCCAGGGTGTGGATGTAGCTATGTTGCTGTAAAACTAGAGCAGATCACTGTTCAAGCACAACAGGAGTATAGTGCCCCTCTGTTTCGTTTTGCTTTTGGTTTTTTTTCACTCCTATTGCTGGTCTTTTTGAGCTTGACGTTGCAGTTCCATATTATAGTGTAGAGAGAAACTGCACAGTTTTAATCCATTCTGCTCAGAAGCTGTGGATCGTACCACCAGTGCCCTGCTGTAGGGATAGTGCTGCTCTAATAGGCTAGGAGCTTGATTCCTAGTGTGTGGGTGCTGCTAAGTTTCTTTCCAGCTGCCTAGAGCCTTGCCTTGCTGTATCTCTGCTTTCAGCCATCGAGGCTGTTTTCAGTAGCCCTTTTCCCGACCATTTCCCTCTGTTGCTACCACTGGTTCGGCTCCAGACATGGGAGCAATGATGGGCGTGCTAGTGTAGCACACCCACTAACATTTTAACCACCGTACTGTCCCAGAGCCCAGTGCACAGATGACACAGTGGCTAGAGTTCTAGTCACCAATCCATATTAGTGCTGTCCCTGTTGCTATCACTGTTAGAGCTGCGCTGGCTGCAACAGTGCGGTAAGGGGCTAATGTATACAAGCCCAGTCCCAGCACCAGTACCCCAGTGTGAATAGGAGTGTGAATCTTCCTCTGTACAGATATTTCTACTTGAACGGTTCTCTTAGTTTTCCTTTTACTTGATGCCATAGTTGTTCTTTATGTATGATCAAGAACTCTAGGCCATTCCTCTCTGGTCCATGGGTCTTATATATGGGCCAGAGTATGCAGAAACACAGATAAAATTCCAGTACTGGTCTATGCAGGTTCCCCCACTCCACCCCTGTCCTGTCCCTTTTGTTGCATGAATAAGGAATGCTTCAGGCAGAAAATAATTAGTCACACAACAAAGCTGCCTTCAGTGCACTCATTATTCAGTCGGGGATTGCCAGGAGCTGGGGCCAATCAGGAGCTTTCTTCCCTGAGGTTAAGGATGTATAGGATAGCCTAATTTGTGTCTTGTTAAGGTTTGCCAATAGCATTAGCAAAGCCTGCAGGGATGGAGAATGGATATAGGAAACCCTATAGGAGATGGGAATTAAAGAGAAGGGAGGTGGTCTTAAGACTCTCATTTCTTTAAGATTTGCACAGTTGAATCTATCTGAAAAATGCTGATAACTGAAATATTTAAAACTGAGATGAACCAAAATAGTTTGTTTTTAACACAACATGCATTCAATTTGCCTTGCCTTAAAGGATATGCAAAGAAACGATTCCACCGGAAAGGGTTGTTTTATATGACAGCACTGACTCCAGGATCTCTCTCTAGGATTTTTAGGCTGTTTAAGCTCAGATCGGTTGCTTTAAGCTCCTGAATCAGCTGGTACACAGTAAGTCAGCTGACCTGCTCTTTAAGCCTTAATACACTCTGCTGTGTATTCCCTACTGAGACTATGTTTTCTTCTTAGTCAAAAAATAATGACAAGTTGAGAAAAATTACTCTTGAGAAAGTGAGAGGACGTGTTACAAGGACAGAGCCTGAGCTTCAGTGCCTTCGCCTCAGTTTATTACTGCTCTTATTGAAACAACACACAAGTGTCTTACAGTCATCAGCCAAAACCATACATTTTACAATAGACGCTACAAAGTTTGGACCGTTCCTATAGAAAACGCTAATATACAGAAATATAGGAATTGCCATACCAGATCAGACCAGGGATCCATCCTGTCCAGTAACCTGTCTCTGACACTGGCTAGAACCAGATGCTTCAGATGAAGGTGCAAGTCACTCCACAGAGGATAATTATGGAATGATCTGTTCTTAAGGAAAGTTTATTTCTAGACCGTTCATTTAGAGGTTGGTTTATGTCCTGAAGGGCTCACCCTTTAAACGTCTAGGGTTTTCCAACTAGGTTTTACTAATGTAACTCTGAAAGTTCTTATTATTCATATAAATTTCCAGTAATTTTTAAAATTCTGCTAAGGTCTTGACCTCTAGGATATCATGTGGCAATGAATTCCAAAGGCTAATTCTAAGAAATGTTTTTGTTATTGGACTTGATGTACAGATGACATTCTAGTTAATCAGGAAGTCAAACTTAATGATCCCTTCTGGTCTTAAAACCTATGAATCTATAATAATGTTTTACGTTTAAACAAAAAAAAGTAATTCCTTTTCTCAGTTTTAAATGTCCTGCCTTTCAGGTTAATTAACTGTTGGCTGGCTCTGGTATTATGAAAAAGAATAAACAGAAATGCTTAATAAACCTTTCTTTAAATCATTCCTTATTTTGTATACCTTTATCATGGCTCTTCAGATTCAACAATCCTCTACATAGTCACAATCTTTTCAATTTCTCTTCATGAAAACTTTTCCATGTATCTAATTATTCTTATTACCCATCACTGAAACCCTTCTGTTTCAGTTATATCTCTTTTGAAGCAGGGTGGCCAGAGTGGAACATAGTGTTCCATGGGAGGGCATCCATCGATTTATATAATAGCATTCTAATATTTTCAGTATTATTTTCTGACCCATTCTGCCTGCATCCCAACATTTCTCTGGTTTTTGACAGCCGCTGCACATTCAGCAGAGGTTTTCATTGAGCTGTCCACAGTGATGCCCAGATCCTTTCTTGAGTTGTAGCAGTTAATAGAAGGCAACAAAGCGTATGAATAGTTCAGATTATTCTCTTCAATTCACATTGCCTTGAATTTGCAAACACTAACTTCATCTGCCATTATGTTGCCTATTCACATTGGCTTGGTTGAGTTCCTCTGAAATTCCTCATAGTCCTTCCAATTTGGAGAAACCTAAATAATTTTGTGTTACCTGTAAATTTTGCCACCTCACTGCTCACGTTAATAACTGCATTAAACAACTCTGGTCCTAGTACAGAACCTTGGGGTACCCCACTGTTATGTTACTCCTTGCTTAGACCAACCCCCTTAGTGTGCTCCAGATCCTTCTAGCATATATGCATGTAACCTACTATATCTTCCCTCATGCCAGTGTCTGAATGTATACACACGCACACAATACCAGCACTCATATTTGTGTTCCCCTATACTTAAATACATGCCTTCTCTCATTTCTTCCCCCCACCACACATAACCCTCTCCCAATATCTGCATATAGTTGGGAGAGGCCTTGTTAGAAAGATCCTAGTGCAGTAAACGTGCTAATTAACCTTTCATTGCTCCCTTCATTATGGCATCTTTAATTCAGTTGACAAAGTCTCTCCCTTTTACCTTTTCGGCCATCACTTTTCTTCTGCCTCTTCGATCTCCCCTTGGCCTCCCACCAGGGACAAGGAAATCGATCCCAGTCCAATTTTTTTCTTTTCTTTCCAGCCAGTCGTAAAAGCCAGTCAACAAAAAAGTAATAATGTAGTCGTCCCTCACTGGGAAAGAGAGCAGCAAACATCAATAAACTCGTATTTAAAATGCAAATCACTTTCTCAATCAGCTGTCAGTCTGCTGTCAGCTCTTACTTCCTGACAGCTGCATAAGGGGCTTTTGTGGCTTGGTGCTGAGGTCTGCCAGGGGCCAGCACAGTCTGAAATCCCTGTAAATGTCTCCCCAGGGATTTGTAATGTCCCTTGATTGAGTCCAGCAGTCTCAGCTTGGTGACTAAAAAGTAAATAAGGCATAGTTTAGAAAATGGGAATACGTCTGCAGGGTGACAGCTATTCTTGCAAGTGGGACTTTTCTTGTTACATTTTTGCCACTGCTGCATCTCCTGTCGTCCCAGATTCGGATCCAGGTTTTTGTCTGTTCTCAAACAAACACAGGGCTGCTGCCAATCCCACTCTGCAGTACAAACAAGAGACCTTCTGTAATCAGCTTTAAGGTTGTTCAACTCTCCCTTTGCCGACACTGGTTCTCTCCAGCTTCCTTAATGCAGGCAGGAGGAATCACACCTCCCTTTCTAATATCACATGCATAATCATTATTATCTTTCTTCGCTTGACTCCCAAAAGCGCGTGTAAGGAAAATCCCTGGCTGGTCTGAGCTGGCAATTATATCTCAAGAAGTTGTGGCAGGTAGAAATAGTACAGGATGCTAAGTACTAAAAATATCAATACCACATTGCTGGCAAAAGTCTTAGCAGATGGCTAGATCTGTCTGCTTATAAGTTAAACCTGTGGTCGGGGGTGTCGCTGGGGTTTCACTGGATCCTTTCCAGTCTGCTGTTTCTCCCTAGGTATTTTTTCCCTTCAGTAAAGTTCACTCCTGTCTCACAGGACAATAATGTGGTGTATGGGTTCTCTGAGGCCTTAAGAGAAGCCTCTGGGGCCAGCACTACCCTATTCCAGGGTTGTCTGGAAGAGCACCGTGGGAAGAAGAAGATGGTCACTGAGGGAGAAGTGTGTTCAAGAAGGCAGTGGGAGTTTGGGAAGAAACCCCAGATGCTGTTTCTCTTGAGGGCCTCTGACCACAGTTCCCAGGCAGAAGGTGGTGAGCTGGAGTTCTCCTCACTCCTGAGGGTCTTCTGGGAGGAGTTGTTCCTAGGGCTGCTGGGACTGTAATTAAGAGTTTGGCAAGGCATGCTGGGAAAGGGCAGAATATTTAAGAGGTTCCCTCCCCTCAGGAGAGACTTGCTGAGAGCTTAGAGGTCTCTCCCAGAAGAAGGGGAGGTAGCTCACTGTTTGACTTGCTTGTTTGATGAATTTTTTATTTTATTTTTGGGAAAAAGGAACTATGCAGCAAACCAAGTCTTATGAACTCAGAGGGGCTAGAACAGGAAAGCCTTGACAGGGAAGTTCTGTTTTGTCTTTGTCAGGGAACCCAGGGATATGGTCTTTTTGTTTGCTTGGGCCTGCTTGACTCTCCAGCAAGGAACAGCCTCAGCCTTTTTCACAGCAGATTGTGCCTCTCCATCATCTTGTCACCAGGGGACAGGATGCTGTTCTTTGCTACTTCCACTTGTGCGATACTCTCTGCTGCTCTTAGCTCAACACTGAGCTTGAGACGAAACTTGGCTCTCTTGTTCATAGCTACCAGGGAGCTAGGCTGCACCATATCCAGTGCTGTTGATAAGATCGCTGAGTACATTGAGTACATAGTTTGGTAAGCTGCTTGGCATACTCTGTTCCCAGGCTATGGAACTGCCTCTCCTTTTTTGTGTTCACCAGAAATTTTTGCTTGAAACCAGGTTCTTTCTGCCTTTTGGATGCATTTCAACTTCAAGACCTTTATTTTCTGGGTGCATGAGCACTAGAAATATTGAAGAAGTGACTGTGTCACTCTCTGGGAGGATAATTAGCTTGCCTTTCCTAGAGCCTAGAGTTTAAGGTGAGTATTTGACTCTAGAAGTTACAGAAAGTAGGGGGAATAAGGAGTGTGATGGAAAAGCTAACCTCATTCAATAAATGTATGGGTGAAAGGCAAAGGAAAGTGCAGAAAGGCTTGTAATCACGAGTCTCTGCTTTAGAGAAATGGGTGCCCTTTTGGCATTTGTATGGAAGAATGGAAATTGGATGGGTGAGAACCAACCTATTGTCAGAGTCCTCTGCCACCTAGGAATCTTTCTTAATATTAGGACTGAGGTGTAGTACAACCCTTTCATCCACATAGGTAATAGCATCTAGTAGCACAGTGTTCCCTGACACCAGGGTGGCATGTAGAGTGACGGAAAGCCAGGTATAAAGGATGACATCTTCAGCTGTATAGTGCCTCAGACATCGTGCCTCAGAGTTGGAAGACAGAATTTGTCTTGTTCCTTTTTGTTACTATAGGCAGACAAGGAATTTATTCATATGCAGTGGGAGTTGTTAGAGGGTATGGATGTGTAAGGGTATGGGTGATTAGTAAGGAGATGGGGGACGAATCATCAAGGGTGATGGGGTGTGCTTTAGGTGCGAGGCCTGGGGTAACCAGGAAGGGAATGAGTGTGGGTGTGGTTAGGGACGGTAGCATATAATTAAAAGACGAATGTGGGATGATAAAGAAATCCTGGTGTGTTATGGAAGGTTGATGGATTACCTGTAATAGGATAGAGAGGAGAAGGATGAGGATTTGTGGTTGCAGAGTGGAGGTAGGGTGGAATGGGTATAATAGACTAGCTTTCAGGAGGCATCTGAAGGCTCAGGTCTGTAAAATGGTTGTAAATATTTTTCTCCTCTCAGAGTGAACCCCTGGAAACCTCTTGGATAGGGTAATCTGACTCCTCTGCTGCAAATAGGAAAAATGAACGTGTGAGAATGGGGTGGGGAGGGGCTGTTCTGTTAAGATGTCCTCTGAGCTGTGTTCTTCACCCTCCCACCCGCCATCTCTTCTATCCTTTCTGCCCAGCTCTCTTCACTACTGGCATCTTAATTGATCTCATTGTTCTCAATCCCCTCGAGTCCTGAGACTCCAGCTGTGCTTAAACAGAACAAAATCTCTTCCAATTTCCCCACCGTTTAAAAGAAAATTGAATTCTTTATCTGCAATAGGAGAGAGAAACTGCAAATATGTGAAACAGTAAATAGTTAAGTAATCAAAGAAGAGATTCCAAATTGTCTGGAAAGTTAAATGCAAATTTTTTTATTATTATTATTTGGTCAAGCTCCTTGTTCTTTTTAAATATTCTTATCAATTCATCTTGGTAAATAAAGAGAAGAAGGGGGGGGGGGAGGAATTACTAGGTAGCAAGATGATTGATGGATCTGAAGTTCTTGTCTATCTGTCAGGGCCCAGTGCTCTTTGGTTGTGTTTATCTCTTTAATCTAAATATCAATCCTTAAAACCGAAATGGGATGGAATAGGAATCATGACAGCCCAAGCGCTAAAGAGAGAGACACTTATTGCAGCCTTTGCAGCCACCATGTGTCCTGATGGAGCTGTCAGGATAAATACACACTTTCAAAGTGCATAGGCGGAAGAAAAAAATGAGAAGGGAAAAGGAAAGAAACAAACCAACAAACACACATTTGCAGCTGTCCAAATTATAGCCTTCAAAAAACTAAGAAGTGAACAGGAGTCACTCATTGAGTATTGTGATTTGGAGTTTGCGCCCCATTATTTTTTGCTGTGCTGGTTGTTTGGGAGCCGCTGGGAGCTGAAAGGAGTTCTTGTTCAAGATGAGGGGTTGCTCTGTTTCAGGCTGTTGGATGGCTAAACATTACCCAAACCCAGGTATCACAATCACATATGCAAGTAACAGTCCTATATGGCAGTAATAATCTTTAAATAGCTTTTCCTCATCCAGATATATCTGTCCCTTTGCCCTGCACCCAGGCTACTGTATGATATTCCCCCCTTTGCTGGCCACTACAGCCATTACTTATGCAGTGTTTGTATTGATTTGAAGGGCGGGCGGCTCTCCTAAGAGGCAGGCACAATGCAGGGCATGTGTTTTGCAGGATTTCCCTTTCAGCCCTTTGCTATGAGACCTCCCATAGGCACTCTGCCAAGTGTGCTGTGTATTTGTGATGTGGACCGGTGTCCCCTATTGAGAAGGGTGATCCCACAAAAAACATTGGAAGCCTAATCAGAACTTGAATCCAAATCTCAAAGGGTTCAGTTAGTACATTAGTGTAATAAAGGGGAACAGGTTTATTAATTAATCCATGGTCCTCCAAGCCCCCCAGGCACAGGTTTTTGCCAGTCTGTTTCTGGATTCTGCTGCTCTTGTCCACTAGTATAAAAGCAAATCATAGCTTTGTTTTAAAAGTGTTTCTTCAGATAAACACTCTGAGAAGTCCTGGTGCAAATGCATGTTGTGTTTAGTTAACAGCATTGAGATGTGCCAAATACCAGCACAACCACAATAACCTCCAGCCCCATTGGACTTGGAAAAGGAGGTTTTTCCCTCCAAAGATGAAAAGTACGGGGTGACCCTACCTCTTTCCCCCTGGACTTCAGCCCTTCTCTGAATAAAAATCCCAGGTGGAATTCTTCCACAGCGCCTGAGGTTAGAGTCTCTTGTAGGACAAGACCGACTTAATTGTCTGCAAATGAAAGAGTCACCTGAGAAACTGGTCTTTGGGAATATGTCACAGGGGACATACCAAATTCAGAAGTGATGGCAAAGGTGCTGTAAGTTAGACGCCCCTTCCAACCTCTACATGCTTGCTCACCTATTCTCTTAGACCTGTTTACGTGCACTCTGTGGCTGTGCAAGGGAATCTAAATTAGTGTATACTGAAGAGCTCAGAAGAAAGATAAATTAAAGGGGGGGGGGACCTACTTCATCTTGCAGCTTCTTCCAGCTCCTCTATGTATAAGTTACACCTACTTAAACTACTTGAAACTTCTGAGTTTGTTTCAAGGACCTTCTCCATCTATCAGTTCCAGGCTGGTAAATCCAGTAATAAGTAGGCTTATTTTTGGGGGTGCTGCCCAAGCATGGGAACAAAGGTGAAACTGACGCCACACCTGACCGATACTGAAAAGTGTCAGGGGTGGAGGGCCGGGAAGGTTCCCTTCTCTTCCTCTCAAATATTTTGATACTACCCCCTCTGCTGCTCTGCGGTTTCTCAGTGCTGTGCCTGGCCGTACCTGCTTCATATATCTGTCCCACAATCGGGGCCAGTTCAGACAGTGCTGGCAAATCTGCAGCCACTGCAGCCCGCCACGGACAGGTTGAAGTGGATATGGTCAAGATGATCCTTACTGTGCATATTCCAGTGCTGCTTAGTGTGCAGTCCAGGCTTCTTTATGTACAACTGAGACCTCTGTGTGGATAGTAACTTCAAGTCCTTGGGAAATCAGGGTATGTCACCCCTGATGCTTTAGCCACAGTGGGGTCAAATCACAAGTTCTGCCTCACCCCTGCCTGTTTATCGTAAACTTCCATCCGTGTCCTCTCTAACGCTCTCCTGGAACACATACTCCAGTTCTGAACACACTCTGTCGCCTCTCTCTCCACTCCCTGTGCAGTTGGCATGGCAGATGGCTGCACATTGACTCAGGCCTCATCATGTATGTCTGTGCAGGGAAATGGAAGTGTTTTATAGGAACCCTCAGCTTTGCTTGAAGCAGCCCTGGCCATAATATAACTTCTCTGCTTCTCTGGCAGCAGGTGGCAAATGTTTATTAGTGTAGACATTAAATAATAAAATTCCTGTCTCAAAAGATACCGAGGTGCTGCTTAACATAAAGAGAGGTTGTTAGTGGTATGTGGTACCAGAATGAATTACCTTCATTCCTTTTGGGCAAAGGCTAGGCCATGCTGTCCCATTCTTCTCCACCAAGGTCTGACCCGTTCACACCCACCTTCACACTAGAACTGATTCTAGTTCTAGGTCTCTGCTCCTCTGGATTGGATCTTATTGTAATTTCACTCCTCCAAAATGGGCAGCCTCTCCCACCCCTCAGGCCAAAACAGAGCTCCTGATTAATCAGCTCTGGTCTCGGGATCAGATGGAATTGCTAATGGTGGCAAAGGGGAGAAAGGAGCACTAAGGATTATATGTGTGAGCTCTTGGGAATATTTCAAGAATCGTTGGTGATTTATATTTCCTGCTTCGGACTTTGACCTTAATTTCTTCCGTTTTGCTGGGCTGTAAAATTCATTAGAGACCTAACAGCAGAGTGATTGAGATGTCAGCCAGGCAATTGTGTGGTTATTTAATCTATCAGATGTGCTGCTTGCCATTTAGGTGGACAACAAGAGAATATGAAATCAATACGGTTCATTAGCAGAGAATGTGTGCCTGGCCCAATCACAGAGCTCCAATAAAACCTGGTGAGGCGAATGTCTAAATTGTGTTGGTGTCACCTTGGGGAATAAAATAAAATAAAAAGGAGGGGGGAAGAGAATGAGTGTATGTGGAGCCTTTGGCTAAATATCTATTTCTCTGCTAGAGGGATGCCTTCAGTATGACATGGCTATTGAATAAAATTTTAGACCATAATCGCCAACCACTAACAGCCTGACTGCAGTAAATTACTCAGTGCTAAATTGAGGCTGCTGCTGCATGGCTAACAGTACCAACTGCACTACTGGCTGGCTGATTTTGCTGGGACTGCTGTTATAAAACACAATCAGAGGAAGCTGTTGTTTTTTCTAACAGCTGGGAGAGGAGGTGGAAGAAGCTTTGTAATTCCCAGGGGGGTTGATTGGCCTTTTTCCCCCTGCCATTCTCAGCAAGAGCTCTCTTGGGTTTTTAGTTTAGTTTTAACCCCCGCATTCTTTGAGATTGTGCACTTTCAGGCTGCTCAAGAACCACTTTAAGTTTTCACAGTGTCCTGCCCTTAGCATCCCTCCATCTCCTGGATTCCCTGCTTCTTTCCTCTCCGCCTCCTTCTCCCCCAACCAATCACCTTTGCACAATTCCAGCTCAATAATTCTGATCAGCAGGTCATCTCTGGTAGCTCTGATTATGACCTCCTGCCAAGGTACCACTCTTTAGATGATACAGAAAGAGAGAGGTTCCTGAAAGTGATACTGGGGAAGATGTAGTTTTCATTTGCAGAATTTATAATGGTTTAAGTGGAATTCCTACCAGGTATTGATCTGTTTTTCTATCCTAATGATTATTTCTACTGTTAACTATTCAATCTCTCTCTTTCTAAATATCCAGTTGAGTTAAAATCAGTGTGTATGCTGCTTTTCAGGGAGTACAATATTCAGTGAATATCACTAGAGCTATTCACTAGGACACCAACATCAGACAGATAATTTATGGAAGAGCCATTTGTTCGCTAACGTTCTACAAATAGTGATTCAGTTTGGGTGATGCTAGAGACTGGTTGCAGGACATAGAAGAACCATTCATCACTCAATCTTGGTTCAGCTGTGGCCAGGGACAGGAAACTGGATTCCTGGGGATCAGGTGGTGACATCTGTAGCCTTTTTACTCGAGGATGTTGGTTTGAATCTGGTCTGGTCAGTTGTGACCAGGAGTTGCCACATAAAATGTTTCACATTTTGAATATTGCTGTGAAGTTGCCCAGTGGTGCAGGATTGGATGGCTTGGCAGGCTCATATGGGAGTTCAGAGCCTTTCATTTCTAAAAAAAGAGTCAACAACTGAGGCCGGCTTTTCTCAGTCCTGCTAGCCACCTTAAAGACTAACAAATTTCTCCCAGCCCAGGGGCATAAGAAGCAGCTATGTGCTGCTGGTCTGGAACCCATTTTGTCTTTCTGGCTTCTGGAGCTGGTACCTTCCTCCTCACTGATGCAGCTGCAGCCCATGAAAGCTTATGCCTGCAGAAATTTATTAGTCTTTAAGGTGCTACAGGACTCTCATTGTTTCTGCTGTATACAGACTAACACAGCTACCCCTCTGGAACTTTTCATTTCTAAAACACTCATATGAATTTGGCCTTGATCAATAGTTAGCACAAGGTATGGGGATAACCTGATGATGGCTTATTCACTGCTCATTGTGACTCTCAAATTCCTCTCAAATTAGTTCCTAATGGAAAAACATCCACACCACGAAAGACCCCATTGGAACTGATAGATTGTCCCTTTGTCGGCAGTCTTGGTGGGTTAAGTACTCCTTCATCTTTGGAAATGGTTCCCCAGATTGGTATTGAGGCACAGAGCAAAGTGGATGTGGAATAGAGCAGAGCTACCCGTGTTGTACCTTTGAGTTAATATAAGACAATGCCTTTGCCCAATTTACTTTCCCAAAAAGCCTACAAAGGAGATGAGGGGGAATCTTCCTTTTGCTTTTTTCCTTTCATGGCAACATTTCATGCTGAAGATCAAGGCTCTGTGAAAGATGGACTGGAGTATTTTCAGCCAGGCAGGCAATGTGGAATATTGTACAGAGACCTTGATCCTTTTTCATGGTCCCATTTCACTGCTGCTCACCCCACACAGTATCACCAGAAGGCTGGCAGGTACATAGCAATGAGAATCACGGCAGGTCGCTCTGGCACTTTGACAGGTTTTTGACATTAGGTAATTGCTTTCTTGCTACAACTCTTTTAAGCAGAGAGCTTCTGGCCAAAGCAATTTGCTCCCCATCAATTTTTATTTCCTGTTTTTTAAATAAAAAAAGAATGAAAAAACCCCAACAATAACAACAAACAAACCTGGGAACTCCTTTATCTAACAGCCCTGGTGTCAGGCTTCATTCCTTTTGCCTGGGTAGCCCTGCATTGCCTACAGAGTGACATCTTAAATGGAATTCTCTCATCGACTGGGGTTGCTGTGGCTGATGTCTTGTTCCTTTCTCTCCCTAGCCCTACTCCACTGTAGCCTCCAGTTGTGGCATGAAAAGAATCAGCGGAGCTTTCCCAAAAGGCCATTTCACCAACGAATAACACGGGATTTGCCTCCTCCAAATCCCCCTCTTTTTGAACAAATACCATGCGCATCCTCTTAGCAGCTGTGGACTTTCTGAGGGGTGTTGTTTTTAGTTCATATGTGTTGCTTAGGGTTGCTATTGATTAGGAGAGGCAGGAAGGAAAATAAAGACACACACACTTCTGTGAAGATCACCCCTGGCAATGCCATTTGTCATGCCTGCAATGAGGGCTGGGCAGGAGAGGGCACAAGTGTCTTTCATTTGTTGTGTGTGTCCAGCAGGGGTTCATCAGGTATGACCATGCATACTTCTCCTCCTCAGTGCAGGCAGACTCTCACTCTCTCTTGCTGTCTGGCCAAAGCTTGAACCAAGCCTTCCCAAAGGCAGCAACAAAAAAGTAGATGTTCTTTGAGTGTGATGGGATGTAGGCTTCTGAGTCACTCAGGCCCTTTTGAAAATTTTATCCTTGACATTTCTGAGTGGTAGTCCTAAGGCTTTGTTTTTCCTCTCACCTATATTTCCTCTTGGGCCAACTTCTGCCGATATAATCCAGCCTCACCTCCCCATCTGCCTAGCATCCGTGATAATCGCCCCAGCCTTATTATGATGTTCATGACGTATTATTAGTTGTTTGTTTGTATGAGTATTACAGTCGCATTCAGAGTCTTGGATTGAGTCCCCATGGTGCTGGACAGAAGGCTAATCTGGAGTCAGCACGCAGGTAACTAGTGATGCTGATAGGCAAATCTCTGTATTTTGTAATTAGAAGTGAGGGTCCTGAGGTAGTTACTCAAACTGGGTTTATTCTGTGCAATAGGATAAGCCATTTTCTGATGTGTATAACCCTATAATGTAAACATGAAGGGAGACGCCACGATGTTTCATGAATTGGAAAGGTTGAGAGGTTTTTTCCCCTCCTAAAAAGATGCCCGTCCTTCTCCTCCTCTCATTATTTTTCTATCATCTTTCTTCCAGCAGTTTCTGAAAGGCAAATGAACAGAGGACTGGTGTAATCATGGCGAGTTACAATATCAAAGCACAGTGCCATTTTATAACAGCCACCTGTGTCAGGTGATGTAGGTCAGGCTACAAGAGGCTACCACCCTTACAATCATTATCCTCGGACTGGTGGCTACTGTTACATCTGATGGGTGAAGCTTGTGTGGGTTACGCTCAGGGAACAGGCAATGAAGGAGGAGTGGCGGGAGGTTGTGGAGTTTGACTTTTGTCACTCAGCCTTTCCCATTTCTCTAAGCTGGACTCTGAAATGACCCTGCCCAATGGAGTGACAGAGGAGAGATGCACCAAACTCCTCATACTTGCAAACACGAGAGATTCAGCTGGTGGGGAAGGGGTTTTTCCTCTTGGATGGAGCTGCCTCTGGGTCTCCTAGTCCATCCCGTTTTCTCTGTGTCTTATCTGCTAGATTGCAAGCTCTCCAGAGTGGAGACTGACTTGATATCTGTCTCTTATACAGCACTGAGCACTTTGACAGCATTAATAATAACATTAACAATAATGTCTGAAACTGGACCCTTTCCCTCTAGAGTGTGTGTGCCACAAAGGGAAAGGGTGCGTTGATCGCCTTCCCCCTCAGACAAACATGTATGTTTTTAAAAAAAAAAACCAATGGCCTTCTGGTAAAGGAATTGCATGCAAGAGGTTAAATTTCATTTGATTTGCTGAATTAGATCTCCCCAAGGGATGATTTTATTTATGGCCTCATTATGCAGTATGTGCTGTGTTCCAGATTTGGTGAAATGGTTTTTAGAATTAAATTGCAAACCCGCAGCAACCTCCTCCCACTTCTATCCCCTGCCATTTCTTCTCTCACCCTCCCTATTCTCTCTGTCTTCCTTTCCTTCCCCGCCTGTCACCTCTTCCATTTCCTCCCATTATGCCATCCTTTGCCCTCTTCTATTCCTTACCCTGTCCCACACACTTCCAGCTTGTGATTATCCTTCTCCCCAGTCCCAGTAATGAGGGAACATTATTTCCCTAGATAGCATTTTCCCTTTATCATTTCTAATTATGAGACTATCTTGCACTGGGACCCTTTAGGCAAGCCCGAGCCATGGTTCATATCCGCTCCATAGCATGTTCCTCCAAGTCAAAAGGAATTAATTATTCTTCCACTGTGCTTCAGTTATCCAGTCACCTCAAAGATCCATTTTCATTGCAAACCAGGTTTAACCTAGGGGATGGGGGAAAGTGGAGGTAAAAGTTCCCATCTCATTCCGGGAAAAGGGGAGTGGGGAAGGGTTCCCTCTAAGTCACAGCTGAAATCTATCAGCAGAAAGGAGGAGTCCAGACTGAATGAGCACTGAGGTTTGAATTTGCTCACATTGGAGCAGTTTGATTCAGGTAGATCTTCTGTTAGATTCATGAGGTTATCCCAGGTTCAGCAACACTGCAAGGAACAATCTGCCCAGTGTGCCTCAAACGCAGTGATGTGCACAAGCACCATGTGACCCCCTGGGACTCAAATGTCCACAAGGGGAGAGGGGCCCAGACTCCAGACTGAGCCCAAATGTATACACTGCAATTTTACAGCCCCACAGCCTGAGCCAGCTGATACGGGCCAGCGGCAGGCGTTTAGTTACAGTGTAGACATAGTGATGCGCACAACACTGGATTGCGCGTATGTGGGTCTGTCTGCATTTTTGTGTGTTATACTGAGGTACGTACAGCAAGGCCCCCCCATGCCAGCATGTTTCGGAGCATTGGGGAACCTCAAGAAATAGACCTTCCGTAAGCGCTCCTGTAGATGTATTTAGAGAGTTGGTCACAGGAGTTTCAGTCAGGCGCAGGGAAGAGAAGGCAGCATGGTCTAGCGGATTGAACAGAGGGCAAGGAGGCAGGAACTCCTGAGTTCTTAGGCCCACTCTGTGGCCTGGGACATATTACTTGAGCCATTTCCCTAAGCTGTAAAATGGGGGTGATATTCCTAGCTCATATTGATGCAGCAAAGATGAAAGGGTTTCTGTGCAGTATTTTGAAAACATCCCGTGCTACACATTGTGGCCACATAAGGGTTAAGTGTTGTTAGAAGATGGGTAGTCTAGCGTTTTAACTACGTTGATGATCCGTGAACATGGCGGTGGAGGAAGTGTTCAAGAAGCACTGTCCGAGCTTAGAGGGTGTATTTTAAAGGGGTCTCTCAGCATAAGCAATCTTCCACTCCCATTGTTTGTAGAACAGGGGTTATCAAACTTTTTTTTGCTGGGCCCCCCCTTTGAAAATATATCAGGCTGTGATGACCCACCCCACACATGCACACACTCTTGGTACTGGACATAGCTTTCACAGCATCAGTGCAGATCCTTAGAGTTAAGTAACCATACTATGCCACCCTTACTTCTGTGCTGCTGCTGGTGGCAGTGCTGTCTTCAGTGGCTGTAGAGCGATGGTTGCTGGCCAGGCGCCCAGCTCCGAAGACAAGGAAAAAGGATGAACAAGGGAAAATCACGGACATTTGTTCATATTTCAGAAACCCACCCAGACAGATATTGGAGGACCAAAAAAGAGGTCATGTCTGGGAGAACCCAGATGTATGGTAACCTTGTAATTTTTGTGATCTCATGACCCGCCCCGCAGTAGCCTTGTGGCCCCCTTTTGGGTCTGGACCCCCAGTTTGAGAAACGCTGTTGTAGAAAATTCTCCTATGTCTTTAAACTCTTCCCTTCCTCATCTCTTTGTGCCTCCCTGAAGCTGCTGCGAGTAGAGTTAATCTCATGTAGTTTAAGGAGTTACTCAGTGGGGCTCAGTGGATGATGAATGTTGAAACCATTACCGGAAAAGCGCTAGGGCTCCATGGAGCTGTTTAAAAATGCATTCTCCCATGTAAATTTCTGCTCCATCAATCCTTATGACATGTCAGACATTGCTATTGTTTCCTGAACAAATTGTAAGACATGCCCTTTTCTGCAGATTTGTGCACGAGAGCAGAACTACTCTACAGCTTTGGCTTCCGCTTTTGTCTTGTAGCAGGTCTAGAGCAGCAGCTGCTCTCATGCTGATTTCCATCACAAGCCTCATGCTAGTGTGTATGGGTGATGGGTGCCTGGGAACGGAGGGGAGGAAGTATATGCACGTGTGACAGGTGTAAGGTGTTGTGTGAGAATGCACACGTGTGCAAGGTAGATATGTTTGAGAGGGGTATGTTTGTGCGTAGGTGGGGGGCTGTGAATGTATGAGGGGTATTTTTGAATATATGTATCACAATGAGTGTGGCCCGGGAGGAGAATACAAGAGATTTATGGGTTGGAATAAAACTGTATAAAGAAGAGAGCGGTCTGTTCCTCTGTGTGTGTTTGTTAGTATGTTATATAGACACCTGTAAAATTTGTTTGTATTATGGTAGCACCCACAGTATGCTAGTCTGTGTCCACAGATATAACTCACAGTATACATATGTAATACAGTGTAGCTGCACAGTGTCTCATGAGCATATTAATGCACTGCAGTGTCGTTCAGGGAATTAACTACTCCTTTGGCTTCTTTAGATCTTGTCTTCCTGGCACTCTTCTGGAGTTTGGTTGTACATAAATGGTCTCTAGAAATGCACTGCAGCAGTGACAGCTCGTAAAAATACAGATATAGACCCATGTTTTCATTTTGACCTTTGCAGGGTACACTCGGCAAACCCTATGTTAATATTCTGCACAGGAGATGAGCAGCCATAAAAACATTTGATTGATTCTTGTCATGAAACCCCCAGAATCTTCCAGCCAGCTGCTTTTTTTCTTTTGTGTCTGATGTCAGATTGTCAGGGCTGTGCGTGTTGAGGGGGGACCAGGGGAAGAGGGGCAGAGCTGAATCCCAGGAATCATGTAGGGGTATGTATACTGACTAAGTGGTTCTGTGTGTATTTGTTTGCATGTCCTCCAATGTGAGTGTGTTGTTTTCCTATTAAGTCCTTGTGATAGCTTTCCTTATCAGATTTAGAATCCCAAGTGGCTCTGTGCCCTCTCCTGTGGGTTATGAACCACTAAGGAACTTCATCCTTAAAACTAAAAGGGTCCTATAAAGTAAAAATTATGACAACCACAACAATTAAATATGTCCAAAGCGTGTGTTCTTACTTTTCTCATGTCTCCTGTCACACACAGCAGTAACCTGCATTATTTCCCTGGTTGCCTCTATGTGATATATGAGTCTGCACACCACATGACATTGGCCTGTGGTCACCAGAACATGCACTGAGCCTGATTCTCCTCTCCTTTACACTGGTGTAAATCAGAAATAATTCCACTGAAGTTACTCTGGAAAACTTGTTTAAAGCAAAGGAGAATTGCACTCATTGTTTCCATTAGAAACAATAACTGAAAGTGCCAAGTGTCATTTACCTCAGCAGCTTGATGGTATTTTAGCATGGCGATAACACATGCTAACACTGTTCTGGGGTAGCTAGCATGTGTAACACAAGCGGTTTCTGAGCCAGCAGGCTGGGTGCATCAAAGCTACTACCTGGCCTTGCATTTCTGCCACTCAAGGGTGTGGAAGATGTTGGAGCAGGAGGAGGTTTTTTTCAGAAGGAAGGAAATCAGCCATGAAAATTGCCAACGACTTTTTCTGTGCGATATGTTAGTGGTTTTGTTTTACGTTCTGGGAAATCACAGAATTAGGTTGTGTACGGAGCAAGGCTTTGATCCCTCTCGGGACTGCTGAAGTTCACATTCCACATGCCGTGGCCCCCTGGAGCAGCTCTTCTCACCTTCTATTACACTCACCTTCTTTTCACCTTCTTTTTTCTCCTGGTTGGTTTTTTGTCAGCGGAAGAAAATTACACTTCCCCAGCATTGTCCATCACTGAAATAAGCACTTACGAATGCAATTATAAAGGGCCAAATGAGGGAATTAGTTTTGCTGGTAAAGCCAGCCTGTTATAAATCATTACCTCATCCCCGGCCAATCCAAGCATTCTGAAAAGCCTTCTTATCTCACTGTTACCATCCTTTTACGCTGCACTTGGGGTTTAGGAAACAAAATGCTGGTTGGTTGGTTAAACATGGGGCTCCAGCAGGCAAAGAAACCCCTCCTTTGTTTTTTATAAGAGTTTATGGGATGTTCTATTATCCTAATTCCTTAGGGGAAACTCGGGAGGGAGGGGAAGAAATTAGATATGCTTAATTTTTTAAAGATTTTATTACAGAACACCCTATACATTAATATCTAAAAGTTCAGGCCCCCTCGTATCTGACCACAGTGTCACTTGGTTGGCAGGCTGGTTGTCAGGACTGTTCAGGTTGGCTCTAATTTTCTCACCTGAACAGCTGCCAAGCTGACTCTCACGCGTCTGATAAGAGTCACCCACAAAGCAAGGCATGAATGAATATACTACATCTAAAGATCATGGCAGGATGAGGAGAACGTACCAAGCGTTGCCATTGGTGAGCAAAATTATTTGAAGAACATGGGCCCCCACAGTGAATATTCTGTATGAGATGAAAATCCTTGACATGACATACATAGGGAAAACCCTTTTCCTGGACAGGCATGGTAAAAATCTGATTTATGGATGTGCACACTGAAAACTAGAGTGGATCAGGTCTTCAGACCTCGTAAGGTCAAGGAGTGTTCAGATCCTAGGTTTTGGTGTAATCTCATGTTTACTGAAAACCACAAGTAGTGCACACGTGTATATGGTGATTTTTTAATAGTAATGGTCTGATCTTTTCACAGCAAAATATAGGAATACAAGATGATGTAGCAAGATAATATCTAGACTACAGATGTCAGTGCAAAGATTCAGTTGCATCAAGTCGTTTTATTACTAACAAAAACAATTTTTTGGTACCAAAATGTTTTTGAGAGTGATTTTCCTAAAGCACTTGAAACTAACAGGCACATAAGTGCTGTGTTTAAAAGGTAACTTTTCATTGTGCAGCTACCTTAGCTCCCCATACACACACAAACTGCAGCCTGTGTTGGTTCACTTGACAAGCTGAGCAAGAAATCCCATTCTAACTGTGCTTCACAAGTGCAAAGTGTGATTTTTCATTGGATCCTAAGCTGGTGAATTTAAACTCTGTTGTCACCAGAAATACTCTAAGGTACTCATGCTCAGCACTGACTTATTTCCCAATTTCCCTGCACCTCCTCCTCTCCTCCTCCCCCCCCCAAGCATTTAGGCTGTAGCGCTGTTAAAAACAAAACAGGGGGGTGAGGTGGGGAATCTACCTATAAGATTTGTGTGTGCTGCAGGGCAGAAGAATTATTTTGGTAAGAATGAGAAAAGGGTAACTTTTCACTCTTTGTTTTTACAAAAAGGGTAACTGATTTTGTCTAGATGTATCTTTGAGCAGTGACCATCCATGGAAAATTTCAGTGTAATACGTGAAAGTTTTGGAAAGTAATAAGCAAATGAAGGAAAGCACAGTTAAAATGGAAAAGAGCATGCAACTGTAGCAATCACTACCACTTAAAATGAAGACTTAAAACATGCATGGTAAAAATATATATAGATGTGGGCATGCATTATAAAGTATAGTTTTTCCCCAGAAGAGGCCTGATTTTAATCTCACTTTCAACAGTTTAACTCAATTTATGTCAAGAAAGTTACTCCTGATTTACATCAGTGTAAGATAAGAATTGGGCTCTATGAATCCATTCTACAAGTGTTGTATGATTGGCAGTCTCTCCTCAGGAGAGGCCTAGAGCTGAACTATTAGAGTAGTTACAGTTAAAGATTGATGTGCATTGGCAGAGCTGTGTGGGAGCCCAGGACTGGAATAACAGGGAGTACTGCAATTCAAAATTGAGGTGTAATATCAGAGCAATGCGTGTGAAACTTGCACACCATTTGCCTGCGCTCTGCCTAGTCTTATTATTACTTCACTCTCAACAGCAGTAAAAATCTACCAATTTAACCCCAGAACGAGGAGAAATAATAAAGATTTCTGCTGAGCATGTGCAATTTCAGATCCATTCCTTTCCTTTCTTTACACCAGCAGAAGTGATATGCTTCCTGAGCAGTGAATCAAAGCTGGTGCCTCAAACTGAATTGCATTGTTTATCAGAACTGGCTGCTGTACCTGTGATAACACGGATCTTGGGAGCCTAAAATAAAAGATTCTCTCTTTTGTAGTGGGGTGGCTGCTGTGTGGTTACAGGTTCACAGTAACACAGGATTTTTTTTAGTAACTGTATAACATGCAGATTTGTAAGACCTGCTTTGATTCATCCTGAATTCACCGTCCATGGGCCCACAAAAATATGGATGGAGCACATTCCCATTTAATCCAGCTAGCAAAAAGAGACCCACTGAGCCACATGGTACACCAGTGACACTCCATTGATTTCAGTGGCATGAAATGATACCATAGGCATGAATTTGGCTTTTGTTTTAAAATTATTTTATGTTTTGAAAATATTTACTTATTAGACAGTTTAGTTTAACAGCATCAACTCAAGGATGCCTGGCATTTACAAGATTGGCCTAAAGAAACTCTGAAGCCAAAAGCAACATAATGGAGATTTTCTTGTACCTCAAGTTACAGAAGCCTGTGTTTTTGGAGCAGAAGGTCCAGGGTTCTGTTCATTCCCCAGGCCATATTTGTGTAATATAGCTGGCAACCATGTTGGATTTGTCAGAGAGACTGACAGGGAATGAATCTGAGCAGAGCAAGAAACAGGAGCAACGGGTGGTTAGAACTGGAGGGATCTTTGATTAAAACAATACTACTAACAACATATAAAGGAGACCTGGAATGTGCGGTATTTGGGTTTTGCCACCTGGTGCAGTTGCATTTGTGAACAGCCTATTAAAGTGGGCACTGATGCGGTGTATAAAGGTATTGCCAGAAATCTATTCCTTCTCAATGAACGGGGCTCTGAGGAGCATCTGTCTGAAGGGCCATCTGGACACCTGTGGGTAGTTGTACTGGCCACATTAACTCAAAGCTTTCTGTGCAGAGATGAGGTTGGATCAAATATGAGGAATCTGCTGGTTGTGTGACCACTCATTAGCCTTCTCCCTAATGGGGCGGAACACATTTGGTTCAAGAGTTCAGGGAATCCTATCTCAAAGCCATGTTCTGAGCCAGGAAAAGCTGAAGCCTGCTGCTGAAGGACCATGCCACAACAGTAAATTGCAGCCTCTCAGCTTCCAGCTGGCAGAGGAGGGTAAACACCTGGAAGGCTTACTGGGAGGAGCTGAGCTGTTGCAAATTGATAGGTATGTGGGTTTCCTACCCACAATCCATGCCAGACCAAAGAGCAGTTCTCCTGAATAGGGGGATGGGAGGTGGACTGAAGAAAAGGGAAAAAAGAAATGGAGAGTCAAGCAGCAATTACTTTTATTTGTTTGTCCTCCTTCCCCTCTGACAAAGCTCTGATCCTCTGCATTGAGAGTGCCTTCTTAATGCAGAATGCCTAAATGCCGGGATATGGATGCCGCACTCTGAAGGGCTCTTCAAAAAGGGTGCTGCACATTTGAATAAAACCAGAGGCATTCCCTGCAGAGGTCTCCCTTTTGTTGCTTCATACTCCTCCTCTAGGACTTTCATTCATAGGATGGGAAAATGTGCAGGTAGTTTGGTAAGGAACCCCTCCTTGTTTATTGGGGAGGGGAGCTGTGCTTGTAAGAGGAAGAAGGGTTTTGTGTCAGCTTCTCCCCACTGTGAGGGGAAAATGAAGTGTGCTTGCACTGAAGAAGGGGAGAATGACTGGAATATTATCCCGTTACAAGTAGGAACCTGGTTCCCTTGCCTCAATTAAATGGAACTTAATGTACAAAGAACCCACTTAGGAGGAGTTTGCGATCACATACTTTAGCACCAATACACACAAAGCAGCTGGGACCACACATGGACATTCTTGTTCCATTTTCCTGGCAATATTTACCATGGACAATTGAAAGATTCCCACTGTGTGTAGTAAAAGACCTCCTCGGAGACCCCAGCCTGGAGGGAAACCGAGACCCCCTCTGTGAATCTCTGGTCTCCTGAGTGGGATTCTTCCTGGCTACTGGGCTGTAATTAATGGCAGGGGGTGGTTTGTTTAATGAAATGATAATATACAGATTAACTAAATCAAGCATTAGAGCACTAGTATTAAGGAGGCTGTTCATCTAAAAGTACTGGCAGCTATAAAAAGTGTCACTCAGCTAGCATTAGGCATTCAGATTTCACTGCCTGAGTTGGGAAGGCATTTGAGAAATATATGATTTCTCTCCAGTTAGTTTTCATACTTTCTCCTATTCTTTCTTCTCTCTTTCTCTGTTCATGCCCACTTCTTCCTCCCCACCCTCAGAACTGCTAAATGAGCTAAGCACAGTTAAAGGGGTTTCCTCCCCGTGTGGTACTCTTGAGCTTCTGTTCTATCAAGAATAATCAAGAGCATATAAATCACGAAGGTTGCTGGAGAGGATTCTATTCCATGCCAGCCCTAAAATAAAGCCCTTTGATGGCATTATGAAATCAAATGTGTTTCTGCCTCTGCCTTCCCCTGCTCCACTGGAACCAAAGAAACCCAGATGGGCTCAATTTAGAAAAGAGATGTTTTTTGAAAAAAGATAGTTTGGGATTTTTTTCCCACTTTTCTCATTTTAAAATAAAATTTTCTGGTCCTTTTCCTTTGCTGCTATTCATACATATTTTATATATTCATTAGAGAAAAGACTTTAAGACATCCGCAAATCTTGCCTTGCTCACCCAGAGTGACACTTTGAGTTTTACACATTTACACGTTTTTCTGGGAAGGTTGTTATTATTTTGCCATGGTCAGCCTGTGAAACCTATCACAGCTCTAAACCGTTTACATGGATGGGCTGCTGATAGTAGAAGGCCTGAGATTCTGCTAGGAACTAAAAGCACAGTAACAGGGGCTCAGCCCCGCTTTCTCCCTTGCGCCCCTAACTAAACTGTTTCTTATATAAAGAAAACTTACCTTTAAAAACAAAGAGGCATTTGCAGCCTTGCACAGTTTGCTTTTCAGAACATTGTGTGGAACTAAAAGAGGTTGTGTGAATGTGTGTGACCTGGTGTGTGTCATACACTTAGTCACATGTATGCTCACTCTCTCTCTCTCTCTCAACGAACATGTCAATGTTCCATGATAATTAAAAACAAAATGGTTTTGGGGGTATTTGGTACAGGCAATTGACAGTGACATTTTACATTTTGTCCCCCAAATATCTTGCTATGCATTTATGAGCTACCATATTCATGAGCATGATTGCAATACATATCCCTCTGGGGCACTTATCACAGCAAGGAAAAGGGGAGAATTGGGAAGAAGGGCAACAGGATAAATCGCTACTCTTACAGGTACTTTGCCGTCCTTTCCATCCAGGCTGAGGAGATGAGGCCTTTTTTATTTTTTTTTTATTTCGAAGGTTTCATTTGAACGACCCCACACACAGAGAAGTGCATGTCACTCACTTTATCTACTTTGGAAGGGTAAAAAGCTGAGTTGACCCTACTAAGATTTGAATCTTTTGTTGTAACGAGATTGCGTTTTCCAACCTGACCTTTAGACCACTAAGCTGTCCTTTCAGAGTCTGCATTTTTTGTTATGGTGTAATATTGACAGTGAATGGCATCTACTGTTGTTTGAATAATTGAGAAACATAAGGGTGCAGAAAAAGTGATCATGGCGGTATTGAAATAGAACAGTTTTGGCAAAGGTTTTCTGATTGTGACTCTGCTGCCACTACAAAAATTTAAGATTCTGTCTGTGTGTCTTAGATATTTATTTTCCTCTGTTGTCATAGTATCTGAGTGCTTTTAATGTATTCATCTTCTCACCACTCCTGTGAGATAAAGCAGCATGAATATCATTTCAGAGAAGGGGAACTGAGGCAATGAGAGACTAAATGGTTTGCCCAAAGTCTTGCGGTTCCTTGCTCTACCACAGAATCCCTGTGTGTAAAGTGTGCAGAGCCCCAGGCCCTGACCACTGGGCAATCCTACCTTTCCTGGAAAATACTTTCAGAATTGCGTTCTTACTTGTCTGAAAACTGGTATTTTGGATCCACTACTCTGATTTTAAAAAACAAAACAAAACATGAAAATTGTAGGTTGGGGTGAGTGTATCTGGCATTGATCAATGGTGACTCATCCAGAAGTTTAAGGAAGAAAAATTGACTGTCCAGTTCTTCTCAGCCATGAAGAGAGATGTTGGTTATGAAGAGAGCTTGGAGGCTGAGCATGGAGGTTACAACTATGGGAGCCTTCTCTGGCCTCCAACAGAAATCAGAAGAGGCCCTGAGTGGAAAAGCAGGATTTGATTTCATATTTCAGCTGCCTGACTAAACTTTGCTCCTTTTCTTCATGCAGCAGCATGTCCTGCTAGGTATTTGTATCAAATGATAAACTGCAGTGATTCCACCAGCTAGCAAGGAAAACTACAACAATGTGACAATGGACATGTTCCAAAAGACAATGAGTGCCAGATCTGTGTGAAGATGAAGGATGAGTGAAAACCAGATTTCATGTGCTTAACTCAACTGCCAGGTCACTTTTGGACACCAGAGTTATTTGAAAAGCATGACAATAGAAAATATAAATAAAATTATACAAGATCATACATGCTTGTTGATATTTTGTCTCTGCTTTTGTCCTTATGAGGCCACGTAAGGTAAGTAGGTATAAAAATCAAAGTTTTACATTGTTCTCTTCTCTGGGTTTCCTGGAAGATTATCTGTATTTTGGATGGTAAAAGCTTTGAGGCAGGGTTTGTCTTCATTTCTGTGTTTTGTATAGTCCTCAGCACATGGTCAACACTAAATAAATAGTAAATAATAAAAATTATAATGGGGCCTCAATCTCAGTTTAGATACTTCTGCATCTTCACGAGGCTGTGCCCAGCAGCAATGGGTGTTGACCTTGAACACGAGAAATGAGGAGAGGTAACCCAATATGTTAAAATGCCCTTTTATCTACTTTTAACTGATATTTGATTGGTCCCCGTTATATGAACTGTGATTCCCTTCTGTAAATGACACTTTTATTTCCTTTCCTTGGCAAATCGGGCTTTGCAATTTTCTCTTGCAACACACCACCACCACCACCCTTGTTAGAGTGACTATCCCTCATTATTGTGTGGATTTTTGTATTGCTTTTCTTTTGTAGGATTGTGTCATGTGAAATTTAAGCAGCTGGTCTTTCATAATTATTATATTAATTTTCTTTTTGATTTTCTATGTCTTTTATTATGTCCTGTTGTTCACATATATATTTTGTGTGTGTACTTACCATACCAGCTAGTCTTGGTATGTAAGTTAGAGTACAGTATGTTGAAAAGTTTCTTACTGCTAAAGTTTTGTGGAAGTAGTGTAAAGAGGATTTGATGAAGTGTTGTTATCTAGGGCAGACTATGAGTCAGGGACATATACAGAATACATTTCAGGAAAGCACAAACATCCGAGTCCTAGATTTATCAGGTGAAAAATGTCAGCTAACAAAATCTGCACTGGTGTTAGCCTATTAATTCACTTGTCAGGAGAAGGGGCAGAAAGCAGAACTGGATTTGTATACCCACTTGGAATGCATTTTGGGTGCAGCTCCTGCTATAGGTAGTCAAGGCAGGTTGGAGGATCAGAAAAGCAGCGTTAAATCATTATCCCCTCAGAGCAAGTCCTGAGGGGAGTGTAACAACCCCAACCCTTGCCCTTTCTGCAAGATATTCTAGAGAACAGGGAGCAGACAGGTAACCTAGAAGGATGTCAATGAAACCATCAAGCCAAGGCAGTAGCTATATGTAGGTAAGGTTGAATTAAGATTCCTATGGATTTTTAAATGTTTTCCTAATCAGAATTTACTTTTTAAAATTGAAATTCTCATAAACATCTTTGCTATTAATATTCCTTTTGTACTTAAACTTTTTAGGCAACTGACAACGATGTGGGCCCTTATGGGAAAGTCAGCTATTTTTTCAGCGATGATCCTGACAGGTAAGTGTGACAGAACCTCTCAGAGAGCGTCAGTTCCTTAAAATCACTTTTCAGTCTCACCATGAAGTTATGAAATTGGAATGTTGGTAACTTTAATCTCTGAAGTTGCTCCTGAGAGAGAGGCTACTGTAAACTGCAGCAGGGAGGGTGAACTGACCCTAATAGAAGACCTATTCCTGTTTGTACTTGGCTTGTTTTTGATCTAACTTTCTCTTGTGATTTGGGTGCTCGTAAATTGAGGGCAGATAGAGTTGGATCATAGCAGAAGGCTTAATCCTGCTGCTGTTGAGGTGAATAGCAAAACTTCCATTGACTTCAATGGCATTAGCCCTCTGCTAAATGCAGACTGTTCAAGCCACCCCCATCTATCTTGGCCAGTAAATATCAGTCCAGATCTGTGTCTGGTTTTGGTGTCCGTACTTTAAAATGGGTAGTCAAAAATTCGAGAGAGTTCAGAAAAAAGCAACAAGGCTGGTTTGGCAGGCACAGTTTAAGATGAGAGGTTCACAGAGTTCAATCTGTTTAGCTGATCAAAGAGAAGACTTGAGCAGTCTATAAGTACCTGCACAGAGAGACATTTTCTGATACTAGACTGAGCTTTAATACATCAGAGAAAGGTGTAACATCATCCATGGCTAACCAAATTCAAACTGGAAATAAAGTGCACATTTTAACAGTGAGGGTAGTAAACTTTTGGAACAACTTACTAAGGGATGTGGTAGATTGTCTATCGCTTTGAGTCTTTAAATCAGGGCTGGATGTTTTTCTAAAAAAATAGACTCTCGTTCAGCCATAAATTATTGGGCTCTGTACAGGAGTTACTGGACGAAGATCTCTGGGTTGCAAAATCAACAAGACTTGAGCTTGTGCTTCGAGAGAAACACATGCTTAATTGCTTCACTAGATCAGGACCTTTCTGCACAAATGTGTCACTTGAGGTCAAGACATACACTTAATAACAACTTGCATGGTGGTATTAGAACTACACAAACTTCTGCCATGGGTGAGTGACCAGGAGTCTTTTCCTAGAATGCTAGGAATATGGTATCGACATTGAGGCATAAAAAGGGCAAAAGTGATTCCTGATGTAATTCAACTGACTTCAATGGGAGCTGCGGCTGCTCAGCCCCTTTGAAAATCAGGTTGCTTATTTCAGTCTTTAAATATGGATTTGGATGCCAGAGTTTTTGAAAATTTTGGCTGTGACCTCTTCATGCCTCAGTTTCTTCAGGAGTTTGGCTTTAACTTCCCTTGTGCGTCATTTGCTCTGTCTGTAAAATGGGGTAAGTAATACGTACCACCCAAAGGCTCAGGGTGAATCAGTGTCTGAAAAGCACGATGAGATCCTCAGTTGGAAGAGGCTGTAGTACAGTGAAATCTTACAGTCAGGAGGAACCTATGAGATTATACGCACAGCGTCAAACATTTCCCAGTTTCCCTCTTTCTGCCTCTTTCTTACAGTGTTGTTTCAGACAGCTGTTTCCTGTCTGCCTGAAGTGAGGGTTTGATTTTGTAATTCCTCTGTTCCCCCTCTTTTTTTTTTTTTTTGCTTGTCAGGTTCTCCCTGGATAAAGACACAGGCGTGATCACACTGATCGCCCGATTAGACTTTGAGACGACGCAGCGCTACACACTGACTGTGATTGCTAGGGACGGGGGTGGGGAAGAGACCACGGGGCGAGTGAGGATTAACATTCTGGATGTCAATGATAATGTCCCCACCTTCCAGAAAGAATCCTACTTGGGTGCTCTCCGGGAAAATGAGCCTTCAGTCACCCAGGTGGTTCGTCTCAGGGTAAGATACTCCTATACTTCTCTTTCTCCAGATCCACAATGGTCAGTATCATTAAGGAGACCTGGAGCCAGTGATCCAGGGTTTCTCCAGCTAGGATAGGTATTAGATGGGCCAGGAAGAGGAAAGAAACAGCATGAAGTGCATTTTACGTCTTTTCCCTCCCTCACTCTTCTTTTAATTTCTCTTCTACTATCATTGCTCTCTGTCATTCTCTCCTGTTTGAAAGCAGTCTGAAACCAGGGTGATGCTACTATATCTCAAGGAGGCCCCACAGAGAGAGCTAGCCACTGTAATTAAACCCTTTACGGATGCAATTAAACAGGAGTGTCACTGGGTCAGGAATATAGGAGTAGGAAGAAGAAGAAGGAACTGCAGACCATCTGCTCCTTTAAATGCTTTAATTACTCCTTATTGTGAAGTGCAACTGACTCTACTTCTCTAGCTGCCATACTTACTTTCATCATGTCCCTTTCCTCCCCTCCTTCACTGGATGTGTGCAGGATTTACTGTATCAGACTTTATTACACTGAGTGATTGGGACTTCCCTGAAGGCTCTCTGGATTTTGTGACAGGATTGGAAAGATGCTAATGAATTCAGCCAAGTAAAGAGAAGAAAGCGGGTTAGGTTGGGAGAGCTGAATTTCCATTATGAGTGTCTGTATAATCATCACTCAGGAGTTGCTGTGAAATGCAAGGCTATAGAAGGACAGGAATGTACCGCTAAAGGGAAATGTAGAATTACCGAAGGCAGTGAGATTTCCATTTTGATAGGTTTGAAATTTGAGACAAGCATATTCAACTTCAAAATTCATCATTGGCATGACAAGCTGTGCACGTGTCAACAAGCTGCACAAATGTAGACAATCCATGCTTAGCCAAGAGGAGGAGAGTCACAAGATTTTCCCATCCCAGGTGTATCGTCACCAGAGCTACACCTGGAGTGTACCGTATCCAATAGCAAGACTTCCTCCAGAATGCAAACTCATCTTCATTATCATCTGATCCCTTCCTGATGAAATCAGCATTTACCTATGGGAGTCGAACAGTTTGTTGCTGATAGAATTGTAAGCTTTTTCTGATAAAAAAGAGGTGATGGAACCCATTTATCTCTTTGAGCATGACCAGAATAAAGTGGGCCTTTTGCAGTTATCTTCAAGCTGGTATCTTCCTTCAATAAACGCAGGATGGGTGAGTACTGTAAGAGTATTGCGGTCATCTCTTAGGTATTTTAGATCTAAGTGTCTATTCCTGATAGGTGTGAGCAAAACAGGAATGGAGAGGAGGCGTTTAAGACACAGTGACTTTTGTCTGAGGTGGGATGTGAAGCGAAGTGATGATTTCAAACACTGTCATCTCAGTTATTGCTGCTCACCAGTTCACAGAGCAAGGTGGTGTTTGGCTTAGTGAATATTTCTGTCTTGCCCTCACAAGCTCCGGCAAGCAATCCCAAAGGAAGGAGGACACCTCATCCAAGGCACACACGAGTGAAAGGAGGAAAGGATGTCTGGCATGGGCATGAGGATGAAAGGGTAGTCCAGAAGAAACCAGCAAGTGGAAACCACATCTTACTGTTCTTTACAATATAAGGTATCCTGTGATGCGGTATATAAACTCCGCACTAGCATGGGAGACGTTAAGAAGCGGCTTTGGGCTGGAGTGGCCCCGCCTCGCTGCACCTGCAGATCATGCCAGGACTAAAGGAGGAGTTAAAAAGAGGGAACTCCACACAGAGGAGTGCAGCCCTGGAGAGAGGACTGACAGCCTGCAAAGCCCTGCCCTCGCAGAAGGAGGGTGCAGAGTTGAAAGGGAAAAGAAATAAGGCTTGCACGGGAGCCCAGTGAACTCTGCAGTGGACCTCGATGTTCCCAAGCTCCTCTGAAGTAAGAGAGGCCCCTCTCCTGGAGGGAGCTGCCTATAGGTTTTTCTGTGCTTTTCTTTCATTTAACCCCCTTTCTGACTATGGACTGATTGGTGGGGACACACAGACAACGAGAGGCCCCGGCCAGAAGATGAGCGCTGGCCTGCTGAAAAGACACCCCGCAGCACCCGCTGGTGTGAGGATGGAGTGATTGGACACATCCATGCGCTCTCCATGTAACCTAAAGGGGGCACCCTGCCACAGACAGATTCCTGAAGGGGCGTCCACACTCACCACCTAGAATTAGTTCTGACCACCTTTAGGGCAGGGAGAAGGCTGGTATAAACCTTTGGAAAGTCATTTATAGATATTCAGTCCCTTACCACTACTGCCCCCCCCCCATTCATTTCCCCCTAGACACTTCCCCTCCCCTCCTTTTCCCAAAATTGTTTGCTTCTCTTCTCCACACATTATGCTGCAGTGTTTCTCAAAGACGCCTTCTATACTTATATAGTAACATTGGGGCTTTTTTCTGCTTTAACCTAGGCAGCTGATGAGGATTCCTTTCCAAATAACCAGATCACTTACAGCATTGTGCAAGCTTCCGCCTTCCGAAGTTCCTTTGACATTAGTGTCTCTGAAGGGTATGGAGGTGAGCGCTTCTGGGGCATGGCAGGGTGCCCCATGAGGGGAGGGTCACGGAGCCGAGTGGCATTCCAGGTGGGAGTGGTGCTTCGGTTATATACACCGCATTTCTGCTTGGGCATGGGTTAGAGGCTGCAGCGTCGGCTATATACGGAAGATGGTGTGTGGATGTGCCATTCGGTGCAATTCTTCTGACTCCTCAGGAGAAGAATCAAGATTTTCAAAAGTGACTAGTGATTTTCAGTGCTTCAGTTGTTGGGTTCCCAACTTGGGCCTCTTTACAGGGGGCTGATATTCAGGAAAGTTTGGACCCTGGCTGCCCCCACTTCCCAAGGTGCAGATCATGACCCTTTATGGTGTCTCAGTTTTGCCGTTCAAAATTGAGATGTCCCCCAAATTTGTCACCTTTGAAAATCTTAGCCATAGTCAGAACAATTCTGCTAAGAAATGCAATTGCTTTACTGGGAGGGGTGGGAACCAGTGCTCACTCTGAAGAGTGGCTGGATGTAACTCCACTGAGGACTGGGGCTGACTCTCAGTACGTGCTTATGCGCATTACTTAGGGTACATCTACCCTGGAAAAATTTGTGCTTACCTGCATAGGAGCAACTAGCTAGCCACGGTGGGCACTGCAGAGTGAACAGGGCTCTGGCATTGTAAGCACTGTGACAGGCTGCTGCCAGCGGTAGCACAAGTGCAGTTATGCCCGTGAGGAATAAAAGATTTTCCTGGTGCAGGCAAGATCTAAATGGGCTGCTCCAGGAGTCGACCAGATGGACTTGTTCTGCTGCTGTTCGGGGCGTGCCTGTGTATGTGTGCGTGCTCGGGTGTATGTGTTAGTGGCTGTTATGTGGGCTAGTACCAGCTGCATTTACTCAGTGCTTTATGCCATTTCAGTGATAAGTGTGACTCGTCCTCTGGATTATGAGCAAGTCCCCAATGGAGTTATTTATCTGACCGTGATGGCCAAGGATGCAGGTCTCCCATCACTTAACAGCACTGTTCCCATCACCATAGAGGTGTTTGTAAGTACCAGCAGTTCCTGTCGTTGCATTCTTCCCCTCCCCTCAAAGCCCCACCCCAAGCAGGAAATTCTCATCCTGGCATACTTATGGTGAGTAGCACTGGCCCTGCCAGAAGAGCATGCCCACATGCTTGATGCCAGTGCTTCAGCTGCTTTTTCTACGTTAGTAAGAATAATGCTTTGCATTTACATAGCACCTTCCAGCCAAGGTTCTTAAAAGGCTTTTGTGAGGTAGATCGGTATCATTCTGCCCATGCTTTGGACGGGTAAAATGAGACACAGAGAAGTTAAGTAACCTGCTGAAGCCCACAGTCCAAGTGGCAGAACTAGAGTAACACTCCAGAGTCCTGTCGTGCAGTTTCCTGTTGTAAATCCTACATGTTGCCTTTATATTATAGAGCGGGATCACCTGGCACCTGTGGGTATATACATACTATATCATGTGCCTGTGATATTGTGTAGGTGTTGCATTTATATGTACAATCATGTAAATATATATGCACGTACATACATTTTTATCTCCATTATTTGAAATTCCCTCTTTAAAGCAACCTTAAAAATAGCATTCCTTTCCCTCTCAGATGTGTATGGGCTTTTTTTTTTTTTTTTTTTTTTTTTTTTAAATAAAACCTATCGTTCCCCATCCTTTGTGCTTCTAATTGAGAAGTAGCCCTGGATGAGCACCAGCATCATCAGTGACGTTAGCAGGTACATGCACATCTCAGGAATAATTTTTTGTTCGTAATCTACTCTAGCAGAGTGAATGGAAACCGCTCACAACCTGATTTTGGTGTGAACCACAAGCATAGTGAAAAATTCTTACCGAGAGAGAGTCCCTTGACAAGAATAACATTAGTAATTTAGGGCTGTATTTTCAAAAGTGCCTAAGGGAGTGAGGTGCCCAATTCATTGAAAGTCAGGTAGAGTGCCTCACTCCCTTAGATGCTTTCAAACCCATGCCTTAAAGCCTACAAGATACTCCCCAGTCTGATGGCTAAATAAACTAAGGATGTCTCTAACATTTGATATGTCTGAGTGACAGGGTGATTCAGTGGAGAAACCTAACCCTCTGAGGTCTCATGTTAACAGTCAAAACAGAAATCGATCATCAAGACCCTATTCACCTCTTCTCCTCTCCTTTCACTGTGTGTGATGCACTTGAAAGCCATTGGAACCCAGGCATGCATTTCTAATTGTAAATGTCTTGAGCTTACAGAAAGGTGAGGAGCACGATAGTGAGAAATGATGCAAGGATAATATTTAGCAATTATAAAGTGCTTGCTGTCTTCAAACAGCTTTACTGCAAGAATTATTATGTGAATTTTACAAAAAGAGAAACTGAGGCAGCGAGCTTAAGTAACTTGCCCAAGTCTATAGAAAGAGTCTATGATCACTCAGGATAAGGCCATAGTTTTTGGCTCGGAGTCTGTTCTCAACCCACTAGATCACACCTTTCTCTTGCTGCAGTCTCTACAGGTAATGTGTATTCAGCACCTGATGGTTATTGCTTTGGGAATTTGAGTATTTTTCATGGAAATGGCTAGGTGTCCCCCAGGTGTTATCACCTCAGCATCCCTGATCTTACTGTAACTCTCTTGATTACTAGTGCTATGGGCACTTGTTGTTGCACAGGAACAGAAGGTGTAAGTTCAGCAGAATGTAGTGTAAATGGATTCACTTGAGATGGGATTGGGATTGGTAATACCCTAGGCGCTGACTGGTAAGAGTGATGTCTTCCTTTTCTCCCTTCCTATGCCAACTAATTTGACAGGCAGCCTTGGGAGATTCCTCCAGTGACTTGCTTGCAAAGCAGTGGCACATGGGGATCAGAATGGGGTGAAGAGAGCAGATGCCTGACAGGAGAGTAACTTCATTCGTTTCCATTTTTGCAAAGTACAAGAGGATTAATAGAGGGTCTTTTCCTTTTTCTTCTCCCTCCCACCTCATCTTTAAAGATCTAAAGGTGCCTGAAACCAAACTGCACACAATCTGACATGAATATCAAATGCACATTAGCACTTCCAGTGTCTGAAATTATCAGTCACTGAATCAGTCACAGTCAGTTGTTTATTTTTTAAATGCCAGCTGTCCTGGCTGGATGAGGTTTGGGTTGCTGCATTGTCCTGGATGCTTTCCTTTGCCTTCTGCACCGTGATACAGGTGTTCTTATCAGAGATGGTATGTGTGTGCTGATGGGGGAATTAGTTTATAAATGTTGCTTTGCAGGATTAGATCAGATTGTTAGTTTGCAACATATTGTGATTTGACAAAGGCTCAAGGAAGGTATCAACAATCGAGTCTGTTCATTTGACAGCCCTTCAGTCTTATTGTGATCTGATCTGATCTTTCTTGTAAGTGACATCAATGAACTGACCAGAAAATGGAGGAACTCATTGCTATAAGAACTGAGTGATTTCTTCCTCCCTCTTCCCACTCCCCCCAACTCTTTATAATATTATGGGGGGAATAAGAGGGAGAAAGAGGGAATTTAGTAGTAGCTAAATACCTCCTCCCCTGGCTGTTCTTTGGACAGTGTAATCACATCTGTCTAAAGACCACACTTGAAAAGGTCATCTCCTTCTGGCTGATTTTGTACATTGGTGATTTTTAAGTAGCTGTCACTTTTCTCCACTTTCAACCAAAGGGATTTTCTCTCAACTGAAAAAAAATTTTTTGATGATGATGAACTAGCTCACAATGGCACTTACAGCAAAAAAGAAAAAAAAAAGGGGACAGAACAAGAGAGAGACTGAGAATGGAGGGAGGTAATTTTTTTTCATCCTTTGCTTGTTGGTTTTTAATAAAGAAGTCAAACTCGCTTTGTAGATTTCCCATTAGGGGACAATAAGCTTTTGTAGAGGGAGCCGCTGAATTAGAACTAATAGCAAGTGTGATGCCAGGATCCCAGGAAATATCATCACTAATAAGTTTCTGCCTAGCTCTCCGTCACTGACATTCTAGATGCCGTTTTGCGCAGTGAGCCAGTAACTCTAACTATATATAAGTATATAATAAAAAGGTGCTGGTGATTGACAAAGTCTCTCCTGCAGAGAGGATGCTAGCACTGGCTATTTGGATAGGGAAAGGAAAATAGAGCTGTTGGCGAGGAAGGTGAGGGGTGGGGAAATATTTTAAATTGGTTTCTCTGACTTAGCCAGTGAGTCAAATATAATAAGCTCAGGAGCAAGGTTGGTGGTGGGCAGAAAGTGGGGCTCTTACTCCCTTGTTTGGGTGAATCAGTTCTCTTGAAGGTGCTTAGAAGTTGCCATACTGCTCAGACCAATGGCTGGCTAGGCCAGTATCCTGTCTCCAAGAGTGGCCAGCACAGGATGGGAAAAAGTGCAGAAAACCTAGTAGTGAAAAATGATAAAATAAGTTTTTCTGGGTGTAGTGGGAATTTTTTCCATAGTCTCTTATTTTCACTTGCTTTCACCATCCATGTTCAGAAACCCTTCCCACCATCACAATATGCAAGATGGTTACTGAATTCCCATAATTAAAAACTTAATGCAACACTAATAAGTTTGCTGTGTTTGGATGGATGGGTTTCCTGTGGATCTGCAGATGATTCCTCCTGCTTCAGCCAATAGCCAGGCCCTCCAAGCACGACAGTATAAAGCAGAGGTACAAGGGGATTTCCACATTAAGGTTCATTACACTGTGCGGAGGACTGTGTGCAAAACTGAGCATCACAGAAGTGATGCAAAGGCTGATTGAAGATCACCTGCTTCTGGCAAAGAAAGCAGAGGATAGCAATTTAATTAGAGTGTGATGGGCATCACTGGTATGTGAAATTGCCTAAAATATCAAGTTCAATGGCAAAAGCATCAGTCAAGGCTACAGGGCTATCAGAGGCCTCTAGGAAGCTCATCCTTGACATAGGGACCTCAAGCAAATGGGGTAGTTTACTTTTCTGACCTTTTCATCCTTAACTCCTTTCTGTTGTTGGGATTGGTTAGTTGAAGGCTAATCCTTACCATTATTTGAATGGTATTTAAAACCCATTTTAGCTGATCCTTCTTCCGTTTTTAGGAATATCTTAAACCAAGAGCTACTGATCTAGTTCACCAGGACATTGGTGGTCCTTGTCTCCCAGCAGAGACAAGCGTAAAGGGCCACCATCAACTTGAAAATTCAATTTCTGCCTGGACGTTTTTGTATCTACTAGTAGAGAGTATCACTAAAATTACCATCTCTGAACGTGGTGGTGGCAGCAACCATCCATCTTGAAAGACGATGGTGTAAGTGCAAAAGCTGTTCAGTACTGTGTGTCATGCTAAAGCATCCCATGGCTAAAATTCTCGAATGACGGTACCCGCCGCCAACAGCGTAGGCGTAAGATGCGGGGTCACAGGATGAAGCCAGTGTACTACTGGCACTTGAGGCCTGCTGTGCTTTCTCTTCTTTCTCTTTGCTTTCCTTTCTTTCAGTCACCTCTCTTCAGCCTCTTTTGGAGGGCTGCGTCTCACAAGGGAGTCAGTGCAGCCTTTTGCTGGCTGCATCTTCCCAGTCTGCGGTGTGGATGTTGACAGTTTTCAAGTTCCTCTTGCAAATATCCTTGAACCTGAACCAAAGTCATCCCAGTGGCCGTGGAGCATATGCAGGTTCTCCATACAGGAGATCCTTTGGAATGCGTCCATCATACATCTAATGCTGTCATCTGAGCCAATGGAGACATCTGTATTTGAGAATAGAGATTAGACTGGGCAATTTTGCTTTCTCAAATGCTTCAGTGTCAGGAACTTTGGGTTCCCACTTGATATTTAGAATACAGCGAAGACAGCCGGTATGGAGGGTGATTAGCCTGTTGTAGGTGATCCAGTCTTGCCACCACATAATATGCAGCATGCTCAAAACACACGCCCGGTAGACCTGTATCTTCGTGTTCAGTATTAGCTTCCTGTTATCCCAAGCAGGCTTGGTCAGTTGGCCAAATGCAGTAGTTGCCTTTCTGATGTGAGAATTACTTGAAGAAAGTGAGTGAAAACATGGTTTTTGAGTTTATTTATTGAGTATGTTTGCTAACACTTTGTGTGACATAAAAGTCACTGCTTCTCCTACAGGGGGCTCACTGAGAAATGAAAATGTTTAAAAAAGAGTCCATTTAAAGCAGCTGTGCTGGCTGCCTTTTTACTGTACCTGGCAAAGTCATCACTAATGAATAAAAAGCCCAATTCACCATTGTCCAGTGGCCCCTTTGTGGTGGCTGAGGTATCTCTAACTTGCACTTGCCATCGACTCACTCCCTGGGTGGTCCCAGATTAAGGGAATCACAGAGGTGGTATAAAGTCATCTCTCCTCTCCCCCTGTGCTGTAGGCCCTGCACTGAGCAGAGCTCATGCTCACCAGTATCAGGTCTTGTCTACACTTGAATCGTTACAGCAGCATGGCTGTAGCTGCGCAGCAGAAGAATTCTTCTGTTGACATAGCACAGCCCACACTGCGGGTGAGGTCAGCTTAATTGTGTCACTCAGGGGTGTGCAGGAGAGTGATGTAGCTGGGTCAACTGAACATGTTGGTGTAAACCAGGCCTTAGAAGCAGTGCAGAAGGCAGGCTGCAGACAATAGAAAGGAATTCACGAGCACAGTGCGGCTCTTTAGTGCCACCCACACACGTGCTATAAAGCAACAAGGCCTTCCCATCCTGAAATGCCCCCAGAGTAGGAAGCCTCTCTTCCAGATACAGAGCTGGCTTAGCTGGCTGTGCACTCCCCCACAAGAGCTTCCGGCCAGGAGGGGGCATGGTCTGGGTGTGCCTATACTCTGATTAGCCTGTAGGGCAGCAACAGCCCGCAGGGTCCATTGCAGCCCCACATTTCTATGGTTTCATATTACAGCATCAAACATTCTGGCCAAAATTTTCCAAGGTGGCCACTTGATTTTAGATGCCCAACTTGATAGACCTTGCTACCTAGTTTTCAGAAGTGCTGAGCACCCATAACTTCATCTGAAGAAAATAGGAGCTGTGGATGCTCAGCACCTCTGAACATTTTACCCAAGGTATCTTGAGCTGTGTGTTTAAAATCATTGGCCACTTTTTTGAAATTTTGGCCTAAACCATTTTAAAGTTAGAGGAAAAGGCGAAAACATCAAAGGGGGTTGGACAAACAACTCAGTGGATTGGTGCTATAGTAGATCTCTGAGCTGATCACTTCTATTTCATGGTTCCAACCTGGCACAGGTTAGTCATTACTTACCATCTGACAGCCATTGTGAAATGAATCTGTGATCTTCCTTTACTAGTAGACAAGTATCCACAGCACAAATACTGCATAGTTCTTTAGGGATCTTGGTAGAACAGTACTTGGAGACTGTACTATCCTCTCACTCTTAGAGATGGTCTCTGCATGTTTAGGTGAGTGGGACAGTATGGGGAAAATTGCACTGCCATTGTCTGTGCCATGATTGTCCTGTGAACAGAGGATTTACAGTCTCCAGAAATGTCATCTTTCATCAGCGCTACATTCACTTTTTAAAAAGAAAGTATGATTCCTTCCCTCCTCCTCGTAACGAGGAATCAGATGAACTTGTTTTGTGCGTGACTTCCAAGATCAAGTGTCATTAGCCAATGTGATCCTGAATGATGAAATCTCTGTGTGCTGCTCTGAGGAAGAAAAGGGAGGAGGAGATGTTGCTTGTATTTGATTTAGACTTTTGTAATGTTTTGCTCCCTTCCAAAACTGTGTGATGGAGGAAGAGCTCACAAGGCACTCCCTAATGAATAGCAGGGAGAAAGCAGTTTATATCACCAGACATAATTAATTGGAAATGTTTACATCAGAGAAGGAATCTTTCCTTGGGATTCTGTATATTTCTGTACATTAGAGAAGGAATCTCTCCTTGGGATTCTGTATATCTGTTTCCCACTGCATCCGTTCCCAAAACTGTAAACTTCTTATGTTGGTATCAGAGAAAATGGGGTAGAAAAGAAAAGTAAAAATATGGAAATGAGACATTCCAGCCACTTTGAACCATTCAGGCAGAGTGCCAGATCAGGCCCAAGTAGCAAGCAGAAATTGCCTTTTGGGGAGATAAACTGCTGCTGGCATTAAGCTGGGAAAACTGTCTCCTTTGTCCGCTGTGCACTCCCTACTCATGATGTATAGAGCTTCGGGAGGGATGGAGCTATGTTATGCCATGCCAATGCTTTCTGCTTGACTGGCATAAGGTCCCAAACAGTGAAGAATTAGGGAGCCATAACTGGTTCCCTAATGCCTGTCCACTCCTTTTGTGCTGACCGCAATGTGGAAACAGAGAAGAGGCGAACCCTTTGTTTTCAAGCTTCTTCTGAGGGTATTAGAGAAAATGCAGTAGAAAAAAAAATGTACAGAATAAGATGCCTTTCCTTTCCCAGAGTATGCATGACCCCCAGACGGTGCTGGCCAGGTAATTATGCCTACCATTTACATAGCACTGTCATCTCCAAACAACTTTCCTATTATAGCTAATTAACTTTCACAACACACCTAGAGAGAGATGTCATTGTCCCCGTTTTGCGGATTAAGAAACTAAGGCACTGAGAGACAATGTACCATAACTTGACCAGAGTTGCAGTGGAAGTCTGAACGGATTTCCCTGCTTGTAGTCTTGTGCATTAACCACTGGAGAATCGTTCCCCGCTTTGTACTGGTAAAGCAGTGTTCTTTTCAGACTGGGGCTGAAAATCAACCGGAGGTAGACATTTCCATGTCCTATCATACCAGAATTTGGTCGTTATTCTGTTGTCTTTTTCTAAGTCAGTGTCTTCCAACATGTCTTATTTTCTTTTTAGGATGAAAATGATAATCCACCCACATTCAGCAGGCCATCCTATGTCATTACTGTCATGGAGGACATCATGGCAGGTATGGAAAAGTGTGCTCCCACTCTCTTTATATGGCTTCCCGTTAGTGGGGTCTTACTGGTAATATTTTATGTGACAACCTACTGAGCCAATGAGGAGGTGGCACTAGATTCCAAAAGAACCCAGCTACCTGGCAGAGGATATCGGCATCTCGTGGGAAGCAAGTTTGCAGAGAGAGAGAATTAGCTGCCTAATGCCCGGGCATCCTGATTTCAGTACATACATAATGCATTGCATACACACACTATGTATGCAGTCATGCACATTGCCTCTCTCCACATGTACCATTGTAGCAGCGTAACCCACTTGGGGTGTGTTAGCATCAGACAGGAATGTGGGGGAGTTGAAGGAAAGGCATTCTGAGGAAAGGCTATTGACTCTGGGTCTTGTTTCCCCTGCTGATTGAACAGATTCAAACATAGGCCTTCCACTGAGCCATGAGGAGTATCTTTTTGCACTGGTATTTGCCAATTTGGTATTAGCTGGTATTTGCAAACTAGGTGAGATCTGAGATGGTGTATAGGTTAATGATGGATGACAGCCTTCAGGGTTGACACTTAGGAGCACATTACCAATTGTGACAGCCTCTATCTCAGCCAGCACCGGGGACTGAACCAGGGAGCTCCAGAACTGAAAGCATGGGTCTCTACAACTTGAGCTAAAGAGCCAGCCTCTGCAGCTGTGGCTGTAACACTCCCATCCTTTGGATCAGGCACAAGGGGGGAGACACAACACACACTGGGATACATATATTTGTGAATGTTGTTCACCATCCAGAGGTTGTGAGATGGGCCTTTTTATAAGTTGAAAAATAAAATACCTCCATTACATGCAATATAACTCATACAAACTATTGCAAATCTCACCCTAACGCGCTCTGTGCTGCTGCTGTTTGTTATTTGTGTTGTGTAGTGCCTAGGAGCCCTGGTCATGGACCAGACCTCCCCGTTGTGCTGAGCACTGTACAAAGCAGAACAAAAACACAGTCCCTGTTGGCCTAACTCTACTCCCACTACAGTCAATGGTAAAAATCTCATTGAGTTTCCTGGAAGCAGAGAGGCTAACTCTGAGTGCTTTTGAAAATCACACTCACCAATAGATGATGTACTTACATCCGTACAGGATTTGATGAAGGCTCCTACCAGTAGGGCGGCATAAGGGGTTGGGAGAGGAATTATGCTAGTGAAGCAGGGGGGAAAGATCCTTGTATTTCTCCTAGTGCCATCCTCCCAAGACTGGCCAATGCATAGGTAGGGGCTGAGTATCCACACGTGTTCCCTCTTGGGTGCTCAGCTATGCTAGTGGGCCTCCATCCTTATAAGTGGGGAACACTAGATGCAGAATTATTGCTCCCACCTGCATAGCAGCGTTAGGCTGACAAACTTCCAAAGCACCTGTGATTGGTTTCCACACCGTGTGTACATGCATACTGTACCCAGAGAGCAACTGGGCTTCTGCTCTCACCAGTCAGTTGCATCAGTAAGCAGCAGCATCCTGTTCATATCTATGCTGGCAAATATAAAGTAAAGCATATGCTTGATTTGCACTTCTACAGTGAAAACCAGCTAGAGTAAACCTGTTAAAGGGAAAAATTACTTTCTATCAAATTGGAGCTCAAGCTCCCTCACTTTACACCTTCCTGTACAGTTTATGCCCTTGTCTTACTGAGAAAGCAACTTGTGAAAGCAACAGCCTCCCAGGTTCTTCCTAGCTATGCAACCAAAGTCCTCACCATGGCACTTAAATCCCTTCAAAATTAAATACCGTTTTGTTAAAGAGTTTATTCTTGTCAGCTTTCCTGGGACATGTAAGTAACAAACCCATCATGAACGGCTCCCTGGTCATGACCGAGCTGGTGGCAGTAGTGATTACACATCCAACCGGAGGTGGCTCGCACAGCCTCCATTCTCCTGGATTAACATTGAAATGCCACTAAAATCCCCAAGGGCCTGTGTACTTTCTTTAAACACTTCCAAGTGATTAAGTCTCTTACCTTGGGATTCCTGGACACAGTGACAAGTCTGAATTGGGTGTTAGAGTTGCCAATAATACAACAGTCAGCTCAGAGGTATGGACCAGTTAGCAGGATAGAAAACAATAGACCTATTAAAAGAACAGTCTGGGAATACATATGACCCTGCTTCCTACTTTGGAATTACTATGAGCCATGTTATGTGATCTGTTAAGGGTTTTGGGGATGCTGTGCTTTCTGACCCAGCCCTTTTCCATGTCTGTGTGCTAATAAACATGCATCTTTGATTTCTCATTTCTGGTGTTTTCCAAGGAGCCACAGTGCTATTTTTAAATGCCACTGATTTGGATCGGTCCAGAGAATATGGTCAAGAGTCAATTATCTACTCCCTGGAAGGTTCCTCTCACTTTCGGATCAACGCTCGCTCAGGTGAGCCTGCCCACGTGATCTTTCTCCTTCCCCTCAACTCTGTTTCTCCTTCAAACATCTTTCATATTCTCTCTTTTTCTGCATCTCTCGTATCTTTCTTCCTTCCCTCCATCCTTTTATTCTTGTCATTTTCCTCCCTTCCTCCATCCCTTCCCACCCCCCTCATCTCTCACTCTCACTGTAGAAGAAACACAGTCTAAGGGAGTGGAAAGTGCACCTGGTCCCAGGACTTCAGGCACAAATACCCATCCTGTCACTACAATATGCAGTGCCCAAATCCACAGTCATTTTCTAGAAGGAAGTGGGAGAGTGACAAGTGAACAAAGGGCCCTGGTCCGAAGGGAACTTTAATGAGTGTTCTACTTTTTTATTCAGTCTAGGAGAAGAGAGAGCGGTGATTTCCCAGGACTGCTTTGGGTTTAGTGTAGCTGATATATATGGCCACTATTATGAAGAAGCTCACACTATGTTATTCTAAGATGTTGCAGACCTAGCAGTGCTGGGAGGAAACTCTCTGGAAATATCTGAACATCCATTATGATCCAAGAACTCCTTTCACCCACCTAACCTCGAATCAAGATATACTGTAGCATACATTGGTACATAAGGACAGGGAAAAGAAAGATACTGCAGATCTGTGTCTGCCTGCTCAGTACCTTTGAGGTGTATGCACTTCTGTAGAAGTTCCTGATTCAAATTAGCTGAACCTGCTCTGTAAAGGCGTGCTTAATTAGATGTAA
Source organism: Emydura macquarii macquarii (assembly GCF_026122565.2). Taxonomy (NCBI): domain Eukaryota; kingdom Metazoa; phylum Chordata; order Testudines; family Chelidae; genus Emydura; species Emydura macquarii. Next base: position 12,935,763 of record NW_027131527.1, on the reverse strand, counting down.
TTTTGTGGACAGGAAGAGTGATCCATCATTGTGACACCTTCATAGTTAAAACTTTTTTACTGATTAGTTTTTTTTCAGCCTGTGAATTAATTGATGCCACAAAACTTTTGAAGCAAATATATTTTAAGAAGACCTTTTAACTTTGTAAATTTCTCTCATCTAGATTAATTTTCCCTCTCCTCCTTCTTTCTTCCATTTCTGCCCTGGGCAGCCCCTCACTTTAAAGCCTTCACAGTGGAGCACAGTCCTCAGTACTGATCTCCTTTCAGTAATGGGAATGTGGAGTAGGGAGAGAAGAGGTAATTGGGTGCAAGGTGATTTGGTATTGAGGAGCAATTACAAATGGCTGTGGAGACATCAGAAATAACATCATTGTGATCTGCCACAGTCTGGAAAACTGTCCAAATCAAACTAACGCATGGCTCCTTGCTGTGAGCTGCTACCACCTTGGGAATATCAGCCATTAGATTCCTGTGTTGTTTTTCTACATGTTCATTAAGAAACAATGATGTCATCATCACAAGAGGTCACTGAGCTCAAACCAGGTAACATTACAGTGATGTCCTAGGTTACCTGTCATCCTAGGTTAAGATATCTGAACTTTGAGAGCAGCAAAGTGGAGTCTGAATTCAGCTAGATTCTTTCTAGGCTGTCCTGAAGCTGATTCATAAACTCCGCACAGCCTGAGTCCGACTCTCAGTGAAAAGATGGACAAGCGCATTACAAGCGGAATTGTTTGTACAAAGGTTCCATCACAGAAGGCGCCACTACACCAACACATCAGTGATCTGGTCCTCAGTATGGCTGTTTCATAAGGGATCCTTATTGTCATCAGGACACATTATCCCTGGGTCAGGACTGGAATGTGAAGTTCCCATAGCAAATTACAAATATAGACAGGTCACTCATCTAGTATGACTGTGACTGTGTACTCTAATGCCCTCACCCAAAACTTAATACAAGGCCTTTGCTAGGAATATTTAAGCATATCAGAGGATGGGTAGGTGGATACCAGTCCCCTTAAGTGCCCTAGCATTGCCGAGGGAAGGGATAGAGTGGACCCCTTTGTGAGTTTACAAAGGTTGCCCTAGAAAATGATAGTTGTCTGTTTTAAACAGAATCATGGGATTGACATCACTTCTCTTTCAACATCCATGTCTCACATCTCTCTCTGTGCATGCTCATTTGTGGACAAACCTGATGATGTTTCCTGATCTGAATTTTTCACCCATTCACAATGATCTCTCTCTTTTTGTACACACACTCAATCTTGGATAAACTTTGCGCATTAGTATTTCCAAATGGTCATGCCACTCTCATCCCATCTGGGCACGTGCATAGGATTCATTATTATAGTGTGAAACCTCTTTTCTCTTCCATTTCCCTTTTCTGCAGGTGAAATCACCACAACCTCTTTGCTGGACCGGGAAGCCAAATCAGAGTACATACTCATTGTCCGGGCCATGGATGGAGGCGTGGGTCACAATCAGAAAACAGGCATTGCTACCGTGAGTTCAAATGCTTCTCTTCTCCTGTTATGAGCTTGTCACATATTATCACTCCCCTAATACAGGATACAGGACATTTCATCTGTGGGTCACTGATTTAAATACACCCTGAGTCAATAGTGATTGAATTTCATTATCCTCTGACAGCTGAGATGAGTTTGGTGATTCTCAGTTCAGTTGTTAGTGGACAATTGTCCACATCACAAAAGCCACTAGCTCCACTGGAAACCACTTGTGGATCATTTCAGTAAAGGGGCCAAGGACAGAATGGGCCTGGAGTTTGCTGAAACACAGTGTCAACCCTAATGGTGTGCCGTTGGCTCAAGGAGGGACATGTTTGGTGGGGAAGACAACACTGCTGCTTCACAGTATCTGTGACTGAAGAATTCAGGTTCCTGTACTTCAGAGTCTTTATTTAGATTTGTACAGAAGCTAAGAGTACACATCTGTACATGTGCCGTAGGCAATCTTGACATATCTTTAAAACTACAACAGAATTAATGCCCTAACATAATAAAGTGTAGCTTTAAATCAGGCACTCTTCATTGTCAATACATTTACTATCAGGTGATTTGACCTCTCTGTGCCTCAGTTTCCTCATCTCTAAAGTGGAGATAATAACATATACCCACCTTGCCTCTTGAGAGATGTAGTTCATTAATGTGTCTGACATGCTTTGAGATCCTCCAGTAGAAGGTATCCCAGGAGTGTTTAAGTATTACTTATTATTAGTCTGTGTCCTGTTCAACTGATGCTGTCACGTTGACCCAGATGCCTGTCCTTTAGTTTTAAAACATGTACATAGCCAGTCATTGAAAAAGCTTTAACAGAAGTTGGAAGAGGTTTTATAAATGTAAGAAAACCAGCAGCAGATGATGCCTTTCTCATTACTTGAGTCATTGTACTGTGCCAGCATGTCTTTCCAGGCCTTTTGGTCTCACCCAACCCGCTGCTTGCTCGGATAGTCCAAGAGATGTAACAAGTGGCAGGTACTAATATAAAGATGACAATCTTTCTTTAATCTGTTTGTTCTTCCACTTGTGAGTCACTGGAAATGTCTTTGCAGTGCTGAAGGGGAGAGCTCTCTGAGGCAGTTCTCATTGTGATGGGGAAGGATGGCCCCTTGATAGCTTGATGTTTCCTAGTGAATCTGGGGCAGGCAGGTTACAGTCCTGTCCAGTCTGAGGTGACTGGCATGTCTCTGCTCTGTCCTCTTTGGGGCTCCATGGGAGAGGACTGGTCTCCCAATAGATTCATTAAAAGGCAAGAAACAGTTTCTGGAATGGAGAAAAGTTACATCAACATATTTCCCTAAAAGTGTCTGTGATCAGAGAACCTGAAAACTTGGTGGGAAGTTGGTGTCTGATTAAAAGTTTGATTATTGCATTTAGCAGGAATACGCACCCAGGATTCACCAGCCCCTGCACCACCTTTTGAATAGGAAAGAAGAGCCCAGTGCTCCAGGGATCTCCATGGGACATGCATGCCTAGGGTTCCCTAACAAGCCACTCTAGTGCCCTTTAAACAGCAAAAATTGCCTGTGATAGCCCTAGATAATGCACATGTTGGGGTTCATGCCACCAGCTACTACACCACCCAGAAATCCACAGAGGGAATGCAGACCCCAGAATAAGCTGACATGCCACTCCAGACTCTTGAAATAGAAAAGCACCTGTGAGAAAGGGAGCAGTTTAGCTGCATAATAATATCCCAAGGGAAGCAGTGTCAGTGTAAGTGTCTGGAGAGGACATGAAAGAGAGCAAATGTGCTGTGGACAACAATCCTGCATCAGCCCCTAGGTAATGGAGTAGTAGTTCTGCTAGGTCTTTTCCTTCCCAGATGTTATGAAACAGCCCTAAAGAGCCTATGCTTGTCATTCAACACAGCATCAGCAGGCCCCTTGTGCCCATCCCCTGGGATATCCGTAGGGAATATGCACCCAAGCTTCACCTAGCAAACCTTTCCTGTGATAGCCCTGGAGACCACAAACTTGAGATTCTCCTGACCTACCACTGGATGGCATCTGTGCTCCACCTATATGTGTCTGAAAGAATGTGCGTGTCTCTGAATTGTGTGATCTGACCCTCAGTTGCTCTTTGACCTAAGCAGACACAAGCATGGTTTGGTTTGCTTTGGTTTAAGGAGAATATTTGCTAATATTAAACCCCTGATCTTGACTTAGCCTCTCTTGGAGTGATATTGTAGAAGCACCTAGCAGCTGGGGACTGCTATCTGAACCCAGAATGCTGGGACAGACATGACAGGGTTCCTACATCCTACTGTGTATTTTGTAGGCCATCCTGTGTACATGCAACATAACAGAAAGCTTGGAAGAGCTGGTTCAAAGTCTTAAAGCTGTTACAGTCAACAGCTGGTTGACAGTCAATGAATGTATGCATGCTAGCTTTCTGATGGGCGTGAGGATCAGAAGAGTTGGGTTTGGCACTTAGGATAAATGTACTGAGGATTTGAATTTAAAAAGAAAGGTGCCCCATGAACCAGGGCTTGACATTCAGTTGAAAAGGTTACCTGACCATGTTTTGCTGCGTGCCTGCCCAGTTAGCCTAGTCAACTTCCCAAAGGTAAACCTACACTTTGATTCTAGTCTACTCAGCAGCAACATTCTGCCATAACCGCCTTCCCTCATAGATTAGCAAAAATGTGGGACCTTCCCAAACAACCCCAAGGAGAACATGTGCATAAATGTATAGACATCATTTCACTAATCCAAACACTGGGCGGGTCTTTTCTTGTTCTCACCCCGCCTTTTTTATTTTTACTCTTCCTCTCTGAGATTTTTTTTTTGGTTGCTCTTGATTTGACCTGGATTTAAGCCAGAGAGCTATAATGTGAAAGGCTCTGCATCCCACCACCAATCCTATGAGCCATCTGGACCCTGGGTACCCACATCCAGCTGCTCCTTTTCTTAGTGCAGGCATTCTTCGGTCTCGAGAGACCATGGGTATATGCCCCTGAGAGGTAAAAATTTTGTTCAGTTGGTTTTATGGCAACCCTATCCCACACAAGAGGGACAATCTCTGCTGCATTTGTCACATTTAAAGATGGTGTTTTGACCCTTTGGTCTCTGCCTTCTGTGAGCTCTTTTCTCCTCTGCTAAGCTGGACTGCCTCCTGGCGTAGCTTTGGAGACCTTTATTGAGCTCTTGTTTCCAAAAGCTGCGGTCCTGAGTGTGGTCTTCCCAGTCATCCATATCCATTTCTTTGAGGTCTCACTTACATGCATCCTTGAAACACAATTTTGAACATCCTATTGGTCTTTTTCCAGATGCCAGTTCACCATAGAGGATGTCCTTTGGGATGTGCCCATCCTTCATTTGGCACACATGTCCAAGCCAGCAGAGGCATCTCTGTTTAAGGAATGTTTGCATTCTGGCTATGCTGGCTGCTTGAGTACCTCAGTGTTGGTGACTCTGTCCAGGAGATTTCAAAAATTTGATGAATACAGTATCTCGATCCCGTACAAAAATGTACTGATAACACATGCACAATACACATAGATCTTTGTGTATTCTGTCAGTTTATTAAACATAAGAACGGCCATACTGGTTCAGACCAATGGTCCATCTAGTCCAGTATCCTGTCTTCCACCAGTGGCCAATGCCAGGTGCTTCAGAGGGAAAGAACAGAAGAGGTAATCATCAAGTGATCCATTCTGTTGCCCATTCTTAGTTTCTGGCAGACAGCAATCCCTGTCCATCTGGCTAATAGCCATTGATGCACCTATCCTCCATTAACATATGTAGTTCTTTTTTGAACCTTGTTATAGTCTTGGTCTTCACAACATCCTCTGGCAAGGACTTCCACAGGTTGAATGCATTGTGTGAAGAAATACTTCCTTTTGTTCATTTTAAACATGCTGCTTATTAATTTCATTTGGTGACCCCTAGTTTTTGTGTTATGAGAAGGAGTAAATAATACTTTTTCTCCACAACAATCATGATTTTATAGATCTTTATCATATTGCCCCTTAGTTGTCTCTTTTCCAGGCTGAAAAGTCCCAGTCTTATTAATCTCTCCTCATATGAAAGCTTTTCCATACCCCTAATCATTTTCATTGCCCTTTTCTGTTTCCTTTCCAATATATATTATTTTGAGATGGGGTAACCAGATCTGCCCACAGTATTCAAGATGTGGACATAGCATGGATTTATAAGGATGCAATATGATATTTTCTGTCTTATTATCTATCCCTTTCCTAATGATTCTCAACATTCTGTTAGCTTTTTTGACTGCCATTGCACATTGAGTGGATATTTTCAGAGAACTACCCACAATGACTCCAAGATCTCTTTCTTGAGTGGTAACAGCTAATTTAGACCTCATCGTTTTTTATGTTTGGTTGGGATTATGTTTTCCAATGTGCATTACTTTGCATTTATCAACCTTGAATTTCATCTGCCATTTTTTCACTCAGTGACCGAAGTTTTTATAAGCTTATAGTGAACCCAAAGTTTTGGCAGGCTTTGGAAAAACTGTCCATGAGATTTTGTAGATGGGCTTCTGAGTGGGTTGTCGCTGCTGTGTCATCAGCAAAGAGGAGGTGTTGGTTAAGGACCTTCGAGTCTTGGTATTAGATATAAGTCTTGCAATATTGAACAGCTTTCCATTAGAAGTAATGTGCAAGCAGATTCCCTCAAATGAGGAACCAAAAGCTTGTTTCACTAGCAAGGAGAAGATGATCCTGAACAGAGTTGGGGCAAGTATACAGCCTTGCTTGACCCCGCTACAAATCTGGAAAGCCTCAGAGACTGAGCCGTCATATTGGACTGTGCCGTACATGTTTTCAAAGAAGGACCAAATCAGGCTTAACAGCTTGGGGAGACATCCAATCTTTTCTAGAAGCCCAAATAGTCTGCTTCTACTGACAAGGGCAAAAACTTTGTGAGATTGATAAAGGCTATGTAAAGGGGCTTTTTTTGTTCTCTGCATTTCTCGTGTAGTTGTCTCAGTAACATCATATCGATAGTAGACCCTTCAGCTCTGAAACCACACTGTGATTCAGGATAAATTCTGTCTGCCAGGATCTGAAGTATATTCAGGACAACTCGGGTAAAGGCTTTTCCCACGATGCTAAGAAGGGAAATGCTATGATAGTTGTTACAGTTGCTCCTATCACCCTTGTTTTCATAGCGAGTGATGATGTTGACTACTCTCATTTCTTGTGGTACTTCACCTTCTTTCCAGTACAGACAGAGCAACTCATAAAGGTGCGGCAGCAGGATAAGTTTTCTGCATTTTATGATGTCTGATGGTAGGCAGTCTTTTCCGGGGGCCTTTCCACTGGGACGCTATCTATAGCAAGGCTAAGCTCCTCAACAGTTAATCGTCGAATTGGTTTATAGCAGGCAGGCTTTCAATGGCTGTGTCCGTTACAATATTTTCACAAGAGTAAAGCTTGGAATAGTATTCTACCCAATGATCCGTCTGGCTGGTGTGTTTCCCGTTGTTTATTTCAATGGAGCTATTTTCTTTGAAGTTGGACTCAAGGCTTTTTTACATTGCAAAATAAATAGTTAACACTTCAGAGTACCATTCTTTTCCGGCTTTGTGTTCTATGCCCTTTTCTGCTTATTTGTTGTTCCCTCCTTTGCATTTACCAACCATGTTCGCTTACCCCTTGCTCATTCCCTTCTTGCTTCTTTCATTTAATGGTCTTGTTCTTTGCTTTTTCCTCCCTTTTCTTATATTCTTTCCCTATGATCCCTTCATCTGGCCACAGTGACTGAGGTAGGTGCCCTGCTGGGAACATAACTTTTCAGGAATACAGTAAAGTGCCCTGTTTAATAAGCAGCTGCCCCAGGCCACTGCGATAATGGGAATTTCGAACTCTGTAAATAATTTACCAGGGTGGTGAGAGATCAAGGAAATTGCATGAACTGCATCTTGTTGTGTCTCTGATTCGAGTTTATGAGGGAAGCAGCTGCTTTCAGCCCTGCCAAAACTTTTTCAAATGGAGAATGGCTAACTTTGCTACAATATGGCTCTAAGGGGGCGGTTGTAATGAACCAGTAGCACCCGAGTTACAGCCCCTACCAACATTGGCTAATGTGTGTTCCGATGCCTGTCATGGGAAATCAGTCAATTCCCCTTGGCCTCTTTCAAACTGCAGCATCTAGAGGGTCAGTTTAGGTTTCTATCCTGATGGCCTTACTCATGGAAGTAGTGCTATTGACTTACTGGGTCTGTTCATGTAAGGTCAGAAGGATTTGTTTAATTCTGTGCCTTAGCAGGAAGTATGTGGCTCAGAGCCCAGGAGAGAGAGAGAGCTGGGGGAATAGTGTAAAATACTTCTTGCAAATATTTATTGGACTGTTTAAACAAATTCCCTTTCCCTGTGTCTTCTGTGTCCATTTTCCATGAATCTGCAAGTGTGTTTTATTATCTCAGCCCGGTGATCACAAGGCATTTATGACAAGGCATTTGGAGTTCTGAAATTTTCTTCTGTTGTAACATGGGGTCCCAGTATGGAAAATGCCCAAACTATTGTCCTACTCAGTGAGTTCTCTGATAGGCGTGTTTGTGGAAACAGCAAGCTTTAAGGAAATGTAGAAGAATATTCATGTAAAACTCACTCTGAATTCATAAACGCATGTATTCACTCTATAAACCTGAATCAAAGTGTTAAGCTTGTCCAGTCAAGGAAAGGAAACGCCACCATTCGACCTGCATATCCCTAGAAAATGAACCAGCCTTCTTTGGATTTCAAATATTGAATGAGCTGTCCAATATGCAGACTGAGATTATTCAGCAAATAATATCAAAAAAATGAATAGATTGAAGAAAAGACAGAATTGGTCAAATTTCCTTGATTCTAGACAGCAATGTTTATGGAGATAAAAATGGCACTGAGTACAGTGCTCCTGAAAAAGTTCATGGTGAGAAGCGCCTTCTCATCTGGTATAGATAATTAATTGGATTTACTCTCATCATTTCAAAGCCACCCACGGGGGCAGTCATCTTGCTAAAATGACATCATTTGTGACACGGGCTTCAGAAGGAAAGGTGAACGGACCAGTATCAGACATCTTAAGCCCAACCCTATCTGAAATGAATAAGTAGAAGCACTGCGGTAGATTTGCAGCTACTCTAGAGTTATACTGCGCTGGTTACTGGGTAGGAAAGTCCATATTCATACTTGTGATTTTGCAGGTGAACATCACTTTGCTGGACATTAACGATAACTATCCCATGTGGAAGGATGATCCGTACTTCATTAACCTAGTGGAAATGACCCCCCCGGACTCCGATGTCACAACGGTACGTGCCACGACAGCCAACAAAATGCTAGTTTAATCTTTGTGCTTTCTGGACTGACTTTTAGCATTTATAATATGAAGGGCTGAGGCCTTTAACTGGAGCCAAAGGGCAAATAGAATCTGTGAATACTTTTGTCTGACAGTGCTGCCAGGTTACCTCAGTCCTGCTACACCAGTCCTGAGTCCTGCAACACCTTTGTACATACATCTCCATCCTGACCTGCCACCCTCCACCCCTCTATTCATCCAGTTCCAGCGCTGTCCCAGGCGGGAACTGGCACACTGTGCCAAATTCATTGGACAGCATTCTCTGTGTTTGGCAAGGTGCAGAGAGCAGTTATTCTAAGAAGTCTGTTCCTTTAATCCAATGATATTGGCATGGCCAGAAAGCCGGATACAGGCAGGAAGTCCTGGTGCCTAAAGTCATGGCCTTTGTTGAAAGGAAAACTGCAGTTTGATTTTTTTAAAATGACAACCATGTCTGATTATATTGATGTGTAAATCACCAATAAGGTTAAATGGTTATTAAATATAATAAATGAAACAGCCACCATCTTGCATATCTGCTGAGAAAGTTTGTGACAAAAGGCACTGCGGCTTAGCACAGGAATATGTGAACAAGCTAGAGGTTTTCATGGCTGCTTAAAGGCAAATTCTGCTGCCTATTAAAGGGTTCTCTTGTTAATTTAACAATAGTTTAAATTCCTATATGATGTTTTCTGCCATTTTCTAATAAAGATCATTATTTACCTTAGAACCGCCGTCCCCGGCCATTTCACTCATTTATCTACTAGGTAGCAGTTCCTTCATCTCAAACCGCTTGATGGCGGTGGAACTCCAGATGGGCGAGAGGGTCTGCAGGAGCAGATACATCGCAGAAGAGGGGACTCTGCCAGCTGGTTGGCTTTCCTGCTGGAAGGTGCCACTGAAATGCCCCAGCACTGTTTAAAATTATGAAGATATCAGCACCATGGCAGATACGTCTGCTTTTAAAAAAAAAAAATTGAAGTGTGGGTCTTAGCTGGTGTAAATCCATGTACCTCCACTGCCCTAGGTGGATTTTCCATTTGCACCAGTTGAGGATCTTGCCTGGAGTTATTCCATGTACTTGCTTCCTCTAGTAAATACTCATTTAGCTATCTAAAGCCCTGATCCTGCCAAGACTTATACACACGCTTACCTTTGTTCTGTCAGTAATCTCACTGACATTAACAGGACTATTGTTACAGGGCACAAAGTTAAGTCTTTGCAGGATCGGAGCTTAAGGTGTTGAGACTACAGAAATCATGGCCGTTTCCTTACACGTACCACAAGCTCTCTACAAAGTAAGACTGGTACCTGATCCATTTGCAGTACTGGATTTGAACTCTGTTTCCTCCACTGTGCAACGGGGGCCTGATATGATTTGAAAGGCATGAAAGTCCATTTGGAGAACACAGTCCTTGAATTGCATCCATGTGTCCCACCCCCACTATGTTAAAGTCTTTCCTCTGCATGTGCGTGTGTTTCTTTAAACAATGTTTTTGGCCAACTTCTGCTTTCCTAGCCTTGCCTGTGACCTCCTTCAAGGACCTCTCTGAAAGGCATTGATTTAAAGTCTTTCAAATCCCTTCAGCAAAATAAAAGAGAGGGGGAGAGAGAATTATATTCCATCATGCTGGGAGAAAAATGACGGGCGTGAAACAGAAAATAAATGAGGGAAAAGTGAAGAGAATCCACAAAATCATCAAACAGGGAAGACTGGGAGGGAAAAAGTCCTGTAGTGAAACATTAATCTCTGGGGAGGGGGGAGGGGGAGAGAGGGAATGGATTCCATTCTGTGTCCATCTTGCAGAAATTAACTCTGCGTTACCGTAGCTGGCCTATCGGCTCCCCCTTTCCCATGGGCGGTGAGCAAGCTGTACTTTCTGAGTTCACGATTCACTTAGACACGCTTGTAGCTCCTCCTGCATCTGTTCCTATTGAGAAGATTCTGTCGGCAGCAGAATAAGGGGAAGCAGAGGGGATTAATAAAGTGTTACATTATTATTATTTATGCTGAGCAAATATAATTTTTTCCTGTGTAATTAAAATGAAGCGTGGCTGATAAAGGCAAACAGAGGTGGTGGGTTCTGTGGTTTGCAACCCTTTGCTGTGCCACTGTATCTCTGCACCTGTAGTTACACACCTAAAGGAATTAGAACAGGCGCTTAGATCACACGAGACAGACATTAACTGGGCAGAGGCAAGTGGATGGACTCCCTTCCATCTCAAAACATTCATGTGCTCTTTGTTACTATGAAGCTTCCCTCTATGGTGATCTTCAGGGACAGGGTACTGAACTAGTTGACCATTGGTCTATTTGGGTATGGTGCTTGGTATTAACTCCATAAAAGCTGTGATGTTCAGAGTTGCAGTTGCCACTCTGATCATAATTCAACCCATTTTCCAATACCTACGTTGTATAGGACAGTGCACTGCTAAGGTACACTTCATTATTATTCATGAACATATTTTGTTGCATTACAGTTGTACTCAGGGACCCCTATCATGGCCTTATTGTGCTAGATGTGCCATTGTAAAGCACCTACCATGTTTTGGGGCACAGTGCAAACAATAAATCTCTGCCATTGGTATTGCTGTGGTATCCAGGCAATGTTATCTGTCATTTTTGCTATGTTTTTGGTGTAAAATACGGTGAGTTGAGCAGATAAAAGTTTTAAAAGGTTTAAAAGTTTCTGGGTTAGCCCCTAAAGATCAACTGTTGCTAGTTGGAAAACTTTGGCAAATCCTCCAGCTTCTGTATCCCAACACAGATGAGTTATAAGACCAAGGCACTGCTCCCTTGTGGCAAGTAAAACTGATGGAACTTCTTGTAAATTAATCCACGTGTCCATGTCAAATTCCTGTAGGAATAATTTGTGTCTGAATTCCCCCTGCAGTTTGGGTTGGATGCCATGTTCTTCTTCACTTACTCTCCTAAATTGTTGTGTGGTGGTGTGCTCTATGACACAGCACCCACCTTACACCCGAATGAGAGGCTGCACTTAACTGGTGGGCAAATAATCCTCATCTTCTTCACAGGGATATTGTGAAGGTTGATTCATCTCAGTAAAATGCCGTGCGATCCTTGGATGAAAGGTGTTATATTGCTGTTCCATATTTCTCCTCCATTATTTTTAATCTGTAGGGATGTCTTGCATGAAACACAATCTGTATTTCTTCAGCATGCCACTACTCCTGCTGCTTATTCCCCACTGAAAGTCATCTTGCGTTTGACATCACAATTAGTTGCTGGGAAAATAATAATTACATCCCCAACATAATACTAATTCAGGCAAGGGACAAGCAACAGGAGCAGTTAAGTCCTAAGTAACAAAGGTCTTATTTTTATGTAAATGTCCCTGGTAATTAAAACCCCCAGGAAGAAAACATATGACACAGAAGAGAATAAGGGCTAGAGAGAGTGATTTTCGTTTCTCATGGGACAACACAAACTCTTTAGTCCACTTAATTTTTTATTCCTTTTTGGTTTCTTTAATTTCCTTTTCAGTTTTTCCTCCTAGATCAGAGAGTTGTCTGTGTGGATGAGCTGCGCTGAACAGGGCTCCTCTGATTTAGCAGACTGACATCTGCATTTGGTCTCTACAGGTGGTTGCTATTGACCCAGACTTGGCTGAAAATGGCTCCCTTGTGTACAGCATCAGGCCACCGAATAAATTCTACAGCCTCAACAGCACCACGGGGAAGATCCGGACCACAGGGGTCATGTTGGATAGAGAGAATCCAAACCCTCAAGAAGCTGAGCTGATGAGGAAGATCATGATCTCCGTCACTGACCGTATGCTCCAACTCAGTTCTTCTGCTCCATGCTGCTTCTTTTCACTTACTGTATGCCTTTGCCATTTATCTCTCCTGTTGCTCCAAATATAGGATCTATCTATTTCTGCATCCTGTTTCTCTTTGAACCTTCCATTGTCAAGCAGAGTGTGAGTTACTGGAGTGGCATGATAGAATTCCCTTAAATTCTTGTGTTATATAATTGTTTCTGATATAGCAGGACTGGTAGCAACCACTATGGCTAAGGTTACGTAACTATTTCCATTCTAACCCTTTGTTTTCACTTGCATGTGCTTTTCTGAAACTTTCTTGTATCAGGCTAACATTTTCCAAGAATGGTCTTTGCTTGAAGGCAATTTAGAGCTTTTTGGTTTTGTTCTTTTATTTTGAGCAAAATAGATCAGCCATTTCTGAGGAGAAGAAGAGAGAGGGAGGGAGAATACTTGCCTAATTATAAAAAATACAGTTTTCGTGTTCTTATTTTCCCAGACAAATTAGATGAGAGAGGTGAAATTTGGTCTGGAAATAGCCCTTTACTGAGAAGTGCTTTTGAGTGTTGTGAAAACTAGGTTTGCTTGCACTGAGTTATTACCAGATTGCACTGTGTGCATGCACACTACATTTTGGAAGGATTTCCTCACTCACTGTGTAGAGTGTGCAGCTGGCAAAGGCTGTGGTGTGTGCTCAGGTGTGGTTAACTTAGCTGGGTCATACAAAGGAGACATTAAGGAAACTTTAGAGGCCTTTGCCCCATCCCTGGGATACTCTGTAAGGGTTTGAGGCAGGGCTTTTGCAAACCTCCTCACATCCATAAGAAGGATATCAAAGGAGCTCCTCTTCTGCAGACGATATGAGGGACCTCTGCTACTGCACACCATACGAGGGGAGTTGCTGTCGTGTGCAAGAAGGAAGCCCTGCATCTGTGCTCTATATCACTAGGTCTGCAGCCCCAGGCTGGTGTCTCTTCTGTGAGACTTGTAAGATCTCTGGGGCACACAGAGTCTGCTGTGAAGTCAAACATACCACAGCCCTTAAGGTTTGCTGGAGAGGGGGCTCCCTTCTGCAGGACTTTGTAGGATACATGGGGTATGACATTCCAGTGATATCTATCTAAATAATGTTATCATTTAGGGGGACAAGGCTGTTGAGTGATTAAAAAAAATCTTTCTCTGAAAAGAATATCCTATGAGAACAGTTTGTTTTTAAATTTAGTTAGCCATGCAACCACAATGTTTATTTAAGTACTCAAAAGTCAGGAAATGACAAAGCAAGGTTGTACCTAAACCTTAACCTTTTCTCTTTGATGTTTGCTTTACTCCTGCACTGTGTTACTTACACCAGCACACATTTTTCAGCTGTGCTGTATGATGGGGGTCATATAAGAACATAGAAAGATACTTTTTGTTCTGCAGCCACATACACATATTGTCATCATGTTGTCTGCTGTTCTCAGGGGATTATTTTAAGAAAACTATTAACCAGCGATGACATGAGTTTCCAGCATGGGAACCCAGTTTCTGAAGTGTGTGGCCTGTCAATTCTAGTCCTATTGGTATCTCTGCTAGATCCAGCCTGGGGAAAATCATCCTACATCACTCTCCTTACAGAAAAAAATGTGACCCTGTAGAATTGTCAGTGACAGTGGGAATCATTCTGGTGGGTGGAAGGTTTCTGCCACTGTCCTTGCTTGTAGATTGAAGTTGTACCTTTCCTGGACTCTGCAGGTGGGAGACCGCCTTTACGGGCCACTGGTAGTGCCACAGTTTTTGTGAACTTGTTGGATCTCAATGACAATGATCCCACCTTCCAGAATCTGCCTTTCATTGCCGAGATCCCTGAAGGCCTTCCAGCAGGCTCATCCGTCTTCCAGGTGAATCTGCTCCTTTCATCATTTCTGTTTCAACCTGTATTTTGCAGTGATTGGGCAGCCATGTTAACCTGTATGGACCACTTAATGTTTGTAAAAGTGCTATGGAAGTCCCATTGCTATGAAAGTGTTCAGTATTATTATTATCACTGCATTTTGGTGAGAGCCTTCTCTGAAGTCAGTACCCTCCCCAAGATTAGTATGGAGAGAGTCAGCAGCCAGCATTGTATAAAATCGAGCTACAGTAATGATTGTTTACAAGAGCCGGCATGCTCTGAGCTCCAGACTCCATAGGACAGGGAATGTTAGGGCCTAACTAAATGCCAGGAGCTCTGATTCAGATTAATTTACTTGTGATTTTGGTGGTGATAAAGGGGTTATTTTCTCCTCACTCTCACCCAACCTCTCTCTTTCGCCGGCCCCTTTCTGTGCAAGAGAGAAGCGTGTATAGTTGTTTAAGCACAGGGCTAAAAATTGGGAATTCTTGAGCTCGGGTCCTAGCTCTGCCACTGACTCATGCTGTGGTTTGGGGCAACCCACATGCCGTGTCTGTACCTCCATTTCCACACCTGCAAAAAGGAAATGTCAGGATTGGCCACCCAGGAGCACTGCGAGGGTTAGGTTATGTTTGCGACGCACTCTGTGTAAGTACTAAGTAGCAGCACTCCTGCTCCTGAAACATCTCCCTAATGATGCGACACCAATACTTTAACTCTAGGGGAGTACATTTCAGATGCAGCCTGTTGTCACACCATGAGTTCTATGTACTGTAACCACTGGCAGATGTGATGTTCAAAGTACCCTTTGTGTTTAACTCGGAGTCTGTGGGAAATGGAATCTCTCTCTGGGTCTGAAGTTTATATATTTTTATTTTATTTTGACCAAAGCAACACATTCAGAGCTCTCATACTAAAAGTGTGATGTCTGTCTCTTTCTCATGCTCACTTCTCCCCTCCATCCTCATTAGGTGGTGGCCATAGACCTGGATGAGGGTCTGAATGGGCAGGTGACCTACCGCATGCAGGTGGGCATGCCCCGAATGGACTTCCTCATCAACAGCAGCAGTGGGCTTATCAACTCCACAGCAGTGCTGGACAGAGAGAGGATCTCTGAGTATTATCTCAGGGTGGTAGCAAGTGATGCAGGAGTGCCGTCCAAGAGCTCCACCAGCACCCTGACTGTCAGAGGTGACTGCAGGGCTGGGCATTCCAAGACTGTTACACTCATGCCTACACTGGAGATCTTTCCTAGACTTGGCTGGTGGGGCGGGAGTTGTTTCCATACCTCAAGCCACAGAATCCCTGCTGCCGTGCATGGGAAGGGGGCTATCCCCATACGGCTGTCCCCACATGGCTTGGTGCTGTCTGTCTTCCTCATAAGTGAGATCAGCTGGGGTGTTCATGCTAGCAGTGCCCAGACATGAACACTGAATCAATGAATGCAGGGCATTGTCAGGGCAGGGGAGACCTAGACTCTGGATTTGTTTCCTCCCTTGCTCTGACAGCCCTAGCATTTCTGTTCCTTTCAGGGTATGTTGCAAGGCCTGTCTGTTTACCCAGATCTTTGCTTGAAGGGGATTGAGTTTCTGCATTGCTTGGGGGTTGGGTTCTCAAAACTGACCTTTTGTAAATTAACCTAGTGATTTAATTTTTGTGATTTTACTTAATAGCTATACATGAGCCTAAGAATCTACAAACAGCCATACTGGATCAGACCAATGGTCCATCTAGCCCAGTATTCTGTCTCTGACATGAGCCTGTGCCACGTGCTTCAGAGGGTGTGAACAGAACACGGCAATTATTGAGTGATCCAACTCCTGTCATCCAACCCCAGCTTCTGGCAGTTGGAGGTTTAGACATACCCAGAGCATGGGGTTGCATCCCTGACCATCCTGACTAATAGCTATTGACGGACCCATCCTCCATGAATTTACCTTATTCTTTTTTGAGCCCACTTATGCTTTTGGCCTGCACAACATCCCATGGCAATGAGTTCCACTGGTGGACTATGTGTTGTATGAAGAACTACTTCCTTTTGGGTTTTTTTAAACCTTCTGCCTACTAATTTCACTGGGTGAAATTCTTATGTTCTAGTTCTTATGTTATGTGAAATAAAACTTCCATATTTACTTTCTCCACCCCATTCATGATTGTATAGACCTCTGTCATATCCCCCTTAGTTGTCTCTTCACTAAGCTAGACAGTCCCAGTCTTTTTCATCTCTCCTCACATGGATGTTTTTCCTACCCCTAATCATTTTCATTGCCCTTCTCTTACCTTTGCCAATTCTAATATATCTTTTTTGAGATGGGGCAACCGGAACTGCACACATTATTTAAGGTGTGGGTGTACCATGGGTTTACATAGTGGTATTATGATATTTATTATCTATCCCTTTCCTACAAGTTCCTAACATTGTTAGTTTTTTTGACTGCCGCTCCACATTGAGTGGATGTTTGCAGGGAGCATCCACAATGACTCCAAGATCTCTTTCTTGAGTGGTATCAGCTAATTTAGATCCTATCATTTTGTATATAGAGTTGGGATTATATTTTCCAATGTGCATTTCTTTGCATTTATCAACATTTAATTTCATCTGCCATTTTGTCATCCAGTGACCCAGTTTTTTTAAATCCCTTTGTAACTCTTCGCAGTCAGCTTTGGATTTAACAATCTTGAGTTCATTTGTATCATCTGCAAATTTTGCCACCTCAGTTTTTTCAGATCATTTATGAATATGTAGAACAGCACTGCTCCCAGTATGGATCCTTAGGTACCCTGCTATTTACCTCTCTCCAGTGAGAAAATTGACCATTTATTCATGTTTATTTGTTTCCTATCTTTTAACCAGTCACTGATCCGTGAGAGGATCTTCCCTCTTATCCCATGACTGCTTGCTTTCCTTAGGAGTCTTTGGTGCATGACTTTGTCAAAGGCTTTCTAAAATTCTAAGTACACTATATCCACTGGATCACTCTTGTCCTCATGCTTGTGGACTCCCTCCAAGAATTCTAATAGATTGGTGAGCCATGATTTCCCTTTACAAAAGCTGTGTTGACTCTTCCCCAACATACTGTGTTTGTCTGTGTGTCTGATAATTATATGCTTTACCAAGTTTCAACCAATTTATCTGGTACTGAAGTTAAGCTTAGCAGCCTGAAATTGCCAGGATCGCCTGTGGAACCTTTTTTAAAAATAGGTGTTACATTAGCTACCCTCCAGTTATCTAGTACAGAGTCTGATTTAAGTGATAGGTTACATACCAGAGTTGTAGTTCTGCAATTTGAGTTCCTTCAAAACTCTTAGGTGAATTCTATCTGGTCCTGATGATTTATTACTGTTCAATTTATCAGTTTGTTCCAAAACTTCCTCTGTTGACACCTCAATATGGAACAGTGCCTCAGATTAGTCACCTAAAAAGAATGGCTCGGGTGTGGAAATCTCCACCATATCCTTTGCAGTGAAGACCAATGCAAAGAATTTGTTTAGCCTCTCTGCAACAATATTGTCTTCCTTGAGTGCTCCCTTACCACCTCAAGCATCTAGTGGCCCCACTGACTGTTTGGCAAGCTTCCTGCTTCTCGTGTACTTAAAAAAAATTGTCATTTGTTGATGGTTCCTTAGATAGTAGCTCTTCAAATTCTTTCTTGACCAGCCTTATTATACTTTTACTCTTGACTTGCCAGAGTTCCTTTCTATTTTCTTTACTAGTATGTGACTTCCTAAATTTTTAAAGGATGCTCTTTTGCCTCTAACTGCCTCTTTCACTCTGCTTTTTAGCCATGGTGGCTTTTTTTTTAATTGGTCCTCTTAATGTTTGGTGTGTGTTTGTTTTATCTGGGGCATACGTTTAGTTTGAGCTTCTATTATGGTATTTTAAAATAGTCTCCATATAGTTTGCAGACATTTCAACCTTGTGATTCTTCCTTTTAATTTCCATTTAACTAGCCTCCTCGTTTTTGTGTGGTTCCCCTTTCTGAAGTTAAATGCTACTCGGGTGGGTTTCTTTGGCATTTTCCCCTATATAAGGATGTTAAATTTAATTCCATGGTGGTTGCTAGAGCTTAGGATAAACATAATTTAGAAATGAGAAAAGAGAGAATCCCAGAGTACCTTTATTCTGGTATGGGAAAGGGGCTTTGTCTGCACCTAGAGCCCCAGCATCCTCTCTGCCATACACCAGAAGGTGGCTAGGCCATCTACTTCTAGGCCCCAGATTCTCTTCCCTCCTGCCTTGGGAAGCAATGGGGACTGTCTCTGTATGTCTGTCCCCCAGAGTGTCTTCTGCCCTACACTGATAGGGAATCTACTTATACTGTAAACTTGTGTATGCCTTTCAGGGCAGGAATGGTCTTTGCATTCTGTGTTTGTACAGCACCTAACACAATAGGGCCCTGATCTGGAGTGGTGCCTCTAGGCACCACCACAATGCAAATAATAAATAATAACAATAAAGGAATTATAAGCAATGGAAAGTTTGAAACAGCCACCAGTGAAGGGATGTGTTTGAGACCCTGGTAGTTGGCAATGGCCTTTTAAGAATAGTGGATTAGCCTGGGTGCGTAGGCAAGGGGCATACTTGACCCTCTGCTGTCTATTACAGTTCTGGATGTGAATGACGAGAACCCCACCTTCTTCCCAGCTGTCTATAACATCTCCCTACCTGAGGACATACGCCGGGATTTCAAAGTGGTCCGTCTGAACTGCACCGACGCTGATGTGGGTCTGAACGCTGAGCTCAGTTACTTCATCACTGGTACCAAACATTCCTGAGCCTTTTTATCTCTGATATATCTTGGCTGTGCTGTTAATCCCCGTGCAGTGGAGAACACCAATCAGTCCTTAGACCTGTTCCAGCATCATGGGGCAAAGCACTATGGGTAAAACATATGCAAATCAGTCAGCCAAAGGGGCTTTTCATCCTGCTGTTGCTTTGCACGGCTGGTTTGCATGGGGATTTGTTTACATTTTCCTACGATGCCTTGCAAATGACAAAAACTGTTTTGGGCTGTTTGAGTCTGTGAATTATCTATGCTTCATCAACTTGAAAGCATAATCAGCTGTGTGTGTCTGCGCAACATGAGCATCAGGGCTTGAAGCAGGCATTGTTGGTCTCCTTTGCAAAGTTAGGTGAAGCGTTGCCAAGGGAGCTGTTTTCAGGCAGGCATGGAAGATGACATGAAAATGTGCCACTTTTTATCTCGTAGGGAGCTGTTGACATAATTGTTAGATTCAGATCCCTTTTCACTTCCGTTTTTCTGGAATACTTTTGTCATAACTCCAACTATTCCATTGAGGAGACCCAACAGTCAGAAGGGGCAGTACGAGCTGCAGCTGGCCACAATTTCCAGTGACACTCAGAGATGGGAAAATAGACACATGAAACGCCTACTTATGAAGATGGATCTACCCATGGAATAGTAGGAACCTTGGTGATGACATGGAAACTGAGGAGCTAGAGGAAGTGTGGAAGTGTCTGAATGTGCAGGTGTGCTCTGTATGGGAGAGGTAGAGGAGGATGTTTTGGTTTGCAGGGTTGGCACTTGTCTATTCAATGGCAGTGTTGTCATGGTGTTTGTAGGCGTTGTTGGAGATGGTGCTGTCTGAGGAGTTTGTTGTGTTGTTCTGATATACAAGAACGAGTTTGTTGTTCACACTGCTGAAAAGCTTTGAAACGATGTTCCACTCATAAGCTCTGTTTTCTCCAGAGGTTCCAAAAGTTGTACAGTATCGCCCTCTTCTGTATGGAAGCGAGTATGATGCCCCAAATTTGTATTAGGTTTAGCTGTTAAGTAGTCCCATTCTTTAGCCAGGAAAGAAATGCTCTACTTGCATGACTTCTCTTTGCATTCTTCTTATACATTCTGATTCTCACTCAGATGGTTTTGATTGAAATCCAAACCAGAACTCTTTCCATTTCTCCCACTGCCGCATCTTCCCTCTCGGCATCACGAAAGCAAGAGGATTGGCTTAGTGAAGCTGAGAGAGATGCGCCTAAGTCAAAAGGCACAGTTCATTTAAAGTGCATTTATGGTTGGAAGCATGCCTGTAAAAATGGCACCTTCTAATATAAAATACCATCTCTCTTCCCAGTCATATCTGCTCACATTACTGAAACAAACATGTTATTGGTTTTATTTCTTTTAATACTACAGAGCCAATAGAGTGATGGGAGAGCAAACCGGATTCTAATCTGCCTTGTGCATCATCACCAAAATAGTCAGTTGAGTTCTAGGTGCAGAATCTATAATATCGAAAGTGAAGAAAAGCCCTACTCTCCCCCTCAGAAAAAACCCTACAACTTGGTCTTCACATCCCAAGCTGAGTTTTCTGCACCTGCAGTTAGAAAAAAAAAGTCCCTTACAGTACTTTGACTTGCAAACTGAACATATTTGACTTGGAATTCATGAAGAGAGAAACACAGAGTAACCAATAACATCACATTCTGATTACTCTTCCCACTATAGCTGCACTGTGTTTTGTCCCACAGCCCCTATGCTTCAATGGGAAAAAAATACATATGTGTTTCCCCAAGAATACTATGAAAATTGTATGAAATGACCCACTTTTCTTCGGAGGCAGAAAGTGTCCATTTGGGATTTTTTGTTTTTTTTACATAACACAGCATTTCTTATAATCTGTGGTGGGCTGTAACCTGTCTAATAAAGGCCTGCGGCGGGTAGTTGGAGGGATGGGGAAAAGGGAGCTGTTTGTTTCAGCAGTTATTGACTTGTTCATTCATCATATAAAACACCCATATCCTCCTCAAAAGAGTGCAGACACGGAGTTATTCTGGTGTATCCGACTGGGTCACAGACCAGGTCATGTTGTTTTGGTTTCCACTGGTTAACACAGAGCATTGTAACATTTGGTTTGTTACTTGGGTAGCAACGTGTTGTGCTGAGTCATGTGAGGGATTGGGCTAATTGTATCACACTGGGCAGCTGGGAGGGTTGTGGGAAACTTGCTGTGTTTCAGACAGTTGAGATGATTTGGTTGCATTACCTTATCCAGGAGACTGCATTCTTCATGTGATCTGGCACAGCAGGTACAAGACAATGTTATGCAATAACATTTTAAAACCATATCTTCCCAGCATCTCTCAGGAGTCAAACAGCATAATAACTATGTTGTTATCCATTAGATGGAGCCACAACTAGAAAGCACTCATTGGTTTCACTGATGGTATTTTCCCAATAGAACATGCTGGTTAGGTTTCCAGTCACTTTTTACATTTGTGTATCTGTTTTCTCATTCAGTCTTTGAAACATTTTCATTTGCTTTCTTGCAGGTGGAAATCAAGATGGTAAGTTCAGTGTTGGCTTCAGAGATGGAGTCGTCAGAACAGTAGTGAATCTCGACAGAGAAACTATGGCATCATATACTTTAGTACTGGAGGCCATAGGTAAGGATTTCCCTCAGTTTTTGTTTTGGTTATTCAAGCAATCAATGTAGGTTATATACAAGTAATGTCTCCTTTGGGGTGCATTGGAGAGAGAAGGAACTGTTTGCAAACACCATGTAAATCAATGTCAGTAGCTGTATTTTAATAATAATGTTTCACATCCCACTTCTGTTAATATATCTCAGCCCTAACGTGGAGGGACCTGCCTTTATAGGGTGGCAGGGGGATTCCTTATTTGTGTTCATTCAGTCCAGGGATTCCCCTGCACTGTTCCATTGTGATCTGGAGGAAAAATCCCTCCCTTGGGTAAGGAAGCAGTTCAGTCTCTTGTTACTGTGTATCCTGCTGTAATGAAAATATTCACAATGAAATTATGGTACAGCAAGATCCGTCTCAAAGTGCCATGCCAGAACCTGTTCACTTAGTTGCCAATTAACACTGTGGAGCCAACTGGCATGATCAAAGGGACTCAGTGCCAACTATTTTCTGGCCATTATCACCAAGGGCTTTACAGTGTTGTTAGGTTATAGCAGCCTTGGCACTCTTTGGAAGGGGAGATAAATGACAAGGTAGGAATTTTCTATAAAGCACAAGATTGTTGGAATGCATGTGAAAGAGAACTACTTGTATGTGAGAAGGAGAGAGGTGAGATGCACCACCCTGTTTTCTGTTCTTCACAGACAATGGCCCGACAGGGAACAGGCGGACTGGGACAGCCACCGTGCACGTCACTGTACTAGATGTCAACGACAATCGGCCTATCTTCCTTCAGAGCAGTTACGAGGCCAGTGTACCTGAGAATATCCCAGACTCCAGCAGTGTAGTGCAGGCACGTATGTCTCCTTTTCAGCAGAGTCCAAAGGAAGAGCATTACTGTCTGAAAGGGAATCTCACCTCCCTTCCCTCTCGCCACATTCCGGCTGTTAGCTGGAAAGACAGATTATAGAATTTACTCAGTCTTTCCAGCTCTAGCTATGATCCATCTTCCTGCCAATCTAGGGATTATTCCATACTGTACACTCACTACCCATTCCCTCCTCTCCTTTGATGGACCAAAAACACCAGAGGGAGGAGAGGCTGGGAGAAAGGAAGCTGGGCAAGTGAAAACAAGCAGAGACAGGGAATAGGAGGGAGCCCTGGAAGAAAAAAAAACAGGAAACTGCTTTGCCCCACTTTTGAGGGAAAAACTAAGCTTGTGAAAGCCTTTTTCTTTCTCTTTCTTTCGCTTTTCTTCTCTTTCCCACCCAGCTGGTGTTCTATATGGTATGTGTGGCTAAGGACTCAGCTGCACTCTGCAAGTTTCCATTCTGCTTGGGTAAAGTAACGTTTTCCAAGGGAAAGGAGACAGGCCTCAATAGCAGGCAGCTAGTGTCCCAGAACAGAGCTGCTTTCATTGCGACACTGGCTGAGGCTGCAGTGTCTTTTCTCTCCTTCCAGTGAGTTAACAGGCTAAGAGGATACAGAAGTCTTCAAAGAGAGAGAGAGAGAAGAGTTTGGAGGCTCATTTTTATTTTTGTTTCCCCTTTGGAGCTAGCCATCAGTAGAGCTGAATGGCTGAATGAGCGAGTGAATGAATGCATGTATTCACTCAGCCTCTGAGGGTTTCCAACCTCACTTCAAATCCAAATGTTTTCTGGAGTGGGCACCAAGGAATCATTGGAGCATGCTCTGTGAGGCCTTCTTATGCCTTGAATGCATCTCTTAATGCGGGAAAAGGGGCAGTGAAGTGACAGGGCTTTGTCCCTGTCTTGTGGAGGAGGAGGAGATGGCAAAGTGATGCACCGGGGGGGAAAAATAATGGAGCCTTTCACCTGTAAGTCCCTGGTTGAATCCCACCCAGGTTGGTAGTAACTGAAAGTCATTAGTAACTGAAAGTCATTATCATGCAATGGCTGTTATCACAGGTGCCATCTGTGAAAGATGTTTGGTCTGAGTAGTTCCTAGTGGGCATGTGACCCTACAGAAAAAAATCACAAGAAGTGATGCTCTTGGTGGTCTAAATTTTAGCTTTTTATAGCCTAGTTTGAGTGGGTTTGCTGCACCTTAGCTATGCTGGAGTGTTTTTTCTGATGTGGGTAGTTTTTAAGTCATGTCAGTGTGCTCAGAGTGTGTCAGTAGGTTCCCTTTTTATTTTGTGCATATACATCTAAATACATAAGTAGTGAATGCAAGGATTGAACAGGCCTGGAGACAAAGTTGCTCTTTCACCCTACATCTGATCCCTCCAGATCAGGGCCCAGTCACCTCATCAGAGCAGTGTGGGAAAAAGTCCTGAGCTCTGTTGCTACCCTCGTTATGCCTGATCTCTGGAGTCACATGGGATCCTGCTCTCCAGGCTGTCAATTCGGCTGCACATCCAGATGCAAACTTTTAAAAGAGATAATTAGGAAAAAATGGATGACTCCTGCTCTTACCCTCCGGTGGGCGAAAGGGAGGAGGAATTGTAAAGCACGTTTGATTGCCTTGAGGGAATAATGATGACACTCTCAGTTATGGGGCAGGTGACCGGTCTGTACACCTGTAACTCCTCCCAGGTTCTTATGGGTGTGGATGGAAACTTCCCTCTCTTGAGTGTGTGTTTATATGTACCTGCAGACTATTCTTCGGCCTCCCATTTCCAGGCAAAGGCAGGCATATATATATATATATATATATATATATATATATAATGCTGCACTCAAGCCCCATGGAGCTCTCTTGTAATGCATTTTCTTTCCACCTGTCCTGATCTTAGGATTGGCTGGGGGGAAAATCAGCCGCAGTGAAGTTAGAGCAGCCTCTAACTTCCAGGGACCAGGGCCAGATCTGCTGGGCCATGATTGCTGAAGTACATTGTGCTCCATGTCTGCCCCGCTGTACCAGGAAGTAAGGAGCAGGTGGTATAAAACTCACTATGCAAGCTTTGCACAGCTGAGCATTCCCCACTCATGGGGAATCCTCAGTTTTCCACATAGGCCTGCCTACAGATTCCTTTTGTGCCACTCTGGGAGCACAAATGAACGTTGGTGGATACCTTTCCCCCTATCTTCTTGTAACCAGCCCTCTCCCTTCTGGAGGAGAAGCCACAGCATTAACTTTCTGCTTTGGGGTAATGTCACTCTGCTGTTCAAACCCCCTACAAGAATTCAGATAGTCTGCACAGTCCCATAATTGATCCTATTTTCATTCGTTTGATGGATTTGCTCTGGAGAAACATAGACTGATTATGCTTCACCTTCAACATGTGTGTTTTATCTTGTTTTTCCTAATCAGACTTGCCAGGCCCTATCTCATCACGCGGATTAGCCTCTTTTGATGAGTTTTAAACAAAAATATGTTTGCAAATCAAAAGATGTTTTTAAACAGAAGAAACATGCATGCTTGACACTTGGCCTGTGTTTATGCAGAAACTTTTTGGATTGCCCCTCTCTTGATGATAACATTATGGAGCAACACAATAATAACTGAAACAAAACTGAACCTGGCTTTCCGACACGGTTTTCTGCAGAGGACAGTACAATGTTTCTAAAACACTCCCTGAAATGAAATGCACCTGAAAATCTGGAAAGGAAAGGAGGTGGAACCCAAGAGAATTTGCCAGTAAAACCAGCTTTAATGACCTTCCAGGAAAGCCTGTGTTCCCTAAAACAAAACCCAAAGAGAAATGAAATACATTAAACCAGATTTAAATGATATCAGTGTGATAGTACAAACAAATCCAGGAAACAGATAATTTTGTAGTTTAAAATAAATGTTTATAGCTGAGTAAGTGGAGGAAGATGCATTGTCCTTTCCCTTCATGTTTCCCTGTGATTTTCACTGTGTGTCGTGAACCTTTAGGGCTAAATGGGAACCTGGCAGTTCCCATTGTTCTCAAGGTGGTGGGTGGAAGGAGAGCTTCTCTATTGTTCTCAGTGGGAGGTGCTATGCACTGAGCACTTTTGAAAATATGGCCACTTCATTTAACTATTTAAATGGGAGCTGTGGGGTGTGAAGCTTCTTGGAAAACTTGGCCCTAACATCCAAACATGTTGTTTTTTATTTATATTGCTTTTTTTAGACAGCCTCTTTGTAAAAGGGAAGGCAGATTACCACACTGGTCATATGTCCTTCACAGCAGAAATAAGTGGCTCGTCATTGCACAGCCCCTTTCCAATTTGCCAGTGGTTGAAACCCTCAAAAGGCCATATTAATGCAGTCACAAGCATGTTTACCTTATCCTGCTGCTTATTTATTGAAGCAGTTTTTCAGTAGAGATTTGTGGAGTTTATGATTACATATTAATGTATAACAACCTTGGATTATAACACTGGGATGAGTACACAGACATTATATGGTGAACAGATAGTGAGTGCAGGGGAGCATATTTAGCACACACCTGCTTAGGAATAGGCCATCTGAGAGAAGACATTTTCCAGGCACAAACTCCAAACCATCATAGAATTATAATGAGGGCTTTTTAAATGAGGCCCCAGTTTCAGCTTAAACCAGCTAAAAGAATAAATTTATAAGGGCACTAAAATGTAAAATACAATAGAAAACTTAAAGGAATGCATCTGTTTAAAAGGAATACACGTCACTTCAGGGAACAAACTTTTGTAACGTATTCACTCCGACTCACTCATTTTAGAAGCAGTGTTTATTAGGCAGGGAGGTTGTTGCTTTCTTGCCCAAGTTGTTTCTTTACAGATGTTACATGACGTACCCAACATTCTCCAAAAGAAACCAAGCAGTCCCTTAATCAGCTATCTGTGAAAGCCTCCCGTGCGGGTCATTTGGACCTACCCATTTCAGACCAGGAAACAGGGACCCTGAAAATTTTAGCTGCAGTATTCATGATACATAGTAAATCTGAAGTAACACAATCTCACCTCCTCTTCCACCCATCCCCAAACCCCGGTCTCACTCTACCCCAGAAAGGGGCATCGTTAGTGGTTAAAAGACAACAGATCCCAGGGACCCCAGTGTTAGAAGTTCTCAAGACCTCCAGCAAGAATACTTAGAATAGCATTTATTTAGCTTTCCTTACTAGAATTAAAGGCTAGTGCTTAATGGAGATTATGCAAATTAGTGAGCTCTGAAGCAAATATTTTAGTAGGTGTGTTTGGGGAAGTTTAACAGAGCTCCCTATACTCTGTGACTTAGAGGGTGGTCCAGGATCCCCACTCGTTTTTTCCCTTCTTTATCCTCTCCCTCACAATGCCCAGGAGCCCTCCACTGCAAAGGGAGATCAAACAGCACCCTCTGGAGCCCAGCCATGCACTTTGGGATGCTCTATGTCCTTGTTTTAAAATGGCACACATGTTGCAAGCGCAGTTTGAAGGACATTACTGTTTCCTAGAAAACATCCAGATTGACACAACGTCAGCATGTTATGTTGTTACCCACAGTGCGGCAATGTGTATCACAGCATTGTGGGCTGGCGTTGCTGGCGGGGTGACACTGTGGCCCAGCATCAAGCCATGACCTGTTTGTCTCAGAGATCAAACTTTAAAATGGTGGCAGCCCAAGGGCCACTCCTGAATCAGCCATCTAGTCACTGCTGACTGTTTGAAGGGGGATCTGGTCTGAGCACAACACCTGCCAGGCACTGCCTCCCCTCACCTCCTTGCAACTGAATACAGTGCCTTGCACTGGATCTGCTTCCCTCCACCTGTACTGGCTCAGAAGTATACGGAGTGCACTGAACACTGTCACGTAGCCGCTGTCCCACACCTGCCTTAAAGGGCCCTTCTGCTTCTTCATAAGTAAAACGGTTGAGTTTGGGGTCTTTATCTGTCTTTGGCAAAACCTTTGAGAGCTCCTATTCTGCATGATCTAAGAGTAATAAAGGCTAAGGCCTGATCTGTGCTAGGAAATTAGGTCAGTATAACTGTGTCGCTCAGGGATGTGAAAAACCCATACCCCTGAGTGACAGTTAAATTGACCTAACCAGCAGCGTAGACAGCACTAGGTCAATGGGAGACTTCTCCCGTAGACCTTGCAACCACCACTGTGGGAGGGTGGTAAGTACACCGATGGGAGAACCCCTCCCAAAGTCATAAGTAGCGTTTTCACTGAATGCAGCTGCAGTGGTGCAGCTGTGCCGATTGATGTGTAGTTATACCCTAATGCTTCTGTTTGTGAAGAGAGGGCAGATATTTTAACATCAGTGTGGGCTCCCCTTGGCCTTTATGCTAAAGAAGATGGAAGAAAAACTGCAAACTACCAAAACCTGCAGAAATAGACACCTTAACCCCAGGGAGACACTTTCCAAGGAGCTTAAGAATTAGCGATGCCTTCTGTCAAATGCTTTCCCAAGCAGATGCTGCTCGTTAGTTCCATATTGTAGGGCTCCAAGAAATAGTACTACATTGGTGTAATCTGGTTCCATCAGCCAGTCTTTACCAACATCATGCTCCAACACTGTGGGTTGTGGGACTCCTTCAGAGATATCCATAGGCACAGGAATTGTTGCCACTCTGCTCTCCCATGCTCTCCATCCTGACCCTGCACTCCACAAAGTGGTTTTGGGTGCTTGAGATCTTACTGACAGCAGTGAATGGTTTGGGGTGCAGTGAGGTGAGTTGGGTTTTGCAGCAGAATGGTGGAGGAGCAGCTGTCACATTTTAGTGGACTCCATGAAGTCCCAGTCCTGAGTGGCTGGTGGCATTCTTGAGCAGGTCCGATGGCGCTGGGAGACAGGCTGGGTCCGCCTGAAGCTGTTGATAGAATGCCTTAGGGAGCCCAGCCTCTTCCAGAACCTTAGCTGTGGTTCACTGCTATTCTCTGGGTGGTAGGGCATGCACTCGTGTGGTCCATAGCGGGCTTGGTCAAGTGCTGCTGGTTTGCAGAGGGTGACGAAGATGAGACAGGTAGCCAGGAGGAGGAAGATGCAGATGAGTGTAATGATGATAGGCAAAGGGTCTGGCTTCTCCCCGGGGGGCATGGGACTTTGTGGGACCAACTCCGTGGTGGTTACAAGGAATCCAAGGAGACTGGGTGTTGGAGAGGTCTCATTCCCAACATACACTGTGTTCATCTTTCCTGCAATGCACAACATTAACAGAAATAAGGTGATTTAAACTATTACCATCAAGAAGCTGTTCTGCAGCTGTTGTAAAAGTGACTGTTGGCCTCAGTCCAAAGAGGTGTCCACATCACCAAAACCACATTCATGATGGGTGCCAGTTGGCACTGATGTGGGTAACATCAGCCATGAGGACAACAGTTGCATGGGATTAGAGATGGAATGATCCTCTTATCCTTAGAGGATGGTTCCTCCAGAGATGGGCAGAGGCACGGCAGTGGGCCAGTGTGTGAGATGCATGTCTTATACTTTTTCTTTGGATAAAGAGAAGACTTCAGTGTGCCAGGCTTTCTACCTAGCACCTTTCACTAGTACTAAAATGCACCTAAAAATATGATGCAGTAAGCTTTCCCGACCTCAATAAAAGTGAGGGTAGCTGATGTTTCCATGAAGCCTGTCATCACATGGGGAAAGTGCACCTCTTTGCATTCCACTCGTAACTCTGACACCTTCTAACAAGAGGCTGGCTATTTATTTTTAATAAATTGAATGACCCTGGTTGATAGTCCAAAGCTTGGAGCCTAGAAATGAAGTATGGGCTGCAAGCCTATGACACAAAGTCATGGAACAGTTTGTTCCAATACACCAGCAGGGAAAGTGCAACAAAAGGCATATTGTGGCATTTAGATCTATTAAATGCACTTCCTGTGCAGTGAACTAAAATACTTTATATAAAACAACAGAGCCCCTGACAGGAATATCTGTTAAAAGGAATATGTGCTCCCGTACTGGTACGTGGAGCAAAACGCACCGCCCTTGTTGCCCTGGGTAATTAACATGTCATGACTCTAGTGCTGTGATTCCAATGGAACTCCATTGTGTAGAGTTCAATGGTGAAGTGAATACTAGAATCTGGTTGAAACATTTCCATCAAAACATTTTTAAAATAGAAAATGGCTTTTTCATTCTTTAGAAATTTTTACCAAATATAATTGGGGGTTTTTTGAAAATTTTTGGATTTTTCAATGAAACACCAGAAACGGTTGAAAACAATTTGCCAGCAATAATAATGGTTGTCGGTAACACTTTTCAGGGACAAAAAGTAATTTCCTGACCACATCTGTGAGGCTAATTCATTTGTGTTCTGTATTCTATTTACCCAGGTTTGTTCAGTGCAGACCTAACATCTGTTTTTCAGCAAAGTCGCCTAAGACTGGTGATCTAAACGCAGTTACTAAAGTATGACCAAAGCTAGCCTCGCTGTTAATTGGGGCACAAAGGGGACAGCTGTCTCCTTTTCTTTGTTTAAATAAAATCCACCACCAGAGTCCTGCTGTCCGTGAAGCAGGTTCCATTCAGCTCTCTTACTCCCATTCGTCCGCAAGAAAGGCTGTAACCACTGAAGGCAGGCTCTGAGCTAAGAAAACCATTTCTCAGACTGGGGGTCCTGACCCAAAAGGGGGTCACAAGGTTATTGTAGGGGGGGGTCATGAGATCACAAAAATTATAGGGTTTTCCCAGACATGATCTCTTTTTGGTCATCCAGTCTCTGTCTGGGTGGATTTTTGAACAAATGTCTATGATTTTCCCTTGTTCATTCTTTTTCCTTGCCTTCAGAGCTGAGCATCTGGTCAGCAGCCATTGCTCTCCGGCCCAGCTCTGAAGACAGCATGGCCGCCAGCAACAGCAGCGCAGAAGTAAGGGTGGCATGGTATGGTTACTTAGCTCTGTAGGGATCTGCACTGATGCTGTGAAAGCTATGTCCGGTACCAAGAGAGTGTGAATGTGGGGTGGGGGTGGTCACAGCCTGATATATTTTCAAAATGGGGCCCAGCAAAAAAAAGTTTGAGGACCCCTGATCTATACCTTATAGACCTGCCCCCTCCCCTCCTGTTTTCAGGGAGCAATCAAACCTTAACCTGGGTACTGGAATTAAAGCTTCATTACACTTTGCTTTCCTACCAAGTAGGCAGTGAGAAAGAAGAGTAATAAAGAGGTGTCAGATTGGTCTATGGCAAGGTTTGGACCTATAGTGACCAGTACAGAGTTATTTTATTTTTTTAGAGTGAACTTCTGTACCTGCTGTGGAGGGAATTATGGAGAGGTCTCCTCAAAGGTCAGTAGATTTGAGACTAATTTCTTCTTGCTATTGATGTTTGGAGAAAGAGACGAGGTAAGCAACTTAATGGCAAAAATTAGGCATTTTAATGGCTCTGTCAACTGCCCCCTTCTGAAGGGGATCATAGGAAATACAGAGTTAGATTTTTGCATTTGCCATTCTAGAGGCATTTAGTACAACCATGCAGCTATGTGCACTCATACTCAAACACTCATTTTAACATTCAGATGTATTTCTTCTCGTCACTGAGCTGCTTAGATGTTCAAGAAATAGATAGGACAGGGGTTGGGTAAATATTTTTAAAATGATTATTAATTGGTATTATTATAATTATATTGCAGTTGCCATGAGAAGTCCCAACACAGTAAATAAGACATGAGGCCACATATTGAACAACGAGGAGAAAAAAATTGTTGAATAAGTAGCTCATCAAGTGAGCACTGTCTGTCCTGTGCACTGAATGGGGCAGGGTTGCTATGGAAAAAAATAGTATGTGATGATATAATTTAAGTCTGTCTCATAATACATATGCACAGGCAACCTTAATTCTGGCATATCCTAGTTTTTGAGTGCTAGACTTTGCAAACTTAATAATGTTCTTTTAATGTACTTTTTGTGTATAATTTCCTAGTTTTTTTAAAAAACGCTAACTGAAAAAACAGAAATTCCATCATGTGGCATCAAAATGACACCTACATGCATCGTCAGCAGAAATGGAATCATCCACATAGAACTGAATTAACTGATAGCAGTGGTAGGTTGTCATCCTATATGTGAACGAGCAGAAGAGGGAAATGGGACACTTTCACAGTGGGTTTCATAGATATTTGCTGACATCAGAGAAATAGTGAAACTCGGGAATCACAAGTTCCATTCTAGGTTCTGTATGGGAGTGTGCCGATGGGTACAGGATCTTCTGCCTATTCCCCCCGAGAGTGACCCCTTGTGCTCCATCTCCACCAATCTGTCCCAATCTTATCTCTTCTCCACCCTTGTCTCCTCATCCCAATCCCATTCTCATCACCTAGCCAGTTCCAGTTTCTGCTCATTAGGCTTCATCCTAGTCCAACTCCTCTTTGCCCTGCATGTCCTAGTCTCACCTCACCAGACTCCTTGGCCAGCTATTCCTGATTATTTTCCCCCAACTCTTTGTCCCTAGTCACCTTGCCAAGCCAGTCCCCATTCCCTGTCCCCACTATCTCCCTGTCCCAATCTTCTTCCCTGGGCTCCTTGTCCCAGGAACTGCCCGGCCAGCCCAAGTTCTCCTCCTGTAGCCCAGCTCCTTGTCAGATCTGTTTCCTCTCCCACCTATTGGCTCCCAGTCCCTTCACCCATTTCCCTTCCAGTATCCCCCTTCACCCTAGCTCCCAGTCGGTTTCCATGCTCTGCCCACTAGTCTCCTTGTCCCAATCTACTCCCTCCACATGTCTGACTCTTGTCCCCTCTGCATTAGGCAGCTGCTCCACACGGCCTGGGCCTAGCAGGGGGTAATTGAGAGCACAGGAGAGACTGTCTCCCTGCTCTCAGTTCAGGCACTCATACCTGAACCAGCCCACAGCAACCCAGAGCTGCATTTGCAAGGAAAGCCCCAAGCTGGAGCATGTCCAATGCAGCTGAAATCTTCAGAAAATGTACCTGATAATATCCAAGTCTCCACTGAACATGTGAACCTGCAATTTTGGGAAAGGCTTGTAACATGGCCGAATCTAGACAGATTTTCATGGGGATGGCCAAAGGCACAATCCCTGACAGGCCATTCCTTGCCAAATTTCAAGTCCTGCTCCAAAGCACGGGAGAGCTAGAGATTTTCAAAGAAAAGGTCTCAAGAATTTAACATGGGCAAAACAATGTATTTTTCCATAGCCTCATTCCCAGAAACGGCTGACCCATTTGGGCTGAAATTTTCCAAACAAATTCAGTCTGAGGCAGACACCCCAAGTTTGATGAAGTTATAAGCAACTGTAAAGAGGGTCTTACAATGCAAAGTGTCTGGTACCCTTAATAATAGACAGTGCTATTATTACATAATAATAAGCAAGACAGACAAAGGAAGTATTGTTATCTCCATTTTACAGATGGGGAACTGAGGGATGGAGAGATTCTCTGGCAGAGCCAGGAATTATACCTAGTTCTACTGAGCCCCAGTTCAATGCCTTATCATGCTACTGAGTTAGTTTCTTTCAAAATTTGTACACCTTAGCCAGCTTATGAACAATTTTCACAGTCATGCCCCTACACTGCGGACCAGTAGGGGAGTTAGCTTAGGAGCAGTTACAGCAATTCTTTATCACTCAGAAAATCCCCCATGCTAGTAGGATCCTTCACCAGCCACCTAAACCAGCATAAATGTTGCTTTGCATTGCCAGATCCAGTGCAAAGCAGCCATAGCAGGGCCAACATGTGGCCCATAGACCAGAGTTAGCCTGCAGTTGCTGGTTTTCAGTGGAATTGCTGGTAGCCCTTGATAAAGAGGCAACTCCCAGTTGTAAAAGTCAGTGGAGGGACTTAACTGTATAACAAATGTATCCAAATGAAAGCTGAATCAAGCAACGTGCACAGAGAAATATAGGTTATTTCCCACATATGTCCTTGATTTTTATACCAAGCTAACATTTAAATGGCTGTTTCTATAGACGCTTGAGGCTTATGCTCTTGTAACAGTCATGGTGGACAGTTATCAAGATGGCTGCAGAGTGTGAATTGGATAGCTCCTCTAACTCCCCGTTTCTATGGGAGAAGTAGGAAATGGTGTGTGCGCTAAGCCATGCTTATAGCTTTTAGCTTAATCCCTGCATCCAATGTAAAATCCATTCTGCATGTGAACTACACCATACCCTGACACCAGTGACACTGAGAGTTGAAAAAATATTTTGCTGCATAGTTCTACAGAGATTAAATAACTATTGCAAAATATTTACTATGCAGATACTCTAGGTAGTAAAGTGGCACAATAAGCAATCATAAAGCACATTTTTAAACACATGAAAATATAAAAAGCCACAATTTTAAACTTGTCTATAAAGCTTTAAGGCATATCTATTCATAATAAAAGGACAACAGCATTTTATATACACATACATACACACACACAGTCATTAAGCAATCACATTATATTCCAGCATTAATACTGGCTTAGCCAACCAGTAAAATACTTATGGCTGACGGTGTCTGTTCAGTATGATGAAGAATATATGGTGAATGGCCAGACTTAAGATTCAATGAACACAGCTATAATTCAGTTCCCCTGTGACACTGTATCAGGATCGCTTTCCCCTGTTTCAAAGAACTCATGGATCTCTTCTTAGGCCCATTTATCTTACTAAATATCAGGTCAGATGTGTGGTGGTCCCTTCCCCCATTAATAGAGTACTTTTTCCAGGTTGGTAAGAGATGTGTTTGCTTTTGTTTCAGGCTCTGTTCTTCCCACCCCTTCGGGTGGTGTTTCTCATGAAAGAGCTTTATTCACTATTCTTTCAGATGGAGAAACTGCCCTCAATACACACAGGGAAAATCCACATTCCCTGTAGTTTCCAAAGCTGCCCTGCTGCAGCCAAAGCAGCTCAAACTTCATTTGGTGAGCTCCAAGAAAAACACATGAACAGACTACCTACACAAGGTCAGATTCTTTCCTTTAGCGTGTGGGGAAGTGGGGGGTCAATAGGCATCTTCACCAGATTCACATGTGCTTCTACAGCTTTCCAGCAGCCTACCTTAGTGGAGAGATTTTTCATGTTAAAAAAAGAAATAAATAAAAGCAAACTTTCCAGACTTCACACCTCTCATCCTGGCATTACTGCTGTGGCTGCTACCACAACTCCATTGGAGAAGTGATGGGGGCTCCCACATTGGATACCACCAGCATTATTGTCAGTGTTCGCCAGAGAGTGACCGAAGCACTCTTTCACATTGCTTCAGAGGCAATTCCGTTCCCAGCCATCCTGGAAAGTAAGGGAGTTTTGAGTCATTTCCTTCTTCCACTGATTGAGTCACTTGGGAATCGTTTTGATTTCCAGAGGGGTGTTGTCTGCATGATACATGGGGTTCTGGCTCACATGAACACTACTTAGTTTGCCAACTCTTGCAATATTTGGTGTTTTTCTTAAGGACCCAGTCCCAGCATTCAAGTCATTGCATAAGAATCTCAGCATTTTTAATTTAAAATAAAAAGAGAATTCCTAGCCTTCACAGTTGCAGAGCCAAGCTTGAAAACGTGAACCCACATGCACCACAGAGGTTCAAAAACCAAAAGGCAAAGAAAAAGAAACCAAAATGTGTTGGATTTTAAGCCAATTTCATTTTTGGAGACCTGTCTCATGAGCTTTGAATTCTTGGGGTTGGCGGTATAGGGAGCTGCACAGCCAAATTCCAGTATGTCAGGTTGAGAATACACTAAGGGATTTGCAGACGTAAGTCACTTGTGCTAACATCTCTGGCTCTTGGTTACTACCAGTGTCCTTGTATCTCCACTGACTTCAGCAGAGCTACTTCAGATTTATACTACTGTAGCTGAGTGCATTTGGCCCTTGACCTCTGAACTGAAAAGTGGAATCTCTCTGATAAATCAGAGATTGCCACTATGTCTGTTTTCCTCTACTTCTCAGATCCCCCAATTTAATGTTCACTGTTATTTTCCTGAGATAGTATATTGATTTTCCTTCTTCCACCAAAGGCCGCTGAATGCTCACCCTAATCCAAAAGTAAACTAAAACAGACTTGCAGGTCTGAGAAGAAACATTCTTGCTGTCTTTCTGCAGACCCTTTCCATATCTCATCACTTCCTCCTCTAATTGCTTGCACCTGGGAACTTCCTCATCCTTCTCCAGTGGCTTGCTTTCTCTTTCTGTCTCTCTGACACAGTACTGCCAGAGTCTGTACCCCAAACTGAGCTGAGCTGAAAACTGCTGTGTGGTTCCTATTTGAATGATGTTACTGGCTGTCAGAGCAGGAAGGGGAACCTCCCCTACATTAAGCAGGACACTTTGCTACCAGGCCACAAAGTCAAAGGCCTTCTTCAATTCACCGTTCAGTGCAAGAGTGAAATGGTGGCTCTCTCACACAGTCAGGCCAGCACTGCAGCTAGCAATTTGAAATCAGTTTTGTTTTAAAGCTGAGCAAATTATGCATAATAAATATATTTTGAAAATCGGCACGTATCCATTTGAATTTGAAAATGGGATTCAGTTCAGCCACGTATGCAGCTAGAGGTGGCAAATAATTTCGAATGTAATTTCCTTTTTTTTTTAAATCTCATGAAATTAATTGAATAAATTATTCTGTAAATATATTAACAAAGCATTTGCCCAGCAGTATTTTTAAACATACTACCCATTCCGTTTCCCTCCAGTCCTGCCAGCTCGCAGGCACAATTAGCTAGCAAAATCCGGAAGTGTTAATAAAAGGCCTGTCAAAGAACAATCAATCTGCCAGTAACCATACAAAACATTGCCTTTATCTGATTAAATATAGTATGAAGTGGCTTGCATAAGCTCATGATTCAGACTCAGGTCAGATCTCTGCATTCAGCTGAAGGCTAGGAAAGGGTTTCATTTTCTGAAATGTTCACAACACAAATGAAAAAGTCATCATTTCTGAACATCATAAGAAATGGAACCAAACATTCCTCTCCTCAGTCTGACCAAGTAGCAGCCATAGGATGGGTTTGTGCATTTTTGCAGTCGTTTTCACAAACTCTCCTCACCTTTTCTGATTTTTTGCTAGGAGAAAGTCATTCTCAGTGGTTTCTGCACTTGTGACACTGCGCTGATGAAAAGGGGTTTTTCTCTTCCCTTCTTATTGTATCTTGAAATGGGTGAACTCTAGGAAAGTGTCTCCAACTCTGCTTAACATGCAAAAGAAAAAAAAACCTTTTCACCTATCTGGAGAAGGTTGTAAAATTCAATGGCTCAGTTGTACTAACAAGCACAGTTTCAGCAAACTCAGTATTTTAGTATCTAATTAATGCAGAAAAATCACTTAAAATCTGTTTCCATTTGAGTAAGCTCCTTAATCCTCTGCCCCAAAACCCTACCTGCAGACCAGTAAGTGATGCATTCACAGAGCTGTTTCCCTCCTCCCTTGTTGGGATACCCCAGCAGATGGACAGAGAAAGTGATCATGAATGACCAGGTTTGACTGAGATCACCTTATTTCAGCAGCATCACAGACCATCTCACTCCCTCATGCCCTGGCTGCTTTAAAGCTATGATGAGCCTTTTGCTTTTCTCCATATCTTTGTGAAGTCAAACTTGAAAGACAGGAAGAGGGGATATAGACTGTCCAGATTGGAAGGACTTCAGGGCACTGACCTTTCCCTTAGAAGCTGTCAAGAAATGCTGCATAACACAGGCTGCAGGATAGCTCTTCAGAGTTAGCGCAGATCACTGATTGATCATTTCCACCCTTGTGTGCTCCAGCAGCTGCTGTTATCTTTCCAAAATAATCCCATGAGGCTGCAGCCAGTCCCCTTGCTTGTAGTGCACCTCTCTCACCAATACTCAAGCTGCACTAGAGTGTCTCCCTCCTCCTGTCTTTTCCCTCTTGCTGCGCACCCTTCCATAGTTCTCTTTTGTCTTTCAGTCCCTTACTTCTTGGGGAAAGGGAGGAGGGGGGTAAGGTAGGATGGGGCGAGAGATGGCAGCTAAAATGGGACTAGCAGGAACAGACAAAGCCAAAACAACTTAAATGAACCAGCCAAACCTATAGAGCTCCTGCACTTTAGAATCAACAAACTCATTTGGTCCTTCCTTAGGATTATTTTTTTTTTTTAATTTTTTTTTTTTTTTTTGAGGCTTGGATGCAATCCCTTTAGGGAAGGGATATCAGATTAAATTATAATTCTTTGAGCAGCTCTCACCTTCCCCTGCTGAAAGTTTGAATGGTACGGTCTGGTGGCTGGATGCTATTCATTGAATGCCAGCCTTTGGGTTACTCTGCGAGCTGATTTGGGATCAGCAGCAGGGGTGGGGGAGGGATGGAAGCAGGCCTCTCTCCTTTACGCTTTCTCTCCCACTTTTTTCATTCTTCTATTTTCCTTTCCTCAAAATAATCCTTTTATCTTTCTTTTCTTTTTCTTTCTCCTGTTTAACTTTCTTTTTACTGCTCATTTTTGGCCTCTATCTTCTGTCCTGTATCTTTTTGTCCCTCTTTTAAAGTAATCAGCAAAGGGAAATACTTTTGAGTTTTATTTCTGCTTTTTGATATACAAAGAAGACCTGACAGGGTTTTTTTTTTTAAAGATGGCTTTTCTCTGCTGTCTACTTTAGAAATGCCAGGAATATCTCATCTTGTTTCATCTCATCAGTTTGTTCTAGAGCACTCATCACAGGACTGGCTAGAAATTTCTCAGCTGCAAAAGAAGGAATGTTGAATCTTTCACAAAGAGAGATTTTCTCCCAAGTGTTTACCATCCTTTTGAATTAAATGGGTTTTAACATTTAGGCGGCCTGGCTAAACAGCCCTTCCCTTCTCAGTTGCTCAGCTTTGTCTGTTGTTACCTGTGATGTCCTAATCCTGCTGCTTCTCCAGTCACCAACAGAATCTTTCAGGAGAGAACAGGAAAGATGAGACCTACATTTTTAATGTAGCAAACAAGCACAGAAGGCACAAACATTTGTGTGCAACTTGCCTTTAGCAGTTTAAAATATGATTTTCATATTGTAGAAAACTTTCTATTCTATCATATTAAGAAAGTCGATTTTGGTTTTGTGCCTCTCCTAAATTTTGAGAAATATCAAATATGTTTGGGCCAGATTGTTCCACCCTCACTCACCAGGAGCAGTAGCTTATTGCACAAATAGCTTCATTGAAATCAATAGGACTATTTGAGGAGTAAGTTACTACTCAACATGAATAAGGGTATTGGAATATGACTTTCTTTGTTTAACCAAATATTTTCCCTTCCCCCACTTCCCCCACCTTCCATTCTCATTATACCACTGCTTTAAAGTCTATAATGCCGAATTTTTTGCTTCACAGTCATTTTAATGGCATCACAAGCACTTGATTGCAACTTCACCAGAAGTTCCAGCAGAGGGAGAAGCTGGGCAGTGCAGCAAAATGTTCTTATTGAAAACAAATAGTTTAACAAATGCATATGGAAACAAATTGCTTTAGTGCGAAAGCTCTCACTTTTCACCTGCTGACCCATTTTGCACATCTCTCTGCAGGGCACACCTGCCCTTATGGCACAAATCTTACTTTATCAAATAACCTGGCATGAGCTGTGAATAAACAGCCTGTGTGGAAGATGGATGAGGAAGTCTTTCTTGGTGGGATTTTCACCTTGACCTGTGAGATTTGGTTGGCCAATTCCTGTTAATTTTTAAGGGCTTTGAAAGTCCCACCTTTTGTCTTCACTGTAAAACTGAAATCTTTTTTTTGTTACACACACATACTGCATGGGAGCCTAAGGAACGGCACTAAACTCTGCTAAGAATCTTCCTCTTCTTCCCTTTCCTCTGGTTTTCCTCAACACCACCCTCTTCTGACTTTCTCTCCTTCATTTGGGACCTCCAGCTACTTAGCAGGCAAGCTGATATCACCACCTAGACACTCTGGGTATGCTTAGGAATTATTAGCCTGCGGAAATAAGTCTCTGAACCACACTGCCCTCCCCCATATCTGGTTTATCCGGTCCTGGCATGGTAACAGAGAGCCAATGCAATCCTGTCCCAGAAATGAGCTCACAGACTCAAAGCCCGATGGCAGAGATATGTTAAATAATTTGCTTGGCAGGAATGGCAAAGCTGGTTGAAATGTGAGCTTTTCCTCCATGTCATTACTAACTTGAAAATGGTCTCAAGGCACCCCAAAATATGCTACATTTTACACCCTTTTCATTTGGAAATAGGTCCTCTTTTCAGAGAAAATGAGCTCACAGGTAAGTAAAAATGGGCCCAGACCAAGCCACGGTTGGCTTTGAAAATGAGACTGTGCCAGGACAGCAGAAAAACTAGCCTTGTGCTTCCAGCTAGAAATGTCTAAAATAATGGTGTTTTTGTCAGACGGAGGGGAGGGAATGGGAGTGCTATGAGTTGTGCTGTAAGGTGAGAGCCTTATACCTGCCTGGGGGACATGGACTGGACAGGCACTGAGGAGGAAACATGTGACACAAGAAGGAAAACTGGACAATTTGAGATTGTGAGCTCAACATTTGCAAAAAATGGCCACTAACTTGGGCTGTCTTCACTTTTTGTGTGCCCCAGTGAAGGCCCCTCGGACCCGATTTTCAGAAGTGCTGAGAGCCTGAGACTCCCATTAATGTCATTTAGAGTTGTGGGTGCTTTGGCAACTTGCCCAAAGGTGTTTGAAGCTAGGCATCCATGAATTGAGGCATCCCTGTGTAGTGGCCACATCTGGTCATTTGGGCCTACATGTGTTTTGCAACAAGGCAAAATAAAACCCTTTTTGTAATGCCATTTCTGGAGTTTTTGTTGTAAATCCCCTTTCTGCTTTGTAAAAACAGACTATTCCCTAACATTTTCAGCCAAAACATACACCCTCACAGAATGAAATGTTTATATCTACATGGCAAAGCAGCCCAAGAAAAATGTTTGAGAAATTCCCCAAATTCCTGCACATTGATGCATTTTTTCACCTCTGTCATTTTGCAGAGCAGTAGTCACAATTTCCACTTGTTTTTCTTCTCTGTAGTGGGGGAAGAGGAGCATTTGTTTCTCTCCTTGAAAGGAAACTAGAAAAGTTTGATTCACCTGAAGCAGGAGGCATTAGACACACATACACTCCACCCCCTCAGTGCTCTGCTTAAAGGCTGCTAATAGCTGCGGTGTTGGAGGATTTGCTGTAGCAGCTCTGAAGCCAGGCTGGGCAGGAAGGATGCTCGGGGGGCGGGTTCCTGGAAAGTGCTTGGGGCGGGGGGGAGGAGTGGGAGGGGGAGAGGAAACTCTGCAGTGTGTGATAGAAACACCAGGTGGAACCATTGAGTAAAGTCTCCCCAAGTGTTTTGGCAACATTTCATTCAACTCTGTATATCTAGGACATAGAAATTGTCCTCCTGTGATCCATCCAGTCCAGTAATTTGTCTCTGATACTGGCCAGAACCAAATGTTTCAGAGTACGATGCAAAGAAACCCATAATGGACATTTTTGGAATAACTTGTCCAGAAAAGACGTTTCTTCCCAATCCCCTCAACTAGGGTTTGCTTTGCTCTGAACCATGCGGGTTATGTTGCCTATATATAATATAATACAATATATGCTACCTAGTGTAACTATGGATGGTCTCATCATCTACATGAAGCTTTTTTTTATAGCTCCGTGATTTGAGTCCATGAGTTACCAGGGTTGCTGGCTCTAGTCCATAAGTAATATTGCTATCTGTCTTAAATGTGCTGCCTTTTAAGTTAATTGAATGTCACCTTGTGAAAGGGTAAATAGGAGCACCCACTTGACCTTCTCTGTACTATTCACTACTGTATACTTCCATCATGCCCCTCTTATTCATCCCCAGTCTAAACTAAGCAGCCCAATCTTTTCAGTCTCTCTTCATCTGGAAGTCATTCTATGCTGGTACTAATTTTTGTCCCTCCCCTTTTCCCCAGCACCTGCTGTACTTCTGCGCTATCTTTTTAGAGATAGCTGGAGCAGAACTGAACACTGCTCCTGGGGAGGGCATACCACAGATGTATATAATGTCACCATAACGTTTTCAGTGTCATCCATCCGAGCGGTTCTCAAATTGTGGGTCAGGACCCCAAAGTGGGTCTCAACCCCATTTTAATGGGGTCACCAAGGCTGGCCTTAAACTTGCTGGGGCATGGGGCTGAAGCCAAAGTCTGAGAGCTTCAGTCCTGGGTGGCCGGGCTCAGGTTACAAACCCCCTCACCCACCACCACCACCACCACCACCACCTGGGGCTGAAGCCCTTAGTCTTCAGCTTCGGCCCTTCAGTTTTGCGTGTGCACACACCACCCACGTAGTGAGGTTTGGGCTCAGGCTTTGGTCCCTCCTCCTGGGGTTGTATAATTTTTGTCATTCAAAGGGGGTTGCGGGGCAATGAAGTTTGAGAACCACCACTGTTCTATCCAATTGCTTATGTATATCCTAACATTTTGTCTGTTTCTTGAGAACAGCTGTTGCACATTGAGCAGAGGTTTTCATTGAGCTGTCTATCATGACACCAAGGTATTTTTCCTGAATCTTTAAAGCAATGTGTTGGAGAAATTCAACTTATTTCTTGCATGTGCATTCCCTTGCATGTGTCAAGAATAAATTTCATCTGCCATCATGCTGCCAGTTCCCCTAGCTTTCTTAGGTCCCTCTGAAGTTCTCTGGCATCTTTGCTAGTCTTAGCTAACCTAAATAATTTTGTGTTATCTACAGATGTTTCCCCCTTTTCCAGATCACAGACAAATATGTTACTGAACACTAGTTATATGGAATCTTGGGGTCCCCAGTTAGCTTAGGCTGACTACAGCCTGTGATATGTGAATGTGCAGGGGACAGCAGGTTGGGCATTCTAAGCCCTCTGCTTTCTTCGGTATGCCAAAATTTGACAGGCACGCTATTTTTTTTTTTAACCAATATTTAGTGTCTGTGTTTCAATCATTTAATTCACTTACTCACAGCTGTCAGATCAAGTATACGTAGGCCAAGGCCCCCACATGGGGGGTGGGGAAGGGTACACTTTACCGGGGCCGGAGGCCCTGTGGGGCCTGGCCTGGCCCAGGCTGCAACCCCCATTACCATGAGGAAAAATTTAAGGCTAAATTGTAGATCAGGCCTGAGGATATTTATAGAAACTTATTTCCCTGTATCAATGTATCTATTGTCCAGCTCTTGTGAGATTTGCTGGAGATTGGGCGGGAGGAGGGGCATTTTTCAGAAAAGTAGAATATATAACTGTAAACTCAGAATTCAAACCTTTTTCATGTCTCATGAGATTGTATGTATGGGATGAGAGTTTGTATGTATGTGTGTGGGAGGGGCCCCGTGTTACAAGTTTGTACTGGGCCCGAAAAAATTATGCTTGGGCCCTGACCTAGCCTTCTGGTCTCAGAAGTTGGTTATTTGTTACTTAATTTAGTGTTGGTGTGACAACCCTGGAAGTTGAAGT
This sequence comes from Emydura macquarii macquarii, assembly GCF_026122565.2. NCBI lineage: Eukaryota > Metazoa > Chordata > Testudines > Chelidae > Emydura > Emydura macquarii. The sequence goes on along the minus strand of NW_027131527.1, from coordinate 12,892,709 downwards.
CTGTTTACCCACAGAATGTGGGATAGTACAGGCAAAAGCAGCATAAGCTTCTTCAATCTGCCTCCAGCCTTGATCACCTGTAGTGAAGAGAGGGTTTAGGTCAATTTCAATGACAGTTCAGTCCTTGTCCTATCTGTTTAGACTGCCAACTAGCATGAAAATTAGTTCCAGATGTGGTGGTGGTGGTATTGTCATATGGACACCTGTCCATGAGGATTTTGACCCATTGATTTCACATGGACCAGAGAATATTGCTCAGACTGTAATGACTTTCAGTCAGTGCTGAACTGGACTTGGTTTGAACTGATGGCCAAGAGGTGAAAGGCTCCTGAGCCCGTTACAGATTCTGTGACCCAACCAGTTCCCTTCTCTGGAAGCATTTTGATGTGCATCCTAGAAGCAAAGGAAGTATAGCTGTGCAACCAGACAACTACAACAATGTTAAGTCAAAGGCAGGGGTCAGGTGCATTGGATATAGTCACCTCTCCTTTCTAATGACCTAAACTCTGCCAGATTTCCTGTGTGTCAGATGGAGCAGGGTAACACTGAACAAGGGCAACATCCAGGTGGTGAGAGAAACAGACACGTGAATGTATACACTGATGATTTTTTAATGAAATGTTTCCATTTTTTATTTCTCTCTGGCTCATTTTGTCTTTTGCTGCTGAATGCTGTCTGATCAATTAGACGCTGTCCAGTGCAGTCTTACACTCACTTGAAGTTTTATCCAATTGCTAAATCTGGTGTCATTACACACACATATATATATGGGTTTTTTTTTACTTCCTGCCCTAGGCAGAGCAGACCAAGGAGCATCCTCACTCACAGTGCAGAGCAACAGAAAGGTCCATCCATGCACTTAAACCACAGTTGAGCTGAGATTTCCATAGGGAAAGGGCCCTCTGGTTCTGAACTCATTGGGAAATAGGGTCATTTAAAGATGTGCCCCTATGACCCAGAGGATTTGGGGAAATGAGACAGTCCTGTGTATCTGCTTTTGGCCTTGCATAAGGACAGGAGAAGGAGAGGGCGTTAGGTATAATTTGAAAATTGCTGGCCTTTACTGGCTTCTTTTTTCTTTTGAAGGTGAAAGCCACAGATGCGGATGAAGGTGTTAATGGGCGAGTGTGGTACAGAATTGTCAAGGGTAAGTCCAGGTGCCTCTTTGCAACAGGGAATCCTGTGCCCATATGATTGGGTTAACTGAAGCTTTATCATCACCTTTTGGCCAGATAAGCACGCTGGCAATCTTGCATGATGTGAGTATTTCATCACATTGTGGCTCTTTGGCCTGCCCTACAGCCAACAGAAATGCCCCTTTCCCTATGTCTTAAACTTCATCTTAATTTTAATTTTCTATTTTAATTTTTATATGTAATTAATATTCATTTTAATATTTATGGTCAGAAGAGATAAGTCCTTGACAGTTTGGGATACACTATAATAACTGTAGTTGCACCGCAATCACACTGTAGTTACATTGCCGTTTTGCTTTTTGAAACCTGCAATAGCTATCAGATTGACATTGTTACCTACATCACTGAGATGGATGACAGCATAATAATATAGTTAATGCATCTAAATTCTAACAACATATGTTCTAAATACGAATCCAAAGGAGTAAGGATAAGTAATTCCATATTGATGTAAAACTTCCAGTTATATGAGTTAAAGGCAGTTAGTTCTCAAAAAGCGTTACTCCAATGTAGTTACACTGCAATCCTGACCCATTACAGCCCAGTCCACATTACTACCTCTTAAACCTTTTGGGGGGAATTAACGTGATTTGCATCCACACAACATATTTTTTAAACTTGTCACAACCACACTCTAGACCCTTGATGGGGCCCTGCAAAGGGAGAGGATGTCTGCTGAGCACAGTTTTGTTGAAAATGGTTTAATGAGTGTGGTGTTCTCTGTGGTGTGGATGGGGATTAAACTCTGCTAGTTAAACCAACTTTAAAAGGTGTTTTGGGTTGTGTTTAGTATGGATGAGGCTTGATACTCAAAGGCAATGAACAAATGTTGTGGGGATGTATGCCTGTTACAATGCTTAGCAACACAAGTATCATCTCTGGTTCACTCTTCCACAGTTCTGCTTTGCTGTGTGTGGTGATCTCAAGATATTTTTCCATGTGGGGAACTGATTGAGATGCACTCTGTTGTGTGGTGTTTGTTTACTGGTAGGAAACAATTACAATCACTTTCGGATCAACCCCAGCAGTGGGCTGGTCATGCGGGGCTTACGACACCTGGACCGAGAACACAATTCCTCCCACGTCCTGGAGGTGGAAGCCTACAACAGTGAACAAGGATCAATGAGGAGCTCTGTTAGGGTAAGGACATTGCCGAGTTTGAGGTGGGGGGGGAGGGTGCGGCAGAGCCAGTGAGGAGCTACACCAGAGTGAGGGTGGCCCTGGGCTAGTGAGGGCCATCAGCAGAAGTGATGAAGAGCCCGTGACTAGACCTGGAGTAACAGGTGGGTAGTGGTAAAACCAGACAAAACTTTGTGAAAAGGTTTTTAGTGCAAAATATTAGAGCGGTTTCATCAAATGTTGGTACTTTCCACCCTTTGTGGTTCAATGTCAGCATATATGGAACTGTCAGCAAAGTGCTGTAGAAATGACTGATGGAAATTCTATGAGTGCTGCTTTTGGGTGGAGGATATTTTTCTGTGCCATTTCACAACGTAATTAGGCTGAAAAGTGGCAAGGGGATCATCTGCAAAGGGAATTATTTTCAAGCTGTTAGAAATGGTTTATGTTGAATTTATTTAGTTACAAGTTAGGAAAAAGAAGATACATAATCACTTCAGAACACAATATACATACACAGACAACATGTTATTGAACAATTGTTTTACCATATGACTACATTTGCCCAATATTTGTCCAAGTATGCACATTTCCCTCCTTTTTGAATTGACAGTTCTGCTTTCTTAGCTTTCTTTTGCTGTTTTCGCATTATGGCTTTGTAATCTTGATCTGTTTGAAAATACAGGTGTGTGGCCAGTGATACATTTACATAAAACAGACAGTAGTAGCAGTAATTGTTATCGGTGCAACTCCATTCTTCTGGAAGGATCCCAAAGAACTTCATGATCCAGTCCCTAATCCTGCAATCTCATGTAGGTGAATCTCTACTGCATGGAGACCCACTGACTTCAGCAGAGCTCTCCATGGATGCAGGAGTCTGCCTGTGTAGATGTAATCACAGGATTGAGGCCATACACAAACACCACCATTCAGATGTGGAGGGAGGAGGCCAGGAACAAGTTGGCAGATAGCTAGTATGCAGCGCACCATTTGTGGAGAAAATGATATTTTGGCCTACACACTGGAGTGGACCCCAACACTTACATAATTTACCCCAGGATAATTCATGTCTATGTGGCACAAACAGGATCTCATTTTTTAAGGTCTGATCTCAATGACTCCCACACAGTAAAGTGCAGAGAATTCAAATTGTATCTACCTCAGAAGGAGGAAGGGCTGAGTCAGCTCTACCATGATTAGAACTAGTCGTTCCGGGGGCGCCAGGTGTTTCAGGCCACCAAGCCATCTCCTGAAGCAAATAAAACAAAGTCACAAATGTGGTGATGGGTTGGCAAAAAACCCCACAAAATTGGGCAACCATTTTATTATCATCAATTTTCCAACTACATATTTTTTTCTTTTCTTTTTATTGAAGTTATATGAGATGGACTCACAGGCACGGGGGGAATATCCTGATTTGTACTTGTAACTTCTCCTAGTGGTGTCCATTGAGGTAGTGAGTGTTTGAATGTCTGGAGTCTGACAGTACTGGTCTGTGGAGAGGCTTCCAGTCTCTGAAATAGAAGAGGGCAGATCCCTCTGCCAAGGGAAGCCTTTTTCTCATTCTTTTTTTCAGGACAACTTCCAGGCAGTGCACAGTACACTAATGGCTTGTTTTGGGGATTCCCCAGGTGATAGTGTATGTGGAAGATGTAAACGATGAGGTGCCTGTGTTTACCCAATGGCAGTACAACCGTCTGGGACTGCGAGAGACTGCAGGGATTGGAACTTCTGTCACAGTTGTCCGGGCAACTGATCGAGACACAGGTAAGGTTATGGTGAGCTGCAAAAATCTGCCATCACTGCTCTCCAGCGTGTTGTGGGATCACACCATCTGTCTCTGGTTGTGTGAGTGGATTCTTGCCTTCCTTTCCCCACTCTTGGTCTGGGAGTGCAATGGATGCAGATTAGTGCTTAAAATAACGGATGGAGGCTAGACAATCTGTAAAGCCTGCAGCCTATGACCAGTCCAGTTCCTCTGATTTGGGGTTCTTTAACTCCAGACACCAGAGGCCAGCCCATTGATGGATGGGCATTTAGTCACTAACTTTGTCCCAAATGTTCTCAGGGAAGGGAGGAGGTTTGTCATACCATCTCATTAGTACCTTAGGGCAGCTTAGAGGAAAAATCATTAAAACAATAAAAGAAACGATAAAAACCAGTGTTCTGTGGGTAGGGTTAACCTGTCTTGGCTTGTCGTGTTTCAGCGAACTCGGATTAAGATGGAACATTACATTCTGGGACTTGTAGTCTCTCCACGCTGCACCTCCATATAGATGTAAGAATATCAGCAACCTCTTTTATTTTAGGCAGATTAGGGACACCCCCGAGACTCTCAGCAAGCTGACCTATTAGGCAAAGTTTGGGGACCCTTGGCCTCCTCTGTTTCTCTGTGAAGTCCAGTCTAACTCTGATAATTTATTCCTGCCCCAGGGAATGGAGGTCTGGTGAATTATAAAATCCTCTCCGGCTCTGAGGGGAAGTTTGAAATTGATGAGAGCACTGGCCTTATCACCACCATCGACTACCTGGATTATGAGACAAAAACCAGTTACCTGATGAATGTCTCTGCCACAGACCAGGCACCTCCCAACAACCAAGGTTTCTGCAGCGTCTATGTCAGCCTATTGAATGAACTGGATGAGGCTGTGCAGTTCTCAAACATTACTTATGAGGCAGTGATCACAGAGAACATCCCCACAGGCTCTGAGGTGCTGCGCGTCCAGGCACGCTCCATTGACAATCTGAACCAGATCACCTACAAGTTTGACCCCAACACCAATGCCCGGGCACTGTCCTTGTTCAAGATCAATGGAATCACTGTAAGTAGTGTACAGTGGCCCATTGGGCCAAGGCTGTAGGTGCTTGATCAGTAAGCACGGCATTGGGTTGGGTATTCACAATCTTTGTTTGTTCCTGGTAGGGTGTGGTCACAGTCAAAGGCAAGGTGGATCGAGAGAAAGGGGATTTCTACACTTTAACAGTGGTGGCAGATGATGGGGGACCAAAGGTTGACTCTACTGTGGTAAGTGGATTTTAGCTGTTTTTGCCATAGTCCTTTATCCCAGCCCTGGTACAAGCCAAACAAGAGCTGACTGCATGAGAACATCCTTTAATTTCTCTTGTTTGGGAGGGAGTACCCCTGCTAACCGTCACTCACCTCTCCTTTTGAAGTGTTGCCTTTTGTTTCTTACTTCTTATCTGCTTAATCTTTACCCACCTCTCCCTGGGTGCAGCTGCCCTGCTGGGAGGACAGACTGCAGTGGCCTCCTCTGAGGCTTCCAGCTACAGCTCTCCAAGGAGCCAACACTCTAGGAGATTTGCAACTCTCAGTCTCTCCTCTCCTTGCTCCACTTGCCCAAGGGCCAGGTGAATCCCCATTAAAATGTGCCTGATCTGCATCCACCCAGGTACTTCAGATGTGCATTTTCTACTAACCACCAATCATTTTTGTGGTAGTGCTTCTCCTCTAAGAGTGCTAAGACTGGGGGCTCTGCCATGGCATCGTGCCCACCACGCTACCATAACTGGGGTCTCCACCACGCCAGTACTATGCTCACCACACTTCCAAGATTGAAGTTTCCCCCATACCACCAGAATGCCCACACACTATAAGGATGGTGACTGAACCTTCTTTGCTCCCTTTTCTCTTTGTTATGCCCCTTCCTTTCTCTTCCTGGCAGCTCTCTTTGCACTGCTATCTCCAGAACTGTTAACTCATGGTTGTATGGTGAGGCGATTGTAAACCTGCAGTTTCCTTGAGTAACCTCGATGTGGTCTCTTGGTTGGATCCTAGCCATATGGTCTTGCTCCCATTCCCAAACCAAGCAATGCACTCTTGCCAAGCCCTCCAGAAAATTTATGAGTCTATGAGCCCTGTGTTACAGGGTCATGTGCATACACATGGGCTGTTGTGTTTTCATTTCTGCATAACAGCATGCTGGGTTTTTCAAAAAAGAAAAGATTTAGAGTTTGGAAGAGATTACTCACCCGATTAAAACAGGTTTTAGGCAGGTAAAATTTGTGGTCTAAAATATTTGATAGTATAACTGTGGCTGACACTCCTCCCTGAATACACCGCATGTCCTTAGGGTTGCAAAGATTTATCATCTGTAGGCAATTTGCAGGTCACATATTCTAAACCACCTACCACAAAAGGGCAGCTAAGTATTGGAACTACAGGTCAGATCCTTGGTGTAAAATTAATGGAGCTATGCTGATTTACACAAGGTGAGGATCTGATCCAGAAATTTTAACTCCTAATTTTCTTCTTTCTTTGTTTTAAATCAGACATTGGATGTCATTTAAGGAGAGTATGTTGTGGTTTAAAGGACTCCAGTAGCTTGGATTTTGGTGCATCTGTTGCCTTTAAAAATGATGCATGCTCAGGCAAAATGAATGCAGCCAAAGCACAACTGATACTTGCCTCCAGCAGTCAGGGGGGCCAGCGTCTCTTCTCTCTACGCACTCATGTTAATTTCTGGGTTAAGTCTGTACTCAAGATTGACGTTTTAGAACAAGTGGTCAGGGGTGGGGTGAAGCAAATCACCCGTTGAATGTGCATTGGTTTTCAGGAAGTGTTGAGGATTTTTTTCACACTGGTTAAGATAATGTGAATTTTGATAGAAGTGTTTGCCTTTCCCCTCGGGGGGTCCTGCTGCCACATAAAGCTACTCAACAAAAAGGAACCTCGCACTGCGCAACCTGACTGGCAGTCCCTGCTCAGGAGAGGCTCTGGGCTGGAATAGCTTTGGGTGCTCTGGGCCTGGATTAAGGTGCACTGACAGAGCTGTGAGGGGGAAGTTTGCCCAGCACCTGGCTGCACTCTTCTGGTTCCACCAGTCTTCCCTTCCCCCTCCTTTCGAAAGCACTTAGCTCATGCCAGGTTTTTAAAAGAAAAGGGAAAGATCTGATACCTGTATTTTTGTTTCTTTTTATTTCCCATTCTGCTTCCCTCCAACAGAAGGTAAGAGTGTTTGTTTCTAGTTCTGGTTATGCCTCCCTTCCTTCCTCCCGCCTGCCTTCCTCTCCACTGGTCACTGCCCAGGCAGCTGTGCAAAGCCTGTATCTGGTCCTGCGGGGGGACAGCTCCAGGAGAACAGGACACTACACAGCGTGATAGCATCTCCCCTACCCTTTAACAGGATAGAGCACCCACTCCCCTTCCTCCCAAGGCTGAGATGAAGGAGAGCTAGAGTCATGGCCCTTTCATCCCTGCTCCTGTGAGGTTTCTAGGGCTGCTGCTGGTACTAGGGTTCCCCAGTCCTTATGCTTTGGGAATTCAGGGCCTATGATCCGTCCTGGCTTTGAAACAGACGTGAGGGGAGGCTTTTTGAATCCTCTTTACTCTTGCCCCACCCATGCAGCCTTAACGTTGCTGTCTCCTGACTCATGAGTGCTCAGCCATGCAGCCGTCATATCCTCTTAACATGGGTTTTTTGATAGAATGTTTTAAAAAGCACGTCTGGGGCCAGGTTCTCAGCTGGCATGAATCAGCAACGCTCCACTGAAGCCTAGGAGCTCTGCTGATTTTTACTAGCTGAGCATTTGGCTTTTATGTGACCGTCCAAGTAGGTGTACACGGAAGGTAGACTAAGTCACTAAAGGGCCTGGAAAGCAGGTTATCCAGCTTCTGAGATATACAGACCCTCCCTTGTTCAGTGGCACTTGTTCCAGTTAGAAAGGTTTGCCTGTTGCAAGTGAGAGTTTGCCTCAGCAGCTGCAGATTTTCTCCTTGAGGCTGATTGGGTTTCCCACTCTCCTGCCATTTTTTTTTTTAAAGCTACAACAGTAAGAGAGTCACCCAAACGCAAAAAAAGAAAAAAAAAAAGAAAAAAAGGCAGGTTTCCTCCAGGATGTTATTATGTTGACTAACTCTGCACCTGGGGACTGTTAGCACCCATAAATAGAGCCCTGAGAACAGAAATGTTCTTCCTCTCTTTCTCTCCCATTATATATAGCATATATGATTTTAATTTTGAACATGATGACTGCATTTCCTCTGGCTAGTCACAGAAGAGGCAGACACTTGTCTCCTCCTTGAGTCAGTGACCACAGCTGAGCAACATCTGCCTCTGCCACTTCTCTCTCCTGCTGCTGCTACTACTGGTGCTTCCTAGTGCTGCAGCTATAAATCTGAATGCTGAATCACCGACTGATTTGAGTTATGGAGTTTTGTGTATTGGGCTCATCTCTGTCCATCCCTCCTGCCTCTCTGCATTGCTGTTTACCTGGCAGAGCTGAGTGGTACACAGATTGCAACTTAGGCACGGAAACCCGTATGTGAATAGGATTGTGGATCCATCCTGGGTGGATCAGAGTATCATTCCCTCTAACTGGGGAGAAATGTATTCAGCACCCCAGGAAGGAACTCTGGGCTTGTCTACACTCAAAGCTTGCCCAGGTTGTTGTGGTTTAGTTAAATGGAGGCAAATTCCTGTGTGAACATTCAAATCAGCTTATAAATGGCTTATGTCAATTTACTTTATATCAAATCCTTCCCAACATAAGCTAAATCAAAATAAACCAGTGCAAGCTTGTGTGTAGACAAGGCCAATGAGTTCTCATGAGCTTAACACTAGCACAATACTAGCAGAGCATCCCCTGCTGGAGTGGGCCTTTACATTTTCTAAACTGAGAGCTCTGAGTAGAGGGGACCCCCTCATGTGCCACACCATCCTCTCTCTCTTACACCAGCCTTCACCCCTCCCTTGTCTATCTTAAGTGTGTATACAGAAGATTCATACATTATAAGGGACCAGCGTAATCATCTAGTCTGACTTCTGGTACAACACAATCCATAGGACTGCCCTCAATTCATTCCTCTTTGAACTAGACATCTTCAGTAAATTTGGCAGAGTTAGTGCAGCAGCCTTTCAACTCTTGAGACTTGGGCTCAAAAAGTAAAATGAGTGTCGTAAGGCCCATCTCTATCCCCAAAGGAGCAGACAGCTCTCCATATTCCTAAACATGATGTTACCCTGCTTGTTTACCCCTCCTCGAGCGAGTCTCTGGACTGCAACAGCCCCCCTCAGTGAGTCAAGCTTGAGACCCCTCAGCAGCACCATGTGGGGAAAGATTTCATCGGGCCTGTGCTCACCAGTGCTTCTGTGCCTCCCTTTCAGGAGATCCCAGATTCACTTACCACTAACTACATGCCAAAGATTGTGAAAAGGGAGTCCGCAGCTCCTCAGCAGAATCCGGGTTTCCTAGCCTTTCATTGAGATCATATGGCTGTGACATTGTCAGCGCACCTGGGCCTAAATGGCAAGATTTAATACAAGGGGGTGGGAAGGCAACACTGGAATGCCAGCTTATAATCATTAAGATGCGCTGCACATATCTCAGTTTCACTACAAAGGCTATCCTGTCCAGCATGGTTGCCTTCAGGAAAATCATCAACAGCCATATTCCTGATAAAGCTCTCGTTAATCTCTGCACTCAACAGGTAACAATCACCGTTCTGGATGAGAATGACAACAGCCCACAGTTTGACATCACCTCTGACTCTGCGGTGAGCGTAGCAGAGGACAGTGCCATTGGGAGGCGAATTGCTGTAGTCTTGGCCAGAGACCCAGATGCAGGAAGCAACGGGCAGGTACCAATGCTTATGCAACTACAAACTATACTGGCATCTCCAGAAAGGAAGATGGGTGAGCAGGTGGAATGGAGAAGGCAGATTTTGCTTATTCTGATTTGAGGGAATATTTCCATTCAAGCTCTGAGGCACTGTGGGGTATTGGTCTGAGCACATGACTGACAGACAAACTCCTGAATTCTGATACACACTTTGACGCTGACTCAGGACCAACAGTGGAACAAGCTTCATGAAGACATGGGGAGGATGCAGTTCCTCATTTATACCTTAGCGTGTCTGCTTCCTACACACCATGCCCATATTCCCAAAGCGCAAAACCTTTTTGTGGCAATCCTACAAGGCCCCGTTACTGTTTCTAAGCCGGATTTATCTAGAAACTCCTCAACAAATTCCTTTCCAGCTACTCCCCACTCTGGGGCTCTAAGATCAGTGTGCTGAACTCTGAGCCGTATGAACGCGAACACCATAATCTTTGGCAACGGGGCTGCTTAGTGCCAAAAACACTAGCGGTAGGGCTGGTTTGATGACTGTGAAGGGTGTCAGAGGAAGGTCATATTAAACAGTTCCCACCAGTGCCAAGAGAAGCTGTGTGACAGCTGCCATGTGTGACAATGGGCCTGAACATCTGGGGGAAAAAGATGTTGGTTTTTCCTCCCTCACAATGGACAGCAGGGAATTTCTCTCTGGATTAAAACAGGAAGCTCTGTCCACTTTGTTACTTTCTTTAATCTGCTGGAAAAATTAATTAGATGCTGTGGGCTTCCAGAGAGTTTCTTACTCAAATTAATCAGTCTAATCCTTCACTCAGTTACAGCAATCTATATTCAGAGTAAGTCTGCTGAATTCAAATGTTTCTTCACATTTACAGCAGTCAAAGCCTATTGAAGTCAGTGAGTGCCTTTCTTCAGACTAGGAGGTCGTCCAAGCAGCAACCATCTTTCTTTAGTTTTTGGAAAGCACCTAGCACACACTGGGTGCTACTGCTAATCAATCAATCAATCAATCAATCAATAATATTTATTATTATTATATCATCTAATAATATCAATGGGGTTTGGTTCAGGCCCCAAATAAGAGCAGAATTGGGTCCTGTGTCTGTATGCCTCAGTGACAGCCTCAGATATGCAGAAACCTGGAGCTTCTGGCCAAAGAGAGTAGAGATGAGCAAATCAATTCACAAAGAATGAAAACTTTCCCAAATTGAGAACTCTCATGGCATCTGAACTGGAATTTGGAGTGAGGTTAGAAGTTTGGTTAACATTTTTAAGAGAGATTTTTGTGATCTATTTCTGGCTCCAGCTGAAACCAGCAGCACGTGTGCAAAATACTCCAAGAGAGACCATTGTGTTGGATTTTCAGCACAAGGGCAAGCAGGAGCCAGGTTTAGTAAAAACTGGCCATTTTATAATGTCTGTTTCTCTCTCCCTTTTCTTCCCCCTTGCTTAACCCCACTGCTCCTCACATCCCCACACTTCCCATTATTTATTTCCTTCTTGCCAGGTGACTTTTTCTCTGACATCAGGAAATATAGGCAGTGTCTTTGAGATCCACACCACCAACAATACCTATGGAGAGGTGTTTGTGGGAAGGCCATTGGATAGAGAACTGCTGGATCACTACATCTTAAAGGTAACCTGGACCTTACCACCATCCTAGCTGCATTTTTTGCAATATGCACCATTCCCTGTGATAGGCAAACAGTCAAGATACATAAACTCATTACCCATCTAGATGGTAATCCAAATGCTGTCTTTGGTGGCTGTAGTTTGACTGCCTGAAACTGTAGTTTCTGACTGTGTCATTCACATGATGCTGCAGGTATTCTTGTGGCTGGTTAAACTAATCATTGGGGAATTTTCCACACCAGAAATATTATAGTTTCCCTATATGTGTTGCATATTTCATACAGAGTGTTATACGTGTGTGTGTGTAATGACGCAATGCTCTACATTGCTGAATAGATGGTAATACAGCATATATTTTAAGTCACAGAATCGGCTGGTTTTGTAAAATGATATAATTATTTAAAGCCTAGTATTTTAACACCTGGCGCTCCACGCAAAGGTGCAAAAATGTACCGCAACAGCAGTTTCAAGATTCTATTCTCGTTTGTAGAGGTTCTTATAATGTGCTTATCACCACAACATCTGAGTGCCTTCCAGTAGCACATTAAGCAGTGCATCTATCACGTGTTTGTTCTCTCATCCTCTGCCAAGTTGATAACCAGGGTTCCTCTGTTTTGAGCTAGGTAGAGAGGGTTGTTTGTTAGAAACAAAAGTGTAGAGACACATTTGATAGCCCTATAAGGTGGTTCTCAAAATATTTAAAGGAATTCCATCATGTTAAAGAGAATCAAAGAAAAACATTGGTGTTTCTGTCCTTCAGTGCTTTTTTATGCTGCACAGAGACAGTTGCAAAGATTTCTTCGTTTGTTTGTTGGTGGAATGGAAGAAGAGTTCTCTTTAAAAATCATATAGTTTTAAATATTCAGCTTTTTTCTCATCAATTACACTGTTTTTAATCACTCTTAGATTTTGTTAATGCTTTTTCTTTTAATGCAAAACCTAAAGTTTGGATCTGACCTATTGGGCAATGCCTGTTTATAGAATATATTTTTTTGTTTTTTGGCACTATAGCTATCTTTTTTTCATCAAAGATTTGACAATAAGCTTCTGCCCAGATATAACCATTATGCTTCACTGCAGATCCATGCATCTGACAGCGGAGTCCCACCTCGGAGAAAAGAGCACACCCTAAGAGTTAATATCCTGGATGTCAACGATAACCCACCAGTCATTGGAAATCCCTTTGGCTATAATGTTAGCGTTAATGAGGTAAGCAGCTGTGCTGTCTGCCTTTATACAATAGATTTTCAGTTCTCCCCCAATGAAACATGGGTGATGTGCGTGCCCAAGGACGCCAGCCAAGGGGCTGTAAAGCCAGTGGACCTTATCACTGGGGAATGCACTCAGTGTCAGTAGGATTCCCCAGTGGCATAGAGCCAGCAGTATGGCTCTGGTGCCTCTCTTGCAGCTCTTGGCAGAGGTACTTATCAGAGGAGGCATGGCCTGAGCACAATGCAGTCTTGTTGTTCTGGGCTAAGGGACAGCTCCACAGGGAGCCTTTGGGGGCAGCATAAATTATAGAGCAGTGTTTAGGGTGGCTCTGACTTACAGATGGGACTTCTCCAGTCCCTCGCTACCTATAGGACCCAAGAGGCAAAAGGTGGCCCACAGCCCTCTTTACCCTTCTTAGCTATGTCACTCAGTTTGGCCACAGCCTGGAATTGGTCTCTCAGACTCTCATCCCAGTATGTGCTGAAATCCGTGCTGTGGCTCTGATCTGCCAAGAGGAGGGACCATGTTTTCAAATAATTTCCTCCAGAAAACACCACACCAATTCCTGGTTCCTCTTAACAAGAGGTATGGATAACGTCATTTGGAACAAAATTCTTTGGAGGATGTTTTGAACCCATTGTCCTGCTCATTAAGCGGCATTATACAGCTGCCAGGAAAAACTGAATGATGTAATGGACTGTTGAAACTTCCAGAAAATTACATGTAATTAAAGAGAATTACCTCCCCAGAACATGAATTGCTATTGGGAAATGGTCTTTGAAAGTTTGGTAATTAAGCAATAAAACCCAGCCAAGAATGAAAAGGCAACTTATTTCCTGAACTGGGTATCTTAATGTGATTATGAAAAATATATACAAATAGTGCGTGTGTAGCCTGAGACACCTAGTTATGTCTACATAGTGTATATGATTTATAGCTTTGAATTAAATTTTTTAGCTTATCCAAACACTCTTCTCTATTTAATTTGTATCTGAATCATTTGTACCGCTGGCCCTGGGAAGTCAGCTGTTCGGGTTGGCCTTTTGTTAGGCTTGAGCCACACTCAAAGAGTTACCCATTGCTGACAACAGGCTCAACATCTGTTCAGCTGCACTCAGCTTCAGTGCAGGTGTGGACAAGAAAAAATGCTTACAGCGCTATTCCAGCAAACCGAAGCCATTCTGTGCTATTGGAAGGATGCTCCTGGGCAGTCTCCTTTGTACTGTCCTTACAGTCTGGTGTGTTTTTGAAAGGGGCTCAAGATATGAAGTGACTTCATGTGAAATTTCATTTTTTAAAGTTATTTTTTAGTTTTATGTGAGTCATAAAAAGGGGAGGATTTGTAATGAGGTAGGAAGTCTTTTGCCGCCTGCTCAGTGGTTTAACGCTAAGCTGAGCTGATAGTGGCAAAATGTTGTTTCCATCTGACAGCTCTTTAGGCCTGTGTGAAATGAGCAGGTAGTCTTGGTCTCTCTTCTTAAGATAAAGGTGTCTCCATTAGAAAAACCACGATCACAACTGGCACTACAGTAATTAACACCTTTGTTGGAATGTCTCAGCAGGAGGCCTGGATTGAGCTGGTAACTGAACTAATCTTTCACCCTTAAAGATAATCTTTCCAAATCAAGGTTGAAACACATAGGCAGAGTGGTGCGGGGAGGACTGTTCTTCACCTGCCCATTCTCTATCTTCCCCAGAGAGCTTTGGTCTCCGGGGCTGTTGTTCTGGCACTTAGAGCACTAAACACCATGGGACAATGTTGAGGACGTTTTCCAGTTTCCCTCAGGCTGCCTCTTTGTGAAGTTTTCACCTAGGGTAGAGCTGTGCAGCTGGGGTACCTGGAGATTTATAAAGAAAATGCTGGAGGAGCCTTCCCCCATTCACAGTGTTCGAGGCACTGCTGAGAGCTGTTTCGCTGTGAACATTCTTGTTCAGATGTGTCTGTGCCAGAGCCTGATTTCTCTTTCTTTCCGTTCTCTTTCCCCCATGGATCTCCAGAACGTTGGTGGAGGCACCGCAGTCGCTCAGGTACGAGCAACCGACAGAGACGTTGGGCTCAACAGCGTCCTTTCCTACTACATCACCCAGGGGAACGAAGATCTCATTTTCCGCATGGACCGAGTCACTGGGGAAATTGCCACCCGCCCGTCCCCTCCAGACCGTGAACGGCAGAGGTTCTACCGGCTGGTTGTCACTGTGGAGGATGAGGGCAACCCATCCCTTTCAGTAAGTGCCGGTTGGGGGGCTCTGACAATTGTGTATGGAAATACACTTGGAATTGATTGGAAAGTGCTGTTTGTTCACAAAGTTACCCCAGAGAATCTGTATGGAGAAGAGGATGCATATCCATATCCAGGGGTGAAATTGGGAGTTTATTTTGTGGATATAAATCAGTGTGGCTTAATCCAAGTTTAAGTGTAAATAGTTCATCCATACCTAATAGCTGGCTACACCTAATAGCCCACTGTGCACCCACATCACAGTGGTTATTTTCATTTCAGTGATTTACCCAGTCAATATACAGGGGGTTAAAGCATTCAGTAAAGATTCACTTCTCCCACAATGATATGCATATTAGAACTCAGGCCTGGAGCAAAGTGATGTCTCCCTCCCACACAGTCCTGAGTCACAGCAGCCTTTTGCTTTCAGTATGTGTGAATGTCAGAGATGGGGTAGAGGACAAGTTGAGGTTACTATTCAAGTTCAAGATCTGCCAAGGGACCAGTCTGACTCAGCGACCCCAAAAGCCATCTGGGTAACCTTTCTGCAGAAACACAATGATGATCCTCTTGACAGCTGGAGACAGAAAGGTAAATGCTTCCTGCACTGTGTTTGCAATGGGGAGTTTCAATTCAGCTCATCTGCGGGAGAGCAGCAGTTCTCTGTGTGGCCAAAGTCTGCACGTGAGTAACTCCTCATACGGAGCTTTCAAAACCAAATCTACTGAGTCTTGAGGGTGCACAGCTGCTACGTCATCATTCAGTCTCCCAGCATGCCCTGGTGTCACTGGTTTTTACCTTTATAAATCCATTATGGCATGCTTCCAGCATGAGCGTTGAATTGTTTACCTTGTCCTTGTGAGTAGTAAAAACACAAGCAAAGTCTCTGACATTGCAGAGGTCACCCTGCCCCACAAGCACTGTTTGTGCTCTCAGTCAGACATGTAGGGCGCTGTCTAGCCAGAGCATTTTGTCTTGCTTATCCCCACTGGTGCAGAGTTTGCTGTCTCAGAGCCACTGGAGATAGGAGTGGGCATTGGACTCTTTCTTAAAAGCCATATAGTTTGTCTGCCTCCCAGACTGTAACACACAAACTCAGAACGAAGGCTGCGATTCTGTTGTGGCGATCATGGATTCTGTGATGTTAAGAGATGTCCAAAAATTCCAATAAATGCATTAGGGTTTGAGAAAAAGCTATTTCCTTTAAAATCTGCAGTTCGACAAGTATGGAAAATACCATTTTGTTCACGGTTGTTCCCAGGGCCGGTGTTAGGGGGTAGCAAGCAAGGCAGTTGCCCGGGCCACAAGCGGCCCTGCGAAGCTAAGTTACAAGTGGCGGGATTCAGGTTTGGACTTCGGCCCTGCCACCTGAACTTAGCTTCATGGGGCCCCCTATGGTGTGCGGCCCCAGGCAATAGTACTGATGTAGTGAAAACTGCAGTACTGCGTGTACATTCGTGTGACTTATTATTTCTTGCCTGCATCCTGTCCGTGACTTTGATTTTGGCAGGGGTATTTTTATTAAGAGTCTTAGAATCAGTGTCCCAGCACCTCACCACCATAGTCTATCAGCAGAGCTTATCCTGATACCGTTTTGTTCATCGGTTTCATTTCTGCCTGGTAGTAGGAAGCAAGTTACCGCGTTTGGAGACCATAATAAGCAGGGGGAGTGGAACAATAGCAGTTTGCACACGCTGTCCCATTTTTATAGCAACATGGGAATCAGTAGCAGTAGAGAGTTAAGAACTGTTATTTTATTTATTTCAGTTTAGACTTACAGGGTATTTCTCTAGCTCCAGGTGTTTGTATATTGGTTAAAATACACACACAATAATAATCATCCTGATACAAATAAATATATATTAGTTTTCCCAAGCTGCCATATCCTTTACCCAGGAGGCACTCTCTAAATGGGCTCTGGGTAGGTATTACAGTGACTTGGGAAGCTTAATATTGGACAACTTGTATAATGGTGATTAGAATTCAGGACAGTACAGATCTGTGATAGGCTGTTGTGTGTACGTTTGAAACTTCTCTTTACTGATATATACATCAAATGTGCGTGGATTGTTACTAGCATATTACTGCTGTCCTCAGATATGGGGCACCTTTGAAGAGACAGGTATTATTTATTTACCACCAACATAAACACATATTAGTGGTGGTTATTCTACATGTCAAGTCATATTTTTACATTCCAGTGTCCAGCCTGTTGCAAAGTGTTTGCATGTCTTTCTCATTCCTGTCCCTCTCCAGATCACCTATGTAAAAGTAGTCATTGGTGGCTTACAGTAATTGTAAGAAAATCTAATTCCATTTGTTTCTAGCAAAAGAGAGGACCCCGGGATGCGGAAATCAAGAAAACATAATACTAGTGACAAATTTTAAATCCCAAAGCCACTTTTACCATTTGCAGCTCCTGAACTTTTGATTGGTGCATGCACAGTTGTGTGTGTGTGTGTGTGTGTGTGTGTGTGTGTGTGTGTGTGTGAGGGCTGGTTCACACTTACCGTGTGATTCAGCGGCAGTCAACGGGAATTACGCAAACTACACAGAGTAGTTTGCGTAACTGACATTGACTGCTCTGCTTCCCTTCTGCGTGCTGTTCACACTGCGTTCCCGTCGGCTCAGCGCTACGCTACTTGAGGGGGTGGACTTACTCAGTCGACTTCCTGATCAATTGAGCAGGTCTCACTGACCACTCAATCGATCAAGAAAGATTGATATGGCAGCGGCGAATTTGCCACCGTCCGTCTGAACATAGCCTGATACTTCCCCCTTGTGGAAGAAACTTTAGATGAGTCCAGATTGTTATACCACAATATCAAATGAACACACTAGGATTGGCCAGGATATGTCCTGATAAAGTAATATTTGTCAATGGGAAATAAAAAACATATGATATTACTATAAATATTTTCACTTTCCTTCCTTCTCTGGACCTGATCATTAAGTGAACTCATGAAACCTGTTCCTTTGGCTCATCACCTTGTTTTTAGATGTCTGCACTGAAGTCATTTACTCAGACACTTTCTGTAAACAAGTATTCCTCAGGATCACACCCTCAAAACCACAGAGAACTATTGACAAGCTTCTCTTGTTCCACAGCCCCATATTCTGCTATCTCATACCATCTCTCTCATGTTTTTGTGATGCTCTCCCAAGGTGCAGAAGCCTGTTCTACTTATGGAGAAAACATGTTGCAACAAGCATGAACAATGTGAGTTTGCAACACTTGTACAGTGACTTACACTCACACCAACTGTCCATTTGACAACTCCATCTGTCTATCATCCCTTTATCAAAATATCTGAGCCGCAAGTTATTGCAATGCCTGGAACAAGATCTTTAGCTTACGTTCAGCTGAATGTGCAGGGAACTGGATGCCAAAGCACAGTGACTATACTGAGCCCTGTGGAATAGTGGCTTCAGGAAATCCGGAATGCATTGGTACAAGCATTTATAATGAGGCATGCTGTGCCTGGAAGTACCAAAATAATTCTGGCAGAAACAGTGTTGCTATGGGAATGTGCTACGTTTTTGTAAGGACAAGTGAGACAATAAATCATTTCACACTGTAAGGGCTTCCAGGACACACCCAAGGAGGATAGTCACAGCCTCCATCCCTCTCTCTGTGTATAGCATTGGAGGATGATTTTAACTCATGACCCTAGAGCATGGGACAGCAGTGGCCTTAATTTAACCTCTCTGGAATCATAAAAAATAGTAATAAAAAGACCTTGTGAGGCTGAGAATCTGCCTGCTTGAGTCTTCATTCTCTGCCCAAGTCCTATACCCTTTCATAGTCCAGTCAGAGATTACATAATGATCAGAGCTGTACTTCTTTCACTTTCCATTTCAGTAACTTCAATTTCAGAATCCATCTTGCAGTAAGTTGCCAGTGAATCAGGTTTAGAATCTTGGTTTGGAACATAACAAACATGTCATAGCACAAGCAACAAAGTAAAGCACTTTGTGGGATCAAGGGGTGGGTGGAAGAGGGTGGCACTTGTCAATGCCTGGAAAAGAAATGGCTCTGCAGTGCATACTGTCTTTGGTGCTCAGAGACCACTGTGATGGATGCCCCAGAAATATCCAAGATGGAAAGTGTTCATCCTAGAAATGAAAATATTCCCTGGACCCCAAAAAGCTGGGAGCCCTTTAACGTGTGTGACACTTGAGTTCCTTTTCCCTTTGGTTCTCCTTGTCATCTCCCACCATCCATCGACATACACATGACCTTTAGTCACTGTTGTCCTATGTCTACTTCTTCAGTCTTTGAGTTTTTATGCCTTTAAGTCCTCTGTCCTCTCCAGAGCCCTCATAACCACTTAAGGCCTGAGTAGCTCATATAACAACTCTGCATAGCACCACAAATGGTATTCCCAGCACATCTCCAAAGCAAGTTATTTTACCAGTGTTCTCAAAGTCCTACTGCACTGAAGTATGGCAGTAAAGTGTAATGATATGTTCCCATTGTCTGGAGTGAATATCCGTCATCCAGTCCAACCTATCTTAGATGCGTAAGGATGCCCAAGCTTCCAGTCAGGACCTGTTTTAAAGAAGCTAGTTGGGTGGGATTTTTAGTCTAGTTTCTTTTGAACTGAGATCTGTATTACAGATTCACAACGATGATCATCAGGGGTTTATCACCTACCTGAATTCCTTTAAACTCAAGAGGTCAAATGCCCAGGAGAGTCTAGACTGATGTAACATTGAGAAGGTGGAAGGAGCTATAAGTTACCAGTCAATGTAGACTCCCTTAAACCCACTTGTTTGTGTGTCACTTACAGCTCCTTATATATAATCTTCCAGTTTGGCTTGTTGGGTGTGTTGGAGGAATGGGAATGCTACAAACTCCATAGGAGCTACTGAAAGGACTTGAGATGGAAACTCAACCTGGTCCATAAAGCACACGATGGCAAGTTCTTCCTTTCCCTCCACTGTTGTTACTGACTCCTGTGCATTTTCACACTGGTTGTGGCATTTTCATACTGGTTGGCAAATCTCCTGCTGCCACAAGCTAGTCCTTCATGGGGACCATTGGCTCTCCATGAGCACACTTCATCAGCTCTCGGGTCAAAATACCCCTTAAAATGGTCACATCACAGAGTGGTCCCCACAGTCTAGTGGTGAGTGCTCTGCAGCATGTGAAACACAGGCTGGTCACTCACTTGTCAAGCCAGCGAGAGGTGGGAGTGTGCCAGTGACCTAATGGTTAGTGCTCTGCACTGCTGTAAGTGAGACTCCGGTTTGATTTCCATTCCCGGGCTAGCAGGGCAGCTGCCTTTGGATCATAGGAGGTATCTTGTCACTCACCAGTGGCATTTCCTGCTGGTGGTTGGGGTGGATCAATGCTTGTCTTACTTTAAAGATTTGAGTTAAAAAGTGTCTTAAATCACAAGCGAAAGGAGCCTGTAGCTTGAAGCTTGGTCCAAACCTAATTGTGCGTGTGGGGGACAGTCCCACCAAATCTGGCGCAGTTGTCAGTGTCTCTCTGAAGTAATTCCGTAGGAGTTGCAAGTAAGGAGCACGGGCAGAGCTCTGTAGGGGCCCAGCCCTGTTTCAGGCCAAAGTCGTGTGGCATCAGCAGAGCTCTTAGAGTATGTCTACACTGCATTGTAATCCCTGGTCTGTGGGACCTGCGCTTGTGGACTTGGTGTTTCCAAGTCCACACCTGAGTGTCCACACTGCATTGTAAAACCTGGGTTTACAACTGCTGAACCCAGGTCTCTCAACTGTGCTAACGTGTCAGTAGTACACTACACAGACCTCCGAACTCAGGTCTGCAGCTTGAGCTCTTTCCACACTGCAAAATATCAGGGCTTGGACTGAGTATCAGCAGGGCTTGGGCTCAGACCCATCCTTTTGGGTGGTCCTAGGACTTGGGTCTTGAGTGCTTGAGGAGCTGAGTCAGGTGATTTGTGTGTGGATGATAGGAGGTTTGGACTCAAACTAAGTCTGAGCCCAGGTTTACAATGCAATGTAGATGTACCTTTAGAGGCCTAGGACTGAGATAGTAAACATCACTACAAGGCATAGTGGCTAACTAGAGCTGTTGCATATGGCCGTTTTTCCCTCAACTCCTTGCTGCCCCTCTCTGAGTGGATTTTCTTACAAGCACAGAGTGCAGAATGTAGTGAGTCAAATTTTTGTGCGTTTTGTGCCTCGGCCTTGTGCCTTGGCCTTTCTAATTTTGTCCCTGCATACTTGTGTTATTTGTTTATATTCATCCTTTGTAATTTGACATAGTTTCCACTTTTGGTAGGACACTTTTTTGACTTCTGGATCACTTAAGATTTCCTGGTTAAGTCCGGGTGGTCTCTTGCCATACTTCCTATCTTTCTTATGCAATGGGATAGTTTGCTCTTGTTCCCTTAATAATGTCTCTTTGAAAAACTGCCAACAGTCTTCAGTTGTTTTTCCTCTTAGACTTGTTTCCCATTGGATCTTACCTATCAACTCCCTGAGTTTGCTAAAGTCTGCCTTCTTGAAATCCATTGTCTTTATTTTGCTGTTCTCCCTCCTACCATTCCTTAGAATCATGAACTCTATCATTTCGTGATCGCCTTCGCCAAAGCTGCCTTCCACTTTCAGATTCTCAACCAGTTCCTCTCTGTTTGTCAAAATCAAATCTAGAACAACTTCTCCCCTAGTAGCTTTCTCTATCTTCTGAAATAAAAAGGTGTCTCCAATATATTCCAAGAACTTGTTGGATAGTCTGTGGCCTGCTGTGTTATTTTCCCAACAGATATCTGAGTAGTTGAAGTCCCCCATCACCACCAAGTCCTGTGCTTTGGATGATTTTGTTAGTTGTTTAAAAAAAGCCTCATCCACCTCTTCTTCCTTGTTTGGTGGTCTGTAGTAGACCCCTACCATGACATCACCCTTGGTTTTTACCCTTTTTATCCTTACCCAGAGACTTTCAACAAGTCTGTCTCCTATTTCCATCTTAACCTCAGTGTATGCATTTTTAATATATAAGGCAACATTCCCTCCCTTTTTTCCCTGCCTGTCCCTCCTGAGCAAGCTTTACCCTTTTATGCCAATATTCCAGTCATTCGTATTATCCCACCAAGTCTCTGCGATGCCAACTGTCATAGTTGTGTTTATTTACTAGCATCTCAAGTTCTTCCTGCTTATTCCGATACGTCTTACATCCATATACAAACATCTTAAGATACTGATTTGATCACCCCCCTCCCCTCCCAGTTTTGTCCTGTCTCTTCCCTACCTCTGCTATAACAGCCCATGCTCCCCCAAATTCCAGCCCTTCTCCCAGGTCTTTTTGACTTACCCATGGGCTTTGGTCACCTACCCTGTTCTAACCTAGTTTAAAGCCCTCCTCACTAGGTTAGCCAGTCTGTATCCCAATATGCTCTTCCCCTTCCTCGATAGGGAAGATTATGTTCTAGTAACTGTGTAAGCAAAGGCAGTAGCCATTCTGCATGCTCAAAAACTCACCTACAATCGTGCTTGTTGGAATTTTGTTTTATTGGGAGAAGGAATATTGGCCAGAATGCTGGGAATAGGTCTTTAAAAAGCATATGATGCTTTCTAACAAAAGTTAACCTCCACCTAGACAGCAGCAGCCAGGGCTTGGAAATTTGATGTGTGAGGGAGAGGAAGTGTGGCAGTGTGATAATGCCTCCCCTTGGTCCAGTGCTGCAGTGTCAGCTTAGCATTGGGTAGGAGCCCGAATGATGAAGTGTGACTGGAGCCCACAGACAAGGAACGCTTGTTATGCTATACCCATGCCACTTGTGAAAACATATCTCACACAAACACACAGAGTGCCCCTCCAGCTGACCAGAGGCCCCAGCCCTGGGCTTGCCCACACTCACCCCCGCTCCAGCAGCCCAAGCCCACCAGCTTGCAGCACTCAGATGGCACCCCCTGACCATAGTGCCCTCAGCAGTCACCCACCCGTAAGGTCAGCCCTGAGGCCATGTCCCTGTCCAACAGAAATAAGGGGATACCATCGGAACCACCTTTCTGAAGTCTCCACTCCTGGTCTGGGTGTTAGCAGAAAGGCAAATGGCCAGAGACCAGTCAGGGCATCTAGGTGCTACAAAGACGACTCAGCAGGGCTGAAAACAGGAAAACCACAATGCAAAAAAACATGTTTAAAGAAAAAAGAGGAAATAGAATAAAGGAAGTATGGCAGCACTTCTCACGTTTGTTGCAGAATGAGGGTAGTGGATTTTTAAATCTCCAATGAGATAGATGTTGAGGGAGGTGTGAAAGGGGTGGTTCTATTTAAGCGGAGGTTATTTCATTTTCCATCATTATTATTTCAGCTTTCCATCAAGCTACAAATGTGCTACAGAACTCAGAAAGCAGGGGACCGTCTTGTACAGGCTGAAGACTTGTCATTTCTGTGAACAATTTAAGATGAAGAAAAACTATTCCAGAAAAAGAACTTTGGTTTTGCCAGCAGGCCACAGTGAACTGGCAACTTGGAGCTTGTCTTTTCCCAGTTCCCACTCCATTCTTCCTCCTACATACCCAGTTCCCGTAGCATCATCTCAGTGCAGTTAATAATCTCACCATCATCTTCACAGCCACTGATATATGCTGTCATTGGCCCTTTCTTGACTGCAGCTGGTTAGATTTTAAGCTATTGTTTGTGAATCCCTTTCTGTTACGTAAGAGAATAATATTTCCAATAAAACTTTATTGTATCTCAAACAGCATTTTTTATAAACAAACACATACAAATCAGGAGAACATTTCAGAGCAATCCGAATGTACCAGTAGCCCAAAGCAGTTGATTATCCCCTATACCATACTGTAAATGTTACCTTAGTTTACTCTCTTCACCCCCTTCAATCTCGAAACATGCTCCTGCTGTCAAAGATCGCAGGAGACATACAATGTGATCATTTTATGCAGGGCATGGAGAGAAGATTTTTTGTGTGTTTTTGCTTTTTTTTAAATGGAATATAAAAATTAAAACTAAGAAAGCAGTATTGAGAGCCACTTTTTCAGATCCGACTCCTCGTTCTTGAGTCATGCATTGTTCCCATCAGGCTCATGTCTTTGCACACTTCCCACACACTCTGTTCCTCTAGACTGTTGCTCTGGAATGAGTAGCAGAACCTCAGGGAGGTGGGGACTTGACACTTTCAATCCCATCCTGAGCCCTTTATTTAAAAAAAGCAATGGTTCTCAAACTGTGAGTCGGGACCCCAAAATGGGTCGTGCCCCTATTTTAATGAGGTTACCAGGGCTGGCGTTAGACTTGCTGGGGCCCGGCGCTCAGGTTCAGGCTTTGGTTCCCCTTCCCAGGGTCGTGTAGCAATTTTTATTGTCAGAAGGGGGTTGCGGTGCAATGAAGTTTGAAAACTGCTGAAATAGAGCATGAAGTCACATCACAGAAACAAAGCTAGTTTGTGTGGCCATCTCAGCCAAAGGGACTTAGGCCCCCAGAGAGTTTTTACCTGATGCTGTGGTGGTGGGGAGGAGAGTTGGGAATTTAGATAGCTAGTGAAATCCTTTGAACTGAAACTTGAGTGGAAGCAAGTCAGTGGGTGAGAGCATGCAGCTGGGTGACTTCTACAACCAGGAGGTTATTTCGTAACTTTGAGGACCTGCTATACCAGTGGCAGCTGGTTTGCCCAAGGCCTCCACACTCCCTTTGTTGATGGACTGGCTTCTCCTTTGCTTCCTTTTTTAAATCTGTAGACCAGGGGCCAGCAACCTGCGGCACACGTGCCAGAGGTGACACATGCACCGACTTTGAATAGCACACAGCATCCTGGCCAGAGTTGTGCCACTCCCGGCCCCAAGCAGCGCTGCACGCCCCACTCCACCCCCCACCGATGCAGTACTGCCCCTTCTCCACGTGGGCTGAGCAGCACCCCTGGCCGGGAGCAATGTGGCCCCTGCAGGATGGGGCCTGCAGACCCGCCACCGCCACTGCCACCAGGAACGGGGACGCAGATGCACCCCTGCCCGCCTGCTGCCACTGCAGCACTGGGAGGGGGGGAGGATTTGGCACGGCCCTTGCTGAAGGTTGCCAACCCCTGCTCTAGACATGCAAGGACTTGTTTCTTGGAATTATCCAGTGTGCTGCTCAGCGGTGAAGCAGTTAACAGCTGACATAGGAATGGACCCATTAAGTGAATAGTTCCCCAGATCAGATATGGATACACTTGTCATGCTGAAGTCCCCAGGCTGTGGGATCCACAATACCAATGATGAGCATGCAGAGAATTTTGCTACTCAATAGAAGATTTCAGCTTTCACGCAGATTTTCAGGTTCCCTCAATGGGTCCCTTTATATGGGCAACCCCTAAGACACACCCACTAAAGGAATTAGCAGATTTTGCCTCTAGCAGTGTACCATCAAGTATCACCCTCTTAACAAAGAGAAGGATTGTGGAAGTTCTGAAAGGTGGGCGCAGACACACAACGTGGTTCATGAGCATCTTTTTGCTGTGGTGCATCATGACATCCTACTAACAGGCCTTACAGTTGCAGTGTATTGAAATTATTTGCAGTTTTTCTGAGATAAATCAAACCTTTAGGTAGCAGTTACTGCTGCAAGATTTTATCCTGTCATCTGTTTGGAGTGTTGAAGTGATGTTTTGCTCATCCCAGGCTGTTATGATGAATGTTGGGCTGTGATGGCTGCATAAATAAAGTATCAGCTACACCTGGGTTCCATGCTGTGAGATAAGCCACAGCTGGCACAGTAGCTGGATTCCTAATGGCTTGGAGCCAGCCCAGACACCATGGCAACCAATGAGTCACAATAATGACACATCCTAACAAATAACTTTCAGTACTAAACTTTTCCCAGTGTTGGAAATAAGTATGGTGTGGGGAACTGCACGCCAGCAGCGAGAAGTTTAGCAATGTATTGGTCATTAAATTGTAAGCTTCCTTGTGCAACAAAGAAAAACCAGCAAGAGTTTCAATATTTGTGGTGATCTTTTTTTCTTTCTCTTTTTTTTTTTTTTCCCTTGAGAAACTTTCTAAGGAAGGTGAGCACAGTGATGAATTTCAGGTGTTGGGAAGCACCAAATGCAACAGAAAGTGTCTGTCGGTTTTTATCTCAGAAGTGGCCTTGTCTATAAAATCTTTTTATCAGCAATAGTCAAAGCCTCTTCCATATGGCTGACAACATATTCAGTGAAAGTTGTTCTCCTTTAGCAATTTTATACTTTCATGGAATTGGGAGAATCAGGAACAGGCTCTGAAAAGGAGAGACAATTCTGTTAAATGTTGTTGGTTCTGTATGGACGTGGAGCTCATTGGGCACTTCTGTAGCTGTGGTTTGATGTGCTTAGCAGAAAATACTTCCCCCACTATTGACAAGTCTCTAGAAGATCCCAGCTGCTGGGGATGTATGTCGCTTTTTGCAGGCAGCTTTAGCAGAATGGTTCAGCCATATGTCGCCAGGTGCAAAGGTGCCAGGGAAAGTGAACTAAGGGCCTGACCCAAAGCACATCGGAGTTAATGGAAAGACTTTGATTGACTTCACTGGGCTTTGGGTCAGTCTCTGATGTTCCATGACTCGCAATTTTTAATCTCCTAAAGGTAACATTTCTTAGGGCAGCTGGCAGGATTTTTTTTTCTTTAGCAGGTATTAAGAGTTAGCTTTCCCATTTATAACAGCACCTGCTCTATTAGTAATAGCAGGGTATGAAATGGCAGGCCAGCTCTGGGAGATTAATATGGGGATACTCTGGGGGAGGGGACAATGGGCTGGCAAGTGTTTAACATTGCTAGCCCACATCTGGAACTCAAGAGCACTGCAGAGACTCACCAGCTGGTGAGAGCCCCCTGTATGAAAAAAGGGCAAACCTCATCATTACCCCATGCTGCAGGACAAACAAAAAGAGCCAGTTATGTCACACCTGTGTTTCTTTCAGCAAAAACTGAGAACTTGTCAAGTTCCTCCGTTCACTTCTAACCCCAAAGATTTATTATTTTGGTTTGTATTAGCAATTTATCTTGAGACACCAAATCATTATGAGTAAAGGTCAGTGGGCCAAATTCTGGTTTCATTGACATCAGCGTAAGTCTGGAATAACTTCATTGGCTTAAGTGGAATCATTCCATGTGTAAGCTTGTGTAGCTGAAAACAAAACTTGGCCCAGGAGGTATAAAGTGAGACACTACGGTGGAGGTGTAGTATTTTCCCCCATCCCCAAAGACACAAGACTGTGCATTTCATTTTAAGATAGAGGTTAGATTCAAACTGAATATTTAACAAGGGATCACTCCCTTCCCTTTCTGCCTCTTTTCCTTTTCCATGGCCCTCTTCAATGATGCCTCTGTCATGACAGATTTAGCCTGGGTTAACCAAGGACATTGTTTTGTAAAATGGGTACTTACCCAGTGTTGGAAAGAAACAATCCCCTGTGCCTGGAGGAGACAGCGGAGTGTTTGGTTCTGAGAGAAGGTGTCGGCCCGATTCTGACTGCTGTCGGTGGGCCATGTATGTCATCTGTGGTTTGGGCCTGGATTCTGTATTTGTGGCTGGAACAGCCTCAAAGACGGGGTTTTCGATGCCTTGAGCATTACTGCAGGAGAAAATACAGTGTCAGTCCTCACTCTCCCTTTTTCCCTCTCACCCACAGAGAACGCCAGAATTATAGTTTCTTCCATTCTAATAGTAGCACTTATTGTTCTTAGTACAGAAGTTCCTATTTATCTAACTTAAACATAAGCGGGTGGGTATCTCCTGTGTTTGTCCTTGTGACTTCTGCTCAATGACCAAGCTCTTTTTCATTTTGCTAGGGCTGCCTTCCTAGCACTTTGTCTTTCCCCTGTAATGCCACCATTGTTTTGTACAGCAAACAACTGTGATGTGATACAAGCACTGGCTTAGGATCTTGCTGGAGGAAAACCTGGATTCGGAGGGAGGCGCAGGGTCTCATTAAGAACATTATAATGAGAAGAGGTGTAACTCTTGTCATGAAGTCGCTGGCCCCTTTAAGGGGAGTCCAGGCCCAGGTTATCATGCTAAGCTAATTTAAGGAGAACGAGTCCATCTAGACATTTCATTGAATAATGAGCATCTGGGCCTGATAAAAGGCTATCAGGGCTCAGTTGTAATGAGGTGCATATAAAGAAATTCTCCCAATGGACAGGAGCTTCCAGAGACCACAAGCCCCAAGGAGGAGAGCTGTGCACACCCCTGAGCCCAAGGAGAGAGACTAGGGGCCAGGACTGAGGCAGTGAGAACCTGCAGCACTACACTAGATCAGCAGGGGGCGCTACAGGGCAGGTATGCCCTACAAGGACAGGTACTAGAGTGGGATTCTGAGACACTCTCCCATCAAGGAGGGATGACTGAGCAGCACCATGTAGACACCTGCCTTGGCTGTGAGATTTTGACTCTCCCACATCATATGGAAGGGCTGCCACAGCAAATGGAATTACAGCTCCAGTTTTTGGGAGTGGCCAAGCAGAAGAAGAGGCACGTCAAGGAGGTTCCACAATGGGAAAAGACCAATCACCGTCAAAACCGAAAGGGAATGAGGCACAGGGCTCAACCAGCTACATATATTGACTGTGAAGAAGTGGGGCATGCAGGATGGGTTTGCTCCTATATGGACAATGATTATAAGGCCAGCATGTTTGCACTGAGCACCAGAAGAACCAGGGAGAGCCAGGCTATCAAAGACACCCTACCATGAACTGTTGGTGCCTGGGCTATTGTGAAGTCAGAACATAGGACTATGGTGACCCAGTTGGGGCAAGGAAGAGTAATGTACCAGGGCCACTGTGTTTTGGTTGTGGGGAAAACAGGCACATAGAATGGTGTTGCCTGCTAAAAATGTCTACTTTGGGAGAATGGACTATATTTATGAGGAAACAGGAGCCTCAAGAATAGACGGATGTGGCTTAGCTGAGGAAATAGGCCCAGGGTGTAAAATTAAAGGTGGGGAGGGATGGCTGTGGGTTTCACCATTGGCATTTGTTAGGAGAGACACCCCTACATGACTCTTAGTCCCAGAGCATGAGAGCTTGAGGAACTTGAATAAAAGAACCAGGGCAGACCTAGAAAGCAGAAGGGGTTCCAATTAAGAGGGGTCCAGCTGTCCTAAAAGATAACAGGATTCTGCAGTTGAGCAGGCCAGTAAAAATATGGAACTTGACTCAAAGATCTGAAGGGCCAGGGAAATGGAGGCAACACGAACCATGATGTGACTGCTAAACAATTCAGTAAATAACAGGCCTAGGTGGTGGATTTCTACCAAGAGTTGGATGGCTGTCCAAAGAGTTAGGAGGCCCAAATCCAAGAAATGAGGTGGAAGCACTCCCAGGCTATGGAGGGCCTGACCATACAGTAGGAAGAAACCTGGCCAATAGAAGCAGACCATGAAAGGGCAAAGCAAGCATGGCAGAGGTTGACCAATTCCTCTACCTGGTAAAGGAAATCCTTGGCACTCATGGAAGGAAGTGACAGAACTGTAAGCCATCTTGAAAAGTGACTCAAGACGGCCAAACCCATCGGAGAGCAAGTAATTTAAACTAATGGATAAATTGACAGACCTGGGAGCTTGACTGGGATAACACAGGAGTTATTGCAGGAAGAGACACACCAGAAACTGAGTCCCAGTACCCCGGTGGAACAGATGGAGGATGAGAAAATATATGAAGGTGCCAAGCTAAACCAAAACCCTGAAAAAGAGGTCTCCAACCTAAAAGACAGAAGCAGTTGGAATATCTGCTTGTTTTGGAGAAGAAATGCTTTTTGTACTACAGAGACAAGTGGAAATATATTGAAATAGAAATATGGGAATAGAAGAGACCAACCCTCTCCTTGAGCAGAGCAATAGAAGAGCACTTGGAAAGGAAAGCTAGTGCTAGAGAATGTCAAGTGTACCTTGCAGCAGCAGGTTACCAAGATGGAAAAGGAGCTGGAGACTAAGGCTATGTTTATACTGATGGCTGCAAAATCACCGCTGCCAGATCGATCTTTTTGGATCGATTGAGCGGTCAGTGAGACCCACTCAATAGATCAGGAAGTCGACTGAGTAAGTCCACCCCCTCAAGTTCCCGTCAGCTCAGTGCAGTGTGAACAGCACGCAGAAGGGAAGCAGAGCAGTCGACATCAGTTACGCAAACTACACAGAGTAGTTTGCGTAACTCCCGTCGACTGCCACCGAATCGCGCGGTAAGTGTGAACCAGCCCTAAGACTAGTGAGTTCCAGGAATTGTCCATTCAGGCAGTAGCCCTGCCACAGCCTGGAAGAAGCAACTGGTTTGCAGGGAAACCTGGCCCAGGAGTTTGTAGACATA
The DNA here is from genome assembly GCF_026122565.2 of Emydura macquarii macquarii. Classification (NCBI taxonomy): domain Eukaryota; kingdom Metazoa; phylum Chordata; order Testudines; family Chelidae; genus Emydura; species Emydura macquarii. The sequence continues at coordinate 12,862,477 of NW_027131527.1, read as the reverse complement.
CAGAAACAGGGTTCTGAAGCCTATGTACAGACATGCATTAAGATGGTGAGCACAGAAATCAATTATAGGGAAGCTTGTGTTGATACAAAGGGCCTGACTGGCAAGTCAGGTCTCTGGAAAGACTTTCCAAGAGGAGCAGTCAACTGTTTGGCAATGGATTGGGTGTCCTGTGACGCAAACACTGAGATCCAAAACACAACAGTAATGCCAGTTGCCTTCTCAGCTACAGAACAGACCTCTGTAATAAAGTATAGTGCTGGGAGAGGAGGCTGCTACTGCTAATAGGAATCTGCTGAAATCCTGGAACTGCAGATGGCTGAAGAATGAGAGGTGCTGGAACAGATGTGCTCTTCACGGGGAAGGATCACCATGCAAGCTGTGAAGCAGCAGCAGCCTCAGAGTTGAAAAGGAGACTGTGGAACAGCAGTGTTTGCTACTTCAGAAGGAGCTGACTAAACTCCAGAGCCTGCGTAAGTTCCAGCTTGGGTTGAAGTCCTACTTGGCCAAGGATAAAGAGTTGGAATCCCGTGAGATGAGGCCACTATTACAGGAAGATGGATTGATCAAGAAGGTACAGCAGCCTTCTGAAGCTAAGCACTGCCCTGTCATGGCATTACAAAGCTGCAAGGCCAAGCCCCAGCCAGACCCCTGCTGAAAAGAAGGGTCCATCGCAAGAAAAAAGGGAGACCCAGATAGTGCTATGGTGCAGAACGTCATTCAAAAGGTCCTGTAGGTCCAGGAAAAGCAGAATGGTGTGCTGCTGAGTGGATTGTGGAGTTGTAGGGGAAAGGGTCCAGTCCTTCGAGTCTCAAAGCCCTGAAGGGAAGTTGGACTTGGACAGGGCTATTTTTAATTCTGACGGCTGTGCTTGTCTTTGTATCCAGGGAGCCTCCTCCCCAAGAGACCAAGTAGTAACCTTAAGACAGTTCAACTCTGGTGAAAGCTCTGTGCTGTTGACCATGCCTGAAGTAGCTGTTGAACTAGACATTTGGGGATACAGCACATAGTGACTTATGACATGCAGAGAACTATAGAGGAATATAGTCACTGCATGAGGCACTTACAACATAGTGGAACCCAAGTCCTGATCATGTCATATTTTACAGAGGGAGACAAGAACATTGCCAAGGATTTAATAGATTTCCTAGTTGCTGCTGAACAGGAAGTTCCCCTGGCTGAAGAACATGACCAAGCATTAGCCATCACTAAGTCTACTTTTCAGTATAAGTCGGCTTTGCTGGGGAAAGGTATGTCACAGGGTTGCTGGTCTCTTGTTTACTGGTGCTTATAGAGAAAGAAACTCTCCTAAGGAAGAGGAGCACCAAGAGACCACAGGCCCCAAAGAGGGAAGCTGGGCATACCCCTGAGACCCATGGGAGAGACTTTATTTCAAGGTTATTTGTATTTAATAAAGTAGAACCTTAACAGGAGAATTTTGTCTTACATCTTTTTGGACTGTGTGGAGTTCTCAAGTGTCACTGAGAGAAGAGAAACTGAGGCAAGGAGTGCCTACAGTGCCATACTAACTCAGCAGGCAGCACCATACTAGGTCAGCAATTACCACAATAGGGTAGGTACATACTGAGACACCCTGCCCCTGGCTGGCTGGAATTTAGACAATTTAATGTGTGTCATAAACCCAACACTGCTAACAGGGAAAAAAGATTTTTCTTTAGCTCACGTTGTAGGAACCTAAGTTTTTTATATGAGTTCCAATTCCACTGCTAATGAAAAGTTCCCAATGACCACAGTATGCAGCATAATCACAATCATGACACTCTAGATGGCCCTAGATTAGATACAATATATTTATAAGCACTCTGCTGCCTCTTTCTAATAATGTAAAGTGCTAACATAAACTACCTGAACATCACCACTACCAGAAAATGCAGCTGAGCAGTTCTTGCAATTAGTGGTATTATAAATGAGAGCAGTTTATAATCCCTGAAAGAGCGAGGCAGCTGAGCCCTTACAAATGCAGTGTAATAAAGCACTGAAACACTGAGAGAAGTTCGTAAGTAAATTAATTTTCTTTAGCAGACCTGGAGAGAAGAAAAATAGTAATTTTAACCGTCCCTTGCAGTTACTGACCAAATGGAATGTCACAATGGGTCTGTTCCAATCTGCATCTCTTTTCAGCATGTTTGTGATTGCTAAAATTACCCCCAGCATCAACCTCAATCCTAAACTGCTTTTCAATTACTTCCACATGAGATGCTATCTCTTTGGAAGAAAGAAGGCATGTAGCTCACTAGAGTGTCTTGTGCTGTGATCATCTGACTAGATTTCAGCACTTATTAACAATCAAGATTGCTACAGAGGATTACAGGCCAACTCAATGTCTATTTTTGTTTCAACGTTTCATCCTGACATTTCCCCCACTCTGAAAGGTGGGGTTTTCTTAAGGCCAAAGGGGCCAGATGTCCTTTGAGGTTCCATCAATGTCAATAAACAAAACCAAGGTTAATTTGCATTTTTATTTAAGTTTCTGATTTATCCTGCCAGTTTATTACTGCTTGAAACAGCTGAACAGGGCAGGTCACATACTTACCCTTTTAGTCAAGGCCTGTATGAGATTTTTAAAATGAAAAAGTAGGAAATCTGTCATAGGGAGAGATGGGGGGAAGCTGCATGTCCGCAAATTCTGCATGTAGGAGGGTGGGGATAGAAGATGCCAACCTCAGGCTACCAACGTTCAAAATGAAAAAGCCAAGATGCCTTAAAGTAAAGGTGGCCAAGATGCCAAAAGTGGCCAAGAGGCACTAAAGTAAAGGTGGCCATTTTGATCAAGGGAAAATACGTCAGTTGGCAGCCTTGGTTAAGAAGAAAAAAACAAAACCCACCCAAAATTGCTAGAGTTGTGATGAAATTGTGAGAGTTGAATCAACTGCTAATGCTGTTCACAGGCTGAGCGGTTCCCCCTCTCTCCTCATTTCTTCCACCCCCTGCCCATCCCCCCTGCATGCTTCTCCCTTTTCTCCCCTTCTTCTTTGCTTCAGGAGTGAAGCCATTGTACCGGGCTGGAGCCTGGAGGCCTCACACATGTCCTTGACATCTCATTCTCTCTATTTTGATCTGATGCCAGGAACAACAGGACACATTGAAGCTTTAGCAATGGGGATTTAGGAGCCTCTGCGGTGCAGGGAGAATCTGACTCTCGCATGACAGGGTTAAAAAAGAAATAGATAGTTTCCATTTGGTGAGAGGGGGTGGAAGTTTGTGGTAGTAGGGCAGGTATCTAAATGTGGACTCTTCATCACACCTTACCACTGTGCAGAGGATGTAAGTACAGTCACTGGCAATCTGCCAGGCTAGAGTTTAGATCATTATCAGAGGAAGAGGAGGAAAAGCAGGCCACTTCCAGGATCACAAGGAGGGAAGGGAGCACGAACAGGTTAGTGGAAAAGTGAAAGACTTAAGATTTCCTCACCTCTCCATTCTCACAAGTTCATGAGCACCTGCAAAAAGACAGAAAATGCTTTTATTATAACAATAAAAAACAACTGTTGCTATTTACAGTCAGATTTCATGGCACAAATATTAATGCTGCTAATTTAGAAATCCCTCTGCATTGTTTCCCCCTGAAGGTGAGCTCTCTCTGCTTCGTAACTGAGATAACTGCCCAGGGCTCTCATTTAAGGTGTCACATAGAGAGTTCTATGCTACACGAAAAAGGCTGGGGCATGGGCACATTGCATCAGCAGTGAAAGGATTAAGTGTGGAGGCGTATTCCAGCCCTAGCCATGGTGACCTGAATGCACTGCTGAAACTGAAGCAATAAGCAGTGCAATACAACAGAAATGAGGTTCTCCAAAGTGCAGCACATGAGGGGTTAAGTCCTCAAGTTCCTTTCCTTTCCTCCTAACTGAGTAGTTTGTTTTTGTTTTCCTAAGTAACTAATTCCTTTTTCTGTTCTCATAAATCTGTGATTTGGTGGTTTGGACTAGGGGAACGGAAACTGACAATTCATCTGGAGAATGGATACCAAAAGGAGTGCTTTGGAGCTTGCCAGGAGGCTTCGTCTTTATCCTCTTTTGTTTCTTTCTTCACTAAAATGTTTTAAAGATGAATACAAGTGAGAGCAGGTATCGCACAGGCCTTTTTACCCCTCATGACACAGCACTGGAATCCTGACCTGCAGCTCCTCCTGTGTCTGCCTACAGCTTTACTAACAGCATGCGAGTCTCACTTCCAGAGCTCTCTTGGATTTCAACCCACATTGCCATGAGGAGGGAGGATTGAGAGTCCTGTCAACTTGCAAAAGCAACAGATATTTGCTGTGAAGTAGCCTGAGACCTCCAGCCTCTCATTGTACTTCTGCTCTCAGTCAGGGTTTGAACGTAGGTCTCCAGAAGAGCAAGGCTTATAATGCATGAGCCCTTTGTCGTGCTGGTGCCCTTTTCAGAAGGCATGAACTTTCTGCGATCCAAGCACAGAGTTGAAAGAAACAGTTGAGTTTCTTTGGTGTTTGCCTTTGAACACAGCACTTTCTGTGGGCAGTGTAACAAGGTTGTCTTAATGAAAGCATCCAGATAAGGAGAGTGACCCGTTATTATTACTGTGCATGCACACTTTCTAAGTTGGGGGGCCTCTCTGGCATTTTGTTTTGGATTTTATTTCTGTGCTATCCTCAGATTCCTCAGGATGGGTGTATGAAGTTCATGCTCTGTGCAAAGGAGACATAGCACAGCAGCTGTTTTCCATAGGAAAACTAAACCAAAGCAAACTCTGATTCAATGGCATTGAGGCTCAACTGTTATCAGTCTGAGTAATCTTTTCAAGGCAATTGCATTTTACAGTATTTGTTCTTCCATTACAGCTAATTGGGGGAATCATCTCACAATTTGGCCATGCTCTCAACAGGCTCATGGCATCAACAGGAGTTTTGTCTGAGCTTGGACTACAGGATTTGGCTCGATGTTAGTAATGTCTGTATTAGTGTTAACTGATGTTGAAGTCAACTATATTATTTCTGCCCCACCCCTATTAATAGTAGTAATGTGAGGATTAGTACCAACTCTATTGCTACGGTGTAGTCTCCAGATCATAGAGACATCAACAGAGCAGATGCTTGGCCTGCTGTGCCAGAGAATTCCTGCTTAGTGCCTCTTGCTTGTCACATCTGTATAGGCTTTATGCCAGGAGTGGCCAAACTTACTAACTCTCCGAGCCATGTACAACAATCCTCAGAAGTTTGAGAGCCGGGGCGGCCTGCCGGAGCTCGGAGTCTCAGCCCTGTGGCGGGGCTCAGGGCTCACTCCTGCTGAAGCACGGAGCTCTGGGCAGGCACACCCTGCATGGCTGAAGCCCCGAGACCCCACCCCACTGGGCAGCAGCCCCTTAACCCCACCACCCTGCCTCAGGGCAGAAGCCTTGAACTCCCCCTACCCCAGTAGGCAGAGAATAGGGAAGCAAATGGGGGGCTCCACCAGCTGCACTTTAATTGTAAAAGAGCCGCATGTGATTCGCAAGCTGCGGTTTGGCCACCCCTGCTCTCTGCATTTTTGTCCGCGTAGGTGTGTAAGGCAAGCAGTGGAGGCTCTGCGGAGAACTCCCTTGGGTGGAACATTCACTTCGCTGACACACAGCTGCCTTCTGAAGCAGCATTCACTCCCTCAGACAGTTTTTCTCACAAGTGTATTGCTGCTTTTGGAGGCTGCTTTCAATCCCTGTGACAAAGCCCCAACAAGAGGGCTCTTTTCCATAAAGACATGGGTGGAGGAGCTCCTCTGTGGTAAACTGGCATGACCTGTACACGTAGTTAATTGTCTGCAATAAATAGAGAGCAGGAGTGATGTTTGACTGCTCTGCAGATTATTTCATGACTGGAATTGCTTAGTGCAAAATAGAGTGGATTTCATTATACATCAATTGTAATAACTATACTCCTTTGTCATAAGAGCAATCAGTATTTTTCTCATTTTCTCCTCCTTGTTTCTCTCTCTTGCTCTGTCTCCTTTTATCTAGTACATTTCCCTGTTCATTTCTCCTTGCTCTTGTCCTTTTCTTTCTCCTGTCTGTCAATCCATTCTCCACTCTGTTAAAGTGAGCTGACTCTTGGGCCCCATTCTGCTAGCATTCCAGGCCCTGATCTTCCATTCCGTGGGTGTTCCACCAATCCACAGGTTTGTAGGACTGGGCTCTGGCAGGCAGGTTTCCTAGTGTTAATCCTGAAAGTTTTGTGTTCTAATTGCATGATGCACAATTCATCAGCTAACTATTGTATTTTCGCCAGCTCTCAAGAATCCTAACTCCAGTGGGTTAATTTAAAGTGCAGCTGTTGCCTGTATTTTCACCTGCTGTAAGAGTAGCGTGATCCTGCAGCAGTGCCACTGATGGAAGATTTGTGTTCAGGAGTGACCTGAGACATCTATCGCTCCCTGCCCCTGCCCCACACACACACCCTACCCGCCTTACGATAGAAGAGTGTGTACTCATTGCTGTCATGGTGTGACCACTTGTGACTTTGGGATTAATGGTAGCTTTGAAAGAGAATTTGAGCCATGCTTGTTGAGAGAGACGTGATGCTGTGCTAAGGATCAACCTGGCTAGAAGGAAACCCTGCTAATTGAAAACCTAGAATAAAGGGAGTGATGGGAAGGGGCACGTTGAAATGCACATCCAAGAATGAAGGAGTACATTACATTTGCCAGGGTCCAATTTAATATCCTGACCTGCACTGGGATGAAGGGGGCATCTTTGCATATAGAATGAGTTGGAGATGTGTGGATGGGGCTTGCACTCACTTTAGGCACAGATTAGCAAACTGCCTGGAGCACTGCCCAGGTTTGCAGATTCTTCCCCTTTGAGGAAAGCAGCTCTCTTCCTCCCTCACACAGCAACCTGGAGTCTCACATTGCTTGGAGCTCCACAGGACATAAAACCAACTTAGGAAGGGGAGCAGAGGAGGAATATTCTGCAGTCTGGGAATCGCGGGGGTTTTTTGTTCATTGATGTCTTCAGATCATACGGCGTCCAATGTTCAGCTGCCACCTCTTGAACTCTCAAAGGAAGTGAGCGGCCCTGATATTTGTGGTTTACTGTCTTGTTTATTCTGAAAAGTGGGGCCATCCTGGATTGAAACTGTAACTGTAATAGAAGGGGGAAGGCCAGCCTTGTGGGGGGCAACATGGGAGACCGCCTAAGGCACCTTGTTCAGAGGATCACCGTCCAAGTGCCCCAAGCTGATGGGCCTGGGCTGTTGGAATAGGGGTGAGTGCAGGGTGGCTAGGGGCTGGAACCCATAGCCAGCTGGGCAGGGGGCAGTAGGGTTCGTCCCTGTGGAGCCAGCAGGCCAGCCCTTGGGTTCTCCCTTCCCGTGGGCACAGGTGATCACCGTGTACCCTCACTCCTCCTGTTAGGTGGTCAGGGGATGTATGGCCAGGAGAGCAAAACTGTTCCCTGTGCAGCCTGGCCAGGCTCCGGGGCCAGGAGCTGGTCCTTGCACTCTTTGCCCACACTGCTGTTCTCAGACCCAAAGAGAGGGCACCAAAATACAAGTTTGTCCAGGATGCCATTTTCCCTCAGGTTGACCCTGCATTTATCTGTGTATGTGAAGGCAATATTTTTAATGAGGGGTCCCTAAAATATTTATACCCTCAGCCTCTGATAAAACATCATGTCCCATGGTTGCATGGCTGTGCAAAAAATAGTGGTGCAGGACAGGGAAATCTATTAATTTGTTTTCTCATTTAAAAAAAAAAAATACTTTCTCATAATCACACTGATAATGCAGCACCTCTTGGCAAGCAAACTTTTATATTAAATGACATGCTACAAATATTTGCATTATGCTGCAGAAAAATATATTGGTAGAAAAAGTGGGACTAAAGGCCTAATGAGATATCAGGGGGGAGGGAGGGAGTATCCTCTTTGAGATTTTTTTTTAAAATAAATACTTGACACTTAGTCTGGTGTATTCCAATTTCAAAATACTTGCTCTTCAGAACTACTTGTATAAGCCCCAGGAATTAGTTACCTCTGCCAGGGATAGTTTAGTCATACATATCCAGGAACTGGTGAACTAATTCACAGAGAGCGAAATCATCTCACCCCTCCCTTTAAATTGGGGAAAGAATTTTAACAAGGGTTTCCAGAAAGCCTCATCTGGGACAACTCTTTGTTCATATCTATGTGTGTGTGTGCACAAATTCATACAACAACAACAGGTATGGGGCATACAAGTATGCACATTGTTATTGCACATGTGAAATGGCTATATATGAATACAGATGTATATGCACAGGCACATTTGTGTGAAGATCTGTGTGCAAATGTTCTCATGCCTATGGGCCTGCAATCATGTATGTTAACTGCGTTTTGTGTAAGAATGTGGAAAGAGTTGGGCAAATACTGTGATAAAAATTCCAAAAGATTTGTTTGGATTTTAGAGAATTTGGCTTTGGCTGTGTACACACCCCTCTGTGCTCTCTTCCCATGAGTATTCCGGCAATGAAGCTCACTGGCAGCAATGTTCACAGAAAAGCACATTACAGGTGTATTAATCCCTTTCACATTTGTAATCAGGAGTGCTCACTGCAGAAAGCTGATTCCTATGGGGTTCATGCAGATAAATGCTGCCATTCAAATCTGTGGCACACATCACAATACAAACAAATGGCATGCAGTGACATTGCGTTGTACCCGGGGCATGCACCTTAACTTCGTTGGATGGAATATTTTCTTATTTCCAGAGTTTCAGTATAGCTGCATTTGACTTTCAGGGGGTGGGGTGGGGTACGAGATATTTGAATCAAACTTAACTCTGCATTAATGAAGTGTTTGGGCAGTGAATTTCTGTTGTTGTTGGTTTGGGGTTTTTTTTGAGGAAAGGGTGCTGGTGAAGGGTATGCTTGTGAGTCACCTGGGTGTAGAACTGTGTGATTTTTTTTCAGTTTGTTGGCCATACTGAAAAATAGTTTCAGGTTGACCCAAAATGAAATTTTGTTGACATTTTTAGCATACTGAAAAGTTGAAAAAAAAATGGTTTCAGGTCAAATAACACATTCTCAGAAGGCTGCCAAAGGCATGACTCATACCTACAGTACATAAATGTGGCTCAGGTTCAGAGGCCATCACACATCACCTTCAGCCACCTAGTTATTCTGATGATGTCAGCATGCCTGAAAATACTGGCTTGCAACAGAGCCCCAGACCTGCTGCATATATACCAGTGACTTTCTCTGGCTCTTCAACTTCACTTGAGCCACAGTCAATCCAACTTTTACCTTGGATAACTTTTTAAGTATTGCTTCTCCAAAGAGGCAGTGGGCACCACTGAGATCAAACCTGCACAGGGGATATCATTTTGGGAGGATCAGAGCCATAGTTTGAGCCCCAGATGTGTGCAAACGGTAATCACTGAAAAACGTTGATGCCATGATTTTTTTTAAAAAGAGGAGCTGTATCTTTGGAGCCCCCTTGTCCACATGATCCCAAACTTTGAACACTAACTACCCAAAGCCCTGATGAGGCATAGCAAATTTCAAAGCAATCTGGCTATGCATATGGATTTCAGAGAACTTAAAAAAAATTGTCTGTTAGACAGTAAACTACTCTCATCCTTAGCAGGGTGGTAGCACCACTCTAGTTATTAGTCCATAGGGCCTATCACCCTGGTATCTGTGCCCCTACATGTTAATTCAAAACAAAGATTTTGAACAACAAATTCTCAAAATGAGAACAAACTAGAGAGCAAGAGCTAAATTTTACCATTTAGGGTAATAACTGCCATGCATCGGGGAGCCACACCCCCTCAAAGGACAGTTGCAGAGGCAAGTTTCTACCCCAGACTCACAGGTGCACCAAGGGACCTTTGTAGCTGGCTGTCTCCCTTTAGAGTGGTGCTAGTCTGAAGTTTCTTAAGTTAGTGTCTTAGCCATAGGCCGTTGCATATAACACAATGAATAATACATATTTTAAATTGGCACAGCTCCAAAAAACGGATACAAATTTAAAAAATCCCCAACAGATTAAAAACACACTATTAATACTTCCTTAAAATCAGTTACACCTTTAAAATCATCAGTCCTAAAATGATATACAAAAGTAAGATTTAAATACATATTAGGACTACATTATTTCATTTAAATCATACTTAGCCTTTCATGGACATACTTTCTTCTTGTTTTTATGGCCGACCAAGCAAATAGGGCGAAAGCCTGTATATCTGAAACACTTGTACTACATACCAAGAATTCTAATATCTGGGGTGTTGTCGTAGAGGGCATCTGGGCCACAAATGGAGAATACCATTTGTTTCTTACGTAGCAATACAGGTTACAACTCAATAAATAGTGTGGTAAATCTCCAACATTGCCAGCCCCACAGTGACAAAGACAATTATACCTCTCAGGTCTGCTTCCAAATAGGCTATCTGCATAGTTTGGAAACGCAAACCTGTATAGGCCCTCCTTAACTTACCGTAGTTCCAAATATCCAAATATTCCTCATAACTGTGGCTATTCATTAAATGAGAATGCCAATGAGACATATTTGTTGTTGTATGAACAACTGCCATATCCAGTTGTTGGCAGATACCTTTTGCTCTGTGCTTAATTAAGGTTTTCATGCTTTTGCTTACAATCCTAACCAAGTCAGGTTCAGAAAAGTCCAACAAATGGAGGGAACAGAGAACTTGCGAAAGCCAAGGGAACTTTAGAGAATGTATCTTGTTATGTCTGGAGGAACAGCTCAACCTTGGAAGTCGCTGTTGATTCATATGCTGAATGTGGAGCCATTAATTAATGTAAAGGCACTGGGCTTTGGTGGAAATAGCACATTCCCCTCCCTCTGCCCCAAGTAAGGCAGCAGGAGTGGTATTTTGGAGGCAGAGCATTCTCCTTACCAATTTGTTCCACATAATCTCTAACTTGCTAAGATTCTTTCAGCCCCAAATTTACTCAAGATGGTACTAGCTTCTTTCGGCAGTTCAGTGAGAGTGCAGGGTCCTGTCCATGTCTCCTCTCTGCCTTTAGGATGCTTCATCTCCCTGGGAGCACACAGCAGGAGTAATCCTTCTGAACCTCCCCAGGAGCAGGGACTGTGATTGTGTAGGAGTAGGAAGGGCCCAGGTGCCCTTCCCCAGTCATGCACCTATACAAGGGCCAGGAACCATTGAGACCTGAGCATTATGTTGACTAATGTTAAGTAATGAGGAGCTTGCCCTGTGATCTGTGGACAACATGCATACAGGAAATGGGGCAACATTTGTCTATTAACGGGTTATGAAATGTTTGCCCCTCTCTAGTGTGCAGTATGTGTGCATGTCCCTACACTCTGACTTTGTATGCTGCATGGCTAAACATAGGCCTGTGTGGATGAGTGTTAATACTGCCTTGTTTTGTGAGGGGTATTAATGCTGTACCCATTGCAAAACCGCTCCCCCGGTCAGTTTGTTCTGTCTTTGTTGCATACCCTTTCTCCTGGACCTCTGCTTAAAGGTGGTTTGCACAGCAAAAACTGAACCAAGTTAAATTCTGATTTCAGTCCCAAATGGAGCAGGGCTGTGGGGAAGCATTCAGCAAAGAAATAAGTTTAAGCTAATCTTTTCAAATTCATTTCTCCCTACCCCCATCAAATCCTAATAATACTTCTTGGTTCAATGACTACATCCCAGAATTCATTGGTCTGTGACATCATAACAAGCATGCTTGGCATCAGTTACATTCAGACCACTGATAGCTGTTGATGTCACATTTTGGGGAGTATGTCCACTGAATCAGGAACGACCAAGAGAACCGTACAGAAACAGGGGAAAAGATACTGAAATAGTTAAAATTTACTTCTGTACTGCATGCTCCCTACAACCTGGTTAGCTGGGACATCCAGCAAGTCAGTCTCTGTTAACTCAGTGTTCATTTTTGCTTTGCCACTCACTTTAAAACCACCCCAGGTTGTGCACAGGCAGTATTCCCTGTACCTAGGGTTATTCACTCAGTGGCACAGAAGCACCAACATGTGCCCCTCCTTTCAGCTGGAGATCGATGTTGAAACTCTCTGCTATATTTCACTAATTGCATTTCACCAGATTGTGCAACGCAAACCACTTCTCTAATTTATTTTAGTCAGGTCTGCATAGTCACCCACTGGTTCCCAGCAGGGCACACTGGGGCTCAGGGCTTTAGCCCGGTTTGAAAATATTTACCGGAGCTCCACTCCAGACAGCTCCAGCTGAATTTAAGCCGCGACCCCAGCAAAAAGTGGTGTCTGTTTCTGTTTGGTCATTAAAATGAGTGGTAATCCTAAAAGAGTCTGAGCAGGGCCCTGCCTGCGTCCCACCTCCTGCCTGGAGCTACATGCTTTCTGGGGGCGGGAGGGAGGAGACATTCTTCTGGGATTCTGTTGCCATAGAAATGTGGAATATAGGGAGTCTTTTTTTAAAAAAAGAAAGTTATAATAACTATATTTTCAATCACTTGAGTAGAAAAAAAGCAGAATAGAAAAGCTATTTCTGTTTCATAATGAAACTCAAATTAGAGGTAAGAAAATTAACAATATATTTCAGCAAATGTTGATACAACAATGAAAGAGATTTGATGTGACCATGAACTGATGTCATGTAATGAAAGTATCTCTGCCACACCCAGGCACACTTTAAACGTGCTGTTGCATATTTACAGCTTTTTTAAGATGCCCTGCCCTCTGTCTGTGCTACTCTCCCCTTGTCCTCCCCATCACTAATCCCTAAGAGATTTGCATAAATTAGCTTGTTTTCTCCAGGCCAGAAAGCCTTCTCTTCATATCTGACAGCTTGCTATGACCCAGATGTGGGATGCTGGCCTTTAAGATGTTTAACAAAGATACATGATGAAGGCCACGGAACAGAGCTATAAAGGAGGAAACTGAAACTGAGGAGATGTAGCTCTTTAACATACAGTATATGTACAGTTTTCCATAACCACAGTTGCAAATTAGCGTGTTTTTTTTTTTTTTTTTTTTTGCACAAATGCAACCACTGTGAAACGTGACCATATGTTCCCCTCACCCAGGTTTCATTGGTTTCCTACCATTTTTAACTTGCTTCCCCCTACAATTCTGATGTAAAATTACAGTAAGATGCAGTAAGAATACACAAGCTTGTGCAGAACAGAGATTAATATGGATCTAGGATGAGTGACCTCCATTACTGCTAATGTGGTGACTGGAATTATCACACAGTCAAGTGCTCATGGCACCTCAGTACATCTATGGACTTGGTAGTGAGCCTTTGCCCGTTCTAGCCCTGAATGCCTCCCGTGGGCAATATGAAGATGGCTTCAGAGGGCTAATGGATACATTCACAGTTGGCTAATGGATACATTTTCACCCTTGGGGAGAGCCACACAGCACCCTTTAATGTTGTCAGGGATCATTTGGCCTACTGCAATTCAACCCGAAGAGGCTGGGTGACAGAGCAGACTTATTCCTGCATTGGTGCAGATATACGGGCTTTAGTAGTTTCCCTTTCATGACAGGTCCTAGCAATAACCAGCTAAGACAGAGAACCCAGGAAGGCATTCATCCTCACATCAGCTAGTTTCAGCCATTAGGCCTGTGAGATATTGAAATAAAAGTGAGGAAGGGGAACAGTGATGATATGAATAGGAACCTTTTAATACATACGCCTGCTGTTGACTGCTTGTCTCTGCTTGTAAATGAGGATCAGGATGAGGGGCAGGCAGAGAATGCCCACAATGCATGCCCCTGTTGCCAGTGCAGCGGCTGTGATGTCTGAAACAGAACCAAAAAGTCAGAGGGGAAATAAGTGAGCCAGCGAGAGCTGTTTCAAACTGCATGGCCTAAAGTCAGGCTCTCTTCTGAATAAACAAGTAAAGCTCCTAGTTCTAATTCTCAGGAACTTCCCATCTGCTAAGGCATTCAAAGAGTAAAAGGGAAAAGGTTCTGTGGGTTCGGGCTTCCCTTCATATATGAACTGCAAAGCTGGAATGAAAAACAAGCAATGCCCAAAACGTTGTACTGAATACCCACTAAACAGGCCAATGAGGGGAATTCAGCACTGAAATGAGATTTAACTTACCATTTCCTGTCTGTGAAATCCTCAAGACACCCCAGAAGCATTTTGTAACACTGATGTTCCCAGAAGTCTCATGTAAGCATGCTACCATTACTCCTGTGCAATCTGGGTAACCCATCAAACTTCTCATAACAGAAGGATTGACATTGCCTTGGAGAAGTAGTAGCAAGTGACATTATTTCTTCTGTCTATAGAACTGAGGTGGGTCTAAGCCAGTGGTTCTCAATCAGGGGTACACATACCCCTGGAAGTATGTAGAGGTCTTTCAGGAGGTACATCAACTCATCCAGATATGTGCCAAGTCAGTACAAACTAAAATTTCACATAGACAATGACTTCTTTATACTGCTCTATACACTGAAATGTAGGTACAATATTTATATTCCAATTGATTTATCTTATAATTATATGATAAAAATGAGAAAGTAAGCAATTTTTCAGTAACAGTGTGCTGTGACACTTTTGTATTTTTATGTCCGATTTTGTAAGCAAGTCGTTTTTAAATGAGGTGAAACCTGGGGTTATGCAAGACAAATCAGATTCCTGAAAGGGGCACAGTAGTCTGGAAAGGTTGAGAGCCACTGGTTTAAGCCATGAAGTTTGGTTCCCAAACCAAACTTCTCCAAGTTCTGGGAATACTCAGACACGTGGGTTTTGTTCAGTCCCACCTGTACTACAGGTATAAGTAGAAAATTATTTAACAAGTGATAAGAGGCCTGACCCAAAGTCCACTGAAGCCTGTGGAAAGACTCCCATTGACTTCAGTGAGCGATCAAACCCCTAGTCGGCTAGTAAAAATTAGTGACTCTTGGTCTTCACACTAGCTTTCAGCTTTCAGTCACATCTGCATTTTGGAGGCTGAATTTGGAGACAACAAATCACTACCAGCAATGAATTCTCAACACAGATATTATTAATTAGACACCTACTTACAAGCTTTTAGGTACAAATTAGGTTGGTAGATGTAAAAATATCAATATTTCCATGTGGGTTTAATTGTGGTATAGTTACTATGTCTGCAAAATCAAAGGCCAGATTCAGGCTTGCCTAAAAGTGGGTGTCTTCCTGTATATTTACCTAGAGAAGCAGGTTCTAGGATAACTTAGCTCTCTGAACAGAAAGGGAAAATGTTATCATTCAACTGGATTAGGAAGGAAATTGTATGTACAGTATGTCAACAATTTGTGGTGAAAAAATTTCTTCAGTCACACAGCTTGGT
This sequence comes from Emydura macquarii macquarii, assembly GCF_026122565.2. Classification (NCBI taxonomy): domain Eukaryota; kingdom Metazoa; phylum Chordata; order Testudines; family Chelidae; genus Emydura; species Emydura macquarii. The sequence continues at coordinate 12,847,244 of NW_027131527.1, read as the reverse complement.
GCTATTTTTAATATGGAAGAGAGATACAGGAACACTAGCTGTATTTACAATTATGGGTAGTAATAAGTAAATTGACACTATACTGGAAAGAACTTTGTAATCCAGATCTAGCTAAGGAATTTTCATGATTTTCTGTGGAAAGCTAAAGATTTGATCTCTGTCCTTTATAACTTTTTTAAATTAAATTTACTATAAATTGAGCAAATGTAATGGGAATAAATCAGGAGAGATTGAGCTGCAGAATTGATAGGCAGATTTTGTACCAAAATATTAAGTAATTAGACTGGGATATAGGCTTGGAGTTAATTCAGCAAAAGATTTCTTTCAGGGCTGACTAATCACCTAGCAGGTTGCACATGATTCAGAATCAGTGTTCGTGGCATTTGTTGGAACTGCAGAAAAGTGAGAGCAGATTTGATGCATCTTCTCTGGGATCTTCTCTGTGCGCACAACACACAGTCAACCTGTGGAGCTCTTTGCCAGAGGATGTTGTAAAGGCCAAGACTATATAACATGGTTCAGAAAAGAACTAGATAAGTTCATGGAGGATTAGTCCATCAATGGCTATTACTAGGATGGGCTGGGATGTTGGGCTGTTTTCTGGGGTGTCCCTGGCCTCTGTTTGCCAGGGGCTGGAAATGGGCTACAGGGGCTCACCTGTTCTGCTCATTCCCTCCAAGGTACCTGGCATTGGCCACTGTCGGAAGACAGGATACTGGGATAGATGAACCATTTGTCTCACCCAGTATGCCCATTCTTATGTTCTTAATTTGCCCTATGTTAAACCCTGCTGCTTTCTGATGGTATCCTTTAGTGTAAGCACCACTTCTGCCATGTTCTAGGGCAGGAGGGTGAAACTGGGAAGGCAAGTGACCTGCACCAGAAGGGGTAGCCATCTGTATTAACACAGAGGCCCCATTCTTGAATGGGGACAGATTTTTTTAGGACACCATATTTGAGGATTCATAAATAGGTGCATAAATACCTCATTTATTAATGTGAAGTATTGGTCAGATTACACACATGAGATTTGGATTTCTTCTTTAGATATTCACGTTTTCAAATTAAATTAGCCTCTGTGTCAGAAGGGAGATGATTCTGTCTCAGGGTAGTAACAGAGTCTTCATGGAATTGCAAAGGAAAAGGTTTCGCTCTGACTCTTCAGCTCTCTAAAATAATTCACAGCTCAATTCTCTGTGTGTGACAGTGGCAGTTAAATGTTAGACTTGTGATCTGCGTTTCCTTGAATTAGACTCTCGGATGTACTCCATTCCGTGTCTGTGCTGCAGGGGTAGGTTTGCAGGGTTAGCACACTGCAGAATTCCTCTTTCTAATGGCTCACTTCCTACTTTCACTGTTTGCACAGTTTGGGGACTGAACCCGTAATCACAGATCATTGATGATGGTAAACCAGTCCAGCCAGTCAGACACAATGAGTTACTCCCAAGTGGGTTCCAGCTGTTTTGTATCATAAGCGCCTCAGAAAAGGGTCTTTGTATTTTATTTCTCTGTAAAGCACCATGCACATATCTGATGCTGCAGATAAGCAATAAGAGTGGATATGTGAGCGTGCAGAAAACACTCCACAATACACTGCTGGGGAAGAAGAGGCAAAACAGAAAATAGCTGGAGGGCCTCAAAGTATAATAGCGGCTGCATTTTCACATTCGACTCAACTAACCATTTGGGGCCTCTACCCTGCCATTGATCCACAGACAGAAATTTCCAATTGAATAAATGAGGGAGTTCTGTGTAAAAACAAATGGCTGGATATGGCTTCAGGTATGGGGTTAGGGAATGCTGACCAGAAGTTAGAATGGACAGGATGGGATACTGACAGGAACACAGAGAAGGGGGAAAGTGGTGCTGTCCTATCTGTTGTCTCCCTCTCCTCCCCTCCACATTCTTCACCAGGACTTGGCAACAACAGGCAAGACCATTCTGAAAGAATTTATCCCACGTTTTATGTGCATGCTGGGACACAGCTTTGGGAGTTCATTTAACCCTGTGTGTAAAAGCATGCAGAGAAAACTGGTAGTTGTGGACTACCACAATATAAAGACTCAGGCCAAATTCTCAGCTAGTGTAGATTGGTGCAGTGGAAGGAACTGTACTTGTTTACACCAGCAAAGAATTTGACCCAGCATGCTTTGTTTCATAATGCTAATTCTCTCTATAGAGGCTATGAGTGATTTCCGTTGAGCTCAATGAGAGTTATTTGTAGCCTGCATGGAGAGTCTGGGCCTGAGGAGATTCCAGGAACCCAGGGCACAACCGTCCTGCAGATTACACAATGGCTATTACTGTGCAGAAGCTAGGGAATAAACCTCCCAGGAATTTAACTGAAGTTTGTTTCTTGCGGGTGGATTATTTTGTCTAGGTTTTGACTGAAATGCAAACGTGTAAAATGAACACCTCTGCCTAGGAAAATGCATAGAACAGGACAATAAGCAGGGCATTATAGAGAGCACTTACTTTCTTTCCCTTTGCTGGTATCGGGATGAAATGTGCAGTTTGGAAATGCTTCTCTGGCTGTGGAATTAAAGAGAAGAATTGGTTAAATCTCCTGGGATTCAGTTCTCATCCAGTAATAACATTGCTTCAATTGTCTTTCTTTTTGACATAGAGAAAATCAGCTTTGCAGATTCCAAAAACTAGGGTTTAAAAATGGCTATGAGAATTAGTTATGACTGCTATTTCAGACCTGCCCTCCATCTAATCCACCTATTGTGGAGTGAAAAGATGTGGTCTAAGGATGTATTTACGCACATTTGGGATACTACAGTACAAGTTGCTAGTGGCAAAGCTACCAATGTGTCATGGGGTCACTCCCAACAAATACCAATTAAAATAATTATATCAGGGATTCTCAAATGATTTCATAATGAGGCCCAAATCTTAATGGAGGTATTGTTTATTGACAACCAGCTTCCCTCTCGGTTGTGATCGTGTGGATCACTGCTCCCATTCTCGACCACCCAGACCTCTTGATCATCCATTCACAATTGCATAACATCCCTGTGGCAATGACAGTAATTGTTTGCATGGAAAAATAATACTGATATTTGGTTGTCTCTTGAATACAGTTAAGCAAGAGATAAAGAGAACAAGCACCATGTGCCCAACCAGCTCTCTGCATACCTATAGCATGGTATTCCACAGACCAGTTTGACTTGCTTTTTTATGCTATACCACTCTCACGTCTATTGTGCTTTAAAACCCACATTATCTTAGTTGCCAGGAATCCTAGTAATTAAAGCAAACAGTTAACTAATTTTTCTTAAATCTAAAAATAAATTATAAATCAGTGTTGCAGTTCTAAAACTGGTGATGCTTTCCACCACTGGAATTTAGGCCTTCTAGCTCTCCAGTAAAATACAGCTTTAATTTCTAGCCCTTAGTGTTTGCAAGATATTTGACCATCAAAGTATTACTGGTCCAGGACTAAATATAACTTTTGCATTCAAAAATAACATCTGACATTTTTCTCTCATTTATGGCCTGAAAGTGAACTTTTTTTTTCTGAAAGAGGTTGAAGAAAAGTAATGAAACAGTGTAACTTTGTTTTTATTATCTAAATAGGGAGGGAGGAAGTGTATTCTAGCTGCTTATTTGAAAAAAAAAAAGTGATGTTCTTTTCTCCCTTTAACCCAGACCTATGACACCTGTTGCCCTTCTGGGCTTGGGCCCCACATAGTTTTGCAAATGCACCTTGATCCTGATTACAGCACCCGCCCTGGCCTTCCGGTCCTGAATGCTAAATACATTGAGCCTGATTGCCTCAGTTCTGATCTACAGCACCAACTTTATCTGTTGATTGTGGGCCCAGTCCAGTTCCCACTAAAGTCATTGGGAGTCTTTTTACTGCTTTCAGTATGAGTTGAAGTTGCACAGGAATTTATCTGCTATTTTTTCTTCTCCCACACACATTTTTGCATATGTATCCCAGACACATCTACCTTTCTGTATGCGGAGTTCCATGAAGCCATGAGCCACTTGCTGGGGGTGTTGCTTGCCATGTTCCTTTTTAGATTCTACCACATAACAGCAGTAATTGCCACTGTCCTGCAGAGTTAGATTCATCATGATGATATGAAATGTCCCATGGTGGTCGGAGGTGGTCTCCAGCCCAAAGTGTTTTGCTCGTTCCCCATGTAAGAACCTTTCAGTGACGTTGCTATGTGTCCCATGATGCTTCCCTAGCTCATGATGCAGGTCCCTTTCGGTGGCATTGCGGATATGTTGCTTCTCAGAGCAGCTTTGGTCTCCATCGCTGCTGAAGTACCAAATTTTGTAAAGTAAGTCATGCCGATCAGAGAGCGACCCAGTGAGCTTGCATGTCAAGGTGACATTTTGTCCTTCTGGGCAGACGTAGAGGGAATAAGGAGTGGTGACCATGAAAGCTGTTGTCTGTTCTACATGGAGAAAAGAAAATCTAAGCAATTAAAATGCAAGATAAATGGTGAGATGTCTGAGAATAACAACTCTTTGCACCGCTGTGAAGATATAATTAAACACCTGCAACAGCACTATGTGGTGGATAAGCACTGTTCCCATTTTATAGATGAGTAAACTGAGACACACGGAGGTTAGTTCAGCAATTCACACAAGTTTACACAGTGTGCCATGGCATCTGATTTGGAACTAGAATCCAGGAGTCCTGTTTCCCACAAGAGAAATTTCACCAAGCAGAGCTAAAACTTTAAGGTATCTCCAATGCCGGCTAACTCTACACCATTACCCGCCTGATCATTTAGAGTAGTTGTTCTCCACATTAATGCTGGCAAGTAAAAATACTTTATACATTTCTCTCTGTGTGTGAATGTATCCTTTATACATACGTGTTTGTGTGTGTGAAGGAGAGGGAGAGAATTGAGCAGAGTAAAGTTATACTATAATAGATGAAGGTAATATGCCTTGTGGTGTAGAATTATATAAGAAATCATGAATCAGTAAATATCAAATTCCTTTCACAGGGATTAGATCTGTGAATCACAGACAGCAGAAGGAAATGGATTTCTTTCTCATAGATGAGTGCCTTTCTGATAATACAATTAATGTTATACCTGTAAGATATTTAAATATTTCGGTGATATTTCACCCTAGCAGAATGAAAAATCTTGTAACAATATAAAATGTTTACTACATGTTTTAAAAAAACTGGCCAGTAGGGCCACCATGATAGTGACACGTGACTTGTCCTCTCTGGAGTTCAGAATGTTTTCTCTTATGCCAAGCCTACTCCTGCCAGCCCTGGAAAGTGAAAAGAGTATGAGCACAATCTGAATTTGGACTCATTGCATAGCAGTCTGATAATGCACTGAAAAGAAATGTCTGTTAAAGCATAGCACTTCGTTTGGACAGTTTGTAATATACAGAACCCATAAAATAATCCAGTTTTCTTTAGAGGGTCCCAGTGAGCAAGAAAAGGAGAAATCTCTTTGATTTTAGGATTGGGTCCTGCTTCCATTTAAGCTGGTAGCAAAACTCCCACTCAGTGGCAACAAGTTTGGTGGACACCAAAGGGTGAAAAAGTTCTTGCTGTTTATGTAAAGAATGTAGTGGAAAAGTTGGAAGTATATCGTAACCTATAAATAAGACTTCTTTTCAGTAGGCATAGTGTCCTTGAACTATAACAGGTATGCTATTTTTATTAGTGTCAGGTAGCAAGGCGCTTTCGCCCTCTTCCTGGTTTGGGTGGCAGCAGTGGTGTTATTATGTAGGTCATTCGCTTACTGGAGCTAGGGCTGTGGGATGCAGCTGCATGATGTCTTAGCACTGTAAAATTTGCAGAGAGAGATCAAAGTGGATCAGCAGCCTCTGTGGGGGAAGAATGATGTGAGCGGGAGTACATGGCTCTCAACTGAGGACATTTTAAAATGCCTATGATTCACTTACAAATCCTGATCACTGGCATTATATTCAGTTCCTTCTTCCCCCCAACCTGGGCTTAGTTAATGCCTGTTTTAAAAAAAAAAATAGCAACAGCTTATTACTCCCCTCCCCCAATCCCAAAATCAGACTGGTTTTTAACCCCACCCTGTTTACGCAAGACTGCTTGTGTTTTCCATTTTCTCTAAGGCAGAGGTGGAACCAACTGGCACTCAAATTCCTTAATATGAGAAGTTGTTCTCTGCCAAGTTTGGAAATCCTGCATCGTTTACTGAAAATTGTGTTTAGAGGAGGCCCAGCAAAGGAAGAGCAGGGAACGTTTGCACCTCCAAACGGAGGTGTGTTAGCAGAGCTGTTTCTGGGGCTTGTGTCAGGGTGATGCAAGTCAGGATTAAGATATATGAGCAAAGTTGGTTGGGAACCCAGGACTGGCATAGCTGGTCAGATGGTGGTAAACTGACAAATCTGTGAGTACCAGGACTGACACGGTGAGGCAAGGTATTGTAGGTCAGTACTCCAGTGCACGTACAAACGTGTGGAGAAAGATTGCAACAGTGCCCACCTGGGTTCTGCCTAACTGGGCCTCCAGCCACTGTCCCAGGGTGCTAATCTCCCCAGATGCTCCTTCAAAAACTGAAGAGGAAAAAAAAAAGGGATTTCTTCATTGTATTTTTGAAACTATTGATAAAGGGGGACCCCTTGGTAAGATGTTTCTGCGGTTTAGCTTGGTACAGATATGATAGTGTTAGGAGGACAAGATATTCTCTTACTGAAGTTACATCCTGTTGATCTGTTGGCTTCACCTTTATTTGAGTTGCGGATTTTCATTTGATGTACCTCGCAGGGGCCAACAGCACACGTTGCTCTGAATTACCACAAAAGTCTTTCAGGACTAAAACAGGCTCAGGTTAATTTGATTCAAATACTGGCCAACCAGAAGACAGATGAACCTTGTTCAAATGGAGTTTGAAAATGATGTTCTAGCCTAGATCCCTACGTTGACAAGAACTGAGTTTCTAATGCAGAGCCCTCTCTACTAACCTATGCAAGGTCATGTGACTTTCTCAGATAATAACAGACCTCCAGCAGAGTTGATCTTGGACAAATGAAAGTGAAAAATGTTCTTAAAGTCTTTCTGGTTTTGTCCATTGTTTGTTGTCTTTAGAACATTGTTGGGTACAGACCCTCCTGGTGCACCTGAATCATTTAAATGTATTATTTACTTTTATTTTCACACTATTTTTTCTAAATTTCAGCAGACAATGCTGAGAGTGGCAGAAATAAAGTTAGAGGGGCTCTGGTACAGTGACATTTCTGACTGGGTCTCTGTATGCCGACCTCAATAGTTTGGGCACTCTGGATGTTTTTGTGCAAACTTCGAAGAATGGTTTTTAACCCTGAATACAAAAGAGGTCTCCAGGGAGTGAGGGGAAGGGAAGTTAGGGTTCTATTGGAGGAAACAGTACTTGCAACACCTTTGAAAAGTGTCCATGGGATTCTTTTTGTTTCTTATCTCCCTAATGAGGTCCTCTGAGAATCAGAGGAGTCCTGCACATCCCCACCAATTTTCCCCCTTTAAAGCTGGCCCATCAAAATCTGAGGCCCCACATCAGAGGATTCAGACCAGGGCTTTCTCTCTTTGCACACAATGGATACAGCCCATCATACCATGATTGTGTTTGCACTGAACAGGAGTTCCTAGAGGCTGAGAGACAGATGGCCACTCCATCTAGAGATTTTAGCATTGTGACAGAGCACTCTGCATGTAGGATGGACTGGATGACGACCTAGCAGGGAATTTTCCATCCTTCTCTCCTACGAAACGGTGATACAATGTGCAGTCTTTGGTGTGGATAGCTCTCATGTCTGGGCTGGGAAGCTGAGTCCAGCAGCTGGGCTTATATCTCATATGGACATCGCATTACAGGTGCAATGCAAAACATTGCATTTCAAACAATTCTAGGTGACTGGTGGAACAATTCCTGCTTGCTGCCATCCAGAGCAAGAGTTTCTCACTGCTCTGACTCTTCTCTGGCCTTCCCCATTCATTTGGCGTTAGACCCCATGCAAACAGAAAGGATGTAGCCAAGTGCTTGCAGGTAGACATACAGCCACAATTATATCCATCACACTGAACAGATTAGGCAGTGAAAAGGCACCAAAGGAGTCACTGCTCAACATTTTTCATACAAATTTCATTTTTACTGAGAATTGTCTTTTTCTAAAATAATCTTTTCACAAAAGAAGTTTATCGATGTTATAACATTTTCCATTTTCTCAATGTTTTGAATCAGTATTTGAAATTAAAATAATTTTTAAAAGTTTTGTTTACCAAAACACCAGTTTTCAGTGAGAAAACACAGTTTTAAGAAAACAAAACATTCTATAAAGATTTTGATGAAAACATCAGTAAAATAAAATCAAGGACAATTTTCACACAGTAGAAAATTGGTCCGTTTTTAACCCTATAACATGGAAAGAAAATTTCAACATTTTTTGCTACATTGTTTTGCTGTTTTTCAACCAGCTCTTTTTGACTGAACGAATAGAAAAATCTACAAATAGAAGCTATTCCCACCTTGGTGACCTGCCACTTGTCAAACATCCTCCTTCTGAACTAAATTGTCTTGACATAGATTCATGGATTCCGAGGCCAGAAGAGACCATTGTGATCATCTAGTTTGACCTCCTGTATAACACAGTCCATTTAACTTCTCCAAAATAATTCCTAGAATATATATTTTAGAAAAACATCCAATCTCGATTTTAAAATTGTCAGTGATGGATAATCTATCACTTGGTAAATTGTTCCAATGGTTAATTAATCTCACCATTAAAAATGTATGCCTTATTTCCAATCTGAATTTGTCTAGCTCCAACTTTCAGCCATTGGACCATGTTATACCTTTTTCTGCTAGATTAAAGATCCCAGTGTTAAATATTTGTTCCACATGTAGATATTTAAAGTCTGTAATCAAGTTACGCCTTAACCTTTTCTTTGTTAAGATAGATAGATTGAGCTCTTTGAGTCCATAAGTATAAGGCATGTTTTCTAATTCTTTAATCATTCTTGTGGCTCTTCTCTGAACCCTCTCCAATGTATCAACATCCTCCTCTGACTGTAGGCACCAAACTGGACACAGTATTCCCACAGCAGTTGTAACCGTAGCAAATATAGAGATAAAATAACCTCTTCCCCTACTCGAGATTCCCGTTTATGCATCCAAGGACTGCATTAGGTCTTTTGGCCACAGCATCAGACTGGGATCTCATGTTCAGCTGAATATTCTCCACAACACCCAAAACTTTTTCAGAGTCACTGCTCTCCATGATAGAGTCCCCTGTCCTGTAAGTATGGCCTACATTCTTTGTTAGTGTACATTTACATTTAGCCATATTATTACACCCAGTGTGCTTGTGCCCTGTTTACCAAGCAATCCAGATTGCTCTGAGGCATTGAGTCACTGACCTGTCCTCCTCATTATTTACCACTTTCCTCATTTTTATGTCACATGCAAACTTTATCAGTGATGGTCAACAGTTGGAAGATCCAAGTGTCTCAGTGCATTCCATATGGTGCCCGCCTCCAGCCAACATTTGGGTCCTAACATTTTTGCCTCAGCCCAACCAACACACCGTTTTGTGGCATTGGTTGTGAAACCTAGTTCTGTGTTCCTGCAATCTGTGGTGAACCCGTGTAACACAGAATGATGCAAGCATCCTGGGGGTTTCAAGAAAGGCATGATTTCCCCACTGAGGTCTAAATCTGCAGGATTTTTTTAAGACAATAAGCAAAACGCAGAGGAAAACTCTAAGATCACCTAACTAACTTTGTATCACTGTTGAATGTCTTAAAATAAAATTAACTATTTCATCTAGACTTCAGTTTGAACAAATGAAAGCTCCTTCCCCCCATTTCTCTGAGAATTTCCATGCCCTCTTAAAGATCTTCAAACCTCTTCCCTTTTCAATCTCCCTTGTTTTTTGCTATTCCCTTCTCTCCCAGAGGATCAGCCTAGCAACATTCTGCTCATTCACTTTCCCAGGGCAGGTAAATATATTTTTTAACAACTGAGTAAAACATCATCAGTCTTTTCATTATCATCTTTGCCATAACCAGTTGTTGAAGCAGATTTTCACAAGAGGATGGAGATCCCTTAGCCCACCAGCCAAGGAGGAGGGGGAACTGTGAGGAAGCAATACTTTGCCTAGCCAGGAGAGGATGGGGGCTCTCTCTCTTTCGTTGATGGAGGCGGGAAAACTATTACGCACCTCCTACTCTCTTACTTTCAGTTCTGATCATGACAGTAAAGGTAGGCAGGTAGATTTTGTATCTCGGCTGTACATTTTCATGAATGTTGCAAGACTGACTTAATTTGTTATCATTGGGCTTCCGAGTTTTCACGCCAGTGAGATAAAGGTGAGGAGCTCGAGCTTCTGTTCGAACTAGAGCCCTGCAGCAGGACTGGGACCCTGCAGGACCTGCTGCCCTAATAGCAGGAATGGGTTAAATGTATTTTGCTGTGGGCAGGATTCAGTGGGGTAAAATAAAAAAAACAGACTGCAGTAATTTGTGGGAAAATACTAAATCTTTTGTTTTAAATGAAGGTTTTAATACTTAAATGCAAGCAAGGGATAGAAAGAGATTTGATGTCTATTATAACTGAAGTTAAAGTATTTTTTACATGGCTTAAGCAAGATTTGTTTTATTCTTTTAGCAGTAAAAAGTGTGTGTGTGTGTGTGTGTGTGTGTGTGTGTGTGTGAGAGAGAGAGAGAGAGAGAGAGAGAGAGAGAGAATATTAACCATCCAGGTTTGTGGGGGTTTTTTTTTAGTAGCATGGGGCAATCTGCCTCTCTTGCAGGATCTAAGGTTTTTGCAGGTGGGAGTGAGATAAAGATGCAAGAAACAATGTGGGAGCTGATAGGAGCGGGCATGGATATTGCGGGGAGGAACAGAAGCAGGATTAAAAAAGCAGTCCTGCACAGGGACTGTAGTTAAGACAAATCTACATTGGGAAAAGCATCTTGTATTGACAATGCCTCCCCTGGCCTCCTCTCAATTGGTGTTGAATACAGATCAGCTGCCAGTATAGACTGGATCAAATCATTACAGACAGTGAGATTGTGTTGATATGTTTGACCCCATCTACACTAGCAGCCAAACTGTTTCCAAAATTGGTTGGGAGGGTCAGGGAGGAACCATTGTCAACTACTTTCATGCTGGGGATGGTCACCTTAGATCTATTCTTTCAATCTGTCTATTGATTAATTGGCTTTAAGGCTAGAAGGGACCAATATGATCACCTAGGCTGACCCCCTGCACTTCGCAGGCCACAGAACCTCACTCAACATTCCTGTAGATCCTTACCCATCCACTCCTTCAGTAGGGAAGCACTGCATCAATCCACTTTCAGAAGAAGTTCTGCAACCGAACTTAGAATCCTGTTTAAATTCTGCAGTGGAGATGCACCAAATCCACAAAGATGCTCTCTGTGACCTAGCATAGAATTTTCCGTGGGTTTTCTCTCCAGAGGCCTTGCCTTTTAGAGTTTTACTTTGTTTCAGGTTCCAAGAAAAAATTCAAAGTGAAACTGTGCTGAAACTACATGTGAAACCACTAACTTTCTCATTATTTCTACCTGAAGTGTACCTTTGCTCACAATGCAGCCTGGGCTTACTGAAAGGTTAATGAGCAAAAGCCAACATGACCTAATGTTCAAGTGTGTGATAAAACTTTTAGAAATCATGGGTCTTGCTTCTTTTAGGTTTTCACACAGGAGATCTCATGAGCTCTAAATTGAAGCTAATTGACTTAGTGTGACAGAAATAGAGATGGGCAAACTTTTTTGACCAACCCCTTTTTTTTTCCAGCAAAAAGTGCAGATTCCATTACACAAAAATGTTTGCGAATTCATTTAAAAAAAAAAAAAAAACTAAAAATCCCAAAAAATCTAAATGTCTTGTTTTGAAATTTTTGAAACAAACCTTTTTGATTTTTTTGGTTTGAAACAAGGTTTTGTTTCAAAATTTCCATTAATTTTAATTTTTGTAAATGTCAAACATTTAAAAATGCTCCACACTGAAACAAAATGTTTCATTTCAGGTCGAACAAAATGTTTCATTTGACCCGAATTACATTTTTTTTAACTTTTCAATTTACAGAAAAGCTTTCATTTTCAGTCCACTGTGACATTTTTTTGACATTTCAAAATTGCCAACAAACCAAAAAACCTGTTATTTGCCTGGCTCTTCACAGAAATCCCTTTGCCATTAGAACGTAAGAACGGCCATACTGGGTCAAACCAATAGTCCATCTACCTCAATATTCTGTGCTAGATGCTTCAGAGAGAAGGAACAGAATAGGGCAATTTCAAGTGATACATCCCTTGTTGTCCAGTCCCAGCTTCTGACAGAGATTTAGGAACACCTGGAGCATGGGGTTGCATCTCTGGCTATCTTGGCTAGTAGCCATTAATGGACATATCCACCATTCCCTTCCTCTAAACTCTATCTGTCCTTAGGGCTTGTCTGTTTGAAGCAAGCTGGAGTGGAAATCTGCCTTGCTATAGAGTACCCTCACACTCACTGCCTTTGGGGATCCTGCCGCCACACACTAAAATTTCCGTTGTGCGCTTTAATCTACCTCACTTTGAAACACAAGTCGAATAAAGTGCCCTAGGGAAGTTTTAGTGTGCGGCAGCAGAGTCCACAAGGGCACTTACTGCGTGGCAGGCTGAGTCAGGGTAGATTTACAGCTGAGTTTGCTGAGCACTTACTGTTCGTAAAGGCAAGCCCTTAGACTGGCATCCGATGTCCCTGTCCTGATCGGTCTGAAAAGCACCCAGCCCATCAAGAGCACTGCCACAGACAAATGATAATAAATTTGCATTACCATCTTTTTACTTTAAACGCAACCTGATGTTTAGCTCCACTATCCTAGACAGCTAATAAAAGTGAATCCCTCACTAGGAGCCTAATCAAAAACTCACTGAAGACATTGGAAAGACTCCCCTTGACTTCAGTGAGCTTTGGATCAGACTCATAGTAAAGTGTATTTTAATCTACAGAAGATTAAAGCTTCACTGCCCTGAAGTCCCTCCCACTCTTTGATCCTTAGGTAGCACAGTCTTCACCCTCTTTAGTAGCACAGGGGACTAACAACTGGATAGTCTCTCGCTGTTCTCCCTACCCTCATCCACATAGCGTGAAGAACATTCCAGGTCCATTCCTGGCCTGATCAATGCTCTGCAGTCTGCCCTTGAAATACTGTGTTCTGTGCAGAATGCCTGAATGCCTGGCAGGGTGCTACTAATATCAGATTGGAGGAGGCCTGATTGTTGGCATAACACACCTTGAAAGAACAGTATTTGTCAAGAGCCAGGGACCTCCCAAGTATCTGAGCCCAAGGCAGGATGTGTGTGCCCTGGAAGGCCATCCATGGAGTGTGAGCAGCAGAAGGGTTACCTTAGAGGTACAGGTAAGAAATGTTACATTGGAATCAAGGGCAAGTGTTAATTTCTGTTGAGCTTTGAAAATCTTTCTTTGTTGCTTAAATATCCATGTCAATGTGTCCAGAGGAAAATGCAGCTGGCAAGTTCCACATGGGCAACCATCCCTCTTTCACCAAGGTAACATTATTACTAGTACTACATTAACACCCAGAGGCCCCATTCAGAAACAGGTGCTGGGCACTATACCGATTATGAGGTCTAACACGCAATTCAATGGCACTTGTCTGTAATGAGAGAACTTTTAAAGACAAAGTCCAATCCATTCCAAAATGTCAGGGAACATTCTAGGTGCCAGAAGGGAGAATCCTATTGATTTTGGTGACAATCAGGAAACCAACACGGGAAAAGTCTGATTTCCATACAGTGCCCATTTGATGCTGACTGCCAGAGGAGCACTGTGACTGGCCCCAGCAGTAAATCAGTCTGTCATTAACCACTCCTTCCAGGTTAATTGAGTACTTCAATCCCTCTGATTGAAATGAGTTAGCAAATGAAACTGCAGGACATCACTGAAGTGCTTTGACAGCACTGGTGGGTGCAGGGGTTCAAGACTGGACTAGCATGGGGCTGCTTCGGATCAGGAGCAATATTGGCTGAGTAGGAGTGAGGTTGGAGATTTCCACACCAGGCCTGGCTCAGGCAAATTCTTTTATCTTTGCCCAGTCAAAACGGTTTTATTTCATCTGAAGAGACTCCTCTGCCTGCAGCAGCAGATGGGCACTGTCGAGGGGAGAGATGGCCATGCAGGCAGCAGAGTTAGGGTTAAGTTTAATGTTGGGGGTCAGGGTTTCTGGAGGGAATCAGTGATGACTGGCTGAATTACCTCTGAGGTCACAATGCTACTGCTCAGGTTCCTCTGCCTGCAGCACCTTGTTGTTAATATGACAACTCAACAGTAAGACGTTGGGTTTAGTGGCAGTATGCTGTATAATTGTTATGGGTTCCAGGATAGAGATTGTGTGCCTGCTCTTTCCACCACCTGCCATCTCTGCTCCTGAGTCCCAGTCTCCTGCATGTTCTGTGTTACACTCCCATCTGCATCCCAGCACTCCGCTGGTCTGACTGGCATAGTCTGGAGTTAAAAAGCATGCCAACTCTGTGGCCTGAGCTTGCATTTACTATGTGTGCCAGTATCTGATCAGTTTCCAGCCAGCTGCATGAGGTTTCTGGATTTTGACGTTTTGGGCTGAGCAAAGCAAAGTGTGCACTCAGTTTGTCTGTAGATCAAAGAACCAGCTGAGGGCAGTTTTGAACACCTCCCACCGTAACAGTCCCCCATCTCAGCTCTGCCCTTTTTTCCAATATAGTTTTAAAATGTCAGCTCTCTGAATGACTTTTCTCCCAAACAGAAAGAAAAGAAATAAGAATGGTGGGGGTGAAGGAAGTACACAAAGAGCTGCTGTCACGGGGAGGAAAATGGGGGACCCTGGTATAGCAGGGAGAGGAGAATTGGGAGGCATACAGAGTCCTTAGCACGAGAGAAGGGCTGGCAGTGCAGAGTGTCCTGGAAATAGAGGGAGATGGGAAGGTGGTACAGGAAGTTTACAGAGGGGAATTAGAGGGAAGCAAAAGGACTCCTGAGTGTGGCATGCACTCAGCTTATAGAAACAACTGTGTGTGACCCTCTAGTTGTTCATCACTCCAAATCATAGGACATGTTCTTAGCAATTATTGTCTGACTATAAAGACCTATTTTGTGGCAGATTTCTCCATCACACATCACAGCCATCAGTAAATCTACCAGCTGGTAACGAGGAAATGGGGGATGAGGTGTGAAAAAAACCATTTTTCTTTATATTAAATATTTGTAGCTGCCCAATGTTAGGCTGATTGCCAGATTTAGGGTCAGGGTGGATTTTTCTTTAGGGCACATTGGCAGCAACAGAGCAGGGAGCGTGTGTTAGGATCAGAGGAGTACGTCCCACACAATCATTTTACTGCAGTGCAGGGGTCATTGTAGAACCTCGGTCCTTCCCACCTGCAGCTCGAAGACCTTTATTTGTTAATCTGTTGTGGCTTTAATTTTCACTGAGCAACTTTTACTCGCAGACATCAGAATCCCCAATCACAAAACTCTTCTCTGTGTTCAGCAAAGGCCATGAGACATCATGCATGAGATAAGTGACCCTGATTCGAGGCCAACTGAGGGCACCAGAGCACCAGCTGGAGGCTGGCAGTTTGGACGGTATCCAACGTATCTGGAAATACTCAAAACTATTGGAGTAGGGAAAACTTCAGAGCCCCCCAGTAATCTCTTGACAGCTCAATTTCTGAAAATTAAGAAGCCTAGTTAATAGATCAACGCAAAGTCCACGCTGGTTGGTGTCCTGTATGTCCAGAGAAACAGGCAGAAGTGACACTCCCTAGTGTGCACACACACAAACACATGCTGTGCAGTAATGACAGCAAAGTTAAGCATCTCTATAGACTACAATGATGGTCTTCTTTGAACTCAAACAAACTGCCTCTATCTGCCTCTCTGTTAATAATGAAAGACTCCATTCACCTAGAACCCAGGGCAAATGTGCTGTGCGTACACCTCCAAAAGAGCTGGAGTTAAGCTGCAAATAGAAAATAATCTAGCCTTGTATCTCTGCACATTCTCAGTTTCCCTTTACAGGACTAGTGGGGTGGTTTTGTTTATGACTTGGCTTTGTTCTGACACACAAATTAGTTCAAAGTGAAGGAAAAGGGAGGATAATAATTTCAGGAAAGCATAATTTAAAAAACACAGTAGCTCCTCTCTTCACCCCCACAAACACAAATAGCACTCCTTAACCAACCCCAGAAGACAGCCCCCCTCCTTAAGAGTCTTTGAGAAATCTCCCTGAATCTTAACACAGAGAGAAAGGTGAGAAAGTAAATAACACACATCTACAGATGCTGGAATTCCTTTAGCTTCTGATCAAACAAAAAGAGGGTCAATACAGAAAGTGGATAGAAAATTAGGTTTTTCTTTCCTCTCCTTTTTGAGGAGAGGAAAACCAACCTGACTTTACCTTGGTAGGAAGCCAAGTAGAGAGCTGTCAGCAACACCCAGCCCTTCCACACACCGTCCATGCCATGGGGGTAAATATTCATCTTCACTCGCTGAAATTGGAGCTAACCCTTCTCCAGGATTTTTCTCTCCTGTGTCTTACACACACACTCTGAGCAACCCTGAGATAGTCAGAAGGCACAAGAGAGTTGCATACACAGGAAATTTCACTGAGATAATGCATACTGTAAGTTGAGAGAGAAGCAGAGAGATGAGAGCACCCCCAGGAGGTCAAAGGAAGAAAAGAAACTTTGTGCTGCTCGACACAATGGTCCAATCCCTGCTGTTTTCCTGAAATCAGTGGGGGACTGTGACTGGATGGGACTGCTAAATTCAGCTGTCTATTTCCATGACACACAGAACATATGCACTGAGATTAGGTGACCACATGCACACACACAACTGTGAAATGCAGCACTGTTTTCTATTTATACATTACTGATTTTAGAAGAAATGCATTAGGGTGGCAGGAAGCTGATTTGTTACATTTGGAGATAGCCAGTTAGACACTTCAAAATATGCTTTTCCTCACAAGAAAGCACAACTAGATGCACTATCCAGGTCTCAGTGAAGTTTTAAAAAGTGTACTTTTAAAAAAATAATAAAATTTCTAGCTGGGTTGATTGAAGCACAAGTTGTGTGAGGGACTTGTTCAAGGGTTAACCATTCGGTCCATGGCTCATTGAGGATCAGAATCCAGACTCTATCATTTTGCCTGGTAACTGGCCCTTTCCTATAGTAAACATGATACCCCCACGGTTTTTTTTTTCCAGGAGATACTATTGGATCCTGTATGGGTCCTGGGGCAGTGGGGAATCAGTGCTCTGGGGATTCATCGCCTGTCACAGCTGGTTGTGGGCTCCACTGGCAGTTCAGCTCCCTGGGAAGGACATCTGGCTCCAACTGAACTGCAAGGCCCTGCTCTTATACTTCTTGCCTCATCCCCCCACTTCCTGCAAGGAGGAAGGGAAGTGTTCAGCTGAGCCCAATAGGGTGAGTTAGCCCTTTCTGTGCTGGAATGAGGCCATTCTGCTTCATTACACACACACACACACACATAAACCCCTTAAGTCCATCTCTGAGGAACCAGAGATGATAAGTTTGCCTTCCCCTGCCCAGGAAAAAAAAACTGTAATTAAGTGTGCCTTACTAGCTCGGCGTCAAACTGAGAGGGCATATGGTAGGAGGGTAAGCTACTACTTCATGGTCTCCTTTGCAAATTGCAGCCACTTCAACAGGGCGTGGCTGGTCACTAAAGTAATGGGGGCTCCCGAAGATAATATTGCAAGGCTGCTGTGGCCCACTTAACAATGAGGGCCTCCTTTTCAGTCACGGATTAGTTGCACTTGTGTGGAAATACCTTCTGACTGATGTAAATCACGGGGTGCTCTTCTCCGTTGACTTCTTGGAAGAGGACTGCTCCCAAAGATACTTCCGAGGCATCAGTTTGAAGGACAAGCTCTTGAGAGAAGTCAGGGCTGGCACAGGTGGTCTTTAATTGCCTGGAAGGCTCAAGCACACTGTAGAGTGAACTCATCAGGGGCTGTCCTTCTTCAGAAGTTCTATCAATGGGGCCAGGATCAATGAGAAGGTGGGGACAAAATGGCAGTAATACCTTGCTAATCCCAGGAACTGTTGCTTTTTTTTTTTTTGGTTGATGGTGATGGATAGGTCTGAAGGGCCTTAACGCTATCAACAAGGGGGCAGAGTTGACCGTGTCCTAAGCTATGTCCCAGATAGGTCGTCTCCTCCCAGCCTAGTTTGCATTTGCTGGGATTTGCCATGAGCCCAGCTGTGCATAAGGCTCGAAGGACAACTGCCACTTGGTTGAGATGATCCTCCCACTTACTGCTATACATAACCACATTGTCCAAGTAGGTAGAAGCATAGGTGTGCCATGGGGCCATAAGATGTGGTCCATCAACTGCTGGAAAGTGTCTGGAGCCTGTAGAGCCCAAAGGCTGGTAAATTGGTATAGTCTCACTAGGATGGAATAGGCTGTCTTCTCTTTGGAGGCTGGATCCAGTGGCATCTACCAGTACCCTTTTGTGAGGGTCTACAGTGGAAATATAGCAAGATTCACTGAACCAGTGAAGTAGTTTCTATGCATTGAACTTGGATATGGCATTCACCGTCTTAAAGTCTATACAGAACCTGTGGGACCCATCAGGTTTTGGGAATAGAACAATGGAGCTGCACCACTTGCTCTGGGACTCCTCAATTACTCCCAGTTCTACCATTGCTTGGAACTCCTTCTTCACTGTCTCTTGCATTTGCCACAGCAGGGGCTGAGTGTTCTCTCGGATGATCTCCCCTCGGTTGTCAAGATCTTGTGCTGTTCAAGGATGGTGTGTCCTGGCCGGGCCATGAAGATCTTGGGGAATGCTTTTAGTAGACTCCTGAGTTGCTTCCTTTGTTCGGGAGCCACAGTGTCACCAAGTTGGGGTTCCTCAGAGTCTGTCAGTACTGGGATCTGCGCCCCCAACTCTGGATCAGTGCTATACTGGGCAGTCAGTGACTGTTCCCTATCCTGTCAAGGTTTCACATGATACATATGTCATTTCTTTCTCCTGTTTGGCTGCCAGATTTCATGGTTAATGAGCCCCACTTGGTGGATAACTTCACAGGGTCCCTGCCATCAGGTGAGCAGTTTTAAATCGTCAGAGGGGAGCAATAGGAGAAACCTATCCTGGGTTCAAAGACCCTTTCTCAGGCTCCCTAGTTCTAAGCCTGCTCCTGTGATGTCTGTGCACTGCAGAGATTCTCACATGCTAACACCTCCCTCTTCTCAAGTCAGTCCTGCAGTCAGAGGACGTACCACAGGAGACACAACAACAAAGTCAGTGCCTGCTCCCAGTTCTCACACACCAGGTACAGGAGTCCCCATGGCTGCCTCCCATAAAGCAGCTCAAATGGATAGCACTTGGTTGAAGATCAGGGAACTTCCTAGATTGAGAGTAGCAGAAGGGGATGAGCTGTTCCCAGTAACAAAACTCCCATGAGGAGAATCTCCAAAGCATGCCCTTGAGGGTTCGGTTGAATGGTTGACTAAACCATCTGTTTGAGGGTGATAAATGGACGTCCAAATCATCTCAATGCCCAACAGGTTGCAGACCTGTTTAAGCAACTTTGATGTGAAGTTCATCCCCTGGTCTGTCAAGATGTCTTGGAGGAGGCCCACTCAAGCAAAGACATTGAGCATCTTCACAGAGATGGTCTAGGCTGTGGTTTTACAGAGGGGGATTGCTTCAGGGAAGTGGTAGTGTAGTCCAGAATCATCATAATGTACCTGAAACCAGCTATGCTCTTCTCAAGGTGTCCCACTGGCTCCATGGTGATCCTCTCAAAGGGTACCCCCACCATGGGTTGTGGGGGAAGCGTGACCTTATGTGCTCCACATGGAGTAATGAGCTGGTATTGTGGGGAGGCGCTGCAAAAGTCTTTGACTTCCCAATGGATTCCTGGCCCAAAAAAAACCAGGACAAAATTTGAGCCAACATCTTTTTGTGGTCCAAATGCCCAGTAGCAGGGACGTCATAGGTGAGCCTCATGACAGTTTGCCTGTGGCACGAGGGAACTACCAGCTGAGTCCAGGCCTCTTGAATCTGTGGGTCATGGTCAACACAGTACAGGTAGTCCCCTTTTAGCTCAAAGCAGGGGTACTGCGTTGCCCCTTGTGGCCCTGTGACCCTCCCATTTACACTGGACAATTGCTTATACGCTCAACTGAAAGTAGGGTCTTCTCACTGGTCTCGGCCAAAGTCAGCTCCCAGGTTTGGTGGGTCCTCCCAGTGTTGTTGAATGGGGCCTGCCTCCTCATCAGGGAGGTCAAGCTCACCATCCCAGGCTCCCCTGATGTCAGTGTCAGGATTAACGGCCCTCTCCCCTGTTTTCTTGAGGAGATCCCCATCGAATGTGGACTCCAGTTTTCCAGGCTTGGCATTTTCAACATGTAGAACCCTCGCAAATCCCATCTAGTCCTGGCCAAGGATGACCGAGTTGGCCAGCCTCAAGGCCAGGCTTACCATCATGATTCTGGTCTCACCATTCACTGTCGCAGCAGGCCTAGCACTGGAGTATGGTTTCATGTCACCATGGATATATTGTAAGCAGATTATTTCTCCTTGTGGATTTGGGTTGGTGACATGGTCTTATCATACGAGTGTCTGTTCACAGCCTGAGTCCACAAGTATGGGGACCTGTACTTCATCAGTTTCCATGGGGATCATCAGTTTGCCAGAGGGCTGTTTCCAAGCACAAGCCTCCCTGATCCAGGCTTGCCCAAAGTCACAGTCCATCACCAAGCACACTCAGCAGAGGTGGCCAATGCAACTGCAGATGAAACATGGGCCAATCTCTGACTGCTTCAGCCAGTCTCTGGGACTTATCAAGAAGTTTGGGCTTCCAGGTGCCTGAGTCTCCATCACTAGGTCAGTGGGCCCTGAGGCCCTCGACATTCCAGATGACCTCTGCCAGTACCTGGAATCTCGTCTGTTGATATACCTCTCACTCAATCTCAACTAACCTCTTGGGAGGTCCTTTGCTTTATGGGTTTTTCCTCTTTTGGTCGCAAAGTCTACAGGGTTGGGTTCCAAGAACCAGGGCAAACTGGGCTTTTGGCAGCCACAAAGTTTTCCATTAAAGTGACCACTTCACTCATGGTCACTGGCTGATGATGAAGGACCCACACTCTTCTGTGTGGCAGTAGGACATGAATAAATTGATCCAGGACCACCTCTTTCGCGAACTTGACCCTGGTGTGCCACTCAGTTTAGAGCCATCGCCAACAGCATCCTTCAGCCGCTGCGTGACCATTCGCCGTTTGGCCCCCCCAGTGAGTACTTCTCTCCCCAGAACTGTGCCAAAATGTATTGGGTGTAATGTCGAGGACATCGAGGATCGTGCTTTTTAGTTGCATATAGACTTGGGCTGCAGCTGCCGCAAGTCTACAGTACGAGGCTTGTGCTGGGCCCATCAAATATGATGCTAGGAGGGTGGCTCATTGTTCAGGGGGCCACTGTGCCACTGAAGCAACCCGCTCAAATGTGACCAGAAGACCTCCAGGTTGTCATCAGGATTGGCAGCATGGTGATGATCTGTTGCAGACATTGCTGCTGTTGCTCTCAATGCTGGGCCTCCGTTCTCAAATCAGCTGTTACTGTTGCTTGTTCAGCTGTTGGAGGAGCTGCTGCTGTTGGCTAGATCTGGGCCACCTGTTCGCCATCTCCATTGGTCCAGGAGAGGAAAACTCTTCCACCACCTCTCTCCAGTGGCTGACTTGGATTCACATTCTGTTTGTCCCCTTGAGTCAGGGGTAAGACAGTGCCCACATCCTCCACCACATTTATAAGGTTTCTGTGTCTCAGGGCCAGGAGCACCCCATTTGGTGGTGATGGAAATCAGTAGGTTGATCTATCAGGCATCCTGGCTAACAGCCAAGCCATTGAGCAAGTGGTAGCTCAAGCCTTCTGGAGAGGGGTGCAGAGCAGACAAACAGTCAGTGGATCAGGCCTTCAGGATAAGATCTGAGCAAGCAAGCAGTCTGTGGCTCATGCCTCCTGCCTGAGGTCTAGGCAAACAGCAGTCAATGGCTCAGGCCTTCGGGCCTAGGAGTTAGTGCTCATCTAACCCTGAGTGCAGGGCCAGAGGTAGGGGGACCCAAGCACACCCTGCTCCACAGGGTCCCAGCCCAGGGCCCTAGCAGTGATGGGTGATCTGGTCCCAGGGTTCACAGGGAAGTGTGGGGTAGCTGCCTTGCCTCCCAGCAACACAGCTTAATCAGTGCCTCATTTCCCTGAGCTACTTCCTACTGTCATCTGGTGGGTCTGCTCTGCAGCCATGGGGGCCTGGTTCCTCATCTCCGCACCGAGCGGCTCACTCTCCACTTCCTCTCTGGGTCTCTCCATCTCCCGGGGCAGCGGCTGGCCTTCCCTCCAGGCCAGGTCAGGGGAGTTGCCACCCACCGCAGCCGGTCATGGGTTCTGCTGACGGTTCGGCTCCCTGGGAAAGTTATCTGGCTTTTTCCCTGGTCTGGCTCCAATGGAGCTGCAGGGTCCTGCTCTTATACTTCCTGCCCCACACCCCACTTCCTTTGAGGGGGAAGGGGCAGGTTTACCTGAGCCCAACAGGGTGAGTAAGCCTCCTGTGTGCCAGAATGAGGTAACTCCACCTCATTATAGATCCCAACAGAACCAACCTTCAGAGGATGAAAGAAAATAGTTTTGCCTTCTTTGGAAAGAGCATCTCGGATCGCATGACAGCAAGGATGGTAGAAAACACAAAAAGGAAAGAGTAATTTGAAATGTGGGTCACGAGAGCTGGACTATGAAAGTCAATGGAGGCTTTGGCAGGAGACATTCGGCAAAGACTGTATGGTGTGGCATTGTAACACTGATGTTGTCTCATCACATCATAATGCATCATGTGGCACTGTTCCAAAGAGAGGCCCATAGAGGTGGTCGCAGGTGATGTTATAATGCAGGTGTCATCCTGCTCAGTATAGGAGATGTAACGGGGCTGTGCAGCACAGTTTACTGGTGAGTGCTAGAGGAGAGACCGTTCCCTGTGCCAGGCAAGTTTCTAAATGCATTTGGAATGACACTGTACTAAGATGCTGGCAGGGAGGCATATAATGAATCCTCTCCCTTGTTTTTTGCCTGGAGAGGAGTCTTGTACCCTACTGAGAATAGGCCTCTCCGGTACACGGTTTGAGATGGTGAGCAGGTATGGGAAAATATACACAGCAACAAATGAGCCTTGAGTAACTAACTTCCCCTTCCTCCTCCCCAACCCCCACTATTCATAACAGGTTCGTATCCCACTATGTGTAATATTTGCATTTAAAAATCTCTCAGTTGTCCTACTGTATTCAGTATCCCCCTGTCTCTGCAGGTAACTTGGGTTTTGATTGTATATACTGTAGATGTTGGGAGGGGCAGAGGAGTTCGGTTTCTGTTCTCCCACTTCCGACCCAAAGTGTTCTGGAAAGTTTCTCTTTTGCTGCCTGAAGATAGTAGCTGGACAGTCACTGTGTGCCAGTGCACAGCATCTTATAACCCAATTCTCCCCTCAAAGAACTACTTCTATGACACATCGCTCAGTGGTAAAAAAGTACTCATAACAGGAAGCACCATCCTCCCAGCTCTGCCTGGGAGCATGATCTGCTGGATTGATTAGTATGCTTGGAATGTTTTGTTTTTTCTTTAGACTGTTCATGAGGAGCCCTTGTGAAGAGCCTTGCACATGCAGAGCAAATTTCTGCTTCAAAGGACAGAGAGAGCATCATAAATCCTTCTCATTTATTAGAATTTTTATATTCCACATGTTGACTTATCCATCAGATTAAAACTATATTATTACAGGCTGTGGCTTCAGTTCCCACCTCATCCTACAAGGTGGAGATTGGGGCAACTGCCTTCTCTGCACATCATTACATACGCAAATCACATTTTCACTTTTTGGGGGGAAGGAGGGTACCTAATTTCCTATTTTGGTTTAAGTATTTGGAGTAAGAGAAAGTGATCTCACTGAGGGGGCCCTACTGTTTTTCCCCCGACACAGTTAAAGTTCCATTTTCGTAGAATACACTGGGCCTTCACCATAATCCCGGTCTGAGCTAAAGTCTTGCACTCAGTGCTTTCACTTCCCAGAGTGTCAAGAAAACATTTGATTTTGATCCACTTAAGTTTGCAACTTCCCCATCTGTCTTCTGAGTTTTATTTTGAATTTCAGGTTCAAACAAGTTCAAAATCTCAAAGCAAGGTATAGCCAAAATTGGTGAGTTTTACTTGTTTCATGCCAAAATTGTGACTAAACTAATCAGCTGTAGTTACCTAGGAACTGGGCCCAAGAATCAAACACGGTTAGCATAGCTAATTGGCCAATCAAAGTGGGGCCTAACACTCAATTCACTGGCATTTCTTCCTTTGTCTGTCTGTCTGTAATGCAATAACTTTAGACCATCAGGGATGATTCAACTCTAAAATGTCAGTGAACGATCTAGGCATCAATGGAAAGAATTCCATTGATTTTAGTGACAAGTCAGAAAACTGGAAGACCAGAGAAGCCTGATTTCCACACAGTGCCATTTGGGGCTCCAGGCAGAGGAACCCTAGGGCATCAGAAGTAACTCTGCTACTCGTCTCTCACTCCTTCCAGTTACTTTGCATTTGGTTGAAATGACTGCAGTGCTTTGAGAAAGCTGGGAGTATGTAGCTGGTCAGGACTGGAATAACAAGGGCTGCTTCTGATCAGAAGCAATATTTGCTGGGGATTTGCATGTGGCTCCCTCCACACAGGCCAGATCATTTACCCATGCCCTGTCAAAATGGGGTAGGTTCATATAAACAGTGCCTACCTGCCTATTGCACCAAATGGGCTCTGCCAAAAGGAGAGGTGACCAAAGCAGGCTGTATGGTTGGGATTGAAAGTTAGTGTTTGTGGAGCATTGGGATCACTGGAGGAAGAGGTTGATGACTTGCTGAGTCACAGTGCTCCTTTGCTGCAGAAGCAGAGAGGCGCTGTCAAGGGGAAGTTGTTTCTAAAACTGATACAAGAATGAAGAGGAGTGGTTTAGCTAGCGTAACAATAAAATGTAGGTTTAGTGGCAGTGTCCTGTAAAATTGCAACAAGTTATTGGGTAGAGAGAGTGTTTTTGCCCCTCCTTCTGTCTGCCAGCTCTGCCTGCATCACCAGCAAAGTGTGTGGCCCTGTAGTGAAACTTTCCAACTAACTTGCCCCAAATTTTGAGCCTGTAATGGAAAGAGGAAACCACCTGACTATTGTGTGGTTTGAGGTTTTGCTGCAACGTTTTTGCAGCGCTCTTGTGAAAACTATTCCCTGAGGGTGATGAAGGAGGGATTTAGGCACAAAGTCCAGTGCTTTTTGCAACGAAAATCTGGTCAGAAGGACACACAGCTCTCTGGTTTTAATTTACTCTAACTCCTTCCTTTGTCACATGCACATTTGCTAAGCTAATGTCACTGCCCCCACCCTCTCGCTGACCTGTGCCAGGGTGAGATCGGCATGTTCCGATCTCGTGCCTCTCTTACAGAGTGAGATTTCCTGTGGCAATGACAAAACAGAGTAAAAATGTTTCTCCAGCCTCCTCCTCTCACTCACAGACGGGGGCTGGTGAGGACAGGAACATTCCATTGAGAAATGGGGGGAAAGTCAGCCACCCTGACAAGTGTCTCGCTTAAGAAATGTTCTTGTCCATCACCAGACGAGGGGATAAGAGATACTCATCTCTGCGTAACATATGGTGCGTTTGCCGTATGTCGTATGTTACTCCTGTTAAAAGAGGAAAAGGCATAATTAAGAAGACTTTGATGGATTTACTGTTCTTATCCTGACAGTCCTTGTGCACTTCATTTATCATCTGCCATTGAGATGTGACTGGAAGAACTTACAGTGACTCGCTGACCACAAAGACTGCAATAAAAATTTCCATCCACTTGGTCACTATTATTAAAATTTGGAAGAGTCCCAAGAACGCTCTGTTTAAACAGTGGAGCGAGTGTGGCTTAGTAGTTAGATCATGTGACTAGGAATCCATCATCCTATTTCCAGCTCTTCCCCGACTCACTCTGGCAGTGCCAGCGTTAGACTTTTTTTTCTATCCCACTGTTGTTACCAACAATAGAAGCTCTGGTGCAGGCCAGTGCCAGCTTTTTAACCACAAAGTCCTCTTGGCCTGTTCTGAGCAGGGTTAGACAACAGCCAGTCTCCAACAGAACTACAAGGGTTATTACAGCAATACTAAAAAATCTGAAGAAACAAAACTAGGCAAGGTTTGTGTGACAACAAGCATCACTTAGCCTCCTTGTACCTCAGTTTACCTGTTTCTTAAACGTGGATAACAGTACTTACCTAATGTGAGGCTTACTCAGCTAATGTTTGTAAAGTCTTTGAGATCCTCAGATGAAAAGTACAACAGATATAAGACATTTTTTTGTTGGCAATAATTCACATGTAACATTTTGTCTCTAGAAGAATTCTTCACCCTGTGATCATTGCACCAGCAGGCCCAACCCTGCTCTAGCCAGATCATTGATCTGCAGCCACGGCTGCCCAGCAAATCTCCTAAATTTCTTTTAGCACATAATGCTAAATGTGTTAGTTCTTTGCCCACAGGCCACTACCACAGTGTGTGTCACCATCCTAGATGAGAACGATAATGCGCCAGTGTTCCAGCAACAGCAGTATGAAGTCACGCTTGATGAGGGCCCAGCCACCCTCAATGCCACCCTCATCACCATCAAGGCATTGGATCCGGATGAAGGGCCCAATGGCACAGTTGCATACGCCATCACAGAGGGGAATATCGTGGGCACCTTTCACATAAACTGTACCACGGTTAGTAACAACTCCATCTCTTCATGCTGTTACCCTATTTTGCCATTTGTTTGATTAGTTTCCCTCAAACTAGACACTCCATCACTCTTGCGTGTCTTTTCAGGGGCAGATCAGCACTGTGAAGGAGCTGGACTATGAGATTAGCCACGGACGCTACACCCTGATTGTCACTGCCACAGACCAGTGTCCAATCCCATCCCGCCGTCTCACAACTACTACAACTGTACGTAGCTGCCATGAGAGTGGTGTTCACAATTACCCTAGATCATTGGATAGGGGGGTGTTATGGGAAGTTGGAGGAGTGGAGCTTGCAACATTCTGTGCAGAAGTGCTGCTTCGAGAAGTTTCATATCCCCCTGCTACAGAGTGCAAATAGTTTTGCACATCTGGGGTGAATAGGTCATTTTGTCTAGGAGTCATTGCTCAACAATGTGCAGCAGCTGCACTCTGTTATCCAAAATGCTTTAGCAAAATATGGAAGTGAACAGGAGGGGCAAGTTAATTATGATGATGCCCTTCCAAATGGAACAGCAGATTCACACTGAATAAATGGGCTGAGACATGAGCCATTTCTGTCCTGTCAGCACAGCACCCCACATTTTCTAACATTGTCCCCCACACCCAGCATTACTTTGTAGCTCCGTTATATCCATCAAAATTCCTTCGGACTTTTCAACTGACAGCCTTATTCTCCATCACTTCCTGATGTAAGCTGTTGTGCAGCATTGTTGTGTCCTGTTAAACAGCTGCTGTGTTTCCCTGATGAAAGGAAGTTTGTTTTTACACATCTAATTAACCTGATTATTTGTGTGGTGTTTGATCCTTTATAAACTGACCCTTTTCTTTTCTTTTCTTTGGGTGTCCCCTTATTCTTGTATTGGAGGAAGAGAAATAGCAGAGCCTGGCTGAGCTTTTTTCCGTCATCTGTTACTTTATATACCTCTATCAAGTCACCTTTTTATTCATCTCCTTTCTAAATCTACCATTCCCATTCCTTCTAATTTCCCCATATGAAAGTCTATCCAGGCCTCCAATCATTTGTTGCCTTTCTCTGGATCATTTCCATTTCTGCTACATCCTTATTGACCAGAACTAAACACAGTTGTCAAGGTGAGAGCGTAAAGGGGTAGCTTGTAGTGAGACTGTTTCTTTATTGGAATGGAATAGTCCATCCAACTTTCTTTTGTAACTTAAAACAAAACTCAAGGAGTCAAATTGCAACATCTTTCTGTGTCCAGAATGATATTACACCTCCTCCAATCTTCAGCCAAAATTCTTAAACTGGCCTCGCTGACAATTTCACCATGTGCCGTTGGAATATCTATTTATTTACATTTCAGTATGTTCTTAAATTGTAAGCTGTTTGGGGCAGGGGCCATCTTTTTGCT
Organism: Emydura macquarii macquarii; assembly: GCF_026122565.2. Taxonomy (NCBI): domain Eukaryota; kingdom Metazoa; phylum Chordata; order Testudines; family Chelidae; genus Emydura; species Emydura macquarii. Next base: position 12,819,059 of record NW_027131527.1, on the reverse strand, counting down.
TTGTGTTTGCACAGTGCCTAACACAGTCCTGATCCATGACTGGGGCTACTGGGAGCTACCACAATAGAAGTAATAAATCACAATAATAAAATTGGGAAATCCCAGCCATCCAGTCCCAGACTTCTATTTCCCTATTATTATTTTAATGTGCTAGAACTTTGTTAGGCTTTGTATCTAACAAGAGCTGAGTATCTACTGTGAACAACTTCTTATATTCACTCCGGTTTGTAAATCACTTAGGTTCAACAATATTGCCTTCCCCATGGTATTCATGTTCTGTGAATATTCTGGTGAACAATTTACTGACAAGAAGGTTTGTGCAAACAGTGAATTTTAAGTGTATTCTTTGCCAGATATTTGCAGAAAGTGAATCTCAAATTTGTTACCTTGAACTTTCGCGTCAGAAGCCTGATTGTAAGAAAAAGGGTGGGCTTGTGGTGAAGGCACTGGACTGAGACTGCTGGGGAAGTCTGGTTTCAATGACCAGCCCTGCCTACAGGCTCCCTGTGTGACCATGGACAAGCCACTTAATCTTGGCCAACGTAATAAATAGGTATAATAACAAAAACAATGAGAGTTCTGTAGCACTTTAAAGACTAACAAATTTAATTTCTGCAGGCATAAGCTTTCGTGGGCTGTAACCCACTTCGTCAGATGTAAGAAATAGAAATCACATAGAAGGCATATATATACATATCCAAGGGAAGTAACAACAATGGGGAAGGTGGATGAAAGCAAAGTCCATTCAGTTAGAGTAGTTGAGGCCTATTCACAACCATTGATTAGGAGGTGAGAATGTGTGATCAATGGCAATTACTTCTTGTAACAAGATAACCATTCCAAGTCCCGATTCAGACCCAGTTTGATTGTGTCATGTTTGCAGATGATTTCAAGTTCAGCAGTTTCTCTTTGAAGTCTGTTTTTGAAGTTTTTTTGTAGGAGTATGGCAACTTTCAAGTCAGTGACACAGTGTCCTGGGAGATTGACCAACTGGTTTATGGATGTTATTATTTTTTATGTCTGATTTGTGTCCATTTATTCTTTTGCATAGTGACAGTCCAGTTTGGCCAATGTACATGGCAGAGGGGCATTGCTGGCACATGATGGCATATGTTACATTAGTAGATGTGCAGGTGAATGAGCCCCTTATGGTGGTTAGGACCAGTGAGCCCCTGATGTGGTTAGGATCAGTGATGGTGTCACTAGAGTCAATGTGTGGGCAGAACTGGCAACAGGGTTTGTTGCAGGGATAGGTTCCTGGATTGGCCTTCTTGTAGGGTGTATGGTTGCTGGTGAGTATTTGCTTCAGGGTAGGGGGCTGTCTGTAAGCAAGGATAGGTCTGCCTCCCACAGCTTGAGCGTGCGAGGGGTCATCTGCTAGGATAGGTTGTAGATCCTTAATGATGTGTTGGAGAGAGTTTAATTGGGGACTGTAGGTGATGGCCAGTGCTGTTCTGCTGTTTTCTTTGTTGGGTCTGCCCTGTAGTAGATGACTTCTGGGTATAATAATACTTCCTTTCTGCCATCCTTTGCAAGTCTTGTCTGTAAGCTCTTCATGACAGAAACTCCTTCTTACTATACCGCCTAGCACAATGGGGGCCGATCTTGGTCGAGGCTCATAGGCACTGCTGTAATGTTAGTAAATAATAATAATAAAAATGACTCATCCAGTCAGGGGAAAAAAGAACCGCACAGCACCAAGAGATTCAGGTAGTGAGATAAATTTCAGCAAAATATCCATGCGTTTGGGTATGTTTTGGATAAGCATCCAAACTCCAGAGGTTTTAAGGTTTGCACAGTGCTAGAAACTAACTAACAGTAACATATAGGAGAAGTAAAGCAATGGACTACTAAAAAGACAGCAGCATGCAAACCTGGTCTTCCACATCATTGTTGACTGCTGTGGTCAGATGAGTTTTTGAGATTTTGTTACTGTCTATTTCTAAGGCCTAGAACTCCACATTGTCTATCCTTTTCTCCACATAACTCAGGTACTCAATTTATCCAGCTTTGTATCTGTATGTGCTGCAGAAAAATGGTGAATCATCTGATTTTTGCTTTGATTTGCTCCAACAGTTAGAAAGGAGTGGAGGTTTTTGCTACGAAGTATCAGAACAACAGGTCAATGGTCAGAAGGAAGCTGGTGCTGTTTTTTTGTTAACCTGACAGGCTGCAGAGTCAATGAGAGAGCAGTGCAGTGATTTACTTGGATTCTGCTAAACAGCAAAAGCTTAAGGGACATCATAAATCTGTAGGATTCTCCTATTCTCTGCCTGCCCAGACAAACTTTGTTTACGTCATACTGGATTTAATTTGGCTAAGAACTCAGCCATGATATGACCAGCGTGCACATGGTCAAACCAGCATGTCGATTTTGAACTTAGTGACTATGGTGAGCCCTCCAAAATGCAGTAACCCAGAAAAAAAGAAGATAATTTGCTGTCTCCTTGGTCAGTATGTTCCGAAAACAGGAAATCTAGATGTGCTTTGCTTATGCTTGGAACTGAATATAACCTAGACAACCTGGAATGTTTTAAACAAACACATAGAGACTTTTAATAAAGTGAGATGACAAAGGAGGTGCCACCACTTTAGTGTAAGAAAACAGTCCAGGGAAGAATGTCCCCTGACTCCTCTGTCATAGTGCCTGCTTCACACCGTCTTACCAGAATATTAGATACCACAGGCTGGAACTGAGGAAAAGAGGTGGGCTCCGCTTCCATTGCTCTCCATGGATTCTCCATTACTGTGTATGCGTTCTTGCCTTAACTGCAGGTGTTGGTGAACCTGAATGATATCAATGACAACCAGCCGACTTTTCCAAGAACCTACGAGGGACCCTTTGACATCACAGAAGGTCAGCCCGGCCCAAGGGTGTGGACTTTCCTGGCCCATGATGGGGACTCAGGGCCCAGTGGACAAGTGGAGTACAGCATCATTGCAGGGGACCCTCTTGGTGAGTTCGGATGGCAGGGAGAAGCAGAAGCTAATATCTGGGGTTCCTTTGGATTACTCCCACACCCATCAAACACACTTACCTATGCACTGCCTCGTACCCACCAATGCACAAACACATAAGTACAGGTTGGGGAGGAAGAAGAGGCAGGACTGGTACTCAGAAACTATCTGGATTCTATTCCTGGCTCTGCCACAGACTTCCTTGGGCAAGTTGCTTCAACTGTCCTGGCCTCGGTATATAAACAAACAACATTTCCCTACTTCCCAGGGATGTTGTGAGGGGGACGTAATTATTATGTGTGAGGTGCTCAGCTACTGCAGTGATATGAGCCATAGAAATGCCTGTAAGAAAATGAAATACATATACACACTTCTTGGTGCACACGTCCATGTGTGTAAATCCCTGTGTCCACTCACACAGCTCCCTATGTACACATAGCTATTCGCTGACAAACACCTCTCTGCATTTACACTCTCTCTAGTTCACCGAACCTTCACCTGTATGCTCAGATACTGGTCCATCTTCAGGTACATAAGGCCAGCAGAAAGTCCAGCTGCACAGTCTAATTACTGAATAAAAGGGCACAAGCTGAAAGCCCAGATCAGAGCTGTGTGTGGACAGGCAAAGGCAAAAGTGGAAAAAGCAAAAGCATCCATGATTTCTTCCCCCTCCTTGTTCAGATGACCCTGTTGCTCTGGAAAGGGAGAGCCCCACACTGGCACTTTCATTCAAAATAGACTTTTTTTCCCTCAAGTACAAAGCTTTCCGAGAGATGGGGAAAGAGTGGAAAATGCTGAAATGGTTTAGGAAAGCACAGGAAGCGTTTCAAAAACTATCTTCTCAACTTGTTTCTCTGAGAAATTGGAGTTTCTACATCAGGAAATCCTGTTACGAGAAGCATCCGCTCTGCAAGAAAACATTTCAACCTGTTATTGCCTGTTCATGGGGGACTAGGGCTTGGAATTAACCCAGGGAACAAAAAGAGGGGTACCAGCTAAGTAGCGGCTTTGGGGAAATCCAAAATGGGCATGGAAGCTGTTATGAAGAAGAGGGGGAAAAAGACAACACTGAACTGCAAGCACACAGCAGGCTCTACACACCACATCAAGGCAGCATGCAGTTCTAGTCAGCTGAGAGTCGCTGTGCTGCTGGGGCAAACACAGGAGTTGTGGCTGAGCACAACCTGAGATCCCTAACACTCAATCTCTAGCACCAACATCATGTAACTGCACATATAATGAGGAAAGAAACATTTCACTCAGCCTTTGAGCTCATTTGTCATTCAGCCAGTGGGGTATTAAAGAAAGGAAGGAGAGTTTCTCATTTGTAATTATAGGGGCTGAATTTCAAAAAATCTTATGGAAAACGAGTCTGTTAGCCCTGGCTCCAGGCAGGCCTGTTGCATGCTGCCTTTGTGCCAGTTTCCCACAGAAATACCCAGTTCTGCCAATACACCTCAAACCAGCACGACAGGACCCCTGGTATCCCAGTCCAGGGCTGCTGCTCAGCACAGACGCCTAGTCGAGCCAGACTGCGCAGCGATATGTAGGAATAAGCACCAAGGAACAGCTTTACACCACCATATTCATGGTTACTTGTTTCTGGAAGGAAGGACAGTCCAAGTGCCAGCTGGCCCACATTTTAGAGCCTCCTAAATAACCTGGGTACAGTACATTTGCCCTGAGAGGCAGTTGTGCCACTTGCAAATCACTTTGGGAATTTCCTATCCATAAGGACACAACAACTAAACCATTGTCACGGAAATGGCTGTATCCATAACAGGATCAGCAGACTGGTGTTTACACCTCTTGCTCACCTGAGTGTAGATACACGTCTTAGACTGGGGTACTTAGCACATTAGAGTGCCCAGCCACTCCCACCGTCGGGTTCAGTGTCTGGGGACAGTAGAGTCATAGCAGGAACCACTGTACAGGTGACCCTTTGGGGAAAGAGTATGGTGTCTGCTGACTGCCTGCAGAGGTCAGTGTGAATAGGAGATTGCTGGGCAGTGACCTTTGTCCCTTTATTAACTCTTCAGTTGCCTGAAATAAAATAGGACAAAGGAGACAATATTTTCTTTAATTCCACAGACCCAGCCTGACTCTCTGTGTGTGATTGAAGCCCTTTCGTGGCCAGAGCCTAACTTCCCTGGTGCTGCAAAGCCTGTAACTGACAACCAAGGGAGCTATCGTCCCCAGGGTCCTACCCACTCCCACTTGAGAAGCCAATGCAAGGTCTCACCTTTCTGTCCTGACATGACAGGTCCATGCAGCTTTCCACTGTCTCATTCCTTACTGCTTGGCGCTAGCAAGCCTCCTTTTGAAAATATCCTGACCTCTTTTTTACCCTTCTCTCTCCTGCAGGAGATTTTGTGATCTCTCCAGTGGAGGGAGAGCTGCGAGTTCGGAAGGACGCTGAGCTAGATCGAGAGAACATTGCTTTCTATAATCTCACCATTGCTGCCAAGGACAGAGGGACTCCTCCTCTCAGCTCCACAGTGAGTCCTGTTGGCAGGTCATGAGGCTGGGATACCGGGGCCTCCCTGACATGTGTAGTCTCACTCTCAGCATGTTTTGTACACCGAATGGAAAAGTGAGGGGCAAGAGAACAAAAAGGAATCCCTGATCCTCTCTCCTGTCCCTTCTTTCCTCCCTCCCACCTTTTCCATTCTTTTCCTGTCACGTGACAACCTCCACCCCTTTCTTTTCCTCCTCCAGACCTCAAAGAGAAGTTTGAAGAAGTTCTTCCTTCTCATACCTACGTCAGCTAACAAAGTGCTGGCACGTGCTGAAGTTGGGCACAGCAAGCCCACTAGTTGGTGGACTAGAGGTTGTTGAGCCTTGTGATTTGGGGCATGGCAGTAGCATCATCATTATGGCATCAGTCTTACCACTACATTGCAGGAAACTTTCCTCCCCCATCATAGAGACATGGCCTGTGCCAAGCGGGGTTCAGGAGGCCACATTTACAGAGCTGGGCTCACTACTTGATTATTCCATTCCTAATTATGTTTAGCATTTGTTGCTCTTCTGTTTCTATTATTTATCATTAGGTCAAATCCTGGGATCCCTAGCCACAGTCTGTATGTGAAGGAGATGAAGGAAACTGTCAGGAGAGAAGCTTAGACAGAGTCTGAGGTTGGAAAGTTTTGAAGGAGATAAGAGCAGAGCTATTGGTGGGGCAGATGCTCTGAAATGGAGAAGAAGCAGCTTTATCATTATTTATTGAATGCTCTTCATGTACTAGGCAAAATATAGATAAACATGCAGGCAAAGTTCCTGATCTACAGAGCTTGCAATCTAACTAGTGAAAGGCTTAAGGGGATGTGCTACCACAATGACTGATGTGCTCCACAATGGTGGAGTTAGCATGTTCCTTGTAAATCCCATGATTTTTATTTAGAGATTGATTTCTGTTTTATTTATTGTGATTTCCATTTTCTCTCACTGTCCTTGTGTGTTAAGGGGGGACTTGAAGAAGGTGAGGGAGGAGGGCATGGCAGGTCAGATAGCAACTTCCTGGCACAGGAGGCTATATGGAAGGAAGCACAGATCTTGAATGTGATATGGAAGAAGAGTGGGAGTCCATTCAGGAATTCAAAGAGTGAGGAGATATTGAAATGTAGGTGGTGTTTGCCTTGCTACCCAGAATCCTCTTATCCATATTTCAGGTCATGGTGGGTGTGCGTGTTTTGGACATTAACGATAACGATCCTGTGCTCCTCAACCTGCCGATGAATATCACACTCAGTGAGAACATCCCCGTCTCCAGCTTTGTCACTCGCATTCTTGCCCACGATGCCGACAGTGGGCGGAACGCTCTCCTGACCTTTAGCATAACAGCCGGCAATGCAGAAAACACCTTTTACATCAATGGCACTGTGAGTCTCCTAGTCTCATTCCTTCTACATGCAGTGACACATGTGACTGTGTAAAAGCCTTCCCACCCTACACCACTTGCACAAACATGAACTATGCAGAGGGCTTTACATAGGGAACAGACTGTTTCTACAGAGCTCACCTTACACACCCTGCAGAAAAATTCCCCGAAAGAACTTCAGTATGAAAATGCCCACTAGGGGAGAAAGAGAGCACATACAACCAAGATAACAGTAACAATACACATCATCAGGGAAAGGCCTGTCCAGAGAGAAACTTACTGCATGCAAATGAAAACATGGTATGGTCATTCAGGGCCAAATTTTCAAAGTGTCCCATCATTCGGGGTGCCTCACTTCTTGGGAGTGTGTTGCTTCAGGCTTGGTTTTCCCAAGGCAACGAGCACCCACAATTCTAGCTGCAGTCAGTGCGATTGGCAGTGTTCAGCACCTCTGAAAAAAAGGCTGTATTGGAATCCATGGTATAACACTGGCCAGCAAAGCTGGACTGCTATGGAGGGGAGCGTGCATTGTGCCTTTCCAAAAGGTGACGCAGCTCCAGCTCCAGTGTGCAATCCACCTGGGGAACTCACCCTTGGAGAATTTCAGCTGAGTCAGCCAGAATTCCTCTGAGGAGTCCCATTGACTGCTGCGTGGCCTGATGATGTGACGAGTCACTTAGGGACTCAAAATGGCCCCCACATTGAGCTTGTTGAGCTCTGTGTTCTCTGCTCCTCACCCATAGATGGCTATTCTCATCAGTTTGGCATGGGATAGCCATACTGAGCCCCGTCTCTGTTTGATCTTTCTCCTTCCTTTTTTCTCCCCAGACTGGCATCATCTATGTAAACCGCCCCTTGGACAGGGAGCAGATGGCTGAGTACATACTGACTGTCACAGTGAGAGACAATCCTGAGAACACACGCAATGCCAGGCGGGTAATTATGGACAGTGCTGGGGTTCTCCATTGAAGCAGCAGGGGAAGAGGTTTCTTTTATTATTAGGGAATGGGTGGACTATTCACTGAAAACATGTCATATGGCAACCTCCTCCCCGAAATCAACTTCTGAATTCCAGAGGCAGATGATCCAAACGCAAGCATTTTTTTCATGCAGGTTTGAATGTTCTTAATAGACCTTTACCCAGCCTTTACTTCAGTAATGGTCTCCCAACAACAACGCACTTCAACTGGCCTTTCTGAAGTACAGTGAGAGACAGCATAGCGGAAGTACAAGAGAGAACTAGATGCTGTGTTACTAGAAGAGATAATGCAACGTCTTCGTGCTATGAATTCCCAGGCATCATTCTGTAATATGGTGCAGATGATAAACTTGTGGCTCTGTAGTCTTTGTGCCAGGATTCTATGCTGTAACATACCAGAGCTATTGCAATTGTGGCTGAGTAACATGGTCTACTGGACCTACTGTTGTGTTACAACAAAACAGACATGGTACAAGCTGCGTGTCCAGCTCCAGGTGTATAAGGTATCTTTGGGATGGAGGCTTCTGGGAGTCAGCCCTCTCTCCTCTCTAGCGATAGAAGGATCATGAAAGGAAACTGCAAGTGGCCCTCTACCCTTTCTGGAAACAGCACATTCCTTTGCCTGATTGACCTGACTATCTCCCAGCCTCCTGTAAAGGGGCACAATGTCTAACTCTGCTGTGGTCGTTTATCTGTCTGAAGGCAGCGAGGGTAGGTGTTTGCATGGAAGGCTACATTATTCAGTGCTGCAGTGTGGCAGCAGTAATGCAGTCAGACCAAATGGCATGGTATAATAAGATTGCAAATGGCATTTGCTGGCTGCCTGCAGAGTTCAGTGTGGGTAGGAGGTTGCTGGGAAGTCACCCGTTCCCCTTTATTAATTCTTTAACTGCCTGAAATAAAATAGGACAAGAGAGACAATATTTTCTTTAATTCCACAGACTCAACCAGACTGTGTGTGTGTGGTTTAAATCCTTTCATGGCCAGAGTCTAACTTCCCTGGTACAAAGCCTATATTCCAGATGGCGTGGTATAATAGTAATGCACAATCTGGGCTGAGCACATACAGCCATGGAACTGCATCACCAGAAAGATGCCATAAGATCTGTAATTCCCCTACCTATCTGATATTGGGAATGAAGCCCAGGCATCTGGGTAAGGGCATTACAGATCCTATGGGATCATTCTGGTAATGCAGTTCCATGGTTGCACATGGCCTAATTTCTCCATGGTGCTGAATTGGATGAGATGGTACATGTCAGACACTGATGCAGGAAGTGAGTTGAGGAGCAGGTATTGTAGTCACTGTCCTCTTTCCTTTTATTCATACACCCTTAGGATTTTGATCTGCTGGTGATTTCGATAGCAGATGAAAATGATAACCGGCCACTTTTCACTCAGAGCTCCTATCAGGCAGAGGTGATGGAGAACTCTCCAGCAGGTGGGTCTGTCCTCCCATTATTATATGATTCTAAACTTAGGAATTTTCTTTGATTCCCAACCCATCCCAGTTACCTCCAGCTAGATGAAGAGAAGACCACTGGAGAAGAAAGACCCTCCTTTGTGAGCTATCCTATATAACACCATTAACTGAATCTGATGATGTCATTGAGTAATGAAACATTTTAGATCACTCAGAGGGGGAATTGATGTGGGATAGGATGTTGTTACAGGGCGATGAAGATAAACATGAAGAGAAGGCTGGGTCAGTTTATGAAAGTGAATATTTTTTCCCCTCCAAAGTAACACTGGTCAGCTGCTTGTCCCACAACAAGATAATCCCTTTAGAAATTATACATCTGGGTGGCATTAGGCAAATGTGCTGTTCTATTATCTAGTCAATTAACTCCATGTCCTGAAGTCACAGGCTCTGTGGGGCAAAGCCTGTCAGGTGTTCTGAACTGAAGCTAATTTCTCTGGGACAACTGAACTGTCCAATGCTCTATTGTCATGTTTTGCTGAAATATGGCAGCATTTTGTTGGTGTTTCTTACTAAATGAGCTTTGTCTGCCATAAAGCTGGATAAGGTGAGCAGCTATATGCTTCATTTGCTTAGGGAATATCCTTCTGTAACCCCGACTGCTGGAACTATGTTTGCTTTTAGAGGATGGTAGGATAAAACATCTGTCTTCTGCGGTTTATGCCAGATAACTCTTTTGTTCAGATCCCCCAGTAGCTAGTAATATTCCCCTAAAAATAACTCCAAGTCTGAGATCACAAGTGTCTTTGTTTGGTTTGAGGCACAAACTCCTTAAAGTCTCTTGGACACTGGTAACAACTTGGCTGGTCAGAGTATTTGCAAAAACACTTTTTGAGACTAACATGGTTCTAAAACACGTCTGATGGCTTTCTTTGTTTGTTTTTAGCAGGGCATTAGACTTCTCCATACAGGTTTCTTGAGTCAGTCTGCCAAGGCTGCAACAGCCATTACTTCACTGTCTCATGTCGCCTCGCTCTGTTTGCCTCACTCATTTGTTGCTATCAGTCATGAGTCACTGGGGTGGGAGGAAGGGAGGAGGTGTCCACAAAAGGCTCACCATCAGAGGTTAACACTTCTTGTTTGATTCAGGAACTCCCATCACAGTGCTCAATGGGCCAGTTCTAGCTTTGGACAGTGATCAAGGCATCAATGCACTGGTGAGGTACCAGCTGCTGGGGATGCCAACGGACCTCTTCACTGTCAACAACAGAACAGGTAAGCTAGCCGCGCACACCCTGATTATAACGCTCCCTATCAAAAAGAGCTCTGTCTGAAATATAGAGCTGCTGGGTCGCATTGGCAGTTCTAAGGCACAGATGTTTCCAGCACTTGAAAGCTGTTGGATTCCACTTGAATCAAGTCTTGCGCTCTGTCTTGAAGTTGCCTCTTGGGTTTTGTTTGTTTGGTTGGTTGGTTGTTTTTTTTTCCTGGCTGACTTTTACTATCCTCCAGGTGTCATTTTGGTAAAACCAGGCAGAGTGATTGACAGGGAAGCCTTCTTGAACCCAAGCCTTGAGTTCATACTGATGGCAGAGGATGTTGGCAAGCTGAACAGCACTGCAGGGCTCACTGTGACCATCCTGGATGATAATGACAACAGGCCAACGTTTAACCCGGCAGTGGTGACAGTGCAACTGCAAGAAAACAGCCCCCCAGGTCAGACTGATACTATTGTGTGAGAAGGAGCTGGGACAGAGATGAAGACAGGGACTGGGATGGAAAAACCAGCAGTGGGGACAGTGAAAGAACAGATGATATCAAGGCTGGGAGGGTCCAGGGTTTCAAACTGTGAGAGTGAAGGGACTTTGCGTAAAGGGAGGTTTAGGAATTGGGGGCTATGTTTGCAGTGCCCCCTACCAATAACATGACAGCTTACAGGTAAGGAAAAGGTGATCAGGGGCTTTTGTCTGTAGTGATGATCATGGGCTACAAAGCTACAGTTCCATCAGGGAGCTGACTTAGCAGAGTGAAGCTCAATTTCACACTCTTCACAGGGTTGCATCTTTCCTATTTTCATAATATAGGTTGATATGTTTGTATTGTGCAGTCTGATATCACCCTCCAAACTCCAGACCACTGCTATCACCATTGACATAATGGGATCATGCAAAGTAGGGCACTTCTCTGTACTTCCATTGACACTGGGAACATGATGTTCTTGTCATTTATCTAATGGTGGATTTTTACAGCTATGTCTGGTACTGCATGTCAAATGTGTACGGGTGTGTTGCTCAGTTTTCTCTCAAGCTCATGTGTTGGATCCAATAAGGAGCATTTGCCAGTCATCCTTACAAAGTTGTCCTGATTTATCTCTTTTTTGTATTACACCAGCAAGCTGAGATTTCCCCTCTGCACTTAACTCTTGACACCCCATGAATAAGCCAGAAGTTACCAGTTCGATTTTATCTATGCCTTTATTTGCTTATCTGGCAGCTGTCGTTGATTTTAACTGTGTGCTTCCAAGTGCTGTCACTCTCCATGCTTAGGGCATAGCTTGGGGAGGAGGAAATTTCCCTGTGTGGTATAGTGTTGCACAGTTAGTTTAGTTATAGATGTACTACAGCTTCATTTGCAGCACACAGCATTGGCTACTGTCAGCAAGATGGTGGACTAGATGACCCATTGAACTGTTCCACCCTGGCGGTTCACTTGCTCTAATGACCCAGGTGAATGAAAAAACCTCACATGTCAGAGTATGGGTTTCCTCCCCCCCAGGTTTTTCTGTCCTTCAGGTAATGGCTACAGATGCAGACAGCGGCCTCAACCAGCAATTGAGCTATCGGATCGAGGGTGGAGCTCAGGATAAGTTCCTGATCAATGCCAACTCCGGAGTAATCCGGGTGGCCAACATCACCATAGATAGGGAAGAGAGGGACACCTACAGGCTGACAGTGATAGCTGTGGATCGAGGCATGCCTCCTCTCTCTGGTACCGCCACCGTCAGTATCCTCATTGATGACGTCAATGATTATCGGCCAGAGTTCATCAACCCGATTCAGACGGTCAGTGTGCCCGAGTCAGCAGTGCCAGGCACCATCATCGCTGAGGTCACAGCAATAGACAGAGATCTCAACCCCCGGCTGGAATATTACATCATTGAGATTCTGGCAAAGGATGACACTAATGCTCTAGTGCTGGGCCAGCAGGGAGCATTTGCCGTGGATTTTAAAACAGGTACAAGAACAGGAGAAACCCTGTGCCTCCTTCTTCCCCCTCCTACTTCTTCCCTTCCCTTCCCTTCCCTGTCAGCTGTCTCTCTCCCTCTCCTCACTTTGTCACTCTTTCTCTCTTTGTCTTTTCTTAGCCCTCTCTCGTTCTTGTCACCCTTCTCTGTTTCTTCCTTTCTCTTAGTCTTCCTCACTCTCCTTTTCCTCTCTCTCAGCTGCACTTGGACAGTGCCACACTGCCAACTAACGAATCCTTTTCTTTTCCTTACGGCTGTCAGCCTGGCAGGTTTGATCTCTCTGTTTCTATGTAAATCTCAGTCAGTCCTCTGTCTGCTTCATCCATTGTTTCCCTTCCATCTCAGTCATAACCATGATCACTCTCATCACTGGCTGGGTGCTTGGCTGTGTCTTGCTGTGAGGGAGCAGTCCTGGCACATGCAGCTGGCTGTTGTTTAGCCTTCGCAGACTGAACGCAGACACCCCCTCAGCAGCGGCTCGCTGGTTGGGGGGAGGTCTTCCGGGTAAGTGATCTCTTGCTCACTGTGTTTTGGTGTATGGAGAGGTGGACATATGAGACATCTCACTCACCGGTGAGATCGCATTCCCAGATCACAGGCCTCTGGCCTCTTAGTGATGCAAGGCCTTGTGCTGCGAAACAACAGGCCTGACTTAGTGAAAGCTCAGCTGTGGAAAGCTGACTCCAGAAAAAGGGGCACAGGCTCAGACACCTGCATGTCTCACCACAGCAGCCATGAAAAGGACTTTAAATGAAATAAAGGGCTAGATCCATAGTCAGTGGGAATCAGTGTCTCTCTGCTGACTTCAGTGGAACTACACAATTGACACCAGCTGAAGATCTGGCCCCAATGTTCAGAATTCATCTCTCCCCAGCACACACCCCTTTCCCCCCAGTTGCTAAAGGAGACTGATGTCTACTTAGCTCCATCCTAAGGAGGGGTTCTGTGGGGGTGTTTTTAACAAACAGAGAGCAGGATTTTTTACCTGTTGACTTTTTTTCCTTTTAATCTATAAATAACAAAGGGAAAGGCAGGAGGCCGCCGTGCAAGTGCAGAGGATTGTGGGGCAATAGAGGTTTCCTCAGGTTGGGGCTCTGTGCCCCTCTGCCTAAAGGAATCAGGCAGGGCCTCTGACAGGTTTACAGCCTACGTAAGTGGTTGCTTTCTTTCCTTTTCTGCTTTGCAGGAGCCGTGAAGGTTAAGTCCTCACTGAACAGGGAGCTAGTGGCCACATATGAAGTCTCCATCTCTGTCCATGATAACGCCAGCAATGTTGTTGACCGTTCAGTCAGCGTGCCAAATGGTAAGAGAACTCCTGCTTCAGACAGGCCTCGCCAGATCACATGCCAGTGTGAGAGTTGAGCCGGGTGGCAGATCAGTTAATGCTATGGCATTTTTTGGCTAGGGCCCTGGCTTCAAACCCTATTGATGGTTATGCCTGAAGGAAGTGACATATTCTCAGGCAAGGCCTCCAATGGATGAGTTTCCACATTATCAAGCCATGCTGCTGTTTGGCATGATTGCAGCCACTGCTAAGGGGTATGCCAGGAATAGAGTCTGCAGGTCCAGACAAAGCAGGGACCCAGAACTGGAAAAGCAATGGATGCTGTATGATGGAGATGATCTGGCAGATCTAGATGGGGATCCAAAACTGGAATAGCAAGGTTGCTTCCTCCACTTTATAATGGCATTTTTCCTCTTGGTCATCCCCTGGGGTTTATTTTTAAAATCTGTTTTTCTTCATAACAAAACAGCCTTCTGCTAATATTGCAGGCCCCAGGCCAAAATAAAACTGCTCACGTGTGCTGTAACAGCAGTAGGTGTTCTGTGACTATAGGCAAAGTGCTGTTAGCCAGGAGGATATACTGTGATCTGAGGGTACGCTTCATTGCTTCCCTGTTTCTGCAGACTGCTAGAAGGTCTGCTTTTGGTAAGATACATGCTTATAATTGACCAGGCCAGATATCCCTCACCATTCTAGCACTACTTTAACTATGGCTTTCTTAGATTGGAGGTATGAACTGAACTGGTATTTAATTTTGCATAAATAACGTACCACACCTAGTAATGTTCATTGCTGAGGTCACTGTTCCTGAGTTCTTGGATGCTTTGATGACCTACTACCTGTTGTGTAGGAAGACTCCACTCTTCTGTCTAACTGCAGCTCTTTGAGAAAGCTGTAAGTGGTGGCAGCCTTGCAAAGCTCTTACACAAGTTTACCAGCCCAGGCCTCAGTGTCTTTATCAGGATCTTGGTGTGGGAAAAACTACTCATCTTTTACTTCCCCATCACAGAAAATTACTTGCCTTGTGGCATGAAAATGAGAAAAAAAATTCAAGGTCTTTGAATAAGTCAGGTCCATCTTATTTCTGGAAGCGGCTGGTGGAACTTTGCTTTCCTTTTCCCAGCAAAGAGCTGAGCATTCAAAACAAAGTGAGGACTTCAGGCTGTGTGGTGAGCAGCTCCTGCAAAAACCCTGAGCTCTCCATAAAGGAATGAGAATAAACTTAAACTTTCTGGCCAGATCCTCAGATCAGCTCAGTGGACATTAGTGGAGCTGCTTGATCTGGCATACCTCTTACTCACCTCCCCTCCTTTCTTTCTCTCTCTACAATTCTCCACTTGTTTCTCTTTCATCCTGTCTGGTTTTCATCTGCTCCTCCCCTCCCCCTCCCCCCCCTGCACCTGCCTTCATGCCCCATCTCTGCCCCCCCTGCTCTCACAGCTAAGCTGACCGTGAACGTGCTGGACGTCAATGACAACACTCCCCGATTCCGTCCGTTCGGAGCCACCTATTTCACTGAGAGGATCCTGGAAGGTGCCACGCCGGGGACCACCTTGATTTCCGTGTCTGCGGTGGACCCAGACAAAGGGGCCAATGGACAGATCACGTATGAGTTGCTGAACCTTTCACCTGAAGGGTATGCCCGACTTGAAGACCTCTCAGCAGGTAGGTGGATGAATTTAGGAGTCCCTGTTCTCACCTGTGAGCCTCTAAATCCCATCAAAGTGGGAGGGGATGAATACAGATACTGAGATGAAGACTAGTCTGTGGGTGACCTTTGTACAGTCCTGACGCAGCCTGATTCAGAGAGGACTGGATCCACAGCCATCCTTACTCACATTGAATGGCACCTTGTTTCACATACCAAGAGGTTTGGCCACAAGAGATCACTGAAGGCATGACACTAATCACCAAGGCTATCTCCTTACAGATGTCAGCACCGGCACTGAACAGCTAGCATGTTCTTATATCAATTCCCCATTTGAACCCACCCCCCATCGCCTGTGCTCAGAGGGTCTTGGTCAGCCTTGCTGATCCTGATCCCATTGGCTGTGAGGAAGTGATTATCAGCCTTGGATTGTCTCAAGCAGTGGAACCCGTCCTATGGGAGCTTTCAAATTGCCATAGTTCTACATATGCATGAATGTCCTCTCCTTCCTCCCATAATGGATATTATAGAAATGAGATGACAGTTACCAAGCCGCATCCTGTAGGGCGAAACCCCATTGGAAGGCTCAAAGGGGTTCTCATTTCAGAGTCTGCTCTCTCTAGGGAAGGTTATTGCAAATAGCACGGTGGACTACGAAGAGGTACAATGGCTGAACTTCACTGTCCGGGCCTCAGACAATGGCTCTCCCCGGAGATCAGCCGAGATCCCAGTGTATCTCCAGATTGTGGATATCAATGACAACAATCCCATCTTCGGCCAGCCATCTTACCAGGTGAGTGGGGCTTAGCAGTCAGAATGCATAAGTGTTGTTGGGGGCTAACAGGATGGGAGGGGCCCAGACCTGACAATTGTGACAGGCAAGATGTTTGCAGGCCAAAATGTTGTGTACTGCACAGTGTCTGCTGTTAAAATCCCAGGAGAACCATACACAGGGAAGAGCAAAACACTTTAACAAAACCAAGGACAAAGCTGCTCATTTGACACTTCTTTAAGGGGTCATTCTGTAAATGAAAATCAGGCCCTGAATGTTTAGCTAAGATTTGGATGGGCAGAATGTTAACTGTGTGCTTCTGCTAAAACGGTAAGCAGTGAAGTAGATGATAATGTTGGTATTTACCTTGTTGTCATTAGATTCTAGAGCAAACACTTAATGCGGAGTATATTCCATTTCACACCTCTCTTAGGACTATTATTTCAGGACATCTGTCTGCAGACTCAGGATTAATAAATGCTACATCAAGTTCAGTTTCGGTGGCTTTGTTCCCATCCAAAAGGGTTAAATGTTCATAGTTTTTTAAATGAAAGCTTAAAATTTGCAGAATCTGATAGTTAAAATTTGGAGACCGTTTAAGACCCCACTCTAATGCCTCAGAGCAGCACCTCCCCTGCATAAAATGCGCAGAGACCACTCACTCATCCTCTAAACACACTGATTCTTCTGAATGCTTTGTTGGTTTGACTGGTGTGTCAGTGGGTGAAACCCTCATCCATCTGCCCCGCTCTCTCCTCCTCTTCTTTCTGCTCTTGCAGAAGCCTGTCTTTGAGGATGTCCCACTGGGTACGGTCATCCTGAGGGTCAGGGCCACTGATGCGGACTCCGGGAGCTTTGCCCTCATCCAGTACAGCCTGGGAGATGGAGAGGGCAAGTTTGGGATAAACCCCAACACGGTAAGCAGTGAAGGTTGGAGCTATACTGCACTAACAATAGGGTTATGGGAACAGGAGCACTTGAACACTGGAGTGGTCTGCTACTGAAAGAATGCCCTCTGGAGTCAAAATCTCATTATATTTTATGTGGGGAGGAGAAACTCTGAAGTCCCCCCTGCACTTTTAGGGGAAAGGAGTCAAGCTTGAAAAAGGGGATTCTCCCACTCCCTTATTTCCTTCTCCTATTTCTGTTACACTGATGACTCATTATTAACAAGAATTGGCCAAGACCAGCAGTCAACTTACCACAGCAATGGCATGTCAAACGGCCAATAACTTTCTGAAGGTCTCTGTATGTTTCAGGGCGATATCTATGTCCTGTCGGCCCTGGACCGAGAGAAGAAGGATCACTACACACTGACTGCTGTAGCCAGGGACAACCCTGGAGACATGTCTAGTAACCGTCGAGAGAACTCTGTGCAGGTACCAAGCCACAAAGCTGCACTAGGATGGGTTTAAGATGCATCTTTATGCCATAGGTATAAAACTCCATGGGTTTGTGTGCATTCTTCAGACTGTAGAAAGGCATTTGCTTTCTAGAGTATGAGAAAAGGGAGCAGCAAAGTGCATAAGTGAGAGAGAGAGCGTATGAGTCCAAGAAAGAAGTATCAAAAGAGGATGGGGAGAGCAAGTAAAAGAGGGAAATAGCAGAGAAGCCCAAGAGCAAGAGAGAAAAACAATATAGAAGAGGGAGAGCCCACAAGAAAGTTCAGGATGGACTCTCTTGGTGTTACTTTGTGGCAAAGTCACTGGTATTTTAGACTGTAAGGGGATAATGTAGCATTTGAAGTGGTTACATTCCAGTGTCCAGACAAGCCCAACAGTGCAGCTGTGTAAATGGATAGGATCACAGCTCCTCTCTGGCAACATGACTTTGCAAGTTTAATACCCTCTTCACAACCCGAGAATGTACAGTGTGGCAAAGAGACAGGAGCATGCAGAGTGCAGATCCGGCTGGGCTGTGTAGTGAGTCAGCAGTCCCTGTCAGTTTCTCCTGGGTTTGAATGCGCTGACATGTGGCTTCTCTAGACTGGAATTTTTATTGTATTGATATTGTGCTGGAAACATCTGATGTTGTTTTCTGGGTCACTTGCTGCCATCTCCATTAGTGCTGGCTGACTCATGCACGTCCTTGTCACCTGTATAGGTCCTTCCTGGTAGCAAAGATACAGGTCTCGGCTGTAATGAATATAGAGAGGATTTATTATTTGAGGCCACTGGATACAGACAGACTCTGTCATTCTCTCGGGGTCTCTAGCTCCCCGAACTGACTCTAGAGCTTCCTAGAGTCACTCGCTGCACAGACCCTCTTCGTCCTGACCTGGATCATGGAAAGGACTGCTGGCCACACTTCTTGGAAGGCAGGCATGGTAGAAAAGAAACTCAGCAGCTCTGAGCAATCAGTTCTGCCTTTTTACGCCAGTGCCATAGCACTCGCCACGGTAGCTGAAGCTAGATCTTCCACCCTCTCCTGCTCACATATCTGCCTGTTAGTCAGTTATCTAAGCAGCAGTTTCATCTAGTTATAGGGACAAGGCAGTTTCTGAAAGGCCTATAATCAGCAATGGATTTAGAGTTTTCTAGACATGGACTTCTAACAAAGCACCCTGCCTTTTTATTGACTACTAAAATTATCTGGCATGGTTTTTCCTGAGCAGTAATCCACCACCGGACCCCATCAGTGGAGAAGGCTGTCATGTCCCCTATATCATTGCCAAAGCAGTTTTCTGAAGTCTGAGTAGGGAGGCTGCTGCTCTGCTTGGGGAGAAGTCCATGATGTGGGACTGGGCTGTATGGTGAATATCATGGAGCTTCTGTTAAATCAGCTATTTCCCTTCCTGCTAGGTGTTGGCTGCTGTAGTCATTGTTCCTAGCGGTGGTTAGAGGCATGGCACTGGCCGTTATTATAGCTAGAGTCAGCCAGCGCTTTGTTTAACATTAGATAGATAGCAATAAGGGGGATAATATGGTAGAGGAGCCAGTTGTCTGATAGGGTCGCTGCAGCCTGATGGTTCTCTAGCCCCTGTAGAATCACCTCTGCCTTTATCCACATGACAAGTTTGCTTTCGCTTAAGGTGTTGATTACGGTTCTGGACATCAATGACTTCAGGCCCCAGTTTGCCAAGCAACAGTTCAGCACCAGTATGTATGAAAATGAGCCAGCGGGAACATCTGTGATCACACTGGCAGCCACGGACCTCGATGAGGGTGACAACGGAGTGGTGACCTACAGCATCGAGGGCCCTGGAGTGGGTATGCCGCCCCACTGGCAAAGCTAAGCGTTTAGGGGATGGGAGAGGCACAAAGGATGTTTTCGGAGTCGTATAGAAAAGACAGAGTTAAAACTAGAGAGATCTAAGCAGGCACAAAGACCAAATAATTTTTCCCATTTCACATGGTAACAAGTTAGCACTAAGGCCACCTGCACACGCAACGACTGCATCACAGAATATTCTCTTCCCTTCTAGCTCATGCATTGCAGCTCTGCAGACCTTTCCACTTCTGCTCAGTCTCTGATTTTCTCTTGTCTACCACACCCGAGGCTGCCACTTCCCAGACTTCCTAGTACCATAAATGTAAACTGTTTCCCGAGTTCCTGCTCCTGAAGTGGGCCCACTACACATCCTCTTACATAAAAAAAAACCAGGAAAGGGTGGAGGATGGGTTGTTGAGGTGGATACTGACAGCATGAATTCCAGAGTATTAAGTCACATTTGAGGGCTGCTAGGTACAAGGCCAGAGCCTTCATATCTAGATAGGAAAGGGAGGGAAAACCCCACTTTTCTGAAACCTGTGAGTTCACCCCCAATTTGCTGTAGCATCAAAGTGGAATGGGGAGGAACTGAAAATAACACAAGAATACCTGTGAGCTTTAAAGCTGTCAGTGAGATCAGCCACAGCCTCTGTGCAGCTTTAAGGGATTCGCTGAAATTCCAGCATGCTGGGATATCATCATTTCAGAGCATATGTACAGGGAATAGGAGTAGCAATGGCAAGTGTATTGTGCTCCATAAACAATGTGCTCATGGTTGTAGGTTCCTGAAGCCCAGAGTTATTCAGATTTAGTGTGTTGTTAGAGTGCTGCAGCCAATGATTTTCAGCCAGTGAATTATGGTGTATTCAGCTGTCTGCCAGAATCCCTTACCCAAGCCTAGCTCCTTTCTCTCAGCCTGGTTTCTAATTTATGCCATATAATAATTTACAATACTCTCTTTCATGCAGAGTGCACAGTGTGATAGATTTGTCTGTTCTGTCCTCAGAGGCCTTCAAGATTGATAAAGGCTCCGGGCTCATCACATCCCGAAGACACCTGCAGTCTTACGAGAGATTCAATCTGACAGTCGTGGCAACAGACAAAGGCAGGCCACCTCTGTGGGGGACCACCATGCTCCAGGTGGAGGTCGTTGACATTAATGATAACCGGCCAGTGTTTGTCCGGCCACCGAATGGCACCATCCTGCATATTAAAGAGGTAAACTGCTAATGTGGTGCTGTGGTCCTGTTGTCTGAACTGATGATTACTGGCCTGTGTCATTAAGGTGTCAACAGGGGAGCTCGTACTGGAAGCACACACTAAGCAGGAGAAGCAACTGTCCATTAACTTGGACAGCAATGCCATGTAACAAGCCAGACTTCCAAAGGAGCAAAATTCGCTATTGTGGACCTAGTTTTGTTTAAGTCTGATAAGATATTTCACTCTCTGGTCTTGCTAGCACTGGGTGTGGGGCCAGTTTAGCCCAGTTCTAGCCCAGAAGGGACCACTGGAAAAAAAAGTGGAGAAAATCCCCTTACCTCACTCTGCAACAACCTCCAAAGGCTAATCAGTGCACAGCACATGCAGGTTTTCAAGGAAGCCCTGCCCAATCCTCCTTAGCCAGGAATTGTGTCTGTGTCTGCAGCTCTGGCAGTCCTGGATTGTGCTTTTGAAAGCTGCTGTTTTGCACAATAGATGAAGGAGTGAAAGAGGGAGATGATGGCTGCCAGCCTAAGGAAATGAGGAGACTGAAAAGTCCGATTTGTTGACACCAGGATGCCCTTCTCTACTTCAGTCACTGCTGTAGGGGTGGCACCCATTGCCACTGGCCAAACCTTTTATGTTCACCCTGATGGTCCCGCTCACCTTAAACAGAGGAGCTACTCCCTATAGTCAGAAATGCCCATGCAGCCATCTTCAGAAGCTCCACTGTTAGGGACCAAAATGTGCCTTTGGCCTAAACCAGGGGTTCTCAAACTGGGGGTCATGACCCCTCAGGGGGGGTCATGAGGTTATTATGAGGGGGTCGCAAGCTCTCAGCCCCTGCACATGCTGGTGAGGGTGGCATGGCAAGGGGGGGAGGGGATCATCACAGCCTGAAATATTTGCAAAGGGGGTCCCAGCAAAAAAAGTTTGAGAACCCTGGAACCAAGGACACTCCCTAAAAATGGGAGGGAGTCCTCCTTTCTTTAAAGGCCTTTACTTGAAATACTGGGAAAATATATCACTGCAGCCTGCAGGAACCTGTCCCCATCACAGGGTCTCATGAGAGCGTCTCAGGGTAGCGTTAGGGCATAGAAGTTTCAGGAGACTAGCAAAGTAAGAAAATCACTGATCAGAATGTGCTGAGTGTATTTATAAATGAGGTCTTCAGTCTGGGGACTGAAATACTGATATTTTAAAGTTTCTTGTCTACATGAAGCACTGTTTAGCTGAGTCACACAGATCCCAGATATGCAATGAGGCTGTTTTTCAGGTGTAGAAAATGATGCCTTTGTGTTCGTTGACTCCTTGGGAAGCTGTCTCATATACTCCTGAATGACTGAAGCTGTAACAGCAGCCTTGGCCACCAGATAGCAGCAATGCAAACAAACGAGCATTGTCAGCAGTGCGGCTGTACAGTGGAGATATACATGAATTTTACTGGTTTGATTAAAGCCAGTATTTTGTCATGGATCACCTTACAGGACATAGCAGCGACTCTTGAAATGTTCGTGGGTGCTTACAGAAGCAGGCAGGTCTCCCATTAAGTGCTTTGCAGATCACTCTTCTTGTCATGATCTGTAGAGAGGGAAGGTGTGCATATGCTTGTGTGCATAAATAAGATTCCAAGATGCTGGGGTTTGGAGATTTAGTGGTGTGTGTTTCCCCTGTATGTGGATTGATATTCTGCTTGTGTGTGCAAATAGGAAATACCTCTACGGTCCAATGTGTATGAAGTCTATGCCACAGACAAGGATGAGGGTCTCAATGGAGCCGTACAGTACAACTTTTTAAAAACTGGAGCAGGGAATAAAGACTGGGAATACTTCAGCATCGATTCCAGCAGTGGACTGATCCAGACAGCAAGAAGGCTCGACCGAGAGAAACAAGCAGTGTACAGTGTAGGTCTGGGAAAGGAGTGGAGACTGGGACATGGATTTAGTCCACATGATTGTTTGTCCATATCACAAAACTGCTACCAAGTTTGTCCTTTTCAGTCTCAGCCCTGGTATCACAGGGGATGAAACATATTATGATTGAGGGAGAGTTGTGTGGAAGCTCAGGACTGGTCATGCAGCAGAAAAGGAGAGAGATACAATGTGAGTGGAGACAGGACTGCAATAGCTGTGGTTGTTAGCAGATCAGGATCGAATCCTTGTCACAGAGTGGTGTGGGTGAATCCTGCACAGTGGTTGATCTCACTGTGTTAGGCTCTGTCTCTGTGCATTTCCCACTTTCACAATTAAAACCTCACCCCTCAAATAATGCAAATAGCAGAAAGCAGTAACGTAGAAACTGCAAGTCCTGATTGGTGGTGAACTGTTTCTCTGATACGTCGGTGTACTCCTCCTAAGCCCCGTCCAGCTGTGGTCATGGGCTGCTGTTTGCCATTGTAACTTCCCCCAAAGAAACCATCTGTCCCAGAGCAGTCCAGTGATACGTTGGGTGAGACGCTGCACACAGTCCTTGGGTGGGGGGAGCTTAAATGGTGGGGCCGTACAGCTCTCAACTTGCAGCAATTTTAGGCCTCCAGCTCACCCCAGGCTGCTGAACACACACCTCCCTAGTTTACCAAATGTATCAAAAGATTCACCAACCTGACAGCTGAGGGAAGCGTGGTCTGTACACATTCTCCAGCCCGACTCTGTTTTCTCTACCACATAGGCTCATTCGATATACCTAACCCAGAAAAAACCTCTTTTACCAGCCTTCACCTTCTTCTCAGTCCCTACCCTCTTGGGTTGCAGTAAGATCCCCCCACATGCTAGTGTTTTGTAGAGTCTTAAAAGGCAAGTGTGTGACCAAAGTTGCATATGTGTTCCTCCTGCAGTTGATCATCGTGGCATGTGACCAGGGCCAGCCTGCGTATGAGACCATGCAGCCCCTCCAGGTGGCACTGGATGACATTGATGACAATGAGCCCATCTTCCTGAGACCACCTGTAAGCAGAGCTGTCCCTTTCCCTTGCATTGATCAGGGCTAGGTGAAGGGACATGGACTATTAGGCTATGTCTGCACAGCTGCAGCTAGCCTGGGTCAGCTGGGTCAGGCTCAGGCTGTGGGGCTAAAAATTGCTGTGTAGACATTCAGAATCAGGCTGGAGCGCGAGGTCTGAGACCCTCCATCCTTGCAGGGTACCAGAGCTCAGGCTCCAGCCCGAGCCCAAGTATCTACACCCCTGGAGCCCAAGCCCTGCAAGCCCAAGTCAACTGACCCAAACCAGCCACAGCTATTTTGTCCCTGTGTAGATGTAGCGTTAGAGCCCCGGACACACTTGAGTTAGTGAGACAGCTAATGTGCTAAGTGAAAATGAACATTTTCAGGAAACAAAAATTCTCATCTAAATCCAGCTGTCGATCCTGAGCTTTCCCCATGGTGCCCAGCAGGGGGTGCAGTATGTCGTATACATGATGAGTAATACAGTGCCTGGGCATTAACTGAGGCCCCTAGTCTTATGTTAATGAAGTTTGTTATGATTTGTCTATTTTTAGCATTTTAAAGAAAGAGAAAAAGTCTCCAGTCCATGAGGTCAGAGCGGGCTCTCTAACATGGTGCTCATTGTTTATTCTGACTGCTCTACTGCCTTCCCCTATAACACTCCCTCTCTTCTCCCTGGGCCCATTCTGGCAGAGAGGAAGCCCCCAGTATCAAGCTCTGTCTCTTCCTGAACATTCCCCCCCGGGTACCATTGTGGGGAATGTCACTGGTGCTGTGGATGCAGATGAAGGCTCCAATGCGATCGTCTATTACTTCATAGCAGGTAGGGTTGCTTCCCTTCTCAGTTTCTCTGGTGGGCTGTTTTGTGTTGCTGCTTTAATTTTGGATGAATTAAGGGCTTATCTACACTTAAAATGCCACTGTTCCACTGTAGCACATCAGTGTAGACACTACCTACACCGATGGGAGGGGTTTTCCCATCTGCATAGGTAATCCACCTCACTGAGAGGAGGTAGCTAAATCGACGGAAGAATTGTTCTGTCGACCTAGTGCTGTCGACATGGGGATTTAGCTTGGCTTAACAATACTGCTCGGGGGGAGTGGATTTTTTTACACCCCTGACCGACATAGATAAACTGACCTAATCTACTAGTGGAGACCAGGCCTCAGTGTTGGTGAAAGTGCAGGACAGAGGGTACTGCCTAGAGCCAGGTATAATGACACATGCGATGCAAGCTTCCTCAACACATCTCTGTCACAGCACCTAAATCCTGACCTTTATCAGGCCCTCGCTGATGAACTCTGCTATTGCCTCACAGTCTTGGCTGGGGTTATAGCTGCTATTCTAGCCCTGAGACCATCACATAACCCTGAAGGTGCTCCTTCATCTTAACCTGCAATCTGCTGCTATTCCAGGGGTGACTTAAAATGGCATAAAAGCCAGGTGGATGAGCAGTCATGTCAACTCATTGTCTTTAGAAACGTATGGCATGTGTGTTCAGGTTTCTACCTAGAACTCTTAAAATGGGCCTCACAGACTATTCTCTTCCCCCGTTTCCTGCCCCAGAGGGCTGTGCTGTTATTTTAGCTATTGCAGAGACAGAGGGCATCCACGGTCCTAAAATAAAATCTGTAAAAGTATTTCTTTACCCTGGCATGAACACAACATTGCTTCTCCTGTAAATGAATTAGAGGGCAGTGCCAGCTCTCCTTACCCTGTGAAAAATTCAGCTGTCACACAGGACAGGTTGCTAGCGGCGGAGTATCACATTCCATCTGGCAATATGACACCCTGGGTCAAGGACCCCAACACATCTCACCATGCATGAGGTATAAAGCTGCATTGCTAAGCCACAGAAATACTACCCTGCTCTTTCACGGGTTAATTAGAAGCTAAAAAAGGATGTCAGGAAAGATGCTCATAGCAGGCTGCCGTAATAAGGCAACCAGCTGTGTTCAGCTCTGTGTGTGTGTGTGTGTGTGTGTGTGTGTGTGTACACGCGTGCGCGCGCACATGTTGACAGGTGTTTAAACCTTTGGTGGGGGATGTCAATTGTGAACTCAGTAATATTTTACGGTGATATCCTATTCTGTGAGCACACGTCTTGGTGGATCATTTTTAAATCACTTTCATAAGATGAGAAACTCAGCTCATGCATTGGGTTAAAGAAAATGAAACAAACTGAAAGACCAGTTCAGCTGGGAGGAAAGAGCAGAAAGGGGCAGGGAGGGTTGAGTGGGAGAAAGAGACAGACATGCACTTTATTGGCTTGGCATTCATGTAACTCCTCTCCACACACACACATGCACACAACTGCACAGCTTGTGACCCCTTACCCAAGCCACACAGGAGCTGCCAGTCAGTTATGTGACCTTCATGTGTGCAACCCCTGGGAGACTTGTTAATTCCTCACATCTGCTTTTTCCTAGCAGGTTTAGAGGTATTTAAGCAGAGAGCTATTGACACCTAAAGGGCTATACAAAGAGGAGAGTTACCAGTGAATATGAGGTAGCATGGTAAGGAGAGCGGGAGGAGCCAACATCATGGCATCAGGGGTGCTCATTCTAGGAGGTACAGAAATGGATCCAGAGTGTTTCATTTACATCCTGCTGTGTGTTAAAATATCACATGATTTCACAAGAACTGGTGATGTTACAAAGCCCCAGATTCACTGGCATTAGCAGAACCAGAATCAGGATTCACGAGCAGACTCAGCGAGCTGTTCAGGGCAGAGAATGTATCTTACTGGGTGTTTGTAAAAGATCTGTAAATGTATGGAGCTAGATACATTATTTCTAAATGTTTTCCTGTGGGGACAAGGAGACCTGGACATTATTTCTGTGCCTACCTGGAGTGGACCCAATGTAATCCTGGGGGAAGGGAAAGCAATCTGGAGAAGAGCAGGGGAAGACCAGATTAGGAACTGATCTGGATTTCTGTGCCCATCTGTACTCCTCATCCATGTACAAACCTATAAGTCCAGATCCAGAAGGGAAGTTTTAGGGCAAAGGTAAGACTGACTTGCATTCCATTTACCCTTCCTAGCCGGTAACAGGGAGAACAATTTCAAGTTAAGTCCAGTGGGGAAGCTGCAGGTGCTACGAGACCTGGACCGAGAGACAGAGCCCTACTACTCCATCATTGTCAAAGCCTCCAGTAACAGGAACTGGTCATCTCCCAGAGGTCACAAAGCAGCCAGAATCCAGGCCTTGGACCCCAGCACAGACACCACTCTGCAGGAATTCCGGATCTTTCTAGATGATATTAATGATCAGCCTCCCCGGTTCTCTAAATCGGAATACACGGCAGGTAAGGGAGAGGGCCAAGAAGAGGGCCAGCTGACTGGGTGACTGCTTTCTCTGGGGTGAAAGCAGAGGCTGCCACTCAGGGATACAAACTCAGGTCCAAGCATGATGGGCTGGTGAGGGCTGAGAGTGCTGTGGTGGGATGGGGACTGTTGGAAGGAAAAGTATACAAGAAGAGAAAACGAAACTTCTCCAAGAGATAGTGCAGACTTGGATTAACCCACCAAGATAAGCTCCACCCCCAAGAACTACCCTACTTCCCAACCAATCACAATGGGCCAGCAAAGCCCTGGGAAGCAGCATGCAGTTTCACTGTAAACTGAAGCAGCCCAGGGAGGTTCACTTGCTGACTAAGAGTGTTTGACACAGGAGTCTAGCTGTGCAGCTCCATAATAGTCCCGGGCTTCTCTCTCTCTTTGGGAAGGATTACTGGCAAAACCAGGCAAACCAAACAGGTTCAGGGGTCAAACGGGCATCATCTTGTCCATTTTTCCATATGGGACATGCAGGACTTGTAGGGAAACTTCTTGGTGAGGGGTTATTCTGGGAGGTAGCAGGGGTGGGGCTTGCTCTTTACCAGGATGGCAGTTGTCATTTTCAGGGGGAACTCTTCTTTACAGTATCCCCTCATTCTTGGGTGTGTGGCCCCAGATTCAGGTTACATGCCCTACTCTGGTTCCTTCTCTTCCTTTCCTTTTTCTTTTTGTTTCCCCCCCGAAAGGGGTCGCAACAGATGCCAAGATGGGTTCAGAGCTGATCAAGGTAGTGGCACTGGACTCAGATGTGGGGAATAATAGCCTGGTTTTGTACAACATCCTGGGAATCCGTTACATCAAGCAGCACTCCAACGACTCGGAGGAGGTGGCTAGCGTCTTCAGCATTGGTAATTACCCATTTGTCACCTACAGGCGCCTCAAGCAGAAATGTTCTCACGAGACAGCACAGAGAGCCATTCCCCTCCCTCCTACCCATAAGGCAGGAGCTGAAATTATAGTTAGCTAGTTTGTGGAGGGAAGTTTAGGGGTGCCATAGGTTTACAGCCAGACCTCCATTCTCAGATCCCTTTGGATACAATCCTCCCACAACAGTGGCTGACACTGGGGCACTGTTTCTGTGGCTGAGAGTGGGTACGCAGGGCTATCCACCATACAAACAGGGAGCACCTTTTCTTTGTCTCATTTCTTGTGCTCTGGCTTCAAGAATCCCTTTCTGGGGATCAAATTGAAGTATGAGTGGGTTTGCGTGAGGAGGCTACAGCCTCCAAGACATGAGGAGAGGTATAACATTATCTCCAGTGTGAACGTTATGGGCCAGGTTGTCTGCTATGGATAAATCCCTGAGTCCCAGGTTGGCTGCACCCCAGCCCAAATAGCACAAAGGAAGCAGAAACTCTATTTATTTACTGGCAGTAATCTAAAATGATTGGGCTAATTCTTGATTTGTGATTGGCTGTCCCCAAAGGTAACTTGGATGGGATCCTGCGAACCTTTGACCTCTTCACAGCCTACAACCCTGGCTACTTTGTGGTGGACGTCATGGCTTCAGACCTAGCAGGGCATAATGACACTGCTGTTGTCGGAATCTACATCTTGCGGGATGACCAGCGGGTGAAAATCATCATCAATGAGATCCCAGACAAGGTGCGGCAGTTTGAGGAAGAGTTCATCAGTTTGCTGTCCAACATCACAGGAGCCATTGTCAACACAGATGATGTGCAGGTAATAATAGCTCCTGGGCCATGCACACACCCTGATGTACCGTAACACTGCTCAGAAGCTGGGACTGGATGATGGGATGAATCACTTGAAATTGCCTTGTTCTGTTCATTCCCTCTGAGGAAGCTGACACTGGCCACTGTCGAAAGACAGAATACTGGGCTAGATGGACCACTGGTCTGATCCAGTATGGCTGTTCTTATTACTTACCACAGAAATTCAACCAAAAAGTGATTCATCCTCAACTGATGGTTCAAGAAACCCCCTTATTTTTAACTGGTCTTCCCTGAAACAGGAGCAAAACATATGCCCTGTTCCTTCTACCCCTCACTATCATGAACTCTATGGGCAGCAGAGAGGGATCCAGTCCCCTGCAGCATTTTTGACTGACATCCAATCTCTCTGTGTAGACAAGTTAGCATGGTGGGATATAGCTAGTATGGTAAGTAAATAATATTGTCCTCATTTTACACATGAAGAAACTGATATGCAGAGAGGTTCTGACCAGTCCAAGCTCACACAAGAAGTCAGTGGCAGATCTTGGATTAGAATTCAACAGCTCCTGGCTTCCTCTCCAATCCTAGTGTCTATGCTGTCCCTTCATGCATGGGCAATGGCAGCAGCCCATTCTGGGACAACAGTGTGCATCTTTGTGGAGCTGGAAAGGAGGCAAAACAGTTGAATCAAGAAAGAGGGCCTCAGCCATTTATTTCAAACACAGACTGGCTTTAGGTTGCTGGTTAATGGTGAGATGAGTGGCCAAAGCAATAGGAGAGCAAATTGCAAAGGTGGGCCCAAAATGAAAACTTCAAAAAGAATAATGGGGCATCGCAAGAAGTCCTGGCTTGCAGTCTCTTATTAGTGAGAATCTTTCTGGAAAATGTTCTGAACGAGGGTTTCAGCTGCATATCTGAATTCCGAACAAACTGGGCCATGAAAGAACAGATATGGGCATGGCCTGATAGCGTGTGCAAAGCCCTTTGGTGCACTAGAATCTAGAGTGGCTGCCCAAGAAGGTGACACGTACCCAATGGATATTTTTCCAATGGATTTTCTCTTCTAGTTTCATGTTGACAAAAAGGGCCGTGTGAACTCTGCCCAGACGGAATTGCTGATCCATGTGGTGAATAGAGAAACCAATAGGATTCTGGATGTGGAGCGGTAAGCTACTGTCTTTCTGTATGTGTAGATGGGAGAGGGAAAGAAGCAGGGGAGGGGCATTCATGCTTTGGGAATCAATAAGGAAGTTTTATACCTCAATGTGCTTCACTTCACTGCATTGGAAGGTTGATGTCAGTAACACTGGGTCTCGTGTATCTTTCTGTATAGATGGGCTTGTCCTCACAAGGAAATCTTACTGTTTAAATACCCATTAGTGGACCCAAGTCTGATCACGACTGACTGGTCAACGTAAACAAGGAGAAGTCTTATTCATCATTGTTTCCAACTTAGGCATCCTGTCCCCAACTCTAGGGCAGTGAGGATAATGAAATAATCTGCCCACGTGCCCAGCTGCTCATGATTGCTGCCTCAAATCCACAAGCCAAGCTTTTTGCCAACACCAGAATAAGTGGCCATCAAACTCCAATACTGACTTTTAAAAAAAAATCTGATAGCCCTGCAATCTGGTTAGCTTGCTACACAGCCAGGCAGCTGCTGATCGGACTCTCCTGGCACCATCCAAGCTGTCCAAAGTAGTGTGTGCTTCTGCCTCCAAATGTCATTGTGCTCTGTACTATTGGAGTTGATTTCAGGATCGCGTAGGATAAACTGTTAAAAGAAAAGGATTTTTGGTCTTCAGTAAATGAAAGGAGCTCCTATTCACATATCCTCTCCTATCTTTCTTTCTAGAGTGATTCAGATGATTGATGAGAATAAGGAGCAGCTGCGGAATCTCTTCAGGAATTACAATGTGTTGGACGTTCAGCCTGCTATCACTGCCAAGGCCCCAGATGACCTCTCAGCACTGCAGGTAAAGGAGAGGGGCATCCTTGATTCTCTTCCTGCCAGTATCACCAACCCTTTCACTTTCTTGCAAATCACTTGGCATGACTGTCCAGCACACCAGTGGGTGACACTAAAGGAGAGTGCCTCTTGCATGATTGCCTCCAGGTTGCCTTTTTTAAAGAGGAAAGTAGTATTTACACCTGCCAACATGTAGCAGAAGGAATTATTTCTCCAAGAACTTACTGTCATCCAGTAGAGTGGGATGAATTGACAGAAAGGCATGTAAAACCTAGCGTCCATGTTGCTTCACTGCATCCACTAGCAGGTGATGGACTGTCACTTCTCTACAACATGTTCTTTCTCTCTGGGGTCCCAGGCTTGCCTAAAACTTGGAAGCATTTCCATTTGTATTAATATCCTGCAGATTCTTGTTTGCTCTACATCTGCAGATTTAAAATTGCTCACATCTGTTACAAATAACTTATCTTTTCTAGATGGCAATTATTATCCTGGCTATTCTCCTCTTCCTGGCTGCCATGCTCTTCATCCTCATGAACTGGTACTACAGAACAGTGTGAGTAACCCTAAGCACTAGGCCTGCAGGACAATGCAAGTATTTGAATAAACCTAAATGTTTGGATGCTATAGGGCAGAATAAATGACAACAATAACCTGAAATGGCAGGGCATCGTGAGTAACTCATGCAACCAGGGTATGATAGGGTAGAATGGCTAATCTAAGATCCTGGGTACTACAGGGTGAAATGATGGGCGCCAGTTTTAAAAACACCTAGTTTTTCGATGGAACTCAGGCTCCTACCTCACATGTTACTGGAAATATTACCTAAGAGTCCAAGAAACACAATCCTTTGAGTAGTCCTGACATAAAGGATCTTTCTGTAGTGACTGGAATAATATTCCCAGAGAGAGGGAGAGACAACTGTCATAGCTCCAACCAAGAGAAGAAGGCACCACCTGAACACCTGAAGATTGTTTTTGAGACTGTCCTGAAACCATAAGCCATATCCTTGCTGTTTAGAGACTTATGACTATACCTGGAAAGAGATCTGCAAGCACTGTCCCATTTAACATGATTGTTCCTCACATTGCTCTCCATTCAGGCTTCTTTCTTTCCTTTTTTTTTCCAGACACAAAAGAAAATTAAAAGCTATTGTGGCCGGCTCAACAGGTGGGAGATGTTGGGAGTTCTTTGTTGGTATAACAATATGAGATTCTTCTTGAAGACCTGCAGGCTAATAAATAGGGGGTGAAAATAATGTGAAACACAGATATTGGGTGGTGGGGAGAAACCCAGTTATCTGCTGAAAGAAACTTTGGGCTGCTAGAGGGCAATAAATTAGAGATGAGTTTGTCCAATTATTGGTAATACATGAATAGATATTACATTAGAAGAATTTATTTAGTTGCCAGAGTTTTGAGTTATTAGGCCCATAATATCTCCCCCACTGGCACTGCAGTTGTTTCCTTCAAGATCAAGGCTGCTGGACTGTCCCTTCATCATCTCTTCCTCGAAAAGAAGTGTGGATTTGTGCCCACAGCCATTCTGGTGTTCATGTTGTTTGTTACTTAGCCCAGTGTTTCTCAAGCTGGGGGTTGTGACAGTTTTAGAGGGGTCGCAAGTGCAGAGCTGGTATTGGGGGTGGCAAGAAAGGCAATTGCCTGGAGCCACAGGGGCGCCATGAAACTAAGTTACATGCCTCAGCCCCGTGGGGGTGGGACTCAGGCTTCAGGGGTACAGTAGTTTGGAAAGATTAAGAACCACTGCACTATAGCCTATATAAATGTCATGCTAACCTACACCTGCTGCCTTCCGCAGGGAACCGCGGCTTCATGGACATCATGGATATGCCAAACACAAATAAATATTCCTTTGATGGGTGAGTTCACAATACTTTTTTTGCTTTTCACAGTTTACTGTAGATAACACAGCAGGAGGAATCTCTGGTAATTCATAGGCAGAACAAGTGTGTTAGCACCGCCATTGGCTTCTGCTAGCGCTTCCAACACAAATCATCTCTGCAGCCACTTACCATTGAAAGCTAGGATTCCACAGCTTGATAGTATCAGGAAACACCATAACATTACCTAGACCAGGACATCTCTTACAAGTCACCCTTCGTATTAATCCAGCACCATCAGCACCAAAGCAGTGCAGACTTGTGGCGGCACTTATTGATGAAGGACAGATATAACAGAAATTTGAAAATCACCTGCAGGCAGATGTTACAAGGCTATAGCGTATCACCTGTAGATTCTTACAGAAAGGGGTCTTGGGCAGGTGGTTTTTGTTTGAAGTTATTTAGGCTTTTAGAATAAATTGTACAGAAATGCCTCTTAATTTAACCACAGCTTGAAGGCAAATGGAGGATTGAAGGGAGCTCATATTTTATTTGTGGTGGAAGGAGGAGGTATGACTTTGTCAGAATCTAGTTTTTGGGAGGAGTGATTATAGTGCATAAAATTCTCTAGAGTAAAGCAATGTGTAATTTTCAGAGAAGCAGCTGTAGCGGGCCCCATCTTACGTTCTCCCTTCATTCACTTCAGCCCTTTGTCTGTCTATGTAGGGCTAACCCTGTGTGGCTAGATCCTTTCTGCAGGAATATGGAGCTGGCAGCACAGGCAGAGCATGAAGATGACCTGCCTGAGAACCTGAGTGAAATCACAGACCTATGGAACAGCCCAGCTAGGACTCACGTGAGATACTACCATCTTATTCTTACCTTCAGGGGGGTGAAGTGACAGTTCATTCAAGACTCAGATGGACTGGATTCTCCTCTCACTTATACCAGTGCAAGACAAGAGTAATTCCATTGTAGTTAATAGAGTTAAACTGGTGTGAGTGAGGAAAGAATTGGTCCTACATGAAGCCCTGCTACACTTTGGTGAAGATGGAAAGCACCACAGAACTGAGTTTAGATTCTGGTCAAGCGTCTCACCCACAGCTCTGCCACTATATCAAACTCCAACTCCCACTATCTTAAATCCTGATCCCTGCCATCTCAATCCTGATTGTAGCACAACTGCTAGAGTAGCCCTAAGCCTCCCCTGACCAGCGACTGCTAATCATACCAGATTTGGTGATGGCTTTGTGATATGCACAAATATCTACTAAGGACCTTTTTAATTCTATTCAGTATGACACAAATGTTAACCCCAATGTTGGATTTGCTGGCTAGTTGTTCGATTGCATTGTGTATTGCCACTGATATTGTGTTGGGAGCCTTTGACTCACTGCACTTCCAACAAGTTAAACCTATGAAGAGTGTGCAGCAGAAATGGGAATGCAGCAAGCAAGGGATGGGTATGCAAAAGGATGTACAGCGGGCAAGAGAGCAATGTGAATGAAGTAAAGAGTTCCAAAGCTGCAGCCCCGGGGGTTGGTGGGAGGGGAGCGCAGGGGAGGATGAGGCGATGGGTTCTGCCCTATTTCTGTTTTCAGAAACTCCTGTCCATTTTAGGGAACATTTGGAAGAGAGCCTTCTGCTGCCAAACCCGAAGATGATCGTTACCTGCGAGCAGCCATCCAGGAATATGACAATATTGCCAAACTAGGTCAGATCATGCGGGAAGGGCCCATCAAGGTGAGTGGAGCTGGCTTCCTCCATTTTTGTCCTTCACATTCCTGTCCTATGCCAGCTTAGTCGCTGTCCTTCTTCGTGAAAGGAGCAGGAGAAGGTGAGGTTTCCAAATAGCTCCAGAGTAGCTGCAGCAGCCTGTCTTCTGAGAGGAATGTTGCCCTGACACTATCCAGTGCAGACTAGTCTTTGCTGTGTTTACCTATTGGGAATCTAACAGGAACAGAGCTCTGAAATTCACCTAACTAGACACAGCACCATCTTTAAGCAGAAAACCAGTCTTGGTCTCTAGCTGTTGGGACAGCCATAGCAAATACACAGTGACAAATACTATGTTTAAAATGTGATTACACTGGATTGAAGTGTGAGATCACAGAGATCCTTTTGAAATCATTTTTGTTTGGGGGAAAATGCCTGGCTGGTTCCTCTTGGATGGGGTTAGGTTTACACCTGGACTCTGAGATAGTTGCAGAGTTTGGGGCTGGCGCAGAGGAGCCCCGGTATAATATTTCTTGTTGCCCCCTCCATCCAGGGCTCTCTCTTGAAGGTGGTCTTGGATGATTACATGCGGCTGAAAAAACTGCTTGCGCAGAGGATGGTGCATAAAGCCACCACCAGTCAGGGGGACCAGTCCTCGGTTACCGAGGTAGAAAGTGTGTGCATGGACATGAGAAGAAATGCTTGCTGTGCCTCTGGAATGGAGTGTCTATTTCCATGCCTTTGACCTGCTCTACACTCTGCTGAGTGAACCTTTTTTTCCCCTTAAGCTGTGTGAGCTCATGGCTGCCAGTTTAACCAGACACAGGGGAGAGGTCTCCCTCTACCTTTTACTGGAGGCCACACTCAAAAACACTCTGACTTGGCACAAAGAGAGATTCCAGCAGTAGCCACATCTCTGGCCATCTCAGTGCCAGGATGCAGAATGGAATGGTGTAGGAATACGGTGGAGTTGATGGCATGCCACTCACCAGCGTATGTCTCCCTCCAGGATGGGTCTGACAGCATGACAGTGTTTTCTTTCCTCCTATAAAGTATCACACTGACACTTCTTTTCATTCCCCAGTTAATGTGACATCCCACCAGTTTTCCCCCTTTATCCTGTTGTTCGGACCATCTGCTCTTTTGAACAGGCCGTTAGAATATATCATTCCAATAATAATAGTTAGCTGATAAGCCTCTCTACTTCTGCAGCTCTCTGGTCTCCTACATTGCTGCCTGCTCCTTCAGCATCTCATTTGGTGGCTCTCCTCCTCTTGGTCCCGCATGTGTTGGTGTGACTCAGAATTGTGTCCTCCTCTCTCTTGGCAACTTCTTCCACTTCCTAGCCTTATCTCTGTGAAGGATTCCCAAGTCTGCTTCTCACTGGATCCAGTCTCACATCTCCTGCACGTTCAACCAGAATCTCAAAATGTCTCTTCAAAGCATAGTTTTTTGTTTTTCCCCCTCATGCATCACCATTTCATCTCCTGTGCCCACTCTGCTCCCATCTACCAGGCTTGTCACCTCTGTCACTCAACTCTTCTTCCACTCTCAAGCCAGACTCATACTCTTCCCTGTTGTTTGTTCTGTAAAATATTGTCAGATATCCATCCTTCCTTCTTTGTACTCAAAGAAGATATTACTCAGTACTTTGTACTGCCAGTGGCAGCTAGTACCTCAAGTTAATGGTGGGTCTGCAGGTAGCAGAGCCCACTCCAGTGCTTTTTTCTATCCGCTCCCCAACCCCTCCACCATGTTAAGGTAAGCAGATTTCCCAAGTGGAAAAGCTGAGACATAGCTGCAAGGGTCATGATCAGGGGGGTTGGTGGAGAGGTGAGGGGAAATGTGACCCATCTTCCACCACCTTCCCCCTTTCAGAATGAAAATCTGAGAGACCAGATAGTACAGGGCAGTGTGGGAGACAACAGGAGTTAACCTTTCTGACCGATTTACTGTTTGAACTAAGTCCCAGACGCTTTCTCTCCCTCTCCGCAAACACCCAGCTCCAAGCTAGTTCTTACTTTCCTCGCTCCCTTTAATCTCTTCCCCACAACTCAGAACCCTCATTCACACACAGCACCAATTCCTTGACAACAGCCCCATACCCTCCACTCACAACCCCACTTGCTTATCTTCAGTATTGCTGGCAAATCTACTCCTCCCATTTAAGCCTCCTCCATTCCCTAAGTCCCCTCAGCAACCTTCAACCCAACCCTAGATTGCGCAAAAAACTTCCTTCCTCCTGACCCTGCTCCCCCCAGACCCTGGTACTCAAAAACTAGAGGCGTTTCTTTCAGGGCAGTCTGAAGATAAAGTAACTGAAAATCAGCAGCATCTAGCAAAACTCAGCCCTGATCCCAACTGAGGCCTCTTGAGCACCACTGATTCGAGTGGAGGAGTTCATAGTTACAGATGTTGTGTTAATGCTCAAAAACCATGTAGGACAGGGGTGTCAAACATACGGCCCACGGGCCACATCTGGCCCGCGAATCTTTTTGATCTGGCCCACGTGCTGACGTTGAAAGTTGCATTTTATTTCGCGGTGAGCCTTGGCTGCATTGCCATTTTAAGAGATTCTTAAAGTGGCAATACCTTCCTCCACAGAAGGCTGCTGCCGAAAAGCATGAGACGCCCTGAATTTTTCGGCGGCGGGCATCGCTGCTAGAAAACCCTTAAAGCGTCAATGCAGCCAGGGCCCACCGCGAAATCCCGCTGCCGAAAAGAGGGAAGTGGCCTGAATTTATCGGCGGCGAGCATTGCATGGCCCCAGCGAATTGGAGTTTATGTGAATTTGGCCCGTCACCATCATCGAGTTTGACACCCCTGATGTAGGATCTACCTCAGATTCTACTTTAGTTTTAAGATGTAGCAAAGAAAACACTGCGGTGAAGCTGCCTAGAAATATAACTAGTGGAACCTGCCCTTCATGATGACCTCTGCTTCAGGGAATGCTGGCTAGGGCCTTCAGAGGAGCAGCTGGTAACCGGCAATGATGTTAAGGAAGGCAGGGGAGGGAAAAGGACACAAGTATTTGAAACCATGTTGTTGATTTCTGCTTGGGCTTCTTCCAGCTGATCCAGAATGACCTGGATGAGGAGGAGGAGCACAGCCCGAGCCAAGGGAGTCTTCGGTTCCGGCACAAGCAACCTGTTGAGCTCAAAGGCCCAGATGGTATCCACATAGTGCACGGCAGCACAGGAACTCTGCTACTGTCTGATCTCAACAGCCTGCCAGAGGATGACCAGAAAGTGTTGGGTCGGTCCCTGGAGACACTGAATGCAGACTGTGGAGGCTATAACGACCGCAACGCTCGCACCGAGTCCGCCAAATCCACCCCCATGCACAAGATGAGGGAGGTGATTATGGAGAGCCCACTGGAGATCACAGAGTTATGACTAGAAGTGGCATCACTCGTTTAGCGTTCCAAGCAAGTGTGGCCAAGCAGACCGTCACTGCAAAAAGAAAGCACAGACTCGGGGCAAGAGAGTAGAAGAGAACCTGGTGGCCTAATCACACCTCCATAGTCCCCCAAAACTAATCCTACTGAGACAGCCAACCATTTTGTTTTGATACAGCAGCCTTGGGGAACCTTACCTTGGGGGAGGGCTCTCAGGACTGTGCTTTACTGGAAGCTCACGTCATTTGATCATTAAATTCATATTTTTTTATTTTTTTAAAAAATATGAAAGGTTAAAAGTTTCAGAACAGAAAAGAAGAAGCCCTGTGGAATCGAGGCATGAACTACTAATGTTTAGGGTTGCGATAAACCTAGCACCAAGTGGGTGCAAAGACTCAAGACTTGCACATTTCCTGGCTCCCCAATTCATCCATGGCTGGCACCACTGCATCCTCCTACTGTGCATGGGAGAAGAGCATGTCACACCTCGGTGGGTGGCATTCCAGGAAGCCTATAAAGGGAGTCGGACTCTGTTTGGCATTAATCTGTCTCATCACCTTTCCAGAAAGAGAAAACAAACCGAAGACATTTCTCCATTTTGCTGGCTTACCAAATCATATATGACGTCAACCAGAAACAGACTGATATTAACTTGGGTTTTGAATGTAGAGTGTTCGTGTGTAGTTTTTTTTTGTTTGTTTGTTCCGTTTCTAATAGTAACTTGTAGAGAGTTTTGGGAATGGTCTGTTAAAGGAACCAGAAATACAATATATATGGATTTGGTTAACCTGTCCATCCTTCTTTCTTTCTCACTAACAAGGGGCACTTCAGTGAGGAAGGTGGTGGGCCATCTAGCAGAAGAACTTGATTACAGTAGATACAAGCCAGAAAGAACTTCAACTACTACTCCACATGACTTGGTAGCAGGGGAGGGAAGCACAAGGTTGTCTCACTTGCAGGAAGGTTTTATTGTTAGAGAAGTTTAAATGCAAAATCAAGAGACTTTAGAATTTTCCTCCCTGCCTCTCAGCCACTGCATCTAAAGCAGTGAAAAGGGTCCTGGATTTTAAGTTAAAATTCACCAGCTCACAAATATGTTCTGAATCCACTTTATCTATACAGGTGTGCATCACTGTGGTATCCCTAACCCAAAGGGTTATGTCATTCATTCATTACAAGAAGGCAGGAAAATTGAAATCTCCCCTCAGTATGATTCTGTCCAGTCCCAATGAAAAAAGACATGGCGGTCCAAAGCCCGATTCTTTTGGCAGCAGTCACACAACTCTGACACCATGTTTCAGTCTTGTTTATAATATACGAAGTTCCACTTTCTAGACAAATGTCATACACAACACTAAAGTTACTGGATGATAAATAAGGAAA
Organism: Emydura macquarii macquarii; assembly: GCF_026122565.2. Classification (NCBI taxonomy): domain Eukaryota; kingdom Metazoa; phylum Chordata; order Testudines; family Chelidae; genus Emydura; species Emydura macquarii. The sequence continues at coordinate 12,780,201 of NW_027131527.1, read as the reverse complement.
GCTGGGCATTTTCTGCAGCTTTGCCCCCATTCCACATCGGCAAACCCCACAGGAAGCTGTCAGTGCAGTCTCTGCCCAATCCTACATTATGTGCAGAGAAAAACTGCAGTTGCTTTGAACATAAATCACTATTTTCTATTACAATGTGAATATCTAATGTAAATATCACCTAAGAGACTAGAAAAAGTAACAAAAATAAAAGTTATGACTTAGTTTGCTTTTATGGCTACATTGTATAAATGAAAATTACACGCTCCAGAAAAACAAATACACAAGACAACAACTCTGAATTAGCTGTGTCTTTAGATTCTCTGTACCTTGGCTATAAATGTTTAACCATTAAAAAATTAAGGTATTAATGATATGCAATTGTCTTGCCAAATTTAGGGCAAAGCACTTGCCCACCACCAGGTATCCTAAGGAAAACATTTAAATATCATCATAGTTTTGAGCTTTTGAATTTTTTTTTAAATATCAGGCACCATGCGGTTTGGTCATACTGAAGAGGTGTGCAGGGGGAGGGGAGAATACACATTTTGCCCATTTAAATTTCATGGCCACATCCCCTACATAATGATATACGGTGGTAGGGCTCAGAATCAACCACATAATTAAACTGCTAATCAAAAAGAGCTTTGTTATGGCTCCATTGCAGAGATCCCGCTCAATCTAATTTTGTATCCCTAATCTCATGTCCACTGACGTTAGTTTCCAATGACATCAATGGGGTAGGACCAGGCCTTTCATGAGCCTCATCTGGTGCTTCACAAGAACATATTGGAACAGATGGACACACACATGTAGGAAACTGTGGTTTGAATTATGGTCCTGAACCCCACCTCTTCATGGGGATGGAGCTTCTAGGAGATTGCATCACTAAGGCAGTGTAGGACGAAGCAGCAATTCCTCCAGCTGATTAATGGGTGGCATCAAGTGATTCCACAAAGGACATGTGATTGATTCGCCTTGGCTTGGCGGATAGCTAGCTAAGCCATAAGGATTGATTTATACCTTAATAAAAAATGCAACTGTGATAAATTGGCCTCCCCACAGTACCAGTTATATAGTCGTATAGCTATATAATTTGTTATTTATCTTCTTTGTTGCATTCATCTCCTCAAATGGGGTTTGCTCTATCAATCCTCTCCCTCCAAAGCGCTCTGCTCAATGCCATATCTTCTATCACACCATATGCTAACATGTCTTCCTTTATGACACCCCCAAACACACACTTCTGTCTTTTTCCTTCAATCTTGATCTGTTGGACTCTCTTACCCACACAGTTGTCAGGACAGTGCTTTACATGGCCAAACTGTCTGAGCCTACATTCCCTCTTTTCATCTGTGGGTAGGGCCCTACCAAATTCACAGCCATGGAAAACGCATCATGGACCATGAAATCTGTCAGGGCGGGGCAGAGCTGGGGGCGCCCCACCGGAGGCTCCTACAGTGTGCAAGGCTCCAGCTGTCAGTCCTGGCAAGGCTGGGGAGAGACAGAACTTCCTCTTCTCCTGCAGGGGCCACTCCCAGGGCCAGATCAGACCCACCTCCAGGAACCTCCCCCACTAGCTGGAGGAAGCTCTGGCCTGCTTTCTGCCCCCATAATTCCCCAGGTATGGGAGGGAGGGGTCACTATACAGGGAGAAACTGTGGAGCTTCTTGCAGCCAGGGGAGGTTTGCAGAAATGGATCTGAGCTGGCCCTGGGAGTGGCCCCTGCAGGAGACGAGGAAGTCCCGTCCCTCCCCAGCCTGGATGGAACGAGCAGCTGGAGCCCCCAGTCAATGGCACCACAACCGAGGGGGCCATGCCCCCCGCACTTTTTAACATAGACATAATTTAAGGTTGCCAAGCAGCCAGTTTCCGACCAGAAAGTGCAGTTGACAAGGGGGCCTGGCAGTGTCCTGTCAGCACTGCTGACTGAACGCTAAAAGTTCTGGCAGTAACTGGCCTCTGCTACCAGGGGGGCGACACAAACAGAAGCCAGTGCTAGCCTGGAAGAGCATGCAGGAAGTGCCCGGCTCTGGCAGAGAGAGGTAGCAGTGGTTCCCCCATCCTGCCCCAGTCACCCCCCCCCCCCTCCATCCCCAGAGTGTGGCTCCCTACTCCAGTCACCCTTCCCAACTTCTCTCTTTCACACTTTCTGCATTTGTCATATGTCTCACGTCTGCCCCATCCTGAACTCACATTCTGTCACTATAGGTCCTCCTGGCAGGAAGCAGGAGATGAGTTGTCAGCCCCTGCCCTATAGAGCTTGAGGCTGAGCCCACTGACTTTCACCCTGGGAAGCATGGAGATGTCAAGCTGTCCACTTGACCTCGAGAGCCCCCCTCCCACTCCCATGTGTGGTGGGGTGCCCGTAACCCCAGTAAGGCTGGGCCCAGGATTTCTGGGGCTCGACCCCCCCAATCTTGCTCTGGTCCCTTAGGGCAGGGGATGGGGTACTAACCCTGCACTGGGCACTTCCCTGACCCACTGATCATTGCATACAATACAAAGCAATACAATTTATTAAACAAATAGCAATCAAATTAATTTAAAAAATAAGAAAAGAGTAAAAAGGTTAAAAGGAAACATCCCAACACTGCCCCCTGGCCCAGGGCACCACAAACAGTGTCTCTGGGTTTCACAGTCCGTCACACATTGCAGGCCCACTGGCCAGGCCCTGGCTATGCTGCAGGAATGCAGTCAGCCCCCTGCTCTGGCAGTAGCCACACACTCCCAAAGTCCCTTTTGTTCTCCCCAGCTGCTCACCACACCCAGCTCCAGCGGGCTCCTGGCCCAGCTCGCTCTGCTCCAGGCAGCTGTGCTTCGCTTTCTGGGATGCCCCTCTGCTCTAGGTTGGGTCAGCTTGGCTCCAGTCAGTTTTTCTGTGCTCCTCTTCCAGCTGCTGGCTGCTTTGGCCTTAGTTCTGCCCCTGCACACCCCAACTCACAGGGAGGGCTGGGCTCCCCCCACCCTCCTGGCTCTCTCATTAGCCTGCCCGCCCTGTCAATCAGGCTGACCTGAGTTGGCCTCTCTCCACTGGCCCTGGGGGCTGTCCGCCCCCAGGGTCCTATTTCCGCCAGAGATGGCCAATCAAAAAGCCCCACTAACTGTCAGTAAGGGGCTAATAGACCCCTTACACAGGCCACTGCACAAATGATTATTTTCTATCAGCTCCTGTGGGTTTGAGCATACTCTGCGAATGGCAACTGCACGTAAGATACATGGGGAAATGTCCAGTCTGATGCGCCCTCTGGGGCTTAGGTGCGAGATTGGGTGCCATGGCTGCATGTCTGCTCACTGGCAGATTTTTAGGCACCACATAGCCTTTACCAGCAGAAATTTAGGACGCTATACTTTTAGGCAGCAGCTAAGCAGGGGTTTTTGAAATACCCAGTAGTGTCTAAGTGTTGGACTTAGTCTTTTTATCGCTCTAACCCAGGGCATCTTTCCTTCTAACACTCCTTTTTTCCAGAAGAGCATGAACTAATATTTGCCTCTGAGACCTTCCATCATGCACTACCTCCAGTCACTTGAACCAGCCATGCGCGCTGCCCGACCTCATTCCATACCCTGCCTGGCTGGAGGAATGCAGCTGGTACCCACTCCCCGTAAGGGTTATAACATTTTATTTAGGCAGAATGGAAGCTTTCTGCCAGTCCCCGATGTTGTTTTCCTGAACCTCAGATGTGAAAGGCAGCCGTTCAATCTCTTTTTTCTGTTGGCTTCAGGTCTATGTAAGTGGGGGAACTACCCTGATGTAATTGGTTAGCAAAAGGATCTGAGGCTTTGCTCCCACTGCCTTTACCCAGAGGCCTGCCTGGCCTCAAGGCATCCCCTTCCATTCTCCTGTGTGGCAGAGCTTGTAACCCCAACAAGCTGGGCCCAGGATCCCTGAGGGGTTCAACTCCCAATCTTGTCATGGTCACTTAGAACAGGGACTAGGGTGTCCACACGCCAGGTTACTCTCTCCGCAGTGGACGCTTCCCTCACCCACTGATCATTGCATTTAGCTCAAAGCAATACGATTTAGTAAACAGCACTCTATTAACAAAATATGGGAAAGGTTAAAGGGAAACACCTAGCACTGCCCCCCCGGGCAAGGGACACCCCACACAGTGACTCCGGGTGTAAGGGATGCTCACAGCTTGTTTCTCACTTGCCCCAGGTCCTGGCTGGGTCAGACACTTGCTCTGGCAGTGGCCATACGCCCACAGGCGCTAGGTGGCAAGGCCTTCTTCCCAGTGTCGGCCCCCCGTCGGGGTCATGATCCCCCTCCAAGTCCGGCCTGCAAGACCTCTTGGCTGGTGGCATCTCCCTGTACTGGGCTCTCTGCCCAGGGTCCCCCTTGCTCTACCCAGCTGCTCACTGCACTCAGCTCCTGCTCCACTCTGCCTCCAGCTCAGCTCCCTAAGCTCCCATTCTGGCTGCTGCTCTGGCTCTGCTTTCCAGGCAGCTTCCCTGTCTCTGGCTGCCCCATGGCTCTCCATGTAGCAATCTCCTTAAGTTGGCCCTGCTCTGCCCCAGCAGCTCCAGAGTCCAGCTCATGCAGAGGACGGGACCACCAGCGTCCTCCTGGCTCCCTCATTGACCTGTCAATCAGGCTGACCTGGAGCCTTGCCTCTCCCCACTGGTCCTGGGGACTGTCAGTCTCAAGGTCCAGATGTCTCATGGACTCTTCCCCTTGCCTTTGATACTGAGAGAGAGCGAGCCAACCAGAACCCGCACCAAGGTTCAGTAACACCTATCCAGTAGGTTGCTAAAGCACTTCCAGGCAGAATCCCTGCAGATTCCTCCAGCAGAGCAGTGGTTGCCACCGAAGAGAGCTGCAAGGCAGCTACCTGCTTTAGCCCCACCTGCTTTCATCTGCAGCCAGCACAGACTGCCTCTGTTGGCTTCAGCTGCGGCTGCCTTTGGCAGGCGTGTTCTTCAGTACAAGGGACACTCCCTTCTCCTTGTCATGGTCTGTTTAGACTCAGGGACATTAAACAGAACTATAGTAATCAGATCTCTCTGTTTACAGGGGTGTTACTCTTTAACTGAGTGAACATCCTTCTTGCACTTGTAGTGATTTTATTAATCTGATTACACATTTAACAGACCAGCCATGTCTATCAAATGTTTATATTAAGAAAAAATTACCAGTGCTGGTTTTTTTGCCGGTGAATGTACTTTAAGTGTTGACCAAAAGGTAACCAAATGGTTATGTATCTATTTGTCCTCGGTGCATTTTGTGGTTAATTTTTCCATAGCAATAACCCCCCATATTTTTAACCAATCCTCTATGGTTGGATCTTTTTTTCCTTTTTCCAGTGAGAGGTTACCAATAACATGAAGCTACTACCAGATGAGAAATTACTTCTTCATTTCATTTTGTGTAACTATTGTCTCTAGGAAGCCTAGGAGGATTACCAAAGGGTAATTTGGTAATAAATATCCAACAATTTGATATTTGGTTACAGAGTGCATCCTAATGGTCTTGAATGACTGAACATGTCCACAAAATCTCCTCTTTCACCACAATTTCTCCAAAATTTATTCACATTCAATCTCGCCCTAGATATATATATATATATAATCTGACTGCCGTGAGGCACCAGTGAAACAGTGTTTTAAAAAAAAATTCTTTTAGTGTGATAGACTTAGGTTGCTAGTCCTTTTTTTCCAGACCAAACCTCATTCCTCTGGGGTAGTTTATCTACCCCTGTCATTTTCTCAGGATGCCATATATGGACATTTCTTGGTTAGGAAAGTTGTCTGCAAAGATTGTTATTAATTAGTTATAAGTTTTTTTGTTTCCTAATTGACCAGATGCCATCATTTCTATTCAAGCTGGTTTCTGTATGAAACAGTTTTTCTAGAAAGTTGAGAAACATAATGCCTGACTTGAACGTACTGGTACCATGGGCAAGTGGGCCAATTAAAGTTAGTTTTGATCTCTAAATAAGCTTGAAAAGGTTCTTTACTGAATAGCTGTCCAGCTGTATGTATTCAATAGTCTACCCTTGTTTTGAGCAACATCCTGAGGTCAGTGCTACCCTATGTTCATGCAGATTTACTGCCAAGCAGTAGAAAACACATCTTTCCTGTTCAAGCCACCTATATCACACATTCAGCCTTTAGAAGTTTATGGGGTGATTTGACCTTTATCTAAATTCAGGTGATAATGAGGACTGACAGCAGAAGGATGTACAGTGAATGGATCACCAGCACATGAAAGTCCGTGAGAGGCTTCAAGAACTACTGTGTACAAAGGGAGACAGCACAAAGATATCAGGTTTACAAGAAGTTTTTATTTTTAATTACAGAAGCTTTCGTGCACCATTGAGAGCATGTTCTATTGAAAGCAGCTGCACGTTTCCCCCTCACATCTACAGCAGGGCAGAAGGGAAGATCAAGCATTCTGCCCACTGAGTTAAAATAGCTCCTCTCACAAACAAGCTCTATACAGGTATTTATACTGAGCTTGCCGTAATAGTATCTGAATGACTTGAAGGAGCATCCTTGCCCAAAAGTTTGTTATGCCAATCATTTCTGACAAGAAGAAGGAATATTTTAAAAGCTCATTGACTTCAGCCAGACCAGGATCTAGTTTAATAGACATGAGGCTGCTCTATCAGGATGAATATGATGCAACCAGTAATGGTAGAGGAGAGGTTCTATAGCTAAGGAGACCTGAATGTTCTCCGCACTGATGCACAGGGGAAAACCCCATATAAGGCAGATTCTTCGGTAGCCATTACACAAACTTTCATCAGATGGAGTGAAAAACTGCAGCTGCTTTATGCTTTTTGAACATGAAGCATTTTCAGATCCTGTACTAATTTCAACAGAAAAGCTATAAATCATGGTTTTGTTTCTCATTCAATTTAAAAACCCCAAAATATCGAGGATGTACCACCTGAGAAAGTAATGGAAAGATAAGAATTATAGTTAAATTTAATCAGGTTAGTTTCCTAAGATGTCTACGAAAAAAGCACTCCCAACAAAACACAAAAGTGTACACATTGAGACAACTCCTGGCAGCTCTTGCCACACAACCTGTGCTTTTAGAGTGCCCTTTTCTGTGCTACAGTGACGTGGCACTTACAACCAGATCTTCAGCTGCTGTAAAGGATCATCGCTCCACTGACTTCAATGGAACTATACTGATTTACACCAGGTGAGGATCTGGCTGTTAAAACTTATTTCCAGTTGCATGTGAACTCAAAAACCCCATGCCTTCCTTCTCCAGATTATACAAGAAACATTTCAAAATGGCAGTTTTACTGTTCACTTAAGTCAGTAAAATTTAGGATGGGATGTTTAAATAAACCCAAGGGATTGAGATGCCCAGGTCACATTCACTTGCAATCTGAATACCTCAGGCTGATTTAAAAATCTGAGCCTTAATTGTCTTGCCCCAAGTAAGGGCAGTGCACTCAAGAACACGGGACTAGGGTCATCACCAACCAACCACAAAATTTCAATTTAGTCAGCCTATTCTGGTTTTGGTTTTGTTTTTTTAAATTAGACATAAAGCTGTTAATTCACAATGGAACAAACCCTACACTACACCACTCCCCACCGAACAACCCCTCTGCTCCAAATGCACAAAAAACAGTACGGTTTTAAGGCTTTTAGTGAGTCAGCTCTGCAGATGAATTCCATACATGACAGCCGCACTGCAAAGAAACCTGAAGGTACAGGACCTTCAGGAGGGAGAGGAGAGAGATAGTTCTTGAACTGACCTGGACATCTCAACCATCCCCACCCAGACAAATCCCAGGATGCATTATCAAAACCATGGCAAACATTTTCAGCTGGAAAGGTTTCTTTTAGGACCATATATGACGTTTGCAGTGCTCAACGGCCTAGGAGAAAGAGGGAGAGAGGTGTGAAAGAGGCTTGTATCTTCACATTATAACATAGCCAGTGTCAACTTGTGAGAACAGTTTGGAGTTCCAGCACCAGGCAGGATTTCAGGGCAAACTGATATTAAATCAAACTCTCCTGCTCGTCTTTAGTGGTCCTAATGAGCACTGTAGGAGAAACTTCACCAGGGAAGGCCGGGGCAAAGGAAGTCATACATACAGGAAATCCCTGGTTTGATGTATGATCATGACCACTCCATTGCCACGTGGGCAGGGTCTAAGGAGCTCTGCCTCATCCCACTACAGGAAACAACTCATAGCTCATCGACCTGCTTGGGTTCTTGCACTGCTTTTGTCACCATGGTACCTGAGCAGCTCTCCTCAGTTAACAACAGTCCCTTCAGCTGCTTAATGAATGGCATCAACTGGCTCCAAAAAAGTACATCCAGTCCTCCTTGGCTGGAAGGACAGGTAGCCAAACAACCTAAGGCTCAATTTATACCTTAAATGTAGACTCTGAACTATTGACCAGGGAGTGGGAAAGGAAGGCCTCTCCCATACTAACAGTAAAATATTAGCAGAGCTAAGATTGGGTATTGTTTATTCCCAGGCTAAACTTCTGCTTTAGCAACTCACCCCTCTGTACTACAGGGTAACAGCCACTAAGTGCTTGTGCTCCTGTGCCAACCCTTTGTGCTGGCATTAGTGAGTAGCGGAGTTTTCCATGGCAAGCTGTGCTGAAATTAGCAGCCTGTATCGGCATCTGTATGCATCAGCAACCATTCTGTGACTGAAGCAGTCATCCAATAGGAGGGTGGAGCATGGGAAAAGAGTAGAGAGACTTGATCGTACAAATATTCAGTCACTGAGAGACTTTTCTACCTCACCAGTGAAGAACAGAGGCTCAAGGATCTGCAGCATTAACTTGCCATGCTACCACACCCAATAGCCCCAGCCCTGGCTGTGATGGCAAAAATTTGTCCTCCATGCTTGTTTTTTCCTGGACAGAGCCAGACAATTATCATGGGTCGTGAAGATACCTGTCCAAAGGCCAGTCCATAGTATAAAGTAAGAGTTCAAGTTCTAGAGGAAATGGCCAAGTCAGACGTGAACAAAGATAACTTCTTCTATTTCATCTATGGATGTGACCAACCTTCTTCCTAGCTGATCTCATTTCTTTAGGATGTGTTTTTAGTCTCATAATCAAAAGTCTAACTCCTCCATATTAGCATCTGTGAATTTCTCTGAAATAATCCCAGATTCCTGGCACCCCAGGAGTTAAAAAGCATTTGTGTGAGCTGGTTACATCTTCTGAGCCTCTCACCTCAGAGTCAGCTGTTTGAAATTCCACAAAATTAAATAAAAATTATCAACAGTGAAGTGTCAGGTTTTAGAGACAGAAGAGTCCCATTAGGGGACCACTGCCGGCACCAGATGGTCACACTCCAGTAGAACATCGAATCCTTTGACCAGCATAATTGTAAGTGTTCTAGCAGTGGCACATTTACACTTCTTCTGAAAGGACCTGAGAGATAAGCAAGAGCTGACAAGCCTCTATTCCCACTAGCTAAACTACCCTCTCTCAGCAACTGGAGGCCAGGTATTTGTGGTTCTCTCTCACAAAATGTGGCCTGATTCTCCTCTTATTTACACCAACATTACACTGATGAAAATCCACTTCATTCAGTGGAGTTGCTTCTCATTTACAACAGTGTAAGTGAAAGGAGAATCAGGTTCAATATTTTTGAAGTACTTTAGTTTGTTGCCCATTAATTTAACAGCATCTCAGAGCTGCCCTCTGAGGGAATCTCTGGTGACTTACATTGCATTGAGCTGCAGTCTCCATGTTCTTACACCAGTAGCTTGGGCCCCACACACATGGATCTTTACCCATGAGATCCTCTTTGGAAGATACGCAAGCTCCTACTTTCTGTGCAGTGAAAGGAGAGAGAGAATGAAAGAGGAAGTTATATCCTTCCATTTACCATTGACATTCAGTGATTTCACTTCCTTCCTCCCGCCACCCCCATCCCCCATGATTCAGTCCCTCCTGTACTGCTATGACTATTTCCAATGGGGATTGGAGTGTTTAGACAAAACAGAGGCAGTGCTGGGAACTTCCACACCACAGTGCTAGACTGCTATTGGCAGCTGGGTCTGTAGCTGAATGAACAGACTTGTGAGACACTCCCTGAGAGGACACCAATTTTCAGACTCCGGTTAATTTCAGCTTCTATGGTGGCTGCAGATTTGCTGATCTAATATTGAAGATCCCATTCAAAGTAGGAACACACACCTCACACTGCATTACATGACAGTTACATTTCCTGCATTTGAATTGTGAGGCAGGGGAGAGAATAAAGATTTGCACAATTAACCTTTGCAAACGGTAAGTATTATAAAACTATTTCTTCTTTCCTGGCAAAAAAGCAATAATCTATGAACAGCTGTCCTTTCGTGAGACCATGAAATAGTCTAAACCGATAGTATACTTCCCGCATAGCACATGCCAGCTGAACTACTTACAGTGCACACAAAGAAAGGATCCATTATCTGTACCAGGAGTCGTAGGGCTTCTGGTTCATACTGCAACACAATCTCATCACACTGTAACAAGAGGAGATGACATGAGACTGAATGCTCTGCTAGACCGTCACAAGATGAAGACAAAGTATCCTGAATCAAACTGGGAACCCCAGATTGCCTGGTACTTTATAGACGACCAAGTGTTTCCATTGAGATTGGGAAGGAGATGCCTAGGGAGAGTAGTTCAACCCTTCAGAAATGTGCAGTGCCTCACTACAGATCAGGAAGATTGCCCAAGGAACGTACAAGCTATCGCTTTCCCTCCTTCCCCACCGCACACTATATGCAGTGAGGCAGGTAGGAAAAGGGGAGGAGATGAAGCTCCTGTGACCCTATGCTGAAACACAAAGACTTGCACTGCTGTGCAGGAGCTGGCCCTACACTATCATGCTATGAATGGGTCAGTTACTCTCAGCAGCAGCGCCAAAGTACTGAGATAGCCAAATGCTCTTAGGCAGATGGTCTGTAGTTGTGCTAGGACCTTTTTCCCCCAGATGTAATAGTGCAGCGCCAAGACAGCAGCCACGATGGCTTTTACTCAGAAAGCAGATAGGAAAAGGATCCAGAAACTCATATGGATACATAAAGGTGGATTTTTAGACTGCTCACAGCTCAGGGCACAACAGGTGCCAACCCTCAACTCCCTTTTCCCTCCAGAGAAGGGTTTGCAACTTCTCCACACACCTCACTCTGACTGTTATACTTATTGCAAATGACTGAACAGCTCAGACACAATACAATGACAAAGTACAGCATGCGATGGATTTTATGGGCATGACAACATATATCTGAGTTAGCACATAAGGTGTCTCTCTCTAGAACGGTTCTGTAGTGATGCCGGAATACATGGCTCTCCACATTTGTCCATTTTGTATTACTCTTTGTTTCCGATTGTGATGCACGCTGCCACATATCCAGGGGCAGGTGCCACCATCTGATCTGCCAGAGATCAACTTACCCCGTATGCAGGCAGTTTATTTTGAACAAAAAGGAAGTCTATATTATTTGATGCTGAGTAAGAGAAGAGAAATCCCAGCAGGAATTTACAATTAATACACTATCCAGAGTCTCAGCTGCACTGTGGCCAGTTTCAAAGCTCCAAATATCACCTGCCGGAGATGGAGGCAGTCAGCCATCGAAAGTACAGAAGCCACTGCGAAGACTCAGACACTAATGCCCAGCCTCAGTGCATGTGAATTTGTTCCCAGCTGGATTTTAGAAACGATAATCTAAACTATAAAGGTGTAAAGCATTAAGAGAGGGGAGGAAAGCAGCAGATAGGTGACAGAGGCACTGCAGGTGGAGCACAGGACATGTGTTTTAGTGAACTGAGTAGGGAACATCAGATCTTCCATCCCCTACAGTAGCTACTTGCAATTACCTTGTCTGTCAAGGGTTTTGGCAATAAATGACAGCCCTTCACAAGCAGAATCCCAATTTCAGCCTGCGTTTCATTCTCCTCCAGCTCATTATCAATATAAGATACAACAATCTGACACACATTGCAGAATTCACCAGTATTTACTGGTAGCTGCTCCAGACCAATTCTCTCTATCAGAAACAGAAAATTAGAGTGTTAGATCTCAAGCTTTCTAGTGAGAGTTCTCAGCAGCGCAGTCTTCTCTAGTCCCAGACCTAGGAAACAGCAAAAGGTTCCCTTCCTCGAACCCCAGCAAGTGGTCTCAAATGAATACTGTACTAGTGCCATATATATATATCTATAGATTGGACACTTCACATGTAAACAAGCATGTTTTGGACAGGATACTGGTTACCCCGTGCTTACCAGTGTGCAAAGGACTACTTTTGGGGCAGCATTTCAGCATAATGCATACAACTTCAGGATTAGTCGCTTCCAACAACATGACTACGACAGCCTTGCCATAGGAGTCCACAAAGTCCTTACACTGCCCTATGACACCATGAGGTAGCATGTAGCAGACCTTCTCCATTTCATTGACTATTTGTGCCTGGAACACAAAAGCAGTAGGTGTAGGGAGAAGAGAGAATAAATCTATGCAATCTAGCCTCTGAGTATCTCCTGAGGGAACAGATAGATCTCAGTCGTCTGTGCAACCCTTCCCTCTGCTGCAGACAAAAGTTTAACTGCGTCAATTCACCCACTAACCCAAAATAGTGTCTAAGCCAAGGCCTCTCCCACACCAAGCCTTTGGAGGAGATTGCAAGCGGCATTTAGCCTTTCACAGAATTCCGTCTCTCCCTAACAACCCCTAAACAGCAGAAATGAGAATACAGTTAGGGCTATTGCCAGGGCTTCATGCCAGCTCTCACACGCCTCCAGAGCAACAGCAGAACATGCTCCACGCAGGACCTGCACCCATAAATAGCCGGGGCAAGCTCTGCATCACTGAACAAAAGGTGTCCCCTTCACCAGCCACATACCTCTGTCATGTTGTTGTCCATCAGTCGCTCTACTGTCTTCACCACAATCTCACACATACCACACAGGGGAGTTTTATTTCCTGGTCCCAGGTTTTTCTGCTTATTACAGCACAACAGAACACTCATATAAAACAATGATCATATGGAGTGGGGATACAGTCATTTCTATAGAACCCTACTGCTTTTATTAAATTCCCTACAATTTTTTTCCCCAGTGATCTGAAAGACATTGCTTGTGCATTGAAATCTCTCAAATGATAAATTGAAGAATTGGTCTGACATCAACTGGATGAAATTCAATAAAGAGCAAAGTACCACACTTAGGAAGGAAAAATTAAACACATAACTACAGAAAGGGGAAAAACTGGGTAGGTGATACAGCGGAAAAAGATCTGGCAGTGATAATGAATCACAAATTGAACGAGAGTCAACAATGTGATGCAGTTGTAAAAAAGGCTAATAGCATTCTGGGGGGTGTTAACAGGAGCGTCAGGAGTGTCATGGAAGGGAATTATCCCACTTTATTCAGCACTAGTGAGGTCTCAGCTAGAGTACTGTGTCCAGTTTTGTGCACCATAGTTTAGGAAAGACGTGGGCAAGTTGGAGAGAATCCAGAGAATAACAAAAATGATAAAAGGTTTAGAAAACCTGACCTATGAGGAAAGGTTAAAAAAAGGGTATGTTTAATCTAGAGAAAAGAAGACTCAGGTGACCTGATAACACTCTTCAACTATGTTAAGGGCTGTAGCAAAGAGGACTGTAATTAATTGTTTTCCATGTCCACTGAAAGTAGGACAAATAGTACTGGGCTGAATCAGCAGCAAGGGATATTTAGGTTAGATATTAGGGAAATCTTTCTAGCTGTAAGGATAGCTAAGTACTGGAATAGAATTCCAAGGGAGGTTGTGGAATCCCCGTCATTGGGATGTCAGGGATGGTTTTGGTTACTTGGCCCTGCCTCAGCGCAGCGGGCTGGGCTAGATGACTTCTTGAGGTTCCATCCAGCCCTACTTTTCAACGATTCTAAAATATAAATTGATCTGACTGACTTATGTGAATGTGAACACTGTACATTTTTTTAAAAGGTGCATCTGGGGTTCTGACAACTCCAAACTCAGACTAAATTTCAACCTTACCAGAGATTAGCCCTCAGTAAGGGCTAATTTCTCTGATGATGTATGTAGAATTGTATATCACAGATAAAGTTATAAGCAACTGAAAGTGATGGCCTAACCAGAGCTGGGGAAGAAGATAGGGGAAGGGGTAAAGTGAAAACATTTTTGCAAAACAAATGAAAGACCAACGTTTTTAAAATTTGAAAGCTTTGATCAGTTCTAATCCTGACCATGCTCTAGTTCTGTACTCCATTTCATACCACCTCTCAGCAGTTTTGCAATCTAACCACAGAACACTGAGGAGATCGATACTTTATACCAGAGATTCACGCTACTGAAGGCTCTGCATTTATTGCCTGACTTTGATCCTTCCTCCAGCTCATCTTGGTAATATGCAAGCCTTGCTCTTTCCGTGGCAAACCAACAGAGGGTGCTAAAACACTCATTTTACCTCTTCAGGCTCCTTCGTATTTGACATATGCATCACTTTAGCTGGTACCAGTGACTGGAGGGGCTCAGATTTCAGGAAAGGACAGAATCCAACCATGCCACAAATATCCTTCGGGTGCTGGAGAGAGATACATAAATTAAGTAAGGACAGGCTCTATTCGGTTATTTAGGCTCTATGAAGAATTCACTGAAGAGGGAAGAGATAACCCAAACCAGTGTTACGAAGGTTGCAATACACTTGGCAACTGTAGTTTTTCCATATATTCTTGGAGGAAACTGTGGTATAGGTAGGTTACCAGGCCAGCGGTCTGATCAGATTTCCTTTGTAATATACTCATACATAGACTCATAGATTATAAGGTCAGAAGGGACCATTATGATCATCTAGTCTGACCTCCTGCACAACACAGGTCACAGAACTTCATCCACCACTCTTCTAATAGATTCCTAACCTAAGACTGAGTTATTGATGTCCTCAAATAATGAAGGTAGGACAAGAAGTAATAGGCTTAATTTGCAGCAAGGGTGATCTAAGTTAGATAGTAGGAAAAGCTTTTTAACTATAAGAATATTTAAGCTCTGGAATACGCTTCCAAGAGAGATTGTGGAATATTGTTGGAAGTTTTAAAGAACAGGTTAGACAAACACCTGCCAGGGATGGTCTAGGTTTACTTGGTCCTGCCTCTGAGCAAGGGGCTGCACTTCTTGATCTCTGAAAGTTCCTTACAGCCCTATATTTCTATGAATCTATGAATTTTTTATGAAAAGTAGAAGAAATGCACCACCACAGGCAAGTTTCGCACATACCTTAGCTTTCTGTTGGTGAAGAAGCAGGGTGTTGAAAGAAAAAAGATGAAACAACAATTAGAATTCAGAAGAAATAAATCCAGCCGTCAAAATATGTATAGAAATTCCACAAATAAAATGAACTTGCTAGGAAAGAAAGCCACCTCTCCCCGCCATTCCACCAGGAGCCCAGTTATCTTTGTTTAGAAATGTGAAGCAAAGGTTTGATTGGCATTGTCCATTCCAGACTAGTGCCCAGCATGCTAACAGCCCATTTTCATGTGATTAACACAGAGATGTCCCTCAGTCAGACTAACTCAGGACAGAAGGAGAACATGGCCAAGAGCAAACCCAAGTGTGTTCTTTTCCCCACCTTAAAATATTACCCCTAAGTATTAGTTACAATCCACATTTAATTGGACCAAATATATAAACATTTGAATATTCTTGTTACCATATAAAACTATGTCTTCACATCCCCAGATGGCACTGAAAGAATAAATTCCAAACACGAGCCCATAACATTCCTTTGAATTTGAAAAGGATTATGTACAAATAAATTTAAAATCTGGATTATTCTTTTAAATAAAAGATTCTTTACTTTAAAGGCAGCCTTGCTGTCTAGCAGTTAGAATAGGAATGAAAGTCAAACTTGGGTTCTGTTCCCCACTGAATCAGAGAGACACTGTGCCTCAGTTTCCCAACCTTGCAATGAAAATACCAATGCTTAGCCATCTTTCTAGAGTGCTTTGAGATCTTGATTGAAAAATGCTGTGTAAATGCAAAGTGCTACTCTGAATAATGATTTTCATCTCACAGCAGTGGGGCCCTGCCATCTATTACTGCAATGACATGTTGCTCTTCTTTTCTCCATTGCTGTCAATCCAACCCACACCACCCACATTCAGATTTTAGTTGCTTTAAAGCCTCCAGGGCTGTGAAGCATTTTTCGGGGATGTGCCATGGCAGCTCCATTTATCATTTGTTCCATTGGGAGGGACCTACTCAGGTACCTGTTAGAAATGCTCAGTTTGCCTAGAGAGCTGAGTGTGCGTCAAATGTAGGAGATGAAGTCTACACAGTGGGAAAATTTAAAAGCTGCACTAGATGCAACTCTGACAAGACAAGAGGGTGCCTTCTTCTGAATCCAAAGTGACAGAGTTATCTAAAATTGGGACAATTCTATGGCAAAATTAGACATTTTTTAAAACCCCACTAAATAAAAAACTGTCAGATGTTATTCTTTCCAAAATCCACTAGCATTCCTGCATGGCCTAAAAGGAACAGTAGGACATTAATCATGTAGTTTTCATACTTCCATGGAGGACCTTAGGATTCCTCAAGGTTCATTCTGAAAGCTTAAAGGCAATAAAGTAACTTTTTCCAGAACAAGCTCTGATGAAGAACCAGCACCAAGAATAGAAATGATATCAAGAGGGTGTTTACATCATATTCAGCTTACCACGTTACTCATCAACTGGACAGCAAACTCTGAATGTTCAAAAATATAGCTCTTGCACTGTGGGAGAGACCGACATCTCAGTATATACCAACAAACCATTCTTGCCACAAGGCACTGTCAATGCCACATTAGGAAGGCAATTATACCAATGTTGGAAAATTCAAAGCAACAGTCCCCACAGAAGTTAGCCTGACCTCAATGCACATTTTGAATTTGAATAGCGTTTTGAATTATTCTAGGTGTTATCTTTCAAGCCTTATCAGGGGTATGCAGTGTGACAAAGACACAGTCACAGGGGGAATCAGAAATGAAGTGGCAGACGTCTGCATGTAGTGTTGCATTTTTGGGCCTATCTTTTTAAAGAATCCCTAGTGTTACCTCACCTGCCTCTGGAATTAATTGCCACTCCCCTCTAAGATGTATCCAGCGTTTTGGAAGCTTCCCTTATACAGCAGTGATGATATTTTAGGAGTGGGGTGGGAAAGGAACAGGAAAATAAGACCTTTAAGAGCCTACGGGAGTCAGGTGACCAGCACCGACAGTGGTGACATCTCACCAAGAACCAAAGGAGTTGGGAACTGAAGATTCCAGCCTTAACCATTTAGCACCTGAAGCCTTGTGTTTGATAAGTTGGCCCAGTAAATAAAATGGTATTATGTTACCTACCTTCCCTACAGTATTATTATTTTTTGTATTTCAGTAGCACCTGCTATGTGCTAGGCATTGTACTCACACATGAAGACACAGCCTTTACCCCAGATAGCCCCCAGCTATGAACATAAGCCAGCAGGCAGGATGGTGGAGGGGATAGCATAGAGTCAGTGTATACACAATTTCTTTAAAACAAATAATTTTCATCTCTCCCCAGTTTGCCCTCAACCTAGCTAATGTTAATTGGTTAACTTCTTGTCGGGAAGTGAGTAGAGGAAGGATTTGAAGAAGGAGAGGGTAGAGGTCTTACGGACTTTTCATCAGGGACATTGTTCAGCATTTTCATTAAGGACAAATACAGCCACAAACATTGTGTCCACGTGGAACAGCAGGAAGGGAATGGGTGCAGACTGTGAAGAAAGACTCCAAAGCAGAGCATTTAATGGACTCTACAGCTGTTCAGTACCACCCTGGCCACAACTGGAAGCTGATCTTAGTAAAATCAAAATTGTTACCCTGTCAGCCATGCTAGGTCCCAAGTATTCACACAGCTGCTTGGCGTTAGCAACAAAGGACTCAGGGAAGAAAGGTCTGGTTCTCACTTCTTCCTGAATGTCAGTGACCAGCTGAACACAGTGTCCACACAAGTGTCCTCCCTCCTGACAAAAGATAAGGGGATAGACAAAAATTAAAACACATGCCTTAGACTAGTGGTGCTACTGAGTCCTCACTACGAACAGAGGAAGCACTTACAGCAGTTTTATCCCGTTTGACAAGTGAAGAAAGCCAGGCAGAGAGGTTAAGTCTCAGAGAGAGACCGTGACAGAGCATTAAAACTCAGCATTCCTAGCTTCCATTCCTGTGCTCCGCCCATGTTTCTTTCCAAGGAACAGTCCCCTCAGAACACACAAGTAAGACACAGACTCTTCTCCCATGCTTCCCTCCCATCCAATTTAAATCTACAGCAGCCTTGCCTGGGCATATACAGGGCATGCCAGCTGAACCCTCACATCCCTGACTTTAACAAGCTGCTGACTTCTGTCTGGCGCTGGTGTGTGCAGGATGGAATCTCACCTTCACATGCTTTCTGCATGTTGCCCCTCACCCCAGTGGGAGAATTGAGAATTAGTACTACCTGACAATATGCATTGTTAGACAGCACAAACGATCATAAAGTTGGAGTGAATAAAACAATAAAAAAACCTGAGGTATGTACAACACAAAAGAGCTAGTAAAATGTACAGTGTCATTATACACTGTGAGGGAATAAGAAAGTCAGAGAGAGAGCAGAGAGAGAGAGCACTTCTAAGAGTGGAGGAGGAAGAGTAAAAACACATTAGCATAAGCCAGGAATGGTCCCATATCTAATCAAACTGTTCCTTGCTAAGCTGTACAGTGTTACTGTTTTAACACAATAACATTTAATTAATTAATTAGACCAACAATTGTGCTAGGCCCTATATAAATATATAAACATATATAAACATATAATAAGTGACAATCCCTGCCCCAAAGAACATTACTCTCCCAAATATAAAGCTGTTTCATTGAATGGTGTAATCCATTCATATACACTACACTTTGAATTTTATTGCCAAGGTCTTAAAATTGGGTTTGTTTGCCATTGCTGCTCCAACTAGACTCTTAGAGAATTCCTGTCGTTTACATGTGATAAAACAATTCAGAAACAATCCAAGTTATTGTATGATCAGCAATGAGGCTAATTTTCTCAATTATTGACACCACCTTAGTTGTTGATTTCATTTATTTTTAAATACCCACTAATGTGCATTCTAAAGTCTGCTTGTGGAGGGTCACATGTTCTATCACTGGCCACTGCAAAGGGAAGGGAAGAGACCCATTCTTTCAAAGGACTGTGTTCATTCTAAATCAGAATTGGAACAGTATTTCAGCCAATGTCAATCAGTGTGGCTCCATTGCCTTCAGTGGAGCTATGCTAATGTGCAGCAGCTCAAGGACTGGCCCAATATATTTCTGAAGTCCAATTGTCAACTTGAAACCTGAATGAGAGTTCCGCTCTCTTGCATTGTAAAGCCATGTGTTTGTGCTCCCACGTGTAATCAGCATGGTATGTGTTATTAAGAAGCATTGTGACACTAGAACACAACACAGCATGCTTCCTTTGTGTGCAGCTGATTAGCTTCCTCAGTCAATCTGTCCATATTGCATCCTCACCCAGGTGTCTTGCTGGGGCTTGTCTTGAGGGTAAAGGAGAAGAGGGACATTAGCAAGGAAAGGAGATGCCATTTTAGAGAAGTCCATCGCAGGTATCTCGTTGGACTGCAGAGGCTTCTCAAACTTCAGAGCTCCCTCATGAGTCTCTATGGATTTGCACAAGGTGAGGGCACGGCATACAACATCAGGGTTAGACTAAAAAGAACAAAGAAAGGCCAAGTCATTGCTTTGCTGGCATCCACAGCCGACTTAAAGTTCGCCTTGCACCTGAGGGGAGGAGATGAATACAAATAAAAAGCAGCATCCTTCCCTGCTACTTAGTGCCCCTCAGAGCAGCAAAAACCTAAGTGAACAAAGCAACAGTTGCTAAGGGCAGGTCTACACTACTGCTTAAGTCGATCTAACTTACATCACTCAAGGGTGTGAAAAAGCCACCTTTTGAGCGATACAAGTTACAGCTACCTAAGTGCTGTCCACACCAATGCTCTGTCGGCAGAGATGCTCTCCTCCCAACATAGCTTCTGCCTCTAACGGAGGTGGAGTAATTATGCGAACGGGAGAGAGCTCCTGGTGCAGTCCTACGCAGATCCCCTAGCTTTCTTCTGTAAATAAAAGTGACAACTAGAAGATACACAGCCAGCCAAGCTAACTGCTTTAAAGGTGAAGGAAAAAGGAAATTTTAAATACTATGCAAAGGGAAAAGGCTGGTGCAGACATCAAATTGTTGTGCGGAAATAAACATTAGAGATAGAGGAAAGCTTAACTTAAAGACTTTTCACCACTAGACCCTGAGTCAGGGCATCTGGTCTCTGTGTTTCTCTTGCAACGGGCTGGGGGAAGATGGCAAGTATGTTCCATGAAAATTTTTGAACCAAAAAAAATGGATTTAATTAGAAATTTTACTAAATTTTCTGGTGGTTTGTTTTTTTAACTAAACAAAATGAAAACGTTAATTTTGATTCATATTGAATTTTTTTTCTTTCAGGTGTTTTTGTGGGGCAGGGCAGGCAGGAAAATAAAAAAAGAAATTTTTCAACTTGAAACTAAACTAAAATGAACCTTTTCGTCTCATAAAAAAAGACAAAAGATTTCAAAGGAATCAGAAATGTCCATTTCCTACTTAAGGTCATTTTTTATCACAAAGCTTTTTGATCAGCTCTAATAGTAAGTGACCTCACTAACACATAAAGGGAGCCTGCAAAGAGGGGAAAGAGGCACTTGTGCCCTTTTTTTGCTTCTTTCTGATGCATGAAGAGGCCTGAGAAGTTTGTTTTTTAACATTAGAAATGCCAGTGTTGTCTACCCTGGAAGTCTCCATGGTAGACAGAGAATATAGTAATTTCACAAATACCAAGGATGTGAAACCTGACTAACTGAGAGGGGAAGGGGAGTTTCATCAGACTTTAAAAACTTAAATGTCTGAGAAGCACTTTGAAAAGGAAATTCAACATCCCCTACTCTCCAAGCTAAGTTCCAAAAAAGCTCTATATCTACATTTCTGAGACCTCCAACAAGTCTTCCTGCAAAATCATAGAGGGCCTTAACCCTCCTGATATTTCTAGTGTTAAAAATAAGCAGAAATCATTTCGTTTTGTAAATATCTTTTTAGAATCTCTTTATACATCATAAGAAGCAAAAAATGGAACAAACCTGTTTTATTTTCCTTTGGAGGTCACTTTTAAGGTTCCATTCCATACAGCAATTTAGGTTTTAATAGAGTCATCAATTGCTATAGTTCAAATAGGACCCTGTATTCAAATCTTGGCAGGTAAGTGAAGAATTTGTTTATTGGCGAGCTTAAGTTTTTGGTTTTTTATTACATAAAATAGTATATTGGATTGGAATCTGCTTATATGCTCTTTCATAAGCATATTACCATATTATTTATTATCATTGTCCGAAAAGGGACAAAAATGCAGAAAGTCAACCCGTCAGTTTTACATCAGAAATTTGTACTGTTGTTTTTTCCCCAACCAATTACCAATACTTGTTTGCTCAGCTCTACGATCATTATCATTCCAGTGTCCACCATCTTCTTGCATTTGACTGACCAGTCCTGAAAAGGAAGGTACCCGCATGACTTATCCAAGAAAACACGGAGCTTTTCCTAGGAGACAAGAGAAGAAGGGAGTGTTATGGGTTGTGTTCACATACACAATCCAAAAAGGTGTGTAAGTTCTTCACATTCTGAGGAGCGACTATGACAAATCTGGGCAAACCCTTATGCTCCTGGGGAAAGGCAGACTTACAGCAGAACTGGAGTATGGATGAATAAAATATGTTTATTTCTCCAGTCCCAAATTTAAAAACAGACTGTCCCAGATCTTCTGGAGGAGGAAAGAATGCTGGTACTGGCACCTACTACGCTGTAGTAAGAGGAACATTTCCTGCAAGACCAGTCATTGTGAGAAAGAATTCCTACTGGTTTAAAGGCTTCATATGAGGCAAGCTCTCTAGCTTATAAAATAAGATAGTGGATCCAGGAGATCCACTATCTTTTCTCTTTGCCTCTGTTTCATAGACACAAAGATTCCAACTAGAGATAAGAAAGGAGGCTAAAAAGACCTGACTAAGTGGGATAACGATGATTGACTGCTGATCAGATGGAATGGCACTTGCATCAAAGGGAAAGAGGGGAGAGTGTTGCAAAGTGGCTTCAGAATCCCCTTGTCACATCACACCCCAGAACTTTGTAGTTTCTTAGAGACTGCCTGGTAACCCACCATCCTAACCAAAGCTAAACAAGTGCACCACTAGTCCTCCAAGAGGGGTAGGCAAAGAAAACACAAAAACATTCAAACAACAGAGTGTTTTGAAGTCAGTCAGTGACATATCAGAAGTAAGTAGGAGCTCTGAATTTCCCAATGGGTGAGGCAGGGAAAGGGACCCTGTTTGCCAGAGATGATGAAGCCCAACCCCTCCGTGTATATCATAATTCTCACTTACACCTATTCCCCATTTAGGCACCTTCCCATTGCAGCGTAACCATTTGCATTGCCAAAGAGATCACAGTGTAAAGAGGCCTTAATGTAGATGAGACTCTGGATCAACGTCTGCATGGAAATTCCTGACTAGCAGGTATGTAGCAATAGTGACAATCTATTTCCAGCCCCCAAGTCATTTTCAGTCATTTGTGAACATTCTGATCATCCACCAGACAGGAGATCTTATGGTTGCTTTCCTTTTCTTCCCTCTGTGAAACTCAGGTAATGAAAGCCATTCATGATATTGTTCCCCTTCATTGCCCCTCCCTGGGTCACTACTATAGTACTGCATCTAGTGCTCAAAGCCAAAGGTTCCTGGGTTCTTCAAGCTACTTACTTCTGTACAATTGTCCTGCAAGATCCTCCCAACCAGAGATACCATCATTTTACACATATGGCATGGGATGCTTTTCTGGGGAAAAGAAAAGAGAAAAAAAGTTACCAGAGGGGGACCTGCATGTTGGTACATAAATGAAAAATTTCCTTTCCCTGTCTTGTCTCTGTATCATATAGCGAAGGAGGAAGCTAGCTTCATATAATAAGCCCAAGTTTTAACCCTTCCTCCCCCAATTTCTAAAAAAACAACATTTCCCTGAAATCTCACATGCCCCATCTCATCCCAGGATAGATTTTTTTTTCTGGGAAGGTTGAGTTTTTGGGTATTTGGAGAAAGGAGGGCAGAAAAGGAGTTTTAAAGCTACCATGCTTCCAAAATATTCCCATCATCATTTATTCCAAGAAAGTTTTCTTAACATCTTTTTGTCCTCCCATCTCTAAAGTGTCATGTCCGCCAAACTCATGTTTACTTTGGTGTATTGGACTCAGTAAAGAGAGGTGCCTGTTAGTGGAGTCTTTGGAGTAGGGATCCAGTGGGGGAATGACAAGAACTGGTTTTATCTGTATACATAGATAAATGTTACATAACATGAACATTTTTAAATATAAAACCCTTTACAGTACACTGACCTGCTGCTGGCAGAGGTGGGAAGACATAAGAAGGAGAGACAGGTAAATGAGAAGGGGCAGAAGATTGGGAAAGGTATAGAGATGGAGGCACAGAGAGGGGAGATTGGGGACTGGAGATGGAGTGGGTGGTACATAGAGCCATGCTTCCTGGTCTTAGAATGGGGGTATGAGCTAGGAAGAGGAGCTACATAGAGAAAGTGCAGGAGACTGAACGAGGAGAAATGTAAGGGGGCAGAAGGTACCTGGGGAAGGGGCTAGGAGAGGAAACAGATGCAGAAGACAAGTGATACGGACTGGGCCTAGGTGACTGCAGGAGACAGAAAGATGGAGTCTTATCCAGTTAAACACTTCAAATTTCCAGACATTTCAGATATAGAAAATTTCAAGCACTTAAGTTTTACAGAGAGGATAACACCCTACCTGTCTCATCCTCCATCCCCTGCGCCCCTCCCTGGCTTTCTACCACTCCCGTACCCCACCCAGGTGTCACTCCCCCACCATCCTTCCTACACGACTTCCATGGACTAGTGGACACCTGCAAGGCGGAGCCCTGCTCTAATGGGCCTGCTAAAATCTGTCAGAACCGGGATCCTGCCTGCAGACTTTGTACACCAACCTAACTTGCACTTCTGACACTAAAGCAAAAAGCCCCAACAACCCACAGTGAAACTCTGAATCAAAAATTCTCATGGATTAAAAAGAGTGAAGGATGAAAGCACGCCTCAGAAGGAGTGAGTTAACCCTCCAAAACAGTACCATGCTTGCTTCCTTTACTAAAGTCCTACACCTTCACAAAATACAAGCCAATACGTTAACAAGTCTGGCAATGACCAGATAAGGTCTCCTGCCAGTGCCAACTGCTTCTCTGGGAGAATTTAGGTTTTTTACTACTTTTCCCATTTAGGAAGAGGTGGAAAAGAAATGGTCTCTTGACCTGGCTGACTGGTGTGCAACATGAAATGGAGCATGGAAAGAGGAAGGAAGGAATTAAACACAAGATCAGGATGAGTCATAAGGTTGAAGAAAAGCAGATCTTCCTACACTGGGCTGAGGGAAGAGAACCCTTGGTGTGGGAGAGTCATCACTCTTTGCAAACTCAAGTGACCTTTACATTTGTTGCCTATTTCCCCATGCTTAGCCAGCTGGTGTCCCCCATTCTCTTTAACCAACTGACATACACAGGACCCAATTCCCACTTACCCCAAAGCCTTTTAACACTCTTCTAGCAGCAGAAAGAGACTTTAAAGGTGAAATGAGACTGACAAAGAGGGTGTCCCCACTGACATAGAGCTGGTGTAATGACTCTTTGCCAGCCTTGCTCCCAGCATAGGGGAACTTTGGGGGCATGTCAGTGCAGGCCAAGGGCATGACTAGAGTGCACTGCTTTTGAGCTATTCTCTCCCTCCCAAAAATAATGGGTAATGGGAAGCAGAGTGTAACTTAGAGCAGCTCCAAGGCTAACTTTAGCTTATACCAAAGACTGTGCAGTGCCCTGAACACCCCCAGAATATGAAGAACATACAGGTAGCTTAAAGACTCCCTTAACCATTCACCCTGTTGCTGCCTCAAGTGCAAGGGTGGGGCAACTGAGAATCAGACCCTCACGCACTATGTGCACAGAAACCAGTACATTTTATTGGCCATTTTTTTCAGCACACATGGTAATAATTGTGTAGTTTGAGAGATTTAGGCTAGTCCAAAAATTAGCTTCAGTTTCTACAGAAAAGTTCCATACATGGGAACTCTTGGGAGAATCTATAGGCATTTATATATATTCACAAACTTTTTATTATTGGAAGGCCTGCAAATCCTCTAGCATAAGTTTTACAGTAGCCTAACATGAGCTCTGGAATTATGCATTATTTCTGGCAGATGCAAAAGTTACATGGTGATTCCTGTAAACTTCAAAGAAATAGGGCTGTCTGTTAGATTGGTGGCAGCCTATCTTAGAAGGGGCCTGATCCATGTGGAGCAAAAGGACTGAAAGAGAGAGAAGTCAGCCAATCACTCTCTCCCTTTAGTTCATTCACATAGTGCAACCCTATTGATAGGAAAGAAAGACTTGATGCAAAACTTGTGGAGGACACAATTACAGAAAAGTGCAATTCAGATGTCACCTCTCGCCTCTAAGTAGGGCCAGAACTTTACAGAGAGCAGCATGTGGAAATACAAGGGCTATGACAGAAGGTAAGTTTGTTCAGCCTGCCCACTCACCACAGGAAACTTGTTCCAAACAGTTTGCTGACAGTGCTCCACGGCCCCACACCGCAAAGCAGACTGCAAATTCTGACACCAATTCTCAGGACCCTCCGTGCACTCTTTCTGCCAGGAGAGGGGGCTTGCCACAGCTGCCAATGAGAGAGGGAAAGAGTGTGTCAATTTTCAAACTACACAACAAAGAGGATATTCAACCGTTGAAGAAGAGAGTGACCTCATGTTGGTCCATACGGAGGCCTTGCCTGTATGCCGTCATCCTAAGACATCTTTATCACATTTTATCCTGAGGTGTTGGATGGCAGTGCAGGCCAATTCAGCATGTAGGCTACCCCACATAGCTCTGTGGGTCCTATTAGCCCCCCAACCCCAAACACTGATTTGTTTACTTCATAGATTAAACTATACCTCCAGTACACACAAAACCCCTGGTTCTAATACATTCATATGCTAGAACCAATTAAAAATCAATCCAAAAGAATTTGGAGGAATCAAAGAGATAAATTATATGAACTAGGAAGAGGATTCCAGAAACATAAGCCCCAAAGTTCCCTCCATTAGATCTCAGTCCCCCAGGACTCCCTGCCACTGCCTTCCTTCACACAGACTGTGCCTTGAAAAGGAAGAGTATTAAAGTCTTTTCACTATTACTGGCTGGTATGCATTTCAGCACGGGAACTAGCAAACTAGAGTACTAGTACTTCAGGGAAGTTTCCCTGATATTTTCCCCTGAGATGTAGCATATTCTCACAAGTGGGAAATGAAACCAATGCAGGCTAGTTCATTTTAGAACAAACAGTGCACAGTGCACGTGGATAGTATCTGAACAGGTAAGTGAAACTCAGCCATTGTATAATGTATAATTGTATCTGAAACTCAGTCATTGTATAAGATACAGACATGAGCATTTGCCTTCGGAAATGCTCTTTAACCTCTTTAGGGTTTATCCAAAGCCCATTAGCAACCAAACCCTACCAGACAAGACTTCCACTCCTTCAGGGTGAGTTGAAATCAAGTTTTGCAGTGGGAAGCAGTTCAGGACTGTGGAATAAGCACGTTAGCAGGAAATTTCAGATAAGTAATCATCAGTGAAACTGAAAAAAATTAATGTAAATAGTCATACTTAAGCTTCAGGGTGATCACCTGTTGGAGCTATTGGTTCAGATTTTCTGCAGAGGCAGGAAGACATAACCAGTACAAAGGCTTTATTTATTACAGTAAGCGATTTCCTCTGTGCACAGAATGTTAACCTATGAGGCTAACTGGCTAAGGGAAACTCACACTTTGATGCTTCAAACCCACTTCCCCCTTCTCTCCCAGCTAAAAAACCCCCACCTCCACCTACCCACAATAAGCACCTTAATGTATTATTTACAGAAGGCTAATGAGTAATGTTTATTAACAATTGGCCCCTTCAAAGGGTCTCTCATTAAGTCCGCTGAAGAATTATCAACCCAATATGAACACAAATATCCAAAGTGTGTACTCTCTGGGAAATTGGACCTAAATTCTATGGTGGGATCTCTGGTGCTTCAGCTGCAGCAGACTGATAATTGTATTAAAGTTTCATTTTAAAAATGTTTTTAATGAACAACATGAATAATCAGATACATGTGGCGGTCCCTGAGTTATTAATTTGATTACAGTCAGTACACTTTATGCTCTCCAGACATTTTTTTTACTGAAAATGTATAACTCCATTATAGAAGTTCTTGGGGAGAAACAAGAGATTTTTGCAGCTAGAAAGGGGACAGAATAGTTGGAGCTTTTTGCAGTCAAGATGCTGTGGGAAGCAGTTCAGGACTTTGGATCAGTAACTAGTTAAAAGACAGGAAACAAAGGGTAGGAATAAAGGGTCAGTTTTCAGAATGGAGAGAAATAAATAGTGGTGTCCCCTAGAGTCTGTACTGGGACCAGTACTGTTCTACATACTCAAATTATTTGGAAAAAGGGGTAAATTTGTGGGAAATTTTGCAGATGACACAAAACTACTCAAGATAGTTAAGTCCAAGTAGACTGCGAAGAGTTCCAAAGGGATCTCACCAAACTGGGTGACTGGGCAACAAAATGGCAAATGTTGATAAATGCAAAGTAATGCATATTGGAAAACATAAGCCCAATTATACATATAAAATGATGGGGTCTGAATTAGCTGTTACCACTCAAGAAAGCAATCTTAGAATCATTGTGGATAGTTTTCTGAAAACAGCCACTCAATATACAGAGGCAGTCAAAAACACCAATACAATGTTGGGAATCGTTAGGAAAGGGATAGATATTAAGACAGAAAATATCATATTGCCTCTTTATAAACCCATGGTATGCCCACATCTTGAATATTGCATGCAGATCTGGTCACCCCATCTCAAAAAAGATATATCAGAATTGGAACAGGTACAGAAAAGGACAACAAAAATTATTAGGGGTATGGAACAGCTTCCATCTGAGGAGAGATTAATAGGCCTGGAACTTTTCAACCTGGAAAAGAGATGACTAAGGGGGATATGATAAAGGTCTATAAAATCATGACTGGTGTGGAGAAAGTAATTAAGGAAGTTTTATTTACTTCTCATAACACAAGAACTAGGGGTCACCAAATGAAATGAATAGGCAGAAGGTTTAAAACGAACAAAAAGCAGTATTTCTTCACACAACGCACAGTCAATCTGTGGAACTCCTTGCCAGAGAATGTTGTGAAGGCCAATATTACAACAGGGTTCAAAAAAGAACTAGATAAGTTCATGGAGAATAGGTATATCAATGGCTATTAGCCAGGATGGGCAGGGATTGCTCTTTGCCAGAAGCTGGCAATGGGATGGATCACTTGATTATTCCCTGTTCTGTTCATTCCCTCTGAAGCACCTGGCATTGGCCTCTGTCAGCAGACAGGATACTGGGCTAGATGGACCATTGATCTGACCCACTATGGCCATTCTTATGTTCTTATAGAATAAGCATGTTAGCTGCAAGTTCAGATAAGTGATCAGCAGTGAAACTGTGAACAAGTTTTCATTTAAATAGTTACCTTTAAGCTTCAGGGTGATCACCCTATTAGAACTATTGGTTCAGACTTTCTGCAGATGCAGAACGACATCACTGCATCCATTTTTGCAAATTTTGGCCTTAATCTTGCTGTGCCTCAGGTCCCAATCTGTAAAATGGGAATAACCACCCCACCTCACAGGTGTGTTGTGAAGATAAATCCATTGTTTGTTAAGTATTCAGATATAATGGTGACCAAATACCACAGAAAAACACATGAAGAAATTAGTAATTACATATTCAATGGATGGTGTGCAATAAGTAACACATGGGGTCCATTCACTGAATAAAGAAAAAAGAAAATATTGAACTGCCGCCTCATTCCCTGAGCACCATCCATCCTGTGCAATGAATGAGGCAGGGGTTCTGTGGACAAAAATAATAGATGATCATGAAGACTCTCATAATGCATATATGTCTGGGGGCAGAACTAAGGTTATGTAGGCGACCACAAATCTGGCAATTCCTAACTTGAGTGATTGTCTTTCCAACCTTAAAAATGTTCTTTTAATGTAGTTTATTTGCATGGAACATGTGCATAGAACAAATGTAAGTGCACAATAGATGAGCTGTACCAAGTCAGTAGCATAGTCTTTGATCTAGAAGGCTCCTGCCACAGGCAAAAAACAGGAACCGGAAAGTCAGAAATTACAGGAAAATGGAGAATTTAAACATGTTTGCTACTATGGTTCCCAGACTCTTGCCTCCTCCAAGGAGAGGAGGTGACGGAGGATGGCAGACACCTCCCATCCTGCCTCTGGGCTCTTCTGTGGTGGCATCATACTATTATAAATAATTGCTGAATAAACTACTCAGTTAGCTTGTTCCTCTTCTTAGTCAGATCTTTTTTTCCCTGGCCCCCTCAACATTCAGGACCTGTTTTAATATTATAACTCAACTTATGCTGTTGGCTAAGAACAGGAAGTGAGTCCATAATATACAAATTGAGATTTGCCAAAGTCAGAGTAGGACTGGCCCATAGCAAATTTCATGTTAAGCAAACAGGGACAAGTCAAGGAGAAAATTCCATCTGACCCAAATACATGTTAGAGCTCAATTACTAGGGCTTGGTCCACACCGCAACTTCCTTGCACGATGTGAAGAGGGTCAGCACTATTGACACATTACTTAGCCCTGACACATGCGGTAATTCATACAGGTGAGTTCTGGATGAGCTAGATATTATTATTACTACTACTACCCCTGTTTTTATTAGATGAAATGGGAGGGTCAGACTTGAGAGTTTATTCCAAAGTGGAGGATACGATAAGCTATAAATCTTCAGGGCTAGAGTAAATGACAGCCTATTATTGTTTCATTCCTTTATTTTAGGAGTGCAGGATGATGACTCAAATTCTTAGGTAGCAGGTTTTGTAGGCATCTAACAGAGAGTCTTCTTGGCCTACTGTGACAGTGGCTGTAGCATGAGTCCCCATTCCCCAGATCAATTCAGGTATGGCAGTCATAAGATACTCCGTTGCACATCACTGAATAATCTGTTCAGAAGGCATCACTGCCTAAAGCAAGATGAAGTGGACTGTGGAAAACCAAGTTAAAAATCCTGGCCCCACTGAAGTCAAGGGCAAACCTCCCAGTGACTTCAGTGGGGCTAGAATTTCACAGCAAATGTGCTGCTGGTTATTTCTGGTTTCAGTCTCATACTTGTATACCAATTCCATCCTCACTAATTTGTCTGCCCCAATACCAGTGGTGTTTGCCACTTAGCATTGTCTTAGAAACAGGATGCTGAATCTACTTTAAAAGCCAAAGACAGTGTTAACTGCTACCTAGAAGCAGCCCTATTCGTTTAGACCCAGTCAAAAAATTAAATGCAAGCTAGGACAAAGACAAAAAATTAGGTACAGAAGGAAGATTTAGCGTGAAACTGAGAGGAAATAAACTGATATCACATGCAGACACAACTTGATGCTGGGCTCAGAGAACTATGGGAAATAGGTGGAGTTTAATGTAAATACTGAACATCAGTCACTGGTTAACCCCATTGGAATTGCTGCCAAGTTTAGTTCCATCCCGGAGGGATTCATCTGTGTCCTACCAACATTCGCATAAACAAGAGAGAAATTTAAAACATGGTGTGAGCTCCTGGCCCTCCAGAAGTCAGTGGGAGTTTTGCCATTGTCTTCAATGTGGCCAAGAATTGATTTCACTGGGGTCAGAATTTCACCCCACAATCAGGAGGCACGTAGTTTAAAAAAAAAATCCCACAATTTTCAGAAATTTTGACTTCTTTCCACAGAATCAAAGTTCTGATGTATTAAAATCTCTGCTACTACAGCGCTCCCCTTCCCACTGTAAACCATTGCCTTGCTAATGCAGCCTACCAGGAAACCATATTGATCTACACAGCAGCAGGGAAAGCATCGGTTCTGCTGTCTCCACCCAGCAGGTCCCTTGCCTCAGTAAGGTGGCAACCCACAAGCCTAGTTAGGGCCTTGGAATGTGCTCCTGAATGGAGCTTTAACAGCCTCCAGGCTCTTTTCCATACCCTTGTGTTTTGCTCAACAGGAGACATTCTTTGGTTACTCATTCACCAGTGCAATCGTTTCCTTTCCTGCCACAATGGCATTGCTGGAAGGAAATTACAGGCCTGCACCTGTTTATGTCATTTGCCCCACCTTGGTTTTCCAAGCTCCTGTGTAGCAATTGGAATGAAGGCTGGGCACACAGCCAGCCCCTGTGAGGGGGATGTTACAGGTTCAAAAGACCTGCATCTTAACACCGAGACTCAGTAAAACTGATACTGCTTCCCAGGTCTTCAGGAACGGACATGGCAGAGTCCAGAGCCCAGTCTGGGCCTCACTCTTTATTGCATGATGAAGCTACCGCTTGCTGCTGCTTGTGAGGATCTGACCCAGGGATTGCATATGTCATTTTGAAAGGATAGTGTCATGTAAGTAACCCTCATAAGGCCAAATTCATCCTTGGTTTGATTCTACTGACTCTGATGGGCTTCCACTAAGGATAAATTTCACCTGCAGCATTTAACAAGCCACCCTAGTTATTCCATGGGCCCCAGCGACACAAGCAACTGAAACAGTGACACTAACTGACTGAGAATAGGACTCAGAGCAGAGAGGTAACAGAGCATTTAGAGGCTAGCTCCAGTACTCTTTCCAGAAGAGAGTCTGGCATTCAAGTCAGAGCTTGTCCCAAGCTGGATCCTTTGCTGTGATGTCTACAAAAGACTTGACAATGGTTAAGGCAGCTGGTGTGCTGAGCCCACTGCCATCATGATGATCAGTAATGTTTCATTGTTTTCTTGGGCTCCCCCCATCTTCGTGGCTGTCTCCACTCATTGCCTCTTGTCTGGTAAGCCGGTTGGGACAGGGACTCTGTGTGTGTGTGTGTGTGTGTGTGCGCGCGCGCGCATTGCCTAATAATGAAATCTCTGGTCCATGACTGGGGCTCCGAGGTGCCGCCGCAATACAAGTAAATAAATACTAAGTATACTAACTATGTGCTAAATTCTGTCTAACAGCCAGGGGCAGAAGGCACTGAGCAAATTACTGCAAACTGATCTTTAAGATTAAGAAGGTCATGTCACATTCCCAACCCAATCTCACAAGCCAGCTCTATTGTGATGGCCTGTAATGCATTTTGTGATGCCATGGCTACTATGAAGTCTAATGAACCAGTAGTTGCCCACAGGGGCCAAAGGCAAGAGGCAGTTTTAGTTTACTGTGTAGTCTGAAAAAGATTTAATTACGTTGCTCCCCTGAGGGAAATACAAAAAAAAAAAAAAACCACCTTTAATCAAATAAACTCATTTGAAATTAACATTTTTTCTTGAGGCTCTGTGGGCCATTTCCAATGTGCCAGCACAGTTCCTAGTAGTTGTGACAACAGCGAAAAATGGCCTAGCCAGTGCGTAGGGTGCCAAGCTCTTTTTGGTCACAGTGAGTTATTTGCTCTGTGACCTCCACCTTTTGCTTTTAGAGGCTCTCAGCATGCAGTTCACAGCTGTCACTTCCCCACCAAAACATCATGGAGGTCACCTGTTGTGTACCATACACAGTTAATTATTTATAACTAGATCATACCAGTGAGTCTGTCCACAAAGATCTGAGGGAACCAACTGTGCTCTGCCCACAACACATTCCTCTGGGTAGAGCAACCAGTGAGCTCCTGAGGAACATTTACTTTCCTAAGACCTCAGTATCAACTGGGCAATTGCCTGATACTGAATGCTAGCCCCATAAGCCACTCAGAAAGATGAGGCTCAGACCAGCCAATAATTGCAAACAAAAATGCTGTGAAATAAAGACAGTGTCTGTCCACAGATCTTGAAATTAAAGCATACTAAAAGTAGTCTAAAAGGAATGCTGTAGCAAAGGTATCATAGGCCTCCATGTCTATTGTCTCCCAATAGCTTCCTTATCAGATATGTGCAGGGTATAAGTAAAAACATTATTTTTCTATTTGCTGGCCTTGCCACCTCACCCTGGGTCAAGCTGGGTTCTTTCCATCTCTCACATTTTATCTATCACCATTATGAAAAGGGTCTGCAGACCAATCAATACCCTCAGTTTCACTTATGTAAACCTATCGCCTACATTTGATTTGCACAGGTTGGCCCTGGAACTGGAACTTAAACAATTCTGTTGATGACACACAAAGGTGAGAAAAGTCCAGATCACACTGCATTAGGTGTACTGATAGATATGTTGAGTTAGATGGTGGTGTTTTTATAGGGTCACTTTCCATAGTAAAACCATAGTAAAGTGCCATTAACATTCTGCTATCACCTCCTCCCTCCCCCAGAGGGCTGCCAGGAATTTGCCAGAAATGCATGTTTGATTCATTTAGAGACACTGCCTTGATTTAAGCCTCATTCGTCTCCTGTTCACTCCAAGAAGCTTCCCTCAGTCTCTTACTGAGGGAGCAACAACCCCTTCCATTCATGCCTCTCTCCTGGATGCCCCTCATCTCTCCCATGATCCCCTCATGATACCCCCTCCATTTCTGGGATTTTTATCTGTGTCCTCCACTTGGCTCTCCACTCCGTCACCTCTCTATCTGTTCAGCTTTTTGGATACTTCGGAGAGAAACCTGCCAGTGACATGCATAAAGCAGAATAGGAGTGGGAGAGAGAGCAGAAGAAACACTCAGCAAAGCTGCAAAAGTAACTCTGTACATATGTACTGAGTTACGTATCCTACTGAGCAATAATATTTTAAGGGCACCTATATTTGCATAGTATATCTGCCCTGGACATCGAATGAGAATTTCAAGTCCTGCTCTAGTTTTATTTGGTTCTCTTTAAAATGGTGGTGTGCACCTAAGGATTGAAGTATTTGTAGTCCACTTTAATGGCCCTGCTGGTGGAGTGTAAACAATCTTCCAAGTAAGTAGCAGATGCAATATTTTTTAAAACACCCCCAGAAATAGACAGACTGTCAGGGTCCGCCTATCAGATGTTGCAACACTGGACTAAATCCAAATGGATCTATCCAGGGCAGGACGGTGCAGATTGCAATTCATGGCATCAGCAAGACTCACGTGTGTTAGCCTAGAGCTCTGACTGATACCAACATGCTATTTCAGGAGAAAAACAGGTTTAGCAACAAGACTCCCTTGCTGTCCTAGATTGGAGCATACACCCTGGGCTTTCAGAATCAACCACTGGTCTAGTTACAAAGAGGCACCGTACAAACATGGATTTATCTGTAGGTTCCCTGAAGGCTGCAGAGTGACAGAAACCCTCAAAACAAATTTCTGACCATTATTTAAAGTTTAAGGATTTGGAAGGGTAGTTTTCAAAACCAATAAAACTTGCCAAGGCCAGTCTACAAGAGTTAAGAAAGGCGGTTCCTTGTCCCTTCCCCCAACACCAAGCTCTCTCATCTTTATTCTCTCTCCCCTTACATGCCTCAGCCATCTATTAGTTGCACATCAGGTGGGAATGGCTCCTAAAGGAGCACTGCCCAACTAACTTTTAAATATGATCTGCTCCAATCCTCAATGGATTAGTTCCATGTCTTTGAAAGATTTATGTTTCCACTCCCTTAATGAAGCATTAGAGCTATGACTGTAAGTCATAATGAAGCCGAAATTTCTGGGATTTACTATTTGTTTTTTAATTGTGTGTTTATTTTAGGCACATTATGATACATTTTCAATCTGTATATTTCAGCATCTAAAACCTACTAATAGGTAAAAGCTAAGATGTATTTGGGCGGGGGTATGAATGAATTTGCAAAACTTACATCTACATTTTAGTTCAAATACTCCTGCCACTTATAATTGTTATATAACAAAAAGATATTAAATCTTCCTTAAAACTAGCTCTCTCCTGATCTGAATGTATTATTTAGCTTCTCAAAAAGAAATCAGAAGACAAAATCCAAAAACAGAAAAAGTTAAGATGGGGGGAGGGAAGAGAGTCAAAACAGCAACTAAAAAACTTCCCAGTGCATATGTTCAGAATGCTGCATTGTGGAAATTGGCTTTGGATTAGTTTTAACAGTGCCTAGCACAATGGGACCTGAGTTCTAGGGTGAAGCCTCAAGATACTACTGTAAATACAAATACAATAATTTTGATAATATTAGTATTAACAATAAACCACAAGCTAGAAATTCTAGCCAAAATGTTCACGCTTTGGAGGCCTAAAGCGAGGTACCCTAAATCCATATTTAGGAATCTACATTTGTGACTTGATCTTTAAAAGGTGCTGAGCACCCACAACTCCTGTTGAAGTCAGATTTGTAGTCAGTGAGCAGCACCTTTGAAAAACCCAGCCATTAACTAGATCTGTAAGCACCTAACTTTAGCTCCCATGTTGGAAAGTGTTAGTTTATCTTCACACTTTTATGCTGTAATTTCTGGTGGATTTTAAATCAAGATGAATTGCACCATAGCTCACACTGGAGCATCAATGGCGGGATTAAGGCTCTGGGCCAGAATTAGTAATTCAGGTTTCCCACAGAAAACCTCCCACACACATCTTCTGTGAATGGCATATTTAAGTCTCATCAGCTGAGCCTTTTGCCAGGGCCCCAGTGCTGGGTGAAAAATTAACAGGAACAGTGACAAAGTTAACAATTTCAGAACACCTTGTAGAAAAAAAGAAAGAAAAGAGCAGGAGGGAGGAGAGGTGAGAAAAGGAGCCAGGGTCTGCTTTTTAAATTTAGTTGTGTTCTCACACTGCAAAAGGCAGCAGCACACACCTCTGTTCAGTCGGGTTACAAATATTCATTGGCAAGGGTGACACCCTTATTCATCTATTTCTCCATCAGCTATACAGGGGAAGGGCAAAGTTATTGCCCATTTGTTTTCAAACCAGCCAGTCCTACAAACTGGGTGCTGCAATCTGTCCCATGATCAAGTTGTCCTCCATAAAGCCTAACCACAAGTCTGCCCTGGCTTACCTAAGCAGTCAATGTTTTCACAATGCACTCAGTCACCTGCTCACCTTGTATTCTTAGCAGGGCTCATTTTGCCTAGAACACCTAAAGTTTCTAGCTGAGAGGGAAAGACTAATCCAGGTCTAGTACTGTGGTCATAGACTCAGACTTTAAGGCCAGAAGGGACCATCATGATCATCTAGTCTGACCTCTTGCACGTCATAGGCCACAGAACCTCACCCACCTACTCCTGTAATAGACCCATAACCTCTGGCTCTGATCTTCTACTTCGTTTGGAAATACCTGTGCCATTTGACAGTTCCACAGCAGATAATACAATACGCTCTACATTAGTACCAGGGGTCTGTTACTTTTTACAGAGGGAGGGCCAGACCCGTAACTGTGTCAGAACCTCTCTCAGCACAGCTGGGGCACGAGGGGGTTGAGCAAAGGTAGATTTAAGGCATTTCTGTGCTCTCTAGGTCATCGGGGATCAATGTAATTTAGAACAACTCTAGGGGCTCTCAAGCCAGCTAGTATCACCAGAGCACTGCATGCTTCAGTCACATCCCCGTCGCTGTAGGTTGAGGTCAGGAGGAAGCGGAAGGGTGGCTTTCTATCATCTGGGATTTCCTCACACCACAGCAATCCTCAACCTGCCCTGCAAGTGTACTCTTCTGGCCAGCTTTGCACTAGTAAAATAGCAGCCAGAATCTGACCTTAGATCATGTTTTGGTTACACGTCTATGGAGTATCCGGGTCTGCATTTGTGGGAGTGAATTATTTTTATATATAAACAGAGAAATCCTGATTCCACTGAGGTCGGTGAGCAAAACAACCCTTGACTTCAAAGGGGCCACAGTTTCACTCAGAGTATGTACGTTCTATGGCTCATTAGGTTTAGGGCTGTGTGCTGCAAATGCTGCATTGATTGAGGTGCTTCATACCTGTCAGAAGTCTTAGACCCAGAAATGCCTTATTCATGGTGGTAACCTTGCCTATACTTCCTGGGAAAGGACTGCAGGAAGGGACAGTTACTTCCATTCCAGTTCTTAAAGACACAGGGTTGTTCACTTACATTTGGTTAATGTTAAAGTTTGTCAAAATATGGGAGAACCTTGCTACAAAAATTTTAGAAACATCAAGTTTCCATTTCACAGGCTTTGAAATGGCCCCCTTTTCCATGAAATTTTCTGAGATTGAGTTAATTAAAATTTTTCTTTTACTTGGAAACTCAGTTTTGGTAAGAAAAATACAGCTGTGGGTAAACAAAAAAATTGAGCAGGAGTTCAGTATAAATTATAGAAGGTTTCACAAAAAACCATTTCAACGGTGTTGACAACTTTTGGTACAAAGTGTCATATTGGAAAAGGCAGGTTTCTACAAAAAACTTCTTCAAAAATTTTGACCAGCTCTACTTACTATTCTGCAAGAGACTGAAACATGGCTCATGACGGATACAGGCAATCCTTGTCAATCTAGGGCCCATGGGAAAGCTCTGTGTTACATAGTAGACACACACACATTGGGGTAACTCCCCAGAGAAACAAGATCAAAAATATGGAGGCTAAGGAGTAGCAGAAACCTCCTCCAGCTCTCAGGGGTGGGGAGAGGCAGTGAGAACAGAGGGAGAACTAGTCCTGTGGTCAAGTTATTGGCAGTATCTTGTTTTAGTGTGCATACAATTTTTATGTAGATTCTGAATGTCAAGATCATAAATTCAAAGAAGCTGCCTGATGACACCTAGTTATACTGCTGAACATTTTGAAATATGTGCCACTTATTACCAACCCCCTTCAGATTCACAAGCGAAGTGATAGAGAAACCATCTTCATTGAATTTCAATTATTTTTTAATAAAAGCGTCACACTAATATTTTGTTAGGGAACATAATTAGCTAGGAAGTACATATATTATGTCTATATTAGCATATACCCTGTTAGTACCCTCTCTCATCTCCCCTTCCCTCTCCCCCAAACCAAGACACAAGGTATATTCTTATACTCTCAGAGCTTGCTTATATGACAAATTCTTACATATTCACTCGTGAGAATTAATTTTCAAATATTGGACAATTATAGACAGTAAGATTATAAATACATGAGCAGCAGTTTTCTTCTTTCACCTTTTGTTTTCTTTTTATGCTTCTTATTGTTTACTTTCCATGTGAACTATCACTACCTACTTGCAGTTTGCAGCCTGTTTACTCCTCACTTGGAGTGTGTGTTTGGTTTATACTGTATGGTTTTTTTTTTTTTAAAAAAAGAATATGATTAGAATAATACAGGCGTGTTGAATCTGGTTTTTGTAATATATTTTTTTCAAAATTACAAGAGGAGATAGTGCACTGTCTTTCATCTTTTCAAATCTCATGATTGATTTTTTCAAAAACAGAGAAAAATGTTTTGGCATATGGATATTCAACTGCCAGCCTGATCCACAAAACATGAGTGACAGTGGTCTAGTGAGAATAAAGACAAACCTAAGATGTAAAGACTCTGGTGATGGTATACATGAGCAACTCCATGCATGACTTGAGGCAGATAGCGCACTCACAATATGGTGTCACAGAAAGTGTGTCTACCTACACATCATCCTTGCAAGTAAAGAGGTACCCCAAAAGACTGGGACAACAACAAGAAAAGAGCCCCATCCCACCAAACAAGCAATGGTGTTCTGATGTCTCTGACTTCATCTTCCTGCCTCTTGACATCAAAAATATTTTATTTGACATCAAAAATACTGAGTCTGATAAGTTGACATCAAGAATGTTTTGTTACAAGTTGGCTCCTGTACCAACCACAATGTTCACTGACTCTGGTGACATGAGGATTGCCAGGGCAAAGCAAACCTAAAAAAGCAGCTTTAGACAGAGGTATCAGCTAGACATATCTCACAGGAGGTCATCTGCACAGTCACTGATGGTTCTGCAGCTCTTTGGGTAATACGCTGGCCAGTCAATGGTATCATCAAAGACTTTGTGACCAGTTTCAGAGTCTACACTGAACACAAGCTAGCAGCAGGTGATGTATTCCTTGTCTTTGATGGGTACAAAGACTTCAGTACAAAGAGTGCCACAATATCTAACAGAGCTGCTGTGGCAAGCAGAGTGCATCCATTGAAGATAAGTACACAGCTACCTCCCCATAAAGTCATCTTAGTTACTTGAAAATAAGAAACAGTTGTTTGACATCCTTTGTACAGCGCTCATTCAAGACAGCGCTAAAGCAGAAGATACTGACCACACACAGACAACAACCCAGCTGAAAATAAAAAAAATCAGGGAGGTATGGTGAGCAACAGAGAAAATATGGCCACCTCACATGAGAAAGCCAACAACATCCTTGTACAATACACAGTGATGGTTGCAAAAGAGAACCTGGTGGGAGTATCAGTATTATCAGATGACACTGATATTTGTTTTACTCTTGCATCATTACCTTGAACATGACCTAACATCTTTAGAGATTATGAAACCTTCAATCCAAGAGAGCTGTAAGAGACATCCTGCTGCTGCAGAGCAGCATAGGAAGATCTTACCAGGACTGTTAGCTGTCCATGCACTTTCAGGCTGAGATAAAGTAGCTTCCTATTTTGGTCTCTGCAAAGGGACTGTGTTGAAGATTCTGTGAGCTGGAAACTCCTTATCTTTGCTGGGTGAAATCAATGCACCAATGCCTGATGTCACTGAAGAGGCAACCAAATTCATGGCTGCTTGCTATGAACAATTAAATTGTGCCATCAAGTCAGAAGCACAGCAGAAATCATAGGCAGTGAAAATTAGCAAAGTTGCTACATCAACACCCAAGCTCAATTCCTTACCACCACCAATTGAAGCATTTATAGAACATGTAAAATGAGCGCCTCTTCAGGCATCTGTGTGGCATAGTGCTTTGGATGATACGCACCACCACTTGATCAACTTCAGTTAGAATGGGT
Source organism: Emydura macquarii macquarii (assembly GCF_026122565.2). Classification (NCBI taxonomy): domain Eukaryota; kingdom Metazoa; phylum Chordata; order Testudines; family Chelidae; genus Emydura; species Emydura macquarii. Next base: position 12,740,205 of record NW_027131527.1, on the reverse strand, counting down.
ACACGACAGTTCCAAGTCTTTCTTTCCAAAAACTACCAGACAATGTCGCACTTGCTCCTCCAGATATTTTGAAGTTAATCAAGCGATCTTGCAATGCACCTTGTGAAATCTATGAGAGGTGGATGTAAGAGTGCCAAACTGCCATGTACCATATTGTGTGCATGGTGAGGAGATGTGGTGCGTTGCAATTACCTGAGAAAATCAGCTTTAGCATTTGCAGATGAAAACAGCCACGGCAAGTAGTAACGTGTATTACTCATATTAAGACACTCAACTGTAGTTTGAATGGGGAAAAACATTAGTTATTTATAATGATTCTTAAATGAAGTATTCAGTTAAAATTATGATAATTTTGTTGAATACATATATTTAGGATTATTTTTCACATTAAAAATAGTGTTCACTATCAAATGAAAATTGAGGTCCATGCTATATCCTGAAACACCCCTCCTCATGTACCCCTATTATTCAAATATGTATAATTATTGATTGATATTGCAAACCTTCAATATATGTATTTCACATATTAGAACTCTTCTGCCTTGATTTTGCTTGCACCAAATTATGCAAACTCTTACTGATTATGGGTGGGGGGCAGTGAAGGTGCAATGAAATGTTCATATTTCAACATGCTTAACAGTGGTAGTGTGTCATCGGGCTGATTCTTAAAGTGTATGATCTTGCTATGCAGAATTCACAAAAAGAACCTCATATGGATCCTAAAAAGAGGTTGATCAGAGTGTTTGTGCAACTCAAAGCCCCTTGTCCCTTACAGTAGGCAGGGTGAAGTCTTAGTTTGATCAGGTAACTAGTAGCCAAAGACAAATGTGAAAGGTTGCGCCTGATCTGGGGATAGGGAGAACACCTTTGCTGGAATCCCAGTATCCTGACCTTTCAGCAGATGGAGGGGGTAATGGAGATGGGATTCTCACCAGGGCATTACTAGTGGGGACTCTTCATCTTATACCTTGACCTCAGTAGGGTTAGTACTCTGTTGTGTCGGTGTTAGATTCATTTTTTGAAGCCCTGGCTTTGAATTCTGGCCTGTACACCTACTCTCTCAGATAAGCAATTGTCCCTGTTGCTACAATACAGAGCAGGATGTAGTGCATCTTACACTTAGGGAAGTGATACAAGTCTCATTCTAAAATGGATGCCTTTGTTCTTGTTTCAAAGCCTTGTCCTGGCAACGAGCTATCACATGCTAGCCTATAACCAGTATGAAATGGGGAGATGCAGGGCCATAGAAATTCCCTGATGAAAAACCTCCCACTCAACCCACTTGCAGCTGCTGGGAAGGATGAGGGTGCTGGGATTCCTGCCAGGCAGGGTGGATAAAAATCTATGATTTAAAAAACAGAATTTGAGGTTTTTTTGTTTTTTTTTAAATTTACATTGGTTTTTATTTAAATTAAATTATTTATTTTTAAAAAATAAAAATACTTAAAATAAAAATAAAAATGATAAACTATGTTAAGGCCTAAATTTATTATAATCTGTTAAAATCACAAATGCAAAAACTAATACTGAGTAGAACGTGTTTGCTACCAAGTTTTAAAGAAAGACCACTGAACTGGTGGAAGTCACTGGCTAAGCACCTGGAACCAGTGTTTGCTGAAGTGCTAATCCAGCTTTTGACAGCAGTAGCGTCTTCTGCAGGTGCAGAGAGAATATTTTTTTTATTTCAGTTTATTCAACTAGTTCAGTTTAGAGACTACTTCATTGAATGATAAGATGTCAATTGGGAGTTGAAAAAGCAGGAAAGCTTGTTTTCCTCTTCCAGTCTAGGAATAAAAACTAGAGAGGATGAGATCTACTAGTTCTAAAATCTTGAAGGACATAGTGACTAGAAATAATCAGTTCAATTCACTAACTACATATAATACTCCTTTTTTTTAGTAAGTTGATTTTAAATTCTGAACCTGTTTTGATGAACTATTTGATAAACTTTTTTTTCTTATCCAGCATATTTCAGATTTTTTTTATTAAATAAAATTATTAAAAAGTTGATTTTCTTGCATTTTAATTGAATTTGAATTTCTACCCAAATAGAGCTTGACAGAAATCACAAGTAAAAATTAATCATCTAGTAAATAAGAAATATGTCATGCACCTTTTTCTAACATCATAAAAAAGTGAAAACTAAAAGTGTATGTTAAACTATATAGTTGCTTATATAAATGCATATAGACATAGTGTATCCTCTGGGTTTGCAAAAAGCAACAGCCAATTTAGTGTAAAGACTGTATTTAGTTGTAAATCAACAAGAATCAACCTTTCTTTAAGAAAATAACTAAACAGCATGAATGCAAAACACAATTAAAACTGACTATTTAAATCAAGGTTTCCTGCTTCCTGATTTAAATTGCTTTGATTCAAATTAATCCACCCACCTGCTTACCTGGGTATTAATCCTGACACCTGCTAAAGGGATAACATCTTTCCTATCAGTCTCTTGTTTATGAGTGACACATTTAATTTCCCTTGGACAGATCTCTCTCTCGCACACCCTTTACTCTTACTCCCTTACCCAGAGCCCCTTGACAGTTCACAGGATCTATGCTACTCTACCCCTTCTGGGCATGAAAGGGGGATCTCCACTAAGGGATCAGAAATAAAGCATTTTGGAGGGATGACAAAAGCCAAAGCTATTTCATCAACGCAGTGGGGGAACATGTATGACTGTCATTAACATGCACTTATTCAGGGGACTGGAATTCTGCCCTGATACAGGAGCTCAGAGCAGCACGCAGCCCCGACTGAGACTGGGTCTGCACCAGGAACGCTTTACCAGCATGGGAATACCAGTATTCTATACCGTCACAGTGGCCCTGGGGCAGGGGCATAACTATCCTTTGTACTGGCCTAGTAACACCTCAGGCCCACAAGCGGAACAAGCTACACTGGGAAAAGCGCTGTTTTGCCAGTATTGCTACATCCACACTAGGGACTTCTGGTGGCACAGCTGTGAAGGTCAGGGATCACACCTCTTCACACCCCTGACCCACACAGGTATGTTGGCAGGTCTGTGGTGTAGACCTGGGCTGAGTATAGATCCATGATGGTTCCTCCACACACCATGGGTGCCTTGATACTATACTACTTGATAGCAGATACTATACTATATCTATACAGTTGCACCAACCCATAAAATAGTTGTGCTTTGAGAGCAGTTTTGATTAGTGAGTTCTCAGCATTGCTCTTTTGATCTTTCGTGTTTGGTATTGTATTTGACTGAATTATACTGGGATCCTGAAGGCAAGGACGCGTCTGTGTAGCGTGCAAAAGCATTGCAGGCATGTCTGATGCAATCTTGTGTAGGTGGTGGTGTGGCTTGTGCAGTTCAGAATCTTCAGCCTATCTGAAGCTAACTTTCAGCTTGATAGTGGTGGACTCAAGGAGCTCCGTACATTTAGATGAACAAAGAGAAGGTCAAATGGAATTTAATTGTAGTCTATATATAACTACCTGGGGAACAAATATTTGATAACAGATAATGTGCTGTAATGGCTGGAAGTTGAAACAAGACAAATCAGGTGAAGATTTTTGACAGCGAGGGTAATTAATCATTGGAACAACTTACCAAGAGTCGTGGTGGATTCTCCATCACTGGCATTGTTTAAATCAAGATTGGAGTTTTTTTTCCTAAAAGATCTGCTGTAGGGAGCTATGTTGGGGAAGTTTATGGCCTGTGTTACAAAGAAGGTCAGATTGGATGATCACAAAATGGTTCTTTCTGACCTTAGAATCTATGAATGTGACTAATGTATTAATTCCCTGTATTAATTCCCTCCACAGACACCCATCCCAAATCAATCCAAGCACAGAGAGCAATGTTACCCATTATCACAACTACGTAGTGTAAAAATGATCCCAAAACAGACCCATATGAGGATGATGTTGGGGGACAGAGACGAGATGTTTAAGGTCTCCTTCACTTAACAGGAATAAGCCACACTCCCTGCTATGAGAACTGGGGAATAGGAGAGCGGTGCTGATGAGACTCTCAAACTACAGAAAACGCAAATACCTCAAATGGCTGATAGGTGCAGATCCCCGCAGGACTGAATAAACCTGTGAGCTCAGAGATTTTTCGGTTACAGTCTTGATGCTTAGGCTCCAACAAACACACCAGGTACGTAGACGTAAGGTATACCCCAATAACATTTTTGGCCTACCATGGCATGGCATTTACCCAGGACATGAAGTTGGGATCTCAAGATCACAGATTGACCCCAGTAGGGCCCCTTGGGGATTTAACATCTTCCCCTTTCCTTAGTTCTGTGTCTGACATCTACACCATGCCAAATGCCTAGTTCTCCAATCTTCTTTAGGTTATCTCCACTTGCAGCTCTTTTCTGAGTCCCTATCTAATCTCTCTAAGTGTTTATAAAGGTGCCAGCTAAGACTTGTCTACACAGAAGTTATTCTGGAATAAGGTAGGGTGTGAATTCAAAGTGCAATACCTACTGTGCAATAGCTTCCTGTGTGGGCATATAGGACTGGTCTACACATGGGCACCCCAAAAAAATTAATCCAAATTAACTAAAGGAGGGACTTTAAAGTGGATTAGTTAAACTGCATTAAACACCTGTGTAGATGTTCTTATTCAGAATTAGAATGGCCTTAATTTGGTTTAGCATAACTCACTTATTGACTCTCAGCACCCTGCAGAGTTATGTGTTACACACCCTGCCGCCTCGCACCACCCAGCTGGCCAGACTAGCACAGGAGGTTGAAAAGCACTCTAGCTTTGGGAGTTGGCTTGGCAAGCACTGACACGATAGCTGCTGACAAACTTCCCTGAATTTCCCAACTAGTTGCTTCTGACTCTGCTTTTGGTATTTATATTTCTCCATTCCTCAAACCGGGCAAGGTGCTACTGTCCTGTTACAAGGGTCAGCGTTTTGGCAGATCGCCACCCCCAAACAGCACACCTCGGACATCAGGCAGGCTGAGAGAGGATTTTCATTTCCATTTTAAACAAGTATTTCTGCCTACACAGAGTAAAACTGATTGCCAGCTTTGGGACTGGATGGATTTTTCCTTGGGGAATTTGGCAAGGACCTTAGTGATTCTGTGCCTCTCCCTAGATGCAGCAACAGGGATCACATGTTCAGATCAGATAAGCGTGTCTTGCAATCAGTTCCCTAGGACTACAAGGAGTCTAGTGGGTATTGGTTTGCTTGGGTTATTCTCATAGTCCAAGGCTATTTACTGGTAAGTTATGGCTTTAATTTTCAGTATGCAACTTTTACTAGCAAATATCCAAAATCCCACTTACAAGATTTCTCTATAGCCAGTGAAGTTCTGGAGATGCCACGTGAGATAGTAAACCTATCAAGAACTCACCCAAACACCAGCTGAAGTTCGGCAGCATGATCATTACTAGCTTACATGCAGCCATTCAGAACCTTAACAGGAGAAAAGCTTCAGAGCGGATCATTCATCAGCATCTTAATTTCTTTATACAAACTAGGGAACAGACAGTTCATGGATTGATGCAAAGGCAGCGCTGAATGACATTCCACCCACTCAGAGAATCAATCAGAAGTGACATGTCTTAACATTTTTAAGTACACACCACCTCTATGCAGGTAAGAGAGACAAATTGAGCATCTCTCTGGACTGCAAGGGACGTCTGCTATGAACTCAGACACCATTGTCTCTGCTTTGCTACACTGGGAACAAACCAAGTACATCCTCCCCCTGGAAACCAGGGCAAATGGGCTGTGCTCACTTCCTTTCTGGACAAGGGTTAAACCACAGATAGAAGCTATAGCATACTGCATATCCTCAGTTGGAGCGGGTGGGAGACAGAAAGCAGATACTAGAAAAAAAGAGGAGTGTATCTGCTATTGTCAGCTCTAAGAAAAAGGGGTTTTGTGCTCTCCTCTGAGGAGAGGAAAACCAGCCTGACCTTACCTTGGTAGGAAGCCAAGTAGAGCGCTATCAGCAGCACCCAGCCCTTCCACATGCCGTCCATGCTGTTGCTGGGTTGAAAATCCTTCAATGAGTGGAATCAGAGCTAACCCTGTTCCAGGGCTTTCTTCTCTCCTGTGCTTCTCAAACACTGAGCAACCCCGAGACAGACAGAGAGGCGTGAGCTGACACCCACACAAGATAATCACCACACCCATTCTCCTGCACATCACTGTAATAATTACCAATAATAATGTGTATGCTGAGGAAGGTGCGAGAACAGAGCGCACCCAGGAGAACTGAAGAAAAACTTGATGCTGCTCAGGACAATGGCCTGCTCCCCATAGGTGGAAAGAGACTGTCCTGTCATGGTTTCCTGCAGTCAACCAGGGTGGGGAGGAGAGATTGTTAAATCCAACTGTCTATTTCACACAGACTGAACACAGCAGTACACAAGCCACCCCCACCCCACTCCATATTGATCAGTTTCCCTCTATACTGTTTTTGTTGTTGGGTTTAGAGGAGGTGGATTCTTGACAGTGATCTAACATTATGCTTAGAGACGGCCAAGTGACGACTTCCCAGATGACTTATAAAAGGACTTTAAAAAAATACACACACACACTCGAAATCCAAGTCAGCTTGTAGACGGATATTGCCATGTCTCCAGCAGACTCCTCCACCCCATCCCAAAGCACAGCAATGACATTGTGATACCTTAATGTTGCTTTGTGGTCCCATGAAACAAAATGCACTAGCCCAGAGAAGGGGCCCATGCTGGCAATACTGCTCACAGATTAACTGCCTCAACCCTCTCCTGCTCAATACAGAAGACCTGACTGGGCCCTGAGACACAGTTGACTGGTGAATGGTAGAACCATGACCCCTGCCAGCCAAGCTCAGTGTCTGGAATCCCTCAGTACTGGAGCACAGAGGAAAGGACCACGGATATTGAATCCTCTAGCTATTTTTTTCCCTGGAGGAGTCTTCCATCCTACTGTAAATGGATGGAACAGGTTCATAGTTTGAGATCCCAAGGACATGACTTATGCCACAAACACTTTCAATTCCGCTAAGAGAGTTTTGAATACCACCCCCATCCAAGATTTTGGAAGGAGCTGGGCTCAGTTTCTGTCCTTCCTCTCCCTATCTCAGTGCCCTATGTTTCTGAAGCAAGCTGAATTAAGCCAGTGACTGGATAGTTGCCACACATACAGGTGCACATCAGTTGCTGTGTCAGGTTTCCTCTTAGAAAATACTTCCATCACTGGGAGATGTGATGTAGAGAACAGCTACACTGGTCATATCAGGAAGCACCATGATCACAGGTCTGTTTGCTCATTGGAATGGTAGATATGCTTGAAAGTTAAACTACATATAGGTATGGCCAAGGTGTGATCTTTTTCATATTGCTACATGGCACTCTAGCAGGGAAGGCACAGGATTTGCATAGCTCTCAATCTTTCATTGTCCTAGTATACATTGCTTTATTAGCAAAGAACCATCCCCAATGTCCTTAAGGTCTAAGATGCTAGTCAGCACTTGAAACAAAGTTCAGCCTCACTGAATTCCTCAACTCACAGTGTATAAATTCCCATTTCACAGGCCTTGTGTTCCAGATAAAGTCACAAAACCTTGATCTCTAAACCATAACACCACTCAAATAGGTTAACGTGTATCCTCCTTCAAGCAAGGATGGAAGCCCATCAAAAAGTGTCAATGCTGTTCTATATTCCAACAGTTTTGGTGAGAAGCTATAGCATGTACTCCCCTTCATGCTAGAGCTCCCATTGCAAGATATCTAACACTTAGGAGCATAGGGAAAGATGTGATCTCTAAATTCAGGCTCTCCTGGGAACTTTCAACAGAGGAACGTACACAATGCTTGGATCATCGGCAGATGAAAGCCAGTAAAAGGTTTCAGAAACTACTACTTAGAAAGCAAAAAGCACAAAGATGTCAGGTTTTCAAGAAGTTTTTATTGTTAATTACAGAAGCTTTAGTGCAAAATCAAGACAATGTGCTACAGAAAGCAACTGCATGCTTTTCTCCTCCAGTCTAGAGTAAGACAGTGCTCCCACTCTACAGGAGGAAAGAGAAAAAACTATAGGTTCCTAGCATCAGAATTGAAACACTACACAAAACACCTTCCAATTCACTTTGCCCCAAATGTGACTATATTAATCATTTGCTTCCAAAAAAAAGCAAGACAATTAAAACCTTGTCACCCTTACAAATCTAGCATGTTACCTCCAGCCATGATTAAAAGGATGCCCTCTAGTTTGAAAGATCTAAGGTTGCAGTATAGAATGCAGTATCTCACGTCCTGTAATTCCAGGGCAGAGGTGCTATGGTTAAGGAGAGCCCACTGTTCTCTGAAAACGTCTCTCCCTCCCTCCCCACCAATTCTGCACAGGGAAACCCCAGACGAGACAGAAGCCACTGTAGCCACTGCACAAACCTGCTATCATGGAGAAGGAGAAAAGATGCAGATGCATGTTATTTTTACAGCATTTTTTGAGAAATGAGAACTGTCAAGGGTTCTGTATACATTCAAACAGGAAAAAAATACATATATCAGTTTGATTTCTCAGTCGACTAGGACGTACAACTAGAAAAAGTCAAGATGCACGAAAGCAGCAACTGAGTGGTTTTAAGTTAACTCATTCCTGAAGTGTGCTACTAGAACTGCCCCCCACACACAAGCTACCCCAAGAGAATGCCCACACAGAGAAGCTGACTATCACTGGCAGCTCTCCGAATAAGCTGAAACTGGAATTTTCAAAGTTCTGTGTATGCCTCATTTGGGAAGACATGCACAGCTGTGCATCTTCTCTCCCTTCACAGACATTTTCAAAGTTTATTTTAAATGCCTCTTTTTACAAATCCTGTTCAGACTTATGCACTCTAATCTAGTCATCAGTTGTGTGATCCCAAGCCGAGTGTTTGGGGACCCTGTCAATGCCCACATAAGTGGCATTTTCCCAGTGGGTTTACGACCCTTGTCTATTCTCTAAATAGCAGAAGGCTGAGGTGTTCTGGGTCTGTTTCCTCACTCTGTGCCAGGGGAATGTGTGCCATTGGGCTTGTTCTCTGCTTTAAAAAGCAATGGATGTGAAAAGATGCTCATGAAACGTTACAAATAAAGGAATGTATTCCCACAATGCTTGGCTAGAGTTTAATTCACTCTGACATTCTTGACATGTCTTTCCCATTATTCTAGTGGTCAGGCTATAGAAAGGACCCCATTTCTTTGGCATGTGAAGAACCAGTGCTCAAATATGGTACTATCACATTAGCCATGTTTTGTGCTGCATGAACCCAGGCAGGGACATGGTCTGCTGCACAGGGCCCAGCATTAACACAAGGCTATTTTCCTTGCAGGTCCAGAGCTGCCAGAAACAGATCTACAGTACAACTATCTCCCCATATTTTTATTGCATCTCCCAACTGGCAGGCAAAACACTTCCGTATATTAGTGGGTGCCCTGTAGTGTCTCTCATGGAGCATTCAAGAGGATGCTAATTGGTACCTGACAGATTGAAAACAAGTGGCAGCTCTGGGCATAGCAGGACAGCTCCCAGTCTCCCTAGGTGTCCTGGATCACTGAAAGATACACCATTTAACACCAGCTGACTCAGTGAAACTCAAAGTGAGGAAATAAAATGTGATCGATCCATTCCCACCTTTTAGATGAATCCACTGCCCTCTTTTCTCATCCCTCTTTCATAAATTCCCTCCTTTGCACTTCATACACTCCATCTAGCAAAAGTGTGCTAGATCCATGAAAAGAGCTTACTGGAACCATTTTGTACGTTGATATGGGTGCTACAAGGCTGGTGAAAAGGAGCAAAAAATGCCAGTTTAAGACTTTCAATGGAAGTGGGATAACCTGTGCCCTAAATGTTTACCTATTGCCTGTGGAGTGGGACGCTCTGGACTGAAGCCTCTAGAATGAGGTCCAGAGGAGATGGCTGGGCTGCTCCAAGCTCATGCAGAATGGTTCTTCCACCCAGGCAGGGTCCAGCACCTCTCCATCAGGCAGCTTGGAGATATACAAAGGAGGTGCTGCTAGTTGTGTTCCACCCACACCCCTGGCGTGGCACGCACCCACAGGGAGTCCAGCAAGTCCTCCTCTTGGTAATGACGACACCACAATGCCCCAGATGATTACCATTTCCAGACTTCAAAAGGTGAGCAGACACCTCTGGTTGCCCAGCAGATGAGGGGAGCTATTTAGGCCACTACGGCCCTGATCATGGACTCACAGAAGCAAAGATGAGCACTGCTCACCTGCAGGGCACTTATGTGAAGAGATCTAACTTCAATCCCTCCCCCTGTTCCCCCCCACTCCACACATTTTTAGCTGGAGCTCACTTGGACATCACACAACTTTGCTTTTGTTTTCTCAAATTAACCCTCCCCATCTCCCCCAGTAGATCATAAGATATATTTAGAAATCCCTATAGGCTGTGTCTGTAGCACAGGCCAGGTCCTAGAATAACACATTGCCCAACTGCTTAGGCATACTCCGGGATTTATGAACTTCTCAATGCATAAAGCCTGTGACGTGACCCCACCCCACTCCCACAACTTTTTGGATCAGACCCTAAGTCTCAAAGGGATTTTTCAAAGTCCACTGAAGTCAATGATCCATTAATACTGGATCACATCCTTAAACCTTGGCCATGTCCTCAACACAAAAACTGCCCGACCCCCCCACACAAAGATCTTTCACACACTTATTACTGAAAATTCTCTAGGTGCATAAATTCCCCTTACACAATTATAAATCTTTGAAAATTCCAGCCCAAGGGATTCATGGGCTCATTTACCCTAACAGTTCCCTCTACAGATTACACAAGGAAAGTTCAATTCTTTACCAGTAGTATGTAATTTAATATTCCTGCCAGATGTTAATGCAGAGCACTCAAGAGCATATGGGCATCTTCCCAATTGCTGACTAGAACAACACTGAAAATTTAGACAGTGTTCTGATCTTTTTTAGAATTGACTCATCTGTTTTGTCTTCATTCACTTGCACTGTATGCCACTCCTCCCACCACTGACAATACTCCAGCCCACTGGTCAAAATCCACAGGGTAACATATATTTTTAGAGTATAATCAGTTAAACTGTATGATCAGAAATAGCCTCTGTTAAGTCAACATTGCAGAACAGAACCTTCAGCAGTACTACAACAAAAAAATGACAATAAAGGAACTTCAGGGTTGGGAAGTTAAGAAGGGAAGGAAGGGAGGGAGGGACACATTGAGATTTAGCTCTCCCACCAACCTCACCCCACAATTAAAGAAACAAAATCCATGGCAGCCATTTTCAGAATTAAAGATCTCTTCTAATTCCACACGTGATGTTTGCAGTGCTCGATGGCCTAGGAGGAAAAGAAAAGAGTAGTAGAAGAAGTGCAAAAAAGACAGCTTGCTAGTTTTAAATGAAACCATCACCAGTGTGAACCTGTATGAACACAGGACTCTGGAGGCAAAAACTGTTTGGTTTTGCACTGAATCAAATTAATCGTGAGGCACTGCACAAGGAAAAACTGGGGGACAGGAACTCAAATGTTAGAGGTCTTTAAGTTAGACTTAGGCTGCTGATTCTTTAGTCATCTTCTTATCAGGGCCCAGAGATTGCACCCTACAAGAGGAAACATCTCCCAGCAATGAACAGCAATACCTCCCATCTGTTTTTGGAGCCAGCAGAATCTATCCATTAAGAAGCCATGTTACAATTCTCCTTGGCCAAAGAATACATGGGAGACATTCCTGTTGTAAGTCAACAACAGGTACGAAAGAGGCTATAATTAAACCAGGACACCAGTCCTCTTAACAGGGGCTCACCTGGTTACTTTCTGAAACTGGAACTTGGGATTCTAAGGCTGTGTTACAGAAGCCAGAACATAGTATTTGTGTGATTTGTAACAAAAGCTATTGTATTTCTCAGAGCTGATGCTGAAGAGGAAATCCCTAACGACTTACATTGCACTGAGCTGCAGTTTCCATGTTCTTACACCAGTAGCCTGGGCCCCACACACATTCTTCTGATCCCAAGAGATGCTGTTTGGATGACACACAGACTCCTAATTTCTGTGCAGTGAAAGAGGGGAGAGAAAGGTGAAGTTATGTCTTTCCATTTACATGCAGGGATCTCAGTCCTCCCCTGTGATTCAGTCCTATCTGTACAGTTATGACTATTGCCAACAGGGTTAAAGTAGGGGCAGTGCCAGATTGCTAGTGCCAGTTCAGTCTGTAGTTGAATGAACAGATTTCTGAGACACCCCTTGAGGGGACACCAACTCTCAGACATTAGACAATTTCAGCTTTTATACTGTTTTCTGGTCTCTCAACTTTATACAGAAGATTCTACTAGAAACAGGAGACCTCACATGAGCAAATGTGAGTCATTCACTGAAGGTACAATTCTAGTGTTTAAAATTTGGGAAATACAGATCTGGTCATCTAACTCATGAACCCCTGTTTCCCCTTCATCCTTGCCAAAGACTACAAACTGCCAAACAGTCGTAAGACATTGAGCAGCTAGTCATGCAAGGCCCAAACCCAGCTGATGGCGTACTTATTTGTATTCCAGTGGAGCCTGTGTGCACGCACACGCAGAGGAAGGTATGGTCCCTACCTCAGAGCTTATTCTACACAGAAATTGTATTAGCTGCATGCACTACTTACACTACAGACAAAAGTGGGGTCCATTAACTCTGTCAAGAGCGTCACAAGCATCGGCTCATACTGCTCCACAAACTGAACACACTGTAACAAGACACAGTAATTAAGACATTTTGTATTAATTGAGACTGAAACAAGTCGCTGTCACCATTTAACCTTAAATTGTGTTCAACAAGTTTTGGTATACAGAGACTTCAGCCTGGTTAGTACCAGGGTAAATATTCATATTTTTAGCCTTTTCATAAAGTTACAGAAAAGAAGGAAAACCAGTTAAAGCATCTGAAGTGTTAAGTAAGGCTTTTTTTTAAACCAATATTACTTGTTCCCTTTCCCTTTAGCTGGAGAGAGTTTATAGAAGGAAAATTCCCCTTGTTTGAATGTCTTTTAGATGGTACTAAAGATAGTAGTAATTGTCCTTTTAAGGAAAGGAGACGTTAGTTGAGATGGATTGGCACTGTTGTTGAAGTCCAATCCCATTTCCTTTAAGACAAAAGGAGACAAGACAAACACAAAAGGGAAGAGAAAGGAATAGCAAAGGTAGAAAATGCAGCTTTTGTCTCTGGGGTTAACTTTCACTTGCAACCTCACTGATGAAAAACACACAGGCACAGCTCACAGTCTTATCAGACACTCTGAGACCTGGCAAACTCATAACAGCATTGGGCTGTTTTGGGCATTTCATTTTACCTTTTTTTGGTGACAGGCCTACACCAGTACTGCAGAATATGCAGCCAGACGTACTAGACAGAAGGAAAAAGGAGAGAGACAGGAAACAGAAGAAATGAGGAAAAGGAAGGAAAAGGACACATGGGGACAGTGGGAAAAGAAAGTCACATATCCCAGGTGGTGTTTACAATTCAGCTAGATTTGGTGGAGGTGGCGATGTCATCTGGGTCCCTCACTTTGGCCTGGTCTGGTCAGGACACCTCTCAAGATAGGAATGACAAATGCCCACGGTGTAGGGGGTGGCAGGGGAGGCAATCATGATGGTAAAGCTGGCTCCTGTAACCAATTTTTCTCCCAAAGTCTTTTTCTTTTAAGACCCAAATGCAGAGTGCTGGGCAGACTAGCCCACCCCTTCATTATGCTGTCCAGCAATCTGGCCTCATTTTCAACACACTAATGTTGTATTGATTTCTGGTGCTTTTACTTTTGTTTACTAATCATGATTTTAAGACAGTTCGTAAGTTATATTAGTAGGCCTTTTTGTTTGGTCTAATTTAAAGTATTTTTTTCTCCCTCCCACCTTTTTTGCTAACATTTGGTTTAGATTATGAATGTGTAGAGAAATTTATTGAAGAATTTATAAGACACTCCTCCTCCAAACAGTGTTCAAGGAGGCAATGGTTTATCTAACAGCAAGCATTAGGATGATATCTGTATGTTATCGGACATGAGCGCCAAATCTGACCTGCTACTGAGAAGCTAAAACACAGTCACAAGCATGAAAGAACTGAGGGGACATGGGGGGGGCGGAGAGACAGACTACAGATACAAATATTCCAAGGATAATCACAGCACTATGGAGAGAAGAGTCTGCTCAACATTTTAATGCAAATTTTAGTGCAAATGAAGAGATTATGCCAGTGTCTGAAATGGAAACTGAACAGGTAGAACACGGGCAGCAGCAGGGCAAGCTTTACTGCACCAATATCCATCACTCAGCCCTTTACTGGATATACCATCTCTAAGGGTGAGAAGATTGTCAGTCTCCATGATTATTAAGTCTATGATCTCTAATGAGAATTCAAGGTTGCCAATTTTGACACGGGCTGATCATCAGCTCACTCTACAGAAGTCATTGGAAAGCCACAACTTATAACTGCTTTTAGTCACAGACCTGTACTGGATTTACATGGCTAAACCTATGTGAAAAGCTATATCCCACTAGCACCCTCTTCAGCCATCAGAATATCTTCAGCTGTGTACTACCCCATGGTGCCTTTTGTTAGCTCACAAGGTCAAACGACAAACTGGTTAGTCCCCTAAACTGTACTAAGGGGTCTAACACATGATCGGTTCCCAATGCCTCCGCCTCAGATACAGGCCATCACAAACTGCAATCACTACAAGTTTCCCAAGAAAGGTATTCAGGAAACAATTCAGCAACTTGCTTCTCTATATAAAACGTGGATTTTTAAACTGAAGCCAGCTCAGGAAGGAACAGCAGATAACCGCCAACTCCTTTTATCCTCCAGAGAAGGAGGAAATTCCTTCATTATACTTATGGCAATTGACGGACCAATAATTAATTTAGCACGACATGGGCAGTATTTTCGTGTGAATTCTGTCTTTCTACAGTTTTACAGAAACGGCTGGGCTAGACAGATTTATACATTCACCCAATTTGCATTGCTCTCTATTTCTGATTGTAAGGCAGGCTGCCACATATCCAGACGCAGGTGCTGCCAATTCCAATATTGGAGAGATCAAGCTTCCTCCTCACCTCGTGCACTTTACTACGAACAAAAAGGAAGTTTATACCTTTTGATACCAAGCATAAGAGAAATCCCAGCAGGGATCAGGCTGTCAGTTTGGGGCAATGTAGAACCAAAACAGACGCAAGAGTCTTAGTTGCACTGTGGCTAGTTTCAAAGCAGTCAGCGGCTGATGAGCTCTTTCATAATTCTCCAAATATCACCCGCTGGAGATGGAGGAACTCAGTCATCTCAAGAACACAAGAAGCCACTATGAAGGTCCTGACGTTAACACCCAGCCACAGTGCACAAGAATTTATTCCCAGCTGGGTTTTAGAAAGGATAATCCCAAATATATTGAAGTGTAAAGGATCTGGGCTGGAAAAAAGCACTCAGATAGGTGACAGGGCATGTATTTTAGCCCTCCTGATGGTGAAGTTTTGAAATCCTATAGCCCCACAATGGTTAAGTGATAATTTTTATGTCTATTTATCCTCCCCACATGAGGTACTTTACCGTGTCACTGACAGATTCTGGCAGGAAATGACAGACTTTTTCAAGTGCAGCCTCAATTTCACCTGCTGTGGCATTCTTCTCCAATTGCTTCTCTAAGTAAGCTACAATCATCTTGCACACGTCACAAAAGTCACCAGCTTGTAACTTCTCTGGAACAATTCTCACTGATCAGAAACAGACAGATGACAATTAGCACTTTTTGATTATATGAAAAGCCTCTATCATGCAGCTGCTCCAGCTCTTAGTCGGAAGAGTAGCCAAGAGGATAACAGTTTAAACTCTAGGTAAATAGTATAATAAAAGATAGCTCTTACAAGGGGCGCTGATCACACACAAACAAGTGTGTTTTATACTCAAAACTCATTACCCACCTGCAGGAGAAGGCCTGTTGCTTGGGCATAATTTCAGCATGATGCATACAGCTTCAGGATTAGTTGCCTCCAACAACATGTCAATGACAGCTTTGCCATAGGTTTCCACAAAGTCCTTACACTGGTCTTTGATACCTTGAGGTAACACGGAGCAGACCTTCTCCATCTCATACACCATTTCTGCCTGGATGCAAGAGTGGGAGATTTGGTGAGAAGGAAGAATAAATCCATGGGATCAATCCCATTAGTATCCATTTGTGCCCCTGATCCCCCTTGGCAGGGGACGGAGACCTCACTGTTCCAGGAGAGCAAGGAACCCACAGAGTGCTATTAGACCAATACCAGCTACCACATACCACTTCTCCCTCCACCCCATAACAGCAGCAGCACATGCACCAAGCAAGAATTGCATCATTCCAGCAAGTATTTAATACAAGCTCTATTTCAAAACAAGATCTGTCCTTTCAACCAATAACATACCTCTGTCCTGTTGTTCTCCAGCAGGAGAGCCACCTCCTTCACCATAGTTTCACATATATCACACACAGAGAATGTTTTAGCTGGCACCAGGTTTTTCTGCATCTGAGTATAAGGGTAACATTTATAGAAGACAGTTAGGGTCATCAATATTCTAAAGTAAATCACTACAAATAGAAGCTAACGCTAATTACCACAGATAAATTGCTGGAAAGTAAGTTGCATATGATGAAGCTAATATGGACAAAGAGCCACAGAAGAAGTGAAATTTAAAGTCTGTTTGTAAATTCCAAAAGGGTCTCCCCACCCCCCAAAAAAAAATGGTTCTTGGAAAGGTCACTTCTTGGCCAGTTTAATATTGGATGAATAGTTATGTGAAGTGGACTGAACCCTGCAAAGGTAGGAGAATAAATGCCTATCTAGTGATTTTCCACCATTCCAAATACTTGGACTCTATTATCCGCATTGATTTTTAAAAAGCTACCAAAGTGATTAGGATATTCAGGACCAAGTCAAATCTGAACTGCAAACATCCTCCAGTTTCCTCTACCGGAAAGATGATCATCACACAGAGGCATTCCTTTCAGAGTCTTTATTTCGAGTGCATTATAACTAGCTCAAAAATACTTTTCTTTTGGGCTGAAGTGTCTCATCCTTCATCTCAGACAAAAGATGATGGGGAACCTACTTTCAGAAAGTTTGAACAAAATATAAATTGAACTGATTAAGTTATGTGTGAATACCGTCTTTTTTAAAAACATAAAACCACCACAAGCTTTCAACTCCAAACCCATGCTAAACTTCAATTTTAATCAAAGGTTTATTCCTCAGTGAGGCTTACTGCCTCTGATAATGCTTGAAGAATTGTTGTTCAAAATTAAAATTATAAGCAACTGAAAGCAACACCCTGGCCAGAGTCTAGTACTGTACTATAATTCACACTTGACTAAAGATTAAAATGGTACCTTATAGCTTTGTTCTGTGACCACCGCAAAGTGCAAGCCAACTCTCCAAAAGGAAGCAGCTTCATAAATTAACCCCCAACCAGTGAAGGTCAGTAGTTTAATATGCTAGGAGATATGTTATTCTGTGCACTCAACTGGAAGTCTGCATGCATCTGTAAAGCTTTGCTTCCTCATCTAGCTCATGTTGATAACTCAAGTCAGAAATAGCTTTGATCCTTTTATAAGCAAAGTAGCAGCAAGTATTGAAAGTCCCAACTTACCTCCACAGGTTCCATCTTCACTTCATGCATCACTTTCGCAGGCACCAGAGTCTGGAGGGGCACAGATTTCAGGGAAGGACAGAAGCCAACCATGACACAGATATCCTTTGGTTGCTGGAGAGACATACACAATCAAAAACAGAACTTAAAAAATTCTACACAGATTCCATTTAACCTCACAGACTCAATAAAGGGGGGGGAGAGAGAGGAGGGGAGGGGGAGAATAGGTCAGGTTTGAAAAAGCAGTAATACAGCTAGGAGCTTTAGAAGTCCAAGAAGGCTGTTCTCAAATTCAAGTATTGTGGAAAGAAACTAAAGTTTTGGCCATCACTGTTATAGGCAGGACAAACTTATCAGGTTAGCAATTTTTAATCTGATGCCAGTGTGGATTTAGGACTAGTTCTTTGGCATTTACAAATGATCAACTCCTTTAAAAGATATACATCTTTTACAGTAGCCGATGGGATTACACTGAGATGACATTCTCCTATTTCCCCTTTAAATCTTCTGAAAGTTTGAGTGAAGAACAAGCTTCTCTGGACTCCATGGAGTTTATGCAAGATCCAAGAAGTGCTGGTAAGTCCAAAGACTCCTCTCCCATCCATAAAATCAACTACTCTCTATAAAAGCCTCTGTTACATAATTAATCACATAATCTGGCATCCAATTAAAGTAAGTCAAATAATGACATGAAGAGATGCTTCCAACCAGATCACTTTTATGCAGTTATAATATACTATCACTACAGCAGCAAAGAATGTAACCCATACGTCTCTATATTATCCAGAAATGCAAAAAACTAAAGAAAAAAAAAAGCTAGCCAGAAGCCAGTTATTGTACACAAGGCTTTGGGTTTCATAAGTATCTGCAAGATTTGTACTAAGTTACTAGCTGAAACAAAGAGGAAGGGGCAAACCACAAACGGAAACAAAAGCTCTGGATCACCAGCACACATGGCTCTGCACATCTAGGTTCTTGGACTGAGCCCATCTCAATGGTACAGGAGCGATTCTGCTACAGCTCTTCGCTGCAGCACAACTGTTCCAGCTCAGCAAACCCAATGACAGCGACTGGATTACAGCAATCTGCTCCAACTTGCTGCAGCACAGGTATTTAAAAAGGGACACCAACAATTTAAAGATAAAATGTAGGTAGGGTAGTGAGACGACTTTACTATTACTACAATGACCAGTTAATATTGCTGTAACAGAGATTAGTGAAAAAAATTCTTTGTTTACTTTTTGCATCCTACAACACTTAACATCTCGTTTGTCTTGATCCTTCGCAAAGCAACAAAGAACAAAGTTTTTTCTTTAGCCTGAGAAGATTTCAAACTGATTGTGCTCCCTTAAGAACTTGCACCTACATAACAGTAACCAAGTAACTAAACATAGTTTAGCTGGTTCTGTGATCTTTGTGCTCAGACCACCACGGGGGGAGGGGGGGAGGAGAGAGATGGACGGACGGGACAGCAAGACTGGAGCTATTGTATCCATAGTTCTACCCATGCCAAGCAATGAATGATAAATGTACACCATAACTGGATTGCTTACTGCAAAAAAAGGGACTGCATTCTCTCCTCCTTAAAAGGAGAGTTTATTTCCTGAACTAAAACACTTCCTGCCCCACTCTTCTCCCAAGGTAGGTTTACTAAGGTTTGCTCCATCCTGTGTGGGGTTAATATAGGATTAGGGAAGAGCCAGGAGGAAGGGCTATTGAAATTTTAGTAGAACCCAGGACCCTACGACATGCAATACTAAAGCACTCAGAGCTGTAAGTGTGTGTGCACTTTATGATGATATAAAAGTTTGTCAAATATATTCAAAATATTTCCTCCCTTTAGAAGAGGAGGTTATTTTAGATGCTGGTTCTCTCTTATATCAATTCTGAGTGGACACTTTCACAGATGTAACCAGAAGTCCTGAGTTCTTTGAAACTGGTGGAACTACTAAATATACAAACTAGTGCCAGACACGTGAAACAGGGAACAATTGTTCAAAACAGGATGCACAATGCCAACACAACAGACAGCATTTACTACAGTGTAGGGTACAAAGCTAGAGGGTTGTGTTTCCAAAGAGCTTTTTGGTAAACTATCTTCAGCACTGTAGGCTAGCAGAAAAAGCAGTCTAGATTAGATGTGGCCAGACTCACTAATAGAGGTCAGACTGTCCTCTTCCCCCCCCTACACAGACAGTCTGACCACCAGGTAGTAATAGAAAGGGAGATGAAGTATTTTTCCATCTCCATCCTCTAGGAAGTCAAACAAGCTTCAAAATAATGAAGGTTTACTGTTTGAATGCAATAGAGTTTTATTTATCATGCCCGACGCCCATAAGACTTCCATGCACAGGTAGAAGCAATACCTCAGATATAGCACCGCTTCCAACTACACAGATTCAGATCAGACAGGCACTGCCTTTAGTTGAGTTCCCTGGCTCATGCACTATAATAAGCATTTCAAACTATTAATGCTACAGCAGCATCACATGCATGCAACATGTTCTCATTGAAACATGACAGACACAAGGTCTCCCAGGACTTCTCTAAACAGGAAAATAAGAGGCATTGGAAGAGCAGGAATCTGAAGGCCCCCTGTGGTTGTCTACAACTATTGCCCTGACCTATAAATCAGCCGTTCCCAAATGGGGTCGCACCTATCAGTGGATGGGGCTGCAGCAATCCCTAGTATGTGGAGGACCCATTTTGCTCCGCACAGCATGACCTTGCATGTGCGGTGCATGCGAGGTCACACTGTGCAAAGAGCAAAATGACGCCCCACATACTGTCTAGGGTCCCGGCAGCAAATACCTCATTAAAATGGAGTTGTGATGACAAAAAGTTTGGGAACCCCTGCTATAAAAGGTAATCCTAGAAAAGAACCAGTCACAGCACTGACTTCATCTTTGAGCTAAAGGACTCAAGAGTGAAACCAGAAACTGATTAGAGGGCAGTGACAAGATTTTATTATATCCTCACCTCTACCCCAGGAAAAGTAATCTGCTGCACTGGTGGTTCCACCATTAGATTGAAATCTTAATGAAGAGCTGATATCAGGAGCAGGAACCATGACCTATTTCACTGGAGATCTCTCTTGCCCTTCCCTTTTTCAAACCAGCCTCTCCCTCCCACACACATCCCTTGTATCTGTCAGAGCTGACTGCAGTCACATCACATACACAATTAATTAGCAAGAGGTGAACTACAGCCCTGTAGCTGAAAAGCAAAGCATCACCACAGGCAAGTTTCCCACATACCTGGTCCTGCTGTTGATAGAGGAGATTGGAGACAGACAGAAAGAAAAAAGAAATGAAAGACATAACAGTTAAGATTAAAGGAAAAAACCTCAAGCACTTGAACTGTGCATATGGTTTGTACCGAAAAAAATAAATCAATCTTGCTACTGCCCCAACCTCTATGCATGAGGCTCTAGTTCTTAAAGTTTGGTAGTGCAAGGACAACACTTCATTTAGTTAACTGCTCACTCCAGAACGGGTTGTAGCACACTAGACATTTTTCAAGCTATCACACTGAAAGCAGCCTGGGAAGGACTACATCCAGACAAAATTTGAACACTGCTCAGAGCAAACGAGAATGTTAGATGTGTTCATGTTCCAATTTTGAAGTATTGTCAAGATGCAATAGTTACAACTGAAAATATGAAGCCAACTAACTGGAATGAACATTTAAATTTTCTTCTTTGCGTAAAGTGTGCCCTGAAATACTGACAGACAAACTCAAAAAACAAAAGGTCCATAATATGCTGTCAATTTCAAGCCTTTGAGACACACTGAACACAATTTAAATAAGGTTATTTAAAGTGAGATAGCCTATCTATCACTTAGAACAAGTGTTCAAGTCAGTCATGGGCTCTATTCGCAGATCTACCACTAACAGTGAATATGTCACTTTGGACACACACGAGTGTCTCAGTTCCTCTACTTTTAAAATAGAGAAAATAGTGCTTACCAGTGTTTGTAAAATGCTTTGCAATCCCTGAATGAAAAAGTGCTAAGTAAGTGGTTACAAACAAGATTTATGCATTTTTGTACACAATACCCGTATCCATGGAATAAATTCTTTCTCCACTGCACACACCCAAACCTCATGATGCATTAGAACTTCAGCTATGTGAAACCTCACTCCTCTGACAATGCTTATTATTATGGGGATGTGCCACACCCATTTCATTAACCAGTTTTGTTATCAAGTCACCCCCAAGGAAAGGACCAGCTCTAGTATCATTGAGAAGTATTTTTGGCATAGAGGTGAAAAAGTAGCCAGGTTTGAGAGAATATACACACGGAAGATTTAAAAGCCATTTATTACATGCACTCCTAGGTTTGCAAGAACAAAGATGTCTCTCTATGGACCCTTAAAAGTGGCTGTGATAGATACATAGGGAAACAGCTAAAGAATGAATTCAGACTTTAGTCTTCAAGTAAACTAATATGACTTAAGGATCAAGACCTTAGCCGTGAAGTTTACACACTTCAAAAATGTATCTGGAGGAGTCCTGATGACCTTTAGAAAGCTTAAGGTAATATTCTCCAGAATGAGTTAATCAGAGGAAGCTACACAAAGCAGAGAAGTGATATTGAGAGGTTTGAGTTCATATGATCTTACCATGTGCATCAACATTTGAATAGCCAAGTCTGAATACTGGGAGATGTAGTCCTTGCACTGAGAGAGAGAGAAAGACAGCCTAGTAAACAACAAAACCATTTTATCCATACATGCCGCTGTTAACGCCATATTATGGTGAGATTACATATATGCTGGAAAATTCAAAGTGATGTTTTCCACAATCATTAATTTGTCCCCAGCATATATGTAGTATTTTGCCATCTGTTATGCAGTTACCTTTCAAGCAATCATAAGTACAAAATCTGGTACTTATGGACACAGTTTGAAACAAAATTTCTTGACTTGGGCATATCATGCGTTCCCTGCAACCTCATTATGTTATTTAATTAAAGAAAAATATATTAAAATCATCACAGCATTAACGATCTCAGAGCTAATAGCAATTACCAGATTAACTGCCACTATCCTCCAGGCTTTTATAAAAACGTTATGACTCTTACCTTAGAGTGAAGATTTAATTTTGGGAGGAAGGAAGGAAACAAGAAGTTTTTTAGATCAGAAAGCTTGCGATTTGTAAGTGCTGGACCAGCAGGTTAAAGCCAAGAGCCACACTTAACATTATCTACCTTGTTTCTAATAAATATAAATCCCATTGAAAACAAACAGTCATTTACAGAGGCCATTTCATGTCCCACTGTAGACAATTTCCTTAATTAACAGAAGATTAGTTTGTTACCAGGTCAGCTGCGCCAGGTCCCAAGCGGTCACACTCCTGCTTGGCATGAGCAATTAAGGAATTCACAAAAGATGAGTTGCTCCTTACAGCTTCCTGAACATCGGTGACTAGCTGAACACAGTCTTTGCACACCTCCCCAGCCCCCTGAAATGGAAGAAAGAAAAATACTACATTGGCAGATGTTCCTGCATAGCAAGCTCTAGACTTGTGTTGCTGGTGTCAATTACCACTTAGAAGTTCTTATCATAGAACACTTCTTAAAAGAAGTACTTTTAAAATCCTAACACACGAAAGGAGTAACTGACAGGAATAGTATGTTGGCGTCACTGTAATGTGCCAGCCACTTGAGGGGGGTGTTGTCCATATTTTGTCAGCAGGTGTCACAGCCATTTGTTGACAGCACAGTGATACTAAGACTCCAGAATCGCAGGTTCCATTTCCACCTCTGGGGGGAGTGAACTGATAGTCACATGCCATTCTGCCCCAATCCATTCCGGTCTGTCCTCTGTGGCTTCTTGTCCCAGTCTACTCCCTATGCAACACATCTTGTTCCTTCCCTGCAAGCCAGTTCTTGTTGCCTCAGGGTTGGACTCAGGTTGCTCTCTCTTCCACAAGGCATCAAGCAGGGAGATTACTGATTCCCTGCTGGAGTCTCTCTTTGCTTTCACATCTAGTGCCAGAGTGTCCCCTGGGAGAAGCAGCTGCAGGGAAAGTCCTGCTCAGTCCCTGCAGCCCTGGGCTGCAGCATGCCCAGGACAGACAGAATCTTCAGTAAATTTCAGCTAAACTAAAGTCTCTACTGAGCATTGCAAATTTAAGATGTTCAAAGGCTTATAAGTTGGCCAGATATGCGTGTTTTTTCACTGTACCAGCAAAAGCACTTCCCTGCCAAATTTCAAGCCCTTGTTCGAAAGCACGGAGAGGTACCAGAACTTCACTAACAACAGTAAGTTTGGATTTTGGGTTTGATTATGGTTTTTTTAAATGGGAAAAACATTTTTCCCCTCATCTCATTCTCTGAAACAGCAAATCATTTTTGCTGAAGCTTTTAAAGAGAACAATTCTGCCTGAGGCCGACACCTGGCCTGGAAGAGTTTTATCCCAGAGTTAAAGTTTGGCAAAAAGCTATAAGCAACTAAAAGCAGGATCCTATAATGGAAAAAGCCAGGCAACTCTAATTACAGGCAATACCATTTCCTCAGACTATAATACAGAAGACAAATCATAACAAATATTGCATAGCCAGCAACACTGCTATTCCACCATCATATGCATCACAGAATTTATTTGTAGTGCGGCGTCCACTTAGTTAAACGCATCTCGGCTTTCCAAACTTCTAAAGTTGCCTGTCAACCTGAATCATCGATAAGCTGTCATAAAGACCATTTTGATACTTGAATGGGACACATTCACATTTCCTGTGCCCCCCAATACACCGCATCCTTACCCGAGACTCCTGTTTGGGCTTGTCCTGAGGGTAAAGAAGAAGAGGCACATTAGCCATGAAGGGAGATGCCAGTTCTGAGAAGTCCAATTCAGGTATCTTGTTGGACTGGAGCTGTTTCTGAAGTTTCATTGCAGCAAGGTGTTTCTGGAGGGACTGGCACAAGCAGAGGGCACTGCACACTACTTCAGGATGATCCTGAGAAAGGCAGAAACAGAAAAACAAAGCACTAGTCTGATGCCACGTTCAATCCAACAGGAAGTTCAGAGCAAAAAATGAATACAAGAAAAAGCACTCTACCCAATGAACAGCTTAGAAGTGAACAAAAGATTCACTGCAAGAAAGTCATTTTAGGATTTAAACTATTAATTGTTTCTTTGTAATCCCCAATCTGCACCTTCCTGAAATAGAAACTCTTCTACTGGATAAGTCAACTTTGTATAGGCAAGTGAATAGAAACTACAGCTGGAAAAGTCCAAATGTTGTATTAACCCAATTTATAATAAAGCCATTTCTGGACATCAGGAACATTTATATTATCAGGAGTAGTAAAATTATTAGAGATTGAGGACAAAAATTAACAGCGAGTTTTGGATTATAACTGTCTATATATAAGAGGAGTTAGTAAATCTGATTTGTATCTGCTCAAAGGACTAAACCCGCACACCACTTACCCTACAAGGAACAAATCTCAGGGACAAGGAATAGTTTTTCAATTTAAGGTCTTCAAAAATTGTTTATAGCCAACTTACTAACTCTTCTTTGATCAGATCCATGACAACTGGTAGGTAGGAATCCACCATCTCCTTGCACTCAGATACCAGGCCTTGGTCAGGAAGGAACTCACATGTCTTCTCGATATAAGAACGGATCTCACCCTTGGAGATGAAAGGAGGATTATTGGCTGTGTTCATGTATGCAGTCAGAGAAAACTACACACCATTTAGAAACCCCTGAACTCTGAAGTGGGGCAATAGGAGTGTGATGATAGAGGTCTTGGCTCTCCGAATACCAGATCTTCTCAGAGATGCCAGTGTTGACACTCACTATACTAACACTTTCAATACTAGTTTTTAAAGGTGTTAAACCCCATTTGGAGATCACTCCCCTTCTCTGCTCCTTCCTCGAGCATCACCACTACTACAAAGAAGCCACATAGTGCCCTTAAGCAATTAAACACTGTTTACCTCTGTGCTATTGTCCTTCAAGAAATTCCCAGCCACTGTTACAACCTCTTTACATAAGTCACACGGGATGCTTTTCTGAGGAAAAGAGTGAACATCAGTTACTTGAGAGGGACTTAAATGTTAGTAAATATACTAAGTTTTCCTTGCACACTGCATTTTTCGAGACTTTTGTGCTTTATTTTCTCCCTTCCAAAAAAAAAAAAAAAATCTGACAGTAATTCTCTTCCTATTTGATCCCAAAATCAAGGCCAATTCAACTGTGTCAAGTTCCAGTTTCTACAGTAGATTGATGTCAGATACAGAACCAACGTATGTGGGTGAAAGAAAGCAAAGTAATAGCACACCTACAGCAGTCAGAAATATCCCTATAATACAGCATGTTTTCTTTCACATATAACTGAGAAAATTTGCTTTTGATATGCCCATCTTAGAAGGACCCTCCTGTTCACCTTCCCCTTTAAGACATTCAGGCTATTAAGATTGTTTTTGGATGCTCTGTTTAGGAATTAGTTAGAAAGGATGCCATCATTTGATTTTAATGCTTTGTGTTTAATAAGGAGAATAATAAAGATCAATGGGACTCAAAACTGTACTCCAAAACAAGGGAGAGTGGGGGACAGATGAACAGATCTTCCCATAACCATCTGAGACGTTGTGTAAAGTTAAGATATTGATTAGAAGCATAAAGGCAGTTTTAAAGCCAAGTTTTTTAGTTGAAGTACATCTTCACATATTTTACCAAGCTTAATAAACTCTGGTATTCCACCCTCCCAATTTTTTTTTTTAAATCAAGCTGAACCACCACCTCTCTGGGCATGGTATTCAATCAACTTTTGGTCTTATCTGTAGCAAAGAGTAAAACAAAGGGATAGAGGAACAGATGGTGCAGTAAAACTAGCCACCTTTGTACCCTCCCACACATTTCCTGATACATTTATACACAAACATTAAACCACATTAAGACATACTTTCTCAAGCACACAGATTTGGGAAGTTCATTAATTGTGCCATTAGGGAGATGAAGGTCATTGTCATAATACAAGATTCCACAGAAAATGCAGTATATGGTAAGTTTTAGTCAACATTGCAGGCATTTATACAATTACGTAAGTTATTTATTTTTCCACCATGACACCTTCAAATTTAGTGTGGCTCAATGTGATCTCTGCAGGAATAACAGAAGTTAGACAACAGGTTTTAAGTTATAGGATTCACTCCTGGAAACAGAAAAAGAATAAGTTTACATAGCCCATTCGGTCTCTGTCCCAGGATGGTCTATGCTATTTTTCCTTCCTCCTGCTTCCCCTACAAAACAATGATTGGACTGACATAGGTAGAAGTCAACAGAATGCTCTTCCTTTCTCTCCATTGCTTGCACAAGACAATACTATTTCTTTTTAAATGGCACCTTCTTCCTCCAAGTCAGACAAAAAATTTTAGAAACAGTTAAGCAGCACATGAAAATGCAGATGAACTGAACGGTAGAGTGGAACCAGTCTCATTTAGACTCACCACAGAAGGCTTATTCCAGACAGTTTGCTGACAGTGTTTCACAGCTCCACACTGTGATGCAGTCCGCAAATTCTGACACCATATCTCAGGGCCCTTCACGCAGTCCTTTTCCCTCAAGAGGGGGCTTGCCACAGCTGCTGAAGAGAAGTAAATTTTTCAGAATTGCACATTTGACGATCTCTCATACTCGAAGTAAATAGTTACTTCACATTGCGCTACATAACTTCTCTCAAAGTTCAGTTAGCTTTTTAAAATAGATTTAAGACACTTATGCCCTTATATTTTAGGGTAGGAATTTATGCAGATTGTAGTGAGACTTATACACAGACCTCACCCCCTTCTCACCTAATACCAGTCCCCACCCATACTTCCAACACAAAGGAAATGCTAAATTCTAATGTATCAGCAGTTTTGAATTTCCAGTATGCAATCAGATCAGGTGGAGGAATCAGCACTTCAGAAAGCTGGTTCTAGAAGAGTCAAAATGCTCCCACTGGGTGGCTTAATTTCCCCTACTTGGGAAACTGGCATGGAAGACTGACAATCCTTTTCAGCACCGAACTAATTAGAGGCAGTATTAACATGTGGGCAGCTGCCCCAATACGTAACCTGTGTGACCTACAGTTTTCTCCCAAGGGAACCACGACACCAACGCAAACAAGCTAGTTTCATACTAAGCCACAAAGGAAAGCACTCATTACATAAGGATGGTATCTAAACAGCAATGTGTGAAATGCCTCCATTCAAGATACAAATGAAAATTACCACTTTCAGAAGCTGCTCCAAATGAAAAATAGAACCAGTAAAATAAGCTACTCGCCAGGTCTTCTGCTTCCAGTTTTTTTCCCATTTAGGTGCCACCACCCTCTCATCCACACCCCCTCCAAAAGCCTCATTTGCTCCCGCTCACCGGCCCCCAAACTTTCTAACCCAGATCTCCCCTTATCCATGTCTGCACCTCCCACTTCCCCCTACCAGTGCTGGGGGCTGCAGTCCGGGCCGGGGGATCGAGGCTGGGAACAGAGCCCCAGGAGCCAAGGCAGGAGGGGCACGGAGGACCAGATGTCATGGCTGGAGGCCAAGGGCTGCAGCTGAACTGTGGGCAGAGGCTGCAGGCGGGCCTGGAGCAAAGCTTCAGGCAGAGGAAGGCTGGGTGGCTCCCTCCCAACCTTCCATGAGGGCTGGCCCGGAACCAGCCACACCCTCTCCCCCCCTAGGTGGGGCATGCCCCACAGCTTGTGGGATCTCTGCTCTAGCTCAGTTGTACATAGAAAGTCTTCACAGAACCAAATAGATTAAGGAAAAGCCCCACTGTAGCTTCTTCAGTTATAAACCCCCAGCCATGATCAAAGCACACAATGCTAGCTAAACATGCCATTCATTCAGGAGCAAGACCTCTTAAAAGAGGTTAATTGTGAAGTACTATAGAGACTTCCTCAGGAATTACTAGTCTAGTATTTAAGTGCAAAGTGCCTGCTGATCAGGAATTTGCAACCATTTTGTTCTGTTTATTCATTCTAAGGGACACCCACACCTGTAACATCCAAGGACATGTTGAACTATCACACACAATGTGTTTTTTACTCACAGGACACTGAAAAATAGGGGACAGACTAGAGATCAACTAAAGGGATAAATACAAATCCTAACGGGAAAGTAGCGGTACTCACAAGGGGGCCTTCAACTTTTTTGGGTTCATTGCCAACATTTGCCAAGCCTTGTACTAAAATTAATTTGCATACACTGCATTTAGTTTCTATCTTATATACTTTACAGCATCTCTATATCTGTACAGTTGCATTGCATCACCTTCTTTGAGAATGGTTTCAGGGCTTTCGCTATCTAATACAGAATCTGCTCACATCCTTCCCTTAGCCTCCCAAGGGTCTTTGTGACGTATCTTGGCACTGTTGCCCTTCCCGATGGCCCATCATGGAACAAGTTAAGAGAGACCACAGAGACAACACAATCTTCCTGATCAGTTTTACTCTACAGCTGGCTTTCCAATAAGTACCTTTAGTATGCTAATCTATAAATGCTGGTGGACAGCAGTGCTGGTTCTCAACATTAGGTCATAAGAGTCATGTCTTTCCAAATCCATCCAGCCTATGTGTAGACACCAACCCAAGCATTTAGTTTGCATGCCCTGGATTACAAAACTCTAATCCCTGCAAAAGCAGAATTTTCATTTGAGAAACCAGAGGTATGTGCACTTGCTCACATACACCTCTTTCTAAAGACAGGCTGTAATCAGGGACACGAACTCTGAAGAGATATAGACTTAAATTCCGTAGCACTTGGGGAAGATCAGAAACTCTGTAGCAGTTTCAGCTACCAGGGCTCGACAAACCCCAGGCACCAGGTCGCCATGGCACCTAGAAATTTAATTCTGGCACCTAGTATTTTTCCTGGGGGAGTGGCCGCCGCACTCCAGCCAGAGTGCCCCACTGCTGGGCCCATGTTGTCTGGCTACTTAATTTTCGGGCTGGCTCCTAGCTCCGAAGAAAATTTGTCAAGCACTGAGCTATACTAACTAAAAACTTGGGGGGGGGGGGGTTGGGTTGGGTTTACACAAAAGTATTTGTATAATATCCTGTTATTTTTACACTGAATTCAATTTTTTTTGTTCTCCCAGATTTTCTGCACATCACAAAGTGTTGCACTGAAAATATAAAACTGTACAGTAGAAGTTGCTCAGGGCAGGGGTTAAGGAGGTTTGGTAGCTACATAGGGGCCATTTGAGATTTTGGCACACAGGAAAGGATGAATCTGCTCTTTCCCACCTCTGGGCTGAGCTAAGAGTGGGCTGATATTTTTTTTTAATAGTTAAATTTCCAATCCAGCTAACAGCTACCCAATGACTTTATATATAATCAGTGAATTATTGTAGTTGAATGTTTGTACTTATTTCAACTGTCTTTTTTTAAAACAATGTTTGCATTACAGTTCAGAATGAATGCTCCCTTAAACTGAATGGGGAACCGTTCACACATATCAGCTATGAGGCTTTCTGCAGACCCAGAAAAACAATTTTAAATAACTTTACACCGATGACTCGTCTGGAAGATTAAGTTTACAAGCAAAAGATCAATAAAACCAAAAGCTTAGATTCAGAGTATGATTCTGCAGAAGTTCATAGCGCTATGAAATGTACACAGCCTTGCTTATAGGCCAACTGTTTGGATCACAGAATCTATAAGACCAATAAGACAGTCACAAGACTCACTAAAAAAATCTTGTGAAGCTGTTTACTCCACTTGCTAAGAGATACGTATTGTTCAGATTTGGGAATAATACAAGAATGGGTTAATTTTTTTATTGGAATTTAGTTGTTGATTCACTAGTGGATAGTTATTGACTACTTTAGTTGAGATGAGGTCAGAAACTGAACGTTCTTTTATGTCCACTGGTTAGTAAGGGAGCTGTTCTTATTTTGCTCTGCAGTCATTGTTGCTGGAGCCCCTGCATATATTTGTTTGCAAAATCCTATCTGTTGAATTTCTATTGGCGCCTAATTGGCATAATGGGCTACTAAAACTCAGACCTCAGGCTGTGCTCCCATATAATCAAATTATACTTTCAAATAGATACAACCCTCTGTTAAACCAATGGTTTTATCTTTGACACTGACCTGATTAGTTTTCCTTGTAATGTTTTTAAGCAATCTGAAGTTCCCTCACTCATTTATTCATTATGAGAGTCAGGTTTAGCATATGGTGTCCAATTTACATGTCTAATAAAATTTTGATTGATTGGGAGGAGGGGGCAGGGAGGTTTAGAGGCTGGCCAGGGAAGTTCACTCAACTGCAGTATACTTCTATTAGGTGTAAATTCCCTTGGAGACCACCTCAAGTGGGTAACAGGATGATAATATACAGAGAGGATTTTTTTTCTCCGATTTGTTTAATAGAAACCTTCGATTTGGCAGCTGCTTTGGTAGAGCCATCAGCTCATGGAGTGAATATATTGCAAGGGAATGGTTGATACGACATGCCTCTGTGCTGTTTTTGTGAGAATCAGATTCTTGGGACAAGGCAAAGCACTGCAACTGCTGCTATAGCACAGAGCTACACAGACTCTGGTAAGGTCTGAAGGCACTTATTTAGGAGCATAACAAGACAGTGATAACTGTTATAGGTGTTTTACTAATTCTTCATCATGATGGTGTGGATGGATGTTTTGTGAGGAAAATATGAGGAGGGAAGTATGAATATTGGTTTGGAGACCAGTACCCTTTAGAGCAGGGGTGTCAAACTCGCTGATGGTGATGGGCCAAATTCACAGAACCTGTACTTCAAGGGGGTCATGCAATGCCTCCACCGAAAATTTCAGCCCATCTTCCCATTTTCAGCGGCGTGGCATCAGCCCTTTTTGGGAGCGCGATTTCCCGCTGGGCCCCACTGACCGACTAGCTGCATTGCCGCTTTAAGGGGTTTCTCGGAGCAATACCCGCCGCCGAAAGAGTTAGACCGCCTTCCGCTTTTCGACGGCACGCTTCTGCGGAGAAAGGTATTGCCGCTTTAAGACCCCTGCTTTAGATTCTGCTTTAGAGTATCCTCAGGCACTATTAGATGGCATTTGTTCTTTTAATGGCAGAATCACCTTTTGAAATATTATAAAATTATCCTTTTCTCTCATGATCCTGATTCCCCAAATGCTAGCTGGCTCTAACTATTACTGCATTTACCAAGCCTCAGTCACAGACATTTCTAAACAGATTACCCTAATCCCATGGAATTGAACAACTTGTATTTGGGGATCCCGCTCATGGCAGGAAAAATACTCAGTTCAGGCAGAAGCTGAGGGACAAACAAGGCAGTCTACTGGCCGATACTGCTAAAACAGCATTTGAAGCCATGAATTCAGGAGGTTTTTGAAAAGCACAAGTGTAGTAGTTAGTCAGTTTAACTAGTATATCAGTTTAACTAGACAGGGATGACAGCAATACTGTGAATAAGAGCACTAGATTAAATGGGTGGGTTTTTAAACCTATTGTGTTATGTCAATGCAATCTTCTGCGCAGACTCTATTTACACACAGGACTTTCCTGCAGAAGAACAATCATCAGTTAGGTACCAGGAGAGGCCACAAACTTTAGAAGCCTGAGTAATTTATTCAAATAAATAAAAAAAATTCAAAATATATGAATGAAGAAGATATTCATGTGGAGAAACTGAGGCAGGTGGACAGCCAGCTTATTGTATCCTTTCAGCTGTAAAGAACCAAGAAACAGGAAAGCACAGGAGGGGAGGCAAGATCAATAATGAAGATACAAATTACAGAACCAGTCACTCACTCTTAGTAGCTTAAGTGATGGTGACCAAGCAAATGAGTTGTTTGTGGGTACAGATCATCGGTTTATTCTAGCTCTACCAATCTCACTCTAGCACAGTGTCTGCCTTTAGTTGGTAGTAATGACTCTACCTCTTTCAGCCAAACTCAAATTCCCCACATCTACACTACAGGATAGCCATCTGCAGAATTTTTCTGTTCCTAGAGGTTTACGTGCAGAGTTTGTTCACAGTAAGTTGCAGAGATGTGCCATGGTTTGATTCTCTTTCTATTATAAAAGTAGAAACTCTATAAAAGACTCATCCGCTTTACAAAAGCAGTTATGGCACAGGCATTACACGTATCTAGGTTAAATTACGACGGTTTTGTTTTTTACTTCTCAGCAATATTTAACTAGTATAGATTTGATATATTTGCTTAAAAATACACATAAGAGTTCACAATGTTTCTTTGAACTAGTTCATATACCATAATTGAAAGATGGTTGTTCTGGCATTATGATGATCCATTTTTAAAAATGTAAGGAAAACCTTATAGTCTTGTTTAAAGAGACCTCAGGCCACTTTGACTATCTGAACACTTCCTTCAATGTGCAGGAAGGAGGACTCTCTCAATTTAGAGGTTACTGAATTCTCTTTTACTGTAAGAAAAAAGGTACCAATCTCTTGCTATTGCTACTGCTATTTCTTCAGTCTTTGTCCAGCACTTTGTAGCCCGATCTATGAATTGTACTTTACATTGATAATTGGGAATTCTTAAGTAATCACTCTGAGGTTTAACAGGTTCTTGTCCCAAGATCAGACCCAGTATTATTAAAATTACTGTTTAGCTGGGAATCCCAATGTGCACAGTTGCAACATGCACAGATTAGGAACCCTTCTGTATTTGCAATAGTTTCTGAATAAATTTAGCAATGTCACAAACACTCTAACCCAGCAAGGTAGATAAGAGATAATACAGAACATACATCTGCACATCCATATACACACACCATCCCTTGCAGAACAAACTGAAATGTTAGCCATTATCTTCCTCATTCATCATCAGTGGCCACCTTCCTGGCACCCAAAGGGCTACATCTCTCTCTCTCTTCCCCCCACCCCACTGACTGGGATACAACTTTTATAATGTTGCACTGATGCCACTATGTCTAATGCATATTCAGTAGGGGTTTCCCCCCTTCCTATTTGTATTTCTTCATCCTACTAATGTTGGGGTGCCCTTCTTCTATAGCAGTGATCCCCAAACTAAGTCATGCCCCCCCCTTAATTTTAATGTAATCTGCTCACCACCCCCGCTCCAGGAGCTGTGGTCGGGAGCTCAGAGGACTGCAGCTGGGAGTCACTTCCTCCCCACCCCCCATGGGGGCTGGCCTGGGCCCCACCACACACCCCTGAACATTCCTCTGTGTCCCCCTGGGGGGGAGGGGCCATGCCCCACAGGTTGGAGATCACTGTTCTATAGGTTAGTATATTAATTATCTCAATTTATCATATACATCAATTTGCTGCCATGGCATTCTTGTGGTCAGACATCTGCAGATGTTCCCATCCTAACATATCCAAAATGTGGTATTAGCACATGTTCCTGCAGTTGGCTGCTGTCGTTATGGACAAGCTTCACCCTTCAACATTCTATTCCCAGTTCCCCAAAATTTAGGGTTGACCATTAGGCAATTTAACTGTGCCAAAGTTCACAGGCCTCAAGCATCATGTGAACTGCTGAAGCCAATGTCTTACAGGATACAGGCCTGTCGGTTCCTTGAATTACTGCTGACAAATATAAATGCTAAAGCTAGCTCTATGGGCTACAAGTTCCTTGGCTGTACTTTTGTTTCTATAGCTATCAGTGTCAGGATTTTTCTCATTTTATGTAAGTTTAGTGTTGTAATTGACTGTTATATAAAATACAGGAAGAAACCCACAACAGTACGATCTCTGCTCCTTTTAAGATTTATTTAATTTGGGATAACAACAGGGAGAAATTTTAAGTTGGTAGCGAATAGCCCTGAAAAGAATCAAACCATTCAACTATCTATTCTCGCATAATATCTTCTTTCGAAGAAGGAGTTGATCCTCACTGTGACAGCAACCGATTTGTTGCCAGCACTGGACAGAGAGGAGAGGACAAAGTGCCCTCAGTTACAATCTCACAGCTTTTAATACTTGCTGGATAAACCCAATGGGATTAATCTTTTAGTTATCTCTAGTGTCCTTTAAATTTGTATATTGTTCATTTATTTTTGATGTCATCCACTTTTAGATATTTTCTTTTTACAGCTTTCTCTGTACAAGAGCTCCTACTTCAGTTCCCCCCTTCCCTACCCAATGGAAAAACTTTTATGATCCTCTACTTTTTTTAACCAGTGTTTTACAGCAAAGCTGTGAGGGCTGATGAACTTGGTCAATAAGTAGGCATTATATTTAATTTAGTGTGGACTGGTTCTTCTCTCCTTTGTCTTCACAAGAGGTCTACACGCCATGTTTCCATCTCTGCTTTTAGAAGGCTGTTCTTAGAATTGCTTCACATAGATCTTGAACAGTGGGATTGAGGATATGTTCCAAGCCTTATGGGATTCCACAACTGAGGGCTTTGAAAGTTGAGAAACAGCTGCCCATAACCTTTTGGATTTGATCCAAGATAAAGGTCCAGGGCCATTTCAGGGTATTTCCATTTACACCTGCAGCTTCCTGAAGCTAGGACAGAAATGTTAGGGAGGTCAGCCAGGGTAGGTATGGATGTACTTCCTTTGTTGCTAGACAAAAAGTCATCTAATAGCTCAACAAGTACAATTTTAGTACCACAATCTGAAGCCTGACTGGAAGGAATCGAGAACTACAGAAGATGAAACGGAACAGACTTTTCTTTCTTCACTTCTAGCAGCAGACACAGAAAAGTGACATCATAGAGTGTTTAAAAGACATACCCTCCTGTCTGATGAGAATCCTTCTCCTACCTCCAGTAGAAACCTAGGGCTCCTCCCCACTGCCAACTACCAGCACCTGGCCAAAGCCTGTTTAGGAGAAAAGATGCTAAGAAGATAAATGTAACTTAATTTACATGCAATCCTTTCACACAGCAATTACAGAATGCCCAGGCACACTGAGCACATGAGGGTGCACATCTTCAATAACTAACCCTAACTCAGTCTTGTGACTCCTAACTCAAGCCAATAGCCTTGCCACACAATCTAGCAGGTGAGCCACTATCACCACTGCCACTAAAACTAACTCACATGTATCTCTGCAAAACAAAGAAACAGAAGATTCCATTCAGTGGCTGACTGCACCAAACAGCTACTTCCCCTTAGCTCAGAAAAAGCTACTAGGACCTCAGCCTCATTCTGATCTGTGCTGGCTAAACCCTCTACCAGTCCAACTTTGTTTGCATTATAGAAAAAAGTCTTCCATTGTTGTATGCGGGGTTGTTGTAGCTGTGCTGGTCTCTGGCTAACACTAGAGGTTTGGCACCACGACCCACCGTCAAGATACTCTATTTGTTAGATGCTCTGAGGCAGAGCGGTAAGTATTCCTGCATTTGAACCCACAAGCAAAAGCGCACTTGAAACAAAGTTCTTTGAGCAATCCCACTTAACCTTTAAGACTACAGAAGATATCAGCTTGGAAATCTTGCTAGTCTACAAGCCTCCAAACCCCTAAAACTTTCCAGAGAAGCCTTACATTTCATTGCTATGTTGACCAAGATTTATCCTGGGAGATTTTCAGCATTCAGATAGTTAGTACCTCTGATAAGACAGCCCAAAGCCCTCAGACTCAACTTTAGATTTCTGCAGAGTTGCTCTCAGCCTGGGGGAGAGGGAGGGCACAGCGGGGCAGCTCTCAGTGCCCCCATTTAAGTCGGGGCAAGCATTCCTGGTGAGGAAGCACACTGCCAATAGAAGGAGCATAACATGGACATGAACGGCTGATTTAATTAGTGCAGTGGCTGTAGGTTGACCTAACTTGACGTAACTTTGCAGTGTAGCTATGTCCTGAACACCTTTCCCAGACCTGAAGAACTCTGTGCAAGCTCAAAAGCATGTCTCTTTTACTAATAGAAGCTGATCCAATAAAAGATATCACCTCACCCAGCTTGTCTCTAGAAGAAAAGCAAAACAGTTGTACAGTAATGTGCTAACTAACCTCAACAGGAAGGAGCAGAACGGAAGGAGAAATTGATCGTAAATTGACCTTTACAGAATTCCTGTCCATCAGACCACCTGATTCTATTGCAGTGTTCCAAAATACATATACTGTGTCACAGCTACTATAAAATTTCTAAAGCAGGAGCAGCCCATGGGACCAAAGGCAGGCAGTAGTAATAGTTCACATATCACCAATGGGTAAAGCCAACATATACATTCTAAGAATTCTCATTATCTGAGCCACCACAAGCCAGACTCCACTGTTTGTGGAGAGATCTTCCTAACTGTATTATCAAAGAGGTAAACACTATTTGATGGAAGGAGACAAGCTTTTTGTTAAGCTTCTAATCAGTTGTTTGCTTAATGTTCCCTCCCCTTTTGCTTTAAGAGTACTCAGCACAGTTTATTAAAATGTTATTTTGAGACTATGCACACAATTTCTGCTTGGATTATACAAAAGCCAGCTGAAGAGTCTAGAGAGTCAAGCAGTTCTGTACAAGTGACAACAGTTCTACCACATAAGCAGCCAACAAGCTGCAGGGCAATTTTGCTCTCCAGGGAGCTCAACGTTTATTGTTCCATTTCCCGTTTCTGAACTACCCTGAGAAAGAATACAGTTCTTTAGCTCTAGACATACCATTTTAAAACCAAGGCATTTTGAAAGCTTATCTACACACAAGTTGTACCATTTTAACTACACCAGTATAAATGCAGTACAACCCCCCAGCATGGATGCCGTTATACTGATATAAGGTGCTTATACCAGTACAGTTTATGCCCCCTTCCCTTATGGGATTATTCTGCACATTAGGTAGAAGACATATTTATAACAAGGTACCTGCATCTACGCTAAGGAGAGTCGTACCAGTATAATTATTTTGGTAAAAAGTCACATCCTGACCAAAATAGATGAGTCTATACAAAGGCCTCTTTATACTAGGCCTGATTACCTGAAGTGGAACTTAAAAGCAACACCCTCCAACAATTATTACATTGGAAAGAATGCTCAAGATCCATTATGTTGTCTTCAACTATTGCCACTTTCCTTCTTCTGAAAATGAATTCGCCAGTGTCATTTGTTAGTTTCATGTATTACTTGAGAATCTAGAGGAATTAGTGTGTCTAGGCAGTCTTAAAACTTCTTCATTCCACATTACCTGCCATTTTATCTTGTTGAGAAGAAGTCTTTTATAGGCAAAGCATCATCTGTTTGTGCTTATGCTTCACCTAGATGTCTAGTTCTTCAGGGCTTGTCTTCACGTAAAGCACTATAGTGAAGTGACAAGAGAGCTTCTCCCTTTAGTGTATGTAGTTAATCCACCTCCCCATGGTAGTAGCTATGTCAACAGAAGCATACTGGGGACCAGGGGGGTGGAACCAAGATATTAGTGGGGCACTCAGCTTAGCAAGTATATTTTAAATGGCACCTGTATCCTTTAAAATTAAAGGTCACGGCACAGGTACTAATA
The DNA here is from genome assembly GCF_026122565.2 of Emydura macquarii macquarii. NCBI lineage: Eukaryota > Metazoa > Chordata > Testudines > Chelidae > Emydura > Emydura macquarii. The sequence continues at coordinate 12,702,208 of NW_027131527.1, read as the reverse complement.
CCAGCCTTAAGTTTTTACATTCCACCAGCCACGTTAAAATGAGCTTCCAAACAATTCCTTTAAGATTTGACAACCAAAGCTAGACTTTAATAAGACTAGCTCATGAAATCAAACTATGCTACACCATTTCCATTACTAAGGAAACTGACTGGAATCTGCATGATCCTGCCATGAGGAAGTCAATTAGTGACCATAGCAAGACTCACATGAGCAGGCACAGAGCACTGAATGGTATCAGAACTGTATTTACGGAACAAACAGATCTAACAAAAGTCCTCTGTTATGCTCAATTGTGTCACACAGGGGCAGCTGAACCAGGCAGGTAACAGGCCCTGCAATGGAAGTGGTGAGCGGCTGATGTGGGTCTAGAAAACATCTGGAGGGGAATGTACAACATCTCAGAGGTGAGAACAGGACCCAGCAATGTTTCCACACACACAGGCAGGGGCAGGACCCAAGAGGGACTAGAATGGCCTTAACAACAGGCCAGCTGGTGGGGAGCAGGTTGGAACAGCTTCTCTCCCCCCCGGGTTGGGTGTCTGACCAGTGGCTGGAAGGTGGGAAGGACAAGAGCATGCATTGGGGTGGGAGACAGGGCACCAGCACCTGGGCCAGGGACATCAGGGTATCAAGAAATGGCAATTTAGAACTACCAGGCTCCCCCTTTCCATGCTGAAGCCACCCCCAATCCAAGACTCCCCCTCATGCCTCCACCACCTCTCCCCATTCACACACACACACACACACACACACACACACACACACACACACACACACACACACACCTCTCTCTTATAACCAGACCAATTCATCCTCACTGTCGTATTTACCTAAATACATCAAGTCTGAAACTTGGTAGAAAACCCCAAAACAATCTGGCCTTTTTTAAAATTGACAAGACATTGGTGGGTCTGTATTTTTTTTTGCATTGCTAAAATGCAAAGACAGCTTAGAAGATTAACTGCTGGCAAGTCTTCAGTAGCATAGACGAGTAAGAAAAGTTATGTTTTTAACAAAAATAAATGAAGGCCAAACCACTGGATTGAAAATTGTCCTGCATAGTTTCTCCATATACAGTACTCCAAGGTATCTCAGTTTTCCCCATTCATTTCTCAGAATGTAGTTACATATAAAACTGAACTGTTGTAAAAGAAGATGTCTCTCATAACATTGGCCAACTATGCACTATCTTTTCAGCGTGACCTTCTGCAGTCTCCTAACTGGTTATTTTTATGGTTTTCTAAAAAGCCAGAAAGTCATCTAAAGAACAATTTGTAAGTAAGGGTATGTCTACACTGACGCAGTCGCCTCTCTCAAATCGATCTTTCTGGATCGATTCAGCGGTCAGTGAAGACCCGCTCAATCGATCAGGAAGTCCACCTAGTAAAACCATCTCAAGTGGCGTAGCGCTGCGTCGACAGGAACACAGTTCCCATCGGCGCAGAGCAGTGAAGACACCATGCAGAACGGAAGTACAGCAGTTGACAGGAGTTACGCAAGCTACCATACATAGCTTGCGTAACTCCCGTCAACTGCTGCCAAATTTCCAGGTAAGTGTTGACCAGGACTGAGTTGTGGCTTAAAACCTCGAGGGTTAAAATCCATTTGTTCATTTATAAGTGGAAAGCTTTTGGATGAGTAGGGTGGACCAATGCAATCAGTTTCTACAGACTATAGTTTAGGAGAGTTTTTACCCATTGATTGCAAAAATACTTTTCCAGTCAGAGTGATGCGGTGCTATCTCCCTAGTTAATCTACAGACAACTCCAATACCTCTGCTGCTGTTCAGAGTTTTCCCATGCTACACAGTGAAGATTCACTGAAGAATTGTCAATTTTCATTTCTACTGTTCATAATCCTGTGGACAGTCATGAAACTGACAAAACTCATGTCACTTTCACTTTGCCAATACTTGGCAAGGCTATGAACAACAGCAGAGACAGGCATCAGAGCTATTCACCAGGGATAAAAAGGAGTCTAAATCAGAGAAGCTACTGAAGGGATAAAACAAACACCTCCTCCTCATCAGTAAAGAGGCTGTCAGAGAAATAGAGTAATAGACAACCATTGGCAGGAGCCTCTGGGCTAGGGGGTTCTGGGCTGGCAACTGGAAGAACAGAGAACAGCAAAAAAAAGAGTTGGCAGGATGTCCAAGATTTTAATCTGCCTCCAACCAGTAGCACAGGATATAAAAAATGTGTTTGATCAGACATAGCATCCTGCTAGAAGTCTCAGCACCCTCCCATTGTTCAGTAACTGGTGAGGAGATTGACTTCTCCTCATCTGCCCTTTGTCTCCAGACAACGCTCTCCTATTTAGTGTATTTGTTTTTTTAATTAGGTATCAGGTTATTTTTTCAAGATCTGTTTGGTTTTTTGGTGGATTTAAGATAGGTCCTTCATAAAGTCATGTGATAAATACTATTTCTCAAGAAACCTCTCCAATTTTTTTGTTTACTCCTTTCTTCGTCTATCACCTTGTCTGTCAACTCCCCCAATAGTCTATATTCTTAATAAAACAGAGTATCTGGGGCATGGAACATTTACTTGCTATGTAAAATACTAAACACACCCATATAGCACTATGGAAGCACTGAATATCAAATTAAATTGCATCATTATGAGTACTGCAGTGTCATTAGTACACTAATAGTAAGGCTCCAGGCGAGAATTATTTTCTCCAGACTTTCCACCCACAACATTTTGTTGGATGCTTTTTCCTTTTCTTGAGGGTTTTGGCAAGCCAAAGTAGTTTTACAATGCTGTGTCATTCGTAACAAGAGTCGGCATTATCTTTAGAAGAATGTGCCTGTAGACTGGATACCAAAACTTTTTGTAGACAAAGAACCTTTGAATATTTAAGGCATGAAGCTAGAAATATGTGATTTCTATAGTGCTTGCTCGAGATAAGGCATTTAATCTAGGGTGTTATGATCATTTGGCAGACTTGTTTTATTGTGGAAGTCCTTAACATCACATACATGGTATGGATTTTAATAGCCAATATTGTTGGCATCCAACTGACATCTGAAAAATAAGTAAGAACATGGCAACCCATTGCCCTGGCCACCCATTCAAAAAAGGAGATGAATGTAAACAACCTCTGCAAGGATGTTTATTACAAGAACTAACGCTATTTTCTTCAGACTGGGAGGGATGCAATCAGTCACTTAATACGCCAGCCAGTCCCTTGAAGGCTGCTCAGCTCAGAGCAGTGCTCACACAGTGGGCTGGGTGACACTGATTGTACGGACACACACTGCTGCCATTCCACGGAAGGGCAGATGACTGGACCGAGAGGGGAGCGGTTTACGCGGCCATGGGCCAGACTTGCTGAATCAGACGAAACTCCGAGGCCAGGATTTACCTAGTCTCTTTGCGTAACACCGACTGGACACACGGTGCAGCCAAGAACGCAGGCTGCGGCCTGGATCATACGCCACCAGCGGAGGGACGGGAAGGCCGAGGTCGAGGCCCATCCCCTCTTCAGCGGCGGGGAGGGCACCCAGCGTTCCCGGACGCCAGACCAGCCCCGGCTGTCTCTGCCCAGCTCCCTCCACCGGCCCCGCTGCCCCAGGACCGTCCTCGGTGCTGGCGCCGCTCCCTGGGCTTCGCCCTGCCTCCAGCCCCACGGCAGGGCAGTCCCACCCCCCGCCTAGCCCCCAGCCCCCCCAGCAGATATGCCCCCCCCAGCCCGGAGTCGCCCCACCCCGCGCGCGGCCCGGCCCGGCTTACCGGCGGCCAGCAGACACGGGAGAAGCACCAGCAGCTGCATGTCGAAGCTCCACCGCAATCTGCAATGCGGAGCTGCCTCAGCTGATCGCAGCCTATATAAAACCAGCCCGACCCCCCCGCCACTGCGCATGCTCCACCCACTCCGCCGGAGGACCCCCCCGCTACTACGCATGCGCCCGTCACTCCCTAGAGGGACCCCCCCCAGCGTCCCCACTACCGCGCATGCTCCTTTTCTCCCATCGCTGACTCATTTCGCCCCTGCCAGAGGGAGCTAGGCGCGGGGCAGGGATCGCTGTGTACGACGAGGTCTGTAGGGGGCCGACTCGCGGGAGGCAAACGAAGGGGCGGCCGCTGGTTGGCTCAATCGATGTCCGCCCGCCCCCCCGTTGTTCCTGAGCGGGGCCCCGCCTGGGGCTGGCTGCAAAGGCCTGACCGCCGCCTGGCGCCCGGCCCCACGGACGCTCCTGGTCCTGGCTAGTGCCGCCCAGCTCTGCAGCCAGCCCCCGCGGGCTCCTGGCGGGCCGGGCCCGGCGGCTGAGTGACCCGTGCGGAGGGGTGAGGCGAGGCGAGGCTCGGCCTGGCAGTCGCCTCTAGGCCTGAGTCACTCGCAGGCCCGAGGACGGGGCGGCGTGTGGGGCCAAACGCCACTAATCCGCTCTCAGCCCCTCAGGGCTGCTGACCCGAGGCACCTCCCGCTCGGCGGGGAGCCAGAGGAGCCCTTGGGCCACTGAGCTGCCGCGGGGAAGGTGAAGAGCTGGGTGGAGCTGGACAGCTGGCTCTCGCCCACAGCAGCTGGTCCAGTAAAAGCCATTCCTCCTGCCTACACCACCACGTCTCTGAGGCAGGGTATGTCTACACTGCAGTTTGACACCCCAGAGCTAACCCACACCAGCTGACAGGTTAAGGGGCTGTTTAATTGCAGCATAAAGATTTGGACTCAGGTTGGCGCCCCAGCTCTGGGACCCTCCCACCCCACAGGCAACTATAGGTGGGAATCCAGCCTAAGCCACAGCTACCCAGCAATTAAATAGACCCATGAATTGGAATCAGCTGATAGGACTTAGCCCTGGGGTTTTAGTTGCAGTGTATACATACTTCTAAGGCTAAGAAGTGGCAGTTATCCGGGTTTGAATACTTCTACCTGTCTAAATTTCTCCCGTGTTACTGTTTGTTGATCTTGCTTGACTATAATGTGACCATAGCAATGTGGCTCCCATTTCTAGTATGCAAGTGCCTCTTACAGAAATATACAAACACAAGCCTCTCCCTTCACTCCTTGCAGAAAGAAAGAAAGGGGTTGTTTTGTTCTACATGTGCACAAGACCACATAGTGAGATTATTATGAGAAAGATAAAGCAAAAATATTGATTCAGTGTTTGGTTCTGAACAGGCAGGGGTCCATGCTCAGTCGCATCTCTTTCATAGGCTAGGGCTGGCTCCTGTGAAAGATCTGCCCCGCCCTGTAAATCTCTGCGGGTTAGTCATCAGTTTCATTGTTTTAGCAGCATGTAACTGTCATGGGGAGAATAGGCAGGCAGGCAACCTTGGGGAGGGATTTGAATATCAAACAGAAACCTTGAAAAAGATATCTTAGCTGAATCCAAAATCATGTCAGTGCTCTCCTTTGCCTTCTAACCCCAAATACAGTGGCTTAAAAATAAAAAGATTAAAAAAATAAAATTGGGTTTTATGTACTCTCTCATTCTTGAGTCTAAGGGCTGTGTTTTTAACCTTTCGTCTGCAACTTTTTTTTTTTTAAAGTGAGTAGAGATTCTCACTCAAGGTGAGGGCTTTTAGGAAAAAAACAAGACTTGCAATAAAAAATAAAAACCACAAAAGCTGGCAGTAGTGTAGTTCAAGGGGGAGCCAGTACGCAGAGTAGAGCAGAAGATCAATATGTTTACAAGTTCCAGAGGGGTAGCTGTGTTAGTCTGTATACAGCAAAAACAACAAGAATCCTGCATCTGATGAAGTGGTTGTAGCCCACGAAAGCTTATATCCACAGAAATTTGTTAGTCTTTAAGGTGCTACAGGACTCTTGTTGTTTTTGCAATATGTTTACAGCAGCTCAGGTTGCTGAGCAAGCAAGCAAGCAACTGCTGTACCAGCTGATGCTTCTTTAGGCTGTCTGGCTTCATTCCCAGATATGGGAGTTGCAGTAATTGAGCCCGGAGGTCAAAATTGTGACTCACTGTTGCTAGTGCTGTGTCTGGGATAAGGGAGCAAAGTATTCTGGTTCATTGGAAATGTGTGTGTTTAGGCCTCTAAATTCACTGAGGAACCCAGAGGAGCCTGAGGCTGTGAAATGATTACATCAAAAGGCAGATGCCTTCAACTGAAGAGGATGTGATAGAGGAGAGAAGTGTCTCAAACTGCTTTCCTTTTTCCACCACTATTGTTTCTCTCTTGTCTGGATTCAATTTCCCCCATATGCTCCTCACCTAGATGATGATCATCTTTTCTGTGCATTAGAATTAGGAGATGGTGTTATTTACACCTCTTTCACATCATAAGTACAGCTGTGTGTTATATGCACATTACTGACAACTCAGCTATCAGCTTATGCATGGGCTTCACATAGATACTGGACATCTATTGTAGCTCAGCCCATCTGTAAGGGCAGTGGGATCATAGTGTGAGGTCCTAAGTGCTGTTGTACTGATTGTAGAAGCAGTCAAGGAGTGGTTGTTCTGTTTAACTAGTTCTTTAACTCAGAGGTTACTTGGTTTGATAGAGTTTGCTCCCACAAGATTTGGGAATTTGGTTGAATCCACCAATTTGGGGGTGGTTGAATCATGGTGATAACTTCTTCTTGGTCTAAGTAGGAAAAGGAATAATTTTTGGGTTCGGTGTAGCCATATCCAATCCAAGGACCTGCTGGGGGTGAGGGTCTTCTAGAGTCTTATAGGGAAAAACCTAAAAAGGAGGAAAGATTAGCTAAGAAATGTGATGGTTGTTGAAGCAAAGGTTTTGATTGACTTGGGAGACTTTAGCATCCACTCTATCAGCCATATGAATTTTATCATCATGGACACCATATTAAGTCCTCTTGGAAGCCTTTTGCATGGAGAGGTTTGTAGATTAATATAATGACTAGCTTAGTCTTATTTTGATTCACAGGTTAAATGGACGTGTTTGAAGGAATTTTTTTTTTTTTTTTTTGGCTAGAGCCTTTTTAGCTTTTGCGCTCACATGCTATACAACAACAATACACATTTGAAGTGTTAGAAAAGTCTGCAGTGGTTTTCTTGCTCAGATCAGCTGAATTTTTGCTGTTTTTCTCCAAAATGTCAGGGGAAGCTGTGGGTGTTTTGTTTAATCATACCAAACTTCACCAAAACAAATAAGATATTAAATTAAAACACACACCTAATGTCCTCAAACTAAAAATCCTTCACACTCCTAAACTGTTCCTTCTCTCTCTCCCCTCACTCCATATCATTGGGAGACAACAATCATTCCACCATATTTGTCTGTTTGTTCAGATGAACTGCTTCTGAACCACATTTATGGACACCCCATAGCCCACATCATAGGAGTACACTGCTTGTTAGATGATAATGACATGGTAAATAATCTTATCTCTGTTAAGCACCTCAGTTGTTGAATATTCAAAAGAATATTTGGTAGTCAAGCACTTGGTATGCATATTCAAAGAGTGTACCCTTATTTTCAAGAACTTTTGCTTCATATAAATAGAATATTAGAACATCTGTCAGCATTGCATTAGATCATTAGCCAGAAGTTTTTGATTCACGGATCAGCAGAAAAATGGTTAACAATGTTATTGATATTGTGAGATTAAAGTACACTTCAGGAATTAACCTTGGGACAAAGGGGAAGTTTACTTTTCTTTTTAAGTTTCATTTTGTCTGGATACAGATCAAAACATGAAAATCTGTTTTTTTATTTAATTCTTATTTTGAGTAAGTTTTTTTTAGTAACCTTGTTAAAATTAATTTAAAAATATCTTAAAGCCTAAACTACTTATACTCATAACATTTAAATAAAAAAATATGCTGAATCTATAAGTCTTTATCAAAACTTTGGAATTAAACTCTGCTTTTCTATATAAAGAAAGATGTTTTCCCCTAATTCTAACTTTTGAGGTTAAGGTTTATAAATATGGCACAATAAAATCAGCCTAAATAATTTAGGAGGTATCATTTTCAAGAGACTTACGTGAGGAAGAAATTAAGCTCCAGTCATTTTCAATTAGGCATATTTGAACATTTTCCCAGAATGGCCTGAAATCAGTTTAAGTTATCAGCTACAGTTAAAGGACCAGTGGGATAAAGAAGACATTTAATTGTAAATGTGAAACATGTTTTGATAAGATAAGTTGTGTCCAAAACATTTAAGGTTGTTTTGTTTAAAAAAAATACATATTGTATGCTGTTGTGTAATTAAATTCCATTTACTATCCTAATGCAGCTTGACAATCATGAGCAAAATGTTATCTAGTTAAGCAATATCATTCACCATTTTCTAACATTTTAAAAGTGTACAATCAAGAATCTTAAAATAAGCTATAATTGCCTAAATAAATGTATATAGTTATAGTATAAGCTCCTATGTAGCCCCCCCCCAAAAAAGGTACTTATTTAGTTGTTAAACACGTTTTAATGGTAGTATCAACCAATGAGAATCCACCTTTCTTTAGACAATAGAGTAAGTGAAAAAGGAAAAGTAAATTTAAAAAAAAACGAATTATTTAAATTGAGGCTTTCCACCTGATGATTTAAAAATCACCTGGATTTAAATCAATCCACTCTGATGCAGACTCACAAGGTCAACTCTACATATGTTTGCATTGTAAATGGTCTCTTCAGCTAGTGTCTATTCTGAGCAAGGAAATCTTTGCAGGGATATGAGTTGTAGAAATGGTTGGCTGCCTTGCTTGTCTTTGCAAGATATAGCAACTCTACAAAGCAACTGATTTTGACAAACATTTTGACCTGTCCACATACAGTTCCACTGACAATTCTTAGTCCAAGAATGAAGTGGTATATTATCTTCCATTGTATTCAGCTGTTGCTGGGAGCAGGAGTTTTAGGTGCTTTCCAAACCTGAGGTACTGCACTGATTTAGATCTCCCTGAACAGGTGCAATCACATGCTTGTAAATTGTTGTCTATAAATAGGAGCAAAAAAGGCCCCCATTGCAGACTGCACAGGTTCAGCCAAACTAAATAAAAGATCTCCACCAAGGAATTATTATGCTCTAATGCAGCCAATGCTTGTAAGAGACTAGGGACACAATGTGTTATATAGATGTTGTGGTTAAAGTACCTTCAACTTGCAGCTTTTAAAAAGCTGTTTTCCCCACCTAGTGCAGAAAAAGGAGGTTTTCAGAAAGAATTTGAAGGAAGATAGTTCTTGGAACATAGGAAGTAGCAGGATATTCCAGGGTGCAACTTGAGATATGGTACAAAGCCAATGGTATGGTAAGTATATATGGTCTTTACTATACATGCTGCTTTTAGTATCTAAGAATATCTTGTTCCCCATTCTATAACAGGCCAGAGCTATTCAGTGCTGTTCCACAATCCCATGATCTAGGGTCAACAATTAGACTGAGATGACTAATGACAGTGAGTATATTTCTGCCCCTCCTGCATTCCTTCAAACAACCAAACAAACAGACCCAAAACTATTCATTTGGAGATACTCCATTCTATTGTCCTTCTTTATCTTGCAGCTAACCTGGACTTTTTGGTGCTTTGTTTTATTTATTTTAAAATAAATTGATGATAAAAGCAGACCTGGCTTCAAAAGCCTAGCCATGTCCCTTTATAACCACTTAGAGGAGCATTTACAAACATGAGGTTCCATGATATAAATCACCTCATCTGTTACCTAAAATCGCAAATATGTATCTAGCCAGCCTTACAGGAAAAAAAAACACCCACACACTCCAACTTGGAACAAAGCTGTGCTTTAGCACCAGCCTTCTAGTTTGCTGTTCCCTTTCCCCACCCCACTCCTTTTTTTTTTTTTTTTAAATTAAGTGATCAGATGATGCTTCATGAAAATGACTATATGGTTAGACTCAACACATACGGGTTTTGGAACGGGCATTTAGATAATTACACTGCACCCATCACTGCAGTATGGTAGCTGAGCCCATACCAATTTATCAAACTAGCCATAAAACGATCTTCTCTGCCCACAGAGGGACCTGTTCAGCAACCCTTGGTGAAGCATCAGTTACCCTCTAGGCCCACACCAACATTTCTCTCTCCTGGCCTGTCTTTCATATCCCTCAGATGTAAGGATATGCTTTGATCTCTGACTTGAGGCCAGACTTGCAGATGGTGGGATGCTCTTCAGGGGACATTCCCTCTTCCAGATGAGCAGCAAAATGTCTTTAGAGAGGAGATGCAAGCAGAGGCGTAGCCAGACCTGATTTTTCTGGCAGGGCCTGTGGTTGACACAGGTGGGCCAAGCCTTGTGTCACAAGTGAAACAGAAGCTGATAAAAATGCAGAATGAATTGCTTAAAATCCGATTGGGTGGGCCTGCTTTCACGCCCACCCGTAGCTATGCCACTGGATGCAAGTGCAGTACCCTACAGGCTCAGAAGACTTGCAGAAAAACAGGGAAGAGCCCTTGCTTTGATCCAAAGTTCCTTTTCCAACTGCAGGCTGGTGGATGAGTGTCAAGGGAGTTCCCAGGTCAGAACATGCCTCATTTTCATCCAATGAATTCAGCTGTATGGCCTCTAATGTAATTTCCTACCTAGATTGACAGGTCCAATGCAAAAGATCCCAGCTGGCATGAGAAAGTAAAGACATTAATTTGCTCTTTGCTGAGCCTTCATGTGCTGGCTGCCTAGGGCACACAAATTGCCTTTGCTGCCTCCTCAAGCTCCTGTGATCTCGCATATTTGCATATGCAGCATGCATGACACAGCAATTTGGAAACCCTGGAACCCATCCAAGGGCCCTTGCAGTGTCAGGTTTTGCAGCCTGCCTGATTAAGCTCAATGCTGAAAGCACTTTAATAAGAGAAGGTGCTTTATGCAAGGGATTGGCTTCTCTAACAACTAAGTGTTCTGTGCTGACTGCTCTAAGCCATCAGGAGAGAGTGAGAAAGAACCACAAAAATAGAAACGGCTGCCTCTAAAGCATTTGAGGGTTTTTTCTAAGGGAAGTACCATTGCCCTTTTTTACAGATGGGAAAACAGAGGCAAGGTGATGTCGCTTACTCAAAGTCATGTGTGGTCAATGATAGAGCTTGTAACATAACAGATCTTGATTCCAGGCCAAGTGTCCAATCCAGAGGACCCCACTGCTCCCCAATTAACATAATGCACAAACAAGAAATAAAGATTTAACAACTGTTTATAGGTCACCATTAATGCAGAACCGTTCTAGTACCAAACTTCCAAACACTAAACAATATCAACAACAGTATTTTCATCTCCAGTGACTGATTTTTTTTTTGACAACTAATGCCAGAATAGTTGAGTTTTACATGTAATCAGCTCAGACTCCCCATACTTTCAAATGCAGGGTGTATTAATTGCATTGTACAATTAGCCTTCCAAATCTCTTATATCCAGTTTGCTACAGGAGTGCTGATGACTGGGAAAAAAGTTTGGATAGGTCAGCAGCCACAGATGTTTTGACAAGTTAACCCAGTTGAATGTCTGTCTGGTGCTGCTAAGTCCTATAGAGTAACAATAGTGTCAGCAAAGGACCGGGTGAATCCTATTCCACCTCAAAGCATTTGCTGTTCAGGCCGAAGATAGCCTGGAACCAACACAACTGTTTTTCTTTAACACACCCTTGATAGATTCAGGAGCATGTAGTGTAAGGTTTTCCCCTTTTTCATTCCAACAGTTTAGCAACCGATTGTGTCTGCAAGGAAAAAAAGTCTGAGAGAACAAGCCTCCATGATTTGCAGAGCACCTTTAAGGATCGGCTCTGAGCCATGGAAAAAACATTTGTGCCTGTCGTTGCCTGCTTGTGATCTGTCGAGACAATTGCATTTTTTCATTACAAGTTTGTCTTGTTTACCCTGAAAGAAGGAAGACTGGACAGCTGGTGGTGTTATGACATCACAGTCCAAGGAAGTGAAGCCTGAGCAACTGAGGGAAGGGATTTTTATTAAGACTTTTTAAGCTTAGTTTTATTCATGTAGTTGGAAGAAAATTCTTTTTAACCAAAGGAGTCAGCACTCCCACAGCCTACTTTTCCCATTGCAAGCCACCTTTAAAGCAGTCATTAGTTTGAAGCTTGTCCTGAATTTCTGGAATGCTCAATATACAACAGAATAGCACTGCTTTTCAGGCTCCAGCAACCCTACAAACAAACAGGTGATTTTCAGTACAGGCCTCTTATCGCACCTGTATTACTACTGTACCCAAGGTGTAACTTGCACTGGGAGGTCAGGTCAGCTTAACTACACCTCTCAGGGTGTGGATTTTTCCACATCTTTAAGAGACATAGTGATGCTGATGTAAGTTTTCAGTTTAGATCAGCCCTTGGTTGAAGCCATCTCAGTACCATTTTTAACCAAGTTATGCAGAAGCACCATAGCCACGCCAGCTGAAAAATGTATATAAAATCTGTTTTTAAAAAAGCCTTTTTACAAATGGCTTTTTTTGCAGTGCAGATGGGCTCCTTCGCTTTCAAAAGCAGCTGTCTGCTAGCTACATTTCTGCTTGGCATGGCCTTTCATCATTATTTGCTGAGGGTTCAATAGCAAGATAATGACAGTTACGAAGAAGTATTACTTAATCAATACCTCAGGACATGGAGTATATTAAGGGGCCCTTAATGTATACTGCAGATGTGTTGTGGGGCACAGGGCCAAAACTGAATGAGCTTGTAACTGCCCCAGAAGGGTATTAATGGAGTATTAACATGCACCCCAGAGAATATTGTGGCTAACAGAACATGTCTTTTGTATTTAAAAAAGTTTTACAAATAAAATTAAAAAGTCAGTTCTGCAGTCTTTGCCATGGGAATTTCAAGAAAGTAAAGCCTGCATGATCTGATCCAGTGGGGGAAAAGGAGGGAGGGATAATGTGTGCTTCTTTCACTACATTTTTCTCCTCTTAAAAACAAACAAACAAAAAGTCATATCTGAAAGACAAGAAGCAGCAGAAGAAAGGAATTAAAAGCCTTTTCTATGGCATGCATTTGTTCTGGTGGAAAACTAGTGGAGATTTCTGTATGCAGGAGAACCTCAATCTTCCTGAAGGCCCTGTTGTCATTCTTTGGGCAAATAGGGCTGCCTAACTCTCTCTTCAGAGCTAATTAAGAATGCTCCTGGATCTCAGCAGAGCAATTTATTTGAGGCACTCCCAACCTTCAGGGGATTTGTCCAGCAATGTGTTTCACCTTCAAGGAAAACTCTTTTAAAAACAAGTTGCTTTATCTCCACAGGCCTCCCTACGTAATGGATGAGAGACTGAATCTTGAATTTTTTTGTGTGGTTAATTCACGGCTTGGTCACACTGTAACCAGCCTAATGTTCTCCACCCGTTTGTTCCTCTTCCTCCATGGTGAAGTGCATTATATATACAAACCTTTTTAAAAATTGCTTCTGCTGCCTATTTTTACAGCTCTGCCCCGGGACTGGCCTCATTACAGATTTTGACAACTTACCAGTTGGGTTTGGCAAAAATTGTGAGTCAGACACATCCCCCCACTCTAATTAAAATATCTTGTAGGTTTTTATTTTCCTTCTGGTTTGTGAGTCTTTGGGGGTTATGTTTTTGCAAGTGTCTCAAAGCTTGACAATCTAGGCTAAGAAACTCACTTTTAAAATAATGAAAAGTTATGTTTACCTAACACTTTCACCACCTAACTCCAGGAGCTGAGGCTTTAAAAAAAAAAACAAAACAAAACAAAAAAACCAAGACAAATAACAAAACAAATATTGAAAGATTTGCAATAAAAATCAAGAGTTGGCAACACTGCTAGAAAAACCTATGATCAATAGTGTGCATCTTTACCAAGGCAGTGTAAAAGACAGAAGTAGAAAAGCTAAACTACTCTCCCTTCATCCATGTGATTTGCCACCCCAGCAGAAAGCTCTCAGGGCAAGATAAATTCTGCTATGAAGAGGATGATTCAAATCAGGTGACCTGAGCTAGGGAATCGTTTGAGTTTTATTTTTCACTCCTTGTATCCCTAACACACACAAGCAAAAAAATCCAAATAAGTATAAAGAATGTTAGCTGGTTTGCAGGGAGAAGACAAACTGATCATGTAGTCTGAGGTCTTAAGAATGAGGTCCCAATGAAGGAGTGGGTTGTTAAACAAATTCCTTTTTGATTCCTAGACTGTTGTGAAATCTGCAATCACTTAATTAGGTCAGGATTAAATTGAAGATGTAAACAGGGATTACTCAAAAAAGCAATGCCACACCATCAAACCATACTCAAACACTGTAAATCAAAGACTTTAATCCAGATAACAGTCCATTGCAGCCTGTGAGAACAAATGGATTTCTAATGGCCAAAACTCTGACGTGAATCAGAATGATTCAAAGCCACATAGATAAAGTGGAGGAACTGACATGTTTAGATACTCACAACCTTTAACATATTTTCTCGCTGACAGTTATTTCAGTATGTCACAGGGCTTCACCAAATTTCACATGATAGAATACACACTGATGGAGTTGATGCCGTAAGGGACTGAGGAGTCAAGCTCAGCATTTCTGTAGGAAAGTCTAAAAAATAAAGATTTGGCTGAAGCCAAGATCATCACAATTTAATCTGGCCTTTCAGGCCAGAGAATTCAACCCCAAAATTCTTCTGGAATTGGGGCAGAGAGGCAGAGCTCAGATAAACTTATCTGCTTTGTGCAGTGATGTGTTTCACCTTCAAAGAAACTCATTTAAAAAATAAGTAGCATGACAACATTATGGGGGTTTTTTCTTCCCTAAATCTGCAATATAGAAACACCCCATCAGGGTGATTTTCAAATTTCAGTTCTGCAGTGCAAAAACAAAGTTAAAATCAGGAAGGAAGTGAGGTCAGTTGCACCACAAATAAGGAAGCCACTTATAATTCAATACCCTTCTGTTTGCATTTCATATGACAGTGTCCAAGCATACAGCAACTGAATGTGCAACAGCAGGGAAACCATATACACTCTGCAAGCAGGGTCCCTAGTATATTGATTTACAATTTAATCATTGTTGGTATTCAGCTTGCAGAATATGAAGAGGTCTTCTTTCATCTAGTCTGACAGTGACCCAGGGATATTAGCCCTGCAATGCCTGAGGTAATGTTTTAATAGCTTTGTCTGTTAAGTACAGGTGATTGGGTTATCTAAAGCCATTGTCTACCTTCCAGACCAGCACTGGAGTGCTGCAAACCCAAGAACCTTGCTGCAAAATTTAGATCCAGCTTGTTGTCCTGTCTGCAGGGCTTTAGACATAGTGTGCTAGAGATAGCTGCACCCATAGGTCATGACTCTGACTTGAAGATGGTAGCCATGTGCCAAGTTAGGACTATATGAGTTGTATCTGAAGTGCAGGCCATGTTTTAGGCACCCTTCTCCTGAACTCCTTATGAAGAATGGAGCATCACAGAACAGCAACAAAGGATATCCTTGTACTATCTATTGCTGAACTGTGTTCCTGATGGCCAGCCCAACCCCATCAAAGCAAATAGGAAGATTTCCACTGATGTTAATGAGAGTTGGATCAAGTCTCTGGTCTTATACACTTCCATTGAGATCTTCAGAATCAAAGATATTTGTGTATTTGACAAACTGCGGGCACATGGGGCATCAAGTGACATTTCATCCAGATTGGATTTGCAAAGGTTAAAATAAGTCAGTTTCTCATATTTTCTGTGTTAAAAGACTACAGCAGGGAAAGGTCACAGAGAAAAAGCAAGCTGTGCATGAGGCACTGCATTTATCCTTGAGTTCTTACATAATTTCTGGATGTCTCTTCTCAGTTATGGTTTGGGGAAAAAAAAAAAAAAGTGGTGCAGTGACTTCTTTATTTTCACCTCAGCAGCCTTACAGAAACAGAAATGAAAACGGAACAGAAACTCTACTGATTAATTATTTCAAGAGCATGCACATTTGTGTGTGGGTGTACAGCTAAGAGAGGACAATTTGCAAGGTTCCGTTAAAGACATTGTCAGTGTTGATATTGCCTGTTGAATCTACCCCACCCTAAAATGTACACTTAACAAAACAAAACTTGCTGAAAAGTATGAAGTGAAAATCTCACTGATGAGCTGAAGATTATGGGATTTGTTGCGATTGCAGATATGAATGACAATGAGTAATGCTCGCAAGAAAAGTAATAACCAGAGACTGGATATAGGATAGCCCAGCCCTATTGCACTGTTGACAGCAGCCATTATTTATCTGTTTCCTATTCTGAAGAGAGGGAAGCTGTCCTGGAAAAAGTATCCTGGTGAGAGTACTGTCTTTTGTTTGAGACATAAAACCAAGGCCCTGACAACTCAAGGTCATCAAGCATCCCATTGAGCTTTTCACAATAGTGTGGGTATTAACATATGTGCCACACTTCAGGGCTATCTGCACCTTTGACCTCCTCCCCATTTGTATGAGTGCAATCCCTCCAGGTGGTTGGCCTGTTACCTTTGCCTCTCAGAAGTGTAATCCCAGGGTGGATTCTCCTATTCTTCAGACTGGGTCCTGGCATACCCTGTGTACAAACCATATTAAGTGTGATTACTCATCAGGCCCAACTAGATTGGGCTGCCATTCAGGTCTTTGGGAGCTATGACCAGAGGTGAATACAGTGACATAAAACAGCCTTGTCAAAGCAAAATATTTAGTCTTACAAGTAGGAATAAAGCACAACAAGAAAAAAGGGGGGGGGGGTGTTTCAACATAAACAGTCAAAACACATTTGTTTGATCTAAAGCGTAGGCAGGTCTATCTTATTCAGATCCACCCGCTTTTCGGAACTGAGGGTAGGGGTTTATTCAGCTTCCTCACAGTCCCCATGTTCCACTCTCTGGCTGGGGGTTGTATGTCCCTTTAGCCACCCCCAAAGTTCTTTGTCTCCCTGTATCTCTTGAGCTTGTTCAAACCAGTTTATGCACCCCACGGGGGATGGGAGCAGAGACTTCACAGCAGTTGTTCTCTAGATTATCTTTTAAGTATTGTTAAATGTGGGAGGCAGGCAATCAGAGGTGTTTGTCTGCTTTCCTGTATGGGCTGTTGGAATTAACCACTTTGTAATCATACAGCAGCCAAACACAAAGAGAAGAACATATGGTATTCATAAAATAATATAGGCAGCTTCAATGCCCTTCACAATAGGTGTTCTGGCCAAGCTGGATAATTTACATTCTTCCCTGAATTCCTTCTATATTTCCACATATCTACACAGTTTTCCTTCTTTTCCAGGCCTCAACTTCTGTACCAAATTATAATTAGCTACTGCTTTCCATCCCAAAGGTAGGTGCATTTAAACTGTGATTCCTTTTTATAAAGGGCTTGTAACCCAAAAGAAGGAAAGTCAGTGAATCCTTCAGCACAGGCTCAGGAGAAAGGAACTTAAAAGCCACACTGTGGAATGTGGAGCAACTTGTAAATTCTTTGATTTGGACCCATTATTCATCTTAGAAACTTTACAAGCTCCAGATATCTCGCCCACCTCCCACCCCTTTTGCTTTTCCTACCACTCTCCCACTTGTTTCTTTAAGCAAACAAAAACTAAATGTGAAACGTTTGCATTAATGCAACATTAAGTTGAAATATCAAGTATCTAAAGGTCAGGTCATTCCAAAAGTTAAGATGGCTCCCACAACATTAATTCAACTGCTTTGCACCTATGTAGCATGTTGTATTCCTGTTTGCTTTAAAATGCAAGCTTTAATGTACTGTTGTTCCCTACTGAGATAAGTATACCATTAAATACTGTAGGCTGAAAGGCTCCTGTTGCCTTTAGATCAGGCCCTAAACCAATAGGTGCAGCTCTACCCTCTGGACTTAGACTGTAACAAAAATCTGAGTTTTCACAGAAAGAACATCAGGCTTCTAATTTCTCCTTGTGAAGGTGCTGCCTGGAGTGAAGCAACTCTGAGCAGCTACAGCAGCCACTCACAACACAGACATGGGAAGTTAAAAAGCCAGCTAGAGATTAGTCCATCTGCTATCTTCGGCTTCTCTGGCCCCAGCTGCTGCAGTTAAGGATAGGAAGTGAAACAGGGAAGTGTTGCCAAACTGAATGTTCCTGTCCAGCACTTTGTACCCAGAGATGGCTTTTTTATGACTGTATTTTTGTTGTGTTGAATAAGGGTACACAATGCTTTAGCATAACTAAAATGTGCTAGGACTATGGCCTTGCCCCAAAGGGCTTAGATACTGGGGGCCTGGCCTGCACAGAGACAGTGCAACACAACATAATTCATGCAGTACACAAGTTAGATCCTAGAGCGCTATGTGATCATAGCTGGAGTGCAATAGGGTACACGTGGTCTGGAGGAAGAAAGAGGAGACTAAGGAGGGACTTGGGAAAAATGCTTGGGCACAGTGTAGAGAGAGGGAGGTATTGTAGGATGAGTTGAAGGCACAATTATACCTACCTCGCTCTATTAATCGATAGACATTCATATAGCACTTATCATAGGTAACACTGCAGTAGGATTAAATCTCAGTAAGGTGCAGGCATGGGCAGTGTCAGCAAAAGCATTGAAAATAAGGAACTGACTCATGAACTTTATGTGGGAAAAGATGAAGCAAGAGGGGGCGGGTGATCACATGGTCAAGTGGACAAGTTATAGGGTTGTAATGGCCAGAATCCAAGAGTTTTTTGTTTCAGAGATTTAAAAAAAAAAAAAAAAAAAAAGGAGGAGCAAGATTGAAAAAGCAGATGCAAATTCTGTGTGCCTTAACTTTACACTTGGAACCTCTGTGGTATCAAGGGAGAGGGAGTCAGAGCACAGAAACATTCAGAATCAAGAAAAATGTGAATTTTGAGGGGGATCTAGGAGGAGAGAAGAGGTCAAAACAAGATTCTACTGCCTGTCAGGGAGAATTCCTTTTGGAGACCATCAGTACTAGTCCTTAAATCAGCCAGGGGGGTGCGCTGGTGGTGTGAGCCCCACTCCCAGCCCTTGGCTGAATAGACAGACCCACTTCATATCAGATTGAATACTGGCTGTAACAAGTTTTAGTGGACTAGGTCAGGCTGTAGGAAATTGAATTTTGCTGTATCAGACTTCACTGGACTATAGCAGACTCATGAGGCTGGATGAAGTATTATACCGACACAGCGGAGGGGAAGTTCACTTGGAAGAAAGAGCTGCCTCAAGAGATTCCTGACGACACCTGGCTAATTATTTCAATACAGTGTTCTAACCTCTACAGTAAAAAATGCAGCCTGAATCCTCTCTGTACTATCCCCAGTTCTCAGTCATTGCAGATTTCATCTCAAGCCATAATACTAGTAGCAGTAGCAAGGCAGCCAGGTCCAGTGGTCACAGTACTGCAATTCAAGAATGGCCAGCTGCACCCTACAAGCCAGGACTGCTCTCCTTCCTGATTCGGGGTGAGGCATTTTGTATGGAAGACTTTTGCATCTTGCCGTAGGGATCCTCATGCTAGCTTTGGGGCACTGTATCCCAAAATGGTGGATCTGGAGGGCCAGTGGGGGAAGGGTTGTGAGGGCTTGCATTCCTCGGTCCCTCTTGTAGCAGGCATGGGAGACAGGTAGGTGGAAGTCAGGAGTTTGTCACAAATCAGAACTGAGCTATATATCTCACCACCTCTGGTTTTGGCCTGTAGTTTGGGTGTTATCAAAGAAGATCCCTGTTTTGGGATCATGCTATTAAATGCAAGATCATTGGTTAATAATGTTCCAGTTGCCCAAGGTTTAATTAAGAGCTAGGCCCTGGACCTTGCATATAAAACCTGACTGGATAATTCCATTGGGTCTGTATTAGCATAGTTGACACTGACAGGATATTTAGTGCAACATGACCCTCAGAGAGCTTGTGGGGGAGGGGGGAGGTGATGTGGCTGTGCTGTTTCCACCCAACCTGAAATGTAGGAGCCCCAGCTGGACTGAACACAGTGCATCCATTTACTGCTGCAGTTATAATCCACAAAGGTAATGTCAGTGACTAGGAAGTGGGCAATCATTCTGAGTGGTCGTAGCAAAGGTCGGTAGCCAGGAATCAAGTTCAGAAGTCAGTAGCCCAAAGTCAGAAGCAGAGTCTGGCTGCCTGCCAGAGCCAGGCTACCTGGAGTGAAGCAAGACAGGAGCAGAGCTGGGAACACCAGAGAGGAGCTATCGCAACCAGAGGCAAATGTTTTGAGCAGCCACTGAACTGCTGCTAGGCTTAAGAGCCTGTCTGCGGACTCTTCCAGCCAAGTAGGCAGCCGATTACAGGCCAGCTGGTCTTATTAGGTTGCCCGGAGACTGGCTCTGCTGTCGGCCCCGCTTCATGAGAGCTAATCAGGCTGGAGACCCTTTGATTAACAGAGAGGCATCCGTCAGCAGGGCATTCTTTGTGCAGGGAATAGAATCTCCTCCTTTCCCCGCAGGTCAAAAATAGCCAAAATGTATTGCCCCTTGGCATGCACTGCAGCGCCTTTATCTACGAAGACTGCTGGGGATGGATGAGGAGTGTTCTTTGTGAGGGGGGATGGGGCTCAGGGTCTCTTGTGCCTTTTCTTCAGGAGTGGTGCGTGGAAGGTGTTCGTCTTTACTCTTGTTCGGATTATACTGTTAACTTTTGGCAAAGGCTACAAGAGCCCTGGAGAGGCACTTTAAAAATAAATAATAATAATAAAAACCCCAATCAAGTATGAATCTAAGTCCAATAAGCAAGTTCTAGGTGACCAATCCATTATGGACAAAAGCACTCAGGTAATTTCTTCAGTTAGCCTTTGAACTGATGTAGGGTGATTGAAATGGAGAAGAACCTTGCATTCAAAACAAGAACTGCCCAATACCAGAAGATGGACATTGAAACCTCCTGGGCTGCATCACTTTATTTACACCATAAATCAAGAATTGTACAGTTTCCTGGTGCCTGTCTCAGCCACTGGGACTGATTGTATGCTCAGCCTGGAACTGCAATTCCCCCTGCTAGCAGAAAGATTTCCGATGAGGTTTGGGAAGCAGTAGTTTAGTGGTCAAAGCACGGCACTGGGTGACATGGCTGCTGCCACTATTTTAGCTTTACCAATTGGCTATGAGAGATACCACCCCAATACGTAGAACCTGCCTCCAGGTGAGGCCTGGACAACACTAATAAATGGACATAGGGGATAAGTCCCCAAGCACCGCATAAAGCCTACCCTGGCAGATTGTATCTATCTTTGACATACACCTGGGAGTTTCCCCTGACTTTTGACATTTGCATAGCTTGCCATGCCAATAATGTAGTACTGAACTGTGAGCTTAGACAAGTCACCACATCCCAGAGCCTCAGCTGTTGCATAAGGATAATACAACTTCTCTGTCTCACAGGGATGTTGTGAGGCTTCGTTCATTGTCTGTAAAGCACTTGGAGGTTCTCAGAGGAAAAGCACTAATGTTAATGCAAGCTATTATTAAATGTTGTTCTAGTCAAGAATGGTGTACCAGTGCTGGCTGTAGCTGTAGGAAGAGTACAGCCAACCACCCCCAGCAGCAGTCACTGAAGGAAATGGGCTGTGCTCTGTGGTGCGGTGAAGGGTAGAGGTCACTACTGCCCATCCTCTCACAGCAGGAGTCACTGTGGAGAATGATGCTGGAACACTCACTCTCCAGTCTTTCCATACCGGTCACATCAGAAGTCAGTCTTCTGAGATGTAGGAGCAACAGCAGTCCCAGTTTCACCCAGGAGGAGTCAGTCTAGTGGCCCATGGCTCCCCTCCCGCTGTCAGCAGAAGGGAGCCGCTGCCTAAGTACCCAGGTGGAATGTGTTGCTGGTGCAGGCTCCTTGTTGCAGCCAAGGGGCCGGGAGATCAGCGCTCCCCTCCCCCTGGCTGTAGCAGGAGCACAGCAAAGTGCTCTTCCTGGGTTCCTAGGCTCTGGGGTCCCTGCTGGAGCCAGAGGGAGGTGACCATTGATCTCCCGTCCCCCTGGTTGCAGAAGGAAGCCATTGCCTAGGGACCCAGGTGGAGCGAATGTTTTCCCTGCTGCAGCCAGAAGGATGGAAGATCCTCTTGGCTGAACTCCTTATCTCTGATTGCAGGGGGAGTGAGGGGCTGCTGGCAGAGGCTGGTGGCCATTCAAGGTGGTAAAAATTATATGTGTGGCCCTTGAGCCAAAAAGGTTGGGAACCACTGGCCTAGACAATCACCTAGCCAGGCTGGCTATGGGAATTTCTCAGCTATTGTGCTTTGATAGATTTTAGTTGAGGCACAGTATTTATTTTTCCCACCCCGACCAAGACAGCAGCTTGTCTGTTTGCTTGTCTGTAAAGAATCACAAGGCATTGTTTCCTTGTATTCAACAACAAATGGCAGCTTTTTGCAGAGCATAGAAGCCTCCACAACTCTCCCCAATGTCAGATGACAGCCTGGCCCTGGAAGCAGTGAGGCTAGCCAGAGTAAATGGATCCTAAAGGACTGGGTCTCCAGTAGTGGAGTCACAAGCCTAGAGAAAGGAATAAGAGTGTTGATGTGTGGAAGGACAGTGGAACGAGTCGGGAGCAGTCACCGCTAAGTATACAGTGAAGAGCCATCTATCACATGATTATTTACCTTGTCACCAAAGCCTTAGAGTCAGAGATGGATCAAAACACCATTGTGTCCCAAAATGCCATGCCTTTGTTTTATACTTCTGGGAGGCACTCAGATACTGTGGATGGGCATTCAGGTAAAAACCTGGATGGATGGATGCAAACAAGAGTCTTTAGCTACCTCATTCCCCACACTTTGAGAGTCCAGATAAAATGAGACCTGCATCCACACACCCTTGTGGGCTAAAGCCACCAGTTGCTTTGCCCTCTCTGCTTTGATTATCTGACTTGTATTTAGCTCTCACATCATCTCCCACTCTTGTAGTCAGATGCCCACAGGGCAAAGAAAGATCTGTATATTTTATATGTGTGGCTCATATTTAAAATGTTACATTGCTGTCTAATTTCTGGGTAGCCAAAATGAACGTAATGGTCAGACAGGAGAGATATATTTCAAAGGGTGCAGGATACATTTCAAATAAATATGTTTTGAGTGTCTTGCTACATACGTTGCTTCTGGGACAAATTCTGCTGCTCACTGTACTCAAGCAAATGGTCCCACTGACCTAAGTGCAATTATTACTCCGCAGGTGAAATTCACCCCTATGCAGAGTCCTGCACCAGGCCCAAGCACCATCTGAGTCCCCAAAATCATATGTCCTTAAAAAGGGGGTTATGTGAGACATAGGGTGAATTGCCCCTGATGTAAATAAAGGCAAGCAAGTTTTAGTCATTTAATCTGATAGCGGCCAGTTTGGCAACATTATAGCCACTGTGACTATTTCCATTATTCTCCCCTATTCCAGTTGGTCCTATTGTCTGAAATGTTTCCCCTTTGGAGCTGATGTTTTCCATGGTTGGTCTCTGCGGGAGAGTGAATTGATTTAGAAACATCACTTGAACTGGCAGTAAGCGGCTCTCTGCAGAGGCTATGCACTAATTGGCCAGGGAAACTGAACTCTTCTCTTGCCCAACAGGTGGCCCTCCAGCACAGGGTTAAGGCACATTGACAGCCCTGTGTAAGGAAGCCTGCACTGCTGCTGCAAACATTGTGCCTGATCTGTGGACTAGTAGAAAACTCTGTTCTCTGTGGCCATCTGTGAGGCACTTTTGGGAGCACTAAATTAGTTTAGGATTGTCAGGGAAAGTTCTCCATGTGCATTTCATGCCATCGATCGTAAAGTCAAACGGTAGCTTTTGGAATCTGTTAGTGTGAGAGGAGCTATGCTTGCTTGATTTTAGTCCTATCTGTCCCATTAGGCACGGTCTGTCGCTGCACACAGAGCAATTCTAATCTTGCTCCCATCCCACTTTCTTCAGACATCTGTTTTTGTTCTTTACGATTCAGCCTTTTTATACTGCTTTGGATGAAGTGATTCAAACATAAGGGGCCACATCTCATCTCCAATGCAGCCCTGTGAGCTATTATGCCAGTGCAATGTGGCCATAAAGCTTCCTTAACCAGGCAACTGAGAATTCCCCCACAGTGGTATAAAAGCCAACATAGCCAATGTTATGTTACCCTCTAGCAGTGTGGTCACTTATAGGCCCCTGACTCCTGTTAGCCCCCTCTTGCAGGGCCCTTGCGCCCCTCAAACAATCCTTGTTGTGGTTCATAGCACCTCTTTCTGGGGCTGGTTTAATATCAAGTAAAGTTCACACAGACCTCGGAGTCCTTAAGCACAAAACAATCCAAACAAACCTCAATGAATCCACAACATAAGTCCAACATCATAACTCAGCAAACAGAACAGTTCATACCTGGCTGCGGTTCTTCATCCACATCCAGAGCTTGTCTCTGTCAGTCTGTTCTACTGAAGTCATTCACCAGCCCTTTCTAACTAGAGAGCTCAGCCTTCTGGCCTTGCTTCCTTCTCCTATGAGTAGCTCTTGAGTCCTGCTGCCTTTTGCCCTGGGAGCACCTGATTCAGGCCAGGTGTGGCTTATCCTGCGTTCAGGACTGGCTTAGCCCCAGGGTCTCCAGCCCATGGGCCATGCCACCCTGTTATACACCCCCATTCAGCCATGTCCCAGTGTAAGGGCCATAGCCAAGAGTTAGGGGGGGCAAGGCAGGAGTGCTACTGTGCTCTGGCAATTCCCCTTGAATGTGGTATCTATTTTAGCTGGCAGGATTTAGAGCAGCCCTGAGACAGTGTTAAATTGCAGGGTGAGGGAGTCAAATTGGTCCCCACAAACTCCACGGATCAAGTGAGCACAGAGATGGCATCCAGCCATTTGTGTCCAGTTCCCCACCACCATCTCCACCTGCTGTGCTATGCTCAGAACTTGCTGGACCTCAGGATGAGGCCCATGCATGAGATTTCCATTCTTACAGTGGTGACACAATAGATTTATTTGAAGCTCACAATGAGTTGCTGTAAAAGTTCAAGTTTATATTTTTATACTAGATTGGCAAGTAGACTACCACTGGCAAATGAGGCAAAACAACCATATATGGTGATGTGGGAAAGGGCCTTCCAAAATGAATTCTCTCAGGACAATTGAGCTCATGTTTTGAATAAAGAATGAAATATGGCATTGTGGCCTGCAACCTCGCAAAATGATATTTTCAGATTTTAGCTCATATGTATAATCCCCCAGACAGAGTCAGTCATACTGACTGTCTTAAAAAAACTTCCACAATTGCCTTCCTCTGGAGTATCAAGTATAGACTGTGGACAGGTGTAGGAGCCTGGACGAGCTGGAAAAGTATCTTTCCAGTATGAGGTTGCTCTATCTGTCTCTGGTGAGATAATCCAAACCAACTTTTCTGGATCATTGAGAAAACTTATTAATTACTTCCTCCTGGTGGTTAGAGTCTGTATGCTATAAGTCAGAATATGAAAACAACTCTACCACTACAGAGAAAGTCTGATGGTGGCAGGTATGGTTAGTGGTGGTGGTGGGATTGGAAAAATTCTGCTATGATATCTTGGATGAACATATAGCCTTTTATAGCATTTATACACTTTTGATGTTCTTGAATATTTGCTATTCTTGGAGAATTCTTGACGTTCTTAGAGACTGAAAAAATCAAGGATGGCATAGAGGGGTTCTGCACCATCTCATAGGAACTTCAAAATTGGTTCTACTTTTGCCACACTGTTGGAATTTTATATCTATATAGTTATAATTTAGTTTTTAGTTATACACATTAAATATTTGAAAATACATTTAAAGTATGTATTTAAGAATATGCATTAAAAGTGTATTTTCATATGCTGAATATAAATGTATAAGCAAAGTGTACTATATACTTTCATAGCAAATATTAGGATTTAGTAGGGACTTAAAATATATTTTTATTATTATTAATATTATAATAGCACCTAGAGTCCCAGCTGAGATCAAAGTCCCAGGCACAGTACATGCATTCAGTAAGAGACAACTCTGCTTCAAGGATCTTCAAAACAAAATGGACAAAACAGACAAAGGGTAGGAGAAAGTATTATTAACACTGTTTTGCCAATATAAAACTGAGAGAGATTAAGTGACTTGCCTAAGGTCAAACAGGAATTCTGGCATAGCTAGGAACCAAACCCAGATTTCTCAAGGCTCCAGTCCAAGGCCTTCGCCATAAGACTATCTTCCCTCTTAATTTAATTTGAAAATACATACTTTAGCCACACATATATGAAACAGCCTTCTAATATACCAGTATATAATAAACTAAGTAAAAGTAACAACTGACTGCTGTGACTTCAATGGGAGCTGTGTACACATAAGACTAAGTGGATATTAACTTTCTTTAGAAAAAAAGCAAAGAAGAAATTAAAGCTAATAACAATACTTTCTTGTCTGTTCTGCATTTTATCTCCAAGCTTTCCAAACTGCTTTACAAACTATGACAAACATTTTAGACTTCAATGAGTAAGGTTTGGCACCTAAATCCATAGGTAAGTACCTAAGTGAGAATCCTGACTTTCAGGGCTTGAGCGTTCACAGATCCAACTGAAACCTAAGTTTAGGAATTTGGGTCTGAAATATTGGGCTGTGAACATCCAGTATCATTGAAATGCAGACATCTCTGGTGTGGAGTGTATTACACAACAGCTTAACGCACAAGAGCGCAGAAAGATGACGTTTTAGGCAAAAACACCTGGGCAAATTCTACTTTTACAAAAAGTACTGTGGGATCTTTAATAGCCACATACAGCAGACAGGACCTGAGTTTTATGGGTCTCATCCCAAAGACCCTCTCTCTGTAAACTGGGTGGCACTCAATTTATCTACACTGAAAGGATAGGTTCCAAAGAGCTCACCTTGCTAGACTATCAGTGACACAGAGACCACTTGGCAAAGGGTCTCCTGTTCTTTGCACACAACTCTCACCTAAGACTTGACAAACTCACTACATCAAACACATATTTTACATGGTATTTGTCCATAAAGAGTAATATGTAAGGTATCTACAGAAAGCTCAGAACTTGTCAAGACTTATAATCACTGTGAGATATATGTATGGATAATATTTAAGGAATAATGTATTTATATTGAAAGTATGCTTTATGGACTTGGAGTAGAAATTAGTCACCAGGAGGTGATGTGCCTCTGTGATGACCCATTCAAGCAAGAAGGCTTTGTCAGACCTCCCTAATCAGCTGGTGAGGTAATGCAGGGTTCTATTGTCTGCTCTTGCCACAGTCAAGGGAAAACCATCAGAGAAAATGTGAAACAATCAATACCACTTAAAGATAGGAAAGAAACTCTACCACAAAGCAGTATAACAGAGTGTAGGGAAAGGCACTCTGGATGCTTACTTTCAATATAAATACATTATTATACACTGAGGAAACCCCCGTTTAATGGGGTGGGTTCATGAATGTTTGGATTCTTGTTCTCGAGAAACCAGCCAGCTCTGCAATGGATTGAATGTTGGGGGAAAATCTACTTTATTAGACAGGAAAGGCAACTATTGATAAGTATAGACCCAGGTTCATGTTTTATGTCTTGTATTGTAACCACTTGTTTCCACCATTCTCTCTTGTTAGTTTTTATTCTTTCTTAAATAAACCTTCTTTTGTTTTATTGTAAATGTTCACAAGTGCTGTATGGTTTACAGGAGTGGGGATTTAAGGTATAACTGGTAAACTGGGGTATGCTGCACCTTTGGGTGCAGAGGTTCGGGAAATCCTGTGAGCAGCCAACGTCAGGGGCTGCATATCACAGGAGAAATATTCAAAGGAATTGGGATGCACCTAATGTTAACCTCTCTGGTGAAGGAAGGGCAGGCATAAGCCCAGAGTGGGGTGCTTGAGTGGCCAAAGCAGTGCAGTGTAATGGAGCTGACACCAAGATACCACAAGAAAGACTCCCTCTCATTGGAGGTAGGGGGGTAACAAGGTGACTTATAGTCCGGGTAACCCCAACAATTGACACACTACCCTTCCTTCTATGTGTGAATAATCCTCATATTTAACATATGACTTTACTCTGAAAAGCATCTGAATGAAACTGGTACCTCTTTACTCATTGCCCCTTTTGCATATTTGGAGTCACATCTGTTGATTCTAGTGTCAAACATAAATTCTTAGTACTTTTTACCCTCCTTAGCCCTGCAGAGCCAACATAGCTAAGAGGGAATGAGCTGGATTCTGTTCCATCTTGAAACATCAACAAAACTGTCGGCTAAATTCCAGTTACAAGTATAATCTGTTACCTCTGTGCAGCCCCAAAGAAGACAAAGAGAGATTGCACAATTGTCTGTGAAGATTGCCTGGATATAATTTAGCGTCCAAAACCTTTATTACTGGAAATCATGCATGAGATGAAAAGAAACTGCTTGAATCTCAGATTGCAGGGTGAGTTTGTAGGGCCAGCAATTAGAAAAAGAAACATGTTTATTAAAAACCGAGACCATTTGATATGGAAATTATTGAGAGACAGTAAACCTGGAACTCCATGATGGTATTTTGACTGAGTGGCTTTTCGGAGCACAGCTGCACTTTAAACTCCAACTAGTTAAGTTCTTCTTTTCCTTCATTCTGACCAGATTTGAAATTAGATGCCTATCATTTCCATATCCATAAGCTTCTACACCATACACAGAAAGACAGATCTTCATCATGTTACTGAGAACTGATCAGCATTCAAAGATAGATATCAAGGACTGTGCACAAAAATGTGCTTGTCTAATTTATTCCTGCCATTATCACAGTTATACTCACAAATGTTGAAATAGGTATCTAATTGGTCATTTGCACATGGATTTGTGGTAATCAGTTCTTTGCTGCTGAATTTATGAAAATCCAATATGGTTGATGCGTCTTAGTTAAGCCACTAATGAATTTAAATTTTCAGTGCATATTATGAAAGGCTGTAAGTCAGAAGAAAATTGACCTATCTGTACCATCTGTTCCAAGTTAATTTTTTCATCACCAATATGTTCTAAAATCTGACACACCACTCTGAAATGTTTGCTGCAAACACCTGTTTCCATGATGAGAAATACTGCATTGTTTCATCCAAACTGTGTATGCTTCTACCTTTGAGTGGTGTAGCAGCCATCCTTCTGAACTGCTGTTAGCCTATGATGTGAGAGTTCACTCACTTCCTTCACGGATACCACACATTTCTTTGTGTGTGTGGAACACAAGCAACCCTTGCTCACAAAGTTAAGTTTCAGAAACACAGAGTTAGTGTTATTCTTACTCGCCTAAATCACCATGTGATTCTGAGCCTAACTGAGTCCCACGCTCCAGACAGATTCACAGCCATGATTGATTTGCTTCCTGTCACATGGTTTTCCAGGGTTCGTGATGAGCTGTTAAACTGTCAACCACTTATACAAACTAGGAGAGATGATACAGAGTAAAAAAGTTAAAGTTATCTACCTCAAGCTTTTTAATCAACCTTTTCAGTGTATATAGGGAAAACATAAAGTACTCAACTGGCAGCTCTGAAATCCTCTATTTATCCATCAAAATGTATAGTACAAGAAGCAGCCAGAGAGCATGACCTTACACTTCAACTCTTCATCCCGATCTGGAGGGAACTGCCCTAAGAACGAGACAATAGTTCCGTCCTGTCTCCAGTCACTTTTTGACTTTTTTGATGAAACTGCCAATACGGCAGCCAGCTGTGATGTGTACAGCTATCCACTAGGAGAAGAACGGAGACCGCCAACTCATTTTGAACAGGCCACTGAGCAGCCATGAAATGCTATATGATTTGTTGTCACTACTGATTTGGGATGAGTTTGGGCCAGTGACAGGTCCTATAGCTCATTACCAAACCCCAAATCTACACTACTTAAAACTGTTCAGAAATTATTAGTCGTTCCTCTATGAATGCCTGACTTTCTCCATGTGCCTCTCTCCACAGCCACACTACCCTCCACCATAAAAATAGAAGCCAGAAGTGACCACATGCTCAGGGCAGTCCTAAACTTCTGACTGACAGAAGCCAGGAGGGGAAGCCAGGGTGGATTACTCCAACTGCCCTTTTTTGTACACTCCCTTGAAGTTCTGGCCCTGGCTACTCTCGGAGACAGGATAGTGGGCTAGATAGACCATTGGTTTGACCCAGTGTGGCCATTCTTAAAGTGACTGAAAAAGTGGAAAGGAATTGAACTTCATTTATATTGCATTTTTATGTATACATTATTTACAAAGCAGTATATTAACCCTGTACTGTCATGTGACACCAAAAATTGTTTTAAGGAAAATACAGAGTGAAGACTTTATTTGGATGTATACAATCCGTTGTGCTATCCTATGCAGTTGGTAGACAATACAGGTTCCTGTATCTGGACAAATTCGTGCAGTAGCTTTGACAGGATTAAATTCCAGTTGAGTAAGGGTTAATTTAAAAAACAGCCAGCGCTTTTTAAAATAAAACTGAGTGATGTTGCAGACACATCATGAGCTTGGACCAAGTGCAGGTATCCAGAGCTCCAGCTGGATAATTGGAACCAGATGATTGTTTTCCTCCCCAAGCCTCAGGCATTCTGGTTGCTGTAGCAACTTGTTCCCCTTGCCTCTCTTCTGATGTCATTCTTGGACGGCATTGCTTTGGAATGTAGGGACAGTGGCTGGGATAAGGAGGTGTGATGCCTGGAAATACAGACAGTGAACCCGCTCCCTGGGCTTTGAAGAAATGGTATGTTTGAATCCAGACTCCAAGAAAGCAGTTCCTACAGGAACTGAAAGTGATCATTTCATCAGGCCTGGTCTACACTAGACTGTTTTGCCCACAACTCAGCTTTTTTCAACCAACAGTGCTGGTGTACACAGTGCAATCACACCCTTCTCCACTACCCCCTTGCCAACGAAACTGCCCTGTTTTTTCAACAAAATAAAACCACCTCGATGAGAGGTGTAGAGTTTTTTTCGCACAACTTAAATCGGCAAAGCATCAGTGTAGACACTGCAGTTGGTTATGTCATGGTAAATGGCCTCCAGAAGTGTCCCACTATGCCCATCCTGACTGCTCTGGCCATCAGTTTGAACTCTGCTGCACTGCAGCCACCTGCCACTCCTTCTTTAAAGTCCGGGGAATTTTTGAAATTTCACTTCCTGTTTTGGTCGGAGTGGAGAGCTCGCATTTCTTCTTCCCACCTGAGCATGGTGGTTCCATGCACCAAATGCTCTCCTGCTTGGAACACACCAGAGCTTCTGGATCTCATCAGCATTTGGGGAGAGTTGGCCATGCAGTCCCAGTTCCTGCTGAAGGAACCTATGGCCAGATTTCTCGTGCCATTGCGGAGAAGGGCTATGAACGAGACACGCTGCAGTACTGAGCGAAAATCAAGGAGCTACCAAAAGGCTAGGGAGGCAAACAGTCACTCTGGTGCACAGCCAAACACCTGCTGCTTCTATAAAGAGCTGGAAACCATCATCAGTGGCGACCCCACCTCCACCCCCAAGACACCCGTGGATACCTCCATGTGCCCATGGGCAGGGGACACAGATTTGACTCCGATGAAGAAGCTGTTGATGAGGAGGCAGTGTTGGATGAGGAACCGAAGCTAGGGACTAGGTCATTTGGTGACATGGGAACTCAGGATCTCTTTGCAACCCCGGAAAGTTCCAGCCAGTCCGAGCCCTGCAGCTCTGGCATGTAGGGTGCAGGAGAGGGTAGCTCTGGTGTTTTTCAGAGCTGATGTTGCTTGTTTACAGGAGGCACAGGGATCCTTTGCTTTGCTCAATGATAGAGGTAGTTGAAGGGATAGAAATACACAAGAGTAGCTGTGTTTCCATGTGCTTCCCATTTCCTTGTGCTGCTTGGCAGCGCGGCTGAGAAGCAGGTTAATGCATGCTGAGATTTCACAAGTGACCTCCGGTGAGATCTCTAGGAAACTTTCCTGGGAGTACTTGTCAATCCTCTGCCTCAGATTCCTCGGCAGAGCAGCTCTGTTCCTTCCCCCGTTGTAGGACACTTCCCCATGCCAATCAGCAATCACTTGTGCAGAGACCAAAGAGGCGCACAGACAACCAGCATAGGGACCTGGTTTGAAGCTCCCCACATGGAGGAGATGCACCTTAGCATCTCTGTTTACTCTCAGGAGCAAGATATCGGCTTCTATGGCCCCTGCCTGTGGAAAATGCTGGCACAATTTGAAATTTTGTCCCTATGTACCTGCATTTATGCCCCAAGCATAAATGTCCCACTGAGAACCTCTTCCCCAGTAGGCCCCCCCCAAACAAAACTCACTATTCCCAGGCTGATCACGGAGCTCTGCACTTCCCAAGGGACAGTGAGAAAGAGGTATGTTTAACAGTAATGCATCTATAGTTTTAGGGCACCCATAATAATGCTTCTGTTCACTGTTTCCTGTGCTTCTAGAGGTGGCCTTCGCAGCAAAACCCCCCACACCAGCAGAGCACCTCCTAGGAAGCAACCTCAGAGAAGCAAAAAAAAGATGTTCCAATAACTCCACCAATCCTCTAAGGCAGCAAAAAGGGAAAAAAGAGCATGGAGACAATTTGTGTCCGAAAGTTAGAAAATTGATAGACAGGAAAGGAGGGAAAACCATGACAGAATGCTAGCAGGTCATGAGTGCATGATCAAGGCCATAGAGGAGCAGATGGAGCTGCTAAAGACAATTGTGACACTGCAGACAGAGTTCATACATTCTCACCCTCCCCTTGCAGCCACTATAGAACTGCTTTCCATGCACTCCCCAAACTCCCCACATACATTCCTACCAAACTCCCAACCCATCTCGTTATCCCTTTCACTCCACCCCTTCAGACAGCTATGACAGTGACAGTTGGACTTCCACCCAGCTATCATAGTTCACACTGTCCCTCACTGCTTTCTCCCCTCCAGCCCAGTATTTTGTTTGTATTGTAAACTGTTTTCGTTTAATAAAGACAAGCTGTGAGAACAATAGGCACTCTTTATTTCTGTGTTGCACATGGTACTTTCACCTGTCACTGATACACTGCTCAAGCTGGAAAGCAGTCATAGCATGGCACAGCTCTGTTCACAAAAACACCTTATTAGTGCTTATTCTCAAAATGGGCCCTCAGTGCCTCCCGGATTTGAATGGCCCCCCATTGTGCCCATCTAATACCCCTAGCATCTGGCTGTTCATATTCAGATGCAAGGCGATCTGCCTCTGCATTCCACCCAGGGGCAAACTTTTCACCCTTAGCTTCACATAAATTATGGAGCACACAGCAGGTGGCAATAATCATGGCACTATTGTCCTCATTTAGATCTAGCCTGCCATAAAGGCACATCCAGCGTGCCTTTAACGTGCCAAACACACATTCACCGGTCATTCAGACCTGCTCGGCCTGTTATTGAAACACTCCTTGCTGCTATCCAGGTTGCCCATACAAGGCTTCATGAGCGATGGGATTAATGGGTAGGCTGGGTCTCCCAGGATCACTATGGGCATCTCAACATCCCCCACCGGAATCTTTTGGTCTAGAAAGAAAGTCCCTGTTAGTAGCTTCCTGTACAGGCCAGTTTTCTTGAAGATGTTCTTGAAGAAGTTCTTATGCACCTTCCTTGACCAACCTGTGTTGATGTCAGTGAAACGCCCACAGTGATCCATGAGCGCCTGCAGTACCATAGAAAAGAACCCTTTTCTATTGATGTACTCCGACACAATATGGTCTGGGGCCAAAATTGGGATATATGTGCCATCTGTTGCTCCGCCAGTTAGGGAATCCCATTGCCACAAAGCCATCTACTATTTCATGAATATTTCCCAGGGCCACAGTCCTTTGTAGAAGAATACCGTTAATGGCTGTGCACACTTGCAATATCACAATTCCAACAGTGGACTTCCCGACTCCAAACTGATTAGCAAGTGACTGGTAGCAGTCTGGAGCTGCCAGCTTCCACGTGGCAATCGCCACATACTTCTCCACCAAGAGGGCAGATCTCATTTGTTTGTCCTTGTGCTGCAGGGCAAGGGTGAGCTCCGCACAGAGTTCCATGAAGTGCTTTGCACATTCAAAAGTTCTGCAGCCACTGCTCATCATTCCAGACCTGCATAATGATGCAATCCCACCACTCAGTGCTTGTTTCACATACCCAAAAGCAGCGGTGCATCGTGTGCAGATGCTCCATGAATTCAAATAGTAATCTGGTGCTGTTTGTTTGCATGGCACACAGCATGTCAGGTGCCTTGGATTCCTATTCTGATTGGGAGCTCATGATATACTGTGCAACCAGCCACGATGTGTTCAGAACACTGACAGCAAAAGTGGAGAGCAGTGCAGGAGCCATCCTTTCAGATAGAGACGATGGACGCTCAGGAAATGGGCGAGGACATTGAAAAACGCGACGAAATGCAGTCGGGAATGCAAGGAATGACTGGATGGAAATCAATGCCTCATGGGACATTGAGCCCGCACTCATGATCCACTGCAATCCTCTCCACCTTCCCACAACTCCTAGATGCACAAGGTGGTGAGTTGCACAGTGGGATAGCTGCCCACAATGCACTGCTCTCATTGTCGATGCTAGAGCACCAAATGTGGACGTGCTTTAGTGACACAATGAGTGTTGTGTGGATGGGTGCAAACGCTGTAATTACAGCGCTTTCTGATCACTGATGTAACTTGTGTTGAGATTGACAAACCTTTCTAGTGCAGACAAGGCTTCAGGGACACTTAGGGTGTATCCAGCAGACAGGGGCCAGTTTATGACACAGGTAAGTTGGGGACAGAAACTGACAGTCATTTCAGAGTGGAGAGCTGTTGTCATTTGGAGGATGAGTAGTTTAGCAAAGAAATATGATGTAGTGGCTAGAATAGGACAGTAGAAATCCAGACTCCTGGGCTCTTTTCCCAGCTCTAGCCCTATCTACTTTTTGGAAAAGTCACTTAAGCATCCTGGGCTTCAGTTAACTCATCAGTAAAATGGGAGAAATTATCCTTATGTCACAGGGGAGATTGTGAGACTTAATACGTGTTTGTGAAGCACTATGAGATCCTCAGAAGGGAGGTTCTATAGATATGAAGAGAATTGTTATTTTTGTGAATGAAAATACATAGAGAAGAGGCTTGTCCTAGCTATTTCCATTTTAAGTGAGTTGAAATCTGGCAAGAATCATGCAGATTTAAAGTGAAATAAAGTTCTGACTTGACAGAACCTGAGTCCAAAAAGCTTTTGGCTTTCTTTCAACTCCCCCAAGTATACTGACTGATACTACTGTTGGTGGTGTACTAGAAACCTACACAGGTTGTCACTCTCAGATATCATGTGTGACCAATTACAGACCCTCTTCCTTCTGCATTCATGTCAACATTATAATCATTTTAAAAATATATTTTCATTAGAATCTTCTCTGACCACCACGAGACATACCCACTTGTTACAATGGAAACAATAAGTGAGAAGTTCAAAAATACTGCAAGCTTAGCTATGTCTAGAAATCACAGATAAATCCCAGTAGCGTGCAGCCGATCCAAAAACCCATCATTTTTCACATATATCTAATCTCATTATATACACAGGCCCAATCCTGCAAGCCCTCTGTGTATGGAACTCCCACTTGCTTCAATGGGATCACCATACATAGAGGGCTTACAGAATTGGGGCACATTATATGTCTTTCATTCTTTAAATATAAACCTATAAAGACAAATTCAGTCTTTCTCTCCCTCCGCACTGGCGTTCTGTACAAGATTCCCATGATTGCATAGTCTCCAACCACACCAACTGGGCCATTATAGTACCAGAATTTAATTTGGTCTACCATATCTAACTGCAATGTCATCCAATATCAATGTTTTGGCTCCTTGGAGGAAGAAAGCAAAATTATACAACCAGTCGTAGGTTCACTGTCCAACAAGGTGGATGTGACATGAATGAAGAGGCAGGGTCTAAGCAAACAGCACTGACTGTGATGTAGACAGGAAGAGTAAAGAAGCCAAGCTAAGGAGCAGGTGGTTGTTGGAGGATGTGGAAATCCAGAATCCACTAAACAGCCTCCTTTGTGGAAGACAAGGGTAGTCAGCTGCTAATAACCAACCAGCAGTGATAGATGGAGGCTATAACCTGACATGCGGTATGCTGAGACTGTCATATACACACTCACATTCATGTGTATGCACACACCAATCCTCTACAGTCAGACACCCATGTACAAACACAAACACACACATATATACATTAATAGATTTTGTTAGCCTGAGTTTGGGATGGGTGCCCTACCCACAAGTAGCAAAGCCACTTGTAAATGATGCAGGTCATCCCAAATGAATGCCAGTAAAACCTTTATTCCACACCACACTAGTCACATGCATTCTGCATATGCCATGTGTTACAGAAAAAAATATGTTAGGAATGTTAAAGAGTGCTTAAACTTTTTATTGGGACTATTTGTTGTGTCCCTCTGTCTATAAAGCCAGATGCCTTAGTTACCATGAGTCCAACCATACAGGGTTCAGAGGGAGCTCTCTAAACAAGATCTAAAATGCCTCTTTTATACAGGTAAACAATGCTGTTTTAAAGTCTGATACTTTCCCAGAGATGAATAGCTCCCATTTCTAGCCCTGTGGGACTGCAACATGTTCATATACAGAAAAGCTGTCACTGGCTCAGGCCTTAACTCACCTGTCCTAAGCCTCAGGCTGGAGTACTTTGGGTGGAGGAAGCAGAGCATATTCTTGTGGCACATAGATTTAAAAAAAAAAAGAAGTTGTTGGCAACTATTCAAGGGGTTGGATGTTAGAATAAATCCTGGGGAGAGAGATTAGTGAACAGAGAGCAAGTAATGCAGCCCTGTGTGAATGATAACTAAATTTATCACGTCTGTACAGTTTATCACTTGGATGGCATCTTCACATTTATGGTATATATTATACCAAAAACCACACATTCATATATACACCTGCACAAATACACACACTAGCATACTCATGCACACCTAAATACATATACAGTTACAAATTCACTTATGTATACACAAACACACACCCCATAACACAAACATATACTCATATATACACTCACATTTACTTGCATAACTGTGAACATATACAAAGTGGTGTGCACACATATGCATCAATGTCGACACAAATCCTCACACAATCTCATTTACAGTGAGAAACCGATACACCAATTTCAGAAGAAACATTATCATTACAATATGTTTCAGCAGCTTGCTTAGCTTCTGCATTTGGAGCCAGAAGCCAATTTCAATAGGAGCTAGGGAGATAAATTGATTTTCCTGACCTCTTGGTGGAGCAGTTTTCCATATGGTCTGTTTATTTATTTATTTGAGGATCTCATCTCATTGTGGGCTTGCAGTTTCAGGTTTACAGTGAAGGGAGGGGAGAGTAACAGCAAGTTTACAAGCTCTGAAGGGTTTTTACAAGAAAATACAAGGATTTGAGGATCCTGTGTTTGCTGAATCTTTAGTATACACCCAGCTGTTCCAAAATAACCGATTTGTTGCAATGTCACACAGATAAATTCCATCTCACAGGTTCTGGTGATCTGAATGCCGCTTTGTGAGCAATCTGAATGCTCAAGTGGAATTAAAGCTGTGTATACATGGTTATATACTTATTCATGTTATCCCCTGAAGTCTTTTGATAAATGGGATGCATATGCACCTTGTAGTGCTAGAAGTATAATGTGACAATGGAGGGTGTTTTTAATAACTACAAGTTTGAGCTCACCATATCAGTAACAACCAGAAATGACTCTGAACCTAAATCCTGTCTCTAAAGCCCATGAACTTTGGGATGTTTGAAATTCAGATCTGCATCCCGATTCTGCAGTTTGAGCCCCCATCTGCTCCATTCAGGTATTACAATAAAACCACAACACCTGAGTGTGACCAAGTGTCCTCTCCCAGAGCAGCTGCTGATCTGAGATCAACATCCTGTACTCCAATGGAAAAAAACGTTCACAGTACTGTATTCAGATCCCCTTGCTCTGGAATGCAAACAGTGGAAGCATTATAACCATGAATTGCTGTGAAAGCTGAGCAAGAAGGGCTATACATTCAGTCCATCGGCTATAATCAAAAGAGCCCTGAAGCAACAGAAACTACACAATAATCAAAATAAGAAATAAACAATTTTGTCATAAATGCTCTTTCCTTACAAAAGAGAGATTACAGGCCTAATTTTTCCTTTTATTTCTGTGTAATCTCTTTCCCATTGTGCACCTACAGCGAGAACGGCGTCACATTCCAGTGAGCCTTGTGCAAAATTACCATTGATACAACTGTAATAAATGGGGTAGACAAGACAAGGGCCTTGGATTATTCGCATTGAAAAGGAGCTTGGAAACCCCCTGCTGAAGTGGGAAGGCCCCATCCAAGTGACTCTAGAGCCGTGGCGCCTGCGATTCCCTCCTAAGTTATTTCCTCGCTTGCAGGGTAATGATGGTATCACAAGTAGGGAGATAACACAGATGAAGTCCTGGACAAGTCCAGTCCTTTCGCTCCAGCCCCCCCTCCATTCTCCCTCTTCTCCCCCCTTCCCCCCAGTCGAGTTTCTTCTCCCGCAGTCTCTGCAGCTCTCCGTCCGTCCGTCTGTCCTACAGACAGATGTGGAGCTTTGCAAGCGGCAAGCGCACTGCACACCTTCCTTTCCTCCCCCGAGAGACAGCCCAGCCGCGGCGGAGAAGCAAGGGCGGCTCTGCGCACAGTGTCTCGAACAAAGGCAACAGAAGGGTCCTTGTTAGCCGGCTGCTCCCAGGAGGGGGCGAGCGGAGCGGGGAGGGGAGGGGATAGGAGGGGCGGGGCAGGCGGCCTCCCCTCCGGTCCCTTCCCGTCTCCTCCTCTCTAGCGCGCGGCCCGCAGCCGGTGACTTCGGCGGCTCACTGGAGAACTCCGTCTCTCGCCGCGCGCGTGGCGGCCTCGCCCACTGCCTCCGCTCCGGCCCCGCCGCGAGTTGGCGGGAGAGGCTGGGAGGCGCTCGGGAGCCCAGGCGGCGGCGGCGGCGCGAGGCTGGTGGTGTGGAGCCAGTGTCAGTGTGTGCCCGTGCCGGCCGGGCCCGGGGAGCTCGCGCCTCCCCCACCCCCGGGGGCTGCTCCGAAACGGACCTTCCCCTCGTCCATTGCAACCCCCAGGCCGCCCGGCGTCCAGCCAGCCCTGCTGCCCGCCCGCCTGCCTGCCAGGGGCGAGTCCCAGCCCGGCACGGGGAAGCAGAAGCGCTTTCCCCGGCGGGGCAGGCGGTGCGCGCGGCTGGAGGAGCAGGAGAGGGGCGCGCGGATGGTCCCCTGGCTGCAGCCCGTCCCGCCGGGCAGAGCTCACCGCGACCGTCCCCGGGAGCAGGGAGCCGGCCAGGGTAAGGCAACCAACCGGTAGCGCGCACGGTCCTGGCGCCTGGTCCGCTCCGCCGCCGCTGCTTTGTTCCTTGGTGGGGCGTGCGTTGTGCGCGGATGCCTGCGGGCCGTGCGCGGGGGTGGGGGAAGGCGCCGTCCAGGGCCCCCTGAGCGAGGACAGAGGAGGGCAGGAAACATGCGCCGAGCCGCGCAGCTGGGTCCCCTCTTGCCGCCCTGAGGAGCGAGCACAGGCCGGGGCGGGGCGCGATCCGCGGGCGCGCAGCCGCTTGTCTGTCTGCACCCCGCGTGCTCCTAGCGCTGCCGAGCCAGGCTGGGCAGAAGAAAGGGGGAGAAGAGAGCCCCGGAGCAGGCAAGGCACGGTGGCTCCCTTTGGCTTTGCAGAGGCTACGCTGTCGAAAGGAACAAGCGGCATGAAAGAGAAGATAAAAAGCTGTTCAGCTGCAAGCCAGAAGATCAGGCTCAGCCTGCTGCCACCCTGGCCAGGCAGGAGTCGTTGCACCGGTTGTTCTTCCAACTCGGGGATGCAATTGGGGAAAACTTGTGTGTGTGCAACGCGGCCTGTTCAGAGGGAAGTTTTAGGGAAAGATTCATGAAACTTTCTTCCAGAATGTAAATTGCCAGCAGATTTAAGATGAAGCAGCACTGCTGGGAGTGAAAGGCAGTTGCAGTTCTAAGTACAGGCTAAAATGCTTATATTGAATGCGCTGGCTCAGCATGCAGCTATGCCAGTTTACACCAGCTGAGGATCTGGCCGGCTAACTATATTTAATCTATTAAATAAAAATCCATTCCCTGGAATTAAAAGGAAGAGACACACACCCTAGTAGGTGGAAACAAAGGGGCAGGTGCTAGGTATGGTTTCTTTTTGGATGACATGAAGGATGGGGAAGTGCAACTGTCAGAAAAGTCTGTCCATCTATAGTAACACATATCCTGTTTATGACAATGATCAGATGCTTTAGAGGAAGGTGTAAAACCTCCTTAATGCACTGAATTGTGCTGTACAGGGAGAGGAAGGAGGGATTTCTTCCTGATCCCAGCTGATGATCAGTAACTACCCTGAAGCAGGAAGTTTGGTGATCTTTGTATCCTAGCTAGATGCTGTTCCTATTTCATATCAACAGCTTAAACTTTATATGTTATTTAGCTCTTATATGTTCTTAGCGCTTGACCTCCTGCTGTTTCCATCATGGGCTCACCCACCCATCTCTGCCAATTCACTTCAGTCTTTAATTGCAGCATCTTTCCTGGCCCTTGCTACAGACAACTTTGACAATCTAACTCAGGCCTGGCATGCAGCACCCTCTGATAATTCCTGGGCTTCTCATGAACAGAAACTGTTAACTGCCCTAAACTGCGCGGTGATTTTGTGGCTAAACGCCAGTTGGGGACTTCATTTCACTACTGGGGTGAGCCAGTTCTGAATTCAGTTCTTCAGGAGAGAAGATCTTGTTAGTATAGAACAAACCTCTCACACGATCTGGCTCTCTTGGTTACTTTGTTAAAAATTAAAAACAGTGAGTCCAGCTCAAACAGTGAGCTTCTGTCCAAAAAGAGCAACGTGTCTGGCTCTAGAAAAGGGGACTTACTCATAAGTATCTTGGAATTGCATCATCTTTTGTGTCAACCCTATTTCCTTACTCAGAGGTGTGGAAAATTCACCTCACGCACTTTTCTTTCTCCATGAGGAAGTGGTGGTGCAGACTGGGGCTGAGCACCAGTCCATGTCTGAAAATTCCATCCAGACCGTTCTGATGCAGAGTTGGCATTGGCAGGTTCAGTGCAAATCTTGCTAGTCCCTCCATCTTGGACCTCAGCCACAGTGATCAGAAGCACTGGCTCCTGTTGACTTAGCTGATTGCTGTAGCCAAACTTGGATATGGAGAAACAGACACATGGGTGCTTTCTTCTGTCAGAGCACGCGAGGCTTTCTGTGGATAATTCTTTTTAATATTCAGAGGACTTATCCACATAAATCCCTCATTCATCAGTGGGAGAATAGATCCCTATATGTATAAACCACAGGATTTCATCTTGACTTACCTCCTTTCCCCAAGGGATCTAAGTCCCTTTTTGCATTACTTGTCCTTTCCCACTATTAATCGGGGTGATTTATGGGTCCAGAGCAGGGTGATGAAGAGAGAATGATTTTAGTCAATAATACACACAGACACACACACATCTGATTTGTCACTTTGTGGGGAGACTAAGTTTCCTGGAAATGTGCTATATGCAGACAGATGCATTCTGGGATATTCATTCCAATTCCACAGGCATACAACAACAGATTTATTTACTAGCTGGAATTCTCTATTTCTTAACACTATTTCTTGCTTCCTGTGCTACCTGCAGGAGCTTGGATAGTGGGATCAGGCTAACACTGCTTTGTTTACATAATAAAACTGGAGCAAATGCAGGTCTCATACTAGCCTATTGAACAGACACAGTGCTCAGCAGTTTTTCTGTTCTCTCAATGCAGGAATGGGTCAGGGGGATTATGGGGAATAGAAAAGGACATTCCATTCCCATGGAAGCTGGGTGACTGTCTAGAAGGGCATTTTCCCAGAGTAGGGGAGAGGGAACCTGAGTTGTGGGAGGGTTTGAAAGCAATACATAAAATACATATCCTTGTGAAAGAACTTATTGAGATGAAGACATACATTCATGGTTCCAAATGTGCCCTGGGGGCAGAGTGGGGAAGAGCGGGCACACAGCAGCCAACATTGTCTCTCGTGCTGTAGAGCAGTGGTTCTCAACCGGGGTACACAGAGATCTTCTAGGGGATACATCAACATATTTGCCTTAGTTTTACAACAGGCTATATAAAAAGCACTAGCAAAGTCAGTATAAACTCAAATTCCATACAGACAATGACTTGTTTATACTGTTCTATATACTGAACACTGAAATTTATGTACAATATTTATATTCCAATTGATTTATAATGATATGGTAATTATGAGAAAGTAAACAATTTTTCAGTAATAGTGTGCTGTGACACTTTTGTATTTTTATGTCTGATTTTGTAAGCAAGTAGTTTTTAACTGAGGTGAAACTTGGGGATACGCAAGACAAATCAGACTCCTGAAAGGGGTACAGTAGTCTGGAAAGGTTGCAAGCCACTGCTATAGAGAAACAGAGCAGCAGCCAGGCACAGCACATTCCCCCTTTACCTGCAGGCATGCTGGGGTGTAAGCCAGTACTTCTCCGGCCTACTCATAGTTCAGTGGTGTCCCCCTTAACAGTCTGCAAAGTGAACCACTCTAGAACCAAGTATGCAGTGACTGAGGGTTGGGCTGGAAGGGGAGATGGGTCCAGAAGATTATCTTATTTCTCTTCCTAAGTAGTCTACAGAACAACTAGTAAACTATATACACTGTATCTCTCTTTCCCTTTCCCAAACCATTTCCTATATCATGCCATTTAGATATCACATACCTGTATAATTTCTTCAAGGGCATATGGCCGAACAGGTGATCAGGAGAAGCAGCCTTCTGCTACCCCTGCTTTCTAACTGGGAGAAAGGTAGAAATTGAAATGTTCATCAAGACTCCCTAACAACTTACCATCTCCCAGTCCGTCCCTGCTGCCCCATCTGCCCCACAAAGACCAACCTCACTGTTGCAGAGAGTTACATTCTCTGTTACTTCTGTGGTTTTCATTTCTCTTGCTTAAAAGCTGTCTGATAGCAGAACCCTTCACTGGAATGTGTCATGGGCAATGAAGGGGTGAGGTGGGGTTAAGCTTTTCATATTTGTAAAACAAGGGGGAACTGAAGTCCCTAACTCTCAGTCTCCCTCATCAGCTTTTCTCCTATTGAAATCATTTCTCAACCCTCTCTACTCCTATTCCTTCTGACTAGAGGGTTTCTGAGGGCATAATTACATCACCTGGACTTTTAATATTATAACATGAAATGACATGTCTAATGCATCTAATGAGCTGGTATGACACAATGGGTTTTAGTGTTTAGTTTGTTCTGGAGATGGCTCTTCCACAGGTGCAGGTCTTTGTCAGAGGCTCCTGAACGTGAGGCACCACTTGACCACTACATTTTTGGTTCCCCCTTATGTCAGTGTTATAACATAGCTATACAGTGTTTCTATCTACACCAGAAGATTTTTAACTCCAGTTGGTTGATTATCAGTTAACTCAAGTTAGCTAATGCATTTGTACGTGCTAGTACGGACACTCTACAAAGCTTTGTTCCAGGACACAAATATTTGTTCTAGGATAAACCACAAATATTTGTGTGTCCAGGCTGACATGCACAAATGTGTTAGCTAACTTGAGTTAATTGGTAATTACTGAACTCTGATGAAGACAAAACCAGAATGCAATCTGTTAAGGCCTCCTCCTTTTACAAGACACCAGTTGGAAGGTATTTATGGACCCATGAGTGGGCAGAGGACTGGAGAACAGTTATCTAAATGCTAACTGGAACAAGCCCTCTGCCCAGTGCTGATGTCTTTCCCTGAAAAGTCTATCTGCATTTAACTGTGGTTGAGTCAAGGGAGTATTTCTGGAGGCAGCAAAAATATCCAGGGAGGCACTTTTCATTTATAGTCAGATTCAGCAAACAATAACAGGGTTCTACTTCATGTCAACAGGCTTTCCTAGTAAAATGCCCAGTGGAGGCAACCA
Source organism: Emydura macquarii macquarii (assembly GCF_026122565.2). Classification (NCBI taxonomy): domain Eukaryota; kingdom Metazoa; phylum Chordata; order Testudines; family Chelidae; genus Emydura; species Emydura macquarii. The sequence goes on along the minus strand of NW_027131527.1, from coordinate 12,658,482 downwards.
GAAAGAGTGGGCAGATGACAAGCCAAACACAATTGCTACAGAAAGGCAAAACTGCTAGAGAAAGAAAGGAGAGTCAAGTCCCCTTCTCAGGTGTGCCCTATGGATATGTCAACACAGCAGGCCTCCCAGCCCTGGTTGACAGACTGGTAGGGCTCTCAATGGGGCTTTAAAAATAGCTGTATAGACAGTGCTTTGAACTTGCGGCTTGCTTGGGCTGAAGGCTAGGATCTAAAGCCTACCCCTTCCCTAGTCTTCAGAGTCTGAGCTCCAGTTGTGCTAGTGGGAGCCCTGCTAGCCCAGCTCTGTCGACCAGGGCTGGGAGGCTCGCTCCAAAATGCTGTGTAGCGGTTCCCTTTATGTGCAGGACCTGTTATCAGTGGAGAAAGGGCCACCATCCTGCTATAGCACAACGCCTTATCATACTGGTGTGCTTCTGCTGTAGAGGAAAGAGAACACACAGTGCTCTATCCAAACCACACTGCCATTATGAATAATATTTTATTAACGGCCACTAACGTCTAAGTCATTGCTTAGTAAAGCCATTTGGGGTTCTGTGAGTAGGAAAGGTATTACATAAAAGCAAATTCCATTCTCATTATCAAAGTGATCAGTTCCTATTTCAAGGCAGACACAGTAATAAACAATGGTCCTAGGAAGTCCATCTGTATCCAGAATTTTGAAGTAAATACATAGAAATATTTTTATGCTCTCTCACTCTCTCTCTCTCGCACACAACAGAAATCCTGGAGTCCTTACTTAGGCACTGAAGTCGATGGGAGCTTTACCTGAGTAAAGATTGCAGGATTTGATCCTTTATGTAACCCCAGCAACTAATACATAATAATAAAACCTAGTGCCTAAATAGCAATTTTCATCAGTAGATCTCAAAGGGCTTTACAAAGGAGGTCAATATTATTACCCCATTTTACAGATGGGGAAATTGAGCCACAAAGAGGGAGAGTGACTTGCCCCCAGTTGCCGAGCTGGGAATAGAACCCAGGGCTCCTAATTCCCAGTCCAGTGTTCTAGCCACAAATTTTGGTATGTAAGTTGGAAACAAGTCCCTCCTTTTTGCTTTCTAAACTCAGCAGGACCAGATATGTTAGAGTTGAGGTAGGGAACAGGTGGGATAAGGAGTGAGCCACAGAATGCCCAGGCCATTATCTGGGAAAACTGCAAAGTGTCAGATATTGTTACAGAATGTGATTGTTTCCGTTCCTGGAGTATGAAAGGTAGAACTGGATTATTTTAGTTCTGAGGAGCCTTGGGGTATGTGTTCCCTCTCTTTCTGCAGGGTCATCTCAACTTTCCCTTCAAACAGCAGTTGGTGAGAGTTGGGAGTTTAACCGAGTCAGGAAAATATCTAATGACATGTCTCTAAGCTCATCTCCAGTCCTGTTGGGAGGGATTTCCACTGCAAACATAAAGCTCCTCAGGGTGGGATTTGTAATGTCCTTTTGCCGCCTTTTTCCATAGTCCTTTAAGAAGTCTGCAGTCTCCGGCAGGGCAAGGGAAAGCTGGGCTGGCTCATGTACTGTTCTAGGGGAGGGGAATGGACAATTTCTCCTGGTAGCACTGCTAGCATAGCCACTGAAGAAAAGAGCAGCTACCAAACGGGTTGGGGGGTAATAACGACTCTGATGGTGCCTGTCCTCTTTGGCCTGGTGTGGGGTACATCTGGAAAGAAAAGACACCAGAAGTGAGTGAGGGAGAAGCCTGAACAAGACCATAGCTGACAAGGGGGAGTGGGTCAGAATTTTTCTTTTCTTTTATCATCACAGAGTTTAAGGCCTGAATGGACCACCAGATGCTCTAATCTGACCTCCTGTACAGCACAGGCCACTGATCCCGCCCAGAAACCACACCCTAACCCAGCAACTGACATTAGACCAAAGTATTATAGCTGCCGGGAGACTAGACTATTACGTGCCAGGGGACCAAGGTGCGCCAGTGCCTGAGGCTCCCACAATGGCAGGGAAACGATTAAGCAAGGTATACCCAGATAATCCTGGCAAGTGACCTGTATCTGCATGCTGCAGAGGAAGGGGAAAATCCCCCAAGGTCTTTGCCAATCTGACCTGGTGGAAAATTCCTTTTTGACCCCATATAAGGTGATCAGTCAGACCGTGAGCACATGTGCAAGAGCCAGCCAGCCAAGCACCCGAGGGAGAGAATGCTAAGTGCCACCTCAGATTTCTAGCCCACCCCATTCAATGTCCCATCTCCTACTGGGGCCATCTCTGATGTTTCAAAGGAATCCATTACAGAATTCCTTAGCAAAGTGTTTCCAGTCAGAAGGCTGTCTCCACAAGGAAAAAGGTTAGAAATTTATTTAAAAAAATAAAGAAAGCTTAAGTCTGCACCAGTCAACTGATAGCCCTTTAAATTCTGCTAGAGCCTGACACACCATGCTGATGGTCTTGTGTCAGTGAAGAGCTTACAAATATGCCTTTCCCTGGGTCAGATTTGGTCATGCGCCCTAAATCTTGCCCAAAGATTCTGAATAAATTTCATCTGAAGTTTCTAGGAGAAGCTGATTCTGAGATAAGATGTGGTGGGGAAAAAAAGAGTGTTAGACATATTTTTAAAAACATGATTAAAAATTGATTGTCTTGAGTTCTGTATCACAAAAACTAATACCTCTAATCATCTCAAGTTTGGACAGAATTTTTCTGCTGGCCACAGACCATGCACCAAGATATAGTGTGTAAAAACCATTACCATGTAGTTTTAAAGCAACTAATTACTATAAATGGATAAAAGAAGAAGAATAGATACTGATATTGCACTGGACTGGGGATCAGGGTTCAATCCCCAGCTCTACCACAGACTTCCTGCATGCCCTTGGGTGAATCCCAGTATCTCTAGGCCTAAGCAACCACCTGTGAAACAAAAGCCAGAACACAGCCTCTTTTCTTCCAAGCAAGTATCTTACTTACATTTTTCTTTTCACAATGGATGCTGTGGTGTGCAGCACACTTAGTCAGTTTAACAGGCCTGTGGAAAACCTATTCAAAGTGGTCTTCCTATCTCCTATTCTTTATCTCTGTTGTCTATTTAGCATGTAAGGTCTGTGGGACATGGACTTTGTCTGTACATATGGGTTCTAGCACAGCAGGCTCTGATCTCACTTGAGGACTCTAGTTGTTACCATAATATAAATAATAATATTTGACATATTTACCCTAGCAAAATAATGGAACACATATTAAAAGAGAAACAGCTGTTAACATGTAGTGGATAATAGGAAAATGAGCAATGAGAAGAACATGTTTGAAAAGGGCAAGCAATATCAAGGAATTAGTACCTTTTTACAAAATCTAATTACAAAATGAACGAATAAAGAGACTGCAACAGAAGTGACTTTTGTAGAGCAGTTAATATCCTGTCTCCATAGTTTGCTGCTGTCCTCCAGAGTAATTGCAGAGAACAAAGAGGAAGCAATGGTCCGTTCTTCTCTTTTGTGGCCTTGCATGGACTACTTTTATTTGAAAACAAACTAAAAACAATGAAAGAAAGAAAAAACCTGAACTGTCTCAGAGGATAGAAAACCTAGAACTCAGAAGAATTGTTAAGCTTTAAGAAAATTAGCAGCCTAGAGAGAGGAAGGGAGACTGGTGTGGGGAAGATAGGGAGGGAAGAAGGAATTTTAAAGATTCAGTTTCTTTTTCTGAGCTTGTTAAAAACAATTCAGAAGTAACAAAAGGCTGCCTATATCAGATATCTGCTGTGCTCTCAACGCTGGATGCACGTGTGGTGTCACTCATGTACATCTCTACTAAGAAGATTGGTTTTGATTATCCTTTATGTGAGGTCACTGCCATGTGGCAGCATCCACACAACTTTTACATTCCCACGCAAACCTATCCCACCCACATATGTACCTACCCACACACTCCTTCCCTACATTCCTCTCCTATACATACACATTACCATCCAACCCTCTAGATGGCTGGCAGCTAGGCAGATCCGAAGTTTAACTCATGGCAAAGTGGGCCAAAACAGAGGAGTCAGTGAAAGCCTGAGGATCTACTCAGACTGGATTCTCTGACTCTTTGCTTGCTAATCAATGCTGTAAATTATGTATGGAAGAGGTGGGAGAGGTAGGGGAGGGCGGGTTCTTGTTCGCTTGCACTAGATTATACAGAGATATGCCAGAATTCTTTTTGCTCAGAGGAGAGATGATATAAATCCAACCAGCTTCTCTCCCTGTATCAAGAGACTGCATCAGACCCAAGTAGGAGAGAGAGAAAAATGCTCTTGACCTAAAGTTACAGAGTTCTGGGAGTTTTCCAAGGGTGCCACTTTGAAAATCACTGAAAGTCAGTTCCCTGTATCCATACTGAATAGTCATAGGTAAAGTGAACAGCAGTTATTTGTACACTAATTGGTTCCAGCCTTTTTTCTCTGACTGAGGCTTTCCAGTGGAATTCTGGCTACTTAATTTGGATGGGAGTTGGTGCTATTTCAGGAAGCTTTGAAAATGTACTGGGAGACAACTTTCTTTGACTCACATATATACTCTTTGTTTTTATTTTTAAATAAAATTCTGCTTGGCCATCATCTTAAACAAAACAAGGGCCCAAGGTTTTCATCCTGTGACCAAGTGACACTGGTCCCATGTTCACACTGCTTCATGTTATGCATTTCCTGATGGAACCCCTTATTGCGTGGTTGCTCCCAGATTACCTGGCAAGATGATGGCTATAGAGTAGATTGGCTGCTTGACAGTGGGAATGGCCTAGTGAATATAAATTTACACACAACTCTCTCTATTCAGTCTTCCCATTTCAGGGGGCAGTTAGCCACATATATATGTTTAGAATACCTAAATCAAGCTGATCTTTCTAAGGAAGTGTTTTGAAAACAAGCTGTGCAATCCACCCAACTGTATTTTATCTTTATATTAGTAACATCATAACTTGAGAAAGTCCAGATGCAGCATCAAAGTTGCACTTAGAGAAAGGATGTGGGGAGAATCTGTCATGCATTTCTGAAGAAGGCTTAAGGATTTGAACAAGCACCAATGTGGTTAATACAGTATAGTTTGACAAGGCAGTCAGGTTAGAAGCAACTTGTAAGCTACAAAGTTTTCTTCAGACAGAACAAAAAAGCACCAGAAACCACAACCAAGACTACACTTCTTATCACACTACTATGTCCACAATGTTGTTTCTTCTTTAGTTCTCATTGTTATTTTTAATCTGATAAAGTAAAAAGATGAAATATATATATATATATGTTATAAGCAACTGAAACAGAGTATTATAGTGGAAGGTATTGGGCAGCCTTAACTATATCAGTGCTATCTGCAGCACTTACAGTGTACAGGCTGGAATTAGAAATAAAACTACTCCCACATGGCAGGAATATCTTTGTCAGTGTATTCTGTTCCATTCAATTCTGCTCCCTTTAAAGTGGGAATAAGTAGTACAGTGCATTAGCGTGCTAGACTTTCCTGTTGGTGGCTAAGGTTTGAATTGTATTTAGGTTTACAAATGAAGCACGTTTGCTGATTTAAGTGAGTGTTTGCTCACATAACAAAACTACCGTCCGGTTTAGCACTGTACATCAGGTCAGGTGGCCTGTTTCATGGAGGCCCAGGAGTGAAGTACCGCGGGTGCTGCAAATAAATATTGAGCTACCTGGGAGTCATTTGCATTCTTCCTGGCTCTAGCTGCCACTGTAAGTCCTGCAGTCCAATTCACCCTCAAAAACTATATGCTGAAAGCAAGATCTTTGGGCTAGGGCAGCACCTCCCCTTATGATTGGGATGTGTCCTAATAATCCCTCCAGTATACTCCTCTTCATTATTCTTCTTCATTATTCTAAGGTTATTCTTGCCTCTGGTCTCTGTTCTAGGCAATGAATCACATGCAGTCTACACAAGTATAAATAGTTCACAGCCAATCCATCTGTGAAGTGGACTGTTTTTTTGCCATTTATGGCATTAGGAGAACCTCTCAAGTGAACTATGCTCTTGCAGTCACTCCAGGACCATATGTAAATATTTCCAGGAGCTGTTGCCACAGTTTCAGTTTGACTGATGGGGTGAAATTTAAAGTTGGTTCAAGTGGGCTACAGTTTCTCTGGAGTTGCGCACCCTTACATGGGTGTGAATTTGGCCAATGTAGTCTGCAGTCACCCAGGTCAGCTGTGGTTTGAAGAAACATCCCTACCATGCATTAATCAAACTACAAAACATCATTGGCGATTTAGCCACTGGGTGCAGCTTATCTCTGGAGGTTGGGGATGGAGAAGTGGGGATAGAGAATGGAAGGATGGAGAAGTGCACAATGGAGGGGAGGCAGAGTCCATTCGAAGTGAACAAATCGAAAACAGTTCAAGATTTCTTATGCCAGATGAATTTCCAGACTAAGGTAATCCTCGTCCCAACTGACACCAAAGTAGACGCCATTTCTCCAAGACAAGGGAAGCCTTCGCCCTGCCTAGCACTGGAGTACTCTTATTTTAGAACATTAATATTCTAGGGTAGCATTAACTGGGTGGTAACACAATCAAGTTCAAAGACCTTGCACCAGGGCATTGGAGAGGAATAATTAGTGCTACAGGTTCATTTCCATTGAGTTTTAATTTGTCCCTGAGTTCAGTCATAAAAACAGAGGTTGAAGGTGAAAGAGGATGAATGAATAAAGGAATCCCAGAAAGAAGGGGAGGGGACCTAGAACTAGATGCTCACAGTTCACACTCCAGGAGCTCTTTCGCTGACCGTTGAGTCATTTGGGGAAAACATGACTCCATTTATTCACACCTTGCATTGGTTTGCCCTAGTAATCGGAACTGCTTATTTTTTTCCTGTATGATGTTTCCCATTGATTGCTGCACATCGTCTGCAGCACATGGGAACGGACAGACATGAGCAAGCTGCCTTTGACTTTGGCAGGTGGCTGACCACCCAATCACCCTCATTTCCCTCCCCTTTCCTATAAAAGACAGCAGTTCTATCTGTGCACTTTTTGCTTACAGAGATTGCAAGTGATGTTAGTATATAATTTTGATCAGTTAGGTGAGATGGTGACTGCAGACAGCTTCAGGAAAGAGGAAATGAGTTCCTGGGGGCTTGTAATTGTACTGTTGGTGAAACCATTTGCACCTCTAGCCGTAGGAAGAACAGCAGACGGGCCTTTCTGGAAAGTGCTGCTTTGAACCATCAAAAGAGAAGGGAGAACTCACCAAATTGTTCTGACTCTACTTGTTTTAGGGACTTTTTATTTTTTATGCATGGTTGTACTTTTTGTTTTTGCACTGAGAACCTGGAGGTTACCGGTAAGCAGACATTGATCGTTACACAGACAGAGTTTGTAGTGCTGCCAGCTTGTTTCCTCAGCCCAGGAAGGACTAACCACACCAGTCTCTTTCAGACCCTTCCTTCAGGATGCAGTTTATTAATTCACATATAAAACTAGCAAAGTAACCCAAACCAAATCTATTCCCCTGACCAACACCAATTACAGAGGCCTTTCATTCTGCACCCCTTTCTCTGCTCCAGGGCCACTCACAGGGGACAACCTTCCTCCTCAGCTTTCTCAGCCATTTACAGGCATCACCTGACTCTTTCAAAGTGGGGTCTGACACTCCAGCAGGGCTGGTTGGCCCAGGACCCCTCAAGGGGCAGACCATGCTGTTCCAGGGTCCATCAGCTGGGGTAGATGAAGTATGTGACAGTGAGTGCAGCTGCAGAGTAGTAAGTGAGATGTGTGACTGCATGCACCACTTGAAGGCAGAGAATCTTCTCCTGGAGCCCTGCTACAATTCCCATCCACGGGCCCTTCAGGCACATCAGTCCTTTGTTTACTGCCTGCCACTGTTCCAGTTCTGGCCACTGCAGCTCAACTCTGCCAGTCATCTCAGTCTTGACTTGCAACGTGCCCTGCAGTCTTGTGACCCTCCTTAGCAGACAGTCAGTTGTACCAAATAATTTGGTACCTTCTGTGTTGTGGACAGCTGTGCACTGGGGACTCGTTTTCACTTCTGACCGAAACCTGGTGCATCCCAGGTGATGCCAACACATTCAATATCTTCTGTCACTGTCTTCTGCCAGTTCTTCCTTGGCCTTCCTTACTTTCTCTTTCCTCCTTCAGGTACCCAGTTCAGTGCTTGCTTAGGAAGTCTCCCATCTTCTGTATGGTGTACATGTCCCAACTACCTAAGCCTTCTTTCTTTGATAATATTTTCTAAAATGTCCTTCTCTCTCAGCTTCTTTACTCTCACATTTGTTATTATGTCTTTCCATGATTTGTCTATTATCTTCCTCAGCCATCTGTAACAGGCAGCCTCCAATCTCGTTTTGTTATCCACTGTCATTGGCCAAGTCACTGTTCCATACAGCAGCATGCTCAGTACAATCACATGCTATAGTCTGATCTTTAGTTCCATGTAGAAACCTCTGTTTGACTAGATGCTGTTCATCCTTCCAAAAGAGGTGTTTGCTTTCCCTAATCTCGTATGAATATCTTTATCTCAGCCACCTTCACATGTCATCACACTCCCCAGATAGCAGAACTCTTGTACCTGTTCCATTTGTTTTTCATCCACGTAGACCTTTGCATCAGTTGTCCAGTTTCCTACCTAATTTTGGGTTTCTTTGCATTTACTTTCAATCCAATTTTTGCTGCTTCCTATTCTCCCAGTGGTGTAAGAACAGTCATTCTGCTCTATGTCATCATAGGCATGTGCACGGGGTGTGCCGGGTGTGCCCAGGCACACCCTAATGCAGGGCTCGAGATACCTGGCGGCAGGTTTTCCGGCGGCGGGGAATCACGTGACGCGCGAGCTGCCGCCGAAAATAAGAATGCCATCAGCTTTTTCGGTGGCGGGGAAGGACCTGGCGTGTGATGCGAGTTGCTGCTGATCATCAGGACGCTGGTACTTTTTACAGCGGCGGGTGAGACACAGGGAAAATAGGTAATGTGTGCACACCCTAATCAAATGTGCTGCACACGCCTATGTATGTCATACTTAGTAAAGCAGTTTCATCAACAAAATCAATGTTGTGTAACTTGGTTCCACTAACCCATTTTATACTGTCCATGGGGAATTTGATGGCTGCTTTTGTTATTGGTGTTATTGGTCCCTCTTCTCTTTCTAACTTAACATTGGCATTTCTCTCAAACCAGTGCATGATCTTTGGCTCTAGATACTGTAATGTGGAATGGAAATGTTCTTTTAATCATCTGACTTATTCATCATGTGTTTTCAATGTCTGTCTGTGAGAGTCCCTGATGGGGATCACGTGTGACTGTCTGGTTCTTCCTGAGAGCTCTTTCATTATTCTGTAAGGCTGATTGTAATCTTCCTTCTGTGCTGCTTCTTCTGTATCTGCAGCCTTCTCCTGAACTCAGACATTTCTATCTTGCCTGCATCCCTTCTTTATTTCTTTGTCCTTTTCTCTGTATCTTGTATCCACCTCTAAGAGTTCTGCCATTGTCTCACATTGTTCCTTTTTTGCCTTTAGAGCTTTCTTCTCATCAATTGCTGCTCATGTTCTGCATATAATCCATGTCCACACATCTTTCTTCTGCTCTATTCGGTGGCCCACCACTTCCTCTGCTGTCTCAACTGCTGTCTTCTTCCAGTTTGACCAGCTGTCTTCCACCCTTTCATCGACCTGGCCCTTTAAAACAGTGGAATGGTTGCTATGTGCAGTCTGGAATCTGATCTGCATTTTTTTGTCCTTGAACTTCTCTATTGCAATAACACTCTTTCTGTCTGACTTTGTGATCTTTTTGAGTTTAAATGGCAACATGGCCACTAAACGATAATGGTTTGAGCCAACATATACTCCTCTGTTGACTCTGACTTCCCTCAAAGAAAATGCCCATCTCTTAGGTATACACACATGGTCTATCTTGTGTGACAGTCGCATTGTCTGAGGTCTCCTTGTGAGTCCTCTTGTGCTGTAAGAGCCTGTTTCCTATCATTAGGGTGTTTGTGCCACAGAGATTCAAGAACCGTTTGCTATTATCAGCTTGGATGCCTTCCACTTCTGTACCCAGGACTCCTTCCCAGCCAGTGGAATTGTTACAGATGTGTGCACTGAAGACACCTACCTTCAACTTGATGTCATGGTTAGGCGTGTCATCCAGTACTTGCTGCACTTGCTCATAGAATATATCCTTTTCACTGTCACCTGCTGCATTTGCTGGCACAGATATTTGAATTATTGTACATTTCTCATGTCTTGTTCGCAGCCTGACTGTTGTTATTCTTTTGTTCACTGGCTTCGAAGCCAGCAGGCTTCATTGTGAAGTTATCCAGTATAATTCCTCCAATTCTTTCATGCATTCCTCCTCCAGAGTATACAATTGAAGCACTATCAGACGCCACCATGCCACCCCCTGATCATTTAATCTCACTGACACCAAATATATTCAGATGGAATTTTTTCATTTCTTGTGCACCCTGTGCCATCTTTCCTGTACCATGCAGAGTGCATTCCATGTGCCTGTACTGGTTACAGATTCGGTTGCCACAATACCTGGTTTTGAGCTCCATCTGCATCTACCATCCTCAAGTTTTGGTTTAACTGAACTGGTTCTATTGCAGTAAAGTGTTACCTCTGCGGGATGCAACGCCAACTGCAGAATCCCCCTCTTCTATCCATGCTTAGGACTGGCACTGTTTAAATATTTTTAAAGACATAAAAAGCAGACAAAAAGAAACTCTACTGATCATTACTCTGTATTGGCTGCTCAGAACAGTTCTGCAAGCCTGTCTGCAAAACTAGACTCTTTGCAGCAGTGATGGCTCACTGGTGTGGGAAGCAATGCGGGTGGGGGGGGGCCTCAGTGCTTTCCAGTGGACACAGTTTGAAAAGAATGACTCAGATCAGAGGCCTTGTGCCAGCATTCTGAGAGCTGGCCTCTCAAACGACAGCATTCCGGATAGAGCTGCTGTAATCTGGCACGCTTCTCCCCATCTCCCACTCAGCAAGCAGCAGATTCGTAGGGTGCACTTACACTGCATTTTAACTCACCGCAGCGAGTTTCAGAGTGATGGGCTACAGACTTGGGCTCGTGGGGCTCATGCTATGGTGCTAAAAACAGCTGTGTAGACATTGCAGCTTGGGCTGGAGCTTGAGCTCTGAATCTGCCATGTCCCCAGGCTTCAGAACCCAAGCTTGAAGGTCTACACAGCAGTTTTTAGCTCTGTAGTGTGAGCCCCACAAGCCCAAGGTTGTAGATCTGCATCCTGAGACCCACTGCTATGGGTTTTAAAATGTAGTGTAGACATATCCGTAGATGTCCTATCATGTTGATGACCCTCTCTCTGGAGGAAGTTTCCCCAGATAGGGTGACAGGAGCTCTCAGCTGGTACCGTTTTGGCCTTTGGCTTCATGTTTCCATACCAGGCATTGAGCTTGTTCCGAGTGCAGACACTGCAGTGAAGAATAAGGGTGGGGTGTGGACAAGGGTCCTGCTCAGTTGGAGGTGCTGTCATTCAGATGAGATGGTTTGCACATGTTCTCCCAAGACATTGGTGGTAGCTGCTGTCCTGGTGGAATTTGACGAATTCCCAGCACTTTTCAGAGAATAGAGACATAATCTTTGTGGGCAGCCTGGCCAGAATTCTCTCTCATCAAAGGCCTGCAGAGCTAAGCATCTCTGGGCACTTCTCAGAATCAGCCCCTTAAATTGTTTTTAACATTCAAGGCAGCATGTGAGCTATTGCTGAGCACATAATCATGGGTGCTGGTTGTGCTCGTACAGTCACTGCATGCTCACTATCTTTGTAAGATATTTGGAGGCATAAGAGGTGTTCCAGAGAAAAAGGTTTCATTCTAACATTCTTTTTCTTCCAGCTGTGGCTAAAACAGTGACATCTGTTTCTTGCTATCTTCGGTATTATGTTCAATGTCAAGTCTGGCAGACAGAGCTTTCTAAACCCCAGAGACCTATGAAAAGTTATATGTATTGGTGCATGGTGTAACCCCTCTCACACCAACTCCTAGTAACCCTTTCCATGGGCTGCTTTTGTGATGATTTTGTGCCATCTTTCATTGCAAATGTCATGCCATTGTACCAGTCTGTCCTTCTTGCTTGGGGGTATATAGTTGTGTGTGTCCATATCCTCAGGTGTATGTGTAAAAACTGCATTTCTTTGACTAGTATTTATTGACCCTTTCTTATTTGGAAATGTATTAAGTCTTGACCTTCTTGTCATTGTCAATTGTAATGATCTGTGCCATAACTGGAAAACATTTCCAGCTCTTGTTGTGGAGAGAGGGGTAGTCAGTAGATGGTCAAGCACAGGACCATCAGAGAAGCAGGAGAAAGCTAACCAAACCACCTGTACTTTGTTTTAGGGGTTTTCTTTCTATTTCTAATGTTGTACTTTCCTTTTGTTTGCTCTGAGACACCTAGAACAACGTTGTATGCAGATGAGGAAAGTTACCAATGGGTAGACATTTGAGTTATTGAAATAAAGACTGTCCAGGGGTGTAGATGATGTGGCTGAAGCATTTAATAGGGCTAGACAAAGCTAGTTATTTCTGTTACCTTCCAAAAGGTGTGAATACACATTTACTTACGTTTTCAAAACATGAAAAATTCCTATCATATTCTTGTACAGAATACAGAGGCCATGGATAGTTTGTTGCCTAGGGCTTTTAAAGCTTCTCTGCTCCCAGTGGTGACAACACAAGGTGAAGAAATGCTAGAATCAGTTCATCTTGCAATCTGCCAGGATATCCAGTGAGCCCAAGGTAGTATTAAAAATTGCAAGAAACAAAATATTGCTGGCCTCTCTTTTCTGTGCAAGCAGATGATAGAAATGTTCACATATTTTTAATATAGCAACAAATAGAAGTACATTCACACCTCTTGGAAGGTGATGAAATAGTTGAGAAATTCGGTACACTGAGATCAGCTTGTACCTTGAAAGAGAAGAAAATCACAGTGCGTCCCATTTAGTATCTCCTTTTAGGTGCAGTTTGATATCTCTCAGACAGATTTGGGTTAACAGCAGAAGTGGTTCAATCAGGTTAGATACAGCCATGCTAGTGCCCATCATTTTCCTTTTCCTGTGATCCCAGGCTAGCCAGTTCCTGGATTTTACAGACTCACAAATCAGTTTTGCATCGGTCCTCCAATCTGATGAGCTACAAAGCCTGCCACACCCCCTCAGAAAGTACCAAATCCAAAACCTACATTAGCAACACAAACTGACCTTGATTTTCAAGAAAGCACTATCCTCCTCCTTCCCTCCACCCGGAAAACTTAAGTCTCATGGATAAAACTGAGTTAGAATGTTGAACGTCAGCTGGGAGTAACTTATCCAAGAGGGAAATGTTAAATGGTGCACAGAGACCCTCTCTGTTTCAGCTAACAATGGGCCATTTATGACTGTTCTGTCACCCAGCCGGCAGCAGGCACACATGCTCAGGATTTACTTCCAATACTGAAGGCCAAGGGTCGGGGAGTGGGGGGGACATTGAATAAAAAGCCACAGGGACAGAGTTGGGTCATGCATTCTTTAGTAAGGATGACTGTTAAGGGACAGATGGTCTCCCTATTTTGTCAATAGATTCAGACTTACCTAGACTTCCTCCTGTCCCCAGGTCCTCTGTTCTGTAATGAGGTCCAGATATGCCAGCAATGAGCACGCTCTTCCTTTCATCAGATTTTCCCCCTGACTACATGCTCATGTGTTGCCCAGTCAGAATTTCACACTCCCTTGCCTCTGCATTCTGTCTACATAGGTATTTTTGCTATACTGAGTAGGGGAGAAGAGCAGGCGAGCAAATTGTTACTTTTCTGCCTCTCCCCTGTAATCACAGGAACAGCAAGGCCCAGTCTTTGAACGATCATCAGTGTGGTGTTAGAGGGCTGACCTCTCAGTGCCTTGAGGCTGTGTCTATCATAGAATCATAGAATATTAGAGTTGGAAGGGACCTCAGGAGGTCATCTAGTCCAACCCCCTGCTCAAAGCAGGACTAACCTCAGCTATATCATCCCAGCCAGGGCTTTGTCAAGCCTCAGCTTAAAAACCTCTAAGGATGGAGATTCCACCACCTCCCTAGGTAACCCATTCCAGTGCTCCACCACCCTCCTAGTGAAAAACTTTTTCCTAATGTCCAACCTAGACCTCCCGCCCTGCAACTTGAGACCGTTGCTCCTTGTTCTGTCATCTGCCACCACCGAGAACAGCCTAGCCCCATCCTCCCTGGAACCCCCTTTCAGGTAGTTAAAGGCTGCTATCAAATCCCCTCTCATTCTTCTCTTTTGCAGACTAAACAAGCCCAGTTCCCTCAGCCTCTCCTCATAAGTCCTGTGCTCCAGCCCCCTAATGATTTTTGTTGCCCTCCGCTGGACTGTCTCCAACTTGTCCACATCCTTTTTGTAGTGGGGGGCCCAAAACTGGACACAATATTCTAAATGCGGCCTCACCAATGCCGAATAGAGGGAATAATCACTTCCCGTGACCTGCTGGCAATGCCCCTCTTAATGCAGCCCAATATGCTATTAGCCTTCTTGACAACCAGGGCACACTGCTGACTCATATCCAGCTTTTTATCCACTGTTACCCCCAGGTCCTTTTCTGCAGAGCAGCTGCCCAGCTCGTCGGTCCCCAGTCTATAGCTGTGCATGGGATTCTTCCATCCTAAGTGCAGGACTCTGCACTTTTCTTTGTTGAACCTCATTAGATTTCTTTTGGCCCAATCCTCCAGTTTGTTTAGGTCACTCTGTATCCTATCCCTACCTTGCAGGGTATCTACCACTACCCCCAGTTTAGTGTCGTCCGCAAACTTGCTGAGGGTGCAATCTACCCCATCCTCCAGATCATTAAGAAAGATGTTGAACAAAACTGGCCCCAGGACCGACCCCTTGGGCACTCCACTTGTGACCGGTTGCCAGCTAGACATGGAGCCATTGATCACTACTTGTTGAGCCCTATGCTCTAGCCATTTTATAGTCCATTCATCCAACCCATACTTCTTTAACTTGCTGATAAGAATACTGTGAGAGACAGTATCAAAAGCTTTGCTAAAGTCAAGGTATATCACATCCACCGCCTTCCCTACATCCACAGAGCCAGTCACCTCATCATAGAAAGCAATCAGGTTGGTCAGGCATGACTTTCCCTTGGTGAATCCGTACAGTACAGATCAGTATCAGTACAGATCAGTATCAGTACAGATTTGTATTCAGACATATAATTTTCAGTTCTACTTCGAGATGTGTTGCTCATATCCATTCCAATATAGGTGAGTGCACGCCCTGTGTACTGGTTCCCGGAACTTTTTTGCCCTTAGCAAGCCCCATAGGGCCGGCTGCAGCACCCCCTGGAGTGCTGCGCTCATGCTGCGGTATATCAGGCGCCACCGGCCCTGAGGGCTCCCAGTTCCTTCTTTCCGCCCATTGACGGTTGCTGGAACGTCTGCCCCTGGCTGAACAGCAAGTAGCAATCCCTGTTTCATCATTGTTTGTTGTTAGAGATAGCATTAGATATAGTAGTTTAGTGGAATCGTTAATTAGTGTTAGAGAAAACAATAGATAGTTAGCCCACAGGGGCCTAAGGTTGGGCCGTGCCTGGCTCAACCCCGGTTTTAAGGCCTGTGCCACTTGTGGCAAGGCTTTCCCTGTGAGTGATCCTCACGACCACTGCCTCCGTTGTCTTGGGGAGCAGCACAGAAAGGACAAATGTAAAATTTGCAAGGCCTTCAAGCCGCGGACCCAGAAGGAGAGAGACGCCCACTTGAAGGCCATCCTGATGGAGTCCGCACTCCGGCCGGACTCCGAACCGGTGCGATCCCCTGCGGCACCAAGTGTCTCCTCGGTGCGAAGCGCACCGCCGGCACCGGAGTCATCTGATCAGCAACCTTCGGTGCCAAGGAAGAAGAAGCAGCAGGCGGCCGCCCACAAGGAGCCCCCCGCGGCGCTGGTCGGGCCGGGGGCTACTCAGGAGATGACCCAGCCACGTGCCATGGAGAGTACTCCGGCACTGGCATCTCCTCGCAGGGAGCCTCCCCTGACTCCTGGGAGTGGGGGAATGCCCCTGCAAGGGCCGTCGACACCGTAGGCGTTCGCTGCAGCATGGGCCCTGATGGGCATGCCCACATCTCCTTCCCCTGCTCAGCCGAGGGCGCCGGGACCGGTGTCTCGGGATAAACCCGTGCTGGGTTGCCCCGGTGAGTGGTCGAAGCAGAAGTCCAGGTCTCCCCCCAGACGGTCATGGAGGGTAGAGAGTGCGAACTCCCCTCCCAGCTCCGACTCTGAGTCGTCGAGCTCCTCGACACCGCGGCACCAAGGGTGGTCCAGAGGCTCACACACGAGGCGACGTCGCTACAGTTCCGCCTCCCGTGGGGATCGCACTTCGGGATCTCACACCCCGGCACCGAGTCCAGCATGGCACCGGTCTCAATCCCCGGCACGCAGCCTGGCGCAGATCCCGAAGCCTGACCAGACCCGACACACTCGGCACCGGTCTCAATCCCTGGTGCACAGCCCAGTGTGGATCCCGGTGCCTGACCAGACCCGACGTGCTCGGCACCAGTCTCGATCCCCGGCACACAGCCCGGCGTGGATCCCGGTGCCGGATGACACCTGCCACCGATCACGATCCCGGTCCCACAGCCCAGTGCGGTCCCTGTCACCAATAGGGACCAAAGGTGTGCGGCACCGGTCCAGATCCCCGATTCGCAGCCTGGCACGGATCCCAGCGCCAGGCAATGCAGACAGGCAACACCGGTCCTGGTTCCTGGTGCAGCCGCCAGCACCGGTGGAGACTCAGCGGCACTGGTCCCGATCCCCAGTACCGAGGGCCTCGGCACCGCGCCACTGGTCAGAGTCGGTGCAAGGGTGGAGAAGTCACAGCTGGCACTGCTCCCGATCCGCTAGGGGCAAGCGCCTTCGTAAGACCTCGGCGCCAAGGTAGAGATCCCATTCCAGCTCCTCCAGCCACTCGCCCCCCCCGTCAGCACCGTAGGTGTCGGCACTGACGTTCCTCCTCCTCTCGGAGCAGGTCGTCGTCAAGGGTTGGCCGAGGCCACAAGTACCATTGGCACCACTCCAGCAACTCGGGGTCCCGCGCCTATCAGGGGACTTCCCAATCGGCACCGGGGTGGCCTCAAGGCCCTTGGCAGTGGCCCTACTGATGGTGCTGGGGGACCCAGATGGGCCAGGGTACGGTTTCGGTCCAGTCATCGGTGGCCCAACCAGTACCCCCCCTCCGAGCCAGCGGGACGAGGGCCATTCCTCGGCGGAAGAATCAGACCCTCAGGAGGGCCCATCCACGGGGCCCCTCCCAAAATCCTCCTCCTCCTCTCCTGACGATGTAGCCGCCAGGGACCGTAGGGCACCCATTCCTGACTTTAAAGCGTATCAGAAACTGCTTAGGAGGGTGGCAAGTAACTTGAATCTTGAGCTCAAGGAGCTCTCTGAGGAGGAGGACCCCCTCTTTGGGGTGTCGGGGTTTGCGGGGCCCTCCAGAGTCGCCCTGCCTGTGCACGAGAGGGTCTTGAAGCTGGCTAAGGTCCTCTGGCAAACCACTGCCTCGGTTGTTCCTACATCCAAGGGCGCCGAGAGGAAGTATTATGTTCCCGTGGAAGGGTTCGACTTCCTGTACAACCACCCTGCCCTGGGGTCCCTCGTGGTTGATGCCGTGAACCAGAGAGACAGGCAGGGAGCCCAGGCCAACACCCCCAAAAATAAGGATGGTAAAAAGTTGGACCTTTTCGGCCGCAAGGTCTACTCCACGGGGGTCCTGCAGCTGAGGATCGCCAACCACCAGGTGCTCCTTGGCCGGTACAATCTGAACCTCTGGTCCTCCTTACAGAGGTTCGCGCAGGGATTGGCCCAAGACCAGACAGCAGATTTTGCCACGGTCATCGATGAGGGCGCTGCTGTGGCAGGGGCGGCCCTACAGTCAGCCAGCGATGCAGCCGATGCTGCTAGCAGAGCGATGGCGTTAGGCATCGTGATGCAGCGGTGTGCTTGGCTGTAATCTTCGGGGCTGTCACAAGAGGTCCAGCAATTCATCCAGGACCTACCCTTCGATGGCGCTGGCCTGCTTTCTGAGAGAACAGATGACAAACTGCACGCCTTTAAAGACTCCAGGGCTACATTGAAGTCACTAGGGCTTTACACCCCACAGGCCTCGAGGCGTCAGTCTCGGCCACAAGGTCAACGCCAGCCCCAGCCCGCCCCTTGGCCGCCTCCCAGACCCGCTCAACCCCGGAGGGGTCAAGATAGATACAGGCCACCTCACTGCCGCAACCGCCAGGGGCCGTCGGCGGGTCCCCAGCACGGCCCAGCCAAGGGGAACAATTCCAAGCGGCAATTTTAATGGTGCGCCCGAGGGTGGCACTTTCCACTTCCCCATGGATCTGACCCTACCGTTTGCCCACAGACTCAGGCCGTACTACACCGAGTGGCAAAACATCACCACAGACCGCTGGGTCCTCGGTGTAGTCCGCAGGGGCTACGCCCTCCAACTCACGGCCTTCCCCCCAGACTTCCCCCTACCCCATCCTTCTTCAGGGACCCCTCTCACGAGCAACTCCTCATGCAGGAGGTAGACTCTCTCCTCTGCCTGGGAGCTGTGGAGGAGGTTCCTCCACGGGAAAGGGGAAGAGGGTTCTACTCAAGATATTTCCTCATTCCCAAAGCAAAGGGGGTTCTGAGGCCCATTTTGTACCTCTGCCGTCTGAACAGGTTCATCAGATGTCTCAGGTTCCGTATGGTTTCCCTAGCCTCCATCATTCCCGCTCTAGATCCAGGGGACTGGTTCGCTGCCCTTGACTTGAAGGATGCTTATTTTCATATTACTATCCTTGGCAGTCACAGAAGGTTCCTCTGGTTTGTGGTAGCTGGCTGCCACTATCAGTTCTCGGCCCTCCCCTTCAGCCTCTCATCTGCCTCCAGAGTATTCACGAAGTGTATTGCAGTGGTGGCAGCACATCTGCGCCGCAGAGGGGTCCAGATCTTCCCCTACCTGGATAACTGGCTGATTCGGGGCAAGTCCAGGGCCCACGTGAGAAACAGCCTGGCGCTCACCTGTTCGACATGCACCAGACTGGGGCTGTTCATCAACGAGTAAAAGTCTACTCTCATCCCAGTGCAGAGTATAGACTTCATCAGGGCCACCCTGGATGCCACTCAGGCCAGGGCCTTCCTCCCACAGCCTCGCTTCGAGGCAATGGCTGCCATAATCAACGATCTCTACAGGTCCCCCACGACGACAGCTAGGCACTGCCTGCAGCTGTTGGGACACGTGGCGGCCTGCACGTACGTGGTGAGGCTGGCTCGCCTCAAGCTCAGGCCTCTCCAGGCGTGGTTAGCCTCAATGTACGCACCCGCCAGACACTCCCTGAATAGGGTGGTCACGGTTCCCACACCGGTCCTGACCTCCATAAACTGGTGGCGGACTCCTGGGCAGGTATTGCAGGGAGTCCCTTTCAGAGAGTTGGCCCTTCGGTCACCCTTATCACAGACGCCTCGGATATGGGATGGGGGGCCCACATCAGCAGCGACTGGAGCAGCCAAGGGCTCTGATCAGCGGACGAGAGGGGTCTTCACATCAATGTCCGGGATCTCAGGGCAGTCCGCCTGGCCTGCAAGGTGTTCCTCAGATTCCTGAGGGGCAGGATGGTGCAGGTCCTCACGGACAACACGGTGGCCATGTTTTATATGAACAGGCAAGGGGGAGCGCGCTCCTCGGCCCTTTGCCAGGAGGCCATTCGACTGTGGGACTTTGCGGTGAGGCACGACTTCCACATATCTGCCTCTTACCTCCCAGGGGTCAGGAACGACGAGGCGGACCACCTCAGCAGGTCGTTTCTACCCTGTCACGACTGGTCGTTGCACCCGGTGATGGCGACTTTTATTTTCCGCAAGTGGGGTGTTCCCCAACTGGACCTGTTCGCGTCATCCTGGAACAGGAAGTGCCTGAGGTTCTGCTCGCTCTGAGGTCGCGAGCCGGGCTCCATCTCCGACGCGTTCCTCATAGATTGGATGGGGACCCTCATGTATGCATTTCCCCCCATTCCACTACTGCCCAAAGTCCTCTTGAAAATCAAGAGGGACAAAGCGGACGTGATACTGATGGCCCCGGCCTGGCCGAGGCAGCATTGGTTCAGTATACTTCTGGACCTGTCGGTTGCCCCGCTGTTGCCGCTCCTGAGGCAGTTCGACCTGCTCTCCCAGGACCGGGGTCACCTGCTGCACCTGGACCTGGACTCCCTCCACTTGACAGCATGGAGACTCTGTGGCTGACGAAGGGAGAGAGGGCCTACTCGGCGCAGCTCCAGCAGGTTCTGCTGGGCAGCAGGAAACCTTCCACTCAGGTGGTGTACCGGGCCAAGTGGAAGCGGTTTACCTGTTGGGCGGAGGCCCAGGACATCCCGCCAAGCTGCTCGCCTATTCAGGCGATCCTGGAGTACCTGCTCCACCTTAAGCTCCAGGGTTTAGCGCTGGCTTTCCACCAGCCAATGGAAGGGAGGTCACTATTCTCGCACCTCATGTCAGTGAGGTTCCTCAACGGGGTGGAGAGGATGTATGCGCAGGTCCGTGACTCGGTGCCTCCCTGGGACTTGAACCTGGTCCTCGCCAGACTGACGGGACCACCCGTCGAGCCCATGGCTACATACCCGCTGCTCGTCCTGTCATAGAAGGTAGCCTTCCTAGTGGCCATCACATCGGCTCGGAGGGTCTCTGAGTTAAGGGCTTTGACCTTGGAGCCCCCCTACACTGTCTTATATAAAGACAAGGTGCGGCTGAGACCCCACCCGGCCTTCCTGCCTATGGTGGTGTCCCAGTTCCACTATAACCAAGATATCTTCCTCCCTGTGTTCTTTCCCAAACCGCATGGGTCGGAGGAGGAGCGGAGATGGCACTCGCTGGACGTGAGACGAGCCCTGGCTTACTACATCGAGCGTACAAAGCCGTTCCGGAAGTCGACGCAGCTGTTTGTGGCCGTGGCAGACCGGATGAAGGGCTCACCTGTCTCCACCCAACGCATCTCCTGGATCACTGCCTGTATCAGGACCTGCTACGAGCAGATGAAGGTGCCGCTTCCAGGAGCTGTGTCAGTGCACTCAAACAGAGCCGAGGCCTCGTCAGCGGCCTTCCTGGAAAGAGTGCCCCTGCAGGACATCTGCAAAGCAGCAACCTGGGCGTCAGTCACACCTTCACGTCCCACTACGCCATCGTGCAGCAGCCAAGAGAGGATGCGGGACTCGGCAGGGCAGTGCTGATGAGAGCCGCTCGGCGCTGACTCCTACCCGCCTCCAAGGTATGGCTATTTAATCACCTATATTGGAATGGATATGAGCAATCACTCGAAGTAGAAAACTGGGTTACTTACCAGTAACTGTTGTTTTTCGAGATGTGTTGCTCATATCCGTTCCACACCCGCCCTCCGTCCTCGCTGTTGGAGTTGGCGGAAAGAAGAGACTGGGGGCCCTCAAGGCTGGCGGTGCCTGATATACCGCGGCATGAGCGCAGCACTCCAGGGGGCGCTGGAGCCGGCCCTACGGGGCTTGCTAAGGGCAAAAAAGTTCCAGGAACCAGTGCACGGGGCGCGCACTCACCTATATTGGAATGGATATGAGCAACACATCTCGAAGAACAACAGTTACTGGTAAGTAACGCTGTTTTTCTTAGACGTAGGAGATGATGTAGTCATATTATACAATACCACTCTTTCCACTCTACTAGTATCTCAGAATGATGTTAAACAGCAACAACTAATATTAGACATTTTAAAAATCAGCAGGTCCAGATAATTTGCATCCAAGAGTTTTAAAAGAGGTGGCGGCTACAGAGCTCACTGGACTATTAATGCTGATTTCAATAAGTCTTGGAACACCAGAGAATTTCCAGAAAACTGTTCTGGAATAAGCTAATGTCCTGCCAAAATTTAAAAAGAATGAACAGGGTGACCTGCGTCATTATAAGTTTGTTAATCTGACATTGATCCTGGGTAAGATAATGGAGAGGCTGATATGGGACTCATATGAATTAAAGGAGGGTAATATAATTAATGCCAGTCAGCATGGATTTATGGAGATAGATCTTGTAGATAGAGATCTATCTTGGAGATAGATAACTTGAGATCTTTTTTTGATGCAGTTAGAAATGTGATTGATAATAGGTAATAGTGTCAATATACTAGACTTTGACTTAGTGCTGCACAACATTTTGATTAGAAAACTGAAAAGATATAAAATGAACATGCCATACATGAAATGTATAAAAAGCTGGCTAACTGATAGGTCTCAAAATATAATTGTAAATGAGGAACTAACATCCAACGGGATGTTTCCAGTGAGGTTCCACAGCATCAGTACTTGGCCCTATGCTATTTAACATCTGTATTAATGATCTGGAAGAAAACATAAAACCATCACTGATAAAGTTTGCAGATGACACAAAAATTGGGTAAATAATGAAGAGGACAGGTCACTGATACAGAACAATCTAGATCACTTGGTATGCTGGGCTCAAGCAAACAATATGCTTTTAATGTGACTAAATGTATCCATCTAGAAACAAAGAATGTAAGTCATACTTACATGATGGGGACACCGTAGCCTGGGAAGCAATGATTCTGAAAAAGATTTGGGGATTGTGGTGGATAATCAACTGAACATGAGCTTCCAGTGCGATGCTGTGGCCAAAAGGGCTAAAGTGTGTATCCTCACGTGCATCCTCACGTGTATAAATGGGAGGCTTGAGTAGGAGTAGAGAGGTTATTTTACCTCTGTATTTGGCACTGGAGTACTGTGTCCAGTTCTGGTGCCCACAGTCAAAGGAGGATGTTGATACATTGGAGAGGGTTCAGAGAAGAGCCACAAGAAGGATTAAAGGGTTAGAAAACATGCCTTATACTGACAGACTCAGGGAGCTCAATCTATCTAGCTTAACAAAGAGCAGGTTAAGGGGATGGCTTGATAAAAGCCTATAAGTACTTACACGGGGAACATATATTTAATAATGGGCTCTTCGGTCTAGCAAGAAAAGGTACACAGTCTGATGGCTGGAAGTTGAAGCTAGACAAATTCATATTGGAAATATGGTGTAAATTTTTAATAATAAGGGTAATTAACTATTTAAACAACTAACCAAGGGTCCTGGTGGATTCTCCATCACTGACCGTTTGTAAATCCAGGTTGGATGTTTTTCTGAAAGATCTGCTCTAGGAAGTATTTTGGAGAAGTTCTCTGGGCTGTGTTATAGAGGAGATCAGACTAGATGGTCACAAAGGTCCCTTGTGCCATGGGAATCTATGAAATTGTAGTCACTGGCAGGGCTCTTTTATTCTTTTCAGGCCTCTTATTAACACATTTTGTCTTGGAGGGCAGGCAGGACATGGGTCTATGCAAACTCTGCTCAGTGCAAGATCTTGAGGAACAAGATGTCTGGAAGCCACTTTTCCATTCTTCTAATCTGGGTCTCACTGGTGACAAGTTAGGTCCCTCGTGTCACTTGGAGCTAGGGACTGTTGTGCTTGCTGGAGATCTCCAGAGCAGAAAGCACTCCAGCCACTTCCCTTTTGCTCCCACCTTGCCCCTCACTGCAGAAGAGGTGGGAGCAAGTGGTGCCAAGCTGACTATGCTGCTTCATATCCCCCTACGCTAGGGGAATTCCCAGATGTCTGTGTCTGCTGTACTGCTTCTCATGTGTTGTGACATGCCACACCCAATGGGAGATTATGGGCACACCGCCACACATGGCTTTGCTAGCTCTGCCCCAGTTCAGGTTCAGATATCATAACGTTCACATGTACCAGAAGCTCAGAGAAGCAGCTCTGGGACAGCTGAAACCTTTCAGTTTTCTAAGCAATCAATCCGTGTGACATGCGCTATGAAGGGAAGTTAATTTCTGTTTCCTTAAACCGGAAAAAAAAACCAACAGCAGCAAATTCATGTTCAAGAATGTTAAAACAGGGTCTCAAAACCCTTGTCAAACACACGTTTCAAAACTCAGTGTTCCCTTTCGTTGCAGGTTTTGCACCTAATAATAATTTGAATAATTGATTCAAAATATATGACTTAGCATTGGTAATCTAACTTCCATCATCAGCAGCTAGCAGAAACAATCATTAATGCAGTGGGCCATTTTTCATGGCACAACTTTTTGACAGGGACTGGAAAAGAATACCGTATCTACTTGAAACTGCAGGGAGAATTTGGGTAAGCAGAATGGAACGGAAAGTTTGTCAAAACACCTAACATCTCTGTCAAATGTTCAGGATCACTCCATGGGCCCTCAAGAGCACCCATTTAAGGTTTCTTTCTGGCTCCAAACCATCAACTCTCAGGTAGAAATCCACCTCTCTGTCCCTCCTGACCAGGGTTTTAAGACTGACAGCTCTCTGCCTTATACTGTAGTATGCCCAGCAAACCAGTCTGCTTGAAGGCCAGCATTTCCACTTTGCTTTCTCTCTGAGGACTATGAACAGTGTATTGCCAGCATTTGCCATGCAGCTCTTTCTAAGCAAGCATGTTTATCTTTTGCATAAAAGCATTACAGAGAAAACAATAAAAACAACAAACAGATATAAATACACACTAAACACATCAGGTATCACCCATCTGTCTTGTGGGGCCCTAATAAGCCAAAGTCTTTCCCACCCTTCCACAAGGGTTGGGGGCTCCCTGGGACAGAAGGTCCTGTCTGTTTGCTGACAGCCTGTGTATGCTAAAAGCTCTTTGTCTGTTGCTTTCTGGACAGTCCAGTTTGAACCAGTATCTGAAAGCCTCCCCAGGGTGAGTGGCACCTTTCTGGAGGTGTTTAATGTGAATCACTCTTATCACACACACCTCCTCCCTCCTTCTCCCCCCCGCCCCGCTCACCATTTTTTAGTTCCTGTAGGAGCTGTGGTAGCCCTCCCGCATAGAGTAGAGCACAACCATACATAAACCATTCATAAGCTTTATACAATATGGTCCCCAAAGGTATGTTGCATGCATTTTCAATATCTGTCACAATCCCTACTCGTGGCAGAAGTGATATGGGATCTAAATGAATACAAAAAGTCATAATTCTCACTTTACATCTCATCTGGAAGACGCTTAATATTTTCTGAAATTTAGCGCACACAAAATACATACACACACTGTGTCTCTTCTCTCTCTCTCTCTTTGCTAATAGTCACTATCTAGGATTTAACCTACTTTACCAGATCATTGGCCCATCCAAACTTGTAATCTGTCTCCAGCAGTAGTGGGCATCTGATGTTTCAGGGTAAGGCACAAACCAAACCATAATGCACTTGGACAGCTGTGTAACTGAGGGGTTGGGAGGGGGGATTTCTTCCTGAAAACAAACTGTGTGTCTGTGTGGAATGGTTTGAGTTTCAAAAATTTCTTTTACTGCCTATACAGAAAATGAGAAGGTCAGCAGTTTCATTCTAGAGTGAAGTAAGGTGACGCTGGTCCTGAGCTATAGCACTACTCCAAAATGGGGTTGGAGTCCTGTTCTGTCTGACCTCAGCTATCTCAAATTTCCCGGTACAGTGAAAGCGAGAGGGCAATAGTCTAGGTAACTTTCTCCCTCACAATACCTGATGACTCATTCCTTTTGTGGGGTAGCAGCATAATCTTCCTTCTGATGGATAGAACTGGGTGCATATTTTGTAGCAAATAATTTAATTAATTTTGCTGCTTTTTCAGTTTGTGACTTGTCTGTGAATAGATCACAGTTTTCACAAACAGTCATTTGAAATAATTCACTGAATAATTTTTGGCTAGGCCTTATTTGCAAGGAGTTTGCTATATCAGATGTTGAAGCATCATCAATTAGTTGATGATTAGCCACCCAGGATTTATAGTAATGTTCAGTTGCCTGACTGGATGAGCTTGACCCTTAGAATCAAGTTTCTGGTGCAGATATTTGTGATTATGAGTTTGAAATTAATTTTCTTTAAATACTCTCCCATATACACTTATAATTCACTTTTTTGTGAGCATTCTCTGCCATTTGCTGCAATATCCTCCACAAGCAAACAAAAAAACACCGTAAACACAGTCACAGCAAATTTGATGATTTTATTTGAGCAACTATTTGCAAAAAATGCTCTTGTATTTGCTCAGCTCAACTGATGTTATGCTCCTCACTCTGCCCTTTGGTCTGCCTACCCAACCCTGCATGAGAAAGGCAGAAGGAATAACGTACAGTGCACTTTTGTCCTGTCTTCTTGACTGCATTGACCACCTTAACTCCACAATGAGCTATTTTTATTTTTAATAACCCAATGGAAGGGAAAACAGATTTCTCTCACAACAAAGAAATCAAAGGTTCAGAAGAGATTTTTAAGCTTTATGAAATTTAGGAGCAGAAATGGAGTGGAGGGGATATTTAGAGGGGGGTGTATACTTAATTCCTTTTTCAGTTGCTCAATATTCTGACAAGTCCTGTCATCACTTAGACACTGAGCAGAACATTGAAAGCTTTATTGTCTGGCTGAAAACTGACTGGTGGCAAACTCTAGTAAACCAAAAGGCAGCTGTCCCAAACACACATTCCCTCTGAATGGTTTGCTGACAAATTAAACTAACAAAAGCTTTAAATATACAAACTGGTTCATGATTCTTTCACTACTGATCACCACTACAAAGGTAAAGCAACCAAAGTTTCAGAAACCAAGCGGCAGACATGCAGCGAGTTTCTCAATAGGCTGCTTTATGCACATGGAGCCAGGAAGTTAATTGGAAGCACTCTAACAACGTTTGGATCCAGTTGTGTTCAATTGACTAGTATGACCCAAAGTAAAATAGCTGCTTATAGTTGTTTCTGCTGCAGGTCTTAAATGAAGTGTTTCTTGAAAGGGCCATGTACTACACTTGGCTGAGATTTGTGGATTTATTATTGGGTAGCTGTGATGCAGTCCTATGTTTGAAACTAGAATGTGATTTCCATAAATCATTTGTGTGTATGAAGATCTTGTCCTATGCCCCTCAAGTGCCTAAATACTAAGAATTAGAGCCACAAGGGCAGATTCGCACATCAAAGGAAAGTAGCTGAATTAATGGGCTTTTGTCAGTGAAAGTATAAAACTTTCCACCCATATACACACATCTTTGTCATTTCTGCAAATCTCCCAGAATATCCCCAAAATGTATATTAAAAAAGACTGCTAAATATATTTGTGTCAAGCTCATTTCATTAACTGAAATACAGCAGAACGCATTTAAAGCTCTGATGCACAGCAAAAATCCTGAATTGTCCCCCATGCATTGCAATGTGCAGAACTACAATTGCAGTACAGGGAGCCTCCACTCATAGCAGTTATATTATGCTAAAATTAGTGTAAAAACAAAAGTAAGCA
The DNA here is from genome assembly GCF_026122565.2 of Emydura macquarii macquarii. Classification (NCBI taxonomy): domain Eukaryota; kingdom Metazoa; phylum Chordata; order Testudines; family Chelidae; genus Emydura; species Emydura macquarii. The sequence continues at coordinate 12,631,191 of NW_027131527.1, read as the reverse complement.
ACTCCCTGTGAGCTAATTGATATTCAAAAATGTGTATGTAAATATAAACTTTAAACCCAGTAACAACAATTTATGCAGTTCAGGTAGTTAAATAATACCCATCAGTAATTTTCCCAAAGGTTACAAAAAGTATACGGTTTGCACTACTTTCTTAGGAACAGTCAGACTTTCCATGTCATTATTAGAGCATCAGTTCATGATTACACAGATTCATTGATTGATTTACACTTTTAAATCATGAGTGACAGCTATTTAAAGAGAAACAGAAAGCGAGGAATGGGTTAGGAATCAAAGGGCTTAATTCTCCTTTCACCTGCCCCACTGACTTTAGTGGAATTATACCTGTTTTACACTGGCACAAGAAAATAATGGTTCTGGGATCTGGATAGAAAGACAGTTACTTGGCTTTGCTTACACAGGATATGATGCCTTGTGCAGGGAACTGAACAGTGATGGGGAAAAGATGGGGAGAAACTTGTGTGGTGTGGGACCAGGGAGGATTAAAGTTTTCCTTCAGAAGGGAAAACTTCTATTCTCACTTACTATGCACATCTTTTTTTTCGAGTAAAATGCAGGCTGACTATTATGTGAATTTTCTTATGTTAAAAAGGTTTTTTCCACCATAGATTTTATTTTGAGAGGAAAGCTTCTATATATATCTTTGGTTTTGTTCTGCTTATCATCAGCTTCCTGTTTATTTCTTCATTGCTGGTCGGGGCCTGCTCCTGCTTCTATTCTCTTCAGTGGAGAAATCTCCCTTTGACTTCACTCATGCTGAACTAAGCCTCTAACACAGTAAGATGCTTATCATTATCATCTTCCTGTTTATTTCTTCCTTACTGATTGGGGCTTGCTCCTGCTTCTATTAATTTTAGAGCGAAATCTCTCTTTGGCTTCGCTCATGCTGAACCAAGCCTCTAACACAGTAATTCCTCATGTTGTCTTTGAAGGTTCTTCTGCAGAGAACATGGAATCTCCACTGTTCTGGAGAATTGCAATTGGTGAATGAACCTTTTCCCCAGCAGCTCAAAACAGCTCAATATTTATCTGTGTTTCTGTTGCCCTTTTTGTGGACTTAAAGGAATAGCTCTTTTGCACCAGTGCCTTACCTCAGTCAGTTTTAGCTTTCTTCTTTCATCCCCCTCCATCTGACTCTTTACTCTTTATTCTCTGCGTTGTTTTCTTTTTCTGCATTGTTTCTCCTTCACAGCAGGAAAGTTATGTAGCAAGTGACAGCTGATATACAGTACCAAAAATGTGTTTTTGTACAAGAGTTTTCTGGCCTGATGCAATGTTTAGTAGAGTTCTTTTAGCCCACATCCTGCTGCAGGACACAGTCAAGCAATAACTATCACACAGTCTTGGTCTTTCCCTTACTAGACAAAGGGAATAACTTACACGCAATTGCACTATTTCAAGCTGTGTTTCATCAGTGGTGATAATATAAACCAGAAAGGTAAAGCTCATATCATCAGAAGCTTGAGATGAAATTGAAACCACATGTTATATTCAGTTTGCGTGTGTAACCTTATTTATAATATTTGGGTGAAAGCAAAAAACAGACACAGAAAATAAGATGTCATTTGTTTTTTAGTTAGAGAATTTAGGGGAAGATTTTCAAACATGCTTAAGGAGGTTAGGAGCACAAACCCATTACAAATGGGACTTAGAGAGTTAGGAGCACTAGAAAATCTCACTATTTATAACATATTGTATCTTAGTGTATTTATATTTATTTGATCATCTACACATCTTTCTCCCCTCCCCCCCAAATCTATCCTCTCCCTCTTGAAAAAAGTGCTACATCTGGAGACATTTGAAGACATTTTATAAAAACTAACAGTATTGCACATGTATATAGATAGCACTTTTCATCTCCGGGATCCCAAGGCACTTTTCAAACCAGAAACAAAGCATCAGTGAATTCCACCTGCTTCTGAGGTGGGAGGGGAAATTTTGCTGCAGCAACTAGGAAAGACCTGTTGCTTGGGGCATTTAAAACTAGACTGGACAGAGTACTAAAAGTACAGTAGGGAGAAGTCTGGCTTTGGGAAGGGATGAAATAGATAGCCTTTTCCATCTCTAGAATTTCTGATTCTGTGGTAGGATACTGTTCAGAACTATGTGATGTGCTAATTGTGACATCCTGTAACAACTTGTTGCTCTGTTACAGTTTGTGACATCAGGCTGCAAGAGTGTCACTTAGATCTGCATATATAGATACAGATTTCATAGGTTTTGTAGTCACAGAAACTGGCCTCTGTAAATAACTTCTTGGATATGTGTTAGATTTTCACACTGTAGGACTTTGCTGTATGCCTTTGAAGCCCAGCCTGATAAATCAGTTCCTAATTTTTTTCAACAATTGCTATTTTGCTTCACACATTCCTTTGTCTTGATTGCCAGCTGAGACTTAGCTTTGTCCCATTTAGCAACTGCTGTATCCTGATTCCTGGCATTTCATGTGCATCTCTTCAAAGGGTCAGATTGTGGTACAGCGAACCATGGTTAATCAGGGGAGTGCAGTTACATTATCTCCTTCTGGGCATGCTCATGGCACATTGGTGGAGCACAAAAAAGGAACTGGAGAATTGGTGTACAGACTGCTCCCAGTAAGGAACAGTTACGGTTCAGGTCCATCGGAGGAGCAATGTGAGCAGAACTGAATGAACATGGAGAATGAATCTCCTCTGGTCCCTGGGTAGGACAATGAGAGAGACTTGGGATTCTCAGAGGAAAAGCCTGTAATTTGCCTATTTGAGGAGCCTAGGAATTCTAGACACAGAACTGTTGCCAAAACAACTGGGGAATTTTTTCAGCTGCCACTCCTCTCAGAGTCCAAATATTTCAAAATACATTCCAAGTAACAAGGGCCTAGGGAAGGTTTGTCTGATCACTTGCTCTTGACTTTCTCTTCTTCCTGGGAGAAAAGCTGTTTGGAGGCGCATCCTCAAGCACAACCTCAGATTAAACTGCAGATCATGTTGCTTTGTGAGCCACTGCAGGCTTTTAACGATCCATAGTACAGCACATAAACAGAACTATGACTTTTAAAAGGAAGCCTGTGGTGAGGCAAAGGTCAGGGAGCCTGTTTTTCTGTGAAACCCTGCCCTGGAACAACAGACCAGGCCAGAAGGATGTGGAGGCAGAGGGGCTAGTCCAGTTTAAAAGATTCGGCAAGGTGTGCGGTAGCTAATTGTCTTGTGACGTTCTCCCCTCCCCAGAGCTCAGTACCTCACTTTTGACCTGCAAACTTCCTAGCTAACCACAGCTGTGGCTTTCCCAAGCTGAGTAAGATATTTGTAAGCACTCTGTTTGTGAAGGAGACCTGAGTTTGGAATTCATATTCTAGCCTTGGCACTTTGTATATGCTATGCAGGTTAGATATGTTCTGGCAAGGGTGTGACTGGAAAAAGCTCTTGCTGGTTTGTTTTTGTTCCATCCTTAGAGCTGTTCCTCTGAAGCAAACCAGAAGGCCAGAGTTAATTAAGATCAAACTCACCGTGAACAACCTGTGTCACCTTGAACTTGTCCTCATTTCAAACCTGACACATGGGACATTAATTAGCAGTCTCCATGTTCATTCAGTCCTAGGGTTCTCCCAGACTTCATCATTAAACCCCAGCCCACGTTAGTGGGGATTGTATCTTTACGTTAACACATCCCTGATATCTACAAGTATAGAATTTAATCTACAAGCAACTGTCCTCTGAGCCTTCCCCCACCTCTCTTCTGTCACAAAACACTTCCCTCTGAAAATCAGCACACTCAAGGCAAATGCGGTGACTGTCACACTTTTCCAGTCTTTTTGATTGATCTCTTGCAATAAGCTATTTACTAGGTGAGCGTTAGGATTAAGGAATGACAATATTTTCATTGATTCATTAGATATTTTGAGTGAACCTAGAGAGAGAGAGAGAGATGGGAGCTAAGGAAACTTGCTATCTAGAACATAGGGCAACATAGAGCCTGTTGTACTGAATGAAGATCTGAAATAAGAAACATAACATTTCAGTCTCTTGCTTTTTAAATGATTCTGTATTCATGGCTGTTGCATCTCAGAGACGGTGTTACAAAAGACAGTGCGAAATCAAACAAGTTGCCAAAAGAGGCTGCTGAATTTGATGTCTCTGTGCTACTTTCCAGATGCTTGTTCTAGCCTGCGTGTCATTTTATCAAAATCAAAAGCTCAGCCTGGGAGAGGGAGTACATACACAATGTACAGGCAAAGTTTGTGAGCATAATTAGTAAGGAGGGCTACACATATTATATGGATGAAGATTGCAACTGTGATGTTCACTGTCAGCGTGAAAAAGGTAATGAAAATTCCTGTTAGCCATGAGAGCATTGATTCTGGGGGAGCAGGGGTGAAAAAACAAAGACCTTTTTATAAGACAGTTCAGAATGTTTGACATTTTCTTAAGGATTTTATTCTCTTCTGCAAAATTCCCTATTTTAGAGATGAAATTATACCCACTATACTTGTGATTCCAAATAGTGGATTTTGACTCGGTTGTGGATTTCACCTGAGTTTGTTTTGCCTTTTTCTCAGGCTGCCAGGAACACCTAGAATTCATTTAAAGTGTATGCAAAAAACTGTTACCGCAACATTAAGGTTGAGAGCTGAGTAGCACAATAGCCAGAATAGTCAGAACCGTGGTTTTCACAGCAACTGGAACTCTGCATCCTTGCATATGTTCTGTACAACAGGCTCTTTCACGACTGGATTTGGTTATGTCATCAGCCACAGTAGGGGTGACTGGTTCGAAGGCTGAAGGTTGGTTCTCATTCAAAGTCATGCTTAGCAGAATATGGAGGAACCTGTAGTATAAAACCCAATATATATATATTTAAAATAAGTACCTTTATTTTAGATTGAAAATGAATTTATCAGCCCCGTCTCTGCTTGATGGTTGAGGCAGAAGCTAGAATAATGCAGTTCTGATCATACTTGGGGTAGGAGATCAGCGTTGCATCCTGGAGTGAAGAGGCAGAGTCTAGCCTCTGACTGGCACTCAGTGTGCGGTGTGGGAAGGGACATACAAGGCTGTTTTAAACATTAGCAATTTCAGCCCAAAGGTAAGTTTTGGAGAAAGCTGTAGGTAACTGAAAAGGGGTGATTTAGAATGGAAGCGTCACTGCAGTCATAACTATAGCACAGCTGCTGAGATGCTGTAATAGCAAGTGTAGCATTCACTTACTCGCTGTTGCAGAAATAACTATGCAATGGTAATCAAGTGCACTACTCCAGAATTTCAGTCATTTACAACCAGACCCTCCAGCTTTTAAGTAAATAGTCTTGGCCCTTTCTCAGACAGAGTTCAACCCTTACTGAAGAATGCTATAGAATTAATAGGCATAAAATCAATAATATAGACTTTAACAATATAGAATTTAATAGAGAACAATATCCTTTCCCATAGGTTTTTAAACCATCCTGTATAATATTGGGATGTAATTTTCTGTTAAATTTTATCAGATTATTCCCAAACCTACAGCAAGGTTATCGTTCTCTATTAAATTTCACATCGTTTTAACAAAAACAATTTGCAGCAGTTTACAAAATCCAAACGGACTGAAAAATAGCTTCATGATAGAGCAGGCACTACCATTATAACTGTGACTTTTGTCCCTGCTGGCCCTTCTAATTAATAAATATATCGTTTGCCTGAAAAAATAATTGAAATGAAATGATTGGAGCCTCACAGAATCGTAGCTGAAATGGTCTGAAGGAATTTCTTTTATTATCTGCTACAGCCCCCTGCTTCCTGTGTCATTTACTCCAGCAAACATATCTAACTCTTCTTTAAAGATGGCTAGTGATTGACCGTTAGGCAAACTGTTCCACTCTCTGGCCCTTCGTCCTTGACACACTGACTCCTTTTCTTTTAATTTTAGGCCTTGTCATCACTACGTCGATGCAAGGTACGCAAGTTACGTTATGTAAGCAATGTAACTGAAGTCGACATACCTTGCGTCAAGTAGCCACATTGTCTTCACTATGCAATGTTCATGGGCGACGCTCTCCCATCATCATAGCTTACTTTTTTTTTTCTGGTGGTGTAGAGGAGTTGACGGGAGAAGGCTTGGCAATCAATTGAGCATGTCTTCACCAGATCCATTCAATTGATGTTGCTGCACCGGCGGAGCAGCCAAGTGAAGACAAGCCCTGAGTGTGTGATTCTTTGCCCTGTGTAGGCGTTTACACCAGTGTAGAGGTGGGTGCAAAATACATCCATTCCAACAGGGCAACGTTTTATATCCACTTTTCACTCACTTTACATTGGTGTGAACAACCGCACAAGATTCAGGGCAATGGGGAATCAAGCCTAAGAAAATATCAAATCTAGGTGAAAATTGCCCCCAGTGCATACAGAGGGGAAAATGTTTTTTCTATGTACTGTCAGTAATCATTTTATTAATTATTTTTTTATGCAGTAGAAAGGGGGAATAAAAAGTACTATGTGAAAACAGTACCAAATAAAATGTATAGTGAGGTTCTGAATCAGTCTATACCCCTCCTCCACCCCAACCAAAGCTGCTGCAGAAAACTAAGTGCCTTTGCTCTTAGACATTATTCAAATAGAAACATCTCCTGTGACTAAGGTTTCTCATCAGAGCACACCATCTGAGAAACGGACAGGAATCTATAGCACTGTGGGGGGCTGTGCTCTAATATGTAATTGAAAGCGTCTGTTGCTGACTGACAGTTTGTACTGTGGAAAGAGACAACATTATATCAAACAAACAAACAAAAACCAACCAAACAAAATGATTTTCAAAGTCCAGCAGCAAAACAAAAGTCTTTGTGACACCATAATTGAAGGGGGCTTCCTGTTTTGTGCAGTTGTGAAGCAGGATAAAGCAGAGTCTCTACAAAGCAGAAAGTGTGATCTTCCCAGATACCAATTTCATAATATCCTCTGTAGAGACAGTGACACAGATGAACATTTCTAGGCTCTGCTCTTCACTAGTCTCTTCCTCTTTCACCTAACGGTGAGAGACTGGGTGCAAATAACCAATCAGACACTCCAAACACTTTTATTGAAACAAAAACCAAGGAGAAAATGCCCCAGACTGCCTACATTGGTTTGCTGACTGAGATGCTCACTGTAACTGTCCTGCATTCACACTGCCAGAGAATGTACAAGCAAAGACAAAAGGAGGGTGGATTCAATCTGAAAGCACAGAGAACTTTGCAAAGAAACTGCAACTTTAGGTGCCGTGTTTTAAAAGAGAGGAGCAGCCTGTTTTATTCATGCAGGAGGATCATATCTATAAACTGTAATTGCCCTTAACTATCCATCTAGGAATTTACATTGCCCTCATCCCTGTAGTATCTAAGCACTGCACAAACATCAATGACTGTAAGCTCCTAACGCCACTGTAAGATAGGGAGGTATTATTATCCCCATTTACTGATGAGCTGAGGCATAGAGAGATTAAATGACTTGCCCAGGTCACATAGGAAGTCTGTGGGAAAGCAGGGAACTGAATTTTGATCTTCTGGGTTCCAGCCCCATGCCCTAATCATAAGAATATCTTTACTCCTTCTTCATATGCTCGTAATAAGGATACTTTGCACCTACATCATGTAGTGCCTTTCATCTTCAAAGTGATTTACAAATACAATGTAATCTAAACTCTCCTTTTGGTAGTTAAGAATTATTATCCCAATTTTACAGTTGAGAGAACTGAGGCAGCAAGGTTCAGTGACTTGCCCATGGCAACAAATGGAATCACTGGCAGAGCCAAGATTAGAATATAAAAGTTCCTGGTTCCCTGTCCTGTGCTCAGACCACTAGATAACACTGCATGGCACTGCATGGATTTAACTGCTATTAATTTCAATGGAAAGATTCCCATTGATAAATGGGGGTGGACTAAGCCATATGAGAAACTGGACGGTTCAAAGCTTGCCTGGGTATTTGCTTTTTGTAAAGGTGACAATACCATTAGGAACATTTGAGGAATCAGCATAATCTCTGAGCATAAGAAAATATTAAAGAAATGGCTTCCACCATAATTAAAGTGGAAAACACTGTGTAACAATTGTTATTTTAATATCACCAAAACAAGAAGCTGCCATTAGTTAAAAAATCCCCTTTAAATCTGCTAAGCACATGGCTATGACTTGCAAGATAAACACATGCGCTGGGCCTACCCTGCAATATGCCCCACCCCCTGTGGTGGAATGTGCTGTATCCATAGGATTTGTATGTAACTTTTTAAAAAGTACTATTAATCCAAAGCTGGAACCATTTACTGTGTGACTTCAGACGTATGTCCAAATGGATCTGCTCACACATTTGTGTCGATTGAAATCCAAAACCAAGCCAAATCTCTCAAGTTTGGGGTTTTCATTACTAAACCAGTACTTGGGCCAGTGTTCATTGAAAGGTTTGCTGCATCTCACAAGCTTCTTGGTGAACCTAGGCAGCGTTCTGTTGAACTGAGGCCATAGAAATTATCTCTGTGAAGCCTTGGCAGAGACGGAAATCATGCACAGGTCCAGTCACAACAATATAAATTTGGACATATGTACAAGTTACGGCCCCAGTACAGATACAGAGTTCCAAATTATCAAAGAAGCTATCACTTAAAAAAGATAAAAACCCGAAAGGTCCTTGTCCATACAACAGGCAAAGAGTTGGTGAAATTTCTTGGGAAATGAGAATGCTGCTTGGTGTTCTAGGAAATCAAGTGTGAAGGATATCAGCACAGAAAACTTTGATTCCCCACATTGTTTCGTTTTAATGGCTGAAAATCTGTAAAACTCCTTTCCAAAAATATATTGCCCCCAGGTTGGGGCCTGAGCAAAAAATAACAGCAGCAGGCTGGAATTATGACTCATCTATCAGGAATTCCCTTTGCACCAAACCAAGCATGTATCAAGAGATAGCACCTGAAAGTGCCATCTCTTTCCCATGGGTAGGCCTGGCAGGCAAGTAGAAGGGAATAAGGCCTTTTCTCAAACAGAGAATTTTTTGGCTCTGGCACTGTTCCAAACAAATCACAGCATGAGGAAAATATTCCTTCCCCTCTGTTCTCTTCCAGAGAGGCAGTGGCTGTTGTACATTGGCAGGATTAAGGAGAACAGAGCTGCCTTCCTTTGCCTGTTCCCTTCTGGGATTCCCCTTGTGGGTCATCCTGCCCCCCTTCTCCAAGCCCTCATTGGTAGTTCACAAGGAAGCCTGTAGGGCACTGCAAATGAACAGTTGGTGGGTTGGAAAGCTGTGCTCATAAAATGTAGATGGTTATATTCAGATCTGGGAATGGAGACTGTGATGTGGGTAGGGGAAGGGTGCTGCCAGAGGGGAAGTGCAGCAAGGGGTCTCTTTTACAAGATTGATTTGGGGAACAGGGAAATATGAGGGGCAGAGGTTGATGGATGCGCTCAACAGCTGTTCCTCCCGAGCAGGATGGAGGTTATAAAGAGAAGGAGGCCCCTTGCATTTTTATTGCTCTCGTTGTTACTTGAAATCTTGTTCATACAGCAGAAGGGAATTGTCTACAGGCCCTTGACACCAGCTCTCCAGATGTTGAGAGCAGCAGATGTTTTCCTGGTTGTTGGAGCACTTTTCTCCAGGGGCTAAACAAAGAGCAGTGTGTTTCCAAAACATCAAGTCTTGACATTTTTGATTCACTTATAGCTAGGGGATCACCTCTGCCCACACACATATAGCTTCCCACCTTCCTCTTTTGCTGAAGTATGACAGTCATTGTCAGGTGACAGGAAGTATTATCCGTGCACTGAAATGCTGTTCCTGCTTCCCCATATCTGCGGCTCAGAGATGCTCTTCATTTTCCCTGACCACTGCTTTCATCTATATGAGAGGAGTAGAGTACTTCAGGCAATCCATCCCTACAGCTTAATCCCTACAACAGGGATTAAGTTGATCCTTTGCATTTAAGGTCTATGTTTACAGAAAGGCCAGTCCCTATAGGGAAAAAGTGAGGATCCCCCATGGGTGCATTTGATAAATGCCCAACTAGGAAAGTAAAGTAAATCTCTGTGTTGAATCCACTGGGAACAGGCATTACAGTTACATCAAGTTCTTCCAGTGCTGCTCAGGAAAGGTGTCATACCTAGAGGCACTGCATAGTCATGGTATTACAAGCTGTCACAGAAAATGCCTCAAACCTGACCTGAAAGGCCTGTGTTTAGGGCTGAGAGAGTGGCTGTGAGGGGTCACTTATTCAGAATCCTTGGCTACTCTGGCTGGAAGTGTGTTAACTTAGTGCAAGTTGTGGTAGTTGGTTTTTGATGCAGACACCTGCTCACTGGCTGGAGACTGCCAATTATTATCCAGAAGAGCTAAGCAGCTGTCCTGGTGCAGTGGTTTCTGGCATTACTGACCTGATCCAAATTTGTCCCCAGTTTATATCCCATTATCCTCAGTCACCTGAGCCATCTATTCCTACTTCTCTTTACAACTACTGAGAAACGGTAAGGGCAGGAAAGATGAGAGTGAGGACAAGGGTTCTAATAGCCAAAAGCCGTATCTTTGAATTGATCACTGGATGTCAGACAAAGCTTCTTGAGATGAGAATATGAACCCGGCGCCTCTCTTGTCTATCTGAAGTGTATTATATTGTATTAGCATTACTCCTAAACACCAGCAGTTTGCTTAGTGCTGTACAAGACACAGAAGATGACATGTTGGCCTGAGTCTAATCTCACACCAGTTTCAACCCAGTCTATCAACTTCAGTGGAATTACACCTGATTTACACAAGTGTCAGACCAGAATCAAGCCCACAGTTGCTGTCCTGATGAGTGTACAGTCTAAACAGATAACACTAGGGATGCTTTACTGCCTCTTTGTGTGTGTACATTTTTGGGGAGAGATGTGGAACTGCTTTTGGCTGAAGTGGGTAGCATTTGTGGGCCTGGCAGGAGTTTGAGTTTTGATTTAAATTGTGAATTGCCAATTGTAATCATTAGTGTTACTTGAAATCCTATTCCTACAGTGCAATGGGATCATTATGAGGCCCTTGATATAGAGCCCTGCTGTCTCACTCTTAAATTCCCGAGACAGTAAAGAAATGCTTTAACTGAATCATCAGATGGTGAGAGGGAGGAAAAGTGCTTTGTGTTTGTGTGGTGCTGTCCTATTAAAACCTCTGAGCAGATAGTGGAGGAAATATCACACTGATTGGGTAGGGGTATATCTTGATGGATATTTCCCTGGGTCAGCATTTTGTTCTTCAGCTGGTTTATTTCAGGCTACCCATCTTCTTGTTCCCAGCACTAACACTTCCCCTTTTCTCTCTCTGTGCAGGGCAAGGGTGTCACCCGCCTGATAAGGATGTATTAAGACTGGACGATGCCGTCTAGATAGCTGCAGAGCACTAGGGGCTGGGGAGGTGCTCCTTTATTCTCCTTGGAGGGGGAGAGATTTTCCAAGGCAAAACCTTGGACTCCCCAGTCCCTCCCCATGGATAAAGGGCACGCTTCACCCCAGAATATCCAGGACCTGCGGCACTGCCTGAGAATGAAGAGCAAGTATGCCATTCTCCTGGTGTTTGTTGTAGCTCTTGTCATTATCGAGAAGGAAAACAATATCATATCGAGGTAGGAAAAAGGGAGAGCAAGCTCTTACTATGTTGGGAGGGGATTCTCTTCATCCTTGCTGTAGCCTTTAGGACACCATGTCCAGCCCACCTTTCAGCAGCCATCTTTCTAGCCACTTAAAACTGGATACATTTCTCTGCCCTGCAATATGAACCCCATTAATGCTGCTTCTAAATTCAGGGGTTTAGCCTGAAGAAGTTTCTCACACAAAATTACTACATGCCTTGTTATCACAGCAGTGGGCATGTTAGCGTTGGAGGGACACCACTTATTTAATTAAAGTCTCTTCTAGAAGATTCTCTAGTAAGGTTTTTCATTTCTGTATCTCTTTTCTTTTACCCATATTACTTCATTCTGCTTTGTTTCCCTTCTCTTCCTGTCAATCACTTTCTTTCCATTACAATCCTAGTCTGTCACTCCAGCTACCTACAGTGAAAGGTCCTCTTCCCAGCCGTGCTTAGCTGTTCTTCCAGTTCTTTCCCAGCTTTCAGTAAACAGGCTGCCCATCTGCACTGCCCACGCCATCAATCCAGCATTCTTATGCCTTAGTTTCCTGGTTATCTCCAGTGACCCCTCGGATAGTCTGATTACTTTGTAAGTCTCACACTTTGAGAAAGCACAAGCCAAACAGAGTGGAGATGGTCATTGTAGAAGATCGTAGCCAAGTGAGGAGCTGTCAGAGTGTCTAGTTGAAGCTGCAACTTTGCCCATACTGAGGGAATGAAGCGGGTTTTTATTTAGGCTATGTCTACACTTAAATGCTACAGTGGCACATCTGCAATGGTGCAGCTGCAGCTGCGTTCTTGTAGTGCTTCAGTGCAGGACACTCATGCACTACTATGACAGGAGCGGTTCTCCCATCACTGTAGTTAATCCACTTTCCTGAGAGGCGGCAGCTAGGTCAATGGAAGAATTCTGTCCGCCTCGCACTGTCTACACTGCGTTAGGGCAGCTTAACTACATCTCTCCGAGGTGTGGATTTTTCACACCCTGGAGACACGTAACTATGCTGATGTAAGTTTCCAGTGTAGACCTGCCCTGGGGCTTTTTTAAAACCTGATGTTAATGATTGTGAAAATGAAGGATGAAGAGAGTGGGGACGTGTGCTGTGAAAACTTCCTTTAAACAGTTCGACCAAAGCACCTCAGTCCTGACCTGCAGCATGTCCTGCTGTTCCACTCCTGGGTTCCCTTACCACTCCGGCAATGCCCTTTAATCCCGACACGCAGCTCAGACTGCTCCTCCAAACCGGACCTCTCCTGAGGAGAGACGGTCAGTCGTGCCAGTCTGGCTTTGTGACACAGACAAAGGGTCATGACGGAGGAGTATGAAGCCACTGAACTCATTAGGCCTCAGGTGAAATAAGACTTAAACTCAGGTGCTCAGAGGTGAAAAATCTAATTGTCCCCCTTAATCATTTTAACCACTGCCTCATTGTTTGTCTTTGTGGTTTGTTCTGTTCGTTTGCAGGGTCTCAGACAAGCTGAAGCAAGCCCCACAATCTCTGATGGAGGCCAACAGCACAGACCCTGGCCTAGTGCTGTCAGAAAATGGGTCCCTCTTGTCCCTCAGCGAGCTGGACTCTGCTTTCTCTCAGCTCAAGAGCCGGCTTCAGAACGTCACCCTGCAGCTGGGAGGGACCAGGGAGCCTGCCGTGGCACGCGTCCTGGGGCCCCGGAGACATGTGCTCCTGATGGCCACCACCCGCACGGGTTCCTCTTTTGTGGGCGAGTTCTTCAACCAACAGGGCAACATTTTCTACCTCTTTGAGCCATTGTGGCACATCGAGAGGACAGTGTCATTCGAGCCAGGCGGTGCAAATGCTGTGGGATCGGCCCTCGTCTACCGAGATGTCTTGAAGCAGCTGTTCCTCTGTGATCTCTACATCCTGGAGAACTTCATCACTCCACTCCCTGAGGACCATCTGACCCAGTTTATGTTCAGGCGGGGCTCAAGCCGCTCCCTGTGTGAAGACCCTGTTTGCACCCCTTTTGTCAAGAAGGTTTTTGAGAAGTACCACTGCAAGAACCGCCGCTGTGGCCCCCTCAACGTGACCCTCGCAGCAGAGGCCTGCCTGCAAAAGGATCACATGGCACTTAAGACAGTGCGAATTCGGCAGCTGGAGTTCTTGCGACCCCTGGTCGAAGATCCTCGCCTAGACATGAGGATCATCCAGTTGGTGCGGGACCCCCGGGCGGTGCTGGCCTCTCGCATGGTCGCCTTCTCGGGCAAGTATGAAACCTGGAAGAAATGGGCTTCAGAAGGAGCGGCTACCCTTAATGAGGATGAGGTACAGAGGCTGCGGGGAAACTGCGAGAGCATCCGCCTCTCGGCTGAACTTGGCCTGAGGCAGCCAGCCTGGCTGCGGGGCCGCTACATGCTGATCCGCTATGAGGATATTGCCAGGTCACCCCTCCAAAATGCCAAGGAGATGTACAAGTTTGCTGGCATCAGCATCACTCCACAGGTGGAGGAGTGGATCCAGAAGAACACCCAGGCACCTCAGGACAGCAATGGCATCTACTCCACCCAGAAGAACTCCTCAGAGCAGTTCGAGAAGTGGCGCTTCAGCATCCCCTTCAAGTTGGCCCAGGTCGTGCAGAGTGTCTGCGGCCCAGCCATGAGTCTGTTTGGCTACAAACTGGCCAGTGACCCAGAGACCCTCACAAACAGATCCATCAGTTTGCTGGAGGAAAGGAGGACCTTCTGGATCACGTAAGATCCTTCATTGCTGAGTTTCCATATGGAAACATATGGTTAGACTGAAAAAAGAAAAACTGAGCACAAGAACAGCTGGGGAAGCAGGAAAGGGGCAAATAGAAAGGGGGCACTGTCTCCTGCTGACATGTATCACACCCTTGTTTATAAGGCTTGTGTTTGCCATGCACTCCTCATTCATTCGAGGTGTTTTCTGATTCTCCAGTGGACAGAAGGGGGAATGTAGTAGCATCCAGGAGCTATGGCTCATCTAGATGGATTAGAACGTAGCCTCCCTTTGAAACTAAATGGAGCTCAAAAGCTGGCTGTGGGGAGAACCAAAGCAGTAGGTACTAGCTTCCATACCTCACCTTTTAGCTGTCTTCTCAGCACAAGCGCCACCCTTCTTTCAAAGGGCATTTCTGCACTAAACATCCAAAGAGAATTGTATTTTTTAAAAATGTTTGTACACTTTAAAATCCCTCATCTCGCCAAGCAGGAGAGGAGTGAGAAGGGCCGAGGGTTGCACTGATATCGTGAGTTGACGGAACTATCAGAAAGGGACTTGGTTGGGATTTGTTGACAAGAAACCTCTTAGTAAATCCCCGTGAGGGAAGTCTGGGGGACTCCCTCCCCCCATGCTGACTGCTGCCGCCTTATGCTGACAAACACCCGTGTATGGGACACTTTGTGCATGTCTACAGACCCTTAAATATACCAACAGCCTGTTCAAACTTGAGATGTGACTGAGTCCTACAAGGGTGAGCACACTCCCTCAGACTGTGCTGTAGGAGGAGCAAAACACCAAGGACATCAGGAATCGTGTAGCAGAGCCAGCAAACAGCTGCATCATAGTCACTGGCCATAGTGTGTTGTTTTCCACCTCAGCTGCCATTTTGCTTGTCAGTGGCGTATGGAGGGTCTCCGGTGCTCAGGGGCCAAGCCTACATTTGTGCCCCCCACACGTAGGGCAGGAGAGGTCCCAGTGTTGCCCCACAGCTGCCCTGGGGAGAGGGGTCTGTACCTGTGGGTAGGGGGGGCACAAATGCAGGCTTGGCTGCACTGCCCTCTACTCCCTGCACTTACCCGGCGCCGGCTCGGACGCAGGTGGCCTTACCTCCCCCAGCCTAGGGAGGGGGACTGGGCCAGCCCTTCACGACGCACAGGGCAGGAGAAGCGCTGAGGGGCATCCTTCAGAGTTTCCTGCACCCCCCGCCACACCTGTTGCAAAGGGCCAGCCCGGTGCCCTCCCCTCCCCTCACCTACCCGCTGCTCCAGCAGCCCTGCAGCTCAGCGCTGACTTGGATGGGGCAGCCTCACCCCCCCAGACAGCGGGTGGTAGGCGCTAGGTTGGCCCTTCAAGACGGGCGGAGGGTGGGGAGTGATGGAAGCTGAGGGGCGGCTGCTCCCGCTTCCACTCCTGCAGCCCCCCCGCGGGCGCATGTCATGAAGGGCCTAACTGGCCCTCCTCCCAGGCTGAGGGTGAGGCCATCCCATCTAAGCCAGGGCCAGGTTGCGGGGCTGAAGTGGCGGGTAAGTGCGCTCCAGGCCAACCCTTTATGATGGGCAGGGGCGCAGGAGGGTCTGTGCCCCTCAGAGCCTCCTGCGCCCCTGCCCGTCATGAAGGGCCGGCCTGGTGCCTCCTCCGCAGGCCGGTGCCCGGAGGCCTGCCCCCCTTTCCCCCACTCCACCCCTCGGTACGCTACTGTCTCTTATCAAACGCACCAAAGTCAGCAGCTGAGAGATGCCAGGGAGACAATGAAAATACTATTTAAAAGAGAGAGAGAGAAAGCACTCCTCCATCACTGGGGATTCAACCCATCTCCTTCCAAGGTGGCATCAGCTGTTTTGTCTTCCACCACCACATAAAGAGTCTGCAGGCTGGGTTCCTCCATGTCACTTTCTTGGCTGATGGTGGCAGAGTGTTTCTGAATTGTATTTATGTTTTCTCCTTGCTATTGTTTGTGTACCTTTGAAGTGCTTGTTGGAGGCTGCCACCAAATCTACCCAAAGCGGAAGGCAATAGTTTGTACCAACTGGCATTTTGTGGCAGGAGTCGGGGGAGGAGAGAGACTGGGATGTAGGCAAGTTGGAACTTGTCCAAAATTAGGCAACAGGAATAGCTTCTGTAATAGTAAGAGATGGTCTCAGACTGCAACAGATGAATTCCTAGTCTGTGCCACTCCTTGGCCTATCCACAGTTTGGTTTGGTTTTTGCTTCCTGGAGTTTGATCTTTTCCTGAGGCAACCCAGAGACTAATCCAGAAGGGGTATCAGACTCATCTTCAGCCCCATCACTATTCTGAGATACCCATTGAGTCCCCTCACTCTTATATATGTTCTCAGGGCAGAAACTTGGAACAACATCTGAGCTCAAAGTGAATTTTTTTTTTTAATTTTCCAAGGGGCAGGATCAGTTTTTTGTTTTAAATCACATTTAAAGGGATACTGTCAACACAGCAAACTTCTCTCAAACTTGTCTTTACTTACTATTGTCACAGATTAGTACTTTAGATTATTGAAATTTAGAGCAATTGTAAGAAAGACATTTCTTTATTTTTCAGAATGTTTACTTTGTGTATTTACCAGCACTTTGGATGGTCAGTATCATCCATGTGCTGATGGTTGGTTTCACTTCCTAATCTCATGAACTAGCCTGAGATAATATCAGAATTCTCATGCACCAGGGCAAGTGGGGAGGGGGGGAAGCACAGCTGGGCAAGGTAGCAGTTCCCCTTACTCCCATGCATTCATGGACACAGCCTAGGAGGACTGGTAAACTGCAGCTGGACAGCAGGTAGAAAGAGTAAGCTGTTGTTGACATGGGTGATCAACAAAGGGGAGATGCTAATGCAGGAGGAGATTCATGCACATTCTGCTTAAAGCCATTGTTGTGCTTGAGTGCACACCCCTGTTTGAGCAACCACATGAAATCAGCAAGGGAAAGGGAAACATACAAAAATAAATGCAGGAGAATGGCTGAAATTCTCAGTACTCAATGCATTTTAACAAAGTGTATTTCCCCAGCATGCACCCATTTAAAAAAAAGAAAAAGTTGACAATGTCCCTGTCACAGAGCCCACTCATCCCTGTTTTTGTGGCTTGGCGCTCCAGCCAGGTCACTATAGTCCTCCCCTTCCAGGGTAACAAAGCATTTCAGGACAGTATCCAGTTCATATTACCAGTGCTTCTGTATCACTTCCCCATGGCTGGTAAGAGAACCCAGGCCTGCCCTCTACACTGGGTTCCAGCCCAGGGACCCTATAACAAGGTTTGCACAATCCTATCCCTTACTGTTGTTTTCCTGGGCTTTTTCCTACCTAACCCTCTCAGGCTTCCTTTCCCACTGGGGTAGGCCCTTCTTCTAGAACCCTTGGGATTATTCATCCTCTTGGGTTTTCACCTCACCCTTCTTTCTGCTCCCAGTTAGCAACTGCAGACTATCCCTACAGCCCCCTTCCTCTGCAAACTTCCTGGCTTTATAATCCAGCCTACTCCAGCCCAGCTGAGCCTCATGTTCAGGTAAACCTGACTCTCCCTGCAGGTGCAACCAGGTACACTCATTGTCCCCTCAGTTCCACATTAATCCTTCCAGGGCCTGTGTAGGGTATGCACCCCATCACAGTCCTCTTTTTCAAATAAGGCAACAACCCACATCTCCCTCCTGGAGATAATACCTTCCATGTTAAAACTGAAATTGGTTTTTAAAGATCTGAATTTACTTTACATTAGTTATGCAGTTTGCTTACTTTCTGCGTCTCAGTTTGGACAATGAAAACAGGCCAGGTAGTTTCACTTTTCAGCTCCCCTGCACTAGCACAAATCTGCAGCGTTTGGGTTGCAAATATTGCAAAGAGAAAGTTGATACAAAAAGCTAGAAACTGTTTCCACTGGAGTTTAAAAATAATCACGAAAACATTAGCTCATAGCAGGTTTGGTTAAAAAAAAAAAAAAAAAAAAAAAAAACCCTTAATTTTTCTAAACCTAAATTTGGGGTCTTAATTACCATTACATTTTTACAGTTTTTCAACGAATTACTTATAGCTGAATGAAGCTTGGAGAAATGAAAATAAATTAACAAACACATGCTTCAAAGGGAGCTTTTGTATGTGTGCCCTTGCAACTCACATGTGGAGTTGTTTGTGAAAACCAAATGCTGCACCCACTGAAGAGCATATTTTAAACTACTACCCCAGATATATAAACCACAAAAGGCAAATATACAGCAGGTTCATCCTTCAGCACAGACCATCCGGTGCACACAATTTTTTACTTCTCTTTCTTTACTATTCACATTCTGTCATATAACTGCCACATCCTGTATTATAATTTATAATCCTAAGACCCCAATTCAGGAAAGTATCCTTATTCAGGAAAACACTTAAGCACATTCTGAATTTTCAGCATGTGTTTAACTCCCCTTGGATGTGATTTAAGTACATTTAAATATTTTCCTGAATCGGGGCCTAAATACAGATGCGATAATCGGTTGGTCTTGGAACCTCAGGTAACAAAAAAGTAGGAAAAACCATTTCCCCCATGATCCTAGAATGGTTCTTATGTGTTTTATTAGCACCAGTGTATCCTAGATTGCTTGGGACCTCCTTGTCTGCTCCAGTCTCCATCTCTCCCTACTAATGTTTGAAGAGAATTTACTTCTGTGCATGGGGAGTGTTGCCTCCTGCCCTTACCTAAGGTGGATATTTGTCATTTTTTCCCCCAAGAAAAGCAGCTGAATCTAAACAGAAACTTAGTCTTTATTTAATAAATATAAAGAATTTGTATTTGAATAAGCATGAAAGTCAGCTTCCGGGATGCATTTACATCTTCCCAAAATGGTCTCACCTCTCAGCCAAGGTTAAGAGGCTAGACACTGGCCAGAAAGCTTTGGGATGGGAATAGAGATTTGCACCAATCAACATTCAGTCAATTGCCATTGGCCCCACCACAATCTACAACTCCAAGACCTGGCAGGGTCTGGTGTTTTTATCTTTGGAAAGGTTGCAGACTTAGGCCTCAAATCAGGAAAGCACTTAAGTATGGCATAACTTTAAACACATCTTAAAGTTAAGCAAGTGCATTAAAGCTATCCTGAACAGAGGTGCTTTCCAGAATTAGGGCCTTACTGCATACTGGAGCATTTCTTTGATATACTCACAACAACAAGAGCTGTAGGTACAGCACGAGGGGACCTATTTGCAATTGCCCTCTACCTTGTGTCATCATTTACATCAGTAGAAAGTAGCTGTAAAACATTCCCAAAACAAAATGGCAATGTTTTACACTACATGATCATACAGGTGACCTGATCCAAAGCCAATTTAAAGCAGTGGAAAGACTCCCACTGACTATGCCAGGTTGCGGATCAGCACCAGGTGCAGGGTAACCATGAATCCCTAACCCATACCTCTCCTTCTTGATCAAACTTACTTTACCAGCTTCAGCAGAGTGCCCCTAGTGGAAACGGTCCTGTTGCAGTCGATAGGGGAGAGTGTGTTTACCTGGAGCTCCAACCAGCACTTTGGTTTCTGATGAAATGCATTATTGCTGTTGTTTAATTTGTTTGTGCTTTTCCATTTTGTGCTTTTTAAAAGTTTATTTTTATTTTTTTGTGTACAAGGGCTGTAGCCTGGCAGGAAAAAAGCTGCCACTTCCTGCAACATGTAGAGCCGTTCAGAGAATGGAGGGTTTAATATTGTAAACTGCGAGGGGAATTTATTTATTTATTATATAAAAATGGGGGGAAATATTTTATTAGCAGGGAGTCTGAGCTACATCCAAAAACAGACAGATAACACATATCCCAAGAAATGGAAAAATGGATGACAATTAAACCCCGAGCAGCACAGTTATGATTTCAAACAAAATGCTGTTGTTTTGAGAAGTCTGTTTTTCTTAACACCTGGAAACAAACAAAAATCACACTTCTGTCTAGAAACTGCTAACTGCCATTGTTAAAAGTAACACCAACTCTCTCTGTAACAACCAGATTGGAGAAAAATATTTTCACACAATCCTCTTCACCCTTTCATTAGGTTCACTGTTCCTTGTTATTGGGAGAATCAGGATGGCTTCATACAGCAGCAGGAGTACGGAAAACGTCTTTTTTATAGAAACCGTGGTTGAAAAAAATTTCAAAAATTGTCAGGGGGACTCAGGCTGTAGGACATGAAACTACTTTTAGCACTTTTTTTTTTAAATGACAGCTTTTCAAAGGGCCCTTTTCACAATCTGAGAAACACAATTAATTCCAGACAAGATAAAGGCTTTGGATTTAATGTTATGGCATGGGAAAACACAGAAGGGCACAGGAAGTGAACGGGCACATGCTGCACTGGCGGACAGGAATGACTGTTGGCCTCTGGGGAGCCCGTCTGGAATCAAACCTGTGCCTAATGAGAAATAAATGAGGGTTTCAGTCCCTCCCCCCAGTCTGGAGCTGATACCAGATCCCCTCATCCCAGGAGATGGGTGTGGGGGAAGGTTGCAATAGTCAGCTAAGGTTATTTGGTAGATGAATGTGGGATATGCCAGGATTAAATAGATATGGAAGGCTAAATCCTGCCATGATTATACACCCACTGCAATACTACTTGATTTCATTGGAGGTTAAATCAGGGCAGGATTTGGCCTAGAAACTGGAATCCTGTCTCCTTCCAGGAGCAGTCCCTCAGGACAGAGCATAATTCATTAGCAGCTCATGGGAATCGCACAGGATAGCTACCTTCTCTGTATAGCCATGGGACAGACAGAGGGATTCAGTTCTCTGCTCAGCCAGTCAACCTACCCAAGCATAAGAGGGTCATTCACCAGTTATTTGTCTTATTTAAATATTTTTTCTCACTCCATGAACACATTTTCAGGCTTGGAGAGAGAGAGAGAGAGACTGACCTTGGCAAATAAAAGGGACTATTCCGCTGTGTTCCCGTTACTAGATGTGGAAAGGCAGGTTTCTGACACATTCTTTCTCTCCTGTGTTCTATAGATCTACACCTCCTGCCCCCTTCTCTGTCCTATAAGACAGGGACCAGGCTCAGGTGCTAGAAGAAAGCACTACTCGCAGCCAGCCTGTCATGCCCTCCTGAACCCCAGTAGTGCAGCATAGCCACTCAGGCTTGCCTGGAGAAGGACATTTTGTGGGGGAGGGGCCCTTCACTCACTAACACGTCAGGTGGGGGATAGACATGGAGAAAGAACGAGCTGGCAGCAGGGCCTTTTATATGCTGCGTGTCACCACAGCAAGGCAGAGAGAGGAAGGCTCACAACTCCCATCAGGGCTCCAAGACTGTAAAACGGGAAGCTGCTTTATTACTTCAGCTGTTATCTTCCTTCCCTTCTTCCTCCTCTTGCCTGTCAGCTCAAAGGAAGGAATCTCAAGCGCCTGTCCCTCTTCATCCCTCTTCAATGGCTGACATCACAGCAGCCAGAAGAGCTGTTTTGTTTGTTTAAGATCAGAACACCTGTACTGGGAACTTTAGCTGCAGGGGTTCTCCACATTGTTGGGGAATACACAAGGGGACAGGCAAGGGAGCATCAGCCACAGCATCAGGCAGGCTTCAAAGGACAATACACTGACATGGGCTCCTTGGGCAGCGGGAAGTGTGCACGTCAGGGAGTCCAATGTCCCTCATTTATTTGCCTGGATGCAGAGAAATCTGCTGCCACTCAGGAGTTTTTACAAAAATCAACTGCTAAACCAATCTCCACATGTTTTCTTAGTGGCCCTGTGTTGAGGTTTTAGCTTAGAGCAGTGTTTCTCTACCTTTTTAATACCAGGGACCGGCTTCCTAGACTGTGTCAGGGAGATCTCAGGGACCGGTGCGGGTCCATGGACTGGTCGTTGAGAAACACTGACATAGATCAGAGGTTCCCAAACTGTGGTACGCGTACCACCAGTGGTACACAGGCCACCTCCCAATAGTACACATCTAAGCTGCCTGACACTCCAGTTGCCAAGGTAGCTTAAGCGGCACGTAGGCAGCAGCTTAGCCCGAAGTTCTGCTGCCGATGCTCTGTTTAAACTACCTTGGCAACTGGTGCGTTGGGCAACTTAGTTCCTCGGCTGGTCACTTCCCGAACTTTCCAGCTTCTGGCCACATGGCCAGAATTGATGGTGGTACTACGGGTGGTAGCGTTTTATGTTGGTGGTACGCAACGTGGTAGAGTTTGGGAGCCGCTGGCTTAGAGGCCAGCCTGGGTCCATAGCAGTGATGTTACACAGACTTTTTGAAACCAGCCAGGGCCACTGTGGTCTGCCAGCCACTGGAAGAGCTGACAGATGCGTGCTCTGAGGAGAGTACTCGGTGCTCTAGTTTGAATCTTCCTTGCACAGAAGTGAATGTGAACCTTGTTACCTGCTAGAAGATGGTTGACTTGACTTATTTAATTAAAAACACAACGGAGCAGAATCCAAACAGACATCTCCTGCCTGGCATTTATTCACTTGTTATTTCTGGCAGCGAGAGAAGTGAAGACATTCACAGCAGCAGCTGGTAAGAGTCTCTGTGTAACATGCTCCCTTGGGGCAGTAACTTGCTCTCCTTATCTGTGTAGCAGCAGCAACAGCTCTCAGAGTCAGCAAATTGGAAGACGCTCGAGAAAATAAAATCGGGATGAAAGAAGAAACCACTTGGCTGAAAAGAATTTAAACAAGAGAAGGTGCCAGTTTCATGGGTGCCCCTCAGCCCCAGTGGTACTGAGCACTCAGCTCCCATTCGCTCTAATGCAAGTCGCAGGTGCTTGTTTCCCGTCAGGGCCAGGCGTCCAGAGGGATGTGCAGCAGCTATTTGGCAAACCTTAGTAGCAGAGCTGTGTGCACAAGGGCTGGCACTATCTCCAGTGCTGCAGAGATGGAGAGAAATGTTGGTTTCAAATCCATAGACATACAGAGGAATGGTTACCACCCATCAAAGGGAAAGAAAAGGCTAAAATAAATACAGGATATATTATCTTCAGGAACTAAGAGGGCTTTACAAACCAGAGAATGATAAGCTATTGGGCTCCATCCTGTTTCTTTTCCTCAGCCATACTCTGGCATCCATGGAAAGGATGGGATGGAGAGAAAACAAGGTTACTTACCAGTAACTGTTGTTCTTCGAGATGTGTTGCTCAGATCCATTCCAATGTAGGTGTGTGCGCGCCCCGTGCACAGATTCCTGGAACCTTTTTCCCTTAACCTGCCCGCAGGGCCAGCTCAGGCGCCCCCTGGAGTGCCGCGCTCATGTCGCGGTAGAAAGGGCGCTGCTGGCCCCGCGGGTCCCCAGTCCGTTATTTCTGTCCACTCCCACAGTGGGGACGGGGGGTGGGTTTGGAATGGATATGAGCAACACATCTCGAAGAACAACAGTTACTGGTAAGTAACCTTGTTTTCTCTCTTCGAGTGATTGCTCATATGCATTCCAATGTAGGTGATTGAGTAGCCATACCCATGGAGGCGGGTAGGAGTCACTGACGAGCAGCTCTACTCAATACGGCTCTGCCAACCGCTGCGTCGTCTCTCGCCTGTTGAACAATGGCATAATGGGTCGTGAAAGTGTGAACTGACGACCAGGTGGCTGCCCTGCAGATGTTCTGCAGTGGCACGTTCTCCAGGAAGGCTGCTGATGAGGCCTGAGCCCTAGTCGAATGTGCCATCACCGTTCCTGGCAAAGGCACTTTCGCCTGCTCGTAACACGCCTTAATGCAAGACGTGATCCAAGAAGAGATCCGCTGGGTGGAGACGGGAGAGCCCTTCATCCTGTCTGCCACTGCTACGAACAGCTGTGACAATTTACGGAAGGGTCTGGTCCTCTCCACGTAGTGTGCCAGGGCCCGCCTGACATCCAGCGAATGCCATCTCCGTTCCTCTTCTGAACCGTGGGGTTTTGGGAAAAACACAGGGAGGAAAATATCTTGGTTACAGTGGAATTGGGACACCACCTTGGGAAGGAAGGCCGGGTGGGGCCTCAACCTGACCTTATCCTTGTAAAAGACCGTATAGGGGGGCTCCGAAGTTAAGGCTCTTATCTCAGAGACCCTCCTGGCCGAAGTGATGGCCACCAGGAATGCTACCTTCCAAGAGAGGAGTAGCAGGGAGCATGTAGCCATGGGTTCAAAGGGGGGTCCTGTCAACATGGTGAGGACCAGGTTTAAATCTCCGGGGGGGATTGGATCTCGAACCTGAGGAAACACCCTCTCCACCCCTTTCATAAATCTAACCGACATGGGGTGGGAGAACAGCGACCGCCCTTGCAGCGGCTGGTGAAAAGCTGAAATAGCCGCCAAGTGTACCTTCAGGGATGCCAAGGCTAGGCCCTGGGTTTTAAGGTATAGAAGGTACTCCAGAATCACCTGTATAGGTGAGCAGGTTGGTGTGATACCCCTGGCTTCTGCCCAACCCGTAAAGCGCCTCCACTTAGCTCGGTATGTAACCTGTGTGGAGGGTTTTCTGCTACCAAGCAGAATCTGTTGGACCTGTAAAGAACAGGCCCTTTCACTCTCCGTCAGCCAGAGAGTCTCCAGGCTGTTAGATGGAGGGAATCCAGGTCCGGGTGCAGAAGGCGCCCCTGGTCCTGGGAGAGCAGGTCGTATCGCCTGGGGAGTGTAATCGGTGTGGCGATAGATAGGTGGAGCAGTGTACTGTACCAGTACTGTCTCGGCCATGTTGGGGCAATCAGTATGACATTCGCTTTGTCCCTCTTGATCTTGAGAAGGACCTGAGGGAGGAGCGGAATGGGGGAAATGCATACATCAGGGCCCCTCCCCATTCCACTAGGAACGCGTCGGATAGGGAGCCCGGCTCGCGACCTCGAAGCGAGCAGTAAGTGGGGCACTTCCTGTTCCAAGACGACGCGAACAGGTCCAGTTGGGGAACTCCCCACTCTCGGAAGATTAAAGCTGCCACCTCCTGGTGCAGTGACCACTCGTGCCTGGGTGAGAACGACCGACTGAGGCGGTCTGCCTCGTCGTTCCTGTTCCCCGGGAGGTAGGCAAACAAATGAAAGTCTTGCCTCACTGCGAATTCCCAGAGACGCGTGGCTTCCTGGCACAGGGCCGAGGAACGTGCTCCCCCTGCCTGTTCATATAGAACATGGCTGCTGTATTGTCCGTGAGGACCCGTACCGCCCTGCCCTTCAGGAATCTGAGGAAGGTTTTGCAGGCTAAACGGACCGCCCTGAGCTCGTGGACATTGATGTGTAGGGCTCTCTCCATCGGTGACCATAACCCTTGGGTGCCCAGATTGCCACTGATGTGGGCTCCCCATCCCACATCCGAGGCATCCGTGATAAGGGTTACGGACGGAGCCAGATCTCTGAATGGGACTCCTTTGAGCACCTCCCTCGGGTTCATCCACCAATGGAGGGAGGACAGCACCTGTGCGGGAATCGAATCACTCGAAGAGAGAACCATTGTCTCGGTCTCACTTTGCTCTGGGCCTTGCACACCCATGGCCAGACCTGGAACTGGTGTAGGAAGATGCTGCACTGAAATATTGGAACCCAACCATCCCCAAATACACAAGCATCTAGTCGGAGGAATAATACCATTAGCTCTGGATTGTAAGAAGGCTGTTTCTATCTCTCAGCTCCAAAATGTCCTGCCCAAGTATCCAATCATTTGTGAAATATCTATGCTTTGGGGTGTTGCTGCCTCAATTTCAGATACAAATGGTTTACTGCCAAAATTTTGCAGGCTAATGTCTGAGGACTGTAATATGCCACTTTTTCCCCACAAGGCTCCATGGTGCTAAAGAAAAGAGGCTTTTCTGAGTCCTGGGATCTCAGATTTAGGCATCTTTCAGCTGCAAATCTTACCATGGCAGTGGCACGCTGCCTGGAATGGTTCATGATCGTGAGTGCCTACCTCAGGGCAGACTGTCAAAAACAGAGCAGACACCCAAGCTAATGGTAGGTTATGTAATTAGATTTCACCAACCCCATAACAAATATGAACTCCTGGATCACTACTCTTACCATGGAAGTAGACAATCCCTTTAGGCTCTCCAGTCTATCTTGCCACCCAGGCAAGATGGACTAAATGATAAATGGTCACTTACACCAAGAATCACAAAATATTCAGGTTGCTCTCAGTCCCAAGAGACCAGTCCCTTACAGCAGTTCAACTTGTATCTTAGCTCTCACACCAAAGACAACGCCTATAGCCAATCCTGTAATAAAATAATTAAAGATTTATTAACTAGGAAAAAGAAATGAGAGAGTTATGTACAGGTTAAAGCAAGCAAGCCTAGACACACAAATCAGTTACCATCTATGGTTTCTAAAGATGACAGGGATGTAGTAATCTCTCAATTCAAAATGCCTTTCAGGGGAACCCCTGGGGATCTCTGCCTTAGTTTAATGTCTTTGGCCCTGTGAGAGTTCAAAAGCAAAGAGAGGGGAAATTTTCTTGTGACTGGGGTTCCCAAGTTAAGAGCAAACATTTTCAAAATTATAAAGCAAAATTAACATAATTTCTTATACCACGGAATACAGACCATATAAATTAGATTAACACATACAGCAATTTACAAGCATTCCATAGAGTCAAAACACTGAATACATTCTTACAAGACTATATACCCATACACTTTAAGGTCAGAAGGGGCCATCATGATCATCTCTTTGACTTCCTGCACATTGCAGGCCACAGAACCTCACCCACCCACTGCTGTAATAGACCCCCTAACCTCTGCCTGAGTGATTGAGGTCCTCAAATTATAGTTTAAAAACTTCAAGTTACAGATAATTCACCATTTACATTAGTTTAAATGCAAGTGACCTGTGCCCCATGCTGCAGATGAAGGTGAAAAACCCCCAAGGTCTCTGCCAATCTGAGCCTGGGGAAAATTCCTTCCTGACCCCCAAATATGGCAATCAGTTAGACCTTGAGCATATGGGTAAGATCCACCAGGCAGACACCTGGGAAAGAATTCTATGTAGTAACTCTGAACCCTCCCCATCTAGTGTCCCATCACCAGCCATTGGAGATATTTGCTGCTAGGAGTCGCAGATCGGCTGCATGCCATTATAGGCAGTCTCAATATACCATCCTCTCCATGAAGTTATCAGGCTCTGTCTTGACTCTGTTTGTAAACCAGGAAGTGGTTTACTGCTAAAGGCCTCAGGCTCAGTCTTGACGGCAGTTAGATTTTTTTGCCCCCACTGTTCCCCTTGGACTAATACCTATTTTGAACAAAACTAACAAACGGTGAGCTGGCTTGGTTTCCAGCTATGAGTTTGTTAGTTCTTAGCTAATGCCTATGGCCTTAGCCAGAGCTGGCACTTGGTTTACCAGATTTCCCAAAATGAATCCTCAGCAGAAAGGATAACGAGACCTCTTGCCTCCAGTGCGCTTTGTCCTCACCTCACGAGTGGGCACCCTCAGCAAACAACAGAAATTGACTGATTTTTTGGAGAAAGAGTGATTTTGCTTTGAAAACGGGAAATTCATGTGTTCCCATCTTTTCATTGCTAAAATAGCCACTTCACAAGCATTGTCAATAAAATTCAACCACAAGAAGGAGACACCAGTGAGAGTATTTGTGCCAAACTTTGTGAAACAACAATTGTGAATTTCACACGAATCTATTAAGGTGCTTGTATACAAGGACTCATAAGGGGTATACATTTCAGAATAGCTGGGCACAGGCTCCAAATAGTAAATAGGTCCCCTGGAGGTGTAATCTTTTAATAGCTAGTAAAAGACTTGCTAAATGCAGCCCTGTAGTTTATTGAGTGAACAGGCAGGTAGTAAAATCTCAGCAGGACAAGGTTTACCCAAGCGCTCATAGCTTGGAGAAGAAAGGACTAGCAGCAGTCGGAGCAGGTCTCCTCATTCACGGGGACAGGTGGACAAGAGATGGCTATATATGACTGTACTCCTGGAAAGAAAGCAGGTATGGACTTGCCAGTTTGCATTCAGGTGCATGCCTGCATGTTTGTGTCTGGTTTTGTAAGAAAGTGTATGTAAGTGTCTGTGAACATGCGTGTATCTGCAGGCAGATGTATGTCAGCATGTGCGTCTGCAAATGTGTAAATCCATGAGCCTGTATATGTGCATGCACATAACAGTCTGTGTATATGTGTCTCTGCGATCAATTGTGAATATGCATAAACAAGGAAATGACCGTATGTATGTGTTTGCATGGATACATTGTGGGGCCTGGCAGAAGAAATAATGTACTCAAAAAATGTCTGCAGTGATTCACACATATCCTACACACTGGGGCACTATGAATTCCTTCCACTATGATGAAGAAGGGTGTCTGCTATGTGAACACAAACACCCTGTTCAACACCTAGATCTGAAAATCACAAACTGATCCTACAGGCCATCTCCCTGCTGCCTGGTAACGCCACAGCTAAACAAGCAAAAGTGCCTTGTCATGTGATCCAAAAAGCTGCAGAAGACTGGCATTAGCAGGCCAAATGGTTCAGGCTGGGCACAGAGCAAGTAATTCTCTCCATTAAGACAAGTCAGACCAGCAGTTGATTGCTGAGAAAAAGCTTGTGATGTCAGGCAGATAAGGATTCTGACTAGAGATGTAGAATAAGCAGTAGGGCAGATGGTCTTTTCCTATGCCACTGTTCCATCTCTCTTCCTGGATCCTGTTCCATTTCCTTAGACTAAGCTAGATTGCACACAATATACTGATTATACTAGTCCTTCTCCCCACCTCCAATCTAAAGCATACATCTCTGTTCCAATGAATTCCTTGAAATAATACAAATTTCCCCTAAACCACTTTCCTCCCAACATTTCAGTGAACAAATCTCCAGTTATAGTAAATTAGTACCCAAAAAACTTCCATAGGAAAGAGTTAAGGTGGAAAGTGTGTATCAATAGAACAGGTTCACTCCTGTCATATATTCCTTCTTTGCTTAGGCCTGGGTCTACACACACAGTTGTACTAGTTCAACTAAAGGTGGGATCTGATACCAATTCAATTCAACCAGCACAGCTTTGTGTGGGGACACGCGTAAATGGTTAGCCTGGCTTACATCAGTTTGGCTTCTCCTCTGGAAATTTACAGGCAGAAGCTAAACTGATAGAATTAATTTTAAACAAAATAGAAGAGAGTCCATGCCAGGATTTGTATTGTTGTAACTCACTGCTAAATCCATTGACATGACACCCGGAAGCCTGAACAGTCCAGCACAAGTCTGAAATAAATGGTGGAAACCGGTGGATGCCTGTGCACCTGGTGGTGTGGGAGGATGAAAAAGAAGAAGAAGAAAGAACACACTGATTTTAGTTAAATAAGTGCAACTTCTCTCTTTAGACAAGCCTTAATGCCATTTCCTGTAAGTTATACTTCCTCCCCGCACTTGTGTGGAGCTTTCTGAAATTGGGCTGAACATGATTTGATCTTGTCTATGCTTGCAGCTAAACCACGTTCATCCACACCAGTACAGCTGCATCTACTGCTGACACCCGTTATTGGCAGCAGTCTTTTTTGTAGTGTAGACAAGGTTTAAGATTATGCTTTCACGTAACACTCTGTTGGGTCCTTTTTAGAGGGTATGGGGGGAAGGGAGACCATTCCAGTGTGTCTTTGAATGATCATTTACATTTAATAAAATTCTTACCCAGTTTCACAAAAGCCCCAATTCTGCATTGGGGTCTTTCTGTGTGGCTCTCACTGCAGGAGGATCAGGTGCTAAGTTTGAGCTCATCTGTTCACCTAAAAGCTTGTCAGCATGATTGCCTGGTAATAAGTGGAAGAAAAACTCACATTACCATTCAAATGGACACGATCCCGCTGTACAGGCAGGTTATGCAGTAGAGCTTCCAAACAGCTAACTATTATCGTCCTCACTTTCTATATAACGTGATTCTGGCAAGACCATGGCCATCACAATATTAAGCTGGCTGCAGTTCAAGAAATATATATCAGCTGGCCCTTGTGCTTGATCACAATCTCCACAAGCGTATAATTCTGGGTTACTTTTCTTTTTCTCCCCACTCAAGGACCCCAACCACTTCCTGACATCCTCCTGTCTACTGTCCCAGAACGGCATGTCAGGCACCACTTGAGACAGTGTGGGGGTCAGCAGAGAGTAGGCTTGGTGGCCACATAGCCTTGGGAGGCCACGATGGCAAAGCAAGTGTGGCTGCGTTGCTTTTTGATAGGAATAGTCAGGTGACATTGAAAGGGAAAT
This sequence comes from Emydura macquarii macquarii, assembly GCF_026122565.2. NCBI lineage: Eukaryota > Metazoa > Chordata > Testudines > Chelidae > Emydura > Emydura macquarii. The sequence continues at coordinate 12,600,778 of NW_027131527.1, read as the reverse complement.
AGAACAGTGCCACGAATAAAATCAGTACCTTAAACAAGAACCAGGAAATTCTTCCAAAGCCTGGGCTCACTCCTGCTCCAAAGCTGAACCCCATTTCATTCCTAACAACAGCGATGCCCGTCCCCTCATAGAATCATAGAAGATCAGGGCTGGAAGGGACCTTAGGAGGTCATCTAGTCCAGCCCCAGGCTCAAAGCAGGCCCAACCCCAAATGAGCAGATCAGTCTCATGGCCCCTAATCAAGGCCAGTCTACTCAAAATGCTCCTCTCAATCCCTTATGCCATTTCCCTTGAAAAATGGGGTTTAAAATTAGGAACAAGCCACCACACTGGGGCAACTGGGGACAGACAAGCAGCCTGAAAAATGGAGCCTGGGAAGCAGAATGGGCGTGGGTTTCCACTGTGTTGCCTGCAAAGCCCTCCATGCCACAAAGGGTCCTTAGAAAGACAGCAAGAAAGTGCTGCCTCTGAGGGGTTAAGGAAACACACTAACACCCATTAGTGAAAGAGGCTTTCCTGACTGCCTAATGGAGGGCTAACCTAAGCAGCAGCCAAGAGAAGAGGCAGGTGAGGAGAGAGGGGCAAGAATAACATTATTACCAAAAAGTGTGAAAATACATAAATGAGAAATGAGCCTGGATTTTAACCACTGACAGGCTGCTGTTTCTTTCCTTTAAGGCAAAGCTCCAGCATTGCTCGTATTCCCTACTAGGCCAGTCTGAATCCTTCCCAGGGAACTCCATGTTATTTTCTGAATGCTGAATATGTAGATGCTATAAGCAATGGCTGAGATTTTCCCATGGAGAGCTGCCAACAGAATTTGAAACATTTTGACAGGGGAATTTTCCAAATAAGCTGTGTCTCTGTCTCTCAGATGCTGGAAGGGTCTTGTCTGCAGTCAGATGAGTTTTGGATTATTGTTATACAAATGCAGGACTGCCATTTCATGCATTTTTATAGCTAGTCTCACAATATTTGGTGTTTTTTTCATAAAGTCCAAGCTCCTGGATTCATGTGATTGAGTCAGACTATCAGCTTTCATTGAAAACAACGCCCAAAAGTTCCTAGTAAAGAATTCTGCACAGTTGCACAGAAAAGCTGGAAAATGTGACCTGCGTGCACACTACAATTTCAAAAACCAGAAGGTAAATAAAAAGCACCCAACTTTTTTTTTTTTTTTAATCCCATGATTTTTAAGCCAACCTCATGATTTTTGGGGCCCTGATTCATGATTTGAATGCTTCGGGGATTGGCAATACTGTGACTCTCAGGGCCTCACAGCTGGTGCAGTATTCAGGCTTTTAGAAAACAATTTGTTTTCTTCTCTACCAAAAATCCACTATGTCCTATATCCTGCAACCCTCATGGCCTATTGCGCTGGGAATGCTGTTGGTTCACAGCAGGGAGAGTTGCAAACATACATAAAACTAAGAGCTAAACATCAATCAGTAAGGCAAACATACAACCTGCCAGCTGTGACAGGAGAGCCCGGAAGGTCTGGAGACATCCTAATGGCCAGACCCCTGTTTCAGTGAGTGGAGACCCCCAGCAGACCACACAGCCTTTTGCCATGCACCTTCCGCCTCTCATACAACAGCGCTTGGCTTCCCCCCTATGTACTGTTGCCTTCCTGGGGGGACTGGCTTTGTGGCAGCAACTGGCACCTCCAGCTCCCACCTCTCCAGGGGGAGAATGGCAACCCCATTCAGGCACCTGCCCTCTGCCCGCTCTGATGTCTCCCCCTTTCTTTCACCCTTTCCTTCATCCCCTCCCCTCTGGAGCAGCCTCCCTAGGGCAGCTGTCTTTTCTCCGCAGGGTGCATAAGCTATGGCTGTCAGCCAAAGGCCTGTTTTGCTGCCTTATCCTGAAGTGTGTTGAATGCAGAGCGGGGAAGCCATCAGACTGGCAGCAAACAGGGCACAAACTGGTTCCCCAGCAGCACTGCAGGGCAGTGGCCAGAGAGGAGAACAGCAGGTACAATCCCCCAAGCCTTTTTCCTCTCTTGTCCAAGCCTCCCAGGTCAGAGAGGGGACATGTGACACTGTTTAACAACACAGTCTTGCTCCACCCAAATCAGGCTCAGCATGGCAGCTGATGAGCCCTAGGTGTCTGTGACCACCTTATGGCACGTGTTACACACTCAGGCTTGCTCACACAACAGAAGTGGCAGATGGGGACTGGAGACATTATGGAAAGTCTCACATTCATGAGGAAGGGGAGAGTATGAAAGGTGCCACTGGGCATCCCCTCAGCTGGCTGCGTGGAGCTGCTGACGTATAAAGATACGGCTGTGGCTGCTGAGAGCAGAGATGGAGTTCTGGGCTGCAGGGACACACCAGAGAACTCCTGGCAGCCGCTACCCGCCGGCTCTGACTTCTGGGTTATGTGAATAGACGTGATATTGTTAAACGCAAGCTGTCATTGCTTTTGTGCAGCGAACTGTTGTTCCCAGGGTCTCTGCTTCTAAAGCCTATGATGAGAAAAGCCAAAAGGTTTGGAGACCCCTTCTAGAGCCTAGATGTCTATCCAAGTGAATGGAGGCCCTCACCAGACCATGCAGCCTTCTGCCATGTAATCTCTCCTCCCACAGGGCAACATAGCTCTGGCTCTCTTTCTCTGTGTCCAGTTCAACCCTGCACTGGAGCTGGACTTAGTGCAGGGCCCCTGGGGAGGACAGGCACATGTGACTTTATGCCAGGGGTGGCCAACCCGCGGCTCGCAAGTCGCATACGACTCTTTGCTCATACAAATGCGGCTCTCACGAGCTGCATGCGGCTCTTTGATCTATCAAATGCAGCTCTGCGCATTGAATGGGGCGCCAAACATTTTTTACTTTCAAATGTGAAATTGACAAGCTGCCGCTGAAATTGATGGATCAGCGCAAACTAAATGTGGCTCTTTGCGGTTTCTATAGCTATTTTGGGGCTCTTCGTCTCTGACTGGTTGGCCACCCTTGCTTTATGCCTTAATGAAAGTTGTCTGCTTTAATGACCTATGACCCAGGGGTCATTGCAGCAGCCAGTGCTCCAGTCATGCCCCCAGGAATGCACCTGACACACTCGTGCTGAATTGGCCACTACATCTTTTTGAGAACCAAGGACCTGCAAACAGTGGGACTAGCTAGTTTCTATCCAGCATTAAATCCACTAAATATGCCTCCCCCTGCTTTCTTTTAGTTTATATCTGACTCAGCGTCCCACTGCCACAGATATGATCCTTTCAGGCTAAATCTGGGGAGTATTAGCAGAAAGGTGCCAGGTTTCTTGTGGTGCTCTTCTGTGAACCAACAGGGAGTTTCCTTTTCCAGGGCTGAAAATCCAGCATCTTTTATCAGAGCTGAACTCCTCATTTATACTGTGCCATAGGAATGAATGATTAGATTCAGTCATCACCCATCTACCTGTCTATCAAATGTAATCCCTTTAACATGGGGTGTGTGTGTGTACATATACACACATCACATTAGAATGATTGTCACCATGAGTGGACCTTTTGTTTTGATACTCTAGCAGGACCAAACCATATGATTCAGTAGCACGGATTGCTCAGAGCAGAGGAGACTGTCCACTATACATGGAAAAAGGCATCCGTGACCTCCCTGAGATTTACCAGCAGGATGCAAACCTCAGTAGAAACCGGCAAGGAATGACTGGGAGTAATTGGAACTTGCCATCTCAGCTGTAGGCCAGGAACAGCTGCACAGGCTTCCTGTTCAGGTCATGGAATACCAACAAGGAGATATTGGCCTGGATCCAGCACAGAGTCCTAGGAGCATTCTGCGTCCCCAGTTATGAAAATGCAGCACGTTAAAGAGGCATTAAAGTGCACGATGAGGTGCCAGAGAACAAGGTACTTGCTGGTTGGCTGCTGTTTTGTCTTTTAGGGCCCAGTCCTGCAGATCCTTACTCATGAAGTAAGTCCCCTTGAAATAATTGTATAGGAAGGATTTGCAGGATCACCTCCTCAGTGGTTCATTTTGAAAACACACCGAATAACTCACTTTGTCTAACATCAATACCCCCTCCAACATTACTGATTTAAAAATTTAATTCACACTCAGTTATTATTAAGTTCCTATTCCACATAAGAGAAACTATGAAAAAAGGAGCCCAGAGGTGACAGAGAAAACTAAAATCCAATGAAAAAACAAGGTAAAACACAGATCAGCGAACAGGCAGAGTGCAAAACAAATCAAGAGCGTGAAATAAGAAGCAGAGAAGGGGAGGAGAGAACAATTCAATGGAAAAGCTCATCCAATCTGAGTCAGGTTTTCTAAAGGGCTCAACTCCCATTTAGACACCTAAGTGAAGGCTAGGTTTTCATGCTGAGCTCTTTTGCAAACCTGGCCCTTAGAGCCCATATGTTGGTCCCCCGCACAGGTTTCCCTTTAGCAGAGGTGATGAACAACCCCAACAACCTGTGGGATCTAGAGGTGCTGCTTTTTGAAAATCAGGCCACTTCTTGTTAGGTGCCTAAATATGGATTAGGGAGGCAGTTTTAGGCACCCAGATATGAACCTCTTGGCCTTTATTCTTCAGAGCTCATTGTCTCTCGCTGTTTATTCCACACCTGAAATCAAAATCCTCTCTCTGTGACTTCCTGAACATGTCCTCAGAAGCTAATTGTAACAAAGGCTTTAGTTAAGGAAAAAGCCACAAGGCAAGTTGAACTTTCAAGAGCACACTGTCTATTTACCCTGATGAATGAGAGAAGAGAAAAATCTAATATGCGCTATCTATGAACGCATCAATTTGCAAGGCCACTGCCATTCTTAGGACCCCCTCCTTCCATACTTTCTATGGTAAACTGCTTAATGCTGCTGACTTGGCAGGTAGCCTGTTAGTGATTCATTAATATCTCCTTTCCACTTAACTTATTAGAAACAACCTTTCATGTCTCCAGTTTGTACACGTAGCTAAGAACATGTTCAAACGTGTGTCCCTCTTGCAATCACCCTTGTCTCCCCTCTTTCTCCATCTATTGTACTCTGCTCCTCTTGTTGCCTCTTGATTGTATCTAGGCCTTGATCTTGCACATGCACTTCACTTTAAGGACTTCAGTGAGACCATTCACATGCTTTAAATTAAACGTGTATAAAACTTTCCAGGATCAGGGCCTTTGATTGCAAACTTCTAGGGACAGGGACTGTCTTTCATTGCATGTTTGTACAGCACCTAGCACAATGAAACACCAATCCTGACTGGGGCCTCTAGGCTCTACCGTGGGACAAATAATAAAATTTAATAATGTGAAGGATTGTTTCTATATATTTCAGTTTTCTACAAGGCATCAGAAGTTCTTTAAGCAACCACATTTTTAGCACCCTCGTTCCATTCCTTGCCCACTCTCCCTGCCATGCAGCTGTGAGACATGCACTGGAGGTCACGGCTCGATGGTGTTTTTCACTCCAAGGTGAAAGCAGCTCTGTTTCAAATGTCCAGAAAGAGGGTCATTAAATACAAAATGTGTACAGACTCCACACCCCGTATTTTCTGAATACTGAGCATGCACTCTAAAGAAATGGAATGTGTTCTAACAGTATGGGTTTCTCTAATTAGTTGGTGTTTGAACGGGACCTGGAAGGTTATAAAAATGTATATTAAAAACGTGTGATTGAATGGTTAAGCAAGAAGAACAGGAGAGATACTGAAGAACTGAAGGGAGAACTGGGCGGGAAAAGCAATCCAAAACATGTAGAAGGCTATCCTGTCATGCCTGTTCGTTTTTCTCTTCCCTATTTTTAACCATGACCACCTCAGTTGTTGTGGAGCATCTGGTCTCAATATGTGACTGATTTTAATAAACTCAAGCCATTGTCTTTAATCTGGAAGGTTTGGAAGATATTAGAGAGAGAGGTTTTATTTTTGTATTTAACTGTGTGAGAGTGAAATTCTTCTCTTTCTGGGTTCGTATCTGGGGTACTTATATTGTTCCCATTATCATAGTCTCTGAGTACCGAACAATCTTTAATGCATTTATCCTCATAATACCCGTTATTATCCTCCTTTTACCGATGGGGAACTGAGACACTGAGAGGCTAAATGACTCACCCAGCATCACACAGGAAGCCTGTTACAGAGCAGGGAATGTAAACCATATCTCCTAAATCCTAAGCGAGCACCCTGGTCACTGCATCATCCTTCCTCTGCTCACTCTTCTGGAAGACTACAGCTGCTCCTCAGCTAGTGTCACTCAGTGTCATATCCCTGAAGTCAGTGGCCCTACATTGATTTAGGCTCTAGGTCAGGGGTTCTCAAACGTCTTTTGCTGGGACCCCCTTTGAAAATATTTCAGGCTGTGATGACCCTCACCAAAGGGTCAACTCCCCAAGCCATACCACTCCCCCCACATGGCATGCCACCCTTACTGCTGCTGGGGGTGGCACTGCCTTCAGAGCACCCGACCAGCAGCCACTGTTCTCTGGACACCGAGCTGTGAAGGGCACTCGCTGTCAGCCATGCACAGGGCTGACAACTGCAGCCCCAGCATGCTCAGGGGCTGACAGCTCATTACCCCCGCATCATAACTTTGTGACCCCTTGTGGGGTCCAGACCCCCAGTTTGAGAACCTCTGCTCTAGGTCTTGAAAGCTGTAGATATATTTACTTTTAGCATTTTGAAGGTGCTCAGATACCACTTTGATGAGGGCAGTAACAATGGATAGATAAATAAATATCTCTTGTGCCACGATCTTGGCTTATTCATGTTAGCTGCTTTTGTGGTTCTTTTTGTTTACACAACGATTCTTATGCACTCTCAGACATAGCGTTTGAATTCTTTCTGAAATGCAAAGCTGCCATTCAAAGCACAGCTTGCTTCCCAAGTGAATTAGTTTTTGTTTTAACCTTCCTGCTGGGGAAGTGGAAATGTCATTGAGTGCAGCTGGATATCCCACAAATGTGTTCAGGGATGGGAAGAATTTGTAACTCTGTCATTTGAAATCTCTTTAGCTATCATGAGGGGTAAACACTGCTAGCCCCAGAACAATAATTGTGGGAAATACAAGATATGAATCATGATACAAAGAATGACAAAAAAAGCGATACATTCCCCAGTGACAAAAAAAAGGTATAAATCCCAGTTATAAAAGCAAATAAATAGGATTCTACATCTCAAATAAAAGATGAAAAATTTGCAGCATCACTTCTCAAAATGTGGATATAATCCCCCAAGTTGTAAAGGATGTGTATAAACAAATCCCAATACAACAATGGCACCGATCTTCCCCTACACTCCAGCTGCTTTGCAAGATGCTGGAAGGCCAGTTTAACTGCCCCACAGAAGATTCCAGAGCAGTTCTTCCAGGCATACATGGAGTGGCCAGGTTCTCCTCCTTTCTATTGAACTCCAGTCACTAGAATGGCCCTTGTGGGTTGAACTTAGAGCAGCTCTGATTAAGGATGCCTGTACCTCAGTACAGAAATGTAAATACCAGTCCAAAGGCAACGGAACACAGCCCCAAACCCTGAGGTAAAAGTAGTAATCAAACGCCTTCTTGTTCAGAACAGGCCTGAGAATATGCTAATCGCGGTGCCCGCACTGCTAGCAGGGACAACCCCACCACACACCTCCAAGACAAGTACCGTAGACGCTCCAAGCGTTATAGAGCCTGGTGGGTCTCTACCACGTGGTGGGTTCAGCAGGTGAGGCTGGAGCCATCAAGTAAAAGGAGCCTTTATTTTTAGTCTGGCAGAGTTAAGGTAAGAGATCTGAGTTGATGAGCATGTAAATATCCCTGAAGCATGTAAATGTAGGGCACCAAAGCATTTAAACTATTCAGACTTCGGTGACTGTTAAAGAGATATTTAACCTTTGCACTTTGCGTCTTCACCAGGCTGAGCATATAGGGGTGTTATTGCCCCTCCATATGAGAGAAAAAATCCCTCTCTGGTGCAACGGCAGTACAGTCAGTGAAATTATCTGCATCAGGGATTTATTTGGCTCTCAGCATTTCAGGATTCTCTCATCTCAGCCGATGTCTCTTTTAGTTTGCTGGGCTGGACGTTCGTGCTGTTGCTGACCTCCTGTGAGGATGGCTGGTGTCCCTCCCAATGTCTGGACCTTCATCTCTCTTGTAGGCCAGATCATCAGCCTCGAGGGTATTCCTTACACTGCAATGGAGATTCTGCTAGAAACCATTTTTAAAAGCCAAATTTTGAATGTGGTTTCAGTTAGCTCCAGGTTTCGCAAGAGAACAAAGCAGTTAAGACAGCTTTTAAAAACCACTAGCAGGACTGGGCAGTAACCTGGCTAACCATGATAATAGTCAAAGCTTTTTGTCTAGTTTTGTGTCCCACAAGACTGCTGCTGGGCTGCTCTGGGTATCCTGCTTCATTTGCTATGACTGACGATGTGAGCTGAGCTGAGAGCTGCCTCTGCTACCTGCTTAATTCCAGGATTCACACTCCTCTCAACTAGATAGGATTCTGGCCTGCTAGTACCAATCAGAGCAGCACATGCAACTAGAAACCCCATGTAAATCTTGGACCTTTCTATTCGTGATAGGTTAAGACCTGGATCAAGGAAAGTCAAGCCAGATTTCATGGTAAGAGCAGAGGTCTTAGGAGAGCATGACTGCAGAGACCTACAGTGGACACAAATGGGAAGGGGTGTAGGGAAAAGCTACATTTAGTTTCTAAGTTTTTTTATAGGATGGGGTGGAGGTTGCTTCACCTTAGCTTGTTCTTCCCCATGCCCTATTATCGCCAACATGAAAAAGACCCTGTTGTGATACCTCATAATCCTTTCCTGACTGCCCCTCCTTTCACCATTCGCATCTGAAGCCTGGAGCCCTCCAAATCAGACCCTCCAAACAGAACTAGATTGTCTCTGCACTGATTGTCCTGCTTTCTCCGTTCCACATTACAGCCACCTCAGTGCCATCACCAGAGACACCACTGACTGGCACTTCACTGGGTGCCAGACTTTGAGAATTTAAACAGGCCCAACCCATAGGAACCGAATTGTCTGATAAAGTAAAACTTTCCTACATTGTCCAGCCCTCCTAGCATTGTAAAAATACAACCAGGCCCTTGCATAATAGCCAGAGAATAAATGAAGGACAATTGATTTCAGAGCCATACAACCCATTACTGTACTTGAAAGAGAAAATTTCACAATCGAGAGATCTTGCAGCTTTTAACTAGCAAATGTTCACCACTCCATTTTTAAAACTGGAGTGGCTTTCTCTAGTGTGTGTCCCTCATCTCCCATCCCTGAGTTAGTTCTACATCTTTTTAGACTTACTCCATCACCTTGTGATCAGTCCCCTATGAATACAGTTGTTGGATGGAGCTATGCCTTTGATGTGACTGAGCACATCGTGCTGGCTAGATGCTGTAGCTGCTTGTGAGTTTTAGGCTCACAGGATTAATTGTTCTCCTAGATTCTAAGCACACCTTTGTAACTAAAAGGCTGCTCTCAGCTTGTGGGTTTGCACGGGGGTGGATGTTAAGCAAAGCCGTGTCCTTTCAAAAGGTTTTGTTATTCTTACCTTCAGGGCAGGGGCGTTATTTCAGAAACATTCTTGGGGGAGGCAAAGTTGTGTCAGCATGTAGAACATTATATGTGATTATATTACGTCCTGCAAAGTCAAGGTGGGGAGGGGGAAAGAGAGCAGGGTGCAAAAAGTGGAGCATATAGATCTATGAAAATATGGGAAGGGGGAACCAAGGTTGGGGGAGCACGGTACTCCTTACTCCATAGCAAATTGTGCCCCTGCTTAAGGGCAGACCAGAAACACACTGACACATGCTTTCTGTTAACACACAGCATATAGACTGAAGGAAAAACATATCTGAACCCCCCTCCACTGCATAAAAACCTCCATATCTGAATCTCAACATAAAAAGAAGCTTGACATATGATGCCTGGGATGAATAAGGGGAGCAATGTGTACATGTATTTTGCTGCTGGGAGTTGGTGGCAGTAGCATCAATAGACCTAGAATAGTACTGAGAATGAATTACCCTCTCATCCTAGGAGAACTTCCAAGCCATGTTCAAGATACACAATTGGGTCAGTTTTGAAAGGCCTGAAGACCAAATTCCTCTTCTATATGTAAGAAGGAACTGGTCCTGTAAAATTAAAGTCTCGTACACAGACCAAACAATGTAGGACTTACAATGTTGGACTACTCTGCATAGAATAAAGCATGGACATTATCCATTAGTGCATGGCCAGCTTTTCTATATGCGATAGAGTTTGTCACAAAAGCAATGACCACAGGAAACATGTGTCTTGTTTTTCATGCTGAGAACTGCAGGGGTGAACCTCCTTTTTGCCTGCAGGGATAGGAAAGGGACCTGGAAATGTTTAAAGTAATGAAATGCAGATCCAAATAGTGGTGACCTCATGGGGGACTGTAGTCCAACATATTATTAGATACTAAGTTATAAAGGCCCATTGGCATTGCTGTTAACTTTAACTGAATAGAGGACATATTAGCATTCAAGTGAGCAGGCTTATATTAAATAGATCTTTTGATAAGCTACCAAATTAATATAGTACTTCAAGTTCTGGAGCTCCTCACACACAGCCATAGTAATATCTACAGGAGATTTTCAGGTCCTGTGTGATAATATAAAGGAGACAGAATAATGCTGAAATGTTGCAGTGCTGGATGTTGGTGGACACTAGGCTGTGATATAGTCAAAGTAATGTAGTTGGGCTTCAGTGCTAGAGGTCCCTGAAGGCTCCGCTTTAAATATAGCAAATATAAGGCATTCAGTGCTTCTCTTTCCCGGCTACAGCTACAATAATGCTGTGCTGCAGCACAGCACAGATGATCCGGCCATGTCTAAGTGGTGGTTGTTCCTGGGTGCTGCGGTATATTCGAGCACACGCTGATGCAGTTGTTCTAAGCAGTGTTTCTCAGTGATCAGTCCAGGGACTGGCGCTGGTCCCTGAGATCTCACTGACACAGTTTAGGAAGGCAGCAAGCTGGACCCTGGTATCAAAAATGTTGAGAAACACTGTTCTAAAGCCCTTGTGCCTTACTGAAGAGGAAACATTTCTTATCTGGGAACTTTCACTTGGTCTCTGCCAAGAAAAACTACATTCCCTGGGGTCTGATTTAAGCATTGCAATACATGACTCCATTTCATTTCTTTCAAGAGAAAATGGAATTATTTCCTTTGCTTCTCAAGATAGGGGCTTTTTCATGGGCAATTACAGGATACTATTCTTATATTTACAGCTGGGCATGGGAACAGTCCAATTTGAACAGTTAAAAAGTGTGACTCTTTCTCTTTCCCAGAAAGCTCACTAACTTTTCTGCTTCCCAAAGTAACAGCTTATTCTGAAGATCTCTCTCCTCACGCCTAGCATGGATCTTAGGAAGAAGGACCCTATATTTTCCAGGTAATTTGAAATGCATGGAGGGCAGGAAAATGGAGGATTAGATGTCTGATCTGATTTATATAGTTAGGCAGCTGACATAAAAGACTAAACAAACCATCCAACAATAAATACAAGGAAAAGAGTGGTTAGGCAGAACAGCACCCACATTTCTGTGTTTGTGTCTCTCTTTGGAATTCCTACTTTGGTTTGTATTATGTTAAACAAGCAAACTGAAAGATGAATTAAACATTAATATAAACCCGATATTAACCCAAGCTATACATCCTTGCTTGCTGAGGAAGGAGTGCTTTGCTCTGCTGAGTATATGCCATGCACCCTGTCAATGTGGGCTGGAAACCCGCATTCAAGATGTACATTGGATGTACATTGGAGAACTGCATCACATCATCACTGGGTTACACAGTTGTAAACTGCATGTGTCATGAAGTGGTTCCCAGTCTGGGTCTCTCTGCCTGTAAAACAATTCAGTAGGCTTTGCATGCTGTACCAGCATTTAGCTTTGAATTCAGCTGAAATTCAACCCTAATTCTGATTATCTTGGCCAAATGCTTTAACTTCAATCTGTTGGAAGCCAGATCTTCCTGCAGCCTGCACTGGTCTGGAGCTGGATGCTTTAAGAGACTTTGTGAGGTTTTGGGGGACATGTACTGTCAGCTTCACATGGCTGAGGGAAGATGTAGAAGTAGAGCCAGGATCTGAGATACACAATTGTCTAGGAAGGCAGATTAGGATAGGTGGGTTTGGGGGGGCCTCCTTTGGTCTGACATCCCTTCCTTACTTCAATGGATAATGCAAGCCTGGCTGTGGTCTGTGCGGTTGGTTGGATCTCCAGGTGCTGCTGCCATAATCAATCATGCCATTGCTATGCACTCTGGGGCACACGAAAACAGCTTACTTGGACTGTAGAGATGTCAGCTGTATAACAAGACCTAGCACATACACACCTAAGGCTCACATAAAGTAAAGCAGAGGGATCTCTGGAGCCACTGACTTGCCTTTCGTGATCCTCCCTTGTCCCACACTGCTAATGGGCAGAAGCCCCTTCAGTGTCCTTCCCATCCCAATGCCCCCTGCATACCTCCTGGGTATCGAAGTTACAGAGGGCTCTGAGGGAGACAAGGAGAAAAAGGGTGTATAGAGTGGATGAGTCTCCTGAGGAGGAAAAGAAAGGGGGACAGATGCAGGGGACAGACAATTTTAAAAATTGGAGAACACAGACAGACAGAAGGAGGAAACACAAAGAGTAGTTGGCAATAAAATGAAATAGATTATTAGACAGTAGAGATCTTAGGGCCAGAAGGGACTGTTATAGGCATTTAGTCTGACCTTCTGCATGACAGGCCAAGAACATCGTCCAGTGATTCCTGCATCAAGCCCACAGCTAGAGCATCTCGTTCAGAAATACTCCAGTCTTGATTTAAAGACTTTACGTGATGGAGAATCCACCATGTTCCACATTAGTGGTTCCAATGGTTAATTCCCCTCACTGTTAAAAATGTGTACCTTATATCTAGTCGGGATTTGTTTAGCTTCAGCGTCCTGCCAGCTGTTGTACTGTGCTATGCCCTTGTCTGCTGGATCAGAGCCCCCTATTATCGGCACTTTTCTCCCCAGGTAGGTGTTTATAAACCATGATTCCTATTGGGAATTTAAACACCTTTGGTAGAGTACATGTAAAGAATGTCCTGCCCCTTTAGGGGTATGTCCACCCTGCAGCAGGAAGCGAGCCTCCAGCCCAGGTAGACAGACTCACGCTAGCGGGGCTCAAGCTAGCACGCTAAAAATAGCAACGGGGACATTGCAGCTCAGGCTGTGGCTCTGGCTTTTACATCCACCTACCCCGTAGGCTTGAGAGCCCGAGCTGCAATGTCCACGCTTCTATTTTTAGCGCACTAGTTGGAGCTCCCTAGCACGAGGCTGTCTACTCGGGCTGAGAGGCTTGTTCCCCTATGCAGTGCAGGCCCTTAAAGGCCACAACCAAATAAAAGAGAACTTCTTTCCAACCTAATGTAAAGCGCAGGTACAAGGAGAGGCTCACTTTAGGGCCCAGAAATTATTTCTTAATTGTGGGAATGGCTTCTGGCTTGTCACATATGTTATTTTAGTCCTAGCCATAGATTTTGTTATTTTTTCCTGGGGTGGGGTGGCTGTATACATGTAGATGGGGAGAACACTTTCGGTTGTGTGCTGTTTGCAAGAGACCGTATTACTATCTTGGAAGTTCTTGTCTGTGCGTGATGCAGCAAGACAAATAAATAAAACATCATTTTCCTTGGAAACCAGCTGAGACAGACCAACACTTGGATTAATCAAATGTCTGCTAAGAACCAAAAGTCCCTTTCTTGACAGTGCAGCCAAGTCCAAGGGTGAATCACCGGAGTTTCTTTCACAAGCTTTGGCTTTTGACCTTTGTAGATCCCACAGGTCATGATCACTGTGGAATCTGGCAGCTTCACAAAACCAGACATATGCGTCTAGGCAGGCAAACGCATGCTAAAACCTTCTGTTATCAGGGGCAGAGTGTTCAGATACCACCAGCATTCGGGGGGGCCCATGCCATGAATTCAGAAGACATGGTTTAGTGTTTATAGGGCCAAATCCTGTTCTCAGGCTAAGTAAGCAGGCTGTGTAATTGTAGTATATAGGAACAGGGCAGTATCCCTTTAAATAGTTTATGAGCCCTCTAAAGTGCTGACTGGGTTCTGTGTTTTAGAAGTCATTAGAAACTAGTTGGAGCAGCAATATGTATCTGGCTAGGCTTTGTATATTTGTGTTTATTTAGTAAACACAGTTATCTGAGGCCCTGTTGTACCCATGGGGTTTCTGCATATTGTTCTAAGCGTAAAAGACATGAAGCAGCGAAGAATCTGGTGGGGGAATAAAGGAGGACGTGATCCACAATCTCAGGCCATAGGGTGCAATTACAGCCAGTCCACAGCCACTTCTGTTCTTATCCCCCACTGCCACATCTATTATGCCCCATTCCATGATCAGTGTCAGCTACTTTCCCTTCCATGATGGGAATGATTGCTTCGCCCCCAACCACAGGGGAACATCCATGTAGTCACGGATCCACAGCCTCATGTCTCACGCCACATGCCTACTCCACACGGAGCCACAGGGAGCCACACAGACCTGTGCTCCACATGGCAGACATCACTAGCGACTTCTTTTAAAATAAGGGGAAATTCTCACAGGTGCTCTACCATTTGTGAACTGTGATAAATGCAACAATACCGCGTGCACTTCGAGAGCTCCTTCCATCCACACACTTTAAAGAATTTTACAAACACCAACAAATTGAGCCTCATGACCCCTCTTTGAGAATGGGAAGTATCATTTTCCCAACCTTCTACATACAGAAACTGAGGCAAAGACAGATTCAGTGACTTGCTCAAGGTCTGTGAAAGAGCCAAGAACAGAACTCAGATCACCTGACTCCCAGTCCTGCACTTTACCCACCAGACACTGCTTTCGTTCCTTTAATAAATTAATCAGTGTAATCCTTGGTGCTGTTACAACAGCCACTATGCTCAGTATTCTATAGCGATGTCCTCAAACACTGTAATAACACTTACACACTTTTGTGGGCTTTTGTAGTTGATCCATTACTGTGGCGTATTTCTATACTGGCACCCATAGTCAATAAGCAAAGCAAAACATATCAATTAACATCTTCATTAACCTCCTCTGTGTACCATGTTGTGAAAAGCAACTCTGACAATACAGCAAATGCTTCCCTTTTTTTTCTTTTGCAGTGTGCAGCTTGGCAAATGATTCTATTGTTCAAATTCTTCCAAGGTATGGCAAACCATGGGTTAATTCTAGGCCATGTTCCTCACACCCACTTTTTAGAAGGGTTTCGCACACTGTTTCATATCATTACCCCCTGTTCTGATAATGCAGCACTTCAGCTCCTACTTTAAGTGACACCTTCTGGTCTGGAACTGTGCTGCAGCTTTTCTCTTAAATGCATTATTGTCGCTGCTTTAGTCATGATCACATTGTGATGATAAACCATAGCCCATCTGCATGCTGCTCACTAACAGATTTTTTTAAATAATATAAATGAAATCACAAAAAGACTGCACAGTAATATATATTCTTTAAAGGCAACATTTTTCAGATTATTATTCCAGACTTAATGCTCTTTACAGCGCTAGGTCCACATTTTTATTTCATTTATATCGGCTCTCTCGGCCTTTTGAACATAGAGAGTGGCAACATATTTATTTTGCAGGAATGGAAGGCTCTGGATTTAGGCTTTGTGGACTAGATTGGGACTTTACAATCTGCCCTGAATAAAGGGGTGGTGCATAGCTGGACTGCCACAGGACCTGGCTGGGTCCCAGACCAGAGAAGACATTGTGACTCACCGAGTCATCTGTCCACTCTTGCTGACTCAGGTACCGCCCCATTTTTTGTGGAACAGCATACTCCCTTGTGCACCAAGCCAGCTCCTCAGGCTGGTAGATGGAGAAGGAGGGAGTAGAGCAGGGCACTTCCAATTCCTTGCCCTTGCCACCATGTCCCTGTGCACCTACCCACAGCAGGGAGTACTGGACGAGTAGACCCTGCCATCCTCACTGCCCCAGAGTCAGTCTGAGGAGGAGGGGCAAAATGAACAGAGAAGGGGCATGATATTCTCATCCTGTGGTCTTAACTAAAGTCTTATAACTGACCTTCTCTTTGCCGGGGGAATCTAGCATATATTATATACTATGGCTAGCCAGTGTTAGCTTGATATTGCTCTACTCCATTTATAAATAAACTAATTTATTGCTGTTTCTGAGGAGAGAACAATACATTTCTGAGCTATAGTTAATTTGCTTTTATTGTCCAATAACACCAACAGTATTCCAGATATGGCATATGTTTTCAGAGAACTATTCAAATGATTCAATGTGCAGCGGCAGTCAGAAAAAACTAACAGAATGTTAGGAACCATTAGGAAAGGGATAGATAATAAGACAATAAATATAATGCCACTGGATAAATCTATGATATGCCACATCTGGAATACTGCCTGCAGTTCCAGTCACCCCATCTCCAAAAAGATATTTTAGAAATGGAAAAAGTACAGAGAAGGGCAATAAAAATAATTAAGGGTATGGAACAGCTTCCATATGAGCACAGAATAAAAAAGACTGGGACTGTTGATCTTAGAAAAGAGATAACTAAGGGAGGATATGATAGAGATCTGTAAAATCATTAATAGTGTGGAGCAAGTGAATAAGGAAATGTTATTTACCCCATCATATAACACAAGAACCAGGGGTCACTCAATGAAATTAATAGACAGCAGGTTAAAACAAACAGAAGGAAATACGTCTTCACACAATGCACAGTCAAACTGTGGAGCTCGTTGCCAGAGGATGTTGTGCAGGCCAAAAGCTATAACTGGGTTCAAAAAAGTATTAGAGAAGTTCCGGGAGGATAGGTCCATCAATGGCTATTAGCCAAGATGGTCAGGGCTGCAACCTCATGCAGTGAATGTCCCTAAACCTCTCTGACTGCCAGATGCTGAGACTGGACGACAGGGGATGGATCACCTGATAATTGCCCTGTTCTGTTCATTCCCTTCAAAGCATCTGGCATTGGGATACTGAGCTAGATGGACCATTGGTCTGACCTAGTATGGTCATTCTTTTGTTCTTTTGTTACTTCAGAATCTTTATAATGAAATTGAAAGCGCAGCTTCTGCATATGATGGAGAGAGAGAGATTAGCAGAAATTGAGGGTTTTGTGTGAGGCAATCAAAAGATAAATTGCCAGTGTGTGGTATAGTCACTAAAGGCTTCCAAAGTTGACTTTCCACTGCACAGAACAGAAGTTGCTAATGGATGTGTAATGAACTGTCAAAAGTGAATTCCAGCTGGCAGTGTCCCATAGCGAGAGCAGCGGCGGTATGCACCTGATCTCATGGCTAATATAATGAAGCTTTATTCTGCACATTTATGTTTTTTATGAGTTAGACAGTGATACGAGAGGTGTCAAAACCAAAAAATATAGCCTTCGTTACAATTCAGGCTGAGTGATTTGCACTAGGAACTTAAAAGGAAATTGGAAGCCTTCAAAGGGAGCCCAGCATCAAGGATACCAAGCCAGGTTCCATCCAGCTTTACTATCATATTCACAATTGCAAGAATTACAGTCCTAAATATAATACAAAACTGTTTGCTTAAACAGTAATAGTAAAATAGTTCTTGGGAGTCAACAGTAAAGTCAAAGAGAAAGTGATTTAAAATGGAGATGCCACAAAGGGTGTCATTTTTCAGGAAGATGGAAACTGCCAATAGAGTGTGCAAAAATTCCAGTCCTATTTGTTTTATTTGCAGTTTCCATTCACTCTGCACCCAGGGTGTGAAGCATTTTTTACTTGTACCTTCTGATCTTTCTGAATGCTGGGTTCAAATCAAAGGGCAGAGCTTTCTTAGAAGAAAGATTAAAATGTCTTTATTGAATTTTCATACAGCAACAGACACTGTAGTATGTGTGTGCTGGGAGGAATAAAATGAACCATCTGAATAAAATAAGATAATAACCAGCTTGAATAAATTAGAAGTCACTTGAACATCTGTGCAAAACACAAGCCAAGCTGAGCCTTTGTTGAGGCTTGAAAATAATACTTAATGTTGTGTTGCTTCAGCAATTACTGTTTGTGAAGCATTTTGAGGTCCTCTGATAGAAGACACACTAGAAGCACAAAACATTATTAATTGTTATCATGTATTCATCCTGAACAGGTAGATTTCCAAGACACCAAGTAACTTCAGAAAGGCTTGGAATATAATATTCAGCAGCAACAATATTTAGTAACACAGTCTTCACTGTCATGTACATTAATAAGCAGCAGCAGCTTGTCTTCCTGGGATAGCTGCAACCTGTCCAAGCATATATATTTGGAGATTATATCTAACATCAACAATGATTATATCAGTTACCCTGGAGAGGAGCAACAGAGGGCTGCTTTCATTAGGTGGATGAATTTGAGTTGCCTCAAAGGCATGGTATGTTTCTGTCTCCCATTATATCATAGTGAAGGGGCTGAAAAACCTGCTTTGGTTCTGTTTTCCTAGAGTGGCCCCCAAGCCTTATGGCATAAATTGATTTGCACAATGTGGGTTTCTGTGGTTTCAGCGTTTGCATCTATGACTGAAAATCTGACCTACTGCACCCACGACATTTGCAGAAGATGAGGCTTTGCACTGACCGTCAGAGCTGGCCTCTCTGCTGGAGAGTAGCTCCTTGTTGACTGAATGAATATGACTTCAACTGGTTGAAAGTTTGTGGTATTGCTCCCATTTCCTGGCCACTGAAGCCCCACTTCCTTTTTGGGACAGCAGTCAGGGTCATTCCCAGTTTTTGTAGCATGCCAGAATTCTGTTAATTCTGCCTCCCAGTGCGCCCTCTTGTATATTTCTGCTCAGTGTGTCTGTTGAAACATGCTGCACTGAGACAGAGGAATTGGTAGACTGCAGGGAGATGTGCTGCTCCTTTAGTTTTTTGAAGCAGCTGGATAACAGTCCTGTCTCCTACGCATTTAAACTTGGTTTCTGCCTTCTCCCATCTGCCCTGATGACTGACTGAAACAAGATCCTCCCTGCTTTTGTTCACTTTACCCCGGGACCACTATTTACCCAGGACTATAAGCCTCACCATGGCAGCTGTTAGAGGAAACCCAGGATTCTAGCAAGGTGAGGAGAGACTGACCTCATGCCCTCAGATGTCCTCACACCACAAGTCCAAGCATCTCACCTGCCTCCATGACACACCTGACTTGTACTGACTGCAAGGTGAGTCTCAGCCATAAAAACATCTCATTCTCGGACCCCCTCATTCTGAGACAGAGAGTGGGTGATCATGGAATGGAAACTGTTAGCCACCTCAGCCAGACAAAAGACAGGAAAAAATTTATGTCTGGGGGAAATATGGTGAATTACGAAAGGCCTGGGAAGAGGCTACAACCCGGGATGAAGAAGGCACTCTGATGTTTAGTCTCCTCAGAACTGCTGGTCATAGTTCAGATGGTTATTTTCACTAATAAAATGTGACTAGTGCTTCTAAGGACACTTGCTATTTATTTTAACTGCGGCAAAAAGAAAAAAAAAACGTCCATGGGGATGCTAAGGTAGCTGCTGTGTTCTTCATCTGCTCTCGAACTGTGAGATACACGCTTTGACAGAGAATTGGACAGAGTCCAGCATGGAATCCCACAGAGGGATAAGGAAATACTTTGCACCTATACAGCACCTTTCATAGGCCTGACCCTACGCCACTGGGTTCACTGGGAACTGAGAAACTCCATGCATTTTACACGCATTAATGGATTTAAGCCTCACAATTACACCCAAAGGGGCAGGACAGTATTATTACCCTGGAAGAGGGATGATACAGAGAGGCTGAATGACTTGTCCACATTCACATAGAATGTCTGTTGAAGAAGTGGGAATAGAACCCAGATCTCCTGATTTCTAGGTCTGTGCTTAAACCAGAAAATCATTTGTTTCCTTTAGTAATTTTTTGTGATGAGACTACATACATCAAATATGTTAGGCTTGCCTTAGAATACCCGTCTCACTCAGATAATCATTATGACTGTATATACTATGCTACTCATTGCTACGGCAAGCTTGGAATTTCAGGTAGTGTAGGAGAAATTGAAATGGAAGTGTTGGTGTATACTGGGACGTAAATATACCACAACAAATGCAGGATGGGTGAATGATACAAGCATGCAGATGTTAGAAGCAGATATAGTTGTGCTGTAAGATAGAGGCAGATAGTTAAGGCAACAGACACAGATAGATTCTCTAAACATCTGAATGCAAATGGCATATCTTCCTGATATTATTTACCTTTCTCTGTTCCACCCACAAAGAAAGCTTTGCCTAATAAAGAAAACAACTTATATCAATAACGAGTTAGTCTTTTACTGTTAGAAATAATGCAGAAGTGCAGGCTGTGGAGAAGCTATACAGAAAGAGATAGGAGCAATGGAGAAGCTATCCATGACGGTATAGGGGCACTGGCTATGGGGGAGCTGTAGGGAATAATCTAAGAGCATGGACTCTGGGGGAGCTGTGCAGGATGGTATAGGAGCCCAGGGGGAGATGTCAAGGATAATGCAGGAGTACCAGTTGTGGAGGAGCTGTGTGGGGTTGTATAGGAGCATTAGCTGTGGGGAAGCAGTAGGCATAGGTGCAATCTAAAAAGAAACATTTTGTGGTGGGTGAATGTGAGAATTCATGAGTGCTGCAGCCATGACTTCTACAAGGCAGTACACAGCTGGAGAACCATGTTCCCTTCATCATCTCATGTGGGGGTGATGTGAGAGCACACAGGGCTTGGCCTAGACCAAATGGTGCCCCAGGCAAGTAGCGTCTTTGGTGCCCCCCCCCTCCATTTGTTAAACATTTTAATACCTTATTTTTTATTGCATTTGTAGCCCATTTCATGACTTTGATGCATTGCATGCACGATTTATCCATCATATAAGGTGACAAATTTGCACGCTAGGATCTGTAAATCTGTATTTATCCATGCCACATATAAGCAAATAAAAAAATTGTTTCTTCTAAGCATAAAGAAACTTTTTAATTTTAAGAATAACTGAAATGTACTAACATCAAGAAATTGAACTGTGCGTCAACATTGGGTGGACTAGTATTAAACAGCGTTACAATAGGTTATAGCCTTAGAATGTAACCCTCGCCCTTTAGTTCAAAAGGTCGCTTTTCTCACTTTTGCCCTCGCGTACTGAAGCACAGCATCAGAGAGATACAAAGACTGGCCAATGGCATTTTCAAATTATAAAATTGCATTCTTATATCATACTGACTGACTGGCGACGCCTCGCCCCTTATATACCCAGGAGGGCATGGCTGACAATATTCTAGGAGGTTCAAGGAAAATTTAGTTCTCAGGAAGTCTGGAAGGTTCCATGAGATTCTACAAAGGTCCAGAAAATGCTAAGAGATTAGTGAAAAATGAATCTACATATGGAATACCTGAAACATTTTACTTCAAACATTCTATTTTCCCTTTTGTTGCTAACAACAAAAACAGGACCCCCAAGCCCGGTCGCTTGGGTCGCCTACCACTAAATCTGGCCCTGGCTGTGATGTAGCTGTGGAAGATTTAGGAGGGCTGTATGCAGCTACGCAAGTCCTAATGTCTCCTAACTGGAGTTTGTGTGATAGGAGTAGCTCTTGGCTGTGATGGTGTTCACAATTCTTCCAGTACCAGTCATGTCCAGAAGGAGTCACCATGGGAGACGGTGTAGGATTGTTAGCTGTGGAGAGTTCACAAATACCTTTGCTCCAGCCTAAATGTGGCTGTCTGACTCGTGTTTTCCTTCTGCCGGTCTAATTCAAACTTGACATTGGACCAGCAGATATGTCCTGCCTTTTCCTCTAAGAAACTCAGGAGCAGTGCTGGCATTGCTAGGTTTGCCATAAAGTGGACAATTCTTGTTTGAGTTGGCCCCAGCAGGAGGTTCTGGAGAAAGTTCCAAGGATCCCTCACTTGCAGGAAAAATATAAACAGCCATTTAAAAAAAAATCCATTAAACAAATTAATGAGACCAAGCAGCTTGGAGAACATGAAAATTTTCCTTTCCCTGTAAATCCAAGTCGTTTCCTCCTGGCTTTAAACTAGGAGGATATTTCTTTCACTCATATTATGTATTGTCTGAATTCCTTTCCTACCAGAGTCTGAAATGAATAAGATGACCCAGGACTTTAGTTTACACACACAGGTAAAGTAAGTACAAGGCAGGATGATAGACAGACACAGAGACAAATGGTTAACTAACAGAAGGTCAAACAGACAACTGTCTAGGCACACAGAAAAATATAGAATACAAATGTATCCAAAGACATAATAGTTAATGGACAGAAAGAAAAATGAGTGGAGACGGCCATATTGTGCACAATTTGGGGATTCTTATCAAGGGAAGGATATCGGAGAACTGAAAAAGGTACAGATGATGTTACTAGTCATGATACAGGAGCTTGGAGATTACAGTCATGATAAGAAGTTAGAAAAAAATCAGTCTTCTTTGTCTATTAGAATAGAGGAGCTGAAAAGAGCAAGTTATGGAGATTCTGAACTGTATAGGAAAGATGGATAGTGAACAACTATGTGAGAGGGGTACAGGATCAGAACCAAAATAGTTTAGCTGAAAACTAAGTAAAGCCTTGATCAGGAAAGGAATTCAGGAGACGCTTCTTTAGACAGAGGGCAATTAATATGTGGAACGCATTCTGCCAAAGGCAGCAACTATGCATAAAGGAGTTATGCAAGCGCATAGAGAAAAAACATTAGAAGATGCCAGTGTTAACTATGTAAGATGAGTGACCTAGAAAGGCCACTTGAAATTTTACTCTAGGTCAACATGCATAGAGAAATACTATCCAGACAATGTAGAATGTGGATTAAAAGAGCTAGTTGATTATTGACGCATTGACGCATTATTACAATTAAGTATTTATGTGTGTGTTTGCCATACTAGAAGGTCAAAAACAGAGACTGATCTGGACAAATGGGGGATTTCATCAAGCTTGTGTGAGATAAGCTTTAATATAAAGAAACACTCCACTTCCCTCCCACCCCACCAGCACCTCCTCCACCATCGCTCCCATTTGATTAAGAGGGATGGATTAGTTTAATCCTAGGATTCTCCCTCTCAACAATATCGATGGGTGAAATTTGCTATCACTGGTAACTTTGCACATGTGGAGAAGAAAGAGCAGTAGGTAACCCAAATCCACCTCCCCCCATTTCTCTACTCCTTAGGGAAAAGCATCCACTGACACACCTTCCAGTTCTCTATCTCTAAAGGAGAATTAATGGCTGATATTCTCTTATATCCCCAATCAGTTCTCTGTCCTCTAAGGAGAAACATCAGCTAATTAGTCTACTCCTAGTTCTTCACTCCTTAAGTAGACCCATCGTCAGAACGTTCTCTCACCCCCTCTCTCAACCCTGCTTCTAGTCCTTAACCTACTAAGGAAAATTGACTTACCTCTCTATGTATCCCTTACCTACTGTGCAGACACTTGTGGAGGTTTGACTGGTTAATGTCTGTTCAGAACCTGTGGAGTTCAGCTTAGATGAAAGGCATTGTCATTCCTATGAAAGTATTGATAACATATTTGTCTTTAAATCTAGAAGATTAATGAAGATTAAACACCAGCCAACAAATAGGTGTAAAAAATAAAGATGGTTGTTTAGAAGATTCTGTAAACACATTTCAAACAGGTGCTTTCTGACTCATTCTCCTCTTTGACCCCAGGAATCAGTGCTGGCCCCAGGGTTTAGAAGTCCTGATTTCTCACCCACAGAAAGTGAAAGATCCATGTGGAAAGATCCATGTGGCCGCAGGCCTCTGGGTCGCAAGGCATCTACACCCTTGAAAGGCCCTTGGTGCTATCCCATGGATGTTCTGATCCTAGCTCAATGGTCATGCTGCTAAAGAGCCCCTAGATGCGTGGCTCACAAACGCATGGAACATGAGCATCATAAACTTCTGTGGTATTTACCACTAGAAAATCTGGTGGATGAAGAGAGGCGTGAGTCTGATTGATTGTCTTCTCACACTTGTCCCTCCTTATCCCCCCCTGGCACTTGTCCCCCTCACACACACATCCCCAAACTCAAAGATTCCCAATCATATGGGGCCTGATTTTCAGCCATGTCCAGCCCCCAAACTCCATTTGAAGTCACTGAGAACTGCAGGGGATCAGCACTCGTGAAAATCTTTTTATTTGGGTAAAGAGGCTTCTATAGGATTGTGTGTGTGCGCATGCACATACCCAGTAGTTGGCTCTGTTTCCCTCCTCTGTGCTCTCCATCTGTATGTGTTATGCCGAGTCCTTCTGCATCTTAAAGCACAAGCTTCTGATGCCTGAACTAAAAGACCCAGGTCTGTTCACCAAAGCTGTGGCAGGCTCATCAGTTTCGATATGAGCTGAGCAGCACCAATAGAGGGAGAGAGAACACCACACCAAATGGGTGTGGGAACATATGTCCTACTCACAATTGTGGGCCCCTAAACTTATTTCCTACCCTCCACACCATGCAGCATAGAACCACAAGAAGTCTTGGGCTTCATCTGCAGCAAGGGAATTTAGGTTAAAATTTATGAAAAACTTTCTAACTATAAAGGTAGTTAAGCTCTGGACTAGGCTTCCAAGGGAGATTGTGGAATCCCTGTCATTGGAGGTTTTTAACAACAGGTTGGACAAACACCTATCAGGGGTGGTCTAGGTTTACTTGATCCTGCCTCGGCACAGGGGGCTGGACTGGATGGTTTCTCAAGGTTCCCCTCCAGCCCTATGTTTCTATGATTCTATGAAATTGTATGTTGCTGTGGTAAGCTCTGGGAACATTCCCAGAGAGGATGTGTCCCCTTTCCTTCCATAGGAGGGAAATTCTACTCCATGGTTTTATACTTCTGGGCTTCCTCAACATGATACTTCAGTGAATGCTAGTCTTGACTTGGATAAACTCTTGCTGGAGTGACAATGGAATTCACTTTCCAGTCTCCATGGTCATTCCATTTTCAGCTTACTCACTTTTTCAACTCTTTGGAAACACCAACCTTTCTTTGGGGGACTGGGAAGGACTAAGCATCTGCTTTGATTCAGGATAATATCTGGATGTAAACCAAAGAGGGCAGGCCTACCTATTCTGTTCTAATGCAGATGGCCATACATGCAGGGTTCAGCTGAGTTTGGCAAACTCATCTCATTTGTAACTGTGGGTTAGATTGGAACTCAGATGCTCAGTCACATCACAAGGAAAGCTCATGCCCACAAAACTGCTATCAGCCCTCTCTTGTTTTGTGTAGGGGAATGGAAAATAGGAGCAGAAGGGCCAGAGTAGGGAGAGGTGTTGATTTTATAGCATGTGTTTTGCAATGTAGTGTGTATGTGTGTGTGTGTGTCTCAGCAGGAAGAGTGGAGGGACTTCTTAAGAGCCCTTCTGTCTCAGCAGTCTAGCCCAGTCACAGAGCATACAGTGAGCTCCTTCCTACATCCATCCTGCTGCACAAAGCCTTTTTCATAGCATTGGAACAGGGAGAAAAGTCTTGTGGTAAAATTGAGGACAAACCAGACCCCCTGTTGGCAAATTACCCAAGCCATTTTTTTCACTGTATATTATACACAAAGATTAATTCAATATCTTGGAGGGGGGGTGGTGGCTTGATTCACCCCCTTTGGGTTTTTCTGTGTCAGAATCCCCTTTCCAGTGGGATTTCTACAACCCTGTATGATCTCGCACATACACACATGCATATATATATATGGGAGGGTGATATATTTATTTATATATAGCCTAACCCCACCCAACACATTAGAGGATGCTTTTGGCCTAGGAGTGTGGGATGTGGACATGAGCCTATGCCTAGTGCTCTCTGGCTGATGTCACAGAAAAAATGGAAATGAGAAATGAGTTGTTTGGGAAAATAATAAATAAATGAGGTTTGTTGGTTTTTGTTAAAAGTGGGATTTATTTAAAGTAAAAATAGCCAGTGTTGATTTTGAGAGAACAGTCAGAAACTAGGCTGAACTAGTTTTTTTCCAGAGAATTTTCTGTCCTGCATTAACCTGATGTGATCCCCCAGAATAGGGGCACAGATGCCAAGGATAACAAAGACCTATTAGATCATCACGTCTATTCTGAGGCAAAAGTAGGATATAGTCTCCTGTCAGTTGTATCAGATAGTATCCGTGATCATAGCTAAAAGTCCAAGAATCTCTACTGGGTTGTTCTCCATCCCCAGACACATAAACGCTCTTTGCTCCATTTCTCCAAAGGAATCTACATGCCAAAAAATGTATATTGTTACACAGTCCCTCTGTGGTGATGAACCTGAAGTTGCAGTTCATTAACAAATCGATCACTAGAAACAGGTCAAACATTTATACTCCATTCTGGTGAGTGGGCGTTTTTGTCCCTTTCCTTATTCAAGTCATGAAATGATGGACATTTGAAGAAGACCCTTTTGTTTTTGATGTAGTGAATTCTATAGCATGGACTCTGATGATCCAGTCTTAGCCAATCCAAGGAGGGATGCAGGCTGTGAGGGAGCACAATCCCTTGCACATTGTATTACTGTCTAGCCAGTCATTCCCTATTTTGTACTTGTACATTTGATTTTTCCTTCTTAAGTGTAGTATTTTGCACTTCTCATTACTGAATTTCATCTTGTTGATTTCAGACCAATTTTCTAATTTATCAAGGTCATTTTTAATTCTAATCCTGTCCTCCAAAGTGCTTGCAACCCCTCCCAGCTTGGTGTCATCCACAAATTTTTTAAGCATACTCTTCATTCTTTTATCCCAGTCATTTATGAATATATTGAATAGTACCAGACCCAGGACAAAGCCCTGTGAGATCCCACAAGATATATTCTCCAAGTTTGACAGAGAACCATTAATAACCACTTTGAGTATGCATTTTCAACCAATTGTGCACCCACCTTATTGTAATTTCATTTAGACCACATTTCCCTAGTTTGCTTATGAGAAGGTCATATGGAACAGTGTCAAAAGCTTTATTAAAATCAAGATATATCATATCTGCTGCTTCTCCTCATTCATTAGGCTGGTAACCCTATGAAAGAACGAAATTAAGTTGCTTTGGCATGATTTGTTCTTGACAAATCCAAGTTGGCTATTCCTTATCACCTACTATCCTCTAGGTTAGTGGTTCCCAACCTGTGGCCCAGTAGGGTCTTTCAAAGTGGCCCGCGGCTCCCCTCCTGCTGGCTGCATAAGGGAGCTACCCCCTAAGGACCCAGGTGGAGCACATTGCCACGGGGCTACAAGACTGGTGCAGGCTTCTTGCTAAGCCAAGGGGACGGGAGATCAGTGCTCCCTTCCCCCTGGCTGTAACAAAGGGCTCCTCCTGGGTCAATAGGCCCTGGGGTCCCTGCTGGATCCAGAGGAAGGAAAGATCAGCGCTCCCCTCCTTCTGGCTCCAGAAGAGAGGAAAGCACTCTGCCTGAGTCCCTAGGTGCTGGGGTCCCTGCTGGAGCCAGAGGGACGGGAGCACTGATCTTTTGTCCCCCTGGCTGCAGAAGAGAGCCACTGCCTAGGGACCCAGTTGGAGCACACAGGGCTACAGGATGCGTGCGGTTTCTCTGCTGTAGCCAGAGGGATGGGAAATCAGCTAGGAGGCTACCTCCTCACTGAACTCCTTCTGTCTGGCTGCAGTGGGGGGCTGCTGGTAGAGGAGCCAGGACCTATCATGCTTGAGGAGGGGCAGGACTCTAAAAATCAGTGCCTTGTGGTTTGGCCTGCACTTAGCAGGCTACTCACTGTGACTTAGCTGCCAGGCTATGTGCTTCAGTGTGTAGTGACAGTCACTCATCTACACTAGTGTTTTGTCTGTGAGTGTGTGACATACTGTGAGTAACTTGTAGGTGTAAAATAGTGAATGTAAAAATGAGCACAGCAGTATCAAAATGTTTACTTTAAATATCTAGTGATTTGTAGTCCTTAATGGTGTGTACGTCAATACATTTTTTATGAGTTGAAAGATTGGTGGCCCTTCAGGGTTGTAAAAATGATATTTGTGGCCCTCGAGCCTAAAAGGTTGGGAACCACTGCTCTAGGTGCTTACAAATTGATTGTTTGATAATTTGTTCCAGTATCTTTCCAGGTATCAAAGTTAGGCTATAATGGGTCTATAATTTCCCAGGTCCTCTTTATTCCCCCTTTTTAAAGGTAGGTACTATGTTGTTGTTACGATTATTAATTATTATTAATAATAATAGTAATAATACTAATAACAGCTTTTATTAAGACTTTTCATCAGTAGCTCTCAAAGATTTTTTAAAAGGAATTCCCTCATTATCCCTATTTTACAGATGGACTTTGTGTAAAAGAAACAGAGACAAATATATGTTTATCTTACAATGAAGAGATGGAAAGAACATGGTGTTTAGCAACTGCAATGAAAACAAGAATGAGTGTGACAGAAAGGGGGGGAGGGGCAAAATGGGATAATCATCCTACCATACCATCTGTAGTCAGTGCTTAATTTGTAATGAAAGGGCTGCTGGAGCTCAAGCAATTAGGTGCCGGGGCTCAAGCAATTTTTTTTACTTTCAGAACTAATGCGACAAGCCTAAATAAATTGAACACTGTCTGCAATGTATTCCTGTGTGTGGATGTTTACACGTCACAGGGGCTGAACCTTGTAAAGAGAATGAAGCAGTCACTGAATGCTGCGGAATCTGGTATTTTGTTAGATTGCTGGTCAGTCATTTTCACAGACTTGTAGATTATAAAGACTGAAAAGACCATTCAAATAATCTAATCTGACTTCTTGTATATCACAGGTCACACATAGAAACTCGCCCAGTAAATTTTGCATCAAGCCCATAACACAGGCATCATTTGCATGTCTACATACAAATACACACATGCACACGCACCATTTGCACATTCAGATGTACATCCACAGGTCACTCGTAGACAGAGTCCAAGTTTTGATGCTGCGTTGTAAGTCTGAGCTAAGGGTAGATTTGCTGCCAGTTCATAAATTTAGGCTATAGTTAAATTGGAACTGGCTCGGGAACCTGGAGTAGGGTTGTGCCAATTCATGGGCTTGGGCTAGTTTGAGGGCCAGATCTAAGCACAGAGTTTGTGGATCTGACTAGGGCTGAAGTTGGAGCTAGTTTGAAGGTCCAAGGTAGGGTGAAGACTAAGACCATCTTATGGGATCAGGCTAAGATAAGGGTAGGAACCAGTTTCAAAGTCAGGGCTATCTATAGAATTGGGACTAGATTGTTAGCTTAGGTGACTTTTAGGGTTGGATCTGGCTCATGGACTCAGCCTAGGGTGATTGTAGGGTCAGTTTGTGCCTCCAGGCTTGGGTTTGAACCAGTTTGTGGGCATTGGCTATGGTTAGAGTTGGTGCCCATCTGTGGGCCTGTGCAAGCGTTAGCATTGGGCCTGGCTGGAGAGTCCATCTAATGTTTAGGGTTATCACCAGTTCATGGGCTCAGGCTGGGGCCAGTTCACTGTCCCAGGCTAAGTTAAGGGCTGGGGCCAGTTCATGGTCTCATACAATGTTCACACACAGGCATACATCACATCCATGCACTCCCAGCAACCTGCATCACACTTACAGCTTGAAGCGGAGAGGAAGGAAGTGAGGTAGCACAGCATTCTTCCTCCTCACACTTGAACTCAGCATGGAAGCAGAGGTGCTATGCAGCCTGTTGCACCAGTGCTCTCACTGTCGACAAAGAAGGGGACAGGAGTGCTCTGAGCTAGTGCTTCAGATACAGCCCTTTCCTATGCCCCTTTCCTTTTCTCTGCTTGGTTTGGATCAAAGCAGTGGGGAGCAGATGGAGCAGGGGGGGAGAGGAAGCAGAGAGCTCTGTGTTTTACTTTGTGGGTGTGACAAGTGGGGAAGTCTGGGATTATGAGCATGGCAAATGTGAGTCAAAAATAGATGGCCACCCATTTCCTCTTCACATCTGCTCCTGATCTCATTTGAAGACTAAAAATATATTTTTGTAGTACAGACCATTGAAATAAGACAAATCTCTCTCTGAAGCAGTCAAGCCATTACTTAAGGTGTCTTGTTTGCAGACTGCAGGAAAAATAACATCAAAACAAGGAGGTATGCAACAATATTTGCAAAGTGTGGAAACACACTGCAGAGTGCACATAAAAGTCTCCAATCTGACCATACTGTTTTCTGCATTCTGAATTTCTTGTAGTTTGATGCTTTGCCTCAGAATTTGGATTTTCTATTCCTTTCATAAAGGCTTCTTTTAGATCAACTGTTGTGTTTGGGCCTTTTTTTTGACATTGGCCCTTTCTCCCTCGTTGGTTGTGCTCCAGACCTACAGCCCACATGTTTCATAAAGTTGTTTTGACGCAGCAGAAGTTGATCTTTGCCAAGTACTGAAAGGGGGCACTGTTGAGTAGTTTTGGTTTAAAATTTGATCTACCTTAAAATGTTTATTATCTAACTGGAGAAATGCCTTCTGGGTTCTAATACTCTATTTATTTCTCACTTATATTGTATTGACTTTAAAGGTAGGTTAAGAAAAAAACATTGTCAATACACAAGCACATTTTTGCCTTTGTGAGAGTTAATTATTGGTTTGCATAAGTGTTCCCAGGTGGAGAAGTCTGCTATGGATTTAGTTAATAGGATTACAGGGATACAATTGAATTAGATTTGAAAACTCTGTGGGACAGGGATTATATCTTTTTATTCATGTAAAGTCAGATCCTCTTAGCTAGCGTAAATTGTTATATGGAGCTATGACAATTTATACCAGCTGAGGATCTGCCCTGTAAAGTGCCATGCCATGCATGGTGCTATATAAATATTAAGACCAAAGTCGTTAAAGTAGTCAGTGATTTGGCGTACCTCAATCTGTGGGTGCCCTTTTTGAGCAGGAGAGCCATTAGCAGAGTTCTGAACAGTACGCACTTTGGTGTTCCTGCCAGGAAGATGGACATAAGGACAATAAGTGCTGTACATGTTAACACAGGAGTATTAGGATAAGGGGAAATGGTTAGCTCTCAAGAAACTGTAGTTTCTTCCCAAACTCTGTCATACTTACTGACCAAGCCTTAGGATTTCAGGACCTAACCAGTTTTCCCAGCCTGGAAAGATTCCAGCAGCGTGACATGAGGGTAAGGACAAACCTATTGTTAAAGGGGATGGGTTAAAAAAACAACACAGGATGCAAAAACAAATGTATTTATCCTCTTTGCAGGAAATGATGACATCATGTGTAAAGATATGAAGCTATTCTTTCAAAGCTCTGAAATGCTAAACTAGATCGACCAGGTTGGTTTTTTAAATTTCTGCTCTCATTATTCAGTAAAAAGCAGAGCCGAACCTTTGCTTTAGGTGCTCCTTGAATATAGAATGAATCTGTTATTGCCCACTGTCGCAGGGTGGAAAGCCCCATGGGCTGAAGAATCTGGGGGCTAAATCAGCCCTGATTAAAAGGGAACCCCTTCCCCTACCCAAAGGGAATCAGGTCATTCAAATATAAAAGACAGCAGAAAACTAGAGGGAGGCTGTGGTTGAGCAAAGCTTGGGAATTAGAAGATACAAGAGAAGGAAGCAAGGTCAGACAGCTGAGGTGTCGAGCCAGAAAGGGCTGGGGACTGGCAGCTTCGGCGGAGCAGACTGATGGAGAAAGAGCTCTGGATGTGGCTGAAGAACTGGAGCTAGCTATGAACTGTTGAATTCTGATTTTGGACTTTATGCTGAGGACTGGTTGGATTATTTTGTGATTAAGGACTCAGAGTGCTGAGCTTTATTTAATATTAAACCAGCCCCAGCATGGAGCGCTAGGAGCAACAAGAAAGTTCTTAAGGGGCTTCCAATAGTAGGCCAACAGGGGCAGGGTACTCACAAAGCGACCCCTAGGCTTAAGGAGCACTCGATAAGTGGCTACACTGCTACACCTGGGAGCTCCCACCAGATGTGATTCTCTTCTGAGACACAGGACAACCCACTCATGCAAATAGGCTGTGCTTTCTGTAAGCAAAGGTATCTCCACCCCCCATGGGCCCATGCTGCCACAAAAGTTTTGCTGACAGAGTAGGAGGGGGGCAGTGAGGCGGAATTTTCCCAAAGCAGCCTTGTTCCTAACTAAAGCCTGCTCTTGGTGGCTCTGGAGTGTCAATAATGAACCATGATGCACTTACAAAAAAAGTGAGGGGGAGGGGCACATGGGGCAGGGAAGAATGGGAGGAAAAGGTGGGGCAAGGAGAGGCCTATGACAACTTGTTCATTCAGTGGCTAACACAAGGAGATTGGGGGAGTTGAATTCAAAGGCTTTCACCTGCTCTGGTGTTCTAACACGGGCATTGCCTCCAAACCCACATGTTGGTATTTTTCAACAAACAAACAACCAACACTGAGATGGGACACCAGAGATACACCAGGCAGGTTCTGATTTTTGACTGACAAAAACACATGAGCTGCCCTCAAGGTTCCTTCCCAGGCTGAGCCTGCCAGGACTGTGGTGACTCTGCAGCAGATGGGTCAGTTATGCCCCCTTGTGGCCACGCTCCTGCAGCTCTCCTCTGACAGCCTCCCTATATTGGGTCTGGCACGTTCTCTTTTTATTCTCTGAAGAAACCCTTTCCTCCCATCCTTCCCTCCCACCCCTAACTCCAAGGGGCTCTTGTGGGACTCAGGTTCCTTCTCTGTGCAGTAGAATTCACTCCTCCATGGGTAATAGCTATCAGAAGAGGGCAGTACAATTCCCAAGAGCAATACTACCAAGGGGCCAAATGGGGCTATGACTGTGTGCCAAGGTATAGGGCCTCCATGTGACTGGCCTTGGCCTCCAATTCCCCCAATATCCAAGGGGATCTTGTGGTTTGGGGAGCTGAGGGAAGCAAACTCTGTTACAACAAGGATGCGGGTCAACCCCATTCCCTGAGTGAATGAGGGGCACTCAGTTGCCAGTCCTGTGTACATGTGCAGCCCATGTAAGGGAACACAAGAACCCAAAGAAAGACACTACTCCTGTCACCTCTCCAGAAGGAAAGGAGTAAATCAGGATTCATAGCTTCACCATCTGACTCTTGAATCCAGACTCCTTAGACCAAGGATTTAATGAGCCCAGAAAACAAACTGCTCTCTGTCTAAAAGGGGCCCCCTTAGGATAGGGTTAAGGCATAAAGGTAGGAGTTTCTTCCACACTCTCCCTTTTCTGTGGCTAAGGAACTTCTGTTTTCAAGGGCCTATCAATCCGCTGCCACTCTTCCTCAACACAAATGAGGAGGTAGGGGGCAGAAAAAAAGAGGAGAAATAAGAGCAGGAAGAAGAGCCAAATTCTGTGCTGACTTTGACTCTGTGCAGCCCTGTTAAAGATAAGGTCAAATCCTTGCTGCATTGAAATGTATGGGAATTTTGCTATTGACTCAAGGGTGACCCTGATTTGGCCCAAAGTTAGTGGGTTAGCATAAGGTGTAAGAGCAGAACTTGGCCCCTAGAAACTGGCGAGAGTGCATCTGTAGAGTGATTCATATAGAATTATCAGCTCACAATAACTACAGAGTGGATGAAAGCTATGTTTAGCCAAGTGATTGGTTACATTTATCTGGAAAGCCACAGGACCTGGATCACTTAGGGATAATTTCTATGCTGCAAAATAACATCGAAGACCCATATTTACCACTACAATAAAAGGGCACTGTCAGATCCTGTAAACTTCTTTCTCCGTCCCTCCACCTCCTCTCCAGAGGACTGAGTTCCCTGTCAACATTGAATGCCTTCAAGGCCCTGCAGAACTCTGGCCCTCCCTCCTTTTCCATTCTTGTTTCTTATTGTAAAACCACATCCCCTCCATTCTATCAATGTGCCAGCCTCACCCATTTGTCAGTTTCTTCCACAACCCTCTCTGCTTTCTTCCCTAACCTTCTTATGCTTGGCAGGCCCTTCCTGAGCTGGTCCACAAAGGTTCTATCTTCTCCTCATTTAAATCAACAGGAAGACTTGTATATATATATATATATATATATATATATATGTCTGTGGAAGTTGGAACAAGCCTCCTGTTCTTTATCTAATCTATCTTAAGTAAACTGTTCATATGGGTGGAGGAAGGGGCTGAAACTGGGAATTAGTATGAGGAAAAAGATGAGAGCTGAACAGGGAAGCCAACCCCAAGATTAAAAAACCCTGATTGCTTTGCTTGACCATGGC
This sequence comes from Emydura macquarii macquarii, assembly GCF_026122565.2. NCBI lineage: Eukaryota > Metazoa > Chordata > Testudines > Chelidae > Emydura > Emydura macquarii. Next base: position 12,566,699 of record NW_027131527.1, on the reverse strand, counting down.
AACCCTAAAAAAAGTGCTTGCCTTTCTTTTTTTGCTCTTCAGGATGTGCTGTCTTTATGTTTGGAACAAACTTAGCACCCAAAATTGTACTATTACAATCCAAACAATGAATGATTAGAACCGCATTGAGACGGGCAGGGCAGGGCAGGAAGTTCACAACTTCTTCATCACAGGGCAGAAGTCTATACCATCGTCAGCTACACGGAGGGGTCCCTGGACAGTTCCTTCCCTTCCTTGGAATAACTCTCCAGCTAAATAACAATCACAGTTCAATTGGACATTGGAGTTCTGTGTTTCTTGTCACGCGCACTGGCCTCTGGCAAAGTCCTTGTTGGTTGTTGACACAGCTAAATGAAAATTCCCCCAGGACCTCAGCACATCCTTCTCAAGGTACACATGACTTGCAGGTGTAGTGCCTGATCCAACTGAATCAGGAATCTACTTGTGTTCTCTAGTTTCTACAGAAAGCCTCTGGCCTCTGGCATTACTGCAAACTCCCCTAGGTCCCACTGTTTTCCTAAAGTACTATTCTTCACATGAAATGTTTGCAATCCAGTGCTGCCAACTGTCCTGATTTCTCAGGATATTTGCTTTCCCCTGTCCTTTTTTTTAAAAAGCAAATTTCTACTCCTAATGGCTGTGGTGAAAAGCCTGAAAATATGACGTGAGTGCACCCTACAGGCCCCAAAACCAGGAAGCAAACAAAAAGAACCGAACTTAAAACCAAAACCAAAAAAAGCTCCCTCTGAATTGTGAATGCTTGAGGTGGGATGTCAGGCTTGTTCTTGGATGCTCAGATTGTCACTTGTGTAAGATGGGCACTTCCCCACGTATGTGCTGATTTGAATGTCCAGCTGTGGGCCATCCTATTAAAGATAATCTGTGAAGGTACAGAAACTGTTTGTGCCCTTTTTGGGTTCTTTATGATGCATAAATAGGTCCTGAAAGGCCTTAACTCTTCTGGCTTGTCTCTTGCATCAGGAGTTCAGATCTTATCTATGCGGTCTTTCCTGACAAACTCCATGGATGCAGCCCCCCCTAGTAAAAATCAGTGCCTATCTTACAGAAGTACTGGCATTGATGCAGCCTCAGTAGCCAGAAGTCTAGTGATCTGTTGGCTTTCATCACATTGTAGAAAAAACATCTGAGCCCTGTCTATACTAACATTTACAGCTTTGTTACACCAGGACAGGTACTGTGATACAGATCCTACTTTCTGTAGTGTATGTAGACAAAGGCCTGTGCATGATTGAAGAACAAGCAGGTTTAAGACATCACAGATTAAGTGAGAGAGGAAGGGATATTTAATCAGGCTAATCTTCTTTGGTTTGAGTGTGCTTTTGTTTAACTCAAAGCCCTGAGTGAACAGATGGAAGAAGAGTTATTCTATTAAAGTTTCAGCACCCTATTCCTTCAGTTTAGGGTTGAGAGGGCTTCCAGACCACTGCTCTAGGTCCTCTGAGAAAGACCTCTTGCAAACCAGGGTGAGGTGTCCTGACTTTTCTAAAATGGGGCGGAAGGAGGAATCTTACTTTTTGAAAAAATAAATCTTCAAGTCTCCTTTGTTTGTGTTGCTGCTCTTGTTCGGATCCTAAGCATAGACAAGCGAAAGTCAGGCCTGGCAGTGATTGAATTAATCCTGGTGTATTAGCTCAATTGATGCAAGCCCCTGCATGCCCTTATCTATGCTAAGGAACCAGCACCACTGCAGCTCAATGATTGCTGAATCAGGGCTGCTCCCAAATGTAGACAGCCAACTAAGCAAAAAAGGCCACAAACCCAAGCTTGCCTCTTTGGGTTACCTTTAAGGTGCTTGAATAGTATAATGACTCTGAAGTAAAGATTCCACTCAGGGCATTTTGAAAGGCCATTTTAAGCTATACATGGGGTAGCCTGTTCACTTTCCATTTTGCCTGGGTCCGTTTCACAGGGGAGTCAGAAAAGGCCAACTTGTCTGGAGAAATACTCAATATAACAAGATTTCAGTATTCACCAGACAATTTTGTTTTTACTGAAAGCAAGAGCAAAGCATCTGTTTATGATCCTTATCTCAGGTTGCCCATTCTTCCCTGAGGGAGGTCAGTTTCTCTTTGAAGACCAGCCTGGCAGCTGGAGAATTTGGTTTACTCTAGCCTTTAGCACTGTAAGAGAACTGCAGTACCAGCTGGCTAACCCAGCTAATTGTGACAATAGCACAGTATGTGGCAAATACAACACTGGAAAGAAAACCAACAAATCCAATCAAATAAAAATAATCTTTACGTAGCTGTAAAGGGAAGAGCATAAGATGGCTTGCTATTTGACCTGCTGCCTCCCTAGGAAAACCTGGAGCTTTTCTGCATACCTGTTAGACAGGACACCCATTCACAGGACTGTATGTGTCATGTAACAACTGGTCTTCTGGAATAGCTTGTATTGCTGAAGTCAAAATTACCTGCACTTAAGTACAACTGCTAATTGCACAGATGGCCTCTGTGCTCTCTCTTTGTCAAAGGAAAATTAGGGGTCCAATTCAGCCCTGGTGTTAGTAGTTACAGCTCACACTGAAGTAAACGGCACTTTAGTCCCCTCTGCTCACCAAGATCTATTAAAAAGGCAGCTGTTGTTTTTAAAATGTTTGTTGTGGTCCCTGAAGCCTTGCAATATATTCTTCTTGCATTTTTCCTATGAGAGGTACCCTTAGTATGATACAGATCACAGAATACTGACGGACACCAAATGCCTCCCAGGGGACATTCTGAACTCAAGAGTTTGGCGAGTTGTTTTTCAGGGCAAAGCTAAAACTTGGGTGTAGTAACAGGCAAGTCACACATTCAAAGTAAGTTGCCACAAGTCACTGACTAAATTATTTTAATGAAAATACCCTTTACTTGCAATGAAACGGCACAAACCCATGTACTGGCATCCAGTAAACAGGGTGAAATCACTTCAGACTGTGGGGGGCAGGAGAAGAGGTGCTGGTTTCCTGCCTCAGCCTGTGCAAGGGGCATGGCCATGGTGCCCAGACACCGCCAGCACTGCCTCGGGAGCGCTGTGACTTCCCGCTTGAACCCAAAGAGGCTACAGCCTCCACAGCCCACCACTGCCATGTGACAAACCACCATGGTTACCCCATGGCTGTAACTCAGCAGCTGGTTCCCTTGTTTGCTACTTTCATCCCCTGCAGGACCAAGGGACTAGCTTAGACTGGAGCTGGACATCTAACCCAACAGCCCAGGAACAATCCTGGAAGCCATGGCTCCCACATGGCCTGCCCCACACACACAGCCAGACCGCCTGAGCCTCGCTCAGCGTCAGCACAATTCTGCCTCTCTTATGTCTGGGCAGGGGCCCTGCTACTGCCTCTGACACAGGAGACTGCGAGCACCTTGGCCTCAGAAGTCCCTCGAGGCCCTGCAACGTGGCCAGGGCTCCACTGGAGGGAGGCGCGGATCGCCCGTCTGGCGCCTGAGCCGCGTTTGCTGAGGCACAGCACAGCTCTGACTCAGACCCCGACCGAGGCTGGGCTGCGGGCGGCTGACTCAGCTGCCTGTGCCCGCCGTGTGCACGAGCGGCTCGGCTGCCTTTCCTCGCCGGGCGGCTTTGCTTGGTGACTGCAGCGACAGGCCGGCGCCGCGGGTTTCAGCTCCGGGGTCTGCAGTTCTCGCGAGGCGGTAAGTGAAGAAATCAGAGGCTGGAAACGGGGCGGGAAGGCTGCAACCTCTGCAGGACGCTGAGCGCGTAAGGCTCTGCCTTTCTCTTCTTCTTATGTGAAAGCAGAGGCAGGGAAAACCATTTAAGAAACTGCAGGTTAGTGCTAGTGCATGTGGTCACTAGGATCCAAAGGGATTTCTTTGACTCCTCCCAGGGCCTGTGCTGGGCTGGGTATTTTGCTTTCAAATTTAATCCAGTCCTAGGCAAGTCAAGGAGTTGTAAACATACAGTCCGTGAGAAATTAAAGGAATGGTGTGCGTGTGTTTAAAAAACATCTCCTCCCACTACTGAAACGTGTCTGTAACTACCTGGACGCGTTAGGGAGCAGGAAGTGCTCTTCTATACGATATTGGTACATTCAATACATAATGAAAATATTTTCTTACAAACTCTGTTGGCAACAAACTAGCATACAGGGCCTGATTCTTCTCTGCCTTTTCACAAGGTACAAAGGGAGTTTTGGAAGCAAAATAGGATTAAAACTCAGTATCTCAGGCAACTTTTCCTGTTGCCTCTAGTATGGTTAAAGTTTCTGTGTTTGTTGTTTCATCCCTGTCTTCCTTGCTGCACTCCTGTCAGCTGACTGGGTGGCAATAAATAGATCCTGTTCATTAGCTACCCCAAGGAGTCAGTAAGAAGCTGAGCTGTGGTAGTGCCTGCTTCAGAAAGTTCTGAATGTGAGACTTGGAACCATACATATTCTGGTTTTTATTTTACTCATTGTTAATGTTTTCTTGGCTACATAACTTCCTAGAAGAGCCCGTTCGAATTGTGATTAAACAAACTTGAGCAGAAATCTGCTATTGTTAATTGAACAAACATTTAAAAAAAAACAAACAACCCTATGACTTTTCCAGTCTGATTGATGGTTTGGATCTTATGGTCCCATGCTGTGTCTAATGAAACAAAATCATAGCTGCGTACCTGCCATGTCGTGACCAATCAATGAACTGTAGAGAATAATAAGAAATGGGTAAAGGTTGTAGCAGCTAGCATGAGCACCATGTGGCTATGGTAAGTGTCCCTTTCAAAGGAAGGGTCAATGTGGTGTGCTGGTTGGTTTTTAACTAACTCGTTAAATTCTGTTTCAGGCTGAGTTTAAATGGACAACCAGAATCCCTGGTTAGAATACCAGTATAATAAGACAATGCCTGAACCTGGAAAAGGACCTTTAATTCTATGGCACTATTTTTCAGGTGCTTTCCTTCTCTCTTGCTTTGCCTCAGGGCCTTCTTTTCCTGGAGAAGTTTGGTTTTCTTCATCGCTCTCCTACCCCATTTCTCTCTTACTTTGAGAGGGGGACAAGGGAGTTGAGGAGAGGAAAGAAATAAGCTACTTCAGTTTTCCCCCCAGTGACTCACTGAAACCTTAAGAGGAGAGTGGTGGGGGTGACCAGATAAGTGTGAAAAATCAGGATGGGGTGGGGGGTGATAGGCACCTATATATAACAAACAAAAAAAAAAAGCCCCAAATATCAGGACTGTCCCTAAAAATTGAGTCATCTGGTCACTGGTTTTGCATAGTAACTGCCCCCCTCCCCCCAGGATGAAGTGAGAGGCCTTGTGGCTACTACTGGCCACTCTCCCTGCCTCTGCTGCTTTGCCTTACTAGCTGAGGCAGGGCAGGGAGCAGAATCAGGCATAGAGCTCACTCTTCTGCACTATGGCCCCAGTGTCTGGAGGCCATCTTGTTCTTTAAACTCAGGGGCTGCGCCGAAAAACCCAGAGCAGTTTCCAGCCAAAACAGGACAGTTGACAAGTATGCTGAAGAATGCAGGATCTCCCCCCATCTTGATGTCATGTACTTTTGTAATGTCTGTGCTGCCTATTTACATAGTGCTGCAAGTACCTTGTATAATACTTTGCATGTTGATGAGTTCCAGAGGGGTAGCCGTGTTAGTCTGTTTTTAGCAAAACAGCAAGAGTCCTGTGGCACCTTAAAGACTAACAAATTTATTTGGGCATAAGTTTTCGTGGGCAGAAATATGCATCAACAAAAGCTTATGACCAAATACATTTGCTAGTCTTTAAGATGCTGCAGGACTCTTGCTGTTCTGTATAATACTGTACAACATGTGAACTGTGCCAGACACGTAACAGTTGCTGCCCTGACTACAAACAAGCAAGGGTGCAATGCAGAACTAACTCAGTGACTGGCATATGGTCATTACAGCTGGATTATACAAGATCTTTGTGTTGTTAATTCTTCAAAACACTGACGCAGGCTCCAAGCCTGCATAGACTTGACTGAGTACATGATTTGTCACAGGAACTACTTAAGTCCATGCAGGATCAGGTCCTTACTTTTCACAGGTGAGGAGCTGTTGTGACACCCTTATTTTTCCCTTCTCCTTAGTGTATGTTTTTCCCCCCCCCCCTGAAGAAGAAGCTCTGTTATCTAAGATGGGATCCAAGCTCTCAGTGGACGACTCGGTGCGTGTTGTGATCATTGGAGGAGGTTTCGGGGGAATCGCGGCTGCCAGACAACTAAAGTCCTGGGGAATCCCATTTGTTCTTGTGGACATGAAAGATGCATTCCACCACAACGTGGGCGCCCTGCGGGCCTCTGTAGAGAGTGGTAACTTATTTGCTTTTTCTTAAAGTCTGTGAACCATCTCTGGTGCCTTGTGATCTGTTCAACAACTGGGAGATGTGGAACTCCCATCTGAAAGATGAACTGCACAGTTTAAAAACTCTTGTAAGATTATAAAACAGAAAAATGTCTCTAGCTGTGGTTAAATTAATTCTGTATTCCAATAAAACTTGAGATCATTACTGCTTCTGAGAAATCTGAGCTGCAGACTTCTGAATCACCTGCACAGCAACAGCACAAATGAAATTGTTGCCACCAAAATAGTTATCTGCAAAAGCAAATGTGTTATATTATGCCAGTTGTGAGTTTCCCATGGCATAGGGAGCACTGTTTGCACAGGCATTTGTTATCATTTAAAGATGATCACTGTACCATAAACAAGAACTTGAAAGACTCCTTCTATTCTAAATTGCTATCTTTATCCTCTTTGATACTTAGAATGTATTCTCATTCTACAGTGGGAGCTAAGTCCTGCAGCTGAGATTCCTCAGGATCTTAGGGCTTGTCTGCATTGGGGTTTTAGTGACATAATTTTGCTGAGGGTCTTGCAATATTTGTTTTTTTCCTTCAAAACCTCAGCTCCAGGAGTCATGGGATTACTTGAGAATCTAGCCCTTAAGGTTGCAGAGAGTGTTGGCAATGTGACACTAAAAGCTCAACACCCCAGAGGCAAATAAGAACTTTCAGTTTAACTTCTAAAAAAATCAAATGATTTTAAAGGCATATTTTCGGTTTTCATGGTGGCGGTGGGCAGCTGACTTGTGTAGCTGCTTTTCTTTCTTTCTTTTTAATGCTTGGAGTTGGCTATACTGGAGTAGCTATGCCAGTTCAATCCCGTACTATAGACAAGCTGCACTGGTGGAAAATGTGACTGAACTTACTGACTAGTTTAAAAAAACAGCTAGTTTTAAAAAAAAACTTCCTTTCCCTCAGCCTGCCTCAGTGTTCCAGTACATATCCTAGTCCTGGACTTAATGTAAAAAGTCACAAAAGAAATGCTATTAAATAGCATGAGACCAAATTTAGATCTATATTAAAATGGTATACTCTAGCAAGGAATGCTTCCCAACATCTAATATCTTTGTCTAATATATTACTCTGCTACTGAGACAGTTTAAGGAAAAATAGCTGCTGTTGTGGCCCATGATTACCCTGCAAAGAAGAGGGGACACTAACCAGCATGGTTGTTTTCCAACTCTCTTATTCTAAAATTGACTGACTGCAGACTTCGAGAGAGAGACTCTCAGGGACACACTTCTGCTCCAGCCCCATGACTGTCCAGGGCTCTGGTGTCAATATTCATTCTGTCATTCATCAGTCAAGGCTCTACTAGAGGTCTATGGACCATAGTTTGAAAATTGCTGACCTGTCCCCAAAGTTGATACAGATGATGACAAAAGTTAAGATAGCTTTGCCTTGTTGGCTTGAATTGCTGTTTTCTCATGAAACACTTCTCCCTCAATGAGTTGATTCCATGAGATTTTTGGCTGGTCTATTTGGGGACTTCCAAGAAAACTAATCCAAATTCAGTAAAGGTATGAATTTGAAGTGGATTAATTAAACAGCATTTAAACCCCATGTGTGAACACTCTAATTGAGGCCAGATGTACATTACAGACCTATATCAGTATAAAACTGGTGAAAAATCCACACCCCTGGGAGGCATAGCTATACCAACCGAACCCCCTATATAGACAGCACTATGTCGATTTAAGAGATTCTCTCTTGGGGAGGTGGATTAACTATGCCAATGGGAGAAGCTCACCTGTCAGCATAGGCGCATCTTCACAAAAGCACTACAGAGCTGTAAGAGAAGACAAGCCCTTTGAATTAAATTGGCCTTAATTCCTTTGTTTAATTCACTTTCAAAGCTACTTTAATAACAGCATCACACATGGATTTAATTCAGTTTAACTAATCCACTTCAAATTTACACCTTTTACTTAATCTGATTAGTTTTCCATAATGTCTCTGTGTAGGCACACCCTTAATTGTATGCCTTCTTTTTTCAATTCTTGTCAACTTAAGCAAAAATTTTCTGGGTCTTGTCATGTGGCAAAGAGAAAATAGATGTCAGGAGACAGGTGCCATGGAGCAGGCCTTTATTCTATGTAATAAGAAATCAAGAAATTCTTATAACCAAAGGAGGGTCATTTGACATTAGGACTTCTGGAAACTTAGTGGAAAATGGGCTTTCTAATCCTCTACTTTCCTTTTTTTCTTAACCACTATATAGGTGGCATTAACCTCCTCTCATTGCAGGATTTGCCAAGAAAACGTTCATTTCTTACTCCGTGACCTTTAAGGAGTGCTTCCGACAAGCCAAGGTGGTTGGAATAGACCTACTGAGGCAGAAAGTCTTGCTGAATGATGATGATGTGAGTGCAGTGGGGAGAGAGCTGACTAAATGACTTGCAAAGCATAATTTTACTCTGCAAATGCAGCAGTGAGCAGATGACTTTCTTCTCCCTCTCATGTTCAGATATACTCTGTTTCTTTGTCAGGTTTATCTCTTTGGACTGATCACAAACTCCTAGCTTAGTGAATACCACCTGAAATTCATCTGTGATTGCTCATGTGGTATTCTTTTTCTGTTGCCTGACTGGATAAGTGACTCAGAATCAGGAGGGTGTAAAACAATGATCTGGGCTCTGAATCTCTCAAAATGGTAGCAGGTTAAGAAGGATAAAGGAATTTTAGAGTATTAACTTTCTTTTGTTTTTGGGCCATACAGAGCTTGCATGAGGCATGATTCCTAGAAAAATTACTCTACTGTAAATCATTGGATGGATGCAGCATGTTTTTTTGTTGTCACATCCACATAAAATAGCTATGTTTACACGTTGGATATAATCAAATCCTAGTCTGTCTCACTTAATTTGGCTCTGTGCCTTGAGTTTGCTAAGACATTTTGTGACCCCCTTGTTCCTTTGCTGTGTGAAACAGAGCTCATTCACATATCAAATGCAGGTAAACTGAGTATCTGAACTCTGATTATCCAATATTTGGATGACTCAATTTGGACTCCAGAATTGAAGTTCCAGCTCTTCTGAATTTGACACATCACCTGGATAATTAGGGTTTGTTTATGTACCTATGTGTAGTGCAAATACTCAAATGTTCAAGCTACAAACTAGCTTTCTGTGAGCCTCTGTGCAAATAACTCACTTGTTGTGCAAAGTGACCATAAAAAGGAGGGCAGAGCATGACCCAAGCAAACTCACTTTGAAGTTCAAGCCAATGACTCTAGAAGTGTTCGGAGTACTTGCCCAGCTTTAATTGTACTGCTTCCTCAGACAGACCCCTGAATCCCTTCACTCCCAAAACACGTCTTATGTGGCAGCTTCCTGCTTATCAAAGTGACTGGGCATTGGGTTGAGCTGGGAAGTGGAGCACAGCAACTATGCAGTAAGACACGACTGAATGCTGCACCACGGGTCCAATCAGGCCCTCAGACAAGCTGTTCTCATCCTTATTGCTGGTAAAAAATGTCAAATTAACAGTCCTGAAATCATGCTTAATCACAGACTAGATAAATATATGGACAGCAGCAGTGTAAGCTTCTTAGGACTGCCCTGCCACAGGCAACCCTGTTCTGGAGAGACCACCTGTAAAGGAGAGAGTAGCTATGTATGTATCTTTTCCATTCAGTCTCTGGATGCTACAGTGATTGCCAGTAAGAGGGCCAACTCTGATGGTAACTTATGTACAGATTTGTCTGTCACAACATAGACTGAAGGCACCCCACCCATTTTGTATAGCAATTACACCTAGAAAAGAGGCTGTGATATCCCATCACAAACTGACTCACCCAGTCCCCATTAATATCTTCAGATTGATTACAGGTAAGCAATTATATGCAAAAGATGTTTGCTTTTAAACTGAGTGTTGCGATTCAGTTCCAGGGTAGGGGAAGGTGTAAAGCACCACGTGCAAAGTGATTCCAATGTTTGATATCCTTTACCTAGGGCATCTCAAAGTGACATCTCATCCCACTCTCTCCCCCCTATAGGAGCTTTTCTACTCTCACCTCATCATTGCTACCGGCAGTGATGGGCCTTTTCCTGGGAAATTTAACCAGATCATTGACATGGAAACTGCCATTCAGACCTACGAAGACCTGGTCAAGGAGGTGAGATTGAAAACTATCAGTCGAAAAAGTGACGGGTGGCTCAGTTCTTTTGAGAAAGATCAGAAATTATAATTATGGTGAGAGCTCTTACTGGCATCCAGATGAGGGAGTATGAACTAACGAGTGCTGGAGACATCCAAATTTAGAGTTCAGGGGTGGGTGGGGTGTTATAATGCAGTGGTGCTTGGATCGGAGAAGGTGCTAGCAAGATGGATACATTTAAATCAGATGACTGAAATTTCTTTTTAAAAATGAAATTTGAATGATTATAATTTTAGACCTTAACACATTCTGCATTAATCTCAAAACTTTTAATAAAAAAGTGCTGAATCCATGAGCCTCCATCAAAAATTGAGTGAAAGGCTGCTTTTCTGGATAGAATCAGTGGGAAACCTTTTAACTTTTTGAGGTCAAACTTTATAAATATGGCACAATGATCATGTAGTGTATTAAGGGCTCGATCTTGTGAGGGACCCTGGGGCTGTGCTGCTGACTGTAAGAGACTGGGAAAGTTATCCCAGGTGTTAGGACTCACCCTCACTCTCTCTCCAGGATACACCCTCCTATATCTGATCAGTATCATCTGCTGAGCCTGCTTGGGTGATCTCATGCTCCTACTTATAGTGTCTCCCTAGCTGAGTGCTGATAGACTCAGCTCTCACATTAGGAATATTTATGACTCCACCCACCATCAAAACTTTCCAGCTCATGGAAAAATGGATCTGCCCAGTAACTACCAGCCCTTGCTTCTGGTCAGTTGTGGGCACTTCAGGTAAATAACCTTGTTCAATCTCCTTGCTTATACATGCAGGCAGACACAAACACATCCATTATTTCTCAACTGCCACCATCTCTAAACAAATACAATACTGGAGTGCAAAAGACATGGGTTACACAAGCAGAAGTTGGATTGTTAGTTCCTTGGTTTTGTCGGAGGTTGGAGATGGGGCAGGGCAGGGGTGTGATGTACCCCTGTATTCACACCCTACATACTATTGTAATATTTGTACAAAATATGTCTTAATGAGGTATCATCTGAACTAACTCACTATAGCTTCAGTAATATGATGAAATGTGCGTAGTAACATAAGCTGAAATTAAGTCTGAAATGTATTTGTCAGACAAGTCTGGATAAACCAGTTTCTCAAAGACAAAGGACAAGCTGATGCCTTTAGCCAGGTGTCAGTTGATGGGCAATCACCTTTCAAGTGTCGATTCTCTGACAAGGAAGGAGGGCAGAAGCCAAGAGATCTACATCTTAGTAAACCATGAAACCTTTCACGACGAGACTCCATGACTCCAGCCTCACAGTGGGAATGAACTTTTATCTAGGGGTAAACTTCAGGAGAATTAATTTCAAGGGGGACTGGCCTATAAAGTGCAGGCTAAAACACCCCAAGGTCTCTCTCCCTATCAGTCTCTTTTTCACCTAAGACAACAAAACAAATAGCCTTTGGGAGCAGATCCTGGCCTGAGAATTTGGTCAGCAATGTTACTGGGAACGTGTGGTAAGGGAATCAAGTCTAGTTTAAGTTTTAATATTAGGAAGTGTTTTATTTTGTAACCATTTGAGTTTAATCCCTTGTATTTATACTCAAAACTTCTCATTGGAGTTAAAACTTGTTTTATTCTTTAATTAAAACTAATCCAGTGTTGTCTGAACTGTGGGGGTAACTCCATTTATGTAGCAACTGTTGTATATCGATCCACTTAGAGGGGCAACAGACCTAGTATCTGTATTGTTCAGGAGAGCACTAGACAGTGCAGAACACACATTTTGAGGGGAAAAACAAGAACCGGGAGTGTGTTGGGGGTCGCTCTGCAAGTGGTAACCAAGACTGGTGGAAGCCAGAGTGTGACTGGTGTGTGGCTGGCAGGCTGCAGCTATACACAGACACTCAGGGTGTTTGTTTCCTGCATGCTGGAAGGCTATTTGTCAGCGACCCAGGTGGGAGCTAGAGCAACAAAGCACTGTGAGGTACCAAGTTTGCAGGGCAGGGATGACACAGCCCCTCACTGGTCTGGGTTGCACACTGGAATTTCATAAGGGGAGTTCTGTGACAAGGGAGAAGGAGCAGAGTGTGCAACCAGAAAGGAACAATACTGATGTCAAAACAGGATGTGGGCATGGGGGAGAGAAGGGATAGCATTCTTCAGAGTGCAGCCTCTAGTGTTGATTTTAACACTTGGGAACTGGGTGGGGGGAGGGCAGGGAGAATAGGGAAGGGCTGCCATGGCTTCAAGTCGTAAAGAGGCCCAATTTGGGAATATTTTCAAGAATACCCTGTAACTCTTGATAAAAGGAACGTGTCAAATGTAAACAGTACAACAGAGATGCAAGGCCTGATTGTCAGAACCAGACACTATGAAAAATGCTCTTCAGAAGGCAGTGACTTTGTTCAGACATGTCTACATCATCAATTTAGATCAACTGGTTGGTAAACTTTATTTTTGCCTCATTCTTATGGACTGCCCACCACGTCTTACTGCACTAGTAAAAAAGATAGTTACTAACCTTCTGTAACTGTTGTTCTTTGAAACGTGTTGCTCATGTCCATTCCAATTAGGGGTGCGCATGCCTCGTGCATGGTTGCCGGAAGGCTTTCCCCCAGTAGTACCCACAGAGTCGGCTCTAGAGTCCCCTGGAGTTGCACGTCCATAGCACTCCATATAAGGGCCTGCTGACCCTCCGCATTCTCAGTTCTTCTTGCCGATTCTTCTTGTCCATTCCACTATAGGTGTGTGCACGCCTCCGTGCATGGTTACCTGGAACTTTTTTCCCCTTAGCAGATCCTGTAGGGCCAGCTCCGGCGCCCCCTAGAGCCCCACACACATGCCACGGGATATGAGGCGCTGCTAGCCCTACACCCCTCAGTCCCTTCTTTCTGCCAACTTCGGCAGCAGGAAAGGGGTGGGTTGTGGAATGGACATGAGCAACACATCTTGAAGAACATCATTTACTGGTAAGTAACCTTGTTTTCTTCTTCTTTGAGTGCTTGCTCATGTCCATTCCACTATAGGTGACTAACAAGCAATACCTTTGGAGGTGGGTAGGAGTTACCGGTGAGCTGCTGTCAGCACCGCTCTGCCAAATCCCGCGTGGAAGTGGCACCCTCGCCTGCTCATAGCAGAACTTGATGCATGATGTAATCCACGAGGAGATGCACTGGGTGGAGAAAGGTGAGCCTTTCATCCAGTCAGCCACTGCAACGAAGAGCTGCGTCGATTTCTGGAACGGCTTTGTACGCTCGATGTAGAAGGCCAGGGCTTGTCTCATGTCCAGCGAACGCCATCTCCTCTCCTCCACCGAACCGTGCGGTGTGTGAAAAAACACGGGGAGAAAAATATCTTGATTACAATGAAATTGGGAAACCACCTTGGGCAAGAAGGCTGGATGCGGCCTCAACTGCACCTTATCCTTATAGAATACTATATAAGGGGGCTCCGAGGTCAAGGCCCTAATCTTGGAGACCCTCCTAGCTGAGGTAATGGCGACCAGGAAGGCTACCTTCCATGAAAACATGAGCAGAGGGTGTGAAGCCATGTGTTCAAAGGGGGGCCCCGTGAGTCTTGAGAGGACCAGAGTGAGATCCCAGGGAGGCACTGGTCATGGACCTATGGATAAAGCCCCTCCACCCCCTTGAGGAATCTGACCGACATGGGATGGGAGAACAGCGATCTCCCCTCTAGCGGCTGATGGAAGGCCGAAATGGCCACGAGGTGAACCTTCAGCGAGGCCAGCGCCGACCCTGGAGCTTTAGCTGGAGCAGGTACTCCATGATCGCCTGTATAGGTGAGAGGCTGGGCGGAATACCCCTGGACTCCGTCCAACAGGTATACCATCTCCACTTAGTCCGATACACGACCTATGTGGAAGGCTTCCTGCTGCCAAGCAGGACTTGTTGGACCTGCACCGAGCAGGCTCTCTCTCCCTCCATCAGCCACAGAGCCTCCAGGCTGTGAGGTGCAGGAAGTCCAGGTCTGGGTGCAACAGGCGATCATGGTCCTGGGATAGAAGGTCATGCCGCCTCAGGAACTCCAGGGGTGTGGCGATCGAAAGCTCCAGCAGCACGCTGAACCAGTGCTGTCTCGGCCAGGCTGGAGCGAAGAGTATAACGTCCGCCCTGTCCCTCTTTATTTTCAGCAGGACCTTGAGCAGGAGTGGAATGGACGGAAACGCGTACATGAGAGTCCCCATCCAGTCGATGAGAAACGTGTCGGAAATTGACCTGATCTCGCGACCCCAGAGTGAGCAGAATCTCGGACACTTCGTGTTCTGGGCTGACGCGAACAGGTCCAGTTGGGGAACACCCCACTTCCGGAAGATCATGGCCGCCATCTCTGGGTGTAGTGACCAGTCGTGGTGGGGTAGAAACGACCTGCTGAGGTGATCTGCCTCGTCGTTCCTCACTCCTGGGAGGTGAGAGGCCCTCAGGTGGAAATCGTGCCTCACGGCAAGGTCCCACAGACGGATAGCTTCCTTGCAGAGGGCTGAGGAGCGTGCTCCCGCCCTCCCCCCGCCTGTTTATGTAAAACATGGCTGCGGTGTTGTCCGTTAGTACCTGCACCACTCTGCCTATCAGGAATTGGAGGAACACCTTGCACGCTAGGCAAATGGCCCTCAGCTCCTTCACGTTGACCAGAGCCCCTGAGTGCCTAGGTTGGCGCTGATGTGGGCTCCCCATCCTACGTCCGAAGCATCGGCAATTAGGGTGACCGACGGGACCAGACCCCTGAACAGAACTCCCTTCATCATTGCCATGGGAGTCCGCCACCAGTTTAGGGACATTAAGACAGGCAGGGGAATTGTGACCACCCGGTCTAATGGGTGTCTGCTCGGAACATATACCGAGGCCAACCATGCCTGGAGCGCTCTGAGCCTCAGGCGAGCTAGTTTCACTACGTACATGCAGGCCACCATGTGGCCTAACAGCTGTAGGCAGTGCCTGGCTGTTGTAGGAGGGCATCGGTGCAGCTGGAGATGATAGAGACCATCGCCTCGAAACGTGGCTGAGGCAGGAAGGCTCTGGCCTGGGAAGCGTCCAGGGTAGCCCCAATAAATTCTATGCATTGCACTGGGGTCAGTGTGGACTTCTGCTCGTTTACGAGTAGCCCCAACCTGCGGCACAGAGAGTGAGGGTCATGCTGTCCTGCACCTGGGACCTGGACTTGCCTCTGATCAGCCAATCGTCCAGGTAAGGAAAAGTTTGCACACCTTTTCGTCTCAGGTGGGCAGCCACTACCGCCATGCACTTTGTAAACACGTTGGGGGCCAAAGATAGGCCAAAGGGTAGGCAGGGCTGTAAACTGGTAGTGGAAGCCAGCACTGTGAAGCGAAGGAAATGCCTGTGGCTGGGGAGGACAGACACATGAAAGTATGTGTCTTTGAGATTGAGGGCAGCATACCAGTCTCCTGGATCCAGAGAAGGGATTATGAAGGCTAGGGGGACCATGCGAAACCTGAGACGTTTGACATGTTTGTTTAGACGACGCAGGTCTAATATGGGTCTCAGACCCCCCTTCACCTTGGGGATGAGGAAGTACCTCGAATAGAACCCCATCCCCCTTCTGCCTTGAGGGACCATTTCCACCGCTCCTATGTTGAGGAGGGTGTCCACCTCCTACAAGAGGAGTTGCTCGTGAGAGGGGTCCCTGAAAAGGGATGGAGGGAGAAGGTTGTTGGGGGGGGTAGATGTAAACTGTAGAGCATAGCCCCCCAAGACTATCCCAAGGACCCAATGGTCCGAAGTGATTTTTCCCCATTCGGGTTAGAAGGTCCTTAACCTCTTTAGGAAGGGGCGGGACAGATCCAGGAGAGCAGTCTGGGCGCCATCCTCGGGCGCACCATCTAAGTTGTCTTCTTTGATTGCCTGACCTCCTGGAGGGCCCTTGCTGGGGAGCTGAGGATGAGCTAGGGGGCTGATTTCTTCTTCTAAACCTCCTATTTCTATCCCTATGCCTATAAGGTTGGAACGGCCTGGGCTGCGGCCTTGGTTGCTGCTGCGCCTGGGGCTGTGACTGACGCCTGGAAAACGGGGGCGTATAAAGGCCCAGGGAGCGAAGCGTGGCCCTGGAGTCCTTCAGACCATGCCCTTTGATGTAGGGGCGACTGAGGAAGGGGTTTGCCACAGGGCCTTCACAATCTTAAGGACCCCTTTGTGGACTGGGAGGGCCACTTGCGCTGGGGCAGTTGCTGCCAGCACATTAAAGAGGCTATCTGTGGCCTCTTTTAGCTCCTCCACCTCCAGTCCCAGATTGGAGGCCATCCTCTTGAGCAGCTCCTGGTGCGCCCTTAAATCCTCCAGTGGCGCAGGGTGATCCTGGGAGACTGCCTCATCAGGTGAGGAGGAAGAGGACTGCAAAGGTATAGCCTGCGGGTGTGCCGCCTCCTGGCGAAGGATTGTACCTGCTGAGGTTCCCTCCAGGGGTCCGACTCCTCGTCTGAGGAGTGGTGTCAATGGGCCTTCTTCTGTGCTGGAGGCATGGACTGCACTCCTGACAATTTAATGGACTGGGGCCTCAGCCCTACCTGGATACCCCATGGGGTCCAATAAGGCCATTGTTGCGGCCATTGTCCCTGGGCCCAACCTGGGGCTAACTGCGCCACAGGCTCTAATGCTTTGTTGGGGTGTCGACTCGCCCGACGACTGTCCCCCCCGGGAGACTCCAAAGCATCATCAGAGTCAGACCTGGACCGGCGGTGCTGTGTTTGTCCTTGATCGCGGGCCAGTGACCGCCCTCCTGATGCTTCTGACCTGGACGATGACAAGGACTGCCTCCGTCACCGTGAGCAGTGCCAATGAGCAGGGATGCGCTCCGAAGAGCTAGAGGTACCGGAGCATCGTCTCAGTACTGATGATTTCCGCTGCTGCTTGCCCTGCAGCTCTGCAGACACCTTTGGTGACTGAGGTTGGCGCTATCCTGAATTCCTCAGTACCGAGCCAGACTCCGGCAACCGGGTTCCGTGCTATGAACTCTGCTGTGCCGGGTTTTTCTCCGACGATCGGGTTCCACGCCACCTCGGTGTGGGCAAACTCATCGGTGCTGGGTCCTCCGGCAGCGACTGAGTTCTGTGCCGCCTGGGTACAGGCGAACTCCTTGGTGCCGGGGATCTGGAAGGGGAGCTGTCCGAGCACCGCCTGGGAGACCTTGACCGGTGCCGCCTCCTGGCATGCGCTGCCTCTGGTGCTGGGAGGCTCGATGCCGCCAACCTGGAGCGACTACTAGGGGAGCGGCTCTGCTCTACCCTCGGAGAGTGTCCGGCAGAAGATCTTCCTCCCCGTAGAGGGGCTCTCCACCGCCATTCAGGGGGACTCAACGTGGGTTTCCCCTGTGACACCGACCCCTTCTCCCTCGGCGAAGGGGGAGGCGGAGTTGGCATAGGCAAAGTCAACAAAGGCTCTTGCCGCCTGAAAATCCTCCAGTGTTGACGGCGTCGGCAGGGGCACTCTCCAACTCCCAGGAGTCGGGGGAGGCTCCCTGACCGGAGATGCAGGCACTGGAGAAGTCTCAATGGGCCAGGTCTGCTGCATCTCGTACTCGACCCTGCCCATACCAATGGCGCAGGGGAGTGTCCGCGCTCCGTGCGCTGCTTCTTTCTCCTTGGTGCCGGTGATGTTGCACAGTGCCAAGTGGAGGGCGGCGCTGACGATGCACTCTGTACCAAAGTCACACTCGGCGCCGAGGCGGAGTGGGTCAGCTCAGACGCCAGGCAGAACGCTGCGTCCCTCAACAGGGCTTTCAACCGGATTTCTCTGTCCTTTTGAGTCCTCGGTTTGAAAGCCCTGCAGATCTTGCACTTGTCCTTTCTGTGGGCTTCCCCCAGGCACTTAAGGCAGTAGTCGTGGGGGTCGCTGAGCGGGATGGCCTTCCCGCAGGAGGCACTCAGCTTGAAGCCCGGCAACCGGGACATGGCCTGGCCGTGCGAAGTCCCCGCAGGGACAGCCTAATCTCTAACTACACTTAACAACTACTTAGCTAAATAAAACCAAACTTAGAATACCAAACAAGTCTCCTAAACAAGGTGCATAGTACTTGCTGTGAGCAAGGCTAGTTCCAGCAACCATCACAGGCGGAAAGAAGGAACTGAGGGGGTGTAGGGCTGGCAACGCCTCTTATACCGCAGCATGTATGCGGGGCTTCAGGGGGCGCTGGAGCTGGCCCTATGGGATCTGCTAAGGGGAAAAAAGTTCTGGGTAACTGTGCACGGAGGTGTGCACTCACCTATAGTGGAATGGACATGAGCAAGCACTCGAAGAAGAATCACCTGATTCCTCTCAGGTGTGACTCCTTAACAGTAGTTGGGACTAGGCCTTCCAACCTTAATAGGCAAGCCACCTATTAAACACCTCTTTGGTGATACCACAGCCATGCATCAGCTCAGACTGCACAGTTGGGATATCATCCCAAAAGAAGAAAATTCCTCCACCCCTTTATGTTAAAAAGGCGAGATTGATTTTTTTTTTTTTTAAAAGCAGGATATTTAAAATGCTGGACACATCTGCCCCCACAGTAGCCACTTCCCTTTTGCCTATTAATTTATCATCCTCCAAGTACTATTTTTAATCATGGAAAGACACATTGCACAACACTTCTATCCCCCTCTCCCTTCAGATTATTTTTCTTCTTAGATCTAAATGAATGGGTCTTTGATTCTCATGGTGGTAAATTCATCTGAAATCTGGTAAACAAGCTGCATTTGATGGTTGCCAGCCCTTCCCTAGGACTCAGGTATTCTAATCAATGTCTCTTACTGAAATACGAGATTTTTTTTTTTTTTTTGAGGGACAAATCTGCCAAGCGTGTTTCAAAGTTAGGATGGGATTTAGAAGGTGCTTGTGGTGGGACAGCTTCCCCTCTCATTCCAGAGGGTGGAACACAAGGGGTGTTCTGTTGAGAGCAGTTTTTCTGTGGACTCCACTTTTATAAGAAGGGCTTCCTACAAGTTGGGAAGGTGCATGACTGGTTCTGCCAGAATGAGTCTTCCAGCTGCATGTCTCACTCTAGGTTCCTTCATGTATGAAATAATGTAACGTGGAGATACAAATTATTGTTGTTGTTGCTTTCATTTTGCAAGATCCAGAAATCTCCACGTATTGTGATAGTAGGCGGTGGTGCTGCTGGAGTTGAGATGGCTGCAGAGGTCAAAACAGAATATCCAGCCAAAGAGGTACAAGGAACAACTTGCACAATAAATAATACTTCACCAGCTGCTTCCTTTATTTGGTGACTTAAATGTGGTGTTCTTCCACAGTTTCCTGCTAGAGCAGTTTGGGATTGCTGGAGCTATGAACTCCCTCGCAACCGTTTTCCATAGAGCCTCCTGTTCAGCAAGACGGGAAGTGGAGGAGCTGTGAGCTCCCTCACAGCCAGCATTCCTGCAGTGTCTCCTGATGCTGGGGAAGGCTGGAAGCAAAATAACTTAGTGTTCTTCCATAGATCCTCCCCTCACCCATCCACCCCACTCTGCCTTTGTTGCCAAGAAATGCATGCTGAAAGTCAGAAGCCAACCTAAGGCTTGGCTATCATTTTCTTTGCCTGCTTGCTGAGACAGCAGTCAGCCCCACTCCCCTTTAAGTAATATTTGTCCCTGGCTGACTCAGGGTTGTTTTTGTTCTTCCCCAGTTGGCTGTAGTTATTTTGCATTTGTCCACAGGTCACCCTCATTCACTCGAAAATCGCACTGGCTGACGTGGAGCTCCTACCCAGTGTTCGGCAGGAGGTGAAAGAGATTCTTCTCAGGAAAGAAGTGCGTCTCTTGTTAAGTAGGTTCTTAACCAATTGTCTCTCAAAATCCTAACAAAGCTTCCTGCCCCATACCCCCATCTCTAACTTCCTCTCCTATAAGAAACCTTTGTCTCTAAAGCTTGTTTTTGGCAAGGAAGACTGAACAGGGTTCCCTTCAATACCTCTTCATCCAGATCTGCTAGAAGGTAGCTGCTGAGTGAACAGGTTTCACTGTACTTTCCCCTGCATTCCCAGAGCAAAATCAGAGTCATTGACTGCTCCTGTAATGGGATAAAACAGACCTTCCCTTTGATAGATTTCTGGAGCTACATTAGGTGACCCAGCATAAAGTGCCTTTCTAGGGTGATAACATGTCCATGAGAAGTGAGGGCCTGAACATGCCATGTCAGTTGGGAAAACTAACAGAGCATGGGAACAAAATGTAGAGATGAAGTGCACGTGCCTCAGCCTGCAATATTGGGGTGAAAAGCAGCTAAGGTGGGGATAAACACTTCAAAATACCTGAGACCTTATGATGGAAAAAGAAGTTGTTGCCACAGGCAATGCAGGACAGAACCATTTTTGCAGTGGCAGAGCTGATTCTGTGAGCCATGCATGCCCATTTCTCATCTCTCTGCATTCAAATTGGCTGCTTCCTCTTTTTTTTTTCCCCCCCTCCTCACTGCCTGGGATCTAGAGAGCACAGGAGGGATGGTCTCCTTGATCAGTTTTTGCCTTTGGCACTCCATGACACCTGGAAGGAGCAATTACAGGAGTCATGCTCAGCCCCTGCAGTCCTGAATGGGTCATGCATGCCCAGAGCAGATGGCATCTTCAGAGAAGTTAGCTGACACTCTCAAGTCTCTACTGAGTATATGCAAACTGAGTCTTGCAGAGGCTTATATCTTGGATAAATTTGTATGGATTTTCATAGGAATGGCAAAAGACGCATCTCTGACAAAAAGCCAACTCTTCTGCCTAACTTCATGTCCCTGCTCAAAAGCATGGAGGCTCTAGGTTGAATATTTTGGTTTTTAACATGGACAAAACAATGTATTTTTCCCCAATCTTGCGTTCCAAAATGGCTTGAACAATTTTAGCTGAAACTTGCGGGAGGGGAAAAATAAATCAGTTTGATGGAGACACCAGGTATGGAAAATTTCAGCCTAAACAGTTTGGCAAAGATCTAAATAAGCAATTGAAAACAGGGTCTTAAAACAGAAAATGTCAGGCTACCAGTCATGCCTATATATTGGCCAACATTTTCCCAACTTTAGGGTTTAAAGTTAGGTTCCAAAATTCACATTTCAACACCAAAATGATGTTCAAAGATGATGAGTGTTGGCGGAAAGGAAGGGCACTCAGCATCACCAAGAGGTGCTCAGCACTCTATAAAATCAGGCCTGCCTGGATAATAGAAAAGTGATTGGATTAGCTGCAGAGACAAGAGGATTTGCAATTGGATGTGAAGACACTTCCCAGAAGATAAAAGAGACGGTGGGAATTCGGAATGAAAAGTGTGATAAACTCCAGGAAAAGAACAAATGGCGGAAACTAAACATGATTCTCTGAAACGAAACAGTGGGAGATATTTTAGTATTGCGTAGAACAGATATCATAA
This sequence comes from Emydura macquarii macquarii, assembly GCF_026122565.2. Classification (NCBI taxonomy): domain Eukaryota; kingdom Metazoa; phylum Chordata; order Testudines; family Chelidae; genus Emydura; species Emydura macquarii. Next base: position 12,544,935 of record NW_027131527.1, on the reverse strand, counting down.
TCAATAGCGTCAGTGTTCTAAATGTGCAATCTTTGTAAGTGTTGGGGTTTTTTTTTTTTAATGACACTTTGCACGTCCCATCCCTGCTAACGATCACAAAGACCTATGCTGTTTCTTATGACAGGTGAGAGAGTCAGCAACCTGCATATGCTGACTTTAAACCGATTCCAAGAGAATATGACAGTCAAGACAGAAAAGGGCACAGAGGTTGCTGCTGACCTGGTGGTTCTCTGCACTGGTATAAAGATCAATTCAGCAGCATACAGCAGTGCGTTTGGTGAGTTAAAATCACAGGACAAGGTGGGGCTTCTGATTCTTCAGCACAGATGATAAAATGTTTTAAATTTAACTTTATCCCAACTCAATATTTTAGAGGCCAGATACAAGTGGTATTGACATTTAACTTGGTATAGTCAGAGCACATTTAATCTCTGTGGTTAAAGCTTACACTTAAAAAAAAAAAAAAAAAAAAAAAAAAAAAATGTGGCCCTTTGGTGGAAGTTTCTGGAAGAGGGCATATGTTATGCACTAAGTGGTTGCATGATCTCTTCACTTTTCCCTATCATTAACTTTTGCTGGACTCCCAATATACCCTGGTATTGTAGTCCTGGGTGAAATCCTGCTCTCATTGAAGTCAATGGCAAAACTCCCACTGACTTCAGTGAGGCCAAGATTTCACTCCTGCTGCTAAACTCATCTGTCAGTGCATCACCGTCCTAAGCACCCCCACTCTTGTTCCAATCCTGGAGTGATCCTGTACAGAGAATGCCAAATGTGTTAAATTGTGATTAGCAGTGTGATAACCATATTCTCTATGATTGTGATGAGTCTATCAATGTGTTGGTAATACAGTGCTCTAGAGACAAAGTAGTTGGAGGTGGATGGGGGAAATGAGGAAGAAACTTTACTAGTTCGTGCAGTTAGCAGAGGGGCTGCAACACTTGTGCTCTCCACCTAAGGTGAAGGGTTACATAACACCTACTAAAATGCTTGGGTGCAGATCCTCAGCTGTTATAACACTGTCATTAAAGTCAGTGGAGTTATGACACTTTACGCCCCCTGAGTATCTGCACCCTGGCATTCAACTAATACTACCTGGTGAATTATTCAAAAACCTATGCAACAAAATACTTCCAAGAGTATTGTTTCAATTAAAGTATTTTGCATTTTAAAATTAAAAGCTGATTTTGTTATATAGTAAATATTACTCATCTGTCTTCCATGTTTTCAAGGGGAAGAAAATAAAATGTGAGAATTAGTGCAACTGCACATTTGAATGTGAATTTTCTTAAATATGTAATTTAGCAAGTGCACATCTAATTCAAATTTTGCATGTCCTTAACTCCTCTTCCTTTAGGCTGCATTAGAAAGGGTGTAAGAATTTTATATTGTACCAGTTGCACATTCAGATGATCACCTTATAATAGAAATGGTAAAAGGGATATGAAAACAAATGCTACCTATTGTACAAGGTGGATCCAGAGTAATCTGGCTCAAACTGTATTTCAGTTGTGTATCTGGAGAATTGTACCCTGTGTGGTTAAAATAGAAACTAGTGTGCTGTACCCATACAAAGAACAACTTTCAAAGGAAATTCCTTCAAGCATCTCAAAAGCAGTAGTCCTCAGAGGATGAAACCCATGCTTTATCTACTGTTTTAAAAGGGTAATTGAGTCATTCAGGTGAAAAAAAGTTCAGATGCTCTTAAAAAAAAAAAAAAGTGAAAATCACCATTTGTTCATGGAAAAGATATTAACATTTTCCCCAAAGCTTACCTTTTAGCTGAGAAAATTCATATAAAAATTCAGTCCAAAGTGTAACTTATCACCCAGAAATATGTAGGGTGCCTGAAAATAGGAGCAGGGGTGTGTATGTTAGAATTAATGTGCTATAATATAGACTTAAACACTGTACTTCTCATTAGAATATTACAGGTTACCATTTGACAAAGCTAGGAGTGTTAATTATTCCTCAGCTACCAAATCTATTCAGGCCATGCATTGACTCTAGCTCTAAAACTCAATTCAGAGAGCCTGATACTGAGAACTGTGTCTAAAGTTGGCATTTTCAGGCCAGGTTCTCTACTTGTGTAAATTGTCATAGCTCTACTGACTTCAACTGAGCTATGACTATTTACACCAGCTGAAGATTTGGCCCATTCTTTTCCTGATTTGCATGCACTGTTGGCTCTTGGATGAAAGTACTAGCTGAAGGGGTCAAGTAAGCATGATTTATCATGCATCACTTAGCAATGACTTCTTACAAGGTGATTCGTTCTCTTGCAGGGACAACCATAAATTATACAACTACTCTACTGAGTAGTTAATGATTTAGCTGTTGGTAGTGATTCACCTGCTCTGTGTCACTGGATATGCATTGTTGTTCAGCTCTTCAGGCCTTAAGGTGATGCACCTTTTTTTTTTTTTAAAACAGGGGCCAAGCTGGCAAGTAATGATGCTATAAAGGTCAACAAGTACCTCCAGGTGGAAGGGTATAATAACATCTATGCTATCGGTGATTGTGCTGATGTGAAGGAACCAAAGATGGCTTACCATGCTGGGCTCCATGCCAATATCGTGGTGACAAATATCATCAACAGTCTGACACAGAAACCTCTTAAAACCTACCAGCCAGGTAAAACTGGGCTGTTCTCATAACAAGTCTTAGATGATGAGATCCTTTCTTCATCTCTCTATATAGAATTTGTAAGAAATTCATAACTTGCACAGGACTGTATTTAGAGCTGAAGGAAAGTTCATAAGAATTTGGATTTGAATATTCTGTCATTGACAATTCTTACTTCCTCTTTAAAAAAAAAAAAAAAAAATCTTGCCAGCTCTTCAGCAGTTCTTTGACACAGAAACAAAACAAGCACTACTTGATTATCCTGTACTTAGAAATGTTCTTTCTCTTTGCTGCTCATTACTGTTGTATCGGTGAGTGGATATGGTGGTTATAGTTTATAAAAGAAACCATTATCTTAATGAATTTATCAAACTATGATATTACATCCTTGGACCAGAAAAATATCATGATTTAAAAACTCTTTTATGACCTGAACCTGGATAGTCTTTTATCATGCAATTAGTCCCATTTAAGTCAGTGGCATTTCTTGTGTGAATATTTAACAGTACCCTTACCTTGCTAATTGCTGTAGCAGTGGGATAATAGGACATCCAGAGTGTACTGCACACTTGCTTTTGATATCAGTCTGTGTACATATTATTCAGGCACTCTGGGATAGCTTTCCAGATCTTCTTAAATTACATTTCAGGGTCTTGGATTGACCCACTCTAATACCAACGCTTAGGACAAGAGGTGCATAAATGTCACGATGCCAATGAGCCTAATTTTCCTCTCATTTATGTTACTCTAAATCAGAATAATTCTATTGAATTCATGGAGTTATACCAGTATAAAAGATAAGAACCAGTCCGCTATAAATGGAAACATCTGTTACCTGAAGATTATCTCTGGTTTAGGGGAGAGGGAGAAAACAAGGTAATCTTGTTTCACATCCCACATTTATTTCCAAGTTATAAGAATAAAGGATATAGCTGTGCAAAATCATCATCCGGGTCCTGTGTAGTTTATGGTTCCTTGGCATTTGCAGCAGAATTTGCCCTTTTTTACGGAACTATGTTCCAGAATCTCAGCTTTCATCATCATCAAAACTAGGTGCTTACCCTCTACGGTTGCAAAAACCTTTAAAAATGTGAATCAAGTGCAACCAATGCCCATCTGAGTCTGCAAGGAGCTGGAGACTATGGTTGAGGAGTTGTGAACGGACCCATTTAGCTAGTTCAGGGCCCAATGGAATTCATGATTCCACAGCTGTGGAATTTAGCATTTGTCCAAAATAGCACAGAATTAATTCATTTTGCCACAGCCTGGTACCAAACATTTTGTTTTCTGTCTCCCTACCCTGAAGGACCTGTTTGGAAGTTCTCCTGGGTCTGTACAAGGGAAAAGTAACTGGATAACGGTGCATGCTTCCTTCATTGTTATGTAGAACCAGCCCGCGTGGGGTTTGGGAATCAGAAGTACTGGCTGGACAGCTAGACTACCTGGAAAACAAAGCAGTGGCTGAGGTCCAGGAAGATAAGATGAACTGCTGATGCTGACAAGATTCCCCCTTTCCTGGAATAAATGGGGGAAGAGATTCTGATCCAGGCTGCCCAGAAAAAACCCTATGACTGCTGTGTCCCATAGAGCTGGGCCATCTAGAGAGTACAGCCAAAAAAAAAAAAAAATCTTTTGTATTTCTTGCCATGTAATTTGGTCCCATTGTGTTAGGAAGCAGATGAGTGCTGCTCATCATGCTGATCTTATTTGCAACTTTTTTGACTGCTACCTGTGTATATTTCTCACTTCTAGGATCACTAACCTTCCTGCTGTCGATGGGCCGGAATGATGGGGTAGGCCAGATTAATGGATGCTACGTGGGACGTCTTTTGGTGACTATTGCCAAGAGCCGGGACCTTTTTGTTTGTAAGAGTTGGAAGACTATGGGACAGACTATGCCCTGCTAGATAGAAAGGACAACAATGAAGTGGTAAGGGAATAAATGTATCAACTGGCATTAACAAAGCTGGAAAAGAGTAAAAGGTGCATCATTACCAAAAGGACACAAGCTATATCAATACTGTCCCAAAATGTCATGTATTTTGAATGCCATTCTTCAGCATGATGCATTATAACAGCATAAAGCACGTCTTCTTATAGTGGGTCTCCATTATGTTAAGTGGAGCCACAAAGACTGTATCTCTTGCTGAAACTTTTTCAACACTCAGTTCATGTGCTAAGATGGAGTTGAGAAAGGAATTCAACTTAAATGGATTTTAAATTAAAATAAGTAGCAGAATATGCTGTTTTCAAAAGTCCATTCGCTTTTGTCCACCGGTCTTTTTTTTTTTTTTTTTAAGTGAAATGTGTGATTCAGAATCTCTGCAAATCTGTTACCCCCATTTGCTATTTTTGCTCAGTTTGGTTCAGGCCTACAGAGAATCCTGTCTCCTCCCAAAATAGATAGTTGCTTTTGCAGAATTTATAGTCCAAGAGAAGGCCTGGGGTTGCCTAAGTCTTCAAGACAATGCTATTCTCCGAGTCTGGCACAGAGACACTCAGAACAGATGGTTACCATCCTGAATCAATAGATAGCATTGCACCCATTACCTGGCAAAATTCCACACAAGGTCTAATTCGGTGTCTTTTACATGGAAGTATAGTGTGGCCACAGATTGATATCTATACCCTAAGTATTCACATGTCAAATATTTCCACATACTTGAGGGGTATTGTTAACTTTCATTTTAGGGCAAAAGTATCTGCAATAGGGTCTGGTTTATAATAAGTACACTTGACACTTTCTTTTTTTTTTTTTTTTCTTTTTCTTAAAAAACAAAAAAACAAGATGAAATATTCTCAGTAATTACAGAGATTATTATGGGGTAAAACAAAATAGAAGGTCCTAATACATCTTTAAAATTCTCTCTCCAACATGGAATGTAGACAAAAAAATTAACATTTTGCCATCCACCCTCAAAAAAAAAAAAAAAAAAAAAAAAAAAAAAAAAAAGGGGGGGGGGGATAAAGAAGTGTGTTCATGTGTGTGTGTAAAAATTCAAAGCTACAAATCTAAAATGAATCCTAAACTAAAATAGCAAGACACATTAAAACAAACTCAAGAGAGCTGGCAACTTAACTACTGAAGATTTCTTTAAGGTGATATAAAATAGTAGGGGGGGTGCCTACAGCAAGAATTAATCACAGACTAAACCCTCTCCTCCATAGCAAAAGCTCTCAATTAAGTCACAAAACATCAAACTACTAACATTCCCTCTCCTCACCACATTTTAAAAATAAAACCGACCTCTAATTCATTTAATGCTACTCAAATTTATGTTGAAAAATAAAGCTTCATTTGGCTGCCATTGCTACTTCGTGTCTAGCTTGGCCATTTCTTGCACGTAGATTCCGATGCTCTCACTGTCAAAGAGCAGAAAGTAAATGTTCTTCAAGGAGGAAGAACTAGCGTCGTCAAAATGGGTGGAAATGGCTTTGAGAGTCACCTGGGCTGCGGTCTGTTTTGGGAAGCAGTTTCTATGCAGCAGAAGAAAAGGAAAAGACTGAAGTTAGTCTCAATTTCAGTCATTCCAATTGTGCATGGAAACACTGTACACATGACACTGAAAAAAACAAAATGCATTTTCAAAGTGTGTGTGTGTGTGTGTCTCTATATATATAGAGAGAGAGACACACACTGACAGGAGAAATACTGCATTAATGCAACGCTAGTTGCAAGTATAAAACACACAAGCCAAGAAATAAAACTTGAGGTTTTCATAGCAACATGAACTCAATGACACTGTATTATATTCACCAGCAGCAGTTACTATAATGTTGCAAAACAGTTTCAGTTATCATTTGTTTTCACACAACTTTCTGAAATGTTCATTTTTAGGTTTGACCTTTTCCATCACTGGTCTATATCTACATTCCCCACCCCACCCCCCTTCCTTCCCTGCCCCAGACATAGAAATTTAAGTAACTCTTATCCCCCGCCCCCCTACAAAAAGAAGTGGAAAAAAATATTTTCTCACTTAAAACAAGAACTCAAACATTCCCCCTCTCCTCCTTTTTTAAAAAAAAAATTGCCAGCAAAAATCTGACATTCTTTTGAACAAAACTGCAGCAAAAATGTTTGACATTTGAAACTTGGTATGGATATAATTCTCAGGAGTAGTTCCTTTGCTTATTTAGCGGGATGTATTCTCAAATTTAAGTGAAAAGAAAAGTTATTTACCTTTTTCTGTAATTGAAGTTCTCTGAGATAGTTTGTCCATACATATTCCACTCTTGATGCGTATGCTCCCTATGCAGTTGAGATTGGTGTCTTGACTAGCAGTTCTGGGGGGCTGCGCCTGTGCACCCTGCATGTTCTCATGCTCCCATACAGAGGACATAAGGGATGGTGTGGGCCCAACCGTCACTCAGTTCCTTCACCACTTAGTTCCCTCACCACTGCAGAATCCCAGCGCAATAGGCCTTCACAGTAGTAGGGAAGGAGGGTGGGTCAGGCAATATACATATGAGTAACACCTCTTGAACTCCAGTTACCTGTAAAGGTAAGAAACCTTTCTTCTCCAAATGCTTGTCCATGTATAGTCCATTCTTGTTGACTTCTAAGTAGTGATCTGATGTGTGGAGGTGGGTGGCTCAGAGATCACTTAATAAAGATTGCAGCACAGCTCTGCCAAAGGAAGTATCAGATCTTAATGTTTCCACTATGGAGTAATGCTTGGTAAAAGTATGTACTAAATCCCAAGTAACTGCCTTACAGATGTCCAAAATGAGAATGCTTTGCAAGGAAGCAACAGAGGCTCTAATATAACGGGGGTTCTAAAATAATTAACTCATAACAAAGCTTAAACCCATACACTGGTCTGAAATAAGTTGACCCTTTCATTCTTTCAGCTAATGCTATAAATGGTTTTAGGAAAGCTCCACAGGGCTTGGTCCTTTGAAAATAAAAAGCTAAGGCCATGCAAATTTGTAGGGAGTACAACCTAGACTCTCCTTGATTTGAATGTGATTTGGAAAGGAATATTGGCAGACATCATTTGAAACAAAACTATCTTGGGTGGGAACTCAGGAACTTGTTTTTTCTTGGTAGCAAGTGTATGAACCCTAAGACAGTGAAGTGTGCTTTGGGAATCTTTTCATATGTGGAGTGCATCGTCAGTTCTAGAGCTAAGACGGTCCAAGCCCTTTGACTGACTCTAACAAGAACTTTGGAGCCAGGCTGCCCATTCCATAACTTCTGGTGTCACTGTGGATTGCAAAGCAGGGTCAGAAGCATCTAGAGTTGCCTGTAAGGATGCTCTAGCTATTAATTCTCCTTTTGTAAGTAAAGATTTAAATTCCTCTCTGCTTTCCTGAGGTAGTTTATCAGTAAAATTGAAAAATTGGTTTTAGTTCAAAACACCATAATCAACAATGCTTGATCATTTAAAATTGTGAATTGTAAGATGATAGAGAAACACTTGACCAAATAGGTCAAGGAATTTTGGGTCCTTTTCACTTGGAGCAATTCTTGGTTGACACTCAGTGCCCAAGTAACCTCTGGTGCTCTAGTTGGAGTATCTGAGGCAGCTAATTTTGGGTTGCCATACAATACCAAAGTCTCATACCATGCTCCCTCTGAGCTCCCACAGTACCCAATTTGGGCCGTGGAATCTCTTCTGAATGGGAGCAGTAAATAGACTTGGACAGCTTTTTAGAAGTTCCCATAGAGGATCTACCCTTCACTTTAACAGAGCAGCAATGCTCCTTTTTCTCTGAGGACTTAATGTTCATAGCAAGCCCAGATACAGGTGGTAATCCAAGACAAGATTCTCAGGATGACACCGGAATCCTTTTATTCTGTCTGCCACAGCAATGAGAAGTTGTGTAGCCTTGTTGTGTAGAAGTTGTGTACAAAAGAGCTTGGTTCTTTCGATGTAGAAGGGCTTGTCTAACATGTAAAGTATGTTGCTGCCTCTCCTCAGCAATGCTGTGAGGCTTTGGAAAGAAGACAGGCAGAAAAATGTCCTGATGGACGTGAAACTGCAACACCACCTTGGGCAGGAAGGCCAGGTGAGGATGTAGCTGGACCTATACTTGTAGAACACCATGTAAAGGGGTTATGACATTAACATCTTACTTTCAGAGACCCTTCTGGCCCAGGTAATTGCCACAAGGAAGGCAACCTTCCATGAGAGGAGCAGTAAAGAGCAAGATGCAATAGGCTCGAAGGAGGGGGAGGTCCCATGAGTTTTGACAAGACCAGGTTCCGATCCCACAGGGGGATCAGGTTGCGCACCAGTGTAAGACCGCTGAGAATGGGGACCTAGTGCTGGAGGGAACCCCCACAGATTCCAATGCTGCTAGGGCATGAGCCATTACCTTGGTGGCTAGGCACCCTCTGTAGGGTCCGCAGAGTAGTTGGCACATATGCATGGTTTCCATGTCTCCTGGGCAGAGCTATGCCCTCATCCTCTCACTCTGAGGAAGATTCTTCTCTTGGGGACAACAGTGGTGCTGCTCCTGCCTCCGCTTTCTGACTACATTGGGGAGCGCAGTGCCTAGGTACTGTAGTATGTAACCTATCATTTAAATCAGCTTCTCTACCAGATGACTGGAAGATAGCTAATGTGATGCCAATTTTTAAACCAGGCTCCAGAGGCGATCCTGGCAATTATAGGCCAGTAAGCCTAACTTCAGTACCAGGCAAATTGGTTGAAACTATAGTAAAGAACACAATTATCAGTCACACAGATGAATACGATTTGTTGGGGAAGAGTCAACATGGGTTTTTTTTTTTTTAAAGGGAAATCATGCATCACCAATCTAGTAGAATTCTTTGTGGGGTTCAACAAGCATTTGGACAAGGATGATCCAGTGGAAATAGTGTACTTAGATTTTCAGAAAGCCTTTGACCAGGTCCCTCACCAAAGACTCTTAAGCAAAGTAAACAATCATGGGATAAGAGGGAAGGTCCTCTCCTGGATCAGTAATTGGTTAAAAGAGAGGAAACAAAGGATAGGAGTAAATGGTCAGTTTTCAGAATGGAGAGAGTAAATAGTGGTGGCCTCCAGGGATCTGTACTGGGACCAGTACTGTTCAACATATTCATAAATGATCTGGAAAAAGGGCGTAAACAGTGAGGAAGCAAAATTTGCGGATGATACAAAGCTACTCAAGATAGCTAAATCCAAAGCAGACTGCAAAGAGTTACCAAGATATCTCATAAAACTGGATGACTGGGCAACAAAATGGCAGATGAAATTCAATGTTGATAAATGCACATCGGAAAATATAATCCCAAGTATACATATATAATGATGGGGTCTAAATTAGTTGTTACCACTCAAGAAAGAGATCTTGGAATCATGTGGATAGTTCTCTGAAAACATCCACAAAATGTGCAGCGGCAGGCAAAAAAAAAAAAAAAAATGTTGGGAACCATTAGGAAAGGGTTAGATAATAAGGACAGTAAATATCATAATACCACTAGATAAATCTAGGATATGCCACATCTGGAATACTGCCTGCAGTTCTGATCACCCCATCTGAAAAAAAAAAAATTTAGAAATGGAAAAAATACAGAAGAGGACAACTAAAATGATTAGGGGTATGGAAAAGCTTCCATATGAGGAGAGATTAATAAGACTGGGACTTTTCAGCCCAAGAAAGAGACAACTAAGGGAGGGAGGGATATAATAGAGATCTAAAAATCATGACGAGGGTCGAGAAAGTAAATAAGGAAGTGTTATTTACTCTCATAACAAAAACCAGGGGTCACCAAATGAAATTAATAGGCAGCAGGTTTAAAACGAACAAAAGGAAGTATTTCTTCACACAATGCACAGTTAACCTGTGGAACTCCTTTCCAGGGTATGTTCTGAAGGCCAAGACTATAATGGGTTTAAAAAAAAACTAGGTAAGTTCATGGAGGATAGGTCCATCAATGGCTATTAGCCAAAATAGGCAGGGATTACTATTTGCCAGAGGCTGGAGATGGCTGATGGGATGGCTCTATTCATTCCCTCTGAAGCGCCTGGCATTGGCCACTGTTGGAAGACAGGATCCTGGGCTAAATGGACCACTGGTCTGACCCAGTATGGCCATTCTTATCTTCTAGGTTCCAGAGAATGGTGCCAGGGATCTAGAGACCAGGACCAAGCATCCATAGAGTAGTGCTGGGTGTCCAGAGACCAGTATCAGGATGGTGGAAACCGCTGACGAGGGGTTGATGACTGGTGGCACAGAGCCAGCGATCAGTGCCGCAGAATTGGTGAATGCTGCAGGGATCCCATAGCTGGCTTGCCTCTAGATGGGCCTGCAATCATCAACGTTGTAAATGGGTCCTGGTGTTGTGATCTCCCTTCTCCTGTGCCCTTAGTAGACAGCGGGTCACGAGGCACAGGCAGTAATGGGAGCGATAAAAGGTCCTTGGCCTCCTGAAACACCTCCAGCATGAAAGGAACCCTTCAGGGCCGGGTACCCCAACACACTCCTGTGAGTTGGTTGTGAGTCCCGGGGTTAGGCTTGGAGCTCTGAGGGATGAAGCTGACCTCAGTTCTGGAGAAGACCAGCACAGAACTCAATTCATCCCCCACTCCTCTTTTGTTCCTCTTGGCCACGGGGGAGCATCCTCTCATGGCGTACTGTTTTCTCTGTTTCTTCTTCGGCACTGGCAATGGGGAGCAGTTCTGGGAAGAGTCCAGTACTGTAGGGGGTGCTTCAGACAGACGCTGATGTGCTGGTGCCAAATCTGAGCAGCCTGGCTTGGAGGCCGGTCTAAGAGTCGTGTCCACCAGCAGGGCGTTTAGTTTGATGTCTCTATCTTTCTCTGTGTGTGATCTGAATCCGCTACAAATTCAAAACTTATCACAGACATGAGTTGCCCCGAGGCACTTCAAACAGCTCAAATGGAGGTCACTCATAGGCATCAGCTTATTGCAAGTTGCACACAGTTTGAAGCCCAGGTATTGGGGCATGCCCTGTCCCAGGGATGGCTCCAAAAGGACTAAACTCCACAACTTACTAACTATACTTATTCCACAGGTGGTAAGAAGGGACTGGGGGGGGGGGGCCCAGCAGCGCCCCTTAGACGGGCGCATACCCATGCAATCCCAGAGGGTGGTAGAATGATACCACTGAAGGAAAAATCTGCAGCACCTGTGCATGTGGCGCACACACACCTAACATGGACTAGACATGAGCAAGCACTCAAAGAAGAACCATCCTACCAGAATCTGAAGACAAAGCCTCAAATCTAGTGGATCCATAATTCACTGGGGCATTTCTGGGTTATGGTGGAACTTGTCCAGCTGTGCCCAGATCAAAGGCCAGTCCCAAGGAACAATCTAATAAAAAATATTTTGAGACTTTCCTCTTTAGCTTTTAAAGTCCTTTTATAAAAGGATTTGTACACCAAGCATTTGCTGGAGATATGGGATTCCCCCAAATGAAAAAGACATCAGGAGAAACAGGAATTGCTGTCTTACAAGAGAGGCAATATGTAAAACTCTGATTTAGGATGAAACATCCCCAAGTGCCGCTAACAGGAAAAAGTTCTCAGTGAGGAAAATAAACATTAGGAAGGAATATAAAAGCTTTCTAAACTATCAACAAAAGAAAGCCTATTCAAATGTTTCAACAGGTAACTATCCAACTAACACTATCCTAATGAACACTAATAAATACCTATTAAATTTACAGATTATGAAAAAAATGATACATTGAGAGATAGACACGGGGGGCTCTGTCTCACAGTCACAGATGGTGAAAAGTGGCAATTGGGCTCTTCTGCCTCTTATACCTTTAGGACAGGAGCACAAGAACAGTTGGCACATGTGCAGCCCCAATGGATGCTACTGATCAAAACCTCCAGTCTTGAGTGGATGGGGCATGTGTGCACCAGCCATGGAATATATATGAACAAGCATTCTAAAGAAGAGACCAGGGTCACAATGGAGATTACACTATTTTGAAAACTATAAATCAAATTTATTTTATAAGCTATAATTTAATAATAAAAGAGAGAACGCTATTGACCTATCAAACCTGACCATGACTAAAACACAGTCAAACCAAGGACGTAAACAGTGATGACACAAAACACATCCATTAAAATTATATTGCATTTCCATTTACACTTATATCCTGTTCCCTTAAAATTATGATCCTAGTTATGTAAAAATGGCATTTTACTAATCAGATCTGCTCTTTCTGTACATTCAGAGACACATCTGCTCATTTTAGTGTTAAAAATACATTTTTTACTTTCTTTTTATATATATTAACACTGTAGAGCCAACACAATGAGAGAGTGTAGGATAGATTCTACTCTTTCTTGTGAGTAACTAACAAAATTGTTTACTTCGGTCCAATCATTTAAAACTGTACAAACTCAAACATAAAAGGTTGTTCAAGTGTAACTAAGGGCATCTGCTACAGCCAGCAGGGTTGTGTAAGTGTAAATGAAGGCTTAATTTGTTCTGCATAAGCTTTGTTACAGTCAGAGCCAAAAGCGGTTAGTGGACAGGCAGTTAAAAATAACAAAACACTGCCTTTTGCTTGTAAACCAAGCACATTTGATCTGCAAATTATTGGGAGACAAACCTGCAATCCCACAATGACTTTTACAGTTGCTTTTCAGAGTAGAATCACACTCTAAAACAGAACAATTTTTATCTTAAAAAAAAAAAAAGATTTTGAACAACTATCTTGTTTAATGAATGCTGTTGGGATAACCTATATAAACAAACCTAAATTTACCTGGTTCTGCTCGGACATAGGATGCTCGGACCAAACTGCTCGGACATAGAATGCTCAAGTAGACTAAGTGCTTGGTTTACTATATTGTCTATGTCCAATTTTATGCTGGCAGAACTTCATTGAAACTAACATGGTTTTATAGTAAGAAACATAATTAGGTAGCATAAAACTGAAGTAATGCAGTGGTAAATCATACCCAAGGAGTAAGAGAATTATTCACCAACACAAAACATAGTTGGTAGGCCCAATTTTTGATCTACCAGATTTAAGTCTCTTTTAATTAGATTATGTTCAACATAATTTATCATAAAGATTTTTTTTATTGACAACTTCATGCAAAAATTATACTTTCTACTGTTTTACTCTAGAAGAGCCCTTTGTACCTGAAACTGCACCACAGAAGTCAACTGGAGTTTTGCTACGGACTTCAACGGAAGTAGAATCTGGCCTCTATCATTATCCCCTTTCCTGGCACGGATGTCTTTTACAATAGTCCATTTGCAATAATATATAAGCCTCTTCTGAGTAAAGACTCATACCTGCCACTGGGGAGGGGAGGGAAAGCCACAGACTTCAGTTTCTTGTCTTCTGCAGCTGTTAAGCAATTCTTAATAGTCTCCTCAAGTTGCTCTTCACATTTGTCTGAGCCCCACTGTGGGATGTGACAATGGATGACAAACTTTGCTGCTAGTGCACTGGATTGGCTGAGGGCAGCTAATGCATAAAGAAAAGGCAATGATTAGTTTCTAATAAAATTATTTTACAATTATCGTACCTTCCATCCAAAGCATTTCACTTCATTAATTATAGTGCACTCCAAAACACTACGTTAAAAGAACATTAAGGCTGCAAAAATCAAACACTCACAAATTAGGATATGTTCCCGAATTAAGGTTGCACGTGCAACCTTGATTTCCCCCCTGGTGCTATATGTTAAGATACAGCTGTTAATTACATGATCCGATACTTTTTCCACAAGAATCCCTGCCTCATTCAATGAACGGGTAGTTATTTAATATTTGTTTTTATCCTCATTCAGTGCGTGGGCTCAGGCCTTATTTAACACACATCATTCAAACCCTGCACTGAATACAGTATTATTAATTTTCTGTGGGCATTTCTATGGCGTTCTCTCAATAATATCTGAGTGCTTCACAGATTTTAATGAATTTATCTTCACAGTACCCCTGTGAGATTAGGCAGTGTTATTATCCCCATTTTACATTTGGAAAATAGAGGCACAAAGAGATTAAAGCCAAAAGCATCAAAAGTGTCCAAGGATTTTGAGTGTTCAATTTAAGGCACTTAGGGGCTGTTTTTCAGAGTACTTAATATTTTTATAGCACTTTATATGCTGAAAGTACAGTTCTAATCAACCTCAGTTGCAGTTGTGAGTATTTAGCACTTCCTCAAAGCTGTCACCAGATGTCTCACATTGACCACACAGAAAATGAGGAACATACAATTAGTGTCCCACTATGAAAAGTTTGGTTAAGTGACTCGCCCAGCATCACACAGGAACTTGCAGAGGCTACAATAGAATCCAGTTCTCCAGGGTGCCATTCAATTTCAAGGAAATGGATAAAGTTTAGCAAAGTAGTAAGCAAAAATTCCAAGGCCAGAAGAAACCATTGTGATTATCTAATCTGATGTCCTTTATAACACAGGCCCCAGAACTTTCTCAAAATAATTCCTTGAGTATATCTTTTAGAAAAACATCCAATCTTGATTTAAAAGTCATCAGTGATAGAGAATCCACCAGGACCCTCGGTAAGTTGTTTCAATGGTTAATTACTCTCACTGTTAAAAATTTACACCTTATTTCCGGTCTGAATTTATATACCGTATTTCCCCATGTATAAGATGCACCTTAATTTTGGGGCCCGAAATTTGAAAATAAATGTATTACGGTACATCACCGGTAAGTACCACTGTATAAGACGCACCCAGTTTTTAGACCCCAAATTTTTTGAAAAAAGGTGCATCTTATACATGGGGAAATACGGTAGTTTCAATTTTCAGCCACTGGATTGTGTTATACCTTTCTCTGCTAGATTAGAGATCCCATTATTAAATATTTGTTCCCCATGTAGGTACTTGTACACTGTAATCAAATCATCCCTTAACCTTCTCTTTATTAAACTAAATAGGCTCAAGGAGCTCAGTCTATCAGTATAAAACATGTTTTCTAATCCTTTAATTATTCTTATAGCTCTTCTCTGAACACTTTCCAATTTATCAACATCCTTCTTGAACTGCAGATACCAAAACTGGATTAAGTATTCTAACAGTGCCAAATACAGAGGTAAAATAACATCTCCTCCTTATTCACTTTATAATGGAAAGTGTTGGGAAACTTTATCTACAGGTGATGCTACCTAAAATATACACAGGAATTTTCTGACCCATCACTGACATACAGTCAATATTTGGGATGGAGCATAGTAGTTTACAGGAGAGCTCCGGCCATTTAAAAAACTTTTAGTATCATACACTAGCATCTAGAACAATGAAAGTGGCAATTTTAAAAATACCACATAGCATTTGACCACACAAATGGTAAAATACACTAATTTTATTGGGGTTGTTTTCTTCCCTGGCAAAAGGATGAATGAAGAGAATTTCTTTTCCATTGATGTAGATGGGTAAAAAAGTAGTTTACTCCAAAGGTTCAGTGTGTGTTTAAGAATCAGTCTGACTGTGATACGAAATTAGTTGTAGCAAGTCTCTCAAGGGGAGTGGTGGATGCCCCACCCCTTTGTTTAGGACTTTTAAAATTAGGTTGTTTATTTTGGGGATTTTTAAAATTAAACTATATAAAGCATCCACTCTCCACGGTTTTGAGGCACCAGACTGGATTAAGTATTAGAAAATGTATTGTAGATAACACAGGCCCACCAACCGCAATTCCAGGCCCCAGGGCAGAACAGTCCTGTCCCTGCCTCGTCCGCCTGCGGCCCCACCATGGTCCACCCCAGAGCTTCTTCCTTTCCCCGCTCGGTCCCCCTCCTCTCTTCCACACTCCCCCTTCCCTCATGTGGCAAGTGATAGCTCGGAGGGGAGAGGAGGAGAGCAGAGGAGGAGAGGAAGGACGTAAGCAGTAACTGATGGTGGGAAGGACAAGCAGCAGGGGTGGGGGGTGGAGTGTTGCCCATGTGACAGGCAGAAGAGGCCCGGGGCCTTTTAAATTGCTGGGCCCCTGGGCAATTGCCTTCTCCCCCCTCACCATTGGTGGATCTGAAAGAACATTGGACATAAGCTTTTTTCCATCTCCAATCCCTATAAATCACAGTTAATTTTGTTCACAAGTAAGATGCAATCTCTACAAAGTAAGCTGAGAACTATACATTGCCACAGATATTTTAAAATTTCCACAAGTTATTTCTTTCCTAATGATATTTTTGATAATATAGCTGTTGTGCCAGGGATGGGAGAATAGCAATTTAAGGAAAAAGACAGATAATCACAAGATTTACATTTATATTTGTATTCAAACAATTAAAATACTGTAAGGGAAAACTTCTGCTTTGATTATTAGTTCTAATAAAATTGATTTACTACAAGGTAACTTATGAACTACGGCTCTTTTTATACTGCATGCATTTTACTGTGAGCTAGATTCTTGACTATGGCTGAGGAGCACACCCTGTGGAAGTCTGGAGATGGAGGATAGAGCAAAGGTGTTAAAGCTCACCTTTGCATTCCCCCAATCTTGGGGCTGCCACAGGCAGAAATGGTCCCCTGGTGTAAGGTAAGGCAGCCTAATTACTGCCAATGTGCTAAAAACCAAAACCACATGATGGGCACAGAACAGGGACTCCGTGCTCCCTCTTTGTCATCCAGGTATGTCCCTTATGCCAGCATCATTTAGGGAGGAAGGCATAGGAGCCTCTCTGAGATCTTTAAAAAGAGAGATATGAATATATATATTTCCCAGTGTGATAAAGCCTTAGATTGACCCAAGCACAGATCAGAGTGGCAGGAGAAAGCAATGAGTATTTGGGAGGAAGAAAAACTGATACATTCAAAAAAATAACGTAGCACCCTTTTTACCTTCAGCAACTTCCAAAGGTCCTTGTGATTTGCGGAGCTCCTTTACTGTTTCTAAAAATTCTTTCCCTCCAGCCTTTTCCAAGGCCTTGCCTGCAAGGAAACAAAGCAATAAGCTTTTATTTGAAACATACAAACCAAACTGTATTTATTTTAAAAAGAAAATACAACAGCAAATTGTTTCAAGAACAAAAATTATACATGTATTATCTTGATTCACTCTATTAGCCAGGATTTATATCAATCCTAAACGGCCTGTTTTTATTAATGCTTATTTTTATTAACATTTATTCATTTTACAAGAGCCAAATGAATAAAGGTTTGTTAATGTGTAAACTAAACATGTATGAAATAAAAATTGTAAGTTTAAACCACATATTCTTCAACTTGAACAAACTAAAAAAATGTCCTCTCTTCTACTCCACTCAGCAAAAAGAGATTAGTATATAAACAACCAAGAGGAAATAATGTCGTATTAATTTTTTTTAAATGCATTTTTGTACATGAAGCCTGTTCAATTCTCAGGTTATGTTGTAAAAATTAGATTCTGACATCACAAACAGAAAGCCACCTCTCTTTGTTCTTCTGGTATTATAATACAGAAAAAGTGAGAGGATACATGTGAATAGGGAATTAAAAAGGTTTAAATGTGCTAATTTTTTCTAAAATCTTGAAGTTAAGACATGCTTTTGTGGGACTGTCCAACAATGTCTATGATTCTATGGCTGCTTATTATTTGAGTTCTTGAACATAATAGAGTGTGTAACACTTTTTTTACTAGTTTTGATACAGTGAACTAGTATTTCATTATTTGAAGTACCTGACCTTTAGTTCTCTATAAAATATGCCACCTTTTTCACAGTATAGGTTTAAAGAAAAGTGCATAGTAGGATTTGCAGTACTTGCTCCTCAGATAGGCCTGAGAAGGATGAAAGCATGGTAACCATATTTCTCATACTAGAAACGATCATAAATAAGATGTGCACAGTGTGACCCGTCTGTGCCTAGGGTAGCCCCCTGAAAATGCCAGGATCAGGGCAGGCTACAAAAAGGAGAGCAGATCCAAAACTGGTGGCTAACACTGAAGTTAGCTTCACCAAACAGTCACAAACTGAGCTCCTGATTTCCCACACTGGTTATCAAGAAGCCTCAAAAAAGAAACACACAGCCCCCTTTATTGCATTTCAGTCTCTGGCTCCCAATCAGCATCTAGGTCCAGTAAAGAGAAGTTAAAAACTCTATTCCCTTTACCAAAATGTTCTCCTGATCCCCGAAGGGCCAGCCACATTGCCAGATCAATACTGGTTTGGATCGTACCCAAAATACCACGCTGCCAGCCAATCCTTTAGTAACTAGAACTAAAGGTTTATTATAAAAGAAAAGAAACAAACAAGCAGAGAGATATTAAATGGTCAAAGCAATCAGATACATACAAATGACTTCAAAGTCCATATATATCAGTTTCTTAGCAGAATTGTGGAGTTTGCAGGCTTGTACAGTTCCTCTGGAGTAAATCCAGGACCTGGATGGGTCTCAGTCCTTTGTTTCACAGCTTCAGATGTAGAATAGTTGATCCAGAGGTAGGAAGCAGGAATGAAGACAAAATGGAGATGGTGAAGCAGCCTTTTATAGTTTCTGCCATGTGGCTTGTCCCAAACACAGCTCACAGCACATGGGCAGGGAAAAGCACTTGCAGTCCCCCCTGACCACAAGCATGTCCCTCCCTACATGTCCTGATGACTCATAGGCATAGCCCCTGGCTTTTCTTCCCTAGGTTCATAGGTAGTTGATGGCCCTGGATTGGCCCTCAATCAGGCTGGACAGTGCTGGTGCTAATCTGTTGGTGGTGTCACCCAGTAGCACAGCACAAGTTTTAGGTACAGAAATATCCCACATATTTATAGCTTACAACACAAAGATGATACACACATATAGATGAGCTTATCATATTCAGTAAGTCGTAACTTTTCCACTGATACCTTACATGGCATATTTTGCAAGATTTGTTGTAATTTTGCAATGTTGACATCAATAATATTATAAATGGTTACTCATATATCAGACAGCATCGCACCCCACGCAAAACTGATGCAGAAAGGAGTGTCCATAAACACTGCTGAATGCATCACAGGAATTTTCCATTCTTGGTTTTGGAGGTGGTGAAGAAATCCACCTTTGGCAGGCCCCATCTTTGGAATATCCTGTGAGACGTGTCAGTTGAGGACATTGGCCATGGTGTTCTGAATACCTGGGGAGTAGACTGCTGAAATCTGAATCTGATGAGTTATGCACCAATTCCATATATTCATGGCTTCGGTGCACAGGGAAGGAGATCTTGCTCCTCCCTACTTGTTGATATAAAACATGCAGGATATGTTGATTGTCATGACCCTGATTTGATTTCCCCTGATGAGGGGTAAGAAATGAAGACAAGCATTCCTGACTGCCCTGAGCTCCAACATATTTATGTGAAGACTGGTTTCTCATATTGTTCTTCAGTTCTGGGTTATGAGGGCACTGAAGTGAGCTCCCCATCCCAACAGAGATGCGTCTGTTATTGTCCCTGATGGGGCTGGCGACAGAAAGGAATGCCTGCATAGACACTGAATTGATCCTTCCTCCAGCTTAAGTTGTTCCTCACTTGTAAAGTAACCATCACCTCTCTGTCTAAGGGTCACTGACTGCAGAACAGGTTGTTCTGAGCCATCTCTGGAAGAATCAGAGAAACAGCCTTCCATGATCAGCCAGTCACAAGGGTGCAAGCGGATGTGTGCCCCAGGAGTTGAAGACAGTCCCTTATTGTGGTCCAAAGGCTCCCTTGAATTGCCCATACCAGACTTGACAATGTTATGAATCTGTCTGAGGGACGGTAGGCTCTGGCTGTCACTGCGGCTTGGTCGACATTACAGCGTTAAGTCGACATAAGGTGGCTTACATTGACCTAATTATGTCAGTGCATATACTACAGCCCTGCTCCCACCAATGTAAGTGCTCTATTACACCGACATAATAACTCCACCTCCCCGAGAGGTGCAGGACTTATGTCGGTGTAGTGAGGGCAAAGCACTGTCCCTGTGGGACCTGCAAGTTACTTACATCAGCTGCTGGTTGTCATTCTTGTCAATTTCACAGCTCCATGCTGGAGCCCTGAAATTGACAAGAAAGCTTGGTGAATGGGGGACTCCAGTTAAAGCCTGGCTGTCCCCAGGCTCCCCGCCAGGCTGCTGCCCAGGCTCCCTGCTCTGAGCTGGGCTGCCTACCCAGGCTCCTCACTCAGAGCCGGGCTGTTGCCCAGATGCCTGGCTCCCTGCTCTGAGCTGGTCTGCCCCCCCAGGCTCTCCATTCCCCATGGGGAGCCCAGGTGCTGCCCCAACCCCCCCCTCCCCTCAGAGCCCAGGTGCTGACCTGAGGCTCCTGGCTTCCCACTCCCCCCAGGCTCCATGCCAGGAGCACAGCTTTCCCTTGGGCTCTCGGCTCCCTGCTGGGCACCTGCCATGCTTCCAGCAGGGAGCCATGAACCTGGGGGGTTGGGAGGGAGATGGACGTGCCCCTTGTGAGGGGGAGGAACCAGCTCTATTGCTCCCAATCAAAGGACAGAGTTCACTTCTTGTCTCAGGCCATGTCTACACTACCATTTATGTCGGCAAAACTTATGTCACTCAAGGGTTTGAAAAAAACCCACAAACCTGAGCAACATAAACTTTGCTGGCGTAAGAGGTAGTGTGCATAGCGCTATGTTGGTGGGAGACCTTCTCCCACTAACATAACTACCGCTGCTTCTTGTGGTGGTTTTATTATGTCAGCACAGAGCGGCTACACAAGTGATCTTACAGTGGCACAGCTGCATCGGTGCAGTTGTGCTGCTGTAAGCTAACTAGTATAGACATGGCCTCAGTAAATTTTTGTGAGAGAGATCCCTGAAGAAGGATGGGGAATGGGACTGGAAGAGAGAGACATAAAATGGATGGTATAGCCCAATGTAACGACCTCTATGACCCATTTGTCTGTAGTGATCTGCCTCCAAGCATGTGGGAGGTAAGCAAGGGCAGGGAGGTGGGCTAATGGGCACAGCTGTAAACCCACTGGTGCGGGAGGATTTGAACCCTTGACCAACCTGTCAAAACTGTTGCTTTGATGATGGCTGGGTGGCCCTGGAGGGTGGTTGGGTGGCTCTCTTCCTCTGAAATCTATGCCTTTTTTTTTGGGGGGGGGGGGGAAGGAGGAGGAGGAGGTCTGTTGATCTATGGAACCTGGAAAACTGAACATGATGCAATCTCCGGGCAGTCTGTGACCTACTAAGTCTTTTCGTATTTGTAGGTATGTATATACCCAGGGATCATAAGATAGCCCTTAAGTCCTTCACAGTGTGCAAGGACTCATCCATGGTTTCAAAGAAACATTTATGACCATCGAAGGGAAGGTCCTCCAGTGTTCTGGACTTCTTTCAGGAACCCTGAGAGGTGGAGTCATGATGCCATGCACATAACATCACCATGGAGATGGATTGGCAGCAGTTTAGGCAGCATCCAATGACGCTTGAAGAGCACCAGTTGGCCCTCTGAAATGATGGACTGAAACTGCTCCCTATGTTCTTGTGGCAGATATTCAATAAAACCATGACTCTGTTATAATTTGTAAAAATATATTTGGCCATGACCGCCTGACAGATCATGATCTTGAACTGTAGAGTTGTGGACAAATAGGATTTTCATCCAAAGATGTCCAATCTCTTTTTTGGTATTTATCATATGGGGTAGACTTAGAAAAATTATGCCTACCCTGCTCATTTACTACATCCACCATCAGAGAGCTGGGTGGAGGATGAGAGACCAAAACGTCAGAATCCTTAGAGAGAACATTATACCTCTTCTCCACCCATTTACAGATGGGTGGAGCAGTGGCAGGTGTCTGCCACACCATCACAGCCAGATCTAGGAATGCCTCATAGATGGATAATGCCACTCTGAAAGGTGTTGCTGACTCCCACCTAGCCAATAGTCTATACTGTGAATTTTTTATCTTTGATTGGAATTTGAAGAGTGTCAGCTACTCTCTTAATGAGATCTTGAAATTGCTGGAAGTCATCGACCGTGGATAATGGCAGTGTCATAAGTGCCTCGTCCAGGAACAAGGATGAAATAGCTGTTTGAGGGGTGACTTCCTTATTCATCCTACCCTCC
Source organism: Emydura macquarii macquarii (assembly GCF_026122565.2). Taxonomy (NCBI): domain Eukaryota; kingdom Metazoa; phylum Chordata; order Testudines; family Chelidae; genus Emydura; species Emydura macquarii. The sequence goes on along the minus strand of NW_027131527.1, from coordinate 12,522,379 downwards.
TCTTCCTCAACTGTCTCCTTCTGTGGAGGAAGAGGGAGGGGGGCAGCAGGTTGGGGAGGGAAAGGTTGAACAACTCAGGCCTCCCTATAAGATGGTACCAGTGGTTTGGCAAATTGCTGTTGATAGGCAGACCAGGGGTCCCAGTATGCTTCATTGGGGGGCCCACGTGGAAGTGAATGCAGCATGCAGGGTTGGTTCCACCACCCTTGATAGCAAGCGTGATCCTCCCTGTAACTATCAGTCAAAGAGTTCCTGCAGGGATATGTTGGAGAGCCCTGAACAGAAATAGAGGAGAGTTCCAAAGTCTCCCTCATCTTCCTCCATCTCATTCAATGCGGGGGCACCCACAGAAAAATGGTGGAAAGTCCTGCAGTACTGGAGGGCAGTAATCTGGAGATGAGGGAATTGGCACCTACAGATGCTCGGTACCCATTAGGAGTGGGGACTCTGGTTCATTGGTATTGAGAGGCCTCTTGTATATCTAAACTCCTGTGGTACTGAGTAAGAGATTGGTACTGAAATAATAGCTGAGGCCACAGTCGCCAATGGTACCATTGGTGGGCGTACTGAAATTGATGCCAAAGATACCTGGCACCATTGCATATTTGGTGCCAAGGGAGCTGAATGCAGAGGTACCGATGGCTGGGCAGATTACATAGGTAACAGTTGGGAGGAACACGAAGGTACCATGGGTGGGCCAAACCTGATGGTGCCTGTCCCAAGTATCTGTCTTCTCCCTTCTTGCTTGAAGATGGTAACGAGGTCTTATCAGAACAGTGTACTTGTTCCTTACAGCTCCGGGACTTCATGGATTTGCCTGTATTGGAGGAGTTCTTCGACTCAATGGTACTGAGCCAAGAAGTCGAGGCTTCAGAGACTGTAGCTCTCTCTGGAGACCTGGTCTTTTTCAGAGTTGGCTCCTTAAGGTGAAAATCTGCACTCCTGTTTTTGGAAGTCTCCCCTTTCTTAGGGAAGGATGTGCCAAGACAGAAGGGGTGCTGGATCTATCTGGAGATAGATGTAAGGGGGAGATCTCCTGATCTGGCTCAGGCGCAGGTTGAAGGGAGCATTCCATCATAAACAGTCTGAGCTTAATCTTCAAGTTCTTCCTTGCCCTGGACTTGAGGGCTGCTAGACAGAAGTTGCACTTATTGGAGATGTGGGACTTCCCTGAGCAATGGAAGCACTTAGAGTGGCTGTTGCTCACTGTATGGTCTCTCAGCAGTAGAGGCAGTGTTTAAATCCTGGAGAAGCGAGGCATGCCCTGCCAGGAGGAAACAAGTTCCCTAAAGCACAGGTTCTCAAATAGAGGGCCACGGCCCCCCAGGTTTCAGGAGGTCTGCCAAAATAAATCAGGCTTCAATCCGAGCCCCACTGCACAGGACTTCAGCCCCGCATGGCAGAGCTCAGGGAAGGAGCAACACCTCTACCCCGACTTACCTCAGTGGACCATCCACCCTGTCTGGGCTGGGTGGGCACAACCAAAAATTGCAGCATCACTGCAGAAGAGAGATCTCCCCCTGCCATCAGAAGGGTTTGCCTCACACCCATTGATTTTGTGAGCAGGCAGCAGCTAGCCAAGGAGACACACCACTGCTCTGCCCTGCTAAATCAGCACTTCAGGGAGCAGGGCAAATAGAAAATGAGGAGGGGGATGTCACCCCATGTGACCCCCCATGCATTACCTCTGATTGGGTTGCTGCAGGTTTAAGTTTAAGGGTCCCTAGGTAAAAATAGGTTGAGAATCATTGCACTAGAAAGAAAGAGGAGAAACGATCCTCTTCCTACTTAGCTATACTAACTATAATAACACTAAAACTAACAATTAACCGCAGTAAGTATTGTAAGAGAGATACAAAGCTGAGGCATGCTCAAGGTGGACACATCAAGGCTCTGTCTCAGACTGAAGTGTTGAGGAGGAAGTAAAGGTGATTCATCTGTGCACTCCTTTTATAGCCTCAGTGTCTGGCATGAGGAGACAGAGTGCATGCATGGGATGAATGGACACTACTAACTGAAAATCTCCAATCAAGGACTACAGAGGTGCATGCGCACCTCAAGTGGAGCACCCAGAGGGACACTACTTAATGAAGAAAAATTGGTTATTTAACTGTTTTAGCTGCCATGGAGTATAAAAAGAGGAAAACTTTTAAAAGGCAATAATAAAAAAAATAGCTGCAGCCACCAACTAGGTCCACAATTAGTCTTAATACTATGGACCATAGAGGATTTAACAACCTTTGACTTGGAAGGCAAAATGATAAGATATTGAACGTATACCATTTTGATCATGGCATTTGTCATCTCATCTGCATGTTGGCTATCATTACCAAGTCATTGATTGCTGCAAATATCTGAAATTTGCCATCCTTGCTCTATTCCAGCCTGGTTTTCAGGACAGACATAAAGGAGTATTAAATTTCAGCAGTCAAAACAGTAGACCAGATATCAGTCCAATGCTAGATTTGCCTCTGCTGGTTCCAACAGAGCCTTACCTATTTCTTCCTTGAGGTCTATTTCAGCAGTTGTTGGGTGAACAATGCCTTCTACTTTCATGGAGCCAATATGGCTGACGTCACTTTGTGTCAGAGAAAGCTGCAAGATAATGATGAGAATGTAGAAAGAATTAAACTAATAATTTTAACTGTGAAATTATTTTCATACCAAATGATTAGAAGAGAAGAAAGATGGACTCCTCTTTCATGGGTTATTTATTTCACTGTAATCCAGTTGTCTGATTCCAACTTTTAAACTTTATTTTTATATGCTCTAGTGTAAACCAGGCCTAATTTCTCTCCCATACATCAATCAGAGAACTGGAAACAAGCAGTAACTGAAGCCTTAATGAGAGTTCCAAAAGGCTATTCTAAGTATAGATTATAGTCTCACTTCTCTCCTAGTTCACTCCCAACAACAAAAAAAGTGGACAGAAATATTGAGACTATCATACAAAAATGACATCACAGCTCCATAAGCTTTGGAAACTCACTAATCGCATATATTAAGTATAGCTTGCTGGAGACTTGCTCTTAAATTCTGACTGAGAGTACTTCATTTGCAGTGAGCATGTTCCTAACCTCACTGAGTCTCCCTAATTCATTCTGAAGCAGAAACACAGACTTGAACTTTTGGATGTATACAAAATGCATTCTCCTCCTGTTGCAAATGCTCTTTGGCCTAGGGGAAGATACACTGGGCTGGTAGCAAGAAAACAGTGAGTCTAACCAATTCCACTGACTGGTGTTAATAATTCTGTGCAATTCACAACTATTATTATTGAGCAAGGCCTAATAACTTTATTCTAGGAGCAAGGTAAGTATCAGTCCTCCCCATTTTACAGAAGTAAATGGGAGGTTGCACAAAGTCACTTCTGGTGGAATTGGGTACAAGACCTTTATCTCAAACAGAGCAGACCCAAAGCTCATCCACTTAGTCACACTACTGCTCTAAAAGAACCTGCCAGTTTTATGTGCTGTGGTATGCAATCTGTAACTTGGGGCTACTCCTTCATATGCTAAAGTACTGGCTTAGCAGGGTCTGGAAAACCAGAGGGACTACAGGCCAACACATCCAGTTGCTGATGAATCAAACCAAATTGACACTGGAGTACTGAAACCTGGGGGAGGTGCTGGAGGCTTGGTGCCAATGCATGAGCCTTACATATAGGGGCCTAGGCCAACAGCCCTAGGTGCTGATCTCAAATGGAGCCAGTGCCAAAGAGGGCCTGACAAAGTGTACATATGGCTCCAGTGATTGAGTACTTTTAAATGGTTCTGAGATTTATATGGCAAGGCATGCAACTCCTAAGGGGAGATTTGCAGAAGAAATTTCATGAAATGTATTTTTCTTTGAAAGATCCTACCGTTTAAAATGAAAAAGCTCTCCATAGTTAAGTCTGTAAGAAATTATACAGTATCTTTCTAATGGAATGATAATAAGAGGCTAAGGAAGCTAAAAACTATCCTGACCACCATAAAAAAAAAAAAAAAAAAAAAAAAGGAAGGAAAGAATTTTGTTAGAAAGTTTGGCTGGACAATGTGGACATGGCAAATTCTGTTAGAACCTTTTTAGAATTCTGGCCAGCCAAACTGTTAGAAATCATTTTATCTGGAATATTAATCATGCTTTGTTAACACAACAAGAAGCAGCATAGCCAGGCCTTAATTAAACATAGCCCCAATCCTCCAATTTAGCTAAACTGGGAGATCCAGATCATCATTTCACTCTCACCTGGAAGAAAGAATATTGAGTCTTGATCTTGTAAACCTTTACTCTCCAGACAAATCGTATAAGGGCCTGATCCAAAACTCACTGATTTTAATGGGTTTTGATTCCAGCTTTAAATCCCAAATAACTGAGCCAGAATGTTGGGGGAGAGCTTGCGTTCATGCTGGATGGGAAACATACTTTTGCTGATTTAAAATCCACTGGTGTGATCATATCTTACTATATAATATCTGTTCTCTGATTTCTATTACCTTCTGTCCTGGGACAAGGCTCTTAGAAGACAGGATGGTGAATCCATCCCCAGGTCCATCCTCAGATGTTGAATTTGAGGCACCTTCTTTTTCATTCTCCTTCTGCTTGCTCTATTGGGGTAAAAAAGGCAAAATGAAGCAAGGTCAGAAAAAAGCCTATGATTATAATCTTTCAAATGATAAAAACAACATCCTTTTCATCTCAACTTCATAGGATGACAGCCATACCGTAGCTTTTTACTACCCAAAAGTTATGTAGTAGAAGAGTTCTCTACTATTTTCCAAACACAGTAAGAAGAAAGGTGGAGCACAGTGGAGGTTTGTGGTATTGTAAGACTCAGTAGTACGTACATATGTCTGCAGCTTATTTAGGATGTTTAGTTCTGTTACTTTACTTATAAGTTGTATTTATTTATGGGCATTCAAACCAAATAACAAAGCTAAATGCTCTAATTTATATAGCCAAAACAAACTGGGAGCAGCTACTAGAACTTGAAAATAAATCATAATCCAGTGGCACCTCTATCACATTTTTACCCATCACACAATCACCCAGGTGACCTACAGAAACAGTAAAGAAAAGTTACTCACCAGTAACTAGTTTTTCAAGAGTGTAGCATCTGCAAATTCACATCTGTGGGATGCACCCCTCGGTGCAGCCTAGCTTCAGGAGTCTTCAAGGGAAAAAACCATGCCCACTGGGACTGCATGAACATCCCTTACAGCTCTGAACATTCAGATCAAAGGATGTAATGATGCCATACCGACCAACACCTCAACTCCTCCTGCTAAACAGAGTTCTGAGAGTGTAGAATTCAGAGTAAGAGGGGAAGGTGGAGAGTGATGTGAATATGCAAAGGAGGCATTACTCTCAGAGACCTACAGTTATTGTTAAGTAACTCTACTTTCTTCTTAGAAGTGGTCTCTGAATATTCCCAGTTCTGGGAGTATGGCAAGCAGTACAAACCCAGAAAGACGGGCTGAGCAAGGACTGCAGAACTCCCCTTCCAAAATAAATATTGGATCTGAGTGCAAGTCAAGAAAATAGTGCTGCATAAAGGTGTGAACAGAACTCCAGAGAGCAGCTATAGTCATTTTCTATGATGAAAACATTACAGAGGCATGTCATTGACACAATTATAGCCTTTGTAGAGGAACCCCTAAAATGCTCAGATATTGTTACTCTGGCTAAGGTGTAAGTGCATGATCTCATCCATTTTAACAGATGATGTACATAAATGGCATTATCTTTACATTTATCTCCCAAGACTTCAAAAAATCTAGGTGAGGATCTAAATGACTATCCAAACAAAATCTCATAGACTTCTTAACATATAGGGTCTGTAGCCTCATTAGGTTTTGGGGAAAAAAATCCAAAGAGTAATGTTTTGAGTTAGGTGGAACTCAAACTACTGTGAAAGGGTGAACCCGCTGCATCTGCTAGCAATGGGGAAAAAAGCCAATTAGAGACATGCTCTACCTGTGAGGTGATTGACTGCCTCCTGCTAGACAGGGGCAGAGGTATGTTATGATCCATTAGACACCTGGACCTTATAAGCAGACTGAGAAAGCTCAATAGGGGAGAGACTGCAGAGAAGACAGGATTCTCCTGCAGGCTGGGAGACAAACAGGGAGCAAAGCAGGCTCATGTGGTCGGGATGCTTTACCTAGAACCTACAGGTGGCAGGGAGATCCCTAAGGAAAGCTACTAGAGTCCCCAGGAACAGGAGTCAGTGGGGGGAAAACCTGCTAGACAAGAAGCAACAGAGAAAGAACTCTGCAGAAGCAGATTAGGGTTCTGTGAGGGAGGCCCTGAGGTAGGGCCAGTAAAAGGACTTCAGTAGACCCTGAGTAGGGTGACCAGATGTCTCGATTTTACAGGCACAGTCCCGATATTTAGGGCTTTTTCTTATTTAGGCACCTATTACGTCCTACCCTAGTTTAGATTTTTTTCACATTTGCTATCTGGTCACCTTAACCCTGAGAAGGTGGAAAAGTTACTAGTTTACAGATTTACTTGGTCTTTGTTGGAAACTTTTTGTTGCTCTGGAATGGATTTTGAACTTATATGTGATTTGACCAGAGGACCAAGCCAAAGAAGAACCTAGAGGTGAGTGGGTGTGCCTGCAGGGGGTGCTAGAGACAAGGATCACGGACAGCACTGCACTCTAACACTAGGAGGTGCACTCATGATGAGTACATTTACTACTTTTGGTAAAAGCTTTGGGTTGCGATATAGGATAGCTTTGTCCCTATGGCATAGAGTGAAGGAATGGTTAGCAGTCAAAACCTCCAACTCATTCATCCTTCTCACAGATGTAATTGCAATTTACGATAAAAAAATTTAAAAAGCATTGAAATCATATCTCCAGCAAGAGACCAAAGGGTAAGAGGGGAAAGTGGAGAGTGACGTGAATTTGCAGAGACATTACTCTGAGAGAATTACAAAAGGCTGAAATAGTGCATCCTTTTCAGCACCAAGCTTATATCCCATGTCAGGACAAATTCTCTGACTACTGGAAATCATAACCAGAAATCTTGTCATGGTGGTATGTCTGAAAACTTTATAGTTGTCATCTAGAAGGTGGTGATGGTCTGCTGCTTTGTTGTTGGGCTTCTTTGGAAGAAGGGTGGAAAAAGCAAGGGTGGGGAATGAGGAGGTGTATTTTAAACAACTCTAAACATTGTCTGCCACGACTCTGGAAGCTCATTACAGAAATAATTTGATGGCTCATTTCTCCACTGACTTCTAATATTTTAAGAGAAAATACTGGACCATGTGTTTCTCACTCGTTATCAACCTCTACCTCCCACTTCCAGTTGTCACAAACAAGATACCAATCAAGTAATAAGCAATGGGAAGGCACGCATCTAATTTCTCCTACTCTCCTATGTCATTCTTCATTCGAGTCTCCCCCATCTCCCAAAACACCAAATCTAGTTCTTGCTTACTTTTTTGGGTGTATGGGCTTTGGCAGCCTTGGCTTTCTTTCCACTCTTCTTGCTCACCAAGGATTTCCTCCCTCTCTTCTCAGGTGAAGGGGAAAGGATAGTTTCAGATTTGCCTCTGGCACCTCGTTTTTTGGCAAGAAGCTCTGGTTGAATTCTGGGCAGGACCCCTCCACTTGCGATGGTCACTCCTTTTAGCAACTGCAGGGAGAAGCAGTGTAAAGAAGAATGACTTATCTGATTAAAGTCCCTCATTTTTTACTAGAACCATCCTCAAAGACTTCACTGCACTATACACAAGTATCTAATACAATATTTAAAACACTCATTTTATTCTATTTGTCGCATTTGTACTGTTGCCTTCATACAAAAGTGACAATGCACTTCACAATAATTATTCAATAGCAAAAGTAAACAGGCTAAAATTGAAGATGATGGCTAGGAATACAGAATTACAGACATGAAAGCAGTTAAGGAGTTCTCCATCTGGCAATCTTAGCATGACAAATACTCAGCTATGGATCAGATTAATAAATTAGTGAGAGAGTACTGCTGATACTCTAAGTGACAACAATGGATTCTGGCACACCCAGCCCTATTTATGGATCCATTGACGGAATGGGGCCCTGAAGTACACACCCAATAAAATCTCACCCACAAAGTCAACTATGCATTTGTGTAATAGTGGTAAAACACTTGACAAAACATGCAGGTGGCCATTTAAGACACGAAGAACAAGGGATTACCTCTGGTGTCCTTTCCCATTCCTTACACAAACAGAAGTCCGCTGCATAAAAATCATTTTTGTTCTGATGTTGGTGGGCAGATTCTTGTTTCATTTTCTGTTGTGGGAACCATCTTGGACTCATCTGAATACCACACTGGACTGTTTCTAAACTTTACGTACGGCAGCTGTATTGAGCTACAGTGTACAAACAAGCCTGTACACTAAAATACCGAAAGCATACCTGGTTCAGTTCCTCATCATTAGCAACAGCCAGGAGGATGTGTCTGGGGGCAATTCTTCCCTTTTTGTTATCTCTTGCTGCATTTCCCGCTAGCTCTAGTATTTCAGCTGCAAACATATTGGGAATAAAAATCAGCAACAGAAAAGCAACAAATCTAGCAAAATTGCAGTGCAAGCTTCCTTCAGGGAATAATCAAGCATCTTGCTCCACAGACCCCAGAATCTGATATGCAGTAGCACCTTTCTGACCAACTTTTCCTGTGAGGTATTGTTTGCACATGTGGGGGTTTTTTGGCTTTAAAGGGGCAATAGAAAATAACTGAAATCCCAGCTTTGATCTACTTAGAAATTATCCTATTATGGCAGCAAATGTTCTCAAGATAAAAACAGCCTGACTTTCATTTACACTAACGCCACTTTAAGGCTCCTTTCCATTGCCAAAGCAGTGTAAAGTGACCTTAGGGTAAATGAAAATCAGGCTAAAAATCTTTTTATTAAAATTCTACCACGCCTACTGAGAAACATAGAAACAAAACAACAGTCAATGTTTATGTGAATTTACAAAAAGTATTTTGTGAACCCTTCCTACTTCTCTAAAGGGACACTGTAAGAAGCTTAGGCGCTAAAAATTGGTTCATGTAATTCTATATTGCTTTCTTCAAATCTCCAGTTAAAAAGCTCTTTCAAAAAATGTCAGCATTCCAAAATTCACAAATAATCCTACAACAATAAAGCAGTGTGAGCATCCAATGGAAAAAACAAAAAGCTAGTAAAGAGAATCTTGACAGTGAGTATTCTTAGAACTAGACAAGTAACAGTGCTGCTGAAGGTGCATTGATATAACTATGCTGAAGGCCAGTAGAACAGAACAGAAAGGATAGGCTACAGATCTAGATCGAGGGGCGTTGACTAATCTGTGTGAAGATTCATTTTACATAAGGAAGAGTTTGATTTGGATGTAAGTAGATAACTTAGAGATTCTGACTGCATGAACTATTGGCTATGTATGAATCCCTTCCAGAAACCCCAGGAGTTGAAGGTCATGCCACAGTTCATGTGAAAAGTATTTCCTTTAGATTTGAAATAAGATTTCAGCTGTGACCTACAACCTCACTGTTAAATCATTAAAAAAAAAGGTATCTAGAGATAACATACAGGCAGATATGATTTTTATTTGCTACAATTTTTGTAAATGACTTTAAACTCACTCAGTGTAACTCATTAACTTCTCAACTTTAACCTTGTATAGAGCAAATAACAGGAATAACTTATTCCTTGGGCAGATATCTCTACTAGTATACTAATGGGGGGAGGTTGTTTGGTTGGGTATCTTTATGCATAAAGCAAGCATAAAAATAATATGGGAGCACTGATTCCTTTTAAGAATGTCCAATATCCCCTTCTTCTCTTACTTTTCTTGATTTGTTAACAGGGGTCAAAGTCACAATTACATCAGTCCTTTGTTGGTGACATTGTACTTCTTTTGTCTTAGAAAAAAAACCTGTAAGAGGTACAAATACAAAAATCTTCAAGGAAGACTCAGTGGAAATCTATAGAAAACTACTTGGCTACAATCCAGGGACAATAGCAGGAGGTTTAACACCAGTTCAAAGGAGGAAAAGAGGCCTTCAATTTCCATCAGACAGGACAACAAAACGGCAAACTTATCCTTCAGTTTTTACTATTACTTAGTGTACAAAATAAACCCTAAGCAAAATATGAATGTTAAAGCTGTAGAAGATGTTTGGAATTAGTAATGAGTTGTGTAAAAATTATTAATAGTTTATATATTAAACAGCTGCTAAACACAACCTATGTTAAAAGAACATTATTAAAGTTGCTAAATCAAGCACTCAAGAGTTAGATGCTAGAATTAAGGCTGCCTGTGCAATCTGCCTGTGCAATATGCCTTGTGCATATACATTCATCCCAGAGCAGGTCCATCCTATGCACTGAAGGAAGCAGGGAACCTATGGAACCTTTATTCTGAACAGGCAACTTTCATTCTGGCGTTTCCTAACTTGTGATTGCTTGACTTTGCAACTTTAAATGTTCTTTTGATGCAGCTTTTGCGTGTCTGATTTCCTAGCTGTTTTTTAAAGCAAATTCAGAAATTCCATCATGTGGTATCGTATTGACACCACACTGGTCATCAGCAGGGTTGGAACCCTTCAATCTGTCAAACAGATACTTGAGCTAACAGAGTAGTAGGTTGTTATCTTCCATGTGGACCAGCAGATTAGAGGGAGAAGAGACACATTTACCCAGTGAGTTTCAAAGTTGACTGACAGAAGAGGAATGGTAAAACTCTATAATCTTAAATTCCACCCCAGGCTGTAGAGGGGAGTGTGCACAGACGCTTCTACTTTTCTGCCATTATCGTAGTCCCGTCTAATCCTCATCCCTGGCTCTTTGCCTCAGTTCCATTCTCTTTGCCTTTTCAGTCTCTGCTACTTAGACTCATTGTTCCAGTCTCCTTGTCTAGCCAGTACTAGTTCCTCCCTCCTAGCTACCTGTCCACTCTGTCTCTTTCCTCCTGTCCCCCTACCCTCAGTAGCTCCCAGTCTTTCACAGGGCTCCTCATCCAATCTTCATCTCCTCCTGGCTCCTTGTCCCAGTAGCTCTGCCCAGCCAGTCCTATTTCTCCCCCAGTACTCTATCTCCTTGTCATATCTGCCTCTCCTCCCCTGCTCATTCTTCCTGACTAGGTCTTAGCCCCAGTCTCCTTGTCCAGCCAGTTCCAGTTTCCCCACTTCTTCTTGTCCCATCTCAGTGCTCCTTCCTCCCCAGTCAAATGGTTCCTGGTCCCAAACTGACCCCCATGACTTCCAGTTAGTCTTCTTGCTCAACCAGTCCGAACTTCCCTTCCCCCAACTTCCTGTCCCAATCTTTTTGCCCAGTTATTCCTAGTCTGCCTTCACTTCCCCAGGTCCTAGTCTTCCGTGCTAACCAGTCCCAATCTCCCCCCACCCGTCCAGTCCCAGTCTCACCAAATTGCTTGTCCCAGCATACAGCAGAACCCAGTTTATCTAACCCTCCATAATCCAGCTCTCCGCATTAACCGAACAACCAGCACACACAGATCTAGAAGCAGGTGATCTCTCCTTTGGCCTCTCAGTGGCACTGTAGCCTCGCATTTTCCCATTCTCCAGATTATCTGAATTTTTGATGATCAGATCTGGCCCTAGTACCAATTAGATTGGATAAATAGGGTTCTGCTGTACTTCTTCCTCCTCTTCCCCCACAGTCCAGCTTTTATCCCTTCTGTATTCAACTCAGATGACTTCCTCCACACAGCCTGGGTACTAGCAGAGGGATCATTGTGAGCACAGGAGAGACAGGCTCCTTGTTCCAGTACCCAGTTTCACCCTAGCCTGGAGCAGCAATTACAGGGAAAATCTTTCTGAGAGGTGGGCAGTAGCAGGCTCAGAGGCTGTGTGGGGATGGTGCATGCACAGTCTGGTCACACATAGGAGCTGTGAGGCTCGAGCATGCTTAGTGAGGATTGATTCTTCAAGGATTTTAGCTGTTACAAATGAAAGACTTCTCTACTAAGCATATGCAAACCGCAGTTTTTTCAAAGGCTTACACCTTAGCCAAATTTGGCCAGATTTTCATAGGGACATCAAAAGGCACATTCCTGACACAAAAGTCATCTTCTGCCAAATCTCAATTACCTGCTCCAAAGCACTGCAGCATTTCAAAGAAAAGGTCTCATAATTTTTAATACAGGCAAAACAACACTTTTCCCCCCTTGGAAATAGATAAATTATTTTGGCTGAAATTAAAAAAAAAAAAAAAAAAAAAATTCAGCCAGAGGCAGACGCCCACCATGGAAAACTTCAGCTAAACAGTTAGTTTCCCATTATAAATCCTTGTTTTCATTTGCTTATAACTTTAGTAAGTATTGGACAATCTTAATATTAAGCAGTGCTACCAGCCCCATCTATAATTACTTATTTCCTGACAGTTTCATGGAGAAGCATCAAGTTTCCAAAGACATCCTGAAAACACAGATAGGATTCATGTATGAGTATTAAGAGTTACCACAATAACAGCATTAGCAATTATAGTATCTGCTTTTAACTAAACTATCCCTCTTCATAAGACTGTCTAAAAAAACTCACTAGCACAGTGCACAGGAATTTAGATTTGGAAATGCCAGTATCAATAAACAATAGATGTTTAATCCCCTAAATAACATGCTGAAATGCCACTCTTCTGTGACAACTATAATATCTCTCAATTACTGTTTATTTAATCTTAGCTTAATCAACCTTTCTGAAATATTCCTTTGTAGATTTTTGGGTACCAAATAAATTCTATCTATCAATTTACTTGACTGGTTGATTATAATCTTTTCCAAAATGCGATAGGCTCACGAATATCAACTACTCTCAAGCGAATATTTTAAATTATGCTGAACTTACTAGCCATCAATGGAGCCAATATGTCAATTGCTCTTGCTAAAAGGACAAGTAAACAGTACCTACTAGCACATTATCACAGTTCACAATAAGCCACTCTGCCTTGCAAGGGTGGAAGCCCCTTGTGCAAGTGTGTTTCTGGCAACATACTCCTACCTCCTGGTAATGGCTGCCAGAGATCAGGGCAAGATTAAGTCTTTAGGAGAAAATCCCCAAGCGCAAAGCCCAAAAAACTCATATGAGTGTTGGGGATCTCCATGGAGACAGGAAAAGAGAAGGAATCCTCCCCAGGTTGTAGGGAGTTGTGCAGCAGTTATTCCATCATAATGGCTACAGCAACCTCCGAAGGCCCATGGCAGCTACTATGCCGGGGGGGAGAGACTGGAGGATCCATGTAACAATGGATCCTCTTGGCCTCACCCTTCTTCCTAATCCCCCTCTCAGCCATGAAAGTACACCCTTACAGCTGTGTGCCATGCCACAGAAGGCTAAACTTGCTCTGCAAGGTCTTCTCAAATTATTCCCGTCTCCGTGCCCTCCCATAGCACAAATGCACCAGTTCCACTGTAAGAGACTTCTGTGCCTACAATGATCAGGGAAAGAATGTTCCCTTAATATATAAAAAGAGGACTGTGAAAGTATGAGTTTATTTACGTATGCACACTCAAGAATCTACACTAAAGAGATTTTGGAACAAACAACTTAATTGTTAATATTTTTAAAAATGAAAGAGAGGAATGCACAACCAACATTTCAGACATGAGACTATTTCTCTGAAGCTTGGATCTTTAACCTGTGGCATTTCATTCTTAACTTATTTTTCTGGATTTATTTTTTCTTGTAGTTGGATGAGCCATGGGTGAACAGAAGTACTTTCAAAATTGCTTGCACATAAACAAAAACCTGAAATCCGATTGGATTCAGCTTATTGTTTCAATGTGTCAAAATAACCCTTCCGTATTATGCATTTGTATTCCTTACGATTTTTTTTGGCAGAGAGTGGGGTTGTAACAGAAGAAGCATCAAATATGTGTAAAAGCAGTTGCTACAGACACATATGCTGTTATGTGGGCAGGCAGGTTCCATTCAAGCTTCCCTCATGCAATCCTGCAATAAACTGTAATTGTGAATTGCAACACACTCTGCTAGTCCAGGGCTGAGACTCCTCACAGTTCTCCTAATACACTTCAGTCGTCATCTGTGACACACCTGTAATTCCAACCTGAGTCCTCTCCCCAACAGGTATAATGACATTATGCTCAGGGGCTATTTTGTGATGTGGACAAATTTATATTATGGTGAAACTGAGGCTAAATTCTTCTAGGTCTAAATAAGACTAATGAACTTGAATGATTTCACAGGGGAAAACTTAGTGCAGCAACAGCAACCTGTGTCACCTCCCATTTCCTGGTGCATTATGTTAAATTTCCTGGCACAACATAAAGCTTAGGTATTTACCCAGGTTAAAACACATTCTCTAACATTATTAAAGGTGTGTAGGGTTTGGGGGGATGGTTGGGTTTTTGTTTGTTTTTTGGCCATCTAAGCAAGCAGAAACTGTTTCGTAACAAAGCTGAACCACAACCACATTTCACAGCCACTTTAACAAGTTTTGTTTTTGTTGTTTTGAGTATTGTTTGTGGGCTTTTTTTTTTTTTTATTCTTTCTTTTTTGTAAGAGTAGATGGTGCTAAAGACAATGTAGTTTAATTTAACTAGAACATACTATTAGACGAACATGTGAATTCTCTTTTTTTCTCTTCTGCTATGCACATCCAACTCTCTCAAAGTCCTACATCACATGAGTCTCTTTTCAGCCAAAAAATTGCTGAATGCAACTCCCTTTATGGCCTCAGCACTTTTAGATCAGGCAAAGAGATCATTGCAAAACAGTAAAACAATCCTTCCACATAGGGATCAAGCAGGCTGCCCCTGCTGCTCCAAGATGTGAAATGAATCAACCTCAACCCCTTAAATGCATTTTGGTATATTCTATACACTTTCAGAGCTTCCTCCCCTCCCTCTGAGGTGCTGCACAACTGCATAACCCATCGATTGTACTTGGCTCTGTACATGATGAGCACTTCTAAAAATCAGCCTCTTAATTTACCTGCTAGGTATTCTATGACAGCTGCCATGTAGACTGGCGCTCCAGCACCTATCCGGTACTTGAATGTTCCTTTCCTCAAGTAGCGCATCATCCTCCCCACCGGGAAAATAACACCTGCCCTGCTTGAGCGTGACATTTTGGACATTTTCTTTTTCCCACTTCGGGCAGACATCTTGCTGCTATGTTCCTTTCAATTTGCAGACAGAATGTTTTTCTTTACTTGCACCTACACAAAAGCTGCAAGGGAAAAGAGATGGATTGAGAGTGAGTGTTGCAGAAACTTCTAAGGAACAGTATCAATATAGACTTGCTTGTGCCTTCTCATAGAGAAGAAAAAAACCAAGATCACAGCCAATGATATGGCCACAATAATACAGATATTAAAGCAGAAGCATCCCTTACCAAACAACATAAAATTTGAGCACTCAAAAGAGTATAATCTGTGTTCTTTTGAATACTCTACATTAAGACAGAAATAGATCAGAAAGGGCAGTTTGGGGAATACAAGAAAATTGAATGCACATTAACTGATTACGATATAGGAGAAAACTGCTGCTATTCAATAGATCTGTAAACATCTCTTTGTTGTGCATAGTAGATGATGATGCATCTGCAGTGGAAGGATTTCATTCTTGCTAACCCTCTTAAAATCAGTTTACAAAGTGAGAGGGATATTTTCAGCACCCCATGGTCAGAGATATGCATGTAACACTCATTATTTAAGAAAGTTGCATTTGGTTCTGTTTGTTACAGTAAATAAAACTACATAAAAATAAAACTACATTAAAAGTATGTTAAGGTTGCAAAGTAAAACACTCAAACATTAGGAAATGCCAGAAATGAGGTTGCCTATGCAAACTTAATTCAGTTGCCTTATGTGGATGCATTCTTATATAGTCTTGCATTAAAAGACCACATACTTTTATTTTTCCCCTTTAAGGCCCCTGTCTCATTAGCACACTGGAAAAGCAATGCTTACTGAATGGTAGCTATTAATATTTCTTTTATCCTCACCATTCAGTGTGTAGCTACATGCTTTAAATTACTGTATACCATTCAAAACATGCATTCAATACAGAATTATTTCTTCACCAACTTTTTTATGGCACTCATCTTTGTATCTGAGTAATTCACAAACATTAATGAATTTATCTACATATCAGATAGGGTAGTATTATTTCCATTTAATAGATGGGGAACTGAGAGATTAAGGCCTATGTTGTCAATATATTCACTAATTTTGGTGTCCAATTTTAGATGCTTAAAATCTGATTTTTCAGAGTAGTTGTCATTTTTGTAGTACTTCATATTCTCAAAGCACAGCTCCCATTAATTTCACTTGCAGTTGTGAGTGTTCAGCACTTTTAAAAATCAGGCCCCAAGTGTCTCAATCAAGTGGGGCACCCAGATAATGAGGAATACACAAGTGGCCACCTGTGAAAATTTTGGTTTTAGTGACCTTCCCAGCCTTACATAGAAACTCTGGCAGATGCAGATAAGATCCAGTTCTCAAAAGTGACAATCAACTACCTTAACCATGAAGCCATCTTTTCTCTTGCTACAATTCCCTGCCTCATTCACTACATCTTTTCCAACCAGAGTGGATAAAAATCAATGATTTTTTAAAAATAATCTTCAATAAAATACTAAGTTTCTCTCTCGTTTAAAAAATAATAGTTACAATTAAATCTAATCACAAACACGCTAAACCTACACTTACAGTCTCATAAAAATAAATTAATGGCTCTAGGAGCAAGCAAAAGATTTCAATCACCCAGTAAAACCACCACCATGGATGGGTTTGTAGTAAGGACCAGCAAATACCAACAAGACACCCTAGATGAAAAGATTGCTTGGTTCATTTATGACACAAATTCTCCTTTTAGCATTGTTAACAATAAACACTTCATTGATATGGTTGAGTCCTTACAACCAGGCTACACACTATATGGTAGAACAGACATTGGTGGAAGGTTGCTAGATACAATGTATGAAAAGGAACTTGAACAGTGTGCAAGAAATACTGAGGGGAAATTTGCCAGTTTAACCATTGATGGGTGGAGCAATGTACAAGATCCAGTAATATGTGCCTATCTGACAACAGAAGATGGGGTTGCATATCTTTCAGAAACAATAGATACATCGGGAAATGCCCACACAACAGAATATTTTAAAAAAGTGGCAGTGAAAGCTGTAATAAACTGTGAACAAAAATTAAACTGTCACGTGCACAGTTTTGTCACAGACAATGCTGCAAACATGGCAAAGATGAGAAGATACTTAGAAGAAGAAACGGAAGGAAGCTCCTTAATAACATACGGCTGCAGTGTCCATTTAATGCATCTTTTAGCCAAGTCTTAAGTACGACTTCTCCAGGAATAAAAGAAAATGTTGTTGAAGTCACAAAACACTTTCGTATTTTGCTTCAGCCTCACTGAAGAGAGCAGAAGGATCCAAACTAATTCTTCCTCAAGATGTTCAATGGAATTCTGTGGTTAATTGTTTTGAATAATTTATTAAGAACTGGCCTATTCTCATAAAACTTTGTGAAGAAAACCGTGATAAAATAGATGGAAGTATCTTATCCAAAGTATCTGACACTGGATTAAAGAAGAATGTAGAGGATATGCTCAGTATACTGAAGCCTATATCCATAGCCTTAAACAAACTTCAAATAAATTATTGCTGAGTTGCTGATGCTGTTGAAATTTGGAAGGCACTTCAAGAGACACTGAACAAAGAAATACCTCACCAGAAAGTTAAACTGTAGGTGATAAAGAAGTGAATGGATCAAGCACTAACTCCACCTGACTTTCTGGCGAACATTCTTGACCCCAGATATGACTTCTGAAGAAGATGCTACTGCTATGGCATGGGTATCTCAAAATCACTCCTCAATTATGCCAGTCATAATAAATTTCAGGGCTGGAGCAGAACCATTTAAACAGTACATGTTTACCGATGATGTTTTGAACAAAGTCACTACCCTGCATTGGTGGAAATCATTAGCCAGGCACCTTGAAACAGAGTTCCTTCAGTTGCTAAGCCAACTTTTCACAGCAGTAGCTTCCTCTGCAGGCACAAAGAAAATATTTTCATTGTTTGGTATTATTCGCTCAAAGCTAAGAAGTTGACTGAGAGTTGAAAAAGCAGGAAAACTCGTATTTCTGTTTCAGTCTATGAATAAAAAGGACAGTGGGAGTGGGGAAGATAAGAGCTAGTTGTAGAAGTTTTAAGGACAGCATACGTTTAGTGTTGTGATGACTTGTCTGTTAGAGTTAATAAAATATGAAAATTAAAAAAAAAAAAAAAAAAGTTTAAGGAGAGCCATCAGCCGGCCACTCAGGAGACTGCTGTAATTGCAAATGTGAAACATTTATGTAACATTTAAGATTTAGTTTAAAAAAATATAAGTGCTACTGTGTGTGTTTGTGTGTGTGATTTAGTTCTTACCATTCCTAATGTACTGCTGCTGCATCTGCAGCTTGACACAAGTAATGAGTATTATATGTACTATTTCCTAAATTAATAAAAATCAAGTTATCTGAAAAATTACACAAAGTATATCCTCCTAGATGTTGTAAAATGCTGTATTGAGTCGTAAATTAACATGTTTTAGTGATCAGATTTGCACCATTATTTAAGAAATATGTGAAGAAGTATCAGTGGGAAACTTTTTTTAAATCAATCTACTTGCTTCCAACTATGACAACAAATGAAGCCAGGATCTTATAGACAACAGCCTCATTCACTACTCAACCCTGATTCATTCCCTGAGCTCTATCTACCTTATGCACTGAATGAGGCAGAGTTCGGTCAAAGTTGGATGGATTTTCACAGGAATAGCAAATGATCCCCTGGCACCATAGCAATCCTCCTGCCACACCTCAAAGCATGGAAGAATTAAAGTTTCCCAATTAAAAGGCTGTAAGAATTTTTTAACACCAGCAAAGCTACATATTTCTCCCCTAACCTCATTCTCTAAAATGGCTGAACTATTTTTGTTAAACACCCAGCCTGTGGTATACACGAACATGGAAAATTTCAGCCCCAATGATTAAGTTCGGCAAGGCTATAAGCAACTGAAAGCAGGGTATTATGGTGAGGGTATTATGGTGAAAGGCAAGCTGAACTACAGGCATCACTCTCTGTTCTGCCTATAATAACTACAGGGAACTGTATCATCCCTTGTGAATATGTACATAAATATCTAATCCTTCCAAGTTTAACTATCAGTGAATGTTGGCAAACACTGATTTCAACATACACACACAAACTGACAAAAAATATTTCCATCAATAATTTTACAGATAGGCAAAATAAGAAAAATGCTGCTTGAAAACATATTAGTTTGATATAAAGATATTTACCTTGTATATTTTGACATGTGACGTTGATGATTTGTCTTTTAACAGTTATAAAGCTTTAACCTTTTGAATCTACTGCCACTTCATAATTATTGTCTGATCTCCCCCCTAATTTCCTGCAACCATGAAAATTTAAATTGGTAAAAATAGATTAGAAATAAGCATCAATTTTAGCCACTGAAATTATAAAATAAATCAAATTCTGCCAAGCCTATTTTTAACGTTCCTCCTTTCCTTGTGGCAGAGACAGCCACCTCCATAACACTATCCCTCTCGCTGTGTCTTATGTGAATGGAGGTCCACTAAGTTCAGGGGGAAGAACTGAGGAGAAACAGGGAATAAGCTGTACTCCACAGAACCATCCCTTGTTCCGTGCCTGCTTTTTCAGCAGGAACTCTGGGAAGCAGATTATATGAGTTAGAAATGTATTAACACCCTCCTCTGGGTCACCTTCACAGCTGCTATTGAGCAGCCAAAGGAGCCAGCCTCCATGGAGCTGAGAAGAGGTCTCTCACTCGAAAGAGAATGATTACCAGTTTTTCTGCCCCTCTGGCTTCCTTCTGCGGAAGTTTTCCACAGGAGGGGCCAATCAAGGCTACGTTTAGGAGCAAAGAAAATAAAATCTAGCTCCTTCCTGTTTTGTGAAAACGATAAACTAGTTTCCCAGGTAAATGTTATGATGACTCTGGAGTCAGCCATTTTAATTAAAACAGTATAAAAAGCTTTTAGTTATAGATACAGCTTCAGCTATTTGTCAAGTAATTGCTACATTTTAATTTTGTAAAGATAGTTGTCCACCTTACAGCATAAGTCTGATCCCAGTTACACCACAGTAAGTCCAGTGTCACTTTATTGAAGTAAATGAAGAATTTGGCAACAGCATCTGATATTCTGCTGATGAAGAATTTCTGTTATATGCATTCACAGCAATGGAACAAGAAAAAAAAAGAAGAGGTTAAGCTGAAAAGCATTATGGTAACATGAAGTCAGGCATTGTAGGAAATCTATTTTATGGCTGGAGATAAGGGCATTTTCTGGTTCAAGAGCATGATGAAAGAACAACACAGAATTCTCTCTTCCCACTCCCTTCAAATCTTTTTATTTTTGAACATCCACATTTTTCAGCTTGCTTTCAGTTTTTATGCTCTAAGGGAGGTGGGAGGGGGTTGCCACAAACTCTCTGATCTTTCCCAATTTTTATATGTGCAATTTCAAGGTCCTACATTGTCATGACAAAACTGGTTGAGGAGGGCTGCATGTGACACCCCAAACCTCTTGAACTGAGGGGAGGGCTCTGCTTTATGATGTGTTTTTCAGTCTGTGCAGAAGCTAAGCTTGTTGCCTCAACAGCTCTTGCAATCCCTACCAGTTTGGGAGTGAAGGACAAAGCTATAATCGGGGATAACAACTTAATATATTGTGCTACTGTGATCAGAATCTTAACAGCCTTTGATATCACTGCACCACGAAGACAGATTCAAAATCCATTTGAGGACACTACTGAAATCCAGGTCTGGTTCTTCTATTTATTCCAAGTGAGTGAATATATGAAAAGGCCCACCTGTCCAATACTAGTCTAGATGTTCAAAAAAAACTGCTCATCTTTAACAGCCATGGGGAAATCAAAGACACTTTGAGAATCTAAACTGAATTATGACTACACTTATGCCACATTTAAGAAAGAAAAACACTTGACCATCTACAGGGGTTTAAAATACACCCAGTGTGTCCTTGTCCATCATGCTGCTGATTTTCCTTTCTGCATGTATTGATTATATAGGTATGGTAACTAAGACTAAGGGAGAATAAATGAACAGCCTGGTAGACAGATATACTAAGAATCCAAGTTACTCATGACCCCATCATGAGTTCTTAAAGAATTACCAATTTTGAATCAAATGCTGTAGTATGGGATCCAATAAAATTGCTGTTTGATCTAGAAATCTATTTACTGGATAAATATTTGCACTAAAAAGTCAGTGGTGGGGCTACCAAATGAAAAATCTATGCTACCCAATCATGCTATTTTAATGCTATTTCATTATGTTATTGCTATTTTATTATGTCATTAACTGATTTTCCCCCTCTTGCCCCCCCTTTAATTCTGTGGCTGAATTTAACATTCTGGCAGCAAAGGATGAATTGCATTAGGGATATCCAGATGATAGATGCAATATAAATACTATGATAAACGCTATGCCAGACTTCAGGAAACATCTGTACACTGCCACACAATAGTGCCATTGCATCTCACTCCTGAACTTAGGTACTTATTACCAGGGCTGTACAAAAGTTTCCAATTTTATTTCACAACATTTTAACAGAATTTCTCCTTGGTAATTGTTCTGTGTGTTTTCAGACCCAGTGACTGTTCAATAAACTTTTGCTTTTTACAAAATAACGATGAAAGCAAGTTCCTTCGCAATACGGAACATAAGCTGCTTTATTGGGATATTGTGTCTTAAACCCGCACTTTATCTTATGACATTCAATAACCTCTCTAACACATCCTTTTTAATTCTTGTGATAATTGTCATTCAAATGATTAGCAAGTATCTATCTATCTAGCTCAAACTCATACTAAATCTCGCTTGCATTGGTTTTACACGACAAAATCTTGCTTCTTTCTAAGTCAATGAGAAAAATGCAATAGAAGCAGGGTTTAGCCCATTAGAAACATTGTGGTTGTATTCAGCATCTGTGTTAAAAGATCATAAGAACATAAGAATGGCCATACGGGGTCAGACCAATAGTTCATCTAGCCCACTATCCTGTCTTCCAACAGTGGCCAATGCCAGGTGCTTCAGAGGGAATGAACAGAACAGGAAATCATCAAGTGAACCTTTCCATCGCCCATTCCCAGCTTTGGGCAAACAGCAATCCCTGTCTGTCTGGCTAATAGCCATTGATGGACCTATTCTCCATGAACTTATCTACTTCTTTTTTGAACCCATCAAAGCACATTGGTAGAGCTTTGAGTATAAATAAGTACTTGACCTCAAAGTAGAGAGAAATTATTACATACGTTCTCTCTTTGTGCAATTAAATCACTTTCCTGACTCTCCTCTTCCCTCACTGTCTAATTTTCCATCTCTTTCTTTACCTGACCATTCTTTTTCCTTATTCTCCCACAACTCACACATTTCTGTGCAAATGCTTCTTGCGTTTCTCCTCAACTGCTGTTTCCCAACTGTCAAAGAACCTTTGGATTACAACACTCTTTCCTTCCTATTCTAAAGATTTTTTTCCCCCATAAGCTTCAGGTCAGGGCTGAGATGCATTAACAGAACTTCTGAAAACCTGAACATGAAATAGGTGTTAGAACATGTCAGGATTGAGATGCATTGGCCAAATGGAATAGAGAAAGCTTAAACATATCTGCCTGTACCTTGTCTGGCTCTAGCTAGTGATGTTACCCCTCAGAGTGTGATCACTAAAACAAATCAACTTGATCTGTATGTGTGTGGTAGCAAAGCTTAAGTTATGAAAGTAGGACTTCCCTTTATTTCATCCAGTCCCAATCAAAGTATGTTAAATAAGTGAGCTCTGATGTACTGCCATATTTCATGTACTTAGGAAAGGATATGGAAAAAAAAAATCAATGTCAAACTGGGTACAGAGAGGTTGTTCCAGACAGTGACTACAGTGTGAGATGATGTAGGCACAGATCACAAAGATACTTAGGTGCTTAAATCTGCGACTTAGTCTCTACTGCAATCTACAGAATTCCAGCTGAAACCTTTAGGCCCCTTAACCTGCATGGTGCCTATTTTTTTTTCATGGTAAAAGTTCCCTTGACACTTAAGTTTCTAAGCCTCTGAGCATGCACACTGTTTTCTCACTATAGGTGTTGCACACCTATCTCCCACCTAAGGCCCAGAGAGATCCACACACCCAAGGAAGATAGGCATTCATTCACCTAACTTACATGCAGGGCCCAATTCGGTAGGTGAGCTCAGAGGCTGCCTGCCAGATTTGGTCCCATTTAAAATGTGATGATAGTGACTACTGCCACCCCCCCTAATCATTTTTATTCCAGTGGTTAAAGCAATCACCTGAGACAGAGGAGACCCATGTTCCATTTCCACCCTCTGGCTAATGGGGGACAGATTTGAACGGGAATTTCTTATCTCTCAAGAGAGTGCTCTAACCACTGAGCTATAGGGTTCCCACAGTCTTGCCTGTTGAAGCTGTTCCACTGTGAATAAATAATGAGTCATGAGAGCAGTGGGACTGGACCCTGGGTCTCCCACCCCCCAAGTGAGTGTCATAACTACCAGGCTACAGAGGCCTTCTCTCCTGCTGGCTCATTGACCCTTAAACAGAACCTTGTTTATCCAATCTAATTGGGACCAGGGCCAGATTGGATAATCAAAAATTCAGATAATCTGGAGAATGGGAAAGTGTGAGGCTGCAGAACCGTCCAGTGGCCACAGGAGATCACCCACTTCTGGATCTGTGTGCGCTGGCTGTTCAGTTAAAACAGAAAGCTGGATAATGAAGGGTCAGATAAATGGGGTTCTACTGTAATTATTTATCCACAGCGGAAGAGCTTCAGTAGAAGAGAATGAGGGATCCCCATATCAGAATATCCCACAGCTCTGTGGTTAAAGCAGACTTTTGTTCAAATCCTTTCTCCACACCAGCCTGAGGTGGGAACTGAATTTGGATCTCCCACACCCCAGGTGAATGCTCTAACCACTGGGTTAAGTTAGGCTGTGGTGCCACTGCCCACTTTCTCCTCTAGCCATTTTCTATGGAGTGCAGCAGGTGCCTTGCAGCCTTACTCATTCTCATAGCAAATGACTTAGGTCAGTGCCTCCCTGCAGCCTGGACTTGGGCTCCTATCTCCATGAGGGGAGGTGCTTAGGACACTGGTTCTCAGCTGGGAGTCCACAGCCCCCTGGGGGGCTGCAAGCAGATTTCAGGAGGTCTGCCAAAATAAATCAGGCTTCAGCCCCGGGTGGTGGAGCTCAGGCTTCAGCTGTGGGTGACATCTCTACTCCGACTCACCTCAGTAGGCCATCCAGCCTGTCCACCAAAAATTGCAACATCACCGCAGAAGAGAGATCTCCCCCTGCCATTAGAAGGGTTTGCCTCACACCCATTGACTCTTTGAGCAGGCAGGAGCTAGCCAAGGAGACACACCACTGCTCTGCCCTGCCCTGCTACATCAGCTCTTCAGGGAACAGAGCCAAATGGAAGACAGAAATTTGG
Source organism: Emydura macquarii macquarii (assembly GCF_026122565.2). Classification (NCBI taxonomy): domain Eukaryota; kingdom Metazoa; phylum Chordata; order Testudines; family Chelidae; genus Emydura; species Emydura macquarii. Next base: position 12,497,865 of record NW_027131527.1, on the reverse strand, counting down.
TGGGGGGCACATGACCCCGGGTGCCCCCCATGTCACCTCTGATTGGGGGTCCGCAGGCTTGTCTATTTAAGTTTTAGGGGTCCTTGGGTAAAAAACTGTTGAGAACCACTAGCTTAGGACACACTCCTATTCTCAGTATCTTATATTAGCTAGCTTAGGCAGCTCCCTACCTACAATGCTGGTTTTTGTGTATTGCATTCTCAGGTGCCTGTCTGTCCCCATTCATTGCCTAGGAAGCTTAGATGCCTAACTTGTGGATAGCAGTGTTGTTCCTGTAATTTGTCAAGGTTTCTAAGGCTACGTTTATACTGACGGCGGCAAATTCACCGCCGCCATATCCATCTTTCTTGATCGATTGAGCCGTCAGTGAGACCTGCTCAATCGATCAGGAAGTTGACTGAGTAAGTCCACCCCCTCAAGTAGCGTAGCGCTGAGCCGACGGGAACGCTGTTCCCGTCGGCTCAGTGCAGTGAGAACAGCGCGCAGAAGGGAAGCGGAGCAGTCGACGTCAGTTACGCAAACTATTCTGTGTAGTTTGCGTAACTCCCGTTGACTGCCGCTGAATTGCGTGGTAAGTGTGAACCAGCTTAAAGTCACACATAGCAACATTGAGTGTTGCAACATCTAGGTCCCTTTGTGCATCCAGGCCATACTACCCATTCTGAAAATGATGAAGTGGAACAAAAAGATATCTGGAGTAGCACAAGAAATAGATTGGAGAACAGGAAGGAGTAAAGTGGAGAAGAGGAAAAGTTCAAAGTGTATTTTGAATAGGAGGGAGAATTTGTTGTGGATTCTACAACAGACAAGAACCTGTGAAAATTTAACAGAAAGGGAAGATATATTCCTTTTAATAGGCAACAATAAGGAAAAATATAGCACATACAGGCAGGGGCTTGGAAAGCTTCAGACAACTAAAACCATTCTTTGTCTGAAAAAATGTTTACTTACTATTGTTTCATATAACACCTAATACTATATCTACAAGTGATTCAAAAATATTATTTTCATTTTGCTTAATTTGTGGTACTTGGCAATATATTGTTTGTTTATCCTATATACTCAGTTATATTCCTTTTTGTTTATGTAGGCTTTTCACACAGCAACGTTAAGATAAACTTGTAAAAAAATAAAGATTATAAATCCACACAAATCATCAGTGGTACACAGAGGCAGATGTAGTAACTGAAATTACTTTTAACTCAATTTTTAAACTAACTGGATTTCAGGTTGTGTGCCATGTTATTGTAGCCAATTGCAGGATAGTAGAGAGACAAAGGGGGTGAGGTAATATCTTTTATTGAAGCCAACTTCTGTTGGTGAGACAGACAAGCTTCTGAGCTTACAGAGATCTTCTTCGGGTCTGTGACTCTGTGTCACAGCTAAACACAATATCTGAACAGATTGTTTACAATAAGTAATTATCACATATTTCAAGGGACCATTCAAGGTGAATCCCCTTGAAATATGTGCTAATATGAGTACATGCCCCAGACCTGAAGAACTCTGTGTAAGCTGGAAAGCTTGTCTCTCTCACCAACAGAAGTTGGTCCATTAAAAGATACTACCGCACTCACCTTGTTTCTGGATTTCAAGTTGACAGTGTCCCTTAAAGCAGGCCCTTAAGGAAGGCCACTGGCCAAAAATGACAGTAGTTATAAAAAACTATGGAGTTAGTAGCAGCTTCAGCAGAAGAGCAACTGAGACAACAGTAAACATGTGAGATGTTTTGAAGTTGGTGACAGTCAAATTTCTGACAGACACTAGAGTATGGAGATGAAGCCAAACCCTTCTTCACTACAGGAGAGTTGAAGTGTTATGGAAGAGAAATAGGAGTTGATGAATTTGGTTGAGAGAGTAGATAATCAACAGCCAACAATGCAGCCTCCCTTTCCCCAGGTGAGTTTGTATAAAGTGGGTGGCAGCAGTTTGCAGCACAAATCTGCCTGAGGGCATGTGTCTCCTCTGCAGGATCACAGACATACACTAATGTAAACATGAGAAAAGAGAGAGCAGTCACGGCAGGGGAGCCAGAACAGCTCTACAACAAAAGGAAACTGAGGGTCTGAACTAAGGGTCATTTTCAGCCCATGTGGGTACCCCCCACAGTGTGGTAGCCAGGACAGCCCAGCACTGGTGACTGCTGGCGTGCCCTCTCTCAACAGGCTCTGAAGGGCTTGTGCACAGGGCATGTTTCAATTCGCTATCCCCCTACTCAGTCTCCCCAGGCAGGGGTGCTGAAACTAGGGGTGCAGCACCCCTGGCTTGAAGTGGTTTTCATCATGTACAGGGTTTACAGTTTGTTCAATGCCTTTCAGTACCCCCCTATAAAAATGGGGGACCTGTGGAGCATGCTTTTGCTGCCCCTGCAGTTCCCAGGCACCTTGGGCAGCCAGGGAAGTGGGGGACCCCAGAGATCCTAGCTGCTGCTGGCAGCCTCTGCAGCTAGTCGCCATGGATGGCAGGGGCCCCCTGGAGCTCTGATCCACTGCTGTGGGGAGCCCCCAGAGCTGCCATAGGGAGCAGGGCCCCATGCAGCTCCAAAACTCCAGAACTCTGTGCCACCACAGGGGACGGGGGAACTCTGGAGCCTCCTGCCAGCTCTGAGCCATGAGTCCCACTGGGCAATGGGGGCCTACAGACCCAGAGCTCCCAACTCCTTGCCTCTGCAGGGGGGGAGGTACCCTGCCCTTGCTCTCATCCTCCCCACACCCATTTTGTCAGGATTATTTTTAGTAAAAGTCAGGGAGAGGTCAAGGCTTCCCTGAATTTTTGTTTATTGCCCCTGACCTCTCCCTGACTTTCACTAAAAATAACCCTGACAAAATCTTAACTTTAGAGATTATTTCTTTCCCGAGCGGTATGGTAGCCTCCTCTACAACAAGGGGCGCTTGTCTCTTTAAGGGGCCGGGCTTCTAGTCCAAGAGCAGCCTTTTGTCAAATCTGAACCGCCTTTTTTTTCAAATGCAAACTGCCAAGGCTCCTTCCTCGCGCTGTGCGGCCGCCCCACTCCCTGCCAGACAACAGACCCGCCCCCCCGTACGCATGGTGCGCGCCCTCATTGGCCGAGCCGGTGATTAAAGCACCGGCGCGCGCCACAGGAGAAAAAGGGGGAGGGTGTCAGGCGCGAAGTGATTGGCCGGAGGGCTAGAGCCGCGGGCATGTGAAGGACATCGTCTCAGTCTGACGTGGGTGGTGAAAGGCGCGCGCCGACTCCGAGGGCATAATGGGGGGGCCTGGGGATGCCGGACCGATGCGCGCTTCGGAACGGCTCGGGGACAGGGTTGTATGAGCTGCCCTAGCCCAGGGCGCGCCGCGCACCAGAGGACTCGGAGAAGGGGCTGTGTGAACGGCGCGCCCTAGGGGAATCTTCCCGCGCAAACCCTCAAAGCTCTCCGGTCCGCTGCCGGAAGGTCCGCTGCCAGCCCCGCCCCCAAAGCAGGGCTCGCGAGGGAGCCTGTGCTGTTGGCTTAGCTCGATAAGAGGCTGCCATTAACCGGGCTCTGACCGAAAGGGCGTCCCGGAAAGGGAAGCGGAATGGGAGTGCCCTCACCTCGCCCCGACCCGGCCCGTCCCGGGGAGAAAAGTCACAGAGGGAGATCACACACTCCCTCCGGACCACGCCGCTGGGAATCGCTCCTGGCCCTGCTCGGCCCGCATAGCGTGGCCCGCAGGGCACCGTACCGGCTCCGCTTCCCCCCCCTGCGCCCGGACTTCCCGCAGCCAGGAGTCCGGGACCTGCCTCGGTCCTCCGCGCCCACGGCCAGGCCTTTCCCACCAGTCAGGGCCCGCCTAGTGCCGGCCCTGCCCCCGTCCTCGGAGGATTCCGCCCCCCCACCCCCGAGCTAGCGGGTTGGTGCAGCCTCCCTGCCTCAGCGGCTGAGCACCGGCTTTCGCTTTGCCCGCCATGCCCCGCACCAGCCGGGCCGCTCTCCTCACCTGCCCGGAGGTCGCCGCTGCCTTCCCAGCTGCGGGAGGTTCCTGCTGCCGCAGACGCCCCTAGGCTGCTCTCGCCTGATGCTGCTAGCTTTCCCTTGTATTGTATCTTTGCTTTCAATGGCGGCGGCAGCTCTGACGGGGGCGGAGGGGGGGCTCCTTCTTCTCCACATACCGCCTCTAGGAGGAGTCACTGCAGCTTGCCTGCAACAGCCCCTGCCGCTCGTACGTGTCGCGCTGCCTCTCTCAGAGCCGCTCCTGTCCTTCAAAACCGACCCACTGATGATCCAAGGGGTCCCCGGCCTTGGCTGCGGGCGTGCTGTGGTGGGGCAGGGCATAAAAAGCAGGCCTTGTTACATCGCTTTCCTGAGTGCAGAAGCAGCCTGGCCTGCCAGTTGGGGGGCGGTTTGGCGCCATTGTGAGGTTTAGTTAGTGGTCCTTTAAACGCTGGTATGTTTGGTGGGACGCTTATATGCAGGACTGGTCCGTAGCATCCAGATCGAGGTCAGGGCTTGGTACCCCAAGTGGTGTCAAGGGAGCCACTTATTCCAAGATGGGAGGGTGTGTGACCTGCCAGCCAGTGGGATATTTTGGTCATCTTGGCATTGCAAGGGGTCAGTAGTATGCAGTATTGCCAACCCCAAAAGTTCAAATATTACAAAATTGGCTTAAAAACCATGAGCTTTTTTAAAATAACATCTGTGGGGTTCTTTTTATTTGTCACATGGTGTTGAAAGTGTTTAGGATTTTTCAATCTTGTTTCTATAATCACAAAAGCTATAAATTAGCTTATTTTATTTTTTAGCTGAGCTTCCAGTTCTCAGTTACACACATTCAGGAGCTGGAGCTTTGAGAAAGCAACAAATATTGTAATACTTGTGATGCAGGCACAAGAGTTGGCAACACTCATTTAGATATAACATGGGATTCTCTGCTCTGGTACTAATCTACTTGCATAGGCAAGTCACTTCACCTCCCTGTGCTTAAGTTTCACCATCTGTAACATGATGAGCTGTATAGATAAAAGGCGCTATGGAAGAGTTAGCTGTTTTGTTTATTTTAAACCTTTGGGGTAGCCTGATGATTGTTCTTTCTTGCCGGGTTCCCACTTTGGATTCAGCAAAAGAATAACTACTATTGAATAATTATAATTTATTATTGGATAGTCATGAGGTAGTGTTTTTTTTTTCTAATCCTAAATATAAATTGTAAACCCCATCTTGAAAAAGAAAACATCTTAAGCTTTTTTAAAAATCCTATATCTTTACATGTACAAATTAGTTGCACAAGTCTAGTATTGCTAGTAACCATAATACAATACACACCTTTGTAAATAAACAAGACTGGCTATAAAATACTATTTTGAGACAAGAAAATATAACAACATTTGAAAATGTTTTCTGACTGCTTCAGATTAACACCAGGCAGGTTTTATGCAGCAACAATGCAAAAAGAGTGGGAGACTGAAACAGAAAAATAAATCTGCCGTCTCCTATGTAGCACCACAAACCTCTATCATTAGGCTGAGCTATTTCATTTGTGTCAATAAATAATTTATTTTATCCATATTTTTTACTTTTATTTTGAATTATGTACAAACTATAGATACACTATGCTATCATGAAAATGCCATTCAAATGAATTCTATAAAATTATATACAATGCCATTCAAGTGGATTATACAAAAATCATGCTGGATTGCAGTTATAATTATTAGTGTTTGTCTTTGCATGATTATGGCATCACCAGTAGTGTCTCCATATATAAGGTTTAAAGGAACATTCTTATTGTAAGTCCTGTTTTTCATGCCCTTTTAATTTTTTAAACTTTCATTTAAAAAAAAACAACCTTTTTCTTCTGTGCTCTCATCTCCCCTTCCCTCCCCCCCCCCTCCCCCAATGTGGCACAAAGGATAAACTTTTATGAAAAGTTTGGAGATAATTGAGCAAACTATTTTTGAGTTAAAGGGTTGTGAAAAATCAATACTTTTCTCAACTCAAGAAACTTTTAGCAGTCTTTTAAGATTAAAATTTACCTTTGTATTATAGGAGAAATTTCTCTTAAGTCTGTCCCTGCTTATTTCTACAAAGACCATCTGCCAGTTGACTTCCTAGTGCAAAACATATCTATTTATTTGTAAAAATAATATCTGTTGAAGAGGATTTATGAATTGTTGATTGTCTAACTCCTAAACTATTGGAATCACAGTGGCTATATATGGCACATTTACTGGTGGATAGAAACTGTTACTCCTTAAGAATTGTAATTACTATTTCATAACTTAAGAGCCTTATTAAGAGTATTAAAATTATTTCATTATTATGAGACATAATTTTCTTTTACACTTCAGTTATTTGCAGACTTTAAAATAGTAGTTGAAGACTTTTGAATTAAACAACAATTTTTACCATCACAGTGGATTTATAACTTGATGCACTGTTATGCAGGAAATGAAAGTTGGGACCTAAACTTGGTGACTTAGGCCCAGATTCTCAAAGATATTAAGGTGCCTAACTATCATTGAAATCAATGGGAGATAGGGGCTTAAATACCATTGAGGATCCGGACCATCCTCCGATATGTGGGAGGGAGCACCCTACATGACTTGAGTGACACTCTTCAGCTATTCCAAGGATACTGATAATGGTCTCCCAAGAGAGCCCTGTTGTAGCCTTTCTCAGCCAAAATGGTAGGTGGACTAGATGTTTGAATTTATAAGGTAAAGAATAAAAGCGGCAAATAAAATATAGCTATCCAAAAAAAGAATAATCAAATATAGTCAAGCTAAAAATCAGCCTACATTGGAGATCTCACCTGAAGTTTTAATATTTTTCTTTAAAATTTATGGCAATAATAGAAATTACAAAGGGAAGACAGAATGGGGTAGAACATCTGTACCATACTTTGTGTGCATTACTCGTTTTTATATATTTCTGGGTAAATAAATATAGCACATGTGGACTGTCTAGATCCAGACAGAATGTAGGAAATGCTGTGTTATCAGTATACTCAACAAAAGTATGGTAATGCACTTAAGTGCTTGTAACACTTTTTTCTCAGGACTTTCCTGAGCACAGACTGCTAGCTTTTGGATGAGGCCCAGTTTTAGTTTTCTGTTGAGGCCAAAATACTCATTTTATACCCTGGCTTCTCATCAAGATAAGGGATTCAGAGGAGTCTTGTTTTTCATCCTCCATTCCCTTTTCCTCATGGTCAGCTGACTTTCCTATGTTCCTACTGTCTGCAGCTGATACTGGATCATTTCTTGGTGAAGATTGTGTCCAGGAGTGGTCAAGACTAGGCAGTTTTCTTCCTGACTGCCTCTCATAAGAGGTCCTTACAACATACTGCAGTGATCTTACCTCAAAGCAATCTACCTTACCTCAAAGACTCAAATGGTCTACTTAAAAATAGAATTTATTAAGAATAGCAAGTTCAGATTAAAACAAAATAAATGGTTTGTATAACATCTCTAGTCAGAAACTCTACAAGAGCTCAACTGGATACAGAAAGGCTAGTTGCAGTAAAGAAACCAAAGCATTATGTTTCTAGAGAATATATTCTTTTTCCACCAGCTGGTTATAGGGATATAAGAAGTCCCATACCGGATTAGACCAGTGGTCCATCTAGTCCAGTGTTCCGTCTCTGACAGTGTCTAGTACCAAATTCTTCAGAAGAAGGTGTAAGAAATCCTGCAATAGACAGTTATCCCATAACTTTCCTGTGTTTCCTATCACCCAGCAGTTAGCCCTGAATTATGAGTGGTTATATCTTTTACAAAGGTGGTTTTTTGTTTTTTTTTTGTTTTGTTTTTAGTATTGTTATTCACATACATGTCTAATCTTTGAATCCTACTAAGACGTTGGCTACAATGATATATTGTGGCAATAAATTCCATAGGCTAATTATAGATTATGCAAAAAAGGTATTTCCTTTTATCAAATTGAATTTGAATCCTTTTCTTCCTGTTTCTTTTTGCATTAAGGAAATAGGAGCCTTTCTCCTTTAAATCGGAGACGCACCTTTAAGTTTGTGTTATCCCTCTCCTATCTGACCCATCTGATAGTGTTCCAAAAGAAAGGGGTATAAGCAGGGGCTCATCCCTGTAGTGTTCCCTCCTCCCGAAGACAGGTTAGGGGTCTTGACCCTGTCGCTATTTAATGGCATGCTCAAGGCGCTGAACAGATGAGCCACCAGGGTTCCTTTTCCAAAACAAACAAGGGCAATTTATTAGATGACAAATGATAACAAAACACAGGGGTCAGAATACATGGGGGTTGAACCCCAGGACCCCAAACGTCTATGAACACAACCCTTGGTAAGTATCCCCAAGTCTCTGATCTCACACGTTTGTCTTCACCTCCGGGCGCTGATATCTCCGATCTGGTCTCGTCTGCTTCTCGTCCTAGATGTTACGACTACTTCTCATCCTAGATAGTCTCGTCTTCTTCTATTCCTAGTCCGTTGAGCCTAACCAATACCTACAACTGCAGATGTTCACTACCTCCCTCCACTCTGTCACTAAAATGGACAGCCCCAACTGTCAGGTTCACAGGCCTGATATAGATTCTCTGGGGCTCCCAATAGCCAATAGGGCAGCTGGGATTTCCCGCTTCTCTCAGGTTGTGCACACGGCAAGAAGGCTTTGCATTCAGTACCTCGATGTTCTGCACACGGCCCTCTATTGCCAATCCTGGCTTCTCATTGGCAGATCTGACCTCGCTGACTCACTAACCGCCTAACTGCCTATCTGACCTTTTGACCGGTGTGCCCTGAGGCAGACTCAAGGGACATTCCATATTGGAAAAAATGGAGTCTGTATACAATATAAAATTCCATAACTATATACATATAACAATAGGGAGGGGGAGGGCACAGAGCCACCTCCTTACAATAGCACTGTTACACTTTTCATGTTTGATGTGCCTAGCTTATTGATTTACCAGTGTCCCCAAATGTTTTTGCAGAGGGCTGTACTAGTCTGCTTCACATGCTTTTATCAGTCATTCGTCACTGAAATTTCCATGTTAAACAAACAATTTAGGATCCTGTTTTTCTGTACAAATTACATAACTGAAAACATTCCTTGAAGACATATTCCCATAAGAGTGGTTTCCCAGTCCACCTGTGCGTCTTTTTATTTTTTTCACCCCCTTCAAGGACTATCTGTACTTTGTTCTCTTATTATGACCATGCTTTTGCAAGTTTTGAGGTTGGCTGGAAATGTCAATGTGAAGCCAGTTGAGTCCTTGTCTATTCTTGGATCAACTGCACCACTGCAAGTCATGGTTTACACTTGTGCAGTGTGTTTATGCAAGGTATTTGCACTGGTGCACCCACATAATTGTATGTACATCAATGCAACCCCCTCACCTGCCCACAGTGTTTACAAGGTCTGTTTGCTTTTAAAGATAATGGGTTTATATAATACTTATAATTCATTCTTGACATTAATCTGATCTCTATCAAGTTTGAATTGAGGACAGATTAAAACTAACCTATCACAAAGTCAAAGGTGCTTCCCATAAAATTTCTAGGTACATAGAGTGAGACTGTGTGGCACCTCTTAGGGAAAGTCTACACCAGTGTTTCTCAATTGGTGTTCCGTGAGCAGCTGTTCTCCTCGCCGCTGATCAGCTGTTCTCCCCCGCAGAGAGCAGCTGTTCTCCTCCGCAGAGAGCAGCTGTTCTCCGTGCCGCCGAAAAAGGGATGATGTCCCGGATTTTTCGGCGGAGAGTATCGAGTGTACGGAAAATGTACGTGAGAAATGCTGACCCAGTTGTTTGAAATTTGTTATATAATTTGCTTATGTCGACTTTTTTTTGGCCCCATATGTAAAAATACTGTTAAGAGTTTGGGGGGGTTCCGCAATTATTTATCGAGTTCAAAAGGGTTCTGTGGCCAAATTTAATTGAGAAACACTGGTCTACACTATAGCTGTGAGTATGCTTCCCAGCTCAGGTAGACAGATGTGTTAGCTCTGCTTGTGCTAGTATGCTAAAAATAGCAGAGTAGCTGGGGGGTAGCATGGGCAGTGGTTCAGCCTAGCAGGCAGAGTACAAACCCATTCTGACCCACTGGTTAAATAGACTGCTAGCCCAAGCCACTGCCTATGCTTCCCTCAGCTACACTGCTATTTTTAGTGTGTTATTGAAGCACAGTTAGTGTGTGTTCGTCTATCTAGGCTGGAAAGTATGCTCCCAGCTTCAGTATAGACATGCCTAAGAGGCATAGCACAGAACTGTCCGCCCAGGAGAGTGGGTGCTAAGCCACATTTGCATGCTCCCAATTCTTGGGTGCCCAAGCCTCTGGTGTTATATAGACAGCCCTGGGGCTGCCCTACAGGTAGCAGCACTGGCCAGAATCTTCAGTGCTATGTGTTGGTTGCTTTCCACCTGCAGCCATGTCTCAATATACAGTGTATGCCATGGCTTGCAAAGGGGTCCCTGGAAGGCAGCCTGTGGCTATCTTCAGTTCTTATGTTGGAACAATTCTGCCTTGGCTGGATCAGGAGCTTTTAGAGACATTTTATGCAACTCCAGCCCCTTAATTCAGTGTAAAGGGGCCAGAAATGGTTGACAAATCTCACCCATAATTAAATTTTGGTTAATTTATTTGTGTACATATATGGGATCATTTCTATACTATTCATGGATGATACATAATGTCTTATGGACTATTTTCTGTCCATCTTTGTATGTCCTTGATTATAATTAAAGCCATTGTTCCAATAGTACACGATAAAATGCATCAGAGGGGTAATATTTATGATTAGCTCAAGGAAAAGGGCACAGTTTAGAATTTGCTTAAGAACTTTTGGAAACATATTTCTGTTCATAGCGAATGCTTTGTCCACTGCCCAGCAAGAAAGGAAATCAAAGACTTAGGAAAACTGTGAACGGTAGGGTGCTTCTGAGTACCAGTTTATCTTTTCCTGCCTGCTAGAGAGTAACTGCTCTATTCAGTCTGCAGAAAAATTATTTTATATATGATTTTGTGGGATGCTGGACATAGTGCATATCATCATTTCTTATGGTTGTAGAAGGTTCTTGATTGTGGTGGTAGTGTGGATAGTTGGCCCTAGTTACTTCTTCTAGATAGTATCCCTGTATATTTCTCCTCTCTCAAGATAGTACCAAATGATGTAGCCAAAGTATTTACATGTACTAGGCTACCTACCATTTCTATAGAAATTCCTCATATAAACCACAAAAGCATGCAATATAATTGCTGTATATATGTTATTATTATAACTTCTTAAAGGAGGTGACACCACGATTGATTCCTCTGGTTTGTTGATCTACGTTGCTGCAAAAGGAGTTCCTACTCTGCAATAAAAACATGATATAAATTGTGGATAAAAAAACTCAATAAAAACATGCATCTATAATGGAAGGACAGGCTGGCTCAAGCAATGATAGTTGGAGAAAATGGCTAAATTTGTGAGTGATACATGTGATCACACAGATTAGATGAATAGCCATTGCCACTCAAAGAAGCAGAGCCTTAGATCTACAAAGGTACTTAGGTGCCTAAGTCTCAGGTTTAGACACTCTAAGTCCCAGTTTTGGCTCCACTGTGATCAGCAAAACTCCCACCTGAACCCTGCTGGTGCCTAAACTCATTCAGCACATAAGTTTCAGTGTAAAACTTTTCAAGGTTTCCCTTGGCACCTATGTTTTTGCCTCTGAGCATGCACGCTGCCTGCCTCCCATTTAAGCCCCAGAGCGATTCATGAACGAGGAAAAATAGTTGTTTAGCAACCTAAATTGAATGCAGGGCCCAATCTGGTAGGTGGCCTTAGAGGACACCCAGATTCAATTCCCTCCTTTACTCTCCACCCCCTGCTGAGGGCAAGAATGGATTTAGAAAAGGGTTTCCCACTTTTCAGAGAGTGCTCTAGCCACTGAGCTATGGGATATTCTGATGTGGGGTTCCTCAGTGTCTCCTTTTGACGCTATTCCACTGTGGATAAATAATGAAAGAGTGGTTGGAGCAGGGTGACTGGACCAAGGGTCTCCCATTTCCCAGGTGGTACCTTAACCGCTGGACTACAGAGTCATATTCTCTCGTTCATTGGCCCAATGTCTGTTCCACTGTGGATAAATACTTAAATAGTCTTTGAGAGAGTGAGAATGACTGTAAACCAGTGGTTAGCTCACCCACCTACCTGCATGGTGAGGGAGTGGGGGTCCAGTCCCCCTGGTCTAATTACTCTCTCATTATTTATTCACATGGAATGGCTTCAGCAGGAAAGACTGAGGTAGCCCCATCTCAAAATGTCCCATGACTCAGTGGTTAGAACACTCTTAAGAGGACTTCAACAGGGGTCTCCTTACTTTTTCCCCCCTCTGTCAGAGAGGGGAATTGAGCCTGTGTGTTCTACATCCCAGGTAAGTGTTCCAACCACTGGGCTAAGAGGAGATAGGCGCCTTCACCTTGGGCCATTTTGTGTAGAGTGAGACAGGCACCTAACTCATTCCTGCAAGAAATTACTTAGGTGCCTAAACCACATGACTCCATGAGGCAGGTTCCCATTCATGGATTGCTAAACAGAGATAGGGGCCTCCATGCAGCCTGGACTTAGGTGCATATCTTCAAGAGAGGGGCAGGGCTTAGAACACAACCCTCTCATTGGCATCTCCGATTAGCTAGCTTAGTTGCCTCTATCCCTACCATGCTGGCTTTGTGGATCTCATTCTAAGGTTCCTGTTGTTTGCCATTAATTGTATAGGGACCTTAGGTGCCTAACCTCAGGCATTGTGGATCACTGTATTCCTGTGATTTTTCTCGTTGCTAAAAGTTAAGTGCAGTAACACGATACTCAGCATTGCAGCATCTAAATCCCTGTGTGGAGCTGTGCCAGAGAGTCTAATAAACCCTTTATGTGCTTTGCTTAAAAGCTACCTGAGCCTGCCCTCCTGTTGGGGAAGTCTAGGTGTTTTCAGTACAGATTGCAGATCCTTTAGTAGCATGTGGGAAGTGATGCAGAATCCTGCACATCCAAAATGGGTCTTCTGGTACAGGACAAATGCTTTGTTGCTCTGCCGTTGGAAGGTCCATTTTTTATAGGAGAGGAGAAGATGATGGGTAATTTTTTTTCAGTTCACATCCCGCTATTAGGCCTGATCTAAACTAAAAAGTTAGGTAGACCCAGCTACGTCACTTGGCTGTGAAAATCCATACTGCTGAGCAATATAATTAAGCTGACCTAAGTCCCCGTGTAGACAGGGCTAGGTTGATGAAAGAATTCTTCTGTCCTAGTTACTGCCTGTCAGGAAGGTGAATTACCTACACTGATGAGAGAACCCCTCCTTTTCGGTGTATGTAGTGTCTACAACACTGAAGCTCTACAATGGCACAGCTGCAGTGTTACAGCTGTGCTGCTGTAATGTTTCAAGTGTAGACAAGTCCATAGTGTGAGTGGTACTGTTTTTGATCAGTTCCTGTGAAACTATATTTTAATTTTCTTGCATTTTTTTTTCCTTCTTGGTAAAGTCTCTGCATGGCTTGAAGTTATTTGACAGTCATTCTCTGTAGTTGGGCTCTTTGTTATATTCTGATACTACTGATGCAGTGATGTTTTTTTCTCAGATGAAATTTACAAGCACATTACCTTGCTTGAAAGGAACTGAGCCATAAAGATTTCCTGCAGAGAAGCTTTGCAATGCAGTGTGTTGACCTCTCTGATTTTCCAGTTATAATAATTATACCATCGCTGTGATATACAATAACTAATTAATTAATTAAATAACTTTCATTAAAATCCATGAAGCCTTTATTTCAGAGAAATAATTGTGATCTTTAAACAAATCAAGGAAAAATCAGATAATAATGCATATTTATTATTATTAATTTGTGGTAGCATCCACCAAGCGCTAGATGTTCTCCAAACAGTTCTTCATTTATGCCCAATGCACAAATGCAAACATTTACTGCTAACATAAGGTACCACATATAAATATGGGGAGCGAAATATTAGTTATTTAAAAGTAATCATAGAAGCCTTGAAGAATCATGAATTTATTACCTTTGCATACAAATGTTCTCACATTAGATTTTCTTCAGATGTTCATACAAATTTAGCATGAATCAGTCTTTCACTTTGGTTATGGATTTCAGAAATCCAAATCCTTGTGGTCTTATCTCTTCAGGATCCAAAGTTCATTATTTTAAGTGCAGATCAGAGTAGGAGGAACAGGTAGCTCACTTTTGTTTTCTGGCAATTCAGGAGTTGGTTGGGTCTCAACAAAGCACCAGTTTCATGGCATTAAAGGCAACTGGATTAGTGCTTCTGCATTTTTGGAATGTATGTATCAACTAACCCATCCTAGTATATATAGACAACAGGAAGGCAACAGCTTATTTCAGTCTCAAGTGGAATGAGAGCTCAGATATTAAGTCATGGGTCTTATGAAAACAGCGGAGGAAAACACGTTATATCAGAACATTTCACACCAGCAATCTGGACATGGAAGCTTACTCATCACTTATTTATCTGGGGACAATGGGAATTAGATAAGAATTGCAAGCATGAGTCTCTAAACATGAGTTTCATTGCTTCAGACAACATTGAAATGTTTCTAGTGTTCTGTACTAGGTATGTTTCCACCAATGCCTGTATAATTCTCTGTCCTCAAGGGTGCAGGATCCATTATGCTTTCCCATTGATTCCTTAAATTAAAAGAGTGAAACAGGAGACCAATTAGAATAGATCCCTACTAGCCCTAGAATAGCTTAGGAAGAGCTAGTTCTTAGAGTGTCCTCTGCATATTCCCACTCTTGGGATATGTGCCAACTGGTGCATCTGAACAATGGAACTTTCTGTAAGCAGCGTCTATTAATGCTCATGTGCCCCTCCTACCCTTCCCTCAGCATTTCAGCACATTCTAAAAGTGTGTGACTATAAAACACGACAGCTGTTGCTGCTTCAATTCCATCCAACCACTGACCTGGATGAGTGTGAACCTTCTCCAGATTCCATGGATCTGACGCATTCTAGATACATGCCTTATTAATATAAACAGTTAGCTAGTTTATTAGTTAGTGTTAATCTAATAGTTAGTTTTATTGTTGTTATTATTAGTATTGGTGCTGGCGTTGATGGTGGACCCAAAGATCAGAAGTAAAGATTCAAGAGGTGTGCATCATGCCCTATGGTCTTTCTCATGTCCGACACTCAGGCCTGATGCTTGAAGTGTTTAGGAGAGGGTTATTCTCCTTCATTCTGTACCATTTGTGGCACTTTTGTCTCTTTTCTGGTGTGTGGAGTAAAAGAGGGCTTCAGGCCCTTTTTACTTCAAGAAGCTTTAACTGCTAAATCTCCCAGATCAGAGAATTCTAAAGCCATTGACAAAAAGATGAAGAGGCTTTAACTAGTGCTGGGTGCTTCTGGTTCCAGAAAAGTGTTGGCATCTACTTCATCAGCCTCTGCACTGAGCTTTGGGGCAACGATGACTGATCTTTGACTGCTAGCGGTAAATATGCCCAATGGTCTGTTATGGGTGTGTGTGTTCTGAGTTACTACAGAGAATTCTTTCTGGGTGTCTGGCTGGTGAGTCTTGTCCATATGCTCAGGGTTTAACTGATCGCCATATTTGGGGTCAGGAAGGAATTTACCCCCAGGTCAGATTGGCATAGGCCCTGGGCGGGTTTTGCCTTCCTCTGCAGCATGGGGCGTGGATCACTTGCTGGTGGATTCTCTGTATCTTGAAGTCTTTAAATCATTATCTGAGGACTTCAATAACTCAGTCTTAGGATAGGGGTCTATTACAGGAGTGGGTGGGTGAAGTTCTGTGGCCTGCGTTGTGCAGGAGGTCAGACTAGATGATCATAATGGTCCCTTCTGACCTTATAGTCTATGAGTATTCAGTAAACTTACAGACTCAGTTCCAAGAAGAGCTCAGTCCTTGACCAAAACAATTGTGGACAATGGGCAATCTGACTGCGACGTCCAATTCCAAGGGGGAGAAAAAGTCCAAGACAAAGTATCTTTCAGCATCAGGGAAGACTTCCCAATCAGGAGATTCATCTTTGGACTGGGAATTTATGGATCTGAAACTTGTCAGAGATCTGAACCATATGGATTCTGTTTCATCAGATTGTTCCAATATTATTGGTCTGAGCAAACTATCTGATCCGAATATCTTATGTCTCCCCACTATTCCATCTATTGTTACAGCACCGATGCTCTTGAGTCCACATAGCTTCACAGAACCTTCTGGTTTGGCATCGAGATCAGGAACCAAAGTTTGGAAAAGCATTCTTCTCAATCCTTTTCTGACAAGAGGCAGAGAAGGAACACTGTAGTGCATCAGTTTGCAGAAATGCTACATTTGCCACCTAAAACTCCTATGGGGTTACTAGACAATATCTCCCTTATCTCTAGTGCAATTTCCAGCTTCAGTTGTATCTCCTATCAGTATCTTGCTGGATCTGGGATCGGATCCCCCTTCAGAGGAAGATCTGGATCTGGTGATATTTTCAGATCAACAACCTTTACCTGCATAATCCAGGAAACATGTTTCTCATATGGAATATCAGACAGTCCCCTTTCCTCAGAACTATACCTTGCTGAAATGGGGGAGTTGGCAGGATTGGCAAATGCCACCTTAGATGCCAGGGTCATGCTGGCGGACCCTGGAGTTTCCCTGTCAACCCACCTTGATATTTACATCTTCAGATTAGTGTTGAGACAGAACTACTCTTGTGAATCTGGGACACTTGGACTCTAAAGCTTCAGATCCAATAACAAGGGATAGAGCTATCATTGTCCCTGACACATTTTATGAAGAAGAGGAGGAAAAAGATTCCCTCCTCAAATAGACACTCAGCAACTTGAACAAGAGTTATGACATGATTCCACTCTTGATGATAATGTGGGTGTTGCAGCAGCTTCATCTTCCTTATAGGACACTATTCAATTTCATAAGCTTGTTTGCAGAATGATTACTACATTAAATTTACCATCTGCCACACTAGAAGAAGCTCCTCATCCAGTCTTTGATATACTTGGTACTAAATCTACCAATAAGGTTTTGTCACTGATCTTGGAAGGTCTCTGGTGACCAGCAAAATCAATATAGAATAACCCCTCATCTTGCCAACCTATTTCCAAAAAAGCAGATAAGCTATATCAAATGTCCTGTGAGGATTGCACCCTCAGCAAGTTTGCAGATGACACTAAGCTGGGGGAGTGGTAGATACGCTGGAGGGCAGTGATTGGATACAGAGTGACTTAAACAAATTAGAGGATTGGGACAAAAGAAATGTGATGAGGTTCAACAAGGACAAGTACAGAGTCCTGCACTTAGGACAGAAGAATCCGATGCACTGCTACAGACTGGGGACTGACTGGCTATGCAGCAGTTCTGTAGAAAAGGACCTGGGGTTACAGTGGACAAGAAGCTGGAGATGAGTCAACAGTGTGCCCTTATTGCCAAGCAGGCTAATAGCATATAGGGCTGCATTAGTAGAAGCATTGCCAGCAGATCGAGGGAAGTGATTATTCCCCTCTATTCAGCACTTGTGAGGCCTCATTTGGAATACTGTGTCCAGTTTTGGGCTCCCCGCTACAGAAAGGACATGGACAAATTGGAAAGAGTTCAGCAGAGGGCAACAAAAATGATTAGGGGGCTGGAGCACGTGACTTATGAGGAGAGGCTGAGGAAACTAGGCTTGTTTAGTCTGCAGAAGAGAAGAATGAGGGGGGATTTGATAGCAGCCTTTAACTACCTGAAAGGGGGTTCCAGGGAGGATGGAGCTAGGCTAGTCTCATTGGTGGTAGATGACAGAACAAGGAGCAATGGTCTCATGTTGCAGTGGGGAAAGGTCTAAGTTGGACATTAGGAAAAATGTTTTTCCCTAGTAGGGTGGTGAAGCACTGTACTGGGTTACCTAGGGAGGTGGTGGAGTCTCCATCCTTTTGAGGTTTTTAAGGCCCTGCTTCACAAAGCCTTTGCTGGGATGATTTAGTTGGGGTTGGTCCTGCTTTGAGCAGAGGGTTGGACTAGATGACCTGCTGAGATCCCTTCCAACCCTAATCTCCTATGATTCTATGATTTTTCATGTTTTCATGTGCATCTTCCTCCTGACTACCTAGCCATGGAAGCAGCAGTACAGAGGTCAAGATATGGACATATATACTCTCAACTCCTAATGACAGAAAAGGGAAAAGATTAGATTCTTTGGAAGAAAGCTGTTTTCTTCATCTTCCTTGAATAGGAGGATTGCTAACTATCAGAAAATCATGGCCAGGTATCAATTTCTCCTTTAGGAGAAAATTTCACTTTTTACAAAGAATCATCTGGAGGAGCATTGAAAGTTAGCTAATGACTTATCAAGGAGGGTCAAAATGTGGCCAAACTTGCCCTTAGAATTTCCTTTGACATTTTGGATGCTGTTTCAAGATTGGCAGCCTCTTTTATAATTCTTTGTGGTCATGCTTGATTGCAATCTTCTCTTCATTTTGAGACAAAGTCAAAGATTAAAGATCTCCCATTTAAGGGGAACTGTCTGTTCAATTCTAAAAGACACAGAGTGTTAGGAAAAAATTGAAGAACTTAGTTATGCAGCAAGATCTCTAGGACTCTTGCAGAAGGAGAACTCTTACATCTTTGTGTAGCTATCAGAGACATTATACACCCTCTGCATCATCAAAGATTACACCGGTAGCAACAATGGCGTCCTCCTCCTTCTCAGCCTCAGTTTAGAAAATAGATCCTCCAAACCCAAGATGAGACCAGAGGATTCCTCTAGAACTTTGCCTTCTGTTAGGTCTCAGGTTTGACATTACAACAGAGAGCTACAAACCAGTCTTACATGCTTCTTTTCTACCCTTTGGAGACTATCTCTCCCATTTTTACACTGAATAGCAAAACATTGCTACAGACAAATGGGACTTGGACATTATAAAAGACTGTTACACCATCCAATTTGAGACTATCCCACCATCCCACCCTCCCCTTCGTTCCTTTTTCAGGGACCCTCACAAGATGTTTCTGAGGTCAGAAATCCATTCTTTGCTACTAGAGGGAGAAATAGAGGAAGTCCCAGAAAATCTCAGGAATCAGTGTTTTTATTCCCCTTTATTTCCTGGATCCAAGGAAAGATGGAGTTTCTGACCAATTCTAGCTCTAAAAAAATTAAACAAATACATCAGGAAGTTCCACTTCAGGATGTCACCTCTTGGTTCAGTTATTCCCTCTCTTTCTGCTTTAGATTGGTTTGCCACTCTCAATCTCAAGCATGCTTACTACCATATTTCCATTAGACCATCTCACAGGAAATAACTTAGATTGCCCTATGGAAGGACCATTTCCAATACAAGGTTCTCCCCTTTGGCCTTTCTATCGCATCTTGGTTTTTTATAAAATACCTTTCTGTAATAGCAGCCTTCTTGAGATAGTGAGGAATTTTTCATTTTTCCAGATCTTGATGACCAGCTCCTGGAAAGCTCACCCCAAAAATGAGTTGAATGAAGGCATTCTTTTCACATGTTCTCTGTTCCAAACACTAGATTTTCTGATAAATAAGAAAAAAATCTGTATTGTATCCAACAGACACAGTTCCTTTTATAGGAGCAGTTCTTGTCTCCAGATTAATGAGAGCTTACCTCCCAGAGGAGAAATTCTAAAAACTGAAACCCAACATGCAGTGCTTACATCAGTAACCACTGCAGGAAATACTGCTCTTCCTCACCTTTCTGGGTTTTATGACATCAACAACATATGTTACACCTTATGCAAGGATCAGGATGAGACCCCTTCAACACTGGGTTTCAAGAAATTCTCAAAGAAATGCTTACACAATGCTTACATTCCCAAGGAAAGTCTGGAGTATTCTGTTCTGGTGGATGAAGCCCAAGAATGTACTGAAAGGAGTGGTGTTCTCTCCCCACCGCAGTAATAATAATTAAAACAGATGCTTCTGAGACCATCTGGGGTGTGCATCTCAGCAAACTATTGGCAAAGGGTCTGTAGAATCTGTAGGAATCACAATTTCACATCAATGTTTTAGAATTAAGGGCTATCTGCTTAGCATTAAAATTCTTCCAGTCCCAAATTCAGGGCTCTGTGGTTCAAGTTGCCACAGACAATGTGATAGCAGCGTACTATGTAAACAAACAGAAAGGTGCCCATTCATTGCAACTTTGCCAAGAAACAGTAAAACTATGGGACTGGTATATAGGTCATGAAATTTATCCGATTGCATTGCATGTAGCAGGATCTCACAACCAACTAGCAGACCATCTCAACAGGGACTCGTCATGGATTCACAAATGGTCTCTGAAGGAATCAGACCACTTTCTCTCAAAGAACTGTGGCTAGATGAATCTCATGATATTCACTGCAAGAACTGCATGAAAGCCATCCACCTAGAAATGTGTACTCTCAAAAAACTTGCAGGTGAGAGTAGATTTTTCTTCTCTTTTACATTACTATGAAAAAGTCTTTCAAAGCTTGAAATAGACAGATGAAGTACATCACTTCCTAGGCAAGAATCAACTTCTCAGAAAACCCCAGAATGCCATGCCCTATTTTCTCAGCTTACATTTTGCTGGGGTGGCTATGATGGAAATGGTTTTGTTGAACCTATAAAGGGATGAGAGGCACATTCTAATGGAGTGAAATGAAGGTTACTTACTTGTAACTGAGGTTCTTCGAGATGGACTGAGCATGTTCACTGTCTTAGGATATGTGCTGACTGAACCGTGGAACTTTCTGTAAGCAGTGCCCGTTAATAGTGTTAATGCTTGAGTACCCCTTCCTGCCCGTCCCCCAGCATTCCAGCACATTCCGAGGGTGACAGCAGTTACTGCTTCAGTTCCTTCCAGCACTAATGCAGAGCTGAATTAGCACTCTGCCGGGGAGGGGAAGGCAGACAGGGAGTGTGAATATGCAGAGTTCATCTCAAAGTAACCTTCATTTTTTCTTTGAGTGTCCTCTGCATATTCCCACTCTTGGGACAGTTTGATCAACTATATACTGACATGGTATCCTAATTAAACAGCTAAAGGAGAACAGCCCTGCCAAACTGTGCACTAGACCTAGCAGCTATGTCTAATGCATAATCTTTAGCAAAAGTATGTATCAAGCTCCATGTGGTTGTTTTAGATTTCAGTTATTTCAGCATGTTGCTGAAGTCACAACTGTCCTGGTAGAATGTGTTTTAATGCAAGAGGAGGAGATTGTGAAATGTTCTTATATCTCTCTTCTATGCACTGTCTGACCCGTCTAGATAAAGTCTGAGCAGAAACAACTTTTCCTTTACAATTATCTGCATAGGAAGCAGTTTATGTGAGGTCTTGAATATTTCAGGTCTCTAAATAATAAGATAAAACTCTTCAGTATCCAAACAATGCAACTTTGATTCACTCTTATGAGTACGAAGTTTTGAAAAGAATACTGGTGTAAGGAACGGGACCTAAAAAAGGTGACACACTTACAGGTAGGGGAGGGGTCTTGGCCCTGCGCATCTATCAACGGCACACGTATGACAAGACAGGGTTCCTTCCAAAACAAAGTGTCAATTTATTGTGGTGACAACTCAAATACAAAACACGTGGGTCAGAACACAAGTGGGGGGTTAACCCCTGGACCCAATACCTTGAAACACAAACCCTTGGATAAAACCCCCCACAGTCTCTGAGCTACAAGGACTCGCTCACGGTCTGTCTTCGCCTCCAGGCGTTGTTATCCGTCTGCCAGATGGTACCCGTCTACTTCTACTCCATGTCCTACTGTCGTCTGCTTCCCGTCCTCGTCTTGTCAAGGCTACCCAATCTGTTACAACAAAACCACCCGCCACACTGTCACTAAAATGGACAGCCCTTGCTGTCAGGCTCGAAGAACCTATATAGGTTCGGTTGATGTTGTGTGAACCAATGGGAATGGTGGGATTTCCCGCTCTTGGCAGCTTTGCACACGCTCGTTGGTTTGCACCCGGCACCCAACAGGAGTGCACACGGCATGCTAGCTTGCTTAATCTAGGGTCCTGATTGGTCGATCTCTGTTTCTAGGCAGATCTGACTTCACTGATTGTTCCAGACCGCTCACTGCCCGGACTGACCTTTTGACCCTAACTGCCATCTGTGCTGCTGGGGCAGTTTCCATTAACAATCAATATAGAATCCATTTACTTATACTAACTATATACATATAAATCAATATAATAAACTAGGGCTCGAGCCACAGGTCTACACTGGAAGGTTAGGTTGATACACTGATTAATGTGAAAATCAGAAATTATTTTAGGTAAAACCTAAGGGTGCAGCGGGAGCACTATTTTGTCTTTATAAAAGATTATAAATGGAGGGATCTGCCAGTGAAGCATGCAGGTTGCTTATCCTTCTAGCTGATGTAATTGCTAAAATAAAAGCTGTTTTAATAGAAAGATGAAATAAAGAACAAGTTGATAAAAGTTTGAATGGAGGAGACATAAGCTGTGTTAATACTGAGTTTAAGTCCCATGGAGAAACTGGGTCCCATATGGGCAAGTAATGGTTCTACAGACCCCTGAAAAACCTTTATACAATATAATGAGGAAAAAAAAGGTTTCTCCTTTTAATGGGGTTTGCTGAGTCAGCAGCTGACTCTGTGCCTTGTCACTCAAATTCCCACCAGAATACATTAATTGAGACCTGACTGAAAGACAGAGGTTGCCTATTAACTGAATGGAGATACAGCTGCTGAGGGGCTAACTGGGTGGAAGTAACCCCAGCAGCTGATACTATATAAGCAAACAGGAAAGAAGGGCTAGGAAGTAGAGTCGGGAGCCAAGGAAGCAGTAGTAGACAGGACTGGCTGCTGCTAATACTGAACCTTTCCCCAGAAGCATGTGGGGGAAGCTGGCTACTGACTAAATAAGTAACTAAAGTGATCTAATAAAACATGGTGGTGGTTAACAACAACTGGAGTTTTGGTGGTCAGTTACTGAGGCTGGAAAAGATGCTCAGGGAACCACCCCATGACACCCCTCCACAGGATAATGAAAAAGCCTTGATTGCATTTACATGCGCTCTAAGGAATCAGACAAATAACTTCTGTTTCTTTAGAAACAGCAAATACTCTAAAAACACTTGGATAGGAATGGACACTGGATCAAAACCCTTATCTGATACCCACAGTAGAAATCTCCTCCCTTTTAAATCAGAGTATTTTCTAGTAGATTGTTTTCTAGAATGTTGCACTTCCAAGAGAAAAAGAGTTCTCAAGATGTGTTAGAGTCTTATTGCCCATGCTGTAAAGTGCAGCAATTGAGGGTCTGGATGGTTCACTCATTCCCCTT
Source organism: Emydura macquarii macquarii (assembly GCF_026122565.2). Taxonomy (NCBI): domain Eukaryota; kingdom Metazoa; phylum Chordata; order Testudines; family Chelidae; genus Emydura; species Emydura macquarii. The sequence goes on along the minus strand of NW_027131527.1, from coordinate 12,474,642 downwards.
GTTATGATAGGAAATCTGGTGATACAAGTAAGCTCTTGAATTTCCTCTTGGAGAGGAGAAGCAAGTCCAGGCACTACTGTTGCCTCTGCCATGCTGGAACAAAGAGTATTATTTTGGCAGAGTCCTGTCTGATTTTCTTTACAGTCTTCAATATTAACAGAAAAAGTGGGAAAGCATACATCAGATCTATTCTCCAGTTGAGGAGAAACACATCTGTCAATAACTGAGCATCTGCCTTTATTCTTGAAAAAAGCAAGGACATTTGGTACTGAGGCTTGTGGCAAAGACATCTATGCTTGAAAATCACTAAGGATTTAAGGCAGGGATAGTCAACAGGTGGACCATAGGTCAAATCCGGATCTCCAGACATTTTTGAATGGGCCCCAAAATCTTTTTATTTACTTCATTATAATTATTTTTGGGGTTTTTTTTATTATTTTATCTGGAGCCTGGAGCTTGACTACAAGAAATTTGGACCTTGATAAAAAATAATTGACTACCCCTGATTTAAGGTGTCCTGAATCACTGATTCCTTCAGAGACCATTTGTGAATCCAAGACGAGTCCCTGCTGAGACCGTCTGATTGCTGTGACCCCATCTGCTGATGGCGTGACCCCATTTGGGGTCACGATCCACAGTTTGGGAATTACTGCTTTAGGGCTTCAGTCTTGGTTCAGGATCCCCTTCCCTTTGGGAACTCAATAGTATCAGTTGGGTTGATGGATCCTGCCTCTTTGAGCCCTTAGCAACCTGTATCCTATACTATCTTCTCCATATCATCTATCAGGGAAGACTGCCTTTTTAATATTGATTACATCAGCTTGAAGAGTAGGGGAGATTTAGGCCCTCATGGCAGGTCCCCCTTAAATGATGTTCATGAGGACTGGGTCGCTCTTAGACCTCATCCCAAGTTTGTGCCCAAGGTTGTCTTAGAATTCCATATAAACCAAAACATTCACCACCTGTTTTTCTTTCCTAAGCCTTACTCAGTCCTGGGGGAAGCTGAACTTCACACACTGAATTTAGTAAGTACATCAAGAGGAAACAATCATTCAAGAACATGCCCAGGCTATTTGTGGCCTTGGCTGACGGAGCTAAGGGGCAAGCCATATCCTCACAAAGGTTATCTAAATGGTTCTCCAGCTAGATAAGGACATGTTAGGGTTTAGTCAAGTTAGATTCACCTAGTCACATTAGCACTCATCTCACTAGAGCTCAGCCTCTGCTGCCTGTTTGAGTAATGTCACTATACATTAAATGTGTAGGGCAGTTATGTGGAGATTAAGCTACACATTTACAAGACACTGTTCCTTCGTAGAGGCTTCCAGATCAGGTGCCTGTTTTGGTAGGGCTGTCCTGAAGTCATTGTTTAAGTAGTGCTCCTCGTACCTGCCTTCAAGAAAATAGGCAACTGCATGTTAGTCACCGAGAGTGGAATCCATTTGGACAACCAATCGAAGAAGAGAGAATGGTCACTTACCCTGCAGTAACTGGGGTTCTTTGAGATGTGTTGTTCACATGGATTCCATGACCCACTCTCCATCTCCGCTACTACAGAGTTCTACCCTGCTGGGATTCTGTATTGACGAAGGAACTGAGGGTCAGTTGGGCCCACTTTGCCCTGTATACCCCCAGGTTTGGGGGACAGGAGAACAGTTAGGGTGCAAGTGGAGCCCCAATGGACACTGTTGGTCAAAATAATCTGATCTTGTATGCATGGGGTGCATGTACATGAAGAATGGAATTAATGTAGATAACACATCTCAAAGAACCATGGTTACTATTGAGCAAGTAACAGTTCTTTATTTTACCACTTCGTTTTTAATGAAGTTGAAATTAAAATGATTCTGTAAGAGGGTGGTGTAGATTTTCTGTGGAGCCATCAAGGTATTGGAACCCTGTTGATACTAATCAAGTCCTGCTGATTCATTAGGCAGGTGTGGCTTGTTAGCTCCATCCTGGATATAATGACGTTGGGAGTGGTCCTCTGGACAGACGGATGTAGGATCTGAAGCACAGAAGTCATGAGGGAGGAATCCTAGGAACACCCAATGGGAGACAATATTGTCTAGTAGCTAAGGCACCGGACTGCGGCTCTAGGTTCTTTTCTTGACTAAGTCACTGACTTGCTGTGTGATCTTGGCAAATCACTGCATCTCTCTGTGTCTCTGTTACCCCTGCCAGTCTTTGTCTCTTATCTATTAAGATTGTAAGCAGTTCAGGGCAGAGACTGTCTCTTACAATGTGTTTGTACAGTGCCTAGCCCAATGAAGTCCTGGTATCAAGTGGAGTCTTTAGGTACTACTGTAATACAAATGATCTAAATAATCTAAAAAGCCTTGAACAGGAGTTTATTTTAATAACTCTTTATTAAAGCTAGGCCCCAAGAAGAGGTACGTTTTGACTCTGGACAGTGTGTACTGCCTTTGTTTTGGAGCAGGATGGGAACACCACATGATTTATGGCTTTTTGTTTGTTTACTTTCTGTTTCTGCACCAGCTTCAGCATAGTTTGGGCAAGTGTTAGTTACCTGAACTTCTGCAGATGAGACAGCAGTAGAAAATCATGTAATGTAATTATTTGTTTAATGCAAAATGGCTTATTTAAAAAGTTTTCTTGATGATGGAGCGCTGAATTAAAAAAAAAAAACTTAGTTATTTACAATATAAAGAGCATTTCCCACAGTCTCATAACATTCGTAAGGTATGCCAGTGGAATTTGAGGCCTAAGTTACTTGAAAGTCCTTCTAAACAATATATAAGTACATAATTTAAAAAGGAATTAGAAAGAAAAACTCATCCCAAAATTGAAACAAGACATGTAACTGGTTTTATGATTTATTAGTTAGATCAGCTGCCGTTTATAAATGACAGGAAAAAAATATAAGTAAACATTTACTTTACAAAAGGAAAAAGGAAAGTATTTACAACATATGTAATAAACACAAATAGTACAGGAATACAGATAGCACACTAATTGAAATGGAAATCCCCACTGCTGCTCTGACACTGGGGAGTAAAGTTTCAGCATGATGCATGGGAATTAATTGGACTTCTCTTGTTATGAAGTCATAGTCATGGCTCCATATTTAAGGCTGTGATAAACAATCCATTCTAAGTCCAGTTTTTGATACCTTGCATCTAATTTTTTCAGAAAAATTTCCTTTGTCCTAGAAATTCTTATGTTTAAAATTAAGTGAAGTGGCCAAGTCATTTTTAATAATAATATAATAATATGTAGCTCTTATTTAGCGCTTTTAATTCATAGATCTCATAGCATCTTACAAGGAGGTAAGAACCATTATCCCCACTTCATGGATGGAAATTATTTGACTAAATCTCTTTTCCCCCATAGATACTGAATATTTAATTCTTTAGTCTCTAATTTTTACTATACATCATCTAGTAGATAGGGCACTAGACTGCGACTCTAGGCTCTTTTCCTGATTAGGTCACTGAATTTGTTCAATCTGAATAGGTGAGAAACATATCTATTTATTAAAAACAAAACAAAACCGTGTCTGACATATCAAGACTTAAATATACTGGGAGATTTTTAAAATACAGTATTTCAAATTCGATGACCAAAGTAAACTCCTAGAGATGTAGTTCAGTGTCTCTATTCCTTCAGAATAGAAATTTGTCTAGAAAGCCCGCTTAAAAATGTTCAGACTGGCATAATGTTCAGAATTATTGGGATTAAAAGCAGAAGATAAATCAGTGCTCTTACATTATCAAGAAGAAAAACAAAGGCTTGATTTGACTGAAGAAGTGCATAATAAGGTAGTAAAGGATATAGAAAAAAATAAACTTTTGCTCTTCTCCTATAGCTATTATTTAAGTAAAGAATCTGAATTAAAGCGTAAACATTTCTAGCTATCGGAACTAATTCAAAAGGAGCGAAAATCACCTCTCTAAATGATTATAATTATGGTAAAGATTATTAATAAAAAGTATATTACAGCACTTGCAATGTCAGTGTATGCCAAGTAATTATACTAAACATCCAAAATACAAGCTGAAAACTTCAGCGTACCAAATGTAAAAAGTATATAGAGATTTAAATGTCTCAGAAATCAGTTGATGTCTACAAGAAATATGTAGAAACAATGCCCATCACAAGATATCCATAACTCATCATTTTAATACAGGTACATTTAAATATTGTACATTCTATGAAAAAAAGGTGAAACATCTCTTGTAAGATTCAAGAAAACCAGATATATAACAACAAATTGCTTCAACAAAAATTCTCCTGCAGAGATTAATTCCATAATTAACATTTGACTGACATTAGCGGGCTAAAAAGGAAATCATTGACTTTTAACAGCAAGATGCCCAAATTAGATAAATTTGGAACCCAAAAAATGTAGAAGTAATAAACTGCAGCAAAGGTAAATGATGTGAATATAATTTCAGCTACTGAAAAATACAATGATGATATTTTTTCTATTGCTCCTGGGACTGTAAAGAATAAGTATCTCATAGGTGAATGAGACCTTAAAAACCAAGGCCCTGTCAGTTCTGCATGAACATTAAAGATTCCGTGGCATTTGGATCTTCCCCATTTTCCTTGGCCTCTCTAATGTGCAGAGTCTGGTCTACCAGTTGCCAGTCTGGGGGTTTATCCTGCACCATTGAAGTCAATGAGAATTTTGCTGGGTCGGGCCACTGGTTCATAGCCTCCATCAGAGAGGGGGCTGCATGATTTCTTTGTGTATAGGACAAAGTTCTTTTTTAACTTACCCTGTTTAAACATGACAATTTAAATTCAAAGTGGATGGCGGGACAAGCTGAAATAACAGCAGTGTTTTTTGGCTAGACAAATGAGAAGAATGACTGAAAGAATCTGTTGTTCTGTAATATGTTCTTACATAGAACTCAGTCCTGCAAGGTGTGCAGCACTCTGGAGCACTTTGGCCCCAGTCCATAGTTAGCTTTAAGCATGTACTTAGTTCTTTGCTGGAATGGAGCTGAGTGCTTAGCACCTTGAAGGATTGAGCTTTTTAGAATGTTCCTTTTAAAATTTTCAGCTTCATTGATTTAACATCACTACTTACTAGTTCTGAAGATCATTAGTATTACTGCATCGACGTACTCCAGAAGGAGTCAAATGTGACTGAGAGACCAAGGATGAAATTCTCACCCCTACTCCAGCATCTTTACACAGGGTAAATGGGCCAGAGAGGCATAAAAGAGCTCTAAAAGCTCTAAAAGCAGTCATCTGAGGACCTCCTCACAAGCCTTGGCAGAGAGGTATGCTGGGGTAGGGAGGAGGCAGGAGGGAAGTGTCTTCAGAGCTACAAGTGATGCAACAGGCAGCTTTTGGGTAAAAGGGTGCAAAGGTGGCTGAAAGCCAAAATAGACACTACCAACACAGACCTTAAATTCTGTGCTGTGCCCGTTAGGCATGCAGCACAGAATCGTACCTTGTTATCAGTGATTGGGATGGCAGGAGTACATTCTATTTCTGGTCTTGGGATCATTGTCACATTAAGACTAGATGCTTGTCCCATACTGAAGATAGGCAGGCAATAGATAATCTAGCAATTGCAATAAGGGCTATGGATTTTAAGTAAAAATGTGCTTGTTTTGAAAGTCTCATCACATGAGAAGAATACACTGCTCAGTTATTGTTCGGTCCATTATGTATAAAAAAGCAGGGAAAACATGAGCACTTGCACAAGAGTGGAGGGGAGGATTTATTGAAGCAGTGTGTTGAGATGTTACTATGAGAAAACAATGGAATTATCGCAAAATGGAATTCCACACTCCCCAGCTTGCCCCCAGCCAGGGACACTGTATTTACACACACAACCATGCAAAAGAAAGGAAAAATCCAAGATAATCTCTAGAAGTTTCACCACCAAGCCCTCACACATACACCGCTAACATTTGACCTACTGAAATCTCAAAATGACATAAATTAAATTTAGTCATAAATTAACTTAGATCTGTGGTGAAAGTATTTTGCAAATGATATTTCAAACGATTCTAAGCAAGTCTGTTTCAGAAAGAACCAAATTTATGCCATTATTTAATAATTGTGACAAACAACAACAAAATCATAAACTAGTTGTAAAACTAAACTGGTCTTCATTTTCTAGTATTTTAGACACTAAATAAAATAACTATAAAAAAAGTCTACTGCCTTTATTGATGTTTTGGTTTGATACTTTCATCAGATCAAAATATCTGATTATAGAGAGGTAAAGATTGGAAAATAATGTAGTAGAAAGGATAAGTTAATAAGAGAGGAGGAAAAATAAAACAATGAACAAGATGTTGCAAGAAAAGATGGTATGAAAGATGAAATAGAAAGGAAAGAAACAAAGAAAGAAATTAATGAGACAAAAACAGAAGGAAAAAGTAAGGGAAAATATAGGAAAAAGATACAGAGAACAAAGAAATAGAAGAAAGACAGAGTCCTTGATCCAGCAAAGCATAAGCATGTGCTTGACTTTAAGCCAGTAGGTCTACTCACATGCTTAAAGTTAAGCATGAACTTAAGTGCTTTGGTATATTGGGGCAAGGAAGAAAGAGAGCAGAAGACAGGATAATTTTAGTAGGTAACTACTAACATCCTACAGTTTTCAAGTCATAAGTGAAAATTTGTTTCTTTTTATTCAGCACTTCAGAGATTCCTCAGAGATTCCATAAAACACTAGCAAAAATAACACAGTGAAACTTTCAAGACCATCTTCTTTAAGATAGACCACCTGTTATGAGAGGAGACCACATTTTGTTATCTGGTCCCTAATATATCCTTTTTTTATTTTTGAAAATGTAAATACAGTGTGTTAGAGAGACCATATTTATGAGAGGTCACTGTTACCTGGTCCCCATGGGTGGTCTGTGTGGATATAACTCTTTGCACTGAAAACTAACGTCAGTGAAAAGCACCAGTTTGCTAATGAACTGGGGGGAAAACAGGACAAAAATGTCCTTAGGAACTTTGTGGTGGAGAGTATTTATAATCCTTACATTCCAAAGTCCCATGTAAAGTACCCCTAAAAGAAAACACAACAAAATAAAAAAGAGCAAATGAATTGCCATAATAATATTAATAACGGAAAGAAAAGTGATATTAACATTATCAAACTATATACATAACTTTTTTCATTAAAAAACAAAAGGCACACCGCCTGCAGTTCTGGTCAGGTTCTTACACCCCAAAAAGTAAAAACTACAAATAAAATAAATTAACCCCTTCATTAACCTGAAAATATTTCTCCCCTTTACAAATATATTTATTGCATAATCCATGTGACAGATATACTTCGTAAGGAAATTTTGCATCACATATTCTTTAAATGAAATTAAATGAAGATATTTCCTGTCCCCTTCATCCTTGAATTATTTTGAAAGTAGACTTTCTGTGAAAGGGTTTTGCATAAGGATGAAAAGAGGTGGATACTGTATAAGGTATAATTGTCAATATGACCGATCTTCTATTTAAAGCTTTTGCTGCCTGATAAAGGCTCTTAATCAGGATGGGTTTAATGCTCTGGGAGTGCCCAGAGGCAAATTAGGATAATCACAAGTGTGCCTTTCCTGTGGACATTTCAGTATCCCAAGCCATTTTCCCTACAACGTTGAACATTGACAGCTTTGTGTTCTCATTAGTTATTTCAGGGCCTGTCCTCTGTTCATACTAATATTGCCATGCTTGATACATCCCTTCTTTATGAAGCTGCCCTGACACACAACAGTTAGAATTAGGACCAAAGCGTGAAGTGTCTTCTTCTACTCTTCAAATTACAAGTAAATATTCTGTATTCCCCTTGTTGAAAAAGCACTGGTACGTTGTTTTCAAAATATCCTGGATCATTTAATAACTCTCAGCAACTCCAAAATGCTGTACTACCAAGTTTGTAAAAATAATCCCACTAGATCATTGGCTCTGGAACTCTGAAGTGAGTTTTTTAACACTAGTCATGATTCCTAAACCTGTATAATGGGATCACTAATTTTCTTGGTGAACTATAGTCCACCACATCTCCCAAGTTCAGATCTTAGCAGCCAATCACAAACTTGATCATGGAGATAGATGATAACAAGAGGTGCATTTTAGCTCTAAAGCAGTTAGTAGAACACTGATAAAAAACAAATAAACTCCAAAGTAGGCATTATAGTGCTACCTGAAGTGACAGAAGCTTGATATGTATTTATTTTAAAGTATCTTATTTCTGGGATTTGTTCTGATAAAAAATAAATCACTTTGAATTTGATTTCTGAAGATAAGACGTTCCCAACTGAACTACAACATGAATTGCTGGTCTATTATCCAAATCAGCTTGATTTCTCTAGTGATTAATATAAGGTAATGCATTCAGTAAAACATTAACTTTAAGCACATGAGCAATCCCATTGACTTTAATTGGACTACTCATACTTAAGTGCTTTACTAAACTGGGGCATTAGTACACTCAATGCAATATTTTTAACTTATTTTATAAATTTTAGCTGTTTTGTTTTATTGCAAGAACTCTATGGTAGAGATGCACCATAAAAGTCTGTATGATTAGAGTTTCTTCCACTCTCAATAATAGGAATAAAAGAGGGGATGCCATATTTGTATGATACCTGTTGTGAGGCATCTGAGGTTTCGGTGTTGTACACTCAGACTTTCGTATGAAGGAGGAAATGTACTCTGTAACATTTAGCTCCTTGCCTAATCTTTTTTCCCTCCAGTAAATATATTAAAACCTCATAATATCTTGTAACTGTAAGAAATTGCACCACTGTGATCCTTCCTTTTAATCTTGGAATACTTCTGTTGAAATGTACCCACAGAAAAGTTTACTTAAGCGCTTTATCAGGACATCAGAAACATTTCTGGAGATCTAAAGAAATAATCAATATTATTTTGTTCAGGTGTATAGTGCCAACTAATACTTCCAATTTGCATAATGAAAGACTGAAACTGAATAGAACTCCAGTATGCCATCGCAACTGCTTAATTAAAACAGACTTTTATCAAACATCAGTTGTTTTTTTCTGTTATACAAGGATATAATGTGACTGTACAAATTTGATATAACTTTTGTTTCTGTGTGTACAAAAGATTCATTAATGTACAGCTTGTGGGGAGAACAAAGGTTATGAAAGGATTAAAGATGGAATCATCAAAGGTAATAGATGGAAATTTGTCATCTTGTAACCAGGAAAGATAGCAAAGCTTTTACCATGTCCTCTTGGAGCTGTTCTCCAAAATGAATATACAAGTTTTTCTTTAAAGAAATGATTGTTCAAGAGAGAACATTTGATTCTTGTACTTAGAGAATCCCACAGAATTGTTGTCTATATCTATGTTACAGTTACTTTGCACATTGGCTGCCAGAAAACAAACCTAATTCTTCATGTGATGAGTCTGATCACCAAAACAGAATTTGGGAAAATGACAAAAGAAAAAATGAAAATGGTGCCATTTTCTAGCTCTGCTGCTGGCCTCTGGAAGGAGGGGACCAAAAAAACAAAGCAAAAACTGTTGATATGCCCATCTCCAACAGCCACACCACGCTTGTTGGTCAAGGACAAAACTTTGGTGTGCATGACTGAAGACTTCTTTCAAACTCCTGGACGGTAATTTGCAAACATCTTCAGCAAATCTTCAGGGAGGGTGTTCTCCTTTCATTGTTGCAGTCATTCCCCAAGCTTGTCTCATTTTTTGGCTATCAACCAAGGAGTTTGACCCTTGAAATGATAGACAAATGATTTAATATGAACATGGCCTATCAAAGGTAATAATCAACATTAACATTGCTTTTTATTGCTCTAGGTTTTAGTAAAAATGGACTAAAAGCTGAAACTTGAATCCACAATTTCAAAGTTCAGGGTGATTCAAATTTGACTTCACTGATTACAAAATGCCTCTACGATCTGAGTTCTAGTTCAAATCCAAAACTGTGAGAGACTGAAATCTTGTGAGAACAGATGTTCAATCAAAATTTCAATCTAAGACGTTGGAAATCTCATGCAGCACTAATGAAGCAGGACTAGACTGTGGCTGGCCCTGTGTTGGTACACAAAGAGGGAAAGAGGACTCAGGGAGTGGGCCACAACCCCAGTCTCTGCAATTCCTGAACGCGAAGGCAGAAGAAGTGCTAGTGCTGCCAACAAAGTGAAGTACTTTGAAGGGGGTGAGGCTATGCCCTGTGCCCTTCTACCAGCTGTTAGCCATACAAGAGGAAGGTGTGTAGGAATTGAGAGAAGGCGTGATCAGAAACTTCCAGTAGTTCTGTGGCCTTTTGAATCTTCCCTTCATCACCAGCATGGCTTTAGCTTGTGTAGCCCAATAGAATTCTTAAGTTTCTGTTGACTGGCCAAATTTTTTCTAGGGTAAAATGAGCAAATTCAATTTTTTTCCTTAGCAGAAGTCAATTCTCCTTTTTACTTTGTGAATTACATACTATCTAGGTATCATTGCCCCCCCTTCTTTTTCAGGGGTGTGAAAAATCTCTGCCCCTGAAGTTATACCGACCTAAGCGCCAGTGTAGACAGCACTTTGTCGGCAGGAATGCTTTTCCCACTCACATAGCTACCATCTCTCATAGAGGTGAATTAACTATGCTGATGGAGGAGCTCTCTCTTGTTGGCGTAGAGCATCTTCACTAAAGCACTACAGTGGCCAATGCAGCATTTTAAGTGTAGACCTGCCCTCAGTCTTGAAAAATACATGTTTTTAGATTTATAGTGCTTGTACCTGAACTTAGCTTTCAGAGGGTGTTTACGTGTTGCAGAGGTAACATTGTGGGAAAGAATGAAAACTGAACTATACCAGGGAGTAGGAGACTGAATTGAAGAGTTCCTGATAAGGAGAAGGAGCACACAAAGTTAATTTCCAAATGGGCAAGGAAGGATGAAGGCAAAAGGTGGTGCAGATCAGTGAAAAAAACAGAAACCCCAAATTGCTCTCTGCATAGGGCTAGAGGCATTACTAGGAAACACAATCTTTTTTTTTTTTTAATTTAGGGTGAGACAAATTGTTACTACTGGAAAATAATGATATGGGGGGCACATGGGACCTGGATGTGCTGATCCCTTTGATATTTTACCCCACCGCTCCCCCTGAGGTTGGTGGGGGTCAAACTAAACCACAAAAAATGCAGTGACATTTTTAAAGTGTGCAGTGACTTTTTTAGGAAACCGGAGGCAGAGTTAAACAAACCCCTGAAAGGCATATAATCTGATGTACAGAATCAGCAATTTACAGCCCAGTGATATCTTTGAAATTATTTAGAGAACAGGCCAACCCAAACTCTGAATGGAATTGTGTGAAGTAACGCTAAACAAAGAAGTGGGGAGGGGAGCTTGAGCTGATACTTGCTGGGTGTGTGTACTTGCACACTGCTGACTAAAAGAAAGTGTGTTCTTGCTGCTGCTATTGGACTTGATCTCCTTTCATTTACACTGATGTAAATCAGTAGCAACTCCATTGAAGCTACTGGAGTTACCCTGGTGCAAAAAAGGAGAAAGTGACAGGAAAATGAGGAAAACCATTTTGTCTGGTGCTCCCAAAACCTCTTTCTTTTTACTGTCATGATTTCAAGAGCTCTGGTAACTGCATTTCAAGGTCACCAATGCCTCATACAATGGCTTCCTTCCTCATAAATTTATTGTCTGAAAAAGAGCATGAGAAATAATGAACTAATATCATACTCCTCTGAGAGCAGGGATTAACTTTCAGTTGCCATGTAAAACTATGTTACAGTTGTAAATTTTGTTTTCTTTTAGATAAAAAAAAATTCTTGTAGTAACAAATCCATGCAATGCAACAAACAATAACGCATTCAGCAACCAGGGGAAGACAAAAAGCAGACAGTTGTGAATTCTCTTATGAGTAGAGGCTCTACTTGAATTGCGGGATGACTGTCAAAAAATTCAGCTGAGCTGTGGACAAGCCATGAAGAAACACGGCAAAGTAATAATGGACCTTATTATTTGCGCTAATGAAGTCCATTTCCATAGTGAAGTCACTTTTCTGTGATTTTCTGCTGTCGTCCACCTGGGGCTGAAAGCGGGAACATGGGGCTGAGAGCAGGGGCTTCCGCTGTCACCTGCGAGGGGCTGAGAGCGGGGGCCCAGGGCTGACAGTGGCCATCTGGAGCTGACAGTGGAGCCTCCCACTCTCAGTCCTGGAGTGGCTGAGGCTCCCACTGTCAACCCCACCCACTGTCAAAACTGCAGTGGAAGCTGAATGTTGCAGAGTCCACAATTTCCGCACTATCGCAAGTTAAGTAGTACCTTACTTCGAGTTTGTCAGTGCCTGCTGATTAAATAAAGCCATCGTTTTTAGAAAGGGAGGGACTAGTTCATCTGGTTTGTTTCTTGGTACAAGATTAACAAAGTAATTTCCCTCTGACGCTGTAACAGCCCTACAAGGACTCAGTTATAGGGTTGCTACTAGTACAGGGGTTTGTTTTGACTTTTTTACTGACTGACTTTTTTGTGTGTGATTCAATTATAATATTGGAATTGGGTCGTATCAGTTAGTGTACAGATAACTTCTGCCCATGCCACAGGGAGCTGGATTTGATATCAATGTTTATATGAAAAAATAGTGCTATACAGTTGTTAGTTCTCATGCTACACCATTTCAGACAAAGTGCTCTTGACACAGGGGCATGGCAGTTCTCTTATATTGTAGCTTCATATAGCAATAAAGGCCTTGAGGAATCTGTTGGCTAAGTTAACAAATTGGGAGCCCTCTGGATCTGATACATTACTTGTATACTGGGGCTTTATTAACTTGCAGTTTGTCAAACCAGGTGTTCACTCTCCTTATACTCCATAAATACAGGATTCTTTTTATATAAGACTGAGACATATAGTACTGCAGTACTTTGGAGGTAGGGAATATATAGCAAAATTGTGAAAGAGACATGCAGTTACTGCATTAAGCAGCTTGATTTCAGTGCCTCTGTTTAGTATAATTGGTGGAGTACAGTTTGTGCATCTCCACTATGACTTATTGACACTATTAGCTTCCCTTTTATCTCCTGAGAATTCTGTATTGCAAACTATATTCCTAGTGTTCCATGTTTCAGATATGGGCTACAAAAGGTACACAAGTTTTAGAAATTACACATCATCCCTTTCTTTCCAATACATAATACACACAATGGGCCAAATTCAACCAAGGCATAAGTGGATGCAACTCCTATTTACTTCAGTGGGAATTGCACTTGATTATGTCAAGACTGAATTCGTGTACAATGTGAAATGCATCGGCATGAATGGAGTTTCTGTGTTATTAGTTTGGCTTGTGCATAGATTAATCTCAAATTGAGACTTATGATTTAGCAATTTCTTTCAATTGGTCTTTATATATGGAGGTCAACTGCCACATTAGCGTGGCACCCATTATGTTCTTTTGCTGCTTCTGTAACACACATAGTGATATTCTCTTTAACCTACTAACAGATTTATCTGAGTAGGCACCTTGGAATTGAGACATTAATATAGGTAAGACAAGAAAAGTATTTAAGATGCAAATTATATATTATAGTATGCAAATTATGATTATTTGCTTCTGCAAATTTGCATGTAACCCTATGATTGACACTAAAGCAGCAATGTGTGTTCGTATGTACAGTAAGTATTAATATAGCTCTCTAGTCATCAAGGCATTCAAACATCTTCTTAACATTAAGCACATGTAGCTCCATTACTTTAGTGGGACTACCCATGCTTAAAATTTAGACAGATGCTTGAACACCTTGCTGAACTGGTGTCATAATTGCACTAGTAATTGCCATAATTGCTATAACTGCAGATATTGGTTCTTTGTGTAGCTAACTGGTAACATGAGACATACCACATTAAATAGTTACAAGAATTTAAGACAGATTCTGTATGTGTGGACATGTTTTGCTGCTTACACAAAATCACTGATGAATGGGCAGCTTTGTTAAAATAGCACCAGGAGTGTCCTCTACTGGTGGTTTGGTTGCACTAGGAAATAGCAAACTGAGTAAGAAAGCCCTTCTGCTATACATTAATGTAATAAATGGAATATAGTGGTCCCTAGTTTTATTAGCACTGCTGGCTGCCCCAGGCTTTCCCCAGCAACACCATTGTTTATTCACAAAAAAATAACATTGTCATATTTCATTGTAATAATAAAATCCATAACGCTTTAAATATTATTGAATTCTCTTGGTTTGGCCAAGGAAAATGACCTTCAGGTCTATATAGGGCAGTTCCTTTTGGCACCTGAATGCAATAATTTATTAAGTTCCAATACTTATCAAGTGTGCACAAATATCATGCAAATATTACAGCTGTACTCCACAACAATATAAGCATAATACAGACACAGAATTATATAAAGGATTGACAAACAGAAAAAGGGAAATTTAGTATTTTCTGTACAAAATATATGCAGCTTTTGATAATTTGTAAAATGTATAACTTCTTGGCATTTCAGAAAAGAACATCGTATAAAAATAAATATTCTATATACAAAACACACACAGGCCAGTCCATGGTTAGAACCATCACTGCAAAAGAAAACACAAACTTGTGTTAGTTTCACAATTCAAACTGTTGGAAGGACTTCTTTATGGAGGGAAAAGCAATAAGGGGAACATTGTTATGTGAGCATGCTCCAGGACACACAGCAGGAGAGGAAGCAATCAAGAACCTCAGGAATGATCCCTTTCATTTGTCTGGTAAGGAAGGAGGGGGTATAATGTTGGATGACTCTCCACCCCCCCTCAGCCCCACGATACCTATTCAAATTGCTGCTTGTGGAACTGCTTTCTGCACTAATGCAAACAACAGGCAATCTACTAATAATGAACCAAAACCTGAAGAATGGCAGTGATGGATACATAAACCTGAAATAGCCAGAGGGCTTCAAGAACTCCTATGCAGCTGAACTGCAGAAAATGAAGGGAAAAGAAGGGACCTGAATAGGTTTCTATGCTGTCTTTCTTTAAAGAAAATGTGTTATTAGAGGGTTTGTGTAAGTGCATATCAGTGATTGGAGACTGTCAGGCTGGTGGGCCCCTATATTCTTTCCATCTGTTATTTCCATTTTAAAGATGTCAGTTTCTACTTGGATAGCTGTCAGACAGCTGCGAGGGTCATCCCTCTTCCTCTCGGACATCAGATGTCCACACTGCACAGTCTCAGTGCCTCCTTTTATGTCATACTCAAGGACTTGGTTGGGGGGAGTATCCTTGGGATGTTGAAGGTTTTGGGCAGCCTTGTAAGGGCTCTGAGTTGCCTCATGTAGTGTGTCCTTTCAGAATTAGTACAAACTGTCGTGACTGCAAAGCTCAGACAGACCACAGAGTTTCTGAGTGCTCTCCATCCTGGATACACTTGGGCCAGGATTTGGCATAGTAATTATATTTTGCACTTAAACCTTAATCCAAAGATCTCAAAGCACTTTACACACAATTAATTAGTTAATCTCCTGTAAAACAGATATAACATCCCTTTTTGCAGATGACACACTGAGGCACAAAGAGGTTAAGGCCTAAATGATCAAAAATGGACTTCTAGTTTAGACCCCTTCAACTGTGGATGTCTTAATTTAGAAACCTAGGGCCTAATTTTTAGTGGTGCTGAACACCTACAATTCCTAGTGAAAAGCATGAGCAGCAGGTGTGCAGCACTTCTGAAAAATCAGGCATGAGATGTCTAAGGTTGGGTACCCAAAGTTAGAGGTAAGTTTTCAAAATTAGGTTCCATGTGACTAGTCCAAGGCCACAGAGTATTTCAGTGGAACATAGATCCAAAGATTCCAAGGCTAGGAGGGACATTGTGATCATTTAGTCTGACCTCCTGCACTGTGATGGAGAATCCACCAAAGCCCCAGGTAAATTGTTCCAGTGGTTAATTACTATCACAGTTTAAAATGTATGCTTTGTTTCCAGTCTGAATTTGTCTAGCTTCAACTTCCAGCCACTGGATCATGTTACACCTTATACAGCCAGGGAAAAAACCTGAAACTGTGATTCCCAGTCAATATTATAAACAGCATTAGAATTGATCACAGCACTAGATCTTGAATGATCATTATATCATTAGATTAGAATTTCTAAAGGGGACTACGGGAGTTGGGTACCCAATTCCAAGTGAAAGTCAATGGGAGTTGTATGCCTGACTCCTTTAGCTCTGTGAAGTTAGCCGTAAAGTTACACCCTTCAGAGCTTTAAAAACATCCTGAGTTGTAGAACAAAGTATGACAGTTATAGCCAGGCAGAGTCAGAAAGATATTTGGGGCTTTAATTTATTTGTCGACTTTTTTATTATCTTAATATGTTGGATAGATCATGCTGTAATCACAATTAAAATAACTACCCAAGCACATATAAACTCTCTCTGTTTCAAAGGCAACATTTAGTCTTATTTCATTTACACCCGTAACTCCAGATTAACTCAGTATAAATCTATGAGATTTGAAGGTGTCTTGAACTTCTGAAAATCAGATCAATTACTTTTATTTGGGTGCCTAAACACAGATTTAGGTGGTTAATATTAGGCACTCCACTTTGAAAATTTTGGCTTTTTATGAGTCTCGGTTTCCCCAAAATGGGGATAACTTTGCTTGCCCACTTTTGTGAAGTATTTTGTGATCTATGGATAAAAAGTACAATTTACTAATAATATATTGCTATGTAGGAATATGACAAGCTATTCTGTGTTCTGATTCTTTGCAATTATGAGATATTTTCAAGCCTGAACTATGAAGCGTTGCCAATACAATTCCCTCATTTGCAACCCATTTTATTTGTGTAGTATTGGGTAGATCAAATGGACAGTTTTGGTCCTTGCTTGTCATGAGCACTGGCCCTGAAAATCCACTGCATCCTTTACACATCTGTTTTGTCATTAGAAAACTCTCAGAAAAGCATCTGCAAAGGCATCAACACCTTTAATTCAGCACAGTCATAGAAGTTCCAAGTTATTTTACCTTATTCCAGCAGCCCTGAACTGGCAAGCCATCTTCCCCCTACAACAAAGAAGGAAACAAACACAGTTTAGGAGACAGAGCCATGAGGAAGGAAGGAAAGGGTTAACTAGTATAGCTGCAACAAACATTTTGTCTGAGTTGGGCTGGGATGAATGTCCTGCTGTATATATATATAATTTTCCCCCTCTGTTTTGTGTGACCTGTTTTTCTGGCTGAAAGATATGATCAGGGTTCAGTCAGAAACCAGAGATTCAAGAGGGAAATTGGTCTCTATGTTGTGCAGGGAACACACATGGTCTTCCTGTTAATGGGTCTTAGGCTGCAGGGTTATGCATATATGCTCTAGTTCCATTCTGAAAATGTGTTTGGCACTGCTTTCCTTGAAGAGGGAAACAAAAAAAGCTCTCCTTCAGGAGTAAAATAGATGAGGATGTTGGCCGTGGGACACATGAAATGGCTGGTTATGTTGTCATGCATGGCTCCATGTCATAATACAGAGGTGACATGCCATTCCTGACAACATACAGCAAAGCAGATCCCAAACACTGCACTAACCTGTGGATTTGCCAGAATGTCTAGAAAATATTTTCATTTCATTTAGCTGGGCTGGCTTTAACATTGGGTAAGGAATGGTCATTTTGCCCCCTTGAGCAAAATTCATTGGGAGTTATGCTGTTTTATGTCATGGCTGTGGTGTCCTTATTTCCAAATGTAAGAATCAATCAAGAAATCCCTTGTGTCAAATCTGCTGAGGCATCAGAAATCTCTGTGTTGCATTGCTTGACACTTTTAGATATTCTTCAATAGCAAGAAAGGAGATACCAGTAGGGGAATTATGGAAAACCCTAAGAAACATATAATGCACAAAAAAAAAAGGTGTGGCAATCAGAGATTTGTTAGAACAGCAGCTCATGATATAATCTGGTACTGTAAACAAAGAGTCGAGTGTAAGATGTTCATAGTAGGGACTGCCTCTTTATCGGTGTTTGGGCATAATGGGTTAGGGTGTTTGGGCACTACCATAATATAAATGTTTATTAACTATAGTACCATGACAGAGATAGATAATGCTGGCCCAATAAACCCATTTAAAAATTTTTTGCTCTGTGTTTTGTGTGGGGAGTGAAGGGTGGGATTAAGGCCTTTTCGCTGCTTGTTTGCAATGAGGATGGATGTGAAGAGTTTTCTCTGGTGCTGCTGGCTAATCCCTTAGGTGTTGGGGTGAAGCCCAGAATCCGTGCCATCCAGATGGATGCTCTGAGAACATATTAAAAGAAATTACTGCACCCATTTTTCTCAATTACTATGGGGTGGCAAGGGACACTGACATGGGAGAATGCATTGTAAAACAGATTTCACCCTGCTTTAAAAGCTTATTTCACTCTCATAATAAGAACGTAACTCTTTAATAATGAAGCAAAATATGTAATGTGTAAATGTAAAAGATGGTTTTTAATGTTAACTATAATATCTATAAAACTGGCTGAAAAGTTATTTCATCTTTGACATCAGGCTATCTTGCTTCTGCTGTCACTTTTCATCAAGATGGTTGCTGCAATGCCTAACTTAATTAAAAATATAATTATTTTAAATGCTTACTACCAGGTGGTAGTTAGAGTCCTGTACTGAGGAAAATGGGTGCATTTTTCTTTAAAAAGTAGCGTTCCACTCCTTTTCTGTTTTACCCACTCCTAATCCTGAGTACAGCTAGGGCCAGTTCAATCTCTGGCATAGTTTCAGGGGTGCTCTTAATTGTGTAGGCTTGTAATGGTTCACTAGGGGCCATTATATTTGTTGGGATTACTGGAATGTGGACTGCTCCAGCCAATGCTCCTCCTGTCCCTGACTTGTCCCGACACTGAAGGAGTCTGGGAGGTAGGGGAGAAGGGTTGGCTCTACACCAGCTGACGATTCCCCCCTCTTTAAGACAGCTTTATCACTCCTTTGTGGCATCCTGAATATATGGCCAAATAGACATTTTGCCTCAATAAAATGGTTGGGATTAGGCCTGTATTCTCTCAGGGCCCAAACCTTCAAGCCTTTTTTGTGCAGAATTGCTTTGGAAGTCGGCAGGATCCTGTACAGTCTGAGTGTTTTTATTTTGAAAAAGTTTTGCATTCTGCAAACATTGGGATGTTAAAAGGAAACTAACCGGGTGACCTTAGTATCTGGTAGATGAATTTTTGTGAAATGTTATAATTAATTCTATTCAGACCAGCACTAACCAGCTTTGTGAAACAGGTAATTGGGATGGTGAAGCAGAATTATTGTGAATAAGATAATAAACAGGTGAAAAGCCTAACCTAATGAGTTAAGCCATTGATAGTTAGAAAGTTCAATCAAATCCTTATAGAAGAAGCCTACAACTGCTCTTACAGTTCAAGCTAGTGGGTCATATACACCCCTGATGTAATTCTACTGCAGTCAGTGAAATTATACAAAGGATGAATTGGGTCCATTTTCTTCAACCAAATTAGTTTGTTCTTAGCGTCTTAATTATGGTAGGAGATATCCCCACTGCTTAATATCTCATTTTAAAAAAGAAAAGAAAAAACAAAGAGAAGAAAATGCACAATGTTATAATGAGAGAGAAACTAGTTAAGTGAAGTACGGTGATAAGCGACTTTGATGGATCAAATCGCATTGGGTGATGATAGAAAGTCCTTTTCTCTTAATGTAGTTTCCCAACAACACTCCCTCCCACAGATGCAGGACTGTGGAAATAAATGATTATGGTTCCTTTATTGGGGAAGAAGTGGCGTTCCCATTGGTACGCTGGCGGTGGGGGGAATGAATTGTGTAGTGCATTGCAGGAGGAAATGGAAAGTTAGGTGTGTAAAGGAACAGGAAGCTGGAGAGTTATGGTTTAGGGATCAAAGGAAGAACAGGGTCAGAAGGAAGTGTTTGTTGCAGGCTAGTTTGCAGGGGGAGGGAAGTGGGACATGCTTATTAGTAATGAGTCATTAGATTCCCATATTTCAGATTTGCATTAGTTCACAGACTCCAAACGTTTGTGCAGATCCTGCATATGGAAGTAAGATGTGTCAGCAGAATGCCAGGCAGAGGTAAGTAATGACAATTTTGGATCAACAAACATGCTTATTCAATATCTCAAACTGGCTTGGATGCCAGAATACTGTATATTGTGTCATCTTCATTTCACCAGATTTTCTGATGTGTCTCCCATAACAAAAACAGTCATGAAATAGACATGCATTATGATGCTGCCCTGCAGTGCAATTCCCAGTTGGAAGGAGAAGTGCTAGGGAAGATCAACTACTCTTCGAAGGGTCCAAGAATCCTTATATTTAGTGATACACTCAGACTTAAGTGCCTTATACAATTTAGGAATATTCAATACAGAAGTGACTTGCAGTTGCAGGAGGTAAACTAGGTGACTGAACAGTTCTTTTGCATTTTTAACTTCTGTGATCACATATGTGAACAAGGGCAGAATCTGTTTATTTACCCAGTATTCACAGAACAGCAGTTGCTATTAAAATCTTTACAATTTTGCCTTTGAAGGTGGCTATTATCACAGAAGCATTCAGTTATTCACTATGTAAAGTAAATTGAAGTGCAAAATGCAGGGAATACTGGGAGTGACAGTAATGTTAGCTACTTGCAAAGGCAAAATTGTAAAGATTTTAATGGCAACCACTGTATTTATTTACTCAGAAAAATTCGGTTCGGATGCAGCATTTGTTTCTCAGTAAAGTTCCTTTTTTCTTTTAAACATAATTTTCCAGTTGGTTTGTCTATGGCCCAGGGAGGTCAAATGAACTGGTTGTGGTCACACCTTTTGCAAATGTGGTTGTGCATGAGTAACTCTGAGCAGGACTTGGCACTAACATGCTAAGGGTATATCTACCCTGCAATCAAAGGGTATATCTACACTGCAGCATGTGTTGCTGTGCTAACTTTGGTCTAGTTATTTTGAATAACAATAGTCAAGTCAACATGCGCTAGACGCTCAAATCCATACCCTGAGTCCCAGGCGGGCTTGTACAACCCATGCTGTCACAGCTATTCCCGGACTTGTCAAGTTAGAAATGGACACTAGGATGTTCATGAGTTATAATCCACTGACTGTCCTTTAGTAAATCCTTTGACCTTACAGATTCTCACTAGATCTGCTTGAGCTAGCATGATAAAAATAGCTAGGTGGACATTATGGCACAGGCATTCGCTTGGACTAGCCACCCCACTCAGATCCAGGGAGTCAGGGGGCTTGGATTCAGGTGGCTAAGCTGAGCTGTGTGTCCATACTGCTACTGTCAGCACGCTTACTCAATCGGTGTTATCCTAAGCTTGTTTATGCATGCTGAGGATCACACCTCCCAGTTGCAATGTAGAACATACCCTAAGAAACAAATTATGCATTTGAGCCGAGTTTCTCTGAGCAAATGAATAAACTGATGTTTTTAGTGTGATGGCGAGTGTAGCTTTGTCATATTGATTAGATACAGTATTTAGGAAGGGGCATTAAAATAATATCCCTTTAAGAGTCAAGTAAAATGGATGTCAGGAAATGTACTGGGCAGGCAGCCTTCAAATCAAGAGTAACCTTCTCTGAGACACTAAAGAACAACAGAAAGGGGAAATGTTGGGCCTACTGCCAGAGCTAAGGCCAAAAGAGCAGTTTGAGCTGATCCTCCTTTATCACAAACGAGAAGGAGCTGCTGGCACGGGGCTCTCCATGAAGGTGCCTCAATTTTGAAAGATTCTTCCGTCTGAGCCCGGATTTGTTTACATTCTTAAGGCACTGCAAAATCCTTAATTTCCCCCCAGACATTTATGGAGCTCATCATGAGCAATTGAAAGATGACTTAGGTGAGGTCTTTTGTTAAGATATGACATAAGAGTGAAGTTCAGTCTTTCTGGGATACTCATAATTAGAAATTAGTTATTGGAAACTTGATGACTTGAAATACTGTACTGATACATTTCTCAGGGATTGCATTAAAGTTATGTCTGCATTCTGATGGATTGTTTTAAAATGTGGGAGGTGCCTAGGTGGGTGGAAGAGTATCAGACTTTGCTGGCCAAGTGTGAATACTTGAAAGTAGAGTTAGTGAAGGATTTAAGCGTTTCAGCTGTTCAAACAAAGTTGAAATCTTTGAAGATCAGCTTTCAAACCATTGGTCTAGCAGGGATTCTGAAGGAAAACTTAAAGGAAGAAATGAAGCAGTTATGAACAAATTTTAATACTCTATAATATGATAAAGCATCCACACTACTGCTTCATTTCTCCCTACACCACAAAGAGATGGTTATAGCAACCATGACTCATAGCAAAGGGTGTTATGGGAGGCAGGGTGTGAGGGGAGGTAGGATGGAGATTGGTAAGGACGGCACCATTGCTCTAGGTTTACAGTTCATGCCACATTTGGAGGTATCAGAAGATAACAATCAAAGAATAAAAAACAAACAGAAGCATGCAGGAAAGGGAAGGTAACACCATACCAATGGGCAAGGGGCATCCAGCCCGTCCAGCCCAGGTAACCCCGGCTCACCCTTCTCGCCTTTAAAACTTCGTCCCTGTTCATGAAATCAACCACTATAATTATTCCAGTCAACGCCAGCCCCTCCATGCCATGGGAGGAGAGGCTCAGTCCCACACTGGTATAATCAAAGGGCACTCAAGCTACATAACCAGTACATATATAATCTGTTTTTGAATCTCTACCTACATAATCAGTAGTAAAGGTTGCCTTGCTGGCTCTGTATTCTGTGTAAGTCAGAAGAAACTCCTCTGATTTAGTTTAAAGCTAGGAGGACTCTTAGTGGGGAGGAGTGAGAAGAGGATCTCTGTTTTTAGAAATCATCAGTTGCTATCCTCACTTTGAAACAAAAGAATAACTTTTGTGCAGCATCTGTCTGGGCACATACACTGCACTTATCACTGTGCTATGCAAGTGACTCTTCAGCTATTGCAAACAGTATAACTGGGGGATGAACTAAAAAGATCAATGATAATATTTTAGAGACACAGAGCTTCGTTATATGGCTAGGGTATGATATATATTTAGTCCTTTCTGCCATATATCATTGTATTTTTCCATTAGGATTTTAGAAAATAATGTGGTTATTAAGGAGACTTCCAATGAAGTGAGGTAATGTCATGTTGAATGAAATAGCCATCTTAATCATTTTTGTACCTCCTATCAGATTTCACACCAATTGGTTTTCCCACTGGGTATCCTAACCTGGGTGCCCTGTGTCATCAAGTGGAGACTCCCTTACAAACACATCAGTTGGACACTGCTCAGAGGCAAAAAAGAAGGCATTTTTGATTTCATCATTGCTTAAGGCTGATGCTGTTAAACATTGCCAAAGAACAACCACCCATAAATAGGGGCATGGGAGTTCCAGGGCTCTACTTTCATAGCAAAACCCCTTTGCTCTCAGCCTCCTGCCATTTCACCCATTTCATTCCTTTACAAGCTCCTGAAAAGAAAAGGCCTGAGCCAAAGTTACTCTATAGCCCAATTGCTCTATAAGGGACTGTTCCTGCATCACCCGGAAGAAAACAGCTGTGCCATAGACTCCTGTGGGAGCAGCGCAGGACCTTATTTAAGCAATGTGACTTTTGTTATAGCAGGGTGGTCTTTATGTCCATCATTTAATTTGTTTTCCTTCTTTCTTCCTCATTGGCAACTTTTAAAATAATACATTTTATAAAACAGAACATACCAATGGACAGGGTGCATCTAATCCAGGCGCTCCTTGGTCTCCCTTATCCCCTTTAGGCCCTCTAGAGCCTTTCTTGCCCCTCTCCCCCTGTAAATAATAGTTTAGTCCAAGAAAAAAAAATACACAAAAGCTTTAGGATCATCCATTTCAAGTAAATGTCAGAGATAGTTTTAAAAAATAAATAAATAAACAGATGATTAGAAAAATATTTTAAAAGATGAGATTCCTTCAGCTAAGTTGCTCTTAAGGAAAGCCTTTTATGGATTTATTGACATTTTTTATTTACATGTATCGCACTGTAGCAATTGTTGAAATCCCATCCTGATAAGGATTCTGACCCCACAGTTTCATTAAATGAACTGTCAGCCTCCTGAACTTTGTAGATGGGATTGCACTGGGGACTTCTTCAGTCAGGAAAGTGACACCTGATACAACTCTGCAGATTGGCTAGGAGGAAATGTTTGGACACTGAGTGGTCCTCAGCCTTGCTCATGAGCCCAAGTGTGTCACTTCTGTGACTCTCGTAAGCTCCAATGAACCAGGGGACAAGAGACTGGCCACTTGATTCCAAGTCTGGATCTCCTGTTACACTGCTGTCACATCCATGGACCTGATTACCAATTCATTAGTTTTACATCTCTTTTCCTTTTTACTTCTCCTTGTCCTTCCTCCAAAAGTATTTGTGGTTTATTATAATATAACAAGTAATTTTAAATGTATTCTCTTAAATGATTTATAAAATACCATTTGTTTTACGTAAGCATTTTCCACTGGAAATGTTACTGTTTTGTTTAATGCTGTACTTTTAAAAATTAAAATGTCTCTCTTTCTTGACCAACAAAGGTAGGTCTGTATCTATCACAGTTTTAATTTTTTGCAAATGAATTAGCCTGATATTGGCATTATTTTGTGTAGAGAGGGTCTGATTTTAATCTGAGTTAAACCAATTTTATACTAGTCTCACTCCATTGATTTCAGTGGAGCTACTCCTGATTTACACTGGGGTAAATAAGAAAAGAATCAGACCTAGAATAGGAAATTCATCCCTGTGCAGAGGGCCAGCACAAGGCCTGTGTAAAAACAGAGTGCAAGTGGGTCTTAAATAGTGAACAGGTCTCCTGCTGACCCTCTGCACATGGTAAATTTCACCCTCCACTCACAGTGAATTAAATGGAAATTTTAAATGCAGGTCAACATCAGGATAGGCCTCAATATTCTCAAGAAAATATATATACAAA
This sequence comes from Emydura macquarii macquarii, assembly GCF_026122565.2. NCBI lineage: Eukaryota > Metazoa > Chordata > Testudines > Chelidae > Emydura > Emydura macquarii. The sequence continues at coordinate 12,449,779 of NW_027131527.1, read as the reverse complement.
ATATCTTCATATTAAGTATGTTTTTAAAAAGAGCATCTACATATATGAGGAACTTTTCAAAGCTGCTGAGGATACAGTGGAAATGGGATGGCTGGAAAGGTAATTTTATTTAGTGTCTAGATGATAAAGATTAGAAGGTGCAATAAAATCAGGCAGCACAGGTTTATATATTTTAAAAAAAAAGGAAAATAAAAGGTTTTAGACAAAATAAATTAAAAGCTGACAAAATAAATGGATGGGATAGGAGAGGTAACTAGGAGAAATCACCCGGGATCAAACAGTGGAACAGAGAGAGGATAATCCAGGAGAAAATGTGGAATGGGTTGTATTGGAGGGAGGAGAAAGGACCCAGGAAAAAAGGCAGAAGAGGAGGAAGGAATAAAGGGGACAAAGGTGGACCTGTGGAAGCAAGGAATACATACGTACACACAGACAGGGAAAAAAAGTAGATATTATAAAAAAAAAATGCAGAGTTCAGCTTTAATGCACAAATTCAGCATTTATACTTTTTCAGTTGTATTATCCAAAAGGCTGCCATGTTCCAGTAACATTTAAATTGTTACATAGCACAACATTTTCACGACTGCACTGGATCTTGACGGCTATTATTATACATCCTACAGTGACATAAAAACAAAGGGCTCTGCTCAGCAGAAAAGATCCAGAGCATAAAAAGGCACAGTTCTGCCTTTTGCAACTGGAAGGACTGTGAAGAGGATTTTTGCCAAATTTACTGCAGGGAATGGGGTGGACACTTCAAGACCTATTTTCAATGTGTTAATCACAATATATGTGCATAAATCTTATTAATAGCCCATTTTACTAGTACCTACTACTAAAACAGTTTTAAATAACACATTTTCTTGCTAGAAAAGAAGCTATTGAACACAAGGCAGGTGTATGCATTCAGTTGTAAAATCTCTCTGTTCCAGTTCTCCGGTCAGAGGGAGTCCCTCTCAGAAGATCTAAATTAAAAAAATTATGCTTGAAGAAATCCATGCCATGTCATTACTGTGCCATGTCTCCCATAAATGGGTTGAAAGTACCATAGACTGTGCTCAACCCTGAGCTATGGGAAAGGAAAGCAAACTCCTGATGACTAAACAATTTGGCTAAAGAGAGACATCACTTGGTGGCTTGACAGTGAATTAGAGCTCATAGAAGCCTCCAGTTTTCTACAGAATGGAGCTTGTGAGGTATTTGTAAGAAAATCAATTAGACTGGGGCATCAGACAAAGCAGTTTGCCAAGGAAAGCTTTAAAAAGTTTATAAAATGTACTCTAATTCCTCAGAGTTACTCTAATAAGTGACCCAGTTAATATTTTTAAAAGGACTGTGGGCTCAGGAGGCACCCTTAATTAAATTGCTAGCGATAAACTATGTATTTGATGGATCAGACCTGAAAAGCTACAGTATCTGCCCATTCACAAACTCAGTTTTCCCAGATGTTTTTGTTTCAAAACATTTTTGCATTTCAGCCACATATTTATTTCATGGGAGCTGTGATACTCCCCTCTAATCATCTATGACAAGTTGCTGTTCTTCCCACTCTTCAGTTATTTTTATGTGTGGGAGCACAATGGAGCCACGCTAGCCCAAAATGATTCCTACTGCAGCCAACAAAAGACCCTTCTTCTAAATACATTTTCCAGATTTAAAGCCAACTGAAAAAGTCTAAACATTCTGTTAAGCTTATGTCTTATTCAGGAAAAAAAATACTTAATAAAATAAAGAGGAAGTTAAAGAGCAAAACCAGAAGTGGAATGATTAAAGTGTAGCAGCATCTTGGAGCTGACATGAATTTCAAGAAATTTGGAATAGTCTTTCCTTGTTTAAGATGCTGACTGGCAGTGCCTTATTCAAAATTATTAATCTGTCAGAGGAGCACTCCCGATGATAAGGAAAGAGAGACAGCACTTACCAGGAGTTATCAGCAAATATATTCATCTAATCAAATTAGTGCTTCAGTGCATGTTCCATCACAACTTTAGTCTATTTCCAAAATGTTTGCATATGGCATCAGAGCCTTATAAAGCGAATCTAGATATACCAAGTGAATAAACTATTCTCAACTGTATATCTCTTTATTGTTGTTATCAAAGGATTCAGATCACTAATAATCCTAATATAAAAAAATCTTATGAATATGTACAGTTTGGTATAGTTTATTTCTTTATAACACAGGCACATGATGTAAAAAAGATTGTCAGCAATTAACATAAGCTATTGCTTTCCTTAGGACCTGGTTCTACAGTTCTTACACCAGTTCAAGTCAAAGCCTGAGTCACGAATCTAAGACTGCATAATCGGGTTCTTTAATAGAGTCACATTTAATATATCTTCTCCAAATATCCATGTTTGGTTGAAAAAAGATGTAATTCTGGAAACTTTGGAAGACATTTTGCTGCAATAGAGTAGCTGACATTCTTTTTCAGTATTCCAGGGGAATGTGAGTACAATGTGACAAGATTTAGCTATACCACCCTTATTAACAGTAATGGGAATTGTCTGGTTCACATCCCTGCACATCTCACTAAGCATGTTAAGACAGGATTTTCATAAGCACTCAGCATTGGCCTCATTCAGTGAGAACAGAAATAGGCCACCACGGAGCACTTCTGAAAATACAGCTAGTATGCTTTAGTGTTTGATGACCGTCTTTGGTTATGGTGTATTGTATAAACTATGGCCATCACACTGTAAATTACACATATGTAAATTGCTTTATAAGGGTTTAATAAATAGGATTTTTTCCTAGTTTTTTTCCAGGTAATTAAAAAATTAACCATTCCACCACTACATAAAGGCATTAGTAATCAAATGCAGGCAGTTTGGTTTATAACTTACCCGGTTTCCTTTGTCACCAGGTGGGCCTTGTAAACCCTAAAATACATCAGTAAGAAGAAATATATATATATATATATAATATGTAAAACTATTTTAAATCAGTGTCAGCCAAACAGGTCCCTTTGTTTACTCAGTCAAAATAATTCTTCAGACAGAAACTATACTATTCAACAAATAAACTAACCTCTTCATTTCTATTTTAAAAACTAAGATAGTTTGTGATAAGCTAAAGTTACAACTCCAGTCCTACATCCCATACTCACATGCATGAACCCTGATCATGTGAGTAGTCCCATTGAAGAGCTACTTGTGTAACGAGGGTTACAGAATTGGGCCCCAGTTCTGCCTTGTCAGCCTTTGGAAGGCAGGTGTTCAGTTCATTTGGAATGGACATGTTCAATGTCAGCACCTGAATAATCTAAACATGATTTACTTTTTATCCCAGTAATTTCAGGATCCACATTAAGTTACATATTTTATTCTTTATGCTTTAAAATATACTGTTCTGCTGGATAGAATAAAGTAATTATTTTTCTATTATTTGTTTTAAAGTATTCAACTTTAAATTGAATTATTTAAATAATAGCACAAAAAGGGCACTGGGACTGGGAGAAAAGTCTCTTGCTTTGAAAATTAAAACCAGAATTTCACTTTTACTTGTACAAATTCCTTAGGTTCACTTGGGCATTAGTATGACAGAAAGAGAACATTCTCTCCGTTACAGCAGTTCTCTCCGTTACTGTTGCCGGAAGGTGAAAGCTTCATGGATGGCAGACAATTTAGAGATCCCAGTACTTACAGGAAGCCCAGCTGGCCCCATTGGTCCTGCAGTTCCAGGGTCTCCTTTACTGCCCTAAAACAGAGACAAAAGAGAAGATGGTTCTATTTTTGTATACAGCATGGGGGACGTCTACACTTTGATCTGGAGGTTCAATTCCCAGGAGTGTAGCTGCAGTGTTATGAAGTGCAGGAGGCGCTAGCTGCCCAAGTATGGATATAGCATCTTGGAGGGTAAGAGCTTGGAGTGGCTAGCCCCTCCTGCTGCTTGTGCCACCAAGGCTACGCTCCATCTTTTAATGGCTAGCTTGATCAGAACTTGCATGGGTATGTCTCCCCATGCTGGAATTTATACTTCCAGCTTGAAGTGTAGACATATCCACTAACATGCTGGGCACAGATGGATAAACGAATGCTTCTGAAAATAATGCAGAGGGCACCTGTTTCAGGGTCTCTAGTTGCCGTACCAGAGAAGCCAAAATACAAAGTCAAAAAGAGCCAAGTCCTGACTTTTGGAAGGAGCTGCAGTTACTGTACTTTAGAAACAGTAGCACCTGCCACCTTCCATGAAACTCTGAAGGAGTTGGGGAACAGGGGTTGTTTATATATGTGTGTGTGTGTGTTTGAAGCTAACTTACCCTTTCCCCCTTTGGTCCTGCTGGTCCTGGAACTCCAATTGGTCCTGGAGTACCCTGCAATATTAGAGAGAAAAACACATAAACCATTTTCTTCATCATCAGGCTTCTTTACAGCTGGGAAACAGCATGGTCCTGCAGGAAAGAGCAGAGCTGAGAAGGAGATTCCAATTATGTAAGGAGTCATTTGAATTACTACAGCTTTCAGAGTTGCTGAGGACAGGTTCTCTCAATGACTGCCCCATGCAATTAAAGGAACATAGAAATTGTCATACTGGATCAGCCCAGTGTAATTTTACAGTGCCTTATTTTTATTTTGGGGGTGGCTACCTTGAAAAATTGGCAGATATTTTACTCATCAGTTTGTATCCCCAGAAAAGCTGAAAACTGTAGCAGAGTGAAGACAATGTAGATATATTTTAAGCTTTTCTCCAAATCAGTTCAGTGGAGCAAAAATGAAATAGAATTTGCATTATTTTTTGGTAGGCAGATCATCATGCAGGTTGAAAGGTCACCATGCTGCAAGGACTAATGCAGATGCACGCATACACAGAGGCAAACATGAGAGAGTACCCATTCAATCCTAAATCCTCTGTCCACCCTTTCACCGTTTATACCACGCCACCAAGCTCTAGGGGAAAATCCAGTCTCTGTGCTCAGCCTTGGGCGCAGGAGGAATCTCCCTTTAAACATACAAAAATTTTCAGCCATGCTGAGGCTTGCTTAGACTTTGGTAAGTTAATTAATCAACCCAATTAATTCTTATCTTTTGCATTAATAATGCAGTAAGTAGGCAATAGCTCTTTTGGCCATGAAGAGTGTTAGCATTCTTGAAGACAAGAAATCTAATTCAGATTTTCTGTGGATATCCTTATGATTTACACTCATGTGAATCCAGATTCAGCCCCTAGTGGACTCCTTTGCCACAGGTCATATGAGTGTTCTGTGCCACAGTATCTAACATTTTCCAGACTGCCATTTTTCAATCTAAGTGAAGGATTAGTAGATTTCAAAGTACCTTCCTAAACAGAACGTATTTATGCATTTACCTTTTTAATTCTATTTCATATCAGATCATATTATGTTGGATTGATGAAAAACTAGCTATCTATCCAAGTTCCTGTTTGCAATTCTTCCATGGACCTCTAGAAAGGAAAATTACCTCTCAGTCAGGAATGGAAAAGAGAGAGTTTTTGGACCTTTTACAGTAACTTGTCCTTTTGACTAAAGGAAAAGGATGTGGAGTTTTAATCATGAGAGGTTGGATCCTGCACTCCTTACTCACAAAAGTAATCCCACTGACTTCTGTAGGTTGACTCATGTGAGTAAGAAGGACTGTTTGTATCTGTAAGAATTTGCAGAATCTGGCTGGAAAAGTAATTCATGATGACACAGACACACATTCAGTGAAAATGAGGAAAATAATTTACTCCTAGACTTATGCAGGGGACCATAAGTGCACCATGGGAATTTTAACTATCTGTACATTTTCTCCATTTTAAGATAATTTAAGGCCTACAGTTCCTAAGGATCCATAGGGAATATTTAGAAGATTTATACAAATAAATATACAACTTCTTGAAACAAATATGCAAATTAGAAGTTGTCATTCAATTTCTGTTTGGTGGGAGTTATACGGCAATAAAATTAATTCCTGTTCCACTGAAAAAAGGGAAATCAAAGTATCACTGAAAAAGTCAAATCTGACTGAATTTGGAAGCTATATAACATCCTCTGAAGAAATAATAATACTTTGCCCTTACATAGTAATTTTTATCCAAGGATCAAAAGTGCTTTATAAAATTGGGTTAGCATCATTATTTTTGTTCTCATTTTACAATTTAGGAAACTTAGGCACAGAGAGATTATCTAACTTGCCTAAGATCTCACGGTGAGTTAGTGACAGAGTGAGGGATAGAACCTAGCAGTCCTGGTTCTCAGTCTCCTGCTCAACCACTAGACATCACTGCACACTGGATGAATAAAATTAAAGTTAAAACTTCCACCAACTGTTTTTGAGATGTGGGGAAAGCATTTATGAAGTTGCTGATGCTCAGGAAATTGTGTGGTGTGTTGGTGCTCACAAAGGGGGTGGCTAGTGCTGTTTGCAGAAGGTTTCTCACATGCATCTCCTCCTACTGGAGAGGTGCATTTAAAGTTATAATAAGAGCTGCGCATGCAACCCACTGCAATGCAGTCCTAAATGGTATGTGTGAAACAGTGCACAACAAAGCCTTTTGCCCACATAACAAAACATAAGGTGTTACTATGCCTAAGACAAGTCTGAGGAGATGCTGTTGCACAAGGCTGTAAGCAAGGCTATCACGGGGAAAGACAAAATGGAGACAGTTCACAATATAAGGACAGAAGTACATGGCATAATGGGTTCATGCAGAGGCTTCATTTAATATAACTCTGGTAATAATAATAATTAATAAAGTAAAAATGTTTAAAAGGATGTGATTAAGGCTAAAACCCCTGGTCCCAAATGGACGTACACTATTGGGAGTGACAAGAAGGTGATCTTTCACTTCTCAGTAACAATATCTAAATTTAGCATTTTGACATCCTATCCATCTTCAGGGAAAAGACAGTTACTCATAATGTAAACGAGGGTATGGTGGGATGGACAAGACACAGCACAGTACCAGGGAAGAGGAATGTAGGGTAATGGAGAAATGGAACTCACCGGTGGTCCAGGCCTGCCGTCTAAACCTGAAGCACCCTGAACAGATGGGAAAGGGTTAACAAAAAAGGCAGGAAGGAATGGGAGGTGAGGGGAGAAAAAGGAAAGGGGGAGGGAAGAGGTGAGTGAAGCAGTGACTTGAGACAAACATATGCTCGCAATAAACAAAAACAAAAAAATAAGATCTCAAGGACAGGTGATGGTACTTACAAGGAAACCAGTGAAAACATAAAGACACTGAAGGCATGTGATACTGGCTAGTGCCTTTGAGATATCTTTGAAAATGCAGTATTCCTTCTTACTCTGTACCAAAGTGCAGCTCAGTGATCACCCTAGGGAGAAGTTGCTCTGTGCTATTCTAGGCAAGGAGAAGGAAATTGTGACGGTGGAGCTGAGGACCCTCGTAATGACAATGTCAGGCTGGTGAGCCCCGCATTGGATTATTTGTGAAATGAAATATAGCATGGTACTATAGTGGAAACTAGGTGCCTGGAATCCATCAGGAAGTCGATAGGTTCTGGAGAGCCATCCACTGTTCAGGCAGTTCCCAGCTGGAAATATGTGTCAGATAGGTGGAGATGTGCACATCTGCATTCCATTTTCAAAACTGCCCAGGCTTCATATATAGAGAAACTATATGGTCTAGTAGCCAGATAAGGGGTTAAAGACCGCTGTTGGGGGGTGATTGAAAATCAGATTTATATTGGGAATCCGGCTTCAGCTCCAACTTTGGAAGGGTTACTGCTGATCTTGAATTTGAATTATAGCTTTCTCTGTCTGCCTGAATCTTACATTGATGCATAAATCTGGGTTTATTAATAAGGTGTTCACATGTAATGGTGATGAGGGGGGTCTAAGTGCCTAGATTGGTAGACAGATAGTTTTATAGGATCACTGTGTAGTCATTGGTATTATTCTGAAATCATATTTAATATTAGGTGATCATTATATTATCAGACAGGAACAGTGGGTTAATGATCAAGGAGAATTCTTCTGCTTGAACACACGTATGGTATCTTGATAATTAACAGTGTAAGACATGTACATGATAGAGTGCTGACACGCTATTTCTCAATTGTGATCTCATTTGCCTGATTGCAGTGTGAACTCCTTGATTTGTAATACATATTTAAAAAACAGATATTCTAGACAGTAAGGCCCAGTTCTATAAAAATACTGAGGTGCCTTAGACCCATTTTTAGGCTCCACTGCGATCTGCAAAACTTCTGTTTAGCTACCACCTAAACTCACTTGGCGCCTATGTTTCTGTCTCTGCATTGCTGTCTCAGTCTAGAAATCTAAACACCTGTCTCCCATCTAAGCCCCAGCATGATCCACAAAGCAGGGGAAGACACCCTGGGGTCCACTCAGAGGCTGTTTACCAGACTGGGTCCCTTTCAAAATTATTTTTATGATTAGTGGTGCTGGTGACCTTACATATTTAGCCCAGTGGTCAGAGCTCTGACCTAGGATGTGGGAGATCCAGGTTCAATTGCCCCTTCTGCCTGAGTGGGAGAAAGGATTTGAACAGTGGCTCCCACTTCTTAGGGGAGTGTGCTAATCACTGAACTATGGGATACTCCAGTGTGGGGCTCCTTGTTGGAGCTATTCCACTGTGAATAAATAATTAGAGTCCTTGGAAGAGGAGGACTGAGCCCACAGTCTCCCACTTCCCAGGCAGCTACCCTAACCAGCAGGCATTCTCACTCTTTCTCTCTCTCTGGATCCCTTTGTGGTCTGGTCCCTGGGTCTGGACCTAAATGTTTAAAGTCGGTGGGTCAAATTCTGGTCCAATTTATTGCCCTTAGTTGAGCTCAGTGGAATTGGGCTGCTTTAAAAATTGATTTCTAACACATTATCTACAGTCTATCTCCATGACAATAAATACTAATTAGGTGCTTAATTATTTCAACCAGATTTAGGAGTCAACGTTCTAAAAACTTGCAGGATTGATTGATGTAGTTTATTTCCTCTAAATATGGCAGATAAATCCATCTACAGCTCAATAAACATTTTGCTAACAACTGTTGGCTGCATAACTCAATAATTGTGTTTCATGTGGTTCTTGGCTCACTTTTGTTGAACTGCCAAGCATTAAACATTTCTGAGAGAAGTGGAGTTGAGTAGACATCAGGTCTGAAACCTAGAAAAAGAGTGGAGCTGTATTTTCAACGTTCAAGTGACTTCAGAAATGTTGGATTGTGAGCTCAAAACAAAAGTAATGAGATCATGGTCATAACAGAGCTATATTCTCTGAAAGGGACCATTGCATTTGGAGCATCAGTCACAGACCATCCATTAATACAAATAAGAGCTGTCTGGCTAATTCTCTCTGCATTGTGTAAACAACATACTCCTGTATCTGCTCAGGCTTTCACATGAACCTCCATAGCCACCTTTCTGTCACCATGCAGACCAAAAGGGAACTGCTGGTTAAAAATATCAATGAAAACTTTCCTTCTGCATTCACTACCCAGTTATATTTTTGAGGGAGAATGTGATATTGGGAGGATTTCTGCTTTGCACCTTTATTATAACTCCCCTCAGGGCAAGTTTGTTTCATTGTTATTGCCACTTGCATAGCATTATAAGGAACTGTAGATGGGTGAGCCAATAAGGAAATGTGTGAGCCAGCCCATGTGCGTGCAATGTGCTTCTCAACCAAGTTTCATATGTCATAGCCTCATTTTTGAAGTCACTTAGCACATCACTGCTTTAAACATCATGGCACCATTGTTATAAACAAAGACATGCAATTTTTCAGCCAAAACTATCTGGACAAGGGAGCTGGGTGATAAAACAAAGGCCAATAACAACAAATCACACAGGTGTGCACAACAAGCTCTTTGCAGTGAATTTTTCCAGGCAGTGTGAGGTTCAGCAAAGGTGTACTTTGGTGCTTTTACTTCAGTGCTTTTTTCTGAATAGGTAAAACTCAGTGTCTTTTCTTTACAAAGTCCTTTGGTTTTTATACAAAGCTACTACACTGATTCTTATCTCTACTGAAATTCATTAGAGCTTCCTTGATAACATGTAACTGAGCAGCACAGTAACATTAATTTAAACATACATATGTTGAAATAACATATCCTTACTACATATACAAGAAAAGAATGAAACTTAATTGGACATTTACTGCTTCTGGGAAGGCTTCAGGTTTTATTGCAAAAACTACGAGGATAAATTAACTGGGTTGGATAAATTAAAAACCATCCCAAAGTTTGAACAAAACCTTTTTTACAGGTTATAAACTGCTCAGCAAACTGTTTTCTTTTAATTTTTGCACATCTCAGCATTTCAACACCAGGACCAAAAACCAAAAGTACCAAAAGACCACATGAAAACCTGTTCATACAATATTTCCAGCCAGGAAAGCAGAAGGAACTTGAGGTTCCTAGTCCAATTTTGCAGATCCAAGGGACAAGCTTTTCCAGTTTCAGGTGCTGATCCCAACCAAACGCCCCAAACAGTTGAGGCTTGACCATCATTAAAAACCAAGAGGCACTGCTGCTGATAAGCCAGCTTTTTGTCCCTACTTCTGATTTTAAATAGTCAAATCTTTATCTGTCTCTAAATTTAGGATCTTTTTAACACTGGACTATGTATGGCTTCCCAAGTTCTCCTTGCTTCCTGGAGACTTACGGGCAATCCCAGTGGACCTCGGTCTCCTTTCTCACTCTGGATACCCTTCTCTCCTTTCATTCCATCAATCCCTGCTTCCCCCTGAAGGAAGAATGGATCAGAAAATAAACCCATCATAGCACCACTTCTAAAATAAACATTTCTCCATTCCAAAGGCATCAGAGGTAGAGTAGCAAAGGCCACAGAAATCTTAGTGTAGAACCTCTCAGACTGGAGAACAATACTGTAACTCAATGAACTTCAGTAGGGTTACTCCAGATTTACACCCAGGCAGGGAAGAGAAGAATCAGGGCCAATGTCTGATTACAGAATTTATGGGGAACACAGCTCATATATTACCGTCCCACTGGTGTTCAGGAATTAGTGAGAAAGTAGATCTATGACAAGCAGGTGGAAGTTAAGTGTATATAATAGAGCTGGTTGGAAATTTTCCAGAGGAACATATTCCTATTGGAAAATATTGATATGTCAAAAGTGAAGTGTTTCTTGGAAATGTGTTGCCTTTGATGAAGATTCATCTTGACATGAAAATTGAAATAAAGTGTTTTGATAAGGTCAGAATGTTCCATTTTGAACTATTTGGAATGGAACATTTTGACTTTCTGCTTCTAAATGATTGTTCATTTTTTAATTTCATACTATAACATGAAAAAGTTGAAATCAGAATGAAATGTTTCAATGTTGGTGTGAGTTTTGGTTCACAGAAAGTTTTGAAAAATTTTTTTTTTCATTTTGTTCTGGAATGGAAGAAATTACAAAATTGCAAAACTGCCATAGAAATGAAAATTCCGGTTCTTGCACAGCTCTAGTATGCATATAAAACACATACTTGCTACCTTTCCCTTAATTATGAAAAAGCATTCCTTTTTTGGTAAAAAAATATCATTGCCTGTTCTCCCACAACAAATCTATTTGGATTAGTGTATGTACTTGGACTTCCAACCTCTAAAATGTGTTTCCAAAGGGTTGCCAATTCTCTTCCAGGTCATTACAAACTTGCCACAGGATTGAAGGTGCTATAAGGAACCTGGGAGCTTAAGGGGATGGAATATAAGACTCCATATCTAAGTTTTACTGGACTTTTTTCTTTTGGAACCAGGCCTATGTGACCAATAGATATCGGGGTAATTCAAGGAAGATCATGTGTGGCCCCTCCTCCCTCACCTCTAACCAAAACTTCAGGAATTTTTTTTGGTCTGGGTCCTTTTGGTACATACTCACACAAACTACCAGGCCTGGGTCTTGCAAAGATTATTCAAACAAGTGTTAGCGGTGTTTAGTGGTTTATTGATAACTGATATTTCTATATTTGTATGTGTACCCAAAACTTGGGGAAAACAAGAATGAACATCTCTGGTTTTTACAGACTATATCAATCCTGAAAGCCAACTGCTATGCAGTGTGAGGACCTCTGTCCCAAAAGTGCTGCATCATATAAAGGCATCATTCCAATTGGCATCATGAATGTTAGGAATGTAGGCTCAGGTACCCAAACACCCAGACTTCTCAGGAGAGGTGGTTACTTCCATGTTTAGATCAACCTCTTACACCAGGGCTCTACAAATTTTCTTTGGAGCTAGGAGCCAGCCCAAAAATTAAGGAGCCAGGCAACGTGGGCCCTGCAGTGGGGCACCCTAACTGGAGTGCAGCAGCCACTCTCCCCTCCTGGCCCCGCCCCTTCTCCCCATCCCTCTCCCACAACGTGGGCCCAGCAGCAGGGCGCCCTGTCTGGAATGCGGCAGCTGCAGTGCGCACCCCTCCCGGCCCTGCCACATGGATGCAGTGGCGCCCTGGCCAGAGCATGGCGGCCACTCCCCCGGGAGAAATATTAGGTACCAGAATTAAATTTCTAGGCGCCATGGCGACCAGGCATCTGGGGTTTGTTGAGCCCTGTCTTACACCCTTCCCTGAGAGGTCATTTAAACCACCTATCTGGATCAAAGGTAGAGCGGGGCAGAACATTTTTGATAAAATGTTTTTTAATTGCGTTGTCAAAGCCAAAATTTATTTCAGAGACATATCTAGTTTGGTGAAGTTTTCATCAGGAAGGTTTCTGAGATCCAGGGTGGACTCTCAGGTCACAGAGAGAGAGATCTGAATTGAAAACTTGACCTTTTCAATCCTAAAACAGATGTTTCTGACACAATTCCATTTTGCAAAAATATCTGAATGTTTTATCTTCAATCCACTGCATTTTGAAACCTCAAAATTTGTCATGAGATGGAATTGTCATTCTTCAGCCAGCTCAAGTAAAATATCAAAACTTAATAGCTTATAGCCTTACCTTCGGTCCTGGAAGGCCTTGAAGACCCTGTAGTTGGGATAAGAAATAAGAAGTGGTAATATTTTATTATTTTTATTTTAAATCCCAGTATCCTGATCTCATGAGCAGTGTGATACCTTTCTTTTCTGACAAGGTGGGTGAGATAATATCTTTTATTAGACTAACTTCTGTTGGTGAGAGAGATAAGCTTTCGAGCTTACACAGAACCGGTCCAATAAAAGATATTACCTCACCCTTGTCTCTCTAATATCCTGGGACCAACACTGCATACAACCTTTCTCTGCTGACATATTGAGGTCATATATGCCTAACATGACATTGTCAATTATATACATACATAGTGTTTTGGAAGGTATCATTTTTTATATTAGGGCATACTTCATGTACTCTTCTGGTTTTGTAATGAAGAGAATTTATTCCAGAACAATCTGGCAGCGAGGCATGCCTACTGGTAAAATCATTTTCCTGGTTCGTCACTCTGATCACATCAATCCCATTCCTCTACTCCTCTCTGCTCATCTTTGAATCAAACCCAAGTCTCTTTTCTTTACTGTTAAGGCCCATCACAACATGGCCTATTTAGCTAAATTAGTAACTTATTGCAGTGTCAGTTCCTCTCTTTACTCCGACAGTGTCTCCAACCTTTATTGCCTATCTGTGAGCTTTGCCCTCAGATACCTCCATCTCCCACACCACTTCTTATACATGAGAAAAGCTCCACCAAAAATCTGTACAGCCTCTACTCTAACCTCATCAAATCCCTCCTTAACTCTCATCCTCCAAAGTAATAAATCAGAACTTACTGCAACGCCTGGTGGGCCTTGGGGCCCTGGGGGCCCAGATACCTAAAAGCCAAGGTAAAATGTCATCGTCATAATAAATGCTTCTGCAAAAGTACAAGGCACAATCTCCAGAAAACTAGGTATTTGGGAGCTATGGATGGCTGGTTATTAAATCACATGGAAATGAAGTTTGCCACTCCAAGAAGCCCAAGAAGGACATGAGGACACTGTCATGTCAGTGACAAAGTGGCTGGTGTGAGACTTGCAGAGTTTCAAGAAGCACTAGTGACAAGATTCAACTTTAAATCTTGTGACAGTACAGAAAAAAGTGTAGAAAAAAGAGAGACACTTACTGAGTCCCCTGGATCTCCTTTTTTTCCATCCTCTCCAGGTTCTCCTTTCTCTCCCTGTAAATGCAACAATGTAACTATGTAAGCAGAAGCACCAGTGAGAGTTTAGCTCCACCAACAGCCATCTATGAAACAGCCACTAGTTTAGAAATAACAATCTCTTCAAGGAGGAAAGAGAACTTAGCATTCATTTACAAACATGGTTCATCTGCATCCCTTTCTGCACCCCTGAACTCTGTGACTATATTATATGGCATGTGAAGGTTCAGGTCCCTGAAAGTGTTGTCCCAGGATGGATTCCGTTTAGAGATTACTCCCTTAAAACCTAGAGTTGGGGTATGGAGAGTATAGCTAGGATCTGCTACTATTTCACCAGCATGGAGGGCAGATTTTTCAAAAGTGCGAAGCAATTTAGGAGTCATGTCCACTGGTCTTCATTGAGACTTAGGATCCTATATCCCTAAATCACTTTGGAAAATGGATTTTAGGCTCCTAAGTCAGGCAAGCACTTTTGAAAATGTTACCCTCAAAGTTTTGGTGCTTGCTCTGTCCTCTAATTAACCCAACTTGAAAATATATTCTTTTACACTCTTACTGTAAATCCTGGAAGTCCAATTGGACCTGGTAATCCTGAAGGTCCTGGTATCCCTTGGTCACCTCGTTCTCCTTTCTCCCCAGTTGGGCCATCAAGACCCTACAGATCAAGAAAGACTTTTGTTTCTTGCAATACTAATTCATGCAAATAAAAGATAGACATAACATTAAACTGAAATGTGAAAAGCTCCTTTAGTTCCTTGAGTAGAATGGGTGATGTTAATGTTCTCCACTTCACTCCAGTTTAAATCAATGGGTTACTTGTGCGTGAAAACATGCACACTTTTAAATGTTTTGCTGCTGGGTTTTGCTATTGTGAAGTGCTTCATTGCTACGTATGAAATCAATGGGAATACCCACATGCTTAAAGCTATGCTCATGCTTAAGTGATTTCTTGGATCAGTGCCAAAATCTCTTCGTAATAACTAATTCATATGTGATTGAGAGCAATAGTTAGTTATTAATAACCTTGTGGAAATACGTAAGAGACACAGTGTCTTTTATTCTGTCAAGCATTATTAATCCACTATTACTTTATTCAGAGAAACAATTAAGATGTGTCACTCAGGAAGCAGCCAGGCATTTCAACACTGGAAGACTGATGTGATTACTTCTACATTTATATGCACTGTACACTGAGGAGGGTTCCCTGTCCCTAAATTTCATATTCAAGGCCCTCAACATCTGGGAGTGTTTGAACCCAGGCTTTTGGTTCATGTCCATCTCTGCCATGAACATTTGCAAACACAACTCACTGCTATGACATGTATTTACTCACCGGTGAGCCAGCTTCTCCTGCCTCTCCCTTTTCCCCCTTTGTTCCTGGGGTGCCCATAAGTCCAGTTTCTCCCTTCATTCCTCGAGGTCCCTCCTTTCCTGGGGGTCCTTGGGGACCAGGAGGCCCCACCTCTCCTGATTTACCTCGTGGCCCCTAAAAAATATCCACACTACTTAAAAATAATACTTCTGCAGCCAGGGAAAGAAATAAAAGTATGGGGCTTATTTCACTGGAATCTCTGGGCCTGACTCTATTCAGAATAAAGATCCTTTACACCTCTCTGGCAGCGTAAAGGAGCTTTATGGTGACTGTAATCAAATGTAATTCGCAGATGAAAATAGGGGCAAGGGACATAGTTTGGATGAGATTTAGGCTCTCTCTCTCTCTTTCACAAGATATGATACAGTGGTTACATATAGGTCATGCCTAGCATATCAGTAGAAGTCATTGGACAACACGCACGTCTTGTCCAAGGACAAGTAATGTGAAATTTGCAGTTTTCCTTTATCAATATTTTCGAGGTGGGAGGGGAACGTTTTATGAATTAGTGAATAAAAGTAAAAAATTATAAGCAATGTGTCCAAATCTGCTGATTTTAATATTGAGAATTGCATGGTCATCTTATAACCATCTGAGGGACTTTGCTGTCACATTCCTGAAATTATTTCTTTTTTCTTTAAATTTTCTTTTTTTCCAAGTGAAAATGATTTTTTTTTGTTTTTGTTTCTAGTGTAAACACCCAAGAAATGTATGCGTGTGAGCGTAGAAGCAAAATGCATCACCTTTACCTAAGTCTCGTTGGAAAAGCACTGGAACTGCTGAGATTTTGCTATCTGACATTGCTGCATGCAGTTCAGAGAAGTTGTTCATGGAGATTCTATACCACAAAGCTCTGCTCTGTGCAATTTTTCTCCACAGATACATGGAGAAGGTTTTGGGTGTCAAGTTAAGGGCAGCAGCAGTGCGCCTGTATCAACAATTATGAGAAAAAGGGAGACTATATAGTTACTGATTTAGGACTCTAACCTGCTAGCCGCTTAGTACTTTGGCCCCAGTCCAGCAAAGCACTAAGGGGCCTGATCCAATGGCCTTTAAGGTCAATGGAAAGAATTCCATTAATTTAAATGGACATTGGACTGGGTCCTAATGACCCAGTTCAGTAAAGCACTTAAGAATTTACTCAACTTTAAGCACATGAGCAGTTTCATTGACTTCAATGGGACTACTCACACGCTTGAAGTTAAGCATATGCCTAAGCACTTTGCAGAATCAGAGTGCAGGGGACTATTCATGTGCTTAGTGCAGTGTTTCTCAATTAAATTTGGCCACAGAACCCTTTTGAACTCGATAAATAATTGCGGAACCCCCCCAAACTCTTAACAGTATTTTTACTAGGGCCAAAAAAAAGTCGAAATAAGCAAATTATATAACAAATTTCAAACAACTGGGTCAGCATTTCTCACTTACATTTTCCTTACACTCAATACTCTCTGCTGAAAAATCCGGGACATCATCCCTTTTTCGGCACATAGAGAACAGCTGCTCTCTGCGGCGGAGAACAGCTGATTGGCGGCACAGAGAACAGCTGCTCGCGGAACCCTAACGGTGTTCCCGCGGAACCCCAGGGTTCCGCAGAACACCAATTGAGAAACACTGGCTTAGTGTTAAGTACATTGTTAAGTGCTTTGCTGGTTCAGGGTCACAGTACACAGCAGCTAGCTGGATTGAGCCTTAATGGGTCTGATTCTGCTTTCATGTAAACTAGCATAAACCAGGATTAATACAATTGTTCTTACATTGCTGTGAATCTGGTATACATGAGAGATGAATTAGAGTGTATATCTTTCACGTGTACAAAAAAAAATGTGAAAAAATGTGTGGCTGAAGGGTTCGTGTATGCTTATTATTAGAACTGGTAAAAATTTTCCAAATTCAATTTGCCATTCCTTCCCACCTTCACATGAAAAAATCTGGATGAATTGTTTTGCAAAAATATTTTTGAAAGATGAATCCTTTCCTTGAGCAGCTACAGGGCTGCTCAAGAAAATTTCAAAACTTAAAAGGTTGATGAAAACTTGTGCTGAAGTTTTGAATTTCAGTGGAAAACAGAGTCACATCGTTAGTAAAAATGTTCATGAAAAATGTTCCCATTTTTGATCGACTCTAGTTATTATCAGCTAATAAATTTCCCCAGAAACAGAAAAGTCATAACTCTCATATACACATGGCATCTCTCATCTTACCTTCTCTCCATCATGTCCAGGAGGACCCGGCAAACCAATTTCACCCTAAAGTGCAAAATCATCATAGATCATTTTTTAAAAGAGTATTTTGCCTACTTTTACATGGGGCCTAGAAACTGGAGGATGGGATTTGTGCTGTGGAAACACTCAATAGCAATGAATCTGGGAGAGCTACTTACTCGTTACTAATAACCACCAAAAAAAAAAAAAAGACAGCAAATGCTTAATAGATAGTGCTCAAAACCATGTCAGAATGTTAAGGGTTAATAACGTCACGCTAGTTGTTCATGCTGATTGGCAGTTCATGGCTTGGACTACACTGTAACCATGCACTGAGATTAACTCCAATATGCAGTCCTTTGAAGGAGAGTGGGAGTAAGAAAGAATTCTCCTTCCCTGAGCCAAGGCCAGGCCTGGTCCTCGTGGGAGGAAAGGATTTCAGGATGTGAGATATGGAGAAGGGGAAGAATGATAAGAGAGCATGTACAGAGTGCAGGGAGGAGAAGGATTGCAGAATACCATGGGTGATGCAGGTGGACAAGGAGCATAATAGCATAATTATTCCAGCCTTTGATTCTCATGCATTTCTAGTTATCTATCCATGAATGACAAAGGGAGAAGATTACCTTCTGTCCCGGTGGCCCTGCAGGCCCAGCTACTCCTGGAAGTCCAGGAGGTCCCTAAATAAGGAAAATGTGCAAATGGCATTTCTTTCTTTTTTTTTAAACCTCTTCATATTGGATGGAAGGCAGAATTGTTTTCTTTACATTTCTGCACTGGGAATCTTCAAATACATTAACCTGGAAAACAGCTAACTAACAGTGGATTACTGAATAACCAACAGTAGCAATTCAAAGTCAAATGTGACCATAGATTTATTTCTCCATTTGATTAAGGAAAAAAATTACCATGAAAATGGCGTTTCTGATTATTCACTTCCGATAATGAAGTGGATTTAAATAATTATTTACTATTGATAATAAAAATATTCTGTTAGTAGACATCTGGTACCCAAATAGAGAACATAGATAACAGGAAAATTCTATATTTCTGAGCTCCCCAGTGTAGGTTAAATTTAAGTAAGTGACAATAAAGTAACACAAATTTAGCAATGTCTAGAAATGATTTATTTACCTGTAAAAAACCCTATGGCCAAAATTTTCAATTTTTCGGCACCCAGCTTAAGACATGTATGTTGTCATAAAGGTGAGCATGCAAAAATGGAGGCACTCAAAATAAGAAGCCACTTTTGAAAACATTGACTGATATGCAAGTTCCTAATGTGCACATCATCATAGTATCTGTTTGCCACATACAAAATTAAAGCTCACATTTATGTGTCTGATGATGGACCTAGTTCTTCACGCCATTTTAAATTGCCCCCCCAAGTGGGATTAATATTGATGGCTATCTCCCAGGAGAAACAGTGCTGCGCTATCATACAACCCTGTTATTAGGGAAAGAGATACTTAAAGAGATGAGACTTTCACTGGCCTTGAAAGCAGCACTACTTAGGCACATCCTGTCCTGCACCAGGCTTTCCTTACTTCAGTCCTCTCTGCTGTCTGAGTGCCTGAACAGCAGTGTTGCCTTTATAAAGCAGGTAAACAAATAGTGCTAATAATATAAGAGCCTCAGGATTATAACACAAGAAGTGACCTTTTTTCAACTGTCCATGTTATGTGCTGACACTAAAAAGCAACTATAAAGGCCAAATGTTCTAGTGGCGTGGAATTAAAAGTTAGCCAAGCTGTATGACTGCCCACTTTCCTCTAGCTGTTATTAAAATCCAGTCATTTGTTCAAAAAAAATGCAGAGAGAAGAATAAGAACTCACCATCAGGGCCAAGGTTCGTATTTCCTAAAAGTCAAAATAAATAAATAAAAAAGGCTCACTCGAGAGCTACACTTTTCCTGAATCCAATATTTGTGGTTTTTTCCCCTTGAACACTATACTGGTTCAGACTGCTAGAGAGTATATTACAGACATGAAATTAAAATAAGTAGAAAAGTATCCCCAGCTCCCTTTGTACTAGCATTTCAGAAATGTACTCTGTCTGTGTAGGGAGCACCAAGGGGCTGCCCGGGAGGCTGGATGGTAGGAGTTGTGGGTAATCTTCTACTGGTAGGCACATGACTCATCTACAGTGAAAGACATTTTCCTGAGTGGTTTATGGCCTTTTGCTAAACAATCTAAAATCTATGTTCTGGGTTATTCTTATGTGGGAGTTCAGATGAACTGTGTCTGTCTTAATTAAGAATGTGTCTTGTATAGTTGTAAAGAACGAGTACTATATAAATAATAAACATTGCTCAATACTATTAGTATAGAAGAAGAAATATAGAGGGCTTGTCTGACATGCTTAGTTTTGTTCATCCAAAATGAAATGTGAGATCAATTTTCTTAAAGTTTCTGTCTTTGCAAGGGGACATTCTCTTCCCCTGCCCCACCCTTCTTCCACCATATAGGCTACTAAAAAGTGTAGTGACTTGCAGCTGTGCTGGGGATCTGTCTGTCACTACAAAGGGAGAAAAAAACAATCTGAGAGGAAAGCATCACATGGAAAACAAACAATTCACTCCAGGAGTCATTGAACATGGCTCCTGAGCCATGTGGGATAGTTTCTTACCTGTAGAGCTTCATTGATGTTACCGTCATAATCCACCATTTCATCCTTTCCTGGCTCCCCTTTGGGACCCTATAAAATGAACCAGATCTACAGTCAGAACTTGATGTTCCCATGCAGAATGGAGTTGCCTGGAGTGCCGATTCCCATATATGAGCTTGTTTACCAAAAAGGAGGAGAAAGCCATTCTGTGCGTCTTTAATTCTTCTAACTTAAAACCGTGTAAGAAGCGATTAATAGAGCTGTGGTGAAGTGCTTACAGCTGGAAGACTCCAGCATGTAGTACAAAGAGTGTTGCTAAACTGCTTGCTGTTAGGTTGTACGGGTCAGATCACCAGTATGCTCCAGCTATGGCAATACAAATGAGCTATAAACCCAGTTAATCATGGTAAAAGGATTTGGTGAGACACTAGGAAAACAATCTGGAAGCCATTTAGAATAGGACAAGTAGTCTTCTGCTCTTTCTAAAATTTCTTATATTTTCATGAATGAAGCCCCTTTATTAGTCAGTGAAGTAGCACCTACCCTTGGACCGATAGGCCCCTGTTCTCCGGGTGCTCCAGGTTCTCCCTGTGACAATACAAACATTGCATAATCAAAGTACATAATTTTACAAACCTAAGCACCTGGAGCACTTGAGGTCTGGAGTTTTTTGCTGCAACTATGAAATGATCTAGGGCTAGATTGTGCAAGACACTGACCCTGTGTAAGAGGCAGTGCATAGCTGTGTCACCCCAGGATCACCCCACAGAAGGAATTGTCCTTCCCTGCTCTCTCCTTGCTCCACTAGGAGATAGTAATTTGCTACAGATCCATACCAGTAGCAAATTACTACTCCCACACCTCATGCTGACCCACTGTGCTGGCCAGCGCATTCAAGAGTGACACAGCCAAATCTTTGTTCCCTCTCCAACTCTCCCTACCCACCTGGTTGAAGAGAGAGTAGCAGGTGCTCAGCAGCCAATTGCCTCGGTGTCCAAGGTCCAGGAAGGCCACACATACACATGGGGATGGGGCATTCCTACTGCCACTTATACCCCTGTGCAGGCAGATATCATAGGCCCCAGTCTGGTGCTTAGTATATTGACTTTGACATTCCCTTTTCCATTGCTGATGGAATGTACTGCGCAGACTAAAATTATAGTTCTGTAATCAGGAGTGTGGCTCTGGTCAGCCATGAAAAAAGAAGAGCAAAAGGGGAAATTGATTATGGTTACCAGTATTCAGAATGGCCAAATACAGGGACCTTGCTACAGCCTGTTGAGACGACAGGGGGATGGTAAAGCAAGAAGTCATAATCTGATATCTGGGGACACTTGAAACCAGAATGTGAAATACACACTAGGAGAAGTGGTTCAAGCAGGTGGTATTAATTAATGAAGGCAAAGGCTAGAAAAGCCTTCCTTGTTCAGTAACGTTGCCAGGGATATTTGTAGGCTTTTCCTGTCGCACGTATCTCCCACTACCAAATATCAATCCAAATTAGCAGTCTGGCTGCAATCCTCTCTTCCCAGATCCTTCTGTCCTTATGTATCTCCACATTTTCTGTCCTGGGCTTGTTTCCTTACCTCCTTCCCTCCATCCCACCAATCCTCAGCTGTGGATGGCCAGCATGATGCCATAGCCCCTGTATTAGTTTATCTTACATAACTGCAGATATGTAAGATAACTACATCTTACATAACTGCAGTTGGTAGGTGTGGGCTGGTTAGCCAGTACTCAGAGTCTCCCTGCCTGCTTGGCTTTCCAACTGCTACTTGTTTGCCTGCTTCCTGAAAATACTGTTGCACACTAGATCCAAGCAGTGGGCCTGTTGATTAATACTGCTCTGATGGCTGTGGATGTGCAGATCCTTCAGAAAATGTTATATATACTGGAGAAAATGGTTGTTTCTTTTAATGACTGGCTATAGCCATCAGGTATTGTTTAAGGGAAATTTTTTGGATTGTGAAACCATTTTCCAATTGCTCCCTAGCCTGGAATCCTCTGCTAAGCCATAAGCCCTTATTGTCCTTCCTCCTCTGTACCTTTTCCCCTCGCGGTCCTGCAATGCCAGTCTGGCCAATGTTACCATCTTCCCCCTAGGAAAAAGAGAAAAGCAACAGATTTGTATAAATGTGCAGAAAGGAGTAATTCCAACAACGTCTGTGCTGGGGGTCAGCTGTTAGACCTGACAGCACTTCAGACAGGAAGCACCCCACTAGCTCAAGTAGACGTGTCATACCCAGATTTCTTTTAGGAGTCTCAGATCATTGGGGTGACTTCCCATTTCTACACTTCCCATGGACTAAGGTGCCGCAAAATGAATGGGTGGTATGAATTGGGACCAATAGGGCATCTCTTTAACTGCATTGTGAACGGAACTAGTCTTAGGATACTAGGTGTCCTAAATATCCTCTGTTATCTGGTTTGAGGGCGGCTAGTTCTCTAGGTAGCGACACAGCAGGAAAGGAGTTTCCCTGAAGATTTCAGAGTCCTGCTACACAGTGTTCACCCTGTCACCCCGGCATCTATGGCACCAGAAGTTGGCAGTGATTCTGACAGACTGTTTGCTTACAGACCTTATAGGGAAATCATTTGAACACAGGTAGGATTTTCTTTTTCCTGGAAATGCAGTTCATAATTTTTCTGACCTTTAGCATGTGAAATAACAAACTAAAGAACTCTGCAAGAGCTGGCTAGCTTATGAAATCCCTGCAGTGCATAATTACAGCCAGGTGCAGATGAATGCAAACTTCAACCCCTTCCTAAATACTCTGAGCAAGGCACATTCCCATGCAAAAAGGAAACACAGAATTCACTGGAGGAAGGAGACACACCTTTGGTCCTGGAGGCCCAGGAAGTCCCGGGGGTCCGGGTTCCCCTTTACCTCCTCCGAGTGCATTGCCAGCATCTCCCTTCTCTCCCTGGTTGAAAGGAGGAATAAACCACCATCAGTTTAAATCCATTTCTTGCTCTGTAACTTCACCAGCCAGGTTGTGGTTTTGGAGCTGGGGGGTGAGGGAGGCAACAGGACAAGGTTTGGCTCCTGGATGATACCGTAGAACCTAGCTGCATTTTACTTGGTTGTTTTCTGGTGAATTTTAGAGTTGAGAACTGGAGACTGATAAAACTGGCTAGAGAGGGGTTCTGCCCATGCCGCTCTGTTAATGCATTCCCTCTGGAGCTGCAGCACCTCCTGTTATTGGACCTCTGGGCCTGCACACAGTTCTGCCAGTGCAGTATGTCTATACTTCAAGCCTGGGAGTGTGACACCCCACTTGAGGAGATTTACTCACATGTGCTATTGTCGAGCCAGCGTGCTAAAATAGAATGTAGCTGTGGAAGCGCAAGCAGCGGGAGGGGCTCAGCGCCTTGAGCACATGCCTACTATCTGATGGGCACACATTCAGGATGGCTAGCCCCTCCCACTGCTTGTGCTGCCATGGCTACACTCTCTGTTTAGTATGCTAAATACAGCATGGGCTGTATCAGCACAGGCTTCCTCAGGTTGCTCTGCCACTGTGTCTTAGTCCTTTTCTAAAATGACCGATCTAATAGTTCAATAGGTCAACCCGTTCAGTCCATTGGCTTTCTGCTGAAATCATCCATAAAGAATAATAGTTAGTGCCATTTGGGTGTGTGTGTGACATACACTGGGAGCTGTACAGAAACCACCCTCTCATTTTATATACAGCTTTAAATAGCCCGTGTATGGTAGGGAACATTTTAGTCACCACTGAACTGGACAGGATTTGTGACCTGGTATCCTTAAAGATGAAAGGATTTGTATTCTCCTATCCATCCCCTCAGTCACTGTTCGTTCTAGTCTGTAGACCAAATTTACCATTGGCATAGCCAGTTGTATCTCCAGTGCCTTCAACAGAGTTGCATCCAGGTAGGCCAGCAATATGTTTGACCCCAAATGTTTTATTTCCAGTTGGATCCAGTGTTTGGTTTGGTTTGAAATAAATCAAATTTTCATGCTAAGTAGCTGGGTATTTTAAAAAAAAGATAAATAACAAAATGAAAATAAGGCTATTCATCTAAGTCAAATCAGATCCAGCTGTTCCTGAGACTGGTCTTGAAACTTCCAGCTTGTAGGAGCTGAAGAGGGTGGTAGCACAAATGTAGGGTGAGAAATGTGCATTCTTCTTGTCAAAATTAAATTATTTCCATCTTCCTCAGTGGAGCTGGCCATGGAATCATGTTTATATTATCTGCATAGCCTGCCCCTCCCACACCTCTAGGGTAGAGAACAGGTGGTAATAGTATTCAAGTGTATTTGTGTGTATGCATATATAGATGTATGTGTTGGTGTAAGTGTGTATGCAAGCACATGTGCATGCAGTTTATGTAGGTGTGTACATGTGAGTGCAAGCTTCTTTGTTAATGGAAGGAAAATGGGATGAAAAGTGTCACAAAAATCAGAGCACATTACAAACCTTCTGTCCTAGGAATCCAGGAAGTCCGGGATCACCAGCTCTTCCCTTCTCCCCCTGTTGGTGAAAAGCAGAAATGGTCAGGGGCTGGCTTTAAGGGCTTCCGTTACTTGTAGGATTAGTGAAAGTGCCACTGAATCGATAGAACTCATCTGATACAATACAGCACACCTTCCTAGGGCAGCCAAGGTTTTCAAAACAGGTACATGCTCTTCTCCCTGCCTTCAGTATCTGCTCAACTGTGTCATCATTTTCTCTTATCTCTGACATCTTTTCACTCGGTGTTTTAGAAACTCAGTACGTGCCATTTTCTGTTCTTTTCTATCAGACTCTGAGCACTAAAAGGCCACTGTACAATGGCACCCTACAAAGTTAAAGGTCATTTTGAACTTTATAACCTGCACTTTGATTATGTATTTTCCTCCTTGTTCTAATAGCCAAAACTCAACAAACTCATTGAGATGGACACGTTCAGGTGTTGTTAATTCTTTGCCACCTGTACACATGCTCCTTCCATAGAGCACCTGGGTTGTTGCTAATCCCTTTCATTCAGCAAATGAATGTTTGAAAGTGAATGCAAGATACAAATGGTAGCATGGAATAAAGTAAGAGAGACACTCTCACACGAGACGCTATTGGCGTAGCTCCCTGGCTGGTGTCAATTGTCATAGCTCATTTAAGTAAATGGAACTATAACCATTTACACCCGTTGAGAAACTTTCCAGTTAAATGTGAACTACTGAAGTCATCTTAGGGCCTAATCCTTGACTTCACCAGGTGTCTGAGTGGTCTGAGGTGCAGGGAATATAAAACTGGGCCAGCTGTGTAAGCCAAATAGCAGGACTCACAAATCTTGTGTAAAACTTCAAAAACTTGTGACTGAATAGCATTGCGCAGCACTGCTTGATAGTGCAACAATGCCCCATATTGTCATCAGGGCACATACCAAAATAACTCTTTTTATATCAGTTCTGAAAGACATTCCTGTTCCTGCTGCTGCCACTTAGCTCTTCTGAATGTAACTACAGTCCATGTCCCAGCTTGAAGGACATCCTGACAGTATTCCTCCAAAGGAATCAAACTCACTGTATGATAAGGACATCTCGGAGATACTCCTGTACCCTTTGTAGAACCGTTAGATATTTTCTGTTTGTGCATGTTCTAATACACTGATAATAACAAACCCTCTTCTCAATCATGCTTTTAAAAATTAGTTCATCATCTCCTTTAGCAGCCAAACTCTCGAGTGCTCACTGCTGATGTCCTGATGAAGAGGAGTGAAAACAGAAACAGAGAAAATGAGAAGATCAAGAGAGGACTAGATAGGCCATCCTTGAGGTGACCCCTAAGCAGCCAATACCCCAGCAAGAGGAGTAGTCTGACTGAATTGAATTGCAAGAGGTACTATAGCCAGCCTCTGAATAAATTCCACACTGAAATGAGTAAAGGACGGACACATGCCGTCCCATGGCCGTTTTTGTGAAGTGACTTGGTTTAGACTGCAGTCATATCTTTTGTGTGCCTGAAGCCAGCAGTATGAGGCACAGCTCTTAGAATTTTTGTGCCACAGCTGGTTCACTTAGTACCTTATAAGTTCTGATTTCTGTTCTAGTCTGCCCACAGAGTGCAAACTGTAAACTAAACGCTTATCTGCAGCGTTTCCATACATGATGAGTTGCTTGTACAACAGGCTCTATTTAAACAGCTGACATGGTTTTGGTTGCTATAGTTTACAATCATTTTAGTCTCAAAGAGAATGTCTCTAGTACAATAACACTAACTATTAAGGGAAAGATATTTTCTTTCCTATAATTCTTAGTTCTCCATAGATTATGATTTATTAGATTTATAGATTATGGTGATTACTATGATTTTTACTATGTTTTTACTATGATTAGTCCCCACTTTCTCAACCTTCTTCCCCAATAGCATTGGATAATATTTAGTTTTTGGTTTATTTAAACTCTTTAATTTGTCAAAGAGTAACTCATACAGGTGCAGTTACTTGACTGTATTTTTCAGTAGCACACAGATTCATGGCATGTCTTTTAAGATAAGTTAACTCAGAACTTTGGTCTATAGAGCTCTCTAAAGTATTTATACAGGACCTTAGCCCACAAGTGTGGCTCTATTACAACAATAAAATAAAAAAAAGGATTATAGATAAGGAATTTATTTTTCCTTGTATACATGGCCAAGACATGGGTATTTTAATCTCTTAGAAAGACAAGTACATGAATTTCAACAGAGTTCAAGGACAGACATCTAACATGCAAGGTGCCTGCATAAGTGCTATGAGAAGGGACATGCCCTGTATAGCTCTACAGGAATTAATTAAAAGGAAACAATCCTTGTTCTAGGCAACTCTGGATCTTATCTAAGACAGCACAGTTATCCCTTTTACAAGGCTCTCTGGCTCTAGCTCAGTGTAAGCACGCTATAACCTTTCATCCTTTTTATAACATGTACCTTACGACCACAAGCTAATGGTTTTCTCCCTGGAAAAGAGAGAGGGCCCAGTGTGCTTGGTTTTGTTTCCTAAGGAAAAGTTTGAATTATTGGTCACCTCTAGGATATCTGAATCTTACGATCTCCAACCACGTCACTGTTCATATTAAGCTACTGAGTCAAAGTGGATCACCCTAATAAAGGGAAGCTGCTCTTGTGGATGCAGACACACTATATCATGTGGTGAAGAGTTCACTGAGAACCTAACGAGGAGACAACAGGAGTCAATCATTTTTTAAAATCGAGCACTCATTAGAAACAGGCATGTGAAACATTCCAATTCAAAGATGAAAAAACAAACTCTCAGCCCCTTCCTATGTGAGATCCACGTTTTCAAAAACGTGACTTCCTTTTCATGGGCATGAGTTGAACCTTCAAAATTTGCACCCCCATTTCAATCATGGGGGTACTTCACCCAATACCTACCAGACTGCAATCACAAAACAGGTATTTAGAAGTGCAGGTGCTCTGATTTCTACCTGCAATTCTATTGGCATCTGTACAATAGGAGGTGCGCGTCAGCCCATCTGGATATATGCATTACCCACAAAATCAAGCAGTCAGTCTCGGTAAATAATTGCATTAGTTTGGGTAGCAAAGGGCTTTTATGCCTCTTTGGCAGAAGGAATACTAAATGGTGTAAGGATTTTAGCTCCTTTTCAGGACAATCAAATAACACTCTCTCTTGAATAATCTAGTGCCCAAGACTCCTCTGAACCCAGCACCCTGCTCCTGTTATGTGCTCAGCATATCTGCTTTTCATAGTACTCCAAGAATCAGGATCAGTGTTCATGTGCTATAGTAAGAGGAAGACCAGACAGAGAGGGACATACAGACAACATTCGGCTGGGCATTCATGTTCATTAAGATATGCTGATTCCACGGGTAGTCGGATTGTTGGAGTCATTTATTATTGTTGTTATCAGAAGGTACCAAACCTTTCTCAAGAGAATGTTAATACTCAGTACTGCACTCCTGTCCCAGAACTCACTCATTCTCCCTTTGTGTGGGTATTTCTGTTTCTTGCAAGGAGAAACATACAAAGCACAGTTCATCAATGTGATGAGAGCATCGGCAATGGGGTAAGAGCATTCCCCCACAGGTATGGAATCAGAGCAGCCCCACTTTAGCCATGCCTATATGGGAGGCGCAGGCCAGTACAGCAGTGCTAAGAAACCACACCCAAACACACAATGTCCTACCCTCAGTCCCCTTTTCCCTGGCAAACCTGGGGGGCCCATCATCCCTGCAACTCCAGGTTCTCCCTTGTTGGTAAGAAAAGAGTCAGAGAATACATCTGTTATTTGGCTGGTGGTCTCCACACTCTCCAGCATAACACTACAAACCTGTTCAAAGCTAAAACAAGAAGAGTCAGCTGCTCAGTGTCCGAATTTGCTGCCTAGTGACAGAAAGTTCGGGGGGGGCGTTGTTCCATTTTTACCATTTTACACATTCTGACATATTGATATGAGGGGACATGAAACATGGGACCAATTTATACAGAGTCTGCCAAAAGTGCAGCGGTGTGTGCCCAACAGTTCCCTCTACAACCCTGGCATGTCCCTGGAAAGAGGCATAAGCGCTGGTGGGGAGAGGCGGCCAAGAGGAACAGGGAGAGAATATATTCTCCGGTAAAAGTGTGTTGCCATATATCCTAAGGGCCAAAGAGGAAAAGAAAGAGAATAGCATGAGAATATCCCCCCAGACACAAGCACTGACTGAGTAGGGAGGGAAGGGGCCAGAAGATAGTCTAATTACAATATGGAAATCTCTCTCAAACAGGTCTCTCTTGTGTTAGGGAGAAATGCAACTCAGCTTTTCTGAAGCAGAAATGGCCTCATAATACAAACTCCTGTCAACAAAATACAGGAATTGCAGATTTGCAATGACTATTCTTTAAGAGCAAGATTTTTCTCCTGGATTCTCTGGCTTGCTCTGCATGAGGAAAAGATGGAAAAATACATTGTGAGAAGGAAAGAGAAGAGAGTGGGTGGCCAACCCACTTTTAGAGCTAGCAGATAGAAAAAGTGAGGGTTCATTAAAGAAGGCACCAGCCAAAGCTGTGCGCTAGTTTTATTTCAGTTTGAATTTAGACTTGGGTAAATAGGGGCATAAGGTCAAATTTAAAGGCATATTACAGACTTGGTTTTTCTTTTCTCTTGGTTATTCTTGTACATGGATATTGTTATTTTTATCCTAATCTTGAAGACGTATTATACAGCTGAAAGTGGCACTAATAAAAGGGAGGCAAGTGACCATTTTGAGTTGTTTCCTAAGAGATGGTTTCCTGTTTAAAGGGCATGTACAAGGGGTCCTAGCAAGAAGTATGGAATAGTCCCACCAGATCTCTCACAATTTCAGAAAGCTTCTTGTGGTGAGTCATGTTTTTCCTGAGCTGCTGATTGTATGGCTGTTGCTGGCTCTAGGTATTCTGATGTTGTTGTTATTACTAATTATTTGTATTACAATAGCAGCCAGAGGCACCAATCACAACTGGTGCTGTGTTGTGCTGGGCCTTGGACAATCCTGGAATCTTGGTGGTGACAGTTCTATCAGTGAAGGGGAGTGGGAGAGAGAGCCTTCACCACCAGCCAAGGCTTTTCATAGATTGCTGAAGTTAGTCCCAAGAATAGAGCATTTGATAGTTGCTTGGTATTGTTCAGTGGGTTTTGGAACTCATCTGGGCTGTTTCTAGCCAGCTATTCTGGCAATACTTAACTAATAGGTTTATATAAGGTTGTCCATCATGTGGTATCTGAGCACTGGTGTAGCATATACTGATGCAGAAATATATGTGGTTATAAGGTAGTGGAGAAACAGAGATATTGGTTGAAAAGTTGAGAGATAATAATTTTATTTATTAGAAAATATATGGAAATTATGGAAAAAGGGAAGTTCAAGTATGCTAAGAATGGGGTTTGAGAGGAGCTGAAATCCAGAGAGGGCCGTCATCACACAAAGTAAATGGAGTGACTCAGAGTACTGAAATTCTCTTTCAGTCTCGAGGTTGGAACAAGTATAGCTTAACTGACCTATCCAGGAAAGGACTCCATCATTCTCGCACTGGAGTCAGCATTTAGCTATAACATAGACAGGACCTATCCTCTCCCTGATGAAAGAGATGGGCGTTTTTTAGATCTGTTTTAGCTTGAGCTTTCTTTTTTCCCCATCAGTCAATCCCCTTCCCAAATTGGGAAGAGAATGAATATATCTTTCCATTTTCTTGTGATCCATGGTTTTTCTACCATGAACAAATGGTCATCAGTCTAAGGCTGGGGGTTTCATCTCCTCTCATGGCCTTTGTCCTCTTATCCATGCCCTGTCCTAAAAGGCTGCATTTTAATGTAAAACTGACCTTCATCCCTGCAGCCGCCATTCCAGGAACCCCCTGGCAGAGAGAAAGGAAAGATGAGAACACTTTGTTTGAAGTGAAGTAAATATAAATATATATTCTTTTTTTTTTAAAAAAATCAGCCAAGTAGGAACTGTAAATAATCTATGTCTTTCCTTTTCCAAAGCTCAGAAGAGATATTGTCACACAGTAGCTACCACACACATCCATCCTGGTTCCCCAAAACGGGAGAGTCATTAAAATGATCTTCCCTGTGGTAGTGCCTATGCTATCCAGAATAGCAAGGAGGCTGTGCTACCAAAGAAAGACATCACTGGCTCAACTCGCACAGGGGAAACCATTTATCCTTTCCCCCTGATTTAGCTGTGCCACTCCTAGTGAAGCTGAACCCATGACCCAGCAGGAGCAGTGTTGATTCACTGAGAAACTGATGAAGGAGACAATGTGAGGTCCAAATACCTAGTTGAATAGTTTAATCCAGACTCTTATTAAAAAAAAAAAAAGAGTCACTTAAAAAATGTCCCATCACAGCAGAAAGAGAAAATGTTCTTGGTCTTGTTAATCAGCATCATTCTGTTTTACCACAGAAAACAAAAACTCAAGTGTCAGATTTGCAAAGGATCTGTGAAGCCAGCACTCTCAGGCAAAAAGAGTCTCAAGCACTCAGATTCTTGTGTCATTCTGCACAGCTGGGCAAAACACCACCAACAAATTATGGACTCTAATCCCATTCTCCCAACCACCTGGAAACTGAGATTGTTCACCCCTTGGGGCAGGTGTTCCTGTGGGTAAGGTTATATTTCCCTCAATGGCAATGGTGCAAAAGCAAAACTTCAGCATCACTCCCTTGCTCAGATTAGATACTTTTGCATTCTAAGTGTTAGTACTAGTTAGATCCTTGTGAAAATGTTCAGTTATGAAAGCAAACATGAGGAGTAATGACAATCTAGGGAAGGCGGTAGGGGAGAATGAGATGAAGCAGGGTTAGAAAGTGGCTAACAAGAGGGTTTGGAGAACTTAATGGAGCAGATGAGAGGCAAAGAGAAAGAAGAGAATGAGTTCATAACTGGGAAGAGCTTGGAAAAATTCAAACAAGGAGAAGTGTGAAGCGGGTTAGGGGCAGGATCATACCTCTCAACTTTCTGAAACAGAAATCAGGGACAAAGCTAAAAAACACAAGGACAGAAGATGGAAATCAGGGATTCTACGTAATAAAAGGGGAAAAAAGCATTCAGAAATGTATCAGAGGTGAGTAGTTTTTAGTAAATATGGGCCCGAGTCATGAAAGGGATCATGTACAAATCATGTTTTGGAGGTTAGATTTTACTGAACTGATGCTATTCCTATTCCTTATTTTTCTACTTTAAAACTGTAATGAATAAGTCTAGTGATCTTTTCCAATATTAATTTTAAACCTATAACGTGCACACACACTGGCCCTGATTCACCACTGTATACTCCAGTTTTTCAGTTGTGTAACTCCACTGATTTCAATGGAGTAACACATGCACAAAACTGGAGTTGGCAGTGGTAAATCGGGCCCACTAGATACATGTTAACAATTTATGAAGTGCTAATTTCCTACAAATACTGATTAGTGGTAATTCTCACTAGAATAAAATATTATAGGTCTGATCCTGGGACATGCTGATTTCAATGGAATAAGGGACATTCAGCATCTTGCAGGATTAGACCTCAAAATGGGAAGTAGTACTGGGAATAGACATGTCATTTCTTCAGTAAAACTTTTCTCCCCTGTTATCCCTTTGATAAATTAGGCCCTATGCTTTGCATTTTAGAAGCAGAAAGAAAATGATAGAAAAAGTGAGAAGAATCATTGTAGAAACTGAATCAGGGCCATCCCTGAAAGTCAGGGACAGTTGAGAGGTATGGGTAGGTTCAGGTGGACAAATATCACTCCATGCCTTGCAGGGTACCTTAGCTCCATGTTTTCCTGGAAGCCCCGGCATGCCCCTCTCCCCCTAGAAATGGAATGAGAAACAAAGGTGAGAGGGACAAGCATGAGATGAGTCTTCAGGAGGGTCTGTGTTGGTGATTGCTAAAGCAGTGGAGGATGTTACATTGCACGTGATGTCAAGAAACTCTTGTCAGGAAGATCAGAACTCCCCTTGCCCCGACTCCTGCTTTTATTTTCAACAAGATAGTTTCCCTTAGTCAGAGGTTCTCTGGTTGGGTACCTCCGCGCACCTAGATGGAACTAGGAGGACTGCATTGCCACGTTCTGTCTCAAAATGTTACTGTTATTACTGTAACAGGACAATATGGCCCAAATTATTTTGTTACATCAGTGACATAAATGAGAGCAAAATAATGAGGGCCTTACTGAATCTGCTGCCCTGAAGAGCTTTCTAAAAACAGTGCCAGCTCCTGAGCAGCACATGAGTATGGAAACGATTTATTTATTTCCATTGTAGGATCATTACTATGTACACAGCACAATATCTCTGGGCAGAAAATTCAGAAAGTGGTATACAAAATACATTGCTCAGTATCCCTATAATTATGTAGATTTACCCTAGGACAAAGATAATCATAAAGCCTATAATCATCACCTCAGGCAAAAGCTGGGGTAGACAAAAACGCCTTGCCCATACCCTGAAGGTCAACAGACCTGGACTTTGTCAGATCAAAACATGTGCTTTTCATGTGTTGATAGTGTCCTTTCTACTTTTGCAAGTGTGAATTTTTGCTCTTCATATTGTTATCAATCCAGTACTAAAAGTCCTAAAGTAAAGGAAGAGAGCATGCTCCAATCTTTAGCTTTTTCCATAGTTTATCCTGTCAGCTTGTGGTGCGTCTGAGTCTTGTAGACCCCTTTTTGTGACAGTGGTCTCGTTGTCTATATTTAATTTATGTGGCTTTTTGTCAAATTAATTGCTGAGAGGTTGGGATTTCATTGCATAGTGCTGGTGCAGGCAAAGCAGTCAGGGGACTTCTTCAGGAGCTGCTAAGGTTGTAAATCTTTTTAAAAAAAGTGTAGGCTTGTTTACAGGAACATTTGGTTTGCAGCGAGATGGGCTGTGACTCTACCCTGCACTAGCCTGCCACAGTCTAACTGCCTATGTGCACCCTGCTGATGCACATTAACACTTCATTAAGGCACTTTGATCAAGTTCTTTTTGAAATGGGTTTAGATCAAAGCACATTAACGAACTGTTAATGTGAGTAAACATGGTCCACTGGGACAGTCAGTCTGGCATGTTACTGTGGGGTAGACTCACTCCCCAGTGTGCCATGAGTTAAATGTTCATGTAGACAAGCCCTGCATCTCAGTGCTAAATAGACAGAGTTGGCTAGTGTGCTCTGTATGAGGTTGACTCTCTGCGATGTCGGTTAGTGCAAGGTCCTCAGGCCCAGATTTTTAACGCTATCTAGTGTTGCTCTGCTCAGGCCAGCTCTACACTACAGACTTATATTGGTATAACTGCGTTGCTCAGGGGTGTGAAAAATCCACATACTTGAGCGACAAAGTTATATCGACCTCAACCCTGGTGTAGACAGCTATCCCATTGTCGACATAGCGTCTTCACTAACGCGCTACAGCAGTGCAGCTTCACCAGTGCGGCTGTACTGCTGCAGCACTGTTTGTGAAGACATGCCCTCTGTGTTGCAAGATCTAAGTGACTTAGGAGCCTAAGTCTCTTTTTCAAATATGACTTAGGCACTTAGGAGCCTAAATGCCAGTGACTTTCAATAAGACTTAGGCTCTTAAGAACCAGACTATTAAAGGTATTTAGGCACCTAACTGCCATTGATTTCTAAGAGAATAATGCACCTATATAGCCCTTAAGCACCTAAATCACGTCTTAAAATGAGACATAGGCTCCTAAGTCACTTAGGCCTTGCAACACTGAGTAGAGAAATGCCTAAATGCCTTCAAAAAATCTGGGTTTCAGCCTGATTTTCATGCTCCTATGTACATTCTTGCATTTTCACTACTCGTTGAGATTCAGTGGCCTAATCTGCAACATTACAGTTCTGAGGGGCTTCTTACAGGCAGAGATGAACCTCCACCTGCCCTATAAAAGAGCCTCCACTGCCTTATAAAAGAGCCAGGATCAGCTGCAGAAGACAAACTGTCCCTGCCCTGAAGAACTCACTATCTAAAAAGATAAGAAGGACAAAGTGTGGGACGGAAAAAAGGTTCGGGAAGATACAGTAACTTGCCCAAGGTCACACAGCTGGTCATTGGGAGATCCAGGAATAGCACCAACCACATCTCTTGTGTAGTACCTCAGTGCCCTGTCCACTAGCCCACACTGCCTCGTTATATTTCCGCCTCCCAAATATCAAGACAGTCTCTATATCTGTAATATTCACTACTTAGCTGATATTATTTGTGATACATGGGACACATGCTGGGTATACATATTAGCACTCCTACCTCCAGGACTAAATCTGGGAGGAAGTGAGTTTTCAATGATCTGTGGGTCACAAGTGATGTAACAAGATGTCCACAGCCAGTAGAAGGCTCAGGAAACTGAAGTTTCAATTAAGACAATGCCATTTTCATATACAACTAACAGTTAATGCAGGAATGGAAATGTCTCTCATGACATAAGCTCTCGGAACAGTTTGCTGAGCAAAATGGAGGTGAGGCAGATTTCTTTCAAAGATAAACTTGGAAAAGTTACTGTTTCTTCAGATGTAGTCTGGATTTGAAATAAGAACTGCACTGACACTAGACATCTCTTAACACCCCAGCAGAGGGCAGTGCAAGACCTCAGTCTAAGGCCCAGAATTTCCAATAATGTGTTTTAGTCCCATCCACTACTAGCAATGCCGACCCTCCTCACCCATCTTCGGGCCACAAGTTGTATGGAGTTTCGATGTTTCTAACAATGAAATCTGAAACCTCCCTCAGATCAGTAGCAGATCGGAAATCCCAGATTAGGAAGCTGCCTATTGCTGGTGTTTAATGAGCTGACCACATTCACAGACAGTGTGTGAAGCTCTTATTTAACTCTCTCAGTATCTCCCTCAGACTCCTGTGTGATGTTTTATTCAGCAGAATATTCAGTGTTGCATTAACCCATTGGCATAGCTGGAAATTTCCAGGTGGGCCCAAGCATTTATAATAGGCTGATCAGTATCAGTATTGCTTGTAATTATGGGTATGGCTACACTGCAGTTAAAAACCCACGGGAGGATCCCAGAGCTCTGGTTGCAGCAAGAACCCACACTTCTACACCACAATTAAACAGTCCGTTAACCTGAGCCCCACAAGCTAGAGTCAGCTGGCACAGGCCAGCTGTGAGTGTCTAATTGCAGCGTAGACATTCCCTATGTGTCTGCACTGAACTGGCTGTTTTCATTATCCAAATGGGCCTTTAAGTAGCTCTCAATCCATTCTTGAGCATATTAACCTCAAACTTCTGCATATTAACTCAGGGAGGGACTCTGGCCCCCATAAAGTGTGACATGAATGATGAACTGAAGACCACTATAAAAATCAAGGAAAGAGGAAATTCCTAAAAGCAGAAAAATAATTTTCTTACCATCCTCTTTTCATTTCCTTACTGCTCATCTGTAGTTTAGTTTCCAGATTCAACACTTGATATTTAATTAGGCCATCACAAGAAACTAGTGTGATACAGGGCCAAGTTCCAGAACAGTACAAAGCAGTGGGTGTTCAGCGTGAATAAAACACTCTGTTATAGACTAGACCCTCCACACCTACTCTTCTGAAACAGAGAGATCACAGGGGAAATAACTACCAACCCTCTAAAGTGCAATACACATGAATGGCAATATATATCAATGCAAGAAACTTTACTGACGCAATAATAGGGATGCACAATTAAATTAAAAATAGTTAGGAAATGTAAAAGTTTAAGTTTCTACAGCCATACTAACATGACCACCTTGCTCATATAAGCATTTTCTATTTCTGTTTTTCTGGCTAAATATGCCTTTTATTAATAACACTCTTATCTAGTGTTTTTTATCCATAGAGCTCAAAGTACTTTACAAAGGAAGTAAGTTTCATTATCCCCATTTCGGGCACAGAGAGGTGAGGTGACTTGCCAAAGGTCACACAGCAGATAAGTGGCAGTGCTGGGAACAGAAAACAGGACTCTTAATGCCAAATCCCATGCTCTGTATACTGGACAATACTGCCTCCCTGTATTCTTCATGTCATACAACATGTCCCATAAAATATACAGGATATGCAATGTGGCAGACATTACACTGCTGCAAGAACCTTAACTTTTGCATTTCCTGAATTAAAAGAATGTTAATGATGTCATTTTAACATTGCATTAGCGTGTGCCCAGTTTCCCCCCATGTCCTCATTTTCATTTAAAAATAGAGAGAGAAATAACATTGCCTTTACTTTAAAGTACTGATCCTGACAGGTGTTTTGGTAACCTCACAGAATCTGGCCCGTAGTATAGTTCTACTCTGCAAAGTCTCTGAGTGAGAATGACCTCTTCTTATTCAGGGTATCTGTTCCGTTTGTGTTTTCAGTTAGATCTGCCAACAGATGTGGCAAAAATAAGGTTTTTTACTGCTGTCAGCCCTACAAAACCAACCCAGCTCAAGGAGAGTGAACTGGATTCTTTTCTGGCCTGCCCCATCACCAACAGGACTTGTTAACTGAGGTCCAACTACTGGGCTACCTGGACAAAGCCATTGTCTTCATATTATGCCCTCAATTACACCTGTATGGTCCTACTGAAGGCAATAGGGTCATACAGGTATGACTAAGGGTCTAATTAGAGATGAATGAAATTATACAGGTGCACCTAAGAGCAACATTTGGCTTGCAGAATCTTTATGACTGGGAATGGTGCCCAGGGCAGAAATAATCCAGTTAACTTTCAGATCCCAGGTTTAAAGGCTAGCATTTAAAAAAAAATATTTTTATTTATAAATTGAGCATACTTGATCTGGAAGCCATTGAAATGTGATAAATGTGGAAGCTCACAATATCATTTTACAGTTCTTCAAATGTTACTTGGGTCATATGAATATGACATTATGTGCCATGAAAGACATTCTTCACAGTCAAAGTTTAAAGAAATGGATTGCAGCTTTCCTCTTGGACACACAAAGTACTTGCCAATTTGCCTCTTTTGGCAGATCTGCCCTTCCTTCCCTGGCATTTCACATTACCAGCCTAAACACACTGAGGGTGCCACATTCTCATTAGCTCTCTGGCAATGTTGAATAGTAATAATGAACCACTAATGAAAACAAAGAAAACACTTCAAGCTTGGATACTTATTCAGGAGACAGAAAATTATGTGATTATTGGCTTCCTCTCCTGTAGCCAGTCGCATCCTACTCTTCCTATTCTCTTGCCTCTGAAAATGAGGTATAACCATTACTAATCATAATAACGAAGTCCCTAAGATATATAATTTAAGTTCAGCAGAATTTGACAGGAAATATACATATGGAAAGGGTCAGATCCTGGTCTTACCAGCACCACTGATAAAACATGTATTCGATGGGGTTAAGATTCAGACCAATGCCATGTACGCCAGAGGGGAAAGAGGCAAAGTGAAACAACTAGATTTTGTGTGTTCTGGGAATGTGAAGTGAGAGAAGGTAAAATGTAACCAGGAACAAATGCTCACTATGCAACCAGCTACAGGAAACAAAAAGGGAGCCTAACTGTTCATTTTAAAAGAGTCAACCAATTAACAATATCCTGAGCAAATTCTGATAACAAGAGTCCAACTGTGACCCCAACTATTTCTGCACAATCCTGTCACCTTTAGGTCGCACATATTTAACTGGGAGCAGAATTTAACACACGGAATATTCTGGTTTGAAGGGAGAAATATCAAGGGCCTTCCCAAGTCTCATATGATCTTCTTTTATAAGGAAAACACCTAGAAAGAAGCAACTCCAAGGAGGACAAACACATATCCTGTCTGAATATACAGGAGCTGCTACTGGTTGTTGATTTACTGCTAGTTTGAGATCTCTTGCTCTGCTGTTATTCTTATTCCTCTGTGTGGGGAAATAAGAGAGCCCAGAACAAAGTGAGAATGTCAGCAAGAAATGGAGGAGTCTTAATAAAAGGGAATAAATTAAACTTGGGATGGGTAGGTGGCTTTTTAGAACATGTATTGATTATCCCATTCCAAAATGTGTTGCTGCGGGGGACGGGGGTTGCTGAAACCTCAGGAACCTGGGTTGTAAAATGTGGAGATTTGCACCTGTGAATGTGTGTGTAAGTGACCAAGAGAGATCATAGGACAAGTTTGAAGAAGTTTTCCTTTTTATGGCACAAAAGAAAATAATATATTGGTTTGCTGTCAAATTTAAATGACAAGGGAGAAAGGTTACCACATTTCTCTCTCCATTCCATGCAGTCTGCCTCAGACTAGCAGCTACCGTTCCCAGTCTCCCTCCTTGTCTCTGTTGCTGTCCCAGAGACATCAAGGAAATGGGAGGGAGAGTTTGTGATAAGCTCCTGGGATCTCAATACAAGACAGGCAAGCGATCAATTCAATTAAAGTTGACAAAGGGATTAGAAGCGTTGGGAGGCTGTCTCAGATTTGTCATCTGTTATTGAGGGGTTATTTTAGTCTGGAGTTCGGACCAGGCAATTTTGGTTTTGGTTCCAGAAACTGAATCAAAGGTCTATTAATCCATGTACTTAGAGTGCATACTCAACAGGTGCCTGATAATAGTGACACAAGTGAATAAAAACAGGGGGGCCTTGAGTTCTACTTATAGCACTTTTCTTCACTTGGGACCATATACTTCTCTCAGTCATCCACAACTCATTCTATCAGTTTAAAGAGAAATATATTCAAGAGAAAGTTTTCCAGTTTTTCAGAACCAAGTAATTTCAGAGCTCTTAAAACCCATCGGCTATGGGTCTGATTCTGCTTTCATTTGCACTAGTGTAAATCAGGACCAAGTCCATCAAAGTCAATGAAATTACACCAGTGTAAGAATGGATGTGTGGAAGGATCTTGGATTATATGTAGGTGTTTATGAGTAGAATCTGCATAAAGCGGTGATTTAGAAGATCTATTCAGTGTTGCTCTAATTGATCTTAAAAGGAAGATTATTTGCTGCTGTAATATACAACCATTAAATGGGGACCCCAAATCCCTCAAGAACATCTTTCTACAATCATTCTAACACACAAGTGTGTAGTTTAAAGGTACCTTTAGTGCATTAGAATGATAATCCCACCAAAGGGAAAATGTATATGGGTGCCTTTGTTATCTGATTAATAGAATTTATTCCACATAATAAATATTTTAAATATATGTGTCAGAGTTAATGTATTTAAAATATTACAAAACAGGCCTTTTCTTATATTTAAAATATATGGTATGACACAATATGATTTGATTGTCATGAAAACGGCCAATGTTGTAATGTTTTAAACAGTCTGTATTGAGTAATACATTTTAAATATGTAGGTGCAATACATTTTAATCAAATAAATAACATATGGGCAGAAAACCATATTAGCTTGTAAAAAGGGTTGTCCAGCCTAGAAACAGAGGGAAACTGAAAGAATGGTGCCAAACCTCAGCCTAAGAGTTGCGGAGTTTGAGTAGATTTGATGTGTCAGCTAACCATACTTTGTGAAGAAACCCCAGCCCATCGCTTCAAATACAGAGATGTAACACATCATTAGTAAACTTCATAGTCAGAGAAATTCTTTGGTGAGAATCAAATTCCACCAAGTGGATAAAGACCGCTTTTATTGCATGTGCATGAAAGAGCCA
The DNA here is from genome assembly GCF_026122565.2 of Emydura macquarii macquarii. Taxonomy (NCBI): domain Eukaryota; kingdom Metazoa; phylum Chordata; order Testudines; family Chelidae; genus Emydura; species Emydura macquarii. The sequence goes on along the minus strand of NW_027131527.1, from coordinate 12,409,523 downwards.
GGACATGGAGTGTCTGCTTGTGGTTAAATCACAGCACACATGTGAATTCCATTACAGATCCAACAGATCTGCCTCAGGCCCAGCTCCCTATTACAATACAGTATTCTGAATAACAACTTATCTCTTAAAAGAAATATGGTAGAAAACCATGATCCCCAGCCTACCTTCATGCCAGCATCCCCCTTTTCACCCTGTGCAAGGAGAACAGAGATAGAGAGGAAATACAGAAAGACATATTGAACAAAAAGAGAAAAATAGTATAATCTTAATAGCAATGACAATGGAAAGTAATTGAAGGAGCTTAGCTCATGAGAAATGCATGCAGTGGCTGCAAAGAAATAACTGCCGGATAAAGCACAATTACTGTAGCATCTCGAGTGCTGACTTCAGTTCCTCCTCGTGCACCAATGCAGGAGTGTCAAGGAGAAATGGGTGCATGAAAATGTTCTATACACAATTAGATGATCTGCATCTATGACATTCATCAGTATCCATTGGAGGCATTGACTGGGATTTTCAAAAGAGCCTAAGGGAGTTATGTACCTACATCAAACTAGCTTTTAATGGGAGTTAGTTACCTGAGGCTCCTTTGAAAATACAAAGCATTGTCACTCAAAATCAAGACCTCAGTAACCAGAGTGAGAGGTTATGTAAAGGAGCATCTCCACTAACTTTGCCACATCTGTCATGTTCCAGCAGAAGGTAATGGTCTATGTGCATATAAGTCATTATTCTACAACGTCTACAAGTGACTGAGCAGACTGGAGTCTGGCCCTGGTTCCAGAGAGCAAGGAATCATTCTTGTCTTGGGGCCAGGGGCTGACAATTGGTCAAGACCCATCTACAAAAACAAGTTTGGATCTTGTATGTCACCAAGATGGAGCATGCAAAGAATCTATTGAGTCTCTCTAGACATTTATATCCCATTTCTTACCACATTATGTGTGACTGCATCACACTCCTGTGTACTTGCATTTTGGTAAAAGGGACACATGTCTGGGTGGCAGTAAGTTGCACTAAGCAGACGGAGGTACTGACTAGCTAAGAATTGTTAGTTTAATGGTTACCTTGGGGCCAATAGGTCCAGGAAGGCCAGGTGCACCTGGTAGGCCAGCCTCACCCACCTCACCCTGAGAAGAGAAGCAAGGAAATGGAGGGAGAGGCAAACACAGTCAGAAAGAAGAAAAGGGGCCTTTAGTATACCAAGAAATATTAACACAGATGTGGGAGGATAGGCAGAGAACAGCCCCATAACACACTCAGTAACTTAACCTTCTGACCCTGCCCTGAGAGAGATGCTGCTCAGCAATAAGCAAAGATGTGGAGCACTGAAGGGCTCATTAGAGATAGACAGTTCCCTACAAATAGCCTGATCCCCTCAGGAATTTAGGTACTGCAAACACATATTCCAATCCCTCATACAATACATTTTATCCCGGGCTGAAATGACCCTATATCCATTTGTCTAGATTTTTCATAATTTAGTGTCCCAGGAACCTTTTTTGGGTTGCCTGAAATGTCCAGGTTTTTCATTTCACCGGTCAACATGTTGGGTTGCTGTTTTTTAATAACTAGAAAATGTTTAGCAAGGCTGTATTGCTATATTGAGTAGAATTTCCCATGGGTTTACGAGGAATAAACATTCTAGTGGCACAAGTATCCAACGTGATAAAGTGTTTGAAGTGAAGATAATGACTGCATGAGTGTAGACAGTGTCAAAGTTGTTCTTTTTGCTCAAAGTTAATGTTGATGATAATGTTAAGTTTGATGTTTAATGATAAACTCATTCAGAATGCTGAGTTACTGGAAAAAATTCTCCATTCTGAGAAATACACCTGTGGAGTGGTTGAGTGATAAGCTAGCAGTAGTGACACCAGCACATATTTAAAAACATTTTTTTTTGTTTTTTTGTTTTTTGCCTGAGTATTTTATGAACCTAAAACATGTTGCCACAAAAGCATCCTGTTTTTTAATTTTGAAAATATAGTCACCACATCCCTGGTATCACAAGGCTACCTTCAATCCAAAAAATTAAAATGGAGGGAGAGTTCTCCAAATCCTGAGTCTGCCCATTACATAATGGCAGTATAGAAGTTTCTCTTTCCTTTCATTGCCAACTCAGTGGGGAAGACTTTCTCTTCTGTGTTCATTTAATTCTGTGTTTTCTGCACATTTCCCCTTTAACGGATCTCAATCCTGGGATCACCCTTCTCATAGTATGAAAGGAATTCAGAACCCTTGCTTGATAAATAAATCAACCAGATTAATTGCCATCCATAAGAAAAGATCCGGGTACAAACACCCACTAATATACCATATCAGTGACATCCTCAGCACTTTTGAGGGCTGAGAAGCCTCATGAATGTCGTAAAGAACAGGATAACTGGTTAATGTGAAAACTGACAGTTTGCTGAAAGAAGAAGCAGTAAATTCTGTGTGTCTCTGTAGGAATGGACTGTTGTCCACTGGGGCTATAATTTTCATTTCCTGACATAACAAAACTTCTCAGTTTATGCAGAACTAATTAAAAAGCTCTCAGGTCTTGCCATTTCACCCGCAGAGCACCCATAAAACAACGTACAGATAACAAAGTATGTACAACTACCGGCTGCTGGGAATACTCACTTTCCTCTTCTCATTCCCTCATCCTCCTTTTCAGTATTTCTCCTTCTTTATCTGCTTTCATTTCATTCTCCCCCTCTCTGTCTGTCCTTTAAACTCTCTGAGTGGATTCTGTCCTGCTGCGGTGGGGCTAGCCATATCTTAGGAAGGGATTCACCCTCAGGGGAAGGCAGAGAGGGAGGGCAGTGGATGCCCCAGGAGAACATCTTTAACACGCTGTTGGATCTTCATCAGAATCTGGCTGCCTGGGAATGAGTTGAATGAGCACATTCCCCTGGCACCCTGGCTATGCTTCATCTATGGCCAGCATCATCTCATTTTGGGGCTGCTCTGGCCACCTCTGTGTCCCATAATACACAGGGAGTGCAAGTACCTTGCACTGGGACAACTATTTTCTGGACAGACCTTCCAATGCTAGAGATCCACCACCCTGGCTGGCTTCTGCCTTGTAACCTGTGGCTGAATCAGCCTTTCATCTTTTAGTCTGAGAACGATACAGAGCCAGGAATGTAAATACCATAACTCTTTCCAACCTCCATTCAAACTAGCAGTGGTGGGGGTGGGAGGGGAGAAGTATGTTGACGTAGTGGCTATTGGGGAATTGAAAGTATCTTCAGTACTAGGCTCTCCTAGCAGGAGTCACTATAGGGAATGGTAGATGAATGCTGGCCGTGAGGGAGGTCATAGTTCCTCCATTCCCAGCCTCTGTCACTCACTGCAGGAAAGGATGGGAGAGCTCTGGCTCTGTGTGTGTGAATGTGTGTGGTAAAGGTGGCATTTCTCTGCTATTACACTCCCACCATGCACTGTGGTTCACCATAATGCATTTTAAGATACTGGAGCATCTATTTGCTCTGCACTTCTCAAAAGTTTACCTCCTGCTCTTACCTTCCTTCCATGATATCCTTGAATTCCAGGGTCTCCCTGCAAAAATCAAAATGAAGACAAGCAGTTGATGCTAGACTGAAAAGGAAAAATCCCTGTCCTTTCCCCTGTGCAGATGTAGGAAGAAAAATAGGACACTGAGGGTGAAATTCGCCCTTGTGCAGAGAACCATAATGAGGCCTACATGCCATTTAAGTCCCGCTGGATCTTTCAAAACAGGGCTTACATCCTGTTTGAGTCCAATGCATAGGAGTGAATTTTGTCCTGTGTGAATTACCACATAATAGGAAAACTGTACACTGCAAGACACATTGTTTGATTTTTGCTTACAGTTTACACCGTTACTCTGTCATAATGCTGCTTAATCTTAGAGCTCTATGTAAAGTATCACATGTAAAGCAAATTGGGGATTTTTGCAGGCAAAAGAAATCTCACATTTTGTCCATGACATTTCACAAGTTTGGCAAGAAAAAATGGCAAATTTGGCAAAATTAGCAATGTGGTTACAAAATGAATTCAAAATGTGGAAAATGTTCTATGGTAAAATCCAGCAAAGACATGGCTTGCAATTTTTTTTGCAATATTTCCTGATGTCTATCTCCTCACTCAGACAAAACTCCCATTGGAAACAACAGGCCAGGAGTCTGGGATTGAGTCCTTAGTGAGACATTTCAGTCTGGTCATGAACTTTTTCAGAAATATTATGAAGTGATCCTCCTTTTCCCCTTCACCTCCCCCCAGTGATCAAGCCCAGCTTTGCTCACATCCATGCTAAGAGATTTAAATTTTACATATCCTAGTTTTTGCTTACATGTGATGAAAAATTTCTCACCTTTGGTCCAGGGGGTCCAGGTAAACCCTGTAGATAAGATAAGAACACATTCTGAGGTTGGGAAAACTGAAAATATCTAGAGAATTTGGGGAGGGGTAAATTTTTTTTCCCCACTGGGATATCAATCACTGCTGAGTTTGGTTTTAAAGAGTTGTTCACTTTAGAATGTCACTTCGCAAAAATGATTCGCATAGTTGAACAGATAAACTCTACGGTTCCCCATTTCAGGAACTACCACCTGAGCCCCCTCCCGCATGTACTGTCCCAAACCACCAGGTTTCATCTTAGTAAATTTGAAAACCAAGCATGGGTGCTGGAACTAGTGGTGCGGGGGCAGTGCTGCCACATCCCCTGGCTTGAAGGGGGCATTATATACAGGGTTTACAGTTTGGTTCAATGGCTCTCAGCATCCCCACTATAAAGATTGCTCCAGCACCCCAGAAACCAAGCTACTTTGCCCTACTTGTCATGGTTCCAGAATATGATCTGGTTTATTTTTCTTGCCTATCTTTAGCTCATTCACAGCCCACTGTCTGTATACGCACTGGAGAAAGAAAACCATCAAAACTGGGAACTGGTAGAATTCAATACATGGGAATGAGTAGTCTCTTCCTTACCCAACTAGGTGATCTCAAAAGAGTTAAGGGAGAGAGAGAGAGTTGCTATGAACTACCTTTCCTTTAGAATACACTGTGGAACAACAGAAAGTTCCTTTCCTCATGGTGGAATGTGCTACTATCAGATTTCGAATAGAGCTGTTCTTTTCTTCATTAGAAAGGAAAGCTGTCTGCGTGGAGTGCTACACATCACAAAGTACTCTTCAGGGTCAGCAAGCTCAGGTTTTACTGAATATGGTTTTCTCTGACTTGCCTAGTTGTGGGAATATGTTAACAAGACTTTCAAAAGGAAGGGATGTCAGTTGTGCTAAATTAGAAATAGCCATGCAATTTGCACACATACCAAGCACTTCGTGTTATATATACTATATAAATATTAATATCTAAAAATTCCATATGGCAGCTGCCCTTGTGATGTAAACAGTCCAAATGAGAAAGATGGATCATATACCCCACAAAGGTTCTGCAGCCTGAATTTACAGTATTTTTGCCTGTTGATGGCAATTCAGATGTAGAGTCATTTTTAGTCAGGGCATCACTTGCTACTTGGGGTTAAAAGATCAAAAATGGGGATTTTCCAAATCTTGAGTCTTCTGCCTGTAGATAGCATGCACAAAGAGGCTTTTCTTTCCTCTGCTGACTGGACTTTCCTTTTCTGCAAGCAGGTTTGAAACAGCTATTATAAAAATTTGAGGCTGAAAGCATCTTTACCCCTTTAAGTATGCCCTGTTGTTTTGTGTGCTACTAGGGAAATAGCAGGCGATAGACTGCACATCGTTAACCATTACAGAGGCTTCCTGTATTTTGATGCATGCAAACAGGACTAACCAAAAGTTAGGCATCAGCATATGCAAGCCCTAATTCTGCAGTCCTTTCCTAGTGATTTTTTTTATCAAGATCCTTATGACCTTTCTCCACTCCTCCATCCCTAGGTTATTATCAGCATCTCTTCTCAGTTACTCAGTCCCTACACACTGCTATCATTCTGCTTCTAGGCTACATAAAAATATACTGACAAAGAGGTGAATGGAGGGGCTCAGAGGGTAATGAGCTGAGGAGTGTTTCACATACAGGTTACTACTTCCAATCCAGCTTAGATTGGTAAAGACCAAAAATCATGCCTAATTGACTGTTGTTTGGTGGCCTATACAAAATGACGGGGTGGTTTAACTCAGTTCCTAGTGGATCGATGTCAGCGGTTAAACCTCACAACTGGTACTTCCTTTGGCAGACAGACTGAGGACTGTAAGCCTGTGGAGACTTAATTACCTATCACTCCCAGTAGAGTCCAGGCCCGGTTTGAGACTCATTGGTAGGTGGGTCAGTTTGGGAAAAGCTGGCACTGGAACTAGCCCTGCTATATATATTGTTTTCTGGACAGAAGGCTTCAGTGTTCAGTGCTGCCCATCATGTTTACCATGGGGAAATACATTAGGACTCCTCTACACAGTCCCTGAGCAAGGAATTTGGATGCACCCTCAGAGCAGAGCCAGGTGAATGAAACAGACGGCAATGGAGACATTAAACACAGCTGCCCAGTTTGCCAAATACTTGGTTCAGCCCTGCAGGCATGCTCCGTGTCCTCAGGCATCAAGAAGCTGGCTGCCTTCATACAATGAATGCTGAATGCACAAGGGAAAGAAATGAGGCAGCTCTACTGCACCTACCTTTCCATCCTTTCCAGGCTCCCCTGCTTTGCCCTGTTGTGAGAGGGAAAGGCACATTAGTGACAGTCCTGCTTGGCTCCTGAGGGCCCCTTCTTTTAACTGATTGATTTATTTTCACCTTCCTAGGCTGCTTGCTGTCAGCCTGGGAATAGAACTAGGAGCAGAACATCAAAGAGATTTCAGGGGCTTTTTTTAGTCAGGTTTCTGCTGAGAGCAGGATAATTACAGCCAGAGTGTTACTTCCTCCCCATGGCATAGTCTGGAGAGGAGGAAATGGCACTGGTGTCACCCTCTCACACATGTGTGTGCAGATAGCGATAGCTTGGGGCATAGAACTCCTCCCTCCCTGCCTGGGAACTCTTTCCTCCAGCCATGCACTAGCTTTCCTCCCTCCATGCCCTGGGAAATTGCTTGTGGCCAGTGCACCAGGCTGGGAGGAGACAATAAAAGGCAAAGGAAATTGCATGCATGTCAGGGGAGAGGAATGATAAATGCTGGTTGTTTTGGTTTTTTTTTTAAACTCACAGGTGGCCCAACTGGGCCAGGTTGTCCTGAAGTTCCTGCTGGTCCAGATGGTCCAATTGGCCCTGGTGGACCAGGTGGCCCTGGCGGACCTTGGATCCCCGCCTGTCCTTGTTCGCCCTGAGGTTCATTAAAACAAGGGTTACCATTGGGCAGAGTTAACCCATAGTCCAGCTCCTGCATCCAGGGTGCGTGACATAAAGCAGCTCAGCCAGAGCAGATGAAAGAGAGACAAGCCAAGCAAGTTACAGTTAGTGGTAAGAGAGGTTTCCAAAACTCAGGCAAAGGTCCCCTTCTGATGGTCTTTCTGGGTGGATGATAGGAGCCATTTTCTTGTAGTTTACAATTACATTTTAAATGTAATTTACATAGTACATCCTAGTCAGAGCTCACTTAAAAGAAATGTGAAAACTGGATCAGATACTAAAATATTGACAGGAGCAACCCAAATACAAAGTAAACTGGTTTTTTAAGATTAAAAAAGTGTGATTAATTTTATATAATAAAACTGAGAATGCCCCAAGAATCCTAGAGAGCTTTCCATGTGAGGATCTTAAAGCATTGTGCAGTCAATGATGATTGAAACTTCATAGTGCCTTCTGAAAGAGGGGGAAAAATATTTTTGTAGCTGGCCCATCACCAGCCAGTGTCTTGGATTCCCCAACATTCTGAAGCATTCACACATGGCTTTTGCCTCTGTTGACCCGGCCGGAGGGGGAGGAGGGTCGGAGGGGAGGGAATCAAGAGTCATAACTGGCTGGTGGTGAGGAGGTAGTGATTTAGAAGGATCCCATTTAAATACCCGATTGCTGATCTATAAATGATGAATCCAGTAAATTCTGAGGGCATCATGACACTCAAGTTAAGTGGTCTAGCTGACTGCTTTCTCTTTTTATCACTCCCTCTCCTTAGATACAGTATCACAAAGTCCTAATACCAGTGGCAGGATTTAAGTTCAACAAAATTAAACTCCTCTTTGTGATCTCACTGGAAGGCCTGAAATAAAACTTAGTAATTTATTCAAAATTAATATATGGGTTTGGGGCTACATCACATGAGATAAGAGCACTGTCTCCGCTGATCTTGTACTGCTCAGAAAACAACATTGTTGGATACAATCTAGTCCCACTCACATTCAGTCATGTATCCACATGTGTGTAGAATGCATGTAATACTTGTCCTGTGCACGTAGTGCCAATGCTACATCTGTGCTGTAGGCATGTGTTCTTGTAAGTCAGTTACGTGGTGCCTCTCCCTACCTTCAGTGTCCTTAAGTTTATAAGCGAACAACAAACATTAAATAAAAACAGGCTTGTTCAGAGTGCCCCAGGAATGGCCACAGCTATTACTTCATTAGCCACAGTAAATTCCCCTAGAACTAGTAAGGAACAACACTGACCAGCAGAGAAGGACTGTTTTATAATAATGGAGAAGGTAACACTGTAATGGGTGGGGGATTTAACCTGAACGAAAGAGGGTTTGGATAGCTTGTAGCTGGTCAGTGTAAGGGCACCGCCGGTAGAGGGCACCAGTCACATTAGCAGTAGATTTGGTAAAAAAAATTTTTGACAAAACAGTTTTCCATTAAAAAAATGCAGCTTAATCAAAATCCACAGGTTTTTCAACAAAATCTTTTATGGGGAAAAAGGTGGAACAACTTGTTTTGAATTTCATTTTGTTCTGATAATATCAAAATACTTTCTCATTTTGATCAATTTCATATTGATTTTATATTAAATGTAGTATATTATATGTACATATTATATTTAACATTTTATATAATATAAATATGAAACTCCATGAATCAAAATGAGAAAGTTGAAACGCAACATTTTTACCTTCTATGTTATCAGAAGAATTGTTTGTTATCAAAACAAAACATTTCAGTGGTTCCCAATCAAAATTGTATGGCATTTTTGTTCCTTGGGAATTTCAGAATTGTGGGGCTTTATTCCTATTTAGAATGAAAACAAATTTAAAAAAACTCAAAGTTTCCTGTGGAAGGGAAATTCTGTTTTCCAGCCTGCTCTAGTTAGCAGCTGGGAGGTTGTTGGATTGGGGAGACATATCTGAGAAGCTATAGGAACAATTAGTATTAGGGAGGGAGAAGGTTGGTTTGCAATGTTTGTTCCTGGGATATGCAAAGGTTGAGGTTGGGCCACTTGCTCCTGCAGTGTTCTAGAGTGTTTGGTAGATGGGGGAGGAGCCAAGTATTTGGTACTAGAGGAATGTGAGAAGGATTGGCTATTTGGAGGGTGGGGGGAGTTGGGTCAGGAACTTGCCTCTAGACCTTGCACCTCCATCCATTGCAGCCCCCTGTCCTCCTGCTGTAATCTATGCTTGCCCCTCCCTCCTTCAGAGATGAACTTTGGATGCATATGCATCTCTGCTGAGCCCATTGTCGCACCTCCCCGCAGAACTGCTGCACACTTTGGAAACAGAAGCTCTCTAAATCCTGGTTCTGTGTGATCTGGCCTGCTTCCAGATTCTGAGTGCCCCTGACTCAGACGCAGTGATGACGAGAATGGTGAAGCAGAAGAACCTAGATAGATGCCATGACTCAGTGGGGAGATGCCATGATAGGACCCAGCACAGACCTAGAGTGGGTCCAAGTGTATTTTTAAGGAGAAATGGGGCTCAGCTGACTTGAAAAGAACATGTCATTTACAAAGATAAATAGAAAGAACGAGTTGCAAAGATCAGCACTTTTTGACCAGCTAAATTTAAAAGCAAATTCTCCACTTGTGGGCCAAGTCCAGAGGAGACCTGGCCTCGCCTCTATAATATCTCTTCTTATCCAATCAGAATAGCTTGTTGTTCACCCCACCCACACTCTGGCCTAGGAAAAAGGACCTTTATCTTTTCTCCTTTTTGTAAGCTGTTTCTAGCACATCCTGGGGTCTGTCCACAGGGACACATGAGACTCCTTGAGCTGAATATATATTCTGTAGCCAGATAAATACTTTTTAGCTTTAAATTTTTGGGTGAATTTGGTTCCAATAAATACATGAGGCAAACAGCCTTGGATAGAGTTGGGCCGAGTAACAGGCGCACACACTACAAAATTCTCCATGACCTCCTTGCAATTGCATCTTGTTCCTGACTTGCACTGCTAAGCCGGGCACACATCTCCTGAGCACATCCTACTCATTGGTACTCACTGGTACTTTCGGTTGCTAACCCTATGTTTTACTAGGAGAAGGAGGAATCCCATTTGCTGCGTCATCTCCCACCACTCAGACTGTCAATAGCTGGAATGGGCCCGCTGTTAGATGTGGCTATCCACTTCTTGTGATGGCCAGGGAACTGAAGGTGCTAATGTGTGTATATATGTTAAACCCAGTTGCCTTGATGGAAATTCATGCTGGCAGCTGGCAAGCTTTCAGTGAGGCATAGGCAACCTTCTTTGGTGGGATGCCTGTGCAAAGAATATGCCGTCACTGCAGTGTCCTTCCTTTTTTTGCAGGGGACTGAGCTCACTTTGTTTAAGCAAGTGCTCCATATAGACAGACTCCAGACACACAAAGCTTCATTACTACATAATTATATTCTTATTAATACTTTCAGCCTGGAAAGACCCTCTAGGATTTAACTGGAATGTAACTGGGTAGATAGAGTAAATTGGGGATCAGATATCATACTTATCAAATATCATGTAATATTTTTAGCTATTAATTGGTGCTATTTTTTAGTTTTGTTAAACACTAATTAGTTGCCTAGATATTTCTTGTGGATTCAATGTTCTCTTCTCATTTGACAGGACTCATGGCTAAACCACTGCTCCCTCCACAACAAGTTCTCTGTTATAACACTCTTGCTGATGTAGTATAAAACAGCAGCGGTTTTTCTTCCAGCTACTAGTGGTCATATTTGTTTGACAGCTTCAGCTCTTTCTAGCATTCCAAATGTTTGGCTCCTGGGTTCATCTGACTTTCTATTCTGCTATGGGGAAGCAGGATTTGTCAGATTGGGCTTACATTTTCTGCTGCCTACAGAGTGAATTTCACAGAGGCTAATTGAATCATATACTTTAAGTTCACATGAAAACATTTTTTTTATAGCGCTTATGAGAGTTACAGTCCTGGTGAATGAAGCCCACAGAACAGGTACAGAATGGAGTGCAGCAGTGCAAGCTTCCCCACCTGGCCCTGGAAATGATCTTCAGCTTTAAAAATCTTTCTATCAGCTCAGTTCTTTACTTCTCTCTTGAGACTACCACCTAGGGGGCAACCAATGCCAGTTTGGTGGTTTGTGTGAGGTAAATACCTGTCCAGTAGAAACTGGGCTGAAACCACTTGTTCATTTCACATAGGTGAAAAAACACTAAATGATAACTCTAGGTAAGTGAAAACTGAATTGGGCATGGATCAGTAGCCTAGAGGTGAAAAGGGATGGGTATTCCCTAGAGCGTTTGAGTCATTCTGCTTTCTATATCTCATACATAGCGAAAACTGTTTGAAGTAACCATGCAAGGGACTGACAAAAATCAGCTGATAAAGTGAGGTGGCTCAGTACATTTATAGGGGGCCATCATTAAGACAAGAATTTGCCTAGTAAGCATGGCTTCTTGCACCAGTTTTAGAGCACTTACTAAATTTCAGCAAAGGGTCTCTGGCCAGCCATGTTGTTGTGCATGCAGGAACGGGCTCCTTAAGGTAGAAGTCAGACTTTGCCATGACACTACCTCCTTTTTTACCATAGTTTCCTTTAAGAGTCACATGTTTCATATTCCATGTGTTTTATTTTAAAAATCTGGACTCACTCTGTTTCTGTTTAGACACATTTTCCCATCAAATATATCCTCCACTTTAAAGAGAGCCCCCTAGCTCTGCCAGAGTCTTTCTGAAATCCCCTCTCTGAGAAAGGAAGGAAAGAAGCTGATTAATCTTACGATTCGGAGTAGGCTTAAAACAGGCAAGGAGGAAAAAGTGTCTACCTGGAAAGTGCGTCTCTTTATGACCGGGGGTGGAGCCAGCCGCACTGAATTGAGGAGAGGCAACAACTGAAGAAGAAGACCGAACCCGAAGGTCACAAGGCAAAGGAGTCAGTAGGACATCAAGAGTCAGACAGCAGCCAATGAATAAAATGAAAAGATAGGGAAAAAGAAAGACCGTAATGAGAATAAACAACAGTCGAGAGAGAGTTGTGAGTGGCACAGGGAGGGATACTTGTCATTGGGTACCGCTCGGCAAACCTCTGAGCTCTTCTATTTTGTACTTTAAACACAGGAAGGAATACCTCTATGCAGGTTTTCCTTCAAAGGACTATAATTTTGCTATCCTTTTGTCTTTCACCAATTGGTCTTTGAAACCCAACCAGCCTATCAATTCTTTCTTGCTTTCTATCTCTTCTCAGAAAGAAAACTTACCAAGAGATTTCTTGTGCAGCTTCTGCTGCACTCCTCAGATAACCTTCATTGCAACAGAGTTTCCTGGGGACAGTGCTGTGTCTCTCAGTTGGTCCTTATTAGAACTGGGGCACTTATTAGGACAGCAGTTTGCTCTATGTTTTTAAAGCCCCGCTTGTCACCTGAGCTCTGTAGCAATTGTGGCTCCATATTTCTGTGCTCCTCATTACAAGAAATATATATTTTTCTCTGGATGTTATCTTGTTACTAGATAAATCCCCAATGAATTCTCTACAAATTGCAAAGACTGGTGAGTATACAGTTACCCTTCCTACAGCTCACAATTATCCCCTTTTCTTCCCTTACCCCAAGATTGTCCTCCATGTCCCTTTTAAAGCCCTAATGATCTCGCCATGCCTCTCCTGGTTAGACTTGTTCCTTCAGGGTTTTGTGAGATTCCACCACTTAACTGGCTGAAGGAGTTGGTGCACAACAATGAATGATTCCCTCCCAAGCAGAAGCTAAGTTCATCATCTATTCGTCAACCTCCCATTTCCTGCTAGGGACAGCAGTGAGAGAATGAGACCAGAGTGTGAACTCGTACCCTAGCAAAGCAGAGTTCTATTAGGAGCCGTCTCACTTGTTCATGATCCTTCATTTTCTTTTGTTTCACAAAGACTCTCAGTATCATCATGACCCAATTCAAGGGTGAGTTGAGATGTCCCCTGATCACCAGAGAATGAAGTTCTGCCTCACAAGATGCTGAACCTACGCTTTGCATCTCCTTGTTTAACAGTAACAATGGCTTGTGAGCCATTTTGAACAGGAATCCTCTCTACATCACAAAGCTGAAATAATGTACTACAGCTCGGGGTCTTCTGTTCTGGATCTAATTTCCACTTCCAAACATGCTCCTGTCTGCCTGTGTGCATGGTAGGCTGCTTTAAGCCACAGAACACTGGTGTTGACAGCACCAATTCAAACACCAGGAAGGCTCAGATTAGCCTGATTCTCTTTCCCATTTGCATCAGTTTCACACTAATCCTAACTCCATTTAGGTCACTCTTGATTTACAACTGTGTAAGTGAGGGGAGAAGCAGGTCTTCCATGTGCACACACACGGTGCTCATCTCTGTGGGTTTTCCCTGTGTGAGCTGTGAACTTGAAGCTGAGAGGTGTTGCCCGCAGGTCCCCCACGACAGTGATGATGTGCATCTAAGCAGTACACTCTGCTCCCCCTGAGCATGGCTGTTTGTATTTTAGTGAAAGCTCAGACCCAGTCTTGTTGCAAAAGTGAAAGGTCATCACAATATTGCAGCCTTACAGCCCTGCCCATTGGGCAGTTTATATAAACAGTAAATATATCCTTGTGGTAAACCAGTGGAGAGAGCCTGACTCAGATGACCACAATTACAAGCAGATTTCCAGACCACATTAGGGTGCACTGAACCTCAGAAGAATCAAATATGATCATTTCAGCTTTTGAGGTGAAGCAATATGGTCAGTTGAGCATTTGAAAACTTGCCGTACCCGTGCTGTCAGCATACGTGGCATCTGGGAGGGAGTAAGCAGCCATGTTTTCAGTGCCATGCCTCTGGAGACCAGTCAGTCTCTCAGTGGCAGTCTGCACTGATGGCCTTCAGGTTTCACATCATTGTTATGGTTATCCCCGCCCCTAATCTAACACAGGAAATCACAAGGTAAAGAAGTACAAAATGGCACTAGCAAATCAGCCAGGCCGCCTTTCACAGAAGCAGGTTCTCCTCTGCCACAAGGCAAACCTTTGTGAAGAGTGGGGTGAAGAACAGTGAAAGGAAGGGCTGGGGAGGGGTGGGTGGGATTTTGGCCAGCGCTCTCATGGTTCTAGTTAGGGCATTCAGTGCCAGTTGTGCATTGTGTGGGATGTGGCCAACACCACTCAATATGATACAGTATCACAATGGCTGGACAATACAGAGATATTTTATAATGTTCTTCAACATAGTTTGATGAATGGAAATTTCCATTTGGGCACTAAAAGGAGAAGATCAGGGATACAAGAAGCCAGCCTGGTGGCTCAATGGTGCATTCTGGTCTGGTTGCCTGTTTAGTAGGGGCTGGGAAAACTGCTATTTTCTGGATGGGCAAAGGGTGCATTTAGCATCTCCTTGTAGTAACTCAGGTGAATGATCTGGTAGCCACCAGGATGGGATCAGTGCAGGGAACTCATGTAGTCTTACTGTCTGGAAGAAGTATGGCTGAAATGTGTGAACTGGGAGGGGCTATTCAAAATGGGTGAAGAGAAAAATGGCCTGGAACCTCAGAAGCCTATTTAGTTTCCCTTCTTCAAAACTGAGCATGGGTGAGAAGGGACTTGGCTATGAATTCAAGTAAATAGAAAGCAAGCATATGAGATATGGGTAGGAAATGTATTTCAAGCCTCTCTCTCCTGTCCCCAGAATTGCACCCCCAAAATCCAAATGACAAGTTCTTTTCAACACAGAGCCTGCAATATTGGCTCCACATCCTTGTTTCTTTTGCATCAGAACTGGGTCCAGTTTAGACCATTACTCACAAACCTTCAGTGTAAGGATCTGATTAGAGCGCAGGGCTGCAAATGTTGTACTTAGGTATTCCTAGGGGACAGTGAAGACACAGTGACACAGAACTGTGTTAGATACACCACATCATCAGGAGAAAAAAGAGCTTTACTGACCTGAGTTATTCTGAGACCAGGTTCCATTCCCAGCCCTACACTGGCCGTTGTGATTTTGTAACATGCTCTGATAACCCAGTCTGACTTTAAAGTTTATACTGTGTAGCCTACTAGTGTGGTCTCTTTACCCATAGCAATAGAGCTCCTGTTTGCTCATGGGTTACACAATAGACAAATGGTTTAAAAAGTGGGCCAATGCAGGTTAAGAGGAAGCCCTGATCTTAAATTTCCTCTCCCTAAAAAAATCAGCCCAAAAATCTCTCCCTGCTTTTATCATATTTGTAATTCATTGTCTTGCTCATGACATCTGATAATGGTAACTGCTGCTTGTATGAACCAGGATCTTCAATAAGACAAATTGTAAGTTAGCTAAAAAAGTGCAAAAAGCCTATTTTAAAGGGCACTTTTCTTAATGTTCACTCTTTTTTTTTTCTTATAATGAGGAGGAGGAGGAGGAGGAGGAGGAGGAGGAGATCTCAGCATATGCTGGTGCATATCTACTATTCCCTTCCCCTAAGAGCTCTCCAGCTCACAGGTATATTCAACACAGGAAACTAATCTGAGGGCAGTTGTCACACACACATCCGAAGCTCTGACTCAGACAGGTTAAGCACGTCCACACCACTTTTTTAAAGATTGGATTTGGTGCTCCTATAGACCTGGTTAGAACCCAGCAGGTCACAAGCAGGCTTCCCTTATCTAGCTTTGTCAGTATGCATCATAACTGTAACCTGCAGCATCTCCTGTGTTACAGTCCTGGGCCTTTTTTAAGTGGGGACTGCCTATTATTGATTGGGTGGTCATGGTATTTAAATGTGGGCCAACATCCAACAATGACTATAAATTGAGACCACTTATAACCTCAGTCAGGTATAAACTGAGGTTACTGTTCTTAATTTGTAATCAATTTCCTCATTTTGTTGGGTCCCTGCCCCCACTTTTCACCTTGAACAATGTGGACAGTCTGGAGCCAAGGGCTGTAATGGAACCCAGGACACTGCTTAAGTGAACATTGTTGTTAGCTTTTTTTTTTTTTTTAAACATAACAATCTAGTGAGACGGCCTGTCTAAATAAACACAGCTGACCTTCTATTATTGTATCGGGGCCGGAACACACAACCATCCTCCTCCCCCCACCACCCAGATGCCACTGACAGGTTTGCTATCTACATGCAGTCTTCATACCAGAGTCTTGGACCACCTCTAGCCCCACTTCTCTCTGGGCCCAGGGCCAGAACCCAATCTAATTGTCCAGAGACTTTAAAAAAAAAATAAATAGGCTTTTAAGCTTGTCTCCCTGAGGACAATGGTTACAAGTTCCAATCCTCTCATATGATGTCCTTCCAGTGCATTTCCAATGGCTTTTCAGAGCTAGAGTTGTTTTTAGTTTTGTTTATGCCCGGCTGAATTCTATCCCTATAATCCCCTAAAACCCATGATATACTCCCTTCTCTCTTGACAGGGGTACATGCCGGACAGGGCAGGATGGGGAAGCAAGTGGGGCTATTTCCTGAGCTTAATAAAATTATTACTGAAATAAATAAAAATGTCCCTCCCCTTTTCTAACCAGTGGTGTGCAAACAGCCAAGCAGCATCTACAAGATTACAGGAAATTCACTTGGACCTGTGACAGAACTTGGACTTCTAACTGTAAATGTACACAGTAGGAATTATTTACTGGGTGAAGAATTTCTACCCCTCCTCCCTCAAAAAACGTCCTGCCCCTCAGTGAATACATGGTGTTTAAGTGTTCTAACTATAAATACAGAGGCTTTCCAGGCACACTGCCAGCTTGACCCACTGCCTTTCACTGATTTGCTCTTGAAACCTGCATTTCTGCAGCCCCTTATGGCCAGATAGTGCCCTCTGGATCTGCACATGGAAGGGGCCACCCATGCAAGTTTTGTCCAACTTTAGCTCAACCAACTCTGCAGCACCACCCCTGCCTTCGGGCTCTATAGAAGGCTCTCCACATGGTCCAGGACCTGTGCTGGAAGAGGAGAGTGTAGGGAGCAGATAGGCAGGGAAGGGAGAAGTGGCCAGAACAGTGCAGAATCAGGGCACAAGATGGACATTGTCCCCCGACCTGGCTTTATGCAAACTAGGTGAAAAAGATAACAGAGCCCCTGGCTGAATAGCCTTTTTCCTGAGGCCCCCCCCCCAGAAATCCTGGCCATGCTGCCAGCGAAGGCACTAGGGTCCAGAGCTGATATGAGGCACCAAACCTCTGAATGACCCTGGATTCCTACAGATCTCCAAAGATCCACCAGGTTTATGGGTGCAGCCTACTTTTCCTTGTGAGGCAAACCCCATCTCCTGACAGGATGATGTTGGGGAGAGGGGGGGGGGAGGGGGAGTTCTCCATGAGGGGATGATTTGGGTATATATCTGGAGGTCTGTTCTACTTTAAAGGAATGAAATAAAGTTGTAAATCCCGCCTGGAAAATTCTATCTGGTATCTTCCAACAAAACATGTCAGTCAGTAAAATGGCATTTGTGGGACACACACAATGGACCTCATTAATGAAATATCTTACATTCCCATATAAAAGCCATTCAAACAGACCAGGATTAATGTGCAGGAAGCCATGAGACAGTTAATAACAAACACTGCTTACCCTGTGTGGGTAATCTCCACACTGGCCCTGTGAAAAGAGGGGATTAAAAGAATATAGTTTAAATAGCGAATGCAGAGAACTAAAATAGGTATATGGGGTCAGATCCACAGCAGGTATAAATCTGCGTGGCCACATTAACTTCCATGGAGCAGCTATGCCAGTTTATACTAGCTGAGCATCCAGCATATACTCCATACACAACACACACACACACATTTTATAGGATTTTCCAACATGTAAGCCATCAGATTTTCTCTGTAACTGCTGGGTCTTCACAGTTTGGACAAGATTTAAAAAATCCTAAATTCATATTTAGGCACTTAAATAAATGGTAATTTTCAAAAATCTTGTGCCAACATCACTCAACACTTTTGAATATCTGACCTCTGATTTAGATGCCTACATATGGATTTAGGAAACACACCTTTGGCTTCTAGTTTTGGAAACACCGTCTTTTTTTAATTTTGTCAGGGTCTTTTTCTTGAAACAATTTAGAAAAAACAAACAAAACATCATCAGAGCCCCTAGGTCTCATGTTGCTCCTTATCCATTGATGCTTATAACTCTCCTTCATCCTTTAAAATGTATCTGTTCTTATTACAATATGACCATGTGGAAAACATTTTAGCCTCAGTTAAAATTATGAGTATGGTCAAAAAAAGCACTTTGATATAGCTCACATTGGTTTCCTATCTATATTTTGAGTCATAGCTGCATAATTTAGTGAAGAAAAGAAGTTTTTACTGTGAATTCTTTAGCCATAGAAGAGCAAAGTTGTATTCCGTTCTGCCGCAGGCATTATCAGCAACATTTCTAGATGAATTCTCAGTCCATAATCTTTAGCATTGGTCATTACAGGAGTTGACATATGAAGCAGGGAGAACACAGCTTGATTTTCAGATGCCCACAGGATGAGCCTATGGTCTATTTTGTGAACTGTCCTAATTCACTCTGAAAGCCATAGCTGAAGCATCAAGCCTGAGTCACTCAATCATTTCCCTGCCTTTTAAATTTCATTATAAACCTAGCTTCCATTAAAATTACCTTTTCTCCTTTTTGTCCTGGAGGTCCCTGTGAAAGAAAAATAATAAAAAATTAATTAAAGAGCACTGTGCATATTAGGGGAAAAGTGCCAAAAGAAGGCAGATTTACAAGAAAGTGGTAAGTACTGCACTTACCGGCTGTCCCTTGGGACCAGCAACACCCTTTAAAAAATACATTGTTGTGAGTTATATATACACATATACTTGTATATTCAATGACAAGAATATTAAACAGCTCAGCATTGGCATGTACTCAGATGGAAACATGGCTCTTTAAAAAGTCTTTAGCCAAAAATGCCTATGGTAGATCTCAGTTCCCTTCACAGTATTTGGTACACTAGAGGAGTGAAGATGCACAAGTGCTGCAGCTTTACTGAGGGGGCACACTAATGGGAGAGTGAAAAATTAAGTAGTTATAGACAGTCACCTTCTTGGCTGACACACTGGGGACTGAAGCAGGGACCTCCGGAACGGAAAGCATGAGCTGCTACAGCCAAGCATATCCTCTGTGGATCAGTGCACATGGGCACTAGTAACACACACGCACCAGGGGGTTACATGTTTTGTCTGCTCAAAGGAAGATCATCCTGAGCATCTGAGGCTGCCCAGATGAGCCTCCGCTTAGCTGATGGCCACCACAGCATGGATTGAACCAGGAGCCTCCAGTGCTAAAAGCGTGAGCTGCTAAAACTTTTTAGTGAGGGGTTATAACAATATCCTCTGTGGCATGGCACAGCATAGCAGGGGCCTCTAACACATTCACCAGTGGGTTCAGTTTCACCTATAATTTTTCTTTTTTAAGGTCTAATTTTATGTGTTGGGCACCCTCTATTCATTTCCATAGGAACTGAGGTGGGTTAGCATCTCTCTGCAGTTGCTCAGCACTTTGCAGATTCAGACCTGAATAAATTAAAAACCAAAGTCTGTGCTTGAATTCCCTCATACAGTTTTCATTTGCTTAACTGAGAATCACATGCATGTCCCCAAGGGCAGCATTCAGCCCTAGAGAGTGATGGGCTTTAACTACAGAAGCCAGGGGACGCATCATGTGTAGACCAAGCCCATTTTAACTCTACTTCCTCAATGTGATATTTAGGAATAGTCAAGAAGTATTTTCGTCACTAATACATTACAATCAATAAATCAAATACAAAATATTTGGCACCTTGGGCCATCAGCTGCTGTTTGGTGCAAATAATGATATGCCCTGTGCATGCAGGATATTACTGAAAGCTACTTAAACATTAAGGGGATAGAGAGAGACCATTAATTTGCAAAGTAGTGTTAAATCAGTAAATGCTGGCCTTCATGTCAGGTCAAGCAGGAGTTTGGTGGGGCTCTGGCCTGTACTATTTTGACAGATTCTAGAGAGAAAAGGAAAGGAGAGATATAAGATTTTATTTTAGCTTTAAGTAGAGAATAAGAGAGAACATCCGCTTTGCTTTAATTCTGTGTCTTGCATATCAATACACAGACTGTATTCACTGAAACTAGTGACTTTACTGGAATAAGCACAGATAGGTAGAATAGCAGTAAAGAACAAAAACAGTAACAAGTGAAAAAAAAATTGGTTTTTATGAAACTTTCCATAAGCATTCACTCCTGAGATGAGTCCAATCATGAAACATTTCAGCTTCCGAAGTATTTTTAAATAACAATTATCGACTGAATATAAAGCTTAAGAATGGAAATGACATTCCCATGCATAATATAGAGTTGCTATTGTGACATGATCATCCAGATACTCATAATGTAAAAATTATAGATAAACTTCCCAGCTTCTGCTATCGTGAAGTTACTATATTAGCTAGGAAGTTAGTATGTTAGCATGAATTTGGGTGGTTAGTATGCAGAGATTAGGTCATTTCATCTAAGCCAAACTCCAGCTAATGCCCCTGAGAACCAATACAACCCCAAACCAACCCACTACTCCCTGAAGAGATACATGTAGTTTTTACCATCTCCCCCTTCTGTCCAGGATGGCCCTGAAAAGGAAAAAGAGTGTGTGTCAGGTGCAACCATTATAGTGCCCAATGGAATCAGGCCTAAACACTGCATTTACTCATCCTCTTGCTGTGGCTGATCATTTCATTTTGCCTGTGGTTGGTGCTAAGGAAGAGATAATGTTGCCTCCATGTAGCATCACAGCAAGTGGATCATCATTCCTGATCATTCAGATGTAAAGCACAGAAAATAAGGCTTTGCTGATGAATAGCATGGACATATTGGCCAAAAGGGGTTCATGCTTTCCCACTGATTAGAGGAAAGATTACAGGTGTCTACCCTGCATGCAATGATGGGCAGGGTAACAGTACCCTGATTAATTAATTACCCCCACCCCCACCCGGCAGAGTATAAGAGGGACGTTTCGGGGAGGGGGGCTGTTGATGAATGTTTCTGGCAGTAAGGGTTAAGAGCCTTAGTATGAAGTCTGGCGCACCAGGGAGGAAATCTAGGTCCTCTTTCTTTCCATAACTTGGTTGCAGAGAGCTACAGTTTAGACTTTGTTTTGGACTTGCCTGAAACAACTCATGCCTTGTTTTTTGACTCTGGCTGGGAGACATTATGTAGCATCTCTGTTTACCCTTTACAAGGGCAGGACATTATTTACATTTGTTTGTCTGTTTTACAACAAAGCCCACCACAAAAGGAGGTGGAGTTCTACAAAGGCCTGCAGAATCCTTTGCTGCATGGGCTGATCTGTTGCAACATGGGGGAGAAATAAACACTAGTGTTCAATTAAATAACTAGTCTAGGCTCCAGTGGATGATGAAACCTGATGGTGCTACATGGGGGAACTCAGCTGCTCAATTAGTTAAACTGCAGCTTCATAGATAAGTGCTAGTTCACAGGTGAATCAAAAGGAAATCAGAAGAGCAACATCAGTAGGGCACCTTCCAGGATTTACTGATGCTCTGAAGCATCTGCAGGGGGATTTGGTGTTCTTATCCTGCCCATGACCCTTTATATGCATATGGTCATGCACACAGTTTGCAAAATAATTCTATACAAATTAATTCATTAACAGTGTGGCTCAGAGGACAGGAGAAGTGTTGGATCAAGGGACATGGACAGGGAGAGAGAAGCCATGAAGGAAATGTTTTACTTACCGGTCTGCCATCCAAACCAATTGGACCCTGAAAGAAAAAAGGGAGAGCTGATGGGAAATCAGTTAATTGGCGGTTTATCCATTTGACCTACAAACCTGGGTGGGGAACCAGTAGGTTGCAGATAGATCACACAGGGTGTGGAAGAAAGAACAGCAAAGGAATGACGTGGCCATGACTACAAACAATAAGCCCCTTGAGATGGAGAAGACAAGAAGAGGAAAGAAACGGAAGAAAGAAAGCAATTTGGCTGACCCAGTGGAGTGATGCTGCGTGAGAGATTTCTTATTCTGGTCTCTCACTGGCTGGATGTGCTGCAGAACCAATGTACCCATCATTCAGTCCCATGGAATAGTTTCTTGCCTCAGTCACTAGTGGCCTCTGGCTTATTAACTGTCTTGACAGGCTCTGACTGGCCCTTGCAGTTTGCTTTGGCTGAAAGGATGCTAGCTGTGATGCTAGCTAGAAGTGTTGGGGGCTGTGTAGGAAGAATGGGGAGTCCTCAGGACTCTGGCAAGGTTACTGAGAAGTCATGGAGAGGTGAAGACATGAGGGGAAGGGAAAGGAAAGGAAAGAAAGGATTAAAAGTGAAGATGGGAGTTAGACTTCAAAATACCTTGAGGGTCTGGCTCCTCCCCCCCCCCTTCTTTTTTTAAACTTGATCTGGGCTTATTTGCTCTCCTTATGCTTGGACATCAAAGTGTGGAGATACCAGCTTCTCCTCAGCACCTTGCTCCTGCTAAAGTGAGGGTGGTTTGTTTGTTACTGCTCACTTTTCAGGTAGGCAGGGCAGAGAATCCAGGGCTCAGTGTGCATGGAGACTGCAGATTCCTCTTATTTATTTCAGTCCAAGGTAATCGCCTGCAGAGCTGTGTTTATACACAGCAAGTTCTTGGATGAAAACTACCAAGCCCTCAGCTGAACTAAGCAGGCTAGTGGAGGGGGGTGTGTGTGTAACAAAGATAGTTCAGAATACATTAACAGAAAATGCATAACAAATACTGAGTCTTGGAACAATAGATGCTACGGATGGTGCTGCAAGTCCAACTTGCCATCAAGTGTGGGGCTGAAATGGGAATTTTCTTCATCTTCAGAATCTGTTTTTCACTCCATTGCCCACTCAGGCTATATCTGTAATTTATAGTGCTGCAAAAGAAATTCCAGCCATGTTTTTACCCTCTCCCCCTCCTGCTTCCTGGGCTTTCAGTCTAGCAAGGTCAATAGCTGAGCCATACTGCACAGAGCGCTGGATGAATCTCAGGAGCTCTTTGTTATTACAGCATCACGCTGGAGTTCATTAAGGCTGGAATTTCACTTACCTGAGGTTTATTTTCTTATTTTGGTTGTTTTGGGGTTTTGTTTTGTTTTTTACAGCACCGACCTGGCTTCAGCTATAGTATTTTAACATTAGGGTTTTTAAAAAATTTAATTTCCTTTAGTGTTGTGCCTTTGTTTTTTAAGGCATCATTAAAAAGAAAAGAAAATAGTAATGAACCAGAAAAAAACCTTTTCAATTACACTGTATTGGGCCCCCAGTTTTGGATGGAAATGCTGAAGGGCACTTAGTTTTAGTGACACTAGCTGGCAATATTATACACTTGTACCTCATAGATTAACAGTTCCACTTACCGGAAATCCAGGAAAACCTCTCGTTCCAGGCTGTCCCTGAGAAGAATAAAATGGAGACAGAGAGGTTTAAAGAAATCTGAGAGCAGTGCAACATGTCTTCCTAAAATTGCTCTGTAGGGCCTCAGGGTTGGTTATTTTCCCCAACCTGTTCTCTGTGTAATATCACTGCAGTTCTCAGTATAGTCCCCCAAGACTTGAGTATGTTTTAAGAAAGCAGGCTACTGGCGAGCCAGGGGAAGTCTCCAATCACAGCTTTGTTTTGTACAGAGCCAGGACAGTGTTGGAGATGGTCCAAGTTGGACTCTGAGTAGTTTGTCTGAAGTTTCTAACTAATTAAATGGGCGTTCCTAACTCTCACACTGGCCTTCTGGGTCATTTTCTAGTGTATAAACTCTCTTTATGGAAATTCCTTGCATAGCCACATGCATTGCCATAAAATGAGGTGTTTAATACTGAGTGATTTGTAGTGAAATGTACAAACCCTTGCAGCTCACTGAAGTCTATATCATCAAGACAAACTCCATGCTGTTGCCCAGTTGATTAATTTTACCCATTAAGAAAATTTTCTAGCAGAGATTTTCCAATATAAAAAGGGATTGTATGTAAAGTGAATGAGGTGATGTAAACAAGCCCCTTCCGCCCTCTTCTTTTCCAATAGTCAGTTTCTGACTGTCAATCCGAGATCTGATTCAAAAGAATGCAGCAAGTTTTGGCAGATCACGCAATGATGTGTCTGTCAGATTACTTGCTGTAGATTCAACCACATGCAAACAATTAGAAGGTGAAAGCCTCATGGCTGCTAGTTTGCCAAACACTAAGTTTCAGAACCCAGATGTCCTGTTTATTTACAGGTTTTGTAGGATATTTTAATCCTGATTTAGCTAGTGATGTGTGAGCCATCTTGGAAAGAATAACATCAGATTTCAGCCA
Source organism: Emydura macquarii macquarii (assembly GCF_026122565.2). Classification (NCBI taxonomy): domain Eukaryota; kingdom Metazoa; phylum Chordata; order Testudines; family Chelidae; genus Emydura; species Emydura macquarii. Next base: position 12,385,009 of record NW_027131527.1, on the reverse strand, counting down.
GATCTTGAAATTAAGCCATTTAGGTGAAAATAGTTGGATGAAGTAAATTCTGTGTCTCCCTCTTCCTCTCTGACCCCTGAAATCCATTTGGTAATTTCACTAGGGTTAGTTCTCTACACTAGGTTAACTATTCTCTTCAGACCTTGTGCATTCTGGGGCTTCCCAGGATTCTGAGTTGGGTTTGGGGAGGGCATTTTTAACCTGGGGAAGTCCCTAAGCATATACAATTTGAATGAAACAGCTGGCTGGACCTGCACATAGATTATAAGCAGATCTTTGACCCTCACAGTAGAGTATCAGTGCAAGTTCAAGACTGTTCAGCAGTTGAGGAGAATGACTTGTTAGCTGGATACATGTTCAGAATGGGAGAGAAGAAGTTGGGAGGTCAAGTGAAGGGATCTGACTGGACTGGGAGAAACACAGGGTGCAGAGGTACAGGGAGCTGCAGATAAGGGAGAATTCATTATATTGGTGGGCTCTTCTGAAATTATTAACCTGAATGCTTTTTGAATTCATCCATCACTGTATTTAACAGCACAGTCTCGTGCAGTAGCAAGGGATTAGCTCATTAGACAGTGTGCAGTATTGTGGAAGTAAGACCTATAGGCTGTGGGAAGCAGGGAATAGCCAGAGCGCATCAATGCCCAGCCTTGCTTCTTCCCTCCCTTGGCTCACCCCTGACATGTGCTGGGCACTGGGAAAGGGGATAGATTAGAGCCCCTTTGGCTGTAGAAGGAACCCCTTACCCTGGGGTATTCTACAGAGAACATTTACACCCCTTTACAGCCCCTATCACCTCTGGAGTGACATAATGGGGCCTTGGTACAACATAGAATTGGGCCCAAAATCTTTTTTGCATAGCTCTAGAGAACTACAGTTACTATAAAATGTCTCAAATTGCACCAAACAATAATGTCGTTACTCAGAATGCTGGCGTGACTGACTGAATCATTTGCATTGCTTTTTAAAGCTTTGCTAAGTAGAATTTGGTCATAGTTGCTTTGTAGGGTACATATAAAACCACCCGGATCCATTGACTTGTGACTGGCAGAGAAGATGGACAGATCCTTAAATTTATAGCCTAATGCTGATTTCCAAAAGGACAAAAATCGAGAGGATCCCATTAATAAATGATTAACTTTTATTCCTCTTTGGATCACTCCCATGGACAAGAAGTGCTAAGAAAAGAATCAAGGAGGAAATCCAGAAATGGTGCAATTTGGCCTCTGCTTCCTTTCTTGTAAACTATAAACTGCTCCCTTTTACTTCTTAGCTAAAGTCTGATGTGTACAATAATAGGCCAAAGCAAAAGTTGAGCAACTAAAGATTCCAAGAAACATTTTTTTCTTCTCTTGTTCAAATGTTGTTCATATCAAGTATATAATCTTGGGAATTGCCAAATCAAGGAGACTGTCTGTTTCTGCCACTAGCAGCACAATGCTTCTTTCTGGCCAGAATACCTGAAGAGAAGTTAAGCAGCAGAAAACTCTGGAAGTGAAAATTTGAACCTCCTCTTTCCTCCCCCCCCCCCCCCCCAAAAAAAAAAATCTGGAAACTATTTGTCATCCCACCTCTTTCCAAAGTGGCCCAAAACTCCAGCATTTGCTTATTTATCTTTGGCATTAGGTAATCCTTTATATTTAGCACCAACTCTCCATGAAATTAAATAATATTTTCAATAGACTTTGGGGGTGGAAGTAGTGCATTTTGCCAGTATGGGCTTGTGTAGTTCTGGGATACAGTCCAGACTAGTGAGGGACTGTGTCACTTCCTGCCCCACAAGCTCAGGTGCCTCACTATGCTTTACTGTTGTACCTCCTAATCTGGGTCACCAGGCCTGCCGACAGAGGGGGCAACGGGGCAATTTCCAAGAGGCACAGCAATTTGAAAAGGGCGGGGGCCATGGGCAGCAGGTGAAGCTTCCCCTTGGGGAGGTTAGCTCCCCATCCCACCTCTTCTGCCCACAGCCCCACCCACACTCCATCCTCACTCTGCCCCAGGCCCTGCCCCCTCCACCACCTGGCCCACTCACTGCTGTGTCCCTTCCCCCCCCACCTGGCCCTGATACTTGCTGTTTAATGAATCCCTCTTCCCTCCTCCCCGATCAGCCCCCCTGCTGTCATTCGCCACCTGGGGGAGGGGTGGTGTGGAAGAGAGGAGGGGGGAAGGATGTGGCAGTGAGCAGGGAGGGGGTGGGGTTTGGGGCAGGTCTCAGGTGGAGGAGGTGGGATGGGGAGCTAGCCTCCCCTAGGGGAAGCTATACCTGTCACCCATGGTTGTGAACCTCAGCCATCCCTTTCTAGGGAGGGCATTGACTGTTCTTCCGTGGGACCTGGAATTGCTGTCAGCAGGCCTGTGGCTCATTCACACAGCCTACCAGCCTGAAAGTCTGAGTGTCTGTATATAACCACAGTTCTGGTCCAGAAGCTCTGACCCCAGCAGCCTGTCACCAACACACCAGTCACATTCTGGCTTCCACCAGCCTTGGTTACTACATGCAGGGTGACCCCAACACACTCCCAATTCTGAATTTTCCCCAAAATGTGTGTTCTGCACTGTCCAGCCCTTTGCTGGGCGGTTTAGATATTAAAGGTCTGTTGTCGCTGTAAAGGGTCGATATTCAACACCAAACAGCTCCGTTTAAACACAACACTGGATTAGTTTAGATTAAAAATAAAACACATTTATGTAACTACAAAGAGAGAGATTTTAAGTGAGTAGAAATATTAGGTATTAAAGTCAGAAAAGGTTACAAGAGAACTAAAGATAAAACTCTTTCTAGCAGCTAAAACTTAATAAGCTACACTTGGTTCAAGGTAAAATCCCTATCACATGTTCCCATTGACACCACTGACCATATTCTCATGTCAGGATCTCAGCCAAAGTCAAAGGGCTTGTTCCTTTGTCTTTTTAGGTGAAAGAGAATCTAGCGTGTTTTTGCCCTTCACTTTTATAGTCCAGTCAGCCTTTTGAAAGTCATTTGCTTGAGGTTAGCCCTAGATAAAGTTAATTCCAGCTATGAAGAAGGAGACATGGAGTCTCATGATGGAAGAGATTTTGTTCCATGTTGTTCGCTAAAATGCTGATTGATCTGTTCCTGCCCCTTTTGTTGCCAAAGAATGGCCCCTTGACTGATGATTGGCAATCAACTTTGACACCTGGCTAGAGACATCAGCTTGTCCTTTGTCTTTGAGAAACCAGTTTATGCACTCCCCGGATTAGTCGAATAAACATACTGTAGTCATAATTTTAGCTTAGATTCATAACTCTTAATAAGCATTTCATGCATACATTACACAAGAATACTGATGATCAGTACGTCATTAGTTCTAAATGATACCTCACTAGGCATATTTTGCACAAAGATTATTACAATAATGTGTAGGGTGTGAATACAGGAGTGCTTTCAGACACTGGGCATCTAAGAACTTTGCCTGTGATAGACAAAAATCAATTTTAAATATTGTTATTAGCTGGGTGAAACCTTGTTATGGGTTGAGTTAAAACCTTAGAGAAACTGGCAGATGTGAACTTGCTCTTCAGTTAACATTGTGTAAGTGTAAGCCTCACCTAAGATAAAAGGTGTTTGCAAACCTACCCAGGGGTTTTTGGCTGAGTGTTGTTTGGATTGTGTGTGTGAGTGAGAGAGATCACACAATGGAGGTCTCATAAGAACAGATGGAGTGAGAGAGGCAGCCTGAAGGAGCAGCTATGAAAACCTGGGGCTGACCTGGGTACTGTTGGTAGTTCTGTCTAATTACAACTCTCAGGACATCTGCATCACTTTTCAGGCTGATTATTAGCTAAGAGCTGCAGTTTATGACAAAGGGGGAAGGGACAAGCCTTTTATTCTTATGCTCTGTTGTGTGGTTAATTCAGTGCTCAAAAAACTAAGGGACTGATTTCCCTCTCTGAGCCTGGCAGGCAGGCAGAACAAGCACTGTCAATGCACCCTGACCCGTAACACCCCTTGCTATTCTGCTCCTGGATCACAACACAGCTCTGCTGAAACACCCTAGTCCTGAACAGCAACCTCCTTTCCTCTATCTCTGCTATTCTAAGTCTGGGAGACCTCTTATAATATACTTCCCAGAAGTGCTTATGCTGAGTCTTCCTCATTGAAAATTAAAAGTGTGCACATAAGGTCAATAGAAAGATGTGGTTAATGTTTTAGAATATCTAGAAATAGGAGGACACCCTGTTCTTGGCTAAAAGGATCAGGACAATAAGATATCTCTTCCAGTGCCAGAGAACATCTCCTGTTCCTAGGCTCTGCAGAGAGTGAACAATGTGTTTCACCTTAGGGTGGTGGGGAGGGACACTTTGTCTATTAGGTCTTCTTTCCCAACCTGCTTGACATACTGTTGTCCTTCCTTCCTAATAGCAGCCTAGCAGGAACATCCTGGCTGACGCAACTCCTGCAGTTTAGCCCAAGACCCTAAAAGGCTATCTGCCTTTCAGAAAACTGCAGCAGTCAAAATAAAAGTCATTGTCTTCTGAAAAGCCCAAGAGTCTGCATTTGTTTCCTGGTTTGGTTTTGTCATTTATCAAACCCACAGTGGCGGACAGATGGTGCTGGGAACGGACGAAGCTGTTTCTTATTAGGAGCCCTTACCACGGGACTTTTGGAAAGATAATTGGAAAGCCAGATGTAGCCGACCATCCAAACTGCCGAGCTCTCTTTCACTTGACCTCAATCTGCTAGCTGTGAAACAAAGTTCCTATGTCCCTCATCTGCTCTCTAGGTCAAGGATGCTACTTCCTACAAAGCTAATCAAAAGAGGAAGTTACCAGGGTAAGAACGGAGCAGGGGGTATTGAATCATTTTCTGCCACACAGCAGTGGAAATCAATGGTATATTGAATGGGATGGACCTGAGATGCTCGACTGAAAGAGAGTAGTAATAACCTACAGAGCAGTGAAAACATGGGCAAATATTTGTCACATACTTGTTGTTCTGCCTAAAACACATTATCTAAACCCAAAAGTCTCTTTATGAAGCTTAAATTCAGATTTAATTTCATTCTGTGTGAAAGGCTCTTTTTGGAAGGGCTGCTGGAAGGGCAGCCCATATTTAGGTCCTGAAGGATAGGGAGTAATATGCTTCAACTTTTTCCATGGCATGAAGTTAGATCAAAAACCCCATCAAAGTAAATGCCATTATTACAAATCTAAACTGCAGCCAGTGATCACTGGAAATGTACTGGAAAACCGGAGTTTCTCTATAGATGCAAAGAACTAAGATTTTTGGACAACACTGTACATTTGCTGTGTTAGGGAAAGCTTGAAGTATGAATTTCAATTCAAGTAGGACCTAGAATTAGAGACACATGAAAGCTCTAAGCCTGGATTCTTTCTGGGACACTAAGACCCCAGTTCTTCTAGGAGCTTCCTGTGGGTGGATCTCTGCACCTGCTGGGAACTCCTTGGAGGATCAAGGCCTAATACAGTATTGTACTTCTCCGGCCCAACATCCTCTCTAAGTGTGTCTTCTCTTCTCACTAATTAAAACAGGCCTTTATTAAAATAAACCATCAAGATGATGCTAGATGAACCCTTCAGAGAGAAACCCCAGCTCTCTGTTAATTGATAGTAGCTTGCTTGTCATTGATGAACCTGGCTGAGTGATGGAAAACTTTGGATCTCAGGATAAGAAATTGAATTTTTCAAGCAAGTTCTTAAGTTACCCATTTTTGTTATCTCCAGAAGCCATTTGGCCAGCCTTAATCTGAGGCATGCTGCTCTGTAAAGCTGGAGCAATGCCATCTGCCAACAAGGCTGAATGCAAAGGGCACTCAGCCAAAAAAGACATGCTTTGCCCAGAGCGAAGGGCGTACTCTCAGCAAAGCGTCAGTCATGCTGCCAAGAGGTGGAACTATTTCTCTTCCTTTTAAACACAGGAGAAAAAACCAATGGAAAAACCAATATGGTTTCCTTGCTAAGGACTAGGGTGCTCACTAATTCTAGCAATATGGGCTGTAATTTCATTATATATAGTAAATAATATTTGTATAAAAACAAGCCTGGCCAAACAGGAAAACCACATCATATAGTGTTACTGCTTCTCTGGAAATGCTGCTGCTGACTTGGTACCCCTCCTTAGTCTTTTTTGGTAACTCACCCACACCCTGCATCATACAAAAATAGAAAGAAAATCACTTACCGGAGGGCCTCGGGGACCGATGATGGACATGCCTGGTTCTCCTGGGGCTCCCTGCAGAAAGACACAAAGGGAGAAAGAGAGGCAGAAAAGGTGTGAGAAAAGGAAGATTAAAATGAAAAAAAACTGGAAGGAGAGGAATCAGAAGAAGGAAAGAGAAAGGAAAACAGAGAAAGAAAGAGCGATGTGAAAGAGTTAATGAGAAACAAAAGAGAGAGCAAAAAGCGAGATGAAGGCAAGAACAAGGGTGGATAGTGACTCAATAGAGGGGATGAGAGAGGTGATTGCATGAAATAATGAGGAGGAGGAAGAAATAAAGTTAAGGAAAGGAGATCAAAATAATCAATATTCACATTCTCTCTAGAGATCACCATTAAATTGTGATTGCTTAGAACCCTTCTTGCCTGGGATAAGGAGCCCCTTGGCCTTTCCCACTCATGAGAGGAGGTCATTTTGACCTGTCCCTTCCCCATTAAAAAACTATGAGTCACTTGGGAGAGGAAGGTGAGATCTCGTCTCATGCCTGCATACTCCCCATGCCCTGGTAGCACACATTTGCCTCTTTCCCTTTATTTGTTCACTTTTGTTAGGCCTGAAGCTTCACCTGTCCTAGTGTAGGGACTAAATAATGCAGGGAGGCATACCTAGGAGTAAAGCTATGCAGCTGTAGAAGGGAAAATTGAAGTGTTCAGCAAGGAAAATTAGAGATACCTAAAATATAAACTACTTTTTGGATAATAGGCAACACAGAGGCCCTGATTTGTTGTGATGATTAAAAATCCTGTGACACTATTTGTAACAGTTGAGGTGTTAGTCCTCGAGCCCTGGGTAAACTTCAGTTCAGGTAATTACATTCTTCCTCCCTAAATTTCCTTTGTGCACTTGAATTGATGATAGAGATCTTCACTTCCTTTTCCAGTCTATTGCTGTGTGCTTTTCAAACAGCTTTCACATATCATCTCAGATGCATCTGCATTTCAGTGGCAGTTGTATACCCAAAATGTACACGCTTTATCAAGTTTATAAAGTGATCAGGGTGCCTTTGGAGTGAAAGGTACAATGTAAAAGTAAGACGTAAGAGCACTCTGAGGACAGACTATTCTCCTGAGGTCAATTGTGAAAGTACCATCACTGGAGATATTAAAATACTGGCTGGTTAACACTGCTCCGAATATACACTGGAGACCACATTGTATATTACAAGGTAGGTCAAGGAGACAGAGATAGATTGCATAAGTCACCAGGTCTTTTTCAACTCCAGTATCTATGATTTTATGAATGGGTCAAATGATATTTAGTGATCAGATTGGAATTCAGAAGTTTAGGTCTAAAGTAAATGAAATAACTCCATGTGGAAGTAGCTTGCTGTACTGTATCCAAAAATAAGGGGCTTGGTCAAACATGGTTTCTAAAATAAGTAGGGACTGACATGGAGACAAAATGTTATGATTTAATCATGTACTGTATGCAACTATAGACATTTATGGTATGTCTACACTGCGATAAGAGACCCATCACACAGCCACAGCTGGCCTGGGTCAACTGACTTAGGCTCACAGGACTCGGGCTGTGGGGCTGTAAAATTGCAGTGTGGATGTTTGGGTTCAGGCTGTAGCGCAGGGTGTGGGACCCACCCCCTTGTGGGGTCTCCAGCCTGAACCTGAATGTCTACATTGCAATTTTACAGCCCCACAATCTGAAACCCACAAGCCTGAGTCAGCTGACTCAGGCCAGCCACCAGTCTTTTATTGCAGTGTAGACACGCCTTTTAGTCAAATTCTCAAAGTCTGAATCCACCCTCCATTTTATGTGCACACAACCTTGCACGTGCAAATCATTTGATTGCATAATTTTTGTGTACTATCGCACAAATGTTAGAGGGATACAGGTGCAAACGTGCTGCACCAAAAGCACACAACTCTAACGTGAGCCCAAGCAGTAACTTTGCTAGCTGGTAGCAATAGCAGGCTCTTATCCCTTATGTAAGTTACCTAGTAGAGGGGGTGTGACATGCTGAACCAAAGGCATGTTGCACTCACGAATACAATAAATATCATTGGCTCAGTCGTCTGCTGTGTCAACCTCACCCCTCTCTTAATACTGGCACTGGCTTGGGAAGGAATGTCTGTGGTTGAACTGGCTTCCAGTGCAATTTAGAGCCCCCATAGAGCTTGTCAAGCTTGCATCAGCTGAAACACTGCTGTAGGGACAGTTCTACCACCCAAGGATCACTGGCATACAGTGTACCCTGGCCATGTCTCTTCCCCAATGCCCAGGGCCCACACCAGTAAAATAAATCATCATTCTTTCTCTCTAGTGCACTCACTGCAGAGGAGGAATGTGCTGCTATGGAAACTTTTCCACTGCATAGGACACCTTTTGTGTTCAAAAGCAGGGATAGGCCCAAATGTCAACAACCTTATCTACACTTGAAATGCAGATTTCCCTGAGTTGAGATGTTCAGATCTGGGGTTTCACTTTGGTAGATTAATATTGTTAAAGAGCTGCATTAATTGCTGGTGAGAGACTAGCATAATTAGTCCATGGCTCTAGGGAAGTTACTTTCTCTTTAAAGGGGGTAAACTTTATTAACTGGGCTTGAAAACAAGGTTTTAAATCACATAAAGAAAAGTATTTAGAGAGAAGAATGACTTAGCTGCAGAAAGGAGGAACAACCTGTCAGTTTGCCTCAGTTAAAGTGAAAGAAGTATAACTGAGTGATTTGGGGAAGAATGTTCTAACTACCCTATCCATAAAGAAAAGAAGAGAGAAACTGAGTGAAGAAATCAAGAGTAAAAATGGGGAACTTTGGGCAACTAAGAGGCAGCTGTGACCTGCCAGAATCTGGGGAGTGGAAAAGTCCTGTTTGTAACTATTTACTAAAAGCATTTTTTTGGGGTTAAGAGGGAAACAGTAAAGTTCTTCCTGGAAAAGATTTACGATAAACCTAAGTCATGTGATTGAAATAGTCTGCCAATGTGCTTTATAATACACAATACGTGACTGATAGTCACAGATGACAGATTCCAAGGTCAGAAGGGACATTTGTGATCATCTAGGCTGACCTCCTACATTACATAGCCCATAGAACTTCCACAAAATACTTCCTAGAGCATCTCTTTTAGAAAAATATCCAATCTTGATTTACAAATCGCCAGAGATGGGGAATTCACCATGACCTTTGGTTAGTTGTTCCAATGATTAATTACTCTCCTTGTTAAAGTTTGTCTTATTTCCAATCTAAATTTGTCTAGTTTTAACACTGGACCATATTATATATTTCCCTACTAGACTGAAAATCCCATTATTAAATATTTCTTCCTCATGTAGGTACATATAGACTGTAATCAAGTCACCCTTTAAGCTTCTCTTTGTTAAGTTTAATAGTCAAGCTCTATCACTAATCCTTTAATCATTCTCATGGGTCGGCTCTGAACAATTTCTAATTTATCAAAATCTTTTTTGAATTAGGGACATCTAATTGGATACAGTATTTCAGTTGCAGTTGCACTAGTGCCAAATGCAGAGGTAAAATGACCTTTCCACTCCTACTTGAAATTCACCTGTCTATGTATCCAAGGATTTGGATTAGCCATTTTGGCCACAGCATTGCACTGGGAGTTCATGTTCAACTGACTATCCACCATAAACCTCCAAATATTTTTCAGAGACTTCCCATCGTGTCAGTATGGCCTATATTGTTCTTAGATATATACATTTACATTTAGCTATGTTAAAATGGATATTGTTTACTTATGCCCAGTTTACCAGGCAATTCAGATGGCTCTATATCAATGACCTGTCCTCTTCGTTATTTACATCACCTCCAATTTTTGTGTCATCTGCAAACTTTATCAGTGATGAGCTGATGTTTTCTTCCAGGTAATTAATAAAAATGTTAAATAGCATTGGACCAAGAACTGATCCCTGCAGGACCTCACTAGAAATACATCCATTGAATGATGATTTCCTATTTACAATTACATTTTGAGACCTATCAGTTAGACAGCTTTTAATCCACTTAATGTGTGCTGTTAAATTTATATTGCTCTAGTTTTTTACTCAAAATATCATGTCTGACCAAGTCAAATGTTTAAGTATATTACATCAGCGCTATTACCCTTACCAGCCAACTTATCTCCCCAATAAAAGATATCAAATTAGCTTGATAGGATCTATTTTCCATAAAGTTGATTGGCATTAATTATGTTACTCTCATTTAATTCTTTATTAATCAAGTCCCATATCAGCTGATACATTATCTTGCCCAGGATTGACGTGAAACTGTCAGGCCTATAATTATCTGGGTCATCCTGTTTATCCTTGTTAAATATTGGCACAACATTAGCTTTCTTCCACTTCTCCACAACTTCCCCCATGTTCTCAGGCTTATTGAAAAATCAGTATTAATGTTCACGTGATCTCCTAAACCAGCTCTTATAAAACTCTTGGACACAAGTTATCTGGACCTGCTGATTTAAAAATGTTCATCTTTAGTAGCTGCTGTTTAAATTCCTCCTGGGGTACTAGTGGAATGGAAAGAGTGTTATCATGTGATACAACTACATCATCCAACAACGGGACTTTGAAATCCTGGATTTGATAACGCTGATTGGCTACCAGGAGAATTCAAACAGGGTAGAAGAGGGAGTGACCTGAACAACAAAAAAAAAGGAGAAGAACCAGGTCTTCCTCCTGCTTTGCCTTTCTTCCTATGGTTTGTCACTGTTTTGCTCACTATCTTTTTCACAGAGGTCTGAACAGGTTTGTCAGTACCATACTCTTTACAGATGTTTCCTCAAAAAATGGGGTGAACAACTAGACATTTCCAAGTTTCTGCACATTTTGTTGTTCATTGTAGTTTTCCAATTATTAGATGCCACCTGAATGAATCCAAGGCACTTCTGTCCCCCTTATCTTTCCCTTTTGAATCTATGATGTAGTGGCATCTGAAGACATAAAGTGTTGACTGATGTTGACTATTTCATGACATTTGTGTAACCAATGTAACATATTAGTGGCTTTGTAAACTACCATCTCTATGTAGGGACAAAAAACTCATTCATTACTTTTCAAATAGTATAGGCAACTGTTTACCTCAGCCCAGAGAGATGGGAAGGACTTCAGGACCATTTTTCTTTAAATGGAGGAGATATGATTGAAGTTAAAAAGTGTGTGTGAGGGAGTGGTCATCTCTGTCTTGCTTTCCTCAGTGGGAAACCAGTATGCAAGATGTTGAGCCGTGGTCTGTGACCAGAGGAATGATGAATTGGAGTAAGCCCAACACATCAGAACTGTATGGGCCATTAGGGCATAGGTGTTGTATGTTACCACATTTGCATATGCACATTTCCTGGACTTACAAGGCACAGCTGTCAGCAGTGAAAAAGCTAATGGTTAAAAGATCACAGAGGCCCAGCTGGAAATATTGAGTGTGCCCGTCCACCAGTGGAAGTCAGCCCTTACAATGTTAGTAAATTATAGTAAACAAAAAATTCATCATCCTCAGAGGCTGTGTGGGCTGAAAGGAATACAAGAGATGAACTCACATTGTGAGAGAAGATGGGATGGGGCAGTTCAGAGCAATGTATGGTTTAAACACAAAGAGGGCTTTAAAGGCACAGCTCTTCAATTGTGATTTGAAGTGTAAGGATTTCAGGTGACTGAAGAGGAAGCTGAGAGAGGCCAGAGTATGACATGATGAGCGGGAAACAACTGACTCACCTTCTCTCCGGGGTGCCCCTTTAATCCCTGGGTCAATTACACCAGTCGCAGCCACATGCAAAAGGGTGAAGGGGAGAGAGAAAGAGACACAAACACAGGAATCACTGTTAATGGCACACTAACCTCAAACACAAAACAATGCAACAAAAACAGGTCACAGACACTGACGCATGCTCTGTTTAATGTTCACACACAAGCACAATGACTTTTGCTTCCCACCTTTCCACTGCCCTCAAGATCAGTTGCCCTGGCAATTTCTCAGAGAAAGGGCAGCTGAAAGAGGTGGCAGCTGAAATTGGGTTTTCAGCCAGTTTGAGAAAATCAATTCTTGTGGGGGAGAAGATAGGGGTGAGGAAACTGAGGCTGTGAGTTAGTGATAAGCTTGCCATAGTTAGCAAGGCTGGCTCAGAGTTCAGAGACATCAGCTCACAAGTAAGTGAGGCAGAAGCAACCGACCTGACAAGGAACCTTGCCACAGCTGATACCAGGGATGATAGTCCCTGGGTGGGCTTAGCCATGGTGGTCAGAACAGTGGCTAAAGGTGGATTTGTCTAAGAGTCAGTCCACACTGGCCACGCGGCCGGAGTTTCTGGCCAGCCTTTTAGTGTGTGAGACAGGTGGGTCACTGAGAAAGGGCGGAGAAGCATAAATGGATGAATGTGCTGAGAAAAAGGTATCTGTCCGAATGGGAGGGTGGGGCAGGAGAAATACGTTTAAGCAAGAGTCTTCATTACTGAAATAGTAAAATACTGATTTTTTTTCCTCTTCTCTTTCTTTTCTTCCTGGCTTAGAAAGGGGAAACTAGATATAATATATGGCCTGGCACTGTGAAATATGTAGGTGTAAATGTGCAAAATACATTTAAATCTTACATACTGAAATAAGTGTAATATATTAAGTCACTCCAGGTGGTTAATTACAATTAAAACAAGACTGTTTTATGGTAGGGTTGTAGAATAAGCCCCTTACTCACACTGAGAAGTAACCTACTACAGGTGTAGTCTCAGTGATTTCACTGGAACTACTCACAGAGTAAGATTTCACTTAGTATAAGAGCAGCAAAGCCGGGTCTTTAATGAACAGAGAGTATGTAGTCAACAGTGGTTGACCTGGAAGTTCTGTGGTTAGTGACCTACATTACCCACCAGAAGCCTCAGGTTTGATTACTAGCTCCAGTCCCTCATTCACCAGGTTAGCAGGGGCTGGCATTTCAGCAGAGCCAGCTTCCTCTGCCCCTCAGAGGGGAGGGATTGCCTCATTGATTTGCAGCAGTCACTCTGGCCTCCTATCAGAGTTTAAGGGTAGTTTTACTCTGTTCTCTTCTAGCACATGTGGATAAGCAGAAAATAAGACACCGTATAGATTCCTGTCCTTCTTCCCTCTCTGTCTAGACCAGTAAACTGCCCTACCTTCGTTCTAGCCTGATGTGTCACACTACTGAAAGCAGCGATACTTCCAAAGTAATGCTGCCATGGCAACACAACATCAAACCAGAAGGGCATCAGGAACATGTACTAGCATTGCTTGGATCACCCTGAGTATGGCAATACAGTAATATTGAAGTTATTAACCCTCTCAGGCATGGCAAGCTCCATTACCAATGAGGCAATGAGAGGAGAGATCTTTGTGATGCTGGAGAGAGAAAGTTATCCAGAGGTATTGCTAAGAAAGTCCCAAACATAGCACATAAAGTATAAAGTGGAGCCATAAAACTCTCCCAAATGTTGGGGGTTTGGTTTAATTGGGACTCAAATCTGAACTACCCTGGCTCATGAGTTTTATAAAAACCAAACCACCCATGATTAAGCCCATCCTAACTATAGAACACACTAACCCTTTTTCTATATTTTCTCCATCACTGCGGATGGCAGTGAGTAGCTGATTATGTCATTAACGTTTGTGAATGCTTTGAAGATGTAAACAGCCATTTAATGCCAAGATTATTAATGAATAATATTTGTTGGTGTTTGTATGTAAAAATAAACCTTCTCCTCGCTAATCAGTCTCCGTAACAAACGCTGCAGGCCAGATCCTGCTGTAAATTGGTGTAGCTCGATTGGCTTCAATTGAATTGCACTGATTTACACCAGCTGAAGATCTGGCCCTGGATATGTAATCTCTTATGGCAGGACCACGTTAACCACTCTATATTACAGCTGCCTGTGGAATTGCAGGCAACATACCCAGACATGTCTCACTCATCCGCACATAGCCTTCCCAAAAGATGTTTAAAGATGCAAAATGTTTGGGGGGAAGATATCCAAACGGTAACACAGGCAAGCTTAGCTGTGGCAAACTGAACAGTTGGGAACTGGCAAGGAGTCAAGGCAGCCAGCAACACAGTTTCCTCTCTCTCTCTCTCTGAAATTTAAGATGGTCATGGGGCAGGCATCTCAGCCATGGAAAAGCATATGGATTCAGTACCTATCCACATTTCCTGGTGAATTTAGGGTAATCTCACCCCCTGAGGCTGTTACGATATCCTCTTTGAAAAGACATCAACATGTATGGGGAATAAAGCGAACAACTCCATGAAGAAGGAGTACAGGGAACAGAAGGCAGAGGCGCTCAATGCAAAGGTGTTTGGGGTGGTGATGTGATGCTGTATGGCATGCACTGCCCAGCTCTTTTTCAAAGTGTCACTGTTATTCTAAATGTGCACTGTATGCCAGGAGGGCTAAATTGGAGCCAATGTGCTGGGCAGACATTGTACATTCATAGACTGAGAAAAGGCTAAATGTGATATTTGATCTATGTAATTTTTTTCAACAAACCTATCTGCAGGAAGAGCTTCTTGCCTCGCCTCTGCCTTCAGAGGCACATAGGCAAGTACATTGCAGGCAACAAGAAACCATTGGCAGCCCACTCCTTGGCACCATTGGAACACATGGTGCGGCAGGCAGCACCCTCAGAATATAGCCAACAGGTCCTTCTCAGGAGCCCCATCTGGATTTAGTTTCTGTCTAGAAATGCCTCAGATAAGTGCTCCCTATCACCTTAGCAAGGATTTGTGCCTCCATTTTCAGGGTGGAACCTGGTTACATCACAAATGATAGAACCTGAAGCCTAGAATTTCTGAATCTCTTGTTAAACCTGGGAGTAGATCTGAGTAATAATGCACTCAGTTTTGTTCATGAGGGAAGCTGCTTTTTTTTCTCTTGTCGTACCCAAACCAGACCTTAAAATGGAGCAGGGAACTGGGGGAATCATTTCCCTGAAACAATGAAAGTATCTCCCCAAACAACCCACAGGCATCCCAGCTTTTGGAAAAAAGTTTGTCAGTCAGGTCAGGCAGATGCAAGAGGTTGTAACTCACCAGTCTTCCAGGGATTCCCATGGCGCCTTTGTCTCCCTAACAATTAATGCAAAATTAGATGGCAGCTGGAAATTAGCCATAAACAAGGCTACAAAATGACACAAATTCACTGTCACATGTA
This sequence comes from Emydura macquarii macquarii, assembly GCF_026122565.2. Lineage (NCBI taxonomy): Eukaryota > Metazoa > Chordata > Testudines > Chelidae > Emydura > Emydura macquarii. The sequence continues at coordinate 12,369,688 of NW_027131527.1, read as the reverse complement.
GATTGTGTGCACTTTTGATTATTAATTGACTGAGGGGTGTGTGTGTGTGTAGCTGCACATCTGTTGACATGGTATATACATATATTTATTTAAAGCATGTCCATGGGTTTGTATGTGTATTTGAACATACATGTAAGCATGTGAGTGTGGCTGTGGATGTAAGCCATCCGTGTGCTCCTTACCGTATGGGCACAAGGAACCAACAAAGCTCATCCCAATTTAGAGGGGGGGGGAAAAAGGCAAGAGTTTGTGATCCAGCTATGAGTCTAATCATAATTTCAACACTTTCTCTAATCCAGCTGCTGGGAAACTGCTCCCTTCAGTACCCAATTATCATATTTTCTCTTTCTTTCCAAGGAAATCTGAATGCTAGCTATTTATTTATAGAACTGTTACCACTTAAGACAGAACTCTGAGACTATGAACAGGTCCACATTTTCCAGTAGTCCAGAAAAGAGAAAGTTCTACTAATGTAGATAACAAACTAACACAGGAAATGGCATGTCTAGCACAATGTATATTAATGGCTGTGTTTTGTGTCTCTTAACCTTTAGAGAATGCTGCCCAGTGCATCTTTAGGGTGTGAAAATCATAACATGATGATGTATCAATGTGCTTGTCTAAGAATGTATGAGATGACACTTGAACTGAATGGTAAAGATATGTGGGCAAATAGCCACTGACATATTCTTAGTCATTTATACAGATTTTAGTTCTGAGTCTTCAAGTATATTTAAATTTAACTGTAGAATTAAAAAAATATATTCTTGATCACAAAAAGTGTATGCTATGCAGACTTAGAGGGCAGTATACTGATGCTCAGAGGATACAGAACTATTTATGATGTCCCTTGTTTTGTGGATTTCTCTGCATATTTTGCAAAAATGACGTAAAATCTCTCTGTATCGTTTCCGACCTCCTAGGCTTCACGATGCAAAAAATCAATGTTTCTGTTGTACCAACTCATATATTTTCCCCTGTAACACTGTTTTCTGAGAAGATTGGTTTCTGCAGCACTCCGCAAGAACATAGACAATATAGGAGGCTGACTCAAGGAGGGGAAAATAACCCTGTGTTACCTACATGAAATCTTTGAGCCTCTTCCGTCGTTAGCTCTTTAATCATGGCATGGGCCAGAATCTTAGTGCTGCCTCCATTAGCGATCAGTAGGTGTTAGGGATATATACTCATTACACCGGAAAATAATTTTTGATGCCGCTAAATGTTCAGAAAATCTATCTTCCCACCCCACCCCTACCCCCACCCCAGCAGTGTCTGTAATCAAATGAGAATATAAAATAACACTGATGGTCATTTTTCTCCTGTGGCCTGCCAAATCTCTCCGCTATCCAGTGATGGAACTGCAAAAATCAGTGTGGAGAAAAAGCAAAATGGAGAAGACTGTCTTGAAATCTGGGGAGTGGACAGATTATTTCTCACTATTCAAGGAATGTACTTTGCTGCCACTGTTGCTCAGTAACCTTTCCTCTCTCCCTGTCTGATGTACATAGTAATGCTTTAGATTAACGTCCTAAATACACTTCACTATGAACAAGATTTAAATGTAATGGGGTAAAAAGTATTTAGAGGTTTAACAACTCCATAGTTATAGACAAGTACTATTCCATAATCAGTAGGCATTTATTTCACATGCATGTTTTCATAAATCAAAAAGCCGTATCTCTGCTGCAACAGTTATCCTTTAGGTGAATTACACAAGCAATTTGATTAAATTTACATAAATGGCATGTGATTGCAAAGTAAAAAGAGACTATCTTTTTTATTTTATCTCATTCTGTTTTTTTATGTCGCACCCATCAACATGCTATTTGATCTATCTCTCTATCTATCTCTGTATCTAGATGCTGTACGTGGTTTACTCAGAAAACAATGGAATTTCTCCATGGGGGACAGACAATTCATTGTCTTGTTCTTTGGTTTGTTAGCTTCTGCTTGGGAGCTTCTTGCTGAGTTTTCTTGTTTTTTAATTTGGACATTGCTTTCATCTACAGCTGAGCTTGGCAACTTGTTATGAAGATGACAAGGGTCAAACTCTCATGATCTGTAGTGGAAGGGTGTTCCAGACTTTTGAAACCATTGTTGAGAAACTCATCCTGGCTGTGCCGTGGCTGGTATCTGACCACACAACGACTGACACTGTATTGGACTGTGCTGTGTCTGGTATTGGTCTGTCCAGTGACTGGTACAGTGCCTGATGTCAAAACACCAAGTACCTCATCATGAAATGATGTATGAGTGTACCGTGTCTGGGATTTGACTACACAGTATTTAAGGTCTTCTAAACAATACTAGCAGGGGGAAATGGTCCAAGTAGTATACAAATAAATGCCAGATGTTAATGAGAAAGAATTGTCTATGATGTGAAGCCAGGAAGTACACTCTGTTGTGGATAGTATGTATGTCCTGCACTGTATGCTAGCATTGTTTTCATAGCTCCACTGCCGGCCTGCCTGCTGTATTTCTAAGGCGGCTGTCATTTTAGTATCCAAGCACCAAACAAGAGTTATGAAAAAAGCTTGAGTGGTCTTAAAAGATGTTTTACTTTCTCCTTTCCTCAGGAACCAGCAGTGTGTGGATCATTTTTTTCTTTTTGCAGAAGTCGTTGCTGAGAAGACTTTATTCAAAGATGGTGTATGTTTGGGTCAGATTATGGTCAGGCTGTAGCTTGGTCCAATCTCCTCTGACAAAGAGTTTCGTACTTGGGTCCTGTTGCTGAGAATGCTCTGCTTCCTGAGCCTGAAAGTCTTATCCCTAGTCTCTCCAGTACAGGAGCCCAGCTGTCTTGGAGGGTCTCTGACAGTGAGGCTACTCTGAGGAAATCTAATTCTGCATTGTCGGAGCCTTGTAAATTAGAGCCAAGGCATGAATTTGGGCCTTAGATGAACGGGGAGCACTTTGCATACTACTTGTGAGGTGGGATACTGTGCTGCATCAGTTGCAGCCTTCCTGTGACAATTACATTCAGCCCCAGGTAGCATGAGTAGCAATAATCTAACCTGAAGGTGATGAAAACATGGATCACGGTGGCCAAAACCTTGTCTAAGAGGAGAGGGCACAGCATCCTAACCCACCAAAAATGGAACAAAAGAATTCCTTGCCACTGTGGCAATCTGTACATCCACGAGTAGAGATGAGTCCACCATGGCCCAGGGCTCTGCACTGCTTTGAGATTTTGTGGCCTGCTGCCCTCAGCCGATGGCGAGGTTAGTGTATTGGACTTTCCTTTAACTATTTTCCTCTTCCTGCTAATATTACTTCTGTTTCTCAGTGTTTGAGTTTGAGCCAACTACTCTTCATCTATTGATTCCTCCCAGGCATTGGAGATGGCTCAGGCTGCCACGGTGGAGAAAATATATTGACCATAGTGTCTAAAATCCTTATTGTTTGTTCATGCTTTATCTCAGCAACAGATCATTGCTAATACTTCATTTTCATTTGAATTAGAGTGAGTTACGGATTTACAAATCCCTGAGAAATTGGCAGGCACCATGTTGATTTAATTTTAATCAGTGATAATGGGACTGTTCATGTAAACAAGCTTATGGGAGCAAAGAAACAGACTATTGAGACCTTTAGGTTCCATCCTGGCTTTTTGTGTTTGAGGGGTGCTGAAGAGGGGAGAGTGGAGCTGTGCCCACCAAGCAGAGGTTTCATTCTGCTTGCACAATCAGGCAAAGCAGAGCCAGGGACTGGGCAACACTCAAAATCCCTGTCTGTGCTCCCTTGGAAATGAGAAGCACCACTGGGCCCATTACCCAGGCTGCCTGCCTTACACTCAGTGAAGTGCTAGGTCACCATTCTGTCTGGCCCCTGCATGGCTACACACAGAAGTGGAGGAGGGGGCAAGAGGCCCCTGAGCTCTCTTTCCTGCCCAGCACACCTGCAAAAGATGAAGCATGTAGCCCCTAGTCTAACTCAGAAGCCAGTTTGACAATGTAACAAAGTATTTCCTTCATTAGGAATACATTGAGAAACCGATGGAGTGACTTGCCATAAATTGGCTCTACTGCAGCCATGGAAAGGGATGGCTTGTTCCATTTGGTGTCTGAATTTCAATTCTTCCTGGCCTGAGCTCTGTATGCCTCTCTCACCTCCACTTCCTGTATCATCATGGGTTAAATAGATGCTCCCTACATCCCCCAAGCTCCTCCAGAGTGAAAACAAACAATCCAAGCCACTACAAAACCTGTCCTGATATCTGCTCTAAATAGAACCTCTAGTCTTTCCTGGAAAAACTGTAGAAGCTCAGATTCTTGTCAATGAGAGTACAATACAGTGTGGTTCTTAGTCAGGGAGTTCATATCAGAAAGGTGATCTTAAAAGGCCACATGTTTCCTAAACAAAAAAGGATCCTGTAAAAAATGTGTTTCTTGGAACATTGTCCTGCCAAGGTTCTGTTGTTCCTATCCCATTGGGATCCATATCTCATTTACAACATGCTCTTCATCTAATTTAGTTCTACCACTGGAGACCACTACCACCTCCCAATTTACACAGCTTTGAGGCCTGCCTTTCAAACTACTGCCAGAGAGCGAAAAGGAGTGAACAAAAAGGAAATAACACAATAGTAGAAAGCTATTTACCGGAAGCCCTGGTCTTCCTGTAGGGCCCTGAAATAAAACACAGAAAAGGCAAAGTTGGCACAAAAACTGGGGTATAGGGGAGGGAAAGCACTGATTAAAAAGAAAAAATAGAGTCTAAACAATAAGAAAACAGAACTGTTAAAACATCAAACTGCTCTCATACTAGCCAGATTTGACTGATCCATTTCCCCAATCCATCTTTAAAGCTTTATATATATTTGGTATGCGTCTATCACAGTGATTCTCATTCTGGGGTCTGTGGGTAACGGGTAGTCCATGGAGAGCTAGCTAGTCACATGCTTCTGAGTCTCCTTCTTTTCATCTGATGAATATTAATTGTTCAAGTACAGAATTTCTGGAGTTGCTATAGACATATTGTATGTTCATGACTGGGAGGGGAGGTGTCTAAGATGTGATTCACACTATGAAAAAGTTTGAGACCCTCCAGACTAATACATAATTTCACCATCTTTCTTTCTTTCTTTCCTTCTTTCTTTCAAACCCACCAATTACACATCTACAGGTTGCTGGCTTTCAAATTATCCTATCTACACCAAAATTGGTAGATAAATGGCAGAACCTTCCACTGGAAATTCAATGAGACCAGGATACAGTAATTCTAATCCATTTATGATTTTAAGTCCCTTCAATTGCTCTGACATTATGTGCCCAAGAATCAGTATAACTAGGGAGTGTTTTCATCTTTTCTTTTTCTCACTTTTTGGAATGCAGCCTTGCCACTCCACCACTGTCAAAAATCAGAAACAGTCCTGAAAAACATAACCCCCTCAGTTTGCCCTGAAGGGTACAGGGGTAAGAACTGCTCCCATTTTGTTCGGCTCAGAAGTCTGAAACTTCACATTTACAGGCTGTGAAATGTATACTAAACTGAGATTTTTGCTGTGTCAGCATTTCTTGCGTTGCTAGCTGGACTACCATATGTGAAACTAGTAGTGTGGGAATCTGTTCCACAGATCATAAACTAGTTTCCAATCATTTTAATCAGAAAAAACATTAGGAAAAATCTTCAGCATGTAAACATCCAGTGCTTTGCTTAAACGTTTAACAGTGAAGTTATGCTTGTGATTTTTGAACCACTATCACTTACAGTCACTTAAAATCCCTTGGCATTCTTAGTGAGAATAGAGTGCTCTTAGTCTGAGAGCCCAGGAAAAATTCCACCCTGGTTAATTAAATTCAGTCTGCCTAATTTCATCTTGTTATTTCAATTGGCTACAGTATTCGTCACTTCCTGTCCTAAACAGTTGTTTATACAGACAGGGTCAGGGGTCAGAATAAGCTAGTATACAGTAGCATGTTGTGTCATCACTTCTCTGGTGGTCGCATTTGTTTTTGCAGGATTTAAGCTTTCATTAGAATATTAAGTTTCTAGCCTTACTGTCGCAAAGAAAACCTGAATGTGAATTGATGAAGTGCTGTCTTTCTCTGCCTGCACAGACTGCTTGAAGAAATAGCTCTGAGAAAAGTTTGAATTGACCTGTACATTTAGAGTGACCAGATGTCCTGATTTTATAGGGACATTCCTGATATTCAGGGCTTTTTCTTATACAAGCGCCTATTACTCCCACCCCCTCTCCTGATTTTTCACTAGCTATCATTTCACTCCGAAGTGTAACTATGATAACACTGTTAACTATGTAATTTCTGGTCATTTTAGCAATAACTTACAGCTGCACTGGGATTGTGGGCAGAGCTTCAGTCCAGCACCACCCAAACACATTCCCAGAAATATACCCTGGGTGAGCTCCATCAAAACCACAGATGTGAAATCTGCTGAACTTTGTAGCAGTTCAAAACTTGAATCCAGAATTAATCCCCCTAAATATATTTCTAGATTTCTTATAGAGCCCCATCCTGCAAGCCCTTGGGCAGAACTCTCACTGAAGTCATTGAAAGTTTTGTATTTGAGGGCTTGCGGGATCAGTATTTCAAATGAAATACAAATACGTGCTGTAGCAACTAGTTCTCCTTAAAATATCCTTCTGTAAATTATTCAATAAGACTTTTTGCTTAAGTCATAACAGAAAATGTAATTTTACACTTACAGACAAAAGACTGTCCAAGTCCCATTGCAGAGATCCAGCATGGTTATTATGTTGTACATTAACATAAAATAAGTTCCTTTGCAAGGTCCAAAATGCAATGGTTACTGTGTTCCTTTGTATCAATTAGTGTTTGTGGCATATTCCTTCAATCCTTGCAAGGCTTCTTATGCTTCATACCCTTCAAGGTCTCTTAGCAGCAATAATGAGTGACTAGGAACATTCTGGCAGTAACTGGGACATTTTTCTGAAGTCTAAGTTGTCTGAGTTGAGTTTTTGCATTTGGTTAACATTTGGAAAGGAGGCTGTCTACACAATTTTTCTTTGAAACTGATAATTGCACATCTGGGGCCAAGCATTCAGCAACCCTGGTTGAGTGGCAGAAAACAAGTTGCACAGGTATGCATGCAATATATATTTGCACCCATTTTAAAAATATATATAAAATTCAGTGTATGGCATCCTATGCATGCAAATTGCACACAGTTATCCCCATTTTTGTACATGGAAATGGTAGCATTTAGACATTTTAGCTCTTCACATTCACAGTTTCTATCCTGTGAGCTTTCTCAATCCCACCCTGTGAGATTTCAGAATTGTGCAGAGCTACATGGGTATGTCTGTGCTAAGGATCTAGGCACTCTGACTTAATACGAAGAATACTTGCTGTTTGAGATTCTGGGAGACTTTAATAGCAAACTTGGGTATAGCATATGGGAGACAATTGTTATTGACAATTTCCCCTCAAGCCCCTTCATTCCGTTACCATTAGGTGCACACTTCGCAAATACACTGGAGCTTTGGTACTTACAGGAGGCCCTGAAAAAAACAAGAAGGAAAATAAACAGCCATTAGTGTTGTTATATAATAAATCCCGAAGACAAAGTTTACATTTTCACTCCTTACACTGCACTCTCTCGTTCTCTCTGGGGACTGGATTTGGAACTCACTTATTATTGTTCTGTACCCAAGTAACTCTATTGTCATCAGTGAATTCATTCTGATTTACACCATCGAAAATGAGATCAGAATCAGACTCCAAATTTCCCTCCTTTTCTCTGTCTGCCTGTCTCTCACTCATTTCAGGTCAATTGAAATCACTTTGCTGCTATGAACAAAGAATTACAAATTCATGAAAATTGATCTTAAAACCATTGAGAGTAAATATGATGAAATAAAATTAGGATGCTGCATCATTTACAGATAGGTTTAAACTCGGCTGAGTGTCCTGTGTCTGGTCAGAGTCTTTTATGGTCAGATGATCAATATCTCTGTTAACCATAATTAAATAAGTAATCCTTACATTTACTTTTGCTGATGAATTTCATCCAGGCTGTGGGTAAATTCAGAAGTGATATGTTAGGTGGCATGACAGGGGCCTAATTCACACTAATTTATGCTCAGTTTTGTACTCACTTAAACTCCCTGGAACCAACTCGCACTCTGCCGACATATGAGGGAGACTAAATTTGTTTAGCTTCCACAAAAAAGAGCTGTAAGAAGGTTTAAGAAAGGATAAGTCAAAGTAACTGCAGTTCTACTTCAACTTATGTCTTCTGGATCTTTATCATTTAAGGCATATCCATTTAGAATCCCTTGCTCATCAGTAGAGTGTAAGAAGTTCAAGGGAGCGTGAGTGTTAGGGGTGTAATACACAGCATTTTAGCCAAACTGTCTTCTGTTGTCTCTGTCTCCTCTAATTTCTCTTAAAGGAGGAAATTCTGATTTCATCCTCTCTTCTCCTCCAGACAGTGAAGTTTAAAATCAAAAGGGAAAGTGGAGAGACTAAACAGAAATATCCTTCTCATGGTCCATTGGACATACAAGGGTGACTTTAAGTAGAGATGACCTCACTTGGAGAGAGAAGAGAAAGGCCTGTGGTTTACTACAAATGGGCTCTAAAAAAGCTTGTCAGACTTTCTCAGATCACACCTCTAAATTCCAGCTGCATATTTATTGTGGGCTGAATTCTGCCATTCATTACATGCCCTAAGCTCTCACTGATGTCCTCAGGAGTTGCACTCATAACCTACAGCGGAATTTGTCCCTATAGGTTCACACTATGGCTTGAATGCTGTCCCTGTCCTGTATTGCAAAAGGGCTTGGGTTTTATTTAGATGCATGCGTGCCAAAATCATGCTATAGACTAACCCTCAAGCTTGTCCATACCATATTTTTTTTTTATCATAGCTGCAGCATAGTTGGCAGCTGCAAAGTATTGATGCCAATCATGATAAATCTGTTCCAGCTTTTAGCTATTGAGCTGATCCTGCAGCCTTCGCTCATGTTGCTTGTCCTTATTCATGCAATTGACTTCAGTGGGATGTCTCACCTAAGTAAGATTTACAGCATCTGCACCCTTTTTTCAATCACAGGGACAAACCATCATGTAGACAGAATTTAAATCTATTTATTCACTACAAGGTACACCCCTTTTTAATTAGTTTTGTGTCTTTCTGGGCAACATCCTGACCTGTTGGAACATGTTGCATTTGAGAAAATAGTAACAACATCTAACAGCCCCGCAAATGCCACCAAATAGCACTGTCCTCAATCTAGAAATTGCACCTAATCTGTATTCCCCATTTCTGCTAAAAGGTTTAAGCAATTTGTCCTTTCAACACAAAAAATTAACAAATTAAAAAGTCCAGTCTCTCTCTCTCTCTCTCGTTTCCTTCTCAAGCCAGCCACCGATATTTTGAAGATGTTTGTGGCCCAGTGGAATTTCTTTTCCATTTTTTTAGGTAAAATGGAGACAGACATCCACTATCATATCATCACTGGTTACTGTGACCATTTGTATGACATCACAGGATATTTTAGGCTGCCATTCAGCAACCTCATCTGCACATCTTACTGAAATCAAGAGCTGCTTGACACCTTGGAAGTTGATGTGATCAGATTGCAGTGAAGCATGCCAGACCTCTGTCAGCAGCAGCAGCAGCAGCAGCAGCGTGGTCTGCCAGTGCACTATATTTCACAACATGCGCTCTGCCCTGCTCCCTCCCCCCTTCCCCACCCCACACTGCTCCATCCCACCTCTCTTTTATTACAGCTCAGTGGGCCAGATAGAGCTCACTGTCTGAATAATGTCTCCTCACGCATTCTGTCTCATAGGAGGAAATGCCCATTCAGAGACTGGCATGGTGAACATATGTCTCAGCAGATGTGACACTATACACAATCAGCTTACGTTGGATGACCCTTTATTCTAACCTAGCTGTAATCAACACAGGACTGGAGCAAGGGATCAGAAGTGGTTTTAACCCATGTTTATTTCCCCTGATCCCATTTGGCCAGGGACCATTTCACAAATTAGAGCAGGTTCAGACTCTTCTATCTGATACCTGGCTGCCTGCAGAGTCAAGGGACTGGCCCAGATACAGCCGAAGACTGCCGGAGCATAAGGATGCTGCAGCCACACCCTCTTTCTCTTGGACACACCCCAGTGTCAGGGGAGTTCTCCGGGAGTGAGATCCTCTAGCTTTACAGCTGCTTTGTGTTTCCAGAGTGACATAAATCAGGTAAAGCAGGGGACAGCTGAAGACCAAGCTAGTTCCTGGTGTAAGTTAAAGCAGCCTCAGGGCTGCTCTGACACACAGCTGTCTATGGCCTTGAGGGGTCATTCTGGCAGTTGGTGATTGCTCCGGCATAGAGATGCCCTGGCCGTGCCCACTCCCCTATGGCCAGGCCCCCTATGTTGGGAAAGGAGCAGGGAGCAGGAGATAGCACACTGGCTGTATGCCACTCACGGATTCATTCATCCTAGGGTATCTCCATTAGTCACTGACACCTGCATTATGGCTGCTTTGTGACACCGGACCCCGTGCAAAGCAGCCATAATGAGGATAAGGACTGGGCGCAGTGTATTTAGTCAGCAGTCCTAAGCTGCCTCCCGGGCATTGTATTTGTTACTGAGAGCACTAACTCCCCACCCCTAATTTCCAAACTTTCCAGCTTCTCTCATGACGTTTACAGTGTGGTTACGTGTTGTCAGTACGAAAGTGTGCAGCACACTGAAACTACACTAAATTGAATTTCAAGATAAACACCACCAGATGCTACTGTACTGATGGTATGGTTCCTTTTCAATGCAATGTAACAAAACGCTCTACTCTTTAACTGAAATGGAGCTGCCACAGAAACCAACAGGCCTTTCCTGAGCAGAGTGCACAAGGTCTTAACTACTGGGACCCAAACTATGCTCGGACCTAAATCAGTCACTGTCCCATTGACTGGTGGCAATTGGATGGGTCCAACCCACTTTCAGATCACCCCAGGTCCATATTAACCATGGCAAAACTACAGCAGAGTCCCTCTGCTTGTATGTAGAGAAATTCAAAATGTCTGGCTTGGCATGGTTGCCTTTCCTAATGTGACAAGCCATATTGCCTGCTGCCCTCTGATGTGTGGGCAATAATTTGCTGATGGATGGTTGGTTAAGGAGGAGGCACTTGTTTATTATTTACAGTTTTAATTAAAAAACATGTGATTTGGCTTTTGATATGCCACTGCCATTAACCTGGTACGTAAACAGCCTTGTGAATAAACCTTGTGCTGAGTGATTTCCCCTAGCACTTCTTCTCGCTCTCTCTCCATTCAATATCACCTGACAAACAAGCTCAAGTGTCTGTTTCAAAAGGAAATGTTTTGATATGGCTGGTATTAAAAAATGTTTAACTTTTACACAGCAAGTTGTGTTGTAGGTTATCTACACATCTGAGGAGAGATGGCAGACTGTGCACAACAGTCAAGAGGTACATGTTGAAGATAGGAAAATCTCTGTTGACTAGAGGGAGAGGCAACCTCCTTCCCCTCTGTAGGACAGAGGTCTGCTCTGGGGATGAGATTTAAGTAGACAGCCCTTTCGTAATACAGTAAAATTGGAATCCTGAGGATTTCTCTACTTAACAATGGAGAGTTGGGGCCTGAGGGGGAGAAGGGTACATGGTGGAGACAGACTCCCTTTGGTTTTGGACAGAGAAAAGACTATGGGTGAAAACAGCCCACCTAATCACACACAGATGCTGCACTCTCCAAGTCAGTGAAAGAGGGGAACTGTGGGGGTTGGAAATGAGGAATGTTCTACCTAATGAGGTGGGTGACCTTAAAAGGTGTAACCATAACTTTGGCAGCCCATGGAGAAGATGTAAAAAACATCCATTCTCTGTTTTCTCTGCTGCCCCCACATCCTTCCACACCCCCACTGTGTTTTCAGAAATGCTCCTGGCATGAACGTGCTCAACCAAAATAACTTCCAAACTGCCCTTTAACCTCCTTCCCAAAGAACAGCAGCTGAGAGTGTCAGAGCAGACAAAGCTGACGCTTACAACAACCAGAAAAAGAAAGCTGTGGGTAAAGAAAGAGCTAAGCTATAATAGCTACCGCATTGTAATAGCTACCGTGTTTGTCTCTTTATTCCCAAATTGCTCTGCTCATAGATATTATATTTCTACCCTACCAAGCACTGCTGCTCCTGGAAGCCAAAGAGTAGGAAATCTTGTCTTTAGTTTAGAAAGCAAACACTGAATTTAAATAGCAAATGGAAACGTGAAAGAAACAGACCATGGGCCCAATCCTGCAAACTAAGATGTAAACAATTCTACATAAGTGAGCAGCCTCATTAAGTTCAATGGGATTCCTCATGTAAGTAAAGTTACTCAGGTGGATTTTGGGGATCAGGATTTATATTTGTAACCACCCTCATGCCCTATAAAACCTGTAGAATTTAAGAGTCCGGTAGAATTAAAGGAGGTAAATGCTCCTAACTTATATAATAATGGGTTTATTAAAGGCACCCGAGACCTTCCTGTTGCAGGGAACACAATAGCAAGGAAAGGGTAATGAACAAATTACAGTTATCAAATACATTGGATACCTTTTCCTTTTACTGTATGCTAATTTCCATATTTTATTTCTGTCTTTGTGCCCCTGGGAGCTAATCTATCCTCAGGAAGATGTTTCCTTAATACCTTTGGTTTCTTTTCTTTTGAAAAATCTTTGTAAGCTGCCAATATGCAGAACTGAAGAGTCCATGTACATAAAACTTTGCATAAATACCAGTAAATATCTGGAACTTAAACTGACAAGTTTCTTTCATCAAGTTCCCAAATTTTCCTGAAAAATTCTGTTGATATTGCTTATGAAAAGGAACATTTGGATTCATTTTTGTGGTTTCCTCTCAGAGGGGGAAGTGGGATACTCAGTACAACTGTCAACGTTTTTTGTGTTTTCCATATTTTCTAGGCCTTTTTTTTTTTTTTTAAAGAAAAGTGCCCAGAAACTAGGCTTATTGATATGATGGACTAGCTAACTACAAGCTCACCCATTAGCATTGGATGTGCCTATGTTGATGCCTATAGAGTACTTGTTCATCTTCAAAAATGTTCTTGTCTAAACTCCAGTAAATAGAACTGTTGAACTTAGATTACCTCCGTTTTTCCATACTAGATGTCTCACACCCAACATGACCACCTCATGGCAGAAATTAAGGTAATTTTTTTTAATTGACTATTGAACTTTGATGACCTTTGATAGCAATGTCAAATTTAATTTCCATCCTGTAATCATCAGACCATGATGAATGAATGAATGCATCAATTTCAGGATTGTAGCTCAAACGAGCACTTCAGCTGTTAAAATCCAATAAAAAAGACTGATGATCTTATGGTGACTTTTGATCAAGGTTCAAATTTGGGATTCTTTCCCTGCTGTACTCAGGCACCCATAATGAACAAATATATCAAAATCAAGATTCTAGCTCAATGAGCATATAGAAATTAAGTCTATCAGTCAGTCAGTCAATCACTCTATTATAAGCATTTGTATTATATTAGATATCATAGAACTGGAGGCAAATCAAAACCAGAAACTTCAGACAGAACCCCTTTGCATTTTTGTGGGGTAGGTCCAATTCACATTCACGGGTCTTGGATGAACTCTGTGATTTTGGCCGCTGGTCTTATAAAAAACTGGAAGGAAAGCCAACTTTCTGGTTCCAGTTTGGATGAAGCTGAAATCTTGAGAAAAAAACATTTTTGTGAAATTTAGTTTCAGAATAGTGGAAATCTCATAAGATCAGTTGTTCATTTTAGATTTCAAGTATCTTGAGCCAAAATCTCATGAAATCAACTTCCAAAGTTTTGTCACCATCCATTTCAAACTGCAGCCTCACCTTAAATCTAATCTGAATCCAGATGCCATCTCATCTCTACATAGTACAATTTTTCCAACATAGAGAAACCAGATTGTGCTAGGAGATGATATACAATAAGCCCCCAGTTCCAGTAAAAACAGTGGAACATTCACTTAGAATCAACCAATAGATCGCCAAACTATGCAATGTTTTAACCATGAACAAATTTACGAACAATCAGTCCAAATAACTAAACTTTGTACGGGAATACTCTACTCCCTTTCTTTCTGAGTAAGATGAGATCACCTGACCTTGTTTGCACTCCATTAAGTTAACAGCTCAGCCAACTAGCTAGATACATATAGTATTTCTTCCTGTTAGTACATCCCATTTCAGCAAATCCTGGGATAATCTTTTATTGTATGTGCTTATTGTTTATATAATGTTGTAACTGTAACAACAAAACTTTTTAAGAAAAATAATTAAATACCCCTGTACTTCCAGGCCAATTGAGACTTGACATTGAGATATCATGGAATGATCTTGCAGTTCCACTGAAAGAAAATTTAAGCCTTTGTCTGCTCCAGGAGATAAACTCAGCAATGCTGTTATATCCTGAACAACACAGTAAATCCAGTCATGCCTGCGGCTCTTTGGTCATTAGTATGTGCACCACAAGCAGATCAAAGACAGGAGACATAAGCTGAGGTCCATCCTCTTTATACTCCCTCTATAAAATGAAGAGTCACAGAGAGAGCAGCATTGTCATATATAAATAAACCTTAACTAGTGAGCTGAGAATTTTTGTAAGAATACACTAAGCCTACAATAGCTTGACCTGTAGAGACCTTCTGGGGCTGGGCTTTAAATGCAGGACCTCTTAGTATTGGCAAAAAGAAAGCTAAAGTCCTCAAATGCAGAAGTTTTTTGAAACAATGCTCTTCCTCCACCACTGGAGAAAGAGGGGATAATAGTGCCTATGAGAGCAGCGTAATCCAGGGTTACCTATTGTGATTTGCTCTAGGGTTTTACTCTAGCAAAACAGTAATTGAAGCAGCGAGTATAGAGGCACCTACTGAAGATATACAAAAGCTAGGCAATGTTTGCCAGTCCTTTTATTGAAGAGCTTGCAGCAATGGGGAGAATAAAAAGTAAATGGACACGATGTGCTAGGTCATCTAATGTCACTCCCCCGAGAATCATCTGTGGCCCCTCTCTTCTGAATAGGCACACATCCCTGCTTTTCCTCTGATTCCTTAACTTTCCAATTCTCAGGTTTTCTGACACATTATGACCTTTTCAGACTTCTTGTCACTAATTTGCCATCTGAAAAAGCAGCAACAGGTGTATGAGCTGGTCAAATCATTTCTGCGGCCTCATCTTTCACACTGTTCAATAATGTAATCCCATAAAGCACCCTTAGATCAAGTTGAGATGATGCAAGATGCCGCTGCTGCAATTGATGCTAAGGTTCAGGACTTTGTGCATATAAATCTGTTTTGTCCTTTTCCATTTCCATCTTTTACCTTGCCTACACGCTAAGCGCTCACTCACCCAAAGCAAACAGCAAACAGCATAAAACTCTCTCAGAAACGGCATTCTCAAACCTGTGTGGGTGCAAATGAGACCAATCATTTTTTCCATCTCATATTTTTACCGTAGGCTATTTGCAAGAGCCAGAGAAGGTGATTCAAGAGACAAATTAAATTCAGTTCCTATAAACAAATAGCAAACGAGGAGCAAACCCATGACCAGCAGGGGGTGGGAGGTGAAGGTGAGAGATCACCCAAACAGATGGTCACACGTTCATAACAATTAAACCTGTCTAGAAAGAAGTGCAAAGAGTTTCTTGATGAGGACCACCAAGCTTCTGTGCCTCCATCTCTTGATAGCAGGGGCCCTATAGTTATTACCTCCCCCAGATCCTTTCTTTTGAGTTGACTCCCCTTGTCTGCTGTTATTGATTTTCACTTTGAGGATGTTTTGCTTGAATTGTATTTTAATTATTATGGTGTATGAGCCCTGAGTGGCTTGGTGTGTAGTGGTAAGGGACTCTTCTCTGTTGCTAGCAGCCCTCCATGCTGTTCCAGTAACAGGACTGCTCTGGAAGCACCTCTTCTCTTTTGCTGCAAAGTTACTGTCGTTGTTATCCAGCTGTAGTGTTTGCAGAGTGGGGAAGGGGGGTGTGTGACTAGAACAAACATTTCAGGGGTGGATCAGGGGAATGATGCAGCAATTCCCAGCAAAGATGAAACTGCAAATCACCTTTTAAAATGATGAGCTTGGAAAAAACAGAGTCTTTATAGGGAGCCTAGTATCTTCTAAGGCACAGGTGGCATGTAAATTACCCCACTTCTATCCTTCTCAAGAGCCCTAATTCTTACACAGATAGAAGCTGGCCTCAAAGGAGCTCTCTCTTGCTACTTGTATATGTGGTGGTGCTATCCATGTGATGAACTGCAGGAATATGTCAAAAGTGTTCTGATTTTGCACAGAACAAGCTCCATGTCTGGTGTTATATGATAATAATTAAAAAAATATTGAATTCCTCATGCACCTTTGACTGCTTCCCCTGTTCTGTGTTCACTAATCTGTCTCCACTGGGACCACTCCCAACATTTCAAATTTCTCAGCATCTGCAAATACTGTTTTTTAAAATAAAACAGACAAATGGCTTTGTCCCCCACTCCTTCCCTCCCGCCTACCAAAGTTAACATGTTTCCCCCCAAAATTACAGCACCAGGACAGGCAATATTCAACTCTAGCCCAGTGAATGCTCAAAGATCCAATATGTTATGATGCATCAGGGTTAGAAACAGGAGCTTTATATCATTAGGAAGAGGAAAAACTAATTTTATAACAGGATATGCCAGTACCATACTTCTTTCTAGCCTGGAAGGCCCCAAATCCCAAGATATCAGATCTTAAAAACTTGGCATTATTACAGTGGATTCCAATGGTCTGAAATGGTCTATTGATACCAAAAATATTCCCTGTCTTTAGAAATGGAAAGTTTGTCAGAACTGTTTTTAAACAATCTTTAAAACATTTTAAGGATTCCCACTGAGGTATGGAGAAGAGGCAATTTTTAAAAGTGTCTAAAATGTCATCACTTATAATTTTTCTCTACACTGAGGTCTGGACAGTTGGACTAAGGCAGACTGGTCTTAGTTAATGTAAAAAAAAAAACCCGGGGAGGGGAGGGGGAATACATGTTTTTAGAACTTTCTCAAACATGTTTGCACTACAGTTTTTCTGTAATCGATGTGGCATACCCAGAATACATGACTGTGATGGATAGTATACACGCTTTATTGTCACTCCTTTGGATCAATGCTTATGAGCTGTTCCAAAAAAGGAGAGCACTAAACGTGTAATGACATCCCCGTGAGGAAATCCAGCCGTTTCACAGACCTAGAAGGCAGCCTTATCAAGTTAGAGAGTAATGGTTACTCCCTGACATTCAGGTCCATGTTAATTGATAACAAGATAGCTGTGGCAAGGCAATTAGTTATGAAATGCTGATTAAAATGTCAGCGGCCCAAAGCTGACCTTACTCAGTATGGCAGGTGGCCTCTTGTGTGCTGCTTTGCAGAAGTTTAGATTATAGCTGGGTTCAATCTGCAGAATTCAGATCCAAATCTGGATTTGAAACAGTGTGGAGATGAAGGGTGTTTTGGATCCAGGGTTTTGGTTTGGCCTATGTTAAAGATAGTGGCCATATGCAGAATTCAGTTTGGAATGTAGGTCCAGATTTTGATCAGCTCTTTGCAGGTGCTCCAACTGGTGGAGTTGTTTTGGTCTACTCCTTGTTTCAGTGGATCCCTTGAATAGGCTTCACTGTTATCATACCAGTTGGTGCTCGTATGTTCATTTCTGGGCTGGTTCATTCACACAGTCTCACCCTATTGCAGTTTCCACTGCTGCTTATATAACAGTTTCACAACACAAAATAATCATGTGCCTACATAGTCAAACTCCTATACCTTCAGCAGAGGACAAACTCTGAAACAAAACCGAAACAATGAGTAAACTTGGGGACTTTTCAATTTAGAGGAGGAATATCGTGTGTCTGTTGAGGGTGGGAGGAAACTCTTCTCTACTTGTAACTCTATAATTCAGCCTTTTGAGTGGTAAACTGCAGGGACCAATGAAGGTATTATTTGTTGTTGTGGTAGCACCTCGGAACCCTAGTCATGGAGCAGGACCCCATTGTGCTAGGTGCGGTACAAACACAGAACAGAAACATGGTTCCTGCCTCAAAGAGATTACAGTAGGGACACGGGGCATACTGTTTTCAGCTGTCACCATAGAAAACTGAATCAGTTGGCTATGGGGATGCTGCCAACTATTTCATCCTGATATTGTAGCTATCTTAATTTGTGGTATAAATGTTCCATGGAGTCTAGATATTGGGGGTTTGCTTGCTCTTCAGACTACCTTGTACTTTTAGGGGCTTTGACGGTCTCCTTGAGATAAATATATTTGCTTGTTGTGCATTTCAAACATCTGAATGCAAGTTTCATTTAATCAGCTAGGGAAGGATGCTTTCTGTCTGAAACAAAGATTCAGGGGCTCCATCTAATATAGGAGAATTTGTATATGTGGTTGGGTGGGAGGAAGTTCTCAAATAAATCAGTTATGAGTCATTCTCTTGCTGATCATGAAAGATGCAGCCTTCCCATTCCCTACTCCCATTCACCCTCTGATATGGTTGAACCATCTGTGTTACTGAATAAGAGAACTTAGAACTGAGTTATTATGATTGATTTTACCAGGGTAAAACCTGCAGTCCTGCTCTATGCACCATGACTGTTCCATGTGTTTAAAGACAGGCCCAAAATATTTCCATTGTATGTATTAATTGAATAACTGCAACAGCACTAGGTCTAGCACCAGAATCTCAGGACACCTTGTGCTTGACTTATAGACCATTGGCTTAAATCTATCTTGACATTTTCCGGCATATAAAGCTCTCCTTTACCTGGCTCCCATCTCTATCCAAATCCCTGCCTTTTCTTGAGTTTATTCATGTGCCTTCAGCTTCGAGGCACTTAAAATAACAAATCAAAGCCACACTCAAGGTGGCAGGAGAAAGCAGTGTTTTAAATTTGGAGCAGACGGGCTAAATGTGCTGGTGACAGGCTTGGTCCTGCCTGGACTTATAGATGATTCATTACAAGAAGTTTTAAGGTGCAGGCTTATAAATGGCTTGTTTTTATTTAAAAAAAAAAAATAGAATTGCAAGCTGGACATAACATCTTCTAAAAGTTCTTACAGGCAACAAGTGTCGGGGTGCAGAGGTGGGGACTGGGAATCGGATCTCCCTACAAGGATGATTAGGAAGGAAAGGTAGAGGATATCCAGCATGTGAACTTGGAATAATTAATTACAGAAGTCAGCAACTTAGAAGTTGTACTCATTAAGGCTCGAACCTTCGAAGGAGCCAAAGGAGTTAAGTACTCAATCATATTGAATTTTAAAAGGAATTGGGTGCCTAACACCCACAGGCCTCTTTGAAAATCCCAGCCTAAATCACTGAGTCCCTCCTATGCTGTGTGAGC
Source organism: Emydura macquarii macquarii (assembly GCF_026122565.2). NCBI lineage: Eukaryota > Metazoa > Chordata > Testudines > Chelidae > Emydura > Emydura macquarii. Next base: position 12,350,322 of record NW_027131527.1, on the reverse strand, counting down.
TCCCCCAACACCTACTGATGTCAGTGAGTTCATTCTGAGGAAGTTCCACACCTCACAGGATTGGGCCCTAACATAAAAACCAAGTTGTCATTCTAACAAGACACCTGGCCTAAGAACAGATCCTATGAATAGTGTTAGGTAGTATCTATTAAGCTTCGCACTCTACTTTATCTAACATAACATGTTCTGCGCCATGAGTTTAGATGAAAAACCACGAAATTCTTCTTTTGGGGCGCTTTTTGCCTCAGCCTCCAGGCATGCACTGCACAACTCCATAGAATCATAACAAACTACAGGAAAGGTGGCAAACACACACAAGTAAATCAATGGCAGGTAAACTAAAAAAAATTGTACTTGTCTACTGCTGCAGGTTGTGCTATATTCCTGTTGTAGGGCAGCTGTCCAGGTCCAGTAGATGGTTGGAGTCTATTGTAGTTAATAATTATATAAAAATGTCTAATGATATTACATCCAAGTTGCTAAATTTACAACTTTCTAGCTCAACTTTCTACAACCTTTGGCTCACATGTCAAGTTACATTTTTTTATTTCTGCTTTTCTGTCTTCCATTATCTTAATTACCCATGTGTAACTCTCTTAATATTTACTTTCACACAATTTTTTAGCCACATTCTTTTCTAATTCTTGTTACTTTCTTATCTCTCGCTTTTTAATTTACACACTATCTTCTTTCCATCCTTCTGTGACATTCTGTCTGAGAACAACACCCCAGAAACTCCATATTCATCAGTGTCATGTAATTATATGTTCTGTACAGGGGTCTCCTTGTTTGATATTAATTTTAAAAGTCTTGATCTGCTAAACATTAATATCCTGTTGGATTGTATGTGCTACCATAGTTTGTGAAGTTATAAAATGTTGTAAATGCTACTAGAACATGTTGTGAGGTAGGAAACACCTAAACCAGCTATTCAGGTACAACAATGAAGTGGACAGTCTGCTAATGGACCATCAAAGAGGATCTGCTCTCTCAACTTCCACTCCTGAAGACTTCATACACAACAAGATATTGATTGACCAATGGGGAAAAGCCACCACGTCACTTGCATGGACAGTTCTAGCAAGCTGGAACGGACTATAAAAGAAGGAGCATGACATCATCACTTGGCTCCACTCACTTTCAACTGAACACCTGAAGGGTCGTCTGGAAGACAAAAGGACTTTGAAAGAGGGTAGGGGAATCCCAGGCAGAAAAGGTTGCCCAGCCTGTGTTTAAGAAACTGCTTGTACCAGCTAACAAGGGTGAGACTTTGCTAATTCAAGATCTTGTTAGTGTGTAGAACTTAGACTACAACCTTATGTCTATTTCATTTGGTAATGTCTTTTAAACTCTTTACACTTGCCACTTATAATCACTTAAAATTTATTTTTCTATAGTTAATAAACTCGTTTAATGTTTTATCTTAACCAGTGTGTTTTTGAGTGAAGTGTTTAGGCAAACTTCTCAGTAACAAAATCTGGTGCACATTCCTTCCACTTTGAGGGAAGGGCAGACTGGATAATAATCTCCACTTGTCAAGTTTTTTGACCAGGGTAGATGGTGTGGGCCTGGGCTGAGTAGCCAGCTGGAGTTTCTCTATTGTTGGTTCGTGAGTGGCTGGAAAACATTCATTGAATTAAGACTGGTGTCGTTCCTGCCTGTGGAGGGCTGTGTAAGTGCAATCAATACCTTCTCAGAGGCTTGTGGCTTTTCCCAGCATCACAGGGTGAGAGGGAGCCCAAGCTGGTCAGACAGAAGGCTCAGTGGTATCCCAGCTACAAGGCAGTATCCCAAGGGTTCTGCATACCGTCACACCACCTCAATATATTTTGTATCTTATTTTTCTAAACACAGATTCTATCACCTCAACTGAGAGGAGCAAGAGACGATTGTGTACCCCTTGTCTTTTTAGCGATTCTCTTTCCTCTCACTTCACTAGCTGAGTGAATTGTCTCCCAAATGCTATCTCATATCTCTTTGAGATATTAAAATGCATGGGATGGTCTTTCCCTTAATTGAGCTAATGTCTGTCCATCCAAGATGATTGATATCTCCTGTTACCAGCAATTAACTAACTATAGGAGGAAGAGGGATTTCAGCCTAACCACAGCTCTGTCCCTATAAAGTAGGCTGACCAGATTTTTGGAATGATATCCAGGGATATATTTTTAGGGGCAGGGGGAGGTGATAATTACTGCTTTTGAGAATGAAATGTTATGTAAAAACAGATGTTATTAACGTATTTTATACATAACTATAGTTAACTTAAATACGTCATATTTCTCACATTCATTCCATAAATACAGAAAAAATACTTACCAGTATTATCCTTAAGGCTGATAACAGAATGGTAAGCTTGCATTAATTGGAGTATTTCTCCAATGAATGTATCTGCTTGAGAATATCGTTGTTCTTGGTGAGTTTTTCCACGAATTCTAGATAGGACAGTTTAAAGTTCATTTTCACAACGAGAATGGCTTTCACAGTTTGTACATTGAATCTCGATTTCTCTGTCATCCATACGTCATTCATCAGCGAGAACACTCTTTCAATAAGTGTATTGCTGCCTGGCAGACAAAGCATCATTTCAGCTATTTTTTTCAGATTAACGTGGGGTACCTTAGATTCTGTGAAATGTGTCATGACTACATTCCATTTGTAAGCAACCGATGTAGCAAATGCACTCCATTTGCCTCGTTTCCCTCTTAAAAATTCATTAAAAAAAGTCACTTCATCAAACAGAGCATCTTGATCAGTTGTTACGTTTGGGTATTTCATTTGCAGAACTTCGACTGCCTTCTCAATCTCAGACCTTGCAGGTACTTTTTTAAAAAAACAGACAATGCAGGTCTTTAAGGTCATCTGTGTGTTTTCTCCATGCGTGTATGTATTTAACTGATGCGTCAAAAAAAGATCAAGAAACATTAAAGTATGACTCGTGTGTCAAGACACCAGCCCCTTCTTGCTCCTTTATTAATTTTCTCACTAAAACTGGCACAGTCTTCCTCCTAGCTTGCAGCTAGCTTCTTTTCCAGATTGTTAAGGACGTCAGCAGATTCCATTGCACAGCGATCTTCCCCCTTCAGCAAATGTATTGTGTCATGGAAAAGTGACAGATTACCTTGAATGAAAGTGAGCCAGAGTTCAGTCGTAGGGTCTTCAAATATCTTCCGAAGAACAACTGGACGCTTTTCTTCTGAGAGAAAAAATGACTTAAGCGACTCGTATAATAGAAGTACTCTTTCTAAAGCAGGTAACAATAAGAGCCACCTGACATTTCTGTGCCCCAGGGTGTTTTGGTATTCTTGCCCCACAAACTCACAAAAGCTCCTCAGTCTTTCAACTCAGACAGTGAAATAGTGAAATTATCTAAACATTTTGGTAAGTATATATTCAACATTCACTGGGATTATTTCCCAGTTCGGGCACAGTTGTGAACAATATGAGCAGGACATTTGAGGCCTCCCATTGTAAGGCTGCCCTGACTTTAGTGCGCACATTTTCCCTCCCTTGTCTGCGTAGCTCGCTGAAGTTTGTTTTTGTATTATCGGCAGAGAAAGCCACAACCTTATTTTTCCAGCCGAAATTTTTCTATAACAGCAAGTATCTGCTGCAATTAGTTCAGCTGTTTCACCTTTTAGTTCAATAAAATCAAGTAGCTTTGTTTCAACAGACATGCTTCCATCATATACCTTGAAGTAATGAACCAAGATAGGCAATAATTTTACATGTCCGTGATTTGATGCATCATCTGAAACCAATACCACCTCAACATTGTCCAGATCATGTTTCAGTTCATCTGTTGCTCAAGGTGCGAATACCTTTGTGACAATTGCATTGAGCTTTGTCCTTGCACAACTAAATTAGGGATTGTAAAATTTTCTATTTAAACTCAAGGTACAGTCCATTGATCTTAAACTGTGGTTGTGATGAATGGTGTGATAAGCAAAAATTCCTCTTGTGGAGCAAGGTCATAGTCACTCTGTGTCAGCTCAACTTTATGAAAAAATGAAGTTACAGAACTTGAACTGGCCCAGGCAGTTAGGGCAGATTTGTGTTTAACTGTACCTTCATGTTCTTTTATTGATATCCTGCCTCCGCTGGAAACGGTGAATACGGAATGGCATATTGTACATAAGACAGATGTTTCTTTTGCAGTTTGGTTGCAAGAAATAAAATTCTTTTTGTAGTTGGTCGTTGAAGTAACACTTACATTTCTTGGACAGCGCCATAGCACTTCTGCAATCGTTATTGACACCATATACGAAGTCAAAATGACCGTAGCATGCGAAAGCCTTGTAGCCATAGTTACAGCAACATGTAGAGAGATAGACCAGCTATAATCGAGCAAGCTAATTATTTACAGTATTTATGATATATTCATAGATCTATGATTTCAATACGAATAAAATCTGAGGTGTAGTGCAGAGGTTACATTTTATTATTTGTGTCACATTTATTTATTACAATTTCGTCACATTTTTAAACCACTGTTTGGGGATAGGTTATTGCCGGGGACAGAGTACCTAAATTGGGGACTGTCCCTGGAAACTGGGGACATCTGGTCAGCCTACTTTAAAGGCCAGTAACCTATCCCTGCTGCTTGTCAACGTCTGTCTAAAGGATGGCACATACTGGCTTCTGGTACTCTTCCAAATCCCATCATTAAAGTAACCATGAATTCTTTCTTCAAGCTCTTGCCCAGGGAATTGCCCTGCTCCTTTGCCAGTGGGACTTGTGGACAGAGCAGAGCTGAAATGGCAGCTCTTTTCTCGAACTTCTTGTGACGACACGTGATGGTGCTTCTTATTTGGTTACTGTGATTTCAGAACTGACAAGGCCACGTTCAGGCATAGGCACTATATGCCTGTTCCCAATGCCCCTGTTCCTGGAATCACATGATAAAATAAGAATCTTAGCTTTCATTTTTAAACAGTAGGTTTCTAGCCTTCATTGGATGCAAAGAAAGCTTGAAAATATGATCCTAGGAGCTTCTTGTGGGGACAGAAGTACTACTTGGTCTCCCACAGTCATTACATTTGCAGTGGTTTCTAAGGACCTTCCTTGACTCATGCTCCCTGCCCCCATGGAATCATCTGTTCATCTGAAGTTTATTACTTTCCATTCATTTATTGGCCATGATGCCTCAGTTTCTTTAGGGTGCCTGTATAACAAATTTGATTAAAAGATTAAGTGCGCGATATTGATTAATTAATCTAAACCTAAATTATTCATTAATAAATTTTGAACCTCTGGGTTTTGTTGTCCTGCTATACTTGCTTTGGTTAGCCATTGCTACACCTGAGCAAGCCCTTTATCCAACAGCAGCTAGAATGGGCTGGGCTGGGCTATGCATATGGTAGCAAACCCTGGAGGTGAGTGATTGGGAAAGAGGGATTTGTAGTTTTCTTTATCTAGATCGAACTGAGGATATTCACTGACTACTTGAAACAGCAGCTCCCACACCAGACTCACCAGGTATTACATTTTAGAGAGAGAGTACGTGTTCTATAAGATATTGAAAGGCAAAAAAAGAAATTTAAATAATAGCCATTTTTACATTTAACTTGGCCTGGGAAACACCAGTCTTTCCTTCTAGTCTCGGTCACACTGTTGCATCTTTGAACAAATCCATGGTATTAGCCAACCTCCATTAAAGTCTTCATGATTTATCCATTTTCTTTAGTCAGGAAGCTGTACAAATCTGTCAAGGCCTTGGCTTTGTGTTAGGCAAGAGGTTCCTTGTTAATTTAAGAAATAAAGGAGAGCAACGAAGATGTAAAAGGGATGTTTCTGTCTTTCTTCGTTTTCTTTTTCTTTTTCTTTTTGTGCTGTTGGGGAAAATTTAGGGAAAAATCGACACAGAGAGCTACTCTCCTCGTTTCATACACAGCAAAACAAATGGGGAAGAAAGAGTTCCCAGAGGAGGAGAGGGACAGGAACCTTAAAAGGAAACTTCCCCAAAGTAATGAGGAAAAAAAGAAGCATAAATCTCCGAGATCCCTTCAACAAAAACACGATAAAAGGATGCTATGAAATTTTCCCCCACAGCCCTACTTTCAAGACCTGTGGCTTTTACATATGAGAGCACTAACAAAAAGAAACAAAGGGGGTGTCAGTCCAAGAAAATTAGAGTGCTCTGTCAGAACACTGTGTGGTATGTCTATGGAGGGATCTACAATTGTTTGGGATGGAAATAGAGGGAAATATACTAACTTTTAGCTCATCATTTCCTTTGTAAAGATTCCAGGGTAAGGTTTCTAGGGACGGAAAATGTATGCATGTATGTATGAGTGTGTGTGCATTTCTCTGAAAAGAAATGTGGGAGGGAAAGGAGATTTCCTAGGAAAAAGTAATAATCTAGCATTCAGATAAACTTTTAAAACATAAAATTACACTGAATTCTGAGCATGGACATTCAGCAGGCCAACTGACATATTACATGGCATTAGGTTGTAAGGCCGTGGGTGCAGAGGTTGTTCCTTCCACTCTGCCTCATGCAGCATTGGACACATGCTCAATAAATATAAAAGCCTGTACAAATAAAAATAACAATGAAATAATAAATCGGGGAAGAGATTTTCAGGTGATGCCTTGCACAAGATGGCGGCCACTTAGTTATGCTCCCCATGTGAGGGCACTGAAAACGTCCTGTATGCTCTTTTTAAATGTTCTTATATCCCAAAAGTGAGCCCTGAACCTGTGGAAAGAACTGGTCAAACTGATGATGCCAGCAGAAGACAGAAACAGAATCTAATAAATGTGAGGGGGGGGGGGGAGGGGGAAGAGTTATGGATGCTAAAGGTAAGCAGCATGCTGATGAATCTGCTCATCCTGTGCTCCTCAGGGAGCAGGTAATGGCAGCAGTAGCTAACATCAGATTGCAATGGGATCTCCATGTCCATTGGAATGTATATAAATTCCAAGACTATACATTTTTTTCAAATTAAAGAAAGTGAAAAAATCCTTAAAGACACAGGGGCTGTGCTGGACAGAGCCTTCCCTCACTAGCTGAAACACGGGTTGGGAATGCCAATAGCAAGGGTGGGCTAGTGGATAAGGCTATGGAGTGGGACTCCAGAGACCTGCATTTACTTCTTGGCTCAGCCACAGTCTTTCTCTGTAACCTTGGGCAAGTCACTTAATCTAACCCGATCCCCTTTTGTACAGGGAGAATAATACTTCCTTTCCTCACAGGCATGCTGTGATGAAAAATCCATTATTGATTCTGAAGCGCCCAGAGTTTATGGTGATGAGAGCCATATAAACACCTCGATAGACAGAGTGTGTCTAGTTCTTTTGAAAGTAGGAAGATGATTGGACGAGGGTAAGTGGCCTTTCATGGGAGGAGGGGAAGACTGACTCTGGCACACTTTCTCTCCCTTGCCAATTCTCACAACTCCTTTATAAAAATGTGACTGCCGCTGGCACAGAGAAATTTGTCTACTGGAGAGCATTAGCCTGGCGACAGGTTCATAGAGGTGTGATATGTAACCACTGGTGAGTGTGTGTTACAATGACACTTGGTTTTGAAGGAAATACCAGGCAGGATAATGGTGAAGCCAGAAAAGAGGTGGGAGACAAAAGCTCAGAGGAAATCAGCACACTTTTATGTCATGTTGGCTGAAAACCCTGTCTGTCTGCCAGTGCTGCTCCAATATGACAAGACTATTACAAGTAAAAATCAGTTAATCAGTTACATAACACTTTGCATGTTCAAAGCACTGTATAAACACTTAGGTGTTTGAAGCTGGCCACCAAGAATCGGTGGCCACATTTGAAAAATGTTGCCTAATCCTGACAAATCCCATAAGTTTTATCTCTAGGGAATGCAATTTGTGTATCCCACACAGCGAGGAAGTGGCAGAGCTGGGATTAGAATTCAGGACTTCCTGTCTTTCAATATTGGGTTTATTTCCCTAAAGCACAAGAAATTATGTACCAGCATCAACAAAACTACTGAAATGGGTGGAACGTTATGATGTGAAAATAACTGCTTCATAGCAATACAACTGTCCCCATACATCTCTGCACTGATATCCCTCCTTTCACCTCACATCTCCATGTTAATGCAGTGCCCACACATGTAGTACTGCTGCTCTGATCGTGGGCTGCCCCACCCACTAGAAGCCCTGCAAGCTCTCCCACTCCTGTTAGAGAAGCTCTTGTGGAGGGACACCATTTACAGGCCATGGTGCCAAAGCTTAGCATGCCAACTGCAGGAGCAGCCACAGAGGACATGGAAGGGAGGATGAGGATGGAAAAGTAGAGCTGGTCAAAAAAAAATTTAATCAAAAATCTTTGTTATTTAAAATGCTTTTTGACCAAAAGGAAATTTTTCTCTAAATTTTTCAGGTTTTCAGCCAAAAACACAAAAATGTGAAAAACTGAGTATGCTTTCATTTTCAACAGACAAAAGCAGAAAACTTCTCACTTTCCAATTTTTCTGTGACAACTTAAAAAAACTGGTGGAAAAGTTTTCAGAAAATAAATATTCTTTTCTTTCATCGACATTTTTCCTGGGAAATAAAATCCACCTCCTCACCAGCCATAAAAAAAAAAATCAAAGAGGAGGAGGGAGTCCGGGAGATGACTTGAGGCAATTTGCTGGGTATTTTATTTCTGTGCAAAAAATGCCTGAGGACACTCCTGTGATGAAAGAGATTGTAGTTAAATACACACAGACTAGCAAGGGAGCAGTTGTAATACCCAGTGCCTGTGACCACACTTCATGCAAGGAGTCTGACACTATCTTCACTTCCGAACAGAACTGAGAACCAGTCCCCTCTGCTGTCTGAAAAAGATCAAAGCTCCTCAAGAAACCCAGAAACCTCGACAGATTGACAGTAAGATCAGTGTATGGACACAGGGGGCATGGAAAAGCAATCCTGAATTCGCTTTGAAAATTGGGGACAGGGAAAGTCACAAAGGGAATGCTCCTCACCCTCCTTCTGCTTTCTCCTTCAGTGTGTTCAGTAGCGCAACAAAAGTTGTGCCTGACCAAAAGGTTGCCACACACAGGTTGAAATGAAGAAGGAAGTGCATATTAGCTGATAATAAATTGTGTAATATTAGGCTGCTTAGATTAAGGAGCTAGTAACAGCATATACTTTCAAACACAGTTTTTCTCTCTCGCCCTGCCCTTCCTTCTGTTTTTGTGTCTTTCTGCTTTGCTGTGTTTTAAAATTCCCTCTTGGTTTTACCATGTCTCTTGCACACATGAAATTGTTTTTACAATAGCTCTGTTTTAACAATCAGGTACACAGCCAAGGCATCCTGGTTGTGTCTATGGCTTCAGTATATTCAGACTGTTACTGTCAGTTCTAAAGGGACAGGAGTAGGAGCAGGATCGGTGAGTGGTCTGAAACTGAGGAACCAGATAAATGGTGTCATACCAGGGGAACAATCCAGGTGGAGTGGATCTTCTGAAGTCAGCAGTTTGCTCTCTGAACACCTAGTAATGGAGCATGAAGAGGTAAAAAAAGAGTGGAATACTTCCACTCTCACCAGCCCACAAACCTGACTGAGTGGGGGTGGGGGACAGAGTCTGCCTTACTTACAAGTTACAACCAATGAACTCCTCTGAGTTCACCTAAAGAGGAGATATCACTGCTTTCTTTGCGACTTCATTGAGGTTATACAGGGGTAAGTCAAAGCAGAGTGTATCCCTGGACCTAGCTTTATCCATTGCCCCCATTTTTTGACATGCATGCTCCCTGGTAGTCAAAACCAAAATGTTCCTCAGCCATCTAGCCGAAACAATGGATTCCCAAATAGGGAGGCTATTTGGACCACTCTGGACTTTTTCACTTGAGTTATCTGTCCCCAATGAACGTACGATCTGTTCATAAAGGTGGGACAATGCATCTCCTCCCCTTAGAGTGGTGCAGATAGTCTGAAAAGATTTGGTGTTCTTCAATAGCACAAAGAAGAGTGTGCACCAGTTTGTGAGTGATTTGTAAGATACAAGACACGGGAAACCTGTGGAAGCCAGGTGTCAGTTTTATTGATACAGGCTTATTTATTGACCAGAATTAACATATAAAAATAAATAATGCTATGGGCCAGAGTCTAATGCACTTACTCATGCGGGGTAACACCTTATTACACAAAAAATCCCTTTGACTTGAGTGGAACTATTTATGGCATGAGGTGAGTCAGGACATCCAAATCTAGCCCTAGAGTTGCTGCAAGGGGTGTGATATTCCTGCTTTACAGGTACATTCCACCTTTGGCTCACCCATCTTTGTTTCTTTAGTTTTGTTTTTGCTCTTCTTCTGCCTGTTGTTGCCTGTTGTTCTTTGTGCCTGGCATGGCTTGGTTTTATTCTATGGGAGGTTCTGGGAATGAGTTGTTAATTAGGCAATGACTGTCTTGAGGGAAGGGACAGTAGCTCCCTTTTTGTTGTTAAAATTCCTTGATAAAGAGCTAGTATTAAAATTACACCCATTGTGTGCCTCAGCTCCACCAGAGACAAGGCCAGGGTACAATTCTCAGCAGTTGTTACCACCCCCACTGCTCCAGAAGGCACTGACTGATTTCACTAAAGAGGGAAAAACTGGGGTGTACATATGCAATTATGGTCTGTTCTGTCAAGTGCTAGGTCCCTGTGTTAGATACTGCACCATGCATCCCATATGTTACCTAACCTTTCTGATTGCAAGTTACTCCTGCATCCTACATCACTTCCCAACCTGCTCCTTTCTGACCCACACAGCTGTAATGCTTGGGGGAAGGGTAAGTTTCTGTCGCCTTAGAGAAAATTACTGGGTGGTCTCTTCAGTAATACACATGCTGCCTGAAGCTATATCAAACCATAATAAACAAGTCCCTCACACAAACCCCCATCAGTTCATATTCCAGTTAGGCTGATATAATCTTCATTTTCTCTTTGAAAGGAAAAAAAAGACATCCTAAGGGAGGAAGAAGAGGCAGACGATTTATTGATATTACCCTTCTGCCAATCGGGGTCTCAAATCACGTGTGTAAAATGTGCTGTTAATCAGCCTCCCCTCCCTTCCCCTACACGCCCCGTGGGAACACACTGATTTAATTATATTGCCCTGACTGAGCTGAGTGATGGTTGGAGCTGCTCACCAATGACATCACAAAAGAAGAGGGCAGCCCTCAGGCTTTGTGGCCTTAATAGAAAGAATATTAAAACCAGAGCAGACTAGTGCCGGAAATACTGACAGATAGCATGGAAAAGTGGAGGCTCTACCAAATTCAGAGAACAGAAGGACACATATGGAAAGAACATATTTGCCCAAAGACCTAGCACAAGTGATTGAAAACGCACTGCTGCACATTGCCATAGCGCCATCCCCAAAAGATCCCCATTCATCCCCAAAGGATCCAAAAGGGCTACAGGGATTGCTTCAGCCACCTCTGAAATGAGCCAGCCTGGGTGGAATGTGGCAATGACACTGCACGTGTAATACCAAACAATGGTGTTTTCAGGAGGGAAATGCAAAAAAAGGTATCCAATTGAAACTACAGGGATGAATTAGGTAGCTAGAATTAAATAATTTGGCATAATTTAGCTAAATTACCAGAGCTCACTCTTGTAATAAGTGCTGTGGAGTCTTTAATGATCACCGGGAGTCAGGGATTTCTAATACATCTCAGCAAAAAGATAGTCCTTCCTGTAGCACAGTATTCCTTAGCATCCTGTCAAGCACTCATTTGGAAGTGAGTCAGAAGAAAGAGTGTCATGCACCAACATCATTCTTTCAAATACATTCTTTAAAGAGATACAAGTTTGATTAATACATTTCTGTTAAAAAAATGTTGATTTTCATGCCACAGGTATTTCATGATGTCAAGTCAGGTCAATTGTTCCCAAAGTGTATAAATTGTCCTTGAATGTGTATACGTTTTGGATTTTATGGAAGAAAATGCTCATGGATGTAAAACTGCTGGGGCAAACATAAAGACTGAATTGAGGCTCCAGAAAATCTGATCCACAAGAGACAACCAAACTACTAAATTAATTGCTGACTTCATTAATTAATTTCATCTCATCTTCAAGCCATGGAGAAACAGACCCAAACTCTGGAAATGCAGCACTTGCCTATTGTTTATTTTCATCTTCACAGAATGCCAGGCACCAGGGAGTGGTAAGGAGAGGGGATGTTACAAAAAGGGAACTATCTGCACAATAAAAAAGCTTACTGTGGTAGCCCTTAGCTCCAGTTGATTACACTGTGTAAGAGAGAAAACAGGCCATAATATAAAAGCCATTCCCAAGATGCGTTACATAGAACCAACCAGGAAAATACAATTCACTATTAGGTCATAGTACAAAAAGAATTCTTTAACCTAGATCTAAAGAGTCACATTTTCACTCATGGTCTTTCAAAGTTTGCATTTGCAAAAATGTGTGTTTTTGTTGGAGTTTTTGTAGGATTCTGCAAGTACAACAGTGCATGTGTGCCTTTGCTGTCACATGCATTGCAAAAGCCAGCCTCAAACACTAGGGACCCAAACCACTGCAAAATATGATGGGCTTTCATGGATTGGTATGGCCTTTGTGATGTGGACACCAAATACAATTTGTGCTGAACAGGACCCTAAATGCGTAGCTGTGTTAAGCTTCTGAGGGAAGGACTTTCATAGGGAAGCATAGTGAGAAAATATTCAATCTCCAGCTGACTATTGTCTGGTCTTCAGAAGCATAAAAGAGCCTTGAATATGAGGATCTTGGAAACTAAAAACCACACACTGACCTCAGTCCATGCTCTCAGTTCCAATGGACGTGACTGGGAATTCTACACAGAGACCATTTTATAGGTCTTAGAGAGGACAAAGTAATTAATTCAGATAAACAGGACAAAGGGAGGCAGTCCACAGATAACATAGTCAGAAATACAGAGCACAGTAAATCTGTCTGAAAATTTGTTGAGAGGGAGAAGTCCTAACAAATTACATTCTCACCTAGAACAGTCACATATATTCTTATCCCATTCTTGATACAATTGTTAATCCTCCTGCATTTCAACTTCCTCAGCCTTTCATTAGCTGAGAAGCTGCAGAGCTAAAAAATTTGTATACAGGGTGGTTATTTATCTAGAATAGATACAGGACCAGTGCTAGGGGTCAGGTCAGCTTCAAGCAGACATACAACCTTAGTTCTGGTTGTTTTCATCCATTGTACAAGTGGACAGTCTGAGAAAGTCTTCTGTTTTTCTGATACTGCTTCAAACTGTGTTAGTTCAATTTCCACCCTCTGGGACTGAATTGCAGGTAAATCTCAAATTGAATGTCTGCTCCTGTCATAAATCCACAGCCCAGGACAATGTAGAGATGTACCAAAATAAACAAAGAAATATACAATTGCAACTAAGTGGTGGTAGATCTGATTGCTGCTTTCCACCCAGTGAGATTTGGAAAGTGGATGCTGAATTATTAATGGATCTCTACCTGAGGGTTAACATGAGAGCTTAATAATTAATTGTTATAGCTTTACTTCGAAACCAAATCAAACCTGAAAAGCATTCCTGTGTCTTTAATGACAGTCTGTGATGGGAAACTCATTGGCGTGTGTATTTGGAGGGGAAGAAGGTTAAGATGATTAACTGGTGCTAACAAGTTTAGGATGTGGAAGAAGTATTTTCTTGGACATCCATCAAAGAGAGGATTGAATGTATTCCTAAGCAGGGGGGAGGAAAGGAGGAGGTTGGGGAGAGTGTTATGTGTTTACCAGATGATGTTTCCCTCTGTACCAGCTCTGCCTTCTAAGCTGTTGTACCCAGCATGCAGTGCAACATTTTCTCTCTCTCTCCCTCCCCTCCACCCCCCACACCAAATGTACAGACCCAGTTAAGGATATGGCCTGGCAGCTGGGCTGAAAAGTGATCCTGGAGGAAGAAGACAGCGTCACTGCTCTTCCTGTTGATCAGTGCATTAAGGACACCCTTTAGATACCAGTCCCAGCAGATCCTCAGGCTTCTTGGTCTCAAGAGCTGTATATGTTAAGAGACTGGGCAGAGACTGATTGGAGCAACTGAAATTGAATCTAACGCCATCCAGAAACAAAACGTCTCGAAGAGAAAAGCTCACAGTCCTTATGAAGAGTGAAGCATCTTAAATACAATCAAGGTGGGGTGCAATTCTGGGCTAGTGAAAGGTCTCAGACTGAGTGTCCTGGATTTCAAAATTCTTTGTCAACAACAAGTACTGAATGGGCAGCGGCAGCTCACCCTTCCCACACACCTGCCTCAGTCCTGACCTTGAGGAAGGGGTTAAAGTACAGGAAGGCAGAGGAAGTGCTCGGCTAAGAGCCGATGAAGAGCTTCCACTCTGGTCCCTCTCCCTGGCCTGGGGGAGCTCAGCTCCCCACTCTTCCTTTACTTTTGAAGTGAAATTTCCTCAGGCAAGGGACTTTGAAATGGGAGCCATGGGAAGAAAACTTGGTGTCTGGCTGATGTGTTTCTTGGGCTCCCAGTCTTTCCTGTTCCTGTTCCTGTGGCTAGAGCAGCAGAAGCACACGTGGATGGAGTGGGGAGTGGAAAAGACATACTACAGAAGAGTTCCCCTCTCTGTCTTCTTTTGTCTATGGGAAGAACTGCTCTCGCTCACTAGCATTTCCTTCCCTCCAGTGCCACCTCCATCTCCTCTCTGTGAGTAAAGACAGATAAATAATAATCTTCTGAAAGGCCTTAACGTCTCCCACAAAGCAGGAAACTTCACTGGCAGCTTCAGCCATTTCTGTTTTTCTTTGCTTCTACATCACTGCAGATTATGCATCCTGGCCAAGTATAAGTGACAGTATTTATAAGAATGGGAATAGGGGAGCACCAGGGATCTTCCTCTTCACAATTCTGCATACCGCATGCCCATACAAACATGCATGTGCACACTTGGCTGACTGTGAGCCTGCTTGGGGATATCAACTCCTTTCCAACCTCATCCTCATTCTCTTCCCTTTGCTGCATCCCATCACCTCGGCCCGTAATAGAGTCTTCTCAGCAGAACAGACAGGGTTCTGTACAGTTGGTATGTAATCTCCAGGATTGTACAGCTAGGATGTGTTTGCCTTGGTTTGTCAAAGCATTGATTGATGCACATGTGTATCATATACATTATAAGCACAGGCATGCACTTGGTGTAAATACTTTTGCCAAACATCTGTATACAAACTCAACAAATACATATAAGCAACAGGTTTCTGCTGCAGCCATCACCATGTATCTCAAATTTCCCATTAGAAGAAACTTGAGTGCCTATTTCCATAAGCAGACAAAGCCACACACTGGATCATTACATTGATTGCTTCAGGAAAAAAATTGACCGAAATCCTTAACAAACACGGCATCCACCACAATCTCTTCACCACTAAAAGGATAGTTATACAATCCTTGAAATCCAACCACCAGATACTGATCAAACCAGCAGCCAAAAGAGACACCAGCGTAGTCCTCAACTGTGATGAACATCAGTGATGCCACCTGACATCTCTGATGCCATGTACTATAAAGAACTCAGAGAAAACCCCACACCACAATTCACACAGGAATTTAAGGATGTCATCAAATCATTTCCCACACAACTGCAAGAGAAACTCTGCAACCTCATCTGCCAGTAACCCACCCCAGGGACTTCTATATGCTTCCCAAGATATACAAACAAAGTAACCCAGGCAGACCCATCATATCTAGCCACAGCACTTTTACTGAAGGAATATCAGGACTCATAGAAACTATCCTCAAACCACTCACCACACAAAGAGCCAATTTCCTCCAGGACACAACTGACTTCCTCCAGAAATTTTGTAACATTACCAACTTCCCTTAGAACACTGTGCTTGCCACCATGGATGTCACCTTTTTATAAGCAAGTATACCTCACCATGATAGCATCGCTGCCTGCCTCAAGTATCTATAAGACAATGGATGACGCTCAGAAATCCACCCCAAACACATCACCAAACCCATCCATTTCATCCTCACCCAGAAAAACTTTAGAACAAGAACAGCCATGGGTACTAGGATGACTCCTCAGTATGCCAGCCTTTTCATGGGCCACCTCAAAGAAGAATGTCTAGAAAAATGCGCCACGAAACCAATGATATTTTCATCTTCTGGACAGAGAACCTAAACTCCCTTATAGATTTCCACCACAACTTCAATTAATGACCACTCATCCCTCAAACACTACAGACAGCTATGCATAAGAAACCCACAATCACCACACTTACCTTCACAAATCCAGTAACCACCCCAGATACACCAAGAAATCTGTTATCTACAGCCAGACATTCAGATACCACAGATGATGCTCCGAAGAGAAAGTTTGGGGTACACACTTTAATACATTTAAAATTACCTTCTCCAAACAAGGATGCCCACCAGAGAAGTAGATGGCATCATGGAATGGGATACCCAGATACCACAGGAGAACTTGTTTCAATACAGGAAAAAAACAGAAAAATCCCTACCAGTTTTGTCACCTACCAGCCCACACTAGAATCCATACAAGGTATCATCAAACAATTAAAACCCATATTTAGTGGAGACCACATGCTGAAAAAAATCTTTCCCATCCCCTCTTCTGGCCATAAAAAAATTCCCCAGTATCACCAAGATCATGATCAGAAGCAATCTCCTATGGCCCAGGACACACCAACTCAAAGCAGCACCAGACCCTGCCAGAACAACAGAAGCAAAACCATCTCCACTGCTGTGATGATCAGTGCTTCCCACCACACACCTTTCAAGTTCCATGGGTCCTACACGTGCCTATTACAACATGGAGTGTCCCTCATCCAGTGCATCAAATGTCTCAAAAAGAACTGTGTGGGTGAAACCAGACAATCACTATGCTTTTGAATGAAGCATGCAAAAAAATGATACAATAAGACAAAATCTGTCACCCATAGATGAACATTTTCACAAAGTGATCACGCCATATCTGACCTCTCAGTCCTAGTCCTCAAAAGAAACCTGCACGACACCTTCAAAAGACAAGTGTGGGTTTGTCTATACTTAAAATGCTGCAGAGACGCAGCTGAACCACTGCAGCTGTGCTTTTTTAGCGCTTCAGTGAAGACTCTACCTTCGCCAATGGAAAAGGTTCTCCCGTCAGTGTAGGCAATCCATCTCCCCGAGAGGCAGTAACAAGGTTGATGGGAGAATTCTCCCATCATCCTAGTGCTGTCTAAACCGGGAGTTAGGTCGGTTTAACTATATCGCTCAGGGGTGTGGATTTTCACATAGTTATACAGTTCTGTGGAACTTAAATTCATAACTCTGCTGGACGCTACAAACCATGGACTTAACAGATGAACTGGTTTTATGGGCCATTACAACTTGTAACACAAAACAATCCATTGTCCGATGACTGCAGCGGTGTTAATTGCTCGTTTTATTTAAGAGGTCTCCTACAATATGTGTGAGCCCCTTATGCTTAACAATCTGTCCCACCTTGTATTAAGCTTGGACACTCTAGTTTCCTTCTCCAGATTGTGAAGCTAGAAAAGGCTCTTCCCTTCCCCCAACAGACATTGGTCCAGTAAAAGATATTATCTCACCCACCTTGTCTTTCTACCTGTTTGGAGTCATTTTATAAATTGACATGATCTTTGAATTCAGTCTTGATGGAAATGGAAAAGATCAGGGCCAGATCATTAGTTGATGTAAATCAACATAGCTCCAATGACTTCAGTGGAGCCACACTGATTTACATCAGCTGAGGAATTGGTTCCAGGATTTCAGGCACAGAGCCTTGTTCCAGCTGCTGCAGATCAGGAGGAATTTCACATACATGGCACAAAGCTCATACATACAAATACACTTCCACAGATCAGTGGGTACTACATAGTAAAATAGATGATATCCATGTTTTGCTAATCACGTTGCTCAGACTCACTGAAATGACTTCACATGTACTAAACCACTTTCTTAATCCTCCTTATTAAATTAGAAATTATTAGAGATGTAAGTGTGGGCAGGGGAACATTTCTAAACAGTAATTGATGAGAAGAGTTAGAGAAGATTCAAAAGAGATACACAGTGAGATTTTCAAAATCACACAGCATTGGCCTAATTTTGTTCCCACTGTGCAGGGCTGGCATTAGAGTGTGGCAAGCCGGGTCCCACACCAGAGAAGTCCCTGTGAAATTAGGTTACATGCTTCAGCCCCAGGTGGAGGGACTCAGGCTTCAGGGATACAATAGTCTGGAAAGGTTGAGAATGATTGGCGTATAATAATATTTAACTGATTTTATTCCAGTTTAAAAGGGGAAGGTTCAGAATTGGACTTGCCTTCATTTCTTTGTAATCAGAGCTGGGCAAATAGAGGGGAAAACATTTACCAACATGTTGGCACCTTCAAAGTAGAATTTCACTTTGACTGTTTTGCAGTCTAACTCACTTTTTATAAATTTGCATAAGATGGGAAAAGTTTAGAGAACCAGTGAAAAGCAAGTTTTGACCTGAGATTTGTTTAATTATGAAAGGTGATTTATTTTATGGCGAAACAAAATTCTTTTGGGGCCTGATCTAAAGCCCACTGAAGTCAACAGAAACAGAGTCCCATTGACTTCAATGTATTTTGATTTGAGCAGAAGATATTTACAAAGGTTTGGCCAACCACTCAAAACCAGAAACAATAACAAATGATTTGGCTGACCAATCGCACAGTTTGAATATTGAATTGTGAATATCGACTCCTTGAAGAAATAGTCACAATAAGCAATAGGCTGAAATTCGTTCATTTACTCAACAAACAGTTCTGAATATTGACTAGGCTGCAGTCTGTTAATTCACTAACAGAAAAGGGGTTAAATTACCAAATAAATTGTTCTTTGTAAATTGTTCACTCACATCTACTCATTACTGTTTGCAGGGCCCATGGAATTCATTGCATGTTTATATTTTCAAAACAAATGATTCATCTGTATTTCTAAATCAAACAACTCCCAACCTCTAATACTGCCAGCAGCTCAGTGTGCACGAGATACCCTACAGACCAGAGTGTGTGTACAAAATGTAGAGCAAAAAATGCTGATAAGAGAGCAGATTTAAATTTGAGTGAATCATCTAATAATTCCCAAGGAGAGTTATTATACGTAACGTCAGGAAAAATTATTTAAATTATTACTGTGTTGTAACTTTCCAGATGTGCTGCCCTTAGAAAGTGCTCCTGCTAGCTAATCAGCTTTTCTGATGCTGCTAAGTCATTTTGTTTAAGCATGGCACATTCCCGGAATGGCATTAGCAGAAGAGACAGTGGTGTCTACTGGTCTGACCAGGAACAGCTGAGTCCTAAACCGGTCTATACCACTGACTCACTGATTGATCTTGGAAAGTCATTTAACCTCTGTGAGGCACTTTCCCCATCTATAAGCACTTATACACAGAGCTGATTAGGCATTTTTTCATCAGAAAATACCAATTGTCGAAACCAAAATTTTTTGGGAAAAAGAGTCGGTTTTGATGAATTTCCCAGTTTGAAAAAAAATTGAAAAAAGTTTCAAAATTGATTAAATGGAGGTTTCATTTTTTCAGTTTAAAATAACTTTTTGTTTCAATATTTAAGTTAATTTATAGTAAAAAAAATTGTAAAAATAAAAATAAGAAGCTTTAAATTAGATTGAAACATTTCTGTTCATCCGATCCAAGATTTTTTAATTGTGAAAATTCAAGATTTCAACTTTTCATCCCAATTTGGGACAGGAACAATTTTTGAAATCTTGAAAATTCTCACGGGATGGGAAAACCTTTTCCTGCCTCACTCTACTCCCTTGGGGTGCTGTGTGATTGATGAGTTAACATTTGTATTGTGCTTTGAAGAGGAAAACAACCATAGTAGTCTAAGTGCCTCAGAAACAGCAACGTTAAAAGCAACAAATATTCAAATATACAACAGATGAAATGTGGCAAGATGCAATCACATCATCAATTAAAACTTCATTACTGTGATGTGTTGAAAACATGATCAAATAATCCTCAGACCTGCCTGGAAGCTAAATCTGTAGCACTTCTCAGTACAGCATTAAACATTGCTGATGCTGCAAGGGTACAGCGTCTGTCCGCGCAAGTGTTCAGGACCAAAGACCCCATTGCCTTTGATCTCAGAGAGTGTGATGGAATATAGGGTGTCAGAAGCCCAGCCAATCATGAATCTATACTAGTATATATTACACACATAAACGAACATAAGCCTGCAGTCCCACAAACACACCCAGCTCCCTGCCATGGGTGCAGGAGCTCTCCTTTCTCCATCTGTGCCTCGATGAGCCCAAAGAGCTGTGTGAGACGCTGGCATGGCTCTAGGAACTATAGGGGATGGAGTATCTTGTTACAAACCCTGCTAACACTTCTCAGTGGCCCCCAGCCAGACAAACTGACAAATCACACTTCCTCTCTACAGAGCCCCTGCATTTAAATAGTCAGCCCACTCCTTTTCATCTCCCCCACCTCCAAGAATCTCAAAACCTCTATACACCCCTGCCCTGCAAGCCAAAGCCAAGAGTTCAGATGGTTTCCAAGCCTTTAATCTTACAGGCTGCTCAGAAACACTAATATCTGCCATGCTGAACCTGTGCCAGATCCCACTGAGTTCTCCCAACAGGACAAAAAAGGACAGAGTTAAGAACAACAACAATAAATAAACCCCCCAAACATTTCAAAGGGTCCTGGCAGGTGAGGGGAGGGATGGAGACTGACTCCAATATAAATCCACCGAGTAAAGCTCTAGGAACTGCTGATGCTGGCGTGACTCTGCATGCATGGTGGAGGGGGGGGGGGGCACTTTGCATCAGGCCTTTATCACCTGACATGGGCCAGTGGATGGGAAAGAATGGAGTGAAAGGACCATACTGACTTGGCATTGCACCATTGGAACATTTATCGTGTGTAAAAGGAGTAGGACTAGATTCCTCCCACTTCCCTGCCATCGTGACAGGCGTATAGGGTTCTGTGGAGAAAGATGCTGACCTCCGATGTCTGTTTTCTTTGGCTGGGACTTAGATCAGTGTGTTATCACGTTATCAAGGGGAAGGCCAGAAAGAGTCTCATAGAGCCCCACCTCTTCTGCTGCCTTCCCCGCACTTCTCCTTCTGAAGTCCTTACACTGAGGGCTAGTGCAGAGCTGTGCTGCCCCAGCAGGAGCATCGGTTGACATAAGGGTACAACTGACACAAGTCAGGGGACAGAATTCCACAGACATCACTGGGAATTTTCCTGAAGTAAAAACAGAGGGGGAAATGATGGTCTTGGCTTAGACAGCCTCACCGGGTACATGGGGGAAGGAGTAAAGAACCTCCTCCCTTTGTTTGGACCACATAAGAGCCAACCAAAATTGTAGCCCGTGTTTGGGCAAGCACTGAGGTTGCTAGTGAGTTGCTTCCCCTTCCCCTTCACTCGCAGGAAGCAACTTGCCAGAGAGGTGGTGGAGAGGAGCAGGTGGTAGATGGAGCCGTAGCTTTTCCTCACCATTCTCCACCACATCTTGTCCCTGCAAGGGAGAATCTACCTACTGCACTGCCCAAAGGGGTGTCACCAGTGCTTAATTTGTGCCAGGGCTTGCCAGGGCTGAGTCTCGGCACCTCTGGGCTTGGCAATTCATAGCTTCGGCCCCTCTGGCCTTGCTGCATCAGTTATGAAAGTAAAAAAACTGCTTGAGCCCCAGCACCTCTTTCATTACAAATTAAGCACTGGGTATCACAGACTGATTTCTGTTAGAGCAACCAAGGAGCTCCAGGAAGCATTCTGTTCTGTCGCAGCCCTGAAAAAACTCCCCTTGCTGGACTCTCACCAAACTGCTGGACCCATGTGCTCTAAGTTTCAATGGGTCTCAGCAGGCTCTAGCCTTTCTGGTACACTTCCTAGGCACAGAATGTCTGTCTGCTACCTCTTCACGGAAGAGGGACCTTGTGGTCCAGCTGACCAAAGCCCCCAGGACCAGTGCCTCATCATTCTGCCTGGGGAAGGGTAGTACCAGGTCTTCAGCCCAGGATCTCCTCACCCTTTATGCCTGGAGCCATGATGAGGGGAGGGCTAAAGTGATTAAACAGGGAGTGTTTTTACACCCCTTTGCTCCCTTGCATAGTCATGCAGTATGAACAAATGCAAAGTTCTGTATTTAGAAAAACTGGACACTTCCCTCCTCTTTACTGCTGTCAGGCAAGGGAAGAAAGCAGTAGTGGGGAGATGGGGGAAATGGGAAATCATGTTGCAATCTGCCAGTTGGCTTGCACCAGTGCTGGGTGACATTCTGGACTGCAGCCTGTGACCTGGGTAAGTCCAATGAGATTCCTTTCTATCCTCCTTAAGTTAAGAGGATCTCAGCTGCAGCCATGCCAAGAGAGAAGTCTCTATAGGTAGTAGAGTGAAGAGAGGCCCATCAGGTCACCTGCCATACCTCTCTCCTTCAGGCGTCACAGGGATTCCTTCTGGAAAGGGGAGCCTCTGGACTAAATCCTACTGACCCCAGTGGATCAGCGTGCTGTGAGTTTGGATAGAGGCAGAACCCCCTGTCTATCTTTGCCATCACTGATTACAATGAAAGAAAAAATATTAACAGCAATTCAGGGCTCTGGTTGCCCCTGTCAATATTTTTGTAGTTTGAAATGTGATAGAAGGAGGCACATTAGCTTCCTTTCTTATAGTCTTTGTGAGGGGCTATGTCTGTGCAAGGGTTTTCATGAGAAATGAGGAAGAAATTACTTTAGAGAATTTCCAGGACTCAAAAGGGCCAGAAGACATTTCTCACAGGAGCCCTTTCATTTGACAGATGGTGAAATCATTTTATCAGGCCGTGCCAACACCTGGCTCATATAACAGACAGCAGAGTGGTGTCAGGTTGCTGCTGTCGGACACAGATTATGCAACCCTCCTCTGGAGTCAGAAGTGTGAGTACTCTCCATTACTACAGAGTTCTTCCTAAATTCAGGTCACAGTCTCAGGCTTTCCACAGTTACTAACTGGTCCAACTGCTTTCAAATTCAACATCCCCACAAACAAAAAAACCCAGCCCTGCCTCCCCATTATTTGTGATTGCTACTTATAACAATTGTCTCACTCTTACCTCGTGTCCCCTTCCTCCCTATCTCTGTCTTGTAGCCACCTGTTGTCTCCAGTCATCTATATAACAAGATACCAGGAATGTCACTCTGTGTGTCATTCTGAAGCCTAAAGTTACTGTAGAGTCAGTGTGAAGCAATGGAAGCAGCTACTACCATGGTTCAAAGCTCTTTTTGTTCAGAATATTACCAGGCTGAATCATCACTAGGTGTTGTGGTCTGTTAGTGTCCATTTTTAAGTTCTCAGCCATTTTGACTTTACAAATTACACCTGTGCCAAAGAAAGGCACGTTTCGATGTCATGCTGAGTCCTAGACCATTGTGTTATCAGAGGTAACTCAACTAATCATCACCCTTCCTCTACAGCTAATTTACATGCAACCATTTCATTGGTTGTATGAGGGAGACTACACAGATGGTGGATTACTTGGTCCAACTGCCACGATTCAAAACCGCCCACACAACAACACAGCCAGCACACACAATAACCCCAAACCTCACACAGAAAGCTAGAATGTCTGCTGAGTCAGTGTGAGGCAATAGAAATAGCTTCAAGTGTGGCTGAGAGCTCTTTTTCTTCAGAATATTACCAGGTTCGGTCATCACTGGGATTCACAGTCTGTTGCCATCAAATTTGTATGTTAGACTTTTTAACCTTTTTATGCACGTGACTTTACATATTACATCCATGTGGCAGCCTGGGCTTTCAGCTACTGATAGACTGTAAGTTCTCTGAGGCAGGAACCATCTTTTCAATATATGCATGTACAGAGTCTAGCACAATGGGATCCTAATCCCGATTAGAGTCTCCAGGTCCCACTGCAATACTACCACTAATAACCTGCTAGTTAGAGTGGTGGAAAACTCACTTTGTCTTATTTTGAAAAGTTTATCAAAAGTTCGATAAAACTCAAATAGTATGGACTCAGATTCTGCTTGCAGACAAATCTTGTAAGAAAATGAACAAAAAGGAAAATCCAATACAAATTATGTTGAAAACTGAAGCAGAGAGCCAGCGGAATGTAAAACAAATAGAAAGGACCCAGTAAAAAGAGGAGCAGAAGAGAAGTATGTGAAATATATAGGTCAGCCACTTATGCCTATCTGTTTTTGGATGTGTTCTTGGTTGTATCTCAGTCACTCAGAGCTCCTTGAATGCAAGCACTGAGACTGAGGACTGAGGTACAATATACAGCTATAAGAGATGGTCTAAGGAGACAGTTTTCAGATCTGGATCATGCTGAGGTTAGATTAAGAAGGTCTCTATTTGCATTCAGTGATATTAAAAACTAACAAACTGTTCTCATGAGAGTGTGTTACCAAATGGCAGGATCTGGAGAAAACAGCTGTCTGGAGAGATTTCTGCCATCTCAAGCAGTTCCCAGGAGATTTCAGCCACATCCAAACCTCTGCTGGAAAATAAACCTCTGCCGGTGTGGTATCTGACACAGAATAAAAACTGTAAAGTCAGGTTCACACTTAGGGATCAAATCAAGGGGCAATCCAAATTCAAATGAGTTTGGATTTGAGGTTCTGGTTATAGCTCTCCTCTAATAACAATTAACTTTATTTAACATCTCTGCTCTGCATGTGCACAGTCCTAATGAAGCTCCAAAGTCTTGTCCAGCAATCAATGACCTCAGATCAAAACCTGGGATGGATCTTTGACTGTGGTCTGTTCTTTGGATGTTCCAAAATCCTACTCAGAAAGGGGTCTTCTCAGAACAGGACATGGAGTCACTTACATTCCCCAGAAATGAACATTGGCATCTGCTGATGAGATGTCATCACTGACACAAATCCTTGGACTTTAGATTGTTGAGAATATTCTTGGATGTTATAGTCAGGAACAGAATAGTTTAGCTGAGGTTGGGTCAGGGTAGGTGTAATCCTGATTGTGAGGGTGTTCCTCACTTTTCAGAAGAGAGTTAAGATAAGAGATCTCTGTAGCATCTTAAGGAGAGAGATATGACAGGTGACTTGTGTGACTGTCTTGAGTGTTTGATAGTCTTTGTTATTTTGATGGCCTGATATGTGTCAGTATGATAGGACATGGATAGCTTGTTGAGTGCTTGTCTATTCTTGAGTGTCACATCACCAGAGTTTAGGACTTCAATCTTTGGTCTTCTGGACTGGTCAGTAAATTCTTCATTTTTCCTTTAGGTACTGAGTTGTGGTTCCTTAAAGAGCTCTGAGCTCTTTGTGGCAGGAATTTTGTCTTAACTTATGCTTAGAAAGGATCAAGCACATTGTAGGCTTTACCATAATTCAAACTAATCTGTGTCATCATCATTACCACAACTTGTAGGCTATACATGAGGCAATCTATTGTTCAGCTGCCAGCTGAGCTAGTTTGATACTTGCCTGGATATTTTTTTCACTCTAGTTTCATGTAAGCACCAGTTGTGGTAACATGCAGGGTTTTCTTCAAAGTCCACTTGAAGCATTCAATATTTCCACACCCATCCATTTTTTAAGATCATATCCTCTTTGAAATTACAGGAAAACATAATTCAAATACCTGAGCAAACCCTGCAAACCCAGAAAGAGTTCACAAGGTTTGTTCACCCCTAATTGCTAAGGTTTTTAATTTGTAGTGGGAAGAGCCCAGCTGATACCATGCATTTTGTGGCTACTTGGGTCTATCTCAGGGACATACAATAAACCTGTTTCAGGCAGTCTGGCACCAGAAAATTCTGGTAAATTACAGGAACATGAAAGGGCTCACAGGATATTTGTCACAACCAAGGAATCTAGTCAGAAATAACCAGGGCTGGTGCTGGTAACCTGAATGCATATGCCTGCAGCACTAAGAAACTTGCTCTTGTGACCTACAGTCTTCAAAAACACAATGACCCAGAAGTGACACTCCACTCATAGGTGGTCACACCCAAACAGAGCATGAATGATTTGAAGTATCAACTTCCCAGTTTAAGGAAACATATATTTCCTTATTGTTTAAATAAGACCCAAAAAAAACCCATGTTGTTTTCCTGATCATTCTATTCTTGTTATTCTTATCATGAATACCCAGATAATTGAGACACAGTTACACACTTATACATCCTCTCAGTTTCCCTACTCTCAGCTTTCAAACTGTTTAAGTTCACAAACAAACCCTGGCGCCCTGGAGCTGTGAACCCCTCCTACTGTACGTGTGACCTTCCTCTGACTGTCCAGGACCTTTATATCCTGTACTGAGAAGTTCAGCAAATGGATTTGTCTTCCTTCTATACCATGCAACGAGTTGGACCTGGAATTGTGGATATACTTAAACGTCAGTTTTGATAAACATTTATTTTCAACCAGGGGGATTATGCGTGCTTGTTTACAGGTCTTGGGAGTGTACTAGCTGGGGAGGAAGGGGTTTGTACTGAGTGCTCGCAACACATTGATTCTCTTCAATACTTGCGTTAGCCTCAGGCTCCTCATAAGGGACATACTGTCTAGGACTCCAAATTATGTCTAGCCCTCCGACATCTCAGGCATCAGAAAAAATGTCAAGGGTGAAATGATTTCCAAGACTCAGCCTGGATTATGGACCACACACTGAAGCAGCACATGTGCACAGGATGGAGTCAACCAAGGCTCCATCTGCCATGGTACCAGTTTTGAAACATGGTTAAATGTCACCCATTGAAACAGGAGGCTGACTGAAGGGAATCTTGCAAAGAGCATCTGTGCCCTTGGAATATT
Organism: Emydura macquarii macquarii; assembly: GCF_026122565.2. Lineage (NCBI taxonomy): Eukaryota > Metazoa > Chordata > Testudines > Chelidae > Emydura > Emydura macquarii. The sequence goes on along the minus strand of NW_027131527.1, from coordinate 12,323,600 downwards.
TACTAATGACAGACGAGGTGCAACAGGCAATGAGAAAGCATCATCCCCATCTTCAGTTAAGGTCTAGAGAAATATTCATCTCTCCTTGGAATCAAGACTGTCTTTTCAGAAAACTGCATCGAATAAGTAGCCACCCAAGTCCTGTGAAAAGTCTGCCATTGTTGCTGTCACCAGTTCACAAGGGTCTTAATTACCATCAGCCTTCCTTGTGGGCTTGGTGCAGGAATTCTTGGGTGATATCTATGGCATGTGTTATACAGGAGGTCAGATTAGATTACCATAATGGTCCATGCTGGCCTAATAATCTATTCATCTATTTTTTTCTATTCTGAACTCAAATCCCAAGGTTCCTGCTTCAGGCTAGGCCAGAAATTATTTCTTGTGGTATTTCATTTCTTAAATGTCAAATCCTGGGAGGAATCTGGGGGTGGAGCAGTGCATGAAGTTGTAGATTCATGACAAGAATAAATTAGTGGAACTTTTTTGAAACTCAGCAATGGTTCAGCTCAGTTTTGATTTGAGTTTTGGAAAGAAATTTAGGCTGCAGGATTCTTATTTGATTTGAACCGGTTCACCCACCTCTACTATACAAAGATATAGATAGATATAGATATAGAGATATATAAAGAGAGAGAATGATTAATATATGTTTAATTTACATTGTCTTTTAAACTAAACATCAGTTGAACCTGTTGTACCATTCTGGAAAAGGGCCTGATGTGTAACAGCCAAATCTGAAGTGTTCCAAAGTTCAGGAGTGTTTGGACCCTGGATTTTGCTTCATTTCCATCACAGGTCAGTGCTATTGTTCTTTAAAAATAAAACAACCCCCCACCTCTCTAGTTTCTCTGTACATAGTATACTTTATTATAAGATGAAAAAGAGTACTGTATGATTCATGGTGATTAAATGAAATGCGGCTCACAAATGGGTTTTCCATAACATTTTTTTGCCCATTGTATTAAAATGACATCAGAGGAAGTGTTGGCACAATCCCTTTGATACTGACATGGTTGGAAACAAGCATGACTGAACAATGCCATAAAATATAAACTTATTTCTATATGTCAAGGGTCGTAATTTTACAAGATGCCTCAGCTAGTTGTATAATTCCATGGGTCTTAAGGGTGATTGCCTCAGAAGCATGCAGACAGATTGCATAAGAACATACGTGGTTGTCTATTTTATTGTTCACATTGGGTGTGTGGATATTGGTGTTCTCATGAGTTTCTGTCATATAGAAATTTATTATTTATATAATGAATAAGTATCCAAACCTGTATGTATGTACTTATACATTCCATATGCAGGTTTACTGTATAAAGTATATGTATCATTATAACCCCATACCACAGTACATTAGGAAAGCTTTCAAGGTGAGATGGGATAAATAAGAGCTCATTAATCATTCTAAAGTGCCAAGGCCTCTGAGACCCCTACCTGCTGGGCAGTTGCACCTCTGGTTGGTGTCTCGAATTTCTCGATGTCTCGGCAAGTTGAATTTTAATTTCTGTAAAGTAAAGGGGGGGGGGGAATATCATTAATAGTGATGAAACCCATACCTGAAACATGTCAAAAAAGTAGAGTGGGAAGAAGCTAAATCAGTGAGGTACAATGAGAAAGGGATGTCTGGTATTGGATTGAAGGCTGATAATTAGTCCACAGCCTTAAACTTTACAACATGTCTCTTGACTGAAAGCAGACAGAAAACTTCATAATAACCTTCAAGTGTGATCCTTTGGCAAGAAGCAGCAATGCTGAATTAAGAGGTGAATATGCCCCATGTGAAGGCTGTAATGCTCAAAAACCCAACAGAAAACTCAAAGTGGCAGATGAAAAATGGAGACAGGTTCTGCTCTCCTAAAGAGCCAGCTCATTGGCCTAGTAGTAATGTTTGTCCAAAGAGATGTTCCTAGAGAAGATGGTAAATTTGAAACGTTCCATATAGAGCAGGTTGGACAATGACAAATCCATTGAATGAAAACTTCTGAGGTTTTGAAATGTGTTTTCATTCCATTGGAACAAAAAGAAAACCTTGTGAAAATGTTTGTGAAACAGAGCTGTGTTGAAACACCCAATTTGGGTCACACAGGTTGAGCTTTTGATTCAAGTCTTTCTCTCTTTGGGAATTGACAAGACCGTCTACTCTGGACCTTAGAAACCTTTTTATCAAAAACGTTGTCAGAATCAATACATTTCTGTGAAACATTAGTTTCTACAGAACACCATTTTCCAAAAATGAAAATTCATTTTGTCGATATGTTTCTGACTTCCTCTAATTGTATACGCATGACTTGTATTATTTACACACCTATCATGATTGAGAAGAGAAAACATGAATCCATCTAGACTGGTTATCTGTTACTGAGATGCTGACTGAGTCACGCAGGGTCTCTGTTCAGAAGTAATTTATGACTTACCACTTTGCTCTGTGCATCATGTTAATGACTGGAGCTGCTGGTGTGTTGATAATTTGAGAAGACTAACCGTTAAATAGAGAACTATCTGTATGAGTTTTAGGGCTACACTTCCCACTAATGAATCACAGCTAATCTTTAAGAACCATTGTGTATCATGTTCACCTGCTCTTGTTATCCACCTCTCTAAGAATTGGGGCCAATGTTTTCAAAAATGTGTCTTTCTTTTGGCTGCTAAATCCATATTTAGGCTCCTATAGGTGATTTGATTTCCCAAAGTGCTGAGCACCCAGCCGCTCTCATTGAATGTACTGAGAAGTCAACAGAAAGTGATGGGTGCTCAGTACTTTTGAAAACCATATCAGTTATTTAGGAACCTAAATATGGACTCAGAAGCCTAACTTTAGGGTCCTATTTTTGAAAATCTTGGTTTGGGAGAATAGAATATTTAGTCTCAACACTGATAACTGTCCAAAAATTAGGTACTGTTTATGTAGATATGTATATATGTATATTCTTTATATGGGATCTTAAATTGTCAGATAGACATGTATATTCCCCTTTTATCCAAGAGCCAATGTAAACATCCACACACAAGATTTCAACATCTCATTAGGGTTCCCACATTTGGAAATTGGGCCCTGGATGTTATTTATCTTTGTGAGTTAAGGAATGATGTCACAGTGCATGATTTGCATGGACAGCGGTGTTTTGTGACAAGTCATTCTCTAACTAGTGAAGATTAATGCTCTGCCTGGAACTCAGCTCTTTGATGAACTATTTATAGAACAAAAATATTAAAAATGTAAAAAGGATCTGTCACTCAAAATTGCAGAGGACATCCAGGCTGTCAAAATAAATTGACAGTGACACATAACTAGTGGAAATAAACATCTATTTAATCAGCTCTTTACTTTGCTACTGTAGAACTCTGCACGGAGGAAGTGATGACCCACTAGCCTCTGGAAATAGAGATACAGCACTCACCAGAGCCTTATGCACTGAGTGTGAAGGGTGAAAGGTACCTAATGTACAGTACTGTTGAAATCACCCATAGTAGAAAAGCTGAAAGTGCTAGAGATAGGCAGAGCTCAGGTTTTTTTTAATCACTGTGTCACCCTGTCTGTTTTTTACCATGTTAGATTTGATATTAGGATCATGATACCATTTGCTCCCTTAAAGTCACTTAAAAATCCATGTTTCTGGCTGCACTTTTCCTATTTATACAACTAATTGGCTTACAAATTTGTCCTGAGTTTCTGGAATTGCAGCTCTCCTGCTTTGGTTAGTGTCCTGTGTGTTTGCAGCTACAGGCTCTAAGTTCTACTCTTGATCCTGTTTGTTTGTGGTTATCTGGCAACTACTGTGCTTGTATTTATGGGGCTGCCCAACAGTATGTGCTGTGGTAGGTGTGAGCAGAAGGGAAGACATTGTGTCTGCGAGTGAGCGAAAAGAAGAAAAAGTCTATCTGAAGTACACGTTGGAAATAGAAAATGTAGTTGGAAGTGAGTTTGCTTGAAGGTGAGATAGATGGCAGCTTACTGCTAACTTCAGTTCTCATAGGGCCCGAGCCAATTCAGGTGAAGTTAACAGAAGTCTTTCCAATGACACTTCAGTGAGCTGGATTAGACCCTGAAACCTTTCTTCCATTCCAAGTGAGTGCCTGGTTTGGATGTGTCCTTGAGCTCAGGGAAAACAGGGGGCAGCACTTGGGGTGGAGTAAATTAGAGCAGTGTTTCCCAAATAGTGGGTCCCGACCCACATGTGGGTTGCGGAAAGGTTCTAGATGGGTCGTCATGTACAGGGCTGAATTAACCCACCACTGGGCCTAGGCAAACATGCACTTCTCCTGCCCCCGTGCTGAGAGGATACCACAGGGGGTGAGGTATAGGGGGTTGGAGAGTGAGCCGACTACACAGCAGTGGCTCCTGTCCCGTGGTGCTGGGCCCAGCTCCCTGATCCAGGCATTGTGACCTGGTACACAGGGCTGTAACACCACTCAGGGTTGGCCCAACTGTCACTCCAGGAGGGGAGACCGGACCATACCTGAGAGGTACTGCAACTCCATGCACCAGGTCACAGTGTCAGTCATTCAAATTTGGCCTAGCTGTTCCTCTGCCATGAGTGAGTGAGTACGGGTAAGTGCAAGGCAGGCTAGCTCTCCAACTCCACGCCTCTGGGCATCCCCTCCAAACCGGGCCAGGATTAGGGCTGTCGTACCAGGGGGAAGATGCATACATGTAATATTGGGGCACAAAAAAAGACCAAATGCAGCTGGTGGATCACCTTGATCAAATGTTTGGGAACCACTGGGTTAGAGTTTTTCAGCAGCTGCAGTTGTTTTGGTTCATGAGAGCAGATAAAATCATTTCCTGTTCCACCCCCAGCTGCTAAAGGAAACAGATTCTAAACTGAGAATCCATTAGACCCAATCAGAAGAGTTCAAAGACTGGTACTGTCTCTAACTCTTGTGATTTTATCTTAAATCTCATGGTATTTGGGGGTTTTCTTAAAGTCCCACCTCCTGGAACATGTTACCTGAGCATGTGAGACTCTAACACCCATTTTTTTAAATAGTTTCTAGCCCCCATGGTTGAGAAGAAAAGCTGCAACTGTGAATGCTACAAACTCAAAAACCAAAAGGCAAATAAACAGAAACCAACATTTATTTTGTAAAATCTCATGAGTTTAAGCCAATCTCATGATTTTTGGGACCTTGCTCATGAATTTTGAATGTTGGGGTTGGCAATATTGAGATGGAGAACCAGGGAAAGGGAGCTCATAGAAGTAATAGCACCACAGCTTAGCAGTAGCTGACCACTGTAAAGCAAGAATCATGCAGTTCAGCTCCCAGAACCCCTCAAATGAAATTAGAGAAAACCTTCTGATGGGAACAGAGAAGGAAATCTTCAGGTGCCCCTGCTACATTTATACCGCAAAATATACCAGGAGTTCCCCTGCTGAGCACCTCCACCAAAGCTGAGAAAATTAGAAGTCTGTATTTACATGTAGCAAAGAGCATTGATCCATTCTCCCCTCCTCCAACACTGCCCCAAATCTCTTTAGCAGCTCTAAAGAGGTGACAAATGGACTCCCTGACATTTGATACATGGCTGAGTTGTGTTCATCACCATTTTGCACAGATGCAGAGTGGCAGTAAAGTCAATTTTCTGTTTCCTGGGGGTTTTCAGGATGATGATTATTTTTAAATTATGTAAAAAAGACACATTTCTATCTCTGTAAGTTCACCAGTTCTTCATGTATTATGAGCAGGCAGCTCTGAGAACACCCCGGGCTCCACTCCACTGAGCTTTTGGCAAGAAGAGACAACGCCACATGTTAACCAGCATGGGGCGATGCTTCATTTGCCTCTTTGCAAATCACTGCCTCCGCTTTCAATGCCAACTGTACAGTTTATTTGTGCTTTTTATTTGATTTTTCGGATGCCCCATAAACACAGAGGAATTCTAGCCTGCAGCCAAAGTTTTCTGAGAAACATCCATATCTGTCCTAGCCAGCATGAACTTTTTCAGGGAAAGGCATAGAATTCATTCCTGGCTGGCAGAAAAGTCCAGCCCAGTTTTTACTATTTGCAGCCATAGTGAGATGCTTTGACAGTAACTAATGAAGTCTGCACTAGTCAGACTGGCTCTGTAGAGGACTACCCACCAGTCTGTTAATTCCATTGGACTGAAGGGAGGAACAGCACTGTAGCCAACCTCCAAATTAGAGAGTTAGGTCAAAAAAATCATGAGATTTGATTAAAAACCATGAGATTTTTTAAAATGATACGTTTTGGGGGGTTTTTTATTTGCCTTCGAGTTCCTGAGTCTCTAAGGCTCATGTTTTCAAGCTTTTCTTTGCAACTATGTGGGCTAGGAACTTACATTTTAAAAAATGAAATCTGAAATTCTCAGATAATCACCTGACTTCAGGAGCTAGGTCTTTACAAAGACAATAAATATCACAAGACTTATGATAGCAATGTGAGAGTGGACAATACTGGAACAACCTGAACTGGACATATATGCTCACATGGAATAGCTTGTGGTACAACTCCTGGGAGGAAGAAGAAACTGAAATGGATGTGAGTGGCTTTCAGTTGTGCTTCTCCAGATGATCCTGCACTCTCCAGGGGAAGCAGGAATGAGCCCTTCACCTGGGTGTAAGCAGCAGTTGAGCCTTACAAACTTTCTCCCTGTGAGTGAGATTCCTCGCTAGATTACTTATGCACTTAGGCCCCAATTCTCTGTTGCTCCATTCCTGCATTTCACACAGGAATGGGGTGTGGTTGAGAGGGCAGGTGACTGTCAACCTCTTTTCCATCCTCATATTTTCAGGGAAGCTCGAGCTCTGTCATGCCCCTGGTGCAACCTAGGACTTACACTCTGGCTACATAGGCCGCCCCCAGACAAGAACAGCCCAGAGTCCAGTGCAGTCCAACCACTCCCTCTCCTTCCTTTTCCCCCTGCCTGTCCTGGCACACCTTTTACACCTTGCGGGGAGGGCAGTTTAGAGCCACTCTGGCAGATATATGCTAGCCTTACAAAGGGCTAATCCCGAAGTGCCATCTGTATCCGTCTTGTACCACCAGAGCACAAGTGAGAATTGGGCCCTTAATCTTCCCAACGTGCTTCTCCCATAAAGGTATGTGGAGGTAACTCAGCCCAAACACACATAGGGAAACATAAAACGACACCCAATCACAATCAACCCTCAAGCATATACTCACCCATGTAAACGTCTCACAACACACTCATTTGCAACACACTTGCATACACACACCACACAAAACTGCATATTCACAATAAATACAAAAACACATGCGATAACACTTTTCGTACATACCTTGACTTTACGCACCCACACTGAGAACACACCATCACGTGCATGTGAATCCAAGTCAAATACATGTACCTACCAACTCACTACATCCCCAGTCCACAAATACAGGTGTCTCCCCTCACCTCCCCAACACAGTTTAAAGGAGGATGCTGCGCTGCTCCACTCCATTCCCTTCTCCTTCCCCCAGCAGCCCCGTCTCTTCCCCCCAGTTAGGAGGGACTCCATAGCTTTGGAAGTCTGGGGATTTTTTAAAAAAATTATTTTGTGCTGAATTATATGAAACTGACAGCTGTAAAACTCATTAAGGTCAAAACATCGAGGAAGAACGTAGTTCATCCAGGAGGGTATGTCTGTAAGAGGCCTGAAGACCTGAAAGGGAAGGGATGAATATGCTTCCTTGCTCACCCATCCTCTAAAGTGATCTCCCAGCCGCTCTCTCTCATATTCCACTAGTTTCTGTCTCCCTCTTTTGCTTTTCCCATTCTTGTTCTCCCTCCCTTTCAATATCTCTCAGTCCCTCTTTCTACTCTCCTTTATCTTTCTCCTTGATGCTTTTTCTCTTTCTGTCTCTTTCCTTCTTATCTCTTGTCATCCTTCCTGGGGATTCGTGTAGCTAGAGTGTTGAACTAACTATTAGAAAAGAAAAAATCTAATTTACAGGGTCCGATTCTCCTCTCTCAAGCATTGGTGTAAATCAGGAGTAACTCCACTGAAGTAAATGTAATTACATCAGTGTTAATCTGGTGTGACAGGAGAATCGGACTCATTTTCTCTTAGAGAACTTGACTTCTTTTGTTGAGTTCTGTTATAATTTTGAAGCTTTCGCATGGCAGTATCCTAGCAGTGCTGTCTAGAACGGTGACACTTCCTTACACCAGTGACCGGTGAATACCAGCAAGGATTCCAGTGGTAGAGACTTCCTTCATACTCCCATTCTCCCAGTGTTAGCTAGGAATTGAGCAACGTGTGAGGCTTTCCATGGCAGTGCCCCACCTAGGTAAGTAGGACTATAGCAATGTGATCTACTTCACAGAAGTGCGTTTCTAGGACTCCAGCAGTGTGGGCTGCCAGTTCCAGCTAGGAGTTCAGCCGTATGAGCTTCCTCACAGCAGTGCCATATCAACGTCCGCTATTAATGAACTCATCTGCAAATTAATCAGGCCATCAAAGAACCATTCACAGATATCAAGCACTCAGAATCATTACATGTAAGACAGAGATATCTTATCCAGAACCCAGAGTATGATGGCTGCTCCTATTCATTGTTTGCTGCTGTGCTAGGGTAATGCAGCACTCAATGGCCATTAAAATAGAGTGGTTTTGTTTCTTCGTTCCTTGCCTAATTTCCTAACATTGCAACGTGTGACTGAAATAATGAAACACAGCGGGCTGCAGAAACTAGCTCCATGTTTTTTTAATCAACTAATGGGTCTGACACCAGTCCTTTCCATACCCCACATTTATACGAATCCATGATACTTCTGACCTGAGCAAAAGCTGGAGTGGTTTGCACAAAGAAAGGGGAAAAAGACCCAGCCCTGAATCCCAACCCACAGCATCTCTCTGCGTATCACAGAACACCCTCCCTGATCATTTGAGTCAGTGTGCACCACAGTTTGGCATCTTTGCAGCCTAACTTCTAGCACTTGTCAGAACCACGCCAAAACTCACAAGCTGTACAGGGTTTTAAAAGTTGGCTGTCAACAACAGAGAGGAACAAATGTATGGCATTATAGGAGTGTCCCATGTAAGACATGGGGAGTAACTGTCACGTTCTACTTGGCACTGGGGAGGTCTCAGCTGTGTCCAATTCTTGGTGTCAAACTTTAGGAAGGATGTGGACAAATTAGAGAGAGTTTGTAAGGAGAGTTACAAAACTGACAAAAGGTTTAGAAAACCTGACCTAGGAAAAAAGGTTAAAAAAACTTGGCACGTTTAGTCAAGAGAAAAGAAGACTGAAGTGGGGCCCAATAACAAGAAGTAATGGGCTTAATCTGCAGCAAGGGAGACTGAGGTTAGATATTAGGAAAAACATTCTGACTATAAGGATTGTTAAACTCTGGAATAGCCTTCTGGGGTGATTGTGGAATCCCTGTCATTGGAGGTTTTTAATAACCAGGGAGACAAACACCTGTCAGGGGTGATCTGGGTAGACTTGGCCCTGCCTCAGTGCAAGGGGCTGGAATAGATGATCTCTCAAGGTCCCTTCCAGCCCTACATTTCTACGATTAGAGACATGAAGAGGGTACATTACAATGATGAAGTGGGAGATCTTGTAGGGTTGGGAAGGGGTTTATCTTTTAGCTTTAAGATCCACAGTATGACTCATCTATCAATTGGTCTGTCTAAGATTTTTTGACAGCTGCTATCACTAAGAATATTTAAGAGTCTGATGCAAAGCCCGCTGGACTCCACAGAAAGACTCCCATTGACTTCAGCTCTGTTTGGATCAGGCCCTGAGTGCTCTAAGTTATATTTGTCTTTTTATTTTCCCAAACCAAAATATGCAAAAGCCATTTGGATTAAAATAAAGGGGAATTTCTTCCAAACTGCTTTGAAACTGGCATCTAGGCTCGTCATAACATTTACCTGTCTCTGCCTGCTGCTTTTCCCAGTTTACCTGTCACAATACAGGTACCTTTGCTATTATCACCATGCTGTTCCTAGGCATATTCAGTTCATCGGGTGATGCATTTTGCTATTTGTTTTAAACTGTGTTAATGTGATGATTAAGTCTGGTCTCTGAATGGCACCCTGTGTACCTACCCTTACTAGTATTCTGTCATCTCACATGAATCCTAACCCCCTTGTTACCAGACTGAAGCTAAAAATGGTGCTATAAAGGGGCCTTTTCTTGGGGAAAAGAAACAAAACCCCCTAATTTTAAAACTTGGAAAGCTCAGACAAACCATAGACTTTGTCAGATAGAAGCAAAATCTGCACTACTTATAAAGAAGGAGAGATAAAGGAGAGAGATCTGAGGGGATTCACATCTTTTAATGAATTAACAGACACTCCAGTGAATCATTTGCTTAGAAAATATTTTAAGCAAAATAGAAAAAGAAAAATATATATATTTGTATGAAAATGAAAGCACACAGACCTCATCAAGCAGTTGGTCAACTCTTCCCAAAATAGCTGTCTCCATTTGGTCTGCAGAGAGCCAGGCAGGGAGCTGAGTGCATCTGTCTGCTTCCAAATGTGAAACTCTGGATTGCAGGTCTGATGTCCTATAGTATAGCAGGAGGCTCAGCACCAGAGAAAGCAAAGACACCCCAGGAAGCCCAGAGCCCAGCAGTAGAGGAAACCTGTAGCATCTTTCTCCATCCCCTGTCCTGGGGGGAGCAATACATCCCCTGTCAAAGGCACCATTGCTAGCACCTTTCCAGCCCTTCTCCTCCAACATTCCCTCCCTGTCCTGAGAAACAATAAATAAATAAATAGAATAAATAAAGTTTCAATCCCACTCCAAGAAAAACAATCCAGAATTCACGGAAGAGCAGTGTCCGAGGGAATCCCAATGCCACTGAATAATAGTAATTATAACAACAACAATAACAAAATTGTGTGGCTAAAAAGGGAAAAAAGTTATTTTAAAAAAGAAAGGATCCAACTCCAGAAAAGTTTTGGGAAAAATAATCAGATCAGTTTTGTCTTTCAGTCTTTTTGTTTGTTGTTCTTTTCCTCTTCCTCTAGGCTTGTCAGTTTCAGTTCCTTAGCAGAGTGGTTAAGAGATTGCACATGAAAGTCCCCATTAGAAAGAGGTAATTCTCAACTGCTTTGGAGTTGCACTGTGGCTGATCCTGGCTTCTCTGTAACATGACACACTCTCTCTGAACTACAAGGATCGGATGAGCAAGCTGTACTGCTTCCCAAAGTAACCTCCTCTGCTCTCCCTCTCTCTCTTTCTCTGTGTGATGATTTATTTATTTATGCAAAGTTTCTGGGTGGGATCAGACATTGGGACGCCCCCATCCCCGTCAGTCCCCAAAGCACCTCTCATCAGCTACCCCTTCCCTTTGAAGTGACACTCACTGAAGTTATTTATAGCATCAGGAAAGAGATTGTAAAGCAGAGGCAGGACTCACACTTCTTTCCTTGTCTCACACCATGGTGGGTTTTTTTAACTTCCTTCATAGGGGACTTTATGCTACTACCACAAATGGGCCATGGTTTCTGGACAGATCTGCTCTTTTGGACTTGTTTGGGACTGAACTAACTGGGAGCAGAATCTCAGCCTGCTTTCAGGCTGTTCTGCAGTGAATCTTCCCCTGGTTTCTTTCTTTGTGTGGAGACAAATCTAGCTCAGTAACGGGGACATGTAGGTTAATTTGGCACAGGTGTTTCAGAAGAGCAGCTCGCTCATGTGGGGCAAGAGGGAAATAGTCAAGAACTCCAGACAAGGTCCACAAAAGCCACCTGGATCTAAAATTCAGCATGCATCTGAACTGAATGGAGGTCTGTCCTTTCAGCATATATATTGAATAGAGATCCCAAATATCTTCAATCAAAACTATGTTGTGACTCAAAATGGAGCAGCTGGAGAATGTGGTGGGAAGGGGATTGCTGTTTGGGTGGCTCAGACTGTCTCTGAAATGCTCTCACTTCAGCCTGCAGTCAGAGTTTTCTCTGGTCATGTTAGGTCTACAACGTAATCTTGACTGGACCAGGTCAGTTGTTGGACAGGGCCTGTTCCCCCAAAACATACTGGTACTGCAGGAAGTGAGGCTGATGGTTTGCTGTGTATTGTTCTCCTCTCCAAGCATAGGCTTAGGGAGCACTGTGCTGCTCGAAGTACTATTTTTTCACCTAGATGTAAAAAATGAGCCTGTTATCACTTGCAGTCATTACAGATTCTATGTCACTTTTGGTTAAAGTATAAATATGGGGTCCTGGCCAAAGTCCAGATTTACAGAATGGTGACTTTGTCTGGAGAAGAGATGAGAGCTGTGTAGTGGACTGGGTAGCGGGAATAAAGAGGCGGTAGCCATCAGTTCCGTAGAACTCAAGGGAAATTGACACTTGTTCTCAGGAGCATGGAAACCTGGGAGAAATGGAAACTCAATTCAGTAGCTTGTCAAGATAACTTGTGCTGCAAGTCAGCACCCAGATTAAACATCTCAGGTCCGTAGGACCCGATATGGATGTTCTAGAGAGAGAAAAAGAGTGAGAGAGATTAAATGAGTACTAACTCTACCCATTATCAGTACTGATTGACAGTTTATATGGCAGTGCAGATTGCCCGATATCTGCCCCAGCCATTGAAAGGTATGTACCTGCAGGTTTGGTGGTGCAGTACCCTTGCACTACATCAAGTACATCTGTGTCGATTGGACGGCTCCTTTTCTCTGTCCTTTACATTAGTAGAGGAAATTTTGACACTTGCAAAAACCATCTGCACTCCATGGTTCTTTTAACTGCTCTCCCACAGGACTCTGATTAGTTCCACAGATCTAAATGAACAGCCACTCTGCTCAGTTGGGAGCATCTCCAAGTCATGGATAAAGCTTGAAGGATGAGCATAGCCAGGTGAAGGATACCTGAGAAGGTGAGAAATGCCTTGCAGGCTTATCTGGCATTGCAGAGCACCCTACAGCAACCACGCACAGCAGTTCACCTCTCTCAGAGGTTTTGCTTCAGGTTATCTGCTGACTTAGGAAGGCAGCACTGCATCTGTTTATATTTGGTTCCTGTGTTCAAGGTTATCTTCCCAACTATGATGGCTTGAAACTTAACTTTTATATAAAGTGAAGAGTTAGCCTTGAGCACAGTTCTGCAGCTGGAGTGCCCCAGATCTCAAGGACCTGGCCACTGAATGTAGGTATAGCTTGCCACGAAGTGGCAGTAATGCCACAGATATGCTATAAAGCATAGACATCACCCCTTGGGCTGAAATGATGACCTATTTTTGCTTTTACGAGCACTGAATAAAGGATTCCTAGTTTTGCCATATTCTGCAAACCGAGGAAAATAAATCCCATTCAGTATCTCACCTAAAGGGGTGCTGTGCACCCCTCTGATTTCCATCCCTTCATCCATCCATCAGTCTGTCCTTTGGTCTGTCTGTTTCTTTCTCTCACTCACACACAGCAACAAAGCAACATGAGGCTACAGTGAAGTGTGATCATTAAAACACAAGCTGTGAATTGGCCTTTTAAATCAAGTTCCCCTGTGACTATTTCCCTATCATTTACACATTTTAAATGAACATTTTTCGTGCAGTCTATGATGGGAATTACTGGCAGAGAAAACTTATATTCTTTTCCAGGCTGATCTTCATTTCGGAGAGTTTGAAAAAATAGATCTTCTGGGATCAGGTTAAAAAGAGAGAGAACTGTTCCCCCTCAGTCAAACAAACCCTCTGAGGGCCCAGTAGCACACAGTGTTTATTCTTTGAATAGCCACATCCCTTTCACAGCCACTTATTTTCCAAAATGAGATTTTAGCGTCTGCTAGGCAGGAAATCCTTTTTTTTTAATTTCTTTTAACGGGTTTCTTGTCATTTAACAGCTCAAATTAATGTTGTTTCTTTGGCTGAAGGGAAAACATGTTCTTCTGATGGTTATATTCTTTCAACAGTTTCTCATATAAGTGAGTCTATGCTGCATAATTTGAGAGTTTGGTACACAGAGAAAGTGTGTACATTTCAGGAGATCACTCCGTGGCCTGCCATTGAATTTCCTGAAGCTTTTGATTTCCCTCTACTTTGGGTCTCTGTTGGTTACACAATGCTGTACAGCATTTTTCTTTGTAAAGGAAAAGACTCTTTGGGCCAGGTTATTTGCTGTCATGCTAGCCCTCAACCATTTCAGGGAACTGGACCGGTTTACTAGGTTAAGATCTTGTGTGTGCCAGCCACTCACATTCAGTGATGCATGGGGTTTGCAGCAGCATTAGATTCATTGTAGGTTTGAATGTAGGCAGAGGAAAGGCAGTCAAGCAGCACAGATAGTGTGGCTCAGCACAGAGGTTCATCACTGAGGGCCTAATTCAACAACACTCACTGACTCTCACATGAGTTGCAGAACTGGGCCCTATGGCAGGGAGGGACAGCACGAAGTACTAGTCGAAAAGCCTGAAGCACCAACATTATCATGTGAACATTGTGCTAACATTCTAACCAGCCCTACTTTGAGGTTTGGATGTTGTCCACCTCTTAGCACTTCAGTTCTCTTCGGATAAGTCAGTATTTAGGAGTTATAAAACATGCCTTGCTCGTGGTCTTATATGGCAGCATCACCCTATTTGCAGTAAATACTTTTCTTTCTACAATTCTTTCCTATCTAGTCTTGATTTCAGTTTTCCCACTGCCTTTAAAACCACATGGATACCAGAGGTTTCATCTAGATATCATTCCAATGGGGCAAGAAATTATAGATCTGTCTTCTCCATCATGGTTGTATTCAGAGTCCATTCTAGCTAGGCACAGAAATCCATTTCAGGCTTTTTGCATCAGGGCTGGACCCACAGATCAGTGCAATTTCCAGGTATCTTTTCCATAGCTAGTTGATTTCAGTAATCGGTTCTTTGCTTTGGTATAATTGAAGGAATTGTTCTCTGCTCTGTTAAAGTCTACTGTGTACATTTCAGCATAGCCAGTCCAAACCATTTGGGGTGAATATTGTCCGGAGCATCCACAAAGCTATATCCCAAACAAAGAAGAGTCTCTCCCTTATGCCACCATTTACTGCTACAGATGAAGGATGGGGAGGGGCATCCTGAGGAAGGGAAACTGTTAATGGAGAAGCAGATAGTCAGAAGCCAAGGAAGAGTTGTATGGAGAACAGACAGGAAATGCTTCTTGATTGTCTGCAGCTGTATTGAGGAGGATGACCTTTGACAATGCTCTGTAGTACAGGTTTAAAGTTCAGGAATTATTGAGTTTTGCCAGACCCCTCATCATTATGTCTGTTTCAAAACAAATGAACAAAGAGAAGCTAAAGAATGTTTTTGTCATGGACAGGGATACTCAGGCCTAGTGGTCAGATCAGAAGTAAGGAACCAGAGCCAGCAGGCAAGCCAAGCGTCAGAGTTAGAGTCAAGCCAAAGGTCAGAGCCAGAGTCAGTAGCCAGGGATGGGGAATAGAAGCAGGGATCTGGAACAAGGTAGGAGGGCAAGAACCAGAGATGAGATGGGATGGGACAAAGTAGCAGCCAGCCAAAGATTCATCTTGTTGCTCAGACAACTTCCTGTGTCTCTTTCTGGCTTAAATAGTGCTCTTGAGCCATTTGAAGAGGCTGGATGTCTTCTCCAAGCAGGAGCTTCATTGTAAGTGCCACTAGGTGAGCTAGGGTCCACCAGCCCACACTTCCCACAGGTCTTAGCAAGCTGCAGGGTGGTGGCTGCAGTCTGAGGACTATCTGTGGACATGGGTTTGATACCTGTGATTCTCTCACAATTTTCTCTTCTCTGTTTAGGTCTCTGTCCAGTTGTTATGTGGCTTTGGTTTTATGTATGTGTCTGGTATGCATAAAGCAGAGGATGACTGGGTACCTGTTGAATATTCTACATCTCCTCATAACTGAGTTTATTGACAAGTGTATTGAACTTTGGAAAGTTAACATGTTTGTGCCTGTTTACTTAGGGACAGGCCAGCAACAAACCTCTAGATCTAAAACCCTTGAGCTTGGGAAGAGTCAGATCTAGATCTGACCTTTCTAACTCAGGCCCACTTCTACTGTTTAAATCTACAGGACTTTCCAGGAAAACAGCATCACTGTCTCTCCCTGAAGCCATGGAGAGGAGACCTGAAAGGTTTTTCCCCCCCAATTTCCAATTAGTACCCACAATATCATGTGGAAGAAACATGTCCAGTTCCCAGTCCTGGTCTCTTGCTTCCCATGGCCAGCAGGAATAATTTTGGAGCTAGCATACTAAGCTTCCAGGATGGGAAAGAAATTGTCACTCAACAGGTATTTCTATGACCACTTCAGACTGGTGTTGATAGTTCTAAAGAGATGCCCATACAGACTTTCTTAGCTGAAAGCATATTAGCTGCAAGACAAAGGTGCATGTGTGAGGGAGTTAAAAGAGTGAAAAAATAGGATATAGAAGATCTTACAAACAAAACCAGGAAGAAGGAGAAATGTCTAAGTTCATTGCCCTGTTTTCAGTTCTGCTTAAGGTTCTGTTCCATAGGTTAGTAAGATTTGATGGAGAAATACCAGCACATTGGCACCTAGATGATGAATAGTACTTAGATATTATAGTGATGGGCACCCTACAAATACGACAGATAGATAATGCAACATGGGTAATTTGTTCTTTCTCTAGGAAACAGACCACAGATTTGAAAACCCCTTCCCATTTCTCAAGTCTGTACTGCTCCTGCTGATGAGACGTGGTCTGTTTGTGAGCCCCGTTGACCAGCACCTATTTGAGAGGATAGATTTTAAGCTAAGTGCAATGGCAGAGGTTTCCAGAAGTTAATGTACTAACTTGTTACAGCTGAAGGCTATAGGTCTCACCAGCTCCTGAATAACATGAAGCTGATGCTCCCAACCAAGTCGCTAGTGGGTGACTGTCTACATCACAAACCCACCACACCCTGCCATCCTTAGTTCTCTTTTCTTAACTGGCCTAGGACTTGCAGTAGCAGGGTGTGGCAGGATGGGTTTGAAATGAAATATGTCTGGTGGCTGAACTATAACAGGGACGTCTCAAGTTAGAACAGAGATGTGAGGATGGCTGGAGAGCTAGAATAGCAAGGGGTGTTGCAGGACAGGACTGAGGTGAATTGAAAAAAGCTGTTGGGCTGGGGAGGTCCATGGCTGCAATAACAATGCTGATGTCCTCAGTGGAAGCACAAGGGCAGAGCTACATGAGGGCCAAGGACTGAAATAGCAGGGATGGGAGAATAAGGAGTGATCAGTACTGGTAGCGCTCTGAGTGGCCCAGCACTTAGAATTGCAAGGAGGCTGGAAGATCATGATTGAGGAGAACTGGCAGAGCTGTTAGTGGGAAACTTGTGCAGCACCTGTCTGTATTATGCCTGACTCCTGCTAAGGCCATCAGTCAATCTCACTTGTACCAGCATGAACACTAAAATTCACCAAATCCATGCTTAACATTTAAAAAGGAAACGTGCTGTGCGTATATAATTCAAATCCCAGAGCTAGCTGGAGAGAATTCTCCACTCTTCAGATCTGATTTGTGATATAGATCCTGCAGTCCAGACACTAGCATCGGTTGAGTGACTTTATAAATGCCTTTTCCTGCCTCTAAGCCAGCTCCACCCCTTCTGATCAGTTCATTTACTATGTAATAGCTGCTGCAGGCTGGGGAGCTGCAACTCAGCAGAGTTTAGTGGATGAGGAGTTTTGGCTGCAGATGTGCAAGGAGGGTAATTTTTTTATCCAGGAGGCATTAAGGAGTCTTATAATCTTGTGCCAATATAAACTGACTAATTTAGCTACGGACCATATCCATCTGTGTAAGCTGAGTTAGTGGTGCTGCTCTGTTAATAAGGTGCCTCCAGAGGCCATCCTCAGCAATCAGAATCACCTCATGTCTCTTGACATGGGTGCAGAATTCTTTTCTAGTCCTGTGGGGTAGAGCGTGTGTGCGCATGTGTGTGTATCCCTATTCCTGAAACAAACCCAGAACTCACTGTGACTCTCAAAGCTGGGGAAAATTAACCAGATACCCAAACACTACCAAAAGATGTGGTTTCATTGTAAACCCAGTACACTCAGGTGACTTTTCCTACTTGGACTTTCCCCAGTATTCCAACCTTCAGGTTATAGCACTCTCTTTCCTTTGCAAGTTTTCTATAATTCCATAAAAAGACAATAACCACAGACATCCATGGTTTGTAACTGGTCCGTTGGGTTGGAAACACACCATATTACAAAACATGCAGTGAAATCTGTACTAAATATATTAAAATATGTACTTCCCTAAGCAGAAAGGAGATGTGAACCTGTCTCAGTGACTACGGGTGGTGTTTTGTTTCTAGTATTTGCCTTATACTTTTGGTTAATTTACATGTTTGTTCCTTGTTCTCTATACACATCCAGGTATGTTAATTTATAACTGGTAATGTTCTTTTGCCCTTCTCTAGTTCCTTTTATCTGAGGATCTCAAAGTGTTCTACAAACCATAAACAATTAAACCTCCCAACACCCCTCTAAAGTAGGCAGTGAATATGGTTTCCCTATTTTACAGGTGGGGAAAATGAGTCACAGAGTGGTTTCTTTTTTATGGGTCTGATTATGAGAGAACTGCCAAGCCCCTTCAATTCTCTGATTTCAGGTGGGATTTGCATTCTTCATCTCTCAGGTTCAGGACCCAAGGGGCACATAAAGAGTCACTGGCAAAGATGGGAATGAAACCCAGGTCTTTTTATATATTTGTCCCATTCTAGCCATGTACTGCTATGTATTTTAATCAAGCTCATAACAGACCTGTGGCAAATTTCTCTTTGGCCCATAAGGACTGGATGAGAACATCAGGCAGAGTCAACTTTCCTCTGCAGAAAGTGGCCCTTTTCTTAACAAACAGCTTCTTCCTGTCAGTAACTGGGAGCTTCAGCAAACTGTCTCAGTAAATGCCCCGGTTAGATCCTGTAAATCTGGGATGTTTTCTTAAGAGCTGTTCCCCTTTTAAGGCCATGTCTTAAGTGGAAAAAAATCCACACCGTTTCTTTTTCCTTTTTTTTTTTTTTTCCTGTCAGGAAATGAGAGGGTCGTGTTGTGCTCGGGTGATCCATTGCTGACATTAACTAGCAGCCGACATCTCGAGCTATTGTAAATATATTAACTCAAGCCTTTTGGTGCATTTATTAGACTTGAGAACAACATCTGGAAACAGATGTTTTCTGAGCCAGAGCAAAGGGGGGAAAAAAGAGAAAGAAACAGCACATTTGAGTGCTGGAAATGTGTGGAGCAGCAGAAATGGGGTCTGTCAGTGAATGGCCCCTGCTGTTCACAAGGGACACAAGTGTTAGGAAGGGGCCAGAGACTGCTATTGGCAAATTAAACAACCCATAAAGGAAAGGCCTGAAGCTGCTGCTGTTATTTGGCTCCTTACCTATTATGAGAGTGTCATTCTTACAGGTCTTATAGAAAGACATGTAAGTGGTTGAAATCTCTATCAGCTCCACAATAAGTTATAGACACTCGTGTCTGTCCTTGATGGCTTTACTTTTACTGGGGTTGCACAGAGTTCAGACATGTTTTGCCAAGGGATGGATGTATATTGAAAGACTAGGTAAAAGCACTGTTGAACTGGGGAAAGCTCAGATACAGATTGAAGCTTTGACTCCTGTCTTGATAATGAGCCTGACCACAACACCACCTCACTGGGACTTGGGAGAGATTAGTTCTGAAAGATCTGAACTTTGCGGCTCAGGTCCAGTTCCATTTGTTGCTATGCTTAGAAATCTCCGTGACAGCTGAGATGGCCATGGGCCTACTGAATTACTGGTTCTGCCAATAGCCTTCCCCAGTGATCCCACAAAGAATGTCTTGCATTTGTTTCAAGATCTCCCTTTTCAGTGTAACTTAACTATCCATTGCTTTCTTAGTAAGTAGTCCATGTTCCACTCCCAGTTGTTAAAGAATGCTTTTGCCTATTGTCTGCACTCCAGTTCTGGGCTTCCCCAACCTTTCATCCACCTTGTGCACCACAAATGATAGCATATTGTGCTCATTGAGGGGAAACATCTTAGCAGCCTGAAGCTTTTTTCATATGATTTGAAAGATTTTTCACCTATGCATACCTACCTTCAAATTCTGGAGGGTAGAGTGGAAATGAATTTGGTAGTCTCATCAGTTTCTCTGTTTGTGCACCACATCACAATGTGCCAGGATCAGCAGTTTCTATTAAAAGAAGCACAGAACTGGAATGTCAGATGAGGATGAACATATAGGAACATAGTTGCATGGGTGTGCCCGGGATTTGAATAATGAGGGAGGTCATAGGTCAGGTTTTAGGGATTGTTAGAGAATTGTGTGGTGTTGCTCAAGGCAATAAAAACTAGGATGGTTGCAGGTCAGCGCTGAGGCCTTCTGTCACAGCTGTGTGTGAGGCCCTGCACTAGAATCATAGGGCATGCTTACATTTTTACAGGTGCAACAGTTGCTCCCTCCTTTAAAAATGTATCCCTTTAGGTTGCTGGTAAAACTCCATCCTAAACCATATGCATTATAACTGGGTGTGACTTGGCTCTGTGACCAGTGCTTTTTTTTTGAAGTTATGGAATATGATGTGCACTATAAATATGCAGTTGCAGACTTCTTATGGTACACATTTTCTGCTCAATGACCTCTCAGTCCCACCTCCCTTATCTCCCCTTCCTTCTCTCCCCAGACAGATAAATACGCATGCCATGCTGGCCAGGGAAGTCGTATTTGGTACTAACTAACTAATTTAGTAATTGTTTATAGTAAGTATTAAGTAGCCTGTGGAGCAGAACAGTTCTTCCCTTAGGAGCTGCTCCAACCCAGTGAGGAATTACAAAATTGAGGCACGTGCTATCCATTGAGAAAAGAGTTATGAAAATAAATGGGGAAAATGTACTGTCCATGAGTAGAAATGCTTTATATGCTGCAGTATCATGGCTGTTTTCAATCACTTGGGGTTTCTAAAAACCAGAATGGCTCAGAGCACACCGTGAACTCCCACGTTTGAGAAATGTCAAGGACACAAAACAAGATGTGGAACTGGTAACATCTAGTTTTGGCTTTGTCATTTTATAACCCTAAAATGGCCAAACTAATTTCTTTTCTTTTTAACTGACATTAAATCAACTTCATATAGCAGCCAACAAAGGCTGGCTCCTGCAGCTCTGCAAAACTTTCACACACACCCCCACAAATTCTTTGTCTTCTGTAACAAAGCCCAAACTCATCATAGGTTCACAACAATCCTGGGCCAAATAAAAGCAAACCTAAGCTGAGTTATGGTTTCCAGAGGAAACCACGTGGGAATTGGTAGCTTCCCTGGTTTCAGTATCAAACCAGGCAAACGTGGCGGTTTCAGCTGTGTTTCACTCAGCGCGTGAGCCAACATGAACCAACCCCCTGCGTATTATACAGTTTTGGTACGGCATATTCAGTAAGCTGGATAGGAGTCAATGTAAGGAGATGGGTTATCTCCTCCCCAATAAAGGAAATCCAAAACTACTAGATTAAAATCACATTAAAACTGAGATACAAACAGAATCCAGAATATTCAGGATTAAGCTTCCTTCTTTGCAACCTCATGTATGTTTCCAATCAATCCCTTCTCTCTTGTTTTTGAGGTGGACAAGTGGAGGAGCACTGCCCTGATGTTCTTGGGGAGCTGCTCCCCACAGAAAAACTATGCATGGAAGGGAGAGTTCAGCTTCTCACAGGCAGTCACTCCTCTTTCTCTTGTTCTGGTGTCTGGATTTGATTTCACATGCCCTGTGCCCTGTGCAGTGGGAGTCCCAGAGATGGCCATCTACTCCAGCTTGATCTGCACAGTTATCTCACTTCCTGCACAGCCTGGGTGGCAGGACTTCTAGGGACAATAAGGTAATGAATAGAATATTTATTCAGTGATAACATAAAGAACACCAGCTTGATCCATGAAGAAAAAGATGCACACACCCACACCAACACAATATATGGGAACTGTATGAGTATGTGTTATTACCCATGTGTCAAACATATGGGACATTCAAAGAGAACAGAGGTAAGCACCTTACAGAGGAGCAGGGAACATCCTCTCCTGGAAAACACCAGCCATTTGGTGCACTAGGATCCAGGCAGTAGCAATCCACAGCTGGCCAGTTAAGCTGGAGCAGTGCAAAGGGTTTGTACTGGACCTAAAGATCTGTTCCTTTCCATTTAGCGTGAAAGCACATTTTGGTTTTTGTATATGGAAACACTAGCAGACAGATTTCCAGCTTTTGCTTTGTCAAATTTGTGCCACTCAGCAAGTGGAAGCACCCCCAGGGGATATAGAGTTGGCTGAGCCGACTCCTGTTCCCTTTTTCTGCAGCCCCCAGTGCAGGGAGGGGGAAGGAGTGGTGGATGACAGTGACCAAAGCACAATACCCTCCAGAAATCCCATTAGACAGTTGTCTGTTGGGGGTCACTGCCAGAAGTAGAAGGTTCATGCAGCCCCGAAGGTGACTCAGGCAGAGTATCTGGGAGCCATACCTTTCTCCCTGTTGTTCCCCTTCTGTGCCCAGTGGAAGCATGATGCAACAGAGAAAATGGTCCAAAATATACCCCAATTATTGTGTACATTTTTGAATGCACATGTGCCTATATACTGCTGTGTGCATGTAGAGCAGATAGATATTGGCGTACATTTGCAATCAGACTGTATCATTAGTCCTTCTCTTTGAATATATTCAGGTTCATTGCTCTCCAGTTTTTCAGAACCCCTAGGAGAGACTGAAGTTGTTTAACACAATAGTCAGCCTTCCGCCTTTAACTCCAACCCAACATCACTGCACAGATCCTCTCTTCTTTCCCATCCCTTAACACCCCTCACCAGTCACACCACCAGGAAAAGCCCTATCTGCAAACACAGGGCCCATGTGTAGGCCCTGAGCACATCTGTGCCCTCTGGGACTTGCATGGACAGCTAGGGAACATATGAGATATGACAGCTTCATACAGCAGCCAATTCAGAGGAATCATAGAAGAGAAATAGAGAATGAACCAAAGACAGACTGCATAAAAGCATAGCAGTGAAGTGGGAATGGACAGAGATAGGTCAGGAAATTGAAAACAAGTTTTGGTAAAAACTTCCTTTAGCTCAAACACTTAAGTTTTTTATCAAAGCTCCTTCTTTTTCTGACAGCAAAGTGCAGGATTTTGGCATAAGGTAGCTATGCTCCAGGATAATGCAAAAGATAGGCATGGTGGCTATGAGGTTAACGGCTAATGGAGCAGATTCCCCTTTTCAATTTCCCTTGGAATCACTCGCAAAGGACAGCTGGAGGCAAGAAATTTGGCTAATAGCATTTTGCAGCTTGACCATTTCCATCAAAGCTGTACAAAGTCTTAAAATCCAATCAACGTATCTTCAGAGATCATCCTGGGCATTAGAAGCCAAGAGGGAGCACTTGTTTCTCTCTGCTTCTGACACTGCTTCTCTGTACCGTGCCACCTGCACCTGCCGGGAGTGCAAGGGAAAAGAACTTCTTAAGTGTTTTCACATGAAGCCTTGCATTTACATTTTCAGTGGCAGCGTTATTTTTATGATTTCTAAACCAGTATTATGACAGCTTGATAGAAACTGGTTTGTGACACTGGGCTAGCTACCCCCGTGTGCTGTCACTCTCTCAATCTTCAGTAATATGGCAGACCAGAGAGGTTCAGAAATGCAAGGAAGCAACATAGGGTGGGAGAAACTACATTAGCTCAGGCCTGGGAACATTGGACTGGGGGAGTCATGGAAAACGAAATGAGATCAGGACAGGATCACAGGAGGGCAAGGGTTTGTGAGCTGAGCTCAGGGCATGAGGCGGGTACAGTGAATCTCTTTTCTCATTAGTAACACTTGACAAGCCAAAGCCAATGCCCCTTGATTGCCATTTTTGAAGTCATTTTGATCGTTACACCTTGTATCGCTAATAAGGACACAGTGTATTGTGAGATGCTGCATTTTCAGAAGGAATAGTTAGTGAGAGTACCCTCCAAAAACAGTGGTTCTCAACTAGGGGTACATGTACCCCTGGGGGTATGCAGGGGTCTTCCAGAGGGTACATCAATCATCTAGATACTTGCCTTGTTTTACAACAGACTACATAAAGAGCACTAACAAAGTCAGTACAAACTAAAATTTCATACAGACAATGACTTTTTTATACTGCTCTATATGCTATACACTGAAATGTAAGTACAATATTTATATTCAGATTGATTTATTTTATAATTATGTGGTAAAAATGAGAAAGTAAACAATTTTTCAGTAACAGTGTGCTGTGACACTTGTATTTTTATATCTGATTTTGTAAGCAAGTTGTTTAAAGTGAGGTGAAACTTGGGGTATGCAAAACAAATCAGACTCCTGAAAGGGGTACAATAGTCTAGAAAGGTTGAGAGTCACTTCTCTAGAGACTGACTGTCAGATACCATGGTGTGCAATTTTTGGTTTCTTGCAGACAACACCTGGCAGGATTTTCACTATCCTATCAGTGATCTGACTGACCCAATCTTGATTCCACAGAAAATAGTGGGACTTTTGCCATTGATTTTATTGGGAGCAGGAGTGGGTTTCCCTGTGTAAAATAGTTTGTCTGCCATTAGTTTAGGGGCATACAACAGGAAGTGGGAGATAGTGAGCTACAGATTAGCCACTGTTATGCCAAATTTGCATGCTAGCCACATTAAAATAAATATAGAATTCCCCCATCCATTCATTCTTAATGGCTATAATTACCAAGACACTGCTTGCACTCCAAACCCTGAGTCAGCCCCAAGTGAGGCATATATTGCCAAAGTGTTAGACCAGAGGTGGGTATTCAGACCAAATTCATGTTGTGGAATTTATTATCCCAACCAGATACACAGGGTACTCAGTCCTATGTGTCCTTGACTCGAAGTATGTCCACAAATCCCAAACATTTTTGTAACCTAAACACTTCGAAGAACTACAAAGCAGTGCAGAAAACAAGTACTGTCTTCTGTAGGCTGATGCTTTATTTTGTTGGGTGCTCTAATTCCTTGATCGACGTGCATACCTCTGCAAATATGGTAGATGATTTACCCACACTCCAGGACAAGCTTTGCAAAGGCTGAGTGATTCAGCAATCTCCAATTATGGGGCCAAATTCATCTCTAGTGCAATTCAGTTGAAGGCAGAAAGTTGCGCCAGAGATTTCTCATTGCCTTAAGTTGGCCTCTTATAGAGTGGCAGGTTAAACTGGAAGAACTGCAGGGTGGAAGACGGGTGGGAAAGGGATCCATTGTAGGACAGTTTCTGGTTTTCCCAGGGGGAGAAGGGTCACAAGTTTGAAGGCTCCTTCATTATTTCCCATAAAGTTTAAAATCACAGAATCAGAATGTGCACAAAGACCCAAGACTCTTCTGAGCAGGGAAACAAGTGGCAAATGGTGCATCCTGCCCTAGGGCTTAATTAGAGGGAAAAAACGTATCATTAATGTGGTGTTCTTTGGCAGGGATTGTTCTGATCTGAAGCAGAACTATCTGAATAAGCTGATGTTTATGGCTAGAGGACACTCTGATCTGAGGTTTTCTCAGAAGAGGGATTGTTTATCGGTAGCCTCGTGTTCATTGCCAAAGAATGCCATGATCTCTGGACAGCAAGCACATGATTCTCCACCTCATGTGGGTGTTCACACTGGTGCAACGTGGATGTAAAACACTTTCTACCACTCTGATTTGGTAACATTCTGCACCCATCCTGCACTGATGTAAATGGCCCCACACAAGGTGCCAGGCAATGGAGAATCTGGCCCTGTGGGTTTTACAGGAAAACAGAAGTACTTGAGCCTTTACTTCAGAAAGTAACTTTTCCGTACTTTGCTCTTTCCACAACAATAATGATATGAAGAAACCACAGGGGTACAGCTGAGTTCCAAAAAACCGTGTTTACTAAATATACACAAACAAGCCAGGCCTAGCTACATAAATACTGCTGCTCTGGCTGGTTTCTGGCTGTCCCTGAAACATAGAGTATGGTGAGGGTCACTAGAGAGCTCAAATATGTTTAAAGGGACACTACCTTATTCTTATACAATCCAGTAACAAAGAGACTCTTCCTCTTTTCCCTTTTCTTCTCCTTATTTTCTATTTCTGTTTTGTCCATCTCTCTGGTAATCCATATAAGCAAACACAGATTTGAATATTGTAACCTATGCAGTTTTATTTTTAAAAATAATTCACATCAAACTGAGGGGAAAGAATTAAATAAAACTAAATTTAGGAGGAGGAAAAGGAAAAGGAGAACTTTGTCCCCTCCTGATATTCTTAGCTGTCAGGAAACTTCCTGAGTTGGGGTGTCCTGGGTAGTGGAAATCCTGCTGTCACATCTTTTTCAAGTTTTCTATGAAATACCACCTGGGTTCCTCTTTCTCTTTTTTGGTTCCGTTCCCCCCTCACTCAGGCTTTCTCACTCCTCTCTGTCAGTGAGTACTGTCAGATCAGTAGCCCTGTTCTGTCCTCTAGTTTCTATGGTAGGGAATAATTCCAATGATGGAAGTCTAAGATGATTGGCCTTACTGTAGTTATTAATCTGTATCTCCTCTTCATGTCTACAGTCACTTCATGTCTCCAGATTGGTGACAGTTTAGTGGAAGGACTTGACTGAAGGAAGGCAGCACAGCCTTCATATAAGAAGTTTCTTGCTCTTTGCATTAGGAGTTTCACTGAAGTCATTCCAGCTACAGCTGCATGACATGGATGAAGCAACAGCTGCTGCTGCTTATAGGGCTCATGTTATACACAGCTCTTATTGTAACATGCTTCTCTCTGTCATTGCTTTTGCAATGTCTGATGTAAATCTTCCTGTCACAGGGGTTAATCTGTCTTATTAAAGTCAGCTCTCTCAAAAAATATCAGCCATTTGTGAGGCCTCTTCCAACTTGTCATTTCTTTTAGCTGTCATAAGAATGAAGTGTTATTTTAGCAGCACAGCTAGACAACTGCAGCATATCATTCCGCATCTTTTGGAGAGTTCTGGTGCTGGCCACTAAGAATTTCTGATCTTCTTGAAGTAACTCCAGGAGACTTTCTTCCTTTTTTCACCATCGGTCACGCTGGCATTGCTAGACTAGTGCAAAATTCCCTGGCTGAATTATTAGTCATCCTTAACAATCACATTTTTCTGTACCACATGGTCATTCATTTAAATGGCACTAAAAACAGTGTGGGTCATTGATATGACTGAATTTAAAGGCAAAGGGACTGATTCACCTCTAATTTGAGACCTAATCAGAAGCTCATTAAAGTCAATGATCTTTCCATTGACTTCAGTAGGCTTTGAATCAGGCAGGCCCTTATGTTGTACACTAGGCTGATTTATATAATCCAGATTTGCACAAGTGTAAGAGAGAGGAGACTCAATTGCAAAATTGCATGAGGTGGAGACAGAGGGCCAGTACCTCAGATTGTCATCAGAAGTCAATGGACCTATGCTGATTTAGCCTACCTTTTTTTATAATGTCTGTTTGCAAAATCCTTATGATTTTTTATACTTGCTGCCTTTCAAAAAAACTGATCTTTCTTCCTATATAAAATCAGTATCAGCAGCTTAATACTCATAAGTGATACAATAAAAATCGTTCCAATCATGATGCGAGGAACAATTGTGCAATGCAAAGACAAATTGCAGTAAGGAAACAAATATCAGTTTCAAACTTGAGCGTTTGATATTTTGATCATAAACAGCGATGAGCAAAAATAAAATATTAAAAAGTATTAAATCAATTTTTAAAATTTCACTTTAAAATATTAGAATCTGTGGTTAATCACATTCTCAAGATTCTAAATATCATATTTTAACCGGCATGTTGCTATTGAGAAATTAAATAAAACCCAATTGTCATGATTTTTGAGGGGTAAACAGGAAAACAATGTGAGAGCGCCACCTACAGGCTCTGGAGCAGTGGCAACTAGCTGGCAAATCTGATCCCAGAGACAAATTCTGTGGTGTTGGGAACTGTGCCTTTAAGGGGCGAGCTTTCCAGACAAAGCCTGGGCAGCGCACTCTGAAGCTCTTGTTGTTGCTAGGCACAGCCGGTTGGCATGCACAGCCAGAAGTTCTCTTGCTGTAAACTCCATAAGCAGTGTGTGTTTCACTGAACACCACACTGCTGATTTTATCAGTAATGCTACTGGTGTACAAAAAGGAAACAGAGCGAAGTAACCATCGTGGTACCATCTCCACTGGCAATATGATAAAACAGAGTTTCCAAAGTTGCCTTGAATTTTGGTGCCTGAAATTTTGGCTGCTTGACTTGAGACTTTGGCCTGATTAACAAAATTGCTGAGCACTCATGACTTCAACTGGCATTAGTGGACTGTAAGATTAGCAATTCTTTGCAGTGCAGTTTTCTAAAGTAAGCGGGTGTCATTCTTTTGACGGTATCTGCATGTATTGTAAGAAACACAATTACATATCTGTTGCATGCACTAAGCATAACTCTCAACCTCAGGGAACTAATATGGGGAAGCCGGCCCTTTCAAATACTGGGGAAATTACCAAAATAAAACAAGTGGAAAAACACTGGTGCCAATGAAAAAGTGATAACTGAAATTTGGGTGAAAAGCATGTACTGTAACTTTTAAAAAGAAAAGCAAATCAATACATAGGAACCTCCTGGGAACATATTGAAGCATGTTAGATTTAAGATTCCTCTATCTGATAAGTATATTTAGTTAGATGTGTTGGTACCAGACCTAGTTTTAATAAACTAAAACAGTTCTAATGCTCATTATCCACTGTTCTAGAGGTTATTTGGGCACCTAAAATAAGATGATTGTTAATTTTCTTTATTTCAGTGGTGACAATGAAGATAAGTGATAAACCCTTAAGAGCATCCTCATCAAAATGGAATGAATGGAATGGAATTATCCACTATTTCAAGCAAATGATCATGAGATAAGTCAGCCTCATGGGGATCCTTCATAAGCAACTAATTTAATTAATTAATCCATTATTTCTGATCAGGAGATGATGACCAAGCTTTGGAGCTAAATATTGTGAAAGGCTTAGACTAGAGCTAACCTAAAGCCAACACTTTTGACCAAAACTACTGAGTACTAAGGGGCTCTTTAATCTAGCAGAGAAGGTCTACACAAGAACCAATGACTGGAAGCTGAAGCCAAACAAATTCAAATTGGAAATAAAGAATTTTTTAACAGTGACAATGATTAACCGGGAACAAATTACTAAGGGAAGGGGTGGATTCTCCATCTCTAGATGTCTTCAGATCAAAACTGGATGTCTTTCTAGAAAATATGACTTTAGTCATACACAAGTAAATGGGCTCAACACAGGGATAACTGGGTGATGCTTAAGGTTCAGATATACAGGAGGTCAGACTAGAAGGAGTAATGCTCCCTTCTGGCCCCAAGGTCTATGAAACTATGAATGTATGATGACTCAGCAATGACCAGCTGCAATAGATAAGGCAGAATCTAAGTATAATTTATCCTCATTGTTAGGATTTCTGATTGATTGGTGCAAAACTCTATTAAACCATCTGGGCCAACTGAGACACTGAGGTTTATCTTACTCAGGGGCAAAGGGAATTCATTGTCCAGGCATGTCGGTAGAGAAAGGAATGTCTCTTCCTAGTGTCTCTTCCTAAACATAGGGCAAATTGTGATTCTATGTATGCACAAGTGTCTTAAATATTTGGAGTGCATGGGTTAGAGGAGACTGAAATATCATGCCTATCAGGGGGGCCGCATGAGAGAAAATAGCAAAGGATCTGATAGCAGGTTTCTTTCAAGATGTACAAGAATAGCAGCACACATCTCTGCAGGATCATATGGATGAAATTCCTTGGGCTTGAATCCCATTGCTAGTCTTCAAATTCCTCAACAAACAGCTTTGTTGGGGACCACTAAATTGTTAGAACAGTGTGTTATGTAACCACCTACATCTCCTCCAAGCCTTAGTGTGTTTTAAAGAGTAGCATCTGAAAACTTGTCAGCTAATTTGCATTTAAAACTGACGTCTGATTCCAGATAATTTTATGTTCCAAATTAACAAAAAAGTTGCACATGTTATTGGGTTTTGTGTTGCTGCCCTGGACCTGATTCTTCACACTTTCACCCTTGCTCACACCATTAAAGGGCTCCATAGTCATGTATCTACATGATAAGAGATGTTCCTTTTTTTCTTATCAATTTCTCAAATGAGATCCATGATGGTGTCCGTCATCATAATTTCTGATAAGTCCATGTAATTTCATCGCGTCCATATCAGCTGTAGCCTCAAATCTGGCCTTTGTCCAATTTTATTTTTAAATGCCTATAAGGAGTTCCTATTCTACCGTGGCTGGAGAAACCTTAAAACTGAAAAATTCTGTGTTTGTACTACTTGGAAGTTGTACATAGCATACCTGTTCTATGTGTGATGCTTTTCCAACACATATACATGTACTATCTATATATTTAGTAATACCTGAATATAACTATATTAAGCTAGTATTTTGTGTTATGTTAATTTGTACTTTTTAAAATAAAGATTTTGGTTGTATTTTCTTTCTTCTTTTCTTGCCATCAGTACAGGGGCAGAGTTAAGTTTGTGTGCATATTGGTTTCTGATTATAGAGGGTCCTAGGGGCCAGTTTCAGTCCTGGCATAGCTTAAAGCATCCTCTAGGTATGGTCCTCCAAGGGTTATTGTGCTAGTCAGGAATTGCTGGACCTGAAGGATGACCCTTTCCCTCAGCCATGTCCTTGTCCCACCTCATAAACAGGGGGTGGCAAGAGCAGATGGCATAGAAACGGCTATGCCAGTGCTTTCCCTCCGAGGGATTCCCACACACCAGGAATCTGGAGGTAGGAAGATGGAGATCTGTCCCAGTATTTAATCCTTTAAAAACAAATCTTACTCAGTGATTGGCCTCTAGAATATTCAGCAGCTGTGAATTTCACAGGCTGATTATTGATTGTGTATTTCCTTTTATCCACTTTAGCCTTGCAATACTTTAACATAACTGAGTTACTCTCTACTTCTCATCTTATGAGACATGATAAATATGAAGGCCCGACTAGCCTGCTTTATACTATCCTCTATTTTAAAACATCAAGATTACGGTTGTGATTTTCAAAAGCACTGGGTGTTGGCATAACTCTTTCTCATTGACTTCAATGAGAGTTTTCCCACTGCATTCAGTAGGAGCAAGTTAGGCCAATCCTGTTTGATTTTGAAAATCCCACACTATATCCCCTCTGACCTTCTCGTGCTGACTGTTTAGAAATGTTCCCCTCACCACACTCATATCACAAATAATTTCTGTTGACCTCCTCTGGACCTTTTCTGCCTGAGACCGACTTCCCTTCAGAAGATCGCATTATCAAATATGACTATTTGAGCAATGCTTTTGAGAAAGAGAGAGAAAATGGTCCAGTGGGTAGGCACCAGCCTAGGACTTGGGTGAGCTGCATTCAAGTCCCTGCTCTGTCACAGACTTCCTGTGTGACCCTGGGCAAATCACTTAACCTCTCTGTGCCTCTGTTCCCCATCTGTAAAATGGAGATAATGGCACTTCCCTACCTCCCAAGAGTGTTGGGGGATAAATACATTAAAGATTGTGAGATGCTCAGATATTATAGTAAAGGGGAACAAATAAGTGCCTAAGTTAGACAGACATTTCTGAATGATGAAGAAGGCCCAACCTCAGAAGATGGCCCTCTAACAATGTCTGTTTTTTGCAAAGCGTTGCTGATTATCACCAGAAGATAGATATAGATAGATATGTGACACAGGGAAATAGAATCTGGCCAGGCTGATATCCCTTATGGGTCAGAACCCAAAGAAGTTCATTGTACACACACATTTCTTCCAGATTCTTCAGCAGGAATTTGATATATTTATTGAGCTGGTGAATGAACAAAGGCAAATCTTTAACCAACTCCAGACTGTGTGTGGCTGATTTTGGGATTGCACGAGAACAAAACTCCTGTCTGGGGTATAGAAATCATTTTGCACAGGCAGATGGAATGCCTATAGGCAGTTATTTGCTTTTATTAATGTTCAAGGAAATGTGGTTGGAAGAGGTCCATTGCCTGAACCATAGACAGGGTTTGGAAAAGTTCACAAGAAGCAGCAGTCAAACAGTGGGTCTGTGGCTTCCTCATAGCAGCTGTAGTTTAACAAGGACTGAGATTTTATACCTTTTCAGCCATGTTCTGCCAAATTTAAAGATCATTTCTAATTGCTTTTATAAAAGATTGGTGTTCACTCAGGCAGTGCCAAGGTGCTTTGAGTCCAATTCGAGCTATTGTACATATACATAAAAATTAAACCCAAACCGTGTGATGGAACCAGCAGTGTATGTAAACATACTACACCTACACACTGAGAAATTCACGGCCCTGGAGCTTAATTTATAAACCTGTGAACATTCCCCTTGCATCTCGAAAGGAAATGCATAATGTATTGTCTGCAGAAAGTGCAGTGATCTGTACAGAGGAGAAACCATTTAGGAGACTGTTTGGTTAAGAGATATTCAGAAATACAATCCCAGCAGTTCTATCTCATCACCTGCAACTAACAGTAAAATCATCTTTAGGCCTGTAGGGCTTGTGACCCTCCTGGGATAAAGATTCCAGATGGAGAAGTTAAATGTTCCCTGACCATTAACATTACCGACCTATCTGATGTTTATATAAAAGGAACAACATCCTATAACAAACACTCCCAATGTTTCCTTACATGTTTTTCTACACATTTTCAATGTAAGTGCTCTCTGTTTAATAATGTACACTGCAGTGAAATTAGCTCTGCAGGGAAAGGTTTAGTACAAGCTAGACATAAACCACCTTTATGCAGTTCACCAGAGGCTGTCAGTAATACAGTAGGAAACACTGGAGATTTGAAGAACATTGTCAAGCACTTCAGACTGTACAAATCATGGAAAAATATTCCCTACTGAGGTTACTGTGACTCCGTTTGTTTTGTTTTTGTGTTTGTGTTTGTGTTTCTAGTAGAACAGAATAAAAGAGGGGCTAAGCACCCTCAACTCCCTTTGACTTCAGTGGAAGAACACCCTCATCATCCAGCCAGACATACTTAAGGCTGACTTAAGCACATGCTTAAGGTTAAGTATGTACTTAAGAGCTGTGCTGAATCAGGCCACAACACTGCAAAGTTCTGGGTCTAGTGTTTGTTTGTAAAGATATGCTGTGTGTGGCAGAGAGGGGTAGAAGTTCTATACGCACTTGGTCTTCTGGTATATTATGGCAGCTTTGGTCTTAAGTTATGTGGGCCCGATTCTCCACTTTGTTGCATCTTGTGCAGTTCCCCATCCAGGACATCGCAGCTTATCCCTTATTGTTCTCCCCTGACTCCCAATCACACCCCGTGCCCCCCGATAACCTGCTTGCTATCCCTGGATGTTTTATAACTTTGTCTCTTTAACTTTATGGGTTACCTTTGTTACTTTGTAAACATTATCTTCAATAAAACTTTTATTCACTTCTTTGCAAAAGTGAATATCAAACTACTCAACAGAACAGTGGCAATTTACATCCGCCTTGCATTCAGATCATAACAACTGCAAAGGAGATCAGACCCATAAACCATTTTTTAAAAAGTAAATTTTACTTGATAATGTCTCTTTAAAATATTCCATTGCTCTGAACATTGAAAGTTAAGGTGGACTCAGACAAGACAATAGACCTACCTTGCCAGGGTAATGGACCTAATATGGCTTTCCCTTCTCTAATTTCTATGATTCTAGGATTAAGTTCTTGTATATATTGTGGAGTAAGTTGAATTGTATATGAAAAAAGGGAGACTGTTTTCTAAAAATGTGGCCTGCCCTATATATAGTCTCACCCATACTAACACAGCACATGCTAATCCACCTTCATTTACAAAATCAGAAGACTTGGCAGGAGTTACTAGGTAGAGCTGCTTGAAAAATTGAAAAAATGAGTTTTGTGAATTAAATTTCAAAATTGCAAAGTTGTTTTGCTTTTGAAGGATTCAAAATGAATCCATTTGTTGTTTATTTTTTAATCCAAAAAAGTTGATAACATTATGAGAATGTTATTGATAGCATTTCCCCACAAATTCCCAATTTAAAAAAATTAATAATTTCAACGTCAACTTTTTTTGTGAGAAATGTTGATTTGTAATTAAGGCCCTAGTATGAGGAAAAAATGTTGACAAGCTTTATTGCTGCACTGTCCGAAATAGACATTTTCTTAGCTTAGCATTACCCTGCAATGGCAGTGTCAGACTTACATTGAACTGCACTGTTTGTGTGGCACCATCAGAGATAATATACTCAGGAAAAATCATGCACAGACATGGCAAGCATAGGACTTTTGTTACTGATCTGTCCTATGTAGCTTAAGACTGTGGGCCCCAAAACCAGGAGATTGGGGTGGGTAAATGGACAGATGTGGAGATCCCCAAATGGAAATCAGGTGTCTTCTGCCCCAGACAGAGGCAGATTGATACTGGATAGCATTCACATTCCCTTCCAGCTACCACCTGAGATTGCCAAACTGTAGGCCTCAGATTAGAATAACTCCCGTATCATTTGTTTGGAACACAGGAAATTAAAAAACAAAAATCCTAAGGGCTGACAGTTTCCCTTGCTTTACCTCAGACTTTCTCTGCTCATATAATGATTCCAAGCTGTTCCAAAATGGAAAGCTTTTGCTACACCAGAAATCTGCCTGAAGGCCATACAGTAGCCACTCTCTCCACCTGACATCTGCACATGTACAGAAGTCACCTGAAGTCTGTGTGGGCTGACAAAGATGGATGGCCAACCACAGCCTTGTTACATTACAGAACATTAAAAAGATTTCCAAGGAGTGTTTCCAAACTACCAAGAATATGGGCTGTCTCATTTATTAATAATGAGTGTTAACATATTTCTTTACTGGCATAGCTCTCATTGTCATATGTTGGAAACATATTGTAGAAGTGTTAGGTACCATATCAGTGCTTTATAAACCTACCATTATGTCCTGTACTCTTTATTATGCCTACAGCAAAAGATATTGCAACAGCTAAACATCAAGACAAATTGGTTAATGCTGCACTATTAGCAGCCAAAAAAGATACCAGATCCTCAGCTGGTCAGGTGTAAATCAGTGCAGCTCCATTGATTTACATCAGCTAAAGATCTTGCCACAGATTTCTAAGTATAAACTGCCACCAATAATAATGTCTAACAGTAATATAGCCATAGTAGTAATAATAATAATAACAACACTTGGCTCTTCTATTACGTTTCATGCATAATGCTCAAAGTGCTTTACAAAGGATAAGTATCATTATCCCCATTTTACACATGCAAAAACCAAGGCACAGAGCATTTAAATGACTTGCCAATGTTGCATAGCAGGTCACTTGAAGAACTAGGCATAGAACTCAGGTATTCTGATCCCTCCTGGACCACACTGCCTTGTGACCTAACAAGCTGAATTAAATAAATGAACTGAATTAAAATGAACCTTTGTTACATTTTAACTGCATAGCAGATTATTCATACTAAAAATGATTAAGAACCACCTCTGTGGGACTAAAACTGCTCCTTAAAGAGACTTGAACATAGGGATGGGATGAAGCTTCAAATTTTCTATCTGGATTTTTTTTAAACACCTACAAGTTCAAGGATTTTGGATTCAGATTTTTGGTTTGATCCCATTTGCATTTCACAATTGTTTTATTTTAAACTGTGTACCGTTACTAGAGTTCCAGAGTGTACTTTGTACAGATCTGACTTATTAAATATGTCTTTCAATTTACAAAATTACATCCATTTTAAAACCACACAAATTAATAACATAAGAAATCTGATAAGATGCCAATGCAGAGAGAACTCAAAAATACTATTCAAGCAGCAAAAGTAATTGAAAGAAACTCCTTAAGCTCCCTCCTCAGGCAAAGGCCTCAGTTAATGTATAGGCCCTATTACAAGCAATGGAGCAGAATTCACACTAGCAGGAATAGGTAATATTATGTTCCCCTAAAGTGATGGTATGCTCCAACTCTTTCACTAGTATTACAGCACCCATTGCACTAGTCACTGTACAAATAAATAGCAAGAGATAATCTCTGCCCCAAGGAGCTTACAACCTAACTAAACAGAAGGAAGCCCCAAGAGCCAGAAGACATACTGGGATGGAACTCTTTGCTCCCTTTCCAGGGGAGAAAGGAGAAAGACAGCTCTAGCCAGTTTTATTTACATAAATTATCATTTTGTTTACCCATAATTCCAGCAATTGAATCCTGTTGCTTTGGTTGGAATTTGTTTGTTTTCATTTGTAAATGTGATAATAGTTTATTATTATTATTACTATACTCATGAAAGGGCACAGGAATTTTCTGGCTATGCCCTGGAGTGAGTGGATCACCTAAATTTTATAACTATCAGGCTTTGGTTTAATAATAAAACTCAGATTCAACAAGGGAATAGGGCTTAATTCTAGAGAAGTGCATGGAGTTCTAACTCATGGAGCAGGGGCTACGTCCAAGCGTCCTGTTTCTGGGTTCCCCACTTGGAGAGGTTGTGTTCTGTGAGGAGTGAATCTGTGGGACTGGAGAAGTGGTGGCAGTGGACCAGAGCTAATCTCACAGGAAGGCCTGGCCTAGTAGGTCACAGAAGTGGCTTTAAAGCACCCTGATAACCAGGGCAGCACTGGGTTGACTTCACCGTGCCCTCGGCCAGCAGAAGCAGGCAGATATCACCGAACTGGATCAGATAGCTGCACATCAGAATGGGACCTGGTAGGATGGTTCTATCTGCACTGGAACAGACTGGTAGAGGAGAGGCCTGCCCATAGATTCTCCTGCCTCCCCTACCCTAACGACTCTGAGACTATTTGGACCCAGGAGAGGGGTTTTATGTGAGTGGGGGTTGGACCACCATGAATTGGACAATTCTTATTTGGAACTGTGGGTTGACTAAACCCCTGATTCACTGATTTGTGTTGCTCATTTTCTTATAGGTAAATATATATCCCAGGTTTTCATATTTCTTTATTGTTTTTCCCTTTTCC
The DNA here is from genome assembly GCF_026122565.2 of Emydura macquarii macquarii. Taxonomy (NCBI): domain Eukaryota; kingdom Metazoa; phylum Chordata; order Testudines; family Chelidae; genus Emydura; species Emydura macquarii. The sequence continues at coordinate 12,286,687 of NW_027131527.1, read as the reverse complement.
CCCAGATTAAAAGATGCTTATGTATATATATCGAGAGAACTCCTTACATGTTTTCTGTTTTAAACAACCAAAGAGAAAAGGCTCTCACCATAGTAGGGACAAAACACAATAGAGAGAGACTGAAAATAAAGAACACAAGCAAGAGAAATGGCAAGAGAGTGATGACAGCAATGGGTTTTGACATCTCACTTCACTCCTTATACAAAAGTGTGTAATGGAGGGGTATTCCTACTTGATTTCAGCTGTGTGACATATACAATGGGACTTTTAAGCAGGGCCACAGGTTTGCTTAGGGGTTACCAAAAGTTTGTGGTGCTTGGCCTCATCATGTAGGCTTTGGGGAAGGGGTCTTCAGGAGTGCATCAACTAGCACAGACGCTTCATATTGGGTAAGAACCTTATGGACCATTCATAAATTTGTATTACCATTAAAAGATCTTTTCTCTGTTGCCTGCCTTTTCATCATCAACCAGAGGTCTTAATGGATTAATTGAAAGTCATTAGTGAGCAGGGGCCTAATACAGCATAGCCATCAGCTCCTCAGCTCTCAGACACAATACCACCAAGCTGCACTAAGAAAAAAGTCACCTTTAAATTTAATTTAATTTTTTGCCAAACTTGCTGAACATTTCCAATCACAGTTTATTGGTGAAATTTTTAACACAGGTCCCTTGAGAGAAATCTTCTTTTTCAGGGCAACTCCCCAGGATCACTTACTGTTGTGCTTAGGAAACCTGGATACATTTGATTTAGACCAACAACAACACAGGAAGGTGCTGTATAGTAGGAACAAATTATTTACCTGATGCTGAAATCTGGGAGGATGAAATTTAACAGGAGCTGTATAATGCATTTACTGTGTGATGGGAGTCCGCCAGAGATCACCAACAACTGTGTGCCAGACAAAATGAAACTTTCTATCCTGATACATTTCCAGATCCAAGGTGCACATTAGGAAACAAAGACCTAATACCAACCAAGAATGGTCTGATCAAAACCAGCTCTTTGTTTAAGACTTAAAGCAGAAAGGCAGCTGTGAAGCAAGGGAGACAATTGTCCAATCTGCTTTACATAATGGGGGATTACTTTTGGAAGATGGGGAGATTCTTCAGTATACTTAGAGTGCAATCTTACAGATTCCTAATGCTCCTGTGGGGAATGGAATGAGGCTGCAGCCCTCCTCCTCAACTGACCTATATGCATGGGGAGGGCAATGGTTAGATCATCTGTGACAGCCTCTGACTAAATGTCAGGCAGGAAAGTCCCTTTGTTGGGAACAATGAGAAACAAAGGAGGATGATTAGAGCTGTTCCAATTCTAGGGCAACCCTTTTTACCAGCTGAGTCAAAAGAATGGCACTCTGGCAAAGAGGGTGAGAAACTGTTGTGGTGAATTGAACTAAAGAGTTAATAAATGGGGTTCAGAAAGGCAGCTTCAAAGTGAAGGGGAGGAGAGCAGTGATCACTGTCCCTCCTTTGGGGATACACTTTAGGGTGGAAACCAACCCAATAGGCTCAGCTTATCTGTGAGGCACGTGGCTTCCAATTCGCTTTGTCTTCTCCCCTCAGCCCCTCTCCACTAGTAAATTACTGGCCAACAGCAGCTTTTCCAATTCATGAAGTGAGCTCAGGAAAAAACGCCTCCCAGGGGCTTTGGCAGAACATTTCTGTAACATCTGTATCTAAAGTGAATCCCCCCAAGCTCCAGCTCTGAGTCCCACAGAACCAAGAGCAGGACTTGCCACAGAGCTGTGAGGGCCATGTGCATAACTCGTGTTATCAGTAATGGGATTCACCCCAATAATTCCTTCGCTCATTGAGAATATATCTTGAAGTCATTCTTTTTTAAAACCCAACCTGTTCTAGCCCCAGGAAGCAGCAAAATCTCCATCCAGGGACCTGGAAGCGACTTTATGAGCTGAAAGCAGCTTTCAAGACAGCAAACTCTGCAAAGGATATAATCTCAAAATCAATCCATTATTTTTTTATATTCCAAAGACTGCAGTTCCTCTCCATGTAATTAATAGTTCTCCCCTCACCTGCAGATCAAGGGCACTAGTGATGGGTGAGCCAGTGGATAAAATGGAAAAAATGTATCTTACTCTCATCCCCTTGAACTTTGTCAAGTTTTAGAACTGAAGATCCAGTAAGTGTTTGTTTGGGTTCTTGGTTTTTTTGCACATCCACTTTCCTGCAGGGATTGGAATTGGAAGCGTCTAAATTCCATGCAGGAAGCTCATCTCAGTATGTCTGGCCAGCACCGAGAAATGGACGTGCTAGAAATCTCATTTAAGAGCTTATTCTTAAGAGATTTTCAACCCAGATTTGCAGACTCAGTGTGATTTGCCTCACACACAATGTTTACATCCATGTAATTCCATTGACCTCAATGGGATGACTCTTGGTTTACACTGGTGTAAGTTACAGGAAAATTGGGCTCAAAATGTTCAGAGAGTTTGCATAATTTTTCGATAAATCCAAATATCTTGGATTCTCTCCAAACTCTGAACCTTCTGAGGCGTGTCTAGTCCTTCTGTACAAAGCACGTGCTATTACCATTCTCTCTGCCCTTGCAGGGCTGGCTCAAAGTGCGACTGAGCAGGGCAGTCGCCCTGAGCACCATTTTCCAGGGGGCGTCACAGTGCTGCGCTTCTGGGCTGGTTCTTTTCACTCTTTGGGGGCTCCACTCTAACTGGCCAGCTGTTTTACTCCACTGATTGGCTGGCAGTGGTGTGTGTGTGTTTTTCTTGCTTGGCCATTCAGGGGGATGCTGTAAACATTTTCCACATTGGCTGGCAAAACAGCTAGGGCCATTCCTGAGCCCTTGCATATGTAACATGGTGTATCCCATCCCTGGGAGGTGAGAGGATGGTGTACTTATTCTTCGTTGATTGCTAGAGATAAACAGTGACCGGTGATCCCAGAAGGGATTGGTGACTTCCTTGCTGTTCTCCAAGTCTCAGCAGAGTCTCAGGGAAAACGCTGTCTGAGCATGCAGACGGTTACTTGTACTCTATCTGCATGTTCCTCAACAAAGTTCAGACACCATTCATTTCAATGCCTGTCTCTGCAAGTTATTGCTACACCCTGTTCAGGAGCTCTGGCCAGAACATAACAAGTGTGTCTGGCAAAAATGAGTGAAAGTCCTCACAGAAAAATCAGTGGAAGTTTTCCAAGTCAAACAAGAAACATAATAGCTGCAAATGCTCATGGCCTCTTTCTACCCTTAGGTAGCTGGAAGAATTTTGGCCCAATTCTTCAATTCTTACTCTCCGCCCAGTAATCCCCCCAGTTTGTGACGCTTCATGTGTACCACTGGAATAGCCTCTCACTTAATAGCACTGTGATTAGGGGTTGCAGAATTGGGACTCTTGCAAAGCAACTTGCTAATGCTTAAAAAGAAGCAGAAGGGAAAATTGCATACATTCTGTATCTGGCTAGCTTTGAGAGTCAAGACTGGAGGTAGAATGTACATGTTTCTGTCGGAAATCACTGCCATAGAATCACAGGAGCTGTGTCACAGGGTATTGTGTATGCCAGGACATGACTGTTGAGACCATACTAGGATGTTGTGGGTCTTAGCAGATAGAATCCTTACGAGATTCTGAAGTTGCTGTTATGGACCAGACAGAGAAAAAGAGAATTCATTTTTCAAAAGTTTCTACACATTCTAGACTTTCAAATGGGTTTGCAAGTCTTCAAACATTGCCTCGTTTGCCCAAGTTCCAGTAAAAGACAAAGTTTGAAAAGATTTGTTAGGGGTGAGGGTTAGCTTTCTATTCCATTCACCCCAGGAATTCTCACTGAAGCCAACTGGGAAAAAGGAAAGCAAGTTGGTTTTTTTTACAAAAGGATGAAGTGATTAATTATTATTTATTTATTTATTACAATAGGGTCAAATGGTCCCAATCAAGATTGAGTCCCTATTGTGCTAGGCTCTGTACATATACATGGTTAGAGACAATCACAGCCTCAAAGAGCTGATAAAGTGAGGATTTTTAAAAGCACTTGATTGAGTTAGGGACACCAATTGCATTGATGCTCAGTGGGACTGGGGTTCTTAACTCAAGTGCATTTGAATATCCCATCCTAAATAGACAAGACAGAAAAAATGAGAATATAGTATAACATCACCCCCAGTTTTAGCCCTGGTAACACTAATCTAGCTGGGATCATGTTTTTCTGAATAACCAATAAAAGAAAACATTTAATCTTTTTTAAAAAAATAGTGTAGCATTACAGTCAAAAATACAGGGTGAGCTATTGTATGTGGTGAATTAGTGTGCAAATGCGCATACACACACACATACACACACAACTGTGTGCTGGATTCAAAGGCCTCACCAGCACTATCCAAGTTTTTATAGATGACAGTATTTAAGAAGCAAATGTAGGATTTTTTTCCCCTCCATCTGTTTTCACTTCAGTCTTAAAGCAGAAATATTTCCTGGCATCTGTGTTCAATTGAGGGCAGAAAGAGATGTAGGTTGTTGAGGAGAAAGAACAAAATGGGGAGCGTATTCTCTGCTCCCACTCCCGTTGGAAAAGGAAGGAATCAGAAAAGTTGGCATTGCTCTATTTTTCATTTTAGATGATGTTTGAGAATAAGCATCCTGAGGACGTAGATAATGAGGGTTTTGCTGTGTGACCCAAACAGTGTGGATAATTGTGGTTTAAAAAACAAAACAAAAATCATCAAGTGAGTTCAGACTGCCGCACTTGGTCCATGCTAGGCAGGGCTGGGCTGGCCAAGAAAGGGGAATTTTGTAGTGATGGATACTGGTTCCTGACTGTTCCAGTGGTTCATGGTGGTTTTATGGGTGAATAAAGCTCCTTACAAAAACTCCATTTTTGCATCAGATCCTTGGGATTGGGACACTTTCTCAAAATATAAAAGCATTCCTTGGTTCCCCTTGACAAGGTGGCAGAGCTGAGCTGTGACTCAGTGAAGGACAGCAGTCATTGGACACTGAATATAATACAAGTTCTGCTTGGAGAAATTTCACCTGTGTTAAGGCCCCAATCCTGCAATGGCATCCCATTGCAAGATTGGGACTTTAACACAGGTGAAATTTCACTGAATGATACTGGTACCATATTCAGTGTCCAATGACTGTTGTCCTTAACTGAGCACAATCAGACCCAGACCTCCATCAGGCCCACCAACAGCCCCACTGAAATCATTCCATTGCAGGAGCCAAGCCTTCTGGACTGGTCTACATGAGAAAATTGCACAGGTTTAACTGAAGATGTGATTTTAGTTTGATTTTAGTTTAGTTAGATTTTAGTTCAGTTTGTGATTTGAGTTTAGTTAAACTGGTGCAAAAGACTGTGTGGACACTCATTTCATTTTAAACCAGGTGTATTTCAGTTTAGCTTAAGTCTATTTGGAATCACTCTAAGCCAAACTGACAGAAAACAATCTTAAACTGAAAAAGGAAAGTCCGCACAGGTGTTTGTATCATTTTAACTAAATTGGTTTAAAAACTGATTTAACTAAATTGGTGCAACTTCCTTGTGAATACAAGGCCTAACGTTTTGCTGAGGCTGTTTGTTTGTTTGTTTGTTTGTTTGTTTGTTTTGTTTGTTTGTTTGTTTTGGCCGCAATATAGTCAGAAAAGAAGGTGTCCATCATTTGTGTTCACATTGCATACAGTGTTGTTAATAAAGAAATATTAATGAAAATATCATTTCCAGCTACTCTTCAGGTGCTCTCTTGTAAAATCAAACTGGTCGGATTAATCCAAAAGTCTCATTCTTTTGGTGCCTGATTTCTGGGTGTTTAGTAATTTGAATGGGGTTATAGGCTCGCCAATTGATCTGATTAGAAGAAGATGAGGTTCTAGTCCTGGAATCAGGCTCCAGAAAAGTTTTTACAGGAACCCCCAGGGTGCATGACAGGAATGCTCACACTGATAATCGAATCTGTATAATTTTATAAGCTTTTATTAAGATAACATAAAATGATAGACAAATGACTGATTAAAAGAAAATGAATAATCAAATGCATAATGGGTTGGATTACAATCTTATTCTAAAGATACGTGATATATATATTTATATGGTATGTTTTGGATTAATATATTCACACCCTTTCCTGATGACCTGGTTGAGATATCCGGTTCCTCAACTTTTGAGTGGAGGGGTGGAGAGCTAGGCAATGCTTGAGAGCTAAGAGCTATAAGGCTAAGACTCAGGGCTTGTCTACACTTACCTCTGAGATTCGGCGGCAGTCGAAGGGAGTTACGCAAGCTATGCAAAAAACTTGCGTAACTCCCGTCGACTTCTCTGCTTCTTTTCTGTGCACCATCTTCACTGCACTGCACCGACGGGAACCGTGTTCCCGTCGATGCAGCGCTATGCCACTTGAGAAGGTGGTCTTAATACGTCGATTTCTGGATCGACTGAGCAGGTCTTCACTGACCGCTCAGTCGATCCAGAGAAAGCAATCTGAAGGTGGTGACTTTGCTGCCATCAGTGTAGCCATAGTCTAAGACTACAAATAATACTAAGTATATACTAAGAACAAAAGAGTCTAACAAACACTGACTAAAAGAAGCTTAAAGAAGGAGTAGCCAGTGATCACGCCCAAGTAACATGGTTTGCCCCCTTTTTATACCCTGAACAATATGGGTTCTCCTTCGAAGTCCAAACTTGGCTTCTTCACCCCCAAATTATTACACTTATTCTTTAGGCTGGCAGATTCATGCATATTAATGACATAACCATATCCTTTCCAGATGGTTCGCTCATCTCACTTTTGTTCTTTCTAGCCCTTTCTGTGGGTTTTGTGGCATACCTGTGAAGTTTACTTGGAGCATAAACTGAGGCAGCCCCCCTATCTTGATGTCTCCTGACTTATCTAGGGTAAAGGTTATAACCATTGTGATATAGCGAGGTCAGAAGGCAGTAGGAGAGTGCTCGAAGGGAGGTATATAAGCCCCCGAATGCTCAGGGCTCTGTTCCCTGCAGACTAGCTAAGAGTAATTAGGCAGCAATTAGGAGCAGCTGAGGCCAATTAAGGACCAGCCAGGTGTTTCATAAAAACCCTCTGCTCCAGACAGACAAAGCACGAGCTGGAGGAGTAGGAGTGCTGTGCTGTGCTGGGTTGTGTATAGGAGTGCTGGGTTGTGTGGAGGAGCAGACCAGAGTGCAGAGTTCTGTGGAGGAGCAGACAGGAGGAAGGTACCGGGCTCAAGAAGCCAGAAGGCCAGAAGGAGCGGGGAAGCTAGCCCTTGGGAAGAGATTGCAGTTTGGAACACGGTGCCAGCAGCACATAGCTGCTTCTCAGAGGGCCCCTGGGCTGGGACCCGGAGGAGCGGGTGGGCCTGGGTCCCTACCCCACTCCTCAGGGAAGACGGGGTGACTGAAGAGGCACTACGAGAGGCAAGAGCGTGAGACCCACTAGGGTGGAGCCGGGCATTTGCCACACCATATATGTCTTATCCTTTAACTCATCATTACTTATCTGGGCCAAAGGTCCTGAACATATGTATGCTAACTGCCTTAGCTTTCATACAGGATGTGGCCTGTAAGGTATCTTGAATCACAGCTATAATACGTGAATATGAATCAATGACTTTAGTATAACAAAACAACGATACTTAAATCCATAAGGAAAGATATATATGTGCAAGCAAGCAGGCTAGTCCTATAGGCTACACTTTTGAATCTCCATTATGGAATGAGCAGACCGGTGTTGCTGGCACACCACTACTCATGCTCTTTCTACAAGATTCACAGAGATGAACACATATGTATCTGAAATCAGATGGGGCTCATAAAAGAGCAAGGGTGAAGCAACCTTAGCTAAGCTGCTGGAGCAAAGACTGAGAAAGAAATGCCTCAAAGAAACCTACTATAATATGAAAAAATAAACAATCACTTTCAATCCTAAATCCCCAATCCATTAAACACTTAAACACACTTAAAGCATTAGATGTCAGTGATGACATCGGCCATTGTAGGAGAGATACAGCATCTTGATCTCAGGTGTTGGCAGGTATGTCAAGAAAGACGTGATTTTCAGACACTTTGTTTTAATGAAGCACACACACATTTTCTGCTACTTTGTCAGGAGTTCTTCACTGTCCTTAGTTTACAGAAGTTTTTAGTTCACCTTTTACTGCTTTGAAAATTAGCCCTTTATTGCCTCAGCTGCATGCAGTGGCTCATTTATGGGTGTATTCTTCTGCTTTACAGGTAAAATGGGACAGAGGGGAAGAAATAGGATCCTGGAGAGGAGCTGATGGTGAATGAACTAGCAGTTTATGGTCCATTCCTGCTTTGTTTCCAAGCCAAAATGATGACTAACCTGTAGGTGTCATCATGGATATGACCTTTAAAGACCTGTTAGCCCAGTGTCACTGCCTGATTTTGAACTAGATCCTGTCTGCTACAACTATATAAGGGCGTGGGTTGCCTTGTGTAAGCAAGCCACTTGGAATGCACTGTAGGCTGGATATTTGTTAAGTCTGTCACCATACACAACACATTACTGAGCAGCATGGAGCATGCACTCTTGCCTTTCATGCATTCACTGGGAATTTGGTTGCATTTCATTTTACCAGATATTTAGCACTCCATAAACTAGCCAGCTTTCAATTCATTTTACAAATATATACCCAAACCAGTAATTTTCAATCTTTTTATTTTTTAGTTTCTCTTTTTGTGTGTGAGCAGCCTTCACCTGAGCTAAATAGTCAGAACATGGCATACCGAAAGTACAGGTCTTCTGTGTAATGAGCTGAAAATTAATGTGTCTCAGTCTCTGTGGGCCTGCACCTTCTGTAGACATTTACACCATTTTGATTTAGTAGCAGTTCACACTCCCATTGTGTAAATAGCTACATAAGATGAAGGATATTGGAAGATCAGGCCCTTTCTATTTGCATGTTTATTTTTTTTTTAATTTTTATATATTTTATTTTATTTTATATTTATATATATTTATATATATTTGTATTATATTTATATTATTTTATATTTTTTATATTTACTATTTTTGAAAATCCTGCTTCTCCTAACACTCTGCCTTCCCCAGAATGAGACTGAACTAACATTTGACAGTAGATCTATTGAGATCTTTAACTAAGGCTATATCTTTATTGTTTCATTAATATTTTCTGTCTCTGTCAGTCTCTGTAGAATTGGAATCTTCAGTTCACTTCACTTTTGGATCTGCTGAAAACCTTTCTTTTCTTGACTCTCAAATTTTCTTGACTGAAATCATACAAGCAAAATCTCCCCGGAATTAACAGACCAAACATCAGTGCGAGACCAAGCAAATATCCAAACTGGGAGCAATTACTGTGTTAATGAGCTCTGTGGCTGACCTCAGCTAGACATCCCTGCATGTGATGGTCGGATAACTGGGTTAAAAGAGCTGCTCAGTATTGTACCACTGCAGATACACCCACACTTGCTCAGAAAGCTGGCGTAACGAAAATCAGGATTACAAACACACACATGCACAAAACAAAGAGAAAGAAAAAGGAGCCATCGAGTTAGAGAGAAAATTGAAGATCAGAGGCAGGCCTGAGTCATAGAATTGAGAGCTGGATCCAAAGTTCAGGGAGTATTTGGACCTGGGCTTTGGGATGAATTGAAAATAAAAACAAATATAAAATCCTGTAATTGCATCTCTCTCCAATATTCCACATGCACACACTATCTTTCTCTCCTTTTATTTGTGTGCCTTTTGCAGAACATCAGGTTTTCTCTTCAATATAATAACCCTTGCAACAGAGCTACTCATTTTTTTTTTTTTCATATCCTAGTTGGGACATATTAAAAAAAAAAATTGCTCGGTGCAAAGCTGTTTTCCATGGCATATCCTCCAGGCCAGTGAGCATTGCCTTTCCTGTCATCTTTATCTCTCTCCCATAGGCACATTGTATCAAAAAAAACAGTGTCTATGTCCATTTGGGGTGGGTTCATACTGTTTCATGGGCCCTTTGTTAACCCAGAGGAATAATAGTGTTTTTAAAACATCTGCCAGTTTCAATGGGAATTTCAGATCATTAACTACTATTAAAGTCCCAGTACGTCTACATGTGTTAACCTGGAGCTGAGCCTTCTACCAACAGACAAAAAGTAGATGAAATAACTGAACATCTGTGCCAGATATGAACTTTAAAGATCACAGAGATTTAGGCCATCATCAGACTGTCACCAGGATAATTCTCAATACTCAATAAATCAGGCAGAAGAACTCTGAGTAGAACTGAAAAAGGAATTGCTATTGTCACTTGATTCCTTTTAAACTGTTTAATAGAGTGGAATTTTCTTTTAAAGAAACCAAATAAAACTCCCACAAATGAAAACAAAAACAAAACAAAAGAAAACATGGGCATAACTACCACATGTTGAGAAATGTCCTTTTGATGGATGCATCTTTTCCATTGGATTGAGATAGAGGGAAGGAAGTGAAGGAGCTCTAGTCTACAGCCTGGTCTACACTGGTGGCTTAATTCAAATCAAAGTCCCTTAATTCGAATTAATTACTCCCGCGTCTACACTTGCGCATTGTTAATTCAAATTAAGGAGCCTTTAAAATCGAATTAATAAAACCACCTCTGCAAGTGGATTAGCACCTGAAGCGCATCAGTTAATTTGCATTAGTGTGAGTGTGGACGCAATGGGACTTAATTCAAATTAATTGGCCTCCAGACTGTATCCCATGATGCCCCATTTCAGTACCCTCCCCCAAAGCAGCCCCAGGAAGATTTAAATCTTCATTTCCTGCGGTGAATGGGTTTAAAATCCAAGCTGCGATCACCCCCCCCACACACACACACACAACAAGCCCTTTGCAGTTTGTCCCTTTAAGGGTTTGAAAATTTCACCCCCCCTCTCCCCGTGTGGTGAACGCGTTTTAACTGCCCAGCAAGCCCTTTGCAGTTTGTCCCTTTAAGATTTGTCCCTTTGAAAGTTTAGCCCTTTAAAGTTTGTCCCTTTTAAATATTTCAACACCCACCCCCCTCCCGGCGTGGTGAATGCATTTTAAATGCCAGGAGTGAGAGGAAATTCTTTGCTACATTGTTTCAGTGGCCAATCATGGAAATTGATACTTTCTTAAGAGTTTATTCACAGTGCTACATGTGGATACATTATATCATGCTTTCCATCAGTGAAATGGAAACATTTGTATCACTGTATTAATATACTAACTGACTCCATTGTTATTTATCTTACATTCTACAGACACCTGTAGAATCAAAATCAAAGGCAAGCAATATACAGGGGGTGATAGGGGGAGTATAAAAGACAAACAGCATACAGTTCTAAAGTAATCCAGGATAAGCTGCGATGTATTTGTGACGGTCAAAATGAGAGCATAGTTCAGCTGGCTCCATGTGCCTGCAGCAATGGCGATCGGGGGAGTAAAAAAACAGCATGAAAATCCTTTTCCTGTTTGTTTGGGGTTGGGGGAAGAGGGTGGGGGAAGCAGCGCTGCATCCTGGGATGATGACACTCGTCACAACAGCCTCTATGGTCAGTTACACTAGGGGATAACTTCCCACATTGCACTGCTTTCTAATTCGAATAAGGCTGGCCAGTGTGGATGCAAGAAACCAGCACAAACACTGTAGTGTGGACAGTCTGCAGCGCTTTCTATAAATCGCTTTCTGTAATTCGAATTAAGCTAATTTGAATTAGTGCTGCAGTGTAGACATAGCACATTCCTCCTCATATATTAGTTATGCATCTACCATTATGTTTGTGTTTTTCTTTTAGAAAGAGGGCTCCATTCTGTTTCCAGATAAGTAATACTGGGCAGAAGTTCCCTTGGACATGAATTTCCCTCTCTTTGGGCTTGTCTTCACTTACCTCCAAGATTCGGCGGCAGTCGATCAGAGTTACGCAAGCTACGCAAAAAACTTGCATAACTCCCAATAACTTCTCTGCTTGTGTTCTGTGCACTGTCTTCACTGCACTGTGCCGACGTGAACTGCATTCCCATCGACACAGCGCTACGCTACTTGAGGAGGTGGTCTTAATATGTCGATTTCTGGATCGACTGAGCGGGTCTTCACTGACACATAGCCTTTGACTCCCAAAGTCTGCTAGTTGCAGTGTTTCTTAACAGAAAGGATTCAAACTTTGGTGCAATATGAAGGCAGTACATTACCTTTGATAAACATGAGCCACAGAGTGGTTTAAATGGCTTGAAATATTTTTGCTAAAGCAGCAAAAGGAAGGACATCTTACAGATCTTTCTCATTTCCTTAATTTTGTTTTCATCAAATTCAGTGGGATAATGGATGTGATTTAAACATCAGTAAATATTTGTAGGATTGAGTCCCAAACTCAATTGTTGTTTTTGTGAACAAAAAGCCTGCATTAAAAATTGCTAGGATTATAGAACAAATTAACTTATGACTAATATATATCTGTGACAGCCTCTTTAGTGAGATATGTAGCAGGTATTGGAAAAGGGACTTGTTGGATAGTTTGAACTGTCTTTGTAAATCTATAAAAGACTTGAAAAAGCAGATAATATATAAAATGTAGTTTCAGCTCATTTTAAATGTACTCCATCTCTCAGACATGACCATGAGAGGGATACCTTATAAACAACATAATTAGAAATGTTAAGCTTGATTATCCTCTCACACTGGTGTAAAAAAAAATTCACGGAAGCCAATGGAGTTATACAAGGGTAAAACTTGTGTGAGCAGACGCAGACTACGCAAAGGCTGACAAATCAAACCAGAGGTTGCTGCACTATAACCTTTTGCCTGATTTTCCTGCAGTTTGAAAATCACCATCATTTGGTGTATTTTGCAGTTGTTTTATTTATTCATTGCTATATTTTAAATGTTTAGGTTTTCATTTGTGCTAGAAACTCATGAGTCACGACACTGCTCTGCTGAAAAAGTGGAGGCATCAACTCCTATGTTGTTTCCACAAAATCAGCAACTCCCACCATCAATTCTCCATTCTGGCTTCCTGGGTGAAAATTTTCAGACAGCTTTACAATATGTCTGTCTACCTCTCAGGTTCACCTAGGTTACTGTTTCTGTGGAGACAGCAGGAAGGCCTAACTTTCCTATGCAAATGCTGTTATTGATCCCTGTTGAGATCTGTAACACCAGGGCTACTGTCACACTTCCAGGTGGTCTCAATTAATTCCAAAGAGCCAGAGTCCAGCATGTAATCATGGAGTTTGCTTGCATGCAGTCAGCAAGTGGAAGTCACAGTCCTCATCTATTTATCTGTAAATCAAAGTGAAGTTAACCAGCTGACACCACTGGTTTGTCTCCTGTAGTGTATTACAAATGATTTTTCTGACATATTATGTGACTTTCTGTGTTAGGCAGACTGTTTAATCAACAGTTTCTGCAAAAAGTATGATAGTCTGTAGGGAGATGGATGAATTCAGGAGAAAACATCAACATGTTTATTTTCTGTACATCAAAAACCATCTTGCTGTTTAAAGAACCGTGAAGCATGGAAGGCTTTTCACAGCTTTAATTTTTTATTTTTTATTTTTTTTTGCATAAAATGCCACTTACAATTTCCCGTTGCCTTCCTTGGGCAATAACCAAATGCTGCTCTTCGATACATATACTGCTCTTGGTTATGTGCATATAAGAGCCATTGAAATTTGTAGCGAGTTCGTGTGTGTAACTAAGGAAAGAATTTGTCTCCATATGCAAAATTATCAGAATGGCCTCTGACTTCAATATTTAGGTGCCCAACCTGAGACATTATGAGTCTAATTTTCAGAGGTGCCGAGTCTTTACTTCTGCAGCAAAGGCAACAGAAACTACAGGGACTCAGCACCTCTAAAAGTGATATCTTGAGTTGGGCACCCAACAAACGAGTGACCATTCTGAACATTCAGACCTATGTATTTTACTGTAATTTCATTGAGCATCTTTTCTGGCTGTTCTATCATCCATCCTCACTTGGACTGATTCTCAGCATGTGGTGAACTAATCTTTGTGGGGTTGTTTTGAGTGCCAGGAAGTCTAAGGATTTTGATCAATTGTTGCCTGTCCCTGTTGCTGGATGATTTCTCCAACTCTAAGGCTGATGTTTGCAGGGACGATCAGGGCCACTGAGTCCCAAAAGAGCTATTTCCAAGGAATTTGCAAACTAAAATAAGGACAAGAACTGACTCCAAAACTATGCCCCAAACTCAGGCTGAAGCAAACCCCAAACCTTTTCTTCGTGTCCAAAAGGGCCAATAATTTTATTTTAAAATGTATATTTGTCCTTCATGATTTTGGTTAAAAAAAAATGGGAAAGGATATTTTCATATTTCTGGCCAAAACCTAGACCTACTGGATGTCTCTAAAGAAATGTTGTACTAGAAATTTCCAGACCATTCTTTTTTTCCCTTTGTACATGTGTGTATTTGTCACATAGTGGCAAATGCTGTGTGTGTTGGTGGTCATTGTGTCACTTTAATTAGCTGCAGAGCTACTAAAGTATCCTGACAGGAGGGCCAGAGGGCCTCAATATTAGAAAAAGAAATTACAAGTACATGTATTGAAGAGAGAGAGAGAAAAGCTGCCATCATGAACAGTAGCAGTGGATGGTTAGTGGACTATTACCCGAAAGCAAAAACTCAGTGTTAATCCCAGCATGTACTTTGCTAAAACTATGGACCAATATTTTTATTTTGGGGTGAGTGACAGATTATGCTTTAGCTGAAAGAGAATAGTGTTCTCTGTGGTGTTCTTTGTGAGGATCCCAAAGAGCAAATTGCCTGCAGTTTACCGCATGTCTGCCATCACACCCGCTTAAGGCCTTTCTTGTTTTTATGACTCTTGTGCATTTCAATTTGCAAACAGTTCTTCCATTTTAGGACACTTAGGGAGAAAGCATGATTCCCAGCCCTGTACACAGGTCAACAAGCCCAACCAGATTTGGAGACTGACTGTTCCATCTCTCAGGTTGCCAAAGCCATTAATGTAAATATGAAGGAAGTCAAAAATACAATAGAAATCTCCCATGTTAGCAGGTCAAGTTGACGATGAATAGGGTGACCTTTGTAAACCTGTGTACGGACACTATTGTTTAGTCAATGGGAGTTGTGGCTGCTTAGCACCTCTCTCTGTCAGGCCCTTACACCTTTGTTTCTGAGATGTTCATCAGTCTTCTCATTAGAGCTGGGCAAAGATCGCACACAATTTCCCACAAATATTTGCTGAAATTTTAACCATTTGTCCTGCTGAAATTACTTGTCAGTGTTGAATAGGACCCTACTCTATAAACAGTCCCATTGACTTCAATGCTTGTGACATTAAGCACCCCTGTAATCACACCCTGCACACTACTGCAATGATATTTGTACAAAATATGCTTTGTGGGGTATCATATTAAAGATAATAGCATGCTCATTGTTATTATGATTATAAAATGTGTTGGTTAACTTTATATGTGAAGTTATGAATTCCCTCTGTATGATGTTATTAGAACATTTTTAAGACCAGAAAGCCTAGCCTAGGTAGGTGATGACCAGATCTGTCCTAGACAAAGGAATGTGGGTTTACCTCTATTTACGTATTAGCAATAAATAAAGCCATCAAGCTAAATTTGCAGAGGTTGTCCTGATCCTGAATTCGAGAGACAGACTGTTAACATGGCACCTGCACTCCAGAGAGACACAGGAGACTGAGTCCCCAGGAGGCCTTCCTGACTTGTAAGACAAAGACATTCCCTTTGAGGATATAAGGATAAGGGAGAGACTCTATTTTATCCTTCATCTTAGGATATAAGGAAACCAAGTGATCTGATCTCTGAGATGGGTCCTGGCCTGGCTGGCCAGTAAAAAGCTGGAAAGGAGACTGTGGGAGAGACAAACCATCTTGAACAAAGATTGTATCTTGCTAAGATTAAGTTTTAGACATTTATATCCATGTTTTCACTTTTATTTTCTTGTGACCATCTCTACCTTTATCTCTTTTACTTGATATCACTTAATCCCAGCTCTTATGGTAATAAACTTGTTTTACTTTACTATAAACCAACTCAGTGCTATGTTTGAAGGGAAGGCTGTATTTACCCCAGTTAAATTAATAAACTGTGATGTCCTGACTCTTTACCAGAGCAGTGAATTTAATATCTTCTGCGAATGCACAGTGATAGGGGCTGTGCATTGCAGAAAAACATCTCTGAGGATCTTGGGAGCTGGAGTTCACTGATAGTTATCTGCTAGGCAAGGTTTGGGCTGGGAGAGCCTGAAGGAGGACTTTGCTTGAGGAAGACAGACTGCTGTGGCAGGAAGCTGTCATACAGTCTAACTGCCAGCAAACATAAGAACATAAGAATGCCCATACTGACATGGTCCATGGTCCAGTATTCTGTCTTCCAACAGTGACCAGTGCCAGATGCTTCGAAGGGAATGAACAGAAGAAGGCAAGCATCAAATGATTCATCCCCTGTAATCCAGGCCCAGCATCTGACATTCAGAGCTCAGGGACACCCAGAACATGGGGCTGCATCCCTGACCATCTTGGCTAATAGCCACTGAAGGACCTATCCTCCAGGAACTTATCTAATTCTTTTTTGAACCCAGTTATAGCTTTTGCAGCCACAACATCCCTTGACAATGAGTTCCACAGGTTGACTGTGCATTGTGTGAAGAAGTACTTCCTTTTGTTAGCTTTAAATTTGCTGCCTATTAATTTCATTGGGTTCTTGTGTTATGTGAAGGGATAAATACCACTTCCTTATTCTCTTTCTCCACACCATTCATGATTTTATAGGCCTGTATCATATCCCCTCTTCGTCATCTCTTTTCCAAGCTAAAGAGTCCAGTCTTTTTTCTCTCTCCTCCTATGGAAGCTGTTCCATACCCCTAATCATTTTTGTTGACCTTTTCTGTATCTTTTCGCTTTCAAATATATCTCTTTTTGAGACAGGGTGACCAGAACTGCACGCAGTTTTCAAGGTGTGGGCGTACCATGGATTTATGTAGTGACATTATGATGTTTTCTGTCTAATTATCTATCCTCTTTCTAATGGTTTCTAATGCTCTGTTAGCTTTTTTGACTGCCGCTGCACATTGAGCGGATGTCTTCCATTATGAGTCCAATGCTCACTCTTGATGAGGCAGAGAGGTAACACAGCAGCACACCACTCTGGGGATCCCCCGCAGCATGTTCAGTGCTACTCACCATGAATAAGAGTATCAGAACCTGGCTGTAGATAATTCATATAAAATGTTAATTTTCAGGTTAGTGAGCCCACCCCCACATAAAATATTTCTAATCCCTAAATATTTAAGCATCCAAAGACTGGGTATTTTCCTGAGCTGAACCTGCTCATTTGGGATCCAAGCAACGAGAGCGGTTGATGTGTAGTTCAGTGAGGCTGGTAACCCGATGGCTAGTATGAAACAGTAAAATCCCAGCCCCATTGAAGTCAGTTGCAGACCTCCAATAGACTTGAATGGGGCCAGGATTTCACCGACTAAAGGGATTCCAGAGGCAACTTCACATAGGAATTGACATGTACTAGGATGCTAAATGGATTTTCACTGCTGGAAACCATCTAGCTTTTGATGCTTTTTCTATAAAGGATTAAAGATTAGCCAACCTGTTCTGCAAATTCCTGGAACCTCCACATATTGAAGTATCTGCCTATCCAATGTGGACCTGCTTAGCAGATCAGATGAGGCCTGTTTGAGTCATATAGATATGTAGCTCACTTTTAAAAACTGCTTGAATGAATGAATAAACATGTATCTGATGGGAGAACCATTCCAGTATATTGGCTGTGTAATACAAAAGTTAAAACTGACTAAAATTTTCTTGGGTCTATATTGACCCTAAAGACAAGGCTGGATTTTGGGGGTTTTTTTATGATAAAGTTCAGGACATAACTTCCTTCTTCCATCCCCACCATAAAAGCCAGGAAATTCTATACTATGCCAGTTGCAGTGCCTCATCCTTAATTCTCACCTTATGCCTGAATTATTTCTATTTGACAAGGTGAATTAAAGACAGTACGGCAGCCTTTAATTCCTAATTTCCTGCTACTGACTGACTGACTGAAATCAGAGATCTAATGTTATTAGTGTCAAGCTGTCTAGAGATTTCCCTACAGCTCCACTGAACTCCCCCATTCTCCTCCCTCCATCCGTTGGCAGGTTAGTCATTTTCTAACTCCCCTGTAAATTCAAACACCCTCTCTGATTTCAATTCCTGGGGAAAACATTGCTACATTTGCTCACAACCCTGAGTGTCAACTTCAGGGCAGACTGTCAAGAAACACAGCACAAACCCCAAACTGGTTGTGTGTTTTATATTTAGATTTCATCAACCAAGTAACAAGTGTGAACTCCTCAAGCATTATAACAGCCTTAACATGGAGTCACAGCCAGTCCCCTTAGGTACTCTGGTCTATCTTGCCTTTGTGATAGATGATCCCTTATACCAAAAATCATGTTAATATTGATGCATCTGACGAAGTGGGCTGCAGCCCACGAAAGCTTATGCCTGCAGAAATTTGTTAGTCTTTAAAGTGCTACAGGACTCTCGTTGTTTTTACCAATATTCTGGTTACTCTGAGTCCCAAAGGACCTGTCACTTACCCTAGGTTAAGTGCACCTCCAGTTCTCTCACCAAAGACAATGCTTGTAGACAATCCTATAGGGATCTAACTAAAGGTTTATTAACTAGGAAAAATAAATGGGAGTTATTTACAAGATTAAAGCAAGTAAGCATACACACAAATGAAATACAGTCTTAGGTTTCAAAAGCTGACTAGCTGCTATAATATGCAAGCTCTGTATGTCCTTTAGGACTAACCCAAGCAAAACAGCTTGGGGATCCCTTGCTTATGCTCAGAAATTTTGCCCCTCTCTGAATTCTTAACAGCATAGTGGAAACAATTTATCCTTAACTGGGAATTGTATTCCCTTCCCCCAGCATCCCCCAGCATTGTGACAGGCCAAGGATTTGTACATGTGTGGGGGAAGCAATCAACAATGTCTTTTGTCCACTGATGTTCCACAATGGCTTGTTTTGGGCCTATGGCCCTTTTGTTGGAGAGGAGATGACACCTTTGACGTGAACTTCTATTTCACACTTTGTAATGCTTCTCCCTTAACTTTGTGGATTTTATAGTTTTTATAGTTACAGAGCAAACATTTAAACATTACCTTATAACATGGCATATTGACAGGATACATAGGATTAATGCATGCAGCATCCTACAAGCATTCCACAAAGTCTAAACACATTTTTATAACTCTAATATCTATTTGAACCATACTAGCAAACAGGTGAGCCAAGCTGATTTCCAGCCACGCATTTGTCAGTGTTTAATGAGGCACAGTGGCCTTGGCTTGGGCTGGCACCTAGTCTGCCAGCATCAGAATTAGTACAATATTTTCTTCTGTATGTGTCATACCAGTGATGTTAACTACGTACTGTTATTTCCTACAGTAGCTGGGAACAAGAAATGATTGCTTAAGAGGCTTGAGTCACCTCCCCCTAACTCAGCTTGGATGAGGCTCTGTGAAGATATTGCTGTCTCTAAAAGCAGGAGCCTCCGTAAAGGTGGAGTGCAAACCTTCAAAGAAGAGAAAATAGGAGTAAGGAGCAGTGCCAGTTGGAAGAGTGCCAGATGGAAAGAGTGAGTGGATTGCAAGCAAGAAAGGAGGGGCAGTCAGATCTTAATATGGCTAAATAAAAACAGAAATCCTTGGAGGAGAGCGAACTCATGCTGCTTCTGTCTCATCACCTGAACAAAGGGAATTTTATTCCTTTATATCACTGCTCTAGGGAGTTAAGTGCATTAGAGTTTTGTTCTGCCACCCATCACCATCACATCTGCATTCAGTATGATGAGTCTCAAAGAACCCAGGACTGTGAGTCATCTTGTTACCTTCTGCCCTCCAGCAGGGAGGGAGTCTTGCCTGTGCATGGTACCCTAATCCCACCAGTCTTTCAACCACTCAAGCATTTGCCTCTGGACAATGTCAGCCCTGGCTTTGCCTTGCAAGTTAATAGTAGGTACAACCCAGTCTCCACGTCCCTTTGAATCATTCCCCTGTGATAACCAGCCCCTGACACTGGCTACTCACAAATCCCAGATCCTGTGCCCCCTAAATTCCAGTGTGCTCCATTTTTACTGTAAACCACCATTCCTGTAAAACACACAGCATTTGTGAGCATTTCTAATAAAAAAGGTAGGTTTATTTAAGTGAAGGTAAACCTTATATAGAAATGAGAGAAATTGATGAAAACAAATGGTTACAACACACAACAAAATCATAAAATGCAAACCTGTCTTTATACTTATCAATAGTTAATTACCTTTCCTACCTAATAAAGTAGGTTTCCCCAACAAAGTCCAGTCTGTTGCAGAGCTGGTTAGATTAAAAAAAATCCAGATCCAAACATTCATGAAAACACCTCTGCTGTATAAGGGGTTTCTTTAGCGAATGGATCCAGAGGACCTCTTCCTCCTCTGTGTTACACTGAGGCAGGTTTTGTTCCCATTCACAGACGGGTGAACCTCTATCTTATTGTAACATTACTTTTTTACCTTTAAGTGGTTTTGATTGTTCGCAATTGCCTCTGGTGGTTTTCCATCGAAAGTCTTAGTAGGGCGCAAGGGCAAACAACTGAGCCTTGCATTGAACCACCAGCCCCCACCCGAATAGGCCATCACTGAGACCGCATTATCCCCTGGTGACTAATTCTTATTCCCAGTCCATAAAGTATACTTTCAACATAAATACATTCGTCCTTAAATATTACCCAGATATACAACTTCACAATGGTATTGTATTCACAAGATTGTGAATCTTGACAAGTTACAAGCTTTCTGTAGATAACTTAAATGTTACTCTTTATGCATAAATATCCTATGATATGTTTGGTGTGGTGAGTTTATCAGGTCTGAGTTGAGAGTTGTTTGCAAAGAACAGGGGACTTTTTGCTAAGGAGCCTCTGTGTCAGACTCAAGAACTGCTGTGATGAGTGACAGTACCAAACAGTCTGCATTTTCCACACTGCTCTGAGGTTTTGAGTGAAATAGAATCTACACATCTGTGTGGTCTTGCCTGGGTTGAACTTTCCAGCCTCTGATTGCAGCATGGTCAACTCATTATGCCAGTACACAAGTCCTGGGATATACCCCCATGCGCTGCTTGATTTCATGTCTTTTTGGTTACCATACATGTTCCAAGCAAGCCAGAGAACTATTATTGACACTGTCCGAATGGCCTTACTTTGGCTCCTTTTCACAAACGTTTGTGGAAAAGACTATAAGCCATTAGGTCTTAAATCTGAATCTGAGGCAATTTGGAAATGGGAGGTATGCCACAAGTCAGTGACTTTCACTCACATAACAAATATATACAGCCTAATTTTTGTCAGCATAGAAAGGAAGTTTCTTCCTCAAGGGACCTACCTTTCCAATTTTTTCTTCAGTAAAGTGAAGTAAGTCTGAATTTTGAAGGCTTTGAGTGCGTATAGCTGAGCAGGAAAAGGTTTGCCACTTTTCATGCTATTGTCAGTGCAGGTTATTGCCTGGTCCAAAT
Source organism: Emydura macquarii macquarii (assembly GCF_026122565.2). Lineage (NCBI taxonomy): Eukaryota > Metazoa > Chordata > Testudines > Chelidae > Emydura > Emydura macquarii. Next base: position 12,265,174 of record NW_027131527.1, on the reverse strand, counting down.
CCTTAAGAAGTCAACGAGAGTCTTTCCTTTGATCCCAGTGAGCTTTAGATCAGGGCATGGAGAGCAAGAGGTACAAAGCTGACTGAAAGTGAACATAAGAATATGAGACCATAAGAATGGCCATACTGGGTCAGACCAATGGTCCATCTAGCCCAGTATCTTGTCTTATAACAGTGGCAGGTGCCAAGTGCTTCAGAGGACAAAAACAGAACAGGGCACTTTATTGAGTGATCCACCCCCTATCAGCCACTCCTAGGCTAGTGCCACCCCAGAGCATGGGGACGCATCCCTGACCATATTGGCTAACAGCCATAGATGGACCTACTCTCCATGAACTAATCTCATTCTTTTTTTAACCCAGTTATACTTTTGTCCTTCACAACATCCCCTCCCTGGCAATGAGTTCCACAGGTTAAAGAAGTACTTCCTTTTGTTCATTATAAACCTGCTGGCTATTACATTTCATTGGGGGACCCAGGTTCTTGTGTTATGTGAAAGGGTAAATAACACTTCCTTATTCACTTTCTCCACACCATTCATGATTTTATAGACTCTAAGGCCTGAGTGGATGGGGCCACATAGGTTTCCACAGCCAAAAAAGAGACACGTTTTGGGGTTGTTCTGTTGGTTGGTGACGCATTACCTCAACAGCATTGTTACCTTTCTGTCAGCGACAAGAGAAGGGGGCCGTTTTAGTGCTTCCCCCCATAAAGTGGTCCTCTAACCATGACTCTGTAGGCAGTCAATGACATTGCCTTCCAGCTATGTCACTTCATAAAAAGAAGACACCAAAGTAGATGGAGGAAAGGCTAGGAGGAGGAAGATAAGCAGGGACAAAAACAAAAATTGAAAAAAATTGTGGGAGGATTACAGAAAAATAAAATTACATGAGGACAGGGAAATGAGGTAGCCATCAGGAAATCAAGTCTAAGCCGAGTGAGGTGTAATGAAGAGAAAACACCAGTCCATGGAGCTCTCCACAGGGGCAGTCTCAGGAATACTGTAGCCATCATAAAAATATTGTTTTTCGTATGGTAACACCTCAAGCCCAATTTATTATAAAGTGGAGGGAGCTATTAAACAGGGAGAAGACCCTTCATCCACTGTTGCTTCTTGGGGCCCACATGAGGTTAATTCAGTTTACACGTTTTATCACCCCTGTACACATTTCATTGGCTTTCAGCAACATTCTCCCCAAGGCAATAAAACCAAAATTACTGCAGAAAGCAGACCATGAACTGGAACTCAAAGGAGCTTCATTAGTGTGATAGTGGCCATGAAAAGCCACTGGATGCTGAACTTGCTATTTAATGCTAAAGTTCTGACAGCTTGCAGGTCTAGGATTGGGCAGCATAGCATAGGAGGGTCTTGTACAATGCCTTTTGCAGCACAGTGTGTCATGGTTTCCACTTTCCAAGACAGGATGGTTTTCAGGCCCCAAAGTGGTGGCATCAAATTATCAAAAGATTGCTGAATGTTAGAGGCACATCCCCACACATCTTTGGAACACATGCCGTAACTTCTAACAAAAAAAGCAAAGGATTGTAAATTTGCACATATTGCATATATATATTGCATACACCAGTAGACACATGGGCCTTAGAGTTATTGCTTGGGGGAGTACAGAGAATCTGAATAATCTAAATTATGAGCAAAATCAGGAAAACAGAAGATCACTTTTAAACATTTGAACCCCACAGCTAGGTATTAGCACACATAAACCGCTATCTGATTTTGTATGAAATCTCCTTCCTGCACCCCCTGCATGAAGGCTGGAGCCCAGCAGTAGATGGGTTAGGTTTACCAGTTGACTAGTGGAAAGTGCAAAGAAGCATTAGCCTGTTGGGAAGAGCTGCAGATTTGGCAGCTCTGCAATATTCTTGGGGCTGCAGATTTTCACCTAGCCTTATCTAGTTCCACTAGATTGCTACTATCTTGAAAATGTCACAAGCAGATACTGTTGGTTAATTACGTATATCAAAGCCTAGCCGCTAAACAGCAACAGTGGAGAAGGCTTAGTTTTCAAAATGAAGGTGAGAATTTGTACATGGGAAGAAATCCTCCAGCCTTCTTTTTTCATCTTCCAGTGTTCCCTGCAGGCATCACCAGTGATGGGAGGCAGGAGAGTGTCAAGAACCAATGGGTCAGCTGTGCTCCAAGACACATGTGCCAGGCGAAGCATTGGCACTGGCACATGAAAGAGACACAACTTCTCTTGCTTGTCTCAGCATCTGCTGTCTGTGTCTTGAGATGCCTCAGCGATGAGGATATTCTGCTGGTAATTGGCATGGTGGTGACTTTGATATTGCTGACTCCTCTTTGCCCCAAACCAAACCAAGCAGGAGAAATTACAAGCTGTGTCTAGGGTAAAATTAATTTATTACACAGTCACAAAACCCTTATTTAACCTGGATAAAGTACTCATGGCAAAGGGCTCTCTCTGTGATTCCTCTATAGATGTTTTAGCGACATGTTATTCAATGACAGTCAGGTTAGGCTTATTTCCTTCCTAATTTACTCTTCCTTATGACTAATGGGCCAAATTCTTTTCTCTGTTACACTGAGATACCCCCACTGGCTTCAATGTCTTTGAATGTAAAATTTGCCCCTATAAATTTAAACAAAAGATGTTTATTCTTTCTAGCATTGTCTACAGCAACATGGTGGGATAGGACAGAAGTGGAATGACTGTGCACATATTCCCAGAGGAAATATACTTGCTATGTGCATAAGCATAGGAAAAAGACATTCATTATAACTTATTTTTAAAATGCTTACAGGTCCTATCTAAGATTATTTCTGTACAAAGTACTACAAACATTCACAGTCTTTCAGATGATCCTGGGTGGCTCTGGAATGATTTGATCAAACACGCAGTTCCTCTCCTTTCTCTCAGGTAGGTGAAATCCAGTTGGAGATGTATCAGCTCAGGAATCCAACTCCTTTTTAAGGGTTTCCATGTCATCCCAGCTCTTCCTCTGCCCGCACATGAATTAGGCCTGCATGGCCTAGTGTCCAGCTTTCAGGGCAGAGGATACACTGGCTCAGTCTAATGTCCAGTTCTTAACTTGCTTTGTGTCAATTAAATTAGAAAAAAGGCATTTAAAGTATTAATTTCTGTTCCCCTTGTGGTGATACAAAGTCATCTTTCAGGTTTGATTGCACCAGTTAGAACACTCTGCATCACAACACTGTCTTGAAATCCAGGGAGTTTTGTTTTCCTCTGTTGAGTGCTAAACAATTATCCTGGGCTGATAAACTGCTGTGCATCTTTGACTGTAACTCATGCAGTTTCCATGTGCTAGACACCCTTCTCTGAGACACAATCCAGCCCACTTTTTAGCTTTGCCTTCTGGCAAAATTGGGCTGTTTCAAGCAAACCTGGGCTGTGTTTCAAGTGAACCTGAGCCAATTTATAATTTATTATTTCAGTTGATTGTTTTGGGTAGAAACCATAATGAACTCAGAGACTTTCCTTAGTTTTGTTTCAACCTGAAATGAGGCAAATCTCAGACATTTTGGCTGAGTTTCATTTTCAGTGTTTGCCTTAATTCAAAATGTAAAGGAAAACTCAGGGGGAGACAAGAGGGTTAAAACCCCATGAACCAAAACGGAGGGAAAGGTTTGTATGAACCCCTGTGAACTCAAACCTCTGAGTTTTGCATGGCTAGTTATATTTCCAGGTCAGACTCATGAAATATGACTAAGAGTAAAAGAACCCAACACAAAATCAGATTCTGATTTCCTTAATCAAATTGAATAGCATCTTGCTCCACAAATAATCACCTTGACTTCACTGGAACTACTGTTCATGAAGTAAAGTACTGCTCTACATGATTACGGTTATCAAAATCAGACCTATAATGTTTATAACCAATAGAACTGCAGTCTATGAATGACCCAATGTCCAACTGTCATCTCTGATCTCATATTCGCTGCAACTACCTAACTATAAGCTGTTTACATAGCAGCCTAGTCTGCAAGCACTCTGAATGCAGAACTCCCATTGATTTTAAAAAGACTTCCCTTTTACAGAGAGCTTATGGGATTAGCTACATAGGGGTAAAATTGACAAGAAGTGGCTTAAGATATCTGCATAAGCCAGAGATAGGTGTGTGGCTTTAATACCAATTTTCATGGGTTTTTTAAAATATATTTGAAGGTCATCACAAGATTTTAATAAAGAAAACATATATGTCTAATTAACAACCATAGGCAGATACCCCACTGCTTTGAGCCCTCCTGAGTATTTATAGAGGAAAATACCTAATTTTTCAACCTCTAATTATAGGAGTCAAAATTTCCAGGTGAGCAGATTACTGGATCTCACTGTGACATGGTGGCTAAAGGATATAAAAGCATTGGCTCCAGGGTAGGGGATTCTAATGGGTTGAAATAGGCAATTATACTCAAGTTGGGACGTAATTTTCTTTGAGACGTGATACCAGCTGGAGTGGAAGCACAGCAGTCATTCTTCGCCAGCAACATTACACAGTGCTGCTTACAGAAAGAAAATGAAGGGGAAGTGGCCAGTAGAAAGTACAGGGGAATGCATGGAGACAAAGTAAGTGCCTGAGCTGAAATTTGGACGGGATTCAGGAATTTAGCACCCCACAGCATCTTTCACAGGAGGTTTGTCAGGGAGAAGCTTCCTTCATAGCAAAGCTGCAAACAATGCTTCCCAGGTAACTTTCACTGCAGGTCCCTGCTCTGACCAGGGCCCCCACATGGGGAGGAAAAAGAGTACACTTTACAAGGCCCAGAGGCCCTGGGGGCCCAGCCCAGGCTGCTACCCCCCTGGGTATATGTGTGGGAGGGGGCCATGTTACAAGTTTGTATTGGACCCAAAAAAATTATGCTTGGGCCCTGTCTCTGACTGCTCCCTCCGACCATGTCCTAGCCCCTGTTAGCTACCAAAAGAGGACAGGGAGAGCTAAAGTTACCTGAGCAACACAGCTAGGAGCTCAGCAATATAGGACACTTCTGCACCTGGTGGCCCTCCTGTGGATGACTATATTCATTGAACCTTAGCAAAGTCATCAGACAGAGACTCCCACCCTGGAGCTTAAGACATTGGATGAAGGATTGAGAACAGGGGTCTAGCGACCATCTGCACCATCATAAGCACTGGCTTTTTCACTCCATTCGTTTTCATTGCAGCACTGGCCCCTTTAAAAAATCCTGCTTTGGACTGTGAGTTAATTCTATCACCACTTTTTGGAGGGGGAGGTCAGAATTCATTATATTAGACCCTGGGGAGCTGAGAGTCTTTTTACAGTTCCTTAAGGACCTTCAGCAAGATGAATGCTCTGGCCCTGGTTCTGAAGTAATCAAATTGACACAGCATAATGGAACCACTTTCTAAGCAGGGCAGACTATATGTTTTGGGTTTTTTTTAAATCTTTTCTTTTAAATACAAACATTCCCTCTCCCTCTGACTGTCCTGCCAATGACCTTGTCTCTCTCCTGCAGGCAGACTGGAATTCACAGGTTCACACCTCAGACTTGCTCAGTCCTGGGACTCTTATCATGAGCAAGTGGCTGCCAGATTTCAGGCCACTTTGGAGGCGGGATCACTGTGCATGGCCGTAGCATCAGACCCAACTCAGCACTCAAGACTCCCGCAATGGGCTAGACCTACCTACCCTGAGGTGAATGGCCAAAGTTTTACACTCTCGGCTCCTCATATGGTGGCTGAGCTCACTAGCACCTTTTTACCACTGCCTGAGATGCTGTTAACAGTACATACAACAGAACAGGGGGAAAGACCTGTTTTTTGTAAACTATTTGCCATGCAGACTGTACTGCAAGAACATGTGGGACCAGACCGAACAGTTTCTCTTAGGACCTGGCGATGCAGAGGATTAGTGAAATAGCCTGTCTCTTCTGGAGACCTCTATTCAAATCAAGTTCAATTCACAAAGAGTCTGGCAGGCTTGGGCCTGTGTTTGTCAGCATGACAAACCCAATATGGAATGTCATCTGACTGGCAGTGTCTGCCCAAAAGAGACCTTGGAATAACGGGAAGCTGCAAGTCAGCACTGGGGCATGAGACCTGAGCTATGGGGGGTACTGAGACTGACTTAGTGAGAGACTTTTCAAGTTCAAATTGGGAAGTGCTGTCAGAAATTTGTGAGGGAACATTGACCAGCATCTGTGCTAGGTTGACTAGCACCTGTGCTAAGACTGTCTTTAGTCAGCAATACCTATCCTAAGAACAAAAATTCACAAACAAATGTATATAATTGATCTATTGATGGCATCAACAAGAGACAAGAAAACCAAAGTCTCTATGAGCAAGCATAGTGCCTGTGTCTCCTCTGTTGTAGGCTGCAGAAGCTCTAAGAACACAATGGCTAAACACAGGAAGGTGCTTAGACATTGAAAGACACAGTGCCTAAAAAATAAACTGCATCCTCCACGGCAAATTTTGCTTTGTTTTATTATAAAACTTCATCTTGTTGGAAGTCTGCATTTATGTTGTGGCTGAAATAATTTCTCCAAATTCAAGACTTAAACAACCTCCTCAGCTCGCCTGAATGCAGCAAACATATTACACAGTGCCTCAATAGCCCTGGCAGCAGAGTCTTTTTCATGTGGATGATTTCTGGCCATCATGAACAGGCATTAACCACAACTAAGTAGTTTTGCTTATTCTTAACTGCAAAATCAGTGTGCAGCCTTTGCCAGCGTGGTGGCTCACTTCCACTGATGACATGGAACCGTTTCTGCCAAGTTTGGGTGGCTTCTACATAAAGGAGTAGTGCACAAAAAACAGAAGGCTTCACATTACCATCGTGAACCCTGGAAGATGCTCTGCGTTCTGGAAACTGGGATGTTGGTTTTAGTACAGATGTCAATGTTTTAAATTCCTTATACTATTTTTATTTATTTGAGGCCAGATTTCACACCCTTACTCATGTTGATGAATGTTTCCTCCTACAGAAGGCCCCACTGAAGCCAATAGGATTACTTGCATGAGTTAGTGCTCTCCAGTGTGATTAAAGGTGGAAATAACTAGCCTTTTTTCCCCATTCACCCAATCAATCGGTTTTGTGGATATATAATAACCTACAAGCAATAATTCAAACACATCAAAATGGCATTAGAAATGCTAAAAATTACCTTCCCAACACCACCCTATGATTTACCCCATTCCCCATCTCTCTCTTAACTCCAGAAGAAGCCTGGGGAAATAGGTGAGTCTTTCAATGTCACCTAGAGGTCCCCAAATCTGAGCACCAGGCCAGATCCTCAGCTGTTGTAGACTGGTGCAGTTCCATAGAAGTCAGTGGAACCAAGAACACCACCTAAGTAAGAATTTATATGACTTCATGGTCCAAACCTCAGAGATAACCCCACACTTTTAGTAACTGTTTATGTCCATAAGTTTCCTTGTCCCCATGCCATTGTTTCCCATTAATGGTGATAGTGAGCCAGTGTGACATGATGTGGAAACTACAACACGCTTGCACTGTGGAATGTCATCAGAAAGATAAGAAAATACTGCCTGTTGGAAGTTCATGGGCTAGGATAGTCACGGGGTTGAGGACAAGACTGGGAGCTATTATTAGGGCTAGGTGTCATTTGTGGCCCTGGTCTAGAGTAGAGTTGGGACCAGTCAATGGGTGTGGACTAGAGAAAACATTGGGGCAGAATATGGGGGTAGAGCTAAGATTGAGGACAGCTTTTGAGGCTGGGTTGCTGTTAAGGAAATTAATTGGTCCTGTCTACGGTTAAGTTTGGGTCCAGTCTGTGGGCTCAGGCTTGTGATGTACTGGAGTGGCCTCTCAAGGACTCCTGAAAGCCTCTTGTTAAACTGCAACAAGTTGAACAGGAAGATGGTATGATTTCCCTGCTTCTGATTCAGTTACCTGCTATCTGGATGCAAAACATCAGTGCCAGAGATTATCTGTCCCTAGGGCTTATAGAAATACTGTAGTTCAATGCATTTTTGGTTGTGGGAAGGACCAGGTTTCACTAAATTGCAGGTGCTTTTTAAGAAAAATGTGCCAGGAAGGATACCCCTCCCTGTACCTTGATTTCCCAGCAAGTTCCTCATCCCAGTGCCTATCAGCTACTTCAAATGGCACCAGCTGGACACTGTACTATCCGATGTGTATATGCCCTGTCTTTCAGGAAAATAATATAATCATCTCCAGCCAATTCAGTTTAAAGTAGGTTTAACCAAGGAAGAGGGCAAAGCCACTTGGCAAACAAAGATATGAGACAACATTTCTGCTTAAATGGAGAAAACAAATGAGTAGATCCTCTAGTCCCTGGCCCACAGGCACTGTGGTATACAGGGAGAAGGGGAGAATTTTGCGGGAATTTATTGTTTAAAATATTGGCAGCACATCACTGGGAAGAGGGAATGAAGAAAAGAGACAACAAGGGAAGGGGTAGAATAGCATAAGAACAGAGTAGAGTATCCCCTTAACTAGTCAGTGAGCCTTCTAGTGGTGCTCACAGTGTTGTATATTTTAGAAGATGCCAGAAACTAGTCAGAGCAGCATTATGTATGAAGCTAGGCCTTGCCGGTTTGTATATATGTCGTAGTCCCTCACTCCTGGGTGGGGAGGGAGGCCACTCCGCCTCACTACAGGCAGACAGCAAATAACAGTCTATAAGGGAAACTCTGGCCCTCTGAAAGACAGATTAAGGCATACAGCAGCTCTCTAGCATTTGGTAAAGTCGAAACATTAAACCCTTTCTTATCATTCTAATACTTCTCCTATTAATATTAAGCCACAAGTAAGCCAGACAGATTTCAGTGTCCGTCAGTGTTCAGTTAAATAATGGGGACCATGGCATGAGCTGGTGCCTGCCAGAGACACAATGGGTACCCAGGGCAAAATGTCTAGTGTTCATATTCCCATTTGGCACTGAACTCTTTGAATTCTGCTGCAATATACTGTGGCCCACTTGTCTGAAAACAGCATGTCAGGAATTCCATAATGTGCAAAATGAACCTTCTGTTTCCAGATAATAGTTTTTGCTTAAGTGTACTCCACCTCCCAAAACTGGAGCAGTAATCTACTGTGACCATGTAGTTGCCGTCGTTAAAAATGAACAGGTCTCTTCTGATCTTCTCCCAGGGTCAAGTTGGGATTTCATCAGGCTGTAGAATCTCCTGTTGTTGGTCACTGTATTCTTTGCACACCTCGCACTGTTCTATGTACACTCTCAATTGGACATTCATGCATGTGCAGTAGATACACTCCCTGGCTCAACTCAGGTATGCTTCTATCCCCAGTTGTGAAGTGTGTATCCATCTCATGGCGTCCATTCATAAAAATGTTGAGATTACTGCCCAGTCTGCTTTAAAGTAATCCTGTTTTGCACACATGGATCATTTCTCACCTTGTAGGGGAGTGTTAACCTCCTTTAGCACTTGCTTCTTGTGATCTTGTCAGGCTGACAGACTGTTTTACTGCCTGTAGCATCCTACCCTGTTCAGTGCTTTGTTGGCCTATCTGGAGCCTTCCATCAGATATATGAAGGTATTGTACCATGCTGACAGACTGCTTGCTGCTTGTACTCTGAAAGCCATGGCCTACTTATTATATCTGCCACCAGTACTGACCTTCCTGGGAAGTACCTTATCCTCCCATCATAGCACTGCAGTCTCAATACCATGCATTGTAGTCCCCTGGGTGTACTCAGCAGTGGCTTCTTCAGGATCAGGCTGCATGTCCCCATGTGCCCAAAGATGAACTAGTGGGACCGTTCCATTCCAAAGAGCACATCCAGTAACTCCTTTTCTATTTGAGAATATCCCCTTTCTATGTCTGTCAGGGTTCTCCAAGCAAATGCTACTGGCTTTGCATCAGTGCTGCTCCAAGGACTCCTTCTGAGGCATTACACTGTAGCTCCAGCTGCTCTACAGGGCTGTAGTACAGTAATTTAGGACTAGTGCCTTGCTTATGATATTCTTTACGCTTTCAAAATGCCTGTTCTTGGGTCTCTGACTATTCCCATCCTGCCTCACTGTCTCAGGGGTTCACAGGCTCCAGATACGTGTGCACAGAATCTGGAAAAATAGTTAGCCATTCCTATAAATCTCTGGACTTCCTTCACATGATTTGATCTGGGCATTTGTTTAATGGATCTTTGTTTCTCAGGGTCCATCCAGAGTCCCTCAAAGGTCAACAGATGTCTGACGCAGAGAATCTCAATTCTCCTCCACTTCAGCTTGTCTGCTTTCTGCCTAATATTCCACTCCCAGCACGCGCCTGTTTAGGGGTTGTTTCAACTTGGTATCATGGTCCGGGAATGCCTCCTCCTCCTCTCTGTCTCCTGTGATAAGAATGTCATCAGCTAGTCTTGAAGCCTTAGAGTCCCTTCAGTGCCTGGTTGAGTTTACACTGGAAGACCTCTGGGGCTGGGCTGATGCCCATTGGCATTCACACCCAGAGTACTTGCCAAAAAGGCATGTCAAAGATTGTCCGCTGGCTGGCTGGCTCATCTAGCTCAATATAGAATACAGAACCCATTCTTGATATCACAGTGAACACTTTTGTCCTAGATAGATTGGGCAATATGTCTTCTATCATTGATAGTGGGTAGTGACTTCCTTTTCAGGTTCTGTTGAGAGATTTTTGATCAATACAGATCCTCAATTTAACTGAAGGTATTATCGCTTCTATTAGACTACTGGTCCACTCTGAGCTAGTATCAATGGATATAATGTGCCTCTTCTTTGCAGGCTTGACAGTTCCTTCTTCAATAGCTCCATCAGGACTGATGGAATTCTTTGTTTTGGGAGTCGTAAGGGCTCCATGTGAGATTCTATTTCTAATTGCAGCTTGTCCTCTAAGTGTCCATCTCCTTGAAATATGTCCTTACATCATGTTAGAATTTGAGACAGGGCCCATCATGATTCTTTCCCCTTCCCTCACATATTGAGGATATTGTGGTGTTGTACTGCAATCAACATGAGAGAGACGGGAGAAGTTGTCAGCTTTCTGGTGCAGCATGTGTATATTGAGAGTCTTTGAATCAGCTAAAATCACATTGTATGCCTCCTCTGCTTCACTGGAAGCGTCTGTGTCCTCAGTCACTGCATGTACTTCTGTAGATCCAGCTTGGGGACATAAGATGGTTCTTTTTCCCACATTTCTGACAACATTGCCCATAAGCTGGGCATCTTTCATGCTGCTTTCCATAGTACATACATTGTATCATGATGCCTGCTTTATCGGTTGATCTGTCTTTGCCCTGCCTGCTGGGCTCCTTTCGCTTGAGTTTATGTACTTGTTTTGCACTAGTGACTGTCATTGTTTTGATCCCTACCCAGGACAGTTCAGCTGCCCTTGCTATTTAGAGGCATTTCTCCAGGTTTAGATCTGTTTCTCTCAATAGTCTGTCCTGTTAACTAAACTCATATGTCCCACAATTGATCCCATCTCTAATTAGTGATTCTTTTATGTCTCCAAAGTTATATGTAGATGCTAGAGTTCTCAGCTCTGTAATGAATCTATTTCCTCCTCTGTGTTTTTATTTCGGGTTGAAAAAATAATACAATTAAGCTGGCCCTTTATTAAGAGAACTATTTACTGAGATGCTACCACTGCAGCTGGCATTCTAGCCACCTGCATACTGAATGACATACTGGTACCTCCTGTAAATACTTCCCTCCTGCAACTGCTCCTTCCTTCAGGTTCCATCCAGGTTGCTACATTCCTATACATGTATAAAATACATGTACCTATCTACACAAGAAAATGCACCTTTGACTAGGCATACACTCAAATACTTGTGCATATAACCAAAAACATCTGCACATACTATTGTGCATAACACACCTACTCACATATGTACACCCACAGGCATATATGTACACTAGTTTTAACATGTATATGCTCAGATATGCACTCATGCAGGTGCTTAAGTGAACACACTTATACAAGACACATGAGTATCCATGCATGGATCCCATTAGCTAGCACACTCTCTCTTTTAGCATAGTACTGAGGGTGTGGGATCTGCATGCCTAAAAATAGGCAGCAGGCTGACAGCTGATCTCAGCACAAAAGAAACTCCATCTACCAGGAATTTCAATGGCTAACAGGCGGTGGATCAGTCCTGCTTTGTGCTCCCTGCATGCCCCCGGTTCTCCCCCCACAATGTCTGACGCCTTCAGCATCCTCCCAGCAGAGTTCTCTGGAACCTACACAAACAAAGCAAGCACCCCTCGGATGTATTTCACAGGAATTCTCTGCTTTGGACCCGCACATGAGTGCCGAGAAGGAATTTTAACAGGCAAAGCTCATATGAGCTAATCCCCGGGAGACTGGGCATTCCATCACTCACTCATGGGCCGGGAGAATTTAGGCCTTTATTGGGGGAATTGAATTCAGGTGAATTGGCAGAGACTCTAAGACTAAAATAGCAGGGGGTACTACAGTTCAGGCTGGGGTTCATTAGCAGAGGTTTGCAGGACACTCAGGACTAGAATAGCAGCTGGTGCTGCAGATCAGGATCAAGGTGCCTTGGCAGAGCTGTGTAGGGAAGCTTGCATAATGATTAAAACTTCCCATGGCTGGTTGCTGTGACTCCATTCCGGCCTTTAACTTTCCTAAGGTTTAAAAACTCTCTTTGATCTGCATAGAATCAATGTTCATTTTTTTTCCTTATAAAATACAGGTCTAGCTGGTGATATTATTGGAGAGTCAGCTGCAGACAGCTCCCTCTCACTCTGACACACAGGCAAGTGTTTGGGGGTAAGGTGGGGGCAAAGTGAGTGTGGATCACATTGTGAGTGCTCTGCATGCCAGGGAGGATTCTCTGAGGATAATACTGCCTGGGCTGAGGAGGGTAGCAGGTTTTGTGGTGGGAAAAGTTGGCAGATCTCATCTGCAGAAACTTTCCACACTTTTTTTTTCTTGGCCTAAGTGCACATATTTTCCTTCACCTTTTCCATGTTGCTGTGATTTTCTGGGGGCGGCTTTACAGATGTGGTACAAATTGCACTATAAGATATATGCACATCCGGGGAATTGGAACATGATGTTTCTCCCTGAGTCCCGAGGTGATCCCTATGAAATAAACCCAGACATCACTTCTTGATAAGGTATGGATCTGTTGAAAAGGCTTGAGCAAAGTGCTGAACCCTGGAACTGTTAGTTGTTACGAAAACTATGGAGTTTCTGAACATATGCAGAATTCTTTCAAAGGAATTGTTGCCTATTAATGCTTTATTTCGACCTCTTAAAATAGAGCTTTTGGCGCCTACACCTTTGCTCTTTGCCTGTTGTAATGGTAAAACAACTTTCTAGTGATGCTGGTGAATAACTGACTTGCTTGCCTCTATCCTGTGGCCTGTCACTACCGCAACACTCTTACCATGACACTTTCATAAGTGATGTTAGCACTGGTGGAAGGGGGCAGACTGACAGTCTTGGAGAGTGATGTTTTCTTTTTTATCTGTAGCATGGGCAGTGGCAGTGTAAGCTGCCCTGTACCACTTAGCCCAAGCCACCAGTAAGTGAGAGAGTGGTTAATTCCCCATGTGCATGCACTCCTGAGCCTGTCTACTTGGGCAGCAAACAAAGGTGCCACATATGGCAGTGTTTTTGTATGATGTAAACACCTGTCTGCTACAAAATGGAGTGAGGCTACTAACTTATTTCGCATAGACCAATTAAACCACTAGCAGATGTTCAAGACTTTAAATCACTACTGACTTGAGAAACATCAGAACAATTGCTCTGGGAGAGAAATGTTATGTTCTCTGTTACCCTCTGTTTGAATTAGCCAGTTCTTATTAGGACACCTCTGATTTAAACCTGTATTGAGAGGGGATGGTGTATTACTGCCAAAGGTAACACTAATAATGGAGCAGAAGCTAAAAGCTAAATAGTGAAGCATGGAAGAATTAACTCTGGGAAACCCTCAACATGTCTTCCCATTTCTAGGAGACAGGACAGATCTGTATCACACAGAGAGGCAGGAGAGCAAACAGATTGATTAGAGAGAAAATTATGGCAAAGGACAGCTTCATGAATGAGAAGAAACTAAAGAGCTGGCCATGTTGCTAGGGCAGGAATTGAAGCGAGATTATATGGAAGAGACCAACATACGGTAGGTGTAGCAATAAATTGCCAGTGATGTAGATGCGGAGACATACTGGGGACCATTTTAGGAGCTTTAGGATCTGAACTAGGACAGGGATCCTTAGTGCTGGAATGGTAGAACCAAAGTGAGCCTTTGCTGTACACAGCACTAACTGAGGTTGCATGATGATGTAGCTAGCCAATTATTATAGATTTGTTAATATTCAAATAAATGCAAGTGGGACTCGCGAAAGCAAACCACAGCCATATAAAGAAGAGTAGGCTGATGAAGAGGTTGGCACAATTTCTGAGAGCGCTTCCACAATTAATCTGCACAAGAATGGAATTTCTGGCTCTGCCACGGCTCACCACGTCAAATACCGTCATATAGAGAGAGAAACAAAATCACCAACAGGAGCCACAAACACACATCAGCACATCCATCCCTGTTGTAGAACAGGTGGTCAAACCTAGTGGTCAGAGAAGTGGTGGTCAGGAGCCCGGACCAAGAGTTAGGGTTCAAAGTAGGAGACAGAATCAGGAGTCAAGCCAAGGGTCAGAATCTGTAGTGAGGGGTGGATAGGAGCAGGGATTTGGAACAAGGCATGAGGGCATGAATCAGGAAGAAGGCAAGGCCCAGGAGTCAGGCAAGAAGGCAGGGTCCTACAGTGGCATGTAGCTGATCTGTGATTGCTAGTAGCAAATATCCCCAACAGCCAGTGGTGGGGCACAGGATGAGGAGGACTTTGAGTTATTACAGACTATTCTTTGCCAGGTGTCTGGCTGGTCGGTCTTGCTGAAATGCTTAGGATCCTACTGACCACCTACTGGGGTCGGGAAGGAATTTTCCCCTGGGTTAGATTGGCAGAGACCCTGGTGGTTTTTCACCTTCCTCTGTAGCATGGGTTATGGGTCTCTTGCAGGTTTAAACTAGAGTAAATGGTGGATTCTCTGTAACTTGAAGTCTTTAAATCATTATTTGAGGGCTTCATAACTCAGCCAGAGGTTATGGGTCTCTTACAGGAGTGGGTGGACGAGGTTCTGTGGCCTGCAATGTGCTGGAGGTCAAACTAGGTGATCATGATGGTCCTTCTGGTCTTAAAGTCTATAGGTCTGAGCCCAATGTAGCAGCCAGTCAGAGATTCACATAGTTGCTCAAACAATTTCCTGTTCCCCCTTCAGGCTTAAATAATGAGTCTTAGCCAATTGGAGAGCCCAGATATCTCTTCCAATTAGGACTTTCATAGATGGTGCCTATGGTGAGCTAGTGTCCACCAACCAACCCACACTCCATGCTGGTATGAGCAAGCTGCAGAGTGGTGGCTTCAGTGTGAGGATTTCCTGGGGACCCACGGAGGTAAGATTCAAGACTCACATCATCTCATTCCAGGACACCCCCTGGGAGTCAGTGGGCTGGGTTTTCCAGGTCAGTTCTTGTGGAAGCTTTTTACCAGGCCCGGGGTGTGGACGTCTCATGGATGACATATTTGTTGTGACCTTGAACAGTAATGGGGAGGCTGTTGGGAGCGATTAGGAGACATCCTGTGTAAGGGGTGTTAGAAGTGATGTGTGAAACAGCAGGTGGATTTGAAGGGTTTGAAGCAAGAGGAGTTCAAAGGTAAGCAGACTGATTAGGCAGCAAATTCAGTAGAGGCCCAGGGACTGGTAATCCAGTTTATGAGATGGCCTGTCTGTGTGCAGATATTTGGTTGAGAGCCACAACATCTGGCCTACAGAAAAAAGGAGCCCTTCCTGTCATCGTCGGTCTGCATTTTGCTTGTTGCTTCTCCTGGCATCCTATAGGTGAGTTTTAAGGTTCTCTTGGGGCTGATGTATCTGTTCACCCAGTCTAAGGCTGCTGGGTTGGGGATGCCGTAGATAGTTCCAGGTAAAATCAAAGGTGGAACCCATAGTTTGATGAAAAGGGCTTCTGTCTTGTAGAGGCATGTTCTGCATTATTGTACACAAACTCCGCACAGGGTAGTAGCAAGGACTAGCCATCCTATTGGTCGTTTACATAGCACCATAGGTACTGTTCCAGAATTTGGTTTGTTCTCTCTACCTGGTCATTTGACTTGGGCTGATAGGCAGAGGAGAGACAGGAGTGAATGCCCAACATCCAGAGAATTTCATACCAGAAGCAGGAGATAAGTTGTGCACTGCAATCAAAGATGGTGTGTTCCAGGTGGCCAATGACTTGATCCACCCAGAGCCAGGCAGTTTCCCACTTGTCCCTAGCTCTAATATGTACTAGGTTATATGCCCGTTGTTAGGTCCCGCTGAAGATCCTCACAGTCCTCTCTAGATCTGACTGGCTTAAATAATTTTGTCACCTCAATTTTTGTCATCTCAAAATTTACTCCTCCTTTACAGCCATTAATTAATCTATTAAATAACACCCGTCCTGGATAGTATAGTATGGTATACCAGTATAGTATAGCACCTCATTCCCAGACTCTCACCATCTTCAGGCACCAGACTAACCCTGCATATCCTAAAGGATCCATGTATGTATTGGGAATCAGCTGAATAGGAGGGGCCCGGTACCTAACATTATACTGCTATATCTCAAGAGGCACTGCTAACAGTGTAATTTGGAATAAGATACAAAGAGGTGAACTACACACCCCCACTTGGGCACTGGAAAATCTCAACTTGACCCACCCATGGACACTACAAAAAAAGCTCATGTATGTGAGCAAAGAGAAAGAAGCACCAGGTGGGATAACAGGTGAGATTGCACTGTACACTCCAGCAGTCCTTGGCTATGTTCTCTCCTTCTTATGTTATCCATAAAATTTAATTCCAGAAGCAGACTTCTCTCCTCTTCACATCAGCCCCAAGGCCCCCTCCCAAACACTGCCAATATCTTCTGTTTCCCAGATTCTCTGTGCTCTCCTTCATGCTTTCTTGGTCCTCAGGATGCATTAAGCGGTGCTTTGGTGAGTGGGGCGAGGAGACGATGCAAGTGCTATATTGAAAATGAAACCCTTTGCTGTCTATTTATATCATGCCCTCCAGAAGAGGCCTTGCTATCACTTGTCACTCGTTTCTTTATCTCTTCTTACTTTGTAAACTGTCTCCTTCCTTCTGTGCATTTCCCCAACACCCTTGTCAAGCTATCACCAGCTGGAAGACTGCCTCTTTTTGTACCTGAATGGGAGGACTCAAAAAAAGGTGTATAGCTTCAGGAAAGCTTCAGGGATCTATTTGCTACTGCCTTAGGTGACTCTAGGAAAACTTGTGCTATGAGAATAAGTTATAACTGCAAATGTTTCACAATCTCCCTTGATGTGACCTGAGCAGCTGTGAAATCCCTGGGGGCTGCCACTTTAATTATAACGCAAGCAGGATCTGCAGCGTGGAAACATGTATCAAGGCAGGTAGAAACCAGAGGCACAATGAGCAGCAGTTTCCCACAACTCTTTGTGAAGTCTTAGAGGGAAATGAACACTGTGCAAAACAAAAACAACCAAACAGAAAATACAAACCTTATTCTGAAAGAGGTGTGGGAAACTGCTGCCATTCCTTGTATTACTGGTCGCAGCTCTGACCTTCCTGTTGTAAGGCTGATAATACATCTGCTTCCTACTTTGTCTTTTCATATATAGTTTTGACTCATGTAGGGAATGTTAAAGAAATAATTATTAGTGATTCAGGGTCCAGTCTCACAAACGCACATGAGTATATTTATTCACATGAGTCACTCTGTACGTAGGCTGGTGTAAAAGAACAACATTTGGCCAATGGGCTCTACAGATGCAGTCAGAAAGTTTATTCTCTTACCATATATAAAAATACAAAAGAATCTCTTGTGGTGACAGATGATGTTATATATCTCATTGCATTTATAATGTTTCCATACTTTCCTTTCCATATTGCTGATTGCTGCTTGTTAAGGGTTTTTGAGACAGGCTTTAATTTATAGTACCTGCTGGAGAAACTCTAAGGAAGAGCGCTGCAGACATCAGGCTGCCCTCACTCTACTCTAATGGGCACACTGAAAAAGTCAAATGGTTAAGGCGTGGAGGACATTTGCTGGAATGAATGGCCCAGCAGCCCCCAGCACTCTCTAAAGGCTAAACGAGAGACATTAATCACTCACCACCAACCCCTTCTTTCTCACTGCCTGGTCGCCCAGCAAGGGAAATCTCTCTTCTCATCAGTAACTAGAGAGAAGAGGAAAATTTCACATGGAATTGGGGGTAGGGAGGATCTTCCCCATTTTTGCCAGGAGTGAAAATGGAAGTTGACCACATTTTGTGCAAAGCTTTGCACTATTTTCACTATCTTGTGATCTTTTGCTGTGGCAGTAACCATTGTTCTCCTATGCCCTCTCCCACCCTTTTTGCTTGCTGTCCCCCCTGGCTATGTTATGGAGAATTTTGGCATCAATCCTTTGTCTATCCAATTCAATAGGAATTTTGCCATTGATTTCAAGTGGGATGGGACGTGCTTAGTTCCTAAGCTTCGTGGCACAGGCAACTGTCAATTTTAGGAGTGTGAAAAATGCTCTGGAGCAGGACTGATCTACTGAATACTACTGCAGCATTGGCGGAACCGGGTGGCACTGTTAAATGCTGTGCTGGCCACTAAAATGTAGCAGAATTGCATAGGGCCCAGAATAAGACCTTTGGGGATCAGAAAAACTGCCAGATTTCATGACCCAACTGAATGGCAGAGGCATGTCATTCATTATATTTCCCTCTTAGATTCTACAGCAGTTAGACCCAGGTATATTAGTTGCCATGTGTTTGGAGAATTACAAAATATCTGAACTGGATCCAGGATATTGGTTAGAGAGCGGCACCTTGGTGAACGGGCAGGGTTTTTCCTATCCTGTCACTCCCATCAAAGGTGTAGGGACCGGCTAGTGTCCTCCGACATAGACTGGAACCTCAAATTCCAGCCTGGAGATGCAGTCAGGTGACAGAAGTAGGATGTTGTTCTAGCAGAATAAAAAGAACCACCTGAGAAACTTTAGTCAGGACGGGGCTCACAAAGCCCAATGAAAGAAAAGTCTCAAGACCAGGAAGCAGAGCTGGGGTTCATGTGAAGTCACCTCCATATTTCCCGGTTATGGGAGGTCAGTAACCCCCAAACCTGCCAAATCAAGTAGTGTCTCAAAGTGTCTTTAGAACATGCCACTAACTGTTCTTTAAAACACAATGCTTTAAATAGTAGAGGCCAAAGCAGGGCCAGTGGGAGCAGTGAATGTGTATCTGAGGGCAGAATTTGGCTCAGATTTCTTTTTTTTTCCCCCATACCTTTTCATGGGCATAACTATATGAAGAAAACAATGTGGTAAAGCGATTTCAGACCAACAGAGTCATGAAAAGAGATTTGTTCATCAACCTGAGGCCTACCATCAGCAATTCTCAGTTGTGTCAGTTTCATATGGGAAGTTGATTTTCCTGCCAGGGGAAGCTTTTTCTTTACCCTGAGAGAACCTAGGCTACCAAGTGACAAGTGCGGACTCCTTTCCCTTGACTTCTCCACCCTACCCATTTTGTCCCCATCCCATAACTACAGTCTAGGCTCCATATATGTGTGGGAGGCTGATCTATGGGGTGTATTTACGAACCGTGATCAGGATCCTGCATATTTTGTGCAACCAAGTGAGACCTCCAGCTGTCCTTTGACGCTTTTCACAAAGATCTCAGATCAGCTGGAATGGATCACATGTCAGCTGGAATGGGACTGTTGCTGCTCCACGACGCCCTCCTTCTCCTGTCTTCACACTGCAAAGAGTCAAGTGGCTTGGGAAAAGGAGGAGGAGGTGCGGGAGAGACGCAGACTGTTGGTGCAAAGAGAGCAATAGCAGGTGTCTTTTTTGATGTGTTTATCGGGCTGCTAGTGGACAGACAGGGACAGAGAGCGAGGAATGGGGAGACAGAAGGGGACAAAGGGAAAGAGTTGGAGGAAGATGACACAGAGGAAATAATAAGGGCCGGGGGGACAGAAAGGGGAGAAACAGGTGGTGATGAAGGGATAGCGAGAAGCAGAGAGAACCTTTAGAGGGAGAGAGATGAAGTTGAGGAAAGATAGAAAGAGAAAAGAAAAGAAGAGAGGGGGAGAGAAAAGGAATGAGATGGAATGAAGTGGAGACTGGGTGTGGAGAGGCTACAGAGAAAGCAAGTCTGACTGCTCCAGACAAGAGTCTTTTCCTCAGCTTCTCTTCCAAACATAGCCTGGCTAAAAGAGCTGCAAGAAATTAACAGCTTCTTCAAAAGACCTGATCCAAAGGCCAAAGAGTTAGGCAGAGGATTCTGGGGCAACTGGGAGTAAATCCCAGGATAAGAGCTTCTGATCTGACAGATTTGCTTGCCAACCATGATCAGAATCCGCTCTTGCAAATGAGAAGCTCGCTCTTTTTATGACTGCTTTTATTTTTCTAAATCTGAGAAGGCAATATCCATTTAATCCCATTTACACACAGACATTGAACGTGGTCCTTCCTTTCTCATCACTCTGAAGTCTCCTCTGAAGAACTGAGGAGAAATAAGAGGAAACTTCTGCCTTGGTGACCATTGTGTGGCTCAGGAAGTAATCACCCCTCAATGAGTGAGGATGTGCCATGCTTTTAAGGACTGACTATGTCTGTTGACTACTAGTGGATGTGGGAAAGCTGCCCACTTGCTCACAGAATATTTCCTGGAGTGGTGGAGGCTTTTCAGCATGTCTTACCTTGGGCTCTCACAGGGTGAGTGAGACGTCAGACATTGTGGTATTGACAAAGGTTCCCCTTGTAAAGGAGCCACACTTTGTGATTTGAGATGGGCCAAAACTGGATCCCCCAATCTGAACATCCCCAAACTTTTGGGGAGTTGGAAATACAGAACTATACTGTGACCCAAATTTCAGGGTCAGGGCTTTTCTCAATGATACCCTGAACTGGAATCCACTCCCCCAATGCTCATGAACTTTAGGAGAGTTTGAAACCTGGACCTGAACCTGGATCAGATTTAGATAACTAAGCTGTTAGATACCATGGTGATAGGCATACAGTATATAAAACCATGGACAGATGAGCATTCCCTGCCAATGAACACCAAAGAATAACAAAAATTTCCCTTTCTAGACCTAACATCCATCCCATTTTCTCTCCTCCTCTGATTTAGGAGGAAGTAAGTGTCCCATCACAGTGATGATAAGGGCCAAATTCAGAGACAGTGAGTAAGGTGATATGAGTCACTTACACTGAGTTAAACTATTACAGCTACTCACACCCATTCTGTCCATGTGTAAGGGAGTTGAAGTAGGTGTGGCATAGGCTAAGGAGTTGGGGAAGAGTTAAGATGTCTTTCCTAAAGGGAAATCATGCCTCACCAATCTATTAGAATTCTCTGATGGTGTCAATAAGCATGTGGACAAAGGTGATCCAGTAGATACAGTGTACTTGGACTTTCAGAAAGCCTTTGACAAGGTCCCACACCAAAGGCTTTTAAGCAAAGTAAGCACCCATGGGATAAGAGGGAAGATTTCCCTAAACTTCTGACTGACAGCAGTAGGGACTGGATGACAGAGGATGGATAACTCAATAATTGTTTTGTTCTGTTCAGTCCTTCTGAAGGATCTGGCACTGGCCACTGTTGGGAGACAGGATACTGGGCTAGATGGACCATTGGTCTGACCCACTATGGCTGTTCTCATGTACTTAAGGGCAAGTGTAAGAAAGGCACAAATTAAAGTACAACGGGGCTACTTCATTTCACATCTTCTTCCAGCTCCTTTTTATGTAAGTCACACCCTCGTAGGGCCCAGTCCAAAGCCCACTGACGTGAAAGGAAAGACTCTCCTTGGGTGCAAGTAATTCTAAAATATTCTAAATATTCTAAGTAAGTAATTCTAAAATATTCTAACCAAGATGAAGGGAGTCTAAATTAGTGGATATCACCTCTGAATATGGCCCAAAGTTCCAGCTCCTTAAGGTTGCTATCCCAAGGGAAAGGAGCAATAGGCTTCATGTAGGGAAAAATTACTAAGGGTTGATAAATTCTGAGGTGGTGAGAAAGCAAAGGCAGCAAAAGGCCCACTTTACACATAGCCTTCATGACAATCTTTGTCCTTTTCTCTATCAAATTTTACCATTTGTCTCTAGTACTGGAGACTGCTCCATGAAACCCACAAAACCGGGGCTTCGATAACCAGCTTTGTTTGAGTTTATCCACCTCCTTTCCAAATGTTTCAAGTCTGACCCGCATTACTTAATATAGCAAAATATTCCACAGTCCCCTGCCTTCCTGTTTGAAGCCCTACAGTAATGTGAAACATCTGTGAAAAGGGAGGAAAAGCAGAGTCGCCTACAAGGCAAATGAAAAGGGGGCAACAGTTCACTACTTGAAGCAATCTGGCAGGCTAGTCCAGTTGGGATTTCGGTAACTGATTCTTCAGGAGAGCAGGAAGGGCACAGCCAGAGAAGAGTTTTAGAGACCTGCTTGTGAAAGAAGAGTGATGAATAAAAACACAGCAGAATGAATAAAGCCAAAGAAGTGACAAGGTGGAAAATGGACAAAGCAAAGCCAGGGATCTCCAGCTTCATGGAATACATGAAGAGCAGTACTGCTGCTGAGGTTCACCTTCTAAAAGGCAGGGAGAGAGAGAAATCCCAATATTAAAGGCAAGCTAACTATAGGCCACTTTTATAGGCCCACTCTGTGCCACCTGTACTCACACTGATTACTACCTTCCTCCACGTGTAGTCCTACTGCAACCATTAGGGTTGATTGCGAAGTGAGATACCAGTCCACATGAGTAAGGGTGACAGAATCTGGCCCCAAGGGTTTCATTTTCGTGTACTCTCTCTTATTTGCAACACTGTCTTAGACACATGAAAAGAAGCCAGTTCCCTACCACTCCTTTCCTTTTCTGTTTAACAGATGTCTTCCCCCGCTTCCTCAACCACAGCTAAACTTAGAAAAGAGATGTTCCCCAGCTCACTGGGCTAGATGGTCCCTTGGACTATCTGCTTATGCAGGGGTGTAAGCAAAAATAAAAAGCCCCACTTCTGCCCCTGTCTGGGTGATGCAGACATTGGGGCCTGGTGTGCAGGTGCAGTACGCCCACTATGCCCCCCCTAGAGTAGATGGGCAGGAAGTGGGTGGACAGGGTGGGGGAACAGGCAAAGCTTGAGCCAGAATGGAATGGAGAGTATTGTGTTATGGGAATGAACCAACAGCAAATTACTTCCCTCTCTGGAGCACGGGGGGTTCAGGGAGGGAATCATGCCACTCTGTGCATGATTCCCTGACTCCACTGCCCCTGGTAGAAGCATGTCAGTGCACTGCCCAATACACAGGACTTGACAAATCATCCAATTAAAAACTTTTTTTTAAAGTCATTAGCTCAACCCATCTGAGCAAAAGTCAAAAATAGCTAAGTGTGACACGTTCTGCATTCCAGCTTCCAATGGGTTATGAAAACAAGAGCAAGAGAAATGCGTGTTTTTTTAAATTACACAGAGCACCTTGAAAGAATCCTTTTGCCATGAATATTTTCTTTACTTCTTTAGCTGTGCATTCAGCATCATCAGTCATGCCAGCAGAAATATATGTGGGAACAGTACTCAGTAATTAATTATGGTTTTAGAATCAGAGCCAGCAGGCATAAGAACATAAAAAATAGCAGAAAACTATTTTATAGACCCTATAAAAATAATGGCTTTTTAAAAAATACTGCCTCGGGCATGGTAGAGTGAGATGTTGCTTTTAAGGAGAGAGAGTTAGGGTTGAGTCTGAGTTTTAGACTTATGTAACTTCATTGATTTCAGTGGAGTTACTCCTGATTTACAAATAGTGTGATTAGATCAAAATCAGACCATTGGAGTATAGGATATCTCCGTCTAGATTACAACCATATTAAGGTGGAACAAATATTGGCTCAAAAATCTACTTTAAGATTTAGTTTTATTATAGACTTTTCAGACCACTCACCACCCCTAAACACGGTTCAGTGTTCAACTAAGTGTGAGAGCTCCTTGTTTAGCAAAGTGAGCCTTACACCCAGAGACAAGGAAATTCCTTGCACCATAAGGAATCTGATGAAAGAAAATTCGAATAAATATTAACCATTTCAAAAATGTGCGGAAAGGGCTGAGAATACAGTGACAAGCATGTAGTGTGTTTCTCCATCCCTTAAGGCTTCCTGGTTACAGCTTGCCATATCCTTCTGGTCCCTAAACCAGTTAGCTACATGATGTTCATACCTACAAACACATGGAAAGGCTCTCGGTTGCTTTTTTTACTTAAAATAAATGTAGTGCTGGTGCAAGATGCCAGACTGACTACAGCGCTGGAAAGACTGAAGTCTTTTGTTTGCCCACAGAACTGGTGAAGCACAGGCAGCAGCAATGCACTTTTCTCCATGCTGCCCTACCAGCATACCTCAACCCTGAACTGGAGGCACGATCTCTAGGGATCAAAGGGGGAGTTCAGTTTCTGTGCACAGGCGATAATTGAGCCTTCTGTTGGAGACTGCTAATAAGGGTGCCAAGTACTACCGGCTGTGATGGTGGTTTTTAGGGATACGGTCACATGTTCGCTACCAGGAATTGGACTGAGATTACCAACTAATTTCACATTAGGTCACCATGCAGCTGTCAGATCGTAACTATTTGTGGCCACTACAGAGTAGGTCCCTGATCTTGCAAGTGACTGCATGCAGGCACACCCCTACTGAAGTCTATGGAGCTCCACACAGGCATAATGTGCACCCACAGTTAATTGCAGGATTGGGATCTGAGGCTGTATTTGAATCAGTGAGTTGGTGAAAGACATTCAGCAGAGAGGCATAGCAGTATAACCACACACACACTGTATACTAGAACCCTGACCTGGAGCACCAAAACCCCTTGAGCCTTTTAGAACAATTTTTGTGTTCTAAAACATAGTTTGTCCAGGATCAGAATGATAAATTAATCAGAATGCAACAATTCTTTTTCTTTTTCCTATGTAAACTGGTTGCTTAAAATCTGCAGAACATAAAAATAAATAGCTATGAAATACAGTTGGGTCTTTCTGATACCATTAATTTTATTTTATTTTTCCTGGAATGTCAATGCTGCTTGTTTCTTGCTGAAAGACATGCAGTGGAGCAGAAAATTGAGACAGTTTGGCTCTGATCAGCATCCTAGTCCTAAATCTTGGGTTCTCTGTGCTCCCATAAAAACAACATGGCAGCCCTTGACAAGACTACAACCTGTCTGCATCTTTTGTCTGTAGCACTGTTGTGAGTAATTCCTGGACAGATCTCAAGGATGGGGTCTTGTCGGCATTCTGATGTCTGAACAAGATCCTGCTGATTTTTTCTCTTTGATGGGAAACTGTAACCTTCTTCCCTGCTTTATAGCAACATGGTCACATTTGACTAGATGCTAAAGAGAGTGGTATATATTCAGCTCCTTACCTATAGCTTGTCACTCATAGAGGGAAGGGACTCATAGAGCAGATTCCTTTTGATGGGATTTATGCAAGAAAAAAAAACCCTTGCTTGTCACTAGAGGCCAGGATTTAAAGGCATTTAGGTGCCTTAACAAAACCGAGTTGAAATCTAGATGTTACCACAAAATGTTTCACTTTTGACAAATTGGCATTTTCCAGTGAAAAACATTCTGTCGGAAAATCTCCAAACTTGCCCCAAGGAGCAAAACTTCACTCAGTGTAACAAGATTCTTATCTTCAAGCCAAAATACTCCAGGCCCTAAAATACTAACCTATGATCATCCCAAAACGTTACACTGTTCCTATGTGGTAAGAGATCCACCCACAAATTCCACTACTGAAGGAGTAAGATAATATACCTGGGCAAGTGACATACACCTCTCTGTCTCTCTCTCTCTCACACGCATGCTTGCACGCAAACACACATACACACACTGCATCAAAGTAAATAGAATAACCTTGTTTTGCTCTGTTTGAAGACAGTTTAACGAAGAGCTTTAGTGAGAGTTTCACCTGGTATTTTAGCAATGTGAATTTTTCTACAGGTATTAAAAGGAGAGTCCATTTGTTGTGAGTTGATATTTGATGGTCCCCACTCAGTTTTAATGCTGGTTTAATGATCAGAAATAGGACCATACTCTTTAACATTAAAATAATGTAGTTAATGCTTAAACAGTAAAGCTTTCTTCTCCAACTCCTGATTGTTAAACCAGCATTTTAGCCGGAAGGAAACTGGTTTACGATCTCTGTTTTTGGGCCTCTCCTACTTCTGATACTACATATGATGTCACCTTCTATTAAGATGGTCACTGCTGACAGGAGGCAGGGAATTATCAGTGTAACTGTAAAGCTTTCATTTTAAATATAACTCGGAGGTTTTATCATGTTATTGAATAAAATATACTTCGTGATCTTGGGAGAATCCGCACTGGGTTTTGTATAATCACACGAGCTCCTCACTGGTTTTCAGTGGCAGACTTGCACACATTTTAAATACAAACAGATATATAATAGCCTTTCATTTTAAATAAAGGTTATAGGAACCAGAGATCTCTCAAACAAAGCTAAAACTCTGGACCAGTGGAGTTACACCAGGGATGAATTTGGATCCCTGTTTTTTACTACCTAAAGATATGTGTGATGGCAGCAAAATGGCTCAGAATCGGTATTTGTTCTGTAAATATTTAGGTAGAATTGCAAAATCTTTCCCATCTGGGTTGTGGAGGATCTCCCAGTATAGAATCCGAAGACCCACTTGCTTGTGACAGTCTGGATGATACCAAAAGGGCCCAGGGACAGTGTTTTGAGAAGCTTGCGAGAGGACAGCTGATAGTTCTCATTGCAGATTGCACACACTGCTCTAGTGGATTGTGTAAGCTAGCATGTGTGTGTCACTGCATTATTTATATCCCTTTATTATGCTTTAGACTCCCATGGTGCCACTGTGGAGAAACAGGTGCAAAGCCGACTGCGAAACAGTGGCCAAGAATGTTCCCCGTGAGCCAAGAGCTGAGCAGGGTTGATCAGAGAGAGAGAGAGAGACCAAGCTATCTGGAGTGACAGGTACTGATGGGACTGGAACAGATGAAAGTGGCACAGAATGGCAGAGACAAGATGACTTGCTGGTGGGTTTGGGCAGTGGGGGTTGGGGCAGAAGCCACAGGAATTTTGCAATAAGTGCATAACCTAAGCAGACAGACAGACAGACAGACAGATAGATAGATTAGATATCACACACACACATGTAGGGGGTTCAACTTTTTATAATATTGGGAGAGGACAAAGGGGCAGGATGAGGGGGTTATGTACTACAGTGTTCCTCCGATACCTGCTTGTCTGTGCATACATAGCAACACATGGAATCGACCTACCTGTGCAGTTTCCCCATTTCTGAGGTAATGCTGGATTAGAAGAACAAACTTACCTGATCTGGCTTTGTTCCTTTTACATAAAAAGCATATTTACAATACACAAGAAAAGCAAACTGTAACCTAGACCGGTGGCCTATTAAAGGACAGATCTGCTTCAGTCTCTGATCCTGGTCCCTTGTTCTATGGGACAGCATAGGAAGAGAAGTGAAAACTTTGCATCACTCAGCAACACCTATGTCTGTTTAAAGAACAAAATAGACAGGCACAAAGGGAGACAGGTCTTTGGCCGGCAGACTGGCTGCCAAGAGTTGAGACCTGGAGTGAGAGTAGATTATTTAAATGAGGTGAAAGTGGAGGAACACTTTATGAAGTTAAATAGTGACCCAGAATGACTGATTCAGGAATGTTGACAACAAATCCTGAGGGGGATTTGTGGCCATACTTCGTAGGCCTGACTCAGTATGAGTCAGAGCATCAAAGGAGAAAGAGCCAAGGAGGGGGAAATTGTGAAAGAATCTCAGAAATGTCTTTGGAGTGCAAAGGATCCCTGCTAGGGTGGCCAAGGGGGAATTAGATCATTTTATGGAGGGATTTTCCAAAATGCTCAGTATTGGACTAACTCTGCTCCCTCTGAAATCAGCAGTAGTTTCATCATTGTTTTCAGTGAGACCAATACTGAGCACATTTGAAAATCCCTCCTCCCCACGCCCCCCTTAAAGCCCTCTCTCATTCCAGCAAGAACTCTTCTTTGTCCAAATATCAGCGTTTCATAGAAGTGCTTTTGAATATATAATCAAGTGCCCACCCAGCTGAGGTCTTTAAGTTGAATTCTAGTTGAGTTCTTTAACTATAGGTCAAATAAAATTGATCAGGTGATCCTTGAGGACACTTAAAAATAGCCTTGCAAAACTCTACTTGCTTACATGCCTTGTGTGAGTTTTCAGTGAGAGTTTTTTTCTTTGGGAGAGGGAGTGATCTGGAGACAAGTACTGGTAAATAAAATATCATTATTTTTCCATCTTCAGTTATCATGGTAAAAGGCTGGTCAGTAGATTTGTACCTGAGCTAGTAAATTTCTATAACAGTTTTGCAAAGGTTCCTTAAAATGGTCCTTTAAGAAAGGGGGACAGTGTACTGGAGATGATCCTTATTGCAGGTTCCATTATATCATGGTGAAAGTTTAAGGTGGGCTGGATTGCCCAGGGTCATAGGCAGTCATGGCCAAACCAAACAGAATGCTCTGCCCAGGGTGCGTTATTAATGCATTTGAAGAAGTTGATTCCTCATATATTATTCCAAGTGAATAAAAATCCATCACTGAGCAATGACACACCTGGCAGTTGTTGGACTGCAACTTTCTTAACTGCTCCCTGCTAAGTTTTCTTCCATATCCTTCTTTGGAGGGCAAGGAGGAGTAGTCCCAATAGTGTACAGGACGTTGCTGCATCATGATGACATCATCAAAGGAGGGAAAATGCCAGGCAGGAAGTAGTTTGTTGTATCACCACAACTATGTGAAGAAAATCAGTAGCAGGTGATCTACTCATGCTCTTTGAACAGTGGAGCCCATAACCATCTATCTGAGTGACAGCTTCTGCAAACTGAAACAAATCCTGCAAAATAGCAGGGACAGAGAACCCTTTTGGGCTACCTATTTGGCAAATAAATCATTGTTACCACCCATATGCCATTTAAGGGATCAGGGTCTTAAGTAAAGCTAACTTCCGATTGCAGCTCTGAGTGGGGATGGAGGTTCTAAATTAGCTCAGGTTTACGAGCTGTTACACTATTTGACATGTCTATAAAGAGTTTCATTTTACAAAATGTTTTCAGATTATGCCTCCTGCCTTTTCCCCAGTTTTTGTCCTCAGGAGTCATTTGCTGAGATGCATATGTCAATCATATAAGCTGGAGAGGCTGGCTATAGATAGGGAGAAGGTCTACTCAGAGCAGGGATCTATTTCTGTCTCACTCAAGGTCACTTGAACACCCAACATTTTCCTTGAATGAAGGCAGTTTGGATTAAGCTGGTTTATGTCTCATGGGAGGGAAGTTTCAGCTATCAAATCTCCTTTTACAAACTAGAAGTGCAGCTTTCTCCGAAGACTGGAGGTTTGCCTTGAAGCGGACATTTCATAATCCCATCACCATGCAGTGTATCATCCTGGACATGTCCACACAGTTGTGATCAGTTGGTATTCAGCCAGCCATGCTGCTGTTATCTATTTCATTCACAGTCTAATTTCAAGCTGATGTAAGAGGTGGAGGAGAGGTAATGAAGGAGTTTTTTATAACCCCACTATAACCCTACAGCACAGTGACAGCATTCCCAGAATATGGTGCCACCTCAGGAAGTGACACTTGCAGTAAAGGTGTCAGAATGAGTCCTGCAGGTGACATACCTGTGTTATTTACAGTACCCATGTTATGTTATTCCCAGACATAGGCAGTAGAATTCATGGCTGGTGTAACTCAATGGAAGTCAGATAACCAGGAATGAATTTGGATTATCATTTCCTCAGGCAAGGGTCTTGGGGTATGACAGGGAGAAATTGTTAGCTAATGAAAAGTCCAGAGAAGGTGTCAGAATAAACCCACCTTTCCACAGCGAAATGATTTCTTACACAGTTTTTGGTGTATTTCTTATCCAAATACAAGTAACTGTGGGTTTGTAACAAGGTGGGAGCTCTAGGGCCCTGTATAGAAAAGTAAGGCTCTTCTATTGAGTTACCATAAATTCAGGGTATTAAAATCCTGCATTAAGATTCTGAGTAATTACTGCTCAGTCATGCTGTCAGATGACTCCAGTTAGCTCCCATCTGGCTATATAAGTGGTGGGCATAGTTCTTTGCATGGGGTGTTTTTGTGTACTGGAAAGTCCAACTTCTGAAAGGAAGAGGGAAGCCTGAACACTAGGTTAGAAGCTATGTATTCTGTTGGGGAAGGGGTAGGCGATCAGCCCTTTCACTCGGTTATTGAATGGTAAGTGAACTGGAAGCCATTATTTAAAGTGAATGTATAAACTTTAAAGTGATAATTGAGTATGGGTAAATGTCCCACAGCGAAGTTGGCATTCTCCACCTTCCCAAAGACTGTTGGAACTCTTTGCTGGAGTTCTTGTGAGAAATAGCCTGGAGGTTTTGTGAAATTCTTGGGTAATGGGTAATTCTTTGCTATAAATATGTCAGGATATTTGTGCTTGAAACTTTTCCATCTCCAAAACTTTCCCAGCTACAAATCAAATCCACTGCAGTTCTAGGAACTTCAAAGGGCATTTTGTCCATGTGAATGGTTTTCATCCAGGCTCCTGTGTTGGAATGATTCCAGAGCTGAGTAACAATGCTCCAGGATGGATCTCTGGTACCTGTGATAATTGGAGATTACTGGCAGGACTCAGTAATAGTGTGCCTTACTCCTGGCAGATTTTAGCACTTTCATTATTTCATAGTTTCTCTTTTTAAGGCTGGGTGTTAGTCACTTGTCCTCCTTTTCTGTTTCCTCTGAGTTACACCTATGGAGACTGACACAGAGGCATCCGTGGAAATTTTTTATTTGATGCACACAACTGAAACACTCTCACTTTAACTTAGCTTGGTGTCTACAAATATACAATTTTATATCTTACACTAAGCAAAACCCACTTGTGTCCACCACCCCAGGACCCCTCCCTGCCTTCCCTCTCTCCTCACCTCCTCAGCTCACCTGAGTGGGCACTCACCACAGCTCCCTGTTCTTCTAATAGGACTTGAGGCTGTCACTGAGCGAGCCCTGCAGGCAGAGGAGCGGGGAACCAGGCTTCCGGAAGCAGGAAAAGGCTGCAGAGGAGCCCTGGTGCAGGAGCTGGTCCCAAAGTAGAGGCAAGGCGGGCAGAACTAGCCACCCCCACTGCCCGTTCTGATTTGGCCCTGTGGCCATGGCCCTCCATTATGATGGAGGTGGTGGCAGGGCCAGAACTGAATGAGTGGCATTGCAATTGGGCAGCACTGCTCAGGTTTGGCCCCAAGGCCCTCCAGGCAACCTCTGTGTGCCATGTTGCAATTACACTCAATTCTGGCTGCACTGCCTAGCTGTCATGATGGAGGAGCTTCAGAAACTAACCCGAGTGGCTGTGGGGTGGCCAGCACTGCTTCTCCTCCCTGCTGCCGGGCTGGCTTCTGCAACGGTACCTGAACCAGACCAGCCAGAGCTCAGATTGAGCCCTCCCACAAATGGGACCGTAACTACGTGTCTTGATTGCCTCTGCCTTAATTCACCCTGCCAATGGTACACGCCTAGCATACCATGGGCACTACTGGAGCGACTCAAGTCAAGTCAGAAAAAGAGGACTGTAATTAATCCTATTTAAGACTGAACTCGATCAGGAATCTGGAGTGTGACTCTGTCAATACCAAGCATTGCAACACAAAGAGGTTTCTTTGTTTCTGAGATTTATTTTTACTTTAACATCAGATACAAACATTGCCTTACTATGTGCACATCATAGGTGGAAAACGCCTCTGTTTTCTTTCATTAAAGAAGTTAAATGCATAGGATCAAATGCTGCAGCCGTTCCTCAGTCATATTTCTGTTCTGAGTAAGAGCTGCAGGCTATGGTCACCATGTACTAAATCTGATTTACCTGGAATTCAGTGTTCACATGTGGATCTCAGTGTGAGATGAAGAAATGGCTTTCCTTGAATCCAATAATAGCCCTTCTAATTTTTTTATTTAATTGTAATTTTCAGTATATCAACTGCTCTATGGAAACTGTCCTATGGCTAACTTCATTATATATGTTCATGACTCCACATCAAAAGTGTGTGATAGCCTAGTGGATAAAGTGTCTCTGTTGTGTTGCAAAGGTAATGAGTTCAGTTAAGAAGCTGAGAATGGGCAGCATGATGAATCACTTGATGATTACCTATTCTGTTCATTTCCTCTGAGGCACCTGGGATTGGTCACTGTTGGAAGACAGGATACTGGACCAGATGGACCATTGGTCTGACCCAGTATGGACATTCTTATGTTCTTAATACCTTACTACTTCTATTAAAATTCCCACTAACTTTTCTCTTTCAGTTTGATTATAGATTATCTATGCCACTTTTCTAAAATAAATTAGGCCTGATCCAAAACATTACATCTGTTTAATAAAAATGCACATTAGGAAAAATAAGTGTTCCCTGGCCTCCAGATAAAAACATAGAGCCTGATTTACACCTGCATGACTCTAGCTGTACATGAGTATAACTCCACAGAATTATATCATCATAAAACTAGAGCCACAGACTGAGGAGAGAGGCAATCAAGTTGGGTATAACTGTGCCTTGTTTAATGGGGACCCCTCGTGTGGCTAATCCCTTCCAACATAGCCATCTTAGTTAGCCTCATTAAAATTCAGTGTCTGAGTTGTTTGGGTTTATATTTAAAGCCTGGCTTTTTCTCTTGCAAGTAAAATGTACTGATTGGATATTCCTATATTATATTAACCAAGAACAGAATAACAGCAGGTAGCACTGTGGCAACTGGTGTTCAAAACTAGAACCAAAGGTGACCAGCAATTCAGAAGGGATATAAACTGATACTTCATTTAAAGGCAATGAACCTCAAACACAGTCTTTTTTATTGAAAGCGTTCCTTCTTTTTCTTCCCTTTCTTCCTCAGCAGTCATGTAACAGAAGCAATTAACATTTGGCGGTGTCCCCTGGAGTGGAACACCTCATAAATCTCCCTTTACGAAAGCTGAGACAACACAAATCTCTTACTCCACGCTGCTCCGTGGGAAAGAAAGTGAGCATTGTTCAGCATCCAGGCTCAGGTATACAATGTCCCATCTGGAGCATCTGTATTGTAACCTGAAATTGTGTGTTTTGGGAGAGGCTGGTGTGACGGAGGTGGGAGAGACAGGGTGATTAAAAAAAAAAAGGAAGGTTTCCTCCATGCCAGATTTTGGAGAGAAACGCTTCCAATTCTACATTTCCTGCTCTGAAGAATAACAATATACTTAATAACATATGAAATCGACATAACTAGGTTTAGGTCATCTCATCTGTTTTTCCTGACTGCAATCTTCTCTTCTGCCCTCAATTGTATCTTCTGCTGTTTGTGATGTCTTTGGAGAGATGACCATCAAGTGATGGCATCAGGAAGTCATTGAGTCAGATTCCTTAGCTGGATAGTTTTAGAACAATCATTTATCCTAACTCAGGAAAAGTTACCAAATCTTATGCTTCAGTGTGAGAATTGATTACTGCAGGCATCAGGGAGGAACCTTTAGCTTTGCCCAATTGGTTAGGTGCATTGTGGAGTTTGCCTCGTCACCTGAAGTCCATTGCTGGACAATAGATACTGAACAAGACAGAACTGGCTATGGCAGATGAGTCTTGTAGGTCTTGACAAAAAATGTGTTTCCTACAAAGAGATGATGGCAATACATGTGAGTAGGCATCTTGATTCAGAAGCATTATCTTGTCCTCAAGGGAAAGCTTTTCTGATTTGGTATCTCTGGTTGTAAACCTCACCTAGCTTCTTTCATGAATAAAGATGCACTATGAACTACAGGTGTGTGGCTACACTAAAGTAAGGTGCAACAACAGGGGAAGCAGAATGAGCACCTACATATAGAAGGGGAGATTGTGAGATTGTCAGGGCACAGACTGCCTTTTACTCTAGGTTTGTGCAGTGCCCAATACAATGGGGCCCTGATCTTGATCGGGGCCTCTAGTTGCTATGGGAGTACAGATGATAAGATGATAATTCATCCTGGGTGTAACTCCATGGAGCTCAATAAGTAGAGCTGTCCCCTTTGCGAGGAGAAAAGGAGGTTGTGAAGACTTACATAGCAGGATCAATTTTTGTTTCATGAATAAAAGTGCTACCTGGAAACAATGATTTTGGTAACTCCTGTCCCTGTTCTATTCAGGTTCTTATCCTGCATCCATGTCCAAGATATCAGCAGTACAGACCCTGAATTTCCTGGGCATTATGGATATAAGGTTTATAGCCCCATTCTGTCACAGTACCATTTCATTCATGAGGTGGAAAGTCACCTTTCTGGCTAGTACAATTTGACAACTCAGTATATGTCTGAAGCAGAGTCCCTACTGCCCCTTCCCTTTTCCAGAAGACTAATGTTATTCCTGGCCTTGACCGCCGGCTTCTGCAGTGGGCCTTGTGCTGCTTTCTCATCCTTTACTTGCATGATGAAACTGTCTTTCCTAGCACTCCTCTTGTTTGCCTGACTTGACTCTTCATTCACTTTAGAAGGGATGGGAAAGTGGAGGCCTGGATGACCATTTCCCCCACGAATGAGCTCTGATATCACTGAATACACGAGCCATGACCCTGCGCTTGACTTCTCTCCCGCTCAATTATCTTAGTGTATGCAACAGTAGACAGTGACAATGGAGCTTCCTCTAATGAGATGCTGATGCAGAATACAAGTGCCCCTGCTTCCTTCCCTTGAGTTCAGTAGTGAAATCCCATTCTGGGTCTCATTGCTCTCATGAGCAAAGGGAAAAGACCGAAGGCATGGCAGGTCCCTTTAGTGCAGTCAGTGCACAGTGCAAGTTCCATATATAGCTGCGTGCATTAGTCACTGCACAAATTTGATAATATATTTCTGTCTTGGATTCCTAAAATCATGGTGGGTTCCCCTCCTTCCACAGTCCCTTTGTGCCCCTCTGTCTTCCTTCCCTTCCCCCCCTCCCTTGGTGCACACATGACAGGGCAAGATTTAGCTAGTGGAGTTCTGTCTCCTCTTTTCCCTTTACCATCTCCAGTGGTCCACAGTGAAACCATAGGGAGGAGCCTTTGTATCTAAATCTTATTCTATCATCTTCCATGTTCAGGGCTGTGAGCAAGTAGGAATGCAAAGAGAAGGAGGCGGTGAACCGGAGATACAGTAACAGTTCATGAGTGGTTCTTTTTCGCCATCCTCTCTTTCTATTTACACAGCCTTCATCAAGTGGTATCTGACCACCTCCTGGTATTTGTGTTCCTTTCTAATGCTGTAAGACGTATTATCCCCATTTTACAGATGGGGAACTCAGGCACAGAGAGACAGTGACTGCTACAAGGTCACACAGGAAATCTGTGGCAGAATAGGGAGTTGAACCCAAATCACCTGGCTCAAAGTCTAGTGACTTAACCACAAGAGCATATTTCCCTACCCCATGCCTCTTTCTCACCCTTTCTTTCCATGTCTTCTCTTTTTGTCTCTTTCCGCCTTTCTCCTAACCCTGTCTGTGTTACTCATTCATCCTTCTTTTTCTGTCCTGCTGTGTGACTACCTGCCTGTCTCTGGCTGTCTTTCTATTTGGCCTCTCTCTGTAGCATATATGTCTTGCTCATTATATGAGAGCTCCCCTTGTCAAGCGCAGGTACAGTACAACAGCAACGCCTCTTCCAAAGTGTATAAAGACAACTTCCCATCTACAGCTGCAAACACCCCACCTATGCATCACAGCCCAACAAAGTGGACATTAAACACAAGGAAAGAGAGATACTCCTATCCTCCTGTGACTAGCAAGGATAGAGAGTGAACTGGAGCCTAGTGCACAGAAATTGTGGGTGAAGTTATACAGATTGACAGGAAACATTAGCCTGATCATCTTATCACCTTGTGTGGGGGAGGCAGGGAAGTATTAAGGTCATGGGACAAAAAGGTGCCCCAATGGGGAGCTCAGTTTACCAGTATTGTCCAGGTGGCTGTAGTCAGACCAGCTATAAGGGCACTGGTCCATTGATCCAAATGCTGTAATAGCAGAAACAGCTTTATAGTCCAAAGTAGTAGCACCAGGACATAGCAACCATGGCTGTGGTTTCCAGTCCATAGCATGAAGAGGAACAAAGACAGAGGGTAGGAAAAAGGAGCTAAATACACTCAGTGGATAGCAGATTATGGAGGGCACTAGTTGACTGAACATGTCAGGTGATGAATAACATTGGAGAGCAGATAGAGTCCCTGATAGCAAACTGAACTGACATAAGGGACAGCCATAAAACACAAGAGACTTGACCAAAACAGTAGGCCTTAGAACAACACACATGTTGCAATATGCATGCAAGTGAACAGTGCATGAAACCAACATGATAATAGTGTGCATCAGAGAACTCACTTCCTGGCAACCGTACAGTAGGAGACATTGCCCATTACCCATGTACTTTCCCATATCACTTCCTTGCCTCCGGAGCCTCTAGCACATACCTCTCTAACCACAATCCACCACACCATGATAAAGCTCTTACTTAGTAGGGTTTACTGCCAGTTCTACTAAGGGCCAGCGGGATCTTTCCCTCGCATGTCTGTTGCTGCTGCCATGGTGAGGAAACAGAAGAATATTCCTGACAGCTGTATTGGGAACTCTATGTTGTCCTTGCACAGTCTCCCAAAATGTGTCCGAGTGGGGGAGAATGCAGAGCAACATTTCTTTCTCTGACAGTTACTCTGCCTTGGCAATATCCACTGAACAGTGCATGAGGGCTGTGTACAACTGCTGTGCCAGGCCATGCAGCGATGTCATACACACATGGACAGAGGAACTGCGATCCCAGCAAATGGAATGATCAGGGCCACTGACTTATTGGCCGGAACTAAGTCTCCTTCTCTGCAGCTGGCCTGGAATTAAAGGGGTTGAAGACAAACGAAGACAGCACAGGCCTCACGTGGCTCCTGAAAGTCCCAAAATGCAGGCAGAGTTGACAAGAAGAGCTTGGCAAATAATTCCTCGTGAATTACTTATTTAACATGTAACAAGTTTCATAATTCTCAAATGTATTTGTTAATATTTGCACATTTCTTTTGTGACTCATTCTCAGCCCACAGAGTATTTTTCAATTCTCAGCCCGCAGAGCACTAGTCATCATTTGCACTCTGGCAGTTGGCTATATCAGTCAGATGGTGTTCATTCTGGTCCCTGATTGGATGACTTGTGTAACCCATCATTAGTTAAGCAAATTTCAAATTGCATGTTCACTGTTCAGATCATGAGAAGTTCAACTGTTCAATTAAAAAATCAAATGTGACCACTACTCAGGCTGAACACTTGCTTACCGTGCATATTCATTCTAGCAAACCTCCCACTCTGCAGTTCTGGGGGAATGTAAGCACACAAGGCCACAACACAATCAACACAATCAAAGTCAGTTCCTTGAAATGCTCAAGTGAACACTCCCCTTTGTGGAGCCTAGCACTCTAGTCCCAGACCTCACAGGCAAACTTCAAACATTCAATTGAGTACACTAGAAAAATGAAGTGCAGTAAGTACATACATCCAATGTGTCCTGTAGCCACTTTAAGAGGATTGTGGGTATGCCCCACCCACAGTGTATTTGTTTATTTCTGGCACGTAGCGCTGTACTGCTGAAAAAAATGATGTCATTTTTGGAACCAGCCATTTAGGAGCCCAGCCTCAGAGACAGTGAACCCGTTTTCATCCTGCTCCAATACTGGTTTAACAATCAAGAGAAGGACTGTAACAATTACGCACAGAACATTAACAATCTATTAAACAGCCGTGGTTATTCTGATGTGCAAAGCAGTAGTAAACTTCAGATGGTAGCTGTTAGTATCACTTTTCAGCAGCCTGGGGCTCACCAGGGGGGAGGCTCTGCAATGCCAATTTTTAATTAATCTTTGCATCTAAAATTCAGAGTTCATATGTTGGGTGTTAGGAGGAGATTTTTTGCATTCTGAAAAGTCTCAGAGCACTGGTCTCTGCAGAATGGAGAGCATATAGCTTCCTTTCAAGAACTTCTGTAACTGGGAAATTGGGTCTTAGCATCTCAGCTGTTGCTCAGGCTAGAAAGCAGAGCATGGGGCTGGTGCCACCCACAGGAAATATCATCTCTTGGGAGAGCGATATGGACTATAGCATCTCTGTCTCTGTCCAGTTAGAGAGCAGGGAGTGGTTCTGGTGCCACCTACAGGAAGCGTCCCCTTAATGGAAGAAAAGGGACTTACCATTTCTGCCACTGTCCAAATGAGAGAGCAATGCACTTTGCTGATGTCCCCTCAAGAAAATACCCCCTCTCTGGGAGAAATGGGCCTTAGCACCTCCACGGCAGGTGCGTACCGTCAATTAGGGGCTAAAGGAAAACTGTATTAGGAGCCTGTTTCTAACTATTTCTGTTAGTGTCTGAATTTTGAAAAGTTAAATGACTCCACATATGAAGTCTCCTCTGCCCCTCCCGTATTTCCCCTCCAACTCTGCTGTGCCCATGTGCCACACCTGACAACCCTTTCCCATGCCATCTTGGTAGCAGAAACCCCAGCATCAGTCCTGCATTTCTCTGATAGGTACTGCTGTAAGTTCCTCTGGTAATGCCCCCACAACAATAACTGTTTATCTTCTCTCTACTACCCTGAGAGAGTAGGCTTCCTGGCTGACAGAGTCTCTGTCACAGGAGTGTGGTAGATCACCAGAAGAGTCTCTGAAACCAGTTACTTTCTGGTTTCTGCCTAAGAGACTTTGGAAAACACATTGTATGTCTGCCTCTTAGCTCCCCTGTGGGCTGAGGTGGGAATGAGCATGAAGTGGAGTCCTTTCCAGGGTCCAATGTTTAGTCTGTACTGAACCCCAGACCAAACTTGAACTCAGCTCAGAATCAATCCCAGAGCCAACACTCAAATCAAGATGTTCTTTTGGGTAGCACTGACACTGGGCTGTCTTGTGTTTTGTCTTTCGTGAGTCTCCCACCCATCCTGATCAGGATGGCTCCTCGGGCCCAGACTCAAACCCCAACCTTCTATGAGGATTGCAAAAGCTGTCCTTCACCATAAAGAGAAGCCCCTGGCTTTGCTTTCTAATCCTTTATTTAAACTTACTCCATCCCTACCTTCTCATCAAAGCTCTGCCTTTCTAACTAGACTACCCTCTTCTTCAGTTGAAGGATTTGGCCAAATTTTACATTTGACAACACAGGTTTGTGTATGTATATAACATCTGGTTTGACAAGGGGAGACCTCCGTCCTACATGTCACTGCCACAGGAAAAATGCTTCCTTTCCCTCTGTGTGGATCCCCAGGGAAACCAAAGGTCAGGTGGCTGGATGGAGATTTATGAGCTTCTCCCACTAAAAGACTTCTGCAGCTGGCTTTCTTGCATTAGATTTTTTTTCCAGGTGAAGGGATAAAAGAGAGGGAAGGGGAGGGGAGTTGGTTGGAGGTTGATACTGTAGGTCACATTTTTCTTCTTACTGCAACTGTGTCAAACCGGAGAATTGGCAGGGTGTTCTCGGGTCCAGATTGTCCCTCAAGTGCCCTTGGCAGGTTTCATGAAAACTCCAGTGTAGCCGTGTGCTTTGTGCTGGGGGAAACCCCTCTAAGTGGGAGGCTAGCTCCACTACACACTATGCTCAAGCCTGACCCACTCTGGGACTGCAAGCTTTGCACTGGACCTCCTGACTGTATGGCACCATGCTGGGGCCACCACACTCCCTTTCCATGTCTTTATGTTACAGCACTAAGTATGTTGTCAGTGCTTAGCAAATAACTGCAGTTGACAACCCTGCAAGCCCAAGATGACATAAATCCTTTCACCTTATCACTCACCCCCCCCCCCATACAACAAATCAAATCTATGTTGTTCTCAAACACTAACCTACCTCCTACTTCCTGCCCACACATAAAAACACACATGCACTATAAGCCAGATCCTTAACTGATGTAAACTGAAATTACTCCATTCAAGTCAATGGTACTATGCCAATTTACATGAGCTGAGGGTCTGGGGCAGGATCTGCTGGCGGTCCTGCACATCAGATCCCATGAAAATAGCCTCTTAAAAACAACACATTGGAGAGTTCTTACTATTTACAAATACTAAGGCTTGCCTGTGTGTCTCTTTCATTCAGCTCCCCCATGCAGCAGGGTGTACCTTTGTGTCTGCTTGTTCTTCTCCATGAACAATCTGGGCCCTTCCTGCATCTCTCTCTCACTGGTCCCTCTGGAACCTCTCTCTCATTGTGTCCCTTCATTGTCTAGCATTTAAAATATTGCAAATGCATCTTTGAGTCTTTACCGGCATTCAAAGTACACTGGATCAGTGTGTATGTGAAGATGCAAGGTGGTGATTCTATCATTGGCCGAGATTTTCCCCTAGAAACGGAGCTAGCTTCACTGATATTGGTACAGTCCAGTGTACAGCATCCAAAAGTCAAGCACTATGCTTCTGCTGATTAGAACTGACTGATCCAGACAATACTGGGAATAGCAGCTTTAAAAATATTCAAGTATCTAGCAAGAAAAGAATCACAAGTATTGTCCAGTTAGCCGCCCCTCCCTCATTAAATCCTCACTCACTCTACATCTGGGTAAACGTAATAACTGGGCCATTCTAGTTCTCAGTATTCACAGACCCTCAGATCCTGAGGCTATTTTTCACTACATTAAAAGTAAAACAGGAGTCTTAGGGTTTGCCCACAAGTGAAATGAGGATATCAGGCTATTCTCCACCCTCCTGGCATCTGCAGCTGATAGCCCAGCATGTGAAATTAACCCAGATCAGTCATATCATAAAACTGTTGAGTGGGGTCTGACGAACCACAGAAAATGAAACTGTTTGAAAATCTAGGAAGGCAAAGGGAAGGGAAACTGCAACCTAAACCAAAGTTCCCTAATAATTTAACAACTTATTCTGGCAGCTCTTTTACCAGGGCTTTAAAATAAATTGTGTGTATTTCTGGTAGCTGGCCACCAATTTCCATTCATAAATATTCCCATTCGCATATGTCTGGGGTGTGGAATCTAATCACTTGCAATTTATTTTTCTTACCAAGAAATAGTACATTTCCCCATCTTGGGTGCACCTCTAAGGAAAACCCCATTAGCCATCTTATAGAATATATTTAAAGTATTCCCCAAATGGCCTGTGTTTTTGTGCTATTTGAAGTTCATGACACAGTACTCCGTGATTTAAATCAGTTGTTTGGCTTCAGACAGGTACAAAGAGCCAGCAGAGCAGGAGAAGTGATTAATTAGTGAATAGCTGTAAAGTGCTTTGAAGATGGAAAAGACTCTATTAGTGCTAATTGCGAACAGCAATAAAATGAATAATTAATCCTAATTAAAGAGGGAGAGTCTGTTTTATTTCTGGAAGCTAGAGATGAACAAATAGACATGGGGACGACACCTGCATTGTGTGCGCGAGCCACCTGCTGGTCTAGGTTTGGTGCTTCAGGGTATAGCGCCCCATAGGTACTCTCCATATCCTCTGACAGGAAGAGGAAATGCCAAACATTTTCCAGCCGCTTGTACCTGAGCCAAGTCTAAATGCCAACCCTAAAAATACTGCATGGAAGCTGAGGCATGTTAACAACCCTTCCCTGTGCAGCCCTCCCCCAGCTCACACACCCCCCCTGCCATCACCACTGGTTTATTTTTGAATGAGGACACATTGCCTGAGAGTAACTTGAAGCCGCTGACGAAGCCTGATCCCTTTTCTTTTATGTCTTCTTTTATTCAGGTTGTCTAGCTCCATGGGAAGGAGTCTTGCTGTGTGGAAGGATCAGTGCCACCTGTTCAAAGGCAGAGGTAAAATATGGACCAGTGAAGGGCGGGGGAAGGGGAAGAGAGGTCATTGTCTTCCCCTGCAGAGAGAATAGATACGGGGGCTGGGGAGGTTAATGAGACACTTGCGACATGTTGCAGTGGTGGTCTGCAGTGATGGCATGAGACGACAGTTGCATTACTGTGAGATGGGAGTGCTTGGTAGGACCCAGTACACTGTTACTGCAGAATGTTTACTTGGGAATAGAGGGATGTTCTGACCCTGGAGGGAAGCTGAAAGAATAGCTGCTTTTCAACCTTCAAGCCCAGGCTCAGCCAATAGAGGTAACTAGGCAATGATCTCTCTGCACCAGCCTTGCCCTCTCCCAACCAAAAAACACAAACCTGTCTCAAAACTACTAACAAACAACCCTTCTCTACAGCCCTCCTTTCCCGCCGGAGAAGGCCTTTAGTTCTGGCAAAAATGTACGCTTACACCACCAGAGGGCACCCTGCACCTCCAAACGTGGGTTGCCGGCCAGAGCTGATGGCTTTCCTGGGAGAAGCTGGAGGTGGGTTTCTGGCATTCTCAGATGGAGGTGCAGCCAAATGGCCAGTGAAACAAGATTACAATCATTTGATCAAACCCTCCCTCCGGCCCCTGAAGACGGGAATAATCGGAAGTGATGCAGCCCCAGCCAGTCCCCTTGCTCTTAGCTCTCTTGACACAATGTTTCTAATGACTCTTATAGCATTATTAACGCCCTTAATGCTGCCGCTCCAGGTAGCTCAGCAGATGTGCTCTGGTGCTGCTTACACTGCAGGTAGGGTAGGCAGCTGATGTGCAGCCACATACCTACAGCCCGGCGCGTCCATAGGCTCAGAGCCCTGGGCAAGGATCAATAAAGATAATACCATATTAAATGAAGGCTTCAGCACACAGAAGGGCTTTATCCAAACTAGATCGACCAGGGCGTGCCGGGAGCCAGCACCGCCATGGGACTCGAATAGGTTCTTTCTTTTCCCTGTATTTGTGAAGAACTTGGAATTCAATAGCCCTTTTCTTTTCAATATATCGCTAGAGAGTAGACTCTCAATTCCCTCTTTTGGATAGAAGAGAAGTTGAAAACAGGCCTTGTGACAGCCAGCAGCAGCAACCCTCACCCCCCTCACTCCACTGTGTGAAGAAGTGAGGAGGATTTTTCTCTCTTAGGCTCCCTGCTCTCAGCCCAACAGTAGCAGGTGGATTTTGGAGCAGCTGTCACTGCACCAGCAGCAGTGGGATTCCTGAGGAAGGGGGGACTCACTCTCTCTTTCAGGTTTCCGACTCCCCTCAGCTGTGACACTCTCCTTGGGGCAGCTCATATAACTACGTCTGGAGGAATTCTCTTCCTTTAAAATCTCTCTGATCCTGTCCTTTCCTCCTACACACAATCTCTCCCCAGCTCCAGTCCCTCTCATTTCCCTCACACATTCATGATTTTTTTCCCTTTTATCACTGGCTTTGAACTTCTAGTCTTTCCATTCAGTCAAATGATGGGTCCTGTTGAGAATCAATGTACTTCCTCAACCAGCATTCCTCCCCACCACCACATTCCCTTGGAAAAAGAGGGGAAGCCATTACTTTTCAAGAGGTCCTTGCCCACTAACTCTGCCATAGCCACATTAATGGACTTGACTCCAGGGTATTGCATTATGCTACCAGCAAGGCCAGTGAGATGGGCTTTGCAATCCCTGTTTATTACACTAAATAATGCCTATATGAATTAAAAATCAACATCATTGTTTCCCCACTGTCTTCCTCATTCTGGGGAGTGAATCTCCCTTCAGTCCCTGTTTGAGTAGGGTACTGTGCAAGGAGGTGACAGAGGGATAACACACTTGTACATATACTGTTCCTCTGTAGAGTAGACTGTAGTCTGTGAATTCCCTGATAATTTGATGAATTGGTGTTTTGTGATGACCAAAGTTACATCTCAAGAACCCACTGGGCTTGAGTTGAAAGCTGGCATGAGAGACCCGTGGGGCACAGGAGATCTGGGGAACCCTGGAAAGAGTTGACTTTTTCAGAGGTGTGTACACTGTAAGCTGGCTCCCAGGTCCACTCCTCAGGCTTGTATCCTTCCCCATTGATGAGGTACCATAACTTCCCTCCTTGTAGTTGAGAAACTAGGATCTCATGGACAAGATACTCTTCTTGTCCCTGAATCTGAACTGGCAGCAGGGTGGGGGAGTTGTTTTTGGTTAGGGAAGGATTGTCTGAGAAGAAGTATGACGAAAGTATGAAGTACAGGATGTGCTTTGAGGGATCGGATAAGTGGACGCTTGAAGGTTATTGGGTTTGTCCTGATGCTCTAGTTTGCAGATAGGTCAGCCTGTCTTGAAGTGTTTGGCCAATAGCCACACCTTCTGTCCCATTGTGAAAGTGGGATCGTCCTGTCAGTAGCAGTCAGCAGAATGCTTCTACAC
This sequence comes from Emydura macquarii macquarii, assembly GCF_026122565.2. Lineage (NCBI taxonomy): Eukaryota > Metazoa > Chordata > Testudines > Chelidae > Emydura > Emydura macquarii. Next base: position 12,220,872 of record NW_027131527.1, on the reverse strand, counting down.
TGCCTTAACTGCGTCAAGATGTCACTTTAGCTCCCCTTGGGTTTGTTGGCTATGACGTAACGGTTCCAGTGCTGCAGTAAGAGTGGGTGCTGTAGACAATGCAGGATGAAAACGGGGTGAAAATCATAGTTAGCAAAAAACAGGCTCCTCCAGATCAAGGTGTGGTCCACATGATTTTATGCGAATTCTGCTTACGGAATCAGTGAGACCCAGTTATCTTGATGAAGCACTGTAGGTATTGTTGTGGTACCTTGTTCACCCTTTCTGACTGGCCATGAAAGGGACCAGCGTATCTTATGCCTCCTCCCTCATACCAGGGCAATCAACAGCAGGAGAAGGCTGGCCTGTTGAATTCACCAAGCTGGAGGGCTATTTTGAGGAAAAAGGACCAGCTGAAGGAGAAGTTGTTTAGGTTCTACAGCTAGCCTAAATGACAACCCCACCTGCTTGGTGGAGAACTGGGTAGTGGGGGACTCCTGTGTTAAGGAGATTGAGACAGCCTGTCTGACATATGACCTAGCTGAGGTCTGAGTCTGGGAAGAGCTTTGAGGAAGCTCCAGTAGCTGGTTGGGAAGAAGTTACATGAGGTGACAGAACTCCAGAGCATGAGTAGCAGAGTCTGCAGCCCTGTGAGGGACATTAACAAATAGGGAAATAGTAGGAGCAGCCCAGGGACATGGTGAGAAATTGGATGGAATGATCCTTCCATGGAGGGTTCTTGGGCTGGAACCAAGTGGAGAAGGTGAGCCTTGGTTTCCTTACCTCAAGAAGTTCAAGCCTTAGGATTTAAAGAGGAAAAGACAGATGGGGGCTGAAAGCCTAACATAAAGACCACTAGACTTTGGGCTTTCTTTGTACTCTTTCTGTTCCCCTGGAAGGAGACTGAGCTGAAAGATGAGCTGCTTGAAGAGCCAGGCCAGGAAACTGCAGACTCTACAACACTAGAATGACAGATGGGTCCATCCATGTCTATTAGTCAGGATAGGCAGGGATTGCTGTTTGCCAGAAGCTAGGAATGGCTGATGGGATGGATCACTTGATAGTTACCTGTTCTGTTTATTCCCTCTGAAGCACCTGGCATTGGCCACTGTCAGAAGACAGGATACTGGGCTAGATGGACTATTACCAGTCTGGCTGTTCTTATGTTATAGTTATGTTCTCAGATGACAGGCTCTGCTAGAGCAGAAGAACCCCTGTAGTGCCACCTCTTGGCACAAGGGGTGCTCTGGCAGTGAGCTTGCCTCATTCAACTTTCAGTAAAACAAATTCCCAATGTTTCTTGGATAAGTAGAAATAAGGAGTGGCCAGTGAAGGCGATGGAAACAAGAAATGCTTTGCAGATAGTGATACCTTGCATATATGCCATCTAAAATATATGTTGTGACACATCAAATACATAGTTGTCATTGCCAAAGTGGTCACGGTGTAGCTTTTTAAAACATCACATATGGCAAGTGGTGTGAATGTGTTCCGGGTTCTATTGCTTACAATATATTCCAGAGAGGGCTACTCTGGGGACATTATGGAGCTGTACCACCCTGTGGGGAGTTCAGAAAGACACTGCATCTCAGGAAGCACAATCCCCCTCCAAACTCTCTGGCATATGAGGGAGGGGAAGCCTGCACATTGCATCATTCCTTGGAATGAGAGAATCTCCCCCTGCCCAGGAGATGCTTCTTGCTTGCACGGTCTCTCTCCCTCTCCCTCTCCACCAAACACAGAAGACCCATTCAGGTGCAAAGCAAGCATTAGGAAAATCCAGGAGCTGCTGTCCTGCACAGGAGACAAACTGTCCTCTCATTGGATTTGGTCTATTGACAGGACCCATGGAGGGATTTTGTTAGTTCTCCCAGAATGCCCATGTGCTATCACTACTCAAGGACATAATTCCTGTCAGAGGCCAGGACTCCGGCATTCTGCTGCTACCTGAGCCTGCAGCAACTTTTTCCAATGACAGCCAGCCTGCCATTTTATAGTGCTGAGAAATACAGAATGGAAAGTAATTCTGAAAGCAGATTTCCAAACAGCTGTTTTGTTGCCTGTTTCAGATCACTAGAGAGCCCAAACCTTTGTGCAGGGAGGCTATGGTTCAGAAAGTACAGCTCTCTGGCCAAGAGGAATCTTTCAAAGGCCAGCGCATCCTTTGGAAAGTTCAATGAGGGAAAATGTAGCTCCTCTCATTGCACAGAATAACTGGTATTTAAACTGAGTGGCTGTAATTCAGATGGGCATTTCTATGCCTCCTGCTGATAGTCAGCTGCTAAAAAGGTGACACTGTTTGTATCAGGAAGCATCATTCGAAGGGCTTAAATTCAGATATTGTTGAGCAGTTTCCATCCAGAAAATACACTGGTAACAATCCGAAGGAGCATTTTACCACTAAGTGTGAAATCCTGACTCCTTTCATCACTGAATTCAGTGAAGCCAGGTTTTCGCTTACACTGAAATGAATCTGAAGGGGAATACCAAATCCACCGCCACTCTACAGCATGTAGGTCTGAATGTGTGTCTGAATTCCATGCCTCAAGTTCATCTCAAACATAAACACAAAATATTTACCTGAGTGCCCCAGAGAACTATTAATATGTACTGCAGTAGCAGCCAGGGGCTTTGTTTAGGCACAGGGACTCATTGTTCTGGATGTTCTGCAACCAGGCTATTAAAGGTTCTTCTAGTTGTAATTTAGGCAAGTTATACCCAATGAATTCTCTCCCATGCCTCAGTGACCCTTGGCAGTCCTGGTCCCAAGGCAGATTCAGTCAGAGTTTTTAGAAATTCCTATACACGGAGGCATCCTGTGAATGACAGATGCATATATGACACACTAAGTCCCTGCACAACATTATAGTTTTAGTCTTTTTGCTCCTTTCCTCCTACCTTACTGTCCTACTACCTTTACTTTCCTCCTACCTTACTTGTTGCACCCTGTCTTACACAAGCTCTTCAGGTCAAGCATGATGTCCTCTAGCCATTCATGTGGCTTCTCATGCACCTTTGGGTGCCTGGATAATAATAATCGTTTTATGCTAAATACATAGATATTACATATTAATTGAGGTTTAAGACATGTCTTTTTTCTTGTCCTTAAATTATATACTGTTGCTGTGTGCTGTTAAACAGCCACCATGTTCCACCACAGCATTGGCTGCCTTTAGGATTGGAGGAGGTGTCTGTGTATTTATGTATCTGCATGCACACACAGTACAGAGAGAGAGAGAGTGCGAAAGTTATTATAGCTCTTTGGGATCTCTGCCACAAAAAAAACACCGGTCCTGATTTCGCAACCCTCGTGCAAGTCATCCCATAGACGTCAATGGTACTACTCATATAAATGTTAGTCAGCATATGTAAAGATTATACAGTCCATCTCTAGCTAAATATTAGATACGCAGATATAACTATTGCTTCTCTGCTGCTCTTTTACGTAGTTTTCTTAAACCAGGTTCACTGAAGAGGACTATGCCATAGAGTAAAATAACTGACTTTATTAAATAAAGTGTTTAGGGATCTTCACATAAAGTCTGTCTCAAACCCCATTTGGGATCCTGGACAATGCAGACCCAGCTTGGAACACCACCTGATGCCTGCAAGAAGAACAAAATAATGGGCTTCTGTGAATGAGTTTAACTTATGGTGCGGGAGCTTAGGGGCCACCAGCAGCACATGTGCGGCTGCTGGGTCCAAAGAAGACCAGAAGCTGTGGAAAAATTAATGATGATGAGGGAACTCCATCACACTGCACACTGGGCCAGCAGATTAATGCCTCCTAGATGAGAAGAGTATAATGGACATGTTCAGGCTGAGCCGTAATAAGCTGAAAAGGAAGAGTCATAAATAAACCAGCGAAAATAAAAAGAAAGAAGGCTGGCAGGGATAAATAAATAACTGCTCTCAGACAGTGACACATACAGGCCTGGGGGAGGAGTGAGGGACTCAGATAGGCTGCAGTCTGGGAGCAGGGTTATGCTACATGGAATGCATACTGGAAGATTGGGAATCTTGCCAGCAATGTGAAGAGTGAAAGTAAAAAAAAAGTGACAATAGGACATGGATCAGTGCAGCACATGCGCCCTCTGGAGCAGTCAGGCAAATGGGGTGAAGAAGAATAACCTTGGGAAACTGGCACTCAGCACAGGTACCAGCCTGCTTTTGAGGGTGAATGGTTATGATCGTTTGTTTTTCAGTCACGTTTGTATTAGTAACAGAGAATCACACCTCTTAGGATAGGCTTCCGTTGAACCTGCAGTGCTTGCTGGATCAGAAGCCCAGGATATTGTTTGTGGCCTGAAAAACGGTTCCATGATATTGTCTGAGGCCAGCTGTCTCGCCTTTAAAGTTTCTTCCTTTTTATTCTCTCCAATCGCACACCCTTCTCCCTCCTCCTCCTCTTGCCCCCCCCCCCCCCCCCCCCGGTGTAGGTCTTGAATTGTTGAAGCATGTGCCAGACTCTGAGCTAACACTGGAGATGGATGAATCTCTAAAAGTTTGGATAAGCACCCAAAAGTTCATATGCTTCTCTGAACCTTAGCCAACCTATATGAGACTCCTGGAACTGCAAAACTAGGCTGGAAACCTTACAAGAGAGCACTTCCCCATGGGATTTCTAGTGCTTCCTGCTTCTGGTTGGGCTGGAAATTCCATAAAAGTAGGGAGCCCTTCCCTCCCAAAACACGTAGTTTAGGCTGCTCCTGCTCTGCCTTCCTCAAAGATCAATATTCCTTGGTGTCTTGCTTCTTGAACTGTCTCTCTGAGCATATGATAAAATAAATAGCCAACGGCAAAAAGCCTTGAAAGCTTGTTTGAGAGTTAGAAGCTTGGGGTGTAGGTGAGTTGGGGGGTTATGAGGTGAAGGGAGCCCTTCCCTCCACCCACTCCCAGGCAGCCATCCATTTAGTGCCAGCCATCAATCCGGCTTCCAGTGCTGAGGGTGCAAAGGAGATGACTGGCTGGTGCCACCAACAGTCCTAGTGGCCTCAGAAGACAGGTTTCTAAGTGGGGTGAAAGTGAAGCCATGACCCTCCCCACCCCTGACATGCTAAGATGGTTGTACTGGGCGTTAGCAGGTTACAGCTATAAGTGACACACAGATGTCCCTCCCCTGGCCTCTGGAGGCACCACATCTCTCAAATGCATATTACTTCTAGGTGCTGCTGCTCAGGAAATGTCCCTCCATTTCCCCAGCAAGGCTCAGGCTTGTAAAATCCCTAACTGGGTCTGTAGAGTCTCTGCCATGGTGATTGTCTGGTCTCAAGCTCACTTCACACAGCCATCAAGCCAGGATGCAGCATTCACAGGAGGCGAAGGCTTGATTCCACATTAGTCACTTCACTTGTGACACGGGGAAGTTCCCAAGTCTCCTGAGGTACAAAACCAGTGTAATACCTGCCTGTGACTCCTGGCCCCACTGCTGTAAGAGTTTCAGATGAGAACTAGTTGATAAAACGTGATTCTTTCTGGTGAAAAATCTGGTACAGCACCCATTCACTGGATGTTTCTCATAGAGGCTGTGGTAGAGCCTTCATTTTGCCTGCAAAGGGGAAGAAGTTTGAACTTAATCTTCATTTCATCATCTACAGCATTTGATCTCTTCAGCAGCTGAACAAGAGGTCCTGGCTCAAAGCTTTGATGCTCTTCCCCTCACGGTGTCTTAAGGAAAGACATGAGGCCAAATCCAACCCTGGTGTGAGAAGACACAAGCCCACTGAAGCCAGTAGAGTTGCACCTGCTTACACCAAGGCTGAATTGGTTCCTTTTGTTCTCAAGCCATATATAGGTATTTTTGGTATCCATTGTCCTATCACTTTTGTCACCACCCTAAAATGCAAACATGAAAAACTGGCCCCATTGAATTCAATGGCAAAATTCACATTGATTCCAGTGAGGCCAGGATTTCACTCTAAATGTTTTTAAAAGGGAGAGACAGAAGAGACCCGTGGTTTTGTTGGCATTCAACAATAGCTCACGAGAGACTCCACTTTGGCTGTGTGATGGTGTTCAACATCCAAGCTATTTTTTTTCCATAACTTACATTTTCTCTCTGGAAACCTGGTCTGAAGCTGCAGCTACTAGCAGGGCTGCAGACTAAATGGGCCATATCACATCTCTTTCCCCCAATGAATCCTGGAGGGAAGATGGTAAATACACAGATTTTTTTTTCCAGTCAGGATGATACAACATCACTGCATTACTGCAACATCACCCCAATCTGATATTTTTTGCTAGGTCCTTTACATTTCAGCAAGTTACTCCTTGAAATACACAAACCACCTCTATTTTTGCCACATCTCCTCCCCATTCAAAAAGAAATACAAATCTTAATCCTTTTCCTAAACGTTTCAGCTTTTGGACACTGATGGATAATAGATATTCTGCAGCATCTTTTCCTCTCCATTGTCTCCCATCTGCCTTTGCTTTCAGTCCAGTTATTCCTCTTTGGATTAAATAAGCCATTTATAGTTTTGTTGTGGGTTCCTCTTTCTTTTTGCTGTTTTGTCATGAAAAAATCCCCAAAGAGTCTCTGTGATTTACTGCAGGTTAACAAATGTCAGCGCTTGGGAGCATTGCAGGAATGGTGCGCTGGCAGCCTGCCTGGACAAACACACTAAAAGTCAGTCCTGGCCTGGATACTTGAGGAATTAGTGTCCATACAAAGATCCATTAAATACAGAGAGAAAGATGTAGATTTTTACAAGTGAGGCTTGAAAGGTTCCTCAGGGCCATTTAACATATGTCGCTTCTGCTGCTGAATTCAACACTGCACCTGCCTTTCCTGTTCACTGGAAGCCAAGCTCCTGCTTAGGAGGGCTCTTCTTCCTCCTCCTTTTCCTTCCCCTGCCTCCCATTTTGGGAGACGCATGGAACTGTTGTCTGAACTAAATTTGGAGTCTGTGTGGTTGCAAGTCAGCTTTCAGTCAGCTGAAAATGAACTAGCACCACCCCCTCACATCTGCATCCATTGCCACTGTGTACTATGACCTCATGATCAATTCAGGCTCTGTCAGCCAAGGGCTGTCTCTATTGGTGGACAAATGACATTAACTTAAACCTGGTAGCTGAAGAATTAGTCCATCCCTTCCTCCCCCTTCCCCATGCCTCTCATGATAGGAGATGAGAATAAATGGGATTGGGCAGATGAATCCAAACACTGTTTATCTCAGTCTTGACCAGCATGTTTCCTGAGAATGCTTGTGATGGAATGTATCCATGTCCATACCCTACATGCTCTTGTAGTTATCTTTGTACAAAGTGTGCCTTGTGCGGTATCATCTGCAAACTCATAATTTGCTGGTCAATATTGTCCTGAAAAAATATGTATGGCAACACTGTGTATGAAGTTAGAAGATTGCCCTGTGTGATGTTATTGACATACGTTCCAAATCATGGTAAAAGTTGGCAAAATGATCTGTTTCAGACAAAGGAATGTGTGCTCTGCTTAATTTGCATGAGCAGTAAATGGAGTCATCAAGCAGGAAGGAAAACAAAGACACTCCAACAGGTAAGGAAAAGCAGCAGGGAAGATCCTTTCCTATAGACTCTCTGTTTCCAGAATCTCAGCTGGAAATGTTTCCAAGGAGGGGACTGACCCTATAAAAAGGGGGACAAGCACACAAGGTAATCCCTCCCCTTCATCCATCATTTCACCACAAGAGAAGGGACCAAGGAAGCAGCCATTAAGTAGAAGAAGGGATCCTGGCCCAAGAAATTGGGGCAGTAAGACTGTTGAGAACATGTGGTGAGAAAAACTTGGCTTTGAATTGAATATAGTTTAACTCAGGCACTAGCTGCATTTTATCTTTATTTTCTTGTAACCATTTCTGATGTTTATGCCTCATTACTTGTGTTCACTTAATATCTATCTTTGTAGTTAATAAACTTGTTTTATTGTTTTATCCAATCCAGTGTGTTTAAATTGAAGTGTCTGGGAATCAAAGTGTACATATTATTTCTATTAAACAGACTTTATATGAATTTGTATTGTCCAAGAGAGGGCTGGGCAGTACAGGACAGACATTTCTGGGGGAAATCTAGAACTGGGGGTATGTTGGGGTCACCCTGCAATACAACCCAGGCTGATAAGAGCCAAGGTGTGGCTAACTGGCTGCAGCACACACACAGACATAGCGGCAGTGACTTGCATGCTGGAGGCAGTTTGTAAGCAGTTCAGACTGGAGGCTACAGCAGCAAGGCATTGTAAAGGGCACCAAAGGTAGGGGTGACCCAGCTCAGGGCCCAAGCATAATTTTTCTGAGCCCAGTACAAATTTGTAACATGGGGCCCCTCCCACACACATAGACCACAATCCCTCATCCCATCCATACAATCTCATAAGCATTAAAAAAATGTTCCTCATGGTAATGGGGGTTGCAGCCTGGGCTGGGCCCTCCAGGGCCTCCGGGCCCCCGTAAAGTGTACCCTTCCCTCTCCCCCTGGATGTGGGGACCCTGACCCAGCTACTTATTAATTTGGACTGTACCCTGGATATGTCACAGCAATATCCCCAACTTAAGACTGTCGTAGTCCTCTGAACTGAATTCTAAGAAGGGGTCTATGCCCCATGTAATGGGGTAGCAAAGTCTCTGACTTGGAGCAGAAATGCAGGGTTCTTCCATTGCCATCAGCAGGAGTTGTAGAGCCCTATATAAATCTGCTGAGTATGTGCTGTTCACTCACTGTGGTAAATGCATCTTAACACCCACCTTGTATATCTGTGTAGTTACTGTCTATTTAGAGGCTGTCTATATGGGGCCAAAGCAGGAAGGTCCTACAGTAAATTCTAGCAACAGCTGAACTTAGTGAGAAAGCCTAGATTGAGATTTATGTTCTGTTATAATTTGAGATACCAACAAAGACAACCCTGCACCGTGGGCAAGTTTTGACCTTATGCAGCATGCACAGTACATGGAGCAGTGTGGGAACACCACTCACTCACCCCCTATCATGGATCATTCAGGCTCCTGTAGGATCACTGCTCCCTGTTTCTCAGGGTCACAAAGGAGACAGCCACACAATGCTTGCGTGTGGCATTCAGCAGGTTAGGAGGTGAGCTGCCGCTCTTTGAGTAGCAGGGTTTGTGCAGGGTGTCAAAGGAGAAAAGCAGGAGGTGCTGTAGGTTCAGGGCTGAGGTGCACTGACAGAGCTGCCCGTGGGGACCTTTTATGCAAAAATGGCTCTGAACCTGCATAGCAGCAGCCGCTAGAGCGACAGAGAAAGCAAACTAGGGAAAGTTTGGTCTGCATAATTAGTTTTTAAAATGCACAGTATTTCCTCCTCTGCAGCCATCTTCTCCCCAATCTTCATTACTGGAACACTTCTTCCATGCAGTACTAAACGTCTGGCCATCCCACACAGCCCTGCTGTTCTCCTGCATTCTGGTATTGTCATTTGCAGATATCCCACATGCTGAATTATGAAACCGTATTTTGCGTGTGTGTTTTCAAAGGTTAATTTCTCCTCTGACAGTTTCTGCTGTACAGATTTCTCTGGTGTTGTCCACTTGGATGCGCTGAAGAGGACAGTCCTGTGCCAAGCCAGGCATTCTCAGGCTGACAGAGAATGTCCAGGCAATGTTCCCTCTCCATTGCCAAATAATAATATTGAGCCCAAAGAAAGCCCCAGGGAACCTAATGAAGCAAAACTTCTTTCCCAAGCAGACAAGTTCCCATGCACACGCTAGTTTAGTATGAGGACGGTTCTAAAAGAAAGTCACAACCCAGAGAATTCTGGGGAGCAGGTGATGCAAACTGATTATCTGTAAGTGCTGCTTTTCATGAGGAGACACTATTAGCTGGGATGTTACGTTGCATTTTAATAAAATGATCAAGATTCCTATCAACCAGCCTAGACATAATTGTACTTTGTGTCTTCCTTGTAACGTACGTCTTCACATTTTTAGCATGTCGGGGGCTTCCCCATCCAAAGGGCTGAGGGACATGGCTGCAGACACTGAAGGTCATCTTCCATTTTAGAAGGAAAGTTGTGGACTGTAGAGGGCACATCAGACTGTGGCTGGCTGCAGCTTCCTGCAAAGTTTCATTGCTGTGTTATGTAATGTCAGTAAATAACTTAATGGTTAAATACAAGCCGTCTGTGCCTTAAAGAACAAGAGCTTCTTCCAGCGGGAATTGCTAAAAGCACAGCTGCAATGACAATACTTACATGAGCCTATTCAGCTATTCTGTGCCTTGTCTTCCCCTGGTATCAGAGAGACACGGTGGGTGAGGTAATGCCATTTATTGGACCAACTTCTGTTGGTGAGAGAGACAAGCTATCAGGCCACACAGAGCTCTTGTTAGTAGCAGCCTTGGACTACAGTGCAGTAGCACTTCCTAAGGATCTTTTTGTGTGCAGGGTTATAGTCAGGTGTTAGAAGAAAACACCAACATAGACAGTTTGCACTTGGCTAGACAACCTATCCACCTGCCCAGACGTAACAAGAGAACAGTTCACTGTAACCACATGGTTCTTATGCCCAGCAGGAATCATCTGTCTGTTTAATGGATTATCCACATAGACAAGGCAAACCTCAAGAAGTGAAAGTGCATTTGGGTACAATGAACAGAGCCATGGTGCAATAGATTCAGACTCAGACAACAAGAAGCATTGCTGTCGTTTTTTGTAAGAACAGGACCGATGAGAAGGAAACCTCTGCTCCAAACAAAGACACAAAGCCGTCTTCTCCAGTGCAGTGATGCTGCTTTGCACTGTACTGGCATGATCTGACCACAAAATTTGTTCAATCAACTCAAGGAGGATCACTCCAGTCTAAGATCACAAGAGTGATCCTCCACTGGTGTAGAGCTGACATTGTGGCTCTTACACCACACACCCTCCATGCTGCTGGCTTTGCAAAGCAAAGAGGTTGTGATCAGATGAAAGGGCCATGGTTAGGATTCCCCAGCACTACATTGATCTTCAGTAGCATTTTCAGACCCTTGTCACTGGAGGCAGTCACTACGCGGATCACAGGCCAAATCCGGACTGCCAGATGCTTTTGAATGGATCCCAAAATCTTCATATTTACTTATTAATAATAATATTTATTTCCTCCAGAGGCTGAACTTTCACTATATCTTGACCAAGAAATTTGGACCTTGATGAAAAATAATTAATTACCCCGCTTGTAGTATTTATAGTGCACTTTATAGTAGGACCCCCAAGTTTAGCTCCTGTACAGTAGTCATCGTTTGAAAAGAAAATAGTCAAATTATTGTTTTGAATTTGTTAAAAGTATTGACATTGTCACACAGACCTCTTCATAATAGCAATAGGATACTAACTGGTACATTGGTTAATTTACAGTACATTTTCTCTTTCAGTAGATTAGGTGCAAATACTGATTTATCTTTTTATAATCTGATGAGCAAAATATTCCAGATTATATATATCTGCTTAAAAAAGCCTATTAGCAAGAAATGTAAAATAGCGTAATTTGTGCTTCCCTCAACGGCTTCAGCAAGAAACTAATACTATTGCCCGGTCTGTGCTGACACCAATTGCTAATGCTGCTACTGAGTTCAAAGGTGCTTGTTGTTCTAATCGGGTTCTAATGCTTGGTGAATTTTGTTTTCTAAACTCCTGAAGATTGTTGAATTGGCAGCCAGAGAGAATGAAATGGTTTAATTATGCAGAGGACAAAGGCAGTGCAGGCAAGGCTCCTGCAAGCTTCCCCACATAGTGCCTCAATTCTGATAAAGCAGCATCACTTGTAAGGGTGACAGGGAAGGTACGTTCCCAGGCCATTCATTCCTTGGACTCTACACAGACCGTGGTGATAGTTTGTAATGACACAAATATCCGTCTGCTGCAAAATAGACAGACCATCAGTGATCATACTCATTTCTTATAGGCTACTCAACAACATTGAAAGGGTGATGAGTTTGGGTCACTACCAATCTGGGCTGTATTCCATCTGGTGTCTAGAAGTGAAGTCTCCATATATGTCAATACCATCCCGGTCTGAACTTTCCTCTATTTAGTAAAGGCAGCACGTTCATTCCACATCCATTTGAAACATGAGGCAGAGAAAATGCCAAATTAAAAGGTCAAAAATCAGACAAAAATAGATTCTTTCCAAGCTTCTAAGAGCTTCAAAGAATGGAGATTTTAAAATCTATTGTAAAAACATATGATTAAGATATCTATTTTATTATGGTGATATAAAAAAATTAACTGAGTCTGGTTTCTACATCTACGCTGAAGATGACACAGGAAATAAAGATAAATTGCCCCTCCCTGCTACTATAGCACTAGCAGCAATACCTAGGGAATTTCTAATACAGTTCAGTTTACCAGCAAATCCATAGAGAGGCTGGAGGGCTGACTACTGTTCTGTGAGTCAATCCAAGATTTCACATATCCGATCCCCTGCCTCTGACAATCTGCTATTCCCACTAAGGCCCATGGCCCTGATATCCTGCTGTATTTAAGGTGGCCTAAAATACAGGCTCAGGTCAGCAGTGCATCTTTGTAGTAAGTGGTCTGAAAAGGCTGTAAGGGGAATGATTTCAGAAGTGACCTTGGCAAAGAAGACGCTTCTATGGACTTTGCTTATACCTAACTTCCCCATTGTTGTTCCTTAACCTTAGATGTATATATATATCTCCAATCTGATTTCTATTCCTTACATCTGACAAAGTGGGTTACAGCCCACGAAAGCTTATGCCTGCAGAAATTAAATTTGTTAGTCTTTAAAGTGCTACAGAACTCTCGTTGTTTTTGCTGTATACGGACTAACACGGCTACCCCGCTGGATCTATTAACCCAGTGATTCCCCAATGGCTGCCCTCAATGACATGGCTCTCACAGCCCACAGCAACAGAAATAAACTTTGAAGATTACCTTTGTGTATACAGGCAAATGCCAGGGCCATTTTAAGACCTCCGTAGGCCCTAGACACACTTGCCTTCGTAGGCCCCCCAACCGAAATAACTAATTTGATTTTAAGCTATTAATAAATAGTTTTTTTAAATAAAAATAAAAAATTATATATACAAATTTTTTTCGTAGGCCCTGAAAGTTTCGTAGGCCCTAGGCACTGTCCCTGTTGTACCTAATGGATAATACGGACCTGGCAGATGCCCTTTAAAAGAAGAGCTGTTCAGGGAACAGACCTGCTGGGGTTTTTTAAATACATTTTCCATCCACTAAACCAAATGGACAGCAAAGTAGTGAAGCCCTTCCAAATATATAACTGATAACAGGTAAATGAGTTGTTAAGTACATAAACTTCCCGTGCACTTGAAAGGAAAATGTGACAGAAATATTGAGCTGATGAAAGAATCATTCTGTTGAAGATACATGTTTTTCAATATACAAAAGCAAAGTATATTGCATAAAAACAGATGAGGTCCCTGGAACACAATCCTGGTTAAAGGGAATGACATGTCGAAAAGGGTTTCCAGGAAAAGTATTAGAGTTAAGCAGCAGCATCCTGATATGTGTAGGTTCTGGGAGGATCCCTCTCTGTTTTTGCATGGGTACATAATTATGGATGATCTATTAGACCCTGGAGCTGTTCTTCCGCTCAAAAGGAAGATCGCTTGTTTGAGGAAAGCTTGGCTGACCCAAGGGCTTGTCCTCCTCATCAGCACATTGGGCTTTGCATGAAATGAGGAATGTGGTGGTTTTGACAGCTTAGAAACACTTTCACAACTGGTCAGTGCTCAACACCCAATGGCTCCTGCTCCTGTTGTAAATAGGAGTTCATGGGTGCTGAGTACTGCTGAACATTTGGTCCAATAAGCAATTGGTGATCCTCCACCCAGCCCCAGTTTCCATACATCAAAATGCAGCACAAACATATTGCTCAGTGTTTTGACCTGATGAACTGCAACTCCTAACAGCCATAACCTGCAGTGGGATACTGGTTCCACTGAAATCCTTGGCAACACTCCAGTTGACGTAAATCAGGCCAGGACTCCCCATCTCCCTCACCCCCCAGTGAGCACAGGTGATCTGGGCTATGTTAATATAGTGCAGGATCAAGGTATATTCTTAGGGTTATCCTGATCCTGCTTAGCTGTGAGGCAATAAAAGGCATTCATTTAACAAAAATAAATATTTTAAATATATGCTTTAGTGTCTTCTGCTGCCTTACCAACATTCCAGTTGCTAGGTCTGGAAGATATCCTGTAAAATTCTTCTAATTTCCAGTGGGCAGGTCTTCACAAACTTTGTTTCATCCCTGGAGGTTTCCCTGTGCAGCACTGGCTATAATGACTGGGAATAAAACATCATAAACTTTTCAAGAGTGGGAGGAGAAAGATAAGAATGTGCTGCTTTTCCCTTGCGAGACAAGAGCTCCATGGGTTTTGGTAATTTCCCACATTAGTCTACAGGTAGGATTTTCAAATTTTTTTAAAAATGGGATTTCCCACTGAATTTCACTGGAAATAGAGTACCTAACTCCCTTAGGCTCTTCTGAATATCCAAGCCTAGAAAAATATCTTCATCCCCTATTCTGTCAAAATAGCATTTCAAACAACCACCTGATTTTATAGACACCTGACTTGGTTATTTCAATGTATTCATTGCTTCCTCAGCAGCCTCAGCTCTGCGTTCTGGAATAAAAGAAGAACTGGGAGCTCAACTTTTCCTTTCTCAGGAGGAGGGTGTATGTCTGGTTCATGAGTCTTTACTTGAATGATGGTAGATTTAGCTGTACCAGGTAACTGCTATGTAGGTATTGTCTGATTTTTCTGCAGCTGGGTGAAGGACCCCAGGTAAGACCTCTGTAAACAACCAGTCCATTTGGTTATCTTACAATTAGCAAGACAATTTGTCACTCTGCCCTCTGCCTCCCCCGCCCTCTCCCCCGCCCATTGCCAGGAAACACATTCTGTGGATGCACATCCCCCTGATGATTATTCCCCACATGGTCTTTAAGTGCTGAAAGGCAGCTCCCCCTTCAAGCTACGTGCTGACAGCTCAGGATGGCTTTTAATCTCTGAAACAGTCGGGTGGAGGAGGGTAGGCTCCATATGGAATAGACTTTAGGAGCTGGGTCAGAGGCTGAATACACCTTTAGGCAAAGGGGAGCAAGAGAGCTCTTGGATTCCTCACTCCAGGCTGCAAAGTTTTCTAGCTGTCATGGAAAACAGTTTGGGAGAACTAATGTTTAAAAACATTATTTTAAACCGCTCTACTTAGTACAACAACAGATTGCAGGTTCTGGGCAGTAGCACTGGGAAATTCTTTAAAAAGTCAGTACAGCTTATAATGATTTCACTTCATCTCTAGTTATAAGTTTACTTTCTAAGACTTTGGGAAGAACTAATGCAATATATTACACTGTAGCTTTTCTCCAAATATAGGAAATATGCACATTTTGTATGTCTTGCATATGGAATAGCTGTTGTCTAAAATCTCACGTTATTTATTGTCAGTTAAGATGCAAGATGGTATAATGTCATTTATGAGCTCTTCCTTCTCCACTCATTCATGAAGATAAATTTCAAAACAGAGCTCAGCCCAAATGGATTCTCTTTATACAGCTCCTCTGAGGATAACTTTAGCAAAACAATGCTGAGACTTAAAGAATCCCTGCTGGCTTCTCCCTTCTGATATTTATCATTATGATGGAGGAGAAAAGGAAGAACGCATGAGTGGGTAATCTGCACTGTACTTACTTGTATTACATTAAACTATACTGCCTTGTGCTTTACTACTCTGTATCCCATATTGCACTGTGTCGTCCTATATTGTACTTCTCTGACCAGCATTCAACACAACACTGGGTTGCACTGACTTAGTGTACATAATGCTACTGATCAGTACTGAAAACATGCATACACTCTACACATTCATACATTCACAGAAATACATGTACCCGCACACTTGCATACACTAGCTAAAGAAGGGTGAATGGTTTGAGTAAGTTAAGACAGATCCAAATCTCAAGCCAAAACCTTTTCGGGATATCGAAAAAGTTTGGTTAGCTTTCCTATTAGTAGGTTTCAATTTGCAAGCCCTGTGCTACCTGATTCTAGCCAGGAAATCCCACTATACCATGAAAGAAGCTGTACTTATCAGAGAAATATAGAGCTAAAAGGAACCTTGGGAGGTCATCTAGTCCTGCCTCCTTGCTCAGGCAGGACCAAGTATACCTGGACCATCCCTGATAGGTGTTTGTCTAACCTGTTCTTAAATCACCTCCCAATGACAGGGATTCCACAGCCTCCCTTGGTAACCTGTTCCAATACTTACTTTCTAATTAAAAGGATAATTATTTCCTAATATCTAACCTAAATCTCCCTAGCTGTAGATTAAGTCAATTATTGTCCTACTTATGGTGGACTGGGAGAAGAATTGATCACTGTCCTCCTTATAAAAGTCTTCTAATACATTAGGGCTGTTATCAGATTCCCCCTCAATCTTCTTCTCTCAAGGCTAACCTTATCCAATTTTTTTATCCTTTCCTCTGAGGGCAGGCTTTCTAAACCTTTTATCAATTTTTTGTTGTTGTTGTTGCTCTGTTCTCACCTCTCCAATTTGTCCACATCTTTCCTAAAGTGTAGTGCCCAGAACTGGACACAGTACTCCAGCTGCGGCCTCACCAGTGCTGAATAGAGTGAAACAATTCTCTCCATGACTTAGATACAACACTTCTGTTAAATCACCCCAAAATTAGGGGTTTTTGCTACTCCATTATGTTGTCTCATATTCAGTTTATGATTCATTATAACTTCCTGCTGCTCTTCTGCAGTACTACTGCTTAGCCAGTTATTCCCTATTTTATAGCTGTGCATTTGATGCAGGTTTTTCTTTCATATGTGTTTTGTACTTTGTACTAATATTTATTGAATTTCAGCTGAATTTTACCTGAGACCGCTGAGTGGGAGAGACCCACTGAGGCCAGCCCTGACCTGGAGGAACTGCCCGATGTCAGGGATCCACTGGAGCAGACTGAGCCTGGTGTATTGGAGGATCCCCTGGGACCCTGTGACATGGAGGACCTGCCCTCTGCTGATGACCCTGAGAAGTTTCCGGACCTGCTGCCAGTTGACGGTGAGGGACTCGGACTCCCTCTCGCCATCTATCCCAGTGACCCGGAGGGAGATGACTGGCCACAGGTAGCTGAGGACAGAGTGGGAGGAAGTAGCCTAGGGACAGCCAGCTCTAGAGTGGCTGAGTCTGGGGTTGAACCAGTCAGATGTTGCAGCTGGATCCCTGCTGACTCAGTGGCAAACCACTTTGCCACTAATAGGGCCCTGGGCTGGGATGCAGTGGAGTCAGGTGGGCCTATGTTCCCCTCCCCCCTTCCCTAACCACCCCGGGAGTGCTTGGCTTCCTCTGAGCTTGCATACCAGAGGGTACCGAGCTTTGCCAGCCTGTGAAGCTGGCGGCTTTAGACCATTATACCTTCCCTGCCCTCTTGACGGCCGGGAGCTACTGACTACTTCACCAGCACTGCTTGGCTTGAGGGCCGAGGGCTGTAGACCGCGTGTGCTTGCCAGCCCCGCTTCAGAGCTGGGGGCTAAAGACTACTTTGCCTGCCCCGCCCCGCCTGAGGGCTGGGGGCAATAGACTGCTCGCCCACCTGCCCCGTCTGTTGGAAGGCTGGGGGTCATGGGTGCCTTACCAGCCCTGCCCTACATGAGGCCCAGGGGGCTACAGACTGCAAGGAAAGCCCATTCTGCCTGGGGCCGGGGCTCATAAGCCGGGGGCTTATTCCCATAGACAAAGGTGCTATGGCCTTCCTCGAAGCCTGGGCCCGAGGAAGGGTCACGACGACCCAGCTGGATCATGTCACCAGCCTGCAGGTATCTATTAAAACCTGTTAGTTAGCATGGAACAGCTTTCTAAAACTCAAGGGTAGAGAAAGCCAGCTGTCAAGCATGTGCTAACTGCTTGAGTTTGAGCTTGGTCTGAGTCCCCCACCCAGGATCTAGATAAATTGAGGGGAAATGGTACTAACTTGCATCTAGACTAGAAAAAAATTCAAGGTGAAGTCAGGGTTAGCTAAAACATGTTAGCTAATGTAATCCTAATCTAGACTGCTGTTCCTACTCTAGACCAACCTTCATTGGATCAGCCTTCACAGTCTTGACTCCTGATACCATCACTTCACTAGTTCTCGAGTCCTCATAGAATCTTCCAGCCTAGCAGGAATATTAATGCATATTCACTTTGTTTAGGGACAGGTACTTTTCCAAGGTTGAAATTGCTAAGAGACCATCCTCTGAGTGAATGACTGCTAGAAATCATTTCCTGTGACTGATGGATAAGAGTAGGAAGCAAAAAGACAGCCAGTCAATGGATTATGTGGGGTGAGGTGAGGAAACATCCTGCTCTCTTTACAATATCCAGTTTACAAATTCCTCAGTAACAACTTGACTAAAGCTTGATCAACAATTGTTCAATGTATAAATAGAGGCAATTTCCTGTGCATGAAAGAGCATAGGCTTGTAGTTAAAACATATACCTGAGAGTCGGATGAACAAATGTTAATTCCTGGCTCTGCCACCAACCTGTTATATGATCTTAGGCGAAAGTACTTCTGGAAACTTTAGAACTTAGGTGCCTTGCATTTGTTTGGGATTTTTTGTGACCAATTTAAATCAACCTGGGCTGATGTTAATAGGTGCTGAGCACCTACTGCTCCACTAGGTGTTGTCCATGCTTGTCACCTCAGGTCTGAAGTGTCTCATAGAATCATAGGACTGGAAGGGACCTCGACAGGTCATCTAATCCAGTCCCCTGCTTTGAGGCAGGAGCAAGTATTATCTTCTGGACCATCCCTGACAGGTTTGTCAAACCTGATCTTAAAAATCTCCAGTGACAGAGATTCCACAACCATTCTAGGTAATCTGTTCCAGTGGTTAACTACCCTGACAATTAGGAAGTTTTGCCTAATGTCTAACCTAAATCTCCCTTGCTGCAATTTAAGCCCATTGCTTCTTATCCTGTCCTTAGTGGTTAAGAAAGTTGAGAGGCCACTTCTAAAACTTAGACCCAAACCTTTTTCTGCTTCAGTTTCCTCTTTTATAAAATGGGGATCGCAGCACTACTGCAAAGAGGTTTTGTATGGTTTCTTTCATACAGATTGGTAAATCACACTGAGATTCTGGCTGGCTCTGTTTAAGTGTATAGAATGCTGTTTCCTGATGGCAAGACACCAAAGTAATACCAACACAGAACATAAGTGACCCCTATGGCACTCCTGACTGACTGCTTCTGTGATATTGGAAAGCACTGTGTGAGAGGCATGTCAATCATGTAATAAAGATGAAGCAAAGAGGTTTATTATTAAAGGTGTTGCAGCCACTGACGTCAGCTACGGGATTTGTCTGGTTTGAGGGCTCTGTTTAAGATCTACATTTCTCAACTAAAGCCTCTGCAAGCCCCTCTCCTTCCCCCACCTCCCCTACCAAATCTCCTATTCCCTGAATTGAAATGGGTTAGCATTCCTGGTGGCTGAGGCAGTGGATAGTTCTCAGCAAAGCTAATTCCATTTTAAAACCCTCCTGCTTACGCTGTGGCCTGTAAGGACAGGCAGCCGGGGGTGCTGGGAGACTGGCAAATATTCACCTACGTTCTTTCAGACTTAGGTCATCATAGACCCTTTGTACTAATGATGGAATTTAATCCTTTACCTTCAACCTTTAAATGGCCATCTCATTTTTCGCACACCTCAAGTCCTCCTGGGATTTGGTTATCCCACAGTCCTCTATGAATGCAAAGTTACTCTCGACTGCTCCGCTATTTTAATATGTCCACCATATGGACAAACCACCCAATTGTGCTTTGCAAATTCATTCTCCATTTTCATTTCATTCTGTGTTTCCCCGCAATGCTCTACTGATAGACATGGAACTTGACTTGAGTGGGACTGAGGGGAGGGTGCCCTCCCCTGAGATGAGAACCTGAACTCAGATTATTTTCAGTCTCAAATATGGCTCAATCCCCATTATCTCCCTCTTAGCGTGGACCTCCCATTTTCCTCATGTGTCCATGACTTGGGTGACATCCTTGACACTGAGCTCTTCTTGCCCTCCCAGTTTTTCTTTTAGCTTTTAGAAAAATTTGCAAATCTTCCTATTAATGCACCCACATCTCATAATTTACCTGTCTCTGATGGGGATTCCTGGATTTACCTCATTATTCTGGAAGCATTTGGAGTCCTGCATGGCAGCCATGTAGGGTAAACAGCAATGCTGTATTTTTGAGTTTTCCCTTATTTGGTACCTAGTATCCCACATCCTGCTTCACTATGAAACTTTGTCCTGCATTTCAACAAAGGATCATATGCTGTGATACTGTATAAATGTGTGACTTTGCTTTAATCTCGGCAGAAAATTCTTCACAGAACAAAACGGAATGGCATCCTTTAAAAATAAGCTTTGTCCCATGTTTGTGCAGTATGCAGTTGTCCGTTATTTAGCTGTGAACTAGGTGGCCACCTATAGCTGCTTTCTCATGCCTTCCTCTGATGCCAGCTACTGTTCTTTCTGGTGCTGCATCTCTCTCCTTCCCCCAGAGTGGCACTTCATTGCTCTCGTCACTGCAGAGAGAAGCACTGTTAGGCACTAGAAAGGGAGACAGACAGACGATGAGGTGGCTGGTGACAGCAAAGAGAAGGGCCTCTCCTGGCAGGGATATCCCAGAGAGGGAGTAAATTCTGTGAGTTGGAAGGGAGGGCAGAAAGGGACATCCGGGGGAGAAGGAGTAGAAGGGAAACTCGGGTAGTGGGGAGTGAGCAGAGTGTAAAGAAAATATATTGAAGGAAATAATAATGCCTAGCTCTCATCTCGCACTTTGTATTCATAGCTATCTAAGCACGTTACCAAGGACAGTCAGTATGGCTAATCTTATTTTACAGATGGGGAAACTCGGGCACAGTTACCCAAAGTAACACAGCCAGCGAGTGGCAGATCCAAGACCAGAACTCAGGTCTCCTGATTCTTAGTCCACTGCCCAAACCATTGAAAGAAAAGAAAAAAATGTAGGTCTGATGGTTTTCAAGCTTTCATTGAACATAATTATTATATTCTCATTTGGATGCTTTTTCCAGCTTGTATTGCCATATGTTGCCTGGCCCAAAGGCTGAGAGGTGCATTTATGCCACTACCTTCATTGTGCTTCTGACATCTGTATCATGACTTCATTTCCTCTCAACTCATTTGTTTGAATTCCACTCTGTTGGGCCTCACTAGGATGCTAGGTCTCTTGCCTTTTCATACATGCAAAAAAGTGCAATTGATTCCCCATTCTACAAGACAACTCCATGGTTCCTTCTTTAGTCAGGATTAAGTTAAAAATTACCCTGCCATTTTTCTGAAAACCCCTCTGCGTCCCCCAAGCCTGTCTCCTGGATTTTGTATTTCTTTCTGGCCCTCTCCATATCTAGGTTTATTTAGGATTGGCCTTTTGCAGCTCCTTCCAGCTAATAAAGCCTCCCTGTAAACCTCTGCCTCACTGACTCAACATCTCATTTCAACCTCAGCTCAAAACCCTGGTTTTTTCCCTTTTGCCCATATCTCTACATTCTTCACTCCCAGTTCAGTTATTCATCCTTTAATTCTCTTAACTTCATAAAGTATTTTTGATACAGTTTGCAGCAAAACAAAAAGTCTGTGTTTTGTCTCCATCCTTCGACAGCCCTTTTTCATGGATGCCATCTTTACACTATGCATAGCACCAGGATGGCTCTTTCTGAGACCTGTTCCTGCCAAAACTTATTTACATGCTTAACTTGACTGTGCATATGTAAGTCAATAGGATTTAAGCATGTGCTTAAAGTTAAGTGTTTTGATGAATCAAGGCTCTAATCCTGAAGAGCGATGAACACTTGTAATTTTCACTCATTTCACTTCTAATGTACTGTAGAAGGACCTGCCCACTAAGTGAAATCCTGGCCCCATCGAAGTCGATGACCAAACTCCCACTGGCTTCAATGGGATGAGGACTTCACCCATTATCTTCAGATTACTAAAGAAAATTGTATTCTGCTGGATTACACGAAGGGCCTGGGCCTGCTCCCACTGATGTTTTGCCATTAACTTCAGTGACAGTAGGAATGGATCCAAAATTTAGATCCTTTGTTCTTCAGGTTGTCAAATGTTTGGCTGGTGAATTTATAAGTGAAATATGTTTGCAATACAAGTGCATACAAAATTAATTTAAAGCAGAACAAAACTAGTTCATTTTCATGATACATTTTGAAAGTTGAAGGATGAAACATATCCCTGATGTAACTTCACTGAAGTCAGTGGAGTTGCATCTGGAATGAATTTGCCCCAATGTCTTCTAAAGTTACTATACATACTGTATATAGTGTCATTTATTTTTACAAACCATGAAACTTGGTCAGTTTTGCGGTGTCTTAGATACTGCTACATATACCAATATGTTTTATGTAACAAGCCATGTAACATATATATGGAAAGTTTCTCTATTTTTCCATATGACATTGCCCAGTTATGAATGGATTTCTGTTTTGCTGTTATGAAATGAAGGAGACTGGTTCAAGCTCCATGGCACTTCATAACTTGGACTTTATTAGCCTCAGTTGCTATGATTCTGAGAAACTTTAAAAAGAGACTTCAATTTTCAGTGTCTGTTTTTCTTTTGGAATTTAAAGCCATGTTTCAATATTAATCACAATAATAAAAGTTGTGTCCACTTTTAAGATTAATAATACATGTTTCCTAGTCTTCAGAGACTTGTTGAAATACTTCCATATAGGCACAGGGTAGAAATTTCAGTGTGGGAGATGTCTAGTTCGGCCAAGTGTAAGCTACTCAAACTTCGGAGATTTGCTGTCAGAATAAGGCAGTCGGTTTGTCAGTCTTTTTACGATTCTCTGAATTTGGGATGGATCAGCAAGGAAAGCTATCTCGTGGGGGTCTGAAAGATTAGGGGAAAATGAGAACTGCCAAAAGCCAAGCAGAGTTGGACCTTGCAAGGGAAATTAAAACCAATAGTAAAAAGTTCTAGAGTCATATAAATAAAAAGAAAACAGGAAAAGAAGTGGAACCACTAAGCATTGAGAATGGGGTGAAGAATAAAGATAAACTAGGCATGGCTCAACACCTAACAAATACTTTGCCTCATTTTTCAGTATGAATAATGAGGAGCTGAGGGGTAGTGGCAGATTGGCTAATAGAAATGAGGATATAGAAGTAGAAATTACTACCTCCGAGGTGAAAGTCACACACAAACAGCTTAATGGGAATAAATGGGGAGCCTGGATAATTTCCATCCAGGTATATTAAAGGAACTGGCACGTGAAATTGCAAGCCCCATAGGAAGGATTTTTAATTAATCTGTAAATTTGGGGGTCATATCCTCTGACTAGGGGATTATTAATATAGTACCTATTTTTAAGAAAGAGAAGAAAAGTGATCTGGGAAATTACTGGCCTGTTAGTTTAACCTCAATTGTATGCAAGGTCTCGGAACAAATTTTGAAAAAGAAAATAGTTAAGGCCATAGAGCTGAACAAATAATTGGGATAAAATACAGCATGGATTTACAAAAGATAGATCATGCCAGACCAACCTGATTTCTTTCTTTGAGAAGATAACTAATTTGTTTAGACAAAGTAAATCCAGTAAGACATTTGATACAGATCCACATGGAAAATTATTAGTTAAATTGGAGAAGATGGGGATTAATATGAGAATTGAAAGGTGGATATGGAACTGGTTAAAGGAGAGACTACAATGGGTGGTACTGAAAACTGAACTGGGAGGAGGTTACTAGTGGAGCTTCTCAGCAATTGGTCTTGAGGACAGTCATATTTAACATTTTTATTAATGACCTTGGCACAAAAAGTGAGAGTGCGCTAATAAAATATGCAGCTGACACAAAGTTGGGAGGTATTGTCAATAAGGAGGAGGACAGGAATATCCTACAAGAAGAGCTAGATGACCTTGAAAACTGGAGTAATAAAATAGCATGAAATGTAATAGTTCAACCTGCATGGTCATGAACTTGGGGGCTAACAACAAGAATTTTTGCTATAAAATGGGGACTTATCAGTTGGAAGTGACGGAGGAGGTGGGGGGACATGAAGCTCCCAGACACCAAGCTTCGAGATGCCGTGGGATGGGGGGACCTGACGCGCCCAGCTACTGGGGGGGGAGGGGCCCACAATTCCCTGCCACTATGGGCAGTGGTGGGACCTAGAGCTCCGAGCTGCGCAGCTTTTAACTTCCATGGGTGGTGGCGGGCCCCCACAGTTTCCAGCCACCACAAGTGACGGGGGGACCCAAAGCTCCCTGCCACCGCAGCTCCCTGCCACTAGCCCTAGAGCTCCAAGACACCATGGGCGGCACTGGGACCTGGAGCTCCCTGCTGCCATTAGGGGACCCCCCCAGGCCCAGAGCTCTGTGTCACCAGCCCTGAGCCACTGAGGGCAGCAGCGGGCCCTGGAGCTGTCAACTGCAGTGGCAGTGGGTGCTGGACCCCCCCCCCCAGCGGGCTCGGGCCCACATCCTCCCAGTCAGCCCCACTTTGTCACAGTTACTGTTAATAAAAGGCAGGGATAGGTCACAGCTTCCATGAATTTTTGTGTATTGCCTGTGACCTGTCCCCAGCTTTTACTAAAAATAACCGTGACCAAATCTTAACCTGACCCATTATTAAAAAAGATTAATTCAAATTGAACAGGTACAGAGAAGAGTTACTATGTTGATCGGAGGAATAAAAACTTACCTTATGAGAGGAGACTCAAAGAGCTTGGCTTGTTTAGCCTAACCAAACAGTAGCATGTGGCCCATCTACAAATGCTAGTAGCAAATATCCCCGATGACTGGAGATGGGACACGAGATGGGGAGGGCTCTGCGTTACTACAGAAAATACTTTCCTGATCTCTGGCTGTTGTATCGTGCTGAAATGCTCAGGGTCAAACTGATTGCCATATTTGGTGTTGGGAAGGAGTTTTCCCCAGGCTCAGATTGACAGAGACTCTAGGGGGTTTTCACTTTCTTCTGCAGCATGGGGCACAGATCACTTGCAGGTTTAATCTAGAGTAAATGGTGGATTCTCTGTAACTTGAAATCTTTAAATCATGATTTGAGGACTTCAGTAACTCAGCCAGAGTTATGGGTCTCTTACAGGAGTGGGTGGGTGAGGTTCTATGGCCTGCAATGTGCAGGAGGTCAGACTAGATGATCGTGATGGTCCCTTCTGGTCTTAAAGTCTATGAGTCTAACCCTCACACAGAACAAAATCCATCCAGTTGGTTCCAGGTAGAAACATTTTGTTTCTGTTGAAAAGAGATATGTGGGAATGCTGGCTAGAGTTAATAGAAGAAATGCACATAAGAAAGGGCTTTTTAATGTCTATTTCAACACGGGTACTATAGCTAAAGTTTGTTCCTTTGCTTCATCATTTCAAGTATGAGTATCACTATTTTCAGTTCCCCTCTCTGTCCAAAAAATGTTTAAAATGTTAACATTAATTCCCACAGATGTTGGATAATTACTGTGAGCCTCATGAAGAACTTATTCAAGGATCATAAACCAGTTTCCAGTCAGCTTTACCACTAATGTAACAATTGGTGAAAAAAAATTAGTTAAATTGTTTAATACTGAGATATTTCTCCTATTATTCACTCAGTATTAACGCTGGATGGTGGCAACGTATTTATCTGTGCCAATGAGCCCCTGTACTGCCAGGAACTGCAGATTCTGTCACTTTCCAGAAGTAAATCTGATGCCAGCAGGAGGGAACCCCCAACTCCCATTCAGTTATGTAAAACATAGTTTAAAAAGCAATCAGCAATTTATAAATGTCAAGAAACCTTCTCACCTTATGTAATTGTATAGCGCTGTGTGAAGCACTCCCACTGCAATGGCTTTCTTTTAAAGAACACTTTTTTTATCAAAATGAAAGCAGCAATCCTGGGCAAAAAAAATCTTTAGGACGAATAGTTAAAGGTGTAATTAATTAATTACTTAAAGACCTTATTAGACTGTCTTAAGTACAAAATAATTATTTTGTTATGAGTCCACAAATAACCTTAACTCTGACCCTCTATATACCTGGGATTTACTTGCAAATGGACAGGATTATTTGTTATTCTTTATAGAGTACCATACAATAGAGTTCATAGACTTTAAGATGTATATAACTAAAACTACTTTTATAGTGTGGTTTCTGGATACTATCAAGAGGAGGATGAAGGAATAATCCCTTATTGTTGGCTATCTGCACCATATCTGAAAGGTATTGTAGAGTACTACAACCACTATACACACAGAACTGCTAGGATCATAGCACTATGGTGGATTTCAAGTCTCTTCTGGAATGTATTCAAGATAAGAAAAGAGATCAATGGTTCTACTTGTCAAAGTGTGGGTGGTTGAAGCTAAGGAGGGACTACTTTTGGGTCAGTGTTCCATATGTAATGGGTGGGAGGTGGCCTGTATATCTGAACTCACAGTACACTAAGTGAGACTTTGGTAAAGCAAAGATGGATCATTGTATGGCTAACTGGTGGCTGGCTTTAACATGGGGCTGTGTTATCAGGTAAGAGATGAGTGTTGATACAGGTTTAGAATGCACAGGAACATAGGAATGGCTGCACTAGATCAGACCATTGTTCCATGAGGTCTAGTAGCCTGTCCCTGACTGCAGCCTGTACCAGCCCTGGGATGCGGGGGCATGCTGGGAGTGTGAAGAGCCAAGGAGAAGGAATGGCTGGAGCAAACTGCACTCCAACATCTTGGGAACCGTTGCCAGCTGATGTAGGCTGAGGCAGCCCCCGGGGTGCTCTAACCTCCACCTGGGACAGGGCCAGCACTGATAATCAGGGAGCCACAAGAGACTCCATTCAGTGCAGCATGAAGGGGCACCAGGGAAACTCAGGGAAGGAGAGAATCGGGGCCACAATCTATTTTGTGAACTTGGTTCATTGTATTAGCCCAGTCTCATACTGCTCTTGCCAAGCCCAGAGATTAAGTGGTTCACCTTTTAGGTCATGGCACACCATTTGACGTGCTGACCCATGCTGGGGAGTAGCAGGTGCCCTCTCAACATCAGCCCCATCAGTGTGATACTGACCTGCCCTCTGCTGTTTGCTGGGCTGCAGCACCACGATGGGGCAGAAATGAAAGATTAGAAGAGTGACAATGCAAGTAAACAAGGAGACGTGACGCCTCCAGGTTTTCGTTTCTCTGTGAAAGCCTCCTGCTAAAATGAAAGTCAGGATGTCCCGTTCAGAGGGCGAGACAAGCATCTCACTGTGAATGAACTAGGAAACAGATTTGTTTTGGTGCGTCCTGCAGGTTGTGGCCAACTTGCTGAAAGGTGACAACTCGTGAAAAGTAGCAGTGAATAATAACCCCAGTGTGAAGAGACTATATCTCATTTTCCAGACTGCTTTAAGTTAGCAGGAAACTATGCTGTCTTTTGACAGTGTCCCTTTAAATATTTCTAACCTGTGTAACAAAAAAAGTGTCCCTTTAAGAAAAAAACTCCTATTTTAATTGCATTCTTTTTGTAATTCCTAAAAATATTAGGTTTGGAAAATAGTTTTTGATTTTACAAAAATCCAAATGTTTGACCTAAAACTAGCTCAATTGTCACTTTAAATGAAGCAATTTAGCAGAGACTTGCAATGCTTGTTAAGGACTTTAGATGCCCAATTCGCATTTAAATTGAAGAGGAGAAGAGTGTCCAAATCACCTAGGCAGCTCTGAAAATATCACTCTTCAAAATAACAGAAAAAAAGTCATTTTCCTGTAAGATGGCAGATGCCAGCATGAGAATACCATTTTCAACTGAAGACTTCGTTAAAGTTTGCCTTCCTACACATAGCTCTCATTGACTTCAGTGGGAGTGCTGTTTTTTTTCATCCAAGGACAGAATTTGGCTTTTTATTTAAAAATAAAATTTGCAATGGCAAAAAGTTCTTAGCCCAGTGAAGTGTGGGTTTGAGCTAAAAAAGTGAGTGTCTTTTCCATCACAAGAAAAAACGTAAAAGACTGAAACTCTTGAATCCTGGACAAAGAGAAGGCACTGTTATTTTCTGATAGGTTCCCAGCTTCTGTGACTGCCTGTCCATAGTGTAGTAGTTAATGGAAAGAACCACCTTTAGAGAAACTATGTGATCATCTTAGGGCTTCCCAACTGGAGCAGAGGCCTTTGAAGAATCCTTATGTATGTGAGCTGTTTATCAGTGTAAACTGAACCCCCTAGTTCACAATGTCCTGGATCTTAGGTACCATTGCTTTGCACTAGGGCACAGAGATATTTTTGCACTGCCAGTTTTTTGTATATATTTACATTTTTGTATGAAACTACGCCAAATTCAGAGGTGAGTCTAAGCTGCTGTAATTTACTACTACTGCTGGCTCTCTCAGTGTGTAAGTTACATTCCCTTAGATTCAGTTATATTCTCTTAGACTCATACCCATTTGTGGACAAACACTTCAGGGCTGTGCTGACATCATAAGTGACATCCAAATAAAAAGGAAAAAAAAGCCTTGTTATCTTAAAATTCTCTTAGCTACACTAGGGGGAAAAAAACAGTGTTACTCCCACTCTGGCAAAGAACAATATAAATAGAGTAAAAAAATGTAGCTTTCCAGGTTTAAAGGGGTGTTTGAAAATGTAAACTACGAAACAAACACTTGTCAGTGTCCCTTTATAAAAGGTGCCCGTGTAAAATACCACTTTTGCCACTGCTGATCCCCCAAATGATGCAGTTATGACACTCCCAACAGTGGCACAAGAGTGTGAGTACCAACCGCAGGGCAGTGTGTTAAAAACCAGGGCACAAACCCCAAATTCGTTGTGAGTTCTAAACCTACATTTCACCAGTCCTCTGCACCTACTGCAAACTCCTCAGGCACTTTAACAGCTTGAACACTTAGAGTAGAGTATCTAAGGGGACTATTTATGACTGTCTTGCCACCCAGGTGAGTGTATCTCTGTGATAGATGGCCCTCTATGTCTACTCAAGGCTTGCAGTTGGGGGGGGCAATGTCACCCACTGCTCCCCCTAGACTATGCCCATGTTAAAAAGTGGGGGCCTTGGCCCCTCAAACCCCCCGGTTCTGGTGCCATTGCCTGTGTGGCAATTCATAGTCACAGAGGCTCACACTACGGCCACTCAAATATTACATTATGGTATGGAACACAGATATTACAAGTAAGATTAATGCATGCAGCAACACACAAGCATTCAAAAGAGTCTAAAAACAAACACTTGCTCCTCATTCTAATCTCTATTTTAGCAATATTAATCCACACGTGAGTCAGACAGATTCCAGCTGTGTGTCTGTCCATGTTCATTTGCGACATGGAACCCTTGCCATGAGCTAGCTCCTGGTCTGCCTGTGTCACAGCAGTATTTAAAGGCAGACAGCCTAGCCATTCCTGGACAGTGTCAAAACTCAGTCACGCATTGGCCTCCATCTTACTACTATGTGCAACGGCTTTGCAAGATTTCCATGACAGCAGAGATTATATCATCGGAGAACGGGAGCAGAGAAATACTTCTTTCATCATTGCCAAGGGGAAGGTATGGGGCACTGGCAGAGGCTTAGTAATACCTAGTTGATCCATTTGGGATTCTAGAAGGGCTTCAGAAAACCTATGTTAAAATCTCTCTCTCCCAGTTTTTGCTGTCTTGCAGCACAACAGATGCTTGATCTAGAACTTGCACCATTTTAGATGGCAAAGAGCCATGTGACCAGACTAATTTATGTCTCTCCATTTTATCTTCCCTGTGATATATTTTTCCTTCTAAGAACTTGTCTGAATCTTTTTAATGTGATTCTGCTTACAGCTTGTACTGCTGCCTTTGCTACTGTCTGCTCTATGTATTAATGGCCCTCTGAGTAAAGGGGCTTCTCTTAACTGAATGCCCTTAGTTACAGGTTCTTTCTTAAATTCAGTTTGTGGTCTCTTGTAATTTATCATTACTCTGTCTAATAGAGGAAAGTTTAATGACTTAAACATTAGGTTTGCAATATCTAGATTCCCAGTAACTCAACCCTTGCTCCTTCCAAGGTACCTTAGTTCTATTCAATGTGCTGTGTGTATGTATCTTTCATAAATGATTTTAGAAAATGAGATCCTGTCTGTGCTGTATGTTCATTAAAAGATCAGTTAGCACTTTTGTACAAGCAGAAGTTTATCCTGGTTTCCTGGCCATAATTTCCCATCACTCTCGTTGGTTGCCCTCCACCCTGCCACATTTCAGTGGTAGCTGAAGTGATACCTATGTGAGCAGTGCGGACTTTGTAAAGTGCTTTGGAATGAAATCTACAGTATTAAAGATATTTAACTGGTGAAATGGAAAAGTGTCTAATGCTCTTAGTCCTCCTTTCAAATAGCAGATAACACCAGGATAAAAACAATCTACGTATGGCATGAACCTCTGTCAGGAAATGGTCTAAATTGGGTCCTGTCTTACAGCATCATAGGAAACTTCCTAAGCTATTTTTGTTGTTTCTTTCTTGAAGTATTGTTCTGTATTATATTTGGGGTCTCCCAAAACACTGCACGACTTGTCCAAAAGTTACTAATTGTGACTCATGAGCCTGTTTTTAGCCTGATGGCAGCAGATCTTTCCTGACACTAGCTGTGAGATGCAGATCCCAATCCCCTGGGCAAGGCCTTCTGCCTCACAAAGGAAAAGAAGCTCAAATCTGTAACCATTAAAAATAGCAGCATTCATTACTGTGCTGGTGGCTGGAGGTCGTTGTCCAAAATAATTGCACGCAGCCTCATTTTGAAAAGGGGTCAGGTGCACAGTTGCAAACCAAATAAAGGGGCACACAAATGACCAACTGCGTTATTTTTAACAACTGTTTTTCACAATAGGTGGATGTGAAAAATCTGATAAATAAAGGGTGATAAATATAGACTCTGAAGCCTTAAATATACTCTCCCATGGCCCTATGCAAATAAGAAACCAGTGTAACATTTAAAAGGGAAGTAATCTGTTTCTTTTTCATTGCTTCAGATAAGGAAAGGAAAAAATTAAGCCCCACTTTTCCTCACATTGTTTCTGAGACACTAAACAGCTTTGGGATCAGACCACAGGCTTAGCGGTTTAATAACTTACTTAGATGATGGGCTAAATGCTCTGCTAGTGTAAGTGACTGTAGCTATATTGACTTCACTAGAGTTTCGTACATATACACCAGAGAAAATTTGGCCTGCTGTCACTTAGGGTATGTCTACACTGCAATTAAACACCCCTGGCTGGCCCATGTCAGCAGACTAAATTACCCATCTTTCCACCATGCATCAGACTGACAGTCATGTCCCCCACCCAGGAAAGGAATGCTGCTTCTGGGCATAATACATTAGTTAAGCTCAATTACTGGCAGAGCTGAGAGGGTAAGACAACTCTCAACGCTCCAGAGTACAACAGGTGAAAATGCAGCAGTTCCCTGTCCCCACTCCAGGGTCACCATCTCCAACATCATGCACCTAGGAGTCAACAACTGCTCCATTCCCCACTTCCACTGCCTCTATTCCAGGGCCCCACTTTCTAGTTCATCTATCTGAGCATTAACAGACCTGCTTTGATTCCTGGCCTCCACACGCCGGCCAGCTCTCCAGGCTTCTTGCAACACTTCTCCTTCAGCCATCACCGCCGGACTCCTGCATGAGGGCTCTTGCAAAGTTCCACTCCCCAGGCCCCCTTCACCTGCAAGTTCTACCCCTGCAGAGCTCCTCATAAGAAACCTTCCTCCAGAATCAACCCTCCCTTTCCTGGGCTCGCCCTGCCCTGCTGTGTCTGCGCTGGTTCGCCCCCTTTCCATGGGGCCTCTGGATGAGCTTCTATTCACCAGGGTTCCCCTGCTCCAACAGCTCTGGTCAGTTCTCCTGCTGCACCAACAGCTCTCAGCTATTACTCTCCTGGATCTCAGGCAGCTCTCACCAGCTCCCTGGTGCTTCTTCCTGCTTCCCTTTCTCATCTGCTGCTTGGGTCTTTATAGAAGCCAGATGTCCTCTATGGGTGTGTCTACACAGGAATAAAAGGCCCACGACATGCCTATGGCTGGCCAGGTCAGCTGATGGGCTTGTGGGGCTCGGGCTGTGGGGCTAAAAATTGCTGTGTAGATGTTCAGGCTCGGGCTGGAGCCCAAGCTCTGGGACCTTGCTCCAGTCCGAGTCCGAATGTCCACATAACAATTTTTTCAGCCCCGGAGCATGAGTCCTGTGGGCCCTAGTCAGCTGACATGGGCTAGCCGCAGGTTTTTTATTCCCTTATAGATATACCCTGTCAGGCCCCATCCGGAGGCAACTAACTATTCATAGGTGAACTGAACCTGTTCCTGCTTAAAATGGCCAGTCATCCTGTAACACTAGCATTATACAATATAATCTGGTATGGAATAAAAATGAGCCATTTTATGTAAATTATATATCACTTTATGTACTTTGAAATCAATATGTGTTAGGTGTCTAAGTACCTTTAAGAATATGGGCCAAAGAGCTTTCAAGCTGGTGGCACAAATATTGCTTTTGGTATTTCATATTTGCATGAATATTTGTGTCATTTCTACTGTCCCTGGACATTCTTGCTAAGAAGATTTCATTAACCCAAATGTTTGCAAAAAGCAGGACCTTTGAATCCCAGGGGAAATTATTTGTGGTTTTTCAGTCAGATGACTATTTGCAAATACTTTTTCACAGTATCCGCCCATCTCTACTGATGACATAGCTATTTGGACAAATACTTGGAAAATTCAGAACTGGGCATATCACAGTGAGTGGGCTAGCTCAGAGTTGTCAGGGATTTGTCACTATAACAAATATATGATGTACAGGAAGAGGGGGTTTCCAAAAAACCAATAGAGACAATGGGAAGAAAATAAAATTGTTTTTCATATTGAATTATCTCCTCCAAATGTCAATTAATAATTAGGGTCTGATGGAAAAATACATCTGTACCAGGAGGAATTCCCAAGGAGCAACCCTACAAATCACTTCCAAATGAAGTGAGGGTCCTGCAGCAATCTGCCCAGGCTGGGGATCTCCAATCTGAAAGAGAGGCACCATTGTCATGGAAACTACATTGTAACACCAGACTTCCAATAATAATCCCAATTAGGATCAGCAGATGTGGCGGGGATGAGGCATTTGGGAGAAACTCTCTGGATCTCATTTATTCCAGGACTTTGCCGTGCTGAGAAGAGGGTGGATAAATGAAACAGTGTGTTTACCTTCTTGAACCAGCACTGGTGGTTGAGACGCTAAGAACAAAGGGCTGGTTGTGTCACTGAATTGCCCACTGAGACCCCAGTTTATGGTAAGTTCCCCTTTCTCATTTCCTGGTATTACTTATTAAATATGACAAATAAATCCTGCATCCTGCTTCGCAGACAGTATCACATGACCGCTGTCTTGTCATGCCAACATATACAAAGCAGTGGCTTGATCTTTAGAAATGAAAGAGGAGCCACTTCTACAAGTTACTGCACATTAACAAAGCAGTCATATTTGTTCAGTGAACCAGCTTCTCCCCTAGTTATCACCAGTTCTACTATGTGCAGCTCCACTGACTTCAAGTGACATACAGCTGATTTACACTGCCATAAGTAGGAGGAGAATCCAGCCCTGTACTTCTAATATCACACACCTCTGACGTAGACCCAGTTCTTGGCTTCAGGAATTTGTAATTAGAATTGCATTCTGCCATCACTGGTCATTACTGCAAATTGAACCTAGACCCACCAAAACGAAAAGCAGCAGCTCTACAATGTCTGCTAAAAGACTCAGCTCCTTTAGCTGGTAGCCGTAGTGGACTCATACCATTTGTGGACCAGCCACTCGACGTGGATACACAAAGCACATGGGTTATGCTGACACCCTGTGATATGTAACTCATTAATCGTTTGAGGAGATATTGGGAAGAGCTGGGAAGTGGTCCAGAATTATTCTTCCCGCTTCATCAGGCTGTATCATGAGGCAAACAAAAATGTGTGCATAATAAAGAAAAAAGGCTGTCCTTGTCCCATCCAGCAGCAATCTGCGAGAGGTCTTTTATGTCTCTCCCACCGCAGGGAGGAGACAAGGAAAATTGGACTTGACCCTTAAAGGATACTCAGCTCATTGTTGTAGAATGTAAGCTCTTTGGGGCAGACCATCTTGTCTTCATGTGTGTCTACCTGGCCCAATGCAGCCTTGATACTGACTAGTGCCTCTGGGTGAATCCATAATATAAGCAGGAAGCAATAATGTTCAGATTGACCTGGATGTTTGGGTGACTCAGTGCTGTGTCTGTCCAGCCTGTCCTTTCCCACATCAGCTCTAACGGGGTGTCAGCATGGAGGAGAACAGCATGATCTGGTTTCATTGCTGATAGGTGAACTTTAGAAGGATTCACAGTCCAATTGCATTATTTATTTCTTACTATCTGTACCACCTAGGTGTGCGGGATGCTGGAGAAATGGAGTAAGACCTGGTCCCTGGCTCAGTGAGCAGTCTGCACTCTAAAGATATGTCTACATGGCAGCTGGGAGCCTCCTGCCCACAGGCAGCGGCTCAGTTTAGCTACCCAAATCTGAGTCCCCTACCCTTGGGTGTATATTCGGTGGCTAGCCTGAGCTGCTGCAGCCATACTGGTGCTTTCAGTGCAGCAGCTCCAGCAGAGCTACCACCAGCCTGTCTACCCATGCTGAGGAACGCGGTCCCAGGCTGCAGTGTAGACATACCCTCATTTAGTTAGGCTGCTCCGTTTGGATGTTTCTCTTCTGTCTCCTTTATTCTCCAAGTCTCATCCAGCTCCTTCCTTCCTCTAAGTCTAATGTGTTTCTTTTACCTTCCCCAATTCTATCCGTCACTTCCCTTGACCCTCACCCTCCTAGCAGACCTGGCTGATAGTTCATTGAAGGAAAAGATGGTACAGATCTTGCCCTCTCCCTGCTAGCCTCTGGCCAACTGCTTTATTCAAAGCTCCAGTGCACTAAGCGTGCCCTGGACCTGAGGCACCCTATAATTCACTGTCATGCCATCCCCAGCCTTAGAGGCTAGAATGATTTGAAGCCAGGCCTGCAGAGTCAGCCACACATGCTGAGACCTGCAGACAGATTTCACCAAAGGAGGTGAGGATCAGTGGGAGAGGAAGCCTTTTGAAACCTACCATAATAAGGCTCTGGGTCTGGGATTGTTTCAGTTTAAGGTTTGGGCTGCAGCTCAAGCCCAGTCCATTGTGCCTAGTTTTCACCACTGCTGACATGGAAATGCCTTATGCCATGTCTCCTACTGTCTCATCCCAGAAAACAAGGAAAATGGAAGAGAGAGCAAGAAACATGGAAGAATGGATATTAAGACAAGAGAAAAGAATAGAGAAAATCTTTGGCGAAGTTCAGATCTGCGTGCTCAGGTCCAACTCTATAGTTCAACCTGTATTTTACTTTTCAGAGATAATGGGTAGTTCTTCCCAGGCACCTGCAGAATCTCCCAAAAGCACTGCATTTCCCCTCATTGTCCCTCGTCACAGCGACCAAAAGGGTAGTGTTGGGGCTTTGCTAAAACTCCAATCAGAAGAAGGGGTTGAGGCTGCTGCTCCTGTCTTAGCTCAGCCCCTTAGAGAGATGGCACCATCTTGCTCCTCCTGGCCTCAGTCCCACTCAGGGAGGCAGCTGGAAGGCTAGCACTGAAGCTGCTCAGGGAGCCCAAGTCACAGAACAAGCCAGCAGAGGAACTTTAGTCTTGCTTTACAGTTCATCTTTTGATCACTAAACTGGTATTGAAGCAGGATGGAAGCTTCTTACTGTCTCTGACACTGGACCCTCATCCTGCTGGCACCATCACTTTCCAGCAGCGAAACCACTGCAAAAAGGAGGCTGACAAAGTATTTTGATTGCTCACTGTACTTCAGGTTCCAAGGAGCCAGCATCATCCCAACCCCCCTTGAAACCCAAGGGAAGCCTTTCTATGCAGGACTGAATGATGGTGAGAGAGACCCATTTTTCACTCTGCTTCATTTAGGAATGTCACCTCTGGGGCAATATCAGGATCCCCTTTCTTGCTCTGAAATTGCACCTTCTCTGAATAAGCACAAGTCAGCAGCTGGGGGGCTAGCACCACCTATTGGTAGTAAGTGGAAAATGCAGGCTCCTCTGCCCTCTTTAAATGAACACGCAATACAATTCATAATGAACACAAGTCAATGGAGCTCTGTCAATTTACAGCCCCAGAGGACGCAGCCCAATGCATCATCTAAAGCTATGGTAAGACACAACGTGAAAGCAGAAAAACAAACAGAAATAAATGATGATCAATCCAGGTCTGTATATGGCCCCTCTGGCTGAAGAATCAGACCACCTCACAATCTTTAATGTGTACCACCCCTGTGAGTTTGTAAGATAGGTATAATAGCACTGTCCTGATGGGTAAACTGAGGCACAGAGTGGCTGAGTGACTTGCCCAAAGTCGCACAGGAAGTCTGTGGCAAAGCAGGGAATAAAACCCAGGTCTCCCCACTTCTAGGCCAGTGTCCCAGCCAATGGCCCATCACACATAGCCACTAATAGCACATATCTGAGCCAATGATGCAATCCTTGTTAGCAGGAATGCCAGGATTTTTCTTTGCTGTGGGGAAAAGGAAAAGTCAGCATTCCAGAAAGGGGCTGGTGATGTAAAAATAAGAATACAATATCCACTGCTCGCTTCACCCAGTTCTCAAGTACAAGTCTGTATGTATTATAGTGCAATGCCAAGGAGCATGTTTCAAGGCCACAAATCTATGCCTGATAAAGACCAACAACTTAGAGAAGACTATCTCAGCAGTGTCTCTGCTAGGGAAATAAAATCCTCCCAATAAAGTCACAGAAGTAGAAGAACTCATAACACGGAGTTGTGCAGGATACGTGTCCTTTGTAGGGGGAAATGTGCTTCTATTTGCTTTATTCTTGGTGCTCAGATAGCACAGGGATGCGTGCATCAGAAATAGATAAGATTACAAACAGATGGAGAGATTACCGGGAGACCACACTGTAAGATATCACTCCCTGCCCTCCTTTGAAGGAAATGGATATATTGTATAAATTCTAATATGCTTTCTACACTGTACAGAATCTCTGTGTAACAATGAGATCGAGCTCCCTTTGAAGTGAAAGTCAGCCTGCATCAGAGCTCAGCCCTAAATCCACTGCTGTATCTCATATTGATTGACTATGTCAGCAGAAAGATCCCACTGGGAAAAGGTGAGAAGCTCCTATATGCAGATGACATAGCAATAAGGCTGTCCCTTGGTGTCTGTGCCTTGTCATGGCGGGATAGCTTCCATGCCCTAAAGATCCCCATAGTCTGTGTCAGCGGGGGCTTTTTTGCTCCTGGTAGGTTTAACAGTGCTGGATTAGTCTGTGGGGGAGGGGCCAGATGAAAACAGACACCCTGGGTCCTCCAGGACGGGGGTTAGGCACAGGGCTAACAACCTTGTTCTGTAAAAAACAAAATATGTTATGGAAACAGCGGCAGCGAAATCAACCCTTACTGTGTGTGATGGCCTTCAAGAGTCAATGACCTGTATGACTGCCAGTGCTGGAAGCCAAAAGGAAGCCACTGGCACGAAGACTGATGTGTCAACACCAAGACAAAAACCAGACTTGTTTTTTGGAGCACAAGGACAATGTACGAAACAGGGAAGCTAGCTCAGATCACAGCATAGATGAAAAACTACAGACTGAACGTGGTGAAGAGCTGTGGAAGCTGAGCTGAAAAACCTGGGGCACAGCTGGGGAACCATTGAAAGACTTGCCAAAAACAGATGAGTGGAGGAGCTTTGTTGCTGCCCTAAACGGCAGAGGTGTAATGGGGGACTAACGAACTAAAGCGTCACTGGGAAATTGAACATACAGATGAATGGAGTGAGACTAAGCCAGACTGACCAGTTCAAGTATCTTGGTGGCTGGGTCTTGAAAAATGGCAAACCTGAATGTGAGCTACAGTCCAGATTAGAGCATGCTGCAAGATTGTGTAATAACATCTCAAGGGCTGTATCTGACACCCATACATCACTGAAAGCCAGCTGTATAGACGAGCGGTGCTCCCCGCAAAGCTGTATGGTACAGAAGCATGGGTGATAAAGAGACAGCTACAGGTGTTTGAGATACGATGTCTTTGCATCATAAGAGGAGTTACACTAAGAGGCAGTTGTCATAACAGAAGTATTAGGATGGAGGTCAAAGTCTATGATGTGGCTAACAAAATCCATGAAATGCAACTTCACTGATTCGGGCACATAAAGAGGACCTGGTGACAATAGCATAGCAAGAGAGGGTGGTAGGAAAGAGACTTGAGGAAAGCCAAGGAAGTGATGGATGGATTGCATCAAAGAAGATGGCAAAGAAGTGGACCTTAGTGCCACTTTGGACAAACAAAGATGGCATATGCTTGCATGATGACTTGACCCCAGTAGATGGGATAAGGAGAAGATGGGATAATGCAGCTCTATATAAAACTTATTCTGAAGGGACAGAATAATTGAGTTTTCACAACCATTTCATTAAAAATATACAACAAACTGCATAAAATGTACTGACATCTCCATGGTCCACCAGGTGGCGCTCTGACTCAATGTTTCCTCCCAGGCACCCCATTACACCAGATTCATCATACTCCAAAGGGCAGTGACTCAGAAGTCAGTGGGTAAGGATAAGATTATGTCCCGGAATCCATGACTTCCAGAGACCGCCACGACATTTACTGCTTCAGCCTTGGGGCAAGGGGGCTGGAGCTCTCAAGGGTGGCGAGGGGACCCAGAGCTCCCTGCTACGGCCCGGGGCCCTGTAGATCTGAGTCACTACCCTTTGCGGTGAGGACCCCCAGCAGTTCCTAGCTGCCACGGGGGGACCCAGAGCTCCCTGCCTCTGTGGACAGTGTGGGGACCTGGAGTTCCCAGCCTCTGCGGGTGGTCCTGCAGCTCCAAGCCGCCGTGGATAGCTGCGGGACAGACCTGGAGCTCCGAGCTGCTGCAAGGGTCCCCCAGCTCCAAGTCCCAGGGGCGGCAGGGGCCCCGCAGACCCGGAGCTCCCAGCTCTCTCTGGCATTCCGAGCCAGGCGGGCGGCGGGGGTCCCAGAGCTGTCAGCTGCAGCAAGTTCTGACCCGTCCCCCAGCAAGGCTGGGCCTCTCGTTGCCCCTGTCAGCCCCATTTTGTCATTTTTAGTAAAAGTCAGGGACAGGGCACAGGCTTGCTGAATGTTTGTTTATTGCTCGTGCCCTATCCCTGACTTTTTATCAAAAGTAACAGTGACAAAACCTTACCCTTATCAATGGGAGTTCTGCAGGGTTGTAACCAAGGTGGGGCAAGTGGAGCAGCAGCCCAGGGTGCAAAGCCATGGGGGTGAAAAAATGGAGCGGTGTGGGGAGGGGTATGTGGGGTCACGTGCCCCCTCTCCCCCCACCCTGATTTCTGCCTTCCATTTAGCACAGAGGTTTTCAAACTGCGGGGCCCCTGGTTCTCCACACTGGGAGCCGGGGCACTGGCTGGCTGTCCGCCCAGCAGCCATCCCTGCGCTGCTCCCCCAGCGAGGCTGCCTCTTCACAGCCAGGCACTCCCCAAGCAGGGCGGGCAGCACAGCTCCGAGCTGCGCCCCGACACGCTCTTGCCTTTCCCCCAAAGGAGCC
This sequence comes from Emydura macquarii macquarii, assembly GCF_026122565.2. NCBI lineage: Eukaryota > Metazoa > Chordata > Testudines > Chelidae > Emydura > Emydura macquarii. Next base: position 12,181,325 of record NW_027131527.1, on the reverse strand, counting down.
CGGTGCCAGCTGGTAATGCCCCCTAGAGCCGGCCCCTGCCCACGGAGCCCAGCTGCCTTGAGATGCTCCTTGAGGCACTCGCTCACCACTGCCCTGGCACTCCTGGCTCTGCTGCATCACCTCTCGGGGGTGCAAATATACTTGCTCGCCCCAAGCATTAAAATGCCTAGTTATGGCTCTGTTCCATTGTATTTAGGTTCTTATACTGCACTCATCACCATGCAGGGCTGCCAAGTCCCATATTACCCGGGCCATCCGGTATTCTAATAAAAAAATTGCCTGTTCCATATCCATCAGTATGGGATGCCTTGTTTAGTGCTGCCGGAGCAGTCTGAATAATCGTACTGACATCTGAAAGCCAGGAAGGAGCTGTGCTCTGACACTTCACTTTGTAAAGTGCCACTACGTGACAGCTTGACTGGTGCACAGGGTAGCAATGCCACTCAAATCTGGCCCAGCCACCCCTCTGAAAATTGCCCCGCACCTGGAAATCTGAAATAGTGCCCCTGCTAGTTGTCCTCCTCCAGCTGCTGCCTTCCTCCAGGCCACACCCCTTCTTTCAGCCCCACTGGCTCCCTGCCTGATATTTATCCCTCTGATGCATGCACAGAGAGCAATCATATCTCCCCTCAGCCTTGATTTGGTTAGGCTAAACAAGCCAAGCTCCTTGAGTCTCCACTCATAAGGTAGGTTTTCCATTCCTCTGATCATCCTACGCTTCTGTGCACCTGCTCCAATTTGATTTCATCTTTCTTAAACCTGGGAGATCAGAATTGCTCACAGTGTTCCAGATGTGATCTTGTATGCCTTCTATAATGGTAATAACACTTCCCTTTCTCCGCTAGAAATACCTCACCTGATGCATCCTAGGGTTGCATTAGCCTTTTTCACAGCCACACATTGGCAGCTCATAGTCTTCTTGTGGTCAACGAATACACCAAGGTCTTTCTCCTTCTCCATCGCTTCCCAGTGATATGTCCCCAGCTCATAGCAAAATTATTGTTATTATCCTGGGACATCCCATACCAACTAACTTCCAAGATGCATGTAAAGTCTTTCATTATCTGTGGACAAAAGCAGGTAATTGGTGTTTCAGTTGGAGATTTTGTGAAACAGCCAGACTTCCCCTCTCTCTCTCTCTCTCTCAAGTTGCATCCCTCCTTTTATTTCAGTGACCTCGTATCAGGTATTTTTTTATCTGTTGACAAAAACTGAATGTGGATTTATGGATTTCGTTGCAAGGATGGGGGACAAAGGAGGAGGGGGAGTATATAACATGGTGAGGGGTGCAATATAATAACTAAAATAGAATAGCATAAATAAGACAGCGAGATTCATCGGGGGAAAGACTGAAAGGAAAAAAGAGGGGAAAGAGTGAAGGAAGAGAGGAAAAAAACAAAGGGCCAAATGCAGCCATAGCATAAACAGATGCAGCTCCTTGGACTTCAGTTCAGTCCTAGCTGCTAACACCAGGATTCCAGTCAGTCAATTGAGAGGGAGAAGACAAGTAAGAAACTTAAGAGCAAAAGGATGGGGGAGAGTTTTAGAGCCTGGATTCCTGAACCCCACACTTAAGGACTCGCAAAGCCTTCTTGTTTAATCAAAACAGGCTAAAATGTAAACACAACACTTGCATGCACACAAACTGGTTGGTTGGAAAAGACGCTCCAAACCCCTTCCTAGCTAAAGGCTGTTCACTCAATCTCTGTATCTCTTGGACTTTCGAATGATGCTCTTTTAGTCCTGCATATACAAAGCTTGGGTGAGTGTTTCTCTCCCCTTGCTTTGTGTGGCTGATGGATGGCTTGCATGGCTTCCTTCTGCAACGGATTTTTGTGGCAGAGAAGCCTCTAGCCCCACCGCACATACAAGCTGCACGGCCTATTAGCGAGCCCCTTTGTGATGTAATTGGATTTCTCCCTTTGTTAGTTTGCAATGAAAATGTCATCTATATTGGGGAGGCGCCCATTCATCTCGCATTAAATTCAGTCGTCTCTTCGGTGAGCTGTGAAACTATTCACACTGCAGCAGGCAGCTGCAACTGGAGGCTTCCCTGACAATACCCCACGCTGCTCTCTAAGCACACCTCCTGTCCCACAGGGCTGGCTTGCTCCCTCTGTTACCCACATGCATTACGCTTCTCAGCCCATCCCTTAACAGTCTGAGAGACAGCAACCTTCCAAACTACACAGAGTAGCTGGGAAGCTGAAAAGGAAACTGAAGGCCATGGCTGAAGGAGTGTGTCTATAACAACACCCCAAAAGAGAAAGCTCAGCTAAAGATCCAGCAGAAAAGGAGCCCTGATGTAGAAAATCTCTAGCCCTTTCTCGCCTCTCCCCTGACTGTTTCAGGTCTACTTATAGTTAAAGCTTAAAAGAGTTATGTTAATTAATCAACTAATTGCCTGTTAATTAATCATATTAATATGTTAATACATTCCAAATTGATGTCAAGAGCTCCAGTATGAAGGCATGTGTGTCTGGCCAGCACCAGCAGACATACATGACTGACATACATCCACATGGGAAATATCTGAGTGACCCTGCAGAAGACATAACAGGCATCATCCATGAATACATGCATGTCCAAGACACATACTATAGGTGTGTTTAACACACACACACACACACACACACACAAACACACACACCTACATTCCCCTGACATGCACATTCAACAATCCACTTACCTAGTTTTGGAAAGGGGTCTTCCAGATTTTAAGATTGGCATGGCCAACAGCCCCTCTGTTATTATACTCTATCTATATCAATCAAAATAAATCTCCAACACAATGAAAGATCCTAAAAGATATTTCTCTGCCAATGTTGGACAAAAGCAAGCCACTACAAGCTGTGGCCATCTTGCCTTTTTCTTCTGTAGAAGGTGTTATATGGCTCTGACTTTGGTCTAGGAGCTCACCGCTTGTCTTTCACAAACTCTTAACCATGTAAATTCTCACAAAATTGTCACATCCATTACCCTACCTGCTACAAGCCCAATATCTCTTAACACTGCTTTAGTGTGGAATATGGTTCACTGAACAACATCAGCTGCATAACGCCTCCTAGCACTTGATTGAGACATTGGAATGCAGGGGACAGCCAGCTTAAAATGGACACTGCCTCCACCAGCACAGTAGCCCTTAACATAATTCTGGGATGCTGGGAAAGGATGTGTGTCCTGGTTACAAAACACAGCACCCTCACCAGCAATGCAACCCTAATGCCTGCCGAGGTCTAGGAGACAAATTACCTTACGTCAGGAATGACATAGCAGTCTAACACTGTGAGACGTTTAGGAGTGGAGCTGGTATGGAACTGTAACGAAAGAACAGTAAGAGCCACCAGGATGGAGCAGGTATTAGCAGGGTTTAATTCATTTCAGTTAATCAGTTTTTAGTATACATTAAGTTCCTGCCTGAATAGAGCCTTCTGCAAGAGCCCTCAAACTCACTCTGAGCATCCAGGCTTCAAATTCAACCTGACACTGGAACACAGTCGTTTAGGAGATTAGGTCTGGCGATTAACACGTCCGTTGTAGAAGCACCCAAATCCCTTATGCTCACCCTTATTGTTTCTTTTCATGAGGCGCTTCTCTTCTGTGGAGAGAGCAGGAACGATTTACTAACAGGATTAGTTCTGTCACTCGAGCTCACAATGGGGGGCCCCAGTGTTGAAGTCCCATCTCTGTCAGAGTCCCTCTCAGATGCTCTACCTCCCTGTAGAGAAAGAGCTGGTGATGCAGGCAGGAAAAAACCCCATGGAAACCCCTGAGATCAGTCCCCTATGCTGGTTCTCCACTGGGGAGACTGACTTGGGTTGGAGGGGGGAACAGGAGGTCAGTCAGCCCCTGCCCTCGCTACACAATGTAATGACTTGGCTTCCCAAATTAGCCCACTCTCCATGCAAGCCCCACATCCCAGCACTAACCTGCCAATATGACTCAGGTTGGCTTTGGAGGGATTCCCTTGAGGATTCCCTTCAAGGTGCATGGTTCAGTCACAGAGTGCCATTCAGTTCTTGACCTCTATGCTGAAACTCTCAACAAAAGTGCCAATTACTCTGAAGGTAGACAGCTGTTCATTAGGAGCTGAGCTGAGATCATCACTTCATTTTATATAGGACACCCAATGACCTCAGAAAGTAACAAATTTCAGTTAATGGCAGAGCTCTGCAGTGAAAGATGGCTTCAGTGTTGGAAGCGGTAGCTGAGAACCTCAGCCTAGGAGCAGCAGCATGCCAAAACATCAGCACAATGCAATACAATATGATGATATTGCACCACCCCACGAAGCTAGCCTGGGTCACTGGGCAGTCTCAGTGAGATTCAGGCTCAGCCCTAGATGAATGAGACTCTTAGACTCCATCTGAGTGACATCTAGTTAAAAGGCTTAGTATTCCAGTCCTCTGAGCTAGTCAGTTTAGTTGTAGGGTTGCATTTAATCAATAAACCAGTTAAAACCATAGTTGTGTCTTCCCAAATCTGTGGGGACCCTGCTTGGGGAGCTATCACTGACTTTCACCAGTTCTGGCACACTCACCAGGCCAAGGAACAGAAAAAAATTCAGAGAACAGGTTGTTTGGAAAGAGATTTATGTACTAGAGTTACAGAACAATTTCAATTTTATAACAAAACCATGTTACAGCTTTTTTCTCCTTGTTGTTTTAGCAGAAGGTTCTCATTACCACAGGAACCAGAAGAGAATTTGAGGTGTTGCTCTTGGCATTTTTACACTCCACTGGGGAAGGCAGAAATTTACAGTCAATTTGTGATGCACAATTTCCTTCACTCAGCTTATTGAATAGAAACAAGAACCACTTTGTCCATGCATGCTACACACGTGTTCAGTAAAGTTCTTCCACCCCAGCATACACACACTGTAAAGCTGTTATAAGCCAAAATGGTCCCAAGTCAGAGGTCAGATCTGTATTCGGATCTGAATCGAAATTTCCACAAATTTGGGGAGGTATTTAACTTCTATGTTCTGGTTTCACCCACTATAGTGACAGACCTGAAGTGTGGATCCCGATTTGGATGTGAATTTCTCCTGAAGTCTAGATCTGCTATTTTTGTTAGGGACCAATCCTATTTATAAGACAGAGGAGAGATATTGCTCACTGATTCTCAGCTCTTCAAGGGGAAAATTCTTATGTTTCTTGGCCTTAAAGAGGGATTTTCACATACAACACACCTAAAACAACCTCTCTCTAATGTCTTTTTATCTTTCGTTTCAATTCCACTTCTGCAAATTACCAAGGACTTTATCGTTTAAAAATTGGCTCCTCCATTCACACATTTCCAAGGCCAACTTCCCCTGCTACTCAATGCTGGCATCATTCCCATTGCAGCAGGGATAAGGTATCCTCAACAGTGACAACATCTCCACACAACAGAAGAAATGGAGCAACTTCTTGTTCAAACACAAATATCCCTGACAACCCAGGCAAGACAAAAGCACAGGTGACATCACTTGTTTTGTAGACACTCTCTTTTTTTCTTCCCTGTTTTAATCTTCTTCAAATGCCTTTCTGGTCTCCCCACTTTCTATTTGAATGGCCACCTTCAACCCCTTATTACAGCCTCCAATCCTATATGTTTAAGATGTAGCATATATTGTGATGTCAACTTAAGCCCACAATCACTCTCTCTTCTTCTTTTAGTTTAAACTTCCCTTCCAATACGCCTCTAAAATCAGATTAGTAATTGTACAACAAACCCTGCGTTCTCCAGGCCATTTTCAAATTGTCTTGTATTCATGCATGTTTGTTTTATTACTCCTCAGAGACATCTACTGCCCTTCACACCTGCAGATGAAAATTAAGCTCCCACTTCAGGTCCCCTCAGGGCTAAGCACTGTATCCAACAAGTGCTGACTGACACAACATGACGCGCTAGATCCTTTCTATAGCTGCACCAAAGTTTGGGCTTCTGGCATGATCTCTCTAGCTGGTGACTGAAGCTCCTGGTCAAGCCAAGCCTCACCTGGGCAACCCTCAGAAAGGAGCTGCTTAACATGAGAAAAATGATACACATGGGGATTGTGCCTCTGGGCAGCCCAACTCCTCACTTCAATTCCTCTTAAATGCTATGCATAGACACTTTCAGGATACCTGCCTATGCACCTGCACACTTGCACACACACCCACTTACACACACACACACACACACTCTCAATGGGGGGCACACTCACAAACACACCCACGCCTGACAAGGAAACCTGGTCTTTCTTTCACCAAGCAGGAAGCAGCGATGGCCTACGGGAGGGCACTGTCACCGCTGGCTCAGGTGTGATACCACGTAGATAAGGCCCACCAACAGGAGGCCCCGTACGCCCACCATCATGAGGAGGAAGAGCAGCAGGATGGACATCACCGGCTCCACCACCTGGTTTCCGAGGTTCCAGAGGGGGAATCCCATGTTCACTAGCTGCTGGTTGAGTTCCGAAAATGGAGAGCGCCCCCCCGGCCTGGCAGCCTGCTGCTGCAGTGGAGCACGGCCTGCATTGGGCACCACATTGAAAAACTCCTGCAAACATAATAAGCGAGAGAATGACTTCAGCAGGCTAAATCCAGACACCCAGAAGGGGTGGGAACAAAAGGAAAGAACAAGGCATGATCTCAGAAATGTTCCCATTTATTTAATTCAGAATAAAATGTCATCCCACTGTCGTCGAGAGAGACAATGCCGCACAGAGAGCAGGCATCGCAAATAAGTGCCCCACCTCTAACAAACATTTCTTAGGAACTGCTTGGCTTTTATGCGCTAAACTGAAACTGAAATTGTGGGGAGAGAGAAACAGAGAGTAGGGTACCCTAGAACAATTATAGGGACTGCATCTTTAGCATTGAACCTCACAATACACAAGTTCACCCACCCACCCATATGTACATCTCTTGGGGCCAGACACACATGCCCACTTACACAGGTGTAGGGGAGCCTTGCCAGGTGGAAACAGCAGCTTCTTCCCTGAGAACCCGAAGTCCTTCTAAACATCGCATGGTCAGGGATTTATGGAACTAGAGGAGGAGGGTGTGGTGCCAGGGTAGGGATGGAGCCATGAAGAATGCTGCTCTCACTACTACCAGATTTCTGAAATCCAAGCTGGAGTCAATGCTGTTCAAACCAACGTTAGCTCCCCCAGCGCATTATCAACTGCCCACAAAAGGACTTACAATGCATCACTTCAGTAGGACAGCTGACAGCAACAAGATTCCCTCATGGCCAGACTGCCCTGTGGCTGATTCCAAGAGGAACGGCAGAGGGACAATACAGGCATGGCCCTATGCATTTTGTTGGCCAGGATGGAAAACATTTTCTGTACCCCCAGAGCAGCCAAGCAAAACATAAACAAACACAAAAGCACGGTACCCTCTGCAAGTTGGCGCCCCAGGCAATTGCCATGATCACTCCTCCCTAGAACTGGCCCTGAACCGATGCCTAAGTTTCCTGCAGATCCCTGGCCTCAACAGTCATTCCATTCTCCAGGCCAACATGCCTACGTTACAGAGCCCAGCAGTCACAGTGCACCACGATTTGCAGCAGCTTTTCCCCTCCTGTGTTTTTTTCCTTGGTTAGGCCCTTAATGTGAACTCAGATTCCTACCCAAATTCTGCATTTGCACCAGCACTTGTCATTTCCCATGCTTACCCCAACGATTCTTCCAGTATTTTGCAATACAATGTGAAATGTTCCTTCTCCCCACTTTGTCTTGGCTAGCCCTCTGGAGAAAACATTACGAGCAATGTTCCCTCTAAATTGTCTTTCTTCTGCACGGTTTACAGACTCCGGTGAGCACTACATTTTTGTCCTTGGGCAAGCTTACACTTTTTTTTTGGAAGACTTCTTACACTATATTGCATTGAAAAGTGTAAAATATTTTTTAAAACTACATGTTAGTAATACATATGCACATGGGACACACGGGCATATATAGCAGTGGCTGAGTATCTATTAACTTTCATGAGTTTTAGAGTTAAAAAACACACAAAGTTAAGAAGCCAGGAGCCCCTCTCTTTCCTACCATAAGCCTCTACATCCACCTCTCCCCAGTAGCCTCAGCCCTTGAGGGAGCCCTCTACCATCCCCTGCCAAGAGATGCTGCCTTCCCCACCAGCGTCCCTGGGAGGAAGTTGCCATTGCAGTCTGGAGCAAGCAGGAGCACACAGACCAGGTCCCCCTGTCCCAGCAGCAGTGGCAGCAGAGTCTCCCCACCCCCTACGCCACAACTCCCTGCCAGGTTCATTTCAGCACTGGTAGCTTATGGGTGCTGCTCCCAGTGGCAGGGACCAGCCTCCCCACAGCTGGCTGCATGTGCCCTATGCCAAGACCACAAACAGCCGCCCCCCTGCCCTACCTAATGGCCACCCTTATTCCTGCCTTCTCCCTCCCCCTCCCTACTAACTCAAGGTTTGCTACGGCACAAAAGTGGAGCCAGAGGGTTCTGGCCGGAGGGCCTAGCTGTTGGCCACGCTTCCAGCCAGATGAGATGCACTGTAGGTACCAGACTGCTGTGCAGCCGCACAGACACGCAGCTTAAAGGGAACATTATTTATGAAGCATCCATTTAAGATGTAAATCATGATGCACATCCATTTCCTATTGCAAAAATACACTGCCATTTTTCACACTTTTCTGTTTTATTACCTGCCGGGAGGCGTTCTCCCTATGCCGAGCACTTGCTCTCGCGCGGGGGTCGTCATCCTGTACAATATCTCCATTGGCCAAAATCCGGACCATCCTTGGGGTCACCCTGTACACCACCCTGTCACACCTGTAACACACAAGAGAAAGGACCAGCACTTCCTCTCTGAGCATTATTAGCCACTTCACATAGATTCAGAAGGGAGGAGTGGCTCACAGGGAACCAATTAAATACCTTGGGCCATACTGTGAGTGCAGGCAAAGAGGGGCATGCAAGCAGCTTCCCCCACTCTTTGCATGACTTTGTAAGGCCCTCCCACAAGAGGCCTCTGGGGAGTGTAGGAACTGCTCACTCCTGCTACCTGCCAGGGAGCAAAGGCTTGGTAGGGGCAGGGAGCAGGTGGGGGTCATGGTGCAATCCACATTCCTCACCAGCCTGCAGAGCAGGACCAAGGCAACAGAGTTGCAATCTGCTCCCTTTGAAGGAATGTGCACACAGAGAAGTGCAGAGACATCATGGCACATTCTCCCCAACACACATCCTGGTGTGATACAGCTCCATATAGCACCATGGCAATGGCATAAATGACATAAGCTAGCCTCTTGGGGAATGGGAAGATATGTGTGTGTCTATCTATTACTTACTCATACCACACTATAAATGTATTTTTATGGACATAGTGGGATTTTTGCTGTCAGAAAATGAAAAAGATACTTTTTCCTGGCTATAGAATCCCCAGAGGATATTTCAGGCCTGTTTCAAAAAGCTGTCAAAAATTACTTTTGAAAGTGTTGTATGAACATAGTTTTAGAAATTGCAGTAAAGTCAGCTGTCTTACAAGTTAAAAAAAGCTCTAAATAAGGTTTTCCCTCTTGTAATAGCAAATCTCTAAGAAGCAGAACCTTAGGAAAAACACACAGGAGGGCTCTGCACAGAAGACTATTTTGTGCTAGGATTTAACAAACACGTTTCTACTGGTAAGAATTAAAAACTGGTATGAGCAGACAACTCTATAACACAGCCAAAATAACTGACAAACACAAAACATCTATCCCAGGGATCTAGTTTCTAAAACTTGGCACTTGTGGCTTCCAGGCTATTAGAACTAGGGATGCTCAAAGCATAAGGGTGAAAATTGAACCTTGGCCTATAACTCAGATTGGATATTTTGGGGGGTTATTTTTTAAAGGATGTTTAGAAACTTCCATCCAGTGCCCGGGGATGAGTGAGATCCATCATAGCAGCTAGTGCACAAGGTATAAGGACTGTCGCTTTCAAAGAGACAGTTAGCAGTGCATGTTTCCCCTCTATGAGAGCAGGTTCAGAATGGCCTGGCATGTGAGTTTGAAGGCCAGTCTCTCCTGTTCCCATGAGGGCTGACAGATGCACAGACACATGAACACGCTGATCATACCACATGCTCTGGGCAAATAAAGGTAAAGCACTAACAAATTCCTCTCAATCCGGTACGTGGCTTTGACTCCCCCAGGCAGGAAGACTATATTTCCCAGGCTGCCTGTGTTACTCTGCACAGTACTTGGAAACTCTTAAATGCTTGCCACATTTCTTGACATAACTTGAAACGTTGCAAGAAGCAGATCCGACGGGTGGGGGGAGAAGAGGGGAAGGCAGAAGAGGCTGTATTGCTGCCTGAGCGGATTTCTTATGAACTGTCAGAAAGAGCACACTCACCTCGCTGGTTCTCTCTGTGTTCACTCCATACAGCCTGACCGACTTGTGCCCAAACGGCTACTTCCTCCAGCCTGACATCACCGGAAGCTGAGCGAGGTAAGTGAGGAGGCAGTTTCTCTTCTAGCCAGAGGCTCTGCAGAGCTGAGCAAACCCCTCTTCAGGCGCCAGAGTAAACTGCATTTCTCTGAACTGGCTGCGAAGATTTGGAGAGCTCGCTTTGGAACCAGCCCCGTCTCTCCCCAGTGCTTATGCTGCACACTCCTCTCCCTTGGCCTGCATGTTCATTTACACCCTGACTCTGATCACCCCACTCAAAACAACTCAAATAATAATCCTGATGCATCTGAAATCGAGGCATGATGAGTGCCCCTGGCACAAAAAGAAGGTGGGAAGGGAACATGGGGCAATGCATCCCAGACTATAGCCTATAAGGAATCTGAAACACTGACCACTTATCTCCAAATCTGTAGGACTGTCCTGACTTTCACAGAGCAATCCCACAAGTCAAGTTTGCCAGGCAGTTAAAGTGCCTCAGACTGGGACCAATTAGTGCGCTGGAGATGGAATTGAATTTGGGGCCAGATCATTAGGGTGGAGGACCAGTTTGTAGGCCTAAAATAGGGTAGGGATGGTGACCAGTTTAAGGTTGCGCGGGCAGATGAGGGGGGCTGGAGGCTCAAGCGAGTGTGAGATCTGGCACAAGTTTCTGGGACCAAGCTAGGGTTAACACTGGGAGTAGCATAGAGCCCATTTGTAGGCAAGGGCAGGCTAGGGTATGGTTTAGGGCTGCTTGTTAACCTGGGCTGGAGTAAAGTTTGGTAGCAGTGTGTGGGACCTGGCTAGGTTTAGTGTAGGGACTGGTTTATGAGCCCTGGCTAGGGAGATAGCTGGCAGCAGATCAGTTCAGAGGTTCAGACTAGGGTGAAGCTGTGCTAGACCTGAAAATTCCAGGACTGTAGCATAGTTTAGTAACATGCTTAGTTCTGTCCACACAGGAATATAATGTTTATAACACCATGAGGGCATTACCAGATTCTAACACAGTCAGGTCTCCAGACATAATACATTTTCTTTGCAGAGACACTCCATTTCTCCTCAGTCCAGATTACCCTGTGTAGAGTTCACAATACAGTTCATTGTCTAGATCAGAAAGCTGTAAATGGAACATGTTTATTGGCATACGGATGGGTTATATTTTGTCAGTCTGGATCTAACAAGACCTTTGGCATCAATTTAGTTGAAACCAACTGAAGGAACTATGTGACACGGACAGAGAGACAGAGTGGTGACCCTGTTCATCTCCCATGGACTGCCTTTGCTTGCGCCTCCTCCTCGACACAGCATCCAAGATGGACACTGACAGAGATAGACCTGCTTCGCTGGGGGGCCCTCTTGTGAGCTCGAGTGATGGAGCTAATCCTAGTAACAGATTGCTGCCTTCTTTTCTAATAGACAAAAAACAAAAGGGAAGTGGGAAAGCTGGTTTGGAGTTTAGGACCACAACATTAATCCCCTTCCCCCACTCCTTCAGAAATAAATAAATCCTTAAAGAGACATTGTCAAACCCTTTAGCCCACACATTTCACTCACTTTTAAAACTGAACTGAATGTTGCGGATGCCCTCTGACTCCTGGAAATCCCTTTGGGTTTGGCTTTAAAATCAATCTCTCCAGCTCTGAGTATCTGAAAGATAAAGTATACAATCTCTATTTGTGTTTGGGTGACCAGATAGCAAGTGTGAAAAATCAGGACGGGGGTGGGGGTAATCAGCACCTATATAAGACAAAGCCCTGAATATTGGGGCTATCCCTATAAAATCGGGACATCTGCTTTTATAGCGCAAAGCTACAGGCCCTACACATACTGCAGGTTCTATCTATATTGGCCAAGTAAACCATGTTGACAATTTTCCAGGAGTTTAATGTGATCATATTTAGTCCTGAGCAAAAGTGCTGAAAAATGTCCTGGGAGAGTTTTTGCCAGTTTGTTCCATGCAGTGTTCAATCCTGTTCAGATTAGCCTTTTTATGAAATTGTGAGGACTCAAAAACTTTTCACATATCAGCTGGAATTTTCAAAATTTCAAGTACAAATATGGGGTCATGGACAGCTTGCAGAGAGATGGGGAGACAAGGGAGGGCAGAGCAACACACAGATAGTCACACGTAGCGTTTATAATATATTGTGTACACAGACACACAACAAAGCTTACTGAATCCTATGACCTATGCTCTGCACATATACAGCAACAAGAGGGCAATGAGCCATAAAATGGACATAATAAATTCAAGCACAGGATCAGCAGTAACAGAGGTGACAGGTCTCCTAGTGTGGTTTCCCAGTTAGAATACTTCTCACTGTTTAAAGTATTTAGCAAAAGCATTATTGAATCTAACAATTAAATGCTTCACTAAAATGCATATTTTGAATACACATTGGAGGGACAGGAGGCTTACACTTCTGTTAGCACTGGCAACACTATCCAGCTAACACTAAACTAATAATTTTCCACTTTAAATAATTCTTACTCTGCTTCTATCATTACAAGAGAACAAAAATAATCTCAGCCAAACTACATATGAGCATGTACCAGACTAGCCTCAACAGAACACACCAAACCAAACAACCTGTAAAAAAGCACTCAGCAAACCAGCCTAAAGTTTGAAAAATGAGGAAATTTCAAGAGGTTCAGAGTTTAGATGCTTAGCCACACTATCCCACTAGACAGCTATATTGTATACCAATGCCATACTGGCTTGGAGCCCTACTTATCCCTTAGCGTAGGGGAGAGAAAACTCCAAAAGTTTCAACTAACAGAGATTCCTACTTAGTATTCCAAATTTTCCCTCCATCGTATTAGCACTCAAATCCCCTAAAATCCAACTTTTTTTTTAATGGTGTTGCTTTTTCATTTCATGGCATCTTAGTAAGTAAAGTTTATTCCATATTTATCATATACATGAACAGTTGTTTACATATTTTTAATTGCTGAGTATTTTTGGATGATAAAGATAATTAAATGTTAAAATTGTAGTGATCACTTGACAATAAGAAAAAAAAAAAAGCAACACTTGGGCTCTACAGTTAGCATATGGCTCCAATGGGATGTGAATTAAAGTAAATAGCTTTGAACTTAAAAACAAACTTTCCCCAGTATTCAGTAGGTTACCTGTTGCATGAAAAATTATAGCTATTAACTTGGCCACCAGAGGGCAATCATATTGTTTTTAGAATGCAGTTTCAGTCTATTGATATTGTTAATGATGAATACAATGAATACAAAATTAATATGTCACAAATGTCAGACAAAAGTTTCCCTAGTTCATACCCAGATAGATGAATATGTATAATTTCATGAAAATCAGACCAATCCACTATGTTTTGTCTATTCCAACAAGTTTAACTGTGCATGAGAGCACTTAATAAAAGATAGTTTGGCTCTTTTTTTTCCTCTGTACATGGAGCACATAATAAAAAGTAGTCTGATTGTGATGTTAGAGCAAGATATGTGAGCAAAAATATGAAAACGCTCCATGGATTTGTATTATAAAGGCAATTTCCACCAATCCCTATCAAATTCATTCCCCTACAGATTGTAATGCTCTCCATCTAACGACTGGGAGTCACAATAAATTACCTTCACTTAGAGCAGCTGTGATATAAAATTCCCTAAAAGCCTAATAAAATTATGAATTATTAATCACAACATCTTGTATTCAACGATCAACAGCCTTTAATTTTAAACATATACTTCCCTCATTGTAAACTAATCAGAGCATTTTCAAAACTGGCTACTGAGTTTGGATCCTTTTCTTTTGGGGATTCAAGTTGCTTCTTGTTGGACATGCAAAATCAGTGGCTACTTTTGAAACTGTCGATGCAGAACACCTCTAATCTCTCTCTTTTGTTTGTGTGTGTGTGTCCAGGATGTCGGTTCCTTTTTAAAAATTTGGGCTGGATCTTCAGTTTTCAAGAAAGGGAGCACTCCCCTAACTCACCCTATGGGAGTAAGCCAGCCCTACGGGACTGGAGAACCTGCGCTCAGACAGCAGCGTGGGGTATTGTCAAGGAAGCCTCCAGTTGCAGCTGCCTGCTGCAGTGTGAATAGTTTCACAGCTCACCGAAGAGACGACTGAATTTAATGCGAGATGAATGGGTGCCTCCCCAATGTAGATGACATTTTCATTGCAAACTAACAAGGGGAGAAATCCAATTACATCACAAAGGGGCTCGCTAATAGGCCATGCAACTTGGAGAGTGTGTGTGAGGAGGGAGAAGGGGTGGGGAAGCATTCTCCAAACCCAAGTCTGGGGAGGCGGGGAATCTAGTGTCCACATATCAGATAGGAACAATGTGGGCAGCGTTCCGGCAGAAAGAAGAACAGGCCATAGTAAGGGACCGCCGGCTGCAGCAACACTGGATTAAGGCTAGACAGATGCCAGGGGTCAGGCTTTAGAAAAAAAAGACCCTATGAAAAATTCTCTTACTATTGCAGGAGAAACTGGCCTCTCACACTGAGAGTTCTAGGCCACTGAAGACCAATAACTGACATGACCATTCTGTCCCAAATTCAAGAACCTCCGCACTTTTTCACATAAACTTTCTGCCCATCCTCCCTTGATTCCAAAAATGTATTCTTTTTTCTTGAAGGGGGAAGGTCACCATCTCACTGAGCCTGAGACATGTATTCATAAAGATCATGGCAATATCTGTTTCCAGCATAGATCTTGATAATTTCTGTTTCCAGCATGGATCATATCAAGGCACTTGGGTCCTGCACAATAATTCAATAAATATATAGAAGTGTCATAAAATTACTCTCATCAAACCAGGCAAACACACAGGAAAAAAGCAGAGATTTATGTAAAAGGCTCACAGCAGTCTTGCTGGGGGAGGGAAATAAAATGGGGATAGTTTTAAGATGTCATGTAAAAGTGGGAAGGGATGGAGTTAGTTGATGAATTGCACTCCCTAAGCCCACCTGCTGACATGAGAGGCAACAGTGAGAGCCCTGAAGGGAGGTGGTGTCAGTTCCCCTCAGGAGCAGGCTCAAAGAGGTCACAGATACATGCTTACACCAGAAAGGGCTTTAAACACCATCAAGGCCAATGTATAGTCAATCTGCTTTTGGTACTTACGGGCAGTGTAATGAACACAGGGTGGGTGTAATATGATCACGCTGGCTCAGACCAGAGAACAAACATGCTGCTGCACTCTGAACAAGCTGCAAGCTACCAAGAAGCCCTGATAAGTGAATGTCAGGAACCAAGCTAAATGTGTTGCTGTTGCAAGGTTGTTACAGGATAAATAATAGCACAGCCTGAGCAAAATGAGCAACTGAAAGAAACACCTTCCTGTAGAGTAAATAAAGCATCAAGAGAACCAAGGGCACTGGAATTCCAGTCAGATGCACGTAACTTGAAATTTGTTTTCACTCAGATAAAACATTCTGGCCTCAGCATCTATGTGGTGGCAATGGTTGAAATGCACATGAATCCTATTTACCTGCAACCTTTCTAACCCACTTCCGAAAAAGGGCAAATGTTTGTGCTGCAAAGCCACAAAGATGGGTCTTTTTTTCCCCCTTCCCCCCCTCTAGTAAGCCCCTAATTATACCATAAACTCTGGTGAAATATGTGAATGGTGCCCTGGGAAATGTAACAAACCCCACGGTTAACTGTTACAAAAAGTATTTTAAATAGCAGAACAAAGCCAAGAAAGCCAGTGAAAGTGGGAGCTGAACATGGGCTGGCTTTATGTGTTCTCCAGCATTATTATTCTTGGAAGTTTTTCTTTAACTCTTCTTTCTCTGTTCATCTTTTTGATCTTCCCCTCTCAGTTTTATCTGCATCAAATTACAGAGGGGCCCAGCCATCCTGCAGCTGGCCCAGGCTCTGCTGGCATACACAGGGTACCAACCAGCTCAAAGGCAGATGTAATGTGACAGGTTCAGTATTATGTCCTCTTGGGGGAGGAGACAATGGACTGCGAGAGAAGAAAAGCCCTTATTTAGGCACAAATATCTTTGATAATGAGCCAAAGAATCAAAAAAATTAGAAATGTGGGAATGATCTATAGATTTATGCTTAAATGTGAATTATCTAAAAAATATTTCTCAGCATGGAAGTTATTCATTAAAGCTCTAAGGAAGTTTAATTCCTGCTGTTAATTATCAAATTCAGTGATGTTGAAGAAAACAAAGAGGGAAGGTAGTTAGAACATGGGAGCAGGAGCCAGGAGTTCTGAGTTCTACTCTCGGCTATGCCAGTGGCTTGCTATATGACTTTGCTGTGTGTTACTTAACTTCATCTATAAAATGAGGGTAATAATACTCCCCCTCCAACCATGTGGGTATTGGGAGGGTTACTTAATTAATTCTGATAAAGTATCTGACAGCACCTAATTCAAGTTGCTGTTGATGTCCAAAGTACTGTAAATATGTTGCTGCCTGTATGTATGGGACAGATGCAATTAGTCCTGAGACATCTCTAAATGAAAAGTCTTTTTGAAAGGACCAAGAAGAATAAAAAAAGCACTTCAGAGCAAATTCTTTTTTTGACCTGGGTAGAGAGGATTTGTTGCCTGGAAGGTAGCTTTGACCAACCCTTCCCCAGAGAGAGACCAGGCCAAGTCCGAGCCCCACTCTAGTTATTTTCCACTAATCTGGTAGTGCAAAACAGCCAAAAATCCAGCAAAACTAGCCCCAAGAGTGTTGTCCTTACCTGGGTGAATCCTCAGGTGGGGTAAAGTTGCCACAGTGGCTCCTAGCTATTCCCCAGAGTCAGTTCAGAAGGCATGTTCAGGAGAAAGAGGGGATGGCCAAGACAGTCCAATACCCTGCCAGTTCCCAGATGTCATAATGGCTGTTTGGGGCCATGGGCAGCTGGGTATAAATTACAGCAACCTGTAAGCTGCTCTAACTTATGTTGAGGACTGTTCAGCCCCCAGGAGACCTCAGAATCAGGAGAGTATAAAGGAGGATAAAGCCAATTCAGTTTGGCAAGACCAGAGGATCTGGACCACTCACTATACAGATCTTTGTGATAGAAATTCCTTAAAATGGGATAGTACCCAGCAATGGCCAAGGCCTATGGCAGGAGTAGTATCTGCGCACACACTCATCAGTCACTGCTTTCTCTCCACTGCTTCTCTTGTTTGGCTGCAGACTGCTTGCCTTTCACCAGCACAGAAGAGTGAAAAGAAAAAAAGACTTTATCTTTCATCAGTCACCTAAATGAAGCTGGGGCCAGACAGCAGCGAGAGAGGGGAGGAAGGGGAAAAGAGTGAAAGTAATGAGATTCTAGGGTCTCCGTTCATAGACACACAAGTTATCCCTTTTAGTTGTTCTGTCAGATCCAGCCAGCCTGTTCAACCATCCATAGCCTGACTGAGAACACCCCCCTGCAGCATCCCCCACGCACCCTCCCCCTGTGAGCTGCAGGTGAATTAGCATTCGTTTGGTTCTGCCCAGGGTGAGCAAATCACAGCTTCAAAGCCATTGCAGGCCTGGGTGAGGCCCACACATTGTGCGCCTTTGTGTCTTTCTTCTACTGACGATTGACTGAGCTAATTGAACTCTCCTCTCCTGGAATGACTGAATGGAGTTTCTCCGTGAAGGGCAGGGGCTAGGGGGGTGGTGATGGGATAGAAGAAAATGTGAGAAGGGGGGTAAAGATTCTTTTCCAACCCAATGAATGATCTTGGAGTCCCAAACAGCATCTCCAGGGTCAAAAGGTTAGAAACTAGCTGGCCAAGTTAGTCCCTGCAGGGTGCTCCTCCCTTCCCAGAGGCTGAGACTCTCCTGCTTTCCTTTCAGTTGCAATTAGCTGCCACACTCTATAGACATGTCTGACACATCATCCAGCAGGACGCTGGCTCTCCAGCATGCGCTGGTTATGCATAGTGCCCCTTCTGTGCTCCCATTCCACAGCCAGCTGCACTTATTTATTTCTGAACTAGTTTCCTCTCTCACTTGGGTTTCTTCTTTGATAGGGTGACCATATTTCCCAAAGGGAAAATGGGATGCCACATGGGACTCACCCAAGCCCCCCCTCCCTCATGTACGGCTTGCCCAAGCCACCCCCGACCCCGCACTTGTGCAGGGCTCGCCCAAGCCCCCCATGCTCCTTTGTGGAGCTGGCCCAACCTCCTACATGAGGCTGGCCCAAGTCGCTCACCCAAGCCCCCCCATCCCTGCATGAGACTTGCCCAAACCTCCTGGCATCGCTGCCATGCAGAGCTGGCGTTGCCACTCACCCCCACCCCCAAACATTCCTCTGTGCCCCACTATGGGCGCACCTGACATTTTTGGCAAAATTGGGCATTTCTCCCATTTTTTCTTACCAACTGATGATCAAACGGGAGAAATGCCCAGTTTTGCCAAAAAAGTCAGGACTTCTGGAACAGGGCTAAAAAAGGGGACTGTCCCCAGGCAAAACAGGATTTATGGTCACCCTATTCTTTGACCCCCCCCTCCCAAAAAATAATTCTATGGATCCATTAGAGTTGAACATAGCCAAACACCATAACTGCCTGGAAATGCTTGTGAGAGGCAATAGCATTCCATGAAGAACCACATGGCACATATAGATCCATGACTGCAGGGAGAAGACTATGGTGAAGAGTTTTGGCATCATTTCTTTTTATAAACTCTGCCTTTCAGCGCTATTCCTTACAAACTGATATTTGGTGCCAGACAGCCCTGGTTTGTGTCAGTTTCAGATACCCCAGCTGTGGAAATTCCATGAGGAGGAGAAGTTGCAGCAATGGAAAGTGGAAAGCCCCAAAATCAGATAGCACAAAATGGAAAGGTGACATGGATAGGGCAGGAGGGCAATGGTGGTACCCCCAGCTGCTCTTCTTCACAGTGAATCCCCCATAGGGAGCTCATTAACAGAAAGGCTTAAACTTTCCTGGGCCAATACTGGCAAACTTGGTTTTTGGTGTTTAAAGGCTGAGCTTTAGAATGCAAGGACAACTGAAGTAACATATTTCCAAAGTAAATAACTCTTTTAACATTATAAAAGTGACAAAAATAATCTTCAATTGCACTGTATTGTCTTCCAGTAGCTTTTTATTTCACTTACCCATTGCAAAACTGCTTCGCTGTTGGAAATGTTTGAGGTTTCCAGTCTGGGAGTTTGTGCCTCAATTTTGGTTCACAAGTGCCATGAACATGGTATCACTGATAGTTAGGGATGGAGGCAAGCCACAAAGGCTAGAAAGGAAAGCTGTATTGAAGACAGTCACAAAACTCTCATTGGCTTCAACAGTGCCAAGATTTCAGCCAAGGTATTTATCTGAACTTCCCCACATTTCAGGGTGGTTTTTATCCAGAGTTTTGGTTTGGCCCCATCTCCATTGGCTTTGTATTGTAAACCTGTAAATAAAACACAATGAAACTAGAACCTGTAACCACAGCTTTTAACAGAGTGGGTATCTAACAGACATGATTTCAAAGTTGCCCAAATCCAAAATGAAAAAATCACAGAGGGGTACATAGTAAATGAGCAGAGCAGGAAAAAAAAAAGAGTACAGTTATTAGAGCTCTGCAAAATGTTTTGACTCAAATCACAAAGCACCTACAATCAGTTGGTTCCAAGCAGACCTGCATTCATGAACTTCAACCCATGCTCATGAAAGTTCAGAGAACATGATCCAAAGTTTCCCTCAGAACTATGAAGCTAGCAAACTTCCCTTCCCTATGCCATCCTCTGTTACTCCAACTTGACAGTCTTCCTGACAGTAAGTTGCAAGACTCCCCTAAAGATGCTGAAGGTAAAGAAGTCCTAAGGCTTGTTACAGGATGGAGGGAACAGTAGAGCTTAGAGATAAGGAGTTCTTTCTATCTTGTACCTTCAAACACTCCTGGAGAAGTTGGTTTTCTTCCAATCCCTGTGAGCCTGCCATTAGGGTTCAGTTTGAAAATTCTTTTGTGAACAAAAGTCAGCATAGTTTACATAGGTCTTACAATTATGCTTTCCAGAGGATGGGTCATAATTGCATATGTAGGAATTATATGAAGTTAATACCACACTATATAGTTAATCATTTGGCGAGATGTTGATGCAGTGGTGGTGCTTTTTGAATCTGTAAGGGACATGAAACATATAGAGGCCATGCAATGAAAATATTTCATTATTCTACATTTCAGGCCATGTCACTAGTAGTTAGGTTGTATTAAAAGAGACAATGTCAAGTCATCTAGGTGCCCATACTGACATAAGCATCTAATATTTTTGGTATTTATTTAAGCTGAACCTCCATACTTTTCACTAGTGTGAACCCAATCCTTACTCAGCTGCAGCACAGTTTAAAGTATTGTTTTGTGTCAACAGTTCTCCAATGTGTCAAAGTTTGCATGTGTGACCATCAGAATTCCATCTCTCTTAGGAAGAGCCATTTCAAAAGATGTTTCCTGGTGCTTTGGAGGTTATGGATCAGCTTTACTGTGGCCTGTGCTCTGGATGAACTGAAGAGAGTCTGCGTAGACACCCTCTTGCATATCATAGCAGGAGGCTAGTGAAGAGGAAAGGGGATAGATACAACCTTCAAGAAATAATAGGAAAAAAAAATATATCACTGGCAATAATGGAACAATCATAAATCAACCAAGGGAAGGTGGGGGAGACCTCAAATAACCAAAACAAAAGGGAGTGGGGAGTGTTTGGAGGTCTCTAGTCAGAGTGATGAAATACCAGAGCTTTAAGAAAGAGAGACAGAGGGAGAAAAAGAGAGTGAGAGGGGAGATAAATAATGGTTTATTTTTAAAGGAGTAGTGATCAATTTAAAGACAGCAGTCCCTCTGGAATCATTAATGGGGAGGGAGGTTGAAACCTTGGCTTTGCCCAGTCTAGCTGGAGAGATGGGCTATTGAGTGGAATTTGATCAATAGAACCAGCCTGCCACAACAGATGGCTGAAGGGAGGCCAGGTGGGGAACCCTGAGGACAGAGACTGTCCGTGAGCTGAAGGTTTCCCCCTCTATTCCTCCCCCTCAGTTAGAGTGCTTGGCTGGAGTTGCACAGTGACAGGGAGCAAGAACCTTACCCCTGACAGGTTTACGAATGTCTCGTTCAGGGAGTTAAATCATTACCAGAGCCACAAGGTCAGACACTGAGCCGGCTGCCTCACATTAAGGTCTAAATCGACCTTTTTTTTGGCTTGTTTGTATGAGGATTTGGGGGGGGGGGGGGGTTGAGCTTCTATAGAAATACTGTTAAGCATAAAGGCTTCCTGACACGTACACACTTTCAGACTGTCTGATGCAAAGACCATTCTGCCACAGGACTCCTGCACCCCAGTTCCAGTCTCCCTTAACTACACACACACACATTCATGCTTTCTACTGCTCTCTAACACAAACTGCTCTCCTACCCTAGTAGCCTGGCAGCAGAGGGCTCACAATCTCATGCAATAATAAGCATAACACAACTGAAGATGTGAGGCTATCCCAGGAAATGGGCACACAGCCACCATTGGCTCCCTTTTCCTCAGGTCCTGTGCTGAGTTGTGTTTGACTGGACCCGATAATCTAATCATGGGATTTCTCTCCCTCTCTACAGTAATATAAGTGAGAGAAAAATCAGGCCCACAAATTTTAATAGCCTCTAAGTCTTACCTTAAAATAGCTTTTCTATAAGGCCTGATAAAATTAATGTCATATGTCCCATTGGAAAGCTGGAAATCTCCTCTTTCCAATTATATAAAGTTCCTGAATTCTAGCCCTGAAGGTTCATAAAAAATTGGACTTGAACACATCACTGATATAGAAGAGTATATTGCACATGCTGTGCCTCAGGCTGGTGTAATTTTTTACACACATTGGAGGGGAGAGGAAACATTTCTTGGCTTTATTTTTCTGTGCTACTGCTGGTGCTATTATAATGGCAACTATCTGAACCAGGGATGAGGTGCGGTTGCGGGAAAGGTTTAGTTCATAAGTTCAAACTATGTAAACTGTGAAAGTCCATTTTTGTCACAATGTCTCTCAATCAGTGAAGCCATGATATGGTTAACCATAAAGCTGATAAAAACTATTAGAAACTGGAATCTTGGCTTCTGGTTTAAAAAAAAGAATGTAAGTTCTCAGCTTCAGCCATGCTGCACAGAGACCTCAGTGATCTAGCTGCTTTACATGCCTTTAAATAAAAATTACATTTCTCCAAGTGGCATTCTCCTGGTTTAATTTTTGTGTTGGAAAGGTCTGCAGGCTAAAAGAGGGACTACACTTCCTCCATCTTCAAAGCCATGTCCACTAAAGAAGTGACATGAGTGCACATTCAAACATACTCCCACCTCTCAGGGCTCTCCTTTAGAGGCTAATTTGTTAATGGGAGTCAAAGGAATCTAAGAAAATCATGGGCCCAGCTCCCATTGAATTTAGCAGCCCAACTCACTAAGGCTACTTTGAAAATCCTGACCTAAATAAATAATAAAATATGTGGTTGGACAAAGATCAATTAATCTTCAATAATCAATCTGAGGTCGGTAAATTGCTAAAATACGCAGTATATTGAAAATAGTAACATGGAAGGAACATCTCTAATTTCTAGAGATTCCAAATCTGTTTGAGGATTTCTCACTTTTAAGGTGTGTCATTTCAGACATCTCTGAGGTGGGAGAACAACTCAGCTACTTCATTTTCACACCTTCAGTCTACAGGAAGAAACATTTGAAATAAAGAGAAAGAAGTGCAGCTCATTGGCAGCTAACAGGAAAAAGTGCACTGTTTTTCTTACCTTGCCATGTGAATGAGTGAGTTAACAGATGTGATAAACAGCTACAGTTCATTTGTAGTGTCTCTTTTAGGTGCTTGCTCGGGTAGATTGGGAGGGAAGGATCTTGGCTAATGAGGTCAGCCCTTCCTATGAGTGCCCACAGGCTTTCCTTCACATAAACACAAAGAGTTTCTGTTAGTGTCCCTGCTGGCTTTATTAAACGACTGTGGTACTTCTCTAACTTACATACAGAGATCTACTCAGTCAAAACCATGCCAGATTAGGGCCCAACTGCAAAGATTCCGTTAACATCTCAGTCACATCCTGCTTAAGAGGAATAGTTTTTACCCCTCACCTCTCTCATAGGCCTGCTGAGTTACCTTGGGCAAGTCACTTCACCTCCCTGCACCTCGGTTTCCCCATCTGTAAAATGGGAATAATGGTACTGACCCCCCTGTGTAAAGCCCTTTGAGATTGACTGATGACTAAGGGATCTGCAAGCAAGAACCTATATGAGCACATGGAGAGACAAGGCCCCTTGCATTCAATGGGGCTCGGTACAGGCATAAGGGTCTGTTCTTGAAGATCTCTTTCCAGGAGCAGACCCTAAAGTAGGATGAAGGGACTGATTGTAGCTGTCCTGTGCAGGTGTGCAAGGGGATCAGAAAGACAGCACAAGGAACTTCTCACATCCTTCGTATCCCTGTGCAGAAGCCAGCCATACCCACAATGGGGAACACATGCACTGCTCTAGACTAGTGCTGCCGCCTATATAGGAGGCACAGGCCACCCCCCACCCCCACCCACTCCACACCAGCCATCAGAGCTGGACTAACTGAATGCTGAATGCTACAAGAGGGTGTAGGAGCTCTGCTGCAGCATGTGTCCTGTCCCTCTGATAGAGTGTGGCTGAGTCAGGAAGAAATCTTCTGGGAATTCCTGTTCTACAGCCTCTGATCATACCCCTCAAATGCAGCCAGCGTCTTAAAGCCAAAATCTGGTCACTGAGTGGGCAAGCACTGTATAAGCTTTACCCACACAGCTCCTGTCAATGCATCTCCTCCCTGACATGGAACTCTCCAGTTATCTCAGTTCTGGGTTCCCATATCCTTTTCAGTTCTGACCTGCAGCACCTCTGCTGTTCCAATTGTTGATGCCAACACAATACTGTGAAGTTTCTTCAGTCCTTCTGCCCTCCCATGCTACTTGGTATTCAGCTTCTAAGTCCCTCTTGAAAAGAAACTCACAATCATTGTAAATTGTGCCAAATTGTGTGAAGGTGGAGGGTGGGGAAGAAGTGTAATGCAGACAAATGCTCAGTGGGCTTTATGCTGAGTCCCAGATACTCACCTTCACCTGTGTCCTAATCCAAGATTTCAGCTCAGTTCTCCATAGTAGAGAGCACACTGATCCATTATTCCATAAACCCCTCTCTACCACTCACAAGAAAACCTTTTTTTTTCTTTTCTTTTACTCTGTCTTCCTTCCATTCCTTCTTGTCTCTCAGCACTGTGAACCTGAAAATTAGTCAGCTTATTCAGGTGGAATCTATAATGCAGAACAAACAAACAAGTTCTTGCTCCCTCCCAAAGAAGATCATATCTTTTGTTTCCCTCTCTGTTACTCATACCCAGGCACACTCTCCAGGGGGTTACAACACAGTGCTTGTAACTAAGTATCGACTTAGCCATATCTCAGCTGGAAACGTTATCAGTGAATTTTCCAGCCCTGGACTTCGAGCACCTGTTTAATTAATCTTCTTCTGTCCCATGTACATGAGGTCTCTGTACTTCAAACAAGGTGTTTGCTGACCAAGCAAAAGGATAAAGCAAGATCAGACGTAAGGTCCCCATCTCACTCTTCTTGCAGTTGCTAAGCAGCTGGATCTGACACTCCTTGTTTTCTGAAGTATTTATTGCTGGTGGATTGGTAGCTGGCAGGTAAAAGGGAAGGGTTTTTTTCCTTTGGTTCCAGTCTGTTTCTTTTGGAAAGGCAATGGGGATGTTCATGACTATGCAGAGGTCTCTCTGCCATACATGCAATGATGTAAATATTTTAAATTAAAAGCCAAGTGAGCAACAAGCATAATAAAGGGCTGCAGGGGTTGTAGTGCTGTGTAGAGGATAGGAAATCCACATTTATATCCATTGGAAAAGACAGGAATTAAAGGTCTGATTGAGGTATTTGGCATTCTGAGGAGTATAGGGAAGCTAAATTCCACTGAAGTATTTAATTGAATGGTGATGGGCTCAAACAGAATGCATGAGTTGAAGGTACAAAGTGGAGTTAAAACAGTAATGAGGAATTGCTTTATCCATACAGGAATTACACTACGTAGATTGGATCAAACTGCCTATGACAACAATAAAAGGTATAATCAAGAAAATTTTCAAAAAGCAGTTAGGCATCTAGAAAGCGAACTCTGTACAGAGCATGATCACCTGACAAACAAGTGGATAAATCAAAGGAAAGCATGGGGGGCAGATTTTCAAAGCCATAACTGGTAATTGAATGCCCAACTCCCTTTTGTGCTTTTGAAAATCTCCATCGTGATGTGTATAAACTACCATAGACATGATCTCCTTCTGTCTAAAATCTTACCATGAGATACATAGACAATAAAAGTCTATTATCTTTGACATCTTGCCATTGAGATGGGCTTTATCCTGAGCTACATCTGAATCCAACTCCACCAGAGTTTGGGACTGTTCATATCTGGGATATTGACTCAGGCCTATCTTTGCTTATAATAGACTAGAGGAAAGCAAAGCAGCATGGTGATGGGGAAAAAGCAAAGGATACAAGGTGCTTTGCATCATAACAAGCATTTAACAGTGCTTGTCTCCATTTCAGACTTCTAGAAAATGACCATTCTCTTCCCACTACAATTTTCTACTCAGTTCAATCAGTTGCCAGGATTTCCCAAGTGTTAGCTGCATCTTTAAATGATTGCTTCAAAACAGAGACATTCACCTGCACACTTTTGTAAACCTAGCTGACTGTAGATTCTTTCCCCCTATTTTACCATAGACAGCCAAGCAACTGATTCAGATACTTTCACAGATACTATTCTAGAAATCACAGAAAAACATGAATTGTCAGACTTCTAAAAGATAACGCTACTCCCATCAGAGTCAATGGGAACAGAATTATGGCAATCCTGGGTGCTTTCAAAAATCCCACTTTAACACTAAAGTGTAAAGGAATGACATAAAAGGCCATGGCTCTTTCCTTCATAGAGTGGTAAGGTTTGGTCAAATGGCTACATGTTGGAAATGAACTTAATATTCCCATCAAATATTGCCATTTTATCACACCAGTCCTCCTTAGATGTTAAACAAGTTATAGTCAGGTTCTCTAAACCAAATACAAACCTGTATTTTTCTGGATGCACAACACACAGGTGAACTGACTTCTCAACTTGTTTATTCTCTAATATGGACTATTGGCCATCAAAAAGAAGAATAATGTGGGACACCAAGAAAAATACGAACGACGATTTAATTAGGAAAGCAAGAACACCCATTACGCACAATACTTCAAAACATTAAATTACAGCAAACTGAAAAGAAAATCCACCTTCTGAAAGATAAGCTGGTTGCTTATTCTTTGCTGACAAGTGGAACAAACAGAGACCTAAGGCCAAAATGTGCCGTGGTCCTTCCCAACAAGGAGCCCTTCAGTGCTGTTGCTGATATGAGCTAACCACACTCTCACGAAATCTCTCCCCCAGCAGCCTGGGGTGCTTTTACCCTTCCAGACACTGAGCCTTCATTTCTGCCATTGAAGAACCCTGCTGTGTTTTCCTTAAAATGTCCTTTAAACCCTCAGATTACACTTCCTTTCATACAAAAGCCCCAAATCATGTTAACAGTGTGACACTCAATTCATATCCAAGGAGCTAGTCGTTCCTGGTCATAACTGTTTAGCTTTCAGACACTGTGGCATGCAGCAGATCTATTTTCTTTTTTAAATCCTATAGTGTGTAGAGTCCACTGACCAGTATCTTACACATACTTGTGATCTCCTTTCAGCTATTGCTTTTTCTATTGATTTTAAAAAGGGGGCACTGTAGCTTTAAAGAGATTTCCAGACTTCTTTTTGTGACTGGGGAAGAGGGTCGGGTTGTGAAGGAGGTGGGGACCCAGAAGAATGAAATAAAAGGAGCCCAACAAAAAGAAGTTAAAAGTGTGAGTGACAAGTTTTGGGCAACAGGCTTCTGCTTGAACTGAACCCTGTGAGGTCGTTTGCACTAAGAATGGAAACAAATGAGCTGGATTTTCATGCTTGGTGGACAGTGAATGAATAAGCATCTTTTAAAACCCTATCAGGAACTCTTTGGATTGTCATTATAGCAGGAAAAAAAAAGAGACTTTTGAATTCTGCCCATGTGAAAGTATCCTGATTCTTAGCCTTTACAGCTATGGGCTTGAGACCTTTTCCTCACTGAGGAGGAAACCTTTCTCTTTAAGATGTAAGTGTATGAATTTGCAGGTTATGCATGAAGGCCTCACCTTAATTAATTATTCATAAATAAAGAGCCCAGATAAATATAGGTCAGGGGAGAAACACAAACATGAGGGAGACATACTTCACAGTGGTGGTTTCTCAGATTAAATACAGAACTGGTTTATTAGTCTATAAGGAGAATGTACAGAAAATACAAGAGGGTATGTATTTGTAGAAATGATAGTTAATCTATAAATACATGAAGGGTCCGGAGACTAGTTCACAAAATTTGATATGTTCCATTGATGCAGACATGCCAGATATATACAGCATATGGGAAGAGGCATTTCCCATAAGTCTATATTTAAGCAGGGACTGAAGGTCAAAGAACTTGTCTTGGAAACATGGGAATCTAAATAAATTGTTTCTCAGTTATCTGGCATGATTTGATCCAGCTACCTTCTCCTGGAGCAGGGATCAGCATAGAAAAGTTTTTTTATGGTGTTTCTTATCAGAAAATAACCCCAAAATTTCCACTAATCAGCTTTGTACTACCATTTCATGAGCTCTGGCAAGGCCTTTTAATAATTAGCTTTGCTTATCATTTTACCCATGTAAATTATTCATATTTACTGTTTTCACTTTTCATTATTTTTACTTTTGTCATCTTAATAGAAACAAACATGAGCAATCCATATGTAACAGACTCCAGCTACCATAAATGAGCTGTGCCTGCTCTAATGCCAAATACTGCACGCAGCCTGAAAAATAAGCCTGTGATTCCTAAAAGTAAATCTTCTATGGCTGAAAACCAATATCAAAACCTATATCAGGCCAAATGTACTCTGTTAAGAAGAGAGAAAGTCTGAACTGGAGATGTTTAAATCGTCCCACCTTTGTCTTTATATAGCATATTTCATCCCAAAGGATCCCTAAATGCTTTACAAAGCATGATCTATAAAGAAATACATTCTCCCACCACTGAAATGCAGCCCTTTCTGAATTGATCAAATCCTTTTATCTAAACAGAAAGAGATTACCTAGAAGTGTGTGTCTTAGGCACAAAAAATATATATAAGGATGTTTCAGGGGGTTGCCCTGTCTTCAAAAATAAAAGTGAGTCCTGCTTTGTACAAGTTTTTCAGCAACTTAAAATCTGGCCGTACAGGTGTTAAATCATTTTTTAAATATTGTTTGCATGAGCAAGAGATTCTGTAAATTTCTGTATCTCTGGAATTGGTGTATTTCAAATGGCCACCTGTTTATTCTACATCTAAAAGTGCACAGGCCATTAAAGAAGCCTTGGTTATTCTGGTGGGACACCAGATCTGGAACAGCCTGGTGAACAGAAATGAAACCATCATGCACTAAACACTGAGAAAAGATAAATGGAAAAGGAGTCTTTCAGTCTTCATTATCAAGTCTCCATGGGTTTGCCAAAACCATAGCAACCAGTTCAAGCAATGATTAACCTAATAATGTGGAGGCAAAGAAAAAAGATGCATTCAAGACCCTAAAGCAGTCACTAGTTCTCCAGAGGTTGTAAATTCCACCCCCCCTGCACAGAAACAAGGCTAAACGACCAGAGACGTCCTAAATCTCCAAAGAAAAGAGCCGCAATGCAGTAAAACCCATTTAAGTGAACACTTGCTAGAAAAACAACTAGTTTACAAAACAGTC
The DNA here is from genome assembly GCF_026122565.2 of Emydura macquarii macquarii. Taxonomy (NCBI): domain Eukaryota; kingdom Metazoa; phylum Chordata; order Testudines; family Chelidae; genus Emydura; species Emydura macquarii. The sequence goes on along the minus strand of NW_027131527.1, from coordinate 12,152,146 downwards.
GCCCTCTGAGGCTTCTGTAATACCTATGACTTGTATTGTAGGGATCTTTCCCCTTCTCTCACTCACACCATGGCTTTTGCAAAAGTGCTCTTTTGATCAAGCCATTGTCTGACAGGATAAGTGCCATAATTTCTTATCCTTCTTTTCCAGATACTGTTACCCAGAAAGGGCACTGGGATAGTCATAAGCAAAGTGTATATCAGAGAGAAACTGAACTGGGGGAGAAAGGGTCACAAGGATTTAATGGTAGTTTAGCTATAGCAAATAACACTAACATAGGCATAAAGTTATTGATAAGCAGAGGCACACAGGGGTACTCAGAACATTTTACAGACAACGAAAATATCAAAACAATAACTTATTCAAACCTCATAAGACTCTCAGTATGGAAACTAAAATACTAAAGAGCCCGAAAGGGTGAAAGAAGCATGCTGTAAGGCCTTTCACTAAGGAGGTGGGTTTACCTCCCCACCACCATCACCAGCCCCAATTACCTTCCAAGTGGTTTCCCGATCCACTAAGGCAGGGGAATGGCCCTCAACACCACTGCTCTCCATGATGCCAATGAAAGAGGGAGGTCCCAGGATGCTACGACCGTGTGGAGCCAGTGGGGGGAGCACATGTCCAGGGGAACTCACAGAAAGAGTGAGGTCCCAGCCCCATGCCTGGAGTTGGCCCTAGCTCTGCAGTGAGACAGTGAGCAGCCAGCAGCAAAGCTCCTCGCTAATTGCTGTCCCTTGGCTACTAGCTCCCTGGGTCCATGTTGCCTTTTCAAGTCCTCAAACGCCAGCAGTGGCAGGGGGGCTGTATGCTAGCAACCACCGCCAGCCGTGCGGAGTGAGAGGGAATCTTGAGTAAGTGAAAGCGGATTTTTGGTGCTTCCAGGTGCATCTTCTCCTAAAAGCGCTTCGGATCACACAGTGGGGAAGAGTACATTTGTCCCCCCTCCTCCCTGCTCCTCCAAACCACAGTGCCCCACAACTTTTTTCTGCTCTGCCAGTGGGTCGGACTAGCAGCACGGGTTCAGCTGGGCTCTCCCTTCACGTGCGTGCCCAGGGCTGTAACTGAGGGGAGGGGAGTCCCCACCGCGGCCAACGCCTTTCCAGCGCCGAGTTCAAAGGAAGCGGCCAGAAACTGTCTATAAACTCGTTGGAAAACAAACAAACAAGCAACTCTTAGAAGGAAGGAGCCCCCAGCCCAGCAATGATGCGCTCCGGGGGCTGGTTTGAAATCCCAGGAGCGGAGAATGCGAAGGCTTTTTGGCAAGTGACAAGGTGCGTACAGCGCACCGCCGAGCAAATCCAAAGCGGGCTGCCCGTGCGTTGTCACTTGCCAAAGACCCGGCAGTCCTGGGATCGACTTTGGCTAACGGAGCGTGGAAATGGGGATCCACCGGGGGGCGGAAAGGAGAGCGGGATCTTGACCCGAGGACTGGCAGCCTAATCTGAAACCACCGCCCCCTTCAGCCCCCACCGCCCGCACACCCACTCCCCTGCCTGCTCCAGCCCGTCACAGGAATGACTCCGGCCTTTCAGCACCATGGCCAGTGGCTTCCCCCAGTTTTGCTCCACGCATCAGTCCTGACAGCGCTGGCACCCAGAGCCTCCCTTCTGCGCACAGGCACCGGCGAGCGACCACAATATTGAGCTGCGAGAGAAGCTGCTACACACACACACGTACACACACACACACGTACACGGGCGGCTAGGGCTGTGCATGGCCCGGCTTTTCCTCTTGGGGCCCCTCCAGCTGAACTGTGCTACTCCAGGCCCGGCTAGCGGGGGACAGGCCTGGCTCTGGGCTGCGCGGCCAGGGCATCGCTGGCCCCAGGCCGTGCCCGGCATTGCAAAGAGTTGGAGTGAAAACGATGGGCAGTGAAACAAACCGGACTCGGTCGTACGGGTGAATAGTGGCGCGGCACAAGCCGCGCGCTGGCCAGATATCTGCCGTGTGGCCCTGCGCAGCCCCGGCCTGGGAAAGGCGCTGGATGAAGACCGCAGTCTGTCCGTGCGCAGGGCGTTGTCGGCTGTTGTTACGTGAAGCAGATGCCAACGCCTCGCAGAGGCTCTCACCGTCCCCTTCTCCTGGCCCAGACATTCCCCGCGGGCCCATCGCCTTCTCTCACCGCACGCACGGCCCCACTCCCCTGCCTCACACACGGGTACACCCCACCGCGCTCAGTGCCACCTCTCCGCGCCCCAGTACACCGCCCCATAGCCATTCTGCGCCTGCCACACACCCCAACATAAACACCCCCACAGCCCCCTCCCTCCTACCCCCACCCGCCCTGCCTCCACACTCCCCCCGCTCTGCCCCCCCACAACCCCCTCCCTCCTACCCCCACCCGCCCTGCCTCCACACTCCCCCCGCTCTGCCCACCCCACAGCCCCTCCCTCCTACCCCCACCCGCCCTGCCTCCACACTCCCCCCGCTCTGCCCACCCACAACCCCCTCCCTCCTACCCCCACCCGCCCTGCCTCCACACTCCCCCCGCTCTGCCCACCCCACAGCCCCTCCCTCCTACCCCCACCCGCCCTGCCTCCACACTCCCCCCGCTCTGCCCACCCACAACCCCCTCCCTCCTACCCCCACCCGCCCTGCCTCCACACTCCCCCCGCTCTGCCCACCCCACAGCCCCTCCCTCCTACCCCCACCCGCCCTGCCTCCACACTCCCCCCGCTCTGCCCACCCACAACCCCCTCCCTCCTACCCCCACCCGCCCTGCCTCCACACTCCCCCCGCTCTGCCCACCCCACAGCCCCCTCCCTCCTGCCTCCACACTCCCCCCGCTCTGCCCACCCCACAGCCCCCTCCCCTCCTACCCCCACCCGCCCTGCCTCCACACTCCCCCCGCTCTGCCCACCCCACAGCCCCCTCCCCTCCTACCCCCACCCGCCCTGCCTCCACACTCCCCCCGCTCTCCTCACCCCCACAGCCCCTTCCCCTCCCTCGCACCACTCACAGCTCCCAGCTCCCACCCCCTCACCCCCACGCCTCATACCCCCACACCTTCTCTCCCCTCACTCCCTCCTCACTCCCCTCACACCCGCCACTCCCCCTCTCCTCACACCCCCACTGCCCCACTTTCCCTCCCCCACACCCTCCCTCTCCCTTCTTACCCCCCCCCCACATCCCCTATTCTCCCTCCCCCACTCCCACACCCTCCCTTTCCCCTCATGCCCCCACCCCCCACTCTCCCTCACCTCCCCCCGGCCCTACCACTCTCCGTTGCTCTCTCCTCCCTCTCTCCCGCTCCTCACCCACACGCGATCTTCCCTCCGGGGCCGCCTGTGTGAGACAGTCCCGCTCCTCACGAACTGGAGGCGCTCGCTAGCAGATGCAATAGGGAGGGGGGCAGAGGCTGGTGCCTCGACCGGGGCCGGGGGGGGGGGGGAGCAAGACGAACCAAGACAAACCGCTTTAAAGCGCCCCCCACGTTTAGCTAGGGAAGGGCCCCACATGGCCCAGAGCTCTGCAGGGAGGCACCCGGAGATAAGGGGCAAGGAGAGGGGAACCCCCGCTTCATTGCCCCTTCCCCTGGAAGTCGAGGGCAGAGCTCCCCTTGATTTCAGCTGGAGCAGAAGCCGGGGGCTCCCCTAGCTACCCCCGGGATTCCTTGGGCGCTCGGCAATGGGAAGCCGCCCAAACTCCCAGAGGTGTGGCCAGCTACAGCAAGAGCCTGCGGGCTAGCCCCAGACAAACCCATGGGGATTTGGAGAAAGTCTGCGCTGTAATTAGCAACTGTAATTGGGAGGGTGCTTCCAAAAGAAAGGGGGGAAAAGACAGCTAATGGCGTGGGGACTCGTGCAAACCACAGCCAGGCCTGGAGAGAGGGACACGCACCCCGGCGAGAAGGGGGTTAGCCACTGCGGGCAGGGTTAGATTATGGCCAGCTGGGAAGGGGAGATTCCTGGACTTCATCCTACACCTCGGGCTCTGCTCTGGGAACGGGCAGGGGGCTGAGTCGGCTCCTAACTTTACAGGGGCCCGTTTTCTCCCCGCGCGCTCAGCTCAGTTAGGAGAGGAAGGGCAGCGTGGCCTCGCCCAGCCCCTCAGGGAGGATCAGCCCCTGGGGGAGGGCGTGTAAACGCATCAGTGAAGAGCGAAAGTTGCTCCGATGGGCGGGGGGGGAGGGGGCTCACTGACAATATCTGAGAAGCGGCCCCCAGAGGCTCCCAGCCTGAGCTGTTATTTTCCACTGTTGCCTTTTTTGTGTGGGCTGTGCGTGCGTTTTTGTGCCCAATAACCAAATTTCTTTTGTTCTACAAATTGCCTCAATAGCGTCTCTTTGCTGCTTGCAAATGGGCTCCGCTGACAACAATTAGCATCACAATAGCCTTTTGGCCCAGAAGCACCTCTTTGTTTCTCGGCCACATTGCAATGGGGCAGTGGGAGAATGCTTTCTGAGAAGAGGAAAAAAAGAGCTGCCATAAATCTACCAACTACATTGAGCCCCTGGAAGGGGAAAAAGATTCATTTTCGACGGCATTTTTAACCAGTCTAAGCCCCAGACAAAACCCACGGGGATTTGGAGAAAGTCTACACTGTAATTAGCGACTCTATTTTTTAAAGTCGCTTGACAAAGCTAGAGTGCTTCCAAAAGAAACAGAAAAAAATGAATGGAGTGGAGATCCTGCAAAATCCCCCGTCCCCTTGAAAGTGTTTCAGATTTTATTATTTTGCACCTAGTTAATTTAAGAGACAGATTTTAAACCCGCCCACACTGATCCTCAGAGCTCCATCCCCATCTCCAGCGTTATGCAGTGCAGCGTCACTGCACTGGTCTGCGTAACGGGAATTCCTTGGAGTAAGGACCAAGCCTTAGACAGGCTCTGTAAAGCGCTCTTTGCACACCTATCGTGCTCTTTGACTAGGTTTTGCTACATTCATGTGCACACAACTCCGGAAACTTACTTACATCTGTAACATGGGATAGCAACAAGAAAAAGATGTTTTGTTTTGGTTTTTAATTGCTTCGCTAAACCCAGTGATAATGGCCCCGGGAAAAGAGAACATGGCATTCTGTAGAGCAATCGCCTCGGGATTTTGATAATGCTTAGAACAGGAAGCTATTTCGTAAAAATGCTGTCGAGTTGCAGCTGCATTTGAAACTGCAATAATGAGGCCAAATTCTGCTCGCCTTACCCAAAACTCCCACTGAAGTCAATGTACTGTTCGAGAGAGTAAAGGAAGCAGGATTTGGCCCATGATTTCCAATCCCTCTCCACATCAAACAGCATAAAAGCCAGAGAGAAGGCCAGCTGTGCTGCAGAAGGGGGGAAAGCTGCATTATGGCTTGGGTTTTATCCACGGAAGTTATACGATGCACATTCCGACTGCCCACAATATTGTTTATACAGTTCTCTACTTCTTATTTCATAGTTTGTGGATCCTCTGTCCCAAGATGTGCATTGTGAAAAAACTGTGACCTATTGAATAGCCGCCACGTTCCACCCCAGAGCCAGCTGCATCTTAGTTAAAGAGGAAGCAATCTCTAGGGCCAAATCCTGCTACTCTTATTCATGAAAATAACCCCACTGATGTTAGTGGGACTTCTAGAAAGGCGAGGGGCTTTCACCCATATTTTATAAGTAACTTCAGTCTCTTCTGGGGGATGAAATGTGAGATATCCTTTTTTTAACAAATGCTTGAGTTGTGTGCAGACGAAGACTAGTTTGGAACCTTTGTGCGAGAAAAGGGGAAGTTGAACAACATCAAAATATATTGCAATCATTTCATATCTAACTAAAGACTCGAAATAGTGATTTTTATAGGGAAAAAGTACTCTAGTCTAGAGGCAATCTTGCTTAAAAAAAATCTACTTCCTCATTAATGAAAATATTCCTCGAGCTTTGAAGCCCAACTAAACCAGAAAACCTGACTTTTTAAAAAGTAGCAAAATATATTACTTTCTTAATCCCCCTTCCTGCTGTGAACTTCTCATTCAATGTGACTATAACACCTTCAGCCTGCAGTTTCCAGGTGCACACTTTTCTCGTCCTGTAAACAACTGAGTATTGCAAGAGGCCACCAATAACTCATTAATCTCGTGTTATTAGATTAAATCCCCAGGTATTAAACAACACCTTCCTTATTCGTCTGTTTGCTGTTCCCCCCATCTGGGTTTTGATTAGTGCCATATATCTTCTCTGAATTCAGGTAGGAAACTTCAGCGGTGAAGTGAAATGGATTAATGGATTATTTGTGAAAGGTGATAAGAAGAGAGAGCTTAGACCGAAATTTATATACACACACACACGTATATATAAATAATCTGATGATGGCTTTAGTAAATGCGAGAGAAAGTATAGGGTTATATTGTATTATCAAGATTATCTTCTCTCTCTCTCTCTCTTTTTTAAGCAATTGCACATGGTATTTTCAAAACTGCTCACCGCACCATGAGAGATTTACACTGCAGAGAGGAATGGCCATAGCAGCTGTATAACTCTCCCAGAATGTATTCTCAACGTTAACTCCATAAGGCACATTAAGGTATTCTTAAACGTCTTCTTTCAACCCACAACAGCAAGCATCTAGGACTGTTACATTTAGTCGGAGTTCAGTGTGAAGCTTTGATTGCAGGTGTTTTTTAGTGGGCGAATAGCTTAGCTGAGATGTGTTGGTAGGATGGGGCGAGTTCAGGACAGAAGACCATCCCCAAATTTTGAGACTACCAGGAGTTAGATACAGGGATCAAAGGCAGTGTGTAAATTCATATGTTTTTCTTTGTTTCTACATTTAAATTGGAGCCCAGAAACAATATACCACATACAATAGCATCCTCAACTCCTTGGTGACTCATTGGTAGGTAGTCCCAAATGTGTGTGCTAAAAATTCTTCTGAAAATACACCGTGCTATAACGGGTCTAGAGGAGACAGACTTTATTTTCCGTTTTGTTTTTTAATGATCATCACCAAACCTGTTTAGTACAATCATTTAAACCGGTGCCAAAAATAATCTTATGTACAAAATATATATTCGTTATGAAATATAATCAATAAATACAAACCGTGAAAAATTAATATAATTTACCGTGTCCAAGTACCAAAATTTGATTTTTAAAGACGTGCCACCTTCTTACATAAAGAGAGCTTTGTCTGAAACTTACCAATCGGTGAAATATTGATCACATACACCCAAACAGCCCATAGGTGAGCGAGAGGTTCCCCAATTACAAAAAGAAAATCCCTCTCTAAACATGCCAAGTTTCTAACGCACCCTACGTGCTCCGTCTGTAGCAGTAGCCCTGGAAAGTGCATAGAGATTGGGGTGACCCCGTTATGTTTTAAGGCAAAGCGGGAAAAGCTGATTTCATAAAGTCCTTTCAAAGATCATTCTCCTCTGCTGGGGCCGGGAGGCAGCGCGTGTCCAAAGAGGTCCATGGTTTGACCATATGTGCATCGTTTTTGTGTTTGCAGCTGCAAACAAGTCCAGGGGAAGGGGGAAGTCCCCAAAACCCAGGCCTCAGACAAACTCTGGGAAAGCCTGGGGGCTGTGCGTGAGGCAAGACGGGGCGTCCGCAGCCTGGTAAGAGCGCCCTTCCTCCAGGGAGTCAGTGGGACTCAAGCTGCCAGCCTGGGAGACTGGAGAGTACAGCGAGTGCCACTCACAAGGCGAGATGCTGCCGGGACTGGCCAGCTCCATCAGGCAAGCGGTGCTGGGGGGCTGCCGGAAAGGCTCCCTGGCCAGCGCCTGCTGCCCCACGCTCAGGAGGCTGTGGTCGGCCATTCGGAGGGTTTCGGTCAGTGCCCAGATGTAGTTATGGGCAAACCTCAACGTCTCAATCTTGGTGAGCTTGGCGTCGTCAGGGAAGGTGGGGAGGACGCTGCGCAGAGCATCCAGGGCGGAGTTGAGGTTGTGCATGCGGTTCCTCTCCCTGTCGTTGGCTTTCATCCTGCGGTTCCTCTTCTGCTTCGTCAGCACCACTTCGCTTTTGGCTTTTGTGCGTCCCCTCCTGGCTTTCTGCTTCTTCTGCGGGCTCTCCCTGGCGTCTGGGGAGGGGGCGCTCCCCGGCCCCGCTTCTGCAGGGCAGCCTCCTGCCTCCAGCTGAGTCAGGGAAGGGTTGGGGGAGGAAGGCAGGCTGCCAGTGCCCAGGGAGGAAAAGGAGGGTTCATCATCAGACACACCAGAGTACTGCTCCCCCTCACTGTTCACCCGGGCCCCCGGAGAGCAATCGGTCTTGGGAGACATCCTGCAGGGAAAGTCAACGCACAGGGAATCGTCACTGTCCATTCAGCTCCACGCACGCCACGCAACAACATCTGTTCACACCAGCACTCTAGGGATTAATCCTGTGTCTCGTTCAGGGCACCAAGGCAGCTGTCCCCTGGCCGGGACTCCTGGATCCGCAGGCTATGGGCGTGGGGCGGGAGCGCCCCGGTGACTTTGAAAAGACAGATTTAGATCCCGATGGGCAATCAATCCATCCATCCATCCATCCATCCCCACTGCTATCGGAAGAGAGACGCTTACCTGGGTCCCCTGGGGGGAAGCTGGCGCGGAGGGAGTTGCACTGTTGCAAGAGCCCAGCCAAATTGGTTCCCTTGTCTTCTGAGCCCCCTTCCCTCCCCCCCCTTGGAGATGCAGAGGAGCCTTCTCTCAAGTGCAGGAAAGTGCAGGCTTTGCGTCAGGCACACGACTGCCTTTGAGCTCCTATATATACCGGCCTGAGACAATGGGGATTTCCTGGTCAATACAGCGTGTGCCCCCTTGGCACGCTTTATCTTATCGGCCCGGCTTGGAGTGTGCCTGGCTCATTACTGCCCGCGAGCGGCCAATCAGAGAGGCGGTTTGGGGCTGAGCCACGCGAGCCCCTCGCACAGCTGGAATCCCCACAAAGACCAGCGGGAGGAGCAGGAGCAGGAGGAAGAGGGGAGGCTCCAGCCCCAGCCCCATTCTCGCGCTGCCATAGCTCCGAAACCACCGTTCCAGCCGCTCTTGGGTCACCGGAGAACACGCCCTGCAGCTGAGACACTTTCCTTTGCAGCTAGTCTTTTCTGCACCCCCCGCGCGCGCCCGCTCTGGCAGGACACAAGATCGGTGCTGATTTATCCCCTGCCTTCAGTTGCTTCTCCTTGTCTTGCAGCCAGTTGCTATTTCACTATCACTGATTAACTGGCTTACCCAAACGAGGTGCTGCCGCACCTGTTCCAGCCAGGAGAGATGATCCAAAGTAAATAACCCAACTAGCTGCGCCAACTTCTCACAAGGTTACAGTTTTATTAATTTCTTCCCTTCTGGGGGTGAGGAGGAGGGGGGCACTCTTAGCCCTGCGGTCAAGCAAAATCCCTAGCAGTCAGATGCATGCTGGTTCACATTTTCGATTCCCTCTGGGCATCAGCAAAGACAAACCACTCCCAACAATCTCTCAAAGCTAGGCAAGAATGGCGCAAAATTCTTAAACACGCTTGATCCCTTGGTTTCAGGTTTGGCAAGGGCAAAGTAGCTCTTGCTGGGATCAACACCTACCGAGAATTGGACCTCTGACTATGTTATTTGGTGTAGCATATTAACTGCGAGGTTTGGGAAAAGAAATGGTGGAACGAACAACCAGCAACACCACCACTTCTTTTCTTCAGTAAATCGATTTTGAACGTATTTTAAAGAGTACAATTACATTATCTCAGTGTCAGATTTTCTTTTTCTTGCAAGCCTACCTAGTTGTCAGGATGGTGAAATATGATCTCATAGATACTTGAGCAACAGCTACATTAGACTCAGAAGTCCCAAAATAATAAGCAACTTCACGGTTTGTTTTAGGAGCAGGTACAGACGCGGGAGGTTTCCACAAATGAATACATGAAACTCACTTTTAAAAATCTAGATTTATACAAGAAATCGAGTTTCCACCATGAAATACAGGAACCAAAAATATGCTGAGAAAAATAACAGTGCTTCTACGTATGTCTTCTTTGCCTTGCCCTGTCAATCCCGATTAGTGGCTCTTGTTCTTCATCACCAAGTATTCTTGACAAGTGCATCTTCCAAACTGACACTAACCTTCTCCATGTCCTCCTTCAGTGTCTTGAACCACCTTTTTCTAAGTCTGCCTCATGGCCTTTGCCCTCTAACCACAAGCTCTTATACTCTCTGGCCAACATACACCACATCTAGGCATCCCCATGACCCAGCCATCTCAACTGATACTCCTCAACTTTTCTGTGATGGGGGCTGCCTGCATCATGGCTCATGCCATTTCATTGCTTAGCCTATCAGCTCTCATCTTACCCAGCATCCACCTGAGCAGTGTGAAGTAATTGTTCTCTCTTCCTCATTGGCTAGAATTCTGACCCAGACCTCATGGCTGACCTACTCATGATTTTATACACGTTGCTCTTTAGTTTACTTGGATATTCTTATCACAGAGAATTCCCATCAATTCCCTCCACTTGCACTAAGTGCTCTTCATGCAGCTCCTAATATCCGCATCCACGTCCCCATCACGGCTCAACACTGAAAAGAGGTATTTAAATTGTTTAAATTTAAATGAAGTGCCTCTTTGTATGTATACAAGGAAATGTAGGTGCCATATTAGCAAAATATAACAAGGTGTCCTAACCCTGAGAAAATAGGCAATGAGAGACATTAAAGGAAAAGCACAGCCTGAAGCAGTGAGAATTCCTGTGAATTCTCCAGGGAGCTTTGAGAAATATCTCTATAGATCAACTAACTGTAAACTGTAAGGATTCAATATCTCCGTTGAATCATAGTTATCTTGCATTTATATACGGGTATTAAACAAGCTAAACAATATCCTGAAACTCAGCAGGATGACATGCAGATTAGGAATAGGGATAATTTCACCCACCATTGGAAGGCAGCCATCTCGGGGGTGAAATGACATGGCTTTTTAACACTATACACCGTTTTAAGACAGGCAATGGAGAAAACTACATGAACTGGAACTCTGATATACTGGTCACCTCTTCCAGGATGGGAGATCAGTTCATAGGTGCTATTTACCAGGAATTTGAGGAGGACAGAAGCATCCAGAGGCAAACACAAGAAAGCTCTTTCTGTAAAGTGTTTGGGTTGGCTAGGGGAGAGAGATCCCAATGTTCCATGGTTTCCAGTTAATTCTGTATGTGTCAAAGTGGTACAGACTGGCAGACTCTGTCAAACGGGGAGGTTAACAACTATAAAGACTCATTCATGAAGACATTTTAACTGGGCAGTTTCATTTCTAGACACTAAAAAGAAATCATATGGCCGTGTCTCAGAGTAACTGCTGGAAAGGTTCCCCATGTCGATGCCACCGTCAACACAACTAAAAGACACCCAGGCTCCAAAAAGGGATGCTCTCGTCTAGAGGATATTTGTGGGAGGTTACTGATAGTTACCTTTCTTCTCCTGGTCTGACAAAAATAGCATAGTGATGGGTAACTATTACAGGTCTAGTCCTTCCCATAGAGACACTTCTCTTTTGTTTTCTTTTTGGGTTTGATCCTGTGCCTACTGAAATCAATGACAAGGCGCTCATTGACTTAGCCTGCAGAATCACGCCTTGTATGCTCCCCATGCTTTGTTCCCCAAGAAATTCACACTAGTGATGTGATGCTCTGGATATATAGCTTCTCCCCCTGAAGGAGACATACCTCTCATGCAGGCTTCTCCTTCGGAGACATCTAACTCCATCCATGTAGATGCACTCCCGCATGTGAGGGCCCCACTTCCTAATATGCTCAACCTTCCTGTCAAATACATATGAACCCGTCAGCTGGATGGAATAAGAAAAAAAGTAAAGTAGTAAGGTAGAGACAATGTAAGGGCACCCAGAAAATTCTTCGTTTTCCCAGGTTTGCTTCAATTGGACTCCAGGTGTGCAGGTTCAGACCCCTTGGATGGCCCTCTCATCACTTCCATCCAATAGTCTTTCATGTACTCATTTTTTTCTTTATTGAATTCAGCACAAGGATCCTAAGAAGCCTGGGGGGATGGGTGAGAATATGTTCATGTCTTGCCCTTAGGGATATCGAACTGGGATAATATATTTAGCCTTAGCCCAGGTAAATGGAGTAGGTTATTCCATACCTGCCACAATTTCACAGCCCCTTGCCCATGAGACACTTATCCCAACATGTAAGTTGACCTCCTAAAGCGCATTTCCCCCCATGTTTCCTTTGGCCCCCTTTCCCCTCTCTCCACTGAAGGAGAGGAAATAACAAAAGCCACCTGTAGCCTGAACCGCTTCCCATCACCTCCTTTGTGCAGTGGAATGTAAAGCCAGAGGAGTCTCCCAGAATGCTTGCCCCCTCTCCCCATAAAGAAAAGCAAGATGGGGAGGCCTCTCCTAGGCCATTCCACATCCCCAAGGACAAGCTCTGCATCTATATCTAAGCTCTTATATAGGCCCCAAACTGTGGTATCTTATCAGCTTGCCCACCAATAATAAAGGAACTATCCTCCAGCGTCGGTTCAGCCCCTCATCAACCCGCTCTTCCCCCATTACTCTACAAGCAGATAATTGGGGGAAGATGGCAATCTTATTAGGTAGGCCCTGCTTCTCCTCTCACTGAGGGAGAACCTGAGAGAGAGGGTCTCTCTGGTCAGGCTCTCACTTCCCTCCAGTGGAATGATTTGCATGAGAGGTGTGTAATCCTGGTTTCCAACAGGGTCCAAGTAACCTGAAAAAAAATATAGATATGATGTGAATGAGGAAAAAGTAAGTCAACACCTGTACTTAGTTTGAATGGACCACTAGTTCAGTAGGTGGACTAACACCACTAGAAGATGAGAGATTAACCTTATAAATAGCTGAGAACATAATAAAAACTCTGCACTAGACCCTTATGCAGACCTCTAAAAATTAGTCAGGAGACCAAAATAATGGCATTTAGATATTAGCCCAGTAGTGGGACAATCTGGTTTTCTTTACAGTGCGGGAGGTCGGTGTTTCATCCTGTGCATTAAAAACAAACAAACAAAAACCATTCCCCATTAAGATGAATATAAGGTTTTGCTCTCAAGACTCAGCTGTATTAAACAAAGAGCTGTTAGATCCTTTGGCAAAAACAAAAACAAAAAACCCCGCCGTGTCTAGCTTCTGGGGGAGCCCAGGAAAAAGAAGCTCTGCTGGGAAGCTTGTTCCCCGCCAGCTGTCCGGGAGAAAGTGGAGAGGCGCCCTGTAAGCACAGCTAGATGCTTTCCCAGCACACGCAGGGCATGTTTGGAGCCCTGATGCAGCCAGAATCCCCGGGGAAAACTGATGTCACCAACTCTGAGAACTAAACTCTGTTTTGCTTTGAAGAGCTCGCTCAGTGCAAAGGATCAGGAGCAGTCACTTCAGTGCGCAAAACGTGCCCGGGGTTTGTGCGCAATAGCTATTGTGGACAGCTTGAACTGTCTCTGCGGGGGGCACGTGTAGTTCCCCAGGGTTTCGATTGTAAAGGATATGACATTTCTAAATGTCCAGAAGCCTCTCATCGACCAGAAGGGGGAAGAGACAAGAGTGCTTCTAAAGCACAGACGATGTGATTTGGAAGCCTTTCAAGGTTCACTTTCCTTCACCAAAACCACTCCTGACATCAGTGGAGTTGGCCGTGGAGATTCGGACTGGGAACTGTAACGGATATCTATTTGTAAAGCGGTGGTGCTGAAACAGCTCCTTCTCTAGGGCTGGAAATGTGTCCTCTGGCCCTTTGCTGCTTGCCCAGTTCAGCAGGGATCTTTGGGCTCCCCCCGCCGCCCCCAGCCTGGCACATGGTGCCCCTTTGCGCACTGCAGTCTCCAGAAGCGCAGGAGAGAGGCAGGGTTAACGTGAGGCTCCCAAGGGCAAGTGCATCTGGTGAGTGCCTGTGATTGCTTTAAAAGGGGAGGCTGCTTGGGGTTTGAAAGCCTTCTTCGTTAATTTTTCAGGGGGAATGGAAGGGGGGGTACTTTTCTTTCCTCTCGAATTTTGTGTGCCCTTTTAGATTTGCAACAAGGGAAAAATGAATAGCAAGGCCCTGGCAGATTTTTGTGCTTGTGCAAATGGCTGACAAAAATCTGGTGAGCGAGTTTCCAACCCTTAGACTGCCCACTTCAAACGTCCTTCAAACAAAAGCTGAAGAGGAAAAGAAAGCCCCACCTGGTACCACTGTTTGCTAAAATAATAATAAATAGATTTCGTTTAATAAATAATTACAAGAGATTGTAAAGTGGAGTGCTTTGGGAAACATTAATCATGGGGTTGGGGGCAGCCATCACCTGCTGGGAAACAAGGCAACTTTATTGTTAAATCACCTTCACACTGCCACTTTCTGATAACTCTCTCCTATTGCCACAATGACTGGTCGGTTATGTTTACTCATAGTTAGCATAACAAGCACAATATTACCACAAACGTGATAAAAATCTAGAGGGGGACTGCATTAGGTTCCTACTCACACCTGTCTGGGCAGCTTCAATACAGAGCTGGCATTAAATGGCCCTTCCAGAAGGGGCCCTTATGTCGTTTACATTGGACTACTTTATGCTACTTTATAACAGGTTTACTGCAATCCCTATCTCCCTGCCCTATTTGTCTTATTTTATTGAAAACATATGGTAACCAGTTGAGCTCCATCCCATCTTTCATCTGGCAGGCGTTGGGGATGTTTTGCAATCTGGGGCTTGCCTGCAGGCTGCTCTGACCAACTGGTGCTGTTTAATTTAAGGAAAGTAGTTGAGATAACACTTGGCCTGGTTTTGGCTCTCTCTCCCACACACAAACGTCGAATGTAAATACAATTTAATAAAATAAAATAAAATAAACGGTCTGCAGAAGTGGGAGCCCCATGCGCTCTGGGAGCCTTTTTGGAGAGGTGAGAGGGCCACCATATGCCATTTTACAGGAGAGCCCAAGGCGCACGGGGAGCACTTGGGAGGGAAAACACACAAAAAGGGAGGCAAGTGAAGGGGCTCTCCAAAGTGTCCAGAGCCTTTATTTACACGTCCCCGAGTCCCCCATTCAGCAAATGACAAACAAACTCTTGAGATCGTTTTAGCGGAAACTAAGGAGCTGGGCAGCGCTGAATGCGTGAAAAGGTGCAGTGCGCACCGTAACACCTGTTGTGGTAGCCGCGGCGTCTCAGAACCCCGCTTCTCTGCTTCCCCTGCCTCTCCCCCTTCCCACCGCAGGCAGGATGTGGAAGACTATTAAAAAGATACTGTGATTTGTGGTGACATATGTTTAGCGAATGTGTGCGTACTCTTCAGAGACACAGAGAGAGCAGCTGCGCTCGCTAACATACCTACCCATAATATAATACCTGTGGCCGGCACCCTTGCGTCCTCTTTTGAGATGACAGAACCACTAATCTTGCTGACAACGGCTCTATTTTGTGACTTGATTGTCAAGTTCAACAGATGTACGTTCCCCCGCCCCCCAAACCACACACACACAAATGTGTTGTCAGGACATAAGGGACGCATATGCCAGGCGCAAGGTGCACATATGCCCCTCCACCCCTCTTTGTGAAAGGCAGCTAATTCAAACACTATTTTTCCCAAGGAAAAAAACCAAACCAAACAAACAGCACCCAGTGGAGATCTGAACGTGCCATGGACTACAGAGCTGCCCTTCTGTAAGCAGCGAGGGGGCGTATCCAGAGCTGACCCAGGAAGGGCAAGTTGGCTTAAAGTCTGGGGAGCCTGCCGGGCAGGCAGACTGATTCCTAGCGACCAGGTCAGGTGTAAGAGCGCTAAGAAAGGGGGTGAAAGATGCTGCAGACCAAGTACAGCAGAGCTTTACAAAGAGGGTAAGACCTCTCTGGTCCGGGCTCAGGGGAAAGACGTGTTTGTTCCAGCAGCTCCGTGCGCCTCCCTCTCCAATCCACCCACTGAGAAAGCTGAGCCCAAATAACTGGGAGGGTGGTAAGAAGAATGTCCCGTATCTTTGGTCTCAGAGGCATCTTTGTCCCTCGGGCAGACCTTTGGTCCGACCTGGTGCACAGGACAGAGGGGTTAGAGACAAAGGAAGAGGTGGAGACGATGGAGCCAGAGACCTTTCCTTACACGAGAGTGAATCCCAATCGAAAAGGCTTTACTGAAATGAGTTTCTAGAAACTATGGAAGCAACACGTTTCAGAGCCTGAAATGAAATGAAATTGTAGGGGCCGGAGCGAGCTTTGGTGACTGCTAATCAAAGCGGAATCGTTTCTAAAACGCGCTGAACAAGGGAAGAGGAACCGCTTGGTTTTCTCGGGGCTGCCCTCTCCAGGTGTTGGTAAGTTTCCTACGACACCTTGGAGGGAGACACTGCCATTGGACCATAGACTCCATCGCCCTCGTTACCAGAAATGCCTCCTGGGCACAGTGCAAAGAAAGTCCTCATCTCCCCCAAAACAGGGCTGGCTTTCCCCGAAGGAATCTCCGCGGCTGGAGGTGCCCGCCGTAGATTTCCTTCGCAGAAAAGGAAGGGCAGCGTCAAAGGAAACCTGGGGAAAGCTGCTTTGTGTGAATCATTTGCTCCAGGCAAACGCATTGCTTGATCTTCCCGCCTTTTCCAAGTGAATCTTGCCGATGGGAAGAACACAAATACAAATGAGCCAGATTTCTCTTACACTGCCCAGTGCAATCCAAGACCATTCATCTCGAATACACACTAAACTGATCATGTAGTGTTGCCACGTTTGGGAGAGCGGATAATATAGAGGAAGAAATCAGATACTGGACCTCAGATACCCCGATCCTTACTGTAAATAGCTGGCGAATTGATTCTTTTCTCTTTTAAATGCACTTTGATCGTTCCCTAATTAATATACCCAGAGCCTGTCCAGCCAGCTCAGCCTTTGTCTTTGGCTCTAAAGCCCAGGGAAGGATCTCTGGCCTTGAAACTTGCCCTCTCCTCCCCTCCGTAAAGATCATAGAAATGTAACATGCTAGGGCAGAGATTGGGGTACAATCGCCCCACTGCCAGGCCACACATTTAATTTAGCATCTCGGGAACGAACGGGGAGGGAAAGGGGACGGCTCCCTCTTTCATCACCCGCCGCAGAGTGGAAAATCCGGGTTGACAGTGAAAGGATGTGTCCCACCGTGCCCTTTCCCCGGCGCTTCTCCAGCCCCCGGCGCGCACACACTGCCTTAAAGAAATCTCTTGGGGTTTTCCTGGGAAATAATTAATTACTCGGCTAACTGTAAAACGCTGTGGAACAATCAGTCTCCAAGTCAGTGAATAGGAAAAGCAGCAAAGGATGTTTAAAAAAACCCAGCAAGTCCCAGTTAGCACAGTAAATCTTCCTGCTTTTTAACTGTGGCTTTTGTGTGCAGAGGCCAAAAGGCAGCGCAAGAGAAAACAGCCCTGTCTACATAGATTAAGGTCTCTGGGGTCTTCCTGAGCAACTTACACACATGCTTGTGGGTTAGCTAGCAACAGGCCCCCCCACCCCCAACTCATGATGAGCCAAGGCTATTGAAAAGTCTCAGCTTGCCACCAAAGGGCCCAATGCTGCACATCCTTACTCTGGGAGCAATCATTACTCAGGGGATGCCCACATGAGTAAAGACAATCTGCATTAGGAAAGGTTGGCAGGATGCGGCTCAATAGTTGCAAAGTTATTGACAATGGGCTGGATCCTGAAATCAGGATCAGACAAAAACTCAAAGGAAGACACTGGGAGTCAAGCCTGAGTGAAAAATGCAGGATCAGGCCCCAATGACTTTAAACTGCACTTTCCCAACTGTTTGCAAAATATGGCTGTACAAGTAGTAATACGGCATATGTGAGACATACTCAGCTGTCAGGTTAAAGGGTCTCATGCTTCTGCCACAGAAGTCAATAGGAATTGGAGGACAGCAGGATCTGGTCCCAAATCAGAAGATATATTTTAGTGAATCTTGCCGATTCTGGGGCTGGGGGTACTGCTACGTGAAAGCCTTGGGGGAAGAGATGGGTTCATATTTACATCAACTACTGTTCCTTTCTAGGTTTTCAAAGGGCCATGCTTTTAAATTTTAAGACAAATTTCTAGCTGAATCTTTAAGAATTTACTAAAGCAAAACTCCTATTGAAAGGAATGGAAGTTGTCAGTAAATGAAGAACACTTGATCCTATGAACAGGCCCTTGGTCCCCAGTTCATCCAGCCACTTAAGCATGTGCCTAACTTTAAGCCTGCCAGTAGTTCCATTTACTTGAAGTCACCTGCTTAAAGTTAGTCATGTGCTTATACACCTTGATGAACTGGGGCCTTAAAGAGCCGTTATAATTAAAAATTGCACCTACAGATATAATTCAGGCAACAGGAGACTTTCACCAGGTGAACTCTCAGTCTGCCTCAGTTTCCTTTAGTAGCCTGGTGTAAAACACTGAATTCTGATATAAGGATAAATTTAGGGAAGGCCTCCTTTTATCGTTATTTCTAAATGACCACTATATATATATGGATCCAACTGGTACTCCCACAAGCTTTTAAACTTTTCACCTGATGCTAAGTGTCATTCAGAAAGATTCACAATTCTTTCTGACCTCTGAAAATAATCAAAGAAAGGCTTCCATTCTGATATGAAAGCACTACTGATCAAAGGTTACATACACCAGAACACATGAGAATTGGCTTTTGGAAAGCACGGCAATGAATGATTACTAAAAGCAGTAGGCTATAAAACTGAATTTTTCTCTATATAGTGAATGCAATGGTATATACATAGATCTATCCTAGAATTATATCATCTTGGCAACCCCTCTCCAAATCCCAGAAGACATATAGACAAAGAGGGTTGGAACTTTCTTTTGTGAATTATTACATATTATCAATGGAACCTCAAGCATTTTTTGCAAGGTCCCCTTCGAAAATATTTCAGGCTGTGATGGCCCCTTTCCCCTCACATCTCCACTCTCGGCATAGCTTTTGTGGCATCAGTGCAGATCCCCACAGGGCTAAGTAACCATACCATGTCACCCTTACTTCTGTGCTGCTGCTGGCAGTGGTATTTCCTTCAGAGCTGGGTGCTCAGCCAGCAACCAACACTCTCCAGCCATCCAGCTCTTAAGGCAAGCAAAAATGTGCACTCATGACCCCCTTACAATAGCCTTGTGCCCCCCCCCCCCCCTTTTGGGTCAGGATGCCCAGTTTGAGAAACACTGTGTTATGGTATGAAAATGCCATTACATAAGTTGTAGAGGAAGAAAAAGAACCATGATGTGAAAGTTAGCCCTTTAGCTGTGCTTTCACACATCACACTTTATGTAAAATGAAGAAGCTAAACAGGCGTGTAGCTAGAAACATGAAAAGGTTGAGAATCTGATAAAAATATAAAATCCAAAAGAGTAAATAACATTTTTTTATAACCACACAGACAAAAAACTATGTTAAAAGAACATTATCAAGGTCACAAAGTCAAGTATCGAAAAGCTAGGAAATGTCAAAATTAAAGTTGCCTGTACAAACTTGAGTCACCCTTCCTCCCTTATGCACATGCAGTATCATGCAATCTTTAATTACATGATCACATGTCACTTTTTCCAGAGGACTCTTGTCTCATTCTGTGTCTGGATGATGCTCACTTAATGAGCAGCTACTCAATATTTTGTTTTATCCCCATTGTTTGATGCATGGACTTCTGCCTTATTTCATGCAAATTAGTCAAACCCTGCTCTGAAGACAGAATTATTAATTTCCTCACTGGCTTTTCCACAGTACTCATTACTGTCACATCTGAGTCCTGGTCTACGCTGCCACTGGCGGTCAATGGGAGATACGCAAGCTATGTAAGGCAGCTTGCGTATCTCCCATTGACGTACTTACGTTCACATAGCACGGTGTCTTCATGGCCCTCCCCTCGATGCAGCCTTACTCCTTTTGGGGAGGTGGATTACCGGTGTCGACCAGAAAGCCCATCTGGCATTGATTGAGCGGGTCTCCACGACCCCCTCAATCAATCCCACTGCATCAGTCGCCATGAAGCTGACAGTGTAGACATACCCTGAGTGCTTCACAAGTATCAATGAATTTATTTTCATAACACCCCTGTGAGACAAGGGGTGATATTATCCCTATTTTACAGATGTGGAACTGAGGCCCAGGTAGATTGGCAGAAGTATCCACTAATTCTGATGGTCCAGTTTTAGACCTGTAAGGCCTGCTTTTCCAGTGTGCTTAGATTATATAACACTTTAGATGGCCAAAACACAGTTTCCATTGACTTCAGCTGCAAATGTGAACGCTCAGCACTTCATAGAATCATAGAAATGTGGGGCTGGATGGGACCTCAAGCAGTCATCAATCTCAGACCCTGTGCTGAGGCAGGACCAAGTAAACCTAGCCCATCCCTGACAGGTGTTTGTCTAGCCTGTTCTTAAAAACCTCCAATAAAGGGGATTACACAACCTCCCTTAGAGCCTATTCCAGAGTTTAGCTACCCTCATAGTTAGAAAATTTTCCTAATATCTGACCTCAATCTCCCTTGCTGCAAATTAAGCCCATTACTTCTTGTCCTACCTTCCGAAGGCTCATTGAAACCAAATGAGTCATTGTGAAACAACAAAAGACAAAGACTTTGTTGATTCCTCCCCTCACACCCATGAAGAGAGGATCTATGTGTGAACTCATAGGAGAAGGAAATAAGAATGCCTGATGAGAAAGAACTGTATCACTGTGCTGCTTGGAA
This sequence comes from Emydura macquarii macquarii, assembly GCF_026122565.2. Lineage (NCBI taxonomy): Eukaryota > Metazoa > Chordata > Testudines > Chelidae > Emydura > Emydura macquarii. The sequence goes on along the minus strand of NW_027131527.1, from coordinate 12,131,576 downwards.
TTCGGAGATGGCAATATTTCTAAGCATAAGCAAGGGATTGGCCAAATGCTTTTGGGTTAGCCCAAAAGAACACACAGTGCTTGCATGTATAGCAGCTACTATTGAAACCTTTTGAAACCTAAGACTGTAAACTCATTTGTGTGAGTATGTTTATCTGCTCTAACCTTGTAAATAACTCTCATTTCTTTTCTTAGTCAGTAAATCTTTAGTTAGTTTATTACAGGATTGGCTACAAGCATTGTCTTTGGTGAGACATTGTCTGGGGTGCAATTGACCTGGGGTAAGTGACTGGTCCTTGAGGACTGGAGTAACCTGAATACTGGTGTGATTTTTGGTGTAAGGGACCAAAGGCAAGCTTGCCTAAGTGGCAAGATAGACCAGAGTACCTGAGCGGGTTGTCTGTGACTACATGATCCTTTTGTAGTGCCTAAGAAGTTCACACTTGATACTTGGTTGATGAAATCTAAGTATAGAACACACAACCAGTTTGAAGTTTGTGCCTTGCTCCTTAACAGTCTGCCCTGAGGTTGCCATTCATGGTCATGAGTTACTCGAGACAGCTTGACAAATTTTATAATCGCACTCTCCACTCCATTATACAAGTCATTAAGGAAAATATTGACAAGTACTGGGCCCCTGGGGGCCCCGACTAGATATACCCTCACAATCTGATAGTGAACTACTGATAACTACTCTTTGAACACAATCTTTCAACTTCTACCAATCAGATCACAGGGTCTTAAGTTAGGCACTCAGAAAGTGAGAAACACACAATTAGTGACCACCTGGGAAAAGTAGGGTTTCCGGGCAGCATTCAGCTACCTAACCCATGAGACCATCCTTATTTTTCTCCTGCAAATCCCTGCCTCTTTCATTACACACCTTCCAACTTCTGCAGTAAATGAGGCAGGGGTCCTGCAGACATCAGCCTCCTTCACTAGACAACCCTGATTCATTCCTGAGCAGCTCCATCCCATGCACTGAATAAAGAAGAGATCTTGGGGGAAAACCATCCTATCTGATCACGTAACTAAAGACTGTATCATAATGCATACACAGAGAGGGCCAAATTAAGGTTACACAAGCGACCTTAATTCTGAAATTGTCTAACTTTTGAGTCTTGATTCTGAAACCTTAATAATGTTCTCAACGTATTTCTGTGGGTACTTTTCTAGTTTTTTTAAAAAGCACACTAAATCCTCCCTCCCCCCAGAAATCATATTGATACCCACATGGGTCATCAACAGGGCTGGAAACTTTAGCTCCACCACACAGCACTCTGCCACTTGAACTAATGGCGTAACTGATAGCGGTAGTAGATTGTCATTCTCTGCATGGACCAGCACTAGAGGGATAGCGGGCACTTTGCAGATGGGTTTAACAGATATTTGCTGTCAGCAGAGGAATGGTGAGACTCAGGAATCTTGACATTCCACTGCTGGCTCTGGAGGGACTGTGCTCTAAGGGGCAGAAACACTTCTGTCCATTCCCTGCCCCACACCCTCCAACCTGTCCCACTTCTGGCTCTTCCCCCACCAGACTCCTCATCCCATTTCCATTTTCCTCACCTAAGTCCCAGTCTCCACTCCTCAGGCTTCTCATCCCAGTCCCAGTCTCCTTGCCCAGCTAATCCTAGTCTCACCCCTCCAGTCGCCTCCATCCCAGTCTTCCCCACTCAAAGTGCCAGTCTTCTTCCTTCCGCTAGTCCCAGTTCTCTTCCCAATATCCCAAACTCCTTATCCCCAGTCTCCTTACTCAGTCACTCCCAGGCCCCACCTCTCCTGGCTTCTTATCTGATCTGTCTCTTCCCTCTAATCTTCCATTCCCTCCACCCCCCCCCCCACCTCCCACACACACACCATCCTCACTGGCTTCTAGTCCCAATCTCCCTCGTCACCTTCCTCATTCAATCTCAGTGTCATGCATCTGTCTCCTCTTCACAGTCTCTTGTCCTCGCCTTCCTGGGTTTACCCAACTCCAGACCCATGTAGCATTTATGTGGTGCACTGTGCCCACGTCTCACTCCTCCTTTTTCATATTGCCTCCCCAATGCCCAAGTGACCTCACTGACTATCCTCCTTCCCTCTTCAAAGTGCACTTATTTCTGCGAGCTTTGCAGAACTAACCTCCATCTGCTGCTTTCTTGTCCTGCTCCAGTGCCAGACCCTTATATTTATTTTAGATTTTTTTTTTAAATCCATAGAAACAAACAAGAAATGCAAATGAAAATAACAACAGTCACCCTGTCTCCTGCCAGAACCCCAGGTTATACCAATTGCTTTCCTTACAAAGTGACATTATCCCAATGACTTTATTCCCCTTTTATTGTCCACGTCCACTCACTTTTTTGGTTGATTTACCTAACATAGATTGCAGGCTCCTCAGGGCAAGAACTGTGTCTTCTTACTTGCCTTTAAAGTACCCTGCACATCAATCGCAACATGTAAAATAATAATATTATTCTGTGGTGTGCAATGTGAGAGCATAATGGTTCCCAAAGTGCTTGTGGTGATTGTTGTGCAGTGCGTCATAGGAAACAGCAACAATTAATAGCAAGCTCAGCGCTCAGTGAAGTTAGCACCATGTGAAAAGACTGCATGTGATGTTGATTGCAACAAGAAAAGCTGAGATGCACATGGTTCCAAAGCATGTGTTAATACAGAATGCAACTGCTAATTCTAATTCAATCAGAATTAGAGCTGATTAGAAAATGTGCTTTTTGCTGTAGAAAATCTCATCAAAAATCAAAATATTTCAGCCAAAAATAAAATATTTCAATTCGGAATTATTGCCACGGTGCCTCATGGGAGTTGCAGTCTGGCTGGAGAGCCTGATCCATAGCGGAGAATGGGGACATGAGGAAATCAAACTACTACTACACTGCAGCAGAATATATGGATCTAAATATTTTGGGGTTGGGGCGTTTGGTTTTTTTGACAAAAAATCAAAATTTTCCACAGAAAACAAACTTTTCATGAAAAACGTATGTACTCAAAAATCCAACTTTCCATTGAAAAACAGTTCTTGTTGAAAATTTTTGACTGGCCCTAACCTGAATGTCATTTTCTCAGCCACTTAGAGCTTGTCTACACTTACCTCTGAGATTTGGCAGCAGTCGACCGGAGTTACGCAAGCTACACAAAAAACTTGCGTAACTCCCGTCGATTTCTCTGTTTCTGTTCTGCGTGCCGTCTTCACTGCACTGCGCAAACGGGAACCGCGTTCCTGTCGACATAGCACTATGCCATTTGAGAAGGTGGTCTTAATATGTCGATGTCTGGATCGACTGAGCGGGTCTTCACTGACCACTCAGTTGATCCAGAGAAATCGATCTGACGGTGGCGAATTTGCAGCCATCAGTGAAGACGTAGCCTTAGTTTTGTGAACTGAGATGTAAACTTGAGCCAATCAGTCCCTTATGCTGTGAATGGGAAAGTATTTTGATGACAAGTAATCGTGGGCGAACCCCAGAAGATTCAGAGCTTTAGATTATTCAAATGCCTGTATGCTTATTCTAGCTCTAAAAAATGGAGTGAAAACTCATAAGATTGCCAATAGCTCCTATCCTTTCTATCTAATCTATTTATTTTGACATGCCCATTACCCTGACTTCAGAGCACAAATGACAGAATCTGAAACAACAAAACGTATAGCTGAACACAATCAACATATTGATGGCACTGCAGCTCACGTTGGTTCACTATCTCCTTGGGGGCCACTCATACACAGTGAAAATGGAACTTTGCAATAGTCTACATGAAAGTGTCCTGAGACAAATGAGTAACTGCAGAATATCACCCTCTGAAATCTCCCAGGATGAAACCACGAAAGTGTGACTCGATCTACTCCTGCCAAGATCTGTAAGTGAGTCAACACCATTTTGTGGTCAAAGGAAACAAAGGGTGCTGATGGAAGTAAAGAAAATCATCACGAACATCTGATTTTTGTCTAGGAGATCACAGAGCAATAAGTCTAGCACAGTCTGAGCACCGTACCCGGACCTAACACGGAACTGAAATGACGCCAGATGATGCCAGAGCTGTTTTCTCACGATCTTCTCAGTAATCCTTCCTCAAATGGAGAAGATAAAACCAGGGCAGTAAGTGCCAAGCTTGTCAATGTCAAAATGTGGTTTCTTCAGCAAGAACCCGGCAGCCATGATTGAAGCTCTCATAAGGAGGTATTACTATCTACCAATTATAGTCCCTTACACTCCCCCTCCCAAGCTGCTCATTTTTACCAAACGAGGAGGGCCTGGCTCTATTTTTCAGTCTCCAAGCAACTCCAGAAACTATATGAACAAAACTGACAGAAACTCCATTCATTCGTTTGCCACCTCCATCCACAGCTCTACTGCCACAGAGCCAGAAACTGCAGCCTGACTCTGATCCATCTTATCCATGGAGCAGATGAAAAATTCCTTATAGAGAGCAACTGTTGAGTCTTTCTGAATGGAGGATTAATTTAATTGCTCACCACAGTCCTGGCTATCAGATCTGCCAAAAAGCAGCAATGACGGACAATAAAGCTCTCTGAGCCTTCAGCCCAGTCACAGCCTGAGGACCTCAAAAACTCTCCATGGTGCAATGAGTGACTGAATTATCCTCAGGGCTTGTCTTTGCTGCAACAGTTAGTTCAAGTTACTACACCTGAAGTAGCGACCACTCTTCGAAACAACACTGCAGTTAGAGTGATTGATTCGCTGCTGAGGAGTTGTTGTAATTTGAGCTGTAGCATCACCACTGCATTACTAGTTCAAGCAACAGCATCATTGGAGCTTCAACCCACCCACTCGCCCTTCCCCAACCTGCCCTCTGATGGACCAGCTAGCAGGAGCTTAAAGAATTGCTTAGCTTGAGCTAGAGATGTGTGTGTGGATGGTAGTCAAGTTAGGAGTAACATTCAAGCTAACTGTGCTGTGAAGAGACCACCTCTGGTGGTGTCTTCCCTTCATCACCCTGATAATATATTATTAGAGTGATGCAGGGAAGCCTGCACTGTTGCTTCCTTTCCTGAGATTATTCTGTGGATAGAGGACTTCAGTCCTTGGAGGCCTCAGTCCAGTATATTTTACAAGTACTAATGCACTCATAAAATAGGAAAAGGTAAATCTGATGTTTAGTTGTTATTAATAGTTTGGTCACATTTGCAGCTTATCAAAGAGCAGCCTGCTGTAGTGGAAAGAAAACTGGACTGAGACATAGGAGACCTGACTTCTATTCTTAGCTCTGCTATGTGACCTTGGGCAAGTCTCTGTGACTGTTTCCCTCCCATCCTTTGTCTAACTTGCTTGCTTAGACTGTAGGCTGTTGGTGGCAGGGGCTGCCTCGTGTTATATATTTGTACAGCACCTAACACACTGAAGCCCTGATCTCAGCTGGGGCCTATAGGTGTTACTGTAATAATAAAATAAAATAAAATAGCAATAATAATTTTACATATGGATTTGCTCCTACTTATTTCAATTCCTATTCTTTCTAGATGCCAATCAGAATGTTAAATTGATCATATTGTGTTAATGGCAGGTTACAATAGGTAGCTGAGCTGAGCAGGAGAAAGTTCACTTTTAAATGAAAATAACTGAAAATAGAATGAAGTATTCAGAAAAATACAGGCAAAGTAAGCAGCATGATATAAATGCTCTCTCCTTTCAGCTTTGTCCAGTTCCATTCCAAAAGAACTGTTGTCGAATGTCTGAGTTCTAAAGTTCATTACAAAAGTATTACAGGGCATGCAATACATCCGCTTCCACACACGTTTCTCTGCTCACTCTGAAATAAAATTCCACTATTAGTAAGAAGAGATATGGGAACTGTACTACTAGGAAAGCACAGCTAGCCAGCTGGTGTGCTGTTACCACTGCATATTACATGGATTATACTCATCTCACTCTCAGTCTGTGCTCCCCCAGCTGTTTGTTGTATAGGCCTGTTGTCACTTGTCATACACATAGCATTGTAAACTCTTTGGGGGCAGAGGTCACAGTTCACGTGTGTGTGTGTGTGTGTGTGTGTTGCCTAGCACAATGGGGCTTTGATCCTTAAGTGGGGCCCTATATGTGCCATTACTACAACAACAATTATACTAATGTAATAAAGAAGATACCATTTTATGTCTGTGAATCCTCCTATTTTGTTATCAGAATAGTTTTTTGGTATAAAATTTCTTTCAGTCTAACTTTTTTTAAAAATTCAGTGTATGACTCCACATTTAAAAGAGAGTCATTTTTTTCTCAGGTATAATCTCATATAATCTAATCTGCTCTCAAGGCACCAGAATGGGATTTCTTGTGAGGTCATTTAGTGATATTGTTTGTTTTTTATGGTCTCTTTTTAATAGTTAAATCAGTGCATATTTTTCTAACATTTCTGTTCTAGTGAACTGGCAGGACTATGTGTCTCTCAGAATTGAAGTAGCAGGGCTCTACAGGGTCAAAGACTGACATGCCATGACAGAACTATGTGTGGTGCAGGACTGAAAAAAATGGAGATTCTGCAAGTTTAGACTGAGGTGCTTAGCACTGGTGTGGAAGCCTGAAACTGGAATAGTAGAGGGTGTTGCAGCAAGGCAGTAATGAAGTTCACTGGCAGAAACAGGCAGGATCCAAAACAGGAATATCAGGGATCTCTTAGGTCAGGATTGAGGAGCATGGATAGATTTGAGAGAGATCTTCCAGGGCTGGAACACCAGAGATTCTGCAGGTCAGGAAGAATTAAGTGCAAGGGTTAGGGCACTGCTTCCCAACTGTGTGGGAGAAGCTTCCATTCTTCCCACTTGCACTATCTCAGGCTCCAGCTGGTGCTGTTAGTCCCTTGTTGTCAAGAACATCTAATTCACTGCAAAGAACTCTTTGTATGAAAAGAACAAACCCTGTTGCCAGTAACCCCCCTTTTGGTTATATACATTTATACAACCTCCATCCACCAAGTGGCGATTTGTTTCGGATGAGAGCTGGCGGAGAATGACAATTCCATTTTGCGACAACTTGTGTCAAAACATCCATTTTCAGCTCAAAGAGGTCATGTTTTCAACTCCTTTCTCTCCCTGGTCAGAGAATGACCAGAGAGTCCTGGCCCCAAGAAATCATTCCATCAAAAAGTTCATCCAAACTGATACTCCACAACCTATTTCAGCTTCAAGGAGACAACACACATCAAGGAAAATGGGTGTCATTGAAAATGTTCTGACCAGCTCAATATGGAACATGTATTATTATTTGTATCACGTACAGGGCTTAGGGGCCCCAACCGAGATCAGTGTCCCATTATGCTATGCACATAGTAAGAGGCTGTAAGCTCTTGGGGGAGGGAGCAGATTGACAACAGTCACACAGAAGAAGAGATAGGTTAAGTGACTCACCCAAGCTCACTCAGGGAGTCAGTAGCGGAACTGGAAAGAGACTCCCATCTCTCTTGACTCAGCATCCTACCCACTGGCCCATTCCACTACTTGACAGAACCTGACCCCAAGCAGTGAACAGGTGAAGACACTCCATATTCATTTCTTTAGGACTTTTCTGGCTCCAAATACATTTTGGTGAATAAGCGAGATGGCAGATCGCAGCAGTGTGTTGAGTCAAGGCAAACCAAGCCCAGCTGACTCCTGGGAGACCAGGCTCCCACGTGTCTGGAGCATGTCTCCCTGCCCCCATCTCTCTGCAGCAATTTCCACCATTTTCTAACACCATTTAAGTTTCTAAAGTAAATTTTTTTTTAAAGCAAACCATCTACCATATGTTCCACCCTGAAAGGCATAATTGTTGTCAGATAATTAAGACACTGAGGTGAGCACTCGGAGATTCCTTTCCTCAGCCCTACACATTGTCCCGTCTCTGTCCTTCTTTCAATGAGGCTTTGAGGACTCTGCTTTTCTAACTTCCTCCTCAGCACAAAATGAAAGAGCCACTAGAGTGACCCTCTTCACAGATCTCCCTCTTTCTTTTCATTTATTTTTGACACCCAGCAATAATCATGGCTTGATGCGGCCTGCTGTTCTCATCTGTTACTGGGTCAGGGGCTTCAGGGACACTACCTGCCCCATTCAGAAACTTCCCAGGATTTTAAAAAAACAGGCAGGAAGAAAAAACAGGGCCAGGGATATCGCATGTGGCACAGAGTGGCCAGTCAGAGGTTTTCCAGTTAATCTCACTGTTAATTTTCTCCAGGCCAGACTTGAGGATGCAGTTTTCTCTTTACACTGGAATCTGGTTTTACTGATCATCACTTGTAGTGATGATTTTGCTACACTGACCAAAACTCGCTTTCCAAAAGCCATTTCTGCTGATTGGTTCACCTCTTACTCTTTGGACTGGATCCTATAATCAGTGCTTAGTAGCCACGATCCCTCTCAGAATCAAAGGGAGTGAAAGGCACAGTCCATTTACAGGATTGGGCCTATACTAATCAGCAGGGTATACACTTGTAAGGAGCAGACTGGAAATTCTTTCTTCAGATTTATCTGATGCTTTCGAAAGCAGGAATGAATTTTGCACATCTGGGTGTATCAGGCACCTGCAGGTGAATAAATTAACAGTTGGTGGGAAGTTGAATAAAATCAAAGTGTACTGACCTGTTTTTTGACTAAAACGTACACAGTGAAGCCTTCCCTGTCCTGAAGGATGGAGGTTTTGTTTTCATGCACATGTTTGATTTTGGAAGCTCTTTGTTGTTCCATGGATCTATATAAGAGGGCCAAATTGTCAGAGTAGCCTCAACTCAGCCTCCATATGAGTGCATCCATACTTGTGCACCCAAGGCTAATTCAAGTACACAGCTTGGTATGATCCAGAACTCAGGCATGCACATGTAAACTACATTTCCACACACAAATGTACTTTAAATCTACAAAGCCATTACCAAAAGAGCAGCTGGTCAATTCAATCAAACAGAATTCTACTCTACATGGACTCATTTCATGAAACTAAGGCAGGCATTGAGAGTCCTATCATTTTAGCATAAAAAAAAAAACCTTAAATTTAATGATGACATTTCTATAAACTAAAATTTAAAAAATGTTTAAGATCACAAACAACAGAATGGATGTACAGACTCCAAACCTCAGATAAAGTTGCATTTTCTGTTCCTTTCTCACTTACAGCCAAGTCCTGAATTCATGATTCTTTGCTTCCCCAAAAAGACTTGATTAAATCATGAGTAATTAAATCAATACAAGGATCGCAATGTTTCCTGTAGTGTGTTTGCTGTCATCTCCAAGGACATGGGTTTATTGTGAATAAAATTATCTCACATTTTGTCAATTTTTGAAATTACAAGATTGCTCCATTTCCTAGTAGATCTTTCTGAAATATGCTCCTATAGGAATGAGAAAGGAGATATAGGTAGAGGTGCAATAATTATAGACCTGTCTGAATACAAAAAGTCATAATTACTACAAATCTAGTGTTGAATCTATATCAGTGGTTCTCAACCTGCAGCCCAATCAGCACACAGCTGCAGCCCATGTGACAAATTCAGGGCCATATAGATAGTATTGGATGCGGCCCACAATGGTAAATAGATTGAAAACCACTGATCTAGAGGAAAGTCTTAAAATGGATTACATACCCCCCACCCCTTGCTAGCTCCAACTTCCCCCATCCCTGAACTGAGGTTTTCTTTATTTAGATTTTGATCTAAAAGAAACATCACACCATAGGGTGCCTATCCAAAGGTCTGGATTTCCTTGATATACATTTAAAAACATGCTATAAGAGTTACAAATAATAAATACTCCAAAGCAGCAGCATTTCTCCTCCTTCCCATCAGACCACTGATGGGGGTTTCCAGGATCAACTTTGTTTCCTGAAACTAACTCTGTAACTGACTCTCTTCCACTTTGGTGGCTTAAAGCAAGTGGCATGGCTGTATAAATGGTATTAGCAGTGTCTCACTTAGTGAGTGGAGGATGCTGACTATCCTTAGACACGCAGAGGTCAGGCACAAACTGGACGTCTCTCTAAATCAGGCTCATGAAGACTGTTTGAAGGCACAGTGGATAATTTCACTTGTGGACAAAAACACAACTATTGTAAAAAGAACAAAACACTGAAACCTAGGAGGTCAAATTACCTGTAAGAGGAAAAGGCAAACTAGGATTAATAAAGAGAGATGTTTACAGAAAGCACATGGATGGGGGAGAAATATAATGCTATTTCGCTTGGAAAGAGCTCGATTACATCCAGTGATGGGCAGCAGTACCAAACCCTAAGACCGATGTGCCATCATTTGGCTTTGCCAGGACAAAGTGGATCATTGTGGCCTAGAATGCGCTCAGGTCCCTGTCTGCACCATAGCCCATTGTCTGTGAACATTAGCCCCCACCAAAGAAAACTGCCATAATTGTGAGAGGTGCATAACAAAGGCTTGAGGGGGCTGCACTGTTTTAAGACTTTATTAAACTACTGTCTATGCCTTCACTGCACGCAAGCCTGTATGAAGAATGACACTACTAGTTACTTACCAGACTTACGTTTGGAAAGGAACCAAAGCTCTTACTTTGGGCATAAATCCCGAAGGATATGACTGCAAGATGCACTCAGAACATGTGAAGAGCTCAAAGCACAGACTGCCAAGGGCTATCCTTAGCCTCAAAAAATTCAGAGAGAGAGAGAGAGAAAATAAGGTTAAATCTGATAAGAAAGTACAGTGCAAGGAATCCAGAGACAGGTGTTGATATACATTGTCATCTGCAGGGATAAATAATAAAAGGATGGCACTATTCCAGGATGAATTTGGTCCACATTGTCTGCTGAGCAAGAGTGTTAAGTTTATACTGCAGCAGGAAGAATTTCACACAGCCTGAATTTTGTTGTGTGGCCAGAGAAGGACATGAGCCCTGACTGTACGAGTTCACAGAGACTGCCTGTTACCTTGTGGTTACTTACTTACATTTTCTTGAAACAGAGCCATCCAGAGAATCAGCAGGAAGTGGATTGTGCAAACCTACTCGAGGGGATTGTGCAAACCCACTCTGGGACAGCAGTTCTGAAGATTTCATTTTTTAAAAGGCTCATCCTGTTGAGAAAAGAGATCTGATGCTTCCTCGCATTTCTGCCTCATAGCTAAGACTGATTATAATGCATGCAACGCATATTACTATAAGCCAAAAGTTTCCATGTCCAGTCTGTCTTCTGCTGAAAATAGTTGTGGAGTTGTTCGTGAGTACAATGGCCTACACTTTAATAACTGAGCATATTGCAGACCATAGATTCCACTGGATGGCAGTCTTGTCAGTGATTCATTTCCAGTTAAAAAGCCAAAGATTCAGGAAGGAAACCTGCTCCTGATAATTCCTTTCATTCTGACGGGAGGAGGGAATGTGCGTAGGCAGAGAACAAGAGGAAAACATGGACATACTCACCTGATATATGAGGAACTATTAGCAATGATGTTACCAGTCTTTGTTGGACGGACGTCAGAAGCTAGTCATTAAACCTGTGCGCTTCTGAAGAGAAATCATTATGTGACTGTTCATTAAAATGCAATCATGGATTCGTGAAGTTCAAGGAGAGACTATGGAACTCTCTGAAGGTTTTGGTCTTTAAGGATGATCATTAAGTGGGTCCCCTGAACTTTATGGATGGTCCCTTAGCATTTTGGGAAGGACAGTGTTTGAATATCTCTTCTTCTGGGAAAGGAAGGCCATGGGAGGGGACACAGAAAGAGGATGTCTGTGGGAGGGAGGGAAAGGAGGTAGGCCAGTGAATTGGGAGGCAGAACATAAGGAAGCCTTCCTCCTCCCTTCCACAGGATGCTTGTGAGGAGAGATTCACTCCTGTGGACTTTAAGGGACGCACAGGAATAGAGCTCCAGCTGGGTCCCTGCATCAGTGCCCCAGTGCACCTTGGGAGGCATGTCAGGCACCCCTTCAACACCCTCCTGCAGGTATTAGAAGACTTGTTGGGGCCCTCCATCACCCACCTACCAATGGTAAAAGGTTCCTGAGGTCCCCCACCCATGAGCCCTGGGAGACTGGTAGAGGGGCCCAGCAAACCCCCCACTTCTCACTGCAAACACTGGGACACATTAGTCCTTGACAAGCTAAACTGTATCATCCATGACCTGACAAGCCTGAACAGAACTGTTAGTGTCCCAGCAGTCCTACTGAGAGCTGACCGCCACTTGGAGGTTATCAGGCTCTGTGGACGGAGAACGTATCAGGACCCGTGAAAAACCTATCAGGATTGGTTTGCCATGAAGTGGGGTGGGGGAGAGGAGGCCCGGTGATCTTTTACAGAGGGAGCGATGAATCTCTGAGGGGTGGAATGCCTGACTCTGCTGCCTCACCAAGCCTTATTCAATGCCTTCCAGCCCCCCCTTCTCCCAGGCTGCCCGTCTCAACACCTCGTGTCTGCTACTGGGAAAGGACTTGGAAATCCAGGCTGCCCCACCTCGCCTCCACCTCCGCCATCCCACAGGCTGGACTCCAGACGCTGCAGGTAGCCCAGCCCTAATTTTGTTTTGCTGCTCTAGGGCTGTCCTCACTTTGCAGGCAGAGAGCAGGACTGGCCCCTTAATCACTAATTAGCAAAACACCAGTCACATGCAATTAGGGGTGCCAACATTGTATTTAAAAAACATGGGACAAACCTAAAATGTCCCTAGGCTTGACTGGAACCTCTGGGGGCAAGTCCTTTTCCTCCCACTCCCATGCTTCTAGGGTTTCTCTCTCTCCAGCTCTGGATGCTGCAGAGAACCCAAGGCCCCAGGAGCTGAGCCGGAGGCTGCAGTTGCTGGCCTTTACCTGCTGCAGCGCTGTGCACCCTGCTGGGGACATCAGCAGAGACTCTGTTAGTGGGGAGGCTACACCCCAGGAGTACTGACCCCCTGCCAGACAGAGCCACTTCCACACAGCTCCAGACACACAACCCCGTCCAGACAGAGCCTGGGGCCGCACTCAATGACTGGAGTCAGCAGGTGGCCCTGTCCCCAGGGGACCAGCAATCATAGGTGCATCTTTCCACTCCCCTCCTGACCCTGGCCCTTGAGCATGGCCCATCTGCTTTCCCTGCGTAGCACTGAAGGGCCAGCATAGAGAGGGGGTGGAAAGAGGCAGCTGTGAGTACTGGCCCCTTCCTGTTCAAATACAGGATAAAAGGCATCCCCCCTGGGCTGATTTAGTCCAGGACAGGCCATTTTCTATTTAAATAAGGGATGCCCCTTGTAACAGGGGACTGTTGGCAACCCTACATTGCAACGGGGTCCCTCCCTGTTGTAGAATTAGCAAGGCTCTGCTGGATAAGATGGTCTAACATTTATCCAGCATGTGGGTCGCTGTGTTGAGCACCTCTCCAGATGCCTCCAGTCCTTGCCCCTGGACACGTCTGAATTTGACCCTTACTCCTGCATTTCATTTCCTGAGTTACATTTTTTGTGCAAATGACAAGAAGGAAAGTCCTGGGACAGGATTATCGTTGTGCCCCTTCGGAAATCTCAAACACATACAACCCCCCTCCTCGTGGCCTCCACACACACAGCACAACACACGCGCCACATCACAAGAAGCGGCCCCGGCCTTACTTTGCATCACTCTGAAGTTGCCTAGGATTAAACAGCCTCCAACTAGCAGAGAGCCCAGTAAATTTACTTGGAGACATTCTGCGCCTAAGGAGACCAGAGGCTGCCAAAAGAAAAGGTCAGAATTATAAGCAGTCAGTGCCACCTACTGTCCGAATGGGATTATGACACTCCCTCCCCCACTCCCACTCCTTTGCATACTAATGGCCGTGTAATTTAAGGAGCCATCTGTGCCTCTTTCACCAGTGTGTGTCTGTCTGAAATTCCAGTGCATTATAAAGTTCACAGAGCTTGCCATTTTCTTACTGTTCCTGTCACACACTGAGGCTTTTGCTTCCCACCCTCTACCCCTTCAATTTCAGCCAATGATGGCCTCCCCCTAAGGGTAAAAGTGACTAGGTAACATAAGGGGTAAAGGTTCTCCCCTTTCACCACAGCAGACCAGGGCAGGCTAAGGGTGAAAAGGCAGAGATGTGTGGAGTCTCAAGACTGAAAAAGTCAAAGGCAATGGTGAGATGTTCAGCAGGTAACAATTGGGGTGCATCTTCCCTTGAGGAGGAGGAGGACCCCCTGTTTTTGGTTGTTTCACAAATGATTTTGTTCTACTGTTTATTTTCTACTGTCAAGGTTCCATTAACTGGTGATGTCCCATGTAAACCTACTGGACCAAACTCATTCTTGGTGTAAAGACCAGTGAAGTTTCATTAGAGAAGAATTTGGTTTATTGTATTTTACAGGCTGATAGCATTCATTACCCTGCTGAACATCCCATTGGCTGCACAATTATATTACAGTTTGATCTGAGAAGGACTTTGTCTCTAATAAGATTTTGCAGCACATTTTACAGATAAAAGCAAGATTTCCCAGCGATAGGACAGGGGAAAGTAGAGACAGAGGAAGACAGAAAGTTGGTGGCAAGGACACTGACAAAATATTCTGAGGGTTTGTTTGTTTTTTAAGAGGTTTTTAACGCAAAGGGAAACATCCAGACGTCCCCCCCAATCTGAACTGATCTTCGACTCCAGAGATGGAACTCGCAGATTCTCAGGAAGCTGTTACTCAGCTGAACATTCCCGGGCCAACCCTGGCTTTCCAAAACCTCAGTTATTCTGTCCCCAGCACTAGATCCTTTTTCTCAAAGGAAGGAGAAGAAAAGGAAATTCTCAAAGATGTCAGGTAAAGAATGGTTGGTTCTTCCCTGTAAAGGCATAGCCAGATTAAGGGGTCATGGGGCTCTGGGCCATAGAGAGTTTAGAAATCATAAATATCACAGTATTAAACACCCCATAATGGACAGAGCACAACTGTATTGAATAATATGTTATCTGTCTCAGGATTGTCTATGATGCCTATCACAGCAATATCTGAGCACTGCACAAACATTAACACTCACATTGAGAGTGCTCTAAATGGCAATATTATCATGGCCTCCCTTGGGCTCTGTCTGCTTCTCTGGGTGATTATATATTTTTTCTTTCGGAGGTCTTGTCAAAGAGGGTTATACTCTGCCTGATGTCCTGCAATAAGGTGCTCCTGGAGCTGAAAATGCTCTGTCCCATACACAGGAGAGACAGCCTTATCCTGAGTCAGACTGGTTGACGCCCCCCTGCCTGTGGAGCACAACTGTCTCCGAGTGTCGCAGATAGATGGGTTGTTTGTGAAGCAGCTTGGACCCAGACCACTAAGTGCCTTCTAGATCAGTACTAGTGAGTTAAATTCAGTTTGGAGAGGCTCACACCTGGCTTTGTTGGAGCATGTGCATGCTGCTGCGTGAGCTTCCACTTCTTGGGGGAGTCCTACTCAGGCCCTCTGGCCCTGCTATTATAATTAGCTGGATGCACAGCCTTCCCAGGCAGACCCCCAGCATCACCAGTCAGGTTTCCACAGGGGCAGTGACATTCATAGTACTGTTGGTGTGTCAGTGGTTTTATGAGCAACTTATTGTTGAAAACAAAATGAAATGTTTAATGTTTCTGGGGCCAGTGCAAGCAGGGGGGACTCTCTGTGATCCAACCAAAGCTAGCTCAGGTAAGCAGTAGTGTCCTAGGAATCCTTAATCCTGAGGGAACCACCATTTTACCCTGCAAAAATACCCAGATCCATGACAAACCCAATCTCTCTTTTCCACTGTTTTATCGATCCCCATCTTCACGTCCCTTCATCCATCCCACTGAGGAGCAAGGGACGCCCTTGGGGCTGATCCTTAATTGGCTAGAGGGATCATTGATGAGGAGTACAGGGCACCCCTCACTTAAGAGAAAGAGCATCCCTCTTGAGTGCCTAAGACAAGGGACTCAAATAATAAATAACAAAGTTGTCTGAATTACACTGCCAGCCCCAGCCAGTTTGTGGGACAGCAGGCAGACTGGGAAGTCCACAAAGGTTTTCCTTCATGGCACAACAAAACAGTGACCCCCTTTCCTCCTAATACCAACCATCTGAAGAAGAATCACCATTATGCACCCTCAGCATGCCCTGCCAACCAGGGGATGATGCCAGTACCATTGCACTTATCAATTGCGAGGGGACATTTGTATTGATAGTCGTCATCATTTTCCTCTCCCATCACCCATTACATCTCTTCAGCTGTCCTCCCAGAGCTTCATTGGACCAGACAGCTAGAGACCCCAAGTTATTCCTGGGTCTCCAAGGCACAAAGCTGCAGCTGCCAAATCCCAGGCTTTCAAGAGTAAGTGATAAGTGTGTTAAATCTGAATAGAGTATAAGAAGCTGGCACTGCCCTGGACTCCAAAGTTTAGAAGTATCAAAGGGCAGATTCTGCAGAGAGTGCATGTGCTTTGCTGTCAGATTAACTGATGCCCTCTGAAACTCTGACCAGACTGGTGTGTATACTTTATGAGAGCTGGAATGCCTCCAAGAAAACTCCCTTTATATCAGCTCCTAATATCTGTGCAGTAATCTTAATTGCCAGCATCAGCAGATCAGTTCTGCCTTTGCTTGCGATATGGGAGATCTATGAACAATCACTGGAACCCAAGATTCCAGCTTAGACAGAAGACCTACATGTTTATTATGACCATTATTTACAATTTAGGAACACAAAAGGGTTCCAGCTAAGATCAGGTCCCCATTGTGCTGTGCATTGTCCAGACAGATGAGACAGTCCCTATTTAGAGAGTTTGCAATTTAAATTTAAGATTAGAGGCCAGAATTGGGGGTAACAAACAAATCAAGGGATGGTGGAAGTGGGGTGACAGTAATGTTAACATATTTCTGCAGGCACTAAATGTGTGCACAGTTTGTAGTTTCGGAGGTGTATTTAAGGGGTGAGTTTTGAGCTAAATAATGATATTGGTAACAATAATCCCAGCTCCCCACTCAGTATCACCTGCCAGTGTTATGTAGGATCACAGTAGGAGTGGGTCTCAAGGAAGGAGGGTTTGAAGGAGGCTGGACTAGTGACTTTATGGAATAGTTTCAGGAAGGTGCTTCACAAATAAGGGGAGTCATGGAAGACAGTGTAAAGGTGCATTTGGGAGGCCTTCAGAGTTGGCATAATGAGCAAGAGGGCAACCAACAATACAATAAAGTAAGTGGGTCAAGTGGGGCTAAATTGTGAACAGCCTTAAAGGAAAGAACGAGGAGCTTATATGATGTGTGGAGAAGGGGGAACCTGTGAAGAAATTTAAAGAGGGGGAGGATGTGGTCAGAATGGCAGGCCAGGAAGCTGATTTTAGCAGCAACGGCCTGAGTGGGTATTTTTCTTTGAAAATCACACTAGTTTGATTATATTCATAACTCCACCTCCTGTTCTCAGTTCCCATTTGCAGCTGTTCCACTACAGGTCAAGCCATTACACGAACATCCTCTTGGGTGTTTGTTCCTGCCTTGAGACCAACCCAGTGCACATCACACAGCATGTGCAACCATTCATGCACAGGCCATTCCCAGAGTTTACTTTTCACACCGTGTGTCATAAACCCTGTCTTGTGTCTCATTCCCCTCTTGCCCACTCTGGGTCTCTTTTCATGTGAAAGCATTTCCTAAATAGCATATAATACTTCTCACTTCTAATACTTCTTTTGGCAGTGGCATTATGAAGCCTGGAATGAATGCCATTCTAGGACCAACCGGAAGTGGCAAAACCTCGTAAGTGTGGCTGCGGAAATCAATCCATCTCGTATCAGTTTCGATCTCTCTTGTATTGCCAAGAATGAAAAAGGGACTGAGATTCAATCCCCACCTACCCCAGGACGGGTTGGTATCTGCAGCTCTGGGTGCCGGAACATTGTCAGAGCAGAGTCTGAAGAGTGGATTAATTTCCCTCTCACCACAGGAAAGGGCAGTACCTCTAGGACAAAACTGGTTCCTGAAGGCAATTGCTCAGTTACTTTAGAAAAACAGAGTTGGGAAATCCAAAGCTGAATGAACTTGGAGACTTGGAGGGTGATTTTGTTCACCTGGGCAAAAGGCAGTGCATGCAGGACTGGGCTGGAGGGATCCATTGGTTGGAGTGATATTGAGGAAAGCCCCATACTGAGAAACTGTGTGAAAAGTCACTTTTCTCTTCAGACTCCTTGATGTACTTGCGGGATGGAAGGACCCGAAGGGGCTTAAAAGTGGACAAATCTTCATGGATGGGAAGTCAGTCAACTCTCAGTTTCACCTATGCTCTGCCTACATAATACAGGTGAGTCAGTACAGAATCCACGGTGCCTCCAAGCCTGTGCACGGACCTGTTTGATTTTTCACTGGAATAGTATGCTGAGCCTGACACACAGCAGCAAGGACTCATGATGTCAGTTAATCACTGATGTGTATTCTCCATGGCTGCTCCAGAATATCATTTTAGAATCCCAAAATATCACTTCACGCAGCCATAGCCTCATGATCCTGACATTGCCCAGAGGGAGCCATGGCTCATGTCATCATAGGTGATTTCTCCATTTGGATCATTGTCTTTTCTTTAAGAGACTACAAGCCTCTATCTCCTTCTCCCATTGAGAACTTCTATGGAACCCATTAGATCTCTGTATGCCTCCTGCTGGAAAACCTCAGTGGGTACACTCTATCTGGGAAGACTTCACATTATTATGACAATGTTGATGACACTAGGACCCACTGTGGAGGTCTTTTCACTCAAAGTGCTGGCTGGTTTTCTTAAAGCAAGTGTTTTCTGTTGTTTTGTGCTGCCCTAGGAGGATATTCTGATGGGAACACTCACTGTCCGTGAGAATCTTCAGTTCTCTGCCAGCTTGCGCCTCCCACAGAGCCGGAACAGTGAAGCGGAAAAGCAGCTGAAGGTCAATGCAGTGATACAGGAGCTGGGGCTACAGGAGTGTGCTGACACCAAGGTTACAGTACTATCTTTTTATAAGACAAGGTAGAGGTGACACGTACTCACAATGCCCTTCATTTCAAGGAGTAGCCTCCTTATGTGTGAGCTTGAGCACCTGACAGGACCTTTTTCACACACTAATATGGACAGAGGGCTAGTGATTTGGTGGGTGATTTGAGTTGCACGTATAGATTCTATCCCCCGCATGCACAGGGTGCAACCAGCTTGAACAGAGCACACACGGGTATTTGCTTTTGCAACTTTGCATGTATAATCCACCCTTCTTAGGCCAACAGCAGGGTTTAAATCTGGGTCTTTCAGTAGTAAAACCACTAGCCTCTACCGCCTTAGCTACAGGACTGCGTCTGTCAGCTGGAAGCAGTAGCAGCCTCAAATGTTTCATGTGGGCCAGCCATTAGAGAGGAACAAAGTCCCACAATCTCCTACGGTGGGTTACATATTGGAGATCCAGGGCTCTTCTCCCATTTCTCTCTCTTCCTCCATCCCTCCCTCGCTCTAAGGGGAGAGAGACAGGGAAATGGGATGGGGAGTGGGGAGGGTCCAGTAAGAAAGCAACACTATGCTCTGGTTAGGCTCACAGATCCTGGGTGGTGGGCTTCTTTGGTTTATGGGCAGATCTTGTATGAGACCCATGACTTCTTTGTTTCCAGTCTAATCCCTGGTTAGGATGATCCTGATCCTGGGAAATACAGGACAGTCAGGATTATTTCAATACCAGGTGAATTGTTTGAAATAATTACAAATGGAATTATAAAACAACACTTAGTGAATGTGATATGATAGGGACAAATCAGCATGGCTTCTTGAGCTCAGAATGAGGGGAAAAAGGAAAGGATATAGCTCCCCCTTTTAAAATGTGGGAAGATGATGGAAAGGACCATGAGCACCAACAGCTATATGTTTGCCATGTGTGTCCATCTCAGATCAACCCACTCACTACCTCCTGTATTTAAACTCATCTGCCTCCTCTCTGAGTTTCTTTGCTTTCTTTCCTTTATCTGTGGTATCAGATTGGCACTGAGTTCTTGCGTGGTATCTCAGGGGGTGAGAAGAAGCGGTGCAGCATTGGCGTGGAACTAATCATTGCACCTTCGTTGATATTCCTGGACGAGCCAACTACGGGACTGGATGCCAACACAGCTAATGCCATCATGCAGCTGCTGCACCAGTGAGCCATTCTCTGTTGCTGATGCTCCACTCCGTTAAGATCTTTGGGATTTCATTTTGATATTATCACCCTTTCCATACTCAAGTGGTTTCAAAATGACTTAGCAAATCAACAGGTTATATACAGCAGAGGCACTGCATAAGTATTGAAAATGCAGGCAATATTATGTGCTCAACAAATAATGCATGCAGCCATCTATATTAACACTTGTTTAGAGATAAAGCTATGGTCTGAATACTAAGCTCACACCAGTCTCTCTTTAAATAGTACTCTGGGGCATTTAGTTTCCATCTAGACAGCCCTTAGAGACATAGGCAGAAAATACCTCAATATAGTAGTTCCTCCAAAATACAATTCACATTAAGATCTAAGCTCTAGCCGGCCTGGCACTGTGAAGCACATGTGCTTCTTCTGTTTTGCAGACTCTCCAGGAAAGGAAGAACTGTGATTTTCTCTATTCACCAGCCACGTTATTCCATCTTCCGTCTGTTTGATCATCTAACGCTGATGAACAAGGGAGAAATAATTTATGCAGGACCAGCCGAAGAGTCCACAGGCTATTTCAACAGCATTGGTAGGGGGTGAGACTGTGGCAGGAGGAGGACTGTATTTAAAACTATTGCTGCAGGACAGCTGTAGGGTTTTTGTTAATGGAGCCCTTAAGAGTAGCAGTCAAGGTTTCTAGGAGCACAAACCTAGTGCTAACAAAAGGATGCCCTAGGATCTTGGACAGAAAGACAAGCTGTTGACTATTCAAGGACACCATGGAAAACTGTTTTGATTCAAATCTTAACTGCATCAGCGAACTCACAGTGTACAAAGGCCAACTCCATTGCTTCATGGTATGCTCTATACTGCCATGGAAAAGAGCTGTATTTGATCAGGATTCTAATTCACAAAGACAGCAGAGACTGGGTGTATTTAAGAGATAGTAAATTCAGTGGGGGAAGCAGAGAGGGAAGACAAAAGAATGCTACAGAGGTGCCACAAGGATCCTGAGGAAGTGAAAAGATTGGCACCAATGTGCAGCAACACCTCTAAACTGATCCAAGAAGCAGTGTAGATGGGCCTCAAAGGGAATTCAATGCACACAAGGTTAGAGGAGGTACAGAAGCATGATGCATCAGGAAGACAGACAGGTCCATTTAAAAGCAACAAGAGGTTTATTTCAGCTGCCTTTGTGAGATAGTGTTGACTAGTAAGTTAGTTGGTTAGGAGTGAAGTTGGCTGTGAAGGACTGATCTGTGAGAGGGGCAGGCTGGTTGATGTATTTTAAGAGAAGGCTGGTTTGGCTAAGAAGGTAATTGGTTGCTTAGGATGCTCTGATTAGTCTGACATGAGATTGGTTGATTAGTCTGAATGGTTGTTTTGCTTGCTGGGAAAGGATTAGGTAGTTAGGCTGGATGTAGGGCAGGGCAAAATATTTGTGATGTAATTCAAAACTCTTGAAATGAAAGGTTTTGCATTTTCTTCTGAATTTTTTTAAAGTCCTAGTTCATGTAATTTCACATGTTTTGCATTCAATATCAGGAGCACTTTTGAGTGAAAATAGGTTAATTTAAAACCTCAACGTTTTTTAATTGCATCAAGACAAATTTTCATATTAAAATTTATGAACTTAGATTTTAACAGGTTTTAATGTGCAACTGTCCATTTTCCCAAAAATGTCAAATAAAGCAAAATTTCAGTGCCAAAAAATGTCCTGACATTAAATATAGTATTTTGGATGATATTTAGCAGAGAGTTTTTGTCATTTTCTCACATTGCTAGTTTGGTGTGAAGTTAGCTTTGGTTTTCTCTCATGACATAATATATTTCAGGTTATCAGTGTGAAGCATTCAACAATCCTTTGGACTTCTTCCTGGATGTCATTAGTGGAGAGATTATGCAGTCCCAGCCTAGTCCAGCATTAGGTGAGTGCCATAAAATTCCATTGGTTGAGAAAAAGGGACAGCAGATAGGACAATGCCTTGCAAATCCACTTCAACAAAAAATATATTGGAATTGTAAAACAAATGCTCAGAGCCTGAACAGAACACACTGGTTTCTCCTCAAAATAATTCCTGTTCACATATGGTGCTAATTCCCTTCTACCTCAATCACTTGCCAGTGTTATGCACATACAGATGCAGTTTCAGCATAGCCTTTTAATGCCAGACTTTCCCTTTAGCAAGCAGACATGCCAAGGCATCATCTAATTCATATGCAGATTGCTGTGGTTCTTTTTACTGTTCACTTATGTTTAGACTCATAGATTTTAAGGTCAGAAAGGACCATTATGTTTAAGGGTATGCAAATGGTTACTAGAAAGTTACTAGCATAAAAACGATGGTGTGATCATTAGCTATCTTTGTTGCTCCTCTGGAAGCACTTTCCAAATGCTTTCTAAAGAAAAGTTGGAGCAGGAATGGAAAGTTTTGACTTGGTGCTGTCTCATTTGGTCTGCAGCCTCAATGACAGAGTCCAATTCCCATAGCAGCTCTTGTAGTGACAAGAATCCACTGCCCATCTACTACCACAAGTCCCGCTACTATGAGCAGCTGCAGGAAGAGTTGGAAAACCTACAGTCATTCGAGAGCGATGCCGTTCCACCAAAAACCACCTATGCTACCTCATTCTTCCACCAGGTGAGGGAGAGGGAAGAAGGGAAGGGACTGGAGAGAAGCAGCAGCACAAGTGCAACATAAAAGGCAGTTTTTATCCAGAGGCTTTGTGGATTCACTAAGTCCTCTGCAAGAGACTAATTCACTGTGCAGCAATTCCAGTGAGACATCTGAGACTAAGACTTGCCCCGCTTTTCCTTCCAGCAGCATACATATTCTTGATTTTTGTAACCACATAGGACCAGACCCAGTGACCCTGTGCCCTGGCCAATTAGCAGGTTGTGTGCTGAACAGCTCCACAAAGCCACTGGGAGAAGAAGCCCACTGAGACGCTCTGCCGAGGCACTGAGCTGAAGCAGCTTTGCAAGGCTCCAGTCTTCCCTGCTCTAGGGAATGAAAACCAGAGGATTAACACAGCCGTGGATCCTCAGGATCTACTCCTCCTTACACTGTGCTGTGCAGAGAGACCCAACTGAACTGGGCTGCGAGCCACACTAGATTGACACCCCCCATATCTAACCCCCTTGTGCAGTAGACTGGCGCAGGTTCCACTGCCAGGGAACTTCTACAGCCACAGAGTTGAATTTTTTTCTTAATGAGGAGCCTAACCCTGCTTTTCCTGTAGGAAAGCATATCCCCAGGTACTCACCTGAAAAGGTTCCACTTCAGTATTTTGAGGCTGTGGTATACAGTAAAGAAGCAGCTATTTCTGCTGTCATGTTTGGGAAGGATTTCTATATGCCACCATTCAAAATAAACTGTATAATTAAGGAGCAATTTAAGGCAGGTAAATTGAAAACTTTCTTAAGAATAATATAATGGATGGAACGTCATAAACTTTTTCAGAGATGTATAAATTGTACAATGAACAATTACACTGTACAACGTGAGTCAGACCCTCTGCTTGTATAAACTGGCATCGCTCTGGCAAAGTCAATGCCACTAGGCTGATTTACATCAGCTGAGGATCTCGCTCTGTACATCGAGGGGTTTTATGTTTAACGTCATTGATCTTACAAAGTAACCCAATACACTGCGTGGGCAGGTGATGGAGGGGAGGATTAAAACGAAAGTGAATGTTTGCCTCTGACCATGACTTCCATCTCAGGCACATACAGACAGTCATAAAGAATACCCCACCAAAAGCATGGTGTTGATTTTTTTTTAAATCATAAGAAAAATCAAACACAATCTCTCTCTGATTGAAAACATAATTCTGTGTGAACAAATGACAAGATCTTCATAACTCATTCTGCTGCTATTAACATCTTCTCTGGCATGCACGGATGTAACCAATTTCTAACCGTTACACATATCATCCCCCCAAAATGACATATCTAAAAGGAGGTTTTAAAATCCTAACTAAGTATCAGAAAATGAAGTATTAGAAATCGAATATCTTAAAAAAAAAAAACTTACCGTATTCTGCAGTAATAATCCAGAACACTGCAGTTTACAGTTTCTATGGTGCACTGAACTACTGCTGAAGATGGCTGAAGTATTTTTAAGTAAGACTAGATACTAGGAGGCACATAAGTAAATAATGTATGCTCTAGGGCATTGAGTGGTGTGGGATTGTCCCTGAGTAAAGGTGAACGGACAATTGCTGCAAGCAATGGGGAGACAGTTTCACTGACATTTGCCTGTCTCTGGTTTAGAAGCCATCTTCAGGCAGGTAAGATCATTGCTAAACTTTTCCAGAAGATGGTATTTCCACTAGAGACAGGCTCCCTAGCTACAGCTTGCATATAAATCCTCAATGGGAGCCAGGGAAATCCTACTACTTCATTTCAAAGAGTTCATCTCTCTGCATTCTGAGCTTTTTGCCTCAGGCCTGGCAGGATATTGCTATACAGCTGCCATGCAAGATGTGTGGGTTTGAGTCCTAGTTCCAGTCTCTTAGGGCAGGCACAGCTCGGAAGGGCTCAAGCTTGCTCAGTGTCTGAGGGTGAGGTTGAGCATCATTTCACTCAAGAGAAATCCTTGTGGATGATTGAAGAGTGGAGTTGAAAGGGAATTGCAACTAGTTTTCTTTGCTAGGATGGATGGTAGCTGCAAAATGCCATTTTGATCCTGGAGAAAGCAAGGAAAACCAAAGGAAATTTCAGGACTCAAAACAGGGATGTAAAGACTCCACAACAAACAATCAAGTCCAATGGACTGGCCTGGGATATCGCAAGGGAGGAGATTTAATTTATGTGCATGTCTTTTCCCTTAGTTGTATGTTGTGAGCAATCGCAACGTGAAGAACATCCTGAGGAATCCTCAGACATCCATTGGTCAGCTGCTTTTGGGCACTTTCTTCTCTGTGGTGGTGGGGCTCATTTTCTACCAAGTACCTGCTACTCTGCCTGAAGCCTTTCAGAACAGGTGAGACGAAAAAACAGAATCCTTAGTCCCTTCCTCCAGCTTGTAGACTGAGGGAGGATGGATGGATAGATGAAAGGAGTGACGCATTTACAAAATACATGGAGATGAAGACAAGTTTCTTTCAACTAGCGAGCAAGTGAGCATAATACCCGGTAGCACCAAAGGGGTTATGAGAGGGAACCTTATATGGAACCAAAAGCTGC
Source organism: Emydura macquarii macquarii (assembly GCF_026122565.2). Taxonomy (NCBI): domain Eukaryota; kingdom Metazoa; phylum Chordata; order Testudines; family Chelidae; genus Emydura; species Emydura macquarii. The sequence continues at coordinate 12,106,398 of NW_027131527.1, read as the reverse complement.
TGAAGACATTAAAGAATATTCCCAGTGGGAAGAACAGTCACAGACTCCAAACTTTCCCACCTGTAATTTAACACTTACCTTGATGATAATGTGATTCCCAAACCTAGCTTCCAAGACAGTGTAATGTGAGAGCATTAAGAAGCATGAGAGAACTCTCTGCCCTTTGTGTACAGGTCCAGCAGAGAGGTCCAAATAAATCTCTTTTCCTTTTCCTCCCTTCTCTGCAGGTTGGGAGCTTTCTTCTTCCTGGTCATCAATCAGATCTTCGGGAATCTGTCTGCAGTGGAGCTCTTCATCAATGAACGAAAACTCTTCATGTGAGTAACTCTAAAACCCCTTCAAATCAAAATGCTGGAAACAGGCAGAAACCTTGCCTGCTACAAATCTACCCACTGCCACAGAACTGTGCTCCAAGAATTTAATTTTAATTTTAAAATCAGTTTAGCCCTTACAGTTGCAAAGAAAAGCTTTGAGATGTGAATTGTATGTACACCGATGCACTTTTCTTCCTGAATCTGCAGACAAGCCAACTGAAATAGCATCTTCAAGAAGTATGAAATTTTCTGAAGCTTAATAATTACAATGTAATGTCAGCATTGTTAACTATTTCACTGGTAATCTTTACAGTGAAGCATTCAGTGAGTGTGTTTATCCATCACTGTTGGATTCATTGGCTGATAGTGGGGCAGGAGGCAGCTGGTTACTGATAAGGACTCCTGGACTGGAGGAGTAGGACGTCGAGCTGTCCCAAAATTTCAAATAATCTCTACATCTGTCTAAAAAATGAAGAGAACAAGACAATGCATCCCCACCCCCAATGCCAAAAGCCTGAAATGCCTTGTAGATGTCAGATCAAAAACTATCTCCAATGCCTTCCCAAGATGCCAAAAGCCCCATCTGTTCCCTGTCCTGTTACCAAAAATCTCCAGCTTCTTCCAACAGCTTTTACAACACAGTTATGCATTTTCAATACCAACATCAGCAGCACCTTAAAATCTGAAAATCAGGGGCAGCATAAAATGAATTGATTTTGACATCAAAATAAAAATGACACAGGAATCATGAATAGATTGTATTATTTATTTTCAGGTTTCACTCATTAAAAAAATTGTTCACTTTTTTTAAACCTTGCCACAGAATGTCCAGATTTCCACACTGGAACACCTCAAAAATAAGGATGCCTTGCTGCAGAATTTAGGTCCAGCTGGGCCTTAGAAATGGGCAGTAGATCATATATCTGAGAAAGTCTGGCTCAGCTTCCAACATTAAACTGCTCAGTATTATTTCAAAACAAATACAACCATAGCCAATTGAAATCTAGACATGCAAATACAGGCACACTCTGTTCAGTAAGTCACAATATAGCACACAAATAGCATCTACAGACATGCCAGGTAATAGTGGAGAGAAGTGAATGCACACATTTCAGAAAGAAAGGAATGAATACAGGAAAGGTAAAGTTTCTACATCCCACTCTGGAGAGACCAAGAGGAGGGGAAAAAGGAATTTGATATTTGAGGAAAGCGAGGACTTGAGAGAGAGAGAGAGACAGACTGTGTGTGTGTTTGGGGCAAGTTCATGTAAGAATTTAAGATCTAATCCTATATAATTGAAATCAATGAGAGTAAGACAGAACCCTGCCTTGAATAGGAGATATTGTATTACTGGATTCTGAAGTAGACAGGAAGGTTGAAGCTGGAGAAGATTTCTGCAGGCCAGCCTGATGTTTTCCCATTTGTAGATATGGATGAAGAGATTGGCCACCACATTTTGGACAAACTGAAATTTGGGTCAGAGGAAAACTATCGAAGGAGGAAGTTACAAGTATTAAGACTCGAGGAGATACAGCCATGTAAGAGAGTTTCATCAGAGAAGTCAGGATAGCATCGTATATGTGGGAGCTGTTTTAGATGTGGTAGGCAGATTTACAGACCAGGAAGAAGTGGGAGGCAGAAATAGTATAAGATGAAGTTAAATGCATATGTTCCTGAAAGTAATGGTAAATGAGAGAGATGTATCAGGGATGAAAATGAAGGTGATGGAGTTTTGTTTCAGAATGTTGTGCTAATTATGTACTAATTATTTAATGGAATATCTGTTTGGAGATGAAGAAAGTCCTGATGGAGGTGGAAGTTGATGAAATTGCTGGAGAGAGGATCAAGGAAAGGAATGAAATGCTAAAGTGGCTATAGCATTAAATATAATAAATATAGCTATTATAGCTATTTTGATTTTTTAATGTTTTTATTTATTACATACATTTTTCCAGTCATGAAAGCTCCAGGGGATACTATAGGACCTCAGCATATTTTCTGGCCAAGGTGTTTGCTGATCTGATTCCCAATCGTATCATCCCTTTGTTGATGTTTTCTGCCATATCATACTTCATGATGGGTAAGTACTGAATTTCCTTTAGCTCAGCACTTCTTTGAGGAAATGATTCAGGATAAAAACCAGCATGGGAAAATGCCACAAAAACACTGGGGTAATACCCAACCCCAGCAAGACTGAAATGTCATACTGCACAGATTTCTGTGGTGATAGTACTTTGTTATTCATTGTGGAGTTATATTACATTGCTCATAATCAGAGGTAAATACCTCTTTCCTTATGTACAAAATTTGTATCAAACTTCACTGTATGCCTCTATTACCATTGTTCTTTCCCCCAAAAATGAGACACCCCCCTCCCCCCAGCACACACACACAAAATCTTCTTCTTTCTCATATATCACTAGCTGTGACTCCAGTTGTTTGAGTTTTAACAAAGCAGTGCTGTAACAGTTCCAGACAGGACTCCAGCAGTGTGACCTTCTAGTGTTTCCCCTTAGCTTAGGGAACAGTGCAGGAAAATCAATCAGAGTGTCTCAATGATATTTGAGACACGTGAAGAGTTAAACAAACCCACACAGCCAAAATGCTAATTTTAGCATGATTATGGACTAGGATGAAAACAGGTCTGGCTTTCCAGTAAATAAAAAAATATTGAGGGGTGCACTCTAACTCTTTAGGGAGTAAATATGGCACTCATAGCCCCACCCTGCAAATACCTCATGGATCCAGTGAGCTTTGTCATAACTATGCCCAAAATATCAAGCAAAATTCTAGTACGGGAAATTTCTCACATTGTCCTGGAAGTACTGTATATGCTATGGATCCTCCAGCACTTCCTCATTGCAATTCTTGTTATGAGGCTCATAATTCCTGAAAATGCCAAGTTGGATTCCTGTAGTGGGAACCATGTTATACTGTAGCAATTACATGGCTATGCCTGTTATGGATCCAAACCTTCTCACAGTACTGTCACTTTCTCTCTATCACTATTCACAGGTCTGAAACAGGATGCAGGATCTTTCTTCCTGTATGTTCTTTCCCTCAGCCTGACAAATCTGGCAGCCGTCAGCATGGCCTTCCTGGTGAGCGCCAGTGTCAGCACCTTTGCCGTCGCTAACATCTTAATCGCACTGCCCTTCGTCTTCATGATGGTGAGAACCTTTTATCTACTCAAGGACAGCCTTGCAGGATAGACAGAGCCTACTAGAATCAGAGATGGGCTTAAACCTCACCATTCAGTTCAGATCAGGATTTCAAATATCCCAAATTGTAGAGGTGCTCAACTCTGAGGCTTTGGTTTGGGTCACTACTGGAATGCTCTGGGAAGGTGCATTTTTCTGTATTTGTGACAGAAGAAAGCAAGATACAGAGCAACTGTAGCTATAAACAATGTGTTATTAGTACATCTGGTCTAAGGAAAGAGGTTTGGCCTGGTCTGGTGTGAACACAAGCCAGTCAATCAGCAATCCCTGAGTTCTAATCGTGCCTCTGCACCTGTCATGCTCCTGCACCAGATATGGACTGGATCCTAGAGCTTGCTTATAAACATGTGTTGATCATAAGATCCTTTGCCACTCTGCCAGGTATGTTTGAAGTTAGCGCAAATAAGATACAGCACAACCCATTTATCCCATATAATTGGGACCATGGCCAGATCGGATAATCAAAAATTTGGATAATCCAGAGAATGGGAACATGTGAGGCTGCAGCACCATCTCGTGTCCACAGGAGAGATCACCTGCTTCTGGGCCTGTGTGCACTGGTTGTTCAATTAATATGGAGAGCTTTATAATGGCGGGTCAGATAAACGGGATTTGAATGTATTTTATACACAGCACCACCTAGTGGCTGAACAGTATAATATAGTTCAGTATTCCATTACATCGCCCTCTTTAAGTTCTACATTCTTACCGTTTACAATATTTACACTATCACATTTTCTTTGAAGTTCAGTACGTATTGGTCTGTTAAGCATCTCTGAATCATACTGGTTTTCTAATTAGATGACCTGTATGTGTAACAACTTGGTCATTTGGCTGTCCATTAGTTTCAACAACAGGCTGTGACTGGTTTGGAATCCTTGAGTATTCTTCTTCTTGTTCTGCATCTGCCATCTGTAGAGTTTGCTCTGTTGATTGCTCTTTCTGAGGAATAAACTGTAGATGTTGATGGTCTCTGTTGTCCATTGTCAGTCTCGATCGCACATGATCTGGGCACTGGATTCTTTTTTCTTTATGACAGCTGGAGCTGTTCATCCTTTTTCTCGATTCAACTTGACATGAACACAGTCACCAGGTTCTAGACCCAGTAGTTCTCTAACTGAATGGTGTCTGTTGTATGAGTGTTCATAAACTTTTTTATAGCCTTTTTATCTGATTTGGCTATTCTCTTCATATCTGGCCACTTCAGAGATAGGATCTTTTCCAAAACTGGGACAGTATTATGAGCTATCTTCTCGTCAGGTTTTGTGCTGGACTATATCCAGTAGCCATTATTGGTGTTGATCTGTAATTCAGAAGAGCAAGGACTGGATCTTCCTGCTGTAGGATTTTCTTGGCTATCTGTGCAGCTCTCTCTGCCTCTCCACTCACTTGCAGGTAATGTGGGCTGTTAGTAATACAATCAAAGTCATATTTCATTCAGAATTCACTTAACTTCTGCTGCAGTGAACTGTCATCCATTGTCTGTCACTAGTTGTTCTGGAATACTGAAATGAGCAAAAGTGCACTTCAGTTTCTTCATAAATACTGCAAAATGTTATATCTTTCAAGTACATTATTTCCATGTACCTGGAAAAATTGCCCATTATAACCAGATAATGATGTCCTCTGAATTTGCACAAATCTGCAGCTAGTTTATTTCGAGGTCTCTCTGTTTGGAGTGTTTGTACACTGTATAGTTCAGTATTGTCTCAAGTTGATATGTACTGGATCTCCTTTCAAAAGTCCCATATCATCAGATCCTCCAGCAGGTTCTTCCACATTTCTCACTGGGCTCATCAAGGCTGCCACACAGCAGCTGAGAAGGTTGTTGGTCACGTGTATTCTGAATGCATAACTTTTGTCTTTATAAGTTGTTTCTATGGTGAACTGTGCCATGCAGTTCAGAATACTTTCCAGGGCTAGTCAGAGCTGTATCAGGTGACTTCAGCTCTGGGAGGGGTTGAAGGTGATTGTACTTTCTTTCTGAGATGACTCACTGTGACTTCAGCTCCAGAATTAGTTTTAAAGTCAATAGCTTTGCCATGAATATTAAATTTTACTCTGCACACAGGCTCTATATCACAAGTGATAGATCCCAGAAACAATGGCTCTTGACTGTCTGTAAAATGAGTCAACTCCGTGACTGCTTTAGTGTGGCAAACAGCTGCAAAATGTCTGTATTTCATGGATGTATTTTAGTATGTATCTCTGGCTGGACACGTATCATCTCTTGGGATATGACTTTTTCCACATCTTGTGCATATAGGCTGGAATTTGTCCCTCTTAGCCTGCAAGTTCTCTCTCCTTTCCTCTGGGGTTTTATGGTAAAGACTTTTAGCACTCAAATGTCTGACAAACTTGAAAAACCTGAAACTGGCTTAGAAACTGTAAACAATTTTCTCTGTTTTATTGTTTCATCATTTCAGACTGTTTTGCTATTTCAATAGCTGTGGTTAGGGTTACATTTCTCTTTAAATGTAGCTCCTGTGAAAGGTTTTTTTCTGTTAACCCAATAATCAGCCTGTCTCTGATATTTTCATGTGGTACATTCCCATAATCACAGTTTTCAGCCAATGTATGCAGAGCTCTTATAAAACATTTAACATTTTCCCCTAGTTTTTGAATTCTCTAGTGAAAACATGCTCTTTCATAAACAAAATTTCTCTGAGGTATAAAGTATGCATTAAATATAGCCAGAACCCTTTCATATTCGTTTTTGTGGTTGTCTTCAGTAAAGTCAAAGGATTTAAAGATATGCTCTGCCTGTTTCCCCATTACATAAAGATGATACCTGTATATCTCCAGTTTCTTTGTGCAGCTGTGTAGCAATACGAAATCTTGCAAAATATTGTTTCCAGTCTGTCCATTCTGAAGGTTTGTCAAAGCTGAAGTTCTTTGGGGCATTGAAGAATGGCATGTTAATGAGCTCCTGAAACTTTTGTTGCTTTGTTCCTTCTGTTTCTGTTCTTAGTTTACTCCTCACACAATGTCACATTCCTGTATCAGATATGGGCTGGTTACAGAGCTTGCATATACACACCAGATGTGCATCATAAGATCCTTTAATGCTTTGCCAGGTATGGCTGAGGTTAACTTAAATAAGGTTTTTTCACACAGCACCATCTAGTGGCTGAACAGTTATAATATAATTTAGCAGTCCATTACAGCATCTACTACTGTGATCTTAACAAAGCCACAGAGTCTGTGCCCCAGTTTTTCCACTTGTAAATGAGGTTAATCCTTACCTATTTCAAAAGGATGATTTGAAATCTATTTATTAAATATTTGCTAGTCAGTTTAAAAATTGAAAACCTTAGAGACATTTTAACTTCATAAACAAATAGTATAAAGAATATTTATATTTGTATTCCATGTCCTGAGTAACAATGGAATGGTATTTTATCCTCCTCACTGGGATGTACAATTAGAAGAGGCTTCAGTCCATGCTTAAATGGTCTTTTTGTATTTTTTATTATAATACACTGCACAATACAAATGACATGTAGCCACTGGAGATGCCTAAAAACACTATATTCTAAAACAACTAGAGACATTTCTTATGAAAAAGTAGTTACTGAGCACACATATTAGCCACTGTTCTAAGCTAATCATTTTAAATTAAATTTACTAGTATTAGAAAGTTCTAGTGAGCTTTAGGAACAAATAGTGTAAAAAAATTTACAAAACAATATGTAACTAATAAATATAGTAGTAATCTTAAACTAGATTTTTTTATTAACACAGAAACTGAATAAACATCCTTAGAATTGTTATTTCCCTACTCAGAATACAGTGGATAGGAACACCATTTATTTGATCAAAATTATTTCCCTGTTCTCCCTTTCATGAATGAGAGCTCTTATTTGAGTCAAGATGTCTGGTACTGAGAAACAACTCCCAAGAATTTATGGGGACAAAATGTGACCTACCAGATAGTTTATAATGTGTTCTACATTGTTTTATTGCATTGTCTCTTACAGGTCTTTGGTGGATTCCTTGTAAACCTGAATTCCATGCTGAGCTGGCTGTCCTGGATCAAATGGATCAGCATCTTCCATTATGGAATGAATGTGAGTCACAGCCCTTACGGGGAAGATTTGGCAAAGTGCAAAACAGCAAATTCAGAAGTAAAGTGAACTTCATCACCTAATAGTACAAAATCCCTGAGCCTTGCTGCCACCTCCCTTCTCATGTCTGTTCATGAGCTCTTAGTGATTACCAGTATAGAATAACCTGATTAAACCATGTTCTAATAAAACAAAAAATCATCCAGTCTACTTTTGCCCACATGCTTTCTGAAGAGGTCCTAGAAGCCCATCCGTGTGACCAAGAAGGTGCCGACCATCTGCTCTGTTTGTCTGAAGGACAACATCTGTAAATCTGCATGTCTGTCTCTCACTTTGTAAACTTGGTACCGTGTTTTGTCACAGACGATATTCATCAGAGGTAAAGGAAACAATCAGTGAAAATATTAATTTTGCAATAGATACTAAGCACACATGCACATTCACAAGCTATGCCAGAACATGACCTTTACTATGGTCTTATACTAAAACACACTTTATAAGAAGTCTGCCCTAAACATAATTCAGAAACCATGGCACCATCTACTGGCAGAATCTAAAATTGGTGCAGCACAATAATCACTATTTTCTTTTCAATGAAGATTGATTAAATTCCTGCTTCTGGGGCTAAGAATAAACATTTCCATAAATGTTTACAATGAGATTTGCAGGAACAAAAGCCCGTGGTTGAATTTGTTGTCTTTTCATTCCTGTTCAGACTTAGGAATCTCTTCTCCCTCTTTTGCTATTTTTTCTGCTGTTTTCTGCTTTGCTTTTATAAGAAACACGTAGCCTCACCTCTTCCCTGCTCTGCCTCAACTTAGCTCCAAACATCTTGTTACCATGGAGACTCTCCAATGCTAGTTAAAGACACCAAGATCCCAGGTGTCAGGTCATCATGGCCACACTGCACTTCCCTAATTGCTGAACAGAGTGTCCCAGTATGGAAAAGGTTGAGAACTGATGCCAGAGCTGAACATTTCATGTTTCTGGGGAGGCACTGCTGTTCTTGGTATAGTTTCTTCATCTGCCATTTCCTAACGGATTGGATTTTTTTAAATACATGTTTCCTATTTTTAGGCCCTGACCATCAACGAGCTCAAAGGAGCAGTTTTCCATTTGAATTCTACCACGTAAGTACTCACTCTGCCCGCCAACCACCAAAAACAACAGAGCTGATGGAAGGTAGAGGCTGCAATATTTGACACACTTTACCATAAGGATACATGCAAGGATTCAATTTATAGAATATTTTTCGATAGACAGCAGCCTGACATACCACACAGCTACCCAACGGAGCAGAAACAGGGGGCCATAATGTGATATCTGTCAAAAGAGAAGCTGCCATATCAGATACACACACAGAGAGCCAACCACTGAAAATGTTGAGCCAATGTTAGTAACAGGCAGAACAGTACACAAGATTATTCTGTAATAAATATTACACAAACCCCATTAGGGGAGCTGCATTAGTCATTCCAATACATAATAATATTCTTCTTCCAAAATCACTAATTTCACCATTTTAAAAATGTTCTTTTAACACAAAGTGTGATGCATAAATGGTACATAATGCTTTAGCAACATTTCTTCACATACCAGTATGTATAACCTTAAATGCTGCATTAATACAAACAGCACCAAGAGTGAGATTTTCAGAAGTGCCCAAAAGACTTGAATGTTTTTCTGAATCTCACCCAATCCGTATAATCTAAAATGATTTAAAATGTGTAGGTGGATGTCTCTAGCTAGTTGAGTAGTGTTTGTTTGATTCCATATATGCAATATTTTTACCCTGCTGAAGTATGTTAGTGAGTGCAGTGTCTCCAGTGAGTTCTTACTCCCTTCACCCAAGGTGGTGAATCTAAATATCTCGAGATTTCTCTATTGTAAACCAGCAAGCATGGCAATAAAAAGGTCATTGTAATTACTAGGTTAGAATTTGGTTTTGGCTTTTCCTCATGCAGATAACCTGCACCTCTATACCAAATTTAGTCAGGACAGATGCAGGATACAGGCACTTTCAGAAAACAGAGAACATGGATATCACTGAGGTCATCTATCAAGAATTATAGGGTGTGACCCATCCGTACCTAAGGTAGACCACCTGAAAATGCCAAAGTCAGGGCAGCAAAAGGAGAGCAGATTCTCCCAAACTGGTGGGTGACACTGAAGTCAGACCTCCCAGACACAAACAATGTTTCTGATTCCCACACTTGTTATCAAGAAGCTAAAACAAAACACACACAGCCCCCTTTACTGCATTTCAGTTTCTGCCTCCCAATCAGCCACTGGATCCAGTAAAGAGATAAGTTATTTAAAACTCTATGCTTTTTACCAAAAAGGTTCTCCTGACCCCAAAGGGTCAGACACAGTACCAGATCAATATAAGTTTGGATCTTACCCAAAATACCACACTGCCAGCCAATCCTTTAGTAACTAAAACTAAAGGTTTCCTTTTATAATAAAGAAAAAAAACTATAAGAGAAATGTTAAATGACTAAAGCAATCACATACATACAAATGATTTGAAAGTCCATATATATCAGGTTTTCAGTAGAATTGTGGCGTCTGCAGGCTTGTATAATCCCTCTGGTGTACATCCAGTACCTGGAGGGATCTCAGTCCTTTGTTTCACAGCTTCAGTTGTAGATGAGTAGTTGATCCAGAGGTAGGTGAAGACTGAAGACAAAATCGTTGTGGTGCAGCTGCCTTTTATGTCCCATGGCCTTTGCCATGCTGCATTGCTGCTTGTGGAAATTTATAGAAATAAGATGGCATCCAAGGTCACATGAGTAAGTCCTGGTGACTCATCAGGTGTAGCCCCAGCTTCTCTCCCGGAGCCCATTGTACCTGTGAGTTTCCTTAATGGGCCATTAAGCAGTTTATTGCTGCTGCCATCCTGTCTGGGGAGTTGCCCAGAAATACAGCACAAATTGAAATACAGATACAGCAAACATATCCATAACTTCCTATGCAAACATGACACATACAAATAAACAATATCATCACACTTAGCAAATTATAACCTTTCTAATGGTACCTGACATGGCCTATCTCATATGAATTATTGCAATTTTGAAATATTGATGTTAAATATCATAAATGGTCCCCCTAATCCAGCCAAAGTCACACAGGACATTTTTAGACCAGAGAAATACACTGGGGCATTACATGTGGCATTTTTAGGCAACACAGGAGGCATATAGCAAGGGAACAAGATCATACTAAGCATTTATGGAACTTAGGGCACTGACAGGACGCACATGGGACCCCGCAGAAGTTCATGCATGATGGGCTCACAGGAAGTTCATAGTGGGATGTTACAGGAGCACATGTATTACAGTTAAAGTACTTATAGGCACTTAATGGCTCACCTGGGGACTCACAGAGTCACATCATCAGTACTTAGAAGGGCACATTATAGGAACTAATGGACAGGACACATAATACACCCTTACACGAGTTTTATAGGGATGGCCGTAAGTGCTTGAGAAAACACCAACTGCTACCTGTAGAATTACAGGATACACAGGGGTACATGATAGGCCCATTAAAAACCAGTAGAGTGTCCTATTAATAAGGACATCTCATTTATTTAGAAGAACCTGATTTATTTGTCAAGGGTCTTCTAGGCATTTGAACATGGAGTACATCTTTTCATCCAGGGAGCATTAAGGTGAGTGAGTCAAGGTTAGCAAGCGTCCTTAAGAGCAAATGCATCATCTCCATAACGTGCCTTATCTACTGCAGCCCACTAAGCAGGTGACTTCCCCGCAGTTGCTTCCAAGCAACTGTAAAATAAAGAGAAGCTGGCACTCTCTGAATGAAGCACTGCAGTGCTTCACTACAGGGTTTACCATAGAGCTAGGTATTGCAGGTTAATGCACTCCATTTTTTACTAATTAGCACCTAATATGACTAATGACACAGATTAAAAGAGCTAATGAGTTTGATATTCTCCAGATAGCCTCCAGGAGATAGCCTTTGTCCAGGAGAGGTGCAGGGCAGGATCACTGTGCATCGACAGAGCTATATGCAGTTCAGAGACTGGAATATTTGAAGTGACAATCTTGCAGGTCAGGACCTAGCTGCATTAGCAAAGTTGTGGGAAAGGAACAGAGGGAAAGACACACAGTGTCCTCCTGTGCTACATCTGGTGATAATCAGTAATTTCTCCCCCATCACCACTAAAACTTATCATAGTAACATTTACAATAAAAACATTTGTTTTGTTTGAACAGTGCCAAACATGTGTCTTTTTGTTGCAGGGTCCCTGGAGAGATGTACTTGGAGCAGCAAGGCATCAACTACAGCACCTGGGGCTTGTGGGAGAATGAGGTTGCTCTCCTGTGCTTGTCACTTGTGTTCCTCTTCTTTGGCTACATCCAGCTATTAAGAGTCAACCGCTGGAAGTAAACTGGGCAATTTCCAGTAATCATCCACCAGGGCAGCAGCCATGCAGAGTTCGCCTTGGCCCTTTCTATCACTATATTCTTCTAGCAGATTTCAGACATCTCCTGATTTCTGCAGTTCTTCCCTTCAATCACCAGAAGGCTGTTAATGAAAAGTTAATTTGACCAAGACTGACAGACTGGAAAGTGTCAACACGTGTGCAAAAACTTTCATTATATAAAAATGTGTTTTACCTTTTAATGTAGAAAATGGTCAGACACTCTCATAACATGCATGGCCCATAATAATCAGCTAATCTCTCACACACAGCCTGGTGAACAGAGGTCAGGATAGCTTTCTGCTAAAACACAGCACAAGCCCCAAATTATCTTTCGCTACCAATAATCATTCTTTCTTTTCCATTCCTACTACACAAATTCTTGACCATACTTTGGTCATTGCTTGTTTTGACTACCCATCCCACATCTTAACTCATCACTATCTATGCAAAATATCCCAATCATGCTGGTCTCACCTACCTCTTCAGAACTCTGTGCTGGCGGTGCTGCTGGCAGACCAGGTGCAGCTCACACCAAGGCCCCCATGCCTCAGTCGAATACTGACAAACACGTAGCAGAAATCTGTCTGGCTCACCTATGTGTTTATATTGTTAAAACAGATATTAGAGTTTAGTGTTTAGACTTTATAGAATGCTTGTGAGTTGCTGCCTGCACTAATCTCACTTAAAACATCTGTATCCCATATTATAAGGCAGTGAGTGGCTATCAACCTTTCCAGACTACTGTACCCCTTTCAGGAGTCTGAAGCCCAAACCCCATCACCTGGGGCCCAAGCCTGAGCCCTGCTGCCTGGGGCCGAAGCTTTGTAACTGCCCTACTTCTCACCCCCTAATGCCAGCCCAGCACTTGCTATACCCCTAAATCCATTCCGTAGCCTCCCCAAGGTTTGCGACCCCATAGGTTGAAAAACACTGCTCTAGATAAGTTCACATACCCCTGGAAGACCTCTGTGTACCTCCAGTGGTGCACATACCCCTGGCTGAGAACCACTGTGGTAAGGTAATATTTTAGCATTCGCACTGTAAGCCTTTGTAACTGTGTAAATCAAGAGACACAAGAGAGACTAGTGTGAAATGCCAGTCTCCAACAGAAGTTGTTATGTCCTCCCCAACAAGGAAGGCTCATCAACACCAGGCAGACTAGAGTGGAACATTAAAGAGGACAACATGCTTTGTTGTTTACTCTCCTCCTATCCATGAAGATGAGTCTTGCAAGTGAATTCTTCCCAGCAGTGAGTTTGCAGTTCAAAGCAGAATGGGGGAAGGGAATAAAACAAGGAAGAACTGTATCTCATTGCTCCTTGGACCCCAGGGGCAAGGTCTCTAGTCATAACCAAGGGATCCTCAGCTGCTTAGCCCGAGTTAGCCCTAGAGGACAAATAGAGCTTGTTTATTATAAAATCTTCTATTACGTTTTGAAATTTAAAATTGGAACTCAATTATCTGTATATAAGTTTACCTGCTTTATCCATGTAAATAACTCTTTAATTTGCTTTTTCTGTATAATAAATCTGTGTATAGTTTATTATGGAATCGGCTACAAGCGTTGTCTTTGGTATAAGATCTAAGGTGCAGCTGACCTGGGATAAGTGACTGGCCCTTTGGGACTGGAAATATTGCTGATTCGTGGTGTAAGAGACCATCTATCACAAAGGCAAGCTTGTTTAGATGACAAGATAGATCGGAGTACCCAAAAGAACTGCCTGTGACCCCATGTTAAGGCTGTCATAGTGCCTGAGAAGTTTACACTTGATAATTAGTTGGTGAAATCTAGAGTATAGAACTCATAATTAATTTGGAGTTTGTGCACTGGTTCTTAACAGTCTGCCCTGAGGTTGGTACTCATGCTCTTGAGTCACTGCAAGACAGTCTGACATTGGCTCCTTCTCACTTTCTACAATAAGTTCAAGATTTATGTCTTCATGTTCAAGATCATGCACAGTTCTGCCCCACCTACATCACAGCTCTCACTTCCTCCTACTCTTGCATTGTTTTCCACTTCCTGCAACAAACATATACTTTGCCTAAGTCCCTCCAACAGACCCTTTTTTATCCTCCACCAATACTCATCTTGACTCCTTTTTTCAAATGTCCCCTTCATTTACAATTCCTTCTCTCTCTTTATTCAAATCCTTCTTTAAAACACACCTTTTCCCCTTAAACTTATCAAAGATGACCTATCACAGAAGGAAGTGTGCATCTCAGAAGAATATCCAGAAAAACTTTCTGGCACTGAGATGTATAAAGCTGTGGAATAGTCAGAAATATTTAATACTGGGCAGGACACAGCTCTAGAAAAATGTACTGTAGGGATGACCCTGCACTGATCCAGATTAGACGAGATGATCCAACAGGACTTTACCCTAACTCCTAGGATAGTTGTTTATTATCATTTAAGAGTCAAGTTGGACAATTCTGGCACCCGGAAGAAATATGGAGATTTCAATACTAGAGACTCCTGGTAAGTGAGGAAAACTAAGAAGAAACAAGTGGGAAAATGGAGGAAGTGAGCAGAGAGAACAAGAGCAGTGAATGGAAAGGAAATAAAATAGTAATGGGAGGAGAAGTAAGGAGGAAAGGATGGTGCTGGATTTTTGCCATGTCACTTAGAGAATCAAAAAAGGAAAGGTTAATGAAGGCAAAAACAAAACAGCAGAAAAAGATTTCTTGATCTGGCATTTGGCTTTTATTTATTTGCAGAACCCCAATAATACTTTCACCTTTTGCCTGTGAGAATGGCAGGGGCTGGAAATACAGCAGAGAAGGTGCACAGCCAAAAAATGGATTAGTCCTCACAACACCTCCAAAAAATATTGTTTCCATTTTACAAAAAGAAAAATGTAGGCACAGAGGTTAAATGACTTGCCCAAAACCACAGGACAAATCAGTGTCAAAGCCAGGATTAAAATTCACATATTTTTGGTTCCCAGTTCTGCTCAGACCACTAAATTACACCTCTTTAAGAGCATAAAGTAGGATCAAAGAGGAGAAGAGGGAAAACAGGTTTCTCTCCTGAAGGGAGTCGCAGATGATGGAGTACAAGAGGAATAAGATATTTTTCCCCAGTCAGAAAAGACTGAGCTATTATGCAGACTGTTGTCCAAATCTTCAAAATTCACAAGAAAATATTTGTTGTCCTGCTGCTGTTTAAAAATCTTATTACTGCAGATAGTTGAATATAACACCATAATATAGGCCCTAGCCCTGCAGTTGCATAAAAACTGAACTTCTCTGCACTTGCCTGAAAGTTCATGAAAAATAGATTAGGCAGACGATTTACATGTTAATATCTCAAATCTATTAAAGTTCATGACCGAACAGATCCCCTTTAAAATTATAATCGAAATCAGATTTAAATATGGTGTTTGTTTTTTAAAAACACCTTCATAAAATGAGAACAATCCAATTTGAAAACGAAATACCTGAACATAAAGAACAACTCCAAAAATCAATAGGCAATCTAGTTAATTTACTTGGAGGAAAAAATACAAATACTTACAAGATTCAAATTAATCAAACATCCAATAACTCACATACAAAATCTGTACAGTAGTAAATTGCATTAAAATGTTTGTCAAAGCACTACCTGACTGACTCAAACATTGGCATATTATTAAAAGGCACAAAAGATTCATCAATGAAAGTGTGCTGCACACTACATGCAGTTATATTTCCTTAGATCAGTAAATCAGTCAGAAGCAGCATGAAAATGTTATTAAACATGTATCTGGTATCGCAAATTGGCTTAAAATACAAAGACACACAAATCTCCCTTTTGATTAGGAATCAATATGAAAATACAAATATTTAAATATGTCAAACTAAAATACAAAAGCTCTTTCCAAAAATGTTTAGCTCTCTGTTTTCCCAACAAAGTATTTCTCACCACAGATCATTCAGTAACCATTCAAAATGTTTAGTCAACAACTGTCAAGCAGGGTTGGCCCCTGGGTTTGTGCTTTGAGGGTAGGTCTACACTGCAATTAAACAGCCACAGCTGGCCTGTGTCAGCCTTGGAGGCCATGCACTGCCTTGAAGATATAACTGAGGATAGGAGAGGAAACACAGGGCCTGTGTCAGAGGCAAAGAGCCACCTGGGGCAGCAGAGTTGGGAAGAGCACCAAAATAAATGTTTGAACTGAGCTAGTAGTATGGTGGCAACTCTTCTGCTTCTGCAGAACCCCCTTTCCTTTGTAGTACACAGGATCATCTGGCCCCACTTTTTAATTCTCATGATATCTAGCACTCTCTCTAGCGCATGAAACACCCCAGAGTGCACAGCCTGAGAGATCCTGTGAAAATTCAAAGCATACTCAAAATTGAAATGCACAGGAAAAATAGTTAAGACCACGCGGTGGAGAGAGTTAAAGATTCTGGTTTTTTAAGTACACATTTTTTTTTAAAAAATCAAAAAGGTTAATGGATTAATTACACTCAAGATCTTTAAGATATGCAGGAATACATACAAACCACAACACAAGATTTTTTTTTTTTTTTTTTTAAACAGCACTTGAGGTATTGCATGGTAGCTACATTACTCAGGATAACACATACAGCAACCTGCACCTGCAAATTCAGTTTCTGGTTTCTGCTGCGTTCCTTCAAGAAGACCCTCATTAAGTTTGTGTTCAGCAATGACATCCTCTACACGAGTTATGTAAAGTAAAGATAACAACACTCCAAGGAACTGTGAAATAAAACAGCAATTATAAATAGGAGACAAAGTACTGCTTATCCAACTCCTCTCTCTCTAAATTTTTATATATAAAAATTGGGGCCTCAAGCCAGCGTAATCTTGGAGAAGGAAAAATTCACATTTGAGGGGAATGAAAGAAATATATTTATGATCAGCTGATTTTTAAAAAAGACAATAGTGGCTGTTTGAAGCTGCTCTGGGGTTTGGAATGTTAGAATAAGTCTTGGTAGAGACAGATTAGTGGGAGAGTTCAGGTGAGGTGGTTAGGGGTCATGAAAAAATGCAAAATATGACATTGCTGTCACTAAATCAGTGGGGCTCTGTGCAGGCACAAAGATCCAGCCACAAAGATTTACACAATGCACAAACTTTAAATAAAATCTTATTTTATTAACTCTAAAATGAAATCCAATTCTGTCTACCAAGGCAATGAACTAAACGTTACCTTTAATGGACAATGTAATGACCTACCCTTACCTGGGGTAACAATATGCCAAGCAAGACACCAGCCATGATGCTGTAGTTGTCTACAAACCAAATGAGTACTGCATTTGTGCATCCTCGGATATAGATAATGTTTTGAACACTCAGGCGCTGTAAAATAATGAAATATACCTTCAAACAACAATTTAATTAGAAGTTGACAGAGATACATTTCTGGAATATAAAGGGTCAAATACTGCCTCTTCCACGAAATCCCACTGAATTGGCATAGAAGGCTTTTCACCAACTCTCAAATAATGTATTATGAAATGTTTCGAGTCTAAACAGGTGCTTTTTACATTCCATTTATACTTTGCTTATACTATACTTATACATTCCATTTATACTATACCTGCCCTAATTTTAGATCATATGGAACACAGAGGAATCTATCCACTTTCTATCCCTGCTTTCTAGGCTGCTACTGCTGGAACACAAAAATGTAAAATTGTAGACAAAGTGCTATCCTGCCTTGCAATAGGCTCCAAGTAAGCTGGAGTCAAAAGAATTTAAGGCTCAAGCCTACAAAATTCTGAGCACTCTAGACTTGAACCAACAAAGCATTTAAGCCCATGAGTCATCCCATTGAAATGAATGGAACTGCTCACATGGTTAAAGTTAAGCAGAGTTAAGCAGGTTTAAGTGCTTTGCTGGATCAGGGCCAGACTGGATTGCTTAGCAGCTTGCAGGACAAAGCCCTCAATCAATGACACTAAATGAAGGAAAAGGTCATATTTAAAGGTGATTGCCAATCTAAAAAATGAACAATTGAAACTAGCATTTTATGCTAAGTGCTTTATAAGAGAGGTATTTAACCCAACAGTAATTCTTGTTCTACAAGCCTGTGAAGTACAGACCAGTGGCAGTTATTGACTTCTGTTCAATATGCATTCTACTACTGTGGGTTTGAGCCTGCAGCCTTTCTCACATGAGCAACTCCAACAAAGCCCACAGCACTGAAGTCAAAGGACTACTCCCATGAGTGAGATCTCCAGGATTAGGTCATATGTCACATCTACTCTTAAAAATATGAAAAGCCTGCCCACAGAAATATGGCACTCCCTACTTCCTCTCCAGTATTACGGTATTTTGTGAACTCTTCTATATTTTGTACCAACTATTCTGGGATATAAGACATTGTAAGAAATAAAATAGGATTTACAAACATGGGTTTTTATTTAGTGAGAAGGCATGGCTTTCCTAAAAAAATGTCCAGGTTCCAGTCATGGAATTAGCATTACTGAAATAATCTGTTGTGTATTGAATATGCAGTATTAGATGTTGGGCTGTATTTCTCCTATTCGGAAACAAATCTTTCATGTGAGTCAAACCAGTAAACCTAACGGTGGAAGAAAGAGAACATTTCACAAGCAAACCCAATGTTTCCTCATGGTTTACTACAGATAAATCAGATGAATCTTTGATTTCGTTATACTTAAAAATTTAGCAAAAAAGTTAAAATAATGTAAGCATCACATTAATAATTTGCTTAACTTTAGCAAAATCCAGAAAAAACAAACATGACACACTTTACAATTAAGTAGAGATTTTTTAAAGTACCTCTCTGTCAATAGTTTTATATCCACACATAGTGTTCATAATGTCTGTCTGAAAAGAAAAAATAAATGTCAAAAATTGGGGAAAAAATAATCAAAAACACAATTTTTTTTTACTTTTCACTTATCAGATTTATGTAAAGGCAATTTCAAAGCTTGCAGTGAAGCCATAGCTGTGCATACATAGTCTCTTCTCCTCACAGGCCATCCTTATCCAGGTAGCATCATGTCTTATGCATGGTTGGTTAGGCAGCTGGTTAACAAACATGGTTGGTTAGGCAGTTGCACAGTAGAGTGAACTGCTAGATATGCTTGCCAAGGTGGGCAATCAGGATAAGGCATTTCAAAAATACAAGGGTATTTTAAAGAGGGGGTGGCTTCTGGTATCTGTGACCCTTGACCAGTGGAATTTACAATGGTGACCAGACCAGTCATTATCACAGGGAATGGAGCATTGTGAGACAGCTGCTGGAGGACCGTTATGGTAGACACAAGTGTCTACACTCACACTGTGTCAATCTCAGCAAGTTGACCATGGCTTCATGCCATTCAGGGAAGTGGTTTTACTGCATCGCTGTAATGGGGCACTTACATTGGCTGGAGACAAATTTGAGCATAGACACATGCAAAAATAGGTTGACACAAGGTGACTTACATTGACCTAACTTTGTAGTGTAAATCACGCTGAAGGAAAGTGTAGATCCACTATTTATCAGGGAAGGAGAGCTAATAACGGAAGACACCAAGAAGGCTGAGGTGTTTAATACCTGTTTTGTTTCAGTCTTCACTAAAGAGGTAAATTATGACCAGATGCTTAACTCAATAATATTAACTACAAGGGGGAAGGAACAAAAGCCATAATAGGGAAAGAATGAGTTAAAGAATATTTAGATAAGATAAATATATTCAAGTTGGGAGGGCCTGGTGAAATTCACCTAGGGTACATAAGGAACTAGCTGAAGCAATCATGGAACCACTAGCGATTATCTTTGAGAACTCATGGAGGAGTGAGGTCCCAGACAACTGGAGAAGAGCAAATATAAGACCTATCTTTAAAACGGGGAACAAAGAGAACCTGGGGAATTACAGACCAGTCAGTCTAACTTTGATACCTGAAAAGATACTGGAACAAATTACAAAACAATTAGTTTGTAAGCACCTAGAGGATAACAGAGTGATAAATAATAGCCAACGTGGATTTGTCAAGAACAAATCATGCCAAACCAACCTAATTTTCTTCTTTGACATGGTTACAGGCCTAATGGATGGGGAGAAGCAGTAGATGTGATATATCTTATAGTAAGGCTTTTACACAGTCCCATATGACATTCTCATAAGCAAACTATGGAAATGTGGCATAGATGTAATTACTATAAAGTGGTGCAAAACTTGTTGAAAAACCATACTCAGAGTAGTTAATGGTTTGCTGTCAAACAGGGAGGATATATCTAGTGGGTCTCACAGAGGTCTGTCCTGAGTCCAGGACTATTCAATATATTCATTAATGATTTGCATAATGAAGGGGAGAATATGCTCCTAACATTTGAAGATGCCACCAAGTTGGAAGGGGTTGCAAGCACTTGGAAGGACAGGATTAGAATTCCAAAGGGACTTGATAAATTGGAGAATTGGTCTGACGACAAGATAAAATTCAACATAGACATCTGTGAAGTGCTGTAATTAGGTGGGAAAAAACAAATGCATAAAAAAACACTGGAACTGCATCACACTGTTGACTCACATTCAATTTCTGAATCACTATAACCTCCAGATCCTTTTCAGCAGTACTACTGCTTAGCCAGTTATTATTTAGGCCAATTCTGAAAACCCTTGCTCAGGGAAGTATCCTACTAAGGTCAACAGGAGTAACAAGTCTGCATACACTACTCCCAATAAGTAAAGGTTTGCAGCAATAGGCCCATAAATGTGATGTCACTTCTGTCGCAAGTGATTTAATACTTTTCAAAACATTTTAGCCAAATGAATAAACAAACATAGACCATCATTAAACCATTTCATTTTAGACATAATACTGACTAAGACAAAGCTGTTTAAGATAAATGTATCAGATAAATCTGGAGTGACTATTTTGACTCCAACTGAGTTCCTTCGGATTTACATCAGTGTAACAGAGATCAGAAGCTGGGACTTATATATTAGCAGAAGCTTTCCAAGTGATCAGAATCTGGCCCTCACACATTAACAGAAGTTTTCCATGACCACAGAGTGAATGAGTAATTACAAATCATACCTGTAATTTTCCATACAGAAACCAGGCTGTATTTGGAAACATTTGTCAAACATACACGTTTGATTAATCTTTTGATTTTTTAAAAAAATAAAGACTACTGCTCTATGGACATGGTCGTAATGTCTTCTATACAAATTAGATCCAAGAGTCAGTGCTGCAAGATTCCACAGATTGTACAGTGGCATATTCATGACTCAAGGTTCTTGTATTTTATAATAGAAAAGTTAAAAAAAACAAAACCTTAAAACATTCTACAGCATCCTGTCTAGTGGTCTATCCTTAAATCAAAAGATTGTGTTTTGCTTTGAGGTTTCACCTTGCTCTTTGATAAACAGAGCTGAGCAAATGATTCAAAAACTACATTTATTCTGTGAATTCAGCCTCTTTCTGCTCATAAAACATCCATAGACTACATTCCTTATTTTAATGTGTCAAAGTTATTGTTTTCTTTTCTTTTTTAATACTCTATGGACTGATTGTTTTCATTTGGAATTCATGCTGCATTGCTTATTTGTGACCGATCAGGAAAGTTGCATGATATTGTTTCTGTTCTCTGAACAGACAAGAAGAAAACATTTCCTGTGGAAATACTCTTGTATGCAACTCTCAAAGGACGGTTCTGCAAATTATTCATGCCAGAAAAAAAGGTCCATCACTCAAATATTAGCAAAAATTGAACATAAGAAGTACAAGCTGACCAGAAATGAATTCATTAATAAATCTAGAGTAAATAATTATGAAAGCAGGCACTATTGTGTAGTTTATACTACTGTTCTTGCACAAATGTGAAGTAACCAATTTTAAAAGTGAGGCTGCAATTTAGACCTGTATTTTGGAAATAAAAACACTATTGTGAATTAACAAAAATCTGGATTGTTCTTTATTGGTCAGCACCATCCCACTGCACCCTGGGTCAGTTTCTGATCCTTGCAGTGATCAAATTACTCCATTGCAGCTAAAGATTGAAGTTACAGTATTTTCACACAATTGAATGTATTACTCTCAAACAGATAAAACTTAAAATATTAATTGCTTAGTCTTGAATTCTGACTATGAGTCTATCTAAACTAGATTCATATTTAAATATTTTCCTTTCTGTTCTTAAAAACAACATAGGCATAACAAAAAAGGAAAATAAACATACACATTTTTATAGAATATATGCATGGTATAAACAGCATACAGCAAGATTCCTGAGCCAATTATTACAAATAATTTTAACAAAAAGTTCTTTATAGACGCACTAACATAAAGAAGTGCATAAAAAGTGTTATTTATATCAGGTGAAAATAAATTATCTACCAGCAGATCTTTGACTGGAACTGTCCAGAAAGCAAACATTTAGATTTGGCATGACAAATACAGTATAAAAGACAATCTGGTAGCCTTTTATCCAAGTTGGAGAACTACAAGTACGTGGACATGTGCAGAAAGATGTATGCATCAAGTACAGATGTTAATGCCAAATTCCCTTATTTAAAAACAAATTTGATCAGGAATAAGGAAAACATGGAACTGCAAGGTGAGCAAAGTTGAAGAATTACATGAGTACCTTATTTTTCTGTCTTGCATACAGACCTCAGTTCCAAAGATGGAAACAAAGTGGGAAAGGCATTTCCAATATTCTTTTTCAATTGTGGACCATTTCCTTATCAAGCTTAGTGTTACACTTAGCCTTCAAATTAAGAGTAAAGATTACAAAATGCTTGTGATGGATATGACAGATTTAGAAACTGTTCCAAACTTCTAACCAAACCAGTACTTTTGGAAGAGTTCAGATGAAAAAAATAAAAGTTAGTTTCTGCCTGTCTCTCTGACAGAAAGCTGACATTCACTGCTTTCAGACAGGCAGCAAAAAGAGATAGGGTATTTTTGAGCTATTTGGACCAAATTTCCTGCTGTGTGTCATGCCATTTGAGGAAAGAAGAGGTTAGTTTCTCATTGTAAGTATTCAGATTTCTCATCATTGGGGATGAACTGCTAATTAAGAGTATGTGTGTACACACACAGGAATACAACTTATGAGAATGCATATAATGCTAAAAGCACAGCATGAACAGTCATAAGAATTTAGAGGTGACATGCAAATTAGAAAGGATAAAAGAAGCATTTAGCATGCAGCTGATTCAGAATTATTTCCCCCTTTTCACTTTCCCCAGAGTCACAGATCACCAACTCCCACTTCAAGTGGCACCCCACAATATACTTTATTGGCCCCATAACAAACTTGGGGAGGCAATGCTTAGCTGAAAAACCTAGCAGCTATGAAACTCTGTTCCTTTTTGCTTCATTAACAGACATACTTCCCAAGAATCTTAATTGATGAAAAGTTATTCTTTAAGAGAATGATGAGTAATTTAGGATGGTTATTTTTCTGTGAAGCATTGAGATTTAACAGATAATAATATCTAAAATAATCAGATCAAATAGAGTATACATACCTTATTTCTGATGCAACAAGTATAAGGCACTCCACAGGCTAATGGTCCTGGTGCAGAACACTCATGGTATGGATTTTTTGACCAGTCTTTAAAATCTTCCCCACCACAACACTTAAACTTAAAAAAGAAAAAAAATCAGTCTTAATAAAAATTTTTCTAATAACTGCAGAATGAATCAAATATAAAAATGAATTAATTTTAAGAAAACTCAATTATCAGTGAGGAAAGAGGCAGCAGCTACTAAGGTGTCTGCTTGTCATACCACTGACTCATTAGCAAAAGTTATATGAGAGCATGTCCCAAAATTGTAGTCAAATTCACAAATAAAATATGTAGGATAAGGGAAAATTAGATTTAAAATGCATTTGAACAGATTCAATGTCTCAAGTAAAAAGCCCAAACATAATTTATAGAAACCAGTAAAACCACAGGATTAGAGGTAAAATGGAGGAAAATCTCCATGTCTGTAGAGGAGGTTCAACACTATATTCTGCATAAAATTGTATCCACAGGAAAGTTTCTGTCTGACTTACAAGAAGGGAAAAGTGAAATTGAAAGACCAGTTTGTTGTTAATGCACACATGCCATTTAGGGGTAGTGCTGAAGCTGACAGGGCTAAAATGTGACCTATCAGCTTGGTTTTGATTAGCAGGTGTTGGGGGGGGATAGATTACATTGCCCATCAAAACATCTAAAGAATCCTGCTCCTGAAGAACAGGATCCACCTTCAATATGCTGTCTATTCAAAATGACTAGCAGCATTATGGATTCATGTCATTAAGCCACTACTCTAGATTTCACAGTAAAGTAGTTGACACTAAGTCCCAGTTCTATTTTTTGAAAGATGATAGATTTGGATCTGAACAACATAAGACTTATTTCTTTCTTCATTGAATTTTGAGCTGGTCAATTTTGAGCTGGTTAAAAAAATAAAAAAAAAGAGTTTAAACACAAAAAAGATGTTATATAGGGATGTTCTTGCAAATTATAAAAAACAGCAGAACATTTTCAAAGTGATTTAATTAACAGAACAGGACTGTTATCCTGCAAACCAAACAAATACTGTAAATTTACACTAGTCCAGTCAATTAAAAGAGTCCACATGGTATTGATTTTTTCAAAATGAGAAAAAAGAGTGAGTTTGTCTATCACTAGTACTTATAATCACTGTACATATACATAACTATTTGTAGAACATGGAAACTCTTAGAAGCGTATGAACTAAAATGACAAGATTTCTTAAAGATGGTTTGTTTTTGAAAACTTTTTCCATGTTAACTTTGTTTTTGAAAGTAAAGTGGCATTTCCATAATGATGTTATAAAATTTGTGTACCATCTGGAGCCATTTAACAAAAATTGTTCAGCACATCCATACATTGTATAGGATCCTCATACACACATCTGAACATTTTCTGTTTCTTCTATAGTCTCAGAAGTATATGTCAGATTCTTAAATAATCCAATAAACATTTTAACAAAGTAGCTTTAAAAAAGGCTATCAGTCAACCATGTATGCTATTAAACCATGTTCAGCTGTGCTCAACATAATTTCTGAATTTTAGTTGCAGATACACTTCCTTCAGTAAGCATTTCAAGAAAAAACTTGAAGAATTTATTTAAGCAAAATACTTCCTAGCTTTTGTAAGTGAGGCCCAATTCAAAGCCCATTACAGTGAAAGGAAAGCATTGCACTGTCTTCAGTAGGATTTGGATCATGCTCTCAGGCCCAGATTCACACTCACAGATGTAGGGGTTGCAATTTGTATTCCTCACACCTGCAAGGGAAAGAGGGCTTTAAATGCCACCTAAAATTCCAACAGATCCCTGTCAGCAGAGAGTCCAGAGGAGATTTTCCAGTTCACACAAGAGAGTCTATCACCCCCAGTTCATGGGAGTTAGATTGACACACTAATGGGAAGAATATGCTCCATAATATTTATTATGGAGAGTTATATTAAGGGGTTTACCATATGTTCCCTTCTAACATTCATTTTAATTTAACTACTCCCAAAAAACAAACCTGCTTTTGAACAAAATCCATTATGTTTTTGAAGTCCAGATCATCATAATAATTCTGAATTCCTCTTCGGATATTGTCATTTAAAAAGTCAATTGTCTAGGTAACAAAAGCAAAATAAGATTTATCACTTACATATTCTATACAATATTAAAGAATCAACACCTATTGATAGGGTAACTAATGTGCATAAAACTAGTATAAACAGATATTTTGTCATAATAGATGTAGGTAGTAACTAAATTAGGCCCCGATCCTGTAAAGACTTATTCACTTGCTTAATTTTAAGCACATAAGTAGTCCCATTAATGTCATTGCTTAAAGTTAAGCACATGCATATGTTTTTGGATAATCAGGGCCTTAGAAGTCTATTTATATTATCATAAAAAGTATTAAAACTATCTAGCTCTTATATAGCACTTTTCATCTGTAGAACACAAAGCACTTTACAAAGAAGGCAATTATTATTATCCACATTTTACAGATGGGGAAACCAAGGCATGGAGAAGAGAAGTGATTTGCCCAAGGTCACCCAAGGCTAGTGGCAGAGACAGAAAACAGAACCCAGGTCTCCTGAGACCCAGTCCAGTGCAACCTGACCCTTAACAAGCCAGCTCAGATTGTGGGATTGGGGAATGGTCCATATCTGGCAACTCCAGAGCAATGGCCTGCCAAAGGACACCTTCTTTGGTTAGAGGAGCTGCAAATGGTGAATTCACAGCATTTCTTATTTTTGGAATTTCCTCCGAGACCTTTTCCATTCAGCTTACTGGGAAAACACTTCATCCAGTTCTCTGGGATCCAAAAACTCAGTTCAACTCCAGCTACTCAGGTTACTTTATTAGGCATGTAACAGCTCTGTGCCCTTCCTGGCCAGGTCCAGACACAGACACAGGAGGTTTAGGTACAGGGTTGTACCATAATTCCAAATCATGTCACACACTACACAGTTTATACACATTTTTCCAAGCTACTAACATCTATACTTCTTGAATCTAATTGGTTTGGACATGATAGGGATCGTGTAAGCACTAATCACTTTGCAGATGGTGTAAGGACCAAATGCTTATATTCTTATCTTATGTACATTGCAAGCTTATCAGTTCAGGGTGTTCCCACTTATCTCAACTTGCCCAAAAACACAGTCTCCAGCATACTGCCTCTCACACCCTTGTTTAACCTTGCACTCAAATCAAGCTACATGCAAGTTTATTCATGCCCAGCAAGATCTATGCCTACACTTAAAACTGATAGGATTAGCTGGATGGACCCAGACAGTCCATAAAGGGAGGTACAAAGTAGAACCAGGCTTCTTCCTGCTGCACAGCCCATTCTCTCTCGCCTCCTTCCTTCAGGGTTATTCCTTGCATGAAGTATTTGTTTCTTGTTGCTCTGTCTGTTCTGGGTTGTTTATATGCAGTGAGTTAGGACAACATGCTATGGGCACCTCTGGATTGGAAGCGACTGCATGGGTATATGTGGCAGAATTCATTTGCTCTGATTTGCAAAATCACAACTTTGGCTGGTTTGCCCTGGCAGCCAGGGTTAGATTTCCCTTCAGATGATAAAATGAACAGAGAGGTGACACCCCACAGAGATCAGGAGTTAGAGAAATGCTCCTTACTGGTACACTGGGTATCAGCCCACCTCTCCTAAAGAAAGGGGCTGGATCTGGATGAAATCCCCGGCACTTGGAAAATGTGGCTGACTCGTAATTTTATCCAAGCCTTGCAATATTTGGTGTTTTTCTTAAATCCCACATTCATGGAACCATGTGATTATGTAAGACTCTCAGCTTCCATGTTTTAAAGTTTCTAGCCCTCAAAGTTGCAGACAAAAGCTTGAAAACATGAATCCTAAAGTCTGAAAAACCAGATGGGAAATAAGTGGATCTGATTTTTTTTTAAACCCTCATTTTATAAGGTCTGACTCACAACTTTTGTATGCTTGACCTGGCAACACTGCTTATGTAAGGCCTGATTATTATATAAGGCCTGATGAAGTGGTCTGCACAAGACTGTGGCCTTGAGCAGGCTTTAGAACAGCTGCAGGACTTGGTAGGTCTTGGAGTAACATGGGCTCGCTTCCTTTGAGCACTGGAAAGGGGGAAGCCAATAACAGCTTGTGGCAGCCATGGCCTTCCCTCCTTTTCACTGCTGCCAGGACAAGTGCCTTTAGAAAACAACTTGTTTAAGTTAAAGATTTATATATTTCCTGTCACTTGGCCTGCACCACCTCTTCTCCCCACAGTCTCAAGAGATCCAGTACCTCCCTTCTACTCCAGGCCAGAGTATGGAATGTGTAGCCGGCATGGACAGCTGGGAAGTTGCACACAGCAATGGAGAGCTAGTACGTGTGCCTATCAAGCTGAACAATCAGGAAAAGGCATTTTAAAAAATTGGAGGTTTACAGGTGAAGGGGTATTCTGGTCTCTGTGTCTCAAAGCAGTTTGGTTATCTAAAGAAAGATGCACAGCTCTGACCTAGTAACAGAACTGAGATAATGTAAGCACTATTGTACTAATATACACATTCAAGGAGAAAATGAAATGCAAAATAGATCATTCACCCAAAGATGACGAAGCCTCCCAAGGAAGCTGAAAATTTCAGAAAGCAGCAAAGGGTGTGACATGGGAGGTAAAATAAAGAAATATATTTCACAACACAGAAAGCACTTGGAAACCAGTTCTGCGTGTCTTGCAGATCCTTACTAACTGGCCGTACCTTTTTCCTTATTTTTTGGGCTCAAGACAAATTGCACAAGTTATGACAACTCCATTTTTTCCTGCTAATTTGAAAAAAACTTTAAAACCAGCACCTTTCTTTAGTCCCTTGCCTTTTACTGTTCAGATGACAATTTAAATACTTTTACCCTCTAAACAGTGTAGCCATGTATTTACATATTGTATGTAACATTACTATGGAGTAAAAATTTAAACTAATTTTGCTCACCTGATTTCTGAAGATCAATGCCACAGCTCCACCAACCATTTCAAGCAACAGACAAATGCCAAGGATGTACATAAACTGTAAAATGTAATAGCAAAAAAAAATCCTAAATAAGCTTAGGATCAAATTTCCTCAGTTCTTCCTTCTATTATTCTGCTTAAGTAAGGAATTTATTAATCTTCTGAACAAGTATCTGTGTGTGTGTGTGCGAGTGCGTGTGTGTGGTTTGAGAGATCCTTTTTCTCACTGATTATCTTCATTTCCTGATTTCAACAAAATTGATATTAACATAGCTTTTTTTGTATAAACACTTGTACTGCATTTATCATTCTCTCTTTATACCGGCATCATAGCTCTTGGAATAGCATATTGATTAACTGATAAAAAAAACCAGAACATTATGTTTTTGTGCTTCCTGAAAAGATAGTGACAGATCAGTAATATTCAAAGTCAGCCAAATGTGGGACTTAGCACCTTTGATCGCACCACCTTGGCTGGTAGTGAGAGCATTTTAAGAGGGTCAGCTGTTAACCGTCACCAGTTTCCTTTTTCCAAAACACTGGGGCAAAAACTAGTGCTGCACTATGTGGATAGAGCACTGGAAATGTTTGTACTTCCTTCTTCTGACCTACTCCTTCCTCTTCCAACTCCCAAGCAGGAAAATACAGCTTGTCACTTGTGAACACACAGTCATAGAAAGGGTAAACAAGGCCAAGAAACAAACACCGCAGAATGCCCGCCTTAGTAAACTGAGCTTACACAGACTGTTGTGAACGACCTGGAACTACTACAGACTGAAGTCTTTTCCTCTACTAGAGACAGAATTAATCTAGGAAAGAGGCACCATGAACCTTTATTGTTCAAATCCATGAACAGATTAGGGGGCTGGAGCACAGGACTTATGAGGACTTATGAGGAGAGGCTAAGGAAACTGGGCTTGTTTAGTCTGCAAAAGAGAAGAATGAGGGGGGATTTGATAGCGGCCTTTAACTACCTGAAAGGGGGTTCCAGGGAGGATGGGGCTAGGCTGTTCTCGGTGGTGGCAGATGACAGAACAAGGAGCAACGGTCTCAAGTTGCAGTTGGGGAGGTCTAGGTTGGACATTAGGAAAAAGTTTTTCACTAGGAGGGTGGTGAAGCACTGGAATGGGTTACCTAGGGAGGTGGTGGAATCTCCATCTTTAGAGGTTTTTAAACTGAGGCTTGACAAAGCCCTGGCTGGGATGATATAGCTGAGGTTAGTCCTGCTTTGAGCAGGGGGTTGGACTAGATGACCTCCTGAGGTCCCTTACAACTCTAATATTCTGTGATTCTAAGTCTAAACAGCAAGAATGGTAAACTTTTCTGCCATAGACCAGGAAGCAATACTGCAGTAGAATTAAGGACTATGATCATTCAACCTCAGATTCTCAGAAGTTTTATCTGTAGCTGTACAGCCCCATGGTTCGACACCTTCTGAGTAAATTTCCAGTGTGCTTTTTAGAATCGCAATCACCCATCATTTTAGCCTACACTGCGTAACACATTTAACTATTTCATAAATAAAATTTGGCAGGTGAATAAAATTATGTTTATATATTTTCCTTATTGTAAACTTATGTTTATATTGTAACTTTGTGTTTAAGTTTGTGACCACAGCACTCTGCATGGGTGAATGGAATTGCCCTCAAATACCTACACTCATTCTTTAAAAGAAATAGCAGAGAAGTACTAGATTACTGCTGTTTCCTGCTCAGGGGTCTCAACTCTAAGACACAGTTCTACATCTCCTTCTCAAGGTACCCCACAGAACCATTCCCCAATGAACGGTAGACAGAGATCTGGATGCAAGACAACTTGTTTAGATTCAATTTGAGTCTGCCATTTCCTCAAAATGCTTCTCCTGACAACTATCACCTCAGTTTATATCTTACTCCATCTATCAAAGTGGTTCACACTTTCAAGACTTCTCTCTGTTCACAGATAGGAGTAGTGGCCAGATATTTTTTATTTTATTTTCAAACTGGCCAAGAGATTGCGCCAATTCCTCTCAAATGCTGTCCTCACCACAATACATGCATTTGTTATCATTAGGCTAGACAAATGGTACACAGTGTACCCGGGGCTAACTTTGAAGGCTATTTGTAAGCTTCAGTCAGTGCAATCAACTTTGGCTGCTAATTCGTGAGTCGGGTTATTATCTATAAAGCCCTTAATTATCTAGGTCCCAGTTATCTCATTAAAGACTGATTCTCCCCCTGTGTTAGATCAACAACACATAGAAAGAATGCTTCAGCTATCTCTTTCAAGGATGAAGCTCACAGAATTTGAGATAGGGCATTCATTGTGCTGAGTCCTCTAGCATCACCTGGCATTCACCTGCTTTTAAAGTGAGATCTAGGATATCCCTTTATTTAGCTTTTCTCTAGCTGTAAACCTTGGAATTTCTTAAAACAGTTTATTGACAACTTTCCTCTGACATAGATCACCTGAGAGAAGCTGGCTTTGCTGCCACAAGGGGATGCAAAGAATATACTCCTTGTTTTTAGAAGATGTTGTTTGGTATATATAAAGTGAGTCCAGATACCATGATGATGGGAATTTTATTACCTTACTATTAATTAGAAAATATTACAAGTGTTTATAGTATTAATTCTACGTACAAATAAACAACCTAATCTCTCAGTTCTTGACATTTTTATTTATTATTATTATTATATTATATTATTATTAAATATTTTATTTTATCATTTGTTCACTTATGGCACAATGCACACGTAGGATGAGATTTTCAAAAGTGCTCAGCATTGGCTGAACTCTCTCCCACATAAGTCAATATATGATCTCAGTGGGAGCAGGGTTAGGCCAATGTTGAGCACTTTTGAAAATCCCACTTGTACATATTAAATAATAATCCATATGATTCATTACAAAGGTACCTAGACAGTGAAATATTCATAAAATAGATCATCATAAAGGATTTTTATAATGTTTAATTGAAGTAAGAAAAGTGACTTGATTGTAATGCTTCTAGAGTTGTGTGTACCTGCCTTGCTTTACATAGTTTCTCTCCAGTTGAAGGAAGGGGGAAAGTACTAACTGTGCTTTTTACGGAGATGGAGAAACTGTTATGGAGGTTGAGCTCTAGTAATATATAAAAATACAAAAGCTACAAAACATATCCAGTATAAAATGAGAGTACTTACTGCTTGAAGAAGGCATAAATTGTCTCTTAAAGAAGCCAATACACCCACGAAAGATACAATAAACATTACAATGCCCAGGAGTATTAAAATAATTGCTGGGGCTAGAAAGGCACTTTGAAGGGTTTTATACTTCTGTCTTTCAACTTCTGCATAAATTCCAATAGCAAGAACAAGTGCTCCTATCAACTGCAAGAAAAAAAGAAAAATGGGTGGTGGTGTTTTTTCAAATAATAGTATTCACCTTAAATACAGAAATGTCATTTGATGAATCATATTTAATTTGTCTTTTTCACTGCTTGACATATACAAATATTGTCACTAATTGCATTGGAATGAATTAGAAATTGTTTACTTCTACAATTACCTTACACCAGTTCCATGAAAAAAACTTAAAATCACTGATCTCTAACTTTACCTGTTAGAAAAAAATATGACATTATTGAAATTTCAAAATGTACTTGAGGAAGGCAGTTTTAGATTTTTTTTTAATTTAATTGTTTACATAAATTTAAATTTGTTTGAGCTTGTTATTGATATGAAATTAAATACACTACAAAGGTCTCAATTTCTTGTATTAAGTTCTCTTTGCATATCACAGAGACCCCAAAATTAAAGTACACTGTAAGCAAGTACAATCAAAATGACCTTCTACATAGTTAATCATTTGCACACCACTTCATGTCATGAGAATTATTATGAAAAGTTGATAAAGTTTACTGTAGATACAGGACCTGATCCTACTCCCTGACATCATTAACAAAACCGCTATTGACTTCTACAGTGCCTGCTTAGACTCAATACAAAGAAGGATTTTTGAGGGAAAAAAGGACTAACATTTGGTTAAGCATCATCCAGCTCCAATTATCTTCCAATGCAAAGGCTCCTTCTTGTTTTCCACCTAATCTGATAAACCTTGGCCACTTCTGGCAAACAATACTTGTTTTAGAAGCCAATCTAGTAGGTCCACATCTTGGGAAGAACACTTACACAGGCACTTTTCCACTAGTAAATCTCTGATTAAAATGTTCAAGGGCTTAGTCCATGTGCAAGTTTTACCAACCTGCTTTTTTAATTTCCTTCCTCCAACAGAATTTGAAGAGAAAATGTTATGCTCCTTGTAGACCAAATCTTCCTACTTGTATGTCAGTATTGCAAAAAAAAAATCTGTATATTACTTCACATTAAATAAAGGGTGAGTTCTAAGTGACTTCACATTTCTTTCAAACATTTTCCCTGGCACGTGATAAACCATTTAATATAGCAATTTTCTTAGCTATCCCAAAATAAAATATGGGATTAGATAGTCAAATACAGGAGAAAGAATTGACTCCTCCCAACTGTAATAAAACCAATTATCTTTAAAGTATAGGCATGACTGTTACTCTAATAATTCAGTTTTGCCAAGATTAGCAATTTTTCACCTTTACATCAGAAATGAAATCTTTCAGGAAAAAAAAAAGACTAGACCTGTTATTCTGCTCTTTTATGGCTATTTCATTCTGCCAATCCAAATTCTCTACACAAGATGTAGAACTCAGTCCACCAGATGATTGTATTTGGACTCATATTAGCTATGGCCATGAGTATTTGGTCACAGCTTCTATTACCCTTAGTAGTAATACTATGTAACTTCCTAAAGATTTGTAAATTCTTGATCCTTTTGCTGTCATAGCAAATCTCACCCACACAACACTTCTTCTATAAATGGTGTACTTGATGCTAGTGTCTTTTTTCTCTTTGTGCATTAATACTTAACACTGTCTTGTTGAAGTCAGCCATTAAATAACTATTTCAACAAGACTGAATTCAGACTAACACCCTCCACCTAATTCAGACCTCTTATTGTATAAAGGAGTTTATGAATCACAGAAGAGAAAATAAGACAAACAGCACTTAATCAACTTTACTACTTAAGTTACTAGCCCTTTTCAACTGTAGCTGTTTTTAACTGGTTTACATCTTTACAAGGCGTCTCTAATGTTAACTTGAGCTTTTAAAAAGCAAAATGTTTTGAATGATCAGTTATAAATTATATTATTATCATAACAATTCATATTACTTTAGATGGCATGAAACTTAGGAACATTGGCAAACAACCCAAAGAATCTTCAAAAAACCTTATAATAGCAATTGTATAACAGAAGATTTGCAGGGCATTAATTTTAAAAGAATTATTATGTAACATAGAATTTTAATCTTATTCTAGTAAAATGTTGATACTGAATAATGCTTTCAGGTTACTGTAGTTTACAAAGAACTTTGAAATGGTGAAAATAGTTTGCTAAAAGCCAGTAACAGAACACACAATGGATTAGTCCTGTGTTTGTTTAAAATCTCTCTCTCATCACTTGAATACAATTGTATATGATTTTTCAAGTTCACTCCTTAAACAGTGTCTTATCAAAAATCTTGGATACCAATTGAATAGATAAATTGCAGGCTTTTTCGCCATTATAGCACGCATATTAATATAACTAATAAACTTCTAGAAAATGCCTTTTTTGTTATAATATATACATCTGGGTTTGACTAGCCTTACAGCCTTATATTCCTTTCTTGGCTTAAAGTTTTAGGTTAGTTTGTGTGTTAGATCTTCCTATCCAAGACCTTAAAAATAAACATGCAATGAAACTGATTTACAATAAAAAGTTAAAAACATGCCCTTTTAAGAATAGATGCACTCATTCATTATTAAGCCAATAAAGTCCAGTGTTGCTGCCCAGAAACAGCACTGTTTTTCCTGTGACATTCTGCTGATGTTGTACAGGTCTAAATCTGAATTTGATTAAATCAGCACCTTCAGATTTGCCATGATTTCAAATGCCTGATTTATACTCTGCTATATCAAAGCCTCTTACAGCCACCATATTTAGGGTTGTGTCAGTTTTTCCATTACGAACTCCAACTTTCAGGGGCTTAACTCAACAATAAAATCAACTCCGGGGTGAAATTTGGTATACAGTGTTTCTTGTTTGGAACTAATTTGTTTAAAAAGAAAATAAATGTTTCCACAATAATCTCTTTAAATGTATACACTGTAAGAGCTGAAAAACAAGTTTCAGTTGTATATGTGTACTCTGGTAGCTTACAAATTACAAATTTTACTAACATTTTATAACCCCACTGCAGATAATTTAAACCTAATATAGCCTGGCAGTTAGACTACATATATTCTGCTAGGAGAGGCATGGTTGGTGGAGTTTACTATGTACTACCACAAGCAACTGCACACAAGACAGTAAACTATTGTATCAGGTTTAAGATGTCCTAAACTGTCAGCATTTGTAGCCAAACCAGCAAGTTTTGAGGGTTTCATTTATCCAATAGCTGAGATACTCTCAGGACCCATCAAGACTTGAAATGGAAAAATTCCAACATTTCACACTTCAAAGTAGTGGCACTTTATAGATAGAGAGTTACAAAATTTGGTCCAAATAAAATGTATAAAACCTCTCTAGAACATTTCTAAAATAGTTATTCTGCAAAATATGGCATACAGAAAATACATCATGTGGGAGGTCTAAAGCATTTATTGACACTCATTTGTAGATTTGCAAATTGAGAGTAATGCAACCTTCCCATAATCATGCGAATAAAACATTTATACTGTGTCATCATGCAATACACACATATTCCATGCTATTTATGACTTTTTTTAGTAGTGGGAATTTCTAAAGAAAGAATAGATGCATTATTAAAATCCTTGTGCATGTGATTTATGCTTACATTTACCTGTATATTTTTAAATGTGAAATTTTTTAAATTCCTAGATTAGCACTCGTATACAGATCAAAATGTATGAGGCTGATAATATAATTATCCCTCTAACCAGCAATGTCATTATTACTTGTGTAAACTTGTCCTTGTGTGCTCTTCTCCTACACATAGACTGAATAATTTGTTATAAAATGTGCATAATAAACCAGCTTTATGTACTGTACTCATTCCATAATAAAGAAAATGAAGAATTATTCAACTGACATAAACAAAACTCACAGTCTAGATGGCTAAAAACAATAGCATCATTGCATTGCATCGCATCAGCCAAGATGTAATAGTTTGGGAAAGGACGTTAACTCCTCCCTCTTACCCTTTCCTGCTAATGTTGACCCTTCTTCCCCTTCCAACTGCTGCAGATTTTTGGTAGAAGTCCAAACTGCACAAAGACGTATGTATATTGTGCATCCTGTATCCTTCACAACTGAATTTAAATTTGGCAAATCATATTTTATTCACACCAGAAGTAATTTGGCCTTGATTTCTTTAACTGAATATGTATCACTATCTGATAGGGACATCTGCTGGATTTCTGTGTCTAGAAAAGAATGAAGTCACTTTCCCAAATGGAAAGAAAAGCTGTTTTTTAACTACTGGTCCCAGCACTAAATTTACAATTTAATTCACATAGAAAAGTGTGTGTCATGTTCTGTAACTGCTCAGCACTAGTTATTTTCATCCTGAAATCTTGGGGGATTGAGGGACTAGTTTTTATTTTAAAACATAATTGTGGCTAGAAAAGAGCCTCTGGAAAAACAGCTTTTTGAAACTGTATCAGTGACTAAGACCTCGTGTACATTAAGGTTTGTATTCATGTTTGAAGCCAATTTTAAAACTCAATTACAATCTAACAGTGTTGTAAAATGCTTTCTGTTCACACCCACTAATGTTACAAACCTTACTACAGGCCTACCTAGGATGTAGGTCATGGAGGAGAAGGCAATTGATGTTATTATGGCTAGCATAGCATAAATATCTCTGCACATTGGAGAGAGAAATTATGCTACTACCTCATTAGCTGTAAGTATTGGAAATCAGTTGTCTAGAAAAATCATGATGCCTGCAGTTTTTTAATAGAGTTCTAGGTGCATAATTGAAGCCATAGCAGTGACAGGACCTTGTAGCGAATTTATTGATTTTGACAGTCAAAACATTTTTTCAGACTATTTTTATTCTGTTTTGTGCACCTTCAATAACGTTGACAGCAGCAAAAATTAATTGGTCAATTACTTAAACAGATGTGTTTCAGAAGATCTGTAAAATGCACATATGGCAAGAAACAGGATTAGATTTTTAGAGACCCGTTTGCTTGATCAAACCCACAAATTAATAAAAAAAGGCTTACAATTTACAGATTTTATACTTATTCTTTAATGAAATGCTTCAGCCCTGATCCATTATTGCAAAAAAATCATTAATGTTAGGTGTTAAAAAAATATTAAGAGAACAGTAATTCTGGCAATTACCACGCGAAAGAAGGGGTAAAGGTAGCTGTACATCACCTTTGCCTCAATTCTACCCCAATAATGCCAGCCTGTGGTTTGGCCTCTAGTGCAAGTTAGCAAAGTTCTGACAGCAGAGGAATTCCCAGTTGCCCCATTAGGCCATTACCCCCTTTCTGGCTGCTTTACAAGTGCGGTGAAAATGGTAGTGCCCATAGGAACTAATGGAAGTAAATGAGATGTGGGTGTGCTTAGCACCACACAAAATAGAACCCTAACAGAAGGGAAAGTATAGAGCAGTTAAATACAGTCAATAAAGATTCAAGCAAATTCCTTCACAAGCTAGAAGGGTTGTTTACTATTAAGAACAAAACTTTACTCTCACAGAAGTCAGTGGGTTTGTATCAGCATAACAGAAAAACAGAATTCATCCTTAAGTACTTATTACACATTTGGAAAACTAAGGAGATCTGTTTCACTTGACTGGGACACTGCAGAATTTAGAGGCAACACAAGCCTGCGACATATTTCAAACAATATATCATACGTTCAATCTGTGAAAGAAGACAATTATACTAACAAAGGAGCCCTTTGCAAGAACAAATGCCACCAGCCCCCATCCTGTCCTCCTCCAACAGCTCTTTCATTGTGACCTCTGTCCTATTTTCAAGTTCCAGAATGCCTTCTAAATATATTGAATTAAGCATTTAGATATAAATAAGGTTAATAAAATAAAAATAAAATAAAAGGGGTCACTAAAACATAGATGCCTTGTGCCAATTCTGTATTTGCAGGTCTGTTATTTATAGTTTTTCATCTCTGGAGCATTTTGTGTTGAGGGTGGATGGGAATGTAAAAGTTGCAGGGACTGTGTGCTGGGGTGACAAGGAGTTATTTAAAGGAAGATGCAGTGTGTATAAACTTTCCTTCATTAACATATGAATTTAAATTGTCTCTGCAAGATTGTCTTGTAAATTGTGTTTGCAAGTTCCATTCACATTAACTAACCTTAGCTCACACTAACATTAGAAATTCTAGTACATCATAATTACCCAAACATTATTTCCTTTTAACAACTATTCCATTATGTCACACTGCACCTTATATGTATTTTGACATATGATAGGAGGAACAAATTTAGTATATTTTCCTAGTTGAAAATCCGAGGGGGGGGGGGGACGACGACGACGACGACAGGAGAATTACAAATAAAGATTAAGTTTCTTAAGGCGTTTTGAGAGTTACTTTGATCTGGTACTCAATGACGCCAGGATTGACTTTTCTGTTAGTAAGTGGTGTATTATACCACGCTAGAACAAGGCTTCCATGCCAAATGAAAGAGTGGATAAGTCAATGAGGTACACATGTGCCTTTACAGAAAGCTTGCTTACAGAAAAAGGGATAATGGTGTTTAAGAAAGAATGGAAGGCAAAGCTGTGCATAAATCAATTTATTAGAAACCCTTTGAACACAGAACAACAGAACAAAAGCAGTAAAATGTTATTAGGACAACTATCCTAATGTGGGAAGGTTATAATTACTGTTGCCATGACCTTTTTTTTTTTTTTTTTGGCAGAAGGCTCTATTTATGGAATGATTACTGTAGTGAAACTAGGAGTCCCCGGAAGAGAAAAGGTTAATTTAAAAAGGTCTATTAAAAAAAACCAAATAATTTTAAAACAAAAAAGGCTAAAAGATATCTAATACCCCAAAAAGTCTGAAATAAAGGCAATATGTTTTAAAGTTCTGATTTTTAGTCATTCCTCAAATTGTTACCGTTTCTTCAACACAAAACTTAAAAGGACATACATTATGAAGACTGAGAAACCCAAAGTAACGTTCTCCCAAGTCATGCTTCAAAAACAAAAAGCCTTACTTTAAAAAATGTGTCCCTATTAGGGGAAAATTATCAGACCTCCAAAACCAGAACTGCGATAGTCTTGAATTTGGAGCTTTTTTAAGACCATGGCAGAAACAAAACTAATCTAGGAATCTGAAATGTCCACATATGTAACATTTCCCAGCAAAGAAAATGATCTATCAGTTTCTACTGCAAATCTAGAACTTCACACCCTGAAAATGGAATTTTGCTATTTTATTCCCTCTAAATGAGTGTTCATCACTGATCATCTTTTTCATATTCAGGATGCATATTAAAGGTGACGTTGCCATTTTTGAGAAGGAGGGACTTGTAAGTCATAGTTGGAGGTTTAACAGCCTAGATGATGAAGCTCTTAGACTGCTTCTCTTCACCTAGCAAGCCTGAACAATGTCCTGAGGCACCATGAGCACTAGTCCGCTGCTTTGCACAGTAGTATAAATACCACACAGCAGAGTTTGTAGTACCTTTCTGTAGGAAAATCAGTAAAAGACTGCAAACAACATTCTTCTTTTAAAAGCACAGACTAGAGCAGATGTAATATCACTGAACAGCCCATAAGCTTAAAAATGGAATCATCCCACATTAATGAGACACAAAACGACAGGTGACGCCTTTCCCCTTCTTAACCTGATAACTTTTCTACCCCATCCGAGTGAGACAAAGCAATTTTTGTTTATTGTTACAGTGTACACAATTGATTTTCCTGCTAACTGCCAAACCTGCCACGCCTGGAAGTCGCTAACTGCCAAGACCAGTCCATTATTATCCACAAACAACCACAAAACTGCACCCCAGAGACGAATTTGGGTTTCCCCAAGGTCCTTGCGGTGCATGGACTCCAGAGATCGCTACCCATTCACAGGACCCAGCTGTAAAACCCTGCGCGTGGCGGAAACGTTCCCGGCCCTCTCTCCCCTGCTTCCCGGACTAGCGCCCGAGGCGCAGCCAGGGCCACGCTGCGGATGACCCGAAAGTCACCCCTGAAGCTCTGCCCCGCGGTGGGGCATTTAGTGATTGGTTGTTGGTGTAAACCGATAAACCCGCCCTACCGGCGCTGGGGGGGGGCAGGGCGCTGCCGCTCCCCTCCCCACACACACGGGCCGGGGGCGCTGAGCTAGTGCAGCACCAGGATCGGGACCGCACCGCCCGCGGCGCCAGCTCGCCTCCCCGCGCAGCATCTGCGGGCACCTCCCGGCCCCTGGGAGGGCGGGGGGTTAATGTACCCCTCTCGCGCCGCCGAGCCAACCGAGGCCCAGCGGCGCTAGGGGTCTCTCGTCTGCCG
The DNA here is from genome assembly GCF_026122565.2 of Emydura macquarii macquarii. Lineage (NCBI taxonomy): Eukaryota > Metazoa > Chordata > Testudines > Chelidae > Emydura > Emydura macquarii. Next base: position 12,066,365 of record NW_027131527.1, on the reverse strand, counting down.
CCGGCCGGCCCATGCCCCCCGCCGGTCCCTCGCTGCCCGTGCCGGCGCAGCCGGCGGGCGGCCCCTGGCTCACCCAGAAGAGCGTGGAGTAGGTGATGAGCGTGAACTTGAGGCAGAGGTAGGAGAAGCGCGCACAGTAGCGGACTTGCTCCGAGTCCCCGGCCGCCATCCTGCTCCGCGGCCGGCCGCTGCTCCAGCGCCTGCCGCCCCGCTCCGCTCCGCTTCCTGTTTCTCTTCCGCTGCCACCTGCAGGGACCCCGCGCCCCCAGCCGGCGGCGGAGACTCGCGCTCCGCACCTCTGGGCGGGATCGGCCCCGGGAGCTGCGGCTTAGCGGGGCGGGGGACGACAAGGGAGGGATTGCGTGTGACAGAGCCTGTGAGCGAGAGAGAGCCCGCCTGTCTGTGACAGAGCGAGCGACAGGGCGTGTGCGCAGGAAAGAATCACAGATCAGGGCTGGAAGGGACCAACTAAACCATCCCAGCCAGGGCTTTGTCAAGCCTCAGTTTAAAAACCTCTAAAGATGGAGATTCCACCACCTCCCTAGGTAATCCATTCCAGTGCTTCACCACCCTACTAGTGAAAAAGTTTTTCCTAATGTCCAACCTAGACCTCCCCCCTGCAACTTGAGACCATTGCGTCTTGTTCTGTCATCTACTACCATGGAGAACAGCCTAGCTCCATCCTCCCTGGAACCCCCCTTTCAGGTAGTTGAAGGCTGCTATCAAATCCCCCCTCCCCTCATTTTTCTCTTCTACAGACTAAATAAGCCCACTTCCCTCAGCCTCTCCTCATAAGTCATGTGCTGCAGCCCTCTAATCATTTTCATTGCCCTCCGCTGGACTCCCTCCAATTTATCGACATCCTTACTGGAGTGAGGGGCCCCAAAACTGGACACAATACTCCAGATGTGGCCTCACCATTGCCAAATAGAGGTGAATAATCACTTCCCTTGATCTGCTAGCAACGTTCATACTAACACAGCCCAACATGCCATTAGCCTTCTTGCCAACAAAGGCATATTGTTGACTCATATCCAGCTTTTTGTCCACTGTAACCCCAGGTCCTTTTCTGCAGAACTTCTGCCTACCCAGTCGGTCCCCAGTCTGTAGCAGTGCATGGGATTCTTCCCTCCTAAGTACAGGACTCTTCACTTGTCCTTGTTGAACCTCATCAGATTTCTTTTGGTCCAATCCTCCAATTTGTCTAGGCCATTCTGTATCCTCTCTATCTCCAGCATATCTACCACTCCTCCCAATTTAGTGTCATCCACAAACTTGCTGAGGGTGCAATCCACCCCATCATCCAGATCATTAATGAAGATGTTGAACAAATCCCTGGGGCACTCCGCTCGATACCTGCTGCCAACTAGACAATGAGCTATTGATCACTTCCCATTGAGCCCGATGATCTAGCCAGTTTTCTGCCCACCTTATAGTTCATTCATCCCACCCATACTTCTTTAACTTGCTGGCAAGAATACTATGGGAGACCATATCAAAAGCTTTGCTAAAGTCAAGGTATATCACATCCACCACTTTCCCCACATCCACAGAGCCAGTCACCTCATCATAGAAGGCAATCAGGTTGGTCAGGCATGACTTGCCCTTGGTGAATCCATGATGACTGTTCCTGATCACCTTCCTCTCCCCCAAGTGCTTAACAATGGATTCCTTGAGGCCTGCTCCATGATTTTTCCAGGGACTGAGGTGAGGCTGACTGGTCTGTAATTCCCTGGTCCTCTTCCTTCCCTTTTTTAAAGATAGGCACTATATTTGCCTTTTTCCAATCATTTGGGACCTTCCCCGATCACCATGAGTTTTCAAGGATAACGGCTGTTGGCTCTGCAATCACATCAGCCAACTCCCTCAGCACCCTCGGATGCATTACATCTGGCCCTATGGACTTGTGCAAGTCTAGCTTTCCAAACAGTCCTGAACCTGTTCTTTCACCACTGAGGGCTGCTCACCTCCTTCCCATACTGTGCCACCCAGTGCAGTAGTCTGAGAGCTGACCTTCTCTGTGAAGAGAGAGGCAAAAAAAGCATTGAGTACTTCAACTTTTTCCACATCATCTGTCACTAGGTTGTCTCCTCGATTCATAAGGGGCCCCCACTTTCCCTGACCTTCTTCTTGTTGGACAAAAGAGAGATCAGATCTATCAATAAGATGAAATACAGCTTTTTTATAAGCATCCATCTCCTAAAATGTCAAGAACTCTAATTTTCAAATTAATGCACAAAAGTTTTACCTGTATGTTGCGGGACAAGCCCACCCCATCACTACTGGCAGGGAAGCTGAGAGGGGAACAAGGGGAATGGGGCGCCCACCGTGAGTGCAGTTGACAAGACTGTCTCCTTGGCCCTGAGTCCTGCAGGTCCAAGGCCTATCAGCTGGTTCCCACAACAGGTAACACAGCCTAATGGTCAGAGCTAATAACCACTCTCAAGTTAGGGCTGTACAGTCTAGTGGCCAGAGTCAACAGTCACCCTCGGGTCAGGGCGGTACGGCCTCGCGGCCAGAGTCAATAGTCGCCCTCAGGTCGGAGCAATATGCTCTGGCAGTCCGTTGGGATAGCGGGGTGCCCCCTTTGAGGGGGGGTGCCCGGTGTGGGGGATTTCAGTCCCTCCCTGCTCCTCTCAGCCCCAGTCCAGGGCCCTATTGGGGTTGGGATAACCCAACACCAGGTCAGTGGGGATCCTCCCAAAACATGCTGACCGGTGCCTCTCCACCCTTGGTTACACCATGCCAGCCCCCTGGGCTACTTCCTACCCGGTCATTGATGGGGCTGTCCCTCGGTCCTCTGGGTTCCTTTTTCTACTCAGCTGCCGCCCGCGTCTTCCCTGGGTCGTGGAGCCCCCTGGCGAAGGCGTCTCCTTGGGTATCTGGTTCTGGGCAGCCGACGAAGGGTGGCCGGTCTCTGGCGAGGTCTCCCAGGTTCCTGGCTCCTACCTTCAGAGGCTGAAGCGGCTCCTGGCTTGGAGCCTCCTGCATGCCTCCTCCCTCCTCGGTGGTCAGCCTAGAATGAGCTGGGCTGCTCCTTTTTATGCTAGGGCAGCAGTTGGAGCATGCCCAGCAGAGTCTGGGGGGTGGTACTTCCGACGCCCATAGAGTCGGATTAATGCCTTCAGTGTGCAGTAAGTCATCCCGTCACACTGTATTTCTCCTATTACTGTTGGTGAAAATTACACTTGGAAATTCCCATACATTTATGGAAGAATATATGAAATGTAGCATTGATATGCATGTAAAAGTTCTATTATTACTTTAACTATTATGTTTCACATTCACAACTCAAAAATAAGGCTTCCAGATCATTCTTAAATGTTTGTTCAATTATGATGCCTGAAATCTGCCAGTCAGATGCTGTTCAATAAAACTACATTGCATTTGATACCAATCCTTTATATTAAAGTCTACTGTGTTATATTCAGCTGGACAGATTTCGTCTTTATATAATATTTTCCTTAGTTTTTGCAAAATTAACAGTGAAAGTAGGAAACCAGAAAAGCCTGTCCTTGTCTTTCATAGAATTACAGGCTGGTAAGCATAACTTCAGTACCAGGCAAATTGGCTGAAACAATAGTAAAGAAAAGAATTATCATACGCATAGATGAACACAATTTGTTGGGAAAGAGTCAGTATGGGCTTTTGTAAAGGGAAATCATGCCTCACCAATCTACTAGAATTCTTTGAGGGGTTCAACAAGCATGTGGAGAAGGGTGATCCAGTGGATATAATATACTTAGATTTTCAGAAAGTCTTTGACAAGACCCCTCATCAAAGACTTTTAAGCAAAGTAAGCTGTCATCGGGTAAGAGGGAAGGGCCTCCCATGGATCAGTAACTGATTAACAGATAGGAAACAAAGGGTAGGAATAAAGGGTCAGTTTTCAGAATGAAGAGAGGTAAATAGTGGTGTCCCCCAGGAGTCTGTACTGAGACCAGTACTGTTCAATATATTCATAAATGATCTGGAAAAAGAGAGTAAACAGTGAGGTGGCAACATTTGCAGATTATACAAAGTTACTCAAGATAGCTAAGTCCAAAGCAGACTGCGAAGAGTTACCAAGGTATCTCACAAAACTGGGTGACTGGGCAACAAAATGGCAGATGAAATTCAATGTTGATAAATGCAAAGTAATGCACATTGGAAAACATAATCCCAACTATACATATAAAATCTTGGAGTCATTGTGGGTGGTTCTCTGAAAACATCCACTCAATATGCAGTGGCAGTCAAAAAAGCTAACAGAAAGTTGGGAATCATTTGGAAAGGGATATATAATGAGAGAGAAAATATCATATTGCCTCTTTATAAATCCATGGTATGCCCACATCTTGAATGCTGCGTGCAAATCTGGTCACCCCATCTCAAAAAAGATGAATTGGAAAAGGTACAGAAAAGGACAGCTAAAATGATTAGGGGTATGGAACAGCTTCCATATGAGGAGAGATTGGGACTTTTCAGCTTGGAAAAGAGATGACTAAGATATGATAGAGGTCTATAAAATCAAGAATGGTGTGGAGAAAGTAAATAACTGTTATTTACTCCTCATAACACAAGAACTAGGTGTCACCAAATTAAATTAATTGGCAGCAGGTTTAAAACAAACAAAAGGAAGTATTTCTTTTCACAACACAGTCAACCTGTGGAACTCTTTGCAAGAGGATGTTGTGAAGGCCAAGACTATAACAGGTTTCAAAAAACTAGTTAAGTTCATGGGGGATAGGTCCATCAGCAGCTATTTGCCAGGATGGGCAGGGATGCAAAACTATGCTCTCAAGGTCCCTAGCCTGTTTGCCAGAAGCTGGGATTGAGCGATGGGATGGATCGATCACTTGATGGTTACCTGTTCTGTTCATTCCCTCTGAAGCATCTGACCTTGGTCACTGTTGGGAGACAGGATACTGGGGTAGATGGACCATTGATCTGACCACGTATTTCTGTTCTTATGCTCTCTTATGAATCTCTAATTTCCACAAATGAAACTTCAGGGTACGACATGCTGGAAGGGGAAACTGGCACAAGGGGACCAACCATGCTCCTGTTGCCTTTAGTGGAATGGGAGCAGGCCCAATTCATCATAACATGTTTCTGATAAATTGTGTTTCTGCTTCAAAATATTAGAATAATCCATGCCCAAGGGCAGTTTGTGAACAACCTATATAGAATTCACAGTAAATATAATTATATTCACCAGCAAATATAATTAAGAGGTGATGTAAATAGTGGTATAAGTAAATTTAAATGGGTATAAATTACATGCTGAGGAATTAAAAGAGCATGGTGTAACAAGGAAAACAACTAACACGATGGCTTAAGTGTTAAAATAAAGTAGCCTTTCCTATTTTAGCCTCAGATAGAAGGCATAGAAGTACTTCAGCCTAGAAGTAATAAAGGCCTGGATAGCAATGTGTAGTTTGCTGTCTACACACAAAAGGACAGGTCACTTATCCCAGGTCAATTGCATTTTAGGTCTCACACCAAAGACAACACTGGTAGACAATCCTATAGTAAACAATATGAAGACTTATTAAACAGGAAAAAGAAATTAAAGAGTTATTTACAAGGTTTAAAGCAAGCAAACAGACACATGAATAAGTTACAATCTCAGGTTTCAAAAGGTAGTATAGGCTTCTATAATCAGCAAGCTCTATTTTAGCAGCTGGGAATCTCTTGCTTATGCCTTGCCCCCCGGTCTTCAGAGTCCAAGTAGTATAGTGATCCTTAGTTCTCTTGGTTTGGGGTTTTTATCCCCCTCCTGCCATGTGCTCTTAGCTGCAACTCAGCTGATGGAAGGAGTCCACTTGCCTGACCAGGGCTCAAATTCAGTCAGAGTTTCATAGTTTCAAATCCGTGCGAGGCACCGGGCTTGGGGCTTCAGCCCCACAGGGAGAGAAGGAGGGGGCTTGGGACTGACGACCCGAGCCTTGGCACCTTCCCCAACTCCCCTATAGGGTTAAAACTCAGAGCCCCAGATGGGGGGTGTACCCATCCAGGAAATAATCTTTGAGAGCAGAACAACAATAAAAGTCTTTAGTCCTTTTGTTGATGATTCCTCAATCCAGATGTAGGGAGTTTCCAGGTATAAGATTCAGCCATAGCCCTCTAATATTGATAGGTCTCCTCTTTCAGGGATGTCAGGGGTGTAACAATTTCCACAGAAGAGCAGCTCTTCACATTCATTAATGTCCCTCTCCTGTATGGTGATTCATACAGTCACAGAGGCTCACAGTACAACCACTCAAATATTACATTACAATATGGAACACAGAAGTTACAAGTAAGATTAATGCATGCAACTCACAAGCATTCAGTAGAGTCTCAACACTAAACATTTCCGTATAATTCAAATACCTATTTTATCAATATTAACCGATAACCATGGCATGAGCAGGCAGCTGGTTTTTTTCACAATTTTGAAGTGCTTTCTCCTTATTTAAATTGTCTCACTCTTATCCAGGTTAAGGATAAACCAGCTACTTTCCATCCAAGTGCTTATTGTCTGTTACAGATATTGGGGCAATTGTGGTATGATATTGTCTGCTCCTGATGAGAAAGATACATCTGGCTGGACACCATCCATAGCCTACTGGCACTTGAGCTGATTGTCTCCCCTGCTAGAGTCTCTCGGATGTGAATATCAAAACTCTATGTTTGAGCTTGGAAGGATTCGATTTTTATTGGTAAATGTAAGTAAAAATCAATTTCAAGGTACACACACACACACACACAGAGATGAAAACTATTTCCATCAATAATAATCAACATTTACAGATAGCCAAAGTAAGAAAAATGCTGCTTGAGAACGTATTAGAGTTTGATGTAAGGCTATTAACTTTGTATATTTTGACATATAATGACAATTTGTTTTAGTGGTTATAAAGCTTTAACTTTCTGAATCTCAGTGGCTACTGTAATTAAAGGCTGACCTCCCTCCATTATTTCCCACAACTGTAAAAAATTAAATTGATGATAAAAAATGCTTAAAACCTATAATTTTGCAGAGTGAAACATTTAAATTGATAAAAATTGAAAAAAATGCTTTGAACTCAACATCGATATTAACCATCGAAATTATAAAAAAAAATAAAAATTGAATTCCGCCAAGCCTAGCTATGTTCAAGCCTTGTGGGACTCCAGATGTAAGAACTTTCAAGGTGGAAGAACAGCTGCCAGTCAAATACTTTGGGATTTGTCAAAAAGAAATAAACAAAACCAGTTTAACTTCATCCATCTCTGCACAGGGATGTGTTAAAAGAGGTTGAGAATTCCAGTAACATCAGCATGGGACTTGGAAGGAGGAAGAGAGGGGTTGCCTTTCCTCCATGGTTGTGAGGTCATTGCTAGCATGCATTCTGCATGGCATGTAGCATAAGAAAATGAGTAATGAGCTTTTCCGACCCCTTTGCCATCCGAGATGAGGCTCATGTGCTCTTATCATTTATGAAATGGGTCCTGGAAGTTGAGAGAGCCGCTAAAATATTATGGTCAAATTGCAGCTGGCCCTTTGCTAGTGAATAAGTGTGGAAGAGGTCATCAGGGATCCTCATGACCCTGGCCCTTGTGTTGGCACAATACAAGAATAAGGAGTAGTGTTACTATTGCCAGATGCTCCAAAAGAGGTATGGATAGGGCATGGCCCCAACTTTTTCTACAATGGCTGATGGACTCACTCAAGCCAGTACAGGCAAGGAACATAGGGTACACCTCAAAAAAGTTGCAGGAGTCTGTGTCACACTGGTCATAGAAATATTTGCAAAATGTTTATGCAGATAATATGTAAGGAGATATGTATATATATTGGAAATTATGTTCTCAAAGCCTTGAAGTTAAAGGCAGTTCACCTAGAAGTGACATGGCTTTAGACAGGAGGTAGGAGACACATATATTGTGTGTCTTAGAGTGGAAGTCTATTTGCATACTGGCTCAAATGCAAATGAAGAGTTTAAAAGGACTTCATGAGAAGAAATTAACAGGAAGAGGTGGCCAGCCAAGGCAGTGGCGGGGGAGGTGGGGCAGTTTATAAGTGAAGAATAAAGGACTTGTCTAATATAGCTAGGGGGTGCAGAGAAATGCCTTGGCATCCTTCATCTGGGGAGACAAGCTGTCAGCAGCCTTGTTCTTATGAAAGGATTGTCTCAGTCATCTTGGTTGAAAACATTGAGAGACGGACTTTGGGTAAGCAGTATTTTATTAGACAAAAGGGCATCTTGTTAGATAAGTTTAGGTTCTAGATGGCATGTTATGATTTTGTTTTCTATGTAACCATTTGGCTGTTATCACTAGTATCTCTGAACTTTCTTCAATAAACTTATTTTTATTTTTGCTATAAACAAATCTAAGTGCTGTGTGTTAAGCGGAGCTGTGTCCTACAGTGTAACTGGTAAACTCTAGTGCACTGTTCCTTTGGGAACAGAGGATCTGGAAATTCTGTGAGTGTCTAGTGTATCACGGGGTGGACGCTTTAGGGAGACACTCAGAGAAGGTGGGCATGGGAGTGTGCCAATGCTTACCTGCGGAGGGACAGCAGAGCTGCCTGGGCAGTGCTTGTCTTTGTAGCTGATAGAGTCAGAGGCTGACCCCTGGCAGTCAGACAAGGCTTCCTCTCATGCCAAGGGCAGCGCTGGGTACATTCTCTCTCTCTCTCTCGCACACACACACGGAACGGCTAGCAAAAATACTCTGCCTGTCCTCAGTAACTACCAGTGGTGCAGTGGCTCTTCTACTGCTTTCCTCCAGCACAGCTCTGACTCAAAAAGCTATAATTAATCTCTATTTGCCACACCCAAGGTGGATTTCTGTTGATAGGAGGTTAATGTTGTTTATGTCCTGCTCTTGTAGCTGTTACAGGTACAAAGTTCTCACTGAGGTCAACAAGAGTTCAACGTGTGTAACAGCTACAGGAACAAGCCCTGCTTCCTATAATATCTTGTATTATTTTTCCAGGATAGCAAACATGTGACTAATCCTTCACTGCTCAACCACCAAACTTTTTATACACTTGCAGTTCTCTTTTTTTTTTTTTTTTTGGTCTATAATCACCTCAAGAATTGGTGACATTTAATACTAGTCAAGATTTAAACATTCTGGCAATATAAATAAAAACATACATACTACTACGACTATTAATACCCAGGTGTTATGGCTCTTTTCATTAGTAAATCACAAAGTGTGCTTTACAAAGGAGGTAAGTATCATTCTCCCCATTTTACAGTAAGTTTTCAGTTCTTTTGAATGGGACCTTCTTTGTGTTATAAGTAGGTATTGCAATATAGTACCAGGAGGTTTTGGCTTCCATGAAGAATTTAGAGGCAGGTTTTACAGTATTACTACAGTTTTCAATACACAAGCCAGGAGAACGTTTGGCAAATAGAAAACAATCTATGTAATTGGCAGGACTCTGGTATGATAAGGTTGGCCCTACACAAACAGAAAATGAATGGGAAGGTGGGAGTGTATTAAAGAGAGTGAAAATACAAGGTGGTTAATATGATGAAGTATTGACACAAGGCTGGCTGCTGTCAGATTAAAAAGCTTTGTAATGGAGCATTATGTGAGTGGGAGAAGCCTTTTATTGTGTTGGTGGAGTTTACTGAGAGAGACTTACACCCTGCTCACTTTAGAATTTCAACTAATCCCCTGAAATTGCACTCTCTCGTCTAATCTTTTATTGTATTCTGCAATCTGTAGGTACAATTAACACAGCCCTTTTCTCTATTTTCTCTTTTTTAAAAATCAGCAGAGAATCTTCCTCATATTGTCTTTGGAATTCCAGCCAAGCCATGAAAAACCTTGAGGAACACTGTTAACTGTTGAAACTATATTGCAAAATAGATAAAAGTTATCCTGTATGGTGTGCAGAAAGATGTGGGCTCGTAAGATGTTTGGTGAACTTTCTATGGAACACGCTTTTGAAGAGACTGAGATGGGTCTGTAATCTGTATGACGGGACATATAAAAATGTATTGTTGTATATCTGTTTTTGGAGAAGGAAGTGGAGGGAGTGAATTAAGGTAGATTTCAATATGATGAGAGAGAGCAATTTTCTTTGGAGTATAACAGATAATACCACAAGGCCTGGTATGCATAGCTCTATATGCATTTATTTATACATAATATTTTTCCTTCAAAATGTCTCACAGAAGACCTGCTTTAAAACTTTGCTGTGATCATGCAATTAAATGGAGGCTTTTTCACGTCTTAATGCAGTAAGAGAGAGACTAATTTGATTCTACATGGTTGGATCTGCTGGTAAAAAAGATCGTGAAGTAATACCAACTGCTCCGTTGCAGAGGAGTCTGAAAGGGGCATGTATGGAACATCACAAACTATAAATGCTTGGAATATTATCATTATGACAATGTGGAACTCAAATGGAGAGGGTTGTTTTGCATTTCCCCACAGTAAATTATTATCCAAGGAAAGCATATGCTGTCAACGAACAGAGAGGACAACAATTTCTGTTTGAAGGATGATTGACAACAAAGGGGCGCAGAGCACAACAGAGGGCCAATGCTGAGCACTCTTGAAAATCCCAACTTATATATGCTGTGCCTTAAGACTGAAGTTCTTTGACCTTGAAAACACCCTGAGACAAAACACTTTTTGTATGTCTACACTACAAGCACTAAAGCAGCACAATTGCAGTTACCCCCCTGTAGAGCTGCAGTGTAGACACTTACTGCAGCAACAGAAAGCGTTTTTCCATTGCTGTAGTAAATGCACCCCTGCAAGAAGGAGTAGTTCGGTCAACAGAAGATTTCTTCCATCACCTTAGCCACACTACAGTGGAAGTTAGGTTGCCCTAACTACATCGCACAGAGTGTGACACTTTTAACAGCCCTGCGTGATGTTACTAGATCAAACTAAGTTTTAGGTGTAGACCAGGCCTCAGTAATTTAAAGTATAATCATTTTAAAAATATGAATACTGCACATTAAGATTGTCATCACACCATATGAGGCAAGAATGGGCAGGGTTTTATCCTAGCAGTGTCTGTGTCCATTTGGGGACTCCCATTTTATCAATGGGGAACTGAGGCACCAAGATGCTCATAGACACACATGATGTTCCTGGTGGAGCAAAGAACTGAACCCAGGTCTCTCACATCTCAGGCCAGTGCCCCAACCATCCTTTCTCTCAGAGAGGGATAATACCTTTCTCAAATTATTGCTTCCCTTGGCTAATTGTATTGAATTAACTTCCCATAACTTTTAAGTTTCTCTTTTGTTACAAAACCATTCTAGTGTCTTCTGTACATTTTTGCTTTAGTATAGATCACCTCCATTTATATCTGTAGCATTTTACTGGCCCATTTCTGCACTACTTGAACAGTGAAACTGACGTCAATGAGTGTTTTGGAAGCAAAGGGAATGCAGGATTACTAAAATGCTACCATCTGCATTTAGGGATATAAAACTTGACAGGAATACACTAATCTCAGAGATTACTTGAAGAACCCACCCCAAAATGCTTTAAGCACCACCTCATGAAATTTCATTTGATGTCAAATTGTTTGTTTAGCTTTTGTATGCAGTAGTCTCCACCTCCTCTCAAAGTCCCTTTAAGCTGCTGTAAAAAATTTATACCAGTTAGGTTGCTGGCTTCAACGTAACAGTTACACACAGAGATGACAACAAAATACCCTCACTTCTACCACAGCGTCTTTGTATTTCTATCATTCTGTAATATCAAGGATTCACTTTTCAAAACCAAAAGGATTTCCATTTGGATTAGAATTTCTTGTGATTTGACACTATTTTTTTTACTTCTGAAAATCTAAAGAAAGATTCTCAGTCACAGGTCTGGAATTGTTTTAAAAAAATACAAAAGGATCTTAAATCACTGTGGACTTCCTTTTTTAAAAAAAAAAATCTTTTCAAATATGTCATAAATTAAAGGGCTACGGTACTGGGGTATTTCATATTTAAATTTCCTCTTGGAACTATATTATATTACTTGAAAAACAGGGCAACAGGGTGTTATGCATTTAATTCTGATACATGTTGTTAATTACTTCTACTTATTATCTAAATAGGGAATTCATACAACCAATGTCTGTTGTAAGAAATCATCAAATACCAAAACAGGTTCTCTACATTTACCTGAAAAAAAGAAATGACCACTGCTTCCTTTTCAAACTTGAGTAATATTTCGCTGGCTGACTCTCTTGAAAACGATGGCAACTGGACTGCAACAACGTTTACCCAACCTGGATGGCAAATAGCTCTTTGGGCTATCACTTATTCTTTCATAGTTACTGCATCAGTTATTGGTAATGTCACTGTCATCTGGATTATCCTAGCACACAAAAGAATGAGGACTGTTACCAATTATTTTATTGTTAATTTGGCTCTTTCAGATCTACTTATAGCTGCTTTCAATACACTTTTCAATTTTATTTACGCCAGTCACAATGTTTGGTATTTTGGCAAGGAATTCTGCCGGTTTCAGAACCTTTTTCCTATAACTGCAATGTTTGTGAGTATTTATTCTATGACAGCGATCGCTGCTGACAGGTAAGACATGCAATGGATAGGTAAATTAAAAAAACATTAAGATAAAGGAAGATTATTTTATTGCAAGACTTTGATTCTGGAACAGTTTCACAATCTGCCACTTTAGTGGTTTAGTAGCAAAAAGGTCTAATATCTGAGGGATTGGATGGTTTAGGGGATTGGTAATGGGATATAGACCCTTTCACTTCTATGTCATTGATCTCAGTCAAACCTGAGTCAGTGTAATGAATGAAAAGTGGCTTGTATTTCTGTGTTTAGTTTTGTTTTAAATGTTAAATATCACAGGAGGTACCTAAATAGACATACTTCTTTCACCCCTAGAAAGACCCATCATTTGGTCAGAGGTGAAATTTATATGATCTCTTACTGAAAATATAATCCACAATGCTATTTCTGATTCAGATGCAACTACAAAGAAAAGGCAAAGAAAAGTACTTCAGATACTAGACTTAGCATCCACAGGTTGTTAGGATTTATTATTCAAGAACAAAACTTTGATTATATTCATTGTGGTCTTGAATGTCTCCGATATGTAAGAGGCAATTCAATATTTTCAAAATTCTCCATTAGATTTGCAAACTTTATTTCACAATGGGAGCAACCTGCAAGGTTTGGGTGCATTTATGGTTCACATGCTAAATAATTTAACATTTTTCTTTACTAGGAACTAGTCTAAATTCAATGGAAGTTATATTTCATTATCTGTAAGCAAGGAAAAAGAGCAAAAGGAGGCTAAATTGACTTCCAAACTCTCCATTTCCCTCCAGGCCTTCTCCAGACCTATTTGCTCTTCTCCTTGATCCTTTTTGGATCAATTTTTTCCCCGTCTCCTCCGTTCTCAGTCAGGCATTACACTATCACTACACTATCAAACAAGGGCAACATATAAGTCTCCTGCCAACACTCTCTGCCAGAAACATCCTTTACCTATAGATAGGACAAGCCTCCCTCTGGAACCCTTTCAAAGGCATTATTTAATTAATCATTAGGAGCTGCTTTCATAGCAGCTTCTGCTGTTAGCAGTCCGATTCAGAAGTGAGAGTTTAACTGTTGTGACACACCCACTCCCTGTCAACATAGTGGTAGAAAAATTAAGTTCAGGGTAAACAGATTTGTTTGCATAATAGCTTGCAAAATAAGTCATTATGCCCTTGCAGAACATTACACATGCAATGTATGCTGAAAATTATACTTGAAAATAGAAACATGTCCTGCTTTAACATAGAGTTCCAAATTTTAACAGATATTAACATATTATAATCACTAAATATTTTCATTGTACACTGTTAATAAGGAGACAGTCTGGCACTCTTGATAATTAGCCCATAGTACAAATAGAAGTAATTATGTTTTACGAAGGAACAGTTTTGATTTTAAAATCCAGACACTATTTGCTTTCCTGGGTTTAACCCAACAATTGTTTGTAACAGCTATTTTATGTACATCCTCAGAACCTGCCAAAGGACACTTAAAAACTCCATTGCACCTTAGCCTATTCTCATCTGTGTCTGCTCTTACTGCTTGGGGATTTTTGGTAAAAAATATCTATAAAGCTAAAATCTTTTTAGTCATATGGTAAGGTTCAAAAAGAAAACTTGGCATCTGTGCAGTAGCCATGTTTAGTTATCCTTTACTTAACCTCAAATAGATCCTGACATTGTCTCCTGGAAACTGAAAGATTCCATTTATTGCTATAGATGTTAATGTCAGCTCAAGCTCAGTTGTCTAATCTAGATGAAATCTTGTAATTTAATACAGTTTATCCTAAAGTGGCAAGCTAAAAGTGGCATATCTAAAAGTCACTTACCATACTGTTAGTCATTATTGTGGGAAAGACTCCAGTCATTTTGCCTTTGTCACAATATTTAGCACTGAGCTGTTTCTTTCTTGCCATCCAAAGGCTCTCCTAACATTTCCAGCTGCATTGTATCCTATAGTACCTGTAGAACCTGCACAGTATCTCTAATGCTGTCATGCTACACCTAGGCTTCTGAACAAAGGTGTATCAGTAGCTGGAGATTCAAGTTCCAGAAAACAAGCCCCTCCAGACTCCCTTAGAAAAGTTCACAAGCACATAGTATTCATACCTACAGATTGTGCAATTGATCCAGATGTTTTGTCGGAGTGTGATTGTGGGGGTAATGGGAGGTTGGCAACAGCAGTAGGTAGGAAGTCACATAGGGTGGGGCATGATGAACTGGAAGCCTGTAGGGCTCAGGAGAAGAGAAAGGGAAGGGGAGCTCAGGGATTGTCAGGGATATAGCAAGGAAAGAGGGAAGGGAGAAGAAATCTAAGTAGATTTGGATGTGTCCAAACTTGTTGGTGCTTATCTGAAATCTGTCTCACTAATCTGCTACGCATTGCTGCAATACCTTCCTTAGCTCCAGCACTTGGTGCAATTTCAATTCCTCATTGACAGATCTAGTTCAGAGTTGCTTTTCATCATGAAAAATGGAATAAAACACAGATTCATAAGCTTTTGTAAGCAAACACTTAGGGATTTTGTTTACTGTTTGACTTTTTGCTGACCAGGTTCTAGCAAAATATAAATTAATATACTGTAAGCTAAAGAAACAAAGTATCACAGGAATTGTACATTACTTCTCCCTAAATAAGGCTCTTATAGATATGCAATACTTTTGGTGCTTGTGTTCATGTATTCTTTATCAGATCTCTATTGTAGGAAGACCTGGACAGATTTCTGTTCAATAGGCCCAGTATTCCTTTGCTATGAAAACAAGGAAGTTTTTCTACTTCAGTTAGATTTTGAAACAACCATGATAAAAAATAAGACAGACATGACAGGAGATGATTAAATGCTCTCTAGGGTACAACTGCATTTTTACACAGGGAAGTTAAAAACAAAACATTGCTCTTCCAAGTAATTTTAACAGTCAGATATCTGACATGACTGTTCTGAACAGGTGTGGGAGAAAAGGATCAACACTGTACCATTTAAACTGCAAACACAAGAGCTAGAGTGGTTACCGAAAGAGGAGGGTGAGTCTAGGAGTTTCCACTGCTAAAAATCAATAATTTATAGATTCCTGGTAAATGACTTGCAAGACCATGATCTGCTATTGCGAATATAATAGGACCATGTTTTCATTTGGTCTTCGCTGAGAGAGGGAAATAGATTCCATGGAACAAAGCAGTATGTAACTCAAAGTTTTAAAAGGAATAATATATATACATCTGCTACTGAAAATTTGGATGCAATTCATGCTACAAAAATTCAGAACAAACACATACTACAGTTTCAGTAGTTTTCTGGCTTCAGTCAGAGACAGCTGCAACGATGTAAGCAAATCATTCTTGTGGACTGAGCTGGCTTTGCAGTTATTCAGCTGGGCCTACCATCAGTTCCACAACAGCAGCACATTCAGCGGTCTTCATTATTTAAGGTGGACTGTTGTGCATTCATGGACTATAATTTGTGTTAGTCTTTGCAGAAATTTTCATTTATCTTACTTACTTCATTTAAGCATTCCAAATTAGCAAATTATAAGATATAGCAAGGAAGCAATCATTAAAATTAGAAGGATGGAGGATATGCATTGCAAACCTATTATGCATGTACTCTGACACAAAATGATTGCTCTCTTTCTCTCCAGGAATATTATTGTGCTAACTAAGGGAGAAAGACAATTATGAAGCTTATAATAGCTTGTATCATACACACTAGTATATTCCTTCAGTATAAAGTAGCAGTGACTTGTTAAAAATGTTTTAATTTTTCCTTCCAATGGAAGTTAATAAACCAAAAAAATATAACTGCATCAATTGAAATATGTAGTTTTGGCTATTTATTAATACATTATTTGGGATACTTTTGCCGTCATTCTACTTTTTGACTAGTTTATTGGTACAACAAAAAAATGATGTTACCCCATTTTTCTCCTAGGTATATGGCTATAATTTATCCCTTTAAGCCCAAACTTTCTGCCGTGAGCACCAAAGTAATCATAGGAATAATATGGTTGGTGGCTTTTGGACTTGCCTTCCCACAGTGCTTTTATGCTGAGATTACAACGGATAACGGAATGACTAAATGTATTGTTGCCTGGCCAGATGATGTTGGACGGAAGCATCAGCTCACGTAAGAACTTCTCAGTTGTATGAAGCAGAAATGAGAAATCCATACAGCATCATTTTAAAAATGACCGAAAGTTGTTCTGATTTCAGTACTCTTGGTTACAAAAGCTATAAGCAATAAGGAGATGATACCCTTTCTGGCCCCATGAGGTAGAGGGAAGGACAATTATCACATGAAGCACTCCTCGCTAGTCAGAAATAAAATAGCATTGCAATCTAGGAGGAGGCAGTTCATCTCCTGGATCAGAGAATTTGTGCTGTAACCCAGTTGATGTTGCAGAGGGGAACAATGAAGGTGATGGAAATGGTGGCTCATATTTATTGTGTGAATGCGATAAGAGAAAACTGAATATAAAGTCTGCTAAATAGACAATAAATCTTAGTTCCAGTGAACTCCTCTCCTTTCCCAGCTTTTAGGCAGAAATAATCCAAGTATTTTTATATTCTGGGGACCACATAATTTTTAAAAAATGTAATCTACTTTGATGTAGCAAATAACTGCATAATGTTATCATTCTGAGGAGACACATATATGTAGCCTTTTGTGGTTAGTGCCAGGAGTGTGTGCCAAAGTTTTCCTGCGTAATCCTCCTTTTACACTGTTTATGTTAAAATAACATCTGCTGTAACTGAGTAAGTCAGTTGTTCCCTCCCCATAAATGGTGGTTGCTTAAAATAATCATACCAAGCATGACATTTGTATTTTCCTTACATGAGATGAAGCTTGTCGGATAACATTAGATAGTGCTTTCATATATAGTCAAAGCACATGCTCTCAGTTTCAGCATTAGCAATAGCTGTGTAGCCTGCTTTGACAGTTGGTTTTAGTATTTATTTTTGTTATGTGTTTGTAAATCAAAAACCAATATAAATAGTAATCTAAGTTTGAATGCCATTCACGTCTCAAAACTTTACAAAAAATATTCCATGATCTTTCTTAAAAACAGCCATACTTGCTTTGAATACACTACATTTTAAAGTACTTAATCCAGCAGAACACACCCATTGACTTCCACTGGAGTTTTGCAGGATTAAGAACCTCAGAATTCAGACCAATATCCTGCAAGGCACTTTATGATTTAATTGAATTTTGATTTTACATCTTCTATAATTTGTGGCCAACACAAATACTATAAATCCCTCTTTCATGACCCCAGTAAAGCAATGAACCCTAAACAAGTTGACATGACATTTGAGCCACTGTTAAAAAATTATCTTGCCCTTAAAAAAAAGCCGATAATTCAATTCAAAGAAAGATCATTGGAAAATGAAAGAAATGCGTTTTGACAGTTTGTGGGAGTTCCTTCAATCTGTACTGATCCTTTAAGGTAAAATTCTGTTCTCAGATTGAAATTAATGGGAACCATACACACACATTCAAGGGAAGTATTTGATGCTCAGACAAAATGTTCTTTGAGATGTACATTAAATGTCAAGATGTACCTGTTTTTCTTTTTCAGGTATCACATCACAGTGATTGCATTGATTTACTTGCTGCCTTTAATAGTGATGTTTGTCACATATAGCATTATAGGAATTACTCTTTGGAGCAGTACAGTTCCCGGAGACCACACTAATAGAGTCTATCATCACCATCAAGTTACTGCCAAAAAAAAGGTGAGAAGTGAAACGTAATCATTGTCTTTATCTTGCCGGCTGTTCTGACTCTAGCTGTGAAATGTAATTTACATTTATGCAAAGTCTTGCAGTGCTGTGTGGTTGCACAATGGCATATTAAGGATGTATTAAAAAGACTGACAAAACAGTTTAGGAGGAGGGGCTGAGGTGCTCCTTTCACAGACCTCCTAACAAGTGTGAAAAGCAATGATTTCCCATAAGACAGACTCTAAAAGAGAGAGCTTCCAAACACAGGGAATTTATTGATTTGCCTGAGGCTACATGGAATGAAGGTGGTAGTGTCCAGAGGATTCATGTTTCAGGAAATAAGATCTACGCAGGTTGCAGACAGGAAGACATTTCTCCTCCCGTTATACAGCACCACCAGTTCAACAGATGGTCTCATTACCTACCTTTCCCTAACATTCCTAAAATTTTATCTCCCTTTCCCTAATATTCCCAATCTGAATATAAACAATTCCTATGGAGCAGCTGCCTTCATCTGCTGAAATGTATTAATGCAAAGAAACATACAAAACCTACAGTCATTATATGCTCTTGCGCTATCTGCGCTTGCTCAGAACTCTTATCAGCATCAATAGTGTAGGAGTTCTTCTCACTGATCTAAGGCACAATAAGGCCCCTTATATATGATAAAACTATACAATGATTTAATAGATCAGGAGGAAGAACAATATTGTTTTAAATTAATTACACATGCAACTTCAGAAAATTGCACAGAGACAATAAAGTAAATTATTCCTTTTATTTTTCTAGTTTGTGAGGACCATGGTCATTGTTGTGATAACTTTTGCTGTCTGTTGGTTGCCTTATCACCTCTACTTCATCCTGGGGAGCTTCAGGGAAGACATCTATCAGCAAAAGTATATTCAGCAAGTATATCTTGCAGTCTTTCTACTTGCTATGAGTTCTACGATGTACAATCCAATTATTTACTGCTGTCTTAACCACAGGTTAGTAGCAAAAAAAAACAAAAAACAAAACCAAAAACCAAAACAAAACAAAACAAAAAAAATCATTGTCCTATAGACAATTAGCTAAATTCTTTGCTGGTGTGAATGGGTGGCATGCCATTGAACTCAATGGAGCTGTGCCCATTTCCACCTGCGGAGAATTTAGCTCTCTGTTTTCTGAACGCTCTCTGCATGTTACTAGCCATTTTAAACCAGGTTAAACCTTTTTGTCCCCAGGAAAGGTCAAAGAGTTAGTGTGTGATCAAGTGATTAACCTTCATCTACTTCTGTGGTGCAGGATCATTCTGTGACAGAGTGACAAAAGTGATTTGTTTTATCTGCGTTTTGTTCGCCTACCTGATGCAGTAAAACTTGGCATTAGTGTCTCTAGCTATGGCTGCCTACAGCTTAAATCACAAGCAAATAATTCTGTAACAAATCTCTCCACATTTAAAAAGAATTATTAGATTCTTCTGACTGGGGTAAAAAGTAGGAGGCAAGAGCACAGCAGCAGTAGCCAGCCCCATTACTTATTCAGGTATCCACTTAAGCAGGATGGCAAAATAAAGACTTAATGAACTAACAACTCTTCTTTATTCAAAGCAGCTCCTCTAATGTACTATCTCTAACTGGAATTTTCTCAATACAGCCCACAGTATTTGGCGTTCATTAAGAGTGACTGTATTAAACACACAAGGGAACTACATGAACATCCCATCTGTAAATGTCCAAATGAAAAACTAGCACAAGAACAACCTTGCCACAACCCACACTTGTAGGAGGGTTTTGTTTTGTTTTTGAAATGGAGGCGCATTCTTTTTTTAAGCTCTGATAGCGCAACGTGCTGTGCACTGGTGAACCTCTGTACTGTGTAGAGCCCCGTTCACTATGATAGGGCTCTGTGCAGATTCTGGGATCTGTCCATGTGCACTACATTGCAGAATCAGGGCTTTAATTTGCACTTCATACTGATCTACTTCTCATTTCTAACTGGCCCCCTCTGTGTATCTAATCCAAACCTTTACTTAAGCAGGTAAAATTCATTGTGAGTTTTGAAAAAAAAATTTAAATGTATTTTCTTTAATGCATCAAATACTGATGAAAGGGGATTCAAACACTGGCAATGTGGCACTAGAGAGGAATTAAGAAAATATATTATCAAACCACCTCTAGGATTTTAATACTTCCCTGGTCTGTCCAATGAGTAATATAAAGATCAAAAAGAAAGCTATTACCATTCGCTGTCCATCCCATGTAACCAATAGCAATCTACATGAGTGGGTTTTGTTTGTTTGTTTGTTTGTTTGGAGGGTTCTTTTTGTGGGGGGGAGGTTGTATAAATTCTTCAGTCTTATCACACAGACATGGGTCACTCTACATAGCCCATCTCCAATTATCACTTTATGCTGTTGACTCAGATGTATGCCACTTTCCTCCCCCTGATTAATAGATTTTTGGATCACTAATCAAATGATTCGGTATATACTCCCCTGGAGCTATCATTTATCATCAGGCAAAACATCTGTCTCAGCCACTAGTGGGGTGTCTATTTCCCATTTTTTACTACCTGAGATAGAAATTGGTTAGATTGTTTGCTTACAATCATTATCCATAATACTATACTTCTTCATTCAGACTTTTTTTTTTTTTTTTTTTTTTTAAAAACAACCTCATTTTCTATTTCAAATTTTAAAATGCAAATACAATATTGTGGCATCTTGTCAATCCATTTTGCAGCATCTTTAGTGACCAAATTTGTTACTTCATTTTATTTCTTCAAAAATGAGAGAACCTCCATTAAAATTAATTGATAATTACAGTATCCAGTTTTTAGTAGCAGTACACACTCTTAGATGTTCTGCTTTGCTGGTCAGATCTGTGTAGAAATGAGAGCACTGTTAAAAGCCTTGACAGTAGCTAACTTTTTATTTGTTATATAGATTGAGTGCATTAGAATTTCCTATTCTTAGGTAACTGGTCAATGTGCTGTATATCTGTCTAAAATGGAAAGAGCCCTGATTACTGCCTCCTACTGCTTTGTCCATCCGAGCAATAAAAGTGTCTCTCTCTTTTTATGCCTTCAATCCCCCAACAGCCAAATTCTTCCCTCAGACAAGATCACAGGGCTGTCATTGACTTCAGTGGAAGCCCTATATCCCCATGCTCATTCAAGGGTGGACCGTGGCCCAGGTCTCTCTCTCTTTGCAGTTAGCATGATCATTGTATCATTTAATTTCATTTTTGTGTTTGTGCATGTTTGCAGGTTTCGTTCAGGCTTCAGATTAGCTTTCCAATGTTGCCCGTGTATAAAAGCAACAGAAGGAGACAAACGTAGACTTACTTACCCATCAACTTTACAACTGATCCGCACCAGCCAACCAAACAAATCTAATTCAAAAACAAACACACACTGAAATGAGAAAAAGAAGACTTCATTAAGCTGCAAGTATTTAACGCTTGGATTTTTATTTCGATTCTCTGGAACAGTGGCTCTCAACCTTTCCAGAGTACTGTACCCCTTTCAGGAGTCTGATTTGTCTTGCATACGCCCAGCTTTCACATCACTTAAAAACGACTTGCTTACAAAAATCAGACATAAAAATAAAAACATGTCATAGCACACTATTAGTGAAATTGCTTAATTTCTCATTTTTATCATAATTATAAAATAAATCAGTTAGTATATAAATATTGTACTTACTTTTCAGTGTATAGCATATAAAGCAGCATAAACAAGTCAACATCTGTATGAAATTTCACTTTGTACTGACTTTGCTTAGTGCTTTTAATGTAGCCTGTTCTAAAGCTAGGCAAATATCTTCATGAGTTGATGTACCCCATGGAAGACTTCTGCATACCCGCAGGGATACGTGGACCCCTGGTTGAGAAACACTGCTCTGGAATATTATTCAAATTATAGTCAAAAAGATAATGTAATAGACTTTAGAAGCCTAGATTAGATTTTTAATCGATTATTTTGTACCATGCTTTGCCAGATGCCATCAACATTGAAAATAGGATAAAAATGGCAGTTATTTATCATATTCAGAGCTGGATGGAAATTTTCAGCCAATCTTCCCTTCCTCTCCCCCCCCCCCCCCCAATTTTTTTTTTTTTTTTTTTTTGCCAAAAAATGTATGTTTGAGTCAATCAAAACATTTAACTAATTCATGTTGATTTTGTCAAAATGTTTCAGTTGAAACAAAAAAATGTTTGGAAATGTCTAAGTGGGTTGGTTCAACATTAGTAGAACAATACTGGGATTTTTGGGGCTAGATTCACAAGGGGATTTAGGCACATTTACCACATGGCGATGATGGCAGCAGCAAAGTCCTTCTCCCCCTTATACCCAGTAGTTGGGGCACTCACATGGGATGTGGGAGATCCCACATGTTTCAACCCCAGCTCTGGAGCAGAGATTTGAACCCAGGTCTCCCCCACCCACATGTGCGTACCCCAGCTAAAAGTCTAAAGGCTAGACACTCATGTGCTTGTGTGCTCACTTGCTTGCTCTCTCTCTGGCCAATGACTATTCAAGTATTTTATGCAAGCACCTAGCTTCAACAAGAGAGATTCAGAGCAAACCACCCTAGAATAGCGAATCGCATGGTGACTAAGGAATTTAGCTGGCAGAACAGAAACTTGGGTTCAAGTCCCTGCTCCAGATTAAGGATTCAAACGTGGGTTCCCCAGGTGAGTGCCGTGACTATAACTGCTGGATCCCACCATCATCCAAACTGAATTTGTTTTTGATATTTTTGAACTCCCAGTGAACTGAAAAAATCAATTATTCACACAGCTCTATTTGCATCAGCATACAATATTTATAAGATGTACAGACCCATGTTTTACAAATACCATTACTGAGTTAAGAATTTCATTTCAGCCCATCCCAGGATTGACAATCATAACAGGGAAGAATTCAACATATAAAATAGGAAGAACAGGGGGAAAATAGCAAAATTGGGATAACAAAAGAATTAAACAAACAAACAAAAATCCTGATGGAAATTTCCTTCCTTTTTCTGTTCTTTAATAAAATTTACTATGGAAAAGAATCAGCATAGAGCTAGAGGTCCCAATTCCACAAACAGATCCGTTCAGCTGGACCCTCACTCACACATATCACGCGTCCATCCACACAGATAAGATTGCATGATTGAGCCACAGGAGATAGTTATAACTAAGACAAATTATAAGCCATAAATTAGAACTGGAGTCTGGCTGCAAAATTTGGCTTTGATCTTTTCCAGAGTTCTCGGGTGTTTGGGCTTGTGTTATGATATGGCCTTATATTTTATCAATAAAAATTGGGAAGACATTCCTTAGAGAATTTTTATTGATGGAATTCTTATTTATAGGAACTAAGACCAAAACCTCAGCATCATTTCTGTATAAACTTATTCTTACAGGAATATATAGCTCTCAGACCAGTTGGAAATAAGAGTACAATTACCCCCAATTTACAGTTGAAGCAATGGAGGCACAAGGAAGTTTTGCCCACAGGCACACAGCAGGTTCAGTGGCAATATGGGACACAGAACCCAGATCTCCTACCTGCAAGTCCAGTGCCTACACCATTGGCCATGCTGCCTCCCAGTCGCCGAAAACATCATATGGGCTTGTAACAGTACTTGCCCACTGAAAGAACCAGATGAGGCTTGAGTGACATTGGATGTTATATTCCAGCTTTTAACATCTTTCAGTTTTACATTTCTCAGAAGCACAATAATTCTGTTTGAATCCTTCACCACTAGAGGGGGAAAACTCTCTACCAGGAATCTGTAGAGCTGTATCATCTCCCTCCTTACTAGCAGCTATTTCAAATGTATGTCATCTGATCCATTGGCTGAGAATTGCTTGTTAGTATGATTAACAATGTTGTCTGCTCTTCAGTAGGGATGGTATGTCTCCAGCCCATGCCTCAAGCTAACACAAACATGCAAATGTCACCACTGCTAGAAGGTAGGCTTAATATAAAATTAATAGACCATGCAGAGAACGGTTTTAATCCTTCAGTCCCAACATGCCACCGTGACAGACTGAGTTTCCTACAATATCCTGAACGAGCCTTATTTAATTAGGGTTAATACCTTTGGAGTCCACGGTATTAAAAATACGATTGTGTAGGTACTATTATGGCACTGTATGTACCTGCTCTAGTAGGAGGGGGAAGCTAACCAGTGAAATTACATTAGCAGCCCTTTAAAGCCAGCTCCCTGGAGATGTTTGCTAGTTTAAATTGGATTCTCCAGGGACCAAAAGACAGCGGAAGGATTTTTGAATAAATAGCCTGGTTTTAAACAGGCTCAGAACCTTTTTCCTGATCCAGCAAACAGACAAGATCCCTGGTCCACAGAGGCCTCTAGTCCTTAGGAAATGATTGGCAGAACTTGGCCTACTGGAGCCCGGTAAGACTGCGTGCTTATTCTGAGCTGAAGCTGCAGTGAACTTGGAATCACAAGGACTCCCCTTGGGTGGGGAGTTGAGGGACTGCTGCTGGCAGAATCCATGTTAGGGTTGGGCTGATCTCTGGTAAGCTTAGGGCATGTGTGTAGATTCTTTTACTGTTTTTAATGTTTCTCTGTAATCTTTCTACATTAAGAATAAAGTAGGCTTGCATAGGAAGTGCTGTGTGGTAACTTATAACTATAGCAATTACACCTGGTAACCATCTTTGAAGAGAAAGCAAGCAGGTCTGTTTAGGCACGCTGTCTTTGCCGGAAATAACACAGTGAAGGCAGGCCTGGAAATATCCCAGTCAGAAGAGAGCAAGACACAGATCTCCACCCAAGAAAGGCAACAGGTGGGTGAGCTAGGAGCCAAAGCGTGGGTGCCCTTTCTGGACCACTGAGGGGAAATACAGGTGCGGTTGCCCTCAACTCTGACAGCCACTTCGATCCTCCACACACCAATTGCCTAACTCATGTACTACCCCCCCCTGCACACATCCCAGATCCAGCGCGCTCTGGCTACTTCCTCCCAGACTACTCAGGCTTTCCCTTCCCATGTTAGTTGTCCGACTCCACATCATTTCTCCTCCCCACTATTAAAAATAAAATCAAGGTTGGATAGGTGAATGACGCCATGTTAAAAGTTGGAGAAATTAAGCACAATAAACTCAAGACAGGCAAAACCTGTGAGTGACTGAGGATAAAGGTTTAGAAAAGAAGCACCTTCTCTATCAGAAGTAGAGTGTTCTCGAATATTAAAGGGCCTTGCTGTGATATAAGATGGAATTCCTGATGAGACTTAGCTCCTTCTTTTCTATTTACACCTTCCAGGTTGTCAGTCATTTGAAAATATTCCACCTTTGTTCTAGGCTGGGTAGATATGAAGTGTTGGACTAGATGGGGATGAGAGGACTAGGACCTCCTTCTCCTCCTCTGCCCAACTGGAGCAACAGGGAGAGAGAAAGAAGAAGGAAGAAAAACTTCTAGGTTTAGTGCAACTGCAAATAGAAAGACATCTTTCCTGGGGCCCCTATAGCAGTGAAAATTGGACACACACCTAGCTGGAGTCCCTGAATGCAGCTGTGGATGGGGAGCAAATAAAAGATATATGATGCACTGCCAAGTCCCCAACATTCACCATGATAACCATAGATGCCATAGATGCTCGCTTGCAAGCAGTGTTTGAACAGCAGCTTGAAAACCAGGTAGTTCCAGGAAGAGTGTTGAAAAACCACACCCACAAGCAGTAGCCTAGTGATACAGTTAGACTTCACTATACATTTCACCACAAAATGTTAATCTGCAGTTTAATTGCCTGTTTAAACAAGTCAATACATGCGTTTCGAATAATGTTCAGATTTTCACTTACTTGTGCAACTACCATGTCAGTAATTTGGTGAAATATCAAAGTAAAATTGTCCTTTGAACAAATGACTGAAAGTTTCAATTGTTTAAATCAAAGGACTAGTTTGAGAATTAATGTTATACAAACGTTTATATTTAGACAACCCACTTACATGCATGATGGGTTTTGGGTTTTTTTTTTTTGGTTGATTTGCTTATATCATGTGCAATGAATGGATGTATGTTATTTTTTATTTTCCAAAGTTAAGGGAAAACGCAATCTCATTTGCTAATTTAATTTGCTATCTTCCAAGGTTTAGCAAGGGAGAAAAGCTCTAAAGGTTCAGAATCCCTTCATTCCACAAAAATAGAATTACTAAAACTTCGACCGAAACCCATTTGAGTCAATGGGATTCTTTTTATTGACCTCAGTGGGCTTTGGATCAGGCCCATATTGAATAAAGTGCAACGAAGCCAGGTTTGTAAATAAAATTAAACAAGTAGACAGGGACATAATTCTCCCAATTTTGTTTTCGGGATGGGAATGAATGAGTACCTTTTCAATAGCTGCCTAATAATCCCACCTATCATGCACCCAGTGGAAAATTCTGCTCAAAATTGCACTAGTGTGATCCCATAGTTCCATGGGTTCACAGCACTGTAACTGCAGAGTTTGGGACTGTCTCTCTTCTGCCCACATTTTTCAAAGGTTTTGTTGTGTTTTTAAAGATTTTTAAAAATTCCCAAAAGCTGTTCCTAGTCCTGACACTAGTCACCTGTCCCTTCACTGTACAAACTGAGTTTTCCCAGAAACAGCATTTCTCATCCCTGTGTGGCAGACAGGGTTATTTCTGGTGGCACTAACTCCCAGAAGACTATAGCACCTGATGGGGTAACTGCACTAAGGAACAGGGTTTTTCAACAGTACAGTACCATTCAGAGGTTTAATCTGGACATTATTTAGCTGATTTTGGGGAGTGTGTAAGGATTTACCATTATTTTAGGAAAAGGAATGAGTTGGAAAAAGAAACCACCTATATTGATGCTACTAAATAGAGCACACCAGATAAAAATGAAAGCTCATTTGCTTTTACCCCATTTTTACCTCATTTGCTTCTTCACATGGAACCAGATTGTTTGCACTTTAGGCAACTAACTTGAGTTCTCCTCCCACTAAACAGCTCTATAATATCCCAGTAAGGAACTGAAGGGGTATTGTACTGAGGGTGTGGGCTGTAGATTGCCCTTCTGGGGGTCAGGCTGCCCTTTCTCTTGAAGGGATGGCATAGCACGTTGCAGAGCTAGCATCACCATCCCCACATTTATTTGTAGGGCCATGAAGGTTGCAGCTATTTTCTGATGGATCAGATCACTGGTAGTTTTTGTTTCTGGTTGATACTCAGAACGATTTCTTCCATTTCAGAAGTCATGGCTAAATTTCTATGCAGGAATCAGAATATAAACTCTGGTAAGATATGCCACTTCACTGACGCAATAGTTGAAAGTGGAGACTCTTTCCCATTGTTCAATGGGCACAGCAACAAGTGTAAGTGCAGTGGAAGGCAGGTTGCATTACTTACAGCAATTTTTGAGGTAACAAGATGACTCTCCATAATAATAAATAAAATTCTTGATACTATATAGAATAGAAATGATTAAATATTAAACCTGCAATTAAAATACCCAGTACTGAAAACTGCCATTTAGAGTTATTGTTTTTAAATACCAAAAAGGAGTCCCCTTGTATTCATTAAGGAAAAATTGTCTGAAGAATCTCATCATTCCAACAAAATGAAGAAACAAAAAGCACAAAATAGTTTGAGAAATTGGAAACTCTTTATTTTTGCCTTCTGCTAATTTAAAAAGAACAAAAATTGCTTGTTTTAAAACATTAAAATGCGGCTGAGCTCGTTGTAAGAGAAATACTAAAGGACCCTCAACTGTAGCAGCATAAGCAGATGGCATAACAGATATGTAAATGACACTTTTATATATGGTAAGTTTTATATGATCATTTTTAAATAACTTAAAACATCTTACAAAGTAAGGACTGTAGTTTTATTCTTCAAGCGACAAACCTTTAAATAATGCACAGTAAGACATCTCAATTACTGCTTGGACAACATGGAATTGAAGACATTTTAAAAAATACAACCAAGATTGTGCTTCACTCTTAACACACTTCTCATGGGTAGGAAGCAGTTAAGAGATTAAAGTCCTGCATACATCTATCCTCTGCTTAGAAAAGAGCTAGAGTTTCTTATCACATGTCAACCATAATCCTCCATAATAGGGAAAGTTCCACTGTTATAACACAAAGTCCCCTCCATGCTCAGGGTCATCCCATTTTTATTTAATACAAATTATGAAGGTGGGCCCAATCAAAAATCCATATCCCCTAAATTTGGAGGTGTTTAGGTAAGAGGTTTCATAATCTAAATTTTGATCCAGATTTTAATTTTGCTGCCCATTCAGTCTCTCTATACTGGGCTGAACCAAATTCTTAGATTCAAAAAGACCCACATTTTCTAGTGCTCAAAAAGTCAAATCCAAGTTTTATGGCTCAGGCTATTACCAAAAGATTGCTGACACCATAAATAAGATTTGTGACGTTAAAAGGATAGAAAATGTAACTTACACTAACAAGCAAGCAAAAACCCTGTTCAGCATAGCACACTTCTCACTTTATTTTGTCCATCATTTTGGACAACAGATGCATATCTGGGCCTTGGCAGCTGACAACTATGATGAGATTATGAGTTAGGCTTTCAACAAGGGGCACAACTGAAGCACCTGCGAGAGCACAACATTTCTGCATACAAACTGGCATTTCTACAAACAAATCAGATAACTACACATGCAAACCAGTGGATGTGTGTAAATGTGTGGGTGTGCAAATGTCAGATGGTGTGCACAAACAAGGAGGCTGTGGACTCCATAGGAGCGCAGTTTTGCAGCAGTGCATCCATCAGCCCCAGGGTTGAACAGCTGGCCAAATGTATTTCTAACCAGGTTTGCTTTAGTACAATAGGCCAAGTCTGTCATGCTTGGGGACTCCTTAGTAATAAAATACATAGGAACATAACAAAAACCCTGACATCAGTGTGATTAGTTTTTATACCTTTATAAAACAGCAAGCTTTGCAAACCACCATCCAACAGAGCCTCTTCCAGAAAGAATCACGGGACACCAGTTAACACACATCAAAAAAAGTTTAATATTTTCACAAATATCACTTATCACTAGTATCACTGTTACTAGTGTGCAAAGTAAAAAGACTTTCTACCTTTGCAAAACCAGTTAGGCATGCAATTCTTCAGGTAGACACACACACGTAAAGCTGCAAGTACTATTTGTGACTCACATGTTACCTTACAACATTCAATCACAGTGCATCATAATCATACTGAAATGTTATCAACAGCTAGGGCAATCCAAATCTTGGGGGGAAGAAGCAGGAAGGGGGAAGAGCAACCTGCATCTCTAGATTTTCTGCATGAAAAGAGAATGAAAAAACCATGCAGAGACTTCAATTCATTTTTGGTAGAAAAGGTGGAATTAACTAGAGGGCTCTCTTTTTTTGCAGGAAAAAAATAGGTGACATGCAAAAAGTTATTTAACATAGGGTGTCTTAACTTGCTTCTCAGTTTAAAAAATGGATGTGCTAAATTATTATGACAGAATTGACTCAACATAGGAGGGGATATTCAATATGTTGATAATCTTTGTCATCATTGTTTTAGGTCATGGAATAATTGGGCCCAGCAACTTGGTTTACGCACCTGAGTCCTCAACCTCAAAACCAATGCCAGACCCTGGTGTTTCCTTAGGATCATTAACTTTAGCTGGGTGTTTGTGTTTTGAGAAGGTGTTTAAACATTAAAACTTGCTTTGAAGCAAAATAGTCTTTAAAGTAAAAGCGGGAATTTTACACTTCTGAATGATGGTGTTTCAGTCTGTTTAGCTGCAGACTCAGCAAAACAGCAGCAGGGTGCTGATTTATACAGTCAAAAGAAAGGATAGAAAACTTTTACAAGAAACCTTAGGCTCTGAAAAATACAGCAAAATCTGCATAAGGACCACAGATTTCCCATGTCCAAAGATTTGGATTACCCCAATCAATCACTTGGTTTTACTAGTAAAGATTTCCTCTTTAAACAATACATATTGTATTTGGTAACACAACACTATTCACAGAAGCAATGGGAAATGCAAGTGGCACCAGATTTGGGGGACAGAGCCATTTACTTTAACATGACAAAACATGAACCCAGGAGGTCAAATAAGTCATACTGTAAATTCCACTATAGAGTTACGTGAGCACCCAGTGCCCACTGTAATATTTCCAGTCATTTTAAGTGAAACAACATTAGGCAGAAATGCAGGAGGGAATTGTTACTTCTGCTTCTATAAGCACAAACACCTTGATTTTATGTTCAGCATATCAATGGGTGCATTTAACATGGACGTAGTATCTGCTGGAGAGAAAACATTTCATATGAAGTAACATTAGCTCTCAAGGTATATCATTTGGCTGTAATTTTATCTCAAACAGTAACATATTTTGACAGTTGCATAAATAATAAACCAATTTTCATGACCTAGAGATGGGGAATGTATGTACCAATTAGGTGGAAAAGAAACATGCAGATTGGGGTCCAGAGGTGAGTGATATTATCAACAGCACACACTCTATTTTGTATCCTATTTTTTATGTCATTAGTTGTATTTTTCAATAAAGCAGTGAATTCTGGTCTTCTACCAGTTCAGACTACAGAGTCGCTGCTTTATAAGAAAGTGCTCAAAAGGCAGAAATAAAGCCAGTGTTCTGGAGTTTAGTTTTGCTCAGCATCACGAAGTCTACATCCCACAGCAGTAATGAGAGCTGCCCCTTTCCCACTGCCGTCTTCCGAAAGAAGGAATGTCACATTGCATTTTGGTGCAAGATCCTTTACTGTTTGGTGCATGATCCTTGAAAAGCTACAAAGAAAACAGATAAGGATGTAAATGTAATCCAGTATCCATCTCTGGTAGCAGCATCGCTATACGACTCTGCCATCAAAACACAGTCCAACAAAATTCTAGGCACATAAAAAGAGATGAGAAACGTTGCTGGAGAGTGCAGGTGATTCGGAGACATTATAACAATGGTAGCTATAAAAGAAAAGCAGCTTTAAAATAACTACTTAGTTCCATCCCTTAGCTGTAAGGAGCGTGGTTGCCTGAACTCATTCACTGGCTCTGGGAGACCTATGGGAAGCTTCCTTAAGCCCTGCAACTGATGAAAAGTTGTCTTTAACATCTGGGCTGCTTGCTCCTGCCTCCCCCATTGCTGCCATGAGGTAATTGTGACCAAATGCACTCCTGTATTCACACCCTACACACTACTGTAATAATCTTTGTACAAGATATGCCTTGTGAGGTATCATTTGAAAACTAGTAACTCACTGGTCAATATATGATGAATGTGTGTAGCAACATTATATGTAAATTTATAAACATAAGCTGAAATTTTGACTGAAATGTGTTTACTAGACAAGTCTAGGTAAACTAGTCTCTCAAAGACAAAAACCAAGTCAACACCTCAAAGTTGATGAGAAATCACCTATCCAGTGGCCATTCTTTGGCAAGGAAGAGGGGACAGGAACAAACAACAGCATGAAACCTCTTTCACCACATGAATATGCATTTCAAAGGGGGACTGGACTATAAAAGTGAGGGGCAAAACACCCCAAGGTATCTCTCCCTATCCATCTCTCTCTCTTTCACCTAAGAAGATAAATGAAACAGCAGTTGGACTTTGGGAGCAGATCCTTGCCTGAAAATTCAGTCAGCAATGTTACTGGAAACTTGTGGTAAGGGACTTCACCTGGAACCTAGACCCCCTCTACATCTCGACGGGAGTTACGCAAGCTACGCAAAAAACTTGAGTAACTCCCGTCGACTTCTCTGCTCCTCTTCTGCGCACTGTCTTCACTGCAGTGCGCCGACAGGAACTGTGTTCCCGTCGATGCAGCGCTATATGCCACTTGTGAAGGTGGTCTTAGTACGTTGATATCTGGATCGACTGAGTGGGTCTTCACTGACCACTCAGTCGATCCAGAGAAGTCTGACAGTGGCGACTTTGCCGCTGTCAGTGTAGCCAGAGCACTAGTCTAGTTAAGTTTTAGTTCTAGGAAGGGTTTTATCTTTATTTCTCTTGTAACATTTCTGACTTTAATGCCTTATACTTGTACTCACTTAAAAATTTCTCTTAGCAGTTAAATAAACTTGTTTTATTTTATTCTTTAATCAAAACTAATCTACTGTTGTGAACTGTGTGAGTAACACCACTTATGGTGACAAACAAATGTGGATCCCTTTATAGGGGTCAATGAACCTAATATGTCTGGACTGTCCAGGAGAGGGCTGGACAGTGCAGAATACACATTTTGGGGGGAAATCCAGGACTGGGAGTGCGTTGGGGTCACCCTACAAGTAATCAAGGCTGGTGGAAACCAGAATGTGACTGAGTTGTGGCTGGCAGAATGCAATTATACACAGACACTCAGGGTGGTACCTGCATGCTGGCAGGCTGTTTTTAAGTGGCCCAGGTGGGAGTTACAAAACTCTCGGAGGCACCCAAGGTTGCAGGGCAGGAGTGACATAGCCCCTCACTGATCTGGACTGCACCCTGGAATGTCACAGTAACTGTAGGAGTTCTCCTTTCTGATGTCACAGTAGAGTGTGGGGTAATGGAAACGGGATTCTGGGAGCCCATAAATGTACATATATTTTCAAAAATACACCAGTTATATGCAGTATATTACCTAGACCCTAAACTACACGTTTACACAAAACATGGGCTGGGGATCACAAATTTATTACCTACCCCCATCATAAGTCACTTCATATGGTAATCTGTCATGCCCACCTTTGACTATCAAGATATACTGAATCTACTGGTTCCTCATAGCCCTGCAAAAGTCATGACATTTTCTGACAATTTACCTTTCACAAATCTACAGTAACTTCCAAACTATATCATTTCTAAACCCTTCCCTAATATATACATTAGACATGCAGTGGTGTAATATTTAGACTCTTAAAATGCTGGAATTATATTTGCCATTTTCCAGTCACCTGGTATAGTCTCAATATCAAATGATTACTTACAAGACTCTTCGGGACAGGGACGGTCTTCATACCATCTGTGTGTACAATACCTAGTGCAATGGTGCTCTAAAACCTAACTGGGGCACCTACACACTACCACAATACCAGTATTAATTTAACAGCAGCAGCTAATTGTTCAGCTATTTGATAGCTTATGTCATATCCATGGAAGTAATCTACTTTGCATTCCTTTATTTTTGCCTATTGCTATTTCATCAATGATTATCTCCTACAGTTTATCCTCACTACTACATACAAACACCCTCCAAAGATGCAGTATCAAACTCTGATGCAAAAGAACTATTTACTTCTTCTGTCATTTCTTTTCAGGAACCAATAATTCTTTGCTTTTCTGCCCTATTTAATGGTCCTATTGCTCTCTCCTGTATTTCTGATCTCCAACTTAATGAGTTTTATTACTTTTTATTTGGCATATTCTGCTAACTATTTGTGCTTCATTATTCCTTTTACAGTCTCTCTTCTTCTTCTTCTAACGCTCCAATCACAATTGTTTTTTAAAGCTCCGTTTTTGATTGCTATTAACATAAATGACTATTCTTCCTCTAACAGAGACCAGTTTCTGATGCTTCAGAGAAAGGCCAAACCTATAAAAATGTTGCACTTATGGCAAACAAATGCAGAAAAAAATACTTACTGTGGATGTAGTTTATACAGAGTCCCATCTACACCAACTGTTACTTCCAGGTGGTCTAATCCTCTGTTCTCTCTTATTTTATCTACAACCGCAGCCATTCCAGCTCCACACACCTGAGCTGCTCTTCTCGATACTGCTCCACAAACCGTCTTTACAATTATACTGTCATCACAGGTACCATTCAAACCCAGCTGCTGGAGGATGGCTCGTACCTGAAGCAATGCTAACCTGTCACTGCAAAGAAAGGAGAACAAGATATTTGACCAGGTCACCGAATGAATCCTTTAACAATAACATTATTTAGCATTTATAAAACAACTAACACCTAATAAATTCTCTCAACCCCTTTGTGAGATGCTCTGACCCTGGGAGCCCTTGAATTCCATGACTCACATCAGGCCTGACACACTCACTGCCCCAAGCACACTATTGTCATAATCTGCATCTAAAAGATGTCATGTGAAGTATCATATGCAAATTGGTAACACACTGATCCCAAAAACCATTGGGTGATATATGTACAGGGTGTGTACAATGAGTTATAAATGCAGGATGGAAAGATATCCTTAAAATAAGTTTGACAGGCAACTCAAAGTCCCCAGCCTGCCCTAGAAAAATGAATGTGTATTCACTTGTCTGACCCCCCTGATCACAGAGCACAACATGTAAAATAAACAAAGCCATCAAGGTGGCAACTGGGGGGACATGACAATGGCGGATGGAGTCTGCACACCCAAGAAGCCTTCCTGGCTCTTGAAACAGGAACAAGGAACTTTGGGGTAATAAATGAGGCAAAGACATTTGAATCATCCATCACCTGAGAGAACAAAGAAGCCAGTGCTTCGTATCTATAAAATCTGCATCCTTCTGTTAAAACAGGCCTGAGAATGCAGACAATTTGGAGTGAGAAATATTAGGCAGAGCTATTGCTTGCTAAAATTAAGTTTCAAACAGGAGAAAGTTATTCTTGTTTTGTTTGTAACCCTTTCCTACCGCTTTTGTTCTTACTTGAAATCACTTAAATCTATATTCTTTGTTAATAAAAACTTATTCTCAATTTTACTACAAGCTATCTGAGTGCTGTGCATTATGGTGGAGTGCACTACTGCAGTTGGGCTAACAAGCTGTTGGGTGTTCCGGCTCTTTGGAGGCCACAAACTTGGTGTTACCCCTATGAGCACCCAGTAAGAGGGACTGGATGCTGCAGCGGTTTGGGGGAGACTCAGGACAAGAAGGTCTGTTGAAGTCACCCTGCAAAGAGTAACTGGGCTGGTGGAAGCCAGGATAAAACCACTGTACTGTGGGCATGCTGCTCGTGCCAGGGCTCTGAACCAGAGCTGCATTAACATAGAGGCACCCAGAGTTACAGAGCAGGTGGTGACAGAGCCTGTTATTGGTCTGGGTGAACCCCCAAAGCATCACAGGCACGTTTGGCAAGTATTTGCCGTTGGAGCCAGGTTAGGACTCAAGTGAGTATCTCACAAGCTTGAGCTCACTTCTCCACCCTATGCTGCTGTATTCAAGCATCAATAACCATATAAAAAGAGTCACGCCAAACAGTGTAGTACGTTCTACTTAGCAGTCATAATGGTTCAACAGACTGGATTTTTTCCATTTCTCTGCCCTCATCATTTGTTCTTAAGGATATTTCCATTAGAAAAGTATTTATAGGTCTGTATTATACTATGCTCTTCCTTGAAACATCAACTGGCCTTTAAAATTACTTTACTATATACTACCTAGGCACTAATACAATACAAATAATCAGTGAGTAGCCTATTGCTACTATAGCTTAATAATTACACCTCTGCTATGTATCTATTCAATAAGAACAAGGAAATTGTTTGTTCTTGAACATACAAATATTAGAATGAAACAGTAAAAAGAGCAAGAGTATCTTTGATTACTATCATTATGATTTCTTGAAGCATGTATAGGCCTCCTTGGTAAGATGAAAACAAAATATTTTCCCACATATTTACAGAAGCATTTCAGCACAATTTTTTTTTTTTTAAATGTTTCCTGATCCCACTACTTCCCTACAAAAAAGTCACATAGTTCTAAGGTGAACTTTCCCTTTCATTATTGTGCTCTGTAAATAGTATTGCTAATCTGGCATGAATCTTTTTTCCTTCCAGGTTATAATCTGCAAATTCAGTTGGACAGGTAAAACTACTGTATGACACTTTCAAAGGAAAATGTTGCATTTTATAAATGTTAGAGTTCCTAAATTGTTAGAGGACCTTACTTTCAGAAAATATAAAAAACCAAAACACATGACTTAGATATAAAGACGTTATAAGATTACCAGTTTAAAATGCTGTAAGCAGCAGTAATTTGAATACCCTGAATCTCACTAGAGTATGAAGAGGAAAATAGTAACATCTACCTTACATAAATACAAATGATATAGGTCAAATACGTAAGGCTATCCATGACCACTGATATATGTGCAATTGAACAGTATATATAGTAGTTTTGACACCAAAGAACCTGAGTTACTCAATTTAGGTCTTGATCCTGCAAACAATTGCTTATGGGCTTAACTTGACTCATAAAAGGTGGGCCATTTAATTCAGTAAGGCTACTCGAGTAAAATTAAGCACCTAGGTGAATATTTGCAGAAGTAGGGCCTTACAGTTTACAGTGTGTGCTTCAGTAAGATCTGAACGCTAAGCATTTGCTCAGATTTAGTTAATGAGGCTACATGTTGTATAATCTATCACAGTTTAATTCTAGAAAAAACAAGATCTGCTGCTATTCATCGCTCTTTAATTAAGATCTCATTGGAAGGTATTTGTACTGTGTAGCAGAGTTTAACTGCACTCCTAGATGTTTCCTACCCTCAAGCACCATTATTAAATTAGACATGCACTATTTCAACTGGAGCAATTCTATTGTGTGCATCACTCTTACCTCTCAATTTGTGAAAGGAACTTGGTTTCAAAGATACCTCTGGTCTTCAGTGTCTCTGAAATTTGACCTCTAAACAGAAATCCCCTTTTAGTGAAGTCAATCAAAATATTGCGAACGATTTCTCCCAGGTACATTCCACTAATCATTTTCTCATACCTGAAATGAAAGACAATGGTACAGTTCAGAAGGAGCGTTATTTATAAATAAACCAGCTAGTTGACATGGATATGTATGACAGTATTAAAGAGTTTGGTAACTGTCTCAGAACTGGATTATGGAAGATGCGATTTGTTCCATTTTATCCATATTATCTTTGACTCCTTAGACTTCCTGTCAAGTTGCTAAGATCAGACTCAGCTGGGCAAAGGTTGAGCATCTCTGTCCTAAACTAACTCTTTAATAATATTATAGCTGTTTACAATAAACAGTTGTGTCAGACTTGAAAAGGAATAACTGAATTCTCTGAGGAAACTCTTTTGTATTAAATTTGATCCCTCTATCTTTGGGTATACATGCAGCCAGAGCAATATTTTATTTATCCTTATCCTTCATAGGGGTGTTGTGAAGCATTATTAGGTGTACTCAAATCATGCTAGGTTCTTGAGATGAAGGTCTTACACAAATGCAAATACGTTTATTATTGGAATCTATGCTGACCAACTCTCTTTACCCAGCTCCTGTAACTCCTTATCAATTTTGCACCCAGGTTTGAGTAGTACAAATCCTGTTAGCTCTCCTGGCTATTGCTGAATTGCTAACATGATTTCTCCATCGTTTAATGTATTTGACAAGTACCAATTTGTTAGAATTTTGCTAATTCACAATTTGCTCATACACAAACCCTATATTTGGCATACAGACGCCAGTGCTCAATTCCCATTTCTCAGCAGTGATACAACGACAATGAAATACTAAGGTCTCATATTACTAAGCAGGGGTTCTGATATACATCTCTCGATTTGCAACATCATTTTTATTGGTATCAGGTGCTCAGCTGATGGACATCAATGAACATTTCTAAATGAACATTTACTGGTATAGGATGAAGTATTATTTTTAATAATTAAAACTATACATAGGACTGGATGGGACCTCCTGGGTCATCAAGTTCACTCCCATGCTATCCCACCATATAATCCCGTTCGTAAATTTATCAAGATCTATCTCAAAACTTGTTAGGTTGTTTGCCCCCACTATTCCTATTGGGAAGCTATTCCAGAACCTCCTTCTTCTGATATTTAGAAACCTTCTTCTAATTTCTAGACTAAATTTGTTCATGGCCAGTTTATACCCATTTTTTCCTGTGCCAACACTGGCCTTTAGCTTAAATTGCTCTTCTCCCTCCTCGGTGGTTACCCCCACACCCATGCATTTATAGAGAGTAATCATATCCTCTCTCAGCCTGAACAACAGGGCAAATCTATACAGCAAACAAAGGTGTGACTGGGGAGTGGGTAGATATGTGCACACTACCTTTACTCTAGCTAGGATGGGTAACAACTGTAGTGAAGACATGGCAGCACAGGCTTCGACATGAGTTAGCCACAAGAGCACAAGTCTATTGGGGACTTTGGATACGTAGCTGGGTTGCTAGCCCATGCACATGCAGAAGTCGTCACTATGATTGTTATCTGTGCTAGCTCGATTAGCACAGATATATTTATTTGTGCTACAATCAAACTTTCATTTGCTTTTATAGACATACCCCCCGTTTCCACACGGGAATGGAGAGTCTATCCTCCTCTTATAGGATAGACTCTTGATTCCCGTGATCATCCTCACAACCTTTCTCCACACCTGTTCCAGGCTGAAGTTATCTTTCTTTAACATGGATGATCAAAATTACACACAGTACTCCAGGCTCGACATCTGTCAATTCATTGCAAGGCACATTTTGTGATGTGTTATCCTTGCTTTTTATTTTTATATTTCTGCTTAATCAATAATTCACTAAATTACGTCTTTCTCAGTCCTTTGTGCAAATCTGTGAGATTTGACTGGCTCCCCATCCACCCTAGGTACAAAGTAACATTTCACACTGGAATGGGGCCATATAGTCCATTTAAGTCCATGAACGGTCTCATGTTTGTATCCTATAAATGTCCTTTTTCTTAAATGCCCAACTCTTTTTCAATTATATACTCCTTTGACAGCTTGTTCCATGCTCATTTTGTTGTCATTGCAAAGAAATTTCTCCCAGCTCCCTTAGTGGCCGATCTTTTATGGGCTTCAAATTGTACATTTTGGAGTTTCTCAAGCCGTCTGCCACCTTCTCTGTATTCCTCATGCGTTTTTACACTTCAATCATATTTATATATATTACTGTATATTTATAGTAGTGCTTGCGTACACAGTGAGTTAGTGTGTGGCAAGCTGTAGTATGAATCTGCAGTGCATTAGCTTGCC
Source organism: Emydura macquarii macquarii (assembly GCF_026122565.2). Classification (NCBI taxonomy): domain Eukaryota; kingdom Metazoa; phylum Chordata; order Testudines; family Chelidae; genus Emydura; species Emydura macquarii. Next base: position 12,027,229 of record NW_027131527.1, on the reverse strand, counting down.
ACGCATTAACTTACCGTGCAAACCCTGCTACCACACACTAAAGAGTTTCACAGTCTGCTCTGACGTACTCCCCATGTCACAGGTCTCACCAAAACCTTTAATTTAAACTGATCACAAATAAGAGGCCAGTAGAGTTTTAAGCAGATGTTCTAGGCTTGGAACAGCTCACCCCACTTAAAAAGCAGACAACTTCATTTTGTACTAGCTGAAACTTCCAGGCGGCCGTGATTAGGTAGTGCAAAGCAAAGTACAGTGCAGTTTAACAGCTTGGAGGTAATAAAGGCATAGATGACCAGCACAGAGTTCACATTAGAGAAAAGACTGCAACCACTTGACCTTTCACAGATGGAAAAAGTCATACATCTAGGAAATCAGGAGCAAGGGAGGTCCACTAGATAATGGTTTCTACCATCACTATGTCCCCTCCTTCTTCCAATAAAGGGAGATCTAATTACAGCACCTTTTAAAACTAGCTGAAGGCAATAATCACTTATTCCTAGCACATCAGTATTCTATACATTTTGCATCATATTTCTTGCTGTAATTCAGTATTAAATACCTTTGTTTTCCAGCATTTAATGAATAATCATCAACAGCTTTGTCATAAATTGTCCTGATGTCATCCAGGCATCCACTGTCCCCAAACGCACCCCATTCCATGTTCACACACATTCTTCCTTGATCTCCCTCTACCATCTCTATATTTCTCATTTCCTCCATGTAACAAGCATTACTGCCCGTGCCTAAAACAAGAATGAACAGATTATTATTTTTTTTAAATATCAGAACTAGCATTAGAGCTCCTCCGGGGCTTTGTCGTCTGCTTTTTCATATTTATAAAATCACTTCACATTGTAATAATGATACATTTTTAATACTTATAAAGAAATGGAACTAAATACTCCCCTAGCTGGTACAGCAAAATGCAGGTATGCTACCCATACAGTGCCTCCTCCGCAGAGGATTTCTGCTGGCAAGGGCTGAATTGCATAGGAGAAGGCCAAGAGGAGCACTGAGGAGCAAGCTTTGTGCAGTACAGTACAGAATTTTATATCTCTGGTTAGCCTGGCAAAAATCACAATATTAAACTTGACCTGCATAATTCTGAATGTATTAACAATTTGTCTCTGATTCATCTAAACAATCTTTCTGGGGGGGTCTAATGACCCATTGAGAATTTATATTCTCCTTGCCTTGTAGCATTTTTATACTGTATGAAACATATTTTTTTCTGTCCATCATATTCATGACCATTTCTGATTTATTAATTTTTAAAAGAAAACTATGCTTGTTCCAAAAGCAACTGCATAGGCAGTTCCACCCTCTTCTCCCATAAAGCTCCACTCTCCAAAAGCTTCCGCTCACAAAGAGTACCTTGTGATTGCAACCCAGATTAGTTTTCATCTTAAACAATCAAACTGGCCCCCACCAGGTATATATGGAAGCTCAAAAGGCCACATCAATATTGAAAGAGACCTGCCCTATAAGTCTGTTCATTTCTAGTTCTGGAAAAAACATATTTTACTATAAAATCAACGACACATTTTACTATACATTACAAAATGATTTGGACTGAGGAAGTAATCTGATTTGCAGATGGGAGTGTATTAACAAAGAACACAGATGGAACAAGTTAATTACATTATGCTGCCCCACAGTCCAACCAACACTGAAGAAACCCACCCATCCTGGATACATCAGTTCTAGCGTACTAATGCCCTGTATCAAACCTCCCTTTCCTGAGCAAGCTATAGAGATGCCAGGTAAAGCCCGACTGCAAGCCCATCTAACTTAAACTAATAATATTTTAGACCTGGCGCAGTCTGGATTCACACCAGGACAGAAGACTGAAACCATTTTAGTGGCATTGATGATCACCTGCTATCAATTGATAGAGGGCAGACATCCTCCTGCACTTCTGCAGCATTTGACACTGCTGCCTTGCCTGAGAGTGGTGACAGGGGCCCAGGGGAATGTGCTAATATCATTTGAGTCTTTTCTGGAGGGATGCACCCATTTTACTAGGGAATTAGAGATACATATTACAGAATAAACTAATGGGTAACCTCAAGTACAGGCAACTTTATGTGCCCACTTTTGCATTAATTCCATGAAACAGATTGATTTTCAAGTTAAAATGGTCAGTATTGGTTCATATTTATTAGACAATTAATATTTCTAGTAATCAAACCAAAAATAATTCATGTGTGTTGATTTTTGCACTTAATTGATGTAAACAGATGGTTTGGGGAATATCTATTAGTCAAACACTATTTCACCTCTCTTTTCTCTGTATTAAAATGAAACTGGCAAAAATAGTAATGGGGGAAACAGCACATTTCTCCAATTAACAACATATATTCAGGTCTAGTGTTTAGAACTATGGGATGATTCAGATTACACTTTTCATGGGAAACTATTATTATATTCATCAGAAGAAGAAGCATTGTCAGGTTTGAAGAAACTCCACAAACATCCCAGTTAAAGGGTTTAGTTAACTATATGAATTAGATGAAACATCAGATCACTAATAGTCTTAATTGTAGTCACATCAGGTCTCCTAATAGTCTTAATGGAACAAAATTGTTTGTTTATAAGGATATATTACAGTTGAAATAAAAAGTAACTAATACCCACCCACAATGAGTCCTATTTCACAATTTGGATCTTCATATGCACAAGTCATCATAGTGCCAACTGTATCATTCACCACTGCCACAACATCTAAGTCAAATTCCTTTGAAGAAAAAAACCAAAACAATTCTATAGAAAAAGTACTGCTTTGTTTGCAATATACCAAACCAATCCTTACAATGTTTGTTAGACTGAAAGGAATTAACCAACTGTCTAAAATGTGTTGAGTACAAATGGATACAAATATAAACTTAATATTCAAGAATCAAAAGATTTTTTTAAAACCAGAAGTAACAATATAATTTGCATGCAGGTAACTCGACTTACTGGCATACTGGGCTGGAACTGTACAGTATTCTACTTTATTGCAGTGCAAATACCAATTTAGGTTAGGACTTTTTAATATTAACTTCTGATATAGGAATAAGGTAATACTCACTATTAACACTCATACATGTATGTATTACAGCGCAGTGAAGAATGGCGAGCACTTTCCATTATAAGACCCTCTTTTCAGTTGTTCGTAACTTTGCCAAGCTTAAACCATTCAGGCTGAAGCTTTTCCTTGCCTGCTGGTTGCTTCAGGCCGAATTGCTCTGGAAAATTTTGCTTACAACATTTCTGCCATTTCCAACAATTCAACTAGTGAAAAATATGTTGTTTTGCCTATATTAAAAAACCTCTTACAAGCATTTTGTTGAGCAACTCTAGTACCTCCATTCTTTGGAGCAGGGACCTGAAATTTGGCAGGGAGATTGCCGTGGTTGCAGAGATGTGCCTTCTGTCATCCCCATGAAAACTCACCTAAATTTGCCCAAATTACAAGCCACTGAAAAATCTGTTTGCACATGCTCAATAAAGATATGCTAGAGTTTGACAGATAAATTCTCTGAAGATTACATCTGCACTGAGCATGCTCCATCACCTCTCAGCTCCTATATACCAACTGAACTGCACAGGTACTATCCCCACAAAGCAACCAAACATGGAGAAGGAAGTGGCTTTGTTTGACCCGTCTTTCTTTTGTGTATTTCCTAGCCCCTTTGTAAGATGTTCACCATTTGTGTAAATACAAAAGCTAAGGTGCATAAAAATTCATCAGTAACAGAATGCCAGAGGTATAAGAATTCCATCACACACAGTCAAGTTAACAGATACATTCAAGAAAATAACGAAATATTGAAAAGTCACCTCTCTCCTTTTAATTCCTTCCCTAAGCAAATATACTACATCCTCTCCTTCACAATCTGTAGCTTTAAAACCTTTGGTCCAGTTGAGGAGGATACCCTAAAAAGAAGAAAAAAGCATTCATTACTACGTTTCTGAGTACGTCATGCATTATTACAACATGAGAGTTTTTAAAAATGCATTCTGAAACACGTACACAAAAGACTGAATACATAAATGTACATAAAAGCACATACATATCAAACACATCTGTTGAAAACTGCCGTTAAACCCATGGGAAAACACAACAGCGTTCCATTGTGAGAGGTTGTACATTCTAACCCTGATGCTACATTATATGGCGATGGCAGTGACGATCACATGGACATGATCATGACTCATACAGATTGGAATCCAGTTGTTGGATTGTACGCCTGTGAACCACAGATACGGAGCACTGAAACAAGGAAGAGCATCTCCAGCATTCACTGGGAAAATACAACACAAGTATAGGAACGTACAAACCCCACCCCACTGAACAATCCATACTGTGTATTTCAGTCATGCTCAGGTTCTCTCTCCTGACCAAAACAGCTCTTTTAACTCATTTGGTAAGAAAACTGTTTTTCGAACTGAGGGTGATGAATTCTATTCCCTGACACTATAGGTGGTTCACCCTCAACCAGTTTTCGAACAGAGCTCACCATGGTATGGCTTTGTTTTTAACTTTAAAAATGGAGACCTAATGTAGACAAATAGTCTCCTATGCACTTTATAGTGGAAAAAAAAGTCTCAAAAGATTCAAAAGAAGTCGTGGGGCAGCTATTATTGGTGCTTTCCTTTACATATGAATATTCCTCTTATTTTCAATGTGAATGTTATATAGATTTTTCTACTTACTCCAAATTTCAAATATTTTACTGTGAAGCCACATATAGAGAGATGTTTTCTTTCCTTTTTCAGAATATGGTAGACTTTTTAACAGGGACAAAAACAACAAATTCTAATTTAATGACAAAAATCTCCAGAATTAAAAAGCAATCTACTGATTAAATCATTCCATATTCTGCTCAACACTGAAAATGCAAGACAAAAAGTGAAAGGGGGGTGCCGTTGTCCCAGATAAAGGGCCTTTTGCTCTTTGAAGATGCTATGACCTTAGCCGGGGAAAAAAAAAAAATCACATTAAAGGGAAAGAATGCTACTGCACAGAATGTAACCACATGTGGTAGATGTCAAATTGTAGTTGAAAATATGATAGAGAAAGCCATCTTTCTAAATGACGGCTGAATAGAATGTCACCCTTCTAATAGCAAATATTACATTCAGGGCACCTAATTCTACAACCCCTGCCACAGGCTGAGAAGTACTTACTCACACAAGCAGTTACAGACATGAGTATTTTTATTAAAGGTTGCAGTGAGAATAAGGAAATATTATATGGCCTGAATGAGGATGGAGAATCAGCCCCAGAAGAAGCACTAAAGGACAGATTCAAAAGAACAGGATATTGTAAAACTTACAGCATCTAAACTGGTCTGCTTGCAAGGGAAGGAAAATGTAAAGCCAAGGGGAAGTCGTGCGCCTTTTATTCCCATGTAATCCAGGAAGTCTGAGATACAGGTAACAATGTGATCAAACAGCTTAAAAAAGAAATAAATATAAATTAATACATTTAGTTATATTTATTTAAATATATATAAAATGTATACATTCTCTGAAAATTAGTGATAATGCAAAAAAACAAAAACAAAAACACAAAAAACAAATGCTCACTTCTTCTCCAGTACCCTGCATGACCTCTATAGGTATGGCATATATTTTATTGTGCATTTCAACCGTTCTCCTTTTACCACTACGGATCTTCACAAGCAAAACTCTGAAGTTTGTTCCTCCGAGATCGAGAGCCAGAAAGTCTCCGTTCTCTGTAACAAAATATTTATATGTTTGAGGAACACAGAAACTAAGTCTAAGCAGGTTCCATTTTTCATTTTCTCAGCAGGTGCTTTGGCATAAGGCTCTGGAAGTTCTCTCAATCATCTGAACGTTTTATAAGCCTTCTCCCTGCTTACTGAAAAGAGCAGAATACATTGCCACCTAGCTACTGCTCCTTCAAAAGGGAAGAGTGGGTCTTTGCCACTGCACATTACTGAACTACACATTCTCTAACAAGTGAAGAATTCTCCAAGAAGCCAGCAGATGGTGCTTTGTTCCTGCTTCAGCAATTGCAAAGTGTGGTCTTCTTATGCAGTGAGTGTGCTTGAGAGAGGGCAGGGGAGGTGAGGGAAGGAAGAAGGGAGTGGCTATTCTCTCTTTGCTGTGTATGGAGGACAAGCAAAGCATGAGGCTGCCTCTACTGGTAGAGGAATCAATTGCTATATAGGAGAGATGAGCATGGAACGACTGGCCCCTTTACATGGACTGGATTCAAAGCTCACTGAAACACTCCCACTGACTTAACACATTTTGAATCAAGTATCAGATGAGTTAAAAGTACCTGTAAACTCTCAACTAATAGAAAGCATAATCTACAGCAGTGGGGCAGTGAGCTGCATTTATATTTATGTTCAGGCTCACAACTGCCACTCTAACTCACATAAAAGGAGGGGTTATAGCCTTGACTCCGAATTTCCTCTTTTTGGTGGTTTAAGAGCTTTACTCTACTCAGGACACAAATCCATTAGCTGGATCCAATTAATTCAATTACAAACTAGCATTTCAGCTCCAAGCTTATGTTTTTGGTTTTCTTGCATTACAGTATTCTGCTTGGCTGGAAATACAGTCTTGCTATGTATGTATTTACCCTGTTGCTCTTGCATCAATTATAATTAAACTACCTGTTCCATCTGGTGTGCTGCGAACGAACGTGGGCAGCATTTTTACTTTTGCATTTTCGTGAGTTTTCTTCTTCAGCCCAGCTTCTATTTCCATTCGCATCCTTTTTTTAACCTGCAACAGCTGCTCATGAGTAAGCTTGAATTCAGCCAGAGTCTCATCGATCAGCCTGTGCTGCTCAGCCAACCTGTATGCTACTGCGGTGACCATTGCAGCACCCTTTCCACTGCCACTCTCAGAAAGAAGGAATCGCACCTCAGAGTCAGGAACTAACCGCCTCGTCGTTTTTTGCAAGCGTCTGGCATATCTGTGAAGAAGATACGATCAGAAAACAGTCATCTCTCTCGCTCTCTCATCACTGGTCACCTCAAAAATCTGCACTGGTCATCATTGGCTAGAAAAGATGAAAGAAGCATGGGAAATAGATGGGCAAGTGTGAAAGACAGAAAAGCTAATCGCTGCTTTCTGTTACACAATGGGTTTTTCCCTTGCAAGTGTTCCAACCAAGCAGGACTCAGCCCCTACCCTCCTGGGGCACTGCTTTCCTCATATCACACAAGCTGATGTCTTCCCATGTAACAGGAACCATCATGATGCTAAGGTAAAGTGGAAAAGTATTCATACCATAGACAGACTTCTTCCTGAATTCAGATAAAATCCTAGCAAAAGCCATGGAAAAATCTCAGAATATCATCTTCCTAACGAGATATATCAGGGCCAAACTGGATCACCCTATGGTGTGAGCTGCTATGGCATCTCTTATGTTACTGCAGATTCCTTTTAGCTGGTATCACAATATTCTTGATTTTTTTAAACATTTAAGTGCAAACGAACAAAAAATTAATTTAAAAGCTCAAACTATCAGGTTTATAAACTAAAAACAGAACAAACGAACAGAACACCCTAGATACCTGATGTTTAGCAGACGTGATCAAAATAATGGTGATTTTTCTCATAAAAATTTTCAGGGAAAATTTTCATTTTGAACAAAAAAAATAAAAAATAAAAAAAATATAATCAAAACATTAGAAAATTTCCACAAAAAGATTTAAGAAATGTGAACATTTTTTGTTTCTTCCCAAAATTCTCCACAAAAAATACGTACCTTTGTCTTTTATGCTCCATCTACAATGTATCTATACTATATGCTCTACCCCCAAGTAGTATCAATATATTTTAAGTAATTAACTTTTCCAACTAGCTACTGGTAGAGGTAATACAGGCTTCCAAGGTTTTGTGTACACTAAAATTCAGGTTTGTGACAACAATGGTATTATAGACTAGACTAAACCACGTTAGGAATAATTTTTAACTAAACAGATTATCATCTCATTACAAAAAAACATTTTAGTCTCTACACATGAAGGATACTAAAAAAAAATTAAAATAAAAAAAAAAGCAAGCCTGCACCCTTGTTATTCTTTTCAGTTTTGCATCTTTAGTTCTGATCCTACAAACACTTGCATACCTTGAAGTCATTGGTTTGGCGTTAAGCAGGTGCACATCTGCAGGATCAAGGCCTTGGTCATTTGTTTAATTATTATAACCAAAATATCTTCAAGTGACTAAACAAATTACATGGTAACTCTGCATACACATTAAAAAAATAAGACTGCCTCCTCTATGAATTTTACATAAATCTGAACTAATACATTCTAAAAATGCAGCTTAGAAATAGGAAAACAAATAAATAAGCTGCTTTTATAAGGACAAGGAAAGACAGACACTATTTTTTCCTTCTAACTTCCACATATAAGCAAGAGAAAACTGAAGAAATGGGGTTATCAAAGTCATTTTCAAAACAATTCAGTTTAAATTGGAAATGAGGAATAACATTCTACTGCTAGGGTTTCCTCATCAAAGCCCAGTCCATAGACATAAAAGTATAGTCTTTGGATATTTGTTTAACTTTATTTTTGTCTTTAATTGTCTTTTACAGATGGAACTTTCAAAGTCATTTCAGGGAGGTAGGCACCCCAACCCCAATTACTTTCAAGAAGAGTTGTATGCCTACTTCCTTAGGCTCTTTTGAATTCCCAGCCTAGTTCTACAGTTAAAGGCAACAACATTTCTCTTTTCTCCATAGAGATGTTTACTTCTCAATATACATATGCACACACACATGAATAACTTCTGTTTACTTATCTCATGTCATGATGGCACGTCAAAATGCTAGATTCATGTTACATGTCTGACCTTTACAAAAGATGAATCCTAACAGGTGCCAGAAGTTAATTATAGAAGCAGCAGGACTTACTGTGGATGCATCTTGTAAAGGGAACCATCCACACCCACCGTGGTGCGCAGCCTGGTTACTCCTTTATTATCACGCAACTGATTCAGAATCGCACCCAGCGTACTAGCCACCAGATTAGCAGAACGGAATGAAACAATTGTACAGACGTGATGGACAGCAATGCAGTCTTCATGGGATGGTTCTACCCCAAGACGGGTCAAAATTTCTTTGGCTTTATTCAGACCTTCTTTGCTTCTACAAACAGGAATTTAAACAGTGAACTCTTTAATATTAAATTATAAAATGCATAATTAAGTAACATTATCTGAACCCAGATGCGTTGCCACATGACACTGTTCTGAGAGTGTGAGAAGGGTGTTAGAAAAAGCAGTTGAGGGCAATATCAGCTTACGGCAACGTCTCTTAACTGGACTACAGCATTGTCAAGTACAAAACAAGGAGAGAAAAGCCAAAATAATGTTCGCTAAGAATATACAGCTTTTCAGTAAAGCCCAGTGGAAATATACAGAGTGAAATAATTTCTATCAGTGGTACAATGTAGTTTCAACTATTCTGCCAGCACCAATTCGGTCATTACTATTCTACATGCAGACCTTCTTTCTTCTTTCTTCTCTCTCCTCTCCCTCTCCCTCTCCCCCTCCCCCTCTCCCTTCCCCTCCCCCTCTCCCCCTCCCTCTCTGTGTGTGTGTGTGTAAAAACCTGTTTGCCATTGGGCATCAAGTACATTTTTGACGGAAAATACATCACATCTTAATTAAGATGTGTTTATAAGATGTGTCTCTAACGGAGCAATTTTTCACTGTGCTAGATTGTATGAGCAAGTCTACTTTCTAGCAAATTTGCCATAATTCAAACCTATGTGAAGCACCAAACCAAAACTGCAGACAAGCATATTAATATTGCTATTGCCGAGTGTGACCTGATAATACAACATATAAATGTAAGAGCAGAATGGTAAAAGACATGAAGAAGCCTGGAGAAGCCAGTCATTTGGCACCACCAAAGCAAAAAGAGAGCAGCAACCCCATTAAAATTCCTTTGCCCCAGGAAACTAATAAGTGTCTCAGCTATGCACCTTTACAGGACTGGAGAAATTAAATTTCTTTATGACTTATTGATGTTTTAAATGATAAACTAATTCACAATTTTGAATGAAAAGCAGAGGCATCCATTCAGCAAGCTACTTAAGCATCTGCCTAACTAACTTTGAACACATGAGTAATCCCATACTCTCATGCTTTAAATGTCTGCTGAATTAGGGTCAGAGTGAACAGAGATGGCTATAGCCAAGGTTGTCTAAGCATTTTTCATTCTAAAGCATCTTTGTCACACTTTTACCTTTTGAAATGAACTTTTCTACAGTGGTTCTTACCCTGAGAATAAGTTTTTCTAGTAAAACATAAGCAAAAATGGTTCCATCATATTCAAATAGAGGGGGGGGGATACAAGCACACTTCTGCTATTAAAAACTAAATTTTGCAACCTTGCTTTTGAACAGCTCTTGCATCTGATGGGTGTGAAGTAAAATCTTGAAATTTGGAAGAGACATAGTTCCTACACAACAGAGGTGCCTTTGGTGATCTGGTGAAAATCCATTTTGCTTTCACCAAGCGAATAAGATTTTAAAACCAAACTTGGTGCATGCAGACTAGTTTTTAAACATTACAATATTTTTATTCTCTTCACTCAGCTTTCTACTGACTATACATGCACGTGGATGTAAGGTGGATCCACTTTCACTTTTACTGTGGAGCTGCTTATGGAATATGATTTGCTGAAGTATGTGTGGAAAGAGGGTTGGCACCACAGTAGTTGCAGAAATTACTGATTATTCCCACAACATTGCACCAAAAAGTGTAGACACAAAAATCAGAAACAGATTTTTAAAAATGTATAATTCAGTAATACCAAGTTTTTAAATGGGTAGTGAAAGTCGTAAGTATCGATTGAAAGGATGTTGCTATTGTAACATGCAACACCTCACATTTTATAGGTCAGTAATATTTATCATCATTTACTGTACAGGATACTCTATATACTTTTCACTTTTATTTTCTTTCTACATGACAGTAATATGGAGCCTGGGAGAGGGTGTCACTCACGCAAGCATTTACTGGTATGCACTAAGTGAGGCTTTATGTAGGTTTAATTACATGGTAGGGGCCTATGTTTCCAGTACATCAGGCCGGAGGACATGATAGTTGCAATGTTCTAGATAGTAGAGATATGTTTCAGTAGAAATACCAGCCACCTACATGATAAGACATCATGTTTCACTATCATTCCTACCCCAGAAAGCAGAGTGGCTTAGAACGGCAAACTTCATCAGCACATCGGTATTTCTAGTTTCTGGTTTTGATCTCTCATTCCTGAAAGGGTGAGAGTCAACAAACTGCCAGAAATGCTGTGCCAACACAAACAAGAATGGGCACAGGTAGCAAACCACTCACTCAGGTACTCAGGTCTGGAAAAAAGCCTGTTTCGAAATAGTGGAGTGTCCCAGGCAACCATAGTTACTGATGGCAATGGTGCTTGAACTCCCAATGAGAGTAATAAATGCATTTAGAGTTAATAAACTACTTTACTAAACTGGAGTTCCCGTATTAAGTTGGTGAACAGATTAGAGGTCTCATTCTCATTTACACTATGGCCCTCTTTACACCATTATGGCAACGTAAATGGACTTTAAAGTGGATATGAATGTAATTCCCTTTAAACCCACTTTAAGGTCCCTTCCCACTGCCCAGAGTGGTGTAAATAGACCCCAAGTATAAATGAGAATCACATCCTGGATCTAATTTTATATTGGTTTTAAGTTTTAGGTTCATTTGAGATCAATATCCCAGCTTCACTTTACTCACATGCCAGTTGCGACCAGGAACTGTAAGTGTAGAGGCATTAGCCAAAAAGGTTGGGGATTGCAAGATTAAGTACATTTATAGTCTACTGCTATAGGACAGATACTACTACACAGCAGCCACCAACATGATTACATTCCACTTTCTAGCCTTTGCCAAACAGGAAAGCAGCAGTGAAAAATTAAGCAAGGAAGTAGTGGCCACAAAACTGCATTTGAGCTGATGCCTTTACAAGTCACAAAACAAAAGACAAACAGAATTGCTCACTTCTCTATGGCAGACACATGTTTAGTTTCAAATTTTCCTTTGGTTAAAAGCTCTGGGGTGATTCTCCCCTCAAACAGTAGCCCTTCTTTGGCCATCTTCACAAGGATAAGCCTGACCAGTTCACCCATGTATAGTCCACTGACCATCTTCTCGAACCTGTAACAACAAAAAACCACACCAGTTAAAAGTTTTCACAGCCAACTTTCAGATTCAGACTTTAGACAAAGTTCAGATGTAAGTCACCTTTGATGCTTTTCTATATCGCATCTTTTCTACTAAGAGGGGAAGCCATATTCTGCTATTTGCTACAACTCTGCCAATACAATTTAGTGAATTAAGACTGTTCAAATATGCGATAGACACTGGATGGGGGTTATGAGTGGAAAGTGTCCTCATTAATATATAGAGAAACCTCAGAGAGGCCAAAAAACATCTGCTAGTAACTGGGGATGAAATTCTATCACTTAGGTGGTTTACCCGATTTGCATCTGTAAGTCACCTGCTTGATCTACAATGACTAGAGATATAGTCTGCACCTGCAAATACATCCAAGAGCAGAACTAGTCTTGCTAAAAGGGAAGTTGGGCTAAGGCATGGCTGAAAATCTGTCCTGTTATGTATATAAATGACCCCACCGTATGACACAATGAGAATTTTTGAGTCCTCAAGCAATAGTTCTGAAAATAGCACTAAATAACATCACTGGAGAACAGTCAAAGAAACGCAATAATTTCTTACATATAAATGTTAGTTTCATGCCTTTATTCACTTGTCTGTTCTGCAACTAACCAAGCATGAATGGCCAAAAGACTGATAGTGCTGGTTTCTTTCCTTTCCAAATGACAATGCCAGTCGTCACTTTTCTTGAAAAGTGCCACTGCTACACAGAGGTTGCAGCAGCAGGCAGGGCAAAGTAATGAATGTCAAACTCAATCTCCCCTTTAACTGAAATGCACAAAAACAAGTCTGAATGTAAATCTGAAGATGTTTCAGTAATATGACATGTTGATTGTGAACTTTACACTGTGCTCTGGTATTTATGCTAGTCTATAAAAGGGACATGTCCCCCGCCACAACTTGGTAAAATATTGCTGACGCCCCACTCAATGCACTCATGAGTACTCGTCATCTGGTGCTCCCCCTCCCCACCCAACTTTTGGATGTGATAATAGCTATGATCCAGTGTTTGCACACTGTACAAGACAAAAATGTCATGCCCCACTGAGTGCAGAGGTTCCAAAGGCAACACATCGGCAGAACAATCAGGCAGAATGAGGATTCAGTACAGGTAGTGCTGGCTAACCATGGACTAGAAAAGCAGAAAATAATGCTAAATTAGAACAGACAAGAAACAGTCAGCACAGCATGGTCATATCTGATGATGGGGACGATAAAGAAGCACTGAAAGCAAAGGTGTGACAAAACCAAGTATAGGATTCGGACAAGATTCAGGATAAGGTAGCAGCATTGGGTGCTAACAGAGCCTCACAAAACTGTCATGAAAAGGTACCTGTTCAGGCATGCTGTCGCCTCGCCCACTCTTACCAGCATGACAATCAAGATAAAAAACAAGCTAATATGATTTTATTTTAAATTAGCTGCTTCAGGCAAGACGGGGCAAACAGAATTTCACAAGGTTGTGCTAACACAGGCAGAATGCAGTTAATTAGGCTGAACTGAAACTGACAAGTAAATGTGAACATCAGCTTCAAGGATATCCATAACTCACGCTACATCTACACTTCAAACCCTACAGTCGCATGGCTGCAGCTGTGCCACTGTAGTGCTTCAGCGTAGACACTTACTACAGCATGAGGGGTTCTCCTCCTCGAGAGGTGGTAGAATCCTTCCTCTGACTTAGTGCCATCTACACGAAGGGTTAGGTCAACTGAACTACCTCTCTCAGGGGGGTGGACTTTTCACAGCCCCGCAAGATGCAACTATGCCAGTTTTAACTTTTCAGAGCAGAACATCCCTCAGACAAAATCCTGCACCTCAAACTCACTGGTAAGTTATCCTTTCCAATGGCCTACAAGATAGTTTTGAAGCACAGAGCAAACTAACCGGGTTTTATGTGATCCAATTCAAATACTGATCTGAGTAGCTTTAAATAAAATGAGAGAGGCAGAATTTACTGAATTGCCCCCATACTCTTCCAGCACAGAGACCAGTGCTTCTTCACTGCACATTTTAGCTGTTGTTTTAACCCTTCCAAGTTACATGGCAGTATGCAAAATGTTTCTCTAACCTTCTACGCCTAGACTAAATGCCAACTACCACAGACAAATTTTTACATATAATTCTTCCATATGAAACCTAGTAAGTGAGGGGTCATTCTGGTTAACTTTAGCACATTAGACAGCATATATGAAGTGTTCTATACCAAGTAATGTATTGTCATTAGAACATAAGAACAGTCATATGGGGTCAGACCACTGGTCCCAGATAGCCCACTATCCTGTCTTCCAACAGTGGCCAATTCCAGATGCTTCAGAGGGAATGTACAGAACAGTTAATCATCAGCTGATCCATCCCGTCACCCATTCCCAGCTTCTGGCAAACACAGGCTAGGGACACTTCAGAGCATCATTTTGCATCCCTGCCCATCCTGGCTAGTAGTACTGATGAACCTATCTTCCATGATTTTATCAAGTTTTTCTTTTAACCCGGTTATATTCTTGGCCTTCTGAACATCCTCTTACAAAGAGAGTGCCACACATTGATTGTGCATTGTGTGAGGAAATACTTCCTTTTGTTCATTTTAAAACTGCTGCTTATGAACTAGTTCTTTTGTTGAGAAGGAGTAAACAACACTTCCTAATTTACTTTCTCCATAACAGTCATGATTTTATAGACCTCTACCGTATCCCACCCCCTCCCCAGTCATCTCTTTTCCAAGTTGAAAAGTCCAAGTCATTAATCTCTCCTCATATGGAAGCTTTTCAATACCCCTAATCATTTTTGGGGCCCTTTTCTGTACTTTTTCCAAATCCAATATACCTTTTTTTAAGATGGGGCAACCAGATCTGCAAGCAATATTCAAGATGTGGGCATACCATGGATTTATATACAGGCAATATGGTATTTTCTGTCTTATTATCTATCACTTTCCTAATGATTCCCCAACAGTCTCATTTTTTGACAGCCGCTGAACATTGAGCGAATGTTTTCTGAGAACTATCCACAATAACTCCAACATCTTTCTTGAGTGATAACAGTTAATGTAGATCCCATCGTTTTAAATGTATAGTTGGGATTATGTTTTCCAATATGCATTACTTTGCATTTATCAACATTGAATTTCATCTGCCATTTTGTTGCCCAGTCACCCAAGTTTTGTGAGATCCCTTTGTAACTCTTTGCAGTCTGCTTTGGACTTAGCTATCTTGAGTACTTTTGTATCATCTGCAAATTTTGCCACCTCACTGTTTATCCCTTTTTCCAGATCATTTATGAATATGTTGAACAATACTGGTCCCAGTACAGACCCTTAAGGGACACCACTATTTACCTCTCCCCATTCTGAAAACTAACCATTTATTCCTACTCTTTAGTTTCCTATCTTTTAAACAGTTACTGATTCATCAGAGGACCTTCCCTCTTATCCAATTACAGCTTACTTGCTTAAGAGCCTTGTCAAAGGCTTTCTGAAAATCTAAGTACATTACATCCAATGGATCTCCTTTGTCCCCTGCTTGTTGACCCTTTCAAAGAATTCTACTAGATTGGTGAGGCATGATTTCCCTTTACAAAAACCATGTTGACTCTTCCCCAACAAATCATGTTCATCTATTCGTCTGATAATTGTGTCTTTTACTATAGTTCCAACCAATTTGCCTGGTACTGAAGTTAGTCCATTTTATGGTATTAACCTATTTCAGTCATCGCTTAGACAACCCAGGAAAATGAACAAGCCAAGTCAGAAAAAAAGCACTACATCATTACTTTTTTATCAAGGACCAACTGAGTAATGTGGGCATCACCCTGAAAACACTACTATGACTAATGTGGTAGTAAAATCAGACCACAAAGGATCAGGTTGGACTGGGTACTATAACCACACCTTCTAGTGACAGGCTACAGTATAGGTGGATCGGAGATACTCCTGACTCAAAGTGATGCTAAAAACAGTGATGTCTCCAGCAGTGATTTCACAACTGCTAATGAAAGTTTAGTGCATGAAGTGCCCCTCCTCCTTTTCTCTGGTTCACAAACATGCAGAGGTAAACCTCCCTTAGCCCCCCTGCTCAATAGGCATATTATCAGCATGGCTAACTCCTATGCCTCCACCTACTGCACAGCCCATCTTAACATATCAATTACCAGGCTGTAAAACAGAGCTATCTGCCCAGTTCAGACAGCCCACATTTGTTTTATGAACCTTTGCTGCACCCAGTCTCTACGGGAAGTCAAAACCAGCTGAACAAGTTTAGAGCAGCCACCAGGCAGCAATAAATTCTAGCAGGAAAGTTGTAAATCCAACCCGAAGATCAGAGAGCTATCAAAAGCTGAAAGACCTGAGAGCCTGACAAAGTACAACTTGATTTATTCTCCTTCACCAACCTCAGACTCACTGAAATTCTCAAAGCCTGCTGCAGCGAGGGGATTTACATGGGACAAAAGTCCTAAAGCTCTGCTGAGGGTGTAGGAAGTTTGAGAGGGAAAACGGTTATACAGGATAAGCCATACACCTGTGGGAAGAGGGGTGCTGTGTGGGATGGAGAAGAAAAACCTCACTGGTTTCACTGAGATCTCACAATACAAGATATTTAAATGCACTGGCAGCCAAGGCACAGCAGCAAGTTCCTGTGTTATTGGGCTTGTAAATGGAACTTTAACAGGTTAAGTGTGTGGTGAGGTGGAAACTTGGGCCTACTGACATATTAAGGGAAGAAAGGAATCGGGGCCTATTGGAAGTTCACAGTGAAGGAAGAGGAAAAAGGGGAATTTGCTTGGAAATTTCTGGATGGGAAATGAATGAGGCTTGATCTTATTCTAGACTTGTGATGGTAGGAATAGCCAGCATAGGAGGAGGGCTTTAGAATAAAAAAGGTTTTGAATCAACTCACTTCAGCCACTGGCACGAGTCCAGGAGAGTTTTTATATTTCTTTCTAAATCATTTTGTCCATCCCTCAGTAAGATCTCAAAGTTTTCCATGGCCTATGATTTGTAGACCACAGGGTGGGATATTTTTAAATGTGATACACTTCACATAATCAATATGTGCAATTCCTATAATTGCTTCACCAAGCTGCCTCTTCCTGAGCTTGCTCTATTATGAGTTTATAGTTTAGTCTCAATCATTTTGCGCCACTAAATAAGCAAATGAAAGTCTCACTTACAGTTGTTTTCCAGGATTAAGGGATCCACGGTCAATCTCCCTGTCAAACTCAGTTCTGATGTCTTCTAGTGACCCATCATCTCCAAAGGCTCCCCACTCAGTGTTAATGCACATCCTCCCCTCATCACCTTCCACCAGATCAATATGCCTCATTTCTTCCATGTAGCAGGCATTAGTGCCAGTACCTTTAGGAAAAGATACTAGGAGATATTAATAAAACAAGCCAACAAAAACAAAATGCAATGCGTCCACTGTAGCAGAAGAAAAATTGTCACCTATAATCAAGCCAACTTCACAACGTTGGTCATCAAACCCACAGGTCATCATTGTTCCCACGGTGTCATTTACAACAGCCATAATGTCTGCATCATAGTCCTGAAGGAGGAAACAGAGTTTTAGCTACATCAGACACCTTCATTTAAAAGAAAATATTTTAATATCAATATGTCAATGTAAAATATCACTGACCCAGAAAACGTTGAAACTCTGTATTTAGAGACTACTCTGCTTATGCCAACCAGTTTCTTTAATACTATAGATACAGTATTTGCTTGTAAACAGGAACTTTGTTCTTAAGAAATCACCTACTCTCCCTGCCTATTCTCCACCTGAAGTCACAATCCTGTGTTCATAAAAGTTTATTTGGAGAGGATTGCAAGAGCATTAGAAGCAGAACAATGTTCCAGGTGAAGGGTAAGTAACAGAGTAACTGCTAAGGAACAAAGATTCTGTCTTTATGTAAAAGTTCCTAGTAACTGAAAAGGGAAAACCTGACAGCTACATGCTGCAGAGATCAAATTGTCTCACAATAAAATATTTTGCTAAGCTTTTCTTGGGGAGTCCAACAGTCTCCAAGTGTCATATTGAATATGCCAGATGTAAACATTTCTTTAATTAATATTAATTAGAAAATATGGAGACACAAAGGTTGGTCATTTTGATTATTAAAGGTTTTAATATATGCACATAATCGGTAAACAACAAACAAAGAATTTACATAAATCCATTCATTTCCATTTAATCAGTTTATCTGGTGTGTTATTTTATCTTCCCCAAAGTATTGATCACACAGTGGCATGTCTTGGTGAAGATAAAATCAACTTACCAAAGGTTTTCCTTGCTGCTAGAAAAGAACAAAATAAGTGTCCAGTTTAAACAGAGTTCCATTTTCAGACCAAGTCATATGACATCCATAGGTTCACCTGACTGTACTAGTCATATGATGTATAAGTAGTTGCTCGGGAAGAAAATTTACTGAGTTACAGGTGACATGACATTGCTAGAGAATTAGCATGGTGATATATGTAATTTCACATTTAATGAGAATGATATAATTGCTTGAGCTTTCAAGTTAACTATTGTGAGACCAGTAACTGAATTTTGCTTCATGGGACAAATGATGTTATGATGAGACATGTAATTTTATTAAAGTTATTGTAAATTTTCACATAGTAACTATGAAACTATTCTATTTCCCCACTGCATATCACATTATGGGCTCTAGAAAATGTGTCGTCCCCCCCCTCTCTCTCTCGATACATATATATAAATGTATGTACGTACATACAAGATTAAACAAACTTACCCCACGTTTCTTGATTGCCTTGTTGAGTAGCTTTACTACATCTGCTCCTTCAACTCCACTTGCTTTGAAGCGTTTTGTCCAAGTTATCAGAATACCCTAATAAAAAAGGAGAACAACATTAAATACAATATTAAACCAAACACAAAAAGGTTATCTTTTTCTTTAAAACAAGACATTAGCACCCCAAATGAACCTACAAATCCTTGGGTTTGGATAGTCAATCTTTGTATCCACAAACGCCATCTTAATCAGATGTAACCAACAGTTTTTGTTTCTTACTGTAGGTGGCTGAAAAATGGGGAAAGTTTTTCATCCAAGATTTTGTGTGAGAGAAAGAGTGAGAGCCTGGTTGAAATTTCAAGTTTTAAGCAAGCTCCATTGATTATTAATTATTATTTTTCCTGAATGAGTTCCTTCTTGAGGACCCATTCCAATTTCCCATTTCTCCCTTTCAGGAACTGGGACTCAGCAGCTCCCAGAAGGTATTCACCATTTAGGCATGAATGAAAGAATGACAGTAAGCTCAAGGAGGAAAATAGAAAGACTTGGATCAGTGGAGGTGGTGTCAGGAATCCGACTGGTCTGCATTCGTCATCACTGATTCCCATCAGGAGGGGGAGAGAAGACAGGCATCTAGCAACTGGAAAGAAAGTGTTCTTCAAGGGTTGAAATAAACAAACATTAGAAATGTGGCAATGGTTAAAACAAATGTTAAAAAGGTAATGAGCCAAAACATTTTTTTTTAAATCACAAATGACAGCTAAACATCATTTAAAACATAATATGCTAGAGTTAATTAGAAATAAAGGGGTTAAAATAATAAGAGTTAAAAATAATTTAAATATTGAAAAGGAATGGACACAAGAGGAATAAAAAAATAAGAAAAAAGGCCAGGGTTAAAAATAAAATATTAAATAAAAATAGAATTAAGCAAAAATGGAGTATAAAATAAATAGATACATTTGAATAAATGTTAGGTTAAATTACTTAACAAGGGACAATTGTCTAGGCTCACTAAATAAATAATCAAGGCAATGACAGTTAAGAATGGGATAAAGTAACAGAAGGTGGGAATAAAGCAAGGATCAAATAATAATAATAAACATACTCTTGTATTGCATTTCCTCACCCATCACCTTGTCTGCAGTTATATTAATTAGACTGCAAGCTCTCCTGGATAAGGACCATGTCTAATTTTTTGTATCTGGATGGCGCCTAGCTCATTTTGGGGCAACCAGTTAATAAATAATAATGAAAGGAAGGAAAGCAACAAGAGCTGCTGATCAACAAAAATGATACAAACTAGCACCATTTGTTTCTCTCTCACACATGCCCAAGCTATCCACCCGTCCAAGCCTTTCTAACAACACCCAACGCTGCAGAGTTTGGGTGCATTCCAAAGAGTTAAACGAATCTACAGATGACCTGTGATCTAACACTCCTGCATGTCTGCAAGGCTCTCCCCTTAAAAGCTGGCTACTACTTCTTCCTATAAACTCTTTCAGAAGGTTAATTGTTCTCCCCTCAAAACTGGACAGTATTTAGTCCAGTGGATGCAAGAGAAAGGTTTGTCATGGCAGTTCTGCTTACATCAGTGCTTTCACTCTTTTCACAGCAAGATATATATAGTCTGTCACAAACTCCTAAATAATTGCTCTTGGCCACAAGTCATTTAGGACCTTGTGTGACCAAGGGACCTCTTCATGCCAACTGGCAGAAGGCACAGGGATGTGTAAGTGTTACAGGGATCAGTAGCGAGGTGTCTCAGAACCCTGGGTACGCTCAGGAAGCGTCATACCACCTTGCAACAAAACCCTCCAGAACAGACATCAATAGGCCTCCATGTGAGCCAGGCTTGCATACCCCAATGCAAGACCACAGCCCTCAAGTATATGCTCTTCGGTACAGGTGTTTTGTTCTTTGACTAGTCCGTTTTGCCTGTTATATGGCACCATGTACATGTACAAAACTATGTAAATAATTCCACAGCCCTCTGCCCTTGTGTTGTGTCTAGCGGGTTACATATTCTTACAACTGAACCAGCTATGCATTTTATTCAGTCTCTTGTCGAGGGAAGCACTGAATATACAGCTGACATTTCTCAAGCTCAGGTACTATCCCTGGGACTCCTCAGTTATATGCCTGCTTCTAATTCTCATTTGATGATTGACATAAGATACAGCTTGATGCAGTTGCTTCTTTTATTGACAGGCTTCCAGCTGCTGTTTGAACTCTATAAACTCCCTGAAGACTGCTCTCATTACAAGGACATTGTCTGGAAAATGATATTCCTTCTGGACCTTCTAATTATACCTAAACTCAGAGACTAAATGATCCTCTGCCTGCCAGCACAGGGCCTGTGAAATGTACTATAAATATTAAGAGTTGATACCTTACAATGCTAGGGCAATTTCCATCCAAAGATCTCACAGCATTTTAAAAACTATCAGTGAAAAACCTTGATAACAGCCCTGCGAGATAAATATTATCCCCCTTTTACAGATGGGAACGGACACACAGAAAGGGTAAATGACTTGCCCAAATTCACATACAGAGACCAGGTTTACACTACAAACTTTTGTTGACATTTCTATATCCATCACAAATGTGACAATGTGCGATTTGTGATCAATGCTGTTATGACGGCAAAGCCCCTAGTGTAGACTGAGTTATACCAGCAGAACTGTGCTTTTGCCAGCATAGCTTATTTTGTTCAGGGGGACTGCAAAAGCACAGGTTTGCCAGTATAAACTGTGTCCACACTAGATGCACAATCCTGGCAAAGCCTTCCAAATGTAGACGTGGCCACGGTCTACGCCAGAGCTAAGTAAAGAGCCCAGAAGTCCCAACGCTCAGCATTAATATCCTGCTCATTACTAAATACTGACAGTGAGAGAAAATCATGTAACCAGAGTCCAAAGCACTGAGTTAAGTTTATCCCTGATGTAGCGCCACTGAAGTAGAGTTAAGTAAAGGACGAATTTGAACCATGTAGTCTAGAACTGTCAGGAAACCAAGCAATTCTGAGTAACCCTGGACTTTCACAACTTTTATTAGTTTCAGAAATGGACCGGGTAAATAAAATTCCTGGATTTATTACTCCATGGACCATCTCTTCTCTACCTTAGCTCCCACTTACATTCTAGTAACACTCACCATTACACATCTTTTGACGTCTGTAATTCATTCATCCATGTTCATCCCTCTCTGCCTCTGTAAGCTAAGCTAAACTGATTTCATGTCAACCTGCTTTAGCAAACCATCCAGACAAAAGTGCTTCTTTTGGGCAAGAGAAGCATCCTCAAACTTAAGTCAATTTTACATCTGTTTTCTTGACTAAGATCTTCCATTTTTCTTCTTTGCCCACAACGTTGGCATTATCCTGGATCATGGATCAGACCATAAAGCTATATTGAACTGAACCAGACCCTCCTGAACTGATGTTGGAAAAAACAACTCTCAGACCTTTAGTAAATTCTAGAATAATTTCCCTCTTATTTAATGTTCTTTTTCAGCTTCTGGTGTAGTTTAATAGAACAATCACCTCATGTGACCTTTCTCTTAGTCAAAATTCATGCCATGGATGTATTCTCCATTAACATTTAGGCCCTTAGAACTAGTACTGATGTCATGTTTAGACGACTGAAGGTCCATCAAGATGTGCTCTCTCATTGCTTCTTAGTACATTAGCACATGGTTTCTATAGCAATACTGTATTAGCAATTTGCTGAGTCATTCTAGCTATCTGAAGTAGAAGATGGGAAATAATGCAGAAATACAATACTACAGAGCACTCTGCGGTTCAGGGAATCACAATCATTATGCATTCAGAGTAACACTGCCAGACAGATTTCATTTTGTAGCCATGTTTGTTTTTCAAATCATCTCAAATAGCCTTTTTTCAATTAATTGGACTAATTCTGGGTGGTGCTGAGCACTCTAAACTCCCACTTTTGCTCAATGAGAGCTATGAGAGCACAATGAGTAATTGCTAGTCAACAGGAGCAAGCATTGGTGAATTGGGCCCTCAGAATTATAACCCATATACTGTACTTCGCTTTAAATTAGAGTATCATAAAACCTAACACATTAACACAAAATATTAGAAACTCGTTTGTTAAAAAGCATTTTAAAATAACTGACATGAAGGACTACAATGAAATGTGCAATAACTGATTCTTACACTGAAGATCAGGCCAGCTAGAATACTGTGTTTGTTTGTTCACAGGAAGGAGGTGAGGGAAGGGTTAACACCACAGTCTCTCTTCTGTACATTAATACAATTCTGAAATATTCTTACCTCATCTAGCTTGGATTGTCTACATGGGAAAGAAAATGTAAACCCAACAGGTAATTTCTTGTCCTTGATTTGTTGCTTCTCCATGAAATCTCCCAGGCATTCAGCAACATGGTCAAAGAGCTATAATTAAAATAGGAGCATAAAATGACAATAGTCAGTAGATAGTTTTAAGAAAAATATGCCTTGACCTCACATGAAATACTGGAAAGAATTAAAGCGACCATTGTAAACAACCAATTCCAAATTTTTAAAAAAACAAAACAAAACATTTTCCATGTGTCATTTAGAATCAATGATAAATCTTTAAAATTAAGGCAATATAATAAATACTTCAATAATTAATAAGTAAGGAAAGGAAATTTTTCTTTTAGAGAAGTCTACTTATTTTTTTTCCTCTTATTTTTATTCTTTAAAAAATGCAAAACCTCAGACGATGATAGGGGACTCTCTGCTATAAATACATCTATTAATAATTTGATGAGACAAAAATCAGTTTGTTTTAAGAGGTTATTAATAATATATTTAATAGGTAAATGCTGCTACCTGAAAGGGCTTATATCTGGAGTTTGATCAAACAGGAAGCTGATGCAGCAAATCAACACATGCTTAACTGTAAGCAGGTGAATAATCCTATTAAATCAATGGAACTCATAGTCCTAGCAGTTTTGTATTGAGACCACAGAACCCTGATGAATATCTTCTCATATTTTTTTTTTTTTTTAAAAAGCATGAAAAAAGAGTTTTTTTAAATACTTTACATGCTCCAAAGGACAAACTGTGATGGAAACAGTTTATCAATTTTTAATATGCCAAGCTAGGCAGGCAGGGTACATTTTGTGAACTGATTACATCTTCATTACTGTAGCTCCCTAGATGCTATAAAAAAACAGAGACAAGCACTACAGTATCACTGCAGAGCAAAGAAAAGAGTCAGGGCAGCACAGCAAGACATGACAGCCATGGCAGGCAACGCCAGAAAACCCCATTTCCCCCCTTAGTGGGGATCTTACTCTGGTAGTTCAAGGTTCCAATCTTAAATCAGGGAACTGCCAAAGTGTTTCATGTCCTTTTCAAAATAAAAGGCACTGAAGCTGTAATCTGGTTTGGGCATACCCATACACCCGCTCCATGTGCTGCAAATCAGGCCTGTGACTGATGCTCCATCTTTTAACAGATCTCTCCTTTTCAGATGACACCTAACAAGAAAGTCCAGAACACTATCAGTGGCCAAACTCCATCAGCATTCTGAAACAAATTAGCTGATCCTTTCAGTGGTCAGCCAGTTACCAAGCGGATAGTATGCACTTTATTGGTTCAACTGTCATTTTCTGCAGCAGCAATTATCTCACAAACAAATCCACAACAAATACCAATTGCTTAGCAGCTAAAATGACAATCAGTCATTTGGGGCTACTATTACCATATTGCCAGGATGCAGGACACCATAAATGAACATTCAGCTTTGTCCCAGAAAAAGCAAGAAAAATAGGGGTAGATGGGGTGAGAGGTCCGTAAGAGGTGTAGCATCCATGAAAGCAGACTCTGGCAGCTTTAACTTGTACTGGGATTTTTTGCGGGGAGAGGAGACACTTGCCCTTGCCATCCCTCCTTAGCTTCACACACCCATCCTTGTGGCTCCTGCATCTATTAACTTCTGGTTTTCTGTCATCACATAGTGTGAGTGACACACACGCACGCACACACAGGGAGAAATCATTCTCTTCAACTACTATGAAGCCTCCAGGTGTATCATCAAAACACACTGTCTACTAAGGACCATTGCTAGCCAGAGTGACTGACTATATAGCAATATACAAAAACACACTGTAGGGCTGAATCAAGCCCATTAGATAGAAATGTCAAAAAATATATACATTCATATCTACTAATACAAAAGACTGGCTGTGCCTCAAATTGACCTATAATGCAGATGGATATTAATCCTATAATAAATCTCTCTCCTTGTATCAGAAGATTGTATTTCTTTCACATTGTAACTCTTTAGAGACTACAAACCTGGAAAATTACCAACAATCTAAGGCTACTGACAGAGTATAAAATAGCATTTTGAATCACCCTTAGGATGCCATTTATTTTCCTAGCAGTAATCAAAATAGTTTCCAAGATCCCAGAATCACAGAGGAAGTACTACAGACATCTGCGAATATGAAACTTCAAAGGGATTTTTTACAAGACTATTCAGTTAAGAAGAATAAAGAAGTTGTTTACATGACACTTCTGTTTACTAGACTATAATGGACCCATAATTAAAATAAGATCTAATCTAATTAAGCATTACTATAGAAGTTTCAGAGAGGAAACATTGCAGTTTATAGTCTTTTGTGATAGAGAATACCAGTACTCTCATGCACAATGAGAAAGCAAAGGCAATTACTTTTGTAACATCATGATCAGCTGTCCAGAGGAGCGATAAGAGGAGTTATAAAAAGGGGGAATTATAATTAAACAAAAAAGTATGACAGGGTTTGTATAAAATGAGTTGTTACAGTAACACAGTATACATCTGTATAGCATCTTCCAGCTGGAACACATACCACCACTAAAATGTAGCCCCCACTAGGGTTAAAGGTGATAGCCAGGTGAAAACCCAGCAGACAGCCTAATAAATTACGGAACAGAAAGAGGACATCTTAGCCAAGAACACTGGTGCAAACTCCTGATCTCAAGCAAACAGTCATGGCCGTAGGAGGAGACAGGCCCTGCTTTTAAGTTCTTATTCAAAAAGATCCCCCTACTGTACCCAGTGAGCTTCATGGAACTCGGTGCATTGTCTTGGAGAAGATGAAGGCCAACATGACAGGATTTAAACCTGTGGGTCCAAAGAGTACAGATATATCATATATGATGGTTAGGCTACTAAACTATCCACCCTTGCTTAATGGGTGCGTGAGCTGAAACCACAAAACGTGTACCAATGACTCACAGCAGCCTGGGAATGCGAGTGTTTCACTGCCATTACAATCTAAGAGGTATTTTAATACATTAAAAACTAGACAGGCAAATCAAGTGAATTAATTAGCTATTAGCAATGTTTTTATGAGTATGAAAGCACAGCCAGGAGTGTCTAATTTCTATTGTACAAGATTACTGTATCAGATTAAAAAATAAAACAAAACTAATCAACTGTATGAGAGAGAAATGGATTGTTAGGCAGAGTAAAGAAATGAGAAATACATGTGTACAATTTTTGCTACCATCTTTATTTTATTATTGGTTTTATGATTTGTTCAGTGTCACTGTGACTCATACAACTCCTCCTAATGATTCCTTTAGCTGGAAGTATGCAAATCAATATTCTTTTAAGGATCAATGTCTAATTGGAAGGAATTTACAGGTTGGGTAGAGTCAGGAAGCTAGAGTAAACTTCAGGAGCAAGGAACCCAAAAGAAAAACAGCTAAATGTGCATTGTTCAGATTCAAAATCTATTTCAACAGGATGTAGACTGCAAACGTCAATACAGAAATCAGATCTTTAGACTTACTTGGAAGAGTCTCTAGAAATTTTAGGCCTGGTATTGTACAATTGAAGTCAATGGGAGTTTTGCCCTTGACTTCAACAAGAGTTGAAATGGAGTTTACCTTGTATAGGTAAAATATGTTTGTGTCTGACAGATGGACAGAGGATAAAAGTCTGAATGCACTAAAGTGAAAAATCTCAAAATGAGCTATGCCAGCTAGACAAGAAGTCATAATTCACAATTCCTCCACTAATCTGAATGGGATTTAAGGGTATAAAACTCTGAAGTTAATGATGCAGATTGCGGGAAAAGAGCGCTAATAACCAATCCTGTTCAGAAAGTCAACGGAACAGCTATTCAGGTAATTGTAACAACTGGTTCACAAATGTAAAAGAACCACTTGCATAAGAATCAGTCAAAAGCATTTAATCATTAACCACCTGAATGCTTATCAGTCTCCTCAGACGTCCTTGTAGAAGTCCACCCTGAATTTTGCTACTAACTGAGAAATTTTAGTCATGTTTAGTTCCTCTCAGATAAGAAATAAGAAAACTGATCGAATTCTGATGACCTTTCCACTTTATTTCTTTCTTTACCAGTGTCTAGATACTTGAAATTATCTAATCAGTATCTGGACTGCACGCTTCTCAGAGAGTACAATTGTAGCCACCCTTCCTACCTCTCTTTCCAGTTTAAAGCCCTCTTGACAATTCTTGTTAGTTCTGAACCCAGGCTGCTGGTCTCTAATATATGTAGGAACTTCCAATATTTACCTTGTTTATCTTATTATTTACTTTTTAAAATCATATTTAACTGGCCTTAACCATCTAACTGCACACATAGCTAGCCCAAGTAATAAGAATATGCATTTACTGTTTCCTTTGCCTCCTTCCATTCCTTCCCACTGTTTGCAATACCAGCTTGCAGAATCTTGCCTTAAATTAGACTTTATTCCCTTCAGGGCAGAGGCAGCCTTCTACTATGCATTTGTATAGATTCTAGCACAATGGGGCCCAATCCTCATTGGATTCTCTGAGGGCATATTTACGCTTCGAGCTGCAAGTATAAATTCCAGCTCAAGGAGACATCTGATCAAGCTGGCACACTAAAAACAGAGTGCAGTCACAAAGGTGAGACTGGGAGGAGGAGCTAGCCTCCCCAGGTACATATCCATCCAAGATGCTAAGCATGTACTTGGGCAGTCAGACCCTCTCTGCCACTCACGTCCTATTTTTAGGGTGTGCCATGTCAATCCAAGCTAGCACAGGTATTGCTCTTCAAGCTGGAATTTACGCCAGTTCAAAGCATAGTCACATCTTAGGAGTTACTGTCATACAAATAAACTCCAGACAGCCCAGTTTCTCTGTAGTATGAAAACCCATGTCTATGAATCTCAAATTTTCCTCCCTACACACCATCTCTTTATGCACTGGTCAGTCCAAAGCATCATTAAGTGGTTCTAGAGTGATTCCCAAATCCTTCCTCTCATCTCTCTTCATCCAATGGTTTCTCTCCACAGGATTCTAAAGGGGTAACGTATGATCCCACGAACGTAAATGCCACTTCCAGCGTCCCAGAGGCACTTAGAGTCCCACAAGACCAGAAAGGCCTATGGTAGCCACAGGGAGAAGAATCAGGCTACAAAGGCTGCCCCTGGCCAGCGTCTGATTGTCCTCTTTGGGTAAAGGGCAGAAAGGGAAGCTGCACAGGAAGATGAAGAGCAGAGGAGGAGCAGTCTTGTGAAAACCTGGCAGTTGCCCATCCTCCTCCACAGAAGCTCCTGCTGCTGCTGCCATGGGACAAGGAAAGCAGATGATGGGCAGCTTCATATAATCTAAATCCCCAACTCTTGTAGCACCTCCTGGAGCAACAAGGTGACCAGATCTCAATTGTGAAAACTTGGGATGGGGGGTGGGAGATAATAGGCACCTATTAAGACAAAGCCCCAAATATCAGGACTGTCCCTATAAAATTGGGACATCTGGTCACCTGATGGAGCAACCAGAAGCAATAGATTTGCATAGCCACCCACCTGATTACAGAGGGAATAACAGACAGCAGCATCACTCATTAAGGTTTTTTTTTTTTAATGTAACTGTCTGTTTTTTGGTTTTGTTTTAAAAAACCAGCCAGCAATGTAATGTGGGTTTGGGGATCAGGAAAATGGCAGAGCCACCATCAAACTTGAGGAAAGTGATAAGGAGAGAGTAGTGTTGTATGTGTTAAAGGTATACTGCAGATTGTCTATGAGAATACAAGCTTCTATTGGTAGTTCACCTGCAATCTCCTATCAGTTTTAAACCCACTCCTCCACAAAAATGTAACAAATCAATTTACAACTTAAAAATGTACATGAAAATTAATGTATACTTTCTGATAAATCCCTACCCATTAAATCTGGCCAAAGTAATAAAACAACCTTTTAAATGTTTGAGATATTAGTAGTATAGATCAAATATCATTGCAATTGTTGTACATAAATTAATCTCAGTAATTTGAGTGATTGTCAGATCTTACTGTATATCATAACTATTTAGCAATTGTCATCAGATCAGAAAAAATTAAGGATGGAACTCCCTTTACAATCTTTTATTCAATTTTTTTAAAATGAACTTTGAATTTTCTAAATGGTTATCTTTGCACTCTTCAATGGCTCCTCATTCTTATTAAGAAAAAAAATAGGTGGCAAAAACTGTATTTACCCAACAACGAAAACTCTATAACGTTACACTGTTACACTGCAGCATAATATGTATGTATATAAAATATTCTCTGTAATCAATTTCCTGATCAGATAGGGAAAAGTAAACATTTCTCTATAGGCAAATTTGTTATTCCAGGAACACAAGACTGAAAATATTACACCTACCTGGTTTCAAACAGCATTCACTCACCAAGTCAGATTTATGTAGTGTTCAAACATTGTACTACCTACAGTATAATTTTTTTTTTTTTTTTGGGGGGGGTGGGGGGGGGAGGGGGGGGCGGAGAACACTACAGTCATCACACTCATTCATGAAAGAGACATCCCACAGGAGAATGAATACTTGGTCTTGTCACCAATCTTTATTCGTTTCTAGGTACTGCCCTACATTTCAATTGCAAGCTAAAATCAACCTAATCACTTACAAAAACTGGGAGGTTTTTCAACCCTCCATTCCCAGACATGGTAATTTTCATTAGTAGATCACTTCCAGTAATATATCAGATCAGATTAGATATAGAAATTGGTTTAGAACTGAACTTCTAACTCAGCAGGAAGTGACCTGTATAATAAAGGCTGCATTCTAGTTCCCTTAGATAATTATTAAGAATAAATAAATAGTCTTGGTATCAATAAGAATTATAGAGTTCAGTATATATTTTTGACCATTAAAGCATTAATAAGATTTTTCTTTCTACACTTCTTTAAAATTATAATATAAAACATCTAATATTTAGACAAATATCCCTATAAGAAAAGAAACCTACCCGTGTTCCACTTCCATGCATGATATCTTCTGGTGTGTTATAAATCTCTGTTTCCATTTGTACAGTCTGCTTTTTCTCATGAGAGACCTTCACTCGCAGAATTCGAAAATAAGATCCACCAAGATCCAATGCAATAAAATCTCCTTTCTCTATTTGGAAGACAAGGTACAAGCAATCAAAATTGTTAAATGGCTCTGACCTATGAAACATCAGCCTATGTTAAATAAATGTGAAGCATAAATAAACGTATTAAGCTTAAAGTAAATAAATTCTATCTACAGCATAGCTATTAACTGTATGTCAAGCTAATTCTCTATAATTCAACCTAAGATTAGTGCAATAGCAAAACAATGACCATCAGAGAGAGGGCAGTGGAGTAGTGGTCAAAATTAGGGTTCAGACACCATGACTAAGCTGGCTCACCAGCCTCAATGAGGAAAATCTGAGAAGCAAGCAGCAGACCTTGTAAATCTGGATGAAATGGAATCATGATGTGTGGAAGATTAGAGAGAGTTTCTGAGGGGGAGGGCACAGATTGAGAAGAAGAGAGTCTTTCCAGGGGGACCTAAAGTATTTCTCGGAGAATTCTGACGTTTTGGTGGATCTGAATACAATTTAGCCTTAAATCATCCCAATTTACATGGAAACACAGTTAAGTATAAATCAAGGGTTTTATAAATGGGAGCTGAATTTCAGTGAAAACTACAATAATGCAGTAGATGAGAGAGAGACAGACAGAGAGAGAGAGATCACACTAAAAACTGTCTAGACAAACCTATAGCTGCCACAACCCGATGAGTTCAAAATTTGTGACTTCCCGCTGAAATCTGACACAAATATAGCTATCTAAAATTATATCCTCTGGCAAACCAGAGAAAACTTTAGGACATTTCCATCTCTATCTCAAAGGAGAGGAATTGGGTCTCAAAACTTTAAAGTCAATTCAGTTGATTATCTACCTTAAGAGCAGTTCAAAAAGCCTTAAGGATGTGACCCAGTCATGCTACAGAGACTGTCATGTATCTGAAAAGTCACACTTTCAGTGCTTGTTTTACAGCTGTGTAAATATACTTGACTGATCCAGGTGATGACACTTGTGTTGTCTTGTCTTATCAGACAAACGAACAAACAAGGACAGTGATTTATTAATGGTTTGAGAAAGAGATACCGAGGGAAGCAATTTACATAATCTTTATAATGATGAGCAACAGGCCTGTGTGTGCAGTATATAAACACTGAAGCTCTTGTGCCCTCCTCTCCCCCTCCACACACACAGATGCGCCAATGGATTTTACAAGGCTGTTCACAATTTAGCAACACAGTCAAGGTAACACTGCACTTTCTAGCATTCTCCCAAATTTCATCTCTTCACAGATTTGTGCCTTTGGTTAAACTTCAGAAATTACTCATACGCTGGGTGAGTTCCTCACCCTACTGAAGTCAATGGGAATTTTGCCACTGAATTCTATAGGGCCAGAATTTCACCCATCAAGAGTAATAGACAAAATCCTTTGCCACCCACTATACCGTTCATTGTGATTAGCACAGACCCAGTTGTATCACTTGCACTCATTATTATGAGTAATCATAGTAATGATATAATAATCATAATAATCAGGAATCAATTCTTGACCCCTATAAATCTCTCTCTCATCTTCCTTGTGAATTCAACCTCTAGTATTGTTTCTACGAAGGCAATTCCCAACTCTCTTGCCATTTCTTGTTTCAGTCATTTCCCCCTGTTCTAGCTGTCTAAAGTCAATACGGATACACTTTTAACTGCTCAGTATCATCCCTGAAATGTCATTATCTCCAATTTCTCTTCAACTCAAATCTCACATCCATCTGTACTGTCAAAAACCTAGTTTGATTGACCCCAAATCTTCCTCCCACAACTCATGGGTCTGTAACTTGCCTACTGCTACCTCCAAACCAGAACTTGCATCTGACATTGTTTTGACCACTCTTGTGCCAAAACTAGTATGGTCCTATTTGTACTTTCACCCCTCCTCATATCCCACTCTGATGTCATGTACACAAACACATATAGTCTTCCAGAAATATTGTCCTGCTTAGTAAGCTTCCCTAGGCAGTGTAACTTTCAAGAAGGAATGATCCCACTGGTGACAGAGTGGGATGTGATTGCATCAGATTGTGAAGTCCTGTTTTGTACCTGTGCTGAAATATTGGCACTGTAGCTGTATTAGTTCAGACTAGTCCAGGAGCAGCCCTATGCTGCATTCCAGGCAGCTGCTCTGCCTGGCAAAGGCATTTGACACTTTATTAAAGAACCATCACTAAAGCCAACAAGGCTATAGTCTGGGGTTGTCGACTTGGTCTCCCCACTACTGGCCCACCCCCATGGAACAATGTTTTTTCCCCCCAGAGGCTGCAATGGGTGGACAAGCAACACTGGTGAATACAGAACCTCGCAGTCGAGCACACAGTACCAAAAATGAGGCCCTAATTAAGAGGGAGATTCTGCTCTGTCCAGGAGGCTGACCGTCACTACACCTATGGAGGACTTGCATGAGAGAGAGGGCAGGAGGGACTCTGTCCCATCTGAAACACTGAGTCCTGGTCTATACTACGGATGTATAGCAGTGTAACTACATTGCTCAGGAGTTCCACACCCCTGAGCAACACAGTTATAATCAACCAAACTCCTGGTGTAGACAGTGTTCTGTCGATGGGAGGGCTTCTCCCATCGACATAGCTACCAGCTCTTGGGGAGGTGGAGGTAGGGTCTCCACTGAAGCGCTGCAGCATTGTAAGTGTAAACAAGCCCATATGAACCACAGACTCGCATGAAAGGGTGAGCTCAAACTAGGGGAGGGTGTGTGTCAGGACTTTTGTTATTTTCAAAGAGCTGTAACTCCTAAGGGTTGTAAGAGTAATGGCTTGTTTAGACAGAGTTAATGCATGGCAACATGGAATGTAAATCTACAGCACACTAGCATGTGTTACGCTAACTGGTCATGCGGACACTGCTACCACACACTAACTTTCCATCTAGACAAGGCCTCAAATAACTGTGGTTAAGCAATTCCTCTGCTACGCCCGTATTCCTTGCTTTTCTGCACATTGCCTCTCAAGGAGTTAAGCAAGTAAGCCCAGAGTGACCACAGCCTGGAGGAAACTCTGGGGGGAGCATGTGTAAGTGACTGGGGGGCTCAGGAGGCTTCAGATCCTGGTTTGAGAATCTAGGGTGGCTGGACAGCAGTGTTCCACATCTCAAGAACAGGTGCCAGACAAGAGGACTGATGCTGGGAGCATGTTCCCAGAGCTAGAAACAGTGACTAGACTCTACCCAGACCCAGTTGGCTTGGAAATTTAGGAGGCCCAATTACTGCATCCACTAGTGACTGTACTGGGGGTTAATGGGCCAGTCTGAGATACCTACCACCTGTCATTTTCCATCCTGGAAACTATGCACTACTAAAGGGGGAAGTTAGTTCCCTACAGAAGCTGTTATAGCCCTCCCAAGTTGCAACATATACTAACAAGCGAACCACCATATGCCAGATACTATAAACAACTCATATATAGAAAATAAACTAACTGGTAAAGTTGAATATTAAAGCCATAACTTAAGATTCTTCTAAACATTTCACCCCATAACTTTAAGCTCTCTTTTTTGTTGCCTCAAATATTGGGCTGATCCTATGTTTTGTTTACTAAAAGAAAGCTCCCATAGTACTTTCCCTATGTATTGTAAAACTGCACAGTTTTAGAAATTATTTTTAAGTTGTACAAATGAACATAATTTAAAATCTGAACACATCCTCAAAATTCTGCATGTCATATTTAACAGGGAATACGGTTTTCATAGCTGTCTCCACTGTCACAGGATCAGAAGTAACATGTTCATCCCAGTCACCTCATTAAATGAAATAGCTGGACAAGCAATACCATAAAGAGATCATTTGTCTAATGCAAGCGATTACCTTCAATAAATAATTATAAACAAACACTAGAACAGATGGCCCTTTTTCAAGCTTAAATGCACCCTGGAATATACTTCAAACAAATAATGCACTTCAGAAACATCTACTCTGGCAACACGCAACAAATTAACACATTTGATTTCAAATATATTTGGCTCCCCTTATAAACCAAAAGTTTAATGAGAAATGTATGCTTTTCACCAAAAGCAAACAAAAAACCCCTAAAACTTTCCATGAGTACATTAACGTTTCAGATTCAGATTTCAAGAGTTAAACAGATTGTAAGTAACAGCATTTAACCTGAGCTTTGTAACACAAAGATGCAGTTAAACATACCAGAAGTTAATTTAGAAAGATACTTTGTAAAGCATTTTAAATAACTTCAGATGTTCTCCTGACCATTATGGCCGAGAAAATTTCTGCATTCTCAAATTAACCAATTCAGAATTTAAAAAAAATCATCATAATAGTAAGAACAACATCTCTGTCCACAGTCTCTAAAAGATATTACTCAAAAGGTTCATTGTTAACACAGTACAGGAATGTAGATTACTGACTAAACAACAGTATTTCTTCAGAATATTCAGCTTTCATTCATTCTGCATGGTTTGGGATTTACAGCTTATTCATGCGCTGAAATTACTGTTACAAGATAGCAATGATAATAATTAGTAACAACTAAGTTGTTCCCACAGGACTCCAGTCTGATCTTAGACAGGTGTCTCTGATTGGGGCATATCAGCTTCTAGGTCCCAGGAATCCATAAACTGATCAATATTTTTCCATTTCTAATTTCACCTTGTGCAGGTTTTTATTGGCTCATACAATGGATGGATTCTTATATCCAGCATTTTTTACTAGAGTCTAAACAGTTATAACAGCCACTTATCTATGTGTGTGGTAAAGGATTTTGTATAGAAGAGCCAGGGCAAAAATCTTCATACAGCTTTCTACTGTTAAAAATGAAAGGGGCATTCTAATCTCAATTAAAATACTGGATTTTTCATTTGTGAGGAATGTAAGACACATGACGAATAACGTACTTGCAATTTCAGGAACACAGACACCAATGGTTACCTACAGTAAGCATTTTATTTTTCATATTTAAAAGTCAGACATACATTTTATACAAATATTGCACAGCATCATCATTTAGTTTTTCAATTATCCAAAGATAGATACTAAAAACCTGCAATACTTCAAGATTGCACAGTCAGCCTACCTATGTGTCTGAACAGGATATAGATTGCAAGCTCCTTAGGGGAAAGCTGGTGTTATCTTCTATAATTGTACAGCAACACACAGAGTCGCTACTTTCTCTGTGCACCAATGAAGTCAATGGGAGTTTTATCATCACCAACTTAAATGGGAGCAGATTGAGAGCTAAAAGCATTCCATTAATAATATTTAGGGTTTCTTTTTGTAAATCATGTAATATTTATGATGAAAGCAATATTTTAATTCATTTATACTCCTGACAGGGAAAGAAACTAAATTTGACATTCTTCCGGTCTCAGCTCTGCCTCAGGATTCGGTTTTGATGTCACTATTCTATTTTATTTGATGGATTTTCAGGTCTTGATGTACAACACCTCCCACCTGTTCCAGTCGTGGGCCATTCTGCAGCAGAAAATACCAACCAGGCTGCATTGTGCCTAAAGATCTCCTGGTTCTATATTTACATCTTTTAATAATTCATGCTGTTATTTGTTTTATTTGCTGTATGTGTGTTATGGCTTTTATCTACTAGCAACTGCATGTTGGTGGGATAGGGGATATATTTGTGCTTGACTGGAAGAAGTGAAGTTTCAGGAAAACCTGAAGCTCAGGGTCAGCAAAAGTGTTAGAATTGCCATTGGGCACCAGGAACACACACGCTCACACAAACGAACAGGAGAACTGAATGCATGACCAGTCACAGCCCTGTCATTGCTTCCTTCTTAGGCCAACATACAACCCAACATGCGCACACAGGTTAAAATTCACTCCCTCTGTAGAAAGTCTAAGTATTTGGGTTCAGTATGGCAGCATGCAGACAGAGTGGAAAAATGAAATCCATTCCATCCAATTCGTAGCCAGGATGTGGAACTACTGAATAACTCCTCTATGGCAGCTGTGTACCCTCCATATCTGTTGCATGAGGCACTGGGGCTACTGAATCCACATGAACATGGACCCCCAACCCAGGAGCATTCCCATTTCCCTGACAAAACCCATTCCCATAGCAACCATGCATGGTCACTTTACC
Source organism: Emydura macquarii macquarii (assembly GCF_026122565.2). Lineage (NCBI taxonomy): Eukaryota > Metazoa > Chordata > Testudines > Chelidae > Emydura > Emydura macquarii. The sequence goes on along the minus strand of NW_027131527.1, from coordinate 11,990,839 downwards.
AAGGGCCTGCCACAGCAGCCCCTATGCATGGTTTAAGCAGATAAATGGCTTTGTGCTGGCCATCCACACATAGGTAAATTACAGCATATTAGCCAACAGCAAAATAGTGATGTGACACTATCTGGCATGTAAGTGACCATTTATAATATTACTGATACCAATATTACAGAATTGTAATAAATATCATATAGGATATGCCATGCAGGGTACCAACAGAAAAGTCACGATTCACTAAGATTGATAAGCACATTTATACATATGTATCAATTTTGTACTGTAAGTTCTAATTATGAATGGTATCTTTATATTTCAAACTTGTGCTGTGTTTCTGGATGACACCCCAGAAGGATGCCAGCATCACTAAGCCTGTTCAATGGCCCATCAAGGGAACACACAGGTACAATGAATCCAGTGAAAGAACCCAAGGGCTAAACCTTATGAGTCACCAGGAATGCAAGAACATGTCTATGGACTGGGGACTCTGTGGCTTTTCCAGGCCATGTACTGTGTTTGAGACAAGCCATATGGCAAAGGGACATAAAAGGCAGCTGCACCATCTCCATTTTGTCTTCATTCCTGCTTCCTACCTCTAGATCTACTCATATACAACTGAATCTGCAAAACAAAGGACTGAGACCAATCCAGGTCCTGGATGTACACCAGAGAAACTGTACAAGCTTGCAAACTCCATAATTCTGCTGAAAATCTGATATAGATTGACTTTTTATTCAAATGACTCTCTCATTGCTTTGACCATTTAATCTCTCTCTCCTTATTTGTTTCTTTCCTTTTATAAGAGACCGTTAGTGTTCGTTACTAAAGGATTGGCTGGCAGCATGGTATTTTGGGTAAGATCCAAACTTACATTGATCTGGCAATGTGGTTGACCCTTTGGGGATCAGGAAAACATTTTGGTAAAGGGAATAGTTTTAATAACTTCTCTCTTTACTGGATTTAGTTGCTGATTGGGAGCCTGAGACTGAAATGCAATAAGGGGTGCTATGTATTTCTTGTTGTAGCCTCTTGATAACCAGCGTGGGAAATCAGGAACACTGTTTGTGACTGGTTGGGGAATCTAACTTCAGTGTTACCCACCAGTTCTTGGAGAATCTGTTCTCCTTTTACAGCCTGCCCTGATCTGGGCATTTTCAAGTGGGCTACCTAGGTCACAAGTGGGTCACAAGTGAAACCAGGGGACTTTAAAAATATGCTTAACACAGATCTCTAATTTCAAGCATAAAAAATTAGTAATAAACTACAAGAAGAGACAGAAGAGCAGAACTATAAAAGATTTCCACTCACAATAGAGCTCCCTATTTACTGCCTAATATTAACTTTCTGGTTTTAACCCAACTGGATCTCCAAACATGACTGCAAACAGATTTAAATCTACTGCAGAAATGGAGTATAATTACTGTATATTAAATAACAGAGATTAAAAATGATCACCGTATGAGAATCAAAATAAGGGAAAAATTTGCCTCAAATACAACACACCATCTCCTTGGGATGTGAAGGATATGTAGCATTTTTAGAAGACAGATTCACTCATATGTCCACTTTTAAAATCTCTAGTCCACTATACACACCACTGCTAAGAAAGAAAGAAAGAAAGAAAGAAAAAGAAAAAACCCTGTAATTTTACCACGAATTTTATAATGCAAACAAGGTTTTCAATCCAGTTAACAGTTTGGGAGTGTTGGTGGATAGAATAGCTAGAAAGAAGGGGGCAGAGGGGAGGACTCTCTCTTCCATCTTTAATGAGACCCATTTTGCACAGGTCTGTAAAGAAACTACAGAAGTTGGTTCCATGCATTGGAAGGAATATATGCATATGAGATTCTCCAGAAGTAAGATACTTCATTTAGTTTTGGTAGTGTTTAAAAAACACATTTTTCATACAGTGTATTACATTAACACATCACACAATATTCTAATCCTTACCTGAGCCATCAGGAATTGACCTTACAAATGTAGGAAGCATTTTTACTGTAGCAGTTGGATTGAAGTCTCTAGAAAGACCATTTTGCATCTCTCTCTTGAAGCGAGCCATAATATCCAGCAGTGTTTCATCAGAGAGTCGCATGGCATAAAGATATTTATCAATCTGGAAAGAAAAAAGTAAAGTGAAAATCCTGCATTTGCTTGTGTGAATGCACAAACAGACATTTTTTTTCTTTAACTGGACTTTTCCAGAAGACTAAAATTTATATACTGAACATGTGATTCTTCGAGTTTGAGTCTGAAACTCTCAAATGAGAAATGCAACCAACACCAATAAGCTTCCTATTCTTTTAACTCAAAAAGAAAAAGAAAAGAACACAGTAATTGACGCACCAAATTAGAGCAGAAGCCCATCTAGCCCTGCATCCTCTCTCAAGTTTAAAACCAGGTGCACTTGGCTGTAGTATACAGTATTACACATTGGGGAGGGGAGGGGAGGGAAATTCCTTCCTTTCCTTCTTCTCTGAAGGTAATCAGTTTATGCCCTGAAACATGGGACATTAGCCTAGTTTAAGGACAAGAAGTAGTATACAGAAAAGAGGCATTAATTTCATTTTGAAAAAGGTTTCATTGTAGTTAGGTCCCATAAATACTGGTCTGGGTAAACAATGGGGATCAAAGGAGAAAGACCTGTGAAAAGGAGAATTAGTGTCTGGAAAATACTTTGAAATCCTTGGACAGGAGCCTAAGAGCCCCTTTTATGCCAACTGGCAAGATACAATTGATTTAGCCAAACAGTGCCTTGTAAAGTATCTCATAAGAATTGGTGACACGCTGTCATGAATATCACTCCATGAAGTTTGTGCAGGTTGTGTATAAAGAATTATGTATGTGTACTGGAAATACGTTCTTAAAATATGTTTTGGAGGCAGTGAATAAATAAGCCTGCCTCTGACAAAGAATGTGGATTTATCTGTTTGCATGAATTGACTACAGGCAGATGACAATGAAAGTATTTACACGTAAGGTAAATGAAGCAATCAAGCTAACAAGCAGCAGAGGAAACAGCTTGTTGAGCATTAGAGTCTGAACCCCCAAGAAGTCTTCCTGGCTCTGGAGACAAAGACAATGGACTTTGGGAAAGAAAAGGGGAGCAAAAAGACATTCTAGTTATCCATCACCTGGGAGACAAAGGAGATAGTACCCACTGATTCTGTGAACATTGGGTGCTCTTGCCTGAAGGGCTAGAGATGCTGGTAGCCTGATGTGAGAAATTATTGTAGGCAAAGACATACCTTGCTAGAATTAAGTTGCAGGAACTAGGAAGAATGTTATTTTTGTATTGTCTGTAACACTTTCCTATCTTTTTTATTCTTCCTTGGTATCACCTAAATCTGTGCTCTTCATTAATAAAAAACAAACATTCTTGTTTTATTAGAAAGCCATCCTGGTTCTGTATATTAAAGTGAAGTGTGGAATTTCAGCCAAGCGAGCAGACTGGTGTGTGCTCTGGCTCTTCGGAAGCATGCATACTTAATTTCTGTGAGTGCCCAGTGAGAGGGAGCAGACACTGCAGAGAGACATCCCTGGGGAATTCATTTCCTGCAAGGCAAAGTTAGGACTGGCAAAGTCTCGAGGTATTTGCTGGTGAGGCAGACAGACTGGTCTGTCTCCAGCAAAGCTCTCACACAGCGGCTTATAGATCTGGGTTCCCAGAGGAAAGTGTCACAAAGGCATTATAAATACGTTATGTAGCAGCAGCAGTTCCAAAAAGCTTTGGAATCTGAACTCTTCATAATTTTGTGGAGTATAGCTCAGAATGAATGAAGGGTACAGCATACAGTTCACTACAGTATCTTCCTAGTGTTACTTCCCCAGAAGCCATAGGACTATAGATTATATACATTTTGCAGAAGGTTGACCTGACATAGCAGGGTTGTCTACAGCAGGCTCTGAACGAGGTTAGAATGCTCAAACAGATCATTACTAATTTGGTTAGCATTTACAAAAATAACGATGAAAATCTTGCAAGATCATTGATCACATCCAAACTTTAACCATAGTACATATCCAGTCTGGTTTTGAATCCAGAATGGAACCAAAGCCACTGGGACACATTCAGAACTAGGGAAACAAACCCAATACCAAAGTGGTACAAAAGTTCTGAATTCAAGATTCCAGTTTTGGCTCATCTCTAGATTAAGGTATGCACTTCTCTGAATGCAGATATCTGTGTTTTAAATTATTCTGCACAGAAATGTTAATGAATAAACTCTCTGCTTTGTGGCTTCCTTTTAAAATCTTTTCCTTTGTCCACAAAAGAATCTGCCCCATGGACATGAAATAAATACCATATAGGCTTCAAATTAATTCTTTTACAATTCAGCAATTAAAATATTTATCACGAAAACAATCAAAAGAATCATTCGATAGCTTAGTTGATTAGAAAACATCCAGTTAGCAGAGTCCTCATTTTGCTGATTCTCTCTCAAGAAAAAATGAAGTAGTGCAGTGAAGTACAGAAGCATTCAAGGCACTGGTAACTTTGAAACACAGCACCATTTTTGCATAGCCACACAATAAAGAATACTGGGAAACGCAGCATTTCAACATAATAGACCCAGTTCTGCTCTCAGTCTATGACAGCTGCACACACAACTGCTGAAAGGATTGAGTCCATTGTCCAGCATGAAGAACTAGATGGGCTTCTGCTCCAAGCTGGTATGCTAAAGATATCTGCACAAACATTCCTCAGAGCAAGAGATGTCAGAAGACAACAGTAGCCAAGTCAGCTAGACAAACAATCAGCATTTGCCACGTGACCCCAAGACAGAATGTGTGCAGCATCAAAGAGCCTCACATTCAGACTTCTGTGGGAACCACAAACGAGTCAGTCTGGCTAAGGTTCATTCACTCTGCAAGACTCAGGGTTACAAAACTTCCTGGCCCCATCTTCACATCACAAGCTGCCATTGCCAAATGGCAAACAAACAGCTGAAATTATTAATGAATCCACCTGCATTAATTTGAAGATGCAAGGAAAGCTCATTCCCAAATTATTTAATTCTTTGGACTCCTGATCATCTGAAAGTTTAGGATAAAAATCTCCCTTTTTAACATCTATTCTCATCTCGGTGGATGGGGGAATTTATTTCCCGTATATATCATCATCATCATCTCATATTTCATGCCTTTCATCACAAAGGATCCAAAAGTGTTTTATAAATATATTATTTGTATATTATAAGCATAAGAACATACCAAATACATGGAGGCAATATGATAAATTCATGTCATCGATCTGCAGTTTATCATGCACCTCTGACTGACTCATCTGCCCTTGCTCACTAATCCACGTCACCAGAATTCTAACATTCCAACCCACGAGCAACTTCGAAGAGCCACATCCCCACACTTCCCTCCAAAATTACTCCAGCCCAAGGCCAAGGGTAACTCAGTCCTGGGTCAGTGACAGCTTTTCGGTACATTTTTACAACTCATTGTTTCACAAGCCTACGTAGTTAGAAATAGGAAATTGTATCACTGAAAAGAGGTGAGAGTTCCAGCTTCCCCTGACAACCGGCCCTATTCTGTTCACAATATTACACAAATCCTCTTCATCTTCAAGGAGGAGAAGAGCAGCAGCAATGCTTCAGAGAAACAATTCAACCTTCAGAGATCTGGTTAAAGACATCTGCGTCCCCGCCCTGTTTACCATCAGCTTCTAGACTGTCCCAGTTTACTGTCTGCCTTGTAAATACTGGCCTAGAAATTCATCAGCCTGAAGCAACTCTTTCCACATCACATGGTGTCTTTTACTCTCTATACTGAGCATGGTTTACTACAAAGAACAAAGCATTAAAATGCAACCTAAGTTCCTAACAAACAATATGCCTGCAGTGACCAACACGTCAGATACATGAGGTTCCTTTGCCAAGATCCTCTCCTTTAATCTTCTATATGATTAGGTAACATTAATATCAACCATTCAAATATATGCCTTTGATTACCGCCGCCACCACCACCACAATGTACGTGCTAACACATTATGTATATGAACATACACCTACACACTAAACAACAGTTTAAGACAGGAAGTGACGAAGAATACTACGCTACTCTCCAGCTTAAGGAGAATATAGCTTGTCAGAATGTAATTAGGGCCCAAAATGCAATTTGTCCAGGAAACTGGTCCCAGTGCTATTATTCTTGCAAAAAGCATTCCAAGCACAAGTGGTCAAAAATTCAGTTTCACATCTCAATCACAGACAGCGCCTCTGACAAAACAAGGCACCCTAATGTAATGATCAAACATTCATGTACCAGTGCACTGGGGGAAGAATGCCAACTACTGAGGCTATGTCTACACTACAAAGATAAGCTGACTTATATTAGGTCAAGTTACAGCCATCGCATTAATTACTGCAGTGCCTGATGTCCACGCTACCCTCCTTGGGTCGGTGGAGCGCGTCCTCACGAGGAGCACTTCCACCGACCTAAGAGGGGCAAACGTGGGGAGCTTGGAGCCTGGTCTCTCAGCTCTGCTGGCAGCTCCCTGCCAGGAATGGGATCCAGCCGCCTGGGGCTTCCAAAGATAAATTGGAAAAAAACATTAGATACAGCAATTACAAGAAATAATACCATGCACTAGCCCCAAAGGGGCAGATTATATTAATTTATCTGGGGTTATACCTAAACACTAGCCATCTGATCTTGAAATCATCTGTTCGAATCCAGCCCAGATCTACAGTGGGTGGACACTATTACAATCTCATGTTCAGAACATTGGAATGAGTTGGGCTCAGTCCTGTTCCTAGTGGAGGAGAGTCCTCATCACAGAAACCACCAGAGAGGGTGCTCTTGTGAGCAGTCTCAATAAATAGACCAAGAACTCGATGATCCTGGAGACTGAATTACCCTACCTCTCCTTAAGGCTGTGTCTCCAGAACACCTGAGGCACACTGGTGAAAGAGTGAGGAGCCTTGAACTGCTGCTACCCAGGCTGCAGGTGTTCTGGGAATAAACAGAAGACATCAGTCTCCAGCACTAAGTCACATGCAAGAGGCCTGAGGTATTGTCATTTTACAGTGAAGGGGAGAACACTAATTAAGGCTGCACAGTCATCAAATTTCACTGTCATTCTGAGTCTTGATTGTCCATAATCTCCTTGCTAATTTAATGATCTAATTGGCTATTAGATGGTTTATAATATCTTGTCATACACCTAAAATAAACTCTGTAGAAGCTCCACATCCTGCCTCCTACTTACAATAGCGGGCTGAAGGCTAAAGAAGTGATTGACCAATAGTATTTGCATGAACTTCAGTAAGTTGTGTTCGAACAAAGGATATCAAGATCAAACTAGCCTGAGCTCACCAACCCTGGGACAATGTACCATTGTTACATAAAGCTACAACAAACACCATGTAAAAGGTGGATATTTTTCTCATTGTGAAAAGCCAGGGACTGCACTTCCTGCAGTTATACAGTTAGGGCATGGATTTTGGATATGCACAGAGAAGCACATGGAGGCAGTCATCACCGAGATCCATGGAAAAACTCACTTCAAAACGGATCACTCTGATGCATTCAATTTCTAACAGACCAGCCAGCTTTGTTGAAGGAAAATGGCTATAGTCACTCTGCCAAGTATAGGAGAGGAAGGAGAAGGGCATTGCTTTCTTGAATTCATTCCTCTTCAGGAACTACCAATTAAGCAGGAACTACAAGAAAAATCACTACAAACAATACAATACCTGCTCTCCTTTTCCTGGAGAAGTATCAAATATAGCTCGTGTTGTACTCGGTGTGTTGGTAGATGCTGTCACCGGTATTTATCAGTGTAGGCTGCGTGCGTGTGTCCCTGTGTAGATGCTGTCCCAGCTCTGCGCAGGAAACTGAGACGGCTCTCACGATCGAATGAATCGACACGACCACAGATTAGCTGAGTAACGAAGGCGCCCAAGCGAGGTTTATTGCGTGCGGCACAATGAGAAATGACTTACAGAGTATCTCTGGGTCAGTTTCATATTGGCGGCGTTACAATGGTCTCGGCCCAACGGCGGGACTTTCCGTTATCCCCTAGACCAGACACCGGTATTCCCTCTGACATCCTCTTTTATACACTGTTACATACACTTTCGGTCTGCCCCCCTTTCACGTAGGTAGTTGCCACCCTCCTGACGTAGTCTAATACCACCTTTTTCCTTTGATTGGCTGATTTGGGCACCGCCACTCCATGTATCATTTCTACCTATCAAAGTGTCATTTCAGAGAGTTAGTATCTTGGTACCTCTTATATCCACTACATATTTTAGTAATATTTTGGCAGTCTTACAACCTTGCAGAATCAGCACTTTCCTATACCAGTCTCAGTTAACTTGAGTGACCCCTTATACTTCTGTTCACTTGGGCTTTTTCCATTTAGGCCTTAGCCTGTTTTACAGGCCTTAAGCTGTCACTTCCTACTACAGCTCGTGCACGATATCCAGTCAAGGGACACTTTGGAAAATGTTTTTTAAATGGCCACAATCAGGAAAATGCCAGTTTACTGAATAGGAGATTTAATAAGGTATTTGTAACCAGAGCTCATCTGGAAACTAGTCAGGCTTCTCTAGACTGGAGATGAAGCAATCTGTGTGGAATTAGGAGAAAGGAGCACAGGCAGGGCCAGCCATAGGGGCAAACACTCAGGGCAGTACCAAACAAACACCTGGGGAGGTGGTTGGTCTGATTTTAGTTTGTTTGGGTTGGAATTTTTTTGGATGGCTTTTGGAGTTTTGTAGGTCAGCTGTTTGAGTGGGCACCAAAACATTTTCTGCCCTGAGCTACAAGACACTGGAGACCAGCCCTGAGCTCAGGTTGCAGAAGAGTTTGTAGGAGGCAGCTGCAAGTCAGTCTGCATGCATGTGGCCAGGCTTGACAGCTAACTGAAGCTGCAGCACCACTGTAAAGAGTTCTCTCAATAAAGAGCCTGTTTAGTTTTACAAGCGCAGAGTCCTCCCAGTATTACCCACCATGCAATACTTGAAACGAGATTTACCCCGATTACACACTCATTGGTGCAGCTGCCCTGGTACAATTCCTAATGTAGACAGGCAAAGCAATTACTGGCACCAATGGAACCAGGGGCATACACAGAAATAAAAATTTGGTGGTGGAGCCAGCTCTCCCCACCGTGGCCCCAGCAACCAGAGGGGCCAGCTCTCCCCCATGGTCCCAGCGCGGACACGCCTTAAAACAGCAACCATGATGGGGACAGGCTGGGGGCATCTCTGCTGCAGAGACCTAGGGGGTAGCACATACACTGAAGCACCTGCTGGCCAGGGCAGGGCAAGTGTTTTCCTGCCAAGGGAGCAGGAAGGGCGGCCAGGCAGGCACCCGCAGGGAGAGCCTGGCAGGTCGAGTCCGGCTTCCCACACCCCTCAGGCTGCAGACGAGTTACTGACCGCAGAAGGACATGGCCCTTCTCTGTTGAGTCGGGTCCCCAGCAACAAACGAGCCCAACGCTGTCCCGTCCCAGACCCTGCATGGAGGCGCATCGGGCGGCAAGTCCCCACCTGCGGTCTAAGAGCCTCTGGCCTTGAGACTGGCCAGAGACTCCCACTGCCCACAGCTAGCACGGCCTAACACACTCCCAGGGTCACTCACGGAGCAGCCGGCTCTCCCACCATGGTCCCAAAGAAGCTTTCATCTCCCAGCTTGGGGCAGGAGGAACTCACTCTCCCCACCCTGGCCCCCAGAGTTCTGTGCCCCTGCTTGCCCCTCCCCCACGCATGTCCCTGAATGGAGCGTATCCTGATTTCAAGCAGGGAAGACATTCTGTGACAATATGGCTGCTGCTGCCTGGGCAAATTGGGAGATGCTTCTGAGGAACTTATATGGCAGGGAAGTAGCCCTCCACAGGTTTCGCAGACAGCCTCTGAAGTGAATGGCTGCACTGATGCAAAAGAGCGGAGTTTGTTGCTTTACCAATGGCATGTCTGAGCCTCCTCCTGAGAAATGACATAAATTATGACAGTGGAAGCAGAGGAGCCCTACAAAAGACTTAATATACTTTTTAAATCAAATGGAAACTATTTTTTTTTAAATGGAGGGTGCTATAAACAAAATAGTATACATGTATTTTGTTCTGGCTAAAACATGTGATGCTGACTCATTTTCATACCTTAGAAAAGGTTTCTTGAAATCCAAGAGCTACAGTAATCATGCAGTGCATTTGTAGATAAATATAACTATATGTGCTCACATTTCTACCTAAACACCTACTGAGTTACTAATGACCAATTCCTGCCCTTAAATGCATGTCTAGTTTGCATTGACACTAATGGGAGTCTCATGCAAACTCAAGGACAGAGAGGGGCCTACTTCTTATAAAGATTTCCAGAAACCATTAGCACCTATTTTATTCACACTCTCCTAATAGGGAAGTTATTGGCTTATGCAAACACTCTTACTATATAGTTGTTTATGTAACATGCTCATTTAAATGTGAGGAATATTCATCAGGAGTAAAAGATGCATTAATAAAACCAGTTTAAACATTCCCAAGACTTTTCCCTTTTCAATTACATATGGCTTCATAGTTTGTAACCTTTAAGTGGCTCCTACACAGCAGTGATCCTGGCTGGTTAATTCCGTTAATCTTATTATATCCAAACTACTGCAGTTTACATCATATTACCTACATTTTTAAGAAATTAAATGCTTTTCAGAGTTTTTCTTTTTTATTTCATTATTTATTTTGAGATTGTCAGACATCCAATGAATAAAAATGAATAGCTAGAAAACTGGCAAAATCTTAAACTCCACACATAACTTACTATTACACATGTAAATCTAAGGAAAGCCTCTGAGTACTCAGTCTTTTGAAGGGCCAGACCCTGATCCTGCAAAGACTTATACACCTGCTCAACTTTATGTACTGGGAGCTGTCACATTGAAGTCAGTGAGACTGGTCACAGTACATAAAGTTGTTTGCAATCCTGTTCTAGCCCTATTGGCCCCAGGATATTGGAGACAAGGTGGGGGAGGTGATATCTTTTAATGGATTGCCTTCTGTTGGTGACAGAGACACGCTTTCAAGCAATACGTGTTTCTCCAAGTGTGTCTTTCTCACCAACAGAAAGCGATCCAATAAAAGATATTACCTCACTCACCTTGTCTCTCAGAACATATAGTTAAGCACATCTTAATGAGCATATGTGCACAGAGAAAAATTTATCATACCCCTCCTAAAATTTTGACCTAGAACTGCCATCAGACCCTCTACCAGCAAAAGACTCGCCAATGAAAAAGTGTGTATAGTTTTGTTCATAAACTATTAAATGAATTTGAAAACACATCTTATACATCTATTAATGCCACTGTATACTATTAGCTTGGTTTACATATTGGACTGGCATGAGATCATATACTGATACAGCATTTTATATGAAAAAGTGGCTCCTTTTCATATGTTACAGTCCCACAAATTTTTGTTCACATATAACATACCATCTGTGACCATGAAACACATTCTCTGTTTTTTCCACAACGTGGTGATTTGTGCCTTTAAAATTTTTCAGACACTGTACTAACCAAAATTAGTAGATTTCTCTTAAAAGGGACTGTCTTAAACCAAGAAAAACAAATTTAATATCTATATTCAAGTTAAGAATACTGCCTCCAACTTAACTTATTATGCCTAGGTACTCCACGTCTCAGAACAATATCATCTCCATACAATACCTAGCCACAATTAATCGCACTACATGAAGGTAAATACTATTAACAGATCCTTAAAGTTAGTGACTCTGAGAAAACTGGTTAACTACCAAGTGAATAATACAAGAGAACTGTCTTTTTCCTGTAATTATTACGTTGACCACAAAGATTCTGGGGGATGAGAGAGGATTTCTAGTCACTGAGATATAGGGCAATGTGGAACTCAGGGTGAACAAGTTCCAGCTTACCTTGTCTCTTCTTTCCTGATAATCCTTCCTTATCCCTCATGCCCTATGATGGCATTCTAAGTGTGACTCACCACCTGCACTACCAGCTGTCACCTAAACCTCAGGCAAAGAACCAGCATAGGGGAAAGTGTAACATGAACAGTTTCAGGCCTGCACTCTGGTTTGGAACTACATGGATGGGAAGCAGTACAAAGAGACAGGGGAGGGAGGTAATACAGGGGTGGTGAGTGAGGGGTGGAAACAAATGAGTCCATAGTGGAATAAAGGAGACCTCACCCTTTTGAAAAAAAGGAAGCACAACGAGGAGGGAGCTGAAAATGGGAAATGAAGGCAAGTATTCTTCAGTGCAATATCCTGAGGACAAGTATAATTGTACTAGTACTAAGGGTCAACATAGAGCACAGTTCACAAGCATCCAGTACTTTGAGGGTCAGAACAGCACTACAATTCTGATCCATCCAGCCCCCTCATAAACCTTCCAAAACTGAATTTTATTGATTTATCATTAATTTATTAATTATTATTATTATTTAAAGGAAGCTGAGGGAGGAGTTTAGTTCTTAGCGTCAATCTCAGTAGATTCTGCTAAGGGTGCACATATAGAAATATTTTGCTTATGTGCTTAGATTGTACACTAGTCTAAATGGGAATTTTTAAACGACCCACATTAATTTATAAAATATTTATCTATATTTCTAAAATACCCCATCACAATGGTTTCTAGTACAGTCAAGTAAAATTGATTCTCAATGTAACAACTAATTTACAAACAAAATGTCTATATTTTTATAACAATATCTGTGAGACAACACCATACAGAAAATCACCTATATCAGCATGCATCATAACAAACATTTCAAATGCAGTAAATGTAAAGCTTGTGATCTTTAGTGTATGAAAATCTGATGGTTTTGTGTTTATTTTGGATTTCTAAATATTACAACAATAAAACAGATTATGCCTTACACAGGCACTTAAATCTGGAGCAGTAAGTAGCGTGTAAAAGTGTTTCAAGAAAACAAATATACCTGTTGCATAGATTCAGGTAATAGAAAAATTAAGTGAGAAGGCAGATTCAGGATTTTCCTCCAGAATGAACAGTTATTCCTAGTCCTTTACCTCCTACAGGTATTTTTGATGGGGAACACCAAATGGAATAAGCAAGAGACTTAAAGCTGCAAAAGGCAACTTTTAAAAATAATGCACATTCTTAAGTCTTGTCTAACTGGGTTTTCTCTTTGGGATGGGGTTTTTTGGGTGAGTGGAGATGATAGTTTTTTTTATATTTTTTGCTCACTGGGGTAGTTACCAGTGCACTGATGTAACTAAACAGGAGCAATCCCCAGTGTAGATGCAATATACCAGTGTAAGATGGGGCATACACCAATATGACTCAGCTCTGCTAGTTATTGGGGTTAAGTCACACAAATGCAGTGCATCTATGCTGAACATTTACTCCAGTGTAGCAACATCCATCTAGCCACAGGTGCAAATTTCCCTAGTCTAGACAAGCCCTGATACTACTACAAATGACTATTTGTAACATTAACAGAAAAGAACAAAGCCACATTATTCAGAGTTTTACAAAAATCTTACATGTACCTTTAACAATATTCCTCCCTCCCACCCCATCTCTCCTCCCAAATCCACACAATAAGGACAAACATGGCACAGAAAGGGTCATGGGAATCTTCCATGTTACGACACCTATTTGTGAAAGGCCACTGAGCTTCTTCAGAAAGAGAAAGTCAAACTTTTTTTTTGCCTAGTACCAAAGTCTCAAACATTGCTAAATATTCAACTAAATTATCATGCTTTTCCTGTTATACCACTTCACCTTACATCCTGTAGTACTCAGAAATAAGGTAATACTGTTTTACAATCTATTTACACTAACTCCACAACCATTTTGTGTTATGCTGGTAAACAGTAAAACTAGGTAACTAACTGGCACACAATATTCCCATATCACCTTAAAAACCCTGCTTTTTAACACAACTTTCAGCCTCTTTCTGCCAATTTACTATAAAAATAGTATTACTATTGCCCCATAAATTCATGTCACAACTACATAAAATTCAAAATTGTTTGTGACTGAATTAACTCACATTCTTGTGACACACAAGTCTGTGCAAGCACTGATAAAACAGTTATTTGTATATATGCTGTTGCTTACAAAGAGCAAGAAATAGAAAGAAACATATTGAAATGATGCATGTGGCACTGACTTCCTGATAATTAGAGCTCTTTTTGTTTTTAAATGAGGCTGCAACACAGTGACAAAACTATAGCAAATGTTGTTAAAATACCTTACAATCATTACAAATTCTGCAGCAAAAGGAACTTTTGTAATTTTTTCTTTGATATTTTAAAAAATTAGAATCTCTCTGCAAAGCCTATGTTGATAGCTTACACCCACTGTGGCACTACACCTAGTATAATAAAATGTTGGCCCTTCTTCCATGGAAGAGGCCTAAGGACATTAGTCTGATGATGTTAAAAAGAGGATATTTCACCTCTGTATGGAAACCAGTCTTTCTATGAGACACAGGGACAAAACACAAATGTGTAAATATAACCTTAGTGGAAACGATTGTTACCCTATTTGTCACTTTAATAAGTATATAAATAAATTCCCTCAAATGGGAAAAATTATCAGTCTAAATTTTAAATGTTATACTAAACTCAGTTTCTTCACTCGATTGATTGTTAGCTAAAAATATTCTTTTTATTAACAACAAAAAATATAGATTTTATTGGGGAGGTCTCGACTTCAAAAAAACAAAAACTACAGTTCAGCTAACTTAATTTTTTAATAAAAACTGGCCTGGGCCTTGAATTCCCTGCATAATAAGAGATATTTACCATTCGTACAGTCACGTTTTATGAGACCAACTGACTGTATTTTAGACTATTCTACAAAGGGCCTTGAGGAAGAAAAACATTACAGGACTGCTCAGTGGAGAAATGACATCTACATCCTTCTTTCAAGGACACTGCACCATGTTACACAGCTTTTCCGGGGTTATAGCCTTCGAATTTTACAAACTCAAGGCTCAGCTGCTTTTTTAAATACACAACCCGCGCTATACAAGAGAATTCATTTTCTTACAACAAATATTCTTGCTTTTGTTACCTTCAGCTTTTCTAACAAATATTTGCATCAAGTCGAAGCAAATGTCGGACACAGACAACACAAAGACATCGGTGTGAAAAAGCAACTGGCTACTGAGGTGCAAATTGTCGGTTGCTGCCTTACCTTTTTAACCTGATCATCCTTTAATTCTGTGAAGTAATAGGCCAGGAGCTGGGCAGCTATCATCCTGTCTGCTTGAGTAAGATAAAGATAACTGAAGGGTTTTGCTGAGCACCACAGCAGTCAGGACACCCCAACGCGACTCTCACAGCAACGATTCAGAGAGATCTGGCCTTTTGTCTCTTTCTTCCCCCCCTCTGGCACGGAAAGCCTCTCAGCTGCGGGAAGGCTGCTTCTCCCTTCGCTCCCCCCACCCAGCAAAAAGATGCAGAGGCTTTTTTCCATACAGGGGCTAGACAGCGAGTAAAACCTGCCCACTTCCTGCGCTGGGATTGGCTGCTGAAGGAGGGCTCTGCAGCAGGAGGGACGAGCGCGGCTCCTGGCACTGATGGGCAGTCCGTGTGCAGGGAAGGAAGCTGGGCTGGGCTGGGCGTCCAGTGCCCCCAAACCATGCACGTCCCCCACGTCCGTTAGTTCGAGCGCGTCGAAAGCCCCGGTGGCGGGGTAGGCAGGGGAGCTGCAGCCCAAATGACCGGGCCCGCCGCTGCCATCACTTCCTGCGAAGGGCAGGCGCGCACGGGGAGAGCAAGCGGAGCCGGGAGAAATTCCTGCACGGAAAGGTCGAGTGAGGGGCTGCCGGGCTAGGTGCTCCCGCCCCTCGGGAAAGCAGCCGAGCGCCGCTGGCTACAGGCAGGGAAGGTTACGGGGATGCTTAAAACCCGGCCAGGGCCCATGGGTCAGGCGCACGGTGCATGGGGCAAAGCGGTGCGCGGGGACGCCACCAAAGCCCTGGCCAGCAGCGTTTCAGATGGCGGGCAAGATGCTGGGGCCGGGCTTTTGCAGCTAGCGGGAGAAAACTGCAGCGCTCCCAACGCCGCACCACGCGGCCGCCTTCACGGCTTGCAGCAGCAGCGGGCTGCGTGCGAAACGAGGCGGAGGGAGGCGCGGCTCAAGGCACCGGCACGTGACCCGCTGCCGCATCCCCTCCCCCCTCTCGCTGGGGCCTGCGCTGCGAAGGGAAGCCGCTTTGCACCGCTACTACGTCCTGTGCTCCTGGGTGTGGTCAGTGGGGATCGTGTGGGATTAGATCTGCTGGGGGTGCCTGGAAGAGACTAAGTGGGATTGACCGAGATACAAGAGTGTTCGGACAGCGGTAAAGTCATTACCCTGGATGTTTACATAACTTCCTTGGGGGCGTCCTAGGCTTCACGCAGAAGATTTCGTGGTTTCAGGGCTCCCTTGCTGCAGCCATGTAAATAATTGCAGAAATTAAATAAATAAAATACATACAACAAAGGATTCAAAAATCAAACTGACTGTAAATCTTTCACGCTAAAAAAACCCACCATCGCAAAAATGAAACGTGTTAGACAGTGCCCGGAAATTACTCCAAAAGAAGCATGCTTCCTCGCCAGTGAATAAACCTTGGCAGGTTTGCAACCCTGGTAGTCACACTTGACAGCTCTTGCAAGTCATTTGGCTAATTCTGAATACAGTTGTATGCTCCCTCGTTTATCAAGGACTTGTATTCAATTCAGAGGGCAGCTTACAATCCAGGAGAAGAATAATTACAGTCTTTGTCCAAACTAGCTGTGTTAAAAATCTAGCTATTACTCTGAAAATGTAACAACTCATACTGGCTGCTAGCTTCCTGATGAGTGAAGCCTTCAAGCCAATAGTCAGAAATCATTCGTCAAGAATTAGTCAGAAGATTATTTTAGGTATTTGTTCAGATAGCATTTATAAATAGGACAGACCATGCCAGCTAGTGTGCTCAGTAAAAATCAGATAGAAAGATGGTTTATGTTCTCAAATTATTCCCAATAAAATGAAGAACCCTGCAATACAATTTTTTAGAAGAATTTAAAAGATAACATTTTGCATGTCCATCATCACTTTCTTTTCAAAACACAGCTATCTATCTAAGGTGGAGGGAAGCAAGGAACCAGCATAAGAGTTTGAAGGGAGTTTTGGCCAAGGACATCAGGATAAACCCCCTGCCATTATGGAAATTGCTGTAGCATCTATGTGGGCCATAGGAAGCAGAGAAAACTTGGATTTATAGTGCCTGACCACACAGTAAAGTGGCACTCTAGTGGCCACATTATTCACCAGTATGCTGCAGATTTGCACCAATCCAGTGACACAAAGCAGCCATAAACCCAGTTTAACCAGACATTTAAACTGGGTTTATGGCTACTTAAGCCAGTTCTTCACTGTAAACTTTTGCTAGCACAGCTGGGTCCATTAGGGATGCGATGAGGTGTGATTTGTGACCAACATAACTGGGCCAGCAAAAGCCCCTAAGCGGTTATGCGGTTTTACCAGCAAAGATGCACTTTTGTCAGTATAGTTCTTTTCACTCAGACGGCTGGAAAAAGCTACGCCGGCAAAATCATAGTTTTGCTGGCATAAGCTATGTCCACACTAGGCGTTCTTTGCCATACAGTGTACTAATTCAGCTATCCCCGCAAAGTCTTCTATGTGTAGACATGGCCATAGAGCCACCAGAGTGGTGCAGAGCAGCCAGAGTGCACAAGCAAATCTGTCCCAATGTACCTAGCTCCAAGGATGTAGGGCTGGGATTTGAAGCTGAAGCTCCTGATAGTCTAGATATTTCAAACTTGTTGTTCAGAACCATTGTCCCAGCCCTTTGGATGTAATCAGTATTTTTACAACAGCATAGAAGAAAGTAAACTATCTTACACTTTGGTTTGCTTGTTTTTATAAAATGTACCTTGACATCAGAAGAATAAAAGTACATGTTAAAAATGAACAGCCACAGCTATTTTTAGAAGACCTTCTTCACTTGGAAATCTTTGAGGGAAATCCAGAGATAGTAGGGTTTCAGCCAATTGGCAACTGTGCCAGGGAGGAAAAACAGCCATTAGAGTTAGTTTTATACCCCACTGTGTTTTTACAGAAGTTCCCAGCCTTTGCTAATGCTTCCCACCTACACACGAGGCAAAGTAGGAGAGGCTGCTGCCATGAAAGAGTTAATGACAAAGAGTGAACTTTGGTGGTGTGACCTAGTGACAGTGCTCTGCTCCTCATGGTGTTTGATTCCTAGAGCCAACTTCTTCCCTGGATTGAAGTGGCATGACTCTAAAAGTCACTAGAAGTTGTGCCCAGTTACTCCAGAGCCCTTAGTTACTGTCCCTTCATCTGGCAGGGACTAAGGAAGCCGCAGGCAGAGTTAGAAGCTCAACTTTGTTGAGAGCAGGCTGCTTTGAATTTTTCATCAATGACCTCTACAACCAATTTAAGACCAGTATAGACAGGCTCTGAAGGAAATCCTGTAAAGTCATCAGGCAGAGACACACTGGCTACAACACAAAGATGTGAGGATAAGGAAGCTTAAAATGAGACAAGGGAGAAGTGAGGAATATATAGCCAGGACTGCCCCCAAGGAAATGAAGGCCTGCCCTTACACATTGCAAAGAAAGAGTGATCCTTATCCAGAAATATAATCCTAAAAAATGATTTTTCAAAGGTACAAATGGCAGCTAAATATCTAATCCTCCTCCCACTCCCCCATATTGAAAGTCAATAAGATTTAGGCATCTCACCGTCATTTATGCCTATTAAATATCTCCCCCTAAGCTATTAGAATGGTTGCAACAACATTTAGCAAGCATCAAAAGAAAGGTCACTAAGCCCTCATTACACATGCATGCTCACAAACAAGAAGTTAAATGGGTGACAACTGGTATGTGATTTTGTGCTCAGAGATCTTACTACATATGGAAATAAGAAGCTCACTTAAATTTACCTTACAGCAAGAGCAGTTATTGTATCTGGCCTTGTGGCTTGCTAGCCGCATGTTGCTCAGCATGCAACAAAGATTTAGGAGCAACACTGCAAGACCTGGGAGAATTGCTAGTGCTTTACAAAGGTAACATATTCTAGTCTAGGGAAAAGGTTGAAACTGTATCCCACTTGGTCATTGTCTGCAGGCTGATTTTCCCAAGCAGTATTGACAGTAGGGTCCTGCTTTATAGGCAAAGCACAAATGCCTTTGGTGGCCTAGATGTCACCATTGACCAGGCAGGAAAGGAAATGAGAAAAGAATAAACTTATTTTCGCATTGTTCACCTTCCAGTGGAGGTCATTATAAAAATGACTCAAAATACTGGCCATTGATGGAACAGCAATCGGAAATGAAAGGGCTACAGGAGGGAACATCATTCTGAACTCATTTTAAATTTTGTGAGCCTTAAAATGTAAACAATCAGCATTTATAAAGTCTTTTGAGATCTTCTGATCTCAAGGTACTATACAAGTTACATGAATTACTATCTAGCTAGGTTCTTATATGCTCCCATCATCACAATGTCCGAATACGTCACATGTTAGCCATACTGAGGAGAAAAAGGTTTCAAACAGAGCAGAAGTCACCAGTTGACCTATCGATAGGTACTTAGGTTGTAATTACATAGATTGTAAGTTCCTTGTGGCAGAGACTGTATTTTTGTTCTGTGTTGGTACAGCACCTAGCACAATGGGGACATGGTCTGTGTCCTAGGTGTTACAGTAATACGAATAAATAATAGTGATTTGAAAAATATTTTTAGAAAGGGTTTTTTGGAGAGTCAGAGCGTTTTTACATGCTGAAGGGCAAATTCACTTTTCAATGTGCATGCACATGACTAATACTAGAACAATTGCCTCTACTAACTGAAGCCAGAATGGGAGCACTGAATTGACTGCTACAGGAGGCAGAAGGATGTTCCCTGCAAATAACAATATGGGGACATTCATTGAATATATTGAGTGCTATTGAAATAGCCTATAATTCTCTAAAGACAGCTTTAACATTGAAACACTGCTTTGACAATATTTGCACTGAACTCAGTTTCTACCAGGTAATTAGCAAGAATTAAATATTTGGCCTGCAGGTGTTGGCTTCCTTTTCAAAGCTATTCTGGTGAAAGCAGTTGTTTACATTAACCAAAATTCTCAGGCTCCTATGCAGGCTTATCTTCCTTTATCTTGGGCAAGTCAGCCTCAGTAAGCGGGATTTCATTCCCTAGATTTTTGTATTTATTTAAGATCAGTTCTCCTAACATTTCCATCAAGAGTTTCACTGATCTGCATGTGTTATTCCTTTTTCTTTTGTTTGGAGAGGGGAAGGGCAAGCATCCTTGAATTCCCCTAAGCATGCTTTGAATGCTTAAGGAGAAGAGAGCAATTGCCCTGCCCAAGCCGAGTCTGCAGCTGTATTACAGAGCAGCTAGCAGTAATCTTGTGTTTAAGGAGAAGGGAGGGATTCCTTTTTTATTTCACAAGAGACTTCTTGTTCTTACTTGTTTACCTGGATTTGTACAGTTTCCCCAACTCTAAAGCAGTTCTTCTTCCAAAGACTCCTCTCTAGATTAAAATTTAGTGCTAGATAATCCGATTCCTACATTTATAAAAGGAAGTTATCTTTCCCCTTCTGCCCACCCATTTTGTTGCTGCATTTATAAGTTCCAGTAGAGGGAATATAACAAACTGCTTTGCATGTGACAAAATGTTTAAGAGCAGCTACTTGAATTAATCCTTCTCTGTTGAGATAGCAAGACTGGCACATTCACTATCAGCCCATTCCCCCTCCACTTTTTTTTTAATTTGATGCATAAGGCATTACCTGCTTTCTGGAACTCTTGATGGGAGTAGGCCCAGGACTCAAAGCAAAGTCAATAACAATAATAATAATGAGATAAGATCTTTGCATGTAGAAAAGCGCTGTGTGGCTCAAAAGCTTCTCTCTCTCAAATGAAAAGAAGTCGTTGGTCCAGTAAAAGATATTACCTCACTCACCTTGTCTGTCTAATATCTTGGGACCAACACAGCTACAATAATAATAATAGCACTTACCACGCTATATTCCTCTTTAAAGTAGTACTCAACACCAAGTGAGATCGGTTATTATCCCAATTTTACACTTGGAGAAATTAAAGCAGAAAGTCTGAGTGACATACCTGATGTCACATAAAGGTGAGAGTCAGCTTCAAAACTGGGATTAGTACTCAGGAGTTTTTTGCTTCCCAGTGCTTTGTTCAGACCAATTCTCCATAAGATAGTGATTGTTTTAAGTAATGTTTTGTACAATAAATAGCACTCTCCCTTTTCATTACATCACTCTTGACCAACAAAGGTCAATTTTGGCCTCATTGTTGAAAGTTTATGATACCAACAGGAGAAGTTGTCTATTAACCAAAGGTTAGTTTTCATTGGTATTGTGACAACACCGGAGATGGGCCTGCAACATGAAGTTCAGATCCAGGTCCAACCCCTTTCAAAATTCAGAGTTGTTTGGATCTGGGATTTTAGTTCAGGCCTAGATGAGATGTAAATCTATATGTACTATCTTTGCTTAGTCATCTTTCTGTGGGAATCCTTATCTGATTATTTAGACAACGAGATGAACGTAAGTTTTCTTTGGCTAATCTCTGATAAAGTGAAAGTGATTCTTTTCTGTCTGTTTCCTCTCAAATTTCAAAGAATTTGCATCTGTCAAATAGGACATGGAGGGGTATGAAATAAAGAGCTGTTGGGTGGTGCCTCTGTGATGAGAGACTTTGTTTGAAAAAACATTTAGAAATAAAAGTGTCCAAGTTTATTTTTCATTCACCCCACTTTGACAAGACTATTCGCTCTGGCCAAAGGTTTAGCTTAGAAGTTAGTTAAAAAAGTCATCATGCTTTATGTCAAAAACTGGTTATTGCCAAGCCATTTCATGGGCTGGCTCATATTTTTCCCATGCATTTGTACTGTAGTGTGTTCAAAATGCAGTGGGACCTTTGCTGACTCAAACTAGAAAAATACCTTCTCTAGTTTCTTTTCAATCTCTACAACCAATAAATATGTGTAAAGCAGCCCCTGACTTGACCTGCTCATGGTGCTATACAGTAAAAAAGAGATCAAACAAAACAGCATGTCATAGGCATTACAAAACAATATTAATTAAGGAGCTACAGTGGTGCTATTAAAGAAGAGGTAGGTCATACAAAGGGGTCAGCAGTGATTAAGGAAGAAAACTCTTCTATTAAACAAGGGCCTTAAATAGTTTGGAGTGTCTTTAATTTAGGAAAGAGGAGGCAAACGTCCAGGCGAGCAAGCTCCACACCACAGCAAAAATCAATAGTGAACCTATGGTGCAACACTGGAACCTCTACAAAGTAAGAGGTCTTAGAGCACAGAAACCCATTTACAAGGCTCAAGCAGCAGGGCTCAACTCTGCCAGCTTCCTCCTCACTAAAGCTACCGATGAGCTAGTGAGGGCTCAGTGGAGTCCCTTGTAATGGAGGTGGCCTATGAAGGAGAATCGCTGCATTATTTAAAAATTAATCTCTCTGACTCTTTTCCTCACAAAGACATAAATGGCTCCCACTCACTCAGGTAGCTTGTGAGCCACTCTTGGTTGCACCCACCATTGCCATATCCATAGTAGCTACTGCAATGGGAACTCCCTTCCTTAGGGCCTCATCCTTACTTTTAGGAGCTCATGGGAGGAGCAGCACAGAGCTCTACTCCCTCACCTCACCCCCCAGCACTCCATGCTTAGAGGAAGGCAAGGCCAAGCTAAGTGGGTATCTTTGCAGCTTGCCTCTACACTAGTCTGTGCCTGCCCAACTTCAAGCAGGAGTTTCAGGAGGTAGTACTGGGGGGGAACCTGGAGTCCCTCCTATTTCCTTCCAAACCCCAGCAGCAGCTGGGGGGACCTGATCAGGTCTCCCTCAGATATCCACCTTGCTTGTTAAATATTGGCAGCCTGTCACTGATTAAGGGTTTAAAAGGCAATAGGGTCAGCTTAAGTTAATGTTGCCATTTTATAGGTCGTCAGCATAGAAAACGCAGGGCAGGGCAAGCATAATATGATCAGCACTACTCAATCCTGTGAGCAATCATGCTGCTGCATGCATCACAATCTTCGAGCAGTCAAGCCTTACAAACGGAATTAGAATGGTTGAGCTCCACAGTTATCGTGGAATAAATAAGGGTGCAGTAAGCCTTATCGATTTTTAAAAGTTTCCTTTTGTTAGAAATCAGGAGCTTTAGTACATTGACTTGCTGCTTTCTCAGCACATTTGTCTCTTCTCCTTCCAATTCAATCAACCGTTTTTGCCTTTTAGTTTGCGAAAGGGATCAGCGCAGTTGCAAATTAATGACTTAGACTTGATGTATACTTCCACACATCCAGCATTCTATTTTTGGCAGTCATCATCCTTAGAGACCAAGCACTGGCACAAATGGGCTGCAGAGGTACTTGGTAGCTAGCAGCTATTCCATTTGTATTCCAGTTTGTCACCGAGTTACATCTGTACGGATCTGTTTGTATTTACAGAAATAATTCTAGAAGTCAGTTCAGATCTACAGTATACTTAATTTTTTACAACTTTTATTCTCTAAATGTCCCATTACTGACTGTATTTTACATTTAGAAAAGCATCTTTCTACTTCCACAAATTGTATCTTCATTCCTCTCCTCTATGTAGTTTTGATCGATACAGTGTCATATACATTTGTTTCCCATGTGTGGAAACTATTGGTTTGTTGAGTGAACTGATTAAAAAATTAAACAGAATTATCAATGCTCATCACAAATGTCAAGATTCTCCCCCTTCTCAATGTTTAAAAAAAGCATAGAGGAGAGGAATTTAGTAATTTAGGAGAAACAGAAATTCATTGTTTTATGAATACATTTTGACTTGCAAGGGAACAGCACAGTTGAACAACATAGGGATTTTTGAAAATGTTTATCTGAAATTCCCATATCTGGAGAGTGAAAAAGAGTGAATTTGTCTGGAAGGCATCACTGTGAATTTACACAGAACTTAATATGTTTGATATTAAGAAAATATAAAAGCCACATGATGCTATTGATTTGATTAGCAGTTTCAATGCACAAGGTTAAATGTACTATGCAATTTCACCTTATTGGTTGGCAACGTCAGGACACGGGCAGTGTTGCACATGCCCACTAGCTGAAATTTTGTGCACTTAGAGGACTTTAACAGTGGGAATTCAGGCACCTTCAGGGTTAAATGGCAGCAGATTGGGGGTTTTGAGGATATCATTAGCACCTAAATCTCTTTGTGGATCTAGTCCTTAGTGCCCAATGGAAAAGACTGCAGTCCCGCCAGGCCTGGCCTTGTGGTGCATCATGCACCTAGGGGGAGGCCTGCTGAGCAACAATATATTGTAAATGGTTTTATTATGAAAGAACAATAAAAGAGATGGTAACATTTTAATGACACCAATGGAGGACTGTATATTTATATCTGGAAGTACATTTAACTAACCAATTATCTTCAGTCACCAACTATATGCAAACCTTTAATTTCTGCAACTATGCAAAGAAAACTCAGAGTGCAACAGTATGAACATTTCAGATACAACAATTTGCAGGATAGGGTGTCCGTGAAGTTAAGAGCAAGGACACACCTTGCCTCGGGCACTTCTCATCCACATGAGTGCTGGGGTTGAGTGCTGGGGCTCAACAGAGCTGGACTTCCAGGTGCTGATGTTCTCATTGCCCAGAGGTTGGATCTGAGAGGGGAATGGGAGCCTTTGCTGCAGGGATACAGAGGTTGCAAATGCTGCTGGTCCCAGTAGTTACTGTTGTCCGGTGGCTGAAGAGCATGACTGGGTCTCAGATTACTGGACTGCAGAGCCTCTGGCCTCGCAGCAGCATGTTTTGCAGGAAAGCATTCTGGCTCAAGATAGCATCCATAAGTTGTCTCTGCATCTCTCTGTCTTTTTCCATGTTCTTCTTTGCCATGGTTATGCTGACCTTAGCCACAGCCACGCTTTCCCTGGCCACTGCAACATTGTCCTTGGCCACTATCAGGATCTCCTGGAAGAGATGCATTTCTCCCTCCTTTTGGACCTCATGTATAGCTTCCAAACACTCAGGCACCCTGGTTTTCCTCTGTGACTCTTCCATGAGTTCTGCAAACACCTCATCCACAGTCTTCCTTTCCCCCCCCTGTCAGTAGTAGATAGAGGCTCTGTCCTTGACGGTTTGGCTGTTGCAGGTGCTGTGGCTGTGGGAGTAGAGAGGAAAAACAGTTTATAGTTCATATCCCAAACAAGTCATGATAACTTTATTTAATATGTATGTGATTTTACCTGAGACACTTCCCATTTCTGTGGGAGAACCCAGAGATAAGTGGTCTGCGTGTATAGACGGTGCTTGGTGCTTCGGGATTTCAGTCTATTGTGCCTGTTTTCATGCAGTTAGGGGTGGGATGGGGTGATTGGAGCTATGTTCCAGGTTTGTTTGTGCACTGGAGTGGAACGGGCTTGCAAACTTTACTGGAGGCATGTCTGTGGCTATTCCCTACAATGTGCAAAACAAAACCAAGCTATTTCTCAGTGTGAAGTTCTGCTATATCTCCCCTGCACAGGAAAATAGATAGAGTCCTATAATGACTGTCAACGACAGTGCACGTTATAGGGCATTTGTACCTCCACAGGGAACAGCTTTGTCTGTGCCTTCACCAGGCACTTAGACCTCATGTAAGCTCTGCCTCCATAAACTGCTGAGTTTTGGACAAACGAATGCTTTAGTTATTCAAATCTGCTATGGGAGGGAGAAGTGGGATACCACAGACTGCGCTTGTGCCACACTGGGAGAAGCCATTTTGAATCAGCAAAAGGGGAGGAGGGAAGTGGGGCTCCCAACTCACATTCACCAACAACAATAATAAATGCACTGGAAAGATAGGTACTGACCTGCCCAAGTTCACTCCATGGGATCTACCTCTTCAGATAGACCCAGTCTGGGTTTCTGGCTAGGACTCTGGCTCAGCTGAGGCAGGGCATGAATCGGGGTCCGTTGCAGCAGGGCAGGCCTGGGGCTGCCTCTCCACCTAGCAGTCAACAGGTTGCTGAGTCCCGAAAAGATCCTGGCTCTAGGGGGCAGCTCCTTTCCCGCATCCTCCTGCTCATCCTCCCGGGGGTCTAGCTAGTCATCAGTGGTGTGGGGAGCATGCGGGTGGCAGGCTCCGAGTAACATGTGGGTTGGGCGGTCCTATAACTGGGTAGAAACCTGCATGCTTGGGGTTGGCAATCCTGCACTGAACTTGGGCAAGTCAATTACCCTGGCTGGCCTTGAGTTTACTGACTGGAATGGTTCCAAAACTTACCTCACAGGGCGAGGAAGCTTCATGTTTGTTAGTATCATACTTTAAACTCTGTGGATGAAGGGAGTTGATTGTAGTGTCAGGATTGAAGAGAGGAGAGAGAGTAGCCCTGTCCCTCTAAGTGCCGAGCACCTAATTCTGAAATCTGGTTGGGAATTAACATCCAAAGTCCCAAGTCATTGTGGTCAGCAGCCCTCCTCTTCAGTGCACCACAAGACCAGGGTGGCAGGACTGCAGCCTGCTCCATTGGGCACTAAGCACTAAATCCACAGAGAGACTGAGCCACCCAAGTCCAACATTTAGGTGCCACTGAGATCCGCAAAACTCCCACTCAGCTGCCATCTAACCCAGGGGGTGCCTCAATTCCCACCAGTAAAGTCCCTGAGGTGCACAAAATGTCAGTGGGTGGGTATGTGCACAACTGCCCAAGTCCTGACCACACCAAGCAGTTCAGCATCATCCCAGCTCATGCGCAGGCCCCTGCAGGGCTCTCTGATTAGGTGTTCTCCTGTCTACCTCACCTCCGGGGCCAATCCAATAGACATTATCAGAGAACACCTACCAGATTGGACCTCACACACAAGACAGCCAGCGTTGACCAGTTCAGCAATTTTTGAGGCTGGCTGACTGGCACGCTCACATGTGCATGTGTATCCCCCAGAATAACCAATTGCCCACTGGATAGGACACTCACTTGGGATGTGGAGATTTGTTTGCAGATCCCCACTCTGCTTCATTCAGATCAGGGACCCAGGTCTCCCACATCCCAGGTGCACACGCTAACCACCAAGCTATTGGGTATTCTGGCACAGGTCTCTGTCTCTCCTGTTGAAGCTGGTCCACTTCATATAAATCATTAGCTAGACATTGGGCCAGAATGAAAGTAACCCTATATCCTAGTGGTTAGAGCACTCCCTGGGAAGTGGGAGATGCAAGTTCAAGTCCCTGCACCAATAAATAGTTAATGTATCCAAAGTAGAAGGGCTTAAACAGGAAAGACTGAGAGAAACTCATCCCAGAACAGCCAATAGCCCAGTGGTTAGGGCTCTCCTCCAGGATATGGGGAACCTTGACTCAAGTCTCTGTTCCAAATAAGGCGGAGTAGGGATTTACAAACAGATGAGTGCCCTATTCTCGGGCTATTGGCCATAACTGAGGGTGGGAGATGTCTCTTTCCCTCTTCATGAGGAAGGGCTGACCTGGTTTAGGTGCCTGACTCCTAGAGAATATTCACAGCTGTGATTCCCCAAGAGGCTGTGGGCACCTAACTACTTGGGTGGGGCAGGGCTTAGGCCACACCCTTCCATCCTCAGCATTTCCTACTGGCTAGCTGTGGCAGCTCCCTGCTCAGTTTGCTGGCTTCTGTGAGTCCCTTACTTCTTGTTTTCCAGTCACAGATGCCAAGGCCAGAAGGGACCATTGTGATCATCTAGTCTGACTTCCTGTAGAACACAGGCCAGAGAACTTCCCCAAAGGAATTCCTAGAGCAGAACTTTTAGAAAAACATCCAATCTTGATTTAAAAATGGTCAGTGATAGACAACCCGTGGTAAATTGTTTCAATGGTTAATTACTCTCACTGCTAAAAATGTATACCTTATTTCTAGTCTGAATTTGTCTAGCTTCAACTTCCAGCCATTGGATTGTGTTACACCTTTCTCTGCTAGACTGAAGAGCCCATTATTAAATATTTGTTCCCCATGTAGATACTTATAGATTGTAATCAAGTCACCCCACCTTGACCTTATCTGTTAAGCAAAATAGATTGCGCTCCTTGAGTTTATCACTATAAGGCATGTTTTCTAATCCTTTCATTATTCTCATGGCTCTTCTCTGAACCCTCTTGAATTTATCAACATCCTTCTTGAATTGTGGGCACCAGAACTGGACACAGTATTCCAACAGCAATCACACCAATGCAAAATACAGAGGTAAAATTACCTTTCTACTCCTACTCAAGATTTCCTGTTTATGTATCCTAGGATCATATTAGTTGTTCTGGCCACAGCATCAAAATGGGATCTCTCATTCAGCTGATTTTCCATCACAATCCCCATGTCTTTTTCAGAGTCATTGCTTCCTAGGATAGAGGGTTAGGCCCCTAACTCTCCCCAGGAATTGTACAGGAAGCCTAAATGTTACATGTTGCAACACTGAGCATTGCACATCTAAATCTTTTTGTGGATCTAGGTTTAAAAGACCTGCAACACCTGTCTCACTTCTCCAAGCCTTCACATTCTGCTTAGAAAGGGGGGAAAATGGAACTCTTTGAAACAAACTGTGTGCAACTATTACAGCTTCCATACTGTACAGCAAAGGTATTCTATATGGATTCACTGAGGTGGGTACTAATCGTTCTGAAGGGCTCAATGGTAGCCCCAGGCCAACGCTCAAATGTCCAACAGTTTTTGTGCTGGCTGTTTTTACAAAAAGCCTACCATCTTTAGATTAAGTCAAGAAAGTCAGTTCATTTAAGACACTACTAAGTGTCACAGATCTGATACATTATACGTTTTCCAGACGTGAACAATTTCACTCTTTGTGCACAAGTCTCCCCTGCTGGCCAAGTGTAAAACAGCATCAGAGAATCATTTGTCAACTTTCTACAGAAAGAAAAAAACTATTGCAGAGCAGCTTGATGTAGCCGAGGCGAGGAAGGAATTAAATTAACCTTGTTTTTCAGCGGAAATAGCCTTAAGTAACATATCCACACTCATGAGCAGTCCTTTTTAATAGCATTGTGTATACTGCAAAATATACAGGTTGTGCACAAGTAGTGAGCTCATAAAATATTTTAAATCAATTGTACACTAGAAAGAATTAGATGGGATATGTAAGGTGACTCCTGGGTCAGCATTACTGATATAGTGACACTGGAGCAAAGTATGCAGCAAAACTGATAATTAGGTTAAAATTAAATCACAACAAGCCTCGCATATCTAAAATTTTCTGTTAATCCAGAAATGAGTGCAGTTGTTTGGTCTCTTCCTAGTCTGCATAAATAAGACATAATGCTCTAACACTGTTAAGCCAACACCTTTCTCCAGAACTATGTTCACTAGGCGTATATGTATATTTAAAAGGAACATTGAACTTGAAAGATTGGTATGTGCTTTTTTTTGTCTGTACCAGGCCATCACTGACCAGATTCCCTGATGCATCCAATTTACACTGGACACAGCAGATCAGGGCACTGTCAGGGATCTAGTTATGGTTCGCTGATTCTCTGCTTGGCCGCAGCCCTATGTGCAGCGTTAGAGCAGCTCCTATACTCTGAAGAGACCATCTGCCAGGTAGGGATAGCCAGAGTAAATCACTTTCTGGCCATGCACATCCCCTATGCTGTAGGTTGCCATGAGGGCAGTGTAGGAGCCATCTGTGTCAGCTGGGGATGACGACCCATTCCCTTGCCCTCCCAAGCCCCCATGCAAAGGGACCAAAGTGGGAGGGAAAATCTGCCCCCCCCATATCTTACATGTAAGTCAAAGACCATACCATTCCTTTGACCAGCACTCCATCCATTCATGTTCATGTCTCACAAAGAGGTCAGTTTGCAAAAGTGAACAGCAGTGATAGTTTTTATTAAAGGTGCATGTACATCAATAAAATGAAAGGTGCCATTTGGTCTAGGGCCAGCCCTGTGTGCATCTGTGCTTTAGTAATTCTGTCTGAGGCCAGGTATTTTATGCATCTTGGAACGCATGTTTTCCTAAAGCACAGCACAACAGCTGAAATGATGAAAATATTTGAGATACTTAACTTTAATATACTGGCAAACTGGCTGCACACACTCATAAACTTGTGCAGTACTATTAAATATATTTAATCTGAATTTGCAACTCTAAAAATAATTATCTGAATATCTTTTTGATTAGTAATTCTGATTAGTGAGGCTGAAGTGAAGTCTGATCTACAATATCCTAACATGACCCATTAAATGGAAATTAGTAAATATTTCATTTGTTCTATTTTTGTTTTGTAGAAATTGTCAGTCACTTCTTTTATCCTGTTGTCATCTTTTAACTTGATAAAAATTTTATACAAAGGAAACATTTTCAACATTTTCACAATCAGCATGTTTTCAATCAAATTTCTTGGTCAGTAATTCGAGTTGTAGAAAACACAGAATAAAGCAGTACAGTGTACTTTAAAATAAATCATAATCCACTATTCTGAATGTGCGAGTCCTTAAATTGGGACATGCAAGTAAGTGGCTAAGGGTGCAATTCAGCAAAGCACTTAAGCATGTGCTTAACTTTTGATACATTCTAAAAGACAAGCCCATTCCTAAAGTGCTTTGCTGAATCAGGGTCTATCCTTGGAAAATGCAATTTCATATTTAATATTAATGACTATGCACACCCAGGCTCACCCTGTTATATCTGCACTCATCTAAGGGCAATAGTTTGCACCTGTAAGTGTCACTTGTACTAAATACCTTCTGAATAGTCTAGACTCTGTGGGAATGCCCTGCTGTTCTCCTTCATTACCAAAATAAATAAATTAAAAACCCAAACAAAATAATTTGTGCCCCAGAATCCGTGAAAAAATTAATACCCAGGGCTCATGGACAAGCATGGTCTCTGGAGACAAAAGCACGAAGGCTTCTACAGGCAGCCCAGTTACTGTTGCAATTGCGGTCTTCAATTATGAAGCATGCACGTATACACGCATACCAATCTCATTCATGCAATAGAAGATCAATCCTGCAAAGTGGTAAGCACCTTCAACTCCCACTAGCTTAAATGGGAATTGAGGGATCAGGAAATAACTGAAGGAGACTACCTAGGTCTTGTGACTGCTTTAGGCTCGTGATCTGGAGCACTTCTTTTTGGTCAACACAATGGTGAAGCAGAGCTATCTCCCAAGTTTGTCTCTATATCTAGAGACAGGCAGTTTAGAAATGATGTTTGAAAGCTGGCTGTGACAGAATATACCCCACACCTGTGTTCACACCCTATACGCTATTGTAATTATTTTTGTACAAGGCATATCATTTGAAAAGTCAATTTGGAGGGCAGTATTGTCCTGATAAAATATGTGGCAACAATACATATAAAATTATAATATTTCCCTGTATGATGTTATTAACATATGTTCCAAACCCTATAGCCCTGCCCAAAGTGAGGTTAGCAAATAGGTCCATCTTAAACAAAGGAATGTGTGCTCTGCTTAATTTGCATTTAAACAGTGAACAGAGTCACCAAGCAGGAAGAGAAACAAAGTAAGCTCAGACAGGTGAGAAAAAGCCAGCAGGAAACATGCATCCACATAGACTCTGTCTCCCAATGCCCAGCTGGAAATCTTTTTCAGAGGAGGACTGAAACTATAAACAGGAGGGGCAAACACCCCAAAGCACCTCCTTCCCTCTCCAGGCCCATCGCATTCACTGCACTGCACTCTAGGGAGTGGTCCTGACCTACAGGATTTGGTCAGTAAGATCGCTGAAATTATGTGGTGAGAAATTTTGCTTGAATCTAATATAGTTTATTCAATTAGGTATTAGTAAACATCTTATCTTTATTTTTCTTGTAACCATTTCTGATTTTATGCCTCATTCTTTGTACACACCAGCTCTATCTTTTTGTAGTTAATAAACTTGTTTTGTTGTTTTATCTAACCCAGTATGTTTAAATTGAAATGTCTGGATAACTATTTGAGACAATAAGATGGCATATTATTTCCTTTAAGGAATAATGGACTTAAAATATTTTGTACTGTCCAGAAGAGGGCTGGGCAGTACAGGACATACCTTTCTGGGAGGGGAAATCTGGGACTGGAGGTATGTTGGGGATATTGAAAGGCACCCAGCTGCAGGGCAGGGATGACACAGCTGCTCATTAGTATGTATTGTACCCTGGTATAATTCTACTTAATGTTGACAATTTCAAATACCCATTTGTGCCAGAATAAGTGTGACGTAACTCCCAAATAGAGTTGGCATTTGATTTTCTTTATTAGTAAAGCTTAAAAGTCTAAAAGAGAAAAAACATTCATATTTTAAATGCAATTATTTTTCTGTTTCACAGTTTTAGACAAAGTACTACAGAGGGATGAAACTATTCCAAATCAAGGAAGTTTTTCTTCTTTTATGTTACTATAATCATCATCTTGCTTCCTCTTTACTCAAAGAAATTGAAACCTTCAACCTGTACAATGTACTTTACCACCTTGTATCTTTTTAGAATATTAGTCACTTACTTTGCATTCTGAGGAACAGCAATAGTAAAATTCATCTAAGGCATTAAGTTCTTCCTCTGTGGCCATAGCTGGAGCACCTCTTGTGAGGTCACATTATTATAAGTGGCTGTGAAAAAGAAAGTAGGTAGCAATATAGATTTTCATCACTTCCCCTTACCCCAAAATGCACATATATTCCTTTCCTATTAAAAACACACACGTTAGAAAACAGTAATACAAATTAAAACACAGGCAGAGGCCTTATGATCCAAATAGACATTAACTGGTCACAATGATGCATTCCAGAATCTAAACAAGTCAAACCAATCAATTTACATGTTTTGGCTTTTGCCTTCTTCTGAGGAAGTTTACCCAAACAGCTATTCCAAAATAGCTAATTCAGTAAATTAGCAAGTGTAAACAAGCCCTGAGGACAAGAGAGATGCCTCACTGGATAAGACACTTATGGAATTAATTTCTCCTATATTATTGCAATGGGTGGTGTTAAATCTTATTAAAACCAGTAGGTGTAACAGCCATCCTTGACTTGAGATAAAGGTAAGGTCCTTTATGGAACCAGATAGGTGAAACAATAGCAGCCTCCACCCAGAACACAAGTAAATGCAAGGCACATGTGGGAGGCAGGATTTGCCCTAAGCTGTCTTTCTTGTCAGGCTCTTTTCTTTTGCTTCAGCCCTCCCCCACCATTCCAAGTTATTTCATAGAAACCAAGGCACCATGTACTAGCAACCTCACAATGCAACACACAGTTAACTAACAATGTAATTTCTTCTTACAATATTTTCCTAATTCCTTAATTTACAGACTTCTGTCTTAGGTCTGGCCTACGCTACAGACTTTTGTTGACCAAAATCAGCTTTTTGTGCCAAAACAGTGGTGATGTACACACCGCAGTCCCCCGCCAACCCAACTCTCTTGATTTAGTGACAAAATAAAACCACCTCTACGAAAGGTGTTGAGCTTTTTGTACCAAAGCATCAGTGTAGACGCCGCGCTTGGTTATGTTGCCAAAATGGCTTCCAGGAAATGTCCCACAATGCCCATCTTGATCCCTCTGGCCATCAGTTTGAATTCCGCTGCCCTCCAGCCATCCCCTTTAAAGTCCTGGGAATTTTTGAAATTCCACTTCCTGTTTGGTCGGCATGGAGAGCTCATGTCTCATCTTCCCAGCTGACGATGGCAGCTCCACACACCAATGCTCTCCTGCTTGGAGCATACCGGAGCTTCTGGATCTCATCCTCATTGGGGAAAGGAGGCTGTGCAGTCCCAGCTCCGCTCCAGCTGAAGGAACTTTGATACGTACAGTCAAATTTTTCATTTAATGGCTAAGAAGGGCTATAAATGGGACACATTTCAGTGCTGTGCGAAAATCCAGGAGCTGCAGCAGGGTACCAAAAGGCTAAGGAGTCAAATGGTCATTCTGCTGCAGAGCCAAAGGCCTGTCGCTTCTACAAAGAGCTGGAAGCCATCCTCAGTGGTGACCCCACCTTCACAGCCAAGAGATCCATGGATACCTCTGTGGGCCCAGAGGCAGCGGACACCAGACTCAAACCCAATGAAGAGGAGTCGAGTTGAAGGATAATGTGGAGCAGGTGAGCTGACGTGGGGAGTCAGGACCTCTTCTCTACCCAGGAGGCTTTGAGCCAGTCCTAGCTCTCCAGCATTGGCATACAGGAGAGGAGAGTTCGGGTAAGTGATTTTTTTGAGTTGATGCTGCTTAGATATATGAGGTACAGCTGTCCTTTTCTTTGTTGCATTATACAGCTGGTTGAATGGCTAGAAATGCACAAGAGTAGCTGTGTTTGCATGTGCTTCCCATTCCCCTGTTCAGCTAGGCAGTGCAATGGAAAAGTGTGTTAATGCAGAGAGATCTACAGAGAGATCTCTAGGAAACTTTCCTGGAGGTAGTTGCCAATCCTCTACTGGAGATTCCTCAGCACAGCTGCTTTGTTTCTTCCCCTGTTGTAGGAATCTTTCCCGCAACCATAAGCAATCACTTGTGTAGGGACCAAAGCAGCACACAGGCGAGCAGCATAGGGACCCAGTTTGAAGCTGCTTGCATGGAGGAGATGCACCCTAGCATCCCTGCTTACTCTCAGGAGTGAGGTATCGGCTTATGTATCCCCCAGCCTGTGGACAATGGTGGCACAATATGAATTTTTGTCCCTATCTACCTGAATTAATACCCCAAACAATCACCCAGAGCCTTTTCCCCAGCTTGACTGCCCTCTCTCCCCAGCACAACTCACCATGCCCCGATTGATCATCGAGCTGTGCACTTGGCAGGGGACAGTGAGAAAGAGGTGTATTTTACAGTAATAATCAATGCTGTTATTGCACTTACAATCATGCTTCTGTTCATTGTTTATTGTGCTTCTACAGATGTGCCCTTCAGGGAAAACCCCCC
Organism: Emydura macquarii macquarii; assembly: GCF_026122565.2. Taxonomy (NCBI): domain Eukaryota; kingdom Metazoa; phylum Chordata; order Testudines; family Chelidae; genus Emydura; species Emydura macquarii. The sequence continues at coordinate 11,955,947 of NW_027131527.1, read as the reverse complement.
ACACCTGCCAAGCACCTGTGGCTGATAAGGAAATGATCATGGAGAAGCAAAGAGAAGATGTTCCAAGAACTCCTCCAGTCCTCTGCGGCGGAGGAAAAAGAAAAAAGGGCATGGATACACCATGTGTCCAAAAAATCAGAAAATTGATAGGCAGAAGAGGAGGGAAAACCAGGAGCGAGTGATAGCAGGTCACAAGCGCATGATAAAAGCCATGGAGGAGCAAATGGAGCTGCTAAAGTCACTTATAATGCAGCAGACTGAATTCATGTGTGCTCTCTCCCCCCGACCCTACACCCACTACAGAACTGCTTTCCATGCCTCCCTGACCTCCACCCACACATTCCTACCAAATTCCTGGTCCATCTTGGTATCCCATTCACTCCACCCCTTCAGACAGTTTCCAAAACAATAGCTGGACTTACACCCAGCTGTCATAGCTCACACTGCCCCTCACTGCTTTCTCCCCACCAGCCCAGCTTTTCGTGTTTGTTGTGAATAATTATTATTTAATAAAGACTTATTCTGTGAAGAATAAATAATCTTTATTTGTCTCTTGTCTTGGGGTTACAGTTCACTGATACACAGTGCAAGCTGGATAGCAGTCATAGCGTGTCACAGCACTATTTACAAAGACACTTTATTGTTGCTCATTGTCACAATAGCTCCTCAAGGCCTCCCTGATTCGAATGGCCGCCCCGTTGTGCCCTTCTAACATCTCTGACATCTGGTTGTTCATAGTCAGTTTAAAGGCAATTCACCTCTGTGCTCCTCCTAGGGGAAACTTTTCATCCTTAGCTTCACAAATATTATAGAGCACACAGCAGACAGCTGTAACCATGGGAATATTTTCCTCATTTAGGTCTAACCTGCCATAAAGGCATCACCAGCGAGCTTTTAATCTGCCAAACGCACATTCAATGGTCATTCAGCACCTGCTCAACCCATTAATGAAGCATTCCTTGCCGCTATCTAGGTTGTCCATATAAGGCTTCATGAGCCCTGGCAGTAAGGGGTAGGTTGCATCTCCCATGGTCACAATGAGCATTTCAACATCCCCCATTGGAATCTTTTGGACAGGAAAGAAAGTCCCTGCTTGCAGCGTTCTGTACAGGCCAGTGTTGCTGAAGATGCATGCGTCATGCACCTTTCCTGACCAGCCCAGGTTGATGTCAGTGAAATGCCCACAGTGATCCATAAGCACCTGCAGCAACATAGAGAAGTACTCCTTCCTATTGATGTACTTCATTGCAAGATGGTCCAGAACCAAAATTGAGCTATGCCATCTATTGCCCTGCCCCAGTTAGGGAATCTCATCGCTGTGAAGACATCCACTATGTCACACACATTTCCAAGACACTCAGTCTTTTGTAGCAAAATGTGATTAATGGTCCTGCACACTTGCGATAACACAGCTCCACTAGTGGATTTCCTGACTCCAAACTGATTAGCGACTGACCAGAAGCAGCCTAGAGTTGCCAGCTTCCACTCGGTGATCACCACTCACTTCTCCACTGAGAGGGCAGCTCTCATTCTGGTGTCCTTGTGCTGCAGGGCAGGGATGAGCTCGGCACAGAGTTCCATGAAGGTGGCTTTGTGAATCTGAAAGTTCTGCAGCCACTGCTTATCATCCCAGACCTGCATAATGATGCCATCCCACCACTCAGTGTTTGTTTCATGCCCCTCAAAGTGGCAGTGCACCGTGTGCAGATTCTCCATGAATGAAAACAGTAATCCCGCATATGTTTGTTTGCATGGCACACAGCAGGTCAGGATGAATTAATCTTAATCCATCTGCCCCTTTTGAGTCCATCCATCATCTCCATCCAAGATCTTTACCACTAAGACCCTCTCAACTCAGGAGCCCCCCTCTGGAATCAGGCTGCTTGCCATCACCTGGGGAAGCGTTCCCTCTTTGACCTTTGTGGGGGTGCTGAGTCCAAATCATAAATCACTTTTGGGGATTGTATTTTCCATCCTTGCTTTCTTCCTAGAGAATTTTTTTTTATATATAGTTTGAGGGGTAAAAATCCTTTTCCCAGTGCAGAGAACTCACATGCTTCAGTTTCACAGGCAGGAATGAGGCCTAAGATTGACCAACCAAACCTTACCTCTGTATCTTTGCATGAATCCATAATGATTGCGGCTTGTTTCTCCCTATATCCAAGTTCTGCTCTGTTCAGGGGAAATGGAGGTCATCAGGAATCCAGTTATGGCTCCCTGAATTAGCTCCAGTCCAGCCTTGGAATTAGTTAGAGCAGCCAAGGAACTGCTCTAACTTACACCACTGATGTAAAGTCCTTAAGGGTTCCCTAAAGAACCTACACCAGTGGAGAATCAGCATAACAGAGTTCCGTGCCACCACACCCCTCCTGCTCCCAACTACACCCCATCCAGTAGGTGAGAGAAGCAAGGGCTGATGAACTCCAAAAGTTGTAGGTATATAATGGAGTTTTTAATCTTGTGTACAGTTTCTAAATCAGGAGTCGGCAACCAGTGGCATGCAAGATGATTTTGAGCAGCACACATTGTGGTGCTGGGCCCACGTCACATGGGGTGGGGTAGTGGTGGGGCTGGGAGAGGGGAGCGGCCGCCACGCAGCGCTGCTTGTGGCCAGGAGTGGCTCCTGTCTGGCACTCAGCCCATGCCACATGGAAGAGGGGCGGGGGAGAAGGAGTGGGGCTGGGAGAGGGGAGTGGCCGCCATGCAGTGCTGATTGAAGCCAGGAGTGGCTCCTGTCCAGGGCACTGGGCCCACAGCACTTGGGAGAGGGGCCGGGGGAAGACTTGGCATGCCACCTCCCAAAGGTTGTTGACCCCTGTTCTAAATGAATTCAGTGTTTCACAATAAATTCAGCTCGTGACAAGTCAAGGCCTGTTCACAACACCTGAACCTGCAGGTTCGTACAGAAACATTGCCTAGTCCAGTTTTCCTTCTCAGGTATTTAACTTTAAAAAATTACCGTGTCAGACTCAAATGAGTTTTGTTTTGTTTTGTTTCATTCTCAAAAAAATTTAGAGAAAGTCTTCGCAGGGAAAAGCCCTATAGCGATGCTGTATCTGATTTTTGTCATGTGTGTGACCCATTACTCAGAGTTCTCAGATCAACTGGAGATTTGCCATACTGTAATAAATAGACACAGTAGTTTTCATATTGGATGCGGAGATTGTCAAGCCACTTTGCTGCAGCCTCATCAGTGAAGTGCAGAGTCTTCAGACCACCATCACATCTGGTCAGAGGGCAGGTGTCAGTGATGTGTGATATTGTCTGTCTTTGGCCACACTTGCATGTGGAATCCTCTCGCTGGCACCAGGTGTGATGGCTGACTGCACATTGACCATGGCCCGTTCGAAAGTTGGTTCAGAAGGGCCCATGAGTGCATGGCAAATCAAAGCTGGGTGCACGCATGGTCGGGGCAGTTATAAGAGACAGTTGCAGCTGCAGACCATTCTTCTTGCCCCATCAATGTCACAGAGAACTCTGGCAGGGCAAGTAGATCCACAATGGGTGCCTGGACAACAAGCGTCATCTGGGGTACTCTGTGTATAGTGGTAGGCTCAGGTATACCCTGATTTTATCAAGCATTCTGCCTGTAGCGTCCTCCCGACGAATGTGTGAAGGAGAGAGAGCCACGGTACTAGTGTGGGTCAAATCGTCCCAGTTACAATGCACACAGTTGAGTGTAGTTGTGTATCAACCAACTTGACATGAGATGAATGGAGCCAGACGACGTTCAGTATTCTACTGCAAAGTAATAGAGGGCTAAACCAGATGACTGAAGAGTTGGTACATTAGTGAGAGTTAATGGAGAGAAAATGGAGGCTTATGCTTCAATTCAGCATGATGTCAATTCAGCATAAATGTCATATTAACATTTATGCCTAAATCGATGTGCTTTAATTCACATAATGCATGATCAAACAACGAATCAGGAGATATAAACTTATATCTGGACTTACAGTCACTCTATCAAGGTTTTTACACTGAACTCATTACCAAATTATTTATTTTCCAGGCAATAGTTGGACATTGAAAAGGTGTATGCAGAGTTTAAAGCAGCACTCGACTGAATTCACTGGCAGGACATTCATGCTGCATTTAAAGTGGTTTTGGTCCTATTCATAATAGGTGAAGGTCAAAAGATTCAAAGTCCAGGTTCAATTAAATCCTCAAAAGTTTGGGTGCTTATCTGAACCCTTTGGGTCTGCAAATTTCAGAAGTAAGTCGTACAAGAATAGGCTTTTATTTCTCTCACTCCTCTTCCTCCTATGAGGTTTCTGGTATTTCCAGCCCAAACAGAGTCAGGAAGAGCCTTGTGTTTAGTATTTTCACGCTTTTGGTGCCAGCCAGATCCTCGGCATACAAAAATGAAATAGAATGGGAGAGAAATTTTTTTTTGAATCCCAGAATCTGGGTGGGCGAAAGGGTTCTTATTTTATCTAAACTGATTTGTTTGTCTCTGCCACCAGTCCTGCAGCCTGGGAGCAAAGGGCCACAATGCAGCTACAACAGGGGAAGGGAAACTGGGCAATAAAAAGAAGAAACAACCAGGAGAAAATCTCTTAAGGAATCTGACTTTGGAGAAAAAATGAAAAGCCTGTGCCAGAAAAGGGAAAGGTGAGATCCACAAGACCATATTCTTCTCAGGATTGACTCGATTCAAAATCTATATTTGTTTTTTGGGAGGTTTTTTTATGCTACCTTGTTTAATAATAATGTCAGTATCTACACTGTGGAATTAAACATCTCAGTAAAGTTAATGGCTGAGGTGCTCCTATTAGTTGGAGATAATCCTGTTCTGCAGAAAGAGTAATAGGGCAACATGTGCAGCGGTAACGTGGCCAAAGCTGAAATGAGTAAAAGCTCTTACCTTTTGGGCTTGACTATGTTAACCACCACTGAGTTGGTGATCCACTTAAAGCATCTTTGTCCCCCAACATGGTTAAAACATAGTTCTGCCTTGAAGTGGGCCAGGTACAGAAGCTAACAGTTTAACCATAGTCCTTAGCTATGCCTCAGCCTTGGACAGAGCAGAGCTACAGCACAGTTTGGGAACACAGTTAAACATAATTAGATGTAGTCTACAGTATAAGATGGAACCATGTTTTAACAATGTTGGGGAAGAACCACTGTTCCCTAAAAGACCTGGCTTTTTAAAGCCAGAAGACCCTTAAAGTTGTGATATCACTCAGCATCAATATCAATCTCTTACCATTGCTGTTTTTAAAATAAACATATATAAAGTGATATATACATACTAAGATAAAGATAATCAAATCTCAGACTTCAGAGTATTGGCTGATCACCCCAAGAGTCAGGAAAGATCCCCTTCCCCCGTGTACAGCAATGTAATTTAGCAGTTTTACAAATGCTCTTTCAAGTAAGGATGGCCAGCACCAAAAAATCCAGGTACATTATGTGGGATTTTTGCCTCCTCTGAAAATGGATCCCTGACTCACGGAATCTTTGATCTAATCTGTGTAGTAAACCCTCCTGTTATTTTCTGAACAAATTCCTGCTTGTGGGTGGAAACTCTCATCTTGGTCTGGAAATGCCAATTTCACACTCCCTTGATTTTACCTGGGGGACACGTCTGAGATTTGTAAAAGATACAAAAGCATAGGCCACTGGCAGAAACAGGAAACTAGCCTCATTTAATTAGCGAGAGATTTCTGCATACTCAAGTTTATCATTCAATTGAAGGAAGACAAGAGTTCAGTTTTTGGGATGCCCTGCTTGTATCCAGAATATTTGAACACATGCACACTTCAAACCATCCCTAAATACCAGTTTTAACTACCAATACCATTTAGTTCCATCCTCCAGTGTACTGTAAAATAATCCCATGAACAAAATAATAAAGGAACCCAGATACCTACTTTAGTACACATTTAAACTGACAGGTGTTGTCCTGAAATCTCTTCAGCAAAGACATCCTCAGGAACATCCTATCTTGATATATATGTGACAGCGACGTCAAACTGAATGCTGAAAGCCAGGGCTTCGTCTAAAAGAATGCTAACATTAAATATTTCCCCCGTTTCTTTACACTCAAAGTTTCTCCCTGTCAGCTTTCTGATGTTTGTCAGAAGAGTCCACGCTTGACTGGGCAGCATATTGAGCTATTAAATCTTTCACATTTCTCTATCGGCAGCAAGCCATAGTTAAAAAGCTAAGCATCTGTTGGGCAAAAATGCTACTTACTGCTTATTCCTGCTGTAGTTTGTTGAATTAAAAGTTCTTTGTTTGAAAGCTGTAAACAAATTCTTTTTAATCTTTCAATAAAAAATGTGAATTATGTTCTCCAACAATGTAACTTCATTGTGATGAATGAAGGCATTGCTATTGCTCTAATCATGATAACATATCAGCTGGTTTTAGAGTCAATTCCTTTTTGTGTAAAATGTAATGACCATGCAATTATTTAAATTTCAGACTAACAGACTGGGCTTTAGAGATACAATGCTGCTCCCTTGCCCTGAAAACATGAACTTGAAAGCAAAAGAAATGTTTCTAGACCACAGTTTCTGAACACATAACAAAACACCTTTAAAATTCAGTCGGCACAAACAGATTCATACCTGCACTAAGCACAGATGCTGCATTTAAAAGTGGAGGAGCAAAAGCCAAAACTTTACTGTATTCCTCAGTTTGTGACTACAGTACAACACAGGAAACCTTCTCAGGCCCATAACTTGAACGTGGCCACATTATAAACTCACTTTTCTCTCCCATTTGAGTTTTAGCTTCCTAAGATCTTTTTGGTTTAAGTTAGTTTCCTGCAGCACATACACCCATCAGACATTATTTAAACAATTTATTTCTCATGCCACTATTTATCCTATTCATTTTCCAGAATCAGCTACAGTTCTAAAACCACCATCCTTAACCATCCTCACTGAAATTTCCATGAGGCATCTATTGAGACAGGACCTTCCTTATTTACCTTCTTTTCTTCATAAATCCTATTAAGCTTTCCAAAGTTTTTTCTGTGAGGTCATCTCACTTTTTCCCTGGTTCGCTCCCCCTCCCTTGATCAAATTGTCAATCATGTGATTTATAATTAACCACTTAGATGCCAAGCACTATAACTTTCATTCATACCATACGTTATGTGACCATAGCCGTAATGCGGTGACCTTGATCTATCCAAGATACTACAGACAGAGCTGGGAATAGCATCCTAAATTCCTGACAACTAGAGCTTTGCATTAGCCATGCTTCTACCCTGCCTTATTTTGTTTTCAGTGTTTTCTCCCCTGCCTTTCTCTCTCCCCTTCACCTCCTCCCCATCACCCTCTCTCACTCATTGGTTCTTTCTCCCCCACATTGTCTGTCTGCTCCTTCCTACCATGACCCCCCTCTGGGGAGGTTGAAATATGTGGTGGCAGCAGATACCCCTGGAGGCAAGCAAGTGAAAAAGCCTGACTGAGCCAAGCCAGTGTGAACCACCTCCGCCTCTCTATTTCATGGCCCTTCCCTCTGTTGTACTCTCAGAGTCTGCATGAGAGCAGTGAGGAGACGAAGGGAAGGAGGTGGCAAACTTTGGCTACCTGTTCAACAACCCTAATTAGTCTCTAGCTAGCAGCTGAGCATAGGAACTGCCGTGGAAACCATTCTCACTCCTCACAGCTCTGCTGGTAAGTAATGATGTGGGCTGGGATGAAAGGCAGAGCAAAGGCAGCGTGAGTAGGCAACAGTCACACTAGCTGAGAGATTCCTGACAGGTATTCACGGTCCAGATGCTGATGCCAGTGCGCTGATTTATGCTCAGCCACAAAGGACCTGGAGCCTTGGGGCCTGACATGCTGCCATTAAGCAGCGAGGAGAAGGTGACTTCCTTCCGCATGCCTGCAGAGTGATCACTAAACCTGGGCTGAATCAAACTTGATTTTTGGGACCTGAAACATTATTTTTGTCACTTGAGTTTGGCATTATTGCAGACTGCACTTCACGGCTGGAGGCAGGCTTAGCGCAGAGTCAGTACAAACATTGGTGGGCAGCGAGCTTACACAGTGCACATCCAAAGTGGGGAGACTTTGTGGACCTGCTTCCCCACTACCTTGCATCTTCTGTGGTCCTTGTCACCTACGCAGATTGCATGTAAAATGCAAACAGATGAGAATGCTCTATTCACTTACACCAGTAGTAGCATTTCATACTCAGTTTGCACAGGTGTCAATGACCACACAAGCTGCAAGACAGTGGAGTCTCTGGCCCTCAAGGAGAACTACTCTTTTCATCTTCTTATCTAGAGGAGAACCCAGCAGGCGCTAACCAATGGTAGGAGAATGTGCACAAGGGAAAGGACAGAGTACAGGGACAGTGGAGCAGCAGCAACCTCCCCCATCCCTTCCAATAAACAAGTCATTTACACCCTTGACCATAGCTGTTGTATTTCATAGTTTTTAATTTAGCTCTCTCTTATTTTGCCTCTCTTTCTCTGTTCCTTTTATGCAAAGGGCTCAGTTCTCTACCCTTTTGCACCAGTGTAGCCCCACTGACTTCAGTTGTTATACCTGAGGTACAGTAGTATAATGGAGAAGGAAATCAGTCCCTAAAGTTACAATTCTCCCTGCTCAGCTCCTGCTTCTTTCCAACACAGCATCCATCCTCCTCTGTAAAAAGGTTTTTATTGCTTAGTGGATGTAAAATCCTTGTTCAATCAGTTTCTTTCTAATTCAAGGTTGGGCTTTCAAAGATATGAAGTTTCTATTCTTTTTAAATTCATAACCAGGCACGAAAGAACAAGATTGAAAGTACAATAGTCAGTGTTTTTTTACATTCTTGTCTCCTTTTATTTTCCACTGCACTGAGATGCAGAAAAAATGGCAGGAAAATGTCTCTAGAATTCCAGGTCTCCATGTATTTGTGTAGGAAATCTAATCAGAAGTCTTTCTGCTTAGGCATTTACACTACATTCATTGCTGCGGTATTTGACTGTCCGCTCTTTTCTAGATTAAACTATAAATTCCCCATATCTTTCTAATTTTTTGACTGAATAATTGTGCTCCTACTAGCTCTGTAATCTATTTGTTGCACATTTTAGTATCTGTGTATTTCCTAGGCCCTGGTCTACACTTACCGGGCGATTCGGCGGCAGGCGATGGGAGTTACGCAAGCTACGTAGAGTAGCTTATGTAGCTCCCGTTGACTGCTGTGCTTCCCTTCCACGCGGCGTCTTCACTGCACTGCAGCAACAGGACCCACGTTCCCCTTGACACAGCGCTACGCCATTTGAGGGGGGTGGTTTAACTGCATCGAACTCTGGATCGACTGAGCGGGTCTTCACTGACCTCTCAGTCGATCCAGATAGGTCGATCTGATGGTGGCGACTTTGCCACCATCAGTGTAGACATACCCTGAGACAGTGTAGTCTAATCACAAGCTGTGGTGGTGATGAGACAGAAAATGAAGAGAAAAGGAGGGACTCCAGAAAAACACATTAACACATTATTATACAGTGGGCTCAAACTCTGGCAGCATTTCTCTCTCACATATTGACACTACCCACAAGCACCCTTCAGCCCATTTTAGAAGCTTTAAAAAGCCTCATTTCTGTTTAAAAAGTCTATTTAAGCAATCACTACAGGATTTATAAACAAAAAGACAATAGGACATTTAAAGCAAAAATTAGGCTTTTAAAGTATCAAATGGATGCAGGATTGATTCCGTTAATTCAAATGGTGGCGTTTCTACATCTTTGCTTTAAAACCCGTTTTGTCCTTTAGGGCTTATCCCATTTTCCTCTGGAGTTGTAGAAAATCCATACCTTTGCTGGAGTACCTTATTGTTCTGCAGTTGTTTTATTAAAGGTATGTGACAGTTCATGAAACATAAGTGGCTCAGTGAGCTGGTTTTGTGCTGCATGCTGCAGACAGCATGTGCCAAGCTCTCATTGTTCTGCCACAGCTTTGGCCTGCAGAAGTGGGGTTGGGTTCCACCACAGCATGAATCGCAAAAATTCAAGCTGAAAATGTGAGATATGATCTTAAAGGCAATACTCAAGATTAAAGCCGCATCTAAACAGAAAGAGTCCCATATCTATGTCCATCACTAAAATTTAGACTGTTGATTTTTTTTTAAATTGAATATGCTTTTCCCCATTTATGGTGCTTGTTTACATTTTACATGGCATTCACCATAGTCAATTTCACGTCTCTCCAATTATCTGAAGTATTTCTAAGATACCCACCATCATGGCACCAAGGACAGAAAGATACCTAAGGCCTGTGTTACAGTGCACACTCACCACCAGAGCACCCCCTTCTGTCCTGTCAGAATGCAATAGTGCAGGCCCTCGTCCTCTCTGTGGCCCTTCGTGTCATGGTTCCGCAACAGTCAGCCACTGCCCAGCCCTCCAGCCAGGTCAGCGTTCAGCCCCAGACCCCTTCTGGGGTTAACAGAAAACAAAGTGAACCTCAGCTCGACAAAGCCACCTGGGCAATACAGTTTATAACATGCAAACTAGTCCTTCCTAAGGACCCACAGCCAGTGTTTTCAAGAGTAGGCCCCTGACCACTCAGGTTACTTGGATTGGGGCACGGGGAGCCTTCTTTCCCTGTCCTGGCTTCACCTGCAATTGGCCCCTAGTAAAAGTAGCCAGCTCTTTTTGTCTGGTCAGCTGGACTCTGACTGGCCACCCCCTGCTCCTGGTCCTTCTAGGTGTCAGAGGACCATCTCTCACTTGTTCTGCCTCCATCTGATCATAGGAGCCTCTCTAAGCATCCCCTGGCGGTCTGAACTTGCTGTTTTCTTCCCTTCCATCAGGACATCTTCATAGAGAGGAGGGCACCAAGCAACAGGGCCTCCAGTAGGGGGCAGCAAATGCCTGGTACAGCAAGTCATACACCACCTCCTGTGGGTCTGATCTCCTTCTTTTCTAATGTCTCCCCCTTCCCAGAAAAAGAAATTTGCATTTCCATGCTGTGTCCCTGGCAGGTGTTGTACTTGGAACATGTAGGACTGTAGAACCAGATACCACCTTTTGATGTATGGATGTGTGTCTTTCATCACCTGTATCCTTTTTAAGGGGCATGTGCATTGCCAAGCAGAACAGGGCTCCTAGGAGGTAATAGCATAGTGCCACCACAGCTCACCTTTTAGTCCGGCACTCACTCTCTGCGGTGGAGTAGTGGTCTCCTGTTGTTTGAGGTCAGAAGAAGTCATTACGATCATCTTGTCTCCTGCATAATACATGTAATAGAACCTTATCCAGTAAGTTCTGCATCAAGCCTACAATTTAGATCTGTCAGCTCTCCTGTCTCCAGGAGAAAAAAAAAAAACCTGGCAATTTCAGAAAGTATACAAACTACAACAATCAGAGGGAAGACACTGAAAAAAGGAAGCAAAAACACCACAAAGATATGGAAGGAAAAAACCAGAATGAAGGAAGAACAAAACACAGATACCACTTCGAAGTAACTCACTTTATTGAAATTCTGCTGCAAAAGTTTATATACTAATTACATACATATTTAATCTGCATATTTTTTCAGTGTACATGTGCTGGATAACAGACATTCATCTGAAGTTTTCTTATTTTAAAATCCCAGCTAGAGCAAAAGAAAGTGTTGCTGTGTGTGATGTGTAAAGGATTTTAGTTCCCCTATGTAATATACGTACATAGGAGATTGCAAGTTTGCAACATTCCTTTCTCATTTTATGTTGGCAGTATCAGAAACATTGTACCATATTGTTAGTTGGTTATAGAAGAAATTATCTTATTTTAGAGTAAGCTGAAAGTAACAAAGTGCACAGATCTTAAAAGATGTAATTAACAGTCTCTTTAGGAAATCAATGTGGGGTACCACATCTCACCTTTCCATAGCCAAATGGCTACCAATCCTCATCTCTTTAGCGAGAGAGACTACGTCAGAACCTTGTTTATTATTTCCCTACCCACTTTCAGAAATCAGCAGTCTCCACTGCATCTATGACATCTCATTGTTCTGCTGATGTTTTATCATATCCATGTGGGCACTGTTTGGATTCACGGTGTTCCTGCTGCTTAAAAGAAGGTTAGAATATATGTGAACTAGAACAATGTCCTTGGCATTTTGAGATTGCTTTAGACAATGATTTCCATTTACTGTCTGAGCAGCATTTTATGATCACGTGATCACATTCTGCAACACCTACAGTGAGGAAAAGAGAAGCCAGAAAAACTGTATATTGTTGACCTAGCAAATTACAGGAAAAATACACTGCAGCTGAGGTGCACACTAACTCAGCTCCAGATTTGTAAGGCCTCATCCACACACAATAAAAGAGTGAAATAGGACACTCCTAATCTAAAATAAGAATATCCACATAAAGGTTTGCACCATTTAACTAAACTAATTTTGTTAAATTGGGACTCAAACTGAGAGTAGACCAACCCTTAGGCTCCTGCTTCCCAACAAAATAACATGCCCTTGCCAGTATACAGGTCTCTAACAACATCTTTAAGGAATTGAAGAGACTGAAGGTTTTTTTTTAATAAATGAATATTAAATATGGCTCATTCAACAGGAAAATCCTATATATTTTAATAGAAATCAAATCAATAGTTATATAAAAATAAAATAGTGGCTCTATAAAAGTTATTCTTTAAACCTCTAGAATGTATCGTTTACCACTAGACCATGCTCTCTCCCCTTTCTGAGGAGAATACAATAAATTCCCCTTCTCCACGGGAGCCAAGACCCATGTCCATCCTGTGGGAGCCAGTTTCTTTTCTACTGAGTCCCGCAGCTGCATTCAGATTCCTCTGCACTTCGAGGTTTCCCCAGAACTGATATCCTAGAACACTTCTCACAAGAGCATTCTTCACTCTGGGATGTGAATACGAGTTTAAGCCCCTGTTTGTAGGGTAGCTTGGCAGGATTCAGTAGAGGAGCAATCAGATCCCAGCATTGTCAGGTCAACATGGCAATTCTTTCCCTAAAGGCCACAGTCACTTTAGTTCCTCTAGTCCTGGGGTGAACGGGAAGTTAGATTTGGCCATTTCTATTTTCCCCACTTATTCCCTTCTTGTTTTTAAATATTCACGCTAACATTGCAGTCTGACAATTGCTGGTATTCCTACACAAAACTAATCCACATCCAATATTCATCCTCTGTCATGGATAGCTAGGATACTTTTGAGTCAGCTGATGTTGTAGGATTGCTATTGAAGTTAAAATTAGCTATGCAGGCATCATGTAATTATTCCTGTAGCAAACTTTGAATGTAAATAAAAAAAGATTTGATGAAGGTGATGAGATCTCTAACATCCTACTTTTTTCAGTGGGGAGTGCTATACAGTATGTTTGATTTAGTACCTACAACTCTGAAAGAAGAAATCCAGTCACTCTATCTAATATGTTTCTAAGATGCTCATCACCACACAATCTGCTCATTGCTTTGGCAAAGCTGGTTCCAGATAGTTCCTGCTTATTTTACTTAGTAAAAGTTATTTTTTCTGATTTCATGGGAAAATCTGATCAAGTGGTATTGTTAAATCTGAAGAAATGTATAATGCAAATAAATGTAAAATTAAAACATGTATGTAAAATGTAAAACATGCATGCAATGCATACACTTCCGTTTGTACTATGAATAGTCTGTTCTTAAATATGAAATATGCATTTACCGTCTTCAGCTAGCCCAGAAACAAAAATGATATATTAGTGCTTTAGCAAGTGAAAATCATTTTCAGCTTCATTAATTGTTTTATTTTTTCATGCATTCTGTAATTTCAATATATTCACAGTGAAAGATACTATTGATTAGCTTTTAAAAAATAAAAAAATATAAAGGGAATGTATCTTAAAATATTTGATTCATTGTTGCTAGGTTTAAATTTTCAGTCTCATTTCAGTTTTTATGTTATTGTTAACATGAAGCCAACTATTTAACAAAGTGCACAATAGTTATGGACACATCCAAACCCATATAATACATCTGCCACAGGCATCAGCACAAGCACTGTGTCCTGCTGTGCTCCCAGCACAAGTACATAGGAATATATGTGAATGGAGGATTAAAAGGGTATGGAAGCAGCAACAAAACATGCTGCTTCCACAAGGGTTAATTTAGCATGGTTGGAGACAAGCGGATCAGCAGCCAGGAGACTAAGAAAGATGGAAAGAAAAACATTTCCACAAGATGGAAATAATCTGACTCTTAAAATTTGAATGGGGAGGAGAGCACAGAAGGAAAACAAGGAAGAAAAGAACTGGAGAAATTAATGTGGCCTCATTCTAGAAAATATTCTTGGGGCACCCAGTCCTGTTCTGCAGAGAAACCCAGCAGGCAAGTGTTAGGAATCAGCCAACCCAGCTAAAGACAAACCTGGCAGCTTTCCCCCTCCCCGCCCCCACACACACATTCTTTATCCTTCTGCCAAGCATTAGCGATGTCTGTCATCCCCAGAATACATCCATCCTTACTAAGGTTTTTATTCACTCAAATGCATTAAAATATATTTTGAAATTAATATTCCTTTTGAGGAATCTTATTTTTGTACAACCAAGATACTACATTTGTTACTAATACATGTTTCATTGAACATGATACTTCATTGGACGAAGTTAATTAATTTATTCCAATGTATACATCTATTTTAAAAAACAACAAAATGAACAAGTATACCCACTAGAGATGTACAGTACCAGTATCTCGATACCCACTGAGCCAGTCCAAGCTATGGCTATAAAAACCTGAAACCCTGGAAAACTGGGTGACAAACTCACATGATAACAGTAGTGGGGCAGAGATCAATTAAGCACTTCAAAAACTGATTTTTGAAAAAAAATTCCATTTATGTGACCTGCTGTATCACATACGTATGGCATTAGGTCATATCGCAGCAATGAGTCTATTGTTGTATCCAGAACATAGTGTTAACTAGCAACAGGACACCCCAACCCCCACCCAAGTTATGGTGGGTCAAAGATTTGACTTGTTCTATGTTAGTGGCGGTCCTAGTCTATTCGCTATCTAATAGTGGGTATTTCTTGTTGGTCTCCACCCAAGTTATTTTGTGTAGTCATTGAGCAAATCTCTGATGCACTTGTATAGCTGTACTTAAATATTTATCTTTGTTTTTAATTTTCTCCAACATTATGCAATCGTTTTGCCACAGCAGTAATTAGGGCGGCTCCCTTTCCACTTCCATCTTCAGATAGCATGAAAGTCACATCACACTGAGGTGCCAGTTCTTTCACCGTTTCCTGTAAAATCCTAGAAAAACTGAAAGTAAAAAAAATGTTTTACAATGTGTGGCATGATCATTTTTACTTGTTTATAAATTATTTAACTCACCACCTCATTTAATTTAGTGTATTCTGAAATGTTTAGTTGCTGATTTTATGCTAATGATTACCATACACGATTACCATATACGAGATTCTGAGTGTATCCATTTTGTTCACATCCTTTCTTCACTAACCCAGACAATAAAGGTTTGTTTCACCTAAAGCCAGAGGCTAAACAAACAAGACAGCCCAATCAATATCTTCCATTGGTTCTGCCCCTCCCCCTTTAGTATGTTCTACTTCCTACAACAGGAAACAGAAACAAGTTCTTACATCCTGTGCGATGGTGAGAGAAGAGAATCCATTTCCTCAGAGGGGACCATATCTCAATGATGGTTCTCTTTCCAACCCATGGCAGCAACCAACGCTGAGTTCCAGATTCCTTTCATATTAGGAAGCACTGAGGACTCCTGTGGAGCTATTAGTCTAGCCAGCTCTTTGCCATCTCACCCATTTTAATTTATAGGAATTTCTCTTTGCCTGTTCCAACTCGTGCAGAGTGAATGTGGAGGTTCAGTGGTGAACATTAGATGCTCATTAGGCCAGTTTACAGAAAAGATTGTTCTTTCTTTGTTTTTTAAAGGACTGGGGGCTTCTTAAGTGCTAAGGGGTTCTGATGATAAAGCCCAATCAGGAGCTAATGGAGGAATTTGTACTGCAGGTGATTCAGAAGAGAAGAGAGGGGAAGATGTGATGCCAAAAGGAAATAGTTAAATCTATGGAAACATTTCCATAGCCTAGGCTGGTCAGCTGGGAGGTAACAACTATAAGTTCCTCCCTATAAAATGTGTGAAAAGTTAATGTAATCTGGAAACATTTTACCAGCAAAAAATAAACAAATAAAAAAGTGGCACTTCCTCATCTCGGTCACAGTTTTCATTTTTTCACATCCATCATGAACTGAAGTTAGCAGACAAGCCCCTACTTTAGAAACTATTGAGGGTGATAGGCAGTCTGTCTTCTGCAAGATGGGGTCTTCTGATGCAGTTAGGTTGGCAGCAAATTCTACACCTTTCTTTACCAGGGCTAGACCTCATTTATGGAACATGGCTGCAATTTCAGCAACTAGCATAATCTTCCATTTCAACAAGGCCACCTCTTTGGCAAAGATTTGGCCAAAGCCATCACCAAAAACGTTAAAGGTCCAAAATGCCAAGGGTTTCATTTAGAACCATTAGAAACTATTTTCCTTACAGGTTTCCAGCATGAAGATTTCCTTTTGACTGAGTTTTTTTGGGAGGTGGGTTTCTCCCCCCAACTGGAGTTTTAATACATTTTAAGCATACAAAAGGCCATAAAAATGGAAATGTTAAGGATCATATATGTGCTAAATAAATCAGAGAGATATAAAGTCTTGACAGATACAACTATTGGTTTAGCATACGAATAGAATTTATTTACTGTAAATTTATGAGCTGATAAATATATGTTTATATTGCATTATTATTTAACATTTATATTGTATTCGCTTCTAGGGGCCAACCAGGTCAGCACCCCATTGTATCTAGGCATTTATACTGTATTAAGAGTTTAGAAAGTTTCCAACTGTATATAAAAATGTATAAAAAGAGAAGCCATCTCTTGCCTGCTGTGGAAGATTGGAAACCAGCTCTTCTGTTTAATTCAGGATCAATAATTACAACCTCAGCAGCAAGTTTCCCTTTCTTCACTCAGGCAGCTTTGAACTAGTACAGTACAAGAAGGCACAGCTTTGAGACTCATTCTCTTTGCAATTTTCAACCCTTAGTCCAAATTAATAAATAAACTGCAGGGATACACATTCATTCCTTGATGATAACCTTTCAGTTTCTGTAATCTAAACAGAATACGGACTACAATTCTGTTTGTTTTCTTAATGGACTCTTAAATCAACACTAAAGCAAAGTAGGAAGAAAGTACTCACTGCGGATGTAGTTTGTATAAAGTTCCATCCACTCCAACAGTGATTTTCAAGTGCTCTAAACCTTTGTTTTCTCTCTTCTTCTCTACAATAGCAGCCAATCCTGCTCCACACAGCTGGGCTGCTCTCTTTGAAACAGTACCGCACACCTCCTTTACAATAATGCTGTCATCACAAGTGCTGTCCAGGACAAGCTGCTGCAGAATTCTTCTGACCTGAAGAAGGGCTAGCTGGTCACTGTGTCCATAAAAACACAACAGCAGCTTGTGGTTAGGGGATTCTGTATGTACTTTTTGATTTTTAGTCTTACAAATGAAACTGAATGGTTGGATGCAGGCTTTCCTCCAGAGCTAAATACCCTTAATTTTGGAGGGGAGGTTGGAATCCAAATCCAAATTTTGCATCTTGACCCCTTCTGTAATTGCTGTGAATACCACTTAAGAGGCGGTTTTACAAAGGCACAAATGGCAGCTGGGTGCCTCTCATGAAAATCAGTAGGAATTAGGCAACTCACTGCCATTTTCTGCCTTTGAAAATCTCCCACCAATGGGTCACAAATCAGCCACTCTATTGTTTTAGCTTCTTTTCCTTAAGGATCAAAAAGTTATTTAAAAACCGGGGGGGGGCAATTTCATATAGTTCTAAAAATCATGGACAAGCACCCACACACATGTACACTCAGAGCACAGTTCTTCCATTATTAATCCCATTTTTGTAAAAGTAGTAACACTTGAGTGCCACAGCAAACAGTGCAAATGAGATAAAGGCTATGGTTGACATGGTTGGGTAAGAACGGGGATAATCACTCCTAACAGTTACAGAATAATTATGCTGCTGTTTTTAATAGGCTTCCATGAAGGGAAACGCTCCACGTTTTTGAGAGGGAATATTGGCTGGGGGTTATAGAAGGGATCAGGGTCCAGGACTCTGTAAGCCTGGCTATTCACTTAACTTCTCTGTGCCTTAGATTATCCATCTTTGAAATGGACATAATGCTCACTCCACAAGAATGTTGTGAAGCTTTAATTACTGATGGCCAGATTCTACTGACCTTCCATTGATTTAATTGGGAGTATTGGCCCAGATTGTGCCATACTGTCACTGAGTAGTAATTTACTCTTAATAGCTCATTGAAATTAATGGGATTACTTGTGGAGTAAGGTATTACTCAACATGAGTAACGGTGGTAGACCCTCAATATTTGTAAAATTTATTGAGACCCTCAGACTAAGGTACTGTATAAAGAGAGGATGGGATTTCCTTCCTCCACTATATTCACATGGTGCTGTGGGTTTTTTTCAAAATTTGTTTTGGAGCCCTTTACTGCAGACACTGTAAAAAAAAAAAAAAAAAAATCCTAGTTCATAAAATGTGCAGGTTACCTAATCTCATTGACGGTTGTAGTAGTCTACAGTATATCATTTTCCCCATTACAAAAACTATGAGAGTGACTATCATGACACTGGATCAGCATTTTGCGATTAATTTAAGGTTTCAATTACAGATGATTTAATTATAAATACATCTTGGAGATCAGACTGGATATCCTTAGTCTAAGTGGAATACAGTGGGAATCCTTACTCAGGGCTTGTCCACCACGGAAACAGGACAATGTTGAAGCATATAGCTGTGCCACTGTAGCACTTCAGTGCGGACTCTTCCTATGCTAACAGGAGGGGTTCTTCCACTAGCATAGATAATCCACCTCCCCGAGATGCGGTAGCTAGATTGACAGAAGAATTCTTCCATTGACCTTGTGCTTGATACACCGGTGATTAGGTTGGATTAACTACATCACTCAGGGGTGTGGATTTTTCACACTTCTAAGCAATGTAGCTATGCCAGGGTAAATTCCCAGTATCACCCAGCCCTCAGACAAATTCCATTTACTTCAATGGGAGTAGTGGCTGGGTAAAGACTTCAGGATTGGAGCTAGAATTTGTCACTTCCTGACTGCAATACACCTATTTGCACAGAAGCAATTAGCAATGAAATAAGACAGAAACCACCTAGCTGTAATGATTTACTTTACCTTTCAATCTGAGACAGGAATTTTGTTTCAAATATGCCTCTTGTCATGAGTGGTTCCGAAATCTGACCTCTGAACAGAAGTCCATGTTTGGTTAAGTCAATCAAAATTTGCCTCACTATTTCACCCAAATACATTCCACTGGTCATTTTTTCATACCTATTTTACAAAAAGTATAAATAAATAAATAATTAAAAATAATGAAAAGATGGCAAAATAACTGTTTAATGCCATTGATAGTACACACTATAACAACCTCCTAAAAACATTAAAAACTTGGTTATTCCATTACCTGAACTCACTGCCGCTTGGCTGTAAAAAAAACACATTATCTGTTACAATTACCTCAAGTGCAAATACTAGTTACAAGAATTCATGTTCTTTAGAAGATAAAGAAATTAGAAAGAAAATACAAAATATTAACTATAATGCAGCAATTGAAGTTAGAGTTAATCTAAAACTGGAACATTTTTCCCTGTTTCCTCCACCTTTAACTTTGGTGGCTTCTATAAATTGCCCCTTAGATCCAGATCAGTTCTGGCTTTGTAAAAACAAAACTCAGCCTCCTCAACTCATTTTTTGCAGGATTTATTTCAAGGCTTGTTTTTAATACAAAACGTTTGCAATTAATCTAATTTAGAAAATATTCAGAACTGAGTATTTGACCCTAGCCAAGTGGAACAGTAAAGTGAGAGGAGGACACAGTTATGCTTATGGTTTGCATGCGCACCTTGAAAGGTGTTCTGTTTTGTAAATAACCTCTTTTGGCAATGTTGATGTGGGGACAGAAAAATAATTTAGTCTAGATATAAAGAGCAAAGGCAATCTGCACAATTTATAGTCTGGCAAATGAATTACGATACCAAAATCTCCTTATAAATTACTTGTTTATAAATTGAGTACTTGAAAAAATAACCAGTTTGGGCTCAGGGAAGTTGTAGTAACTTATTCATCATTTAAGAACAATAAAATCAGCTTTACCTCTGTTTCCCAGGATTTAATGAACCCTCGTCCACTTCTTTATCATATTTTGTTCTGATATTATCAATGCATCCATTGTCACCAAATCCTCCCCATTCTGTGTTAATGCACATCTTCCCTTCAGTCCCTTCCAAAATTTCAATATTCTTCATCTCTTCCATGTAGCAAACATTGCTGCCTGTTCCTGGGAGAAAGCAACAGAGCTTCAGTCACATTTAGTTAGAGAGCAGCTGAAATGCATAGAAGGAAATCATGGTATCTACACTGTGGAATATTTAGATGTCAGTTCTCTTGAACCAGATTCCAAATTACAGAGATATCCCCAGATCTTAATAGAAATCAGTGTCAACAATGGCCTTCCCAATAAGGTCTTTAAATAACTGAAACACAAACATTCAGAACTGAGGCAGGTTTTCCACAGAATCTGCCACAGAAATTAAAAGTACTGGAGATTCTCTATTACTGCAATGCCCTCTGGGAAATCTCACTGGAGAAAAGGAGATGGGATAGGAAGGCACAGAGACTGGTGACTGAATACTACCCAACTGACATTTGCATCATCTGCAGTCAAAGCAGCTAATGCTACTATAAAAGTAATTTGGCTCACCCATACTTTGTTTTATCCCATGTTCACACATCTACGTATCATATTTGCTTTTCTACCTGTTGCTACACACTGGCCAGGCATCTTTATCTGCCTATCTATAATGAACTCTGATTCCTTTTGTTCAGAGGATACACCAGATTCACAGCCCATCTCTGCATGTGAACAACATGTTCTCAAAAAGAACATAGCAGCTGAATCTAAAATGGTTCAGTGGGCAAAGCATCATCTTCCTACCGCATTAGCCACATTAATACAGTGACAACTTGTATGTTTGACAGGTGAGGCACAAACCACAACATAGTTAGTTATTTCCAGTGTATATTGTAATCGCTATTAAAAGCTTACCTTTTTTATAATGAAGCAGCAGCAGGCAGACCCAGGAGCTGCAGCAGCCACTGCCTTCGCTGCTGCTATCTGAGCCAGACTCAAGGTGTGTGTGTGTGGGTGTCAGAGAGAGCTCAGGGCTCTGGGCAGACCCAGATGGACTTTGCTGTAACTTTCCCGTTCTCTGTGCTAACCAAGTACTTTCTACACTGTGTTCCAGACATCGAATAAACCCTTCCATTTTTACAATGCTGCCTGAGAGTCACTCCAGGCTAAAAGAGTCGGGGGTGCATTGCTGCCTTTCGGTTTGCAAGCCCATTACACTGGCATGGGAGGTGGAGCACAAGGCAGCCTGGGCCTCAGCGATGGCTCCTCACTCACATGAACGGAGCCTGCCCTATGGGGGTGGGGGCCAGGGAATCGCAGGGAAGCCCCTTGCAAATCCCCACTTGGGGCTTATCTGCTACAATCCTGCCCTGACCTAACCAAGCAGTGGTTACCACAGCAACACCCTTATAAAGTGACTCCTGAGCATGGTAAATTGCCATGGTAACAAAGCAGTATCTTGAGGCAGTATTAGCTATTCCCAGCTTTGAGCTTCATGCACCACTACATTCTTCAAACTTGCTGGCATTGCACGTCACTACTGAAGAGAGAGTTGACACATTAAAATCAAATCACAATTTGTCCTTATATCTGGAAATATTTATCAATTAAATGAAAGAATATGCAAAATGTATTGTTTAGCTTTTAGAGACTGTGCCTCACTTGCCAGGGCTGACGAGCTGCCCCTGCATTAATCTAAGAAAGAGGTATATCTTTGACCAAGATAAAGTATCAGATTTCCTTTAGCAACATGACTGAATGATCAGCAACAAGATGAGGGAGGTAATATATTCTTTTGCACCACTTCTGTTGGTGAAAGAGACATGTTTTCAAGCAACACAGATCTCTTCCTCAGCTCACCTCTTATGTCTTTCACCAGCAGAAGTTGGTCCAATAAGAGATATTATCTCACCCTTCTTGTCTTTCTAATATCCTGGGACCAACATGCCTACAAAATCACTGTGATCAGTAACAGGCAGTTTCATTTTCTAGCAGAACTTTAAATCTTCCATTTTTGCTATCATTTCTAAGAATTGTGTAGAAGATTGTGAATACTTTCACCTATTTTACCAAACTCCCAAAACCACCCCAGGAAGTCTCATTACCTATGTCTGCTGTCTCTGTAAATCATACAACCAACCAAACTCCCTGCTTGAGAGACTTTTTTCCCAGTTGGGCATCAGTATTGTTTTACAAATGTCCTAGCTGCTGAAAGGCTGAGACTGACTTTAAAAAAGGAAGAATCTCCAAAGGTTGGAAACACCGTATTACAAGCTGTAAATACAATCTTCTTGCATACTAGTGTGGGAGAAGAAAATTCACATCTCTAGAAGCTTCTATAAGCATTTTAAAATGTCTATAGGAAGGGATTATGGGTTCATGATCAAAGCTAAGGCTGCTGCTAATGGGTCTATAAAGAGAAAATTAAATTACTCCTCAGTAGGTGACTTTTTATCCAGTCCTGCCTGAAAACCTGACAAAGTTTATGGGGCAGTTGTGTGGGAAACCCATGAAGACCGTCTCACGTGTCATAATAAACATTATAGGAACATACTATCTGTTGACAAGACCTGAGACTCAGGAATAAAGTAAGCAGCTGGAAACTTTATTGAACACCATATATCTTTGTTTAGAAGCTTCCTTTGAGTGATTAACAGTGATCATGCAGTAGTTGCACCTTTACCATGCTAACTGTAGGTCAGAGTAGTTATTTAATAGAAATTATAATTTCTAAACAGGGATGTGATTCAGCTATCCAGATACATCTGAATAGAACAAAAATGCCTATAGACTTGTCCCTGCATGCAATGCGTCTTCTGTAAAACTCAGGGTGAATTCTTCACTCTGCACTGGTTATTTCAAAATCCTGGTCTTGAGCATAAACTATGAGAACTAAATACAGCCCAGATCCAGTTTAGAACTTGTTCTAAGGAGGATACAATTACACTAAAGCACATGATCCAGACTGGTCAAGAACAGATGTAATGTCATTTAATGGGAGGGACAAAGGCAATGACAACTTATTATATGTTGGTCTCACTCTATTAATGCCCCTGATTGCAGCTCAGTGTGGAAGGAATACAAGAGCACAGAAGAAGGGACCAATAAGCAATAGATGAGCTATCAAAATATGGGTGGAAACAGACAGCTTGCAACCATCTTGATTAACAGGCATTTTCAGGCTCTGAGACTTCAGAGAGCCCAATTGTGCGTGAAGTTCCCTCTAGGCATGCTCACTTTCAGTATAATATAATTACATATTATATTATATATGGGAACTGGAAAAGAGCTTCTTTTGGACCGTTAGCTACTTAAGCATTGTCAAAGCCCACAGCCCAGGCTCTGTAAAACTTGTGCTGAGAAAAATTTGGCCTCTATTGTAGCTGACCTGTAGAAGCCCACAGAGAATGTGGAACCAAAATCTAAGAAATCTCATTTTTGTCTCACTGCTGAGCAGACAAATTCTCAAACACAAATCTCAACTCTTTAGCTTTGTTAAGACAATGATACTCTCTTTTTCAGAACTGACTTCTGATTTTGGACACTTCAGATTGTGGCTCCAACTGGAGTTATGGAGTTCAGCATCTCTGAAAAATCAATCTCTGAAAAATCTGTCTCTAGCTGGGCATCCAAAAACTGAGGCATCCAAGATTAGAAGCCATATTTAAGCATTTGGATTTAAAATGCTTTTTTCGAGAAAGTTTCTCAACCACCAATCACTCCTTTCTTGTTAGATAATTTACGAGAATTCAGCAACCAAAATTCCAAAGCTTTCTCAATCGCCAGTATCACTGTCAAAGCCCCCAGGATTCCCCCATTATATTCTGGTTTAAACACCCTTCCCTGTCCTCACCACACATGAGGTTTACAGGCTAGCCACTACAATTATATCACTAGAGGAAGAGATGAAACTTCATCCAGAACACGTCCCAGCCTTTCCTCCAGCCGTATTCACAGGCCCAGAATGATGTACTGAAAACAGTAAAAATTACAAGCTGTCCCTTTAAATCCTGGTCCAGCTTGCAAATTAGAGGTTCTGTAGGAAAGCCTGTGATTATTCTGTGCCTAGCAGAGTCAGTTTGCAGACAGCTAGAATAAGATGGGGTGAGCTGTGCTGCACTGTTTTAGTGAACAACCTGTTTTGCTTCTTTCTGTTTTGGGGTTTTTCTGTGTTCTGAATTCTAAAAAATAAAGTAGTGTTATTTTAAAGCTTTCCAGCAAAAGTATTTAATGTTTTTATCCAATTTATCTGTTTGTATGCTGTGAAACACAACAGCCTGTCAATCCAGTGATTGAGAATTAATTAATCCCATTTTCCTACATCCTAGTGCAGATCATTACCACTGAGTTATCAAGATGGCACAAATTCTCCAGACATTAACAATTCTTATGAAGTGTTTCTATGGTAAGTTTTTTTCTGTCACAACTCAACCCATCTTTTAAGTATTTTGCTTTAATTTAAAACAAGTAATTTTACTAGCATTTTACCTGCAATAAGGCCAATTTCACAATTTGGATCCTCATAGCCACATGTCATCATTGTTCCAACAGTGTCATTTACCACTGCCACAATATCCAAGTCAAATTCCTGCAGTAGAAATCACATTATTTAGAAAGGGGGGCAACCTCTTTAACAAACCAAATACATAGGAATAGACTTTCTTACGTTTCTGCGTTTAATGGCCTCTCTTAGCATATCAACAACATCCTCTCCTTCACAATCTGTTGCCTTGAAACCTTTTGTCCACCCCACAAGTGTTCCCTGTAACAGAACAGCAACAAAAATGACAAATGTAATTGGATGTGAATCCTGTACACTGAATGAGGCAGGGTCCTGTGGAAAAAATAGTATGTAAGCATGTAATTAATGACTGTATCATACACACAAGGGGGCTGAATTAAGGTTGCATAGGCAATCTTCATTCTGGCATTTCCTAAAGTTTGAGTGTTTGATTTTACAGCCTTCATGATGTTCTTTTAATGTAGTTTTTTATGTATAATATGTTTTTGGCCCATGTAAAATCCAGCTTCTACTGTGCTTGAGGCTCAACTGCTATGTGGATAGGACTCCACTTGGTTTGTGGTGGACAGCTTATTCCCTGTTTATTACGATTCTGCTCCATGCTTGCAGCACAAACACTGGTTCAACTTCTCAAGTCATGTCCCGAAAGACATCATCAAAGCTTAGGAACAACAGAGACACAGCTAGACAGGAAGAAGATAACATCATGTATGTCATTATTATTTGACCAGTAATGGTTCCTTGAGATTCCCCTAGTGTGTGTTGTGGTTTTCCCAATAACAGGAACATCATGAGGATCCAGAAGTTTCACCATCATCTAACAGATGTGCTATTCTGAACACCCTGTCTGCTATCCCTCATCTTCTCAAACACAAGAGCCACTGTAGCAATTAACCTAGTGGCAGCAAAAGCTGAAGTATTCTTTCTACTTCTTTGAGATGCAGTCCCCTCCCACCTCCTTCCTTGCAAATAATCATCTCTTTCATCATTTGTGAATGAACTATGACAAAAATTATACTTAATGTAAATAATTAAGCAGTCGACAATGAGTTTTAGGAAATTTCCATTGCAAAATTTCAGCTCATTTGATGAGTGATACAGAGGATTCTTATCTAGGTTACCATGTGATTTGTTTTAGTTCAAAGATAAATAATCCGATCCCACTGATGAAGCTTTGAAGTTATGCTTAAAATAACCAGTTTTGCAACCAGTGTTATACAGACTACTCAATATGAGCCAATGGCAGTTTTTGAACAATGTTGAAATCATAGCTGCTAATTACACCAAGTTTCTGAAAAACCAAAGGAATTTAAGATAGAAAATTCTTGTCACAGGAGAGACAAAACAAACTGGGTGCAAGCACTGATTTGGATTTATAGCTCAATCTGTCATCATGGCTGGATTCATTTTCCCATCACTTACTAATTTGCTTCATGTTTGAAAGGCATGGAGAGAAATAGTTCTCAGTTATAATCATCAGGTCCTATGGCTCAAGTTCCGGTGTGTGGTTGGTTTTTTTACACATCAAGTTTAAAGTAAACCAAGTCTTGTATCTCCTTTCAGTTTTACAGGGTCTCAGTGACAAATGAGAGCACCACCAGGGGAGAGGAAGTATCATGAAAAGCTGCCTGATGATAAATAAAAAAATCACAGACATCAACTCTTCATTGTGGCTAAGCTCAGCTCTGCCCAGTGGTGCACCATAAAACGAATAAATGCAGTGTGAAAGGTCAACACTGAGTGCAGTTATCCTCTTTCTGTAGCACACTTCTGAAAACACTCTAGAATTGTAGCTGAAAAAGTATAATTAGAAGACTAATCTCCATTGGTATTATAGATCCGAAAGAGAGCAAAAGATTTCTGACCCTTTAAAAACATACAAGATCATTTAGTCATCATCATGGCTTGCTCTTCTGAGAAAGAACGCCAATACTACAAGGCAACATTGCCGGGTCTTCTGCCTCTCCTTAGACCTGATATGTCAAATTCCGCCACCCTGACTCATGTAGGGTAGCACCATATTCTGTAAGTAGCCAACTGGCAGAATAAGCCAATATTCAGTTGTAAGTAAGGAGGGCAAAATCAGACCGTTTATATGCTTAGAATATTTGTTTATGTTTTGGTTGGTTTTTAATCTCTATTTTATGTGAGACAATTCATAAAGTCTAAAGATTGGCCCTGAATTTTTTTTAAAACCTTGTAAATTGTTGCTTGTAAAAAGTATACATTTTAAATGTTTGATTTAAAATGAAGGGTTTCTGTGTTAAATGTCTGAACAGAGAATAGTTAAAAAAAAATCCATCAAAATGATCCAGCAATTTTCTAATAGGAACCAGACATACTGTAGCTGTTCAACACTGTTTTGTATTGCAGTCCTTACCTTATCAATGCTAGCTAGCCTGCAAGGGAAAGAGAATGTGAAGCCCAAAGGGAGACGTGCACCTTTAATTCCCATGTAGTCCAAAAAATCTGCTATGCATTGGACAATATGATCAAAGAGCTGGAAGAACAGAGACAGTAAGTAAAAACCAGCACACATTTAATGGAAGATAACTTGGCAAAAATAATTAAACACTGGTTTGGATGTTACCTCTTCCCCTGTTCCTTGCATAATTTCCATAGGAATGGCAAAGATTTTGTTGTACATTCTCACAGATTTTCTTCTCCCACTTCTAATTTTTACAAGCAGAACTCTGAAATTTGTTCCCCCAAGATCAAGTGCAAGGAATTTTCCTTTTTCTGTATTGGAAAAACAATTATTTTTCAGTGCTTCTCGATAGTTAGACACAGTACTTTTGACATTAGGAGCAGTTTAACACCACAGTCTATCGTACAGACACAAATAAATCTTCTCTTGACCAATG
Source organism: Emydura macquarii macquarii (assembly GCF_026122565.2). Taxonomy (NCBI): domain Eukaryota; kingdom Metazoa; phylum Chordata; order Testudines; family Chelidae; genus Emydura; species Emydura macquarii. Next base: position 11,928,336 of record NW_027131527.1, on the reverse strand, counting down.
ACATGCTGTACTACTTTTATGTCTAATTTATTATCTGATATTGCTGAACCAAATCTAAAAGTCCTTACTATGCAAAGCTCCCAATGAAGTCAATGGGGTACACTAAGTACTCAATACTTTTGAAAATCAGGCTGTTTATTTAGGCATCTAAACATGAATTTAGGAGTCTAAGTTCAGGCACTGATTTTTAAAGTCTTGGCCTAATCTCAGGTCTCTACCCTCCTTTATTTCCTTTCTGGTACTTGCCTAGTTACACAAAGCTTCCCAGAAGGCTTTAAACAGAATTTTGTTGTTTGTAAAAAGGTGTTGAACTGATTGCCCAGAAAATTCAAATCTTCCATTTATAAACATTAAAAGATATTGAATAGCTAATTGAAATGCAAACCATACCAAAAGCCTGTTCTACAGGGCCCCCTCTAGAAAAGAGATAGTAGTTCAGACTGTGGTGATAGTTTTTTCTGGTGCCACCTGTCCTCTGGAAGCTATTCACAGACCTAAAATTCATTTTGCAGACACCACTGCATATCTGTCAAATGATATAAACTTCTAGTCAGTAGCAACCTGGTCCACATTTGAACCTAGATGTGAAAAGTTCCATTTCACATTACCATTCCTACCTACATTCCCACCAATATACGGGTATGCATGCACGCACCACACACTTTATTATTTTTGCTATAAATAATAAATACTATTTCATTCTAGGTTTAAGGAAAGTAGTAAATATCTCAATTAGCTGAATAATCACCTGGGTATTTGTCAGAATATTCAACTATCAGCCTAGTCAGAATGTGCAAGCTTCTAGGGGAGCCATTACAGCACACCAGAAATACCGTATAAGAGCTGGCTGGAAATTCCCAGCCTGCAGAATTTTCCCCAGTTCAAAAAGTGTTCCGAAATGGAACAAGAAATAAAATAACAAAATTTCTGTAAAATGGGAATTCCAAAATTTGGTTTAGAAAAAGTCAAATTTATATTTTGTTCCAATCTTTCTGAGGCTTTGCAAGCTGTCTGGAACCTCTGAGCCTGCCTGGAGAGGAGATCAGCAGTTCAAGGAGCTTGAGAGCCAATACTCCGGGGCTTCAAGGCTGACAAAGAGCTAGGAGAACCTGGAAATCCTGGGAAACCTGCCTGCCTGCAGATCCAGGGACTCTGGGAGCATAAGGCTACCAAGGAGCTGGGAGCTTGGACTACCAAGAAGTCAGAAGCATTTCGCAGAACATTTCAATTCTGACCAATTGGCAATTTCCAACAGAAAAATGTTCCAGAGGAAAATTTCCCACCATCTCTACTATACAACCTTACATTTTTGTGTGGCTTCCACAGACCCTTACCTGATCCATCTGGTGTTCCACAAACATAAGTTGGCAACATTTTCACTGTGGCAGTCGGTTGTGTTTCTTTCTTCAGTCCATACTCCAGTTCTTCCCTCATTTTATTTTTCACTTCTATAAGATTCTCCTTGGAAAGTTTAAATGATGCTAGAATCTCATCAATGTGTTTGCGCTGAGAGGCCAATCTGTATGCAACAGCAGTTACCATTGCTGCTCCCTTCCCACTGCCACTTTCAGAGAGAAGAAATCGAACATCACAGTTTGGGACCAGTCTTCTCACAACCTTATGCAGGCGTTTAGGATATCTAGAAGAAAAATCATTGCTTTAGACCCTGGCAAAATATTTTGTGTGTAATATAAATTTACGTACAAAAACACATACACATAATACACACACAAAACTTCATAAGTACAAAAGCAGAATTAGCTAAATGCAACCTCAGAAATTAGGATTGGGAATGTGTGTGCAACTCTTGTTTTCTGATTATTCGGCAGCTTCAGTTCCGTTACTGTAGGTGAAAAGGAACTATTGGCAACATCCCCCATGATCAGATCCATACAAAGAGGCTACAGTGAAATTACATCCTACAATCTTGCTGCATTGGTGAGTGCACGTGGGAAGAAGATAGTGGGGAGAAGGGAGGCCCTATATGACCTACTGAGGAGGATGTAGAGATGGGCCTTAACCAGATCAGCTACAACTTGCTACTTTATTAATTTTGTGGACGTGTAGGTGTAGATTCAGATCCATGCTTTGAATTCAGGCCCTTCTTTCCATAATGTGCTAACTTTGAACACCCTAAATTTTGGGTAAGCTTGGATTTAGATTAAATTCTGGATCCAAACTTCTCAACTCAGGTACTTTTCCAGTTAAGAGGGAATGGTGCTACAGCTAATAAACCAAAGGTTCAAAATAAAGAAATGAATTAGGATAGAAAGTTAGTTTGAAAATTCCATGTGATGTATCATAAGAAAATGTATTTTGTTGTTTGTTTGTTTTGAGGGCTGTTGTTTTTATTTGTTTGTTTTACAAAACAATTCTTTCATCGTTATAGATTTTATGTTCAAATGTTGTCTCATGGAGGTGAATGGTACACAAGACATCTGGTGTACGTCCTTCCCCTCCCCAGATTTAACATTAGTAACTTTTGCTGAATAATCCAGACAAAATAATACAGCAGCTAGGCATCTAACTTACTGGGGGTGTGTTTTATACAGAGTTCCATCCATTCCAACAGTAGTTTTCAGTCGTGGTAGTTTTTTATTTTCTCTAAGACGGGTCAATATTGCTGCTAAGGCAGCAGCACAGAGATTTGCTGAGCGAAATGAAACAATGGTGCAGACATGCTGAACAGCAATGCAATCTTCTTCAGATGGAGTCAGGCCCAGTTCTATCAGTATCTCTTTAGTGTTTTTGAGACCTTCTTTATGTCTGCCCCAAACAAAGAAACATACATTAACCTACATCTAAAACTAAATTCACATTCTGGCACAAACAGAAAATAAGAAAGACTTAGGTCATAAGAGCTTTAGATTAGGCAATTTCCTGAGAGCACTGGATCTCATTCTGTGCTTTGTGGACTACTAGTGGTCTGCAGATGATTTGTTTCCAATCTTCAGCGAGCTGGTTGGTTACAGGTTGATGGCTTCTCCTGTTTATTTTTCATTTTTTAAGGTTTCTTGCCATGACTCAGGTTGTCCAACCAAATAAAATTAGAAAGTCTCAGAAGGTCTGATACAACTCCAATGAAAGTCAATGAAAAGATTCCCATTGAGCTTAATTGGAGTTGACTTGAGCCTTGAATAAACACGGGAAGACAAGTTGTGTTTTAACAAACATTAAACAGGCTGCTCTTTTTCTGTACCACTTTCATCCTTGTCTGCTCTCTCAGGTTTTAGATTACTTATTAGAAGTAGAACTGAAGCACTGCATGTGAATATTCAAGACAAAATACTCTATTTTAAAGATAAATGTGCATTTGTTGCTTTTCCCTTAAAGAGTATAATAAAGTTGTGGTCGATTTTGTAGTTGGAATACGACCCATGTTTAAAATGGAAGCACCAAAATCAGAGTTTTGAAACACTACAGATAATCATCAATGACATGGGCTGTCTGTAGATCTATGATGATCTTTATTATGCCTTATAAGCCCAAACATAACAACAAGTATGCGTAAGTAAAGCTTCCACTCTTTTGAAACACTGGAAACAGCTCTGTGAAGCTACACGCTGGTCAGGTCTCTCCATTTGTTACATACAATAACTATAATATATTTAAATAGTTCAGTATGTGTATGCCTCTGTATTATTTTGTTACCAATTAAAAGACCGATTTTGTCTGTTAGAAACAATGGGAGACTCTAGCATTAAATTGATTTGAGCAGAAATTTGACCATCTAGGATCAATTTCAAATATTTGCATATTATAATGGAGTGGAAGAAGACTAGTTGCACTATGGAGAGGCTAAAAAGTCATTCCCGAGGAATGTTTTTAAAGCTCTTACTTTTCCATAGCAGCTACATGTTTTGTCTCAATCTTGCCCTTAGTTCGGAGATCTGTTGATATCTTGCCATTGAAGAGCAGGCCTTTCTTTGCCATTTTTAGAAGAATGAGTCTTACAAGCTCTCCTAAATACAATCCACTAATCATCTTCTCAAACCTGTTAGTGAATACAAGCAATGGTTACACTCAGGAAAGATACCTTGGCACCATTGTGGATAGCTCTCTGAAGACATCTGCTCAAGGTGCAGCGGTGATCAAAAAAGCTAACAGAACATTAGGAACCATTAGGAAAGGGATAGATAACAGAAAATATAACACCACCAAAATATAAATCCATGGTATGCTCACACCTTGAATACTGCATGCAGTTCTGGATGCCCCATCTCAAAAAAGATACATTAGAAATGTAAAAAATACAGAGAAGGGCAACGAAAATGATTAGGTGTATGGAATAGTTTCTATACGAGGAGAGATTAAAAAGCATGGGGCTGTTCAGCTTAGAAAAGAGAAGAAGAGGGGATATGATAGAGGTCTATCAAATTATGAATTGTGTGGAGAAAGTGTATAGGGAAGTGTTCTTTACCTCTTCACATAACACAAAACTAAGGGACACCTGATGACATTAATCGGCAGCAGGTTTAAAACAAACATAAGGAAGTATTTCTTTATACATTTCACAGTCAACCTAGGGACCTTTTTGCCATAGGATGTTGTGAAGGCCAAAAGTATAACTGGATTCAAAAAAGAATGAGCTAAGTTCATGGAGGACAAGTCCCTCAACAGCTATGAGCCGAGATGGGCAGGGATGCAACGCCATGCTTAAGATGTCACTAAATCTCCAATTGCCAGAAGCTCCTACTGGACGACAAGAGATGGATTACTCAGTAATTGCCCTGTTCTGTTCATTCCCTCTGAAGCACCTGGCATTGGCCACTGTCAGAAGAGAGGATGCTGGGCTAGATGGACCATTGGTCTGACCCAGTATAGCTGTTCTTCTGTACAAAAATACCAAGTGATTGTAATTCTTTCTATAGATCACCAGAATTGCTATATGTTTTTAAAGGTATGTAATTAAGCCTACATAAAAGTTAGGTATCAGCAACACTCTGTTTTAAAAATGGTTATTAACAGTCATTGAAACCACATTGAACATGATGCATTTCATTCCAAATGCTCTAACAAGTAATACTGTCGGAATGTCACTGTGATAAAAGGATATATTTCTGGAATTAAAACAATAACATGAGGGGAAAATATTAGAATACCAGCCTTTCAAATGGTAGCCATTAAATTTGGGTGTGTATTTTCTTTCTTTGACACTAGGACAAAGCAGATATCCTTGTGTTAATGCTTCTTAATCAATGTATTATTAATATATTTGCCTGCAATCCAACCATTAGCAGGAGCTTGGCTGAAAAACAATTTTAACACAGGTTTCATTTATGTGCACTGGGGACTTCTCTTTTGAGCACCTATAGAATGACACACACCTATAGAATGACACACTTTAGAAGGTATTGTGTCACAGAGAAGCAGTTTTCAATGACTGGCCTTGCACGGGAGTTCGTGGCATTCACAGTGACTGAGCGGACAAAGAGGTTATGCTAACATCCCTCATTTTGTCACTGCTAACGAGCTATCCCTCACCTCTATCCTGCAGTTGCTCATTAACATGCAAGTAATTTAAGAAGAGCACCTGCCGGGTACTTTCATGAAGAAAATAATGCAGACAAATCAGCCTCACTTCCTCATTTTACTCCACCACAAAATGACAACAGAATTACTGACTGGTAATAATGTAACATTACTGGTTGCTCTGTGGGGATAGAAGGTGAAGTCCTGACTCCATTGAAGTAAATGGTAAAACTTCGATTGTCATCAATGGGGCCAGGATTTCACCCAGTCACCAACAGGACCCTTCCATCTGAAATAAAAGAAAACAGAGTTGCAAAAAATGATCCAGAATGCATGAGGTCTGTGGCTTCCAAGTCACGCTGTGCATTTTGGGGTGCCCTGGCCAGTGAAGGTTCACAGCAGCAGTATGGCACAGCCATGTATGAGATCCCATCATCAACTGGTAGGTTACTGAAAAGAAGAGGATCTTAACTGAACCAGTCCCAGGAACGATTTGGGTGGGGATGGATGGAGGTTTAAGCCAGCTTCCGTCATGGCTAAACTAGTTCACCTAACCCTACTTCCATTCCAAAGGGCTCTATAACTCTATGTATGCTCTGTAAACATACTCAAAATGTGGAGACTATCATAGAAAGCCTCATGTTAGCAAGTGAACAAGGAACAACACTTACAGTTGTTTTCCAGGATTGATAGATCCCAAGTCAATCTCCCTGTCAAACTCAGTCCTGAGATCATCCAGTGACCTATCATCTCCAAAGGCTCCCCACTCAGTGTTAATGCACATCCTCCCCTCATCACCTTCCACCAGATCAATATTACTCATTTCTTCCATGTAGCAGGCATTAGTGCCAGTTCCTGAGCATATCAGAAAGAAAAATTAACACATGAGGAACTGGAAATACATTTTAGAATTAGATTCAATATTTTCGTTACCAGAAAATGTACTTTCATTACGTTGCATATTATGCTACACAAAACCATCTGTGTCTGAAACCTGTTAAATAAAACCATGGAATATCAAAGAAATAGCAAACGAATGAATGAAATGAATATAAGGACTGAATCATTCAAAATATTTGTGCTAGTTCATATTTACTTATATATGATACTTAAAAAAATAAAACCAGAGAAAATGTGAAGCGGACATGTTTTGAAAAGAGTATATCATTCTTGTTGGGAAAGGTAAGGAGGTTTGCCTTCTCTGGACAAAAAGGTGTGGACCTTCTTTATCATTAGCAGAAACATTTATTTTGTAGGTCAGAATCTCCTGGAAGAATTGGATAGAAGCACACTTATAGCTTTCTTTATTATTTGATATTTAATCTGTATTTGAACCAGATGGAAATTCCTTTACCATTACGGACCTCTCACTTCGAACTATAAACAATGTCATTTTTAAGCAAGATTGTTGCAGTCATCAAGAGACTCAGAAATAGAAAAAGATTTTCCAAACAGCTGGCAAAGAGAGCTTGTTCTTTGTGGGCCTGACCCCAAAAATTGCTGGTACTCAGGATTTTTCAATGTTTTCTTGTCTTTATTTTTTCTTAACAGAACTAAATATATACATCCAGAGGTAAAATTTTAGGATATATTGAATTATCTTGAAGGTTAGGCAGTAGAAGTCACTAGAAGACAGAAAAAGAAGGGAGAAAGACAGACAGACAGTTATCTATGTAAGAATAAAAGTAAGTAGAAGCATTCAGAAAATGATCATTTGTAAAAGGTCCTAAGTAAAATAGAACAAGACAAGTAACTTCTTTTTAAAATGTAAATCTTGTGTACAAGATGATCTATCTCATTTTATTGATTTGGGACTAAATGTTTTCAAGCCAGCCTTAACCAAGTCACTATTTTTGTGTTTGCAATTTTTTGGATGTGCAATTAGTGTCACTTAAATGTTTACATTCCACTTTGTATCCAAAAGTGAGAGGCTAGTGCTTGAAAATCCTGCCTTTTAGAGTTTTCATTTTCAAATAGTTTCTTTTTGAACTGTGAAGCTAAAATGCCTCCATTTTCCAGATTTGCTAAAATTATAAACCTGCTTTTGCAGCCCTGCTTGAATAAAATAAAATTACCTATTATGACGCCAACCTGACAGCGCTGATCATCATATCCACAGGTCATCATTGTTCCCACTGTATCATTTACCAGTGCCAAAACATCTACATCAACATCCTAACAGAATAAAGACAGCCAGTAAATAGAAGAATGTTTACACCCATCCTTATAGTTAAATAATAGTGTTTAGACACAACATTTAGAGGGCCCAATTTAACAAAGTGACTAAGATTAATTTACTTCAATGGGATTTAAGCATATGTTTAATAAGGATGGACTTAAGCTCATGCATAAATGCTTTCCTGAATCAGGGTCAGAATCTTGGGTTGTTTCCCCAATCTACCAGCCCTTGGCCAAGAAATTAAAGAAAAACAAAAGCTTCCACTTTGATGTGATGGCACCAAAGACCACCAGGTAAATCATTAAGGGCCACTTTCAGGTACCCTTACTCATGTGAAGTAGCACTTTATTCCTTGCATTGTCCCACTGAAGTCAGAAGGAATTTGGGGGTGTAAGGAGCTACTCAACCTAAGTAAGTGCATCAGACTCTGGCCCTAAGTAACAAACATTCACGTCAGAGCTGCACAGGTTCCTGCTGATGTCAGTGACACTAACAGAGAGACAGAGAATAAACAAAACACAAAGCTGGGTTTTGTTTTGTTTTGCCATGTTGGAAAAAGTGAAATATAGTAAAATGTCAATACATGGAAAAATTTTCATATTTTTAAAATGATATTTCAAGGGATGGAGACGGTGTAAAGGAAACTAGCTTTTTTAAAAGCACCTATAGGAGAATGCTAAAAATTAGAATTTAATTATGTTTCATTACTAATTTTAAAGTGCAATCATCCCATAGTTAGTACTTTTTGTTGCAAGTACAGCAAAGTCATGCACCTATAATTAACTGCTCTTTAAGACTGTACAAATACATAAGCTATCCTTCATTACCAAACATAGGGCATTCATATATGAGGAAATGATTGTATTCTAATTATTATTAAGACTTCACTATAAAACTTGCCTTATGCTTCCTGAGGGCATTGCGCAGAGAACTGACCACATCTGTCTCCTGCACTCCTCGTACCTTAAAGTGTTTTGTCCAAGAAAGCAGCACACCCTTTAAAAATATGCAAACTACGTTACACATTGAAATACAGAGCATTAATAAATACACAGGTAGTAGAGAATAGAATATATTCTATCACTGGCTTTTGGAGCATTTCACTGCACTACTGCATGTGTAAGAATTTGAGCAAAAGTAACAGAATCACCCATTGGCAATTAGTAGCACTGGGATTCAGAGCAAAAGTCTTTTCATATGAACAGGAAGTTTCAGCCTGGGCAACTATAGCCATCACCAAAAATACTACAGAAGTGGTCCAAAATAAGACCTTGATCCTGTTAACAATTATGTACGTGCTTCACTTTAAAGGTAAGTAGTCCTATAGACCTCAACAGGCTTACTCACATACTTAAAGTGAAGCATGTGTGTAGTGTTTGCAGTGTCAGGGCCTAATACACTAACTTTTATTATTGTAAGAGAGGTGGCAAAAAAAATAGGCAATCAAATAATGGCAATCTTTGCAGCTTCTGCTCTCACCTCTTATATGCCTATCTGATTAGTTCAACCATGTGCCCCCTGTATTTCAAATCTACTATATATTTTACTCCCTCTTGTTTGGTATATTTAAACATGCTTTAGAGCACAAAAATACAATGTCTTTTGAAATCCATGTAATATTTTCTGTCAGCTGAGTAGATCATTATGTAAATCCTGTACTGACATGTAAAAGAAGAGCTTTAGCTTACAGCTCCTGTTGCACTGAAATATGAGAATTAATTCTTCAGGTCTACTTCAGCACATAATTGTGATTCCCACTTCTTCCTCTTGTAGGTTTATAACACTATGCCGAGTTTTAAGAGGGATATGAAATTTGGTTGAACTATGCACACAGAATTATTTGTCTTCCTCAGAAAGCCTCGCAGAGGTTACCTTTTCATACACTGACATATGTTAATACTTCAAAAATTCTCTCTGAATTCTATTACTACTACTCTGTGTAGCTACCGACAATATTTTTAAAAATCTTACCTCATCTAATTTAGTCTGTCTGCAAGGAAAAGAAAATGTAAACCCAAGAGGTACTTTCTTATGTTTTATGTTTTTGGTCTCCATGAAGTCTGCCAGACAGTCAGTTACATAATCAAATAGCTGCATAAAAAAGAAAGAACAGAACAGGTCAATAGCATCAATTACATTCAACACAGAAAGCAACTCCCCAGAGGAAAACGCACTACATACTTCTGTTCCATTCCCATGGATGATCTCCTTTGGGGTTGGGTAGAATTGGCTCTCCATTTGAACATTCTGCTTCCCATCTTCAGACACTTTCACTTTTAAGACTCGAAACTTGGAGCCTCCAAGATCGAGAGCAAGAAAATCCCCCTTTTCTACAATTAAAAAAATAAAGGTTACTTACTATTGCAGCAGTACACAGCAATGTGACGTATGACCTGAAGACATATTTCAGGTAAGTGCTTGGGATAATGAATGTACATTATTAATCATTTGGAGCAGAATTCTTGCCAGTCATTAAAGGAATAGAGTGGTGAATTCTTTAGCTCTTCACTAGATGCTGCAACGAAAACAAGGAACAATCGCAGACCATATTGGAAATGTAGGCCTATTGAGAAACCAACAGAACTACACACGTGTTTCAACTTGGACACAGGGTTGAGTACCTTGCTAAATTGGGACCCTAGTGTGGAGTGTAGGGGTGGGATAACGTTCTCTCCTGGGATTTGATGCAGGCTGATATATTCCAAAAAAGGGATGGGGGAGAAATGCTTGTGTAATAGTTTGACATTCAGAATTTAATTTCATTATATATTTACGGTCTCCCTGCCTTTTGTTTTTTCTCCTTTCTCTTCCTTAGCTCCATTGTTTTGAATAGCAGCAAGAAGAGCTGAGCGGGTAGGTGGAGGGCCAGTGCAGCTGCTGCTGCTCCATCCCCTAGCAGACTGAACCGACGTAGGCCATATTGGGTATGTCTACTCTGCAACTGGGAGCCAGCCTCCCAGCCCAGCTGGACAGACTCGTGCTAGGGAGCTCAAGCTAGCACACTAAAAACAACTGTGTAGATGTTGCTGCTAAGGTCACAGCTCTGACTTTCAAGCTTCCCCAACCCCCTAGACGTCAGAGCCTATGCTGCTGTTTTTAGTGCACTAGCTCGAGACCCCCCAGCAGGAGTCTGTCTACCCAAGCTGAAGGCTTGCTCCCAGCTGCAGGCTAGACATCCCCATGATGGGGGGAAGAGGCTGAGCCATCTTCTCCAATCAGTGCTGCCTGCAGCGCTGTTTCCCACTAACCAATTTGCTCCAAGAACCCCTCTTTGCTCAGAACCATCACATATGAAATTTCAAGGATTTTTTTAAAGTCTTATTTATTTATCGTAAATTAAGAAGTAAGTTGTTTTGGAGGAGCCTGGAAGTTAAACTTGCCCTTAGCATGAAACTATCAGACAGCTAGAGCTGGTCAAAATTCACACCGTTGACAATATTTTTCACCAAAAATTAAAATTTGAATGAAAAAAACCTATTTGTCACCCCCCTCTCTCTCTCACACACACACACACACACACACACACACATACATTTTGTTTAGCTATATGTGACCTAAACTCCATGCTAGACAAATGCCAGACCGAGATTTTATTGTTTCTGGCCCTGAAAAGCAAGCTGGAAACATAGCTCAGTAATTCTATGGCCTGATATCATAAAGAAAAAGAGATAAACTGGATTAGTCAGTAAACTGTGGCATTAGTCAGAAAATCAATAGCTGAATGACAAAAACAAATGGCGCGCTGTTAAATGAGAACTAATTCAAATAGTGAAGCTCAAGGTGCAGATACTCTGAAAGTTAATTATAACAGCAAACGTGAAAATTTAAATAAATTCTGGGTACTCAGAAGCTGCTGGAAATTTTGTCTGCAGAGAAAGCTGCTCTTTTCCCATAATCAATGGAGAATTCAGGGAGAGGGCAAAAATGGCGTTTCGCAAGACCTAATTTAATAGTAAGGTATGTCACAACGTAACACATCAACAAGTCCTTGACACCAGCGAGCGTAACTGTATCTGGCGCTGCCAGGTGACACTCCCTAGACTTGGCCTTGGGAGAAGTGAAATAGCAATGCCACAATTGTTGAAATCAGACGTCCTTTGCAGCCCCTTTGGAATTTCAGGACAGACAGTGTCATTTTAAAGCTGTGAAAGGCCAAGGGCTAACAGGATTTACCCCATGATTTAGTTTTATATTTTGGTGGTGGTGATGCAGTGAGAGCGCTCGAATTTCCAGCAGGGTGACCTCAAAGGGTTATATACAAACACTACCACACAATACCACTCAAATGTCCCTCATTTCAAGATGCATCACTGTTTTTAATCTCCAAGTTATGTGTGCCATGCAAATTTGATCTCTCTCTCACTTTTATGGTTGAAAATTATCTGTCCTCAGAAATAAAGAAGCATGGGACTGCAGGGATGGGAGGAAAGGTTATTCACACTAATGGGAGACAGCTCCACATCATTTTAAATTTCCTGCATGAATAATTCTTGTCCCCCCCCCCCCATTTTAGGTCTGTAACTGGGTGGCTTGCTCTTGTGTTGGAGAGTCTAAGGCTAAGCCAACCCTAATTAAAGGATGAGCCCCTGCCGCCCCCACCACCATGAAAGGGATCAGGCAATTCCATTCTAAAGAGCAGCTGGAAGCTGCATGTGGGGAGAAGCTCAGGGAGAACAGAGACTGCTAGGAGTGAGCAGGCTCCAGCAGAGTCCTGTGATTCAGGACTAAGTGTAGGTCTACACAGCAATTAAACACCTGTGGCTGGTCCAGGTCAGCTGACGCAGGCTCTTGGGGAAGACATTCAAGCTCAGTCTAGAACTGGTGCTTTCGGACCCTCCCCCCATCCCTCCCTCAGGGGGTCCCAGAGTTCTGGCTCCAGCCCGAGCCCGAACGTCTACACCGCAATTAAACAACTCCACTGCCCATGCCCCATGAGCCCGAGTCAGCTGCTCTGGGCCAGCCGCAAGTGTTTGCTTGCTGTGTAGATATACCCTAAGATTCCAACCAGGATGAGCTGGAAGTAGCCTGCTAATGCAGGAGACCCCCTGAGCAGGCAAGGAAGGGTGCAAAAGCTCTCCAGGCAGGAAGGCTGGGAGTAGGAAGAGAAATGTTTGTTTGTGGGACTTCAGTTTGGGATTTTGAGTTATTTTCTGTGAATAAACCCAGGCCCCAAGGAGGGATATTTTGACTTCAGAAAAAGTGTGTGTAGTCTGTATCAGGAGCCCTTTGAGGGAGAAATATTTAGCCAGCACCATACATGCACCCCTGGCCATGAGGGGGCATACAGGAGGCTGCCATCCCTGTTACAGGGTCTAGGCCAGAGTGCTGCATATGGGCTTTGGCAGGTTGAGAAGTATGCTTGTACAGGGGAGAGACTTCACCTTTTGTTAAGCTCATTACAGTATTTACTGGAAAATAAAGAGTTTAATATGCATGCTGGATTAAACAAATAGCAGCCAGCCATGACATGAACCACCGCCGTCTCATTGGGATGGGTGATAGGGAGACATTAAACTGATTGGGTAAGGCATTAGCCACCCAAATCCTATTAACAGGTAGCAGGCAGATGAAACCTGAAAAGCAGGAAACTGAAAATCAGCCCTCGTAAATGTAAATATAGTTTGAAATTTTTCATAATAAACTGATTTGAAGATGTGGTCCTTTAATATGGTCAGGGGTGGGAAGGTACTCAAAAGGGAAGGGTTTGATAGTTCACCATAAAGTTGAGTGAACCAAACCTTTGCCTGCCTTCCAGAAGGCGTTTCTAGCCCTCTCCTGCCACCTGCATCACAAAGCCAATGTCTGCTAGGGAGAGCCTGCTAGGGCTGGGTTCTGCAAATTAACAGAGCTGCTTTGTTGGGCTCAGTCTCCTTTGTCCGGTCAGTTCAAGCCTCGTTCTGCATGTCTCATTAGGGATTGAAGCACAGGAGATTACCTCTTCAACCAGTTTGTTTGCTAGTGCATGGTTGATTTATTACTATTGCTGGGAATGAGGATTTGTTCCATCAAATCTAATGAGCACTTTCCTGACAGATTAGATAGCGTGTGTTGGGGAAAGCTCATTCTGTGCTCTGTAATTTTCAGAATGTGGAAACATGTTTTGTTAGGGATAAACATACAGGTACAGAAGTCACTGTCGGGAACCAAACTGAGGAAGGGTTACGTAGCCATGTCAAGAAATCATGGATCTATGGGGCAGAAAAAATATTATTAGCACTTCAATACAAGAGCCGGGCTTTAAAATGAAGGCTGCAGTCCTGCAAAGTGGTTCACTCCAACCCCATGTCCACTCAGAGCTCTGTTGACTTCATTGGCTTCTGCATGCAGACACTCTCAGGATCAGGGCCTACATTATTCATTATTCTGCACCACCCTGGCTTCCGCAAACTTAAATCTTTTTCCTTTTGTAGATCCAGCTCAGGAGAAGCATCTGTTTGCCTGAAGTTCCACTTCCCCTCAGAATAGAAACTTCACATTGTCGTCAAATGGCATAGATGTTACTGGGCTGTAGAGGGTCCCCTCTGTGTATTTAATCACAGTGTTGATTTGCGCATCGCTTCGCACCCATGGCCACGACTAAATTAGCGGTTTTTTATTCAGTAAGGTCAAGGTTTCTATAGCTCGCTGAGCGTTGTCCTGCTAAAAGCAAAGGTCTCACACACACACACACACACACACACACACACACACGTTGTATATCACCTGACTGCACATTTTATCTGAAAAACTTTAGATGCGCTTAGGCATTTTTGTTAATGATCCACAATTATCGTCTCCGTGACTGACAACTGCTCCAGCAGGTCATTTAGCAAGTTAATATTAATCCCCAGACTTCTCCTGTCCCTCTGTGTTGCAGCTGAACATTAACATCCACCGGAAATGAATGGAATGCGAGAATGTACCTGCCCAGCTCACTCAACAGCTGAGCTGCATTGTGCTTGCAACAAGAAGCCGCTTATCAGCATGTGCTGGCCCTTTAAGGGGAGAGAGGTCTCAGCCCCAACTGTGACAGTTAAATCTTTTCCCCAGGTAGAGAAAGTGGCTCAATGACCCAATTAGGCCTCTGGTATAAAAAAGGAACGGCCTGGCTGGTGGGACAGAGAAGAGGCCAGAGGAGGAAGCAAGCTCTGAGAACTGCTGCTCACTGGAGATCAGAGCCTGAGAAGGACTGAAAGCCACTGGACCCCAGGACTCCCATGTCAGTGAGTGGAATCTCTCTTGGACTATCACACATGCCCCAGGAAGGAGGGCTGTGGGATTCCTAAACCAGTGAGAAAAAGGGCTAGGACTGTGGGCCCAAATGAACTGTAGCTGATCAAAGACTGAAGAAGTAAGATTCCACAAAAGGGTCTCATTGTAAAGATTCTGATTTTAGAGTCAACTATTGCAAAGAACCAAGAGGGAACTGAAGGCATGATACCTACAGGGCCATGCTAGGTGACAAGGGGGTACTCTGGGATGGCACCCACCCATGCCCACAGCGCAAGACAGTTACAGAGCTCCAAATTCCAAATCCTCGCTGCCTGGACATATTTCATTGTCATCAATTCCTTACACCAAAGAAAAAGTAATAATGCACCAGGATCACTCACCCGATCCATCAGGAATTGACCGTACAAATGTTGGCAGCATTTTTACAGCAGCTGTTGGGTGAGTGTCTCTTTCCAGGCCCTTCACCATCTCTGCTTGGAAGCGAGTCATCACATCAAGTAATACATCATCAGAAAGACGCATGTGATAAAGGAACCTGTCAACCTGAATCAGGACATTCAGACTATTATTATTTGTGATGAAGTAGCAGCTAGGCCAAGGATCAGGAACTTGTGCTAGATATTATGCGCACACACACACTCCAAAAAGATATTCCCTGTCCCAAAGAGTTTACAGTGTAAGTACATAAGGGACACTTTATTTATCATCACTACTAGAAATCACTAGAGCAGAATTTCTCCCCCTAATGCAGCGTTAGTTTTCAGTTACACAGGAAATGCTTGCTACATACAACCAGATATCACCAGGGTTTGGTGCAGTGTCCTGAGCACAGAGCTAAGGACCAGGAACACCTAAATTCTAGTCCCAGCTGTGCCACTGACTTCTGAATGACCTTGGGCATCTCACTTCACTTACTCTGCCTCAGGGTACATCTGTAAAATGAAGATGATTATATGTACCTAATTTTCAGAGGTGAGAAAATTAATTAAATGTTTATAAAGTGCTTTGAAGTTAAATGCACAACGTACATGTAAAATGGTTATTAACCCTGTTCCTTTGATTCTGTTAGATTTATGATGACATCAGCTACAGTCATATGATATAGGGTTACCTGGTCCGACCCCATTGAAACCAATAACTAAATTCCCATAGTCTTCAGTGTAAGCAGTAGGATGGCCTATATAAGAATGCTTCAGCCTATAAAACCTATTTGTAAAGATGTTTAACCACTGTTAGTAAAATACTGTCACAAAAAATATTAGTTATTTGTCCATCAGAAAAGGTCTGGTCTTCTGTTCAACGGAAGATCCCCAGTCTTGGAGTTACACTGGTCTAAACAGAAATCAGCTGTTTTGTACAATCTTTTTTTCTCCTATATACATGTGTTTGGGCAAGAAAGAACTGAATAGGAATATCGACTGTAGCCATGTCTACATTACAGGGGCTGTAGCGGCATAGCCACAGCGTTGTACTATCATGGCATAACCCTGTATCGTAGCCGTAGTCTGTAGCAACAGAAGACGTTTTTCTGTCACTGTAGAGACACCACCCCCTGAGCGACAGTGACTAGGTTGATGGAAGCATTCTTCCCATTGATCTAGCTGCCCCTCCCCTGGGAGTCAGGGTGGCATAGCTCATGGGTGTGGATTATTCACTGAGCACTATAGCTATACTGACCTACATGTTAAGTGTAGACCTGGCCTCTGTGAGAACTCAACCTCCCCACCCAGGAGCGACTGAGTCACCAGTTCATGAGTCTCAACCAACAGCCAAAAATCACTTTCACAAATCTATTCAAGTGTATCTTTCAGCAGAATTAGGTGTTACTGGTGCTATTAGCTAGTCCTTTATACTCAATTTTGCAAATTCTCCATCCCCCCCTTTTTTAAAAACTTACCTGGTCTCCTGTAGCTGCTTACATCCAGCCTATATCCTTTGTTTATATTTGCTGCATGAGTGGTGTGATCAAATCCTTACCAAGTGTGTAAGGGGAAAGTTTGTGGCTTTAAAAAAAAAATCAGCCTGAAATTTTAATTAACAGAGGACGTTAAAAATTAGGAGAAACATTTTACTATGTGCGTTTTAACTCGGGCCTAATGAATTATAATGCACATTATTTATATGTGTGCTGTACTGACGGCCTTTGTGTTGTTTAGTCATCACATTTATTGATTTGACCACATTAAAATATTTCTGCATTATATAGAACAATGTTTACAATTAAAGAATGCCAAACATAGGTAATCCTTCATCTGATGTTTGTACGCATACACACATTACCTTTGCGGTTGTGAATGTTACAAGGAGGGGAAATTGTTCTTATTTTTACATTTATAACATTATATGTATCTGAGTTTTCAGAAAAGGAAGATTATATTTTGATAATTTGAAAGGGTACATCTAGAAATGTCATCTCAATCTGTTCCTCTATTGACTTTCCTTGCACGCTTCCTATATTACTTAGAAAGAACTGCATCAAAAGAATATTTAGGCTGCAAAGTCGAGCACTCAAGTTAGGAAATGCCAAAATTGAGTTTGTCTGTGCAACTTTAATTCAGCACGCTTATGTATGCATTATGATACTGTCTTTAATTACATGGTCCCATACCTTTTTCACCCCCACAGGTCTCCTGCCTCATTCAGTGCACAGAATGGACGATGCTCACTGACATCTTGTCTACACTTGAAATGCAACAGTATTGTGCAGCTTTCCTTTGAGGACATGGACTGATACGTCAGCCAGCATGATCGCTTTGTGAAAACACTTGTCACTTTCAAAAGACGAGCGTGGGAGCTTAAGTTCATAACTCTGCTAGACACTAAAATCATGGACCAAGAGACACTGGATTTATGGATTATTAGAACTATCTGTAACCCACTAACCCCCTCTTTTTGTCCTATGACTGCAGAGGTGCTAACAAGTTTGAAAAGTCTCTTAGAATATGGCTAACTACTTATACTAAACAACCTGTTCCACCTTGCATTTAGCTGTGATCTTCGGGGTACCTTTCCCAGACCTGAGGAAGAGCTCTGTGTAAGCTTGAAAGCTCATCTCTCTCACCAGAAGTTGGTCCAATATAAGATATTGCTTCACCCACCTTCTTTCACAAACATTAAGGAATATCTTCACTCTACTCTTGTGAGGTAAAGCAGCATTACTGTTCCCCATTTGACAGATGGGAAACTCAGGCACAATGAGATTAAGGTCAAGAGTAAACTAACTTTGGATACCCAATATGAGATGCCTATGGCTTGACTTTTCAAACGTTTAGAATTTTATAGCACTAAACATGTTCAGAGCACAGCTCCCACTGATGTCAGTTGTAGCTGTGAATACTCAGCACTACAGCAAATCAGATCCAATTGTCTCAAGTCAGGCATCCAGAAAATGAAGGGCACACAATTATTGGTCATCTGTGAAGAGCTTGGTTTAAATAATTTGCACAGCATCATACAGGAACTCTGGGGCACAGGCAGGGATAGAATCCTATTTTCCCGCATGGCATTCAACAGCCTTAACCATGACCCCAGCCTCTCTCTCCCTCCACTGTTCTGTCTCCTTCATTACACATCTTGCAGTTTCTGTCCTTCTGTCCTACACACCTTGCAGTCCTACAGACAGCAGTCTCATTCACTACACATCTAATTCACTCTCAGAGCCCCATCCATCTTGTGTACTGAATGAGGACAGAGTCCAATGGAAAAAATAGCCTGTGCGCACATAATTAAAAACTCTATTATAACGTATATATGCCCAAGGGGGTTAATTCTGGCATTTCTTAACTTCTGAGTGCTTGACTTTGCAACTTTACCATTGCTTTAATCTAGTTTTTTTTCTGTAATTTCCTAGGTTAAAAAAAAGCGCCAACTGAAAAAGCAGAAATCCCAGCACGTGGCATCATACTGACACCGGCATGGATCGCTACCAGGGTTAGAATCATTACAATCACTACACAAATCTCTACCACCTGTCCTAACAGAGTAACTGAAAGCAGTAATAGGTTAGCATCCTCTGTGTGGGCCAGTCAATAGAAGATGGACCACACAGTTCACCAGTGGGTGTCTCAGATATTTGCTGACTGCAGAGGACTGCTGACTCACAAATTTGATTCTACTCCAGATTCTGAGGGGTGTGTTCTCTAGTGGTTACAGATGCTTATTTTCCTCTCCTACTCCATTTGACCTCATCCCCCTAACCCCACCCCACATCTGGCCCCTTCTGTTCCTGGCCCCTCTATCCTCTCTTGTCCAAGTTAGTGTTCCCACACCACTCAGCTCCCTATGCCTCCCTGTCTCCATATCCCACTCATCCCCTCAGTTGTTCATCACAGTCCCCGCTCCAACGCTCACCATGTGTTCAGGCTGGGTACCGCCTCCCTCTGTATTCCAATCACCTTACACTGATTAGGAATCAGCATAAGTGAAACTAAAATAAGTCACACAAACCAAAGTAGGAGTATCTACCCAGGTGCTCATACTGGATTAACACACAGGAAAGAAAGAATCTGTCATTTATTTATATAAATTCCCATCTTTTGCTGTGTCTCTTCCAATTCTACCCAGGTTGATGGTTTGTGAACTAAGTGGGTGCTGGCACCGCATTCCTGTGCTTGTGCATAGGTGTCAGAGTGACGGCACAGTTGTGCAAACAAAAGTCCAACTGTTCATACACAGAAAGGGCGTGGCAAGGCTGCAGATGATCATGCTCCCTCCCGCTCCAACACCACCACCATTCCTCAACCAGAGGAACCACGTTCAGGGCGAAGGTGATCGTTCACTCTCCTGGTTGTGGTACCAAGGCTTCCCCCGCCCCTCTCCAGCCTCTACAGTTCACTTCTGAGTTACAAAAGATATGTAATTTAGCAGGGTATCACAGAGCTAAGCAATCGATTGCAGCCCAGGTGGGTTGTAGCTGTACCCAAATGCCATCTCAGCCCTGCCTATGGCAGCCCAGCCATACTATTTAAATAGGACCCCATGCTGCGCAGTGCTGAAACTGACACCTGGAATGGTGAGCACTGGGCCAATGAGAGCAGAGCGTGTGCCACTCCTCGAGGATCAGGTCCATAGGGAACCAAAGGCTAAATTTCTTTTCCATCTTTGTAGTTGTCTGTTTTCAATTGCAGTCCTTCGTCAGCTGTCTAGTTGTTCCATGGCCATTGGCCATGAAAGGGGTTCATCAATGGAGACTGGGGAGTGCTCGTCCAGCAAATCATGTTGGTAAAATAACGGGGAGTGGCTAAGAGGCAGTTTCATTTAAATGGGGCTGGGGAGAGGGGACAGATCGCTTGTTCTATCACGTGTTTGCATGGACCATTTCTGGAAATTAATTACTCATTCACAATCCCAATGAAAACCAATGAGCAGAAGTTATCCAAAGCACATATGTGAAAACCCAGATAAGAAACTGTCACATCTATCAGATGCAGCCAGGACCCTGGGAATAATGTAGAAATTTATCATCTAACGAGAGATTGCTGAAAATATTATATTGAAATATGTTTTAAGGTAGAGAACTGGCCTTTTCCCTTTAAGACACTCTCACTCTGTCACACACTCCCTTTTCTCCAGATAGGCTAATAAGTCTGACAGAACTATCTGAATAGTTGTCAAAACGTTGTTACATCTCTCCTACTGCAGAGGTAACCCCCATCCCCACTGATCATCTGCTGCCTATAGAATAAACAGATTAAGATGTGTGTGTATGTGCATGTTAGGTTTAATATGTATTCTAATTGCATTTTCTCAGGCTCAGTTTGGACAATCCCCTTGTTTAGCTGCAGACTATGGGCACGTATAAACCCTTTAGGAGCTTCTGCCCTTAAGATAAGGGAGCCCTTTCAAAAAAATAAGAGTAAAAAAAAGACTCCAGAAACACCCAGCAGAGCTTCCTGTCATCTCTAAACTGCTTTACAACCAAAGCAAGGTCCTACCATTAAATGGTTTGATTATAAAGATAGGAACCCTCATAAGATCAGGCAAATCTCTGCAGAAAGTAAAATTCTATCCAACGAGCACGCTCTTATCCCATCAGACTAACACAGCCCTTGTTTTCAGTGTCTTGCCTTGCCTGTGAAAATGACATTGTAGCAGTGATGAGCTGAGGGCTCTGGGTCACTCAGTTAAAAATCTTGCCACCAAAATTGTGGAGAGGTTGGGAGTAATTTTCTTGCCTCTTATGGTTAATGAAAAATCATCCATGCCAGAGCCAGCTTATCTCTGGGCTTCATAAAAATTCTTCGAAATGGCAAGTGCTTTGCCTTTCGGGTGGACTTGATTGCAGCGAGTGGGAGGTTCCATTTTGTGTGTCCCCCCCTCTTAGAAACCCCACAAGGGCCTGACTTCCATTAACATTATACATCAATAAATTCAGGGTATTTTTCAGGGGGAAAAAAATCAAACAATTCCAGGAAACATGTTGTTCCAAGTGGCGTTGCTTTCTTCCTTCGTTATGATTATGAAAAAACATTGCTGTTTAAATGTCAGTTTGTGTTCCCATTCAATCACAGACTAAGTGGTAAATTTGTGAGTGAGGGCTGCTTAAGATATTGGCAGCATGTTATCTACTGCGATGTCGACTCACCATGTGTTTCTTAAAGGAAGGCCATTAAGGGAACACCCAAGAAGCCCTTCCAGCGTAAGGCAATATTTTTCTGGGGGAAAAAAATCCAGACTTGTTCTACTGCTGGACTAGCTCAGTGGTGGTGCTTACTCACTCATGGGGATCTTGGCTCATTTCCTCTTACGCCTTTGCTTAACAGTTTACTCTTGCTTCTGGTTTGCCTCATCTGTCTCAACAGCCATCCTTCCAGCTCATTAGAAAGTGACAATGACAGGAGCCCTGTGTACAGACCATTGGCCAGAGGCAGGTGGCCACAATATGAAGGTGAGGTGGTATTAGGTCAGGAGGTGAGAAATTTGGACAGAGATGCAGAAGACTAACTCAAGGAGCATGGAGCGTATAAGAGTTTTATGCTGAAGTGCCATGCACCCACATATCAGCACTTTTCCAAGAGAAGACTTGGTTATCTGCTGTGTGTCCAAGTCAGGGTGCCGTTAGTCTGTTCGCACATAAAAAGCTTACAGTCTGGTCTGTCTTGTACTTTATTATTGTTAATTAAAACTCTTATTTGTACACAAACATCTTGGCTGAGATTTTCAAAGCCAGCTAGAAGATCTAGATAAACTTTTTCCCATTAAAATGACTAGGAAATTGTGTCTCCAAATCCCGCTGGTCCCAATCCAAAGTCAATTGAGGACAACTGGCATCTTTTCATTGATTTCAATGAACTCGAACCCCTCTTCAGTTTTGAAAACCTCAACCTTATTGTCTAAATCAAAGTCATTATGCAACCAAGCAAGAGCATGAGTTTCACAAACTATACTCCACTGCTGCAGTAAGTAGGAAAGCTCTTTATTTTTGAACATTTTACAAAAAGAAGCCTCAGAGCTAACATTCGTCTAGACTTATTGAAGATTATTTACACATTCACTATGCAGAGAGTTTTGTTTCCTAACATGTTATTCTAAGTTTATCAGATCTGAAGACTAAATAAAAATAGGACTGTTTTAAATTCCGAAGATTTACCAACCCTCTGATCTCTACCTCTTTGCCAAGAGCATATTACACAGCATCCAGTCATTTTTTGCTCATATAGTAAAATATTCTCTGCTCTCCTGTAACCCATATCAATCAATCTTACCAGCAAACAAAACTGGACCTTACCTTTTTTATTTGATCTTCTTTTAGTTTGGTAAAATAAAAAGCTAATAAATGCACAGCAAACATTTTCTTGATGCTTATTGGTGTCTCAGTGGTGACAGAGCAGCTGTGAATAATTAATTCCAAAGTGGCAGATCTTATTCATGAGTTAAGAATTAAAAATACTTCAACATTTTCCCCAAAGCGAGATATTAGAGCTTCTGGGAAATCAAATCTGGGACTAAATCCATTCAGTTTAGTTGGTTCAATGAATAAACTTCAGTCTCTTTCTCTCTCTCCCTGCCCACCAGTCCCCCTCCCTTCCCCTGGTAGAGATTTTATTGTCGAATAGTAAGCATCTGGCTAGCCGCCAAGGTGAAGAAAAAATTGATTGGCCCACTCAGGAATTTTTACCACTTAACAATCCAGTTGCTATGCAATGTTCTTTGCTTAACCCAGCACAATCTTGTGCAGCATTTGACAGACTTCCACAAGAATGTGACAAATACAAGCTGCTTCAATTAACTTTAGCTCACTTAGAAAATTATGTAGAGTTGTTGGAAGTTAGGGTGTCTGTTTCACCTGGTTAGCATTCAAGTTTTTTGAGACAAACCCATGTCTCTGAGTCAGACATGTCACACTGCGTCTGGTAAACATAATACATTCTTCTCTAGGACTCGTCTCGGTACGCCCCCACACTCACCCTGGCCCAGCAACACTTACCCCAAGGTACTCCTTACACAATTCCCAACTTGCACACATTATTCTCCCTTTGTTCATGCGGATTGTGATGACAAAATCTAAGTCTTATGTCCCCAGGACTGCACATGCAAAGGAAAAATTTGACCCGTTTGATAGCTGGACAATTTTAATATTAGACTCAGTCTTACTCAGACAAATTCAATCCTAATTTAAGGTGTGCAGCCCCCACAGAGAGGCACCTACTAATGTCAGGGCTGAATTGAACCATATCTATAGCTTTTAAAGTTTTTAATCAAATAAATACCACACACAAGCTGAAAACAGAAAAGTCAAGTGTAATGCAAACGAGAGGATGAGCATGCAGTAAATTAGACATTTCTAAACTAGGCCTTTCACCTTAAAAAATAACAAACACCTTGCCAGCCTGAGATCATGGTTCATTACTCCCAGATTCATCTTTTAAATAACTGTCTGATCTAACAAGCCACGTGCACAGGTGGTCTGTCTCTTTACTCATTATATAACCTTCTCTTTTGAAGCACATCCCTGGCTGGCCAATCAAATTGAGAGCATCGCCTTTTAAATTCCATTCCTCTTTGTTCCAGAGCTCATTGTGTGCCTAATATAGTAGGTTTAACTGTCACTCTCTCATTAGGAATTCAAATATCACATGAAAAGCGTCTCAAAGATACCAAACAGACAAATTTTGTTAATCAAGTGGTATTTGTCAGTTTCATCCTGAGAGCGAACTCCATCAGTCATTTAGGTTTTCAGTGCATCCTTGCTTTAGATAAGTAGGAGGTTGAGGAAAGAAGGAAAATTATTTTTTTCATGCAACTGATTTTTCAAAACACTAACAGCCGTTTAAAATAAGGCCAATTTGCAGTACTTTGGCCAGAGTGGTACAAAGTGACATTAGTGCAAATGACAAATAAGGCCCAAATGAATATACCAGCTTCTGTCATCATTTGTTGCTGTTAATATATATTAAATATAACAGTGTTTTATCCAACAAGCCAGTTACAAACCCTCCCTCCCACCTTCAGATCAGAGAGCATCACAGCATGACTTTTTTTATTTTTGCAATGCTCTCTTTGCAGCCCCTTCCTGAGGTATCCTGGAGCGTTCTAAGGTGGATGATCATCACTGGGATCAATGCAGCTACAAGTCAAAGACCATTAGGTAAGATCCTCGTAACCAGGATGGAGAGCTTTCAACACGTGTGCATGCATAGAGAAAATCCCAATACCAGCCCCTACTCCAAGGGATGTTGGTGAAGGTTCTGCTGCTGCTGCCACCTGCCAGCCTCTCTTACTCAGAGTGCTAAAGGCAACATGCTTCCTGCTGGGCGGAGTTGAAGATTTTCTCACTGGAGACATCTGCAGCCTGCTGCCTGTGAGCAGACCCTCTTGGGACAAGGCTTCTGATGGAAGAGAGGAGGCCTCGTGCTAGGATAGGGGAATAGCCACTTCCTCTTCCCTCAGACATGGCAAAGTGGATTCATCCCACGGTGTCATCTTAGCACTCAAATGCCTTCCATGAGACTCTCCTTTCAGTGGGATGGCATTTTCCCAGGGAAGCATGGAGGAATTTGTCTTTAAACAAGCACTAAAGATGGATATTGACCCACTTTCCCCTGGTGGCATTGCTGAGATTGTCCATAGCATGGATTCCAGTGCTGCCTCTCTTTGGTAGGGTAGAGGGGGAAGATAGTAAAATGCCAGGAATAGGTAGTTGAGTTAGGAGCTCCGGCTACTGGAATGGAAGAGTGCAGCTGTAGGGCAACTGGGAAGAGAGCATGAAGCCTCCCTAGAGTACAGTTTACATTTAAGGCCAAAGAAAAGACTCTCTATATATAAACGAAAGCCTACGTCTCCCCCAATCATTTGGTGTCCATTAAAATTACCCATGTATTAGTTCTACTGCAGTAATACTCAGGCCTGGTTCACATTGGGGACTTATGTCAATTTAAAGTCCTTTACATCGATTTAAGTACTCCCATGTTCACACTGACACCACTGTTAATTTGAATTAAGGTGCCAGTAAAATCGATTTAATAAGACCACCTCTGCAAGTGGTATAGCACCTAAACCGACTTTGTAAATTCGAATTAGTGTTCATGTGAACGTAATGGAGCTTAATTCGAATTAATTGACCTCTGGAATGTATCCCATTATTCTCCATTTTCACCTCTCTGGCCAATCAATCTGTGGTGCTCTGTGGTCACAATAGCAGGTAAAGTCCCCTCCCTTCAAGCCCTGGGAAGATTTGAATTTCCACTGTATGTGCTTGCTGCCAGTATGGAGAGAGGTTTGCTAGTGATCTCAGCATGGCTACTGCAAAGCCCAAACGCGCTCCAGCATGGAGTCGACCAAAGGTCTTAGACCTCATCGGGCTGTGGGGCTAGGAATCAGTTCTGGCTCAGCTCAGAGCCAGCAAAAGGAATCTGAACATTTATGTGAAGATATCCCAGGACATGCTGGAGAAGGGGCACAAGAGAGATGCTCAGCAGTGCAGGGGCAAGATAAAGGAACTTCGCCAGACGTATCAGAAAGCCAGGGAAGCTAAGAGCCGCTCTGGGTCCTCTCCAAAAAGATGCAGGTGAGTTTTCTGTCTTCAGTTTTCTGTCTTCTGTTCCTGTCTCTGTGTTTGTGATGCCAGCTGATTTTCCCCCCCTCAGCCTGCCACACGATTTAGATCTCCGAAACTGTATTTGTACTGCAAGCACAGAAATCCCGCCCCGATCCTGTCTGTGTAGGTTTTGGATGCATGCCGAGATAAACGCCCACACGCCCTCCCCCCCAATTTCAATTTCAATTGCTGAAATTTATTGATAGATACATTCTTCCTAACTTTAAAAACTGTGTCTACATTGTATCCAAGCATCATTTCAAAATCTTACATGTGTATATTGTTCTTCACTAATTTGGCTGTGGCTTTTTTTTTTTTCTCATTCTGTAGACTCCTCGCCAGTGGCCCGACCATTAAGCAGTGCTGCACACAGATTGTCTCTGATTAGGAAAAGGAAGAAACTAAACACCCTACCCTACCCCTGGAAAGAGTGAAGGAACCCTTCTCCCCCACCCTTTCACCCAAGACATGACTGTTCAAAAATAAATTTTTGCATCTTTTCAGAACGTTTCTTTATTAAAGAAAATCTTATTCATGAGGGATTTGCCGGGCACAGATCTGGAAGGGTGGTGGGGGGAGCGGGTATCATCAAAGGAAAACATACAGGAACCAATATCAGGCTTTCATCAAAGGCAAGCAGCATACCGGGGGGGGGGGGGTGCATGAGAAAAGTCTAGCAACATACAGGAACAGAAATCACTAATGCATCACTCATTCATTGGCTGCAGCAATTGGGAATTGTTCTGCTGGATGTCTTGAAGCAGGGCAGTCTCGGCTGCTTCACTTTCTTGCCCTTTTTCTCAAGTACCCCATGCTAAGCCACAAAAAGCAATGGTGATTGCAGGGAGCAAAAAAACTGGCTCGAAAATCCTTTTCCTGTTTGTTTGGGAGGGGCAAAGGGTGGGGGAAGCAGCAGTGCATCCTGGGACGATGCCACAGCCTCTGTTGCTAGTTGCACTGTGGGATAGCTACACAGATTGCACTGCTTTCTAATTCAAATTAAGCCTGGAATGTGTGAACGAGACCAGCTCAAATAGTGTAGTAAGAACAGTCTGCTGTTATTTCTTTAAATCGGCTGCTGAAAGTCGATTTAAGCTAAGTTGAATTAGTGCTGCAGTGTGAACATAGCCACAGTCTCCCCAGTCAGGGTGCTAGACATTGTATGTGGACAGAAAAACATTCCCTGTCCTGAAGAACTTACGATCTAAAGCCCCAACTCTACAATCACAACTCTTCCTGGGCCCAGGCCTTCACCCATTTTGATCAAATTGCAGGATCAGGATCATAGCCGGTTGGAGATCAATGGATCACTACCAGTTCTCATTTGCCCCAAATATTCTTTTCTCCAAACTACTCCTGTGTACTAAATCTCACTAACATTTTCAAATAAATCTCATTTGAAGTTTCTCAGCTATTTTGCAGATAAGATGTGGTACAAAAAACCCAAATAAACCTAAACCATAACAACTTTAAAATCAATTAACTCCTCCTCCTCTCCTCTTCCTTCTGAGTTTCATCTCACCAAAATATCTTGTACAAATGAACTCAAATCTGGGCAAAATAAGTTTATCCAGTAGTCACAGGACATGCAAACTTGGATGGAAAAAGAATTCATTTTCTGAAGACTTTTTGGGTTTGGGGCAATATTAAGTTTTTCCTGACTTAGTTTTACCAGGAATGGCAACTGTTCCTATTAGCTTAACTTATTAAACTTGTTCACGCTATTTTGATGTTATGCCCCACTGACTCCTCCAACACATTATTTTCAGACAGTGTTTTATTAGTTTATCAGGTGCACCGCTCTCCCACACAAATGCTCCAATCTTATTTGCACATTGGAGTTCAGTGATAACAGATATCAGGGAAATGAACAGTCATCTGTTGGCTTCACCCCATGTCAAATTCTCTAAAGCTCTCATTTAGATTTCAGGAAGTGGGAGATAGCTATGAATTGCACCTTCACTGCCATATTGGATATATGTATTAACGAGGACAAATTGCACAAAGCTCAGTTTTGTCTAAGATTCTCTTTAGACAATCATTAGCAGCACGAGGATGCAAAATGATAAGATGAAACGTGTACTTAAGACATCTTCAGAGAAATTGAAGAAAGAAAACACCTGTAAGCCCGCCCAGCAAGAGGGGAAAAAACTGCCTTACCATAGTTTCTACACAACCCCCATCAGAAACAAAGTTGATGAAAGCGGCTCTTCCAACTGAAGGTAAGTACTGTGGAAATTGCAATTTACATTTTATCCGGGAGCCAAGGCTTCCATTTAAAGTGTCAGCTGAAAAGTGTGTTGAACTTTCATAATGTAGGAACACACACACACACACACACACACACACACACACACACACACACACACAATGTAGGCACAAAACAACAGCTCCATGCAAAAACCACTAGGCACAGGTCATTTGGAAGTGTTCTTGTTTTGTACAAACAAGACCCATGTTAAAAATGTGTACCTAGCGTTGCTTTGCAACATCAGTTTTGACCATATCATGTGAGACCAATTTGACAGCAACGTTAATTAGAGTTAATGGCAACTGTGCCATTAGCTCAGAAGAAAAGAAAACTTTCTTTTATGAAAGTCAGCCCTAGAAACGCCTGAATAAATTTCAGAGCTCTTACAACAGTTACTATGGAGTCACTATGGGAACAAGCAATGAATTAAGATAAAGTGCTAATCTCAGCAAAATACCAAAAGAATGCTGAATAGTTACTTAGCTTCTTTCTCATTAGAAGGGCTGTTGCTCAAACACAAGATTTCAGTTTACGCCTCTAAATATCCAAATGAAGCCCCTTCTCCTTGCTCAAAATATACATTAAGAAGTAGCTATGTGTACACTTATCAAAACATAATGGAAGCAGGGAGTATAGCAGGAATGTGGTTTTTCTGTATGCCATACCCACGATGATTGAGAGCTGGGAAGGGAGCATTAACATTATACATGTTCTGAATTTAAGTTTAAGATTTGGACTGAAGTTTGTAGCCTAAAAAACTTAACAGAGCAAGTGGTCGGAGAATTCCACAGCAGCATATCAGGGCGTGCAAAACTGCTTGCCTGAAAGTCAGTGGTTTTCACTGCTCACCACTGTACATCAAGTACTCAACTTTTAAACCTTCTGAGTTCAAGCCTCAGAGAGACAATACTTTAAAAAAAAAAGAAAAAAGAAAAAACACACAAAACAAAAGAGTCCAAAGGAAGCCTTTGCCATAATCTGTCAACAGTGGGTTAGCTTTGTAAATAAAATAAAAAGTTACATGAACTTGGAAAACAATTATACACATTTCACAAGTCTAATCAAATAATTACTGCGGAGATGAAATATATAAGGCACTGAAAGTAGCTAATCAGAAGAAAAATGCTTTCAAGCTGCTACACGCTGACACAGTGCTTGTTTCCACATAGTTGCTTATAGATTCTGTTGTTCTCTGTATTAACTAGAGCTAAATGAAATCTAACTGGGTGCAAATTAAACCTTCAACCCATCAATGGAGGTTTGTACCCAGACATTTTAGAAAGTCAGAAATCAGTTAAAAGGAAATTAAACTTTGCTTTCAAGTTTGCAAAAACTGATGCAATGTTACAGCTTTCAGAATGCTGGAGCTGAAATCCTCTCTCCACAAAACAAGCAGAGCAGCAGAAGCAGTGTAACTTCCTTCACACAGCCATTACAACATGCCCCCGTGCTGAAGATCACCTCTATGGACAAAAGTAGCTTCAGCCTCTAAGCACATTTGATCTGTGTTCTCTCTACAAAGACACTGACAAGATTGTCGCCTTAAAATGATCTAAATCAAACTAATTTAGTGATCAGGGCTAGACGTGTGCAAAGAGCAAGAGCATTCCACTTCAAGCAACTTGTAGAAGGAAGGATTATATAGTGATTAACTCCAATTAAAAAAGGGGGGGAGGGGAGTTGTGGAGAGCTTAGCCAGATGAACTGGGAAATGGTCAAACTAAACAGCCAACATTCCAATTTTATGCTAGCTGGGTAAAAACTTCTCTTAATAGGGTATCAGATGTACAGATGTCATGGATGTCTAAGTATACCGCACTGTACATTGCACTAAATATTTAGTTGATCTCAAGTTACATATTTTATTTCCTCCCATAACAATTAAGAATGATGAAGGATTATCTTGAAATTAAAGAAATAAAATGCAACCACACACAGAAGAACAGAGTCACTTTGGATAAACCTACACTTGGGGCAAGGAGGAGGATTCTGAGCTTATGTACACAGCCACTCTAGCTCTCACTGAGCTAGGGTGCCAAAACAGTAGCAGTATTCACAGTATTTAAATACTGTACATGGTAGCTCAGGCAGTGATGGCAGGGACTATCCACCCTGAATACGTACCCACAGGCTCTCAGCAGGTTTGCACAGGGGGAAGCTCGCTGCTGCCCATGCTACCATGGCTACCCTATATTTTTAGCACATAAGCTCAATGGGAGCAAGCCTAAGTATATCTACATGAGCTAGGAATCACACCCCTAGCTCCAAGCATAGACATCACCTTTCATGAAGGGAATGTAAAAAGTCAGGGCAAATACATAGACTTTGATTGTAGTCCAAAAGAAAGAAATAGCATTAAGACAGCAATTTATGGACTATACAGCAAACACCACAAAGCAACCACACCCCCAAGTTCATATTTTTACAGTATAACATTTTTAGCTTTGCCTAAATAAGAACATCTCTAGCTTTCCCCAGGGGAAAGATTTTATTTTTTAAATGTATGAATTTTTTTCCTAGAAGCCATCAGATAGATAGAACTTAAAAGGGATATGTCCCTTCCTTCAGAATTTCTGCAAGAGAGAAATACTGTAAATTGCCCACATCTAAGACATTATCAGATAAATGCTTTCCACCTGGTTGCTACAGATTTTCAGAGAAGGCAAAGGTTGAAAGGCATGAGATACTAATCTGATTTCCTTTGAAGTTGTAGATTACCAATTATAGCATTTATCTGTTGAACTATGTACTACATGAAAAGTGTGGAATGATTAGCTACTTCATTACTAAGAAAAATATACCCGACCACTATGGTAAAAACAATTTAAGCGTGTATTTCGTAAGTGTGTTTTAGGTTCAAACCTTTATACAGGAACACAATATTTTTATTATGCTGAATGTCATGGTTGTGAGAAAGTGTGTAACAAGTCAACAAAAGCAGAATTAATAAAATAACTTTTCAGCTTACAAGAATCCATCTCTGAATGTTTGCTTCATAAAACTAGCCACAAAGAAAAAAAAAATGCAGCGGCACCGGGCCAGAGATGCTAGAAAAGGATATTAAAATAGTATTTATTCTCTGAACAAATCTTAAATGGAATTAGGTCATTATTTCACTTCTTTTTCTCCGTCCCTTTTGAACCATTCTGATGATCTATTTTTTCACTTGGGAAATTTCCACTGTTATTGTGGTGAACCTCCCACTCTCTTTCCAGCTGTTTCAGCATTTCTTGGGTAAGGAGTCCTTTACGCACTAGTGTCGCAGCAAGAGATCCTTCCGTAGGTTTAGAGCTCAAAACTTTAGATCCCCTCATTCTCCTCTGTCCTGGGACTGTTGTAGCACTTGCAAATTCCTTTCGGTTTGCTTCTGGAAGATCTTCCAAGTTCAACATACGGTCATTAACTTTGGTCCTCTGAAGAGGAAAGTCATCTGGTACAGCTATAGCACCAGAAACAGAAGTAGCTTCTGAAGCTCTGATAAGCCTTATAATGTTATGTACACCAGTTTGTATAATGTTGTCTAATTCTTTCTGGATGTCCCTTACGAGGCTGGCATCTGGGAACATGTCCATAAAACGGTAACTGAAAGAAAAAAAATGTTTTAATCTTGCCAACTTAAGAACTGCTGTAGGTCAGAGTAAGTAGATAACAAGTTGCTGTGTTACCATTATGTGGTATTTAAGTGTTGTGAAGTACCAAAAAAATATTTAAGAGACAGTCTATCTGCTCCCACCCATATGCTTCTTATTTCTGTATCATATTATCCATCATCACATTTACAGTTAAACAGATCTCTGTAGAACATACTGATTGTACAAACTGAGCAGATGCAATAACTATACTATCACGATCCTCTCTGATGACAAGGCATTCCCCCATATAGTGCTAAATTTGCACCAACATAAAGACATAGCTTCCATTTGTCCATGAACTACAAATACATTAGACAAAAAACAAAATACAACTTAGGCTTAAATTTCAATACCTTAACCACAGATAGAGATCAAAAACATCATGAACAGCTTCAAGGTGTATAAGGTCCTTGATGTTCTTTGGTGGGATCAGTGGCCAGTGCGTATGCCTGCATACCCAGTCAAACGTCAGAGGCTCATTTTTGCTAAACTGTCTTGCAAACTGGAAAATAAACAGATTCAACGGGGTCTTATATTAGTCTGTTAGCAAGAACCGAATATTTTTACAAGATAGTAATTTATTAAACCATTTCAAATCTTCAGAAATAGACTGTATTAGTATGAGTTACAAGTACAACTTTGTTAATTATAGCCTCTTTAGCTGTGTTGACACGCAGGTGTTTTTATCTTGTAAACATCATGTTGTGTAATAATGGAAAATCACGATACTGACAAATATAAAAAAAAGTTACTAACCTGTTCTGTAAGTATTGTTTTTTGAGATGTTGTACATGTCCATTCCACTTCAGGTATGTACACACACTGCACTAGCATCAGACATTTTTCCATTGGTGGTACCCACTAGGGTGGCACTGCACCCTCTGCTGCCTTGTGGTGCTGAGCGATGACAAAGGGCAGAGCTGCCCCATTTCCTTCTTACTGGACAGACTTTGATATAGAAGGGAAGGAGGTAGGTTGTAGAAGGAACATGTGTAACACACTTCAAAGAACACCAGGTTAATAACCAATTTTTCTTCACGTGATTGCACACATGCATTCCACTGCGGATGACACAGCCAGTTCAATCTGGAGGCTAAACTCCTGAGGTGTTAACCCTGGAGACTGTAAAATGAAGAGCCTTGGGTTTGGGTGAAGAACGAGACCATGGTCCTGTGAAATCAGATCTGAATCTGTTTTTTATACCAATGGAATCCTGGTTGAGAGGGACAACAGAGTCGGAAAGCAATGCTGGAGACCACGCTGGTGCAACAAGAATCATGTGAGCCTGATCCTGTCTGATTTTTTAACTACACTCTGGGAAACAGCAGAACCGGAAGGTAAGCATACATGTGGTTGTCTTTCCATGGCAACAGCAAAGCATCTGTCAGAAACACTGGACTGTGACCTGCTCTTAAACTGATGATGCTTCCTGTTGTGTGAGCTTGCAAACAAGTCTATGTGGAGAACCTCCCAGACAGAGACCACTCATGGTGACAGGTGAAAGATCTGCTCAGGTAATCTGCCAGGCTCTTCTGGTATAGCTGGAAGGTGAGAGAGTTTGATACAGATCAAGCTGGCAATACAAAACTCCCAAAACTGTACTGCCTCTTGGCATAGAAGAATCGAGCACACCCTTCCATGGCTGTTCATGTAGAACACTGCTGCTGTGTCATCCCTAAGAACTAGTAAAATCCTTCCCCTGATGTGGGGGAAAAAGTGTGGCAAGCTAGAGAAATGGCTCTTAACTATCTTACATTTATGTGGAGAGTAAAATCCTGGACAGACTAGATACCTTGTGTCTGCAGAGTTCCAAGGCAGACCCCCCAACTTAGGGTGGAAGCATCTGTAACAAGAATCAAAGTAGACTGTGGAGGAATAAAAAGAACTCCCACATATACATTGGTTGGATCCATCCACCAGTCCAAAGAAGCCAAGACTTCTTTGGAAACTCAAACCAACATGTCCAGTGGATGACAAATTGGGAAGTATACCAAGCTCAGTCAGCCCTGCAGCTTCCTGAAATGAAGCCTAGCACACCAAACCTCATACATACATGAGGCCATGTGCCTCAGAAGCCTGAGACAGTTCCATGCCGTCGTGGCAAAATGGGCTTTCAGGTCTAACAAAATGCCCAACATTGTCTGGAACCTGGCTTGCAAGAGGAATGACCTAGCCTCTGTAGAATCCAAGACCACTCCTATAAACTCTATTCTCTGAACAGATCAAAGGATTGACTTTTCCTCATTTATCAGCACCACCTCATTCTTCGATCAGACTCTCACCAACTAGTCGTCCAGATACAGAAACACTTGGACTCCTGATTTCCTCAGGAACGCAGCCACCATTGTCATGCCATGCTTTTTAAAAAGACAGGTGGGGCAACAGTCAGGCCAAATGGCAGTGACTGCAAACTGATAGTGGGATTGGTTGACCACAAATCTGAGGAATCTCCTGGGCTTTGACATGTTACCACATTGAAATACACCCTTTAAGTCAAGGACAGCATACCAATCATCAGGAAGGGATAATGGAAGCCTAAGTGACCCTGTGAAACTTCATTCTCTTTATGTATTTCATCAGCTCTTAAAGATCTAGTATGGGCCTGAGAGAGCCTTTTGTTTTTGGAATCAGGAAGTAGCATGAAGAAAAACTCTTTCCTCTGTGTAGAGGAGGAACTTCCTATATGTCTCCTGATAGGAGAGAATGTACCACCCATAGGAGAACTTCCTCTTGAGAGAGGTCCCTGAAAAGGGATGGAAAAGGGGGTGGGAGCAAGAGGTAGAAAAACTGAAGAATGGATCCCAATTCCATCTTGCTTAAGACCCACTAGTCTGTAGTGATATAGGGCCAAGCACTCAGGAAGTGGGACAGCCTGTTGGGAAAAAAAAACAGGTATGAGAATCTAGCAAACTACAAAGTTGTACACTGTCCTTGCCGAGACTGTCAAAATGACTGTTCGGTGTTCCCAGGCTGTCTGGACAAGCTTGCAGTGGACAAGAAAAGAAGAGGAAGTGGTCTCTTCCTGTAACTTTTCCCTTTTCTCCTAGTCTGGTCTTGATAAGGCATAAAGGAAGTATAATGGTGGGACTGCTGTGGGAAAAACTACTGCTTCTTTGTGAGAGGAGTGTAAATACCCAAAAACTTCAGCATAAAGAGTCTTTAAGGCTGTAAAACTTGGTATCTGCTTGCTGTGAAAAGATTGATGGTCCCTCCTAAGGAAGACTCGATGACTGGATCCATGAACATCTAATGCATTGTTATGGTTGATGCCATAGCTCTAGCAGTAGAATCTGCAGCATTCAATACAACCTGAAGTAAGGCCCTGGCTACCATCTTTCCTTTGTCCACTACTGCAAGAAACTCTTGTCCGGCCTCCTCTGGCAACTTCTTCTGTATATTTTAAAACATTGTCCAAGAGGAAGAAATAACAATGCCCAAGCAATAGTCACTGATTTGAAATCCAGAGCTACAGGCCACTTGTTTAACCTTTTTCTCCAAAAAAGAGTTTCTTTCTTCTTTTGATTTTGAGGTAGACATCTGCTGACTTTGGTGCTCTTTTTCATTAACACTACTGACCACTACTAACCTCAGGGCAGAAGGGTATAACTGTGTTCAAACTCCTAAGAAGGGATAGAATACCTCGATACATTCTTTTTAGCTGTGGGAGGCAAGGAAGATGGGGTTTGCCACAATATTATTGCATGTTCCAAATCTGCTTGTTTGTGGGGAGTGCCACTTGAGAAGGCCCCACAGATCCCACAATATGAACTAGATCAATCAAGTAGAGCTATGTGAGCTCTACTTCCGCCTGTACATCTGTGTTGGCAACCAACCTCATTAGGAGGCCCTGATGTAATTGTCAGGGGGAGATGAGGAAACATTTGACACTACTGCTTCATCTGGTGGTGATGAGGAGGAACCCAAGGCTGGCTGAGGTGGTGCTTCCCCCAGTTCCTTGAAAGGGGGATTCACTGGGCAGATTGCTCATGTTCAGTACTGAGCTTATGTCTGGGAGCGACTTCTTGCAGCTCTTGACATGAAGCTTCGTAATGCCTACTGGAGAATGGGGTGGGGAGAGGATCCGGAGGTTGGTAGAAACCCACACAAATTCCAGTATTGCCACTGATATGGCACCAGAGCCCAATTTCTTCCCAGTCAACGTTCCCTACTGACCGACCAGTGCAGAGCCTCCGCTGGATACCAGGGGTGAAAATCCATTGGATAAGAGTGATGGTTTATGGAATACAGCTTTGACACTTAAGATCCAACTTCCAACTCAGAGAATGAACCCGAGTAGTTCGACCAGGGAGATGCAGTATCTCTCAGTGCCAGGAGTCCAGAAAGGACGGCACTAGAGAAATCATAGCCTGTTTGCCCCTTAACAGCATCATACAAGGGGGAACCAGAGTGTCCAGAGGTGCCC
The DNA here is from genome assembly GCF_026122565.2 of Emydura macquarii macquarii. Lineage (NCBI taxonomy): Eukaryota > Metazoa > Chordata > Testudines > Chelidae > Emydura > Emydura macquarii. The sequence goes on along the minus strand of NW_027131527.1, from coordinate 11,892,132 downwards.
ATGGTGCCAGGCGCTGAATTCTAGAACCTTGCAAGTGGGTGTCTGCCGGTACTGGGCGAAGTGTCTATAGAACTTCCAGCAAAAATTGGCACAGATGGACTCAGCAGATCACATGCCACTGCATCTGCCTCAGGCGTTGATGGCATCAGGAAAGTCTTTTGCTGTTGCTGAGCCAGAGAGGATGGCACCGTTGAACAGGATGGTGCTTCCTTAAATGTCGGTCTCAATGGCACTAGTACAAAGTCAACGACCGCACCCGATGCTATATGCGCCAGGCAGTTCCTCAGCACTGAACACGTTCTACCCTGCTTCCCATCAGTGCTAGGGACCTCAATCTCCTCAATGACATCTGCCAGTGTTTCTTCATTAGTGCCAGAGAAGGAGATCAGCACCGAGACACTGTCACAACAGAAGGAGCATTCCTAGGCGAAATGAAGGTGCTCAGTGCCCACCTGAGCAGGAAGTTTCCAAGGGTGGGAATAGGGCTGACTCCATAAGGCTTTAATCTGACCTCCCTGTCCTTTTTAGTTCTGGGCTTGAAGTCCCTACAGGTTTGGTACCTGCTCCTGATGTGAGTTTCTCCAAAGCACTTTAGACACATGGAGTGCAGGTCACTCACGACTATCAGCTTTTTGCTTTCATGGCAAGGTTTGAAGCCTGGGGACCACAGAATGCCCCAACATCCGGTATCAGTACCCAGAACCAGCAGGAACCAAAGTGTAAAGTAAGTACACTAGTAAAAGAAAAAGGGAAACTACTACTAAAACACTACACTATTAACGAGTACTAGCTATATACAATAGAAAAGATTTAGAGAGAGGGAAACACTTGCAATAGCAAGGAAGCATACTCCAACAACCATCACAGGTGGAAGAAGGAACTTAGAGAGGGTCTGTCCTTTATACCATCGCACAGGAGTAAAGGGCACATGAGCAGCCGGTCCCGCTGAGGGAAAAATCTCCGACATTAGTGCATGGGTATGTGTGCGCCCAGAAGTGGAATGGACAGGTGTAACTGCTCAAAGAACTAACATTCTGTCTATGACATAGCACTGAGTGGAATGAAGATTGACTAGCAAGGCAATACTGCTTTTGTCATCTCAGAATCTATTTACTATTTTAATCTATTTATTTTAATAATTAGTATTTCTAAAATTTGTCTGCACATATTTTAGATGATGTTTACTTTATGCAGCTCAGAATTATCAACTACCACACATTTTTTTACATAACTATTCAACCCAGGAGCCATTTCTCCCCTTCTCTGCCTCATTAAAACAATTTGTTATGGGTCACACACACACAGCTAAGAAGCGAAGTATGAGACTTCCCAGAAATTGAGATCAGAGCTTTATGATCTCCCTCCTAGCATGGTCAGCTGGGCTTTGTCCATTGTCTTAGATCTGTCAGAGAATATCTCATGGTTTGGCTGAATCCTAACAATGCTTCTCTTATTTCAGATTATCTTTCCAGGTTGAGAAAGTGATGTTGGATACTCATTCCCTGATTTAACAAGGTCACTATTCTCAGCTAAAAATAGTGATTAATTTCTATTAAAAAAACATAACACTTGGGAATCTTACCTGCTTTGTCAGCAGACTACTCAATCAGAAAACTTATGGCCTAAATTTTCAAAAGTGATTAGTGATTTTGGGTGTCCAATTTCAGACAATGGGCAGGGGTCTGATTTTTCAAAGGATGGGGGCTCAGCATTTTTGGAAGATCAGGTCCTTTTTAGGTAGCTTAACTGAGGCACTGGTAATTTGAGAAAAGTAGAATCACAAGTAGAATCATTTTGTAAAATATAGGCCTGTATTTTCACACAATTGAGACTTCCTCATTTCACTGATATGCAGCAAAAATGTTTAAGTTTTTTACTCTGAAATAGTGTTTTGTCCAAACCAAGTGAAACAAAGATGGCAGCATATGACATAAATTAATAGGATGTCACTGAGCAAGGGCCCAATCCTGCAAAGCCTAATTTGCATAAGTAATTCCTACTGCGTTCAGTAGATTATTCAACATGACTGAAGATTACTCAAATCAGGCTTTGCTATGAAATAGATCATATATGGTCATATAAATTTAGTTCTTAGTTATGTGAATTCATTATTAGGCTAAGTTTTGGGTTTTTTAATGTCATAAGATCAATGATTGATTTTATTGGGCTTAAATTCTTCTATTTTGTTCGCATATAGGGTGCTGAAAAAAATGAGTTCCTGGAAATAGCACCAGTTGATTCCAGGCAAGCTACTGTGAGCAGGTGCTGTGCAAAGCTTTACACCACACAACTGAGTATGTACCTCATTCCTGACATCTGCTAGTTCAGAAATTCTCACTGGGAAAGTTATGGGATTTTATGATGCAAAATAAAGGGATTTTGTGATGTGAATAAAGTGAAAGTTAAAACAACAACTTTATTTTAATTTACATCCCAAAGTGGAAGCTGAGGCCTAACAAAGAAAAGCTAATGCATTTACAAAACTGTATCTGAACAGTTAATAGTTGTATTTCTTTTTAAATTCGCCACATAGTTTGTATTTCTACTTCCATGTGAGCCTTTTAAAAATGCACTTGTAAACTACCAATTTAGAAACGGGACACATACTTGGTTAAGACTGATCTAGTCAATTATAAATTCTGTTTATTTGAAGAACTTACCTTTAGCAATGAGGTGCAGACAAAAGGCTGTTTTTTGTTGATAGGTGCTGTGCAGAACACATACCTTGCTCTCAAATTTAGTGGAATATGCTGAATCATATCTGCTAGAAATTTAAAGTCATCAACATTGCAGACAAAATAGAGCCCATCCACTTGTGAGAGGCTCACAAAGATATCCTGTTCAGAAAGAGTTAAAATACTGTTAATAGTTGAAGTTCAGGTTAAGGTTATCACAACTGATGGTTGCCAACTTTCATACTGCCATGCTAACTACTGAATATTTGATTGACTCTTTCAAAGTCTGATTACATTTGGAGGGTAGCTTAAAAACACCAATTTTTGTATAGGTTATGTTTGTTCTCTCTCTGCAGTTTCCTTTAAAAATGACATGTGTAATGCAGATTCAGTAGTAGTATGGAGGGTATATGACACTTCAAAAAAATAAACCAACTTTTTCTTAAATATAGTATAATAGGGAGCATACATATGTGCCACATAATTGACTTTATAAGATCATGCTATTTCTACATTCAACATTTGTTGTAGATTCATGTCACCAGCATAACAAAAGATACATTTTTTTATTTTAGTGGATAATTCAAACCATTAAATTATTATAAGATTGGCTTTAGGATTTTTGAGATTACAGGAAAGAATAGTGAGAAACACAGATCAACTAAAACATTGCAGGAGCTGAGATCATAGAGTATAAAGACAAATAGCTATTCCTATCCTCCTCTGCTTGAAACATATTTAAGATTACCTTTTTTTTTTTTTTTTAAGTGTCCATAGCAGTAATTGTCTCTGGTATGGATATGATAAGTAAAGATACATTCAACCACTGATCTGTGTGCCTGACTGTATGTGTATCGTACAGAAAAATATGAAATAAGGCATTTTAATTAGACTTTGAAAGGAAAAAAATATAAAGTTAGATTTGAATACTAGCTTTGAGGTTTAGAAAGCAAAAGCTTAAACATGTGCTGCTTTTCTATCAGCATGAATTTTACAAGAGGCCTTTGCTTGGATAGTACAAACTCTCCTTTTCATAACAGGGTAATTTTGTACATTTTGTTTAGATAACTTAGTATTCTCAGTTAATAACTTTAGTGGACCCTCAAGACACTCAGGGAATCTGTGTGAACTACTGTAAAATTCTGATAATCTGTTTAGAAGATTAAATCTTTTCATGGTGCTTTTTTTGTTTCATTTATACTATAAAAGTGTATTCCTAAATAAACTTCTATGAGCATCACAAGTAAATGCACTAGTAAGATGGAACAAATCCAAAAAACCAAGTAGTGATGGGATTGAGTGGCTTCTATAGAATCCACATGTCCAAATTTTAGTGAAGACACTGTCTCAACAGATAGTACACACAAGATCTAAGTGATTGAGATTAAAAAAGCTAAATTCTAGATGACCTGCTTACTTTCCAAAACTATTATTTTTGCTTTAATATCTGAGTCTATGTCTCCAACTTCAAACCAAAAAGTATACATACTTCTAAAATACCAAAACAAGCGAAGAGCAGGAGCTGCAGCAACAATGCTCTTAAAAACAAAACAAGATTACCTAGAGACTTCCAGATCATTAGTGACACAGAAAGGGTTATAATGAGCATTCTGAATGCATCAGCTGTCACTACACTAGTAGATAGAAAAGTCCAATTGCTTAATAAATAACCCCACAAAGCAGCACCTTGGCTTTTTAATTACACTGCATTGCAGTAAAGCAATAACTATAAAGTAACATTAAGTGATTTTAAAAATGAAAGCTCATGTTTCTATAGATTTAATCATTCTTACAATTAGATTTGATAGAGTAGCATCAGGGAGATGGTATGCAAACATTTCTATCTGCTCCGCAGTAGGATGCAGGCCAGCTGTCTAAGGAAAAAGAAAGCGATGTTCATTATTTCTTAACAAAAAAACCTTTAAAAATACCAGCAACTGAAAAGCAAATCCATGGAATCCACCACAGTGCACCACCATCATGAATTTAAGAACCAAAATGAAAACAAAGCTCAAGCAGAGAGAAACTAGAAGAGCCGCTGCAGCATGTGAGTGAGAGACTTCACACGTTTTATGGAACCTACAAATGCCCCACACATTCAGAAAGACAGCACTGTACAATTCACTTTTCTTACTCAGATTCAACTGTGTACAGTGAAGAACAACACTGGATAACAATATACCAAGGCAGTTCTAAAACACTTCAGTGAGACCTGAACATTTAAGACTCTTACCTCTATCGGAAGCACAGGCTTATTCAGAATTTCTTTCAGCAGTACAAGATCATCACGATGCATTGTAGTGATTTCCCCTTCCTTGAACACAGAGCTATATCTTCCAGCTCTGCCTGAAATTTGTAGAGCCTGAGAGGTTGTAATTGTATCCATTTCCTTCTCTCCCTTTTCATTCATATTTGGCTTTATTAGAGAATTAAAAATGATTCTCTTTATACTCCTAAAACATTTAAACAAAAAACAAAAACAAAACAAAAACAAGACAAAAATCATTGGCTACTTTATTTTACAGAAAAAGATGCAACTGATGCAAAAAGAAACTTCGGTTGGTGAGAATTGGTTCACCTCACCCAACTTGTCTCTCTAACATCCTGAGACTGACATAGCTATAACTACACTGCATACTTTCTCTTTTTATGTCATGCAAGTTATTTCCATAAAGCTAATTACTGCAGAAGAATACAAGTTCCTTTTTCCTCTCAAGATTCCTTTTTTTTCACAAAGCAGTAGGTCCTGAGACTATAGATGTTATTTTAATATGAATGTAGTGTTCAAAGTTGGCTTTATTTAGCCGTAGAACAGACACAGCATGGGCAGCAGCAGTACAAATTTCCCACATCACCAGACCAACACCTGTCCTGTTTAAGAAGGAACACACACAGTAAATTAGATTTCCACCCCTTCAGTCCTTGGCAGTCTCAGCAGAGTCCAATGGTGACCACATCACAAAAAGATACTACAACATTTGAGATTTGACTAAGACCACTAAGATTTCTGAACTGCACACCTCTAATTTTCACATCAGAGAACAAGAACCTGATTCTCTGTGGAGCTGAGCACTCAATTGCCACTGAATCAAAAGGGAATTGAAGATGCTCAGTACCACACAGTTTGAGCTCTAAATAAGCAGTTTAATTTTTGTGATCATTTTCAGTATCTAGAAAGTACAGATCTACCCAGTCAGGTCAACCACACACATGTACACACATACTGGGTACTGTACATCAGTGGTTTTCAATCTTTTTTCATTTGCGGACTCCTAAAAATATCAAATGGTGGTGCAGACCCCTTTGGAAATCTGTTACCTGTATATATAGTTGAATTCTGTTCAGTCAATTTTCAGTCTAAGTCTTTCACGGATCCCTTAGACATAGTTTGTGAACTCTCAGGGGTCTGTGGACATAGGTTGAGAACCACTGCTGTACATAATATACTTTTATCCATATTAAGCAAACTGTGAAAGACCAAGGAAAACCAGCACGCTCATCTCATTGAAAAATAAGCCTTAACCTGTTCAGAGTACTTACAAATTAAGCCCCATTCCAATTGCATCTGTAGCAACTAGAATTTTACATGGATCATCCGGGTCATTGAATTTATTTGCCTGGGCAAGCTTTGTACCTAGAACAGAATCAATCACAAGTACACTTTATGTAACAGACTTTCCCCACCAAAAGAGATTATACAAAAAAGATTGCATGCTCTTACATATCACTGAACAAAAGCGTAACAGGCTGAAGAAACATGAATGTTAATATCTGCAAGCGTTCTCAAAGAGATGGATGGGTGCCATTTTAAATAAATCAAAATAAAATAAAGTTGTTGTTGGAACAAAAATTAAGATCTTTATCAACAGTGTAATCAAACTCCAAGACTATAATATAGAGCAAAGAAAATTTGCTTATTATTGCCTTAATTCAGTATCTAGATATAAAGCAGGGAAAATGCAGAGTCTCTTTATTAAATGCTTTTATTAGGGTAGCAACAATAAACAGAGCTTTCTCTTTAAAACCAAGATAAATCTAGTCTCTTACCAGGTGGGAGACTGCCATATATGACAGCACATTCTAATCCTCGGGCTTCAATCTGCCGACTCACAGAATAAATATCGTTTTTACTGAAACAGACAATGCAGTCCCCAGGACGGAGGTGATCTAAAGATTCTAGTGCATAATCAAGCACGGTAATAGGGGTAAGTCTCTTGTAGTTTCTGACCTAGGATCAAACAGCAGTTTTGTCATGGCAAAATACAAAAATTCTTTACAAAATTTATAATTACTATGAAAATTTAACTTCATAGGACAAATTCATCATAGACTCAAGATTGTGCTGTGCTTCACAACCCCAGTGATAGAAGTACTAGGGTAGAAGGTGGCATCCATTCTTTGTGACATCCCTTATGCTTTCCAAAACATAATGAACATTCTTAACAGAGAACTTGACCTTTTCAGGAGACAGAAAATGAGTCATTTTTATTTTTACGTTAGATTCCATTGCAGACATTTACAATGTGATGAATACTGTATTAATACTAAGGAGAAAAGACTGCTCTCCAATATGGGAGTCCTGCAGGCAGAACGCTTTCAGGATCAGGACCTATGTTTGTAAAATGTCCTTTAAGAGAAGATTGTTGCCTTGCAGATGAGCACATGGTAATAGCTAACTTGAGTTGGGTCTATTTCTCTTTTTATATCTTTTTCCCCTTGAGGATGTTAGCCTTTTTAGCCTCAAACTTTTCCACTATTTTTTGATTTCTTAAGAACAATTAACTAACAAAAAAGTGACCTGAGCAAAAGGAGGGCATCATGACCTCTAAGGAAAAATGGACACGTAAAGGAGACATCAGCATAGATCTAGCACTCTCTGGGTAAATCAGTAGAAATTGTAAGATCCATTGTTCTCTTGTTAAGGCACTAACATTTTTGCTAAAATAGGTTTATGTTGCAACACCTCCAGGAAAGCACCCTTTGATTCATACATAGCCAACATGTCAACACAAGCTCTGACTCCTGTAGATTTGATCAGTATTTTCTCAAATGAGGGATATAGTAGTCCCTTGCAATATTTTAGATAGATTTTTTTTAAACAGGGAGCACCTGAACAATGTGTATACAGCTTTATAGCCACTGGACAAGAGAGAAAAAAAAGAGGGCAGTGTAAGAACTACCTCCACTTCCTCTCCTGTAGAATACATGAGCTCTGTCACCAAGTCAATAGCAGCAGCTTCTCCACAAACGTGAACTTCTTCTGCACACAGTCCTGAAAAAAAATGAGGTGAAAAAGTGTTAAAATATGTGTTCACACAAATCAGAAATACTGATAGCTGACAAAGGTGGTTATGGAAAAGAAATCCTGCCTACTGAAGATGGCAACAGAGGATGGGATCTCTTTTCTTGTTGATGCTGTGTTCCTATATCTCCATAGTCACTGTGACTTTTACTTGTTACCTAAACAACCACTATATACTGCTTCATTTCACGGGAGCAATTCTTGACTGTACCAACTATTATCTGATGTCAAATCATCCATCTGATAACTATTTTAAAGTTAATATTGTGCTGACACCCTCTTGGTGTCCCAGGATCATCTTTATATTTGTCCAACGTGGGAACACATGCCTAAGGCTTCACTGCTACATTTGTAAAAGGAAAAATCAAACTAACTCTGCTATTCTTAACTTCTCAAAATTTTCTCAACTATGGAAGTTACTGTTTCCTTTTTCCACTCTAACTTTTCAAAAGGTGGAGATGTTTTTTACAAAGTCACAGAGTGGGGAAAAAGGGAAAATTGGGGGGAGGGAATGTTTTGGTTTTTCTTCATTCTGCTGAATTAAATGGTAAAAGAAAGGGGAGAGAAAAACCCAAAATTCTGAAATTTCCAGTTTTTGAAGACAAATGTTTTCAAAAATTCCCATTAAAAAACATAAAATTGAAAACATTTTCCTGCAAAAAATTCTGTTTATAATTAAACCCATTTTTGGTAGAAAAATTTCAACCAACTCTATTTAAAATTAAAAAGATTATAGAAATGTTTATTATTCACCAAGCTAGCACACATTTAAGCACTAACTTTTAAAATAAAAATTCTGATGGATTACCTATTGTTATAATTTTTCAACACTCATGGGAAATTTTTTATACAAAAGTGTAATAAATACATATGATCAAGTGAGTCTTCTCTACTAATCAAGCAGGTAAACAAACAAGAACAAATGCATTCAGAGATAATGTGGGGAGAAGAGATACCTGACAAATTATTTTTAAATATGTAATATTTACAGAAAGGAAAGCAAAATGATAGATGAAAGTAAGAAAATATCTTTATGTAAAAGAGACCTTCACTGTTAAAGCAGAAGAAGCAACGCTTTTAAATCCTTTCATATGTTTGCATTTTGCATTGTACGTGTTATATTAGACATATCTATCAACATAATCAGTGTTAAACTTAACACGCTTGGAGCTAACTTATTAAAAGTAAAATGGCTCAGTTTCAACACTGATGAGCATACCTAAAAGTGCTCTGGTCCAGGCCCATCCTCTAGCTGGATCTCTGATCATCTGAATTTCATCAATCACAGCGACTTCATCTTAAAAAAACAAGAAAATGATGATGCTAGGTGAGGGGCACCTAGATGGCATGACTATATATGAAGGTAATCTCTCCAAGAAGCACAATTCAAAAGTAAATGAAATTATTTCCTACAAGAATTATTTAAATTCAGTATTTTACTGCATTCCAAGATTGCTCTGAGTGTACCCAAATTTAACAACTTTCAGATGACCGTATTCTAGCACAGTTCAGAAATTGCTAAGTTAAAAATAAGAGTAATACAACACTTGCAAGACTAGAACGAATTGCTTTAGTTTAACCTTCTATAGGGTGTAGAATAAATATGAAATTAAAGACTTAGGGTTAGCTTAAGTTTGATTAAGGAAATATATATGTGTTGTAAAGAAAGTCCCTGACAAGCAAGTCGAAGTCAGTTATTGGCAATGACATTACTTGTTAGGCTTTTTAGAGATGTTTAGAGTAATTGTGTAAATACCATTTGGCCTTTGGATTTAATAAAGGAATTTATGGTTAAATTAGTGTTTGGTGGTTTCCCATATTATTAATTTCAAATACTATTAATAATTTCAAACATACAGGTATAAGCATCATTGCATACAAAGAAATCCATACATATGAAGAAAATAACCATGCATACATACAAGGCGTATTAACACTGCACATCTCAACAGTGCAAGCAACATGGGCAGCTTGCTTGCCACCCGGATCAACAAGAACACGCTCTTCTCCTGTTACCAAGTCACATGGCACATTCTAAAAGAATGAAGGAAGTCAAGGTTAAATTGCTATCTTAAAAATAGAATTAGAATATTTCCCAAAGGGAAAAAAGTTGGGAAATTTTGAAAGAATATACCCCTGTATTCACACCCTACAAATTATCATAATAATCTTTCTACAAGGCATGTCTTGTAAAGTAGCATTTGAAAACTTTTAATTTGCTGGTCAATATCGTCTTAATAAAATGTGTGGTAACACTAATGTAAAATTATAAAATTTCCCCATATGAAGTTGACAACACATATTCCAAACCTCACAGCCCTTGCCAACCTCAGTTTGAGCTACAGGTCTGTCCCAGACAAAGGAACGTGTGCTCCACTTAATTTGCATTTGAGCAATAAACAGAGTCATCAAACAGAATGAGATTTCTTTGTGTCCCTAACAGGTGAGAAAAAGCCAGCAGGAACATCTTTTCACATAGATCTTTTATTTCCTAGTGCCCAGCTGGAAATGTTTTTCAAGAACAAGACAAATGAGGGACAAACACCCCTCTCTTCCCCTGTCCATTGCATTCACTGCGCCTCATGTGACAAAGAAACCATTCCTTGGACTCTGGGGAAAGGTCCTGACCTACAGAGTTTGGCAGTAAGACTGCTGAAAGCATGTGGTGAGAAACTTTGCTTCAGTCTGATATAGTTTGTTAAGTCAAGTATTAGTAAGCATTTTATCTTTATTTTTCTTGTAACCATCTCTAACTTTTATTCCTCATTACTTGTACTCACAAAATCTCTTTGTAGTTAATAAACTTGTTTTACTGTTATCTAATCCAGTGTGTTTAATTTAAAGTGTCTGAATAATTATTTGAGATAATAAGATAGTACATTATTCCCTTGAAAGAATAACCGACTTAAAAATATTTTGTACTGTCCAGGAGAAGACTGGGCAGTACCAGACATACATTTCCCGAGGGGGGGAGGAGTCTGGGACTGGGGGTGTATTGGAGTCATTCTGCAGTATAACGAAGGCTGGTGAGAACCACAGTGTAACCCAAGTGTGGCTGGCAGGCTGTTTGTGAGCAGACAATGTTGGAGCTACTTTAGCACGGCATTGTGAGGCACAAGGTTGCCAGGCAGGGGTGACACAGCTGCTCATTAGTCTAAATTGTACACTGTTATGTCACAGAAATAAACCCAGGTATACTACATTCCTACATACATGGTCTGATATGGCCCAATTTTAGTGGCCTTCTGGACATGCTAAAAAGCCTGTTTTAAAGGGGAGGGGAGGAAACTGAGGGTGAAATTTCTGTCTGATGGGTGGTTTTAAATTGTACTGATCGTTTTCTATTGATTAAATGACGTGTGATAGGGACAAAGGAAGGGTAACGTGTTATTTGGCTCAATTTTGTTGCTATGTTCTGACGGTGCTATGTTTTTAAAAATCAAAGTGACCGAAGCTTTGAATGGGTGCTTTTTGGTATGGAGCTTCTTCTAAAACAAAACCTAAATGAAATAAGTTATCTTAACAACATCTCTCTCCCTCTCACCCATCCCTCTGATCTAGTGGATTACTATCTCTGGTTTGATTTTCTTTAGTGGGTGGATAGCTTTATCCTTGAGAAATCCATGCCACAAGTAGTTACAGAAGATAGACAATGAAGTACAGTAAATATAGAAGAACAAAATTTAACTGTATTAGAAATAAGAAAAGATTGTTTGAAGAGTGTGAAACTAAGAAGAACTTAAAAGGCTAAAAGAAAACCTTTGCCTTATTTTCTTTATTTTTAAGGCACTGAAAAAAAACAAGTTTTAAACGAGTACACTGTTTAACAAAAATTATCCAAAAAAAGGTTTTTTTTGTGTGGTGGTGGGTGGGGCGGGCGATATTATACCTAAGGTATATTTTGTATTCAATTACATTCTAATATGCTTGAGTCAACATTTAGATACTACTAATTTCTGTAATCAGAAGATCTCGCCCGATCCCCAATTCCTGGAACATAGTATCATTACGCTTTCATTTTTTTTCTCCAGCCCTAGGAGGTACATGTTTTAATCGTATCAGAAACAATATACAACACGCTGAGCACAAAGAACCTCAATAGATTAAGGAATCTTTTTCATGACAACTCCACTAACAACAGATAGATTGTTTCAGGTTATTTGTTCAAAGGGAGATGTTTGCTCTTAGGAATTAGAATTTTGTATTAATGTAAAACCATGTTAGAAACTAAAATGGTAAGATTTACAAAAATTATTATTAAAGAATTTAACCAAAAATCAGCATGTTTTATTGACAGATTATTACTACTATACAAATATTGGTGATTTAATAGTTAGTCTTAAATTAATGCTTTGTAATCGGTGTATTTTTATTTGCCTCCTTGCAAATTCTATGCAGCTGAAAACAGGCTAGAGAAGAAACCTACAAAGATTTTGGGGGCAATCAACAGGGTAATGAAAAGCAACATCATGGCAATTGCCTTTTAAATCAAAGCATTTTTTGCAAGTGGGGAAAACATTTTATTCAATGCCCGCTAATATACATATAAACATTAAAACAGGAAGACAGATATTAGTATAAGCCAGGGTAACTATTTTGAATAGAAATTAAACTGACTTATCAAGCTGTTGTATAATAGGAATAAGTAACCCTATATTATATACTGCCTAGAGAACCATGACCTCCCCTATTAATGTTCTGAGAAGGGTAAGATTCCACATCAAAAAGAAAAGAAATTTTATAGACATGGTCTCCCTTAACACAAGTACTTCCTTGCAAGTACATGCAACATGTTCCACCAATGTAGAGGGCTTTTATAGCAGGGAGATGGACAGAATGTTGCAGCTGAAAGGCAAATGGACTTGCTACTATTTATGGTTTTCATGGTTTAAAAACATTTCTCTAACTAAATCTAGCACTGCTTTACATAGTGACTCAATAAAGTGATTTATTTAAAAATCAACTCTTATTTCATGTTTCTCTCTATTTCTATAATTTGCCAATGAAAAATAAATAATTTTATTTAACATAACCTGAATTAGGTTTTTTTCCCTGACACATCAATCAGTGTTCATCCCAACCTAATACTGTCCCTGTTTTCTCAAGGTCACAGTCCCTGGGCAGCTGCCTTAATGCAATGTCAAAGGCAACTGAGGTGGTCATCTCCATGCCCCAGTGCTACAAAAAAAAAAAACCCCCAGCAAGAGCCAGTATAAGCACAGGGGCAAACCAATGACTGAAGAGCAACAGACTGCTACATGCACGAATGCAACAGAGCAGTGTTTAGAGACCATCTCATCTCTTTCTCTGCATCAGTAGAATTAATGCACACTGAGTACCATAATTCAAAACTACGTTAGCAGATACTATTTCAAAGACTACCATTAAAACAAAGTTATTAAAAAAAATATTTTGTATAATGACATGAATGCATGTAAAATTGCAGAAGTTGTTTAAATAACATACTGACAGCATCATTACTCTTTTGGAAGATCTCATGAGCCAGCAGTTTTAATGGACCACAGTATATTCCTGATTTTGCTGCCAAGTATCTTTGGATAGCATGATAAGTTTTTCCACTATTTGTGGGGCCAGAATGAAAAATTATCTTTCGTTGAATAGCCCTGGCTTCTGGATACCTAAAACACAAAACAAAGACAACAAATACAAAAACAAATATAGTTTATCATCCTGATACAAATTTGGCTGAAATCCCAAATGAATTTACACTATTTGCCAGTTAGTTTATTTTAAAATATCATTTAATAAAACCAAAGACTGGGAGGAGATAGTTCTTAAACTCAATCAGGTACAAAGAGGTTTCAGTATAATCCTGAATATTAGTAGACCTCTTGATCATTTCACATTTCAGAAAGTTTAAAGTCAAATATGTGAATACCCTTGTCAACAAATAACATCCTTACTGCTATTGCCTTACTACTGCATTCTTTTTTATTTACTTTTTAGAGTTTTGGTTTACTGTCTGTTGAATAGGATGTGAGTATAAGACAGCTTTGTTTAGAAGTAGTTTCTGTCAACAAGCTACAATTATTTAACGGGAGGAGAAAGAAGGAATGTCTGATAAAGGAACAGCGATCTCATATCTGAAGGCATCTTATTTAAATTTTAATTCTTTGGCAAAGTACACTGATAGCAACAGACATCACACCAAAGAAGTCTGACTCCTGGCACACATGGATTGTAAAAGTGATCTGAGAGCCAGGGCTGAACTTTTATTTCATGTAGCCCAGGTCCAAAACTGGTTATTCTTTAAAAAACAAATCTTGCCAATACTTGACTATCCAGCAAATATGTCATTTCATTAATCACCTGGATAATGGAGCAGACAGTACGCTTATAAAATTTGCAGATGACACCAAGATAGAAAGGGTTGCAAGCACTTTGGAGGACGGGTTTACAATTCAAAACAAATTTGACAAATTGGAAAACTGGTCTGAATTCAACAAAAGGAAATTCAATAAAGACAAGGACAAAATACTTCACTTAAAAAAGAGAAATGCACAACTACAAAATAGGGAATAACTGGCTAGGTGGTAGTGCTGTTGAAAAGGATCTGGGGATAGCAGATCACAAATTGAATACAAGTCAAAAATTTGGTGCAGGATGTATTAATGGTATATTAATGGGAGCGTATACAAAACACGTGAGGTTAATTGTTCCACTTACTCAGCACTGATGAAGCCTCAGCTGGACTGCACTGTCCAGTTTTGGACACCACACTTTAGGAAAGATGTGGACAAGCTGAAGAGAGTCCAGAGCAAAACAATGATAAAAGGTTGGGAAAACCAGACTGCTGAAGAAACGTTTAAAAACTGAGCTCGTTTAGTATTGAGAAAAGAAGACTGAGGGAGAACAGTCTTCAGATATGTTAAGGATGGTGATCAATTGTTCTCCACATCCTTGAAAACAGCACAAGAAGTATTGGGCTTAATCTGTAGCAAGGGGATTTAGATTAAATATTAAGAAAAACTTTCTAACTGTAAGGGGTAGGTAAGTTCTGGAATAGGCTTCCAAGAAAGGTTGTGGAATCCCTATCATTGAAAGTTTTTAAGAAAGGGTTCAAACACACACCTATCAGGGACAGACTAGGTTTACTTGATATGTCACAGTGCAGGGGGCTGGACTTGACTTCTTCAGGTCCCTTTCAGCCTTATTCGTCTATGATTAATGTCATTATGACATGATTTGAAGGTTCTGCACGTTTTTCTGGAATCGTTACCTACCAAAGACTGGACAACCACAGACATGAGACTAAGTTTCACCTTACGTTTAGATATCATATAGCAAAGCTTTTACCACTAAAATGTACTGGACTAATCAGAACCATTTACTCTTAGCTATACATTATTTCCAATTTGTACTGGTACTAGTAGTCAGGTATGCACAAGATCAGTGCTGATAACTAGCTATAACAAGAACATCTTCCAGACAACTAAATTAATAAAGTCTTCAGCATAAAAATTGCTGTCACTGATAGCAATAACATGAAAGTCTGACACTTAAATACACTAACCAGTTGGGTGGTAATCTTAAATCACTGATCTTGCGCAGATCATCCATACAGTCCAGCATAGGAAAGATCTGCTTAGCATGTCTCAGAAAAAATGGAAAAAGATCATCAACATGACCTGGAAGAGAAACACTTTTAAGAAAGTTTGCTACTACTGAGTATAGGTTCACAGGATGGGTTTTTTGAAAAAAGGTAAAGTAATATTACAATGTGGACTCATTAAACCTATAATACAATATAATCTAGGATTTAAAAAAAGAAAAGAAAAGATAAGAAAAAAAAACCACAACACCCCACCCAAGAAAACAAAATCTAACTTTAGTACAATTACTCTGGCTACTCCACAGCATTTTATTACCTGTGTTACAGAAGATTTCAAGGAAGGAAGATTCTTAGGATTATTTGTTTAAGATAAACCAAATAAAATTAAATTAAAAATTTTAGATACTTTTCAATTACTGTGTTCTGACTACCAAAACTGAGTATTTTGTATTAAAATTAAGATAATTTTGACATTTTCAAAAGTTTGTTAGGAGGTAAAGCTCATTCTTCAACTTACTTTGACAAATATTTTGTGCCACCATATACTAGTTTAAAAGCATATGAGAATTTTAAAAGGATTCTAGCAAATACTTTAAGGTTCATAATTTAACCTACTGTACTTTAGATTATATTTCAAGCATAGAGAACTTTTGTCATGTTTAACACTTCAGAAATGCCACCATTTAAAAATAAAGCTTGCTACTGTTTTTGTAGAACATATACTTAAGAAGATCTGTGTGCATTCCTGTGCTGTTTC
This sequence comes from Emydura macquarii macquarii, assembly GCF_026122565.2. Taxonomy (NCBI): domain Eukaryota; kingdom Metazoa; phylum Chordata; order Testudines; family Chelidae; genus Emydura; species Emydura macquarii. The sequence continues at coordinate 11,875,825 of NW_027131527.1, read as the reverse complement.
TACAGTCATCAACTAGCATCTCCTCTTCACTGGCACAGTCATTATTAATTATGATACAGAATGTAATAACCAGAACATGTATTCCAGTGTCAGTACTGACAAAAAAAACCCACAAAAGAAACACAAAGCAAAGGATAAAAAAAAGTATACTCTCCAGCTTCTAAAAAATTCAGAGAAAATAAGCAATATTAAAACCAGTAATCCATCAGAATATTCTGAATAGCCTCTTAAAAACCACAGAAGTTGTAAAGTCATAACAGAAAAATATATGGAATGGAAAAGATGAATAGTCATCAATTCTTTTTCTTAAAAGTTTTAACTATGCGAGGAAAAGATACTTCTGTGGAGCAGGATATGCATCTTTATGATGGTCTGGAGATCAATAGGTGCTTAAGGTCCTGATCCCACAAAGTGAAAGACACCTCCACACCTTCCATTCCCACTTCAGTGGGCTTCCAAGGCATTGAGCACCTCACAGATTCAGACCCAATTTTCTTTATCCTTATACAAGCCAGAGTAGGAAATAAAAATATTCACAAACTAAGTTTCATTTTAAAAGATATTCTATATACTTGCCTGCACCACAACATATATCATTTAGAATAATGTGTACATCAGCACTCAGGGAACTGGACTCCATAATGTATTTCCTAAAGCTTATAAATGCTTGGTGAAAAAGACGAGCTGTGGAAGGAAAAGAAATACAAAAAAAGGTTCACTGTTACGTACAACGTTGCACTCTGAAACACCTAACAAAATGCTCAAAGCGTCCACTTAAATCAAGTTACTTAGAAATAAGCACATAATATATTTTTCAGAAGATCTTTCATATACAAATATTCAGATTAAAGAAAAAAAGAAAAGCAAACTGCTCAGACAGTAAATAGGGTTTGTTTGTAACAGTTTTTCTAAAAACAACTAAAAAATAAGGGGCGAAATACAAGATGCCATATTTCTGTTTCTCATGTCTGAGAGTTATTCTACTAGAAAGGGAAAAAAAAAGAAACATCCAGTTAATATTTTCATTGTTAAAAATGGGTAGTGCCACATATTACATTTTTCTTACCGTCCAGTCCATTTTCTCCTCCCAGTCTCTGCAATTCTTTCCGCTTGTAAAACTTATTTAAGATTTTCAGGACTTCACCTGTAATATAAAAATACAAAATTTCTTAACATAGTTGACATGTCAGATTTACCTTTGCTCACATGTAATTAAGAAAGACTGCAATTATTTTATATTACTCAGCCTAAGGCTCAGATTTTTAAAAGGTATTTAGGCATTGCTTTACTCAGCATTGCAATGCTTGACTTCGCAACCTAGGTCTCATTGAAAGTCAGTGGTACTTGAACTCCTAAGTGCCTACCTCACTTTTGAAAACTGTCTGTTTTCACAGCCTTGCCACACTGAGCAGAACACCTACACACCTTAAAAAATCTGGGTCTAAACATTTGTAAGAAAATGAGCGTGTGTCATCATGAACAAACTCTGACTTTCTTTAAGTTTAGTTACAACTGACATTGAGCCTAGTACTGGGGCTGATAATCATCACAAGTGATACCATAGGAATTGCCATATTGGATCAGATCAGAGGCCCATCTAGTCCAGTATCCTGTCTCTGACAGAAGCCCATCTCAGATACTTTATAGGAAGGTGCAAAAAAATTCCATAATCGTGCACTACAGGTTATCATACAACGAAAGTTTTACTACTCTTGTTAGTTAATGGCACGCTGTGATCCAAAGCATAATGGTTTACATCCCTTTTATACTGTATAATTTATCCTCTCTCCCATGACCACTTAGTTTCCTATTAATCTGGGGATTTTGTCAAAGGCTTATTCAAATCATTTATTACTTCTTTGACCACAATCTGTGACATTAACAGTTTGTTAGAGCAATCAAAGAGAACATGCCTGTTTTTTTATGAAAAAATATTTAACCGAGGGCTGAAGCACCCCCTTCAGCTGGTGGTGAGCAGAAGAAAAAAAAAATTCTACAAGTTTTATGCCAAAAAGTTTCCTGAAAAATGCCCCTCAAGATGACTGCACTGAGGATCAAAGAGCAACCGGGGGAATGAAGCCTCCCAACCCCACAGATCCATGGGGAAGAGAGCACCTCGATCAGAAGAGGGGTGCTGCATGGAGCTATGTATTATTGCTCTAACCATCCTCCTCTTCAGGTAGTATGGCTCTTATAGAAGTGGTGGTACTATTAGACTTCCCCTCCAGTTGTTCAGTAGCACGTACATCATGTCAAGTGACAAGTATGTACATCATGTTATCCTTCCACCCCATATGTCAGATTATTTGGAGCAGGTAGAGTATTGATAGCATACAAGAAATCCTTTAAGGAGGAAATACTGTATAGTCAGGATATGAAACATAAGAATAGTGCAGACATGCATAACTATGTTTATGCTTACAAATGTAAACAGAAAATAGACTAATTTTAGGCACCAGTGTTGGCAGCTTCTCTTTACCTTACTAGAAAGGAACACTAGAATGGTAACTGCCTATATGCCAAACAGAGTGGTCTATGAAAACCTAGCAACACATTTACTCAGGCAACAGTTTCTTCTCTCGTTCTGCATTTCTCCCCTTCTCTGTCATCATCCCTTTATAGTTTGCTAAATATGACTGCAAATATTTCAAGCAATGGAAATCTAAACATAAATAATTACTGCATTCCCATCATTTCAACCTCCTAGCCTTAGTTTAAAAAAGAAAAAATTGAGGGGAGAGAATCCACAGATCAATATTTGAACTTGAGGGTGTAGAGAAAAATAAGTTGTCTTAGGAAGTTGACTTAGAACCAAGATACCAGCCAGAAAACTTTTCAAATTATAAATGGTGAGTCCCAAACTCCCAGCAGATTAGAACCTATGCTATAGGATAGAAACCTACATAAATTTAAATGGAAATCTGGTTTTCATCTTAACTATAGCAAAACTTAACTAGACCTGTCAGTCACTATAATTTTGAAAGCGTTACAAATTAAAATCTCATTTATCTTTTAAAAAAAAAAAAAGGTTGCCATCTTCAAACATCTGACAACAAAAGGTAAATATTAGGTCTTTCTTGAACTGGCAGTTCATCCAGTTCAGAAGTATCCAAATAAAAATGATCAGAACAATATAAACTAATACATCTAGAGTTGGAGCACCCACTTCAACTTTCCCACTATACTTAGCTACTGTAACACATAGTTAGAGCCCTACCAATTTCATGGTCATGGAAAATGTGTCTCAGACCGTGAAATCCACCTCCCCCGTGCTGCTGGGAGCACCCCAGTTGGGGCTCCAAGCTGCTACTCCCAGCTGGGCTGAGGAGGGACAGGATTTGCTCTTCCCCTGCATGGCCACTCTCAAATGGGGTGATCAGACCCACCTCTGGAGGCAGCACAGAAGTGAGGGTGTCTCACTTCTGCACTGCAGCAGCCCCAGAGTTTTCTGCAGCCAGGGGAAGTAATGGGAGATAGGTCTGATCTCCCCCTGAGAGCAGCCATGCAGGGGCTCCGGATTCCACCCCCGGAGCTCCTGCTGGGGCTCGGGGCTTCCGACCCTGCAGCTTGGGGTGCCCATTTTTCTGTGGAGCCCCCAAATTGGCTGGTGCTCCTGAGCATTGGCCCTGTGGGCCCATATGTTAATCCACCACTGGCTGGGACACTTACAGAAGTACAGGAAAATCAGGCCCACCTCCATCTCCAGGAGCCTCCTCTGGTTGCAGGAAGCTCCATGACTGCTGCCTTCAGAGCCCGGCTTTGAAGGGAGCACAGAAGTGAGGTTTGCAATCCACCCCGCCCCCAACAGCTTTGTAAACCTCCTCCTTCCCCTCCCCACCCCCATGACCCTCTTTTGGGTCAGGATCCCCAGGTTACAACACAGTGAAATTTCAGATGTAAACATCTGAAAATATGAAACTGACTAATTTTCAAATCCTATGGCTGTGAAATTGACCAGAATGGACAGTAAATTTGGGAGGGCCCTACATGTAGTACAGTGCACAAGATACATACAGTTCCAAGAATACTGAAACAGAGAGCAAGCTAAGAAGAGTGTAATAACCCTAACTCTGAAAAGCAGATAAAGAGTTACATCAGAGTTGCATCTGCTTATGTCAGTATGCATTTAGCACTTATTAAATATTAAGAACCATGGTGGCAAAAAAATGTGCACTTCCATCTGCAACTGAATAGAAGATTGCACTCATTCTACCGGACATACCTGGCCAGTTATCTACACATTCATGATCTGTCCTTTAATTACTGCTACTCCTAGCATTCCTGAAAATATTAAAAACTAAATATAATTGTAAAAGTTAACACGACTAACCAAGAGAAAAACCAAAGCAGTCTGAGCAGCCTATAGGGTGAATTTTACTTTCAAGAGCCCCCTTACAAACTATGCAGTCAACTGGGCCTTATTTCTGAACTTACAAAAAGAGTAATATATTTTATGAAATAGCTGACCTGGCCACTAAGGAAGACAACCAGTTTAGATCTGTACCAATTCCCACCAGCCAAGCTTTTGCCAGCCTTTCAATTTTTTTTCTTTGTTATTTTGTATCTCATGGTGTCAGCACTGACTGCAACAGCTGAGTGCCTTAAACTTTACCTTGCAGCATCAGCTAACAAAGGCAGAAGCACCAACAGAACAGCGCAGGGGAGGCTTAGAACAGAAAATGCAAATAGAACAGCAGTGCTAACTCCGAGCCCTGAGGGCAGCTAGAATGGCGCTCAAACAATCTGAATGGTAAGAATATTCTAACCGGCCACGTTACAAAACCAAAAGGTCAGTGTTGTGATATTTGTTATTATCCTAAGCAGTATGGCATTGGGACTATACCATAGCTCTTTTGACTTTAAGCACACACTTTTCCTTTCTAAGGGCTTGTCTACACTGCAGAGTCGTAGCCATTATAATGATGCTAGCAGAGCTCCTAGTGTAGATGCAGGAAAAGCCAGCAAAAGAAGTTTGTCTGCCAGCACAGTACCACCACCATCCTGAGGATGTTAGCTAAGACAAGAAGCACTCTGTCACCATAGTCATATCTACCCTGGAGGTTTTGCTGGCATACCCATGTCAGCTAGGCAGTGTGATTCCCCCCCGCGACACTCCTAGCCAATACAGCTATGCCAGCAAAAACTTGCACTGTAGATCTGGCCTAAACAATTCTACTTCCCCTCACAGATAGAATCTTGTGCCTAAGGCCAAGTCTGCACTAGGATAACTTTACTATTATAGGAATACTGACATACTATATTGGGAAAGTGCTCCTACTGCAGGCACAGCTATACCAGCAAAGCTTCATTGTCTACCAATATGGTAAAACCACCACCCCCGTGCCTCAGTGGGTCACAGCTAAGGATATCAGATTCAGGACAAACTGCAGAGAAATAGGGAAAATATGCCCCAGGCTGGTAGTTATTCTTCCATAAAGATATAGCAAGCCAGCAATAAAAGTAAACTTGAGTCTCACCACACTGGTTTAGAAGAAGTCAGAAAAGCAGTCTCCTTAGATATCCCAGCCCTTGTTTCACCATCCAGACACTAAACTTTATGATGTGTGGTTATTTAAAACCAATTTCATCAAACAGTGGGTCCTTCCAATCCCAAGAGCTCAGCCAAGCAGCCAGGCCAATATAGAACTCAGACTTTACCCAATAATCATGCTTCTACCAATCCTTTAGTATCTAATACCTAAAGGTTTATTCTTAGGGAAAAAGAAATGAGAGTTAAAATGGTAGAAAATCACATATATACAATCATTGCAAAGTTCCTGAATAAGGTTTGTGGCAGTGGCCAAATAAATTGCCAATTTGAAAAGTCTCTGAGAATTACCCAAACCGCCTGGGGGAACATCAGTCCTTGTTTAAAGCTTTCTCGTTAGAAATCCAGTCCAGAGAAATGAAACAAGAGGTGAAGAGGTGATGAAGATGGTGCTTCTGCCTTACATATTTTTCCCATGTGGGTGGATGCCTTCAGTCTCTCAGTCATCAGTTTGTGAAAAATTACAAGCCCAAAAAGGAGTCCAGGGTCATATGATCAATTCACATGTCCCTGCATGCTTTGTGGAGTCATAGGAGCAGCTATCCTCTATGCTCTGGCTAAAAGGTTCATGGAGAAGCTCATCAGGTGGGGACAGGCTTCTTCTATGGTCTATTGTGCAAGCTAAGTGTCCTTAAATGGACCATTAAGCTGCCTGGTGCATTTACAATAGGATGTCTGGTTTCAATGTAGAGTTTACCTGTTGGGCTTTACTCATCTTGCATATATGCAGGATGCCAGTACAAAGTCAACATCTATAACTTCAGATACAAAATCTATATTTCAGATACAAAATGATATACGCATATAAACAGGATAATCATACTTAGCAAATCACAACTTTTCCATTGACACCTTACTTGACATACTTTGCATAAGTTTTGTTGCAACTGTATAAAAGTAGTAGCAACGTTATACATGGTTGCATATCAATCATACATCACACATCCCCACACACAAAACAAGATATACCAGCAAAGCTGCAGTAGAAGTACATGGCATAAACATAGCTTTAATGTCTTTCCACCACCTATGTGCAGCAGAGCCCTGATCCCTAAATGGGGACCTCTAGATCACTGGTACTCAAACTGGGGGTTGTGACATGGTTATGTGGGTGTCACGAGCTGTGAGCATGGGATTGCCAGCCCCCAAGTCCAGCCACCTGTGGAGCTGGTTGGCCGGAGCAGAGCCAAAGCAATGAGAAAAGGTAAATACATTTTAAGCAATAGCAAATACATACAAAACAAAGGTGTGAGGGTTGTGAGTTTCTTGTTTTTTAAAGAGAGGGATAAATGTTTGAAAAGATAAATATTGTTAGATCTCCTCTTTAATATTTTAAAGTACTTTATAAAGTACTGCACTTTAAAGTACAGAACCTACTGTTAGCAGTACTGAGAAAGCTAGAGGCCAGGCATGCACTTGTGGGTTCCTGTATTGCATTCCTCACAATTTTAGAGCACAAAGACTTTGGTTCTTTTAGCCATTTTAAAATAATCTATTATTTGTGGAAAGGCAAAGAAATTAATCTGTCAAGATAGGCCTTGTTCTCTGCCCATAGGTTACTAGAGATCAAACAGATTCTACATGTTTTTCCTAAACCATTTCTCAGAATTACTATTTTGAAAAAAAAAAAAATACTGAAATGCATTTCTGATCCACATCAAATAAAGACCGCTGCTATGGTCCCCTTAGCTAGTTATCTGGCTCTACTTGCTATCACCTTTCACTCTAAGCTCTACTGTATGCTGACACTCTTTCACAAAGGCATGTGAAGGAAGCTAGAAGATGTAATAAAGATACTAACTCTCTGGTTTACTGGTATTAGAGTTCTAAATCACTGCCAATTCCAGCTGCTTCTCAGGGAAGGAGTAGCCTTCACATACCTTAGGTTAGGAAGACAACAGTTAAGGATTTCCATGTGTGACAACAATCATGTTGTGTGTGTGTGTGGGGGGGGTGTGTGTGTGTGTGTGTAAGGGACGACACACTATTTGCCAAGCCCATGCAGTCTCTTCCTGGAAAGTCTCCCCTAACCATTTAGCTTGCTATAAAATAATACCAAACAATTTAAGATTATTTTTATGTTTCCCACTTCCGAGGTTTAACACAGACCATTTATTGTCTAAACTAACATTAGATAAGGACAACATCTAATAACCTAATGCATTATGTATCTGAAACTGTTTTAATTTAGATCCTGCAGTCTTTAGAGCACCAGTGTCATCTTCACTTTTGTACAGCACCTAAAGCCCAACAAAATTGTCATGTTTGGCAAATCCTAAGGTTTTTGTGTCATGCCTTAGTAAAATAATGTTGCTCCTGAGTAGAAGAGGACAAATATATTCAAAATTAACAAGTGAATGGTGTAAAAACAACTTTAACAAGAAAAACAATTACACCTAGCATCTCAAAAGAAAGCTTTGAAATTCTAGGGGAACATTTCACAAATACGGGGACATGAAAAACAGAAAAGAAACAAAAATGGCTGAAAGGGCACAAAACATTTTGTTTTAATTTAAAGTCCACGTAAATTAAAGGATTATGCAAGATGACAGAAATTACAGCTACGGTACATGACTTCTTAAATAAACTAGAGCAAGAGATTCTTTTATTTCCTGCCAAAGCCAGAGTTCAAGATTCCATACTGCTCCTGCTACCCTCAACAGCTTCAGTAGCACAGAGTGCCTTAAAGCAGGGGTTTTCAACCTTTCCAGACTACTGTACGCCTTTCAGAAGTCTGATTTGTCTTGCGTGCTCCAAGTTTCACCTCACTTAAAAACTACTTACAAAATCAAACATAAAAATACAATCATGTCACAGCACACTATTACTGAAAAATTGCTTACTTTCTCATTTTGTCTGTATGACATTTTAGTCCGTACTGACTTCGCTAGTGCTTTTTATGTAGCCTGCTGTAAAACAAGGCGAATATCTAGATGAGTTGATGTACCCGCTGGAAGACCTGTGCGAAACCCCAAAGGTATGCAAACCTCTGGTTGAGAACCACTGCCCTAAAGGCTTTAATCGTTAATGATGTTAAGGCTGAAACACATAGAGAACCCCGCACTTATGTTCCAGCTAGAAAGTGTTTCTACTCATCTTTAAAATGGTCCAAAACCAAGAAGATAAAACAATCCAAGTCTTTGACAAACAGCTGTTAAGAACTTCAAGTTATCACAGATCTAGTCAATTGCCCCTGCTGGATACTCATCAGATTGCTGTGAGGGGAACCAAATGCTGACTCCCACATGCCCTTAGCTTGCTGGGACTGGGGCTTTGGCTCGCTAAACTTGCACAGACACAGACCTGTTTCAATACCTCTCTTGGCAAGAGACCCTGCAGACCAACTGCCTAGGCCCTGCAAGTCGTGTCATCTCCCCCAAGCCTCCCCAACAACTCTACCACATTCCCCAGAATGTTCTCTCTTCAGGAGTGCATGACACTTAAAGTAAACAGACAGACTTTGAAAAGGATTCTAAACATAGTTACATTTTACTTGGTTAACATGAGAAATATACAGATCTACACAAAATAATAAATACAACTATACACATTTCCTTGCTTCAGATTCCACCCCACTCTAAAGAATTACTTTGGCTTGAGCCAAGCTCTCTGCGTTGTCCAGGATCTTTCCCCTGCAGCTCATAGTTTTTCCTCAGAATCCTGGAACCTTTCTATCTCAGCTAGCCTTCTCTGACCTTGGCTGGTCACACACAACACACCAGCTGCCACAAAAGCCTACCTATTTCTTCCTCTTTCCTGACAAAGCTTCCTGTTTCTCCTACAAGATATGGTGGTGTATTTAAAGTTTTTAACACAGCTGGGCATTTAGTAAAAGTATTCATGAGCTGGTATGTTTGATTTTCATCTAGAGAAAATTCTGACCCCTGGCAGCATTACCCACCTCAAAACAAAATTTGAGGAAACTAATATTTCAGATGTGAACTGGTTCGGATTTGTGACAGTGAAGTTATGAAGTTACCACATATGAGAGTGACAGCTCACAAGATTTCAACCTAGTCATTGAAGTGCCCACTATGGTCATCCAACGTTTTCCATAATAAGGGGTGAAAAAAACAAAATGATAGGTTTTTCTCCAATTACAATACACCTTGCAGATCTTTAACAAAATATGCTGCCAATCCTGACAAGCTACGATTTGTAGATTCTTGTTCCATGCATCTTACCACTATGTTTAAGAAGCAGGCACCATATTTGAACAATTCAGAGGTCCTTGCCTCAGGTCTGTCAAAAGGAAACGACGTTGGTAAATAATGAAGTAATATACAGATGCACAGGTAGATATGTGCTATGCAAGTCATGAAGACAGTGTCAAGAACAGATTTCTTATACAGTTCTGTTCTTGTAATAATGCATTTCTCTAGGGCTGGGGGAAGAAAGAGACTAGCCCTCCACAAATAGACAGTCTTCAAACAGCGACTTGCCATGGCATGCATGGCACAGAGGGACTTCCGCGTTCAGCACAGGCATGAAATGTGACCACACCAAGAACCAGACTGACCCCTTCAGACACGGCCTTGCCTAGTGGCTGGTTTGGTTACAGTTCAGGCCTACGCCAAAGGCTGTTCACCAGCTACCTGACGCGCCGCCGCTGCACGCCCCACGCCACCCAGCACCACTTACTCTTGTTGAGCGGCTGGGTGAGCTCGGCCCCGATGTCCCCCTCCGGCCTCGGCCCCAGGGGCTTCAGGCTCAGGGGCACGAACAAGGAGGTGTCCGGGGCCCTGACGCCGTTCCTCTCGGACGAGGCGGCGGCCCGACTCGGCTGCCGCAGGCGCCCCAGGCTCCGGAAGACAGCAGAGACGACGCCGGCATGGCGGAGCGCAGGTCCCGGGCGGGCCGGCAAGCGGGACAGCAGCCACGCGCAGCGGTTCATAGACGAGCCGTGGAAGGACGGACGCGCGCTCGTCCCTCACTAACACTCCACCGGCGGCAACACACGGCGCACGCACCGCGCGCGCGCGCACTCTCTCACGCCTACTCCGACTGCGTCATCATGCAGCGACACAGGCCACCGCTCAGGGCTGCCCGTCAAGGTGCCTTCATGGGGGAAAATATTAACAACGATGGGAACCGCCCCGCCGGGCTTGCTTTGCATCCGGCGGGAGAGAAAAGGTTGATCCCGCCCGGCTGCGCCCTTTCCGCCAATATCCAGCCCGGCAGGCCACCCTCCTTGGTCACCACCCCCCTGGGACAGGCGGTGCCAAGAGGACCTGCCGCCGGCGGCTATCAATGACGCATTAGGGCGGCACTGGATTCGGAAGGGCCCAGAGCAGGGGCTGGTGCTGTTTTCCCGGCGCGGCTGTCTGTTCGCAGGCAGCGGGCCCCAGCTGCAGGGCCAGACCCGCGGGCAGGGGGAGCCTGCTCGCTCGCTCGCTCGCTGCCGCCCCACTAGCTGCAGTGCGGGATCATGAGACAGCTGCTCGGTAGGGAGCAGTGCACGGTTTCGGCTCGCGGTTGCCAGCCCTCCAGGATTGCCCGTGAGTCTCCAGGGATTAAATCTAAATCCCCAGCTGACTGCTGAGAGCAACCCGGCCACGGCTCACAGGGCATTCTGACAGTCCGATTTATACAGCAGTCCAGCCGCTGGTGCGCCTTGGTGATGTGCATGTGCCGGCCCAGCAGTTGCACTCTGCGTGCATTTCTTTACCTTGTCTCGTTGCGACTTTCTGTCACGCTGTAAAAGTCTGTGCCCCGAAATGGATAGATGTGGGCACGTTGGCATTGGCTTGTCTCTTTGGTCTATACTCTGTTGGTTCTGGACACTGTCATCGGTGTGGATTTGCAGATCAATAAGGTTTAATGTGCAAGGTTTTCTATAAATATACTAGTTAGATACAAAGCCTAAAATTAACTACAATATATCATACTCACTAAGCCTGGAGAGCTAAGCAATCACTCAGAAGGCTGTATGCAGGAACGGCTTTCTTCAGGGGCCCCGCCAGGGAGTCAGTGGCCTCTGGTCCAACCGGCAGCACCTCCGGCGGAGTCAGTTGTTGATGGAGCACCCCCCTTTGTCTAAGTGATAACTACTTAACCCTTCCATAAACAACCTTCACCTAATTATCTTTCTCATTATCATATATGCTAATTACCTACATTGGGTTTCCACCCTTAACTACATTCCATTCTCACCATAATAATTGGGGTCCTCAAAACAACATCTGGTGATAGGAGGGGCGGAGTAAAAATATGCCCCTAAGCAATAAAACAATGTATCCCAGACGTTCAAGGATAACTTGTTCCCATCACCGTTATCTATGTGCAGCTGCAAGCATAAAGTATTTGTATTTTGTCTTATGTGCCGTGCTATGCAGAAACTGAGATCAGTCTCTGCCAACTGAAAGATGTCATGCTACGGGGGTCAGAATAGCCAAGCAAGCAACTGAATGCTATACTAAGCCTGTAGGACAGAGGTCAAGCAACTCAAATTGTACTGGGCCTCCAACATACTACCCTGCACGTGCCTTGCACTTCAAAAAAAGGGGAACAGAAATGGATGATGGTGAGGACTCTTCAAAACATAGCAGCTCCAAAGGTACCATAAAAAAGAAAAAGTACTATTGTTGTTACAATGACAACTGGTGCAAAGACCCTGACTATAAAAATTGGCTTCGTAAAGTTGATGAATTTACAGCAGAATGCATTTTGTGTCGGCAAGCATTTTCTGTTAAATATGAAGGGAGACGAGCTGTTAATATCCATGCAGAATGTACAAAACACAAGGAAGCTATGAAAAATCAGAAACGAACACCTCAGATGACATCCTCTTTTACAAAAAAGGACACACCTCAAGTAAATCTAGTAACAGCAGCAGAAATTGGCGAAATTTACCACGGTGTGGTTCATCATTTAAGTTATGCTAGTCAGTGCGGTAACAATATGCTTCCAAGGTTTCTACCGGATTCAGAAATTGCAAGAAAAATGTCTTGTGGACGGACAAAAGCAACTAGTATTACTGAGAATGTTTTGGCGCCAAAATCACAAGAACTTTTGCTTAATGATCTTGAATTAGCAGGATTTTTTTCTGTTGGATCGGATGCCTCTAATAAGGGAAATAGGAAGTTTTTTCCAATAACTGTTCGTTATTTTTCCAAGACAGAAGGGATTAAACATGGTTTGCTTGATTTTTACCACGATGATGATGAGACAAGTGAAGCCATTGCTGCACGCATTTCAAATATTATAGATGAAAACGGCCTTAGTATGAACTGCGTGTCATCTTATGTAGCTGATAATGCCTCTGTTAATTTTGAGAAACACAGGTTAGTTTATCAGAAGCTTAAACAACTGAATGATAGAATAATTGAGGTTGGATGCAAATGCCATGTAATTCATAACTGTATTAAAAATGGCATGAAAGCTTTGAGTTTTGATGTTGAAAGTCTTGTCCTGAAAGTATGTAGCGAGTTCTCTTCCTGTGCTAAAAAGACAGAATCTCTCCATTCATTTTTTGAATTTGTAGAAATTGAATATAAGGAACTTCTGCATCATGTACCAACTAGGTGGCTGTCCCTTCTGCCTGCAATAGAACGAGTCCTACAATGCTGGCCTGCATTAAAGGCATATTTCATTTCAGAGGGAGAAGAAGAATGTGTCAAGATTATATGGGAAGCATTCAGTGAGGATGAGCAGGAGTCTCTCCCTCTTTGTTATGTTTATTTTCTGCATAACCTGATGGGAGTATTTTATGAAGCACTCAAAAAGCTAGAATGCAATAATGCCAGCTGTACAGAATTAGATTGTGTCATGGAAGGTCTTCATTCTAAACTAAAGAGAAGGAAAGAGGACAAGTTCTATGGAAGATCAGCTCAGGCAATTTTGTGCAATGTATCTCCATCTAATAAGAGGAAATTTAAGGAGGAGGCAGATAAGACATTGTCAAGATGCATCACATACCTTGAGAAATGGTATGATTTCAAGACATCTGTTTTCAAACAAATGTCTGTCCTCTCACTGGACAATGAAGTAAAATGGTCTGATCTTGAGAGGCTGGCTGAAGTTCTTCACATTGAGATTGATTTTGACAAGCTGTTTGATGATTACTGTGTTTTACAGCAAATAAGAAGAGAAATCATTTCAAAGGAGCAAAAAATAGATCAAAGATGGGTAGAAGTTTTCAAACAAATACCAGAAAGTGGAAACAGCCAAATGTTTAAACTTGTATCTTTCACACTTTCAATTCCAGTCTCAAATGCCTACTGTGAAAGGGTTTTCAGCTTAATGACTCAGCTTTGGAGCAGAGAAAGAAACAGATTGAGTGAAAGTGTTGTGAAAGCAGAGTTACAGGTGCAACTGAACTATAGCATGTCGTGCGCTGACTTTTATGAATATGTCAAAAAGTCCCCAGAGTTGCTGAAAGCAGCAAGAAGCCAACTGAAGTACAGATTTAAAAAGAAAGAAACTCTGAGCAAAGGCACTTCACTACAGGAGACCCAACTTCTATAATATAAATACAATAATATTTGATTTTACGTTTAATCAATGAGTTTTTGCTGTAACTGGCATTTTCTAATGGTATGCTATTTTATTTTCTGTATTTTTAAATAATGGAATTAACTAATGCACACAAATGTTCAAACATGCATTAACAAGCAAAGTAACCTAAACCTGATCTTGCTATTTAAAAATAAGATTCACATTACAATTGGAAATTTTGCAATATTGTTTATTTATGCAGCATGCTTAAAATGTGAAATTATGATTCATACAATGCTCCTTATTTCCACTGAAGGTAAAACGATGGCTCCTTGTTGAACAAGGTTTAGAATACGGTAGGTCAGTCATTAATGCCATTACATCATGTGATGAAACCTCCCGGAATAGATCCAAACAGATTTGGCAAGCCTATACCCCATGCCACATGTAGTCTGAGCTGGGTGTTACTGCTCACCTCAACTTGCATGTCCTCGACTCAGTCTTTTAATTAATGAAACACATAAGCCTGAGCCACAATAACTGCATTTTGTGGCTGCAAAAATGTTTAGTTATGCCAGCTGCTGGCTATGTTTTGGTCTGGATTGTTACTAATAAACAGCCCAATAATGTCCAACATTTTCTGCAGAAAATAACCCCATTTAAATACCACTCACCAGTTGGGTAAAAAATGAGGCAGCCTTTTAAAGTTTTTCCCTGGGTGAAAGACAAACGTTCCTGTCCAAAGGCTGCCAATTTTCATAGCCTTGCTTTCTCCTCCAGTCAGATTTCACATTTTTGCAAATGGTTGTTAAGAAAGCTATCATTTGTATCTTTTACAGGTTGTTATGAATAAATAGATTACACCCAAATTACAGTTTTAAAATCTCATATTAAAGCATTTTTGTACATGTAGCTGTAATCAGCATTGTTTATCAAGTAAAACGTGCTAATGAAAATTAGGCCTTATAACTCAGTAATGAATCACATGCAGGTGTGTGGATGATAAAACTAGATTGGAATTATAAAGGCAGATATTGGGAAGTGTCTATGTTGAGATTCTAGAATACTTATTTTAATATTTCACAAGTCAGAGGGGAAGTGGTGCATGATCAGCAAAATAGTCACAGACAAAGGCTAGGGTTAGTATATGATTAGGCTGTACTGCAAATCTGGTGCGCATCAACTGAACTTTATTGAAGGGTTATAGGTGTCTTTTTTTAATCTTGCATCAGCCACAAGGAAGCAACTGCAGCTGCCAGTTCACCACATTCCCTTTCCCTGGGGCAGAACTGACTACTAACACATGAAAGTATCAAGGCTTCTTATATAGTTAAGTTCAGATTTTTGAAGTGTAAGAGCAATCAAGACATCTGTTAAAAAATACAAGCTATAGCATATGAAATTTAAAAAATTAGTTAACCTACTTAAGCTAAGGAAATATACGTGTTGTAAAGAAAGGCCTCAACTAGCAAGTAGAAGGAAGGCCTGGAAAATAACAAGTTAGAAGTCCAGATGGAATGGAGATAGGGGAATGGCTGGTTCAAAAAAATAAGATAAGAAAAAGTTTCTTTAAAAAAAAAAAAAGGCCTCTAATGAATAGGATGACTGCAGACACAAAAAATCTGTTTCAAATGGAGCCAACATGAATTTTTTCATTCTATATACCAGTGTTATCTTAACAATACAGTCTGAATTAACCCAGGTGCAACAGAAAAACTGGTGGTCTTCAAGAATGAGGGAAGGAAAGACTTTGGGGAGAAAGGAAGTTGTAAATCTTATCTGGATTAAGACTGCAAATAAGGGTGAACTGTCTCACCTTAGTTTTTAACAGAAGTCAGTAATCAGCAGTGACATCACGTTTGTTAAAGGGTACATTGCTAATATCTGCCTGACCAAGTTAGAGCTGACTAATATGGGTCTGAGCACCACTGGGGGTAGCCTGTTTGGATTTAGTAAATTGCTTGTTAGTTAGGCCTTTTAGGCATGTGTAGAACAATTGTATAGAACCATTCGGCCTTTACATTTAGTAAAGGAATTTCTGGTTAAATTAGTGTCATAGTAATAACCTGCAGAAACAATAATTCCAAAATAAGCCTTTAAAATGTAGATTGTTATTAGTACAAGGACTGCAGAGTGACAGTGTCCACTTCAGGGCAACTGCACCTGTATTTCCCCAATGTTCCAGCAAGAGTACCCATTCTCAGGCTTCCAGCTTGCCCCAGCTGTTGCCTTTCTGGGTGAAGATCTGCATCTCTCCCCCTTCTGACTGGGATATGCACAGTTCCGACTCTTGTGTATTTCCCAGCAAAGACAGTATGCCTAAAGCCTGCTTGCTTTCACTTCAGAGACTAACAGAGTGATTGCTACAGATACGTTACCACTCAATTCTTTCTAAGCATGCTTACTTTATTCTTAAGGTAAAAAGTGCTACAGAGAAAGTGTATTGAAAGCAATAAAATAACACATATGCATGCTAATAAAATAAGCAGGCATCATCCCACCTTAGAGGTTTCTTTGTGGATACAAATTCACCAAAGCTTCAGCTTAGAACAAGCAGTCTTGTGGGCCTCAGTTGGCCAAGTCCTTCCAATCCTCCCCTAAGGATGTGGGCCTTAGCCCTTTGATGGATCAGGAAGGAGTCGGCTTAAAACCCAGGCTTTGATCCAAACTTTTGTGTGTGTATTGGTCTCTGGTCCACTTTGAATTAGCATATTCATATCTCTGCAGAGAGATGGCTTCAAAAGGCTAATAATGAAGAAAATTAATTAGTACCATCCCTCTCTACTAGGCAACAAACGTGAGGAACTGTCTGATATTGAGGTGTCAATAGAGGAGATTTTTGGAATAAATCGATAAATTAAACTGCAATAAGTCACCAGGGCTAGATGGTATTCACCCAGGAGTTCTAAAGGAACTCATATGAAATTGCAGAACTGCTAACTGAAGTATGTAACCTCATAGCTGGTACAGAAGCTGATTTAAGTGACTCGAGAAAAGCTACTGTGATGATAATTTTTAAAGAAGGCTCCAGAGGCACTCCTGGCAATTACAGGCTGGTAAGCCTAACTTCAGTACCAGGCAAATTTCAACTATAGTAAAGAACAGAATTATCAGAAACATAGCTTAACATGATTGGTTAGGGAGGCATCAACATGGCTTTTGTAAAGGGAAATCATGCCTCACCCATCTATTACTATTCTTTGGGGGAAGCGGGGAGTGTCCAGTAGATATTGGACTTTCAAAACACCTTTTTAACAACATCCCTTACCAAAGCCTCTTAAGCAAATTAAGGAGTCATGGGATATGAGGATAGGTCCGCTCATGGATCAACAACTGGTTAAAACACAGGAAACAGAGTAGGAATAAATGGTCAGTTTTCAGAACGGAGAGAGGTAAATAGTGGTGTCCTCCACAGACTTCTATTGGGACTAGTACTGTTTAACATATTCATATATAATCTGGGAAAAGGGATAAACAGTGAGGTGGCAAAATTGAGTAATTTTATATTGTCTGCCAACATAGTTGAGTCCAAAGCAGACTGAAGAATTACAAAGGGATCTCACAAAATTCGGTGACTGGGCAACAAAATGGCAGCTGAAATTCAATGTTGATAAATGCAGATAAATGCATATTGGAAAACAATCCCAACTATATATACAAAATGTGGGAGTCTAAATTAGCTTTTACTACTCATGAAAGATCTTGGAGTCACTGTGAGTAGTTCTCTGAAAACATCCATTCAACGTGCAATGGCAGTCAAAAAAGCTAAATGTTTAAAAACCATTAGGAAAGGGATAGATACTAAGAATGTAAATATGCTACTATATAAAGCTATAGTATACTCACCTTGAATATTGCATCACCCCCATCTCAAAAAAGATACATTGGAAATGGAGAAGGGCAACAAAAATGATTAAAGGTATGGAGCAGCTTCCATATGAATAGAGATTAAAAAGAATGGGACTGTTTAGTTTGGAAAAGAGACAAACAAGAAATAAGTCTATAAAAATCATGGTGTGGTATGTGGAATGTGTGTGGGGGGGGGGGGTGTCGGCGGGGGGGGGGAAAGTCACCCAATGACATTTAGAGGCAGCAAGTTTAAAATAAATAAAAGGAAATACTTCACACAATGCATACTCAACCTGTATAACTCATTACCAGGGGATGTTGAAGGCCAAAAGCATAACTGGGTTCAAAAAAAGAATTAGACAAGTTCCTGGAGGATAGGTCCAACAATGGCTATTAGCCATGATGGTCAGAGATGCAACTCCATCCTCTGGGTGTCTAAGTCTGACTGCCAGATGCTGAGACTGGACAACAGGGAATGAATGATTCATGTGATAATTGCCCTGTTCTGTTCATTCCCTTTGAAGCATCTTGCATTGGCCACTGCAGAAGACAGGATACTGGGCTAGATGGACCATTGGTCTGACACAGTATGGCCATTCTTATGTATTGCATTTTTAATACAAGTACCACAAGGATATTAACCCTCATTGCAACAAGGTCTAACAATTCAATAAAATCTATTTTAATTCTAATAAGGTTTGCTCAGGATATTGTCAGGATGTCACAGAGAAATGGAGGCTGTAACCTGTTTGTTCCTCCACTCCTTGTACCACTCCTGTTATTTCTCATGGTCACTAGGCTTTTCCCAGGCCTCATCTTCCCAAGTCAGCAAGCTAACAGCACCTTTGAACAACAGACATATGCCCAACCTACAACTGAGTGCCCTAGCCCAAATAACCTTTCTACATCTCCAAGGATAGGAGGGGTAAAGTTAATTCCCTTAGTTTCCAAAATCAGCTGGTAAGTTACCCCAATAACTGGTCTAAGTCCCAGAAGATTTTAAAGAATGCCATGTTTACTTAGAAACCAGGTAAGTCATACACTCTTATTAGTCAATGTCTTGGTAACAGCCTCCCCTGTACAAGATTCATCTTGTAATTACAGCACTCCAGCAAGTCTCTTTGCTAGAACCCACTGTATCTGTTCCATTCCACTTTCCTAGAACACACAGCTACAAAGACATCACTTGAATCTGCATGTTTGGTAAAGACACACCTTTCTTACATACCACTTTATTCTACCAAAGCCTACGTATAGGCAACTAGATGACTATGGTTGGGGAAAGTTCTGCCCTGATTAGGCAAATTAAAATGTTTGTAAGTTACTACCTTTGGAAGAAAATAGATGTTCACTTTTGAAAGGTATCTTGCATATTACAGAGGAATCAGTATTTAGCAAGAGTGGGTGGAAGATCAAGCTCTCTAATGAACTGAACAGTTTTTAATGAGAGGAAATACACTACATCAAAATGAAACCACTGATGTATAAAGACTCCATCTTAAGTAATAAGTTGGGCTTTGACTTATTTAGAGGAAAAATAGAGTTTCCAGGTTAAAAAAGTCATAGGAGACAATACATCAGTGATATTTATACATCATTCTAGGTGCAAGTATAAATAGGATATGGTTACTGAAATCTGCTGAATTTTACCACTGAAAAAGCAATCATTACTTTTCAGACAAACAAGTAACTAAGGGTTTTGTTATATTAGTTTATACAGTATTAATTTGTCAAATGCCATGCAAATCTACACACAGTGTACTTGCGCCAAGATTTTATGATCCAAGACTTGGGATAGTAAACATTGGGACCATAGTCTCATATAAAGCCCTGTGTTAGAGTCAAGCTAGAGCACCCTGGAACATCTGAGGTAACTTCATGCTTATTAGGCCAGTGTTGAGCTAATTTAATAAACTGTAAGCCTGTAATTTGAAATGTTTATATCTTTACTGAATCAATTTTCTTAATTTTAACCTTGATTTAAAGGATTAAACAAAGTCTGAAATCTTTATTCAGCCATTCGAGTTATGCATACAGAGAATTTCTGATTGTAACGTATGGTGAGAGTATATTTCATATATGCTTAACTCAATATAAGCCAATTGTTCTGATGTAAAAAAACCTTGAAAAAACTAAAATCTCAATAAAAATTGGTATCAGTACATCAGTTGTGTGAGCTTTCACATATTGTCTTTCCAAAGTATGTCCAAAACCAGCCTGAGAAACTACTTTGCCCTGAAGAGACTGATCATGCAGACTAAACTGTCAATCATTTGCTTCTCTGAGAAGACTGCCAAAAAGTTAAAAACTAGGAAATGAACTAAGCCCACTAGCTCATTTCATAAATGGCAAAAAATAAGTCTCTGATGGGGATGGATTTTCTCGCTGACATAGGATGAATTGAGGCTAGTAACTATAAATTACTTAAGATTCTATATACCATACAGATTTGTTAAGATATTAACCCAGGTGTTCCATTCTCAAAATACATTCATATCTGTTGCAAATGGTATTTTCAGTAGCGTACATTCCAATTAAAGACAATTCACATGTTTTAGTGAGAACACAGCAATTTTAATAACTCAAATAGAGGCTCAGTGTGTTTCTTGTTTATTATACATGGTTGCACAATCTGAGGCTGGTTAAATACAATCAGTTTTCAAAGTCTCTTGGAATAGTTTCCAGATTACAACATGCAAGTGATCATGAAAATATTTGGCATATTTTTAAAAAAATTCTGAACAGGCACTTACATGAGGGAGTTAATTTTGCACTCAGATATCCACATTTAAGAGAAATACCCCAGCTTATAGTACATAGAATCTTTGTCTGTTTTATCAAAGCGCCATAGTAGTAAAACATTTTACAGAAGTGTAATTCAATTATTTTGCTTACTCATAAAGTAAGGTAAACCAATGACACTTGCATTGAAGTTTAGAAAGTCTTGTTTATAGTCCAAGTGAAATACAAGGGCAAGTAGCCTTCCACACAGCAAGCTTCATTTTGTGCCCAAGCCACATATATTATGTCTGATAACAGACTACATGCTTAAGAGTGAACAAATGGAGGCTAACTTGTTTAAGTAATTTGATCAAAGACTCTAAACTCACACAAGAGACGAGTAAACCAAAAATAATCTGTCTTTTGCTAGACAAAATTTCTGAACACTTTCGGACTCAACCAGTTCAAAAAATATCTTTCTTAAAAAAAAACCAACAGTTTGCTCCCCCCCATCCCCCCCCAGTTATAGGCCTAGATGGACTAGAATAAGGATGTTCTTCTGAAAGGCAGTCACTTTTCCTCCTCACCCAGGATGGCAAGGGAGTAGGCTGCAAAGACGGGAGTAGGTTGGTGAATCCAAGAGATGAGTAAATATTGTGCATGAAACAAGTCGATTTCAAGAACACACTGTCTTAGCTGACGCTTGATGATTAAACTATGTTAAAACATTTCCATCCCCCCCACCATCTCAGTTAAAGTAAAACACCAATAGGTGGAAGAAGAAGTGAGAGTTTCTGGAAGTTCTAAGTAAAAACAAATATGGTTAGAGTGAACTGCAACAGTCACCACATATCTAAAATATTCTTCCTGGGAACAAATTTGTTTGTGAACATTCTTGTGAAAGGATACAAGCTTCAAAGCCCCTGAGAGCCATGTATGGTCTTAGAAGCCTCCAAACAGGTAAAGTAAGTTTGTGGTATGTATATGTACATGGTTTATGAAGTCTTAAACAATGTTTACATATCTAGAATGAGACTTTTAAACATTCCTAGGACAAAAAAAATCCACCATAAACCCTGATTTTTAGTGTAATTTAGACAAGTATACTTATCTGTTGGTTTCAAAACCAGTGCAGATAAGCAGCATTTGAGGTATGCATGCGATAAATGACATGAAGGGAGAGAAATGCTTTAAATCTACATATTATAGGTGATTAGCAAAAAAATAAATATACAAGCCTACATGCATGGAAAATATAACTAGATTTGTTTAAGTTTTATGCATAAAAAGTGCATAACATTATCAAATGAAAGTAAAATGTGCAGTATAAAATAGTAGCTTAAGAAAGTTCCAGTGTTTGAGAAAGCCTTTTATTTTAAATGTATATACACACTTGAATGTTTACTTGACGAATGTTTTAGTAATATGGTAAATGCAGCACTGTAAGATGAAGGAAGACAGTTGTAATGTGAGTTTTTGCCTTCTCTTTTCCTACAGGCTGCTGCCATCTTTAACCTGCTGAAGTGTCACAACAGTTTTTTCACCTCCGATAGCGGTTCACATTTCAGGTTGCTCAGCAGATGCTTGTGGCTCTGGAGATTCAAACCGCTGGTGAAAGTTTGTTCGTGGTTTCCTCAGTTTCTCAGGAGCTTTTCTCCAAAGAATTATTTCCTATTTAGGGGAAGCAAAACACTCATTTAGTATAGTGGTATGTCTGCTCAAATATTAACCCCATAGCCTCAAAATGAATACGTTCTGTTGATGCAAGGTGTCCAAAATACTTTGCTTCACCATTTATTTAAGCTCCGTAATAAGTTGTATTTCTACTAATCAGGTACAAATTGATTTAATAACACAAGCAATTCAGTTTATGAATATTAAGATTGTATGTCCATGTGTCTTGTGCTCTCTTCTAGTCAGTCACCTCCTCTCTGGCTACTCAAATCCTCACTTTGCTTCTATTCTGTGCTATCAAACAAATGAAAGGTAAATAATATTTCTTCCCCAAATCATGCCACTCCCCTCTTCTAATCCTTCTGGCTTCCTCCCCCTTTCTGCATTACATTCAAGCTTCTTATTCACACTTTAAAGCCATATTTACGTGATTTCAGTTTTGTTCCTATCTTTATTTTCCTCTAATGGTCACAAAGTACCCACCCTGCCCTTTATACACTTTTCACACCCTTACCCTTGTACTCTCTTATGCCAGGAACCACCTCAAATCCCTTGGGTGGGTTAATGCTGGATGAAGAAACACAAGTTAAATGTTGCACATCCAGTAATTAAAAATAATGCTCTAATAGCCTTCTTTTAGACACAAAGCAATTGCTATCTGTATTGTTCTGTCTGGCTATTTAGAGTGCATCAATCATGTCTTCCTTGCATTTTGTACCACACAATACCTCATCTTTGTTAAAAATAGTGTCTATCATCCCCTTCTTGCTCTTCACTTGCAAATTAAATTTTGTGCACATGCTATTCAGTACAGCAAATGGGAGAAATGCCTTTCACATTTTAATTTGTAGCACAGAGTTTACTTATTTTACGTTTCCAAATATGAACAAAAAAGCCTAATAAAAAGCCATCCTGTCACAAGACTCCAGCCTGTACAACACCATACCTGTTGTTTGAAGTATCGTCTATCTTCTTCATCCACAAGCACTAGATTCAAAAAGTATCTCACTGAAAATTTTTTGTTCACATCCCTCATTGTAGGAGTTGGATCATAGCCTGCTAAGAAAAGTCTTATAGGAATTGATTCACCTTGAAGAGGAAAGAAATGTTAGAATTAGTTTAATCTGAGAGAGCTACCGTTAACCCATCACTTACTGAAGTAATCTAAATCTTGTGGTCAGAGCTATTTTGAAGAAGTGTGGATACTAACTCCAAGTCAAGAGGAAAACTATTCTTACTCAAAACTAGATCAGACAACTATTGATCAGTTACTGTTCTTTAGCCATGCCTGAATCAAACTCATCTGGATCAGACTGATTTGGATCTGCAGGATCCATATCCTCGTTGGAGTTTTTGCAACATCACCTTCAGACGCCCTGTCACAGAAAGTATGGTTTAATATTGCTCTCTAGTCTTGTCTCAGGTTCCTAAAGTAGTTGCTCAAGGAAGGTTGGTCACCATTCAAGTGGTACTGACAGCTTGCCCACTCCCACCACTACAAACTAGAACCCTCCCTGCCTACTTCCTCCCACTGATTTTTCTTCAGATGATGTAAGACCTGAGATCCTTCTTTTCCTCTACTTTTATTTACCATCTCCCTCCCTCCGTCCCTAAACCCTTCTCTGGAAGCAGGTTTGAGAGTCATTAGCAGTCAGCATCTTCCCTCAGGATTCCTAATTGTTCCAGAACCTGCCCCACTGATTGGCCACACCAAGTCTTGGATTGCTTCTAAGTCCCCAAGATACTTGCTGCAATAGCTCAGGAGGAAAAAGGAAACTTTCTAGGGGCTTGACATCCCCCCCCCACACACACACACACACTTGCACCAGTTTAGTTAAATCCCTTTGTGAGCAGATTTATAACCAGTTTTAAAACAGATATATCAGCACAGCTTGCCCTATTAAGGGCAACCAGGTTTAAACAGATAAATGTGTCCACACAGGTATTTAACCGGACTAATTTTCATTGGTCCAACAAAGCTGCACCAACTTAACTAAAATAAATTTTAAAACTACACCATTAGTTAAACTGGTGTAACTTTATGTTTAGACGAGGTCTAAAAAAATAGTATCTTTTCCACCCATTGAGTTATTGTAATTTAGAAGCACCCAAATATTCATAGCACAGTTGTGCTAAGGGATCATGGGCAGCAGCTGCAAGACTGAGTCTTGACAACAGGTAGTAGCTGTCTTGTACTCAGAAACTTGCTGAAGCGTCTGCTTCCAAAGAGGCAAATATGGTGGAGAGCTGAGATGGAAGTTTTTAAAAATACTAGTAAAGAAGGGGAGCACATGGCAGTCAAGTGAGAAAAAAGAAGCACTGCTACCCCCTTCTTAGGAAGAATATTCTTTACTTCCTCCTATATAGTGAGTTGTTCGTGTAGTAGAGAGACTTGAAGTGGAATCCCAAATCAGATCACAGGTTTTGGTGGCGGTGAGTAGCAGTAGTAAGATAAATGACCTTCAAACACAAATTTCATGATTGGAGCCCCTATGTCTAGGGGAAGTAATAACTATTGCCACTTGCAGCTTTGGGCATTCTACCTTACTGTACCATTTACACAGCCCAAAGACAAATGTAGTTTTTTCAGGACAACCAACTCCTATCCATACAGAAGCAAAATCATCTTAAAAGCCTAGTTATAATTTTTACACTAGAATGTTCTCCAAAGTGCAAGCGCAACTGTTTACCTTTGACTGGTGCACCATCCATTATTTCATACTTTGCAATAGTTTCTGTCTCTGTTGTGGTACTGGGCCCTGGTTAAAAATAAAAAGTGCAAGATGTTCACTTGAGACTTTTTGGAACATTTATTTGATATGCTTTTTCAATGAAACTACAGGGCTCCAAAGAATTGTCTTATGGCAATTCCTGCCCAAGAACAGTGTTTTCACTATAAATGACACAAACCTTTTGGTTACCCTTTGTATGTCTTAAGAAAGTATGTGTATATTAAGAAAAAAAAACTCTTTACTTCCACTAGTGCTTACATTCATAAAAAATGACAGAACATACTAGGTAGAGCTACATATAGTATGGGTAAATGCAAAGTTGTATGCTGATTTTCTGAAATGGACATAGTGCTAACTGTCAACAGTAATTCCTCAAATTAAAGAGTAGATCAAGTAGCTCGGTATCAAGTCTATGAGTCATGAGGAGTTTAGCAAAAAAGCAGTGCTTCAAGGATGTGTAAAGGTTGACTTGCAAAGGAAAAGAAATTATTTGCACCCTTTCTGATATATTAAAGCACCTTAAGTTTTAAGGAAAGAAAGTTTCTTGCATCTTTTACATATTACAAATTCATGTCCTGTCTACCTTCGATAACTATAAGGTGACGGAAGAGCTTGTAAAACCCTAGCATCACAAAAGCTGTTTTTAGTTTGCTTTTAAGAACACCTATTTAACTCCAAAGACTAATGGACACGGATGTCTATTAAAAATGCAGCAATACCACCTCTTCAGCTTAAGCATGAGAACTCAAATTCCCAGACCTCCAAGTCATCCTTCAGCAAAAAAAAAAAAAAAAGCCAGGGAAGAAAGAACACACCACTTATGTTTGTAAAGTTACGGGGGGGGGGGGGGGGAGAAGGAGAAGAATCCTCAAGGAAGACCTATAAGAATGTTCTGCTGCTTATGTCTTCCTATAAGACATCAGCAGCAGAACAGGGCACATACCACATTTTAAAAAAAAAAAGAAAAGAAAAGGATGCTTTGCATATACTATATATCTCCTTTAACAAAGGGGAAATGTAGATGAAGGGCAACATTTTCAAAAATGCCTAATGTAGGCTTGTAAGTCTCATTTTCAAGGGTTACTTTTGAGCCCCAAGTCTCACTGAAAGGAATCTAAATCTCATTGAAAGTTAATACGATTTAGGCATTTGTGAAATTTTTACTCTGTCTTCACAATTATCTGCTGTTCAAAGGACACCACCTACCTCCTCAACTGTTTAAAAAAAGAAAAAAGTCCACCATTTCAGATTAGACTGAAGTGAATAAACAAACAATTCATGCTGATGCATAATTTTAGTGTCAAGAGTTTTGTAAGTAGTGTGTAAATTTAAGTGATACATGATGAGCTCTCCATCCCCAAAGCAAGCTCTATACAGTATGAAGTAGAAGTCCACTACTATTAGATCAAGTACTTTGTACTAGATATGACATCTGATTCTGAACCCTAAATCAACAGAAAACTCATTAAAATGTCTGATGAACCAAAACCACAATATATATCTTTGACTAAGTCTTACTGTTAGGTTTGCATTCACTTTAATGATACACAAATTAAAAGCTCAGATTTGTATTCTTCCTTTTTTGCTCATCTTACCAATTCCAGTGATCTCCTTTTTGATCAGCTGCAACTCCATGTGCTGGATTTTTATTCTTACTAAGAGGAAATAAATTTTTCCAACAATCACATCCTTTAAGTGATACCTTTAGGAAAACAGACATGGCTTTCAGTTAAAGGCTTACCAAATACACATGATTTTAGGTAGAGTTTAAAGAAAAAACAAAGTACATAATTTTTATTTCTGAAACTGAACCAGACAGTGCTCTTCTCCTAAGGTGGATTTCCCAACCACTCAAGTGAGGCTAGAACATCCCGACCATGACAGATTCCAGCTGAGAATGCACTAAAGTTATCCAAGTAGAGAGCATGATTTCAGAAGTCAAAGTTACTAGAAAGTTTGCAAGAGACTGAATATTAAGCACTGAAAATGGCACTTGGCAACTACTCTAAAAATGAAATGTTTGCCTTTATGCTTGATCATTTTGTTTCCAAGACTCTAGGCCTAAAAAGCTCATAATGCAAGAATCATTATGATAAGTCTTCATTTTTAAGTCATCTACATTACATCAAAAGTTTCTCTCTTCTTGGTCAGTTTGAGTACTTCTATTTGTGTGATTTTGAGCCACTTACTTTGACTTGTTATATTCAAATTCTATATGCAGGCAGTCTTCAATGCCTACTTCCATTTTAATCGAGTTGTTAACATCTGGGTATGTTGCAAGCTGGTGAACAATAAGATCATATTCTTTTACCAAGTCTGACAGTCGTCTTACTATTGTCACTTTAAGAAAATACCTACAAAGTAAACAGTAAAGTTAACAGAGACTCAGTTATGCAGAATATGTTGTTTTTATGGAAAAAGTTGCCATGGTGACCCTCTAATGAAACCAAAATAAAACTGCAAGAGGGTCATTTTATATTCAATAATTAGACCTACATTTCTTATTAAACCCACTATTCTACAGAATTTTATCCACTGTTTTACTCACTAGCTAGTCAAGTCAAAGTCTTAGCAACACACAACACCTCCAGTCTCATTTCCTTTAGCCATGTTGACGTGTATCAAGAATCAGAGTTCTATAAATAAAAATCCTCCTTATGTTCTCAACTACATGATTTCTTTATAGGTATCAAGTTTACTTTCTATCTTGGTGTTTTCAATCTATACTAAGTAGCGTCTCAAATGTTATTTTCTTACCTTATGTTCTTTGTTAACAGGAAAAGAAACACTGTACTTGAGAAAAATATTTTTTATTCATAAGCTAACTTTCAGTTCAAAAAAGGGGACATATAGCATTTTGATGGGGGAGAGGGGGAGATGGGTGTCATCCTACAGAGAACTGGTCTGGCATGAACAGAACTGAAGACATTTTTGTATATAGAAGCAGCCTTAGAATATGAGAGATTTGGGAGACCAGCACATGTCTTGAGTGGTCTTTAATTTAACCCTCCATATGATCCTGCTGCTTCCAAAGAGATAAGTGCCAGCTATCAGAATTATCCCTTTAAGACCTCCGCTAAAGCATGCCACTTCCCATGTTTTATTTGGAATCAAAATCAGCACTTCAGAAAGTTTCAACTTACAGAAGGACAGGATTTCATAAACAGGTGAAATGAATGAAGTACCAGCCCATTTTCTAGGTGGGAATCTCACTGTCTGTCCACAAAGAGTGCCATTTTGAGCGTGAGCACAGTAATATCCTTCAATTCCATATACAGAGTTTTGGAGAAAAATACAAATTTTAGTTCAGTAATACAGCATTAATTTTATGTTTACAACTAACTTAATGGGAAGCAGACTTTACAGAATTATCATTTTGTTGAACGCACACTGAGCCTGTTTTACATATAACCTAACATGATGTCCGATTCTAGTATCAAATTTCATAGAATCTGCCTGTTTAAATGAATGTTTTCATACCTCAATCTGACATTGGCACCAATGTAGGATTCATATGGTTTCTCAACTTGCATAAATTCAAAGTCGTAACTTCTGCTTTGTGTCAGTTCTCCTGGTAAGGCCAGTTCTTTCACTAGGTTTACAAATTCATGAGTATTGCTCTTGTCATTGAAGAGTTCTGAAATTGAGAAACAAGAAGTCAGAACAAAGTTTTTTAATAAATCACAGATGTTGAAATGAACGTCATTTGAAACTTTTTTTTTTTTTTTACAGTTCTATTCTGACTGCTGGGAGTGAGATATGTGGAGAGGAAAAGAGAGGAATTAAATTCACCTCCAGACCAATGGACTTTAGAACACGTTCAGCAAAAAGGTGTTTGAAAAACTGAAGTCAGCAATCTTCAGCATCAAATTACAACAACAGCACCTGAAAGCAACTGATAAAGAGAGAAGAAAAGGCCCCAATAATCAGGGATAGTTAAAAAATAGCGGATAGTGCTGTGTTGAACCAGCAATGACCCAAAATGACCAAAACCTGGTTTTCAGCTAAGTTGCAACAGACAGACACATCACTGGTTTGTTAAAGGGTATAAAAAGACTAGCTCTTAGACATTCATTGCTAATACCTTCCTGATCAAGTTGGAGCCAACCAATATGGGTCTGAGCACTCCTGGATCTATCATTTGTAAGTATTTTGATCAAATGCTTATAATTGTTTTGTTCTGTTCGGATATAGTAAATTGCTTATTATTTAGAACAACTGTATAAATAGCATTCAGCCTTTGGATTTAATAGATGAATTTCTGGTTAAATTAGTGTCGCAGTAACACCCTGCAGAAATAAATTAATTCCAACAGATTGTAATACAGTATCCATGTCCATTTAGTCTCTGGCAGTTACAGCAGAAAGGCAAAAAACACAATTAACACCACCTGTCCATTTGAAATAGGACTGCAACCACCAATTAGTCTCCTACAAGTTACCAAAAAAAACTGGCAGAAGGTATATTGCCATTACTACCAACTTAGGTAAGTTCGAACCAGTCACTTGGGTCCAAGTTCTGTCATACTGTAAACAGATGCATACTGACTAATGGAGTTGAATCCATTTACCCCAGGGCTGAATATGACACTTAGTATTTCACCTTACTACTAAATCTTTGAGCCACACAGTCTTCACACGATATATTTTTAACTTTGCAAAACCTGCGTGAAGAAAACCATTTCTACATGCAACCTGAGTAAGTTACTTACAATTCAGAATTGGAAAGAGACATTGTCAGCTGGTGACTATCACCATGAGTTAAAATATTTGACAATTGACTCAAGTTTATTTGTAATTGTCTGCTAGGGACAATTTATTAAACATATGATTACTCTAAACAGGTTCATATTTACAAATATGACAACCCAAGTAATATATCATGAAATTAGCTTGTTAGAAATACAAGAGAACAGTAGGAGACAAATAAGTTACTGTTTTTTGCATGTTGCAGAAGTGATCATAATTAAAAGAATGTTGCAAACGTACTTTAAAATTAAACAGTTGTCAAATGAACAATTATATTACTTCATGAATTAGTTAGTTTTACAAAAATATATCTAAAAACTAATTACCACCTCACTACAGCATTTTGTTATTAAATTTTTGCTGAGGCAGAGAGATATTTTGTACAAGCCAGAGAGGTTCTAATGTAAACAGAAAATATGGAATTTCATAACACATCTAAGGTGTATAGAGAGGGTATTTCAAGTATTTTTGGGAGAAGTTATTGATAGAACTTTAAACATAACTACATGATGCAGATTCTTCACAATCTTAGTCCCAAATCTGAATGAAAAAAAAATGAACTCCAGTTTAATGCCGTGTTACCAGGCAATTTTATAGATCTCGGCACTTTGAGATAATTAGACACCTTACTTAATGTAGAGTAACAGTAAACAACTATACTTTAGAAGTATGGAAGGGTCACAGAAGTATTTCTAGAAATAGCTAATTATAGGCCACCACCACCCTTCTTTTCCTATATCTCTCTGTCCTTCTATATCAAGGATTAAAGACAAAAAAGTAATCTAGGCCTGCATAGCAGGCACATGCTTGACATTTTGATTTGATACTCTAAAGAAGACTAAGAAATAAGGAGGAGAGGTAAATTTTTGGGTGCTATTTTTCATGCAATTGCCACTTGTGGTTTAACAAAAGTGTAAATTTTCCTAGGTCTTCATTTCGAGTATGCAGATTAAGACTGTAAAATGCCATCTGGATTGTGAACATAGTTGTGCAATGACCACATGTGCCATTAAATTGTGTAAATGTCAAGCACACTGCCTGGTACTACTTCTTTTTCAGTTTCTGACGAGCACAAGTAGCACATTATTTCTGAGTTAAAATGATACTGTCTTACTTCAGCACTTATTAACCACTATCCTGATGTAATCATGAGGATTGAGTCAGAATGCCAACATTCACAAACGTAAAGTTCCATAAATCACATCTACCCACACCCCATTGGTAGCTTCAAAAACTCACCAATTTGTCCTACAAATTCAATCCTAATTCCTTGGTGCTCTAGCCTCTTTCCATGCTGTTTAAAGGCTATGTTCACCTGCAAAAACAAGAAGAGTAGTTGGAGGCTTTCATACTTTTTTCCCCACTGTAGAACAGCAGGTGTTCACTTTCATTTCTGGGAAAAGATCAGTTATCTGGGTGTGCCCAGAAGGATATCTACTTTCCTTCCCTGCCTTTTTCCACTCCATAATTGCTAAGAATTTAAGACTGTGTATTGCCTTAAGGGATACAGACAAGAGGATGCATTAAGGACAGATAAAGAATGTCCAAAGGACTGTAAAATTGCCATCAAATTAGTAATTCTCCACTACAGGATCAGGAATTTCCTTTATTCCTGGCAGCTCAAATCTCCTATTTAGAGTAGTCATCTGACTAGACAACTTTTGCCTCCTCCTTGTATAATCTTCTTGAGGACTAAAACCATATCAGGAGAGAAGAGCTGCCAGGAAAAGATCTTTGCTGATTTACTTCTCAAAATGGAAAGCATTTATATAGGTGTTTAAACTATTGAAGTTTCATTGTTTTAGACAATAGCTGTCAGCTCACCAAGCTAGTACCATTGTACCCAGGTTACAATGGCATGTTAACCCTTATTAATTAAATGTGAACTATTCATCTGTACGGTTGGAGATACATGAGGGATGGAGGTTCTGCTTTCACATTGCCAAATCCAGCTACCACCTCATCCAACACCACCAGCTGTGATCATTCAGCTTGACATCCTGATCCAAATTTGGTATCTGACCCCTTTGGGGATTTGAATGGGAGATAAAGATAAGGTAATAGGACTACTACAGATGAAGAGGAGGTTCACTCAGCTGTGCAGTCAAACAGGTAAGGCGCTAAAGTTTGCCAACCTATCCAGTATTAATATGAAAGATAAGTCCTGGGGAAGCCCAACACCAGTCTCCAATCCCCCACCCCGTCCCAAATCCCAGTAGTCACCCTTAACACAAAAGGGTTCAAGAGAAGCAGAAGTCTAGCATATACTTTTCATCAAGATGCTGCTTGTGGGCCACACTGGGGCTCCCTCAGAGCCCCCTACATTTGGAATCTGTCTTATGCTCAGTTAATTAGGCATCTATTTTAAGACTTGACTTTGCCCTCCACAATCTTTTTCCCCCAGGCACAAATATGCAATGAATGTGTTACAGACAGTTGTGACAACAGTGCTTAACCCAGGCTCCGGCTGCTGGGCATTTAGCTGTTCTGCTTTTTGAATGTTTGTACTGGGGTTGTGGGGCAAAAATGTATATGAAAACTTTTAGCAAGTTTGTGTTAATTGTTTTAGTCAAAAAACCTGAAAAAAATGAAATATTTTGTTTTGACATTTTAACTTTTTTATACAAAACAGTATTTTCTTTTAAATTTACTTCAGTTTTATTAAGACAAATGAAATAAAATGTGTTTCAGGTCCAAAATGTATCATCCAACCCAAAACAGGTGTTTTTTGCCTGCAAACCTGGGGGAAAAGAAATCAGTTATTTGCACAGCTCTAGCACTTGTTCTTCCCTCCTCCATGACCCATACTTTTTGCACAGAGAAAGAATCAGCAAATTAAACCAATCTCAGTCTACTTTTAATATGATGAGTTGTCAACAAGGAATGGTAGAGATTATTACTCTTATGGTACCCATCTGATAGCTGCAACTTTTGCGGTTAAAAGCAGCATTTACATCCAAAGACATTCACTAAGCATTGATCAGGGGTTTCCCCAAAGTGTGGTGAATGGGTCCTCAGAGCACAAAGGACTCGGAGTAGGAGGGAGAATCCAGCATACTTCTCAGCTGTCCTCCGCAGTCTCAGCTTTAATTTTAAAAGAGCAAGTCTCTAGTTGTTAGGTTATATTTTGAAAGTTTTGCTCACACTAAGTGTAGCTGACACAGTATCTGTCTGAGCTTTCAGACAACCTTAACCAATGGCTCAGGTGTAAACTACCTCATTTGTCTTCAGAGGCACTAACTCAGATACCATAGGAGAACATTAAGGCCTGGTCTACATTACAGTTTTGTTGACAAAAGTCAACTTTTGTTGACAAAACAGTGGAGGTGTACACACTGAAATCCTTCTCCCGCCGATGTAACTCCCCTACTCTGCAGACAAAATAAAACCACCTCAACAAGAGACAAGGGATTATGTCGGTGTAGTTAGGATTACTCAAGGAAGATAAGGTTATTGCAGCACAACTAAATTAATTCTTTCTATCGGTCTTCCCAGCTGAAGTTGTGAGGCAGATTCTCAAACCTGAGCTATTCTTTTTAGGTGATAAATCTGAGGAACTGTGCCAGATTGAGGTGTCACTGGAGGTGGTTTTGGAACAAATTGATAAATTAAACAGTAATAAGTCACCAAGGCCAGATGGTATCCAACCAAGAGCTCTGAAGAAACTCAAACAGAAAACTGCAGAACTACTAACTGTGGTACGTAACCTATCATTTAAATCAGCTTTTGTACCAGATGACTGGAGGACAGTTAATGTGATACCAATTTTTTTTTAAAAGGCTCCAGAGGCGATCTTGGCCATTACAAGCCAGTAAACTTAACATATTCATAAATGATCTAGAAAAGGGGCAAACAATCAGGTGGCAAAATTTGCAGATAATACAAAACTACTCAGATAGTTAAGTCCAAAGCAGACTGCGAAGAGTTACCAAGGTATCTCACAAAAATGGGTGACTGGACAACAAAATGGCAAATGAAATTCAATGTTAATAAATGTAAAGTAATGCACATTAGAAATCAATCCCAACTATACATATAAAATGATGGGGTCTACATTAGCTGTTACCACACAAGAAAGAGAGCTTGGAGTCACTGTGGACAGTTCTCTGAAAACATCCACTCAATGTGCAGTGGCAGTCAAATAAAGCTATTAGAAAAGTGATAGATAATAAGAAAGAAAATATATTGCCTCTATAAATCCATGGTACACCCACATCTTGAATACTGCATGCAGATCTCATCGCCCCATCTCAAAAAAGATATACTGGAATTGGAAAGAGGCACCAAAAAAAAGGGTAAGTAAATTGATTAGGGGTATGGGAAAGATTCCATATGAAGAGAGATTAAGAAGACTGGGACTTTTCAGCTTGGAAAATGAAGACTAAGAGGGAAATGGGGACAGGACACACATGACAGAGGTCTATAAAATCATGACTGGTGTGGAGAAAGTAAATAAGGAAGTGTTATTTACTCCTCATAACACAAGAACTAGGTGTCACCAAATTAAATTAAATAGGCAACAGGTTTAAAACAAACAAAAGGAAGTATTTCTTCACACAACAATGCACATTCAGCCTGTGGAACTCCTTGCCAGAGGATGTTGTGAAGACAGACTATAAAAGAGTTCATAAAAGAACTATATAAATTCATGGAAGACAGGTCCATTAATAGCTATGAGCAATCCGTCTATCCCAGCTGTTTGCCAGAGGCTGGGAATGGCCAACGAGATGGATCACTTGATAATTCCCCGTTCTAGTCATTTCCTCTGAAGCACCTAACATTGGCCATTGTCAGAAGACAGGATACTGGGCTAGATGGACCACTGGTATGACCCATTACGAAAAGGTACAAAAAGGAGACAGATTGAATTAGTCTAAACAAAAAGGCCTCCTGATATAATTAATTCAAGCTATGTGTTGAAATCATGCTTGGTAAAAAGAAGAGATGTGGAACTATAAATTAATGAATTAATATCAGACATATCAATTGTAGGGATAATTAGTGGACAAAATACACCACCCACTTTCCCTCTCTCAACAACATTTTGCGGTTCTTAAAAGAAGGCTTGGAAAAGAATCTCTCTTCCCAGGTCTTATCTCGTTCCAACTCTCGGGCTTCTCATCCTCCCCAAACCCAAGAAAGAAGGAGAAGACCAGACCAAAAGGATTTTCTTCCCAAGAGGAAAGCCATCAGGCCTTGCTCTTGTCTAAGGAAATCTGTTTTTTCACCTGAGTCCTGAAAATCATAAAATCCAGTTCTCAGGTAATCAGTGAGGATACCCGATTGCCAACACCACAGAGGCACACGAGATCCTGTTGTGTCTCCCATCCCTGTTGTGTTACTTTCTGCCCCTCTTTCTGTCCTCCTATCATCTCTCTTTCTCTGCTTTTAATTGAATCCTGAAATCAACTGCACTGCATCAGCACAGCAAGATAGGAGAGCTACAACCCCATCCCATCAAAGGAGAAGGACCGAACCAAATGATGTCCCTGACCGGAAAGCAAATCATGGTCCAAGCAACAGGTGTCATGCATGGTTGATCTGCCAGCCAAAGCATCCATTCATAACTGGCCAGCCATCCAGTGTTCCAAAAACTTCAACAAAAGCCTTATTTCCCCCACCTTTTCTAGCCTGTCTCTCCTCCACCTTGTGTCTGTTAAAAACAGAAGTAGTGAACAGCCTTCACACATCAGGACAAAAAGGAAAATTACCTCTTTCCTTTTCATCAAAGAAAGATTGTTAATGAATCATAGAACAGTAGGACTGGAAGGGACCTCGAGAGGTCATTTAATCTAATCCTCTGCACTTATGGCAGGACCAAGCATTATCTAAACCATCCCTGACAGGTGTTTGTCTAACCTGCTCTTAAAAATCTCCTGACTCCACAACTTCCTTAGGCAATTTATTTCAGTGCTTAACTACCCTGATAGTTAGGAAGTTTTTCCTAACGTCCAACCTAAACCTCCCTGGCTGCAATTTAAGCCCATTGCTTCTTGTCCTATCCTTAAAGGTTAAGGAGAACAATTTTTCTCCCTCCTTCTTGTAACAACTTTTTACATACTTGAAAAACTTATGTCCCCCTTAAGTCTTCTTCTCCAGACTAAACAAATCCAATTTCCCCTTATAGGTCATGTTTTCTAGACCTTTAATCATTTTTGTTGCTCTTCTCTGGGCTTTCTCCAATTTGTCCACATCTTTCCTGAAATGTGGCACCCAGAACTGGACACAATATTCTAACAGAGGCTTAATCAGTGCACAGTAGAGTGGAAAAACTGCTTCTCTTGTCTTGCTTACAACATTCCTGCTAATATATCCCAGAATGATGTTTGCTTTATATTGCAAAAAAGTGTTACGCTGTTGACTCATATGTAACTTGTTATCCACTATCACTCCCAGATCCCTTTCCACAGTACTCCTTCCTAGGCTGTCATTTCCCATTTTGTACATGTGCAACTGATTGTTCCTTCTTAAGTGGAATACTTTGAATTTGTCCTTATTGAATTTCATCCTATTTACTTCAGATCATTTATCCAGTTTTGTCCAGATCATTTTGAATTTTAATCCTATCCTCCCAAAGCACTTGCAACTCCGTTTGGTATCGTCTGCAAACTTTGTAAGTGCACTCTCTATGCCATTATCTAAATCATTGGTGAAGATGTTGAACAGACAGACCCAAAACTGATCCCCGTGGGACCCAACTCAATATGCCCTTCCAAATTGACTACCAACCACTGATAACTGCTCTCTGGGAATGGTTTTAAAAATTAAAATGAGACGTATTTTTGCCTCCCAAAGGAGAGAGACTTCAATACATTAAGCGGTTGTGGGTTTTTTTGCATAATTACTCAATTTCAGTTTCAATATAAATGCTTTTTATTTCCTGTTCTTTCTTGTGTTTGATCATAAGCTTTCAACTTCAGAATAAATGCTTTTGGGTATCTGCCAAGAAACCAAGTGAATCAGGGCCTCTGTAGAAAAAACCCTAGACTTTGCATTAGTTTTAATGTTGGACACAAAGTTCATAGTACCTTTAACTGTTTTGATCCTTGAGATTAATATCTCTTTCCACACACCCCATTTCAAGGAGTAGTCACACCCAAGAAGCCTAGTAGGGAATCAAAACCCCTTGGAGGAGAAGCCAAACCTGAGGACCTCACACCTCATGCACAGGAATTCTTCTCTAACAAACATGTTGCCAACTATAACATTTTAAGTAATATATTACAGTAAACTTTAAAATGGATATTCTAGTTCACTTTTTAAATAAATTCTTGAATACAAGTTACTTTATTAACAAACTTCTGTTTTAAGGAATGATGTATGGGCAAGCTTATGATTAGTTTAATTAAAACTCTGAAGTATGACAACTCATGGCAGGGTTAGAGTGGAGATGCAATTGATTTAATTTTCCTGGAGAGAGATCAGCTTTCGAGAGTTTGGAAAGCAACGCACTACACTAAGCCGGTCCACCCGAGTGCTGAACTCCCTACTCTTTCCTGATCCACCCACAGAGCCCCCAGCAAGTGTGGCTTCCTGCCAGTCCAGCTGCCTTACTGCTGTCCCTAGAATAAAAGAAGAAACTAGAATTTGAGCAGACCCCCAGTCCTCTCACCAGCTCTTCCCAATACAGGTGATTTAGAGCATTTGGAGCCTTGAGTAGGGTTGGGAGGAAAAGCATATGAGAAGAACTGGTGAGATTCAGCCCATTTGCTCTTGTCTCACCTAAGGATAAAACAGAAGCCCAGCTTCCAACTTCACATGGAGAGACTAGCATCTTTCAGTAGCACTTTAGACTCCTACTCATATGGATACACCTTTAATTGACAGAAGTGTGAGCAACCACCATTTCTGCCACAAATGTCTGCAAGTTCTACGTTTGTGTGCTTCATTGAATGGCACTTGAGTGCATAGCAGAAGAGAGACCATATGCCTTGATGCACATAGCAGGCTGCTACTACAGTAAAAAAGAATTTAATTATCCAAGATGCAATGCCAGAGAAGGTTGAAACAGCACCGCTTTCAGTGAGTTCTGGAAGGCAGTTAACTGTAAGCTAGCATCCTCCAGCTAGCATATAAGCTCCACCATCTCTTTGCAGCTTTTGTAAACCATGAACCTGTAATATTTTATTACTATAGGATTCTTATTACACAGCTGCAATAGAATTCTGAACTGTATGTATTGATGGAACCAGATCAAAACAACAAGTTTTCTTGTGGCGCAGCCTGCACTTCCCTGGCACATTCAAGAAGAAAGCAAGACTAGACCACCTGTACTTGGTACCTAGAGCTGTATCTTTTGTTCACGTTTCTGGCTAAGGCAGAGTTACACATCAAGCCCAACAAACCAAAGGGTAGGTTCAAAGATGGGAGCAAGGAGCTATGAACTGTAGTACAAGAGCTTGGCAGATTTGTTGGCCAAATGCCATATCCACCACAACTAAGATTTTAATTTTTTTCAAATGCACTTCTGAGACTCATGGCAGCCCTATATGCCTCCAACCTGAGAAATCTCCTGTGTGTTTTAAAACAAAAATCAATCTTGAAATGTACAGGAAAACCCATGTTCCAAGTTCCCAATGTGCATGACAGCTATTAAAGGTTGTCTAGATGAACATGTAGTTTTGCAACCTATTTTGCTGAAGTCTACCTTGTGCTGGAGCGCCACATTCTAAGCACCTGTGTAGACCCTGCTGCTGCACATTAGCTGCTCCGTAGTGCACTTTAATCTACTCCTGTCTTATTAAAGCACACTAGGACACTTAATGCATGGCAACAGGGTCCATGTGGATACTTAATTCGTGGCACATTAGTGCATCAAATTACACGCCCCCCTTGCTGTCAACTAAATGTTCATTTAGACAAGTCCTTACATATAAGGATTTATCATTGCACTTAAAGTTAAGCAACTAGATGACAGTTTCACAGCCAAAAGACTCTTTACTTTGATTATCGTCGTGTGGAATTAAAGATTAATCGAGGGAGGTCACAGAAATTCCTTCATGTCACCTTGCAAAGTGCTTGAGATTCCCCTTCATTGCTTAACTTCAAGAACATTCCACCCACAAGTCAAAACATGAGCCTGGACACTGCTCAGTTTAAGATCTGAATCCTATTAGGTCAACTGTTTTGCACTCCAGATTTCCATACAACTGAACCTAGATCCATCTTATGTGTGTGTTAGCCTCTAGAGAACACTGTGCTTAAATTTATTTTGGCCAAGTCTAGTAAACATAGGTCCCTCACAGTGGGGAAAGGAGCTTGCAGTGCTGGATACCAATTTAAGAGAATCCTGGACAAAATCATGGAAAGCCAGATTTACTGTCCATTTTATTTATTTAAAGCAGGTTATTGGTCTTCATGAGTAGAATAAGCCACCTCTTCTCCTGGGGATAGAAGATCCTCTCTATAAGGACACTGGAAATATGAAGCGTATAGCATTTCCTAACTGGGAGCTGAGAGCTCAAAAATTTCTGTACACCCTGCAGTCCAATATGTCACTAGTGATCTGTTAGCATCTGGGGTTGAGGGCACAAGAGATTATGCAAGCAGTTATATTGGGATGGAAGAGGAAAAGGGGAGACGAGAGGAGAAGTTGCCTGAGGAGCCAACAGTCTTCCGATCCAGTTGCAGCCGCTTTGGTCAAAGCTCCTCGGGGGCCTCTCAGCAATTGCTATGCAATGTGGACTGTCTTCCTTTTTTAAAAATATCAGTGAGTATATGAAAGCTAGTACTTTTTTTTTTTTTTTTTTAAAAGGAAGAAGAACACACCACAGGCTGACTCTTGAGTTTTTTCAGTCCTCTGGAATGACCTTCCAGGGATTCACACTCTAGTTCTGAGGAGTCTACACATTCCTTAGAAGTAGATCTGAAAAGTGGGAGCATTTCCTGATGGTTAATAGATCCCTTGACAGACAGGGTGAGGTGCCTGTTGAGGAAATAGCCCTAGAATGCAACATCTAGCTCAGTTCCTTTGAGGGAAGGAAGGGGTTAGAGCAGGAATGTATCGAAGGTATGGAAAAAGCTTGGTTAAGACAAGACCAGAATAAGCATAAGGCACTCCCCAGTGAGATGCTGAACAAATCGGCGTTCCCTGGCTCCTTGCTGGATGCAATTTAGGCTTCCTAATCCTTTCCCAATTTGCTGTCAAAACACTTTCCCCCTACTGAATTGGTGGCCAGCTGAGCTGAAGGTCCTCTCATGTGCTATCAAATGCCACTTCAGGGCATGAGGCATAACTTCACAATGTACAGAACAAGCGAGCAATGGAGGCCCAAAGACTATTGCTATAAATGGTTCCTTCTTGGCCTTCTTCCTCTCTCAGGTTCCAAAGATCACTGCTTCCAACACGAAAAATTATTTCAAAATGACAGAGCTGCCTTTGGCTATACTGGCCTCTTCAGAGATCGGAAGAAAACAAGAGATAAAAGGAAGCAGCAATGACTAACAAATATACAAAACAGAGGTTCTCGTTAAATTCCTCTGTATTAGTTAGTGTGGCAATTAAGTTCACATTAGTCACAAGTAGGTATAGAACAGATAATTTTTTGCCCTTTAAGATGAAATGCAGACCAGAGAATTAAGCTGCTGTTCAGACCAGTTTATCTAATCCGAAGAAAAATCAGCATCACGTTTGATATCTAAT
Organism: Emydura macquarii macquarii; assembly: GCF_026122565.2. Lineage (NCBI taxonomy): Eukaryota > Metazoa > Chordata > Testudines > Chelidae > Emydura > Emydura macquarii. The sequence goes on along the minus strand of NW_027131527.1, from coordinate 11,835,475 downwards.
TTACATTTATGTGCTACAAAAAGTAAAAAGATTTTTTTTTTTAGAAACACACATGCACACACACCCCTTACCTTTCCTGAAACAGATTCACCATCATAGAAGAGGAAATGTTTTTCTATTTTGCCATCTTCAGTTTTAATTTCTGCTGTTTTTCTTGTTTCTGCATCATTAAGAATAATGTCAATCTCACAAATAGGACCAAAAAAGCCTCCAAGAAAACTCTGTAATAAAAAAAAAATTTTTTTTTTTTAGATCACAGGGGTAAAGGTAACTATATGAAATACATATTCCTATATTTTATTTGTAGTTGTGATACTAATTAAAGACTAGGTGATGGAGAAGAAAGTATGTTCCCAATTACACAAATTCCCTGTGTACTGAAGGACAGATCTTAGTTCACAGATGTACAGCACAGAAATTCTTAGAATACGCAAATCATTTCAGTAGGCTATTTAAAAAGTTACACACAAGTAGTTTCCTAACAGCCACATGGGACAGTACTCGGTTAGCAAATAATTAAAGATAAGGTCAGCAGCAAGCAGCAGCAACCAGTCCATGCAAAAGTGACTATTTACAACAGGAACAAGTAGATAGTTCTAGTACTCAATTATTACCACCATTAAAAATACCAGTTACTTGTGCATTTGCTTCTTCCATCTACAGAAACAGGAAAAAAAATTCAGCCCCACCCTAATTATTAGTATCGCAACTTTCCACTGAGATTCAATAGTTTTAAATCATTCTTGAGAAATCCAGGTTCAAAAAAAAAAACACACCTTGATTTCTTACAGTTAGGAAACCATGTCATTCTTACAAGCTGTTTATTGGAATAGGAGCAAATAGGCCACAAACTGAAAGACATGGGACAGTGATCTGCAGGAAATACAGCACAACTGGAACGAGAGGTTTTTTGGTCCTAGACTGTGAACCAACTATAGTACGTATAATATATATATTAATTAGATGTAGTCATCCCTCACTTCTACTAAGTAAATTTGGTATTCAGTAAAGAATATACATCCTCATTTTATGTAGGGTCTTCACAAGTTTTATCCCACCACACTACAAGGAAAGCATAGACTGAGTCAAAAGAAGAGGAGACGTATTTAACTAAAATCTTAAATGAAGTGTAGAACTAATGATGCAAGAAAGCTGTTCCAAACAGCAGGCATTGCTGAAAAGAAAGCTCTCACTTCAGCAAGAGTCACATTGTATAGGGAAAACAGAAAAAACACAGATCTGCAAAGCAGGCTGAAGCAAGGACATAAAAAGCAATTTTTATCACATGATACGTCAAGATACACAAGGCTAAATGAAAGAGATCTCTGTACTTTGTTTCTACTTAGAGCTCATTACTCCGGCAGACTGCCCCAATTCACTTTACAAAGAGTGGTGCACAATTCCATAAAAAAGCTAAATTAGCTACACCTACCCAGTACTAAGTGGAAGTCGAGGGCTATGTACGCACTATAGCTTACATCAGTATAAATTATTCAGAGGTGTGAATAAGCCATCCCTTGAGTGATGCAAGTACACTGACCTAAGCGCCAGTGTGGCCAGTGCTATGTCGGTGGGAAAAGCTGTCCTCCATCGACTTTATTACTCCAACCCCCCTGCGAGCAGCAGAACGTATGTCAGCAGGAGAAGATGTCCTGCTGACATACCTACCACCACTCACAGGGAGCTGGAATAATTAAGTTGATGGGACAACTCTCGCCCATTGGTTTAGTGTCTACACTAGCAACGCTATGGCAGCACAGCTGCATCGGGGCAGCTAGGCCGCTATACGCGCTGTAGTGTAGCCACAACATGAAGCTCAAAAGCAGCCCAAGGAGGAGCTCACATCTAACAGGGAAGTCTTCAAGTCTGTGCTGAATAGAGATTCACATTCAAAAGTGGAACTGCAAAAAAGCTTGCTTTGTGACTATATGAGCTACATCTGTTTAGTTTCCAGCTAAATTAGTTCTTTAGGAAGAATTCCCAAATCATTAGTACACAAGAAATATTTTAAGTTTAACATTTTATTGACTTTTCCAGGACTACATGCACATTAATCCTTAACCATGTAGTACTCCTTTCAGCGTGTAGTCAGCAATTACATGCATCAAATTTAATTTTATGCACAGTTACATCCAAACCAAAATACATTACATTCACAGCACACATCATCTAAAAGGATCTCATAGCATTTCACAAATTATAGAGAACCACTAAAACACAGTCACCACAGAAACAGAGGTTGGCAGTATGAGTACTCATAAGACACTGAACATCAATACTAATTTTAACTTGTTCTCTTATGGGCTGGCCTACGCTTTAATTCCAAGGGAAATAAAGCCTTTAAATAAAAGCACCATCACCTCCAATTTGTCAAAATAGCTTATATGTAAACATACCATCCAAGAAAACTTCATATGCAAGATTAGCAGTCAAAGACTGCAGATCTTACAAATATAGCAAAACCATTGCGAGACTCATGGGTTCACTGTGTAACTTCTGAATTAACCATCCACCTTCCCAAAAGTACTACTGTAGTTCTCATCTAGCATGAATAAATAATACAAATTTGGAGTTTCCAGGGTAAGACTTTTTTAAAACACGCCATTCCAAAAAACAGGCTTTTCAAAAGTGAAAACCTTCATTTTTCACACTGATATCCTAGTTATTTTGTCCAACTGATCTCAAGCTTTCTCCAAAAGAGATTCCTCCTAAGGCAATGAACCACTTTTTAAAAAAAAAAAAAAAAAAAAAAAAAAAAGGTGGCTGGTGGACTGGTTTAGCAAGATCAGATAATGAAGAAACACCTTGTAAGGGCAAGCTAATCACAGTCTTAACGGTCTTAAGTGTCTTAGTGTGGACAAACTCTTACAATATAAAATGACCCTTTCTGTACTACTGCTGTGCACTTTCAACTACAGGGCAGTTGCATTTTAAATAACCCCTCTATAGAATTTGTAAAGCATTTTGGACTGCTACATATGTATATGGTACCCTAAGCGTATGCATATGCAGGCATAAGCATATGCAGGCAAATACATAAGTAATCTTGAACCAAGAAGTTCACACTTTCAGGGTGTTATATGGTATTCCGGATGACACAACATGTACTTACTGTACTAAACATGTCAGAACCGTTTAGCCTGTACTGAAATAGTCTATAAACTCCTCAAGTAAGGATCAAGTTATCAAGTTTGGATAGACCAGAACACTGGCAGGACTCATATAGTAGGAATTAGGGACATAAAAAGTTAACTTTCAACAGTAATGAGCTGTGTAAACGTTTTAAACAACTAATTACTGTTTAAACTGGGGGGAGGGCACAGAGGGGAGCAGCAGCTGGGCTGGCTCCCTGCCAGCAAGAGATGCCCAGCTGCTTTGCTGGTGGGGAAACACCAAGCCCATCACTGGAGGTATCTGCAACTGATCTGGCACCCTGTGAACAATGGGGGAGGGAGGTGCGGAGCCCAGCACTGGGGGAGAGGGCTATAGCCACAGCTAGGTAGACTCCCCATGAGCCATGGGGGGGAAAGAAGATGCAGAACCTAGCACCAAGGTAGTGGCACCTGGGCTGGCTCCCTATGGGGGGGGGCGGGAAGCAGCGAAGCCAGCGCAGGGGGGGGGGGGGTCGAGCCCAGCTGTGACTCCCTCCACCCCGCGCTGGGCTCCACGCCTCCCCCCAGCAGTAGCTGCCCTGCTTCCCCCTGCGTGTAACCGTTCTATTTTCAGAACATTTAGACTGATTTTCTTATTAAACTAATTTTTACATCCCTAGTAGGAATAATAAAAAATATTGTTACTATTGAGGGGAAGAGTCTAGGTGTTTACATAAAATATTTACTGCTCGGTGCCAGTCGGAGAAGTGACCCCACTCACGTGGCACTGGGTCCAGTTTTTTGTTGCTCCCGTTTCCGAACCAAACGTGCGCAGGGGGTAAGTAAAGGAATGAAGAGCCGCGAACTCAGCCCGGGCTCTGACAGGCGAGCTGCCCCTCCCCACCAAACACAGGCTCTGCAGCCCAAGCTATGCCGCCCCCCGGGCCCGCCGTGCAGCCCCGCCGCCGACAGTGACTCGCACGAGCGGGGATGATCGGCCCTGCGGCTCAGCTGTGCAGTGGAGCCCCAGCCCAGCGGAGCGACGAGCGATCAAAACGTGCCGCCGGCCGAACGGCATGAGCCGAGGCAGGGCCGGCCGGGAGGCGAAGCCAGGGCGGTGCAGTCACTCGCCGGAGCAGAGGTCGAACATCACCGACTGGGGGGAGGCGGCCGGGCGGGCGGGCAGCCGCCCCAGCCAAGGCTCAGCGCGCAGGGCCCAGCGCCCCGTGGAAGAACCGAGCGCGGGCGCCGCTCAGCCAGCGACACGACGCGGGCAAGGGAGGGCGCCCGCGAGCCAGGCCTCGGGGCCGCAGGTGGGACTCGACGTCTCCCTAGGTGCGTGCGTCCCCCCCCTCCCCCGGGAGCGAGCGAGGCGCCGCCCCCGGCCGGGCCTTGCTGCTCTCCTCTCACGGCCCCTACCGCACCAAGCCCCTTCCCCAGCCCCCGGGCCTGCGCCGCGCACGGACAGGGGCACGGGACAGGCCGCGCCGGCACCTCAGAGCGGGAGAAGCGCCACTCACTGCCCCGAGCGGCCGGGCCGGGCCGCCCCGCTCTGCTCTCGTTCACCCACCATGGTCAGTTTCCCTCCGTCCGATCCCGACCACCAGCAACAGCTCCGGCCCGCGCCCCTGTCATGTGATCTTAGAGGCTCTCACGCCACGCCCCCAGCACGTGACCACCCTTCCCGTGTCCCTGTGGGCGGGGACGGAAGGAGGCGGAGCGTGCGCTGTCTGCAGGGAGCCCCCCCCAGGGCCGGTAGGGAGCGCTGACCTCGTGCTCGGCGGGGGAGCTGGTGCAACCAGGCACGCACTGATCTGGGCTCGACTCGCCAGGCCTAAGACGGCTTTTTCACTCCCCGTCTCCCGGCCGGCGCGCGGCGCACGCACCTGCTAGGGAAACTGCTCACCACCCATCCTGTCCTGCGGTCGGGTCCACACTCGTGACTCAGCCCCCGCCCCGGGGCCTGGTATCGCCCCCGCCCGCTCTCCGCCTGCCGCCCCGGCGCCTAGGACCAGCCCCCACCCGCTCTGCTCATGCAGCCCCAGGCGCCTAGGCCCGATCCCTGCTGTTCGTGTCATCCTAAGGCCTATAGCGCCCAGTCCCGTCTCCATCTCCTCGTCATGGGCCTGCGCCGCTAAGACGTGTGTCTGCTAACAACAACTGGCAGCCCCGGGCCCTCACGCTCGCAGCCCCAGGGTCCTGGGAGTGGTCGCAGCCAGCCCTCCGCCCTGCTCACTCACCGCCCTGGCTCTCTTAACAGCACCTTGGGGTTTTGTTCAGGATCTCGTTTAAGGCAGGCCCTTTGCTTTCAGTTTTTACTTTGTTGAAAATTTCCCAGGAATTTATTGGTGTTTATTAGAAAAACTAAAACAAAGGTGAAAATAGGTGCAAAAATCAACTTCAGAGTTTTCTGGGTATTTATCAGGGTTAATGATGGGGGGATGGGAGGACAGGGGAAAAAAAGCAACGCTTAGGCCCTGTTTACAGTGGCGCTTATGTCCAAAAAAACTTTTGTCTTTTTTCACACCCCTGAGAAGCAAAAATTTTGCTGGCTTAAGCACTCATGTAGCTGCATTCTGCCAATGGGAGAAAGCTCTCTGGTCCACGTAATAAAACCAGATCAACAAGCTGTCCACATGACAGCTAGCTAAATTTATGTCGCTCAGGGGAATGTTTTTTTCACACTCCCCAGCAACAAAAGTTTTGCCGACATAAGTGCTAGTGTAGACAAGGCCTTAGAGAAAAGTAAGAGCACTTAAAGTAAAAGTAGCTTAATGATGTGATTTAATTCATTAACTGTATATTGTCAATAAGTACACATGCATGCTGTGTATCTCCTACTACATTGCCTTATTTTAACCAACAGTCTCATATTTACATTTAGACTAATTTATTATTAACACATCTATCTAATGTAATGGATTGGATTTTCTTAATCTGTATTTTCATGTACCTGCGTGGGCTAAAATTCAGGAGAAAATCAATTTAAAAAATAATAGCTTTCTTAAAGTCTGGGAAAAATGAGGCAAAAATCAAGAAAAACTGAAAATGAGTCTTACACATAAGTCACAGAATTTGAGGGGAAGAAGAGGGGACTGTCCAGAATGTACACTGCACTGGGCATTCCCAAACTTTCTGATTGTACAGACCATATCTGAGTACAGAGATCGGCCTGTAGGCACTTCCTTGCCCATTCACAGTTGCCTAACATCCATGTGGCAACTATAGCAGCTGATTACATAGAAAATTAAAGGTTGAAAACTTTCCTATGTGTTTATTAGTTGTCTTTTAATGTGATTTAACAAGTAGACATAAGGAGGAGCCAGCACCATGTGACCAGCCAGCTCTTCACAGACCACAGTTTAAGAACTTCTATTATTATAGCTTACATTTGTGACTGGAGGTTCTGTTCCACATAAGGTTAAATCATTAGCTTCCTAAAGCTACTCTGTGCTAGAGAAACTTGCTGTGTGTATCAGTGCTGCAATAAAATTGGCATGATACAATTCTGGTACCACTGTGTTGTCCTGCTGGATTCAAGCAACACAAAAAATTAACAATAGGTATATTTAGTGTCTTTCATCCTAAAGGATCCTCAAACCGTTACACATATATTACACATAAGAATTGCTTCCTCCACCACTGATATACAACACATGTAAGGTAAAATATGGTAGTTGTTTGAAAGGGCACAGGAATATTTTAGGTGAGTAAAATAGAATTATCTAGTTTAGAATTTTCCTGGGACAGGGGTTAACGCTTATTGTAGAATTGAGATGATATGTTAGATAAAAGCTTAACCCCTTTTAGTGCCAAAGTATACATCCTCAAGAGCCACACTTTTTCACATGGTATCTGTTTTACCACATTAAATTTTAAAAAACCATAAGTATAGTGGACATTTAGGGCCATTGCAGGTGTGTACGATTTTTCAGTACAAGCATAACAGACTTTTACAAGGATAACAAAATTTATGTTAGTGTATAAAGGACAATTGCAATAGCAAGGACTCTGGTAAAAAGGCTAGGCCTTACCTTGCTTAACCAAACATGGCTTAAAATTCAGGTAGAATAACAATGAGATCAAGTAATTGATTGAAATTCCATTAAACAATAGTCAGGACTACATGCTGTTCTTTTACTGTTATTTTGCAATTAAATAGAGATTGTGAAAAATACTAATGTAAGATTGACCACTGAGAATTGCTGTCAGCCTAAATGAGGGAAATTACAACCTATTCCACATGTAGTGCATCAGAGTGGATGCTAAACTAGAAAACCTGATCAGTAGCAGAATCACTAGGTACACCAGTTGTGCCCATTGTTTTAAGTAGTTGGACAAGTACAAATCTGTGGAGACTAAAGTAACTATAAATCCTTCTCTTCATATCAACCTGTATCACAGGTTAAGATCTTTCTTGAAACTGGCAGAAGAAGTAGTAAAATATACATTTGCACATTTATATTTGAAGATCTGTGTACAAAATGAATGAAAAAAATTTATTCAAAGGGCTCTGCAGCTGTACATTTTTACATTTTGGCATTGCATCTCCTCCTGCCATGTATCAGTGCAATGGAACGAATTTTTCAAAATCTGTCAGGAAAAGAGTGCTGTCTGGATGAATTCCTGGTCATTGAAACAAATGATCCATTGCATTTAAGGAAGTTGGATGAGCTTCTTTAGCAACTGGAATAATAAGACCTGCACATCCAGGAAAATAAATGTGAATATTCCTTCTCTTTGTAATTTTCTTTAGGTCATTGGATTTAGCCAATTGTGCTGCAGCCTGATGCAAAGGTAGATAATAATGTTAATGCACCAAATCCCACAAAAATGTGGTTCAGCTGTGTTCATTAATTTGATAACTGAAGCGCTGTGGGAAGTTTTTACCTGGCCTAGTAACTATAGTCTGTCTTTTAAAACCATTGACCACATTCCAAACAAAGTTCATTTGGACAAATAAGCAGCACCACCCCCCCTCCAAAATATTGTCCTCAGCAGCAATTTTTATGCAAACAAATTCAGTGTGTCTGTATATGGCACAGGGGCAGTCATCTCCAATGTGGTGCCCTGTGGAGATGATAGACCCATTGTGTTTGCTTAGAAAGCATCTAAAATATGTGAACAGAATTATGTTCAAATTGATCAAGAACTCATAATCTGAGAGTTTCTCTGAGCAAAGAAATGTTACCACCATTACTATTTATACTGCAGTAGTCGCTAGAAATCCCCATCAGAAGCAGACCCCATTTTGTACACATATATAATGAAAAGACAGTCTATACCAGTGGTTCTTAACCTTTCCAAACTACTGTACCCCTGAAGCCTGAGTCCCACCCCCACGGGCTGAGGCATGTAACTTAGTTTCATGGTGCCCCTGTGGCTCCAGGCAATTGCCTTTCTTGCCACCCCCCAATACCAGCTCTGCACTTGCGACCCCTCTAAACCCCCAGGTTGAGAAACACTGGTCTATAAGGAGCTTACCATCTTAACTAAGTCAAATTTAAGGTCTCAGTCTTTATCTTCAAGGTGCTTAATGGCCTGGGCCCAGGGTATCTAAAAGACCACCTAGAGTTCTGAGATGAGGGCTGTGATCAACAATTTTAGTCTTCAAACACAATGGACAGGGCCGGCCCTAGATCAAATGGCACCCCAGGCGAGGAGTGCCTTCAGCACACACATACACCCTCCATTTGTTAAACTTATATTTTATTACATTTGTAGCCTGGTTCACAACTTCGATACACAATTTGCATGCATAATTTATTGCAGCTGGGTCCTCACTTCACTTCAGTTCATTCTTATATCTCATTGACTGGTTGGCAACACCACACCCTTAATTTACCCGCACGGGCATGGCTGACAACATTCTAGGAGGTTTGAGGAAAATGTAGTTCTCAGAAAATCTGGAAGGTTCCAGGAGATTCAACAAAGGTCCAGAACATTCTAGGAGGTTAGTGAAAAATGAATCCATATTCGGAATACCTGAAACATTTTACTTCAAACATTCTATTTTCCCTTTTGTTGCTAACAACAAAAGCAGTACTCCCAGCCCGGCGCCCCTCACGCCCGGCCCCCCCAGGCAGTTGCCTGGGTCACCTGCTCCTAAATCTGTCCCTCACAATAGAACTTTCTACCACGAGCTTAAGGCTTTTGTGTATAGGAGACAGAGCTTTCTCAGGGCCAGTCCTACTTTGTGGTATGAGCTTCCATAGGAACTAAAGACCCTCACAAACCTCACCCCCTCGTCCAAGTACTAGGCTCATTTCTTTGTTCTTCCCTTCTCTAATATAAACAGAGAGCAGCATGTACATAAACATATATATTAAACAACAAATCCTTTTCAAAACAATATACTGGACATGCAATTCTTCTTCTGGGAAGAAGATGAGAGAAAGAATGAACTATATATGACATATTGCTGAATGAGCTAGTGAAAGGTGTTCAGATACCATGGAGATCAGGGTGATATAAGAATCTATATAGAATAGCAGTATGAGACTAGAGACAACAAGTGGATACAACAGAAGGTGAGGGTGGGAACCAGTATCAGTGAAATGACATAATACACACAGGTTATAAATTTACCATAATTATAAACCTTTTACCATGCTTGTAGGACCTCAGGAAGGTATTCAACTTACAGAAACAACCAGTCTGCAGCATTGGGTACTGTTCTGTCTGTGTGTGTGAGTGTATATATATTATATTGATTCTCAAAACTACGCAAAAACCAATGCTGGTATCTTTCCTTGACTGCCACTTCAACTTCAGATCACTAAAATGTATCTGGTGTGTTTCACTAGCTACAAGCTATGCACAGTCAACTGTGGTACTCTGCCAGAGGATGTTGTGAAGGCCAAGAGTATAGCAGGGTTCAAGAAAGAACTAGGTAAGTTCACGGGGGTAGGTCCATCAATGGCTATTAGCCAGAATGGGCAGGGATGAAAAAACATGCTGTGAAGTGTCCCTAACTTCTGTTTGCCAGAAACTAAGAATGGGCAACAGCGGATGGATCACTTGATGATTACCTGTTCTGTTCATTCCCTCTGAAGCACCTGATATCAGCCACTGTTGGAATACAGGATACTGGGCTTGATGGACCATTGGTCTGACTCACTATGGCCATTCTTATGTTCTTAAAAATGAAAGAAATTTACAATAGCTTACAAATTAAAACCTACACTATTCATACTGGAATGAGAAAAGAAGCTTTCTTGTTCCAAGTATTGGAGTAAACAATAAATGGGTGCAAATACTACACACACAGTGTGCCATTGAAGGGATATTTAGGGTGTGTTCAGCCATAGGGACCCAGATAACTTCATGACCTCTAGTTAAAAGCAGTGACATGCAATTATTGATCTGCTACTATATTTAGTGGGCAAAGACTGATTGCTGGAAAGAATCAACAGCAAAAAAATCAGCAATTGTCTACAAGTGATTATCTACAGCTTGTGATGTATCATTTTTAAAATCAGAGATTGAAATGGAAACTCCTTCAACAGAACAGAAAAGGTCATTTTGAAATCTACAACTTCTGCCTAATGTCAGAGATATTTATTTGCTGGATATGAAATTCTAAAAAAGTTAGTGTGTAATAATGAGAATTAATTGTGCCCAAATGTTGTCAGCTTAAATAAGGTGAAATTCATGTTCATATCATCCACCCATTAATGACCTTGTTAAAAGTTTTGTACAGACTTCTAAGCAAGTACTTCTTCACACTTTAAAACAGGTATGTAACATGCAGCAACACCCTTGCTAAGGTAGGGGGGAGGGGTAATTGTTTTGCTCCACCGTGTACACTTAAAGAAAGCTGCCACTGCATTACCAATGAGTCAAAATTTACTCACATCTGGATCTCAAAAAACCAACCTGAAACAAACAAGCATTTTTTGTGAGGCTCCATCAGAAAACAGCTGTTAATATTTTTAAACAGCAATTATGTACATCAGCAGTGACTCGAACCTCGAGGAGAGAAGTGATTACCAGGTAAAGCATCAAAAGCAGGAATACTTTCTTATATTGTTTAAGTAGGAACCAGGAACAATGGCATCAACTTGAGAGTCAGTTTGATTGGGAAGAGCTAGCATGGGGTTGGGAACAAAGAAATACTGAGTCCTAAAAAAAAGCTTTGGTTGCAATCAATCTATCACTAGATAGTCTCAGGACAGTCAGATCTTAGTCAATGCTTCCATCAAAAGCCTATAGAAAAATAGTAGAGATTACAACAGTACGAGAGTAAAATCCAACAGTACTACTGAAACTTCAGAAGCAGATGGAGAAACCTATTGTAGGCTAGTAACTGCAATGTTCCAGACATCTTTAATTGTTTAGAATCATTAAGTTTCAATTAAAAGTACATCTGGAATTATGAACAACGTGTTACACAAAGAACTTAAGGTGCCATTTATTTAGACATAGTACTTACATATTTTCTATATACTTTAGGTGAGGAACATGCGGAGTATTTGAAAGTTTCGTTTATTAAAATGTAGGCTTGTAGTTTCGGCACTAGATGGCAATGTTACTTAGAATACACAGTTATCTTCTGCATGTTTTGCTGTCATTGGGCTCAGTTCCGCAAAGTGCTGAGCACTCTGGCCCCAATCCAGCAAAGTTCTTAAACACATGCCAAACACCAAGTACATGAGTAGTTCTACTGACTTGGACTACTCACGATTAAGTGGTCTGCTGGATTGGGTCCTTTGAATGAAGCAGTTACCTCAGTAAACACAGCAAATATTGTACCTTTATATTACTGCCTATAGAACCTGGCTTTGTATTTAAAAACAGATTGTCACATACCTCTATGTTATTTCTGGGATAGAGATGTTGTTTTGGTTTTTTACATTTTATTTAAAAGGCGGGTGTCATCATGGGAGACACCTAAAAAAATTGGTGACACTTGTTCTATAAACCTTCATTGAATCTGTTAAAATTTTATTAATAATTTTAATAGTTGTCTATGCTACCAAGTACATTATTCTTCCTTGTAGACTACAAGATTTTATCCCCTTCTTCTTGGTAACAATAGGACTCTGATTTTTCTGAGGATAGGCTTAAAGCTTAGTGTGGGAAAAGTGAGTGTGATGTGGAGGAAGATTATTTCATATGAAATACAAAATAGATTCTCTTTCTGTCAGAGTAGCAAAATCAAAGATGCTTATTTGTCCTTGCTTCAGGTTAAACAGTTCCAAGTCTTTCTTGGTCAGCAGAGAGAACATCTCCTGCACTTTTGAAGACTAATCCTGCTCCCTATAGCATATCCCAATGGCAAAATTCCCACTACTTCATTGTGAGTGGTGGGTGATCACCAACTGGAGAGGTTAGAAATGATTATATTTTAAATAAATTTTAAATATCTTAAAATCTGGCAAAATCTGTGGAAAGATTTTAATCCTCAGAATTGATGGATTTTCTGCAGCCATGGATTTATTGTGCTTCAGATTATAGCCTTTTCACATCTAGTATATTTTAGATACTATTTTCATGAAGGCTCCTAGGAAAACAAGGTATTTTACCAGTAACTGACGTTCTTCGAGATGTGCTGCTCATGTCCATTCCACTATAGGTGTGTGCGCGGCTCCGTGCACGACTACCGAAACTTTTTTCCCCTTAGCAGCTCCCATAGGGCCGGCTTCGGCATCCCCTGGAGTCCCACGCACATGCCACGGTATATGAGGCGCTGCCGGCCCTAAGCCCCCTCAGTCCCTTCTTTCCGCCAACTCCAGCGGCGGGGCCGGGGGTGGGTTGTGGAATGGACATGAGCAACACATCTCGAAGAACATCAGTTAGTGGTAAGTAACCTTGTTTTCTTCTTCGAGTGCTTGCTCATGTCCATTCCACCGTAGGTGACTAACAAGCAGTACCTTGGAGGTGGGCCGGAGTTAGCGGTGAACTGCCTGCATCACAGCCTTGCTGAAGCCCATGTCTTCCTGCGCCCATTGGACCGAGGCGTGGTGGGACGTGATGGTATGTACCGCTGGCCTGGCAGCTGCTCTGCAGATGCCCTGCCCTGGCACTTCGGCTAGGAAGGCTGTGGATGGAGCTTGAGCTCTGTTGAGTGAGCTGTGGTGGTGCCCAGAAGCGGCACCTTCACCTGCTCGTAGTTGAACGTAATGCAGGAAGTTATTCACAAGGAAAATGGGCCGGGTGGAGACCAATGAACCTTTCATCCAGTCAGCCGCTGCAACAAAGAGCTGCATCGCTCACCGGAACAGCCTCATACATGTAATGTAGAAGCCAGGGCCCCTCTCATGTTTTTAGTGAGTACCACCTTCTTTTCCCCTCCAAACCGTGTGGTTCAGGGAAATCTAAGGAGAATGTATGATTGGTCGCAATGAAACTGGGCAACCATCTTGGGCCAGAAGGCCCAGTGTGGTCTCAACTGAACCTTAGCTTATAGACTTCAGTATGAGGGGGGAGCTCCAAGCTCAGAAGCCTGATCCTGGAGACCTTCCTTGTTGAGGGAAACCGCCCCAGGAAAGCCACCTTCCTGGAAGGCTGGAGTAGAGGGCATACCGCCCTGGGTTCTGGGGAGTAAGGGGGGGGGTCCTGTGGGCCGGGAAAGGACCAGGTTGAGATCCCAGGGAGGCACTAGGTCGCGAGCCTATGGATAGAGACTCCCACCCCCTTCTGGGACCAGACCAACATCAGATAGGAGAACCGCAATCCCCCCCTCCCAGCGACTGATGGAAGGCTGATATGGCTGCTAGATGGGCCTTCAGGGAGGCCAGAGCCAGTCCCTGGGGCTTTAATTGTGGCAAGTGTTTCCCGAATCGCCTGCACTGGCGAGAGGCTTGGCAGAATATCCCAGGACTCCTCCCGGCAGGCAACAGCCACTTCCACTTACCCCGGTGCACAACCTGCATGGAGGGCTTCCTGCTACCTAGCAGGACTCACTGGACTTGTTCTGAGCGGCTCACTTGTCACCTTTTGGCCACCACTGCATCACTCCCTGAGGTGTCGAGGGGCCAGGTCTGGGCACTGCAGGTGACCGTGATCCTGGGAGCTAGAATCACGCTGACTCGGAGGCTCCCAAGGCAGGCGATCGAGAAGTCCAGCAGTATGCTGAACCCATGTTGGCATGGCCAGGCCGGGACAGTCGAGATGGCATCTGTTTAACCCCGCCTCGTCTTTAGCAGGACTGTATGCAGGAGGGGAAAGGTGGGAAGTGAATATGAAACTTTCTGACTGCTACAGACGGACGGCGTTGGCGATCGCCCCCACCCCTTGGCCATGGAGAGAGCAGCACTGTGGACACCTTGTGCTCCAGTCCGATATGGACAGATTCCCCTTGGGGGCACCCCCCTTCCAGACGGTCGTAGACACCCTCTGTGGGCGCAGCTGCCCATGATGGTGAGGGAGAGCGACCCCTTGACAAGGTCTGTCTCGTCGTTCATCACCATCGGAGGTGATCACCGCCAGGTCCTAAGGACCGATAGCTTCCCTTTGTAAGGCTGACGAATGGGCTCCCCCCACCTGTCGATGTAGTACATGGTCGCTGCACTATTTGTCAGCACCTGTACTGCCCTGCCCTCGATAAGGCGGAAGAACATTCTGCAAGTGCTGTGAGTGTTTCTCAGATCTTTACACTGGTGTGCCGACTCCTCTCCTTCCTTGGCCAGCCTGCTTGTGAGCCGAGGTCAGCACTGATACAGCACCTTACCCTCTGCTCGAGGCGGCCGATATCAGGGTAACTGAAGGGGTCTGTTCCGTGAACAGAACGCCCCTTCACCATCCCGAGGAATCGTTCACCAGTCTAGGGAGGCTAGGGCTTGCTGCTGTTGGTTTTTGGGTCCTTTTTTGGGGGGGGGGGGGAAGGGGGGGGGGGGGCAGAGGGGACCGTAGGTTCCCGGTGCAGAAGCTACCTGCTCGGACTGTATCCCGGGGCCGTGACTGAATCGGCCTAGGCGTCGGGCTACCTAGCCTCACCCCATAGGTGCAGGCCCCCCTGTGTCCTATCAGCTGTCGGTAACATTTGACTGTTGTCGTAGGGTACTTGTGCAGGTGGGCCATCCTGAGGGACACTGTCTCACAGCACAGCTGGGGCAAGAAGGTCTGGTCCCAGAGCAACCAGTCATGCCGATGCATTCCATAGGCTGCATCTGAGCTAATGTGAACTTTTGTGTGTTTACCAGCACGACCCACCAGCTGCAAGTGGCGCCTGATCGGCTCACACTGCTCTGGACTTGGAACCTGGACCTGCGTGGGCAAATCTTACACCCTCAAGCGCACAGCTACTGTTGCCAGGCCTTCAGTCAACACTCTCGGGGCCAAGAGACTAGTCATGGGGTAAAGACGTAAAGCGTTAGAGGGAGCCAACCCCTACGAAGTGAAGGAAGCGTTGAAGTTATGTGTCCCTGACATCCAGGGCAGCATGCTAGGCTCCTGTTTCCAATACTGGAGCTGGGGAGACCATGTGAGACTTGAGTCCCTTGTTCTGCATTTGTGAGACGACATAAGACTGCCACTGTCCTTAAATCCCCTCCCCCCCCTTTTTTTTGGGGGGGGGGGGGGGAGAGACTAGAAAGTACCTTGAGTAGGACCTCTTCTGCCATGCCCTCTGGGACCTTTCCCGCTGCTGCGGGCTGAGGTGGTCTCAACCTCTTGGATGTGGCATTGCCACTGAGAGGGGAGAAGGGGGAGGTGTTGAGGTGGAGGAGGGAGGAGACAAGCGGGGGCCCTAGCTTGCGGAACTATCTCAAGGACCCGGTGGTCTGAAGGCGTTCCAGCTCACATGAACCTGAAAGGGGGTATAGGCTAGGGCGCCGCCCTTGTATGCACCACCAGAAAGGGCCTTTTTTTAATTGCCCTATCACCGAAAGGACCCTTACTGAGGGCCTAAGGAGCCACTTAGGTCGGATGGTGTCTTTTAAACCCCCTGACTCTGTCCCATTGCCCTCAGGTCACGAGCCGGCCATGGCTGACACCTCTGCTGCTGCTGTCCCAGGGGGCCCGCCTGACACCCAACGGTCTGTGGCATGTAGCAGCCCAAGGAAAACAGAGAGTGGTCTAGGAGTCCTTGAGACCATGCAGCTTCGCCTCTATCCGAATGAAAGAGAAGGCTGACTTGTCCAAGGGAGGGCCCCGGATGGGCTGCTGGAACTTTTTGGGGCAGTCCAGGATTGCAGCCACTAACCCCTGGGCATGCCGATGGCAGGGGGTATGGCTCTGCTCACCGAATCAGCAGCAACTGAGAATGCCTGGAGTGCTGCTCCAGCTCCCGTGGTACCTTCTTCTGCAACTGTATACAGGTTTCAGCGCCTGCTGCCGGGCAGAGCCTCAGCAAGGCAGCTCCCTGAGTCCCCCAAGGGCTCACCTTCCCCTTGCTGGTAGTGCTACTGAATAAAATTTTCTCCAAACACATCTGGCTTGAAGTTGCCTTTGTTCTCTGGAGTAGAGGCCGGCTGCCCTGCCTATCCCTGTGGTTGGCGGCAACCACCAGCAGGGACCTGGGGCGGGGTGGTGAACAAGTATTCAAACCTCTTGGCTGGGGTGTAATACCCTTCTCAGCTCCTTTAGGCATCGGGCTACGGAGGAGGGGGTTTACCACAAGACCCTCACTATGTTACGCGCCCTTCTGTAGACCAGGAGGGCTACCACTCTGTGGAGCCCACTGGTAGTGCCTTAAAGGTTGCCTGTCGACCCTTTTGCTCCTTCGCCTCCAGCCCCAAGGCGGAGGCCACCTCTTGAGCAGTTCCCAGTGTGCCCTAGAATCAACCAGGACTCGGGAGCGTGTTTCGTCTGGGGGGAAGGGGCAGCTCTCTGCAGGTCACAGCACCTCTTCCTGCCAACAGGTGGTACCCACAGGAGTCCCTGCCCATGGGGCCAAGCCATCGTCCAAGGGCAAATGCTAGCCCTTTCCCTGTACCTGAGGTACTGACTGCATCCCCGAGGGATTGACGGACTGTGGTCCCCCCCCGGGAAACCCCCTAGACCTTCATATAGCCAGAGGGATGACCCTTGCCTCTGGGGGCCATCTGTCTGGAGCTTTGGCACCTTTTGTTGGTGGTTGCTCCCCCAAGTACTGAATCCCCAAAGGGACACTGAGGCACCATCAACAGACCACTGCTAGGGCTGCCTGAAGGGCTCTCACTGTGCAGTACCATCGCTCCAGAGAGCGACCCATCGACGTCAACGACCTCGACTACAAGGTTCATTGTGGGTGCCGTGGCCGTAGCAGGCATATGGACAACACTCCAGTGAGCATCATCCTGGTACCGAGGACTTTTTGCGCTCTGTATGCATCTTGGTGCTGAGTCCAAGCTCCAGCTCGGTGCCAAGTCTGTCTCCGGCCACCAGTTTGGCACAGCTTCGGTGCAGGGGGTGCGAACTCCTCAGTGTCGAGTCCATCTCCAGCATCCGCGTTCAGCGCTGCCTCGGTGTGAGGGGAGGGGAGGGCAAACTCCTTGGTGCCAAGCCAGCCTCCGGCCACTGCGTTCAGCACCGCCCGGTGAACTCCTCAGTGCTGAGACTGTCTCCGGTGACCGGGATCAGCGCCGCAGCCTTGCAGGAGAATTCTTCGTTGCCAGAGCAGCAGGCTGGACCTCACCTGGTGCTGGGGGTTGGTGGTCGAGACCAGTGTCAGGCAGGCGACTTTGCTTTCCACCTCGATGCAGTCGGTCCAGCGACCGTGACCTGAGATGACTTCTAGGGGAGCGTCCCTGCTGTACCCTAGGAAACTGGTCTGCAGGAGATCTTCCTTCCCGTGCTGGGGATCTCCTGAGCCATTCAGGGGGTCCCAACGCGGGCTTCCCCATAACACCAGCCCCTTCTCTCTTGTGGAGGTCTAGGCGGCAGAGGCGTTTGCAAGGCCAACAAGGCTCTTGCCGCCCTTCGGCACCGAAGACGACGGTGCTGGTAGGTGCCAAGGGGCTCCTCCACTTCCCGGAGTCAGGGGAGGCTCCCTGGCTGGAGCCGCTGGCTCAGGCAGCGGGTCTCCGTGATCCGACCTCGGTGTGGATCAGTGCTCCACCCCGCCTGCTCCGACAGTGCAGCGGAGTATCCACACTCTGAGTGCTGACTCCGTCCTTGCAGTGTCGAGTCGGGTCAGTGCCGACGGTGCCCTCTGCACCTCTGAAGGGCTTCAGGCAGTGCGGGGTCACTTAGCGGGAAAGCCTTCCCGCCAGAAGTGCACGGCTTGAAGCCATGACACCAGAGCATACCTGTTCCTTGTAAAGTCTCAGCTAGACTATCTCAAAGTCTCTAACTACTACTATAACAGTTAATAAACTAAGTAATTAGTTAACACAAAAAAAAATCCTTGTTTAAAGTTTAAAACACGGGGAATTAAGCATTTGCAATGCTAACGCAGGCAATTGCAGTAATCGTCACGGGCGGAAAGAAGGAACTTGAGGGGGTGTAGGGCCAGCAGCACCTTATATACCATGGCATGTGCACGGGACTCCAGGGGGTGTCGGAGTCGGCCCTATGGGATCTGCTAAAGGGAAAAAAGTTCCAGTAGCCGTGCATGGAAGCGTGCACACACCTATAGTGGAATGGACATGAGCAAGCACTTGAAGAAGAAACAAAATTGTCTGTTGTTCATTTCTATCCATATCTTGAGCACTGACACCAGCATTTAAGAAAAACATCAGTATTTGGTTCCATTTAAATTTTAATATTAGAATTACAACTGAGTAGATGCAAATAAGGAAATATATCCATCCAGCAATGTAAAATACAACAAGTGCAGTTGTTCTTTAATCACTTTTAATAAAAGTCACACAGAAGGAATGTAGAAAGGACCATGATTTTTGGACCTACAGCCCCATATCATTTAGACTAACAGGATACAGCCAAAATATTATTATATATTGTACTGAGGCCGACAGGGTGTTATAAAAAGTCCAATTGTTAAAGTAACATTGGATTAGTTATTTTGTAATATGGAATACATTTTATAATAGCAAATAATTAATTTCACAAATAAGTTTACTCATGCTTTATAGGGAAAATTATGTAGGGGAGAAAAGAAAAAGTCTGGGGAAGTGTACTTTTAGTTACATTACTTTGTATGTCTATGACTCATGGATTGCTGCTTGAGTACACATACCTCATTTTTTGCAGTCATTTTCTTTTCTATACTACTATTTGTCTCAAGCAAAACTATCATGGATCTTTTAGATTCCATTTTCCCATGATTTCAGAAATATTCCAAGCTTAGATATAGAATGCACATATAAAGAGTAAGGTCACGTTTAATAAAGACTTTTTAGCGAAGAAAAGCAATAAAGATTATAAGGCACTTTTGTTGGTTTATAATTTTTATAAAACTGTTTGTCCGAAGAATCATTTAGTTATACAGCATAGAAGAAGTGCTGTAATCCATTCTTACAGGATTAAATCTTCATTTGTTAGTTCCTGCTTCAACTCCAGTTTTTGCTTCATCCCAGAAGATGACAAGTTAGGATATTCAACATTGTAATAAATTCCTGACCCAGATTCTGATTCTGTTTCAGGTATGTCTTCAGCCCCAGATCCAGATTCCTCCCCATAAAATGGGGAAATACTAGGTTGCTCCTGAAATCTCTTCATCCTGAAAAATACAAGATGAATCACAATAAAACTTACCCATATGGACAAACGGCATTGTCCCATTCTGTTTAACACTCATCAGCTGATACTGAACTGAGCTGTTTCTCAATGAGAGGCAAGGTGGGTGAGATATTTTTTATTGGACCAACTTCTGTTGGTGAAAAAGACACGCTTTCGAGCTGAAGAAGAGCTCTTTGTAGGTCTGGGAAAGATACTCAGAATCTCACAGATAAATACAAGGTCAAACAGAATATGTGCTAACTACATGTACTAAACTAAGGCTATGTACACACTACAGCTAGGTTATGTTGCTCAGGGGTGTGAATAAGGGTATGTCTTAACTGACGGCTGCAAATTCACCGCTGTCAGATCGATCTATCCAGATCAATTGAGCGGTCAGTGAAGACCCGCTCAATCGATCTGGAAATCAAAGTGTTAAAACCACCCCCAGTGGCGTAGCGCTGTGTCGACGGGAACGCATTTCCTGTCGGTGCAGTGCAGTGAAGATGCCACATAGAAGAGAAGTTATGAAGTCAACGGAAGTTATGCAAGCTACTCTGCATAGCTTGCAAAACTGTTGACTGCTGCCGAATTCAAGGTAAGTGTAGAGTAGGCCTAAGTGACGTAAGTTACACCGACCTAAGCGCCAGTTTGTGCAGCACTATGTCGGTGAGAGAGCTCATGGGGTCTGAAGTAACTAAGTCAATGGAACAAGGGTGTAGCTACGAGTGGGCCTGGGTGTGGCCTACCCAGGTGGGGCTCACCCACCCAATCTGTTGCTTCTGCTACCAACGCTCTGCTTACGTTACCCTGGAGCATCAGGTAGCTTTCGGCTGGTTGCTACCCGAACTTCCTGCAGCAGGAAGTTTGGGAAGCGATCAGCAGAGACTCACTAAGCTGCGTGAAGCTCCAGTTGCCAAGGTAACTGGAGCATCCGGCAGATTAGTTTTTCTACCCGGTCACTTCCCAAACTTCCTGCTTCCGGTCACCCGAGTCAATCACCGGCCCTGCCGGTGAATCACTTCTGGCTACGCCCCTGCAATGGGAGAGCATCTTAGAGCATCTGCACTAGCAGGGCTACAGAGGTGCAGCTGCATTGGTGCAGCTGCGCCGCTGTAAGCTCTGTAGTGTAGCCATAGCCTAAGAGACCATTCCAGGTGAAGTGGCCTGTTAACACCCCTATAGTCACAGGACAAAAAGAGGGGTTAGAAGATAACAGATTGTTGTGATAAGCCATAAATCCAGTGTCTTTATGAACATGATATTTAGTGTCTAGCAAAGTTATGAATTGAAGCTCCCAGGCTCGTCTTTTGAAAGTCTTGTGCAGATTTTCTCAATGTGAGGCAGAGATGGGACCAGCAGCACCAAAAGAAGTAGCATGGCTTACAGGCAGCCCTGGAGAAAGAAGGAGTGGCTCCCAGATGGGAATAGGCAGAAGAGGTTTTGACTCAGAAGGCCAACCCAGCCACTCCTCCCTAGGATCACAGACCCTTCTTTCCTGGTACAGTGCCCTTTTGGACCAAAATCCTTATATCCATTCCTTAAAGAGTTTACACTCCTCAGGATTAGCCAGAGTCCTAACCCTTAATGGTAGGTGAATTAAGATCAATAAAAGAAATTACACAGCATGTACTCAAATTGAGAATTGACTGCTACAAGAAGTCAAATACCATCAGTGGATTTTTTTAAAGGAAAATTTTATGTCCAGCAACAGTTATGGTCATACAAGCTAAAATAATGGCATTCAAGCCTCAGGTTTAAAAACATATGCTGATCACCAAAGATGTCAGGAAACAATATTTCTGTTCCCCATTGCCATACATAGTATTGTACAAGTGGCTAGGTGTTCTGCTGAAGACAGGGCCAGGATTGTGCCCTCCTTAGAAGCATCAAGGATTTGTCAGTGCATGAGACAGAATACCAGATTAATGGGGTATTTGAACTAATTGATTATGTCAAAACCTACACAATATACCAGTTTGTCTCCTTTCATGATCATATTTCACTAAAATCTTTCTCAGTCTATTTTAAATGTCAAAAGCTTAGTCATGTTTGTACTATCACTTTTAAAAATTAAAACTTTCAACATGCAAAGGAAAATCAAATGCATAACAGTCTCTCTTTATATCTATATCTATTTTATAGATTAGATTAGATAATATAGCCAAAACTAATACAGGGTTCAAAATAGAATTAGATAAGTTCATCGAGGATCAATGGCTATTAACTAGGATGGTCAGAGATGCAACACCATGTTTTGAGTGTCCCTAGCCTCTCTTTGCTAGAAGCTGGGAGTGGACAACAGGGGATGGGTCACTCTATGATTGCCTGTTCTGTTCATGCCTTCTGAAGCACCTGGCACTGGCCACTGTCTGAAGTCAAGATACTGGGCTAGATGGACCATTGGTCTGATTCTAGTATGCCATTCTTATGCACATTAAAAGTAAAAGATGTATGTGCCTTAGCTAGGAATACTGAAAGCGTATTGATGCCAACCATAAATACAGAAGAGAGTTCATTTACTTACAGAAATAAATCAGCGTTGGGAGGGAGGATTCTGTTAGCTCCACTTTCAGGAATTTCAAACAATGGTCCTTTTTCTTCAATGCAGTTAGCATTGTTCTGCATCTTACCCTCAAGTCTGCATCTTACGCTCTGTAATCTTGCTTTCTGCACTGGAACACCTGATCAAATTATTCGTACATTATTCATATGAATTACTGCAGTCAATATTATGGACTATTTTACTTTATGAACTCCTGATCAGGAAACTGGTAGTTATAACAATATGAATATATTTAGTGATTGCCCAACGATAAAAAATTCTGGCAAGGCATTTTTAAATTAACCCATATGTGATGGGGTGTACAAACCCCACACTGGGATTATTTTGGGCCCAGCCAGCCCTGCCCCGCCACAGCTGCAGCAAATGCTCCATCTGGTGGAGGAACTAAAAGAGAGGGAAAGCAGTTCATTTGGGTGGCAGCTGGAAGAGAGCAGATCTTCTGCAGCCCGCAGCTCCAGCAGCACAGCACCGAGCAGAGGGAAGCCTAGTGATTCTGACACTTCTGCCCCAAAAGGGCCCTCCCCGAGGGAAGGGAGGACCCATCCCAGAAATAATCAGAGAAGGGACCCTGGGGACCCTGGACATTGGTAATCCCCTCTTACTTATTTTATTTGGACTTCCCCAATAGGGGAAAGACTTGGACTAAGCTGACCTGGGTGGGAGTGACAAGAGGAAGTGGCCCAGACAGGGCAGCAGCACCTCACAAGACTGGACCCATGATTTCCACATTGTTATGAGTCTTTCCATGCTGTATGTTTTCTTTTCATACATATCCCTTTAATTCAGAAATCTACTCCTTTGTGTTATCATAAGAGACACGGAAAATCATCTAAGTGTTTCACGTAGAATTTCATTAATTTTGGAAGATGTGCCCATCTGGCTGTAATATGGGATTCAGGAATATTACTTAGTGATAATACTATGTAATGGTCCTCATTTGGGGTTTGGTAGGGAAGCATGGCCCAGTGGTCAAGGCATCAACCCATGACAACAGGGGGGTTATGAGGAGGGGAGCCTGGGCCCTCTCACTCCACCAGGCTCTGACCCAGGGCCGTTTGGGCTACCAGGGATCTGGCAACCGAGCTATGGCTGCCGGGTGCCAGAGTTTGCGTGGAGGCACACAGCTTTCCTGTGGATTGCCCTAGCCTCCAGCAGATCCCCCAGAATCTGCCAAAAGCAACTCTAACCTTCTGAACAGGACAATACAGAGGTAATCTCCATTAAAGGATCCTTACAGAGATTTCCTCCCCATACCTCGCCCTGGGATCTGCCCATTAATAAGGCCCTGTAGCATAGACTTCAATGCCTATAAATTGACTTTTGGGAAAGTAGCTGCTGCAGTTGTTTACTAAACACTTTTCAGATGCTCTTTCACTTCCTCTCCTCCCACAATGTCTAATCTACATTCACATCTAAGGCTGCAAAAGCTTTCTTAAAAAAATTTCAGCGGTGCAAAACAAAAAACAAACCAACCAACCAAACGTTTGAAGCCATCAAAAATACATTTAGGATTAAATGTTAACCCTTCTTTTGGTATTATTAACTAATTGCATCTGAAGCCTCGTGTTATATTCTCCTTCTTTTGGTATTTTAATTTCATTTTGTTTTTTGGGAATGTCTCTTTTCCATAATTACAGTTTCTTGTAACATTCTCTGTTAACATACTGTATTGAATCACCCTTCTGATGCACACATTTCTATTACAGAAGAAAGAATGTGTTTGGAGAGATACGTATAGCCATTACTTTATGTCTCTCTCATAGTACCTTTTTCCTTTTCATTGTTTTCTTCTGTTTGTATATTATTAAAAGTAAAGTCTGTTTATAATAATTGTAAAAAGTAATATGTACCACACCCAGAGTAATTTGTGTGCACAAAAAAAAAAAAAAATTAAAAAAATCAGGTAATAATCACACAAAGAAACAATTATTTAGGATGGAAACCCTGCTAGATATCTAATTAATACATATCACTGTGATAATATCTCTACAGAAAATATACATATATAGCTTGAAAATAGATGTGTCTTGTAAGAAATAAATCCAAATATCTGCGTCATTGTGAATCAACATTTCCTTTTAGTTGTTATAGTGAATTGTGTTGTAATTTTTGCTGTTTTCAGTAAAACCCTTAATTTCCCCATACTTACACAAATTTCCTATTTCCCCATAAAACAAGTGAAGCCATAATGTGGGACATATACATCTTCTCAAATATTTGCTTAAATGTTAAGACCTTACATTCAACAATCAGTTAAAAGCTCAGACAAAACCGCTAAAGTCAGTGGGTTGCATGGGTGTTAACTACTATGGACAAAATTGGGCACCATAGTATGCTTTTACAAAGTAACATTCTGTCATTTTACATACTATCTGCTAGTGATTTATTAGGCTTACTATTGATTGAAACAATTCCAATAAAGGTCTGCTTGAAGTCCTTACTTCCTGAAATTAAAATCCATTTTAGGATTGCTGTATTTCAGACTCAGCTGAATGAAAAATCTGCAGGTTACAATGTTCATAGCATGCTGTTGGTATATTCCAGCCACTACAAAACAGTTGGTTAAGAAGTTATATAGAACTTCTGTAACTTGCCATGTCCATCATTTAAATGTTTTTTATAAAATAAATTCTAATGCTAACTACACATAATGTCTGTATAAGGAGGACAGGAAAGATTCCACTTGCCAAAGGCAATTTTCTCACCAGTTGCACTGCACAAAAAACTTATCTTGATGGAAAGTTTAACAAAAAAAAAAATTGCATTTTATGAAACATAGATTTTATTATTTCTACTTCAAGGTCAATTACAAGTATTCTTCTTTAAATTCAATAGTCACTTACTTAGCCTATGCTACATAGTTTAGAAAGAGGATTATAGAAATAACAACCATTCACAGTTTTACCTTGTGCTGTGTATCCCATAAAGAGGATTATACAAACAGCCAGGAAAATCCTCCCGTTACGTCTGACAAGAGTCTGCATTTTGGCTGGCATTCCTCTACACTCCACCACCCTTCACCACGGCTTCACGCTTAGGAAATAAAACGAGGCAATGAGATCGACTTTTAGTAAAGGTTTTCAAAACCTCAAACTCAACCCATAACCTGCGTCACAATTTCCTGACTGAAGTGAGACATCTACAATAAAAGCCCATAGTCTAATTTCAAGGTTCTTACTCAGACAAAAATTATCACTGACGTCAAGAGAAGTTTTGCTTGAGCAAAGACAGTGGGATTGGGTTCTCAGTAAGCACCATAATAAAAATGTTATTTCAGCTATTAGAAATGAGGGCCCAGAAGAATGTGACACAATCCTGCCTGTCCACAGACTTTCCCCTAAATATATAGTACCTATATAGATTTGTGCAGATGTCCTGATTTTATAGGGACTGTCCCGATATTCAGGGCTTTGTCTTATATAGGCACCTATTACCCCCTACCTCCTGACCCGATTTTTCACACTTGCTGCCTGGTCATGCTAGACTACCTGCAAACATGTCAGATATCAGAAGTCTACTGTACATTTGCCACTCATAGTAAAAAAAAAAAAAAAAAAAAAAAAAAAAGGTAAGTTTGATGATATTGGAAACTTTCAGGCAACTGCAGTGTTGCATTGGCTGGCAACAAAGACTACATTTCCTGTCCTAAAGCAAGCTTTGATAAGCTTATTGTTTGTAGCAGGATCAGTGTGAAATGTGAAGCTGACACAGTCTACAAAACTCTCACTTTGCAAAAACTCTTAAATTCAGGGTTTGTATTCCAACTGCTTTTTTATTTTTTGGAGGGTGGAAGCCTGGACCTACATAATAGGAATGAGGAGAATTTTTTCAGAATATATCTAAAATAAATCTTAGTAGATATTCCACCTGAAAATTTCCAGTTGGTTCCAGTTGCCAGCTAGGTTTTAAAACAATATGTCACAATTCCCAAAATAACTGCACCTCTAATCCATGCATGACCTCTTTGGGAGCACCTTGTTTAGGTTTCAAGCCTCTAGCCATCACCTTTCTGGGACAGGATCACAATGCACTCGCTCCAGACTGGGGACTTGGGCTGCAGATTCCTGGAATTCACTGTGATTCTCTTAGCCTGTCTCACTGTAGTTCAGCACCTGCTGTTCTGTTCTCTCAATAACAGCAACAGAGTTAACTAGTGAGCAGACAGCTTTCATAAATCAAAGTATTATTTACTCAGAACAAAAATATTACAGATAAAACATAATAAAAAACAAATAGTTTATTTTCTAGTTTACCAGGAAGGCAGCCGTCTTGCACATGGGGACTCTGTAGAATAAAAGTACCTGAGGCACTTCTCATGTGGTCTGCCATTGTTGATCGCAGTTTCATGTCAGTTCCCAGATCAGGACAGTCTCCTTATATAGTTTACTGTTTTTTGTTTGCCATGCCTTTTGAACCAGTACAATCAGTATATGTGCTATTTCCCTTGTGTCTGAAACTTCCACAGACTTGTTACCTGCATTAGAAATTTGCATTAGTTACCCCCTAGTGATTTAGTTGGTGAGTTTAGTTTAGAATCATTTAGTTAAGTGGTTTTAAACCTTTCCAGACTACTGTACTGCTTTCAGGATTCTGATTTGTTTTGGTTATTCCCAAGTTTCACCTCACTTAAAAACTGCTTACTTACAAAATCAGACATAAAAAGACAAAAGTGTCACAGCACACTGTTACTGAAAAACTGCTTACTTTCTCATTTTTACCCTATAATTATAAAATAAAATAAATTGGAATATAAATATTATACTTACATTTCAGTGTATAGTATATAGAGTAGTATAAACAAATCGTTGTCTGTATAAAATTTTAGTTTGTACTGACTTCGCTAGTGCTCTTTATGTAGTCTGCTGTAAAACTAGGCAAATATCTAAATGAGTTGATGTACTCCCTGGAAGACCTCTGTGTACCTCCAAGGGTACGTGTACCACTGGTTCAGAACCACTGAGCTCACCCATTGACCCAGGAATACAATCACTAAAGATACATATAACATATAAAGGTGATGCAATAGTCTTTGGATATTCCATGTGTCCATAGCACCTGTCACATCTCTATATAATAGTCTTTGAATATTCTGTGTTTCCACTGCATTGCATCTGTCACACAGAACAATGGGTCTACTACCTGGTCGAGTAGTTCCTACCTGCTTATCCCCTAGCAGACTTCTACAGAAGTCACTACAACACCAACTGAGATCATGTAAAGGACTCACTCCCCTAACTTGTAGGCAGGACATGGCGCTTCAGTGTAGTACAATTTATGGCTGCTGTTCCACCCCAGAGTCCGGCATAGCAGTGGAAGCTGTTCTGCACCTCCAAATAAGGTGTGAGTCATTGTACCTACATATTACCATCCTCCATCCAGTCCCCCAACCACCTCCTACCTGCCTAGGTGAGCTGGTACAGAGATACTCCCCCACCTTACACAGCCACTCCACCCACATCCCCTCACAGAGCACCCCACACACCTGAGTGAATCTCAGAATAATTCCTTAGCTTTTTATGGGTAATGCCAATTATTTTTACTCTAAATAGTCTTACTTTTGTCTTTACTTTTACTGATGGGTCCAAAACAAAACCCCAGATTAAAAAACTCAAAACTACTTAGCATATATAAACACACACACACACACACACACACACACACAGCTGCAGAATTACTTTATGTCAAGGCTTTCCATTATAGAAGCCAGCAAAGTGGACCTCTGGCTCTTTAAATAAGTGGTGTTCTTTTCAGATAAGAACTTGGACCTTTTTCAGTACCACATTTCAGACCAGAGTGTTTATTTTGACAGACTGCTGCTTACATAAGGAAACAGCCATGAAAGCACAAAAGAAGTCTATGGAGAGAAGGGCAAAAATCCTATTAATAATTATAATTTCATTTCTTGTATGAAGTTCAATGTGATCTTTATCTGAATGCCACATGCCTATTTCCTAAGTTCTATAGTAATCATAAACAACATGCATGCCCTTGCACTTCCTGGAAGACAACAGATTTTAGGTGTCCCTTTTCTCTTGAGATTTTGAATAGTTTTCAGAAATCACAGGCCATAAAAGCCGATAGCTGCCAATAAAGAGAGAAAAGCAATGAGCAAGAAAAGACGTCTCAATGATAATTAAGAGCAAATAACTAAGAAGGAAAAACTCTAAAGGATTTGATTTAGCATGGGGGATCAACAACATTCGGGTGACCACATGTCCCGATTTTATAGGGACAATCCTGG
The DNA here is from genome assembly GCF_026122565.2 of Emydura macquarii macquarii. Lineage (NCBI taxonomy): Eukaryota > Metazoa > Chordata > Testudines > Chelidae > Emydura > Emydura macquarii. The sequence continues at coordinate 11,807,031 of NW_027131527.1, read as the reverse complement.
TATTCAGGGCTTTTCTTATATAGGTGCCTATTCCCCCCCATCCCTGTCCCAGTTTTTCACACTTGCTAGCTGGTCACCCTAAACAAGATGGAAGGAACAGTAAAGAAAAACTCACAACTATAATAGTGCATGTTTGCAGGAGTGGGGGCTAAATGCACAAGTTGAAGAGCATTGCTAGAGCTCTGTTGAAATTATCCCTGCCCATATTCTTCAAACATCTACTAAGTGGTTTGTTTGGATAATTCTAAATACAAGGTGTACGCTCTTAGACTTGATCCTTGGTAATAGATGCTAAAGAATTCATTGTACTTGAAAAAATTATTAATTCATTACATAAATAAATTATAGGATTTCCTAGAACATAGGAATCACTAAAAGGTGCTGATCAGCACATTACTGTTATGAAAGCAGTGATTAGGACAGAAGCATTAAAATACTTAAGCAGTCATGTACAATACCCACCTTCCATTTTCACGGCACTAAAACCGCCATAACATTAGTAGCTTCAGATGCAGACAGAGTTGTTTCTCGCTAAGAACCTATGTAACCCATATTGGCATAACGTATTTTGGCCTAGTATTTTTTGCTGCAGTTGAATTACTTCACTTGACCAACTTTCTAATGAGGTAGTGAATTTAGGACACAATTCCATGTTGTTAAAGCTTGTCTACACATGAAGTTGCACTAGTTTATTTAAACTGCTGCAACCCCTTGTTTGGGCATATGTATATCAGTTTAAAACTGGTTTATCATTTAGCTTGCCCTATACAGATAAATGTATAAACATTTTTAATGTTTTAAATCTATTTATGAGCATCCATACATGACGTTGCACCACTTTAGCTACCATGCTGAAGAATCGAGCCCAAGATTTCTGTTCCTTTTAATTGTACCAGTTTCAGGTTGCAAATACATTTGTCAGTTGCCAAATCATTTTAACAACTCCATGAGTAAAAGAGAGCTTAACCAACCTACTTTCCCCCTTTGTCCCTCAGGCAAAAAAAATGTTGTATGAGTCAGGTTTCAGATTCATGATTTATCACTGAATTACAAACTTCTGAATATGTTTTTCTGGAAGAAAAAACCTGACCCAAAGTTATTGCAACACTGCAGTATAATAATCCTCCTATAGACTGCAAGGGTAAGGCTGTGAAAGTATCTCATTTAATATGGAATTTCTCTTGCTTTCAAACCTCTTTCAATAATAAGGGAAATTTATTCTCAGAGTTAGAAACAAATAAAATGAGTTTTACTCCAAATTCTTTCCTACGTTTCATACAAAGATGTCAACCACAAATGCCTAGGAAAATAGTTTCACTATAGTTCCATTTGTTCTAGTTTGCATCCTACTAATCTGTCAGCAAACCTCTGAAAATGTACAAAGGCTGTAGATGTGAAACACACCTCAAGAGACTGACCACATTTAGCCGTTATTCTTACTACCCTATGTGCTACTTCCTATTTTTAGCATGAACTTTTTTTAAGTTGTGATCAGCATCAGTAGGAAACAAAGTACATATCTGCTGAAATTTTATCAGCTTTAACCTCTTTCAGTCATAGAAATTGTTCCTACAATAACATCAACTTTCCACTGATCATGGGCAAATATTGTAGGGTGAAACTCTACAGGAAGCTCTTCCATAGAGTCTACCTACTGATGAATAAGACCCTCCAGCCACGCTTGTACGTTGTTATGTACTGTATCTCACACTAGCTCACTGACTTTCCCACCTTTGTGCTGAAACTCCTCAAACTCCAAGCATCACCAAGAATCAGGGAAGTTGTTGCCTGAAACCATATGGTCACCCACAAAACGAATTCACTGATTTGTCATCTTCCTCCTTCTCCTCCTCTCATTGTCACCAGGTTTGTTTTGGTTTGCTGAGTAAGCCATGGAGAGAAAAGAGTACAGACTGAATCCATTAGTGATGGAAGGAATCCATGAAAAATAATAAAATTCTAGAGAGGGATCAGCTAATGGAGATTAAGGGTCCAATCACCTGTTCGTTCCAGCAGCACAAAGTAGCTGTAAAGCTTGCAGTCCTGCCACTGGGGAACATTTTGCTTTTTTTTTCTGTCAGCTGAGAACCAGAGGAACTGAGCATGTGTGCTTAACAGCTGTTAGCATAAAAAGAAGGCACTTGCATTCCATTTCCCACAGCATGGGCCAATTCTCCACTGTCTTGCACCTCCCATAGTAATTTATACCTGCATAAAGTAGGCCAAACTCTCTGGTGAGCTGTGGCATCCCTCAGCCTCTTGGCGCCAGATTGCCCTCAACTTGCTCTAATTCAGTACAGGGGGAGTGGCCTTTCACAGAGTTGCAGCACAGTATGGGCACTGAAAAGCTGAGTTTTAAGCCACCATTGCACCATCCCTCCAACCTGTGCTCTGTGGAGTTGTACTGCACCCCAGGATCTGGCCTAGTAAGTGCCAAGTGTGTGTAAAAAACTACCATTCTGATAAGGTGGCAATTTACATTGACTTTGACCATGTGTAAATGATGAGACAAGGTGTAAGGCAAATGTCCACTGATGACATAATAGCCCCGATGGCCTTGTCTATACTAGAGATATTTGGCATGCTAGTCACCATGTGGTCCCCTTAAGATAGCTACAAAACACCTAACATCCACACACAAAATGCTCCCAACAAGCACAACACTCATTGTTTGGATTAGACTCCCTCTGAGCATGGCTAATCACTATGATCTCTTCCACCTACATCAGTGGTAGCAGAGATTGCTAGCACAATAGTTAATGGTGCAAATAAACCTCCAGAACTATCCCACCTGCACCAATCATTTCTTATTAGGTCACCTGTCCAGTCTACTTTCTGCACTCTACACACAAAGGTCAAGTTGGGTGGAAGGTGATTCCTGTGCAAATAGTGCTTATTACATACAGTGAAGCTGAGCTGTGCATTATTTTCACAGCAATCAACTTCTTTGACTTGTTCAACTTAATTTGACTTGTCTCAGAGAAGACCTTCATATGAGACTGCTGCCAACTGGCCTGAAGCCAATGTGCAAGTGCTGGTAGCCATCAGGGGAGAACAGAGGATCTAGGGCCAAATGAACTTTGTCATTCATGACAGAGAGTCTATGACCAGGTGGCTGAACGATTGGTCAAGATAGGTGTAACTCACAGCAGAACACAGAGCCCTGAAAAGATAATGGAATGAAGATCATATATCATAAGACAAGAGACAACAACAATAGGTCTAGGTCTTGGTAAAAAATGTGCCCCTTTTAAAATGAGCTGGACTGAATGCCTGTGACTCTTGCTTCCATGCAGAGATTCTTCTGAACAGCACCACAGGACTGTGCAGTGCAGTGGTTAGGGCCAGATCTGTGAACCATGCAGACCAGCAGAATGAGGAAGTGGACCAGGAATTGCTGGAGATATTGCCAGGATTTCAGGATCTGTTTGAAGGAGACCAAAAATCCAGGGATGATAGCAGAGATGGTTAAGGAGAAGGAGGAGGAAGCAGGAGTTGACAAGGGGCAGAGTAGAGCAGGTATGCAAGTTTTTATTGTCAAATGTACCAAATAAGGCCTGATTTTGCAAGCAAAGGGCTGGGGAGTTTTCCGGGTTCCGACAAATGCTAATATTAAAAAAAAAAAAAAAAAAAAAAAGAAAAGAAAAGAAAAAAAGAAATGTACAAGATATCGATGTCAGAGTTGTCACTAACCTTGAGATCTCTCACATTTCAAACTTTCAGATAAAATGTCTTATGTCAGATAAGAGAAATGAAAACAAAATGCGATTAAAATTTTAAAGCTGTTAATCAGCAAGAAGAAAGGCTGTTTCCTGTTTATGATATGAGCCTTCACATAAAACCTATATATGGCGCACTCCATACTCAACATTATCTAATGAAGAAAGGCCCCATTCTACTGCTGGACCATTTAGTCATTCTCCAAGAAAGGTGTGGAAGCTCCACTGCTTGGGATTTTTAAAATTATACTGGCCAAAATATTGGAAAAATCATTGAAGGAAACAAAATGTGTCATAGGAAACACTCTTGCATTTCTAGGGAGATAAATAATCCATTCTAATAAGTCTTGTATATCTCCCAGTTTCTATGGTATAGTAATGTCATGGTGCCAGACAAAGGAGTTGTACAACAAGTGGAAATTACTACTTAAAAGAAACTAAAGGATTTTACTATATTAAAATATCATAGCTTACTTAGAGTAAATAGGGTAGATTTCAGATGCACTAACGACATCAGCAATGCATAACACAAGCTTTGCCAACTCTGTGATTGCCCTGATATCATCTGGGAGAGAAAAATACAGGGGAAGGAGGGAAGGGAGCCTCTCCCAATCAGTAAAAATCATTATCCACAAAATACAAGATCTCAAAACCACTGAAGAAAATTAAACAAGCACAGCTACTGTTGAAAACACACAGGGGGCCTTGCTGTGGGTGATTACACATGATAATCTGTTATTTAAGTTACCTTAAGAGCTGGAATTTATAGAAGTGCTCTACATTGGCCTATCTATCCCCATTGAACCCAATGGTAAAACTCCCCAAATGAGTGCTTTTGAAAGTCTCACGCCAAGTGTTTACAAATCATTATAGCTCTGATATTACTCTCAGAACAGAAATAACATTTGTATAGTCTTTGGTATTTAACACATTACCTGAGCAAAGGAACAGAAGTACCCTTCAAAGCTGAGTGGGTGTTCTTGCCACGTTGCTCTGAGGACATTAGAGAGACAGGTGGGCACGGTAATATGTTTAATGGACCAACTTTTGCTGGTGAGAGAGACAAGCTTTCCAGCTTACACACAGCTCTTCTTCAGGTCTGGGAAAGGTACTCAGAGTGTCACAGCTAAATCCAAGGTGGAACAGATTGTTTAGCTTAAGTAGTTAACACATATTTCAAAGGACCATTCAAGGTGAAGTGGCCAGATAACACCCAGGCAGTCATTGGGGGTGGAGATATGTCTGCAGGTTTTGCATCTGTTGTTCTGGCAGGGTCTGGTGCCTTTTCGAGTTGGTGTGTCCTGGTCTGTGGGAAGCTTGCTTCTGAAAATGAGCTTGGAAAGGTTTAAGAGTTGTTTGAACCAGAAGTGGGAGGTCAGGACAGATTTCTTTCAGCATGTGGTCCCAAGCGAGTATGGGTTGTAATTTTTAATGATACCCCCTATAGGTTCCAGGGTGAGGTGGTGATAGGTGACAACTAGGGGTGTGAGGTCAGAAAGGGGTTTATTTCCTCATTGAACAGGGATATTCTCTAAATGCTTCCAACTTTTTAGGGCTAGTCTACACTTAAAACTTATAGTGACACAGTTGTGTCAGTACAGCTGTAAGAGCGCTTGTGTAGCAGTGGCTAACATAGCTGACATAGCTACTGCCGCTCGTTTAGATGGTTTTATGTCAGCAGGAGATGCTCTCCTGCCGGCACCAACATAGCACTGTCCACACAAGTGCTTATGCTGGCAAAATTTATGTAGCTTAGGGGTGTGTTTTTGTAGACAAGGCCTTAGCTGCCACCTTTCAGGAAGGTAGAATGCCAGTGCCGATGGGAGAAGCACCCCGTTAGTGTAGGTAGTATCTACACTAAAGTGCTACAGTGGTGCAGCTGCAGCGGGGTTGCTGTTCCTCTGTAGCATTTTAAGTGTAGACATAACCTAAGACATATGTCTACTCCTCAACTTCAGTTTTAATTATATAAAATAGAAGTAAGATGGAAACTAAAATTCTCTTACTTTTACACTCACTTTTCCTTTAGACAGAGCTTAATTGTCCACCTCCACCCTCCTTCCACCTATATAATTATTACATCTGTGCAAAGTGACTGTTAAAAACCCTAATCAATCAGAATGGTCCTCAAAGGGCCAGGTTGATTGCTTCCACAAAACTCAACCAGGATGGTTCAATATGACACACACCATGTTAGGCTATCTGTAGGTGTAATATGAAATGGAACATGATTTCCCTAGTTTACATATAATCTGGTTTTGGCTTTATGTCTAATAATACTACCAACATGATATTTTGTGAAACATTTCACAAGCGCAAAGAGTGATTATGCAACTATATTTCTCACAGTAAATTGTTGGCTGCCCAAAAATACAGGCAATTTTAAAATAATGATTGAGAATAGTCTCTTTTAATGAGGCTTTGAGGGAAGACAGCATGAATTTTAGAAAATAAATTAACTTGAACTTTTACTACATAGCACATGTGTGTGGTAATATTATGCATCTATTATAATATTTAATGTGCTGCTGTGCACGTATTAAAAGTTTATGAAGAGAATGATTTTTCAAAAAAAAAAAATTTAAAATTCTACAGTGAAGAAAGCAGTTACCAGACCCACCCATGCAGTCTCAAGTCTGTCAGGTATTTAGATAAGGTGGGTGAGATAATATCATTACTGGACCAAGTTCACCAACACAGCTACAACAATGCTGCAAACAGGTATTTTAGATGTGCTTTTCATACATGGATTTTTATATATTGAAACATCAAATCCTGCAACCTAAAAGATCTGAGGGAAGGGAAAAAAGTGGATCAGGAGTCAGTTATTTGAGATTACAACCTCTTCCAGGGCACTTTTAATGAGAGAAACTTTAGAGAGGGAATTTCAAATATTTTATCAAAGCTTTAGAAATATTACCCTTTATTAATGTGCTGGATATTCTTTTGCAAAAATTGTGTGTTTCCCACTAATTCGTCATACTCCCCCATTACTGCTTCTTACAGCTACTGGACACAAGAACTAACATTATTTTCAAATCACATGTGAAGCAGATTAAGAGCTTTGCATTTTTCTATGGCATTAATTTTGGAGGGGGGGGGAGGTTGCATTTCTTGCAATACTATATTTCTGACCCTTCAAGCAGACACATGGGGCTCATTGTTGCATGTCTGGGATTATTTCTGAAAACCCAGAAATAATTTAACTAGTGAATAAACATTTTGAGTACTAAAATTATTAACAATGAAACACCGCCCTGGTCCTAATTCTCAGGGCTATTTATCTCCCAGTTCATTATGAGACCATATAAATAATTTAGTATTATTCACTGGGATCAGATTGTAAAACTGCTTACTATAAATCTAGAGACAAGGTGGGATAATATAGTTATTTGACCAACTTCTTTTGGTGAGAGAGACAAGCTTTGGAGCTCACACAGAGCTCTTCTTCAGATCTGGGAAACATACTCCACCCTGGTCTACACTAAAAAATTATGTCAGTATAAATGCATTGTCCTTCAAGGGTGTGGAAAATCCACACCCCTGAGCAATGCCATTATATTGACCTCAGAGGTGGTGCTGGCCCATTGGGGGCCCTAAGCAGGACTATTTAGGGACGGACACACACACACACAACACACACTAAAAAAAGTGAATGGGGGGCTCCCTGAGGTGCTCAAGGCCCTAAGGCAATTGCTTAGTTGGCTTATGCCTAGCGCTGGCTCTGTCTGACCTAACTCCCAGTGTAAACAGCGCTATGTCAATGGGCGAACTTCTCCCAATGACATAGCTACCATCTCTCAGAGAAGTGGAGTACCTATGCCGATGAGAGAAAAGCTCTCCCATCAGTGTAGGTAGTGTCTTCACTAAGCATTACAGTGGCAAAATGGCACTGGTTCTGCTGTGCCATTGTAGCGTAAGTGGAGACTTGCCCTGAGTGTCACAGTTAAATGCAAGATGGAACAGATGGTTTAACATAAGCAGTTAACACATATTTCAAGGGACCATTCAAGATGAAGTGGCCCATTAACACCACTCCAATCATGGGGCGGGGAAACGGGGGAGGCAGCTGAGGGCCTTGTTACTGTTACTTAACAAAGTGGGTTGTGGTAATCAGTTTGTGGCTCTTAAGAGTTGTTTGATTAATCAGATATCTGAACAATCTGTGCTCCTGAATACTGAATACAAAGTCTAACAGGTAGCCACAGGGCAGTGGAGAGAGAAAAAAAGTCTCATCCTTACCTAAGACAGCAGTACAAATGGTTGTGAAGATGGTGGGAATATCTCAGAAGAGGACCAGGGGCCAGATTCAGAAGAGTATTTAGGTGCCTAAAGATGCAGATAGATGCTTAGTGGGATTTACAATATTGTGTAAACAATAGATGCTTTTGTGAATCCCACCAGGTGTCTATCTGCATCTTTAGGCACCTTCATGAACCTGGCTCCAGAAGCCTTCTCCTCGTCCCTAGCTTTACACAGGTGTGTGCTAGGCAGTCTCCACTTGCTCCTCACTATTCCAGGAGCAGGTGTAGCCATAGTCTCACTATTCCCTGCTGACCCCGTTGAAGCAGTTAGGCCAAGAGTACAAGCCCCACAGATCAACCCTGGCATAATGCCTATCACTGGTATGTGGACAGCCTGTGTATATAACAAGCAATGCCATATAGCAACTCCAATAAGATACCATTAGGAAGGCAGGGACCCACCTCACCACCATCTGAGAGCAACAATTTAGCAGTGAATTGATGCCATAGTCACCCTATTTGTCATCTCCCAGTTAAGCAAGTCAAAGATATAACAAGCTGCTCTGCTATTACAGGATTTGTGTTCAGAAGATTTAACTGCATTCAGTATGTTGAAAATATTCCTCTCAATCCGACATTATTCACTAAATATCATCATTGCTATCAGTGTTTGAACAGCTTGTGTAGAATTAGCTGCAATGTCTTTTGGATTAAATATCTTTTTGTGTTTACCTTTAAAAATGTCATTTATTCTCCATCTTCAATATTTAGATGTCCATTACGGTTTAAACTAGAGTAAATGGTGGATTCCCTGTAACTGGAAATCTTTCAGTCAAGATTTGAGGACTTCAGTAACTCAGGCTGAAGCTAGAGGTCAATTACAGGAGGGGGTGGGTGAGGTTCTGTGGCCTGCGTTGTGCAGGAGGTCAGACTAGATGATCATGATGGTCCCTTCTGACCTTAAAGTCAATGAGTCTATGTGTCTTATTTTTGGGTGCAAATGACATTGGCTAATTTTGGCCTCCTTCCAATATTTATTGAGATATTTAAACACTTTCAGAAAGTAGCTTCTGAAGTCATTCTGTGCATGTCAATGGTTGCACCACACCCTTTGTGGAGTTACACTGTATTCCTGCTGACTTTGGTATTTCCCTTTCGCATACAACAGAACTGGAGTTTTTACTCTCTTTTCTCTTTCATTCCTACCTGGCTAAATGTACAAAGCACTGAAAATTCTTTAACAAACGTATGCACACTTCTCAAATGACTATGCTGTCAGGAGTTAGCTCCAAGGTGCCTACCTTTTGCTGAAGGTCTGAGCTCCAGTATGAAACCGGAGATAAGTCAGTTGAGTGTCTCTGGGTTAAGCTTAGAAGCAAGAACAATAAGAGTGATGTCCTGGTGGGTGTCTGTTACAGACCACCAGACCAGGAGGATGAGGTGGATGAGGCTTTCTTTACTCAACTAGGGAAAGTTTCCAGTTCACAGGGCCTGATTCTCATGGGAGACTTCAATCACCCTGACATCTTCTGGAAGAGCAATACAGCAGAGCACAAACAATCCAGGAAGTTTTTGGAGAGTGTTGCAGACAATTTCCTGGTGCAAGTGCTGGAGCAACCAACTAGGGGCCATGCTTTTCTTGACCTGCTGCTCACAAACAGGGAAGATTTGGTAGGGGAAGTACAAGTGGGTGGCAACCTAGGCAGCAGTGACCATGAGATGGTCGAGTTCAGGATCCTGACGAAAGGAAGAAAGGAGAGCAGCAGGATACGGACCATGGACTTCAGAAAAGCGGACTTTGACTCCCTCAGGGAACTGATGGGCAGGATTCCCTAGGAGGCTAATATGAGGGGGAAAGGAACCCAAGAGAGCTGGCTGTTTTTTAAAGAGACCTTATTGAGGGCACAAGAGCAAACCATCCCGATGTGCAGAAAGAATAGCAAATATGGTAGGCGTCCAGCTTGGCTTAACAAAGATGTCCTTGGTGAACTTAAACACAAAAAAGAAGCTTACAAGAAGTGGAAGCTTGGTCAGATGACTAGGGAGGATTATATAAACACTGCTCGAACGTGCAGGAATGAAATCAGGAAGGCCAAAGCACAATTGGAGTTGCAGCTAGCAAGGGACGTGAAGGGGAACAAGAAGGGTTTCTACAGGCATGTTGCCAACAAGAGGAAGATTAGAGAAAGTGTGGGCCCCTTAGAGAATGAGGGAGGCGACCTAGTGACGGAGGATGTGGAGAAAGCTGAGGTACTCAATGCCTTTTTTGCCTCTGTCTTCACAGACAAGATCAGCTCTCAGACTGCTGCACTGGGTGGCACAGAATGGGAAGGAGGCGAACATCCCGCAGTGCTGAAGGAACGGGTCCAAGACTATTTAGAAAGATTGGACATACACAAGTCCATGGGGCCGGATGCAATGCACCCGAGGGTGCTGAGGGAGTTGGCTGAGGTGATTTCAGAGCCATTGGCTATTATCTTTGAAAGCTCGTGGCAACAGGGGGAGGTCCCTGAGGACTGGAAAAAAGCAAATATAGTGCCCATCTTCAAAAAAGGGAGGAAAGAGGATCCAGGGAACTACAGACCGGTCAGCCTCACCTCAATCCCTGGAAAAATCATGGAGCAGGTCCTTAAGGAATCCATTTTAAGGCACTTGGAGGAGAGGAAGGTGATCAGGAACAGTCAACACGGATTCACTAAGGGAAAGTCATGCCTGACCAACCTGATTGCTTTCTATGATGAGGTGACTGGCTCTGTGGATGTAGGGAAGCCGGTGGATGTGATATACCTTGACTTTAGCAAAGCTTTTGATACTGTCTCACACAGTATTCTTATCAGCAAGTTAAAGAAGTATGGGTTGGATGAATGGACTATAAAATGGATAGAGAACTGGCTAGAGCATAGGGCTCAACGAGTAGTGATCAATGGCTCCGTGTCTAGCTGGCAACCGGTCACAAGTGGAGTTCCTCAGGGGTCGGTCCTGGGGCCGGTTTTGTTCAACACCTTTATTAATGATCTGGAGGATGGGGTAGATTGCACCCTCAGCAAGTTTGCGGACGACACTAAGCTGGGGGAGTTGTAGATACCCTGGAGGGTAGGGATAGGATACAGAGTGACCTAAACAAACTGGAGGATTGGGCCAAAAGAAATCTAATGAGGTTCAACAAGGACAAGTGCAGAGTCCTCCACTTAGGAAGGAAGAATCCCATGCACAGCTATAGACTGGGGACCGACGAGCTGGGCAGCAGCTCTGCAGAAAAGGACCTGGAGGTAACGGTGGATAAAAAGCTGGATATGAGTCAGCAATGTGCCTTGGTTGTCAAGAAGGCTAATAGCATTTTGGGCTGCATTAGGAGGGGCATTGCCAGCAGGTCACGGGAAGTGATTATTCCCCTCTATTCGGCGTTGGTGAGGCCGCATTTAGAATATTGTGTCCAGTTTTGGGCCCCCCACTACAAAAAGGATGTGGACAAGTTGGAGAGAGTGCAGCGGAGGGCAACCAAAATGATTAGGGGACTGGAGCACAGGTCTTTGAGGAGAGGCTGAGGGAACTGGGCTTGTTTAGTCTGCAAAAGAGAAGAATGAGGGGGGATTTGATAGCAGCCTTTAACTACCTGAAAGGGGGTTCCAGGGAGGATGGGGCTAGGCTGTTCTCGGTGGTGGCAGATGACAGAACAAGGAGCAATGGTCTCAAGTTGCAGGGCGGGAGGTCTAGGTTGGACATTAGGAAAAAGTTTTTTACTAGGAGGGTGGTGAAGCACTGGAATGGGTTACCTAGGGAGGTGGTGGAATCTCCATCCTTAGAGGTTTTTAAGCGGAGGCTTGACAAAGCCCTGGTTGGGATGATATAGCTGAGGTTAGTCCTGCTTTGAGCAGGGGGTTGGACTAGATGACCTCCTGAGGTCCCTTCCAACTCTAATATTCTATGATTCTATGATTCTATCATTCTATAAAACTGGGCAGGCATGCAGCACTTCGCTCCAGGTGTCATGCAACAATGGAAAAGAACCACAGAAAGAGTGAGAACTAGGATACTGAAGGGAGTCCGGGGCTGGTGGTAGGAGAGGAGAGAGAATCTGGAAGAGAGATTGTTGGAAAAGGGAGAGAGCCAACGAGGTTAGTAGGAGTCTGGGGAAACATGTGGTAGCCTCCAACTGATAGCATCGCCAATTCTGCCCTCTTCAGCCCTTAGCCTCCATTCTGTCTCCTTCTGTCCCCAGTCAATGTCCTCTGTCTTCCCCCCACCAGACCTATTCAATTCTCTTTGCCCCCACCCTTTGCTCCCCTTCATCTCCCTACCAACAGCAGCTGCCACCGGTGCTACCTCTTCCCTGCACATTTCATGCCAGTGGCTTGGCATTAACAGGAGGAACAGAGACAAGAGTAATCAGAGGCCACCTGAAGCCAGGTGTCACACTAGCCCCCAGTGACCAGGAGGAGGAACAGCAGCTGCTTAACGGCAGCAGAGCCAGCTGTGTGACATAGCTGCTAGGGTGCTGGAAGCAATACGTTTGAGTGCCACACATGATGCATGACATTTATCAGCCCTAATAAATGTACATGATCAGAATATAGAGAAAGGACCCTTTTATCAATAGAACCAGGAGTTCTAGCAGTTTATGATAAAAGAGAATCTTCCCATTAGTAACCGTTAAAAAATAAGATAACAGATCTGTACTGAAGTAATAGTGTTTATCAGAAGTCAGTATTTCCCCTTCATGAAGTGATGGCCGTTGGTCCTTTGCAGTTGCATTAAGTGACCTGGTTTCTGCTTCTCTTCCTATTTGATTATCAGTAAAATATTGCTTTTATCTCGGACAATGTTCATACTAACACTTCTGAACTGATAACTTGTTGAAGATGTAATTTGTGTGTGTAGTTTAAGTGAAGCTGTTATTAAATTGTTAATATATGTGCTGATGCTAGTTTCATTGGAAGTTGTTATAATGTTGAGATTTTACACACACACTTTTTTGGGCAGTGAAATCAGGGAAACCTTCAGTATTATTACTAGATTTTACAGATCTACAGTAATTACAATTTATTTTATAGATACACATCAAACTTCAGCTCAAACTTCTGATAATTGCAAAACAGCTGTTGAAGAGTCTTTATAATGTTGTATTTTGCCTCCAATGGAAAAAGTACAACTTAGTTTGTGGGTAAAACCTATCCGAAATTGCTTTATCTAAATGTTTCAAAAAATATTACTGATGTTATCATTCTACAGCCAAAGCTCTGATACTATCCATGTTGGAGTAATGGTAACTCCTTTTATATTGGTGACTTATAAAACAGCAGTTGGACTTATCTTTCAACAGTGATTTAACCGTCCTCCAGATGTGCCAGACGAAAGAATTTTCTGTCAGAATTTATACACCTGCATAAATAATCCAAAGATACTCTAATAGAAGAAAGCTGCTGATATAACATAATACCAGGTCTTGAGGTAATGATACATCACCTGTGCCAGACTCATACTAATGGTAATAAATGTTCCATTTCCTAAGAGCATGCTTCACTGAAATCCTGCATAATATGAATTTATTTTTAGTAACCTGCATACATTTCCTCTAGAAAATATAGTCTTGTTATAATAATTGGTTCTATTTTGTTGTTCTGAGCTACGGCTGTAGACTGTAAGTGATAATAATTGTTTCAATTAATATGTCTAGGCACTGGGAATTCAGGGTGGTTTTGTTTTTTTTGATTTTTTAAGAAAGCAAAAAACTTTACATGAAAATGAAAAGCATCCAAACATGGTTGCCCCTAAGTGAACCTGAAAGTTAGCATTTAATATACTACTAATGATAACTAAGTCTATTACATTAGCACCCAGAGGCCCCCCATGTGCTAGGTGCAATACAAACATAAAATAAAAGATGACCCCTGCCCCAATGGGTCTCCTTTTTACATATGTACAAGTGTCTCTAGCTCCAAAAACACACTAGTCCACTGTAGCATTAATGCTGGCATAAATAACTGAATTACAGTTTCTCTCATGATTGTTCCATGAGGTTTCAAAGCAAACATTCTGGTGAGAGTCGTCCCAAGGCTTATTTCCTAAAGAGAAGGAATGGGAATATCTGTTTATCTAGGTATTTATATTGCACCCATCACTGTGAGTACAGAAGCCATGGGAGCAAAGTTATTTGCAGCCATCTTAGTGTTTGCAGGATTGCCAAGTGACATGAAGTATGGTTGAAGAGCAAGGTTTTCAAATCCGGTTAACCAACCAGAAAAGCATCAGCTGTCACAGCAATGCTGTATTTTAATATTTCAGTAATGTGTTTTCCAGAATAAAGAATCAGAGAGCTCAGGATAAGGAAATGAAAGAGTGACAGGAAGTTCTAAAGCACACAGAGAGTAGCAGGAAAGCAATTGATTTAAAATTAGCCAAAGAAGCAGGGGGATTAGGTAGACAACTGCAAATACATATAACTCCACTTACTATCCATCTGCAGCAGAGCCAGCCTGTGAGACTCCTAAAATCCAGTTACAGGTACTCCCACCTTCCGTTCTGAGACTCCATAAAATTCAAGGTAATCTCAGCTTTCATCTAAAAATAATGATGAAGAGCAGAATGGACCTAGTGGACTAAACATTTGACTGAGAGGCAGCAGCTCCTTTCTTCTAACTCCCAGCTCTGAGGACCAGTGAGCAAAGAGAAGGAGACAACATAGCATGGCAAAGAAAGATGTGGTGAATATGAAAGAATGTGAGCACAGGAGATGCTCCTTTTCCATGAAAAGTGGAGGGGAAAAAAATAAAACAGAAAGAATGAACAAACACAAAAAGACAATAGAAAGAGAGAAATTAAAAAAGGAAAGTGGTACTGCACGATGGTAAATAGACTGATGTGAACATGAAAGAAAAGGAAAAGGGAATCAAAAATTGGACGAAGGGATTAAGAAAGAAAAAATTAACTATTTTTCAGTTAGTTACATTTGTTTCAGTTCCTATATTTCATTGTACTTTGCTCGCAAAAGCCCCTATCTCTAAAGTTGGGGGACTAGAAGAGTGGCTGTTTTGAACAATTATATTATATTAATATTGTTGGGTACTTTGGACTCCATAGATACAAACATAAAGGGAAAAGAAAATTATCTAAAATTCACAGTAAAATTATTGGGCTGATGGGAGCCTCATGGCTCCCTGGATCCTCCTCCTTTGGAGAATTTTCCCTTGAAATTGCTTTAAAATGTCACCAGATATGTAGAGATCCCAGCATAAGCAACTAGGTACCATTTCTCATACAGGAGAGAAGGCCAGTGGTGACTGAAGATCCATTCTCATTTGTACAACATGAATCAGTTAGGCTGAGGTGAATCCAGAGGTCTCATATTGCTAACCTCTCCTATAAACCTGAAGCTGGGCCTTTGTATAGCAGTGAAATAATAGTAGACGGGGCATTTTCATTTTCCTGGAGGCAAGGAATCCAGCAATAGTTTCACAGACCCACCACAAAATTATAAAATAGCTTTACTTTTCTGGTTACATTTTGCTTTGGGAAGATCTAGCAAACTTCTTTCTCAGATACCTCAATCCCACATCCATTTAGCACTAGCTCTTAGATCTTTACCAGATGTCCAAGGATACACCACAATGATGACCATAGCTTGTCAGAAGCTTAAAATTAGATGGACACCTTAGATTAGTGCTATGAATCAAACATTTTTCAGCTTGACACTGAAAATAGTAACATGCCTTTCAGAGGTACATCAGGAACAAACTCCCTTGGAGCACAGCGCTGTCAAAATGGATGATGTTTTACAATCTTTACAAGGACAAAGCACAGGAGAGGAAGCAGGAATATAAAATAAGTTATTCAGAAATTACATTCCTACAAAACCAACAGGCAGGCTGTTAATGCCAGTAGGAATATTACTGTGAACCAGAAACATGCCGGGGAGGAGGAAGGGGGCTCTGGCTTGCTTGGTCCCTACTCCCAGCAGCCAGCCTGTGCAGGGTAGGGAAGCTGCTTCCCCCAGCCAGGCTCTCTCAGGAAGCTGCCACACTGCACAGAGCAGCGCCCCAGCTGGAAGTGACTGGTTCCGCCCCCGCCCTTCTGTATCACCAGAGTCGGCGCCATAGTGATCTCGTTGTATCACCACTGGTCTTTAGTAATGGCAGTGCAACCCTGGAGGGACCTGCCATGGGGAGGCCAAGGCATGGAGAGAGGTTGCCCCACCTCAACCCTCTGGGGCCACCTCCCCGATTAGTGCTGGCTTCTCCTTGAGGTTTATGACTTCACTTCAGAGTCAGAGGAATACTGTTTGCTCCATGGGGCCCAGGATAGTGCGGTTCCAGATGGTGCCGGGGAGTGGTGCTGTGGGGAGGACGATCACGTCATCCTTGCTGGCTTGCTCAAGTCGGTAGTGGGTGCTTTTTTGTTGCCGGTAGTCTGGGGCTTGATCCTGCCTAGGAGGGGAGTGGTGCCATGCTTTCTATGAGCTCCCTCGCCGCCTGAAAGATTTCCAGTGTGCAGGGGATTGTAACTCCTCCTTGCAGCTCTCCCTGGGCAGGGAGTTCAAAGGCACTGGACTCGATGGGGGGCCGGAGTTGACAGTACTGCACCCGAGGGGCCAGGACTTGAGTGGCCTGGCACAGGTCACACTCCGCTCAAGCCTTTCACTTAGATGTTTTTGGCATCAGCAAGTGTCCTCCATCGTTTTCTCTCTCCTTCTTATGCAGAATCAGGGATTGCGAGCGGTGCTGCGTCACTTCGCGTAAACTTTGCAGTTGGAACCCCTCTCGCAGAGTCCAGCAGCTGTTTCCTTTGTCTTCTCAGGTGCAGAGAATGAGATGAGCAGGGAGAGACAGGGATGTCTTGTGGTGTTTGTCTCTCCTTTTTATAGTTTCAGCCAAGAACCAAGAGACAAGGCACATCCGGTGGAGGAAGGAGACCTCACACTGTTTCTTTGCTAAGATGTGGATCTCTTTGTCCACCCTTCCCTTTCTTGACAAAGAAAGCCACCTGATAGATGATGGCTGTCACAGCCAAGTCGTGGGCAGCCAGACATAGTGATCAGAGCCAGAGTCCACTGCCACAGGATAAGAGTCAAGAAAGAGCTGGGTCAGGATACCAGAAACACAAGACAAACTTGAGAGCAGAACCATGAATCGGTAACCAGAGTCAGGCCAGCTTTGGACTCCAGGAGATCAGAGGCAGGAGACGAACCAGAGATCAGAACCACAAGTCAAGCAGAGGGAGCAAGGTGGACCCGAGTTGCATGGACAACTGTGTGTTCCTGTGCTAGTTTTATATAGAAACTGTGGACCAACCAGGGCCCCCAGCATTCTGCCAATCAGATTCCAGGACTGGACTGTCAGGGTTCAGCTTTTGCCCTAGCCACCACTAGCAGATCACTGGATGGCAGGTTAGAGCTTACAAGCGCCTAAGAATCCTGTGGACAAGCAGTCAAAGGTTTCCTGACATGGGCCTATCAGCTTTGTTGACACCTAGCTAGGGTGTCAGTTTGTCTTTGAAAAACTGTTTTAGCCACACCCCAGACTTATCTGGGAAACACACTTCAGTCATGATTTCAGCTTATGTTCATAACTTCACACAATGTTACTACATACATTTTACCATGATATCATTGATCAGCAAGTTATCAGTTTTCAGATGATACCTTTCAAGGCATGCCTTGTACACAGATTACAACAACAGTGTGTAGGAGTGTATTTGGTCACACACTTGTGCTCAGGAAGAGTGCCAGAGAGACCAAAGGAAGAAAAAGAGCTGCAGCCTGCTGAGACTCAGGGAAGCTTTAATGCAGAGGCCTAATGTGGGTGGTAGTGGCCCAAACACAGCAGCTTGGTGAGTGGCCAGCCAAGGGGAGCTACCCCAGAGCTGTCTGTGTGATAGATATACTAAAGTAAAGCTTGCACAGTCCTTCTCTTTGGTAATTCATGCACTTGGGAGGAAACAGGAGAATCTGGATAAAAACACATGACTACCCTTTGTTTGATCTACACAACCTCTCTCCTATGTTACATCCCTTCTCTGGAAAGCTCCAACCAAGTTAGCTGGTACCTTTGTTGACTCTACTTTGAAGTCATCTGAACTCATTTAAGAGTGAGTTCCTCTCTATGTAGGCTGTGTGCAGCTTAATTAGATTCAAAGACAGTTTCTGCAACCCTTTGTTTGTGGACTGCAAATTTACCAGTAAAATTGATTCCAATCCTGAGATAACAAAGCAGCCTTTTCACAACCCACTTGAGTTGGAGTCATTCTATTTCATTACTAAATACAGTCTTAGACTAAAGCAAATGCTTGACCTTCGTTACCTTAGTTTCAATTAATGTCATATTCTGATGCCCTTGTTCACTTTGAATAGCATGTGTAATCTCATTAAAATCAATGCAGCAACTTGAGGAATAAAGTTAATTCAGTGTGAGTAAAGGTATCAATATCTGACCCTTGATATTTTTAGTCACATAAGAAATAATACAAATTAATAACATTAAACAAATCATTTTAACTCCAATCCCACCTCCATCACAGAAAATAAACCCAAACAGTAATGAACAGTGAAGTACATACAGAGAGATGTGAGCTTGAAAACCACAAATACATTTTTTAAACCAAAAAACAATGGTGAATTACAGGAAGTTCATAAAGTCAACGTCAAACAGCATTTTAAAAACAGTGATTAAATCTCTATAAAAATGTTAACCAGATGAGTCTGTGAGATAGAAAGAAGCAAGCAGTTTTCCTTTTGTGACTTGAAGTACATTCCAAAACATTCCAACTAACTTTTTATCTCAAACTGTCCCAGCTTGAGGTGTAGAATATAAATTCTAGCAATTCAAGTGTAAAAGTATAATTAGGCAGGCCAAAAAAGAATTTGAAGAGCAACTAGCCCAAGATTCAAAAACTAAAAGCAAGAAATGTTTAATGTACACCAGAAGCAGGAATTCTGCCAAACAATCAGTGGAGTCACAGGACAAAAGGAACCCTCAAAGAAGACAAGGCCATTGTGGAAAAACTAAATGAATTCTCTGCATCAGTCTTCACTGCAGAGGATGTGAGGGAGACTAACACCTGAGCCATTCTTTTTGGGAGACAAATCTGAGGAACTGTCTCAGATTGAGGTGTCAATAGAGGAGGTTTATGAACAAATTGATAAATTAAACAATAATAAGTCACTTGGACCAGATGGTAACTATATCCGAAGGAATTCATATATGAAATTGCAGAACTACTAAGTGTGGTATGTAACCTATCATTTAAATCAGCTTCTATACCAGATGACTGGAGGATAGCTAGTGTGACGCCAATTTTTTACTGGCAATTGCAGGCCAGTAAACCTAACTTCAGCACTGGGCAAATTATTTGAAATTATAGTAAAGAACAGAATTATCAGAAGCACATGATTTGTTGGAAAAGAATCAACACAGCTTTTGAAAAGGAAAATCATGCCTCACCAATCTACTGGAATTTTTTTGCGGGATTTAACAGGCATATGGACAGGGGTGATCTGGTGGACATAGCATGGGCAGCTGGTGAACCCCTTGTTAGAGGAGGCTAGCCAATGGCCCTGCCCCTTTCACCTGAGGTCACGCCGCCCCCGCCCTGAGCTGCGCTCCCTACCACAGCTGGTGGAGAGGGGGAACCCCTCTGAGCTGGCCCGAGCCATCGGCCCCCCAGCTCCAGGCAACAGGGGCCCTGAGCGGGTGTGGCCCCAGCTGCCTCAAGTCCCAGGCAGTGGGCAGCCTCAGAACTGGGTGATTCAGGCAGCCCTGAGTCCTGACCACACATGGTCCCAGTACTGGGTGGCCCCAGCTGCCCCAAGTCCCAGCTGGGCTATACATGGCCCTGCCTCCAGCCCCAGCCCCGGGCAGCCCTGAAGCACCAGCCAAGTGTGGCCCCAGCCACCCCAGAGGGCCAGCCACCCCATGTCCCTGCCAGGCAAGTCCCAGCTGGGCGGCAGGCAGCCCCAGTGCTGGGCAGCCCTGAGGCATCAGCCGGGTGCAGCCCCAGCGCTGTGTGGCCCCAGCTGTATGTGGCCCGGCCCCCCTGAAGCACCGGCCAGGCCGCATGTGGCCCTGAATGCCACGGAGCACTGGCTGGGCTGCACACAGCCCCGACTGCCCCGGAGCACTGGGCGGCCCCGGAGCTCCGGTCATGCATGGCCGCAGCCCCCTGAGTTCCGGCTGGGCGGCGGGCAGCCCCAGTGCCACATGGCCCCTGCTACCCCGAGTTCTGGCCAGGCTGCATGTGGCCCCAATGCTGGGTGGCCCCAGCTGCCCCAGTGTGCCAGTCAGGCATGGCCCCAGCTGCTCTGGAGTGCCAGCCACCCCAAGTTCCAGCTGGGTGGCCCCAGTGCCGCTTGGCCCCAGCCGCCCCGAGACCCAGCCGAGCTGCACATGGTCCCAGCACTGGGTGGCCCCTACTGCCCCAAGTCCCATCCACACCCACTTCGGGGGAGTCTGAACTGCAGTACTACTGAAGCACTGACCAGCCTGGCAGATACAGCAGAAGGGGGTGGGGCTCCAGGGTGGAACATGCATGGGGGTCACGCCTGGCTATTTGAGAAGGCTAAGCCTTCCCCCGCCTATTATACCAACCGGCCATGGGACACAGTGTACTTGGACTTTCAAAAAGCCTTTGAAAAGGTCCATCACCAAAGGCTTTTAAGCAAAGTAAGCAGTCATGGGATAAGAGGGAAGATCCTTTCATGGATCAGCAACTGTTAAAAGACAGGAAACAAAGGGTAGGACTAAATGGTCAGTTTTCAGAATGGAGAGAGGTAAATAGATATGTCCCCCAGGGATCTGTACTGGGACTAGTGCTATTCAACATATTCATAAATGACCTGGAGACAAGGGTAAACTGTGAGGTGGCAAAATTGGTAGACAATAAAAAATTACTCAAGATAGTTAAAACCAAAGCAGACTATGGAGAGTTACAAAGGAATCTCACAAAACTGGGTGACTGGGCAACAAAATGGCTGATGAAATTCAATGTTGATAAATGCAAAGTAATGCACATTGGAAATATAATCCCAACTACACAGACAAAATGATGGAGTTTAATTAGCTGTTACCACTCAAGAAAGAGATCTTGGAGACATTGTGAATAGTTCTTTGAAACCATCTGCTCAATGTGCAGTGGCAGTCAAAAAAGCTAACAGACTGTTAGAAACCATTAGGAAAAGGATAGATGCTAAGACAGTAAATATCATAATGCCATTATATAAATCCATGGTACGCCCACAGCTTGAATACTGCATGGTATTCTGGTCTCCCCATCTCAAAAAAGATATATTAAAAATGGAAAAGGTATAGAGAAGGGCAACAAAAATGATTAAGGGTATGGAACAGCTTCCATATGAGGAGAGATTAATAAAACTGGGACTGTTCAGCTTGGAAAAGAGATCTATAAAATCATGCAGGGTGTGGAGAAAGTGAATAAGGAACTGTTATTTACTCCTTCATATAACACACAACCAGAGGTCACCGGATAAAATGAATAGACAGCAGGTTCAAAACAAACAAAAGGCAGTGCTACTTCACATAACACACAATCAATCTGTGGCACGCATTGCTAGGGGATGTTGTGACAGCCAAAAGTGTAACTGGGTTCAAAAAAGAATGAGATGGGTTCCTGGAGGATAGGTCCAATAATGGCTAGCCACCGAGATTATCAGGGATGCAACCCTATGTTCATAGACGTGCGCAGCACATTTGATCAGGGTGTGCACATTTCATTAGGGTGTGCACACGTTACCTACAGAATTTTACCCGTGTGCACGGCTATGCCTATGTTTTGGGTATCTCTAGCCTCTGACTGCCAGAAGCTGGGAATGGATGACGTATGATTTAGGTGCTCTAGGTACCTATTACCTGTTTAAATAGATGAATTTTCACTAGTCAGTTTTTGAGTGAAATATCCTTTTGTTTTGAAAAACATGACGTGAAAGAGAGAGAAACAGAAAATGTGTACAAGAAGCAGCACTACAACCATATCATCTTATGATGAACTTGCACGTCTGCAGCTAGGAGACTGTTTTTGAAAGACCTGTTACAATATCCATTGGTGGGGCTGAGCTCTGCCAAGTCATAATTCAGCACTTCAGGGCCTGACTCATGATTGTTCTCTGACCTTTTTACGCCAGCTCTGCTCCTGGTGCAGAGAAAATCCTATCTCAAGATGACAGTGTCCTTCTAAAAAAAACCCGCAAAGACTAGTGTTCACAGAAATTACATGCATTACAAGTGCACTTACATAGGCTATTCTATATTTTCTATAATTTTCTCTAATTTTCCAGCTTGGTTCCTCCAAAACACTAATTCAAATGTATTTCAATAGAGTTGGAAGGCACATGCCAGATGTTTTTTTCTCCTTATTATCACTACTTATATCTTTCACATGCTGGCAAGTACTGGTAGGTTGTGTCTCATTGTCTGTTCAGTAGGTCAGTCAGATGTTTTGTGATTTTCCACTCCCTATGTGGGGTAGTGAGCACATGCATGAATTCTATAGTTACTTCCTGTCACAGCAAGATTGTTTCACACCATATATATTAATAACATGGTGTAGCGAGAAAAATGCAATAAACATGGAAAAAGAATTCAAGTAGAAAGCATTATTTTCAAAATAGGTATGTTACTGTCTACAAGTGCTCACGTGACTCATCAGAGATACAGTAGAATCGAATTAATTAGCAGCCCATTAAAAAGGCACGTCCACTTAAGTAAGATGGTTTCCAGATATCAGATTCTGTACAATGATAAAAATGGATTAAAGATAAAGATTAAGAAGGCTTCTATGGCTAAACTGGTGTCAGACTTATTCTGTAGAGAGGCCTGAATTAAGTCTTTCATTAGGTCTGTGATCTATGGCAACAAAACGTGGGCCGTGCACTGCCCTCAAGCCATAATGAAATTCCTACTGATGTCAAGGGGATTTTGCACAAAGCACACCAGAAGAATATGGACCCTGATCGAGGAGAGTGGGAAGCCCATCACCAGTTTTTGTCTATGCCCCAACTTCTCTTTCCAGTAACCTAGGCAGGGTAGCTTGTTTCTTTCTCCCCCTCTTAGATAGTTTACCCATCTGTAAAATGGTGTCTTTTAGGATTCCCAAACCTTCTGTAGATTCTACCATTCTCATCACATTTTACTCACTAGATTTCTTAATTCCCCATAATTTGTGTTCCTGACATCTAATACCCCGTACTACTTCTACCTTGTACATTAAAATTTATAAAGGGAAGCATTTCTTTACACAATGCAAAACTAACTTATGTAACTCACTGTCATAAAACACGATTAAAGCAAAGACCATAATGGGATTAAAAAAGAACTGGACATTTATTTACATAGATAATATTCTGAGTTACACTAGATAAGTTAGCAATGCATAAGTAATATAATGCTTTAGGACATAACCACTATATGGATGGGGATAGGAAGAAACTTCCCCTGTTGAAAGGTTATTTCCTAATTTTCTTGCACCTTCCTCAGAAATGCAATCACTGTTAGAGTGAGCATACCAGACTGGATGGACCATTACTCTGATCTAGTATGGCAACTCCTATGTTCCAGTCTTTATTACCAAGAATGCAAATAGCTTACAGTTATTGGTACCAAATGTCTCCATTATTTTCAATCAGTTCCATCTGTTGGTAAGAATTTGATCCAGACTTCTTTGGTTGGACTCTAGTTTCTGGATGATAAAGTTGATTTCTGTGCAATTTAGAAACATACATGATGTTTGCTTAACTGCATTTGTTAGCCAGAATACAACTTTACAGCTTCTATAACTACAGCCCTATGACTCTGGCATTCTGATCTGGGAATTGTTCAGTCTTGCTGTCCTCCAACCTTAGTGGTCTATAGGAGATGCTCAAACTTTTCTGTTTTTAATTCCTTAGTTCTTTTACACAAAGTATTTAACTACCAAAATCCTTATTGTTGCTCGATATTGTAAAAACTTAAAATTTATTAAGCCAATGCTCCACCTTATCTTGCCTTTCTAGCTCTTCTTATAGCTTGTATCCATTTGCTGACATTCCAGTTAGCAATATTTTCAGAAAGTAACCAAGGGAACCACCATTTTAGACTTGAGTCTGACCAACAGGAAGGAATTGGTTGAGATTCTGAACATGGAAGGCAATTTGGGTTAAAGTGATTATGAAATGATACATTCATGGTTCTATGGAAAGGAAGTAGTGAGAGTAGGAAAATAAGAACAATTGACTTCAAAAAAGCAGACTTTAACAAACTCAGAGAACTGGAAGCATGGGAAACAAATCTAAATGATAAAGCTGTTTGAGAGAGCTGGCAGTTTCTCAAGGAGACGGTATTAAAGGCGCAATGGAAAACTATCCCAATGCGAAGAAAAGATTGGAAGAATAGTAAGAGGCCAACATGGCTCTGTCAAGAGCTCTTTAATGGCCTGAAAATCAAAAGAGAATCCTACAAAAAGTGGAAAAATGGACAAATTGCTAAATAGGAGTGCAAAAGGATAAAACAAGCGTGTAGGGACAAAATCAAAAGGCTAAAGCACAAAATTAGTTACACCTAGCAAGAGCCATAAAAGGCAATAAGAAGAAGTCCTTTAAATACAGTAGAAGCAAGAAAAAGACGAAGGAAAGAGTAGGTCCTCTACTTAGCAGGG
Organism: Emydura macquarii macquarii; assembly: GCF_026122565.2. Classification (NCBI taxonomy): domain Eukaryota; kingdom Metazoa; phylum Chordata; order Testudines; family Chelidae; genus Emydura; species Emydura macquarii. The sequence continues at coordinate 11,782,436 of NW_027131527.1, read as the reverse complement.
ACAGAGATCTAATAACTGATGACATCAAAAGGTGTTTAATGCCAGTTTTGCTTTATTCTTTCTTATTAAGGTTAATGGCGACCAAATATTCAATACAATCAATATTAACAACAAGGGGAAAGAAACGCAAGCCAAACAGAGAAAGAGCAGATTAAAGAATTTTTAGGTAAGTTAGATGTTATTCAAGTCAGCAGGGCCTGATGAAATTCATCCTAAATTACTTAAGGAACTAGCTGAAGCAATCGCAGAACAGTTAGAAATTGCTTTTGAGACCTCATGGAGGATGGATGAGGTCCCAGAGGCTGGAAAAGGGAAAACATAGTACTTATCTTTAAAAAGGGAAATAAAGGGGACCCGGGGAATTATAGATCAGTCAGCCTAACTTCAATACCTGGAAAAATACTGGAACAAATTATTAAACAATATATTTGTAAGCAGTTAGAGGATAATAGGGTTATAAGGAATAGCCAGCTTTGATTTGTCAAGAACAAATAATGCCAAACCAACCTCATTTCCTTCTTTAACAGGGTTACTGGCCTTGTGGATGGGGGGGAAGCAGTAGACGTGATACAGTTTGATTTTAGTAAGGCTTTAGACACAGACCCACGTGACATTCTCATAAGCAAACTAGGGAAATGTGGTCTTGATAAAATTACTATAAGGTGGGGGCACAACTGGTTGAAAGTCCTTATTCAAAGAGTAGTTATCAATGGTTAGTTGTGAAACTGAGAGAGCATAGCTAAGTGGGTTTCCATAGCAGTCAGTTCTGGATCTGGTACTAGTCAATATTTTCATTAATGACTTGGATGATGGAGTCGGAAGTATGCTTATAAAATTTGCAGATGACATCAAGCTGGGGAGGCTGGATTAGAGGACAGGATTAGAATTCAAAATGACCTTGACTAATTAGAGAACTGGTCTAAAATCAACAAGATAAAATTCAATAAAGACAATTGAAAAGTACTTCACTTAGGAAGAAAAAATCAAAGGCATAACTACAAAATGGGAATAATTAATGAGGTGGTAGTACAGCTGAAAAGGATCTGGGGGTTATAGTGGATCACAGATGGAATATGAGTCAATGTGATGCAGTTGCAAAAAAGACTATTATTCTGAGGTGTATTAACAGGAGTATCATATGTAGGGTAGAATGTTTCTTTTAAGTTTTTAATTACAATTTATTTTAGTTTTCTTTTATTTTGAGAAATAAATAACAAATCTTTAGATTTTTCCTTTTACCTTAGAAGCACTTCAGAGTTTGTTTAATTTATGTATGATTTTTATTTGTTTTTGAATTTGTAAAACAAATGTGAATTTAAAAAAAATTGTTGATAAATTGCTCTCAGATGTGTTGTTTTGTTATTTACTCAATTTTTTTGTTTAAAAAACAAATCAAGAGAGCTCAAAAATAAAATAACAATTTTTAGATTTATTTCTTCTTTTCCACTTGCGAATATTGATGAGCTCCACTCCATGTCTATCTGTTTACTGACATACATAACGCTTCCCAAATTGGGAAGGGTTGCAAGTGCTTTGGAAGATAGGATTAAAATTCAAAATGATCTGGACAAACTGAATAAATGGGCTGAACTAAAAAGGATGCAATTCAGTAAGGACAAATGCAATGTACTCCATTTAGGAAGGAAAAATCAATTGCACAAATACAAAATGGGAAATGATGCATAGGAAACAGTACTGCGGAAAAGGATCTAGTCAACAGTGTAACATGAGTCAACAGTGTAACATCATTACAAAAAAAGCAAACATCATTCTGGGATGTATTAAGCAGGAGTGTTGTAAGCAAGACACAAGAAGTATTTCTTCTGCTCTACTCTGTGCTGATAAGGCCTCAGCTGGAGTAGTGTGTCTAATTCTGGGTGCCACATTTCAGGAAAGCTGTGGACAACATGGAGAAAGGACAGAGGAGAGCAACAAAAATGACTAAAGGTCTAGAAAACATGACCAATGAGGAAAGATTTCAAAAATTGGATTTGTTTAGTCTGGAGAAGAGAAGACTGAGGGGGACATGATAACAGTTTTCACATATATAAAAGGTTGTTACAAGGAGGAGCGTGAAAAATTGTTCTTGTTAACCTCTGAGGATAGGACAAGAAGCAATGGGCTTAAATTGCAGCAAGAGAGGTTTAGGTTGGACATTAGGAAAAATTTCCTAACTGTTGGGGTAGTTAAGCATTGGAACAAATTGCCTAGGGAGGCTGTGGAATCTCCATCATTGGAGGTTTTTAAGAACAGGTTAGACAAAGACCTGTCAGGGATGGTTATTATGTAGTCCTGCCTTGAGTGCTGTGGGCTGAACTAGATGCCCTACTGTGGTCCCTTCAAGTCCTACATTTCTATGATTCTGTGTAAGATATGACAGGTAGTTGTCCTGCTCCACTCAGCATTGGTCAGGCCTCAGATGGAGTAGCGTGTCCAATTCTGGTGCCACACTTTAGGAAAGATGTGGCTAAATTAGTCCAGAGGAGAACCACAAAAGTGATAAAAGTTTTAGACAACACAATCTATGAGGAAAGGTTAAAAAATAAGCATGTTTAGTCCTGAGAAAAGAAGACTGAGGGTGGACTTAATAACAGTCTTCAACTACATTAAAAGCTGTTTTAAAGAGGATGGTGATCAGTTGTTCTCCATGTCCACTAAAGGTAGGACAAAAAGTAATGGGCTTAATCTGCAGCAAGGAGATTTAGATTAGATATTAGGGAAAAGTTTCTAATTATAGGGTAAGTCGAGTTCTGGAATAGGCTTCCAAGGGAGGTTGTAGAATCCCCATCATTGGAGGTTTTTACAAACAGGTTGGACAAATGCCTGTCTAGAGATAGTCTATGTTTACTTGGTCCTGCCTCAGCGCCTGGGGCTGGACTTGATGACCTCTTGAATCCCTTTCAGTCCTACATTTTTATGATTCTCTGAATATCAACTCACCACTTTCAGATATGCCCATAACTATCTCTTTCACTTAGTAAAACATCTAGCTGTTCTTGCTTATTTCCCATACTAGTTGCATTTGTGCAGATTGTTTAGCCCATTAATAGCACTTGCAAACTATTTGAATTAAGCAGAGTCTCCCTCTCTAGCTGCTACCTACTTTAAAATCCACATAATAAATCATCATAAATCATTCCACTTATGAACCTTACCCCAGCTATGCCGACAAAAAAGATGGTTACCAACCTTCTGTAACTGTTGTTCTTCAAGATATGTTGTTCATGTCCATTCCAAATAGTTGTGAGCGCACTGCATGCACAGTCACTGGAAGGTTTTTCCCCCTAGTGGTATCCATAGGGTGAGTTCTGGAGCCCCCTGGAGTCGCACCTTCATAGCGCACTATACAGGGCTCTGCCAACCCCCCATCTCTTCAATTCCTTCTTGTCGGCAGACTCTGAAGGGGGTAGGCAGGTTAGTCTTGGAATGGACATGAGCAATACATCTCGAAGAACAAGTTACAGAAGGTTAGTAACATCTTTTCTTCTTCGAGTGCTTGCTCATGTCAATTCCAAATAGGTGACTCCCAAGCAACCTGTAGGAGGAGGAGTTGGAATTCAGTGGATTACAGACTGCAGCATTGCCCTACCAACTGCTGCGTCATCTCTGGCTTGACAAGTGTGCCGCGAAGGTGTGAATGGATGACCATGTTGCAGCCATACACATGACCTGAAATGGGACCTAAGCTAGGAATGTTGTTGAGGACTCCTGGGCCCTTGTTGAGTGAGCTGTCAGTGCTGGGGCTAGTATATTCACCAGGTTGTAACAAGTCTTGATACATGACATGATCCATGACAAGATTCTTTGAGATGAGACCAGGAGGTCCTTCATCTACAAAGAGTTGAGACGTTTTTCTCAATGGTTTCATTTTTTCAGTATTAAAAAGTCAACGCCCTCCTAATGTCCAATGAATGAAGCTTCTGTTTGCAACTGTTAGTGTGTCGTTTGGGATAAAAGACTGGAAAAAATATGTCCTGGTTTGAATGGAACTGCAACACTACCTTTGGGAGGGAGCCCAGGTGCAGGCACAGGTGAAACTTGTCTTGGAATGACATTGTATAAGGAAGCTTGGATGTGAGGGCCTTAAGTTCTGAAACACTTCTAGCTGAAGTGGTGGCCACAAGGAAGGCTATCTTCCATGATAGGTATAGGAGCGAGTGTGTTGCTAACAGCTCAAACAGTGGCTTCATCAATGCTGATAGCACCAAGTTAAGGTCCCATTGGGGAACCAGCTGACGTGTCTGAAGAAATAACCTGTTGAGGCCCTTGAGGAAGCAACTTACTGTATGATTTGCAAACACTGAGCAGCCTGCTACCCAAGGATAAAAAGCTGAGACTGCAGCCAAGTGGACCTTAACTGATGATACTGAAGGTCCCTGATGCTTAAGATGTGACAGGTAGTCCAAGAGAAGTGGATGATAGTTTGGGTGAAGCACCTCTTCCATTTAGCCAGATAGGTAACCCTAGTGGAGGGTTTCCTACTACCCAGCAGGATCTCTCTGACCTGCTCTGAACATTCCATCTCCTGGGAGTTTAGCCATGGAGTTTCTATGCTGTGAGGTGGAGAGACTGTATGTTTAGGTGGCAAAGGTGGCTGTGATCCTGAGTGATTAGGTCTAGTGCTAGCAAAAGACTGATGGGAGTCTCCAACGAGAGTTCAAGAAGCATGGTATACCAGTGCTGGAGCAGCCAAGCCAGGGCTACCAACATTATTGCGGATCCTTCTTTCCTGACCTTCAACAGGACCTTGTGAGCCAGAGGTATCGGAGGGAATGCGTAGAACAGGTGCCCCTGTCCATCAGATGAGGAATGCATCCGCGATGGACCCCAGACTGTGGTTTTGGAATGAGCAAAGCTGTGTGAATTTCCTGTTGGATTTCATCATGAATAAATCTATGTGGAGAGTTCCCCACCTCTGGAAGATGTGGTTCACCACATCTGGACAAAGGACCCACTTGTGGATGTATATCGACCTGCTGAGGTAGTCTGTCAACACATTCTGAGACCCTGGCAGGTAAGACACTTCTAGATAAATCGTGTGACCTATGCAAAAGTGCCACAGATCGCGGTTTTCCTGGCACCAGGGAGAGGAACGAGCTCCACCCTTTCTGTTTATATAGAACATCGCTGTTGTATTGTCTGTTCTTATCTAAATGCATTTGCCTTCTAGATGAGCACTGAAGGCTTGACAGGCGAGGCATACCACTCTCAGCTCTCTCCCATTGATGTGGGTAGATAGATCTTCCCAAGATCAAAGTCCTTGAATCCTGAAGCATCCTAGGTGAGCTCCTCAGCCTGTCTCCGAAGCATTGGTGACCAAAGTCAGGGTGGGAGATGGAGAAATGAAGGGGACTTCTGCACAGATTGATTGCGGGTCTAGCCACCAGTGGAGTGTTTCTAACATAGATGGATGGATTGAGACTACACTGTCGCTGTAATCCCAGGATGGGTGGTAGACTAAGGCCAGCCATGACTGTAGGGACCTGAGACGCAGTCTGGCATGTTGGACTACATAAGTACACACTGCTAGGTGGGCCAACAGTTTTAGGCAGTTTCTGGCCATGGTAATGGAGTGCCATTTCCATTCCTTTATGATGAACCATATGACCCCAAATCTAGGACTGCCCCTATGAATTCTATCCTCTGGGTAGAAGTCAGGATTGACTTCTGCACATTGTTCAGGAGACCTAATCTGGTGAAGATTGTGTTTATTAATTTTATGTCCACTTCCACCTGCTCCCTGGAGTGGCCTTTGATTAGCCAATCGTCCAGGTACAGATAGACCTGTATCTTCCACTTTCTGAGGAACGCAGCCACAACCATCACGCACTTTGTGAACACTCTGGGAGCTGCCTATAGACCAAATGGAAGTACTGTGAATTGATAGTGAACTACAATCACTACAAAGCAGTTGACTACAAAGCAGAGGAAACTTCTGTGTCTTTGGATAATTGACACAAGGAAATACTCATTCCTCAAGTCGACGGCAGCATACCAATCCTCCAGATCCAGGAAAGGAATAATCGATGCCAAGGAGACCATATGGAACTTCAACTTCTTCATGAATCTGTTGAGGTTTCACAAGTCCAGAATGGGCCTGAGACTGCCCTGGACTTTTGGGATTAGGAAGTACCGGGAATAGAATCCTTTTCCCCTTAGTTCCCAAGGAACCACTTCACTGCTCCTGTCTTTAGGAGCGCTTGCACTTCTTGAATCAGAAGTTGCTCGTGAGAGGGGTCCCTGAGAGGGTCCTTGGGGGTTGCCAGGGTGGTAGGGAGCTGAATTGGATAGAGTATCTCAGTTCTACCATTTGTAGCACTCAGCGTCTGATGTGATCTGGGCCCATGGATGGTAGAAGTGGGATAAGTGGTTTGAAAATAAAAGATGTGGAGGATCCAGGGTTTGGGTTGGTACGCTGTCCATGGGCACACCTCAAAAGTTATGTTGAGGCCCTGGGGGTTGTTTCGTCAGGTTTTCCCCATGGACAGAGGAAGCCTAAGGTTTCATTCTATAGTTTCTGCCTCTCCTGTGGCCAAAGTCCTGTCTTTGTTGGGGCTGATAGAAGCGAGGAAGCGCTTGAGGCTTAAAATGTCTCCTCTGGGGCGCTGGAATATGAAGGCCCAGGGACTTGAGAGTGGCGCAAGAGTCCTTGAGATTATGTAACTTTGAGTCATTTTGTTCTGAGAACAAGGACTGACCCTCAAAAGGAAGGTCCTGAATAGTTTGTTGGTCCTCGTGAGGGAAACCCGAGATCTGCAGCCAAGAGCTGCAGCACATCGCTACCCCTAAGGCCATGGAGCAGGCTGCTGCATCTGCCATATCCAGAGCCCCTTGAAGCGATGCCTTCGCGGCTGCCTTGCCCTCCTCCACCAGGGCCATGAATTCCTTTTTGGAGTCAAGTGGGATGGACTCTGCAAACTTCAGCATAGACCCCCCAGGTGTTGAAGGAGTACCTGCTCAACACCACCTGCTGATTCACCACATGCAGTTGATGGCTCCCGGTGGAATACACCTTCCTGCCAAACAAATCCATCTTTTTGCCTCCTTTGTTTTGGGTGTAGGGCCTTGGTGCCCTTGCCTCTCCCTCTCATTGGCCACCACGACTACCAAGAACCCTGGAGGAGGATGGGTATAGAAGTATTCATAGTCCTTAAACAGAACAAAGTACTTCCTCTCCACCTTTTTGGAAGTCGGGGGAATGGAAGCTGGGGTTTGCCACAGTGCCTTTGTGGTATTCTGAATCATCTTTATAAGAGGCAGGGCTATCCTGCCTGGTCCATATGGGTTAAAATCCCCCCCTTCAGAGACCTCCTCAACCTGGAGCCCCAGGTTTTGGGAAACTCTATGAAGGAGTTCCTGGTGGGCTCTGTTGTCCTCTGCAGCTGGTGCCGATGAGGAGCCAGCAACTGCCTTGTCAGGTGAAGAGGACGATAAGTCCCTTACTGGGGCGGTCTCCTGACCCACTGTGCCCAGGGGATCCCACGATGCCAGTTTTTCAAGTTCAGGCCAGGGTCAACAACATTGGGCTTGGTGCCAGTGTCGAACCGGGGAATGGTCTCTGACCAAGACTGTTGTATCTGCTCCTGGACGCCAGTGACAGTGAGTCCTGAAAGAGGCCCCTGGATTTGATGAAAAGCCCAAGGTGTTCAGAAGGGCCACTGAGTGGAGATCTGCCACTGGAGTGATCACGGCATGGAGAAGGGATGAGTGGTCTTCAGACTCTGGTTAGAGAGGACTTCCCTCTCTCCCAGTGCCAATTCCGCCTGGAGGTGTAGACTCCACCTCAGAGTTGGATCCTGAGCACTCAGTCCTCAGAGACCAGGGCGGTGTGGTGCCCCTCAGTGCAAGCGAAAGGTGCCAGGGCAATGATTGATGGGGCATCATCACGGGCTTCCTCTTAGAAGGTACCGCACACTTCCTTGGCACCGGAGGCTCTGTCTCTGGTGCTCTCTCTCATGTCTGCAGGGGCGGCATCGTGCTTTCAATGAGCTCCCTGGCCGCCTCAAATGTCTCTGAAGTGGAGGGAAGTTGTAGGTCTTTCTCCTCTAAATCCCTTCAGGGGAAGTTTGTAGGTACTGGACTTGATGCAGCCCTTTCAGGGGCCGAAGTTGATGGCACCATGGCAGCGGAAGCGGTGCCCGAGTGGCCTGGAACAGGTCGCACTCCACTTGCACTCTTACACCTCGATGGTTTGGGCATTGGTGAGCATCCTGTCTGTTTTCTTTTGCTTCTTCCTCGGGACAGGGAAATGAGAGCAGCACTCTTGAGGTGTCCCTCGGTGCCAGTGACCCATGACAGTGCCGGGGTTCTCCTGAACCAGAGTCCTTTCTCAGCATCGAGTCTTGTACGGATGCCAGTGCGCTCTGAATCAAGGTCAACATGTTTGGTTCAGACGAGCTCAGAGATGGTCACAGAGCCACTTCCATGAGGATAAACTTTAACCTCTGGGTCCTCTCCTTCTTGGTCCTTGGGAGAAAGTCTCTGCAAATCTTGAAGTGGTCCCTCTGGTGAGTCTCTCCGAGACACTTGAGGCAGGTAGTGTGATCACTCCTGGGCATGGGCTTCTTGCAAGCCCTGCATGGTTTAAACCTGGGGGACTAAAGCATGTCCCAGCTCCAGGAAGAAAGGGAAAAGGATGATTCCTTAAGGGGACCTACCTCCTACAAACTACTCTAATCTAATGCTAAATAAACACTTACCACTACTCTAAATATTTACAGATAACAGTGTGGATAACCACTGCGAAGGGGATACTTGTGGAGCAAGAGAGAACAGATTCCAGTCGACTGTCACAGGCGGTAAGAAGGAATTGAAGAGGTGGAGGGTCGGCAGATCCCCATATAGGATACCATGAAGGCATGACTCCAGGGGGCTCCAGAGCCGACCCTATAGATACCATTAGGGGAGAAACCTTCCAACAACTGTGCATGCAATGTGCACACACACTTGGAATCGACATGAGCAAGCACTTGAAGAAGAACCCCCAGTGTAGACAGAAGAGTGCTTCTGTTGACATAGCTAATGTTGTTCGGGAAGGTGGTATTCCGGCAATGGCAGAAAAACTCCTTCTGTTGACATATGTTTACAGCAGGGGGATATGCCAGCGTAGCTCTGCCAACATAGGCTCTGTGGTGTTGCCTCAGAATCTGTGCTACACTTAAAAAATAATTACAGTTCTACCCTTCTTCACTGCAAAGAGCTCTCACTATGTAAAGCAGTGTATTGCTGCTCTAAGCCATGTAGAAAACTGTCTAGCTAAACAGCACCAACAGACGTGTCAATTATCCCTTCCTGCACCGTTTGTGAGGTGTGAACCACTGACCTGCTACTAAGCAAGTTTCTTAAGAAACACAAACATACATCTTGTGTTAAGGCACTTTTTGAAGCACTGGGCCAGAGCTTGACTCAAGATGCATCTCTTTTGGATCAAGCCACTAGTGCAATTGGGCCATAAAACTGCCTTGACTGTTGAAGATTCCACCAGCATGGGGGAATCCACACCTACTTCCCCAACATAAGCACTATGCCTGGGAGAGGGGTCTGACTAGACACCTTTGTGGTCCAGCAATTCTGAACTGGAGTAACTATCCCTTGCAGGCCATACAGATGGCATAATTCAGAGCACCACTGGGGCTGCTCCAAAACTTGCATCAGGGTGGCTCAGATCTTGTATCAAGCACAGCTTGGCCATACCCAAGGATCAAGACCAGTGAATGTTGGCCCTCTTCTGCTTATTTCCTTAATATGGAGCATTCTGCTTGGGTTGAGTATGGACAGAGTTCAATTTTTCAAACAAAACGAATGATGGGCTGGGACCAACGTCTTCACATAGGGCCATATACTGGAGTCAGTGGGAATCACACTTGAGGGCAGAATTTGGCCACTGATAAATATACATTACAGTAAATATAGTTTGTCACAGCCTATGGTAGAACATTATTTATAGAAATGCAAAGGACTGTGTAAAGTATATACAGTATTCACATAGTGGATTTGGATCTCTGTTACTTCGCTATAAAGCCAGAGTAACTCCACCGACTTCAAATTTACATCAATGTAATTTAGATCTGACTCTGCCCCAGAGTATGAACATTTGTCACTTCTGTAGCTGGATTTGAGTGATTTTTGTAAGTGAATGTAGTGCTTGTAATAGGCATCAGACTGGGAGTGGCAGAGCACTTCATCTTGAGAACAAGTCTAACCCAGACAGTATCAGTGCATGCTTCCTCAACTCTGACTAAGAATAACCACCTCTAAAATATGAGAGGTTAGGTCTTTGTGTGTATTCTGTTCTTATCCTGAGTATGCCAACATATGAGCCAATTTTGGTGACAGTCTCTTTGATATGGCCATCTAGCCTCTAGGAGTTGGACTGAGCCCACCAAAGTCATTTAATTTTCATATAGGTCACGAAACAGCCACAGGATAGATAATGATTTCTAGGATTCCTCAACATGGACAATATGCAAACTTGTTACCTAAATGTGAAAGGCAGTGATGTATTTCCACAAGTTACCACAGAGTTACCACACCACATTAGCTGAGACACTTTATTGCCTGTTCAGGGGAATTCGCAGATGCCATCATCTGGTAACAGATGGTAAATTATCACTTTTAAAGCATCTGTTGTGTTTTGTACATACTGTATCCTGAAAAATTGAGGATTACATATTTTAATCAACATATATAAACCAATCAGAATATTAGTTATTCTACATATACCACTTTACATTGTATTCACTACTTTTGAGCCTCAGAACATAGTTTCTTTAAACAAGCCTTCAGTACTGCTGTGAGAATTTTCAGTTTGAAAGGAAATTGCATGTTTGCAATGTGTAGTGGTTTTAGTATTTACTCAATTCACTGAGCACATGAACCATCTCCCTAATACATTAGCCTATATTTGGCTAGAAAGATGCATGTGCATAGACGTCAGAGTGACAGAGCCAGACAAATTATTACATTTAGAAAATCCCTGATTTCAGCATGACTGGCTGTTGCAATGACGATTTTGAATGTGTCTACTGAATTATTTTAAAAATTAAAGAAATGCAAAAGGTCTTTGAAAATGGTATGATCTGAAAAGTATTGGGAAATGTGTAAATTAATCACTCAAGTCAAATCCAATATTTACATTACTTGTGTCAAGCTCAAAGTGGCCTATAATGTTGCAAATGAAGAGGAAAGATAAGTTGCTCAATGCTTCTAACCACAAGTTTACGCACTTGATTTTAACATAACAGTTTTGGTCTCTGCAATACCAAGAATATAGCAAAGTTAGTTTAACGGGCTACCACGTTAAGTCAGTCTTGCTTTATAGGTTTATTTTAGAATAATACATAAAACAAAGAATTATTTTAATTAGCTCCACAACAATATGCTTAAGTAACACTAATGGTCACGTTTAATCCCTCAAAAAGCAAAGTATCCAGGTAAGGCTGACCCTCTTACTCATGTTGCTGAGTGAAAAGCTAACAACCACCAAAACCAAAACATCTCTCACCATGTGTCAAGATAACATATCAGTCTTTCTTCTCATCATATCACGTGGGGTTTAAGCAGACTCTTCCAATATTTCCTGTTGTTGAACTAGAAAAGCTATACTTAACACACGTCCAAAACACTGAACTAATGCATCCTCTGAGGCAGGCACACTTATCCTCATTTTACAGGTACAATGGTAAGTTCAGTGATTTGTCAAGGACACAAAAGTCTGTGCCAGAGCTAGGACAGGAACTTTGGGATACTAGTTTTCACTCCATAAGACCATGCCCTAATGCCTTCCAAACCTGAAGAAGGAAAACAGACTCCAACCCTAAGGTTCCTGAGGCATCTAGGAAGCCAAACTCCTTTATTCATCTTCACCGCCTCTGTACCCCTCAGCCTGCTGAGGGGCCAATCTACCAGGCCTCCCCCTCAACATTTGAATTCTACCTTCCAAGATGTGAAGGGGATGTTAGAGCTACCATCAGCACTACCAACTCCTTCTAGTTTTCCTGATAGCATTGCTGCTAAGTGAAGAGGGGAGAATGCCATACAGAATGGTAGTTCTCCACTTCCACTCTCTCCAACCTAAACCCCAACCCACATGGCATTCAAATAAGGGGGTTTCCAGGGAGGGATGAAGCACAGAGAATGGGCTCCATTCTCCCATTCCAGGATTTATGGGACTTCCTGTCCCTTTTTAATATTTTATTTCTGGCCATGCTGCAAAGGGGACATTTGACCCTTTACTTGGATCTCTCATCAATTTAATCAGATCACAGCTTTCATTCAAGCCATTTTGCAAAATGTAACATGGCACTCACTGCTATGAGAACAGGATATTTCACTTAAAATAAAGGAGTGCATTCATAATCAGATAAATTGATGTCCCTACTGTGTATGTTGCTTTTCATCGAGGATATCAAAGACCTTAGTGGAAACATGAATTATTATTAATGAAATCTTAATACATTTTGAACTATTAAAAAATCTGAAGAGCCTTTAGTTCAGATGGTTAGATATTTTTGTTATATCACAACATGTATTCTGCACCAATTAGTGAGCTTCTTGTAAAATAAATAATACTTATCAAACCTTTTTTATCTTGGGAGGAAAAAATATAACCTCAGGACCAGCAGAAAACAGTGTGATGGTTTAGTTGGTAGGATTTTGAGGTACAAAAAGGAACAAAAACCCAGGAGGTTAAATTGAGTTCACAGAAACCTAATCTTTAATTAATCTTTGAAATAAACGCCTGACCTCACACAGGCTTTGTAGTTAAAACTGAACATTCCTGAAGGAAGCTTTGCCACCTAATCTAAAAACAATTTAGAGATTGTTCCTAAATATGAGATTTATCTAAATTAATGCTAAAGAGTTATTGTCCACATGTAAAGTATCATAAGTGCTTCCAACAACAATTTGGGAGTCTTTAAAAGCACTGCAACACTGGGAGTGTTGCTGGGCACCTGCTAATATGTCTTGTAGCAGAATAGGCTTTGCTAGACATAATTTTGAATGTTTTTCAGAAGAGATGAAGAACTGGCATCACTGGTTTGTCCAATTTTCTGGAGATTAAGGAGGGTATCCTCGTTGGAAATTTAGATTCCTGCCTGAAGACACAAATACAACTTCAAGGAATATGCATCAGGACTTAAGAATAGGGTTATTTTACACTTCTTGACAATGAGCAGCTGTGCTTGATATTTGAGCTAAAAGACTTCAACCTTTTGATCAATAGTCAGCAAAGGGTAAAAGCCTCTTTTTACTTACACTGCCCTGCACCCTTTTAAAAGAAAATTACAAAGCAAAACCAGAGTTAAACCTAGCATCCTGGCAAGGCCAGGGTGTGGAGGAGTGCCCATTCAGCTCTTAAATTAATTTTAACTCAGGGTCTAAAATTCTTCTGACACCCTTTTGGGTATTGCCCCATTCATTGGCAACATCCTTGAATTCATTATACTTTTTCAGCATTTTGGATGACAATGACCTTGCTACCCATGCAATCCCATGCATGGCATTTGTACTGTCACTGACAGGTGCATTCTGGGATCTCTTCAAAGATCCAGAAAGCACCAAGAGAATTTCAGAGGGTTTAAAAAAAAAGTAGCCTCCCTCTTCCCCCCCAAGTATACCCCACAGACCAGTGGACATTTAGCACATACACCTGTCAACTTAATTTTGATTACTTTGCAGTTCACTTTTAACACTGGCCTATTTGGACAAATGTTTGAAGGATGACATTAGGATTATTGTGTTTGAAGAAACTCTAGGAAAAGATGAATTATGAACTGATAGGTATACTAGTTTAGCACACAAACAATTTATGTAGTTTTGACTTCAAATCCTTCCTTGGGTTACAAGTAAAATGAGATTTAATAGACCCTTCTGTGACCTACATAATAAAAGCAGTTTGGGATAACTGCCAGTATTTTTTAAGGGAGCCCCATGGCTGCGGGTGGGGAAGGAAAACCCAAGCTGTGAAGAACATTTACCATATATAAAGCCAAAGCTGTATATTTGAAAACAGAGCAAGAGGAAATTTTAACCCTAATTTAGTTTTCCAATTGTGAATTCATGAAAATATAAAGATATCAGATTCCCCATTGAGTCCCTCTTGTTCATTCACTAGACTATCGTGAAGGAACCCAGTCGCTGGCACCCCAAGTGGTTTACACCTCCAGAGTCTGAATGGAGCCCAGTCTTCTCCAATCTTGGACATATTCTCAGTGCAGACACTCTGAATGGCACCCCATCATGAGACCTGTAACCTGCTGGGTCCTGTACTTTCTTGTTCAAACTCCTCCATAACTTAAACACACTTACTCCCAGAATTCCACCATAAGAGAATGTAGATCAGTTAGAAAAAAACATCCTAACTGCAATGCTCTTCATGGTTCACCCTTCCCTTGGGAGGGGACAATCTGTATTTAGGAAAATAAGGGAGGTCCCTCTGCCTCATTCAGAACCCTTGAAAATGGAGTTTTCAGCTTGGTCAAGATACAGAGTTCATCTCACACAGGATTAATGAATTTTACAGAGATTCCCCAAATAATCACAAAAACACACTAGCTTTAAACAAACCCTGAAATATAATCATAGCACACTCCTGTGAGGGCTATATCATTCAGAAATAGTAGGTGGTCCACATTCAGGTCACAGGAAAGACTGAATGATCAAGGTAGGCCACTAGAGGAAGATCTTGAAGGCTGAGTAATTCCATCTACATAGCTGATTGTCCTCCATGTAGTTGTGTACATGCTCAAGTTTAAGTTCCGCTATCTGTAATTTCCAACGTGCCTGGTTAGTATTGACTTATTTCTGTCTGTTGTTAGAAGTCAGAAAATCTGTCCTCTTTGCTTTTACCAGAATTTTCACATTAAATTAAGGACTTCACTCCAAATAAAAAGCCTGTGTAGTCTATTTCTTTGCCTTTGCCCCACATGTATGAGCATCACTCTTTACACTTGACGAGTTATTCTCCAACCTTGTGAAGCCATATACTCAACTTGTTGACTTTTTCCATCTGTTTGTAACACTAACTTTTAAATGCCACATCTGATCAATTTCAAAATTTCAGGGAACATTTCTGCTCATCCTCCCCATAGTGTTTAACATACTGACACCCTAAATGACTTCCCTCCCAGATAAATAATAATGGTAGTGGGAAGGAGGAAATGGGGGCATGAACACAGCCCATAGGATAGGGAGGGGGGAGAGAATGGTGGTTCCCCCACTGCAGCAAAGGCACACAGAACCCTTAACTGGGGGGAAATGGGGGCTCCTGGAATAGGGGAGAGACAGAGCTGCTGGCATGGTGGAAGTGGAAACGGGGTGCACACAGGAACCCTAGCAGAGAATGGGGAACACCCAGAGCCACAGGCATGGTGAAGCTGTTGCAGTGAATCCCTGAAACAGAAGGGCATGGGAGAGTCATACAGATCTCATGGAAGGAATGGAGGACTGCAAGGAGGCCCTGGTATGTGCAGTGAGCTCAACTTAGACAAGTTATGAAATGTGTGATCTCTTCAGTAACTAAAGACATGAAAATTCCCCAGCTACATGCATTTTGTGCATCTACAGGACTGTTGGCATGACTAACTACTTCTCTTTTAAGGAAGAATGGTTTTCAGGAGGGTACACTGTCTACGGGTTGTCTTTACTTGAGGCACTAGTTGGTATCTGCTGGCTACATTCATTTTATACATATTGTGACAAAACTTCCAATTCAGGAAAAACTTCTCAATGCAAGACTGGACGGTTGAGGCAAATGCAGTTTTAAAGACACCTTTATACTCCTCTGACTCTAGGGTTGAACCTTTATGAAAATTAGAACAGCTATTGCAATTCTGTAAATTATGCCTACTTAGTCAAAATGCTGTCTGGCAGCTGGAGATCACTGGAATGGATGGATGCCCCTTGCCTTGGGAATCTCCTGAGGTGGCATAGAACCAGCACATCTTTCGTGATTTGATCATTTATTTCTTATTTTCCTGTTCTAGATACATTGGTGCCTGCCTATTTGTTCAACCACTGAAAAGTCACACACGATTAAAGTGAGTTTTACAGCTAGTTAAGATACTTTAGTTTCTGCAAGAAAGTGGGACAGGATTCTATTGTCAATCAGGTCTTAAAATAAAAAAAAAAAATCAAATCATCAGAAGGACTCAGTAAAATAGTGTTTAGTCAAGCAAGTTCATTTATTGAGCCTCTAATAGTTATCTGTTTAATTGCAACAAGTCACTTCGCAACATACAAAATAAATATTGGACAATTATAATAAGGCTCCTTTCCATATGGATAAATATTTCTTGGGAACATGGGTTAGAAAAACTGAAGTCCTGTCTAGTTGACAGAATGGGTGCCTAAAGTCTGATTCTTAGAAAAGGTTTCTAGGACCAGTCAAGCTAACCAAAAGATTCCCTTAAAAGAAACATCTTAAGTACAACACTACATTTAGAAACTGAATTATATACTGGAAGAAGAAAGTAAGGCAGGAAAGGTTTGTATTTACACATAAAAAGCAAGCAATATAAATCATCAAATGGACATTCACTTTACATTTAGAGTATATACCTTTAGAATGGGTGAGCTACTAAACTGGACAGTTCTCAATTTTATAAAGATTCTATAGTGCCTGCCATAGCAGGATCTTATGGCTGCAGACATTTGAATGCTAAGGGCAACAACAAGGAATGGAAATTGTCCCATAGTATGTTTGACAGAGATCATTTTAATATTGCACATTTCCATCAATTGAAGACGAGGGTTTAAGTGAATGAAGACAATTTGGCTCTTAGTCTCTCCATTCTTGTTGGAAGCAGACCAACCATTTCTTTACTGAGTTCTAGTTCAGTTTCTATGGCCTGGACAGCTTCTGGATACTTCTCACAATAGTCCACTAGAAATGTGTAATATTCCAATGAGGTCTGCATATTCTCCAATTGTTTCTTGCCATCAGAAGTAATAAGTTTGCCATATAGTCGTGCAATATGAAATTTGGCCACCATTGCAGGGCGAAGAACATCATCCTCGAGTTTTTCAGGAAATATCTTATCTGGGTTCCTCAGAGAATCTAAGAAGAGTTCATAGTATTTGACTGCTAACTGAGCCAGAGAATTAATTTTTTTTATAGTATGAGAGTCAAGTTCCTCTAGCCTGTTACCAATAGCTACCTTTAAATCCATCATCTCATAGTAGGTATCTGCTAGTTCAAACTGAAGCTGCCTACTGATCAGCAGGTAATACTGTGGATTCAAATCCACATACATGGGTTCCAGCATATCTATTCTACGTTTGTGCATTTTGCAGCGTCTCTCATAATCCTCTTCAAAGAAAGCAAGCACCTTAAACAAGGCACTGTGGTCCTGAATAATTTCAATATGGTCAGTAACATAGCCATCAAACTGAAAGAACTCTTTTGCTTCATTAACATAATTCTGACCCACTAGGAAGACTTCTCTGGCTTCTTGAAAATCTAAAGGACATATACAGCTCACTTTCTCTTCCGTGGCTAATATAGAGTCACATAGATCACTAGTTCCAAAGAGAACAGCTTTCTTCCTGCCCTTCTCTTTTTCATCTTCCTCTTTTTTCCTTTGGGCTTTAAGTTCTGATTGCCTGTCTGGATCCAACTCTCCTATGTTATCCTAAAATGACAGAGCATGTTAGTTTAAAATACATGTGGCTACAGAGAATAATATGCATGGAAGCTGCTTTTAATTATAGTCTTTAATTAAAATGGAAGTTTTAAACAGCAAGAAAAGAGACGGAATGCTAGCAATTCAAATTTATGTAAATTATGATTTTCACCCCCCTCTCTGTGCTGCATGATTTATTTAAAATGGATATTAGAGAAGTATATCTCCACCCCATGGGGTTTTTGTATCCAGACAATGGAGCTGGAGACAATCAACTGAGGTCTCAATTCAGCAAAGCACTTCAACACATTCTTAATTTTAATGGGCACTATGTAACCCTGTTCAAAGTCAATGGGACTATTTGGATGCTTAAGTGCTGAATAAAGATCACATTACCCACATGCTTACAATTAAACACATACTTGAGTGCTCTGCTGAATTAAAGCCTAAGAATGGGACACTGTGCATGATGATCAGGGACGCTTTAAAGTTGCTATATTCCATTAATCAAACTTCAGGGCTGAGCAAACTGCTTATTTTTGATCCTGTCTCTATACTTATTTGAATAACAGCTTTAAAGGGTTAGCAGTTTTTAGAACATGTATAGCCTAGAGTTCAAATATTTGTCTTCTGATTACTGGTTGTGCAACTATGTATCCTTAATGATTGACTGTGAAGCAATTCCTGTTATAAACAATTTTTCATTGAGTCTGTTCAGAGTTGTTCAGAACTAATTTTGATTAGTTTGATTACCTCAAGTAATTTCCGAGCACTCTGCAAAAGAGTCAAGCAGTACTTAATCCAACATCTTGCAATTTCAGCTTTTCTCTGTCGAAGATCCTGTTGGTCTTGTTCTGTTTCATCTGATAAATACACATATCACATAAAGAGCTGAGGAGAAATGAAGTATTCAAGCTCAAATGTTACATTCAAAGGAAGAACTATTACATTGATCAGGATATTTTCTGTCTTTCCATTATAGTTCTAAGAGTGCAAAAGTTATAATCCCAAACTCTAGCAGACACAGAAGGTGGATTACTGTGAATCTATCAAGCAGGGCCTTTAAAAACAGCTACTGAAGATATGTAACAGGAAGACCACCTGGTCTTGGAGTTTATCCAAAATATAATAAACAAATTTGTTTTCTGTTCTAAAATAAGGGCTCATCTGCCCTTCAAAAACCAACTGTAACAGCAAAGCTGCTCCCCATCATGATTAAGACACCGTTTTCTCTTGCAACAGCCCTAAGAATTATAGTGAAAGAGACAACCAAATTGAGGAAGCAGAGTATGTGGCCAATCCAAAGTATAGGAACAGGAAGACTTGCTAGCCCACAAACTCTTACGCTCCTTCTCTCCTGGAGTTGAGTTCCCCACCACAATCGCAATTTGCAACATTGTTGAAGTCTCAACACAAGTGCCAAAGACTGGATGTTAAAAATGAACTACCCTACCACCTCTAGGGGAAGTAAAGACAGATTAGTGGGGCAGTGTGGGAAAGCTTGCACTGCTGCTGCCATTCTTGTTCTGTGGATAAAAAGGATGCTTCAGTCTTCAGTGTTAAGTTGGTACCTTTCACAGGCACTATGTTGTTTTGGGGGGTGTTTTTAAGAGGGAAGGGGGAATGGAAAAGGAGAGTTATCAGTAGCATCAAAGTGAGCTCCATTTGTTCATTAGTTTAAGAATCCCTGTACTGTAAATAGCAGATTGTTTTGGCTTTGTTTTACTAACAACAGAATTTAGATATGTTCCATTCACATGCTTATGGGTGTCTGTTTTTTAAGCAGGTATTCTTATAAGCAAGTACTCAGGTGAAGTAATTCTAGACCTTTACTGACCAATCCAGCCTTTTCTTCAAGTGGGATTTCATGAGTTGTGGCCATTTCATATGCAGAAGTGTGACACATCACTGACTGATAGACCCCCTAGTTCCCATGTTTTAGATCCCAGAATTTTCCATATGATGATTTTCATAGTACAGTGGTTGGGAATATAAAACTTAAGAGGAAGGGGGAAGAAAAAACAAACAGGAGGAATTCCCAGCACACTGTAATAAATATCACTTTGCACTTATATAGCATCTTCTATCCAACAATCTCAAGTCATTAGCCTCCTTATCTATGCGAGAGAAGTATTATTACTCTTATTTAACAGATGAGAAACTGAGGCACAGAAAGGTTAAGCAATTTGCCCAAAGTCACACAGGAAGATTGTAACACAGTAGGAAACAGGACCCTTGTCTCTCAACTCACAATCCTGTGCCTGAAGTAGAGACCATCACTGCCTATATATTTCTTTGTTATTAAGTAATCATGTTTATTACAGTAGTGCCTAAGGGACAGCTAAGAAAGGGGCCCCCACTGTGCTCGGTACTGTAGAAACACAAAGTAGACAACAACCTGCAGCAATAACAGCATGATGGCAGCATCTATCATGTTAGTTCCACTATTATTTGACGTGGGATGGGGAGGGGAGAGGTTTAGTTTGGAGGGACTAAATTAAATGGGAAGGGAAAGGAAGGGGAAAAGAAGGTAAGAAGGCAGATGTGGAATGAAGCTCAGGTGAAAAGACTGAGGGGAGGAGGAAGAGCCAATCAGCACAGGGCAGAGAAAGTCCAGTCAAAAATGTAGCGTTCTCAATGTCCAGAGGTCCCTGCTTTGGCTGCTACTAAAGAGTCTCTGGATGGCTCATCTCTGAAGCCCACAGGACAGTGGGGGAGATGCAAGCCCCACTGTGTGTGAGCGTGGCCTCCCCTCCACAGTTCTGGATACTGCAAGGTTCTGGGAGGGAAAGATGGCTCTGACTGGGCCCCATTTTACCCCTCCCTGCCCCCGTGCAGCAGTACCAGCTTTGGCTACTTATGTTCCTACTGGCTGGAGCAACTGGGCGGTTTCCTTGGTGAAAGCATATCACCTTTTTGACCCCAATGTCAACCTAGTGATCCAGATAGTAACACCCATGGAAATCTAAGTGTGAATTCACAGCTGTAAAATATTTCATCTTTATTCTAAGATGTCTTGACAGACCTTTAAGATTAATACAACCCAGTATTTCTTAAAGTCTTGGGTTTCCTTATCTAAAATGGCTCTTGCATATCCTGGTCATGCCCTGCCTCCTAACAATGTAATTAAACTAACTATATGAGGTATAAAGGGTGACTCTACACAGGCTTTTGTCCATTTTCAAATTTCCAAAAAATGTCTTAAGTGAGGACGTTTATACATTGTGCAGTCCAGCTGACTGAACTCTGGTTAAGGGAAACTTGGCTGTGTTCCCTTAAGCCGTAGTTTACCCCTGGATAACAATGCCAATTGGATTTAAGGGGACTACATTCCAATGAGCACAAATCCTTTAAAACTAGCCAATACTCACTGCAGTGATGCCAGGGTATGGGAATCCAAAATGCAGCCCTTTTGAACACTAGCTCACTCTCCCATGAGTCTATAGCCTCTGAAGCTTTCAGTTGTCCAAGGCTTTGAAACGCACAGACGTGCAAAACCAAAGCTTACTGTTTTACAGGAAATAATGGAGAGACAGGATGTTACAAGTAGCACAGCTAAAGTCATGTGACCATGAGCCCCCAGAAGTATGGCTGTTTCTTTAGGAGGGTACAAAGTTTCTTCTATTCCACTTGATTTTGTTGATTTAAGAGCTGTTTATTTTATGACACCAATACAACGTAAGTCAAGGATGACAACTACAACTTTGAAAGTAGCATCTTCTAGTGAGATTGCACCATGTCAAGTGACTAATTGTAGGGTGTTCTATACGCAACTGCTTTTCTGCTGAAGTCTTTATTTTAAGCCTATTCTCAGGAAATGTCTTCTTGCACCAGATTTATTTAGTAGTCTTAATTTAGAGATTGTTCTAAGCAGACTATACACACTATTGTAAGTGTGTGTGTGTACCAGGATTTTAAAAAAAATTAAGGATGGAAATTTTCTCCCAATGCTGCTGCAAACACATAGGTAGAGGAGTTCACTTTTTAGAACTGCCCCAATATGTTTTTTCCCATCCTCCTTGCAATTTCTAACCTCAGTCAATTTTACAAAAAAATACTAAAGTTATCGCCTGACTCTCAGTGAAATTCCTGAAACATAAGCAATAATTAGCTGAGTTCTTTTCAAGATGTTTACATGTAGCAAATCTTCAAAACATTGATTTAATTTTAATAGTGGTACAAGGGAAGATAATTAGAGAATTAATAAAGGAACTGGAATTATTATTAGAGTTCCCAACTGATGAGCATATGAGCAATTAACATCCATAATGGCAACGTTTATTTCAAAGCTACTTGATTGAAGTGAACTACCATTAAAACAAAATAGACACACAGACGCACACACTTACTGTCCTCTGCAGAAGGAGCCTGTCCAGCTTGGCTAAAGATAACATTGGCAGCTGCTAAACAGTGGCGAGACTCCATAAAGCATTGCTGTGGGGGAGAGAAACAGCAGTGTTCAATAGGTACAAAACAGCCAATCAGCTGCTGCTTCAGACTTAACTAAACCCCTCAAAGTATATAGTCAGGACATGTGAAGATGGGGGAAATTGCAGAATTGAGAGATCATGGGGTATTTTCCTTTGGATACTAGAAAATATAGGTGTAATTGTACAATTTGATAAGAAAGATTTATTTTTTACATCTACTATGGAATATAGCACCCTCCCACCAATTGCCCCCAACTCAACCAACCCCCCCAGAGACAGTTGCTTCTTTTTATAGCAGGACTGAGACACAAACATTGTACATTTTTTCCGTGCTGCTCTGATCTGCTACTGTCACTTCCTGAGGTCTGTGGTAAACACTGTTGTTTGTGGGGCATAATACAGCACTAAGCTGAACATAAACTGAGTGTACATTATGAGTCAGATTCTGATTCCTTTACTCACATTGAGTAATACTTGCTCACACAGCCTTCAATAAATTTAACGCACATGCTAAAATATCCAAAAACAATTATTTAAAGGGTGCAGTGTAAGATGCACCCCTGAATTTATTTTCTTTGGCTAGATACCAGTAGTAGGTAGTTAAAAATTAAATGATTACTTTCCTTTCACCTTTAAAAACAAAAACTCTCAAGCACCTCATCGCACACCACCATTAATTAATTAATTTATGCTACTGTGCCCACTGAGCTTTAATTCTTAAGTTTATCCCCTCCTCGCCCTTGCTCACTTTCACTTTTGGCAACATACTACCATGGGAAGTGCAACCACTGCACTCCCTTAAGACAAATGTTTGATATTTGAGGACTACTTATAGTTTTAAAGGAGGACACTTTAAAATCCAGTAGGCATCAAGTCTCGATGAGCTACTTACTGGAACAGCAACTGTGACTTTGCAGTTACTTTTTAATTGCAGATTAAATAAATCATAACCACAACCGAGATAACTTTGAAATTATTACCTTAGTGAGATAATATTGTGACAAAGTAGCAGCATTGAGAGCCCATTCTACCGGATAGTAGCCACTGTACTCAAGCTGTCGTTTAAGAGTAGTATGGCAATACTGGGCAGCCTTCTCAATCATTTCCAGGTGTTGGTAGACTTGGGCCAGATAATATAATGTATGGGTATAAGCCTTTTCAAATCTGTGAAGACAATTTGGGTCTTATTTTAGACTTTTTTTTTTAAAAAAAAGCCATCACACTCACATTTTAAATGTATGTTCTAATCAGCACCCACCTTTTTGATCTCTCTTGATCTGTAAGTTTTTCTTCTTCTGCCATGAAGTGTTCGTTGGGATCAAGGGGAGGGTTCCCATTCTGCAACAGAACAAGCAGTATACCTAATACACAACCTTTAACTTATTTGGTGATATTGTGCTCCCTCTACTGGCTGCAGTGTGAAACATGCAATGCAAAACCAGAAACATCTGTAAGCATTTGCAGTTTTTCAATCCCAAATTCAACAAATACTAGGACTGTTGATTTTCCACAGAATTTCTGAATTTTACACCTAATGCGATTCCTTGAAGTCCATGAGATGAGTTGAGAAAAAGCAAACAGTATGTCTCACTTTTTCTACTGTGTTATAAAACTGCTTTTCTCAGATACAACTTCTGTGTATATTTTTAGAGCATTACATTGTCATTCTAAAACTAATTTATTCTGATTCATACTGGTCTCATGAGAAGTTTAACGTTACTCGTGTGAAAACACAACAACATCCCTGGAGAGGTACAGTGCCCACGAACAATCTCTTGATCTAAGGCCTAGTCCACACACAGTTTTTTAACTCATAAAACCATTTTGGTTACGGGTGATTTAAAAAAAAAAATCAAAATAGCTATACTGGTACAAGTCATGGTGTGGATGCATTTACACTGGTATAAAGGTGCCTTATCCCAGTTCAGCTTATTCCCCTTCACATATGGGAAAAGGTATGCTAGTCTAAAGCATCTTTATACAGATATTACTGTGTCCATGCTAGAGGAGGGTGTGTCACTTAAAATTATACCAGTATAGTTTAAGTAGTATAGCATTTGTGTTTAGACAAGCCTTAAAAGCATAAGCCTCTACTGCTTGAACTACATCACCACACCAGTATGGTAACATGGAGGCAATAGACTCAAAATGTGGTCTAGCCACTAGAAGGGAACAAAGAACCACACTGTTAGTCTGGGTTACACACTCCCTGGGGCCAGGAAAGCTCAAGGTCCACAGCATATCAAATCCCCATAAGGCACACCATTTACAACAAGGTGCAGTTCACAAATATTTGTTGGTTCAGGCCCTCCGTCATCTATATAAGGACAAGAAAGAAGCAAAGAGTGGAAGGACACTACACAAATCTAGCTGCATCACCACAAGTAAAGTGCAATTCATTTTAAAAGAAAACTCCAATGATATGCCAATTTCAGTTTATTAGGTTCAATAGAAAACAATGAAACATTCATTCCAAAGAGACACCATGCTTCATGAAGAGACTGAACCAAAAAGGAAAGCATCTCTGTTCCACCAGTTTTAAATGGGGAAGTCATAACTTTGAGTACTAATTTAGATAGATTTAAACATGTATTTAGGATATCTGGGAAGTAAATGTAGTCTTGTTCTACATTAACTTGTTTTTGTTCACTCTCTTTATGGATATGATTTCTGGGGTTTATACAGAATATTCCTGAATACAGCATCTTGCCATTGTATCTGTTCCACCTTGCTATAAGACAGCTGTCAGACAGTTAGAGCTAGCATGATTGGTACATGCCCATGCCAACACAGTTTATGGCACAACTTTGTCTGCACCTAACTTGCTTCACAGGTATGTATGTATCTTCCTTTTATGAGAATTCTGTACAGCTATCCCATAGTGCCTCCAATGCCGGCTGAAGATTGTGGATGCTTCTCCAAGATCCTCGTGGCACTAACCATTCTGGAAGTTTCCTCGTGGCACTAACCATTCTGGAAGTTTTTAAGCATGCCAACAAATGAGCTAATCACATGTGTTACATGACATTATGAGCATTTTCAATACTGAGATCAGTTTAGCAGTGCAACTTGTTGTACTAGTGTACTTGATAGTTCCCCAAGCTTATTGCTTAATCACTTCAAAAATGAACAGCAGATAAATGTTCCTGTAATAACAGTACCTAGCTCTACACAGATTTTTCATCCATATCTCTCAAAGCACTTCACAAGGGGAAGTTAAATATCACTTCCCTCCTGTGGAAAAACTGAGGCACAAAGAGGCAAAGTTACTCGGCCAAGGTCTCTGCAGCTCAGTGGAAGAGCGGGAACTAGAACCCACATCTCTAGCTGCACAGCCCAGTACCTTACTCATTGGGCCACATGGTCTCCGCCAAGCTAAGAGAATAATGTCAAGAGGCAGGAACTTCTATAACAGGCTCAGTTTGTCTACATTCGCAAGATGTACCATGAGGCAGAGGGAATCTGGACCAAGTTTGAGATTAATGTGAGATAGGATTGACACATTCAAATCATTCTGTTCTTTACACTTAAAATAAAATTGAAGACTTGGCCAGAATGGCAACTCAGTGGTAACCCACCTCCCTCTGCCTCTCTAGAGAGACTCTGCAGAGAAAGGCACAGCAGCTCAGAGAAACACTTTTCATGGGAATCACAAATGCACTTCATGAGGTCAGGGTGGATAGGGAAAATGGGCTTGTCCCTTTACTTGCTTCTTTATTAAAACAACCCTGGAAGTTATTTTTAAATATATATATATATATATATATATATTTTCTGCTTGTCTTTTATTTAGGTTCTGTCTAGCCTGGAAAAGGATGGTGACTGAAGAACTAATGAAGTGATGACATCACAAGAGTGGGAAAGCTAAACAATCCAGGGAGGAAAGGATTGTTAGAATCCATTTGTTTAATGCTTTTTTTGGTTACACCCATTTAGCATCAATAACTAATTAACATTTTTTAATAAAAACGTGTTTATTAAAGATTCCCACGAGTTCAGCTGAGGTGAAAGAGCTCATAATGCATTTCCTCAGACTCCCAACAAGTTCTTCAGCAAACTCCAGGAGACCAAAGGTGACATTTCTGAAGTTTAAAAAGTTACAGTTACAGGAAAAGCTGCACCAGCTCTGTCCCCTTTCCGATCTCTGAGTGCACCCTCAGATCTCAGACCTCGTACTTTTACCTATCCTGGGTAGAATTCCAGGAATGATTCTCCCGCTCTTAGACCCCGTGAATCAATCACTGTAACCAAGCGGTCCAACTGGTCTGTGAACCTGTGGTTCTTCTCTTTGAGAGTCTGATCAATGATGTGAATAGCAACCAAAGCATTTTTTATTTTACTGTAGGAACAAAGCATTTTAAGACAGTGTGTAGAGTGTTTGTTATCTTACCTAAAAAGTCCTACCATCCTGTGATGGTGATCTAGGCAGCTTCTTCAGAGGGTTCCCATGTCTCTGTCTCACTCCTCTGAAGAACTACTTCTCCTCTTGAGAGAGGGGTCCCTTTTAATCCTGCCAGGGCTCCTTTGTTCTTG
This sequence comes from Emydura macquarii macquarii, assembly GCF_026122565.2. Classification (NCBI taxonomy): domain Eukaryota; kingdom Metazoa; phylum Chordata; order Testudines; family Chelidae; genus Emydura; species Emydura macquarii. The sequence goes on along the minus strand of NW_027131527.1, from coordinate 11,755,849 downwards.
TGAGTTCCTAGACTTTTGCCTTACTTGCCAAAACTAGTTTAAGCTGCCAGGAGCCGGGAAATAATCTTAAAACTACAATTCTGTCATAAGAAACTTGAAAGTTTCCAAGCCTTCATTTCACCTCAGAAAACAGCAAAAAAGTGCATAAATTTGATTTTAAAAGTTCTTTGCAGGTTGTATTTAATATTCTAATCTCAGATCCCACCAATCAGGCAGTAAACAATACAAAACTGTATAGACCTTCTCAGATTTTAAATGCATGTTAAAACTAACCTCACAGAACAATCTTCCCAAATTGACTATTATTCCAGCTTTTCATCTCAATTCAGTCTTTTCAGGGAAACACTGGATAAGCTCCATGGAGTTAATTTAAATTAAAAAAAAAAAAAAAAAGACAGCAATCCAGTTTCTAATATCAGAGACAGAACCAATATATGCTTCAGGATTATGTTTATGGTCAAATCTTTAATACAGTCATGTCCACAGCATCAATATCTGAAATGAGTGTCAGGTATTAACTAGTGGGCATGTTAAAACAGTTCAGTCCTCACAAAGACAGAGTGGCCAAAAATTTGTAAATCCCAAACTGTAACTGAAGGAATTTCCCCGCCCCTCTCCCCATGTGTTGAACTGCAGTGTACTAGTTTTCTTCAAAGTCACAAAAGATGAATTAACAATGCAGAAGACTGTCCTTGAGGCAATCACAATGTATAAACAGCTCTGCAAAGAGCATAACAAAGGCTCTATTGTGCCATTGCTATCACCACTGCAGAGGCAACAACTTAGCATTATGCATAAGGAGTTTGGTCATTGACAAGACTGCCTAAGACACAGAAGAGCCTTTCTGAAAGAAAGCTAAACTCATTCAGCATTATAAATAGTCATAGAAAAGCAATGCAGACAGTTCAGGAGTATTAAAAATTAACTTTTTTCTTGTTAACTAAAAGTAATTGTTTGAAATCTCATGTGGCTGTGCAGTACTGCCAGTATGATGTTAAGGAGAGTTATTGGAAGAGCTAGATTCCATCTGGTTCTAATTCTGGCTAAAAAACTTTCAACATTGAATATTTTACTTATTTTCGTATTTAGGCCAAGTTTATCTGCTGATTATTAATCCAGCATTGAAACTAACATGAGATGACAGATCTCAGTTCCTTATAGAGCTAGCAACACATAGTTTGTCACGTTTCTGAAGTGCAGGAGCTGCCAGATGTTTTTCGGACAAAAAATTTACTTATACTTAAGAAATGCCTTTGCATGTAAAGGTTAAAAAATAATGTCCTTCTGCCAGATGCAGTCTTCAGGACAGGAACCATCTTTTACAGTCTATGCCACTCAGCATAATCCCCAGTGCTGGTTGGCACCTTGAGGTGCTGCCATAACACAAATAAATAATAGTGCTGTGTATACGTAAAGTAAGCTCTGTTAACAGTACCTCTTTCATGTACTGATTATACAAGGTCTCTGCAGATTCCAAGTAAGTCTGTGCTGTTTTAATTTCACCTCTTTCAGACCACAGGATACCCAAATTGTTCTAGAAATGTAAAAGAAAGAAAAAAATAATTATTTTCAGTATTTCCCCATCTGCAATAACCAAGTTCTTTAAACACAACCAAATTCCACCCCAGTACACATTCTTATTTGAGTCAATGGGAGTTAGTCACTTTTCCAAAGGCAGCACTTGGCCCATCATTTTTATCTTGAGTTGTTTAAAGATGCCTTATCACACAACAGCAAACATGGAAATAAATACAGAAAATTATAAGTTTATATATAAATGTTTGGGTATTTACTATTATTACAAGTGTGTTTTTAAACAGGTGCTTTGCCTCTCATAGTTCTATTTCTGATTGACGCTGCAATTAAGTCTTAAATTTCAGTGTTGTCATAAAAATTACCAGGATGTTAGAAATTCAGTATTATGACTTCAAAGCCAGATAAAACAGGATGAGAAATTGGGCTAGGAAAGAGCAGATGATATTTTTAAAAGTATCTTCATTAATAGGCAAAGGTGGTAAGATAAGTTAAGAAGTGAAAGTTAAAGTAAGTGTAATTTAGGTCTAAAACGTAATTCACATACATTTCTTACATTGTTTCCGGAAGCTCTCCAATTTCAAAGAGCTTCTCCAAGCATCTCATTAAGACTTTAGCATTCAAAAACATTCCAGCTATGACACATACTAATTTAGTTTCCATATCTGCTCATTTGAAAAGGCAAGTCTTAATATACAACTAAAGAGACTAAGAAGAGTAAAAATGGAATTTTGTCAAGTTGCCTCTGCAGCTGACCCACTCAAATTACTCCTTTTAGGAGCATCAGACTGTGTGGTGCTCATGAAGAGAAGCAGTTTGTCCCTGGGATTGGATGTACAGTAGAACAGGCAAAAACAAACAGACACCAATCATCATGTATGTTACTATGCAGAAAAGCACAAATCAGAGACAGGGCTACAGGAATTGACCCAATAGGATAAAAAGAACTGTACCAGTGCTTCCACAAGAGAGGTCAGTACAAGAAAGCATATAAAGCACTAAAATATATGGCCAATTCTTTAGATTATTGCTTGAAGTATTTATGTTGCCTTCTTTTAAATGTTCAAGGTTTTTTACAGCCTGTGAAATTGATGCCTGAGTGCAAAATCCCAGTTACACATCATGATTTCTAGTTGTGTTACTTTGCATTAGATGTCCAATGCTAGGAACATGAGCATCATCTGACAACAAAACTTCTAATATGTAGCATTGGAAAAAGCACAGGCTGTAGCAAAAAGGAGAGTTCTGAAACAGCAAGCAAAACACAGTGTTTCCAGAAGATGGCACCTGTCTGTTACAGACACAAAGTGCATGCAGAGCTGAATCCTTGGCCCAATGCAATAATAATTAAAAAACCCTGGCATGATGTCAACTTGTATAGCTGTGACCCTTTTAGTTACTGGTGGGACACTGACCCATTTTGAATGGTTTCTAAAATAAACCTGTAATCTTTCAATTTCAGGTTTATAGTGTTCTGTGTGAGCACCCCACCCAAATTGTCACAATGGAAGACAGTGCCCACACACAAATGCAACCTTGAAAATTTCAGCTAACCCACTTGACTAGGACAATTAATTTTTTCTGATTGGCAAGTAGAGTCTCTCCACCATCCCACACTATAATAATTTTGCAAGGCTTCACAAGGAGACCGTTATTGTTAGCCTGCCAGTTACAGTACAGTTAGATCATCCAGACGTCATAAGGACATCTGAATAGTCAGTATGTTTAAGATGTTCTATCTCTAAGTATCTTACAGTTTCAAGTGGAGTAAAGACTGGAACACTTTTGAGAATGTACGTGCATTTGGTAACTATTCTGAAGGGAATGTACAGAGGGACCTAAATTATTGTAAGGAAATTATTAGTATTACAGAACTCTACTCACTCCCACAGGGTAATATACATACCGTATTATATTACTTTAAGGTTAAAGAGCAGGCAAGTAGATTTTTTGACTGCAACGATAAATTCTCATCATAATTTTTGCAATGCAACTTAATATTTAAACAGTGCTTTGAAAACGTAAACTAGCATAGCCCTCAAATTACAGCGTTTCAATAGTTCATATCCTCACTTACACTGTTAACGTCACCTTAAGAATCACAAATAAAAAGGGCCCAGATCTAGCAAGGCTGATATTGCCACCCTGCCTACGCTCGCGGTCACCCCAACTCTGCGAGTGGGAGATCTGCCCTAACCCACTCCCAGCCCCAAAGAGTGTGCTGCTCCGCCTTGACTGGAGCCGTCCCTGCCCACCCAGAGATCACACTGCCACCACCCAGCGTCTAGACCGACACAGCCCTCCGTCCACGGCGGAATGAGCCGCCACCACGGGGACCAAGAAAGCAACTCACCAACCCTCGCCCGCCAGGAGAGTCAAGCCAGGGCCCTGACCCCAGGCTGCCCGCCGCCCTCCCGTCTTGAGCCGCGGCAGGAGCTGGTGGGCACGGCACGCGGCGGGGCGCCCAGGACCGTCCCTACCTGGGCCTGAATGTAGAGGGAGACGCAGTCCCGGGAGAGGCGGTGGCGCTCCAGCAGGCGGGTGCACTTCAGCAGGTGCTCCTCACCGGCAGAGAGCTCCTCGGTCTCGGTGTGGTTCACCCCCAGCTCGTACTCCACCACGGCCAGCCGCACGGCCCACAGCGCCGCCGCCTCCCCCGCAGGGGCGCCCTCGGCCTCAGCCGCCTCCTCCGAGCCCAGCAGCTGCCTGACCTCCTCCAGCAGCTCCCGGGCGCCGTACTTGGAGCGGTAGGGCTCGTTCTCCGGGTCCTTCTTGGACTCCACATTGGAAAGGCTCAGCGAGCTGCGGAACTTCTCGCAGAGCGAGGCCCAGCCGGCGGGGGCCGCCATCTTCCCTTCCCCGCCAGACGCCGCAGCTGCTGCCACCAACAACCTGACAGCACCGCCCAACCGCCGCTGGCCTGACCCGCCCGTCGTTTTAGAGCGGCCACGTGACGTTCAGCGACCACTCAGGACGCCAGCTATGTCTGTCTGCCCTCTACCGTCATGGCGCCCGGCCCTGACCTAACCTATGGTTAGTAGCGCCCGCCCTATGGGCGTCACGCTCTGTCCGCGCCCCCGAGCACTCAGCGCCCAACCTTTGCCCCCTAAGAGGAGTCCTAGAAAAGTGCCAGGGGTACCGGGCCCCTCATGTCCCCCTGTGGTAAAAGGAGTTGTCCGCCCCCCCCCACGCACCCCCGTGAACGAACAGATGCCCTTATACAGTGGGATTTACACACTTCCACAACCCCAGCCCTGCACAACACACACCCTCTCCCCAGGCAGTGCTCTGGGGGAAGGCAGCTGCAGCACTGGCAGGCACACAGGGTGGCTGTCAGGTGCCATCCACTGCACACACGTCCCAGGAGTGAGTCCTTAACGATCTCCCACCTGCTCTTCCCAGTACTGAGCTGGTTGTAAGTCTCAGGCAACTGGAAAAGATGACGTGCCCACTAACACGGCTGCCCTATTTCTCTTAATCTCCAAAGGGACCAAGGGAAAATAGAAGAGCACAGGCCATTTAAACAATTTTGTTTTGGGTCCTTAGATCTGGTCATGGCATCTGACAGTTCTACAAGGCAAAGGGTTTTTTTTTAATGCATTTTTTCCTTACTCTCTTACCTCAAAAAATAGCTTGGGAAATGGTAGCACATGGCCAAGAAACTCTCACTGCAACTTGCACACTTAACATAAAATAAGAAATCTGGAGAATTTAGATAGTTGAAATATTTCTCTTGCTCTTAAAAAACAATGATTAATGTCTAGATTTCAGTTATATATCGTAAGAAAAGTAAAGGAAATGAGGATTTTAAAATATTTGAAGACAGGGCCTAGTTTTTATGAAACTCCTTTGTGCTGAGTCTAGACTCCAATACCAGAAAAAACCAGTAACTTCTACAGAGAAGTTGATAGAGACATCTTGCCCCTTTATTTTCTTCTCCAGCCTTGTTCTTCCCTCTAACCTTTGTAACACTCCATTATGTTTCTGTCCTACTCAAACATTTCCAGACTAACATCCTTCCTCTTTCTTCATGAGAACTAGGCTCTTAAGCATTACGTGATGCAGTCTTTCAGATGTGCTGGGAGATATGATCTCAAATGGCAGGACTAAGATTTAAGTGGACCACACTATCAGCTCCAGCAAGTAGTAACTTACATACCACTAATTCCTGTAAACTTCACATTAAAGAATCAACAGCAAATATAAAAACATAGCACTCTTTTCATCCACAGATCTCCAAATGCTTTGCAAAAAGTGAGTAAGCATTATCCCAATTTTAAAAGCAAGCAAAGGGAGATTCAAAGGTGCAGTGATTTGTCCAAGTTGTCAGAGGAAGTCTATATCAAAGATGAGAAGAGAATCCACAAGCTCTTATTTCTAATCAAGTGCGCCATCTGTTGAACTATGCTGCCTGCCCCAACCACATGGATTTGAAATCAGATCTCTCTCTCTCTCACTCTAAAAACGTGACTATGGTTCACCATCCTCATAGTACTGATTCTCAATGAGCACTGACAAATATTTTTATCTAAGAACTGTACAACAACTGTGCTGCAGACTACTTAAGGAGAGAATCTCATTGAGCAGGGTGGGCGCATGGACAGAAATAAATTTGTCCATTCAGATCAGGGAAGCTCTATTAGAATCTTACTGGAAACAATGTGCTTATGCAGGATTATGGCTAACAAATTTATAAACTTCATGCTGACAGGGCCCCACAAAGAAGAAAAAAATTGTTTAAGAACACGATTGTCCTTGTTCTATACAGAATTGTTTAGTTTCTTCCTAAAAGGAATAGTGTAATGTTCAAGTATGCATGTTGATTAGCTAATATAATTAAGGTACACTTCAGTCCTACCTACAGCCAGCACGACTGAATTGTGTTTAAACAACAAGTTAGCACATTGTGCATTGTAACTGAGTCTGGCAACATAGTTTTTTTAGCATGGATAATTGCTTTCTATGGTTTTAAGCTATTCTTCCTTTGGCTGCTCAGACAGGTCTGAATGCCAGTGCTCTAGTTTGAACATAAACCTACTCTTCCATTTTTGTAAAATAGCACACTTGGTGATTTCTGCAGCGCTCAAGACCCAGAGTCTTTGCTTTGCAGGTATATAACCTAGGATATAATTTTCAGCTGACATTCACTTGCTGAAGCAGAGCAGTTTTAACTCTTACATCCATCTCTTTCCTCTACTTCCTGACTGTTGGACAGTCCCATAGCATATGCAGTGGGGTACCTTTTTCTTTGTTACACAGCCAACAAACCTCAGAGAATAAGGCCTTGCTCTTGTTCAACCTCTATGCCATCCAATACATCATGAATAAAATCTTTCATTGCATCAAGTATAGCCTCAGAGCCACAGAAGCATTTTTAACATTACATAATATGCTCTGCCACTGGCATTCTTTTAAGGACTGTGATAAATCCCCTTCCCAGACTTTCACAAAGAACTTCAGACTAATGTAGTTCCTCTTCATTAACAGAGTATACATAGTGGACACAGTGTTGGGGACTTTATGAAGCATTTTTAAAGTTCCCAGTAGTTCTAGGGCCTCTGGTAGTTCTAGGGCATCCAGACCAAATTGATACAACTAAGACATTTGCTAACCTAAATACTGCTCCTACCTGGAGCATGCCAGGTCATGAAGTTGCTTTAGTGTTAGAAAAGGAACAAAGCCCTCATTACTGACTAACTGGGAAGTTCAAATGATGCCCTTGCTCAGCGAGTTCTTCCAAAGTATAAATCTGTTCCCAGTTCCCAACTCTAGGTTGCCCCAAATAATGCATTTGCGTGACAAGGATAAAAATGGTACCTCTTTGCTAAGATAACCTAGACCCTTCATTCAGCCACCATTGTAGGTACCTTACTTTTCTCCATTGGACAAAAACAGGAACTAAGGAGACCTATAGGGGGAATTGGCTGCATTAATACATGTTCAGTTTCCATCCGTGTGGATAAAAGGGTGTTAGGATGCTGGAACCAGTATGATATCTGTGACACAATAAAAGCATAATGGTAATTTTGTAGGTCTAGGAGCCCAAACCCTTCCTTGCCTAATAAGGAGTTGGAGTTTATTAAATTATAGTTGTAAGCATTGATCAGGGCCCCATAGGAAAGCTCTGATAAGGTCACTACATTTTCAAAAAATAAGATGAAAGGATACATACAGGTATGCCACTGAAAATAGAGGAGCCTAGACAGAATATTCATTTTTATTGCATTAACCCTTCCCCACAGGTTCAGGGAGAGAGGATACCTGCCACCTGTTTGTATCACTAACTATTTAAGGGAGCACAGGATCTAAATTTATCTTCACTCGTTTATTAATCTTTTTGGTACTTTTATACCTAGGTACTTAATTGCTTCAATTTACCTAAGGAAACTCCATTGAGAGAAAGCTCCACTACATGAGAACTGGGCAATTTCCAATAGCTTTGATTTTTTCCCAATTAATTTTGTGACCAGATATTGATCCAAATTTTTTACTTAGTGATAAAAGGGCCAGAATTGTGAATTCTGGCCTAGATGTATACAAAGGGGCATCACCTGCACATAACATCAATGTATATTCTCTGGAAATGAATTGTATGCCTTGGATATCTTGATGAGCCTATACAGCTACTGCCAGGGTCTCAAGAGCTAAATCAAACTTTAATGTAAACAGTTGGCACCTGTGCCTAACACCCCCTAAAAAGGTCACGTTGGTTGTGATGCATGAGGTTGGATGAGAATAGTTGGATCCCAAAACTATACAAGGGTCCAATATAAATTTTTATAGCATATAAAACACATATCTGCAACCCACCCTATCAAAAGGCTTTTCTACATCTAAGACTCAAATGGCTTGTGGTTTGGGGTCATTAGATTTCACTGCTGTAATACGAATAAACTGTCAAAGATTATCAACTTCTTCAACAAGCCCAACTTCATTTGAGTTATGATAAGCCTCCAAACCTCCAGCTTCACTACCAGAATTTTTGCCAATATTCTGACATTACTGTCAATAAGTGAAATTGGCCTATAATTGGAACTTAGCATAGCATCTCTTCCTGGTTGAGGACTAACTGATATATTATGACTTCCTTCAGGGAGAAGGGTGCCTTCTGGAAATTACTCATTAAACGTTTAAATTATCTTGTCAGACAGGTCGAGAAAGTGTCTGCAGAATTCAGCAAGGAAGCAATCTGGTCTGGGGCTTTCCCCACTTTCATATTCTTAATCATCTCAATTAACTTGTCCTCCATTAGGGGAGCATTAAGATTTCCACATTGGGCTACAGTAATCTGTGGTAAGGTTTCTTAAAAAACTGATCCAAAACACCTGTGGAGGAGTTTGTGGTCAATTGGTACAGATCTCTATAGAAATTAAAGAACTATAATCTTCAGATGATTTATGTAATTTACCACATTTATACAGATAACTGTAATTTTACATGAAGAGACCCATTTGTCTTAGGTGGTATGCCAGCAACTTGCCAACTTTTTCACCTTATTCTCAGAAATTCTGCCTGAGTCTAATAGGGCAAACTCAGCCTGTGCCAAGTGAAGCTTGTTGAGTTCATATCTATAATTGATCAGGAATCACAACTGAAGATGGGGCTGTGGTATAAAGACAAATCAGCTCTTTTACTTTTTTCTCAAGAGCCATCATATTTTCTTCACGTTCCCTCTTTTTGGCAAATGTGAAACTAATAATTCTACCCCTCAAATAGGGTTGGGGTGTCTACCACAATAGTCTGCTAGAAGATGTTGAAGGTCCATTTGTCTCCAGAAACAGGTCGATTTATTTTCCAATAAACATTCTGAAATAGGTATCTAATAAAAATGAAGAATTAAATCTCCATATACATGCATGTTACTTATCTGGATCTGTTGCTATTCGAAGTTTCAGGGGTATGATCAGAGAAGTAATTTTATCAATGCAGGAGTCAACTACAGAATTAACTAGATGGGAATAGGACACACATACGGGGGAAAGCATGAATAGTCCCAACTTGTTGGATGTATGAGCTGCCAGGTATAACATAGTCCCAGGTCTTTAATGTGGAATTCCAGAGCCATTCTGGTTTTGGTTGATTTATGACTCTACAGGCCAGATTTGTCCACAGAACAATCAAGCTCCTAATTAAGATCTCCAGCAATCACAACAGGGATATGGGATTTTCCATCAATTTAGTATTAAAAAAAAACCAAAAAAAAAAAACCTGTAAAGGTTTCAGGATCATCAAGATCAGGCCCATTCATATTAGCAATGATTAGTTCAAATCCATTTATGGTGACTTTAAGGATTAAAAATCTGCCCATAACATCTGAAATTGACTCAGATTTATGTCAGTGCTTTATGGAAGAATAGGGCTAACGCTCTGGATTTGGATGAGCAGTCATGTTCTAATTCAGCAGTCTCATCAGGTGTGTCTCCAACTAAAGCACTGCATCTGCCTTTGCTCTCTTAAATAATAAGTACACCTTCTTTTAATTGGAGTGTTGAATCCTTTTACATTCCAAGGGAAAAAAACAGATTCAGGACAAATTTCTGAAGTATTATATTGGTCATGTGTGATCTTACAAACGAGGGTAATGGTATTTTGTGTCATTTGCTCTATTTCATTCCATTCTATTCCCCACAGAGAATCCCATAGAGGGGGCGGTCTATCAGTGAAATACCCCAGGACACTTATTCCCGAGATTTTGGATTACCTTGCCAGATGCTCACCACTTGCCAGACCTTCAGGAAATAAGGTAGATGCAGGAAAATTAGGAGGACATGTCAACATTATTTACAGCCACCTGTAGAAGCTGGATGCAAATCACGGTCATTAAGGATATAAATTTTCTGAGTATGAAGATCCAGAGGGAAAAAGGGGGAAGACACTGGTAAGGCACAAAAGGGACCCAAATAGAACATAATAAAATGAAAAAAAAAATACAGCAACATATGAACATTTACGTACTTGGCAACACATGGGATCAATGTCATCCATTATCAGGTATTGAAAGTACACTTCTAGTTAAATATAGTTAAAATGCTCTGATACTCCAGCAGGGGCAGGCAAAGGCAGCTTGTCACTGCTCACCAGGGTCCCCCCAGCACCTAAACCCTTAAATGGGTATGAAAAGTATTATAAATAATAATCCCAAAGAGGATCTGAAAGGTTTGATGTTTATATTCCATAATGTAACAAGCATTCCACTGATAGTTATACTAGTCTCCGAGTTGTGTAGGATACAATGGACTTAGCAAGATTTTGGGTCAGGAACCCTCTCTACCAAATGACGACAAGTAGGAGTTCCTGCTTGAGTTGCCATTCCCTGTATTTCAAACCATTTTCAAATAACAATTAATCCAACAACTATTACCCCAACCTTAAGTGCATGTAGGTAAGCCAGTATCCTCAATTTGAGCACTAAATGCATTTAATGGTTACATTACTATCTTGCATCAATGTAAGGAGATAAACAAAAGTGAACATGGGTAACCTCCCTTACTATCATCCCTAGGTCCATGCTGCAGATATCCACTAGCAATGGCATGACAATCTAAATTAGATCTTCTGTTCTCAGGATTCCCAACCATGCAGACAGCCCTGACTCACTGCTGTTCACCATAGTCTGTGTGTGCATCTTCAGATTCCTCAGCTCCCCTCTGCAGAAGCAGATGCAGCATTTCCATCAGAGCTACCTTATGAGAGGCCAACCTTCCATGCATAAAGTGACCCAGTGGTTGCTAGGAAATGGTTCAGTTTGGATTTCCTGTTACCCACCAGCACAGTGTTTGGATAGGGAAGTTTTGTTTCTACTCCCTCAGCATCAGGCAACTCATTAAAACAACCACAGCCATGATGATGTACAGTTAGCAAGGTTGTGGCATTCCATATTCAGCAACGAGAGTCCGTGCATATTCACTCTATGTTGTTTTGTCATAATTCAAAATCCCCATACTGAAAACACACAACATGTATATAGGCTCCAACTTCACCACACCCAGTTACGGGCAATGTATGTGGGGGGGTAAACTTCATGGGAACTAGTTAGATTGGCATTGCTGTCAACATAGTGGGGACTAGTTAGATCTGTACAGTTGTCAAAGCAAGTTAGAAGTTAGACTAATCAGGAACACAATACATCAAAAGTAGTTTATAGGTTATTTGTGAAGTTCTCTGCCTCCTGAGGTTTTTGGAATGAATAGGTCACTTCTCCAGATAGTACATAAAACAATGCAGGAAACTTCATATAATACTTTAGGCCTTTTTGCTCTGCCCTGGCCCTGGCAAAAATTGCCCTCTATCCACAATATCCCCTGCAAAATCTTGAAAAATCATTGCCCCAGTTAAGCTCTTTTTCCCCTGGCCTTGCATAGAATGGATTGTTTGATTGTGAACCTTAGAAATTTAATCATCAGTGTTCTGGGTTTAGCCCCAGGGGCAGGCCCTGGGACCAGAGACCTGTAGGCTGTCCCTTAGGCAGATCAAGGATTTCTACTAGAAGTCTGGGGATAAATTCCAGAGGTTTCTCTTATTCTGCTCCCGCAGGGACTCCTCTAATTCTAAGATGGTTTCTGCATGATCTGCTTTCCAGATCAGCCAATGTGACTAATTAATTTTAGATTCCTGAGGTTTCTCTCAATTTGGGCAGCCATGTCCTGCATTTGATCTTCTACTGAGGAAATACAGTCCTCAGACTCTGACATCCTACCTGATAGTAGCTGCAAGGAGGATTTAACAGCAAACACTGTTGGTTGGAGTGTGACTGTAGCTTTGTGGGGGTATCTGCAGCCACCTTTTTCCAGAGTCAGCATGCTCTCAGTCTTCAGTGGCAGACATCTTGGCTGAGGGCGTCTCTCTCTTCTGGATTTGCAGATCTACAAGGGGCTTGCTTTTGCTGTTGAGCCACTACTTGGCATTAGCACAGTATAAGGGGTGTGGTTTAAGGCTTGTGAAAAAGAAAGGTTGGTGCGTGTCCAGCGGCAGATGGGGGTGGATGCTGATGGACTGCCCGAGCACTCGGGTTCAATTCCACCATGTTCTGCGATGACCCCACAGTGGTCCTCAGATTCCATGATTTATCCACATCTTTCACCTTTGGGGATGTTGTTAAGGATGGGATGGCAACAGTAAATTTCACTGAGAACTTTGAGAGCCATCAATTTAAAACCCAGATTGCACTAGAGAGCAGGAGCTAAGGTACAGTATGGTGGGAAAACAGCATCAGATTAGAGAACTCTCAGGGTGAGCTTGAATGCCTGTAAGGGGGAGGGAGGGGAAGGGAGATCTCGCTATCCCACAGGATTATTATTTATTTTTTTAAAAAGCCTTCATTTTCTTTTAATGTTACAATTTAAAAAGAGCAGGTCTATTGGGGCAGCTATGTTCAAATTTGTCCACGTACCACAGCACAAGTATAGTACAAAAGACTAACAGGAAATTCACATTATTAGTACACTAACTGTATCCATTAAGCTCTTAAAGGGTTACTTACATTGCAGCTCCAAGCAAGCCTCCCAACCTGAATAGATAGATTTGCACTACCAGGGCTCATGCTAAAAACAGCACTGTGGCCGTCGTGGCTTGGGCCGGAGATTGGACTCTCAAGCCCAGGGCAGTAGGTCAGCTCAAGTGCCCGAGCTGCAATGTCCAGGCTATTTTTAGTGGTTTAGTGCGAGCTGGTCTACCCGGACTGGGAGTCTCACTCACAGTTGCAGTGTAGACATACACTGAGAGCCTGCCTTTTTGGGTGACAGTCAGTTCTTATACATATAGGCAGAAGGGGATTTCATTAAAAGTGTGAATCGTTGGTTGATATTTTTACAAGTACATATTTCAAACATGTCCATCAGAAGTGTAAGTCAGTGGAAGGAGACAGCAAGATCTTCTTTTAAAATGAACTTTGTGTCACTTCAGCAAGATTTTGTTGCCATCCTCACTTATAGACGAATGACTGGTTTAGCAAGTAATAAAAACAAACAGGGAAGTTCAACAGATTTTAATTTCAATAAAGTTACCAAAAAGCATTTTGGTAACTTCGTTTCTGGCCTCCATTTTTGAATCTGTCCTTTTTGTTAAAGCCACCACCTTGCCTCCCATTCCTGAAGTTAGAGAAACCTCGACCTTCACGTGGAGTTTCTTCTAGCTCAGGTAACGCCGTTGCTACGGACAGCTGCCAACGTCTTGAATCTTGCCATTGATCCTGATCAAACAAGTTTAATGGGTTCATGAAAATAAAAGAACTGAATTTGCATTCCTACATATTCACAGAAGTTTACAAATGACATGGAAAACTGCAAGAACATTAATTCAGGGTTAACCAAAATTGTAAAATATACACCACTAATGGGTAATAACTTAAAATGGGAGACTCAAAGAAAGACATTTCAAAACCAATCTCATCCTCACCAAACTAGTTCATCAGATCCATCTTATGGACAAGGGTCAGCCTTAGTCTTTAAAACCCTTCTAATTCACAATCATGAGACGAAGGCAAGAATAACTACAGAGTACAGGGAAGTTGGTTACTATTAATGCCCTCAGTTAAGAGGGATGGGCAGCAGCAGAAAGGCAAGACACAATGTAGAAAACAATGCAGGATTTTGTAAAGAGGATAAAGGCAATGGACAGGCAAGCAAAAAGAATCAGAAGTAGCAAAAGGTTTAGTTAACAAGTGCTGCAGGAAAGAGTGTATTTTGTAATGAGTGTGCAGCCCTCTTCATGCACAAAAGTTTTGGATTCTTTGAATTAAATTGTAAGCCTCATACTACCATAGAATAACCACATAACTAACAGCTACAGTATTTGGCTTAAATGTCCTAAAGAGGGTTCAAAAGGCCCTCTAGAAATAAGAGCATACCTGTATATGACTTAGCTCAGCTGCAGGGACATCGAAGCACACCCCCTAAACACAACAGAGATAATATTAATTTACTGTCCAACCGGGCATCCAAAAATAGAGACTTTGGAACACTAGCTTCAGATAACAGACTACATCTGAAACACTGCTTATTAATTCCAAGTAAGAACGAAGGTAACACTGTAGCAGAGTGCTTGCTCTATTTTAAGAGTGCCTTTTTGTGTTCTGTGGAAATAAAAATTTTAGATTTGCCAAGAAACGAAGAATCAAATGGTTGGTGCTGACACTTCCCTAAAGTAATGTATCTATTCAAAGACAGGACATGAAATTCCTACAGTTCAACTTCTCTGCTCTAAACGCAGAAGTCAGGTGACCCAGTTGAGCCAAGTCCCTGAACTGCTGAATGCAAAGTATTTACAGTCCAGTGTGGGCAATGAAAAGAACTACTTGTCTATTTTATTGATGGTGGAGAAGCAATTTCAATCTGTTATTGTATCATGATGGGCTCCTATTGGAAGTGAATTTCCTAACTTCTCTCTCATTGGGTTACAGTAGAGGCAAAATGTAGAAAAACCACCTTCATCATAGACACAACTTTGATGCTGTCATGGTACAAGCCAACACCCACATTAAAAGGAGAAGATACCCTTAAATTCCCCCAAATAAACCAAACATACAAAAAGTAGGATAAACCATCTCACCATCTTTCCCTTGAGAAATCGCATTCTGGTAACTTTATTGTCTATTTCATCACCAAGCTGTTCTTTTAGTCCTCGCCAGGCATAGCCAATGTTGTGCATCTCTATCGAACATTGTAATGTCATTGTTACATAGCCCTTTAAAAAGAAACAAACAGTGAAATGTGTTTACAATGAAGGACTAAACCAAACTGTGGCAGATGATAGTGTCCAATCTATCCAATATGAACTGCTATTTGTGACTATTGTAACATTTTAGGGTCTTGTGTTCTGCTTAACAAGTAGGCTGTCTGGAATAAAGGCATCCTCCATTCGCATGCTTTTCAAAGCCTCCAAGAGAAAATGAAGACTAGCTAGGATACAAATTGCTCTCAGTCTTTAGATTAAATATATTTGTTGGAGGTGGGGGAACCGTTATAAGGTGCACATCAATATCCATTCAAAAAAATTACAAAAGGAAGAGGGATAAGAACTTAGTATAGTCCAATATAAGGAAAGGAAATCCAATTGGTAACATTAACAGGATGAAATCTACTGTACTGACTCCAAAACAGAGTTACCATCCAATGATAAACTGAGTTGGGTGGCCCCTGCTCACATCAAAGAAAGGCAGAGCTTTTTCTACAGGTCTTCCCTGTAACAAGATATTCCCAGAGACTATCTGCTGAACTCTCTTTTTCCTTGAGATATGCTGGAATTTGAGACATTTTCCAGAGAGACAGACTAAGCCAGCAGCAAAAAACCTCCTATTAACTCAAGAAACTTCACTAAGTTTTCCATTATAGCATCACAATTTTCTGTAGTTAAGATCTGAGACAACTGAGTGGTCCTTTTCTTAGTGTTGGTTAAAACAAAATATACTAACTAGTTTCAAATTTCTGTTTTCTGTGCTATGCCAGTAAGACTGGAATTTGATGTGAGGCTGACAATAGCTGCAGCTCAGGCACCTAGTTGGGAAAGCAACAAAAGAAGCTCTGTTTGGACTGAGCTATTAACTTGGGAGTACCTTGTAAATGGAGAATGGAAGCAGCAATCTCTATAATTAAACAGTGCCAGAAAGCGATAATGAGGGCCAGTTTCAGACACAGGGAGCTGAAAAGCACCAGGCCTTTTTACATTTACTCATTAAATTTGCAACACTGCTTGCCATTTAAAATACAACCTCTCTCTAAATTGGACAGAATATCTACCTCTCTCACAGAGGAGTTATGAGGATTAGTTCATACAGTGCTTTAAACATGGTAGTGACATGCAAAATTATTATTTACCGCATCTGAGTTGAGCAAGGAACGCTGTTCAATGGAAGTAGCCCCAGAAATATGGGCCAATGCTGCAGCCAAGGCTTCCACTGCCCCCTTTTCCTCTATCAGCCGCTGAGCTGACTGTTTGAAATAATCGATGGCAGAAGGAGGAACAGAATCCAAAAACCTAAGTATTTACAGCAAAGATTTGATAGATCAATATACAGAAAGCCAACATTACAAAGTTAAATTGTGCATTAGACATTTCATAAACTTACTAAGATTAATCCAAAGATTAAGGCTAAGAATTTCAGAAGTGATTAGTTATTTATTGTCAGTGCTTCAATTTTTTGAAGGTACCATCTTAGATGCCTTCAAAGGGGCCTGATACTCTGGAAGTGGCAAGTCCCCATCCTCTGATAATCAGGTCTCTTAATGAGTCTCCCAGTTTGAACCCTACCAGTCACTTGGAAAATCCTGAGCTAACCACCCAAGAGAAGGCTGAAACACATGCAGAACTTCAAGAAAATGCCATTTGCCCCAAGAATACTCTGTATTGCCAGTGAAGCTGAGGATTCCCTCCTTTTACCCTCCACACAGAAGGTCCTTCCATCAAGAGCAATAAATAGATCTCTGTTTAGAACCTATCAATGTCCTTTTGTAACACACCATGTCACTGATGAGCTAAGCAAGGCACTTCCTACTCCCAGAGCAGCCTGCTTCAACACACTAACACAGGGAGTGGCGTGGGGGAGGGGCGAGGAGAGAAGCAGGGGGAGGAAGAGTTATATCTGCATCTCCACTAGGCAAGTGGTTCTCAACCTCTTCCATGCTGGCACGCCCAGTCCCACTTAACAACATGGGAAGGGCAGGGTGGTCACAACCCCCGATCAAGCCTCTGAAGTTATATTGTTAAACCTCTGCCAATCTCTGATTGAACAAATATTTCTAAATCATCCTAGACTGGCAAAGTTTCTTCTTGACATACAGTCAATAGATACTATTAGACTGTATTCAAGGAAATGCTTAAAAATATAAAATGTTATACCCCACTGACCTCTTTTAGAGGCTTTTTTTTTTTTAAAAAAAGAAAAACTTTTAATTCATCTTAATTAAAAATCATAGATATTACATTTGGAAAGGGCCTATTTGGCTGGCTAGTCAATCCTACCACTGCAGAGTTACTGATGGGCACAGAAGACCCTCACTCACATGAGTGCAGTGATCATTGACTTTAATGGCCATTGTAGATACACAGCTGAATGCTGATTTGGGCCCAAACTTACAATGAGTATCAGATATGTATGTTCAAGAACCTCAGACTTGACGCTGACTAGTAAAAACCACCTTTTTCTTGTATGAAAGTGACCTACAGAGTGACCAACATATAACCCACACATATGCAGAGAAAAAAAGCTTTCAAGACAGGGAAGCATTTGGAAAATGCCATCTGAAAGTGATTTCCACCAACTAGGTGTTAGCTGTATAGGACTCAAGCTGGACAGAGTGATGGCAAATCTAATACAGAATGCAGAATGTGAGCTGCAACAAAGACACTTACTAAAAGGGTACTCTGTCTAGTTATACTAAATATAGTAACAATTCTTTAAAATCAAATAGCAACTGGTAGGAATAAATCAGATTTCCTATCTAGTAGTAATTTTCTACTCCATTACTTGTAGTTAGGTTTGATAGGTTATAATGGAAAGTTACTTTTAAACAACATATATTTTTAAAAAGAGGACATTCTGCTCCGTGAGAAGCTGAAACACACAGAAGTTTACTGCTAGGATTTATTAAAATCAGCCAGCATACACATGCTAGGCAACTGATTTTATAATACACAGAGATGCATATCTGTATATGTAACAGGATTGAGCCTTACATCTCCATATTAGCATCAATATTTTTCGTCTACAAGTTCAAGACATCTTGAGAATTGTGGACAATTAATTAACATACCTGATAACATCTTTACTGGAAGCTTTAATTATATCTGTTGCTGTAGGCACACCTACACGCCTAAATGAAATGCCCTGAAATTGAGAAGAAAAGACAAATTACAGTTCAAGGTCTTTTCCCTACAGTATTCAACAGAACCAGACTATAGTCAAGTTCTGTTTCCAAGGCCACCATGCCCCTATTAGTGCTAAGTAGGAAATCCTTTGTTCAATCTTTATTTAATCATGATTTTAAAACTATTAAAAATATCTCTTGGATACAACAGAACACATTGAAATTGTTCTTATTTTGTTAGCTTGTGAGTACCTGTGTTTTGATCACACATTTGAATCAAAGATGTTAGAAATGGAGAAGAGACACTGATTAGAATCCAACCCCACAAGATATATCAGATTCAGACACAACCATCTTAGCCAAAAGCCAGTGTAACAGTCTGTGCAAATGTCCATGGTTTGAAACTGAAAACAATTTAATCATACAGTGCCAGAGTATTTAACTCTCAAAAGAAATGGAAAACAACATGAGGGACAGAATTAGGCCAGGGAACTAAGAGGATGCTTGGTTCAAAGCTCTGCTTTTATTACATAAATTTTACCTCTTCCCATTAAACATTCCTGAAGGAAATAAGGCTCTTGGATGAATGTTTAATAAATGCCAAAAAGAAAGAGAACCTATGGTTCAAAATTCTCTGTTTAGTGTTCAGCAGTTAATGATACCCTAAAACAGAACAGGAAATGCAAAAAGTGGGATTTCTGCCATCTAATCTTTGTAGGGATTACAGAACTCCAAATGCAAGCCTCAGCACATAAGTGAAACAGGAGAGGATTTTCAAGTATTTCATTTTAATTTGTAAATTTAAAAGTCTGCATGTTACTGATTCTGTACCTTCAATGCTTTTACATGGTTGTCAGAACACCATTTCAAAATACCCTTTAAAGATAGATTCTTGTAGTACACAGAAATAACAGATTGTAGAACAGTGTATTATCATATTAGAAATCAACTGCTGTTTTTAGAAGTATTTTCATGAAGTTTCCCATAAACTAGCCATAAACTACATTTGCCGAACACAATAAGAATAGGAAAGCTTGAAGTACTCTACACAGCTCAGTACGTAAAAACTTTTCAAGACTAACATTACCATTTTAAGTCCTGCCTATTTCTGGGTTGGAACTGTGAGGCCTTACACAGCACTTGATTGTGAACAAGTGTGCACAGTGAACATATGTGCACACTATTTTTTGGACGTTCAATGACCAATTAAACAAAACAATCCCAAAGAGATCTAGACTTACCGCTCTTTGTTCTACGTTTCTTAGTTGATCTTCTTCCTTTCGCTGATAAAAACAGACACAAATTCCAGCCCGTCCAGCTCGTCCTGTGCGCCCAGACCGATGGATATAGGAATCCACATCCTTTAAAAATGAAAATTAGCAAAACACATTTGAAACTTAAGTTTTCTAAAATTAAAGGTTTCACAAGACAACTAGAAATTTTAAAAGCCTTCAAGAGCTTTTATAAAATCCAGAGCTCCCTTATCCCAGCTGTATAAAGAGAGTTTTGTAGGAGGGTTATGATAATGGGTTTAACTAGCCAAAAGATAGTAAACTTTAAAAAAGAAAAAGCAAGGTTCAAATAAAGAGGGAAGTATCTAGTGAATAAAGGAGTAACAAAACCCAAAACAACTAATCTTGCAACACAAGAAAACAAATCCAATTCACCCAACGCAAGTAGTCTGTTTGAAATAAAAGGTTTCCCATAGGGATGTTTTAGGTAGTGTGCCCCTTGCAAGCAAGTCTGTTTGGAAATCAAGTGACCCTCCACAGAGAAGAAGAAATAAAACCTTAGAGGGGAAGAGTAACACCAGATTCAGGTAAAAAACTGCAAGTATCACAAATTTAAATGACAAAAGGCTTCATACAACCTGAAATTTCACTGGAAAAATAGATAGAATTCAAAACAGATTTAGAAATACTGAAAAAGGACTTCAGAAGCTATACTAGAATACTCAAAAAAAGGGGCAAACACCTTCATTTAATTTAATCAATGCTCAAAAAATAAATGTTCAACAGGAAAATTCTACTGCAACGCTAGCATCTTAAATTCATACCACGAGTAAAGCAACATAATTTATTAATCTGAAGCAGGTAAAGTAATCATCTGCCATTGCTGCTCTGTCGTAGGAAAAAAAATGACTGACTCATTTATTTTCTAAAAAAGCATGCCCATTTTTTACCTTTGGGGGTGAACTCTGTATGACCAGGTCAACTTCAGGGATATCTAAGCCACGAGCAGCTACATTGGTTGCAACCAGAACTCCAAATGTTCCATTTCTAAAACCCTTTAATGTGATCTCTCTCTGTTTCTGTGGAATGTCGCCATGCAACGACTGGGCATCCTGTGAAAAGAACAGATCATTAAGACTTAATCCAACAGAGCTATCTGAGCAGTAGCATCCCAATGACAACAGTGGCACAATTTGCTGGTTCCCCACAACCCCAAACACCGTTCAAAGCAGTAGAAAAGAATACAGCATCAACTGTTTGCTACATGTTTTATAGGCCAAAATGAAGACAAGAGACCTGATCCTGATTTCCCTTTCACTGGTGTAACTTGGGAGTAACTCCACTGAAGGTACAAAAATAAAAAAATAGTATGAGATCAGAATCAAGACTAATGTCTCAGCACTGAAGAGCTCCCCAGAGGGAGACAGAATTTGGCACAAAGTTGTCAGGGACACAACCAAGTCCAATGGACAAATGTCAACTACCTCTGGTGTTTGAGGGAAAAGAGGTGCTGCCCAAATGTGTCTAGCAGGGGAGAGGTCAGGATCCAGAGGTGAGAATTCTCAATATAATATGCTAAAGCAGAAATTATTAAATACAACAAAGAATTTACACTCACCTAGCCTCAAAGGGTTAATATTAGCATTAAAGGCTGAGTGTGTGTCACTTCACAACATTGTTAAAGTTATTAGCATATTTAGCTAGTTTACTGTTAATGAACTAAACAAAATCTCTACATGCACAAAGTAGGACAGAGAAAAGCAACCCCCCCCCCCAGAACTAAGCATGTATAGCCTGTATGGTAAACCACATTAACTAAACACTAAATATATCTGCACTTACCCATTCCCTCTTGCTATTAATTTTAATATTCAACATCAAAACAATATTTGGTCTGTAAGAATCTAGGATTATTATTCATTATGGATAAAATTCATCTAAGTGCAGAAGGCCAGCTCAATATTCCCTACAAGACCTGAATTAATGACTTAAGTGGTTTTTTAAAGAGTGAGTAGGCCTTTCAGTCCTAGGGTAAATTTCATGCTGTGTTTATAGGACACCCCGTGTCCCAAATACCCAGTATACAGAAGATGCATGGTTGTAAGAGCCAGGAATCTAAGCAGCATGTTAATATGAGCTGTGATATGTATTCCATTACTATTCCTTGTTGTATCATGTCAGCCATATGGTTAGAACTCTACAGTACACAAAAATAAAATTCCTGTCTCCCAGGATCTTGCAGCCAAAAAGAGGATAGTATATTAGGGTCAAGGAGGAGCTTGCAGCTTTCTGAAATGTCTAAAAAAACCAGCCTTGTTGACAAAACATGAAGTCTACAAGAGTAAAATTCTATTTGCTTGGCTGTGCTCCCATCTTCATTTTAGGAATTTCTAGCCTTGATGTTTACAACCATGACCTTTTCAGACATCAATACCTGTTTAATAGAAGCGTTCAGTGCCAGTTCATTTGCATCCTTTTTAGTCTCACAAAAGACTATGGTCCGTCCATGGCTGCCGCTGTAGACCTGAATGACATCCCCAATAACTGCTGCTCTCTGAGACCAGTGACACTCTATAGCCAAATGCTGTTAGGGAAAGAAAATATGTCTATGCTATATCTGTCATTCAGCAAGAGGTCAGCTAACCATCTTTAAACAAAGACTAACAATATTTTGATTAAAAAAGACTTCTAAAATATTTAGGTTTTTATTTAAAATCAAATATTATTTTCCCCCATAAAAAAGCTTTATGTGGGTTAGCTAATTTTATTCACTGCCAAAAGAAAATTAAGCTATATAGTTATTGTAATATCACCTTTTGAAGGTCAGAACCATAACTTATATTATCCATACTATATATCCCTAGCACCTGTACTACTCAGTAACAAAACTACTTACCTCTACAGTCATAGCAGTCTTTTGAGTCTTCTTTCCAATAAGATCAATCTGTTCATATCTGGATTTCATGTATTTTTTAGCCACATCATATACCCAATGTGGACAAGTTGCAGAAAAGAGCAGTGTTTGGGGGTTGTCTTCAGAATCTTTGAAATAACACATCACTATCAATAATCCAAGTAGTATTTACAACATGACAGCTGATGTTTAATTACAGATTCCATGTTATAATGACTAATTATAAAGCAATAAGCATAATTTCCAAAAGTTTGAGATGGCTAATAAGTTTATATCGGAACTGGAGAAGTATGATATTTTAATACTGATCAGCTCAATAAACAAAGCACAATGATTAAAAGTGGAAAAAAGTTGATTAAATATCAACAGGACCAAAACTGTTCCCCATTTAAGTCACTCACAAAATTCGCAATAGTTTGAATCAGATAAAAGAAGACACTCAACTGATGGTTTACCATTATTTTCAGCATGATGCTCAGTACATTCACTCTTATCATACTACCCAGACTTGATGACCTGTTCCAATTAAGAATTTAATATACAGTAGCTGTCACTGATGAGACTTCCACCATTTCCAACATGATCAAAGCACTAGGAAATATAACCACCACCATACTGGGTCAGACCAATGGTCCATCTATCCCAGTATCCTGTCTTCTGACAGTGGCCAATGCCAGTTGCTTCAGAGTAAATGAACAGAACAGGGCTATTATCAAGCAATCCATCCTGTCATCCAATCCCAGCTTCTGGCTGTCAGAGGCTAGGAACATCCATAATACAGGGTTGCATCCCTGACCATCTTGACCACGGGTGCAAACTCATTTGCTATGGGGGGCCAGATTTGAATTAAATGTACTTCAAGTGGGCCATACATACCATAAATTGAAATACTAGGCACTTTTGGAGCGCTGTGTCTCGTGCACACAGCTCTCCACGTGCTGCCGCTAGATCTCACGGCGTCGTACTCCCTGGTGGCAGTGTGCGACTCTGCCAGAAAGTATAACGCTGCAAGATGTCACAGCAGCACGTGCTGCCGCCAGGGGCCGGACCAAAAAGGTTGGCGGGCCGTATTTGGCCTGCAGGCTGGATGTTTGACAGACACCCCTGATCTTGACTAATAGCCATTGTATTCCACAAGATCTCTTCTGATAGAGGAATACTTTCCTTCAAAAGCGGTCCATTTTGAAAGACCATTTCCTTCAAAAAAGTATTGTACAATCGGAAGAGATCTTGCTCTCAGGATGATTTTTTCAATCTTCAACTTCATCTGTCAGAAGATTAATTTACTTTGCAGACAATGCAATACTCACAAATTCAATATTTACCTTTTTTGTAAACAAATGCTAGAATTTCTTCCACTTGTTCAGCAAAGCCC
Source organism: Emydura macquarii macquarii (assembly GCF_026122565.2). NCBI lineage: Eukaryota > Metazoa > Chordata > Testudines > Chelidae > Emydura > Emydura macquarii. The sequence goes on along the minus strand of NW_027131527.1, from coordinate 11,731,996 downwards.
ATGTCCAACATTTGATCAACTTCATCCAGAACAACATGCTTCACATTGGAAAGATCCAGCTTGCCATTCTGCAGGTGGTCTTTGATTCGACCTGGAGTTCCAACTAAGATGTCAATGCCGTTTTTAATATGTTCAACTGGAAGAAAAGGCAGCAAAACAATACATGTGTAAGAATGCTGAAAGATCACAGGGTTTCCAGAGCTGGAAAACTACTATCAACTTACCGTCATACTTCTAATTAAAAAGTAGGTAATTAACACCCTAACCCTTTCACCTTTGGAGATAGGATTAAATAAATTTAGGCAGGGGCGTTGGAACAATTTTTATAGCAGGATGCTGAGAGCCACTGAAACCATCTGTAAACTCTGTATATAATGGAAACCATTTCAAGCTAGGAGGTGCAACAGCACCCCCCCCCCCCATGCACCTATGAGTTTTAGGTCACAAGTGAAGAGAGTTTGGTGGTGGTCTGTGACCTTCTACAAAGACTGCTATGCTAAAAGCAAAACTGATAACATAACAACAATGTCCTCTACCAAAATCTTCATTTTCATTCAATTCACATTTAAAACCATCAGGATTTCATCATAATTAACAGTTTTTCTTCTCCCAACTCAGTTCCCATTTTTTTAAACAAAAACTTGACAATCTATCCAATCATTTCTTCTGCAGTTCTTGCTGTCACTCTATCATGCTGATGACAAGTTCAAGGCTGAGCTCCTTAAAAAGTGCTTTCCAATCACATAGAGGTATCTAAGCCACAAACTAGTGAAGCTAGAAGTGGGATTACAAGATGGAAGTCATTATAGGACAGACAAAAAATGGGTTGATTTGTTCAGTTTCACTGTCCTCTGAACAGCAGCACCATCAGTCGGGGGTTTAAAATGAGCACTCCACTTTCTTGGACAGTCATCTGGCCCCAGTGTTCTTCCACTCAGGAACAAGATTATTTCTTTATAAATTTAAAACAAATGTTATAACCTTTGAAGAAAATAAATTATACATTTGGATAAAGACCCCCTTTGATTCTTTTGGTAGAGAGGGACCCAACCTGAGCTGCCTTTTCTTTTTAAAATAATTTCAATTTCTGACTCAAGTGAAAGCTTAAGGAAAACAGCCAGTTTTATTCCCTGAATGATTCTCATGAAATGTCAGCTGATATCAAAATAACTTCTAACATTTACTTACTTTGTCCATTATATGGAGTTCCTCCATAAAAACAAGCCACTGTGAGTTTCTTTGTGATATCCTTAAAGTCTCTGGCTACCTGGTTTGCCAGCTCTCTGGTTGGAACAAGAACTAGCACCTACACAGAATGATAAAACTGTCAGAAAAGCACCCACTTGTTGATTGGTACCAAATTCCCCACCTTATCAGGTAAGCTGTGCTGCAAAGCTGATCTGACACTGCCCCCTTGAATTTTCTCCCCTTTGTAATCACCTGTGGTTTTATACCATTCATGCCCATGGTATCCAAAGCAGCTCATTATCATTCCCGATCACACTTTCAGCCAGAAGACTGGTACATCATGGCTTCCATATTCCTTGCATAATAGCAGTGCCTCTGTGATATACTTCACACTTATTTAGCTATTTAAGAGTCTGAAACACTAAAACACTAGCAATTAATTCTCAAAACCTCTGGAAGATAGGTAAGTGTTGTCTGACTCATAATACAGATCAACAAACTGAGGCAAAGAGGTGAAGTGACTTGCCCAAGGATACACAACAAATGAGCATCAGAAATGGGATTATAAAATCAGAAATTTCTGACTCCCAATCCTGTATTCATTTGTCTAGATCAGGTTGCCTCATTCTTTCTGACTGGCAATGCAATCGGATTTAACAGTTGAGGGAAGTACAATTAAGATAGTCCAGAAAGAGGTGTACACAATAAGATAGCTCTCTAAATCTCAAAACATATACATTTTATAAAATTGCAATGATGATCAAGGCATAGGTCAGTATTAAAGGATAAAAAGGAGCATGAAACAAAACTTTGGCATAACAAGTGACCTGCTATTTAATTTATTTAAAAAGAAAAAACACTGACATTTGAAGTACTCTAGTAAGCAATAATTCTTCCCACCTCCCAAATGAATTTCAGTTGTTATACCACAAGAATTAAAAACACATCATCAACTGGTGAATAATAATCTTAGCAATCTTTCAGATAATATTAGATATTTACTCTAAAGGCAGGGCAGAAGGATGGAAGAGATGTGTTTTGATTCTGCACATCAAAACAAAGCTGGCTGATCTAATGATAAATAGGCCAACTTTGTCAATACCCCTTTAAAGTGTATTATCAGTTAAATCACCTGCCTAAGTAGAAGCATAAAGACCATTTGTGTCAGGACTTGAAATCATAACTTAAGCTATCCCAGAGTGGAGGGAAAAAGTAAGTATCATCTTGGAGTTTATATACTGAGGCAAGAATAATTTGGGACAACACCAGTTTGCCTGTCTGCTTCATTTTTTTTGAGTCGGAGAGGTATCAAACCATACAAGAAACTTGCTCACTAGGCACCTAAGAGCAGAATTTTTGTACATGTGCATATGAACACAGCAGGTAAGATGAACAGAGGGAAGGCATATTACACGACGGCAACATAATCACAAAGAATCACAAAGCTGTGTAGTCTATCATCATTAGGATACTGTTCCAGGATCAGAAGGAGCATTAAAAAAAAGAGTAAGTGGTAAGAAAGAAGGGGATATTTTTAATAAGAACAAAAAACAATTATAAAATCACTTTCAAATATTGCCATAATTCAATCCACCAGTGAGTCCTCAAGTGGCTAAAATACCTTTGGTGTGCGCCCTCTCCTCCTCTCCAATGTGTCTCCCTGAAGTTTTTCAATCAAAGGAACAGCAAAAGAAAATGTTTTTCCAGTTCCAGTTCGAGCCTGAGCTACCATGTCTTTGCCATCATATATGGGCTGGAAGGTCTTTGCTTGCACAGGAAACAGGTACTTTACTTCTCGAGCTGCAAGACAGTTCAATATAGCTTTCTTAAAAGGTGCTCTGTGAATCTACTGTGAACTGAGCTAGATAGCTGAAAGCCTTTCTATATGATAACTAAAAGCAAACCAAATTCATGAGACAGATCATGGCATGTCCTGCATCTGACAGTGGGTGCAAAGAGTAAGTACGCATTTATTTTCATTTCTACCATGCTTGGCAAAACAATTTTCTATCTTTTTCTGGGGGCAAGATTTGATATCTAGGGTAAACAAACATTTTTTGCTACATCTGGTACAGAACAGCAACAGTAGATGCAATTGACTTTGATATCAGTCAAAGTTGGGGGATTTTTTTGTTTTTAAACACAGAAACACATTAAAACTCAGATAAGTCTGAAAGATGCTGTACAAAGAGGAAAACATTAAGGGGTTAAAAACTGGCCAGTAGTATATACAAATTATTAATGGTGTGACTTCAGAACAAGGAAAGTTTAAAGCAGTACACAGGAATCCATTTCGGGACCTAAACTCTACAGATACTCAATGATCAGAATAACGTGAACTCCACAGTGACTAAGTTCACAGAGCATACTAGTCTACGATAGCAAAACACCAGAGAGAAGAGATCTAAAAACTGCTAAATGATATAAAAATTGAGATAGATGACCAATTATAATTCAGATTTAATACAGATAATTTAAGGTACTACCCCTGAGAAGAAATAATCTGCATAGATATAAAATGGGATACAGCTATTTAGAAAACAGCAAAAACAATGAGAATTCTGTGGCACTTTAAAGACTAACAAATTTAATATTTGCAGGCATAAGCTTTCGAGAGACTTCAGCTCTCTTCTTCAGATGCAGTAATACAGAAAATAGGTAACACAGAGGCATCTTATAGACCTATAAGTCTCTCGAAAGCTTATGCCTGCAAATATTAAATTTGTTAGTCTTTAAAGTGCCACAGAACTCTCGTTGTTTTTGCTGTATACAGACTAACACGGCTACCCCTCTGGAACTATTTAGAAAACAGTACGCAGAAACAGATACGAAAGTTACAGTAGACAATAAATGTGACATAACCTCACAATGGAATGCTGGAGGGGGGACTGTCTGCCCGCAGTTTATATCTAGAAGTAATTGTACCACAGAGGAAATACTTTTGCCTTGAGAACACTGCACTCGAAATAGTGTAAATGTAAAACCATCATTAATGGGAGCAAAGGTGCCTAGTGGTTACAATGCAGTGCAGGAGTCAGGACTTCCGGTTTCTATTCCTGCTTGTGTCACTAACAGAGTGATTTTGGACAAATTATTTTAAAAGATACTTGTGATCTGTTTGGAACTATCTTTTAGTTCAGGGGTTCTCAACCGGTGGTACGTGTACCACCGGTGGTACAGAGGACGGCTTGGTGGTACGCGAGGAGAACCCTGCAGCCGCCGCCGAATTCCCCCCGCCACCACCGAACCCCCCCCCGCCGAAGACGCGTATGATACCGGCGGCTGTACCCCTGCTGCCGCCGAAATCCCCCCCGCCGCCGAATATGCTTTCTGTACTGCCGCTGATTCCCCCTCTCCCCCCGCCGAAGATGCGTAGCATTCCGCCTGCTTCCCCCCTGCTGCCACCGAAATTCCTTCCCGCCGCAAACCGTGCCGCCTAAAAGCGGCAAACAGCTGCAGGGTTTTGGCGGTGGGTTCGCCTCGTGCACGCAACCCGGCCGGCTCCGCATGTCCCTGTTGTAGAAACCCTGCCGCCGAAATTTGGGTAACGGCGGCCAGGATTCGGCGGAGAGTACTGTTCCCCCCTTCTTTTACTCGAGTACCACTCGGGTCAGGACTAGCGGTACTTGACTTGACCCGACTGGTACTCGGGGGAAAAAAAGGTTGAGAGCTGCTGTTTTAGTTAGTACATTTCTTTTGTCACAGAAGTTACCTTTAAGATGCTCAACTGTCTCTTTGGAGATAGAGAAATTGGAGAAGGCACCTTCTTTCTCCTCTTCTGTCAGTTCCTGTTAGATTAAAATAAAGCAACAGATTAGCCATAAGGAGACAGTCAGTTTACTATATTACTGAGTCCCACACCATTTTAACTCAAATGAAAAAAAACTCTTCTCCAGAACAGTCTCACGCATAATCCCCTGTGAATCTGGGGGGAAATGAGACCCTGAAAGTCATCTTAGAACCTTGATAAATGCAGGGCACCAACCATTGGCCCTTGCACCTCAGGCTGCTATTACACTGATGCCCAACTGTATACATGCAGTGTGTCTTTTTGGATTATTTGTGTTCCTTTTGCTAATCAATCATTTTAAACTCACCCCTGGAAAACATTAGAAAATTGTTTTCATTTCTACTACGTTTGGAAGAACAAATACACATTTCACTATTACCATCTATTATCCAGTGAAGAACATTTCTGGATGATGGAACTTTCTCAGAGATTTTGCAAATAGTTATTTTATTTAATTTAAACAATCCACTAAATTGACTAACTTGAAATTAATTACCCAACTTCTGCTACAGAACCTGAAAACAAATTACAGGTGATATACAAAATCAATCTACTGTTGACATATATTTCCCTATGTAACATGCAATAAACAGAAGAGCTGCAAGACCCAGCTTTGTGGTAATGTACAAGAGGTGAACTCAATGAGCAAGGTCTCTCTGAAACTTGTTGACAAGACTCTGATCATTCAGGAGAGAGCAACTGAAGGTGCTCCATTCTCATTCCCAAAAGCTTTCCTGTTGTAATACTCCTTTCTCAGCCTATGCTGATCTGTGAAATGAGATTAATGTCAGACATGTTCTAGGATGAAAGCCATGGGCTTGTCTACACAGGAAAATTTACTGGCTTAATTATACCAGTATAACTTCCCAAGTGCACACTCTTATCCCAGAAAACGATAGAACAACAGGGAGTTATACCAGTATAATCATGCCAATAAAGTTCCCTGTGTAAATAAACCATATATATCCTTCTTTGGCAGGGGATGGATTTACAGAGCAATGGTGAGATTTACCCCTTGTATTTTGACCCCTGAATGCAGGGCAAAGGGGTCTAAAAACCCTGGACCTGGCAAGGAGGGAATTCCTTGCAGAACAAGAACTGAGGAATATAGCCATAAACTGTCTTATGAGGACCCTTTGGTAAACCCCGGCAGGAGCAGGAAAAAAGTATGTAGATCGCACAGCACTGCAGAAATTCTTGGCAGAGCTGCTGCCTACAGTCAGATGGGGACAGGCTGTAAGGTAGGCAGCCCAAGTTATATCAGGGATGCTCTAGCCACCAGAGCAGACCAGAAATGAGAGAGCATAGAGGTGGCTTAAAGCCACTTTAGTATCCCCTCCTCCTGGGCTGTAAATTCTGTGCTGCACCTCTTAGAGATATAGAACAGAATCTCACTCATAGTGAGTCTTTGCTATTCTGACTACATTACTATTATCCTCTGCTCCAGGGATGACACACAGGGTTTTTTCTAGAAGAGCGGAGCACTTCTACCAAGCAAGACTGGTAAATTACACTTTTAAAGGAGGTAAAATTAAGGGTTTCAGTGTGTACCGTTACTGGCTCTTGGTCACTGTCATACTCCGCACTTGATGCTTCACTGGAATTACACTGAGTTTTTGAATGTACAATGCCATTGCTCATGGAGGAGGATTTCATCTTGTCCTCTTGGCTGTTTTCTTCAACAACTCCATTCACTTTTTCTTTAATTTTCTTCTTCTTTTTGGGCTTAGGAGGATCAAGGTCATCTTCAGATAGCTCATTTTCCTCTGGCTGGGACTTCAGCTCCTTGGATTTATTGCGGCGTTTAGAAGTCTTCTCCTTTTTATGCTTCAGAGAAACGACATCAAACAGAAAAGGACAAAAAATAAAGTCTATGAAGAAAAGTAAAATGTCTTTAGACTTCTCATCTGTGATGCCAGTTCCTCTTCAGGAATGCCTTTGTCATTAGAATCTCTCCAGCAAAGTCATACCCCATTTTGATAAAACCACCCCTACAGCAAGATATCCAGTCACAGATTACTTGAGGACTGATACCGAATATTGACTAATAAGTACTGAATATGAGGAGAACCAGATTCTTCCTAAGCTAGTAGTGGATGAGTGTCACATGCACCTACCTGTTTCCTCCCTCTTGACTACTAGATGTAATTATTATTTATATTACAGTAGCCTCTAGAGGCCCCAAATGAGTTTGAAGCCCTATTCTACTACGTGCCATACATGCACATCTTCCTTACCCTGAAACACTTACAATCAAAACAGATAGGACAGACAAAGGATGGCAGAGGAAAAAGAGTCATGGAGAAGTGAAGTGATTTGCCCAACATCATGCATCAGGTTAGTGGCAGCACCAGAAACAGCAATCTCTCCTGTGTCTCAGTCTAGTGCCCTATCCCACCCACAGGGCCAAAATATTAAACCAAATCCCAAGCTTCTAGATGCTGACATTTAAATATCTCCATTTCACAAAGTCATTTGGGATGGGCTGGGACTAACAGGTATAAAGCTTGCTGTAACCGAGTTATAGTCTGTCTACACTGCAGCTGGGAGGGGTGATTACCAGCATAGGTAGACAAACTCATGCTAGCAGTGCTGAAACACTCTAAAAATAGCAGTGTGGACATTGCTGCACAGGTGATGGCTTAGGCAGAATCTAAGCCCACCCAACCCCCTGGGTCTGAGCTCAGGTGGCTAGCCCAAGCCACTACCCAGGCTGCAAGGCCCACACTGCTATTTTTAGAGAGCTACTTAGAGCAGAGCTAGGATGAGAATCACACATCCCAGCTGCAGTGCACACACAACCTAGAAGTCTCCCTATATCGCCTGAAACCTCTAATTAACTGGGTCATCTATGGCACCAGTGCCCAGGCCAGGTACCTCCCGGAGATGGTGGCAGAGGAGCCCCGTTGGTTAGAGAACCCACCTCCTCTCTCTGGGCCTGGCAGAGCCCAGGCTGCCACTCTTCTCATCACCTCGATGACTGACAAGGGGCAGAAATGCGGCAGACCCGCGGGATGGCAGGTTGGCGAGTCCCGCTGATCGTTCAGCGGTGCCGGGGTCTCCGCTCCACCCCGCCGAGCAGTGCCACAGCCACTCTCAGGAGGCGAGGCGCCCACGTGGCGCAGCCATGGAGGCCGAGCCGCGGCTAGAACGAGCAGCCCCCGGCACAGCACGGGTGTGTGCGGGGACGGCCCGGGCCCGTTTCTCCCTCCGACCGACGGGGATCGGGCCCTCAGCGCGGCCGGCTGCTCACACCCCCGCCCCCGCCCCGCGGACAGCAGGCCCGGGCTGCCGGGACAGGTGGCGGCTCTTCCCCCGTTGCCGCCTCCACCCCCAGTACCTTGTGCTTCCTTCTCCGGCCCGCCCGGACGGCCTCGCCTTCCAGGGGAGTCTCGGGCTCGGACTCACCGCCGCTGCCGGCAGCAAGGAAGGCGGCTGCGGGCATTTCCTCCGGCTCTTCCTCGCGGTGCTCGGGTGCGGAGCTGCCGCGTTGGTCGGCGGCCGCGGCGCAAGGAACGAGCCCCGCCCCGGGGCCGGCGCACAGGAAGTGAGGCGACAGGCTGAAGGTCGAGCCCGGCACCCAGGTGCGGAGCGGGCCGAAGAAGGGCGCTGCGCCGCGTGTTGTGCCGGAGCGGAGCACTAGCAGCCGCAGCGCCGGGCCGGGGGCAGGGGAGGGGCGCGCCGGGCCGGGTCCCCGGGCGGATAGGGCAGGGAGCCCCACAGCCCCAGCTCCCGGCCGCCCGACCCTGTGCAGTAGCAGCCTGCGGCACGCTGCGCCCATCGCGCCGTGTGGGAATCAGTCACTCCGGCACCCCCCGGCCCAGCAGCGCCCTCCCCCGCAACACCAGTGCTCACACACCCCTCCCGGCAGGGCGCGCGCAAAGCAACTCAAGCCGCCGGCCCTCACCGCCCACCGGCGCAGGGCTGATGGAAGCTGGGTGCTGCTAGCTGGGGAAGCGCCCTCCCACAAGGCTGCCCAACGCACTGCCTGCGCCTGCCCGCACTGCTGGCTTCAGCCGGAGGGGGCGGGGTTGAGAAGCTCACTGCCGTCTCAGGTGCAGTGTAGACACAAGTGTCCGACACTCAGGCTATGGCTACACAGCAGTGTAAGCCAGGCTTAGTGGGACTCATTTGTCAGGGAACCCTGGGCTTGAGCATCCACATTGCTTTTTAACCCTAGGTTAAGCATTTTCTGACCTGTGCTTGAACCTATGGCTCTGGTGTCCACAATGTAGTGCACAGACCCTAGTGAAAGTAACCCTATCCCAGACTCTGGGTCCCTAGCACTCCTTCCCCCACTCCTGACCACACGCTAGCCCTAGAAATGCGTTGTACTGTGGGAAAACTCTACCGTCCACCATGCTTCTTAAAATTGCAACAGGACCTTTGACCCGCCCCATGCCAAGAACAAGAAGTCATTTTGGTCTGTGCGCCCCCAGCTACCAGAGCCAGCCAGCAACATGGAGGAGGCGCCGTTGGACCAGCTCCTTCTGCTTGCGCTTTCACTCCTGTGTCAGAAAACTGGCAGAGCTTCCACAAGGCGCTGGTGGACATTTCGGCAGCATTTTCTGTCCCACCAAAGGTACCTGACTAATTTCCTGATGGATCTGCAGGAAGAAGAGGAGGAGGTGGAAGAGGAAGAGTACTCTGGCATAACAGATGCTCAGTGACAGATGCTGCTCAGTATAATTGGCATAGCTGCTGATGCCCCCTGTGTAGACTGCCCCTTCTGGTGCAGGGCCACAAGCAGAGACTAGTGGGATCATGTCATGCAGACATGGGATGACCAGCAGTGGATCCAGAACTTTCACATGAAGAAAGCCACATTTTTGGAGCTTTGTGAGCAACTTACCTCCACCCTGCAGCGTAAAGAGACACATGAGGTCATCCTTGCCAGTCCAGAAGCAGGTTGCTATAACTGTCTGGAAACTGGTTACCCCAGATGGCTACAGATCTGTTGCTAACCAGTTTGGGGTTGGGAAGTCAACTGTGGGTAAAGTAGTGGCAGAGGTAACTGAGGTAATCAGGCATGTGATTTACCCTAAGGTGGTGGGCATTAAAGATATTCCTGAGGTAATTGCTGGCTTTGAGAAAATGGGGTTTCCTAACTGTGGCGGTGCTATTGATGGGAATCATGTGCCCATAGTTTGCCCTCCTCAAGCAGCACGAGTACCTAAACCACAAAGGGTACTACTTCATTGTTAGGCAGGCACTAGTGGACCACAGAGGCAGATTTATGAATATTAATGTGGGCTGCACAGGAAAAGTTCACAATGCCAGAGTTTTTCGCTGCTCTGGAGTCTACAATTATGGATGGACTGGGACACTATTCCCACCAAATGACATTGACATAAATGGTGTTACTGTCCCCACTGTTATTCTGGGGGATGCTGCATACCCTCTTTTGCCTTGGCTTATGAAACTGTACCCTGACATCAAAGGCCATGGCAAAAAAGGTTTAATTACACTCTAAGCAGGTGTAGAATGGTTGTTGAATGTGCTTTTAGCAGATTAAAATCACTTTGGAGGTGTTTACAAACCCATTTCAATGTCAGTTCCATCAATGCTGTCTGCATTACTGTGACTTGCTGTACTCTTCACAACTTTTGTGAAGCCACAGGTGAGCCATTTCCTCCTGAATGGACCTATGGTAGTGAGGGAATGCTGGATCGGTACCCTCAGCCAAAAAAGTGCAGCTATCATTAGGGAGCTGGTAGCACACACGCAGCAGAAGTAAGGGATGCTTTGTGTGCTCAGATTATAGACTTGCATGGCCCAATGGAAGAGGGGGAATAGTACCTGTACAAACGTACTGGGGGGAAAACTGGCTCACTCTTGGGAGGGTGGTCATGATTGTCATGCAGTGTAAGTCAGAATGACACAACAAAAAATAAATTTACGTTGGAGGGAGCAGCAAATAGAGGCATACTGTTTGCTTTGTCATGTTAATTACTCCTGAGTATGTTTTTACCTTTATTATCTCAAATCCTGATTGTATGATGTGATGCACTGATGGACTACACTTTCTTGAAAACATAACATTATTTGTAAATAGGTTTTAAAACAATAAACCACTCATACAATCTTGGGCAGGCTAGCTGCCATTACAAAACCAAACACTGCCCAAAAAAGGACAGGAAATAGTTAATACCCAACACAATCTCCCTCACCATATGTCTCCTAGCTCCAAATTCTTATTTCCCTTCTTTACATGTTTAGCCCTCACTTTGCAGTGGGGAGGGGAGGATGGAGATTTCCACCAGAGAAGGGTGTAAGAAAGAAGACTACACAGGGTTTAACTGCCTTGCCCAACCACTCATGAGTCCTGAATGCATGAGTCCTCCTCCCTACCCCCCGCATGGAGTTGTGTAAACTACTGCTGGGCTGAGGGTATGTTGCTAGAGCATCATGCTCTGTGGGTGAGAGAGGCAGCAGGAGCCGCTGCTCTTGCAGCCATTACAGAGAGGAGTTGCTAGGACAATTTTCTGGTTGACTGTCTTCCTCCCTTAGCAGCTGTTCCTGTTCCAGGAACTGCTGTGCAAGTGCCTGCTGCCTTACTGAAATACTTGCCTCCAGCTGGGTAGTAAGCCTCGGGCTGTCTGCCTACCTGTCAGACAGAAGGGGTTGCCTGACGGCTATGGCTACAGGGAAAAGTTCTCCATTATGTGAGCACTAGCCTATAAACACCTGAAGTGATCTAGATATATGCAAGAACTCAAAATCATTAATTTCTTCATGGGCATTTCTATCGTGCTTACATCACAGGATCAAAGTACTTTACAAACAATTAATTTGTTCTTCACAACACACCTGTGAGAGGTGGCAATATTTACCCATTTTACAGATGGGAAACACAGGCAGAGAATAAGGCCAAAATTATCAAGTGTCCACTAAGTTTGAGTAGCTAATTTAAGATACCAGAGCGTGATTTTTTCAGAGTTCTTAGCACTTTTACAACAATAATTGACTTCAGTTACAGTTATGAGCTCTCAGCATTTCATCAAAGCCCAGGAAATGATGAACATAATTAGTGACCAATTGAAAATGTAAATGATTTGCCTATCACATGGGATTTTATTCTCTCTGCTATAGCATTCCTGTTAACCAGGGCAGCATTCAACTACATCAGTCATTAGACTATCCTCTTTTCCTGCAATCCTTTGCCTCATTCAGTGTGTATTTTGACTTCTGCCATCAATGAGGCAGGAGGCCTACAAACAACAGCTTCATTTACTACACAACACTGATTCACATCCAAGGGATCATCAATCCTGTACACTGAATGAGGCAGAGGTCCTGTGGAAAAAAATAGAATGCAATTATTTAACTAAATACTATCAAAAGGCACGTGTAAGGGGACTGAATCAAGGTTACATGGGCAACCTTAATCTGGGTAATTCCTCACCTGTGAGTGCTTGACTTTGCACTTTTATAATGTTCTCAATGTAATTTGTGTGTAATTTTCTAATTTAAAAAATTCTCATAAACCATAGTGAACCCTGGCACCAGCAGGGCTTGGACCTTTACATCCACACCACAAACCTCTACCATTTGAGATAAGTAACTGGTAGCTGTAGTAAGTCCCTATCCTCTATGCAGACCGGCCCCACAAAAAAAGAAAGGGGGGGGGGGTTGGTTGGTTTTTGTTGGGGGGGGGGGGGGGAGGGGAGAGGAAGGAGAAACATTCTGCTAGTGGGTTTCACAACTCTGACAGCATTCTAGCTTCTTCACATTCTTTTGCTATGTTCAATACCAGGTTAGAGGGGAGTGGTCTGTAGTAGTTGTAGACCCGTCTGTCCATCTGAAGCAACATATACCATTAACCCAGCAATCACATGACTATGTACAAATGACCATGTAGAAATAGTGTTTTAATTATTTTGGAAAATGGACAGTTTCAGGCACCAGTGGAGACTAATTCAAATAGAGATTTCGATATATGCTATATAGTAAGCCCAGGCCAGATTTCTGATTGCAAAAGCCACATCCTGGAACAAGGCTCTGTGGAGCAGGCTGATAAATATTTTTTAGATATAGTTGAGGGGAAGATAACAATAAGGCATTTAAAAAAAAACCAAAAAAAACCAAAACCAACTGTTATTCTATTAATTGGTCCTGTAGACAGTCATCCATAGCAATACTGAAAAAACAAAATTTGAATGATAGACTTTGCAAGTGGCACAAACAAGGAACATGACATTTTTTAATGTGGATAAAAATATTTTAGTCCCATTTCTGCAAATTTTATTGTCATAGCTAGCGATCAAATGCTCGGTCAAAATTTCGCTTCTGGCCTCTATTTCTGAATCTGTTTCTATTAAAGCTGCCACCTCGCCTCCCATTCCTGGGGTCTGAGGAGCCTCTGCCGCCTCCTCGCTGGATTTCTGCTAACTCAGGTAATTGAGCTGCCACAGTCAGATGCCAGTGTTTTGAATCCTGCCACTTTCCCTGGTAAAAACAAAAGTTAAATCTGTATTTGAACTTTATACATGTAAGAGCTCGACACGCAGACAAACAACTTACAGGAAAGCAAATACAGTACATTTTACAGCTTTATGAAATTGTACAATTTCAAAATTGAGACTAAGGAAGGAAAAACTACTTAGTAGCACATACAAACTAGTATTTAAAAATAACTAACAAATATGGACTGGAATTAAAAATAAAATATGAAGCACAGGAACCATCTGATTGCAGATTTTGTAAAAATAATTATGAGTTAAACCAACTGCAACCTACTGGGTCTCAAGATTATAAAAATGAAAGTGTACATAAAGACAGCCACTTAATGTACACATTAAATAATACAAGCACATATCATCAAGGAACCCTTGGTGTCCTATAAAGCAAAGGTTCCCATCTGAGGACTTTGGACCACTACTAGTCAGACACCAGGGAAACCATGTGATGCTGATAGTTCTGGTGTCTTGAGTGTAGATCCAGCCAGAAATGGATGCATCAGTATGGAGCAGAAGCTGCCAATGAAGTGTTATGGAGCAGTCTCAGAAGTCAAGGCAGCACTGCTTCCCTCTCTCCTAAAAAGAGAGCTGGAAGAGCCACCAACACTCCCCAATACCCGCCTCTGGACCAGGACAAGCCACTTTAAGACTCTGAGCCACTGCTGGGTTTGGGAGTAGGAGAGCACTAGCGGTGCATTCCCTGAATGAAGGACCAATAATTAAGAGTAGATTTGATTTTCAGGAATTTGTTTTTGGACAAGAACAAGGAAAACCTGAGGTTTCAATTGGGGACAACTGACTAAGAGAAGTTGATCTGAAAGGATTGAGGGAACTCCATGTTAGTTTGTAAAAAACAGATTGTGGGGTAATAAGTAAAAGTGGGAGGGAAGGAAAGTGACTATAAGGTGAGGTGATGAGAACAGATTTTGACTAGAGGAAAACTTGATTTAGAAATCAATCATTTTTATTGTGGAGGAAATCCATTTTGATTTGGGGTGAAATGAAGTTATGACGGGGAATTGCTTTTGATGGAATGATGAGAACTGGTTTTGGCTATGGAGTTCAGTCTGCCAGCAGCAATGGGGAGGAGTGATGGTCCACAAGATGGCCCACACTATGAAAATGTTTAGGAAGCCCTACCATAAGTTAAGAACTACTGAAATAAAGAGAATACCTGTATTTGTCTTAGATCCACTGCAGGAATATCAAAACACACACCCTTAAAAAAACAAACAAACAAAAAAAAAGTTTAAAGTGGATACCAGAAAATCTAGACCTTGTAATCCATTAGTTTCAGGCAACACTAAAGCATCTGTTAATGCATACAGACATATTTTAATGAAAGGGATCTGTGAACTTTCACTTTCTGCAGTCAAGTCTAACTTGTTTAATATTTGTGAACTAAAGCAATTTTACCTTTAGGGGAAAAAAACACCGACATGGAGCACAGTGTTTTGCATACCTATAGTGTCTTTAATCTAAGATCTCAAACTGTTTCACAGACATTAAGTAGTTCAGCACAACTGCTTTTACATCACGTACTTCACCAATTCTTCCCTAGGTGACATTCTATATATTTTCTCTTTTCTGAAGAGCCACTTCTTTCCATAAATAGTTTTCTTACTTCTCACCAATAATCTTATTACTCTTCCTTTCCTAAACTGTTGTTTGCTGTCTCGTATGGCTCAGTTTGTAAATTCTTTTCTACAAGGAATGTTTGACTTAAACAGATGTATATGTTTACAGTGCATTTAAATAGTCAAATGTAGAATATGAACCTTCTGGAGTTCAACTTCATGAAGTGTTTATTATTTCAGTCAAGGAAGAGAGGACTCCAAACAGTAGGTCACAAGTTATAGATAAGGAAGTCTGTGTATAATGTTGCCCACACTGTTCAAAACAGAACTCTGTAGCCAATCCACAGACCAGTAAGGGTATTAAAAGAAAAAAAAAAACACAAAAAAACAAACAGTGAAGGCAACACCACAAATACCATCAGGAAAATTCACTCTTTAAAAAGAAAAAACTAGAGAAATCCAGTTTGGAGTTGACAGTAGAACAGTCTAGTAGCATACGTGTCCTGAAAAGGGATTTTAGAACTGGAAATTACTTACCCAGAAAGAATAGTCTGTGAAATATGCATGAAATTCTGCAAATATTTATAAGCCCTGCCTTCTGAAAGTTATATTTTTGAAGGAAATAACACTGACTACACACTTATCTCAGGAGTCAGTTTTGAAAGGATATTTTCTTTAAAAACAGCTTCTAAATCCCAATGCATAATCATAAAACTTTATTATAAAGGCTGAATGGAAGGATAAAGTTAAAGAAAGACTTATGAAAATGAAAGAAAGTAGTGATTTGGTCTATAATTTTATTCTTCCTTGAAGTCAGTCTTTAAATGGGTATCAGCTTGCAAAAGTTGGTTCTATACCTAGCCAAGCCATCCTCTCTATAAAAAAAAAAAAAAAAAAAAGTTCTTCTCCCCTATTGCTGTGTGACCCATACAAATAGGGAAAATTGATTATAGAGGTGAAATGGTAAAAATGCCTACTTGCTCTACAGTGTTGTCGTGCACACAAAGTAAATCTGAAGAGATTTTTTAAAAGTATTTCTCTAGTCTTTCAATTTTAGTGTTACTTTTAACAAAAGCCTGACAGAAGTGTGATATCAAAATTGACAGCGTCCCTTAAAAAAAACAAACAAAACAAACAAAACAAAACAAAAAAAAAAAACACATCTGTTCCACAGTTACTATGAGCACTAAACACAATGCCAGTGTCCATTACTTTTAGTGGTTTATCTATTTTGGATATTTACATTAAAAATTAATTTAAGCCCCTCCCTTAACATTTCAGTTCAATGGAATATCTCGTGTCACTGTAGTGATCACTAACCATGAACTGCTGCATTGTTAGATCACAGATTATTATGTCTAGCCTTCCTCAACCAGAGAAAGGGTGACTTGACAATCAGGCCTCAAAATGTAGAGGTGATTAGTCTCTCCTGCCTTTTAAGAAGAGATATCTACAAGCTTAAGATATAGTAAGCAAAACTATAAAGATAGAGTGATCAGTCTTACCATTTTTCCCTTGAGAAAACACATTCTGTTAACTTTCCTATCAATTTCATCACCCAACTGTTCTCTTAGTCCTCGCCAGGCATAGCTTATGTTGTTTATCTCTTCTGAACATTGCAATGTCATTGTTACAAATCCCTGAAGGATGAAAGGCAATTCATGGTCACAATGAAGGAATAACTTCAATATATTCCTGAAATATTGATTAGCATGCATCTAATGAATCTGCCTATTCAGAATTTATAAAAGGTTATTAGATTGCAAATATGTACATTTGAAGAGGTTGGCAGATAAAACCCTGCCATAGTAAGATCTTTTGTATATTTTATATTGAAATAAAAATAAACTAAATGAGCACCTAGTTCAGGATCAAGGCACTCCCTGACAGAATTAAATACAGTCCAGTTAAAACAGCAGAAGATGATCGACCCCTTAGCAGAGCCAGTACAACCCCCCTAAACATCCCCTTCTCTCAAAGCCCTCGTTTCCCCAAATAATTCAACACTTGAATCAAGCAAGCCTCAAATGTCCACTCAAATGAGTTTTGTAGCATGCCCCCAGAGATCAAGTAGTGTGTGCTAGTTTGGGCCGAAGAGGGATGTCAATTCCAATGTCAAGGGATAGTCAGCAGCTACCAGCAGCTGACTCAAATACCAGGATAGCTTCAGCTCAATCAGGTGATGGCAATTGTGGTAGTATTGTATAGGGAGACAAGCTATTTAGGCTATTTAGCTAATTCCAGCTGGAAACCAAGAGTCAGCCAATGCAGACTCTGGAGCATTAGAACTATATGCTCACAGCAAAAGAAAGTGTGTGGCTGCTTTCTACCCCAGTTTCAGGCTAGGTTTATATTAGCAGTGCTTTATTGGATATTCCAATAAAGCACTCCTAGTGTGGGCACAGCTATACTAGCAAACCTGTGTTTTGTACCGGCATAGTAAAACCGCAGCCCACTAATTAAACAAGCTTCTCTGGTAAAAGTCCAACTTTGCCAGTATAGCAGCTACATTTACACAAGGGACTTCTACTGGCACAGATATGTTAGTCAGGGATCACATCTATTCACACCCCTGATCAACACAGCTATGCCAGCAGAAATCTGTAGTATAGACATAGCCTTAGTTTGAGTTGTTTAAGGTATAGCCCTACACAGTGTAGTGCTGTAGTCTCATTTTGAAGTGGCAACAGTAGCAAGATGTACATCCAAGAAAAGAGTATCAACCTCCCAACTAGACCCAGATGGTCCCAGTCACTGCTATTGTAGGCTCATATAATAGCAGTTGGAAGTGTAATAAGACCCTCAAATAGTGAACTTGTCTTATTTGCCATTCACTCAGAGGGACCAATATAATCTTCACCATAACCCCTGGTTACTTTCCCCAACCCTATGATCACCTCAGTTTTCTCTGGCTTGCGATTCACTTTCATTCAGGCCATAATCACTATTATATACAAAAACACTAACGGTACCCTCTGGGTGAGATGACAGAGCGAGAAAGAGCACACATGCATACTGAAACACTTACATCCAGGCTTCCTTTCATGACTCTTTAACACCAATAAACAGGAAGCTGGTAAAATGGGACCTCTTAGGCAAAGGTTACATTAAACTACTCTGGGATCTATGAAAAAAGATTGAAGCCACCACATGGCAGCCCTGTGTCTGCAATTAAGTCTACACCTTAATTAAAATATCTAAGGCAGCTGACCTCGTAGACACCTGATCTTTATCCATGTGCCGGCAGAACACCACCACTGAAATTTCAATGCTATGACCAAGTCCAAATCCCGGATGACAACAAGCATCCAGGAGGTTTAAAATATCTAGATTCAGAGTTCTCACCAGAACATTTTCCATAATAGAAGATTAGAAAAAGGGTTGTAGTTAGGTCAGATAGCATCGTTGGAACACTCATATAATGTGAGTGTTCAGCATTCTGCCCTCCTTAAAGGAGATTACAGTCTCTATCACAAAGTACCCCAAACTTCCTCTATATGTAAACCACCTGTACTAATCAGCTATTTCTAGTCTATGAATGGGGAATTACAAGCAGTTCATTCTTGTGTCAGAAGTCAATCTTCCTATGGGAGAGCAAACTTTTCTATAACCACCAAATGTGTTTGTGAGATTAAATTTCTTTTAGTTAGACTGTAGCTCTATGATAAGTAAAATTATCAAGAGACATGTAAATTATACCGAACATGCTCACATTCAGATATTTGAAATCTAAGACTTCAACAAAAATAAACTAAATATTCTTACCACATCTGAATTAAGCAAGGAACGCTGTTCGATGGAAGTAGCCCCCGAAATATGGGCAAGTGCTGCAGCCAGGGCTTCAACTGCCCCCTTTTCCTCTATCAGCCACAGAGCTGAATCTTTGAAATAGTCAATAGCAGTTTGAGGAACAGAATCCAAACACCTAAGTATTTAAAAGCAAGAATGTTACTTGGCAAAAGGCAAAATTTAGACAGCAGAATCTGGGAGCTATGGGATAGAAGAAAAATTGCAAGAGACCCAAATTTGATCAACTGATATCAGTGAACAATTTATTTTATTGCCATCTTAGACAAATGGATAGCAACAGACAATCCAGAGTTATTACAAATGAGAATGATGTGAGGACAAAAGCAAGGGTCACTGAACGTACCTGATGGCATCTTTGCTGGAAGCCTTTATTATTTCTGTTGCAGTAGGAACACCTACACGCTTAAATGTAATCCCCTGCAATTAATAGAAAATGGAGCAGTAGGAAGTTTACATAGACTGTTCAGAACTGTATTATGTGAAACTAATGCTGGAATTCAGTTCAATAAGCATTTACCATTAAATTTCCTGTGCCTATAGCTGAAAAACAATATATTACGCACATTTTCTATAAAGCACTCTGACACAATGGAGGTTAGCTTGGCCTGAAGTTTCCTATGTGAATTCCTTGGACTAAACATGTTTAGAACCTCATTAAAGGGGACACTAACAGGTTAAAATTCATATTTAGAGAGACAGGATGTCCCACTGTACTAGTAACAATTTAGATTTAGAAAATGAATATTTTAAATATTTTTCACTTTTTGTACAGCTTTTTTTTGCATTTCATTCAGCTTACCCATGAAAGTTGGCTAGTCTATTCAACTTTTTTTTCCAGTCATTCATTTTCAAGTATGTTACAATGTTTGGTTTAAGTGACTATAGGGAGATCATGTTCCTTGAAAAGAAGGAAACTGTTTCCATTGGAAGCTTTTAAAAATGTGAGTGTTTGTTGATATGATGTTTACAAACAAGTGAAGCATATTTTGAATCTAAACTGAGCAGGCATCCTCTCTTGAACGTAATAATTTCATCAAGTGGCACTAACATTCTAAAATCTATCATTATTAGGATGATTTAATCAGATGTTCTCTTTACTCAAACACGGTTGAAGGAAAAATGACATTCAACATCTTAGTTTTTATTTTTAAGAGGGCTAATAGAATAGTTACTAACACCATATTCTAGTTTTATTTTAAAAAAGCTTCAGTCTTAACTAGCTTTTCCTACATAACAGAGGTTCTGTTAGCTATTTAAAGAAGGTAATCACTTACATTGCCAGCATGAAAGAATCAAAAGCAATGCCAATCATTTCTCACAGTGGCACACAAATATAAACTTTTTACCAGCCAATAGAGACTGATTGTGATTTTAATATCACATATTTCATCTCTAACTACCTGCTTCATCTATTTTGAAACCTTCCCAAAAAGATTCCCATGAAGAGAAATAGAAGTTCTACTCAAAATTGTAACTTAAAATAAGCCAAATTTAAAATTTACTCTAATGAAATATATGCTATTATATAGCCTTTATAAAGAACGTTAAGGAGTTTCACCCTTAATTCAGTAGATATGTCTGCACTGAAAAAAAAAGTCAGTTCTTAATTTAGACAAGATAATTCAGGTTAGCCAAACTTGGGTTTAAATTGCAGTGAAAACAAAACAAGTTGGCTTTTAACTTGGGTTGGCAGTTTGAGTTCAACTCCAGGCTCCCATATAGTCTTGAACCCAAGCTGCTACCTGAATTAAAAGTCAGGTTGTTGTGTATTCACTGCAATTTAAACTCAAGTTAGCTAATTTGGGCCAGATAAACATTCTTAAAATTCAGGTTTTTGCAATGTTGACATAAACTAAGAGCTCAGAATCTTATGAAACGAAACAAAAACATAACATCTAAACTTTTATTATCAAAGAGAAAGATACTATGTGGAACAGCATATATCAATTATACATGTGGGCGTCAAAGTTATTATCCCAGTAAGAGAAAAAAGGGAAAGCAGCTAAACTTCAGTTAGAAGGTAGTGCTCACTGTATGCTTCCTAACAATCTGATTATCAAACATTGTACGGACTGCAGGACTTTAAGAGCTATCCTAACACATTACATGCACTCAGTGTACATGACTAAAAAGATACAGTACCGCTTTTTGTTCCACATGTCTCAGCTGACTTTCTTCCTTTCGCTGATAAAAACAGATACACATCCCAGTCCGTCCAGCTCGCCCTGTGCGCCCAGAACGATGGATATAAGACTCCACATCCTTCAAGAAAAATATCTTTATTACTTTTGTAGTTAGTCAATTTAGCATATATACAAAGGTACATGGAAAATGTTACATTACTTTGGGGATAATGTACTCTAATAAATTGTATCTGAGAAATTAAAATTTACAAAAATCAATTTATTTCTTTAGGTCAAACTAGGTAAAGATTCCCCAAAAGCCTAGGTAAAATATTGCTCAGAGCCCAAGTTACAAGCCTGGGTCAACTATGCACCATTATGCTTCGGTTATCATAATAGGGAATCCAAGCAAAGGCTTTAATTTGCTATCGTGCACCTCCACATATAGCTAAAATACCACACACATCACACTTACCACAGTGTACAGAATGAGAAGGAACATGCTGACTTCTATGGGAGTCAGCATGGCCCAAGCTAAATTCAATAAACCTAGGTCTTGTCTATATTCTCCTAACTTCCTCCAGTGTTCTCTCCATTTACTGGGCTCTTCTTCCCATCCAATTGTTGTGTTTCTCTTGCCAGCCATTCCATTCTACTGCCTCTCCAAATACTTTTCAAAGTCATCACCATTCACCACTTTTGAGAGCAGGATTTTAGTCAACTTTGCTCGATAGTTAATACATCAAGCAGAGCTAAAGTCTTACAGGGTGGCTGGGAAGAGCATCACCAGAAGGCATTTTCAAAGGAAACACCCCTAAAAGAACCATGGACTCTACAACGGATGCATGCTAAGTAGTATTCTGATCAGGACTACCACCTCTGGTTACTTGAAACAACAAAACTATAATACTAACAAATTTAACAAAACTGTGTGTGTGTGATGAATACCACAATTTGATGCTACTTTATCATATGAAAACAAATGGAGGACTACTATTTATATTACAAAAGACACCCAACATACCCATCTCCTACCTTTGGTGGTGAACTTTGTACAACCAGGTCAACTTCAGGGATATCTAAACCACGGGCAGCTACGTTAGTTGCAACCAGAACTTTAAACACACCATTTCTAAAACCTTTCAGTGTTATCTCCCTTTGTTTCTGAGGAATGTCACCATGTAGCGACTGGCAATCCTGTAAAATAAGATTATGATGACACTGTATGAAAGGCACCATGCTATAGGAAGGATACTGAAGAACTGAAATATTTAGTTTACATGACAAATTATTATGGTAATACTTAACTTATACAGTGCTTTGTACCCTTACAGCCCAAACTGCTTTACAAAAAGGTAGGAAAGCATTATTCCCATTTTGCAGATTGGGAAATGGAAGCAACAGGTATCTTGCTACTGGCCACACAGAGTCAGGGTCAGAGCTAGATATAAGAACCCCACCCCAGCATCCACTCCAGTGCCCTATCCAACAGACTTCGTTGACTTCCCAAAATAAAACAAAAGCCACCTCTAATGTAATGCTATTCGCGCTAGTGTGCCACTATAATATCACTGTCATTTAGCTGCCTTTTGCTAGAAAGAATACACAACCTTTGCTCCCTTCAAAAGAAGCAAGGGCAAAAGTAATTCTTAAAAGATAAAAATGAAAGTTAAACAAGATTTAAAAAGGATAGTTTAAAAATAATCCACTTTTAGAAACGCACACATCTGCCTGAAAATTTCTTTACCTATTATTAAACACCCAAAATTCATGTAACTGAAAGATTAGAGAATATTGTTTCTTTACTTTGTGCACGTGACAGAATTTTATGTATAAAATGAGTTAGTCAAACAGCTCCCTCTAACAGCATAACACTGAGGCACAGCTGGTGATCCATTTTGAGAGACTGGGTCATAATTGATTGAACTTTCATATACTGCATAAGAAACAGACTAGGAAGAAACTCATAAGGGCTTTGTCCTATCCAAGTGAAAAGCCAGAACTCAACAAACATCCAGGGTGTGGAGACTTCACTTGCCCCTGTGAGTAGTGGCTTTGTGAAGAAAACTGGCAGCTATCTAGTCTGATTCAGGTGGAATTACTTTCAAGAGAAATGTAGGTGTGGTCTAAGCTGAACCCTGCCCTAGCAGAAACTTGTGTATGGAAGATCAGTGACCAATGCACTCTGTTATCCCGTCCTCCTAGTGGAATCAATGGCCACTAAGAAAACTACCTTCACCAACAGGCGTAGAAATCAACATGATGCTAAAGTACCAACAGGAGTGTCCATCAGAGCAGTCAACACTAAGCTGAAATCTGAAGGAGGAGTTGGGTCCCTGGCAGATGGCAACAATCTATCTAGACCTTTCAGAAATCTGGTTGTGATAGTAAGATTAATTTCACTCACCCTGTCTATGTGAGGGCAGATCACTGAAATAGCCACCAGATGCACCCAGTGTCTCAAAGACCTCTTGATGATAGATGATAGAGGGTACAGGGATGCATAAGGGTAAGAGGGATCCCTGGGTCTGGTATTTACATTCTAGTTCACCAAGGACTGTTATGTATGGTTTCTACTGAAAGCCTGTGTCACACTGGTGATCATAATCTTTGAAAAATGTATATGCAGATAATACATAAAGAGATATGTAGATATACACTGGAAATTATGTGCTTAAAGCCTTGTAGTTAAAGGCAGGTCACCCAGTGGAGAGAGACTCCTTCAGACAGGAAGTGGAAGACACCTATTTTACAACAGAAGTCTATCAGCATACTAGTCAAACGCTAATGAAGGAAAATTAACGAGAGAAACAGCGGGGTGATTGGCAATACAGAGTTGTACACTTGCCATAGGATAAGTTTTTCCTACCAAAAAGGTTGAGCTTTTTGGCACCTGTGTCTTTGGGTGTAGCCTTAGTCCAGCTCTACTGGCTCTTCTCATTCATCACGTGACACTGGGTGCATCTGGTGGCTATTTCAGTGATCTGCCCTCACATAGACAGGGTGAGTGAAATTAATCTTACTATCACAACCAGATTTCTGAAAGGTCTAGATAGATTGTTGCCATCTGCCAGGGATGTAAATAAAAACAAAAAGTTCAAACTGCTGGGATGAAACCTAGCATTTACATTCTATTCGTTTGGCCACAAATGGAATGGAGAAAGGGGTTTGCCAGAGTGTTTTAACTGCCTGTATAATGGCCTCAATGATAGGCAGGGCTGGCTTTCCTGCCACAGTGGGATGGAGAATGGCGATCAGGAGAATGGGTATTCTCCTCCACTAGCTCCACTTGGATGCCATGGGAAACTGCCACTCTCCTGGGAAGCTCCTGGTATGTCTTGAAGTCACAACAGGGATGCCGCCTCTGGTACCAGAGCCTCATCAGATGAGGAGGATGTCTGAAGGGGAGGCAATAGAGATTGCGCCAAAGGTTAATCCTGCAATACTGGGGCAAGCTCCAGCTCTGGAGCAAAGTGAGGCAAGTCCTGAGCTTGAGCATCCAAAGGCTGATCAACATCAACCATGTCAGGGGGCCTCAGTACTAGTAGAAGGCTCCCTCCTGGGTTGGGAGGAGGGGTGAGAGGGAAATCTACTTGTATGAGGCATAGATGATGTAGATCTAGATGATGGAGGTATCCCTCAGGGCATCCAATATGGCCATTAAGAGGACTAGTACAGTACCAGACTCCAGGCATGCCTGACCCAAACGTCCCAATCTCTGGTCGAAGTCTTCTCGAACCCATGCCAGTGAGTGCAGGAACGAGATCAGGAGGGAAGATCTGGACTCTATGTCGATACCCAGAAAGCCTACCTCAAAGCTTGACGAATCTTAGAATTCCAAGAGCCAGGGTGACATGGTACCAGGAAGGGTCTTCTCTGACCACAGTCTATATCTCTATCAGGGGCACGGTACCAGGTGAAGCATGGACAGCTTCCTAGGTGCTGGTAATATGCGGTGTGAATCCGGCACCAAACCAGGAGGAGGAGGAAAGAGGCAGTACCAAGCCCACAGCTGATGGCCCCAGAACAAAGCATTCTGGTACCAAGGGCCTTGGCACTAGTCCTGGACAGGGAACTTTGCCCTGAAGCAACAGTGACTGCAGTACCAACAAGCATAGTAAGACCCTGGACACTGATATAGTCAGTACAGACATGGTCTGCTGTCCTGCTGCGAACTGGAATGACTTATGTTGCAGCCATGTAGCCAGTCTCAAAGTCTCTGGGAGGGCACCAGAGTTGATGGCTCAGGTCTTTCTGTACAAGCCAGTATCGAAGAGCACAGAGCCAGAGAGCATACTCTGCCATTGGTACCGGAACATCCCTCTGTAGAGGAATTCCACATGCTGAACTTTGAAGAGCCCGATGCCAACGTTTTCTTGGAAGTCTTGGGCCTCAAAGACAACAGCACCAGAGACAGGGATCTCCTGCGGCTCCAGTCTGTAGGCAAAGACAGGGAAGCACTACAGGAGGGAGAAGAAGAACTTTCCTTGACAATCAATTGGTTTCAATGCTGGTCTAAGGGCAATCTCCTTCATGATGTAATGGAGATGCTCCTCCATTAGCTTCTTTGTCCTGATCTTGAAACCACAACAAATAGAGCACCTATCTCTAATGCGACTCTCGCCTAAGCACTTGAGACTGCACAAATGAGGTTCACTGACAAGTGCAAGCTTTCTGCAGCCCAAACAAGGTTTAAAACCTGGGGACCTTGGCATGGATTCACTCAGAACCCAGTGGGGCCTGGATGCTCTGCTGACTGGGGGGGAAAAAGATTAAGAACTAAAAAAAAATGTATTTAAAATACAACAAAACCAAATAAAGATTTTAAGCATCAAGTAACAAAAAGTAACCACTAAGTATAAAAGATTTTGTTCACAAAAAACACAAATGTTCTGGCCATAGAGGTTAAGAAAGAACTGAAGGAGAGGCAAGACAGTTCTTCCCTTTATGCCCTCACTTTGGAGCATGAGGAGCTCAGCTGTGAGTGGGGCTATCCTACAGTAACCTTTAAGGAAGACTCTCCAGCATCAGTGCACAGGACACGCACATGTCCTTTACACTGTAGGTATGTGTGCAGGCACTCGAAGAATGGACAGTGCTCTCTAAAGGACACTGATGTAATCTGTAAAAGCTTTATCTGGTGTCTCTGAATGATGTTTTTTCAGGAAAAAATGTCTTTAAAACCATCTCTGTTCATTCCAAGCAGAAGCTAGAGATCTGCTATGGAAATCCAACATTTAAATATACAATGCTGTAGACTCTGGGCTGATTTTGATAGTTGTATCAAAATTCTGAAACCACATGATTGTTCAGCTACCTCCTGCCCTAATTTGCTTTGTCCTCATAGAAAGAAAGTTAGACACTGGCAGATTTAGTTAGCATGGGTCTGATGCCACTTCCATGTTGATAAACAACAGACTATCTTGCAACATAACAAAGAGCATACCTGTTTAATAGAAGCATTCAGGGCTAGTTCATTTGCCTCCTTTTTCGTCTCACAAAAGACTATGGTCCGTCCATGAGTGCCACTGTAGACCTGAATGACATCTCCAATAACTGCTGCTCTCTGAGACCAGTGACACTCTATAGCCAAATGCTGTTGAAGAAATATTCTAGCATTTAGCTTGAATGAAAAACCTTAAATAAATTCAGTTTAAAAAATATATAGTGACACACTGGCTGGATGGGGGGGGAGAGCATTTATTATGTTATTTAACATCAATACGTCAGAATCATAATAATTCATGTGAGATATGCCACGTCAGGTACTATTAGAAAGGCTATAATGTGCTAAGTAAGATGATGATGTTTCTGTTCATGTGTTATATGTGTAATGGAAGTTATGGGCATGTTTGATATATCTGTATTTCAAATTGTGCTGTGTCTGGGCAACACCTCAGACAGGATGGCTGCAGCACTAGCCTGCTTAATGGCCCATTAAGAAATTCACAGGTACAAGGAGCCCGGGGGAGAAGCCAGGGATATACCTGATGAGTCACCAGAACTTACTCATGTGACTCTGGACTCCATTTTATTCCTGTAAAATTCCACAAGCAGCATGGCCAATGCCAAAGGACATAAAAGACAGCTGCACGACATCCATTTTGTCTTTAGTCTATCTTTAGTCTCCAGGCTACCTCTGGATCAACTCATCTACAACTGAACTGAACTGAAGCTGTGAAACAAAGGACAAGACCCATCCTGGTACTGGATGTACACCAGAGAGATTATACAAGCCTGCAAACTCCACAATTCTTCTAGAAACCTGAGATATATGGACTTTCAAATCATTTGTATGTATCTGATTGATTTAATCCTTTAACATTTCTCTTATAGTTTGTTTTTATAATAAACCTTTAGTTTTAATTACTAAAGGATTGGCTGGCAATTTTGTATTTTGAGTGAGATCCAAACTTATATTGATCTGGTACTGTGGCTGACCCTTTGGGGTCAGGATAAACCTTTTTGGTAAACAGCATAGAGTTTTAAATAACTGACCTCTTTACTGGACCTAGTGGTTGATTGGGAGCCGGCGACTGAAATGTAGTAAAAGGGGGCTGTGTATATTTTTATTTTGGCTTCTCGATAACCAGTGTCGGGAATCAGAAGCACTGTTTGTGGCTGGTTGGGAAGTCTGACTTCAGTGTCACCCACCAGCGCTGGGAGAATCTGCTCTCTTTTTACAGCCTGCCCTGACCTTGGCATTTTCAGGTGGCTATCTTAAGCACAGATGGGTCACATATAGTATATTTGAAAATGTACACTCCAATATAAATACAAAGATGTTATCCTTAGATGAATGTATTAGGACGAGACAGAATTAGATTAGACATATTATTAAAACATGGCAAAGCAATCAAATGCATGGATCTCTTTTGCCCACTATAAAACTGAATAAAAACATGAGGTCGTAGGAAGAAAAATTAGATATTTTGCAAACAAGTTTCCCCACATAGAGAGAAACCAAGAATGAGCTAATCTTCCACAAAGCAGGGTTGGGTATTCAGAATTTTCTCCCCTCTAGATATTTACCTCTATGTATTTACTAGAGTTTTATGGCAAGTTACATGAAATCAATATTTTGAAGACAGTGGTTTAATTAAAGTCAAATCTTTGTGACAATGGATTATCGCATTTTTCAGTCCTACTGAAGCAACCATATTGTGCTCTACTGACCAGCCAAAAATGAGTTTTAGGATAAACTCTTTAAATGGAAGTAGTTCGTGTTTTTAATAGAGCTAATACATTTAAATATTTATATTGTGTCCAGCACTGTGGTATCTGAATGCATATCAAAGAGTGTCTTCAACAGGGTGGCATACCTTGCAGAGTTTAAAAAGTCAGCGTACTGCTTCAAAGCAGGGTTTTAAAAGTAAAGGTACATTCTAAGACCAGAAATAGCCAAACTAACAACACAGAATTGTGTTCAATAACTCACTCTGCTTTAGGCATCAGTAAGGTCACCAGCTATTTCAGGAGAAAATACAGACATTCCACATTTACAAAAAATAGTTTGGTATAGAACTTGCTACAGTTACTCAAAAAAGTATTATTTCAAAATATCTTTCCAAGTTACATCAATAAAAAATATATATTTGTGATGTTTTTTCAAATTCATACCATAATAAAGTATACACAACATGGAAAAAGGAAAAGAGGCCTAAAAATATGCCACATTACCCAAGTTACTTACTTCTACACCCATAGCAGCCTTTTGAGTCCTCTTCCCAATGAGGTCAACCTGTTCGTATCTGGATTTCATGTATTTCTTAGCCACATCATACACCCAATGTGGGCAAGTTGCAGAAAACAGCAACGTCTGGGGATTGTCTTCAGAATCTTAAAAACAAAACAATCTGTTTCACAATCTAAGGTATCTAATATCCTAGAGGAGGCATGTTGGTTCAAGGCCCCAAATTTGCCCCATGTACTGTTGTGATAGCCTCAGATAAATAAAATACAGACAATATTTATTTGTGGTGTCTTCATGATGAGAGGTACTCTATAAATTGTTGTCCTCTTTTCCAACCATTCTGGCAAAGTGCCCACTTTTGAGACAACTTCCAGATGAGTAAAGTTAAATGTACCTCCCTCAGGTGTTAATACTGATCCATGTCAGCAAAGTAGAGGAAGGTCTTTCTTTGGAGCAACATAAGGTGTTCTTGCCTCCACCCTCATAGTAAGTGTGCAGCCTCCCTATTCAAGAAGGGAGGTAAAAGCTCCATGTATTTATGCAGACCATGGCTAACCAGGTCACCAGACCAATCCTTAAAACATCTATCATTAGCACCACTTTTTCCTTTTAAGCTTAAAAAAACACCAACAAAAACCCAATTTTAGCAAGATCCAACTACTAGTACCATTCAGAAAGCTGCTCTGACACCCACACAGAAGTAATGCTTGTGAATGCTGGCAGACCCAGTGCCTGCTCATGCCAAGGCGCTGGGCATTACTGAACACTGACAAATGCATAACTGTAAACCAGTCTGGCTCAACTGTGTGTTAGTATTGTTAAAATAAATGTCAAGTTGATAAGAATATGTTTAGTGTATGAAATGCTCATGAGTTTTTGCATTCATTAATTTCACTTATAATATCTGTTACTATATTATAAGGCAATATTTAAGTGTTTGCTTTGTAACTATAAAAGTGTTTGCTATGAAACTGGAAATCCCCACCCAGTCAGGAGAGAAGCATTACCAAGTGTGAAATACTAGTTTACTGTACGAGGTGTTGTCATCTGCCCAACAAATGACCTACAGATTCCAGACAAACCACTGTGAAACATCAGTGGACAAAAGATTTTGTTGATTGCTCCCTCCCATACCCACAAAGAAGGGATACGCACAAATCCTCCTCGCATCACAGTTTGAATTCTGGGGGGATAGGAATAAAAATCCCTGACCAGAAGGAACTCTTTCACTATGCTTCCTGGAATTTGAAGAAGGCAATATTCTAAGTATAATTAAAGGATCCCCAAGCTGCTTAGCTTGAATTAGCCCTAAAAAACATATAGAGGTGGTATATTACAGCAGTTTCTATTACTTTTTACTCCTAAAACTTCAACTCCCTTGTATGTTTACCTGCTTTAATCTTGTAAATAACTATTACTTTTTCCTAGTTAATAAATCTTTTGTTAGTTTATTACAGGATTGGCTTAAGGCGTTGTCTTTGTTGAGAGATCTATAACTGACCTGGGGCAAGTGACTGGTCTTTTAGGACTGGGAGAACCTGAATATTGTTGTGATTTTTGGTGTAAGAGACCATCTATCAAAAGGCAGGCTTGCCCTGGGTGGCAAGACAGACCAGAGTGTCCAAGGGAAGTGTCTGTGACTCCATGCTAATGCTATTATAGTGCTTGTGGAGTTCACATTTGATACTTGGTTGGTGAAATCTAATTCTAAAACACACAACCAGTTTGTGCCCTGGTTTGTAAATCTGCCCTGAGGTTGACACCCATGTGGAGCCACTCGACAACTTGACAATGTTAATCCCAGATATATTATCGATATAGGAAGAAAAAATGAACTGCTTCAAAAAGAGTTTATCGTCAAGATTAAATACTAGCCCGATGAGAAGTCCAGACCCCATTAACATGCTGAGAAGGGGAAAAGTAGGAAGTTTCCATTTCAGCCTATGGAGAGGTGCCAGGGAAAGTTTCTACCTGCCATTGGTAGATGGACTTGGGCCATGCCTAGAGTGGCATCTTATATGTTCTGAAGATTGTATGAATGATTTCCAGATCTACAGCACACTACCTACCTAGTGACATCCACAGCAGGTTTCACGAACACTCGTTTGTTTTCACTGCCACTAATATAGTCACAAGGAAGTTGATTTACAGGTTTTATAACACCATATGCAACCACCTGGAGTTTAGTGGACTAATTACTAATAACATTCCTTACTATTCACTTAAATTCTGAATTTACCCTTCTTGTACGCAACTCGTAAAATGTCCTCCACTTGTTCAGCAAAGCCCATGTCCAACATCTGGTCAACTTCATCCAGGACAACATGCTTGAGTTTGGAAAGGTCCAGCTTGCCATTCTGAAGGTGGTCTTTGATTCGACCTGGGGTCCCAACCAAGATGTCAATGCCACTTCGAATTAAATCAACTGAAAGAAAAATTAGTAAAGATACATATAAGAGCAGAAGAGTTTAGAAAATGGCAACAGCTTACAAGTACAGGATCGCTTTCTTTCACTACATTGGCAATACTGCATTGATAAATGTTCTAATTGAACAGAAATCAGAAAGTTTATACAGCTGAGAAATACTGAAGCCACAGCTTGTGAAGTCTTACATCAGAGTTAGTTTCCCTAATAAAAAGGGAAGGGGAATGAAAAACTGACAAAAGGACAGCCAGGAATCACAGTTGTCTCAGCATTGTGAAATATTTTTTCTAATAAGCATGAGAAGGGTGATGAGAGTTTAGTGGTGAGTTAAGATTTTTTTTCAGCAGTTAAGAAGCAGTTGGCTCTCTCCAAATTATTTATTTTAATCAAAAACTGAAATGTCTTTTGGGAAAACTAGACTATCAAGCCATGAGTTAGTTTACAAAGCTCACTATTAAACTGGGGAAATAAGATGGATTTTTAAAACATTAAGGGAGAAGTGTTTCCTCTGAAAATGTCTTCATTCTGCAGTCAATTCCACTGAACCAACCCCCTTTTCCTGAAGTCCTATAGGAAAATAGGATTCCTCTTCCCTCTCTGCCAAACCCAATAGCTATGCCCATTATGCATAATCCATTAACAATTAATTGTTTTCGTCCCACCCTAATTATCCATTCACAACCATCCAGATTTAACTAAAAAAACATTACTATAATACAGAACTTTTCCTTCCCCCTCCTGAATGTAAGGATCCTCTCCATGAGAGGTTGCAAAGATGCCATCTCCAGTGACAGCTTTAAGACTTAACATCTTTCACCTTTAGATTTACTTTGCTGTTGTTTGTAAAACACAGGTTATTTACAAGAAACAGGACCAAATATGGCTTTTCCATATACACATGGCAAGAAATGTCCTCCTTTTCTCTCAAACACCCAAGTCTATATGGAAAAGGTCCAAGAACCCTGGAAATAAAGAAGGCAGCTGTGTTTTACGAAGAATCCTCTTGTTTTCCTAGTACAGATGGACCCTGAGCTGTAAGGTCTGAGGCCTTGCTTTTTTTGGCTAAGCTTAGGTCTTGTTCTTGAGCTAAGCTGTAGCAGCCATATCAGGAGAGGCAGCAGCCATAAGCTAAGTAGCAGGTAGTCACATCTTCACATTCCTGAAGTTACTTCAAAACAATGTAATATCAGGCTAAGAAGGTGCTACTGTCCTAACAGTACCTACCACCATCAGATAAAGAAACAGATCTTAAGATGCTTAAAGAAAACTATGTTTGATAGCATTCTGTCTGGAAAGTAATCACTTATCAACAGTTGTGGTTGTAAAATCTACACTTCTTATTGTTTTGTCTTTATGGTACCCAATTCTCTATTGTTTATCTGAAAGATTTCTGACTGGTTCTTTGATTGTTTCTGTCTGTTGTATAACTAAGTGTGCATTATTTAAATCAATTAAGGTGGTGGGATATGATTGGTTAAAGGACTATTTCATAATGGGCTAGGATTGGTGTTTTGTAGTACTTTAGTTTAAAATGATTGGTTAAGTTAAGAAGGACCCAAAATTTAACTATATAAACTGAGGTCCAAAAGTAAGTTCTTTGGAATTTAACTCCAGGACACAGTCCAAGAAGATCAGAACTGCCAGACCTCAACACCTTGCCAACCATACTGTGCAGAAGTTGGAGTCCCCAGATGATCTAATCCTGATTGGTCACCAGGAGAAGTTTGTCTGTCTTATTGGGAGTGGTGAGCATTGTATGCTTAGCTGGTTTGGTAATTGTTAATAAATAGAGAATAAGTCTCCTTCACTGGTAAAAGATCCTGCAAACCTCCAGAGAATTACACCCAGAGCCCTATGAACTGGGAATGGGTGACCCTAAGCCCTAGAGTGTGAATTGGGTAAGAGTAGGTGCCTTTCCCCTGGAGCCCTACGGATGGGAAAGGCACCTTAACCATGTTATGCCTTAAACCCTACGGATTGGGGGTAAAGGTGGGGTGCCCCAGTGTGCGGGTAACAGATTAGGCTACTTAGTTTAAAAGTCTTCAGTTTCTGATTAAAATTATTTATTCTGGAGAGAGCCAACAATGTTTCAAATGTTATCAATCAATCTGCATGTCAGTCATTAGACAGAAACCTTACTTACCTTGTCCGTTATATGCAGTTCCGCCATAAAAACAAGCCACTGTGAGCTTCTTTGTGATGTCCTTGAAGTCTTTGGCTACCTGGTTTGCCAACTCTCTGGTTGGAGTAAGAACTAACACCTACACAGAAGGAAAAGAGTTAAAAATAGATGCTCCTTCACTTGGAGTCTGCCAAGAAGCCACACAGGTTTTCAATTTAAGTCTGAATATTTATACCTATATTGTAAGTGTTGCAGGTTTAAAGAAATGGCATTTAATCACAGTTCAAGGTTCCTATGGCCTCATCAAATCACAAATGTCATTTTACACACTGCTACCTTGCATAGAAAATTATAGCACATGACAAACTATATTAAGACCTAAACATAATACTATATATTAAAATATTTTAAATTAAAGAATATTCAAGCAGTACATATTTGCTGCTGAATTTTTAAAGTGAAACCACTGAACTGATGGCAGTCACTGGCTAAGCACCTGAAACTGCAATTTGTTGAAGTGCTAAACCAGCTTTTGACAGCGGTAGCCACTTCTGTAGATGCAAAGAGAATATTTTATTCATTTCAGTTCATTTAGTTAGTTTCATTCAATGACTAGTTCACTCAAAATTAAGAAGCCAACTGGGAGTAGGAAGAATGGGAAAGCTTGTCTTCCTCTCCTTAGAACCCCTTTGATTCTTCTTGTACACCAGAGAGGATGAGTGGAGAGGAGAGGCCAGGACTCAGACAACATTGGACATGCACTTCTCACAAAAGCCCAAGTGCTGGGCACCCTCTCTAACTGAGGCCTGGACTACACTTACCTGGCGATTCAACGGCAGTCAACGGGAATTACGCAAGCTACACAGAGTAGCTTGCGTAACTCCCGTCGACTGCTGTGCTTCCCATCTGTGCAGCATCTTCACTGCACTGCGCCAACAGGAACCACGTTCCCGTTGACGAAGAGCTACGCCACTAGAAGAGGTGGTTTTACAGCGTCGACTTCTGGATCGATTGAGCAGGTCTTCACTGACCGCTCAATTGATCCAGAAAGTTCGATCTGATGGCAGCGACTTTGCCGCCGTCAGTGTAGACATACCCTCAGAAGGCTCTGAAGGTGGTCTCAGAGCAGCTCCATCAAAAGAAACTTCACCCTGGCCTCTCTGTCTTCCTTGGTCCTAAGACTGAAGTCATTACAAATCTCACATTGATTGTTAATCTGAGACTCACTCCAACACCTTTAAACAACTAGAATATGACTCATTCATGGGCATCAGTTTAGATCAGGGGTCGGCAACCTTCAGCAAGGGCTGTGCCAAATCTTCTCCGCCGCCCCTCTCCCAGTGCCCGAGGGGGTGGGGAGAGGGGGCGAGAGAGAAGGGGAGTCCATGGCCCCGTTCCCAGCAGCAGGTCTGCAGGCCCATTCCTGCAGTGGCTGCACCGCTCCCAGCTAGGGGCGCCACTCAGCCCATGTGAAGGGGTGGGGCCGCATCGGTGGGGGAAGGGGGCCGGGAATGGCATGGCTCCAGTCACAGCGCCATGTGCTGCTCAAAGTCGGCGCGTGTGCCACCTTTGGCACGCGCGCTGCAGGTTGCCAACCCCTAGTTTAAATGAAAGATAGGGCTTGAAGCTCAGTCACTATGGCGTTCCTCAGTACCAACAAATGGAACCCCAAAATTGGGGAACCGAGAAACTAACTTTTACTAAACAAAAAAGTTATTACTAACTAAGCTTAAGAATCTATATGCAAATAGATGCTGAAAGAACTTGCTGAAGCAAGACAAACAGATTCCAACAACTCTCAAGAACAGTAAGAAGGAACTGAGTCAGCGGCAGCTTCACTCTTTATACCTGCACACAGTGGTGTGTGGCAGGAGAGGGTGCTTGAGTTGCCCTGATGAATACTACTGAGGGAAACATTTCTGACAATAATGCTCGAGATGAGCACATACCAAGAGTGGAATGCCCATGTGCAATTACTTGAAGAACTAAAAGGATGGTGCAGCCACTCCATCCTTTACTCACTCACACTGCAGCATGAGGTGGCATGTGTGTGGCCCCAACGGATAATGCTATTCAAGAGCTTGGACCTCAGGCACATGTGCACCTACAACAGAATCCACATGGGCACATACTCTAACAATTCTTTTTCACAGAGGTCTAAAAACTTGAACACTATGATAAAAAATACAATAAATGTGACATCAGAATTGGTTAGCTATCACAGTGCTTCTCAACCTTTCCAGACAACTGTACCCCTTTCAGGAATCTGATTTGTCTTGTGTACCCCAGGTTTCACCTCACTTAAACTAATTGCTTACAAAATCAGACATAAAAATACAAAAGCATCACAGCCCACTACTGAAAAATTGCTCATTTTTAGCATGTCATTATAAA
Organism: Emydura macquarii macquarii; assembly: GCF_026122565.2. Lineage (NCBI taxonomy): Eukaryota > Metazoa > Chordata > Testudines > Chelidae > Emydura > Emydura macquarii. The sequence continues at coordinate 11,696,415 of NW_027131527.1, read as the reverse complement.
TCAATTGGAATATAAATATTATACTTACATTTCAGCATAGTTTATAGAGCAATATAAAGTCATTGTCTGTATGAAATTTTAGTTTGTACTGACTTCGCTAGTGCTTTTTATGTAGCCTGTTGTAAATCTTGGCAAATATCTAGATGAGTTGATGTGCCTCCTGGAAGACCTCAGTGTACCCCCAAGGGTACACATATCCCTGGTTGAGAACCACTGAGCTAGCACATAATTTAGTTACCTTTGGCGTGCGGCCTCTTTTCCTCTCCTGCATGTCTCCCTGAAGCTTTTCAATCAAGGGAATGGCAAAAGAGAATGTTTTTCCAGTTCCAGTTCGAGCTTGGGCTACTACATCTTTGCCATCATATACATGTTTGAAGGTCTTTACTTGCACAGGAAACAGGTATGTTACACCTCGAGCTGTGAGACAGTTCAATGAGACTTTATTAAAAGGTCCAATGAGCTTATGAGTACAACATTATATTTGGTGCTTGATTTGTGTAAACTTTAACATGGCAGAACATCACAAGCAGACTAGTCACCATCCCCAGAAAAAGCAGGACTATATCATTACTTTCTCTGGTTTACTTAGTCTCAGAATCCAGTTCAAAACTGCTCTTGGACTCACTTCACCCAATTTGCTAATACTGCATGCCCAGAGATATTGATTACTCTGTTCCTACCCAGCAATCTTTCCCTCAAGAGAAGAATTATACTGCCCTATTTATGCAGTACTCTCCACCCATCTCTTCAATCCCTTGAGTACTATTTGATTTAAACAGCACCAGAAAGCCTCTTCTCTTTATATCTATAAAGATATCAAGATCCTGTTATAATGACATTACATACAAATATTGTGTTACAAATTTGTTCATTAGTATTTGTAGTAAGAGCTTTTAACTCAATTTCAGTGGAATTAATTCTTATTCTGTAAATGGAATAAAGTAATTTTAAGCCACAGTATCTTGATATTGGGTTTCTGTTAATTAAAGTTCTAGCATAAAGGCTAGGCTGACTAGGACTACATATGTGGACACAATGCCATTGGGTTACCACCAGAAGTGTGGCAACAGTGTTTGCATGCACACAAGGGAAGGGGGTACATCGCATTTCCTGCTTATTACTACTTTTTCCTCACAATACAATACAATTAGAATTACAATACAAACAGAATTAAAGATGCTTCTGTGCTGCCATTTTTACTATGACTTTATTATGCCAAAAAAGTTACCTCGAAGAAGCTCAATAGTCCCTTTGGAAATACAAAAATTGGAGAAAGCACCTTCCTTCTGCTCTGCAGTCAGTTCTTGCTAGATAAAAATAATATTTTGCACATGAGTATTATGAGCATTTCAGAGGTGAAAAAATTAAGGCAGAAAGGTTACGTGACTTGTCCCAAGGTCTGCCTTTTGTAAACTGCATGCAACTGCTATAAAACTTACATTAAGTCATCACATCTTCTGTTCCTAATGCATTTAATTTCAACGGATGCAAGTTATACATAACTAGGGCTTTCACTACTCATTCAGTTTAATTCAAGGATGTTTATTTTTAAAACAATTACTAGTGGCCCTGTGGTAGTGATTTGTACTGCAATAAGCAAAAGACAGGTTTGATTCCAAGTCATTTCTTACTCCTTGGATTATCATATCACAGGTTCACTGCTGAGGCAATAGTTTTAAACCTTAAGAGTGTGAACCATATTTCAATAATTATCAACCCCTTTCACAGATTATGATGCAATTTTAATACAGTTTTGATGATATAGTGGCTACAACACAGGATTCTGAGGAAAGAAAGCTAGGATGGGGAACTTCAGGGCTCTGTGAGGGGCATCAAGTAAAATTTCACAAGCCTATTTTTCTGTGAACCTTCAGCCTCTCTCCAGAAGAGGACCAATGAGCACACTAACCTTATTGCTACTTCACATCAAATGGGGCGCAAGCAAGGAAAAAAAACAAGTGATAAAGCAACAACAAAAGAATATAGGAGTAACTGCTTCTCTCCACCCTTTCAAAATAAGTTTTCAGCAATAAGCAATAACAACATTCCATTTAGAAATACAAATTCTAGTTATGATTTTGGGGGCTAATTTGCAGTAAAGATTTTTCATTTTTAAATGAGTTTAGTTCATCTCATGGGATTAGAGGGCTAAATCAAGCACAAACAGTTAGAGCATATACACATATACAGTAGTTTTCAGTTAGAACCAACTCAAGGTTACTTCACTGTAAAAAAAAAAAATTCTATTCAAGATAGACCAATTAAAATAAATTCCTGGCAATTGCATTTATGTCTAATGACTAGCGCAGAATCTTAAAGCACTACCTCATTGCAGCTTTTCAGTCTGCCAGTTATTACCCACAGCACTGAACTGCCTCAGTCAGGAAGCCATATTAGTGTGTCATTAATATTAAACTTAGTTCTGCTATAGTCCACACAGCATATTTAATTTTAACATGTTATTACTAGCAATTTTAAACAAACAGAATTCCTGTGAGCTGTGACGATGTAATACAAAACTTGAGCATTCAGACTTTTCAAGTTTTGCAGACAACCAAGTTATAATGTAAGTGAAAGCTAAGTATTGGTTATACAAAAACAAGTGTTGAGAAATAACTCCATCTATTGATAATTTCTTCCAAACTCAATCATGTTGTAATACAGGAGCTAAACACAACTGTAGCAAAACCCAGTGACTAGTTGCACCTGCTCTTGTTCGCTGTCACTCTCTCCACTTAATGCTTCACTGAAATTACATAGCGTTTTTCTGGGGGGGACTCCATTACTTAGGAAGGAGGATTTCTTCTTGTGCTCTGGGCTTCTTTCTCCAGCATCGTCATTCACTCTCTCTCTTTTCTTCATCTTTTTAAGTTTGGGTGGTTCAAGGTCATCTTCAGACAGCACATTTTCCTCTGTTTGAGATTTCCTCTTCATGGATTTTTCATGGTGTTTAGATTCTCTCTCCTTTTTATCTTTCTATCAAATAAGAAAAGAAACCACAATTAAAATAAAACTGCAGATTTTCATACCATCCCAAGGCTTTGTGAAATTGTAAGAACATGTAATTGTTCTAAGAATGAAAGGAATTTGTTGCTGTATCCATCTATAAATATTTGTTTCCATATTTGTTAAAATCAGAGGCAGTTTTTGCATAAGGGCATGCATGAAGATAGACTCATTCAGGTTGTGGGGGGAAAATCCCATCATGCATTGTGCTGATTTTATGTGCAGAGTTCACACTTTCCATTCATTAATGGAACTCAAACCCTAATACACATATGAATTTTTTAAAAGAAGTTTGCACCCCATTAAAAAATTTCAGAGACCAACGTCATGGTTTAATCCTAAAATCTGATCCTCTTTTTGGTGATTACTTGTAACAGATGCTATAAAATATTTCATCCCTTTTAAAAAGGTAAGCATTTACTTTGTGTGTGAAGTAGAAACATAGGGTTACCAGACTAGATTTGAGTTTAGGATACTGTTTCTGACAGTAGCTAGTACCAAACAAAAAGGTAAGAAATCCTGGGAGATGCTGTCATAAAAGAGTTTACAGGATTATACCACAGCACAGGTTTTTGAGCCGAGAGCGCACAACTGCACGGACAGAACGTGATTTTTATTCCAAATCTGGCTCTACTGTCTGCCGGGGGCGTTTCTATGTTTGATGCAAGACATCCTACCAAGTGCTTCTAGGGATCGCTGTGCAATGATAGTCCCGATTCCCGCAAAAAATGCCAGCACACAGAAGCACTGGCTGGGTATAACACCAAAAGCTCAAAGCAGACGGGACTGCTACTGGGGTTACGTGCCAATATTGCTTAAGGGAAAGTTATACGGGAAAAGTCAAAAGAGACAAGGAGAAAAGAAGGAACCACGTAAAGGCAGAGACCGATCCCATGCGAAAAGCAGCGCCTTTCCCATCAGCGGCAGGCGGAGCCAGCGCCAGAGGGTTGGGAGGGACCAGTCAGCAGGGGCACGACCACAGGACAACAAAACAAACGGGCCGTGGAGCGGACGCTGCCCAATTCCTAGCCGATGCCCCTGGGCAGAAGACGCCGCCACCCGGCAGGGCGGGCTCGGGCTGGGGAGGGGACCTCGTGCAAGGACACCGCTGGCTGCCCCGCCCCCACGCACCCCGGCCACGCGCTGCGCGCACACACAGAACACACGAGGCCGGCCCGACGTCGGGGCAGCCGCGCCGGCGAAGCCGGTTTTCGCCCTGTGCCCGAGCCGAGAGTCGCCCGCGTGACTCCCCCTCCAGGCCGCGGCACCCGCGGCGGACGACTCCTGCCGCGGGCTGACAGCACAAAGGGCGCCGCTACCTTGCGCCTCCTCCTGCTGCTCTCCGGGGCGGCCCCGCTCTCCATGGGGCTCTCGGCCTCGTCTCCGCTGCTGGCTCCGAGCCGGGTCGCTTCGGGCATTTCCCCTGCCCAGTTCCGCGCGGACACGGGAGCGAAACTGCCGCGGGGAGTCGAGACAAGGGGCGCGAACTCAGTCCCGACCGGCAGCCCCTCGCCGGCCGGCAATCAGCTCAGGGCAGGGCAGGAACGGAAGGAGGCGGCTTAACCGGCGACCCGCTCGTCACGCGCGTGCATGCCCAGGGCCGGCCCTCTCGCGCCACGCCCACCACCAAACCAGCGCCGTCACACAGAGCGGAACGCAGCGCCATGGGCCCTACGAGACCCAGCATGCACCGGGGCTGCAGCCAGTGCAGCAGCAGCGTCCGTGAGGTTCCAAACGCAGGGGGATCGTTGGGCGCGCTGAGGTCGTCCCTCTGGCCGCGCGCACTGCGACCCTGTCCCAGGTGCCCTGCCCTGCATCTCTTCTCTGCGCTGTGAACAGGGCAGGCGTGGCCCACGAGTCTCGCGCAACAGGCCAGTGAAACCCCCACCCCAGCCACCACTTCCTGCCCATGGGGCGCTGTTGCGCTCAGTGGCAGGACTGCCACCTGGCCGGGATTGTCCGGGAAGAGCCTGTTTGAGGCAGCTGTCCCGGCAGAGCTGTCAGGGTGCTCAGTACACACGGCCAGGGCTCGCCCTCTGTCCCGGGATAGCTGTAAGGGTCACCAGGGCACGAGGCCGGCCCTCTGTCCCGGGATAGCTGTAAGGGTCACCAGGGCACGAGGCCGGCCCTCTGTCCTGGAAGATCCGTCAGGGGGCTCAGCCCAGACGCCAGCCAGCAGCCCAGTTTGATGGGCTCAGGCAGGCTCAGCCATCCAGGTTGTCCTATTTCTTTGTGCCTCAGAGGCGGCAGCTCTACTCAGTGGATCGGGCTCTCTGCCATGTAACAGACACCTCAGCCCTTTATATCAGAGCCAACCCCCATGGCAAGTGAGTAGGACCAGGCAGCAAAGAGCAGTTCTGTATCTCTGACTCTCCATGGGGGGGGGGCTTGCTTTGTGCGGCCAAGTTTCTGCACAGCTTCATGGGCCAGGAACAGGAAAATTATACTATGATGGTCCCCTACCAACCCTCTAGAAACATCACTGCATCCTAAGTGATTAAAAACCCAATGTTCATTCTCAGGCACTACTTTGTGTAGTTTTTCCATTTTCAGCCGTACTTACAATAAACAACTTATAATGGGAGCAACTAGAGACCTCTCATTTAAATACTTGAGGGCAGATGATGTATTTAATAAAAATTATTTGGTTTTATTTAAGTACAACCTTTTCTGATTTCCTCCCTTCCATCCCCATTTTATTTATCAGAAGCTATCTGACCACACGAAGTGAGAATCACTTCACTGGGATGTCTCTTTTCATGGCTGTTACAAGTGTTCACCCCTAGAGGGCATCATTACTGTTCCAAATATGCAATCTGAAAATCCTTATCTTAAAACCTTGATTTACATAATCAGTTTCAATCTTGTTTTGCACTTTTCAATATTTTCCCTAAAAAGGTTGATTCTTATTTGGTTGGTAATCTCTAAACTATGTCAAAGCTGAAGCTGGTTCCTTATTCTTAATTGGTGGTACCTGCTCCTTAGGTAAAGGGCCAAATTATTTAAAAATATAGCAATGTAAGTAACTTTTTAGCCATATCATCAAATTAATATGATTGTGATAAATTAAATTACTAATTACTTATTAATTAATCAAATAAGATAGGTTCTGACCGGCGTTACGTCAAAATAAGTTTGGGGTCACTCCCAAGTGATACATTCCCATGACTGTCAGATTGTTTTGAAGGAGCTGGGACATGCCCCTCACTGACCCAAAGTTTCATTCCTGTGCAATATGTTGCCATGTCAGGTACCCACCCAACTTCCATATTGTGCAGAAGTTGAACAAGGAGGAGATTTTGACTGACTCTGCTTGACAAAATAAGTTTTGGGTTACCCCCAGTGACACATCCCCATGATCAATAGGCTGTTTTGAAGGAGTTGGGATATGCTCCTCACCCACTTGAAACTTTGTTCTTGAGCAGCCTGCTGGCATCTGTTACACCTCTATCTTTATATATTGTACATAGGACTTGAATAAGAAGCTGGGATTGGATTGACTAAATGTGTCAAAATGTGTCTCAGGTGACCCCAAGTGCTATATTCGCTCAAGTGAGGGACTGTTCTGAAGGAGCTGGGACACGGTGCTTGTTGACCCAAAGCTTTGTGCCTGCACAATGTCTCAAACTCCTATCTCACTTGCATACCGTACATAGGGCTCATATTGTACAGAGGGCTTGAATAAGGAGCTGGGTTTTGACTGATTGTATGTGACAAAATAAGTCTTAGGTCACCCGTTGTGACGAGCTGGGATATGCTACTCACTAGGCCCCAGCACGGTTCCTGTTCCATGCTGCCACATGTCATACCCCCTCCACAAACAAATACACAAACACATGCACACAAATTATCCTTAAGGAACTGGGGTTTCAACCCCACAAATGACAAAATTCTTATTTCACCTCTAACTTACAAGGCCTTTTAACCAGCAGAGTTCTGAAGCACACTTGTAGCTGGTTAGGTACTGCTAAGGCAGTATTATGTTCAACTTTATTACACTTTCCTTTTCCTCCATCTCAATTTAACTCTGATGAAGTGCAGGTCAGGGTTCTATGGCTAAGGACTTTTCTGAAAGTCTTATGGAGCTATTGTATTTAAAACCATGAATTTAATTGTTAATAGTTCTGTCAACTTCAAAGAGAGAGACATCACATTTTTTGGTACACAAACATTTTATAAACACAAAACATTGTAAATAGTATCTGGAATACCTATGAATAAGTTTAAAACCAAAGCTATTAGTCAATAAATCTACTGGTCCTTATACAGGCTTTGCCACTTTGTTACTGTTACAAATGCAAAATTTCAACATAATATTTACACTTATATACTTCCACACACACACACACACAAATCTAAACTCCTTAGTTCTTTTCTCAGACAGGATTTCTCAGTTTCTTTAGTATGGCCACAATATATAGTATGTTTCATCTGGATTCTTCAGAGTTTGAGAAGAATGGCAGCATTTCAGTTCTCTTACAAATATTTCAGAGCCTTGTCAACAAACACAATCTCAGATCCTTACAGCAAGCAGTATTCCTGGGTTAGGCAAATTGATTTTACAGTATAACACAAATTGATTTTATAGTATTACACATTTGTGCAGCAATATGATAAAAATAATATGTGGATATATGTAGCTAAAGTAAAATTAAATGTAGCTAAAGTAAAAGTTTCCATTGCTGTCAAGAAGTTTTTCTTGTATGCCTGTCCACTATTGCAAAATGGAGGAAACAATGCAGTAAAATGATTAACAGACTCAGCAAGATTTTTCAGTACAGCAAATCTTACCAGACGTTGCAGGGACTTAATAAGAGAGGTAACACAACCTGTATGGAAACAACAGATATTCTTCACAGAATAAGCAAGGAGCAATTTGCAGAAATTCATCTTTTGTTAAACTGATTCCATCAGATGTCTGGGAAAAGATGCTCTAGAGAATGTATATGCTCCTCCAAATACATATTAATGGTACTGAACTGCAGGAAGTCTTGTTCAAGTATGTCCCAATATCACTATTATGGAGTGGCATTATGCTACAAGCAATAAAATTGCCATTAACAAGGGACGGTAATATCACTGTTGAAAAACTGGTTCAGAATTGTGAAAAATAACCAGCTCCCTCATAGAGCTTCAGAGTTTGTGGAAATTAGGAAATACACAATTAAAGGCAAACTACAGGCAACTCCAATAGCCATCTTGCATGTCTGTAACAGGAAGCGGGAGTTTAAGAATATAGTAGCTGACAAGGTTTCTGATTTAGATATTCCAGAGCCTCCCATTCAAGGTGAGACTTGGAATAAACATCCTCATTCAACACCCAAGAAGCAAGCCAAATATTTTCACACTCCTAAAGAGCAGCTCCAAAAACCAAAACATATTTTCTTCATCTTACTTCTGTTGTGCAACAAGCAAAATAAAATCACAAATAACAAATATACTTTTATTTCTAACACAATTAAACTTTGATAAATATAGCCTTTTTTCTGTTCTAAAATTGTCTAAAAACAAACAAGCGTTCTTATAAGCTTCCTAATTTCTAGCTGTCCATACAATTTGTGAAAACATTACAGATGGATTTACAACCAATATTCAATATTGTTTTGTGTTGATTTTTACATGCCTTTTGCATGTTTACTAACTGAAATACATAATATAAAAGAAGAGGTACAATACTGGTTAGCGTTTACCTCAGAAAAGCAGCTTAGGGTTTGGCATGTCCCAGCTCCTTCAGAACAGTCATATGGTGGCAGATGCATTTTGTCACGAACAGCCAGACAAAACCAAGTTTCTTATTCAAGCACCATTTACCCTATGGAAGTGGGACAGAGGTATGACATGCCAGTATATTGCTCAAGAATGAAGTTTCAGGTTGAAGAGTAGCATATCCCAGCACTTCCAATGCAGTCTGATGCTTGGGAAGGGGACCCAAGACTCTTTTGTCACCTACAGTCAGTCAAAACACAGCTCCTTATTCAAGCTGTCTGTATGACATGGAAGAGGGGTAGGAATGTGACCTTCTGCAGCATGTTGTGCAAGAGCAAAGCTTGGAGTTGGCAAGTGGCATGTACCAGGTCTTTCAGAACAGTCTGTCAGTCACAGGGACATGTCCCTTGAGGTGAACCAAAACACAGTTTGGCATATACAATCAGTCAAATCGCAACTCCCTATTCAAGCCCTAAGTATAATATAGAAGAGGGTGTAACAAGTGGCAACATGCTGTTCAAATATGAAGCTTCAGGTCAAGGAGTGGCATCTCCCCGCTCCTTCAAAAGAGTATAACTGTTACAGGGACGTGTAACTTGGGGTGACAGTCTGACAAAACCCAGCTCCTTATTCAATCACTATTTACAAAATGGAAGCGGGGTGGGGTGTGACACATGGCAACAAACTGCACAGGAATGATGCTTCGGGGTGGCAAGTGGCATGTCTCAGCTCTTTCATAACAATTTGACAGTCGTGGGGATGTGCCACTTGGGGTGACCAGAGGCACATTTTGTCATGTATAGCCAGTCAAAACCTAGTTCTTTATTTGATTATTTAATAACTATTTAATTAGTCATTTAAATTTTAATCACATTCAATCATATTAATTTGATGAAATTTCTAAACAATCTGAAATTGATGTATTTTAAAATAATTTTGGCCTTTGAATAAGGATCGGGGAGCAACGAATAAGAAACTGGTGCCAAGAATAAAGATCTGGGAATGAGAAACTGGGAATAAGGAACCAACTTCAGCCTTGTAAAACATGTTGATTTGCAATTAAATATAGCCTTCATGCCTAAGTCTGGTACTTTTTACTAAAGAGGGGGATATAATACATCTGTATGCATTTATTTAAACAATTATATATTTTAACATACATTTATTCTGATTCTTAAATTTTTACATTTTTATATTATGTTAGAAAATGGTGAATGATGTTTCCAATTTACTAAATTAATTTTTACTTCTGATTTGTGTCTAGCCACATTTGGATGAAAATTGGAATTAAATTAAAAAAGTTAACAAACAACATTTTAAAATGGTATTTTTATTAGTTAAATAAAATAAAAATATCCTAAATGTGTTGGACACATAAAAGGGAAAAAATAAGTTTATCAAAACATGTTTTGCATTTAAAAATAATTGATTTATTAAACAAAGGAAGTATTTTCTCTAGTTAGTGTATTGATCTGATTGTATCTGATCACCATGTCCTTCAAGTTTTTAAGAACTAGTAGCTCTCATACTTTCACCTCATTTTTATACATCATGGTAGAAGAAAACAAGCTTTCTTGTTTTTACAACTCCAAATCAATTTCTCAACTTCGAATAAACTCACCACTGAACTGACCTAGTTGAATAAACTGAAATGAAGAAAATATTCTCCCTGCAGAAAAGTCTACTGCTGTCAAAAGCGGGGTTACCCCTTTAACAAACTCTGTTTCCAGGTGCTGAGCCAGTGACTTCCACCAGATCAGGGGTTTGACTTCCTTTAAAACTTTGGCAGCAAATATGTACTGCTTTTAAAATTTTAAAATTATTTTATATTATATTAATAGACTGTAGTAAGTTTAGGCCTTAATATAGGTTGTCATCATTTCAAATTTAATTTTAAATACACATATTTATTTAAAATAAACTTTTAATTTAAAAATCCAATTTTTTAAAAAATCATCAATTTTTATCCACCCTAAAATTAGGAGTTAAGTCACCACCATTCTAGCACTTAGAGAGGAAAAAAGGTCCTCTTTCAGAGGGTCTATCTTAACGTTCAATAAGGTGAAATCTAGAAACATGTTTGCACATTCACCATGAAATACGACTTCCCACCACCATCTCATTTTAGCCAAAACCCAATCTCCAGGCAAAAGGAAATACTGTGTGCGTATACAACAATCTTCTTCTATCTATTAGTCCCAACCCATTTTTCGCAACAGCGGAAGTATCTGGATAAGGGTCCAGAATCTTAAACAAACAGCTTAATTCTTATCAGGATAATGCACAGTATTACAATAAAACACAGCTTAAATTTGACAGTCAAACCTAAGACACCATCATAAGGGACCTTCACTATCGCGGTCATTTAAGACAGGATGTCTTTCTGAAATATATGCTCTAGCTCAACCAGAAGTTAAGGGTTTGGGGCAAGAATCACTTGTTGAAATTTTATGACAAATAGTTAGATTAGTTGATCACAATGGTCTCTTCTGGCCTTAAAAGCTATCAATCATTATGCATGTAACCATTATATACTCCTATGTTTTAAGGCATAAGCACACTATCATAAATTCCTCCAAGTGCAGAGTTTTCAAATACTTAATCATGATCATTAATAAAACCAAAGAAAGCATTCCACCATTAAAAGATAGCTGTTTCTAAAGGAAGTTCTGAGATACATACGTGTAAAATTTTAGCTTCCAAGTGTGCCTACATCACTAATAGTTATTTAAAATGCTTGGATAGACTACATTTTGATTGAGGGAAAATCTAAGGTCCACAATAGATTATATTTTGCTGCATCTGTAAGCAGAGCACTAAAAACACCCACTGTTTGGTAATTGGCTTCATAAGGACTGTATACAATTAACTTTCAGATATGGGATGACTAGAGGAAGGAAGGTTTCTAAATTAAGCTCTGAACTGGACAGCTAGGAAATAGTACTGGTTGGTTTTCTTCCATTAGGGAAATAACAAACGTCTGGCTAGCAGCACGGGAAGCGTGTGCACATATAGTAGGGGAATCTTTTTAGTTAGTAGCACTAATATAGTGTATTTTCTCCTGTGCATCCTGTATCGATAAAAGATTCTTGTATTTAGAAACGCTAACATCTGTTTGCTTATATGAGTAGGTCCACTGGCTTTAGTCAGCAGAGTATTATTAGTGTTCTTTCTGATCTAGTGGGAGCAAGTTTTCAATCTCAAGTGGTTTTTTTGGGGTGGGATGGGATATTAAGTCTTATTTCTTACTTATTTCTTTTGTGCTTTCTGGTATCTAGTGGGTTCTGTTGGCCAAGTGGTGCACATAGGAAGTACATTTAAAAAGTGCAACTTGCCGCTTGTTGTAATTGTACGATTGCTATTGGAGCACCACATACAATCATGTCAGACTAGTAATTTGACCTGACTTAAATACACCCTTAGTCCATACTTTTGCTTTACACATTTTTATTACAAACATGGTTACAATAGCACTAACAAAAGTAACTGTCTTATTATTAAAATGTTAATTAAAAGTTAAGAATCCAAAGTGAAATGTTCAAACAAGTTTTAAAAGACTAGACATGGATTTAAAGGCATCTTTATGTATTTGATTGTTTACAAAATTTACAGCCACACTATTTACATTATACAAATGAAAGAATTCACAAAGTTCTGTAAGAGAACAAACTTAAACATTCATGACTGGAGTTAACTGAAGCAAAGTATTTTGTGTAAGTATCCTTCCACTCTTTGCACTGTTATTTATTCCTTCAAAGTTCTGCAGGAAACTTCGTCTTCTTTTCAATCCATCCAAAATGGCTGAAGTAGTAGATATAAGACTTTGTGTTCTAAATATAAAACCATTTATTTATTTTTTAGTGCCACATAGATAGTAAATACCAGAAGTGTGCACAAGGGGGGGACATGCAGGGGCATCCCCTCCCTCCCCCCCAAATAATCGGTGGGGGCACAGAACTCCTCCAGCCGAGGGGCCGCTGAGGCCTCAGGGCCAGAGGAGCTCTGTGCCCCTCCAAAAGTGGTCAAATTTAAATTCCTGCACTGTGCACACCCTGGTGCCAAAAGAACATAGGGCCAAATACTGTAGTTCTTACTTAGGCAAAACACATGCTGATTTAATTAGGAATTTTGCCTAAGTAAGAATTGTAGTATTTGATCCTTAGTATGTACTAGCTTTTCAAAATGACAGTGATGATTGGGGGGAGCGGGGGAGAAGGGGATTCTTCTCTTCATTCAAGTGCCACCATGGCAAGGGTCATGAATCATATGACACCTTGATGTGACTAACAGAGCTGGTTGGAATTTCTCTCTCAAAAATTTAAACTAGTGTTTTGCCAATTAGTTTCATCCAATTTCAAACTTCCGAAAAATATCAAATTTTTGTGAAAATTTGGAAACCTGAACTTTTCTCGCAGGCAAGCATGTGAAAATTCAAGCTTATTTCATGCAGGACCTTTTCTGATTGGGTGAATTTATGAAAAATGGGGATAGTCCCTTAAAGGCTACAGGCCCCACAGTGAAAGGAAAAAAAAGAAAAAAAAATGAGCACAGGGCTGAAAGCACAGAATCCTTAAAATCTATTTGCAATTCTGACTGGCCTGAGTAATATTTTGCACATTGAATTAGACCTCAAAACACCTATCTGAAGTAAGTAAATAACCCTAGTTTACAAATGGAGAAATTGTGGTTAACACAGAGGTTAAATGACATGCCTAAAGTCACACAGCAAGATCAATATCAAAACCCAAGTTTCCAGATTACCAGGTCCATGCTTCAACCCCTAAGCCACAATGTCTCCTAGCAAATTGCCTAACCTCTCTATGCCTTGGTTTCCCCATCTGTAAAACAGAATTAATGATATTTTCCTGTCTCAGAGAAATGTAAATGTTACATATGTTATTAGTTAAGTGTATGAAAAGTTTATATGAGAGACACTTTAGCACTATCATGTTGCAGGATATTTCTGCAGTGCACTTTAGTGATGGAGTTCTTCATGACAATAAAAATGGTTACTTACCTTTCGTAACTGTCATTCTTTAAGATGTGTTGCTCGTGTCCATTCCAAGTAGGTGTGCGCACACGTCGGAAGGTTTTTTCCCCTAGCAGTACCTGTCAGGTTGGTGCAGTCACACCTTCATGGTGCCGTATATACAGCCCTACCGACTCGCTGCCTTTCAGTTCCTTCTTACCAGTTGGCTCCAGCAGAGGGAAAAGGTGAGTGGATCTTGGAATGGACATGAGCAACACATCTCGAAGAACAACAGTTACGAAAAGATAGGTAACCATTTTTTCTTCTTCTACTGTTTGCTCATGTTGATTCCAAGTAGATGACTCCCAAGCTGACCATAGGAGGAGGGGTCCGAGCTCACAGAATCGCTGATTGAAGCACTGCTCTGCTGAATGACACATCGTTCCTGGCCTGTTAGGTGATGGCATAATGCGAGGTGAACATATAGAACGATGACCATGTTGCAGCCCTGCAGATCTCCTGTGTAGGGACCCATGCCAGAAATCCTGCCGAGGAGGCCTGCACCCTCGTGGAGTGTGCTGTCAATGCTGGGGCTGCCACCTTTGCCAGGTCATAGCAAGTCCTGATGCACGACGTAATCCATGATGCAATCCTCTGGGATGACACTTTCATCCTGTCTGCTACTGCAACAAAGAATTGGTTTGATTTATGAAATGGTCTTGTCCTTTCGTTGTAGAAAGCCATTGCCTGCCTGACATTTAGGGAATGGAGAAGTTGCTCCCTGTTATTGGCATGTGGCTTAGGAAAGAATACTGGGAGGAAGATGCCCTGGCTCATATGAAACTGGGATACCACCTTAGGGAGGAAGGCTAGGTGCAGTCACAACTGGACCTTGTCTTTATGGAACACCGTATATGGGGGTTTCGGATGTCAGAGCCTTGAGCTCAGACACCCTCCTAACCAAGGTTATTGTGACCAGGAATGTCACCTTCCATGAGAGATAGAGATCAAGCATGTTGCTAAGGGCTTGAAGGAAGGCCCCATTAGTCTAGAGAGCACTGGTTTAAGGTCCCATGCTGTTCAGACCTTTGAGAAAATGGGACACCACTGGATTAGTAAAGACTCATTGACTACCCACGCCAGGAAAACCTCTTCCATTTGGCCAAGTTCGTAGCCTTGCTGCCAAGGAGGACCTTGTTTGCAGGCCCAAGCATATGGACTCCATGAGATTTAACCATGAAGCTTCCACGTCGTGAGGTGGAAAGTCTCAGGGTTGGGATGTTGGAGGTGGTCATAGTTCTGCATGATTAGATCCAGCACCGAAGACAGGGTGATCAGAGTGACCACCGACAGCTCCAGTAGCATTGTATACCAATGTTGTCAGGACTAGGCTGGGGGCTATCAGTATGAAGGAAGCTCTGTCTCTCCTGATCTTGAGCAGAATCTTGTGAATGAGCGGGAAAGGTGGGAACATGTAAAGCAGGTGGCCCTTCCAAGGAAGGAGAAACGTCTGCAATCGAGCCCAGGCTGTGGTTTAGGAAAGAACAAAACTGTTGACTCTTCCTGTTGAGTCTTGCTGCGAACAGATTTCCTTGGGGAACTCCCCACTTCTGGAAGATAATGCTCACGCCGTCCAGGTGAACAGATTCATGGCAGCTGAAGGATCTGCTGAGATGGACCACCAGCTCGCTCTGGGATCCCGAGAAGTAAGATGCCTCTAGGTCAGTGTTTCTCAATTATATTTCGCCACGGCACCCTTGCACGGCCATGCCATACCCTCCACCGACAAGTCCAGGAAATCTTCCCCTTTTTGGCAGCATGGTGTAGGCTGGTTTCGGCGGCGCACTCTCTAAGCTGTTTTCCGCGACGTGATCAACTGTTCGGCAGCGCGATCACAGCTGTTCCGCGGCGCCATCAGCTGTTCGGCGGCGTGCTCACAGCTGTTCGGTGGCGCACGATTTCTGTTAATTTCAGCAGCACGGTTCTGCTTTTTCGCGGAACCCTTCAACTCAGCCCGCGGAACCCCAGGGTTCCGTGGAACACTATTTGAGAAACACTGCTCTAGGTGTATGGAGTGAGCTATGCAGAAATTCCACAGCTTGAGGGGTTCTTGACACGGGAGAGGAGCAAGCTCCACCCTGTCTGTTCACTGTTGTGTTTTATTTCATGACTGATATACATCTGCCTTGCAGATGGAACTGGAAGGTTTGGCATGCTAGGCGAACCGCTTTCAGCTCTCTGACATTGATGTGGCGTGATAGGTGTGCTCAAGACCAGAGGCCTTGCGTCCTGCGAGTTCCTAGATGCGCTTCCCACTCCAACGCTGATGTGTCTGTGACCAGGCACAGCAACAGCTGGGATCTAGAGAAGAGTACTCCCTCGCATACTGATTGAGGGTTTAGTCACCACAAAAGGGATTCAACGACCTGAGGAGGAAGCAAAACTACTTTGTCTAGTCTGTCTCTGTTTAGCTGGTAATCTGACACCAGCCAAGCCTGGAGCCACATGCCTCGCATGTTGGAACACATACATGCAGGAGGCCATGTGACTTAGGAGCTTCAGGCAGCTCCACATGTTCATGGTGGAGAAGCGCCTGAAATCCTCAATGAGGAAGCAAATGGTCTGGAAGTGAGACTCCAGCAGAAGTGCCCTGGCCTGGCCTGAGTCTAGGATTGCTCCTATGAAATCTATTCTTTGAGTAGGGGACAAGGTTGACTTGGGTATATTTAGGTGTAGACCCAATCTGTTGAAGAACGACCAGATCCGATTGACCTGTACCTCTACCTGCTCCCTGGAACAGCACTTGACAAGGCAGTCATCTAGATACAGGAACACTTGTACTTGTTGTCTCCTTAAGAATGCCACAACCACCACCATACACTTGGTGAACCCTAAAGAGGCTGCTGACAGGCCGAAGGGGAGGACTGTAAATTGATAAATGAGTGTGGTTTACTACAAATCTGAGGAGTCTTCTGTGGGACAGGACTACTGAGATATGAAAATACACATCTTTCAAGTCAAGAGTGGCATGCCAGTCCCCTGGATCCAGGGAGGGAATGATAATCGGCCAAGGAGACTGCGGAACTTCAGCTTCTTCATGAATCTGTTGAGGTTTCACAAACCAAGAATAGGTTTGAGACCCCCTTTGAGATTAGGAAATATCAGGAGTAAAACTCCTTTCCCCTTTGTTCCTGAGGAACCTCCTCTACTGTTACTTCTTAGGAGCCTTTGCACCTCTGCATAAGTAGTAATTGAGAGAGGGGTCCCCTGAAGAGGGACAGGAAAGGAGGATGGGAGGGTGGGGAGGTACAGAATTGGAGAGAATTCCCTAATTCTACTGTGCACAGGACCCATCTATCTGAGGTGATCTGAGACCACGCACGATAGAAATGGCATAGATGGTTCAGGAAGCAACGAGAAGGATCCGGGATCTGGTCTGGTGTGCCAGCCTTGGACACTCTCAAAATGCTCACTTGGAGCTGGAGGACTGTCCCGCTGAGCCCTGGCCTTGGTTGGACGGCAGTTGCAGTGTCCTACACTTGTTATTTCTGCATCACTTTCTAGGGTAGTCTTGCCTAGATGGCATCAGGTAAAACTGCTGCGTAGGCTGTGGCTTAAAATGCTTCCTTTGTGTGGATGGCGTATGAAGCCCTAAGGATTTCAGTGTTGCCCTTGAATCCTTCAGGCTGTGGAGTCTGGAGTCCTGCTTCTCCGAAAATAACCCTGAACCCTCAAAGGGCAAGTTCCGAATGGTCTGTTGGACTTCTGGACAGAGGCTCAACATCTGCAGCCAAGAGTTCCTTCTCATGGTGATCATGGAAGACATGGTTCACATGGCCAAGTCCGCCACGTCCAGGGCTGCCTGCAACAAGGTCCTTGCCCTCTTCCATAATCATTCTGAATTCCAATCTGGAGTCAGCCAGAACAGCTCCTTGAACTTTATCATGGTCTGCCATGTATTAAAATTGTATCAGATCAAAATCACCTGTTGGTTTGCGATGTGAAGCTGGAGCCCCCCCATGGAATATACCTTCCTACCGAAAACGTCCAGCTTCTTCGAGTCCTTGGACTTGAGTGTTGGGCCTTGCAGCCCTTGCCTCTCTCATTTACCGCCGATACTACCAGTGACCCTCGCTGCGGGTAGGTAAAGAGAAACTCATGCCCTTTGGAAGGTGCAAAGTACTTTCTTTCTATCCCCTTAGCTGTAGGGGAGAATAGAGGCTGATGTCTGCCATAAAGTTTTGGTTGTATTTTGAGTGGTTTTAATATGGGGCAGTGCTAACCTCAAGGGGCTCTCTGGTGCCAAGCTGTCCACCATGGGGTCCACTAACTCCCACACTTCCTCAGCCTGGAGTCCTAGGTTCTGGGCCACTCCTCATAATAAACCCTGGTGAGCCCTGTTGTCCACTGGGGGTAGCGCAGTGAAAGTCCCTGCCACCTACTCCTTGGGGGAGGATGACGAGGATGCTCTGAGTGGGACCAGACCTTCCTGACCCTCCACATCATGGGTTTTGTCCTGCGCCAGGCTGACATGTTTGGTACCACAGACAACCCCAGCGCCAGATCCTGCACCATACTCCGCACCAACCTTGGCTCCAACCTTGACGTCTATCTTGGGGCATGGAGGTTTCAGGCATTCCTCGTGCATCCGGGGAGCCCGTCTATCAGAGGCGATTGAGTGGGAATGCCTAGAGCAAGACCTCTGGGGCTGGTGGTATGCCCACGTGGTCCAGAAGGGCCATTTCATGGGCATCTGCCACTGCACTGGCCAAGGACCCATGAGGGGTACTTGCCTCTGCTGTTCCCTGTAGTACCACCACTACTCGGACTGGTGCCGACTATGCTTGGAGGTGGACGACTCAACCTCTGAGTCTGATGGCACTAAGCGGTGCCGAGTGAGACAGTGCCAGAGAGCGGTGCCAAGGGGAAGGCAACCGATGCCACATCATGGCAAGCTTGCCTCTAGACGGCACCACAGGAGGTCTTAACATGGGCACTCTCTCCATTCTGGCAGGGGACTGCTATGCTGTCATGGCTATCAGGTCCCTAGCTGCCTCAAAAGTGTCAGAGATGGAAGAAAGGTCCAACTCTTCCACTTGACTTTCCCTGATGGGTGAGTCCACTGGCACCGGACTCGATGGAACCCTTGTCGGGCCAAAGTCGATGGTGCCACCTCCAGTGAGGCAGGTGCCAGGTACTCCGGCGCGGGACGCACACCCTTAGTGCTGTCCCTCTCCACTGCTTTCTAGTGAACACCCTCTGTTGGTCTTTCTGCACCTCTTATGAGGCACCAGAGAGTGAGAACAGTGCCGGGTCATCTTCGGTGCCAGAGAATGGCAGTGCTGGGATTCTCTCTGCGCCAAGTCTCCCTTTGGCACCATAGACTCTGTAACAGAAGGCGGCATGCTCTGCATTGAGATACTGGGTGCCGGGTCCAGAGTGGCCTGGGGCCAGTTAGGGACAGAGAGCTGCCTCCATGAGGAGGTGTTTAAGTCTAATGTTCCTCTCATTCTTGGTCCTGGGATGAAATCCTCTGCAAATCTTACAAAGATCAGTCTGATGGGATTCACCCAGGCACTTCAGGCAGGAATTGTGGGGGTCACTCCTTCGCATAGGCTTATGGCAGTTCCCAGACCATTTGAATCCTTGGGACCAAGGCATACCCCATGAGGTTCCCGGGGGAAACGTAGTGGGGGAGGAAACCCCCCCCCAAAAAACTTTAGCTAACTAGTTAAACTACTAGCAACTAATTCTACTCTAACTATTTACAGGAACCACAGAAGAATACCACTTGGGAAAATGTTTGCCAAAGCAAGAGAACATAGAAGCTCCAATAACCATCACAGGCAGTAAGAAGGAACTGAAGAGGCGGTGGTAGCAGGGCCCTCTACAGGACACCATGGAGACGTGACTCTAGGGGGTGCCTGCACCCGACGGTACCACTAAGGGAAAAAACTTTCCAATGACTGTGCACGCAGCGTGCACACACCTACTTTGAATCAACATGAGCAAGCACTTGAAGAAGAACAATTGTTATCTATTCCAGCCATTCTACCTGATTATAAAAGTAGAATATCATTGATATTTGTGTTCTTACCTTGGAGAATCAATTCCGCTGTCTCCTGTAATGCTCTGGTTTTCTGTTCCTTCTAAGTTATTTGGTTCTTGTTGGAAAGTTGACCCTGAAATTGTAGTATGTGTACTATTAAAAAGCTGTCGCTTTTCTCCAAAGTTTTTTCTCATATCCTTGGTCTGCAACCCCAGTGTACATGCTGATTTTTCTCCCATTATATTGTGAGTGTTCTGCAAAGTTTCAGCATCTGAGTCACCTTCATTTGTTTTGCAGAAATCAAATATACTGACATCAATATCTGAAGCTTCAACATGTTGATCAAGATCAACTTCCTCTTTGTGATGTTTGTAAACCAACTGAGACGTCTGATCATGGAAACAATTTTCTCCTGCAAGATTCATTTTCTGGCATTCTTGTGAGCTATCCACTGACTCAGTAAGACTATGCCATTCATTTCCTTCATGCCCACAAGAATCTAATCTATTTACGTTAGCATTGTACTCAGCTGGATGAATATGAAGATCCCAGTTTCCGAGAGACGCTTCAGTTCCTATTTGTTGTACTACCTTATTCCATTCTCCTGTTTCTGAAAAAGAATGGCTGTGTTGCTGTTGATACGATTCAAAGTAATCCTCCTCCTCAAGAGATAATGAACTACAAACATCAACATCATCATAATCATCTACTTTTTGATACAGAGTCTGATCATCAGTAAATCCTTCTTTTTCTGGGCTAACAGACTCAGGCCATTTAGTATTATTACTGTTAAACATTAGTTCATTCTTTTTGTCAGTACTTTGTCTTTGAATTGTACCATTTTCAGATTGTTTAAACTGGTTAGCATCAGATGGATCATTGGAAAGACTGAAATTCTGAAACCAATTTGATGTTTGATCTAGTAACTCACATGTAATGGCAGATTTGTCACACTGACGAATATCTTTTGAACTTAGTGGATGCTTTATTTCTTCCTTAAACTCAAACGTATCTTCAATGGAAGAGAGACGAGTTTTTGGAACATCTCCAATAACTTTTTCGTTTGCCCCTCTATAAGCAGAGTCACAAAGGCTACTCTCTCTAGAGTACTTACATTTATCATCTATTCGTAAAGTACTGCATTGTGGATAGTTAGAGCATTCACTGAAATGGTATTTGATGGGTTGGAAGGAAGAATTGTTAATTTGGAATGATTTATTTTGCTTGGCTTTGTCACCAAGTTTTTCAGTATTTGATTGTATGGCTTCACGGTCAAAGGTTCTTGAGGAATCCAAAGACCTTGACCTTTGAAAATTCCATTCTTGCTTTTGAATCCTGGACTTAAATTGACGGTTTTTCTGACCTTTGTGCTGCCTTTTTGTAGAAAGTTTCTCTCTACATGGTAGACCTTGAAAAGGATTCTTAATTTGCTTTTTATATATAAAATGGGATTCAACAACTGTTGCATCGTCATATAGCTGTTCATGAGCTATGACTTCATTTGTAACATATGACGACAGATGCTCTGCACATTTTTCCTGTTTGTCATTTTCTGACATTACCTCATCGAACTGAGATTTTCTCTGGGTTTTGCTTATTTGCTTTTCTTTGTTGGATTGAACTTTCCTGTGATGCTTTGCTGTGTTACTTTGATTTTTATGAATGCACCCTTTTGAAATAGGTTTTTGCTTGATTGTCAACATTTCAGTTGAGGTGCCTTTACTCATATATTTTTTCTGTTCCTCAAATTTTTTCATTAGTACTGCATGTTTAACTAAGTTATCTGCTGTCAGCACCGGGTTAATACGCTTGATGATTTCATGTTCAATGTCACGTGGAATGTTATCTAAATTATCTTCATCCCTGACTGGCCATTCTTCAGGAGGAAATTGGGCAGAAAAAGAGGAGTACTCTTTTTTAGATTTTTCTTTTTTAGATGTGCTACGCCAGAAAAGGCTAAGTCCAAACTTTTTACATTTCTCTTTTTCTTTCATTGAAGTTAAGGACTTGGTTGTGTCACATGAATGAGTTTCAAGTGATGCAGAGATAGGCTGATTCTGAACTGAGGGCTTCAACTCACCAGCACGTTTTTGACCTCTTCCATTAGGTTCATGTCTAATTAATTGCTGATGTCTTTGTTCACTGAATGTAGCCTGAGCAGGGAAACAATGGCAGGATCTGCAATGAGACATCATAGGAACATTTTCTTTTGTTAGATCTGCACAGCTCTCCATGCTTACTAGGTAAGAGTTGGATGGCAGTACAGGGCAATTATCCTCTAGCAGGAATTTCTTGTGGTCTTTCATGACATTATCTGTGATAAAGTAGGTGTGAGGGGTCACTATGAAGTAGCCTTCTCCAGTGTGATATATCTTCCTTTCTCTAATTAGAGTTCCAAGCGCACTATATAGAATTTCTTGTGAGGGAGTTGCTATACCTACAATAAAGATACAGTATATAAATATTTCTATCAGAAAGAAGTGAATACAGAAAATCATGAAAAGTTAGAAGTGAACAATAATTTACTGAACTGTAACAAATTTGGAAGTGACTCAGACATACAAGAACCATATTGATTAAGTATGAAGAATTTACAAGAGAGTCTAAGACCACTCAGGTACTAATAATTTCAGTAGTAAAAAATCAATCTTAACAATTAAAACTCTTACAATTCCTATCATGTGATGCCATTCTTAACTGGATGTTTTAGAGACACATCACTGTGCTCAGCTCTAAGAGCCAAAAACAAAAGAGTAACACAGTCAGTTGTCCATCAGCAGAAAATACCCTGAACAAAACCTTATGGCTGCATACAGGACAGAGATGTCACAACTGTGAGCTAAACTTCATAGATTCAGAGTTATGAACAAAACTCAGTACCCGGTGCTTCATAAATACAGAATTTTTACACAGAACTAACAAATACTCTTGCAGCTGTGAAGGGCATGAAGGGCTCTTCTATAGGCCAGCCCGGTAAAGGACAGCAATTATTAATTCTCTCCAATAGGGAGCAGTGGAAAAGGTACACTAGCCAATATTTTGAATTCACCAGTAACATGTGGAAGGACCAGAACAACATCAACCCCAACTTTTGAGTAGTGAGAGAAGCCAACTTTTGAAAAGGAGGAAGGAAAGGGGCCAGACACATCTCGGTTGGAAGGAGGAGGTTTTCTGCATAACTTTGGATGTGTGGTATGCCACACACCCACTTCCTATGCTTGAGTCTGATCAACTCAGCATAGCTTTGTTGTATCCCAAATAAAGACACCTGAGTGACAAGACTGGATTCAGACTGAACTCTTAGGAACTGAATGGAAGAGGCTTAGGGGAACCTCAACACCAGAATGGAGCTTTCCCCATTTTTTATTTTAAATGAGGTGCTCCAAACCCTGGGAACTCAGTGGAAATTGCTACTCCCTTGTCAGACACGCAGGATTAAAGAGTAATGCTCACTTAGGATGAGTGAGTTAGAATTTCCTTTTTGGCTGCAAAGAAATATTTGGCCACCAAACTTGAATTTTAGGCCAATCTCATCTGTGTGCACAGATCCTTAATGTGGATTCTTCTTTGCCAATCCCACGGCCTCTACAAAAGTCAAATATCATGATTCCATCCATTCAAGAGGGTGACTAAAAGCTTCAGGATCTCCAGTTAGGAACTCCAAACTTTCACACACTTCTACATTTTGGCCTCTTTTAGTACCTCTTTCAATTTCCATGTGCTCTACGTCCTTAGCACACAGCCACTGATATACTTTCAGAGCATTATTATTTTCTTTCTATTTCTCAATGTAGAGGGATACTTTGTAGGAAGAATTCTATATAAAAATAAAATACATTTTACTATGCTGTACACAGATTTACAAAGATAGTGCGGGTGGGTATATAAATTCCTTTGTGATTACCTTTTCATTTATATTCTTTCATTTTGCCAGCTTCAGGCATATTGTTATGAATGTTTACATGCACTGTCAGCAATATATGAATTACAATCTATTAGCTTCTGAAGGGAAAAATTATTAACATGTTACCTGGATAATGTTTCACCAACTGATCCATTAACGTTTCCTGGGTAACAATAACATGAGCTGCATTCATATCAGATATAGCACAGCAAAGAATTTCTCCCAAAGGAACAAACTGGGATTGAGAAATAGGATTTATGTGAACTGGAGATACATCACCTAAAATGTAAAAAAAGGGAGAAGTTGTTTGTTTGGGATATTGTTTAGTTTACTATTATTTATGCTAGTTACTTATACATGAACTTTATATTTCTGTGTTGTCTCAGTGTTAGCCCCATGACCTCCACTCTCCCCATCCCTGCTTTTTTTTTTAAATCAACTAATTAATAGGAATATTTTTCAAGGAATAAAAATATGACTCTTGGCAAGCTGATGGTAATGTACTGATGTTTTCAACAAGAGAACAAAGATTTTAAAGTAAAATTAGGTTTGTCTTAGGTATTTTTAATTCAATTAATTTTAATTAAAATTTAATTAAAATTTTTAATTTTAATTGTGTATAAACTGAGTAAAGCGGGGAGTTAAAAACAGAGAAAATGATGTCTGACTACTTCTGACTTGTCTGAATGATAGTTTACATGCAATAAAATGTAGAATCTATGTTTCTCTGAAGAGCTATGCAAAAAACAAAACACCTAGCAATTTCTCTGAATAGATGGGCTGTGTATCAAAGTTTCATAAAGTTGGGAAAGAAGAGAAAGTGAGACATACCATAAGACTGTCTACACTGTTGCACTCACAAATATTAAGACCAGTTCATTTGAACCAGTGCTAGAACTTGTAGGAATGAGGTAAATTTCCCATATGTAGACAAAGCCCAAGAAACAGAATTATATAGTTGACTGGGCATAAAAGAGGGAGCCAAAAATCTTTTAAGTCCTGTTGTCATCTCTGCCACTGTCAGGTTGCAACAATAATTTTGTACTTATACAGCATGTTGGAGGCCCAGTACAATTTGAGTTGCTTGACCACTGTCCTACAGGCCTAGCATAGCTTCAGTTGCTTGCTTGGCTATTCTGACCCCTGTAGCATGACATCTTCCAGTTGGCAGAGACTGAATAACCTTATAGATGTCTCAGTTTCTGCACACCATGGCACATAATAGGACAAAATACAGATACCGTATTGCTTGCAGCTACACATAGATAAGGGTGATGGGAACAACAAGTTCCACCCCTCCTATCATCAGATGTTGTTTTGAGGACCCCAATTATTATGGTGAGAATGGAATGTAGTTAAGGGTGGAAACCCAATGTAGGTAATTAGCATATATGATAATGAGAGATAATTGGGTGAAGGTTGTTTATGGAAGGGTATAAGTAGTCATCACTTAGACAAAGGGGGGCGCTCCATCAACACCTGACTCCATGGGAGGTGCTGCCAGTTGGACCAGAGGATCCACTGACTCCCTGGCGGGGCCCCTGAAGAAAGTCGTTCCTGTATACAGCCTTCTGAGTAACTGCTTAGCCTCCAGGCTTAGTGAGTATGATATATTGTAGTTAATTTTAGGTTTTGTATCTAACTAGTATATTTATAGAAAACCTTGCACATTAAACCTTATTGATCTGCAAATCGGGCGTACTGTGTCTCACCGGTATTCACACTGATCACAAAGTGTCCACAATCAACACAGCACTGTACATTTTAACCTATTCCTCAAAACATTCCCTAAAATGTAGGTAAATCTTATCCCTATTTTACATATGGAAAACAAAGGCTCAAGGAGACCACGTGACATGTTCAAGGTCACACAACAAGACTGGGTCAAGACCCAGGTATCCAGACTCTCAGGCTCAGTCCTATCCAGTAGATCAGAGAGCCTGCCCAGAAAAGGCACTTAACCTTTCTGTTATTTTCCTTTGTATATTGTTTATCATCAACACAAAACATTTATACAGCATCATCAGAGTATTCAGCCCTTTACAAAATATTCCATAACCTAAAGAGCTTTATAGTCATGAATCCACCTTAAAAGCTTCCGGCTCTCAACATTCTGGAAAGAAGTCTGAGGACATCACAGCAATCAGTAAAATGACATAAAAAGCCACGAAAGGGATTCTTTTGACATTTTCCACAGCCAGGCTAAGCACATACATGGAGGTTTAGGCCTTAGTCCCGCAAACACTTACGTACATGCTTTACACAGCAGTAGTCCCAATTAAACTAGTTAGGGTTGAACTAAATGGGACTATCATATGTACAATGTTAAGCACATGCATGAGTATGTAGAGGATTGTAGCCCAAAGAACGATGGTCTTGTGGTCAAGATTTTGGGCTGTGAACCAGAAGATCTGGGTTCTAATTCATGGTTCTATATGTCAAACCAGTTAGCCTCAGTTTTCCCATTGGTAAACAGGGAATGATAAAACTTCCCTTTCTCTTACAGGGATAAGACCAAATACATTAAAATTTGCAAAGAATTCTGATATTATAGTGATAAGTGGTATATAAAAGCCTATAAACAACAATTAACTAATTAAACAAACAAACATTGACTATCCTATACTTGCATTGTGGCTACTTAACACAGTGATGTGATATAGCATAGTAAGATTAAAGCACATTATTTCCCTGAGTAAAATGGTATGTTTTTAATTAGATAAATTATTCTCTTCTGTCATCTGTTGGTATTTGTGTATATTGCACATACATCCCAAACTACCATCAGCTGCCAGTGCAAGCATAATATAATAGCAAATCCCCACTGGGTATTTTACAAGGCACAGAGCTGATTCCAGCGCCAAAGAGATAAAATTTTCTTTTAAAGAGGAAGAAGTGTGACTTTACATGCAAAGTTTGCATTGATCAGGTCAAACAATAATTCAGGTTTAACTGAACTGTAGCTGGATAGATAGTTGGATGACCATGTAATCTGACCCTTAGACTGCAGCCAGAAAAATACTCAACACTGAATATTTCTCCTACATAAATGGAATAAAGGAGCAGAACCTGGAAGAACTTTTGTCAAATTGCTCTGGACCTTTGTTTTACAACTTATGATTATGTTCAACAAAAACTGTTTAGAAAAAGCTCTGAGTATTATTTCCTCAGTGATGTTGCTAAATACTACTTGCAGGTGCATAAACCATTGCAAGCTTTCTTTGTGTAGAGAAAAGGAAAATAAGCCTTCAGTAATAGCCTTTGAGAATAGTTGACAATTTCTGTTTTTTAGTGTAAGCAAGCCAGCTGGTTACAGGACTCTTTTTGCAACTTATTTCTATGTTGGAGTTTTTTTCTGTTTTGCTTTTGCCAGTTTTACAATTGTTTTCCATGAAGAATCAGGTTGCCATGCTAGAGGCAGGCAACATAGCAAAACATGGGTAATGTGGCAATTGTCTTCTGACAACCATTCTTATGTGCATTACTCACATGCCTTCATGGAAGAACACACCACTCTAAAATGATTAAAATTTACATAATCAAACTGCTTGAAACAGCAGCAGAGTATTTGGCACATTTATAATTCAGTTCACAGATTGACACTATCAGAAAACAAAAAAACATTTTAATTCAGCACAGATCATCATAATTCAACGTAGATGCTCCTCTAGCACTGAAATAAAAATAATAATTTAAAATATAAAGAAAAATAAAACACTTTTAAAGCAAGCCTGAAGGAGATCATGGATAAGAATATACAAAAAATATATTGACCTACTTCTCATTAAACTCTGTTGGATTTATTTTCTGCATATGAATACTATTGAAAAAGCAGTTTAAATACAGAATCCTCATTTTATAGAAATATGCAAAAAAAATGAGATTTGTGTGTGAAAATACTCCTTTCATAGTTTGTGTGCTGTGTGTTCTCTGGGTCTGATCCTGCACTGCTGAAGTCAATGGGAGTTTTGACATTCACTTCAGTGAAAGCAGGATGAATCCCTTTATGGTAATACTTAGTCCTCCCATAAGTGCAGGGGACTGGACCAGATGACCTCTCGAGGTCCCTTCCAATCCTATGATTCTATGTTTCAGAACTTGTAATATATTTGCTCCTTTTACACACCTGAAAAGGCACACTTTTCAAATTCTGCACAACACAACAAAGCACACACTTTCTTTTCCAAACATTCCTATAAGACTAATAGTCTCAATTTCCTTGTAGTTTATACAAAAAGACTTGTTTTGACCCAGAAATACATACCAATCCTACTGATTAATTAAATGCTGTATAATGTCTATATTGCACAGATTAACTTTTATAGAAGCATGTTTACTGACTCCAAACTAGGCAGTCTGCCAGAAAGTCATGTATTCATGTTCAAATGGTTTTACCAGTTTAGTCAAGCTCAGCTAATTACCCAGACACATGAAATCTGAGAGTACCTTTTTGGAGTATGTATTGACTCACAATGTGGGAAAGTCATCTGTAATATAAGCCTAACAGTACTCAGTGAACAGAAAAGCCTCCAGATACTCCTGACCAATGTAAAAAGATTTTTTGTTCCAACTCTGTAACTTAGTAACGCAGTGACGGAGGCAGTCCTCGTCGTCCTCTAGCTTGGAGGCGTTGAGAGGACAGTCCCCGGGATGGAACGGTGTCCGGGACCGAGGCTATGCATGGCACCACAGGTCTAGTGGCTCGGGGTCCCACAGGGGGGGACAGTTGTCGGAACAGCCAACGCCCCCACAAGGCACCACACCCAGTGGCGCAGTCAGCCCCAGCTTGACCCCAGGGTCAATGGCTGCAGCAATGGCCTTATTGGGCCCCATGGGGCATCCAGATGGGACAGAGGCCACAATCCATCCTGTCAGCGGGGCTTCGGTCCGTGCCTCTGGCTCAGAAGAAGGCCTATACACACTACTCCTCAGACGAGGAGTTGGACCCCATGGAAGGACCCTCTATGGGTGCATCCCTTCGTCAGGTGAGGGAACACCTGCAGGACGCGCCTCGGCAGTCCTCTTCCTCCTCACCAGATGAGGCAGTCTCCCGGGACCATATGGCGCCACTGGAGGATTTCAGGGCGCACCATTTGCTCCTCAAGAGGGTGGCCTCTAACTTGGGGCTGGAGGTGAAGGAGTTAGAGGAGGCCGATGATACCCTCTTCAAAGTGCTGGTGATGGCTGCCCCAGCGAGGGTGGTCTTACCAGTCCACGACAGGGTCCTCAAAATTGTAAAGGCCCTGTGGCAAACCCCTTCCTCGATCACCCCTACGTCAAAGGTAGCCAAGAAAAAGTATTATGTCCCGGCCAAAGGGTTCGAGTATTTGTTTACTCACCTGGCCCCGGGAACCCTGGTGGTAGACGCAGCCAACCAGAGGGACAGGCAAGGTCAACCAGGTTCCACTCCCAGGAACAAAGACAGCAAGAAGCTGGATTTGTTTGGGAGAAACATTTATTCAACGGCAGCCCTGCAGTTCAGGATTGCAAATCATCAGGTCCTCCTGGGTAGATACAATTTTAATTTGTGGGACTCCCTCAGGTGGTTTGCTGAGGCCCTGCCCCAGGACCAGGCCGCACACCTTACCACCATTCTGGATGAGGGAATCACGGTGGCTAGGGCAGCGCTCCAGACAGCCAGTGACGCTGCTGACTCAGTGGATAGGGCCATGGCCTCCGCCATTGCCATGAGAAGGTGCTTGTGGCTGCAATCCCCGGGCCTGTCCCAGGAGGTGCAGCAATCAATTCAGGACCTCCCCTTTGATGGGTCAGCCCTATTCTCTGATCAGACCGATGCAAAGCTGCATGATCTGAAGGACTCCAGGGCCATGCTTTGCTCCCTGGGCCTGTACATGCCCCAGGCTTCCATGCAGCATGCATGGCCCCAGGCACAGCAGCAGCCAAGGCCCCCATCTAGGCTGTTTCAACCCTATAGAAATAGGGACAGGAATAGGGGGTTCAAAAGTAGGAATCAACCCCCCAGCTCATCCTCAGCCCCCCAACAGGGGTTCCCCAGGGGGTCAGACAACAGTTAAATAGTTTAGCCCTGCCCCTTGGCCTACCCGCTGGTGGCGGACTCCCCGGGCAATGATGAAAGATGTTTCATTCAAGGAACTGGTCCAGTCAGTCACCCTAAATTCTGATGCTTCCGCTGTAGGATGGAGAGCCCGCATCAGCGCTGACCCAGGTAATCAGGGGCTCTGGTCGGGGAGGAGTGGACAGCCAGAGTGGGACAGGTGCTGACGGACAACACCGCAGCGATGGTTTACATAGGCAGCGGGGAGGGCACCCCTCGGCCCTCTGCAAGGACTCCCAGGAGTGGGGAACGACGAGGCAGATAGCCTCAGCAAGTCGTTCCTACCCCGACATGACTGGTCGTTGCACCTGGAGGTGGTGGCGATGTTCTTCCAGAATGGGAGCGTTCCCCAACTGGACCTATTCGCATTGGCCTGGAACACGAAGTGTCCGAGGTTCCATTCGCTCCGGCACAGGTCTGTGACCCGGGGCCTCCCTGAGATCTCAACCTGGTCCTCTCGAGATGCACGGGGCCCCCCTTTGAACCCATGGCTTCAAGCCCCCTGCTCGTGCCTTCAGGAAAGGTAGCCTTGCTGGTGGCCATTACCTCAGCTAGAAGGGTCTCTGAGCTTAGGGCCTTGATTTCGGAGTCCCCTTATACAGTATTCTATAAGGATAAGGTGCAGTTGAGGCTGCATCCAGCCTTCCTGCCCAAGGTGGTTTCCCAATTTCATTGTAACCGAAATAAATTTCTCCCTGTGTTTTTCTCAAACTGCACGGTTCGGAGGAGGAGGGAAGATGGCATCTCCTCGAGGGTTATATCATGCATCAAGTTCTGCAACCAGCAGGCAAGGGTGTCCCTTCCGGGAACCATCACAGCGCACAACCAGAGCTCAAGCGCCATCGCCCAGCAGGCGAGAGAGGATGTGGGATTCGGCAGACCAGTGCTGACAGCAGCTCACTGGTAACTCCTACCCACCTCCAAGGTATTGCTTGTTAGTCACCTATAGTGGAATGGACATGAGCAATCACTCGAAGAAGAAAACAGGGTTACTTACCACTAACTGATATTCTTTGAGATGTGTTGCTCATGTCTATTCCACAACCCACCCCCCATCCCTGCTGCCGGAGTTGGTAGAAAGAAGGGACTGAGAGGGTATAGGGCCGGCAGTGCCTCATGTACCACGGCATGTGCACAGGACTCCAGGGGGCACCAGAGCTGGCCCTTAGCCGGGTCTGCTAAGGGGAAAAAAAATTCCAGGAACTGTGCACGGTGGCGTGCACTCACCTATAGTGGAATGGACGTGAGCAATACATCTCGAAGAACATCGGTTACTGGTAAGTAACCTGGTTTTTTAGCCAAATCATCCGGTACAAGGTAAAAGGTGGTATCTTACCACATCAGAGGGTGGCAACTACATACGTCAGAGGGGCAATACACAACTTGTTTGTATCAGTGTATAAAGGAGGGTTTCAAAGGGAGTGTCTTGCGCCAGCTGAGGGAGAAATAGAAACTTCTGACATTTATTGAGCTGGTCGGTTCTAATAAGCATATATGTGTTAGTGGTCCTGTAGAATCTGTGGGATACTAGGACCGTGTTTTGTCTACAATAAATCTGGCCTGGTGCCTTCATGACTGAAACAGATCAGTGATCTTATTGGATAATCCAGTTGTGGTTTGGTGTCTCAGTTATCTGCGCAGAGCTAGGACAGCATACACACTGGGAAAGCACACACACAGCCATCAACTGACAACAACCCAAACTAAAACATTTGGTTAAAAACTCCTTTTTTTGAAGTGGCAGGTCAGCCACTGACTGACTTCTGGGAACATGCTTGTTAATCTGTGCTAAAACAGAAAATTCCATATTAAATATAAACACTATATTTCACAACTCCTGATTATTACAAGAACATATATTCCCAAATTGTGCCACAATATGCAAACAATAGTCCCTTGTAGGTTAATCTGCTATGTAAAGATTTTAAAATCAGTGACTTAGTGCTATACGTTTAGGGCCAGGTTTAGGGTTTTCAGAAGTTCTCAGCATCAGCAGTTCCTGAAAGTCTGGTCCCAAATAGAGGGGCTGAGAACTTTTGAAAACCCAGCCCTTAAGGTTACCTTCTAACCCATGTAACCAGTTACCATGGAATTCTCACTCTAATGTTAGTGCATAATAGCAACCTCATGCTGCTTAGGAATCTGGAATGCATAGACACATACAGTGAAAACAAAGCAAGATATCAATACAGTAGCTAAAGGGCATGATCCAAAGCCCACTGAAATCTACTGCAGTCTTTCCAATGGGCTTGGATCAGGCTCCAAAAGAGAAACACAAGGGAAATGCTAATGGATTTGTATGGCATGACTGTCGAACTGCCAAGAGGAGAAGAACTGTGTCATGCTGGAACACATTTCTGCCTTTCAGAGCATGTGTGTGTTAAATATGGTCTAAAGACCACATGTGGCAATGGGCAAATTAATTAAATGCTTTTAAAACTATTACAAAGCTGGTTTCAAGCTCCTAAAGCATTAACAGAACACATGGATAGATATCTTCCAAATATAGATAAGAACAAATGGAGCTTTTTTTTGTTTGCATGTTTACCTACTAAGGCTGAGGCTCAAGGTTCTGTGTTCCACCTACAATAGCTGACAAGATAATTAGCATAAACAATTCTGCTTCTAACTCTCATGCTCTGCAAATCTCAGTAAAGGAGACAGACCACAAACTATTTTGAGAATCACAAAGATAAAGACCTAATTTGGGTCACGTTTGTTTCTCTGATTTAGAGAAATGTACATTATATATAAATATAAAAAACATGAGACAGTTAGGGTCTAATACACAGGCACAGCACTTATGTTGGAGTTTTTTAATAGAAAGCATTGGGAAGAGTGTACAAGGGATCTAGATGGAGGAAAGAAGAGGAGACAGCGCTGTCACTTTCAATATGAGATTTATGTTTCTCAGTAAATTGACTACCCAGGTTGATTCGTGTCCATTGATAACCTAGGTTGTACCTCCTTTAATATATAGTAGAGAATCTATGGGTTAGAAATATTTCCAACTATTTCACCCCTTTTTTGGATGTAGATAAATATTACCTCCCTTTCACTGGGCATATAAGTATTAACTATTTCCATCAATACATCCCCTTCACACCATTAAACTGAAGTAATAACAGAATTGCCATTTGCACTACAAAGGATATGGGATACATTTTCAATAAGCTGGTCTCCTCTTTGTAGGTGCCAAGTGAGCCGACAATCAAATGCAGATGTAGATTTGAGTTCTTAAAGGGGCAAGTATCCAGATTTGGCCTGACAGCTCTAGCCAACATAAGGGTTAAACTTTCATCTGATATACCCTAGTGCTTCAACACCTGAGCCTTCAGCAGCTTTGGCTGAAGGGGGATTTGGCCCTGCAGTGATACAATGGGTACACGTACCACCTCTCACACTGGCTACTCTGTCCAACAAAACCTGCCAGGCTTTGCTTTCTTGGCTGTACATACCTTTTCCCAAATGTAATTGATCCACCTCCCTCTCCAACCTCAGCTTGAATAGGGGTTGACAGCTCCCCTTTTTTGAGCTGAGGAAGCATCGTCTACCTACTAAAATCCCCACCAGGAAGGGAATGGATGTAAGTTGGCATCTTACCACTCATCAGAACATATAAAAATGACGTCTTCATTTGAACCTGGCAACAGGTCCACACTTGAATACGGAGCAGATATTCTACTGTTTAGACCTCTCAACACTGAGATGGTTTATAAACTGCGTCACCTAGAGTGGTTTTAAAGTACAGCTAGTCAACGTGGACAGAATCAAACTGTTTAAAAAAGGACAATTAAGATAAACCTTGGTGTTTAAAGATACATCAGGTCACATGGTGCAGGGCCCAGCATGGATGGACCTAGTAGTCGGTTGTTTTAAACTGGAATTTCTAGTCTTTGGTTAGAAAGCACTGCTGGAAAACCAGGCCATGAGTGACAAGCAGTATCATGATCACCGCACAAAAGTTCACTGAGGAATCATTTTGACATAAAAACCTACAGACTGAAAACCCCTACTTCAGACTGTATGTAAGGGAGCTCCACTGCCACCCCTCCACTTCAGCCACCCTCTCTGTCACGAATGACTCTGAGACCCTCTTGTTCAGCAGCCCAGTGCAGTTTATTTACAGTGTGCAGTCCCACCACCTTCTTATCACATACAGCTTGGCTCGCTGTCTCAGGAGCTTCTACAGCTACAGCTAGAGCCTGAGCTTCCCGGGCTTCTTCTTCCCTCACCCGGGCCTGTTTATGGCCCCTGGTTAACTGGGCAGACAGCTGTTTCCCTTGCCCCAATCAGGTGCAGGTATCCCTAGCCAGCTCCAATCTACCTCTCTCAGTTGGGGCTGGCGTGACAGAGGGCTGGCTAAGGGATTGCTGCCCAGCACTCTGTTACACTGTAGAATTGTAGGTGAGGTTTTCTTGTCTCTTCCCCATTGACATGAGCACTATTAGTCTCCTATTCCAAGCTGTATGCAGTGTAGTTGTAGCCGTATTGACCCCAGGATATTAGGTAGGTGAGGTTATATCTTTTATGGGACCAACTTCTGTTGATGAGAGAGACAAGCTTTTGAGTCACACAGAGCTCTTCTTCTGGTCTAAAGAACTTGTTTCTC
The DNA here is from genome assembly GCF_026122565.2 of Emydura macquarii macquarii. Classification (NCBI taxonomy): domain Eukaryota; kingdom Metazoa; phylum Chordata; order Testudines; family Chelidae; genus Emydura; species Emydura macquarii. The sequence goes on along the minus strand of NW_027131527.1, from coordinate 11,662,093 downwards.
ACCAACAGATGTTGGTCCAATAAAAGATATTACCTCAACCTCCCCTCCCCCCTCCCCCCATCTCTTCTATTCCAGAAGGCAATTTCAGTTTACTTATTTCAGCCAGATGACAGAAGTATTTCCTGCTGTATGGTTGGTGACTGCCTAAACAGGGAAAACATGGTGTGACAAGTTCTCCACTACATTTCTGGGGACTCAGTCAACATCTTTGCAACAACCAGTCTATTAGAGCTAAGTGATACAGATTTATTGATATGCAGAATCTCTCAGTTTTAGGTGGCATCTTCAGCAGAATTGGCCAGTGTTTGCAGCTATAGGGATAGCTTTGCAGTATATCAGAAAGATCAACTACCCAGTAAATGCGGTACCTACCAAATGTTCTGCAGGATCAGCTACATTTACTGCAATGTTCTCCTAGTAATAACTGAAGAATTTTGTGATTTAATGGAATGTCAATATACTTGTCCATCTCAAAGAGCCATAATATAGTAAAAGAAATCTGAAAAGGAGAAGTCCAGTACTAGAATAGAAATGCTACAGATGAAGACCAAATTTTGCAAAAGAAATACAATTTTGCAAAGCAAACTAGCAACACGTTTTTATTTGGTGCTATAATGGTTTTAAAATGGGGTGAACTTGTATTACAAAAATTTCTATTTCATACGCCTGTCTCCTCTAACCTTCTGCTCCAACTTCTGATACGTGTCCCAATATTTACAGACCAACTACACACTGTACATTCACTGTAATCTATACTCCAAGTAATAGATCAATATATGAGAAGCCATATTAGAATAAAATAAATTCAGTTTTATTTATCATTACCTAATACAAAACATTTCACCAGACTTCCATCATTGCTGAATAATTTTCTGAATCTTGGCTGTTATTAAGGTTCACTCTTATATCAGTAACTCTCTAAACACAAGAAAACACTGCATCAGCCACATTAAATAACTACACACAGTACTCGTACTGTTCCACTACGACAAGTTTTATGAAACTTATTAACGGTTTGGTGCAATTTAACCCTAAGTGTGCTTTGTCTTGATCATATAGATGGCAAATGTTCTTCTAACATGACTGTTCTTGAAAAAAAGATGTAGAAAAATCTATTTTCTCTTTAAAAATCATCTGACATATTTACTCAGGTTAAGGTACTGACTTCCAGCTTCTTTGTAGTTGTCATGGTTCGTCTCCTCTGTAAATTTTTAGCTGGTGGGTAATATAACCCACAGAACCACCACAGCTCCCTCTGAGATCAAAATAGCTGGCAAAATTATTTAATAAGGCTACTCACTCATCAGCAGTCTTCTGATATATTTGTTGGTTTTACCTGGAGTTTTATTCAGTGGTTTTGCAAGATTAAATATTTCCAAACAAACCATCAGATGCAACATATAAGGGAGTGTCAGAGTAAAAATGTGAACTGAGCAAAGAGGCCTATATTATGAACTCAGGTTAAACTTCTGGCCTGAGAATTATCTTCTCTTTAATGGTAAGTACACACATGGCCCCCATCATTGTAGTGTCTGAGCAGCTGTTACATCAATGATGGTAAAACTCCAATTCAGTGCCAGATCATTCAAACAAATTAAATAAATTAAATCCCACAGTCTGATTACAGCCTAATCAGTTTTGCTGGTCTGTATGCACCATTTCTATATGCGATTCTATACTGAAGTAGGAAAGTGAAGCTTCTCCAATATCTCCAGTTACAATATTAGTGACACAAACCGATGCACATTTACACAATTAATTCTACCCTTTTATATCCAAGATATTATATACTGTCACTTTTTTAAAATAGATTAGAATGAGTTTCTCCTGTTTTAAAGGGAAACCTGTCAAAATCAAGCAAATAAATCAATATCCTCCATTAACATCAGTATAGGATTAACATAGGATTTAAAGAAGCAAATAATGACTAAAGCCAGTTCCATTATAAAGTTAATCCCCTACTGTTTGTTGCGGGTTCAACTTCATTTTGTAATGGGTTTGAATCTCTCAGCAATTCAGATTCTGCAGTCCAATACCTATTAAAAATAATCTTATTTAACTCAAAACTGATCAGATGGGCTTGTAAGTACATATTCTATAAAAACATTTTATGTCTCTTAAGTATTAATTTTCCTTCTATTATGTTCAAGCGCCAAGTAATAGCTGTTAATTACTTTAATCAGGGCACATCGATAGTGTGCAAAATTAAATTACAAAGAAAGATCCCAATCCATTAATGGGATTACATGTGAAGTTTACTTTCAACATCACATTTTTTAAAAAGGCTATTTTTGCATTGTTTCCCTTTAAAAAAAAAATCAAATAATTTCAGGTGTTGAATTTCACATATTGAGGTATGAGAGAGGCATAATTTCCCAACTTTGCTGCTCCTGTTGGAGATAATTTTCGGTTGCACTCAGTTAATCAGGCAGTAGCACATCTGTTAACAGTGTGACAGCTATATCTTTCCAACAGAAAAAAGACAGTGTATTTTTCTTTTGTAAATGAAAGAAAAAAAAATTACAGAGCAGTTTTGTGCCTACAATCTTCTTCTGTTCCTGATATAAATGTCATGTCAAGAAGGATTTTGTGGCATCCCTGTACAGTCTCCGAAAGTGTAAGTTGTCCCAACAGTGGCCCCTGTTTCTGCCTGAACCTACCTGATCCAACCAATTGGAAAACATGTATTGTGATGTCAAAAGGAGTAGAGCTTCATTTGGTTCTGTAAAAATTTCAGAGGTCCACTAAACACGCTCAAGAGTTGTTATTCTATTTTTTTAAAACTCCCTCTCCACCTTCCTTCCTTCCCCTCTCCCTCTCTCAAGCAAATGCATTAAAAATACCCAGATAATCCAGTCTGAAGTTCAGACTCTGAACTAGTATATGCGCATCTTTCCAAAGAGATGGTTTCTCTGGAGATGTTACAACCTAAGTGAATTTGCCTAATACCGCTCTCCTCTCCTCCTCCCACACTGTTCTCTTATTTACCCTTCCCATGGAAATATATACAATTCCACAATAACACATACACAATTGCATTTTAACACAATGTACCCCAAAGATATTAACACTAATTCAAAAAGTTTTAACTTAATTCAGTAAAGTTTATCTTAATTTCATATGGTTTCTTCAGGATATTGTCAATCTGTTACATCCACTACAATAAAATAAAATATAGTTTAAAAAAATAAGGTTAACAAAAAAGTAAGCATGCACATCTGTGTAGATAAGGCTGGGTTTTTTTGTTTGGGTCTTCATAAACTGAGTCTGTTAGAAATATTGTACACCAACCCAAACGTTAACTTCTTAAGACTGTCTGTTGAACTTGTTGGCTATCTTTACACATGAAGACAATGCAGTCAATTGTATTTCCAGCTCTGACCACCCTGCTTTACACAACTCCAAACATTATTACCACCTTTGACCTACGTTAGCTATGAAGTTCCCTTGGATTACTCTGATTTAAAGAAGAAAGGGGATGGTTATATTTACACCATGTTGTTAATGAGGCCATGCAACACAATAGCCATCTGGAAGAGCTATTGGATTTCCCCTGGGCCTTCAACAAACATTCACAATTTTCACAACAAATGTACTTTTTAAAAATCCGTATTCTCCAATCCACATACTGTAGCCTTCTTTGCACGCTAGGAAATGAAACAGACCTGCAAAAAACAAAGACTTGAGTACAAACTACAGCTTTTATTCCGAGTTGGGGGTTAACACTGCTAAAGTCTGCCATTCAAAAGTTCCCAATTCAATGAACAAGAACTGAAAACAAAATTCAAGCAGTATTCCTTTTTCTTTTTAAAAATCAGAAGAATCTTTAAAGTAAGGAAACATTTTATAAGGGTTTGATGTTTCCAGCAAAAGAAATAGACTGATCACACACTGTAATTTTTCTATATCCAATAATTTTTGTAGAACCGTTTGTTTTAATTTCAAGATAAATTAAATTGAATCACAGTACTACATATCAAGCATAAGTGTTTATGAACTGTGACAATTACTCATTTGTTAGAAAATCTTTGCTCTGGGCCATCTCTTATATATGTTAAACCAAACCAGTAGAAATGTTGTTTTTTTAAATGACGAGCCAGATTTTAAAATGTGCTGAGCGTCCAGAGCTGCCACTGACTTAAAATGGAATTGTGAGTGCTCAGAGTCACTGAAAATAAGTCTTTGAAATCATACACAGACTCTCGTAGCCATTGTATTAGGAGCATTGGATGAGAAAGTTACAGACAACAAATAAGTTTTCAAAGCCATCTTGCTTCAGAGCAAGTCATCTTTCAAAAAACGCAGGACATTCTTCCAGAGATTTAGCAACACAGGATTTACAGAAATGACTATAATAGTCACAGAGATCAAACAACAACAGAACACGCAAGTTGACAGTTTCAGACTCAGTGTACCTTAAACAAGTATATTTACTATTGGAGATAGCTCTAGATCTGATAAATTTGGATATAACAGTTAAAAAAATGGAGATGAGTTACAAAATATTCTTTATATTCTGATTACCTCTATAAGTTGTCTAAAATACAGTAACATGTTCCTTAGGCCATCAAAACTTTTCAAGTCTGCACAGAAAGAAAAGACACACTAACTTATTCGGTTACAAAATTAATCAACCTTGATTTTTAAACTCGTAACCTTGTTTACCAGAGCAGATCAAAGTCTGGAACAAGGATGAAAGAAGTGCACAGTAAGGAAATCCAAGAGAAAGGAATCCAAGAAGCACATAAACAATCTCCTGCTGGGTTGCTATCCTCATTAAGTTTATGTGTTCCCATGTGCAACACTACAGAGCAACTCAGCAAATGGAAGGCCTCAAGAATCATGAGTTTTGCTGACCAAAAAGAAAGTCTAAAAATATTAGTGTTTGCTGCTCAAAAAGCAATAAATTTCACCTAGGGTTTCCTTAATGATATGTTGTAACATTTTACACTAATATCGATGTTAGTTACTGCATACATAGTTTACATGTTAAATTGAAGAGAAAGCTTTGAAATCTCTCAACAGCTTATTTATGATGCTTTGAAAAAATATATTTGTTTTCAGCAATGTTTTAAAAGTGTCTAAAAATATAAATGAGTTTAAAAAGATTAAAACATCAAAGTTTACTTTGCGTAGAAATTTGCAGAGTTATACAAATTAAAGTGTAATTTCAATATCAATAATACAAGTATAAGCAATCAGTGCAAAAAGGTTAAGTAGTCAAACATCCACGTAAGTGGGTTGCTAGTATTTGTAGAATTGTTTGTCGATACTATCAGTGCATGAGTTGCTAAATAAACTATACAATGCACAGCCAATATAACAACGCCAATTCCCAGATATCAGCATTTCTGTTTAGGCCAGCTCTACACTACAGACTTTTGTCAGAATAGCTATGTTGGTCAGGGTATGAAAATCAACACAGCTGTGCTATCAGAATCCCCTAGTGTAGACACAGCTATATAGGCAAAAATGTGCTTTGACCCATATGGCTCACTCAAGGAGAGGCGGGCCAGGGCTTTATTATACCAGTACAACGCATAGCTTTGCTGATATAAGCTGCGTCCACACTAGGAGTGCTTTGCAGATATAGTATTCCAACATTCCTAAACCTGTAAAGTGCCCTCGTGTAGACACGTTAAATAATTACTTTCATCCTATGGGATATTTTTCAGGTAGGATGAACTTATTACATTCAGCTGGTTGGTTCAAACAAGGCACCAGGTCAAATCAAGGCCCCAATTCTGCAAGTGGACAGACCAATGTGCCTATGTGGACTCCCATTGACTTCAGAAAGGGTGCACCTATGTGAATCTGATTGCAAAATGAGGGTCTAAATGAAGAGTGCCTGGCATTTTTTTTACTAGATATTCTAAATTGGCTGCTTGGGAAGAATTTCAACATTTCAGATTCACTGCTGTATAGTTAGCAGGTTCTCTAATTCAGGTATTCAAATGGTCCTAACCTCCACCCTCTAGTAAAAAAAAAAGTCTACAATTTTTCCCAAACTTGGAGGAAATGCTTTCTCAGCATGTAAGTGTAGACTTAAAAAAATTATCCCCAACTTCCTCCAATGTGTGTTAAAATGGATAAGAAAACAGCTAAGGGGAGCAGGACAGGGGACCGTTTACCAAAGTGAAAAAAACCAAACACATTTATTAGGTCCTTAAAAAACAAACAAACAACAAACATGATTTTAAAATGCGAACAAAAAAACTTAGTTTATCTAATAGCAGTTACTACTATTGAACAGTGGGAAATCTTCACATTAGCAAACTGAGCTCATTTTTCTATTAGCAACATTTCTTGTATGGATACTAATAATTATCACCCTATAAAGTTCAGACATTAAGTTAAAAGCAAATAACTCAGATCAAAAGGTTAAACAAGCATACGTAAATTTTGACACAGAGCAAGGACTACATTCAAGTGTATCTCACTTATCACCTCCTTGGATATTCATATATTCATTTTGCAAATTTGGTACCGTCTACAACCATACACACCAGAGACAAGAATGATCCTAATTAATCATGTCAAAAATGACCTAAAGAACTTCCCAACCTACTAAAAAAATAAAAAAGCAGCCTTGGTATCCCCTTCCCCCAACTGCGGAAAAGCCTGAATAGACAGGCCTTGTTACATGTTTTGGAGATCAAACAAACTTAGGTTCTATTGGAGTAAGGGTGAGGGCTCTCCCCTGAGAATGTCTTGCCTCCCGACTATAGACATACAAATGTAGGGATTAGCACCTCCATTGTCCCAATTTCTCTCTATTGTCAGGTTAAAGCACAAAGAACTTTTTGAAACACACAGGATGCAAACCATAAAGGGCTTTATTGATGAAAACAAACATCTTTAATTCAACCTGAAAAACGGAGCCAGTGCAATCTCTGGAGTATAAGTGTAATATGCTCCATGTGTGAACCACAACAAAACAAGCGAGCTGCCATATTCTGCATTGGCTCATATTTCTGAGCAGTCTTCAATGGTAGTAGCCCTGCAAAAAGAGCACTCCAATAATCTGGCTACAATACTTTTATTCATAATAATCACAATTGAAGTCTGACTTTATTAGATTGCACAGGCCACTAGTTTAATTAATTTGATATCAGTTAATTGCATAAGTCAAATAGCATTGAGGTCTACATGGTGCTCTTTATAATGTAATCTGCTTTGAATAGTCAAGAGCTTTTGTCCATTTTTTTAAACGGCTGCTAGTACAGGAGTGTGGCTAGGAGCCAGGAACACAGCTGGGGCTGCGCATGGGGCTGTGAGCTGAGGGCCAAGACCAGGGACAAGCTGGGGGCAGAGCAAAACTGGGTAGTGCTCCCTCCCCACCCTACGTGGAGGCTGGTCTCCTGGGCCCTGCTGCACCCCCCAAATGTTCTTCCACACACCCCTAATGGGGTGCACCCCATAGTTTGGGGACCACTGTTCTCAAGATATTACCTGACCCACTTGGTCTCTCTCATCTTCTTAGTGACTAATGCTAGGGAACTGAACACTGTTTATTTGCATACACAGGCCATGGTCCTGGCTGTAACTATGGCCTGGTCCATACTTAAAAACATAGGTCAACAGAGCTACAGTGCTCAGCTGTGTGAAGAATCCATACCCCTGACCGCCATAGCTATGCTGATCTAACCCCTGATGTACCGGCAGCGATCTCGACAGAAATAATGCTTCCTTCGACCTCGCTCCTGTTGCTCAAGAAGGTGGTGTTCTTACATTTACACCACGAGATTATGCCCATAGCTATGCCACTATAGTGCCCATTGTGTACATATGGCCTATGTATATTAGCAGAGCACAGTCTCTTTTTAAATCTTACATCAATTTCACTCTTCTCTGGAATTATGTCAATTTTTTACTGCTTAATTTTTTGCATTTTCAAAGGGGAAATAAAGAAATCAAAGCAGGAAACAAGCGTTGGTTCATTCTAGCCTGCCAGTTAGCAAGATCCCTTTGTTCCCTAAGGTGCTACAGATCCCAAAATACTGTATTTCGTAATTCTTTACATTCTTTGATGATGTAATTGTTTGACAGCCTATATTCTATATCCATAGCCTGCTGAGAGAGATCTATTTGTAATATCCAGCCTAAATTTCTCCATTTATACATTATACTTTTGTCTAATTATTATTTATTGTAGAGCCTGGGAGCTCCAGTCTTCAACCAGGACTCCATTGTGCAAGGTGCTGTACAAATACAGAACAAAAAAGACAGTCCTTGCCCCACAGAGTTTACAATCTAAGTAGATGTTTACTATTAACCAGTAATGAAAACAAGTTCATTTTCAACTTGCTGAGTTCACCTCCCTGTCTGCCTACCACTGCCTATCACTCTCCCAAACCACACTGTAAAAAGTCAGCTCGTCCAGAATCCTCCTTCACCCAAACTAAAATAAAAAGTCTTGTGTCCATTTGCTGGCCTTTACGTCTTGTATATCTTTTTTAAGTTCTAATTAATAACGTCCGCAATGTTTTAGTTAAAGCCAAGCCAGTTCTGCATACAACATATATATCTTTGATTTACATGTAGTTTCCCCTGTTTATACACATGGGGTGAAATTCTGGCTTCATAGAAGTCAGTGGCAAAATTCCCATTGATTTCATGCCTGGCACCATATTCTCTTTCCTTACTTATTGATATCCACTCTAGTGGTGACAGTACTGGTCCCCCAAGCCAGATAATTCTAATCACAAAGTATAAAAGGATTTAACTGAGCATAGCTGAAAGGCCTGTGAAGAGTGGATTTGTTATGTAAACCCGCTGAAGCTCCTCTCAGCAATGAAATTATTTCACCATGCTCTTTTGAATAAGCCATTGGTTTCATTACACAGAAACAACATGTCACTTTCCCACTAATTTAATTATTCCTTTAAAAATATATACAATAAAATAGAAATGAAAGCAAATCCAGCAGGCAAAAAAAATTATTTATATTAGGAGATTGCACCCCCCCCCCCAAAAAAAAAAAGGAAGGTAGTTTTCAGTTATTTAAACTAATATTTCCAGGTCAGTTTGATTGAAGATATGACCACATGCAGAACTCTTTTTTCCTTGCTTCCTTTGACCACACTAGCAAAAAGATTACTCAGGATATCTTTTAATAATTTCCCCACCAACTAAAACTTCAGTTGTTGACTTCAATGGGTCTCTGGACAGGTGCAGGAGTCTACCCACATGGATCCAAGGGAAGGATCAGGGTGGTAATATTTACATTTAAAACTTACAGCAAATATTGGTATTTTAGTACTGTAACAGTTTCCTTTATGTTAAACCTACTGATATATATTAGTATCAGATAGGGAACTAAAAGTACTACACCAAGTCAAATCTTTTCCACCAATGAAGACCAAACAAATACAAGAAACAAAAAATAGTCAATTTTCTTAACATTCATAAAAATTAATGCCATATGTAGTGGTTTTCCTATTTGTACAGGCATCACAGAATCTGTGTAAGGCTCTGATCCTGCAAACTCCTATGTTTGTGAACAACAGTGAGCGCTACTGTGGGACTACATGCATATTAGCATGATCAGAGTCCACACTGGAAATTACTTAAGTAAAGGAAACTTTTAAAGACAGCGTTACTGAATCTACAAATGGATCAGTAGCTCAGAAAGGGTAAGTCCATCAGTGTTCCGTGCATGAAGATTCTTTAAAACAACTGCAAATTATTCACCAAGAGTTCAGGAACATTTCGCTGCTCCCTCTGAAGTACCCCTCTCTCTTAAGCAGAGCCAACATCTTTTCAATAAAAAAGCATCAGCATCCCTCAGACCTCATTGATACCTGGCTGCTTTTTCCAGCAACACGGGCACATCACGCCTCACAACAAATGTCTTCCACACAGGGAGGCTGATTCCTTTTAGCCGATAATATTTTGGTTTGGGTCGCAAACACGAATTCTGAGCTGCTTAGACCAGCAGCCTCTGGCCACAGAGAAAGACGAATGAGCGGAAAGCCCGGGGAAAGCTCCCTAGCCCCGGAACGAGATGACAAGGGAGAAATAGTCTCTTCTCCCCCTGTAAGGAAGTTTTACAGGGCACCCTTCGTCCTGCCTCACTGCTTTCTCTCCAGGTGCCTCTGACGGGCTTTGCTTGGCGAGCAGCCACACTAGCCCCTCAGATCCCTTCAGGCGATCCCCGGGCGCCCCGTTGGGGCCACCCCCTCACAGCGCTGCTCTCCTGAGGCAGCCCAGCAGGGGGACGCGGCACCCTCCCCGCCGAGCAGCGGGCACCGGGGGTGCCCAGCGCTCCCCGCAGACTCACCCACGGCCCGGATGAGAAAGCCCTTGGGCGGCCGCAGCGCCCTGCCGAGCCAGGCGTCCCGCAGCAGCTGCAGAGGGGCGGCCGGGCCCTGCAGCAGCAGCACGCCGCCCCGCAGCCAGCCCTGCAGCCAGACGCGGGACACGGCGCGCACCAGCCCGGCGTTCCAGTGGCACCTGACGTTGGCCCGGCGGAAGGCCCGAAACAGCGCCGCGCCGCTCGGCTCCCCGGCCGCCTCCCGCCGCCGGCGCAGCACCAGGGCCAGCGAACCGGGCGCCAGCTGCACCGCGCGGCGCGGCATGCTCGGGCTCGGGCTCTCTGCCGCGCCGGCCCGGAGACGCATTGCCCGGCTGCTGCTGCTGCGCTGCCAAGGGAGCCGGGCGGGGGGCGGGGACAGCGCTGGCCCTGGCGCCGCGGGGAGGTCGGGGCGGGGGCAGGGCCGGTTGGGAGCTACGCCTGAAGCTGGCTCTGCCCCGGAGGGTGGGGTAGTGTGCCCCCCTGCGTGCGGGGTGTCCGCGCCTCACATCCGTCCCCGGGCCAGCAGCGCCTCAGAGGCACCCAAATCCTTCCCCTCCCGCCCAGAGGGAGGCTCCCTCACCTCTGGTAAGGCTTTGCAGTGGGCCGGGGCTTCACCTGCTGATCCAGCCTCAGGTTTAGGCCAGCCCTGGCGCAGTGCTAGGGGGACCAGACATCCTGGTGTTAGAGGCTTTGCCTTGTATATGAAACTATTCCCCCCTCCCAAAAAACGAAGTGTCCTAATTTTTCACACTTCCTATCTGCTCACCCTACAGAGCACGGCGGCTTGGCCCTGGCATGAAATCTGGGAAAACTTGCAGTGGGGACTAACATGCTTCTTTGTTATGTTTCCCCCAGCTTTGTTCATTTTACAGTCTGCTTAACTCCAGCCAGGTGTCCTGGCTCTAGCTAGGCACAGGTGGAGAGAGAGTTGCAAAACCTGGCCTGAGTGATGAATCAAAGGTTGGCTTGCCGATGCTCCTAGCTTTTGTGAAACAAGCACTTGTGAGGGTGAAATTTCCCACACAACTGCCCCAAAGCAAATATTTTGGAAAGTCTGAACAAAAAAACAGCCATTTTTGAAACTGGTACTGTATTCTCACTGCAGTTGGTCCAACTGGGCATCGACCTAGCCCTCAGTGAGGAGCAGGGCATGGGAAACTGGTGCAGTTCAGGGCTGAATCTAAACATTAAATGATTTTAGAGTAATTTTGTTTGATATGTTGAGTCTAACATGTAATAAATTGTGTTAAAGGGGGAAGGGGCAAACAAATGGTGAAAAGCAACCTCTCTGACTGTGATAGTTATTTTGGGAGAGAGAGTCACTTTGTAGTAGTCTGAGGTTCCCTTTATTTGGGAAGGAAATGGGAGAAAAATGCAGTTTTTCATCATAGGGCCAGGAGAAAAGAGTGCTTGTGACTAGGGCTTAAGCCCCATTTGGGATGGGACTGAGTGCTGTGCTGAATCAGGGCTTTAGCGTTGTAATACCTGGCCGAAGTATGAATTAAGCACATTGTTTCAGCCTTAACTATTAATTTGTGGCTGGTGGTGGTTTAGGGAAGCTCTTAAATTTGTTTGACCATTTTGCAATACAGTGTTTACACAGTATATCCTATTAGCTGTTCATTATTGTACTGCTCATTTTAGAAAGTAGTGCTAGGGTTTGTTTTGTGTTTAAATTCTGAGTAAAGTGCAATCTTGGGGTGGGGAGAAGTGGTATATTAAGTTGTAGCTTCCATTAGATTAATCCTCTCTCTGTAAAACTACCCTTATTGTGAACAGGATCTAAATGTACCCTGAAGTGGTTCCACTTCCCTTTTCTTCAAGAAGAAAAGGATTAACTGACCCCATTTATGTTAAATAAATGCAAGGATACAATTATTGCACACAATACAGGCATTGCCATCTCTAATTAATCCCACATACTCCAAGCCCTTGCAACCCCAAAGGTCAATCTACACACGATAAGGCAACTTCTGTTTTTGTCAATGGATCATAATTACATAGGCCATACATTCAATAGGTCATGCAAGTGCCTTTTGTACTGTCCATCACCAAGTATTCAATAAGAAGAAAGAAGAATAAAAGCAAACAGTATGCTGCTTAGATATACAATTGAATAAAATGGAGAATCAGAGAATGTAGTTACAACAGATTTACCACCACCCTATCCTAGCTACTTTATCAGCATGAACTTTTTTTGTCTACCAGTAATCTTTTTTTCCCCCTCTGTACAGAAAGTATGTTTGAAAAAACAGATACTAAAGGAAAACAGAGCTTCCAATCCAAGCATAAAAGTTTACTATGTTTATTTCAGGAAGGATATTAGGATGTGAAAATGTTATGGTTCAATATTGCTATAAAAACAAACACCTTTCCCTTTCTTCTATATGAATTTTATACAACTCTCTTACAGGAATGTCTCTTTTGTAAGATGGGGTAATTGCCAAGTATCAGATTGATACAAAACCACGCCACAAATATAGATCTTTTTCAGATAAGATGAAATTGTTAAGGATACTTGCTCCATCTTTTATATCTAGACACATTCCCAAGATATTTAGGAATTTGTGGGTGGTAGAATACTGATTTCACTAAGAAAATATCCAATATGTTGAATTGTACTAACATAAGAGATACGAACAGATGGATCAAAAGGGAAGGTATTGCTCCCTGGAAGCCTATTCTAATGCCAGTTGAAGTAAATGGGTCTCTTTCCAGTGATCTAATATAAATTGGATTAGGGGCCTTCAGTTGCTTTACAAAGTTCTCTCTCTTTTTGAGAGAAGCCTAGACTCAGAACTAATATAGTACCTTTTGTCTGGATTTGGAGAGTTCAATCAGCTTCCGCAATTATAGTAAACATTTCAATTACAAATCTCCTTCTGATGTACTAAAAGGAATATACAGTAGAATTGCCTATTAATCTCTCCCACCCTTACACACAAAATTGTCAGTTCATAGATAAATCAAGTCACACTGAGATTGCAATTTAGTTCATTTGGACTGGAATACATGTCTTTTTGGTTTCCTATTGTGCAACCCTCGGGTGTGACATAGCAGCAATTTATGCTTTTTTTATATGCAGATATGTCTGGCTCTCATTCAACCTCTCTCAAAGAGACCAAGAAAACAAGATCACTGTTCTCTAGTCCTTTCTGCTCTTAATGTGTGATGAGCAGGAATTTACCCACATGACCTTCTGTTAACATGAAGGAAAGGAACAAGTAGAGCATATTAAACAAAAACCACCCACATAAACAAATCCTTCTACACACTAGTGATAAGGGAGTGTGTTATTTTATAAACTCTGTTGCTTTATTTGAGGAGTGAATATATACTATAATTACATTTTAGAAAACATTTTGGAATTTGAAAAAATAATGGAAAACTGTTTGCCTAACTGTTTTGTTTTACATGAAAATAGTGTAATGCTTCTTTTGTAAGCAAAACAAGAGCCTATGCATAAAATGTCACACTAGCACTACTTGTTTTCCAGGATAAAATTACTCAGGGCGTGCTCATGAAATGGTCTGAATGAGTCCCGATAAAAGCTGCTCAGGTAAAAGTGTTTGAAGCTCAATTCCTCCATTTAGCTACATAACAGGTTGAGTAGCAGTGTAAGCTTCCCCACCAGTGTGATCTGGACAGAGTACCTTTAGGGTCAAGAGGATAGTTCATTTCCCTCCATTCAGTACTTAGCCTTTCTCCTGAGATCTTTACAATAGCAACCAACTATACTAGGCACCTGTGGATAATATATTCCCCCCCTCCCTCCCAAGGAACTTACTTTTAGACATTTTTAGATACGATTCAATTAGTGAGGGAGACACAAGAAGAGAGGATAAGGTTTACAATAATAAGATCATGCAGTTACAAAGACTTAATAGTAAATGTTTATTAGAGTTGTACCCAAATATCTCTACAAATTAGAAAGAAGATGGTCTCTGTGCTGAAGGGCTCACTGTCTAAAAAAGGCTTATCTTAAGACTTATGTATATGTCATGATGGTAGTTCTAGGTTTGTATTGGTTTTAAATATGTTTATAAACTAATGTATTTTTAATAGAAGTAAGGGAGTTGACAGAATGGAGGGAGATAGAAAAGAAAAATGACAGGTTGGATACAGGAAAAGGGAAGAAGAAAAGGATATAGGCAGCAGGGCCATATTATCCATTAGGCATAATAGGCACAGTGCCTAGGGCCTACGAAACGTTTAGGGCCTACGAAAAGAATTGTATATATAATTTTTATTTTTAAAACTATTTATTAATAGCTTAAAATCAAATTAGTTATTTCGGTTGGGGGCCTACGAAGGCAAGTGTGCCTAGGGCCTACAAAGGTCTTAAAATGGCCCTGATAGGCAGGTAATAGGACAAATGCAGATGGCATGATAGAGAATGAAAAATCAAATGATGGCATGAAAACAAGTGACAGCAGCTGGTGAAGAGAGATGTGGGAGGTAGCAAGAATACTCACATTGTCCTGGTGTGTCTGGTGGAGGTAGATACTGAATTGGAATAAGCAGCTTTTATAGGCCATCCAGAAGCTGAAATACTGTCACTGGTCTGTTGCAGGCAGGCCAGCCTCCCATTCACAACTTGAGCACCAGTGTTGGGGTGCTGTTAGTGTAGTGTTTTGCTGGGTCATGGAGCTGTTAGAGGCTGCTCAGCAGCATATAGAGTGTGCTGGATTTTTTGGGTTTTTTTGCAGGGAGGAAAGGGGAGAGAGAAACCATATTTTTCTGGATCATAGAACTGTTATAACCCTCTCAGCAGCATATAGAGTGTTTTGGGGGCTTTTAGGGTTTGTTTGTTTTTTTGGCCAGAGAGAGAGGGGTGAGAAACTGGCCAGCCTATCTGCTAGAGCAGATGGTGTCAGAAGAGTAGCCAAAATATATAGACTAATGTTGCTGGAGACTATTCCCTATGAGATTGGGCCTACTGTAGACTAGTCCTGGAAGAGTACTGCTGCTTGTGGAGAGTGGGGGAGCAGCATTTCTAAAGTGAGCCCTAATGCCCATTTACCTTCCTGTTGCCTGTCTTCTTGTTGTGAGGGGTCAGGTGTGCTGGTAGCTTTTGTAACACAGGACACCTGTCTGCTGGGAGCTGGACTGTGACCCACCCACATTCAGGTCCTCTCAACAGCCATGAAACAACTTTTGGTCACTCTCAACCTGGCTTGGATTTTAACTGGTGACCTAGAGGCAAAGGATCCAGATAAATCCGAATTCCCTGATCTATTCAGTCTCCCTAAATTTGGGTTATTTTAACTGTATGTGAGCGATGTTTTATGATAAAGAGAAGCACAAAATGCATGGTGGTAAGAAGTCAATACATTCTACACATTTAAAAGTATCACAATAATAATACTGGCAGATTTTTTCACAGCTGTTTCGGATAACCTGTTAGAAGCATATGGACTAATCTTGCACTACTGGTGTCGGATTCCACTTGAGGAACAATAAGAAAGAAGATTCTTCTATTATAAATACAATATCTTCAAGAATACATACTTCTTTAAATTAACAGAGACGTGTAGCTTGATAACAGCACATTACTTTGTATGTTAACTTGTCCTTGAAAACAGGGACAAGCCTTGGGGACAAAGGGCTTAAAATGAAGGACATCAACTTTCTTGATGTACCTGTAGAAAATAAACCACTTAGAAATATAAATAAAGTAATCTCCATTTTATCAAATAAACCCAAAGATACCAATGATATTTGGGATTTAAGAAGCATGACTAAATTGGAGTCAACATGTGTAAGGAGGGACCACAACATGAGAAAAAGAAAATAATTTTAAAAACTTAAGTCAGGATGTGAAAATGGATACGTTTTAAGAGTAGGATTCTTTCCTTTAAAATATAAAATTCAAATGAAACAAAAGCAAAGAGCAAGAAAAGAGAGACTGTCCTGGTTCATTCATTTCAATCTGGGCAGTGATTGGATTAAAGGAAGTATCTGGCACATATGCAATGAAAATACAGAGAATTGGCTTTAATGAAACAAGAAAACAAGTATTTTAATTGCCAAAATCTTATTTTCTTTTGAATGTTTTAGCATTCTCTTGCTTATAGCATAACAAAGCTTTTGCTATGATCTCACCAGTGCAACTTTGTGATTCACATACTGGTACCAGTGCTGGAGTTATTCCCCCCCACCGTAGTTCCTCTATGGTATTAGGGTCTCACAAAAAGTCAGTCTTCATCTGAAAAGTTGCATTTTCTGTATGCTGCTAACTTTTTTGTTGTAATCATTAATCTAAATGATGACCTCTCAGCATTTACCACAAGCATCTCATGCTTCTAGGATGTCTGTCCAGGAACAATAATTCATCACATATCCTCTGGCTATGCAGCACTGACTTGAAGAAACTTTGTGAGTCTCCTGTGGCAGAGTCTTGGCATGATTTTGTAGTGCCATAGGGGAAAAAAATGTCTAGCAGCTACGGCACATAGCTTTCAACGTTCTTTCAGTCCCAGCACTACCATGGAGCTTCCAGTCCAGTGTCCTCATTGTGCTTGACATCAGTGGACTCTCTCAAAAATGCTCCAGTTGGCTATGAAGATTGTGTAACTTCTATCCAGACAGCTTTACAAGTACCTTTTAGGGAGTATCCACTGCCTCCCCTACGGACTAGTAAACTGTAAAAACACATTTATTGCAACCTCTAGCTCTGTAACTTTAGGTAGTGCTTAATTTGTGCCATGGCTCAACCTCGGCACCCCTAGGCTTGCTCTGTTACCCCCACACTAGGGCAACCCCACCTTTACCCCAATCCATAGGGCTGAATGCATAAGTTAAGGCACCCCCACCTTTTCCCAATCTGTAGGGCTCCAAGGGAAAGGCACCTATCCGTACCCAATACACACTCTGGCTCAGGGTCACCCATTCCCAGGCCATAGGGCTCCGGGTATAACCTGGTTAATTGAAGTACCCACCCTTTCCCAGAATAGGGCTCTGGGCATAATTCTCTGCAGCTTTGCAGGATCTTTTACCAGTGAAGGAGCCTTACACAGCAATATTCTTACTCTATTTATTAACAATTACCAAATCAGAATGCACAGGCTAAGCATACAATGCTCACCACTCCCAATAAGGGAGACAAACTTCTCTTGCTGGCCAATCAGGATTAGATCAGGGGACTCCAGCTTCTGTAAATACAATTGGCAAGGTGTTGAGGTCTGGCAGTGCTGATCTCTTGGTCTATGTCCTGGAGTTAAGTTCCAAAGAACTTCCTTTTGGACCTCAGTTTATGTAGTGAAACTTGAGTCCTACTTAGCTAAACCTTAACCAATCATATTACAAAATTATTCTTTGCCCAATTATACCTGACCACCTTAATTCATTTAAATATTTCACACCTAATTATGAAACAATCAAAGAACCTAGACAGAAATTATTCAGATAAACAACAGAAAATTGGGTATCATAAAGACAAAACAATAAGAAGGGTAGATTTTACAACCACAACTGATTCCTTTACAGAAGGCTATCAAAGTTTTCTTCAAGCATCTTAAGATCTGTTTCTTTTATCTGGTGGTGGTAGGTACTATTAGGTCAGTAACACCTTCTTAACAGCCCGATATTACGTTGCCTTGAAGTAATTTCAGGAATATAAAGATGTGACTACCTACCACTTAGCTTATGGCTGCTGTCTCTCCTAGTATGGCTGCTACTGTTTAGCCCAAGAACAAGGCCTAAGCTTAGCCAAAAAACAAGGCCTTGGACCGTACAGGACATTCATAGCCCCAGAACCTCTGGGCTTTCTGCATAAATTATGAACGTAAAAAAATTGCTTGAGGTCTGGCACCTAATCACTTTAAATCCTGGCACCTCTTTCCTTACAAATTAAGCACTGACTTTAGGACTAGCGTGATGCTGTCAGTCAGCTATTATTCTGCAGAATTTCTTTAGTAATCTTAAACCAAATATTTAATTTCTAAAAAATAATATCTTTCACTAGCTTAAAAAAAACACTAAAGGCTGCATCATGTAAAACTTGATCAACAAAAAAAGTAAATTATCTTTGTGTGAAATTGAGCTCTGAAAGAGTACAATTCCCTGCAAGGGGATCATCAAATACCAGGTTAAGCACCCCTGCAGATCACAAATATGTGCACTTTCCTTTCTCTCTTTCACGTGGTATAATTTAACCTATGCTCCTTTGTTAAAAACAGTTATCTACCTTTCCATAACCGTTATTCTTCGAGATGTGTTGTTCATGTCCATTCCAAGTAGATGTGTGCATGCCACGTGCACAGTAGTCAGAAGGTTTTTCCCCTAGTGGTACCTGTCGGATCGGTGCAGGTGACCCCTCAAGTCGCGCCTTTATGGCACCGTATATAGGGCCCTGCCAAATCACTACCTCGTCAGATTCTTCTTGCCAGCTGGCTCCGACAGAGGGGAAGGCAGGTGGGTCTTGGAATGGACATGAGCAACACATCTTGAACAACAGTTACAAAAAGGTAGGTAACTTTTGTTTTCTTTGAGTGCTTGCTTATGTCAGTTCCAAGTAAGTGACTCCCAAACTGACCATAGGAGGAGGGAGTCGGAGCTCATGGAATCGCTGACTGAAGCACTGCTCTACCGAATGCTGCATCGTCCTTGGCCTGTTGGGTGATGGCATAATGCAAGGTGAACGTGTGCATTGATGACCATGTTGCAGCCCTGCAGATCTCTTGCGTACATGTGCCAGGAATGCTGCTGAGGAGGCCTTGCCCTTGTCAGTGTGCTGGCTGGCACCTTTGCCAGGTCATAGCAAGTCCTAATGCAGGACATAACCCATGATGAAATCTTCTGGAACAACACCAGAAGATCCTATGTCCTGTCCACTATTGCAAAAAAGAGTTGGTTTGATTTATGAAATGGTTTTGTCCTTTCAATGTACAAAGCCAGTGCCTGCCTGACATCCAGGGAATGGAGACTTCGTTCCCTGTTATCGGCAAGAGGCTTAGGGAAGAATACTGAGAGGAAGATGTCCTGGCTCATATGAAACTGGGATACCACCTTAAGGAGGAAGGCTGGGTGTGGGCGCAATTGGACCTTGTCCTTATGGAACACTCTGTATGGAGGTTCAGAAGTCAGAGCCTTGAACTCAGACACACTTGTAGCTGAGGTTATCACAACCAGGAATGCCATGTTCCATGAGAAGTAAAGGAGTGAGCATGTTGCTAAGGGTTCAAAAGCTAAGGGCTGGAGAGCATCAGGTTAAGGTCCCATGCCGGTATTGGATGGCAAGCTGCGGGGGTATAGCCTGTCCAGGCCCTTCAATTAGCAAAGGCTGATCAACCATCCACCCCAGGATGGAATGTAGAGAGTGCCGCTAGGTGCAGCTTTATGGAGACACTGCCAGACCTCGTTGCTTCAAGTGCAGGAGATAGTCCAAAATGAAGGGTAATGCTGCTTGTGTTGGAAGAGTACCCTTCTGCATTGCCCAAATGGAAAACCTCTTCCACTTGGCCAAGTATGTAGCCCTGGTGGACACTTTCCTGCTGCCAAGGAGGATCTTTCTAACAGGACCCAAGCATGCTGATTCTATGGGATTTAATCATGAAGCTTCCACACCATGACACGGAGTGACTCGAGAAAGGCAGCGACAACCGCCATATACCAGGTTGACCTGTGCCTCTACCAGCTCCCTTGAAGCCAGTCCTCTAGATACAGAAACACTTGTACCTGTTGTCTCCTTAAGAAGGCAGTGACAGCCGCCATACACTTGAAGGGCCACTGACAGGTCAAAGGGGAGGACTGTAAACTGATGAGTGTGGATTACTACCAATCTGAGGAACCTTCTGGAGGATGGGGGGGAAGGGAGGGGTGGAAGGGGAATAGAGGCTGTCTGCCACAATGTTTTGGGGGTATTCTGAATGGTTTTAATGAGGGGCAGTGCCACCCATTGTGCTAAGGTGTCCACCATAGGGTCCACTGATTCTACCACTACTTCTGCTTGGATTGCTAAATTCTGTGCCCTCTTCCCAATAAATTATGGTGAGCCCTGTTGTCCACTGGGGATGGCATGGTAGAAGTCCCTGCAATGACCTTGTTGGGGAAGGATGAGGAGGATACCCTGGGTGGGATTGGGCCTTCCTGACCCTGCACCGGGTTAGCATGCTTGGTGCTGGGGTCAGGCCCAATATCCGACTCCCCACCGTACTTCGTGCCAGCCTCAGCCCTGATCTCAATGTCTGCCTTGTGCTGGGCAGTATCTAGTGTTCCCCATGTGACCAGAGACCCCATTTATCAGCAGCAACCAAGTGGGAACTCCTAGAGTAAGACCCCAGGGCCTGGTGGTATGTCCATGGGGTCCAAAAGGGCCATTGTGCATGCATCTGCCACTGTGCTGGCCAAGGTCCCATGAAGGTCCCCTTCTCCTTGTAGCGGTGCCACTCTGACCAGTGCTAACTACGCTTGGAGGTGTATGACTCCACCTCAGAGTCCAATGACACAGTGTGGGAACTGTGCTGGAGAGCATTGCAAAGGGGAAGGCAACCGGTACCACATCATGAGAGGCCTGCCTCTAGATAGCACTGCCCTTCACTGCAGTGCCAAAGGTCTTAATTCCGGCACACTCGGTTGTGGGGGGAGACTGCTATGCCGTCATGGCTATCAGGCTCCTAGCCACCTCAAAAGTATCAGGTATGGAAGGGAATTCCAACTCTCCCACCTAACTCTCCCCTTAGGGTTGAGTTCACTGACACCAGACTTGATGGAGCCCTCTGGGTCCAAAGTCAACAGTGTCACCTCCAGTGGGGGTAGGTTTCGGATGCCCCGGTACATGGCATGCACCCTTAGTGCTGTCTTCACTGTGGGCAAATGCCCTCTATCCCCCTTTTTATGCCTCTTGGGAGGTGTGGGAGTGGTGCCGGGGTTCTCTCGGTGCTGAGTTCAATTTTGGCACCATAGAGTCTCTAATAAAGGCCGGCACACTCTGCACCAAGGTGCTGGGTCAGAGTGGCCTGAGGCCAGTTGGGGACGGAGAACTGCTTTTATGAGGAGGTGTTTAAGTCTAACATTCTTCTCCTTCTTGGTCCTAGGATTTGCAGGGGATTCCATTCTACAGCAATTAGTCTGGTGGAATTCCTACAGGCACTTCAGGCAGCATTCATAGGGATCACCCTTTGGCATAAGTTGATGGCAGGTCCCACACAGTTGGATTCCTTGGGACCGAGGCATGTGCCAATTCCCAGGTGGAAGGAAGACAGTGGAAGAAAACCACCCCAAGAGAACTACTAACAACTAATTATACTCTAATGACAGGAAGCGCAGTAGAAGACCACTGGGGACACTCTTGCCGAAGCAAGAGAAGGTAGAAGCTCCAACGATCATCAAGGGCGGTAAGAAGGAACTAAAGAGATGGTGGGTCGATGCGGCCCTATATACGGTACCATAGAGACGTGACTCCAGGAGGTGTGCCTACATCAAACTGAGGGGTACCCGCTAGGGAAAAAACCTACTTGTTTTACTTTGATTATAAATCATCAGTGCTGTATAAGTTCAGTAAAGTGTGTGCTTCTAGGAAGTTAAAACAGGCTCGAGTGTTTTATTGTCTCTGTAAAGGCACCCTCTCTGTGAGGATCCAGTGAGAGGGACTGGTCTTTGCCATGACACAATTTGGGGTGAATTCAGGCCTGGAAGGGTACCAGAGTCAGCATACAAGGAACACCCAGGCTGGGAAAAGACAGGATCAGGCTCGCGGGCTGCAGGCAGACTAATAGGGTCAGAGCTCTGGACCATAGCTACATAGCCACAAGACACCCAAGGATACAAGGCAGATGGTGACCACAGCCCTTTGTGAGTTGAGTGAACCCCAAAATGTCACTACTTTTAGAATTTAAGCTTCTGAGGACAGGAACTGATTCCTATATTCTGGGCAGCACTCAGCATGCTGGCAGTGCTATAAAACATCAATAAAGAAAGGAAACTTGTAAAACTATGCAACTTTTCTAATGAAGTAGTATCTATTTAATGCTTCAGCATAATGAGATTTTAGTTTCTACAGAATCCTTTATGGGACAGAATACCACCTTTTATTAAGGTCTTCTGGCATAGTCTTACTGGTTCTGAAAATAATCACTTAAAATAAGCAATATTGGAAAAACTTTCAATGCTAATAAAATCTAAATTAATCCAAACAATTTCAGCACTCTAAAAGCAATTATATGGAAAAGAAACTTGTTAACAAAAAACCCACCTGTTAATAATAATGAAACTGCAGTAGCCCAATAAAGAGGAAAAATTAAAACTTTTATTGCATGCTTTGAAGTAAGTCCTAGGACACGTGGTGCTTGCACATGTTGAATTAAGAACCCTTCTGTTCTTAAGCATGTTCTTCTGTTCTGGCATTTTGATACTGATGCCAAGAGGGAAATCTGAAGAATACTTCAAGCTAAATGTTACCCATATTTAACAAACTAAACAGAACTATCAAGATGATGGGTGACTACATTACTTCCTCATTCTGACTTTATTCTAGGAGTTAGGTATCTAAACTGGGCATCAGTTCCCCTTGTAAATAATATTACAGTCACCAGATGGCATTATTGCAGATTGTATTATATGTTCTGTTTATCTGACTGTATAAATGCAAGCAGCACCATCCCCATCTTTCTCATTTGTAGCTGAAATCTGCATCTGGATGAAATCACCTGAGAAACAACCAAAATAAGACTAAAATGACATTGGTAAGAAAAGGGAAATAATTTGAATAAGATGTCCACTCTAACAGCACAACGTAGCCTAGCCGATGGCCCACTAGACTAGGACTCAGGAGATCTGGGTTCCAGTCCTGGATCTGCCACTGGCCTGTTGGTTGACCTTAGGCAAGTGAGTTCACCCCTGTCCTCCAGTTTCCCCATCTGTAAAATAGGGATAATGATACTGACCTCCTATGAGATCTACTGATTAAAAGCACTATATAAGAGCAAGGTATTAAATTAACTTCTTATAATCAAAGCATCTGCCCTCACATTGCTAAATTAGTCAGCAGCCTTGGAATTATTTCAGAATCTTCATTGCTGTTGCATACTCAAACAGCCATGGTGGCAAAAACAAACCAAACAGCCAACCAGCCTTACTTTCATCCATAACTGGTCAGAAGATTGTGCTCATTTTTCAGGCACAGACTTGACTAGTGTAATCCCATGCATTTATGACCTTGAGTCTTGATTACTGCAACTCATCTAGGAATGAAGCCTCACTCTGAAAAAATCTCCAGTGATAAAAAATGCAGCAGTACATTAACAAACGTGACCATGGATATATCACTTTGTTGCTCTGCTCTCTCCACTTCCTTCCCATTGAATACAGGCCCTAGTTCAAGTTCTTTGTCTGGATATTGAAAGCCCTTCAAAGGCTGGCCCTACCCAGCTGAGAGAGAATCTTTCCCACCATCACCTCCCACAAATAGCTAGATTCTACTGGAACAACCTGTTGACTAATGTGGGAGATTCACAAGTGCAGGAGACAGAATTTTCACAAGAACTAGACCTTGATCATGGCACTCACTCCTAAAAGAACAATTATCAAGACCTCACCACTTGTGGAGATAAATGCAAAATTAAATGTATTCAATTTAACTTTGCCACAATAAGTTGATCACAAACTCATACCACACCCATTCTCACAAACAAACCTATAAACTAATCAAGCTCTCTCATATACAGGCTGCCAAGGCATAGTGATCATTATTTCCAATAATAAGTATAAGGAAAGTGCTCAAACACAGCTGGGATGGAGCCAATAAAAGTATCTAGATAGAATTCAGATTACTATCACTTCTATTTCTCATCATTGCTGCTTATTGTACGTACAGCATGATGAAATGCTACATGAACACCTGTAGTATGAGACAGCAATAGTTGTTTATTCAAACTAATAGCCTGCCACTGAGGAGCAAAAACTGAATGGCAGCAAATACGAAGCATGCCTATCTGATCAAGGTCAGTGTTTTGCTGTACTGTCTTTGGGGAGCAGGATGAAGAGAACTGAACTATTATTAAGTGGCAAGTTATCACAGTGTAGGGGATTGCTGAAATAAATGTACAGCTATTTGGGGAAAAAAAAAAAAAGAAATTGCCATCACCTCTCATTCCTCATAAGCCCCATGCATTTTCTTCACATCCCTATTTATATAAGATTAAAGGTTATTCCTATGATTCATCTGGTAAAGATAGCAAAGGCTTAACAAAATCTAGCAAGAAAAAAAAAAACCAAATAGGATCTGGAATGCAGAAAACCACAGATTTCAAAACAATCTAAAAATCTAAGAGCAAAATACACAAAATTCTGCAAAATATAAGGATGACCATAGATAATGTTCCATGTACTCTGTGGGAAACTGGACCTAAATTCCGCATTAAGATCCTCCGGTTTCCACACTAGGCAGATTAAAAATGCAAGATGTTATTAAATAAGGAAATGAATGATATCAAAACATACTATGCTTATTGTATTAAAATTATTTTACTGTCATGTTTTCAGTGTGATAAGATTTTTCTATAGATAACTATATAACTACACTGTAGAAGTTTGCTGGGGGAAGATGGAGATTTGGGCAACTGGGAAGGGGGCATTCATTTTTATACTATTTTTATTATGGTAGCACTTTGTATATGTCTACACTGTGCTGTAATCCCAGGCTCACACTCAGGTTTGAGCCCAGATCTCCCTACCATCCATACACAAATCCATCTGACTCAAGTTAGCAAGCACTCAGGACCCAGTCCTAGGACCCACCTAGGGGGGTGGGTCTGAGCCTGAGTCCTGCTGAAACTCGGGTTCAAGCCCTGTCATTTTACAGGTGGACACAGCTCAAGCCCCAGACGTGAGTGAGAAGGTTCACATAGTGCAGCATGGATGCATTAGCATCGTTGAGAGACCCACATTCAGAAATTGTAAACAGGTTTACAATGCAGCACAGACATTCAGGCATGGGCTTGGAAACACTATCCACAAGTCTGGGTCCACAGTACAGTGCAGACATACCTTCAGAGGCCTTGGTCAAGACCCCTTTTTCCCTAGGTGCTGAACAAATGTCCCTGTCCTGAAGCACTTACAATCTAAAAAGAGAAGAGAGAGGAGGAACAGAATAGAACAGAAACAAAGTTTTCAGAATGACAGGCACATCATGTTAGTTCCATTATTTTTTGCTCGCAAAGTCAAAAAGTGGAGAGGCAATAATAAAAATATGCATATTTATATATTATATGACTGATTCTGATAAACCAAGCAGCAGTGAAAGAGTTATTGGTATTATTTAAAATCATTTCCCAGGTTCACAGTTGGTTCATCATAGAGTGTGAATGGGAAGTTCATCACTTCTCACCAGTATTTACAATCCGTCTGCAGACAGCTCTGCATTTAGTCAAATTTTTTAAGATTATCTTCTCAAACAAGCTTATTTCTGGAGCACAATTCCACATCAAAGGGTGAACTTTGTAGCTTGGAATCACAACACACAGGACCCTACCCATAAATAGCACTTTTACAGTCCCACAGGCTGAGCTGAAGGGTGATGGGAAAGGGGTGACTGTCACGCACCTGGAATAGCCTGTTGTGGTGCTGCACAGGTATTGAGATGGTATATCAGTGGAGTCAAGGTCAACAATGTTGTTTGAAGTCACCATTATGACTTCAAACATGCAAGTGTCCATCCATATGCTGTCTTCACTTGTCTTTTGTCCCCTGTCCCAGTGCAACTCAGCTTTTTTGTGTACTTCTCAACCTCCAAAATGTATAGGCCCAAAGCAATTGTTCACAAGTTTTTTGTGTGTGCATGTGCACGCAACTGTGGTATTACAACTGAAAATTATACTTTTACAATTTTTTATTGCAATAAATGTCACTGCATGTAAGTTTAGATTTATTCTAGTGCATTTTGCTTCCATTTCAGTAATAAAACAGTGAACATTCATAATTCTTTCCTTATACATGGGCTTCCATTAGCCTGTTCACAATGCCTCAAGAGTTAGATTTGCTCATTCAAATTCATAATAGAGGCAAATTAGACATATCCCCTTTGTGGTGTTCAGACTCCCTCTGCTGGACTGGCACAGCACCACACTGACCAAGATTTATCCTGCTTCCATAAAACAGAGCAAGAGCAGCTTTAGATTCGCTGCTTTCCACAAGAGAGCTTTGGAATGTGAAAATTTCTTCTACGAACTACTCAGAACTTCAAATTAATGGGATTTTCAGTAATTGGAGCCTGTTGATAAACTATTTCAGGCAGCCTGAGGATCTTGTGTGCTGAGTACATTCTTTAAAGCTCCTTTAGTGTGTGTTTCAAAATAAGGCCTAGCCCAGACCACCATTTTAGCAGCCTGTCTGCCTCAACAGACTATACCCTCCTTGATGAAGATCAGAGAAGTAAGAGATACAAAAGACATGAGCTGAGATACTTAAAGCAGACTATGGGATGAAGATGTAGCAACCTGCATGGAACCTGGAGTAGCACAGATTGCAGAAAGGAAGACTTTGGAAGGGGCACTATTAAGTCAGTCTATATGCTCATTGCTAGAATGATAGCTGCAGTTGCAGTATTTCTGTAAATAGTTCTCTTAATAAAGAGCCAGTTTAGTTTTAGAAATATGGGATCCTCTCCTGGTATTACCCAGCACACAGTATACAAAACAGACACACGTTCCATTATAATGAACGGAAGATGGTGTGTCCAAATCCTCATTGTTGGGATCTTATCCATCTCCCTAATGACTGAGGATTGCTCCCTGCAATACATTCACTGTGTCCAGTCTAACTGAGCAAACTCAATCAATAACTGAGTATTCACTACTTTCCTCACAAAAATTATTCTGGTGAAAGGTTAGGGAAGAAAGCTTTTTTCTGCTGTTCATCCTGTTTTCCTCCCCCAGACTCAAGTGTTTGGTGAGCCTCTATGTACACAGCAATAGTTTTCCTTAAAGCAATCAGTCTTTCATTCTTCTTGCCTTTCAGTTTCCTTCCTCGTAAAGAAGTACCCAGAACCGTTCACACTATTATAGATGTGATCACATCAAAACACAGGAAGGACTAAACCACCCTTGCCAGTGACACACTGCTTCTGTTTATAAAGTGGACCATCTTGTGGTGGCTTCCCCACAGGACTGAGATACAGCTTGATTATTTTATGTTTGTGAATGCTTTCAGATCTTCACATGGTAACACCTTAGAAGTCCAAGGTAAATTATTCTCACAGATGTTTCACTCCTACCCACAGTCACCACCTTAGTAGTTTTTGATTGATTTTAAGTTAACTAACTTTCCTGATGTATTTATGAGGGCTCCATTTTCTTCCCCAGTTATAGATTTAATTTCTTCTTGAATCTATAGCAGTTGTTACTAAACATGCATTCTGAAAAAAGTTAGGACAGGTTTCACACAAACTGACTTTTCCGCTCCTCAGTCCATTATGGAAGCATAGTGTGCATAATCTTTAGTTTTAAAATTCAACAGAGACACATACTGTGTATTGTGTAAACTGTACAAAGGTAAAAGTATGAACATTTATTTTTACTAACAGAAGAATTTTAGCCAGTGAAGCTTTTATTAAAGTCTACTGTAATTTCATTAGGTTGCTCATAAGAATGTTTTTTTTTTTTTGTCCTTGTTAAATAAAACCTGACACTTATTGAAAAAGGCAAGAAATATTTACTTATTTTTTTATTCACTTTGTGTGTGTGTTTAATGTAAATTAATTAGTGTCTGTCTTAGTTTATAGTTCTTCACTTTTTAAAAAAAAGATTAAAAATATTAAGATGTTGCATATACTATTTAATCTTAATTGAAATAAAACAACAGGGGGAGAGTTTTTGCATGCTATTTTAATGGTTAAGAATGTTGCACTAGTTTGGCTTCAAATAACCAAAAAACAGACAAGTGATAAAAGCACCAACTTACGTTGTTTTTTAAAAACAAAACAAATTTCAGGAGTTTTAATGCATTTTTCAAGAGAGCCATGTGAGTTCCATGTAGGTTATTTATACATATTGTGGCACTGATTCTTTTAACAGGTATTTATTTACCCAGGGTATCTAGGTATAAAATCAGTTGGCTAAAATTCTCCAGTCTAGCAATAAAAACAATTTTTTTTAAAATAACGTTTTCTGAAAAGATGCACCGAAGTATGAATTCTCATACTTCATATTATTTAAATATGTTGCCATTGACAAAGATGCCAAGTCAACTTTTAATTTAGATCCCTGGTAATTTATTAACACACACACACACACACACACACGAAGGCAATACCTCAACCACTATCATCAAAACAAGAACTGTCCTGCCCCTTACAATTTAAGCTAATATATCAATATTTAGTTATCCATTCTTCTAGAGGGCTATTTCGATTTTAGAAGGAATTACACAAAGTATGAAAGAAGTCAAATTCAATTAAAGGAGACAATTTAAAATGGTAGCATTTTCTCCATGTAAAGGCATTATATGCCATCCACTGGCCTGGTATCCAAATCATACATTTTAATACACTGCATTTGTTATTTAAAAAGTAGCATATATATTAATCCGGAGATAAAAACAGTTAAAGGAACACAAATGATGTACATTAAAACAGGCCCATATATTTTCATATAAATCCCACAGCCCCTACCAACACTGTAGAGGGTTTCTATTGCTTTCTTAATTCATCTGAACTACTATATATTGTGAGGCTTTAATAGGAGCAGACTTGGGGGACAAAATTACAATTGGAAGGGAAAAGAAAGTTATGACAAGTAAAAAAATTCAAGCTCTTTTTTAAAAAAAATCTTTACTTGCAAAATTAAGCCGCATGCTATTTTATGATTTATATTTGAATTTAAAAAGACTAATTAGACTGAAATAAAAATAAAATCCTAAAAATGGCAATTCTATAAATAAGGAAAATTTTGATTTCACTAGACTTCAATGAAAAAACATTTGGTAATTAAATACTTGCTACTGTCCATTAAGTTGATGAACTTTATTAGGGTTAAAACTATAACAAAGTTCATCCTAAAACATCTTGCAATGCAAAATTATTTTCACTCAAGGAGTGTCTAAATAAATTGAATGCTATGAATTACAAGCAATCTTCAGAAGCAGACTCACATTCATAAAACTTTATACATCTTTTTAGAACTAAGATATTTATACTACTAAAAATCAAACATGCATCACTTCCATACACTCCGATATCATGATTTATATTACATTATGTAACAACATTCTTCTAAACAGCAGCAGTTTTATCATACATTTGCTCCATTTTCTTTGGATTTTTGATCTTTATCTTCATTCTTTACAATATCCTATAAAAAGGGAAGAAAAGGCAGTAGTGTAAGTTCTGTTAGCAATATCCCTAAGCTAACTTGGAAACCAATTTAAAGGCTCTGTAAACGTAAATGAAAACAAGATGCACTGTTTTAACACACACTTGACGGTTTAACAAGTTAAGAAAAGTATTATTTCTATGCTGCAACACACAATTCCTTCCTGAAAAATTAAAGGGACCATAGATTAAGCTAGAAACAAACTTAGATCTTGTAAAAATAAACATTTTCAAATATCAAAGACAAAGAAATATTTAAATGACTTGTTGTATATTCCCATTGACATTTAAAAAATCCCCAAAATACATGCAGTGCAAATATTTGCAAACCAAACCCTGTTACATCATGACAGTACATGAGAATCTGAAAGTGAAACAGACTAAACTGGCTTGTTTATTTTCATTGTTCAAAGTAAGTAAGATGTAAAAACTAAACAAGCATGAACAATAAAAAGCAAACTGGATTCTTGAAATTAAGTTTTAATGATCTAAGACGCTGTTTTTAACATGTTAATTACATTTAAAAAAAAAACAAATTTCTTTGACTGACTGCGTCCATTAAGTTACTGATCATCTTCCTCTCATGTGTAAATAGGAGATTCATAGGTCGGCATTACATCTAATCTGCAGCTTCTGAAAGCCCTACCACAGAGACATTTACTGTAGTGAAAATTATGGAGAAACTACAATCTCTTCATGGATAAAGTTGAAGCTAGCTTTCCTTCATAAGTCTGACTTTGTGCACTGTCCTCATCTTCAAAACTAAAATTCTCCTGAAATTTCATTTATGATTTTATGGCAGAGTAGAATTTTTCTGATAGTCAAACCAATCTGGCAGGTTTCCTAATCTTTATTTTTCCTGGACTCTTGCAAGATGCCATATGGTGCCATCAAATCAACATACAGCTGAAAGCAAGGAACTCTTAAGTTTGAATACCATCTCTGCCACTAAATGTCAGTAATAGCCTACGTTTATTCAAGCATTATTTAGTTAGGTAAATAATATCACCCCAAATATAAGTACAGTGAAACTGATGCTTAAAGATATAAGCTACTTGCCAAGGCCACAAAAGTAATTATTGTCACAAACAGGATTAGACTTGGATCACCCAGAATCCTATGCCTTATTCACCATGCCAGAATGTCTCCTATGCAAGTCTCTGTGTCTGTTTCCCCTGTAAAATGGACATACTCTACCTATCTACGTCACAGGGATTCCCATAATATGATCCTTTTGCTCAACACAGGTGTTATATGGGATAGATTTCAACCAGTAGGTAGTAATATGAAGGCAGAGTTATGGTGATTTTAGATTCCTGAATTGTTAATTTTCACAGTTATGGTTACACCTAAAAAAAAAAAAGTTTCCTGGCTTTCACATTTTTTTTTTTAAAAACTACACCACACTATTAATATTTTTCCCCTTAAATGGCCAATATATATTTAGATCCTGAGCTACCGATTAATAGGTGTGTGTGTGTCTGGGAATATATTCTGAAAAGTTATTTTAAAATACTTAGTTTATAATTACATACAATAATTAAAAGGAAGTTAAAAGGTTCTAACCTTTTTAAGAACATTCTGTATTTCATCCATAACGGTGGCTAAATTTTTGATTGTCTTATTCAGCTGGCCTTCAAATTGCAAATTGGAATCTTCTGAGGTCTTCAAATTCTCTTGTAGTTGGTTAACATCCTTTTTTACTTCTTTAAGCTCTGCAGACAGGCTTTTGTTAGAATTCTCCAAATGTAATATGGTCTTTTCATCTTCATCTGAAAAAACAATCTGAAGTCATTATACCTTATACTTTGCCTCTTACTATTCCTTTCTGCATCCTAAAAAAATCAATACAAAGTTTTAAAGATAGTATTAAGCATGGTTAACATTAGCACTAATAAAATGTGATAATTAATATTAAAGCTCCCTTGCACTTTGGGTAGTAAAATAATCTCTATGGCTTGGTATACACTGCCGCCAACGGTGGATGGGAGATATGCAGGCTACATTACATAGCTTTCATATCTCCCGTTGACATACTTATGTTGATGTACCGCAGTGTCTTCATGGTGCTGCATCAATGGGAGACGTCCTCCTACCGATGCAGCCTTAGTCCTTTTGGGGAGGTGGATTACCATCGTTGGCCAGAGACGCCATCTGGGATCAACTGAGTGGGTCTACACGACCTGCTCAACCCACTGCATTGATCGCTGCGGGCTCTGCGCTAAGACATACCTTATGTCATACTGCTCCAAATGGGGCTATAAATAATTCACTCTCCAGAAAAAGTCCTCATATAAAGTGACTAATTTTTTATGTGATTCAATATTGACCTCTGACCTTGTTTGTTGTTCTTTGTGTAATATGGATTTGCACTTAATTTGATCAGAAAAGGCAAACACCACAAAGGGCTAACGTGGCTAACAATGGTACTTGAACCTATGATTTGCCAATCAAAAGCATCAGGGGTGCAAGTTTAAAGTGTATGAGAGATATAGAGAGGGAAATAGAATTTAATAATGCATTATTGTTTAACATTGGGTTATAACACTCAAACATTATATAATCTGGTTTATCTACTATATATATATGTAGTATTTTATAATGAATATTTCCAAACAAGTCACGATACATCTTCAAAGTACATTCTCAAACCTGTTTTCTCTTCCAACAACTGAAGTTTTTGTTCTATTTCAGCCCGCACTCTTTCACTCTTCTCTAGTTTCTGCAAGAGGCTCCCTACATCCACCATTGCTCCATTGTATACAATTAGGCCAACATTTTCTTCTGTACTCTTGGATTCCTGTTTTATAGTAGGGGATGGTAGTAGCAATCTGTTTCCTAAATTAAATTAAGTAATGTTACAAAATATGTAAAACCATCAAAATGTTCATTTTCAACTGATCGGAACACTTAGGGCTAGTCTACACTAGAAGCGCTACAGTGGCGCAGCTGCACCAACTCAGCTGACGGGAGAGCTTTCTGCCATCAGCATAATTACTCCACCTTCACAAGAGGTGGAAGCTATGTCCTGCCAACACAGTGCCAGTGCCAACAGCATTTAGGTCACTGTAACCTGCGTCACTCTGAGGGGTGGCTTTTTCACACCCCCAAGCAACGTAAGTTATATCGTTTTAAGCAGTAGTGTAAATCTGTCTTAAGTATTACCAATCTCGCGCCTTCTGACGTGTTCAAAACCTTCTAAAAAGACCCAAATCTTAAATATTGAAGAACCAAGGTGAATGTGCGCTCTCTGCATATGTAGGGAGGGGATAAAAAGCAGGTAGAGTCAGGTAGGGGACCTGAAGAAAGCAAATGTTGCTTGCATGGCATTCTTCCCACTCTCCCCTTTTACTGAAAGCGGGTTGTGTGAATTGGACTCCGTGCTAAGGGAGAGAGGTAGAGGAGCTGCTCTTCTGCAGTATCATTCCTCACAAACACATTCCCCCCAGGTAAGTAATGGTGATAATCATCAAGCTCACCCACTTCCCTGTTCCAATATACGGGATTTACACAGTAAACATAGCAGGTGCATGGGGAGCTAGAAGCCCTGTGTTCTACAAACTGCCCAAGAGCTATGTGGACCTCACAAGATCTGCTGGTTTGAAGGGCTGAACTTGTAACTTTTGCAAGGGAATACATATTTTACCCACTCCTATCTCTGTAATAGGGTAGTGATTTTATGATAAAGTTTTGCAACCAAGCAAATAAATATTAACTACCTAACATATCTTCCTGCAGGGCTTCAGACTCTTCCTGATTTTCTTCATCTTTTGAGGTATCAGTTAATCTTCTGTAAAAGCAAGATTCTCGAAGTACTACCTTATTAAGTAGTTTCTTAACCTAAAATATAGCAAAGGAGATCAATAACATGTTACCTTGTTGAATAATTCTATAATAGTTTCATATATCTAGAATAGTATTTTAAAAACAAATATTTGGTTTATTTAAAATGTTAAATGTAAGTGATTGCATTAAAATGTAAAAAGCTAATTGACTGCAACTTTAAACAAGTCGGGGAAAATTAATATTTATAGCAACGTTAACTTGCCCACATTGTATATATGTAGTTTTTAAAAAAGCATTACTTTGGCTCTATGTATATATTCTGTACAGAATGCCATACAAAAGAAACTGCATTAAAAGATCATGAAGGTCGCAAAACGATGCATTCAAAAGTCAGGAAGCAACAAAGTTACAGTTGCATGTGCACTCTGCCTTCTTGTGTGTATACATTATGAAACAACTTTTAAATATATGATATGATTGTATACTTTTTTTATAGCATTCCTGCTTCATTGCAAAATATATTTCTATATAATTATGAAACAGAACCTGAGCACGTGAAAGATGTAATCCAAGTGTATACAGTATCTCCTCCATGTCCTTTTCAAGAAGGTATCCACAATGACTTTGATCAAAATAAACGAAAGCCATCAGAAGATCCCTGTTAACTGTGATCATCTGTGTCTTATCTTTTTCCTATAGAGAATACATTGTATATTAATTAGAAAGTTATAACATCAATATTTCCCATTCTTTATAAACAATGAATAGTGTGCTTGGATTAACCAAGTAATTTCCCTCTACCAATGTTACCATTTACTTTGAGTCAAAAGTTACTACTATTGCCAGTATTTTATACATTAAGCTCATAAGTGTAATATAGCTTTATTTAGTATGACATGATCTCTCATACAAGCTATATCCCAAAAAGCTTAACAGAATTGAAGCACAGAAGACAATATTTGTATGACAGTATGTAAACAGGAAAATATTCTGTTTCCTTTTGCTCAGGCTAGCATGGCTCTATCAAATGACTTAAACACTCCCTCAGCAATGGTATATAAATGTGCTCATAGACAATGTCCCCTCAAAAACAGTCCCAAATTTTTTAATTGACAATTATTTTCAAAACAGAATTCCCATATCTATGATGAACAAACATCAGAGTCACACAAGATCCTGAAACTGGTCTGCAGTTCTGTAGGCATGCTTACCATTGTTCTTACATCTCCTTATCTTAAGAGGAGAAAAGGGATATGATTAAAAATCTGTTTTATTTTCTGATTTTTGATAAATAAATCCTAGACTCATTTTATTATGCCTAATTTTCATTGTTCTGAACCTGAAGTGTGAAGAACCATGGTTATTTCTGAGGAAAAGGCTCTCTTTTTGTCTATGAGGAGACTTCCAAAAGAATTCCAGACATTATAATGGAAAAATTATAGCTTATAGCCTAATGTTTTGTTGCATTAAAATAACATTGATTTACTGAGACATGAACATGGAAACAGCCTCTAAAAGAGGAACCAATTTGGGATTAAATCACAGAAACTTCAAAGGTCCACAAGGAAATTTAAATGGCATGAATGCATGGGTTGGACTAGGCCACACTGCTTCCAACCCTCTTTAATAGATTGAGGCAGTTTCACTGGATTTCTGCCTGCCTCGTATTGGCACCTAACAAAGTCAGACCAGCTGTCTCTTTTGTTCATAGGCAGGATTTATCCACAAGTTTTTCAGGCTAATGGGTATCCCACCCAAGAAAGTTTATTAAAAGATAAAATTTAAATGCCTTTTGTGAGAATTTAGAAGAAAACATTTAAAAATTAGTCATCAGAAGTACTCCCCTATAACTTATTAAGATGCAAAGTTTCAGGCTAAAAGAAAAGTTTTCAAGGGAAATGAATAAGTAAAGGAGCAACCTTAAACTGGTACTACTTTAAAATTAAGGCTACATATAGTTATAAAATATGCATTAAGTACTTTATCTTTAGAAGATCTCTCTTTGCAATGTCTGTTTCCCTCTCTTCTATCATCTCGCTTGTTCATTTCCTCATCATCCCGGTCTAAAAAACAAAAATCCCATTCAGCATATTCACAGTGAATTAGAGTCCAGAACCACTATTTCAAATGCTTGTGTATGATTTTTAAAAGAAAATATAGTTTGCACAAATTTTTTCAAATTATGACATTCTCTTCCTAAATATGAAATTGAAAAGTAAAGTGTCATTTAGCAAGATTGTATTTTAAATACAATTTTGGTTTCTCTACACCCCCCCCCCCCGCTTTTGGCTTACTTTTACACAACACATGCAAATCTGTCAATTTTACTTCAATATATTTTTCAAATTGTCATATGTAGGTTCTCTTTTCACATGGAAAGCTAGATGATGTCAGATAAGCTAACTTTAATATAGTTCAAGCACCACTAAGTGAGTGAGTAAATACCACAGAAAGTCACGCAACTTCCTCTGTTAAGACTGAATTGTCGCTATATGAGGCAGTATTCTTATTTTTTTAGTTATTGTTTCTCTATTAGAAAATAGCATTGTTTACTCTTGAGTATTTTACATAACGGAAAAACATCCCACCCACATAATCAAAATCATGTGTCTAAAAAGACTAAGATTCAAAAAAGTTATATCCTAATAACTCACCCAAATGAGAGGAAAGGGGGAGAAGAGAAGATATTTTACTTCTTGGTTGTGACGGTTAGGTTCTCAAAAATGACAATAGTACATCACTTGTATCACCACACAAGTTATTAAAAGCTTTTTAATAGGGCTATCAATTGCAGTTAACGCATGCGATCGACTCAAAACAAATTAACGCTATTTTTTTGGGGGGTGGGGTGGGGGGGGACACGACGGGACACACGACAAGCATTAATATCACACCAGTGCACTATACTGAGGAGGGTGCCTCTGCGTGCCTCCAGGGCACCCTGTTATTCCCACCACCTCCCCCACCACCCTAGGGAGCCACCCCTGGTCAAGCTGCTCTGGACCAGGAGCCTCCTGTCTGCTGTGCTGAGCAGGGGGAAGGGCTGATGTCGGGATGCCCCATTCCCGCCGCCCGCATACCCAGTCTCCACTGAGCAGAGGTGGGAAGACAGGGAACCTGTCTGTGCTGCTGTCTCTGGGTCAGGAGTGAGAGCTGGTGGCTGTTGCTGCTGTCTGAACAAGTGTTCAGGCTGGTGAGTGCTTGGCTTAAAGAGACAGTGTGCTGACGCCCTCTCCGCCCAACACACACACTTCCTCTGAACATTCAAAAATATTTAAATAAATGGTATTCTATTATTGTTTAAAAGTATGATTAAAACTGTAAAGAGCACTGTAGAGCCGTGCCTTGGGCCCAGTTCTTGAGGCCCTGGGATCACTTCCCCCTCCAAACTTTAATTAATTTATTTTTTAAAAAAGGGGGTTTTTGCTTTCATTATGAAGAAAACTTTGAAAATCTGACCCAAGTGTAAACCTGCTGCAATGGTGTTTGCGCAAATCTGCTAGCAGCCTGACACTAGCTCTGAAGTGTAAACTGTGAACTGCCCCATGGGTGTTCACACCAAGACCCACTAATCTGAGGAACGCTGACAACACCTCTTCAGCTAAGGAGCGAGTGTTTGTAAAGCCCTGCATGGATACAAAATTTGTAACCATATCCAATCAGAGATCGGCAAAAGTGGTCTGCGGATATAAAAACAGATATCTGCAGATTTGCGGTGCTCTATGTATGGGCAAAAGAGTACAGTATGTCCAGCCCACTTATCTCCTGCATCTAAGGGTAG
This sequence comes from Emydura macquarii macquarii, assembly GCF_026122565.2. NCBI lineage: Eukaryota > Metazoa > Chordata > Testudines > Chelidae > Emydura > Emydura macquarii. Next base: position 11,624,926 of record NW_027131527.1, on the reverse strand, counting down.
GGAGAACAGAGCCACTACTGCTGCTCCTGGAAAATGGAGGATGTCCCATTCCACTGTCCCTACTTCTTTGGGAGGAGATGGACCCAGAAACCATCAGCCCAAGTGGAGGTGATGTAAGACAGAACCATAACCCCAACCCTAATTCTTAGTTTATAGTGTGCCAGGGCCCCTGGATTGTGATAATTTGGCCCAAGTATAAAAATACAGGCCAATATTTTCAAACTGGGGTGCATAAAATTAGGCACTTCACAATGGGGCTTCAATCCTGATTTTGACCACGCAGAATTATAATACAAAATAATAGTAATATTATAGTGTCTAATTATACTAATACTTCTAATTTTATATTTTTGAATTCTAAGGCTCAAGTTTGAAAAGCATGTCCAGAGACAGCACAAAAAAGTTGAAGAAACTAAAAACTTTTACACAACATACCATCATCCTCATCTTCAGCATCTTCTGCTTCCATTGGATCATATTCTTCCTGATTATTGTCATCTTCAGTTTCTTCTTCATCTTTAGTTTCATCTTTCCTTTTATCTTCCCTCTGTAATGAAAATGCCTAAAAATTAAGCAATCCCAAACTGGGCAACAGCAAAAGGAAAAATTTTCACCAGCATTACTTTATAACCTTAATATATTATGTATAGTCATCCAAATTATTATGTCCAGTGAATTTAAGTCATTTTTACAAAAAATAGCTGAATGATGTTTTAAGCATTTTAAGACCCTTAAGAGAAAATGTATAATTGTAGAGTTCTTAAAGATTAAAAACTACATATATGAGTGAGCTTGATTCAAACAAATCATGTATGTTTACATAAACTAATTGCAGACCTTCCTCTCTTCTTTATCTTCCTTTTTATCTTTATCATCTCCAGATTTTCTCCTCTTAGGTTTTGGATCATCATTTTCATCATCTTTTTCTTCTTTTTTATCTTTTCTCTCTTCTTTCTTGCTCTTTTTGTCTTTTTTGTCCTCTCTCTCTGGAAGGGATATCAGTGCTTTGTAGATTCTGACACCAAAATCCCTTTGAAGCATTTCATTGAATAGTTCTGCAAACAACGAAACCTGCATCCAAAAACACGAGAAAGAGCTGGTGAAGAGAAGTATGATATTCTTTTAAAAATATAGTTATATTTGCGTTTAAGTAAACGATGAGGCTGCTACCCTATTAAAATTCATATCACATTAGTTGAAAACATGACACTGTATCAGAGTAGTATACAATATATCTAAAAATATCTAAATAAAAATACCAGTTTGTTTGAATATGGCCATCTGAAAAAGGAAAGTTATAAAAGAAATGTTTTGTCATTTTATATTGCAGCTCTCAGGTCCGAGATTAATTTTTATTTCGCAATATAAATTAAAACAAATACTTGTATAAAGTGCTAGGAGGCAGATATCATGACTTGCTATTGCAACCAATACTTAATTTAAGCTACACCAGCTCCTAAAATTAAGAATGATGCACAGCATAAGAACTTGGAGAGTGAGGTGGGGTTGAGAGGGAATGAAAAAACTGGGCATAATTAAAAACAAGTTAATTGCAGAAAGTAAACTATTTCCGCACAGAAATGAAGGACACAATACTGCCCTATCGCACCCTAAAAGAAAACAGTACTAGCATTTAAAACAAGTGAATACAACTGTATTTTTAAAATACAGATTTACGAAGCACAACACAATAATAAACACAAATCAGTTAAAAACCATGAATTAGTTAGTCCCCCATTATGCTTCTGGTGTTTAGAGCAGCGACGAAGCTCCTCCACTCATCTGTTTCTGGTCTTTCAATGGTTCCCCAGCTGTGCCCCAGGTTTTTCAGCTCATCTTCCACAGCTCTTTGCCTTGTTGTTTTAATTGATAGCATCTAATCTTTGCTGTGATCTGAGCTAGCTTCCATTTCATACATTGCCCGTACATTCCAAAAACCAAGTTTGGTGTCTGTCTTTGTGTTGAGCACTTCAGTCTTCAAGCCAGTGGCTTCCTTTTGGCTTTTACCACTGGCAGTCATACAGGTCATTGACTCCTGAAGGCCATCACACATAGTAATGGTTGATTCCTCCGCTGCTGTTTCCGTAATATATTTTGTTTTTCACAAGGTTGTTAGCCCTATGCCTAACCCCCAACCTGGAGGACCAGGGTGTCTTTTTGTCTGGCTCCTCCTCCCACGGATCATCAATCACATGGTTGAACCTACCAGGAGCAAAAAAGCCCCCACCAATACAGACTCTGGGAATTGTTAGGGCACACAAGGCACAGACACCAAGGGACAGAAAAAGCTATGGGCAGTCAATTCACATATCTACTTCACAGAAAGCTTTTGTACATAATTTAGATACTGTAAGATTGGCTACCAATATTAATTTAATTTGACTCAAAAGCAGGCTTGTGAATTAGTCCACATAGCAAGATGTGACTGAATATTAAAAATAGGGGTTGTATGAAAGCTTGTGCCAAGAAAATAGCACCAGTTGGCCAGTCAAAAACAGAAGCCTAAGAAAAATTAAGATACATCAATAACATAAGGAAAATATCAGTAGATTTGATCTTGGAAAATGCTGAAAGGGGAAAGCAGAGACCTGGAAATTATAAACCAGTGACTGAGGTGTGATGGAAGAATACTGGAAAAGGAAAAACAAAATAGTTTAAAGAGGTTTGCAAATGGACAGTGCGCGTAGCAAACCTTATGGGTATCTAAACATGCCATAGCCCTGTAAAGCAATTAACTTATGAATTCTGAACCATATAGATAGATAGAGAGAGAGAGAGAGAGAGAGAGAGAGAGAGAGCAAAAAAAAAAAAAAAAAAAAAAAAACAGATGTCTGAACACGACGTTAGCCATTTAAATAAAACCAAAATAATATTGACCAAGCGTTATCAAACTGTGGTATCTGAAATACCAAGGTATTTCTATACACTAAGGAAAGAAAAAACTACAGTACCTATGATGATGACTATCAGACAGCCACGTATGTTCCATGAACTAATTACGTACCAGAATGTTACGTCTTGCATACTAAACATGTGTTAACACACACGTGTCATATCAACATGTAAGATATGCGTGAATACAGAAAAAACACCCAACTGGCCTTACAGCCTCAGGAAAAAAATTCCATTTGACAGAGAAACAAAGGGAGAAATCGAGAACCTGTGTGTTTCTTTTAGAACTTATAGAGCAGTCATATGGCAGTGATAAGTATGGTATCAATACCTAGACAGTTTTTTTCAGGTATGAACTAAGATTAATCTTCACTTTAAGTTTGTCTGGTTTTGCATTAGTACCTTAATATTTAGAATTTCAGAATATAGTTGATAAAATAAAAACAAGGATTCAGTTGTAACAGTAAGTTATTACATATTTAAAAATCTGCTATACCTTTTCTGCAACAGAATTATAGAGACCTACTGAATAAAAAAAATACTTATTCAATTATTTGGTGTGAAGAGTTGGAATTTCTCAGAACATCATCCAAATATGTAGAACTCACTAAAATTGCATTTCATTACTCTGTATTAGACACAAAATAAACAAATTACCTCAAAAGAATGCTCTTTGTTATCCTCCAATCTGTAATCCAGAAGAACACTAAGAGACATAATACTACAATCAAACTTTCCACTTTTTGCTGCCCAGTTAGGATGTACAATGATTGCTGGTTCATCAGGCAAGATGTATCGTCTCTCTCGTCGTTGACGCTCCATTTCTTCTTGACGTTTCCTTTCTTCTTCCTAAAAATTAAAAACACTTAAGAGATTAAATTTCAAACCATATATTAGCTTTAAATGTTCACCACTTTTCACAGAATGAATAGAAGGCTTAAATGCTGAGAAATTTATTATCAGTTAGAGATTATGGGCCAGTGGCTCCTAGAGAGAGTAGGGATGCTGTACAGTGTCATCCTTGGCTGTAGAAATCCTGATAGCCAGTGCAACATTCCATAGGGCATCTAGGAGCACACAGTGGGGTACATTACTGGTCCTCTGTAAGGAGCAACATACAAACTCCAACTAGTACGATACTAATTGCAGTGTACATGGCTTGATAGATAGAACGGGGCCAAATTATGTCCCTTAGAGATATGCTATGCAAGATGCAAGTTAGCTGACAGTCCAATGGCTCTTTTGAGCAATACAGAGAAATCCTATCATACCTTATTTCTTACACAAGAAGAGTAAAAGCTTCCTACACCACCTTCCCCAAGCTAATACATGCAGCTCAGATTTACACCCTTAGATGGCAAGTGGTGATTTTCATTTGGTTTTTGTATTTTTTTTTTTTTAATAAACAGGGTATCATGTTATATGCAATATATCTAGATACAACTGCTATGGACTAAACAAGGATATAAAAAGATTTGTATTTTATTTGAGAGTGCAGTAAATTCCATCTTGCAGCAAAAAGCACAAATTTAACTTTGAACTGCTAGGCCAAAAACATTACAGTTTTGCACTTCAGAATACTCATGCACAGTCTCTCTGCTTGCTTTTAAATATAGTGCATTACCCAATGTTCCAAGATACTATGTAATTGCTATATGAAGTTCCTCAAATTCAAGTTTAACGAATGAGGTTGTTAATATACTGGTTTTGTGATTCAACATAAAGGAAGGAAGAACGTTGAACTGTCCTCTCTGAGGAAGTTGTCACTTAGTGCAACATCAGTGGCCAAAGACCTGCATCAATCCTCAAAGCAGAAGGTTCCAGCAAAGTTCTCAGGGTTGGCATTAAGGGAAAAGAAGGAGTCACCTTCCAAACAGAGGGACAAGAGTCACTCACAGCACAAAGGTCTTCAACACTATCCCTTCAACACCCTCCTGAGGTCCCTTCCAACTCGAATATTCTATGAACACCAAAGTGCTCCATGGACTTATGGTGCCTCTTTGCTTTTTTTGGGAGTCAGCATTGGGTTTTGGTGTAGAGAAGATTCCTCAATGCTACACTACCTTTTCCAGAGCTGTAGAAAAAGGAACAGAGGCCTCTACCAAAGAACTCAAATGAACCATCAGAGATGGGCCTGTGGAAGTCATAGCACTGACCAATTCCCTTCTCAGAGCAGGCTTCTTCAGTAACAATGATGCCCATGGCAATGAGGGTTTCAGTTTTGCGCAACGAAGTAATTCTTTGGTACTGAAGAGGCAGGCAGCTAGTTTTCTGGTGCCGAGAGAGGCACTTTACAAAGATGCCAAAGTCTCTGGCATCAATGACATCCCACTTGGTCCTTTGCTTAGGAGCATGATCTCAAAGGCTTATGAAAAGGACAGAGATGATAATTCAGCTCTTAAGATCTACTTCACTAGAAAGAGCTGGAACCACGTCTGCATGTTTTTCTTACATGGCTTTTATTATTTGGCACCCATCCATTAAGTACCTTTGGCACCATGGCATAGAAGCAGGGCACAAAGAATAATGCACCAGGAAATGGCTCTCTGACAGACACAGTCAGTCAGTGAGTTTTACTGTCTGAAAGGCATCTCAAAGGAACGGGAATATTCACTGTTAGAAGCCAGATTTTTTTTATTCAGATCAATTGTAACTGCTCTTACTGCTGAGGCCAAAGGCCAAGTAGAGACAATATGTGCAGTACCACAGGGAACAGAAAAAAACAGAAATAAAACTACATTGTGAATTTGGAAACTACCACCACACTACATGATGAAAATTAATAACTACTGATTTGGCCAAAAGTTCAAATTTAATTTTCAAGTCATGGAATGACAGCCCTAAATCTGCAGCTAACAATGGAAAGGAACTGAGGTAGTTGTGGTCCTGTGGTTTTTTATAGGATTAATTCTGAACAAGAAAATTTTTCAAAATGGTTCACTGAAGCTTGTAGCACCAGAAGTACATACCCTATAGGTGGAAAATGTGCAGAACCAAAATACTTAGAATCACCTCAGGAGGTCATCTAGTCCTACCCCCTGCTCAAGGCAGGACTAACCTCAGCTAAATCATCCTAGTCAGGACTTTGTGAAACAGCAGCTTAAAAACCTCTAAGGATGGAGATTCCACCACCTCCCTAGGTAACCCATTCCAGTGCTTCACCACCCTCCTAGTGAAAAGCTTTTTCCTAATAACCAACCTAGACCTCCTCCACTGCAACTGAGACCATTGCTCCTTGTTCTGTCATCTGCCACCATTAAGAACAGCCTTGCTCCATCCTCCCTGGAACGCCCTTTCAGGTAATTAAAGGCTGTAGTTGTTGTAGTGGGGGGCCCAAAACTGGACACAGTACTCCAAATGCGGCCTCACCAATGCCGAATAGAGGGGAATAATCACTTCCCTCGATCTGCTGGCAATGCTCCTACTAATACAGCCCAAAATGCTATTAGCCTTCTAGGCAACCAGGCACACTGATGACTCATATTCAGCTTCTTATCCACTGTAACCCCCAGGTCCTTTTCTGGAAAACTGCTGCCTAAGCCAGTTGGTCCCCAGTCTGTAGCTGTGCATGGGATTCTTCCATCCAAAGTGCAGGACTCTGCACTTGTTCTTGTTGAATCTCATCAGATTTCTTTTGGCCCAATCCTCCAATTTGTCTAGGTTACTCTATCCTATCCCTACCTTCCAGGGTATCTACCACTCCCCCTAGCTTAGTGTCATCTGCAAACTTGCTGAGGGTGCAATCTACCCCATCCTACAGATCATTAATCAAGATGTTGAACAAAACTGGCCCCAGGACCGACCCCTGGGGCACTCCACTTGTTACCAGTTGCACATCAAGCCATTGATCACCACCCGTTGACCCCAATGATCTAGCCAGCTCTCTATCCATTTTATAGTCCAATCATCCAACCCATACTACTTTACTTTTACTTGAACACCCTGCATCTCTTACTATTAAAAAAAAAGTTAAAATCCTACAAAATAAATTTATTCTTCCTGTTCTCTAATTTTTTTTTTTTTTAAATGGTCTGAATAACTTACCGCAGGTATATCTATGGTTATCGAGGGTATATTTTTGAGTTGGATTTACTGAGGTGAAAAATTCAATTGGCTTAGCTTAAGTAAGGTTTCATTACAAGTCAGCAGCTCAAGTTAAAGCAAAAACCCTTTTCTGGACTCCCAACCTGGTTAGTGGAAAATATAAAAATCTTCATTTAACTATTTACCTCTACTGCATTGCATAACGTTTTAAAATTAAACCAAATACATCTAAAAACCAACCTCTTTGTCATCCTCAGATTTCCTATCCTCCTCTTCCTCCTCCTCTTTTTCAGATTTCTCTAACTCCTTCTGTTCTTCTTTTTGTTCTTCTACTTTCAGTTGCTTTGTCAATCGGGCTATCAGTTGGGATTTCAGTCCTTTAGAGCTAAGAGTTCGACTTTCTAATTCCTTGCGAAGGTCGTTTACCTAGTAAATAAAAGTTGCGTAAGTGGTACTGATTGTTGCCATAGCAATATATACAGTCAATAACATTGAAGTCAGAAATAAAAACATTACCAACAATCTATTAGCTAATGAAATCCTTTTTCATCAACATTGGAACAAACTAAACAAAAAATATATTAACGGCAAAACACGTTTTTACATATTTTGTTTCGTCCCCTGATGTGATCCTCCCCCCTTTTCTAGAAGGTATTTTGGTAATAAGCAAAAAGTTGGAGATTTTATTTATCACTATTATATCTACTGTGGAAGAAGTTGTGTTTTATTGTGTCTACTGGAGTATATGTTGTTGTGTATGATATTTAATATGAAAGTTAAATTATGTAAGGGTCCAGAAAAAGATGTAGCATTATTTTTACGTGTGAATAAATCAAAATAAATATATAAATAAAATATTCCCATAGGAAATGTGAATGAAGAACTCTGTCTTTCTAAACTAACCTTCTAAACACAGGAGTAGGAAATCTCACTTGAGTGGAAGTATATAAGCTAGATTACTGTAGACCTTTTACTTTCAGTTAAATAAAATAAATTTAACTGATTTCTTTAAATTGTACTCAGTTCGAAGACTTTCAATGAAATAGTTATGGCTCTATTATTGGAACTATAAACAGACACTAACACACAACTTATATATTGGGATATCACATTTAAAAAGTTGTTTACCTATAAAATTAGGAAGATAAAACACAGAAGCATTGTTTAACTTTAAAAAAACCTCAGTTTTAAAGTTTGAGGGAAGAAATGTGTCAACTTGGGCTCCTGATATCAGTAATGCTCTTAAAGATAAAAATAATACTATATAATTAAAGAAACCTAAAATATTCAACAATTACCTTCATTGTTTTTGGATCCAGTTTGGACCAGTGGGTAGGAGTAGAGATCTCTTTAGCTTCCCCATCATCCTTTTCCTCTTCATCCTGGCAAATAAAATTAAGAAACCATCATTCAGAAAGTTTAAAAGTAATTTATTTATTTTTTAAAATTCTGTTGCTGATCTGTGCAAGGTCACAAATGTTTCAGACAGTCTTCTCCTAAAGTTATTGTTTAGACAAGTCCACATACACACATTCTACCACTTCATAACTGATCACAGTGCCACTCATCAGCCAATAAATGCCATATCTGTGAAACGCAAAAGGGTGATAAACAACACCACAAAGAATGTCAGGATACACAGACACTGCTGGTCTCCGCTAACCATACAGTGTGTGATCTTGCCCCAATTTTCAAACCATCCATTGTCACTCGATTTAGTCAGACCTTTCAATATCCCAAGATGCTGATCAGCCACATGGCCTGAAATTCAAATTTTTCAGACTAATCCTTGTCCAATTTCAAATACCATAATTAGAACTGGCCACCACAGATAATTTAGGAATTTTAGAAAATGGCAAAATATTTAAGACTGCTATTAATACTGAATCTCACTCAACAACTGGTCCCAGATTCCAGCAACTAGTTCTAAGATAAAAAACAATGTTCTGCGCATCAAAAGCACAATTTGCTGCCATTTGTGGTATCAGCACACACATTAAAAGTTAGTATACTAGCTGAAATAAAAAAACCAACGTTCACTATACTGCTGAAAGCTGGTTTACCAGTCATTGTTACCAGTTATGTTCCTCCTATGTATGTTTGTTGTGTAGTATGTGGTGTGCATTTTGTGCCTGTGTTCCTGTGCCTGTGAGAAGCAGAAATAGAAAAAGGGATTAGCGTTCAGTGCCTGTTCTCCATCAGCCTCCTTGCGTTCACCCTGAAGCTTCTCGACCAGCTGCTGCTTGTATCCTCGGGAGAGGGTTTCCCACTCTGAGCGGGTGGGAAGGCAATGCCAAACATCCGGGAAAAATAAAACCACTGTCTCCACATGAGCTGGAACTGTACGCCCCTTGTGGGTCTCCTCAGGGCGATGGTAGCGAATCTCTGCAAAACGGTACCTGTTGCAAGGGAAGAAGCATGTTGGAAAAAAAATTCTACAATACATTTTAAAGAGCCTAGAGTTCACTTGTAGCACATCAAGTAAAGAAACTTTGCTGCAAGAATCTGAGGTTTATCTAAAGAAAAAATTATGAAAGCCATATTTTCTCTTTTGGTACATTTGTACAATGTATTGCAAGATAAAACAGAGTGAACAATATGCTGACTGTTATAAAGCGATGCACTTGTCAGTTTTTATTAGGAAACAATCCTCAATTAAAAGGAAAAGTTGAAGCATTTTTAAATTTAGTGTAAAGTACAAACTTCATTTATAAATTGGTAAAACAGTGGTAAGTGTTAGACAACACAGGGCAAATAAACTCATCAAGAAAAAATATGGCTATACAACCAACAGCTAATTATTTATAACAGAAGAATAATGAAATGAAGTTCTCTTGACGATCTTCTCCAGCTATGCATGAAATGGAAAATATTTTCAACATACAACCATTACAAAATTACAGAACATATCAAAAATTCAGAATTTTTAATTAGTTCTTAATACATTATTGAACACATTTGGCACCAATCAAGCTTTTTGTTACAAAAGAGAACCCCTTTGAGTAGTTTACCTGCACCACCACAGGATGCTAATCAAGAAAAAAAGGTTTGGGTTTTCAACAACAATTCTCTATGAGAATAACCATAAAACATTTATTTCTACACTATATTCTGTTTTGAAGAACAGGACTTACCATTGTGTGCACACACTTAAGTCAATGCCTGTTAGAGCCTTGCAACAACGGATAGCTGTCTTAATCAGCACAGAGGGGTCCTTTTCTGGATCAGGACCATCCAGCGATGGGGACCAGTGACCTCCAATAGCCATGGCTTCATCTTTGCCTTTCATACCCACTAAAAACTGGATAAAAAAAGTCTCCTGAATGTTTCCCTGACAGGGAAAAACAGTTCCCCAAACTGTAAGAATAAGACTATATAGTACATAAAGCATGAAATATCATACATTTAACTTTGAAATTGTTCGTAGACAAAGAATTACTCTGAAATCAAAAATTAAAAGTCTCAATCACGAAAGAGTTCAGCTAATTTTTTCCACAGTATTTCAGAAATGGAATAGGTTTAAAACATCATTACTCATTCTTGATTTGCAAGACTTTTCATTCAAAAATTACTTTATGGGCAGAGAGTTATGTTGTGGACCATTAGGTCTGTAATATGGCAACGTGCAGACAAACTTTTATGATAAAAGGTAAAAATAATGTCTCATTTCTAACTTTGAGTTAAACAGATACTACCTTATAAAAATGAGTTAGTAAAGCTATTAATGATTGATATTTGTACAGCTTTCATCCAAAAGATCTCAAAGTGCTTTATTGATTGATGTAAAAATGATATATTATAGGGATCATTCATCTACTGAATGACAACTACATTTGAAGTACAAGCAGATGCCTTTAAATAGCATCCAGCAACACTACACGACACAGTTCATGATGGAAAGTGAGTATTGTATCATCTCCAAAGACGACCATAAGAACAGCCATATTGGGTCAGACCAATGATTCACCTAGCCCAGTATCCTGTCTTCCAACAGCCGCCAATGCCAAGATGCTTCAGAGGAAATGATGGAACACTTGCTAATTGCCCTGTTTTGTTCCAGTCCCACATGGAGCAATCAAAATTACCCAATTGCAATACAGATTGGACTCAGGGTCCAACATGCTTATTTATAGCAAAAGGGACATGGGAGTGTTTTAAAGACTACAGTTTTAAGCACTTCCATCCATTACTGAATAAAACAAATGTTTGTAGTCACTAGCAATTCCATAGTACATTCTGCAACAACAGGGTGTTAATTCCAAGGATCTTTGTTAAATTTCAACTTGGATAGAAAGAATACTTTACTTAACTGTTGACTCAACTGGGTATTTTTCCACTCCTGAGATTTGAAAAACACCATAATTCTTGTGAAAGGACTACATAAAAATAAGTGTATTGCTTATTAGGTGTCTCTAGATATTTCAGTTTGAATACACCACTTTCAGACCTTTGTCCCACCAGTTTCAATTCCCATGGTACCGCCTGCTGAAATACATCTTTTTACCTTGACAAGTCTAGCAGGATGTTGAAAACCATCACGAAGTTCTTGTGGATCTTCAGCAAGGGCACATGATTTATGATAAAGATCTTCCATACTAGGACTAGCCATCAGCATCACCTGTTACAGAATCAGTTAATCCAACCTTGTTAAGACACCCTAGAACAGTTATAAAATGCCCAGATGTTGCCAACACTTAACCCCCTTGAGTATTCCCATTGAAGTCAACAGGACTACTTGTGTGTAACAAGAACATGCATAAATATTTGCAGGAATGGGGCGCTAAAATAGCAAGTCAGAGTGACACTATCTCTAATTTATTCTAATGACCTTTAAGACACCCAAACCAGAAAAGAAACACTGAGCAAGTTGTCTATACTAGTGCATCTGTCAGCGTATTTACTGTATATACAAAAGCAGAGTTACTGTGATATTTAATTCAGACACTGTATATTTAAAAGGTTACATGAAAACCTACTGTTCACTGAACACATTCACAAATGGTAGTATTATATACTCAATGTCCTGAACAGCAAAGGCCAGGGAGCACATTTGTGGTTTCAATCATTGATCTCTTTCAGAGTGCTGCCAAAACATGCTCGGTCATCACTTTTTGTTATAATCTGGCCTAGGATACTAATAGCACCCCTCTTCTTTCAACCCTATTTAGCGCAGTTTAACAAAAAACGTATTTCCTACACCAACATTAATTATGGAAACACTTAAGTTGTTCCATCTTTAAGCTTGAAGCAAGGCTTCCACTATATATCTGATTTTGACTCTCAGCTCTTAACTTCACTATAATCAAATTAATCCAATGAAATTTTATACAGATTTTACACTCCCTAATAAATGAATTAAGTGTCTCTCCTTCCCCAGCTAGTTTCTCTCCATGATAGGAAGAGTAGGATGCAGGGATCAACATTTGGTGTGTGATGGGGAAAGATGAGAGGTGTGGTCCATTCTGGGAACCAGAATGAGAAATCTCAGGATGAGCATCAGACCGACTCCCATTACTAAAATGTTTTAAAGTAATCTTAAAAACCTGAAGAAATTCTGAGGCAAAACACATCATTAAGCTTCAATTAAGGTTCTAAATACCAGTTATTTATTGGAAAATCTTTTGAGAATGTTGTTCTCTCAAATTCCCCAAACGTTTGAAAATCTGGAAGTTCAAAGTTAAGTTTACACTTAAACACACCAAACAATACATAACTATAGAAAAGCACAACTAAGGCCATTCAATAGACTAAACTCTGCTCCTGAATCACTACTCAAAGAACAACTGATAACCAGAAAACCATCATACCCTCAAACAGAGCAGATTTTAATTGCATCGGTGACAAGACTACCTTACTCTTGTCTAGAGACTATTCATACTGTGAATTCTCCAAGTGTCTAACCTATTTGTTTCAATATAACATCAATTTGCTCAAGAGTTTTGCATTTAAGTAACAGGTAGATGGAGTTAAGGCTGTAAATATCCAAGTTTAAGTGTTTTGGCTGGTAACAGATCATTTGCAATCTCTTTAATTCAAAAATCTCAAAATGCTTTAGAAGCATTAATCTCAACACATTCCACTCAGGTTGACAGGTATCATAATGCTCATTTTACAGAGAAACTGTGGCACAGAAGAGTTAAGTCACTTAATCAAGGTCACACAGTGGCAGAACTGAAGACAGAACCCAGGACACCAAACACAGAACTGCTAAACCACCACCAAACATTATCTGAGAGTTACTAATTATTTTAAATTTTAATTATCTGCAGGTGACCTTTAAATTAGTTTTCACTTTTCTAGATCTAATATCCACTCAAACCTCAGTCAGTTTATTATACTGAATATTACAGACTAGACTCAACTAAAAGCATTTGAGCAGAATGAAATAATAATTGCTAGGGAAAGTAATGTAAACATATGACAAAACAATTAGAAAAATGTTACTGCACAAGTGTATTCACAAGCTTCTCTCTGCCACCCTTCTGTTTTCAAAAATTTCTAATGAAAAGTTAAGGTGTCATACAAACCTTTGCACTGTACAGGTGATCAGCATCTGGTGGATCAAGAACAGCAGAGTTTTTATCTAAAGAATCTACTTCTCTGTGCATTACATAGAAATTGCAGTAGTTCCCCAATTGAAATGGTCTTGACATAGGGAAAGCATCCACCCATGTAAACTGAGCATCAAAGAAGTCACTAGGGATGTACAAGTTCTGATAACGTCGTCTCAGTTCCATCATATCACAATTAGGGCTGTAATAACAAGAAAAAATGTATTTTGAAAGGTACAATAATAAAGGATCTTAATCTGAAAATAATCAATCACTAAGATACTTAACGAGTCACTTCACCTTGGAAGGTCTCTTACAAGATATGCTAACTACTTATGCTGAACTAGCTATTCGATTTTGTATTTAGCTGTGATGCTCTGAGAGCCTTTCCCAGATCTGAAAAAAATCTGTGTGTCACTTGAAAGCTTGTCTGTCTCACCAATGGAAGTTGATGATATTACCTCTCTATCATCTTGGGACTGACAACTACAACACTGCATAAAGCTATTAAGAAACATCCACCTGCACTGAGGGATTTGGCAATAGCATATTCTAATGCAGATTTTATACATACATAAAGGTAATTCAATATCAATACTTTCTGATAGTTTCCATTTACAAGAAGGTTAAGTGGAACAAACTTATATTCACTGAAAAAATTCATGAGCAAATGTGTGAATAGAGTCTCAAGAAGCACGGAGAAACCTACTTGACATAAATCCATAAAGGATCAACTCTACAGAAAGTATGCCCTGCATACAATGATTAAAGCCACAAGAGGAGGTTTCATTGCACATCCATCAGGTCTACAGGTGATCAAAAGTGAAGAATTTGGTGTGCCCCTAATGGAGTAATTTCAGTTAGCAGAAAAAAATAAACATCTTTAAAATCAAAACACATCTAGAAAATGTTGGGCCTAAGTCACACATGGCAAACAGCTTTCCAACATCTGTAACTGCTTTCTCTATGTAATCTAGAAGCAAGCTGCTTATAATGTTTAAATTCAGGAAAAGACTAAGATAGCTTTTTCTTTCGAGCTAGCCTAGAGACAAAGTATTGTAAGATGTATTCATTACTATAGAAAAATGAGCTTAAAAAACTGATGGCCAAACATACCAGTCTAATGAAAACTTGGAAAACTGAACTGTGTAACGAGGGACAACACGTCGTGGTCTTCGAGGTGACCTTTCCCTCTCTCGCCGAGGTGATCTCTCTCTGGAGCGTTTTCTTTGGGGTGACCTCTCCCGTGACCTACGTCTTTCTCGTTCTCTTTCACGACTTAAAAAACGTATATAAGATATGAACATTTCTCATTTTAGAAGCAACAGCAAACTATGAAAATAGGCCTCTCACAGGTCAATAGTTCTATAAAGACACAATGCTCTCTCAAACAACAAGAAGCATTTATATAGAACTTTACATCTCCAAAACAAATTGATTGTGTAGTCCATGAGTACAGAAAGAAATCAAATCTCTCTCTCAGGACTAAGATGCTCAACTATACTCAAAAAATTAAACATAACATTTGATGAAATCCATAAGCAGATCCATCATCAACAACACACCTTCTGTCATCTTTTCTGTTAGGCATAGGGTCCCCTCTGTCATTCCTCCCTGAAAATCTGGATGGAGGGTCTAGTCTTCGTGCTGGTTGAGGCTGTGAAACTATACGTACAGGGGGCTGTAACAAACCAGCTAAAAAAATAAAAACTATTTTTAGGATTTATGCACATTAAGAACCATTGCCTATTCTAAACTGTTACAAATACTGAATATTTTTAAATCATTCTAAAATTTATTTAATAGTGTTTTGTACACCAACAAGCCAGTTGTAAAACAGCATACTTAATAGCTTACTGTTTCCAAAAACATCATTCTGATGCCTTCTTCACTGGGTGAAATAGAAGGTTCCTTAAAGCAATTTTTTTTAAAAGTTCCACTTTTGCAGTAAATTCTAATGACTTAATAACAGATGCTATGACAGTAAACATCTAAAAAATCTGACAAATTCAATTATGTAGGAAATATCTTCAACTCAGAATATATTCAGGTTTTGAAGCGTATGCTAGAAAAAGACAAGTAAGCTTCTATTGACCTTTCGTTAGGGTTCCTTGCTGCAAAAAACAAGTCAACAGTTGACTTCACAGTTGTTTTTATTTAACCCCATCACCAATTAGTTTTGATAAAAAGATGTCCAAAAATAGTACACTTAGCTGAAAGATCATATCTTGACCAAATATTCCTAAATATTGTGCCCTCATAGTACTTGTCACAATATAGAACAATATTTTATTCAGGAACAGTTAAGGTGATGTTATCAGTTTTTCTTTCCTATTATCACTGGCAACACATTCATGAAATCAATGTCTTTGTTTCATTGGAGAACTGCTTCTGCTACTTATTCTTCATCTATTGTCATAATTATACTGGTGACATCACAACAATCTTCCTGGTAACTACGATGTTAACAAAGAATTACTTGCGCAGATTGCTACAATCTGCTTATTCCCAAATAGGTTAAAAATGTAAAACATAAGAATTCCCCTAACGTGGAAAACAATAAGTTTTCCAGAGCATTTCAGTGGATCTTTAAGAATTACATTCCAATTTGTACTTTGAATTGCATGAGAATAAATACTAATTTTACATTTTGTGTTGGATTTGTTTTTAAACCACAGAATCAATCTCTAGATGATAGGATTTGCAGCAGTCCAGAGGAACTTTCCTTAGCATGTTTTTGTTGAGGTACTACAGATAAGTTCCACGTGCTATATGGCTTTCTTCATGTAACTCCAGGTTTCAACCTAGAAAATGATAGAGTCTTGCTCTTCTACAATTAACTACATTCATTTTCTTTGGTTTTGTTACTTCAATCCTGTCATGGAACAGGTTTAAACATTACCCACATCAACACACGAGGGAGAAAAACAAATTTCATGTTTTGGAGCAATACCTTTCTGTTGTGGCTGTTGTAATAGAGGCTGAGGCTGTGTCTGAAGCAAAGGTGTAATAGAAGCTGCTGATATTTGTGCCTGCAACAGTGATTGCGGCTGTGGCTGTGCCTGAACGCTGAATGCAGTCTGCTGTGCTATGGGCTGAAGTACAGCTGGAGGTGTCTTGAGTAAAGGTTGGGTTTGGGTCTGGTTCTAATGGAAGAAAAGGGAATGTATTATCAATTAACTTAATAAAAATAATTAAACAAAAGCTATACTGGATAACTGCATATACCTGATTTGGAAGTGTTTGAATCCTTTGTGCATTCCATTTGAAAGGCATATTGGGGTTGTAAGTAGCTTCTACCAATACTCTATCTCCTACTTGAGGTGTCTTCCCTTTAACAGCGCTGCAACATTTTAAAAAAAGTTGTAATATAAGATAATGTTCTGTTAAGGTACAAAAACTAGCTTTATACTTTGTTAGTTTTGAGAGGAAAATGTAAGAGTTACTAATAAGACAGAGCCATGCTTCTGAGTTCAGAAACATCACGCATAACACTTCAGAAACCAAGTAGGAAGATATGGGAGGTGATTTTATACTTTAAATATCCTACAAAACGTATCTAGGGTCACATTGCACCTCACTAGCTAAATCCTAGGGTTGGAGAGAGAGAGAGGACTTAAAAAACGCAGGGGTAGATCTCCAAAGTTTTCTCTAAATGCTTCACTTGGGGCAAGAGAAAAAGAAGGTTGTTCTGTTTGTTTGTGGGTTTGTTGTTTTTCTTTTGTGGGGGAGGGGAAGAGAGGAATAGAATTAATGAGATTTGAAAACTGTCTGAAAATCCATTGGAAATAATGCCTGCTTCAGATGGGGAATCAGTTAGAGCAGTTCAATTCCCTTCCTGGTCCCACACCTGCAGAGCCTCAAATGAATGCGTTAAGACAGAGCAACTGCATCCTATGTTGGCTCCACTAACCCCAAGTACTGCAGCTCCACAGTTCTCCACCCATTTAAGGTTCATTGGAGCCTCCCAGAATGGGGTCCTGAATAAGCAAAGTTCAGATTATGAACTTAGCATTAACAGCCACTATTCTATCCAGCCATCTGACTTAAAATCACTGCTTCCAGATGTAAATTAAGCTACTAGATTATATTAGCTGCAAAAATGGCTCTGAAGTAGCAGAGAATTTGTGAGCGAAGTTCTGAAACATTTTGTTTAGTGACGACATCACAGAATACAGCTGCAACCAAGTGCACTTACCTCAGCTGAAAAAAGACATCTTCATCCACAAAACCAAATGTGTCATGTAGTTTTGTAACTACCCCTGTGAAGACACGCTGCTTCTGTGGTTGGGTTTGCTGCTGACTTGACCGTGGTGTTGGATAGGAAACAGTTATCTGTGCTGCTGGCTGAGGAGTAGATAGACTAAGGCTGGTAGGCAGTGCAACGGTTGGCTGTAACCAAAATAAAACATTGAATTCCATAAGCATTCAGATGCCAATGACACAATTAAAATGAACAGCTACATGAGTAAGGAAATGATAAATTTTAGAAGAATCTTTCTAAAACAAATACTTTATAAACAAAGGCTTACTTTTCAAAGCCAAAAGCACATTCAAAGCCACATATTGCTCTTATAGGAAACAGTTAACTTTAAAATAAATTTAGAAGATTCCCTGATACTAAAGAACTCCAATCAACCTAAAAAAAGTAGATTGCATCACTATTTTAAAAAATCCATAACTCTTCAGCAGGGCCACCCACAATTAAACCAAGCTATTGGGTTACCTGGGACTACCTCTTACAGTTCCTCCGTTCAGCCTACTGATTTGATTCCACAAATTAGTAGAACGTAGAACTAATCAGAATCTATTCTAACTAGTCAATTAAATTCCTTGTCTATTCATACAAACAGTCAGCAAAAAGAATGATGTGCACACAAGTGAACATGACAAATTCAGTATTTTGTTCTTGCTGACAGTGGATTTTTAACATCTGTAATTTTTCAGTATTAGACCTTAAAAATAAACTAAAATACTTACAAAAATACTTCAAAGAATTACACATTGAGCCTGTCAAGATCAATAAGATCCCTTTAAAAAGACTATATGCAATACTGTTCCTAATGATATAGTGTGATAAATTTATTTTTCTTAAGAAAAGTTTCCCCAAGCTGTTGTATACTGTAAAGTAAATAAAAGCTTGAAGTCCAAATTATTCCTTCTAAGGTTGAATGATAAAAGCCTTTACTTTAACAATTATTAAAACTAAAGCTATGCAAATTTTTATAGCTGGATACAATAAAACAAACAAAGCTGTACCAGTAAACGCTCTTATCATATTAGGACATCCCACACACTACACGTTGTAACAAAAAAGTATACAAGAAATGCACAATTATCTTTTAAAAAACCCTTAAAATAAAAACAATGGCGAGAAGCACAGATTTACATTCCCCTATTACCTATGTTTGGATATGAAGGCAAAATGATACAATCAAACTAACCTGGGTTAAAAGGGTCTGCTGAGGTTGCTGCAACTTAAATAAAAAAAAGTTATAAATTAATTTTACATACTTAAGGAAACTGTACAGTTTTACATCCTCTTTATAAAACAGGAAAATAGCTTTTGTTTCATCTGAGTTACTTATTTGAGTGGAAGCAGTTAATGCACTGGGGTTTGGTCATTTCCATAGTTATATTCTGCATATCTATGAAACGGTGTACATTTCAACAGTTTTTTTAGGAACACAGTTTCCAGACTTATTCAGTAACGAATACTTCAATTTTCTTGATAGTTTTGTCACCATACATCACTAACATTTACAACATGTGAGGGAGTGTCTCAAAAAGAGACAGTCTGAGCAGCTGGGAAGGGTAAGACTGTAATTTACCAATACATGGATTCTCTCACAATACTATAACTTTCAGGTATGACAACAATGTGACAGGGAAGATCTTTGGACAGAATCATTCCAGCAGTTAAAATACACGGTACTATTTAGAGCATGGAGTTTACCATGGACCACATACACACACATCGAACAGCATTTCAAATTCCCCATACAGCACAAAAGGTAGACTCCTATTCTAGAGATTTCGTTCTATGGATGTAAATTTAGACTCAAATTCTCTTTCATAATTAAAAAATAAATTATTTATATTTATAAATAAAGAATATATAAAGAAAATATTCAGTAAAGCAGATGTTTCTGGAGACTAATCCTGCAAAGACATGCAAATTACAGTAAAAGTTATTTGTGATATACACAATAGAATTAGACAAACCTGTTGCTGGACACTATAGAGCGTTTGCTGAGGTTGTGAATATTGCTGAAAAAAACATATAAAAGCAAAACAGCTGATAAACAGAAAATATTACTCTCCAAAAATTATATTTGCAAACTAGCTACTAAATCCCTTAGGAAACAAATTTAAATACAAAAACCTAACATTTATAAATTGTTTTAAATCTGTTTTAGAGACTGAAAAAGTCAGTAATTTCTAATCCAAAACTTGACGAATACAGTCAAGATGTATTACATTTATAATCAAGATTTTCAGAATTAAAAATTCATCCTGGACCACCTAAATACTATTAGATTTCTATATAATCAAACAAACCGTCCATTAATCCTGCCACTCAAAATAATTAAATATCTAGGTCACAAAACACGAAATTATGTCAAATATTGTAAACTACACATTGTGGCTTAGTGAAGTATTTGGAACTTCCAATGTGGAGCTTATTAACAGTAAAACTCGTTTTACTAAAAGTCTCAATCTGAACTCACTGCTTCCCAAGATATGAGATTCAGCAGAAAAACCACCTATCTTCATGGATAGATAAGCCTATTCCTGACTATAGGAGTACTCTCTCTCTCTCTCTCTCTCCTCCTCCCCCCCCTTTTTTTTTTTTTTTTTTTTTTTTTTTTAAATAATCAATCTTGTAATGGGAAGTCAAACAAATTTTATTCCACCTGGTCCTCAAGTTAGAGAAAACAATGGTTCTTTAAACCTAAAATTGCCTATTACAAAGTTTGTGTAGTCAGCAGAAACTATTCCTCAAACACAAATTTCTTTACCTGCTGTAATGCTGCAGCTGCAGCTGCAGCTTGCTGTTGCAAAGCAGCTGTCTGAGTTAGTTGATAGTTTGTTGGAGTTTGTGTAGTGAGGCCTGCTGCTGCCAATGCTGTTTGCTGGGTATATATTGTAGGAGAGGCTCCAAGCAATGATGGCTGCTGAACACCAAGAGCAGCTGAAAACAGAACAACAGTTATGCATTAAGAGTCATCATGGCAAGAAAACGATCCTTACTCTTAGTGCTAGTACTTTCTTCCCCTGGCCTAGTCCTACCTCTCTCAAGAGGAAGAGGCACTCCTGAATCTTGACTTCCAGCTGCCATTTCCCTCCTTCTCTCCTCTAAACAACAACAAATATTTAAAAAGCAAGCCTTTAAAAATCACACTGTCTCCTACCAGATTAGAACCTATAATTAATAGAATCCACACCCATAATACTCCAATTGTCAGGTTTTTATCCTAGTAACAGAAAAGGTTGCTGGAACTCATGCCTCTGTAACAAGCTGTTCAGTAGTACAGGGGTTGGCTGCACTAGCAGCTACAATATTTTAGCCCTTGATGTTAAGACAGCACTACTGGGGCTATTAAAGTGGCAGTTGTGGATTTTTGCTGCACATGCCAGGTGGACTGCTTCGGCCTTTCAAGCTTTGCCTTGGCTCTCCAAAATGAAACATGTTATTTTTTGATGGTTGATACAGAACACTAACAGCCACAATTCTCCCAGACTGACAAACAGTGCTGTTTCAGATCCACTTTTCTTGATGGCAATCAAGAACATGGTACCACATAAGGCATGCACACACATTCATGACTTAGCTATGATTTAGGACAAAAATGCCTGTGATGCAGAGATGATTATGAAAGACATCGTGTTTTAGTAATGAGAGCACAAACGGAGACGTCATTACCAGCACAATACATCTTTTTAAATATTTACTTATAATTTAGGGCAGTGGTTCTCAACCTTTCTAGACTACTGTACCCCTTTCAGGAGTCTGATTTGTCTTGCGTACCTCAGGTTTCACCTCACTTAAAAACTACTTGCTTACAAAAATCAGACAAAAATACAAAAGCATCACAGAACACTACTGAAAAATTGTTCATTTTTAGCATATAATTAGAAAATAGATGGAAATATAAATATTGTACTTACATTTCAGCACAGTTTATAGAGCAGTATAAAGTCATGGTCTGTATGAAAGTTTAGTTTGTACTGACTTTGCTAGTGCTTTTTATGTAGCCTGTTGTAAAACTCAGCAAATAACTAGATGAATTGATGGACCCCCTGGAAGACCTCTGTGTACCCCCAGGGGTACACATACCCCTGGTTGAGAACCACTGATTTAGGGCATTTCAGCACCTTCTATAGCAAATAAACCATTTGGATTATTCCTGTTTGCTTGCCACACACTATTCATAAGTACAAACCCAAGAAAAGGAAGCAGTCCATAACACTGACTTACTAGCATCATATTAGTTACTCTACTAACTTCTCTTCTCAAGTCTTTTATAAGCATCACTACACAGAAAAGGAAGTAAGGAGCTTGAATTATTATTTGAATAATTTACGTAATTTTAATTTTGTCACATTAGTAACTTAACATCCTGGTTTTAGTGGGGTTTTGCTACTTTTTATAGCTGGATCAATATTTCATTCTTTTGAATTTTGCTACGTGAACCAGAGACAGGAGAAATCCAGAACAAAAGAGAGGACATCCTTATGGGCCCCTCCATGCAGCACAGTGAGTTTTCCTAACCACCTTCTCTCTCCCCACCACCTTCATGCAGTAGGACCCCCAAAAATATATCTGTCCTTTAGTGGGAGATGGGAGGAGTAACCTGGAGCACTACAAAGTAACAGGTAGAGAGCTACAATTTACTTAGCGATAAACAGGTGAGCTGTACCTATTCTGTGTCTATTTTCACTAGAAACAACGAGAGTTCTGTGGCACTTTAACGACTAACAAATTTAATATTTGCAGGCATAAGCTTTCGAGAGACTTCAGATCTCTTCTTCAGATGCAGTAATACAGAAAATAGGTAACACAGAGGCATCTTATAGGGAGTTTAGACCCAAATTAAATGTAGAATTCTCTCCATATGCTACAAATAGTGGGTGAGTTCTACCTAAGTAACTATGAATATTTTTAAAACCTAGACTGTATAACCTAGCATCTTCAGGTAATTTGGGGGGAGGGAACCACACCCACCATGGGCAGAAAGGTTAATTTAGGTTTAAAAAAAAGACACCAGATTTCTTTAAGTCAGAAATTTAGGATGGTGACACAAGACATTCTTATTCATATGTAACACCATTTAGAGACCTTGGATTCCACCCATTTTCCCTGTTAATAACCAATCATTCCTTCTAGATATATCAAGGGAAAATTCAAATGGCTAGTGTTCCCATACAGGCTGTGACCACCAAATCTAAAGATCAGGAAGGTAAGCTCCTTAGTACTGTTTCAAGAAACACCTAAGATAAACTAAAAACATCTCTATTTCATTTGACTATACATTTGACAATACTTTTTTGTACAGTCAGTTTCACTGTTTCCCCTGAGAAGTCTAAATAGTTCTTATGTAGTTCTGTTTTACAGGACCAGGAAAGGGAAAAATGTTTAAAGAAAATATGTATACAAAACCACAAAATATGGGAGAGGGACCAACTTCCAACACTTTTTATTTAATTATTTTTTCGGTTAATATTGTCCTTTCAAGTACAAGAAAGAAAATTTAGGATGTTTTATAATAATTAATGACATTAAGGACACCCTAAAAAAATCTTTGCAATAAGATGTGAAAACATGAAAGATATTGAATCAGAGTGATAAGGTTTCTAGGTGATCCTTTCTGACTGTCTGAGTACGCTGATTGTTTGAGGAAAAAATAAAATAAGTTGAATTGTGGATATTAGCAGAATCCACAAAAAAAGGTCTCGCACTTCAGGGCGCAAGTCTTCACAAAAGGCTTATTGTTTACTTATTATTTTGGACAATCACCATAATTTTTACTTTATATTCAAAGGGTCGCCAATGAAGTGAACAAAGTCCAGGAATGCGCTCAACCCGTTAGTGAGGACAGAGATGGATCACTGAGTTCTGCACCAGAAGAAGTTTTTTTCCAATGTTAGCGCTTTCTTACCAAGTTATCTTGCATTACAATAAACCAAACCTCAAAGTCACAAATACATGAAGATTAAGGCCTGGACTGCATCAGAGAAGATAGGGCATAGCAAATGTAGCTTTTTTTTAAGTTGTCACTATATGAGATTCCAGAACGTATAAGGCATCCACAAGGTGTGCAACACTGCACTTGAACTTTATGATCTGAGGGCAGATGTACTCCACTTACTCATGTTAGTGTGGAAGCAAATTCTTTAAAGATTTTTCTTGTCCCTACTGAAGTGATCTGAGTCATGCCACGGTTTAACTTCATCTGACTACTCTTTATCCAGGAATTGATCTTGGCCAAGCAGGCCTTGAGATGAGTGAACTATGGTGTTTGTATTAGCTGTAAGGGAGCACATGACTCAGTCATTTTATGGCTGACTATTCCCAGTAAAATAATCTATACAGCAAAACAATAGTTTCTCTAGTATTTACATTATTGTAGGATTTAAGGAAAGTGATAAGACTGCCTTCTTCAAATGAATTCTTAGTAATTTCTATTAGTAGGAGGTCCTAGATGCTAATTACATGCTCCAATGTTCCCCAGATATTGAGTAATGCAATCAACCACATTCACATTGTCAGTGGGGATGGAGTCATAAAGCTGTGCATCATCACCATATTGCAGACATTGCAACTCATGTGCCCTCCCAACATCACATGGACATAAAGCAAGTGAGGATGACAAGATGGAACCCCACAGAACCACTCAAGAGCACCACTAAGGAGGGAGAGTGCTACCAGTAAGGAAGAACAACAATTAGCAAAAGTACTCTCAGATGCACCAGCAATCACTACCAGCAATGCACTCAGTTCTTCTCCCCAAACTGTCAACAGCCACAAAGGACACGGGTCTTGAGCACAAGTTAATGGATGAACTACTCCCAAAACCCTCCAGAGAGGGTGACACTGATTGAAAATCAAGCAGAGAAGACTAACCTTTTGTCCCTTCCTGCACATATTCTTCCCCCAGGGAGGAAGACAATCATGACCAAACCTGAGCAACTGAATTGGCAAATTAAGAAAGTTACTTAAATCCTGTTCTTTTAAGATTTCTGGATTAAACTTGGAATAAGAGGAACTACAGGAGAGGCATAAAGGTGCTCCTGACTTTAGAACACATGTAGAAAGCATCTTTCAAAGAATCTGAACCACTGCCTCCTCTGGATCAAAACTGAATGGAATATGAATTTGTTTCTGAGGCAAAGAGATTTAATGGAAATGTTCCCCACTTTTGAAATGTGCAAGCTAACACTGAAGATTTGAGAGATTAGTTATGCTGAGCATTGTGTACTTTGGAATGAGGCTGTCCACCATGCTAATGCTCTTCCCCAGAAGATGATAAAACCATAGAAATGTAGGGCTTAAAAAGAGACCTTGAGAAGTCATTCATGTCCAGCCACCTGCACTGAGGAAGGAATAGTAAACCTAGACCACCACTGACAGATGTTTGCCCAGCCAGTTTTTAAAAACCTCAAATGATAGGAATTCCACAGCCTTCCTTGGAAGCCTATTCCAAAGTTTAACTACCCTTACAGTTAGTAAATTTCTCCTCATATCTAACAAATCTCCCTTCTGCAGATTAAGCCCATTACTTCTTGTCCTACCTCCAGCGGACACAGAACAACTGATCACTGTCCTCTTTATAACAGTCCATTGTATGTGTGAAGACTTATCAGATTCCTCCCTCCCCCCAAAATCTTCTTTTCTCAAGACTAAACATGTCCAATTTTTTAAAACCTTTCCTCATAGGTCAGGTTTTTTTAAACCTCGTTTTTTTGTTGCTCTCCTCTGGACTCTCTCCATTTAGTCTCCATCTTTCCCAAAGTGTGGAGCCCAAAATTGGACACAGTACTCCAAATGAGGCCTCACAAGTGCCTAGTAGAGTGGGACAATTACCTCCTGTATCTTACATACAACACTCCTATTAATACACCCCAGAATGATAGTAGCCTTTTTCACAACTCCATCACATTGACGACTCATTCAATTTGTGATCCACTATCCGCCCCAGATCCTTTTCAGCAGTTATTCCCCATTTTGTAGTTGTGCATTTTATTTTTCCTTCCTAAGTGAAATATTTTGCATTTGTATTTATTGAATATCATCTTGTTGATTTCAGACCGATTCTCTAATCAGTTAAGATTATTTTGCATTCTAATCCTGTCCTTCAAAGTGCTTGCAAAAAAACCACTCCCAGCTTGTATAAAAACCCAAAGTTCACAGTGAGGTAGAGTGCATCATTGATAAAGTTGGATTGATCCAAATTGATCCAAAGTTGGATTGGCTGAGATCAAAAGATGCATTTTCCGACAGTCACTTAATATAGCATATAGCCATGGTATTAAGATTTGCAGAGACTTTCCTTTGATCAGAAAAAGAAAAGCTTTCAAACCAAAATCAGATTATTCAAAGAATATAAAAAATCTGGCTCCACGGGTATCCACAGATCTTGATTCTGAAGATGGTCCCTACTAAGGATTGCAGCCAAACCTGAAGTGTGTCACAATCACTGCTGATGGAAAAGGAGGAAACCCTTGGAGGCATTTATGGGAAACGTCCAGCACTATTACCAGGATCTGCAAACATGCTAGAATCTATGCTCTCACTCTCATAATTTTCTGTAGTGCTCATCACCATAATATCTATCCTTAACCAGTGCAGAAAGGCTTTATTTCAAGTCTTGCTATCAATAGATGCAAGAAGCCATGAAACCAAGGATCAAAGAAACCTCTTTACTGTGTTGCAAGCTTTAGTCTTCACAGAGAAGGATGTTAGAGAAAAGTTGCTTATTACTTTGCCAAACTTTAATTGTTTCAGTTGAAAATTTCCATGACAGATGTCCGCCTCAGGTTTTTGTTTTTAAATTTCAGACAGAACAGTTCAACCCTTTCAGAGAATGAAGATAGGTGAAAATACCTTATTTTGAACACATTAAAAAGTCCTTGGGACCTTTTCTTTGAAATACTAGCACTTCCATGCTTTGGAGCAGGCCCTTGAAGTTTGAGAGGTGGAGGCTTTTGAGTCTGCAATGTGCCTTTTGCCCTCCCCATGAAAATCCATCCAAACCTGGCCAAATTATAAGCCTTTGAAAAATGCTCAGTAAAGACTTGTGAGAATTTAACAGCTAAAAACTCTGGAGATTCCATCCTCACTGAGCATTTTCAAGCCTCTCATCTCTCCTAGTGTTGACCAGTCTGGTCATGCACCAACTCCAGAATGACTGAGCATCGTCCTTCAGCTCACAGCTCCATGCACATACCAGCCCCATAGAGCAACTGAACATGTGCCAGGCCAGGGCCATGGCAGCTCAGTACTTCCCCATAATGGAGGCTCTGAGCCAGGCTGGGGCCAAACACTAACAGGGCCACGAGTCTCTCTCCTGTGCTTCCAATGGCTCCCCCTGCTGGCAGTCAGTGTGAAGGAGGAAGCGATCTGATTTGAATGCAAAGGGGACAAAAGACAGGAAAGGAAAGGAACAGATTGGGACAAGAAGTCTGGTGAGACTGGCATGTGGGAGTGGGGGACAGAAGGAAACTGACTAAGTTGTAGAGGAAGAAAGAGAAATAGGATTGACTGGGCAAGGAGACTAGGAGCTGTTTGAGGGAAATGGGAAGGGAGGAAACTGAACCAGCTGGCTTTGCAAGAGGGAAGAAAGACTGGATGAGGAGCTAGAGGGGAGACTGGCACTGGCTGAGCAATGAGACAGACAAGGAGCCAGGGAAGAGAGCTGTGGGAATCTGACTGGAGGAGGAGAGAGCTTGGATGAGAAGGGAGGGGGAACTGGGACTGAAAGAAACCAGGATGGAGATGAGAAGTCTGAAGAATGATGACTGGGATTGTGTAGACAAGGAGAATGGGACTGGAACAAGGAACCCGATATGGGGAAGAAACTGTCCAGGACAGGTTTGAGAGGACAGGGTAAAGGGGGGAGGGAGGGAGAGGGGGGAGAAGATGTCAAACTTCAAGAGTGGAAATGAGCAGAAAGGTCTGTGCCCACTAGAGCACACCTCCAGAGCCTAGGATAGAACCAAAGATTATTGATTCTCAGCATTCCTCTGCTGTCAGCAAATAACCATGACACCCACTGGTAAAGTGTACCATCCTTCTCTACTGTTACTCCACAAAGAAATAGTGTTACAGTATCATCTATCTGTTACTCCATTAGCTCAAACAGAATTGGTCTGCGTGGTGGAATTAAAGGTTCCAACTGTGATGACCCATGGGGGTGTCAATATATTGCCATGTGATTAAATTAGTTTTTTCAGTTTGCTTTTTTAATAACCCAGGAAATTACACACAAAATTATACTAAGAACATTAAGATTGTAAAGTCAAACACTCAAAAGTTAGGAAATGCCCCAATTAAATTTGTCTGTTGTAACCTTAATTTGGCCACCTAGTGAATATGCGATAGGATAGTCTTCACTTACGTGATCACATACTATATTTTTCCATAGGACCCCTGCCCCATCCAGTGCACAGGACCTGCTCTGAGGATGAATTAGGACTGTTTAGTGAAGGAGACTCATGTGCAGGATTCTTGCCTCATTTTGTTACAGAAGTTGGAAGATGAGTAACAAATGACACAGGTGACTGCAGAAAGTTCTCATATTTAAGACCGTTAAATGCTGCCCTGGATAATTGGATTCTATCCCTGCCTCTGCCACAAAGATTCTGTGTGATGCTAAGCAAGTCATTTAAACCAACCGTTTTAGAGGTGATCATTAAATGTGTGTTTCTTATATTTTTATGGATAAACTTGAGATCCTGGAATGTCGTTTTTGTAAAGTGTTGAGCACTCACAGCTGCAGTGAAGTCAATAGGAGCTTGAATGGGTGTTTGAAAATATAAAGTCACCTATATGCTAAGGATATAGTCCTAAGCATCTCAAATTGAAAACATAAAATTAGTGCATACTTTTGATCTTAGTCTGTGCCTCAGTTCCCCAACTGCAAAATGAGGATGAAAATACCCTCATTTCAGAGGATTTGGGAGATGAATTAGTTTGTGTTTATGAAACACTCTGATATTATAGTGATGAGTGCCATAGAAAAGCCAATGAGGAAATTAATAATTCTGTCTTCAGAGCAAAGGTTTAATAGTGTGCAGTAACTAAGACCTAAAGCCATACACTGAACAATGGGAAAACAAAAAATATTGCTTAGTTGCTCATTAATTGAGCATCATCCATCCTACACATTGAATGAGGCAGGGGTCCTGTGGGGGAAAAAATGTATGTGATTGTGTAATTAAAGCCTGTAACATAATATATACACACAAACAGACCAAACTAAGATTACACAATAACTGGCATTTCTTAACTTCTCAGTGCTTGACTTTGTAATCTTAATATTGAAACAAGCCAGAATGTTTAATTCTGGAGTGCCTCTTTCTCCTCTCTTACATCCTAGCAAGCTCACAGTAATAGAAGTATCAAAACATTTGGTATCTTTGACTACCATACAGCAATCTTCAGATTCATGTTGCTGCTTGGAAACCTTTATACACCTTTATGTCTATGCCTATGCAAAAATATAGTCACTTGACATGGCTTCAAACAGGTTGGCCTGCAATTTGATTGGGGCTTTTAAATTGCATTAAGATAACTGGCTACCACCATCAAAAATACTCTTTTGAATATCAAGACAGGACCTGTGGTGTAGGGAACTTTGATAGAGGATTCCAGTTTGCAGAGAGTGCAAGCACATCTCACAAACAGGAATCTATACAGGCAACTCTCAAAAACGTCCTTACTATAATATACTGAAATATACAAGTACATTCAGTTATAAGCAAAAAGAAAACTCACCTATTGTAGATAAGTAATACTGGTTAACATTTCCTTAAGGTGAAACTCTTAGAATATTTGCTTGGAAATCCTAGCAGCCTTTATTAACCCTTGTTATTTCATTCACATATAAGAATCAACCTTTACAATGTTAACAGAATATTTACCAAACAAGTCAGTTAGTACTATATCATTCTTAACCCTGTACAACTGTAGACTCTGCAGTTCAACTAGATGTCAGGATTCAAAAATATACAAGCTGACCTGGTTGAGATACTGCAGTGGCTGTAAACTGAGTAGCCCACGGGGGGTTCTTCTGTCCTCCAAATTGAGCCATTATGGAAAGGCAAAATCCTTTGAGTGTCTTATCTTCTATAACTGTGATCTATTAAAATAAATAAGCAGCTATTGTTATAAATATTTCAGCCAATATGAATAGTATTTTAAAACATGTTCCACAAATCTTTAACTACTCCATTCCCAAGTCAAAGAAAAATGCATTTTGAACACCAGACTTACATGTATAAAAAGGAATCTTTCAAAGTGCAAGGCTTTTGAGCTCTGTCAAATCTATAACTAACCTAACAAACTACAGAATGAGACACCAAAAAAACCTTCATCTTGACAGCAAAACTAAAACTATTTAAATGTATAGGAAAAGCTCAAAACTAAATGAAAAACTAAGATTTTCAATGAGGTCTGGGGGAATTCACAGAAGAATAAAATACAATTTTTAAATAAGCAAAAGTTATTTTTGTGCTCTAAGTCACAACTCCCCAAATACAGTTAGTAGGAACAAGCAATATACAAACTTTGGGCATATTTCACTTTTGCTTTGCAGTTCAATGGGAAGATTAAACTAGCAGTGAAAACAGCAATTCCACTTTTTAACAAAAGTTAGGAATGCAAGTTAAAGCCAGTTTGAACTCATGCTGCTAACTTGAGTTGCTTTACCCTCACTGCTATTTTAATCAGAGTTAAGAACGCACTTTGTGTGTGTGTTTGTGTGTGTGTCTGCGCATGCACACACTGTAAACACCCTAACTAATTAAAAAGTGCACTGGTAAATCCAGTCAACACACAAACAGCTCTTGCTGCTTAGAGAGAAAGCTTAAGGCCATGGTCTGTTAGTCACTACAAGAGTTATCTGGCACTCCCCACCTGTACCTGCACATTTTCAATTCAGACTACTTGTTAATCTGAATAGACATTTGCAAAATGACTAAAGTTTTGATACTTTATGCATTTCATTAGTCCAAGTGACCTCAGTGGAATGCCTCACACATGTATGTACCTAACTTTGTCTACCAAACATTACTATTCGTTGCTATTTGTGTTACAGCAGCACCAGGAGGCCTCAAGCATAGAGCAGAAGCTACTGTGGTGGACACTGTACAAACACAGAACAAAAAGGCAGTTCCTGCCGTGAGGGCCAACCCACAGAATCCTGGTAACACCAAAGGCTGAAGAGAGCACTCCTCACAACCCACAATAACTGAATACTGGGATCCCCCAAGTACCCAAGCAGCTTGAACAGACCGAGACAGCGAACACGACGGGGGAGGGAGGGGGCTGCTCTGATGGAGTCTCTGGCAGCGCGCCCTTGTGAGGCGGCGGGCGGAGGCGGGTGGCAGATCCGGGTCTCGGTGAGGGAAGCTGAGGCCATGTGGCCGTGAGGAAACCTCCCCCCGGACAGAGCGAGGCCAGAGGCGCCTGAGAGAGGGGATCTGCTCAGTAACGGCTCGGACGAAACAAGTGGCTCCGCGCGGCTCCTCCTCGCCAACAATGATGCGGGGCCTGAACGCGGGAACGGGGCCTAACCCCGAAGGATCCTATCTCGCCTCGATGGGCCTGCTCCAAGAGCGGCCCAGAGGCCCGCACCACCCCCATCGTTCCCTTCGGAGCCACCCATCCTCTCATCCGAACCCCGCGGGCAGCCCTCGTACCTGAGCCGGGCCAGGCGGGGCCTCACTGGAGCCATTTCAAACCCATCTAGCCCACACACAGAGTGCAGTGCTCCCTACTGCGCATGCCTACACAGGACGGAGAGCGGAAAAGGGATGCGATGGCGCACACTAGTGACGTTAAAACGTGCGTTCCCGCACGTGCCCCGCAAGCGTCGCCGGCTCCACAGCAATGAAGGCGTCGCTACTGCGCACGCGCCAATAGGAAGTCTCCGTTCTCCGGGCAGGAGGGTGCCTACCGTGGAGATCGGTCGCGGGGAGAGGGCGTAGGCAGTTGCTCTGGATGAGACATTTGGACGCCATGTTGCTTCGGGGCATACGGCTCAAAAAAGGCCGATGCTAGCGCCATCTTGTTTTTGGGCAGAGGCGCAAGGTGTGTTCACGTCCCATCAGACCGGCTGGCTAGCTGGGCCAAGGCAATAAATCTCGTAGTTTTGTCTCTCACAGGGACCCCGCAGGATTCCCCCTCGCTTCTCCCCATGTACCCCTCCCCACATCGGTGGGCTCCACCGCCACGATCTCTGCACAAAGGCCCAGCCCCAGCTAAAGGAAACTGCAGAGGCTACATTACTCTCTCTGTTATTTACACTACTCATTATAGAGCCTCCGTGTAATTATTCTTTACTAATCATGGACGTTATTTCAACATAAAAGTGATGAGGCTCCATATCAGTGTGCAACTTTGGGACCAAAATGAGACCATTTGAGAGAAATGCGCTACATGGGCATTCAAGGCACTAAAATACCACAGAGCCACTGCATAGACGGGCAGATCAAGCCGTAGTTGTGCAGTGGGACTCCACTCCACACACTCAAGTGCACACACACACAGCTTCAGAGCAGTTGCTGCAGCAGCACACAGGATCATTTGGGGTGGAGGAAGAACAGAGACATGAGAGGGGTTATAAATATGTGCATCGGCTGGACAACTTGTTCCACCCAGAAATTATACAGGCATCTTGATAGTTCATGGCCTATGGGGGTGAGAGGATTTAAGGTTTACTTTCCCCTTGACTTACCCGGAGATTTCTTGAAAAAAGCTGCTTGCAGTGGGCTTTAGACAGAAGGCAAGTGTCTGCCTTGGGATGAAAAGCACCATCACAGTATAGTTTAACAAACACTTTAAGAGTAAAATTTTTCTTTTGTAAGATCCATGTCTTTTCTTTAAAAACAAAAATAAAACTGGAGATGGAGCAAAATCCACTAAAAAGCACAGTGTCAACCAGAATTTTTCCCTGAGGGTATATTTTGGCTTCATCCCAATGAGTCATGATACATACCACATTCACAAGTGGCACAGACTGCTTTATGTTCTGGCAGAGTAACTAGAATCAAACAACAGTCTACAAAGTACTCTAGATAGATTATTTGCTTCAGCTCTACATTTAGCTCATTAAGGTTCAAAGAGAGGCAAAGTTATCATACTTGAGACTTTATTTATAATGCATTTTAGCTTCTGAATAAATTTGATTATTTAGAACAATCTTTATATTGTTAAGCATAGTTCTTTATGTTTAAATTCTTTATTCATCCTACAACCCTTACTCACAATCTAATCCTTAAATAGTCCCATTTAAGTCATCTATCTTGTGTGAGTAAGTACTACTCAGTTCGAGTAAAGATTGCAGAGCATGGCCCCAATATAGTTGGTACAGGTCAAGACATCAAGCAATGTTTAAAAGCAAAACTCCCTACCATGCGCCTCAGTTACTGAGCATCTCACTGTGTTTATGAAGCATTATAATAACAGGTACAAACATTTCAGCTCAAAACTAGTTGTGCAATGGGGTACGTGATTATAGCTGTTTACACTTACAAAGTTCCCTCACTGCATTTTCTGGGCCAGTAGTTTTCAGTGTGCTAAATCAGCATCTATGGCAAGGAATGCCTCTTGTTTGTCAATGTGAGGAGCATTAACATATCTGCACAGTGAGGGTTGGTAATCAGAAAAGACAGAGGGCAAAGGGCGGGACTGATGGTGACCTGGCAAAGAATGTACAATAATTAATAAAATAAAACATCATTAAAAAAACACATAAAACAAAAGTAGCTGAAGTTAGACAATAAAATATTGTGGATTGGTGGAACAGGAAGAGGATCCAGAAGAAATACTAAAGTGGGCTCTGAGCATATAAGCAATGGTCATAGCCATACTCTATCTGAGACAACAAGAAAACAATATTGCAATTCCCCTTAAAGCTCTAAATGATCTCCCCATAAGATGGGGTCAATATAATGACTTATAAAAAGGACATTGGCCAACAGATCAGAGAACAGTGATTTTACTAGAAATACTACTAATTTCCAGAGCTGTCAACTCTGGTAAATTAGCCTCCCCCTTCACTAGCAAGTTTTTGGCATTGCCTTTTACATTTATGGTGTGGGAAAGACTCATATTGAGTTATTTGGTCTCTGGATCCTCCTGTTTCCAAATTAAAGCAGGTTGTTGTTACTTTAGTGCTAACAAATAGCAGAATGGCATGGAAAAAGCTCTGTGAAAATGTGGATACATAAATATTTTATGAATTGTGGTGTAATCAGCCAGGTTAACAAGGATTTATGGGAGGAGAATAAACAAAAAAAAGAAATTGAACATCAGGAAATACTGCTTACTAATTAAATGTATTAGTTGGGTGCCACTGACTTTCTTAGTCTCCGCCCTTTTAATGCCCAGACCACCTTATTCAGTTGATCTAAACCACTGTATACTTGTGTTTTCTGACCAGCATATACCATTCCAAATTGATTTTTTCTGGAATGAAGACACTATGTCATTTTGGAGAGAAACTTACTTGGACTTAATAAAGTACCTCCATCAGAGAAAGTCGTACATACAGTGGAGAAAATTAAACTAAATCTATTGGCTATCCACACTACTTTTGTTGGCTCGGGAGAGGAGAGGGAGAAGTTCAATGCAGCAGTTATGAAAAACTGAAACCTTTTACATCCTTTCAAAACTAGTGGGGCCTGACACCTACCTCTTTAAATTGAAACTCTTTATAAACTTCCTGGCCAAGTAAAGAGGGAACAATTAAGACAAGTACTTTGAGATCCAGCCTCTGGGTTGGAGGAGGCCCATACACAGCAATGAATCAAAAGCAGAGCAACAGGCAGTAAAACAGTACATATCTGATTGCTTCCCGCTGGCCCTCTTCTGAAGTGGTCTTGAGTTGCCTCACTTTTGATAACATTTACTGCAATAAAATTTTGTTTATAACGCCTAAGGAAGCTAGTATTTCACTCAATGTGAACACCATCTCAGTGTTTTCAAAATGAAAAATGTGTGTGATTTCAATTCCATTTCAATTTTTTAATTTTTGACTTTTTGTGCCAATTTAGGAGAGAAAATGTTTCCAAACTGAAATTTGATTTCCTGGTCAGCTCTAGCTTCTCCCTCTTTTCCTGTGACTGTGGTTCCTGTAATAGCTATAATTTTTTTCTCTAGAGGGCATATTCTGCTAATTATTATGACCATTCCCACTATCATGGATAGCAATCCACCCGTTCCTCCTCTTCCTGTGGTGGAAAGTTACTTTGCTCATCCCTATTGATTTTTCTGTTCAGGGAAGACAGGAATCTGCTCACATTTTAACTGTAATATCCAGGGTAATTGATAGAACTGAAAATGCATTTCCTCACTCATTTTCTGAAAAAAGCCCTTATAAAGGTTATTCCAAATATTATGTGCACACTCTTTACTCTCCCACATAGTGTTTTCTTTAGGGGACATAACTAGAAGCAGAAGTAACTTAACATTGTCATGCAAGCCATGACAAAACATGGTTTTAAACTTTTAGCTCTTCCATATCAGCATTTAAGTGTCCTGAAAAATACACCCGTTGGAAGTTTCTAAGGTGCATCATAAGATCCTGATTAACTTTTTGCTCTGAGGTAGAAGCTGTGACTCTGGGATCTGTATATTTTGTATATTGTATCCTAAGGGTATTCAAAAATTCATCAAAATTGTTCTAAACCTCTTCAGATAATAAAGCCATCCACTGTAGAATTGCCCCACTGCTAATGTGTTTCACAGGCTACATCTACACTAGTGATTGTACATGTGCCCGTATGCATACCTGAGCCATAACCCCCCTAATGTTCACATTCAGAAGCACATTCAGAAGATAAGTAGAGGGCAACTAAGCTAGCACGACAGGGAGATGTGGGTAAGTACACTCCTCAGGCTGTGGCACAGCCCATACCCATACTGGTTTTCAGTGTGGATGGGGTAATGGGTGTTTACCAGGTCTCAAGTGTCAATAGCACACCTCCATTCTTACAAAATTCTGAACCCTTTTCTTCAAATCTATAAAAGTTCCTGGTCTCTGTCCTCCAGTAATGCCAGTAATAGTGAGTTGCACTGACCACATCAGAACTGCTTTCTGATGCACTCTTTTGATTATTATAGGTGACCATGGAACCTGCTCCAAGAGCAGCCACTT
This sequence comes from Emydura macquarii macquarii, assembly GCF_026122565.2. NCBI lineage: Eukaryota > Metazoa > Chordata > Testudines > Chelidae > Emydura > Emydura macquarii. The sequence continues at coordinate 11,589,054 of NW_027131527.1, read as the reverse complement.
GTCCTACAAACCACCCCCAAGTGATGATCAGTGTATGTTCAGAGTACATTGTTCTCCACCGCTTTACTCAGATTGGCAGGAACATACACGTGCACCAGGAAATTTCATAGAGGCTGGAGCAACCAGGTATTTAACGGACCCAGCCATGTGCTGAGAATACATCAAGCACTTGAGGCTCCTGTACAAGAGGGCAAAAGATTCCAACCATTGCTCCAGGAGAGCTTATTGTATTTGCCTATTCTATGATAAACTGGACCAGGGCTGTCAAGGGTTCCCACTACAGAGCCTGAAGTGGCTCATGATCCCCTCCTCAACTTTGTTGGCCTCATTGTCTGACAAGATACTGATCATGGCCTGGGCAAGGATGCCCCAGAAGATGAGGAGCATGTGATTCTGTGCCTTTCCCACATGGTGGTAGAGGAGGATTCCAAGTTGCAGCAGGAACCAGAACCTGAGGCTCATAAGTTCAATGGACACCCACCAATATCCTTCTTGCTCCGGTGTTACATTTTCTGATTGTAAACTCAGCCCTCTCTCTTAAATGGTCCCTGAGAAAGATCCAGCTATAAATAAATTATTTTATTGATTTCCTATGAACCACTGTGAGGCGTTTAGCAGAAACTTTGTCTGAAAAACAGATTATTAATAAATGTGCCCATTTCTGTGCATTTCTCAGCCATCATGCAGGCAGTGATGATCCAGAGACAGTGCAGACTGGGAGAGAGCAAGCTTAGAAAGGTCCTAGTTAGGGACGGGACAGTTGTAAAAAAAAACCCCAAACTTATAGTTCATCTAAAATGAGTAACAGCTGTCTTTTGTCCCTTGGAAGATTACAGTTTCAGTGCTTCTATCACCCCACCCTCACCGCTGATTTTATCATCTGAACCCTAGGCACCCCTGTGTTCAGACCTGAACATTACTGCCATGATATTTGTACAAAATATGCCTTGTGAGGTTTCATCTGAAAACTATTAACACACTCATCAATAATATCATTGTGAAATGTATGGGAGAATGCTGTGTGTGGAATTAGGGATACTCACTGATATTATGCTTTACAGTCTATGACTAAAAGCTGTTTAAACTAGGCATGTCAGGGGGAGTTGATGAACAGGATTTCTCAAGACAAAGGAAAGAGGCCAACACCTCAAAGCAGATGTGGCCAAAATCAATGGGCTATTCATTTGTATTGGAAAATGCAGGCAGAGAACATGTACATTGTAAAACTGCAGCAAGAAGCAGCACATTGCAACACACCAGGGACACCTTATTCAAGATGGAGCTGATCATCCAGAGGAGATAGGAGACTGAACCCAAAGGCTGGAGTTGATCATTGAAACAAAGGCAGATTCTGAAATATAAAGACACACACAAAGACTTTGGATTATCTTTCATCTGAGGAGACAAGGAAAACCAGCACCTTAGATGCTGTGCAGATCCTAATTAAGAGTTAGCCAGCTATTACTGGGAAAGGAAGATTGGTGAGGAAACTACCTTGAATAAAAACTGAAGCTTTTAAAGTTAGGTTTTAACCATTAGAAAGCATATTTTTACTTTTGTTTGTTTTAAGTATTTCTATCTTTATTTCTTCAGCTTGGTATTACTTAACCCATGTCCTTTTGTTAATAAACATGTTTTATTTTTATTATAAACCAACTTAGTGCTGTGTTTGAAGGAGAGGATTGTGTTTACCCCATTTAATAAGCTGTAATATACTGACTCTTTAAAAGAGCAGCACAATTAATATCTTCAACGATATTCTGTGATAGGGGCTGTGCATTGCAGAGAAACATCTCTGAGGTGCTCAAGGGCTGGAGTTCACTGATTGTTGCCTAATAGGCAAGTTTTGGGCCAGGAGAGCCCTGAGGAGTTTGCTGGTGAGGAATACAGACTGATGTAGCAGGAAGCTAACACACAGTCTAATCTCCAGCAAAGCTCACTCATGCTGAAACAGAGAGGTAACAAAATGGTTTACAGCTCTGGGTGTCCCCAGCAGTATGTTACACTGTTCCATTACAAAGTGGAGCCAGACAGAAAGGACGTAGGGTAGAGGTGAGTTAGATCATGGAAGCAAAAGGGGATGCATTGGCTGTCTTAGTAAAAGTTAGTCACTGCAGTCCTTTCTTACTTGGAAGATTATGACATATTCATTGTCTCTGTTCCTAGTATGTGGCCTTTCCCCACACTGAGACATGCTGCACAAGCCAGGGGAAATGGAGGTGGGAGAAGGATGCAGTCTGGCAATTGGATAAACACAGTATGATGTTCTTCTGCTGAAGAAACTCCTGTGCCATGTGGTGCTGATCAGAAACTTCAGGTGAAAAAATAAAGTTGTGGCATGTCTCTTTCTTTCCTTTTCCATTTCACCATTGTTAGGCAGGCATAAAGGCAGGATTTTCTGGTGATGCTGTAGTGTAGTGGGGTGGGTGGTTTTCCTCATTTGCATCTCCCTTTGCATTGGAATTCCATATGCTAACTTAGAATACAGACAATTTCCAGTCAAACTGCTTCCCAATCTTGTAAGAATATTTCTGCTGTGGCAGAAATTCCAGATGGGTCTTGAGGTTCACCAGCAGTACAAATCTTCTTGGTCCACCTTCATTGCTAACCAAACTCCTTCATTCAACATTATGTAGAGGGGAGACCATTAGCAGAAACATCTGTCTGGCATGGATTTCTGGATTTCAGGATTGGAAAGCCACTTCTCTTTTCCATTCTGGTACCTTGAAAACTGCTGTGTTCTCCAAATCTAACTGTGTTTTGTGTGACTGTAACATGCAGCTTTGTGCTCCCACCAGTGCTCTTTATTTATAAACGTATCCCACAACCATCTACTGATATACACTCCGGCCTAACAGCCCCAGTGGCCTCTTAGCTCCAGCCATGGGTCAAGGGAAGCTCACCCTCTTCTGCCACTTCTTCCTCTGCTGGCTGTTTATCTCCCCCCCCATCACACTTCCTTCCTGGGAGCCTTTATGGAGCCTGGCCTAACAAGCGGAGCAGCTCCTCCTCATTAACACATCCCATTCAGGGTTTACTCAGCCTTTTCCCATTCCTTCTAATTAGGACACCGGTGGCTGGGGACTGAAGCAGCCTGGCTGCTCCCACAACCCTGTCACACTAACCTTTAAAGAAGACATTGAAAATGAGTAACATAGCCCCTGGAAGGAACTGCCATCTCTCACCCCACTTGAGACACTACGAACATTTTAAATTTTTTAAAACATTAGTATATTTATCTTACCACTAGCCTCTGCTCCTGCCTAATGGACTGCAAAAGTTGCCTGAGAACCAAGGATAGTCTAACTGTCGCGTTCCTTCAGTGCTGAAAAATATCAATATTGTGGCCTTCTACAGTCAAGTTATGTTATGTGGTGGGGATTTCTTGTCTTCTGCCAAAGGAAAAAAATAAAATAATGCTAGTCTTGTCTTTAAATTGGCAGGACCTTTGGCTCCTGAGAAGGAAACCATTCCACCAGTCAGGCAGGAACAGCACCCCAGAGGCAGATGGAGAACGATCACGGAAGAGCTGCTCATAGGATGGACAGGATGAACCAGGAGCAATTTGAGTTGCTCAAGGCACAGGAGGATGTGGCTGTTCAGCAGGAAGAGACATTGATCAACTGGTTCATGGAGAAGGAGGTACACTGTAGGGAATAAGAGAATTCCTTTATGGAGAGGCTGATAAAACTGGTGACTGAAAGAGTTGGGGTCTGCCTGCTGATGTGGCCACTGCACCTGTCTGGGGACCACCACCTCCACCTGCACTTTACTACCAGCTGCTGCCCAGGATGCTGCTGAGGCAGAGGACCCAACCCCCACAAATTACTGGGAGGAGCCTGAAGGACTCCTGGGACCACACCTCCACTGACACCTGAAACCCTTTGCAGGGAGACACCCTTGAGTGTCCAAGAGGGGAGCAATGAGCCTGCAGGAGTCCCCGAACCCCACCAAGTCCCCACTCCCCAAACCCTCCACAGAAGACATCCCCATTTGTCTTCAAGAACAATTTCCTCCCACTGTTCCCCCCTTGTCAGGGCGAGGGCAAAGGGTTGGGTGAAGAGACATTCACATTTGGTCATTGTTCATGGATTCAGTCAGGTTATGTTTTGTTGGTTTCCATGTCTTTTTAAAAAATATGTTACATACACGTTCTGTATAGTACTTTAATAAATGTTATCATTTCCCTGGCTTGTATGTGGACCCTCCTTTATAGGTATGATGAACCTAAGATGTATTTAGATTTGGGATTGGGTGGATGATTCACAGCACATGAATTGGAATGGTGTAACGGTCTGGTGCATCATACTCCAAACACTTTTCTGTCTGTGCCAACCCAAAATCCATCTCCTTCCCCCCAGGTTCAGAAATATCCAAAGTCCCAAAGATCAACAGGAACTGATGGGTGATTCCACTGAAGTCAATGGGAGTTTTTCGATTGACTGCAATGGGCCCAAGATTTCACCTCGTATCAGCTTTTCAGTTTATTATGATTGAAATTCTCCAGAGACTTAATTAGGAGGTCTGTTTTCCTGTCTTGTTGGATTCTTGGAGATCACTACATGGGTAATGGGAAGAAGGCTAAACTGGGTCGGCTCCAGTGGACTTTCTTCCCTGATTTCCTTGTGAGAGGGTGTCTTGGAGGCTTCTTGGATAGGGGGCAGAGGAGCCTCTTGGATAAGTGGTCTCTCCATGTCTTCTGGTAGGATGAGGTGAAATGGCATCAGTTTTTCTGGTAGCCGGGTCTAAGAAGATAAAAAGGATTGTTCTGTACTATGTAGTTCTTCAATATTTCCCTCTTTCTCCAAGAAGTCTCCTTAAGCTTTTATTCAAAACAATATTTAGCTGAAGAGGGTATCCGTAAAGATGCCCTAGATAACTTTTTTACTGGATTGTCTCTGCCACAGATCTGACTCTCAGAAGGAACATTTAGTTGCCTCTCTAGAAATTGCTATATCCCCAGGCTATAAAAGAAATGAAGGTTGGAAGGAATCCTGGAGCAGAGGGGTTCCCGACTGAATTTTACAAAAGATCTCTAAAACTTTAACACCTAGATTATTTAATATGTTCAGTGAGGCCAAGATCATTGAACTTTCCTGCCTACTCAAAAAGAAGCTGTAATTTCAGTTATTCCTAGACCTGGGAAAGATCTTGGACTCTATAGTAATTACAAGCCAATTTCTTTAATCAGTTGTGATGCTAAGATTGTCCAATTACATAGTAAAGCTTTAGCTACAAAGTTCTCTCACACATCATACACATAAATTGGATAGGCTTCCTTTGTAATAGACATGGCTCAGATAATGTGTCAACTGACTGATATTATTCCTGCTTTGAGAGATTGTAAAGAATGCTTAGCTCTCTTTTCTTTAGATGCCAGAGAGGCCTTTGACCACATAGCCTGGGGCTATCTTTTTCATGTGTTAGCAGAATTTAGATTTGGTAAACAATTTATTGCTTGGCTTAAGCTTTTATATTCTAATCCAATTTCCAGAGTAGTTACCAATGGTATTATTTCTGCCCCATTTCCATTACAGAGAGGGATAAGGCAGTGCGGCCTGCTTTCTCCTCTTCTCTTTGATTTAGTTCTAGAACTTTTAACCACTGCCATCCGAGCAAATCAACACACTCACGGTATCAGGGTGGGCAAACAGAGCATGTTGTATGTGGATGATGCTCTTGTATTTGTATCTAAGTCCAGGTTTATCATTCCTAACCTACTAATCACTATTAATATGTTTGTACTCCTTTTAGGCTATAAAATTAATTGGGTGAGCAAAAATCTTAGATATTAACAAATATGCCCACTGTCAGGGGGCTGGTTATTCCTCCTGGCAGTACTGCCGAGAGGCAAGAGTCCCAGTGGCCACTTAGCCTGGTGGCAGTACCACCCAACAGCAAAAGGGTAGGGGAAACTGGGCCCTCCCTACTCCATTGGTTTCTGACCCAGGGCCCTTCAGAACCAGGCATCCTAGCACAGGGATTAGGCCTCAATATCCCCAAGCATGTCTCCTGGGTCACTTCCTACCCTTTCATGCTTCCTCTGCTTCATCTCTGGCAGCTCCCCTGGCAGTAGTAGCAAGTCATCCCCTTTGGTTCCCACCATTGACCAGCTTCCCTTGTTGCAGCTAGGAGGCTCGGCTTTGGCATCTCAGAGTTCTGGTAGCATCCTGGCAGGAGGCTGCTGTACACAACTGTTCTCCTCTTCCGTCAGCTCTCACTGAGCTGAGATACTCCCTTATGAATGCTCCTTCTACTGGGAGTATGCCTCACAAGGGTGAGAGGGCATGGGCGCCTGGGTCCCAAGCAATTCATTAACTCTGTTTGCATTATGAGGTTGGTACACTCTGTCACACCCACAAAGGCCTTTTCTCAAATTGGGACTTTCAATGGCAATCCTCATATGAAATATTTAGTAATATTGATTCCCAAAAATATTGAAGATATCCCTCAAATAAATGAGGAACCAATTATTGCCAAAATGGCTAATGATTTGGGGAGATGGCATTAACTAACCTTCAGTTTGTGGGGTAAAATTAATACACTAAAAATAAATGTCCTTTGTAGGATTTTGTATATCCTGATGGGTCTCCCTATTTCTAGTCCTGAAACTTATTTTAAGAAATTTAATATTTTTAGAACATTCCTTTAAGGCACAGGTAGGAAACCTACCCTGGCTCTGAACAAATTGCAGGTGTCGTCGTCGTGGTGTCGTCGTGGTGTCGTCGTCGTGCCCCCCCCCCCCCCCCCGCCCCCCCCCCCCACAAAATCTGAGGATTTTGTTTTTTCCCCAACTTGGAAAATGATTGTATCTTCTTTTTGTTAAGATAGGCATCTTTGTGGCTATTAGGTATGAGTACACTATGGGTTCAGCTTGAACCAGAATAGGTATACTCTCTCCTGCTTTCAGGCATTATAGGATCAAATTATTAAAGATCCTGATGGCTCCAGAGCTCCCACAATAATAGCTATAAGGCAAGCTTGGTCAAACTTGGCTAGAAAGTTCTGCTTCCATCCATTCTTCCATGTAGTAGTCCTATACAGCAATCCTATCCTTAAAATTGAAGTCAAAACCTTGATGTGGAGGGACTGGATGGACAGAGGAATTATGACTGTCATAGGTAATTGACAATGATAAATTTAAAACATTTTCAGATCTTCAGCAACAATTTGGGGCTCGCCCTGTTCCAGAGCATGGCAATATCTCCAGACAAAGCTTTGACTTATGAATGGTAGTTATTAATGTTATTAATGACTTGGATATAGGAATAGAAAGCATACTGATAACATTTGCAGATGACAAAAAGATGGGAGGGACTGTAAACACTTTGGAGGATAGACCTAAAATTCAAAGGGATCTTGATAAATTAGAAAACTTGGCTATAGACGACAAAAAGAAGTTCAACAAAGACAAATATAAGGTGCTACACTTAGGGAAGAAAAACCAAATGCTGAGAAGGATCTGGGAGTTGTGGTGGATCACAACCTCACCATAAGTCAACAATGAAATGCTGTTGCAAAAAAAGTAAATGCAATTTTGGGTTGCATTAACAGAGGCATAGTATGCAAGTCACAGGAGGTGATATTACCATTCTACTCAGTGCTGGTTAGGCCTAAACTGGAGTACTGTGTCCAATTTTGGTCACCAATGTATAGAAGGGATGTAGAGAAATTGGAAAGGATCCAGAGGCAAGCTACAAAGATGATCTAGTGCAAGCCATATGAGCAAAGGCTGAAGGTACTCGGTATGTCTAGTTTGGAAAAGAGAAACTTAAGGGGGGGAACATGATACTTGAAAAGCTGCCATAAAAAAGATGGAGAAAACTTGTTCTCTCTTGCAAAAAGGTTAGGACAAGAGGCAATGGGTTCAAACTACAGCATAGCAGATTTAGATTAAATCTCAGGAAAAACTTCTTAATTGTAAGAACAGTAGGACAATGGAACAGACTACTTAGGGAGGTCATGGAAGCTCCTTCACTGGAGGTTTTCAAAAGGAGGCTGGATAGCCACCAGTCTGGGATGGTTTAGACACAAATAATCCTGCATTTTGGCAGAGTGGTAGACCAGATGACCCTTGCGGTTTCTTCTAACCCTCTGGTTCTATTATTCTGTGTATTTGGACCTGATGCATTGGGAGCTCCAGAACCTACACTGCTTCTATTATTTTGGAGGAAACTTCCTGGATTTACTTGGCCAGCGGTATCATTTTACAATTTTCTGGCTCAAACAACTCTGCCAAAGATTGATAATTTGAGAATTGCTTGGAATAGAGATTTGGATACACAACTATCTCTGACCTAATGGAATACAATTTTATCTAATGTTAAAAAAGCAACTATAGTCCTGATATTACAGTTTATTCACCAAAAGACACTTTTTCATATATACTGGTCCCCACAGAGGCTAATGGTAATGGGTCTCATAAATGCTGATTGCTGTTGGAAATGTAATTCCCTTGGTATAGTCCTACATTAGCTCATATGTTTTGGAAGTGCCCCTGTAACAAGAATTTCAGATATGAGATGGGTCAAAGGACCAACTTGATATTGGATATTAAGTTGGAACCTTCTCCCTTAAGTTTAATTCTTGGATATGGTCCTAATACGTGGAGATTACCTGGTAGCAAGACAGCACAGTTCCAATCTGCAGCTTTGGTCACTAAAACATTAATCCTGCAAAAATGGAAAAGTTGATCCCCACCAAATATTGATGCCTGGCCAGTGATATGGCTGAACTTACAGCTAATGAGCAACTGGCAATCTGAAGAAAGGGAATGCCTGAAAAATTCAAAGCAAATTTGTACTGACTTTTTAGAGATCTATGATTAACATAGAACCTGAAGATACATATGTCGCTTCCCTCTCCCTCCCTTTATCCTAATCCTCTTTATTTACTTTGTGTATTAGGATGAATCTTGTATTTTGGTATATTTGTTGTATTTGGAAAAAAAATTAATAACAAATTATAAATCAATTGAAAGAAAGACTCACCAGGTGTCAAAGACCAACCCAGTGAGGAACAGCTTGCCTGCTCCCTGACTAACTGCACTGACCTTTGAGAAGCAGTGGATGCTGTCTGGGGTTCTCTGCTCAGTGTCCCTCTCAGATTCCCTCCATTTAACCCTTTGACCTTCATTCCTGTTTTCTGGGACAGAGCTCTTCCTCTACCTCAGTAGGTCCAGCGCTTCCTTCTAGGAGTAGGTCAGGGAACTCCTTCACCCTTTAGTGTTTCTTCCACCCTCTAGTGGAGGGTGCGGGTAATGCAGCCACTCTAAAATGGCTGTTCCTTGATGGTTCCCAGTCCTGTCTCTGGTTCTCACAGGCCCTTGGCTCTTCGCTGGGGCTTTAGCCTCTCCAGTGAATGGCTGGTAGGGGGTGCAAGGGGCCTAGTCCCACCCTTGACTCCAGGCCCCAACCCAGGGACCCTACAAGCCACAGCCTCACACTGTGGCTTCAGAAAAGTTGCTAGCTTCCCTAGGTTACTTCCCCATGCCCCTTGTCTTAATGTCTGGGCCCTGCTTGGACAGGGGCCCTTACTGGTCTCCTTGCCAAGGAAGGCTCTTGACCCCTGACAGCCCCACAGGCATGGTAGTGCCCAAACCAAATGTCCAGTTCAATCTTTCCCTTCTGGGAGGTCTCTTCCCTTAGGCCTCCAGGCCTGGGAAAGGTCCTTTGCCCTCTTCAGGCAGGGTTTTCCCTTCCCCAGTCTTTGTACCTACAGGGTTCTCTCCTGCCAGTGTTCTGCTCGTTCTCCTAAACCCACCTGCTCACATGCTATGGTCACTTACCTCACTCCCACAACTCCAGCCACACCCTTTCTCTGGAGGGGAGGCTTTTAACAAGTCCTGGGTAGGGCCTTGATTGGCTCCAGGTGTATTAATTAACCGGGAGTAACCCCTGCTCAGCTACCAGGAGAAAAAGCGACTTACTGATCCTGGGGCTGATATATCGGACTTCTAGCACTTTCCGGCAACCTTCTGGGAGCAGTGGGCGCTGTCCGGGGCTCTCTGCTCGGTTTCCCCTTCTGGTTCCCTCCGTTTGACCCTTTGACCATCACACTCCTTCCTGTTTTCTCATTTGTTGTCCCCCGTATTCAGTTGAGTCCTGGATCCAGTGGCTCCTCCCCTTAGGCTGGGGGAGGGGCCTTTAGCGGTGGGCGGGCGCACCCTGGGCTCAAATAGTAGCACTTCCGGTAGCCATCCAGTCTGACCCTGTCACGTTTCTCATTTGTTGTCCCCTGAATTTAGTTGAGTTCCAGGCTTACTAGCTCCTTCCATTAGACTGGGGTAAGGGCCTTCAGTTAGGGGCAGGGTTTTGCCCACCCACATCCTGCAACCCAATAAAACTAACTGTGCTGCTAGGTAAGCAGTGAACCCAGCTGCAGTGCCTTAAAACCCTCACAGTGGCCACAGCCCCTGACTAGCTGCTGGTTTAGCAGCACTGCTTCTAAGCCTGGCCAACACAGCAGTTCAGTGGCTGCTTAATGTGTACCACACCTAGAGCTGTGCTTGCCCTTGGTACAGCCCTGGTTCCAGTTCCTGGTCCTGCTCTACTCTCCTCTGGCTTCAGACTTCCAGCTTCAGCCCCTTGCTTTGGCTTTGGCTTAAGACTCCACTTGACTCTCCAGTTCTGGTATTTGGCTGATCCCTGGTTCTGCCTTTGTTTTACAGCTCTGGTTTACCCCCTCTGGCTCTGGCATTTGGCATCTGCCCTTCTGGTACTGACCCTTGGCTCGTTTCCTGGACTCTGTCCGTCCTGGACCAGCTCTAACTGGTAGGCTAAATTCTTGCTTTCACCTTTAGGTCTGACCACCCATGGCACAGTTAGCAAGAGTTTGTCATTAAATCAATCTTTAATATCTTCAAAATGTGCCTTAGATGTTGTGACATACCAAGGCACAATCCAGACCAATGAGTAGCTGGGTCACCCCTGCCCTATAACATAGGGTGCCCTTTATAATGCCTTGCTGCTGTAGCCTCCAATCTGGACTGCTCACAAACAGCCTCAACATGTAAGTCACTCCCAGGTATGTGTGCTGCAACCAGCCAGCCACACCTTGGCTCTTATGAGCCTTAAAGGTTACTACATGGCGACCCCACACACTTGCAGTGCCAAATTTCCCCCCAGAAATGTATGACTTATATTGCCCAGCCCGCTCTTGAACAGTTCAAATATATCAAGTCATTAATTCCTTTAAGGGAATAATATGCACACAGCTTGTAACTGCAAATGGAGTTACCCAGACATTTCAGCTGGAACATACTCGATAAGGTAAAACTACAAAGAGATTTTAAGTGAGTACAAGTAATGAGACATAAAAATAAAAAACGATTACAAGAAAAATAAAGATAAAACACTTATTAATGTAATGTCCCTGTTCTAATGGACATAATTTTAGCAGTTTATAAAATTCATTGTCAAAACATGCAAATCAATGGTTTCACATTAATATGTGAGGCTATGGCCATGAAGATTAACAATGATCAGTAAATGCTTACATTTTAGGATCTCTTCTTACATTATGTGCAAGTCATTTTTCTAACCACTGCAGCCTGATTCATTAATGGTTAATGATTGTATTGGTTGGGAATTGGTACTAATTTAATGAGCTGGGGGTAAAAGGATTCTAGTCCCAGAATCAGACACAACAGAATTAAAATGAAGGAGTTCAATAATCTGTAGGGAACCCTAGGGTGTATGATGGCAAAGACACTCACACTGAGGGCAAAGCAAAGCCCTAGCCACTTTTATTAACACAATCAGTAAAGACAAGAAAGCTCCAAACCACTTAAACAAATATTCCTAGTATATGCTCATATAATCACGCCCTTCCTTGGGGATCTGGTGATAAGAGACAAAGGACCAACTCTGTCCCTGGCATGCAATTGAGTCCAGACCCCAATGCCCGAAGGTCAGTGGTGGATAATAACAGTGAAGGAGCTGAAGGGTCATTGGGTTGCCTGGTGTTGTTATGCACCAATGTTTCTCTTAAGCAAGCTATTCCCAGTTCCCCAAAATCTAGGGTAACTGTTGGGCCATTTTATCTATGCTAGGGCCACAAGCCTGCTTCACTTATGCTAACCTGCGTAAGCCAATGTCTTACAGGATACAGGGCTGTAGGTTCCCTTTGTTACTGCTAAATAAACTAAAAGGATAAGCTAGCTCTATTGGCTACACCACAGGGAGGTGGTTATTCCACTGTACTTAAATTATGTAACCCAAATAAAAAACATGGAGTTACACTTCTGTGCTACTCCTGTTAAAAATGCATTCTGTTCAATTTCTTAATAACACTTAGATACGTAAGTGTTATTACTGGAGCCTGTCCTCTGTAGCTGTTGATAGGTTTATTTATGCATCTTTTTCAAAAGGTCAGGAGAAAATCATATTCAAATATATTTCTACATTTCCAGCTATCCTGCAGTGCCAGGAAAACCTGAGATTCATCAATAAAAGTTGAGTCAAGTTTTTTTTCTTTACGGTTGAATCATAAAGAACAGGACTAGTGTGCAATCTTCTGAACAAATTAACTATGTTGTGTTCTTGCACAATAATTTTTATCTTAAGCTTTTCTTGAAATTGCATAATATACTGAAGCTTTTATATTCCCTGAATGCATGAAACATCCATTGTTAAACATTTTGGTACATGGAATTATATTAAATATTTGACACAAGTCTGTTTGGCCTGGCTTGAAGCCATAGACACAAGGAAAAAAATCAGGGTTAACTCAACCCTATTATGCTTAGGGATTGCAACTCATGGTATGTAAAATTACAGTTAGCCCTTTTTTACTGAGTGGCTAGTCTAAGTTCAGAGCTCTGTAGGTGTTCCAGTTGTGAGTAGAAACTGATGATAGAGTCCGATATTTTCTTATTTGCAGACTGGTTTATCTACAGGAATATACAAAGTCCTGTGTTTTTTTTTTTTTTTAACAGAGTAGGAATCAAATAGCAGGTGACTGTTCCTCTGTTCATTGTTCCAAGCCTGCCTTTCCAGCCAACACTCTGTATCCAAAAAGCTTTTTTCCTTAGCTTTAACTCAAGGTCACATTACTGTGCGTCTAGGCTGTGTCTGATTGGCTTTCTCCCTTTGCTTCTGTTTCTTTCTCTGTGTTGTCTCTGTCCCATCCACAGAGACAGTGCCCCGTGGAGCTCTATGCCCACAAAATCCAAATTACTTGGGGGGATTATATACTCTTTTTGTTTTAGGTGGGGCAGTGTCTCACAGATATCTTAAATGAGAGGTGAAGATCACAACAGCTCAGTTGAGGTTTAACTCAACCACATGCCTTAACATTATCCTTTTATTGTTAAGAGCTGTAAAATGAGGTTACATGTAATGATCTGCCATACAGTGGAGTAAGCTAAGAACAGAGTTTGCTGCTTTAACTCTGAATTTGTTTAGTTTGTCAGAGCATTTATTCGAGTTTCCCCATTCACAGTTTTGACAATGTCTCTGGTAACACCTTTGCATATATCCTTTTTGGGATGGATAATTTGCATGATTAGTATGGGTGAACTGCATTCCCCCACACTAATTTTGGTGAGAAGAATATTTAAACTGCTGATTAATGATTGCTTCAATGTTCCGTTCAATCTGAGTGGCTAATGAATTTTACTTTAACGCTTTGTTTTCCTTGGCAATTGTGAGCTGTTTAATTTCTCCTTTTTCCAAAACAGAGTGTATGATATTTTTTTTTAATCCCTTTAGATTGCCCTATTGCTTTTAATTTCGGTTGATGCTGGCCGTGCTTTGTTTTTAAAGGGCAACTTTATTTGTTCTTTGAATTCTAACTTTTCCTAGCTGTGTCTTGCAGCTGCATCCTTCCCAGTTACATCTCTCAACACAACAGCAGCAGCACACAGCTCACAATAGCCCAGTCGCAGTGCCCTCACCCTATTTTAAAGGGACATAAAACATTTCCCTCATTCTTCTATTTCTCTCATTACATAAGTAAAATAACTTGGCTATTTAAAAATGTTTTTAAAAAATGGGTAAAAACTACAACAATATAATATACAAAAATATTGCTATCTGGAAACATTAGGAACCCATTTCTAAAATTTTCTATTCCAGGGTCCTCACACATGTATGCATCTCATGCTCCGAACAATACTGCTTTAGTACAGTGGTTCTCAACCTGTTTACCACTGTGGGCTACACATGCAGCTCTCTGTGTTATGGAGGCCGCATCCACACAATATGACCTGTATGGCCCTGAGGATGTCACATGGGCCACTGCTATGTGCTGACTGGGCCGCAGGCAGCTCATGGGTTGAAAACCACTGCTACTTTGCTTTGTGGAGGAAAATTTCTACAGGCTTGATAAATTAGCCTAGCAATAAATAGCATTGGGGTTTATGTGATTTTTTTCCAAGACCAATGAATTAAGAATCACCCTTTACATGTCTGTCAATCAAAATCTGCATGCTTCTGTCATAGATAGCAATAAAAACTTACTTGATTTTGCATGAAACTTATGTATGCACTTTACTATTTTGTCTACTCTGGTTGTCATCCATCTTGAACATATCCACGCACACGTGCAAGGAAAAGAAGGCCAGAGGTAGCACGGAGAGATAAGGGGTAAGGAGAGGGAGAGCAGAAAATTTCTGCCATTATGTTACATCTGCGATAGCAAAATTTTTAATGACACCACCATTACTCTTAGACAACTCCTTTACAAGTACAGAGTTAACTAGAATACTAAATGAACTGCACCTTCATTTCTTAAGTATTTTTGTTAAACACAGAAAAATATATACTTGAATTGAAACTTACAGAGAAAAAATTCAGGCTGTTCCAGTGGGTTGGTGTTAAAGCACTAATTTGTGGGCCAGATTCTGATATGCTGACTCATGTTGAGCTGTACAACAATGAGGGGTTTGAGTCATTGATTCCAGTGGGGCTCCTCATGGATTAAGGTGCTAATCAGCATGAGTAAAGGTTTCATAACTTGTCCTTCTATGGAGGGCAGAAAGATCACTTTTATTTCAACAGGCATGTTCTGGGGAGGAAAGGGTTGTCTTGCCTAGCCTTGGTGAGAAAGCAGTCACTTCCATATTCTTAAGTTCTTGCATTTGTGAACATAACCATCACAGAAATGCTTCTCTTTCCCCCTGTAATTCCAGACCAAATGTTTAACAAAAATATCTTGTGGAAGCCTCCTGCCCTTCAGCTATATTTGTGCTCTTTTTCACTGTCCGCTAAGCCAATAAAGATATTTTGGCTATTACTATGCCACAGGGGTAGGAAGGATGATGTAGTGGATAGGGCCCTGGTTTAGACTCCAGAAACCTGGGTTCAGTTCCTGACTCAGTCATAGATTTCCTCTGTGATTTTATCATGTAATTTATCCTATGCCTGCTGAATTCCCCCTTTATAAAATATGATGAATACTTCCCTACCTCATGAGGAACTCACTCTATGGATAGTGAGGTGCTCAGATACAACAGAGGGAGGAAGTAGATAGAAACTTATGTACTTTTAGATTGTAAAGTCTTAGAAGAGCACTGTTTTCATTTTGTAATATTAAGCACCAAGTACATTGCTGGCACTTAACTATTTGTAATATTTCCTCTTTAACTGGAAATGATCACAAAATTATTTTGGGCTCATGATCTCTTAGGATCTCATTAAGAGATGTGCGTGACCTTTTACCTCAAGTTGAAATTCATGAGCATTTATTTATATTGCAGTAGTACTTAGGGCACATTTACACTGCAATTAGACACCCATGGCTGGCCTGTGTCAGCTGACTCGGGCTTGTGAGGCTCAGGCTTCTGGGCTGTTTAATTGCACTATAGAAATTTGGTCTTAGGCTGGAGCCCAGGCTCCAGTCTGATCCCGAATGTATACACCACAATTAAACAACCATGAGCCCAAGCCCCATAAGTCCAAGACAGCTGTGGGTTTTTAAATTAAGTGTAGACATATCCTTAGAGTCCCATATCAGAATATAGGCCTCACGTTCTAGCTTTTACCTAAGGGCATTATACCCAAAGGTTTAGCTGTGGATTTTTATCTGAATAGTTAACATCCCAAGATTAAATAAGAGAGCTCATTATGCGGTGAAATAGCAATATACTCTGTGTTCCCTTAGTATTGCAATTTTAATACATCTGTGGCCGACGGGAGGAGGAAACTGGGCCTTTGTGAAACTGGATGTTCTTGTAACTTCACAGAATTAATTATCGCCGTAATTGCCAGATTCAGCCACTGACTTCAGTGGAATTACAACATCGATGATTTAGCCCACAAAGTTAAAATAAACATATCAGTAGAGAAAAAAGTTAAAAGGAATGGACAATATATGGTTCTGGATGAATTTTTAAATTAGATGAAAAATGAGAGGGAGGCTGAAGGACAGTGAGTCAGCAGAGGAAGGCTGCTCAAGATGGCAGGTATGTGACAGAAGAGAAGGCTCTTACTCTGGGCAACGAAGCCCTCTCTTTACAGGGAAGCTGCAGCTCAAATATTAGCAGTGGTACAGATTATTGCATACAACCCTGCTAGGTTCAACTAATATTTGGAGCAGCTGTTGCCTCAGCTATGCAGCAAAAACTTCCAAACCCTCTGTGATTAATAACATGAATGAGCTGAAATGATAGTCTTTAATAAAAAAAAAATTGTAACAGTGGAATCAAAGAGAGGAAATGGGTTTCTTTAAAAAACAAGGAATTGAAGTCTAACAACTAGTAATTTAGAGCCCATTATGTGAAAACAGGACAGAATTATATTGTAGGACAGGAGCAATCCAGCCTGGATACATCTCTGTTCTCCAGTAGTGGGATGTATGTCACAAAGCAGCGAAACAATCACTAAAACCCCCTTTCTCAGTGCCACTTCTCTGCCACAACCCCTTCACCTCACACACACACGTCTGGAGGCTCCCCGACTGACATCTCTGGAGGCTCCCCTGCCAGCTGCCATGGAAAACTGGCTTACGTACAGTCCAGCGTGCTGGCTTGCCTGTGCCTGCTTGTTCTATTAAAGCCACCTGCCACCAAGTAGATTTTCCTTACTAAGTATGGGAAATACATTTGGTCTGAATGGCTTTGAAATTTCAATGTTGTGTCCTCACTCTGATGGTTATGGGATCTTTTGAAAGGAAGTCCCCTTCTGAAGGTCTCTGTGCTTTTCACTAGGAATGGTTCTGCTGAGCCAACCATTGGTTGGCAAACTTACAAATATTATTTTTGTTTTTAATGTAACATTTTAGTTTAACGTTTGGTTTTAATTAGAAGACTCCATTTGGATCGTATGTTATGCTCAAAAGAGGAGAGTAAGGGACACCCTGTTTCTAATTTTGCTTGAAAGTTATTTCATGATTATTATGAATATTAATAAATTTCATGCAAAGTGCTGGCTTCCTGTCCTAGAAGAGTCAACAGTGTTTTGGGATTTGGTTTTTTTTGTAAGGGTTGGTGTGTTTGGTACTGCTCCTGGCAATTTACAGGAGAGAGTCAAGGGAAGGTACTAAGTCAAATACCTTGACTGTGGGAATAGCCCAGTAGAAGGTCTCTGGACCCTGAGAGGTTGCCTGCCTGCTTCCCAAGGCTAGTACCCATTTGAGTACTTTAGGAGAGATCTAATACCTCATGGGGCTTTACTTGGTAAATCAGAAGCCATTTTGAATCTGGGAAAGGACTTTTCATGTATCCACCTGTAATTAGGGTGACCACGTGGCCCGATTTTATAGAGACAGAGCTGATATTCGGGGCTTTGTCCTACATAAGCACCTATTACCCCCCACCCCCTGTCCTGATTTTCCACACTTGCTATCTGATCACTCTACCTGTAATCCCATGATAGCACAGCAACATGGGGAATGGAGTCCTTATGTGCCTGTTCTGGCCAGCTTATGGGGAGAGAGACACCCCCCTTTCAAGTCTGAGTTTCTTTCCCTGGAAGATCAAGTGCTTGTTGGCTGAGAAGCAGAGTGGCACAATTCCTATTCCGCCGCTGCCTACATTCTGAGCAAGGATCTGCACGGCTGAATGCCAGATAAGCCCATTTCCTATTTTGCTGCAGCTGGAGGGACATGCTTCTCCTCAGGCCCAAACATGCTGCAACGAGTCTCATAGAGAGCACAGTGAGAGTTCTGTTCAGGAAAAAAAACCAGCAAACACTTCCTCAAGATAGAAGGGCAAAGGAGAAAAACAATATAAACTGTGATTTTTAAATCACTTGCTCATTAACAATATAAATTATTTCCTTACAAAGGGTATGTTTGCTTTTGCCTTTTTGCCTTTGGAACCTCTGCCATTTGCAAGACTTATGGCTGAGAAGACAATGAGGGATTCTCCTCTCTTTGGGAATCCTCATGCTCTTGGCTGAGGCATCTCATGAATGCAGCTTGGGGAAAGTGTTGAGGACCTGGTGCCGAGTCCAACTCAAAGCCTCATGCCTTGGCAGAGTGTGAGTTGGTGGCTGTGGCTTCTGAAAAGCTGACTGTAACACCTCTTGGACCTGGAGTGCTTGCTGGACTTTTTCCACTACTGTGGTGGGGGTGCATAGGAAGCCTGCTGAAGAGATGCCACAACTGAGGAACCAGAGGGCTATATTCTTAGTGTTAAATAGCTTCCTCAGTTGGGGGACAGTAGAGCTAAAACTGAACCAATGTTGTTATGTGAAAAAGGATACAAAAGAACCTTGTAAAACAAAACGGTCACAAGAGACTGAACAGCCAACTTCTGCAGCAGTGGGCAAAATTTCTGGTGGCCTAAATTGAAGAGGTGTGACTCTGTCCTGAAGCCTCTACAAGCAATGTTGGACCTTCCCAGAATTGCACAGATGAGAAATATTACCCATTTGTTAGGAGAGAAAAGCTGGGCAGGAGAATATAGCAGAGATGAAGGGTCAGATTCTGCCCTTTGGAAGAAGAAAAGTGCTTTAGCTAAGAATTTTGGATAATTTTTGTGTTTTATAAAAGCAGAAGAAGTTCTATCAGGATTATGTTCATTCAGAAAAATTGATCAGATTGTGAGCAGATGGTGATGATTTAGATTCACTTTGAGAAAACACAAAGTCATTGTTCAACTAATAGCTAGTGCCATGTCTGGGATTAGATTTAAACATTTTTTAAATATTTATTTCAGTGTGTCATGGATCCAAAACACATAACAGGCTGCCTTAGAATTTTTTATTTTTTTTACATTAAAGCTAATGTCATTTCTTAACCCAGAATAGCTTTAGCTAAAGCATAAAGTTTTGTTCGTGGTTTAAAAAAAAAGGTCTGAGTTTAAAATTCACTCTACTGCAAAGGGTCCAGGCAAAGCCATGCATACTATTTAAATGCCACTTTAATTATGTAAGTCATGTTTAGGTGACATGTAGGGTTTTGTGTGGGCCCTTTGCATTTGTCAGAATTTGACCCTCAGTGAATAATCCCAAAGAGTGTTTTACAATGGATTATCTGGAGGGATATTTAAAAAAATGTGAACCAGCAGTATTCAATGGGAATCTGTCTTTGACCAGCATAAAAATCATCAAGAGATCAGACAGTATTAGAACTGAAGTATCATGCTCCTTCAGTGTAGTTGTTATCAGATAGTAGGATGCTTCTAAACACTGAAATATAGCCCCTACAAAAATTAACGTAAGAGTTGGTGCAATAATTAATGTAACTCATATGCAAAATACATGACAAGAACATTACTATTTAAAGCCCTATGACCCTAAAAAATTAAAGGGCCCAGTTAGGATATATAAATATTCTAGTACCCTTATAGTTCATACATCTTTTTTACAACAATATTGACGTGAAAATTCATCCTACATTTTCTGATAATAAACTGCCTCCAACTCTTGACATACAACTGTATATTTAACTGTGGAAAGTATGTATCTCTTGAAAGAGTTGTTAAGTATGGTGTGGAGAAAAAGTGGAGGCAGTGCTGGTGAATTAGTCACTATAAAAAGCCACAGCCAGTATCCACCCGGATTGGCAAGAAGCCTTCCTGTTACTGAAGCCTCAGACCAGTAGAATTTCCTAACTTTTGGGGGTTCCAATTTTCAGAAAGAACTTTATAATACAAGCTTTTTGGACTGAATTTTTTTAATTAAAAAACCCCCCAAACCTGAATGGTCAGTCCTCTCAGATCAGCAGAACAGAATTTATCAGCATCCTCATATATGCTGTAATACCAAACTATTCCTACGTACAGAATCAGTGATTATTTATTGCTTGTTAAAATAAAAATGTACATAATAGTACATTTAAAATACTATAAATTTCACCAATACGTTCAATTATATGGGTGTAAGATTTTGCTCTACATTAAAGACTATGGTCCTGATCCTGGAACATGATGCATGGGATTGGGGCCTATAGTGGCCCAGTCCTTCTGTCCTCTTCAAATGACTTCAATGTGCATTTTGTCTCAGCAGGATCAGGCCACATATGAGCAGAAATCTACTATTTTAATTTGTTTGAAAACGCAGAAATTATATTGTTATTTTGGAATGTATATTTATAAAACAGAAGTGTAATAAATATAGGAAAGAAAAATTAGACTACTGAGTGCAAAATAGAAGTATAAAATTTATTTAAAACCACCCACAAAGTTCTGTGTAATCAGGAATGATACAATTTGTAATAGTCTTTTTTTAAAAACTCATGACAAGATTTAAAATATATTTTCAATTACAGTATTCATTTAGCCTTATTCAGTTAGGACAATAAAAAAATGAAAATTTACGTTCTAAACAGATAGAGACACACAAGAAAAATATAACAGAACAGACAATTTCCACAACAACAATCTTTACATGTATGTTTCAATACTAGTATCAACATTTCAATGAATCTTGCTACATAAACATGAAATCATGTACAACAACTGCTTGCACCAAAAACATAGTTTAAGTAAGTCTTTCAAGTAACATGCAGTTACAACTCAGAAGTCTTCAAGTACTGCTGGTAAGAGTTCCCTTTGCTGCAGAGAAGATTTCAAGGGTCATATCCTCACTGATGTAGATCCGCATAACTCCATTAACTTCAATGGGACTATGTGGATTTACATTAGATGAGAATTGGGTCCCGAATGTATGAGAAATGAAATAACTTTTATACTTTCTTCTGTACATACTGTGACATAGTGAAGTGCTTTCTCTTTCTGTTTTTTTTTCCCCTCCCTGTACATTAGGAACTAAAAAACATGTTAATGTTAAAAAGAAAATTGTGTTTTGCCTTTCAAAAGTTATTTCATTTTTTCAGGTCTAAATACAGTAGGTTGATAACACAAAAAAACCAAACCAAAAAAAAACAAAAAAAAAACAACCCAAAAGAAACCTAAACAAAACCAAAACCAAACCCCCAAAACACAGAAGTTCAAAGCTGCAAAATAAATATTAAATGCATCCCAAAGAAAGAAAGCAAGAAATATACGGAATATATTGATCAACCAAAAATAAATTTTTCTGCTTAGGCATACTGTACCTTTTTAGTTTCATTCATAATAGTCAGAAGAAAATCAAACTGCATTCTCTGAATGTTATGTTGTAGCCTTAAAAAATAAGGTTGTTTCTGATAATGTCAATTTTTAAACTGCATTTATGACATGTCATGTTATTGTCATATTACCAAGAACAGTCCTGTTCCAAACTCAGCAAAGAAATAGTAGAAGAATTAAATGTTAAAGGATTAAATGTCCAATATTAAGACTTAGATTTTTCTTTTAGCTATACTGGAATATTCAGTTTGCCTCTCTGGCTTTGTAATAATTTTTTAATCTTAGGAGATACTTTATTTTGAGGACTAAAGGCTCACAACATTCTGAATGCAAAGATTGCCTTGTGTTTTGCTAGAATTATAAAGTGACATTCACAAAAGTAAAAAGAAGTCTGTTATAGTGATGTACAGTATCACCACAGTTTTGACATGTAAGAATGAAAACCAAACATTTTGTTTGTTTCTTCTCCTCAGCATTTGTTTATTTTTAGGGGATCATTTTATAATTCCAATACAATACTATAGGATTATGAGGCTCAATGCTTGCTAATGCAAAACTCCCATTGGCATCAATGGAAGTTTTACATGACTCAGGCATGCAGGATTGGGCCAATGGTTTCGCTATCTAGTATCACCACAATTAGGGTGGTGAGAAAACTTTGGCTTTCAGCTTTGTGCCTCACATTTCCCTCTAGTGTGGCAATATTTACACAGTATAACAAACTCCACTGGATCTTATGTCAGCAGAGAATGGAGCTGGGTGAATTTTCACAACCCTGCTTCAAGTGGTCAAGTAAAGCTGTCTAATAATAATAACAATAATAATAATAAAAACTTTGTGAATAATTATTTGAAGAAAAACTGCCCAAATTTGCAATTAATTTTATTAACAATTCTATCCGCTCTATAGTGAGGTCACTAATTTGAGGTACAAATCCCTTACCACATTCTTTTTGTAGGCAGGATAGGGAAAGGAGGTCAGCCTACAGTTGGATACCTAAATCCTACAAAAGAAGCTAGATTAGAATATTTTTCTAAATTACATTTCTAATTTTCTAAACTACACACCTGCGTAATGGTTTGGATGTTGCTGGCCAATATGTGTGCAGTAGAGATACTGTAAAGAAGATCATCCATTGATGATTGCACAGTCAACCTTTGAGGCTTGATTCTCAGTTACACTAAGGCTCCTTTACAACACTCTGATGGAGTAAAGGGGCCTTACTATGTGTCACTTTCATTCACTCCCACTTTAATGTCCTTTTATTCTCCCAAAGGGGTGTTAAAGGGCCTTAGCATAAATGAGAAAAAGATACTTTATTTTTATATTTAAAAAAAAGTTTGCATTAAAATAGTATATAACAAGAAACTAGAGTAAGACATCTAAAATATTTATCAAACAATTAATTAATAAAAATCTTCCACAATACAGTATTAAAATGTTCTGTGGCAACAATTGTGATATCGATTAAGTGTCAAATGATTAACATCTATTCCAATGTGAAACTACAACAGCAAATTTTTTGAATACATTCAGTCTACTGCATGTGACATCTCTATGTAGCTTAACTGTCACTTGTGTTCTACTTCCTACACATTGGCATCTATTTATAATAGTATTGTGCCCTTTGACTTTATGTGGAAAACTCTAATGGCACAGAAAGTGGGTAGAGCAGTTGAGTTATAGTACAGCCACATTTAAAAATAACACTGTCAATCTGAAGCAGTGATTGGATGTATGACTCTTAACATATAAAGCAATTAAGGCCCACTCCTGCAATCACTGGAAATAAAATCACTGGGAGCTTTTAGCATTTTAGAACTAGACACCAATGAGCATTGTGTCACTGTACCATCAATTTCATTTCATTGAAATTAACACTGCAGGCTCTGAATCAGACCACCATACAACTTACCTTGATATAGCAGCCTTCATACAAAATGTCATAAAATTCTTAACAGAAAGAGACAGAAGAGAGGAACTTTAAAGTTGGGCACAGCAACTCATACAAACAGAAAAGGAAAAATGACATGTATGAAGATCCAGTAGGAGAAAAGAGCTGACGTTAAAATGAGTAAAAATGCAAGCATTCTTGCAGATTAGCTATGGTGGGGGAAGAATTGAAGGATGCAATAGTGGGTAGGATCTAGTGTCATTTGTAGGCTAAAGAGAACCACAACCCATATTGGGGTTGGGAGAATGAGAAGAAGCTGGGCAACAGTAGGAGTCCCTATGAGGATTGTGACAGAGTGGAGAAGCACACAGCAAAGCTGGAACCCCTATACCCTTTCAGAGAGTGCAGTTTACATTCAACTCCTTCCTGCTCAAGCCAAATTAGCCCTGCTTGCTGCAGGAAGGAAGGAAGAACAGGCAAATCCATAACTCCCCTCCTCTTTGGAGAGTCTAGTGCCAGTGGTGGCAATAATTTTATGCAGTCCTTGAACTTCACACTGGGACCAATGCTGATCCCTGTACAGGGACAAACCAAAGACGCAAAGAAGCACGATCTCCCAGTTTGCCATCTTTGCAGGGAGCATCATAATCTAATCTGCGATGTCAAGATTTGAACAGAGTAAATCATACAGTAACTCAAAAGGAAGGATAGAATGCCAGAGATGCAGCAGTACAAGCAAAGAATGATCTTCAACTGTGGTGAATTGGGACTGTGGGCAGAGGCCAATATTGTGAAAGTGGACTTTGTTGGCTGAGTGTGGACAAAGGGTCAGAAAGATAGGGTGCCGAAAGTTTATGGAGAGTTTTGAAAACTAAATGGGCAGTTTACAATTGAATATGAAGATTGATAGTGAATCAGTGAAGGTGAGAGGGTGGACTGAAATGCCCCTTTCTTCCGGTGAAAAAATAATATAACTGCAGCATTCTGGACTCCATGGAAGAGTAAGGATCTAACAGGATGATAAAAAGAAAACTAATAAGACAGAAAGTGATTGACATGAATACAGAATTTGAAAGCGTGACCATAATAAATTCTTGTAATGTTTCAGGGATGGAGATAAAGATATTTACAGACAAAGGAGAGATGAGATTAAAAAAGAAAAGTCAGGGGCAAGGCTGACACCTACAGTGCTACCCTTGGGAGTAAAGATTTGTGCTAAAGAGAATTAGAAGACTTGTGTGCAGGAAATTATAAGTATTTAAAGCATTTAAAGGCTATAGGGTCACCAAGCGTTGACAGCCAAAATGAGTATATACAGATGAACTACAAAGGAATCAGAGCATAAACCGAGGGAGTTGTAGAGTTCAGTGTCATCTATAGAGAACAGAAGTTAATGCCTGTAGTTGAAGCTAGCAAATGAAATGTCCTAGAGGGAGAAGATGTAAATATATTCCTAGAATTATCTCCATTATTTATAAAAATAAAGCAGCACACAAATGACACAAATATTACACTCAAACTGAAACATTTAACTAACTCCTCTGAAACATCTAAAATATTTTAATATAATGATAAAGTTAACATGAAGTGTGTACTAACTTTGAATCATCCATAGAAGGAAACAGGCAATCTCTAGCAGAGACAGAGGACAGAGTCTGATCTCAGTCACACGTGTGTATATCTCGAGTATCTCCATTGACTTCAGTAGAGTTACTCTAGATGTAGGGGACAGCATTCATATAGCTTTACAGCAGCATACTTCAGTACCATATAAACAATATAATGCAAGGCAGTTTGTCTAAAATATCAGATAATCCCAGAACACTGATCATACTACTCCACTAAAATACAGAACACTTTTTACACTGACCTTGCTTCTAAGGTAAGATTAAAAAGGAAGAGACTGATATAAATGTGCCATAGTTTTACATACCTACTATAAAATGTATATTTAAAATTGGATACATCTAAATAAACAGTGGTGACATGGATAAACAGTACCTAGGCAACAAGAAATGGCTTAAGGAGCAACTTCAGTCATGGCTCACAAGCTGCATGCGGCTCTTCATAGCCTGGTTTATAACTCTTTTGGGTTTCATATATCTGATTAGTCCTCCACTTGCTCTACCTGGATCTGAGGCAGATTGAGCAGGGTGGAGATTACAGCAGTGTTAACTTCTCTGTCCAGGGTACATGTATCCATCAGATCAAAGAAAGAGTGACCTTTCTTTTTCTGGAGGCCAGTACAGGTTGGGACAGAGAGACCAGAGAAGAAATTAATTCCGCAAAAGGAAATGGAGGAATGGAATTAACATGATACATCAGTACACTAGTGACATGATGTGATGACACATCCCCATCACACAGAAACTGTTATGGCATAGAGACTGCAATGCAATGCCAGAATGTCATAACACAATTATTGTGCGTTTCTCTGCACTTTACTTTGATGATAACAGCTTTATAGCTGTTACAGGCTGAACTGCCACTTGGTTAAATTAAAAAACAGTTGCCATATGTTGTAGGTCTGTTGCTCATCTATAATTTCACAATACAAGATCAAGGGCTTTCATAATGTGTTATGGTTAGGCAGCCAACTCATCCATATGTGAGAAATAAAGCAAAATGACAATTTTACTGCAAAGACCAGTCAGAAAGATCTTGCTACTAAAGAAATGCTATTTTAACTGCCACAATGGAGGTGAGAGGCCATTCATTTAATCGTGCATGAATATCACAAATGTTGTTACATGTAAATAGTCTGAAAACTGGCATATTAGTTAATTTTTCAAATATTGGGAGGGAGTATGTGTCCATACTACAAGTATTTCTATGCAAATTTGAGAAGAAATGAGACATTTAGGCAGCCTGTATATTTGAAAGCATATTTTATCACTTGGATTGACCAGATAGCTGATTTCACACAGAGACATACTGATTGATCTTCTCTTGTGTATGTTAGGATAGGATTGAGCCCTACGTTTTAAATATAAAAATGCAAATACAATTTTGTTAACAGGTTTTCCTAAAAATTCTATATTTAACCAGAAGCATATTAACATACTGGCCCAAGTCCTACTGCATTTGCACCTGCATAGCCCCATTAACTGCAGCAGAGTTGTATAGATGTGAATGAGAGTAGAAGATGACCCATTAAAGTTAGCATAATACTGAAATGGTGTTGGAAAGGTTTTTTAAAGGAGAAAACTATTGTGTAGTAAGTATACTAGTAAGCATTAAAAAATTGTCATTTACTTATAGTTATCACACCATGTTACTTAAGATACTAGAGTTATTCCCTATTTTAAGTATAGAGACACATTCTGGTATCTAAGTGACTTTTTTAATGGTGGTCACTGTAAGTACAAAATGCTAACTTATAAAATCAGGATTATTTGCAGAAAAATATGATTACATCTTAATTGTAGCTTGTGAAGAATTAAGTCTTTGTATGAGATTTGAACAGTATTATTACAATATTTGAGGTGAGCTGGTCATATGGCCTTATAAGTCAGACTTTCTGCTACTATTTGTGGGTTCTAAGTGTAAGATACAAGTTTGGTACCTCGTTCCTTAGATCATCATGAGCAAGAGAAGTGCAAAGGTAACACTCACCATTTCAATGGGAACTATTGTACTATTGCAGCAGTGGCCCTGAGAGTCAAACAGGAGTGATATTCCCTACAGAGCATTACTCCTTTTCTCCAGAATGAGGGTGGTGTGATGGTTCAGGGCCTATTAGAGAGAGGGATTAGGGATATTCCTGCTAGAAAATCAAAGGTTGCCATGTTGTGTTGCAACAGTCCTTGGTGGTATACTGAGAGGTGATGTAAAAAGGGGAAAAAAACAACCTGTCATGAATTCTTGAGTTAAAGACTTGGAGCCCTATAGTGCTCTCTATCTATGAGCATAATAAATCCCACTGACATCAATATAAGTTTTGTTACAGATCAAGGGAAGTTACACAGTTTTCCCCAGCTATCTTGTCTTCAGATGTGGTTCCTGACCTGGCCAGTCTGGAAAGACACTGCTGCTACAATGTGCAGGTCAGACTAGATCAGAAATAACCATACTGTGGCTCTTTTACAGTTAAAGTGTGCTCACGGATCCCCCCATGCTCACTCCTATTCTCTACCTACCAGACTGACAGCAGGAGCTCGGGGCTTCTGCCCTGTGGCGACGTAATGGGGCTAAGGGCTTCTGTCCAGTGGGGAAGGGTGTCTCAGGACTTTAGCCCCACGGGGTGTGGCTGCCTACGCTTGGGGCTTCAGCAGGAGTGGTGCTGGAGCCCAGAGCCTTGTCAGGCACCTCCCGTGGGGCTGAAGCCCCAAGATCCCTCTCTAGGCAGGGCTGAAGCCCCAAGATCCCTCTCTTGGCAGGGCTGAAGCCCCTAGTCCCACCACAGGGCTGAAGCTCCGAGATCTGGCAGGTGCAGTCCAGCTCTTGAACTTCTTAAGACTGTTGTTCTGTTCATTCCCTCTGAAGCACCTGGCATTGGCCACTGTCAGAAGACAGGATACTGGACTAGATGGACCATTAGTCTGGCCCATTATAGCCGTGCTTATGTTCTTATGTATGCGGCTCGGAGGGTCAGTGAGTTTGGCAACCCCTGGACCAGATGATCATGATGGTCCCTTCTGACCTTAAAGACTATGAGTCTATGAGGGTGAGAGGAAGTCACAGAGGAGTTGTGTGGAATGGAAGGAAAAGAGTCACTTCCTAAAATTTGTAACTTTTAAGAAGACAATATTGTTGCAAGTGACAATCTTATTCAATACAACACTGATCAGTGTGCACAAGACTGATACATATTCTGAAATGCTACAATAAATAGCACACAGCTGTAAATACAGTAAATAGATGTATTTCTCATACTGCAGTATATTTACTAGAAAATATTTGCCTTTCAGATAACCTGCTAAATGCCATATCAGGAAATAAAACTTGACCAGCTAATTTTCTTATTAGGTCTGATTTGCAAAAATGTCATGTCAGAAACTTATTATACATTGTAAAGAAAATGTAATTTGGTTTGGACACTATATTTTAACTATGTCAATAACCTTAATAAAGCAGTCCTGAGGGTTTTATCAGCTACCAACTAATAATGTGAATATCTGTTATTATGTTAAAACATACTATTCTCTTTTAACATTGCCATTTTGAATTTGTTAGGGCTGGATTTCCCTGTTGGACTTGCTATGTCCCTACTGATAGTCAGCTAAGTACCTTGTAAAAGACAAAAATACTTGAAGATGCCCCTATTCTGCTTCCCAGCTTTTGAGGAAAGCTACTGTTTTCTCTATAAAGTGTTTTTAGCACTTCAATTGCACAAGCTTAGAGGTCAGGCATTTTATGGAAGGATTCAAATGGAAATTCCTGTATCAGACATTTTAATATTTCTTGAACTTCTTGTAGGCAGAATAACAGTTCTGAAACTTTTCCTACTACATTTGAAATAAAAATTTTAGTATTTAGTAGAACTGCTGAGAAATAAATAATTCCTTCATTCTGTATTATATATGTATATGGCACAATGAAAGCACCATGAAACGAAAATATGTCTAAACCTATCAGTGACACTTACTAGTAGCAAAGTAATCCTTCTGGTAGATAATTGACCACGATGTTAGACAAGGGTACTCAGATAGCAAATATATTGCTGAAGCAGCTGGAGCAATGTAGAATACTATTTACTGTATATACAGCTATAATTTCTACTCTATCTGAGCCTCTCAAAAATAGACAAGTTTAAAAATGGAACTCTAAGGCACACAAAATAACAATGATTTAATGTATACTGTACTTTACATATTCAAGAAGCAAAAAACTGCTGGTACAAAATGATGGCATAATATTGAGTTTTTAATATTTACAATCCCTTTATATCCTCTACTTGAATTAATAGGCTTTAAACTAAAATTTGCAGCATATGGGGTTTTCACAAATTTTACTTTGAACTAGATAAAATACAAAGAATGGGTCCAAATCCAATCTTCCTGTCCTTATGCCATCAAAATTCCTGTTAATTTCAATAGTCAGTCTACATAAGGATTTTAGATTTAGCCCAATATCATTACATAGTGATTGCAACTTTATATCTTGATCCTGCAAACACTGAATTTCATTGAATTCATTGGAACTGCTCCCATGTGTAAGTATTTTCAGGATCAGGGTTCTAATTAGCATTGTGTGTAAAAAATAAAATTCACATATTCTTTGTACCAAAACTGTAAATATCACAATTATAGAACTTTTCAAGAAAAAAGCACCTTGTCTAGGTATTAGATAAAGTGGATCTAGACATTTCAGATTACTTTTGTTATAGCACCACTGCATTATAGTATTATCAAGTATATTATTGATATAAGTTCTCAATAGAAAATACTAACCTCAGTTACATTTATGGGGTTACATACACTGTGAGGATTCACAGGCAAAATTAAGGTAGAGTTTGACCCGTAGGATCTGATCCCACAACCATTAGGCACAAAAGTAGGCCTTACTGGAGTAGTTCCACTGACTTTAATTGGACTGAGAAGCTGAGTAAGGATTGCAGGATGAGGTCTTACTTAAATAACTTTTTTTTTGATGATTAGATTATTCAACAAATAAATAATAAAAACAGAAATGAAGAGGAGAGGAGAATCAGAGAAAGAAGAGTGGGATGCTACCGTATTTATGAATGGAGTGTCTACTTTTCCTCGTTTAGCAAAATTTAACCATAGTAATTTGGTGATATATCAATTTTCCAAATGAAATGCAG
This sequence comes from Emydura macquarii macquarii, assembly GCF_026122565.2. Taxonomy (NCBI): domain Eukaryota; kingdom Metazoa; phylum Chordata; order Testudines; family Chelidae; genus Emydura; species Emydura macquarii. The sequence continues at coordinate 11,558,937 of NW_027131527.1, read as the reverse complement.
AACATAAATTCAAATGTTTGGAACTAATAACTGTTTCCATATGAAATGTATAAATCATTGTTAAAATGATACAAAACATGCATGTAAAAAAAAAAAACCAACCTGAAAAAGCATTCTTATTAGCTAGTGAACATTCTGGAAGGGAATTATTAACTAAAATTTTCTGTTAAACATTGGATATTGAAAATGTCTTACTTTTCTAACACTTATTTTTTCATTTTTCTAACTGTTTTTCAGATGAGAATAAGGCAGGGATATTAGGGGATATTTTTTTAATCCCAAAATGATCCTGCCCTGAGGCATTAGGAACATTTGGTTGTGTCACATAACTTGCAATGCTCTAGATGAGTGAGACTTATGTGCTTATTGCTCAAATAAATCATAATAACTTCTGTCTTAAAAAAAACAAACATTAATTCCCAATAGCAACACACATTGACAAGATGTTTCTTCATTCCATATTTGTAAATAATTAAAAGTTTCTGCATTTTATTACTCTTTTGTTTATAAGTAACATAAAAATCTTCAATGGAAAAAGGGAAAGTCTAAAAACAATCACATATGTTATTAGCATACATATTGCAATTGTAACAATATGGAAATCTACACAGCAAGAACAAAATGATTTCTTCTGTAGAGTATGCACAAACCTTAGACAATATGATCCTTATACTATACTATTTCAAGTTAATTTTAAAAATAGAAAGTGCTTTTAAAATATATATTTACAGCTTACAAACAACTTCCAACCATCACTACTGATAACTTCATTTTTATACATAATGAAAACTCTAAAGAGAGAAAATGTCATTGGTTCTCTTAAAACGCTGATCTGTAATTTGGACTTTATAGCAATGAGTGGAAGTTGTTGGAGCAATGGCACCATGAAGTAATAATTCAGCTTATTTTTACTGTTTGATGTGGTTAAGCACCAAGAGCTGTGTAGAGCTATCACTGTATAACTTGATTTTACATCATAAAATGTGAATTTGTTAAAATCCTTATAAATGACTTGTTTTGTAGTAAACAGATTTGATTTAAAGCACCAAAATATAATTTCCTAAAGGTAATAAACTGAATGATTCAATCAAGGTTAATAACCTAACCAAAATCTTCTTTTATAACATATTAAAACTATACATTTTTTTTTGCTTAAAATGTGCTCAAGCACCACCAAATGTTAAAATATAAAGTCACAGTTTAAGATAAATCCCCATTTTTACCTCAGCCTTAAAATGGTTGAGATGAACAAATAGTAAACTACACATGACTCTGTTCTTTAACAGCACCTTAAAGAAATACTGTATAACACTGCACCAAGGCAAGGCATCAGCTACTAAAACCTATGCCCAATGGTTATAGGGCCCTGCAACTCGAGTGAGGGCATAAGAAGACACTGTTATTACATTATCTTGAGTTACTGTTAACGCTCTGCGTGATGGAATTTGGTTGAACTCATTTTCTTCATAGAAAATCTCTCTGGTTTCACTGCTCTGCTTGGTTTTCCTGCTGCTAGATTTTAGTTCAGTATTTTCAGTCCCTAATCTTTCTGCTTCTTTTTCCTTCTCTTTTGCCCTCTCAGCCATCTTTGCTTCCCACATTGCTAATCCATGTTTTGGCTCATTTAAATTTTTGTGTTGGTAGAAGACTAAAGAGATTCGTGTGGGATGACTGCGGTTTGGTTTTTTAATGGGTGTTGTGGCATGGAGTTCACGTCTTGCACATTCAATTAAGATAGAACCATGAGAAGGTGCCACGGCAACACCACCAATATCATCATCCAAAAAATTGTGCTCACTGTCTGACCACATTTCCTCAGCTTTTTCTTCAGAATCGTTTGGTTCTGCCAGCACATTTCTTTTCTTTTCATCGACAGATTCCAAATCACAAATCTGTTCTTGATGAGAGCCACCTTTTTCCACTAGACATTTATGAGAAGTGTTAGCTTCATTTCTAGCTACATCCTTTGTTGGAGAGTTTAATGGTACTGACATATCACAAGGGTTGATCAACTGGAAAGGAGCATTTTCTAATTGAAGTTGACAGTTTTGCTTGTCATCTTGTTGATGTTCAAGTATACTGTGCAGGGGGTCTTTAAGGGTTGGGTGGTCTGAAATTGTAACATCTGGAAGAATTGGTGGCACACCATTCCTCTTTTCATTCAGCAAAATTCCAGTATAATCTTTGACTGACACATCAAAATTTTTACATTTAATATAAGGTGTCACATGAGGTTGCTTACTACTGCATTCAAAATACCCGTAGGGAACTGAAAAATCTTGTTGAATATCAGTCACTGCTGTTATGCTAGGCTTACGTGTTAATGACGAATATGGATGTAAACTATCCACCTTAAAAGGGGAGGAAGCAGTATATTGTTTTAATACAGAGCAACTTTTAGTAGCATTTGAAGTATGTTTCATGGCATAAAGGTGATCTGAAGACTCCATTTTTATTCCAGGTTGCAAAGCATCTGTTTTGTTCCCTAAAAAAAATGCATACCAAAATGTAAGTATTTTTTCCTTATTCAGTTATTAAAAATATAGCTATTATAATGATGTTTCCTACTTGTTCTATAATTTGGAAGATATGGACAAGTGACTGCATTTTTCAAAATGATCAAATTTATGTCATTGAGTCTATTTGTGACTTTAAGGCATGTGTAAGTAGTTTGCTGAATCAGGGTCTTAATCATTTCATTACAGACTGGTCAATGCTGGTGTATAAAACAGAAAACTTGCATAAAATCCTACATAATTTTTTTATTCATGCCTCTGTAAAATATTCTTTTATCAAATAAGCACCACATGAAGAACTATCATAATTCAATGATTGATTTACTCCAAATTATAATACAAGAAATAATATTTATTATAGCTTGTTTCCAATTCAACACAAAAACAAAAACCTTCCTCTATTACAATAACTGTGCTTAATTAAATAGCAGATTATTACTCACACAATTCAATGGATTTATCTGAAGAGATGCTCCAGGTAAATCCATTTTTGCAGAATTGCAACAACTGATTTGGCTCTGTCTTCCATTTGTTTGTCAAACACTAGAGTGGTTCCAATTTTGTCTGAAACATATTTGGCTTGATTTTTGTCAGTTCTTTAGTCATAGCTAGTCTTTCTTGGCCTGTTGCAAATCATGCATTTTCATGTGGTGCCCTCCTTAGTTGGCTTGTTGTTGTAATAAATAAGAAATTGATCTAAAGCTCATTGAAATCAAAGGGAAGACTCCCGTTGGCTTTGATGGGCTTTGGATCAGGACTTGGAATTGTTTAATGGCTGCCTTGCTAACAAATTGGAATGCCATTGACAATTCTTTAACATTTTCATAAAAGACAGGCTCTGAATAAATTTCTTCTCTGTTTTGTAAATATATGGAATGCTTAAGTGTCTGTCTAATGAATACTGCCTACAGAATTTAGTAGATGATGCCCTTCTAACTGGATATAAGTAGTACTGGATTTTAAAAAAAATTATATATCCTTATTTCTGTCTCGAATGAGAGAAAAGGAAACTGAGGTATACAGTCAACAGATAATCCAATTACATGAGAACCTCAGAGTTACAAACACCAGAGCTACAAACTGACTAGTCAAGCACACACTTCATTTGGAACTGGAAGTACGCAATCAGGCAGTAGCGCGCACACACACGCGCACACACACACACACACACACAAATGACAAGCAAACACAGTACAGTACTGTGTTCAGCATAAACTACTAAAAATAAAGGGAAAGTTAAAAAAAAGATTTGACAAGCTAAGGAGACTATTCTGTGCTTGTTTCATTTTAAATTCAAATGATTAAAAGCAGTATTTTTCTTCTGCAGAGTAAACTTCCAAAGCTATATTAAGTCAATGTTCATTTGTAAGCTTTTGAAAGAACCACCATGTTTTGTTCAGCGTTATGAACATTTCAGGGTTACAACCTTCATTCCTGAGGTGTTCGTAACTCTGAGGTTCTACTGTAGTACACAGATGATTTAACTTATGAAGGTTAAATATCTAGATTAAATTTTCTAAGTATTAAAAACTTTATCATTCTTTTATTTTAAAGACCTTAGTGGAATACAAAATAAAACTATGTTAGTCATTTAGTAAAAAGAATACAGATGCCTTCCTAAAAAACTGAAAACACAGTAAGTTAGCCTAGTAATTAAAATGGAATCTGAGTGACACAGTGGGTACATACCATAAAGCCAAGGGAGAAATAAAATACATTTAAGCTTAGTAAAGACAGAAGAATCATAATTAAATGCCCAGTTGCTGGAAAGAATTTCACATTGCTTTGTGGTTACTAATATATATTCTTAATCACCTGGCAGTGAACTCCAGTTGATAAGGCAACTGTGCATGTTGAGACTACATTTGACATAGTGGTAGAAGTTAATATTTTCCACCTACAGAATATCCATATTCAAGCAGAGAAACACAAAAATATATTTTTGTAGATCTTGTAATATGTGGAGCTACAAACTCCTCTGAAAATAAAACCAAAACAAGAGAGACAAGAGAGGGTTATGACTGGAAGAAAAAGTATTACAAAAGAGCCTGAAAAGTTAATTCAAAACTATTGGATAAACAGAAATTACTGAGTGTACATGTACGACACCAGAGACCCCCCCTCTCCAAACACAAACTGGTCTACTGGAGTTGACCAGCATATTACCCTGTTTTGGTTTCACAGTTTGGGACCCACTTTTATTGGCATTTATTCAGCCAGCTGAAAAGCTTAGCTACAGAGCTTTTATTCTCTAAATCACTGGTTCAGCCTAATAGAGACCCCAAAAGTCAGTACCATCTGATGGCAATTTGGTGACCTATATGGAATGAGCAAAATCCAAGGACTGAATGGTTATGGACACTTAATTAGCCTTTCATGTTTAAAAGTGATTCATCCAAAACAGAATACAGGCACATTAGCAGAAGAGGAAGTTTGCAGTGTCACTATCTTTCTTTTACTTACTCTGTGCATATATGATTTCAAGGGCTGTCAAAGGGGGCACCTTTCCAAAGTGCACAAGTTTTTAAAATATAAAGGTATTCAGATCAGGAGGTGTCAGGTATTCGCAGTGGGTAGAGAGGAGAAAACCCCATTTAGTACTCAAGTTATCCAAAAAGGACTCCCCAGAGCCAGTCACTATATATCAATGCTGCATGTAGGCTGTACATTCTCAAAATAGCACCCTAAACATGGCCTGAAGGTTTAAAAAAAAGCTCTTCTTCATCAGCATAACAACAAACTACAATAATTTAGGGCCTCAGATGAGGCCCTAAATATGCTTAACAAAGTTCACTCACTCTGCTTCTGCTGCCACATCATTCAAACAAATGCAAAGTTTATCTGATTGAAAAATTTGTCATGATTACTCCATGGCATTTTAGTAGTATGAAAACATTTTATAATAGGAAGAGAAGATGTTTTATGAGCTATCTGTGAGTACTCCACTGAAAAAATAAATAAGAGTTAAGATCAAAGGGGAACTGTACTATTTGCCATTCATTTTTCCCATAAAAGGTTTATAGTGATTTATTTAATGAAGAATGAGTGGCATAAAGGAATAAAAAAGAAATAAATATTATCCAGTTGTATTCTAATTATAAGTAGCGTAAAATAAAGTCAGAGTACTGTATTCTGAGACCAAGGAAGTCTACAGACTTTGGAGAACTGTATTACCAAACCAAAAAGAAAAGGCCTTTCCTAAAATGGATTTAAGGGAGTAAATATATATCCACTATTTAAGGGAAAAGATCCTTAAAAGAACACTGTCATTTTCTCAAAAGCAAACAAGCAACCCCACCACCCCCACCTCCCAAATGTTAGCCTGGAATTTCAGTGTAAAGACTGCATGAAAACAAACTGGAAATATGGATATTAAGGTCACCCTATAAAATCTTAACTGCCCCCCACCTCTTAATGATCTTTCATTCTATGCACCTGTCCCTGCATATAAAAGAGTAACAGGAAAGATTCTGTGAGAGACTCAAGATGTTTTTAAACTGGTTGAAAAGATTGCCATGTTTTGGTGTAAATGCAGGGGTTCTCAAACTTTTTTTGCTGGGACCGGGGACCCACTTTGAAAATACTTCAGGCTGTAATGACCCCCTCACAAAAGTGATGACCCCCCCATTGCCATGCCACCCTTCCCAGCAAGCACGGGGGCTGACAGCTCGTGAATCCTCCAAAATAACCTCTGAGGGGTCATGATCGCCAGTTTGAGAACCCCTGTGCTAAATTGATAAACATTAGTCTATCAGCAATGCAAGGTACTCCTGTTAGATCACTTTCAATTTTTAGCCACCAAAGTGATGAAGATGGGCAATTATTGGTCTTAGGACTCCTCCATTGTTTTCAGGTTTTCTGTGATAAAGCCCACAAAGGAAGAGTTAAACGAGTTTGGGTGAACTTAACTGTATTTCCATACTTTCTGTTTTTGAGGGGTTTTGTTTGCTCACCACCAACTTCTTATGAGAAAAAATATTTTTTTCAACTTGGAGAAAAACAATCTTTCAATTAACAAGATCGCATACACCATTTCCAAGATCACAGAGAAGACGCAAGCAAAAGACATACTATATTGAAAGTAAAACAGAGAGAGTCCTGTGGCACCTTAAAAACTACAAATCTATAAAACTAAATTTGTTAGTCTTTACGGTGCTACAGGACTCTCACTGCTTTGCTAAAAACAGACTAACATGTCTGCCCTCTGGAACTCATCAACATGCAATAGATTGAAAGTGTTTTCCCACTAAAGCCATTCCTTTGTACCAGCAATCCCAAAAAAACAGGTAAATATTCATTGACTTACTAATACCTCCATAACAGTGATTTATATGCAGTAAGTGTATGTTCTCAGGAGTACGTTTTTCATCAACATAGGGCAATTAAGCTTTCTTCATTATTTACTTACTTTATTCAAATGTATTTTATAATGCCTGTATTGCTGCAGGAGGTTGTATAAACAATAAAATATGTATATTTAAGGAGAAAAATCCAGAAAACAGTACTTTATGCATCCAAATTGACTTCAATTTACAGAATATAAATTCTCCAAAAATGATCCACTAAAAAATATAAGCCCCTTGCAATAGATAACACATATCCCTCAACTCACCTGCTTAGAAAAAGCTCAGGAAAAGAGATGGGGGCCTTGTAGATGAGCTCAAAGTCAAAATATTCAAGTTATGTTGTTTGTGTGCGTTTGCGCGTGCACACATCCCATATTCTTTTACATGACTGAATTATGCAGTAGCTTCATTTTGCTTCTAGCTGGCTGCAGTTGAATATCTAGCAGCGATTAAGTGGAAGAGCAATATTAACCAACTTCCAAACTCCGTAGCTGGTTTACTTCCATTATTTCCTTTGATTAATCACTTCCCAGTTCTTTTCAATCTTTCTCCAGCCTGGATTCTGATGACATACAGTACTCTGGGAGCTCAGTTAACCAGTGTGATCAAACTGCTTTGTTGCTGCTCCAAGCACTGCACAGCACCCGAAAACCTGTCTTTCAGAATCTTCTGGTGGCATAGCAATGCTCTTGGGAATGCTAAACCATGCCCTTCTCAGCCACTGGCACAGGGGGTGTGGCTGGGGTACTTCACTGATCCCATGGGCAACCAGGCAAAAGTTTGAATAGCTTTCACAGTGCGCATGAGACACCAGCCCAGTCGCCAGCCAACCCCAGAAACAAGAGAGCATAATGGTTGCTTAAAGCTATCTTTGTCCTTCCCCATTCCTCCCCATTTTACTGCTCCAAGCACAGCTCACCTGGATTAAGGAATTTAGCCCTTGATTTTTATAGGAGAATCATAGTCTGCAGTGGAAATGGAACTCCCTCTCTATATAAACGTAACTTGATTAAATGCTTCTTTAATAATATAATCATGTAGTTTTCATAAAATTAAAGTGGAGAAATTTGGATATACAGCTATCTTACACTGCTGAAGTTCTTAGAAGATATTGATAATAGATAGAAAAGGGAGATTCAGATGATTAATAACTTAGATGTTGAAAAGTATTTGAGAAAGCAGCTAATCTCTGAGGTAAAACCTACAGTAAAAAAATCAGAAAACTGGAAATAAAATAGCGTGCTGGAGAGAAAGAGTAACTGTAGGGATTACAAGTGTGGTAGTACTTCAAGTGTTTAAGCTTGTCTAGAGGAGTGCAGAGTTCCAATCACTTTGGAGGATAGTTTTAGCATGGCTAAAACTTCCTCTCAATAGCCAGGTTGTCAGCTGTGGATAGCTGGCCTTGCTAAAGGATGCCTGGTCTCACACGCTGGTCTCCTTTGCCAGTGCACAGCTAGTGCTATCACCTTTGCTTCTCCTCGCCTTATCTTCTGGATCACCTTTTCTACAAATGGAAGGGCAGAGAATGTGGCCATCTCTGTGAAAGAGCATCAATCCCCAGGGATTTGGGGTCTGCTTCCCTAGTGAAGTACTTCAGCTGTCCTTTGTTCTAGCGACTAGTGAATGGGTCGACTGCCACAAGGCTGAACTTCTGCAAAATCACAATAAAGACTTCCTGATTCAGGCCAATGGGTGCATGCTCTAGCTCCTTTCCTTAGAGTTCCAGATATTCTGCACTGTCTTATGCCCAAGATACGCTCCCCATCCCATCAGGCTGGCATTGGCTGTGAGTACTGGGAGTCTGGAAGACGTAGAAAAACCCTTGTGCATGTTCTGTGGGTCTGTCCACCATCTTACAGAATCCAGTATTCAGTTTGGGACCAATACTCAATCCTTCATGCATTCTGGTGAATGGCTCCATACTTTCAGAAGAAAGGTCCTGAGGCACTGATACAGGACCTCACTCATGAGGTGGTTCCACAAAACCAGGCGGCCTAATAGCTGTAGACACTGAGCTCTGGCTGGTCTTGCTCACTTTATCGACACGGATATCAGGTCCTGTGGAATTTGTCCAGTGATGGATAGACCTTTGGCACATAAATGTCTATTTCTACTCCTATGTGAACTATTTTTGTGAAAGAAATCAGGAGCTGCTCTTGGTGTTCATCACAAAGTTGTGTGCTTGAAGTAGATCCAGTGTCCTAATTGTGGCACTGTGTACTACTGCTTGGGTTGGAGCTCTCATCCAGATGTCCTCTAGGAAGGAATATAGGCGAGTGCCCTAAGTCTACCTATTACTAACACCGGCATCTTCATAAAGACCTTGGGACCAATGAAAGCCAAATGGGAGAGTTAGGTACTGGTACTGGACTGTGCCAGATACAAATCTCAGTAGTCTGCAATGCATGGTTACATGGGACTGTGGAGATACACAGTTAAATCCATAAAGCAAGGAAGTCCCCTTTGAGACAGTGATGCTATAGTTGAAGTTAGGGTTTCTATCCAGAATCTAGTTTTCTTCATCCATTTGTTGAGCCGCTTTAGACCCAATATTGCTCAACACTCCCATCCCTCTACCCTGTCTATTTCTGGACAATGAATAAAATGGAGTATAATCCTAAGAATCTTTCTTCTGAGGGAACCTTTTATATATTCTCCTGTATCCAGGAGATGTGAGATTTTGTTTAATGTTCATTCATGTTTGATGGGATTGCTGTCTCTGGTGAAGATTTAGAAAGCAGGTTTAGACGGCCTTTAGGTTTGTCCTCTAGCACCTGCTCTGGTTGGATCTGGACTGTGGATGCAATGGTTTTTTGCAATGATTTCAAATGGTTTCAAACATTTCAGGGCTAAAATAAGCCGTTGTTGCATTTTTGCTGTGGCCTGCTCAGAACTTGAATCGGAGAGCTACCTTCCTCAGGGGAGAAGGAGATGTCTGAGGGTATGTCTACACTGCAATAAAACACTCATGGCTGGCCTGCGTCAGCTGACTTGGGCTCATGGGGTTTGGGAGAGTCCCAAAGTCCAGGCTCCGGCCTGAGACCAAAAATCTACATTGCAATTTTATAGCCCCACAGCCCAAGCCCAAGGCAGCTGATGTGGGCCAAGGACAGGTGTTTTACTGAGTCAGAGCCCAGACTCCCATGCGAGTGGCTGCACTGCAATTTTTTGGCCAGCAGCCTGAGCTCTCTGAGCCCAAGTCAATTGACCCAGGCTCTCAGACTCGATGCCATGGGTTTTTTATTGCCCTGTAGATGTACCCTTCATATGAGGATTAATACCTCCCGGCTTTTTTATGCCTTTTCTTTTCCTTTGATATTTTTGGATTTTTTTTTAGCCTTTCTGGCCTACTTTGTGGGTATGGTCGCCCGGCTGTGGACAGAACATCATCTTTTGTGGCTTGCTTTATGCAGTGTGTTGAGCACTCTGATTAAGTTTCCCTCAGTGTCCTCCTGCTCAGGGTTCCACTCCCTGTAGCCGGGGAGTTTCAGAATCAAACTGTGATCTTAGATACAGCAGTGTAAATCTAAAATAATTCAGAGTGCAGTGGAATGATGCCACATTTACACTGCAGAAAGTGAGATCAGAGACTGCTCCAGAAAGAGATGTGCTCATTTTTATTTCTTTATAATACAAAGCAAAATCTATGTGTGCTTTATTTAGCTAGTATCAGATTCTACCACTCACTCCTTTACTTACAACATTTAAAGGAAAAAATGAGAATGATAAATATTAAAACATAACTTTTACCTTTAATCTGGTAAAACTGACTGCTTTTTGCACTGTCCATATAACCAAAGTGATGCAAATAAGAAAACTATTGTCAAATTACACTCCTTATGAAGAGAAAAACGATCATAAACAAGGTGCCACACAAAATGTGGAGAAACAGTCCTTGTACTTCTTTGTATAAATGACTGACATTTAGAGAACTCTCCCTGAAGTAACATTTCAAAATTCTCCTATGGTCATTATTAGACTAAGCGATCTTTAAAACCTTTCTACTGAGGTCATATCATTATCTATAATTTTCACAATGTAGTACTATACATAAGTTTTTGTGCGGTCACCTGCTCCCTTTTGCAAAAATATCTGAATATAGTGACTCCTTCATTAGTCTGTAGAAGGTGCAATATGTACATATTTCTATAAAAGTGAATGCTGAGGAGGCAACTTTTTTGTAAATGAAATAACACACATAGCACAGTATAAGAATCACTTACCTAAATACTGTGAAGTTTTACTGAGATTTTCAGAAGTTCCATTTTTCAACTTTACTGGTGCTGAATATTTCTTATCCATTAATGTCTGCTTTTCAACTTGTGTCTTCTTTGTATCTGGTTTCTTTTTCTTTGTAGCTCTAAGTGGCTCAGCTAACATTCGTACTTCTCTGGGAAAAGCGGTAAGCACCTGTATTGCTCCTGTTTTTATCTTAGCTTCTAGTCCCTCCTCGGTGCCAAATTCATCTGTTTGTGAAATTTTGTAAAGAGGCAACACATGCAGTTGTTCATCATTTGGTATCACTCCCACTGAACGGTTATCTTCTTTTGTTAACGTGCAAACCTGACCAAAAAAAAAAAAAAGATATAAATGAAAAAATAAACCCCAGTTTAAAAGTTACAGAAGTTATTTAAATGCTTAAGCATTTATCCTTTTAACTGGGTTTTTAGCCCTAAACATTCCCCACTAGACCCATAGGATAACAGAGGAACAGGCCTTTTAAACACATACATTTGACAATCTCAGTGTTGATCTGAAAGGGGATTTAGAATAAGGATGGATTAACTGGTTCTTACAGAGTAAGATGAAATGACTCCAAACTTTAATCTTACTCCCAACTCTAATTCAAACCTCTGTAAAAGTTGACTCCATACTATAATAAAGTGATGTGGTCCAGCAAATCTCCAGTCCTTCTGTTCAATTAAATTATATGCTGCTCTAAAATGCAAGATTTGAAAGGAGAAACCTGCTTGGATTGAGGTTGATATGACCCCCACTCCATAGTTTTGGATAAATATGAGGGTATTTATTAAAATGGCTCCAAAGCATTGCTGAACCTTTGTAGTCCTTCAAAACTTGTAAATCTCTGCCCATTACTAATGTAGAAAATTAAAAGAGTGATTAAAATCACCACTAGTTTTCTTAAAAAGAGAAATACAGACTAAATTTATCTTGTTACATTCCATGCACTTCAAAGGATAAATTTTGCTCTACATGTATAAGCAAGTCTATGATAAATCACACATTAATCAATATATTGATGCTATTCATAAGGGAACGTTTCATTTTCACAAAAATATACAGCATTACTAGAAAACCATGCAAAAATGTTATGGCTTTACTAATTTTCCATTTGTCCTGTGAGGTATTGACTGCCCACATATAGCCATTTGAGCACCCAAAGATGACAGATGATTTCTAAATGCAAACATGTCATTCCATAAGCATGTAGATTATATGTGATCCCAATCACTGATGTTGAACCAAAATTTCCAGAATCTTGTCATCTTGCCCAAGGTTCCAGGAGGGAATAATAATAATAACCTTTATTTTATAGCACATCTATGATACAAATGCAACACAAAAATTCTTTATAGAATTATTAATATAATTAATCAAACTAAAAAACCCTAAATAAATAATCTAATTAGAGATTTATAAAAAAGTTATATGCAATGCTGAATGGTTGCAGAACAGCAGAGAGAGAAAGAAATTAAGAGGCATAGACAAGAAATGAGAACTTTTTAGATGATATTTTAAAACAGGATTAATAGAAGGGCTCTCAAGAAGGGAAACTGAAGGAGCAATTAGAAACTGATGAGTGGCGTTGTAGCAGCCAGGAGGTGTGGCCTCCCTCAGATATAGACAGCAAGGAAGGGCAACCCCCAATAGGGGGTGGAACCCAGAAGTCCAACCCTCCTTCTCACCTGACCAGAAGCAGAGAGGTGGGACTAGAAGGGGCAGTATAAAGGGCGGGCTTTACAGCTCAGTTGGGGGAGAAGAACTTGGTGCTGGGGCCTGAGCCTGAGGAGAGGCTGCTAGAGCTGCCAACTGGCTGGAGCGCCGAGAACCTGCTGAAGCTGCCTGAGCCCTGCGAACCAGAGGAGACTCCTGGGCCTATGGACCTTTGGGCCCTGCAATCTGGAGGAATTGCTGGAGCCACCAACCCCCTGCAAACTAGAAGAGATACCTGATACCTGCGACCTTGAAGAGCTACCAGACCTGCTGCCGATCAATGACGTTGAGGGGCTGTGGAATCTACCCCTAGCTGAATACTCTGAAGAGACTGAGGGTGACGCTGAGACCCAAGTACTCCAGGGAAAGGGGGAAGGAAGGAGCCCAGGGAAACCAGACGACAGTCCAGTTGTGTTGTGGCCTGCAGAAAAGTCAGCAAGTTTCAGCTGCAGCCCTGCTAACTCAGTGGCGGGACATCCTGCCACTGCCAGGGCCCTGGGCTGGGATGCAGTGGAGTCGGGTGGGCCTGCGTCCTCTTCTCCCCTTTCTACTCCAACCTCAAGGTGACTACCCTGCCTAAGAGCCTGAGCCTTAGCCTGTTTGTTCGCCCTGCCTACGGCTATTGATTATTTACATTGCCTGCCCTGCCCTGCCTGAGGGCCCAGCTATATAGACTGTTTGCTCGCCCTACCCAGGGCTAGAGACTGCTCCCCTTTTGTCTTCCCCGCCCTGCCGGCGGGCTGGGTCAAGAGACTGTTGCTCGCCCTGCATAGGGCTCGAGACTGTGTACTTTGCCTGCCCTGCCCTGCCTGAAGGCCTGGGCTATAGACTGTGTGCTCACCCTGTCTTGTGCTGGAGACTATTTACTTGACCTACCCGACCCTGACTGAGGGTCTGGGCCACAGACTGCTGGATTGCCCCGCCTGAGAGTTGGGGTTCAGGGCTTTGGGGATTACCCAGCTAGGCCGAAGAGGCCCAGAACTGCTAATTTTACCGCTTATCTTAAGCCTCCCTGCAGGACGTAGCGGTGGGAAGGTGTGGCTTCCCCTGGGGATTGATAGCGAGGGAAGGCCACCACCCACTGCCCATGCCAGAGATCATTTACAGGCATATACTGTTATGCCTGTCCACACTTACAGTACTTAACTCTACTGGCCAACTTGTTGACTGGGGGGAGATTTTCAAAGACAAAAATAGCAGTTACGCATCTAACTCTCAACCTGCTGTTGCTGCACTTGTACATATTCAAAATATTGTTAATATTTATACAGTTCCGACAAATTTCTACCAAATCTTCCTGTAACTGCCTGATTTCCAACAGCTTATACTTGTATTGGCTATCATGATGTACACAACATATTTTTGGATCACAGAAAATGCACTCAGACAGGGAAAAATAACTTCCTGGAGTTAATTTCTGATCCTTCCGATTTTCATTTCCCTTGTGACCAAGTCACCAATTTTTACAATGCTACAATAAAGCATATTGGTGAACTATATAGTAAATCTCTACCCTTTATCAGCCATAAACCAGATTAACGATCAACCTATATTTTCAGAAGTGCAAACAACATTTAATGCATGCATGGAAGTTGGTGTAGTAGCATGTATGAAAATCCACAATTTACACATGTGGATTGGATAGTGGCTCGGCACAAGTTGAGCACATGCTCTTTAGTGGATGCATTTTGAAAATGTGGGCCTTGATCTTTAAATATTACTGCACTTGTATCATATGAGTTAGTTAGAAGGGACTGACCCTTAAACACTTCCAATGTTTAATAATAAAACACTTCGTCTTATTATTCAGTTGTTCTTAAGGTACCCCTTTGTGACCAACTGATATCTGTGAATTGCCTGTGCCCACTAGGGCAAGAATGAACATCTATAACTCCCACAAGTACCACACAACATAAGCAATATTTCCTTAGATACAAAGGTCAACAAGTTGGTTTTTTTTGTTTATATTGGGTGCAATATATTTATGACCCAACTGTATACTTGTCCAGTAAGCAGTGTTAGTTTAAGTATTTTGATCGTCCTTATCCTCAGGGTTTTAATTGTTTTTCATTCTGACCAAACCTATTAGTTATACTTGGTGTTGTAGGGTGTGATACCCAAACATAATTCTGAGCACCCTTGGTAGCTACATCGTAGGCATGTACTCGATTTGCAGGGTGCCTGGACATAGCTGGTTTATGTTCCATGATCCAAAACTGGAGACAATATCAAATGATAGTTCCATATCATAGGTCCTGCTATGTCAGTCAGTCTTTGTCTCAGACTTAAGATACTGATATTAAAAAAACCTTTAAATAAATCCACTGTCTGACCTGATCTCCCTCTTGCTTTTTGAAATCTTGGCTGATATGACTCCTCTGACACTTGACAGTATGCTAACAGTGATTCCACTCAAATGTGATAAAGAGTTTCCTGTAAAACCATTAATAACACAGGCTTCCCTTACTTCCTCCACAAGCCTAGGTGGTATTTGGCCAGTACTATGCAACTGCTAGCCTTTCAAAAGCCCTCCTTATCAGCCTCCTATCACTGTGGCATTTTTTGGTTCTTTCCAACAACCACACTAGGGGTCAAGATGAGTTGATGAAGATGGTGTGACTTTAGATGGAGCTAGATCTCCAGATTTTAAGGTTGCAGCCAGGTTGTAAATTTGCACTATCCTAGTCAATTCCAGCCATCTCTTATTCTGATCTTCTTGCTTCTTGCCTCGTCTTAGAGTGCTAAGGATGAAAAGACTTACTAGATCATATAACTTCTCCCTCTGCAAATGAAGGCACGTTCCCTTTAGAACATCTAACTACAAGTTGCCTCGCACAAATTTTAATAGTTCCAGTGATGGGTATTCCAGCACTTTCCTTAGACTATTTTTATAGTCTACAAAAATTATTCAAAAATTTTCTTGGTGTCCTGCTTAAATTTTCCATAGCTGAATGTTAATTATTATTCTCCTCTTAAAGCACTCTGGACAATATTGCATTCCTTAACAGTGAAACATTTATACTTTGTAGATAATTATATCATCTCTTCTTTATAATCTATCTCTATAACACTTAAAGTTCTCCTTATCTTCATAGGACAAATCCTCTATCCCTTAACTATCTTTGTTTCCCTTCTCTGCATCCTCTTTGATTTGTCAATCTTATTTGAAATACTGGTGGAACAGTGAAAACCGTGCACAGTACTCCAAATTAAGTAACACTGATGCTATATATATACAGAGGAATTATTGCCTTCTTGATCTGTGATATTATACATTTGAATGTATGGCCCAATATAGCATTGGTTCTTTATCTTTCTTTTATTTTATCCTCGGATAATGAACTAGATGCTATGCATTAGCTGTCCTAGGTCTTTCATGACATTTCTGCATTCTGAGTATCTACCTTACATGCAATATCTATGGTTCAGAATATTATTCCAAAAAGAAAAGTTTACTGCATTTTTCCCAATCTGAACCCTATTTTATGAATCTCTGCCAATTTTTCTAATCTCTCTAGGTTTGATATTTGGGGTCCGATACTCTTATTGTACTCGATTCACAAAAGTGTAATTTTGTTAACTTCAAATCACTGACATGGTTTACACTGCAGGGAGTGGAAGGTGTGTGAGAGAGAAGAATCAGGCCCTGGATTTGTACTTTATATCTTTTCAATGTTTGCAGAAGATTCAAAGCCAGGAGAAGTTACATCTTAGTGTTTTTTAGGTTTTTTGTTTGTTTGTTTCCTCTTTCAGATCATTGATAAAACTACTAAAATAAAAATAAAACTCCTATGTTAACACTTGTGAAATCCAAAGTGATTGCAGTGCCATTTATAATTATGCTTTGCCCATCAGCCATTTTTCAGACTTTTTTAAAAGTAGTGTTGCTTATGTTTATTTGAATTTATTTTTTTCTAATAAATGTATTAAAAGCAGTGTTTCTAATGCTTCAAGAGGGCCATATATGTCTCATCCACTGTATTAGCTTCAGTTACCATATCAGAGTTCTAAGCAGATCACAAACAATGATTAGACTGGTATGGCATCATTTATTCTTCATGAACCTCCAAGCTGCTTACTGTTATGAACCAGAGTGAGTTTGTAGGATCTGTGCTATTTAAAGAAGAAATCTGTGGGCACCACTGTGCTGCTGTGAAAGTGAGGAAGGGCCCTTTTGCCAAGCTGTGAAGAAAAGCTGAATGGGCAATTTGAAAGGTGCTATCAGCTCTTCTCCTCTCACCAACTTCATTTAAAGCTAGGGAACTGCAGTAGGGTCTGAAGTATAGTAGTTTCCTCTCAGCCATTGATAATTTCTGTGCAGGTATCTTTTGCTACTCTATCCATCTTCTCCTTTTTTTTGAGAAAGGCCAAAAAGACAGTAGCCCCTGGACCACAGAGCCACCTTCCTCCCTTTACTTTTTCCACAGCTAGTGCCACAGACTGAATGGTAGACACATATAATTGTAGTTAGTCCCCCCCTCATTTGCCATTTCCCCTGCCATTGTCAGGGGCAATGTACCATAGGACATGAACTACCAGTATAGTCATGCTTTCATTAGTTACTTCTGTCCCATTTTTTGTAAAATTCACTGGGCCAAATTCATCCCTTGTATAAAGCCACTGATTTCAATGGATTTACACAGGGATGAAGTTGACCCATTTCAGCTAATTCTTTAAATCAAGAGAAATACTTGAGACAAATTCAGATTGACACCTTTAATTCTTATACTTCTATCCTTGTGCCATTCAATTGCAATCACAGCTTCACCTGACCAGGGAACACTCTATCTTAACACCATTAGTCATGTACCTGAATCATCCTAAGAGGACTGTTAAAAAGATAAAAAGAGTCTGATGGAGTGAAAATGGATGTTATATTTATTAGGTAAAAAGATGCTTTCATAAAGTGCAATTCATAAAGATAAAGTACATTCAGTATTTCCAAATAAACAGGTTAGTGCATACCTCTGTAGGATTTCTAGGTATTTTCACACCACGATAGAACAAATAGGAAATATTCATAGCTACACACCAGTTAGCTTTCCCACAAAAATATAGTTTTAATACCTTCAGATTTTTACTCAAATGAGCTCTCCATAGAATCAATTCCCCTGGAATAAACTAGATTTAAATTGCTCTAGCTAAAGATGAAGTTAACAAAGAATAAGATTTCACAACTAATTTGATTTGGAATAATTCACAAAACACACTTAATATGAAATATTCGAAGAAATACAGAAGTGTCCCTAATGAATATTTCCTGATGCTGAAATAACACCAATGATGCTAGATAAATAAATGTGTATTCAGTTGATACCAGTGTGTTCTTTAAAGGGACCCCATATTGATTCAAGTTCATCTAAGCAATTCCTACTCTGATACACTGTATTTTGCATCATTATTTCTCTTTCTAGGGTCCACTCCTAAATAGTTAATGGTAGACTTAAGTTCCATTTAATTGTCTTTTAATAAGAAGTAATGTTGCATGAACCAAAATAATCTTAGTTTAGACATATTCAAGTTGTATTAACATACAAATGTCAAATACACAGTTTAGTCTCCAAAGGTAAGACACATTTTCAAATTGTGAATATTTAAATCTTTCCTCTGAATTTCCATATTGGGGAAGTTCTAGTTCAATACATTTACAATGTATGTACTTTAGTAGCCTATTAGCTTTATATTATTCTGTAAAATATGTTTTGTTAATTATATTATAAGCTATTTCATAATCTTATCTGAGACATTCACTATTAGCAAAACAGTACAAGTCAATTTAGGATTGCTGTCCATTGATTGACTTTAAATTTGCTTCCAGATTTAAAGCCAGAGATCCCTATTCCAACAAAGCACTTAAGCACATGATTAACTTTAAGCATGTGAGTACTTCCAGTGAAGTGAATGGACTACTCTCCACTTAATGCTGGGCACAAAGCTCTAGTACTGTGCTGGACTGGGCTATATTTCTTAAACTACAGGAATATATTAAATTAAATTTTAATTTTCCAGTTTTTGAAGAAGACACTAATCCCAATTAACACAGAGGTTTTACATATACATTTTTTTGATACTGAGATTATTCCGGAATGCTATTTCCAGTGACATTCATAAAAGCATCCTAACTATGCAGAAAGCGCTGGTAATTAAAGCTCAAACTGCTGATAACAATATAGTCACAAAAGCATTCTTGGATTTATTTTGTTTTGAGCTTATCTGTCTTCTGGCCTAGTTCTTCATTTTCTAAAAAATCATTTAGTAGAAACAGTGTTCCTTGTCTCACTTTTTCACTAATCATACAATGAACATATATGGCATCAACCACATACCAAAGAATGATAACTAGAGGGATTCCTTCCACACTGTGACACTCAGACAATGGGAGACTATTCCCCTTAATTAATACCAGAAAGACTTTTTAAAATAACTCCAGCATATACCCCAGGATATTACCTTGTTTATTTTCCTACCAATCGCTTCAACAGCCTGCAGCCTGTCAGGCACCATGGTGATAAGGAAGGAGAAGTTGGTAAATTTGAAAACTGGGAGTGATAAAAGTGTTACAGATAAGCTAATTTACATAAGATCTTCTGCAGGAGTTTATGCAATTCTTAGCAGCAGGGCATGTTTCTTTTATTTCACTATGGACATCAAACCTTTAGTTTGAATAGGTTATCTGTCCTGAGACAGACTGAGCATGCATGGCTTGTATATCTGGGACAGCTGAAGGTATTTTATGCCAGATTGCACCCTTACTTTTCTTACTCTGCAAAATACTAAAATGAAAACATGCCTTCTGCAGGCTAATAATGAAGAAACACACCTGACTCCTGTGAATATTTATACAAAGAAACAGTAATCTTTCAGCACCTTAAAAACTTCATGCAAATGTATCACTAAATAAAGCAGCATTTAAAAATCACAACATAAAACAGCACAAATGAGAAAATGATATGTACATACCACAGTGCTTCCATTGTGCATATTGTGTGTGTCCTTATGGGCGTGGGCACAGAAATCTATGCAAGCTGTTACACCAGAGAAAGGCCTACCATCCTTGGATCCAAGCCGACAGTCTGGGCCCATGTGTTCATTTTCTACCTAAAAATAAAATAATTAGGTTTATTTAGAGAGGACACTGAGCAACTTCAGACTCTATGGGACACAAAAGCATTTTAACTAAATAAATGTAATCAGGTAGACTGCTTTATCAGAAAGTAAATACTTTCTTGTGCAACCTGTAATTAACATGACATTCACTATAAGACATGAGTCAGATTTAAAGAATTATTAGACTATAATTATTAGAATTAGAATTATAAATAATAAAAATTCTCTAATTACAAAATAATTTACAGGGGTAATTAATCTTTAAGGCATAATCTGTCCAGCAGCTGGGGTCAGGAAGACATTTTCTCCAGTTCTACAATTCTACTGCCTGAATCTCACAGACCTACCTGGTTCTGAAAAGCATCAGGAGCAAGTTTCTTATAAACTGGAGCCACATCAGTAGCTAAAGTTTGCAAATTATTTTCAAGATGTTCTTCCTACAGACAAAAGCATTTACGGAGTTATAATTTACTTAGAACATTTAACCCAGCTTGGAGAGGTACTGACACAAACCATCAAAGTCAGGAAATTCAAAATGAACATGGCTTCAATTTTATGTTTTATTTTTTTGACTTCTATTTCCTGTGTTTAAAATAAACCTGCTCTTTGACACGTCAAAGTGTCAAAACTGTTAAAAACACTGTAAATTAAAAAAAGTCAGACAAATAGTGTAATACACAATTCATTTTTGCTAGTGGACAGGAGCATTACTTCGTCCCTGGTACACAAGGGGTTAACTTCAGTTCCATTTTCCCCTTCACTTGCACAGATAGTCTGAGGAAGAGCTATAAACAGGCTATTCCAGAGACAGAAAGGAGTTAATGCCTGGGGGAAGGCTAGCATACTCATGTGATAAGTACTGGGAGAACCCCCATGTTGGGGAATCTTTTTATTATGTTTTTGTTTGTGGAAACTTGTTTTGATTTAAATTGATAAAAGATTTGCTCCATCTGAAAAATCCTACTGATTACTGCTGATTATATCTGCAGAGTCATCCCACCAGTTTAGTACATCATTTTCAAACTCTTGTTTGGAAGATAGTTCCTCCTGCTGCACCACAGATCTTGATGGTTATATCTGATGGTGACTGAGTGCCTCTGGAGAGATGCAGAGGTCTCAGTTAGAGCAGGGACTAAGGAGATTTCTAATACAGGGCCAGGGTTCTTTTCTTCATAGAGACAGATTAATATGAAAATTTGATAAACTAGGAACCTTTCCATGATGGGGTCATATTTAAGCCCTATTATTTGCCCCAAAATTGCTCCCCATAGTTTTTTTAATTGTGTATTTTTTGCACGATTCCAACTGCAGCCTTACAAACACATAACAAAGCAGCAAAGCATTATAACTTGATATGTTCTGCACAAGATTTTTCCTTCTGAGTGTGCATGTGTAGCTGCACACATACACACTTTTCAGTGTTGTATTATATTTACATAATGGCATCACTGTGAATTCATACAATAATCAATTTGTTATCTACAGCTAACCCATGTTTCTTCTCGACTGTATTCTAGTTAACAGATCTTTAGTTTAAATCTATACTATATGCTATTCTTACCTAAATGTATTATCATACACTTCTTTACATTAAACCTCATCTCACTCCGTCCAGTGCCTCAAATGATCAAACGATCCAAATCTCTCTGTACATTGAATCTATCTTCTTCTTTATTTGCTATACCTCCTAGTTTTATGACATCTGCAAAATGATCAATATCCAACATTTAGCTAAGATGAAGAAATACCCACTAGTTAGAATTACTGACAAGCCCAAATGAAGGGAATAAAGGCTTTGTGATATGACTTTCCCCTGAATTTTTTCCTGTAATTTTTTTAACATACGATATCTAAACTAATTGAAATTCATGTCTGTGAACGGAAAGGTGGAAAAATGCAGCACTTATAGGAAATATTTAGCCTCAGTGGTATAGAGAAGATTTGGGTTTTTCAAGGCTGACTTTTTTGAGAAGGAATGAATGTCAAAACTGCACAAAAAAGCATGAAAGTACCCTTCTTATCTGAATTTGAAGAAGCTGGAGCTTTGGGCTCTCTGGCAGCCATGGCATGGGACAGGGAAGGAGGAGAGGTTCATTGATGAGATAATAAACCAAGTAAATACTGAATCTAATTAACTAAGAGTAAGGACAACTTACATATGATGTGTTTAAACAATATTTATTTTAAAGCATATCAGGTTATCTGGCCAGGGTGCAGACAATCTTTTTCCTCAGCCCTCCAGAGCGAAGTGAGGCTGGAGACAGCTAAGATCAGAGCAAAAGGGACCATGAGGTTATTCTCAGGTTCTCTCATGCTGGGTGAGCAAGCATGTCACTGCATAAGACAGGAGTCTGCTGTCATTTTTAAGAGTGGATATTTGTAAGTTGAATGGTGTTTACCTTTCTTCGCCAAAAGCTTTCCAACAGTATAAACAAATCTATTAGACACTTTTTAGTATGTACTCTTTGTATAATCAATTTTTGTTTCCTATGCTATACAAGCTGTCCCTCATCAGTAATGTTCACATGAAATAATAAAACAGTAATTATTTGACTGCATCATGTTTAAGGACATGGGTGTCTTGTGGAGGCATGGTACCCAAAAAACCCCAGTCCATTATACATGGTAGATAGGAGCATCAGTCCATTAGCTGGGAAGACAGCAGTATGAAAGGGGCAGAATGGGATGCCATTCTTTTATTCCAACACAAGCCAGGGAGATTGTACCACAGGAGTGCAACCTTGGGGTGTCCAACAGAGTTTTATACTTCTTTATTTAGGTTAGTCACAATGAGTGAATGGACACAATGTAGAAACATCTAGGAGTGAAGTCTGTAACAAGCTTTCTCAAGGTGTCACACTCTGGTATTACTGTTTATAAAAATCTGTTTTGTTCTATTAGATGTTCACACAGAATGAACATTTCATATGAACACAAATAAAATACAGTGATGCTAATCCTGCACACAGAAACCAAATCAAGAGACACATAATAGCCATGTGAGAATAATTTTTAGGGCATTACATTACATAGACATTAGACATTATATACACTGAATTTTCATCAAGTGGTGAGAAAGGTAGCCTTATAAGTTCTGTGGGGGAAGGGGAGGGTGCGCAGGCAACTGGGCACGTATGTGTATGTAACTGAATGAGTGGACAGTTGTAGACTCTAGCACTAGTTCTCTAAATACTCTTATCAAATTCTTTTCAGCAAAAGAACTTACTTGTTTAGGATCATCTGTGAGAAGTCTAAATTTTCTGGGGTTTTTGCTTCTGGCAAATTTACAGCCATTGAAATACATACTCCATGAACAGCCAAAGGAGAATGATGCTCCACAAGTCTCAGGATCAAGTCCTTGACATGCACAAGTGCGGCTACAAGACAGATAACACGCATAACAATCAGCTGGCAAAATAGAAACTTTCTTTAGGCACACATGATTACTTACACGACTTCTATTCCATCCATAATAAAATAACGAAATAATTTATAAATATATCTGAAACCTTCAATCACTTGTTTCTGCTAATAATTATCTCTTTATGAATGTCTGATTGGCTTACTGTTCTTAAAGAGTCACTCCCAATTTAACACAAGCCCCAAAAATTTTACATAACATGAAAATATATATCTCCTTGTTATTCCCACATTAATGTAATTTTGACTTCTCCAGCTTTGACTAATTTAAAAAATGCAAGCACTCTTACTACGGCTTTCCCCCATCCCAATAAACACTGTTCATAGCTCTGATTATGGGTAGAACCTGAATATCAAAAGTGATCCACATTTTGAAATGAAAGCAAGCTAACATAGATGAACCCATTAAGTTGCTCCCAGAAAGAATACAGGATTCTGAGAATGGTTGAGCCATGGTTGCTTGTAAAAGCAGTTTTTTATAGGTGGGTATCTGGGAGAACTGTGGAGACAGTTGAGCAAGGCGAGTATGTGGAATAGGACAAAACTACTAAAGAACGCTCTATTTCTGCCTAGAAAAAACCCCCCACAGAGTAGGAGGCCTCCACTGTCCCTCCAGTATCTTGGTATCTACATTTATTTCAGAAGCCAAATGTTGCAACATACAAAATAATGACAATCTTAAAAAACAAACACAAACAAACAAACAAACCAACAGAACAGTCCAATCAGGAGAAATCAAAATCAATATAAAATGTGGGTACAACTAGCTAAAAAGTGTAAGATACTTACAAGTTTCCATTTACAAAAGAGCTTGAAAAAGTGTTACAAATAATTAAAACAACACCCCACCTAGGGACATTATAGGCTAGATTGTATCTGATATGACTTGAAACTGGTGGTGGTGTAGAGCCACACTGCCTGAGAGGGAAGATCCTGGAGGAACTGTACCACCAGAAGATGCAATCCTTCTGGGCATCTCAGCACAAAGAGTGAGTGGACATATTATGCTTTTTCTCAGGAAGGTGCAGTGTGCTTTCCACTCATGTCCAGCCAAAACTGGTACAGGGTGGCAATCACATTTCACCTCGTTCCCATCTCTTTGGGTGATGAGAGGCCTGGGGTGCAAATAGAGGGAGCAGTCCTTGTACTCTCTTAGCACATACATATCTGGTACATAGTCTGGCTCTTAGCGAATAACAGGAATTGAACACCACACTAAGATGATACCTAATAATTTGTATTTTTAAATAAGCTTATTTATTTTGATTTTTAAATCTAATATGGTTCCTTTCTTGCAGACTAACATACAAAATAAGGAGAAAATAAACAGACACTATGAACTTCACTTACTCTTCATTTAATGCACATCTACGGCTTGTGGGACAGCCATATTTTCTGAGACTCTGTGTCAGTTCTTTATATAATGTATCAGCCAGAAGATGAGGAATCCCTTCCCAGGCCAAAATAAGAATCACTATGACAGCAGTTTGGCAGTGATGTCCTGCACGCTGACGTACCAAGCACAGCAACTTTTCCTCATCACTACTTCTTCGTATCACCTGCAAGAATCATTTTATTCATTCTTAGATTAGGAAAGGAAATATTTCTAAGATCTTAATGCCACATCGTTGCTGGAAAAAAAACCCACCCCTATTGGCTCACTGTATCATCTTTTTATGCATTACTAAATAAATTACATTCAAAACAAAAACAAAAACAAAACAAAATGCTTCAATAACACTGAGGGCTAAACTTTGCCCTCCGCTACATACCTACTCCTCACACTGAAAAGTCAACAAGAGTCATTTTTGGGACCTGTCCAATTAACTTCAATGCAAATTGCGTGCATTTAATTAACAACAAAATTTAGCCCTCAGACTGTTAAACAAGCTACCAAAAACAAGAAGAGCCAAAGTTAAGGTTCTATAAACTTGGAACTTCCTAACTTTAACTAATTTATATCACAAGCTTAATATTATTTAATCATTCTGTATTCGTTGTGAATGTCTATTTTCTAGGCTGGAAGGGCCTAGACTTGAAACATTCTAGTAGAAATTACTGCTTCCCAAAGAGGTCCCAACAATGATGGGCTCTGAAGAGGACCATATCTTATCCTCTTCTGTGGCACGTTTCTGCATTGCACTCTGGTCTGTATAAGAAATCAGGAAGTCTCTTTTGTGCCCCATTAGGTAGAAACAATCAGGAAGATGGGTTAAGAAGAAAAAAAGTATAGGAGAAAATGACAATCCTGGTATAATCAATCCACTGAAAACCTAACATCTCTGAATTGATAGTGTACTGATAAGACTAAAAAGTAAAATAAAAGTATGTAAAATAATTTACCACAAAATTACATATATTAGTATTTTAGCATAGCTTCTACAGTTATTACCACACCATCTTTAGAGATAATATAATTAGGGGAAAGCAATGAAAAGTACAATGTTTTCTCCCTTCCTGCAATAAAACTAAGAGTAAGACTTTTCCTTGATGTAGTTTATATCAATATAGGCCTTACAAAAACTTCTCAAGAGAACTGAAGTTAGATTGTGTTCTGTGGTGACATAATTTAGTAATTTAGCCAAATTCACCCATTCAATACCACGTACCAAAGACTGGACAGAATACAGGGTCATTTTACTACTAATGTTGCAAAAAAGGAAAAAAAGATGCCTCCAATTCCTCTGTATTTAAATAGTAAGCTCTTTGGGGCAGGGACCATCCTTTTGTTGTGTGTTTGTACAGCACCTAGCACAATGAGGTCCTGGTCCATGACTAGGGCTCTTGGGCACTATAATAATACAAATAATAACAATTTATTAGGAGCACTACTGACTTTATAATGCCTGCAAAATTAGGGAAAAATTTGCTTGATATCCTACTCTATCTGTTCATTAGGTATTTGCTTACATTGCACTCTAGTCTGTGTATGAATACACTTGCATATATTATGTAATAAATAACAAATAAAGTAATACTAAATAATAGGTAGATTAAATTTTGGTTGGCAAGGACTTGTATTCTCCAGATAAAACTGCTGGGTTACTGTGGTCTTTCCATGGAGCATTGCCATTCCCACTAAAGCAGGGGTGTCAAACATACGCGGCCTGCGAACCTTTTTGATCCGGCCCGCGTTCGGCCAGTTTAAGTGAGTCGTGCTGCCGCTGAAAGTGCCACTTTAAGACATTTCTCTGCGTATGGCATTGCCACTTTAAGAGATTTGTCGGCGGAGGACATTGCCAGCGAGTTTTGAACGCGGCGAGTTTTGACGGCAGCCACCGAAAAGAGGAAGACATCCCGAATTTTTCAGCAGAGGGTATTGCTCCTAGGGCATGGTCCTGCTGAAGTGCAGTTTATGAAAATGTGGCCCGCCACCATCAGTGAGTTTGACACCCCTGCACTAAAGGATTGAGGCCCCATTCATCAGCTTAAATAACCATGTAGTAGGAGCTGGGACCTCTCGTGAATAACACTGGGACGAATCTCTCCTTCATGGCCCAATCACATACAAAATTGAACTATTGAGAGGTAGGTATAACCCACCTGTTGCAGATATCTGACCCTTAAACTGCCGATACTCTGTTCCAGTTCCCCAGTATCTGTGGGAGTCAGTGAATCAATCAACCAGGTTATTCACCTGACTACCCCCTTGTACTAGCTAGGATCATCTGACAAATGTGACGAAACAACAGAAATACAAGCAATAATATATAAGAACACAAG
Source organism: Emydura macquarii macquarii (assembly GCF_026122565.2). Classification (NCBI taxonomy): domain Eukaryota; kingdom Metazoa; phylum Chordata; order Testudines; family Chelidae; genus Emydura; species Emydura macquarii. The sequence goes on along the minus strand of NW_027131527.1, from coordinate 11,531,870 downwards.
CATTCATTACACTACATTACACAGAAAACCCACACATTTAGCATGTGGGTCAGATAATGTTGATGGACTGCAAAGGAAAAAAGGCGAGAGGACTTCACCTGCACATATGATACTTTTAATGTCTGGGTCAACATGTGGGTTGCCTATCAGGTCAATGACCCAGCCTCTTTGTTATTGCCACACGAGTCTAGCTGTAGTACGCGATCCTTGACCTAGTTAAATATCAATATCTGAAGCATTCTGACTAGTTAACATTGGGGACCAGCCACCTTTGCAGTTTCCCCGAAAACTCACAAACAAGCAGAAAGTGTTGAACAGATTTAACATTAATGGATTCAGAGGCAAACTGCAAGCTTAGCTGGAAAAAGTAGGCTCTGTGTTCATTTGTATTAAGAGAAAGACAACTACAAATCATTTAAAGTGAGATCTGAATAAAAACACATAGCAAACACTGATATACCTTAAATTAAACAAAAAGTCAACTAACTACTTCTGAGGTATCACTCCTCAAAAAATGTTCCTGCTAGTGACTAAGCAACCACTATGTGTTACAAAGGCAAAATAACAAAAGTAGGAAAATACTTCATCTTCCATTTGGGTCAGGTTGGAAGCTTTTATAGGAAGACTATTATGCCTGATACACAATACAGATAATTTAGAATTCATGAAAGTTAATGTTTTATAGACTTTTTAAAAATACAGTTCTTCAACCTCATCAAGAGAAGAGAAATGTAATGTCATTGTTCAACAGAAAAAATGATGTTTCTAATCTCCCTAGTTTTTCTCTTGCTGAAGCTTCTCATAACTGGTATGAGAAAGCTTAGTTTCTCAGTACAAAAGAAAGTTGTCCTTTGTGAGCACTCATACATTTCTAAACTCCAAACGTACAGTCCAGAAAAAATGATGGACAGGAAAATAAAGTACAGTTTCCTTTAAACAGCCATCATACTTGTTAAATATTGCTGGTATTTGCTTCATTATGTATGCAGTAGATAATGTGATACCGTTATTGGATCCCCAAACCACATAACAACACACTGCCTTTCAGGTCATAATATTGTCATTATTATAATTCCTCTGTTCCCCTCAGTTACCAAACTAGTCACAGCAGCATTTTCTTATTCGTATTCTTTGGTAAGACAACTGCTTCCTTCCATTTATCTGTAACTGCATTTCTTAGGATTTTTCATTCCTTCTGCACCACTTTGCTTCCAGATATTTTTACAGTTGGATCCTCCCTGGCTGCCTTCCACACTAGCTCATTTGATTTTCTATATTTTGTGTTGGTGCATCTGTTCGTTGTGATGGTCCTCCTCAACAGAGCACATGGAATTAGTAGATTGTTACTATTGTACAGTATAGGATAGTTGCGCTCGCAATTGTATATGAATTTGTAATTAAAAATGCTTAAAATCAATCCCCGCTTACTTATTATTTACATTGGACCATATGTATACAGGACATTAAAAAAAAATATGCAACAAACATATCAAAACAAGCTGCTATATTTGCTTTCTAGATTGCAGACTGTGTACAAATTAGCTGGCAAACCCTCTCCCAAGAGCTTTGCTGGTATTACTCATGAGGTTGGTGATGCAATGGACAAAATAAGGAAGTAGTTAATCTGTTGCTACCATCTGATTAATTTTGCTCCTTAATGTATAGAAGAGGGAGAAGGGAAATCAATATTTACAGGATGTGAAAGGATAAAGCTGTTAGGAAAAGAAACATAATTTTAAGACTTTTAAGGTTTTATTATAAAAGATGTAATGCAAACAAACAGAAAACAATAAAAACTAGGAAAAAGTACTGCCAGTGTTATCTGAAAACAAATGAAAATGTCAATTAACTTTTAAAAGGGTTTCAATTGCCATTTTAATTTTATGTTGGACTGAGATTTGGCATACAAACTATCAAGCCTACACCCAAATTATTTGTTTAGCAAATGACTTAAAACTATTAAGATGGATGCGTGGTTTAGTCAGTGCAATAATATAGTCAATAAAACAGATTTGCAATGGTTTTAGGTGTTTTTCAACGTTCTAACTGAAAAACTTCCCAATTTTACAAGATGACATTTTGCAGACATTTAGGGCTAGATTTTCAAAAGATCATTTTGGCCAAACTATAACTGTAATAAGTATTCATTTACACCCATCAGAAAATTGCCTAGTTTACAATGACTGTATACTATAAAATGTGTTTTGAATGTTTTAAGTGAAATCTAGTACTTGTTAAAAGTGGTGGATTAAACCCTGCAGACTGAAAACTCCTAGTCTCAGACTAAGTACAGGCAGCAAAGAGGACCAACTCCCTTCCCTTTCCCTCCCAAGTGTCCTGCCAACTTGATCCATAAGTCCTAGAAAAGGCAACTTTTGGACATGAGGGTTAACTGAGTCAGTATGACCATTCAATCATTGGTCTCTCTGCTATTACAGCCTTTTCTAGGAACAACCACTGATGACTGAACTGAGACCAACAACTCATTCCGTATAGTTTTGATGTTATGCTCGTACATATGTATACACAAAACTATACCAGGTATCTTACATACAATATGCTTGATTTTTTTGGTCATTTTTTGTACTTTCAGTGTTGCATTTTGTCACCTACTAGTCCCGCACTACTTAAGATGTCAGATCTCCACAGTATTTTGCAGCTGGTTTTCATTGTACTGAGTTACTTTGTAATTTAAACGGTATGTATGAAACAATAATTCACATTTACTGTTTATATGTAAAAATTTAGATATCTGAAATAACATATTCATTTGCACATTTTTTAAAATCACTATTTCAGTCTGTCTGTGTTTACGTTGTTCCTAACTAGCATGTTTTATTTTGGATCACCGATTATAAGAATCATGCTTTATACTTCGTATATCTCAAAACGTGAAATTTAAATGACACTGTCTTTTAATTTTAAAGAATTAAATGAGTTCCATCTCCTGCTCTCATTTATTATGTTATATCCATGGGCTCTATCTAACCACACTAGAGGAGATTGTCAGGTCTTATTTAAATAATTAATCTTTTAGTTAGCTAAAACAAAGATGTTCTATTGAATAAACTATTATAGGGGAAGACTTTCTTGGTAATGATGAGCCAACAACCTGTTGGTCAGAGCGAAATTATGATAAACAGTTGTTATGAAATAAATGATAGCTCAACATAATGTTTGCAAAAGTTAATGAAGGTAGAGGTGGGCATAATTTTCTTCAGGAAATACATGGCCCAGTAAGTAAAATGGGATTACTAAAGGGTTATATCACAAAACACCAGAACTTCCTCCAACAATTAAGCTAAAAAGTATAATAGAAACAGTAGGAAAAGCCCATTTCCCAACCATGACATAATTACACTGCTGCTAAAAAGCTCAAGAATAAAAGTTATATGGAGACGCTCATAAAAACGACTTTGCTCTTTCTTAGTTCAGCTCAGTTATGCTATTAGTGCAATTTGCTTCAACTGTGCAAATGCTTTAGTTCTACTTACTTGAATTATTTCTTTTAGATTGTTGAAGTAACTGTCTCAACCCTTGGCAGGAACTCTGGAATAAGGAATAAGTTCTCTGTGAATAAAAATTACTTGATGTATATTGTCCCTTAAAATAAGCCAATCTATCTAATTAGCATGTGCATGAATTAAAGTACGTGAGTAGGTAAGAATTAGGTTTTTTGGTTGAAGCTTAACACATCACACTTAGGTGCTGAACTGTCATGTGAATGATTGATTACTTTGCAATTTGTTTAAGATTACCAAAATGGATCAGTTAAAACTCAAATATAGCATGAATGGGACACAATAATCAATTAAATATGAAATTTTACTTGCAAGTAAAATAGGGGAACACAGGAAATTACTGGACCAAAAAAAAAATCACATAACTCAGCAAGTCCTCTTTATGGCTGTTTCATCTACCCTATCCTGTCCCACCAACCTGCTCTGGTACTGCATACCTCCCTCTTTCTGTCTCTCTCTGTTTTCCCATAAAAACGCATAGATGTCTCTTTTTGTTTTGTTTAAGTGGCTTTAGATTGGGAACATTCCAACTGTTCACTATTATATTTATATATGTTTGTTCTGTGTGAATTGCTTGTTTACTGACAATTTCCTAATTTGTAGGTTTTTTTGTTTGACTCTCCTAAGCAGCATGAACAGTTTGTTTGTGTCAGAATCTCCCAACTACCTCATTCACAGGATCTGATTCTCCAATGCCTTGCACATTCTATATTAATTTACATCGGTGCAATATAAGTGCAAAGTGGGTGCTAAACATTATGTTGTTGATCTGATAGCTTTTTATGCCTACTTTGCACTCATTTTGCACAGGTGTAAATGATTACAAAAGGTGCAAAGCAATGGAGAATCAGCTCTTCTAAATTCAGTGGTTAAAGCAGATTGAAACAGGAAGGGGAACTCTCACTGCTCAGTGCTTCAGGCAAAGAGAAGGGGATGCTACTCCTACAAAGCAGTGATAGCAGGGGGTGCGGAAGTGGAAGCACACTCCCGTCTGCTCCCTCACTCTTTAATTGCTGTATATATCTATTAAATCATGTTAAATTCTTATCTTTTCCATTGCTAATATGTGGTATCTCTTTATGCTCACCTAGACACAGAGATGTTAAAAAACTAATTAATCTATCTGGACCTATGATGAAGCTTCTCTAGAGTACTAGCAGACTATCTGTGAAAAGCTAGCATAGTATGATCATCACTAATAACCTGAATTTACATAGCACTATTTGTAAGATCTCAAAGTGCTTTACAAAATTTAATTATGCTTTGTAATACCCCTTTGAGATAGGTACACTAAGCAGTAAGAGGAGGTTATTTACTTGGAACTTCTTTGAGATGTGTGGTCCATCTGTATTCCACTGTGGGGCTACACATGCGCACCATGTGTGTGGAGTCAGAGAATTTAAAAGCAGTGTCCACTGGCACACACGTGCACCCTAGCTCACCTCGTGCGCCTGACCAAGGAGATAAAGGATGGGTTGGTCCTTCTCTACTATGAATCAGATAAGATCTGAAGCAGAGGGGAAAGAGTGTGGATAGTGGAATACAGATAGGGATCACACATCTTGAAGAACCTCCAGTTGCAGATAAGTAACTACTACTATTACTACTACTCCTACTACTTTCTTCTTTTTCTTCTTGAGTGATGGTCCCTATTGTATTCCACTGTGGATGATTGACAAGGAGTACCCAAAAAGGAGGAGGGTGCAAGGATGTAGATGGTAGGGCTGAGCAGAGTACCGCCATCCCAAAGGAGGCATCAACAGAAGAATCCTGCATCAAGACATTTTGTCCTGCAGATAGATATGTGAATGGAGCCCCACATTGCTACTTTACAGATGTCAAGGAGGGGTACCTCCTGAAGAGATGCCATAGTTCTTGCTTTCGCTCAGATGGAATAACATCTTACACCATGGGCATAGGGGGGTTGAAAGCTTATAGAGTAGATTGCAGGCAGAGATCCATTTGGAGATTCTCTGGGAGTAGATGGTATGTCCTCTGACTCTTTCTGTCATAGCGATGAGCAGTCTCAGAGATTTCCTGATTGTTTTTGTTCTCTGTAGGTAGAAAGCCAAAGCCTGCCGAACATCAAGGGAGTGGAGTCTTCACTTTTCTGCAGAAGCATGCAGTTTTGGAACAAATACATATAAGTGAATGGATTGGTTAAGGTGAAATTCCAAAAATACTTTAAGAGTTAATTTGGGATGATGTAGACATAAAGTTTGCCAACTCTTCTCACTGAGGTGATGGTGGCAAGGAAAGCAACATGGTGGCATGGAAAGGAGGGACATGGAGCAAGGAGCTAAAGGCTCAAAGGAGGGCCTTCTGAGTACTTAGAGAATACAGTTCAAGTCCCACTGGAGAATAGGCATCTTAATAGGTGGGAAGGTTGTTATTAGGCCTTTCCAGAATCTATCGATCAGTGGATTTATGAAGACTGAGTAGCCTTGAGAAGGTAGATGGCATGCATCGATAACCGCCAAGTGGACTTTCAAGGAGCTGATGGACAAATCTGATGTCTTCAAAAATAGGATGTATTGTAGTCCAATATGAGAGGAATATCTATAGTCTCTGGGAGAATGCCTCTTTTGTGTGCCCAAGAAGAGAAGTGCTTCCATTTAGCTAGGTAACATTTTTTAGTAGAGTCCTTTCTACTATTAGAGATGATGTCTCATAAGGCTGTGGCGCACGAACGTTCTAAGGATGATGTGCATCCAAATACCAAGCCCTGAGATGGAGTGGATGCGAATTAGGATGCTTGATCTTGCTATTCCCTTGGGTCAGGAGCTCAGAGAATGTTGCGAGGTTGATTGATGGTGAGGATGATGTGTAGGAGGCTCAGAAATCAAAACTGTCCGGGCCAGAAGGGGCAAGCAGGATGACCCAGGCTCTGTCCTGACAGATTTTGCGTAGTACTTGTTGCAGGAATGGTAGTGGCAGGAAAGCATCATTAAACTGGTCTGACCAAGGAAGAAGAAGAGCATCGCCCTGGAAGTGGTGATGTAGGACTCCTCTGGAGCAATATATGGTTCATTTCCTGTTTCCTTGAGAGGTGAACATCCTTGGTTACAGCTCCCCATAGAGTGAAAAGACTGAGCAGTATGAATTGTGGAGCTCCCACTCAAGGTCGACTATGGCAGCTCTCAGGCTCCTGTCAAAAATAACATCAAACCAAGGGCTGAGATTGAGATACCAAACCTGTTGCAGAGGGTGTAGGGAAGCGGGACATTTGAACCCTCTGTCCCTTACATGGTGGTTCACAGGGCCTCAGATGGAAAAACTGCAGAACAATATGTCTAGATTTGACTGATGGGCAGTGAAACTTCCTCTCAGGGGCGGGTGTGTATACCCCCAGAAAGCAGAGGATAGCCCAGGAATCCGTCAGGGTAAGGAGGGACTTGTTTGTCTTCCGGTTGAAGAGGTGCAATTCATTGAAAGGGAGGTCTTCAATGGTATTCTGGACCTCCCTAAGGAGCCCTGATGCATGGAGCCATGACTCCCTGTGCATGATGATGGCAGCAGCCATAGCTCTAGAGGAGGTATTAGCAGTATTGACTGCAGATTGGAGGGCAGTCCTGACTATCAGTTTGCCTTCATCTACCAGAGCTTGAAAATGAGCTCTGTTTTGCTGCAGAAGGTTGTCAGTGAACTCCACCAACTTGGCGTAGTTCAGGAAATAATTTAGCCCTTAGCGCCTGGTAACTGGCTATCCTGAACTGAAGGCTGGATGATGATAAGACATTTTTCCCAGCAGACCTAGGCATTTGCCCTCTTTGTCAGCAGGGGATGTTGCTGTCTAGCCCTTTCAGAAGTGGCATGGACTACCAGTGGATTGGGAGTGGGCTTAGAAAACAAAAATTCTGCATGTAATAATGCTTCTCTGCCTCTCTGGGGATAGGAGTGCATGTGGCAAGGGTGTGCCAAACTGTCCCAGATGGCTCCATTAATGGGGAGAGCTATTCTGTTTGGTCCAGAAGTGTGCAGGATGCCTAAGAATTCGTGGTGGAAGTCTTGGATCTTCTTGAGAGGAATCTGAAGTTCTCCAGCAGCTCTGTGAAGGTTCTGGAACTGACTGAAGTCATCAAGGGGGGAAGGGGATGTAGAAATCACCACTTCATCTGGGGATTACGATGGTAGTCTTGCTGGTTCCAGCAGAACCACTGGATATAGAGTGTAATGTTCCTCCTCCTCTGTCGGATCCGGGGGCCGGTCTCAGTATCCCCTTAGAGGGGAGGCAAGGGGTGACTCCCCAGCATATCAGCTCAATTCTGCAGCAGGGTGCTGGTCCCAAGGCCCCCAATATGGCCAGTACGAGGTATCAATAGATGGTCGCAGGAGCCCTTATGCCATGAGGAACCATCAGCTCTGAGTTAGATGAGCTGAAGACTGGTCCCATACTGGAGTGGATCTTTTGGGTGGTGGAGGATATGCAGGGTAAGAGAAGAGCAGTTCATTGGATAGCTCAGCACCTCCCAATGAGGCGAAGGCTGATTCCAGTTCCAGTGGAGGACAGTGTACCATTGGAAGACAGATGTATATTGTGTATGGGATGGATGACAAGCGCCCTCCAGGAGTTAATTATCTTGGAGGTAATATTATTTCCCTAGAAATGGAGGGGCCCTTTGGAGAAGAGGATTCCAGATCAGGGAGAGCAAAAATGTCCTGTGGGGTGGCAACAGATTCAGATTTCCCTAGTGTGAGAGGGGTGCTGCTTATCTGGGCTTTTGGAGCCGGCGAAGAGGGTGGTATCCAAAGTTGGCAGTGACTGGACTTTGTTGGTGCTGATGCATCTTGGGGTTTGGAGGAGCTTGGGATGGTGGTACTGACAGAACACAGTCTGGTACCGATGGAGTTCTATGCCTATGAGTTTTCTTGTCATGCTTCTGGGACTTAGTACGTCCTAAGTCACAGAATCATAAAATCGTAGGACTGGAAGAGACCTCGAGAGGTCTTCTAGTCCAGTTCCCTGCATTCAAGGCAGGACCAAGCATTATCTAGAGTCTAGACCATCCCTGACAGGTGTCTGTCCAAACTGCGCTTAAAAATCTCCAATGATGGAGATTCCACAACCTCCTTGGAAGTTTATTCCAGTGCTTAACTACCCTGACAGTTAGGAAGTTTTTCCTAATGTCCAACCTAAACTGCCATTGCTGCAATTTAAGCCCATTGCTTCTTGTCCTATCCTCAGAGGTTAAAGAGAACAATTTTTCTCTCTCCTCCTTGTAACAATCTTTTATATACTTGAAAACTGTTATCATCTCCCCCCTTAGTCTTCTCTTCTCCTGAATAAACAAACCCAACTTTTTCAATCTTCCCTCATAGGTCATGTTTTCTAGACCAATGTTTCTCAATCTTTTAAGTAGCAAGTACCCCCTAACTTCTGAAAATTTTAGCAAGTACCCCAACACTCAATTTTCCATGGGATTTTATATTTACAGACTAATGTGAGCCATATGTTGGAAAAAGGGCTGAGTATATAAGGCTGTGATATGACAGATGTCAGATCTAGTGTAGGTAGGGTTATCACCTTTACAGCAGGGGTGCACAGCTCAAGCATGTACCTACAGCTAGAGGTAATGTTGGCCAAAGCTAGGAGGCTTTGAGCAGAATGCCATGCTGTGGAATATAAAGCACCGCACCAAATTTTTTGGCATAGATTTGAGAGGAGGAAGGGGTGAGAGAGAGACAGGGAAGGAGGATGAGAGAGAGAGAGAGAGAGAGACAGGAAAAGAGGGTAACTGGTAAAATCTGGGGCTGTCATAGTTGTCAACAGCAGTGAAATTGACAAGTTTTCTGGACCCTGGACTTTGAGCCAGGGAGGGGAGCTGCCACCTGGGTAAGTTGCAGGTGGCTGCCGCCTGGCTGCCAGCCTAGGAGGTAGGCGATTGCCACCCAATCCAAGCTGGGGCACAGGAAGCTTCCGTGCTGGCTGGAACCCAGGGATGTGGGCAGGCGGCTGCTGCCTGTCTTCAAGCCGGGGCACTGGAGGCTGTCCCTCAGCTCGGAGCCGGGGCGCGGGTGGCTGCCCTCCAGCTGCAAACCCAGATCACAAGATGCAGGAGGCTGCCACCGGGCTCCCACCTGGGAGCTGGGACCTGGCAGGAAGCGGGCAGCTACCGCTGCCTGCCTCCCAGCTGTAACCGGGTGGGAAGCGGGTGGCTGCAACCCAGCTTCCCAGGACTGTAGCAGCTGCCACCTGTCTCCCAGCTGGGAGCTGCTGCCTGCTTTCCCCAGAAGCTGGGGGCTGCTGCCCACCTCCCAGCTGGGAGCTGTGACAGGGTGGGAAGCGGGCAGTTGCAGTTTGGCTTCCCAGGACTGCCGCCTGCCTCCCAGCTGGGAGCTGGAACAGGATGGGAAGCAGGCTGCTGCCACCTGGCTTCCCCAGAAGTCAGCAGCTGCTACCTGCCTCCCCTTCACTCTATTTTTCCCCGGATACCCCCTGCCTGCCTGTGTCTCGCATACCCCCAGGGGTACGCGTACCACAGGTTGAAAAACTATGTTCTGGACCTTTAATCATTTTTCCTCCCATGGGCCAAGCCAGTGGGCTTGCTTACAGCTGAGTCTGACTTCGAGAAAGACTTAGTTTCATGCTTATGAGAGTGCTTTCTAGCTTCCTGACAAGACGCTGCATGGGCCTGCAGGGGTAGAGTCTCCCACACCAGTGTCGGACTTCGCAGCAAAGGCGCACTCCTTGCTGAATCAGGCCGATGTACGGGAGAGGGAGGTTTCCCTGGCCTGAGTCTAATTTGGACCTCATGGTCTTCACCATAAGGTATTTACAGAGAAGACGTTCCAGCCCTTCTCAGGTATGACTGGGGAATGATTGGCAAATAATGCACTTCACTGTGATGTGAACTTCCCCAAGGCAGTACACATGGTTGTTGCTGACTGAGGATTGTGGGTAGGAAGCACAGAGCTTGAAGCCAGGAGTCCTGAGCATAGTCTAGTACCCAAACAGGATATGGGGCGGGGGGAGACTAATCTAATGCTAAACAGTAAACTATTAAAACGTTAACATTGTTAAAGCTATTTACAAACTAGATTATTCTTATTTTGTAGAATGAAGCCAAAGCTGTGGACAGTAAAGGTTCTGACCTGGACCATGGGGCCGTGAGAAGGAACTGGAGAGGTGGTCAGTCCTCCCTGCCCTTTATCCCCTCAGTCAAAGGCACGAGGTGAGTCAGGGTGCATGTGTGGACAAACAGACACAGCGTTCAAATTCTCCAGCCCTGAGCACATGCATAACTCCACAGTGGAATACAGATAGGGACCATCACTCAAAGAAGAATCCATTTTACAGATTAGTAAACTGAGGCACAGACAGTTTAAGTGACTTTCAGAAATGAGAATCCAATCTCTTAACTCCCGGTGTCCCTATTCCAAGTACCAAACAACATCCCTTTCCATTGTATTATAATGCCAAACAAGTACAGTTTGCACCATCAAAGAAATATATTGTCAGAATTTGTATCCTCTCATTTAGTTCACGGAACATGGTAATTGTTTGCCTTATTTGCTACAGTCGGAATAGTGGCTTCACATTTTTTCCACCGTAAATCTTAAATTTGTTTTTTTTGTCTGCATAATTGTTCTAATAAAAACAATGGGGGTTTTGCCATATTTAAAATCTATACGTTATATACATTAAATGTATTTCTGCAGTCATCACAAAGTGCCTAATTGTTTGCATCTAGCAGCATGCCAACACATAAAACAAAGAACAGTTCCAGTTTTGGTCACATGATTATCATAAATCTTTTTGATCCAAAATAAAACTTTTTAATCTCCTATGTGCTGAGGTACCCTCCAAGCTGACCAACAGTGAGAAAAATATTTGCAGGAAAACAATGTCCACTAAACAAATGCCAATAAATTATAATGTTATGATAAGACAGCCATAGCCCTAAATGAGAATTTTGCAGAAAGGTGAGCTAACAACTCACAAAACTATTCATTTTGAGATCATCACTGGATCATATACAGAGTTTCTCTAGTTATTATAAGCTATTCAGGGAGAATGGAACTACAAATTCCATTTCAATGTGCATCCAGGGGACATTATTTTCTCCAAGAGAATTTACTTTAAAGCCCTCCCACATGTATTTCAAAGTCTCCTGGCTATATAAGTTTCAAAAAGGCATGCTAATTTTACTCTCCCTTCACTATTGTAAGGTAACAGATACATTATCTGCTCAACCTGCGTGAGGAATAACAGGGAAAATCTGCTCCTAACTTTGTTCACAGGAACCTGAATTTCTGAGGAAATGGTCCTCTAAGAGTTTAGTTAGCTAGTTACTACCATCTACCCTAAAACTATATATTCTGTTCATTTTTAATGTAGCTCCTTTGAGTAAATATATATATTCTGATCTTAATAAATAATAACAACAACTAGCACTAATAGAGCTTAAACACTGGAGTATCCTCTCAGTCTCACTGTTAGTGAGAAGTGATATTTTAAATGAAAGTTTGCCAAAGATTCTGAATAAATTGCATATACTAAGCCAGGTTCTCTGGTTTGCTATAGCCTTGTAGGTAATGCAAAGTAACCTTAAGCTGACAGGAGATAGCCAGTGAAGACTTTCTACTGTGCATGTGAAGTCTCTGCTATTGGAATGCTGGCAGAGGCAGCTCTGCCACCTACAGTGCCATCCGCTCCCTACCCTTGTCCTAAGGGGAAGGGAGTGTGTGTGTGTCAGGGTGTATGTGGGATGAGGAAGGTGCCTGGCTGAGCAGAATTCCACTGTGTCTAATTCATCACTGGTATAAGGTCCTTGTACCAGTGGTGTACATTTGGGCTACTACTGTGAAGTCCTAACTTTTGTGTCTGGGCCAGGCAGCCCTGAATCAGGGAGCTGCAACTGTTTTGAGGCCATTACCTTTATTGTAATGTAGTTTTATTGCTTGTTCTCCTCCTGAAAATGATTAACTTGACCTTATATAATTTTTCTTAATCACATGGGGAAGAATGGCCTAGGTAACTGTAATTAATTATATTATCAATATTTTCACATTCATCTTCAATTTAGAAAGGGCTTCAAAGTCCTCACATAAAAGGTTAGATTGTAGTTTTGAAGCCACAGTCACAGATGGGGTGGGTGCAGGGTCCCTATACCAATGGGAATCTCTCCCAGACCTCCTCCCATCCAAACCAAAGCAATTCTAGTTGATTCAGTCAAAATTATTTCAAGAGCATATACCAGAGCAGCCACTTGTAAACATTTTATCTAGGTGTAGTGTGTGCTCCCCTGTACACAGCTCCACCCCACTCACCATGTGGCACTTCCTGCCCCTTCGAGGTGTTGAGCTGGTGATAGACTTCCCCAGCCTTTACACTCAAGACAGTGGAAAGACTAGGATTGTGACTAGTCTCTGTGAAGGGTCACAAGGGATGAAGGCTTCTTCTATTCCTTGCCCTACTTGTGACTCTGTGCAGGGTCACCCATAGTCAGGCCCAAATAAAGCAAAATCACTGGCTGTACAAATTGATCAAAATGTTATTTTCCACTGAGATAAGACAGGATTACACCACAACACTGACCAACACAGGAGTGCAAAAAATCCAATTTGTACATTATTAATTTACAGATATATGGGAAAGTAAAAAAAGAATGTTAACCCTACTGCAAACCAATCCTCCAAATTAAATTCATTCTATACCAATCCACATCAGTGCAAAGCTCCAGCGCGTGCATTGCTTCTATTTACACCAGTAAACTATGGGAAAGAAGGAAGAAAGTGAGGAGGGGCCAGGGTTACAGTGTATACATATAATCAAACTGTGAAATTTACTGTTACCAGAAATCATTGAGGCAAACAGCTGTGAGAATTCAAAGAAGGATACTGATATGAACAAGTATGCACTAAATTATCTTCATTAGATATTTAGATCAAAAAGTTGCAAGGAAGCAATATGCTTAAAGTGCCTGTACACAGGGATTAGGAATTATTTTTTCCTTTCATAATTCAGCATGACATAGGTGTATTTATGGGGTGTTTCTGACTTTCCCTAAAACATCAAGTACAGGCCACTACAAAAGGAAGAATTCTGGAAAAAATTGAGCAATGATTTGTTTCAGAATGGAAGATCTTATGTATTTATAACAGAATAAATAATGGTGAACAGTATAAACAGATTCAGAAGGATTTGGTTCTCTCTCTCTCGATTTGGCTAGCATGAGATAGCAATTGCCTTCTAAATTACTAGTGCAGTATTCTTAAAGTTATCTTCAAAACAGTGTAAGGATATTTTCAGTCTTCACTCCAACAAGCCAGCCAATTTTCTGTGTCTTCATAACATGAAATTCAATATATCTGCTGTCTGCTTGCAGGTGGAGAGTTGGCCAGTGAATATAAAGAACATGGATTCTTCAGTGGATCAGGGTAAAAGTTTATGATTTATTATTTTAGCTTTCCTTTTTTATCTTATTACTATTAATATGTACTGCAGTAGTGTCCTGTGGCATAGCCAAGATCAGTGCTGTATTGTGCTAGGCGCTGTACCTATACACAGTAACAAAGTCCTTGCTTTAAAGAGCTTGCAATCTAACAGAGAAGACATACAAAGGGTCTTGGCATTTTATTATGGAACTCTATGCTCTTTGAAGTTTTCTTCTATCCATTGCTTATAGTATTAAATTGTATGTCAAAACTCCAAGCATAATCATGGTTCTTGAGACAGCTCTTTTCTGGAGCTTTAACAGCCATAACCCACTCTAAAAGGGACAAGGAAGAGTGGAATGGAGCAGGACTACAGTCTGCTGCATAATCCCTGATAGGAAGTCCCCCTAGGGTGGTGCAGTTCCACTTCACCAGTTACTCACAGCTGTTTCTGAATGACAAAATTGACCTCCAAAACCTCTCTCCTCCCTTCCTATGTAGTTATTACAGGATTTTTCCAGCCATTTCTGTTACTTTTAGACTACTCTATGTAAAGCAGACTTTTTGTTATATTTTCAGTAATGCTGCTCAGATATTATAACTATATTGTTGCTTTGCTTTCTTTCAGAGCACCTTTCAAATGTCTCAAAAAGTATTTCTTCAAACAATAGAGGAAATTAACATTATCCAACACAGATAGTCTTGAAATACATAATACAATGGAATTCTTAAAAGCTTGCATATCAAATACTATCATTTTCATCTTCTCCCATTGAATTCTATGATGGGGAGTCTCTGGTCTGCATAACATGTCCTGATTCAGCTATAGTAAATTTATTTAACATTTAGTGTTCTATAAATTACGCTTTAATCTAGTAATATATGCTGTGTGACAGGTAGCTTTAGAAAGGGGATAGCTCCCCTAACATGGTAGTGAAACATTCTCTTCCAAACAGTGATGAAAGCTATCAATAGGGCTGATGAATTTTTTTGTGACTGTCTTAAATACCGCCTGCTGGCTTTACATAGTCGAAGTGGACTGAAAATCTTTAATTAAATGCACATCAGTGTTTCTATAATAGCTGTAGTAGAAAAGGAAACAAGAAGCAATATCAAAGATATGATGACTGTATCATGAGGGTATTCCATGACACTGGGGAAAAGAGGAGGAAGAACTTAGTATAACACATACAAACTTCCTGAAACTAAACTGACAAGCTGAAAGAAGCCCTTTCTTGTTGTTTCCCATGAGTCTGTAACCACAGACTGGCCTCAGAAAAGATGGATACTGTTTCATTAAAGGCTTAGTATGTGGAAGTGAGGTTGTCCCTAGTAAAGATGGCCAACCATTTCCTATTGTTTTCGTTGGGAATGAAGCCAGCTGGCTATTAGGAAAGATGGCTGCCCTGTATGCTCTATATTTAGAAAAGTTTACGGCAAAGGCTAACTATGATGTCAGAAAATCTCCACATAGCAGAGTCTGCAACTTAAAACCTACAAGTGATGCTATTGGAAGTAACTTAGGCTATACGCTAGAAACACAACAGTGATGCAGCTGCAGTGCTGTAACATAGACACTTACTACAGTGACAGAAGTAGTAAATCCACCTCTCCAAGAGCTAAGTTGATGGAACAATTCTTCCGTCTCCACCAGGGTTTAGGTCGGCTTAATTACACTGCACATGGCATGAAATTTTTCAATCCTGAGTGATGTAGTTAAGCCAACCTAACTTGGCAGTGTAGACCAGCCCTAAAATGCCTATGCTCATAATTTAAGACTGTTATTACTATGAAGCCAAAAAGTATTTTACAAAGATCTTTACAAGCAAAATTCTGTTCTCACACCTGTTTTATAAAACAGTTATTACAAGAAATAAGTTCACTTTTTTGCACCGTTTCACAATAGCTTTATTTTGCCAATCCAATTTCACATCGTCACATAAGCAGCTAATAACATGGATTTAAACTCTACTTAGTCAATAAACCTTAAGTGGTCTAATTGTTTTAAGAGTTCTAGGAGTGATACATTGAGCAAGTTCTCTGTGACACAGAAAAGAACAAGTTTAAAATTCTCTACAACTCACTAATTCTGTTTATCTGCTACCTCCATGCAAAGCCCCAGTGGCTTCTTCAAGACTTTTTAGTGTATATGGGCCCAAGCCAACGCACACTGAAATCAATAGAAGGGATTCATGGGAGGTGGATCAGACATAAGAGTTATACTCACAGAGACAGGTATCAGATACTCCCGGAGCCTGATGCTGCATTCACTGAAATCAATGGTATAACTCCCTTTAACTTCAGTGGTTCAAGATCAGGCCCAGAGTGAATTGTTCATGATCAGCCTATACAGAAAATTAATCAGCAAAATATTTCACAAATTAATTACAGTAAATCTTGATTTGCCCTCAGACAAGGCTAATTAACCGAGTAAATTATTTGCTATTAATGATTCACTCAGCTCTTGATAAGATAATGGGACCTTTTGTGTTCACTTTATACATCAATGGCCTGCAATAAAGAATGTGCTTACAGTAATGCGATGTTACTTCTACTATACAATTGGGTTAGCAATTCATATAATAAGGACAAAACAATTCAAAATGACTAAGACCAGAAATACTGGCATTAAATGCTTTATCAATTCAGTATGAAGAAATGTAAGGTAATGACATTGAGTACAAAAAACAAGTAAAAGGGACGCATTCACCCTGGCAATATGGCACAGAACAAGGAGATGGTAGCTGATCACATAAAAATTTGAAATCTTAGGCAAAATTCTGACCTGGAGTATTAAATAAGCCAAAACAATTTGGTGATGAGTAAACAGAAATCACAAAAATGCAAGTCTGTGGAAGTTATTCTGTTAGTTTGTAAGAAAACAATGGGCCTGATGTTTACAATGCTACGTGCAGTTTAGCTGATTTGATTATAAAAACAGTATTACAGGTACTGCTGATAGTAGCCAAAGTGCTAACGGAATTCAAAGGGGGGAAATTCTAGCCCTACTGAAGTAAATGGGAGTTTTTCCATTGACTTCAATGGGGCCAGAATTTCACCAAAAGAATTTCACAGTTACCAACACAAAAATATAGAGAAACCAGTTCTTTCTTTTTCTGAGAAAAGGAAGATGAAGAAAAGACTTTCTGGAAAAGTACACAATTCTGAAAAGAGTTGTGAAAATAGAGGTCAGAATGATAGTCAAGCTAATATTAAATATAACAGCAAAGGACTGAAACCTTAAACTAATACAAGAACAGAAAAACTAAAGGAATTTTGGCCATTCTTTGTTGTAATCTCTTTGGGTCAGGGACCTGTCTTATTATATGCATGTAAAGCAGCAAGCCCATTTTAGTAGTAGCAGTAGCAGAAGAAGAAGAAATAGATATTATGGGGTACAATTGCTAATCAAAGGAAGTAATGGACATGGATGTTCTAAAATGTCTTTATTTCTTTATTTAAAAGATAGCGGGTTAAATTTATAAATGGAAATTAAAGAAGTTAATTAGAGAAATGAAAACCCCTTATTTCTTGTCCATTCAGAGTTAAATCTGATCTATGAGTAAATCTGTACATTTAATTTTCTCTCATTACATTCACCACATTATTTGCTTCATAGGACTCCACGTTGGTGCCATCACTAGTGTGCCTGTTTGCAGGATTAGGGGCCCCAACTTGTACTTCTGTGAAGCAGAAGAAAAGCACTTTGATGCTTATAAAAGTCACTATGTAAATCAATAAGTGAAAGTGGAGAGTATTTGACGTGGAGAATGAGCATTCTGTGACAGCAATTGATGGAGTATAGTGCAAACATTTTCCAGAAATATTCAGACAAATTTTACAGTGAAATTTCTTCTGCCATGCTCAAATCCTAAATGTAGCCACTTTCCAAGGACATTTTACATTGACAATATAAATTGTAAGTATCTTAACTGAAAATAGTATATTTTATATGGGATAGAACTCTTCTTAACACGGGAAGAGGTTCCTAAAGCCATTCTCCAGAACATTTGCAGTGGCAGTAAAACTAGCCAGACAAGGATCAGACCGCTCTCATACTAACTAGAGCCAAAAGTTGAACCTCACACTTAAAAGAGTTCACTACTGTACCACATAATACTCACTGATTTTACAGATTAGGTTTATAGTTGCCCAGAGAGCGTAGTGTCACCGGAGAATCTTTAAGAGAATGAGGTGACATGTGGTGTCACTAAACAATGTGAGCCCCTCAAAGGGAAGATCCTCGAGGGTAAGTAGACTCCAGAAGGTGAGGTGGTACTGGTTGAGCGTGTCTCTTGGTACCCCTCAGTAATGGTAATTCATGCTCTCCCATGATTCAAAGTTCCTAATGGGCCAGGAGCCTGAATAGTACTGGGGACTCTGGATAGCGACCCTCAGGAGTCAGTATCTCAGGTGGCACTGGAGGCAGTATCGAAGTGTGATCGCTATGCCCTTAATGTCTGGTTACAGGAGACGATACTGATGGCTGGTCTTTCAAAGGCACTCAGTCTGGTGCCGAGACCAGTGCCACTCTAAATTGTTTACTGGATGGCTTCTGGGTATGCAGCATGGACTTCTTAGCTACTGCTGTGGCCTTGGTACTGGAGGGATGGGACTCTCAGCTGTACCCATATCAGGACGCTAGGTCTCCTGAGACCCAGATCAAGAAGGTGACTCCTATTCACTTATCCCATTCTGGAGAAAGGGGTCTTTTCTTCTTTGAGGGTCTGGATGGTGCTGAACAGCCCCTAAGATCTTTCCTTAACCTTGCAGAAGATTTGGTTGCCGGGGCTCTCTGAGCACCTGGATCCAAAGTACAGGTGGGTGAATGGGATCCCGCAGGTTTCACAAAGTGCTATCAACAGGAGTTTGAGTCTATCCCCCCTCAATTGCTTAGATCTGCTTTTAAAACCTGTGTGGATCTTATATTTGATAAGGATGTGAGTTTCACCCTAGGCAGCAAAGGCAACCTGAATGTCCATCACTTGGGGCAAAAACCTATGGCAGATCTGGCGGGGTTTGAAGCTCAGGGTCTTGGGCATAACCCATGCACTAGGTTACAGATTAAGGCCCAGACTGGACAAAAGAAGGGAAGGAGAGCCCCCACTCCAAAAAACTCCTTAGACTGTGCTAAATAACAAAAAATAACGAAGAAACAAAGAAAGAAAAAGAAAGAAAATACCAAATAAAAGAAAGGAAGATTAAGTGAGAGAGATAGCAAGCTGCACAGCTAGGTAACAGACCCCACAAAACTGTCTCAAGCAACAGGCAGTAGAGAACTAACTGAAGGGGGCGGCGAGCCTTCCCCCGCCCTATATAACCTCATACCAGAGCACAAGGGTTTCTAGGGTGCAGGCACATACCCATGGACACTGCTGATGAAAACCTCTCATGAAGAATGCATATCCTGATGTGGAGTACCCACTGGGACTCTATTCAAAGAAGAATATTCGAATGCCACTATTCGAAGGACAATATTTATTTTCCTCCATGAGAAGAACTTTATAACTTTTTTGAGGGTCCTCAAACCAATTCAAAACAGATGAATTTTAAAACATCACATGCACATGTAATGATTCCTATATGAGGAATACTTCTTGTGCTAAATTTAAAAAAATGATTTGGTAATTCCAAAATTATCATTATAAATATACACTTAACATTCAATAGTGCTCATGCACAGTATATAAATCTCTTAAGTTTTTGTTGCACAGTCACAGCACTAATATATGTACTTTATATTTATCTTCACCACCATTTTAGCTATGAAATTAGTTTCTAAATCTATCTCTGATTATAGTCCTGAAGGTCACAATGAAAATATTTCTAAATCCACCTCTATTAATATCATGCTAATTTTCAAAATATAGTTGCAAGATTTTTCCCTACATCAATTGTTCCAGCAAGAATAAAGGCAACCACTTCTTTCCTAGCACTTTCCTGAAGCTTGTCTCTGTTACCTCATTTCCTGGCTCCCATGAAACAATAAGTGATACAAGACATAGGGTGAAAACTAAATGCCATAGCATCTACATTTCTGAGGACTGAGTTCACTTCCTCAACGATAGTAGAGCGCGCCATGGTATCTCAAAGCTGCACTTCTTTATCCACTTTCACCACACTTTCTTTGTTATCTTCAGGCACTCACAGAACTGAAAGGTGGTTTTAAAATGTCACTGCATAGCTTTCCATCTCTCCTGAGCATCCATGCCTTCCTCTATCTCTTCTACTCACAGTAACTTTGTTCACTAGGGACTCTACCTTTCAGATACGGTCATGATCCTCCTGTTCTTGATTTGGTCACTTCTCCTTTAAGCACCTATCTTTCTGTGGTGTAAATTACATTATGACTCCTCAATGAACCAGAGCTTAAAAATATAAAATGATACCATGAGTGTAAGTGTTTCTCAAGTGTAACAGGCAAGGAGATATCTATGAAGAGCTAGATATTCAACCAAGAACCAGGTGCTATTTATGCTGCAAAACTATAAAGTCAATAAAATGTAAACACACAAAACAGAATTCCACTACTGTAATAGAAAAACTTACCCACTTGGCAATCGGACACCCCTGAGAGCTTTTTCCTTCCTTGCCTGTATAAACCACTACCTCTATTCTTACTGCACTTCCTTTTGCTCCATACCTGTATACAATAAAAGGTTTATTAATACAATCTAGACTCCTTTTTAACACTTGTTAGAAGTTTAAACTGGGAACTGATGAGAAACAAAATATTTATCTATTTTAAGATGTGAGAAAGTACTTTTTACATTAAAAATAAATTATAAATACCAATCTGAAATCCACCTTCCTTCCCCCCAACAAACTACTGCTCCCAATGTTGTGTCATTTTGGAAACAGAGATTGTCTCTTTGATTTCTGTATTTAGAGAACATGTTCTATAATTTCATTTATTCTTTCATTATTTTGACCCATCTCTCTATTTCTGCATATGTATATTTGTCTGTCTACCTACAGGGCTCTTGGTAACAAAATCTTGACTTCAATGGGAGTTGAAAGGGCACAGCACTTGGCAAGACTGGGCCTTAAAATTGCTTTTGTTCTAAAAAGACGACAACATTGGGTGTTGACGCAGACAGTAGTTCAGTCCATGCACATCAGAAAGAGAAAGTGTGGTACAAATATTTACTGGGAAAGAAGGTAGGCAAAGGCCAAACATAATGTCAGCCATACCATATTATTTTCTTTTTTTATGTTTATACAATAATAAATTATTTTTCTCACCATATATTGAACTGATTTTTCTCACCTGTTCTCCATTATTTCCCTCACAGCAGCAACACTTGGTCCTGTTCCAAGGTGTGTATAATATGGGCCTTCATCTTTCTCTATAATTTGCTCTGCAGGAAGGATGAGAAAAATATATTTGCCGTTTACAAAATTTATTTACAACATTAAAAAATAACTACACAGGTCTGTTACAGAATTATCCCTTGAATTAAATGCATAAAATCGTAAAGCTTTTAATCATGATTAATACGTAGTATATTAATAGGCCTCTTCTTAAAGAAGCAATAAAATGCGACTCTTGTGAAATTTGCTAGCTTCCATTAACTTGATAATGGATTTTTTCCTTGATTTTCTTTATTTTTTAAATAAATCAATTAACAACAACAACATTTCGCACTTCTACAGCATTTTCTATTAGATGAATATTTCTAAATGTTTAAAATCATGAATTAAGCCTCAGAATACCCCTGTGCAGTAAGGACGTTTTCTTACTTCATTTTAGACATGGGGGAATTGAAGCATAGAAAAGTTAAACCCAGGGTCACACAGGAACCTGTAGCAGACTGGGAACAAGACACTGATTTCCTAACTTCCAATTTGGTGCTTTATCCACAAGACCAGAATTTTAGGAATAGGATAAGAAATCTGCCCCAATTGGCATGTTTTGTTTGATCTGATTTAAGTTCACACAAGCTGGAGTGTGAATTTACTCTGCATTAACCAGCCACAGACTAACTGTGGATTCTGCTGATGCACATTAAGAGTTAGTTAATGCACTCTCATCATCTCCTCTTTGAAAATGAACTAATTAATGAACCATTGATGTGCATCAGCAGAGTCTACAAGGATGGTTAATCTGAGGCAGACTAATGCAGGGTAGGTTCATACCCCATCTTGCAACAAACTCATTGTTCCTGCAGACATACATTTAATCTTTGTCACCTGAGTGCTCTGACAGCCAGAAAACATGAGTACTATATATGATGGGTGCCACCAGGTAAACAGTGTCAGTAAAACACTCAACACCATGTTTGGTCCAAAGGCGTCTAGCCAGAATTTTATTGACCTCTTTTTAATGCCGCACCTTAGAACAAATCAACCAAAACAGTTACCTGGTACAGCTGGTCAAAAACATTCCAATGAAATATCTTTCGTTCAACATTTGCCGATTTGTCAAAATGTAAGTGTTCCACAAGGACAGTTTGATTTTGACAAT
Source organism: Emydura macquarii macquarii (assembly GCF_026122565.2). Classification (NCBI taxonomy): domain Eukaryota; kingdom Metazoa; phylum Chordata; order Testudines; family Chelidae; genus Emydura; species Emydura macquarii. The sequence goes on along the minus strand of NW_027131527.1, from coordinate 11,509,505 downwards.
GTTCCATTGGAAATCTGCCTGATTTCCTCTCTGCTCATCTGTCCAGATCCTGGATAGCCTGGGCTCCATGTATCTCTGGCTCCAGAGCAGCCTGCCAGGTGGCCTGCCCCAGAAAACAGGGAACTCTTGTCTCCAGTGCATCCCTGACAAGCAGATGCCCAGAGCCACGGATTCAGTCCCTTTTGTAGATAATTTCAAAATGTGGGGGTTTTGTTCTGAATTGAAACTAAACCAAATTTCAAAATATTGAAATCCTCCCTGAAGCAGAGTTACCTTTCTCCACCCATCTTTACTCCTTGGCCACCCTGAGTCCTGATGGTGTCCTTTCGCTGTAGGCTTTGAAGGCCTATGGGCTCCCCAGGACCTGTGGGCTGCAGTTCCTTCCCACCACAATCCCTACCCCCAGCATGACCCCATGTAGGGTATGTCTACACAGCAGTCTATGTAGGGTATGTCTGCATAGCAGTCTAGGCTCAAGTCAAACCCCCCTTGCATCCACACACCGATTGTGCTAACCCAGGGCTCAGACTCAGGATCCAAGGACCCTGAAAGGCTGGAGGGTCGGAGCCTGTGCTAAACTGGGATCTAAGATCCAAGCCCTATTGCTTTTCTGTGCGCACATGGTCCCCACTTGACTCAGGTCCCAGAAGTCCTCCAGTTGTATCCCAGAGTTCCTGGCAGAGATGAGCAACACTGCAGGCACCCATTACATTACGCAGCTGGAAGCACCATTACTGCCTAGCTGAGTGCACTCCTCCTTCCTGCTCTGGCTCCTGCTCACAGCTGCATGGACTTGCCCAGAGCAGCGAGGAAAACTGACAAGTGGGAGGCAGCTCCCGGCTGCCAGAATGTTGGAGGTCATCCCTCCCATGGCTGTGCTGAGCCCAGAGCTTTGACACTCCCCCTCCCTGCAGGCAGCTGCTTAGTCCTGCTCCACTTTCTGTCCCTTGCTCCCTGTCCCCCCAGGGCTGCGTGTGCAGAGGCACCCAAACTGCGTGCACTAGCAGGGTGGTGAGGGTGCCCCAAAACGTCCCCAAAGACTCTTGGGGATCCCTTATCCTTGCCTCCTGGGATGCAGTAGGGGAAGCAGGAATAAGGGATCCAGGGGGGGTCTGGGGAGGGTGCTGGAGCAGATTGCATCCCAGGCCCTGAAGAGGAAATTCACCGCTCTGCAGCTGGCAGCAGCCAGGCTTGGGTGTGTGTGTTTTTTTCCTCTGAAATCTACATTTTATGTCAAAGTTCAAAACAAGACAAAAATAAATAAAAACCAAATGGAACAAAAACATTCATTGAACATCCCATTTTAAAAATTAAGAACTGCAAAATTTTATTTTAACAGCCCTGGAGACTGATGTCCTAATTATGCTCAGAACAGGTGCATGTGAGTAGTTTCCTGCCAATGTGACCCAACACAGAGGTGGAGAGCCCAATTCTCAGATTAGATGGTAGTTCAGTATAAAGCCTTCTCAAACTGCAGTCATTCTACTCAGCCACCAAATGAGCTAATTATGCACTTTATGTACTCTTGTGTGCCTTATGGGCACTAGAGTCCCATCAACAGCACCACCACAGAGTATGTCCACAGTGCACCATGTTCCTAAGGCAAGAGTGTTGACATTGCTGTGTAGACATACCCTTAAAGAGTCAGCTTCATCCTGTGAGGATCCCGTGTCTATGCATGGCTGCAAGGTCCCACACCTTGGGTACAAACTGTTATGCCTTTAGCCTCATCTCCCATGCCCTACACATCAGACTCTGGGATAACTGACACCCATAATCCTTCTGCAAGGACTCCCACCAAAGTTGTGACAAACAAGTCATAAGGACCACCACTTAAGGCATCATGACTACCCATCTGTGCCCTACCTCAATTCTAGTTATGAATGTTGTCCCTTGCCTTGTCAACCCTACACAGTATTCAAAGGAAGCCAAAAAAAATTCCCTGTGGCATGGCCAATCTGTCACCAGGTGGAAATTCCTTCCTGACCTTAAAAATAGTGATTGATTAAGTGGATTCCACTCCCATGCCACAAGCCAGTGGTGACAAAGCCAAGGGGAGGGAAGATGGCCTTTAACTGGAGGGGCGAGCAAGTGCCTCTCCCTCCCCCCACTCACCTTTACATGTCCCTGAATGCCCCCACACACAGGCCACTAAAATTACCAGTTGCAAGGCAGAGAAAGCCCATAAAACTACCTCACAGAAGATACCCACACAGGATGGGTGGGGGGAGGAGCACCTTCCTCCCTCCCCTTGATGCATAACTGACAAGGACCCAGCATACAATGACCCTCATGGAAACAGGGGTCTGCACAAAAAATATTAAAAGGGTGCTTTCCCCTATTAAGAGAAGTGATGTGAATATATATTATCTGAAAGGTGCATGCAAAAATGACCTAATAGGCACTTACCAACACAGTCACAGATTGGAAATTCAGACTGCCCTTTTTTTGTAGGTGTATCAATCAGATTTTTTGTAGGAGTGTCTAGGAACTTCATAGGAGATTCAAGAAAACTGCTCAGTGTATTCTTTGTCGGAGAACATCTCAAGTCTCCTATTCTCTGGGGGTTTTCAGTACCCAAACTTGTTGATGTCAGAACTGTAATTTCACCTGCACAATCTATATTCCTGAGAGTTTCTACTGTGTGTGGTAAATGGGCCTCACAACACGTAACAGGCAGTGTTTGCAACTTCTCATCCAATTGTTGCTCTGTAGCATTCTGCCGAAAATTTGCTTGGTCTTCATCAGATATCTCATGAACTCTCTGGTTAGACTGATTAAGTGTGTGAGGCAAGGGACATGTCTGAATGACATTCATTGTTTGCTGTACCTGAGAATTATTGTATTTTTCTGTAAACATCTGTACATTTTCACTTGGTCTGTTTGAACATGATTCTGTTTTAAATTGTGAAGCAACCATAGGGTTACTGGAGAGCAGGCCACTGTACTGCGAAGAGGTTACAACAATATCACTTTTCAGTGGATCAATGCCTAATGTGTCACGGGAGCCTACAGTTTTGATGTGCGCAGTTTCTACTTCACAGCCAAACAGCCTGTCTTTTGTTTTCTCCCATGGTACCTCAGGTAGATGTCTATGGATTTTTATCTGAGTCTGTGGAAGAAATAACCTAGTTTTTTGTTGTGATGATAAAATATTTTGATTCATTGCCTTCTGTACTTTGGTTCTGGGAGATTTTTTTTCCGATGCAGCTATTTTCAAATTCCGTGCCATGGTATGGCCAAGTGGTTTTGATGATATCCAAATGTCCTGTAACTCACTATGCTGGTATGCCAACTGCTCTTGCTGTTTTTGATTATTTTGTTGATAGTCCGGTACTTGAGGCTTCTTTCTGTGCCTTTGTTTCCATGGTACAGTTTTTCCTTTTTTATGTGCTGGCTGTTTTTGCTTTACTAACAATGAGCTATAATTGTGCCTTATAAACACAGCTTGTTTTTTCTTCAATAGGTACTGATCCTGGTTATGTTTTGGTTGAATCTCATGTGATATTAGACTGAGAAGTGATGTCTTTACATCATTCTTCTGCTCTGGGCTTGTCTGATTTGATTCAATTATTGCTGCAAGTTGAGTTAACTGTGTAGCTACATCTTCTTCATCCTGGCTGTGAATTCCTCCTTCCTTAATTACAGAATTACTTTTCAAGCTCAGATCATTATAAAATTTGTCTTTCTCAAACTGGCTCAGAATCTCAAATTTGCTACTTGTTTGATGGGAATTACATGAACTATTGGAACACGTAGCAATGCTAACTTTATCATAAAGAGAGTTTTTCTTGGTAGATGACTTTGCATTAGGTACTAAAACAGATAAAGGTTTGGTATCTCTTGGGGATAAATTTGATCTATTTGATCCACTGGTAGCATTAGCGGATTTTTCATGGGGTTCAGAAACAGTACTTTGGCCATTGTACAACACTGCCTTATTAAGGAGCTGCTTCTGTGAATGAGCACAGTGACTCAAGAGATGTTGTTCATTCTGTAAGTAAGTCTCTTTGATTTCCTTTAATGTGGAAGAAGTCAAAGAGCAGGAAATGTCCCTTTTGTAGTTATGAAGTAAATGGGACGTTGTTTGTTCTGTACGTTCAATACTTTCTGTTTTATCTGGTGCAAATGCTTCTAATGGGGCTTCTGATAATTTTGTTAATGCTTCAATAGCTACAACCTGCTCTACAGTTAAGTTTCTGTTTTTAATCAGGGACAAAAAAGTTGGCTGAAGTGAGGAGTTTTCAAGTTGTGTCTCTTTGTTTGTTATTTTAACAGCACCTTTTCCAACATGGACTTCCTTTTCAGGCACAGGGGTAGAACGTGACCTTTCCTGTATATCCACAACGGAATTGGTTTGCAAAACTGAATTGTCAGATCCTTGAAAAATCTTGCAGGTATAGTTTGACTTCGGCCTCAGGAAAACATTTCCTTGTTTTTCTGGATGAACACAGCAAACACCAGTTGTCAAAGTGCTTTCAACATTATTCAAATTAGCAGTATTTGTCTGATGTGAATGGGAGTTATCTTCTCTGCAGTTGTCTGGCAAATCTGCCCTTTCTTCTACAATTACTTTTGTCAGTGACACATCTGATTCTGCTGGTGGATAATGTATGTTTTTAATGCCATTTCTAATGTTTTGTGCAAACAACTTTTTTGGCTCAACTAACTCAGTGGGAGAGACTGCTCTTTTTTCTTCAGAATTTTTCAAGTGTTCATTATCTGTCACATTTCCATGGATATCTCCATTGACATAGACGCTAAAAGATGGTTTCTCATTATTTGTCCACTTCTCTGCTTCTAAGCCTGTCATGCTTTCTTTTTCATTAGACTGTACATTTTCAAAGGATAGTGTTTGTTTTGTTTTCACCCTGTATTTTTCATCATGACCGCATATACTGCATTCCATGAGTTCTGGTCTGAGGCCATTTACTGGTTTGTTTTCTAAATCTGCCTACAAAACAATACAAAAAATTAGTTGTATCAGCTGTTTAAAATGTAAGGTAAGAAGCACTGACCCTACACTAATTAGGCCCTTTCATGGTTGATATAAGGAATGCCCTGATTGAGCATTAGCAAACAGAGTAGCTGCAGAACAAGCCAGTAGCACAGGCAATCAGTAAAAGAAGATCTGAAGACTAATGACTTGATTCTCACTTATACTAAGGACCCTTTACACCACTCTGGCAAGAAGTGCGTATGTAACAGGCTTTAGTGTAACAAGATTCAGGCCCTCAGGCCTCAATCCTGCAATGAACTTTGCACAAGCAGACACCCTCACTGGAGCTCACTGCAGAATTAAGATCTAAGGCAGGGGTAGTCAATAGGCGGACCAGAGGCCAAATGCAGACTGACAGACATTTTTTAACAGAACCCGAAATGTTTTAATTTACATATTATTAATTATTATTTATTATTATTATTATTTGTCCTGGAGTCTGGACCTTGCCTATATCTTGACCAAGAAATTTGTACCTTGACAAAAAATAACTGATTATCCCTGATCTGAGGGCCTGTCTATATGAGAAAGTTTTACCAGTTATATCAATATGATTAAAGCAGTATACCAGAATAACTCCACATGTGGACACTCTTATTTAGTACAAGAATAACTTTTTGGGGGTTAGCTTAAACCCCTTCTAAAGCAACGTAAGCTGAACCCCCAAAAGTCACTCATATCTGAATAAGTGTCCACATGGGGAGTTATACTGGTATAACTATATTGGTTTAAATTCACACCTTAAATTATACTGTAGACCTTTCTCATGTAAACAAGCCGTACAAGATATTTAAACAGTAAATAATACTTTTATGGTGATTTTAGAATAACCATATTTTACTAATTCAGTGCTGCAATAAGTATCAGTACCTCTTGCACAATACATCATCAGGGCTGTTGTATGTCATGCACCATAATGAATCTAGGGAGAGAGTTAAGAGGGTACCCCAGCACTGCAACAATTTAATCATTCTTCAAAATTTCAGAGTTTGATTTAAAATAAAAAGTTTCTAGTTCTAATTATAGTGAACAAAGCCTTCCAAATATGACACAATACAGAACTGTCTTCTTGAAACTTCATATAGCCTCAAACAATGGACAGATTCTATCCCAAGTTCACAGTGTTGTAACTGACAGCAAAATTTGGACTAAAAGCTCTAAGAGAGGTCTGAACTCCCAGCACTCAGTTTAATGCTGCTTCAACTTTGAGGTCTTCCTGAGGACAATATAAAAAGTCAACATTAATAACATTTTCAAAGCAGGGGAGAAGGATGGGGATCTGAGCATATGCAAATCCCTGAAGGCTTGTGATAAAACTACACACCACTTAAATCCTTCTTAAGCCTTAGCAGAGTTTAGGCAAGACTTAAATGTATAAGGCTTTGTGCAGGTCCTCTGCACAGGAGTGAATTTTACCATATTTAATGCCACAGAGCACCACAAAGTTTCTTTTGTGTGGCAAATTGATAGGGATCTCCTGATGAGAAGTGGAAAATTGCTACATATACATGGCTCAAGTTAATGTTTGGGTTGCATCTTAGCAGAACACTTTCTGACCACTGAACATTCTCTAATGTAACTGAGCAAATGTTCTTATTTTCCCATTTTAACGACAATATTCTAAAATTTTTCTTAAGTGATATGTGTTCTCCATCTTCACTGGGACTACATATATATTACTAGATATATATACTACATATATATACACATCAGGTGACTAGATAGAGTTGGAAAGCATCATGTTGGGAAGAACGTTAATAATGTGCATCATACAAGCTATTATGTTGTGATGAAGGGAAGAGCTATATAATTTAAGAAAACATTAAAGCAGGCAGTCAGGATGAATACAAATTGATGTTCTGGTTTCTTTTTTAATTAAGAAATTGATTAGTAATTTAAACTGGATTTTTTAATTTAAATTAAATACATTTTTATTTTAAAAAATAATCCTGTTTTAAATTAAATGTGAAATTATAACAACTTAAGTTAAGGCCTAAACTTTCTAGTCTATTAAAATAATTTAATTTTTTTAAATAAGCTACATCAATGAACCCTCCTTAAATTTTAATAAGTCAAAGAGTGTTGCATTTTTAATTACATACAGAATTAGGAGAAAAACATTTTTAACTTTAAGGTCAACTCATGCATTATAAATATGTCATCATTTCATGTACTGAATTAATTATCTATATTATTTTCAGTCTTTACAATAGAGTGGTGGTATTTACACTTTCTATTTCTGTTGTACAGGAAACCTTTTGCCTTATATTACTTTTGGCGTGAGTTTAGCAAGCAGGTGTAGAGGGAATATTTTCTTCAATTTGATAGTTCATTCAAACTTTGAGCAACCAGCTGGGAGTCAAAAAAGCAGGAAAGCTTCTTTTTGTTTTCCAATCTATGAATAAAAACCAGGTAGGAGAGAATCCAATCTACTAATTCTAAAAATGTAAAGGACATGGGACCAGATTTTCAAAGATGCTTAGGCATCTAACGAAGCAATCCCTAGCTGGATTTTGAAAACATCTAAGTAGGTTAAGCACCTAACTAGCTCCCATTGATTTCAATAGGCATTAGGCACCTAACCTGCTTAGGCACTTCCCACTAGGCACCTATCTGCATCTTTCAGCACCTAAATACCTTTGAAATTTTGGTCCATCATGACCAGCAAAAAATGGTCAATTCACTATACACAGTTAATACTTTGCTTAATAAATCAGTTAGTTTTAAATGCAAAACATGTTTTTATAAACTTATTTTCTTATGTATCTAGCATATTTAAGGTAGTTCTATTTAAATAATAAAAACCATTTTAAAATGCAGTTTTTGTGCATGTTTATTGAATTCTACTGTTCATCCAAATGCAGCATGACACAAATCCTGATTAAAATATGATCTAGTATGAATGTGTCATTCACTATTTTGTAACATAAAAAATTAAAATTTAAGACTCTTGAATAAATTTTATTAAGCGATATAATTTCTTAAATAAATGTGCATATATTGTATCTCCTGGCTAGCCAAAAAAACAGCATCAAATTTAGTTTAAAGGCTATACTTAATTATATATCAACATGTTTTAATGGTTATATCAAGCAATGTGAATGAACCTTTCTTTAGGAAAATAACTAAAAAGTACAAATGCAAAAGAGGATTAAATTCCATTATTTAAATCAAGGTTTCCTGCGTGGTAATTTAAATCAATTTGATTTAAATCAAACCACCCAGCAGGAAATGCTTCCAGAAATCTACCATTCAAAATGAAACACTCAGACACCAGATGGAGCTTGGTGTTCACGTTAAAACAGTTTTCTCTTTGATAAACAAAATAAGATAAGAAGGCAGGGATCATAAAGTACACATAGATAACACCATTGATTTTATCAGAGACAGCACAAGACCTGTTGGGTCATGGTTGTGAAAACAGATTATTCAGCAACAATGTTAAACCAAAATCTAGAGAAACCAGGCTATGAACAAATGAGACCTTATTTAACAAACTTTCATTAAACTGACATATTTACCAATGTTCTGTTAAACTGCACCCACCTGGACCATCTACCTGAACCAATACAGAAGCTGCATTTAAACTACTATTTTATTGTATTTAATGTCATTTTATACAAACGTGAACTAAAGGTGAAACTACTTTCTGTTCAACAGAAAGTTTGTAGTAGGTACAGAGGCTGTTGCTAGTGAAGGCAAAAAAGCACTTTAAATTATATTATGCTGGTTCCATATAGAAGAGCTAACAAGGAAGAGAATAATGTCTACTCAGTAATTAAACAGAAAAAGATGGTTCACATCTGATCAAGAGCCTGTGGGATGTAAAGCAAATCAGGCTCAGAGAAAGTGGTAGCCCTTTCACTGAGGCACTTACCTTAGTCCATGTAGGTGGGCATATTGAGAATGAGAACTGGGATGAAATCCTGGTCCCACTGAAGTCAACAGAAAAACTACCCCTACTCTCTAATGCCTGATCCCACACCAGATCATGTCCTATGTCTCTCTATGCCAGGAGATAAAGGGATTCTGCAGCATATCCTTCAGTTGCTGGCCATTTTGAGCACAACCCTCACATCAGTTCCAAAGTTGCCTATGTTATACACAGAACTGGTGTCCCCTCACTTTTGCCTTTAGAAAAAAAGAATTATGAAACTGAGGTAAAAGAAAGAGTTCTTTATGTTAAAGGAATGAATCCCCCAGCATTTTAAACTTCCAGCATGAATAAATTTATGTTGCTTGCATTCTGGACCATTGTCACTCACTGTTGCACATTTGGGCATTGTCATGTTACAGACTGGGGGCGGATGATCTAGGCAGTAGTTCTGCAGAAAAGGACCTGGGGGCTACAGTGGATAAGAAGCTGGATATGAGTCAGCAGTGTGCCCTGGTTGCCAAGAAGGCTAATAGCTTATTGGGCTGCATTAGTAGGAGCATTGCCAGCAGATCGCAGGAAGTGATTATTCCCCTCTATTCGGCATTGGTGAGGCCGCATTTAGAATATTGTGTCCAGTTTTGGGCCCCCCACTACAACAAGGATGTGGAGAAGTTGGAGAGAGTCCAGCGGAGGGCAACAAAAATGATTAGGGGGCTGGAGCACAAGACTTATGAGGAGAGGCTGAGGGAACTAGGCTTGTTTAGTCTGCAGAAGAGAAGAATGAGGGGGGATTTGATAGCAACCTTCAACTACATGAAAGGGGGTTCCAGGGAGGATGGGGCTAGGCTGTTCTCAGTGGTGGCAGATGACAGAACAAGGAGCAACAGTCTCAAGTTGCAGGGGGGGACATTAGGAAAAAGTTTTTCACTAGGAGGGTGGCGAAGCACTGGAATGGATTACCTAGGGAGGTGGTGGAATCTCCATCTTTAGAGGTTTTTAAACTGCGGCTTGACAAAACCTTCGCTGGGATTATTTAACTGAGGTTAGTCCTGCTTTGAGCAGGGGGTTGGACTAGATGACCTCCTGAGGTCCCTTCCAACTCTATCATTCTATGATTCTATGTTGAGAGGTGTGTTCTGAAGAATCAGAGAGTTGCATAAAAACAGGAACAGGACAACCTACTGATTTGCTTTTATTCCCAGAGACTGGTTTACCCATCAGCGAGCAACTTCAACACACAAGGTCCGCTGACATACAGTATGGGAACTACAGGATTCTTCAGACCAGGCCTTTAATTCTTTTGTTGCAATACACTCAATCATTTTGTTCCTTAATAAAATAATTTTAGCAAACCAAATATTACACCTATGCTTGAAAAATCCTCAGGAGAGTCACGTAGGACCCAATCCTGCAATTGACTGGGTGTGTGCAGCTGCACTGTTGTGCCTGTACTCTGTGCTTGCAGAGTAATAAAAGGCTTTATTCTAAAAATCAAACTATTTCCTCTACTCCATAATTTCCACTAACATTTTTAGAAGTTATCCACATGCACTGAGAAGAAAAAAGACCCTGATGAATCATATCATTGGCATGGTTTGGTTTATATCTTATTTTTCCATATAAGAATTGGAATTATCATGACATTTGCTTTTTTATTTATTTTTTATTGGAACATATTCTGTACCATTTGACCACTAGATTGTTTTTTCTTTTACTTGTGAAAAGATATTAACGGTGATGAGTCACAAAAAATATATATATATTTTATTCCTATGATCAGAATTTCTAGTCGCTTTTCTTTGTTTAATAATTAAGGTTGGTTTTTTCTTTGCTCACTATATGAACATAAGAACGGCCATACTGCGTCAGACCAATAGTCCATCTAGTCCAGTATCCTGTCTTCTGACAGTGGCCAATGCCAGATGTTTCAAAGGGAATGAACAGAACAGGGCAAACATCAAGTGATCCATCCCACCATTGTCCAGTCCCAGCACCTGGCAGTCAGAGGCTTAGGACACCCAGAGCACAGGGTTGCATCCATGACCCCGTGGCTAATAGTCATTGATGGACCTATTCTCCATGAATTTATCTAATTATTTTTTAAATCCAGTTATAGTTTTGGCCTTCACAACGTCCCCTGGCAACGAGTTTCACTGGTTGCTATGCCCCACTATAAAAATAAATGTTCACAGAGGACTTAACAGAGCAGGGTTCACTTGATTATCTTCTCAGGTCTAGGTCTGGCAGACCAAATAATAGTTCAGGAGGAGCCTCTGCTATAACTGAACAACCTGAAGGTAATATATCTTAAAAACTATGTTGCAAAACTTGAAAGCTATCTAGCCATGGACCAACACCTGCAAGTAATGGAGTCTCAAAATCCAAGGACATTAAGTACATAAGACTCATTTGATTAAAAAATTTACAAAACTGTGACTAATTTCAGTGAGAGACTAAAGAATGAAGTGGAATCAATAAAATGCCCCTCATTAAGGTGAATACTGCTCTGTTGGGAAAATGTGAAGTGCTAAGAAATCATGATCAATCTAAAACTAGACTGCTGGGGTATAGAGGAAACAGGGAGAGCTGTCTCTTGTGAGAATTGCCTGAATATTTAACTTGTATCAGTTACTAAATCTGATCCACCCCTTCAGAGGCATCTGCTAATGCTCCTTGTATGGATGAAAAGCCAACTGGAAACCAAGTTTCTGATAAGGGTCAGAATTAAATAGTTACTTTTCTTTTAAAAAAAGAGCGACAGTGTCCTGAACATAACAAGATGACTTGGACACAGACTACACCTTTCTCTTGACAGTACACAATCTACACAACAAAAACAATGAGGGCCTGGCATTCTGAAGGAAGAATTCTCTCATACCAGTGCAGACAGTAGTTCATAGCTACATAGTGTTAAATATTGTTTTTCAGCTGATGAGCTCATTTTAGTACAGAAATATGCAGAGAAAATGCCTGTGCATCTCCCCATTAGTGCACATCCTCACTTATTCTGGTTGTATATTGTGACAAAGAATAGAGTAAATATAACCCAACATTCACACCAGGAGTACAGAGCCACCTCTAAACTCTATGCAGAAACAAATGCTCTTGATTGATGTATAGTAAAAGTAGATGGGTTTGGCATCCTGGTTTCAACCCTTTTGTTTCCTACATACAGTAGCATGAGGTCCGGTGATAAGTGGATGTGTCCCAGAACAATTATTGCTATGACCTGGAATAAAAGACAATACACAGACCCAGCTCCTGGCAGGGAAGGAGCCACTCCAGAGGAGTTATATATAACAACAAATGACAAGCCTCGTCCCCTTCACTGGATGTATGGAGTTCTGCCCAAGTGTTGCACAAAGGAGCTGCAGTGAAGGCACCAGTCTGGCATTCATAGTAATGCAGACAAACTCTTAGCCCCTATGAATGACAGCGATGACTGGAGAGTGCAACTCTTCTCTTGTGCATTGTGTCCATCCACAGGGAACAGATGTGTGGGGGCTGAACAGTTGTGCACAAGACTTCTCTTCATCTACTGTATTTTAGCTATGCCCACTGCCACACTATCCATGCCTGCTCAGATTGGCACAGAGCTGGTGGCATCTCAGGGATAGCTCATTAGCTATGTATCAAGCTGCTGTCAATACAGAAGCTGACAACGTGCTGCTCCATTGCTGCCAATGATGGAGGCTTGTGCAGAACTTGTTGGCAGACTACCATTAAATACAGAAGAACAGTTGATGCATGGGCCCACCTACTGGCTGATGCTCTATGTCTCATCATGGAGCTCTCTGGCAGTTTTAAGTAACTATATTGCATTTATGTAATGGCAGTGAATCTGGAGCTTTCGTATCTTGCAGTAAGCTGCATACCTACTGCTGAGTACATTGGCTTATCCAAGCACTTTTTTGATAAAATATTGAATTGGGCCCTATGACAATACCTTAAAAAATTCCAGATGCAAAATGTTCTACTCCTCGTTATACTGGGGCAGCATTTAAAGAATAAACTGGTGACGCCTCTTCCCACTGCAGATGATATTAAAATTTAAAAAGTACATTAAAAATTATTGAGGTTCTGTATCCCTTTACCCTAATCATTTGGGACTTTTTCTTAATGCCACAAAGAGGAAGAGTTGTGGAAGTGTTTTAGGATGGGAAGGTCAGTTTGTGAGTGTGGGGGGGAGACTTGTCTTGGGGGTGGAGGAGGCGTTTGGAAGCTGAGGAAGATGATCAGATTGGTGACACAGAGGAGAGATTGGCAGCTCAAGGGGTGGGGATGATGTTGTTTTTCACGGGGGGAGATGCCCTCATTCATGACCTCCCCCTCCTTCAGGATTTCAGAAGTATCCACCACTGCCTATTCAAATATACAAAAAAAGGTACATTCAACCAAAGTAAATAAATAGATCAACTGTCCTCCTCCCATCACTTCTCTTTACACTTGTTAGTTCTACTTTTTTTTTTTTTTTAAGGTAAGTACTCAGAGTTCCTCTTCTACCTACTTACAACGGACTCAACAGCCCCAGCTGTAAAGTTTGCTCTAGCTGACAGTTTACATTTGCAGTATTTGTTATCCTCACCCCCACTTGCAAAGGACTCCCAAAAAAGCTTGAGTCTTAAACAAATAGAAGATTTGGAAAACAGCAGTCAGCTCCTATTTTCTCCCTCCCCCATAGAGTTACCACAAGAAAGGGCCAGCAAAAGGTGCACACATTCAGGGTATGTCTATGCAGCACACTAAGCTGTGGCTCTGACTCAAGTTTAAGCCCTTCCATCCACAGAGATATCAGTCTGACTCAGGTCAGGAACCCCTCTGGACTCAGGTCTGCAGACCCTGCTATGGGGAGTGGGTCAGAGCCCAAGTCCCACTGTGATCTAGGTCAAAACTCAGGCATTTTGCAGTGTGGATGCAACTCAAGTCCAGGTTGCCAGGCTCCATTCTGTGGAGTCTGCCAACTCCATCCCACAATCCACTAGGGCATCCCAGTCCTTCAATCCCAAAACTTCCCAATTGCTTCCCAGGAAATGGAAGCAACCTTCTGGTTCAAATGCTGCTGTTGAGCATTTAACTCTTCATTTCCAAATGGCCTGCTCAACTGGAAATACAGTCAACACTCACATGTATTAACTATGGCCAACATTAAGAAGCCATGCATCAAGCATGCTGCTAGCTGTCTAGAGAAACACAGCTGGATTCTGGTTAACTTCTGGTTTTAGGCAAGATGTTTGACTTCAGCACGAGCACAATAAATGATCACATCTACAAAGCTATAGCTGAGCAGCTGGTAGCACTGCCCGGATCAACCGGACAGCAGAACAACGCAGGGAGCAAATCAAGCAGCTGAAGACAGACTACTGTAAAGTCCAGGTTGCCAATAGTATCTTTGGAAACTCCCCATCTTCTTGCCTCTTTTACTAGGAATTCCACTGGGTACTGGGAACTGTAGCAAGCACTGAGCCATCAGTGGTGCATGAGAATCTGCTGAGTGGGGATGACATCCTTACAAATCTCCCAGTCACAGGCACTGCCAGAGAAGACCCAGCTGCCAGGTGAAAGGCAAGAAGTGGCCCTAGTGCTGAGGCTGGTAACTAAAGAGGCTTCGTTGCTACAGCATATCTTGCATCTGTACGTGGACAAATTATTTGGGACAACCCTGGGGAGCAGCCAGGTGCAAAACTGTCATCAGAGCAAGTGCTGAAGCCATAGCCTGGTAAGTAAGTCTCTGCTGATGTGTTTACTTTTATTAATATATTGATGGGGAAAATTTTCAGCTTATGTCCCTAGTAAGATACTAATGCAAACTGGGATTTTGGTGTACTTCTGTTCACGATGGAACCTGTGCCATTCCCTTTGCAGCTCCACCTTCCCCTGATGCCATGTGGGATTCAAAATGGACACTGTGAAACGAGGAAAAAAGTTAAACAAGCAGTTATCATGACATTTTGACTCATTACTTGCTGATTGATGTAAATATACGTTGGAACTCCACAATTAATAGCCTCTGTAGTAGACCTCCCATCTAATACAGTGCACCCTATAAATTGGCCATGCCCACACAGTCCCTGACAGCCTGCAAACTGAATCCCAAAAATCCTGTCCAAACAAAATCAGAGTGTGTATTTCATCCATTACTGGCTTTAATGTGAGAGTCAAAATTACAGCAAAGGGAGGCAGTCTTGTGTTAAGAGTCCTCATGTCTGGCAATCAGGAATGTGTATGGACACAGGGTACTTGTAAAGAGGCGCTATTGTGTCTTCATGTTAAATCAACATATTGTTGATTTTATTACGAATATTCACCATTGCTGGCTGGTGATGAAAGCAAACTTCTCATGGAGTAGGAACTCCAAGTAGTTGATTATGATCCAGGGTAAGACATACATACTAGGGCTACCTCTAACTCACAAGCCCTCTCTATTCTGAGATGTGCTGGTCAGTCACTAGATGCCTAATAATCTCCTTCGCGTACAAGGATAGCTGTCTTCCACTGGCTTGGAACAGAAGTTCATGCTTCCATTGGGAACCTCGTCAATCCCGCCTGAAAGGATTGGAAGACCATACCTAGTGACTAGACTATTCATAATTCCCCTTCATCCTTGGAAAAAATGAAGGGGATGTAGAAATAATTTAAACTGAATTTTATATGTGTATCTTATCATGATGTGTGATGGATTTCTTTGCTGCTCCAAAGGACATCTGAAATGGCCAGTATTTTTTGTGTGAATAAAATAAAGCCCATTGATAAAAAGTATCATCTTTTGACCTTGAATTAAAGCAGCTCTCTGACGGAAGCGGATCCACTCACTGTAGACCAGGAGAAAGTTAATCCGAGATGAGCTGATGGGAGAGATTCTAGATAAAACTAATTGGCAAATAGAATTCCAGAAGGACAAAATGTATATCAAAATGATAAAGACGTAAGAACGGCGGAAAGAGAGACAGAGGCTGCACAGAACAATAAGAGATTGGCGGACAGATTCATGGAGCATGACCTCAGGTTGAGAGTGCAACAGGAGCTGTTTGAACAATTACTTGTGCTTATAGCTCCCAAACTGCAGGCTCCACAGGCACCTCAGCTTCTGCTCCAGCCCCATGCCCAGAGTCCCCTCTATGCTATCATGTCTTGAAGACTATGCAGCCTTTGGACAATTCAGGGGGTGCCAAAACACCAATCAAAGTTGATTTGCCAACTCCAAACTAGTTTGCCATGAACCTGAAGCAGTCTGGGGTAGCCAGCTTCCAGATGGCTGTAGCGACCCACTTCTGGACCGGCATGGCCTCTTTCATGTGGCACTAGAGGCTAAAGGCTAACTGATCATAAACCTCCAGAAGCATGTACTTCTTCATGCAAAAGTTCAGGACCTACTCTTTGTCATCCCAGGTCTGCATGATGATGTGGTCCCACCAGTCTGTGCTTGTAGCCCAGCTCCAGAAGCACTGGTTTACAAAGGTGAAACCTGCGACTAAGGCAACAGTCAGGAGCAACATCAGCTGGGACACAGCTGGCATGTCAATTTCCCTGTCTGAGAGGTGCCTTCAGGAGTTCAAAAACTGTCCACCAAAATGTCCCCCAGTATCTTGCAGATGCTCCACCTGATGCCTGTAATAGGACAGACATCATAAGGGGGAGAAGTTCTTCCACTGGGTCGAGATCTATATTGATGACTCTGGCTGCTGGTAGTGTGCAAACAGATAATGGCTTAGCTGGATATGTTCACAAGCTAAAACCACCTACAACACTTCTAGCCAGCTCCCATGGGACAGACAGACAAGTTCTCCCACAATCCACTATGAACCAAGCCCTAGAACAGCTTCAGCAGGCGAAAGCCCTAGGAACCCAGGTTATGATGGTATATGCCAAAATTCTGACTTGGACCTGCATAGTGCAGTATGGCTGCATCACTATGGTTGTGGGGCTCAGTTTCCAATGGAGTATGGATGCTTAAGTGCAGTCTTGGAAACACTGATTCAGCAATTGCAGGTCACGCAAACTCAGGCTTAGTGTGCTGTGTAGACACAGCCACACAGGCTTCTGTGCCTGATTTGCCTGTCCCTTGTACCAGAGTAAATCAGGAGAAAATTTGTTAGAGTCATTGACACAACACTGCAAAGTTATTAATGACCGAAGAATGATGCCTACAAGCTCCAGCCTCCAACTCGCTGCCCACTGCAACTCCAATGCTTCCTCATTCCCCACCTTCCCCTGCAATGACCTCCAGCAGCCCCTTATATTCATGATGAACTTGGGACCCAACAAACTGCCTTTGTATGCCACTTGCCCACCTCAGTGTTTGCTTCTGCATGTGTTGGCACAATGCAAATGTTGGATGTGACTTGCAACACAAGCTTAGAATTTAAAATGCCTCAGTCTGCACACAAGGAAGCCAGAAAGCAGCACACCACATCTCAGACCAGCGACACCTGGATCCAGAGCTCAAAGTTAGGTATGCAGGAGGCAGTTTGCGGATGCAGAAATGGAGACAATCCCTTAGTTTCAATATAGTTAGCTAGTGCACCAATAAATCCACAGCTTGTTGATAAATCATCTCACTCTACCCTTGAAACCTATAAGGACAATTGGTTTTACTTTTTAAAAACTGAGTTCTGTTTACCTCATCTGTGATCTACGGAGCAAAAACTGTGCTAGTTGAGGAAAGGAGTCACATTATTTCTTCTTTCCCTCTCCCTTCCAGTTCAACCAGTGAAATAAAATATTCCAACATTCAAATTCCAGATCTTGCCTTTTTAAAAGTTCAACTATTCTGCACCTGGGATTCAGTCTACCAGAAAAACATCCAAAGCATTTTAGGCCATGCAACACCCAAAAGGTCATGGATACAGGCAAATCCATTCAGCAGAAAGGTCCCCTGATATAGGACCATATTTAAAAAACCAAAAACTACAGTTCCTAAGCTCTGTAGGTCAATGCTGTAACTCCAGTCAGGAGGCAGAGAGTTCAGACAAATGATCTCTCGGTTTTCCACTCCCCATTGCTTAAATCTTTGGTTACTACAAATTCTCCTAATGGCTGTTGGAAACGGACCATAGAAAAGAAAGAGATGGAGAAAAGCACCTCACAAAGGATTTGAAGACTAGGAGAAAATAATGAATTTTGAAATAGTTTCCAGTAAGGACTACTACAGAAAATAAAGTAATTTCAAAGATGATAAATACCTGAGAAATAATAATAATAAATAATACCCAAGAAAGAGATTAATTCCTGATTTACAAGCATGTTTTATTTTTTCTTTCCATATTATGAATAATGAAAATGTCAAAACCAACCCAACACTACACTATTAGCAAACTCTTTCTAACTTTGAAGTTTCCAACACCCTTTGTCTCCTTTTAGCAAACCAGTTATCTATCCAGGAATGAGCAGAATGACAGCAAATCTGGTAGAACTGAACTTTTAAAGTATTGTGGGCAATGTCAATGCACATATTTATATTGTTTGGAATGGAAACACTATTCATAACGACACTCCTCACATTATTGTTAATCTGAATATTTAAAAAAAAATTCTGTGTATTCAGGTATAACATCGATTCTATCTGCTCTGCTCCTTCCACACAAATTTCATATTCAACCCTGCTGTCAGGTCCTAAAAGTTTGGCTTGTCATCAAATTAGTTTGCTTCCTGTGTCTCTGGGGTCATTAAATTAACTTGCACTCACCTTCAGAATATTACTCAGATCTGACACTACACTGCCCCTCTGCCAAAACTTTCATTGATGCCTCCCTTTCTTATTACAGTAATTCTCTTTCTTTATGGCCTTCAACTACCAAAATTCTAGGTTTGCCCAAAGTGCCTCATCCTATCCATACCTGGATTAGGAACACATCAGCCAATCCCCAGAAATCTTCACTAGCTTCCTGTTCATTACAAAATCCAGCACAATTTTTCTATAGATATTATCTCCCTCTCGCTAATCTCATCTCAACGGAGATTGTATCTATACTCTTATCTGTGCTCCTCAAATACCAAGCATTTTTCCCCAGTTTCTCTCATCACAGATATTTTTCTTCACGTCTTCTCTCACTATTTGGAATTATCTTCTTGTGCATGATCTGGTTTTAGAAAGAAAGAATTAGAGAACCAATCTCTTTTCTTCACCTGTAGTTCCTAACTCTCTCTCTAAGGACCTGACCCCAAAAGGTGCTGAACACCCACAACTCACATTAAAAACAATGTGTATTTGGTGTGCTCAGGACCTATCAGTTAGGCCTCAATGGCCTGATCCAGCTACCCTTCTTGTTTAATAACTTTAATGAGACTACACACATGAATAAGGTCTACAGGATCAGCTCTTAAATGATAGTATAAACCAGTGATATCTACGCTGTGGTTTGGAGACATTTCTGGCTCTCAAGATGCTAAGTTATGGCCCTCAAAGGCAACTGTAATAAGGAGAAAACTTGTATTTGATTATCAAGTAAAAATGTCCTCTGAGCTTTAAAATTATTTTCATCAGATCTGTTGCTACATTGAGTAGATAGATGGTTTCCCTGCCAGGTTAGAGAAGACCCAGGGAGAGCAAGATAGAAACTCAAATAGTAAAGGATGGCACCTCTCTACCACATAATCATCCAATACACAGCTCAGGACAGTGGTAAAAGAGAACCTGAGAAGGAACATTGTATTTCTACTGTAAGAGATGCTAATACAACCTAGTATCTTGTCTGTTTTTTACTACTGTTGTTTTGATACATTCAAGCATTGATTTTCTAAACTGAAATGTAGTGAAATAAAAGTGACACTGACAGCACTGGAAAATATAGTGCTCCGTTAATCCACAAAAGAAATGTGGTATGATCAGCAGCAATGTGCATTTCCACACATTACCCTCCCAATGTTCTTTAACTCAAATTTGGAGTGATTTCCTCTAGAAGCAAGAGAAGTTCAGTCTTTATATGCATCCATTCAAGCTAGTTTCTCTCCGTCTATGTATTTATAGTTTCCATCACAATGGCATAGGGGTACGCTCTTTGGTTTGTCTACTGAGAATACTAAAGAGATGTCATCAGGTAGGGTAGTCAGTGTATTGTGGATATTTGTTCACTAGGAATTGAAGACACAATTCACTTTATATAGTTCACCAAACTGGTACTCGAGGGAAGCAATTTTCACTCGCTGTCAGTGCATCTTAGATTTGAACTGGTAACTTTGAAATGAAATATTCTACCTTCTATTATCAAAACAGTGTGCCATCTAGTTTCTTAATTCAAATACTTTTGAATCTGGTTACATTCATTTTTGTTTATCTGTTTTGCCACTCATTTTATTATTTATTACTTGTTGCACTCCAATAGTGTACTTTGCTCCAATTTACTTCAGACATGGTAATATATATTAGGCATGTTAATCTATCTAGAGAACTTGTTTTATGTCATAAATAACAGAGGTCTCAAATATACATTGTGAGGGATAACTTTTTTCCAGACCTGAACAATTTCTGTTTATAGGAATGCTCTAGTCCTGTTTTCCAAAGGTTAAAATGAGGGCAGTGTTACCACAAAGTTATTAGTGAGGAACAAACAAGTCAATGACAGATAAATTAGAAGGATGGCTAAAGATACATTAGATTAAAAAATATCATGGGGAGGACAAGCTGTGTGTCATCAATCACCTACCTTGTGTGTTGCAGCCCTTCTCAATGTCTTTCATCTGTATTTTGACTATTTAGATTGAAAGATCTTTGAGATAGGGACTATTATTCTTTTGTATCTCCAAAGCAGCTAGCATACTAAATAAATAATAAAAGATTCTAAAATCAAAATTTAATTTTTCACTGTTCATGTTGTTTCCATTTTCTATTGCACTCTGCTTGGAGTCAGACAATTACTTTCACTTTTATTTTTAACTAGTTTCACTCTTCGGCACAAGAACAATGCTGTAATGTTTAGGCTGCAAGAGTGAAGGACAATGCTTACTTGTATAAAAATTACACTTCTTATATTTTGATTCATGGAAACTTCTTTTGGTCACAGGTTCTGTGTAAACTTGATTTTACAAAAACTAAATTTTGAGCTAAGTTTAACTGAAGTTTAACTGAGCTAAGTTTACCAAGATAGACACCAGCACTGAAATAGCAATTTGTACGTGTTTATAATCAGCTATCTATGATGCGACAGACTACTGACCGCTGAACTAGTGCTGAAAAATTCTATCATTTAATATTTTCCCCACAAGAATGTCAAATAATATTTATTAATGCTGCCATCGGGCTGGAATGGTGGGTGAACAGATTTTATTCCTGGGCTGTTAAACCTAATAAAAAGTGATTCCACTTAACTTCTTTAGATATACCATACACAGTACTTTAGTTATTGTATTTTGCTTTGAGATCCATTTCTATATAATGGATGTGTATATTTCATTATTTGAAAAAATAATTTACTTAATAAAAGCTTCTCTGCTTGGGTTAAATATTCTGCATTAGTGATTTATTTAACATAGGTCAAATCCTGAAGCCTTTACATGGGCAAGACTCCTACTGAAGTCAATGGGAACTTTGCCTGAGTAATAACTGCAGGAGCAAATCCTTGGTCTATTTAGTCACTGAATACAATAGCTCCATACAATATTTAAGGAATAAAACAAATACCAGAGGTGAAATCCAGTCCTACTGAAGTAAATGGGAGTTTTGCCTTTGACTTTATCTCAGGTCAGTCAGCTAGTGAAGGCAATAAGTGGCCTGCTTGGTCAATACAATATTACTTTAAAGAATTAATAAATGCCAAAAATAATTTTCAGAAGCTTGTCTATTTTTAGTGCATAAGATTAAATCCATAAACACAAAGACATACAAAATTTTACACCTCACGTTTGGAATTTGGAAAGAAATTTTAAATGCTTTTCAGTTTCAGGAACCTTAATACAAAACTTTTACAAGCTAAGGAAAACAAATCAATCATTTTTATTGAACATTCAATAATGAGTGCAGACAACATTGCCAATACAGTTATTTGGATTAAAAAGTTGAAGTTTATTTTGTAATGTAACTTCATTCAGAATTTCTAATGATACATGAATTGTGAAGTAAGCTTTGACTCTTTTCCATGCCTGGACATGTATTTCCTCTGAATTTCCTCTCAGCAAATTAGCTTACTTTTTATTTAATACTACAAGTCAAACTCCATTTCAGAATCACAAAAACATTTTCTATAAAATTTTAAAAGTATGTTTAAGAATGTTTATTCTTCTAAAATCTTTTAACATGTGTAGCCCTAACTCTGAAATGTGATCTGGTATTGTGGACTTCTGCATCCTTGCAAAATACTACTGAAGTCAATGGGACACTACACAGAAGAAAGGGTCTGTGTTTGTGATTCAATTGGACAGTTCAGATATGTAAAATTGCTCACATGTGTAAGTGTTGGCAGAATCAGGGCGTAAGTTATACCAGTACAATCCCACTGGCTTCAACTGAGTAGCACCAGAATAAAGAGAGGGAAAAATTTGACCCATTACATTACAGAACCTGATCAATTTACAAATAACACTCTGTATGAAAATGTTACCTATCATTGTTACAAACAGACTAGTTTACTATAAGTGGAAGAGCTTAGAGGAAGAGTTTCCCAATCCCTATTTCTTTAAATCTGTGCATTTTAAAGCACTTTGTGTATTGTTAGTTTTGCTCATTCCACTTATAGTCAATTGTTTTTTCCCTTTCATTTATGTGTGCCATTCACACAATAAATATGGAGCAAAACCACTTTTTAAAAATAATAGGAAAACCACAAAAACTGGCTGAGAGATTCAAAGACAAATGTAGTACAAATGTAACTAATAATTTTTAATTGGCTAGATTTCAAGTCGACAGTGTCTCTTTAAAAATACAAAATGTGAGATGATCATTTTCTGGATAGTATTATATAGAACATGTGTAGCACCATTCTATCTTCCTCCTCTGTAAGATTCCATTACAGTGGGGTTCCATCCATCAA
This sequence comes from Emydura macquarii macquarii, assembly GCF_026122565.2. NCBI lineage: Eukaryota > Metazoa > Chordata > Testudines > Chelidae > Emydura > Emydura macquarii. Next base: position 11,486,671 of record NW_027131527.1, on the reverse strand, counting down.
ATTGTTGATATCTTTTAAAAAAAAAAAGTAATAAAAATGAATTACTTCCAGCTCTGTATTCTGGCAGACGTTCTTCATTAAAAACATATCACATATCACAAGTTGGAATAAATGGCTTAAGACCAGTTCAATCCAAGATCACTAAAAGCATGATCACATTCATTAGCAGCTGCTTTTCTTGTCTTCTGTTAACATTTATATCTCAGAAATTTGTATCATGTGGGTTTTCTTAAAGCAACATAGCTATAATTGCACAGTGACCAAGGCGAATAAAAACCTTGCCATCCTAACTTTATCTTTATATTTGAAAGCTGGTTCTATGTAGACACACAGGGATTTATGCATGCACAGGGAAGGAATGAGCCGTTTTGTACAACTGTGTTAAGATACATATTTGCATCATTCGCTGAAATCTGACATTTATTGTATTAGATACAAATAAACCAAAAGAACTAAGTATTTAGTCATCACTTGCTTTTTGTTGAGCTTAGATTGAACTGATTTTACAGAGTTCAGCAATCATTGGTTCTCCCTTTTCTGGCTCACATGGTGGATACTTAGGGTGTTTATAAATAAACATATGAACAAAACCAATCACAAAGTACATGCATGCAGTTGTAATACTCACTTAGCAGTGTATATATTATTGTTGAATGTTGTATGAATTCTGGGTCCTTCTCACAGCCTCTTCTTTTATTATCTCCATCAATGTAGAAAACTTCTGTGGCCATTAAAAAGGTAATCTTGGCATTACAGAACCTAGTGACTGCACTTCTTCAACAGCTGTTGTTCTGTGAGTGGGTTCCTGACTGGTTCCACTTTTATCTGTATTGATAACAGCAGCTCTCCTGGACAATTATGATGCCATATTCAACTTTTGTTACAATGTGACTGTAAATATTTCCTCACTTTGAAACAGGATGCATTATATACAAAGTGGGTGAGGAAATACCATTAAATAGGTAAAAGAAAAAAATAGACTCTCTCACACCTCTATTTGTTGAAAATGCACTCCTCAACAGTACCAGATCCTCTTGTACCAAAAACAAAATGCAAAAAGGTATCTATCTGCATCTGTAGGAAGACATCATGCGATGTTTGCAAGGAAAACTGTAAATACTCTCTTTGGCTTTAAACAGCCACTCCTACAAACACACATTACTTTTGCCTTCAATAAGTGTTGGACAGATAGTTTATATAGATGCTTATTCACAAATCTGTACAATTATTAAAAATCTAATAGGAAGTTAGTATCACAGTAACTTTCAAAAGCTACAGTAATTTAACAATATGTCCGATATGTGAAGTTAATGCTTACAGCAGTGCAAACTATTTCCAGCAAGAAAATACTTTCCTATTTTGAGATATTTACTTTCTACCAGATAGGTACTGTTATTAAGAAAAGGTGGTAGTCTCAACAGCTTTAATCTAAAAGATATGGATTAATCAATTAAAATGTATTTTCTTTAAACATACAGTAATGTATACTTACAAGAACTACATTTCATAAATAGCTAAGAAAAATTAGAAATAAACCATCAAATTATTCCATTAAACAAAGAAAACTACAAATATTCCTTTAAAGAAAGTTTACATTACTATTACAGTCAAAATCACACTGCAAAGAAACTCCTTAAAATGCTACTGGATTATTATTTAATTTTAAGTATCACTTGCTGGATTCATACATCGGCCACCAATCATTAAATAAAAACCTAGTGTTATAATTCAATATATGTTACTACAGTAATTTTATTATAGCATATCAAATGTCATCAATTGAAAAAGGAGGGTCAGAAAAACTACTATACCAGAGTATCAGGTCTCTAAAATACACTCACATTTAGGCTGTAAATGATGTACATTTTATTTTGGAAAGTTTACTGCAGCTGATAAAAGAGAGTCTAGTTTTATATTACATATAGCAAAAAACAACATCCAGTACTTTTAGAAGAATGACAACACACCCAGAAACACACTACTTGATATAAGTCAATAACTCTTACCAAATACAGATTCAGTAACCATGCACTAAACTAAAAGACACAAAGTACAGTTTAAAACCAGAAAGGAATAACTTTACAACCACTTCAATATAAGAGAGAGCAAAGCAGAAATGTACTTTCTATTCCAATGCCCAACATGTGATGGTATTCAAAAAAATTAAATATTTCCTCAAATTATCAACAAGATTTTCCATTAAAAAAAAAAAAAGATGAAAAACTGTATAAATTTGTAAGAAAGAAAAGGGCCAATAGAGACAGCATCATGCTATATAGCAACCTGCCACCAAATCAGAAACAGAGAATGACAAATGAACATGAGATAAAATCTTAAACACACTGTGAAGCCCTACTCTGGACAGACATTCAATACACTGTATCTGCCTCTTGACAGACACCAGACTTTTTTTTGCCCTTTGACAACATTGGTATAACTTGTCATATTATATAGAATTGAATAACAATTAATTTATAGAAAGGCCTCACTGTCACAAATAGAGAAAAAAAATTCACACTGCAATCAAACATTTTTCAAACACATATTTTGTACAAATAAATCAAGTTAAGTTTGAATTTATGTTGTGCTACAAAAAAGCAATTATTAAAATGAAGAATTAACGCATGATTATGATTTAATGAAACATGTTAGTTCTATAATGGGTCAATCCATTTAATTAATGGAAGGTGGAGTTTCTACTACTATTGTACCACTACAACTACTGTTATGAAAGATACAAGAGTGTTTTAAAATGCACATTCGGCTGCTTCCACATTAAAACAGACCCTGAGGTTGGACACATTTGCAAGCCAAATGCAATTCAAAGACTCTGTTCTTTCATTAATCTTAGCATTTTATTTAATGTTGTTTTACTGAATAAGTTATAATTCCTTTATACAAATTACAGTTTCTTGTGAACCATTTATCATGCAATAAGTGAAATAGGTGAAATTTTCATTTTAAAACAAATTACATTTTATTATGTTGTACTTCTACCAAATTCCCCCAAAGCTTTTGAAAATATATAAATGATGAAACAATGTTTAAAAAAATAATAAAATTCTCACACTTAAGTGCGTTTTGTATGATAAAAAAAAGTCATGTTTATTTAGAGTCCTTTCATTTACAATACCTAAATTCTTACTATCCACTTCAATTATTTTGCATATTTAAAATAAGGAAATAATTCCTGCAGAAATATTTCTAGATATAACTTTTTGTAATGATATATTTCTGACATCTCATATTTAAATTTCAGATCCCATCAAACCTATGCTGAAAAAACAAACTTTTACTCTGAGTATATAAATATTAAGCTATGACTAAATGAAATTTAAATAAGTCTTCCACACATTGAAAGAAGGTAAGCTTTGTAGCCTGCAGACTTGCAGAAAGATTAAAATACGTACATACTATACTGTATAGACAGAAAAAGAAAACCTTCTATGCTTTTAAAATGAGCTAATCCTCTGAAAATCTGGAAAGAGCTGATTTCCAGCAGTTAACCCTTTGACTTCCTATACCAAGTGACAATAAAATACTGTTTAAAATGGGGAGGGGGAAGAGGAGGGAAGTATTATTAAAGCAATGATTGGTTACCTTTAAAACTCTTTGCTTTCTCCTCTGAGGCCTTTTGTTTTCAGTTAGAACCTAAAAAAATATCAAATTACAGAATAAGCTTTAATTAAAAAAATTAAATCCCAAATTTTATTAGAAAACTGTAATACTTTAAATACCCATAATGCTTTATATGCAGCACTTGAACTGATGGAGACTTTACACTGTTAAGTCACTGCAACCAAAACAAAAAGCTGTGCTATAAAAACGTAGCAGGGAAAGACCCTTTTCCCCCTTTAAAAAGTCTGCCTTAATTAGACTCTGCATTCTTCACAGCAAAAACCCACGAGGTAGCCATCTTGCTTCCTTCTGCAGAGGAACCCTCTACAGTGTAGCACTTCTTGAGGCTGCTTTTTGGGTATTATTATCATGGTGTTTAAAAGCAGCAGCTCCTGCCTGCCAACACTGGGGACGTGCTGGGCATGCCTCTCGCAAAAAGAGCTCCAGAAAGGTCCCAGCCAATGGCAAGGCGAGGCCAGCCGCTCCGAACTGATCTTCCCTGCCTAGCCCTTCCTAAACAAAGGGTCTCCTATGTGGGCTTTGCTCTGAGCAGAGGACACGGGGCAGGCACAAGCTGCGACATGGATTCGCGGCGGATCTGGCCCCGGCCCCGGCCCCCGCCCGGCCGCTCGACGCGCGCTGGAGAAGCCGCTGAGCCCGTTTCCTCTCAGCGCGATCTCCCCGGAGCAAGCGGCCCTTCCCGGCTAGCCTCGCTGGGGACGAGCTGACACAACAAGGCTGGGTCGGCGTGAGGGGAGCCGGGCGGCGGCTCGACCCCGCTCCAGCCGCAGGCAGCGGAGAAGCAGGGCGCACACCCCCCGAGGAAGGTCCGGCGCAGTTTGACTTTATAAGGCAAGGCTACATAATATTAGCGATATTGGAAGGAGGAGGAAAAGGTGATGCGAGGACACGGTCCAAGGCTGGGCTGCGGGGGCTCGTTCCCGGCCCCGGGCTACGCCGCCCTTCTGGGCACGGCCGCAGGCGCTCTGCGCACCACAACTCTGATGGCTGTCAATAAATGCCTGCCCGTGCTGCCAGAGGGCCTCAACGGCTAGGGGCGGGAAGGGTGGACGCGCGCTCCTTTGATACCCCTCCCCCGCCCCATCCTGCCCTACGGTGCAAATGATCTCAGCCCCTTGTGTTCAACACAGGTTGATCTTTTATTTGTCAAGGAGTATAGAAGGAACCTCGAAGGCTCAGCTCTCAGCCAGCTTGGGCCCCGCTCTGGCCCCCTATCAGGGTACATCAGCTTTTACTCAATACCTCCTCTCCTTCTACTTTGCTTGTCATACATGATCTAACGACCAACAACTGTCCCTCAATAGTGTAGTAAAGGAATGGGATAAGAACCAATTTTCCACGTGGATCCTAGCACCAGCATGTGAAGTTTGCAGAGCCTGGGTTTGCCCTTCCCTACCCACCCCCATAGATCTTCTCACTAGATTTAACAAATCTATTTTTTTCTTTTTAAAAAGGGGAATAATTTATTGTACGTTATCTAGGGCAAACATCCAAAATCCACTGAAATCCGGAAAAGACTGTGATTGATCTCAAAAGGCTTTGGGTCAGACCCTATCATATCAGGCCTAGTTTGATACATTACAATTTACAGTTTTTTAAAACGTCCCCAAAGAATTCTCAGTAAATGTCTCACAGCCAGAAAATTGGTTGTGCGTTTGGGTTCTGCCTTTGGAAATAAAAGGAAATGTATATCTGGTTGTGTGGATACTATTTGCACCTGAGAATTGCCCATATTTTGCAGCTGCAGTTGAATAACACAAATCTAAGTATATGTATGTCTAGCTACTTGATTATGGGTGAAAATAAGGCACCTAGAGGTGTAAACAGGGAGATTTGCACCCACAATCCATTTTGAAATGTATCAATTAAATGCAGTGTTGCCATTTGTTTATTGCATGATATAACTAATAGCTATTTAAATCCTAATTTGTTTTGCTAAAGTGTTATATTGAAGATGATAGGATTTAGGACTTGGTGGCATAAAGTATTCAACTTTAATGCTGTATTAAAATACCTGTGGTTTAATCTTTTTAAACCATATTAAAAATGATAAAGATGTATATAGTCAGTGGTATAATTGTGCCTGACACTCTCAGTTATGGTCCAGCAAAAATGTATTTTTTTCCATTTGTTTAGAGACATAGGGCCAAGTGCTGTTCACTTTATTCATTCAGGAAGTCACATTGGTTTGTGTGTGTAGCAAGAAATAGAACCCATAGAGTGTAAAGTTAAGTAGGTCCATTCTACCATCAGTTAAAAATAGTTACCCATTATTGTTAGAAAATAACATGCATGATTACTCTGAACAAATTAGAGAAATACCCATTTTTCCCCTAGGTTATTAGCTATGTGCATTTGGAAGTTCTTGGTGTATAATTAGTTTTGGGTTTCCTCATATAGTCACTTTCCCCTGTTGTTTGTGTAGGTCTTAAAAAAGTAACAACTGGGAAGAAATGTGTTTAACATAAAAAAAATTGTAATTGAAAATAATGGCATGGAGACTTAGGGGCAGGTTCAGTATTCAAACGATTTTTAAATCATTCTTTGAAAATAACTAGATATCAAGTTCACAGTTTCTCTTTAGTGAATACCCTCTCATCTTCAACACTCAATACCACATATAATATCAAACTAGTGTAAATGGTAATTATTTTGCATGTACACTGAATGCCAAATCAAAGCAAGTTATGCTAAATTGTTGCTTTGCCACTTGAGCCTGATCTGCAACCTATACCACATTTATACAGCACAGCTGAATTTTGCCTTGTAGATCCTACAACAAATCCAAATAACACAGACATACAGTGAGACTCAGCAATAAAACAAACTACTTAATGAAAGTAGTAGAGGTAGCTGTGAAATAACCTAAAATATCTATACTGCATGCTGAAGATACAGCAATTGGTATTAGAAATGAAAACAAGACAAAATGTAAAAGGTATATAGTCATAGTAATGTTTTTCATATTATAAAGTGTTCCTGTAACATTTACTGTAAGATTTAATATAAAACTTTCATTGTATTTTTAAAAGCTCAGTGCAGTATTTGTTAAGTATAAAAAATACCATTTTAAGATATCTTTTATCCTATATGTGAGATTTTTTCCTCTGTGCTACCAACTTGTAACAAAATGTCATGAATCCTTCACAAGGAGATGTATGACATAAAAAAACAATTTTGCTACACACACAATCTATGAACTGGAGCTCACAATGCTTTAATCAAATTTTCATGATGTCATGTTGCTGCAAAATCCATTGCATTCCTCAAGGTAAAGTATTACTGAAAGTTTCATGTGGCTGTTACTTGTAAGTGCATGCCCAATATAGTTTTCAAATCTTATATCAATTATGTGGAAATTAATTAAAGTAACCATATAGTAACTAACATTGGCTCCAAATGTGCAACTGATTCTCTCTAGGGTGATTGTGCATAATGGCACTCACACTTCAGACCTCAGTAATCGATTCTACCAGGTGGATCTTGTTCTCTCCAAAGGTAAATCCATACACAATCTTAAAAGTCATAAGTCCTTTGCACTAGGCAAGGATAACCACCCTCTTTTGTATCTTCAGAGACATATCCTGAAGTCATTCCACATGCAGACTTTCAGGACTTCAGTATGCATTTTGTGCATGGTAGGATGTAATTATAGTATTTTCTCTAGTGGAAACTAGAAGGGAGAATCCTTTTGAGGGAAACAGCTGTCCTTAAACTATGTTTTATGTAGAGAATGGCTACCCCCCACCTCCCATGAATCGCCTCCAGAAAATATTTACATTCCACCTACAGGAGGGACAGACCTATGGCTCCTTGGAACCAGCAATCTACTGAAACTAGTCTGATTCCCTTCTTTAAAAAATATATTATTTCTACTTTCCACACCATGGACAGAGTCCTAAGGCTCTTTCCAATTCGCTTCCATTTGAAAAACAAAACCTACTCCCAGAGCAGTCTTAAACCTTTTGCAAGCCAGGGATTCCCTTCTGAACAGCTAACACTTTTACCTTATCTGAAAAGTAACTTTTGAGCACAGCAAGATACTGCTTCCCCTCCCCCACCACCCTCTTCAAGACTCATCATCTCTAAGCTACAGTCCTGCCAGATATTTGTATTTCAGAAATACTGTTCAGTTTCTTTCAGTTTCTCAGACAGTTTTGTGTCACAGCAGGATCTGTTGTTTACAAATATTCAAAGAAAAAGACTCATTGTATTTCATTCAAATATAATTTTACAAGAAAACATTCAATGGTCAGGAGTACTCATTCTGCTCAACACAGTCTTATGAAACTTCACAAGGTAAAAAGTACTTCTTGCCATCTATGTGAAGAGGCAGGGAGGCTTTTTGGAATGCAGTTTTAAGTCAATTTGATATGCACGCTACAAAACATACCCCTTTATTCTAAAAGTACACAAGAAAATGAAACTGCTGGAGGAACATAAAGGGCAAAGGAGGGCTTAAAGAAAAAGAGGTGAAGCAGCAAAGCAGAAATACAAAGAGGTCAGATTATGCAAGAAGAAAAGAAAAGAAAAGTATGTTTAGCTTGAAAAAAGATTGACAGAAAAGCTGGAATTCATCCTTTCCTTGTCCCTGTCTCTGCTGAAATCCTTTTTTCATGCCTTAATCACCTTATTATCTCATCTCTGCAATGCTCTCTGTTATGGTCTTCCTCAGTTTATGCTCTTCCTTATGTTTGAGTATGATGTTGCTGCTACATTACTCTTTTGCTGTATCAAGCAGGGATCCCCATAATTCATCCCCTTCACTGGCTTGTTATTTATTGATCTTGAAATTAAATTCTATATTTGCCTCTCCCCAACTTGTTTATTCCTTTTTTAAGTGCTCAAGTGACACATATAGTAAACCTCATTCAGAGTGAACTGTGGGCCCAGCTATTGAAATTTTTTATCCCCCACCTAAACAGCACATAAAAAACACAAACATCACACCCCACATCCATCCATTGGTGTAAGGATTTTCTGCCTACCTGCCTACTCTGAAGAAATGGAACTGACGTGTCTGTAAATCTTGTAGGTGGTGGGGTAGAGATATACAATAGAAGGTTTCCTGAGGCACTGTCATCTATGCAAAAATCTCATGCTTGATGCAGGGGGCAAAACTGGTTTTACCCTGCCTTTCTGCCTCCTCCAACTTTGGGGCTAGCCAGAGGTGGAATTGGCCCCCAGGACAAGTTAGAGTAGCTTCAGGCCTGCTTTAACCTATACCAACAGGAACAGTCCCCTAGGGGCTATACTACTAGCCAAGAAAGACTGCAAGTATCCCCTCCCTCCCCTTGAACAAGGCCCTGGGGGAGTAACGGTCATAAAGCCATCTATGCCAACTTTACACCAGCAGAGCATTCTGCATTAAAGGAATCCTCAGCTTCCCATTCAGGATGGGTTTCAAAGTCCTTTCACACAATTCCAACAGCACAAAGAAATTTTGGCATAATCTGAAAATCTGGCCCAGAAATTTGATTGTGTCTCACTTTTTTTTCCCTCTCGTTTTTACACTGAAGAAAAAAAAAGTGAAAGATGAGATTTTTCTCTAAACAAATATATGGGTTAGAATTTTTTGTTGAAAAATTAAAAATTTAATGAAAAAATGCAAATTACATATATATTAAAATGTTCACAACATAATTACCTGTTTTTAATCAGCTCTACTTGTTAGGTACAGAGGAGATGGGGGTGGGTCAGCTGATGAGGGCAGGAGTCTAGTGGGCACAGAATAGACTGGAGCAGTTGACTGGAGAGACTAGGTGGGAGTAGTGAAATCATGTAATAGAGTCAGAGGATTGATAAGTCTGGGACACAGATAATTCCTGGGGCTTGGGGAGGAGAGGAAGTTCAGGGGACAAGAAATAGACTGATGGGGTTCAGGTGTGAGGGAGGATGGAACAGTGAGAGGGAGATGGAAAGAAAAGACAAAGAGATTGAGAGGCTCAGCAATGGCAGAGGGCTTTAAGGATGCGTGGGGAGTGGAGAACAGAAAGTTGTGACCAGGATGAGCAGGAAGACAGATCACCAGGACTGAAAGACGCACAGAGTGAATAGAACAGGAACCAGAAAGAAGGAGATAGGGAAATAAAGAATATATGGGCAGGATGAAGTAGGAGACCTGGCTGAGTAACCAAGAATGAGTGAAATGCAAGTAACAGAAGGACAGACAATTAGAAAAGAGAAATTTAGATAGAAAATGCAGTTAGAATATGGAGCCATGGGGTTCTGTTGTACATCTGTTTGTATTTTATTTATTACCAACAAGTTATTCTAGAATTCCAAATAAAGAGCAAGTAACCTGCCTCTCTAAAATCCAGGCATTTGTACCTGGTATTGCACAATGTGGTGAGGGATGACCCTCCCCCCGACATCTTTATTGCTCCCTCTTGCCCTTGATTAAGTTTACCTATTTTTGGGTCTACTTTTCCACATTCACCGTTGTGACCAAATTTTCAGCAGACCAAAACTTATGCCCATCTCTAGTTATATGAATGCATGCAGTATGAGCAACAGAAACACTAGCTCACTCTAATCTACAAGATTTATAATGGGAGCAGGATATTCAATTGTTACAGTAAAATTTTATCAAATGTTGTCCAAATCTGTGCAATGACTAATATTTTTTACATTTTACAAATGGATCTCGAATCTTATGAAGGAGTATTGTTTCTGTTTCTTGCTTACCTCAAAAGGGAGCATGATTGGCGGTGGTGGCTTTTTCAGTTCTTCACATTTTCTCTTTTTACATATCCGATGACTAGTTTTGCGTTTCCTGCAACAGCTGCATTCCTCACAATTAGTTTTCCGCAGACAGGGTTCACACACCCCACATCGTCTTCGTTTCTTTTTTTCTAACATAGGGAGCAAAGATGAATATGAGAGAGGGTAACTGTAAACTGGGTTTGCAAAGGGGGATGGCTCTGAAGCCTCTGCTGAACCGATGCTATTGCTCCTGTTCTCCTGAACTCTGTTTAAGTTTATTCCAACACTTCCTGATTGTGATGAAGAATCCTTATACCGCTGTTTTGAATCAGTTGGTGAATGTACATTTATATCTCTGTCAGAGGTAAGAGTAGAGCTTCCTATGGTTGAGGGCAATCCTGAAATAGAGCCTTCAGAGGAATGTCCAGAATTTTCTTTTAAGACCTTAGTTGTAGAGATTAAATCTACTGTTCTTTTTTCTGTGTTTGATGATGAAAGGGGGACATAAACTGAGTCCAGAACTAAAGTTTCTGTACCAATATATTTAACAAGCTGCTGCACTTCAAGATGAACTGGTTCACACACGGTGACTACATCTTTTGTGTCAGATTCTGAATCATCTCTTTTACAGTTCAAGTTAGAATTTGAGTCAGGTTCTTTATTATCAGGCACCAAATCCAAGTTGTTTTTTATGTGGGATCCAACAAATGAGCCCAAATCTTCTAAATGTACTATTGAATTTGATTCAGTGGTAACTATGGAGTCAGAATTTGAATCACATTTTTTATTAGCAGGCACCAAATCGAAGTCAGTCTTTAAAGGAGATTCTCCAGATGAGCCTGAATCTTTTAAATGTACCTTTGCATTTGATTCAGAGATGATGATAGAGTCAGAATGAGAAGGTGCAGGAACAAGATGCGAATCCTGTGCAAAACCTTCATCTGAGCTACCTGTATTGATATTACTTGATGTCAACCCACACGACAGCTCTTCATACTTCTCCTCCTCCTCCTCCAACACTTCTGGATTATGACTGCTTGGTAGACTGTTTGAAATGAAGACATTTGGTTCAGGTCTCCCTATCTTTTTGTCTTGACTATCACATTTAATAGAGGGCTCAATGTCTGTATCACACAGCGTGTTCTCAACTTTAGGAGGGGTTAATTCATTTTGTGCTAAATCTTGTTTCAAAGCCCTTTCAGCAGCTTCAATTTTTGTTTCTTCCAATATAGTGAGGGTTTCTTGTTCATATTTGTCCCTTTTTTCTAATCTTTTCTGTGCTGTAACTGTCTTGGTTCTTGTAAGTACTGCATTTTGGGACTGTCTATGGGAGAATGATCTGCTACGAAGAGACATTGTAAAGCCATTGAAGTTTAAAGAATCCTGGTTATGAAAGAGAATATTATCAGTTTTCTCCATATTTACCCAAGATGTTCCAGATAAGGGTCTAGTTACACTACTCCTGAGAAATCTAACTGATGAGCTCAAAGGTGGCTTCTTTTCTTGTTGCTTTTTCTTTACATCGTTTTTTTCTTGCATTGACTTTTTGCATTTTCCAGGAGTCTTCTTGGCTTTCTTTTTCACTTGGCTAGATTTCTTTTTGCCTTGGCTAGTTTTCCTTTTGCCTAAGTCTTCCTTTTTTACTAATCTGGAAGGTCTGGCATGGTGAGCCATGTCTATGAAGTAGTTGATATGTAAAAGGAGTGGTGGAAAAAATCATGGGCTCTTGAAAGAATTTTTCACCTCAACAGAAAATTGCACGCTCTTACTGCTGTTCTCTGTCATAATACAGAGTTAAATCTGAAATAAAAAAGAAGTTTAAGGTCAGATTTTTAAAAATATTAATCATATAAGTCTGTATATCAATATTATATCCCAGGCTTAGTTAAAACTAAATATTTAAAATACTTCGAGGCAAAAATAGAAATACTTGAGTTTTATCAAACATTAAAGTCTTAATATCGCAGCCTTTTAATTTTCATATACTCTATAGTCCTTTCAAAATGGGCATCTTGCTAAAGTGGACAAAGATCAAAAGACCAAGGCAACTTCACAATATTCTCAACACTTTACTGACTCATTATTTGTACACAAATATATAAAAGAAGCTTGAGTTCACTTCAACTTGATTCAGGTTAATTAACAGTCCTCCTTCTCCATATAATTAGGGCAGGAGTGTGCCTGGTTATATGTGGCTGCACCGAGGATTAAGACCCACCTCCTCAAGGCCACATAGAACCTACCTTGATGGTGATGAACAGGTCACCTGATACAGACACTTGCACACCCTGAACAAGTAGCCAGGGAGAGCTACTGCTTCACCAACCATGCTGGCCAACAGATCTGGTCAGGAGAAAGGTGAGGGAAGTAAATTGCACCCTGAAAGTTACTACTTCTCCCCCTGAGCAGGAAAAGAGAAGGGAAGGAATTGGGACTCCGAGTCACAATTCTTTCTGGGATAATGTGACTATGTACTGCACCATATTCAGGGCTAAGCCTAAATACAATCTTGCTGTAAGTATCACATAAATATATTATCTAGGCAATGGTCTTTGCTCCACAGCAGTTAAGGTTGTTGCCATCAATGTTCACTGTAAGGCTTATCCGGCCTTCTCTTGCCCCTTAACTTTTAAGTTTAAGGAACTCCAGGTCTGAAGTTTTCTGTAATAAATTCAAGTCTTATTTTCAGATCAGAATTGTTTATGGGGCAAGGGTCAGTATACATCTTTGGTTTTTACACTAAAAAAATGTTCTTGTGATTTTTCAGCCTCTTATATCTGAAGAGTGGCTTATTATAGAAATTGAAAAATCCAAACATACATTTTAAAACAGTGGTTCTCTGCCCTTTTTCATTTATGCACCCCTAAAAATTTTCAAATGGAGGTGCAGAACCCTTTGGAAATCTATTGTCTATATATACAGTTGAAGTATAATATAGTGTATATATAGACCCTCAAGGGTCCTGAACCCCAAGTTGAGAACCACTGTTTTAAAACACAGTGTTGTGCATGTGTGTTTGTTTTTCATTGATTTTTAAAAGAAAATATAAATACTTATTTTTCAGAGTTAAGCAACAGTTTTATGTCAAGGAGCCTGTTATAATTTTTGTAATCAGATGCATTTGCCATGAAAGTTTTGATCTCTAACATTCCAAATGATAAATGGTCTACTGAGACTATAGAGTCTACAAAAACTAGATACTAACCAATGGGATATTTAATAACTACAGAGTGTATGGGGCTGCACAAGAACAATAGATGCTCACTGTTTTAGATGAGATACACGGATACCACCTAGGCCTAACTCTGTTGTTTTGCATAGGTGCAGCCAACTAACTGTAGCCAACAATGCAGGATCAGGGCCTTAAATATCAATTTAACTTTTAATAGTATTCAAAATACAACACTAATTTAAAAATGATAAATTAAAAACTTGATTATATGAACATTAAGGTTAAGTTGCACTCAGAGAGGGAGTGGTATGATGAATAGGGTACTCATCAAGAGACCTGGATTTTTTTCCTACTCTGCCATGAACCTGCTATATGACCTTTGGCAAATCACTTTGCCTCTTTGTGCTCCTGTTTTTCCTCCTGCCCTTTGTCTGTATTATCTATTTAGACCAGCTTTTTTGGGACAGGTACTGTTTCTTCCTATGGGCTTCTATAGTGCATAGCACACTCAGTGCTACTGTAATGCAAATATTGCTAAGGCAATTCAAGTAAAGACATCTTTAAACCCATTCTTTTTAAAAAAATCTCAACCATTCAGTATGGAAATGACAAGCTAAGGTTACTTAAACAGTGTTGAGACCAACCTTCACACTTAGTTAATGGACAACGACCATTAAATAGAAATACTCCCAATGAACAGCAACCAAATACACTTAACTCTGCCTTTGTAGAAAACATTCGCAATAATTACAAAATTGAAATAAATGTTATTCATTCATCCTAGTTCTGTCCTAGAATTGTACATAAAAACTGTAATACCTTACTCTTATGTATACAGTAGTTGTAAAATACCTGGTCTTTCATACTACGTTACAAAATCCACAAAAATCAAAGATATTCAGGTACTCTGGAATTGTTGAGATATCACCTGTGTAATCTAAATCTACAGGGTTTTAGTTCTGATAAATCAGGGGTTCTCAACCTTTTTCCATTGAAGACCTCTTGGGGCCCCTTTGGAAATCTTAGACATAGTCCTAGACATGTCTTAGACATAGTCCTCAGCTCAAAGGTTGAAAATCACTGTTCTATGATAAAGACAACCTTTCTCAGATCCTTTAGACTAGTGGTTCTCAACTTGCAGCCCATGGGCCACTTGTAGCCCAATCAGCACACAGCTGGGGCCCATGTGACATCCTCAGGGCCATAAAGGTAGTATATATATTGTGTGCATGCGGCTCACATAATACACAGAGAGCTGCATATGCAGCCCATAATAGTAAACAGAATCACTGTGATAAATCACCCATCTCCACAGCACATAAGCACATCCAAATAGAAATCTTTTATTGAGGAAATAGTTCTAGGTATACCTAATTAAACAAACATCATGAGTAGGAACCATTTCTGTCACAGAAAGCCATTAAATGTGATGACAGAATAAATATACATATATACTCAATTACCCACATCTATTATGTTAAAAAGGCATATAAAGCAGTCCGGGACCCAATAAAATTAGAAGACTACCATTGCCTTCATTGGAAATGGGATCAGACCCTGAAATTGCAACACAAATCCAGATTTTGATTTGAGGTTGTTCGAATGCCGGTGATAGAGAATTTTTTTGTTTGCCTGCATGATCATGTAATTGCTTATGTCAGCAGATCCCAAAGCAACTTGCAAGTAGGTTGCAGAAAGCTGGCTAATCACAAGGTGCTGGCTCTCCTCATGTTTCCAACTGCTTTTGCAGGCCTCCAGGCTACTCTTTGCAATCAAAAGACCAGACTCACAGAAGCAGCTTGAAACAAGGAGCAGGCAGCATACCCATTGCTGGTAGTGGGTAGTGCTACACAGCAGTAGTAAAAGAAATATGAGCTATTTTCAGGGACCAGAGTTGTTAGCTACTAGTATGAGAGGGATGTCCAAGGGAGAAGGGAACAAGTCCTGCAGGAACTATGTCCAGTGAAACAAGGGAGAAGGAAAGTGAGTAGCAGAGGAATATGTACAAGGGGAAAAGAGGACCAAACAAGATGGAAGCATGTGAATGAGGAGACCAGGCAGCACAGAAGGCTGTTCAGAGGATCATAGGGCAACAGAGAGAAACAGAACAAATGAGAGGAGGGAGATAAAATGAAGAGCAGAAGTAGACAATGTGACTGAGTTTTTTCCAATTTTAGTGAATCTTACATGAAAGACATTGAAAATGTATGAATACTTTTCCACAAAAGCAATCTCTTTAGTTGTCATAGGGATGTTATGAGATCCTGAAAGGTGGGGACATAGTCTCCAAGATAATCTCTCTATTAAAAGATATTCCACACTTTGAAAAATTTTGAGATCCTGGTTTATAAAACTTAAATATTAAAAAGTATGGAAATTATAAACTTAACAGTAAACTTATGCTGGCCAGCTCTACAGAGTTTGATCCTTCTATAACTCTATAGGGAAATCTTTAGAGGACAAAGTATTTGATTAAACTAGAATATTTATTCATCTACAGAGTAGGAAGTATTTTATTATTATCCCCCCCCAAGGCCTGGTCTACACTGAAAAACTTTACCAGCATAGCTGTGTAGGTAAGGGATATGATTTTTACCAATATAGTTATACCAGTACAAGCCTTATTCTTGATGCAGTTCCACCAATATAAGCATTCTTATATTGGTATAACTGTGTCTACAGAGGGGTGGGATTTGCTGCTTTCACTATGACAAGAAAGAGGAACAACCCTGCAAAGCCGCAGATATCCGCAGACTTTTTTTGCAGATCGGGAATTGGATGTGGATACACATTTGGTGTCCACACAGGGCTCGAAAGACAAAGTGGCAAAATGTTTAAGTACAGACAAGGCCTAAGTGGTTGCCTTCCCTATTTCCTTTGCAATTAATCAAAGCTGGCTGGATATATTGAGGGGGCTGCCTGACACCCCAACATGTATAATAATAACTAATTACCCAAACACATACACATAGTTTGTTTTTTTAAAAAGGTTGAGAGCACTCCCTTCCCCCTTACAGCCAGCTACTCTAGACTAATTCTGCATCTCCTCCTGCCCACCCCACCAGTGTAGAATGTGAAAGGGGATCCCAAGATAAACTTTCTCAGGGCTGGAGGGGCCGGTGAAGATCTCAATTTATCTCCCTTGCTGCAGCTGCTGAGTGAGGGAGAATGAGACTGCTGCTTTGCACTCAGGAACACCCCCATCACCACTTCAACAGAATTCAGGCTAGACACTCCCTCTTTTTGCATAGGACCAAGGACGAAAGATTCTGCTAAGGAAGGAGAGAAAAGCCAAGAGAGCCACACCAATCCCATTTCTTTAAGGCAAACAAGGAAAGAAAATAAGATTTTGAAAGTAAAAGGTGAGGGAGAAAAGGCTTAAAATGCTAGCAGTAAGGGGTAGGGAACAGAAGGTGAAATGATGGGGATTTGGTGTGGGAAAAGAATTAAATGGTGGAAGGAAGGGGAAATTATTAAATGCTGGGATGGGAAGGGGAACAAAATGAGAAGTGAGGGCGGGAGTGGGGGAATTCAGGGATGAAATGGTTAGGTGAGGAATATAAAGAGGGAACAGAGGATTAAATGTTGTGTGGAGAGGAGGAGAGATGATGAAATAGTGGGGGAGGAAGAAAAATAAACAATGGGATTGTCAGTAAAAACTGATGAATTGGGGGATAGAAGTGGTCTATCTGGGAAAGAGTGAGCCAGAATTAATTGATGTTTCAGAACAGAAGCAGACTTGATTTGTTGACAGGAGTATGTTGGGACACGCGGAGAATGGATTGGGAAAGGGGGAACAGCTCAAAGACTGGACTGCATAGCACAAAAGGGAGAATGAACGGCTTGGATACAAAAAAAGGAGGGGAAGGGACATGAAAGGAAGCAAGTGGCTTTTTGGGAAACACAGCAAATGGATTTTAGAATTGTGTGTGGTAGTGTGAGGAGTGAATGAAGAAGGGAGAGACTTGAAAGCAGACAAAGTTAGGGATTACCCTTTCTTACCTATCTGTTTCCCCTGCACACGCGCACACACCCTAAAATCACAAACTCTGCTATCCACACACACATTTTTCCTTACAAATTATCCTTTTCTCTGTAGTTTGTAATATGAAGAAGGGAGAGACTGAAAGAGGAACAAGAAGTAATGGGGACAAGAACACCACTTGCAAGAGGAGAGAAATTGGGAGTTTCTGCACCACCGTTAGGACTACCTGCACCCACTTCCTGCTATCAGACCATTGGGAAAGGAATGGGCACATGCTCTCCAGACCACCTGGGCCCCTACTAGCTGCCAGTGCCCACACCCAGAGTGGAGCTGGTAAATCCTGCACGCTCAGCAAGTACTTCAGTAGTGATACACAAATGTTTACAAATTCATATTCCTTTGGTTTCTTCTCAGATGTCAATTATGTAAACATGACTTACATTATTTCTGTTTAGTTATCTGATTATGAGTAAAAACAGATTAGGATTTTTTTTTTAAATGCATAAGGTTTTATTTTAATCCAACAGTATTCCTTGCATTGCATTACTGACTCTCTTTTCCAGCAACAGGCTAGAGACAGCTCATCCAATGCTGTTCCGTGCATCAGATAAAAGGGTTTGATGGAGAGTGACATATAGCATGACTTCCCAAGGGCAAGCAATTTAATGTAACTTTATATCTTTTAACTTTTGTAGCAGGAAAACAATCTAATTCTAAAATATCTACACTAACTTGACAGTGTCCAAATCTAATGGGTGAGTCTAAGAAGTTGTCAAGTTTTAGGATCCTGCACAGAGATGTAAAGTTATTCTGCTGACTCATTTGGCAGCAAGACCAGGTGGGTCCTTTTTCTCCACTCCAGGAACAGTAAATGGTTTGAGCCTCTCTTTGAAATAGAAGGAACTAGAGTGGGAACAGAGGAGTCCTGTAGAGAACAGTTCCAAAATAGACCAGTACAGGTTGGAACTGGTTTGTAATTTAAATTTTTAAAAAAGCAAGTTTGGACTATATCTCTCCTTATCCAGTATGTTAAGAGCAAATGCCAGATACTTACAATTAAATTTTGCTCTTCTTTATACTGGTGTAAACATGGAATGAGTCCCCTGATTTAAATATAATAATGTTATAAAGCTAACCAAGAACTAAATCTTGTAGTCCTTACATAGGCAAAACTCCCATTGAGTTCCATTAGAGTTCTGTTTGAGTAGCAGTTGCAAGATTTGGCCCTAATCACTGGAAAGCTGTCCAAAAGCCAAATATTTTTTAATTTACTCTAAGCCCTGGTCTACACTTACCTGGAGATTCGGCAGCAGTCGATGAGAGTTATGCAAATTATGCAGAGTAGCTTGCATAACTCCCGTTGACTGCTGTGCTTCCCTTCTGCGCACCATCTTCACTACACTGCACCGATGGGAACCGCATTCCCATCGACGCAACACTACGCTACTTGAGAGGCTGGATTTCCTCAGTCGACTTCCTGATCGATTGAGCGGGTCTACACTGACCACTCAAAAGATCCAGAAAGATCGATCTGGCGGTGGTGACTTTGCCGCCATCAGTATAGACATACCCTAATTCTTCAGGTAGTATAAAAATAAATCCACCACATACTATTTTCTTTACACTACAGTAATTTAGAACTAGTATGTTTATTTATGAAGCAAGTTTTTCAAATAGGATCTTTTAAGAGGAGAAAGGGAAACTGGAAGTATTTAAAAAGATGTACATTCTTTAAATAGCAGCAGTCTTTTTATTAAATGAAAGAGAGCGGTGACCACTCAATAACATAGCTGCAAGGGAGAAAACACTGTGTGCCATCCAGGCAAATAACCAGAAACAATCACAAACAAAGCAAGGACTAGGTTAAGACCCTAATTTTACCATGCTTGGATGCACTAATGAAATATCATCTTGTTTCTGAGTATATATATATATGTTTTTAAAAGTCAGAGATTTGCATGATGGGAAACAAAACCTTGAAAACTTTCACAAACTGTCTTTTTAAAAATCCAGGTACATAGTATCATGGACCAAATTCAGATTTAGGAATATAAGAGTTGCCATCCTAGATCACACTCAAGGTCTGTCTAGCTCAATATTTTGTCTCCACAGTAGTGGCCAGTACCAGATGCTTCAAAGGAAGATAAAAGAATTCTGCAGTAGGCAGATGTGAGAAAATTTGCTCCCACATTTGGTCTCAAGCTAAGCCCTAAATCATATGGTTTTAATATCCTTTCTAAGACTTTTGGTAGCATTTAGTATCACTCTGGATGTTCTTGTTAGCCATATCGATGTCCATCCCTTTTTGAATCTTGCTAAGTTCTTGGCTTCAGCCTACAGTGGCAATGAGTTCCACAGTCTAATTATGTGCAAGAGTGGTGGTGGTGGTGGTGGTGGTAAAGAGTGTTTTCCTTTTTATCCATTTTGAATTTGCTGTCTTCTTGTTTCATTGGCCCCTTACTCTTGTGTTTGAGACAGGGAGAACAGAAGAAGCTCTTGATCTGCCTTCTCAGTACCATTCATTATTCTTTCATTAGTTTCCTTTCCTAAAATAAACAATCCCAATGTGTTCAAGATGTCTTTTATTCTTGTTACTATTCTCTGAACCCCTTCTAGTTTTGCTATATTCTGTTTCAGATGGTATGACCAGTACTTCATAGTATTCCAGATGAGGCTTCGCCACTGACTTACATAATGACATAATATTTCCCATGTTATTCTCCATGAATACATCAGACTTGGTGTAAGCAACCATATTTCATTTGCTTATGTCAAATCTGAATTTGGTCCTAAAGTTTCTAATAGTGTAACTGCAGAAATTGGTTAATTAAATTGTTTACAGACTTTACTGTGTGCACAGTGAATGAAGGATTGTGGGAGTGTGCACTAAAGGCCCAATCCTTCTCCCATAAAATCAGTGGCAAAAAAATAACTTCAGTGGATGCAGGAGCAGACACCAAAGCCCTGATCCAGAAACTTGCTCTGCCCTGGTGCAAAGGTCTACCATGTGGAGCAGCTTGTAAGATCAGATACTTGGTGAGACAGGACTGCCTTATCCATGGCTCAATCCTCCAGACTGCTGAGCACCGTTAATTCTGCCTGACTTGAACAGAAGATATGGACACTTAGCATTTTGCAAGATTAAGACCTCAATCTACAGTTTACAGTATGCATAGTGAATGGGACTGATAAGCACACTTATCAATGTTTTGAAAATAAGAGTATAAAACACCTTACACAATTTAAAACAAATAGGTATAAATGATTAAAGAGGTTGGGAGACATGACAATTAGTTGGTACCACAAGAACAAATAAACCCTTTTAAATATTGGCATAAAATCTTCATTTTAAAATGTGTATACTTTGTACATGGCCTGGTGCATTCTTACAAGCGGTGTGCAGCTCTGCCTTATTGTCTCTTCAGTGAAGTCAACATTTGCTCCTAATATTGTGACACTGTACTAAAAAATGGTAGTTGAAGGCATTTCTGAATTAAATGTTCCCCTTTTATCTCACCCTACTGCACTAAAAATATTTAAAGTTTAAAAGTTGCATGTGTTTTTGCAGAGAAACTGTTTTTCTGCTTTTAAAAAAAAGTGGTTGAACCACTTTAACTAAAACATAATAAAAAAATTAACCTTCAGGCAGGGACTAAGCCTGGAAAATTTCAGTCTGAAAGGTGAGTGTTTTGGAAAGTAATAAGTGACTAAAAACAGAGCTTAAAATGCAAATGTTCAAGGCAAACATTCACAGTTGTGAGTAGCATGCCAGCTAAAACAAAACATTACCAATAAAGACTTCAAAATATTATACATCAAAGATTTGTGTGTGTTCTATCATTTAATTCTTTGATGACCTGTTTTACATGATCAGTTCATCCTTATAGACCCAAAATATGGCCTATCTCCTGCCTAAGAAGGACTAAACATGATTCCCTTCGGGGCACATCAACGCTACTCCTCAGCTAGCTAGAGGGCCAGCTGCTGTTATCTTTAGGGCTAAATAGATTCCTTCTCTAGCTCTGCCCAGACAGAGAAGTAACAAACTGATTCTGACTGACTTCAATGGAAGTGAAAGGAGCATGGCACCTAAAAGGCTTGAGCCATTTCATAGAAGAATTGCTAAACCCAGAATAAATCTTAGCTTTAAAAAAAAGTTATTGAAATAGGCTGGAGAGAACTACTATTTAGAAGTATTTTTTTTTAAATAAATTTTGTTAACTTTAATTTCTCCATTGGCTTTAAAGTTTAAAAAGACACAAATATACAAGTCATTCTTTTAACCAGTGTTGTTACTAACAGCATTTTAGATGCGTCATATTACAAGTGCATCTTTGTCCAATTTTTCAACTTCCTAATTTTATATTAAGGTTTTTAAAACTGGAGACTTTAGGCCAAATGTATTCCTGGTATAACGCCATTGACCAGTTTGTTTACACAGCCTGATTCTTGTAGCTCCACGTGCACGGTGACATCAGCGTGCTCATGCCCTGCTCTGGGATGCCTACATGCACACTTCCTTCTACTCCTTAAAGGAATAGAATCTCATTCAGTTGAACAGCTATGTAGCCAGAGATGCAAGTGATGTAATAAATTTAAACACCTCTACAGATTGTCAATTTGTAACTAGCCAAATTTATTCCTAGTGTAACTCCACTGACTTCTGCTATATAAAATCAGAGATGAATCCGGCCCATTTTAATAGCATGTCTTTTTGAGATAGCAGAGATGTAAATTATGTTAACCTCTGCCCCCTCCCAAATAAGCCACCTGGCCCCAATCAATTCTATCTAGTAAACTACCCTGCTCCCTCTAAATTCCCTGAAGACTAAGAGACCCACAGTAAACTATCCTGACCAGATTTCCCCGAAGTCTTGACAAATCCTCAGTTCAGCCTCCTTTCAAACTCTCTGACCCCTATCAATTCACCCAGTCTCCAACCGATCTGCCTCAGTTTATTTCTCTAGATTGGAACTCAGTAGCCCCTCTTCAAGACAAGCAACAAGCTTCTGGAGGGAGGCTTTATTTTCCTCCCCCACAGGAACTGGTTTGGGAGCAGCAGCAATGGGAATTATTTTCTTGTGACACACAATTAAGTAGTGTGGCAAGAGGGCCTGTTCCCCTGATGACCCTCCATCTCAGCAACTGTCTCAATGTGAGGGGTCTCACTGGCCACATAAGCAAATGGCTGGTTCACTATGCTCATGTCTTTAGGAGTCTCTGGAACCAACTCTACAGGCAAGTTGCTATCCTTCTCCAGTTGCCTGTGCTGTGACGGGCTCCTAAAATGAGAGCCCTTGTTGAGCACAGGGGTAAATGGTTTGTTTTTCTAGTTACGTGTGCTACAGGGTGTGTTATTGCAGTGTAAAATCCTTGCTGGCACCAAAAACAAGCAGCTGACCCTACTCCTATTCAAGGCATAGGTAGGAATTTATTTTTGCAAGAGGTAGAAAAGTAGTCAAAGGTAGTCACAGGCCACTATTGTAAGTGTTCTCATGCAGAGAGGAGCCAAACAATGGGTCAAATTAGGCTTTCATTTACAGTAATGTAAATCTAGAGAGACTCCACACACATCCATGAAGTTACACTGCTGTAAATCTAAATTAACTGAACAGAATTTGCCCCACTGCTTTTTAAGAGAGAGGGAGGGAGAAAGACCAGTTTACTTAGGTTAAAACCCCAAAGCCACGCTAAACGCAACCTCTAAAGGATGCTGCATGGCCGCTCCTTTCCTTTTAAAAGGCACAGTGGGGCTCAAACTCCTGGTCAGTGTCCTTTTAATTGTTCCCTGCCCTTCCATGGAGGTTTAAGGCAGCTTTGCTTGCCTGGCGGGTTTTTCCAGGCAGCCTCTCGCTGCTGTAGCGCAAACAAGGCAGAGCCCGGACTGTCTCAACCTCTTAGCCAACAAACTGTCTTTCATTTACATACACGCCAATATTTTCCCCCAAACATCTGTGCAGAGCTTTACCACACTGTAACAAAACTGCCTAGACAGTTTACCGACTAGTTGTAAGTTTTACGAGCTGCTTGCCTGAGTGTCCCTGATTGCACTTTCCACGTCTCTCCGAGGGAGGCTGTAGCTAAACTTTGGAACTATTGAAGTAGTTACTTTACTTTAATCAAGCCACTCAGCGGACACGAAACAGGCTCCATGCATTAAAGGGGGCTTCACCGCTGACTCGGGCGCGTTAAATGCTCTTAGGATCGATTCCAAATACATACCAAGGCTTGTTGCATTGTCAGTAGGATACTAACAGGAAAGGGCGATCCGTGCAAGGCTGGGTGAGCCACAGCTGGAGAGGAGCAAGTGGAATTTCATGGCTCGTCGTGCGGCGCGGCGTGTCCCTCCAAGCAGCCGGCTCTGAGAGCAAAATAAGCCCCGTACGGAATATGGAGACCCAGTGGCAATGGGGAGTAAAATGTGCTCTCCCCCGCCGGAAGGTTAGCGTCTCCCCAGGCCAGACCCTCTGGGAGGGAGGCTCGCTCGGCTATGCTCTAGCTGCCGGACGGACCTACCTACTCCTCCTAGTAGAAAGCAAAACGCGAGCTGGATCCCCCTAGCTGGAGTGGGATTCCTTGCCCTGCCCTCTCTGGCCCCTTTAGGCAGGAGATTGCCCTTTCGCTGTCTCATAACAGGAGAGACTGAAGGAGAAATTAGCTTAGAAGACCATGTGTAGTGCAAAAGCGCCCATAATACAAGAGATGTCTTCAGTAAAAGCGAAATTGCCCATCTGTTTACAGAACCCTTAAGGGGAGAGATGGAAAAGACCTAATAGGTTCTGTTTGGTCCCACTCCTGTCTCCTGCACTTTTTCTATCCAGAAGTTTGTCATCAGTGTATAGGGGCTTTAACTTAAACACAGACACTGAAAATCATTTTAGATCCAACGTTTTGGCGTTAGGTTTTAAAAAAAAAACACAAAACAAATTCTTCTATTTAATTAGAGTAGTGGGTCAGGGTTTCATAATTATAATTCATCACCTCTTAGCTGGGTGATGCCCAACCTGCCTGTACAAATCACAAATGTATTAGATCTGGGTTTCAATGCTGGATTGGTATTCAATTGTGGGATTGCTGGTTGTTTTAAAACATTGCCCTATTATTTTTAACTCAAACAAGGAGGGAATGTGCATGTGCCTATGAAATATGCCTGTGTGTGTACATGGCCCATAGAAGAACCAGCATCAGAGTGGCATGCTCATCCATAGGTGCTCAGTTAATAGGCCATAGAGAAAGAGAAGTTGCTGCCACTCCATCCCCATTCAGAGGAGGAGAAGCAAATATGCTGAAGAAGTTGGAAGAAAAATAAAAACTTCTGTCCCCATCACAGGGAGAAAAATAAAAGGCTTCTCTGGTAGTCCCACTCTCCCCATGAATCCCATATGCCTCGGTGATATTCTTGACTGCACACTCTCCTTTAGTGCGGGCATTAAGAAAACTAAAGTCAAGGTTAGCCTATGAAACAACATTCTCAACAAACTACTTACATCAAAGTGGGGTGCAGCCCTGCTCACTCTTCAGTCAACAGCACCAGGACTTTGCTACTCCTCAGCTGACTACAGTTGTGCAGCGTGGCCATGATCCCCTCACACAAAGAAGTTAGACCCTGTACTTAACACCGCTTACTGCTAGATTACAGGTTGCCTTAAGCCTACTCACATCAAGAGCCTCTACATTCCCACAAGTAATGCTCCTCCTCATATAAGCCAGGAAGTTGCTAGTAGAATCAAGCACACAAAGCAAAACACAGATCCAGCGCATCCGCTATATGATGTAACTTGGACACTAAATTGACTGAATTCACAATAAAGTTTTCTTACTACAGTTAAACCCCTCACATTGTCAACCAAACAGACAAGGGTTCATTTATGCCAAATGAGTAGAGAACGATCCTGTAGCCTGAGCACTCCGCCTCTCACTAGTCAAAAAGCTACCACCCAGTGCAGACCAGCACTGGACCCTATGACGTCTTAATCAACTCCTCACTGGAGCTGGCTAGTCTAAAGATACGATGATCAAGTGGGGCTACATCATTGGCCCCATACTTGTGACTGTGGTAGAGAGCCTCAAAACATGAAGCATCTCCCGCGATGCCAGCAGCTTGAGCGCGAATGTGTTTCCAATGGTCTAGTGAAGGCCAATGATTGGGCAATCACACGTGCACAGATGTGACAAGAAGCAGTGTGAGGACACAACCAGAAGACGCTCCCCAGGCCTATCTCCACCCAGGAAAAGAAACTTCAAAACAAAACTGTCCACTACTTTCCACAGAGAGAGGAGCTATGGTACTGCAAATGCTTCCAGCAACGGAAAGGGTTTTTCATCACTGTAAGTAATCCTCCTCTCCATGTCTGCACTGCAGGTTAATTGTCAATCTAACTTTTAAGTGTACACCAGACCTTAAAATATTCCTGTTATTGCCTCAAACATTTTGTCAAACTGAAAAGTGGGCCACTCTCGCTAATGTGTCTCTAAAGTGGGGAAATGAACTAGTTCTGTTGCTCCCCCAAAACTGCTCCTGCAATGGTAACAAGGCTGGGAAATACTTGGTATGGACCAATATGCCATACTGATACTTCTCTGATGATTGTAGTTCTCCAGAATCTCAGGCCTGGTTTACATGTAAAAGTTAGGTTGACATCACTACAGCAGTTGGGGATTCACGCCCCTGAGCACTGTAGCTATATCAGCCTATCCCCTGGTGCAGACATGGCTGGGTCAACAGAAGAATTCTTCCGTCAACATAGGTACCACTTCTCAGAGGTAGATTACCTGCATTGAAGGAAAAACTCCTTCCATTGCTGTAGGATGTCTACGTTACGGCTACAGCAGCATAGCTGTAGCACCTTAGCTCTGCTGCTGTAGCACCCATAATGTAGACATGTCCTCAGTTTTCATTTAATAACAAACAGTAAGTTTCTAGCTGTTTCAAAGATCCATAAAAATATGAACCAACCCATGCAAAATTGAATCTGCAGAGAGCCTGGTGTGACAGCTCTGCGAGGTCTGAACTGTCCCATTCACGTACCCAGTATACCCAGTGATGATTTTAAATGTCAACATTATTATTTAATTCTTCATGTAAGAAAAGAAAGGGAGGATCACAGATCTGCAAAATGTACTGACTCACTTCTCATTTTGGTGCTATAAGTAGGTGACACTTGACAGATACCACCATTGATCTCTCCCCACCCAATCAAGATGGAACAAACCTCAATGAGTCTACCAGAGCCCATGGACATAGTTCAGCCCCACTGAGGAAAAGTCAAGCTCAAAGAGGCCAGCGGAGCCAAGCAACACACACAATCAGGTTTTGAATAGCCCTGGTTATTTTTGGTGATTCGCACAGGTGGAGATTATATTGTAGTTGGAGTTTGGAAGGTACCACCCCCAATCCCAATTTGATTCCTTCTAGAAAGACTGTATTTGTGCAGGGGCAGACACATGGACCTCCTTCATTGCAAAAAATGTTCTTGCTAGAGGAAGAGGGGGCTTTGAGCTGCTTTAGAGGGTATGTCTATACTGCAATATAAGCCTAGGATTAGTGGGACTCAAGTCCACAGACCCTGGGTTTGCAAGCCCAGGATTTGAGCATCCACACCTGTTGGTACCCTAGATTTACAATTTCTGGACTCAGACCCCAAATTTGGGGCTCGAACATCCACATGGCAGACTAGGGATGTAAAAGTGTAACCATTTAAACCAGCTCTTGCTGGCGAGAAAGTGTGAAGGGTAGTCGCAGCTGGGCTTGGCTCCCTGCAGGAGGTGCGGAGCCCAGCGCTGGGTGGTGTGAGACCAGGTGTGGCTCGCCCCCGCCAGGCTCTGTGCCTCCCCACCGCTTGTAGGGAGCCGAGCCCAGTTGCAACTACCCTCTTACCCCCTCTGGGCTCCACACTTCCCCGCCAGCAAGAGCTGCTCAGCTGCGGCTACCCTCCTCCAGTGTTTAAATGTTCTATTTTTAGAAGGTTTAAACAGATTTTTAATTAAACTAATTTTTACATCCCTAAAGCAGACCCAAGTCAAACCACGATATACCAGGCTTTCTAGTGCCTTTCCAGCTGTGGCCACTCTATCTCCTGGTTTGTGGTGCTATGTGGAACAACCGGATTGTCCAACCACACGTTACAGGAAGTTGTCACATCCTGCAAAGTTCCTACATCATCCTGGTGATATGTCTTTTGGGTCTACACACTCCCAGCAACCACAGCCAGCAATGCAGAGGAGTTACCATTTGAAAACTTCTCTTGCTTGTGTTTTCGTTCCTCTTTCAGCAAACAGGCAGAGCATCCATGAGACACAGTTCAGAAAATGCCAGAATGTCCACCAGTCAAAAACTCCTGATGGAGGAGGAGGATGATATAGACATGGAAGACTTGAACAAGTTGATGCTGCTCGTGATTCTTGGTATAGCCAATGATGCCCCCTACTTAGACCAGCCCTTCTGGAGCAGGGCAACAAGCACAGACTAGTGGGATCACATTGTCATGCAGACTTCAGATGACCAGCAGTGGGTACAGAACTTTTGAATTAAGAAAACTACATTTCTGGAGCTTTGTGAGCAGCTTGCCTTGACCCTCTAGCATCCAGACACACAAATAATGGCTGCCATATAGGTCCAAAAGTGGGTCTATAACCGTTTGGAAGCTGGCTACCCCAGATAGACTGTTATAAATCTGTTGCTAAGCAGTTCAGTGTTGGAAAGTCAACTTAGGTAAAGTGGTCGCAGAGGTTTGCGAGTATCAAGAGGGTGATTTACCCAAAGGTGTTGGGCATACTCCCTGAAGTAATTGCTGATTTATGGATGTCAATGGGAGCTGCACCGGAAAAGTTAATGATACCAGGGTTTTCAGACGATCAAGAGTCTACATTCTGGAACAGGCTGGGACACTACTGCCACTAACTGACATTGTCATAAATGGAGTTACTGTCCCCTGTTACTATCTGGGGGATCCTACCTGCCCTCTTTTGCCTGGCAAAAGAAGGTTTAATTATGCTGTCAGCTTGTCCAGAATGGTGGTCGAATGTGTGTTCGGCAGATTGAAATCCTGCTGCTGTCTGCAGACCCATTTGAATTCCTGTGTCATCAATGCCTGTCCGTATTATTGCTTGCTGTGCTCTTCACAATCTTTGTGAAGCCCCTGGTGAGCCATTTGCCTGTGAATGGACCTATGATAGTAATAGATTGCTGAACCAGTACACTCAGCAAGAAAGTGCACCTATCACAAGTGGGGCGGGAGGCAGCTGGGCAACACTGGTCAGGGACGCTCTGTGCAACCCCATTATGGACTTTCATGACCCAATGGAAGAGGGAGTATTGTGTGTTTATCTGTGTGCTTGTACAATGTTTCCAGTAACTGAGGCACTGCCACATCAAATAAAATGGGGGAGGGGGATTGATTGCCATACATTGTACTTGTGAATGAGATGACTGCTTATGCAATGGGGAAAGGAGCGTGGGGCAAGAATTGTGGATTTACAGTATGACTTGTATGGCTTGAGGTAGATAAACGTATTAAGAAATAGTGTTTGGATACAACTTACAGGTTGTCCCTTATCATTTGTTTATCTTTATTATTTTAAATACACTTTATATGTGTGATGCACTAATGGTAATAACATTTATTTTAAAAATAAAAGCCCTTATTTCTGAACACGAATTAGAAAAAAAAATAAAAATAAAACCATTGCCAGTCAGGCCACCCGCCATTAGCATACCAAAACACCGGTAATAACTAACAACAAAACCAGTAATAAAATAAAGTGTGTAAACCAACCATTGAACAGTGAAACAAATGCCAACAAATAAACTCCTACTGTTGAGTGTCCCCTGGCATCCCTTTCTCTTCGCACACTTCACACACAGTTAATGCACAGTTGGTGCTGTTGCAGAAGGGTGGAACCATTCACAGGGGTAGGTGTCTTCATGAGAATGAAAGCATGTAGTGGGAACGGGGTCAGCACAGTGGTGCAGGGATGCAGCGGGGAAGGAATCTGCAGGGGGTGGAGAACTACATGGGGCAGATTTGCCCTTTCCAGTTGCTGTCGAGTCCCAATTGTACGGGCCACCCAACCATGGAATTTTTCAAAGCGTTTGTGGTCTGCAGCACATGGTACTGTGAAGGGGACTCAGGACATAGTTTGGTGTAGCAGGAGCCTGAACTCTGGCTACTGTAAGCATAAGCAGCCTCTTGAATAGGTCTTTCTGCTGGCTCTATATTCCTCTCTCAGCCAATGTTCCTGCTTCAGAAACTGAACTGCAAGCCTCAACTATTTTGCTGAAATTCTCTCCTCTTGCTCATGCCTTCCCTCATGTTATGAGCCCTCCTCCCTTTGGTATTGCATCTTCTTGTTGGCCCTGTCCAGAATGTCCTCCATACATTCATTATGGAAAAGCTTTTGTTTGGACCCATCTGCAGCAATTCTGCATCCCAGGGACCTGCTGCAGTGGGCCTGTGCTGCTGAGGTGGAAGGGCCATCAAAGATTGAAGGGACTAAAAGCAGAAATCAAACAGTGCATTATTGTTTCAGTGCTTCAAAATAGATTCAGGGTATATGTAGGCAAAGGTGCCCTGTGGAATCTCAAAGTCAAAAAATTATATTTTGTAAAACTGAGCTTCAGTACATTCTGAGAGGAACACTTCTGCTCTCAGAAGCTCCGTGGACCCAACTCAGTTAATCACAGTGAAAAGACTGCACAAACAATGGAAAGTTAGAAATTTCTATTGCTTTTTGTTTAAAAATTGCAGACCTGTTTGGCCATTTGAGTGGAGAGGAGAGCTGTGGCTTACTACAAGCCTTCTCTATACTTTCAGATATTCCACATTCTTGAAGACATAACAATTCTAGAGGTTCCAGAATGACAAAGGGAGATTTTATTTCAAGCTATCAGTGCCAACCCAGCTGTGTATGCCACAGAGGTTTTTAAACTTACGGTGACAGAGAAGCACATCTATGAGTGGAATGGGCTGGTAAATTACAGAGGAGGGACAGGGAAATATGCCCTTCCCAGAAATTTTACTATCTACCTGGAGATCCTACTAAGGGAAAAAGTTGCAGCTATCAGCATCCAGTATTGGGTCAAAATTTATGCGGGAATCAACATAAGAATGGCCATACTGAGTCAGACCAACGATCCATCTAGCTCAGTATCCTTGTATAACTTCCAGTTTTTAAAGGATGGCTTTTTGCCTCTAACCACCTCTTTTACTCTGTTGTTTGGCTATGGTGGCAATTTTTTAGTCCTCTTACTGTTTTGTTTTAATTTGGGGTATACGTTTAATTTGAGCCTAATATGATGTTTTTAAAAAGTTTCCATGCAGCTTGCATACATTTCACTTTTGTGACTGTTCCTTTTAATTTCCATTTAACTAGTTTCCTCATTTTTGTGTAGCTCCCCTTTTTTAAGTTAAATGCTACCACGGTAAGTTTCTTTGGTATTTTCCCCCCTACAAAGATGTTAAATTTAACTACACTATGGTTGCTGTTACTGAGTGGTTCAGCTATATTCACTCTTGGACCTTATCCTATGCTCCACTTAGGATTAAATCAAGAATTGCCTCTCCCCTTGTAGGTTCCAGGACTAGCTGCTCCAAGAAGCAGGCTGGTGCTTTAGCATCCGTATGGATGACTGCCTCCCTGCTGCTTCTGATGCAGGCTGCTCTGAATGCATCTAACCAGGGACTACATGCAAACACACACACTCTCAAAGAAATACACAGCTATCCCCTCTATCCCCCAGCACATTTCTGGACTGCATACAAACCCCTCACCATACTTCAGACATTGATTTTGTCACCCATAGACTACATTTAACCTATTCCCCCATACCCATCCTGGCAGTTTACTATTTACACGTGGTTCATAATGTGGCAAAAAAAGGGAAGGCAAAAAAGATTCTCACTTTTAACACCTCAGCACATCTCTATAAAAATGTGTGAGTTTCAAGTAAAATTTTAATGTTAAATGCTCATTTCACTGTTGTTTGCACTTCTTGATCTATATTTTGAATTCTACATGGTGGTGGTGGGTGACGCCAAAGTGCTGGAATGCAATCTGCCATAAGCAAATGTATGCTGCTGCCTGGAGCTGATAATAAATTTTGCACTGGGTCATAAACTGAAAATCCCTCCCCATTCCTATATTAATAACAACAAACATGGAGTAAGAAACTTACCAGGCTGAGTGTCTACTTCTGCCTTGTGTTTCTGCTGCCAGTTCCACAGTGGGCTGCTCCTCCCCAGAGGCATCAAAATGCTCTTCTTAGTAGGGAGCCAGAATGTG
Organism: Emydura macquarii macquarii; assembly: GCF_026122565.2. Lineage (NCBI taxonomy): Eukaryota > Metazoa > Chordata > Testudines > Chelidae > Emydura > Emydura macquarii. The sequence continues at coordinate 11,454,890 of NW_027131527.1, read as the reverse complement.
CTGCAGCTGATCTGGTGGAAAGCCTTTTCAGGGACAAGACTGAACACAAGAGTCACTTCAGCAGCCTCATCTGGCACTTGCTGGCCTCCATCTGGTCCTATACTGGATTCAGGGCAAGAAGGTTGCCATCCTGGCTGATTAGACTGTCGTGAAGTGCTGGTGGCCTAGTGCTGGGCGCAGTACCCAGCACTGGTCAAACTCCTTGTAAAAGAGGCAACATGACAGCAAGTTCACAAAGATGCAGTTCTCATCCCTGGCTTTCCAGTAGTAGTTCTTGAGCTGCTTAATTCGCTCCCTGCACTGGTCACTGGTCCAGTGAATCTCCAGTGCTGCCTGCTTCTTTGCTATTTCCTGGAACTGCAAAAGTCAAACTGTTTGCTTGCCTCACACTAGGGATGAACCAAAACCTGGCTGTGCTCCTGTGACCAGCTAGCAGCCACATAGCAAAGGACTTCTTTGTGTTTGCCATTACAAACAGGAAAAGATGCACTCTGCTTGCAGCTCAACAGTCAGACTGAAATGGAAGGATTAAATGCTGAGCAGCTGTACTTGAACCAGAGGTGTGGCTTCCATGTCCTAGGAGGAAATTGGCCAGTCTTGGGATAGAAAGAACACCATCCTATGGGATTGCAATGATGAACTCTCAGCAATAGACTCAAGTTTGTAGGCCTGGGCCTGAGCTGCATCCACGCTGCAGAATAATGGAGTTTGGACCCAAGTCCTCACAGAGTCCAGGCTTGAACTCTCCACTTCTGCAGTGTCCTGGAGCCCAGGCCCAAGTCAAACAGAATTGTCTGTAGATAGAAGTGGGGTTTGGACTTGGGCATACACTGCAGTGTACATATATCCTTAGAAGATGAGATAGTAAATGATTTAAGGGTAAAATTGTGTTGCTCATGATTAGGGCTGCAGGTCTGTCAAGGTAGGAAAAATGTCACAGATGCTGTGATTTTCCCATTTGTCTGTGACTTGTCTTTGAATCCATGACTCACCCTGCAACTGTGGCTCCTGTCTTATGGGCCTGAGCCTACCTCCCTGTTCTGGGTGTTGTGAGTGGGTGCAAGGGGTTGCAGTGCTGCTCAGGTTTGGCTCATGAGGATGAAGAGGCAGCTGGGGAAATTTGCCAGGTCACAGAGCCACACATTCAGGTTTGTCCCAGCAGACCTCCCATGACGAGGAGGGGTGGGGTCAGCCAAATCTGAGCTGTGCTGTGACCCCAGTACCAGCTCACAACAGCCAGAGTGGGGAGCTCTGCCTGGAGGGGTAGGAGCTCCTGCTACAGCGTGCGTGCCAGACAGGCTTTCTCTTCAACCACCCCCCAGGCTGCTCCTCCTCCTCATTTGTCACAACATTTTTGATCCAAAATCACAAAACTTGTTACTTGTACTAAATTTGCTGTGACCGCTCTGTGATTTTTTTGATTAAAAAATGCTGTGACAAATCAGCAGCCATCCTCATGATATCCTAGGGGAAGGAGCCAAGAAGTGCTTTGATACCACAATGACTAGCACAGTATAAATAAGCAGAAGAATACTGGCATTTGATGAAATGGGAACATGAGGTAAGACTATGTTTATTGGGATAAAATGGGAATTAAATGAAAGTTTTTTAGGGTCTGGAAGACTGGGTAGAATGAAAGTTGAATGACTTGGAGGTAAGTGGTGACGGGAGGACTGCAGGAGGTGGAGGTATGCTGGGCGAGAGGTAAATTGCAGTTTGTAATAAATAGAGTTTTTTAGGTGAGTTGATGAGAATTTGTAGAGGCAGAGTAGTACGCATTTTCTGGACAAGGAAGCAAGATTTCTTGAGAAGGAAGTATTTGAGATCAAGAGGCCATTGCTAGGATTGGATGAGGAATTTTCATAAGAGATCCTTAAGTGTGAGTGGAGAAATTGAAGGGTCAGAATACATTGGGGAAAGGGGGAGTGAATGAGAGGATCAACTGCTGTCTGAACATGGGGCAATGGAAGATTTGAAATTACATAACGTATAAAAGAAAACTTGAACTATAAACATAAAAGATTGTTTCACTCACAATATGGACATATCATAGGGAAGAAATGTAGATTAGCGGAGATAATTTTGTCTCCCTAATTTCTAATATTTTTTCTATGATTCTGTGAATAGCACTAAGTAAATAAATTTATTTTTAAATTGACAATATCATTTTAATGAAAGGAATAACACCCAAGTGTACCTGGGCAGCAAATGTACATAAGAAGCAGTGCAACCAATGTAAAAAATTTAAAAAAGGAGTTAAGATAGGTATTAGAAAGAGAGAAGTCTTGTGTTTCAGAAGGTTGTTTCAACAGCCTGACCACAGCATTGGTTGCTGGAACTCTTAAATTCTAATCCTGACTCTGGCTTTGACAATGACTTTCTCAGATGAGGAAAATAACCTCTCTGAGCCTCTATATCTGGAGATGATAATATTTACCCACCTCACAAGGTGTTGACTATTAATTAGTTAATTTTTGGAGAGCATTTTGAACATGAAAAATTCTAAGTATTAATATTGTTAATACTGCTAATTGAAAAGAGAGAACTCATCTAAATAGATGACCTAATTGTCTTCAATCTCTAATTTATTCATACTTCTTGCAATATGTATTGGAATGTTGTTCATTTGTGTTTCTCTTGGAAGGGGCATTATGTTCTGTAGCAAAGATATGTACTGAGCCTGAAGAAATGAGTAGGGATCTTGAGGTTCAAAAATTGTTTGGCAACAGCAATTCTGTGATGATGTAGTTCTTTTCCAGCCTCAGACACCGCTAGAAAATATTAAATTGTGCCATTTATAAAATACCTTTCATCTGAGGGACTCAAAGTATTTTTCAATTACTTATGGCTTGCAATATCCCTGGGAGGTAGCTAAGTACTATTATACCCATTTTATAAATGGATAAAGAGAGGTACAAAGGGTTAAAAGTATTGAGTGAGGCTCCAATTCTCTAAATGAATTCATACAAGCAGACATGGGATTGTGAATGGAGGCAGGGGTCTGTTCATCACATGGCAGGTTCAGAGTCCAAATCAGTAACAGCATGGAAGAGAAATCTTGAGTCTTGACCATATCCAATGCTTTAAAATCGTGATTTGTAAATTGTAACACTCTTTCCTGCCATTAAAACCTTAAATATTTTTAATTGTTTTATAAAAATACATTAAAAACAATAGGGTTTGCAAACAGTTTAAAAGGTTATACAAGCAGCTTAGCCCAGATGAGGGGGGCTAGACCCTGGGTTTCCTATCTCCCAGCTAGCTTCCTGAACCATCAGACTATAACATGCTCTCTTGCTCACTCTGGTCAAAAATTCTTTAATTATTTACACAAAGTGGTTAGCTTGAACAGCGGAGACTGAGGCTGCTCCACCTTTGGATATCCCATAGCCTCATGGTGAGGGCCTTCTCCTGAAAGATATGGGAGGCCTCTGTTCAAGTCTTTTCTCCCTCTCAGGCAGAGGAATTGAACCCAGGTTTCACAGAGCTTAAGTGAATGTTCTAACCACTGGGATAAAAACTATAACCTCCTCCTCCAGCCAGATCTCTGAAGGGGATCTTATCCTGCACAGCTATTGGTTCAGGCCCCACAGGCAAGACAGGCACTCAGCCTCTATCTTCCCCCAGTTTGTGGATTATACTGGGGGCTTAGGTGGGACACAGCCATAGGGATGCCTACAGTGAGGCAACAGTGTGCACGCTCACAGGCAGAAATTTAGGCATCTAGGAAAATTTTAACCTGTAAATTTGGACACTGAGCTTGTCACCTACAGGGTTTGGCAGCAGCTGAGCAGGGGTTTGGGGACTAGCAGTGCAGCCTAAAACTGGGACTTAAGTGCCAAAATCTGGGGTTTAGGTGCCTAAGTGATTTTGTGGATGCAGGACCTACCAGTATAATTAAGGTGACTGGTCTCCTAGAGAAGAATTCTCTCACTGGTTGTAAAAGCACAGGCCAAAGCCATCTTTTTCATTTCTGCTGAGGTGTGCGGGTGCCTAATCTGTAGGAGCATTTTGCACACTAGCAAAAACAAGAAGTGCTTGCAGTTTTTCCATCCCCAGATGAACAGAGGGTGCCAATCTCAGAAGCCACATATGCAACCTGCACTGTTCATTCTTGGGGGTGAGCACCCAAGGGGCCCAGGGGGAACACCTGCCTGTCCCCAGGCTCGGAGCCAGAGGTTAGAAATGTGGCAGGCGCCTGCAGGGCCGGGCAGGTGCAGAAGGAGCCACAGCCTGGCACGGAAAGAGGGGCCCTGCCCGGCCCTCCCTCTTCTGCCTCTGACGCTATCAGCCGGCGCCACTCGCCTCGCCTCGCTGAGCGAGCAGCAGGCAGCTCCAGTCTACCCCGAGTCGAGGCAGCGGCCCGAACCATGCACAGGCAGGGGAGAGGCAGCCCCGACTTCCTCCCAGCGGTGGCGGCGGCTCAGGCGCAGTGAGCGCGGCCGGCTGCCCTGCTTCGCCTCTGGCCCGTGTCGGGGCGCGGGCCCGGCCCGACACCATGTGCTGGAGGCGCCGGGGGCTCCCTGTGTGAACCTATTCCTCCTCCGAGGATCCCACTGCGTCCTAGCTGCCCCCATGGACACGCAGAGGCCGGCGGGGCCCAGTGCCGGGCTGCCCCCCACCCCAGCGCGCCGGGACTTCTACTGGCTCCGCTCCTTCGTAGCGGGAGGTAAACGCCCCTTTCCTCTGCTGTCCGCCGGCAGAGGCCGGGGTGAGAGCCCGTGGCGCTGGGCACCCGCCAGGCCATGGGAGTCGCGGGCGGCAGGGCGGGCTCTGCGACACCAGGCTTTGCCCTCCCTCTTGGTCTGGCCATCAAGCCATGATAAAAGCGGGACATGAAGCCACTGGCTGCTTGCTGCTGTCCCCAGGACCCCCAGGACACGGGATGGGGGAGGTAGCATATGGGCCCGGCAGCCAGGGCCCACACAGTGGAGGAAACGAAGATCTCTAGCATAGGATAGTCATGGTGTTTGTTTGTTATGTGGGGAAAGAGATAAGCAGCTTTCATTTGAACCACCTCACATTGTGTCCTTCTGCCCCTGTCACTGATAGGGGAAAAAGTCATTGAGTGCCAGGAGATTAAAAGACTTGTCCAAGGTCGTGGCAGAGCTACGTGTAAACCCTAGGCTATGCTTCGTCTTATAGTCACCCCAATGATCATCTAGCTTTCAAAGAGCTGCCAACTGCTACCATGGAAATAGCTAACATATTGTATACAGTTTACTGTAATGTGAGCAACATCTGGTATGGCTTCTGTGGGGGTGGCAGACAAATACTGTCTAATAGGTCTCTTTCACAACTACTATCAACCCAAGAAAATGAGGCAAATTGGCTTTAATGCCTTCTCTGGGATAACTAGTGTTCTTAAGGATTGTGAAAGGATGTTGAAAAGCATGGCAATGAATCTTATACTGAAAAAAATAATTATGGTATAGTTATTTCACTTCCAAAGTGGGTTCAATTACATGCAATAAAATGCCAGATAATTTGAAAATACAATTTGTGTGTGTGGATGCAAGGCAATTTATTCCCCACAAAACTGAAGTAATTTCAAAAAACCTTTCTCATGGTACATAAGACTCTAGAAAAATGAAATGGCCTCCATGTCTTGATCCTGCAAGCTAATCAGTGTGTATGAACTTGCAGGATGGAAGCTTAAATGTTAAATCAGATTCTTCAACATGTTTTAGCATATCTAAATAAGTAGATTGGTAAAGAGTGTTGGAATCTATTAAGTGTTTATGAGACTTAGAGTTTTGGAGACCTGTTGATGCTAAAAAATAAAAATTTGAAGGAAAGAAATTGTCTCTACAGCCCCTCTTGAAAACTGGATCTTTTTAAGGACATTGTCAGGAGTAAGCAGAACTAGTAGACTTTTGTATTAATATTCCTTAAATTATAAATAAAAGTGGCTTGTGAGGGGAGAGTTATATGTAAGTAGCATTGTTTCTGTTTAATACAGCTTGTTCATTTATGCACATACTTCTATTTGTACATTTCAGAATCAGAAAAGATCATTACCTAACTTCTAACCAGATGCTGAATGTGCAAGCAACCTCATTAGCACATTTAGGAAAGTCTCTTTTTTTATGTCAATGAAATATGTTGTGCCTGCAGTTGTGACTTCTGAAAAATAAGGCTATTTTTTAAAAAGAAAGAAAAGGGGGAAAATATTAGAAAACACTCTATGGAGAAAACATAGACTTATTTCTCTACACAGATAGGTCCTTATCTCACATCACTGTAAAGAATTGTGAAGATCTTTTGTCTACTTAAGTTTCTCATTCTGCACTCATCACCATGATAGTTCAGTTTCTAATTGTTATATAAGTACCAAATGTTACTGTTGAACCAGAACAGAGCATAGAGAGAAAGAGAGCAGTCAGGATGACAGAGAAGTTGAACTCTGTAGACTCAGGGCTGGTTCACACTTACTGCGCGATTCGGCGGCAGTCGACGGGAGTTACACAAACTACGTGTAGTAGTTTGCGTAACTGATGTCGACTATTCTACTTCCCTTCTGCACGCTGTTCTTGCTGAGCTGAGCTGACTTGAGGGGGTGGACTTAACCCTCCCCTTACACTACTTGAGGGGGTGGACTTACTCAGTCAACTTCCTGATCGATGGAGCAGATCTCACTGACCGCTCAATCAATCAAGAAAGATCGATCTGGTGGTGGCGATTTTGCCGCCGTCAGTCTGAACATAGCCCTAAAAATTAAAAGGGAAAAGAGGGTGGGAAAGTTAAAATAACTCGCTGAATGAGATTGTTGGGGCATTCAACAGTTAAGAATGGTCTTCATATATATATAATATTTAATTTTTTTTAAAGTAAAGATTTACTTTACTCATTTCATTAAGTTTTTTAGGATTTTTTCTGAAGATACAAGCTTATTTACTTTTTTAATACTTTAGTTCCTGGGGGAAAAACATTATTCCATTTAAAAAGAAAATTCAATGGAGAAATATTTGATTTAGCTGTTGACATGAACAACTCTCATTTCCCCTGTTGTTGTTATTGGTAAGGTGTTGCAGGATGTTGTGCCAAAACAACCATTGCACCATTGGATCGAGTAAAGATTTTACTGCAAGCTCATAATCACCATTACAAACATCTAGGTAAGAGAGCTACTGTGCATTTAAAAAAATACTATTTTTATATTATTTAGGAAAGTAGTGTCACTCTACTTACCAATATGATTGCTGTAAAGTTTAAAGAAATTCAATGATTTGATAGGCTGCTGTTTTTTATCAGCACAATTTCATTGTCTGCTTGCTGGATTTGGTACAGAGGGGACTGTAATGAGATTGTTTGTTTATCTAAAATCAGTGTTCATTCAAAAAATGTTTGTATAAACAACCAGATCCTGTAAACCTTACCCATATGTGAACAAGTCCAAGACAGTGGAGCTACTCATGCAATTAAGGAGTGCAGGATTTGGCACTTGATTTAATTTTTTTCCCTTAAATTACTGTCTGCACTTTGTGTAAACTCCAAATTAACTGTAATTTAAAATTATTCCCAGAACTACTGTAACACTGCCCCCTTGTGCACATGATTAGAAGCATTGCATGGATGATGCCTGTATATTCTTGCACAACTTCATTGAGTTACAGACACAGGAAAACATGACCTTGAATTGGATGACTTGTACATGTAAAATACTGATTATAAAGTCACATTAACTTAGAAATTCAAGAATTGTTTTTAAAAAGGCCATTTGGGGAGGAGAAATACTGAGTAATAATACAATATTCAAATGCTTGTGCTTGTATTTAGTTTGATATATAAAAATAAGGAAACAGCAGGGGCACTTGACTGCAATAACACTGTCAAATAAGTGCATATCTGAACATGCAATCTAACAATCATATCCTGAAATAACTGCATGTTTCACTCTAATATTCTTCTTATCCCTTGATTTATTTAGAATATGCAGTCATCAGTTTATACATTCAAATCAAATTTCCCCCTTCTGCAGATGTGTGATTTGATTCTGGAATACCAGAAATGACTTTGATTTGAATTGAATGCACATTCTAATTATACATGCAGCAACCACAACAAAAGGGGTGGGGAAGGGAGAATAGGTGAAAAATGGATATAGAGAAGAAAATGGTCCAGTTGGCCAAAATCCATATAAAATGTTTATACTGTCTCTTAATGTGTGGAGTTCAAGATACCTGGACTGCAATACACATATCTTTTTAAATAAAAGCAGTTTTTAAGAAATGGTTATTTTTTGAGGGAAATACTAACCGTCTCAAAAGCATTTGTTCTCATTTAATTTATTTGCAAGTATGAATTTCCAAAACTAAACCTTGTGAACACCAAGAACAATTCTCTTGATGTGTGAAAAATGTCATAGTTTTTGTTTGGATAGTTAAACAGAATTTTGTTTGTTTAAAAAAAATCACTTTTGGGTCAAGGCCAAAGATAGGAAACTTCAGTTCAATGAGTAAATATTTTTCAAAGTCAGTATTAAAAGGACACATCAACTTAAGTCACATGTGAATATGAAAAATGTTTACATGTTACAAGAAATGTCTAAAATTAACTGAAAGATATATGAGAAAATATTTATAGGTGTTTTTCATTTGTTTAATTCATGCATTTGATAGCAACTGTGTATAGATGAGAGAGGATGGTTTATAGTTAAGGCCAATCACTGAGACTTGGGAGAGGGAGAGCTGGGTTTAGTTCCTGGCTCTGCCACATATTTTCTATATGATCCTGGGCAAATTATGTCTCTATAATTCAGTTCCTCATCTGTAAAATGGGGATAATAAGCTTACTTTTCACAATACCCCTCTGGGATAATAAATTCATTAAAGTGTGTTAGGTGCTCATATAGCATGGTGATAATGTAATAGAAAAGCGTCTGTATACTTTTTTCTATTTCACCTTTGTAGTCAGTTGTCTATTCCCTGTTTGTGTTTCACACAGCAGCAATGGAGAAGAATAATTTTTTTAAAATAGGAAAATGATTGTTAACCCACAAATACTGACAGAAGGACTCTAAGACAGGTGTAGTAAATTGGTCACTTTGTTTTTAATTGGCTAGCTTTAAAGTTGTTAATGTCTAGTTTTACAGTATTTCTCTGGGAGAAGGATATCACATAGAATTGGTCTCCATCATCGGTCACATTTCCCCAATTCATGGATTCATGAGGAGTTTCCACAGAAACTGGGTGGTGAAAAAGCTGATGGAATTAGGTTCAAACCTCCCTCCCTTTGACCACATTTGGGCATTGTAAGTTAGTTTTCTGCCCTACACACTTCTATGAGAACAACGTGATCTGGCTTTAATTATATGTATCATACTTTCTTATTGTCAGTAATATTTGCTTGAATATTTTTTCTTTGTAACTCTGTTAAATATCTCTTTTTGTATTGCTGACAGGAGTGTTTTCTACGTTGTGTGCTGTCCCCAAAAAGGAGGGTTACCTTGGGTTGTATAAAGGAAACGGGGCAATGATGATTAGAATCTTTCCATATGGTGCAATTCAGTTTATGGCATTTGATCAGTATAAAAAGGTAGTTTGATTTATTTTGTTTCTTTTTATGGCTACAGTGAATATAGTATTTAAAATGATCAAATAACAGTAAAATCATTGTCATTAACTAGCTCCCTCTTTTTTCACGTTGGCCTAAATATTGTATGTATTTACTCATTTAAAAAAGCAGGGACAAAAGTGAGAATATTTCCACTTCTGTTGTAAGAAAAACTGTTCAAAATTTTAGTTTGTTTGTCTCATTATGAACAAATGGAAATATTTTTTAAAATAAAGCACTCTTGAATCTGCTGCTGGCCATTGTGTTAAAAAAAAAAAAAGGCCCCTCTGATTCTAAAGAATGTTAGGGGCTCAATGTACAATGTAACCTCTCTTTGTTCTTTTTAATACTAGATAAGAAGGTTTTATAAATCAGATAGTTCATTTAAATTTGAAAGACATTCTGTTGGGGTTGGTGAAGCCTGTATTTGACTTGCACCATGTCATCACATGAAAAAAGAATTGGGTCTGCGGGATAAAATGCAATGTTTCAGGATCCCGCAGGATCTGTGAATTCCCTTCTACTGTAGTGCATTTACTCTCCCTATAATATTGAGCTTAGATATTGGTATAAGTGTCTATTTGAGCATTGCTTATACTCAGTCAAAATTATGCCTTTACTATTGCAATCAGGGATGTAAAACTTCAAGGGTCAGATCCAACATCCATTGAGGCCAGTGGAAGGACTCTCCTTGATTTCAGTGGGAGTTGGGTTGGGCTCTAAAAATGGCTGTGAGGGCTCCCTTCTCAAAGGAGCAAATTCAAGGTGGCAGCTATGGGGGGAGAGGGGGAAACTACCTGTAGCCATTTTCAAATGCTTAAATATAATTTTTTTCCATTGGAACTGCATATTTTAGCTCTCTCTGGTAGCTTTGAGTAGGTCAGGAGAATTTTGAAAGCCCAGGCTTCTGATTCCAACACATTTTAAAAAATCTTTGTATTTTGTGTTGTGCTACATACAAAATACATGCCATACTTCATATAAAAAGGGCTTAAGAATCCCAGGGACACCAAAGGCCAAATCTCAAGATGCTTCCTTCATTTGTATTAAATTCTTACTCAGATAAACTTCCACTGCTTTAAACTGATTTGAAAATTGAGTGTAGGTCTTGAGGTTAGAGCCTAAACTTAGTCTCAGAATCTGAAAATCTGGTGCAGGATATAGATCTGATCAACAATAAAATTCCTATTAGGAATATAACTGCCATACAATATTTGATTATACTAGTGGTCCATCTAGTCTAATATCCTATCCTGTCTCTATCAGTGGACATTAACAGATGGTTTAGACAGAGGAAAGTGCAAGAAACCCTGTAGTAGCAAGATATGAACTAATCTGCCTATAAGGGAAGTTTCTTCTTATCCTTCATCAGTTACTTGGCTCATGCTCAGACATGTGAGGGTTATATCCCTTCTGAGACTCTTCTTTTACCCAGTATTAATAACATGGGATGTTCTTGCCCAAATAAATTTCCAATCCTTTTTTGAATCTTGCTAACCATTTGGCTTCAATGAACTCTTGTGGCAGTGAATTCCACAGGCTAAGCTTGTGGTGTGTAGAAAAACTGTTTCCATTTCTCAGTTTTAAATTTGTTCCTTTTCAACTTAACTGAATGTCCCTTTGCTCTGTATTATGAGGATGAATAGAAGGCCCAGTCTGCCTTCTTTATATATTAATTTTATACTTTTATTGTGTCTCATCTCTAATGAAAAAAGTTCCAATTTTTAATACAGTGGTATAGATAGCAAATGAGGAATATAAAAAGACTACTGAGAAGTGCCACCTCTTCTTAACAGTAGTTTAGCATTCTATTTTTCATTTGTAATGTCAGATAGTTGCTAATAAACACCTTGAAACAGTTAACATATTTAGAGTAAACTGTGCGATGTGGTTGTTTATTATCTATTATGTGACTTATTACTATTGTAAAACTTCTGTACTTTGTAGCTAATAAAGAAGAAGCTTGGGATTTCTGGGCATATACACAACTTAATGGCTGGATCCATGGCAGGTACAGTTTTGTATTTATTTTCCCTTTCAAACACCACCTAATTTCAAAGGTCAATATTGATTTAAGAGCTTAGGCAGTGTTTCTTGAAATAAAATTTTACTGTAAATCTTTATACAACAAAAAGTTTACCAAAAGACTTAATATGATGAATATTTTCTTTAGAAAAATTGTTTTTAATTTAAAAACATCTTAAAGAATATAGCAACTTAAATTTTGTGTTAAATCTTGTAAAAACAATTTTTATAAAACCTAAGACCATTAAAAATGCTTCCCCAAATATTTTTATAATTACACTAAAAGCATCTGTTTTTAATCAAATAAACAGTACTCAGAGCATGAAAGTGAAAATAGTTTAAGTGATTTTCATGTCCAAGTTGAGCGAAATATAAAGGTAAAATAGTGAGAAACAGGATTTTTAAAAATTAATTCATTCTGAATAATTTAAGGTGGTTTAGTAATCTTTATTAAATACATTTCTTATGTTATGTCTTCACTGACGGCGGCAAATTTGCCGCCGTCAGTTCGACTTCTCTGGATCGACTGAGCGGTCAGTGAAGACCCGCTCAGTTGATCCAGAAATCGATGTATTAAGACCACCTTCTCAAGTGGCGTAGTGCTGCGTCGACGGGAACATGGTTCCCGTCGGCACAGTGCAGTGAAGACGGTGCGCAGAACAGAAGCACAAAAGTTCACGGGAGATACGCAAGTTTTTTGCGTAGCTTGCATAACTCCGGTCGACTGCCGCCGAATCTCAGAGGTAAGTGAAGACAAGCCCTTAATTTTCTTGATTTCTGTCAGCTGCTTAGGCATGTTTGATTAAGTTTATTTTTCTAGATAAAGGAATTGTATATGTTCTGCTATGTTTATGAAATGTACACAATTCACCAAAGGAAGGAAAATAAAAATAAAAATGGACATCTGTTCTGCATTTCTAGTATGCATGTATATAGTTGTGTATGACAAACCTTCTAATGTAATTACAGTAAATAAAACTACTCCTGTACGGCTGTCCAAGTAAATTTTGCTGCATAGTGTTGAAATGTGTTACATGACTTTACAACAGTAAAATACAGTATCGTACATATACAATATAGAAAATGTTAAGTTGAAGTTAAGAACAGGCTTCCCAGCTTGGGTACCATAGATTCTAGTTCTAGTATAGGTGCAGAAAGATGTTGGAAACCAACATGAAATGGAGACCCTATCTTACAAGAGGAGACTAAAAGAACTTGGCTTGCTTAGTCTAGCAAAAAGAAGGCTGAGAAGGAATAGGATTGTTCTCTATAAAGACATCAGGGGGCATAAACCAAAGAGGGAGAACTACTTAAGTTAAATAAAAATGTTGGCACAAGAACAAATGAGTTTAAACTGGCCACAGATAAACTTTGGCTGGAAATTAGAAGGTTTCTAACCATTAGAGCGATAAGGTTCTGAAACAGCCTCCTAATAATATTAGTGGGGGCAGACACCCAATTAATTTTAAAATAGAGCTAGATAAATTTATGAATGGGATTGTATGATGGGGTTGTCTGCAGAGGCGGGGAGTAGGAGGATGGGCTTGGTGGCTCAGGGTGTGTATATCCCCTCTGATTCTATCTCTTATGTCTCTTAATCAAATACTTCAGGATTTCAGATGGTCTTTTGCAGGGGTCAGGAATAAAATTTTGTCCTCCCAATTTGTTTGTGCACCCTTCCTCCCCTTCCTCTAAAACAAAAGATGACAAAGGCTGGAGATGGGATGCTGGATGGGGTGGACTGGTGCTATGAGATGGTATAGACTGAGTATTCTTTGTTTTAGATGCTTAGCTGGTGGGTCTTGCTCACATGTACAGCGTCAGACCATTTTGGGGGTCAGGAAAGAATTTTCCTTCAGGTCAGATTGATTGGGATTTTAGGGTTTGGTTTTTTTGCCTTCTTCTGCAGCATGGGGTGCAGGTTTCTTGCTAGATCATCAAGATATATCTCACCAAATCAATTCCCTGCCGTTGCAGGGATCTTGGGCACTGGTGCACCTTGGTCCCTCCTATTCTCTGCCTATGTCACAGAATAGTTTATTTCCTGAGGGCTGTTGTAGTACTTCAATCTAATCCACGTTATTGGGCTCAATACTGGAGAAACTGGGTGGGGTTTAAAGGCCTGTGATGTGCAGAAGGTCAGAATAGATGACCTGGTGGTCCCTTCTGGTCTTAAACTCTATGACTTTGAAATGAGTGGATTCTTTGGACCTTTGTATGATCCCTGGCCTTATATGGCACTTCAGAACATCATCATGAAACTTTTCTGAGCATAATACAGTCTTACATTTTTTTTTTTTTTTAAATTCAGTCTGAATTCTAACAATTATGTTATTAGAAGAAATAACATATTTTACACTCTCAGTTGCAAGCTGAGGCATGCATTTATATTTTTCCACTCAACCCAAAACAATTAAGGAAGATAGGAGGAGGTGAAAACTAGTCCTCATTCATACCTTTATATGAGGAGGGCTTAACGTTGATTGGACATTTTCCATATAGTCATGAAGTGGTATTAAATATGTAGCTTTTGTTTAAAAAAAATTGACTAACAGTGGACTGCTGACACTATTGCCTTCAATTAATCTGAAAAGAACCTCATGAAATAAAGGTTCTTTCCCCCAACCCCCCCCCAAAATGAACAATAAACAAACAGAAGAGAGAATGAAAAGAAACAATCCATAAATCTTAAAAGCTAACAAAATCTATTTGGCAAGACATGGTCAAGAACTTGGCTGGCTTCATACAGGTATGAAGTGGAACTAAACCTTATTTTTCAGGCCCTACACTTAAGGGAAACTGAATCAGTGTTAGCGATGGTGTGAAATGATTGAGGGTCAAAGGTATCCCTCCACAATCGGGAGAAAAGTAGTGAAGATTGGGGAAATGTATGTGAATGCAATGAAAAAAACCATTGTAATGCATATATTCAAGAGGAGGCCAGGTTAAAGTTACTGTGGAGACCTCAACTCTGAATTTCCTGACTCTTTTGTGATTCAAATTTCAGCCATAACATTTCATTAACAGATAATTGCTTCATCATTTCCTTTAAGGAAAGAGAATTGGGGGAGAGGATAGAAAAAATGATAGATATTAGAGAGCTGTTTAAGGAAAAAAAAAAAAAAAACCCAAAGAACTCTCTAAATACACACTCCCTTAAAGGAAGGATTTTGAAAACAAAGCCATTTGAGTTCTCCAAATGTAAAAACAATTATATTGAAGCACAGAAACATGTTTCCCCCTACATATGATTAACTAAAAAACAGCCAAAAATAGTTTAACTTTTCAGAATAATTCATATGGAATAAGAGTAAGTATAAGAAATTTTAGCCCATCAGCTAATTTACAGAAGGACTGAAAATAAGGGTTTAGAATGAAAGTGCCATCTCAGTATTAACTATAGGATCCCGAACACTGTTCTCACACTAGGATGAATGTACAATACAAAAGGAATTATTCAACTAACTCCTTGAGACATAATCCAAGAAGCAACTTAATTATATTTTACAGGTGCAGAAACTGTAGAATTCACTGTAACTTTCCTGGGCTAGGGAAACTCTTTGACCTGCCTGACAGGTCTGCTAGACTTCTACTATTTTCTTGTATGTGCTGTTACTGCAGTGAAAAAGAATTTCTTGTGTTGTAGTCACTGGATTCCATCAATGGCCTGGTTATTTATAAATAAATTTGGCATGG
Organism: Emydura macquarii macquarii; assembly: GCF_026122565.2. Lineage (NCBI taxonomy): Eukaryota > Metazoa > Chordata > Testudines > Chelidae > Emydura > Emydura macquarii. The sequence continues at coordinate 11,439,614 of NW_027131527.1, read as the reverse complement.
GTAACATAGTCCTTTCCCCTACACTAGTGTAAGATTGTACCTTGTGCTATTTGTATATTTCAGGTTCCTCTTGAACATTCACTGACAGTATAGGTACCTAGATGAAGACCAAAGAAAGTCCTAAGTTAAACTTATAATTAGAAGTCCTATATATTGGGAATCCAAAATAATTTTTTTTGGTGTATGTGTTTAAAAAAAAAAAAAAAAGGTTCTACAGTTACATTATTTGTCTCCTTGTAGAATGATGGAACAGTACAGAATAGTAGTTTTCCTCTTTCCAGGAAACAAGGAAAAAATTATTTCTAATGAAGATTTGTGTGTATGTAATACATACATTTCATAGGCACAACTCTCCCCTTCAGCTTTTCTTTCTTTACTGTGGAGAGATGCTTTCTTTTTTCCTTTTTCAACTTCCATTTGACAAAGAAGGAAGAAGCATAAGAAGGTGAAATAATGGTAGGAAATCCTGAAGAGACCTGTAGATGAATGCTTGTACAGCTGATCTAAGTAACAGCTCCCAGATACAAACACCATTGGAGAAACAAAATAGGGAGAACAACGAGAGTTCTGTGGCACTTTAAAGACTAACAAATTTAATATTTGTAGGCATAAAAAGACTAATAAATTTGTTAAGTCTTTAAAGTGCCACAGAACTCTTGTTGTTTTTGCTGTATACAGACTAACACGGCTACCCCTCTGGAACTATTCAAAATAGGGAGAGTTTGAAGTAATCCTGTTGTGCTTCATGGCTTCATATTCTTTTTGAAGAAGTGGTTCCTTTCAGCAAAGAAGGAGCAAATTGCCCTATTCTTTTAGGTCAGTGCTCTTCTCAGACTGCAAATCTCAGTTCCTGCCTCTTAGCCAGGAAGTATATTTACTATTTCTAATCCCATCATGTCAGAGCAGCTGTGGAAAAGATAACGAGAGTCCTGTAGCACCTTAAAGACTAACAAATTTCATCTGACAAAGTGGGTTGCAGCCCACGAAAACTTATGGCTGCAGAAATTTGTTAGTCTTTAAGGTGCTACAGGACTCTCGTTGTTTTTGCTGTATACAGACTAACACGGCTACCCTTCTGGAACTTTTCACTGTGGAAAAGATGTTAGCCCAACTCCAGATAATTCTGGATAATTTGATCAGCTGTCAAATTTTGTGCTGTGGGCTGAGTTCTGAAAGCCTTTAATATTAAGGCAGTAGAGATGAGATTATACACTAAAATTTATGCTAGGTCTTTTGCTTTTGGCATTGATTGTCACAGTTTGGCCCTTGGGTCTCCCAGAAGAGGTGGTAGCTTTAGAGAATGGAGTATTCTAAACCATAAAAGAAATAGTGATACTTCCCATTATATTTCTACCCAGAGGAACAGGGATAAGTGTCTCTCTCACTATTTACCATTGGTTCCCAAGAAAACATGGAGATTGTGGCCCACAGTGGAATTGTTGAGTCATTAGGTCTTTTTGAAATATACATCCTTTCATCAAACTTTATGGCTAGAGGACTTCATTAAAAACATGTAAAATATGGGTTTTGTTAAGGCCTTTTCAAATGCAGTGTTTTGCACTCCTCCATTCTGAGTTTTCCAGTTTCATATGCTATTGGGACTTAGCTTTGGCCACTTGGTGTGTTCACCAAACTCCTGGAGGTTCTGTTGGCCAGTCTTTGTTTGAAGAAGATGCATCAAGCTTTACCTGAATGACTTCCTGATCAGGGCAGGGATTAGATAGTCCATTTCCTCAAGCACAACAGCTTTTTTGTGAACTCTGTGAAATTCCATCTGGATACTACTCAACTTACTCCACACTGGTATAATGTTACATGCCCCCTTAGGAAGAATCCCGATGTCCCCAGATGAATTGTAGTCTGTTGGGGCTTGCTTTGGTTATGCAGGTCAGTGGGACAATCCTAAAATTGGTTTGGCATTTTGCAATTTACATCAATTGAACTCTGGGTGACATTGCTCGAGAGACACTTCTCCCCACGCAGATGCATGCTGTTTTGTCAGAAAAACAGTCCAGCTCTCTGAAAGATAGCTTATTGTTCTGCGGTGAATGTGTTATTCGAAGTATAATCCAAGGGGCAAGAACTTTTGGTTTTCTGACTTGAGAAGTTTATAATGATCAATGTCAGCTTTCTGGGATGGAGAGCTAGTCTGTGGGTTCTTAATAGGCTCAGTTGGAAAGTCTCATGCAGCTTACTACAATTTTAAAGAAACTTCTCTGGAGGAGTCACCTTGTTTTGTTAATGTGTAGAGAGATGATGGTGCTTATATAATCATGATAACTGTAGGCGTATGTAGTTCCATGAGGAAGTCAGTCTTCTGCCAGTATGAAGAAGTGTTCTCACCTTCGACATATCCCTCCTTCAGGACTTATCTATCTGCTATGGCTAGTCAATTAAAATGTTGATTTGTTTAGCAGGAGGGAGTGAGTGGTTCCTGGGGAAAAACATACAAATTTGGGGTGTTTTTTTCCCCCCCTTGAAAGCAAATCATTACTGACTTTTGTCACTGGGTTGTCACCGAAGATGAACAACTGAGTTTTGCTTCTGATGGTTCATTTCCTTGACCGGGTGGTGAGTGGAAGCTTAACCACAGTCCTTTGGAACCTGGAGGTTTCATAGAACTTAGCCACAAAGTTGCAACAAGAAAATGACTCTTCTTTGAGTGCTTTAATTTCAAAATCATCAATACTTATGTTTCTAAAATGCTAATCTGAGGCCTTCTGGAAGCCAGCCAGAATAAAATTAAGTATTTGTTGTAATAAATCTAATTCTGCCAATAAGATATCTAAATGTGCTTTCTACCTTTCTCAACTTGAAACAAAGATTTAAATATATTTTTAAATGGTCTGAAGAGGAGATTCCAAAGACTGCCTGGATTTTATAGCTCCTCTAAGACTCTGAATAATACTGCGATGTATTGCACTTATGTCACTATGGTTTTTGTTATAACGGAATCCTCTTTGGAAAACAAAGTTTTACTCAGTGGGTGGCAAATGTGTCCTAGAATTTTGTTAGGCCTGGACTAAGGAATTTAGTACACCTAATTAGTTTGCACTCATCTCATTTTCAATGCTGCAGAATCTTCAAATCCACTATGGCAAAATATTTGGCTTGCTGTCCTTGCTCCCTTCCAAAACAAGTTAGAGGACACTTCAGTAGAGTTCTCTCTGCTTAGGCTGAGGGGGCTGAAACGTGGTCCCTCAATGCCTCCAACGCATCAGTATAGTCTGACAAGGTTTTTCTATTCTGACAAGGTTCTGTTCTGCAAGTCTGTGTTTGAGTTTAAAAACTGCAGCGTAATAAGCCTTCCTCTTTTTTGGATGCTGGTTGCTCTGTATACTGGACAGTAGTTGTAGGATGGAATAGAAGAGAAGTATAACTTGACTTAAGAATTTCATGTCTTGTAACTGTGTTTGTTTTATCTTCCTTTTTTCTCACTTTACTACCGTCTTTGTCCCTTACATTGTGGAGGTTTTTTTGGTTATACTTTAAAAGTTTCTTGTTTGTGTGTAGGGATGGGGGAGAGAATATTAAAATTATATTACATATCCTTACCTTAGTTGAATCTTCCTTGCTTCATGGGTTATAATTGTAATCTCAGGTATTTATAAATGATTTTAACTCTCCATTCATGTTGCTTGTAAACAATTCATGGGTTACTATCTATCTCATAGCTTAGTGATAGGGACAGGCTAATTATTTAGATGATGGTATTAGTGAGGACTGTCACTGTTTTACTCTATGTTCTTCTGTTTGTGATCTGCCCCTAAAATGGTAACATCTCAACCTCTGCAGATTTGGAGCAGTATGAATACTGGGTAGATCTTCAGATTTCTGTTGTCCAAGTAAACATCATCTTATGAAGTCTAACCAAAGAAAAATAGAGATAGTATTATGATAACACATATAAAGATTTATAATGGAAATCATGATATAAAGTTAACTACAAGACATATCAATAGTGCTGCAATAATATTTGGCCAGATTTGCAACCCTTAATCATATACATAGCATTTACTCACACAACACTGACTTCAAAAGAGGCTACAACTTGCACAATTAAGTGCTACATCCATGATTAAGGACCACAGAATCTGGCCCTGTAAACAGTGTGTTGTTAACAGTAATATATCGTCATTCAGCTAAGAGCAAATAGAATGATTAAAAAACAAATTAAATATCAATATAAATCATAACTATTATCGTTAGTCTTATTTTAAGTTTTCATTTAGAATTATCTTCAGCATGTTCAGATACCATTTAAGTATACACTTATAAATATGCAGTAATTGTATTTTTTTTCCTAACATCATATTTTGGAAATTAAATGTATAATTCTGGTGTGTTCTATCATTTAATGTTTGAGTATTTAAATATGGTAGAATTAGATCCTATGTATCTGATCCTACAAAGATGTATGCACTAAAATAACCTTATGCAGGTGTGAGTTGTCACACTGAATCCAATGGGGTTATTCATATAAATATTTAGTAACATAAGCCATTGCAGGATTGACATTTAGTTGTGTAGCTCCTATTAATGCTGATGGATACAAATGTAAATACTCCCCGCACAGCTGAGTTAATTCTCTTAGCTTCTGATTAAAGGTAGACTTTTAAATTTGACTTTTAAAAAGTTGTTGCTGAGCATACATTATTATATTGTTTGCCTTGAAAAACTCTTTTGTTGCTTAAAACCATCTAAGAGCAATTAAGGTATGTGGTGGTGGTCTTTTTTTAAATAGGTATAACAGCAGTCATTTGTACTTACCCTCTTGATATGGTTAGAGTACGTCTGGCATTCCAAGTAAAAGGGGAGCACAAGTACACAGGAATTATTCATGCATTCAAGACTATTTATACAAAGGTATTTCAGTTTCTCTTTCTCCTTCCATACTTGTTAAATGTGCTGTTTATATTTTTGTAATGCTGTGCAATCACTATTTGATGACCTGGTGGAAACTAATGTGAATTTGGCTTTGACTGTGTGTGTGTGTAGCACACTCTCATTTAAAAAAAGGATTTGGATGCCCCCCTTTATTCATGCTGGTGGAGGGTGGCTCAAGCTGATGGAAATGGCACAGGACAACAAATTGGGGAGAAAAGTGAATTGACAATGGTACATACTCCTGAGATTTTTGCCTCAGAGAATAATGTTTATAACCGGGGTGGGAAGCTAACATACTTATACTTGTGTAATGGAAATAATCTTCCTGCTTGTGACCTTGGGTGTAGACAGACCAGCCTTCCCCTAGGCATTTTTCCCTCTCTGTCTCCTAAGCAGCCAATTTATAATCCCTCTCCTCAGCACCTGGGGAAGAAGAAGATGAGGTTAATATTAACACCTCATTGCCTGGCTAGCACTGTCACACAAATGTCTTGTCAGTATAGTCAGATCCATAATAATCTAACTATTTATACTTCTGTTTTGCCATCAATTTGTTCATATTTTTATTTTTCCTTCAAAAGGAAGGAGGTTTCATTGGGTTTTACAGAGGACTGATACCTACAGTTGTAGGAATGGCTCCTTATGCAGGTAAGTTAAAAATATTGCTGCCAGCATTGTACACACATTCCACAGTTGTATTTGTAAAATTTGTATTAGCTTCTGTTAAACTGAAGGACTAAATTTCTGTTTGGACAGAATGGAGAGGGGAAGCTGCAGGAAGTCATTTGGTAGATCAGCTTATGATGATGATCAGTGCATGAGAATAGCTGCTGTAACTTATACCATTGGTGAACATCCCTAAGTTACCTGTCTGGGATATGAGAGGCCAGTGGCTGGGTTCTCCTCTCCCTCTATACCCCTAAAACCTCTCTGATGGAAAAGGGTGCAGGACCTGTCCCCAAACCTGGCCAGTCTGATTGTAGTTGTTGTGTGAAAGGTCCACACAAACTAAGGGAAATTGACTGACTATAAAGGGAAAACAATTAAACTGACTCTATGTAAAATGCTCTCAAATGCATGAAGTAAATACATTGAAAAGAGAGTTTTTTTTTTTTCTAATTTCTTTCAATTATTCTAATCTTAGGTGTTACTTGTAACTATAATATGTTAACTTAAAAACCACTAACTTTTTCAAAGTGTTCTTTTAATTCATTAATGTTTTTTAAAGTGTTTTAAGATCCTTGGTTGGATGTAACTATGCAGGTGCAAAGTATTATTGTATGAACACTTTCATTGCATGAATAGTACAAAAACCAATTCTTAAAATTAATGTCTAACACGCTTTTTTCCAAAGTGTGTCTTCTCAGCACTTTGTAAATTATGACAAGCTGACTCCTAAATCACACTTGTTTGCTCTCAGATAAACATATAGTATTTGTATTGATTTATGTAACTTGTGACTTTGCTCTCTTTTATAGTATTTAATAAAAACCTTGTAAAGAATCATGAACTAAAGAATTCAGTGTGTGATTATTGTCTTATGTTAGAAAGATTTTATGTGTACCAGTAAGAAGCTTGCTGTTTTCCCAAAGTCTACATAAAGTTACATTTTTCTCTTTCAGGTTTTTCATTTTTTACCTTTAGTACCTTAAAGACTATTGGACTTGCCCAAGCACCTAGCTTGCTTGGAAGGCCTTCATTAGATAATCCTGAAGTCTTAGTTTTGAAAACACATGTAAGCTTGCTATGTGGAGGCATAGCTGGAGCAATAGCACAGACAATATCGTAAGTTATGGTTGGGTTTGTTTGTTTGTACTTGTTGAAGAAATTTTATATTTTGGATTAAGAACTTTTCTTAAGTGTAATATTTCACAGTTAAGCTTTGTTTATCTGATAGATCAGAAACTAGAATGCACTGATTTCATGGTGCTTCACTTTCTAAATGTATATTAATCTTGAAGATCTTTAAAAGTATATGTATTGGGCCAAATCCTGCTGTCTTTACTCTGACAAATTCTCACTAAGGTACGTTAGAATCTTAGCTAGCAAGAGATGCAGTATTTAGCCCATGTAGAGTTTTTGGGTGGACTGGAGGAGGAGACACAGGGATGGGAGAATTGTGGTTGTTTTATACCAATACATTTTGAAACAAAATGTAACATGCAAAATCGTAGCTACAAATATATATTTAAGTTACTGTATTTAGCTTAGTTTTTTCTTTCTCCCTCCTTCTCTGCTCACTGCCTTTGTCAGATTTTCTCCTTGGCCCAGAAGGTGAATTGATTGGATTTATTTGGCATTTAGTTTTTTACTAAACTAGTTAATTACACACGTCACACATGCATTTCTGTTGATCCTTTAAAGGTGAGTTTTATTTTGAATGCCGATGTCTCCTCCCTACAATCCGTTTTATACAAATTGTTTTATGCTCTGTCTGATCTTCATGTATCTTCTTTATTTCTGCCTAACAGAATATATTGAGATATCTGATTCACTGTTTTTAATTGTGATGGGGGAAGTCTCCCTTTTTGGAGAACTTTCAGCTGTGTTGGGAACTGAGTTTGATCCCTCTCCCATGTAAAGGGAACTTTGAGAATTTCATATGGAATTTTCTTATAATTTTTACTATATTCATATTTTCATCATGCAGGTAGTTAAAATGCTTTTTTAAAAAACCCAGCTCTCTTCTTCAGATATCCACTTGATGTAACTCGTAGGCGAATGCAGTTAGGAGCGGTTCTTCCAGATGCTGACAAGTGCCTGTAAGCATTTTATTATACCATCCTTTTCAACTGTAGTAACTGAATTCTTAAATGTATAAGTAAACATCTTAGTTTAAAACTAATACATGATTTACTGTGCTATAGATTCCTTCATATTTACCACTACAGGTGGTGATGTGTTTCTGTGCTCTGACCTGAGAGGGAAACCGTTTTAATTGTTTTTTCCTATATTGTGATCTTTTTTAAAAATCCCAGTTATGACTTCTGCTAATATGAGGTCCTAATAGTTGAAGTTCCTTGTGTTAGGCCTCAATTTACTATACCTTCACTTTGCAAAAATAGGCTACAAGGGCCCACTCCTGCTTCTGTTGAAGTTGGTAACACAACTTCTGTTATCTTAAATGGTGCAGGATCATCCCAGTGTGAATGATTATTTTTTCCTGTTTACCTTAGCTTTCTTGTAACCACAGTATTGATTCACAATATACATTTATAGTTGGACACGATATCTACATAGCAATTGAAGCCTGGGTCTGGGCTCGGGCTCAAGCCTAACCCCCTTTGCATCCACACATCAAATGGGCTAACCTAGGGCTAACCTAAGGCCCTTGCTAAAGTGGGACCTAGATCCTATAGCTTTCATTTATGCATGTGGCCCTGACTTAACTCGGGTCGCAGAAGTCCTCTGCATGGATCCCAGAGTTCCCAGAGGAGCAGCGCTGCAGGCAGCCAGCATAGTTGCCATAAGCGCCATTACTACCTGGTCGAGTGTGCTTCTTGTTCCTGCTTTTCTCACCATGGCTTTGGCTCTGGCTCTTCTTCACTACTGTGCGGAGCTTACCTGGAGCAGGGATCAAAGTTGCCAGGCAGGAGGTGGCTCCTGGCCACTGGGATGTTGGAGGGGGGTCGTCCCTTCCCTGGCTTTGTCTTTCCACCTGCTGGAAGGGCAACCACTTGGTCCCTGCTCCACTCTTTGGCCCTTGCTCTTGGTCCCCCCTGTTCTCCCTGGGGCAGCATGCACTGTGAGGGCGGCCAGTGGGAGCCAGTCCCAAAACTTCCCTGCAGCCTTCCAAGGATCCCTTATCCCTGCCTTGCCGGGAGCGGCAGGGCCAGGGATAGGGGATCCTCAGGACATATTGCCTTTGATGAAAAAAGGAACCCAACTGAAATGAGAAAAAGGAATTAAAAGGATGTTGATGGCATTGTGCCAGCTGGATAGCAACATCTAGTTGGCATTCTGATGCTTCATTGACAGCTAATCCTGCTCTGAGCTGGATTAATTTTCCGGTTTAAAATATAGTCACCATAGTCCATACAGAGCCAGGATTTTGGCACTGGTGAAGCAGATAGGAGGACGACTAGGAAGTGGGGTTGAGTGACTCAGTTGCATGACTTTTCCATTCTCACTTCACTGTGGCTTCGATACTTTATTTGAAAAAAATACTAGCTTTTATATTTATGCTAAATTTCTATTTAATACATTTGAACCAACCCTCCCTCTGAAACCTTATATTTTATGTCAAACGTCAAAACAGACAAAAATAAAACAAACAAAACCAGCTTTGTTGAACATTTCATTTTAAAAATTAAGAACTGCAAAGTTTAATTTTAAGTTTGACAATCCTAGAGACTGATGTCCTAATTATCCTCAGAACATTTTCCTGCCAATGTGACTCAGCCTAGAGGTGGAGAGCCCAATTCTCAGATTAGTTTCAAACTTCAGTCTGAGATAGCCACCAAAGGAGCTAATTATGCAATTTATGGACTCCTGAGTCCTATTAATAGCACTGCTATAGATAGGAAACGAGGGGCGCGGGGGAGGGAATAGAGTTTGCCCACAGTGCACCATGTTCCTATGGCTAGAGTGTTGACATTGGGTAGAGGGGTGTCACTAAGCACTTTAGGTTCGAGCACAGGTCAGAAAATTCTTAACCTATGGTTCAAATGCAATGTAGATGCTCAAGCCCAGAGTTCTCTGACCAGGGGTCAGCTGACTTGATCCCACTAACCCTAGGCTTATTTTGCTGTGTAGACATAACCTAAGATCAAATATTTTAGGCTTTTCTATAGTGCACTTCAGTAACACTAAGTAGCTGTGAAAAATCCATAATGAAACATTGTTCAAATCTTCATATTACATTCACACTTTTTCCCAGGAACTGTCATTAATTTGTACTGGGCAAATGGAAGTTAAAGTCCATTAATTTTCTATTATTTTGTTTAAGAATCAGTCTTTAGTTCTTTATATTTATAAAAGATCTGAGTACTGGTTTTGTTGATGTCTTGCTTCTTGGGTTAGCAGGAACTAACCATTCTAAAGACACTAGTCTTACCAACTTAGTAGTGATATTGAGTGTATTTTGGAGGAATCCATATCTATAACTTCCAGAATGGACCGACAGTGGTCATAATGTTGGTATTTGAGCATGGGGAAATAAAGTAAGTAAAAGACCACAAGTTTGGAGAATTATGGAAGATGTATTCAGGGAATAATTTCTTTGGTAGCCCTTGAATGCTGAGCCAACTTGCAGATATCTGTGATTACTTTTTTTTTCTTCCTATATTTTTACCATCTGTTTGATGGTTACTAGTTTGTACACTTCTATAAGTTCCGAAAGAGAAAAGTAGATCTAATGCTATACTGCTTCTCTAATCAAACAGGCTATTGATAAAAATTGTGCAGCTAGTACTCTTTTCAGAGAGAAAGTTTAGAAACTCATCTTAGTGAGGGGTCTGAAATACAAAATGTGTTCCAAAACTTGAGCCTTAAAGACAAGGGGATGGTCTTACAATTAGAGCACTGGACTGAGGTTCAGATCTGGCTTCTAATCTTGGCTCTGCATCAGACTTCCTGTGTGACATCAGTTAGTGCTTGTTTGCATGGAGAGTTAGCATGTGGCAAGGTAGGGTGAAAATCTGCATCGCTGGCTGTGTGCATCCTGCTGCCATGCACTGAAAGTTCTATAGCGTGCTTTGACATGCTCCCGTGTAGACAAATCATTAATTTTTCTCGGCCTTAGTTTCTCATTTATAAAATAGGGTAATGCTTCCATATGTCACAGAGGCACTGAGAGAATAACAGAAACTTTTGAGGCGCTCAGATAGCTTGATTGGTCAGATGGCTTTCATTAGATAGCCCATAAGATCAAAAAAGTAACATTAAATGCCTTGTATTTAAGAAAATTATTTTAAATATTAAAAAATCTATGTATTGCATAAGGGCTTGGGTTCTTTTTATCTTTTCAGTAAAATGGTGCAGACACTGAAGTATATATATGGGCACTATGGAATACGAAGAGGATTATACCGTGGTTTATCTCTGAATTATATTCGTTGTATACCTTCCCAGGCTGTGGCTTTTACCACATATGAACTTATGAAACAGTTGTTGCACCTCAACTAAAAATTTTTTCTTAAAGTTCACTGAAAAACTACAGTATCCATCTTCATGTTATGTTGGTGAGCAAATTACTTGAAATGGGAAATTTAATCTGTCACTGTGAACTACTGGTATTTTAGTACTTAATTTTATTTGCCCCCCAAAAAAAAAAATGCATGGGGTAATAGAACCTTTTGGGGTCAGAACAGGAAATTGCCTAACATGGACATTAGCTAGCTATAATCAACTCTTTGCACTTGTACCTGTAGGCTCCATTAGGTTAATATATGTAAAGTATATAATTTACAACCATCACAGTTTCCATGAAAAGGAACCAGATTTTTATACGGGTTTCAAACTGTTTGCTGTTTAGCTTTATGATGTCATTCCAGGATTTTAATATTATTTATCATCGTATTGCTTGTTAATCCAGGAGTTAAACATCTACTTTTTTAATAAATAAATAAGATTAAATTAACTTGAATAAAATGAACCTGATTTTCACTTGCTTATTAAGCTCTGTAAAAGTAGAAATTGGCAGCCCACAAGTTAAAGGTTGCTCTTTTTTTATTGCTTATGAATTGTTTGTGTACGGTTAAAGAAACTAATCTTCTGTATCTTTTGATTGATAAATATTTCAATAAAATATGAAACTTTCTTCAACTGTTTCAATAAATACTAGTAATCAGATTACTTTAAAAACAATTTTGTGATTTGGAAGTCAGCAATTTTGATCATTATCGTCTAAAAATAATGCTATTAACTTAAAATAGGATCTTATAAATGACAATTCTGACATTACAGTACATTACATTACAATAACAAATGTTAGACAAAGATCTCTGGGCCCAGTCCTGCAAGATATTGTGTACCATTTTGTAAGATGTTGAATGCCCCCATCACTTTTCTGGAAGTTGAGAGCACTCTGCACCTTGTCAAATTAGCCCCTAATTATGTATGTGTTTGTGTTATGAGGGAGGGGAAAATATGGCTGAGACTGTGTATGCTGTAGCATTTACCTATCAGGACCACGTGCATGCTTTTTGGGGAAGGGGAAAAAAGGCTGTATTGGACTGTTTATAAACGTGGACAGTTATAGTATGAATATATACAATGGGTGTGTACTATGCTGTCTTTGCAGTATAGTGTGCAGTATACTATTATACTGTGGGGGCTTTTCTGCTACAGTTGCAGCTCCTTTTGTGGTAGGAAATGACTTAACAGGTCTGCTCATACATGATCTACACTGGTACAATTTCAATTTAAAGAACACCTTAACTGAAAAAACTGTAAAACTAGGATAATTATTCTTTCAGTCATTTACTTTAAGTAATGTAAGGTTATTTATTGATTGTAAATAATTTGAGTGATGTCCTGGTAATGGATATGTTAACTAAACTAATTGTTTCATGATCAATATCACTTATTTTTGACACCTAGGACACAATGTAGAATTTTAATTTATATACCAAGAACAACTTTTGTGGTTGGATTTTTTTTTTCATTTGATTGAAGTATATATTTCTTTGATATTTAACAGTTTTGTTATTGGCAGAGAATGAGATATTTGAATTTATTTTATTAAAAATATTGAATAGCAATGAAATCTTTATATGATTTTTAAATATTGCAGACAATAAAATGCATGTTTTTGGAATTATACTATATTTCCCCATGTAGAATAAACATATAAAATTGTCATGCTTGATTAAAAGTGACTACAAATAAAATTTGGGTCTGACTTTGTTTTATTTAAAGGAGAATTAATTGTGATGTTTGAAGGAACTTTTAAAGATCACAAGTCAGTAAGTATATGTATAGATGTTAAATTGCAATTGTAGTCTGAAGAACAACTCTAAAAACAGCATTGTGAGATTGTGTATTTCTTTCAATGATTTCTTCTATCAATTGCTGTACAAGTAAAATTAACTCGCAGTTTTGTAAGCTGTCACTGAACTCTAGGATTCAGGCTTCAGTTCTCTTCCATTTTAGTATTATTGCAGTAATAAAGGTTTTGCATGTTAAATTCTGTCTTTAATTACACTTGTGAAGCCCCGTTGTCTTCTATGGGTTTGCACAGGTATAACTGAATGTAAACGATCCTGTTGCTGCACAAGATGGAATAGAATCAGCACTAAAATATAACCTTGCTGCCAGATGATGTTGGCAGCAGCAAGGGCCAGGTTCAGTGTCTTGGGCTTCCTTTGAAAATTACAAAACAAAACTGACCTGAGGCCCCAACCAGAAATCTAGGAAAACTAAATATTGCCTCTTGGCATCCTTCATAGGCAATACTCTCCCACTCACAAGTGCTAAGTCTGTGCATAACACAAAAAAAAATTTTAATAAGGGGAGAGGAGAGGGAACATAGCACAGCAATACTGACTCAAAAGTATGCAAATAATTAAAACACCCATCCCACAGTATCTTGGGCAGTAGTTCTCTGCCTCAGTTTTCTCATCTTCTAGTGTGAAACTTCACTGGATTTAAACACACCACTTCCACCTTCCCTCCACTGCACCACACTTACCATTTGTTGTCAAAGGTTAGCAAGTGCATTCAGATAGGATCACTTCCAGCCCCTTCTTGGGGTAGCATAGGGGGGGCAGGGGCGTTGGAGGGAGGGAGGAGTGCTGCCTAACTTCTGTGTCTTGCTGCCCATCTCTTGTCTTGCTACTGCTTTTTTGCATCTAACTTAGCTGTCTTGGCTATGCAGGGTTAACAGGTATGAAAAGCAGTAAAAACCTGTCACTAAAGCAAGCAGCTATGACTCAATTAATATAAAGAGCAGATTTACTTAGGGCCATTTCTGCTGTGTCCCTTTTCAGAATAAAAGTTCACTTTTATGGGGGAAGATTTGAATTTCTTTTCTACATTCCTGGGTTTATCTTTTTCAACTTTCTTTCCTCTATTTCTGTATAGGTTAGTCATCCTTATGCAGCTAAAACAAGGAGTCAGTCATGAACACTCAACTAGTGAGAGCAGGAGGAGGAAAATTAAATTACACAATTTATATGTGAAAGAGAATTCAGTCTATCCCCTGCCCTGAAAAGATAGTTTTACTTTCCCCTAAAAGCTTGTGTCTTTGTTTTCCTTCCTCTCCCCAATCCCTCTTATCACCCTGTGGTCTCAGCTTTAGGCTCAGCCAAAGAGTCCAAGAGTAAGTCAGCTGGCTCCTGCTGAGATCCCATTCCTACCTCAGTCAAATGGGCCACTTGCTTCCATGTTCCTCAGATTTTTCTGTGTACATGCTCAGTAAATGAAAATGTGGTGGAAAGTTTGATTTTTGTAGGCTTTTTTTTTAAACAGCAAACTCCATTTCATACTTTCCATTTCATTTATGATGGTGAAAATATAGCTGTACTGGCGTGCCCTAGGTTTAGTATTTTCGTGTAGCTTTTTAGCAAAGTCAGAGCCATATATTATATATACTAATTCACATTTCCACTATGCATTCACCTTGCACATCTTTGATTTTTTTTTTTTTTTTTTTTGGCCAGAGTATCCCTACTCTGTTTGTCAAACGGAGCTTAAATCAAAATAGCAAGTGAAGTATAAACACACTAAAATATGTAAAGTATATCCTATTCCATGCCATAATAACTAGTTCTGTTATTGTACAATAAGAAATGTACAATGGAAGAATTTTCTATTTATATTTGATACTTAAGTTCTTCACTCTTTCCAGAAGATTGAATTAAAATTAGTCCAATAGCAGTTATATTTGTCCATCTCTTTCTTCTGTAGAGCTTGAGGAAGTGCTGGTGTGTAAGTTAAAGGAGTCCACACAGCTTTAACTTTTTTCAATTTGTTTTGAAAATAAGGCCAATGTTATATTTCCAACCATCTGCCATATATCACACTAGAAAGAGTAAAAGGGAGAGACAAGGGCAGGGGGATAATGAGACATGGATTGTTAGCTCACTGCTTAGGTTCTACCAGATGGAAATGGTCATTGTTGCAGGAATCCTGGAATCCAGTCACTTTTGGACTGATCTCTGGGTTGCAGCCCCCGTTTCCCAAATGTGTAACCATGACAGGCCCAACTATACTTACCAATGACAAGAACATTTCTTTCTAGGAGTCTGTGACCAGTGACTGATTAAAGTGATACAGCACACTTTTATCAGAACTAATGTATAGTTTATTCACCCAGAGGTGTACATTGCAAACAAAGAAAAGGGATAAAACAACAAAAGGCTGGTTCTTACCTACACTATTTTTCCCTGGGAAGTGGTGGGGAAGTTGCACTCTGCTCAGACATCCCTTGTCCTGGACTGGCAGTGATGGACAGTGCCTACAGCATGTTGTCTTTTCCTCACTGATTGACGGTCTCCATCTGCTGCTGTCTGCTCAAGGTCCCCTTCCTCCCTTGGCTTGGGACTTAGTTCCTTGGATTCCAGATTTGGGCCTCGTAAAAATAATGCTGGCTAGCCCAGCTGGAGCTATGCAGGTGAGTATTCTCCAATAGTTTCTTGAAGTACCCTTCATACTTTCTCTAAGGATACCTTAGCTTTGCTATTTCCCCTGCTTATAGTCTCCATTGATTTGATTCTTTGCAACCAGGCAGTATATGAAGCATATGAACTGAGCTGCACATTAATTAAAAAAAATACTTATTTTCCTTTTATTCTCCCTCAGTAACTTCCGCATTTGCATAGCAAGGGGACACTTTCTATTACCATGCAGTGTAAAATGTTTGAGACTGTTTCCCTGAAATCAACACACAAGATTGATTGGGAGTTGAAACAAAAAGCTAGAGAGAGATTTAGTTTAGAAGGGAACTTTTCTTAACTACTTATGCTGGGAAGTTTGTTACTGGTCAGACATGCTTTTGTTTCTGAGGCAGTTTTTTCCGGAGCTTCCCTAAACAACATGAAATCTAGTAAGAGTATTTGAATGTCGTTTGGGATACTACACCAAGTCCAATGCATTTTTGGGCTTCACACCGCCCCGTGCTTTTCACACGCATTTCTCTTTTGCTGTGGTGGACGGGACATGCACAGAAAACATAGAAAACTGACCCACTCCCCAGCCCTGCAATCAACTCCGCTCAAAGTGCGCTCTCTCTCCTCCATAACCCCAGCTCGGAGTCAGTGACAGGGCCACAAGCCCCAGCTGCACTATGGACGAGCTGGCAGCGGCCAAGCCAGCCAGAGCTGGGGCGGACAGAGCAGACAGGTGTCTGGACGTCCCCAGCGCGAACCGGAAGGCGCAGTAATCTAACTGGGGCCCTCGAGCTGCGAGGGCTACGCCTACTACTGAGTCCCGGAGGCAGGCCCGAGGCTACTCTCCGTGCTCATCAGACGCATTCAGGCAGGGCGGGGACGAATTGAAGGCTCTGGAACGGATCACAGTCACGTCCTGCTCGCTCGCCTCTGCGCGCGCCTCGCTGCCTGCGCCGGTCTTTCATAGGTTGAGAGCCGCTCGCGCCGCGCCCACTTTGTCTCCCGCTCCCCCACACTACCGCCACAAGCCTGCAGGCAGCGCTCACGGACAGCCAGAGCCGAGCGCTGCCCTCTGTCGACAGGTAGCTTTGTCCCGCTTCCAGAGCGCGGCGTTACTTACTGCGCCTGCGCGACTCTTCCAAAGTTCCTTCCCGCCTCCAAAGCGGAGCTTCACAGCATGGGGGAGGAGATGCGGTGACAGAAGAGCCGCCACCCTCGTTTTGGTCCAGCCTTGAGTGCCTCTGTCTGCGCGGGATCGGGTCTCGCGGATTCCGTCTGCCGTCGCCATGGCGCTGGGGCGGGAAGAGCAGTCACCGCTGGAGGAGCTGCTGGAAAGAAGCTTCTGTGAGGCGCTGGCCCCGGCGGAGAGGTACGGCCCGGGGGAGGGATCCGCCATAGCGCGCGGCGTTTGAAATGGGACCGAGCGGGGCTCGCGGCTCGCCGCCTTCTCAGCCTCGGGCGGGGGCCCGGCTCTCTCCGTCCCCTTGCGCCGAGCCCCCCTCGCTCGGGGTGTCAGCTGCGCTGTGCTCTGATTAGCGTGCCCAGGTGGCCCGATTTTCTAGGGGCAGTCCCATATTCGGGGCTTTGTGTTATATAGGCGCCTATTACCCCCCACCTCTCCTGTCCCGGTTTTTCACACTTGTTATCTAGTCATCCTAACCCCGATGGCTCCCGGGCCCCTTGGCTGGGGCTGCGCTGAACCCTGCTGGCCCCTCGCACTGGGGATCACCCATGTCCCGCTGGCCTGCTGATCACTTCTCTCTCTGAGGACCCCCATCCAGTTTTTTGGAAAGGGATGTGCTCCCTGCGGTCGGTGACCATTTCACAGGGGTCCTGTCCTGTGCGCTGTATGCTACTGCTGATATAGTCAAGGTGATTCACTGTATTAACCATTTGGTCACAAATATAAGTTGGCCAAACTTTGTAAGAGTGTAATATATTAATATATGATTTACTGTGATTGGCTAAGCCAGGAGTGGTTCAGTTTGTTTTGGGAGTCCCCAGGTGCTGTCATTGGGAGCTGGGAAATGGATCAGAAAGAAGCTGCAGTTGCAGCCTAAGCTTTAGCACCGTAGCTGGTATGTGAGATCCTGGGTCCCAATGTTTGGTTTCTGATTAGTAAGGAATAATGTGTGCTGGAACCAATTTACAGGCTGCATCTCTGTATTAAAAATAAGGGTGGATGTGAGCCACATTGTAGTGCTCTGCAATCTGCCTTTGGGGGTGGGAGGGAAGGTGACTTTCTCAAACAAAACAAAAGCCACCGTTGGAAAAAATGAATTTGGAGTTTCTAGACCTATGTATTGTTGACATGCGATCCAGATTTCCTTTATTGACTATTTTCAACCACATTTCCCAGAAAAATTCTACCTTGGAATGAGATGTGGCAGGGGATTAAAACCTTGATTTACATTACAAAGCTTGCTTCAGACTTAAATATGGAGTGGCTATGGCCACTCCGAACCCCATCATGTATCTGGTTGTATTAATATAACTGTTACTTAAGTTTTCAGAAGAGAGCAGTTGATTTCTGTGACACAACACTCAGCAAAGGTTTGAACAACAGATATCGTGTGTTAAGAGTCAACATAGTACAGAAAAATGAAGATGGTCCTGAGAAACACCTGACAATTACAGCTTCTCAGTCACTTGAAGACACAGAACTATGTATTCTAAGAAATGACTGGTAACTGATATTTAAATATAAACATTATCAATGAAGGGATTATCACGTTGGCTTATGAACTAAGTTCTCTGCATGCTCTCCTGGGTTTTTTACAGTCTTAAAGGTTAAAACAAATTTGAGAATATATTTTCCTAATACAATTGACTTAATATAATATCAACGTGTTAGTGCCTTGTTTTATTAGTCTTGAGAGCAGCTCATAGACTCTAAGGTCAGAAAGGACTGATATGGTCATCTAGTCTGACCTCCTGCATACCACAGGCCACAGAACCTCACCCACCCACTCCTGTAATAAACCTCTAACTTATGACTGAGTTATTAAAGTCCTTCAATCATGGTTTAAAGGCTTTAAGGTACAGAGAATCCACCAGCAAGTGAACTGTGCCCTGTGCTACAGAGGAAGGCATAAACCCCCAGAGCCTTTGCCAAACTGCCCTGAGGAAAAATTCCTTCCCAACCCCAAATATCAGTTAAACCCTGAGCATGTGGGCAAGACACCCAAGAAAGAATTCTCTGTAATAACTCAGAACCCACTCCATCAAACATCCCATGACAGACCATTCGTATATCTACCACCAGTTGTCAAAGATCAGTCAATTGCCAAAGTAGGCTGTCCCATCATACTATCCCCTCCATAAATTTATCAAGCTCAGTTTTGAAGCCCTAGGTTTTTTTGCCCCCACTGCTCCCCTTGGAAGGTTATTCCAGAACTTCACTCCTCTGATGGTTAGAAACCTGCATCTAATTTCAAGTCTAAACTTCCTGATGGCCAGTTTATGTCCATTAATTCTTGTGTCCACATTGGCGTGTGTCCACATTGCTGCTCAACTTAAATAATTCCTCTCCCTGGTATTTATCCCTCTGATGTATTTATAGAGAGCAATCATATCTCCCCATAACCTTCTTTGGTTAGGCTAAACTAGCTAAGCTGGTATCGAATGTCAATTTTATTGTTATCTTATATTTTTCACGTCATTTTTTCATGGCTTAATAATACTCTAAGAAACATGCAGAATGAAACTGTAATCATGCTGTTTTATGTTTGATCTGCTACCTGCATCAGTTAGCAATACCCTGGGAACAGCACTAGTGAAACTGATGCAAATATACAGAGATGTTCTTGCGGAATTGGATATTACACAAGCTGGTGAAAACACCTATGTTAGCTTTAGCTCCACTGAACAGAAAAATAGCTTATGACAAATTATAGAGGATAATAATTAGGCAGAGGAAGTGATGTTGCTTGAATGCAAGAATCTCTTGCTTCCTGAGGTGGCGTGGCTTCCAGGAACACTGATTCTGGAATGTATGTAGGTTATACTTTTCTCAAGATATACAGGCTCAATAAGAATGGCATAATCTGAGTTTCATTTCAGATTGCTAAATTTGAGGCAGCTGTTTAGGGGAAATACAACAGAACTAGTTAAATGCAGAATTCCTGTTCTCTGGATTTCATGGGCTTTCCTTGCAGGGAGCTATACTACAGATGCTAAAGAAGTTGGCAAACTTCAGCTATATGAAGATAGGGCAGTGTCAAAAAGCAATCACTTTAAATAAGTTAAAGACTGGCTTTCAAGGAGAGGAAAGCGTATGGTAGAGAGTTAAATCTTGGTAGGGATCACACATTTTCAGACTGAGAGAGATGAGAGTTTGACTGCTTTTATAAGGGGCACTGGCAAGTACTTGTTCTCAAATGTGCTAAATTGGATAATCTGGTAGAATATGTCTTCCTGATTCTGTCCTATCTGATGTCACTACTGCAATTCATCTTAATCTTATTTTAGATTCTACTTTCAAATGAGCCTATATAGAACTGATAAAAAATCTTGCAGGATTCTGTTAGACTTTACTATAAATGAGTGGAAAGGCAATTCTGTACAAAGTCCATGATCGTGCACAAGATCTGAGTGCAAAATATACTGGATTAGTGTGTGAAACTGTTCTTAGTTGGTGGAGTTTGAATTATTTGGATATCTGTGTGTTGTCTGTCGAACGGAAATTTGTTCAGTTTTTCAGAAACGTGCTTTCTCACACATTAAAAGATACTGTTTCTGTAACACTTAGTGTAACTCGTGCTTGTTTTTGCTATTATAAATGATTTTTATTAATTTACTCTGATTTTGGAATATGAACTTAATTTCTAATATATCCTTATGTCTTACAAACAGTTATTGCAATTTGTAATTACTTTATAGGGATTCTGTTCCAGTAGTTCCAGGAGATATCATTCATTTAGAAGGAGATTGTCATTCTGGTACCTGGATAATAAATAAAGAATCTGGATATCTAATTCTGTACCCAGACTTGCTGCTTTCTGGCACTACAGTATCAAATAGTATTCGATGTATGAGAAAAGCAGTACTGAGTGAAAAGTTCAGGGTAAGTGCCAAAACTATGCAATATAAAATATCTTAAAACTAGTGACAAATCACAAAAAAAAAAGTCCATGCTTTGGAGCAGGGACATGACAAATGCCACTACCTGCCAGTTTTCCAGTATGTGCCTTTTGCCATCCCTGTGGAAATCTGATGAAATCTGGCTAGGTTATAAGCCTTTGAAAAATCATAGTTTACATATTATCAGAAACTTTCTAGAGCTTTGCACCAAGTTCCCTGGAAAATTCTTTGTGCATTGAGCATGGAGCTGAGCAGGACTTCATCTGTAATTGCGTCTTTGGGCTGCTGCAAACCAGGGTGGGGTCCAGGTGCAGGAACGGAAATCAGGGAGACTCTTTCCTGTGCTCTCCTTGCTGCCTCGAGGCAGCATGGGTGAGGAAAGCAACCTGATTTGAATGCAAAGAGGTGGGAGAAGTTCGTGATCCCATCCCAGTGGGCTGAGGAGAGGCTGGTCCCTGCTGCTGGCAGTAGCGTTCAAGGATTGGTGGTGCTGAAATGAGCCCCCTGCAGCCTGTAAGGGCTGGGGTGCGGTGCTGTTCTGCAACTTGGTCGGGGGTGTCTGGTCCATGCGTTCTGGGTTGTAATGGTAACTGCCTCCTGGGGACCCTGGTGGGGAGCAGGACTGGCTGATTGGCAGAGTGGGGAAGACCATACCTACAGAAAGTATTGAGCCAGCAGGGAGGAGTAAGGAGGGGTGGGAGAGGCAGAGGCTCCCTCAAGGCTGAAGCTCCTGGGAGAGGGTGGGTGCAGGAGCTCCTGCTTTCCAAGTCTATGGTTTTTAACTAAAACTCTTGAAAGCTAATAGGTACTTAAACTATTGCTATGTATGTCTGTATCGTCCATATGTGTGTGTATTCCTGATGTCAATTTAAAAACACCTTACACTCTTGAATTCAATATATTGTTAAGAAAGTGTCCAGTCTCCGCGCCCCCCGTCCCCACCCCCGGGAGGGGGGTGGGGAAAGGTGCAAGCTTGCACTTGGACAAAAATGTAG
The DNA here is from genome assembly GCF_026122565.2 of Emydura macquarii macquarii. Classification (NCBI taxonomy): domain Eukaryota; kingdom Metazoa; phylum Chordata; order Testudines; family Chelidae; genus Emydura; species Emydura macquarii. The sequence goes on along the minus strand of NW_027131527.1, from coordinate 11,418,100 downwards.
TGTTTGGTGGAGTCTGTAGCCCACTCAGAAAAAAATAAAGTTTAGAAGGGATGTTGGTGATGGTTGTCTTCTAAAAAGGGGCTTACTCATGAGGACGTATGCCCCGTTTTATGTACATTACAGTAAAATGCATTGCTTGTGTGACTCTTTTCCTCCCGCCCCCCGCCCCCCCCCTTGTAGAGTTGTGAGTCTAGTTCTCGGCAGATGCTGATTGGTACAATTCTTCATGAAACTTTCCAGAAAGGAGTAACAAATAACTTTGCACAAGAAAAACTACAAGAATTTGCCTTCAAAACTGTCCATGGACCAAAGTATCTAAAAGAAATGTAAGTGATGTGACAGATGTCTATGTCTAGATTTGAGGGATGGAAAACTATTATAGTTCTGTCTTCCAGTTTAAATGTCGTCTGTGGTGCAGTGGCTCTTTAAAAATTCAGGATATTTAGAAGCAGGCTTACTAATAGAAGAATATTCCACCAAAATAATCTTGTGTTTATAAAAACATGAATACCTTTTTCAAAGACACTTTCTTATCAGAGAGTAAAATACTTTATTTAAGCTGAATTCAGCAACTGAATAAGCCTTAAAAAACCATAGCCACCCAGTGGAGGGGTGAGTAAAAATATTCTTTTTATCAAAGTGGGCAAGTGGAATTTTTTGGCCTCAGCTGTTAGATTTTAATGAGTTTTGTGAACCTGAGCTAAATGTGACAAATATAATTTAAAAAATATTGTGGTGATTCCTCGAAAATTCTCAACTGACAAAGCAGTGAGGCCTCTCATTTTTTACATTATTAATCTAATTATTTTATGCAACTCGTTTTACATTCTAACTAAACACACTAACAAATTTCTGTAACTGACTCTTCGATTCCCAGACTCCAGTTTTGTGTTCGTGGCCAAAGTGAAAGGATTAGACTTTATATTTTGATCTGAAGATGGTGAGATTTGTGATAGTGCTAATCTCAAAACTTTGATGGACTATGTAGCAAAGTTAATCAATTGTTAATTTAAGTTCTGCAGTAAGTACTTTGTAAATCACAGGTTGTGGGGAAAATTCCAGTGGTCTAGCTGTCTATGGACAAGCAAAGTTCAAATGTACTGAATTGATAAGAAATCTAGTTGTCTCAATTCTCAGGCCTGGTCTACACTACAAACTTAGATCGACGGAAGCCACTTTATGTCGACCTAATAATACATGTGTCAACACTACCAGGTCCCTAAGTCGTCTGTAACGTCGACTTAATTACTCCACCTCCGTGAGAATGGTAGTACTTAAATCGATGTTGATGGGTCAACAGAGAGGCAGTGTGGACACAGCATTGTGTAAGTCGACAATTGGTTTCCAGATGTCCCACAATGCTCCACTGTGACTGCTTTGGAGATCGTCCTCAACTCTGCTGCACAGCAGTCAGTATGCAGGAAACAGCCCCTCCCCTGTTTAAAGCTCCAGGAAATTTTGAATGCCCATTTCCTTTGTGATCAGCATGGAGAACTTGTCAGCCCAGCTGACCATGGTGACACCACTGCAAACGTGATCCAGCTTGGAGTACACAGGAGGTGGTGTATCTTATCGGTCTGTGGGGAGAAGAGTCTGTGCAGGCACAACTAAAATGCGCTCCTGTCATCACTCTGAGCTCGAATTAAAACTGAGAACGTGTCATTCAATTTAAGTAATTTTAATGCATAAATAAATTTATGGATAATGGCTGTCAGGTTTGAAATGTAGACCTGATCAAATAGAATACCTCTAATCTAGTTCTGAGCTGGTGCTGCTTGATACTGCAGTGGAGTACCCTGTGCCTGTGTCCACATAAATTTTCCAAGTCCCCTTTGAACTCTTTAGAGCAGGGGTGGCCAACCCGGGGCTTGGGAGCCACATGCGGCGTTTTGCTCAGACAAATGCAGCGCTGGGGAGAAGAACGCGAGTGAAATTGACGAGCTGCCCGCGGCCCCCGCCCCCAAATTGACAGGTCAGTGGAGGGCAGAGAGAAGAGGGGAGTGAAATTGACGTGCTGCCTGAGGGCAAGGTAACTGCGGCTCTTTGTCTCTCACTGGTTGGCCATCCCTGCTTTAGAGAATAGCCTGATAAGACTGAAAAGCATGTTGACATACAGAAGCCAGCTTTGCTTCATATATGCATAGACTTATAATCTAATTGTAAAACCCACTATCATCACTGTTGCAATATAGATCATAAGAATGGCCATACTGAGTCAGACCACTGGTCCATCTAGCTCAGTGTCCTGTCTCTGACCATGGCTTAAGAGGAAATGAACAGAACAGGGCAATTTTGAGTCATCTGCTCTCTAAGCTTCTGGCAGTCAGAGGTTTAGGGAATTTCAGAGCATGGTTGCATCCCTGACCATCTTGTCTAATAACCATTGCTGAAACTATTCTCCACAAACTTAACTAATTCTTTTTTTAACCCAGTTATACTTTTGTTCTTCACAACATCCCCCAGCAACAAGTTCCATAGGTTGACTATGCATTGTGTGAAGAAGTACTTCTTTAAATTGTTTTAAACCCGCTGCCTGTTATTTCATTGGGTCACCTCTGGCATTTGTGTTCTCTGAAGGGGTAAATAACACTTCCTTATTCACTTTCTCCATATCACTAATAATTTTATAGCTCTCTATCATATCCCTTCTTAGTCGTCTTTTTTTCTAGGCGGAACAATCCCAGTCTTTTTAATCTCTTCTCGTATGAAAGCTGTTCCATGTTTCTAGCCATTTTTGTTGCCCTTCTCTGCACCTTTTTCAATTCTAACAAGAGTCCTGTAGCACTTTAAAGACTAACAAATTTAATTTCTGCAGGCATAAGCTTTCATGGGCTGCAATCCACTTCATCAGATGCAAGAAATAGAAATCAGATAGGGGGTATATATATACATCCAAGGATAAGGAACAACAATGGGGAGGGTAGGTGTTAGCATAGTCCATTCAATTAGAGTAGTTGAGGCCTATTCACAACCATTGACTAGGAGGTGAGAATGTGTGAACAGTGACAATTACTTCTTGTAATGAGAGAACCATTCCAAGTCCCTATTTAGACCCAGTTTGATTGTGTCAAGTTTGCATATGAGTTCCAGCTCTGCAGTTTCTCGCTGAAGTTTGTTTTTGAAGTTTTTTTGTAGAAGTATGACAACTTTCAAGTCAGCTACAGAGTGTCCTGAGAGATTGAAGTGCTCTCCGACTGGTTTATGGATGTTACCATTTTTTATCTCTGATTTGTGTCTATTTATTCTTTTGTATAGTGACAGTCCGGTTTGGCCAATGTACATGGCAGAGGGGCATTGCTGGCACATGATGGCATATTTTACATTAGTAGATGTGCAAGTGAATGAGCTCCTTATGGTGTGGCTGATGTGGTTAGGACATATGATGGTGTCGCTAGAGTCGATGTGCAGGCAGAGCTGGCAACGGGATTTGTTGCAGGGATAGGTTCCTGGATTAGTGTTCTTGTTGTATGGTGTACGGTTGCTAGTGAGTATTTGCTTCAGGTTGGGGGGCTGTCTGTAATCTAGGATAGGTCTGCCTCCCATGGCTTGAGTGAGTGAGGGATCCTCTGCTAGGGTAGGTTGTAGATCCTTAATGATGTGTTGGAGAGATTTTAGCTGGGGGCTGTAGGTGATGGCCAGTGGTATTCTGTTTTCTTTGTTGGGTCTGTCCTGTAATAGGTGACTTCTGGGTACCCGTCTGGCTCTGTCAATTTTTCTTCACCTCTCCAGGTGGGTATTGTAGTTTTAAGAATGTTTTATGGAGATCCTGTAGGTGTTTGTCTCTGTCTGAGGGATCGGAGCAAATCCGGTTGTATCTTAGGGCTTGGCTGTAGACAATGGATTGTGTAATGTGTCCACGGTGGAAGCTGGAGGCATGAAGATATGTATTGCGGTCAGTTGGTTTTTGGTATAGGGTGGTATTAATGTGACCATCCTTTATTTGTATTGTAGTGTCCAGGAAGTGGATTTCTTGTGTGGACTGGTCCAGGCTGAGGTTGATAGTGGGGTGGAAATTATTGAAATCCCTATGGAATTCTTTGAGGGACTCTTTCCCGTGGGTCCAGATGATGAAAATGTCATCAATGTAGCGTAGGTAAAGGAGAAGTGCTTGGGGACAGGTTTTGAGGAAGCAGTGTTCTAGGTCTAGGCTAGGTGTATATATATACCCCCTATCTAATTTCTATTTCTTGCATCTGACAAAGTGGGCTGCAGCCCACGAAAGCTTATGCCTGCAGAAATTAAATTTGTAAGTCTTTAAAAGTGCTACAGGACTCTCGTTGTTTTTGCTGTATACAGATTAACATGGCTACCCCTCTGGAATTTTTCAGTTCTAATATCTTGTATTGAATGGGGTGACCAGAACTGCACATTGTATTCGAGGAGTGAGCGTAAAACTGATTTATATAGTGGCATTATATTTTCTGTCTTTTTTTTGTTATCTGTCCCTTTCCTAATGTTCCTAACTTTGTTAGCTTTTCTGACTGCTGCTGTATATTGAGCAGATGTTTTCAGAGAACTATCCATAAGACTTCAAGATTTTTCTTGAGTAGAAACAGCTAATTAAGAACCCAACATTCTGTATGTGTAGTTGGGATTATGTGTTTCCACTCCATATTACTTTGTGTTTATGAACACTGAATTTCACGTGTGGTTTTGTTGCTTAGTTACCCAGTTTTTTGAGATCTCTTTGTAACTCTTTGCAGTCTGCTTTGGATTTAACTATCTTGTGTAATTTACAGCAGTACCTCAGAGTTACAAACACCTCAGGAATGGAAGTTGGTCGTAACTCTGAAATGTTCATAACTCCACATCTGAGTTGTTCTTTAAAAAGTTTACAACAGAACATTGACTTAATACAGCTTTGAAACTTTACAATGCAGAAGAAAAATGCTGCTTTTATCATCTTAATTGAAATGAAACAAGCACAGAAACAGTTTCTTTACATTGTCAAATCTTTTAAAAACTTTTCGTTTGTTTTTTAGTAGTTTACATTTAACGTAGTGCTGTACGGTATTTGCTTTTTTTGGTTATTGTCTTTGCTGTTGCCTGATCGCGTACTTTCATTTCCAAATGAGGTGTGTGGTTGACCTGTCATTTCATAACTCTCGTGCTCATAACTCTTGAGGTTCTACTATAGTATGATCTGCAAACTTTGCCATCTCTCTGTTTTTCCCTTTTTCCAGCACTAGTTCAGTACAGATCCTTGAGGAACTCACTCATTCACCTCTCGCCATTCTGAAAACTGACCATTATTCCTACCGTTTTGTTTCTTATCTTTTAATGAGTTACTGATCCATGAGAGGACCTTCACTCTTCTCCTATGACTCTTTACTTTAGTCAGAGCCTTTGGTGAGGGACTTTGTCAAAGGCTGTCTTAAAGTTTAAGTACGCTATAGCCACTGGATCACCCTTGTCCATGTGTTTGTTGATACCGTCAGAGAATTCTAATGAATTGAAGAGGCATGATATCTTTTTACAAAATCCACGTTGATTCTTCCTCAACATATCATGTTCATCTGTGTGTCTGATAATTCTGTTTATTATAGTTTCGACCAATTTGCGTAATACTGAAGTTAGGCTTACAGGCCTGTAATAGCCAGGATCATCTCTGGAGCCTTTTTAAAAAATTGGCATTATATTAACTACCCCTAGTCATCTGGTACAAAGCTTGATTTAAATGATAGGTTACATACCACAGTTAGTGGTTCTGCAGTTTCATATCTGAGTTCCTTCAGAACATTTGGATGAATACCATCTGGTGCTAGTGACTTATTACTGTTTAATTTATCAATTTGTTTCAAAATCTCCTCTATTGCCATCTTAGTTTGGAAGACCAGGTGGATGAGGTAATATCTTTTATTGGACCAACTTCTGTTGGGGAAAGAGACATGCTTTGAAGCATATACAGAGCTCCTCTTCAGATCTGGGAAATGTACTCATAATGTCATAGCTAAATTCAATGTGGAACAGATTGTTTAGCATAAGTACTTAGCATACAGAGAGCATCAAAGGTCAAGTGGCTAGTTAACACCTCTGCAGTAATAGGACAAAAAATGGGGGGTTAGTGGGTTACAGATTGTTGTAATAAGCTGTATATCCAGTGTCTATTCAGTCCATGATTTTTAGTGTCTAGCAAAGTTATGAATTTAATCTCCTGGGCTTGTCGTTTGAAGGTGTTGTGCAGTTTTCCTTTGAAGATGAGAACTGAGAGGTCAGATGTGAAGTGAGCTCTTTGTGAAAAGTGGTCACCCAGAGGTGATACGGTGTTTTTGTCTTTTTTATCATTTTCCTGTTTGAGTTCATTTGAGAGCATATTGATTGTCTGATTTCACCCACATTATTGTTGGGGTATTTGGTTTACCGGATGAGGTATGCCACTTATGATAGGTATGTGTAGGTGCCATGGATTTTAAAAGGTGTGTTGTGAGGGGTATTGATCATTGTAGCAGTGGAGATATGTCTACAGTTTTTGTATCTCGTGTCCTGGCAGAGTGTGGTGCTGCTTTTAGTGGGTGTGTCCTGGTCTGAGGGGAGCTTGTTTCTGATAAAGAGCTTGGTGAGTTTGGTGGATTGTTAAAGGCCAGAAGAGGGGGTTCAGAAAGATTTCTTTTAGGAAGTGGTCCCATTGGGTTGTAATTGTTTAATTATACCCCATATGGGTTCCAGTGTGTGATGGAAGGTGACAGGTAGAGGTGTGTGGTCAGAGGGTTTTCTTTTCTGTATTGCAGCAGATTCTTTCAAGGTATTTGGGTGGTCCATTCCATGATGTGATCTACTTCTCTAGTGGAGTGTGTGTGTTTAAGGTTTGTATCCCAGACTTTCTCTTGAAGCATATTCTGAGGTATCTGAGTGTCTGGCTGTAGATAAGTGTAGTAAGGCGCTGTGGCCTTCCTCCTGAGGAAGGGCCACGACGCCCCTGGTGGATAGATCAGGACACTGCAGGCCCCAGACCCTGGGAACAGAGGGGTGGGGCCAAGACAGGAAGGGGAAGTAGAAAAGGTCGGTCTAGCAGCTCAGTGAGACGGAAGCTGCTGCCAGAGAAGGATGCGCCTTCTCCGAGGCTGTGATCTGAGCCCAACCCTGACCCCGCATCTGTGCAGCGGAAGCCCTCCACTGACCAAAAGCCTCAAGGGCCTGCTGATGCTACCGGGCCCTAGTGACTAGGAAGGGCTATAGGGCCCTGGCGACTGGGAAGAGTTACCGGAGATCGCTGACTGGGAGGGAAACCCTGAGGCTAGCCATGACCTAGAAGAGCTGCTTGTCGCCTGGGACCCGCTGGAGCTGCCTGAGCTCTGTGTGCTGGAGGACCCACTGGGACCCTACAAAGAGTTTGGCATATTGGGGAGCCATCGTAGTACTTCAAATTGCTCTGGGTGAGGATGAAATGGATGAGTTTGGTTTATCTGAATGATATCTGTGTGGTCCATTCGATAAGCTAGGGACACATCAGTTGGAAGTGACGGAGGAGGAGAAGGACCTAGGTGTATTGGTTGATCAGAGGATGGCTATGAGCCACCAATGCGATGTGACCGTGAAAAAAGCTAATGTGGTCCTTGGATGCATCAGACGAGGTATTTCCAGTAGCAATAGGGAGGTGTTAGTACTGTTATACAAGGTGCTGGTGAGACTTCATCTGGAATACTGTGTGCAGTTCTGGTACCCCATGTTTAAGAAAGATGAATTCAGACTGGAACAGATGCAGTGACGTTATAACACAAAACAAAACCATAAAACTTGAATGTGTGTATACACTAGTCAACAGTTACCTTTCCTATAGAATAAATTTAGATTTTCCACCAAAAGTCAGTTTTTTGCAGAGCCTGGTGGGTTTCAGACAAACCAGGATCCAAGTGTTCATGAAAGCTCCACCACTCTTCAAGGGGTTTCCTACATTCTATTATACTGAAAATAGTATTTTGTTTCTCCTCACTGTCAGGGCGAAGCTCAATCTGTTGTAATGTTCCTTTCAGCTATAAGAGGTTTCCATTGCTTGGTGATGCATCTGATGGTTTTCCACTAGTAATTTTGGGAGGAAGTCAGGCTGGTCAGTTGAGCCTTGAAGTATCTCGCTGGCTGATTAGAGAGGAGTGACAACTTTCTCTTGCTTGGATTGGCCCATCCCCGAGGCCCATTACCTCTTGGTGATTAATTTCTACTTCAAATCCTTAAAGTATACTTCTAATAGAAATACATTGTTCCTCAGATATTATCTATACATACATTCTGCAATGATTGAGTCTTGACAAGTTACAAGTTTTCTGTAGACACATCATGATATTCATTATGGATAAATACCCGGGAAGAGATGTGTGTGATTTAATGAGTTTGTCAGGTGTAAGGTTAGAGCCGTTTACAAAGAATATGAGACCCTTTGCCAAGGAGGCACGATGTGCTCTGTGTCACGATATGCTTTGCAGTTTCTGTAAAGTGCAGGTGCTTATCAGTTGTGTAAAGGCCTTGGAAGATGGTATGCTTAATTGGAAATAGTAGGCTTGGAATGTGACTTAGGTGGGAATATTGGACCTGGAGCGTGACTAATAAAATTGGAGAAAAATCTTTGAAGAAGAAGTCCCAGTTATGAAGGATGGAATTCAAGAGGCAGTGACTATAGTCACATTGGTTCTGATAGATGAGGTATAAAAGTGTGAACTCCTCTAGGGTTCCTTGCTGGTGCCTGCCTATTTATTTGGAGACAATCAACCTGGGTTTGAGTACCCTGGGCCTATTCCTGTGATCATTGCTTATAACTGTTACTGTATTGGGGTCATAACTGTTTAGGCATTTCTGGCATGCTAGGAGGTACTGTATACTTACTCATTTGGCTTTTGGATTTAATAAAGGAATTTATGGTTATGTTGGTGTTGTAGTGGTATCCTATGTTGTTAATAACTCCAACAACTGTATGCCATCAAAACATGAAAACTAGGCAAATGATGATTGTTGTAATCTGGAAAATATGGCTATCTGTATGTTCAAGCATACAGATCTTATTTTCATGTAATTTTGCCATCCAGTTTTATTTCAGCTTTTCTGATTAGATGCCTGTAACTACTAAAATTGTCTTTCTTCATTGTGATACACCATCAGCTGTCCCGAATTCCAAATCTGCTATGTTAGGAGGTAGAGTACAGTGTTCCTGTTCTGCATACGTTTTGATGCACACGGATTATTGTTCAGCTACAGACCCATAGTGGATTCATCAACAACAACAGTAATAAATGTAGTTCCCTGTATGTGTAACGGTGGTTTGTCCCATGGGATGGAGAACCTGCAGGTAAACCAGTCCTGATTACAGAATGAGCCCCACTTGAGAGGAATCGGGTGATTACAATATAAAAGGAGCAGCAAGTTGCAGTGAGAGGGGGAATCCCAGGAAACTGCAGTTATGTCTGTAGATGCTGTAGGTAATAGTAAGGAGACTCCTGCATTGCCCTAAATCAGCAGGGGAAGGCACCAGCTTAGATAGGTTGAGGAGAAGGGCAAGCTCCAGTCAGGAGATGCTGGGAAGCAGAAAGACCGTCGGTTAGGGAGGAGGAGCTGTGCCTTGCTGAAACTTGGATAAAGACTGAGTTGGTGTTCTATTTGAAAGATGTTATGATTATTATGGACACCAAGTAGAAAGAGACTGAAATAGGGTTGGGGTTTAGAGGGTCAGTGTGTCAGAGGATTCAATAAATTGGACCCCTCAACAGGGGATTGTTTTGAACTCCCTGTGAACTGTGAGTGAGTTCGTAAGGGTCTCTGAAGAGGGGGGGAAACAGAGGTAGGGTACCAGTGAGTGACCTCTGGCCACGAAGGGCTGCTCAGAAGGCAGCCCGATCCTATTACAGTATGCATTTCCTAGACATTTACCTAAGACTTGGCAATTGCTCCTATAAAGTATTTCACTCCTTGGGTATTTGAGCCAAAATTAAGGCTATCTTTACCTTGCAAGGTGCAGAGTGTTTCAAAATCTCTAACATGGAAACGATGTTTTGCGACTAAAAACGAAGTGGCAAACTTTTTTGTTCCCTTCATGTCAAATTTTACAGAGCAGTCAAATAATAACTTCTTGTAGAAAAAGTGAAATGTTTTCTGATCTCATTGCATTTCATGTGAGGAGTAGTGGTCATGTAGATGCAGGGAATGAATTTTAAAGATCTTAAGCCCATTTATATTTATCAGAAAGCTTCTTGTGCTTTCTGATAATTAAAAAAACACTTTCTGACATGAAACCCGTAGCTTTGCATGAATTGGGGAAGTGTGTTAAGTTTCTCATGTTCCTTAATATATCCTTCTTCACAAAGTTCTTTATACGTGTTTGGCTCTTTACTGAGTCAGGCTGGTAAGTTTTGGACCAAAAAAACCTCCAGTAAGATGGTTTGTGTGTTTTACCATAATGCCTACTTTGACCTTGGTAGCAAATTAAATTACAATTGTCTTTCTGTCAAATAACTATTTGTTTCTGAAAAGTTTATATGCAGTCTCTTCCCTCTCCAGTCACTGCCCACCTCTGATCAGAACATTGACAGCCTGTTCAAACTGAGGATGAGCTCTGGGCTACTCAGTGCTTTGCTTCTCCTACCTCTTCTTTAGGTATTGTGTGGTAAACAGCAAGTAGGCCCATCCCTTACCCTCTGACTGGCAGCTTGGCTCTGTTGCGTTGCTCAGCAGCACCTCGTTTTGATTTTGCCAGTCAGAAAAGCTAGTAGGATTAATTTATGCAACAGCTTTTAAGAACAGTAAATATGCACAGCATACCATAGCCAAATGACGACTAAGGGTGGGATATAAATACATTTGCTCCACATGTGTTTGGAGGACATGAACACTAAGAAGGGAGAGTAGTTTAGGCTGTAGGGGCTGTAACTAGAAGAAAAGTGCAGGAAAACGATTTAAAAAAAAAAAAAAAAAAAAAAAAAAAAGGTTGTCCATTGAGACTGGAAGTTGCATTTCTGAAGATTTTTTTTTTTTTTTTACAGAAAGTGCACTGACCTTCCAACATGAATGAAAGTATGGTTAATGAAACCAGAGTTTTATTACATTCAAAATTTTGTAGCTGCCTTTTAAGACAAATAACTCTTTTATGTATATTTGCCTTATTAAAATAAAATATTTAGTTTTGTACTCAAGAAATGAGTAATGTTAAATGCTACTTTCCTTTTGTTTTTAACTAAGGCTAATATTTAGTAAACTACTTCAGAGCGTACAAATATTTATGTATATCTTTCAGCAGAAATTTAAGTAACTTTTCTCTTATAGCGGTTTATAACTAATTGTCTCAAATGCTTAGTTACTGCACATGCTTAACTTTATACTGTGTACAATCCCACAATGCAGAAAATTAAACACTTGTGTAAGTCTTCGCAGGATGGAGGCCCAAGTAAACTAGATTGCATATTCAGTTTTGAGTCCATTCTCCTTCACCCTATATCATTCCTTATTTTCTACATAGTACTTAATGTGTATCGGTTCACTTCTGCAGGTACTATTTAAACGTGAAACAAGAAGAAATCATGCAAAACATAGAAGAATATCTTCCATCACTTTCTAAATGGGCAGAAGATTTCATGCACAAGGGTTGTCAAGCTAACCAAACCAAAATGCAGCTAAAATTGTAAGAAACCATTACTTGCACATTAAAACCTGTTTTATTGTTACCTAGCAAAGATGTCACTAGTGAAATTACTCAATTGTTTCATTAGTTTGTTTGGTTCATTTTAATTTTAAATAAAAAAAAATTTATTCTTGTCTGTTTTTTGTGATGTGGAGTTTACTCATGGCCTCGCTGCCTAGAAAGTTGGCCTTGTTAAGCAAAGAATGACTTGGTCCACAGTGAGTTGCTAGTTTAGCTGCAATTGCATTGACTGGGAAACAATATTACAGATATTACAGGTGTCCATGATAATGGAGAATGAATCTTGTAGAAATAACACCTTTTGTTCTTTGTTCTAGTCACAGTACTCAGTGTTGGCCAATCCACAGAGTAGGAATTTTAGCATTGGATGAATTAGCTTATTTGATCAATTGACCAAGCTATAAAAATCCATTTTTTAGTTTAGGAAATATTTAGTTGAGACTGAAAATCTGACTCTCAGTCGTTGCAAGGTTTTCTTCCTGCACATGCTTCCCTGCCATTTGGCTGCCTGTACCCAGGAACGTAATGGTTAGTCATCTGGTCTTCTATTCCCTTTGTAATTAAATTGGCACTGTTGAGGAATTAAAATGTGCTTTTTTAAACAGTGTTAACTTCAGGAATGCATCATGAAACTTAAGAAGGGTAAATATTTTGAAGATCAAATTGGGCATGTTCTTCAGAAGGAATTCATGACACTTTAAACAATATATTTTTTGCACTTCTGTAACAAATATTTTAATTAATTTTTTTTAAAAACATAACTGTTCTTCAGACTGAGAAATTACCACATCAGTGTACAATTTAAGGTAGCCTTTTGAGTTGAGGCCTGATCCATATATGGAAGGTTTGCTTGAGTTGGCCTTAACACATTAACCCTCTTAAATTAATGACTAATACTACACACAAATACTTTTGTCATTTCAGTGCATGCACACTAATGTTCCCTGTAAAGATTTAAATCTTTGGGACTCTCAAGGGTACTTTTGTCTAAAGAAATACAGCAGCTTCTATCTGTTTTTGAAGCAGTCTTGTAACTCTTCAGGTGTTGACAAAGTCACTTTTTAAAATCTGTTTTGCTTTCCTCTTAGACCAAGTGATGGAAAAATAGAAGACTTATCTTGTAATGTTGAAGTTACAGAGTTCCTGGATATTGAAGAGAATATCTGGTCTCCCAGGTTTGGATTAAAGGGCAAGATTGATGTTACAGTTGGTGTGAAAATACACCGCAGGTCTGGAACACAATATAAGATAATGCCATTGGAGCTTAAAACTGGCAAGGAATCTAACTCCATAGAACACAGAAGTCAGGTAGAAATGTTAAATGTTGAACATACACAGTTGTAATATACTAGTTTACACTTCATCTAATAAATGTTGGTTGAACCAGATATATATGGTAGAATTAGGTATTATGGATGGCTTATGATAAACTCAAACCTGTATTTATGAATGATGAAATGAGAAATGTGGAAGTGTTTACAAACTGTGGCCTTCAAGCAAAGGTCTAAATTTCCATAAGGGAGAGAGGAGGTAATCTCAGTGAGGAGCCTTTTGCTTAGTCTTCTTTATTGGCCCCAAGGGAGGAGGCCAGGATCATTGTGTGGAGACCCTGCATCTTTGAGCGTCAGGGCCTTTGTGGGAGGTTTTGCAGAAGAGGTAATATAGCTTGAAATTGTGTTACCTTGCAGGGGATTTCTGCAGGGCTGGATGGATAACGATGCATTCACTCCTCCATAGCTGATATCTCAGAGAGGCTTCTTTAGGATCCAGGGATGGGAGGCATAGTGTTGCAGAGGTGGCAGGATATGGGTATTTCCTGCATCAGCAACTAAACAAGCAACTCTCAAATTTGAACTTTTAAGTGATTTTTCTTATGGAGGAAGAAATCTTTTTAATTAAAAACATCAACTAGATAAGCATTTATTCTTCTTGGCAATGATAAGGCTGCTTAACGGTATAAACAATGTATTCACATGACTTTTGCATATTACTTAAATATCAAAATACACATTAATATATTTTTAAAATGTCTTCAGGTGGTTCTGTATACATTGTTGAACCAAGAACGAAGAGTGGATCCTGAAGGTGGATTTCTTCTTTACCTTAAAACTGGCAATATGTATCCTGTGCCTGGCAATCGTATGGATAAGAGAGGTTGTTTTTCCAGAAAAAATCCTTAATTATTATTATTTCTACGTTTTTTTAAAATATTAACAGTTTATACATTGTTCACTCTTGAAAATACTTATTCTGGTTGATATACCACTTCCAGGAACTAGTAAACAGTGTTGAGATTGTGTTCTTGTCAAAAGAAGTAATTTATCTTCCTGGAATAATTTTGATTTAAAAAAATATACTCCACACCAAAAACATCTTTATGATGAATACTGTCTTTGCTACATACGTGCACATTGCTTGGAGCCCCAAATCAATAAATAAATATTCACTTATATTCTGTTTCTAACCCTGAAAGATTAGCTCATGGTTCTTTTGTTCTTTTTTTTTTTTTTTTTTTAATACAGAATTAATAAAGCTAAGAAACCAGCTGGCTTTCTACTTATTCCACAGTGTGCGTAAATCTGTCCTGGGAAATAAGCAAACACAACTTGCCTCTTTACCTCCTGTAATTGATGACAGTCGGGCCTGTAAATATTGCTCACAAATGCACAACTGCTTTCTTTATAGCAGGTAAAAGAAACTTTCAGATTTTGGATAGTAAACACTTTTTTTTAAAGCTAATTAATACTATACAGTTTTGGATTTTCTGTGATGATTTCACAGCATTGATTAACACTTCCCCTTGGTATGCCATGACTCTCATTGATTCCTCCACAACCGTGATAATTTAAGAACCTGATCCTACAGAGGCTTACCCAACTGTTTATCTTTACAATCTGTGCGTGGTCCCACTAAAGTTATATATACAAGCATTTGCAGGATTGGGGCCTAAATTTGTGATTATCTTAAGGCTTGTCTACACAAGGAATTGACTGACATATCTATAAGAGGAATAATTACATCAGGAGTGGCATTCACACGGGATGTTATGCTGGCATAGCTATGCTGGTATAATTGTTCTGCTGGACCTATATTAGACAATTTGCCCACGTAGACAAGCCCTTAATGTGCAGTACATCTTCACTTCTGAGGCTTTTCTGCACTTTGTTTTAAAAGTTGAATTTTTAATAAACTTTGATTTTCTTTTGGCCCTGTCCAACAATATTGAACTTTATATTTTTATTTTATCATGATAAAACAAGGATACAATTAAAGGCAATCTCAAAGATATTAAATGGGTTTTCAATAAATTAAGTTTTATTAATTATACAGTGATCCATTTGTATATTATAAATGAAGTAAATAATCTGAAAACTTTTAAGTGTAGGGTATGGGTGAGTAAGAGGCATAAAATGAGATTACACCTACACATAGCAGCCAAAATTGTGTGCCTAAAATTGTGTGGTAGGAAGATCTGGCCCCACATGCCTACACACAATAGGTTTTCTAAATTTAAATCACCTGTATTCCTGTGATATTTTTGTTTTTATATTCAGGTTAGTAGTGTCATCCAATAGAGATAATCTTAAAGCTGCCTTGACAATTTTAGTTACGTTAAAAATTATTTCCTTTCAGAAGTGTTGTTTTCACACATGCTATACCAAAAAGTCTACAGCAGCGGTTCTCAATCTTTTTTTTCCTGAGTACCACTCGGGGGGAAAAAAAGTGTGGGGGGGACTTTTGGTGGCGGTGGGGTTACATGGGGGGAACAATGCTCTCCACCAAAACCCTGCTGCCGTTTGCCTCTTTTCGGCGGCAGGGTTTCGCGGCGGGGGGGCAGGGACGACTTGCGGCGGCGGCAGGGTTTTGTGGCGGGGGGACTTTCGGCGGCGCGGTACGGCTTGCGTACCACCCAGCCTTCTTCGAAGTACCACCAGTGGTATGCTTACCACCAGTTGAGAACCACTGGTCTACAGGTATTGCATTTGGGGTGTGTGTGGGCATGCGGGGAGGGAACATTATTATATTTTTTAGTAAGTATAAATATATATTAAATGGAAATAAGATAAGGGGATATCATGTTCATAAGACAAATTGCTGCTATATTAATAAATATAGCTTTCAGATTCTTTATACACTTGTGGTTTGTTTTGTAAGTAGAGACCGCATTCTTTATGTAGAAGACAGAAAATATTATGCTTGAATTATTGAAAATAAAAAAAAGTGAACTTTCCTTTTGTGGACACTCAAAATTATTACCAGGGGACATCCAGTCACTAATATGAGAGTACTGTAAATAAGGGATGTCGGAATTGGTTCTATATTTGGAACTTCATGCCCACACATAAAGGTTTGGAATAGTATGCTCTTCCCCTGTTTGCTTTGTTCAAATAGATATTTTCAGTTCGCTTTTGTATTTTGCCTTACTGTATAAATTCCATTGAGTTTATTAAGCATAAGTAGTCTTAAAAGAAAAAAAATCGAAAAATCATGTTAACTTGATGCTTGGGTCTATTTTTAGAGCTGTAGAACAACAGATGGATAATGTCCTTATTCCCCCTGCTGTGGTACCCGTTATTGAAAAAGAGACCCAGCATCTGAAACTGTCTCACTTACAGTATTTCAGCCTGTGGTATCTGATGTTAACTTTGGAGTCACAGTGCGGAGAGGGCAAAAAGGGACGTAAAAATATATGGCTGATGCCTGCTTCAGAAAGGTAAGATGGGAGTGGGGGCATTGTGTATTGGCAGCTTTTACCTGGTTGGTTCCTTAAACTCATTGTGTCTTTAATGAGAGAGACAAGCTCTTTCTTTCTATCATTGGGTAAATACTCTGATACACAGTTACTTGAGATAGCAGGGAGTGCTAGCTCATCTATGAGTGAGGCTATCAAAAGCATTGAGCTAGTAGATCTGATGGTATGATGTCAGCAACTTGTTATTAGGTGCTTCTTGGGAGGAGGAGAGGAAAAATCACATAAGACCCATGAAGATGATGATGACAAATTGTGCCTTGCGGTCTTACTTTACAAAAATGAAGGTAATACTTTCACTAGTTTCACTTCCCTGCTGTGTGCAGCTGGATATTGTCTGCCACCCCATCTTACTATGCTGCCTCCCTGAATCAAGGCTAGCTGACAGGCTATATTCTGCTCTAGGCCATACTGCTAGTGCTGGCTGCTCCATGGGTGGCTGAAAGTGGACTGAGGGTTCCTGGTAGTTCATCAATTCATGTCCAAAGTCTCACCAATAGCCATGCATAACTTTGTTGGTGAAATGCAGTAAGAGACTTTCAGTGAAGCATGGGCAATAATATTAATCTGTTACTACTTAAGATCTAAAAATCAAACATACATTTTAGTGCCTTATGTTTCAGCATTTATTTTGTCTTATTTTGGGTAATCTCCACTGTGGTGAGAATCTGTAGGCCACTTATCTTTTTTTTAATCTTATCTTTTTTTATCTGTTTTTCACAAAACAAGCCATTGTATTTTTGTTTTGAAGCCCATATATGCTTGCTTCCAGATTTATTGCTTTCCCTTTTGGGAAACAACACATGATAGAGTAGGATAAAAATCACCACCACGCTACCAGAGGTCCCGACCCACCACCCAAGTGAAAGGAACCTCAAACGTTTGGATGAAGGGAGATCCCACCCTGCCTGCACTACCAGCATGCAGCCTGAGCCCACCGCTCTGGCACACGAAGATGATCAGCGGCCAGCAGCGAGGACCGCCACGTCCTGGCAGCTCACCTGGACGGAGAGGCTAGATACAGCAGAGTCCTTCAGTGACTTTGACTTCCTCATGGACAGGCTCATCCAGGAGCTGGCGGCAGAAATCGCAGCAGGGATGTCAAACCAGGAGACCGCCCCAGCCTCTCGCAGAACACCGGCGAACCGCAGTGGCAACAGGAGAGACCGCGGAAGGAGGAACGCCAGGCGCCACTATGACCCGGCCGCAGCCTCGAGGATCCAGAAACTGTTCCGGGCAAACCGCGCCAAGGCCATCCGAGAGATCCTCGATGGGCCCTTGTCGTACTGCACGATTCCCTCCAAGAGGCTGTTGGCTTACTTCAAGAGCGTGTTTGACCACGTGGACCCAACCATCACCGAGTGCCCGGCGTGCGTCCCTCCACTACCCAAGGTTGGCGATGCGGGGGACCTGGAGGCCAACTTCACGCCCCAAGAAGTGACGGCCAGGGTCTCCAGGACGAAGAACACGGCACTAGGGAAAGACGGCATCCGCTAAAGCATCCTGAAGAAACGAGATCCTGGCTGCCTGGTGCTCTCGGCCCTCTTCAGTCGATGCAAGCAGTTCCGCTGGACCCCTACCTCTTGGAAGAAGGCCATGACGGTGCTGATGTATAAGAAAGGAGAGAGAGACAACCCCGGCAACGGGAGACCCATCTCTCTCTGCTCCACCATCTACAAGCTGTATGCCAGCTGCCTGGCGGCCAGGATCACAGATTGGTCCGTGAACGGGAGAGCCGTCAGTTCCGTCCAGAAGGGCTTCATGTCATGCGAAGGTTGCTACGAGCACAACTTCATCCTACAAACCATCATCTAAACAGCTAGGCGGGAACGGCGGCGGTGCGCCATGGCTTGGCTGGACCTGGCTAACGCCTTCGGGTCCATGCCCCACCAACACATCTTCTCCATGCTTGAGGAATTCGGGATGCCTGGAGACTTCCTCCAGCTGCTCCGGGAGCTGTACGACGGGAGCACCACCACCATCCGCTCGACCGAGGGGGAGACCGCGGAGATCCCAGTCCGGAGCGGGGTGAAGCAGGGTTGTCCCCTCAGCCCCATCATCTTCAACCTTGCCATGGAGCTGGTCATCCAATCCATCGCCAATGGCCCGACAGGGTTCGAGCTCCATGGTGAGAGGGTAAACATCCTGGCCTACGCAGATGACCTGGTCCTGATTGCGGATGACCCCGAGAGCCTCCGAGGAATGCTCGATGCTACCAGCCAGGCTGCCGATTGGATGGGGCTGCGTTTCAATGCCAACAAATGCGCATCCCTCCACATTGACGGCAGCAGGAAGGACTCGGTCCAGGCGACCTCATTCTCAATTCAGGGTTAGCCCATGATCCCCCTCGAGGAAGGTCAGGCGTACCAGCACCTAGGCATGCCTACAGGTTTCCACACCCAACAGACCCTCGAGGACACCATCAAGGAGATCCTTCAGGATGCCACCAAGATCGATGCCTCCCTGCTGGCACCCTGGCAAAAGATCAATGCCCTGAACACCTTCCTGATCCCCCGCATCTCGTTTGTCCTGCGAGGTTCAGTCGTGGTGAAAGTGCCCCTCAACAAGGCCAACAGCGCCATCAGGCAGCTGGTGAAGGGGTGGCTTTTCCACCCCCAGAGGGCCAGCAACGAGCTGACTTACATCGGGCACAGGCAGGGAGGTGCCAACATCCCCCGCATGGGTGACCTCTGCGACATCACGGTCGTCACCCAGGCCTTCCGCCTGCTGACCTGCCCGGACGCTGTCATGAAGAACATCGCAGCGAATGCCTTGGGAGGTGGTCAAAAAGCAGATAAACAGAACACCCTCTAGCCATGACATCCCCACCTACCTCAGCAGTTCCCTGGATGGTGAATTCGGATGGGACGGGGGCGACATTGCCTCGCTCTGGACCTGCGCTCGCAACGCCACACGGCACCTGGGAAAACGTATCGGCTGCCATTGGACGTGGTGCGAGGAGCGCCAGGAGCTGTCAGTTCTGGTGCCGCGGATCAGAGCCCCCGACAATACCATCGTCACCCCTCATGCCCGGGGCGTGCTGGAGAGGTCCCTGAAGGCCGCCATCCACGCGCTGTACGTGGAGAACCTGAAAAAGAAACGCGACCAGAGAAAAGCCTTTGAACTTACCAGCAAGTGGGACGCCAGCAACCACTTTCTGCCAGGGGGCGGCTTCACCCGATTTGCGGACTGGAGGTTCATCCATGGGGCCCGACTCAACTGCCTCCCGCTGAACGGGGCCATCTGCCACGGGAACTGGGACAAACACTGCAGAAAGTGCGGCTACAGCAACAAAACCCTGCCCCACATCCTCTGCAGCTGCAAGCCCCACTCCCAAGCCTGGCAGCTATGGCACAACGTGGTCCAGAGCCGGCTCGTGAAAACCATCCCGGCCCACTGGGGAAATGTGACCGTGAACTCTGCCATCCCTGGGTCTGATAGCCCTCTGAGACCAGACATCGTCATTACCAACGATGACCGGAAGAAGATCATCATGGTGGATGTCACGGTCCCGTTCGAAAACTGGACCCTGGCCTTTCACTCAGCCCATGCTCATAAGGAGGAGAAGTACGCCCTACTGGCCGACCTGCTAAGATCAAAGGGCTATGAGGTGCAGACCCACGCCCTAATCATTGGGGCCCTGGGAGCTTGGGATCCCCGAAATGAACCCGTGCTGTGTGCCTGCAGGGTCGGTCGGCGCTACGCCTGACTGATGCAGCGCCTCACGGTATTTGACGCAATCCGGTGGTCGAGAGACATTTACATCGAGCACATCACCGGACACAGACAGTACCATGAGGAGTAGGCTGGAGCACCACCGCGAGAAACTTAAGTTATCATTAAGCTATAACGACCTATCTGACTCAATGAGGGACAATCCGCTATTATGTATATATCTACTCCCCATCAACCGCATCCCATGTAACCCTTGCACTAAGTGATGTTCCCTCATTACCGAACCCTTGTATTCCTAACTGTCAAAACTATCACACCTCCCCGCCCCCATCCAGGATACCACAGATTATCCTCTCGTCGTACTCCCCGACTCCCAACCAAACTCCGTACCACCCCGATAATCTGTACATTATGCCTGGATGTCCAGTAACTATTTCATTTTAACTCTGCACCATAATTTTTTAAACATTATCTTCAATAGATTTTTAAGGTCATAAGAGACCATTATGATTATCTAGTCTGACCTGCATAACACATGCCATAGAATTTCACCAATTAATTCCTGTCCCAACTCCATACCTTATGGTTGAGTTAGAGTATATTTTTTAGAAAGATATCCAGTCTTGAACTGATCAAGGCCTGGGAACATAGCTAGTACATTTATCTTGGGAAGAAAAGGACAGCCAATATGATCAAACAAAACTATTGTAAGGAATACAATTGATTACTATTAAACCTTAAACTGATAAAAAGCTACTTCTAGAAAATTATTCAAGACAACTGTGACATTACCCATGGTACAATGTGGACTGTTGAATAGCTGTGTCCCCTCAATTCTCCAGCCTAGGGTGCCTTTTTATACTGCTTTGCTGTGAAAGCAACCACTCCTGGTCTGCTTCCACACAGCCTCCGGCATGTAAATTATTCCCAGCTATACTGCATGAGTGCTATGGCCAGCCATTCTTGAATTACATTGCAGAGCAACACCAGCAAATTCCCAGTCCCAGACTTTCCCCCAGAAATGTGCATCTTGTACTGCCCAGTCTTCTTCAGGACAACACAGGCTCCTATAAAGTCGTTGGTTTTATGAATAGAAAATGATATTCACAGTTCCTGTTAACACTTCAATCCAAACATACTGGTTTAGCTAACACAATAAAACAAGTTTATTAATTAGAGAAAGATAGATTTAAGTGATTACAAGTAGTGAGGCATAACAGTCAGAATTGGTCACAAAGAAATAGAAGGTAAAATGCAACTAATCCTAACTTAACAAGCTAAGTGAATTAGAAGCAAAAATCTCTGACCACATACTTCAGGAGTCATACTGGCTGAATTCCTTTCAGACAGGATCCCTCAGTCCAAAATTGTTTTTGTCCCTCAGGTGTTGTGGTTGCCATGGGTAGAGAGAAAGGGAGGTATAACTTGGGGCCTCTGTTCTTCATTCTTATCCTTTTCCTTTTCTTTGAGAATCATCTCCAGCTGGGGTTCAGGAGACAGAAAGTCTGTGGGGATAGGAACCTCCAGCTATTGCCAAGATGTAAATTTCTCACTCAAACCCTTTTTCCTGCCAAAGAATGGCCACTTAACCAGCTGATGGTCTATTTGATTTTGTTGACACCTGGGTGAGGCATCAGTTTGCCTTTTGTCTCTGAGGAACTGGTTTGTGGATGCTTCCCCAGATTTGGAATATGCCTTCATCATAGAGCAAAATCTTATAACTTTACATACAATGTTGCCACACATATTTTACCAAGACAATAATAGTCAGCAAATTATGAGTTTTCAAATGATAAATTTTGTACAAAGTATGCCTTGTGAGTTATCATAGTCTTGAAAAAGCAATGAAAATAGGAGAGTAGGCTGTCACAGCAGTTTATATTTTATTTTTAATGTGTTCATAGAGAAAAGGCTGGAGACTGCATTGGAAATATGATCAGAGTTGAACAAGTGCAGGAAGCTTCTGATGGACAATATCTACATTACTTCCAGTGTAAAAATGGTACCATGCCCGGAACAAACCTGTTGGTAGGAGATAGAGTTGTTGTGAGTGGAGAGGAGAAGACATTACTTGGCTTGTCTGCTGGCTATGTTAAAGAGGTCAATGTGACAAAAATTTCCTGTTTATTGGACAGGTAATACAAACAGAAAAGGAAAAAATATGGCTGTTTGAAAAGAAGTTGTTTTAACATTGGGATTAGGGAAGTTACTATAATTTCTAAAATTAAGAACTCTCTTTTTAGGTCTAATCTCTAATGCCCCCCAACATCACCCGACCCCAGTCCCCAAAAAAAGCGAACAACCCACACTGACTTAATATAGCTAAACTTGGAGTAGGATGAGAACCTGTGTGTGTGTTTGATTTTTTGTATTGTGTTTTTTCCCATGGAGTTGTCCACCAACTTACCTAGACTGTTAGCTGATAAGCAAAATATTATATTTATAGACTGTGGATCTCTATATTATGTCATCCCTCTTCTTTCTTGAATGCTTTCATCAGCAGTGAAATGGGTACCACTGTTGATTTTTAAATCATTAGGCTACAGAGTTCTTCAAGTGCTTGCTCATGTTGATTCCAAGTAGGTGTGTGTGCACCCCATGCACAGCTCGCCAGAAGGTTTCTCCCTAGTGATGCCCATAGGGTCGGCTCTATTGCCCCTTAGTGCCGCACCCCCATGGTGACGTATAAAGGGCCCTGCCGACCCTCCTCTTCTTCAGTTCCTTCTTACTGCCCATGATGGTCACTGAAACATTGTTTCTCTTGCTTTGCAAGCTCTTAGTGTTTTCTCAGAGTACCTGTAAATAGTTTATATTTAGTATTAGTTGTATAGTTCTTAGGCTAAGTATAGTTAGCACCTGCTTATCGGGCTTGTTTCCCCTCCTCACCCCGGGGTTGGGGCATGCCCAGCTTCAAGTCTTGTGAGTCCTGCAAGAAGCGTATGCCCAGGGATGATTTGCCTCATCCTGCCTCAAGTGATTGGGAGAGACACACAATGGGATCATTGTAAGATCTGCAGAGGCATCTGTCCCAGTACCAGGAAAGAAAGAGAGAGAAAAAAGCCAGAGACTTAAGTTTTTACTTATGGAGTCGGCTCTCTGACCCATGGAGCAGAGCCCAGCAGAGCAAAGACCATGCGCCTCAGCATCAGTGCGGCGCACACTAATGTCAGTAAGGGAACAAACGCTGAGAAAGGACTCCACTCCTAGAGACTCCCAGCACCAATATACCTCCCTGGCACCAAAGGACTTGGCACGCAGTGAAGTGCAGCATTCCCTGGTGCCACGTAAAAGACGAAACAAAACGGGCAGGGGATGCTCACCAATGCCCACGTCATCGTCCAGGTGAAAAGGCTCGAGCAGAGTGTGACCTGCGCCGAGCCACTCCAGTCCTGGGCATAGCACCATCCATTCTAGTGCCGTGGAGAGGTTTGTCAAGTCTGGGGCCATTGGACTCCCCGCCCCGGGAGAGGCACGAGGAGGAATTGCAGCTCCTCTCCACACTGGAAACCTTTGAGGCAGCAAGGAAGCTTATTAAAAGCATGGCTCCATCACTTCCTCCCAGGCAAGACTGGTAACTAGAACTGGCTCTGAGAAGAGCCACGATGCTGTCGAAGGGCAAACTGGCCATGATGGCAAGGCTGTGTTCCCCATGGCACTGCTCTCTGGCAGTGCACCTCCAAGGTCTTCAGGGAGCAAGCGGTTCTCCTCTGACAGAGGCAGAGTCATATAACTCTAGGAGAAGTTGGCACCGCTCTAGCATACACCAGAGGATTGAGGCGGCATATCACCTCCTGGTGCTGTGGCCTCTCCAGTGGTAGATGCTGGCCCAATGGCCATTTTGGATCCCGTGGGCATTCCACCAGGTGCAAGGGTCCCAGTCTGGGAAGCTGCTTTTGCTTGCCTCTGACTTCAGACCTGATCATCACATGCGGTTAGGAGTTTGAAGCGTGGCACCAGAGAAGGCTCCAATCCTGGCACCAGGCCTGACACCGCCCTTGACCCAGGCACTGAGGATGAGGACTGCCACATGACCCTTCAGGTGCTAAAGGGCAGGAAACAATGGCGCCCATCAGAGCAGTAGTTGTTGCTTTCCTGAGAAAGAGGAGGGTACAAGTGTATCCTTACCTTGACAACTTGGTCAAGGGATGCACCAGGCTGCAAGTGGAGGCAGATGTAAGCCTGATAAGGTCTACCTTCGACAAGTTGGGCCTTATGGCCAATGAACAGAAGTCAATTCTCATGCCTGCCCAGAGGACAGAGTTCATCGGGGCGGTGCTATACTTGGGTCAGGCCAAAAGCATCCCTCCCGGAAGTTCACTTTTTGGGCCTCAGCATCAGAGAACTTAAAACGCTATCCCAATACCATGGCTCAAAACTGCTAGGGCATATGGCAGCATTCACTTATGTAGTTCAGCATGTAAGGCTATGCCTCAGGCCGCTGCAAACATGGCTAGCCTCAGTTTATTATCCAGCTTGGGACAACATAGATGGAGTAGTTTTGTTCCCCTCTTTGGTGTTACAAAACCTAGACTGGTGGTGGAACCCCTGCATGGAATGTGTGGGAGTACCTTTTTCTGCATCTCGTCCCTTTCTGT
Source organism: Emydura macquarii macquarii (assembly GCF_026122565.2). Classification (NCBI taxonomy): domain Eukaryota; kingdom Metazoa; phylum Chordata; order Testudines; family Chelidae; genus Emydura; species Emydura macquarii. Next base: position 11,393,463 of record NW_027131527.1, on the reverse strand, counting down.
CTGGTGATGGATGCCTCAGTGATGGGCTGGGGAGCTCATCTAGGGGCACTTGGGACCCAATGACTCTGGTCCCATGCGGAACTCCTACTTCACATCAGCGTTAAAGAGCTGAGAGCAGTGTGTCTGGCCTGTCAGGCTTTCCAAGCTCACCTGAAAGGCAAGAGAGTATTGGTCCTGACAGACAACACAACAGCGATGTTTTTTAATACACAGACAGGGTGGAGCACACTCCTCTCCCCTATGCCAGAAGCTCTCAGGCTATGAGACTTCTGCATCACCCAATCAATACATCTGGAAGCATCCTACATTCCTGGAGTTCAGAACATGTTGGCCGACAGCCTCAGCAGGTCCTTCCTCAGTCACGAGTGGTCAGTCCGCCCCGATGTGTTGAGCAGTGTCTTCTATCGGTAGGAACCCTCTGTGTGGACTTATTTGCCCAAAGGCTCAACTGGAAGTGCCTGAAGTTCTGCTCCTTCCAGAATCACAGCCTAGGATCCATCGCGGTTGTGTTTCTTATCCCATGGACAGGCCAGCTATTCTACACCTTCCTTTCTACTCTGCTCGTCCACAAGGTTTTGCTGAAGATCATGCAGGAAAAATCTGCTGTGATTCTAATAGCCCCAGCCTGGCCTTATCAGCACTGGTACACCTCGCTCCTTGAACTCTCAGTGGAAACCCCCATCACTTTACCTCTACTTCCGAACTTGATCACCCAGGAGCATGGCACCGTTCAACATCCCAATCTGAAGTCCCTTCACTTCACGGCATGGAAACTCCATCCAGCTTCCTCCTTGGCAGCAGAAAACCGTCCACTAGGGCCACTTACCTAGTTAAGTGGAAGAGGTTTTCAGTTTGGGCTGCCCAGAAGGACATCTCACCCACATAGTCAAGGATAGTTTGAATTGATGACAATCTGCTACATCTGAAACAACAAGATCCATTGGCATCATCAGTTAAGGTCCACGTGGCAGCCATTTTGGTGTTCCATCCCTGGGTAGCAGGCTGCTCGGTCTTTGCTAACCCAGTAGTTTGGTGCTTTCTGAAGGGCCTGGACAGATTGTACCCTCTTAAACACCAGCCAGTTCCCCAATGTGACCTTAACTTTGTATTGTCAAGACTGACGGGACCACTTCTTGAGCCCCTGGCAACTTATTCAGTCCTCTGTCTGTCCTGGAAATTGGCTGCCTTAGTGACTATCACTTCGGTCAGGAGAGTATCTAAGCTCAAGGCGCTTATGTCAGAACCTCCCTATACAACTTTCTTCAAGGATAGGGTTCAACTTTGTCCTCACCTGGCTTTCCTTTTAAATGTGGTTTCCCAGTTCCACGTGAACCAGGACATATTCCTCCTGGTTTTTCTACCTGAAACCACATGCTAATGGTTGGGAGCGTAAAGTGCATTCACTGGATGTCAGGTGTGCCTTGGCCTTTTATATCAAAAGGACCAAATTGTTCAGGAAAACGACTTAGCTCTTTGTAGCAGTAGCAGATAGAATGAAAGAACTACCTGTGTCTTCTCAAGGCATTGCTTCATGGATCACTTCATGTATCATGACTTGTTACAACTTGACGAACATCCCTGCCCAGGAGATAATGGCCCCTTCCATGAGGGTACAAGCATCCTCTGCAGCATTCCTGGCCCAAATACTGATCCAGGACAGCTGTAGAGTGTCAATGTGATCATCTATTCACACTTTTGCCATTCACTAGGCTATTACCTCGGCACGCCAGAAGATGATACTGCCTTTGGCAGAGCAATGCTTCAGTCTGTGAAACTTTGAGCTCTGAGCCCTCCTCCTACAGTCTTGCTTGGGAGTCACTTAGTTGGAATTGACATGAGCAAGCACTCGAAGAAAACATGGTTACTAAACTTCTGTAACTTTTCTTCTTCAAGTGCTTGCTTATGTCCATGCTCAATTAGATATGTGTGCGCCACATGCACTGGTGCTGGAAATTTTTCCTTAGTGGTATCTGAAGGACCGGTTCTAGTGCCCTTTGCAGCAGCACACGTATGCACCAGTATATATGGAGATGCTGACCCCCTCCCTCTCAGTTCCTTCTTATCGCCTGTGACAGTGCTGGCACACTCTTGCTACAGCAAGCTTCTTCCAACCCACTGGACTTGTGTTCCTCAGGTGTAAAGTTTTAGTTTAAAAAAAAAAAAAAAAATTAGGTAGAGTTAGTTTCGTTTGCCCAGAAGCAGGGCATGCGCCAGTCTTTCGGTTTCCAACCCTTTGCTTCTTGCAAAAGGCCTATGCCAGTCAATGACTCGCACCAGAGCTGTTTAAAGTATTAGGGAGAGGCTCACATGCAGGAGAAATGTAGGATTTGTAAAAGTTTCTGGCCCCGTACCAAGAAGGACCAAGACATTAGATTAAAGGCGCTTTTAATGTAGTCAGTGCTTAGACCGGCATCAGAGCTGGGCTGGTCAGACTTGACGCCGAGTATGTCGGCTTTGGCGTGGAATGTTCCCCTCTGCCCCCCAACGCCGTCATCTTCCTGGCACTGATTGACATCACTGGTGCCGAAGAAGAAACCAAAGAAGGTGCACGCTCACCGGTGCTGAGAGAGAACAAAAAAGGCATGGGACACTAAGAGACCCATGTCAGGCCGCCTGTCTCCACAGAATCTCAGGCATCCTCACCCACCTGGTTCTGAGCCCTAACCCTGACCTGCTGCTGACTCCTGGGAGTGGCAGGGGTCCTCTGCACCTAGTGGTTCCCACCATGCTGGAAGCTTCCCAACCTCTTGGCCGTCCCAGTGCCCCAATGCCTTGAAAAGGAAGGCTTCTGCACCGGGTCCAAGTACCATCTTCATCTGTGGGGTCTTTGAGGAGGAAACCTGCGATAAGACCCCCTGCAGCGTTCCCTGACCCTGAGACATCGGTCTCCAATTCACTAGCATTCTCCAGACCTGTGATACTGGTGTGTAGAATGACACCGTGGGTGGTTGGACTCCTGACACAGGTCTCCGGTACCTCAGCACCAATCTGCAGAGGAATGGTACCAGTTCCTGGAATGCTGCTGGTCTCCTGATCTCCAGCACCGGTCTTTGGGTTCCCAGCACAGATCTCTGGCTTCCTAGCTCCAGTCTCTGAGCCTATACAGGAAGCCCAAGGACAAGAGCCGATCATGAGATGTGAGGCGTACGGGCTTCCAGCATTGTTTCCCAGCACTGGAATGCCCATGCTCCATCTATGGTGCAGGCCGGCTTCAGTACCCCCATGGTCATCGAGGAGCAGTTCGAACTTGGAGGGGGAAGAGGTGATCCTGCCCAAGGGACATTTTGCAGCTATGGGCTACCTCATGACACCCCCAATGGGGATATCGCCACAAGGCCAATGGGCCCATGTCATGGCAATTTTGGAACTTGTGGGGTTTCCCCCCGGCTACAGGTTCCCAAGGACATTCCCTGTCCGGAGCCTCGGTGCCATGGTCATCAGCAGCTGCTTGCCTGGCACCAACCCTGAATGTTGAATTAGACCAGGAGGAGGGCCCTTCAGCGGACCCAGAAGAGGCTACCTTAGCTAGGGAAGAAGACTCTGATCCTCTGCTCATGCCAGCCTCATCCTCCTCCTCACCCGACAAAGCTGTGGTGGGACCTTCCACTGCGGTCCCACTTGATAACTTTAAGGCTCACCAGGAGCTGCTCGAGCAGGTAGTGTCAAACCTAGGGCTCAAGGTGGAGGACTAAAAGAACCCGCAGATAACCTGTTTGGCATCTTGGCAGCAGCAGCCCCATCAGAGTGTCCTGCTGGTCCATGAGGGTGTGGTAAAACTTGCAAAGACCCTGTGGCAGATTCCTGCCTCCCTGCCTCCAACATCTAAGCGGGCAGAAAAGAAATACTACATTCCCGCAAAGGGTTTTGAGTGTACCTCCTACACCTATTTCTCCCAGAATTGTTGGTAGCAACAGCAGCCAACAAAAGGATAGGCAAGGGCAGGTGAGTTCTACCCTGAAAAATAGACGCAAAAAACCATCTTTTCGGGTGTAAAGTTTATTTCACGACAAACCTGCAGTTGCGCATGTTAACTAGCAAGCCCTTCTGGGCAGATATGATTTTAACATCTTGCAGTCCTTGGAGAAATCTTCAGACTCCCTGCCACAAACCTCCAGACAGGAATTTGAGGGTATTGTGGAGGAAGGAAAAGCAGTAGCTATAAAGCTTCCCTTCAGATAGCTTCAGATGCAGTCACCTGCGGGGACCAGGTGGACATTATGCTGCATGGGCTGAAGGACTTCAGGGCCATGTTACGTTCCCTGCGGTCTGTACACTCCATCGTCCGTCAGAAGGCACGTCGGGCCCCAGCAGCTGCAAAGGTTTGGGGGCCAGCCTAGAGAAGAGCCCTACAGGAGGAAAAGCAGGGGCTATAAAAGACACCAGGGCCAGTTCCAGGCAGCAGCTCCTCTATCGGGCTCAAACTGTTACCACGCTGGGAGCAAACCAACTATTTGAAGATGTGCCCAAGGGCGATCTACCAGCCATTTCCCAGGATCCAGACTCCCTATTGTTTTCACACCGCCTTGCTCCTTTCCTCCCGGCCTGGGCTACCATAACATCAGACTAATATGTACTCAAAACAGTAGTAACTGGGTATACCCTTCAGTTTACCTTGCTTCCATCCACCTTCCCTGTCCCTCCTCAGAGACCCTTCTCATGAGCAACTCCTGACACAGCAGGTACAAGCACTTTTGAAAGTGGGAGCAGAGGAAAATGTTCCTCGGGAACTGAGGGGGAAAGGATTTTATTCCTGATACTTTCTAATCCCAAAGCCAAAAAGGCCCATCTTGGACCTGCAAGATGTCAACAAATACCTCAAGAAGTTGAAGTGCTGCATGGTCTCTCTAGCCTCCATCATTCCCTCTCTGGGTCCAGATGACTGGTATGCTGCCCTTGATTTAAAGGATGCCTATTTCATTATCTCCATCTTCCAGGGCCACAGGAGGTTCCTACGCTTTGTGGTCAGCAAGCAGCAATATCCGTTCTCCCCTTTGGCCTATCCACACCGTGTGTATTCACCAAATGCATGGTGGTGATGGCAGCCTAGGTCAGGTGGCAGGGCATACAGGTCTTCCCTTACCTGGACAATTGACTCATCAGGGGTCACTCAAGGATGCAAGTCCAACGCAGAATCGAGGTTGCCCAGCCCATCTGCCAAGTGCTGGGTCTGTTAATGCTCAAATCGGTCCAGAAGATAGTTTTATCGGTGCAGTCCTGGAATCTACCCAAGCCAGAACGCTCCTACCGGAAGCCAGGTTCCTGGCCATGTTGGAACTCTAGCCCGAGTAAGAACCCACCCTATCACCACTGCGAGGGTATCCCTCAGGCTACTGGGTCACATGGTGACCTGTACTTACGTGGTCCAGTATGCCAGGCTGCACCTCAGACTCCTGCAGATGTGGCTGGTGATGGTGTATTTCCAACCCAGGCATCATCCACACATAGTCCTTACAGTCCTTCCGCTGGTACTCACCTCCCTATCGTGGTGGAAAAAGCCACATCATGTGATGGGATGGGTACCTTTTGCGGCTCCGTGGCCAAAGTTGTTGCTTATATCAGACATCTAGGATGAGGGGCTCGCCTTGGTACCCTCAAAACTCAGAGCCTGTGGGCCAGGGACAAACTGACATTACATATCAATGTCAGAGAACTCAGGACAATCCAACTGGCATGTGAAGCATTCCTGCCTCAACTCTCAGGCAGGGTGGTTCAGGTACTGATGGACAATACGGCCTCAATGTACTATATCAACAGGCAAGGGGGAGCCAGATTTCTGGCCCTTTGTCAAGAGGCTCTTTGTCTGTGAAGCTTCTGTGTGGCTCATGACATTTACCTGGAAGCCATGCACCTTCCAGGAGTCAGGAATCCTTAGTGGATTGCCTCAGCAGGTCCTTTTCCTCTCGCCACGAGTGGTCCTTGCACATGGAAGTGGCCATCTTCATCTTCCAGAGGTGGGGCACTCCCTGAGTGTACCTGTTCGCCAGCAGGTGGAACAAGAAGTGAGCAGCTCTGCTTTCTGCAGGGACTAGAGGCTGGCTCACTGACTGACGCCTTCTTTCTGTGTTGGTTGGATGGCCTCATGTATGCTTTCCCGCTGATACCACTGATTCACAAGATCCTCATAAAAATCAAGAGAGACCGAGCACGGGCTATTCTGATAGCCCCGGCATGGCTGGACCAGCACTTGTTTGGGATGCTGCTCGATTTATCTGTGGCCTGCCCTTGGATGCTTCCGTGATAGATGGACCTTCTCTCTCCGGACCAGGGCCGGATGCTTCACCTGGACCTGGCCTCCCTATACCTGACAGTGTAGATGCTCCCTGGCTAAGCCTGGAGGAGCACTCCTCCTCTGCACAGGTCCAACAGGTCCTGTTGGGAAGCAGAAAATCTTCCACCATAGTGTCAGACCTGGCGAAGTGGAAGCGCTTCACCTGCTGGGCGGCTCTTCGCAATATCTCCCCATCTAAAGGATCTATTCAAGCTATCTTGGATTACCTGCCCTATTTGAACCAAGAGGGGTTGGCCTTGTTGTCAGTCAAGGTACAACTAGCGGCCATATCGGCTTTTCATCTCCCTGTTCAGGGTAGAACAGTCTTCTCCCATGAGATGACAGCCAGATTCCTCAAAGGCCTGGAACAGCTCTTTCCGCCCGTGTGAGACCCAGTTCCACAATAGGACCTTAACTTGGTCCTCTCCAGGCTTACTGGGCCACCCTTTGAGCCTATGGCATCCTGCTCCCTTCTGCACTTGTCTTGGAAGATGGCATTTTTTATGGCAGTCACGTCGACGGGACGAGTTTCGGAGATTAGGGCTCTAACCTCTGAGGCCCTTTACACCGTCTCTTACAAGGACACAGTCAAGCTGCGGCCACACCCGGCTTTCCTGCTGATAGTGATTTCTCAGTTTCATATCATTCAGGCTATTTTCCTACTGGTCTTCTTTCTGAAGCCCCACAAACTCCAATAAGGAGAGGCGTCTCCACGCTCTTGATGTCAGGCCCTAGCTTTCTACATTGATAGGATTAAACCTTTTTGCAGATCCATGCGGCTCTTCACTGCAGTCGCCAAGCAGATGAAAGGACTGCCAGTGTCATCCCAGAGAATTTCATCCTGCATCCAAGCCTCTTATGAGCAGGCAGGTCTCACATCTCCAGCTTCACTCATGGCTCACTCAACTAGAGCACAGGTGTCTTCGGTGGCCTTCGTGGCTCAGGTCCCAATCCAGGACATCTGTAGAGACACTACCTGGTCTTCAGAGCATACATTTGCATCCCACTATGCCACTGCACAGCAGGCCTGGGATGATGCTGGCGTTGGCAGAACGGTGTTGTAATCCGCACGTCCATGAACTCCTGCCCACCTCCAGGGATACTAAGGGTAAGTCATCTAATTGAGAATGGACATGAGCAAGTACTCGAAGAAAGAACGATTACTTACCCTCCTAGCTGTTGTCCTTCGAGATGTGTTGCTCATGTCCATTCCAAGACGCACCTGCCTACCCTTCTGTCGGAGCCAGCCGGCAAGAAGGAACTGAAGAGATGGTGGGTCGACAGGGCCCTTTATACAGTGCCATGGAGACACGACTCCAGGGGGCACTAGAGCCAACCCTACAGGTACCACTAGGAGAAAATCTTCTGGCGAACTGTGCATGCAGGATGCACACACTTACTTGGAATGGACATGAACAATACATCTTGAAGAATAGTAGTTACAGGAGGTTAGTAACCTTTTTTTTTCTCACCTTGCTGGCGTGAATGTGGAGCTATTGTTTCAGGCTACCTGCATATGTCAGGCAACATAACTGATGACAATGCAGTAATAGGACTTCTATAAGCAATAAGCAGATGTTGAAGCAAAAGCAATTATATTCCTGCTTATTATTCCTATTATGTCTTTCAGGAACTTGTCTAAGCTCCCTAAGAACACTATATTTAGGTTAGATCATGAAGAAGGAATTTCTGGTATTGATACCCCCCTAGGAAATCTTTCTAAACTGATGGAGAATTCTTCTGCTAGGTTTGTAGAATTGAATTGCTTTCAGATCTTGTTTAGTGATTGTATAAATGTTCTCACTGATAGTAATTTTGTCTAATTCTTTTTTTTTCCAGTGAAAAACTTCGTAACTTAATAATTGACTTCCATAAACCACAGTTCATCCAGCACTTGAGCTCTGTTCTTCCCCCTGAAGCAAAGGAAACTGTTGCAAACATTTTAAAGGGTACACATTATATTTAACTCCTATAGCAGCAGCTTACATTTTTCTATATTTTTTGTATAACTTCTCATATACATTGACTGATGTAATCTGTTTAGAAATATATACATTGATAGCAAAGCACTTGACAACTTATATCAATGAAGTGTGAGCCTTTCCACCTGCAGGCTCAGATCTGACCAACTCCTACTTGCTCTTATTCCTACTATTAAATTATTCATAAACTAGTAAAAAGTGTATTTCTTGTGCACTTAAGCTCTTTGTTTCTTCCTCTTGTAGGCTGCTGGAGGGAGCAGGTTCAAGAGACCTTTCACTAAAAACACCCTCTTACCAGCCTGTAACTGTGAGAACAAACAACACAAGTGACCCTGTAGGGTCTACCTTCCATAGAGGGGCAGAGGGAGAAAATCTGTCAGATAATTTGGCCCCAAATCACCAAGGCTTCTACATCATGACCAACAATGGAAGCAAATATGTAGCCACTGTGAAGACCTGAGTTAGTGTTATCTGTAGTGTCCAGGTGTTTTTAGGGGTAGCCCTAGATAAAGAACCTTGTAGTTATCTAGTCTAGTGGCTTAAAAAATGTATTATTGTGTTGAGGTCTGCATCAGATAGGAACTGACACAGCCTCCTGGTTGACTGCAAAAGGAGTAGGTGGAACAGGAGGAAGAAGAGCTGTGTGTACTTGAAAATTCAGAAGCAGTAATGGGTCAAGAACGATTCTAAGACTGCAAACACTCTGATAAAGGTTGAAGATAATGACTTCTATAGAAAGTACCCTTGCAACACCCATCAATGTAAACATTTCCTCCTGCTTATCAGTTTCAGCTGAGTTTTAACTGGGCTTCATCTAGGCCAGGTAGCTTGCAAATGTTTTCTACTGGGAAAGTCCACTCTGTTCTAATGTTTCTCAAGTATAGAGATGCAGGTCAGAGCATCTTGCTATCTCCCCTAGAATCAGTGCATCCATGTTGAACAAGAGTGACAAAATAGAAACCCGTATTTAAGATCTTGTGTAGAGGAAGAAATAATCGTTTGGGATATTGCTGAGAGTAATATCTGTAGAAAAGCCCTCTAAGCTATTATGATTAATTTACTTCTGTTTGGAGCCAGGATAGACAATAAATACCTTCTAGTCTTCATTTCAATATTTTAAAATAAATTCTTTAGATACTATTTATAGTATTAAAATAGTGTTACCAAAACTTAAGCGTTTACTGGTGCATAATTTATCTTTTTGTTACGATGAGGGGTTTTTAATGGGGAAGGAGAACTAGCAGTTCAGATTGCTTATAGAATTAACTACAAATATTTCATTTTTTTCTTTTTCTAATTAAAGGTCTGAATAAGCCTCAGAAACAGGCGATGAAACAAGTGCTGCTTTCAAAAGATTACACGCTCATCGTGGGTATGCCTGGAACAGGAAAAACTACTACAATATGTGCTTTAGTAAGGCTATAATGTGACCTAATGTTGGAAGTAAATTATGTATTAAGGCTTGGAGGGCAAGCATCAAATAGGCTGTATATGAAGCATCCTCTTCACAATTGAGATTTATACAGGACTGCTGTGTCATGTAAATTGAAATAAGTGTAGAGTCAGCTTAATGATAAAGAACATTAGTACTGATAGAACCACAAAATGTTTCCTGCAGTGTGGAATGTTGTTTTTTGATCCCCTCCCTCTTCTCCTCAGAGGTGGGTGATGACATATTGATCACTTTGCAGTGTTTTAATGCTATTAAAATCTTTTGGCACCAGACTACAAAAAATCTTCCAGTTTTGAAGCAGATCTGAGGTTTGGAAACAAGGACTTCATTAGCAGTAGATCTGGTGTGAGAACCCAAAGTTTTCTCTGCACTGGTATATTAAGTGCTGGTGTAGTTGCACTAGTGTAAACTCCTAATATTGGCCTGATTTACCCTGGTGAAACTTGCCCTTTGCAAATTGTGCTGCACTGGTGGGGGACAGAGGGTTTACATCGGTGGGTAAAATCCCACTGTAGACAAGAATCTGCTTGGGAATCTTTTCCCCTCATCTGACTTTTTGGCTTCTAGGTTGAACACCAATTTAAAAAAAATATATATTAATTATCCTTTTAAGAAAGGAATTATTGATTCCTATATTTGGGCTAATGTCTGGGTTTTTCTTTTTTTTTCTCTCCTTGCTGCTTTTAATTTTTAGGTAAGAATTCTTTATGCCTGTGGCTTCAGTGTTCTGTTGACGAGTTTTACACACACTGCTGTTGATAACATCCTGTTAAAGTTGGCCAAGTTCAAAGTAGGATTTTTGCGCTTGGGGCGATCTCAGAAAGTTCATCCTGACATACGGAAGTTTACAGAGGAAGAAATTTGCAGATCCAAATCAATTAAGTCAATAACTCTTTTGGAGGAGCTCTATAACAGTCAAGTAAGGAAAACAACTTTCAGTGGTCCTGCAGCATATTTAGGACAGTATAAATTAGTGTATCTGTTACAAATGCTGTACAGAGACAAAATTTATCCCAAAAGGCTCTAGGTCAGGGGTGTCAAACATTTGACCCGCGGCCTGGACACGGCCCACAAACCTTTTTGGTCCGGCCCCTGGCAGCAGCGCACGCTGCCGCGACATCTTGCGTCGTTGCGCACTGCTGTGAGATATTGCGGCATCGCACGCTGACACCAGAGTACAATGCCACGAGATGTTACGGTGTCACATGCTGCCACAAGATCTGTGTACGCTGGCGGCAGCGCGTGGAACGCTGTGTGTACGAGACACAGTGCTCCAAAAGGCGGGAGAGGGAGAGTGGTCTTGGGACATCGCGCAGTACTATCATTCTTAATCATTGATTGATTCTTTTAATCGTAAAATAGTAGTAGTTGTAGAAGTGAATTTACTGCAGTTTTTATGTTGCTGATATCTAGCAAATAAAATATAATACTAAAATATAATACATAAAAATCGTGCCTAGTGTTTCGATTTATGGTATGTATGGCCCACTTGAAGTACATTTAATTCAAATCTGGCCCCCCATAGCAAATGAGTTTGACGCACCTGGTCTCGGTGGTTCAGTGATCAGAAATGAGATCCTCTGTCATCAGTTTGCCATGTCTGTTGTGAATCAAATTACCATCTGAGTGGGGGTTTTTGGGCATTTCTTTTGCTTGTGTGAAATGAAATGAGCTGGTAGTCATGGTTCACTTTTATTTGATGTTCTGTTCGTATTGGAATAGTGCCTGAAGGTCTTTGACTGAGGCCCCATTGTGCTAGAGTAATACTATATATAATACAATATACACACTTACCACAAAGACAGTCCTTGCCCCAAAGAGCTTACAGAATGTGTCTAGACCACAAAAACTGCTGTTGGTTGTCTTGCTGGTAGTCTCCATAGGGAAGCAGAAGATTTAATTGTTATGGGAAGTGACTGACTTTTTCACCCTTGATCATTTCAAGAGGCAATTAATTGAGGCACCTCGGTTGTGGTGAGGAAGACTGCGCTGCATACATCACCATACATCACGTATCTTTTTTGAATTAAAGCCCGCTCACCGTGATGCTTCCTTGAGGTGCCTGGAGTTGAGGCACTTTGCTAGCATCTGCCCTTAGTGTGAAGAAGTTTGTGCCTGCCATGGGTCAGCACGGTCCACTGTTGCCACTGGCAAGAGAAGCACTCTTCTCTAGGCCACATGGGTCCCACTGTCATTCTGCAGGTTAGCAATAGGTACCCTCAACCCTTCCAAGTGTCCTCAGAACATTCAGCCCCTGGTCCACTGGACACTGGCCGCAAATCAGTGAATACTGCTTCCAAAGAAACAGTACACCCCAGTTTACCAGTTTCACCTCAGATAAGAGCTCTGCTTAACTAACAGCACTTATGTTTGATTTCATTTTAAATAAATCTGTTTGTTTCACAAAGCATAGCATTTCAAGTAATATCAAATAGAAATGTTGGAAACAAATGGTTACATACAAAAAAAACACCTGTTCGGAGCTTAGACTTAACAGGATAGTCTCATGTCTAGTAGAGTATTGCTCATCCAAAATGCTTGCTGCGCTTTATAGCCAGCTGGCTATGATCTTTGTTTCATGACACAATAATGCTGTCAGTTTGCCTCCTGGGTGAAAGATTCAGTGTCTCACATTGCTCTCCAAGATACACAGGATCAATCCTTTGTCTTGATTCATAAACAGGACATTCCATTGCTGTTTTTCTTCCTGTATATTTCCTCTCATAAATTTCACAATCTCTCAATTTACACCTGACTCAGTATGCACATAGGCATATAGTATGTTGTAAGCATTCAATACACAAGTGGCCAAACAGGGAGATAGATAGATGTCCGTTATATATCTTCCTGCGTGAAGGGAACATCTCTGAGATATGTCACTGCCTGGTGATCTGCCTTAACTCTATGACCTTAAGAGCATAATTTTCAATGTAGATACCTAACTCCTTAAATATTAGCCATCCATACATTTTGCAATGACTATGACTACCAGCTCTCTCAATAAGAGATCTCATATACCACCATTCGGTGAACTAGGATGCAGATATCTGAACCAGGGGAATCCCTGTACAACCTATGCGCCCTCTGCCAGTTGGCACCAAGTGGTTCCTGGGTCACAAACACCAATCTCCAGGGCAGTCAATCCATCTCCTTTCATAAGTTCCATATTATTAATATAATTTTAAAAGAGCATCCTAAACACCAGGCAAGAATGAATTATGAACGGGATGCTAGTCCCTTTACTCCAGAACTATTTTTGTAGTTGTAAATCAATATATAGCAAAGTTTTTTGGATTATGTGGAGTTTGAGAGCTAACGTATGTAAAACTCAGACTCCCAGTACTATAGGGTTATCAGGTTTTAAAAAAATACTGTAGCTTTATTTGATTAGAGGTCACAGACTTATTAATGTAGAAGTTGTATTTTAATAATATGAAATGGGAAAGGGGAAGAAAATGCCTTTTTATCTGTAAGATATGTCTGAATTTTCAGCCGGTAGTTGCAACAACATGCATGGGAGTAAACCATCCCATTTTTGCTCGGAAGCAGTTTGACTTCTGCATAGTGGATGAGGCTTCTCAAATAAGCCAGCCAATCTGCCTGGGTCCTCTCTTCTATTCACATAGATTTGTGCTAGTGGGGGACCATCAACAGCTACCTCCACTTGTACACAACACAGAAGCAAGGTAAGATTAAAATGCTATTGGAAAAATATAAAACGTGTATTGGGCAACAAGTGGATTTTCACAAGACGCTGACTTACATATCTGATTTTGTAACAGAGATCTTGGCATGAGTGAAAGTTTGTTTAAGAGACTAGAACGAAACAAGAATGCTGTTGTCCAGTTAACTGTGCAGTACAGAATGAATAGGTATTTAAAACTATTTCAGTTACAAATGATTTTTTAAATGTAGATTTCAAGCTATGACACTTGACACTGCTTTTGTTTTTAAACTCCTTAGTAAAATTATGTCACTAAGTAACAAACTGGTGTATGAAGGCAAACTGGAATGTGGCTCGGAGAAAGTGTCAAAAGCCACTGTTAACCTGCCAAACTTAAAAAACTTGAAGTTGGAGTTAGAATTATTTGCAGATTCTTCAGACACATGGTTGAAAGAAACACTTGAGCCAAACAATCCTGTGTGTTTTCTTAACACAGAGAAGGTAAACTTTGGTTGAATTCTTTCCTTTATTGCTGCGCTATCCTTCTTTCAAAATACTGTACTTTTTATTTTGATGTTTGTAGACCATATTTGCACTATAGTTACACTGTTTAAAATTAAAATTCTTATGACTTTTCCTTGTCAAACTTGTACAACTCATAGAATATAGGCAACAGTTTGTAGTCTTAAAAAGTTTCTTCCAGTTGAGTACACACTGTTCCAAACTTGAAGCTCTGCATTAACTGAAATTATTTAGCCAAGAGACCTTTCTCATCCCTGTTGTATGCTTACACTGTATAGTTACTGCTGTAAACACTGCACTTCAAGGTAAGCAGTCTAAAAGTCAGTTCAGAAGTCTGAGCATTGGCTATAGTCTTGAAATGTTTTAGCATCTTCAACATGGAATATCCTAGATAGTATATTTAAAGAAATAACATAACTTAATTGATACTGAGCCAAATCCTGCACTTCGTTACAAGCATGGAACATCCTTGATATTATTGGAAGTTGCAAATGTGTAACCAAATAGTATCCCTTTCTAACCCTTAGGAAACTCTGTTCTGAAGGTATTCCAGGGGCAGATAAGAGTTGCTTTGTGCAGGAGGATGAATATTTCCAGCAGCACCGCCAATTTTGATTCTCTGGTTGTAGGGAACTCTTCACAAAATCTTTGCTGATCTTTGGACTGTAGCCCCAATGTAATCAGCTTTGCTGTAGTTCTGTACCTATCCATGGGCTGGAAGCTAACTTGTGGAGTGAATAAATTGCTTTAGGAATGTGTGATGATCATTCATGGGGACTGGAGATGGAATTATCTCTAGGGTAGGAAGGAGGCTGGATTGGAACACTTCCTTCAGTGGTTGGGAAGAAGGATGAGTGTTGTGGGCAGAGAACTTTTATCCACTGTGCCACACTATCCACTGTGCCACACTGCTTAAGTCCTGTAAGGGAGATAGCATGGTGTAGTGGCTTCAGTTGAAGAGCACTTAAACATTTTATTTCCAAAGCTGAAATACTGTTATTCTGGAGAGTTCTTCCTGAGCACTGGTCCTAAGCCCAGATTCAGTTGAAAGAAAAAATCTGGTCTGCCTCCATTTTTCTATGGAGACAGAGAATTCCCACTGTGAAGACTGACATGGAGACTCCCAGAATGAAAAGTCACAGATAAGACAGAATTTTCATTGTCTGTGATCTTGGACAAGCCGGTTTGTGCTTCAGTTTCCCAGTTGTGAAACAGGGATAGCCACTTTGATAAAGCACTTTGCGGTTTTAGGATGAAAGCTGCTATTTCTGTGTTAGTAGTTTTACATGAGCAAGTATAATACAATTTCACTGAGTTACTGAACAAAATATAACTTGTTGCGTATAATACAGTTCATTTGACTTTTTTATACAGGTTCCAGCACCAGAAAAGGCAGAAAAAGGTGGTGTAAGTAACATGACAGAAGCCAAACTAGTACTCTTCCTCACCTCCTTATTTATTAAGGTATCTTTCTTTTAATATGATGTTTGGAGGGAGGACAAAATAATTATACTTTAACAATGGTTTGAAACCACTGCAGAATGGAAACCTATATGTTTGGGAATGTACTGGAACCTCAAGAGTAAACTAAAGGCAGGTCGAATGGCAGTCTGATGCCAGGGTTAGAATTTAAGATCTGCATTTTTGTCTCCTGCCCCCAGCCTGGCTGGGCTTGGAATGCATTGAGGCAGCATGTTTGGTCCTTGAAAGAATGGGGAAGTGCCTCTTTCCTCTTCAGCAACTTATAGAGTGAACTTGAGGGGTGGCATTGACTGACTTATTCTAGTGAGAGCTATGTTCAGCCTTTGAAGAACAATCAGTTACATGGGATCTCTTTAAAGTATTAAGTAAAGGGACAAATGAAGACTTGGAGGACCTCTTCTCTCCTGAAGTGCCAGGGTAGGCCAAAGTTTGGGGCCTGATATTAATTAATAATTGTGCTTAGAATGGCTTTGATAAATATCAGTCATATTCTGTAGCACTGGGAATTCCTAGAGGGTCTCTTAGTTGTAGAATGTACTCCAAACTAACCACGCTGCCAGGTTTTCAAACCACTCTTCTGCTTTTCCTTTCTGTTCAGGCTGGCTGTAAAGCTTCAGATATTGGTATCATAGCTCCATACAGACATCAGTTAAAGATAATCACCGACTTGATGACAAGCTCATATATCAGTACAGTGGAAGTAAATACTGTGGACAAATACCAAGGAAGAGACAAAAGTATCATCATAGTATCTTTTGTTAGAAATAATAATGATGGAAACGTGAGTGGATCATATCTGATTTAGTACTAAATTATTCAGACATTTCACAAAGCTGAGACTGCCGTAACTGGAATCCTTAAAATAAGACATTAATTAATACTTTTTAACTGTACGTGTATGAATATTTTAGTTATAATTACATATATAACAATTGCACTTGCACCGAGTGGCTAGTTAGCATTTACAAAGTAATAGAGGGATTAAAAATAATATTTTAACAAAAATGTCCTTAATTTGCTTATAGCATTAACAGTTTACTCAACAGTTTGATAGCATCCTTGATTATTTAAAAAAAATTTTTTTTAATTCAAATTTACTTTATACTGTTTGACTTTTTCTCATGTTTGAACAATGAAATAGACTACTGGGTTTCACTTTTGTATGTAGTGTTTCTATTCACTTTCATTTTTTCTCCTCTACTAGCATTTTGTTGTAATGTTTAAGCTGGAAAAATATACAAGAGTGATTAACGATGTTGTTAGAATTAAAATAATAATAATGGGATAACTTAACGCTGACAAACTTTTTAAAAATGATCTTACAAAAACTTAATTTGGAGCCAAATTTGACATGACTATTTCTTTTAGGAAATATATGCAACCTCCTTGAGATTTAAAAAATTGAATATGCGTTGTATTTTTAAACTCATTCATTCTTTTAAAAATTGGAATTTAAGGTAAGAGAAATAAAATAAATATATTTATTTCAACAGCTTGGAACACTTCTGATGGACTGGAGGCGTCTTAATGTGGCTATTACAAGAGCCAAACACAAATTAATCATGCTGGGTTGCGTTCCATCACTATGCCGCTATTCTCCTTTAGAGAAATTACTCTGCCATTTAAACTCTGAAGCCATGATATCCTTTTCCTAGGCAAAACTATATATCCTTATACGCTTTCTCCCTGTGTTGAATAACTGTGTTCTCCTTAGTTTTAATATTTGAATACATGATAAATTACAACAGTTGTTGAAACCACCCACTACTATTGAAACAGACTGGAATTATATGATGAGAAAAGGTATATGCTACAAAGAGTACTTTAAAGTGGTGGAGGGAATACTGCTACACTGAGGAGCCCAAGTTCTGTAGCGTGGGAACTGCAATTTGTCACAGGCCACATCTGACTTTTATATTTACAGTAAGTGTATATTAGAATAGACAACTTTAATACTTACCTATGTTTGTAACTTGCATTTTTGTCAACAGCTTTTCATTTAGTAGTGGATGTTACAGTGAAAGTCTGCTTTAAACATTAAAATATGAAACAGTTTCAATAAAATACTTTGTGCAGTGGTCCCCATCTCAGTGCTGTACAATTCCATGTTGATTGCAGTTAGCCCACTTATTCAGTAACTTACAGGAGTATGAAATAACTTAGCAATTGAATAGGCAGCATCTCAAGAAAAACAGGGAATACCTGTAAGTATTACAGCCTATTGAATTACAAGTCCTGTTATTCAGTATGGTCCTCCCCATTGGGTATTTGTGCCGTGAAGCATATTCTGTGTTCTTTCATGATTTGTCATCAACACCAGCAGTCAAAGGAGGCTGCTCAAATTCCATTTCCTTGAATGTTGGATCTTGTGTCTTTTAGTGTCAGGAGTTGTATCTGTTACTGAGCTATAGCAAATTTTGGGGTAAATGTTTCTCTCTTCAGGCCTTGATTTGCTACTATATGGTCACTGTATTATAGTGAAAAAAATCACTAATTAAACATTAAACAGGTATGCTTTGGGTCTAGCTAATAAGTAATTCCAAAATTGTTAATGTGTCTTCCAGTTTGCTCTGTGTAAAATGAAAAGAATTTGCAAATCAGCTTTGATTAAGGGCTTGTTTACACAGTGTGGCAAGGTGTTCTAAAGGTGTGTGATTTGTAAAGCACTGTAACTGCACTTGTAGAACTTGGTGATGTGTGCTAAAATTGGTCCAGGCCAAATCTGAGAGAGTGGTGTTGTGACCCCATCATCAGGCTGCAAAACTGGGGAGCTGGGCCCAGCCCCCTGGGATAGGATCTGCTGCTGCGTGGTGAATGCAAGGCCCCTCTACCCTGGGCCTCCCCTTCACGCACTGTGTGTTTGCCAGGGCCTAGTGATAGGCTAATCTGACTCTGGACATGGCAATCCATCTAGAACCTTCCTATGACCTAGACATACTATTGGGGAAACACAAATAAAACTACACTTTTTAACATTTTAAACTAAAACTACATCAAAACAGGCCTTTATTTAACCCTATTTTTCTACCTGCCCATTTAATAGTCTGATAAATGTGGTTAGGATGTCAACTTTATACCTTCTTCAAACTTGTGGAGGAAGAGGGCATGTAATTAAAAGGATTTGTATTGATAGTACAATAATTAAAAGATCCCTAGAACTGAAAAAATGGTATCTTTATATACATAATCTCTTGTTCATTGAGTCTTTTTGCTAGACTTTGTCTCTTCTTAGAGTAATTAGAGCAACCTATAACTGCTAAAAGAGAGCACATGAAATGAAGATGGTATTATAATATGCCCGAAAATTACTTTGGACACAAGACAGGCCCTTAAAAAACTGTCTTTTGCAAGAACAAAATATTACCCAAATATTTGAAGTTTATTTTCCTTAACTTTTATTACATTTTCAATCTTCCATCAGGGGCACACGAACGTGTCTATCAGTGTAACCTCCTCTGATTGTAAAGATGAAGAATTTCAAGAAAAAAGTCATCTTGTTCATTCTCTACATATGCTGCTGAATGCAAATAATGATTTAGTAGACTATGGGTGCTGAATGCACCATGTAATCTGAATGGATTTGATTTCAGTATGGTTTCTCAAACTGTAAAAGTTTCTTTTCATCGTATTGCACAAACTCTTATAAAGAAAACAGGTCATTTTAATACTAGTGTGACACTACCTTATCAATAGCACAAAAATCTGCACTTCTTGAGGTACTAGATAGCTACTTCCATATTCCAGTTTCCTTTAGATATATATTTATCTTTAGATGTGAAAGCACAGATCTTCGTGGGAGATTAGAAATTGCTTCTTGGTCACTTGGTTCAAATAATAGACACTGCTTAGAGTGCAAAGAAATTTGGGACCATTTTTGTTTTGCAGATTTTAAAATGTAGTTCATACATAGAAACTTCCTTCTTTCTTGCAAAACTTTATTAAGATCGTGTTTTTGTGCCCACTAGAAAATAGGAGGAAGGAGTTCCCTCTTACTTTTTTCAATGCCCATTCTGTTGCTTTCTCTTTAAAGTCTGCTTCTACACGTAAGACCATAGCACCCTTTTGTTTACCTACATAATTGAATTCCAGACTTCTCACACTGACACAACTTGATAACTTACTCCATACTCCACTAGTTTTTGGATACATTCTGAGAAATGTGATGTTGATATACCTATTCTCCTTTTAAGAATTCAAGTATTTTAGCAAGTGGTGAAAGCTTTTAAAAAACGTAAGGGGTGAAACCTTGGCCAACCTTGAAGTCAATGGCAAGACTCTTTGACTTCAGTGGAGCCAGGATTTCATATGTAGTACTGGCTTATTTTGGGAGTTGTTGGGTTGAGGACAGAATTGCAGCTTAATGTTTAATAAAATTTACATACTCAGGTTCTGTTCCCTTAAATGATGCAAATTTCCCTTTACTTGATACAGTATAAGAAAGCTAAAATAGAACTACCTCATGCTCAACACTTTAATTTGCTATTAACTAGAAAATTAATTTGTAGATTTTAACTTTTGACTCTTCAAAAAGACATTAATGCTGTTCATTGTATTTTTTTCCCCCAGATTTCTTTTCTTTAATGTCAAAGCTGTGTGCAAAGAGTTGTTCATAAAAACTTTATACGTCAGATATGGACATTTTCAGTTTTAAAATTGTTCACTAATTTTTGTAATATTTGTAATAAAAATTTGCTAAATTTCGTTACTATTGCGGTAGTTATGACACTACTCTAATCAAACAAAACATCAGTATTTTCAGTTGAAACACTTAGACACGATGACTTACTGTGTAACTGAACTTCTCACATAAGCTACTGTTTTTTCAATAGACAACCTAGGCAGCTGGTCAAAATATACTTTGAGGGGGCTGAACCCACTGCCCACAGGGGGAGGTAGCTCCTGTTCTGCAGGTCTGGACCTGGTTCCCCCTTATGGCCTGTTGGCTCTCGCTGCTTGCAGATTCAGAAGAGCGCACCACAGCGTCACTTAATGTGCCTGTCCACACACAGGTGATTCCTCCTCTTCCACAACATGCACCCAAACCCCTTTCCTGGCCCTGGAGCTGCTACACAAGCTGGATTGGGTGGTGGGGTGGCTCAGAAAATAGAGTAGGTCAAGCAGAGTCCCTTTGAGCCTTAGCAACTTGCTACCTATGATAGGCACAAAAACATTTGAAGGTGGGAAAGTTTAAAACGTATAAAAATATCTGCTTCCAATACTTCAGTAAGTGTGCTGGACAATCTGATATATCTTTCCACAGAATTTTCCTTAATTTTTGACTTGTCATTAATTGTGCTTATCAGTGTTCAGAAGTCAGATAAGTTAAATATTATAAGCCAAATCCTCAGGTGTTGTAAATTGACATAGTGATTTACATCAAAAGAGGATCTGACTCTATTATTGATAACATAATACTGATTTTGATTAACTTAAATGAAAAATTTGTAAAATGGCTCCCTCACTTATGCCTGATTTTTATGCAGTGTAAGGGTAAAAGTCTGTCATCTCTTCACCCACTAGTTAAAATATTCTCTCTTCAGGAAGTGGAGTTTAGCTGAAACTAAGAAATATCTACAGATAAAACTGCATTGAGCTGGAATACATAGAAATGGAGAAAATATACTGACAGAAAGGAAAATATGGGATTCATTAGAAAACTGCCTTTTAGGACCTAACACATTTAGGAGTGTCTTGGTGTTAGAATAACAATTTAGGATTTAATTTAAAAAAAAAAACTTAATATCCAGTTTTGGGTGGCATCACTGTGTAAGGATACACAGCTAAAGTGAGCTAAATTCAGCTCAATTTCTAATGTAGAAACTAATGCCCTGATCCTGGAGTAAGATCCACTGTTACAGAAAGGCAGGAATCTCTAATAGATCAGATGCCAGGATTAGAACTTAAATCAGGATTTATTCTATACAAATGAGATCTTAGCATGGCGAAAAAGCTGTTAGCTGACTAAAGTGGAGTGGAATTTCCAGAGAAAGGACCACTTAAAACTGCTACTGCTTAAAGTGCTGTCCCTGTGGCACACCTACAGGGGGAGATATCTCAAAGAACTTCCGTTACTGCACAGAGTGAGTAACTTTGTCTTCTTCCTGAAGCTGCTTCTTCCATTCCATTTCTCGCCTCTCCTCTTTCATAGGGGTCTGGCTGCAGGAAGTTAAACTGGGCGGATGAGATGAAGTTTTTGTCGTCTGGCTACATGTGTGGCTGTTGTTTGGATTAGACTAATAAAAAGCTACTTTAAAAATGAAGATGTTCCCATTATCTCTTTTCTACATACATTAGTTTAAGGTTCCTTTTAGTAATGTTTCCAACTGTGCAGTGTTGGATCTTGTTGCATGGGTCTGACATTAACACCCAGCAGGTCTTTTAGAATGTCTTCGGATAATCAGTGTCCATAGTCAGATTCTTTAATCCCTATTTTGAAGTAAAGCAGTAATGTCCTTTGTTCTGTACCATGACCCCTGATGATTAATTAGTTCACCCATCTGACTCAAATTGCTATCCTTATTTTATTTATGGAAATGCCAATACCTCCAAATAATCATGATATGTCAAACTTGCTCATAAATATCTGAAAAGAACAAAATTTCTAGGAAAGAAAGTATCTTTTAAGATACAGCTTTCTAATAAATACAGATGTTCAGGTGTCTTGCAATTTTATATAGGAACAAATGACAGGTAAAACTGCAAAATGGATAAAGGCCCTAGAAGAGCAAACTTATTTTTTTGGAGAGAGCCATTTATAAATGGGTGTTCTGACTTTCTTAAACATTTTAAGTGTTTTAAATGGAGAATAAACACACAAATTGTTTGACTCGTCCTAACACTTAGGCTAACACTTAAAGATAAAGGCTAGTGCAAACTTTTATTCTTAGCATGATTATATCACTGCTGGACTATAGACACTTTTGTTGCTTCTCATCTGTACTTCATTATTTTAATATCTCTTCATGAATCTCCAGTCACCTTAAACTCAGTGTGGCTAAAGCTGAGCTTTTGATCTTTCCTCCAAGTCCTGTCTCCTGTCACTGTGGACATTACCACTATCCTCCTACTCATTTAAACCTATAATCTAGGTGTCATTTTTAACTTGGCCCTCTGAATCCATGTATTCAGGCTATTTCTAAATCTTGCTGTTTATACTTGTTTAAAAATCTAAATTCCAGCTTTTTCTTTCTATTCACAGAGCCAAAACTTTCATCCTCATCATTTCATGTCTTGACTACTTCAGGTACCTCTTTGCTGGCCTGGAGTACTGTACCCTTGCTTTCCCTTAAGTCTATTCCAAACGCTGTTGCTAAAAATCTTGATTCATTACTCTGATCATGTCAACCCCCTCTCTGAGCACCTCCACTGGTTTCCTCCCCCCTTCACCTCTACTGCAGATCTCTCCGTCTAAACTAAAATCTCAGCCTTTCTAGCATCTTATAGATGTCTAGCTATCAGTTCAAGTTCAACATCACTGAAACAACTCTTAATCTTACCTCTATCCCTTCAGGCCCCCTTTGCTATCTCCTTTTTCAGTTACTCTAGATAGCATCACTATTTTGCTCATCACTCAGGCCTGTAAGCTAAGTGTCATCTTTGATTGACCTCTCTAGGGCCTCACTTTCAGGCTGTCTAAATTTAGCCTGTTCTGCATAATATCGCTAAATTACGGTCTTTCCTATCCATCCAATTAGCTAAAACTCAAGTCCAAGCTTTTACCTTAATTATGGCAACATCCTTTTCTCTGCCTTTAATAAATGCAATCTTACCCAATCATATCCATTCAGAATGCTGCTTCAAAGATCATTCTCTTTGCCAGTTGCTTTGAGCATATTATTATTCCTCTCTAGTGGTCCTCCTCCCATTTGGAACAAACACGTTACTTGTCTTCACTTTCAAGGCCTTTCACCTCAGTTCCCCACCTGATCATCCGGTTTCATTTACTATCCAGATGTCAGCTCCCACTTCCTCTCTGTCCATGATGGCAGCTTCCATCACCACTCACTTGTTAAATTTTCAAACAAATACCTTTGTGCTTTCTCCCATAGTGCTTTTCCTGGTTGGGAAGAGCTCCCTGTAACCAGCTGCAAAGACAGTGCTACTTCATTATCCTCCTGTGACACTCTTAGGGTGACCAAAGCGCAAGAGTGAAAAATTGGTATGGGGAATAATAGGCACCTATATTTTAAAAAAAAAAAAAAAAAAAAAAAGCTCTGAATATCGGGACTGTCCCTAATCAATCAGGACAGCTGGTTCCTCTAGACTCTCCTCTTTGAAACTCCTTTTCTTTGATGCCTACAAAAAATGACTAGTTAAGCTGCTGGTGCACTGAGATCAGTGGTGTACCGTGGGTGTCCAGTGCCCAGGGGCCAATGCTTATATTTGTGTGCACAACCCGCACCCCCTCATGTGCCCCCTGTGCAGGGCAGGAGAGGTCCCTGGCTCTCACCAGAGGGTGCTGCCTTGGTGTGGGGGAGGTCTACCTACAGGGGGTGACGGACTATGCCACATTCCTCCTGTGCCCCAGGGCCTTTCTGGTACTCATAGAGGCAGCAGAGCCCAGCACCGCTGCTGCCCTCTCATACTTATCTGATGCATGGTGCCTGTCTCGCCCACTCAGAGCCTCCTGCACCCCCTGTCTCCTGCACATCATGTAGGGCCCAGCCAGTGCCCGCCAAGCCAGTGCCTGGGGGCCTGGCCCCCCAATCGGTATGCCACTGACAGAGACCATGGTCTATCATGTTGACCAATATTATCTCATCATTTTCTTGTACTCACCTGTATCAGTTTCTTGGCTCATGTATTACACTTAAGTGTAAGCTATTTTATTGAGTTGTACGGCCCCTCCTATAAGAGGATAGTGGGGTGGGAGTAGGGTACGTAAGTGCTCTGGTAGTACCACTTCTAAATACAAGCTTTTTACATTTCAACCTCTTGGTAATTTACCCACCATCTAGCTTATTTACTAACCCTTCACAGGCTGACCCTATCTTTGCTTTACCAGCATTCCTAATCTTTAGTGCTTTGAGGCCTACCAGTCAGTTTGTCCTTTAAACATCTCTGAAGGCTTTTGCATGCTACCTTACAGCTGCCCAAAACTGAACTCCTTAATCAAATCTGATCAGCCTTTACCTTACCTTCCTTAACTTCTCTTTATAAGATACCTCTGCCACCCTGCTTACTCTGCACACTGCTGATCATGGCTGAGCAGCTGATGAGCTGTGACAATGCTTCTGATACCTTTTTTCCTTTTCCTGCTTTCTACCTCCCAAGGGTGATGCTAAACTAATTGATTTGAGGGAGCAAGGATTTTGTTACATGTAACCTATAAGGTGTGATTGTTTACCTTATTGAAACTGGATACAGCTGTTGTGAACTGCAACAAGTCTGTCAACAACTCTTCAGAATAAGAGATGAACTTTTTTTCAATAGCCATGACAACCCAGTCTCTTAACTAGTCCTTTGTTATGCTGTTCCTCAGGTATGCTTTCACTCATGGAAGGCATGAGAATTTTCTTTCACATGCAGCACTTGAGGCAGAAAGATGTGCATCAATTACACTTATTTATACTGTAGGTGGAGAGCCAGGTTGTATTTATACCAAAAAACTAGCTTATAGGCTAACAGTCTATCTTGGACTTTTCTTCAATTACTTTTGGCAAGAAGGAGGGGAGAACAGTTTACTGGTGCATGAACAAAATCTATTTGAAGGGTGAAACACTCTATTATGAAATATTTATACTACAATAGCACCCAAAGGCTGGGTGCTATACAACACATGTAACAATCCATTTCCTGAAGGGCTTACAATCTAAAGCTACAACAAAGGCATGTACTGTGCAATGCAAACTATGCCCATTTGTCAATACAAAATGAAATCTCACACAGTAGGTCAGAAATGGTACGTGAATGTGTAAGCTAAGAACTGAAAAAGAGGCTAACGTTTTCTCTGTAATGGTTGTTGTGAACCTCGTCTCTCGTGAGCCTATTACTGCAAGCCCTCGCAGGGGGCTGGGGCCGGGGCCAGCTAAGCCCTGTGTAGTTTGAGGCTATTTCTGGGGCGAACAGGCCCAGAACGGCCCGTCATTCCTCAGTGGTGGGGCAAAGGTTTGTTCTAGACCGCAATTTTGCAGCTCCAGCCCCTGTCGAGCAGAGGCTAATCTGTGTGGCTGGAGCATGGGGCTGGACGCGGGAGCTCCGCCCGGCGCTTAGCAGCCAGTCCCCGGTGGATGCGCTCCAGCGGGGGACGAGGGGAGGGGCAGGACCTCCTGCCGCCGGGGGCGCCGCGCAGTGCGGATTGTGGCTGGGGAGGGGCTCGGGGAAGGAAGGAGCCTGAGAACGAAGCGCTGGAGCAGTGCAGGGGAAGCCAGGCGGCAGCCGGCCCGCGCGCGCCGCTGAGCTACCGAGCCAACAGCGGCTGCTCCGTGGCCATGGGTAAGGGCGCCTCTGCTCCCCGCTTGGGCCCGGAGGGGGCAGAAGCCGGGAGCGGGCCCACCTGAGGCTCCCCGAGGCAGCTGTCGCTTCCCAGTGAGGGCGGGACGTAACGGGCGCGAAGCGGCGCTTCGGGCGGCGCGCAGCCCCCGCCCGGCAGCAGCTCGAGCCGAGGCGGCGGTGGGTGGGCGCGTGGGCCTGGCCGCCTCGCGGCAGAGTTTGGGGTGCCTCCAGCCGTCTGTGCGCGGCCAAGGCGGGGACGGTACGCGGGACTGGAGCCGCCTGCTCCCGGGGGAGGCTGGGCGGCTACCCGGGCACCCGGGCCCGCGGCTTCCAGCGGATAACAGGTCCGAGCCACACCGGGCAGTGCGGTGACAAAGGACCCGCCTCAGCCCCCGGGAGAGCCGCAGCCGTAAACGATGCTTGTGGGCCTGTGGGATGCGGAGCGGGAACCAGCCTACCCCGGCGGGCGGGCGGCGGGCGGCTGCTGTGCTAGGTGCTGTCTGGCTGCGGGGGGGAGCGGTGGTTGCCAGCCTCACGGGGAGGTTTTTGGTGGGGTGGGGTGGCTGGAGGATGGCGGAGCGATGGGAGAGCGTTGTCCGTTGTGACTGAAGGAAAAATAAACATGAATTGTTTGGAATGCTTTTCTGAGGAGACGGCTCTGCCTTTGCTCATGGTGACACTCCGTATAGAGTGAGGTAGAATGATAGTCCCAGTTGTGTTAAAGTGGGTTATGTGCGGGTTGCCACACTGATATAGAGCAACATGGTTTAATTAAAAAAACAACCCGACTTAAATCATAAAAGGGTTCAACTGAGTGGCCTATCTTAGTCTGGTTATGAAATGCCTGAACTCACAATGTGCCCATTTTGGAATGATGTGTAAATTTACAGAATTCAAGAAGTTTCCAGAAATGGTGTAGTTGGCCGCTGTCCAGTATTTTCTGTTGGCTCCCAAGGTCCTAAATCATGGTGACTGAAAAATATCACTATAAGCTGTTATTTTCAGTGACTAATCATGTTTCCTTCTGTGGATACTATTCCTATATGTAATGAACTATATCTAACTGCCTAGTAATGGAAACTGTATCCATATTGAAAGAATAATAACCTCTTAGATCCAAATCTTGCTTGCTTAATTTCTAAAAGTCTATTAAAATCAGTGTCATATATGTATGCAATGTAGTTGTAGCCTTGTCGGTTCCAGGCTATTAGAGAGACAAGGTGGGTGAGGTAATTTGATATCTTTTATTGGCCCACCTTTTGTTAGTGAGAGCCATGCAGTGCTCTTCAGGTCTGAGAAAGGTACTCCGTTTGCCTGTGCAAGGTGGAACAAATGGTTTAGCATAAGAAGTCAGCACATATTGTAAGGGACCCCTCAAGGTAGATTGGTCCATTAACATCTGCAGTCATAGGACAGAAAGAGGGAGTTATTGGGTTACAAATTGTTGTAATAAACCATAAATACTTTGTTTCTGTTCAGTCCATGATTTTTAGTGTATAGTGGAGTTATGAGTAAAATCTGTAACTCATTAACCCCCTCTTTTTGTCTTTGTCCTTTGACTTTAGAGGTGTTAACAGGCCACTCTGGGTTGAATGGGCCCTTAGAATAGGCTCTTTGTGGTTCCCAACCTTTTTGAGTGAAAACCCCACTATTTAACACTAGGTAAAACACGTGCCCCCACCCCCTCACCAGCCATAAACACATATAACGATAATAATAATACGTTACTCTTACTTGAGTAAGAAGCTAAGCCTTCCCTGGTGCAGCCGCCTCTGCATGCCTCATGTGGCCCTGCCTCTTCCCATCCCTCGTGGACTGAGGGTAATGGAGGTGGGCCCTGGCGGCTTGACCAGGGCTGCTCCAGGCCCCCACTGGCACGGAGCTGCTCCTCTATGGCCGGGCACTGGTTGGTGCAGGGATGGGGAGGGCTGCTCCTCCGTTCCATCTGGAGTGGCGCTTGGGACTGTTGTTCCCTTGCGGGGCTGCTCCTCCGCTCCGGCCGGCAGAGAGCTTGGGGGGCTAAATGACCTCAATATTATTGAAGCCTCACGGACCCTCTGTAATCTTTGGCACCCCTCCCTGAGGGAGTCCCACACCCCAGGTTGGGAAGCATTGCTTTAGAATATGTGCTAAGTGCTTATGCTAAACAATCTGTTCACCTCGCTGTGATACTTGGAGTACCTTACCTTTCCCATATATCACCCTGTTGGTGGCTCGAAAACTTGTCTCTTTCCCCAACAAAAGTTAGTCCAATAAAAGATATTACCTTACCCACCTTATTTCTCTAGTGCAGTGGTCTCCAAATTTTGGGCCATGCTCTGCTCCCCTAGGGGGGTGCAGAGGAACATTTGTGGGGGTATGGTGGGACCCAGGCCAGCCTCCACAGGGAGGAAGCGCCATCCAGCCCTACTCTGTCTCCGCTCCCGGCCCCCAGATCTGGCACCAGCCCAGCTTCAGCCCCAGCCCCACTCCCTGCTCTGCCCTCAGGCCAATTTTGCCTTCATTCCCTCTCTACCTCCAGCTCTAGTTCTGCCCCAGCTGTTCATTCAGCCCAAGCTCCTCTGCTGAGCCAACTGCAGTACTGGGGCGGGACAAAAACAGATACCATTAGTAGTAAGGGGGGGCATGACAGGAAAAGTTTGAGCACCACTGCTCTAGTGCCATATATGAGTAGAGCTCTGCAAATCCACGGATATCTGCCTTAAATCCATGGATCATTTTTGCAGGTTGTGGATTGGATGCGGATACAGATTTTGTATCTGCGCAGGGCTCTATATATGAACAGTCTCATTGACATTCCTGAGTAAAGTGTCCGGGATTTGGCCCTTTATAATTTATTCTGCTCCATTTAGAGGGAGCCTACCAGCAGAGATCTGAGAGTAAAGGCCACTTATAATATATTTGAAAATAGGAGCATAAAAACCAAAATGTTTTTGTATTCCTTTTTTTTTTTTTCCTACTAACAATACATTTTGCAATTAGACACGTTTAAAACAAAATAAGCAAAAACACCCTTCCCTCAAAAAGATTAGTTCTTCGAGTGCTTGCTCATGTCCATTCCACTCTAGGTGTGTGCACACCTCTGTGCATGGTTCCTGGAACATTTTTCCCCTTAGCAGATCCCGTAGGGCCAGCTCTGGCAACCCCTGGAGCCCTGCGCATATGCCACAGTATGTGAGGCACTGCCGGCCCTACACCCCCTCAGTTCCTTCTTTCCGCCCATGACGGTTGCTGGAACTAGCCTTGTTCTCAACAAGTACTATTCCCCTTGTTTGAACTTGTTTGTTATTCTAAGTTAGTTTTAGTTAGTTAAGTAGTTGTTAAGTGTATTTAGAGTAGTTAGAGATAAGGCATGTCACTGCGGGGACTTAGAGCGGCAGGTGCAGCAGGAACCAAGCGACTCCCACTACCGCTACCTTAAGTGCTTCGTGGAAGCGCACAGAAAAGAAAAATGTAAGATCTGCAGGCCTTTCAAACCAAGGACACAAAAGGACCGAGAAATCCGGTTGAAAGCCCTGTTGATGGAGGCAGCGCTTCGCCCGGAGTCTGAGCCGGCCTGCTCCACCTCGGCACCGAGCGTGACCTCGGTGCAGAGCGCACCACCGGCACCGGCCTTGACTCAGCACCGTGCAACATCACCAGCACCAAAGAGGAAGAAGCAGCACGTGGAACGCGGACACTCTCCTGGGCCATCGGTATGGGCAGGGTTGAACATGGAGATGCACCGGACCCAGCCCGTTGAATCTTCTTCAGTGCCTGCATCTCTGGTCAGGGAGCCTCCCCCGACTTCTGGGAGTGGGAGAGTGCCCCTGCCGATGCCATCGACACCGGAGGCTTTTCAGGTGGCAAGAGCCTTATTGGCCTTGCCTACACCACCTCCCTCCCCTCCTCCACCGAGGGAGAAGGGGCTGGTGTCACAGGGAAAACCCGCGTTGGGTCCCCCTGAAGGGCAGTGGAGATCCCCGGTACGGGGAGGAAGATCTCCTGCCGGATGGCCTCGGGGGTAGAGCAGAGCTGCTCCCCCAGCAATCACTCCAGGTCAACGTCGTCGAGCCAACCTGCTTCAACACAGGATGCGGAGTCTCCCTCTTGGCGCCGACATTGATCTCTGGCACTGGAGGCAGCACATGCCAGGAGGTGGTACCGGTTGAGGTCTGCCAGGCGGCGCTCAGACAGCTCCCGTTCCAGATCCCTGGCACCGAGGAGTTCGCCCGCACCGAGGCAGTGCAGAACCTAGTCGCCATCGGAGGACCTGGCACCGAGTTTACCCTCACCGAGGCGGCAGAACCCCGTCGCCATCAGAGGACCCGGCACCGCGCAGTCCACGACTTGGAACCCGCTTGCTGGAGTCTGGCTTGGCACCGAGGAGTTCGAAATGGCGCCGACCTCGGTCACCGAAGGGGTCTGCAGGACCGCAAGGCAAGCGGCATTGGAAATCTTCGGTACTGAGACAATGCTCTGGTACCTCAGGCTCTTCGGAGCACACCTCCATTTGTCGGTACCACTCCCAGTGACGGAGGCAGTCTTTGTCGTCCTCCAGGTTGGAGGTGTCAAGAGGGTGGTCCCTGGCACGGAAGGGTGCCCAGGACCGAAGATGTGCATGGCACTGCCGGTCCAGTGACTCGGGGTCTCCCAGGGAGGACAGTCGTTGGTAGAGCCAATGCCCCCACGAAGTGTCACAGCCTGTGGCTCAGTCAGCCCCGGGTTGGCCCCAGGGTCAATGGCCGCAACAATGGCCTTATTGGGCTCCATGGGGTATCCAGATGGGGCCGGGGCCCCAATCCATTCTGTCATCGGGGGTGCAGTCCATGCCTCCGGCACAGAAGGAGGCCCATAGACACCACTCCTTGGACGAGGAGTCGGACCCCATGGAGGGACCCTCAACGGGTGCAACCCTTCGCCAGGAGGGGGCGCACCCACGGGATGCGCCTTGGCAGTCCTCTTCCTCCTCACCAGACGAGGCAGTCTCCCGGGACCACTCGGCACCACTGGAGGATTTCAGGGCGCACCAGGAGTTGCTCAGGAGGGTGTCCTCCAGCTTGGGGTTGGAGGTGAAGGGGCCGAGGATAGCCTTTTTAATGTGCTGTCAGCGGCGCGCTAGCGAGAGTGGCCCTTCCAGTCCACAAAAGGGTCCTTAAAATTGTAAAGGCCCTGTGGCAAACTCCTTCCTCGGTCGCTCCTACGTCAGAGGTGGCCGAGAAAAAGTATTATGTCCCAGCCGAAGGGTTTGAGTATTTGTTCACTCACCCCGCCCCAGGTAGATGCGGCTAACCAGAGAAAGAGGCAAGGTCAGCCAGGGTCCACTCCCAAGAACAAAGATAATAAAAAGCTGGATTTGTTTGGGAGAAAGGTTTATTCCACGGGAAGCCTGCAGTTCAGGATTACCAACCATCAGGCCCTCCTTGGTAGATATAATTTCAACCTGTGGGATTCCCTCAGGTGGTTCGCTGAGGCCCTGCCCCAGGACTAGGCCGCAGACTTTAACACCATCATGGAGGAAGGAACCACAGTGGCTAGGGCAGCGCTCCAGACGTCCTGTGATGCTGCTGCCTCGGCGGGCAGGGCCATAGCCTCCACCATCTGCATGATAAGGTGCTTGTGGCTGCAATCCTCGGGCCTCTCCCAGGAGGTGCAGCAGTCTATTCAGGACCTCCCCTTTGATGGGTCGGTCCTATTCTCCGACCAGACCGATGCGAAGTTGCACGATCTGAAGGACTCCAGGGCCACGCTTTTCCAGGCGTCAGTCACGGCCCCCACCGAGGCCTTTCCAACCTTCTAGGGATAGGAATAGGGGGTTTAGAAGGAGAAATCAGCCCCTCCAGCTCATCCTCTGCTCCCCAGCAAGGGCCCTCTAAGAGGTCGGGCAACCAGAGGAGATAATTTTGATGGTGCACCTGAGGGTGGCACCCCAACTGCTCTCCTGGATCCGCTCCGCCCCTTTCTAAACAGGGTAAAGCCCTTCTATCCCGAATGGGCAAAGATCACTTCAGACCATTGGGTCCTGGGGATAGTCTCAGGGGGCTATGCCCTTCTGTTTACATCTACTCCTCTCCCCCCCCCCAACAAGCCTCCCCCTCCGTCCCTCTTCAGGGACCCCTGTCATGCGCAACTCCTCTTGCAGGAGGTGGACACCCTCCTCAACATAGGAGCGGTGGAAATGGTCCCTCAAGGCAGAAGGGGTTCTATTCGAGATACTTCCTTATCCCCACACAGTGGCTGGCTCCCACTACCAGTTTACAGCCCTACCCTTTGGCCTGTCTTCAGGTCCAAGGGTGTTCACCAAGTGCACGGTGGTAGCGGCTGCCCACTTCAGATGAAAGGGTGTGCAAATTTTTTCCTTACTTGGATGATTGGCTGATCAGAGGCAGGTCCAGGTCCCAAGTGCAGGAGAGTGTGACCCAAACTTGCTCCACATGCAGCAGGCTGGGACTGCTCATAAATGAGCAGAAGTCCCCACTAACCCCAGTGCAACGGATAGAATTCATTGGGGACACCCTGGACGCTTCCCAGGCCAGAACCTTCCTGCCTCAGCCACGTTTCGAGGCAATGGTCTCTATCATCTCAAAGCTGCAACGATGCCCCATGACAATAGCCAGGCACTGCCTACAGCTGTTAGGCCACATGGCAGCCTGCACGTATGTAGTGAGGTTAGCTTGCCTGAGGCTTAGACCACTTCAGGCATGGTTGGCCTCGGTATATGGTCTGAGCAGACACCCATTGGACCGGGTGGTCACAGTTCCCCCGCCCATCTTAGCCTCCCTAAACTTGTGGCGGACACGGAGGGCAGTGATGAGGGGCATTCCGTTCAGGGAGCTGGTCCTGGCGGTCACCCTAATTTCTGACGCTTCAGATGTAGGATGGGGAGCCCACATCAGCACCAATCTAGGCACTCAGGGGCTCTGGTTGGGGGAGGTGAGGCGCCTGCACATCAATGTGAAGGAGCTGAGGGCCATTCGCCTAATGAGCAAAGTGTTTCTCCGATGCCTGACAGGCAGAGTGGGGTACAGGTGCTGATGGACAAGACCACAGCCACATTTTACATAAACAGGCGGGGGGGAGCTCGCTCCTCAGCCCTCTTCATGGAAGCTATCTGTCTGTGGGACTTTGCCGTGAGGCGTGATTTCCTCTTGACTGCGTCTCACCTCCTGGGAGTGAGGAATGATGAGGCGGATTGCCTCAGCAGGTCGTTTCTGTCCTGGCATGTCGTTGCGCCCGGAGGTGGTAGCTATGATCTTCCAGAAGTGGTCCAGTTGGGGAATGCCCCTATTCCTGGCAACATGGAACACAAAGTGCCTGAGGTTCTGCTCCCTCCGGGGTCGTGAGGCTGGGTCGATTTCCGATGCATTCCTCATGGACTGGACAGGGACCCTCATGTACGCGTTTCCACCTATTCTGCTCCTGCCCAAGGTCCTGTTGAAAATAGAGGGACAGGACGGATGTTATGCTCATTGCTCTGGCTGGGCTGAGACAGCACTGGTTCAGCGTGCTGCTGGACCTTTTGATTGCCCCACTTCTGGAGCTCCCGAGGCGGCACGACCTTCTATCGCAGGACCATTGTCGCCTGTTGCACTCGGACCTGGAGGCTCTGTGGCTGACGGAGGGAGAGAGAGCCTGCTCAGTGCAGGTCCAGCAAGTCCTTCTTGGCAGCAGGAAACCTTCTATGCAGGTCATGTATCGGGCTAAGTGAAAATGGTTTACCTCTTGGGCGGAGTCCCGGGGCATTCTACCCAGCCTCTCGCCTATACAGGTGATCCTGGAGTACCTGCTCCAGCTAAAGCTCCAGGGTCTGGCGCTGGCCTCACTGAAGGTTCAGCTGGTGGCCATTTCGGCCTTCCATCAGCCGCTAGTGGGGAGATCGCTGTTCTCCCATCCCATGTCGGTCAGGTTCGTCAAGGGGTGGAGAGGCTTTATCCGCAGGTCTGTGACCCGATGCCTCCCTGGGATCTCAACCTGGTCCTCTTGAGACTCACGGGGGCCCCCCTTTGAACCTATGGCTTCATGCCCTCTGCTCATGCTTTAATGGAAGGTAGCCTTCCTGGTGGCCATAACCTCAGCTAGGAGGGTCTCTGAGATTAGGGCCTTGAACTCGGAGCCCCCTTATACAGTATTCTATAAGGATAAAGTACAGTTGAGGCTGCATTCAGCCTTCCTGCCCAAGGTGGCTTTCTAATTTCATTGTAATCAAGATATTTTTCTTCCCGTGTTTTTTCCCAAACCGCACGGTTCAGAGGAGGAGAGGAGATGGCATCTCCTTGTGGATTACATCATGCAACAAGTTCTGCTACAGGCAGGTGTGGGTGCCACTTCCAGGAACCATCACAGCGCACTTAACCAGAGCTCAAGCCTCATCTACAGCCTTTTTGGAGAGAGTGCCTCTGCAGGACATCTGGAAAGCTGCCACCTGGTCATCAGTGCATACCTTTACGTCTCACTATGCCATCGTCCAGCAGGCGAGAGAGGACACGGGATTCGGCAAAGCAGTGCTGAGGGGCAGTTCACCAGTAACTCCAACCCACCTCCAAGGTACTGCTTGTTAGTCACCTATAGTGGAATGGACATGAGCAAGCACTCGAAGAAGAAAACAAGGTTACTTAGCAGTAACTGATGTTCTTCGAGATGTGTTGCTCATGTCCATTCCACAACCCACCCCCCGTCCCCGCTGCCAGATCTGCTAAGGGGAAAAAAGTTCTGGGAACCATGCATGGAGGCGTGCACACATCTATAGTGGAATGGAGATGAGCAACACATCTCGAAGAACATCAGTTACTGGTAAGTAACCTCATTTTTCAAACTAGTTAGAGATAAGAGAGTGAGGATTAAAAGGGTAGTAGATGTAGAAACATGGGAAGGGCACCCTAAAAAAAAAAAAAAAAAAAAGAAAGTATATGATGGGCCAGTGAAATATAGGGGATTTGCAGCATACCGCTAAAGATATATGAAACATATCTATTGAAGGGGGGAATTTTGCAATTTAGGAATCTACTCTGTTTCCCCCCATAAGTATAATTGCTTGTACTGAGAATTGTAGTTATTGGATTGAAAGGGAGATATGCAATAGTTTTAACGTTCTGGTGTAAATTTTATTTGATTTTTTTTTTCTTAGAATAATGCCTATACCATAATAACTTTTTTGATCAGTGGTCAATAGATTAAACATAGAACTCTCAGTTTTGTTACCTTTTTAGAATGGAATTGCTTGTCCTAAGTGTGTTTGGTAAAATAGCTTATATTTTACCCCTATTAAATACAATAAAAAAAAAAAATTCGGTGTCAGACAGTCTTATGGTACCCATCCTGATCCAGTTGGGGTCCACAGAAGTTTTACCATTCACTTCAGTGGGCACTCAGGCACACTGAGACAACTTTATTAACACCTTATATGTCATGCCAAAAAGAGAATTGAGGATAGACCCCATTGTACTGGAGTAAGAGTCTCTACATTTAAATGTATATTAAAAGGCTATATTATTGTCATAGATGTATATGTATATATGGTGATGAGACGATTTTCAAGGAGTTGCACATGATTTGGCGGCACAGCTCAGTTGACTTTAATGAGAGCTTTGCAGCTAAAATGCTTTGAAAATGAAGGGGTGTATACATGCAGCTCTGGAAGTTCAAAGTAGAGTAATTAACTGTAGATTCAAAAATTATGAGTCAGGCCCCAAAATATCACAAGGTTGGATTAAAAATCATGAGATTTAAAAAAAATACATTTTGCGTTATTTTATTTGCCTTGTCAAATTTTTATTTATGACAGTAAGGGCTAGCAACTTACTTAAAAAAATAAGAAAAAAGGGGGGAAAAAAAGCTGAGTTTTTCAGTGATCTCCTTGATTCCAGCAGTTAGGACTTTAAGAGAAACAAATAGGATGAGGCTCATGATAAAATTATGCGATTTGGCATTACTGGATTAAGTATCATGACCAGTATAATAGTTATAACTCCCTTAATCATTCTTCATTTTATCAGAAAGGTATGAGTCTATTGTTAAAGTGCCCAAAGAGATACTGTCAACTAGTTTAAGGCCCCAATTTAAATTGTTTTGGAAAGTTTTATGTATTATGGGTAGAAGTGTTTTAATGAAATGTTAAAAAATACAGAAAAGAAAACTTTTTTTTGTGTCCATTTTAAACTTTCCTATGTAGAACTGTAAACCAAAACTACAATATTGTGCTAGTGTGAGGAACTATGTCCTGATCCTACAAATGCTTATGCATGTGCTTAACCATGTTCTTCTCATAGAATGTAGTCAGTGGAACTACTTACGTGTGTAAAGTTAAATGTAGGGCTAAGTCTTTGTGTAATTAGAGCCACAATAGAAACTGTTTATATGTAAAAGAGATAACTGACATTTGTTTCTATGCTGGATATATAATTTGGGTTCAAATAATATTGCTGGATATACTATATTAATGAGAGACACCTCTTATACTAATGTGAACACAACTTTGGTATCATAGAAGAGTCTCTGAGCCCTGTTAATCAGCTGATTTATTTTTCCCCATTCCTTTTTCCATATTCATTATCAATACTGCTTTCACTTTGTCTTCCAAGCCAAGCTAGCTTGCCCTTCTAGTCCTGACCAATACTGAGATGAATTGAGACAATAGTATGACTCAAAATTATGACATCCTATATAGTGCATGGAAGAATGGAAGGCAATAACAGCCTACTTCATTTGTATTTACATATTACACAAACAAGATGTGTAGGCGTGTTTGTTTTGGAGTGCACTGTGACTTTGTAGCCGTTAATGGATTTTATTCTTTTAACTAAATCCGGATTAAGATCAAATTGCTTTGAAGAGGAAAGCATTTAGTGATTTTTTTTCTTTAATAGTTGAAATATGCTTATTTTCCCATTGTTTTAGCTGTAAAAGACCCCACAGCTGTAGAAAGAGCAAATTTACTGAACATGGCTAAATTGAGTATCAAGGGACTGATTGAATCAGCTTTGAGTTTTGGCCGTACTCTGGATTCTGACTATCCACCTTTGCAACAGTTCTTTGTCGTTATGGAGCACTGCCTTAAACATGGTCTTAAAGGTGCAGTAATCATTTTATTCATGTATTTCCTGTCCCAAATCATTCTGAAATTTTGTTTGCAGAATGTGATGAATTATCCTCTTTGTACAACAATTTGAATATGCAAAGCACTCTGTGATAAGTCTGAAAAATTGATAACCATAACAAACATTTTTTTACATACTTACACTCTTTTCCCCCTTTGTAAGTCACCTATGACTATATATGTTTTGTCAGTTACAGGATCAAATGCATGTTACTTGTATCTTGATTTCCTCTTACTGGTACATTGATGTGTTTATGCTTCAGCAGATCTATTTTAAACATGGAAACAGAATTGCTGATTTATAAGATTCTTTTTAGAAGTTCCCAAACCACTGTCACTTATTTTTAAAGGTCTAATTAAAGCTTGTTATATAAATATATTTGAAGTACAGTTGTTTAATACAATGTATATAGACAATTTCTAACCCAAGTATGCTGGGTGTAAATATATGTGATAGAGTGAACTAAGCAACTTAAATTGTCAACTGAATTATTATATTTTCCTTTTCTTAGTAAAAAAATCTTTTCTAAGTTACAATAAAACAATCTGGGGCCCACTGGAACTTGTGGAGAAGTTGTACCCAGAAGCTGAGGAGATAGCAGCTAGCGTCAGAGATTTACCTGGCCTCAAGTGAGTAGTGTTGACATATTTTTGCAGTAAAGGTTTAGGGCCTGATCCAGTGCCCATTAGAGTCAATACAAGAGCTCTTGTTGATTTCAGCAGGCATTAGGTCAGGCCTTTAAGGAGCAAAATATATTGTGGCAAAAGTAGTACATGAATTTTAAGATACCATGTTGAGAGAATTTAGAAGAACCTTTCTCACATTGAGGAAGCTAAATACTTTTAAAAATGAAATGCCTTTTATTGTGTTTATAATATCCTTATGTCTTAGTTGTACTAATTTTCCAAATGTTGCACAAAAATAGTATAACAAAGAATGTCCTGTAGGTTAATTTGTGACCAGTAACCTGCCTGCCTTCCCATTCTTAGTTTGTTCAGACATTAAATGAAATCTTGTCTCTGTTTCCAACATCTAGGGGGAATATACTGTATTTGATACCAGTCAGAGTTGCTGGTTATATCTAATTATTGGGCAGAAAAAATAGAGTGACTGAGGTAGTCTTGTAAATGCTTAAATATTTTTGGTGCACTGGTGTTTTTTAGAATTCTCAAGTTTACTTGTTTATAGCTACTCTTACTTCATGTACAGGATGCTCCAATGGCATCAGCTGGAGGATGTAACTCTAATCCTCGTATTGTGGCAGAGAGCACAGTCACTAGACCATTGCATTGACTCTCTGTGATGAAGTTTAGTTTGTTTCATATGTTACGATATGTATAGCTTCTAAAAGAGTTTCCCAGTTTGTTATATATTCATCCTCTTTGCATTTTGTTCAATGTCTGGGACACATTTTTACTAACATAAAGATATCTTGAAAAGAAATAAGGTCTAAAGATAGAGCTGCGCAAACTTCACAGGATTCATTTTGTGTGGACCACAAGGAATGGACCTCCCTGTACAGGTTTGTAGTGGATGTCCACGTTTCTCTCTCAGATCCCCCAAAGACTTTGTGAGGATTTGAAAAGAGGGGGGATGAGGGGTGACAATTATACTGCGGCCCCAACCTGTAGGGCCCCCTAAACTTCTGTAACTGAGGTGAAATGGAAGGGGGTAGACCCCCCAGCAAGCGTGATATATCTAGGCCACAAATTTCTTTTGATGGGCCTGTTTGCAAGATATTCTCCAAATTCTTTCTAAATAAAATAAAATGTGTTTTTCAAACTTCTATTGTAAACATTTTTAAAAGGACACCGTCAGATTAAGAATAAAATATTTTTCTTGCCTGTATTGGTATTAGTATCTAAATCAATCAAAAAGAAATAACATTTAAAATAAATTATATTTTACCATTTATGTTGTTTTACTTTCTACATAGTGCTTTTCTTGGACAATTAAAATAGAGTAATTGTTTTCACTCTTAGGTTCTCATAGGGTAGCACAGCACTGCAGTGTTTGTGTTGCTAACATTGCTGGAAAATGTTGGCATCCAAACAAAAACTATTTTTCTTCAAATATTTTCAAAAATAGATTCATGAAAACATTTCTAATTACAGGGGTGGATAAAAATCAATGATTTAAACATTTTTAAGTTGAATTTTTTATTTAAATTAAATACAATACATTTTTCTTTTGGAAAAAAAATTGTTCAAAATTAAATTTGAAATTATGACAACCTATATTAAGGCCTAAAATAATTCTAGTCTATTAAAATAATTTAAATTAAAAAAAAAGATACATCAGTGAGCCCTCCTCAAATTTTAATGGGTCAAAAAGAGTGGTGTATTTTTAATCATATACAGAATTAGGAGGAAAACATCTTTAACTTTTGAGGTTAACTCAAGCTTTAAAGATATGTCAGAATGGTATGTACTTCATTAAGTATCTGTATTATTTTCAGTTTTTGTAATGGAGTGAATGCTGGTATTTACATTTTTCCAAATGTGAATACTTTTGTTTTCTGTTACATAGAAAAGCTTTTGTCTTAATTACTTGTGGTTTTAGTTTAGCTAGCAGGTGCAGAAAAAATATTTTCTTAATTTGGACCAGCTCACTCAAAGATGAGTAACGGACTGGGATTTAAAAAATCAGGAAAGCTTGTTTTTTGTCTTCCTATCTTTGGGGGAAAAATAGGTTTGGAGAATATGAGATCTAGGTAAGGGAAATGGAGTGACCCAAGAACCTCTTAATGCGAACTGACAAGAGGGATTACAGGGATCTCCTAGATCTGGCCTGTACATTCCAGTTCACCAAAGTGTGCCATGTGAGGACTGAAATGAAAGCCAGTATCACATTTGTCATCAATATCATTGTGAAACTTATGTGCGGGTGTTGTGTAAGGACTTATGTATATACATTGTAAATCACATTCTTAAAGTCCGTGTCTGGGGACTGGTCACCAGCAAAGGCGAAAAGCGGGTTTTTCTCCAGGCAAGAGATGTTTCTTCTTTGAGTTTATTCTTCATGTGGGTATGCGTGCGCACAGTGTGCCTGAATCCAGAGATTTTTAGTAAGCACTGTCCATTGGTCCACTCGTGCACAGTAGTTCTCCTTATGCTGTGAACCGAGGGTGCGGTGCAGACCAATGCCTCTCCAGTTCCTTCTTACCACCGCATGGCCTAAGTCGGAATTCTATGTGTCTTTTTCTATCTTCCTTTGTTTTAATACCTGTTAATACAAATTGCAAATAGATTTAAGTAGATTAGATTTAATTTAAAAAACATATTTTTAGTGTTTTTATAGTATAATTTACTTTGTTCTCCCTTCCTTAGGGAGCTTTCTTCTTGTGGAGAAGGACTATACCATGAGTCCCAGGATTTAAGAGCTGTGTCTCCCGCCTCCCTCGTTTTCTGTCAGCGACAAATGCCAATGTTGCCTTTATTGCCTGGGGGAGGCTCACATCGTCACCATATGCAGTATCTGCCATTCTTTCTATCCCTGAACTTGTGAAGGATGAGCGCTCTGCCTGCAGAAACACATCATGGACCAGGCTGTGAAGCCCCATTTAGAATCGGGCTGTGGAGACCTGCCCATACAATGGCCTCGGACTACGAGGACTTTGAAACATGAGTTCTGAAGAGAGGTTAACACACTTAACTGTAAGAAACCCTCTCACTAGAGTAGGGGACATGACCATAGGCATAAGGACATATCTCCATCCAGATCTCCCTCTAAGAGAAAGGATGTCTCCTGGTCTCAGTCTAAGTTAGGTGAGTCCTCATGCATGGATTCTAAAGAGTTAGGTTCATGTAAACCTTCCATTCAAGAAGATAAAGTGCAAAATATGGGATCTGATGGTACCAGTTCCGGATCCACCCCACAAACCAAAAGATTGGGACCCACCAGTCCTGTCTGGAAGCTCTGTGCTGGACAGTTTTGATTTTGTGTGGTATCCTTTGAATACTAGACTGTTGGATGCCCCAAATCTGCTGGTCCCCTTCTCAGGGCCTCTCCAAATTCCAGGAAGAACTGAAACCTTTACCTTGCTAGATGTATTTTCACTCTGTTCTATCCACAATCTCCTCATTTATCTGGCCCGATCCTCCTTAAAGACATCTCTATGCCCAAAGAAACCATCTAAAGGAGAAAGAGATCATCACCTACTGCATCCTCAACTCAGATCATCCTCCCATCAGTACCAATGGCACCAGCAGTAGAGCAGGAAGGAGCCTATAATTTCATTGAGGAAATCTGAGATCCAGATGAGTCTTCCCCATCCTCCCCGTGGGAAACAG
This sequence comes from Emydura macquarii macquarii, assembly GCF_026122565.2. Lineage (NCBI taxonomy): Eukaryota > Metazoa > Chordata > Testudines > Chelidae > Emydura > Emydura macquarii. Next base: position 11,352,294 of record NW_027131527.1, on the reverse strand, counting down.
GCCTGGACAGAACCCACTGAAGTTATTGGAACTATTCACTTCCTTTGGGATATAGCTGCACAGGGGACATTTGGTACCCGATCCCTTGGGACCCTCCCCCACCGGTTGATTCTTTTTACTGGCTTTATTGGGCCCCGTGAGATCCATGTAACCAATGTTCTGGAACTGTACAAGAGTCACACTGACCCTCCTTTCCTAGCCAATACCAACTGGCTCCATCTGAGTTTGTGGAGGAAGAAGTTGAGCTGGATCCACCAGTTCCTCTGGACATGTCGTCTTCTTCACTTGATGAAGCGGTTGCTCCATCCTTTCCCTCCCCTCTGATGACAACAAGCAGTACCAGGAACTGTTACAGAGGGCAGCAATCAAGCTCCAAATACTTCTTGAGGAGGTCCAGGACACACACCCGGGTCTGTTGGACATACTTCAGTTTTATGGCCCTTTGAAGGTGGCCCTTCCATTCAGTCAGGCCATTTTGGAACCCCTCAGATCTGCGTGGCTTGCCCCTGCCTCTTGTGTCCCTACTCTGAAGAGGACTGAAAAGTTAGACTTCATGCCAGCTAAAGAGACAGAGTTTTTATTACCCAGTGCCCAACTCTTTAGTGGTGCAAGCAGCTACAGAAAGTACTTTTGGACTAGCTACAAACCCAGGGTCTTCACAAAAGTTCTTTCACTGGTGGCAGCTTGGATGAGAAAAAACAGCTTTACTGTCTTTCCATATCTTGATGACTGACTCCTGACAGGTAGATCCAGCAGGGAAATCCAGTTGACAACCCTATTCCTACTCCATTTACTATCTTCCCTGGAAATCTGTCTCAACGAAGAAAAGTTCTATAGATTTCACAGGAGCAACCCTGGACTTGGCTACAACAAGAGCTTATCTTATGATGGAGAGTTTTCACATCATGGATGAATTGATAAAACAGTTCACTTTCAGGCCTTGGACTATGGTGAGGACCTGTCTTTCCCTCCTAGGCCACATGGCCTTGAGCACATATGTAATACCATTTGCCAGGCTTCATCTCTGCTGCCTACAAACCTGGCTTCAGTCTGTTCGATGAGTCTTCCATTGAATTCTACAGATGAGCTACAGTCACTTATTGTGGGTCCTGAAATGAGACCAAAGACCAGTTTTGGACCTGCAGCCCCATCCCCAAGTGCCACAGGTGAAAACAAGTGTAGATGAATGTGCTCTGAATTTAACTTTATGCTTCGCACATCTCTCCTTGATTTCAGCAATCTGTGAGCTTTCATTCCAAGGTGGCAGAGCCGCCACCATCGGCTAAGAGCTCCCAGATGTTGAGGACAACATTGAGAGATTGGAGGGTTAGCCATGAGAGTGTCTTTGTAATGTGTGCTTGTTCTTCCTCTAAAATGAGTTCCAATATGCAGTTCTCCATAAAAGGCACATGGACCCCTTAAAGAGGCCAAGATGCATATCAATTTGCTGGAATTAAGAGTGGTCCATGGGGCTTGCCCTGCGTTCCTTCCGGTCAGCTGATCCCAAAATATCCAAATGATGAGGGACAATATGATGACTATCTTCTGTGTAAACAAACACTGGTGAACAAGATCTCTCCTGTGTATAGTGACAGTCAGTTTCTGGAATTGGTGTATCAGAAACCACATAACCTTCTTCACAGTATACCCACCGGGTGTGCAGAACTCCCCAGCAGACAGTCTGAGCAGAAATTTTCCCACAGACCATGAATGGGAGATCCATGATTCTGTTCTTAATGAGATCTTCACCTGGTGGGGAATACCAACTTTGGATCTCCTTGCCTTGCAGAAGAACAAGAAACTATCTCTGCTTCAGAACAGCTTTGGACCATGTCTCGAAGGGCAACACCCTGCTGTTGCCACTGCCCTGGATGGACCACCTCAGCTATACCTTCTCTCCCATTCCACTAATACCACAAATCCTGTGAAAAATCTGTTATGACATGGCTTGTGTCATCCTCATCTTGCCAAATTGGCCAGGACAGTTCTGGTTTTCATATCTTGTGAGGATGTCAGCCTGTCTGCTCATCAACATCTGACCTTCCCAAATCTGCTGATGCAACACAGTGGTACATTTAGGCACCCCAGCTCAGGACTTCTGCAACTCAAGGCCTGGTATTTGGATGAGTATCATACAGAGAGAGAGTTCATGTTCAGTGACAGTTCAAACCATTCACAACCAAAGCAGGAAGGATTCTACTAGGAGATGGTGTTTGGCCAGTTGAAAGCATTTCTCTTCTTGATAATAACAATACCAGCTATCCCCAGAGTTTGCTGGGATTCCTGTTATTTTAGAATACCTACTTACCCTTAAGACATCAGCCTCTGTCAATTCTTTACAGGTCCATCTTGCAGGAATCCGTGCCTTTCATCCTTGAATTGTGGACCATACTATCTTTATTCATCCTACAACAACTAGATTTCTGAAGGGACTTCTTAGAAGTAACCCACACCACAATGGGATCTCAGTCTCACCCTTTCCGTTCTCATCAAACCTCCATTCAGTCCACTACCCACCTGTTCTTTGTCTCATTTCTTGAGGAAAGTTGCCTGTCTAATCGCCATCACATTGGCCAGGAAGGTGAGTGAGCTGGAGGACTCATGGCAGATCTGCCATATACCATTTTTCATAAAGAGAAGGTCTCACTTTGCCTCCCTGCAAAATTCATCCCTAAAGTAATGTCAGAATTTCATATGAATCAAACATCCACTTACTGGTATTTTTTTCAAAACCTCATGCCTCTGATGAGGAGAGAAGGCTTCATTCTCTAGATGTCTGACAGGCCCTAGTTTTTAAGCTATAGAAAGCAAAAGCAATTAGAAAAACACCTAGGCTTTTTATCACCCTAGCGCAGTGATCAAGGGATCACTCTTTATCTGCATGGAGATTTTCTAAGTGGATCTCAGGCTGCATCAACCTTTGTTACCAACTGGTTCAGATTCCACCCCAGGAGGGGTGAGAGCCTATTCTGCAAGAATGCAAACAACCTCTGCAACATCTCTGCAGGATATATCTTAACTAGATACCTGGAGCTCCTTACACACCTTTACAAGACATTATGCATTGAGCAGATACAGCTGTGGGGATGTCAGATGTCTGCATTTTTGTACCCACCTCGTGTTTAACTACTGATTAGTAATCTCCCGTGTGTGGAATACACATAGGGGCCAGCACTCAGAGGAGATATGGAGGTTGCTTATCTGTAATTGGAAGTTCTTTGAGATGTGTGGTACCTATCTGAATCCCATCACCCACCCTACATTTTCTTTCTGCGGATCATGAGCTGATTTGTGTTAAGAAAAGGAACTAGAGAGGCATCAGTCTGCACTGCTGTATATACCTTTGGTTCAGTGTACAAGGAGAATAACTGTGCATGGGTGGACCACTGTTTACTAAAAATGTGTCTGGACTCAGGTGCATGGTGAGTATGCATACCCATATGTGGAACACAGACAGACTACACATACCGAAGAACCTCTAGTTACAGGTTGTAACCAACATTTATTCATCTATCTGTTTTCATGTAAATTGACTATTGTTTGGTTCACAGTGGGTCTCCTCCCACCAATCTGAACTAAATGTTAATGAAGGATTGTGAGAACTTCAAAGAGAAAAATAACAGGAAGAAGAAAACATCGGGGATGGGAACCCTCTCTTGAGGTGCACATCAAAGGTTTTCGCTACTATATTTGGGAGACAAGGAAGACATCCTAGAATCCTTCACCTAGGAAGTAAACAAACATCGTGTTTTCTTCATGAAAAGTAGGATTGGTTGAAATCACTTGAGAGAACTTCGGGAGAGATAAGCTGCTCTAGAAAAGAGGGAATCTTGTTAGTTATGTGTGCAGAAGATGTTATGATTTTATTCTATCTGTCGCCATTTGTTTTCAGTATTCTTACTGTCACTTGAATCTCTGTTCTTTGATAATAAACATATTCTTGTTTTCACTATAAATACATCTGTAAGTTCTTTGGTATTAAGCAAAATGCTGATCCTGAGCTGAATCTTACAAGCTTGCCTGGTAATTCTGTGAGTGTGCAGTAGATAAGGGGTTGGATGTTACAAGGATGCTCCGAGGACTTGAAGGTTGGGTGTATGTCTTTGTTAACCTGTATAGAGGGAGTGAGGCCTAGAGGTGTGGAAGGTAGTGTGCTGCCAGAGATGGATGGTTTCAGGGAGTCAATCTATAGCAGGCACAAACAAGACTTCCTCACACAGGTGATGATGAGGTGCCCATTAACTCTGCATGCCCTTAGAGAGCATCACACGTGGAGGCAGATTTTCAAAGATATTTAGACATCTAAAGATGCAGAGAGGTGTCTGGATGGATTTTCATAAGCCGCTAAACAAGCTAGGCATCTAACTCTCAGTGATTTTAACTCTATAGATTTCAATGGGAGTTAGGCACCTGATCTGCTTAGGTATCTAGTGGAATTTTCAAAAAAAGTGCTTATCTTCATCTTTAGGCATCTAAATGCCTTTAGAAAATCTGTCCCAAGGTAACTAAAAATATGGTGTCTATTCACTCACTGCAGTTAATGCTTTCTTTATTTAATAAATCCATTAGTTTTAAATGAAAAATATGTTTAGATACACTTTTTTTCTTGTGTATTCTGGAACAGTGAAGGTAGATTTATTTAACTAATAAAAAATGTAGAATCCTTGTTTTGTACATTGTTTAATTGAATTCCAATTTTCATCCAAATACAACTTGTCCCGAGTAAAAAAAATTATTGTCTAATAAATAAGAAAGGTCATTCACCATTTTCTAAAAAATGTAAAAATTAAGAATGAGTAAATGTATGTTAAGCTATATAATTGCTTAAGTATATATGTAAATATAGTGTATTCTCCTTGTTAATTAAAAGAAATACTAAATTAAGGTAAAGGCGATATTTGGTTGCAAATTAACACATTTTAATGGTTATTCTAACTAAGAGTGTGTTTTTTAGAAAAACAGACAATTGTATCTTGACTGATTATTGAGTATTGTTGAAATAGTAACTTAATACCTTTTTAAGATCTGAATTTCTCTATTAACAAACTGATGACGGTCATGAAGGCAGTAAGACTAACTAATTTATAGCTGTGCCATGATCCATATTTTTTTCTTTGTAGAACACCATTGGGCCGTGCCCGGGCTTGGTTACGATTGGCATTAATGCAAAAAAAAATGGCTGATTATCTACGCTATTTAATTATTCAAAGAGATCTCCTCAGGTTAGTGATTTTGTTGAAATTTTATCTTTAAGTTTTAAACAAAATTTGTTTTGGAAATCAAGTCAATGTTATATTTGACACTGTATCAGATCCTACGATTTAATTGTTTGTGATACTGCAGTTGAAATAAATTTGAATTTCTATTACAAGCCGCATTTAAGATTCAGGCCATAAGGGACTCACCCCTTTTCCTCCCCCCAGGAAACAAAATTTGCTTATCCAGCATTTGCGTGTTATAAACTACAGAAAGTCTCAAGGCTTCTAATGTTGCTCTTGTTACCTGAAAACTGAATAATTGACAAATACCTAGTGTCATGGATCCACAGGATCAGTGCTATGACCCCAGGTTTGGAGCAGTTTTCAAGAGGACTCCCTTTAGTATGCCAGACCCCCTAGAAGTCTCTCTCTTTCTCCAGAGTAAGCCACATGGCTTCACTGCCTCCTTAGACTGGACCTCTGGATCTTCAGCACTCCACCTTCACACTGTGAGCTCTGTTCAGCAAGTCCAACTGAGACAGACTCCTAATCGAGACTTGTACACTTTTCAGGAATTAATGCACCTCACCAAGCATTTGCAGTGACATTCACACAGTGCTGTCAAAGCATTCGTTAATTGGAACACAGCATGGGAAGGATAGTATAGAGAACTGAAGGTTAAAGCATAGTTCATTCTGATTAGCCCAGAGCCCAGCCAAGCTATAGTGAACCCACTGGTTCAAGCTCTGTCTGTCTCGCCATTGGACCTCCTTTGTCAGACTCCAGGTGAAGGCCTTGACTTCTTCCAGCAGCCAACTGTTATCCGCCACCTCATACCTCACCAATCCTTTGATTTTGAGCTTGGGATTGTTGTTCAGCTTCCCTAAGGAGAGATGGGGGAATCCTTATCCTGCTGAATCATTGGTTGCTAGGCGTCAGTGTCCTGGCAATTGGATTTGCTATTGTCTTCTCAGATACTCCATTGATATGGAGACTAAGGCCTAGACAGTTAGGCGCTCCTCCCTGTTCTCGGCCTTCTTTTCCTGAATTTTCTAGTGTCCCTGCTTTCCTTCATCAGCGATGAAGTCACAGTATGTACAGATCTGAGTAATCTTTAAGAACCTCAGAGTAAGGCTAAAATTAGAGGAACAACTCAAATTTACACTCCATTTATCATTGGCTTACTAAATTTCAGTGTGTTAAAATGTTGCAGGAAATAGTTATTCTGATACAAGACATTTCATTACTTTACAGCGAATTTTATGAATATCATGCACTGATGATGGAAGAAGAAGGAGCAGTTATTGTTGGGCTGTTAGTTGGGTTAAATGTGATAGATGCTAACCTGTGCGTAAAGGGAGAAGACTTGGATTCACAAGTAAGTGAATTATAAACTTCTTTAACCACCCATTCTTTTGCTAGGAACTTTTAAAGAAAATGGCCAGTGCTTTTATAGAAGCAAATGCATAGCTGCTCATAAAAATATGTTCCAATCTCTTCATTCATGACAACGAAGTCCAATACATTTTCTTTACAAAATTATTTAAACTTAAACAGATTTAGTGATAATTACTAAATTCCAAATGTCCATAGTTAAGGAGAACTGCCACTTAAGTATCAGTTAATTATTGATTTCAATTAAATATTGAATCATAGGGGTAAGTTGTCTACAGATGTTGTTGCTGTTGATTATTTGTATTATTTTACTACTTCCTGTCTGCCAGGCACTGCCCACATGTATTGGAAGGCATAGTCTGTGCCTTGAAAAGCTTATCTAAGGTTACAAGCAACATATGACTGCTAATAAAGAAATGCATATATATTTTATACATTTTTAAAAAATTATATAAAATCACGTATCCCCAAAACCCTCTCTACCCAGTATTGATTGGTCTGCTAATTTGTTATAGGAGATAAGGTAGAAATGAGTCTTGAGGAGGGATTTGAAGGAGGAGATAGTAGCCTTACAAATGAGTTTCGGGGTCATTCTGTGTGTAAGGGTCGATGTAGGAGAAGTGGACAAATAGGGCATCATTGACACTGAAGAAGGGACTGGAAGCGATGATATCAGAGACAAGGTAAGATAAGTAAAGAGTGACAGTTATGAAGGGCCTTGGAAAATTAATCCAAGAAGCTTGAACTTGACATGTTGGGGGAAAAAATAGCTAGTGGGGAGAGGACTTAATATGGTCAGAATAAAAGGCAAAGGAAGATGATCTCAGCAGCTGTGTTTTGTATGGATAGGAATAGGTTGCTGTGGGTTTCAGAAAGGCCATAGAGGAAGCGGTTGGAGTAGTGAAGTTATAAAAAATGAGGGCATGAACAAGAGTTTTAGCTTGTAGTGAGGGTGTCCATCCCTCCCTGTCAGTTGCAGAAAGAGGCCACACTCCCTCTCTACCCTCCTCTGGTGGGTAGTGGCTCACACTGGTGCAGGGAAACCATCTTTGGGGCCCGGAAGGGCCACACACAGTTCAGAGCCTCTTCTGGGGCAGCAAATAGTTCAGAGTCCCCAGCAGGGCAGAAAATAGTTCAGATTACCCCAGGGGTGGTGTGGGAAATGGGGGAGGGGGACGCAGGCCTACCCAACTCCACTGCACCCCAGCCCAGGTCCCTATCCGTGGCAGAAGGGTGTGCCACTGGGTCAGTGGGGTCCCAACCACAACACGCTGACTTGGTTCCCACTTCCACAGTCCCTGAACTGTGTTTCCCTTCCCCTGGGCTACTTCCTGCCCCCTTTCCCTCTGGTACCTGGCGTGCTCCGACCCAGTTGGCCTCATCGGGGTAGTCACCCAGGGATAGATTGCAGAGCTCCTCGATATCATCGGGGGGTGGTAGGTCAGGCAGCTCGTCAGGGTTGTCACCAGAGGTAGATTTCAGAGCCCCTCAATATCGTCGGGGGTGGTAGGTCGGGCAGCTCACTGGGGAAGTTGGCATAGGGCAGTTCCCCCAGGTCCAGCCCCGTCAGGGCCCTCACCCTGTCGTCGATATCGGGCAAGTCCAACCCCAATGGGGCCCTCTCCCCGTCATCCGCGTCCGGCAGCTCCTCCAGGTCCTGGCCCGTCTGGATCCCCAGGTCCTCCAGGGTGCTCGGCTCCCAGGACTTGGTTCGCTTGCCCGGGTCCCAGGCCGCAGGCAGCTGTGGATGGCGGGGAGAGATGTCCTTCCCCTCCAGGAGCTTGCCATGGACTGACCTCCTGGGCCTTCCTTTTATGTTTCCTGTCCCTCCCCCTCACTTCCAGGCAGGTGGACAGGCAGTCTCTGGCTCCGCCCCGCTGGGCTCGGCTCGTACCTCCCTGTCAGTTTCAGAGGGAGGCCACACCCACTCATTACACAGCTGTGTGAACAAAACCTGGATTTGGACACAACTTGGATGTGGGGAAAAGAAGAAGGGTAGGCAGGATTGTAGTGGTCAGCAGTGATGAAAAATGAGGAGGGCTTGGGACGGGAGAGTGGAAGATAAGGAATTCAGTTTTGACCAAGTGAAGTTTAAGCTGACAGCAAGACTTCTGGGAGCTATCAGCCAATCTGAGAGGTGAGTCTGGATCATGGGAGACAAATCCAGAGTGTAAAAAGATAGATATGTGAGTCAAGAGTGTAAATATTGAAACCATATGAAAGAGAAGTATGTGTGGTGGGCTGCAACAAAGGACAGTTCTTGAAAGTGTGAGTAGACAGGAAGAAGGATACATGTCAAAAGAGACATGCAATTAAAAGAGCAGGCTGAGAGAACAGTGTTGTGAAAGCCAAAGGAGAGCAAGATTTCAAGAAGTTATTTATTCTCAATAGTGTCAAAAGTAGCAAAGAGATCAAGGAGGACTAGGGGCCTTGAGATATGGCCATGAAGAGGTTGCTAGAGACCTTGGTGAAGTAAAGAGGGCAGAAGTCTTGTTGGAAGGAATTAAGGATGGAGTCAAAGGAGAGGAATTCAAGGCAATGATGGTAAATTGCCTGTTCAGTTGTTGCTTCTTCTCTATGTGTAGTGCACTTCAGATTGTTCATGCACTCCTTGCACCAAGACTAGAGATGTTTCCTTACTAGTGTCCATTGGTCTGTGCATGCGCCCTTATATCCTTTGTGCTTTGCACCAAGGAGATGAACAGTGCTGCCAGACCACTGCCATCTTAGTTCCTTCTTATTGTTCATTGGCCTGAGGAAGGTAGGCATGGACCCTCTTCTGCAATTCTGGGTGGTTCCAAGACCTCCACATACCATTCAGTTTCAAAACAGGCTGGAGGGTAGAGCCAGGGCAGACAGGGAAAGGAGAAATAAGTGTTTCCATAAGGACTGGAGGGAAGATTCCCCATGCAAACCCTTTAAGTGGAAGCAGAAATTCCAGTTCTGTACCAAGTCAGTGGAAGCTTTATTCTCCAGTATTGGGACCATTTGGCACCTGGAAGGACCAAGCTGGGACCTTTTTTGAAGGACAAGACCATAGGCACCCTATAGTACCAAGACTGGTACTTTGGCACTGAAATCTACCATGTCAGTACCACCGGATCTGGTGCTTTCTATTTCAGCAATTTGAGTTATGGAAACAACTCCTTCAAGTCTGTCTCACTTTTCAGCTCTGGATGACCTCTCGGTGCTCCCAGAACTGGAATCACTGCTGTTTTCCAGACTCCTATGCCAGGCACCAAGATGTCAGTCAATACCAGTCTCTCTGTGGTACCCCTCTCTGTCCCCATTCTTGAGTAGAGGTCGAGCCAGACGGTTGCCAGAACCATCATTACTGCTTTCTCCTGTACTGAGAGTTCTCCCTCTGGATCTGGGCTCTGAATCCTCAGAGATGGAGAAGGTCTGTAGTAGACACCCATTCCCAGACTATGCCCCAAGGCGTTCCTTGAGGGCATTGAACCCAGAGAGAACATCAGGAGTCTTCAGGGTATCTGACCACTCCAATTTGAGAAAGTACTCCGGACTGTTGGACATCTTTCAGAGTTCAGAACTCAGCAGAGTGGTGCTTTGTCTTAACAAGACCATCCTTGAACGCAACAGGATGCTTTGGCAGACTCCTGCCATGGTCCCTCCAATATTTAAGCAGCTGAAAAAAGATATTTCATACATGTGGAAGGACTGCAATACCTATTCTTTCACCCACCTCCCAAATCATTGGTAGTATTAGCAGCTACTGAGTGTAACAGACGGAGACAGGCCAGGTCTATGTCACATGAGAAAGAAGTGAAGAGGCTTGATCTCAGTGGGAGAAAGGTGTATTCCTTGGCCTTCCTGCAGTTTAACTCTCCAACTGCTGAGCGTTGATGACCAAATACAGTTTTAGAATCTATGACATACTAGTTGGCTTTGCCAATAAGATGCCTCAGGACATTAGAGACCAGTTACAGGCCCTGATTGGCAAGGAAAAGCTGATGATGAGATCGGCCCTCCAGACAGCCTTAGATGTGGCGGACATGGCAAAGTCCATGGTGACTGCTGTGATAATGAGATACTTGTTATGGCTTGCCTCCTTGAGAATCCTGAAGGAGGTTGAAACTATAGTGGAAGACCTTCTGTTTGAGTGCTACAAACTGTTCAGTGTGAAAACTAGTGATTCTCTCCACTTGCTGAAAGATTCCCAAGCCATGCTTCAATTGCTGGGTATTTACAAAGCAAAGCCATAGCCACTTTTAATAACATAATCAGTAAAGACAAGAAAGCTCCAAACCACATAAACAAATAACAGTAGTATAGTATCAGGGATATCTTTGGTATCATTCCTTGCATATGCTCATATACTTACATACACACTTCCTTGGGGATTTGATGGTAAGAGAAAAGGCATGCTGAACAAGTCCGATGATCCAGACTCCCAATACCTAAAGGTCGATGGTAGATAATAACAATGAAAAGCTGAAGGTCAATCACGGAAAATTGCCCTTGCTACATGGTGAGCTGGCCTATTATAGGGCTTGGAGACTATCACGAATATTCATTCAGATGCCCAGCCTCCCATGTCCATGTGTAACTTCCTCATCCTAATAAAATTGGGGTGCCTTTATCCTATAGATTAGCATAATAATGTCTTTTAGGTCATTGCCATATATGTCACCTATTGCTAAAACAAGTTTGTGGTTATTTCATCCACCAGTAGACAAATATTCTTTTTTTCCTCACCCTGTGGCATCTGATGAAGTGAGTTACAGCCCACGAAAGCTTATGCCTGCAGAAATTAAATTTGTTAGTCTTTAAAGTGCTACAGGACTCTCGTTGTTTTTGCTGTATACAGACTCTGGAAGTTTGTGGTTGAACATCTGCCAACGATTTTATCCTAAAATATCCAAGCCTATTATCAGTTCAGTATTCCTTTGGTTGCCTGATATTGTAATGTAACAACTCCCCTCTTAAGCAAGCTATTCCTAGTTCCACAAAATCGAAGGTAATGAGCCATGTTATCTATGCTAATGGTCATAGGCCTGCTTCACTTATGCTAACCCGCTTAAACCAATGTCTTCCAGTTGTGAAGGGAAAACAAGATGGGGTCTTTGTTTTTGCTGAAAACTGATTTTAGAATTCACTGTAAAAAGTCTGAGATAAAAAATGTTTTGTTAGCAGTTGTTTAATTTTAAAATGTTTTGTTGTAATAATATAGTTAAAAGGTCTAAACACTAGTAAAAAAAAAATGCAAAAAAAACCCTTGTAACTTAAATAAAAAAAGTTGCTAGTATTCAGTTAAAAAATTCCTAAATAATACTTTTTAGTATGTATAACCATAAAAACTGTAACGTGTTAAAACTTGTTTATACCATTCTATAAATACGGTCTGTTTTTTGAAAGCAGGGGTGATTCCTTATATTTGAAGGGATCACCTTCTTTATGTAAAAAATAAACTTTGATTTTGCTAATCTGTTGTTGGCTAATTCTGGACCCCCGCCAAAGCAACGGACATATCAGTAAGAACCCCCAAGTTTGGGTTCTTCAACACAGTATACAAGCCTGTAGGTTCCTTGCATTGCTGTTAAATAAAAGGCTAAGTTAGCTCTATGGGCTACATTATGAAGCAAAGTGAAAAAGATTTAAGTTTTGGTGTGATCAATGAGGAATTTCCTCTTTATGAGCACAGATTCTGGACATGTTGGACTACCTTCTACCCTTAAAATCCATGGGGCTGTCTGTTAGTTCCCACAGGTTACATTGGTGGCCATCAGTGCATTTCATCCACCAGTTGACAAATATTATTTTTTTCCTCACGCAATCTCTTCCCATTTCTTAAAGAGTATGATTAGGACCTTCCCTTTGGTGGCTAAATCAGTAACAGGACATGGGACATGATCCTTGTTTTTTGAACCCTCACTAAATCACTGTTCAAGCCTCTAATATCCTGCTCTCTGATACTTATCTCTTTGAAGGTAGCGTTTTTGGTTACTATGACATTGGTCAGAAGAGTTGGAGTTAGGGGTACTCATGGCAACCTCCCTCCCCCATACAGCTTTCTTAAGGATAAGGTATCTATGACACTGCATCCAAACTTCATCCTGAAGGCTTCCACTTACCAGTATTCTAGTCTAAACCTTTCTCTAGCAGAAAAGTGGTGTGGTATTCACTGGAGTAGAAGGTCTTGCCTTTTACCTGCAAAGGACAAAATCATTTTGAAAGTCTCTTAGGCTCTTCGTATCATTTGTGGAATGAAGGAAAGGCGAAGGGATCATTTCCTCCCAGAGGCTGTCAAAATGGATCTCCGGATACATCCTAGTCTACTATGAGATGAACAGTACCTCCGGCTGTATAAGAGCACATTCGATGAGAGCTGAGGCAGCATCGTAGCTTTCCTGAGAGACATCCCTCTTACATCCATCTGGACAGAAGCAACTTGGAGTTCTGTACACTCTTTTGCTAGACACTAGATATTGGTGCAAGCAGCTCCCCTGATGCTTCTTTTGGGCAGAGTTGTTCTGTAGTTTGTTGTGTCATTGGACTTCAGGCACTGCTCATGAATCACCTGAAATGCACTACATGCAGGGACAGTGACTCGAAGAATGGAGTACTCACCTTGTAGTAACCTGAATTCTTTGAGATGTGTTTGTGATGCTGTGTGGACTATGAATGACCATTCATAATATTACTGATACCAATACTACAGAATTGCAATAAATAGAATATGCCATGCAAAGTACTGATGGAAAAGTCATGATTTGCTAAGGTTGATAAGCACGTTTATACATATGTATCAGCTTTGTATTATGAGTTCTAAATATGTATGGTATATTTATATTTCAAACTTGTGCTGTGTTTCTGGGTGACATCCCCAGACAGGATGGCAGCAGCACTAAGCCTGCTTAATGGCCCATCAAGGGAACTCAAATGTACAATGAATCCAGTGAAAAAACCCAGGGACTACACTTTGAGTCACCAGGACATATAAGAACATGCCTATGGAAAGGGATCTTGGAGGCTTTTCCATGCCATACGCTGTGGGGCTGTGTTTGGGACAAAGGAAGTGCAAACCTCATGGCAGAAACTATAAAACGCAGTGGCACCATCTCCATCTTGTCTTCATTCCTGCTTCCTACCTCTGGATCAACTACTCTGCGTCTGAAGTTGTGAAACAAAGGAATGAGATCCATCCAGGTACTGGATGTACAACAGAGAGACGGTACAAAACTGTAAACTCCACAATTCTGTGAAGAACCTGATATATATGGACTTTGAAATCATTTGTATGTATCTGATTGCTTTGACCATTTAACATCACTCATCTTGTTTGTTTCTTTCCTTTTATAATAAACCCTTAGTGTTGGTTACTAAAGGATTGGCTGGCAGTGTGGTATTTTGAGTAAGAACCAAACCTATATTGATCTGGTAATGTGGCTGATCTTTTAGGGATCAGGAGAACATTTAAATAACTTCTCTTTACTGGAAGCCAGAGACTGAAATGCAATAAAGGGGGCTGTGCATTTCTCTTTTGGGTCTTCCTGATAACCTTTGTAGGGACTCAGGAGCACTGTTTGTGACTGGTTGGGGAACCTAACTTCAATGATAGCCACCAGTTTGGTAGAATCTGCTCTCCTTTCTACAGCCTGCCCTGCTCTTGGCATTTTCACGTGGGCTACCCTAGGCATGGTCGGGTCACAGTGTTGTCCCTCGGTATAGTGCACTACCTGTCCTCCTTCCCTGCTACCTGGTCTCCTCTTACTGGTAACCGGTGGTAGAGAAGGAACTAAGATAATTGTGGTGTGGCAGCCCCCTTTGTTCCCTCGGTGCAGTGCATGAAGAGAGTGAGGGCGCATGCACACATCAGATGGACACTGCTAGGGAGAAATCTCCAGTCCTGGGTGTGTGAAGCACACAATCAATCTTATGTGTGCTATACATAGGGAAAACACATCTCGAAGAACTCCAGTTACTACAAGGTGAATATCCCATCCTTTTGAGGTGAAGTGAAGAAGGAAGATGAAGCAATAGTTAGAGAGGCAAATGGGACAAAAGTAGTTTGTTTTGTGAGGATGGTGAAGATCGGATCATGCATGCATTATGCTCGAAACAGGGAGGGAGGGAGATCAGTAGCCAAGATGGGATAACATCCAAGGGGGCAGTTTTTAAGAGATATAGACAAAACTTGGGCGTTTGTGACAGCAGCAGAGGTGGAGAAAGAGTGGAAGGGTAACAGTAGATCTTATATGTTTTCTCTTTGGAAAAACTTGGCAGAATCTTGTGCTCATTGGGAGCAGGGTGTGAATGGATCTTAAAGGAAGGCAAAGGTTATGTATAAGAAGTTGGAATTGTGGTTATGGGAGTCAATGAGGGTGGAAAATCGTGCAGTTTGCCAGAACTGCAGAACTGAAGAAGGGGAGAACAACTGAGCCATGCAAAAAGTGTTAAATATCTATTCACTTAGAATGAGTAAGATTGCCATGTATTTAATAAAGTTCTAAAAATGAGATAAAAATAAAGTTTTCCCTATTTACTCCTTGAATGAATCCACTCAAATATAATACACATGTTCCTCCAAGAACCGAAAAGGATTCATTGCATGTTTTCATTGTGCTTCTAAGGTTATATGATTCTAAATTGATCGTATGTATTGACACAGAAAATTAAGACTTGTTTTTCAAATAATTTCTTAAAATAAGAACTGCAAAAAAGTTAACATTTGTATTTGCATACTCTGAGAAAATATGTCAAGGCTGGATCCCTCTTAGAGACACTGGTCTAATGAAAATGTTGGTAGTTAAATACATACAAAGACATGAATACAACAATATTTATTTCATTAGATTACTCTGTGTAAAAGGTGAATAAATTTATTTAATTCTAGGTTGGTGTGATTGATTTCTCTATGTATTTAAAGAATGAAGAGGATATTGGGGGTAAGGAAAGGTATGTTCTGTCAAAACACTTTGGATTTTGCATATGAAGTTAAATGATTTGTTGAAAATAATTTTTAATACTTAGCATATTCATTTTATTTGCTTGGATTTCTAAAATGCACTAACCAATTTTGTGCCTAATAGTTTTGTGTCTAATCCATTGGAGTATGTTACTTCAATCAATTAGCTAATTTTAAAAAAGGCTGTTTTCTTTAAGATTACACTTGCTCACAAATTTGAAATATAAATTTACATTCATTTGCAATCATGGAGTATCAGTTTTTGTCACATAGTACTTATTACTACATGATATGATTGTAGATTGTTGCTTTTTGCAATAAAATTAAGCCACTTCCATGTATTTTTATAGAATTTTTAATGTGTGTGTTTTTGTATACTTACAGAAGATAGATCTATGTTTTTGACTGCTTGCTAAAATTAATGTTTGCGAAAATTGATTTCCTTCTTTCTTCAGAAATGTCCAGATTGCTGCAATTTTGGACCAAAAGAATTATGTTGAGGAGCTGAACAGACAACTAAAGTAAGTATTTATTTGGGTATGCATGTCAGTTCAGATTTCTCCAGGTTAAAACACACCTTTCTTCCTCTGCTCCTGTATAAGAACCTTGGTAGGAGAAAAGTTCAGGAAAGAAGATTAAAAATATTTCGTACTTAGTCTGAGGATGGAAAGGAATTGCCAGATATATATTCTCACCTGGGAAGACTGCAGGAGAGGACTCAAATGTCAGTTTGTTGATTTGCTGTCTATACCCCTTTTCTTTTTGATCTGGAGAACGGGGGAAAAAACAGTGCAGAATTGAAAGTTCTTGGAACACATTGTGTTGACAAGGCTGCACAGGAACACATGGCTGTGCCTCCCCAGAATCTTTGGCCTCACAGCATGGGATATGTAACCACATCAACATTCCACCCTAGTAATGTGAACAAATTATTATTGCTCAGGAATTCCATAAAGTATTTCTCATGCCAACCTCTGTGGCACTTTGGTAGTGGATGTAATGTTGAGGACTAAGTCTGAATAGATGAATGGTTTGGTGGACCCTGATCATAACTTTATACACTGGAGATCTAGAAAGAGAATTCTCTGGAAAGTAGAGTTACCCAGCAAGTAGCCAGCCTTGTCTACACTACAAAGATAAGTTGACCTGTTAGGTCGACGTACAGCCCTGCATTAATTACTGCAGTGGCTGAGCACTTCCACCGACCTACGGGGGGCAGTATGGGGAGCTGAGAGTCTGGTGTCTCAGCTCCGCTGGCAGCTCCTTACCAGGAACCTGACTGCCCCACAGGCTCCCAGGCTCACGGCAGGGTGGCCCCCCATACTCCCTGTTCCCCGCAAGGAGCCAGGGCGCAAGCCATCTGGGGCTTCTCCCCTCCCCATTCCCTCCTGGGAGCTGGGATCCAGCCGCTCAGCTCTCCAGGGGAACATAGGGCAGCTGAGCTTTAGCTGCCCAGCTTTCTTGTAGAGCAGCCCTAAATGATACTTAGTGATAGCTTTTTCTAATGCACATAAAATAAACATTTGGACAGATCCTAATTTGAAGGCCTGTGAATTTACTGCCTCTCCTTAGGAAACGTAGTTGGACTATAATTAGTGAATGAAGCCTGTGGTAAAACAGAGAGAGCAACTTCCTCAAGAGCCGATTCCCACATGATTGAGGAGTTCAGGTTTCCAATAGTAGGCACAGTAGAGGCTGGAGTATGGAATATGATGGAAGTAATATTTTTTAATAAGGGAAAAAAGGGATTAAGGATCACTTCTGGTGGCATCAGTTTTACCATTTGACCATACAAAATCAAAGGAGGGGAAGAGGTTTTCAGATTATATTTTGTTTTCATAAACAATCTGATATGAAATATCCATGTAAAATATAATGTAGTATCAACATTTTTATTAAACCTTTACTTTTAAGAGCAGAATCTACTGGGATTTGAGATGAGCCTCTGCCCTGATTTTGCTGAAGAGTAAGAAAACTAGTCCCACAGTATAGTGTTGCTATGTAAAGCTTAGGACTTTCATTATCCAGTTATGCCGGAACAACAGGAGATAATGGATGTGGGTTTAATTAGGCCGTAATTCTATAAAATATCTGGGACTACCCAGCAGATTCAGTTGTACAGTGTAAGTAATTCCACAATCATTTCCCTATACTCAGGGACTACTGTCATCCCTCCCTCTTTGCCATCCCCCTGATGGAACCCAAATACTGCCCCCCGAGATGAGAGGGGCTTGATTCTTCACCGCGCCAGTTCTCAGGAGCCCCATCCCCCGTTTTTTACTCTCCTTTAAAATATGCCTCCTTTTTAATTTGATCGGTATCCATTGCCAACAGAGTACCTGCACCGGACATCTGCCACAAGTTTACATGATTAATTGCAACTTTAAGGCCTAACTCCCCCCCTCCTTTCCTACCCCAGTAGGTACCCAACTTGCTGGGGAGAAGTGAAAAACCCACCTTGCCTAGGCAAATCTGGCAGCGAGGGAAAATTCCTTCCCAGCTATCTGTCAATGGTCCCCTCGCCCCTCCTCTCCCAAGAAAAGAGGCGACTAACCATAATGCCTGCAGCGGATCAGGATAAAACCTTGTATATTAACTCCTTCCATGGGTGGGATGGTAACCGGGGCACTGCTTACCTGGTCTGATTAAAGCAGGCTCTCCCGGAACTTCCCTGAGTATGAATACTTCCCCTCTCTTGTGGTCAGCTGTGGGGGATGGGGCAGTGTCACCCCTCCGCTCCCCCCCAACCAACCAACTTGGTCTGGTTGTACTGTTTTCCTGCTTCCTACCTGGAAAAGGTAATCCACTTGGGGTGGGTGCTAAGAGGAGCAATGGCCCCCTTTCCTCCAACCTTCCACACAAGCTCCATCCCTGCAGTTCAAGGAGGCAATTTGCCTTTTCTGTCCAGCTGAACAAAGGCCCCATGGCTTAATGCATGGTGAGGATGTTCAACGTATTGCTATATAAAGGAACAAATTAGTGCAAGAAAAGTTAAAAATATCTATAGAAGCTATATTGAAACTGTTATTTTAATCCCTTTATCACATTATTTTAAACATCAGTAATATGCTTGTTGATTATGATTTATTATTTGTATTGTGGTAGCAATGAGATGCCCCCGTTAGTACTGAGGCTCCATTGGGCTAAACAATGAATTCTCAAAAAGTTTGCAATCTAATAGGAGATATAACACAACAAATGGGATGTAACAAATGAAGTGGGAGGAGGGAGAGGAAGTAGAATTGACACCGTAAGACCAAGTGGATAGATAGGTTACCTATGTGTGTAACTTGATAGTTTCAAGACATTTAAAAAAGAATCATACACACATACATACACCCCTTTCTATACTGAACACCCCACAAACTAACTGCTTCCGCCCACATATTAATCCCCTCCATCTAGCCATTGATTATCAGTTGGAGCCTCCTATAGGCATCATAGTAGAAGTAGGTCTGGAGGAAAGAGCACTGGCTTTACAGACTAGGTTCGGGATTGTATAGTGTATAAAAGTCAGCCTGGAAGATGCTTGTGGGAGAAATGGGCAGTCAGACCATGGAGGAGGCTTGGTGGGAGGGGGAAGCTATATAAGAGACAAGCAGATAAGTAGGAAGGGGCACAGCTGTGAAGGGCCTTAAAGACAAGAACAAAAAGCATGAAAATGATGTGGTGTGAAAAGGGGAAACAGGAAAGAAAGAGTTCCAGAGGGGTAGCCGTGTTCATCTGTATACAGCAAAAACAATGAGAGTTCTTTAAAGACTAACAAATTTAATTTTAGCAGGCATAAGAAAGAAAGAAAAATTATCTGAATAGAATGATGGAGAAAGAAAATGACTTTAGTAGCTGTGTCTTGAATAGCCCTTAGGGGGGAGTGTAGGCCAGGGAGGCATAGAATGCAGTTGTTAAGGTGGGGAAGTGCTGAGAATCTTGACAAGAGTTTTAATTGTATGGCAAAAGGCAAAGAGAGGGCCTTGGAAAACTTACTGAGGAAAAAGCAGCAAAATTTGGACACAGTGATTGTGAAGGACAAGGGAGCAGGAGAAGTCAAAGATGACACCCAAGTCATGGGTTTGAGTGGCAGGGATGATAAGAACATTGTTGATAGTGATGAGAGTTGCAGGGAGGAAGGTGAGGGTACTACATAAATATTCATTAAAGAAAGCTAATCTGTAACATTTTGAGAAACAATTTCCAACTGCAATAATGAGCGCAGACCTCTTGACTGTTGCCAGTACACTTAGTGCTTGGCATAAAACTTTTTGTGCTTGTTCGTATGAGTTTTGGTGCAATATTGAATGTTGATTTCTTTATTACTTTCAGTAGCACAGTCAGCAGCCTTCATGCAAGAGTTGATTCATTAGAGAAGTCAAACACTAAACTAATTGAAGAGGTATCGTTTCTTAGTAATGTGAAATATTATTTTTTAACCAGTGGTGAATGATTTTTTTTTCTACAAGTACAGTCTAATTAACTTTTTCAAACACTGCCTAATATATTCAGCTACATTTGACTCAATCTGAAGAAATAACACAATGGCTGTTGCGGCTTGTGGTCAGCTTTATCCCAGTGGACTATTGGGTTAGTAAAATAAATGCTGTAAAACACTGCGATTTCACAGCAGGGTTTAAGAGTTTATAGAAGATCCCTACCTTAAAGGTGCTGGGACTTACTGTCAGTTCCAGTTTGTGGAGACCACTGCGTAAAGGCATTCTTTAGGCTACCAATCCACAGAGTATACATTGGCACTAGTTATTAAACAGAGATCTAGCTCTAGTTGAGAAGACAATGTACAATTGTCTCAGCTCAAGCCAAGGGACTCTTTTTTTCTAAAAGCTCATTCACAATATGCAGGTATATATTTGTCTGCCTCTCTGTGCGGGTTGTTTGTTTTTGGTTTTTTTAACATCCTGTACTTTCCAATGTCTTAATTCTTGAAGTAAATAACATCTTTAGGATTAGGAGAGGAAGAGCAGTTTTTCCTCTGGTTTCTTAACTGTCCTGAAAGATAAATGGGGAAAATGTGATATTTCTACATTTAGCAATTGAGGAGGCTAATTTATTCGGGATGTGAACAAATCCAGATAATGAACAGCATGTATACTTCTCACAATCCCTTACAAATCCTCTGCTCTGTCCTCCCTTTCTGACTTGCCTTCTGCCTAAATCCCAGGATTAAGTTATGAGGCCCAGAAGTACTCTGCTGGGGCCCATCTTTATTCTATCACACTCTAGGACTTTCCTAGTCCTCGGTGTCCCAGATTTATCCTTACTTCTCCAGGACATTTGCTTGTGTATGATGCTGCTTACAGTATATCTGGAGGTCCATGTTGAGAAACTTCTTAAAAACAGAAAATACATCCATTTAAATTGAAGTGTACATAAGAACTTTAACAAGGGGAAAAAAGGGATTATGGATCCTTTAGCTATAATAGAGTAATACTGAAAAGCTGTTCCTCTGTACAAGAGATGTGAAATAAAAAAGGTGGTCCTAATTTAGATGTATTAGTCTCACATCTTTATGTGACTCCTACTATAAATGGGAGTCGTCCATGCACATTAAATAGATCCCCTATTCAGCACACTGAGACTAGAGTACACAATATGTTAGCTATGCACACATTAGAAAAAAATTGTTTTTCTTGGTGTTCACACAGATAATCATACACTGTCTCCCTTTTCCCCCTTTTAGTTAGCAATAGCAAAAAACAATATAATTAAACTTCAGGAAGAAAATCATCAATTAAGAAGTGAAAACACACTTATTTTAATGAAAACACAGCATCATATAGAGGTATGTGAATTCACTATAATTATACATTGTCTGGCTTCTTGTCATTTGAATATATCGGTAACTGTATCTGAGCAAATAGTTGGACTGCTTTCAAAGAGTTTTAGGCAAGGAGTAGGCCTATGTGATATGTTACAATTATATCTTATGATAAAGCTTATCTAAATATTGTAGGAATCAATCTACATTATTTTATTATTCTAAACAAATATTTAGGATTTTTTTTTTACGTTTTGGATTTGATTTTTGATTAAGATTTTACAACTTTCTGTTTGCAGTGGTTAAGGTAATACTTTATTGAAAACCTTTCAGAAAACAATATTTTGTGTTGGACTGGCATATTGTACATCCTCTATTACTCTGAACAGAATAATTCTAGATTCAGTTATTGACAAATATTTCTGGGTAATTTAGAGACGATTGTATAGTGATAATTAAATAACTGAATGTGTGAATTAAATGCTTCTGGGATTACTCAGAGACCTGGTGAAATATTGTACCTCAACTCTTCTGGGTCTCAGTTCAGCATCATATTTAAGCACATGCCTAATTTTAACCATGTGAGTAGTCTCCTTACAGTCAATGGGACTATTCACATGCTTAATATTAGCATGTGCCTAAGTAACTTGTTGAATCACAAGTCTGCAGTAAATTCATTTAATTTCACAAGGTTTATGTTTTTATGCTCAAATGTAATTCTCAATTTAAAACTGATTAACACACAACATAGACAATCTTGGAGTCTGTTGGTTCAGTATGCTTACATAATCCATTGTGAATTTAAGCAACTTTTCTCTCCACAAATTAATTACATTTAATTATAACAATTGTTATATTTGTAATGAAAACCGGATAATCTGTAATTCTTCAAGTGCTTGTTCATGTCCATTCCACTATAGGTGTGTGCACGCCTCCATGCATGATTATCCGGAACTTTTTTCCTCTTAGCAGATCCCGAAGGGCCGGCTCTGGCACCCCCTGGAGCCCCGTGCACATGCCATGGTATATGAGGTGCTGCCAGCCCTACACCCCATCAGTTCCTTCTTTCTGCCTGTGACAGTTGCTGGAACTAGCCTTGCTCTCAGCAAGTACTATTCCACTTGTTTGGACTTGTTTGATATTTTAAGTTTAGTTCTATTTAGTTAAGTAGTTGTTAAGTATATTTAGAGTAGTTAGAGATAAGGCAGTCCCTGTGGGGACTTTGAGCGGCTGGGCCATGCCCCTGTCGCCGGGCTTCAAGCCGTGTGCCTCCTGTGGCTCAGCGACCCCCCATGACTGCTGCCTTAAGTGCCTGAGGGAAGCCCACAGAAAGAACAAGTGCAAGATTTGCAGGGATTTCAAACCGAGGACTCAAAAGGACCGAGAAATCCAGTTGAGAGCCCTGTTGATGGAGACAGCACTCCGCCCAGCATCCGAGCCAACCCGCTCTGCCTCGGTACTGAGCATGACTTCGGTACAGAGTGCACTGTCGGCGTCACCCTCGACTCGGCACCATGCAACATCACCGGCACCAAAGAGAAAGAAGCAGCATGTGGAGTGCAGACACTCACCTGCGCCGACGGTATGGGTGGGGTCGAGTACGGAGATACACCGCACCCGGTCCGTCGAGACTTCTTCGGTGCCTGAATCTCCAGTCAGGGAGCCTCCCCCGACTCCTGGGAGTGGGAGAGTGCCTCTGCCGACGCTGTCGACACCGGAGGCTTTTCAGGCAGCAAGAGTCTTGTTGGCCTTGCTTATGCCACCTCTGCGCCCCCCCCTTCCCATTGAGGGAGAGGGGCCAGTGTCACGAGGGAAGCCCACGCTGGTTCCCCTGGAATAGCGGAGGAGATCCCTGGTACGGGGAGGAAGATCTTCCACCAGATGGTCTCCAAGGGTAGAGCAGAGCCGCTCCCCTAGTAGTCGCTCCAGGTCGGCGTCGGCGAGCCAACCTGCCCCAGCACGGGACGTGGAGTCTCCCTCTTGGCACTGATGTCGCTCCCCAGCACTGGAGGCAGCGTATGCCAGGAGGCGGCACCGGTCGAGGTCTGCCAGGTGGTGCTTGGACAGCTCCCGTTCCAGATCCCCGGCACCGAGGAGTTTGCCCATACCTAGACGACACAGAATCCGGTCGCTGTCGGAGGACCTGCATCAATGAGTTCGCCCGCACCGAGGTGGCGCAGAACAAGGTTGTCGGAGTCTGGCTTGGTACCAAGGAGTTCGGGACGGTGCTTACCTTGATCACTGAAGATGTCTGCAGAGCCGCAGGGCAAATGGCAGCGGAAATCATCGGTACCAAGACGACGCTCTGGTACCTCTAGCTCTTCGGAGTGCGCCTTCACTCGTCGGCACCACTCACAGCGACGGAGACAGTCCTTGTCGTCCTCCAGGTTGGAGGCGTCAAGAGGGCAGTCCCCAGCATGGAAGGGTGCCCGGGACCGAGGACAAACACGGCACTGTTGATCCAGAGCCTCTGACTCCGAGGATGCTTCGGGCTCTCCCAGGGGGGAGTCAACACCCCCACAAAGCATCAGAGTCTGTGGTGCAGTTAGCCCTGGGTTAGGCCCAGGGACAGTGCCCACAACAATGGCTTTATTGGGCCCCATGGGGTATCCAGGTGGGGCCAGGGCCCCAGTCCATTAAATCGTCGGGGGTGCAGTCCATGCCTCCGGCACAGGAGAAGGCCTATCGGCACCACTCCTCAGACGAGGAGTCGGATCCCCTGGAGGGAACCTCAGCGGGTACAACCTTTCACCAGGAGCGGGCACACCCACAGGCTGCACCTCTGCAGTCCTCTTCCTCCTCACCTGATGAGGTACTCTCCCGGGATCACTCTGCGCCACTGGAGGATTTTAGGGCACACCAGGAGCTGCTCAAGAGGGTGGCCTCCAACTTGGGACTGGAGGTGGAGGAGCTAAAAGAGGCCGCAGATAGCCTTTTTAATGTGCTGGCAGCAGCTGCCCCAGCGTGAGTGCCCTCCCAGTCCATGAAGGGATTCTTAAGATTGTAAAGGCCCTGTGGCAAACCCCTTCCTTGGTCGCCCCTACATTAAAGGTGGCCAAGGAGAAATATTTCGTTCCGGCTGAGGGGTTTGAGTATTTGTTCACACACCCTGCCCCGGGAGCCCTGGTAGTAGATGCGGTTAACCAGCGAGACAGGCAAGGTCAGCCAGGGTCAACTCCCAAGAACAAGGACAATAAGAAGTTGGACTTGTTTCAGAGAGAGATTTATTCCATGACAAGGCTTCAGTTTAGGATTGCCAACCATCAGGCCCTCCTGGGCAGATATAATTTCAACCTGTGGAACTCCCTCAGGCCCCCGCCCAGGCCCTTCTAACCCTCTAGGGATAGGAATAGGGAGTTTAGAAGGAGAAATTGGCCCCCCAGCTCATCC
Organism: Emydura macquarii macquarii; assembly: GCF_026122565.2. Taxonomy (NCBI): domain Eukaryota; kingdom Metazoa; phylum Chordata; order Testudines; family Chelidae; genus Emydura; species Emydura macquarii. Next base: position 11,327,618 of record NW_027131527.1, on the reverse strand, counting down.
TCAGCTCCCCAGCAAGGGCCCCCCAGGAGGTTGGGCAACCAGAGAAGATAATTTTGATGGTGCGCCCGAGGGTGGCACCCCGACTGCTCTCCTGAATCTACCCCGCCCCTTCCTAAACAGGGTAAAGCCCTTCTATCCCGAATGGGCAAAGATCACTTTGGACCATTGGGTCCTGGGGATAGTCTCAGGGGACTATGCCCTGCAGTTTACATGTACCCTTCCCCAACAACCCTCCCCCTCCATCCCTCTTCAGGGACCTCTCTCACGAACAACTCTTCTTACAGGAGGTAAACACCCACCTCAGTCTGGGAGCGGTGGAAATGGTCCCTCAAGGCAGAAGGAGGAAAGGGTTCTATTCAAGGTACTTCCTCATCCCCAAGACAAAATACATCTGTGTCTTCTAAACAAATATGTCAAACGACTCAGATTTCGCATGGTCTCCCTAGCTTCCATAATTCCTTCCCTGGATTCAGGAGACTGGTGTGCCGCTCTCGATCTCAAGGACGCATACTTTCATGTGTCTATCCTTCCCAGCCACAGGCGCTTTCTTCGTTTCCTGGTGACTAGCTCCCACTACCAGTTTACAGCCCTGCCCTTTGGCCTATCTTTGGGTGCCAGGATGTTTACAAAGTGCATGGCCATAGTGGCTGCCCACCTGAGACGAAAAGGTATGCAAATTTTTCCTTACCTGGACGATTGGCTGATCAGAGGCAGGTCCAGGTCCCAAGTGCAGGACAGCGTGACCCTCACTTGCTCTCTGTGCCACAAACTGGGGCTTCTCAGCCCAGAGCCTTCCTGCCTCAGCCATGTTTCGAGGTGATGGTCTTTATCATCTCCCAGCTGCACTGGTGCCCCACAACAACAGCCAGGCACTGCCTACAGCTGTTAGGTCACAGGGTGACCTGCACGTACGTAGTGAGACTAGCTCGCCTGCGACTCAGACAACTTCAGGCATGGTTGGCCTCGGTATATGTTCCGAGCAAACACCCATTGGACTGGGTGGTCACAGTTCCCCCGCCCATCTTAACCTCCCTAAACTGGTGGCGGACTCCCATGGCAGTGATGATGGTAGTTCCATTCAGAGAGTTGGTACTGTTGGTCACCCTAATTTCCGGACGCTTCGGATGTAGGATGGGGAGCCCATATCAGCGCCAACCTAGGCACTCAAAGGCTCTGGTTGGGGGAGGAGAGGCGCCTGCACATCAACGTGAAGGAGCTGAGGGCCATTACCGACCGTGCAAGGTGTTCCTTCGATTCCTGACAGGCACAGTGGTGCAGGTGCTGACAGACAACATCGCAGCCATGTTTTACATAAATAGGCAGGGGCGCGGCACGCTCCTCAGCCCTCTGCAAGAAAGCTATCCGTCTGTGGGACCTTGCCGTGAGGCACGATTTCCACCTGAGGGCCTCTCACCTCCCAGGAGTGAGGAACAATGAGGTGATCGCCGCAGCAGGTCGTTTCTGTCCTGCCACGACTGGTCGTTACATCCAGAGGTGGCGGCTATGATCTTCCGGAAGTGGGGAGTTCCCCAGCTGGACCTGTTTGCGTCGGCCTGGAACATGAAGTGTCTGAGGTTCTGCTCGCTCCAGGGTCGCGAGGCTGGGTCAATTTCTGATGCGTTCCTCATCGACTGGATGGGGACCCTCATGTACGTGTTTCCGCCCATTCCGCTCCTGCCCAAGGTCCTGCTGAAAATAAAGAGGGACAGGGCAGACTTTATACTCATCGCTCTGGCCGGGCCGAGACAGCACTGGTTCAGCATGCTGCTGGACCTTTCGATTGCCCCACCCATGGAGCTCCCGAGGCGGCACGACCTTCTATCCCAGGACCACGATCGTCGGTTGCACCCGGACCTGGACTCGCTGCACATCACAGCCTGGAGGCTCTGTGGCTGACAGAGGGAGAGAGAGCCTGCTCAGTGCAGGTCCAGCAAGTACTGCTTGACAGCAGGAAGTCTTCTACACAGGTCGTGTATCGGGCTAAGTGGAAACGGTTTACCTCTTGGGCTGAGTCCCGGGGCATTCCACTCAGCCTCTCGCCTGTACAGATGATCCTGGGTATCTGCTCCAGCTAAAGCTCCAGGGTCTGGCACTGGCCTCATTGAAGGTCCACCTGGCGGCCATTTCGGCCTTCCATCAGCCGCTAGAGGGGTGATCGCTGTTCTCCCATCCCATATCGGTCAGGTTCCTCAAGGGGGTGGAGAGGCTTTATCCGCAGGTCTGTGACCCGGTGCCTCCCTGGCATCTCAACCTGGTCCTCTCGAGACTCATGGGGGCCCCCCTTTGAACCTATGGCTTCATGCCTTCTGCTCATGCTTTCATGGAAGGTAGCCTTCCTGCTGGCCATTACCTCAGCTAGGAGGGTCTCCGAGATTAGGGCCTTGACCTCGGAGCCCCCTTACACAGTATTCTATAAGGATAAGGTACAGTTGAGCTGCATCCAGCCTTCCTGCCCAAGGTGGTTTCCCAATTTTATTGTAATCAAGATATTTTTCTCCCCGTGTTTTTTCCCAAACTGCACGCTTAGAGGAGGAGAGGAGATGGCATTTGTTGGACATAAGACAAACCCTGGCCTTCTACATCGAGCATACAAAGCCATTCCGGAAGTCGACGCAGCTCTTTGTCGCAGTGGCCAACCAGATGAAAGGTTCACCTGTCTCCACCCTGTGCATCTCCTCATGGATTACATCATGCATCAAGTTCTGCTAGGAGCAGGCGAGGGTGCCACTTCCGGGAACCATCACAGCACACTCAACCAGAGCTCAAGCCTTATCTACAGCCTTCCTGGAGAGAGTGCCCCTGCAGGACATCCAGAAAGCCGCCATCTGGTCGTTGGTTCATACCTTTACTTCCCGCTATGCCATCGTTCAGCAGGTGAGAGAGGATGCGGGATTTGGCAGAGTGGTGCTGAGGGCAGCTCACCGGTAACTCCGACCCACATCCAAGGTATTGCTTGTTAGTTACCTATAGTGGAATAGACATGAGCAAGCACTCGAAGAAGAAAACAAGGTTACTGAGCTGTAACTGATGTTCTTCGAGATGTGTTGCTCATGTCCATTCCACAACCCACCCCTTCTCCCCCCTGCTGGAGTGGGTAGAAAGAAGGGACTGAGCAGGCATAGAGCCGGCAGTGCCTCATATACTACAGCATGTGCATGGGGCTCCATGGGGCGCTGGAGCCAGCCCTACCGGATCTGCTAAGGGGAAAAATGTTCTGGGTAACCGTGCACGGAGGTGTGCACATACCTATAGAGGAATGGACATGAGCAACACATCTCGAAGAACATCAGTTACTGGTAAGTAACCTTGTTTTTCTGCCTAGGTAACCAAAGTGGATGTTGATGCAGAGCTTCAAACTTACAAACATTCAAGACAGGGTCTGGATGAAATGTACAATGAAGCACGCAGACAACTTCGAGAAGAATCACAATTACGGCAAGTGAGTATATTTAAAATGTGCTCGGTAAACCTTGACAAGATTAACGTTTACTGTCTCTTTAATATATTACTTTGACTACTTCTAGCTTTACCTTTTTTCCAGGGGATGTGTGCTGCCAGTAATCTACCAAACTGTTTCCCTGACCTCATGAAAATGTTGTTTCAAGTTTTTGAAAACTTGGAGCCATTATATTAGTATTTCCTTAACAATAGTGTCACTAAGCATAATTAGGAAGAATATTGATTTTTGTATGAGTAATGTGTTGGATTTTAGCAGCTATGTTAATTTAAAATGTTTAGCCATCATCAATATTTTGAATGTTTCCTATATACATGTGTTAAATGTTTTTCCATAAGTAGAAATGCTTATTGTTTTTTGACTTTTTAATATTGTAAATGAAAAATTAACTATTTCACTTATAAGAAATTAAACTAATGATATTGCATAAAATGAGGTGGCTTTTATTAAGATAAAAACAAATGAACACAAGTCACATAATATATGACTGAGTGTAATGTTTACATAATGAATATTTGTTTTGCCAAATTTCACAGAAGGTAGAGATTTGTGGGGGTGAAAGATCCAGCACTGTAGGACCTGCAGTGTCATATGTGAGTTTTGCATGAGAAATACTAAGTAAAATGTTGCATGGCTATTTACCAAGCTTGTGTTGACAGAGTATATTATGTGTTTTTGTGCAACTTGTAGGATAGAGAGAATGAGCTAATGGTCCAAGTTAGTATGAAACATGAGATAGAACTTGCAATGAAGTTGTTGGAGAAAGACATTCATGAGAAACAAGACACGCTCATAGGCCTTCGACAACAGCTAGATGAAGTTAAAGCAATTAACATAGAAATGTACCAAAAGCTGCAGGTAAAAGAGAACATTCTTAAATTGTTGAAATGTCTTTGAAGTATAACTATCAGGTGTATATGGCTTTTGAAATAGTGCATGTTACCTTTCTCATGACATTTGAAACAGTATAGCAATAAAACTGTATTTGCTTCAGAAAACTGATAGTTTTTCAGCCATATATTAATTTAACTCTTGTTTTCTTAGTTTTGCTCTTTGCTCTGCTTTTTTAGCTCAGCTCTCTATTTCTACCCTCTTCTTCTTCTTTCTTTACATGCTGTCTAAATAAGTTAACTGCATTCACACAAAGCGGGTTTTATGGCAGTCATTTTAAAGTATCACTGGGACGTATAGAGGAATAGAGCACAAGTGATCGTCATGATAGCGTACATAAAGAGAATGAGATCATACCTGGAGTTTTGTGCTCCATTTGGGGGACCATATTAAAAAGAACGATGAAGGAATTGTGAAAAGTAAAGGAGGATAGTGAGGATGTTTAAGCGGCTTTGAGAATTATAACTGTGAAAATCAATTAGGATAATTGGATTCATATTAATTAGAAAAGAGACTATTAAGAAGGGCTATAACATTCTTTGCAATGCCACAGAAATATGTCTGAGGGTAACAGGCTTCAGATTCCAGAGTTCAAACTGCAACTAAAAATGACCAAAAACCAAGGAAATTCAAGAGAAAGTACTGTGTGCTAACTTTTATATGTGCAACAAGCTATCAAAGGCAGCGATAGCAGTTAGTCCTGAGAAAAAGATTAAGTGCACAGAGAGATGATATTACACTATGCAAAGTGTAGACAAGTAGGCGGGTGGACCAAGATGTCGCTGTCTACCTATAAATGTTTTGTGTAGAAAACACAACAGGAATACAAAAAAAAAAAAAAGAAAAGAGAGAGCTCTGATCTGTCTTTAGTAAAATAAAGCGAGGCAGTGTAGAAGAAGGCTCTTTAATATTATTTTTGGTGTTTGTGCAGAACATCTGTCAGAGATCCATTGTTCTTCTGTTTTAATCTGTGTTTTGAGACTTCAGCGTGGTGATATTAATTAGATTTAATGTCTGTAATGTTCCTATATTTAGACCTTGAAGCAGGGGAGTTCACAGCTTTCAGAGGTTGGTTAAAATATTAAAGTAGTCAAGTATGTCAGTAAGTAATTTTAGCTGTTCTTCTGGTACAGAGCTAAGGTCTTATCACCTTGGAGGATTGGGCCAGTGAAGACCTCTGTGTGAACTAAAATTAATGCCTGTAGGTGGTGTTGCTATGGGTATAGTGAGCTATTTAAAAAAAATCAGTACTGAATTTTAGTAGACTGGCAAAAAAAATGATATTTAAAAGAAATAAAATGAAAAATACATATTAAATAGAGTGTACACTTGGAAAATCCAATAAAATGCAACTATTCTTTAGAATTAAATTCTGTGCTTAGATATTTTTTTCTTGAATAGTACTTTATTTTTTTTAGATAGGAATGTTTAAAAAACAAATAAGCAAACAAATCCCAAAGCTGTATTACAAATATTTTCTGTAAGAGAATGGACAAAAGCATAAAAAATATAGTTTAATATAAAACATACTTCAGTATTAATCTATTTAAAACAGGTTTCTGAAGATGCCATGAAAGAAAAGAATGAAATAATTGGTCGACTAGAGGATAAGACCAATCAAATTACTGCAACTATGAAACAATTGGAACAAAGGTACAGCATCCACCTCTATTTTATTTACATTTCCGCATTCATTCCGCCTCTCTGATTGCATTCCCACACAGCTACCACTGAAACTTAACTCTCAGTAGGAAGTTTTAAAGAAGCATCTTCTACTGGAATTGCAACCAGTGTTTTACCATTGATTTTCAAACAAGTAGATTTATTGTAAAAGTGAAAAAATACAATCATAAATCAAGCCTTTCTTTCTCAATTGTCTTTCATGATTCACTGGTGCTGGCATTCTGCGCCTGCACCCAAGGTTGTTTTTTCAGCTACGGGGCTCAGTGATGGCCACTACAGAATTCTGATTCATTGTTACCTCTGTATTGTATTTTAATGTTGTCTTTGATCCACCAAAGCACATGGTTAATTTTAAGGAACACTACTTACATGCTTAAAGCTAAGCTTGTGTTAAGTGCTGTTGTGGATCAGCACCCAAGATTCTAAAGCTTACATTAATTACTTTGGAAACTCCCTTACTGTAAAAGATGTACACATGAGTTTTACACCAAAGATTAGTGAAATGATATAATACCAGTAGTGTGTAAGTTTATATTGTGGTTACTATACATTTATTACATAATATAAAGATATGATTTGTGCGCTTCAGTCATACTGTTATTTAAATGGAATAGGCTATATGCAGTGTTAATATTCGTAATTGTAAAATGTAACATATCCATAGCCCTGTCATGTTGGTGTTAACATGTCCTGCCATTGTTTTCTTTTAAAGCTACTTATGAAAAACATAATTATGTATTAAAAGATTTAGTGACATGAATATTCTTTTATTGACATCCTTTTTCCTCTTTTTTCTTTCTTTTTTTTCCTTTATCCCAATTTTTACATTTTGAACTTTGCTATCTTTATCTGTCTTTGATTTTATCCATTACATACGTGAAGTGACAAAGATCTGTTAACTCAAACTAGGACTATTGCAATGACATTTGTGAAATGTGCCAGTAATGAAGCACAGCACCAATACAAACTTGTCAAAGATATATCATTCTGAAAGCTACTTAGCTATTGATAGAGTAAAATTTGTACGAGTTGGTTGTAAAAAAAAAAAAAAAAAAGGGTTCTGATCTTAAATATTTTTAAATTATACTGGAAAGTCCTGAATTATAATTGGTCAGAAAGCACTAGTGATTTTGACACAATGTTACAGCTTGGATCTACTTTGTTTTACAAAATAACATCATCTCTGCCCTCTCTCCTCCTCTCCCCCTAAAGAATAAAAAAACACTGTAATATTATTGACCAATCAGAAACTAGAGTTTTCTAATGCTATTTAATCATTTTACTCCATTTTAATATTAAATACAAAGTTTATTTAAAAATGATAGCTGCCTTTTTATTTCTGATTTCACATTACCCTGACACTCTCTTCCAGTTCTAGTATCTTCCCTCAGCCCTTATTTATAGCACTTAAATAAATAAATAAATAAATAAATAAATCCCCTTTCAATTAATAAAAAAAATACATTTTTATTATTGTTGCACTTTTAGGGCTTCTCTATACCAGAAAACATGCTATTAGCTCTTTTAATGTGGTTGCTGGTAGCATCATTTTCTTGAGTAACATAGACAAAAGTATTTTTCCTGAGAACTGTGCTAGAACAGCATATAAAAATGTGTTGTTGGTTCTGTCTGTACTTTACAAAAACAAAACCCAAAATTCTTCTGTATTTGTAGGACTCTTACACACAGCTAAAATACAGTTCAGTCTGCTAGCATAGAGCAGAGTGTAAGATGTTTTAACAGAGCTACTGGGTCATGAATACAACCCAGATATGACTAGAACTATAGCCTATAAGGCAGGAAGGCCTTCTTTACGCTAGCAAACTTCATAGCTATAATCCCCCCCTGTATAACTCCAACAGGGGTAGCAATGGTGGAAAGTGTAGCATAGGCAGGACTCAGACATTTAGGGATAGATCCTCAGATGATATATAAATTATCAGCTGAGGATCTGCTCTTAAATGTCTGAGTTGCTTCCCTAGTGGAGTTGCACTTGGTGTGAATTACAGCAATAAAGTTTGCAAGCTGCTAGTATAGATATAGATTCTATAGCTTGATTCTCAGAAAAAAAATAATCCATGTCCATATTGGGCTTGGAAATTGTACTAATGCGATTTCAGCTGTAGTTTAGAGAGGGTCTTAGTGATGTTTTTAGCTTTCCTGTTTCATTTAGCCTTTCACCTTTCTTCTTTGAGTGCTGGTCCATATGTGGATTCCATATGTGGGTGCGCATGCTCACCATGCGTCGGCCAATATTCTCCCTTCTTGTATCCATCCACTTTGGACTTGTTTACATTAAAACTACAAACACATCAAGGAACTTGATTACAACAAATTGTAGTGTAGAGTGGACCTTGACAGTTTTTCATGCCTTGGCTAAATTCAAATGCTTTACAATAACATAGTTAAAGCCCAGTCTGTGGTCATTTCTACATTGTCAGTTTTTGGTAGCTGTCCCAGCTGTGCAGCTTCACTATTGATAGCATGAGCATAGATGGGGAACTGGAGCTTTTATTAACATGAAATCTAACTCTGCTGAGATGTCTAGTAAAGCTGATGCTTTGTCTGTATGAGCCCTCTCGTTGGTTGTCTGGTAGCACTGCAATGGTAGGCAGTTTCCCAAAGATGGTAAGTGTAGATGCACACTATGTTATCAAACATTAGTAGCCAGGCTCCCTAACATGGTTATGGTTGTAGTGTAGATAGGACCAGTAAAGCTTTCATTTAATTTTACATTTAACAATAATAAATTGGGAGTTGTGTGTTACTCTACATTCACCTGGGAAGTGATGATTCAAGCCAAGCTTTGAGGGAAGAGCTCCTCAGAGTTTTCTCTCAGCAACACTTTGAGAGCTTGTGTAAATTACAGATGCTACAGCAGCACAGCTATGGTGCTGTAGCAGTGCCATAGAGTAGACACTTTCTACAGTAACAGAAGGGTACCACCTTACTGAGAGGTGGTAGCTAGGTCTAGACTGGGGCTTAGGTCAGCTTAACTATATCTTTCAGGGGTGTGATTTTTTTTCACACTCCCTGAGTGCAAGGTAACTAGGTCAACCTAAGTTTTAGGTGGAGACCAGATCTGAGAAGGAACAAAAGAGGCAATCGTAAAATGACACCTCAGTTGGGATGAGGCTCTGAATGATGTTTTACTGGCTACTTTAATCCAGTCTCCCTTGTATATCCCAACAAAATAGTTGAATATGGAGTAACGTACGGTTTTTTATTGTGTTTTTACCTTTCAGTTAAATTTAAGCCCCATTGTTTTTGGGCTGAAGACAGGTTCAAAGGGAGATAAACCTTGATGCATTGGTGAGGTATTAGTGAGGGGATAGGGCTATCGAAAACAGGAATGTAAAACCGCATGAAAATCAAAAGGAAAGATTAAATGAAAGCCTGACTTCTGTTATTTATTCAGTTTTATTTGTTTTGTTTATCATATGGAGCTATTTTTAACGAGTGTAAGAATATATGATTTTTAATACACATTATTTAAATTTATTTAATAATGTTATGTGGTAGTGGTTATTCTGTAAGTATAGAAAGACGCTGTAGGGTGTGTTCTGCTGTCTTACTACAGCTGTGTTCTTGCTGTATTGCGTCAAGACATTCCAGCACAACACGCATTATCTTATTGATTCATTTAGTATAGACAAAGTAGTTAGTGTACGTCTACAGTTTTTGTAAAAATGCTTCCCACAGTAACACATGTATGTACGCTTGAAGTTAGAGCACTGAGCAATATGTATCAATTATAAAATCTGTATGGTTACGCTTTGATGGCATATGTTAATTGTGAACATAAAATAAAAAGAATTTGAAGACTTAAACTGCTTTTCTTGCTGTAGTGAAAAACAGAGGCTAGATTTCTAGACATTGTGTGGCTCTTTCATTTGAGTTTGTGAGTTTCTCCCAATCTTTGTTTTTATTTAGAAATGTTTCTATTTCCCCATTTTTCTTTTATTTGTCTTCACCTTTTACACCCTAGTTCTAGCCTCAGTTTTACCCAAAGTTGATTTGAATTACACCAGATTGCAGCAAGCAGAGAAGGTTCAAATGGAAGCTGAAAATGAAGATGAGAAATTTAAACAAGAATGTATCAGTAAATCTGAAAGCCTGCAGAAAGAAATCTCCCAAAAGGAGAAGCAGCTGTAAGTATACTTCCCTTTTGGAAAAACTATAAAGCACTTAAATCTTTTTTTCTGTTATCTTTACTTTAAAACATTCTATTAACTAAAAAATTTAGGATACATCGTGTAATACAGGCAGCACATTTCCAATGATTTTTAATTGGATATAGATGCTGTCTAGGAAGTGGTATATTAAGCACGGGCAGGGTAGAAAAAAATTTGTCATTCCAAGTAAATCAAGCTACAAATGAACTTTTTCAAATAGCTGTCCACCCAGAAGAGGGGGAAGAACAGGAATGTTTTTGGCTGAAGATACAGAATTAATTCACTAGGGAAACATTTGTTATCATGAACAAAAATTTTAAATTTATAATAAACTAGATTAATCCACACTTTATCATCATAAATCCTGTACATACAATGAAAGCATAAACTTAAACAGAAACTTCATAGAACAATTAAAATGTTCAGGCTTGTAAACGAAGCCAAAAATCCCTTCAGAGTGTTGATAGCTGAAAGGTATTCATGAAATCTTTGAGTCTGCTAGAAACTGAAATGATTAAAACACGGAATAAAAGTCAGATTTTGCTCTTACACCTGTGCAATTCCATGTACAGAAATTTAGCCCAGAGAGTCAGTGTAGCCACTAGTACTGATGAATCAGTCAGGAATAACAGTGATTAGAACCCTATAAAGTGCACTGAAAGCACAGGATAACACCCCTGTATATCCCCATGAGGTTGGGTGATATTTTCCCCTATTTTAGTGAGATAGACAGAGTGATTGATCTAAGATTACAGCAAGGATTAGTGCTCAGGAGTTCAAAGTTTCCAATCTTGTGTTCAGACCACATTGCCACTCTTACTAATCTGGGGCCTAGTCTACACTGTGAAGGTAAGTTGACAGAATGCAGCTTCTGTCAACCATATAATATATGCGTCTTCACTGGCTGGTCAGTTCTGTCGACTTAAATTGTGGGAAAATTCAATGTAATAAAACCACCCTGGCAAGTGGCGTAGTGCTGAAATTGAATTGTTTGGATCGAATGAGCAGCAGTGTAGGTGGTACGCAGTGTAATTCAATGTAATTGGCCTCTGAGAGTTATCTCACAATGCTCTTCTATGACCGCTCTGCACGTTCGCACTCTGCTGTACTGGGGCCATGTACACAGGAAACAGCCCTTCCTCTTATGCCCTGGGAAATTTTGAATTCCCATTTCCTGTTTTGTCAGTGTGGAAAGAGCTTGCCAACTGATCAAGGCGACTGCACACCCCAATGTGCTCCAGCCTGGATTTGACCTGAGTTCTTAGATCTCATTGGTCTGTGGAGCAAAGAGTCTGTTCTGGCTCTGCTCTGAGCCGGCAAAAGAAATTTAGATATTTATGAAAAGATACCGTGCGGCATGTTGGAAAAGGAGCACAGGAGGGACGTGCAGCAGTGCCGCATTAAAATCAACACTGAGGCAGGCATATCAGAAAACTAGGGAGGCGAACTGTCGTTCTGGCTCATCACCAAGACATGCCATTTTTATGAGGAGCTGCATGCAATTCTCAGTGGTGACCCCACCACTATGCCACCATGCAGCATAGATACCTCAGGGGAATCCAGGATGAACGAGGAGTACTTTGTGGATGATGATGAGGAGGAGGATGAAAACGGGGGCCAGGCAACTGGGGAATCCATTCTCCCTGAAAGCTAGGAGCTGTTTGTAACCCCGGAACAGCCCAGCCAGACACAGGACACTGAGCATCTGAGATGGCAGGGAAGGCACATCTGGTGAGTATGTACTGCAAATCAGAAAAAATAAATGTGTGGCGGCGGGGATGGGCTTCCTCGTTGTTAGTTCACCTAAGCAAAGGAAAAGAATGGAAAAGAATGTTTATGTGCAGAGGGATGCTCCAAGAATCCTCCATCGATATCTCCAGGAAACTTTCATTTAATTACTCTGATCCTTTGCAGAAGGTTTGTAGGGAGAACAGCCTTATTTCTTCCACCGTGATAGGACACTTTCCCCCGCCACTCTCTTATTAATTGTTCAGGCATCATCACGGGATGCAGCATAAGGGTCAGGGCTGTACCTAGATGCTTGCAGTAAATCCTCCCTTGCCACCTCTGTCACCCTTAGGAGACTGATATCACTCATGGTCACCTAGGGAAGATGGCGCAAATTTGCACTATCTGTTCCATACAATCATTTTTTCCCCTCTGCCCTGGGATGTTTTTTGGGGTATGTAAACCAGGTGGCCACATATGGTTTCGCCTGTGGGATTTTCACACACCCCCCCCCCCCCCCCCCCCCCACACACACACACACACACACACACACACACACATTCTCTGTGCTCAAAAAACCTTTTAAAAAAAACAGTTTTTGAGACGGTCAGGGGGGCGCAACTATCCTGCTGGTTGGGGAACTATGGACTTCTGCACCTTGCACTACGGGGATTTCCCTGACATGGATGCACCAGTCCCTTACTTACCATGACTGGAATGGTGATATGACCCCTGCAATAGGTAGAGATTGGTATGTGGGTCTGCTGTTCCCTTGGGAATATAAAGGGGTTTTTTTTACGTTGTAATATTGCTGTTCATCCATGGGGCCAGCTAACAATGGATATCTTGTGCTTTGCTTGCCTTTCAGTGGACAGTGCGGCCTTCAGCTCAGCATCTTCTACTCTCGCTGTGACTGCCTGTCGCAAATTAGAAAGTGGGGAAAAAAACAACTCTGAATGACCTGTTCACTGAGGTAATGAATGTCTCTGCGTCTGCTGCCACAGAGCTAAGAGCCTGGAGGATTTCATTATCGGAGAAAATTAACATGGACATGGAGAACAGGAAGGCGGCCCAAGAACATGAGCATGCAACCTTGGATGAGATGCTGTGCATAATGAGGGATCAGTCGGACATGTTGAGGAGTTTGGTTGAGCTTCAAGAAGAGGAGTGGCACGATAGATTCCCTCTGCAGCCCCTGCAAAATTCTCAACTCACGCACGCTTTCGTAGCCCCCACCCCTAAGCGATGTTGGAGGAGGATGAGCAGGGTGCAGTATGTGCTCCACGCCAGGTGAGGGGAGCAGAAAGAGGCACTGGCCTCTTTAAGAAATGGGACTGTGTTGTTTGCTGTTTGCACATTGAAACTTTGCTCTGTGTCCTCTCACAGCCCCATTACAATGCATGCAAAGTGTTGAAATAACTTCCTTTCCCTCCAATGTAAACGACCAACAATAAAAATGTACTGCTTTAAAGACCATTACGCTTTCTTTCTTGAGACCGCGGGGATTAGCGCTGGCCGGGGGTGGAGGGGTAGCAGTGCCGTAGTGCTGGGGAATGGGTCAGGGATGGGAAGGGAAGACAACAGATTTTTCAGAAACATTAGTTGTTCTCACTGCAAAACTGATTTTTCAAGGCTTCCCTGAGGCGCAGTGCTCTGCAGTTGGCTCTCAGCATTGCACTGCTGTCTGACTGCTCAAAATTGGCAGCCAGCCTATCTGCCTCCACGACCCAACACAACAGGAACTTCTCCCCCTTTGCCTCACAGACATGATGGAGCACACAGTATGCAGAGATAACTGCTGGAATGTTTTTTTCACTGAGGTCTAGCCTAGTGAGTAAACTGTGCCAGCAAGCCTTTAAATGTCCAAATGCACATTCCATGACCATTCTGCACTTGCTGAGCCTATTATTGAAATGCTCCTTTTCACTGTCCAAGTGCTCGGTGTACGGCTTCATCAGCCAGGGGAGCAATGGGTTATGCAGAGTCTCCAAGGATCACTATTGGCATTTCAACATGGCCAATATTTATTTTTTGGTCAGGGAAGAAAGTCCCTGCTTGCATCTTTTGGAACAGACCTGAGTTCCTAAAGATGCACGCATCATGCATCTTTCCAGACCACCCCACATTGATGTCGATGAAGCGTCCCTTGTGATTCACAAGGGCCCACAACACCATTGAGAAGTATCCCTTTCGATGAATGTACTCTGGCTAGGTGGTCCAGTGCTAAGATAGGGATATGTGTGCCATCTATCGCCCTCCCATAGTTTGGGAACCCCATTGCGGAACACCCATCCACTATGTCCTGCATGTTTCCTAAAGTCACTACCGTTCTTAGCAGAAGTCTGTTAATGGTCTGGCAAACTTGTATTACAGCAGCTTCCAACGTGGATTTACCGACTCCAAATTGATTCCCAGCTCACTGGTAGCAGTCTGGTGTTGCTAGTTTCCACAGAGTGATGGCCACCCGCTTCTCCACTGTCAGAGCCGGTCTCAAGTGAGTGTTCATGCATTTCAGGGCCGGGGACAGCTCTGCGCAGAGTTCAAAGAAAGTGGCCTTTTGCATACAAAAGTTCTGCAGCCACTGCTCATCATCCCACACCTTCATAAAGATGCAATCCCACCAGTCACTGCTTGTTTCCTGGAACCAGAAGCAGCGCTCCACCGACTGAAAATGATGCATGACAGCCAGCAGCAAACGGGCATTATGAGTAACATCACAATTTTCAGTGCTGTGGCCCCTATCTCACCCTTGAAAATACTGCAGAATAAGACGTGAAGTGTTTGTGATGCTCACAATGATAGTGCAGAGCTAAGCGGGCTCCATATCTCTCCAGCAATGGCGTGTGTGTGGCAGAGCCTGAAGGGTTTAGAAAAATGGCACGAAAAAGCTTTAGACTGTTTGTTTGGGACAAGAAGGGAGGAAGAGGGAGGACGTTGCATCATGGGAAGGTGACAATCTTCCCTAAAGCCTCTGTGGCTAGTTGCACTGAGGGATAGCTACCCATGGTGCTCTGCTTTGATTGTCGACCCAAGCGTGGCTGGTGGGGATGCAATCCCCTGACGCAGTGAGTGTGGTGGGATCATGCTCCTGCAACTTCTAAAATTCGACGGGTGAAAGTTGATTTAAAATAAATCAACTTCACTACTCAGTGTAGACATACCCTTAGTATCAATACTTGTTCAACCATCATGACAAATGTTCACTTTACCACCACAGTCATTTTCACAGATTTTGGCAAAAGAGCAGTTCAAACTTCAACTTTAGAATTCCACAATTCTGAAACCTCAAGGTCATGTTCACTTCTGATATTTTCCAACAAACAAGATGCTGAGATAATATCCCAAAAAATAAGTTTTTCCTTTAATAAATTACTTTTAGATTTCCTGTTATAAAATCATTATGGACACAAGTTCCTCCACAAAAACTTGCATAACTACAGTCAGGGTATGTCTACACTATGGAGAGAAGTTGATTTAATTTAAATCGTCCTTCACCCACCAAGCTGCAGGAATCGGAGGAGCATGATCACACCACGCACATTGAATCAGTGGTTTGTGTCCCCCCAGTTGCACTTGGATTGATAGTCAAAGCAATGTACCATGGTGGCTATCCTACAGTGCAACTACCCGCAGTGCCTTTTGGGAATGTTGTCATCCTCCCATGACGCAACGTGCTTTCTTCCCCCCCACCCTTTCCAAAACAAGCAGATGAACATTTTTTGTGCCATTTTTCCAAACCTGTCTCTGTCATGCTCACGCCATTGCCAGAGAGGCTTGGAGCCCACTCAGCTGTGTACTATGATTGTGAGCATCACAAATACTTCATGACTTATCCTGCAGTGTTTTCAAGGCCGAGACAGGAGTGGCAGCATGGAAAATTGCAATGTTACTGAAGCTGCCCTGCTAGAAGCCATAGAGTTAAAACAATTCCTGTTTGGTGCAGGTTGTCATGCAACATCTTCAGTTGGTGAAGGTGCCGCTTCTGGTCCCAGGAAACAAGCACAGACTGGTGGGATTGCATCGTTATGAAGGTGTGGGATGATAATCAGTGGCTGCAGATCTTCCATATGCGAAAGGCCACTTTCATTGAACTCTGTGCAGAGCTGTCCTCGGCCCTGAAATGCATGGATACTTGCTTGAGACCTGCTTTGACAGTGGAGAAGCGAGTGGCCATCGCTCTGTGGAAGCTAGCAACCTCAGACTGCTACCGGTCAGTCGGGAATCAATTCAGAGTCAGTAAATCCACCATGGGAACTGCTGTGATGAAAGTGAGCTGGGCCATTAATAGACTTCTGCTAAGAAGAGTAGTGACTTTAGGAAACATGCAGGACATAGTGGATGGGTTTGCCACAATGGGGTTCCCAAACTGTGGAGTGGTAGATGGTACGCATATCCCTATCTTAGCACTGGATCACCTTGCCACAGAGTACATAAACCGAAAGGGATACTTCTCAGTGATGTTGCAGGCCCTTGTGGATCACAGGGGACGTTTCAGCGACATCAACGTGGGGTGGTCTGGAAAGGTGCATGATGCATGCATTTTTAGGAACTCAGGTCTGTTAAAAAAAAAGATGCAGGTGGCCACTTTCTTCCCGGACCAAAAAATAAATATTGGTGATGTTGAAATGCCAATAGTGATCCTGGGGGATCCTGTCTACCCCTTGCTCCCCTGGCTAATGAAGCCCTACACCAGGCACCTGGACAGTGAGAAGGAGCGTTTCAATAATAGGCTCAGCAAGTATAGAATCGTGGTGAAATGTGCATTTGGCCGCTTAAAGGCAAGGTTAAACAGTTTGCTCATTAAGTTAGACCTCAGTGAACACAACATCCCAACTTTTATCTCTGCCTGCTGTGTGCTCCATAATGTGTGTGAAACAAAGGGGGAAATGTTCCTGCAGGGTTGGGTCGTGGAGGCTGATAGGCTGGCTGCAAATTTTGAGCAGCCAGATTCCAGTTGTATGCTGAGAGCCAACCACGGAGCTCTGCACCTCAGGAAAGCATAGAAAACCCGTTTTTGCAATGAACTGCTGTAATATATGTCTCTGTCAGTGCTGAGCCTTCCCTTCCCATCCCGCACCTTGCACGATCAGTCCCCTCCCCTTCATTCCCCGCCAACAATCCCCGAGCTCTCAATGAATAAAGAGTAATGTTTTTTAAAGCAGTACAGTTTTATTGGTGATCAGATACCATGGGGGAAAAGAAAGATAATTTAACATTTTCATAAGGCTGCTTAGCCATCCAGAACAAAGTGTGACTATGCAAACCACAAACTATGTACATTCGCAGTTCTTAAAGGGGCCGTCGCTTCTTTCTGCTCCCCTCCACCGGTGTGGCGAGGAGCATGTACTGCACCCTGCTCAACCTCCTCCTACAGCTCTTGGGGATGGGGGCTGGTAAGAAACAGCTTGTTGATTGAGCATTTTGGAGGGGCTGCAGAAGGAGTCTGTCCTGCTGCTGCACTTCCTGGAGCTCTACTAGACACCTCAGCATGTCAGACTGATCCCTCATAATACGCAACATCTCCTGCTCCTGTTCTGAAGTTCTGTTTTCCATGTCCATGTTTACTTTTTCTGACAATGACATCCTCCAGGCTCTGCTTTGTGTCAGCAGCTATGGGAGGTGTTCATTAGTTTGTTGAACATGTCAGCCTGAGTTTTTCCCCTCGCTTTCTAATCTAGGAAAGGCCCTCTGCAGGAGTAGAAGCTGGGGTGAAGGCCGAAGTATCCACTATAAAGCAAGCAATGCACAAAGTTGCCATTGTTAGCTGGCCCAATGGACAAAAATAAATGTTACAATGTAAAAAGGACTCCCTTTCATATTCACAAGGCAAAGCCAGACCTGCATACCAATCAGTACTATTGCACGGGTCAGAGTGGCATTCCAGCCATAGTAAGTAAGGGGCCTTTGCATCCATTATAGGGAAGTCTCCGTAGCACTAAATTCCCCAATCCACACTTAACCAAGGAGAAAGATCATTGGGCTCCCCTTTACCATGCCAAAAACCGGTTTAGGAGGAGGTGGTCAAAAGGGATTGGAGGACGGTGTGGGTGAAGTGTCATTGGAGAAAACAGAGGAGTACCCATTCCAAAACTCCTAACATCCATGCCAACAATATCATGGCTAGGAATTGTCTGTTTTGGGGTCTAGGATACCGTCCTAGCAGGGGAATAACAAGCACTGACTATATTGGTCAGGTACTGTAAAGTCACACAAGCTTCCGTGGGTGACCATGTCTGATATCAGTCTCCTGAGGGTAACGCAGGCGGAAGGGGAAGATTTGCTGTAAGCGTCGGGGTATGGGCATGACCCTTACGCTGCTATGCTGTGTTCCGTAATGATGCCTGCTCATTTAATAGCAGAGTGGCGGGGAAAAAGTGTCCTACCAGTGTGGAAGAAATAAGGCTACCCTCCCCAGAAACCACCTGCAAAGGATTGCAGAGTACCTACATGAAAATTTCCTGGAGATATCTAAGGAGGATTCTCGCATCATTCCTGTGCACATAAATAGTCTGTTCTGGGGGTAACCCTCTGCTGAAGTTTACCAACACCCAGGAAGCCCATCCCCACAAAAATACAAATTCCTTTTTCCCCCATAAATAAGCTGGTGTGGGGACAACCACAGAAATGTGATTTGCTATACACACTCACCAGATGTGCCTTCCCCAGCATTTCGGTCAGTAATGCTGTCCTGTGTCTGGCTGGGCTGCTCTGGGGTAACGAATAGGTCCTGGCTCTCAAGGAGAATGGATACCCCACTCTCCTTCCTCTATTCTCCTCCTCCTCCTCCTCCTCGTCCACAGAGTCCTCCTCAGTCATCCTGGACTGGGATTCTTCAGAGGTATCAATGCTGCGTGGTGGCACAGTGGTGGGGTCACTACCAAGAATTGCATGCAGCTCCTCATAAAAGCAGCATGTCTTCGGTGATGAGCCAGAACGACTGTTCACCTCCCTAGTTTTTTTATATGCCTGCCTCAGCTCTTTGATTTTTAATGCGGCACTGCTGCATGTCGCTGTTGTGGCCCTTCTCTACCATACCACGCGATATCTTCTTGTAGAGATCTGAATTTCTTTTGCTGGCTTGGAGCTGAGCCAGAACAGACTCTTCACCCGCAGGCTGATGAGATCCAAGACCTCAGGTCGACTTCATGCTGGAGTGCGTTTGAGCTGTGCAGTCACCATGATCAATTGTGCTGGCAAACTCTCTCCATGCTGATCTAACAGGAAATGGGAATTCAAAATTTCCCAGGGTTTCAGGGGAGGGGCTGTTTCCTGTGCACATGGCCGTGGTGCAGCAGTGTGTGAATGTCCAGACCAATGTCACAACAGAGCAATATGGGATACCTCCCGGAGGACAATGATGTCGATTTATGTTGTGCTCTGCCTACGCTGACACTCATTTGACCCATAGAATTTGACTTCAGCACTATGCCACTTATGGAGGTGGTTTTATTAAGCTGAATTTTACCACGATTTAGGTCAGCAGAACTGACATGCCAGTGGAGATGCATACTTTATTTGGTCGACATAAGCCACATTACGTCGACCTACATTGTCAGTGTAGACCGGGCCTCAGATCCTTTCCTCCTTCATTTAGTAGCAGGATTTAGCTCCAGCAGTTTACTCTCATTTGCAGTTAGTTTGTGTTTTCTATTCAGCTATAAGGAATCATTCTTTGTCCCTTTAAATTGATGACAGAACTGCAACAGTGGATCCACCAACTGATTGGCCCCAGTTCCTTTAAGTGGAATCCAGTAGCTGTGACTAGTATAAAGGAGATCCTCCTTTATATCATATTATATAGGAATCTCTATAAGACCCAGTAACTCAAAATCCTTTATATTGTATTCAAGATATCTTATGTTAGATAGCCGTAATTCTGTCCCTATAATCTCCAGTCTAAAATAGTAAATAGCGGCTTTCCATTTAAAGTCTTATTAATACAACATTGTTTATGAGCACTAGAAATTAATTTCACCGCTCATCTTCTCTCAAACATGAGAGTTGTATTATAAAAATGTAACATAACACTTAAGAGAAGCAGGAAATTTCTCAACTATGCATGTTTCAGTTGCCAAAGAATAGATTACTAGAACAGCAAATTAATTCATTGCAAAAGCCAGTTCTTTAGAATTGTATGAGACCCTCAAAATCTCTCTAAATGAAAGCCCTCTGTTTTCTTACAACTTATTACACTTGTGTATGCAATCTTCTTAGGAAATTGCATGTAAATTTCACACCATTAAAAATAATGAACTTGTAAACAAATTAAAATAACAAATTATTGTTGTTTGTTGGGCTGGACTGATAGTGAAACCAGACAATAGAAAAGGGGTAATTTTGTTTAAAAGATTATACTGAAATGCACCATAATGGTCTTTTGTTTGCAATTATAGTGTTCAACTGGAAACGGATTTGAAGATAGAAAAGGAATGGAGACAAACCTTGGAAGATGATCTGCAAAGGGAAAAAGCAACTTCATTTCATCTGAGAGTAGAGACCCAGCAAATAATTTGTCTTAAAAAAGTAAATTTTGGAGAAAAACTTTTCAAATTCACTTTAGCAGTAATTTAAAAGTGAACTTGCTAGGCTTACAAATTTTAACTGTCACAGATTGCAAATCCTTAATAGAACATATGTTTAGGCTTAAAAATTCAATAAAAAAGATTTTAAAAGAAAATATTTGAAAATCACTCCCTTCACTCCCCGTAGAGTCTTGAGTTCAGAATTCTGTATTTTCCATAAGGAATAATGAAATCCACATTCTCCTTTCTGACTTATATTGAAGGCTATTTCACTATAATCTTATGATGGGCCAGTGAGGGTTAGTGTTCTACTCCTTCTAGCTCTGCATATCTTGCTACTTAAAAATCTCTTATCACTAACTTCTATAGTGCCTTTACATTTCCTTACCTTAGAAGTGATTGAAAAGAAGCAAGTGTATGGAGGAAGAAATATATGTCCTGCTTGGTCATTTAGCATCTAACTGAAATGAAATTAATTTGTGAGCACTGCTGCTGTTAGAATTGGATCTGAGATTTTAGCAGAAATAGATATTTCCGTGTTCCAGACAGACTCTCACCATTCACAGTTTGGTACTGGAAAGGCTGATCTTAGAGTTAGGATGTTTTAGGAGTTCCTGAAATCCTTTTGACACGCCTAGACTTCTGTTTTTTTTCCAGGGGTGTTACTTTGACAAAATGGTCAAAATTCATCTGTGGTGTAACTTCACTGATGTCAGTTGATTTATATGAGAATTAATTTAATCTAATGTCAGATTCTGAAATGATTAATATGTCAGCAACCACAAACAGAATAAAATAATCAGAAATTACTACTGGGATTCAAGTAGAGTGGAGTCTAATATTCGAAGGCACTGGTAAAGGAGAATAGGTCTAATGCTACTGTGGATAAGAGAAAGGTCTTGAAAAGTGCCTTATTAACCTTAAAAATTGCCTGAAAATACCGAAATTAACAGACAGTACCTTGCGTAAATATAAAAAAAATTGCATAGATTCAAAATGTCATTTCAAGTTTAAAATAATTAAAATCTTTCAGGCTGGGGAAATTACACAGTCAAAAATAGAGGAAGCAAGAGATTAGTGAACAGTTATGGGGATAATGAATGATCTGAGACTAAATACTAAAAAGAGAAGAGTTATGGTAATATATTCACAGAAGAATATTCCTGAAAGGAATGAGTAATTATTGCATACCTATCTGAAACACTCAATGTGATAGGATTTCAGGAGCCTACTTTTAAGTTTTTTTCAAATAATGGAAAAGAATCCACCCATAGATGTTACGATTTTTCAGGATTTTATTACTCGGGCCAGTAGAACTAAAATGTATTATAGAGACATAAACTGTAGATTTAAATTACTTGATTCAGTTTCTTTAGTTTTTCAGGAGCAAGTAAACGTAAAAGGTGTTTTCTATTTAGAGGAGCTAGTTTAATTAGTAATACCCAAAGTTGATAAATGTGTGTACATTAGTGTTTTATTTAAGATAATTTGATCTTGACTTTTGCCCATTGAGGCAATTATCAACAACTAAATTGGCATGTGTTCATGCACACTGTTACTATACTCTCCAGGACTGGTATCAAAGCCTTGTAGAAAGCCCCTCTTCTGTTGGTGTAATCATCTCAGATGGCCCTTCATAGCCTGCAGTTGGTGGTATTCTAAGCGAGAGGTAAGGGAGCACTTGGACAGTCATTTGGCTAATTGTTCTTGTCTGTTTGACAATGAGACCAAAAATGAAAGCAATTTGTTGGCAGATGTTTTCAGATAGAAAGAGTTGCTGAGATTTTTATGGTCTCTTTTTTGTGCAGTTCAGTGTTTGGGCTATATTTTTGTGAAGAGCTCAGATACTAAGGTGAATGGGTGTTCACAATTCTTTAAATAAGGATTTGAATTAGATTCTGAATCTTCATTTAAAAAAAAAAAGTCATGCCCTATCATGCATGGCACCAGACTTTTCCCAGATCTCTTACCAACTGCAGCTAGCATCTTAGGAGAAACTTTTGAGGACAGGCAGTTTTCTGACCTATGCCTTGGACTTGAGCGCCCAATGTTAGGTTCACTTTGCCCCTCTACCCCTTACCAGAGGTTAGGAGTTCATATTTCTCATCTTGAGGAACCAATTAATGTAAATAACAGTTAAAAAAAAAAGTGGGAAAAAATCTTAAAGAAAATTTTATTAGGCAGTCAAGAAACCAAAGCAAACCAGATCAGAGGTAAGTTGATATATGAAGGACTGAAATTACACCCAGTTTCACCTAATGTTAGGTCAAAAGTTTGTTCAAGAGGCAGATCTGAGATCAAATGCTTGTATCATTAAACCCTGTCTGCTTGGGTCATCTCTCTCTGTCTCTTAGTATCACGGTGTCTAGGGGAGAAGTCCATCAGTGATTCTCTGCTCTCTTTGTTAGCCTATTTTCCTCTACTCTTCTGCTCTTTCTTGGTGTCAAGTGTTTTATCTCTCTCTCCCTCTTGGTTTATGCTCCTGACAGCCATTGAAGGAAAGGAGTAAGAGCTCTCCTCTTACTCCTGAGGGAATTCTGTGCCAAAAATTAAAAATTCTGTGCATGATATTTTACAATTCTGCATATTGTATTTGTCAAAATAAGACAATATAATCACACCTGTTTAATTATTTTGATAATTTATTTCAAAATACTTGTCAGCAAGTATGTCTGTAAAATACAGACAGCAAAAAAGATTCAGGAAATGTTTTTTGACAAATTGATTCCTTACTAGGCATATTAGTATAGAACTTTGAGTAATAATTCATTTAAACTACAATACAAAAATATATCTCCTACACCGCTCAGAAGCAGTGCAAAGACTTGAAGGAATAAGGCGTAGCGGAGGAGCTGAGAGAGAGGGAAGTAATTACTGTGAAGAAGCCTGGGAGTGAACCTGGAGGGTTGTTGGGTATGGGTGGGAGAAGTATGGAACAATTTTTGGGGGACAAAAGGGGAGGGGAGAGATTGTTGGGGAGCCTCCCCCATTCAGATCCAGGCTGATCCCTAGCCTCTCCCCTTCTGTCAGGCATATCTATCCCTGTCTTCATGTGTCCCTGGATCCCACTCAGCCATCCCTCCTCCCCCAGATTTCCCATGTGGCCCTGCACCCCCACTCCCATTCAGCCCCCCCCCAGCCTGTTCCCACCACTAGCCATTCTGAGCCCCAGTCTGTGAACCCCCCAGCAACCCACGCTGTCCGTCCCCCTCACCTGGTTCCATGGGCAGGGCGCTGTGAGAAATGCAGCCTCTTCTCCTCCCTATCCTCAGCTGGGCTGCTTCCATCCGGGAATATCTGCCTTCTGTTCTGGTGCCATGGCAGCCCCTGGATGGCAAAAGGCATAACTGCAGCGTCTCTCCAACAGAATGTATTTTCTATGGAGGAAAAAAAAAATTCTGCTGGGGGACATGAATTCTGCACATGCACAGTGGCGCAGAATTCCCCCGGGAGTATCTGCTGTATTCTTTTCTTTCTGTTACACTGTGCCTGTCGTCATAGTATATGAATGCTCCTTTCCTCTTACAGATGTGCCATCACCTTCATATTAGTACCCAGACTATGTAACTTTGTGACAGGGGCATACAGTTGGAAGGGACTCAGGTCATCAAATTCAGTCCCCTGCTATCACAGGCAACCATGTCCATATAAATCCATTCATAAATTTATCAAGCTCCATCTTTAAACTAGTTTTAGTATCTTTAATCTTTAAGTATCTTTAAATATTTTTAAGTGATCTTATTTCCCTCTCTCTGCAGATCTACTTTTGGATATAATATTTAATGTTAGCCATATTCTCTAGACAGGCTGTTATTTGCTGACTTTAACAGGTGTATGTACAGCTTCATGCCTTCCCCATGTAATGGCCTCTTGCATGCTGAGACAGCACATGTTCGTTTATATAGCTGCTCTTTTCCCATCCTATGTTAATCTGTGCATCACGATGCTTAGTTGTTAGATAGCATCACCAGTTTTTGAAGAGGAATTAATTCTTGATTTGCATTTTAGGATGACGTCTAGTTTTAAAAGGAAGAAACAATCTGAAAGAAGAGAAGACGTGCTTAATTTTTAAAGAACTGACAATGAAAAGCGGGAAATACTGTCCAAAATTTGACAAATTTAGGAAGTTTTTGAAGATCTACAGTAAAGAAGCCAATTGAAATTGGCTTGTTTCAAATTATCACCTGTAACTGATCTACAGAAAAGAATTATTCTATAGCTATTTTGTTAATTAGTCATCACCTCTTAGCTGTTTTGAAACCAGAGAATCACAGCAGTTATTTTTTAAGTAATCGGGTGTGAGTGTTCCATTAGAAAACTGACATATAGCATCATTAAATTGTATGATGAAATACCCATCTATATATAGGTGAAAGAAAAATGTAAATTCACTACTCCTTATGAGAGAAAGAATCCCCAACTCATACATTCCAAGTAATGTATTTTCCTGAAATAGTTAAGATCAAAGCCACCTGAAGTAAGGCAAAAAAAAAAAAAAAAAAAAAAAAAAAAAGGCCTCCAGTTATTTGAGGCATTTGTGATCTCACTGTTGCAAGAAAAATGGGAAGGTGAAAATGCCAGAATGATAGGAAAAAACTGAATGTCATATGAATTGTACTCAGGTGCATGAATACTTCTTTTTCAACAACAGAGTTTGATAGCCAACAGTTTGTCTGCTACAGTCTTATAAGAACCTCAAGGCTCCAAGGTGAAGTGAGCATAAAATTTAAATACAAGGCAAATATAGATTAAATAGCAGTAGAACATCCTTTCTACTAAGAAGGCTTGTTACACCTTTCCATCTGCTAAACCTCTTTCTCAGATACTCACACAATATTTTTAGTGACCAATTGGCAAAAAAATTGTGTCCAAGGAAAGATGCTGCGGCAGTGGCATATTCAGGGTGGCATAGGCTACATAAGCTACAGAGGTTCATGCTCCTGCAGATCTTCTGCTAGGACTATGCCAGGGGCGAATTTCTTAGGAGAACATGAAGTACATTTAGAGAATGATAAAGTGCATTTAGCCCTATATTACCTTTTTTTGGTCTGCCTTATTCCCACCAATCCTACCTTTCTTACATTTCAGGGAAATAGTACAAGAATGGGATTTCCCTTAGTATTTCTCAGTGTCTGATCCAAAGTCCATCAAAATCAGTAGGAGTCATTCCACTGACTTCACTGGGCTTTGATTTAATTTTACTACAGACAAAATTAAATAGTATAGGGGGAAGCAGAAGTGTCACAATGTTACTGGACCTGGAGCACAGACAAAACCACTGGTGGTAATTATGCGGACACATCTTCCCTTTCTCCACTATCACACAGCTTTGTTTATGGGGTTGCTATTTGTGCTTTTCAAATTACCAAAATATTATTAGTGACTGGTGCTCCTGACTTGACACATAATACTGGATAACATGTAAAGTTCTAACACTTAAAAGTAACTTTCTAAGTAATAAGTGTGTATAA
This sequence comes from Emydura macquarii macquarii, assembly GCF_026122565.2. NCBI lineage: Eukaryota > Metazoa > Chordata > Testudines > Chelidae > Emydura > Emydura macquarii. Next base: position 11,301,691 of record NW_027131527.1, on the reverse strand, counting down.
TGTTATTTCTTCTTGCTTTTAAATCCCACCCCCCTTTTATTTTTTTAAAGGAATTCCTTAAACTACAGGACAAAAATAGGCAGTTGAAAAAGATGTGTCATGACCAAGAAGAAGCTCTCCAAGAACTGGCCTGCAAGCTTAGCGAGTAACTTATTTTTCTTGATTTTTGCAATGTAAAATTCAAGATAAAGCTAACGAAAATAATTGTGCAACTACTATGGAAATTGAGACCATGGAAATTTGGAGTTGGAAGACTACTGGCTTCAAATGAAATGTATTCAGTTCAGCAGGAGGAAATTATCCAACAAATTTTCATAAAAGAAAGCTGTATACAAATTGCCTGGGTCTGCCTGCATTCCGAACAGATTTATTTTCACATTAGGGTGGTGGGTAGCCTCTAGCAATCATATGATGGACTTAATTAAGTCCATCGAAGGGCTTGTCTTCACTACCATGCTATGTTGATATAAGTTACGCTAATTATATTATGTAAATAATGTAATCATGTACCTTAAATTGATTTGCAACAGTGCAACACTATGCTTTGTTGACAGGAGGTCCTCTTCCGTCGACATAGCTTCTGCCTCTTGTTTACATGGATTATAGATGTCGATGGGAGAGCACTCTCTCATCAACTTAGTGCATCTTCACCAGACCCTCTAAATTGATGCCGCTGCAGCGCAGTCATGAAGACAAGTCCTCAGAAAAATCAGTCCTAATTAAAAATGCTTTGGGCAATCTAGGAGATTCCTCAGACTTGTCCAGTAAACATTTTCCTATCTCTTAATAAATGCATTCAAGACATTGTGGGATAAAGTTTGAGTATTTGTGTGAACTCCATTTCACTAAAGAGTAATTCATTTAGGAATCAACAACTGTGGGTTCCACAACAGGAAAATGTTATAATTTAAGATGATTGCTCACATGGTTCCCGACCCCTATTCTTAGGAGATATAGGCCCCTGGCGTATGAGCTCAGAAGCTTTTAGCAAATAATAATTAGATGCATGCACATGCTCAGCCTCTCCACAAGTGCTAGGATTCCAGAGTATAAAATGGGCTGCAACTCCAAAGATCATTTATTTCATCAGACCATTTATCAGCAACGGGCTTTGAACACAGTTCAGTGTCCTTAACACTTTCTTCCTTGGTATTTTTAAAGAAATTTTTCTCCTTTTTAAGAATTTAATAATTTTTTCTCTATTTTTCTCATGTAAAATAGTCATGCTCTGATGAATGCTGCCATGATTTACATCCTATGTCAAAAAGAGTAGTATCATGTAGCCTAAAGCCCTGTCTATGCTAATTTATTTTGCACTAGTGTAGTTGGACCCAGGGTGGTAATTCTGCAATGGAACAAAACTGTGCTTGCACTGGTGAAATTTAACACAGTAAATTCCAAATCCCATTTTGAACCAGTGCAGTGTATCAGCATTAGGGGTTTGCACCTAGATTTAGGTAAACTGGTGTTAATTTCCCTAGTCTAGAAAAGCCCTAAACATATGCCACCATTCAAAAGAATTGCAAACTCTTTGAAGAAGATACTGTATTCCTTTGTGTTTGTACAGCACTGAGCACATTGGGGTCCTGAACTTGATTGGGGCTTCTGGATGCTACTGTTAATATAAATATCAGCCACAAGTTCATAATAATTTGCCTTTGACTTTTAAAAAACTATAACTTCTAAAGTATTTCAATCATATGCTATAACTAAATACGCTCAATAAATGTCTAAACTATGTATAATCTTCTATGTTTAGATCAAAGCTTAAAATAGAAGATATAAAAGAAGCAAACAAAGCATTACAGGTTAGTAAGATTTGGAGGGAAAAGGAGGGAGGCTTTTTTTAAAATTACTTTCTTGAAAATTTTTAAACACATGAGAGAAGATTTGTTTCTCCAAAAGTAAGTATGTAGGATAGATTGTCATTTATATGGTCTTGTGCTCTAGGATGAGATAAACAGGCATGCTGTGAAGCACTTATTGGCATTTAACTGCTTCTGACCTACTTTAATTTTGTTTGGAATGTTGCTATGGGACCTTGATATTTGTTTTTAACTTGCTTTTAACTTTAACTTCTTGTTTTTGTAAAGGGAAATCATGCCTCATCAATTTACTAGAATTCTTTGAGAGGGTCAGCAAGCACGTGGACATAGTGGATATAGTGTACTTAGATTTTCAGAAAATCTTTGACAAGGTCCCTCACCAAAGGCTCTTAAGCAAAGTAAGCTGTCATCGGATAAGAGGGAAGATCCTCTCATGGATCAGTAACTGGTTAAAAGATAGGAAACAAAGGGTAGGAATAAATTATCAATTTTCAGAATGAAGAGAGATAAATAGTGGTGTCCCCCAGGGGTCTGTATGGGGATCAGTACTGTTCAACATATTCATAAATGATCTAGAAAAAGGGGTAAACAGTGAGGTGGCAAAATTCGCAGATGATACAAAACTACTTAAGATAGCTAAGTCCAAAGCAGACTGCTAAGAGTTACAAAGGGATCTCACAAAACTAGGTGACTGGGCAACAAAATGGCAGATGAAATTCAATGTTGATTAGTGCAAAGTAATGCACATAGGAAAATAAAATCCCAACTATACATATAAAATGGTGGGGTCTAAATTAACTGTTACCACTCAAGAAAGAGATCTTAGGGTCATTGTAGATAGTTCTCTGAAAACATCCACTCAATGTGCAGCAACAGTAAAAAAAGCGAACAATGTTGGGAATCATTAGGAAAGGGATAAATAGTAAGACAGAAAATACCGTATTACCTCTTTATAAATCCATGGTATGCCCACATCTTAAATACTGCATGCAGATCTGGTCGCCTCATCTCAAAAAAGATATATTGAAATTGGAAAAGGTACAGAAAAGGGCAACTAAAATGATTAGGGATATGGAAAAGCTTCCATATGAAGCTGGGACTCAAGCCATTCAGTCAGGTAGCAGCACAGCTGCAGCGGCACAAGAGCCAATGAACAGAGCTGAAAACGAGAGTTTGAGTGGGTCTTACGGGCAGGGGGTGAGTTTTGTGGAGTTGTGTGTCTTTGTTTTTTGTTTTGTTTTGTTTTTGTTTTGGGTTCCCCCCTTCAGTTTGCAGGAGCTGGTACTGGGTGGTATACTGAGATCAGCTGACCCTGATTAGGGGGCGGAGCTTCCCTAACTAGGGGGCCTATAAAGGCAGCCACTCAATCAGGCAGCAGCACAGCTGCAGTGGCACAGGAGCCAGTAAACAGAGCTGAAAACGGGAGTTTGAGTGGGATTTTTTTGGGAGGGAGTGTGTGGTGTTCTGGTATTGTTGGAGTGCTCGTTGGGGTTTTTTTGTTTTTATGTCTCTCACTGACAGGAAGTAGGGAAAAGGCTATGACAGATACAGAAACAGTATTGGTAGTCACTCAAGCAGTGGAAGAGACAATGAAGATGACTGGATGTGGAAGCTGCGGGATGTATATGATCTTGGAGTAGGTACCTCAAAAGAGCTTTGTTTGTATGAAGTGTCACCTCATAGAGCTGATGGAAGAGAAGATTCAAGGGTTGGAGATGCAGGTGGAAACTCTGATTGAGTTTAGAAGAGGGTTCGAGCAGATGATGGAGCAAAAGACTGAGGAAGGTGAAGGGAAAAACCCAGACCTGCAGATGGAAGCAGGACCAACAAACTCTGAGGGGAGAATGCTGGGTTAGGAAAGTGGCGTGGAAGCATGTGACTGCGAGAACCCGGCAGAGGAAAAGATGGGCTAGTAAAGGAGAAATAGAGCTCAGAAACAGGTTTGTAGAGTTTGGAAAATGAAGAAGGCGCACAGCTGGTGGTTACTGAAGGTGGAAGGGCATGGAAGAAGAGAAGAGCAGCTAGTCCTATACAAAGAGTGAATGAGCCAATGGAGATACCACCAAATAAGAGCCCCAGGAGAATACAGGAACGGTTGCAGAGGATTGCAAGAAGAACAATAGACGCGATGACTTACAGCCAGAAAGAACAGGATAATCTGAAGAATCATGCTGTCACCAGGAAAAGGCAGGTCTATGTGATTGGGAACTCCCTCCTGAGAAGAACAGACAGTCCTGCAAACAGAGCTGATCTGGAGAACAGAAGGGTGTTCTGTCTGCTTGGTGCTAAGATATGGAATGTGGACCTGAGGCTGAAGAGGATCCTAAAGGGAGCAGGAAAAAAATAAGGGAATTAGTTGGGGAAGTGGACTAGACTGAAGAACTCATGGATCTAAAGATGGAGGAGACTTGGAATTACTTCAAGACAAAGTTGCAGGAACTATCTGAAACCTGCATCCCAAGGAAGGGGAAAAAATTCATAGGCAAGAGTTGTAGACCTAGCTGGATGAGTAAGTTTCTCAGACAGGTGATTAAGAGAAAGCAGAAAGCCTCCAAGGAGTGGAAGATGGGAGGGATCAGCAAGGAAACCTATCTCTTGGAGGTCAGATCATGTAGAGATAAAGTGAGGAAGGCCAAAAGCCAAGTAGAGTTAGACCTTGCAAAGGGAATTAAAACCTATAGTAAAAGGTTCTATAGCCATATACATAGGAAAAAAACAAAGTAGTAGTAGGATCACTAAGCACTGAGGATGGGGTGGAGGTTAAGGATAATCTAGGCATGATTGAATATCTAAACAAATACTTTGCCTTCGTTTTTAATGAGGTTAATGATGAGCTTGGGGATAGTGGTAGGGTGGCTAATGGCAAAGAGGATATGAAGGTAAAAATTACCACATCTGAGGTAGAAGCCAAACTTGAACAGCTTAATGGGACTAAATCAGGTGGGCCAGGTAATCTCCATCCAAGAATATTAAAGGAACTAGCACATGAAATTGCAAGCCCATTAGCAAGGATTTTTAATGATTCTGTAAACTTGGGCTGTAAACTTGACTGGAGAATTGCTAAAATAGTTCCTATTTTTAAGAAAGGGGAAAAAATGTGATCCAGGTAACTACAGGCCTCTGAGTTTGACCTCAGTAGTATGCAAGGTCTTGGAAAACATTTTGAAAGAGAAAGTAGTTAAGGAGATTGAGGTTAATGGTAATTGGGATAAAATACAACATGGCTTTACAATGGTAGATTGTGCCAGACCAACCTGATCTGCTTTTTTGAGAAGATAACAGATTTTTAGACAAAAGAGAATGCAGTGGATCTAATTTACCTAGATTTCAGTAAGGCATTTGATATGGTTCCATATGGGGAATTATTAGTTAAATTGGAAAAGATGGGGATTAATATGAAAATTGAAAGGTGGATAAAGAGCTGGTTAAAGGGGAGACTATAATGGGTCATACTGAAAGGTGAACTGTTGGGCTGGAGGGAGGTTACTAGTGGAGTTCCTCAGGGATCAGTCTTGGGACCAATCTTATTTAACCTTTTTATTACTGACCTTGGCACAAAAAGTGGAAATGTGCTAATAAAATTTGCAGCTGACACAAAGTTGAGACGTATTGTCAATACAGAGAAGAATCAGGATATCATCCAGGAAGATCTGGATGACCTTGTAAACTGGAGTAATAGAAATAGGATGAAATTTAATAGTGGAAAGTGCAAGGTCATGCATTTAGGGACCAATAAGAATTTCTGCTATAAGCTGGGGACACATCAGTTGGAAGTGACCGAGGAGAAGGACCTGGGCATGTTGGTTGATCACAGGATGACTATGAGCCACCAGTGTGATGTGGCCATGAAAAAAGCTAATGCGGTCCTTGGATGCATCAGATGAGGTATTTCCAATAGAGAGAGGGAGGTGTTAGTACCGTTATACAAGGTGCTGGTGAGACCTCATCTGGAATACTGTGTGCAGTTCTGGTCCCCCATGTTTAAGAAAGATGAATTCACACTGGAACAGGTACAGAGAAGGATGGAAAACCTGCCTTATGAGAGGAGAAAAGAGCTTGGCTTGTTTAGCCTAATCAAAAGAAGGTTGAGGGGAGATATGATTGCTCTCTATAAATACAGGGATAAATGCCAGGGGGGGAGAGGAATTATTTATGTTCAGTGCCAGTGTGGACACAAGAACTAATGGATATAAACTGGCCATCAGGAAGTTTAGACTTGAAATTAGTCACAGGTTTCTAGCCATCAGAGGAGTGAAGTTCTGGAATAGCCTTCCAAGGGGAGCAGTTGGGGTAAAAAACCTAGCTGGCTTTAAAACTGAGCTTGATAAATTTGTGGAGGGATGGTATGATGGAACATCCCAGATTGGCAATTGACTGATCTTTGACTACTGGTGGTAGGTATGCCAATAGCCTGTGAAGGGATGTTAGATGGGGTGGATTCTGAGTTATTACAGAGAATTCTTTCTTGGGTGTCTGGCTGGTGAGTCTTGCCCACATGCACAGGGTTTAACTGATCACCATATTTGGGGTTGGGAAGGAGTTTTCCCCCAGGGCAGATTGGCAAAGGCTCTGGGGGTTTTTTGCCTTCCTCTCTAGCATGAGGCATGGCTCACTTGCTGGTTGATTCTCTGTATGTTAATGTCTTTAAATCATGATTTGAGAACTTTAATAACTCAGTCATAGGTTAGAGGTTTATTACAGGAGTGGGTGGGTGAGGTTCTGTGGCCTGCATTGTGCAGGAGGTCAGACTAGATGATCATATTGGTCCCTTCTGACCTTAGAGTCTATAAGTCTATGAGACTTTTCAGTTTGGAAAAGAGATGACTAAGGGAGGCTATGATAGAGGTCTATAAAATCATGACTGGTGTGGAGAAAATAAACTGTTATTTACTCCTCATAACACAAAAACTAGGGGATCACCAAATGAAATTAATAGGCACCAGTTTTAAAATGAACAAAAGGAAGTATTTCTTCTCAACACACAGTCAACCCATGGAACTCCTTGCCAGAGGGTGTTGTGAAGGCCAAGACTATAACGGTGTTCAAAAAATAACTAGATAAATTAATGAAGAATAGATCCATCAGTGGCTATTAGTCAGGATAGGCAGGGATTGCTGTTTGCCAGAGGCTGGGAATGGCCGACAGGATGGATCACTTGATGATTACCTATTCAATTTATACCCTCTGAAGTACCTGGCAATGGGTACTGTCGGAAGAAAGGATACTGGGCTAGATGTACCATTGGTCTGACCCAGTATGGCCGTTCTTATGTATCAAAATACCTTAATCTTTTTTATTTAAAAAACTACATTGTTGTGTGAAATAAGATAATATCTCGTTGGTAAAGTTAAATTCCAGCATAGGTTATTAAGTCCTAAGGAATTATTACTACTGGATATAAATTACTGTATGATAATCTGTGATCAATAAGGATTTCATCATAGTAGAATTCATATAAATTCATATAAAAAAGCCTGGTGAAACATCCTTGGAGCTCTTTACTGGAAGTGGGATGCTATCCTGAATGTTTATGAAGTTATTTGGGGCAGAGAGTGGTTTAGGCCTGCTTTTCTGACTTTGAAACATGTCACAACATTATACAGTAGAATCTTATAACTTTAACAATGTTGCCACACACGTTTTACCAGGACAATAATGTCCAGCATATTATGAGTTTTCAAGTGATATTTCACAAGGCATACTTTGTACAAAATTTATCATAGTTTTATAAAAAGGATGAACATGGGTACAGACTGTCTCAGCCTGTGCAAGTTCTTTTGGGGCAGGATCTATCTCTCGTATCTCTTGTGTGTTTATATAGTGCCTCACGCAATGGGGTACTGATCTCATTTGGCACGACCAGGTGCTACTATAATACAAACAGTAAAGAATAGTGCTTCTGTTGAGTGCTCCTGTCTACAAGAGCCCTAAACTTTGGATGTATCACAAATATTTGATATTCTCTGAAAAAAAATTTCCTCCCCCCACTTCCAGGGACAGGTTTGGCTGAAAGACAAAGAGGCTACACACTGCAAATTATGTGAAAAGGAATTTTCTCTTTCCAAAAGGAAGGTAAGATTGGGTAGCGATCTATATCAACTCCAATTCTTTAAATGACATATGAAAAGAACATTCAATGTACTATTCTTAGAGGTGCAGCAAAGAATTTCATACATGAATTAATACATAGTTATTTTAGGGATATTTCCTAAAATACTTATATTTGAACTTCTTTGGCTCCGTTTGTTATGTATATACACACTTGGGCCCTGATCCTACAATGTGCTCCATGTGGACAGACTGCTGTGCCAGACATTGATGGCCTCAGGGGTTTGTTCGTGCAGTGCACCTTGTCGGATCAGACCCTCAAGTAACTTTTAAATGTACTGAGATCTGTTACTGTCTCAAGTAAATGATTACAGTTGTTCATATAAATGTGTACTATATTTAGAAAGTGTTTGCAATGCATATTTATACAAGAGATTAATAAAATATGAATTAATAGCCCTAGTTTTAACACTGCTTGTGGAAGGCTGTATTTCTGCATGTGCTCTAACTGCTTCTGAAATTAAATTACCATTTACATTTTTTATTTTAAATCCCTTCAGCTATTAGATGAGATTCTGGACAGATCATTTCATTTTGAAATTTAAACCATATTTGACTTCTACAAATGTAATTCAAGACATTTCTAGCATGTTATTTCACAGCATACATGACGCTGCATGCATAGGTCTTGGAGAGCAAATTCAAGCCCCTGGTAATGGTAACATTGTAGTGCATTTTCATTTGATTTTGGTAATTTAGTTATAATTCACCTAGGTTAGAAAAAAAATAGAGGGTTCATAGATTGGTAGCCTGTCTAGAAAAGCATTACAAATTGGGGTTTTTGATATGTTCTGTAATCTTTACAAAAGGACATCACACTTCTTATCTGGCATTTAAAAGTTTAAATTCAAAGAATTCTATTTTTGTATTTGTAATAACAGCTGATTATCAAATGTATAACATGCTTTCTGTGTGCAATTTAAAATATCCTTTGGTTTCTCCATCTTTATTTAGCATCATTGTAGAAATTGTGGTGAAATTTTCTGTAATGCCTGTTCTGACAACGAACTGCCTCTACCATCCTCACCAAAGCCTGTACGAGTCTGTGATTCCTGCCATGCATTTCTTATACAGAGATGCTCTTCTAACATGCCATAAGATTCCTCTACAAAATATTTATGAACTATTGCTATTTAACACATTATGTAAAAAGATATAATGTAAAGTATTAACATGTATATTCCTGGAATTCAGGTGAGCGGTTTAGATTGGGATTTTCAAAAAATACTAAGGCCTGGTCTACACTACAAAGTTAGGTCAAAGTAAGCTACCATGTGTTGACCTAGGTGTGCATATGTCTACACTAAGTCTCCCACTGATATAAGTGGCTCATTATGTTGACATAGTAATACTACCTTCCTGAGCAGCGTTGAGCCATGGTCAGTGTACCAAGTCAGTGCAGTGTGAGAGGAGACACTGCCTTGCCTGTGTCGACTCTAACAGTCCTCCAATAGCTGTCCCACAATGGCCAACACTGACCAACTCTGGTTTGTTTTGTAGATATGGCTTAAGGGAGCAGGCATCCAGCTTTCATTAAAACTTAATGAGAAATGGGTGTCCAACATCCTTGTGTTCTTTTACAGATCCCAGCATTTAATATTTGATTCTGTTTGGTTCACCCAACAGGCAGCAAAGGAAGAAAAGTTTTTATGTAATTTTAATGCAGAGAGTATTTCATATTGAAGCTTTTCTTCAGCAGAGTTCAAGTAATGGTATTTAAAGGATATAGAATAAAAGTTTGACAGGGACCTAATCACCTTTTCTACCCAAACACTGAGAGTGGGATTTAATTTTGAATAAATGTGAAGGCTAATTCAAAATAATATATTACAAATCGAACAATTTTGTAAGATATATTAAATCTTGTTTAATTAAGTGTAAGTATTTACACAGTTAACTAAAAATAAGGCAAAGGTTATCTAATTATTTTTAAAACTGGGCTGTTATTTTAAGAGAAAATACACCCTTTTAATGGCCAAAATTACTCTGATATATGCAAACAACTTCCATTGATGTCAATGGAAATTCCACATGCATATCAGACTAGAATTTTAAATTTAGATTATTCATAAATATACATGATGTATTTGCCATATTGCATTAGAGAAAAATCACTGCTTCACACACAAAACTCTACATTGAATTGTAGTGCAAGTTTTATTAATATCTTTGATATTCAGATTTCTGAGATAATCAGGAATATGTTCATTATATTGAAAAATCATCTTTAGGAGGAAATGATTATATAAATGTAAATTAAATTTGTTTTGTGCTCCTTTTGGGTCATTCAAACTGAGGCACTACGGTACATTGTTTTTTCCTTTCATAATTGTTACAGGATATAAGAATGTTTTATTTACTTTTAATTATTCAGTGGGGAAAAAAGGAAAAATTCAAAAAAATTTAGCAGTATTCCATCTGCTTTTTAACATTTCATCTCCTGTCTTACATTGTAACACTTTATTTAGAGGCATACTATTGAGTTAGTGCATTAATATCCTTCTTTTCCTGCTACCATCCCAGTTTCGCCAACTCAAAGTTTTCAGAAAACTGTATTAGTAGTTGATCACCTGTTGTTTTAACTTCAGTGATAATTATAATTAGGTTGCATAATATCTTCTGTTCTAACTTGCTGCTTTCACTGGTTGTAACTTTTCCAACTCTTTGAGCAAAAATTTTCTAGACTTGATTTCTGCTTAAAATGAATTTTGTTATGGAAACTTTGGCCTCTTTTCACTATGACGATAGTAGAGGATGAGAAATATTTTTTCAATGTATAAGAAATAATTGCAAGGCTTATTTTGAGTTTAGAAATATGGAAAGGAAATAGTCATCACTGAAGCTGTGCACACCATTGTTCTGGAGCAAACTGGGTCTGATTTGACCAAATGAGTGTTTTGAAAAGTCATGTGCTTATCTTGTTAAGTGTTAATGTAAAGGATGAGCTGCATGTTTGAGTATAGTTAATTTGGTTTCACAGCTAACCCAGTAAATTGCTGTGAATTGGTAGGGAGAACTGGGACTTGGACAAAAGCTCCACTAGACATGTTAAAGTATGAAGAGTCTAAATAAGGCCTCCAGTGGGCCTGGTAAAATCAACTAGGCCCATGCTTCTACCTCTGCTGTACATTGTAAAGTCACCGTGAGCCTTTGCACTAGCCCCTTCCTTTTGACTTCAGCATTCCCAATGGGGGAAGGCTCTGGCTGATCAGGGTTCTAAGCATTGTCTGAGTAGATGCTGTGCTCCTGAGGACCTTAAGAACTTCACCAGCCCAGACCTTCGTGTAGCTGCAGTGTTAATAGGGTGCAGAGGAGAGTGGCTCCTTCCTGTTCCCTCTAAGGGATTGACCAGTGTTTTGTCTAGTCAAACTGCCTGACCTGTACCACATGCACAACACTCCTTAGACTGAAGTTCTACTCTGATAAGAAGCTCCGTAAAAATGGAATGTAAGTAGTCTATATCGTAATGCATACAGAGGACAGAATTAGGGTTGAATGTGAACCTTTCACTAGTATTTGTTTGGGTGCTTACCCATGGGACCTTAGTGCTTTTTTGTATGCTTTCTGTGTACAATTCTTATAGTATTAAGACCCTTCCTTGATTTTTCATAACTTAAAATTTGGTAAGTAGAAACTTCTTTTAATTTAATAGAAGTTTCTGCTCTGATCTGAATGTAGAATGGAAATCTTGAGTTGTGTGAAAATCTTGAGTTGTGTGGGAGCAAAACAGAGATGATATATGAACTGTGTCAAAATTATTAAATTTACTAGAACTATTTCTAGACAGAAATTGTATTGCACTGTCTGAGTTTGGGGTAGTACATTTGCACTGATACAAACATATTTGTACAATAGAAATTCTTAGAGGGGTATTGTTTTGGTATTAGGAGGAGTAGCCCTGATCTGTGGATTTATTTATATTCATTAGAACGTTTCTTTAAAAAAAGTCTAGTCTTTTTTTGTTACAAAGAGCATCTTTACAGTCAACAGGCCAGATTCTCCACCACTTTACAGCCCTTTTGTGTCAGTGCAAAGGGTCCATAAACCCTACAGCTAGTAAAATGAGCTATATGACAGCCCTCAATCTAAGGAGCGTGACTGAAGCACCCTACCTGTCTGTCAATCTCTGACTGCCTGAACCGCCCCTGGCGTCTGCTCTCACCTAGACCAAGGCCGAGGGTATACTACATAGAAGACAGACCTACCCCTGGGATCAAGGAGGTGTTAGTAGTTCTTGGTGACCCCTCCTCAGCTTTGTCTGTCATCTATTTGGTACAGCTGAGAATCTGGCTCCAGTAGCTGATGTGAACTCATACTGAAATCTTTTATCCTAATTGCATACACTTTGAATATCACATGCATTGATAAACTCTTCATGTCTAAATGATGTAGCAAAGACAGTCAAACAAAATGGACTTGTCTAGGTGCAGATTCTGCCCCTGTGGGATATAGAGTACAGTAAGTGGTGCCACTGCATGTGGCGGGGGAGCAGAATATGGAAGAGGGTTGAGAGTGAAAGGAGGTCCAGTGACAGTGCGGAGTTGAGACTAATGATTGTGACTGCACTGAATTATTTGCTAAGCCCTAGTAAAGAGAGAGGCAACAGCTACTGTGCTTATAGCAGCTCACAGACTGTTCTGGGAAAAGCTGTTTGTCCTCTGCAGTAAGCTAGATTGAAATTCTGCAGCAAAATTCCTGTATTCAGTGACAGTTGTGGCAGAGGAAACTTTATGGCAGATGTCTTAAAAGTAAAAAATAAAGGTTTTTAATTTAAATATGAAAATGAATAATCAGTACGGTAGCCTGCTTATTTTAATATTATATTTGTTTCCCTTCAGTATGAGTTATTGATATGCCAAAAGAATTTTGCACTGACTACATAACTATATTGTAGATGTTGTCAGGAGCAAAGGTGGAGATTTTGCCAGCTATGTAAGAAACACTTGGCCCTTTTAGCACCTGGGTGTGGGAGACAGTCTGAAATTGTCAGAAGTACACTTGCTAATGTTTGTTATAAAGTGATTTGCAATTAAATATTTCACATTGTTGACATTTAATTTGTCATCTTTAGATTTCAGAGCTATGTAAATGAATAGAAAAGTTCACATCTCAAAGTTGTTTCAGAGTGTGCAAACACAGACAGATCTCACTACATTGGTTCCACTTGCGTTGCATTTTCAAGTTCTTCTCAACTGTGTTAGAAGCGTATTTGTTAAAGATGTGTAATTCTGTGGCAAAGTCTGCAGCTGTGAATTCCCAGAGGACTACAAAGCCATTCTGCTCCTCTGGTGAGAGGGAAAGATTCTCCCTTCCCACTGCCTCTCAAACTTGTAGAACTCAGGCTTTGTGATTCAGAGGTTTTGAGTCAGTATGACTAGACATGATACATCCTGCCCTTCTTTTAAATGGATATTGCATGGCAACTGTGTCTGCTACGGAACACATGTACCTATTCCTGTAGTATTTAATGTCAGTTAAATAACAATATACCCAGCAATTACTACATGTGATAACATCTCTATAGGTTGCATTTAGCATATATGCACCCCTGCACTCTGCTCACTACCCCATTTCTATTGGGACTACTAACAATCCAAACTTTTGATTGTTGGCAGGGGAAGCTCTACCAGGACAAAGTTTCCTCCTTCCATGGGTAGGCCCTGATCTTTCAATAAATATTGCACGCTCTGAGTTCATTGTGAGATTGGGCCCCAAGTGCAGAATTTACTCCTGAATCTGCACTTTTTCTTTGTTAATCCCATCAAATAGGGTCTGCTCTACTAGTCTTCTGCCTCCAAAATTTTTTGTTCAATGCCATATCCTCTTATCACATCACATGCCAGATATCTTACTTTATGACATCCCCTGCTTCTTCTTGAGTCAGTCTTTTTCCTTTGATCTTGATCTATATGACTCTTATAGACTGCACTTTACATGGCTAAGCCATCTGAGCCTGCACACCCTCAATTTTTAATCTATCAATGTTACTATGAGCATGTCGCTAACATAACACATTACTCATGTACTCTTTCTTGCTTACACCACTCATCCATCTCAACATTTGCATTTCAGTGGAATAGACAAGTTGCTCATGGTTCTTAGTTGCTCAGCACTCAAGTGCCATTCATTAAAATTGGCTGAACCACTGTTTTATACACTCTCCCTTTTAGTCTTACTGGTAACTTTATATCTCTTTCCATTTGACCTAAGCATTTATTATCCTAGCTCTAATTTTGTGCTCATTTCCTCCAAATCTGCACTGGCCAGTAAAAACCAGAAGAGTTTTCAGCCCAACTATTTCCTTTATCCACAGATTTTGGATTGCCCCTATTATAGGAGCCAAGGTGGCTTTGAAACAATTCCATCTTTTAACTAAGCTTCATAAATCATTCTTGCACATAAAAAGCTTAGCTGTAGCTTTTGAGAATAGTCATGCAATTAATGTTCTACAGATAATGCCAAGAATTTGTAATTGCTCATGTAGCTTTTGTAAAGAAAAACATTTTTAAAAGATATTTTGAGATTTTTGTAAATTAAAAAATGCAAATGTTTGTAACATGTAATTTGCTTGAAGAAATAAAATGTTTGACCTGTAACTAAATTACAGCTTACTTGCCTAGTTTAAGTATTTTGAACTCACGAGTTTCTGCTTTTTATGTCTTAATATTGCCACACATAATGGGCTAAATGCTGCTCACCTTATTCCTGCATGTACTACCCATAAGTGGGACTGTGTGAATAAAGTGAGCAGGATTTGGCCTAGTATGTAGATGATTTGCACTACTTTAGTAACTTTTCATCATAGAGAGATGTAATCACATAAATGGGAAACCCATCTAGTTTAAAAAAAAAATCTTCTAAAACAAGAATATTGTCTCTATGTCTTACTGAAATTTCAATATTGCTTGACTATTGAAATGCCTTCTGCTTAGACCTCCATAACTGAAATGTTTGTTTCCAATTTTTTTGTAGGAGAGAAATAGTTAATATAGCACACACTATTGTCTTAGTGTGCTTGAAAGTAGGAAAATATGGTATTTGCCATTTATTTATAAATGGATGAAAACCTCTTTACCCACTCTTCCTCATCGCCATGTTGCTCAACCCTAGCTGCCCTGATTTTGGACAATACGAAAATAGCATGTGGATAACACTATTTCAAAAACTGGAAATCCATCTTAATAGGTTCACTCTGTCCTGCCACAAGGCAGGGGGCTCGACTTAATGACTTCTTGGGGTCCCTTCCAGCCCTACAGTTGTGGGTTTTTTTTTTCTCCTTTTTGTAGCTAGCTTTGAGAGTAAAGTGATTATTTACCTTATAAAGTAACTGGTTCTATAAGATATTTTGCCTGTGTGGAATCCCACAGCTAGGTATTTTTGACCAAAAAAAGTTAGAGAGTCTTTTTTTCTCCCTTTTACTAAACATTTTATCACCACTTACACTGGCTAAGGACAGAGATCTGATATTCATGTTTACAGCCCTTGGTACTTGCATGCAATCAGGCCAGTTGCCAATGGTCTGCCTCTCTGCCTGATCTTACCCTTGTTTACTAACTTCATGGGTTACCCCTGCTCTGAGGTTTGACACTGTGGTGTAGCTTTTCTATCTGAAATCAGTCCATCCCTTTGAGGGGAAGTGCACAGCTGATGGTTGGGATTGTAAACTTAAAGAAAGGTATGGATCTCATCTGTCAGAGTGGTCTTCTGGATTAAGAAGGGAAATATAGATGCTCCCTGAGCCTCAGCTCCAGCTATTCTAAATGTCCTTGTTCCAATAGGCCAGGGCAATGATAGAGAGAAGATCCTGTAAAGCTGCAGTAAAAGGAAGAGGTTCTGTTTTGCCTCAGTCCTTTTCCCTCTCAGGTGTGGCCATCTTTCAACTGCTATGCAGAAGTTACTACTTCAGCATCATGGCAAGCTTGTAAGTCCACCCCACTAATCCCTTAAAATAGTCTATTTGGGGGAAAATCCTCAGGAAAGCCAATGAGGAGCACCGATCTGTCAGCCTTCCCTTGGAGGCAGTTAGCTGTTTCCTGATTTGAGGAACATAAAGGACCTCTACCAAATACACAAACAATGGCCAGGCCTACTTCTGAGAGAAATCTGGTTACTTCCATAGGCTCCTGTATGAAGACATCTCAGATTTAACACTGAAACTAGTGGCATAATGTGCAAGTGGTGCTACTATAAAGGCTGTAAGTCATTTCCCAGATCTGGAGAAGAGAGCTGGCTGGCTTGAAAGCTTGGCTCTCACCAACAGACACTGGTCCAATAAAAAAATATTAGCTTATGCAACTTGTCTCTAAATCAAAGTGAGTAGAAATAAACATACCTTTACACAATCCTTCAGCTTCAGATCAGCAGTTCTACTTTAATATTAGATGGTAGGGACTTACTGACTGAAAATAGGCCTGTAAACTA
Source organism: Emydura macquarii macquarii (assembly GCF_026122565.2). Taxonomy (NCBI): domain Eukaryota; kingdom Metazoa; phylum Chordata; order Testudines; family Chelidae; genus Emydura; species Emydura macquarii. Next base: position 11,285,336 of record NW_027131527.1, on the reverse strand, counting down.
CAGGTAGATGGCAATGAGTTGATCTCGCTCCAGTCCCTCAAACATCCCAGAAGACAATTTTCTACCACAAGTTCATTATTCTCTTTGGAATTTTGATTTTAGATGTTATGTCATAATGCAACAGGCTCTGTGAAAAAGCGCTCTCTAGCAGATTTGTGTAAGAGTTATCACTCCACCATGTTTCAAAAGTAGATGCTAAGAAATAAAGGAGACCCACAACCTCAACAGCTATCCCTTCATGTAAAGGGCACATTCAGTTGTCTTTCCGATTATATGGCCTGTTCTCTGATAAGGAAAAAGTTGAGGGGACGAAGGAAAAAAGTGCAGCTACATTGAACAAAAAACTTTAATTTTAAGCCTTTCAGAATTCGTTTTCTACCACTGCAACTAGCTTTATTCCTGAAATTATCTAAACTAGAACTTTTCCAAACATCTGATTTTAAGTACTCTTTTATAAAAGTGCACAACTAGGGTTCTGACATACCAGCTCATTCATGAAAGTTTTTAATAACCAATTTATTTCCTGTTATTGAGCAGGTGGATATAAGTTAGCTAGTTAAAAGACAATAAGCTAAATGAAAGAATGGTATGTGCACTAGTACACAATGGACTAGAAGCCTTGTGCCCTATTGTCTCAGCTATTTTGTAGATGTCTTAAGCCAATTTGACACACACATTTCCTAGCAAAATAAACTCCATTCTATTGTCTCCCACAATAAGACATTTATTACATACATAACACATTACTAGCAAAAACAGGTGACAAACTTTCAATACCCGAGATCACATTTGACAAATCAAGAGGGAGGCATTTGAGGACAATCAGTTAAAATTTGGAAGAGCACGCTGACTGAATAATTATGAAATACCTTTTTCTTCATTACACATCATGTATGTTAGTGTCTTCCACCAACATGGTTCTGAACATCTTACATGTCACAAATGCACAAAAACATTACCAAGATGTGGTTGGGTTGTGTGAAAGTATTTTGACAAGCATTAGTCTTATATGTTTGCTTTCATTTGAGGAGGTATTTGGATGCCAAATAGCTAAAATGGTGAGTATTTTCCTCATTGAAAAATAAATAGCCAAATTTTGAATAGATGCAGGCTATTAGCAGGTATTCAGCAGCAAAAACATTTTCTTTTCAGAACAGACTCAGAAAAATGAGACCTTTACATAATTTGACTTAATGCCTTTTAATATTCTGACAGGTTTTGGGTATTAAGTATATTAAAATCAGATATAGTTTAGCGTAACTAGTACTCTGCCCCATTATTGGAATTGGAAACTGGTAATGTTTGAAGGTAATTTATTTAAATTAGTCAAAGTGGTTTGTAAGTATACAGACATGGAGATTTTGATTAGTAAATGTGAAACTTGCACTAACCTCCAGCATTAGTGCAAGAATCAGCAAACGGAGCATTTATCCAATCTTATGGAAACAAAGATCAGACACCCACCAACCAATGCAGTTATGCATTTGAAGACAGTGGTTTTGACATGAAAAATAAGGAAGCCAAATTGGTAACTTTTAGCCTCCAAACCTATAATTTAATATTTTGTTGTGGGTTTTTTTTTAAATAGTATATACTTTTCTTGAAAGCCAATTTAGAATAGGTTGTAACCAAAAACAAACTAATGTATTTTTCTATCTTATTCCTATTAACAAGTGTACCTTCAGTCTAAGATTCAATTATACCATGTTTACAGAGAACTGAATCAGTGTTCAGAGAAGTTACAATACAACCACCTTTAATAAACCAATAATACATCTTAAACCAACTGGATTCTTGAATATGCAATACGTCCTTAGGAGTAGCTAGTATAAAAAGTATCAACATCAGTGGTTTGAATATAAAAATTTATTTAAAGTCAGAGTATGCAACAAATAAAACCTACAGAAAACAGATTTCCCCATCACAATCTGTTGCTTACCAAATAATATTGTGAAAACACATTCCTTCAGTCATTATAAAGTTCTTAAAATACAAAAGAAATTAAATTTTGTAAGAAAGTCTAGTAGACCAGAGACTGTTTCTTCCAGGATATTTTGTAGAAGCAAGGTCACACTTCAATACATTCCACGCCATCCACCTCCACCCATGCTGCCTTGCCCATAGTATCCACCACTATTTCCACTGCCACGACCTGTAAAATAATTGATATTTAATTATTAAATTATGTACTTAATTCTGAAAAGTTATCAGTTTCAAAAACAGTTCTCAATTTGATCCTGTGACCTGCTTACTTGAATGATATGGACCCTTTGTTTTTAAACTGTTAAATTGCACTGAAAAGAAGCTATATATGTTACTTCCCCACTATTTGCTTCTGCATGTAAGCAATTGCTACACTTGCCCCAAGTTTGATTCATTCACAAGCAGGAGGAAAAGTGGCTTATAACAAAAACATCACTGCTGGTTAAAAAACAAACACATTAAGTTTTTAAAACGTTTCAATTATAAAATTTCAAGTCACTTTAGAATTGCATAAAAACTTTCAAAGTGGCACTAGGACTCCTGTAGCAAATTCACTTAATTAAAAATAAAACTACCACTTACCATATCCACCCAAGCCATCAGGAGTACCATATCCTCCACTGTAATTGCTACCCATTCCCATTCTGCCAACAGAGCCATAACCTCCTTGATCTGGAAGGTAGAACATGAAATGTTATAATATAGTGAGATAAAGTTTATTTGACAGTGAACTAAAACTTGAAACCATTCATACCCATTCCATCTCTGCCATAGCCGCCCATTCCAGAACCTCCTCCAGCAGTTGAATTCAGGAACAGTTCAATATATCGATGTTCTTTAAGAAATCAAAAGAACTTATCAGGATTTTAGTTCAGAGGTTAAAGGCCTACGTAAAATACAAGGAGAGACTGACATCTAACTGATGACAGTAGAACTAGTTATAGTTTTATGGAAAAAGTTACTGTGGCTGCTTCATGGCCTAGGGAAGTGAGTCATCACTGTAAGATCAGTTCCTAGTGATAACGGTCTTTATTCATTAATCCCACTGTCACAATTTGCACTCTTATTGGTAGTCTTAAAAAGACAAGGACTTAACTGAATGAAGGGCCTCATACACTATGTGGTCATTCCATGCCAGAGCTGAGATATACTGGCAGGACAGCATATGCTGCACCTGCTCTGTGGGTAAACAGACTTCAGTCTTTCAACAAGTCTTAACTTTAAATCAAATCATGAAAGAACAACATGGAAATCAAGTCACCACCTCCACAATGCACACTCAGATATTTAGAACTTTCAGGATCTGCAGATGTTAAGGGTCTAAAGTCAAAAGCCTGCCTCCACTCTCTACTGCCACTATGCCTCAGACTAGTAGGCTCTAGTTGTGTTTACAGCCCTTTAAGAGCTGATTCTCTTTTCTACTGCTAATAAAACATGAATTTTATGGAAAAACAGGAAATCGGGGAAGAAATGAGTGCATGCTGTTGTTTCATCATCATAAGAGCGTTTATAATACATGCATACACTAGATATGAGAGCTATGTCAGTGGGTAACACCCAGGAATCTAGTTAGGGCTGGTCATTGAATTGTTAAGTTCATACACTGTAATACTTACGCATGTTATTTTTATCCTTAGACATGGCAGCCACTGCATCTTCATGTGTTACGAATTCCACATCTGCTTCGCCTGTTGCTCTTCCATCTGCCCCAATATCAATGTGAACTCTTATAGGATTCAGTGGTGAGAAAAACTAAAAGATTAACAAATGAATACAATGCGTGAATATTATTTTGGTATTAGTGAATGAACACTGTTAAACAGCTTTAGTAAAAACATTTAAATTATTTTAAAGAGCTCACTGTAAGTGACAGGTTTAAAATAAAGTGTTTGGGGTTACTAAATTGTTGGTTCTAATTTGATCAGGCCAATGTTTCTTATTCCTAGAATAGGAATAGATTAATTCCCCTTTTAGACATTACTATATTCTCCATGATTACCACCTCATTTTACCATAGTAAAATTTATCCAAGGACCTCGCTTCATAAAAACATAGCCATCTTACCGATAGAATCTTAAAACAACTAGTCCAACAAGTAGACTAAACATGAAAAGGTAAGTGATTCACTAAAGGAAACAAAAGTCAATAGAGCCAGAAATAACACTCTGGGCTCCTGAATCTTGTCCGTTGCACTTGACCGTTTCCCAAGATTGGTATATTTACTGTAACAATATTTTGAAGTTAAATATTATAGAACAGTAGCTGAATCAAATTTAATAAGCTAAATGGTGCTTGAATGTGTGGATTGGTAGAACTGTGGCCTCTTTAGGTTTTTATTCCCTGAGTAGTAGTTAAAGGAAAACACGGTCAGCCTAAGCAGGTCCAATAAGACAACGGCATTCCATCCACAAGAGAACATTTGAGAGAACACAAAAGCTTCAATCAGATAAGTGCTTTCATAGTTGAAACCATTTAAGTAGCTCACTGACAACTTGTAATATTTTAGTATACTGCAGCACATTAAAGTTCCTAACCTGCAAAATTTCAGCATGTATTTGCAGAACTAGAATGTAATAAAATAGCTGGGTAAGATATGTATCTGGGAAATTGAGAAATATGATAAGCCAAATGGCACAGGCAACCAAGTACAGAATAAGAAATTTTTATCTGGCACAGGCAACCAAGTACAGAATAAGAAATTAAAGGTGTTTTTAACCAGTGGCATTCCCACCTCAGTAAAACCACTAGTCCACGGGTTCACTAATCATTTTAGGGTCACATTAGGCAAACTACCAATCCTACGTAAGTGTGCTTCTGCACCAATCCTTTGTAGCAAGCTCTTTACCGTAACAATGACAGGAAGCTGAAATTATATTTTCAGTTTTATGAAGCATGGGTTTTTTCCAAATCATGATTTGAACAATTTAGCAATGGATGTTGTGATTATCTGTCACTTGGAGTCTTTTAAATCAATCTTGTGTGTCTTTTGAAAAAATATTTTCTATTTCATACCACAAGTTATTGGGCTTGATGATACAGAAATTGCTGAGTGTTATACAAGAGATCAGCTTACATATGAGGAGGGCTGCTTCTGGCCTTAAAATCTTTTAATATTGTAATTATTTCCAAATTTGACAGGTTGACAACCCCTGCTAGAACTGAAAAACAAAGTGCTTTGCATCACTTAAAACAGAGGCTGGGAATTCCAACTTCTGAATAGCTGGAAGCATTTATCTCCATCTATTTGAGAGATAATTGCTGTTGATAACAAGAGTATGGTGGAGAGAAGCCAGAAGGTAATCAGCAAGTATCACCCAAGCTGAAGCAGAACCTAAATCGTTTTCATTTATGGCTGTGAAATTTTATTAACTACCGCCTTGCTGGCTTGTAAATTTGATATCGATATCACATCACAAACCCACCTCCCCAAAGAATTGCTTCATTTTAATTACTCCTGCCAATGTTTCATAGTGTGCTAGTAACATTCTAATATTTTGAAAAGTTAGATTTAATTATGAGCTTTCGTATCAAGAACACTATCTGCAACTAAATTTCAACCAGTGGGACTGGAACAGGATGGCTAAACCCTAACCATGTTAATTTTCTCAAAATTCTAGTCAAAAGAACAACTGAGTGTGTTGATCGAATTTTCAAAAACACCTAAGGAAGTTAGGCACCCAACTTTCACTAAAAGTCAATGTGTAGTGGGTGCTTATCTCCAATATTTCTGAAAATCCCAACCTTAAGTCTTAGCTGTGTTTTAACTTCGGTAGTTCCATGAAATTTAGTTGATACTTGTACAACTGTGGTTTTCTCCCAGTGAAATCTGCAAAGTTGTGAGTCCAGTGTTGCTGCAAATATAAGCAATTGTTTCCACTTCACTAGAAGTTACAATAGAGCCAATGAAATTAATTGCTGGCACTTAGAACAAAAAGATGGCGAACTATGAATAAGAATTATGTCTGGGATAGACAGTAACATGAAAAAACTACAGCAAAAAATTTTCCTACAATACTTACATTAGCAATATCATTTTCTGTTGCTCGAAAAGGCAATCCTCTCATATGAACAAAATGACCACCATGGAAACCTGAACTTGCATCTCCAGCTCCACCATAGCCATGTCCTCCCATACCTGTAAAAGAATACACTTGAGAACCTCAGGAAAGGCTGGAAAGACTCAATTACTATTACTGGTTACTATTTTGAAAGTATACATATCATGCAACTGCCACTCTTGACTGGGACATTGAAAGTACAAGCATATTCCAAACCCTGGTAACAAAAATATTAACCCCAACACTTGCACTTGCCAGATATTTTTCCACTTTAATTGAATTAATCTGGTGGTTCCTTCTCATAAGAAGGAGACCAATATCTGTTCTTTAGGCATACTTTTCAATAGGTCATTAACGTACAAACTTTTTAATTCTTGATATTACCTCTCCCATCTCTCATTCTGTCATCATAGCCATCATTTCCATAGCCATAGTTATTATAGCCACCATAATCATCAAAGCCACCATATCCTGTACAATTTAAAAAGAAAGTGTGTGAATATACTAGGATTACAAATTTTTTTTGCAAGATAACATTTTGGTAACTCACATTATGTGCTGATAATAGGCGCTCTCAGCATCAAGTATAAATAAAAAAATTCCCAGTATCAATTCAAGATATGCACATATTAAATTTCAATTCAATTAAAAAAGTAGTTTTCTGATGTGTTCTCATACCATTCCGTTACCTTTATAATACCTCATCATTTTCAACAAGTCCCATTTGACAATGACACCATGATTTCAAACAGACTTTCCAAACCTTGTAGGTACTGAAATTACTGCCATTTCTGTACTTCTTGACAAAAATGTCAGAAACATGAAGAAACTGACAACAGAACCTTTGTTCATTAGATACACATACCACCGTCATATCCACCACCTCCTCGACGCATTCTGTCATACATACTTCCACGCCCAGCTCCATAATAACCCCCTCTTCCTCCTAATGGTCTATCATATGGTCCAGGTCGTTGTTGTCCCATCATTCTTCTTGGTGGTTCATAAAATCCTCTGATTTCACTCTTACTACTTTTGAAGATTTCAATATACCTAAGTAAGAGAGGATTTTCAAAGTACAAATAAGAATACATGAATAAGCTGTTTGAAAGTTACAACAGGTTGTACAAAATTATTTAACTCATTTCTAGAACTAGATGCATAAATCCAATAAAAAATGACTAGAGATACCATACAACTTAAGTTTCACCTAAAACCTTAGGATTCTTAAGTGTATCTATCAAAAGAAAATTTTACATTGCTAAAATTTACTAATTGAAAATTCTAACTGTAAAAATTAATTACAACAGAAGTCTCTGAAATGTGTTCCCCCATATGAAATATTGATGAAAAATGACTGACTACAATAGTATTTATCACAGAATACCCTACACAAAAAGACTGAAACAAAAATCTGATTTTAGCAAGCTACATAGTATTACTGTCTTCCCCCACCCCCCCCAAATCTATTGTATTTTCCAAGTTAAATTTAGGATCATAATTATAAATTCTTTAAAATAGCCAGTTAAAATATTATGGTCCCCAACCCACCCCAAAAGCATTACTGACCCACAACCCCCAAAAATAAAGATTTAACACCATCCCAAACTCTCCATCCCCACCTGTGCCCTATTCTTTCCTTGTGTTTCCCCAGAGCATTTTCTGCTATCTCCTTTGAAGCAAACTGCACGAAGGCCTCCCCTGTGCTTCTCCCCTGGTAGTCCAGCGTCAATGTTATCCCATTTGGCACGATTTCCAACCCTTTAACCCAAGGACAAATAACCCCATCAAGGGGAACAGTGTTAAAGGCTGAAACATTCCCATCTGTAGCAAATACTTAAAGCAAATCTAAACAACAAAAAAATAGCTTAGTTTCCCCCATCACCCAACAAGACAAGCCAATGATTTTTCATTAAAAATTATGTGTTTAGCCACATTTGTTCTAGTAATGTTTTTTGTTTAAGCTATACAGGAATAAGTCTACCTACATTATATATGACGATATAACTACCAGTCAAATAATTTAACTGGTTAAGTTGTTTCAATATGCATGATACATTCATTATCTTGACAAAGAGTTAGATATATTCTTGTTTTTAATGAATCTAAACTTATTTGTACTTTAAATTAGAAGAGCATAATTCACAGATTGGAAAAACAATCTTAAATTTAAAACAAGACTCCCCCTCCCACTCAAAAAAATGAGTATTACAAATTAAACTATGTGAAACACTGATGTAATAGAAATATAAAAACAAAGTCACTGTACTTCAACTATACTAGAGATACCTTGAAAGAACTGAACAATCTCCTCTTTGCTGCAACCAAATGGCAGTCCACGAAGTCGTACTGTTCCATCACTAGCTGTATCATTTGGACCATTGTGTTTCCCAGTCCAGTCCATCTTGATACTTAAATCAACCCTACTAAAAAAAAGAAAAAGAAGAAGGAGGAAAAGTTAGATATTAGAATCATAATGTATTGCTATCCCTCAAAAAAAACCTCAAGTCCATACACATTTAATTTTACCTCAGTTACAAGCTCTACATATCAGCTCTATTTCTGTTACACCTGGAATTGTATTGTATTATAACATGCAAGACACTTCCAAAAAAATATAAAATACAGTACAGAGCACTGAACTGCAAGAGACAAAACTTAGTACACAATCCCTTTAATCTGGCAGGGTCTCTCACACTTATGCACATCTTCACTTGCCTGGCTTAAAGGGGGTTGAGCTTCTACCAAACAAAAACAAACAAAAAAAAAACCCTAAACTCTTGAGAAATTAAGTCATCTTATTCCAACAGACCAAGTATTATGGTCCATTTTCAACTTCATCTGCTGTATGGACCGTTTTTCAAGGCATGAGAATAACTTTTCTTACAATCTACATAATGTGCTAAGTTAAAAACCCAAAGAGAGAATTAAAAAGGAATATAGAAAACAAGAGAACTAAGAGAGTCAGGGGTAGACACAGAACAAGTTAAAAGTTAAAGCTGAGCTGTAACTTGGGTGTCTGATAAAGGAACATTTTTGTCTCATTAATAGCATACTGTGTCAAATTTGACAAACTAGATTAGTTACTACCAGAACACATCAAGAATATCTGCTTGTAAATTATACTTTTGTATGAATTAAGCATCAAACACGTTTAGTTTTAAAACAAATATGCTACTGTTACAACAAAATACATGATTTTTTGTTACTAACGTACTATAACTACTAATATTCAGCACTTACATAAATCAATTTTGTCTTCAAAGCGCAGCGTGTCTGTTAATGGATTAATTCCCACAACAGCCTCGTGAGAGGAAAATATTATCCCGAGAGAGGAGGTCTTTGGTGAGCAAACTGCAGTAACCCGGGGAAGGGGAACACCTAATCCACTCTGAATGAGACAGATTCCTCCAGATCGGGAGGCTCAGTCAGTCCGCGCCTCCGATCGCACTGATGCCCCAGGAGCAAGGTGTGGGGCTGCGCGGCGGCTGCTCTGACCGCACGCGAGGCGGGGGAGGGTCTCAGAACACAACAGGCCGTGCCCGTAACGTCGCGAGGCTGAGATGACAATGGCGAGCACCGCACACGTTACTACCGCGGCGCCACCTCTTCGTCAGCAAGGCTGGGACGTTTCACACCATCGCCGCCCGCCTTTGTGGTCGACCGCTGCCGCTCACCTCAGCCAGGCCTCAACAATACTAACTACAGCCAAGTGCGCGCCTCTCCCGCCGCTCCAGGGCGGGGATAAGGCCGCCCGTTTCCAGGCGCCATTTACCGCAGCTACTCAGCCATCTCCGCCTCCCGAGCTCCCATCCCCCAAGGGATCCTCCAGCCGCCAGCTCCCGCACGCTTCCCCAGGGACCCCATAGCCTCCATCCACACCCCAGCCGGCCAGCCGGGAATAGCCCCGGTCCTACCGCGTTCAACGCCACCACTCAAAATGGCGGCCGCGCCCGAGCTGAGGAACAAGGCCTCGCGAAGAGGCGCTACCACCCTCACCGCGAGGGTTCTCGTGGCCTTCGGCGCCATCAACACCCTCGCCTGCCCCGCTGCTCGGGGGCGGAGATGTCTGTCCGCCCCCTGGGCCCGAACTGCTACAGCCACCTCCTCCGGGTATACCGGGCAGGCTGGGCTGCGGCTAGCTCAGGCCCATCTCCCCGTACTCACCGGGAGACCCTCACACGCTCCTCGATATGCGGCGACGGCAGGCTCTAGGGGGGCGGGGGTAGAAGAAAATCGCCTCGTCCTCGCTTCTCACTGGCGGGCGCGTTGCTTGCTTAGCAAACTACGCAGCAAAGGCAGAAAGAGACAGTAGAATGGCGTGCGTCGCGGCGGGCACACACACGTATCGCGATAGCCACGCTTACGCCCAAGGTGCGGGGAATGGCGCATGCGCAGCGCACCTAAATCGAGAAGAAGAAGAAAAACGCATGCGCAAGAAAAAGGTATTTCTCCGCAAAAACTCCGAGCAGCTAGAGTAGGTGCAAGGGCGCATGCGTTAGAGAACGAGGAGGGGGGGGGGGGGGGGCTTAAGTACGTATGCGTAACGTATTCGTTACTAGACCTTATACTAGTACTTGGCAGCGCCAAGGTGTTCGTTAAGCGGTCCCTATAGATTCTATAGGCGAGGGAGGAATATGGCGCATGCGTAGTTGGCGGGTAGCGGTAGTGAGGTCCGTTGTGCCTTTCTAACGGAACCAGAGAGCGGCCACGCTAACTTGAGGCGGGAAATCAGCTGCCCCCGCCTTACAGGCGGTAATTTCTCTCACACTTTGAACGCCGTGACCCCCTCAGCCTCCCCGCCAACGCTATAGATCCCTCGATGGCGCTGCCTTCTTTCCCTGTCCCGCGCTATTCCATCAACGTTGCAGGCCGTGGCTTCTTGTTCAACTGACCTCTGCGTAGCGCGGGGGCACCCGTGGCTATGCGCCGTACTTATTATAGCCCAGAATTACACCGACAGCGCAGGAGATAGGGGGTTGTCTGGGGTCCTTTGCTCTGGGGACAGTAATAGCCAGTCAGGTCAGTGCATGTTCACGGTAAAAAGGGGGAGCGTGTTTTTCTTGCCACTTGCCTTATGAGCGGGGGGGGGAGGGAAGAATATTTTGAGATTCTTGTAATTGTGTAGTTTGGGGCTTTCGTGCCTGGCACAAATTTCACTTTCAACTACTGGCATGTTTTGATGGCTGTAGCATTACCAGGAAATAGGATGAGCATTGGTCAGGCCTAAGGTCTACCACAGAGCCTAGTCAAGCCAAAGCTGTAATTGTTTTATTTCACGCTAATGTAGTCCTAAAACTATTCTTTCCTGGTTTCAGGAGCAACTCAATAAAAGTCAATGCATTTTTGGTTAGATTATGTTAAGGGCAAAGTTATCGAAGTGACTATATAAAAAGATATAAATGGAAAGATTAAAAACAAATGTTAATAATTACAAACTAGTCCTGATACTCAAAAAAAGCGGGTTCCTCATGAAATTGGGCTAAAAGTGGGTCTTAGCCATAGGGGTGGTGTGAGAAATGTGGAGGAGTATATGAATGATCATTTCTTTCTACACACTTAGTCAAACATTAACTTTGACATTTGTGCTAGTGCTTGGAGAAAGAATTGGTCATTCTCAGCTCTTTGAAAGACAACTTTTAAAAGCAACTTTGTAAAGTTGGAAAGAATGCAGATTTCTGTTTTCACAGTAGATGCATTTATAATCATTTTGTGGAAATCCTACAGCAGTTTGTCTCCTTGCAGATGTAAGTTTTTTAAATTTGTTTTTATATTAAAGGCAATTAAAATGTTATGTATGCTATACTTACACTGGGCCTGACTTTACACAGACTCCACTTCCATTCATTTAGTGGGAATTTGACTTGCATAGGACTTCAATATCTGATACTGTGTAGATAGAGGGCTTCAAAATTTCCAGAGTTGTTAACATCACCTATCTATTTCTCTTTTAAAAGAGAAATGTTTAGTTTTTTTAAGGAACACATTTTTTGAGGTGGATATATGTGTTTTAGGAATAAACTAATTTTGTTCCAGATTATCTTCTGAATTTTTGAAAAATGAGAGTAACAGAGCAGGAAAATTAATTTACTGAAGTCTGGTGTGGCAGGCAATTGAAATAGGATAGACCTTGAACTTATGCTGAAAGGAAACTGTCTGGGGAGCCAAAGTAACCTGGGGAATAAAGACCAAAATTGTTTTTTTTTTTCTTTTTAAAGAAGTGGGGGTTTTTTATAACAGGGAAGAACAGGAGGAAAATAAAGCTCAGGGGACTGTTAATGGGATAAAGAGCCTTTCACCCCTCTGTGGCAGGTTCAACTTTAGACCATGTTAGTAAAGAACAAAAAGTCATGCCACAGGTAGCTAGCTGTGTGGTACTTTCAATCCAATTCCCAGTGGAATTGTCCATATCTCTAAAAACTCATTACAAGTGGTACCAACTGGCACTCAGGCTGTGTCACCAGAGAGGCCAAGTATTAAACCGGTATGCAGAGTTCACTACTTTTTCCTTACTAGAGGTAGTTTCACTAGATAAAGTTTGAGGAATATTTGTAGAGCTATCTGTGGATGCTCACATTACTTGTGTCTAATCTAATTTATCTAATCTATCTGTCTCTTACATTAAAAATTTAAAAACATAGCCATATTCAATCTACATTGACATAGTTTCAAAAGTACTGAAGGAAATCCCTGCATTCCTCCTTCACAGAACCATCCTTGCTTAACCCAGGGTTGGATTAAATCAGCCTGAGGCATGCCCCAACTCTCATCTGGAGTGGTAGTGGAAAGAGGTTCCCAGAGAACTGGGAGTAGTGACATGGGTCCGATTTATAACCCCTGCAGGAGCAGCAGCACTGTCTCTCCTCTCAGGAACATCAGGGATGGCAGTGCAAGTCCTCCCCGCTCCCCTCTTCCCATATTTAGCTCAGCAGTCATGGTGTAGCTGCTTATGTGGATGTGCTGTACTCACAGCACTCTTTCCCTCCTGTCACATAATCCTCTGGTGGGGTGATGCTGGGGCCCCCGAGTGCAGTGGGTCTTGGAATTAACACGCCATTGAGATGCATGTGATTGTTCCCCCTTCAAAACCATTGTTTCAGCATGTCTGTAGGCTTAGATGTTGCAGAATCTGTAACATTCAAATCATGTTTTCAATCTTTTCTTTGTAATCATGATGGCTAGAAACCCTAAACGCAGACATTTTCATGTAATCACATTACTCAGGAGCTGGGGTGCTAGGCATAGGTCTATTACTGACTGATTTAACCTACCCTTTCAGGAAAAACCTGAGTAGACAGGTAATCTTTGCAAAATCAGCAAATTCAAGATCTGTCAGACAAGGAATGGTAAAGAGCAGTGAATTTCCAATTTGATGGCAACTTAGTCTCTATTTGTATATGATCTTGGACTCATGATGGAACTGCAGTGTCTCTGGACACCAGTAGGATTGCCAATCCTAGTTGTTAAAAAATTATGAGTCAAGCCCCCCAAAATGATGAGATTTAAAAAATAATGATTTTTTAGTTTTAAAAAAGTTTCTGTTACTTGTAATTGCCTTCTGCTTTTGGTGCTGTTAGGTTCATATTTTCAAGCTCTCTACAAGAGCTAGAAATTTATTTTAAAAAATGAAAGCTGAGATTTTCATGTAATCATCAGACTCCAGGATATGGGGCTTTAAGAAAAATACCAAATATTGTGATCAAATCCTGAGTGTTGGCAATACTGATTTATGTTATTTCAATCCAGACATCAGTTGATGTATTCCAAAAACTGTTGAGCACTTACACAAAAATGGGAAAGTAGATCTTGTTTTATTTCAAAACTGCCACAAGATGGCAGTGTTTCAAAATATTACTAATAAACACTGATCAAAAAAATCTTGATATTTTACTGGACATTCATTTTGTTTCATTGTATTTATGAGGGTTAAGAGTCAGAATTGTTCCTCAGGAGTAAACAAGAGACTTCGTTACAGTAGAATCTCAGAGTTACGAACACTTTGGGAATGGAGATTTTTTGTAACTCTGAACAATACATTATGGTTATTCTTTCAAAAGTTAATAACTGAACATTGACTTAATACAGCTTTGAAACTTTACTATGCAGAAGAAAAATGCTGCTTTTAACCACCTTACTTTAAATGAAACAAGCAGATACAGTTTCCTTAACTTGTCAAATCTTTTTTTAAAACTTCCCCTTTATTTTTTTTTAGTAGTTTACGTTTAGCACAGTACTGTGGTTTATTTGTTTTTGGGTTTTTTTTTTAATTTTTATTATTATTGTTTCTGCTGCTGCCTGATTGCATACTTCCAGTTCCAAATGAGGTGTGTGGTTGACTGGTGTGTTCATAACTCTGCGGTTCTACTATTCTACTGGGATGCACCCCTAGTGCTAGTTAGAGCAGCCTGTTGAAAGGTCCTGCAGGTCTGGTAGCCTCTCTCTTTCATACCAGGTGTCACTCAGATTTCTTCCACTTTGGTGGCTGCCTCCAGTAAGAGGTGCCTTAGACTAAATTGCACAGTATTTGAATAGGTACCAGCAGAGAGAATTGCTGACCATTAGTAGAGGATATTGAGTGATAGGGAGGAGATGGGGGACTTGTGTAGAATTACAAGAAGGGAGTTGGAGTTATTAGAAGCTGATATCAGATATAGAGCCTCTGTTTGAATCACAATCCCAGCTTTAAGAAAGATTTGGATTCATGGATGGGATTGAGTTTCAGGGTGGTAAATGTTTGAATGATCCCATTCTCTTTTCCCTAATCAACAGATGTGTAAGGTAATGAGACAGACAGCTATTTTTAGTTGCCCATGTATTGTAATAATGGAAGTATTTATCACTCATTATGAAAAAGAAAAAGGCTGGTTTAATAATAAGAAAACATCTTTTCTAATAAACGGACAAATCACTATCTTTATTATAACAGAAAATGTGAAGTCTCAGTTATTTTGCTGAAAAGTCTGGTGCTGTATTTGCTGGTCTTCTATTGAATTTGTTCACTGTTTCAATTTTAGGAATGGATGAAGATTCACACCAAAAAATTGCAAGAGAAATGAAGCTCTCAGTAACTTCCTTCATCAAAAAACTGCACCCTCCAGATGATTTTTCCAAAAGTAAGTCTCTATGTTTTCCTAACAAAAATCCTTTGCAATACAACAAGGAGAATTTTCTTTATCCATATTTTAATGGCTCAAATTTATGAGACTACAAGACAATAAAGCAAAATTTTGGCGATGTGTTGGTGTCATGTATTTGAAAGAGGGTAGGAAAAAGCTTTCTGCACATGTTTTAGGTGAATTACATAAAGACAGTGTACTAAATATCCACCCTAAATAATATAATACTTAGCACTTTATAAACTGTATGTAAGATATATATATAGCAAACACATGTCCTTAAGACTCTGAGCAAAGATTAACTAATTAATCTTCTTGTGAGATAGGTAGGAAAGTGTAATTATCCCTGTTATACTGTGTGAAAGGGCCAGACCTGATGGCTACAGGAGAGTAGTGGAGGGTATATATATTAGCCCCAGGATCAACAAATCCTTGTTCCCTGGGTGATTCAGCTGAGGTTACTCCAGGGCAATTAGGCCAGCTGAGGCCAATTTTAGGCGCTTGCCCCAGCAGTTAAAAGCCTCCCTGTCAGGCTGATAGGGCAGCTGAAAGGGAGTCAAGAGGAGGAACAGAGTGGAGCGGAGCAGAGCTGCTACAGTGCTTGGAGTGGTTGCTGTTGCTACCACAACCCAGAAGGTACAAGAGTCAAGGGGAGCCCATCCGGGCATGGCCAGGGATCATAGACACAGAGGCCTGAGGGAGGACCCTCGCCCCAGTTCCAGGAAGGGGACCATGAGCAGTGGGGCCAAGGACAGGCAACCCAGGAAAGGTAGTAGCTCACGGACTAAACAGTTTGAGGCTACTCCTCACAGAGTCCCTGGGTTGGTGCCCGGGGCAGAGGGCGGGACTGGGCCCCCCGTTCCCACCCGGCCATACTACCAGCATAGCCGAAAAGGGCGCAGGACCCACGGAAGGGCAGAACAGGCCACCCTCGCCACAACAGGTAGAGAAACAGACATAGAGAAGTTAAGTTACTTACACAAAGCCAGTATATGAGTCAGGGTCTGATCTAGGAATGGTACCTGATTGTTCAGGAGATCATGACTGTCTGCCCTCCATTTGAACAGCAATGTCTGATTGTATTACATCCCATTATATCACATCCACATACTTCATAGCACTCAGTTGTGATTTTGTATGATTGAAATATAACCATGTCAAGAGTCAAGTCTAACCAGAACGGAAAAGGCTGTTATACAATTGCAATTGAATTGCTATACAATTTATACGAGTAACATATATATAATTGTTTATAATTGTATACAAGACAGTTATACAATTGCAACTAAATTTATGCAAAGTATGTCACGTAAGGTGTTAATGGAAAAGTTATGATTTGCTAAGTATGATTATCCTATTTAAATGCATATATCATTTTGTATCTAAAATATAGATTTTGTTTTTGATGTTATAGGGCTGGTCTACACTAGAGTTTTGTTGACAAAAGTCAGCTTTTATTGACAAAACAGTGGAGGTATACAGACTAAAATCTTCCTCTCACTGATGTAACTCCACTGCTATGGACATAGTAAAACCATCTCAACGAGAGGTGTAATAGGGCATATGTTGGCTTAGTTAGGGCAACACAATGTCAGTATAGACCCTCTGTCACTTACATTGGCTGTGGGGCCGTCATTCTTGTCAGTTTCACCGCTCCCAGCTGTGGGTGGGGTGAGAAGCTGGGACATCTGGCCTCCACTCCTGGCTGCGAGTGGAGCGAGAAGCCTGAGTGGCTGAATAGCAGGAAATTATCTACTAGATACCCTTACCTGTTGAACAATTCTCCTTATGGTCAAAACAGTTCTGGCCTTTATCCAACATGTTTTGGACTATTTGTTTGACCTGAAACAATGATTAGTTCCATCAGAGTTCACCTGGCAGCTATCTCAGCTTTCTATCCAATCGAGGGACACTAGCTAATTCTATGCCAGTCAAATTGTTTAGAGGTCTGAACAGGTTGTTGGTCCCAGGGTTGACCACATCTTTCACCTCACTGCTGGTGCAGGATGCTACAGGACCTTCCAGAACTTCCAAAAGAATGGCTTTACCTGTGGTGTTGATATGGAGATATTGACTAAAAAGTGTAGTCAACTGTTCGACTACACTTGTGGTTCATTTTTAAAAATGTTCAAGAGACCAAATAACCAAACTTGCCAAATTTGTCTAAAGACAAAGCAATACAATACAAAAAGGAGACATATGTAACCTCCTTCCAGAAAGCACATTCCTGCAGCGTATTCACCTTACACGGAAGGTGATATTCAAAGATATGCACTTCAGCTAGCAGTATTTATAGTATGATTTTACAAGTTACAAAACTTTCTATACATCACTAAAATCCAACCCATCAGTTTGTCCTAGTTCGTTAATTTGTTCTTCTGTATCTTCCTTATTTGTATTCTGAATACTAGCATTCTAAGTACTGGCCTATGAAGGTACCTCCCTATACTTTCCCATATTTTGTTTTGAATGCTACATTCCAAGTGTTGGTGAGCCATGAAAGTGTTTCCTAACTGTACATGGTACAAAGTATTTATGCATTTTTGCTTTGACAAGTTTCCTATTTTCTAATGCCAGAGCCGACTTCAGCTTTGCAAAGTGTTGTGGAATACTTGACGTGGGTGAATAGAACTCTGGAGAGAGCATAACATATTGAATTTACACAACTTCCTAACACTTACTTACTTACATACATATTGTATTAATACTACGCACATTATACCTATTAATGTGGTGTGTACTATGCCTAATATTTATGGGCTAACACAGGAGGAAAAAGGAATCTGAGAAACGTGAGATGTTGCCCATGTATTTGCCCCATTCACCATCCTACGAACCAAGCTACTCAAGGAGTCCCATAAGAGAGAGCCTTGGGAGTCTCAAGAGGAACAACCTTCATGGTATCTCCTATGGCCCACAGAATTATACCTCTATCTCATGCAGTCATGGAAGTTCTGGGCCCTATGTTGAGTGCATCCTACCAGCAGGGCTCCATTTGTTAGTCCTGCCTCTAAGACCAGGTTTCCTTCCCCTCATAGATCTCAGAAAGGTCACTTGGTGCATCATAGATCACACTTCCAAGACCAAGAGGGTCAAGCAGGATGATATGCAAGAGGTAGAGATTCAGCCTATTCCTATAGTGATTTCATGATATTAAGGCTGTTATCTCAGCTGTTCTAACCCAGCCAAATGGCTATCAGATTTTCTAGGAACTCCTATGATAGATGCCTGATACATCTCCTGCACTCTCTCTACTGGAATTTACAGGGTGTTACAAACTATAGGACATCCTGCATGCCTCAGTTCCTTGTAGATTGGCAATGCCAATAAATGAAGGCTTGTTAGAACCTGCTATAGACATATAGTAGCTTCGGCTTTAGTGGTGCCCTTCTCAGAGAAGGTGGACAGATGCAACTAAGTCTGCTGCTCCAAGGGGTTTGAGTATTTTTACAATCATCCATGCCTGGATCCTTAGTAGAGTCTGTAATTCATGAGTGGTTGCCCTACATCTTGCAGGCTTGCAAAACAGATCAGATCAGCAAACAATACTCAGAAAATCACAACTGGTCAGTCAAGGTCTCAGATCTATAAGATATCTACAAATGGGGACATCCAAGCATAGACCTGTTTGCCAAGGATCAGAACAAGAAATGCCCTGTGTTTTGCTCTGGAGGGAGATCTGGCCCAGGCTGTCTTGCAGATGCCTTCCTCATTCACTGGGCATTTGGACTCATGTTTGCTTACTCACCTGTTCCTCTAAAACAGAGCACCTTGTGGAAGCTCAGACAGGATATAATCCGGATAGTGATAGCTGCAGCATGGGAAGATAGTTCTGATTCTTGGACCTGATGAGCCTGTCAACACAGCCTCAGATCACTCTTCTAGTTCAGCCTGACATGATCATGTAAATTGATGGTCAGATTATAAACTCAGAACTAGCATCAATGTACTTAACATCCTGGATACTGGCTAGCTAATGACCACAGACAGAACCTGCTCAATGGAAATACAGAACATTCTGACTGGTGGAGTTCTTTCTACTGCAAGAGTGAACTATGCAGCAAAGTGAAAGAGATTCTCTATTTGGGCAATGCAGAAGCATTTTCCACCTTCTACCCCAGTAGCTGCTATTCTAGATCACTTGCTAATCCTAAAACATTCTGGACTTTCCATCGGCTCTATAATGGTCAGTTTGGCAGCTATGTCTGCTCATCATCTTCCCATAAAAGGTCACACAGTCTTCTCACACCCAACAGTACTTAGATTTCTCAGACCTCATTCATGTCTTTTCATCAATCAGAAAGACTCCATCTTCCTGGGACCTCAGTGTTGTGTTACCGGGATTAATGGGGTCTCCCTTTGAATCTTTGGCATCCTGTTCTTTATACTGTCTGTCTGTGGAGATTGCCTTCTTAGTGGCCATAACCTCAGTCAGAAGAATTGCAGAGATATAAGCCCTTAAAGTAGGACCACCATATGCAGTATTCCATAAGGGCAAGGTGACACTAAGAACTCATCCAAGGCCTCATCCAAAATTCTTGCCTAGAGTTGTCTCTGAATTTCACTTGAATTAAGTGATCCACCTGCCAGTTTCCTTTCCCAAACCTCATACCAGTCAAGAGGAACCTAAACTCCACACCTTGGATGTTAGGACTCTCTTTACTATTTGGACACAGCAAGACCATTAAGGAATTTTCCTAGAGTATTTCCGGCCTTTGGTGACAGCCTGTATCTGCACAAAGGGTATCTAAATGGGATTTTGACTGCATTTGAACTTCCTGCATGATAGCCCACTTGGACCCAGCTACACAGATTAAGGCCCATTCCACCAGAGCTCAAGCAGCCTCTTTAGCTTCTATAAGAGGTATCCTGGTTTGGAGATTTGTAAAGCAGGTACCTGCAGTTCAGTTCACACCTTCATCTACCTAATGCTTGATAGAAGACTGCAGAGCCATCTTAGTCATTGTTTCTGTAGACTCTGAGCACCCACCTCCATGATTTGAGATCACCAGAAGTGCAATACATATGTACAATCTCTCAAAGAAGAAATAATGGTTACTTACCCTACATTAACAGTAGTTTTTCAGGATGTGTTGTACATCTGTATTCCACAACCCACCCTTCATCCCTATAACTATAGAGTCCTTTTTCAACTGGATTCTGTTTTAGTGAAAGAACTGAAGAGTGGTGCAACCGCTCCACCCTCTAGGTGAGAGGTTTCAAACTGTGGGGCACAAGGGGTGCGTGGAGGAACGCTCAGGGAGATGAGTGGTGATGCCAGGTGGCTCATGCTAGCTCCCACGGGAGGTGTGGAGGGAGTGCCACCTCCATTCCCTGATTCACCTTAGCAAGCCACCCAGCCTGTGGGTCAGTGTCAATATCCAGCATGGCCACTCCTATTTCTGCTTCCGGCAGCCTCCATGCCCTGTGCTGGCTCCACCCTCACAGAAAGTTGCACGCGCCTTCCCCCACCCTGAAAACCTTAAGGGGAGGGGCAAGTATTGGCCATACCCTAGTGGTGCAGCCTGGGTGCAAGGTAGAAGCAGTCTGCTGCTGTGGAAGACTTGGCTATGCTATTGGTAAGTATCTGTGTGTTTTGAATCTTATAGGTATAGGTAATTTAATTAAAGTTGTTAAGGTCTCTGTTAGGTTTATGAGTGAGCTATCAAGCATACTTTTTCATGTGTCTACTTTTCTCGGTGGGGGGAGGGCTGCAACCAAAAATTGTAACTCAAAGAAGGGGCTCAGCTCAAAAAGTTACAAACTGCTGCTTTAGGCCTTCAGCATGCAGGGTACAGTGTGGCCCCAATGGACACTGCTGTTGAAAAAGATTCCAATCTGTCACATATGGGGTACATAAACATGAGAAGTGGAATACACGTGGACAGTACATTTAGAAGAATCACAAATACTGCAGGGAAAGTAACCGTTCTTTGACTTAAGACCTGAAGCATGAAGGTTTATGTCTCTTCCAAAGCTCTTATTTGTTTTTTCATAGTTATATTACAACTCAGGTATTCTTGTTTTCAATATCAGTGTCTTAACATCTTTTTGAATCTTGCTGAACTCTTGGCCTCAGTGAAGTGGCTGTGTGAAGCTTTATTGTTAGCACAGCATCTGCCCAGGAGGAATGCTTGCATGATGTTGCCAGGTGGGTGCAACAAAGCTCCTTATTATCAGCCCAGGGAAGATAGAAGTCTTGCTGGTGGCCAAGGGAATTGGTATGAAGACATTATCTTCATGTGTCCACTTACTAAAGGGTCTCATTAATTTTTAAGTTGGTCTTTTTAATTTCCAAAGCCCTCAATGAGAAGTGACCGAGATATATCTAAGACCTCTTGAAGTCAGATCATGGTGGATATTTGTGCAATGACACCACTTTTCCGTATAGGTAATGCCTACACTGGTTTTGTTCAACGTCTTCATTAATGATCTGGAGGATGGGATAGATTGCACCCTCAGCAAGTTTGCAGATGACACTAAGCTAGGGGAAGTGGTAGATACCATGGAAGGTAGGGATAGGATACAGTGTAACCTAGACAAATTGGAGGATTGGGTCAAAAGAAATCTGATGAGGTTCAACAAGGACAAGTGCAGAGTCCTGCACTTAGGATGGAAGAATTCCATGAACAGCTACAGTCTGGGGACTGACGAGCTAGGCAGCAGTTGAGGTTCTGCAGAAAAGGACCTGGGGGTTACAGTGGATAAGAAGCTGGATATGAGTCAGCAGTGTGCCCTGGTTGCCAAGAAGGCTAATAGCATATTGGACTGCATTAGTAGGAGCGTTGCCAGCAGATCGAGGGAAAGGATTTTTCCCCTCTATTCGGCATTGGTGAGGCCGCATTTGGAGTATTGTGTCCAGTTGGGCCCCCCACTACAAAAAGGATGTGGAGAAGTTGGAGAGAGTCCAACGCAGGACAACAAAAATGATTAGGGGGCTGGAGCACAGGACTTATGAGGAGAGGCTGAGGGAACTAGGTTTGTTTAGTCTGCAAAAGAGAAGAATGAGAGGGATTTGATAGCAGCGTTTAACTACCTGAAAGGGTGTTCCCAGGGAGGATGGAGCTAGGCTGTTCTCAATAGTGGTAGATGACAGAACAAGGAGCAATGGTCTCAAGTTGCAGTGGGAGTCTAGGTTGGACATTAGGAAAAAGTTTTTCACTAGGAGGGTGGTGAAGCACTGGAATGGGTTACTTAGGGAGGTGGTGGAATCTCCATCTTTAGAGGTTTTTAAACTGCGGCTTGACAAAACCTTCGCTGGGATTATTTAACTGAGGTTAGTCCTGCTTTGAGCAGGGGGTTGGACTAGATGACCTCCTGAGGTCCCTTCCAACTCTATCATTCTATGATTCTATGTTGAGAGGTGTGTTCTGAAGAATCAGAGAGTTGCATAAAAACAGGAACAGGACAACCTACTGATTTGCTTTTATTCCCAGAGACTGGTTTACCTATCAGCGAGCAACTTCAACACACAAGGTCCGCTGACATACAGTATGGGAACTACAGGATTCTTCAGACCAGGCCTTTAATTCTTTTGTTGCAATACACTCAATCATTTTGTTCCTTAATAAAATAATTTTAGCAAACCAAATATTACACCTATGCTTGAAAAATCCTCAGGAGAGTCACGTAGGACCCAATCCTGCAATTGACTGGGTGCGTGCAGCTGCACTGTTGTGCCTGTACTCTGTGCTTGCAGAGTAATAAAAGGCTTTATTCTAAAAATCAAACTATTTCCTCTACTCCATAATTTCCACTAACATTTTTAGAAGTTATCCACATGCACTGAGAAGAAAAAAGACCCTGATGAATCATATCATTGGCATGGTTTGGTTTATATCTTATTTTTCCATATAAGAATTGGAATTATCATGACATTTGCTTTTTTTATTTATTTTTTATTGGAACATATTCTGTACCATTTGACCACTAGATTGTTTTTTCTTTTACTTGTGAAAAGATATTAACGGTGATGAGTCACAAAAAATATATATATATTTTATTCCTATGATCAGAATTTCTAGTGGCTTTTCTTTGTTTAATAATTAAGGTTGGTTTTTTCTTTGCTCACTATATGAACATAAGAACGGCCATACTGCGTCAGACCAATGGTCCATCTAGTCCAGTATCCTGTCTTCTGACAGTGGCCAATGCCAGATGTTTCAAAGGGAATGAACAGAACAGGGCAAACATCAAGTGATCCATCCCACCATTGTCCAGTCCCAGCACCTGGCAGTCAGAGGCTTAGGACACCCAGAGCACAGGGTTGCATCCATGACCCCGTGGCTAATAGTCATTGATGGACCTATTCTCCATGAATTTATCTAATTATTTTTTAAATCCAGTTATAGTTTTGGCCTTCACAACATCCCCTGGCAACGAGTTTCACTGGTTGCTATGCCCCACTATAAAAATAAATGTTCACAGAGGACTTAACAGAGCAGGGTTCACTTGATTATCGTCTCAGGTCTAGGTCTAGGTCTCAGGTCTAGGTCTAGGAACAGCCTTCTCATGTTCCTGGTCCCAGCTGATGCCCTCTTATTATTTTTCAGGTCTAGGTCTCAGGTCTAGGTCTAGGAACAGCCTTCTCATGTTCCTGGTCCCAGCTGATGCCCTCTTATTATTTTTCTTTCAAATCCCTTCTTAAAAGCCATCTGTTCTCCTTCTAAAATTTTCTCTCTAATAAAATAAGCAAATTCTTCTCCCCATGCTCAGTCATTCTCCTTGAACTACTGTGACTGTTGATCCTCTTTTACCCCCTTCTGTTCCACACCTGTAACCTACAAATAATACCTATAACCTACATTCAGTAACTTCATAGTATTAGACTCTGAAATCCGTAAATGGATATTAAATATTTGTGGTTCTTTTTTTGAACTATATTTTACAAAAAAATATTGTATAGGCCCATAATGTTAAATATTGATTTGAAAATTGAGTAAAGTTTTACCAGGAATACTTAGAAAAGTGTTTGGGAAAATGGTATGCTTGGATAAATCTGGTTGATACCTGAGAGAAACACTCTTGTCTATACTGTAATTATTTTCACTGAATGTTTTAGAGACTGAAGCCTTGATTCTGGCTAAAAAGTCCACTCTGCAGTGCCCTTTATGGACCACATTCTGTCTGACCTCTTGTAAATTACTCTCCAGAGTCTTCACTGTGACATAGTCTTGGTCTCCTTGCGATTCATCACTTGTGCTGGCCCATCTATCTAGAACTCTTTCCAAATTACTTATTTTTTTCTAAATCTTGCTTTAAGAACTTAATTTTTCTCTTTAGCTTGTGGTAAACATGGTATAAAGCATTTTGAACTCAAAAGTGTCAGTCCCAAGTCACCTTGTATGGTCAGATGGCAGCAATTTGCACTCCTTTTGTATGTGGGGTTAGTTTTGTTGGAGGGTGAACTCCGCTTGTGATTTTATCACAAGACTCTCAATATTATATATTTTAGTTAAAGTTCTCGCACTGCTGGAGATAAGTGATTATGCAAGAATCTCATTTCATTGTTAAAATAAGTTTCTAGTCCTTATGCTTGCAGAGAAAATTTTGAAAATGTGAACAGAATGTCTTCTGGTTTTGAGCCTTTATGGCACAATCATAAAGAACCTCTAATTAACAACGTAAATCTCATAGTTCTTAAGCCAATCTCATGATTTTTTGGGGGCCTTACTCATGATTTTGAACATTTGGGGTTGTCAATATTGGAACCCCAACTCAGGGGCGGGTAATAGAAGTAGCCCAGGGATGATGCTGAAACAGTATGTTTCACAGCCACCATGGCCTTGCTTATTCCTGGAATGGCCTGCCCACTTTTGGGGTGCACTGCTGACTCAAGGCCCCCTGGTGGAGTAGTATACATTGCTTTTTCTGTTATGCTCCCCATTTTGGGTATGCTTACTTAGGGAGTGGATGTGGCTCATAATTTAACAGTGAAATGCTGTTTAAAAAAACTCCATGAGAATGTAGCTGCATTAAAGAAGCAGTTATTGTTCACCTGTCCAGATTTAACAAATAGATAGTACAGTTTTCTTCCCCAAAGGGACTAATAATCAACAAAGCCCAGTAACTTTTAAATATGTCTCCTATCTAAATCTTCCTGACCAAACCAATATACTTGCTGTTTAATGCAGATTTTTTGTAGTTTATTTCTTCTTACTCTCCATTTCTGTTCAGTGTAGAAAAATCACCAGAGCTCAGGTGGGAGGCTGTGCAGTAATGTGTTTGTAATCAACAGATTAGTTAATCAGCCATGAT
Organism: Emydura macquarii macquarii; assembly: GCF_026122565.2. Lineage (NCBI taxonomy): Eukaryota > Metazoa > Chordata > Testudines > Chelidae > Emydura > Emydura macquarii. The sequence continues at coordinate 11,259,922 of NW_027131527.1, read as the reverse complement.
TTATTAATGATGAATTAATTATACCTGATTGTGCAGTTCTGCTGGCTAAATGGAGCTTTAAAGGGGTTATTTTATTAATCATCACTGTGCTAATTGCAGACACTTACATAAGGATCACTAATTAAACATGCAACCATATGCGAAACAAGCCAGGCTGCTGAGAAGGGCAAGAATAAGAGCACTCATTTTTTGAACAACAAACTTTATTTTCCATGAAATATTATGTTTTTGACTTGGCGATGCTAATTACTCACCAAAAATTGTTTAACACATTACAGATTTTTGGTCAGCAAAAAATGGAAATTGATCGTTAGGCCAAATTCAGTAGACACTCTCTTTCCAGCCCAAATTCTGCCTGGCCTTCTCTCATGTAGAAACCACAGGCCATCTGCACAGTTCTAAAACAAATTGTTTACAGTTTGTGTCCTTTTATTCACTTTAAATAGTGAAGAAATCTTGTTACTCTAAAAATGCTTGTAACCCAGCACCCAGTCATCAAGATGCTGGATGCCTCCTATGTGCTGAGTGATATCAGTGCCTTTTAAGAGTGAGGCCTTAATTAAGATTGAAATTAGAACCAGTTTGAGTGAGCCCTTGGAAAGGTGACCACAAATGTGTTAAACTTTGGTAAAGCGAATATTGGAAAAATGTATTTGAAAACAGTTTTAGAAATTGAAACAAATTGAATGGATACAGAAGGGAAATACCCAAAGGTGCATCCCAGGGTGCACAACAACTATGTATCTTCCCGTGTCTTCCTCTTGAAATGAATAAATGCATTGCAGTCAGCTTGATAAAAATTAAGTGGTTGATATCTGTTTGATCTTCAGAGTGCACATCACAGTTTGCATAACACATTGTATCCTTAAAATATCAATAATAGTGTCTGAATGCAGCAATGTTTTGTTGTAGAAATCATTATGATGGGTTTTCCCGGCACACTTGTTTTACTCAGACTGTTGGTCGTCTTTGTTAATTAAACGGCAACTTACTGTAAAACAACTTACTTTAAGTGGTGGAATTATCTAGTACTACCTGCCTAAAGGGACCACAATGAATCAAAATAAAATGTGTGTGCAGTTATTTTTAATAACAAGGATTTAATTCCTGAGGTTTTGATCATTAAATGGTGGATTTAATTAACTGATGATTGAATTAAATGGAGGGCACTATGATGAGGAAGTGGGGAGAAATGCAATGGTCCACATTCTGGGCTCCACTGTGGTTCCTTTATGGTGATTCAACTGATACAAAGGGCTTTCTTAGCAGGCTTCTGGGGAATACCTCAGATTCCCACGATGGCATAGGACTGGTGGAACAGGTCTATGCTGCTTACTTTATCCAGCCCCTGGCATAGGGATGTGCTGATGGAATGGCTGTGGGTCAGAAGAAGCATGTTGGAATGGAATAGGGTGTATCTGGCTATTCTGAGCCATGAGAACATCCATGGTGGGGGGAGGGCCATTCAAAGTCACCCTAAGTTAAAATAAGTCCCTGGCTATGCCAAGATTCAAGAGATGTGAATATGGCTTACATTTACTTTTGCTTCCACACTTTCTTGGCCTGCATCTCTGGGGCACAGCTCAGAAATGACATAGGAAGAAGCAAAGTTTAACAAGAGGGGGGAAAAAAAGAGAGCAAGAGACATAAACCAAGAGGGTTACTGCTGTAGGAAAAGCTTAAGTATTGTAAAAGAATGTAAGACAATGATAAAGAGAACCAATAGTGCATACAATAAACAATTTAACTGATTTACTTAATGTGCTCATGAAAATCCTTCATTGCAGTTTTTTGTCATGTAAGTGAGCATAAACCAAAAAACATAAAATCAAGACAAAAATTTAAAAAGATAATTTTAGAAATTGCAAATAAAAGCAATACAAGATTTTTCAAATCTCCATACAGCAAAAGGTCACTGAGAGAGACCATTTCCTCCATAAGGGATAGTGAGGGAAGCTTAGCAACAGATGAGGCAGATATTGCTGGGAAACTAAACCATTTCTTTGTCTCAGTGTTCATCAGTGAGTGACAGGGAAACATGCCAGAACTGGAGAGAAGCTTCCCAAGGGTACAAAATGGAAACAGGATGAAAATTAAGGTTGACACCAGCGCAGGTAAAAATTGAATTAGTTCAATTAAAAACAGAGATGTCTTCACGACAGGACAGCCTGCATCTCACAGTTCTAAAGTGCTTTTTGCAGGAGTTGTCCTTTAATTCATTCTCAGATTTGTTTAAAAAAAAAAGGGGGGGGGGGCGCAAAACAATTGTCCTAAGTTTTTATTTTATTACCTAAATATTTTCTGTACCGCAGTGTAAGGCGTTTGACTGTTCCTCCCTGTCCATCTGGGAGGGAGACCACGCCCCCTCGCTAGGGTGTTCCTGTTTGTATGAAAACTTGAAGGGGAATTAGTGTTTGAAGGAGGGGTCCTGCCCGTCCTGCAGGCAATAAGCAATTAAGCACTCTGTGGCCCTAGGGCCCTCAGACAGGGCAGGGCAGCAAGCAAGCACTCTAGGATTCTAGGGCCCTCAGGCCGGGGGGTGAGCACCAGCAGGGTCTAGGGGCTCACAGGCAAGGGGTCAGACTGTACCCCAGTGGTGGCAAGAGGGAAGGGGGACATGGGCCCTCCCAACTCCACTGCGTCCCAGTCCAGGGCACTAATAGCAGTGGAGCATTCTGCCACTGGGTCAGTAGGGCTCCAGCCAAAACTCGCTGACCCGGCTGCAGGCCACAACACAACTGGACAATTTCCCCATGTTTGATTCCCCATGGCTCCTTTCTGCCCCAGTTTCCTGGAGTACCTGGGCCTCAAGATTGCTGTCAATCTCTCTGGGGGTAAACTGCAAGGGATAGCCCCAACAGGCTCTCAGCGTCACCGGCAGCAGGCAATCCCTTTGGGTTGCAGCAGTTGGGCTGGGGCACCAGTGCTGGTGGAGAGACATACTTCTCTTCCAGTAGCTTCCTCTGGAGGGAGCTGGAGGGCTCACCTTTTATATTTTCTGTTCCACCCCTATGCTTCTCCTGGGGTGGGCAGGGTTGACCTGGCTCCACCCATGAGGGGTTGGACCATCCCTCCCTATCCGTCTCTGAGGCAGGCCATGCCTCCTCATTACACACAAGCAATCAGAAAATGTGTGTAGTTCACAAGATTTTATAAGTAAAAGTAATGAAAATGAATATATCTTTGGATATTAGAGAAACCTGAAAGAGAACACTGATTGAATAGTTGTCACGGAAGTTGAGTTACCTCCTGCTGATATGAAGGGACTGGAAAGGGTTATTTGAAAGTTATATAAAATTGTGAAAGTCTGTGGGATCTGAGATAATCCCACAAATAGAAGAGCCAATGTTTTCAGTGCCTCATTTTTTTGGGTAGCCAACTTCAAATGCCTTAAGGTGAGGTGTGCCTCAAATTTGTCACCCTGAAATGGAGACAATTCTAAATCAGAGGCCATTTGTGAACATTTTAGCTTTAATATCTACAATAGAATGGGAAAAGGTATCTTCTTTCAAATACAGATATTATTACAAACTCTTGATATTTTTTAAAGGATTAAATAGCATTGCTGTAACTGTCACCTGTGAAGGTATTTAAATACTATCAGCCAGAGCAAAACAGCACCTGTATGCATCAGTTCTGAATTTAGCCTGTTTTATACAGCAGTCATTACACAGGCAAAATTTCTTTTGACTTCATTGAGTTTTTATTTTTAGATTATAGAATGGGACCCTGTAAGTGAAGGAAAAGATGAGCATTATGTTGATAATAGCTTCGTAGCTTTGTCTTTATAGCTTTTAAATTTGTTTTGATACAAAAAATATCTTCAGCATTAGAAAATCTCATTTAATTTAATCTGTTTCAAAGGAAGCCTTAATCTGACACTGGATCACAGAGATATTTCCATGTTAATTTTAAGTGAGAGATTAAGTTTTGGGGTGTTGTGTTTTGCCTTACTAATTGATAAAAAGACCTCCTCTGTTCTTGGCTTTAGGATCTATGCCATAGACTTATTAAGGATATTACACTTTCCATGTTTCCCTGGCTCATTTGTGACATAAAAATAAAATGTTTTCCCCCTATAAATAAGTATTGTGCTGCTTAAAACTATGAAGTGGATAAAATTAAATTAAGTAAACCCATGGCACAATCCAGGGGCTGTCTTCGCTTGTGGGATTTAGAGGAGTCAGGAATAACTATGTCTGTGGGATTCTGAAGAGAGGCACACCCTGGGTGGAACTCAGATACCATGTTCACATACTCAGAGATTATATGGTGATAAGTGTGGTTTAAATGTCTAAGGCCAGATCCTCAATTTGTGTGAATTGTCATAGCTCAGTTGAAGTGAATGGAGTTATGATAGTTTACACCAGCTAAGGATCTGTCATCTAGATATTAGACTATCTAGAACTGGGAGCAGGGCCTGGGTAGAGATAAGAGATGGGCAGAGACTCACAATTAGGTCCTTTGAGATTTTATTTCTGCATTGGACACAAAACATAGGGATTGGTTTGGTTCCAGCTCCCTGAATCCAAACACTGCTAAAATTCATGATGGGTGGGGCTAGATTTGGAGTTTTTGATTTTGTGTGGCCTCTAGTTTTAGTCAATTATTTTTCTTCATGAAAGCTTCTTCTGGGGTCACTAACAGAAATAAATAATCTTAATAATGATAGGCATTGCAATTGACCAAATTCAGAAAAATTGGCTACCACTTATATTATTTCCATTCTGAACAAATGTCTCTTTTTTGAAAGTGAACAGGCAGGCTTGAAAAATGCTCTTTATATCAAATTCCTGAGGGAATGTGTGATTGACTCATGTGTTTAACACAAACATCTCTTCTATTACATGTGGGTGTTTGTTTTTAAGAAATATGTTTATTACATCTATAAAAACCCCATTTGACATAATTAAAATATTTAATAGCAACAATAGACAATATACACATTTAATAACAAACTGAAGACTCTTGCTCAATAAAATAACAATTTCAGCAGAAAAACAAGATGTAGATTAAAAGCAAACACCTGCTCATGTAAAATTGCATTACTGCAGGTACCAGCCCAGGAGAGTTTGCAGATGGTTCTGTGTTTGCACACCTGACCTTAGCAGCCCTTCATCAATCTTAGGCTGATTGATTCTCTGGAAAGCGGAGTACACTGTATCCCAGGATACTACAAGACACCTTTGAATTAGTTCCAACCAGAAGACCAATTAATTAGTACTTTTTCTTTCTTTTTAACATTACCTAAGAAAGGGATTAATTGTGTTATCAAGGCACAGCTCTGACTGAGGGGTGCAGTCACACTGCCTGAGAGAGAGCTATAAGAGAAGATGTATTTCAGGAGGCACAACCATTGCCAGAATTCCTGGATACATGGGGGAGTGTGCATATTCCATCATCCTCTAAGATTGTGGGAAGAGGGCAGGAAGATTCGGTGGAGCCATGCTCTCTCTCTACATACATTAGGATGGTGCGGTGTGAGCCCATCCCTCACCTGGCCATCTCTGCTGGCCAGTACAAAACAGGAGAGAGACCATGGCCCCATCATCTTCCTTCTTTTGCATCTCTGGGGGCTATAGGAGGGAGTACTCTCTGTTCTCCTTTGAGAGGAGGGACTGATTATGTCTGGTCTTTGCATGGGTGGGTATAAAGGGAGTAAAGTTCCTTTTGTCCTCCCTCTGTGCACTTGTGTCAAGGCCTTGCATGACTATAAGATGGTGCAGCATAGTTAAAATATAATTGCTTTTTATAAAATGCATTAATTACCATCTAGAAAAATGATTATTTATAATATAGATATTTGCTTGTCTTTCCCAAAGGTCTTCCCATGTGGAGTCTTTCATGTTATGTACTTGTATATTTGTTCCTGCCTCAGTGCAGGGAGTAAGACTAGGTGAGCTCTCAAGGTCCCTGCCAGATCTGTGACCTGTAAAGGAAAATAATTTAGTATGTTCTTTGCTGTTTCTGCTTCTTTATGGTTTATAAGTAAAGCCTGCTATATCTTTTACCTTAGAAATTCAGATCTTGTGCATGGACAATTGGAGAAAACAAGTTGGTTTATGATATTGCAGATACCAATCAAGAGAAACTTGATTAATTGAGAAGGAAAACTATTTTTTTGAATGTTTAAAAAACTTTTTGCTTGTTTAAAATCTGTTTAACTCAAGTACCTGAATACATAATAGTAAGAAAAGCTTTTTGTCATAAATTTCAATAACTCCTTTAATTAAGAAAATTCCCAATCCATATCTCTGGATTCTTGAAGAGATCTCCACTCACAGGAGAGAGAACACAGCATGAAATTCCTGATATGTCTAAAGTAATAAAAAATAGAAAAATGACTCACCAACTAGGATGTGGGAGGTCTCACTAATTGCTTCCTTTTTGGAATCAGAAAGAAATTTTTCTAGTTGGGACAAATTGGCTGAGGCTGGTGGGTTTTTTCACCTTCCTTGCAGCATTGTGGAGGCTCAGTTGACGTACATAAGACAAGAATTTAGAAGTCTAACATTAAAAGAAAATAGAGGCTGTGTAGCTTGTCACATCTTGCAATTGGTGTCCATTGCAGATAAAGGCTAAAAGGGCCAGTTTATAGAGATAAATGAGATCTGGGATTTCACTGGTGGACCTTGTGCCGGTAAAGAGTAGGGACGGCCTGAAGTTTTCACAGAACAAGGTCCTCCATTGGTACTTTCTACCCACGAGGGGGAGGGTTAGAAGACTCAGAAGTGATCTAAGTCCTGGGGAGTAAACTCAGTGGTCTGCCCTGAGTTATTGGTTATATGGTGGTAGTTCTGAAACCTCCCATTGGAACTAGTTAAGTCCCTGTTATGTGAGATAGAATGGGCAGTGCTTAATTTGTGCCAGGCTGAGTCTTGGCACCTCTAGGTTTGGCAGTTCATAGTCTCGGCATCTCTGGGCTTGCCACATCAGTTATGAAAGTAAAAAAATATCTTGAGCCTTGGCTCCTCTTCCATTACAAATTAACCACTGAGGGTGGGCATATACTGTCCCACCCAGTGTTAAGTTAAAGTTTCAGCCTCCTGCTTAAAATCCCTTTAACTGTCTTTCATACATGTGCATGTTCTCAGCAAAACGCTGGGGCATCCTGCTGTCCAGTACACAACGAGCAGCTGTGCATGTAAAGTGTATAGGGCAAAGTACAAACCACTATAGCTATAGACATTTTTTTAATGTTTCCTGTTAATTCTGGAGAGCATTAGTTAAAACTCCACCAGTTCTCACAACCAACTGTATAAATAGTTAAACAGAGTGTGGATGACTTAATTTGCATAGCAGTTATTCTAATTACAATGCCAAAAAGTCATGGTAGAGTACCATACAAGTGAAATGTTGTATATGTTTTTTCTTTTTAGCCAGCCATCTTATTTCTACATCTCATTTTATCTTTTCACCCAGATTCTAACTGTCTTTGCAAATTGCAGCAAATAAGAAGAGAATGAAACATACTTACTCTCTGATCTTTTTAAATAAAGTCCACAAGAAAGAGTACTACAAAATGTGCTTGCATGCTTACAATTGCTTACAATGTGCTCACTCATTCACTCTCTGAATGAAAAGGCTAATGCACTGCTGTTATTAAACAAAACATTATCTGTAGTAATACTGTGAGAATTGCAAAATTGAGGTCCCACTCCTGCAAAAATTTACACATGCTTAGCTTTACGCACAAAAGTATAAGTTCAGTAGGCTATGCACATGTGTAAATCTTTGCAGAATTAGAGCATGAAACAGCTAATTAGCTGTAAAACTTTCATTAGTAATTTTTCACATAACATCCTAAAATATACCTCCAAACAGGATATTCTTAAGATTAAGTGATAGCTTAATGCTTAGAAATGTAACATGGTCTTATTAATTTAATTTTAATAGACCCTTTAAGTACACTTAATACTTAGTGTGGGATTCATGAAGCTATTTAGGCATGTAATCCCCAGATTTTAAGCACCTGTGAGTCTCGGATTTAGGTGTTCAAGTCCCACTTTGGCTCCTCTGCGATTCACAAAACTCCTGCCAAACCCTGTAGGCACCTAAACTCATTCAGTGCCTATATTTTTCGGAGTAAAAGTTCCCTAGGTGCCTATGTTCCTGCCTTTGGGCATGCACACTACTGCCTTCCTCTAGGCATCTGGACACCTGTCTCCCACCTAACCCCCAAAGCGAACCAAGGGAAGACTGGTGTTCAGCCACCTGAGTTGTGTGTGGGTCCCAATGCAGTGGGGATGCTCAGAGGCCAGCTACTGAATCAGGTCCCATTCAGAATCTGGCCAGAGGAATTGGTGGTGGTGCCCACAGTATTACTTTTTTTAGCCCAGTGGTTAGAACACTCACTTGGGATATGGGAAACCAAGGTTCAGTTACCCCTCTCTGCCAGAGAAGGAGAAAGGATTTGAAGAAGGGCCTTCCATCTCTCAAGAGAGATCTCTTACAACTGAGTTATGGGACATTCTGATGTGGGGCTTCCTCAGTCTCACCTGTGCAAGCTGTTGCACTTTGGATAAAAAATGAAAGAGTAATTGGAGCAGGGTGACTAGACTTGGGCTCTTCCACCTTCTAGGTGGGTGCTCTAATCATGGACTACAGAATCATTCCCATTTGCTTTCTCTGGCCTCGTGACTTTGTTTATCCACAGTGAAATAGACATTGGCCCAGAGAGAGGGTGCTCAAACCACTGGGCTAAGAATGATAAGGTAGGCACTACCACCTCCTCCTCCTCTGGCCATTTTGTGCAGGTGCCTAACTCAATCTCTCAAAAAACACCTTAGGCACGTAGCCCACCTCTAGGCGGTGGGTTTCTGTTTGTAGATTGCTAAACTGACATAGGCATCTTCCTACAGCCTGGATTTAAATGCCTATCTCCAAGAGAAGGGAGGGGCTTAGCACACACCCATCTTGTCAGCATCTCTCATTGGCTAGTTTAGGCAAGGAGCAATCTACTGTGCTTGGTTTTGGGGATCACCTTCTTAGGCGCCTATCTCTTCCCCTTTATGATAGGAGCCTAACTTGGCTTTCTAGATATCAGTGTTGTTCCTGTCATTTTCTTAGGCACCTAAAGGTTAAGCGCCATTACTCTCAGGGTTGCAATGCCTAAATCCTATAGTGGATCCCACCCTTAGAAACTCTATGAGATTGCTGTTTTTTATTGAGAAAACTGAATAAAATACATTTTAATGTTGCATGTCATAATCTAGGTAACTTGAGCTGTTTTTCTGTTTTGTTTTTGCCACATTCAGGAAGATTTTTAAACTTAAGGGTTTTTTTAAAAGACTCCATTAATTTCAGCCTTTTGAAACACCATTTTGACAATTCAACCCCAAATCCTTTAGCCATTGTTGAAAATACACCCACTTTCCTCAGTTTGTAATTCTTTATGGGAGGATCATATTTTGTCTTTGTTTGTTTTCATTTGTAAGTTTTCAAGTTAAATATAGATAGTTTATTATTCTTAGGTTTAGGTACTCGCAATCAATGTCCAAAGCATTCCATACTGACATTTGTGGGGGTGGGAATCAAGCTAAGTGTCTCATTTATGTAACTGCTTTGACCCATTAGAGGCTTTTAAAGCATGCATCGCTAACTTCAGGGTTGCCTTTGTGAAGCTACTTTCAGATCCTAGTTAAATCAGACATTTTATGTTTTTGCCCTCAGTCCCTTTTGTTTACCAGCAGGAGACAAAATATTTAATTAGTTTTGGGCCATTTATAATCTCTTCTGGGACAGCTCCAGCCACAACGCTGGACGCCACTTCTGAGTTAATTCCAGTCAGGTTGATCCTTACATTACAACATATGGGTAACCTATAAGCCTTCGGCAAAAGTTGCAACAGCAAATATTAGTGGGGTGGGACCTCCCTGCTGGGAAAATACTGTGCAACAAAGCAAAAGGGGGCCAGCGTCACTAGTGGAGGTCAAGGCAGCACTTAGACCAAACAGCATCTGGCAAACTGTGGCAATTGGAAATCAATGAGAAATGGGGAGGGAGGGTGTAATTTTATGCCTGTTTGCACAAGAAAATAACTCCGCTTGATTTAAAAAAGAAAAAATCTTACAGCATCCTCTGGCATCATCCCTGATTATGGTTTTACATCTTTGTGTATATGTCAATAAGTTGCATTGCTCAGTTTGGTCATGATTTGTTTCTGGCAGTCAGCGTTAAACTGCCATTTGTTACATTTATCAATTCTTTGACAATTAGGAGATTTCTTTCTAATGATTATATATAGGAGATTTGATTATAATCCAACTCCCATGTTATTAAACTCTGTTAATAAAACACTGAGGCTGAGGATTTAACTTTACAAAAGTCAAAATGATTCAAAAGTTATAGGGTCAGGTCTTAGCCAACATAGCAACATCAACTCAGTCACATTCACATATAATGATGATATGTTCTGGTTGACTGATTGTTAATGTAGATTTTAAAATATAAATAAGAGTTCCATTAGTCCAAGTAAATATTGCTGTGTGAACATTGGAATTTGAATGTCCTTGATTTTGTGCATTTAAATGCTCAGATTAGTGCTGTAGTAATGGTGTCTTCCTTTCCACTTTATCCAAAATGCTACTGCTAAGATCAGTTTTTACTTCTGACACTATAAACCAGTGATACTTAGACCTCAGTGGTTCAGGATTCAAATTAGTGATCAGCATTACCTGAAAGAGCCACAGTAGTGTGAATTCATTGTTTCATTTACTATAGTATAATATATTCATATTTAAACAGTATGAGAGGGGAAATATTTAGTTTTTATATATAATATATATATTATTCTGACAGCAAAATGACTGACCAAGTATTATTTGATCAACTATAGTTGATTAATAACACAGTCAAAGCATCCTGATTAATTAATAACTTAGATTGGTTAATACTAAATCACACAGTGCTTTAATATCATGTGCTGCAGTGAACTGCAGGATACCCATTAATGAACCGCTTGTGGCTTGCAAACCTCAGTCTGAGTATCAGTGCTATAAACTCATGATCCCTTCAGCTTGAATCCCTCATTGGCTTCCCTCCTCTTTCCACATTATGTTCAATATCTTTACCTTTTAGACTTTATATTACTCAGTTCTTGTCTATGTTTTTGCTCATATCTCATGCTGTGCCCCCTTCTTTTTGTTCTCCATCGTCTTACCTTACTGCTTCCTCTGTCCCTGATCCTGCAAAGACCTGTGAACATGCTTAACTTTATGCACTGTGTATAGAGTTCCACTGATGTCAGTAGAATTACTTACAGTGAATAAAATTAAGCATGCATGTAAATGTTTGCAGGATCAGAACAGGGCTTCAGCCTTCATCTCCCATTCTTTACTGTTCCCCTTCTTTCATCCCACTTCCCAAGTACTGTACAGCCTCACTCTCCTCCTTCAGATCCTTCATCATAACCCATATCTTCTGTGAAACCTTCTTACGCTTAGGCCTGGATCCAAAAACGGACTTAGGCGTTGTGATGCTGAGCTTTGAGACATCTAGAAAATCACTGGAACTCGCAGCCCTGAGTTAGGTGCCTAGGCTCCCTATACAATGCATGGGGAAAGATAGGTGCCCTAGAATAGGATCCATGAAAGCTAACACGCTAGTGGGGAGCTGCCTAAGCCAGCCAATGAGAGATGCTGATGAGAGGAGTGTGTCTTAAGCCTCACCTCTCACAGAGTTGGCATCTAGGTAGGCTGCAGATAAGTGCATCTGTCTGCTTGATATCCACAGCTGGGAACAATTCTCCAGGAGTTAGGGTGGCCAGATAGCAAGTGTGAAAAATCGGGACACTTTTATTTTCAAGAGGGTGAGGGGGGTATAACTGCTTATATAAGACAAAGCCCCTTATATCGGGGCATCTGGTCCCCCTACCTGGAGTCTGGTGCCTTAGGTGCCTAAGTCATTTCTGCAAATGCTCTTCTGGCCCTGATATTAATGACTGGAGGGGGAACAAACAACTTTTTGATTGGCTGCAAGCCAATTTTATTCAAAATAGCTTTTCTGTGGTCTGTTTTGGGAACTCATTTGAAGCTTATTCTTGTCACTTCTGCTTCCATGAAGCTTCTTTCTTCCATAGCTTCTTGGAAGAAGCACTTGTCCTCATGAAGACCAAAGATATATTTTACCTTTCAGGTATTAATCAGTCTGGAAAGGTGAATTCCAAATGTTGCATTTGACCAGTATATAGATCTGTTGGTAAGAGTTTATACTTTACTATGAATAGGTTTGGTGTCACACTGGATGTTAGCTCGGCAGTCCCAAACACACTGAATTCCTTCAGAAGAGAGTATTAAAAAAAATATAAAATTATACCACCCTGTCACAGACCTCTTAACAAAGACATGTACCAAGTAAAATTCAGTTGTGGTGTTTAGAAAATAAGAAGTGTGGTATAGGCATAATCAGTGCATTTTGGTACTCGCCCTATTAAAGCTGGAGTGCTACAGTTCAGGATTAGGCAAACTAACTGGAGGCATTTTGGTAAATGTGAGGTTTATGTTAGGCAAAAAAAGGAGTGCTTGAATAAAATATAATCCCCCCATGATTGAGTAATATCATTCCAGGATGAAAAATTTAACATTTCCATTGTTAGCCTGTTAAAATAATTACAGATTTATAAACACTCCACGTTGTAGCATAGCAATGGATTATTTTCCTTATGAAATCTGAAGAAAATAATCCATTTGACAGGTTAAATTACGAATGCAAATGGTAACTAAATTAAAAAAAAAAAAAATTGTTCCTCAAAAAACGTTTGAAGAAATTATGCAGGGAATCACTTTTGCTATTTAAGGCAATAAATACAATCGTTATGTTCATTTTCAAAATAGATATAAATTTTGTCGCGTGTGTAGTAACCTGAGGTTACACAAATAATTTAACTCTAATCTGTGTCTTCATTGTCTCATGGCTATGATTTACCCAACAATATGTGCATATGAATCGTATTTAACTACTTAATCATATGATGTCTGCAGGCTTTTGGAGGACATGGGATTAATAAATTTGTAATTGTGCAAGTAACTGACACATATCAGGAACTGAATTAAGTAGGAATTGTGGGGTTACAGTTATGTTTTGCGCAGTGGTAGATCTGAGATGGTGTTGTTTCTGGAACATGTATAGGATAAAGATGACATGTCAGAGCTCTCACTGTCTGTGTTAAAGGTAGAAGCAGGGGAGTGAGAGTTTGTGTCAGTGTTACATAGTTGATGCGAGGGAAGCGGTTGTGGATGTTAGCTTGTAGTTTTGTATTATAGACAGAACTGATAACACTGCTTCTGGTTGCCAAACACTTCCATTATAAGCCCCTGTTTACAGTTGTTTATAATTTTGCCAAACTTAAACCATTCAGGCTGAAATTTTCCATGCTGGATGTCATCCTCACGCTGAATTCATTTGGAAAATTTCAGCTAAAATGACTCAGTCATTTCTGAGAACAAAATTAGGGGAAACCCATTGTTTTGCCCATATTAAAAACAATTCTTAATCCATTTCTTTGAAAAGCTCTAATACCTCTATGCTTTGGTGCAGTGGTTTGACATTTGGGAGAGAGGATCGCCTTTTGTCTTCCCTATTAAAATTTTCCCAACTTTGGTCAAGTCATAAGCATTTGAAAAATCTCATTTCACATATGCTCAGTATTGGCTTGTTAGAATTTGGCAGCTATCTGCCTTGGGCATGCTAACTGGGGTTGCCAGGGATGAGGAGGCCTTTCTGTGCAATTTGCTGGTCCCAGAAGATGAGGGCAGCTGTGGTGCTGGGCACAAAAACAGATACAGGGAAACCGTCTCCCCCATGCTTTCAGTGCTCCTCTTAAAGGTGACTGTGATACAGAGTTGTAAGAAAATGGGCAGGGTAAAAACAGAGGGATAGAGGATTATAGGAGTTCGAGGGTGTGTTGGGGGCAGCAAAAAGGAAGGGGGACAGGAGCTAGGGGAAGGAATTTGGGTGCAGGGCAGGACCCAGGACATGGGGCAGAAGTGCTTGTAACCACTAGAAAACACTCCTATACTGAGCCTGGAATTGAATGCATGAGTCCTGAGTCTCTACATTCCATTCCTGTGAGAAAATAGCTGTGAAACACACTAGCAAAGTGGGTCTGATTTTGCCTCTTAACAGCTGGTCCACATACAGAATTACAATTTACTTCTGCTTCTTCATTTAGTCTGTTAGTTCAGGTGGTAGAGAGTCTGTGCCAGAGATTTAAAGTGCTCTGCTGGCATCCCAAAGGGTCAATTTGACTCTGCCTGTAATTTCTGTTATTTCAATTTCTTTAAAATTTTATTAAAAAATCTGTGGTTAAAGGGCATTAAGGTTGCAAAGACAAGCACTTAAAAGTTAGAAAATGCCAGAATTAAGGTTGCCTGTACAGCCTGACTTCGGCCCCCATATGCATATGCATTATGATGATCACAGACAATTTTTTCCATAGGCTGCCTGCCTCATTCAACTGCACAGGATGGATGATGCTCTGTGGATGAAGTAGGGGTTGTGTAGTGAATGAAGCTGTTGTTTGTAGGACCTCTGCCTCATTTGTTGCAGAAGCTGGAAGGTCTGAATGAAACAGGTGGTTAAAGGAAGAGAAAGAATGGTTTTATGGTTAAGGAAGTTGAATGCCACAGTGGAGAACTGGATTCCATCATGAAGTTCCTGTGTGATGCTGGGCAAGTCTCTTAAATCAAACATTTCACAGGTGGCCACTAATTGCATATTCCTCATGGGTGTCCAGCGACACCTGGGGTCAGATTGCTAAATTGCTGAGCATTCAAGACTGCAACTGAAACCAGTAGGAGCTGTGCTTTGAAAATATAACATTCTACATAATGCTAATTACTCTGAAAAATGTTTTGGTTTTCAAATGTTCTGCGCTTCAAATGTTCCTTTGTGCTACTGTAGCAGTGCAAATATACCTTAAAACCATCCTGTGAGAATAGAAAATAAACTATCCAGTGAACCTACTCCTTTTTCCCCTCTGTCTGAACCAATTATGATATCAGTGTATGTATTCATTGTGCATATTATTCAGCAAATAGTTTGGATAAGTAACTTTTAGGCTATTGGTAGTTCACAAACCATTCATGGAAGAATGAGTCAGTTTTTCAGTATTGTTGTTTGAACACTATATTGATATTCGTATTCTAGAAGTATGCTTAAAAACAAAGTTAAATTGAGTGTTTTGTTCAAAGAGAGCTGAAATGGGAGGTATTAATCCAATCTGGGCTATTGGGGGAGCTGTTCATTATGGCTTCCACGTGGCAGGCCAGCAGTGCCACTTTAGGAAGTAAAACAGTGGGTGAGTGGGGAACAGCAAAAGATGAATTGGCAAGAGAGAGAGAAGAAAAAAGATCCCAATAACATTACTGGGGGAATTTCCTTTCACTGGTGAAACTGTTGGACAGTCAGAGAAACTTACTCCCGAGAGCATTTAGGGCAAATTAATATTTGGAAGAACTCTGTACGGAAAAGAAAGTCTTGCACAAAGAAGTTAAAGATGCCCTGGAAAAAGTTACTGCGAGGGATTTTCATCTTATTTCAGTACAGTTCTGCTGAGCTTCCCAAGTGAGTGTTAATCTGTACATCCTTTCTTTCTGTTCAGAGTGTGACATTCACTTTTGAATTGTTTTGTTTGATTGTCTTTTATGACTGGCAGTAGGAAAAAGATGATAAATAGCCAAAAAAGATACAGATAATTTACTCTCAGGCTGTGAATTTATATCAGTTATCCTGTCCAGTCTGGTCCAATCTCCTTGTCCTGAGCTTTTATTCCGAACTGAGTCAAACATTACCTGAAGCTAGGCCCTTAATGAGATCTATATTTTGGTAGTTAGCCACCTGCTATCAATTGAGCTGTATATGGGGGCACTAGTCTTTCAATTAAGCAGTATAAACTGCCTTTGAGGTTCCTGCAGTGGTCAAGAGACTTCACCAGGAAAATAATATTTGAGAAAAGCATTTGGAAGGGATCTACCTGAGAGGAAAGAAAAGAGCTAGTTCAGGCCCTAAAGAAAAGGTAAGATAGCTATTGCAATTGATATTTCACACATCCTATTCTTAATATAGTGTGAGAAAGTAATGTGTTAGTTCCTAAGCTTCTTTCTGAAATGCTATTGAGTGGTATGATTTTTACTTGGTTCCCACTACTTCCTTTTAAAATTAGGGCTTGGTCCTAGGTATCCCAGTACAAAGAGGACTAAATCATATTTACTCTGATAATATAGGTAAATGATACTAAGTTCCTCTTGTTAACTCAGTTGCCAGTGATTATAACAGCTAACTTGGATATCCATCAGATAATTTTTAACATACTTTCTTCTGCTTTAAATCTTAGTCACATTCTAAAGACATCTCAAATCCATAACCCTCAAGCTACTGATAAATCCTGAAAACACTAACAGTAATATAACATTCAATAGAAAAATGGGAATATCAACTACATGTTAGTTACTAGCAAAACATTTCTGTAGTTGTAGTATTAGTGGTTATTTAATATTATAATCAACATTGGTGACTTTTGCTTGTGACTATACTAAAAAAGAAGTATTCTTAGCTGTATTTTTTCTGTTTCCAACAGAAAAACATAAGATTTTATGTAAAAAATTGCTTTTAGTTATGCAAGTGTAAAATCCAAAGTAACTCTGTTAAAGCCAGTGCAGTTACTTTGGATTTACACATGAGTAATTAAGTGTAGACTTTGGTCCTTTGTGTGTTGTTGAAATCTGGTTCGTTGAATACATCCAGCACTTCTTACTGGTGTTTCTAATTTGTTGATTTGAGATGATACTTTTTTATTCAGTAAAATTAGAAGAGAGTGCTTGAGAAACAATGTCATGTAAGAGACACAGAAAGGACTGCTATAGCTAGAGATCTCTAAAAGAATTCTACCACCACAGTATTAATGCAGGCTAGAACATACATTTAATTTTACCCTTTGGAAGATGAATCGCAGGAAGGTCTTATGAAGCACTTGAAAAACTATTGAGAAAATTAGAGTAAAGGATAAAATATGTGCAAAATGAATTGAAGTTGGAGACTGGATGGGGAAGGGAAATAAGGCAATATAAGCAATATCTGAGACTGACCAAAATATATGGAAAATCAAACCATATGAGAGAAAATGAAAAATACCCATTTATGGAGTTTTTCCTTATGTATGTCCAGGGCCCCCACATGGGAGGGGGAAGGGGTACACTTTACTGAGGCCTAGAGGCCCTGGGGGGCCCGGTCCAGACTGCAACCGCCATGTGTATGTGTGGGGGAGGGGCCCCGTGTTACAAGTTTGTACTGGGCCCAAAAAAGATTATGCTTGGGTCCTGGGTATATCTTCACTGATGGTGGCAAGTTTGCCGCCATCAGATCAATTTATCTGGATCGAGCGAGCGGAATCGAAGACCTGCTCAATCGATCTGGAAGTCGATTCAATAAAACCACCTCCAAAAAAAGTGTAGCGCTGTATCGACGGGTACGCATTTCCTGTCAGCGCAGCGTAGTGGAGACGGCATGCAGAAGAGAATTTAGGAAGTTGACATCCTATTGACTGCCAACGAATTTGTCAGTAAGTATAGACCAGGCCTATATCTCCTCTATTTCTCTTTTGCTTAGTAAGCAGTGAAATAGAATTAATTTACCAGTCTCAGATCTCCCACTTTAATATGGGAAGTGGGCTTTACAAATGAACTACGTTTGTTGGTAGGCACAAGATCTTCCTGCTGAGATGTAAACAACTTGACCAGATGGATTAAAGATATTACCTCATCCACCTCGTCTCTCTCAGATGTGCATTAGTAGAACTGTCTGTGTCTATCATCAGCTATAAAATAATAGTATGTTCAGATAATAAATGCATCCCACCATTAAAAAAAAGGCTGAAGTTTTTAAAATACTGATTAACACAACCTGCATTTTGATCTGAAAAATAAGGGACAAATTCTACCTGAACTACACCCTAAGAAGTTCTGTTGGGTATTCATTGTAAATCAAGACAAAATCTAGCCCTAAAACTGTTGTTTGATACTAAAGAGTATAGTGTGCTCTATATAGAATTTTCATGCTTTAATAATGCTGAGGGAGATCTTTTG
This sequence comes from Emydura macquarii macquarii, assembly GCF_026122565.2. Lineage (NCBI taxonomy): Eukaryota > Metazoa > Chordata > Testudines > Chelidae > Emydura > Emydura macquarii. The sequence continues at coordinate 11,241,842 of NW_027131527.1, read as the reverse complement.
TCCAGTAAGAGCTATAAACCTATTTTACAGCTGACTCTCCCCAGACCTATTTGTCCAAAGTGTGGTGATGAGTGTTAGTAAGGGAGAAAAATCAACAGCAAAATACGACTTGTGTTCACTAGTGTAATATATATATATATATATAAAATAAAAGAGCTTTTTCTAGTGAATTTTGCATTCCAAACTTCCATATTTCTAAGTATTTAATTTTAAAAAATCTTCATGGTGGTTTGTACTAGCACAATAGCTTGGTTTTTCCACTCTGTTTTCTAAAATTTTGATTGGTTAAATAACTGTCATTATGTTAGGTCAACATAGTAATTTAAGATGACATTTTTCATATTTATAGTATAAAAATACTACCAATGTTTTAAGAATTATAAATTAGTATCTTATGGGAATATATTTAGATTTATGCACAATATTTGATTTACAAAACACTTTATTACTTTTGTAATTTACTGTGACCTCTTGTATTAAGAGCCCCTAAGAATCACAAATTCCCTTCTTATTAATTTATTTTAAGAGAGCCAATATTTAATGAACTGATGTAGTCCTGTTTAGGATATGTGAGTTGTTATATTCAGATATATTCAGATATTCAGAACCTGAATAGTAACAGTAAGGCTTTTCCTCTGGTGCACATGCATAATTCCCATTCAGAGTGAAATGTCCATTGAAAGAGAATGTACCTCAGAATCTAAATGGTGATACCCCATGTCATTCTGGAACTTATTTTTCCAACTCTTTCTCTTAGACAAAAGCACCAAAAACTATGGATCACAAATGGTCATTTGGACAGGAATATTTTAATGTGTAGTGAGTAGAGCTCTTTTGACTGTGGGGAGAATAGGTCTATGCACATAGAAAAGAATAAGTAAGACAGTCTCATGTAATGTCAGCAAGACATTTACTAAAAAATTGAAAACACTGCAGACATTTTAATAATGGAATAATGTAGACTACTCATCTCCACCCATGATCAAAACCATTTAGGATTCAGAATATTAAGAAGAAAGCAACTGTTCATAACAGCCTGTGTTCAACATCTGTCATGCTGGAGACCATTAATGTTCAATTGCATCCTATTGTTTTCAGATTATTCAACCTCATTTCATTGTCATTGCTTCTCTAGGATTAATTAACTGTTTACAACTACGTGAGGTTGTGGATTCATAATGACACGAATTAGTATAGCGTTTTAGACAAATATACAGTATTCAGTCCCTAATGAAAAATTACTAATTTACAAATACTTGGTAACAATTTAATTAAGATTGAAATCAAATACACATAATAAATTATAGTGTGACACATTTTGACCTTCTGCATATTTAATAAAGAAAAGATAGAATAAAATCATAAAAGTGCCTTGTAAATTTGTGAATCTCAGTTTAAAGAGAGCAATAAAAACATGCTGAAATTATATTAAATACCAAAGTTTAACATGATCTTTCTTTGTGCCCTTATAACCAGTAGCAGAAATCATCTTTTGGTGATGTTGAACAGATTATCTTTGTTTCTTTTAATTCTAATTGTTTTGAGTTCCTCTTACTCATTTTGACTATTTGGAGGTATTCCAAGAAAAGCATTCTATATATTTTTGACACTGGTATATACTGTGTGTTTGCATGTATTGTATACATAACCAGAGAAGGGAGGGAGTGTATGTGTATATATAGCTCTCTCCTCTAATATTTTGAATTCATTTTTCATTAGATAAATCCACATTTACATCTTAATTATTATGAAAACATTTTTCCAAGTTTCAGTATCTTTGAATGATTCTTTTATTAAAAATTAAATATATTGCAGCATTCCAGTATCCACTGAAATACTGTGCTCTCAACTGAAATGTTCCACATAGGATATACAATAATATTTAAATTGAAAGTCCTAAAGCTTTTGTAATAGATTAACAGTCAACATTATACATTCCCAAACTATTATACGTTTCCACAAAGCATGAAATTAATTATCCTTGTAACAGTTACCTTTTCCACCCCTAGCAGTTTCTAATAAATACTTTTAGTTATATGTTGAGAGAGAGATTTTGCTGAGTTGCAAAAGATTATTCGCTGAAAAGACTTTTGACTAACTGTTGTGATTCTTGTGGGGCCAGCCAGACACTAGTCCAGATGGCATGTTGTTAGTGCTGGACAGACATGGCTTTGGAACACTTCTCAACAGATGAAGTCTATAATGTCAGGATTTTGCTGGGGTGTCTTTATCTTCTGTTCCCCCCCCCCCATAGTTCCCAGGGTGGGAAGGTACTGGGATGGAAGCAGAGGACCGCTCGTCCACCTGCTGCCACCTGTTCCACTCTTGCTGCTGCTTTTATAAAGCCTCTTCTTGCCTGTAAAATATGATCACTGTGTATCCACAGTAATTGAGGAAGGAGCAATCTTTTTCTCTTACAGAAAGGTTTTTTCAGATTGCCACAGTTCTCCATTACAAAACACATTATCCTGAGAAGACCTGCAGCTTTTTCTGGCACTTGACATGAACTGACCATTGGAATAAATGAGTTTAATCCATTAAAATCTTGTTGGATTAAATGGATTATTTTTCTTCAGAAACTGAATTTTTGAGAATGGAGATCTCATCTATGTCTCTCTTTGCTAAGTTTAAAGAAATTTAAAGAATGAGAGTAACAGACTAGTTGCTAACTACAGTTCTGTTTGTTTTTTCTATATTAAACAATAAGCAACAATTGTAAAACTCCTAGAAAACTGTAATTTTTTTTGGAGTTGCTGTGAAAAAAACCAAGCTTTCACACTGACATCTGGGAACACACTTGAGAGGTACAAATATTGTGTTCTAAGACTGTTTTCTCCAACACATTCAGCTACTACAACATTTTTGGGAGGGTCAGGAGGGCTTAGAATTAAAGTGGCATCAAATATGAAATCTTCCAAATCAAATGTGGATTCTGGTTTAGAATCAGATGCTCAGTGCAAAAGTGGAACAGACTGCGTAGTGAAATGTGGCTCAGAAAGGATGGAGAGTGCTGCTAAAAGGAGACTGGCTGCTAATGCCAGGGAAAGGAGAAGAATGCAAGGACTGAACACAGCCTTTGATCGACTAAGAAAGGTGGTCCCACAATGGGGTCAAGATAAAAAACTCTCCAAATATGAGACTCTTCAGATGGCATTAAGTTACATTATGGCTCTAACCAGGATCCTTGCAGAAGCAGAGAGATACAGCACTGAAAGAGACTGGATTAACTTTCACTGTGAACATTTCCATCAGGAGAGCTACCACACTTATATGGGACAGAAAATGGGAACAGACAATGACCCTTATGCACAAAGAATCTTCAGTTATCCACCTGACCATTTTCAAATAGCTAATTAGAGCTAATTATGGACTAATATCATTCAACAGACCAAATGAGTAATTTTGAAAAGTTAGCAAGAATTAAGCTGCTGAAGAAGGTAATCTTGTCACTATAATGGCTATATTCTTGTTTGCTACGTATAGTGATGCTAAAATGAGTTTGTTTTGAAATTTTTAAATCACTGCATCTAAGATTGTTTGTTTCCCTATTACTAATGAAATGTGTATAACAAATTTGTGTTGTATATTTTATTTATGAAGTATTTGTAACAATCCCTTCATATTTCATTTGAATCTGTTATTAAATTATACATTTTCTTTGCTCTGATGGATCATGTCACATAATATTTTATGCACCAGAGGCCAGTTTGATCCATGATGTAACTCAAGGGATGAATTTGTTCCCATATGTCTTTTTTTTTAAATTTTTATATCACCTTTGAGGATACATTTTTGTTTCCTATCCAATGGATCCCATGAAAAAGATAGTTCTGTGACTTGAATGCATTTTAATTAACTTTAAACTTTGTAAGGTTGATATATGGGTTTACTTTAATACTACTTACAGTTTCTCAGAAAAGAGCTAATTTCAGGTAGCATACAGAATGTTTATTCTTTGTTTAATCTGGCTGTAAAAGCAGATGTTTATATTGTAAAATGAATACTCATATGAAAATAGAGATCTAACTTTTAAATTTTGTAGGTTTTACTGACATGAATGCTTTATGGGTTTTTATTTTGTATTTTTAAACTTTTTTTCTCCCTAGTATCTGGAAATCATAATAAATGTTGTAAATAAAATTTTTTTTTTTCATATGAAATGACCTTCCTGATTACCTAAAAGGATTGGAGTTCTACTGTGGGTGTTGCGCCTTGGTGAATATGCTACAATGAATGTTACGCTATCTCAATCAGACTCTCATTAGTTATCTTGAAGAAAAAGCAGCTACTTACTGTATGAAATAATGTGTTGCCTTTGGGTGCTACTACAGTCAGAATCACTGGGCTAAGTGCTGTACAAACACATAGCCAGACTTAGTCCATGCCCCAAGGAATTTATAACGTAAAAGACAAAACGTGGGGAAAGGTGATATAACATCCAAGCAAAGTAATGTTGAATGCTGGCATATATTTTGTTTGTTCTATGGACTTTTTTTTTCTTTTGGGGGAGGTAGATGGGAAATGAGTGAAAAGGGAAGAGGTGGAAAGGGGAGATGAAATTGATGAAATGTTGTGAGAGGTAACAGTGAGGAGGAGGAAGAGGGCAGCTGGGGAGGTAGTGCTGATTGTAGCAGAGTTCATAGTCTACAAAATTCCAAGTGCAGATGACATCCATTGTGATGTCAGAAGGATGATGGTTCTGATGGTTTTTTTGCTGGTGCTGCTAATAGGAGCTTCCAGGAACCAGTTCCTTGCCGGTCCTGGCTTCGTAGGGTAAGGGTATTGAAGCTACAGAGAAGGCAGTCAGGTTCCTTGCGGGCTCCTGCCATATCCTGCATTGTATCTTTTTCTCAAATGATAGGAGTTATTTCAACTAGGGAACTGTGAATAAAGAGCAAAACCATCAATAGAAACTATGCCCTGATGTGAGAAAGACTTCTGAATAGTGAGAACGATTAGATTCAAAAGCCCTGATCTTGCAGTCTTTATTATGGCAGAACTTTCACTGAAATAAATTATCAAAATTTTGCTCTTAGTTACTACCCTGCAGCCCAACAGATTTCATAGGGGTCAGACAGGCTACCCAGGAAGAAATTGACTCAATGGAAGTTTTACTGGAATAAAGGCTGCAGGGCTGGGCTCTACTAAACCTATGTTTAGTACACACAAAAAAGAAATAGTATTGGGTGAACAGCTTTGTCCAGAAAACGCTGGCATGTGTTATAAGTCTGCTGTAGCTGCATATCATGCATCAACAGTCCTCTTTCTAATCTCTCTCTTCAACATCATCTATAGTAGATCATCAAAACACTGTTTTACTTCTCATTAATTAGCTTACATATGCCAGTATATAAATTGTCCACAGGGAAAGCATTTTTACATACATGGAGCCAAATTCTGCCCTCTTGGGGAGTGCAGCCCCACTTAGATTGTGCTATTGACTGTTTATTAGGAATGCATGTAAACAGGGCAGAATTTGGCCCATGACTTTCTTATCACATTGTCCGGTTAATGCTGTGTGGTGTGGATACACTGAAGATTGTTTTCCCACTAATAGATGGGGAATTCATGTACATAACTTCTACTAGTATTAATGGGGCAACTGCTGTGCTGATTTACACCCATTCAATCCCTGTAACCTCTGGGCAGGGACAGTGTCTTCCTCTTTGTTTAGGTAGCCCCTGTCACAGGAGGGTTCCCATCCTGATGGGGAGCCTGTAGGCACTACTGTAATACACCTAGATAATGGGGTTACATGGCATATTCTGCACAGACTTTGCCTCCGTGAAAATTCTCCTTTTAAGTCTTTTGCAGATACATGGGATAATATACTTGTGTAAATATGAGAATAATATTAGTGAATAGAAACAGCATTGGTAGGCTACAAGCTTATAATTAAATGATAAAATCACTTATAAGAATTACTTTACTTTTTCACATGTAATCTTGTGGGACACACAAAATACTATGATTTAATGCTATACATAATCTGTGTAAAAGTAATTCATATTCATACACATCTCCTCCCATTTCTGCATATTCCATATATTATTCTTATTTATTTCCCAGCAGAATACAACTGATAGATTTAAGTATAAAAATATTGGCTTAGTATGCAAAGAATTATATTATAATACCACTATTAAGCTCACAAAGAGAAGAGCAAATCAACATAAGAGATCAAAGGCCTATAGTCCTGTTATTGAAGAATTGAAACACATCATCTCCTTGAAAGCACTTTAATGTAATGGATTGGTTGTAAACACATTGTATATTAGGCCACTGTATCCATATCTGCTATTGAACCACAGTATAAGAAAATTAAAATCCTCATCCTTTTAGTCTTGATTATACCAGTGGGAGTTCAAACTCAATAAATTATTTGAGCAAGGTAGAAGCCATTAATAATAATTAGTAGCAAAAAGCCCTTTCTCTGCTATATATAACTTTGCAGTGGCTTTATTCTTAAGGTGGATATAATGCTATACTAGAAGTTGAGATTTCTGATTTATCTACAGCGCAGTTAGCAGTAGTACAAGATTCCCCATGTTTATCTGGCAGTGTGCTTTAATTCTGGAGGTGTCCTTTCTAAGAGTGAATACATAGCACTGTCTATTTAGCATTTAAGTTCAGATTTTCAGAAGTAACCACTTCTGGATGTCTTACTTTCTGTGTGTTGGGGTTTGAAGCACCTTCCCACCTCCCCCCAAAGTCTGAATATCCACATCAGTTGAAGTCAGTGGGAGCTACAAGTGCTCAGCACTTCTGAAAATCAGTTCCACAGCCCAAAATCAGCAGCCACTTGTGAGGCCTCTCTGTCTAAGAATGTGTGCTAGTGGTTTTTGCACAGTGGGTACTTGATCACTATGTCAAATGCAATTACACCTTTGTAAAAACAGTGAACATGAGATCAGAAATGTTTCCCACCATATTCCATTATTACTCGTCACCTGGGCTATTCAATCATCGTCTTCTAGAAGTGTTAGTAAGTATTCACTCTCTTGGATTGTGATTTGCCTCTACTTTTAAAATTAAAATGTAATGTATTGATGGAGGCCAGAAATAATTGTTTTGCTAAATATTTGTTGCTCTACTAAATATACTTGTAACTGATATTAAAAATTATATACTAATGGGAAATTAGTGCTTGTCCTTCAATAATATGTTTAGTGCCAGAAAAATGCTCAAACCCCATTCCAGGATTTCCATCTTGGACATACCTGTGGGACAGGGGCCATAGTTGCTGAGGAAGAGCTCTTGAGTGGTAATTTGTGATTTGGGAAGAGAAAAACAGGTTGCTTTCTGTGTAGGGACTGAAACCGAAGTTCCAAGTGCAGGATGGGCTGGAGCTCCCTTTTCCTCTGTGTGCTATGGGATTGTGGGAAAATATAGTTCACTAGCAGCCAGTTTATATTTCCTGGCTGGGACACCTTTCCATATGAAGGAGAGACTTGGGGGAAGCCAGAATCTCTCCCAGATGGGAAAAATAACCTAGTTTTTTCCCCCTTCATCTGTGTTGATTTTAAAAAGACTTTGAGACAGATTCCCCTGGGGAAGCACAATATTAACCTCAGAAGACTGGAAAGGGAAAATCTAATTGGGCTTGCTTTACATTTTATTTATTTTAAAGTACTCCATGAGCTTAGCCCTCTTGTATTATTTTCCCTGCCACATGCTCATATCAATTTGTGTATGATAGGTGGGCAGTCATTGTCGTTTCTTATATCTCATGACCGCTGCTAGGCTCCCAAGCTCTATCCAACAGACCCAGTTATAGAATCTTTGGCTTCCTGTGTGTGAACCTGTCGGGGGGAGGGGAGGGAGGGAAAGGTGCTTTATAAGGGGCACCATTTCAGGTTTTGGGGCAGAGGAGGGGTGACCACTTTTATCATGATTCCAAGGGCTACATAGGCACCTGAAAACTCTAGTTTTTTTTTTTTTTTTGCAGATAACTTAGAAATTAGCTGACAGGAGCACTGTATCTAATTCCCATATAAAGAAAGAAAATTCAATACGTATTAGATCCACTCGTTTCTAATACATGTTCTGACATCTTGTGTCAAGTCATGTAAGGGTTAGGTTTAAAATTGTAATATATATTCTTACTTTGTTACAAACTCTTGAATACAACAATTGTAGAAAAATCTAGATTACTGTCTATAACTTAGGCTACTTTTGCAGTTCACCAATATTGGACTAGATCATTTAACATCATCATACTAGGGCAAGGCCTTGTGAGTTTATACCACCCTTGCCTGGGGCCTTAGGGGTGTTACCATATTACAAATAATAGACTAGAAACTGACTTTAAACAGGAATGAAACTGACACTTTCAAGTTACTTTCACAATATTGCCAACCCCAAATATTCAAAAATCATGAATCAGTCTCACCAAAAACCATATGATTGGCTTAAAATTCACAAGATTATGTTAAAATAATAGATTTGGTGTTCTTTTTATTTGCCTTCTGTTTTTTGAGCTTTTAGAGTGCCCTGGGGTTTGAAGCTTTCTCCACAGCCACGAGGGCTAGAAACTTACTTTTCCTTTAAGAATGAAGACTGAAGTCATCACATATCCACTTTACTCCAGGAGCTGAGGCTTTAAGGAAAATAATAAGTATCATGAGTCTCATAACAAAATCTTGAGAGTTGGCAACACTGCTTTAACTTCTGTTTAAAGGCTCTTTACTTTCCAGAAGGCTCTTAAATACAGCAGTACAGTAATTTTGAGTTGCAGTTCAAACAGGAGAATATTTAAAACCAAACACCAAAAAAATTCCATGTTTTAAAGTTGAGAAAAAAATTGAGTTTTTGGAGATATATCAGGGTCACTGCACGTAGGAAAGGAAAATAAATAGGCACAGGCGCTCTGGAAAGCTCTTCCTCTTGAAAAAAAGTTCAAGGATCAAATCTTCCAGACTTTAATCAGGTAACACTTCAATTGCCATTAGCACCTCCACTCATATATATTAGCATGTGCTTAGTAACTATACACTTCATACTTAAATATCTGAGCCATCTTATCCAGGGCTACACATTGGCTCAGGGACTACATTTTCTGACATTCTGAACAGTGGTGCCCAGTGAATGGTATAAATCATTACAATAATTGTTGACTTTATGGACTCTCTGGATACAATTTCTCTTCATTGTTCTGGAATTAACCTGAATAGAGCTGAAATCCTAAGAATCTGAGGCATAAACACATCTGATGGTCGTATGACACTTCCTCATTCCTCCTTTTTCCCAAACTCAGAACAAAAAATGACAAAACAGTTTTCAGTTAAAATGTAAAATTTTACAGCAGCCATTGCTTTACAACCCAGCATTGGGCAGAACCTGTCACCTGTTGGAGATTAGTGATCTCCTCTCATCTGACTCTCATTCTTTATTTTGTCATCCTTCCTGATCTCTGTACTGCTTTTCATGCTGTTAACCATGACATCCTTCCCAGTCACCATGGACCATTTGCTGGAGTCTCCGAGAACTGGCTTTCTTGGTTTTGCTCCCATCTATCATAGTCTTTTGCAGCATGCAGTAGAGAGAGAGGCTGGTCCAGTAGATAGAGAGCTAGCCTTGAGAGACCTGAGTTTTACTTTCCCCATGGACTTCCTGTATGGCCTCAGAACAGTGCCTTAGGGACAGTTTCAAAGGTTTTTAGGCACCTAAAGATGCAACTAAGTATCTAGTAGGGTTCACAACGCATCTAACCTTCTAAGTACTTTTGAAAATCTCACTAGGTGCCTTAATATCTTTGAAAAACTGGCCCCTAGTCAATCTGTGCCTTGGTGCCACATCTGTCCAATGGGAAAAATAGCACTGCTCTACCTCACATAGGGGCTGTCAGGAGAAATAGGTAAGACATTGTGAGGCGCTCAGATACTATGGTGATGGGGCTTATATAAGTATATAGGTAGAGTGGGAACTTATACCACTGTTATCCCTTCTCTTGGTTTTGGCCCGTTCTTTTCACCTATCCCTGTCACATCTCCCTCTTTTCTGAATGTAACCTTAGTTCAGAGGGCTTGGCTGTATTTCTTCTGAATCCCCTGTGTTCTCTCTTCAACACCTTCTCTGCTGCCTCCCCTCCCCTCGCCCCGCCCTGCAGAGGGATTCCTATATTAAAGACTTCCAGATCCTTAATTTAATCACCCTGCTTCTGTTTGTAAACAAAATGAACTCCCATTCCACACTCAGGTTGTGCTGCAGCTAAGAGCTCTGCCTGGGGCTAGGACATGAGCTGTGATCAGAAGGAACCCCTCTCCTCTGTCAAATGGCACCCTTTATAGGTGTGTAAGTTATGATAATTATGAATGTTACCATCACCATGTTAAACAATGCACATCTTACCTACCTCACAGGTATTCTCTAAGGATTCTTTATTTTTGGTACAGTGTTTTAATCATATAAAGTGCTACATACTTTTTTTTATTGTTAACCTGCTTGGGGAAAATGTGGAGTTGAAAACCACTCTCACAGCCAGATCTACAACACCTAGATCCTAATATACAGATAAGGATATGGAGTTATCTATTTGCTGATCTCCCTAAATGGGAAAATCTAGTCCTAAATGAATAATCACATGGTAGAAAAATAAGTAACCTTTTTTGATCGCTGGAGTGTACAGGGTGAAATTTTCAAAAGTGCAAATTTTCTGTATTGGCCTAAGTATTACTCACATTGAAGTCAATGGGCAGGGCTCTATATAGATTGCTTGTGAGGTCAGTGCTGCCCTCTGTGGTTCTCTTTGGATTCCAGCCTGCTTATTTTGCCACAGAGGTTGCTGCAGTAATTTTGGAACTGAGAGAGTTGCAGTAATCTTTGAGAACCTGCTGTGGCTGAGAAAGAGAGGTTTGTTACCTGGGGAAACACAGGTGGCTTGGGGCAGGACTTATGCATAGTCTTTCTCCCTCCCCCACATGATTGCTATGTGGTGTGGGCGGGACTTTCTTTCCCAGATGACAGCTCTCTATGTGCTCTGCATTGAGGAGAGCTCATTTATTATTACTAATTTGTATTGCTGTAGTGCATAGGGGCTCTAATGAGCAGTCAGGGCTCAGTTGTGTTAGGTGCTGGACAAACAGAAAACAAAAAGGCAGTGCTCCTGTCACCAGTAATGATCCCATCTGGTATGGTAGGGTTGGATGCCCATTTTTCATGTAGCTGTCCTGATTTGTGAAGGATTGTTGCTAAATAAAAGAATGAAGTTCTTTACATGATTGTGAAATTAGGATGCGATGAAAGTGACTTACAGACACAAAGTGTGCTGTATGACTCTGAGACATCACTTTTTAGTAACATGGCCACCACACGCAAGAGACTCATAAATATCACCTGATCTTCAAGCCAGTGGAAGTTTGCTGTTGGCTTAAGTGGAGCTTAAGTTTTGTGCTCGACTATGGGCCAAACTGGGGCAGTGAACATGGCTCTAGACTGGGAGTCAGGAGATCTGGCTTCCATTACCGTCTCTTTCAGTGACCCATTGTGTGACCATAAGTCACTTCACTTCTCTGTGCCTCTTTCCCTGTTCACCATATGTCTGTGTTTTCCACTAAGATTGTAAGCTCTTTGGGACAAGAGCTGTTTCTACTGTGTGCGCATCCAGTGTCTAGCACAATAGAGCCTCAATCTCAAGTGAGGTCTCTAAGTGCTATTGTAATACAAATAATTAGTAATAAAAAAATGCTGCTAGCCTTGCTCAAACTATAGTCCTATGAAACCAGTGGCATAGAAACTCCCTTGTGTGTGTAAAATGAGCAGGATTAGGCTTATGTGTACTATTAAAATATAACAGCCAAATTTTCCTATTGATTGTTAAGCAGAACTCCCCACTAACAACACTGGGGAAAGTGATTTGACATGATATGGACCAATAAACACTCATTGAGAAAAAATGCCCATTAAGCGAAACTTTATTTTCCAATACATTTTACACTCTGTTGGTGATGATGAGCACTGCTTACATTTAGGCTTCCAAATTTCTGGATGCAGTTTTCCTTAAGAAACCCATTTTTAAGGTGGCATTCATACTAAAGTTGATCCAGACTTTTTTTATTCAGTAAGAATTTACAGAATAATTCCTTTTAGTGTTCTAAAAGTATGTATCCAATCTATCACTGTAAGAAGTCCAGGAAAAGGAAATGTATTGAGAACAATAAACATTGATTTATTGAAGAAACAGTCCATTTCCTCTACACAGATTTATCTTTAAACAGTTTTGTTTCAGCCACTCATCCTAGCACACTTTTTAAAAAATGCTTAAATACTTTATAAGGCAAGAATAATAAAAATGCAAGAAAATATTGCTTAAAAAAGCGCAAAACCCATGTATCATTTGATTATATTTTTTACCAAATGGTACCTTAAATGATAGACAGTGTACACAAATGTTTCTCCTAACTTGTAGTTTAGTCATAAATCATACAGAAAACTAGCATGCAAAATGTATGTTAATTTGTACAGAAATTGCTCAAAATGACCACATGCTTACTTCAAGGAGTAAGGAGGGTCTGATCAGACTCTGAATTGGTTTCCCATAATCAGCCATGCTATGCAGTACATAGGCATATTTTTCAGCATTTCAGAATAGTGACTTCAGTATTTTTCCAGATTTTACTGATTAACCTTTCGAAACCTGTGTGTCTCCATCATAATAAGGGATCATACTATGCCATCAGTTTCTGAGGAGAACTCTGCTTAACTGATGGTGCAATATGGCCCAAGATTTGAGTATATGTTATAAATAAGTGTCTCTGTGTAGCTGTGATGGATTCAAGGGATGAGTATGTTAATTTCACAGTAGCTTATGCAGCTGGCCAGTACCCCAGCAGAAATAAGACATGGGAGACCCACTTTTGCTCATAAAACTATAGTTGAGCTACTAATGTAGCACTAAAAATATTGCTTCTCAACTATCAGGCACAGAGACTTACTACATGGCCTGAATTTGATCATAGAGAAATATGGGAAAATCAGGACTAGCAAATACACTGGGGCATATCCCATAGCTGTAGCATCCAACATCCCTCACTGTTGGATTTAAACTTGCTGTGTATTTCAAAATCACTGTGAAGTTTGCTAACAGGCCCCTTTGCAAAAGTGAATTGATCCAGTCACAGTAAAAACCCACCTGGGGAAAATGCCGTAAAGCCATCAGTATTTTGTATTTGATTAACTCACTCCATTTCCCCATGCTCACTGCCAGACACACAGCCAAAGGTCGAGAGAGAAATGCTTTTGGCTACGAAAGACTTGGCAGATCCAAAATTCCCCTCTGCACTGAAAGTCTGTATAGGGAACTTTTGGAGCCTCCTTTATATTCTTGATCCAAGCTCTGTAATGTTTCACTGTCTTCATGAGAGTTTTGGGTAGGAGTTATGTGCAGGGTAGAGGATTAGCATGGCTAGCAGATCTACTGACTTCATGGATTGTCCAGTCCTAAACCTTCTGAGGCACAGTGAACTTCAGTGGCTAATACAGTTCCTGGGTGACCACAGCTGATTGTGCGACTCTGGCTTGGAGCTGGATCTTGCAAAGTGCTGAACGAACACTCTAGTGGTGATTCAACCAAGCACTTGAAGGGGATGAGAATTTCACCCACAGAGCAAGAGCACAAATTAATCATGCAAATTTAGCCTAAAGAGTCACTCCCAGCTGAAATGTGTCCAGTGCATTTATTTAAAAAAAAAAAAAAAAAAAGACCACTGGTGTACATAAAACTGCTGCTTGCTAATAAACACTTGTCTAATAGTATTTTAGGGTTTTCCTCCAAATGATTCAGGGCCTATTCCTGCATTTACTCTGTGCATGGAGTCTCCATTGATTTCATTAGCTCTCAAAAACAAGCCCTGAGGAGACCCATGGTCCTGTAACACACTTTTGCCAAAAATTCTCTGAAAACATGTCAAAGAAACACACTGTGATATACAACTTTGAAGCATTTATTTAAATGGGATGAGGAAAAATACATTATTGAACAGTAAGTTTTTAAAAATTTTATATGCATTTAAAATATATTTTAAATCCACAACATGTTCTTCCTATTTAGAATGACCGTATCATTAGATCAAAAAAAAAAAATCCATTTAAACCAAGAAAAAAAGTAAAATATAATTTTAAGGCTCAGAGTGAACATTTTCTATTGGAATTAGTAAGGCAATTAACAATGAATCATTTATTCAGTATTTAATTTAACAGATTAAAGTATTTCATTAGATCTTCCTTTGTATATTTGCTCAGGTACTGTTTTAGTGGGTATGAAAAGTCACTTTTCAGAGACTGTTTTAATTCTTCTGGCATTAACAGTAGGATTGAGTTCTTTGTTTGCAGTACCTTACTACTGACAGTTGCAAGTAGCAACTATGTACAAATTCAGGAAAAGACTGCACATGTTGGCTCAAATTTTCCAAAGCATGTGCCCTATTTTGCCCTCCACACTTGCACACATCAGGTATTCAGAAACTGTCTTCAGTCCTTGCCTTCAAAAAGACAAGAATGCCCCGTCCTGTTTTCCTTAGGCGTGGCAAGGCTGCTGAGGATTGGACCTGTACATTTTAAATGTTTAATATTTTCAAAACAAAAGTGCAATATTTGTGCTTTCTAAAATTTTGAAGACAAAAACTGCCACTCGAACTATCCTCTGAAATACCCTGAGCCTCTATGTTAACACATGTGAAGCTATAAGGCTGGAAAGGAACCAGAAGCCAAATAAAGCTACAAATGTGTGCATTTGAAAATATTCAGTTATTTAAAGTATACAATTTTAGAGTCACTACATTTAATTGGTGAAAAATTCTACTTAGTATTGTAGTTGTTAAATGGACATCTAAATGATAATGACTCTGACTTCAGTGTGAAGATTCTGGCATGGATTTTTTTGTTATTATGGCCTCTACTGAATAAGACAACAGGATACCTTTTTTGTACAAGGTCAAATTAGTTACTGTTCATTAAATAAAATAAAACAATGAAACGCCAAGCAAGCTGTTCAGGAAGAAATCACAATCACAGAATCTCTAATGCTTCCTGACACCCTATCATTACATAGAGCCATCCTTCACATAATATTAACTTCTCAGATGACATCACATGTTCTGTGATAATCACTGTTGCCCTCTGCTGCTTACATAAATATGCTTACAGTTTTTCAACAGTCACCAACACACATGATGTTTTATGCCTTTCTCTACCAAGTTTTCATTATGACAAGCACAGTCCGATCTATTAGCTATTAGTGAGCACAGTCAGATCTATTAGCATTAATATCTATGCACCCATACTTCCTTTTCATATTCCCATTTTGGACACCATGTATGCAGAGCAAAAAGATTCTGTAGCTATTAACAAGAGTGGAAATTAATTTTATTGTTTCTGAATAAGAATGAATCTATTTGGTAAAGCTCTCAATATCTTTTTGATACAAGTTACTTATACTGGACAAAATTTTGTTGTCTTTCATGTAGCAAAACTCCCATTTAAATTAATCGGAATTTTGTTGAATTACAGGCAACAGAATTTGATCTACAGCGACTGCTGCAAGTTTAGGACTAGACTCTGAGCTCATTTATATACTACATACACTGAAGTATCGCCATTGACTTCAGTGTTCAGTGTATGCTGATGTGAATGTGTTCCTGGCCCTTAGCTAGTAAATAAGAGTGAAAAACAGTGTTGTTAGCTGCCAGATTTTGGGGACCGAGTTTGGCCTACCTCCCGTTATGAGAGATATCAGGAGCCTCTTCTTGAATGACCAGGAATTGGCTCTTCATTCATCTCCCTCCTTTAAAACACTTTTTCCGGCAAGTCTTTCAGTAATACCTGCCTCTCCTCCCAACTGCCAAAGTACAGAACCTATATTTTGAAAAACATTGTACCACTTGACCTTCAGCCTATCTGTCATGGCTGTGAATCATCTCTCAGTTATGGTGGTGTAAATCAAGAAACACTATAGTGAAGTCAGTGGAGTTACACTGCTGTAAAATTGGCATAAGGGGGAAGAAATTCAGGCCATATGTTTGATCTGTGTTCTTTGTGTTTTAATTTATACTTTAAGTTCCTTGGAGTGGGGATCATATCTTTCTCTGAATTTGTATAGCTGTGAGAACACTTACTGCCGTCAGCAATACTAGTACGTATAATATTAGCACAAATAATAATATATCCTTATGATATGATATTTATATGTACTAACAAGGTTAAATATGCTGCTTTTCCTGTCTTTCAAACTATGCATAGAATGTAGGTAACATGATTGCTCTTGGACCTATTACCTAATAAAGTTAGATTCATTCATTTCTTCTAAACCTGGCAAGTTTGTGCAGATTCAGTTTCTTAGTTTGTTATTAAATAACTCAGTCTTTATAAGATATTTAAGCTTGAAAGGGTTAGATATTTATCAGTAAATATTGATTTCACCATACACTGACTGGTGAAAAAGTATTTCCATTGATGATAATTGAAATTTACATATAGGCAAAGTAAGAAAAATGCTGCTTGAGAACTTAGAGTTTGATTTAGGGAAACTTAATTTATATATGTTGACAATGTGTTTAAATGGTTATAAAACTTAACTTTTTGAATCTCAACGTGTACTGTGATTAAGTAATTTTTGTCTAACACCCCCCGCCTCCTCGATCATTTCCTGTAGCTGTTAACATTTGATAAAAATAAATGCTTAAAACTCATAATTTTGTGCAATTGTGGAAATTTAAATCAATAAAATTTTTAAATATGCTTAAATAAACATTAATGTCATTCACTGAAATCATAAAAAATGAAGATCAAATTCTGCCAAGTTTAAAGATACTCAGACAGGCAGGAGAGAGTAACGTTTCTAGCATTGCACTGTAGCTTGATTATTTCTATGAAAAAAACTAATTTAAAAAAAAATTAATTTACAAAATCAAATTTTATTTTTTTTAGAAACATTATAAAATGAACATGAATAGTTGTGAAAGCTGCCATATTGACTGCCAGCATCACAGACTGAAGGTCTATTTATTTAGATTATTTTTTTTTCAAAATTAGCCAATAGTGTGGAGAACCTTAATTTGCCAAACTTGAGACTCCTTGTGCCTTTTTTCAGAGCGCTCACAACTTCAACTGAAGTCAATGTTCTACACTTCTGAAAGTCAGGCCAAAAGGTATCTACTGTTAGGCACCACAAAATGAGGCCGCTGAAATCAATGGCTCACTTTTTTTAGCCTTAAAGAAGACAGGTGTAACACAGGCAGCGAGTGGTATTTTTACCTTCCCACCAATATGCCTAGAGCTTGTTCTTGGAGGAAACCCTTTAGGGGTGCAAAAGCATTTCAGTTTCCCAGCCCATTCAGTCTTTGCTGTTTCTGCTGAGACTGCCAGCAAGGGCATCAGTTAGTATAATTGTGATAGTGGTTTTTGTGTTTTGGACTCCACTCAACTAGGAAGTGCACCATCATCACAAATTCACTTCCTTTGAATCCTAGATGGCCATGAGATGGTCATGCATAGGAGAGATTTGAAGATCACCTGACAGTGAAAGGCTGTGTATCTCCTTCCCGGTCCCTTAACATACCCAATGCTCTATTAACTCTTATTCCTTTATTTTTCATATTTAGTGCATGTACACTTCTAATGTAGGAGCATTTTATTTTCAGTGGTGTTTTTTTTTAAAAGTGTAATTTGTCCATGCTTTAGTCTCTTCTTTCTTTCACTGAATTTAATTCCTTTTTTTAAACTCTGAAGAAACACTGAATTGCAAAGCAAGCCAAATAAGACCTAAAATTACAGCATCTGTAAATGTGATTTTAAGCCCCACTATGATTCCAGTTAGAACCCCATGGCTATCTCTGATGAATTTTAAAGTAGTAAGTTAAAACTGCTTGAAAATAAAGTCCAAATCATAGAGCTCACCAAGGATTGAAATGTGCAGGAAATCATCATATACATTCCTAACCTCTAAGCATTGGGTCAGAAGGTTGTCAATAAAATTATATAAAAGAGAAATATACTGAAAATGCTTGTTTAGTGCTGTCAGTAAATATGTTTTGTTATAGCCTCCTATAACATTACCTACTTTTTACCTACCTGCTTTACCTACTATTTATCAGGGTTCAATATTTACTTTTGCTTTATACTAACTACTACTATGTTTCTTAAATACTATAACTTTTTTTGCGTTTGATGGATGCATTTTCCCCTGCTTTAACAGTAGGAACTCTACCTGTGATGTAAGTTTTCTAAATAATCCTGAAAGAAATTTTAATTGCGCCAGGCCACAGTTCTTATTTAGTTAGTTCAGCAAATGAGCCATATGAGGTACTTTTTCATGTGGGCATGTGAAAAACTCAGGTGGAAAAAGAGACTTGAATTTAAAAACCAAAAAGTTACAAGATCTGTACTCTGTGTGTTTAAAATCAGGGAATCACTAAAACTGAAAAGGAACAAATATGACGCACAATATACAGTAGTTTCAGCTGTAATGAATACAATATGTGCTTCATACAATATAGGATAAGATGTTTAGTTTCATATGTTAATGGCCTAAGCACATGCCTTATTATCTTACTGTATGATTCAAAACACCAGGGATACACAAGTTATGGTACACACACACACACAAATACAAATATATACTGTATTTAGCTGTACCTCCATGAAATGCTATTTTTATCTAGTCTTGTCTTCTCTAATAATGATCGCATATAAAAATTATGTTCCAACTTTTCTTATGCAAATCCTTGTAGGATTACATTCAAAATCAATTTTTTTAATCCTCTTTCAGAACTATCACAGTCAGTTCTTTCATTGGCGCTATCCACTTAAACACCACAAATCCTTAACTTTTGCTTGTTAAGCTTTAACTGAAGCAGTAAAAAGTGGTATTGATTTTTAAATGCTAAAAACTGTCTCTTCACTCTAAGGTTCTCAGAAAAAGACATAGTACTGAACTTTTTGCGCTACACTCTATGCCATAATCATCCTGTAGTAAAATACAATGCAAACATCTTGTACAATATGTAACTTGCAGCAGTTCCAGCAGCAGAACACTAAAAATAAGTTGCTTGTAAACCTTGAGGCTCTTGGCTTGTACCTTCTGGTTTTTTTATTTTTTCTTCACAGTTCTAGTACTTCTGCAGGTATAATTGGAACCGTAGATTTTTAAAGTTCTTCACTTTCCACCACATTCTGGGATGGGGATGAAAACAACTTTGGCATTTCAACATCTGGGAAGGCAGAAAAAATGTCAAGTCCTTGACCATTGAGGTTTGCATACCGGCCACCACTAGGTCGAAACTTTATTGGTAGTGGAATCTGTTGGTGCCATTGGGCTGAAAAAACAGAAACAACAAAGAGAAAACATAACTCCAGTAAAGTCAATGTTTATTTTAGCTTATATATAAAAAGCCAATGGAAATTTGCACACACATTTGGAAAGTGGTGCTTTCCATGTTTCTAGATGGGAACCCTCCTCAGTAAGTCCTTTTAAAGAAAAAGACAATTGCCAATGTAGGATCTGTTCCTTCAAATATCCTCGAATAAGGATAAGTGCTTTACAACCATGCAAAGTCCTGTTGGAGCCAGTGGGTGAAATCCTGGCTCTACTACATTCAATAGCAAAATTTCCAATGCCGACAATAGGACCAGGATTTCACTCCCTGGACCTACTCATGGTTGTAAGCACTACAGTCAATAGTAAGAGTTTGTAGGATCAGCAAATAGAGATCAACAAAACAGAAAACTCCCTCAGCAGTGATTCTCTCCCCCGCCCCCAAAATAAAAAATCGGGAAGATTTTTTTATTTTTTTTTAAAGAGAAATAGTTCTGATTTTGGTCCATCTCTAATTCTCACTGTAGCTTCTCTCTGTAGACTGTGATTATGAACAAATTATCAATTTTTTATCAATTATTAAGCAAAATAAAAGGAAATATACAGATTTATCTAATTATAAATCTAGTTACTAACAGCTAATTAGATTCAGTGATATTAAAATGTAAATACAATTGCACATTTAAAAGTAACGCTGAACTTTTTTTGAAGTTAATTATAATACTAATACTTAGCTATTCTATAACAATATAGTTCTCTAACTTTTACAAAGCCTCTTTGAACACCTTAATCAGAGTCTACTTTTGTGCACATAACCTCCAATTTTGCACACAAATGTGACATACCTATTTCTACCAGAAATCATTTGTGTATATTTGTGGTAGTTGGATGCAGAAATTCAGAAGCTGGTGTGCAGATTTGAAACCCATTTGGAAAAACTGTCCTTTAAAAAGTAGATCCATCTTCTTAAATTTTGAGATGAAGTTGATTCCATAGCTGACAAATGCAATTTCTAAATATTTCAGATTCAATCATTTCATATTCAAACAATATAGTGATAGTTAGGGCATATTTAGACAATTGACAGATGTAATCAATACTGATCTGTTAGAAAAATAAAGCAGCTAATCATTGGAGAGATGCCTGGTCCACTGTCAGTGAGTTTTTGTAAATAAATACAAATAGTAAAATCAATAAAAAGGTTTACAGGAATTGGGGCCAAATTGTAGAACAAGGTGATTTTCTGGGATAAGCAGGAACACAGTAGATATTTAGGCTGCAGCTTTGTGGTAGCTGGATGAGCAATACTATGTGGAAGACCTGTAAATTATGGAACTAACTATATTACACAAGTGTAGAATTCTTTATCTCTTCTCGGCACTGAACTTTAACTCTAATTTTTTTTTCATTAATTTTCATATAATTTTTTACTCTAACCTTTTTTAAGGTTCAGACTAGTTTGTATAAACAGTCCTTTCCTTCTTCCAGTGTCCAACACGTTCCCTCCTTTGTGATACCTGTCACGCTGGCTGGATTGGTGGTGGGGGGGGCCTTTAGTATATGGTTTAACATCAATATGTCAAAATCATAATAATTCATGTGAGATATGCCATGTCAGGTACTGTTAGAAAGTATGTTAAAATGTATTAGGTAAGATTATAATACTTATGTTCATATGTGATATATGTAATGGAAGTTATGGATATGTTTGATATATCAGCATTTCAAACTGTGCTGTATGGGTAACGACTCAGACAGGATGGCTGCAGAACAATAGCCTGCCTAATGGTCCATTGAGACACTTACAGGTGCAAGGGGTCCAGGGGGAGAAGCCAGGGATATACCTGAGGAGTCACCAGGTCTGGCCCATGTGACTCTGGACTCCATTTTGGTTACTGTGAAATTCCACAAGACAGCATGGCCAGGGCCAGGAGGTATATAAGGCGGTGGCCTGAGAAACCATTTTGTCTTTTGTTCCTGTTCAGCTACAGACACATACCTGCCTCTGGATCAATTCACCTGCAATTGAACTGAAGGACTAAGACCTATCCAGATACTGGATGTATGCCAGAGGAACTGTACAAGCCTACAAACTCCACAATTCTTCTAGAAACCTGATTATGTATGAACTTTTAATCATTTGTATGTTTCTGATTACTTTAAGCCTTTAACATTTCTCTTATGGTTTATTTCTTTCTTTTATAATAAACCTTTAGTTTTAGTTACTAAAGGATTGGCTGGCAGCATGGTATTTTGGGTAAGATCCAAATTTATATTGATCTGGTACTGTGGCTGACCCTTTGGGGTCAAAGGGAACCTTTTTAGTAAAGAGCATAGAGTTTAAACAACTGGTCTCTTTACTTGACCTAGTGGCTGATTGGGAGGTGGAGACTGGAATGCAGTAAAGGGGGCTGTGTGTATTAGTGTACTGGTTTCTTGATAACCGGTTTGTGTGAATCAGAAGCACAGTTTGTGGCTGGTTGGGAAGTCTGGCTTCAGTGCCACCCACCAGTGCAGGGAGAATCTGCTCGCTTTTTACAGCCTGCCCTGACCTTGGCATTCTCAGGTGGCTGCCCTAGGCACAGAAGGGTCACAATACCCCTTCTGTTGATTATACTTTTTTTTTTCTTTAAAATTTGAGGTTCACTGAATCGGAGACAGTGGAGCTGGAGAAGATCTATAAACTACCACTGCAGGGTTGTTTCCTTCTCTGTTTGTTCTAGCTTTGTTCTAAATGGCACAAATAATGAGGCTTCCCCTGGTAAATTTTATATGGAGTCTCTTAGAAAATGTTTTCTGATACTCAGTCCAAATTTTCATACATCTTTTATTTTAATTGGACCACCTAAATAATTCCTTTCTATTCTGCACTTTACACCCTTCAAGTATGTGCTTTAAAGTTTGGAAGCTTTAGATATATTGATTTTATTTAATTTATTTTAATCTTTTTTTTAAAAAAATCTCTCTGGTTCCTTATGTCTATCATCGAGCATTAAAATATAAAATACAGTTCTCCATAAGGCCACTGAGTGGCAGAAACTGACAAAGAAGTGGACTGAATACATTGCACTGGCTACCTGCTTGTTTTCTTTTTTCCCAGACAGTCTAGTAATTCCTTTTAAAGTGTATATTAAAAGGATTCAAAATTCTCAGTTTGTGGCTAATGCTGCAGAGCAATAGTCTATGAAGTGTATGTGAACTATCTTATTACACAGCTTAGGCATTCAGGGTAAATGTTTTTTTTAATACCTTACCAGAGACAGATAATGGCTATGTTGTTATTACAATAGTCATTCACTTTACTCTAGGGGGTCATAGCTGCTAAATATCATAGTTTTAGACAGAGTGTTCAATACCAGATGAACTGTGCATGATGGCTATACATGTTCTTGTGGAAGCATACGAAGTGGTTGATAAATCAAGTGAAATGCTCTGATACCTACTTGTAGAAAAGACTACTAGTGAACAGAACAAATTCCTGAAAGACCAGAATTTGAACCTACTCTTATATTCAAGATTTTCTTTTCTAAACAGACAAATTGAATGAATATATAACATAAAGACATGGAGGAAAAGACCAAGGTACTGGACTGCTAAAAAATAAAAGAGCCTTTCAGCATTAAGTCACTGGCTTCAACCGAGGACAGATTGATTTGACTGCCAAAGTTGTTCAGTGGTCTATCAGTTTTTAAAGTAATTGTTATGGTGCTCTAGTGGTTGCATCCCTGCCATCTTCTACTGGACATTTTCATAAAGACGAAGAGGGACACCTTTTTATACGGATTGCAACTCTGATAGAAAAATACACCCATTTATTCGTTTCCTTCCTTTCACTTCTCAAATTGTTCTAGCCACTGAACTGCACAATTCTCACTTGGCTAAATGGAAAAATAGACTAATAAAATCTGAGAGGTACAGACAGTGGAGAAAAAGGCCATGTTCAAGAAAGAATGAACATTACTGCTTGACTCAATGGTTTCATCTAATTATATATGCAGAAAGTAATCTTATTGTCCCAAAACCCACTTCCCTGTGAAATTTCTCTCCATAAATATATATCTTAGAAACCTTTAATGTTTATGCTGGTACTTGCTTATATTTGTGCTGATCCTGACCCCGAATGAAGTCAATGGGAACACAGTGTCTCAAACTTGCTCTTATATCTCTGTATTATTTACAATAAAAACTGATGAAAAAAGTTTTCTTGTGAATTTATTAAATTGCATGGGACATTGTTAAATGGCATGTATGTCAAGTTATTAATTGAGATGCAATGAGACTTTTACTTTTCATATAAAAATGTCACATTTACATTGCTATGTGTTATGAAATTATACTATAAATAAATTAGCTGAAGAACAAAAAATTATTTATTAGGCTGCTCCCTGTGGGCTAGATTGAGTCTGTTTGCTTAGCCCAGTGTAAGAGGTGGTGCATCACTTTGCTTCCTCAGGAGGAAGCATTTATTATTATTTATTTGTATTACAGTAGTGCGTAGAGGCCCCAAGAGAAAGCAGGGGCCCATTGTAACTAGGCACTGTACAAAAACATAGTAAGCAAGTCTCTGCTCCAGAATGATTTTATAGTCAAAATAAATAGGACAGAGGAAGTATTATCCCCATTTTACAGATGGGTAACTGAGGAACAGACCAGTTTAAGTGATATGCACAAGTCAAACAGTCTGTGGTAGAGCTGGGAAGTGAACCAAGATCTCCTGAGTCATGTGCACAGCTCCTGCTCTCCCTCTCAATTGCCAAGTTATGATGCAAGAGTGCTAATATGGCCATGCAGAGTCTGTGTGGTTCTTACTCCTCCTTGTAGCCATATTAGGCTGCAGTCATACTCTAACTCTACAGTAATAATGGGTCTATTAAATTTCCATTAATGTCAATGAAAAGACTTCCATTGATTTCAGGAGGAACTGGAACAGGTTCAATAAGAACAAAACCACATAAGTTTTGCTTTGTTTTACTTAATAGTCAATAATAGGACACCTACCATATATATCAAGTCTAGCAGTGCATGAAACAATACCAGCTTCGTTTTTTGCGGACAGAGTGTACCAACCAGCATCTACTTTCTTGGCAGGCTGAATCAAAAGGCAGACGTATCCTGTTGTGTCTTGATGCATGCTGGAAAAAGAAGTGTACTGAATTAGTATTTCTCAAGTGTACATCTGCTGTTTGGGTTTAACATCACATAGAGTAAATACTAAATTATAGTCTTAGACTGCAGCTTTACTCTGTGTAAAAGCAGCAATTTCATACTCAACAGCTCTGCTCCTTGCATGTTCTTGGAATCTGATCTGTTCATTTTAGTGATTCAAATATATGTTTACTCCTCTCAGTCCTGAAGGGCCATCACAGCTAAGAGAGAGTGAGCTGGATTCTATTCCTTATTGTGCATCAGCAATAGAATTGTTTACTAAATTTCAATCAGTTATACCTGTGCAAACTCGTTAAAAACAATTGTACAGTATTTATTTTTCTAACGCAGAAATTGGAGGTGCAATATATGAAATGCCATCAAAATTGTAATATTATTCTTGAAGGAGAACACAAATAGAGGTAGTTATTAGAACTGGTTGGAAATTTTGCTGTAAAATGTTTTTCTGTTGGAAAATGCAGATTCGTCAAAATTGAAACGTTCCAGAGGAATTATTGATTTTAACTAAATACCAGTGGAAACCTGCCTGGTTTCCTGCTAGCTTGCCCACTGCTCTTGCATCCTCTCCTATTATCAGCCCAGGAGTTTCTCTTCCCCCCAGCAACAGCAGTGACAGACAGGAACAGCAAGGATAGGCAACAGTGACACTGCTTTATTCCCAAATGGGAATGTTCAGTTTCTCAGGAAATTCTGAGGTTGACAGTTTTGTTCTGATTCAGAATGAAACAAAATCTCAAACATTCTGAATTTTCCCAATGATGGAAATTCCATCTTCTGGCCAGCTCCAGTAGGAATATTATTCCCAAAGAGTAACATTCACTCCTTGTCCGTCTACACCACTTAACTCACCCATATGGGCTATGCTGAGGTACCACAGACAGAGCAGCTGTGTAACAGTGTACATGCATACCCTGTTTCCACTTAATGTGACTAGATGTTCTGATTTTATAGGGATAGTCCCGATATTCAGGGCTTTTTCTTATAAAGGCACCTATTACTACTTACCCCCATCCCGATTTTCACACTTGCTATCTGGTTATTCTATTCCCACTGCAGAAAGGATTTCCTGATCTCACATAGGCCATCATGGAAGATAAGCTTGGTGGCAAAAGAGGGATGAGCCAGGGCAAACGGCTGCCATTTTATGTTCATGTGGATCCAGTTGTCTTAACACTGTGCAGGTGGCACTGAAGGGTTGGGGGTGGGTTTATGATAGGCTGAAATAGCAGTTGTGTAAGGAAGGGCTCATAGAGCAGTACCATACAGTCTTTGGACTGGGGTGGTGGATGTGTCACCTCCTTGCTCCACAACACAGAGCCTGGATGACTAATACAGACTTCCTGTGAATGTTGTGAATTTCACCCAAAGTAATTAAAATTGAGGCAGGCCAGGGCAGAGGTCCATCCTGTTTTTAACTACTTAGCAGAATAGCCAGCAGGGAGCCAATGACTCCATGTTGAACTAATAGTTAGATCTAATTCAAACATTACATTGACCAAGAGAATTATATAGGAGTAAGAATCCTGGCAAAGAAATCCTAAAATATAAATAATTTTTAAATTAATCAAAGTCAAGGAAATAATTTATAGCAGCTTTTCTTTTTAAGCTAGAAAGCAGTGATGATTCTGAGCCAAAATGCTGTATTCAAACACTCTTGAACTTTAGAAATGTGGGTCAAAATCTGTAGCTGGACTTGAGCCCAAATTTTGCAGTCAGTTCCTATCTCTCATGTGCTAAACTAAAACTCTATCTGAATTTCAGGGCATTAAAAATCATGATCTGAATGTTCTAGCATTGGGTCCATCTGCAGTAAAAGGTGAATGCAGGAAAAATTTAAAACCAGCATTTGTTACAAACACAAGCTTGTTTGCTGATGCTAGTTTTATCTGATGGTGGTTTAATGTCTGACACAGCCACTTTTCTGCTCATTTTAAAAAAAATTAACAAGATGCTTAATGCAAATTTGCTTGGCACTGTGTGAATAATGAACATTATTTTAAAATCTACAATATAAAATTGAACCTTTTAATTGTCTGTACCCTTCAAACCTGGGGAAAATTAAATTTTTTAGTATTTTATTGACAAAAAAAAAAGGACAGTGCAATTTTGAGTTGCAGAAGGAATCCTTTTGCAGAAGTAATCATTTTAAGGAATCCTTAAATTATCCTTTTAATTATCCTATCTGCCCCTCTGATGAGACCTTTGCTAGAAACCTTAATATCAAAGATACTAACTACTTAGAAGAAATGCAAAGAGGGAGCAATGTCAATTAGAAGGCTGGAGGGATTTCCTCATGAGGAAAGATTTTAAAGTTAATTATGCTTAGCAATAACTAAGATGGGACAGAACTGACTGTCACTATGTGGAAGGTATTTAATGCCAAAGACTACAAAAATAGAAGCACATTAATGCTGCAGGCTTGTTAGTTCCAGAGCGGTAGCTGTGTTAGTCTGTATACTGCAAAAACGAGAGTCCTGTAGCACCTTAAAGACTAACAAATTTCTGCGGGCATAAGCTTTCATGGGTTGCAGCCCACAAAAGCTTATGCCCGCAGAAATTTGTTAGTCTTTAAGGTGCTACAGGACTCTCGTTGTTTAGGCTAGTTAGTGTGTCTCTGTATTAAGCGAGATGCAGCCCAGCACAGATTATTCCTGTCCAGAGCAGGAATAAATTGCACCAAGGGTTGGAGTGTATATAGGTGCCAGTTAGGGGCCAAGGAGTTTGTGCACTCAAACATGGAGACCATGCTTCCTGACTGCTAGATGTTGCTCTACTAATCCTTTCTGTGGCAGGTCCTACAGTAGCCTCTTGAGTTGTGGGAAAGAGCAATTCTGGGTGGCCAGCTTCTGCCTCCTGTCCTCCCACTTCCAGATGCAGATTCTGGTGTTCTCCTCTGTGTACCAGGCCAGCAAGCATTTGGGAAATATGAATGAAGAGGAATTATTTAGGGTGGAGAAGGTTAGAACATGTGTATAACTGCAAGCAATGGGTTGAAATAAATAAAAACTTCCTGAATGGGAGATCTGTTAGGTTGTTGGACTAGTGTCTTAAGGAAAGAGGTGGAAGCCCCATTTCTTGGAATATTTAAAATTAGACTGGATGAGGCATTAGCTTAATATACTGTATAGTACATTCTTAGGTGATGTCTGGGGGAGGAACTAAACAGGACCTATAGGGTTTTCCACCTCTGACTTCTGTGATTCCATTTAATTAATTAATTAATTAATTAATTGCATCATCGATAACTGATGAGTTAGACTTTCTTATTTATGCCTACAATGTACCATACTACATTTTAGTCCACTATGTAAATAGAGCTGTAGCTCATTTGTGAATTTCAGATTTTGTATTATAATTGCCTATACTCTTAAAAGTAAATTAAATATTTCCCTCTTATTCTAGAACGAGATATTGCTTTACAATCCTCTTAATAAAGGTCCAGTGTCATTTATGATTTTTCCCCAAATCTACCAGTAAAAAGGCAACTTGAAAGTTTAAATGACCATTGCACTAATAAATTCCAGCAGGACTTTACTCACAGCTCAGCAATCTGATCTTTTTAAGTTTTGTTTTAAAAACTAAGATGACTTAAATGAGCTCTCTTGGCACTGCTTAAACCCTTCTGTGATGGGTTATGTATTGCCAGAAAGACATATAGGTGTTTTACAACTGGCCCCATGTAGCAGAGGACTGTTTGGGGTGAGTATGGGAAGGGGCAATAAGATCAGTGACAACAAGGTAAAAGTAACATACTATGCAAGTGGCTGAAAGACGTTATCACCACTATACTAGTCCATTGGCTGGAGCAGTGGCTGTGTGGTTGAGGGGGATGTGCTGCACTTCTGTACCTTGATCCCAAATTAAGGAAGTAGATTTCATTCCCTTATCCTTTGTACTAAAGCCTAGCTCCATGAAACTTTTAAGTGAGTGAAATGAATTTCATCTAGAGAGAAGACAAAACCCATTCTGGCAACAAAACTTCTGTGCCAACAATCAGC
The DNA here is from genome assembly GCF_026122565.2 of Emydura macquarii macquarii. NCBI lineage: Eukaryota > Metazoa > Chordata > Testudines > Chelidae > Emydura > Emydura macquarii. The sequence continues at coordinate 11,213,372 of NW_027131527.1, read as the reverse complement.
CCAGCCTCAAGGTCACTTTAGCTGTGTGAATGACTGTAGAGTACCTCATCCTTTCTCTGTTTGCAGGGATGGTTTCATTGTCTTTCTTCCAGTAGAATACTGGTGGTGGCATTCCAACCACTCTACCTTCTAATCTGACTGGGTGTCCTTCAGGCACGCCACAATTCTGTAACTTCTCCAGGAACACTGGGGTTTTTTTTACTTCCTTTGCTGGAAAGGAGAAGGAACAATTACTGTACATCAATGACTTTATTCAGTCTTTTGCACTGAGCCGTGTGGAAGCAAACAATCCCAAATGATTCCTATGACATCTTATTAGGTTGTGATTTTATTTTCTAATGGAAGATAGTCAACCTGTTTAAGAGCCAAGATCCTTAAGGGAATGTACTGAAAATCATTTACAGAATTGATTTTTCTATAGATGAATGTATATATATGGGGTCCAAACCCGCTACCACTGAAGGAAATCATTGCTGCAGATGTGGATTTCAACAGCACTTTTGCCATGGCTGCTCAGGTCTGATCAGGTTTATTTAAATAAAATGAGTAGCATTCAGCATTTTTCCATTTAAATATTTTTTAAACTAATAGAACTGTAACTGACATGGTAGGGAGGCAACAGAGTATTTTTAAAACCCAAGGCTATGTATTTGTTGGGGAAGAGATGAAGAGCAGCAATGTATGGAAGCAGGGGGCTGAAAAAGAAAAAAAGATATGGATAAGTAGGCAGGGGTTTGCACATAGATACTTCTGTAAAGGAAGCACTGGACTTGATTCTGTTCCTTACATCAGTTTTACACTGATATAACTTCACTGACTTCAATGGAGTTACTATTGACGTACACTGGAGTGAGGAGACTCAAGTTCAGTACATACAAAGAAATAGATACATGTAATTATAGCATCCTACTGTACATAGTCTTTTATTAAAACTTTTCCGTAAGTCTTACCTACGACACTGAGCTCCAAGCTAAACAAATTCTGTCCTGTTTTGTTGGTTGCAATGCAAGTATATGTTCCAGCATCATTTTGTGTCAAAGGATCAATAAGCAAAGAGTGAACACCAGTCTCTCTGACCAGCATCTTGTGAGTGCTATCTGGTAATACAGGTTTGCCATTCAGAAGCCACATCAGATCTGGAGTTGGTAACCCACTAACCTATCAGACAATGAAACAGAGACAAGTGACATACTGACAAGGAAATTCAACAACCCAATAAATAAACCTATCATCATATAACAGAAGAGTGATGTACATGAGACTCTAGGATGGAAAGTGAGGCCAGATTTAGAACTGATCTGTTCTGGAAAGTTTCCATTAACTGCTGTTTTGTTGCTGATTATTTCCAGAAAAAATATTGGTTCCACAAATAAGATTTGTAAAAAGCAAAATGTTAGTATTCTGCTCATTTTCAGATTAAATGGTTGTCAGAAACCAAAATACTAGATCCAAACTCTTACAGAATTTAATAGGGATGAAACCAACTGGGTCTACAGAACTCACTTGAAACACATAGAATACCTCACTTTGTATTATTAAATTCTTTCCGTATAAATCTTAAATCAACATGCAATAGAATTCTGTCAGTTAATACAATTATTTTATACCTCTATTATATTCTATAGGATTGCTCCATTAGATATAGGTGCTCACTCAGGGTCAAAAGGTCCCTTCAATGGAGAGAAGCAAATGCATAAATTCCACAAATTGGAGAAGGGAAGTGGAACCTACATGGCATGGAGATTGCTTTTCTCCAAACTTGTGAAATCCCCAGTTTGTTTTTAGGTCCCAAGCACTGGTAGGAGAACAGAGCTGGAAAGTAATCAGCTTATATGGCATACTCCTCTAATAAACTCTAAATTATTCTGGAGGAAAATTCAGGAGAAATGGGTGCTGCTACTCGTCAGAGCTGCAATAACTTCCAGTCTGTCTTCTACTCCCTTCAGGGATGGGGAAGATCTAGATGCATGGAGTGGGTCTAGTGCGAGCAGTGTGTGTGTGTATATATGTATGTATGTATGTACATACACATTCTGAGATCTGGAATGGTGGAGGTTGTGAATGGCTAAAGATCCCTCGGCTCTGCACAAATGCCATACCATACCTTAGCCCATTTGTGCAGACACTAATCCCAGCAACCACAACTCTTCAGAGTTGGAAGCATGGGTCAACAAGTTGGGAATTTTTCTCCTCTGTGCACTTTGGAGAAAAAGGGAATGATTGAGGCTCTGTTCCACCTTCCTAAAAGTATCAGTCTTCTAACCATCAATAAAAATACAGTGTGAACCTTGGGATGAACAACATACAATATCGTCAATCGTTTCTGCCCCACGTTTATAGCTGTACAGGTGTGTGTTCAAGCACCTGTTTACAGGATGACTCAATGACTCAACAGAGGAGCCCTACATCCCTATGGAAGTTCTTTCAGTTTACCATTCTGTTAAAGGGTGATAGAAACTAAGCCACATATAATAGTATGAGTTCTTTTGTAAATAAGCCTTCTATTTTGGTGAAATATATACAGCATTTTTCATTCCATCTGGTATGAGCTAGGTAGAAAACACCTGAAACTCAGAGTGGTAGTAAGAAATGAGAGAACAAACATAAGAAAGGCATTAAATAGTAGAAGAAAGTATTGAAGAAAGCCTATTAAAGAAAATCAGGAACATAGCTACCAGTATGTACAGAGAGGGAAAGTAAGAGTGAACCATGAAAATGAGTTAATACCTTACAGTCCAGTCTACAAAGTCGCCCCTCATTAGCCACCATGTCTCCAGGTGCCTGCAGAAAATATGGCCGGAAAAAGCGTTCTTGTAGTGGTTCTTTTTCTCCTTCTTGCACACGGGACCTTGCTCTACAATACAAAACTGTAGGTATGTGTTTGGAAGAAATATAAATAATTTTCCTAAAATTTGGTATTGGGGACAAACAGTAGAAAATGATTACAGAACAGGTGTACAAAGAAAAGCATTAAGTACAATATAATATGTACAAAAGTCATTCCGTATTTTTCTGTCATAATTTCTTTTTGCTAATCCATCCATTTCCACTAACTCCATTGCAATTGTGATTAACTGTAGTAATAATAATACTTTGCATTTAATTAGCACCTTCCACCTGATGATATCAAACACTGTATTGAAGTTAGTAAATTAAACCATAACTAGGGAGGTAGGGAAGCACTATTATCCTCATTTTACAGATGTGGAGAGTGAGAGACTGGCAGCTTAAAGCCAAAATTAAAAAAACAAACAAACTAGTTATGTTAGATGACCAAATTGAGACACATTAAATGAGCTTGATTTTTCAGAAGGTGGGTGTTCAGCAGTTTCTGAAAATCAGCTACGTTAGGGTGCCTCAGTCAGGCACCCAAATTCACTGGTCACTTTTGAAAACCTTGGCCTAAGTGATTTGCCTTCATTAAACACAGGAAGTCCATGACAGGAGCAAGAATGGAATTTAGATCCTTTGGCTTAAATCCTGCTCGCATTGAAGCCAGTGGGAGTTTTGCCTTTGACTTCAGTGGAGCCAGGATTTCACCAACCAACTCAAAGTTCTGAGCTTTAGGTCAAAGAGCCATCCTTCCTCAATTAATAAGCTTAGTGCAAACTATCCTCTAGAAACTTAATTATACCAAAATCTCAATGAAGGAATAAAAAGATGAGCAGATAACGTTGGAACAGATAGCAAATGTTAACCATGTCAATAAAATTCTATGGCTGTAGACCAATAAGCACCAAGAGATTAAAGTAAATCACTCAACCTGAAAAATCTTCTGGGTCAAAATGACAACCCTGGTAAAGCGAAACTCTATAATTCTGGCATTGTACTTCATCTTACCTGTGAGACTGAATAGTTGTTGTTAATCGGCCACGCATGGGAACTGTCTGAACCATCAAGTGGCCAGAACAACTGATTCTCCCCTGAAAAACAATGGAAAGTAAAATTAATTATCAGTTAACCACTCATTCAATTCATTATAAGTCTTTGACTTCTACAGTACATTTTGGTACTTACGTATTTTAAACTGTGAATGTACTACAAGGCTTTTATATAATATCTTTAATAAAACAGTATTACTTAAATAACGTAAAGTGCCACAAAACAATTTGCAATTTCACATCTTTCAAAATATATTAATATTTAAGGGCCCTGTGATGGGGTGGACCTACCCCACACTAGAGATCCTGCATTATGGACGGAGGAAATCCCACCGACCGTGTTGGGCATGCTGCAATTCCTGCCTCACTACAAAAGCGAGCAGCCCAGCTCATTCAGGGCTGACTGCCAAGGAGGAAGGACCCCTGCTAGAGGATCCTGCCACAGAACCAGCACAGCCAGGGACTCGGACAATTGGAGACCTGGGAACTCCAGGAGGAACCTCGGAGCCTGCAACCGCCTACCCAAAGGCTGGACACGCTGAAGGACCTGGGGGCACAACCAACTGATAAACCACCATCAGAGGAGATGGGGAAGGAAGTAGCTCAAGGAAGGGGCTAGCCCTGACCTGTGGGAAGAGTCAGTGTGTTGTGGAAGTATCCCCGCTTACTTGGTGGCGAGTACCCCCACCGTCATTAGGGCCCTGGGCTGGGGCTCAGAAGAACTTGAGGCTCCCCCATCCCAGGCACCACATGCCCCTAGGTAGTGTCCCACTCCCCCAAATGGCCAGCCAGTCCCATGGTCCCCCAGAATCAGGTGACAATACTGACTTAGGCCACTAGGCCACGCTACCTTGACTCAGAAGGGCTGCATATTGACTCTGCCCATTGGGCCGTACTGCCTCGCAACCCCCAATGACTCTGGTCATTGGGCCATACTGTCTCACACCCCTGGACAATCCGACCTCCAAAAAGGGATGGAGGGTACCTACTCCCCGACAGCCCCAAATTCATTCCCTTTGTAGTTCTACTGGAACGGGTAAATCTATTGCAATGAAACCCATTCAAGTCAGTGTAATCGAGGAAAGAGAATGTAAGCCTAGAGTTATACTAGGGATGAATTTGCCCACTATATATAAATTATAGCAGTTTTCTCTCTTTATAGAGTAAAATACAAAGCAACCCATCAACTGTGAGGCTAACGTGATCCTCACTAGACATTTGTCAATCAATGAATGTGTATTTGACAATGTAACTGTTGTCCGCACATCAAACTCTATGCTGCTTCACTAGGCTAGCGTCTCCACTGTGTTCAACCAGTTTTATACCAGTGTGATTCTATTGACTTAAACGTCACTCCATGTCCACAAAACACAGTAACACAGTGGAGAATCAAGCTGTTGTCAACCGTCATGTCACTTTAAGGAATGGCACCATAACAATTTAATCTATCTGGTTTGGGGACTGTATAATAAAAAATATTTGTAGTAACATCTGAAACTTGCTAAGAATAGATAGGAAGTTTTGAGAAATATAAAGGAAATGTTTTAGGTTTTCAATTTTTAAAAAGATCACAGATAACTCAGTGCAAACCCCATTGTGCACTGAGTTGTGGTCAATTTGCAGCAGCTGTCAAAAAGCAAACAAAATATTAGAATGTATAAAGAATGGGACAAAACTAACATTGAAAATATTATAAAGGTATTTATATAAACGTTGCTTCCACCTGAAATATTGCATCTATTTCTTGTCACTTTGTCTCAAAAAAGATATAGCAGAAATAGAAGAGGTTCAGAATGGGTGATCAAAAATAATTAGAGGCACAGAAACACGTTCATATAAAGGGAAACTGATTGTGATTGTTTAATTTAGAGAGAAGATGAATAAGAGTATAGGCAGGTTTTCCATAACTGTCTACTACATGGTTCTTCTTAAGCATCTGGTCCTAGCCATTGTAACAAAGAGATTGCTGGACTAGATGAACCGTTGGTCTGATCCGGTATGGCAGTTCTTATGTTCCTGACTACTTATCCTTCTAAGCTGAAAAAAACACATTTGCGAAGAAAAAATTCCCTTACTTGAGGATTTGCAGCCATTATTGTATAGTTTCCGTCATCATCATTAGTAGTAGCTTCAATGTGTAGAGAACATGTTCCGTCTCCCTCTCTCTTCATTTTGCAATGTTCATTTTTCTTTGAAATCTGCTTGCCATCCTTGAACCAATATACCTGGAAGTGACCATAAAGAAAAACAGCTATTTACATTTGCTTTGCAATTGAATAGTGACAAAGCAAACTGCAGATAAGAGTAAAATGTGTTTGCTGAACATTTGCTATTGTACATTTTTGTAAATATTGTAAAATTTGCAGATCATTTAAGATAAAAAATTGAATGTTTCAGTATTGGAATAATGTAAGTTAACATTACAGAACAGTAGATTGCCAGGTCTGTGATCTTGGCTGTATTAGTACGTGCACTGCTAGACATCTCATCAAAACAACCCACATATTTGAGACAGAATCAGACCTTAATATTTTTATCAAGTTTTGTCTTCCTTTGATCAAAGAGATCTGGAGGTCAGTCAATGCAAATTAGTTAGGCTGACTTGCACTAATCAGTTGTGGGGAGATGTTGCTATATTAACTGCTTTGAAAAATTGATTACTTTGAGAACTACCTACCGTGCAGAACCACAGTCTTGGGAGTGAGGCTCTGCAGAAGTGATATACTGGAAGTTACTGATAAGTAACCTTTATTTCTGTATATCTAACTATAAGCATCATCTACCTTGGGTATGGGTATTCCAACAATTTTGCAGGTGAATGTAACAGGAGATCCTTCCATGACACGGAAATGCTTGAGTCTCTTGTCAAAGATGGGTGCTATGCATTTGCCTGAAGGTATTTCATCATGTTGGATTTCATCATCTGATTCATCCACTGGGGTGCGTTCAAGGCGAAACTCTATTTCATTCATCAGCCTCTGTTCAAAGCTTGAAATCTTGTATTCCTGCAGAATTATATTGGCAGTGGTCTGAGCAACATTACACTCAAAGGTATTTCCAATCACTTGTTGTCTTAAACCAAATGTCATCTAAAAGACTTGGAAAGTTTAAAAACCCTAACCCCCCAGTAGGTAAACTGGGTGCATTGTGCAGCAGTTAGGATGACCAGATGTCCCAATTTATAGGGACAGTCCCGATAACTGAGGCTTTTTCTTATATAGGTGCCTATAATGCCCAACCCCCTGTCCTGACTTTTCACACTTGCTATCTGGTCACCCTAGCACCAGTATGTGCACCCACAGGCTCTTATTTTAATTGTGGCTTGTGTTTCATGAAAATGATACTAGGGCTGAGATTTGTCAAAGGGAGTTGCACATCTTCCTTGGGAGCTGTGCACCTACCTCCTTTGAAACCCTTGTGAGAATATGGCATATTGAAAAAGTGGACTGCAGTTTTCAAGGGTGTTCTCCGAAACTTGTAGTCTGTTAAATATATGAAGTACTGCCTTTTTGTGTAATAATTTAATTCACATTTAAATTAACAAAAGTATAGCTGCCAAAAGGTGAATATATCAATATTTTTAAAAATGAAACATTTTTCAAGTTTGTTTACCTTACTGACAAAATCTTGACCAGTGGTGTTACTCTGGTTTTGCATTGGTGCAGCTGAGAGCACAATCTGGCCCATGATGTAAAAATGTAAGTTTGAAAATGGTCCTTGGATTATTAAAATATATGATGCAAAAGTGACCATTCCAGTGTTGTCAACCTGTTATAATTTGTTTGAATTCATTAAGGGCCTGATCCAAAGCCCACTGAAGTCAATGGAAAGACTTGCATTGCTCAGCTGCACCTTCCTGTCAATGCCAATGAGAAGTTTGTCCAAAACCTCTCTTACTATAGAATTTCAGACCAACTTTCAGCTTCAGCCTCCGCTCTAATTGACGCGAAGATGTGGATCCTGCTTCTGTTGAAGTCCATTGACTTCACTGGGAATAGGATTATGTCCTTATCCTATTTCTGATGCACATGTGGTCATCAACATTAAGCTTTTACAGATAGTGGAACTGTGATTAAAATACAGGCTGCTTTGGTCTAAGAATATCAGTAAGGAAAGGTTCCAAGACCCAAAGAGACATATTCCAGCCATCAAATATTTCTGAAAAGTTAGTGATGATTTTTCCTTATACAGTATAATACTTTGAATTTCTAAAGAATCTTCACTCTAAGGATTTACAAATATTAATGAATTAACCCTCACAATACCCTACTGTAAAGAAGGTAATTATCCACATTTCACAGATCGGGTATCATGGCAGAGAGATTATAACTTGCTCAGGGTCCTATAGCCACTTTGTTAAAAAGCCAGCAAAGATCTTTGATCTCCTAGTTACCAGCTCTGACCATTAACCTCTAGATCATGTTGCTGCTTTTTCATTAGACCAAAAGCTGTGGTAATATTTTTGGCACTTTATTGGTGGAAGTCATATACTCCTCTGCTGATCTATATTTTTATTTTAGAAGCTATGACATATGTTAATAACCTCTTGTGTAAGATAACAAGCAAAGATTGCTTGTCAGATAAAAAGTGCAGCACAGTTCCTTTCACTCAGCTAAAAGAACTTTCCTTTTTGTGGTTTCCAAAATTTGCTACCTACAGACTAGAGGCTCCTTCTCCACTCCCCACCCATCCTTGTGCCACAAGAGCAGCTTTAATAGGCTGGTTGTAGATTTCCCTGGAAGGGAATCCCTGGCTGACATAGATCTGACTCTTCACCCTCTGTCCCAAGAACCCAGTGTAGGGGGCATAATGGGGATTTGAGAGCGTGAGACTGAAGAGTGATGCATTCTGATGGAATGGTCCCTAAGAGACAGTTACCAGCCAGTGCACATTACAGCCTTCTCTAAGTTGTGTTGGAGGCTGAACTGACTCCTGGGCTAACTCAGAATGAGAGGTGAGGGAGCAGAAAGGTGGTGGGAATACATTTTGTCTCCCTCTCCTGCAGTGAACACAACTTTGGCCAGATCAGAGTTCCTGGTCCCACAAGTCCATGGGATTGTGCAGGATGCATCCACAGGATGGTGTCACTGACTCTATTGGTTGGTTAGGTTTGTTCTATGACTCATCACCTCCTGGCAAGCAGAATATATCTGTACAGAATTTCATCTTCTTCAGTTTTTTCCTTCACAAAGTATGTCTTAGCACATCATTTCATATGATGGGCCAAATTCTAATATGTTACACCAGTGTAAATCAGGAGTTACTCTGATTTCAGACCTATCAAGTTTATCACGTTTCCCTTCAGACTACAGGTTTTTGCCTTTGCACAGCTCTATGGGAAGTTAATCAATCAATTGTTTTTTCTGATGCTGGGAACTGGGAGGGGAAGGGCAGGACAGGAAGCAGAGAGCAAACACTTGTGCAGACTCCCCCTGTCTTTGCCAGAACCTGAAGACATTACTACTAGTTTCTGTAAGACCCCATAAGGTGGACACTGAAGCATCTCTAGAATATAGGACATGCCCTCAGTTGTCCCCACCTCCACCTGTGTGACCCCCCCCCCACCCTTGCTGGTGTGACTTCTCACATGCTGCATAGAGGACATCATTTTGCACTGCCCCACCCCAGCCAGTGTTGACCCCATACACATGGTGCATGTGAGGTCATGCTAATAGGGGCAGAGTGGTGTTTTCTGGAAAATGGCATCCTCCATGTATTATACCAGACAAAACCACCTCCAGTTTTATATCAATATTGGATGGGCACAAACCATATGAAAACAGGACTGTCTGGCTTAAAACTGGTCACATAGCCTGTCTACCACCAGAACAGAATTGTTTTCAGGAACTTGACATCCTGTATTTCCTTGAGAGACAAGGTGGGTGAGGTATTATCTTTAATTGGATTAATTTATGTTGGTGAGAGACACAAGCTTTTGAACTTGCACAGAGCTCTTCTTTGGGTCTGGGAAATGTACTCAGAGTGTCACTACTAAATCCAAGGTGGAACAGATTGTTTAACATAAGTAGTTAACACATATTTCAAGAGACCATAAAGTATGTGTTAACTTCTTATGCTAAACAATTGAGTTATAACAGGGCAAAGGAAAATCCAACCCAATGCAGCAGAATTGTTGGAATAGTTATTGCTCTTTGAACCTGACCAGAGGAGTCAACATGAAGCAACAAAAGGCATTCCATTCCCCCAGTGCCAAGTGTGATGTCTTCACAGCACTCCCCATCCCTTGCTACTCTAAGAACCACAGATTGAGGCCAGAGATTTTTACATAGGATCTTTGTATAGCATTTCAAAGACCTGCTATTGGACTGACTCAAATGTGTACAGTTTTTAAGTATGTTAATGTGGTTAGCAGCACAAATGCAGATCATGGAATTTTTTAAACCTACAGAGAAAGCAAATAAAATTTTCTAGAACAATGATGTAGTTATTTTCATATCACTTTTTGTTTTGTATTTTTTACCAGTTGTGTCAAAGGCAGAATTTGGAAATGAAAAATCATATGAGAAGAATTATATATGGTGTAACAAAAGTTGAATAAGGATGTTGTACCTTAGATACATCTTGGGTTGTATAGTTGAAGACGGGGGAATCATTGCTTGGTCCCTGAAGTCTATGGGCCAGTTTTTCATCGTATTTTGTTCTCTAGCAGAGGGAAGTAATGAGATTAGGAAAATAGTACCATAACACTTAAAGGCATAATTTTAATGAATCTGGAGCTGATTTCAGAATAAAAATATAATGAATGAAGTTCAGGGGTAATGAAATATTACATCATAATTGGAGAGTCTGATACTTGTCCTTGATACTTGAGATACTTTTCAGTAGTTTTTCTGCTGATTTTTATTTGATACTGACTGCTATAAAAAAGAAGGTGCAGTATATAATTAAAAAATAAGGGCATTTTCTCCTTTATATTGTGCTACTTTCTAGCACAGAATATGGGGGAAGGGAGTCCATCTGATGGAGCCATTTAAAAGTCAAGGAGAGGCAATTTTTCTTTCTTATTTCTGTAATTAAAAATTGATATGCAAAAATGACTCTACATTATTGCAACATTAAGGTCCTGATCCTGCACTGTGATCCATGCTTGCAGATTGTTGAGTTCCAGAGAAGTCAGTGGGGTTTCATGGAGACATAGCAGTCTGTGCACCCAGATAATTATGCAGGATCATGGTCTAGGTTTGCACAGTTTTAAATGCTAAAAAGTTAGGAAATGCCGAAGATAAAGTTCCTACAGTACCATTAACTCAGATACATTGTATGTGTTATATTTCCTCTTCCTGTTTTTTCTTGTCTGTAATTCAATAGATTTCTTAAAACTAGAATAAGATTTACACATAATGCAACAAGGCCAAGTTAATATTGCTCTAGGAATCATACATTAACTTTTACTGAGTGAAAGTATCATAAGAAACTTAAAATGGGGAACAGAAATCTCTCACTGAAATAAGTAAATACTGTATAATTTAATAGACTTTAGCCTATTTCTTATTGTGTGTGTGTTTGATTTGTTTTTTGTATTAGCATGAAAACAGAAATAAAGTGATTTTCTGAATAACTCATCTTGTCAAACAAAGGCTATAGAATTTTTTAAAGGGTGATTTACATAAAAAAATTAGGGAAAGGTGGTTCTGATTGTGGCTGACTTGGAGATCAGTAAAACATTTCATAAAGCATCACCCAGTAAACTAATTAATGATCACAAGTTTGAGTACTAGGTCTTGAGTGAAGTCCAAGACAATCAGCTGACTGAAGGGAAGAGAACAAAGGCTTGAGCTGTGATTTAAGGACAAAAGTGCAGTATTCTTTGTTTCTTCAGCTGGTGGTGACATCTTGGAAAACTTGATTCTCACAAGTGTTTATGAACCCGGCCGGTTTTGTTTGGTATACACACCAGATTAAAAAAAAAAAAAAGTTTAATATCCACAATTAGGGCTAGACGTTCAACAGAGCTCAGCAGACAACAGCTTCCATGTAGACACCTAAATGAAGTGGCCAGATTTTTAGAACTGCGGCGTCCTCAGCAGCTACTCAGCATATCTGAAAAATCTGGCCACATATTCAGGTATCTAAATGGGAGCTGTTGGGTGCTGAGCACTGTTAAAAATCCAGTCTTAAATCTGCAACTACACTGCAATGTTAGTCTGGGACAGCTGCATCAGTACTACCAACAGTGAGAGCACAAATAGAGACAGGGCACAAGTATTTTCAGCATTCTGTTCCAGCCTTGCCCAGAGCAGGAAGGACTAGAACTAAAGAACTAAAAATTTCTACAACTGATCTACACTATAGTACTTCCAGCACAAATGGAGATGCATTGGTACTAGATTAGTGGTTAACAGATTAATTGATGCTAGAACTGTCTAACGTTCTCATAAGCAAAGTCTAACACAAATCATGGAATGAAACTCCTATAGTCTTGCTCGGTCACATAGTTGCACTGTTGTAGTTTACAGCAGTTCAGCTGAAGTGTCATGACTTGTAATGATGCAGTGGATATACCTATTTATTCTCTACAAACACAGCACTCTGACCTTTGCAGTACCATTACATTGTAAGTGCCTATTCTGCATTTCCCAAGATTGTTCTCAGTGGAGAGATTGTGTGGGGAGAAGCAATCCACAGTTGGAAAAGTGTTGTACATATTTGAAAGTTTTTGACTGGTTTGAGATAATATTTTTCAACATGTAAAACATTTGTCAACTTCAATGGCACTGGTATTTCAGAAAAATGCTGAGTTTTTGAAACAAGAAATGTCTTAAAATTGCATGCATTTTAACTTACGAAGGAGAAAATTAGTATGCCTAAAATTACAGAAGTTGCAACATTTTGCCCCCCAAAAGCAAGCAATGATCTGTACAGGAGACAGTTAACATTGCATGGAATGGACACGGAAGGAGATGGAAGAGTGTTGTGAGACTCTGGTGGGAAGACAAATTGTAATGGTACAAATGTATACATGCAATTGCATGACCAGATGCAGCATACACAGATATAGTGAGCCTTGTTTTAAGCAAGTGGAATTGCAGTATAGCATGTACTGCTTATACACCTTTACAAGCACACTTTTGTATATACAAGGTCTGAAATAGTAGATCTTTTGAAGTCAGTGGTAGTTTTGCCATTGACTTCCGTGGGGTTAGAATTTCATTTGAAGTGTGTTAAAAGCCTGGTAGAAACCTGCAGAATACTCTAAAACAGTGTTTTTCAATTGATATTCCGTGGAACCCTGGGTTTCCGCGGGAACACTGTTAGGGTTCCGCAAGAAAGTGACATCGCGCCGCCGAGAGCAGCTGTTCTCCGCGCCGCCAAGAGCAGCTGTTCTCCGCGCCGCCGAAAAAGGGAAGATGTCCTGGATTTTTCGGCAGAGGGTATCGAGTATGAGTGTAATTTCCCCACGGAGCCTAAAGGGTTCCGTGGGGAAATTTAATTGAGAAACGCTGCTCTAAAATAAACAGGGTGACCTACAGAAATGGCCATTAGTAGAAAGACTGGAGAGCTTTATTTGCAAGTTGATTTTCAGATAATATGTAAAGCCAGCATTCTGGATTGTTATACATTGCCAACTACAAACAATTTAGTCACTGAATTTCATTTTCTATAATTTTTACTAAACTGGATTTTAGGCAAAAATATTCTCAATCCAATTTGCAGTCCACTTGAAGAACTGGCATATATCTTACCTTCTTAAGCATCTGTTTCTGAGTCTTATTTTATAACTCTCCTTGGCTTTACACTGTTTTGTAAAACATTGTGACTAATGTCTCCTTTTCAGTTTGAGAGAGATGCAATTCTTCTTGTGAGTCTTCATCTCTCCATGGGCAGCGGGAATTAGAATGCTACATTGTAAATGTGGATGCTATCATTTCTTACTGAGCAAGATCTTGCAGTTCATTTATTTCCTACTGATTAATTAATTACATTTAATTCAGTTATGGGGCACAAGACTTTTGTGTGCTATACAGTCAAAAATCAAATATAAAGTAATAAAAATCTAAGAAGATCCCAGACACTCACATGTAATACACAATCATCAAAAACACAAACCACCCCCAAATGATCAGTTCTCAGATGCAATAGGAACATAGAAGAAAGAGCAAATGTGTGAGGGGGAGGGAGGGGCAAGGTGCACCCAAACTGTCAAAAGCAGACCAATTGAAATTAATGGGTTTGCAATGTCCCAGTAAACAGAATGTGAAAAGCTCAATGCCTGTTTTCCAGGTGGTGAATTGCATCAGCGAGGACCCTTGTCTGAGAGAGAGCTTTCTCTTTGATCTTGATTAGACCTAAGGCCTGAGATAAGAGCTGATTAACCATAACTGTCAGGCAGGGAACTAAAGTACTGTTGGTGAGGTGACTGCTCAAGTACTTAGGGTATATCTACACAGCAAAAAAAACCCTCACAACAACGAGTTTCAGAGCCCAGGCTAATGGGGCTTTTGTTGGGGGGTAAAAATAGCAGTGTAGACACTCTGGCTTGAAGTCTGGGCTCTAAGACACTTCCCCTCTTGCCTGGTCTCAAAGCCTGGGCTGCAGCTTGAGCTTAAATGTCTATAGTGCTTTTGAAGTATGGGTTTTTTTATGAGGTTTTGGGAGTCTTTGTGGGTTTTAACTATGTTTTGTGGGATCTGAGATGAGATAATTGTGGTTATCAACAATTGGCTATTGGTGGTGGTGTAGAGTAGGTGAAGAGGAAATGAATTCAGATCTGTTGTTGCTGTGTTTGGTTTTTATGGGGTATGGTTCTAATTATTGGTTAGGCCTAAAAGAGCCCTTGGATAAACTCTAGGCCTTCTGTATCCTGGACATTCTCATGAAGTATTCAGTAGGGAAAGGGAAGCATAAATGTGTGTGAGGGCTCTGAACAATATGCGCCATTACCTAATCTAACTGTAGCTTTACTCTTTGTACTAACAATAAAACAATCACACGCTGCTCTCTGTGTCTTGTATGAGGCAACCCAAGAACATTGCTGCCTCGTTTTCTTCATTGTAAACAACATAAATGTATGGGTACAATTAATAATTCTTAGGGCTGGAAGGGTTCTACTTACTCAACTAATCCAACTCCTGGTACTCATTCCTTAACACGGGGCTTGACAAATTTGCTTTGTAGCTAGGAGCCAGCCCAAAAATTAAGGAGCCAGACAAAGTGGGCCCAGCGGCGGGGCGCCCTGGCCGGAGCGCGGTAGTCGCTCTCCCCTCCCGGCCCCAACCCTTCCCCCTGTCTGTCTCCCACAACATGGGCCCAGTGGCGGGGCACCCTGGCTGGAGTGCAGCAGCCGCAGTGCTCCCCCCACCTGGTCCTGCCACATGGATGCAGTGGCGCCCTGGCCAGAGCATGGCAGCCGCTCCCCCAGGACTCAGTCCTTCACTGGGGGAAATACTAGGTGCCAGAATTATATTCCTAGGTGCCATGGGGACCTGGTGTCCAGGGTTTGTGGAGCTCTGCCTTAACACTAACTTTCCTTTATTATTGTAGATTTAGTTCCCTTAATTTTACTATAACATTGATTTCCTATCAATTATATAACTTGTGTGGTAGCTTTCCAAGTAAATAGCACAGCTGCTAACTCACAAGTTTTGTCCATATAGTAGAAATTTTCCCATTCATAGTCCTATTGAAATGAAGCTTGTAAGAATCAATTCAGTTTAAAGGATGGTTATGATAATTAAAGTATTTAATAAAATGGTACCTTGTTACTGCACACACAGTCAAATTTACATCAGCAAAAACATTTTTTTATCTTGCCAGCACTGCACAGCTAACATAGCTGTGGAAGATTATATTATAATCTATTCCACATTCTGCACCATCAGCAAAATTACTGGCTATGCTTTGAATCTAGAATCCTTTATTGTTGGTGATGAATGATGTACTGGATGAAGCAGAAGGAATACATCTGGATTATAAAATATCATGCTGAGTGCACAGTGCTGACAGCAAAATCTTGACTTGTAAGCCGAACAGATTTCAAGTGAAAGTCACTGTTGGATAACAGGGAACTGAGAGGTAAATGTCTATGGAATCACTTTTTTTTATAACATAATAGTAATTATAGTGATATAATAAAATGATAGCAGCACTTTATATTTACAATTCAGCATAGTACACCTTTCATTCAGGATGATTCCAAGATGCTTCACAAATTGTATTATACAGCGATCACTTTCCCTGCCACTGAAATTCAGACAACTCTGAGATACAATGCTCTCTTTCAGAAAAATACTATACAACAGTTTTTAAGAAGAGGAGGTAATATGTGTGAAGACAATATTGAGAAAATCAAGTATAATGAAACTACTACTAAGCTCAGTATAGAACAATACTCGTATCCATTCATTATATACTTATCTTTTCTATGCAGTATTGATCTATCAATGTTTATGAGAAAAACTGAATAAAAATTCCTAAAAAAGAGCGGTCTCTTAGTATTTAAAACAAAAACAAAACAAAAACAAACAACCAAACAAGTTAATGCAGCACTACCAGATACAAAATAAAAAAAATTATTTTTCAATATTCCATTTGTTGGGAGAGAAGTTGAACCTCCACCCATGTGGCCAAGTTCAGGAAACATCTAGATATAATGCATCCAATGTCAGTATTGTGGTTTTTGCCCACCTGGCAAAAACAATGGTATTAAGGAGGAGCACCATATGTCCACTGTCCTTTTTCCCCCCTTCTTCCTTCTTCATTTCATGTCCTGTTTAAAAATCAATGCCAAAAGCTTTTCACTTAAACTTGCAACTGCTAGTACCAACCAAAGCAGTCTCCTCCCCTAGTTGTGGAGATATAAAATGTCAGTGACTCAGAGTGGGAATTTGGGAAGCAGAGGTGAAAATAATGGATTTAGCTCAAACACTGAGCCCATTGTGGAGGAGATGGATTGTTCATTTAGCAGTGGAACTAGACTGTCCCCTTCTTTTTAACATTACGTTTTGTTGACCCTCCCCCAAATTGGATGTTGTCTGGCTAGTTACCATAGTAATTAGAAATGGGTCAAATCTGAACTTCCTCAAAGTTCTTGAGCTGCAGGATTTTGGTTTGGCCTCATATCCAATGATAAATACAGTATATAAATAACGTGTGCTATCAGTAGATAACTTTAATACTATGTAGTGCCCATTGTTTCTGTACAGGTTATCATGCAGTTATCTTGAAAGAATGATTAGTATTTCACAGTAGCTATCTAAATAATTTGTTTTACTACCATAGTGAGTACAAACTGTAACACGTGATTCATCTGCAAAACATACCACATGTCAACTGTTTGACTAGAAGTGTTCTAGCAGGGAAATCCATGGGAGGAAAGGTCAACAGCATAATTAAAAAGCCAGAGATTACAACAGCAGTTGTCCACATTGGGTAACTGACTCCACAAAGCTTTCAGATACCTGTGAATTCTCTTTCAGAGATGCTTATATACACTGTTTTAACAGTTTTCTTGTTTGTGAGAAAGTAGGGCAAATCCCTCCTTTTTGGACTAAGACTTAGTAAATGGAGTTAATACAAGGGGTCCCATGAAGTGGTGAGAATAAAATACTTTCCCAAAGACAAAATAGCTACTCTGTAGCCATTAGTACACCTTCATGTCTAAGTGCATCCCGGTATTGTTCAATGGTTGTTGAATCTGCATTATCAAGGAATTCCCCCAGCCTCCCCCAACATTTTGTTGCCACCTTAATTTCTTGCCCACCCCACATTTGAAATATTTACTGATTCTAGTTGATATTCACTTTCTTGAGCTTTGTTAAAAGCTTGTTATTTTATGAAGCTTGCCTAACACTGGCTTTGAAGTTTCTATTGAAGCAGATAACTGCTACCACAACATTTTTATGATAAGCTGATAATGAAATAACCCCTCAATTAATATTACTCAGCTGTCTGAAAAAATGTTTATAACAAAAAGAATTAAAATAGCATATCAATTCAAACAAGCAATTTTTCATACAATTAGTTACCTTTCTAATTAAATTGTATCAAATATGTAGAGTAGGTGAGCTTATATGTATGCAATGAATGAATGAAAAGAGAGAAACTGAAATCCAATACAGGTGAAGCTCCTACACACAGATAAAGTTTTATATTCCTACACTGCTACCTAAATATTATCTATTAGGAGATTATCAAGCAAAAATGTAATTCAGTCTTAAGAACTCTCAAAGTACAAAATTCTACAATCTATACTGCTTTATATCCTTTTTAAAACTCCAGTTTGTTGTTGCAAAGCGGCACTTACAATGAGAATTTATGGTGAAATGCAGAGCATAAGCTCAACCACACAGCCTTACACGCATCTATGTTCCATAAGACTCAACATCTATCTTGCTCATGATGAGTGAGTGAAATGCACTTTAATAACAATCAATATTTTTACCTGCTCATTATTATGTTGATGCAAGTTCTCTTTGAAATTCATTTTTCTTTCCAGGTTCCTTACAACTGCAGCTTTATTGTGGTGAATATAATCATCCGTTGCTAACTGCAGAGGCTTTAAATTTTTCTTCATTAGTCCATGGGTTGCTCTATAAAACAAATCTGTTACTAAAATGCTGCTAATGATAAATAGTCATCAATCACTTTTGTAATGTCATTCATTAAACTTTAAATATGTGGAGAAATCAGCTAATTGCTTTATCTATTAAACAGAAAACAAAAACATTATCTTAATGTGTGTGTGTGTGTGTGTGTAACTCACATTAATGCCAGTAGGAATTAAGAATGCACATCTAGAAAAGCATAAGCATTATATACTACATCTTGTTTCCAGATTCTTCCTTTCTGGAATGATATAATCAGAATAACACCAAGCTACTCAAGAAATGTATGTCCATCTAGGCATAGGTACACCGACATAGATATAGCACACCAAAAAAGTTAATGGTGTTTGCCTTACCAGGGCAACCATTTAGTGGGTATGTTGGCACACTCCCCTTCTTTTCTCATATTTTCCCTGATCATTCACTACTTTCTCTGGTCTCCTGCCCCTCATCCCTACCCCCCATTCTTCTGGGTCAAATCCCTACTCTTCCGTTTCTGAGATGCTGCCTCTTTTAAACTAAATAAAACTTTAATAAATGTTTGAATATTAAACAACAGTCTTTATGCTAAGAAAATACAACATTGGAACACTATGGCCTTCCTGCCTCAAAAGCAATTGGGGAATACATCTGCAATGTACTAATATAATTAGTTGTATTCTGACTAATGGGAAGCATATGTAGAAGGGTAACAGTCCATCACTATGAAAAGCACCCTCCTTTTAGACCATTCCACACAAGGTTGGTGTTATCTCATCACTTCATCTGGAATAATTCTTAACATCACCTATGCAAAATAATGGAGCTAAAGTTTTAGTAAATAATAGAAATGTAAGGCTGGAAAGGACCTCAAGAGATCATCTAGTCCAACCCATGGCACCGAGGTAGGGCCAAATATACCTAGACCTAAATATTCACCTATTAACCCAAATAATTTTCAGCTCTCTGTATGATTATTTTTGTGCCTCTCATTTTGATGCTTTCTCTCATATGAAGATGTATATTTGCCCTTGGCAGGTTAGGTGCTGTTTACATGTGGAGTTAGCTCTGGGCTGGGAGCCAGGAACTGTAAAATGAGAATAATAATAGTATTGTGAGGATCAATTAGTTAATGTTTGTAAAGCACTATGTAAATGTTAAGTGATTAATGTGAAGGGAACAGTTATGCTGTAGTACTTGTGCACAAGCTCCAGATGGGTTTTTGTTTTGTTTTTGTGCCTGCTGCTGTTGTGAAATTGTAAATGCCTGCAGAGATCTCATTCACTGTTTGGTGGGGTAGGGTTAAAATTCTAACTAAGGGCTTGTCTACACTCACGCTTATGCCAGCAAAACTTTTGTCACTCAGGGGGATGAAAAGAACACCCTGCTGAGTGACAGTTTTGCCGGCATAAGTGCTAATGTAAACGGTGTTATGTCAGCAGGAGAGCTCTCCCGCTGACATAGCTACCTTTGCTTGTTTAGATGGTTTTATTATGTTGCCCGGAGAAAGCTCTCCCGCCAACATAATGCAGCTACATTACTGCTTATGCCAGCAAAACGTATGTCACTCAGCGGAGTGTTTTTTTCACACCCCTGAGCAACAAAAGTTTTGCCGACATAAGCGCATGCGTAGACAAGCCCTAAGAACATGAGAGCTCTGTTTCACGGGTCTGCCCTCCATGCTGCAATCGCAGAAGAGCTCAGAGGTATTGTAGGAATGTTGCTGGGCTCAGCAGAAACCAATTACCTGGTGGTGCTAAGCAATTAAATGTACAAGGGATGAGGTTTCTTGGGACTTTAAGGTGAAAGGCTGGTGAGTGTTGGGAGTAGATGCATGAATGTTTTAAATTCCTAGATATATCTGTATTAGACGTAAAGTTATGGCCAGGAGGATTGCAAACAGGGCAGTGAGTCAGGAGACTCTGGCTTTATTCTTGACTGCTTTGCTGTGTCTAATTTACTCCATGTGTAAGATGAAGTCGGTGTTACTATCCCTCTCTTTGTAAAGAGTTTGGAGGTCTATTCATGAAAAGATTTGTAAAAGTGCTAGTGTAGCACATGCTAACAGTGGTGGTGTGGGATACACAAGTTATTATTATTATTAATAATAATCTCAACTCTATCAACAAAAAAATGACAGAACACCCTCTTCTGGCCTTCAATTAACCCTACAGCCTCTCCAAGCTCATCATCAGAAACAAGTTCCTCACAGACCAGGACACACCAACTCAAAGCAGTACCAGACCCTGCCAGAACAACAGATGCAAAAACTCTAGATGTAGCTTCACTGCTACAATGATCAATCACCCGCCCCGCCCCCACACCTTTCAATATCCATGAATCCTACACATGCCAATCACAATGTGGTGTACCTCATCCACTGCACTAAATGCCTCAATAATAACTATGTGAGTGAAACCAGACAACTTCTATGCTCTTGAATGAATTTACACAGGATAATAATAAATGACAAAAACACCATATTACCTGTAGGTGAACACTTTTCACAAAGCAATCACTCCTTATCTGACCCTTCAGTCCTCATCCTCAAAGGACACCTGCACAATACCTTCAAAAAACAAGCCTGGGAGCTTAAATTCAAAGCTTTGCTAGACACTAAACATCATAGACTGAATGGAGACACTGGATTTATGGCTTATTACAATATAATATATATATTGCAATATATAAGCCACTAACTAGGCCCCCCATGCCCAGCTTTTTTTCCCCCCTGTCCCTCCTATGACTGCAGGGGTGTTAGCTGGCCACTTCACCTTGAATGATCCCTTGAAATATATGCTAACTACTTATGCTAAATAATCTGTTCCATCTTTTATTTAGCTGTGACACTCTGAATACATTTCCCAGATATGAAGAAGAGCATTGTGTAAGATCAAAAGCTTGTCTTTCTCACTCACAGAAGTTGGTCCAATAAAAGATATTGCCTCATCTACCTTGTTTCTCTAACAAAATATGAGACACTTTAAACATTAATCCTTTGGGTACAACATCTTCCTTATTGGGTTACATGGAGCGTGCTAGTCTGTCATATAAACCTCTCTATTGCTTGTTCTAATAATTAAATTATCATTTATTTGGAAACTATTAATTCCTCAGAGCTTTTCTGTGGGTCTTTAAATATTTAACAATTGCAAATAAAACAACATCCTTCTGTAAATTATTTTTAGATATACCTATTCTGTATATCTACCATTCAGACACCATGTCTTGGTTACCAAATCCTTTAAAAAAAAATCAAATCACTTACTCACAGTAGGTAAATGAGCTTTTATATCTTACAGGTA
Organism: Emydura macquarii macquarii; assembly: GCF_026122565.2. Lineage (NCBI taxonomy): Eukaryota > Metazoa > Chordata > Testudines > Chelidae > Emydura > Emydura macquarii. Next base: position 11,191,643 of record NW_027131527.1, on the reverse strand, counting down.
AATGGGTTTAGATTTACTTATCTTGTAAAATCTCTTCCTCCCACTAATAGAATTCTCTGCACCCCTGACTAAGTCCTGAGAGTACTCAATATCTCCTGCATCCATCTGTTTTAACCCTATCATCTTGTCATCCTGAGTATCATCCAGGTATCATATTGTAGCTACCATCCTTCCAGATGGGCCTGCCTCAAAGCTTCCTTAATTGGGTATAAAAGGTTGATTGAATCAAATCATTCTTTCCAACAAGTGGGCATGCTGCCAAAAGACAAGAACCCACAAATATCTTTTTTTTTTTCTTCCCTATTTCATGAATGCATCATTTCAACAAAACATCCATGTGAGCACAAAACAGAAATTAACCATGGTTTCAAAGTAACTTCCTGTACCAACTTCAGCTTGTAAGTTTGTGCTACTTACGCAGCCGGTGCGCTTCTAGGCAGACCCATAGCATTGGTTGGTGGTACAGAAGGAAGTGAAGGAAGAACAGAACTGAGAAAGGCTACTGGGTTCTGAATCCGGCTGATTGGAGAGACAGGAGTAGGAAGTACGCTCTGGGGCTGAAACTGGTTCAGGCTAGATATAGAAAGCAATAGTGGAGGCAACACTGATTCTTTGGGACTTGCTAGAGGTTGCTCAGTTTGGCTTGTAAGCCCTCCCGGAGACCTTGTCTGGACTGGTGGAGGAGATCCTACGAAATTTTCCTTGTTCATTGTTCTTTGGGTTCCTTGAGGCACACTGCTGAATATAGGCACTGGGGAGCTGGAAGGGGAGTTGATAGGTGGTGTGGTGTTCTGGGACACAAGAAACTGTTTCGGTCGGGCATAGCTGAATGTCTGTGAAGGAGAGACTTTGGCCTGCTTGTACATAGTTGATGTAGGCTGCTGGTTGAGTGAAGTAGCAGAGTTCAATATACCTGTGTTGAATGGCAGTTCTCTTGGAGATGAAGGAGATGGCTGCTGTAGATGATGCTGTTCAAGCAAGACTTGGTTGTGGAGCTGTTGTAACTGGGTGGGATCTCTGTATACAAAACAAGGATGAATGTAATCTGTCATGTGCCACACCAAACTATTAAATAGGTTGTCTGCAATACCATTGTAATTCTGAGAGTATAAATTCCCATGTGCAGCTGATCACACCTCAAGCTCAAAAGGAAAGTGGAGGAAATTGTGGTGCTGATAGCAAAATCTAGGGAGAGCTTCTTTCCCTCTCCCAGCTCCAATTATATGCCATGTTCTGTGGCAACATTCTCTCAAGCAAAGAAAATGATATCAGGTGGAAAGGAAATACTATTGAAATAAATTGCTCCTTTCCCCTGCTAAAAGCCTTTCTCCTTTCTTCTCAGTACCACAGTCTGTACTATTTAATTGAAACAGTTAAGTTTTTTACACTTTGACGAAGAGAACTATTTGCAGGAATATAAAACTCTGGTCAGGAGACTTCATTTCCTTTATTTTAAGGGACCTAAGAGTCAGATTCTGCTGTCATTTATGATAGTTCTTCTCCACTGAAGTCTGTGAGGTTGCATTGGTGTAACTGAGAGAACAATTAAAATGAGCTTTTACAATATCAAGCCAATCTTGTTAACATCTGTTAACAGTTTATGGTAAACAAAACTCTGTAATAACTACACTTCAAGAGTAAATGTAATCAGCCTTAATTTGGCTAGTATTGGCATTCAGTGCCCGGCTAGAGTATATCATTCAGGGAGTAGTTGCATTTCATGCAACTTTTATTTCCTAGATGTTATTTATAGCAGATGTCTTCAGGCTTTGTTTACATTACAGTCAAGGCAAATTATTTCCCACATTATATGATATATTTTATGTTATGTAAGTGGAAATACATGGATAATAGGCTGTCTTTCTCTTTAGTGAAATGAGGTGTGAAGAGTCATCATGTAATAAATTGCTCGATTTTTCTTTAATACCAATCAAAGATAGATAGACAGGGTGTTATTGTTAATTTTTTTAATGTTCATTTTATATAGCACTTTAGTCGTCACCATTCTATGTAGAGGCTTTACATTTTATGGTGCATTTATCTGTCTATGAATCAACTTATAAAACCGGTGAAGAAAACATAAGTTTCACATGAAAATTTTTCTCTCTCTCAAAGTTTAAAAATAGAAACTGCCCCAAACTGGCACTCCAGATACAAACCCCATGAACTTAGTGGACTTTTGAATTTATTTAAACATAATAGTTTGTGTGTGTGTGATAAATTTATGTAAACAACAACGTTAAAAGAACATTATTAAAGTTTCAAAGTCAAGCACTCAAAAATTAGGAAATGCCAGAATTAAGGTTGCCTGTGCAAGTTTAATTTAGCCTCCTTGGGCATCTGCATTATGATACAGACTATAATTACCTGATTACATATTATTTTTTTCACAGGACCCCACAGTCATTCAAGTGCTGGGCAACATTAATAAAGCAGTGCTGTCAGCTCCAGCTATGTGAAGACTTATCATGTCCCTCCTCAGCATTCTCTTCTCTAGACTAAACATGCCCAATTCTTTCAACTGTTCATCACATCAGGTTTTCTACATCTCTTATCATTATTGTTGCTCTCTTTTGGACTCTCTCCAGTTTGTTCACATCTTTCTTAAAGATGCCCAAAACTGGACACTCCACCTGAGGCCTCACCAGTGCCAAGTAGAGCAGAATAGCTACCTTCCTTGTCTTACATATGACACTCTTGTTTATACATCCCAGAATGACATTTTCCTTTTTTACAACAGCATCATACTGTTGATTCATATTCAATTTGTGATCCATTATAACTCCCAAATCCTTTTCTGCAGTACTCCCATCTAGCTTATTATTCCACATTTTGTAGTTGTGCATTTGATTTTTCCTTCCAAATGTGCCAAACAAGCTGTTGGCAAATCACTTAATCTCAGTTTTCTCATCTGTAAAAGTGATATGGTACTACACACCTGCCTCAAAGTATTAAATAGTTAATTTTGTAAAATATTTTTAGATCCTTAAGTAAGAGATGCTACATGGGTTGTTTTGTTTTTTTAAATCAAGGGCTCTATATTGCTTGCTAAGTTGGACTTGAAGCAAGGAACTCTACATGTTCCATTAGCAAAAGTTTATTTCTTTAATCAATAGCAAAAGGGTGTCCAGATTAAAGAGGATGCAGTTTGATCTATGCTCTGTAGTCATAGCTGCTTTGGGATTCCAGAAGTTGCCCTTTTACAAAATTACACTGGTCTTTAAAATCTCCCCTCATATCCAAAGTGCTCTAATCTTGCATGTGTCACATCATCTTAAACCTCTAAATATTTTATTTGTCTCAGGATGAAAATAATTTTGTGGATTATAAAGTTATGAGGGAAGGTCTCATGAATCTTCAGGTTTTTACTCAGGAAATACAACAACTATTTGTCTATAAGAAACAAAAAACTTTATGTATCTACTCCAGATAAGATTACATAAGGAGAGCTGAGTGAGAAACTTGCAAAGGGTCTGCTTGCACTTTGCTTGCATACAGGTAGTATGATTAATGTCTTACTTGCAAGAACACATAGAAAATATCATAGAATTCACACAATAAAAAGAAATGAGAGAAATATTTTAAAAATTTTAAAGATTGTTGCAATACACTTTCATTTCCCGATAAAATCCACATGAAATCAGAGATAGAAATCCCATTCCATTAAACTAACACTAAGATTAAGACTTAAAATCCCTTTTACTTACAATTTTGGTTTAGCCAATACTGGAGGAGGCTCTTTTGTAGGTGAGGCTGGCTCTAATATTTTCATTATCTGTCCATTAATCCTCTCCTGGAAGTAGTGTGGTCTAATCTGGTTTACTGATACTACTCCATCTTCTGATGATGTTTCACTTCCTTTATCATCTTCAGGCAGTTTAAAGTGCACATGGAGGCCTATCTTAGAACTTGATCTGGGTTCATTGTGATTCACAAGAACCCCTTCTAATTTAGGTTTTGGGGATTGATCCACCACAGGAAGTGAAGGGATGAGTGGGATAGGGTGTTGTTCAGCAGCAATTAAGTTGATTGAGCTCATTGCATGAAGGGCAGCAGTATTGCTATGGTCCTCAGGCCCTGAAATGACAAATATTAAACTTACGTTGTTACTTAAATTTGGTGAATTAGATTACAGTAAAATCATAACTGTTGCAACTGGCAAAGCTCAGGTTAATGTCTTACCAAGCTTTGGAATGAATTGTTTGAGTGTATTTATACAAATAGCTATTTGCTAAACTTAAGAAGGAATTTTATAAAGAGAAAAAAATGAATCTTTCTACAATTTGGAAGATCTAGTGGTGGCCTACTCCCTCGCTCCCCAATGAGTTCGCAAGCATCTTCAGAAAAATTCTCTAGCTTTTTTGGTTGTGAAGGAAACTTTCCAAACCTGAGCTGAATGCAAACCAATACTGTGCTGAGTCTTTTTTCTATGTATTGATTCTGTACTCAACCAGCTGCTTTGTGTCTCAGCAGCTCAAAGCAGGTGGGTGGCAGTTGAAAATTTGGGCCAACGTGTTCGTTTTGGGCTTCATACTATAGTAAGAGAATTGATAAACTGGAGAGAATCCAGAAAGACTACAAAAAAGATTATTGACCAAATCCTGAGGTCAGTGAGATTATAGCTTGAGAAAAGACTGCTGCAGGATTTATCCCTTGATGGACAGAAGTATTCTAACTGGAGCCATTCAGTTCTGAAAAGACACAGCAATCTGCTCTATCCAGTACCATAGCCTGATCCATTTATATGTACTGGCAAGAAAGTTACTAAAAATTCTCTTACCTTTAACAGTTAGACGAGCGATGCTAGAGACAGTACCATATTTATTGCTTGCAGTACATGTGAAACTCCCAGAATCTTCTGAAAACACTTCAGCAATTACCAAAGTGCAAATCTCTTCTGAAATTCATCAGCAGAAATATTAGTGTTCCGTAGCCCACTGTAATGCTAAACAAACACATAAAGGCGTTGCCTACACTAGGACATTTTCTAAAAATTTCCCACTATTGCTAAGCCTATTTCAGCTTCACAAGTGTTCACAATGTTGGCAGCCCTAGCATAAGCTGGCCACCAGCTGCCATTGGCATGTCTGTAGCAACTGATATACTATCTATACTAGGTCTCTAATATTGCTCACACAAGTGAAGATGAACAGGTGTTAGCAATGTTAGTAAGATTTTCTAAAATGTCCTTTCTATATACAAGGCCAAAACACAACATTCCCTTAATTGAGGAACTTAAAATCAAATTTAGGCAAATACAATGGGCCAAATTCTCCCAAATTTCACTCAGAAATGCTCTTAAGGCCCTAAAATAGTTGGAAAAATGGGTGCAGTTAGCTGGAAACAATTTAGGTAGGCTCATCCCCTGAGGTGAAAAACAAACAAATAAAAAGCTCACCTACACTTAGGGCCTGGCTTTCAAATTTGCAGGCACAATTTGCACATGGACTGAACTGCGCCCTCAAGTTCTACATCAGAAAGTCACTCTTTCTGTATCATGGAGACTCCTTGTGTGCACCAAATTTTGAGTACAAATTCAGCATCCTGGTTTGAAAGTCAGTCTGTAACTGTGCTGTTCCTGGCTGACCAGTGTCTGACATGTCCTGGGAACATCCGCAGGCTGATAAATACCCATCATGGTGGGATTGTTTGTATTTAGTCAAGTAGCTAGGGTGGATAGCATTTCAAAATTATAGAAGTTTGGGCTGATGCAGAGACGTCAAAGACCAGTGCACATTTTACAGTTGCTTTGTGAAAACTTTCCCAGGAAGAAAAGGTGATCAATCTTCTATCAGTATCTCTGTGGCAGGAGAGGGGGACCAGGCCACATTTTGATTTGTTAACCCTTCTTATTTATTGGGAGAATCTAGTAGAAATACAGAGATGGCTTACCAATGATGATAACAGAATGATAGTTTAGTATAATGACTAGTTTGTAGTATTATAGGACCTAGCTTATGCTACTGAAATTTGCTGACCACTTCTTGTGTGGAAATCCAGATTCTTTTTGAATGAGCAGTGCATGATGAGTCAGTGGCAACTGCACACAACTTGATTACCTGCTAACACCTGCTTCACATTATTGAGCAGTGATACCACTAGTTGGTAAATAAGTGGCACTGGTGGATTCTGGTGGAAGTTCCATCCAATCATTCCTGAGGTGAAGTGAATGCTATTGTGGAGTGGGAGAAAATGTAGGAATCTACAGGGCTTTGTTAGAGACACTGAAACAAAACAAAAAACCTATCTGCAGTGGGCTGAGGACAAGAAAATATTACTTCAAAAAACCAACCATTAATTCAGTAATTTACTGATACTTTCTCAGGTGTAGGGAACTTTCTGTTTTCAGACGTGCACCTTTATTCTTTAATAATTAAAGTACCATTAGAGCAGTGACTTCCTTATGGGAAGCAATCACAAATTCCAAATGTTCTGTTTTTTTTGTTTGTTTATGTTTATATTTCTAAATTAAATTGTGAAGGGTAGCCCATGTTCTGCCCTGACCCCTGACATTGGCAAATCCAGCCACTGATAAGATTCTCTGATGTCAGGGGCGGAATGTCTGATGTGGCACTCTCAGATTTCATTTGTTGGGGATGGGGGATCTGAGGGAATAGCTGACATGGCTAAAGATCTGAGGCAATGCTCCCTGACTGGCATACTGGCTAAAAATAGTCTATTCCTATATCATCTGATGTACATCTGACCCTAAGAAAATAGGAGACCTTAAAACAGACTATTCCATTCATGCTTAACCTGCGAGAAAGAATACTTTGGTCAGGTCAGATCAGAAAAAAGTGGAGGCCCTTATTGTTTTATTCTAAAATGAGAGAAGTTACTTTGTGTTAGTGGGTTTTCCCTTTTTCAGAGCTTCTGTACTTTCACCTTTATGGAACACTGTGCAGTGAATATTTGTGTAGCAACTACAATGGATAAGAGTCTTATGTGACATTTACTTTTTGAGTTCAAATATAGAAATTTGCACCCAGAAAAAAATATGCAACCATGAGTAAAAATTACCACCAACCTTATTTGTTTTCATTGTTATAATTATTTTTATTTAGTCTGATTATATAAGCATAAAGATTTAATCATAAAGAAATAAAATGTTAGATTATATTACCTGGCTCAGCCATAGATCGAGGTTCTAGGAAAAAATAAAAGCAAAAGAATTACTGGATTGAATATATCATTAATTTTACTGATGTGCTTCATTTTTCTCACTATGACCCACTATAATGCTATGTCTCAGTTTTCCATTCACTGTAATCTGCCTTTCAATATAAGTTTCTGTTGAAGTGCTAATAAAAAACTGAATTTTTAGAGTCAAGAGAATAGCAAATCTATAAAGTGCATCCTCCTGCTCTGGGCTGGTCAACAGAGAGTAATGTTCCAATTAACTCTTTGGAAACAGCAGAAAGAGATTATCCACATTTTAAAAATAGGAGTTTCTAAATCCATATGTATTCATAGACCTGAAATTTAATTATTATTTATAACAAATGTGTGTGGTTTGTGTGTGAATCAAGCTAACTGCATACACAAATAGGTAGCTAGCAGTCCATAAACACCAGTATAATAAGGGTTAACATTAAGTAAAAGATTAAATACTTTTCAGTTGATGGGATTGCACAGAAATGGAGTAGGAGACACAAATAGAGAGAGAAGACAGACAGTCAGGAAACAGGCAAAGAAGTAGTAGAGGGAGATAAAAGCAGAGAATAGCAGTAAAATACAACTCAAAGAAACTGTCTAAGGAAAGGAAGATAAATGAATATTTGGTCACAAAATCAAGAAAAACACAAATAGAAATTGTGATTGCACGTGGCCCCACTCTGAAGTGCAGTCACATGGGGACAGTCATAATCTGGCCCTTTATATGTAAGTGAAATCAGTATGTAGAATGCTACAGTTACATCTCCAAGGCATTGTGTCTACTCTGTCCATTGTTTAGAAAATCAGTCTGAATACATAGGACAGATTAGATTGGAATCCTTTCCCAGTCCTTCCTCAGTAAACCCCACAATAAAACAATCTAAATTCTGATAACTAAATTCTAAATCAGAACCACTGGTAGCAAAGACTATACTTATTCACATAATGAAGTTGATTAAATCCCACTGGTGAAAAAGAGAGCAAGCTTCACCCCATGTGAGAGCACACAGTCTTTGCATTGCTGTTCATGACCTGGCATTCTGCCACAGGATACCTATTATAAATTGCAAGTAGCAGCCTACACTGAGGAGATGCTCTGAGTGTATCCGCTTTGCTACACCCTCCCATGAAACACCACCCACTGTTTGGGGCAACAATGGCTACTTGAGGGATCCCAGAAAAACGGGACGTGCATATCTTGAGCCAATGAAATCCTGCTTCTGCTGATGGGGACTTTGATCTGTTAGCATAAACCAGAGTTTAATGTAGCCCAGTGTATTGTAACCAAACATTCCAAATGCATATATGTCAGCATTTTTGTTTAAATGTCTATAATATGGCAGAAAAAGCATTTTGATTCAGGAAACATACTTTTGTGTAATATTCTAAAATCTGGAGAATCTTGTATTAATGTCCCTTCCCTGTACCATTCAACCTTTGGAGAAGGAGCTCCTTTCACCCTGCACTCAAAGACAACCAGCTGACTCTCAGAAGCAGAAATATCCTGTAGCATCTAAAATATAAAAAAGATCAATACATTGTTTAATGATTCTGGGAGTAAAATTGAGTTTTTTGAAAACATGTCACAAAGTCATAAATTTCTGATAGACAATAACGCTGCAGATTTTCTTTTTGCTATACAGCAACAGTAGAAAACAAAGTTTTAAGTTATTTAGGTATAAAAATTAGTTGAACTATTTTATTCTGAAATGTGTCATCAAAACAAATTACCTTTGTAAACACAGGAGCAGCTATTAAGGGTCTTCCATCCAATCCTTGCAAATAATTAGTGGGGCTTTGACTCTGTAAGTTAAGAGATACGCAGTGCTGAAGTTTAGATATACAATGAGCCATATGCAGTACACAGGAGAAACATACTATATCCCTCACACTTCAAATGGAATAATTTGAAAAGTCAGAAGGCTCATTACCAGTCAATTTAAATGTTAACTTGAGAGTATTTCCTGTTCACAAGTTATTACTGTACCTTTATCTAAATAAATTCGGAGGAATTTATTTAGTTCAGAATACTTATTACTAAGTTAGCAGGGAACATCATCAAGTTGTTGCTGCACTGAAACATCCTTGCAGTCCTATCAGTCCATGCTCGACTGGTGGTACCATACATCACTCTGCTCTGGTTGGCTACTGTCCTCAGAACTTTGTCCATTCACCCACAACAAATGGCTGCCTCATCAATTGACTTGACCCTTTTATAGCCCTCGTTCACATAAACTCCTAATCTTGTCATTATCTACTCATATTGCTCCTCTATGCTCTGTGAAAAAGGCTTATTCTCCACACCCTGCCCGTAGACTACCCACCCTATATCTAAGCATTTAAAAAACGTGTAAAACACATCCCAGTTGTACCAGCAGTAGCAGCAGTGGGAGTGCTACTGTAGGTAAAACTCCAGAGAGAGCTGACCTTTTAAGCACTGTGCTGTCTAACCGTGCTCAGAGTTAGTCTTCTTGACAGTAGTAAAAATGCTAGGAACTGGCAGAGTCTTGAGCTACTGCTCCTATAATTGTTACTGCTGGTGGAACTGATTAGGTATTACTAATTGCAGAAAACATTTCAGTAAAAAGACCATAATGAGATTCATCTCTCAGTAATATCTTAGCTGCGTACACTTCTAAATTTAAAATAAATAAAATAGACAATAAATTGACATGGCAGTTTTGATTATACCACAAGCATAGTAACATGCAGAGCTTTAAAACATAATAAACAGAAGTCTTCTTCTAAAACTACTGGCTGCTCATTTTTAAAAGTATTTTGAATGAGTTATTCTCCAAGTTGTTGGATAGGGAGCTTTATAAGGTGCAAGCTAGGATCTCCACAAGAAAATCTTAGGAGAAATCCTAGTCCTAGTCAATTGGAGTTTTTCTATTGACTTCCATGGGGGACCCCTTGACTCTCCAATCCAAATTTTGATTTGCACGTGTGAAAATGTTTTCCACCGTGAGTTTTCTTTCCAAATTGGTTAAACACGCTTACTAAATTTGAAGACTTTAATTTTACTTATTGAACAACCCATTTACTTGTATCACTTAGCAGAAGCAAAATTACATAAATGTAGATAAATCATTGCTCACTGTAGTTACAACCACAGCCCACCTTGTAAACTGTCTGTATGACAGGCAAAAAGCCCCTGTGATTTCTATTCAAATAAATGCAGAGCTTCTTCGTTAATTAAAAACTGAACAAAAAACAAGAGAAATTGAAGAAGTGTTTGCCTGAATTTCTTGTCAATGAACTATAAATTGAAAAATCATTCAGGTATTGTGTACTGAAGAAACACAAAACACATTTGGTTTTCCTTAATAAAATAGTGCTATGAAGGAAAGTGGCTACACTGGTTTTATATCACCATGCAAGGAGAATCCTTAGCAGGATGAATTGTGACCAGCATTATGTTGCTGTGCTTTTATGTTGAGTGTGCTTTGTGTTACTGGATGTCACAAAGTAGACTTAGTGGGGGTAGTGAACTGCATAGAACTTGCAAGGAGGAGCACAGGTTGCAGGAGGTACGAGGAAGCCAGTCTGTGACTACATGACTAGAAAGATAGCTGCAGTTGCAGCATTTCTGTAAATAATTTTCATAAATAAAAAGCCTCTTTAGTTTTACAAGCATGAGTTCTTTCATGGCATTATCTAGCGCGTGGTATGTGAAACAGTGGGGTTAAGGATCCAGTCCAGGATGTTTAAACTGGAGAACAGAAGTTGCTTTGTAGAAGTTTGATAATGGAAGTAATCTTCTAGGATATGCTGTTGCTTGTATACTATTAAAGCATTTTAAAAGAGTTGTTTTACTATGTTAACCATGGAAAAGAGGACTAAATACTTCATTAAAATGCATTGTATCTGCCATAGGTAGTACGGCAAGGCAAATCCATGTAGGCTTCCCTAGAGATAGGCTCCTTTTAAGTGAGCATTCCAACTTATAAAATATTTAGAGGGTGTTAATTTTTAGAAAATTAAATTATACGTGTAACCTCCATCTGCCAGATTTATGGAGGTGGAATACCTCACCACTGACCTTATTCAGCTCAGTGAGTGAAATCAAAATGAAAATATCAAGCTGCTGGCAAAAATTTTCTAATCTATATTACATAACTTGCTGACCAAGGTTTGTTATACATGTCCTTTCTGGGTGAGCAGAAATACCCCAAAATCAACATAATGTTCAGTTTCACTGGAGAGAGGAGGCTTTCAAATTTAAAAGGCAGTCTCTTACAAGCCAACAAGATTGAAACTGGTGCCTTTTTCTGTTTAGACAACTGAAGGACTTGCTTGGATGCTTAAAGCAATGCTATCAAAATTAGGTTCACTCAAAGAATCAATCCTTTTCTCATTAAAGTCAACAGCAAATTCCCGTTAGTTCATTGATTTGACATCAGGTTTGAAGTTACCAGCCTAATTCCAGGAAATGGAGAAATTTACCGTGGTTCAGTGGCTCTCACTTTTATATAGGCATCTGTGTTGAATGAGATCTTGAAAATGTCTGGTAGAGGTCTAATCGGTATATCAGGCTCCCCAGGGTAGTGCAATCAGAACTCTCTCAAGATTTTTAGTTCATCAGAATTTAAGAGTGAGGTGTGTGACCCAAGGACAACTTGATGGCCACTGGCAGAGAGAGCACAGGAGTACATAAGGTTACAGGTATCCCCTGGGTTCATCAAAAGGGGTCATGTAAGGTCTGTACTGAAAGCATGTGTCACACAGATCATCATAATCATTGTGAAATGTATGTGCAGATAATGTGTAATGAGTTATGTATATATATATTGAAAATGATGTTCTTAAGGCCTTGTAGTTAAAGGCAGGTCACACAGAGGTAGTGTGCAATGAGTCAGAGTTCTCCAGGCATGAGGTGGGAGACACTTATCTCCCTGGCTGACAATTGTGTATTGTGTATTTTACAATGGAAGTCTATTTGCATATTAAGTCAAATGCTAATGAATAGATTGCGAGTGCTGGAGGAAAAAACAACAGCAAGGTTATCCTATTTCAAGTAAAGACAATAAACTTTTAGGGATATAATTGGGGGCATGCGGATATACTGGGCATCCTTCAATCTGGAGAAGAGAAGCTGCCAATGGGCTAGATTTTATAAAAGGAGGATCTCAGCCATCCTGGTTGAAAACACTGAAAAAAGGATTTGAGGTAAGCCATCCATTATGAGACTAAGGAATGTATTGTGAGTTAAGTTGAGGATCTAGAAAGCATGTTATGATTTGTTTTATATGTAACCATTTGTTTCCAATATTTTACATACTATAATTTGAATCTCTCTTCTTTGATAATAAATGTAATCTTGTTTTCACTATAAATATATTTAAATGTGATGTGTTAAGTAGAGTGATGATCCTGAGTCACATCTATTAAGCTGATGTGTACTATTCAATTAGGAGTAGAGAATCTGTGAGTTCTGTGAGAGTTCAGTGGATCCTGGGCTGGGCAGAGGGAGGCTCAGAGGACTTAGAGATTAATGTGTGCCTATTACTAACCTATAAAGAGAAAGCAAGGCCTGCAGAGGCCTGGAAGATAGTTGTGGTGCCACAAGGATGGTGGAGTCAGGGAGCTTACAAAACATCCTCATGTTAAGGGAAAGTGGTAGTGAGGGGCCTCACAATCCTGTGAGAAGCATCACAGGGAGCTTTCTGTACATAAGGGGCTAGATTTTTAAAGGTATTCAAGTGCCTAAAGATACAGTAGATATCAGGTGGGCTTTTGTAAATGCCACCTGGCGACTACCTGTATCTTTAAGTGCCCAAATACCTTTACAAATCTGGCCCAAGATGGCAAATAGTTTCAGAGTAGCATGCTACTGTATATACATGTTTTACACAAATGCATAAATCTTTCAGCTAGCTAGTAAATATCTCTTTCACTTTTTGTAAGTGAGAAATGCTAATAACTATGATGGAGAGCCTTTGGTTAACTAATGGAGAACATGATTTACAGAAAGCACAAGGTAATCTTATTTTGATACCATATAGGGGCACATTTTCAGCTGGCCTCTAATTTTGCTGAAGTAAATTGTGTATGTAGTCTTGGGAGCATGATTTCTGCATTTGTGTATGCTAATGGGACATTTGCACATCTGTCTACTCAATTTGTGTTTAATGTGAGTTTAAAAGTACAAAATGAAAGGCCACTTCTGAAAAGTCTGTAGGAGATAAAAGCGGATGGGCAATTAAGTGCTTAGAGTCCATGGGGAAAAAAACTATAAGAGATTATTTTCCAGGAAAAGGTTTGTAAGTGAAAACTAGTTTGCATATTGTTCAAAACATCCTCCCTTCTGTACTGGTATAGTGTCACAGAACGAAAAGGCCTGTTCCCATGTCAATCGGAATTGATAGACAGCACTTTGTCTCTTGAGGGCATCCCTCAGCTATGTGTCTTCACATAAGAACACAAAAAAGATAATGAAGGTGTAGAGAGTTTAACAAAGGAGGAATTGTTGTACCTACTAATGTGTCTAACACCTTTGCTATTATCCATTTGGCTCCTTTCTAATGTGCCTAGGATGTCCGGTTAAATGTATATTTTAACTTGTGCTATTGTTACCACGATTCCTTTGTGTAATTATCATTATATACATTTAGCTTCCTTGAAGAAATTCAGCTCTCAAAGTTACATTGGTGAACATCCAGAATAACTCTGCTTTAAAGGAGTTAATTCAGCTATACCCAAATATAAGTGAGAGCTGAATTTGGTGCACTATTTTGTTAGCCCATCTGGCCACAACATTAGTTGTACAAATAAAATAGTAAAATTAGTTGTATAAATAACATTTTGCCAATATATTTCATAGAAGCTTTCCTAAATATTAGAACGGTATAATACAACTAACTACATGTACACTAAACTCAGGCTGAATATATAGCTCTTTTAAACTCTTGCCAAAGGGTAGGGAAATAGGCTTAGACATAACATCTTAAGGAAGTTACTCATCAAGAACTCAGTTATATATTCTCACAACTTTTCAATTAAACAATATGGCTAGCGGTTTCCTTTACAGAGGGAAATAGTTTATTCTTAAATGCAAATATTCTGCCTTCCTTCACAAAGGAGAAGAATTATAAGCTAAGATCAATCAGAAAAACAGGAATATTAAAATATAAAATAATATGCTAAATAAAAACATTATAGAGATCATTTTAACAAAAATTAGAGCAGCTTCACTGAATTCAAATTGCAATGAGTCCCATCAGGAAAAAAGAGAACTTTGTTAGGCAACATTATAAGATATGTATGTCACTACTGAAAGTGAACAAATAATGTCAAGACACTGATGAACTGACCTACATGTGCAACTGCCCTTTACTACATGGAATGTCTGACCTGCTATAGTGTGCATGGATTCCCTCTACTGGCTCAGATGGTACATCTGCTCCTTGTGCTTACTGCCTCATAGTCATAGGGTATGGCTATGCTGCATTTTAAAACTCTTGGCAGCAAGTCTCAAAGCCTGGGTCTATAGACTCGGGCTTGTGCTATGGAGCTAAAAAAAGCTGTGTAGGCATTTGGGCTCGGGATCTGAAACTAGGATGGCCAGATAGCAAGTGTGAAAAATCGGGACTGGGAGTGGGGGGTAAAAGGTGCCTAAATAAGACAAAGCCCTGAATATTGGGACTGTCCCTATAAAATGGGGACATCTGGTCACCCTATCTGAAACCTACCACGCTCCCGGCACTTCCAATGCCAATAGTCTGGGAACAAGAGGCTCCACTCCCTCTGCCATGTATTACCTGGTTAGCGAACAGTCATGGCATCTATGTTGCATGCAACTGTGTATCGTCATGAAGTTCAGAGCTCCAAGTCTAGCAAACAGGCAAATCCTGTGTAAAAATTGAGCTGTATAAAATAGATTTTTAAAGAAAGATTTTTCTTAAATAGATTATACAGAGTATTGCTCCTGTACCTGATGAACAGACTGACCCACAGTAGATGGCACCTTTGGTATCTCTTGATGAATGGTTGTAGTGTTAGTAGCAGGAGATGGTGCATTCAAAGAGATATCAGTTGGCTTCTGGGCTCTGTGAAATATTTAAACAAACAATTTTTTCTAAAAATGAACAGTATGCTTTTATGATTAGAGGATACTATTGCATAGTTGATCTCTCTCATTAACTATACTCTCGTAAGGTACACAGTATTACAATACTATTAAAACTTCATTCTTGGATTAACTTTAGATCTCACTTAAATCCATGTGATAAAGTCAACATCGGAATATATATGTGGACCTAATCATTTTGCTGTTTAAATTTGCCACATACTACTCAAGTGGCTGATTCAGTTTTACTGTATATTATAAAAGCCAGCATGGATTAACCAATGTTATGTCTCTAAAACTGCTCCAATATATACTGGGGGATTGGACCAGCACAGAGCCATCTTTAGGAACACGGTGCGTATCGCTCCTTCCTCAATTGTACTCAATGCTCCTTGGGCACATGTGAGGATCTGGCCCTCAGAGTCTAACAGAAATATTATTGTCCTCTGTGACACAGAATAAATAATCTGATTCTTAAAAAAGAGCAACAGGAATATCTTCTCTTTGACAAAAATATTATGAATTTTGGTAGCATGTTTTACAGATGTAATTATTGATTCTTCATTCCTGCTATGTCATCTCTACTAATAATTCAGCTAACATCTTGAATATGATAGCTGGTTCTGTTTATTTTTAGTGCTAAGTAAAATTGATTTAAACAAACAGACAGTCTTCTTTTTCATTTTCTTTGGGCCATACATTAGCCTCCCCAAGGAAGCCAGTCTCAGAGTCTGAAAAAATACTGCTGCAAAATGAGCATACAGCTGCAGGGAACACAGGTTTCTCATTTGCAAATGTGAGAGTTGTTACATTTTTAGCAGATGATGTAGTATTCGTTTCCTTTAAATATAGAATATTCAAGTTCATGTGATGACAGCTGGAAGCTAACTAACAAGAAAAGGAAACTCTGGTTATCCAACATCTAATCCAATATAATCCTGTTGTTTGGGGACATCTAGCTACTAACTAAGGGTATGTCTACACTGTGGACTCCACAGCGATCGATGCAGTGGGACCCTCTCAATCGATGGGAGATGGGCTCTTCAGTCGATGCCATTAGTCCACCTCCCCGAAAGGAATAAGACTGCATTGACAGGAGAGAGGCAATATGTCAACATAAGTACGTAGGCAGGAGATATGCAAGCTACAGTATGTATCTCCTGTCGACCACCACCACCAGTGTAGACCAGCCCTCAGAGCAGCATTTTCTTTACCAAGAAATACAGGACTGCAGGACATGGCTGCAAAATCTAACTGAGGCAAGCAACCTAGAGACAAAAATCAGGTGGTGTTCCTTCTCCTTTAAGAGCAGGAAAATGGTTGACAGGCCTGGAGACAGCAAATAGCTCATCTTGATATGCCGTCCACCTCTAATAATCTTGTGCAAGAGAAGAACTGTTATGAATGAGACCCATAGAAAGCCATTGCTAGTGCTGTGCAAAATTTGAATGAGACATGAAGACTGGTGGAACTCTCCTGATTTCATCTAGGGCTTTGGGTATAGCTGGGCAAAATTTTTCAAACAAATAATTTTATTTGCCAAAAAATACAGTTGATTGGTCAAATTCAGTTAATAGTTTCAGCCAAAACAAATGATTTAAAAAAAAAAAAGTCTGAATGTTTTATTTCAACATTTTTTAAACAAAATGTTTTGACTTTTTGTTTTGAAATGACATTTCATTTTGAAATTATCTTAGTTTTATTTAAAAAACAAACAAGAACAACAGAAAAATAGGGTTTAAAAACACGCCAAACGTAAATTTAAAAAACTTTTTTTAAAGCTGTTTGGTTCAGTCACCAAACTGAAAAATCAATTATTTGCTCAGCTTTAGCCTCATGTCAAATCCGAAATTTGGGAAAGGTTCATGAACCAAAGGCAGTTGTGAGTTAGCTTGGCTTCAGTCTGAAACCAAGCAAAAATACAGCGGGTTTGGCCAAGTTTCACTTTGTACTTTAATATCAAAGTGAAATTCAAATGGGTACAAACCCACATTAATGAAAAAAAAAAAAAGATTGTATGAGCCCTTCCGATTGAAATATCCTGTTTTGTTAGTCTTGTTACTTCTTATGTGGCATTAATGCATGTGAAGGAGTTCACCATAAAAGCCTGATTCGGTTTTCAACCCAAACAAAACTCCCTTTACAGTCAGCAGAAAGACTCCCATTGACCTTAGTGGAAGTTGGATTAGGACCTAAATGTATAAAAGGTGTATTTTGTTTAGGACACAACAGAATAATTTTCCAGACTTTTATCTAGGTATGTATGACATTATTTTCTTTCTGGACTTTCCTATGTAAACTGGCTCCTATCGAACACTGTTCTCAATGAACTCAAGAGGATAGCTATTACATATTAATTTCCTGGTCTTAAATATAACTAGTCCTTGCATAATCATACTCTTGAACATAGTAAAGATATGGCACCTCATCTGTTCATTATATCTGCTCAAGAGAAACTTTACTACAATATGTTTCCAAAGCAGACACTGGATCTAACATTTAAGGAAACAATAACCCTACTTGGTCAAAATGTCAGGCTATTTTGGTAAATGAAATTGTTTTCTAGTTTAACTTTCAATTGAAAATTTTCCTTTTTATCTTTATGCCAAACTTTAATGTTTTCCAGCTTATTATCCAACTACTGGGAAGACAAAAGAAAACAAAACAAAAACACGAATGCCATTCAAATTCTCATTAATACCATTCACTATTGTTTGTGAAATATCATTCTTTCTCAGGGGAAGGTGCACAGATCCTCAGCGTGGGTTGTCTGTCTGTCTATAGCTGAGGGAGGCAGAATCAAAGCTGATCGGACAGCTGGTGAAGGACTAACCTCCACCTTCTGGAAATCTGCTCAGTTTTGTTCTCCCTCCTGTAGCTACTGGCAGGATGGAATCCAGCACCTACTATAAGAGAGAGAATTAAAAAAACAAAAAACCCCAAACCCTGAAAAGATAGTTTGTTTCCTGCCTGGAATTACCACAGTGGCATCTTCGACTGTCAGGTACCAGGCTAAAAGTATGGTAGAGAAAAGTCCAAACAGGAAGCCAAGGCTGTGTTCCTCCTGCTTTGTATCCCTGCCAGAGGGTTCAGAAGGAGAGGTTTGTGCCTTGTGCACTCCAGCTGCCTCATCTGTCAGGTTGAAAGGTTTCACTTTGGCTCCTCACCCCGACCCTGGAGCTGGGTTCTCAGGAGTTCCTCACCAGCGGGGAGTTGGAGAGATGGGCTGCCAATGTCTCAAAGAATGGCTGAAAATGAAGAGACTCCTTTGACCAATGGCAGTGGTTACATAAAAAAGTATCATCCTAGCACAGGGAAAGCAAATAAGCAGAACCAGCTGAATCCACCACAGGCAGAGCAAAGAGCAGATGGTGAGACCGTTTTGGGCTTGTGACCCCCTGCAGGTCTCATCATCTGCCTCTCTCTTCCCTCATCAGGTGTTTCAGTCTCCTTTCCCATCCCTGCGGGAAGTCAGGAATTCTGAATGGAGCGAAGAAGAAAATCTCCCCCTCAGGAAGAAATTTCCTCTTGGCCTGGAGACCTCTGGGATTTGGCATGAAAAGCGCCTTTACCTTAGAGGTTGCCATCTTATGAGCCCTAGGCAACAGCTGCAGTGTCCCCTTACAGGCATTCTATCCACTCTCAAAAGAGCAAAGATAAAGAGATGTCTATTAGCAAAAGAGATTCACAGGGCTTCTCATCTGACTCAGGTTCCCAATCCCCACTTCACCTAAAGAGTAAAATTTAAAAAAGAGGGAAAAGAATTCAGGAAATTGCCTCAGAAACGTAGAAGAAAACTGGCCTGTTCTTCTGGGGACAGCAGTTCTGCTGACTCATTGTCAGAGAGTGCAAGACCTAAAGGCTCTGTTCACAAAATTTTCACACATGGAATTAAAAGTATAATAAAAAATAAAATCATTTATGCATCTAGTGGTTCTTCATTTTCATCATCACTTAATTCATTTTCATCCTCATCTCCATGGCATCACCAAAGACAAAGAAGAATAGGAAATCTCTTCAATCTAAGTACAAGACAGGAAAAGAGAAATCAAGAGGAAAATCAGGATCTTCTTCACTGGAGGAAGATGAACTCCTAATATTAGAGTCTGAATCGCAGTACGACATGAAGCAAGAGGATCATTTTGAAAAGATGTTACTAAAGATGATTAGATACTTGGGTTTTCTTTTAGATGAGCCCATTAGAAAAGATTTTAAGGAAGAAGGGATTGGTACATTAATTACAAAAAATATTTTTCCAACTGGTTCAAAATCTGAACCACAAATTCCCCTTCACGTTTTTTTTGAAAAAGTAATTAATGCCAAGGAAACCACTGGCAGAGTCTATGAGATTGTCCAGACATAACAAAAAAATTCTATAGTATGCACTGTAGCAAAGCAGATTTTATGTCTCTTTCCAAAGTGGACAGGGCAGTTTCAGCACTAGTGTGTCCCTGCTTTTCCTCCGGAATACATTTTGCAAAAGCAGTACTGGCTTAGTTTGACCATTTGACAGCCAGAATATCAAAAAAGACTAAGAAATCATTGCATTTTGGTTTGGAGTTAAAGAAAATCTCAGTGGTTTCAGTATTCATAGACGATGCAACCAGGGATGCTTTGATGTGTTTTCAGCACATACCATGGCCTCCAATGAGGTCACCAGATGGCACCTCTCATTACAAGCCTGGTAAGGCTATATATATAGGCTGAAATCATGTTAGGGGCTTCAAAATATTCAGGAAGTTGGTTATTTAGGGAGTCATTAGACAAAATGGCAAAATCCTCAGATAAATCAGAGGGTTCTGTAAAGTCTTTTTTAACTCCAAATCTGGGAAAAGGAATAGCTGGGCTTATTGCAGTCTACATATCCTTTTTATGACTACTTCTCTAAGTACGGAAAGCAAGACTACTGCAAAAGCAAATGGACCAAGACTAAGCCTGAAAGGGGAGAGACCAGTCTTCCTGCAATGCAAATTCGAACCTTAAATACAATGCCTGACTAGGTCATAAGAGTTCCTGCATTTTTCTGGGGTTACCCCTAGATAAAATTTCTTCTCACTGTTAGGACGGAGACATGGACTCTCGTGGTGAAAGAGGTTCCATGTTGTTGTTAAAATGCAGGTCAATCAGTTCTTCCCCCACTTCATTGCCAAAGAATGGCCACTTGACTGGTGATTGCCAATCAATTTTGATGACACCTGGCTAGAGATGTCAGCTTTTCCTTTGTCTTTGGGGAACAGGTTTATCCACTCCACAGGCTAGTCTGATAAACACATTTCAGTCATAATTTTATTTTATGTTCATAACTTTACTTTATAATGTTGCTACACACATTTCACCATGATATTATTGACCAGTGAGTTATTAGTTTTAAAATGATACCTAATAAGGTATATTTTGTACAAAGATTATTACAGTGGTGTGTAGGGTGTGAATACAGGGGTGCATTCTGTCACAATTACTTTATGTCAGTCGATTTTGAAGAAGGCTTATCTTGTGCAAATACACCAGGCGCACAGGAGATTTCTGCAATTTGCTCATGAGACCGATAATTTTCATTACAAAGTGCTGCCTTTCAGACTGTCATACACATGATGAATGTTAGCAAAAGTCCTCATTGTTCTGGTGGCCCTTCTCAGGCAGAAGAGGGTACAGGTATACCCTTTCCTGGACAACATTCTAGTCAGAGTCCTGTTCAAAGAGGGCTTCACTCAAGCAACTCAGTCAATGATCCAAATGTTGCAACAGCATTGATATATAGTACATTTCTGAAAGAGTGATCTTCAATAAACTCTCCGCTTCATTAGAGTAGTTCAGCAATTGCGTCTCCCTAAGGTGAAGAGAGCTCTATTTTGGGATTTGAACATTGTGCTCAATACCTTAATGCAAGTACCCTTTCAACCTATGCAATCAGTTTCATTATATTACTTGACTATCAAAATGATCTTTTTGATCACTATCTCTTTGGCAAGAAGGGTATCAGAGTAGGGAACTTTGTCAGTTGATCCATCCTGCTGCATCTTTCACAAAGATAAGGTGGTTTTGAGAATGGATCCCACCTTTATTCCAAAAGTAGATTTGATTTTTCATTAAGCACAAGAGATCTCATTGCCTTCTTTCTGTCCACTTCCTTCTCACCCAAAGGAAAAGCTACAGCATTAGCTGAATGTGAAGTGAGCTTTAAAGTTTTATCTGAAAAGAACTCCAAAGGAAAAACAGCCTTACTGGTCTTATTTCATCCAAGAAAAAGAAGTGCTAGGGCATCAGAATCATCAGTCTCACAGTGGACATGCTGGTGCATTGCTGAGGCATTTAGAGCAAAACTATATGAATCTCCAGTGGGCACCAGAGCTTCCTTATGACCAGCGATGGTGGCATCATGGGATAAAAAAGGGAGGCCTCTTATGATGAAATCTATAAAGCTACAATATGGTCATCCCTGTATACATTTACAAAGTTTTACAAGATGTACTCAGTATTTAGCTGATGCAGACTTTGGCAGGTGGGTTCTGCATGCTGCGATGATTCCATAGAGTAGGTTAATCCTTTCTGTCAGTGACATTATTTTGTTCTTTCCTTGGGAATTTTGTCACTGTTGAGAAAATCCCACACTAAGGATCTATGGACCTAGCTCTGAGAGAGAATTGGAGAATTTGTGGTTGCTTACCTGACAATTTTCCCTTCTTTGAAGGGATAATTCCACGGATCCAGCCCTCCCTGAAAAAGGAAGATCTTTTAAACTTATGGTTAAAGTTCTCTGCAGTAATTAAATTTTTCTTGTTGAGTATTATTTTTGCAAGATGCTGTTGCAGGACGAGAAATTGGTTTTTTGTTTCATGGTCCAGAGGGGCTGGCTTTGGAAGCATCTTGAAACTGAGGGGTTCCCTAGAAGATGGGGGCTAGTCCCTTGTCAACCATCCAGTCAACTTTTGATTCTGTCCATTATGGTTGCAGATAGGTGATGACCCACACTGAGGATCTGTGCACCTACCACTCTGAAGAAGGGAAAGTGTTCATTTAAACAACCACAAATTCCCCCATTTTACGTTTTAGAAGTTAAAAAATATTTTAAAAATTTAATCACACACCTACTTTTGATTTTTTTATAATAAAACTTTTGGAATATCTTAATACAAGCAACACTTACTGATCCATTTCTTCTGTGCTAATTTCACCTTCAGATTCAGAAGAAGAGGCCCCTATGGAAAGGCAAAAACATTTCACATGGAATCACACTTTTCAGCAATTTGTCTATCAAGTACGCAAACCTCCATTACTACGATTTCTTATATAGACTTTTAAAATTAGGATTACAAAATTAAAACAAACCAAAAGATTATGTGCAGTAAAAATGAAGTAATGCTGTATACTGAATTAAAAGCCACATTGTATCCTGAATTAAATGCAACACTGCTAATGATAAATCTTGGGCCACTGCAGATTTAAAATGGGATGGGATTCAAATGAGGAAAATAGCATCCAAAATGAATGCCTGGCTGGATGCCCCACAATTCCTCCTTAAAATGTCACTAATATCTAAATCTTTTGACTGTTGTATGCCCTGTGGCACACGCCTTTGGAGGTATTATGTGTTAAATAAAAGCTTATACTTAGATGTTTGGTATTATCATCACAAAAATGTCAGGGACCAGTAACCACATCTAGTATTCCTCAGGTTATTGATTCCTCCTGCAGCCATTGTACTTTTAGCACTGTTTTGGTAAGAGTAATCATAGCTCCATTTGCCAGTGGCCTTGTATGCAAGACAATATCTGACTCTGCTTTCCCTGTGGTCAGAATCTGGGTTTTTTTTTCTTTGAGGTGCCTACTAGTGAATATCTGCACCTGACAATGTCTCCCATCCAATTCCTTTTGTCTTTTATAAAAGCAGATTGTGGCCCAAATCTGAAGAGGTTGTAAGCACCTTCTGAGTGTCCACAATTCCCAGTGATTTCAGTGAGTGTTGCAGGTATTCACCACTTCCCATGATTTGTCCCTTATTGGTAAATTACAGAAACAGAGGGAGAATATTATTAAGGGATGGATTGTGATACCCTTATCTTGGGTAGTATTTTCCTTCACAAACAGTTTAATTGATTTTAATGGGAGTAGTCATCATAGTGTAAGATACTCATTGTCATGAGTAAGGATCTCATAATCTTGTCCTAAATAAAGTAGCATGTACAAAATACACATAAAATGGAACTATAGCAGGTTTTTCTAGGTTACATTGCCAAACCAAGTAGAAGGCACATATTTATGTCCCATAAACATTCTTACAATTTAAATATTGAATTTTGGAATCAAATAGATACAGAGAAAAACTTTATTCCATATAGCTATCAAAACATATATTAAAACCAATATTCTCACTCCAGAGCAATTTAAAAAAATGTTATGAACTCCTATTAGCCTTTTCCTAAGTCAGGAAAAGGTTTCCTATCTTTTATGGTCATTTGCATGAAACCAATAAACAATTTAAATTAAAAACGAGTATGTGAAGATTGCATAGAATTAGATGTTGCTTAAGAACAACGCATGAAGGCTGACTAATAATAAAATAATATCATGACAAGATTAGTTGTAAAACTTGCTAAGTCATCAATAAACCATGCAGGCAGTTTATTGGAAGTAGTTAGATAAATAACTGAAAATTTGAAAACCTTCTTTCACAAGACGGTTTTATACAAAAATAAAAGAAATGTGGAAGGTATGACTATTCTGTTTTTTTCCAGTCATTTTAAATTGTAATTTTATTATTCTACTACATTTTATGAGACTGAAATCACAAATGAAATTGGGGTTACAAGACTTAAACTTTGCCTTTGACCCTTAGAGGACTGAGGTGAGTAAAGAGTTCAGATGAGCCACTTAAAATAAACTAAGATAATAAAAGTCTTTTATTAGTTCAGGACCTGAATCAACTGAAGAACAATTAAGTTTACAGATGGAAACAAAAATGTTCCTCTTCATTCCCATCAACAATGAAATGGCTCTAGTTAGGTGATCCTCATTCTATCTCCACAATGATGTGGATCCCAAAGTGAGATATCTTTAACCAATCAGAGCCCAACAAAGGGTCACTGTCTGCTTGGTTGGAAGCCTCCCTGTTCTACTCCTACAACTACAAATATTAAACTGCACATTACTATTTTTGCATGATTTTATTTATTTTTCCCATTTTTTTCTCCAAAATGTGGCTGACAGGATTGAAATCAAGCAAAAGTGTAAATGTCTGAAATAGAAGGTAATTTTGCCCTACGTGAGCTACAATACAGGAGTTGCCCAATGCTGAGATTTCTTTATTGTCAGTAGTAGTGTCACAGCCAGTGTTTAGCCCGTTAATAGTTTTTGGCATCAACAGCTACTGACCAGTTAGGAGGAGAACATAGTCAAATTAATTTAGATTACATAACTCAGAATAAACACACACTCTAACAAAAAAATCCCTCTGCTTGGAGTTTGGGTGAGAGAGAGAGAAACTAAGATCCCACGAGTTTCTTTTAAAATTTGTGAGGCACTCCAGCTACTATGATAATAGGTCCAGTGTAAAAACCTTGCTGTGACAGACTGAACCTCCTTTTTGCCAAATAGGTTGGTTTTGGAACATAAGGAAAGAAAATATGAGAGAAAGAGGCTTAAATCTGAGAAACAAATACATCGTTTCATTTACAGTTCATATTATGTGTAAATATAAAGATCAAGGTGCTACAGTATGTGTTGGACTTGTTTTGCATACAGTTACAGGTTGGGGACAATAGGTTAATCTCAGGCTATATTTCAGTTCTCCTTGTTCAAATAATCATCGCCAGAACTATCATATTTCTCAAGTAGTTATACCACAAGTACAGAGAAAACAGATTGATGGGAAATTAGACATATAGGTTGAGTTCCTTTTTTCTAGAGAAACTATAGAAAAGAACTGTAGAGAGGCATCACGATCTTAGCACTTTTAAGTCCTAATCGTGCAATGAGATCTGCAAGAGGTCCAAGATCTTCCTGGACAGAATTCATTGCCGGATCAAGGCTTAGTAAAAATATATTTAAAGGGCAGTAAGAATAGCTATATAAAAGAACTTTCAAAGAGAAAATGATAAAATGTATTAATAGACTGGAATTGTTGACTTTCCACTGATTAGCTGTACAGCAAACCTGTAAATTTAGTGCTAGTACACAAAATACATCGTTCTATTTTTAAAGCTTTATTATCAGTTTCATTTTGCAAAGATTTATAGTGTTACCTTCTATGTATATCTCTGCAGAAGTTGAGTCTGTGCCATAGATGTTTGAAGCAAAGCAAGAATAACGTCCAGTGTCCTCTTCAAAAGCTTCAACTATAATCAATGAGTGCAGATCTCCTGACTGAATAATGTGAATGTCTGGTGAGTTTTCAAGCTCCTTTCCTTCACAGTACCATCTGCAAGGTAAGATTACAGTTCATCATATAAAAAACTTGACAACCAGAAGCCAGGTTAACAATTTTGGGGTGTTCAGATCTGGTGTTTTCATTCAGATCCATCTGTACTTTCCTGGTATAAATTCCTGGTATAAAAATTTCCCTTGAACTTCATCCCTGTAAAATGTCATGTTTACCTTGGAATAAAGTAAAGAGAAGGAGTGGAATTTAATTTAACATGACTCCTTCCATTGTCATGTGTTGCTGCATATGGGGCATATTTGTGATTACTTGATCATTACAATAGTGGGTATAAGGTTAATGTTTATATCCCAAAGAAAAGACATTTTCTACCACATTATAAGACATCTGCATACAGATGTTTTCTCAGGGAGAGATGGCCATTCAGGCAGCTGAATCCTAAACTCTCTTCTGGGTCCTGTTGCTACATTTGCCTTTTAACACTCAATTAGATGGCCCAGATTACACTGGGCCAGAACTTGAAATCCCAGGGATGTCAGACCCTATTGTTAGACACTTAGAGGTATCCGAGCTCTTCAGCATTTCAAAGAGCCAATGCAATAGAAGATGCAGGAACCAAAGGAGCATGTCTAGATCTTGTTGTAAAAGCAGCACCTCAGAAGGCAACTCCATGAGACTGGTGCTGAGATTGCTTAATCAGCTCACCCTTATGCAAAACACACAAGGAGAGAGGAGGCCATCCTGCTGCCCCTTAATGATGTGGAGAGAATGGTGGAGCAAGGTAAAAAGCAACTGAGTTTCACTCCAGCAAAACACAGATTTAAGGAGGGTGTCCAGGATAGAGGGTGGGGAGGAAGAGGAAAGGTAGTATGGTTTATTGGAGTCAGAAATTAAAAGTTTAGATCATTAAGAATATGACTAAACAAATACATTTGCTTAGATTTAACATGTCAATTGCATTAGCATCTTGGAAGTATTGCCTTTCAGATCAGTTTGTGGTATAAATCAGACAGGATATAAACTCTGGCTCATCCCCCAAAAAACTTCCTGACAAAAAAAAGGATAAGCAGCCTGTACCATTGAAAGATGGACTCTAATAGAATTATATGCAGACTGACAAGTGAGGCCTGAGGGAGCTCTGTAACAAACACAGCATTAAAGGCATGCAATAAGAAGTGGAACTTAAATGTTTATTATGTAACTGAGAAGCAAAGTAGGTACTATTTATGCCCGTAAATCCTAGAAGCCTAATGTGAGGACAGGGTATAGTCCCTACACTATTTTGAATTAGACATAGTATGATATATACCTGTGCATTTAATTGACTTTTGAGCGTTCGGCCCTGGAACTTGAAAACTCTATCTATACTTCAGGGGAGTTCCTGCCCTGCAGGGCGAACCCAATTGTCCAACACTGAAGTTCCTGTTAGAACAACGAGAGTTCTGTAGCACTTTAAAGACTAACAAATTTAATTTCTGTAGGCATAAGTTTTCGTGGGCTGTAACCCACTTCGTCAGATGTGTGGAATAGAAATCACAAGGTACATATATATATATATACAAGGGAAGTAACAACAATGGGGGAGACACTCCATTATAACTGCAGAGTAGGATTTCAAGGCTGAATGACTTTATGTATCAGTTTTGTGCTTTTAGGTGTCAGTTTTACCTACCCATTTTCACAAGTTACCAGCCTCTACTGTAACAAGCACTATAAACTGATCTAATAAAAAAGTGCTTACAAATTTAAAATCACCAATTGCAACTGATAAATATGTAGGCATATATAAAGGAAAGTGCCCAGTAACAATCTTGTTACAACAGACTGAGAACAGGGAGAACTTTGAGAAATACTCAGTTTTCCCTTCCTAAATTTTCAACAGCAGAAATACAGATTTGCTTATGTGAAATATATTCACATAATTTTTTGTGATATTTTGCCATTAAGAAAATAGCAAAATTTTAGGCTCATGACCCTGACACCTTACCTGGTCATCTTCTAGGGGAGTCTTGGATGGCATTCCTCTATCCCCTCCAGTCCCACTTTGCTCATTTTCTAAGTCTTCAACTTTCTGGTGGGCAAAATTAGATGCTCCAAGGTGTTTTTTCAGACAGCGATTTGCTCAGGACAGAGCTGTGATCCAATACTATACTTCATAGCACCCACTCATGCTGCCTCTAGCTTCCATGGACCTTGTTAAATACGTGTTTCAAAACACTTTTTAAACAGCTCTATTAATGGAAGCCAAATTCAGGAGTGAGGAGCTCAGTCATAAGTTTAAGAAATACCATTATCTGAAATCATTATTATAAAAGGAGCAGAGACAGTTCACATTCCTTAACAAGCTAAATGGGCTATAGATAATTTCAAAAATGTCAGAAGAGACAACACACTTCAAAATTAGTATAAAAAGACAAAAGCAGGGGACTTAAAATAAAGAAGCTTCAAAAGAAACCTCTCTTTTAAAAGACTGATTGGGCAATCTAGTACTATTGCTATTCTAATGGCTACAAAAAAATTATGTGGTTCTTTGCTCTCTGTGTGTGTGCTCACATGTCCAAAATCCTGTTGATTTTTTGTTTATACCTGCTCATTGCAACATTCAATAGCTAAGATATATAATATATATTTTGAAATAACTGTTGCATTTCTACAAAAGTACATTCTTTTTCCAGCTCTTTTTTTTATGTGGTTGAGATGTAATGAATCGATGGTTTTATCATTCGGTACCCACACCCACAAATCTATTCTAGGACATGCAAACCAACCACAAACCCCTTCCATTTGATCTAAAGAGAAACTGCATTTGTGTTTATCCTCAGTGTGAGCAAGCCGGTAGAGAGAAACATCACATTTACTAATTAGACAAAGCTTATCCTTGAGTGTCTAGTCTATAGGAGTTCAAGTGCCCTTTGATGTATCATTTTTATAATAAACCCATGGCTATATATATATATATATATATATACACATACATGCGCCACAGTTATTAGTGAGGGTGAAATGTAAGGCCTTTGCACTCAAAATAGAAGCCCTTAATGCTTGGGCTAATGGAGTAACTCCACTAACTGTGAATAAGTAGGAGGCTCTTATAAGCCACAAGAGAGAAATACAATCACATGAACTAAAGGCCTGATCAAAAATCCACTCAAGCGAATTGTAGCCAATTGGATTAAACCCTAAATCAGAGTAGTACACAGGATTATCCTCTAATCCCCAAAGGACATTGAATGTGTTTCTTATCTGAAATAAAGCATGACATATTCTTCCACTCTTTCAGGGATTTGCTGTTGGGAATAATTGACAGTTGCCAAATTTTCAGAAAAAAAGGCCTAAGATTAAGCACAAATCAAGTGTTTGCATGTGCCATTAAGATGTGTAATTACCCATTTGTGTAGCCAAATATGTATTTGTATGTACAGTTATCAATTGCTTATGCATTTTTGTATCCACACCAAATGCCTTTTTTTAAAAATGCAGCCCTAAGAGTTGATTGCAGTCAACACTGTCTTGCTTTAGTAATTGTAAAATATACTATTATAGAGAAAAAGGAATACCAATAATATATAATTTAATATAATTTTCAGCACTATTTTACCATAAAATAGGGTAATTTCATTAGCCCTTCATTAAACTTACATTTATTTCTCAGCGCTCTTAGATGTGTTCCTATCTCAAACCATGGACAAAGCAAGATATACTACACTAAATTCTTTGATACAAGCAACACTAAAATGGAAGGGCTATATGTGCTCCTGCTGAGCAACTTTCTGAATTAAATGTAAAGATTTTATTATTTTATAGGGGCAGGTTGGAATCTATTCTTCATTCCATTACTTGGCAAAGGTAAACAATTTCTTCCAATTAATTTGCATGAAAGGAGTCTTCTGTTAACAGAGCAATACAGATGACAATGCATAACTGAGTTATTTCTGTTTTTCCTTTGCAGTTACTATTCTTCTTATCCCCCCAAAATGAGCAGCATGAGTTAGTAAAGTAAATTTCCACTTACGCTTTAGCCATAGGCTCGGTTTTCCCACATAGTATGTATTTTAAATCACTACTTCCACCTTATTTAAAATTCATACACCCAATTATTTTGAGATTGCACAAAAGGAAAACAAAAAGATCAAGAGTCCAATATGCCCTTATAATTTTTATAAATAAAAGGTGTTTTTACTCCAGTATTGCTCGCCTCACTACTACAAACTGTAAAATAACATTTTAGAGAATGTTGTAACATGATACTACATTTATTATATAAAATGTCAGATTGTCACATAATCCTTATTAACATTTTATTCTTACCATTGAAATACTGTGCATGGCAGCAATGAAACGTTAGTTACAAAGGGAGATATGTGGGATGACTAAGTATCAATACTTTCTGTCACTGACATTTTATTCCAGCCACAGATTGTAGTCATAGCTCCACTATACAAGTCAGATTCACATTAAGCCATAGTGTCAAACACTATGGCCAAATTCATCCCTGGCATAACTCCATTGACTTGAATGGAGTTATGCTAAAGACAAGTTTGGCCCCATGGCTTAAAGAGATAAAAACTAATAAATGCTTTAATTAAACTCTCAAGAAAATTTTTACAACTTAATGGAGACTAGATGACTTTTAAATTTACCTACAAACTAATCAATCACAGATCTATTTTCTTAAACAAAGCAGTGCTAACATGAACCTTTTTAGCTATCTGTGGCATATGTTAGAGAATGCTCTCATAGAAATTTCATGACATGCAGCCTGTTTATAGCGTTTCAAATCCTCATGATACTTACAGGACGGTGGTGTGTGCCAAATCATGCAATGTGATTCATAAGTAAAATTAACCTAGCAGAGATGAGCCAACCAGTTGGAAAAAATGTAGACACCTCTCAGCCCGAGCAGATAAGGAGGGGCCATCTGCCACCAATAGGAAGGATTTATATCATACCTACTACTTTAGCAATTAAAAAAACTAGAGATGTTGAAGGATGCATGGAGAGGAGTCCTCACAACTTTTAGCTTCATGAGAAGGATGCTCGTATCCCAAACGCCTAACTTATGTCGGCACTATAGTTAAAGTAAATGTGACTCTCTGTTTTAGAGTTTATGGGGGACATTTAAATTGCACTTCAAATTCACTTTTTAAACTACAAATTCTTTGGGGCAGGGCAGTCATTTTCTATATGTTCATGCAATGCCTTGCACAATGGGGTTACAGCTTGGGTGGCCTCTAGGTGCTACCTCAATATAAATGTTAAATAATAATCATCTAAGTATTGTTCCCTAGCTATGAACTCAATTTTGGGGTCAGTATAACCACAGATATTGTGATGTAATTTTCTGATTGTTCCTCTCCTATGGCACTGCATAAAATTGATATAAAAGAAAAGGGGGTAATGTCTAGGTACACTGAAACATGTCTAGACAAGCTTAACCAACTTCACCTAGTGATGTGCTTAATTTCTTAAATCTTCCTGTGGCATTTGATATTGCCTCATTTGCCACCTGTGGGCTTATTTACACTACATTTTACATACAACCATCTTTACATTGAGGCCTAATTGCCTCAAAGATTTGGATGGATCTGGATAAGCATCCAAATCAAAACAACCAAATCTTCGGAGGCTCACTTACCACTACTTCAAACCAGTTTCTTTCGTCATCTACTTTTCTGTCCCTCGGTGAGTACTTACACACAGATACTTGCCCAATTGGTAAATGACATTACTTTATCATTTACACCCATTCTCTGGCCCAATTCCACCTGACATGATTTACATTACTATTTACATCATAATTTAATTTGCTCGTAGTGTTTTATATTTCAGCTTGATTTATGAATGTTAGACATATCCAAATTTAATCATGGTCTTCTGTTCTTTTTGTATTTCATCTAGTATCTAAGCGTATTATCTCCGTAACATCATCTGACCCCCATCCATTCAGCATGGTGCTTGGTCTCCTAACAGTGGCTACTGAGCCACATAAATAAGTTGATGTGTCTGCTGCAGCCTTGATTGACAAAGCAGGGTCTTTTATCTCAGGCAGTAAAGACTCATGCTTTGAGGTCCTGGGTTCATTCCTTGCTGTTGATGACACACCAAAGGGTGCCATGTTACACCTTAAAAATGGTGTTTCTATCCCTGGATGCCGTTGTCCAAGTTTCAGACACAACACCTGCAGAAGACACTGAATGGGATTGGTCTGACCAGTTCTGTAGTTTGTAATCTGTTTAGTAATTACAGTTATGTAATTAGCATTTAAATACAGTAAATGACTTAATTTTACAAGTCCCTGTTACATCCACTAAGTGTGAGAGCACTCATTTAGAAGGAAAAATTATATTACAAATACCTGATATTTTAGTATCTATTTTTAATGTTGTAAGTCCTTGGTTGTAACAAGTACAAAATATTCTTACAATGCTATTTTTACAAATAGTAGGTCGGGCGCTGAACACACAGGGCATAAAGAAACAGGATAATTTACAGGGAGTAACTGGGATCTTAACCCTTTTGCTTGAAGTAGATAAGACAGTGTCATATAATAAAAGTGTAAAACATGAAGGAAATGGAAAGGAGAAATGACACTGCACACAAAGCCTAGGTTTTCATCACATTGTAATATATTTCCACATATAACGACTGAGACTTGTGTACTCAAACACAAGTCACTGCACATGGAATTAACCGCATACAGTATGACACTGCCAAATCAGGTAAAAATACATGGCAGCATATCAGAACTATTGAAAAATATGAGATATATGTTCAAAAGGGACTCACACCTGACACAAGGGGCCTGTTTACACAAAGAGTTAGTGTACAGCAAGCCAGGATGTGAATCTAGGGCGCACTACCTTGCTGCACACTAACTGGTAGTGTGGACCCCTGCTACAGTGCACTAGAATTTCTGTAATGTACTTTGACATACTCCCATTTCATAGTCACACTTTCAGTTGTCAAATATTAACTCATCATGTAGACCAGCCCAAGGTTAGCACAACGTATACAGTCTTAACCGGAGGTAGGTCCCTTTTGTTTCATCTGATACAGCTACTGCTTTTTGACACACGTGTCTCCATAGCTGCACCAATGTATGGGATTCACAAACAATGTGCTCAACTACTGGATAGGGATTCTGTTAATGTGCTCTTGTATGTTCTTGCCATCAGTTAGTAGAAACAACAAGTGGATACTGAATACTGCTGTACAAGTGTAATTTTAAAAGAATGATTTTTGTCAAATGTCACAGTTGGTTCTGGAGACATGAAAGCTGAGCTAAATAAGGGAATTTTATGTTTGGATTTAGAGGGAAATTTAAAAGCAAATTCTGTTGCCATCTAACAACTCATTTTATTTGTATACTTTTTCAGGGTGTAAAGGGGTTCATGCTTCCCCCTTGCTGCTCCGGGCTTCTTCCCCCAGAAAACACACACAGAAGCAGCTTCGTGCTCCCACTAGTGCTCTTTATTCACAGGCTTTTCTTCCCACCACCAACTATTTACA
Organism: Emydura macquarii macquarii; assembly: GCF_026122565.2. NCBI lineage: Eukaryota > Metazoa > Chordata > Testudines > Chelidae > Emydura > Emydura macquarii. Next base: position 11,158,536 of record NW_027131527.1, on the reverse strand, counting down.
GGTACAGTTTCAGGCCAGGGCCCACACAGTTTCAGCCACCAGATCAGGGCAGCTCACCTCCAACTGAGGTCTCTCCCTCTCAGGCTGACCCCCTCGCCCCTTCCAGCTACTGCTCTGACCACCTCCTTTCAGTGAACTGGTCAGCCCCCGAGCGCCTTCCTACGAGCCTTTATAGGGCCTCTCTAATGAGCCTCACAGCTGCTCCTCCTTAGCCTAGTCCTTTCAGGCTCACTTAGCTGGTTCCATTCCCCCTTTTATTGGGCTCCAGTACTATTTGAGCTCCAGGGTGTGGGTGAGCACAAGTCCACCCACAGCTGAAAGCTCCTCCCTCAGCCTGAAGGGAGGAGCCACTGAACCTGGACTCAATTAATTAGGGCTCCAATGGCAGAGAGTTGGCTTAACTTTCAGGGCTCAGCCAGCACCCTGTCACACAGAGCTAAAAGTTGTCTTCATGATACCTCATTGTTGCTATAGTAAAATGTTTTAAGTATTCTTACCAGAGCTGGTCAAATAGTTTTCTAAAAATTAATTAACACTTTTGCAAATAAAAATGCCAAGATTGATTTGTTATGATTTGTGGAGCCATATTATTTATAGCACTGTCATTTTAAAAAAATCACAATTAATTGCGAGATTAAAAAAATAGTCATGGTTAATCACTGTTTTAATCACACTGTTAAACAATAATCAAATACCAATTTAAATTGATTATAAATATTTTGGATGTTTTTCTACGTTTTCAAATATATTGATTTCAGGTCACCTCATACAAGTACTGTAGTGCAATCTCTTTATCATGAAAGTGCAATTTACAAATGTAGATTTAAAAAAAAATTCTAAATAACTGAACTCAAAAACAAAATAATGTAAAATTTTTAGAGCTGACAAGTCAAAGCATAAGGGGCATACAAATATTTAGCGTAGCTGAAATGTAAATACCTTGTGACGCTGGCTACAACAGTGCCATGCAAATGCCTGTTCTCACTTTCATCTGACATTGTAAATAAGAAACAGGCAGCATTATCTCCCGTAACTGTAAACAAACGTGTTTGTCTTAGCAATTGGCTGAACAAGAAGTAGGACTGAGTGGACTTGTATGAGGTGAATTGAAAAATACTATTTCTTTTGTTTATCTTTTTTACAATGCAGATATTTGTAATAAAAATAATAATATAAAGTGGGCAGTGTACACTTTGTATTCTGTGTTATAACTGAAATCAATACATTTGAACATGTAAAAAACATCCAAAATATTTATAATAAATTTAAATCAGTACTCTTTTATTGTTTAACAGTGTGATTAAAACTGAGATTAATTGTGACTATTTTTAAATCTAGTTAATTTGTTTTGCGTTAATTTCATGAAATAGCTGCGATTAATTGACAGACCTAATTATTTATTATGCATAGGTATGCAGGCAACTGCTGGGTATTTGTGAAAATATCTGTGAATCCTGAAAGTTTAGCAAATTTTATCACAAATGATTATTTGTCTGAAAATTCATACTGAAGTATGTTATTTACTATTCATTATTTGTCTTCTAAAAACTCTTTTAGTCAGCCAATCAAAGCAGAAATTGTATCATGTATCTTAGCTGACCCATCACACAATGGAAACAATGAATAGACAAAGTGGACAGTTTGTGAACAACTCATAGTCTGAAAGCTTGCAGTATTGTAGCTATGTTGGTCCCAGGATATTAGAGAGATAAGATGAATGAGGTAATATCTTTTATTGGATGAACTTCTGTGGTGAGAGAGACAAGAGACACAGAGCTCTTCTTCAGGTCTGAAAGCTTGTCTCTTTCACCAACAGAAGTTGATGCAATAAAAGATATTACTTCACCAATCTCATTTCTCATAGTCTGAACATTACTTATCTAATTACTTAGCAAAAACTTACAAATGACAAATATATTTAAAGAAAATAATAATTTTTATGAATAATTCACTAAGCAAATAAGTGGCTTACTTATCACTGAATCATTTTCATAATGAATAGTTCGATCACCTCTAGTGATCGAGTGGACAGATTCCCTTCCCTACATTACTATCTCCAATCAGGCCCCTTAGAAAACTTCCAGTGCCTACCCCTCAAATCATTCAGGCAATCCCATGTATGAGAGGTTCAGTTTAAGACTCCAGCTTCTATCTAATAGGATATTCAGGATGTTTTATTTCAAATCTATGACTCCTTCCACCTTGCCATTGAGTCAAAAGAACTAAACTGATTTCTTGCTACTATTGAACATTTGGTAGCAGTTACTCCCTATATTAATCCGTCTGTCTCTGATGGAAATTCTTTGCAGCCGTCTCTCTGCAGTACTGAAACCTGTTGATTTAGAAGCTCTGAAATCATGATAACATTTTGGATCTAAATTACTTGTTTAGAAAGTGCTTGTTCAGCAGCAGTAATGACAGTGTTACATGTGAAATGTAAATCAGTAATAACAAAACCCATATTGCAATCCCAGTATCTGCTAAAAGTTAATTGATATTTACCTTAAATAGTGGCTACAAAAAGTAAAATGCACTCCCAAATACCCAGATGCATGTTCTTGGAAAAAGAAGGATCACTAACTACCATTTGCTTTGAAACCCAGCAAAAACATTAATCAAATTTGTGGCTGCAGACAACTATGTTCCTTTTAGGCATTCTTCTCTAACACATCTGTTCTACCACTTTGCTAGTACATGCTGTCCAGGTGGCTGATACCAGCAATGTGAACCCAATGTCAAATGATAAAGTTAGTTTCTATTTTTTCTTAGTACTATCTTAACAGAGGTTTATGAGTCAAAAAAAGAACCCGTTTAAACAACATTTTGTGTTGACAATCATTAACCCTTTTGAAGTTGGTGGAGTTATTCAGATTTACAATAATGTAAATGAGGTCAGAATAACTCTAATAGGTAAAACTAATATCATGGAACTCAGTTCTGCTAAACTTGGAGTTTCAAAATCCAAATCAAAACTTTGTCCAATTCAAATACATTCAAATTTGGTATTTGGATTCAGGCATTATAGGTTCAAGGCAATAGCTTGTATCTGAATCTAAGACTAGAGGATTTAGTTTGAACCATTGCTAATGTACACTCTCTGAAACAGTCTTTGTATGGGAGTGTATTTAAGACACAGGCCATTCCAAAGAAACAAATGACCTTTCTGCCACAATCTACTACTCCATCAATAGTCATGCTGTTACATCCACCATGACAGTCCATGCTCTCATTCCTCAGGCTCCCTTCCATTGGTCAATGAGAGTACCAGTGCAAGTTATTACTGACTCACTCCAGTATTAATTTGTGCCAGAATGTCCTACAGGCCTGGGGCGTGGGGTATGGAGTGGGGGGTGAATTATGATTTGGAGAGTAGCCATTGCCCTTCTCCAGCAACAGAGCGTTAAATCAGTTGAGCATTCAGAGACGGACTTCTGCAAGGTTAGGAGATGGGACAAGCATTCCATGAAACCAGCATTAAGCTCTCCTTCATAAACTGCTGATAAATCCTTGCATTCCAGAGACTGCTGACTATTTTGTATCTCTCTTGCTTGGCTATTAGAACATAGCTGTCTTCTCTTTGCATAACTTCACAGTCATTACACTAACCAATCCCACACCTTCTCAAAAAGTGTTACCCTCAAAGTAGGCTGTTCTCCAATACTTTTTCTAATCCAAGATCTTAACATGTCTCAGCATCTACAGCCAACAGAATGCCTTCTTTACTATCTTTGACAGCTCTATGCACCGTGCCAAAGAGACACTATATTCTTAGTGAATACTGTATGCTCAAATCCTTGGAGCTCATTGGAACTTGGTCCAAAAGTAAATTATTTTCTGGTTTTATTTTTCCCGGACCCAATGACTATGAGTGAGTCAGGATCATCGTATATGGTAATTTATAATTAAGGTTAAGATTTTGTCATGGTTATTTTTAGTAAAAGTCACGGATGGATCATGGGCAATGCATAAAAATTCATGGAACCCCATGACCCATCTGTGATTTTTACTAAAAATAATGGTGAGGGGGAGCTGACCAGGCATTACTGAATCTGGCGGGGGGGCGGGAGGGGGAGAATGAGAGCCCTAGGCCCATTGCAGGAGGGAGAGGGTTCAGCAATTGCCACCAGCTGCAACTTGGAGCTCCAGGGTCCCCCCACTGAGCACTGGACTCCAAGCTCCGGGATCCCGCATGGTGGCTCAGGGCTATGGGGTCCCCTGCGCACAGCTGCTGGGTCTGTCCGCTGAGGCTGGGAGCTGCAGAACATGACTGTGGGGGTCCGTCTGCCAGCTGTGTCGACTAGAAGCGGGGGGGGGGGGGGGGGGGGGGGCCGGCAGCAGCTGGGAGCTGTGGAGGCCCGCCATCATCTGCCGCCACAGGCAGTAGGGGGACCCCAGAATTCTGAAGTCCCCCCCACAGCCCATGACAGCTCTGGGGTCCCCTTGCTGCCCCCGCAGCAGCTGAGTGTCCAAGGCTCTCTACTGTCAGCCACTGTGGGCAGTAGGGGGACCTCGGCGCACTAGGGTCCCCCTGCTGCCCGTGGCTTTGGGCTTCAGGGTCCCTGAGATCGATGGTGGATTGGAGCTGGGAGAGGCGAGGGGGGACCTGCCACCTGCCTTGGCTGACAGCAGCGGGGCCCACGCCGTCCGCAGTGGCTCAGAGCTGTTGGATCCCCGCCATGGCTGACAGCAGCCCTCTCCCTCCTCCTCTCCCCCCCCTCCCCGGCCGCAGCTCAGAGCTGGGGATCCTGGCCTTGCTGAGAGCTTTGGGACCCTTGCCACCTGTGGCCCACAGCCCCCAGAAGCTGACAACTTCAGCCCTTCTGCCCCAGGGCACGGAAGCAGAAGAGGTTAATTTCCCAGAGGTCTCTGGAAGTTATGGAATCTGTGATTTCCATGACAGCTGTAACAAAACGTTATCCTTATTTATAATATGGAAAGATGCAACCAGGAAGCGCGAAACGCCACATAATGCTCTCACTAGCTCTCACAAATTATAATCTTGGCTAGGTTTGAACCTGGAAGATGGAAGAGTGTTCTTGGTTTTCTGGATGGATTTTCCTTTCATCCATTCCCAATGTTTATTGCTGCCCATTTGCAGGGCTGATAAAATGTGGGATTCACAGGACAAAAGCTGCATTATGCCTTAACAAAAACTATTAACACAAAACCAGACAACCCTTTGCAAGCAATTGGTGTTCCCAAGCTGCTCTTTAACACACTATAAACACACACATATACACACAGTCCAAATGTAGCCCCTTTCTGATGTTTGCTGTTATTTGTCAGTTTAGTAACAGAATTTACAATTGAACATAAGCTATCTCCTGAGCGTGGCTGCTCCTGGGTTGTTTTCTTCTCTTTGGGACTCCTCTGTCCCTGCCCCTAATTCCAGCTGTTTGGGTAAACATTCAAACTCCTTTATGCTTCTGGGTTATATCTCATAGGACCCACATGGGTCTTAAGGAATTTTTTTAATGTATATAGGAAAGATCCTTCAAGACAAAGTGCCTTGAGAAGTCAGACTTGGAGATTTTGGAATCTGAGAAGTTAGAGATTTCTTCAAAGTAGGAAATTTGTTTCTAGGGCTCAACAATGTTTCCCCTTTAGTTTCTTCAGGGAAAGCAACTCCCTTACATTACTATTTTCTTTCATCATCTTTCTCTTCTACCAGACAGAGAGATGAATTCAATTAGGCATTTGTGATGATGGAGCCTGAAAAAGAGGAGTACAAAGAAAGGCCACAGAGGAAACTGAATCAGAACAATGAGTTTGGACAGGAAACGTACTGGAAGGCACATTGCTACCCATTAAGATGCTTCCCTTTGATTTCAGCCTAAAAATAATATACACTTCCTCTGTTAACAAATAATCAGATCCTTTGGAGGAAGGGCACATTCTTGCCACTGAGAAACTTAGCAAGAGATTCTCTGTGGCACTGTGGGTTGTGGCCTAGCAGGGGGTTCAACAGGAATAAAAATGGTCTGGCACTCTCTGATAAGAATGGAGCCCCATACACTGGGGGACTTTTTGTCTTCATGGAAGGGTTTCTCATAGCTGAAATGTGGCAAAACAAAAGGATTTGTTTGTAGATGCTCACTCCTTTGTCCTTATTACAGGAATATGCTGCCATTACTGCTTCTTTCTGAGAATTAGCAATTATTGGGGAAAGAAACTGAGAGAGTGACAAAAGATAAGACAAAGATATTTTACCACAAAATCTTGGGATGTCTTTCACTTGATGCTGATGCCTATTATTCTTATAAGAAAAATGATAAATCTAATTTGGAATGTAGACTCTGAAGATGCAAGAAAGACCCTGCAATATATTTTAAAAAGTACTTCTAAATTATCAAAAAAACTGTAGGTAGTTGTCTAAACTAATGGGCTGTTCAAGATACTGTTGATATTAATTGGAAAATAAAAGTAAATAGCATAACTTTTCTTTAGAGGATAGGTAGAATTCTCCTTTCAGTTACTCTGATGTATTGCTCACTACAGTCAAGGGTTTACACCCATGTGACTGAGAAGAACATTCAGTCTATGGGCTATCTTTAAACAAGTTTAGTTTGAGAAACACCAATAAAATCTGAGAATTCTAAGATAAAAGTGAGAATTTTAATAAACTATTTCCCAATCTGTATCCCTGCCATATAACATTAAGCACTTTTATAGTGCCTTTTATCACCAAAGATCTTTACAAACTATACCACGTGGCTTAGCTGTTCAACAACATGAGTAATAGTGACTAGTTGAAAGCATTTTACAGTTGGCGAAACTAAGGTTAAGTGACTTTTCCAAGGCTATAGAGGGAATCCTTGTCAGAGCCTGGATTAGAATTAAGGAGTTTCTGGCTCCCAGTGTAATAACTGAACAGGGGATTTTTAGTCTCTCATCGTTTATATTTATTTATTTATTAGTGAAAAATCTCTTGGTCATACAATCCTGTACCTATTCAACCCAAATGCATGCAAACTTACAGCAACAAGAATCATGCACATAGCTATTTTCAGCTGGTTCACTGTGATTAATCAGTCAGTTCCCATAAAAGGAACAAATCTTTCTCAGAAAGGAGATACATTTTCTAATTACAGAAGAGTAGCTCTTAATAGCATGTCCTCTAAATGCTTAAGTTTAAACAGCAAGAACCTTCTGGATGATTTAAAGACAGCAATTGTTTTTCCTAATCAATTTTAATAACCAAGATCAAAAAATTTCTGCTACAAACTTCTAAAATATGTACCTCAAACATCATAGAAGTGTAACACATACACCTATCATTACAGAAATGCAAAATGGCAAAAGTTGAATATGTTTACCTGACTTCAGGTGCTGGAATTCCTACCACAATGCAGTCCAACTGCACTTTGGTTCCTTCAGGAACTTCTCTGCTTTTCAATTTTTGTGTAAAATGTGGTGGCTGTCCAATTGGCTCCTCAAAATATAAAGTTGTAGGTGCCGACTCTGTTGTTAACTTTGTACTTTCTAATTGATTTATAGCTTCCAAGTTTGCCTCCTGTTGATCATTTGTTTTTTCACGTGTATGCTCTGCTTTATTATCCAAGTCTTGAGGTACTGGAATAGAAGGCCGTTCTCTCTTTTCTGACAGCTTTGGGAAACTGGGGCTACCTTCTTGATCAGCCTTATTTTTAGATTCAAGTTTGCTCCTGTAATTTTTGCAAGTTCTAGGTCTTATTCTTTTAGAATTATGTGCTTTGAACAGTGAAGAAAGTTCCTCAATAAAATCTGCTGCCTTGTTTAGGAATTCTTTTTTGGATTCTGCTTCAGACCCAAATTGTTTTTTTAGCTCCTGAGTGCTCTCTTTGGAACTTTTTGTTTCTGTGACATGATCCAGACAAAAGTTTGAGTGGAGACTATTGTCTGAAGTTGGCAAGGCTGTGGACTGGGCCTCTTGTTTGTTTGAAACTGTTTTTCCACAGTTTTTCACTTGTTCAGAGCTATGATGTACATGTTTCTGTTGGTCGTCCTGCTTTTCAAGTGGGTCTTGATCAATTGCTTGTCTTGCCAGATTTACACTTTCATCTAACTCTTCTTGGCTCAAAAAGGCAGAGAGATCTGGAAGGTCATCTTGGCTAGCTACTTCCTCTGAAGCCCCAGAAGTACTGCCATAATGAAAAGTATGTGGAGAAGGTTCTGATCTACTTCTTTCACTGTTCCCTTGATGTCTGGTTTCAGCTAAATAACTCTCTCTCAGAAGTTGAGATATTGAAGTGGAAGATTCTAAACTGTTGTCTTGCATGCTGTCAACAAAAAGGACAAATAGGACCACACCTCATCAATAGTAAGTTAGTTGCCAACACAGAATTATAGGCGTCTGAAAAGCAGAACACAAAGTTTTTTAATTGTACTTCTATTCTAAAAATTACCTTGTAAAAATGGCCTCTTCTTATTACATGGACCTGTTCTCATTTACAGATCTGCTGACTTTGGTAACTAAAATCAGTTTTTATTACTTTTGACTCCTATTAAACTTGCAGAGCTATTCTATTCCAGGTAACAGGTCAAGAGAATTGTTAACTAAGTTCCAATTGCAAAGCCTTTATGGTTGACTATGTGTGAGCCAGAAAGAACCCACTTTGACTTTTAGATTCCATACTGGATTTGTAGGACTGACAGTTAGAAGAAAAACAAACAATCAAACAGCTTTACAGTACTTTTAAACTGAGCAAAGCTGGTCTGAAACTCACCAAGAGACAATAAGTATATAACCCCCCAAAATCATTTTTTGGAGGTTAAAAATACACTGAAATGGCAATTTTTCATTGAAAACTCATAGAAAATAATATATTAAGTACATAAGAATGGCCATATTAGGTCAGACCAATGGTCCATCTAGCCCAGTATTTTGTCTTTAACGTGGCCATTGCCAGATGCTTCAGAGGGAATAAACAGAACAGGGTAATTTTGAGTGATCATCCCTGTCATCCAGTCCCATCTTCCGGCAGTTGGAGGCTTAGGGACACCTGGAGCATGGGGTTGTGTCACTAAACATCTTGGCTAATATCCATGGATGGACTTATCCTCCATGAACTTATCTAATTATTTTTGGAACCAGTTATATTTTTGGCCTTTCACAACATCTCCTGGCAATGAGTTCCACAGACTGACTGTGTGTACTTCCCTTTGTTTGTTTTAAACCTGCTGTCTACTAATTTCATTGGTTGGCTCCTAGTTCTTGTGTTATGTGAGGGGATAAATAACACTTCCCTATTCATTTTCTCCATACTATACATGATTTTATAGACCACTATCATATCCGCTGTTAGTTATCTCTTCTCTACAATGAACAGTCTCTTTAATCTTTCCTCATATGGAAGCTGTTCCAGGCCACTAATCATTTTTGTTGCTCTTCCCTGTACTTTTTCCAATTCTAATATATCTTTTTTGAGATGAGGTGATCAGACCTGCACACGGTATACGAGGTGTGGACATACTATGGATTTATAAAATGGCATTTTCTGTTTTATTACCTATCTCTTTGCCAATGGTTCCTAACATCCTGTTAACTTTTTTGACTGCTGTTGCACATTGAGTGAATCAGGGAACTATCCACAAAATCTCAAGATCTCTTTCTTGAGTGGTAACAGCTAAAGATCCTCATCCCATCATTGAGGATGTATAATAGGGATAATATTTTCCAATCTGCATTTCTTTGCTCCTATCAACACTGAATTTCATCTGCCATTTTGTTGCCCAGTCACCCAGTTCAGTGACATTTCTTTGTAACCCTGCAGTCAGCTTTGGAATTAACTACTTTGAATAATTTTGTATTGTCTGCAAATTTGCCACCTCACTGTTCATCCCCTTTTCCAGATCATTTATGAATATGTTAAACAGTACAAATTTCAATACAGATCTTTGGGGGACTCTGCTATTTACCTCTCTACATTGTGAAAAATGACCATTTATTTCTACTGTTTGTTTCCTATTTTTTAATCAGTTACTGATCCATGAGAGGATCTCCCCTCTTATCCCATGACTGCTTATTTTGCTTATGTACCTTTGATGAGGGACCTTGTCAAGGGCTTTCTGAAAGTCCAACTACACTATATTGGCTGGTTCATCCTTGTCCACATGCTTGTTGGCACCCTCAAAGAATAGATTGGTGAGGCATGATTTCCCTTTACAAAAGCCGTGTTGATTCTTTCCCAACATTGTATTTATCTAATCGTCTGATAATACTATTCTTTACTATAGATTCAACCATTACAAAAAACAAATTATAGCATAGCATATACTGCACTTTATATGCTTATTTATCAGTCAGAATATTATGCATTGTTTTATCCATTGTTTAAGATCTACAAATCAGTACATTAATTTCACAGTATGTATTTGAGTAAAGGTGGATATTGATTTTATACTTTGACAAGAATGCCATTTGTATTATTGAGCCATTAAAAACTTTTTGAATCATGTTAGCCATGGTGCAGTGCACCAATAAAGATGACAAGATAATATTGGGAAGCCCAAATTTCAATCCTAAATAAGAAATCTAAATCCTAAATTTGCATGCTCAGATCAGCATTTCAGCATATAAATCCTTGTTTTATGCATATACAATCCAACATGAATATCCAAATATGGGATTTGGTTATCCTATTCATGTGCTTATATTTTGAAAATTCAGCTTAAAGTTGTTCAGAAGAAAAGAAGAAAGATACCATTCAGAGGACTAGGTAACAGGTGTGTGTAAAATATATAATATTATATATTATATATAAAACATCCTCTCCATGAAGCTAACAAAGGTGTGCTTATTTACTGAGCTTACAAGTATCAAAAGATGCAAAGTATAGTATCTCTTTCTTATTTAATTTATTTCTTATCTTAGTGTTTGTTAAAAGGATAGGTTCTTAAAGGTGAAACATCTATTTTATATTTGTCTAGGTTCTGCCTTCCTTCAACAGACTTCTAGTATCTAATATATGTAAATCCCTCCTCTTTACATCATTTTCCCATCCAAACCTTGAGACCTGAAACTTTCCCTGTCTAACTGGCCTTGCTGATAGACTGTGCTACTATACTTCTCTTGCTGCCCTGTCACCCATTGATATAATTGTGCAATAACCAACCCATTCACCCGTTGGTATAATTCTGCAATAAGCAACCCATTTCCCAAAGTGCTGCCCGAATCCCAACCTTAATTTTATAGATTTGAATTTCACCAGGGTTGAAGTCTTAAATTATCCAAAGTGAGTAAAAGGTGGCAGAAGGACTTTTTTCAGCCTGTACACATGTTATGTAAAGTTGTTGCAGAAAGAAGCACAGAAAGAAGTCAAAGAATAGGGTAAACTGCATTTCTCTGAACTAAACGAATTGTTGATAAAGGATTTTCAGGATTTCAGAATTGTTATAGCAACAGACCCAAATGCAAAATGAAAGTGTGCATATATGGACCATCAGAGACTTGTTTTCATTGGCCAGTTTGGATGGGACAAGGTTGCCAGCCCTTTTGTACACTCCGTTTCTGGGGAGTACTTGGCAACTCATTTATGCGTGGAGGAAGCATTAACAAGGATCACTGTCATCATGGCCTTCATCACCATCAACCTATGCTGGGACCCAGAGACATCACTGCACTTTATTTTTCCTGACCCTGAAAGATGTTTTCATCAGACCAGATGACAGGAGTGGAACCAGACATCATCATTATTCCCATAGCTTTAACCTAAGCAACTCCTAAAATTGGAACCTAATGTTTTACTGCTTCCATCGTGGATCAGTTTCCTCCTGCAACTTATTCCTTCTATCTCTTCTCAATCTTTCTTTTGTTTCTTTTTTTGCCTTCTGTTAATAAGAATCAAGCTTAGCCAACCAGAACAAGTCAACCCTTGCATCACTTTGCTGTGATCAAAACAGTAAGTGAAAAAAAATGCATTTAGCCAGCCTAGTCCTGTTAAAGTTTGGATGCCTCTGAAGTGACTAGTAAGGTTTCATACTGTGTGGTGTGCCTTTAGTCTTCCAGCTGAGCTGCTAATATCTAAGACAGAGGCTGATTTTACCTAGCTTCTTCTTTTCTCTTTCCTCCTGTGTGTGTGTCCTTTAATTGTGGGAGGGAAGAAATATGGAAAATTGTTAACATGAAGGTTTATTTAATTTTTAAATGTTTTAACTGTCATTTGTGTGTGTGTGTAATTTTTGTTTGTTTTAATAGTGTCAAACAAGCAAAACCCAAGACTAGTGACAGAATCTCAAACTCAAATTGTTATTGTTCTGGATGTTGGGGCGGGGTGTCTCAGGCCTTCTCTGCCCAGTACTAAGGCACTGGTGCCTTGAAACCCCCCCAGAGAAGACCTGATAAACCCCATCACCTTGACAAATAGAGTAACTTACAAATTATAACCTCCTAACCACCCTTATCAGTCCCCACAACAGATTCCAGCATTAATGCATTTCCACTCTTCCTATGTTGGGCCAGACATGTTAATACCAATGGAACATTAGCACTGAACTTGGTTAACGCAACATTCCAATGCAATTTTGGCACATAAAAGAACAGTGATTTAGGATGCTCACAGCTTTGTAAATCACTGGACAGAGAAGGTAATACTACCTTTTAAGAGCACAGACCATGTCTTTCTAATGCATAGGTCATTGCCAGTAAAGATGCTACAACAATTGCTTGGCTAGCTTCTGCTCTCATTTACAACTATGAAATCTTAGTGAAATACAATGGAGCTAAAATAGAATATTTATTTATTTATATGCTGATAAGTGCAAGATACTTACAAGCCACAAATAAGACACAACCCCTGTCCTAAGGCGGTTACTATCTGAACGGCAGACAAACATCAGACAAGAATGTGCTGGTAGATCCAGAAGATTGCAATAACCTAGGGCCAAGTTTTTCTTGGCCCTAATGTGTATATGTGATGGGGAAGGCACAGGGAGACTTCTTCTCTTATTTACCTATATTACACTGAGACCACAAACAATTTCAGACCCTTTTTTTTAGGCTCACTAGGGGCATAAATCACTCCAGAGCAGGTGAGGAAGAAGAAGAGGCAGAGCCATAGCCTAGTCCCTACTCCACACCATGGAGCTGACTGGGCATAAGGAGGAAAGCATATTGCATTTTTCTAATTGAGGTTGTAGGAGGCACAGTCCCTTCCAGAGTGTCAGCCTCATATCACTCCATTTATGGCTGTGGCTAATTATTACAATCTATCCCTTTGTATACTTGTGTGGTTTTATAAAAAGAAATGGTGTGATATTTTACATAGGTTATACAAGTGTACAGGAGTATTTGGCCCACTGGCTTGCCTGGTCAAGTTTGTTATCCTGAAAAGTTAATTATATTTAACCACAATGTCATTCCATTTCTGTGCTTTCTGTAAAACTAAATGTATTATCCATAAAAACCTGGAGAGGAAGGATGCATTCCTGTACAGAATATGAGGACAATGGATGGTGACAGGAGGACATATAAATTGAAAAATGACTCCATGAGACCAAAGCCTGTCATCTCCTGCAGCAAATGAAGGTAACTGCTTCATAAACTGATTGGATGGAGAAGATGTATGGAGTCATTTAACTATGGCTAGTCAAGATTTCATTCATATAGATCTTTTATTAGGATTACACATTCCTCATTTCACTACGATTTCTATTCCCATGGTCCTCATTAATCACCATGCAGTTTTTCTGCACCTAGCCAAAACAAATTAATGTGTTTCTTAGTGTTTCTTCTAAATCTTTGTGCTGGGTCTTGTGTTTTTTTCCCTTCATCCTTCATACAAAATATTGAAACACAAATAAAGTGATCTCTGATTCCCTGAAGAAGTACAATTCTGATGTGTGATGGGACACTGAAACCAGTCATAAGGAGAAACATTTGGCTTATCAAAAGTATTTGGAGAATGTACACTAGCAAAAGAGTACAATAAATGAGGCATCTTTCAATAACAAAAAAAGGAGCATTACATTAGTGGATGGACTACAAAAAGAAGAAAATTATATTTGATAGACAGTGAAAAGACAAAATAGCAGATACAATATTGTGGTCATACAGCTTTCTTCAGGAAAGATCTGTAATAAAAATAATAAAAACCAAAACATTAGAATACCAAGGGCTAGATTTTGACTAGTCATAACAGTCACATATGGGAGTGCAACTTGTCTCTCCTCTCATGTGGCCAGACTAGGGCTGCTTGCCTGATGGCTCAGGTAAGTGGGGAAGAGCTGAGGCTCTGTGCCTAACACTGTCCCCTGCAAGCACGGAGCAGGAAATAAGCAGAACTAAAGCTCCACCCGGCTATGTGTCAGGCAGCAAATCTGGTTAGGTGCGAGAAGGGAAAACAAACAGTATCCCTGAAAAGAGGTGAATTAACTTTCTTCCACCTACCCATCAGAGCTGGAGGGGAGCTCAGAGTTCTTCCTAGGATGATACTGCTAGGCATATCTTCATACTATAGGCTGAACATAAAAGCTTAATCTAATCCTAGCTATGCTTACATTTTTCTCTAGAGATGACTCAGGGTCAGATTGTTGTATCTAACTCTATTTTCTATTTTCATCTTGCCTAGAAGATAATTCTTTTGTTCTATTTTTAGTAAGGTAGAAGTTGGCTGCTAGTCAAACATAACACTTTGAGACAGCACTTGGTTATCTAAAATCAGAAATATTGTGAACAATATGATAGCTAGAGTAAAATTAAAAATGCTGAGTTTCACCAAAGACTTGCTTTGAGAAAATGGAACATCCAAATTACAAATAAGTCTTGAGAGAGGTGCATTTTATTTTCTTTTATTAAAAAAAGTTGTACTCTTCATGTACTCACAGAGCAAAGTGATAAAGAAGTACATCTGGGTAAGCTAAAGCTGTCCAGATTTCACAACTAGAAGAGAACAACCCGATGTTTAATGAGGTCAAACACATAGTCTATCAAGGTCCTGGGTTGGCTAATGATAGAATGGAATTTAATTTATTTACTAAAATGCCTATACATCTCATACAGAGTTTCTTTCCAGAAATTTAAAACATATTAACAGAACAATTACTACAATTTTAAAGGCTTGATTAATAATAAGTCTGGGCTCTGATATTGCAAGAGGAGGGACTACAGAGTAATCTGAGCTGCAAAGTATAGATCCAGATTTGGATCCAGTCTTTAACACCTCCCTTCTGGCTCAAATTTCAGGATTTTGGTTTAGTCCAGTTATGTCCGAGGGATTTTCCCTCCATTTTTCTCATCAGGGCTTTGGAACAGCCAAAAAAGATCTTGCCCAACATAATCTGTTCCACGTTTCATGATAAGCCAGTGCATAGGGGGATAGAAGTCTGGGATTTTAGTCAGTGATGTGTGAGATACCCACACAGTGCTAATGTGATCAATAATATACGGTAGTTATGCATTTCTCTATTTAAGCTCTCTGACTCCCCAGTAATGGACAACTCACCAGACTGTCTCTACCAAGGGCACAGTAGACTAGGTTTTCTGAGGTAAATCAGAGCACTAATACCTTAGCCAAATTTTATAGTTGAGATTGGAAAAAAGAGGATCTCTTTTAATAAATCAAAATTAAGAAGAGAAATTGTGAAGCTACTCCTAAATAGCTGGTTAGTGTTATTTAGGATGAAAAATGGGGAGATCAAACCTGATTGTCTCCACTGATACAAGGACAGAGTCCAGCAACTTTGACTATACATGGTTTTTCTGTCCACTGTGCTAATTTGGTTCAATTAACTGGATAAAAACTGAGTTCCAAAAAGTCTATATTTCTGCCAATGTTCTGTTGTTAGCCAAGTGTCCTTTAGGATAAGATATACCACAATGATTGAATTGGCTTCTACAATGCAATTTTGGCAATGGCTTGACCTAAATGTCAGTATGTTGAAGGCAAGGGGATTCCTAAATGATGGGAGCTTGTCCCATGAGATTGTTGTGTGCTAACTCATTTTATATAGTATGAAGCTACTTGAATTCATTGCCTTGTTGTCACTGAAAGAATCTTGAGCCTTGTTGAGATAAATGATAGTGAAATCTCAGCAAATAGGAAGAATTTTTGGACACAAGTCAGTTTTTGTTTTTGGCTAGGGACAAGTTGAACGCCTGATGTTACAAGCAGCTTTGTCAGACATTCATTCCTCCACTTATCTAATAGTAAAGTGGTCATCTGGAAGTGAAGCATTCAAACACCTTCTTTGGCAGTCAGTCTGATTTTAAAATGAGTAGATTTAGTCAACACCTATCATTCCTGCCTGCTGCTTTTAGCTCTCATTAATATAATATGAAAGAAATTGAAGTTTAAATTTCTAGCTGTAGAATAACTAGCAAATTGCTAGTTTAACCTTTTTTCTTGCATATTAAAATTTGTTAGTCAGTTGCTTAGATGTTGAGAATTGGTGTTGCTCCATACATGTCAATGATTCACACCAGCTGAGAACCTCTTCTTGTATATCTACTTCTTCTGGTTAAAAATTAAAAGTTTAAATCATGAATGATATTAGACTATATCCATTTCCAATTTATTTAATTGAAAATAAATCATCCCTGCCCAATTTATAAAATGTAACATTAACCAAACACAAAAACATCAACACTAAACACATTAGTTTTTAATGATTAAATTGATACATAGGCAACTGAAAAACAAGCACAGAGATGTCACGTGTAATCTTGATATCTAAAGATCACAGTCACATTCCCACTTGCTTGTAGGAATTGTCACATCATAGTTCCCTTTGTTTCTGTTTCCAGTTACTGCTTGTTGATATATTAGACAGACTTAAGACGCAAGACTCATGGAAGGTTAGGCAGGAGCTCGGGAGCCAAGTTAGCTGTGTTCTGTGTTCATAAAACTTTTTAAAAAAATCTATTATGGAAAATTACTTAAAAGAAAATGGTATATCACTCAGTTTTAGATACAAGTAGTAGGTTTGAATCTTGCTTCCTACACCAATTGCAGGTAACCAAGTAACAGAAATCCCATTTCAAAATGCTGGCATTAAAACAAAGAAAAATTAAGGGAGTTCTCAGAGAACGGAACAGCTTCTAATTGAAAAAAATACCTATAATAATAAATGGTTTAAAAGGCAAGTCAGTCTATTGATTCAGATATATTTTTCTAGAGAATTTATTTTTCAACATTCACATATTTTAATATGCTTCCTGCTTTGTTTAATCTATAACACATTTTAGAATCCATAGTAGTTTTAATCTCATTTGACTGGGAGTCTAAGAAATGCTTACAAATGTTTGCTCAGTGTTACATAATTTTGTAAATAAGTAAAAATCATTTAAATATCTTCACATATTATTATTTCAGCCTGTGGGTTGCATGTAAATATCTAGTTTCTCATGGATTTTTTTTAAATTGCAGTTATAACTGATGTAAACTGAGGATCTATGGAGAAACAGCTACTGCTTCTACTGAAGTCAATGGGAATTTTGTCATTTACTTAACTTGGGATCAGAATCAGGCCTCTTGTGTAGACAAAATCTAATAATAAAGGTAGAGTGTCATTGCTGAATTGTGGAATCCTGTTACATTTTTATTAGTGTGTGTAACTTCTAACACATAACCACTGAAGAATATTTTCTGAATTATATACTTGGTTTAATATGTCAAATGATTTGTTTAAGGCCAAATCCTGCTCCAAGTTAAATTAATTAAAATGTTCAATTTAATTCAATGCAAGAAGGAGCAGGCGCTAAGGCACTTTCATGAATAACTGATGTACAGATGCAAAGCCTTTTTTTAACTACTGTACAGAACACATTTTATTTTTTCTTCTCATTTCATGTATGTGTTTATTTACATACTTGTCTGGAAATGGAGACATGGAGAGACTGAATATAAATGTTTGAAAATAAATACTATAGACCAAATTCTGCTGTCAGTTACATAGCAGTGTGCATCTGAAATAACGCCACTGACATCAATGGAACTACTTTGGATTTACACAAGAGTAACTGAGAACAGAATTAGATGGATGCATTTTTATATGTTGAAAAGTTAAATTTTGTAAATGGAAATCTGAGGCTCCATCCTGTAATTGGATTACTAATTCAGAAGACTGGACCCATGTGGAGAGCCAGGGCTTCACACAGATGCAGGGGACAACATTAGCAGATCCGACTGAAGGAATGAGACCAAAGACTCATGTGTCCATGTGCAGAGAATTGCAAGGGCACAGAGTTGTCAGTTCTCATGGTTTTATTATGAGTCTTGTGATATTTTGGGTTTTTTTGTTTTTAAAGTCCCATCTCTTGCAGTCATTTTATTACATAAGAATCTCAGCTTTCATATGGGGAGGGGTGAGGTACGTTTCTAGCCCTCATGGTTCTAGAAAAAACTTGAAAATATGACCCCTAAATGCTTCAAAACCAGAAAGCAAATATAAAGAACTCAACATTTATTATTTTGTAAAATCTAATTTTTAAGCCAAGCCCATGGTTTTTTGGGAGGGCTGACTCACGATTTTTGAATTCTTGGGGTCAGAGCCAGCCCTAAGCATAAACAGATTAAGCAATTGCTTAGGGCCCTAAGCAGCTCAAGAGACTCCCGTATTAATTATTAGTATTTTGGAGGGTGGGGAAGGCCCAAAAATATTTCTTTTTAGGGCCCCCAGTGAGCAAGCAGCAGCAGTGTTTGGGATTGGCAATATTGGGACTGAACCTTAATCTGTACATATTAATCTTAATCTGTACAATTCTTTACATAAGAAGAGACAAATTTTCAGCCAAGCTCAGCCCAGAGGGAAAAATAATTAGACTTCATCCTCTCACACCTGACACTGAAATCCTCATTGACACATATCTATAGAGGCCACTCCTATGAATATATATTCACTTTTAAACCCCGCCCTTGAATATTTATTCATCTGACCCTCGATCTCAAAGTTACATCAGTGGGATGTCTAAGGAAGAAGCAATGTAGAACTTTCAAATCTTCATGAAATAAAAAAATATATACAATTTCCCTTTTCCTTTATGTTGTTCTTTTTTTAAAGTTTATTTCATCTTGCCATGTAATAGGAACAATATTTGTGATATTGGAGTATGGTTACATAAACTACTTTTGTGATTATCCTGCACAATTAATATTATCCCTTAGTTCAAAGATTAGATGGGTGGGTGCTCTTATAAAATGAGAATACTTAAGACCCTCTGTAATCCTGATTTTGAGTTGTTTTTGCTTTCCCACCAACTCTCTTTTGACTGCAAAGCAAACAATATTTTTGAGCAATACTAGCTGACGTCAGATTGCATTTAAACAAATTTGGGATTAATTTTAAAATACAAGACTGTTTTCTAAATTATCTACTACTTATCAGAAGTCAACATTAGTGCTGCAGTCTTTGAGGGCTGGTGTAGTTGCTTTTCCACAGGCAAATGTCTTCTTCCCCTACTGGGATGTGAGGCCTGAATTAGTGTCAATGGATTTTCCATTGACTTCAAAGGTCTTTGGAACATGCCCTAAATACAGTATTGTATGCCCTGATACTGTTGGCCTTTATTGACTCAAATAGTCCTTACTCACATGGACGGTCCCATTTACTTCAAGGATTACCCCCATAAAAAGAGTTTGTATAACTGAGCACATTGTTTGTAACTTCCAGAGAATTAGCATTATAGCTGTGTGAATAATTGATTTTTCTGTTCACCCCTCAATTCAAAATACCAGAAAAAAATTCATTTCAGGTCTATCTAAAACAAAAACATTTCAGTTTTCTCAGTGAAATGAAAAACAAATACAATTAATTTTTGGTTGACTAAAACATTTTGTTCAACCTGAAACAAAATGTTTAATTTCAATTTTTGTTTTTTTTTAACCCTTTAAAAAAATTAAATTTAGGCAAGTTTCAAAACAAAACATCATTAAAAAAATCAAAATGTTTTGTTTAGAAACTTGTGTAAAGTGGTTTGAATTCTTCTAAATTAAAACAATTTTTTAGATGAAACTATTCACTGAATTCAACGTAAATTTGCAAGTAGTTTTTGTTCAACCCAAAAATTCATTTTGTTGTCCTGTTTTTTAGGTGTACAGATTTGTTTGATATCACAAATCTTTTCCTTTTGTAATTTAAACCTATGATTTCTCAAGTGAAATTCAGTTTAAATAAAAACAATGTTTTCTAGTGAAAAGGAAGCCTCTCCTCATGCCCAGTACTGGGCTGTCACAGGTGGATGTCTTATTTACAATAGATAGCCTGTATTTTTCTCATTAGATTTTATTTCCTGATTACTTGTCTTCACTTTTTTCCCACGGTCCTAATATATTTGCTTTTCTCTCTGTATGTTGTATGCTCCATTTATCACTACAATTTTTTCACTGAATTCCCCCCCCCCCCTTTTTTTTTTTTTTTTGGCAGTCTTTCCTAAGCAAATTAATAACACTGAAGTTGTCAAATTTTCAAACCATGAAATTTTAGTAGGTTTGAAATTAGGCAAAATCAGTTTGCCCATCCCTGTGGTATATTTCTGATTAAAACAAGTGAAATATTAATTAATATAATTAACTGATTTGTACAGGCAAGATACTGATTTTATAATCACTCAAACTGGTTTGTGATCTCTGACTGCATTATTCAATTGTTCTTCATTGTTCTATGTAATTTTTAAATTCCAAAATCTTTCTATAGTATTACTTATAAAAATGTATTTACCCTGCTAATGCTAGCTGTTGGCGGAAAACACTGAAGGTCTGTATAATTCCTTCAGTCCCATAATAAAACTATTGTAAAACTTAAAAAGAATGCACAGGAATAGTACCTAAAAAGTCTGATGTTGTGTCATGGTCTTTAACTGCGATAGACTGTTGTCTATAAAAGCTTGCCCTGAACTTATTGTAGAAGGAGTTTTTAATAACTAAAAGTAATTACTTATTTAGGCTATCAATACAAATAAAATAAAATGTATTTAATTTTGATAGCACTCTCTGGGGAAAAAAGAGGAAAGAAAATATATCCTGTCTTTGTGAACCTTTAGGAAGGCAAGGGAAAAGAATAGAGTTGAAGTTTATGAAATTGGATCCTTTAACATTTGCTGATTTTGATTTAGTTTATGAACCTAAGAGCTTCTAAGTAAATTTAAACCTAATGATGTTAACAAAAATTTGCTGATAAAATTATCAGTTCCCTTAACTAGATTTGCATAATACTCTCCTGACTAAGCAGATGATCTCAAGAGCTACTCTATTCTCTTTTAAATTATGTTTTATTTAATATAATTGAAGATGTGCTTCTGATTACTGCTTAATGTTGCAATATATTGGGCCAAACACTTGCCACTGACAGTCAAATGTCTTTTGGAGGGCGGGGTGGGGGGAGAAGCGAGCTAGCAAGGGAGAGCAATGCCCGTCTATTAGGAGTGTTTCTGCAGCTGTTGTGTACATTAATCCAGAGAGCAGATCTCCCAACACTAAATATAGCCCGTAGTGTCATCTTACTTGTCAAAAAAAATTTTTTTAAAGAAAGTATTTAACCAGGGGATCCATATTAAATTAGGCTCAATTTTCTTTAAGAAGGAAACACAAATTACTGTATATTGGTGTAATGCTAGAGATTATAAAGTAATCATTTCACTGTATGGTAGAAGAGGGAAAAATAAAAGTAAAATCCCAGCAATGCTGCCTTCCGTTGATTCTTCCATCGGAGACAAACAGGCTGAGGGAATTTAGGAACCCCACCAATCCTATTCAATTTCTTTGTGATTCTGCAGCACATTGTTTCTCTTTCACTCTAACTCACACACCTCAGTGTAATTTAAATCAGATGGTTTAAAAATGATCTGCTCCCTGCATATTTCTGATCAGCAATAAGTAGCATTCAGATATCAACCCTCTGTGCACCTGTGCGGTGTTATCAAAACACAGTAACGATCTAAAGTAAAGACATTACCTTTTGTAATTCCTCCAGATGTTGATGTCCAACTCTGGCACTCAGTAGCGATGCAATTATCCAGAAGTATAATATTAAAGTTATAGAAGCACAGGAATTCTTCAGGTCCTTCGGAACAGAAACAACTAGGAGTCCATTGGTGAAAGGAGTTAACTTTAGTTATAGTGAGGATGGCTGTAAGAAGCCGAACAACCTGTCAGTACCGGAGCAATAGCATTTGTCAGTTTGCAGGTCCCAAGTTATTTTGAGCAGCATAAACCATGTGCCTTTGAAACATTCCACCTCATTGGACAGGAGAATATTGAGCAAAGGGATTCCATTGCTATAACAGCACCTATGGACAGCTACTCTATTTTTCTACCCACAAAACTGCTCGTACAGATGCTTATGCAGTCTTTTGCTGATTCATCCATTGGACAATCCCAAATATATTTGCATTATAATAATTTCCTCTTGCCAGAGAAGTTTATATTTGAAAATAGAAATGTCAATATTTAGCCTTTTCATTTACTGTGTTTGTTACGTTCAGAATTTATCAGAAGTGTAAGATTAGAGTCTTAGGGAAATCCATCAACATGTAACAATTTAAATGTTTTGCAAGTATATAGACATAATCCTACAGCCTCAATAACAACCTGTAATATAGACATTATTAAAAAATAAGGTGCTCCTGAATTTTTCTGGATGGTCAGTTTTACACATGTGGCACAATCTTGCAAAATCCCCGAACAGTAGCCAGTAATTATAAATCCTCCAAAAGAAAAAACACAACACTTCTGAACACTTAGAACTTCTGAAATATATAGAAAATAAACTTTGGAAAACAAAAACAAACAAAATGCCTAAAAGGGGCAAACCAGCTTCAGCTGCAAATAAAACTGAAATGTCAAAATCAATGCAGAATAACTTCAAAATATTCAAAGCAATTCACAGAGACTTAGCCCTTATTATATACAATATAGTATATAAGAACTAATTATTGATTAAATTCATGTGACTAAACCCCAGCACATCACTTTGAAAATGTAAAGGATAGATTTTTCTTCACACTCATTCCAGATACTGGCAGGAAAGAGATCTTTGGTTCTGTCATCCATTAAAATATCTACCTCATCGAAGTGCTAGTGGATTTCTAGCATATTAGTTTACAAAAAGTCCTGAGCCATAAATCCATCTTTATATATATAATATATATATAATTCTGGACAGTAGGCAGATAGCCTCTCTATAGCAGCTGATTTAGCTTTCTGTCATAAACTAGATTTTGACCTCCCTCCAGTTTCACCAAAACAGTAGTAATCTGCCTGAAATTCATCAAGTGTGCTCCTCTGCCAGAGGAGAATTTTGAGCGGATGTACTTTTGAGATGGAGTTATGAGACTAGGCATTTGTAAGGCATGAGAATGTGAAACGTCAGAAGTATTTCATTTTTGAAAAGTCTCCTAAACATTTGGGGTGTTTCTTGGGACATCATTACAAGAACTGCTTAGCCTATATACTCCAATTTCAGTTTATTTTGTTGCTTTCAATGATACAGAAAAGTTGAGTAATGAATTTGTCCATTTTGGGAGAACTTTGAGAGTTCCATGAGGTCAAATGCTCACTTTATTATCTGTGATATCTGATGTGAACCTTACAGTACTGGCAACAGCAGCCAACTGATATTGTAATCACTCTATGAGCTGACATGGGCATTACAATATCTACAGGTGCAGCCTACTAGTACTGCAATCTCTGTGTTATCTGTTGTGCCTGTTAACATGCCTATAAAACCTACATGGAGTTTGTCTGAGATTATAATTATTATAAAATTTGCATGGGCTCTTGCAGAACTTTGAACTTCTGGCTGGATATTGTAGAGCTTTTCATCCTGTAAAAAGGTCCATTTTGATTTAGTCTGACCTCCTGAACACAAGGCATAGAATTTAATCAAGTGATACCTGTATCAAGTCAACGTAGATAAAAATACATTCCAATTTTTGAAACCATAATGGACATCAAAACAGTTAAAAACTTCCAAAAAACCCAGTGAAGATGGAGTTATAGTTGTTAATATATATCAATAATGTAATGTAAAAACCTTTAAATAATACTATAGGTAAAAAGCCAGCCTTTTGCCTTACAAGACACTCTTCCTTTCTAATGCCATATTGATAACCTAAATACAAATTATTCTGCCCCTCCTCAGTCCTCACAGCTGATATCATGTTAGCAGTCCCCACAACACTGACAGTCTGTAAAAGTAATTTAATGGATTTACTTCCATATGTGAAAAACTTTGTTTTGAACCATAATTTGGACATATTATTTTAGTGAACATAATTACTCAAAACTGTATTTCTGGCTTCTAATTCTAAGAAATTTT
The DNA here is from genome assembly GCF_026122565.2 of Emydura macquarii macquarii. Lineage (NCBI taxonomy): Eukaryota > Metazoa > Chordata > Testudines > Chelidae > Emydura > Emydura macquarii. Next base: position 11,134,308 of record NW_027131527.1, on the reverse strand, counting down.
GTATTGAAATACTTCTTTTGGGAATTCTCTCATAATCACAGATGGCATTTAGAATTCTGTAATCTAGATTTGCTCAGACTTTTTTGTTTATCTGTTTCATGTGAAATAATAATATGTCTTTTGAAGGAATACAGAAAACAAATAGTGTTTAAAATGCTTGCCCTGTAACCAGGGATGTTTATGTAATTGTTTACAGGAAACATCCATATATAATCAAATTTTAAGTAAGTGATATTAATAATGGATTACATCTTTAAAATATAATCTTGAAAATTAATATGTTCTTCTTTCAGTTACTTTCTTGTCAGTCCTGACACTCCTGTCCTGGGTATTAGTGATGATGGAGCCCAGTGCTCTCACAACCTTACTGTAATTATACAAAAGCAATGTAAATGGATCCAGTAATCTATTTTGTCCATGTGAAACTACTCCATACTATTTATCTGACTACTTTTTATAATCAGTCATTTATAAAAAAAGGATTGCCATTTCAAATTAATGTTAAGAATCCTCCATCCAACAAAGGTGTTAAAGCACTATCTACTGGTTACAGAATGAGCAAAAAAGTTTTGTGTGTGAAAAAAGAGAGAAACCAATGTGCACAGCATCTGATATTAAATAGATAAGTCAGTGCAAGCAACTCCAGACAGTGCATAATGGTGTGAAAAATATGACAGGGCACACAAGAGGAAAAATTCTGAGTAAACTCAAGTATAAGGGTGTAATATCCTTCAAATAACCATTGATTTTTTTTTTTGTTGGATTTAGTTCTTTTTTTTATCACTGTTCCCCCAGTAAAGTGTACCTTTCTGGTACTGTGAGTGGTTATAAACATAACAAAATAATCACCCAAAGCTATCAAGTGAGCATGCAAAATTCTTTGTGACTAATGCCAGGATATTTTTAAAGAAATTCAAGTCAGAACTATTGGATACAAATGTACTATAAGATATGTATTTTCCAACACAGAGCATCCTCATCATTATGAAACAGAAACTAATTCAGTATGAAATTATGAGTGAAAGCCTGCCTGTATTGAAGCCATTGATTTTAGTGGGCCAGGATTTCACATCCAATATCCATCACTACAAATGTAAACAATTTATGTACTAAAGTTGTCACACAATTGTGAGAATTAAAGGAAGAAAACAAAGCGTTATCCACTTACTTTTTCTTAGGCTTAGTACAGTTTGTTCTCTATTGATTAAGATCCTGACTCAGCAAAACACTTAAACGTGTACTTATCTTCAAGAGTATCATCAGTCATTCCATTGATTTCAGTGGCACTATTGGCATGCTTGAAGGTAAGCATGTGCTTAAGTGCTTTGCTGTGAACAGGGGTATAGGTGAATTTCATGGAGGAATATTACCTGAGCACCCAAAATCCTTAGTTATGATCATTGATACTTCCTCTTTATTGGAGTCTATAAGCCTCTACATGCCAAACAAGACCTTAATATTTGTAATCAGATTGCAAAACAAGAAAGAATATCCATTCAACAGAAGACATACTGTCCCTTTTGAACCAACCTAACTAATATAACTGTGACACAATAAGGAATCTTACATCAAAGATATAATACATTCCCAGCTGTTTAACCCACATGAGTACATCTTAACGTATTCCAGCTGTTTAACCCACATAAGTACATCATAACATATTTCAAGAGTTAATATAATCCACCAAAGCATACAAAAGTAACCACAATACATAGTCCAAATCAAAGGACTACTCAACTGAAGAAAGTAAAAGGAAATCTAGGAATAGGATATTCAAGGAATTTATGTTCACTACAGTGTACAAAAAAACCCCTAATTTGTTAAAGTGCACGAGGCTAACTTCAATCTTAATGTATAGTACCGTAAGAAATGAAAAGTGGACAACAGAAAAGAGGAAAACAAATACACAAGCACCAAGGCTGCCCCAGTCTGCCAGTGGAATCTGAATACACAACATTAACTGCTAGGTTTTCTCATTTATAGACAATGAAATATATTATCTCAGTTATACTGAAATTCATTAGTGGAGGTAAGTGCACTATTTTACTAGAATAGTAATCCCAGATTTTTTACATCAATGGATTGTCCTGTCCTTTTTTTTTTCTATTTAAAGGCAATCTTATACATTTAAATAGATTAACAACTACCTGCTGTGGTCAGCAACTCTCATCTGTTATATTTTATAAAAAGTATCCAGCAACAAAATTGCAGATATGTACTGAGTGCAGCTGTATTCCATTGCAAAAATATAAATTCCATCACTTGTCTAGATGTGTGCAAGTACTTTTCTAAATAGGGTTTGTATGGATAATTGGGTTATTAGTATTAAGTAATTAAAATATAGGTTGGGCTCAAAAATGATTTTAATGGTTTCATCTTTTACTTCTATGTAGGTTGCTTTGTCTGCACTGAAATTTTGAGATATAAACCTGTCTAGTATATCATTTATAAATTAATTAAAATATTAAGCATGCAGTTATAAAATAAATAGGAGCTTATGTGAAATATGTCTGTAGGTAATTCAACTTATAGTCTTCCTAACCTAATTTACATTAAAACAATGCAACAGTCAAATCAAGGATGTAATTAAAGTATAATCAATAAATCAGTGGTTCAGTTTATCTGGTTCACCAATTACTACAATGTCATTAAATCCAATTATAATTTACAAGCTAAGGAAAAAATTATTTTAATATTTCACAGGAAGATTATGAAAAGAAGCTGTTCCCTTTAAGCAATTTAACTATGAGTCTGTTAAAAACAGAGGGTATTCCTAGGTAGGTTTAAGGTAGTATAGCTCTTAGAATGCTTTCCTAATAACTTCCTACTTTGACTCTCTCTCTCCTATGAAGCTTCACTGTTCACACAAATCACATCAGACTTTTGTTTATCTATTTCTTCTCAGCACTTTAACACAATGCCTGCATCTTTCTGGCAATCTTGCATAGATACAAAATGATTTCTGCAATCCCCCTTCTAACAGATTTAGGATGACACTTGCTCAACCCTGAGATACTATTTAGATTACAGACCTAGGGCTGTAGTTTATATCCAGAGGAACAGTTAGTCACACACACACACTCATATCAATGGGTGTTGAAGTGATTTGAACATCCTCAAATTGCTCTACAGAAGGATTTTCAAGTCATCTTCTTAAAGTTCTTAACTCATGTGATTGGTCTTAGTTTTGGAATTAAGTTGATATTTACCATTATCTTTACCGACAATAGAATGAAACTTGAAGCTTTTTCTCATGCAGGGGGAATGTTTGGTCTTTTCTCTCTCAACTCTATGCTTCAGGATTGTCTTAGTCAATGTTCAGTATTTTTCACCTTTCCTTCTATGGATGGCTGATTCAGGGAAGAGAGCAAGATACAACATTGGGTTGCGGTGCTGATGCAAGACAAGTGCCTTCCCTGATTTCTGGTCTTTTGTAGGGGTCAGTCTCTCCTCACGTAGCATCAGGGACATCACAATATCTTCAAAGGCCTGTTACCTGTAATTTGACATGGACCAGTGACCTGGCATCTTTGTCTTGAAGTCACATAGATGATTCCAAGGTAGAGTGTATGTGTCTTGCAATAATTCATTAATAACCATTGTGATGGGGCCAGCTTGTGCCCGCCCACCACTAAAGGCCCCTCCCCCAGCCTAAGGAGAGGAGCCACCAGACCCAGAACGCAACTTAATACGGGGGACAACAAATGAGAAAACAGGAAGGGGTGTGATGGTCAAAGGGTCAAACGAAGGGAACCAGAAGGGGACACTGAGCAGAGAGCCCCGGACAGCGCCCACTGCTCCCGGAAGGTGTCAAGGGAGCCAGCAGACATCGCCCAGAGGAACTCTGCCCGGATGCGGGAGTGCACAAGGGAACGGAAGTAGGCCCCACAGTCGCAGAGCGCCCCCCCTGCCAACCTCCTCTCCCTGGTGTTATAGATGGCCATTTTCGCCAAGGCCAGGAGGAGGTTGACGAGGAGGTCCCGCGACTTTGTGGGGCCACGGATGGGGTGCACGTAAATAAACAGGTGTGGGGAAAAGTGCAGCCAGAACCTCAGCAGGAGGTTCTGGAGGAGCTGGAAGAGGGGCTGCAGCCTGGCACACTCTAGGTAAGCGTGCGTCAGGGTCTTCCTCACGCCGCAAAAGGGGCAGGTGTCGGGGCGGGGGGTGAACTGCTCCAGGTACAAGCCCGTGCTCACGGCTCCATGAAGGAGCCTCCAACTGATGTCCCCGGCGGGCCGCAGGGTCATGGTGGAATACAGACTGGCCCACCGGGGGTCCTCACCCTCCACAGGTGGCATCAGGTCCTGCCACTTGGTATCAGGGCAGGATGTGAGGGCGAGGAAATGAAGGGTATGGAGCATGAGTGTGTAAAGATGGGCCCTTAGCGCGGTTCGAAAGGGGACCGGCTGCATGTCGTGCAGCCGGCTCAGTGCATGGGGAGGGGGTGGCCAGGTGGGCTCACGGGGCCGGGGTCTGATGAAAAGTGCCAGAAGGCAGGGGCTGAGGGGTGGGCGGGGAGCACCCTCCTGCAGAACCCGCTCGAGGTAAGCCTGAGCAGCGGGGGGCAAGGCTGCCCTCATCTCCTGGAGTACGCGCCGGGGGGTCCACCCAGTCCTCCTGGTCGTAGTCCAGGAGGTCTCCGATCTTGGTGACTCCTGCCAGGACCAGCCTCTGTCGCACCGAGGAGGCCTCCGCCACCTGCACACTGAGTTGGGGGTTGTGTAGCAGGGGCTCCGTGAGGAGATCCTCCCCCTCGGGGACCAAAGGGGACCTGGAGGCCGAGACCAGCCTCCAGGTCCGGAGGAGGTCCTGGTAGAAGACCGGCAGCTCGGAGAGGTCTCGCGGAAGACCCCTCAGATGGAGATAAAAGAGCTGCCGGTCGTATTGAAGCCCTCGGAGGCGGCGGAAGAAGGCGTGCGCTGTAGAAGAGTGCTGGAAGGCTTATATATCAGCCCAAGGCTTAGCAAATCCCTGTTCCCTGGGTAATACAGCCAGGGTTACTCCAGGTTAATTGGGGCACCTGAAGCCAATTAGGGAGTTGGCCACAGCAGGTAAAAGCCTCTGTTTCAGGCAGGCAGGGGCAGCTAAGAGGGTGTTGAGTGGAAGAGTGGAGCAGAGCAGAGCTGCTACAAGGTGTGGAGCCAGTGGAGCAGAGCTGCTACACGGCTTGGAGCTAGTGGGGGTGTTGCGAGAGCACCCAGCCACGAGAGTTAAGAAGGAGCCCGTCCAGGCAAGACCAGGGGACACCGACCCAAAGAGCCTGAAGGAGGACCACAAGCAGGGGGGGCTGCAGACAAGTGACCCAGGGAAGGTAGTAGCCCCTGGACTAAGCTGTTTGAGGCTACTCCTCACAGGGTCACTGGGTCGGGGCCCGGGGTAGAGGGCGGGACCAGGCCTCCCCCCTGCTCCCACCCAGCCACACCACCGACATAGCCGAAGGGAGCGCAGACCCACGGGGCCAAACAGGCCCACCTCGCCACACCATGAACAGACGTCTCTTGAAAATAGGACACAAGAAGGTGTCATGTGATAAGGAGTTGGTAGGCAAATTTCCACTTAGGCCCTAAACATAAATGTCTCAATTGTTTAAACACAATTAACAATTCATCAGCATTGATACATATTCACCCATTCCCACACATCCTCATGACAGTGAGTTAATTATGACACTGAAAATAACTCGGGGGGGGGGGGGGGACAGAATCTAGGGCAAGTGGATGACCTTACCCTGATAATCTTTTGCTCACAAGCCAGAAAGCTGCTTCAGACATCTCCTAGTAATACTAAATTTCATTAAACATTTGGCCAATCAGATTTATTTAGGCCTAAATCCAAATATGGTCATGTTCCCAGCAGGATGCCTTCTTGAACTGAGCCCTAAGGAATACATTCTAAAATGTACAAGCCAACCAACAAATTATTTTATTTCCTTGAGAGATGACATCAAGATAAAGAGTTTAACGGACTAGAAAGTGACACAAAGATGTAATACAGACAACCAATGATCCCGTCCCCTCCAGTGTTTTGTTACATTCTTTTGCAATATTTGCTTTTTTATTGGGAAGAATAAAGAAGCTCAGCACAGAACTCATCCTGTGGGATATGAGAAGAAAATGGCATTAAGTTTAGGGCTGTCTTTTTCTATGCCTATGTTGAAGGAATTCTTCCCTGGCCATTTACAGGACATGTAGGTCCCCTTTATGCCCTTCCAGTTCTTTCCGCCTGGTGAAAGGGGATGGAGTTGGGGTAAATATCTCATTCAGTAATTCTAAAAAGTCATTTTTAAAAGATGGCTGTATTTCTGCTGTTATTTTATGTAAGAACAGATTTTTGTCTGTGATTCCAATCTAGTTCCAAATAAAAAGACGTCAGAATTACTAGCACTACCATTGTAGTTGGTGCCAGAGTTTTGATTGCCCATTCAATTTCAATGTGTTAATTTTTAACATTCACATCCAATAGTGTTGGAAACGATTATTTCATTCTTATTTTATTTTATTTTTTTTTTTGTCAAGGCTTTGAGTCCCTCGTTAAATCCTTCATAGCCTAATTATATATCCTACTGAGGCCTAATGATTCAGGGATTTTTTTAGCTCTCTGGTATAACCAACTAGGAATACCGTCACATACCCACTTTTGGTTGTGCTCCACCATCTGGGACTTGCTAATCTAGTTCATCCTCCTGATGAATATGTTTATTTATGATTTGGAGAAGAAAGTAAACAGTGAATTAGTAATGTTTGCTGTTATGGGTTGGAAAACCAGCTTCAAAGGAGATGTATAGTAGTCCTGTAACCTGCCTGCAGATTGGAGGTGGATTCCATCCCCTGAAATCTCCATTTAGTGCCTCATGCAAAGCCCAGTTATTTACAAAGAGTTGGTGCAGGAGTTGTGAATTTCACCGTAGCTGTCATTTCACCCTAGCTGGGTCATTTTTCCCTGATTCATCAATTACTAGCTGTTATTCAAGGTAGGATACTGGATTTCATAGTTCAGAAGTCTGAACTGCTTTGGCAAGTCCTATGTCTCCTTTTAATCCTGGATTTGTAATGATGTAACACAAAGCTTTTGTTCTTTTGTAAATAAAAATGTTAATGTTAGTTTCCTGGATGTTGCCACTAAAGATAGGTCCATAGTAATTTTCAAACCACGTGTGAGATATCAGTTTGGATATTTACTTTTCATAACATTATGCAGTGCTGCTCTTAACATCAGCATGCAAGGCATTGAGTGATTGCACTCAGATATTATTTTTAGAAAGTGTAGACATATCAGAAGGGTTGAAAAAACCAGGTTACTGTTTTATTAATATGACACAAATAATCATACTGGAACGATCCTGAAGTCCTTACTCTTTTCTCACTGAGATAAAATCCCATTTACTTCACCATTTAACAAGGACAAGGCTATTTTAGTATTTTAATAGAAGTATTATCTGAGTAAGGACTGCAGCATTTGTCCCACTATCATTAGGTATATGAAACAGGATTAAGAAGGTCAGAGGTAGCGTTAATTGACAGGTCTGATCCTATTTCCATTTACATCAATGAAAGTTCTGTTATTGATTACAGTGAGAGCAGGATCTGACCCTTTCTAAGGAGTCATAACTAATAAAGTAGTAAAGGTCACTGAGTGATCAATTTAGCTGTAATCACTTCTGTTCTCTTCATCTACTGTGTTCACAGTTTAATCCCCTATTCCATGTGCTTTTCAATATGAAATTGTAAACTAAAAATATATCAATATTATGCTTGCCTGTATCAGTGAGTCTGAAGATGGAAAATCTTGTTGACTTCCGCTCAAAAACATAGAGAGAATACCAATAAAATGTGGGGGAAAGAAGGGGTTTGTTAGATGGCAATTTTATAAAGAATAGGTAATCTTTTTTGGTGCATATATTTTGAGACTATAGTGTATAATTATAGTTTCTCTACTTTGCGTTTTATTGGATTATTACCAATTGGATGAGAAATTGAACAGACCTTCGGCAGTTTATTAAACAAGATTTAGTAATTACCTATTTTTAATTCTCAATGAAGATTTTTTTTAATTGCATGAGCAGCATCAGTCTCTGTTTAATTTTTTTCTTTCAGATTTTTTTAAAGTGGATCCTCTGGTTAAGAACTAAAGAACATTAGGTTTTTATTTTAAATTAGGGTGTTTTCCCTTTGTATAGGATTATTCGGTTCATTTAAAGGGAATGGTCAGCTTGAAAAGATGACTGAAAAAAAGACAGCAAAATTATTTTTCTCTATTATTTGTTTACTTTGTGCATTTCACAGCATTTGTTGTAACTATTTCATTGCTTCTTCTGTATAGTTGGTATTTAGCTAGTTCTCCCTTATACATTTTTTTAAATGAATCTTTTAAAATAAATAAAATTGCATTCCTAAACTGGTTAATATCAAAAAATTCAGGTGGATATTTTCTCTTTGACATTCCAATACACAATGTTATCTAAGGCCCCAATCCTGAAAGTAGCTACATGTAGATGGATTTCTGTGCCTGCGCAGAACCTCCCTCCTGGATGCAGAGGTCTGCCTACATGGGACTTCTTGCAGATTTGGACCTAAAATGGAATCTCTGATTAACAAGTATTGTAGGACTCAAAGAAAACTAATTTTCCTTCCAAACAGCAAAATAAGCATAGAAAATACAAAAAGATTAAGAGGCTCAAACATCCACTTGCTGGCGGGCAAGAGACCCTATTAAGGCACCTGAATGTATTTAATTGGGACTCCTGTCAAACAGTTAAACATTAAAGTCTTTGGTATGGTACCATGGTCTCTGCTGCAAAGGGAATTTTGCCAGAGTAAAAAGTTCAGATTCATGCATTTTTGTTTTCTCCTTAATCCTTTTGTTAAAAATAGTTTGAACTGAACATAATACAGGAAAATACTGATTAAAAACTGATATTATATTTTTAAAGCGCAGAAATTGTGTCCTACAAAAGAAACATCTAATGCGTGAGTGAAAGAACAGCTACATTACATATCTATCAATCTATGGCCTATGTTCTTTGATCATGTATTACCGCATTCCAAGATAATTAACTGTGTCATTAGAAATAGGGGTTTCTACCACTGTTCTTTTTTAGTCTCTCATTCCTGATTGTAGTACTTTTTCATTTCACTTTTTACATTAGTGAAAATTGGAGTTATGTTATCTCCAAGAGGCAAGAATATACCCCTAACTATTGAGGATTTCAAAGCACTTTTTTTTTTGAGCAAAAGGTAATAGAAATCTCAGAAACTACCATTATACAAATCCAAGCTGTCTAAAAGCTGCAACAAAATTCATTTCTTCTGCAATCCCCACAAACACTAACCCAGGACACTCTTTTTTATCATCTATCCATTTCTAAAATTAATAAAATAATACATGGCTCTCTAAGATGACACCAGCCTATGGGTCTTCCAGTATATTTTGTATCCACTCTTTGTCTCTCTCAGGGATTCTCAAACTGGGAGTCGGGATCCCTCATGGGGTTGCGGGGTTATTATGGGGGGGTCATGAGCTGTCAGCCATGCATGGGGCTGACAGTAAGAGCCCTTCAGAGCTGGTGGCTGGAGAGCAGTGGTTGCTGGCCGGGTGTCCAGTTCCAAAGGCAGTGCCTCCCCCAGCAGCAACGCAGAAGTAGAGGTGGCATGGCATGGGGAGGGTCATTAGAGCCTGAAATATTTTCAAAGGGAGGCCCAGCAAAAAAAGTTTGACAATCCTTGGTCTGTCTGTTTAGATTGTAAACTTCTCTGGGCAGAGTCTGAGGGTTAAACCCTGGTCCCAAAGATATTAATGAGAAAACTCCCACTGACTTCAATAATGGAAGGATTTTATCCTGTATCTTCCTTTTTGGTTTACACAGTGTTGATCACATTGATCATATATACCACTAAATTAAAACTCGAACCAGCAATTTCCTTCACAGTCCTTCTATTACCTTCTCAAACGTCATTGCATATACTATCTTGTATGATATCACCAATATCCCCATGTTTATTCAGTAAACTGGATTTCTTTGAATAATAGAATCTTTGCATGCAATAGTAAATAAAATGCTGCCTGAAACACTCTCATAAAAACTGGTTAAGCTAGATGGCCATGTGGATGTGAATCACAAAAATAAAAGAATTAAGAGAAATTGAAAGATTTACAGCCTGCATTAAGTAACAACTGAACTGTTTGGGTAAAGACTGAGCAATAGGGTTAAGTGATTATAAACAAATATTTGATTTAACTTTAATAACAGTATGTATAATTAGAACTTATTCTGCTTCACCTATGAGGTATTCTTTAGCTAGCAGATCTGCTACCCTCTCTATTACTCCTTATATAAGAAAGTAACTTGTACTGCCAACTGTTCTACTTAACTGTAATACAAAATAAGTGAATAAATACAAGGACCAAAGTAAAGAACTGTGAGAAGCAGCCTGGCCAGAACCCAATGTGACAATAAAGCATAGTGGGTTTTATGGACAGAAAGATGGCTATATTTGAGCATTAGGTGAGTATTAAACACCTGCAATAAAGTAGACTGAGGGCCTCAAGTCTCACAGAATTTATTTATAAATTCACCCTAAAGATGCTTTATTTGAAAAACAACGCTATATATACAAGGAATTCTTTTATTGAAAGAGTGAAATTTTCACATTGTACTCAGGAAATTAAAACGAAAGGGAGAGGTTAGGAAGACTGTACATTATTATTATTTTATTGCAGTCCACAGGGCCCCCACATGGGGGGGAGAAGGGTACACTTTACGGGGGCCTGGAGGCCATGCAGGGCCTGGCCTAGGCTGCAACTCCCATTCCATGAGGAAAAAATTGAGGCTAAATTGTAGATCATGCCTAAGGATATTTATAGAAACGTATTTCCCTGTATCAATGTATCTATTGTCCAGATCTTGTGAGATTTGCTGGAGCCAATCGGAAGCATTAGAGCAGCCTCAAGCAACATTCTGAACAGTGAGTTGCTGGGCCTCCTGGCCCAGCCCAGGCCCTTCTCTAGAATAGAGAGTGTGCGCTTGTGCAGTTAAACTAGGACTTGTAATTTGAGACTGAGAGACAGAGAGATTTGTGTTCCTCTCTGTGACATGGTCTATCATATCAAGATCAAGAACTGCCAGTCCCAGAGTTCCTTGTGCATAGGCAGGAGGGAGGGACAGCTAGTGGGAGGGGTAAAGCAAAGCAACATAAGACAGTGGGAGCCAGTGCTGCTTCTTCTTCTGGTAGGATTTGCAGGCCCAAAATATATGTGAGTAAGTGTCTAATTCACTCACAGTCACACTCAGACCCCATACTGGTGGTGACTATAAATACAAATCAAGCAGCTAGAAACGTAAGGTGGTAAAAGAAAGGGAACTAAAAGAAGCTAAAGGACACCAATCTATCCTCTAGTTTTTCAAATCAGACAAGGCCTTTCTGCATTCAGACAATATACTAACTAGGGAAGCAGATGAACAAAATCAAGATGAAAATGATTTCAATATAGAGACTGTGTCTATGGCACTGGCAATTGATGACAAAGAAAAACTGCCAGAACATTCATCATGTGACTCCAATCTAATGCTTGAAGATAGTCAGGTAGTATCACCATTAGCACCACCACATTCATAAGGTTTACAAGAAGCAGGAGAGAGTAGTGCTATACTATCTGATTCTTGTCTTTTTAAAGATCCAGGCTTGTGGCCTGAAAACATAACAGATTCTATTAGTCAAAAAATTGTTCTATCTGGTGTCCTAACTTTTGAAGAAATGCGAAAGCTAGCAAAGTCAATGCCAAAAGATGTTGATGGGCATAATTTTCCTGAATTTCTTCTCAAATGTAAGACTTCCAACAAGAGAGAAAAGATACCAAGAGACTGGCTTGTTTGGAGTGCTACCAACCAAGCACTGTATTGTTTTCCATGTCAGCTGTTTCCTGAAGGGAGGCTTATAAAACGCAGTATGCTGGCAAAAAATGAAGGGTATTCACCAATTGTGAAAAAATGGCGTAAATATACACTAAACTTCCTGAACATGAAAAGAGCGTAGAACATAAAACCTGCTACTGCCAGTGGAAGGAACTACAGCAGTCACTATCAGATGGACATGGAGTGGACAGTGAAATTCAAAAACAAATATTAACAGAAGCTACAAGATGGAAGGAAATATTGGAAAGATTGTTGGATGTTACCTTATTTCTTGCTTCACAAGGTTTAGCATTCTAAGGAGATAATAATCTGCTAGGTGACCCACACAATGGTAACTTTCTCGGAACTCTTGCAGTCACATTGGGCCATTAGAATAAAAAAATCAAGACATTGACAGGATATAATACCTTTATAATTACCAAAAAGTTACAAAATAGTCAGCAAACTTGTAGGATTCTCAGGCTGGATGTTATGTTAAACAAAAATAGTAAAGGGGGGGCATGTTTCAGAAATGTGGAATATGTAACAGTAATTACAGAATTAAAAGTTTTTTCATGGCTCATGAGCTTGATATATGGCATGAGGGATTGTGGTATGTGTGTGCGAGGGGGCCCATGTTACAAGTTTGTACTGGGCCTGAAAAAATTATGCTTGGGCCCTGTCAATCCATGAACTAGGTTTGGGCATCATTGTGCTAAGCACTGTTCAGACATATAGGAAATGACACTCCCTGCTCCAAAGAGGTCACAATCTAAAAACCAAATAAAAGAAAACTACGTTATGTGTTAGACTTCAGTGACACAGACACAGTTTTCAAGGCAGCTAAAGAAAAGTAGGATACATCATTTTATAGGGGTTAGAAACTTAATATGGTAAGCTGGATCTTTACTTTTACTTCCCTCTGAAAATCAACAGATCCTCCACTTTTCTGGTTTCTTGACATCCCCGCAAGTGGGAATTGAAGTGATTTGAGCCACCAACAAATGGTTTTTGTATATTAGCCTGCTCTTCCCTATCACTATTTTTCTGCTCCCTCACACATACTAGTTTTTGGCTGTATCTCAGCTTTATCTCAGGCCTGGTTTACACTGCCAATGGAGGTTGACGTAACACGGCTTACATCGACCACCTAAAGAATGTGTCTCCACTGGCAGGTCAATTCCGCTGACCTAAATCGTGATAAAATTCAACCTAATAAAACCACCTCTGCAAGTGGCGTAGCGCTGAAGTCGAATTCTATGGGTCGAACGAGCGTCAGTGTAAATCAACATCGTTGGCCTCCAGGAGGTATCCCATAATGATCTGTTGTGACCGCTCTGGACATTCGCACTCTGCTACACCATGGCCACATAAATAGGAAATAGCTCTTCCCCTCAAGCCCCGGGAAATTTTGAATTCCCATTTCCTGTTTGGTCAGCGTGGAGAGAGCTTAAGGACCAGATAGCTAACAGGAGCCTGAAAAACTGAAGCCAGTAGTGGAAGCCAAGACATTTTAAAGTCTTAGAGCAACCAAAAATCAAATGAATGGCTAGAACTTCGGTGCGTCAGAAACCTTGACACCAGCTGCAGACTGCAGAAGTTAATTCCAATAAGATATCCAATAAAACAAAAGATTTAATAATCTAAAAGTGAAAATGATATTTAGTAAATATAACAGAATGATCTGTTCCTTTTAATAACCCAGGGATGGGATGAGACAGGGAACAGCTGATGGTACCCCAGAGATCATCTCAGCAGACAGGTTCTGGGAATCAGCTAGCACAGCTGAATAGCACCTTAGAATTGTCACACACTCAAAGCTGGAATATAAAGGAGAGCTCAGACATGAAGGCAGGGAAAGCTAAGAAAGAGGATACTCTCTGGTAAACAGAATGGGAGGTGGCAGACCACATACGGTAGCTACTAGAGGCTAGAGGACTCCAGTCCAAACTTCTTACCAGAGTGTTGTTAGTGTTGCTTTCTGTATACTTTTCTTGCTTTGTTTGGGAAGATAATAAAAAGACTTGTGAAAAAGAGACAGAAACTTAACCTGGGTGTGGCTGTCTGTCTATCCCCAGCTGGTGACTAGGGGCACCAGCCTACAGTAAGACTCACCCTTAACTAGAATGGCTTAATTTTGATACAAGGGGATAGGGGCATTTAGGAGCCTGGTTCTCTAACCTGTTTTTACAGCTTCTTACCATCACTTGCCTCCCAATCACACTCAAAGGTTCATCAGTGATAATTATGGGTTCTAGCTAGACCGCCTCAGGCTTTGTGCTTATTAGATCGCATAAACTAAGTAGGGGTTGGACAGAGTTCAGAGAAAAGCAACATAAATGATCAATTAAGTGGCTGGAGGGATTAAATAAAGAAAAGATTAAAGGCCTTAATGTGTATAGATTGAACAGCTAAGGAGAGTAGCATGATAATAATTTACAGATGTTTGAAGGATGTAAACACCAAGAAAAAAAAAGATTGTTTTGGCTTGGTACAATAGGTATAATTGGCTGAATTAGGCCTGCTTAAAGCCTACAATGGGGCAAATCGGGAAGGAAACATAATTCCCATATTTATATGCAGCAAGAGGTCTCAGCACCCTGGCCATGTGGTACAAACAGACTTCAGTCATTACACCAGCCAGGAAAGTGAACAAGTGGTTTTGTGTGTGTGTGTGTGTGTGTGTGTGTGTGTGTGTGTGAGAGAGAGAGAGAGAGAGAGAGAGAGAGAGAGAGAGAGAGAGAGAGAGAGAGAGAGAGAGAGAGAGAGAGAGAGAGAGAGAGAGAGGGCTGCCTAGCTCTGAACTGAGGGTGCAGATTTCACTTCTCCAACCCATCTACACTTCTGCTGGGAGAGACTGACTACTAGGGCTTTACACAGGAGAAGTGGGTTTCACTTTAATAAGAAAATGTAGGGTCTTCTAAAGACAAACAAGCTTTTACCTATGTTTAAACAAAGAGCAGCCATTTGCCAACATAGTGCTATGCGCTTAAGGCTCCTGAATGTGAGAAGGATGGCACTGTAAAATGTGCCTGTTCCATTTAACTGTGTCTCATGATCAACCATTATAAAGTGGAACTCACAAGTAGGTGATAATACTTTCCAGAATCATCATGCCTATATTTGTTGAAAATACTTGGCTTTCACTGGCATCTTCACAACATATCCTAGATGAGGAACTAATGGATTGTCTCTGACAGCCTGATCCAAAGCCCTCTAAAATCAATGGAGAGACTCCTATTGACTTTGACGGCCTTTGAATCTGGCCCTTATTGACTGATTCTATGGAAGAGTGATGTGGGGGTAGAACAGAAGTTCTATGGAATTTTAAATTGTCCTTTTTTCAAAACACTCTATGGACTTTCTTTACTTTGCAATAGTAGTTGCTGGCTTCTACATAGTAGTGTAACTGGGGTGTTAACTTTCTGAAATCCTCACCCTTATCAGGTGACTGGGGTTGAGGAATAAAGTTTAGGCTCTGACCTGCACTCCTGTGTGTCATCTTATTATATAAACTTACTTATTCTCTCCTCTCTCTGATTCTTCATTCTTTTCCTTGTACTGCCTCCTTTGTCTGGAATTCTCTTTTTCCTCCCTCAGGCCACTGAGCCATCTCCTTCTTTAAGTCATGTCTTTAAACTTTACTTTTCATTTTAATTTTAAACTGACTTTCCGTACAAAGTAATTTGTGGTCATCTTGTAAAGCGCTTTCAGATTCACTTATCAAAAAGCACCATATAAGAGTTAGGCATTGTTATTATATGACAAATGTAGTGTAAAAAGAAATTGTATTTTAACTAAATACAAACACATTTTTCAACCTTCTTGTTATTGATGACTCTTCAAGAAGAAACTGAAAATTTTATTACAATTAGACACTAATTTTTAATGATATAAGTCAGAATTCACTTTAAAATACTGTGAGAGTCCATAAAAATTTAGAAAATATATCAGGCAAACTTTTCAGAGTGCACGCGTATGAAAAATGAAACCTCTTTAAATTAAACATCTTTTTAAAGTGATTTTAGTACTTGTGAAAAGTCACACAAATTTGTGTAACATTGACAGTATCTGTTTATCCAAAATATAAGCATTGTGTGGGCAGTGTCAATGTAAGTGTATCCACTAAAGTACCGTAACTTTGACCAGAGGGATAACACTTCAGAATAGTAGAAGATAGAACTTTTGCTTCAGCCATTCACTCTATGTTGAGCAGCCCAACAATGATGACATATGTGCCAAGTGTGATTTATGTGTGTGTGTTGTGGATATATGTCCTCTATTAGAAACTGAGATGACATCACAGCTAATTTCAAACAACTCCCCAAACAATCAGCATATTTTAACAACCACTAACCTGGGCCAGATTTAAGCCAGTTGCTTTATGTGTGCAATTCAGTCTCCAGAGCCATTTGGTCCCCAAGTATAAGGTACCAAGACATCCAAAGCAAAGGCTCAAAAGATATATCATAGGATTTCAAATATAGCCTGATCTGACAAACTATGCATCTTACAAACTAACTTTAGACCTATTGGTACACAGTGACATACACTAAAGCTTTGTGCAGTCATACTAGTTATAAAATTCATTTTCTTTTTACTTAACATGCTTGGGGAGATGCATTTTTTTAATGTCTTGTGTATGCTTAAAAGAGGAAGACTATTAGAAGATTCCAGATCCAGAAATATATAAGGAAAAACCATCTATTTAGGTAAATCATTGTGGGCATCTGATTAGATTATCAGTAGTGCTTTAAGTAAACAGGTTTGAGTTATCTCTTTACCTGCTGGTTATGAAGCAGTGCTTACTGGATGTTCAAGCTAAATATCAGACAAAACAATGTTTAAACAGAATTAAGGTTCTAGTTATACCTCACATAAGTATTAAAAACATAAAGAGAATTTTATAGGTACTTATTAAAAGAAACATTTAGTTTGGAAAATTTTAATTTGGAAATTCATAAGATGTCCTTGCAAGACAGAGTGAAATAATATTATGCTGTCAATTATGAATTTTTGGAAACCTGGAGAATTACAGGTGCAGATACATTTTTATATTTGAAGTGGATTTAAAAACATTCTGAATTCTGAAACTTGAGTGTCTAGAGTTAGGTTCCTAAATCTATTTTAAGGCACTTCTGAAAATCAGGCCAAATGTATTTACAAGACTAAATATGGATTAAAGAGCTTAGTTTTAAAATCTTGGCCAGATTCTTTCTCACACATATATAGGGTACATGAAAAATCTTTCTTCTGGGTAGAGAGCATTAATTTTTATCTTTCACTGTGCAACTGTCATATTTCAGAGTATAATCCAGACAAGTGAGGGGTTGTGTCATTGCCTCCTCTGTAACCATGGAGGCCTCAAATGCTCTGCTGCTGTGGCTCACAGTCAGGACACCAGCACCCAGTTGACAAACATGCAGGTCACACCCTAGGCCTCTGTGTGCTGTACATCCCTGGATCAGCAGCTCTGATTTCAGCAGCCTGCCTACAACACCACTCTACCCTGGCTTCCACTAGCCTTGGTTACTACTTGCAGGGTGACCCCAACACAATCCTAGTCCTGAGTTTTCCAAAACCATCTGTTTCTGAAGTGTTCAGCCCCCTCCTAGTCCACACACAGAAATAATAAGGCTTGTTTGCTTCTTTAAGAAGAAGACTAAAGCACATTATCTTAACTAGGGGGTAAATACACCCTTCCCTTCAAACACAACACTGAGGTGGTTTCCAAAACAAGTTTATTACCAATAGGGCATAGATTAAGTAATGCCAAGTAAAAGAAATTATAGCAGACATAGTTACAAGCAAATAAAAATGAAAACACACATCTATAAGGCTAAAACTTAATCTATCAAGGTACAGGCTGTGTTCAAGATGGTTTCACTAATTATTTTTCTTTCCAGCCACGGCTGACTTTCCCTCAGTCAGGCGTACACAGTGCTGGCTTCCCCTGTCTTCCACGGTGAAAGATCTTTGCCCAAGTATGTTTCTCACCTATATTCAGTTCCCAAAGACTTGAACCACCCCTTTGTTGAAGGGCCCATCTTTCTTAGTTTGAAAGAGCTCTGGCTCTTTCTGTCTGTCCAACGATGGATGCCAAAATGTCTTTCTGTTTCTGCTATTGTTTCTCAAAATTCAGTGACATTCTTTCAAGAGGCAGCATGATCTCATGCTGTTCTTCCCTTCTTGCAGTCTTCCCATCCCCTTGCTAATTTGAATGTAAATGGGGTCAGACCCTGCTTAATTTAATTGGAGAAAGTCAGTTAGATGTGATGTTCTCTCCTGTCTGGAAGACACCTGTTTCTCCCTTTGTTTGGTCACTGACTGCAAAGCATAATATAAATGAACATCCGTAATTCCTTACGTAGCGTTAATATATATAATTCACTGTGATATTAATCACCAGTGTGTCACAGGCTTTCATAAAACACCTCTCTCAATACACTTTTATAATAACGGTAATACTGTGCACATTCAGTTGATTCAGTTGCTTATCACTTGAGGTTCTGACCCCCTGTCTTTATAGTCCAGATAAAGTTTCTCTTCCTGCTGGGTTGTAGACACAAAGATGTCTCCCTCTCCACTTGTTAGCTTTGTTTATCCAATATGTAAATGATCCTTCATTGTCTCTGCCTGATGACTGGATTGGTCAGAGAAGCTAACACATTCCTTTGTCTAGGTCAGACTTGTTTACTAACTCCCCCTGACATGCCTGGTATAAACACACTTTAGTTATAATTCCAGTATATACACATAACTCGTAATACACACTGCGTATATACATTACACAACAATATTAATGATCAGTGAGTTGTTGGTTTTCCAATGACATATTACATAGACACCTTTTTAGATATGTAATGGGTTGAGGTACACTGAATTGGCCATGCCAGCTGAAACTCATTACCTGATACCAGGAAGCCCCTTGCCCTGTGGCACTGGGATGCTCTTAGGGCAGTGGTCCCCAAACATTTTGGGTCTGCACCCCACAGGAGCTGGGGGCAAGAGTGGGACTGCAGACAAGAGCCAGGAGCATGGTCAGGGCTGGGGCCAGGAACGGGGCCGTAGCCGCAGCCAGGAGCAGGAGTGTGGCCGGGAGCAGGACTGAGGCTGGGGCCAGCAGCATAGGGGGACTGCATTCGAGAACAGGACCAGAGCTGTGCCCAGGCCTGGCAGCGTGGCAGGGGCTGTGGCTAGGATCCCGGAGTGTGGCCAGGAGTGGGGCTGGGAGCTTGGGGACAAGGCTGGGGCCAAGCTGGGGGCAGAGGAGGAGGGCTGGCCTGGGCCCTGCCACACACCCCTGAACATTCTTCCGCATCCCCCCACAGTTTGGGGACCACTGACTTAGGGTCACAGTGACATAGTTAGGTTGACCTACCCCCTCTCTCTTCACTATAGATGTAGCTAGGTTGATGGAAGAATTCTGTCAATCTAGCTACCTCCTCTTGGAGAAGTGGATTAACAACATAAATGGAAAAACCCCTTCTGTCGATATAGGAAGCATCTATACTATGGTGCTACAACAGCACAGCTGCAGTGGCAAAGCTGTGCCTCTGTAGTGTAGACATAACCTCAGATTTTCCCTTTTTTATGCTGATTATGTATGTGCAAAAATATGAGACTAGAATTAAGTGCTGTGGTTGAATCTCCAGTGTTTCAAATGCTTAGGGTGTCTTTCAGACTATAATGCTCCTTTGATGTTTAAGTGAGATATAACTACAAATTTATCTCTACAATAACAATACTTTTTCTGCTAACTTCCTTAAGTTTCTAATCTGAACTTGCAGTATGTAGATGTATGTCCTTATTTTTTATACAAATTTTGAATTTTTTAATGTATTTGTTAGGTGATTTTTCTTTCAATTTATGTTGAGGGAGGTTTGGAAGGGGGAATTTGTTTGGAGGGGGTTTGGAATAAATAATCAGGAAACTTAATATCATTAGAATGTATGTTAGAATTATTGGGTCAAATAAGAGAAGTCTTTACTCTGTCAAGCTCATAGTGAAGTCAATGGAGTAGTAAGGACTGCATGAGTGAAGACTGCAAGATTTGGTCCATTGTAATTAAAATTTTTAACTAAATCTTAGGCAATATATTTTAAAAAGTTAATGGTTCCCATAAACTCTGTGTAAATATGCAGACATTATAACTCTTAAGAACCTTGTATTCAGAGATCATAGCTAATATTAACTCATCTGACATGGTGACAGAGTTTATAATGGTTATAAACAGGCTATTTCTATGTTCATATCTATTATAAATCCTGCACAGAAGCCAATGGAGATTATTATAGTTATAAACAGACTATTTCAATGCTGCTGGCTATTATAAACTCATTGGAAAGCCAACTAGATTTATAATGATCATGAACTGACTATTTAAAGGCTCATTTACAAACTCCAGCAGGAGGCCAACAGTGTTTGTAAAGGTCACAAAATGACTATTTTTCAGAAATTTGGACAATAATTTTTAATATTATTTATTACAAAAAACAGCCAATATACTTATAGGGCCAAATAATCCTTGATTTCAGTTCTTTTATTTTAAAAAGTAGAGTTATAGCAAAAATAAATTTGGTTCATTATGTTTACAATATCCAATAAGCAGTTTTGTCTGACTTTGAATGTGTCCTGATTTCATCAGCATATGGTATTGTCTGTATGGAAATGTTCATATTTGTGAAAATTATTGTCAAGTTGGGGACACTGTTTTTTGCAAGTCTGAGTGGCTATCAAAATCTCAAAGCATTTTTTGTGGATTATTTGGTATGTTGAATTTTAACCTGAAACTGGTTGTATAGTATTTCTTCTGGTACATTGATTGGCTGTGCCTACCACAAGTGTCCAGGAGGGAGAGCAGAAACTATGTCTCAGTTTCAGTGGGAAGAGGCTGCATATTGTGGGTTTCCTCTGAGACTGTCTGAAATATAGTGTCTCTCATATCTCCAGGGTCCTAGAATTTTGTTAAAAACATGTTTAGAAAGGCTTATGAGTTGTGTCTCTACCCTAGGTCCCATCGACAAGCAGGTAGCAACTCTGTGTTGTCTGTGTTGCAAAGTGTGTGTGGCAGGCTCAGGGAATTCTGGATTAGGAATCAGTGATCATGCTTGGTAGCTCCTTGGTGGCCTACCATCCACCAGAGTTGGGAATAATCCACTGTTACTTTCCTCCCCACCCAAGAAGAAAACACCAAGTACAGGTGATGGGGGTTTGCTAAAGGAACTGCTCTATTGCTGCTGCTTGAAATGATACATAGAATTGCTTTGACTTGCATTTCTGCAAATTTGAAATTTTGAGTTAAAAAGTTTGGCTTTTTGTATTTTCACGTTTTGAAAGAAAACTAACCATTTTCTGTCAAGATTTCCAAGGGGAAAAAAAACACCTTAGGAAGCCCCAAATTACCTGAATTTTGTGTGAAAAATCAACAAAAATTGTCATCACTCTTGCATAATTCTTGTTTCAATTAGCAGGGGAAAAAAGACCACTAGCTTGCAGTCATTCCAATCTCCTAAGGTTAAACTTGGTGAGTACTTAGGTGGGAGACCTCCAGTGACATAAGGAGACAGTGGAATATCTGTACCTTTTCTTCTCTAGATGGCAACTTCATCTTCTACAAATTTTTCCCTGTGTTTCTGGTTGGATTTCTCTCACAACTTCACATTTTCCCTCTAAATCAAAGTAAATTATGCAAAAATACCCCAATACAGTGTTAAAGTTGAGATTTTAATCAGAAAATGGAAGAAATTGAGTGAAAGTTCAAATAGAAGTCAGGAACTCCCATCTGCTCACATGTAGACCGTGGTGCTCCACACGAACCGTAGGCCAAAAATGGTCCTATTTGCCTTCTAATTCCAGGACTCTCATCCAACATGAATACAATGCTTCAGTACACTTCTGGAATGGAAAATCTCCTGTATTTAGGCCAGATGCAAATAGCACAGCCACACTACCTCCTTGATAACTCCCTTTCAGTCCATCCTGCACCACTAGGGTCATAGGAGCAACAAGGGAATACAGTGGGGGAATCTGCTCAACATCTTAGATGTCTACACACACAAATGCAAGGACTATGGTAGGATGAATCTCATTACTGCTATATCACTATAAAGGGGTACAACTTGTTCAGGGAGGAAAGGAAGGAAAAAAGGGAGGAGGTATTGCATTGTACATCAAGAATTTATATGCTTTTTCTGAGGTCCAGAAGGAGGTGAGAGGCAGACCAGTTGAAAGACTCTGGGTGAAGATAAAAGAGGTAAAATAGAAGTGATGTCATTGGAGGGGTCTACTATAGACCACTAAATTAGGAAGAGGAGGTGGATGAGGCATATCTAGAACAAATAACAGAAATTTTCAAAACACAAGACCTGGTACTAATGGAGGGCTTTAACTACTCAGACATCTGTTGGAAAAGAAATATGGCCAAATACAAAACGTCCAGTACATTATAGGAATGAATTGGGGTCAACTTTGATTTCAGATGGTGGAGGAAGTAACCAAGGAAGCAGCCATTTTAGATTGGATTCTGACTAACAGGGAGGAATTGGTTGTCAATCTGAAGGAGAAAGCCAAGATGGGTGAAAGTGATAGTGAAATGACAGATTTCATGATTCTAAGGAGATGAAGGAGTGAGAGCAGCAGATAAGGAAAAAGCACTTCAAAAAGGGAGACAAACTCAGAGAACTGGTAGGTAAGTTCCCATAGGAAGAAAATCTAAGGGAAAAGGAGTTCAGGAGAGTTGGCAGTGTTTCAAGGAGACAGTATTAAAGGCACAAGAGCAAGCTTATCCCAATGTAAAGGAAAGATAGGAAGAATAGCAAGAAACCAATATAGCTGCATCAGGAGCTCTTTAATTACCTGAAAATCAAAAAGGAATCCTACAAAAAATGGAAATATGGACAAATTGCTAAAGATGAGTACAAAAAAATAGCACACACATATAGGCACAAAATCAGAAAGGTTAAAACACAAAATAAGTTACACCTAGCAAGGGACATAAAAAACAATAAGAAGAGGTTATATAAGTACATTAGGAGCAAGAGAAAGACAAAGAAAAGTGAAGGACCGCTACTTAGCAGAAAAAGAGAACTAATAATGGATACCACCACAAAGGCTGATGTTTTTAATGCTTGTTTTGCTTCAGTCTTCATTAACCAGATTAATTGTGACCAGATGCTTAACACAATTAATATTAACAATAAGGGGGAAGGAACACAAGCCAGAATAGGGAAAGAACAGCTTAAAGAATATTGAGATATTCATTTTGGTAAGGCCATATGAAATTCACCCTGGGATTCTTAAGGAACTATCTGAAGCAATTTTGGAAAAGATGACTGAGGACGAACCTGATAATAGTCTTCAAATATATTAAGAGCTGTTATAAAGAAGATGGTAATCAATTGTTCTCCAGATCCACTGAAGGTCGGACAAGAAGTAATGGACATAATCAGTAGTCAGGGAGATTTAGGTTGAATATTAGGAAAAAATTCCTAACTATAAGGATAGTTAAGTACTGGAATAGATTTCCAAGGGAGATTGTGCAATCCCCATCATTAGAAGCTTTTGAGAATAGGCTAGACAAACACCTGTCAGGGATGGTCTAAGTATACTTGGTCCTGCCTCAGCACAGGGATTTGACTAGATGACCTCTCAAGGTCTCTTCTAGCAATACATATCTATGATTCTATTTACGTGGTAGATGCCAATTACACCAAAATAGTTCCTGTTAGGTTTGAATGATGCATGCAAAATCAGGGGCCTTGTCCCTAATTAAATCATGAAAGGTGGGAAACTTTATTGACCCCCAACCCTGCACTAATCAGAATGAACAGAAGACTAGATAGATTTCTTGTTGGCAGACACCCCATCTTTTTGAGAGTTAAACTACAGGCAAAACCAATGGGACTGAATTTAAATATTTTGTTCCTCCTATTTACATATTTTATTTTTGCTTTTTCTCTCCCTGCCTACTACAACGGAATAGAGGACTGAGCTAGCATGTCTGCTAACCACCTTAGCAGAGGGTCACAAGCTGTTACTGCTACCTAGGAGATGAGATCCCCACCTTCTAGGGCTATCTTGAACCTCCACACTCTGTGCCTCCTTCTTTCACCATCAACCATTCAAGCACCTATCTCACTCTATGTCCATCTTGCCCTTTTGTAATCAAACATTTCCTCATGGATTTTTTTCCCCCCTACCTGCAGGTTCAGTGCTGCTCCCACTGGTCAGATGCTTCCCCCACTCCCAACTTCTTGCTGGTGCAGCAACTCCACCATCTATTTCAACCCTCTTTCTATCAGCCTCTATTGCTGCCTGCCCACCAGATACATACATTCCCACTTTCCTAGAGAACCTTTGCTCCTCAACTGAGTACTCCTTGTAGAAATACAGACTTTATCACCTGGAAAATGTTTTGCTGCAGGGGAGGAAGATCAGAAGAAAATCATCTGGGATATGGGAAAGAAGTGGTGTCATTACAGTATTTCCAGTTTCTACACAAGAATTATTTACTTCCCATAATCTCCAATCCTGTCTCATTGAGTGCAGCACTGCAGTCTGTTAACTCTTGCAGTTCAGACCCTATCCCCATGCCCTGAGAGAAGAAATCCATCCCTTTTGCTTTCACAGTGAGACTCTCCCTCCTCCTTGCCCCAATCCCATGGGAGAACAGATCCCTCCCTTCTGTGTTCAAATGCAGACCTTTTCTTCTGCTTTCACAAATGAGATACCTTAGCTCATCCCTAAAACATTTTAGGACAATTAATTATACTAAAACAATCCAGCACAGAAATTTGTAAAGAAGCCATTTCTGCTTACCATGAAGTGATGTGACCTGCCTGTATGAGAATGAGCCTCAGTACGGGGTTCTTCCTGTCCTTTGCATCTTTGCTTGTCTTTGCTTATTGCAGGCTGCTGCCTCCCTGCTTGCTCTTTACGAAGTTGTAAGAAGGCTAATTTTAGGGTGCTTCATCATTCTGCCATGGAAAGACATGGTGTCATGTCAGAATCAGCAACATGTGGCACCACTTGGAGCTGCTATTTTATAAGCTAAGATTCGTGTTCTCAAATTAGTCTCTGTAGAACAGAAATGACTCAATTGTTGATATAATATTTCGAGAGCAATGTACCTAAGGCATTAAAGATCAGTATTTCATCCTAAAAGAAGTAATCAAGAGAACTTTTTAATTATACTGGGATTGGCATCCTATTGTCCAACTCTTAAGACACTCTGGATACAAAGATTTGGATAAAAAATTATTGTATGGAAATTTTCTGGTGTTTCTTTAGCTCTTAGTTTATTGCCCCATTAATAGAATTGAAACATTCATACAATAGGGTGACATGTTCATTTCAGTAGGTAGAGAGCACACTGCATGAATAAATGGAGTGCATGCCCAGCTATATGTGTGGGAGGCTGAACAATGTTCAGAATTCGCAGCCCCAAGCTGAAGGAGCCAGTGCACATTGTTGTGGGGCTTATACGACATGGCTTGGACAGGAGTAGTGGTTGTGATCCCCTGCTCCACGTGTTTTTTGGGATATTGGATACCTGTGGTTCAGTAATCCAATAGCCACACAATTAACGTGAAAGTCATGTGCTTCTCTGAGCAGGGTCTTCACTCACCCTGCACTGTCTTTCTATAACCTCTCTACCTTTCACCCCCATATATGGTATAAATGTATTCTTTCTGCTGTGTTTTGTGCCTTTTCAGGATGGAGAAGGGGTGGTAGCAGGACTTAGCTTATATGGAGACCAGATTCTGACACACGTTAAGTAATACCTTACTCCACAAATTGTCCCACTGAAATCTATGGAATATTCACAAAATTAGTTTCTGGTAGTACTCAGCAGCATGTATAAGGGAGGCATCTATCTCTTAGAGTTGGCTAGTTCATCTACACCCACTGGAAATCAAAATTACATTGGTTCATGTGCTGGATGGAAATCAAATAATATGAATAGCAGTAGCATGATGAACCACATACCTACTTCACAGAGATATAGTGGCGAATAATTACAAGTTTACAACCTGCTATAGAGATTTAAATCACTATAGATGTAATGGTTAAATCCAAAAATGTTTGAATTCAGGTGTCTAAAGTTAGGCACTTAAATCCATATTTAAGTTAAAAAATAATTTGCTTGATGTTCAGAAGTGCTGATCACCTGCAGTTTCCATTGACTTCAATGGGAACTACTGGTGCTCAGTAAATAACTGATTTTTCAGTTTGCTGGCAATTCCAAAACATACACACACACAAAAAAGTTCATTTTAGGTTGACCCCTAACAACATTTTTTAAAATTTTCAGTAAATTGAAAAATCCAAAACATTTTGTTTTGGGTTAAACAAAACATTTTGTTTCAATTTGGAAAGTTTTTTTAATAAAAAAAATCAAAATGTTTTGTTTTTAAAATATCAAGAAATATTTGCCCTTTTTGGAATGTTTTTATATGAACAACTCTGTGAAACTGACACAAAGCTACAAAACATTTTGATGTTGCTGAATCTCCCATTTTTCACTGAAAAAAAGTTTCATCCAAAAAATGTGTATCCAGCTCTATTTTCAGGTTCTTTGTCACTGTTTCTCCAAAACATTTTTCTTTTGCAAGAACTAAAATAAATAGACATAAACCTCCAGATCCAGCGATGGTTTATTCATAAATATCTTCAAATTCCTTTAAACAACATATGTACAAAAATGAAAATGCCTTGATTATATGTCATTCAGAGCTGGTTAAACAGCTCTAGAGACCTCAGTTGTTCTCTATGGAAGAAAATTCAAGCAGAGGACAGAAAATTCTGTGAGTTTCTCATTGAAGTTTCCACCAGATTGCTCCTGGGGGGTGGAGGGGAGATGGATTTGCCTTCTTATGGAGTAAACAATGGTGTTGGCCCAGTGACCCCTGAAATATGCCAGAGGCTCTACCTGGCTCTTCCTGGCTCTCTCAAGCTTTGTAATATCATGGGTGCATAAAAATCATGCTGCTAGAGGTTTCCCTGCCTTTTGAAGCCCCTGGAACCACTCTTAAGAAAGGTTCCATAATGCAGAGGGACTCCACACTGTAGAATACATTAAATCCACTAACCAAGGATTCCCTGCAGGGTTGATGGAGAGAGAGTGCATATCCCCCAGTCCCTCATCATGTATGGATCCCCAACCCAACAAAGGGGCTTCCACAAGATCTGAAAAAAGAGGGTATGATGCTACTTGTCTCCCAGCAAAGGCTCTGAGGGCTTTTAATCTCCTCTGCTTTCAAAAGTGAAATTTGAGACAAAGAGGTTGTGGAAGAATGCCTTTGAAAGGGAGTAGGGCCTTATTAAGTCCAACTGCTTATTACTCAGGCAAAATTTCCATTAGCTTAGATC
Source organism: Emydura macquarii macquarii (assembly GCF_026122565.2). Classification (NCBI taxonomy): domain Eukaryota; kingdom Metazoa; phylum Chordata; order Testudines; family Chelidae; genus Emydura; species Emydura macquarii. The sequence continues at coordinate 11,107,049 of NW_027131527.1, read as the reverse complement.
TGACTGGGCAAGAAGTGTTGAACCGTAAGGCCCAAGAAAGGAAAATCTCCCAAGAGAACCAGAGAAACAAACTAAATATTGCATTGATTTTGTTTAAATCTACACCCAAATCATTATCTCATATTTCCTGGTGTAATTATATTATATGGAAACTGAGATATCCCAGCACTAAAATGATAATTTCTGTTTAATAAACTACCTATATCGCAAAAGAGACATGAAATTTTTGGGATACATTTGTTAATGTATTTTCATATCCAACTCCTCCTTCCTCAACACATTTAAGCAAATTAAATATATATAAATATTTATATAATATAAATATTTTCTCTGCATGAACTAACTGTACCAACTATAATGACATGATCCTTTATCTTCAAATACATGTACACATCTCCACACAGTGGTCAAAGTACATACTACATGTGAATGTTAATATTTAAAATCTACTTCACATTGTTATTCTTTACATTTAATATCCTGGTGCTCTCATATATTATACTGAAGCAAAAGAAACATGACTAAAGCCAGCAATACAGAGAATGAAACCATGATGAATAGACAAAATATATATATATTTCATCTAAGTAAATACTGCTAGTTTTCCATCCATGGTTACTAAGAAGGGTTAATGTCAATCAGTCACTTTCCTGAAAATGAACACCTATATAATTGTCTCTCTAAAAGTGCTAAGTCATTTTGACCTCAATCAAATTTGCAAATGTATCATTTTCTTTAAGGATGAACTGCATCTTTTTAGTTTTAACCCTTACTACTAAAACCATAGCAATCATCCCTACCAGAGAAATCTTGCTGAGTCTCTGCCTAATTGGATGCATGAGGGAGATTTTAGCTGGGGCTGGAAAAAAGAATATTGAAGAGAAAAGACCATATACCCATTTATATTTCCTGTTTCCCTATTTTTTTAACCTTACTTAAAAAAGGCCAAACAAAAGTGTCAAATCCCACCAGTTGAGTCTTTCCTTTAGTTTGAGAAAGGCTGCTGTAAAAAGTACATGTATCCTGGCCCTACTCACAGAGCTCTGAAGCATACACCTGTCGTGGAGAAATTTTTCAGACTTCTAGGAAAATAAGTTTGTGTTAGAGACACTTTTCCCCCATTCCATGCCTCATATCTCAGTTTCAGTGGGTTTTGCCACCATAGGAGGAGGAGGAGAGCATCAGTTTCATGGAATTTACAAGCAAATCTTACAAAAACAAGGAGTATTTGTGCTCAGTAACAATATATAACCTGAACTTTTTGTTGCTCCCACTGAAAATGCATTTGATATATATGTTTGGTATAAGAGATGATTGCTTTTAGCACACTCAAACTAAGTTTGCAAGCTCAGAACTATGTGATTAACTGGAGGCCAAATTGTCCCTTAAATGGGAGAGAAACCAACTTAGGTATCAGGAAACTCCTTCCATTTCCACTTGCATCTTTTCTCTAAGTAGTCTCATTAGAAATAGGATACAGAGTGACCTAAACAAACTGGAGGATTGGGCCAAAAGAAATCTAATGAGGTTCAACAAAGAAAAGTGCAGAGTCCTCCACTTAGGAAGGAAGAATCCCATGCACAGCTGTAGACTGGGGACTGATGAGCTAGGCAGCAGCTCTGCAGAAAAGGACCTGGGGTAACATTGGATAAAAAGCTGGATATGAGTCAGCAGTGTGCTCTGGTTGTCAAGAAGGCTAATAGCATATTGGGCTGCATTAGGAGGCGCATTGCCAGCAGGTCACGGGAAGTGATTATTCTCCTCTATTTGGCATTGGTGAGGTCGCATTTAGAATATTGTGTCCAGTTTTGGGCCCCACACTACAAAAAGGATGTGGACAAGTTGGAGAGAGTCCAGCACAGGGCAACAAAAATGATTAGGGGGCTGGAGCACAGGACTTAAGAGGAGAGGCTGAGGGAACTGGGCTTGTTTAGTCTGCAAAAGAGAAGAGTGAGGGGGGATTTGATAGCGGCCTTTAACGACCTGAAAGGGGGTTCCAGGGAGGATGGGGCTAGGCTGTTCTCGGTGGTGGCAGATGACAGAACAAGGAGCAACGGTCTCGAGTTGCAGGGCGGGAGGTCTAGGTTGGACATTAGGAAAACGTTTTTCACTAGGAGGGTGGTGGAGCACTGGAATGGGTTACCTAGGGAGGTGGTGGAATCTCCATCCTTAGAGGTTTTTAAGCTGAGGCTTGACAAAGCCCTGGCTGGGATGATATAGCTGAAGTTAGTCCTGCTTTGAGCAGGGGGTTGGACTAGATGACCTCCTGAGGTCCCTTCCAACTCTAATATTCTATGATTCTGTGATTAACAGGGTATAATTCTGCCCTTATGGAGTTGACTGTGGATTTAGCCTCGTAAATCTATGGCTTTCCCCAGATCCTAGAGCTGTCTAGAGATCCATGGAAGCCCAGAGCTTACACACTAGCTCCCACTACTGCCTAGTGGCTCAGACAAATGCAAGTTAATGATAGCAGTTTTTCAGACCTTTAGTTATTTCCACCTTCTTCTGCTTCCATTCCTCCATTCTTGGCCTGACCTCCTCCATACCCTTACAGCTCTGTGGAGAGGCTTCCATGGGTCATGAGAAAAAGAAAAAAATGCATAAAGCCAAGTCTCTTCCAACTTCTGCACCTCAGGAGAGATGCATTAGAGCTGAGTCCCCTCCACCTGTGGAAATAGAGAGTGATCCAGCCCTTGAGAATTTATTTTTATTAGGATTAATTTATGATTGCTGATTTGGAAATAAGATAATGTAATAACTTAATATTAAGGGAGCAGCACTTGTATCCATGGTAGGTTTTTATATCTCTTTGCAGTTAATTAGCTCAAATATTTCCATGGAATGCATTTTGTGAGTTGGTTGATTGCATTGTGACTGACTAACATAGCACATTTGCCAAATCCAGACACTTTTTGAGCATTTATTCCTCATCTTTCCCTACCAGTGATATCTCCAACAAATACTGAGTGGGTCCATAACAAGTTTTGTCTGATAGGGTTTCTTTAATAACTATGATTCCATCAAAACACACTTCTATTATCTCATAAGGAAGAATGTGTCTCCTGGATCCATCCTGCATTTTATTTTATTGTGTTCCTATGGTGGACCAAATTAGACTCTATGTCCTACTTTATACCTTTAATTACAAGTAATATATTCGCTAGGTAAGATATATCATAAAATAGATTTATATACACTGGTATTTACAAACATTAACCAAGGAACAAAAACAAAATACAAGAAAACAGGGATAATTAAAAAATGGACCAACAATGAGCCAAACTTTCCTTTCATTTACATCAGGACAAATTTGGTGACATCAAGGGGGTTGTAACAGTATAAGTGAGAGGCAAATTTGGGTCACTATGATGCTATTTAGATTCAGAAGAGATAAACTCTCTTCATTTTGTCGGTGCTTACAGACATATACTTGCGCTTTCAGTAACATAGACCTTCTACCAATTACTCAAACAGCAGATCTATAAATCAGATCTTACCTATTGGGGAAACTCCACATAAGCAAAGGGGTTCACTGATATCCAGTCCATCTTCCCTACATTTGAAGGCAAACCCAACCTTTGTTGGCTCAAATCAACTTCAGTATTTTTTTTCCATTGTCAGATTCCCTGTAATCTGGCCTCACATACCTTAGGTCTTTAGCATCTCCTTGTGCTCATACTGACCACAATAATCTTTTTCACAGAACCTTATGGGGAAGATATTGTTATCCCTTTCCTATGACCTGATGCTCAGAACATTTTCTCTTGCCTGACAGCCTCCTCTGAGTTCAGAGCTCAGGTTTCTTATCCAGGGCTCCTAACACTGCTTATGCTCATCAACAGTGTATATAGCCAATATAGATAACTTGACAAAATAAAGGTTAACCAGAATATAAACATAAGTAGGCAAACATTGCTTAAAGTATAATTAGGCAGATTCTCAGTTTAGTTAACTGTGATGTTGATCACACAGGATGAAAACTAAAGCCTGACATTTTAGAAAGTCTTTTCAGTATCTCAGGAAAGTGTGCCTGTTTTTCTGTCAGGTTGTCATGTCCCAAGAAGTCTCTCAGGTCTTGTCTAAACACAGAGTTACACTGGTTAACTAAAGGTATAATATTGTGCTAGTTTCATGAAACTGGTGGAACTGTGTTGTGATGCTCTCCTCAGAGTACCCAAAACCATAGGCCATAGTATTACTGCTCTGCTTCAGCAAAAAATATCTTTACTGGGGCTTCAACTGTGTGTCACTCCCTGCCACAAATCTTGTTGGCCTCGCCAGCAAACTCCTTGGGATTCTGCCAATCTTAACCTTGCCTTGCAGGTAACAATCAATGAATCCCAATTCCACAGAACTGTCTTTCTACAGTGTCCAGTCCCTCAGACTAGACACTCACAGAAATTATTAATTTTGCTGCCTCCAAAGAGACAGCCTATTAGTGTAGTTGAGGTCTCACACATTACTTTAGTATAATAGCATTGAGATGGTTTATTGTGAAATTAAGAATAAATTTATTAATAAAGAACATAGATTTAAGTGATACTAAACAAGAGAAAAGGACAAGTATATTACAAAAAAACAAAACAAAACACACTTTCTAGTGTTCAAGACTTAACTTTAGCAAGCTACAATCTTTGCCTAACAGCTTTTTTCACTGACATTAAGCTACCAGCATTGCCAGGCCTTCCAGCAGGAGGATCCAATGTTCACAGAATCCAAGAGTGCTGTCTCCTTTGTCCCCTAAGTGATAGATAGCTACAGTTAAATTTTCCTCCCCTTATATTTCCCAAAGTCCATTGTTTTTGCCTCAAAAGCCAGGAAGCCCTTCTGGGGGTTGAGGATCCTGTGTGTCCCCCCAGTGTGCTCACCACGAGCCCTGATACTATTTCCTCTGCCATTTGTTAGCTTGATTGCTTTATTTACCTCATATATATACACATGTACTTTTGTTGTCCTCTGCCTGTAATCAAGCCAGGCAGATGGAAAAAATCCACATTCCTTTGTCTAAGCAAGGCAGACTTGTTTATCCACTGGCTCCAACAGCATATTTCCAACACACATACATTAGTCTTTATAAACAATCCATATATACATCATGCAATGATATTCACGACCAGTGTGTCATCATTTCTTATCTGATACCTTACAAGACACTGTTTGGCTAAATATTCTGACAACAGTGTGTTGAATGCCCTTTGCCAATTGGTATGAAGGGGCTCTTATGGTCACGTGTGTGTCTGAACACTTACATCAGTTGAAATAGCAGGGGCAAGCTAAACTGCTGTAAGTCATGTTTAAACTGATGAGCATTTATACACAAAGTTGCACTGATTTAACTAAATTGGTGCAACATCATACCTTTAGTTAACCTGATGCAACTTCTTTAGGTAGACATGCCCTAAATCCAGTGTCAAATTTCAGTATATTTCCCTACATCAGTGTTTCTCAATTAAATTTGGCCACGGAACCCTTTTGAACTCCATAAATAATTGCGGAACCCCCCAAACTCTTAACAGTCTTCAAATGTTGAAATAAGCAAAGATCAGCATTTCTTACTTAAATTACACTTACACTGGATACCCTCCGCCGGAAAATCCGAGACATCTTCCCTTTTTCGGCAGCGCGGAGAACAGCTGCTCTCGGCGGCAGAGAACAGCTGATTGGCAGTGCGGAGAACGGCGGCGCGGAGAACGGCTGCTCTCGGCGGTGCAGAGAACGGCTGCTTGCGGAACCCTAACAGTGTTCCCGCGGAACCCAAGGGTTCCGCGGAACACCAATTGAGAAACACTGCCCTATATAACTGAAGACACCCTCCTTTTATAGTTCCCAGAGGGCTTGTGTGCCCAGGCATTAAAAGTAATTAATTCATGTCAACTTTACCCCTCAGTTTAGAAATCAGTTCACAATATTTTCAGGTAACCATGTATTTGTTTAAGATCATTAAACATGTTTAATTTTGTTCCTATTTTTCTTCTCCTAATTTGCATGGATATATATTGGTGCACTTGAAAGATCTTTTGTCCATTTCCAAGGGCTCTTTTGAATAGACAAACCTTATACATGTAAACCATTTAAGGAATCTATTATTTTACTTTACTTCTTTTAGCATATTAATGACATAAGCTTAAGACTTTGTGTTTTGTGGTTGATTTTCAGATAGTAAAACAAATAGAACTCATATTGGACAGTCAAAGCATTGTCACAGTCTGTGACGGGATCCCCTGTGGTGCAACCTGAAAACTGTGGGAACGCCATGCCATCTTCACTCTCCAGCCTGCACTGTCCCTCACAATAACTTGCTAGTGACAAGCAGCAAGCCCCTCCAGGCACTGTTATCACTTAACCCAATGGCATGCAGAGCATCACACCCAACAAGACCATATGAATGTTAACCTGGATTGCCTCTCATTGTGTGATGCTGTCAGCAAGCTACACTTACACAGCCATCTACAGGCAAAGACACACCCAACTGAGTTATATGAGTGCCTTGCCTAGCCACTCCGGAACCAACAATAGAGAGCACTGGCCAATCCCCTTCCCCCCACCCCCAATTTGTAAGAACTGCACCAAAAGGAGTCTATCCCCAAAATGATATTAATAAATCCACTCCCCCCTCATTGTGGGGAAGACACGCAACAGTTTTTGTTACTGAGCAGTTTGTCTAAACACTTCACTTCACACTGGTTAAGATAAAGCATTAAGAAAGTTTATGAACTACAGAAAAATAGCTTTTAATTGATTAAAAGTGGGCAAATGTACAGAGATTAAAAGTAGTTACCAAATGAAATAAACATAAGATCACAGTCTAAGTTCTACACACAACCAATATTTGAAATAGCAATGTCTCACCCTTATTAGATGGGTACAAGCAGTTTCTCAAACACAGGCTGGGTAACCTTCCCTGCCTGGGACTCCAAGTCAAAGACTCAAAGTCTTTTTGTGATCCAGATCCTTCAGGTGTTGAATTAGGGAGAGAGAGAAGTCCTGGGATGATGTCATTCTCCCCCTTTTATAGTCTGTTTCAGCTTGCTGGAACAGTCCATGCATGTGACACGGCAGCTGCTTCCCATGATCAAGCAACCCCATTGCGAATTTGCATGCTACACAGAAGCCGTCACTGTAAACAATTCCTATTAGTGGAATCTATTCTTGAATGGATGAGAGAGAGCCATTGATGCCCTCTGGCCACTCCATTGTTGTACCTGAAAGTCTGTGGGAGTTTCCCACCTTGCAACGTTCTAGTAGCATTTTCCACAGTATTTTATAACTTCACATATAATCCAACAGGATATTTATGTTTAGCAGATCAAGACTTTTAAAATAATACTAAATAAGGCATAATATGGGGGTCTAGGGTGTTGTTTTCAGACATGGGGTGTCACACATCCCATTCTAGAATGTCTCCATAGACCAAATACATTCTGGAGGGTTACTATGGTGACCCCTGTTGCGTTCTCTGAAATATCTGACAACTGTTGAGACACAGTCATGGCCCATCATGGCCAATGGTGGGTCATCACCTCAACTCAAAGAGTAAATTGTCTGATTTGTGATAGATTTTTCATACCAACTGGTATGAAATTAGTCTGATCAAGGTAGACTTAATATTTTTTAATATGTGTTATTCTTGTAATTTCCTTTCTATTGTATTCAGGGAACAATGGAGGAATTCTCTTTAGGCTAATTTAACACCTGTATATTTATACATATATTGTTCACAGATTGTAACCTATTGGAAAAATGTGTTGCATCGTCTTTCAAAAGCAGAAACTTACATGAACTATGTGCAAGATAGATATTTCTCTCAGGATTGTTCAATAGATTACTAATTGTTTTTAATATTTAACATGATCTTGCCTGGTAGGCCAAGGAAAGTAGAAAGGGTCTCCTTACCTGCTCCGGACCTTTATACGATAGTCACAGCAGGTATCAGTGGGGCAATCCCATCAAGTTATAGCTAACTTTGTAGAATGCTGAGCTGCAACTAGCAAGCCTTACAGGATCTGATCCTGCATATGGTTGCCTGGCTGAATGTATCTTGGATGAAATTGCTGAAAGCTGTTTTGCTGCCAATACACTATGATTCAAGGGATTGATTCATTTGAATATTTATACTAGAGGGCCACCCACTTACTTCATTGCTTATGTAGGCCAGGCCCCTCGCCCAGCTTCATTCTCGGGAAAGAACCCTGCTGATTTTGGTGAAAATCTGAAAAGCCAGATTTCTACTGATTTCCACCAGTATTACCCTTTTGGACTTGAGTGGCTAGCCAATATTCAAGGGCTTGCAGATTGTTACTATTGGGAGGAGAAACTGAGGATAGCTATTTCTTGTTTGCAGTCCTAATTATTTACAAAGAAAGTACACAAAGTCCTCTTTCCCAGAACACAGTCAGAAACAAACGGGACAGTTTCTTCACTCACAGCTCCAAACCCCTTCCCAAACAGCACTCTGTCCCAAAAGTTCTCTATCCTTGCTTTCTCTCAGGGCTCCATTTCCAGTCCTCTTGCTGTGTCCGGGGCTCCCTTGCTGCCATTTCTGTGAACTCTTGTGATATTTCTGATGCTTCTCTCCCAAACAGTGCAGGAAAATGACAATACGTTAATTTTAATTTAAAATAACCCAAAAACCCACGGCATTACTTTAGTATACTATACTATACTTTACTTTAATAGTATAGTTATATGGTTATCTAGTTTATCAGTTCTTTTCCTCTGTAACCTGTGCAGTTTCAACCATTTCTTTAGGGCATCTATTGCATTATTTGAGTCCTGTGAATATTTGCTTCCATATTCATACATACTTTGAAAACTACAGGATATATATAGTACATCTGATTATGTTTGTTTTCATGGGCTTCTGGAAACTGTTATCTCCCTCAACAGCATCTTTAAGTAAGTGTTGACACAGGACGATTTTACAACCAGCCTATCTGACTGCACCTTTCTCTCTCACCATGATAATAATTTTGAGATTGTATCTTGAACATGTCAGAATCACATTTCTGGGACGGTCACCAGGACCCTGTCTTCTGCCTCTTTTGTCCGCTTTCACAGAGTCTGAGAAGTATGAACAAAACGTTGTTCAAAGGAAAGATCATTTGAAAGCGAGCTGCATGTTAAGAGTGTGTGTTTCAAGGGGGCTCTCAGAAGAGGCAGTGTGTGAGGCACTAGGGGGAGGCTCCCTGATTTCCGGATACAGTTTGCTCGCTTTACCAGCAGCTACTTATTCAAAGACCAACTCTGCAAACTCATCCTGGGCTCTGACCTCGCTCTTTCTGTGCGGGGCTGGGGCTGGTTACGTTAGGAAACGGGGCGAAGGGGAGGCCTCCCTGGCCGCTTTTCTCCCCTCGGGCCGAGTGGTAGCGGCGGGGCCAGTCGGAGCAGGCACTCTCCGCCGCGCTAGCCCCAGTGACTGAGGCGGGGGCCGGGGTGGGGAGGGGACAGATCAGATTGGAGGGCTGCGGCGGGCGAGCGAGTCCCCGGACCTCCTGTCGGTGCGGGAGCTCTCTCTCCCACTGCCATTCCCTCCCGGCCCCACGCGCGAGACGAAGCGCCTGCGCAGTGCGTTAGCGGGGCCGGCGGCGCTGCAATTGGGCCTGTCACTTCCTGCTGGTGCTCCCTCTGAGTCCGTCCTGGCTGCAGGGAGCCAGTTCCCCTGTCTCGGTGGGTCTCCGTGGGCCTAGGACGCTGCTCTCCCCGGCGAGTTCCACCGGTGCGTGACGCTCGTTAGTCGGGGCCTGGCGCTACCGCCGGGGCCCGTTAGGCCAGGGAGAGGTTGCGCTGGGGGGGCCAGGCCTGGCGTTTGGGGCTGGGCCCCCTCTGTAAGTGTGCGCTCGGGCCGGGGACGGCGTGTGGGGTCCGTGCTGGCCCCGACGCAAGGGGTGGCGGCTGAACTGCGCGTGCTGCCCCGGGTCGCGCTCGGTAGCGGCTGCGGATCCCTGCAGTGCCGTGCAGTCCCCCAGGGGAGTTAATGACGGAGCCTGCCTGAGTCACAGCGCACCGGGACCGGCGCCCTGGCCTGCGGCACGTACAGAGCGGGTCGGACCGGGCACCCATCTCCTCAGCCCTGCAGGCCGGCGGCCGGCCTTGCCCCTTTGGCGGCGTGGGCGGGACCCAGCCACTTTCACTTACGGCCCTAAATTGGGTTAGACCCGTGGCCGCATCTGATTGTGGGACCATGCTCCGCCGTGACTTTCTAATGCGCGGCAAGAGCTAGCGACCCGGGTGGGGACTCGCTTCTCTGGAGTGGCTGGTGTTTCGTTTCTTCCCTTATGCTGCGAGTGGGGCCGTTAGTATTGTGCACTTGGAGCAGACCTGAAAGACCCAAACTTCTCTGGACATTAAAAGGCTCCGGGGTTATGTTTGACAGGTAGGAGTTCGGATCAGCTGGCTTGCCCAAGATTTACTTGCCCCTAGGTGCTTTTATTGGTCCTTTGTGTGTAAACGGTAATGGAGAATTATAGTCTAAACTGTAGCCTTTGACGTCACTAGGTTTATGCAATAGTTTTTTCAGAGCTTTTCACTGTGTGTACAGCAAGTAAACATAATTCATTAAAGCATACTGGAAATTTCCAGGCTCTTCCTTTGGTCCCATCGTTTCTTGCTCTAGAAAATTAGGAGATGGCATCCCCCATTTCGTTCCTTGTCATTATTACACTGTTTTTGGTTGATGTCACCGTGAATAGTGACACGTACTTGAAAATAAAATGCATGGAGATTCATGATTACTTGCTAGAAAACAAATGCCTTTCAGAACCTTGGCTGGAATCATAATAGAAGTGCGGAACATTACTATTAGGTACTGAAAATCTCTAAATTTCTTAGATATTTTCCTGCAGAATAATAAATTTAGGGTTTACATTACATTTTGAGTTAAGTGAAAATATTAGAATACCTCTTTTCCTTTAAATTTATGTTTATTAGACTTGTGATTGTTCTATATTTTATAGCCTGTAGTAAAACTAATTAATTTGTGGATTCTCTTTTGTGTATGCTTTTTTTTCCTTTCTCACCAGCTGTGAAAGAGTACGTGATTGCGGAAACTTTGGATCCTTACACTTGTATATCTATTCAACTCCTTTGTGTTACAGGTTGAAACTTGTATTGCAGTCATTGATATGGATCTATAACTATGTCCGAAGTCAAGACATTTTGAGTGTCCTCTTCTGAACGTGGTAGGATAATACTTACTTTTCCCATAGAGTAACCTATCTATTTGGTTATGCTTTAACCTTCTGAGACAGATAAATTGATTCCACATAGGTTACTGTGATTGGGCTGTTCACAATCAGACCTTGAAAGCTGATGTTCTGATTTTTGCACATTGACCTTTGGTAAAATAAATGGTTTTCTCTGTTATCCTTGTCCATAATTTCATCCCTCTTCACTGTTATGCAGCATTCCATGTGGTAGTTGGTGACTGCATTTCAGTAACTATGTGTGATGCTGTAGTTATATAGTTTGTAAAGCACGTGAGGATCTTTCAGGATGTTATACTGTGTAAATGTACCATATATATTGAATATTCCATTCTTCAGTCATGCTATTTTGATTACAGTGTTTATTGATGAAAAATCACTGCGATTTTTCATCAATAATGTTTTTAGATTCTGTTTTGAAAATATGGGGAAATTCCTCTTTCTGTGAAATTGGTATTGGATTTTTTGTTGTTTTAAAATCACAAATGTTTCAAATAAAATTGGAAACCAAAAAAGAGAGAGAAATGTTCCATTGTTTCCTCTCAAAATCTAGCTGTAGTTTCAGTACAAACATTTAAAAATGGGATCCAGGCATTAGGGAGCAGTGATGGATGAGCTTGTGTCCATAAATGCAGCTTAACAGAGTGCATTGAAAGAAGTGGATGCCATCCGTGGGCCCTAGTTTATATTGTGATTTGCGTGGGGGGACAGTTGTACTAATGTGAAGTCCCAGAGAAATGCACATTAACAGAACAGTCTTATCTGCATGAATCAGAGTTTCAGGATCATGGTCTAGATTCTGATTAATTAAAAAAAAAAAAAAAAACTTTAAAATTTTGAAGTGTCAAGAGACTCAGACTTGGTTAAATATTATAATTATTGGCACATCAGTATATATACATATACAACTTGATAGAACATCGTAGAAGTTTTTAAAGGGCTTTGGCAATTTAAATGTAGCCCAAATTGCAAATTGTCAAAATAAGCTTTTATAAAACAGAAGACTAGAAAATGTTAAAAACCTTTATAAAATGTTCAAGAAAATGCCAATGGAAATGGTTATTTTAAAACCAATAGATGTTCCTGTGCAGTGTTTGAAATCTAAATACTGCAGCAGTGATAGTGAATGTGACTTCATAAATTATCTGTCTCCAAGGCGAGAGTAATGCACAAAGTAAATAAAGAGCTTAGAGTGACAAGTAAAATGGACTTTTAGAAGTCTTTCAGTTTGTTATCAAATAATCTGTTTTATGGAAAAACAAATGTTTGTTTATATATACTTTTAAATTTTGTGGTGTGCTTTAAGTATTGTCTCCTTCATAATGGTACTTCATTTATTTTTTCCTGAACACCGTCACAAAAGGAACATTTTGAACAGTGAAGTTGGAAGATCTTTCTCATCAAGAGAACTGGAAACATGTTGTGCTGGGGAAATGCATCCTTTGGACAACTTGGATTGGGTGGAATTGATGAAGAGATTGTATTAGAACCCAGAAAAAGTGACTTTTTCCTAAATAAAAAAGTTGAAGATGTAGGATGTGGACTCAGACACACTGTTTTTGTCCTGGATGATGGGACTGTGTATACGTGTGGATGTAATGATCTAGGACAATTAGGGCATGAAAAATCCAGAAAGAGACCAGGTAAGTTAAAAGTTATGAAGAATGGATTTTATGTGTATATTATTTTTAACTTTGGTTACCACATTTAGACCTCAGATCTGGAAACATATTTACTTGTGCTTAACTTTTTGCGTGTGAGTTAGTCCCGAGCACATGCATGTTTGCAGGATTGGGACTTTAAAGATTCCCTTTTTATAATTTTGATTTTTGTACTTCTGTTTCATTTAGTAGAAAATAGGAAGTGTATTAAATCCTGTGAAGTTATATAATTACCCAACCTAGCCTAACTGATTGCATTTTTATAAAATGTTGTCTGCCACTTAGCTTAATTTTTCTTTCTTAATTTCAGGCTATTATGATGTGCACCTAAAGTGACTTTATTGGTTGTATATAGATGCGTACAATTATTATGTCATTTCTTAGCCATCACTTCTCTACATTGTACAAATCTAGTAAACGTTATTTTTAATAAGTATATATTTTAAAATAGCCTATGTCATCTTGGCATGTCCTAGACTTTAAGGCCACAAGGGACTATAACGATTATCTAGTCTGACCTGCACATTGCAGGCCTTAAAACCTTAGGTCTCAATCCTGCAGATTGCTCTACATAGGTGGACCTCTGTCTCTTGTCAAAGGGTCTGCATGTGGATGTGGGGGTCCCCTCTGATGGAACAATTTTTAGGTTAAGGATCTTAGGTTCCTTAGTTTATACATCCCAGTGTTACTCTTCTGAACTCTTCTTGGTTTTTGTTTTTCAGAAGCCTCATTTCACCTGGTTAAGTTCCAGTTGTTTGTCATGCTTAGATCTTTCTATAATATTCCCTAAATTAAAAAAACTTTCATTTATTATAATTTTCTGTTGACTTCTGTTTCTCTAACAACTCTGTATCTTGTAATTTTAATTCTGTTCCATAAAGCTTGCCATTCCCCTTCTCTCTGTTGGCTGGCACGGTTGGTACATGCATGCTATACTACTTTCTCAAGGTCATGCTAAAATGTTAAATATTAGATTCAAGACTGACCCTGTGGAACTCTGTTTGGTACCTTTTTACAATTTCATACCACAGGTTTATAGTCTTAGCCATTTATGTGTTAATATATAGTATACTTACCCAGATAACATTATATTAGTGAGATTGTCTACACCAGTGTTTCTCAATTGGTGTTCCGCGGACCTGGGGTTCTGCGGGAACCCTGTTGGGGTTCCGCGAGAAAGTGACATCGCGCCGCCGAGAGCAGCTGTTCTCCGTGCCGCCAAAAAAGGGAAGATGTCTCGGACTTTTCAGCGGAGGGTATCGAGTATGAGTGTAATTTCCCCACGAAGCCTAAAGAGTTCCGCGGGGAAATTTAATTGAGAAACACTGACCTAGTTGTTTGTATATAATTTGCTTATTTCGACATTTTTTTTGGCCCCATATGTAAAAATACTGTTAAGAGTTTGGGGAGTTCCGCAATTATTTATCGAGTTCAAAAGGGTTCTGTGGCCAAATTTAATTGAGAAACACTGGTCTACACCATTGAGATTGAACTACACCATTGTGAAAATTAATTTTGTTTAATATATGGATGATAACTGTTTATATACTAAATAATTATCTGTTAGGACAATGGATCGTGGCACTCTAATTTTCCAATTACATGACAAACTATACTAATTTTCAGTGTCTTCCTCTGTGCACAGTCCTGAACACCTGAAATTCCTTCTTTTGAATAGTTTCCTGTTTTATATGTTTCTGATTTTTGTTGTTGTTCTAAATTTAAATTATTTTATATTGTGAAGTGCCAAAACACCATGGGCAGGTTCTTAAAAAGTATGTTGATGGTGTCCATGGAAGAACCTGAGCTATACGTTTGAAAGTGAAAAACGTTTAAGCTGAATCTTTTGAGGAAATAATTTAGTGTAATTCACTGTACTTCATCGGTCGGGCTTCATTTAAAAAAAAATTGCATTATGGTTACAGTCCAAGTATACACAATATGCAGTGCCCCTCTCACACACACAAAGAACTGCAACAACACACCATGGTTTCAGATGTTGGAGGCAAAGGTGGAGGTTCTTCAATATAGTGCAAACAGCAAACATAGAGCAGCATCTGAAGATTGGTGTAATGTTTAACTAGGGCTACATACACACTGACAGTGCCAAATTCGCCACCATTTGATCGATTCCCCTCCCCCGATCGATTGAGCGGCAGTGAAGACATGCTCAGTCGATCTATTAAGACCACCTCCAAAAAAAGCTTAGCGCTGCGTCGATGGGAACACATTTCCCGTTGGCACAGTGCAGTGAAGACGGCACACTAAAGGGAAGGTATGAAGTTGGTGGGAGTTAAGCAAGCTACTATTTGTAGCTTGTGTAACTCTTGTTGACTGCTGTCGAATTTTGCCGGCAGTGTAAACCTCCCCTTCATTGTCGTCTTTCATATAACTAAAGGTGTCCTAAATGTTAAGCCTTCAAGTGAGAAACAGTCTGGACGAAACCCTAAACTCTGAGATGAGTCAGTAAGCGTTAAATATCTCCTCTCCTTGGTGGCTGAAGAAACCATAGAATACAGCATGAGCCAATGTGGTCTGTCTTGTGGCAGTTGGAGGGGAGGCAGGACCTTGGGACCTAGCACAGCTATTTGTGCCCCAGTGTAGAACCACTGTATCTATAGCTGTATGAATCCTTCAGCCGTTTCATTGGCATGGGTGATGCAACATCTGAGGGGGATCATGTAGAGATGTTCCTTAACCTGTGGGAGGTAGATTTATTTTTTACTTGATATCCCCTGTGAGCAGCTGGGTTACTAGGACTATGAAGATGGTTTGGCCAGCAGTCTGTAAACATGCAACTGTTTAGGAGACAAATAGCTTTTATTTTCTAACTAGCCACTATTGTGATGTGAAGATAGTTTGTTTTTGTTTTAAATAATTAATTAGAAAAAAATGAAATTTCTGAATAGTATGTCCTGAATGTTTTAAAAAAAACTGCTCTTTGGGGTTTTTTTTATAAAGGGCTTTCATCTTCCACAGGAAGAGTCTTCTAGATAAGCCTAGGAGCCACAGAGCCACACAAATTCAGGCTCATTCCTTCGTCCTTTCCTGTGCATGGTCCTGCTTATAACTTCTGCATTTTCATATCAGTTTTGCTGCTTCTGTTAGTGGCAAACACGCTCTTGCAGGGACTGTGGAGAAGTATGTGCACTGAGCTCTGTCTGCAGTAGTAGTACATTCTACTGCCAGACAGTGGAATTGACTATGCATAAAGAGCTGTCAAATGCACAAGGTGAACAAACTGGATACAGAAAAATATTTTGTTCTAATCTTTGTCAGCTATAGTAATTGTAGAAGTTACTTGTAACAACAAGAGATACAAAACTTTCAAATGGATATGTGATTTTCAAATAGATTATGTCCCTCTATTGTGTAGTGTCTTTATTTAGAAAATTAGGGTTGCTTCATAAATTGCTTTCTAGATTGTTGATATTTAGCTTTTTAAAACTAAGTAATTTTTTATTAAAAAAAAAAATTAGTAAGTGAATATTAAATTGATTAACTCAAGCTTCACTGTAATTTTAACACGTACTTTAATTGTGGGAAAGCATTTGCTGGCATGAATTTGCATCTTAATTAAGCAAGAACAGTGGTTCTCAACCCGAGGCCCGGGGGTCAAAAGTGGCCTGCAGGGGCTTTCAGAGTGGCCCGCCACTCCCCTCCTGCTGGCTGCAGAAAGGAGCTGCTGCCTAAGGACCCAGGTAGAGCGCATTTTCATGTGGGTATGAGATCAGTGCAGGCTCCTTGCTGTAGCCAAGGGGATGGGAGTTCAGTGCTCCCCTCCCTCTGGCTGTTGCATGGAGCATAACAAAGCGCTCCGCCTAGGTCCATAGGTGCTGAGGTCTCTGCTGGAGCCAGAGGGAGGGGAGATCAGCGCTTCACTCCCCCAGCTCCAGAAGAGAGTAAAGCGCTCTGTCTGGGTCCCTAGGTGCTGGTGTCCTTGCTGGAGCCAAAGGGAGTGGAGCACTTCCTTGGCTGCAGCAGGGGAGCCACTGCCACCAGGAAGAAGAGAGCTCAACTCCTTCTGTCTGGCTGCTGGTGGGTGGGTGGGTGAGGGTGGTGGGCGGCTTCTCACAGAGAATGGTGTCCCTTCAGGGTTGTAAAAATGATATCTGTGGCCCTCAAGCCAAAAAGGTTGGGAATCACTGAGCTAGAAAGATCTGACTTTTGTGAATTATCATAAATGTATTCAGATCTTAATAGCTGTTCAATCTTGTCCAAAAAAAGACACAATTCGAAGTCCATTTTGAAGACTCAGATTGAAAATAGCATGCTTGCAGTAGACATTTTTGTTATCTTCGAAAAATTAACTGACCTGCGGCCTTTATTGCCTTTGTATGCAAAGCAGCAAAATGTGACAATTGTCTTTTAATCAGATTGGAATTAATACGAAAGGAAGGAAGTTTCCATGCTGAGATTGACTTTTAAATTGTAGAATTTTAAAAAATATGGTGTACCAGAATGCTTATGCTGCTTTAAAAAGATCACGTTTTATGAGATTTTTTTATGGCACCCATCACTGTTTTATCTGAGTCTGTTCATGTCATGCCTAAATTATAAACCCTATTATGTTAATCCATAGATCATTGACAATAGTTTGTAAGTGAGAGGTTGTGTAACTAAATTATGATGTACATTTTATTATGAGATATATAGCTATATAAATAGTCTTTAAAAATATAGTTAAAGCATGCACTGTGTGATGTGTGTGCACAGTAATTACTTACTGAACCTTCAGAATCTTTGTCATTTAGTTTGAAAATAAACCAAATTTACAAGTTCATGCACTAGTGCACAAATTATGTTTTTAAAGGATATAGTCAATTGCTTTAGGCACCTAAATGTATCTGTTTTAGGGGCTGCTGCATGACATTTTCCTCTTATGAAGAAAAGTGAATTTGTGAGGCTCTGTTTAACAAGCATCTGTTGGAGTTGAGAAGGGGTTTGAAAGTAAGCTGTTTCTAGTTTTTAAATAATTTAAATACCCCAAATTACTGAAGAGTATGAAGGGTATATCAAATTGTGCATGTTTTGAAATATTAAAAAAAATCTGGTCTGAGTTTTGTGCGGACTGAAGCCTTAAACCAAGTTATAATTTCCTCTTGGTGTTCCTATTTATAATAGGAATAATTATAGGTCCTTAATACTAGCAATAACTTCTTTCTCAGTGGTGCCCAGTTATGTGTTATGTAAAGGAAAGGCCATGCAGTATGTGTAGCAGGGTCTCCTGCTTGAGTGGTTCATGGTAAAACATAGCTGTGTAGTAGTAGTTGCATGATCTCCCAAAGGGAGTCATTCTTTAAGGATTTAGGAGGGCTTTAAATAGATTAGTTGTTATTCTTAGTTGTTCTGTCTTTTGTATCGTAATCTTTCCTTATGTGGAAAGGAGTGCTGCTGTGAGCTTTGGGAAGATCACAGGACCCTTTCCCTGAAATAGTTGCTTACACCTAAATAACTAGTTCATTTTGCCTCCAGTGGTAGTGAAGCTGGACACCAGACCAGCAGGATAGTTTGACAGCATAAGAACTGCAAACTGTTCTTTCATTTCTGCAACCCTTTAGCACTTAGTGCTGCAAGCTCTTGGATTTGTCTGAGGTTGTCAGAATAAAAAGCTTCAGTTTTAGTGGCTGTCTTTTTTTGTGATTAGTAGTGGGTTTCAATCATGTCACCAAACTGAATTTTTAAATTAGGAGCAAGCATGAGCATGAAATTTTCAAGCTATTTCTGTGTTGCATCGTTTTTTCCCCCGAGCTCCTATTTTCTTTTTATCTTCCCCCTGTTTGACTCTATTTAGAAAAAGACCAGATCCCTGAAATATTGGTCTGCCTCTGCCTCTTTGGCAGTACAGGAAATGCTTAGAGTAAAGCTACATTTACCATTCAGATTATTTTTATATTCTGTAGAATGCCTTGTGTGAGGGGAGGGAAAAGGCAAGAAAGTGATTTCCTGAGGGACTCCAGGATCTGGGGCTTTAAGAAAAACACAACATTTTGGAAAATTACACTTCAGATGTTCAACAATTCTGTGTGCTTCAATTTTTGGGTGCCTGATTTGACATCTTGCATCTGATTTTTCAGAGCTGCTGAGGAGTCACAACTTTCATTTAAGTCAGCACTTTAGAAAATTGAGTATAAAGTGTCTGAAAATGCACACAATTCATGGACACTTAGGAAAATTTTGGTCTTAATGACATGACTCTGATATTCTTCCCTCACAACATTGTTGAAGTTGAAATGAAAATTTCTGGAAGTTTTTGAACACAAGAAATTAGAGAGGAGGAAAATAGTTGCATTTTTTAAGTTCATAAATGCTACGGAAAGCAATTTCTATTATCTTTGATTCCTTTTCTTAATATTATGGTTTTCCTTATGTCTTCTCCTTTAAAGTGATGTTAAGAGATTAAAAACATCTATCTTAAAACATATGCCTTACCTGTACTTCTACTACCATAAATTATTAAAATATGAAGAATTTTTTAAAATATCATTTAGTCTTAACTGTTCATGCTGTTTTAGTTTTTTACACTTCACTTTGCTTGGAAAATAAAAGGACAACTCAGTTTCACTTTACGGTTCTCATACAGTAGTACAGTGCTGCAGTTTTTGGGTTATTAATGCTTGAATCCAATCAGAACTATTATAATTGAAATTTTAAAATAATTTAAATACCTTGAATGATCTTTGAAAACCCAAAACTTCTCTTCTAATAGATTCTGTGTCCTTTCAACCACGTCCCAAAGTTTGGCCCTGAAACCATTAACGGTCGCCTATCAGCTGTTGCAATGTAATCTTTCTCAGTCTATTATTAATTCCCAGTTTATGAAAACGATATTTTCAAATTTGTATTTTTGTATATTTTTGCCAAACTGCCCAGTTTCTGAAGTTTTGCTATTGTATGCATGGGGATATAGCTTATTTGACCAGCACAAGTGCAGACTTTGAGTACACCCAAACATATCTGAAGATATGCACAGAGTACGGGCAAATAGCAGATTAACAATGGAGTCTTACATCCTGAGGTATTTAATTCACTACATGTTTTTCAGAGGTTTGCTGTTTGTGTCTGTGTGTAGAATTTAGCTTTTAGGCCCTGATTTTACTGTGCATGTGTGCAGAAGACCACCCATGTGGAGCCCATTGCAGGATGGTGGTCTTAGTCTGTAACCTGCTTTATTGTGCCTTGCTATTAAAGGACTTTTCTGTAATAATAATAATAATATATAATAATCAGTAAATAGTAGAATGTTTTCCTCTTACATAATGTCTATACATTTAATCATTCAGTAATAATCAACTTAATGTTAATTGAGACTGCATTCATTTTCTTAGATTTTAAGGTTAGCAGTGAACTGTTACCATCATCCTGCATTTTCTGATGCGTTTCTGATGCATTTTCTGTTAATGTGCCCTCATTGTAACAATAATTTAATCCTGGACACTGCCCATATGGGATAATGGGGTGTCAGACTTGCTCTTGTTGGATTGTTACATCATTAATATTAAATGAAGGTATTTGAGCATGCTTTTAGACTCATTTTCCATGATATTTCATTTAATGTTTTGTTTTGTTCAACATCTTCATTAATGATCTGGAGGATGGGGGAGATTGCACCCTCAGCAAGTTTGCAGATGACACTAAGCTAGGGGAAGTGGTAGAAACTGTGGAAGGTAGGGATAGAATACAGAGACCTAGACAAATTGGAAGATTGGGCCAAAAGAAATCTGATGAGGTTCAACAAGGACAAGTGCAGAGTCCTCCACTTAGGAAGGAAGAATCCCATGCACAGCTATAGACTGGGGACCAATGAGCTGGGCAGCAGCTCTGCAGAAAAGGACCTGGGAGTTACAGTGGACAAGAAGCTGGATATGAGTCAGCAGTGTGCCCTAGTTGCCAAGAAGACTAATAGCATATTGGGGTTGCATTAGTAGGAGCATTGCCAGCAGATCAAGGGAAGTGATTATTCCCCTCTATTTGGCATTGGTGAGGCCGCATTTGGAGTATTATGTCCAGATTTGGGCCTCCCACTACAGGAAGGATGTGGACAAGTTGGAGAGAGTCCAGCACAGGGCAACAAAAATGATTAGGGGGCTGGAGCACAGGACTTATGAGGAGAGGCTGAGGGAACTGGGCTTGTTTAGTCTGCAAAAGAGAAGAATGAGGGGGGATTTGATAGCAGCCTTTAACTACCTGAAAGGGGGTTCAAGGGAGGATGGAGCTAGGCTGTTCTCAATGGTGGTAGATGACAGAACAAGGAGCAATGGTTCAAGTTGCAGTGGGGGAGGTCTAGACTGGACATTAGGAAAAAGTTTTTCACTAGGAGGGTGGTGAAGCACTGGAATGGGTTTCCTAAGGAGGTGGTGGAATCTCCATCTTTAGAGGTTTTTAAGCTGTGACTTGACAAAGCCCTGCCTGGGATTATTTAGCTAAGGTTAGTCCTGCTTTGAGCAGGGGGTTGAACTAGATGACCTCCTGAGGTCCCTTCCAACTCTAACCTTCTATGATTCAGTGATTAATATCTTAGTATTCAGTGGCTGGAAAGGAAATTTTTTTTGTTTAACTGTAATATATTAGAACATAATTTCTTTCCTCTTTAACTTTTGTAGAGCATGTTGGTGCCCTGGATGCCCAAAATATTGTAGCTGTTTCATGTGGAGAAGCCCACACACTAGCATTAAATGACAAGGGCCAAGTATATGCTTGGGGTCTTGCTACTGATGGACAGCTTGGCTTGCCTGGAACAGAGGAATGTATCCGAGTACCCAGGTAAAAAAAAAAAGTGATCAAAGTAAAATTTCTGTGCATATTTTTAAAGTAAACTTGTTACACTGAAAGACGTGTAAGTGAAACTGCTCAAACCATTCCATAATTAATTATTTGTCAAGTAATTCTTTAAAGTATAGAAGTTACTTGACATTCGTGGAACCTGATGATATTAATTTTTATTACCTCCTCCCTAGTCAGTCAGTGGGTTCTTGATAATATGCACACTTGGTAGATTAATACATTGGAAGAGAAGGGTGGATGTTTTCAAAACACAAATTAAGATAAGCAGATGCTACTGGCTTTTATTTTTAAAACAGTTGGAGTGAACTAAGCTATTAGGATCTTACAGGGTTTTTTTAATGGTCATGTGGCTAAAGAAAATGGATGTGTGTGCAGTTTGATCGTTATTCTAATTTTATCCCTGAAGTGCTTAGTTGACTAGGAATAATATACCTTCAGGTTATGGTGTGAAAGTGTGTGCTGCCTCCCCCCTCCCCCCGCATGAAGGGGTTATGCTTGCTTTGCATCTCTACCAAATGGTCCTTATTAACGTAAGAAGTATTTTCGGTATACCTTATGTCCCGATCCAGCAAATGCTTTAACTTTACTACCATGAGTAGTTTTAATGAAATCATGGTAGTAAAGTTAAATTCATGTATGTATTAGCAGGATTGGTTTCTTAATCATCACTGTCAAGCTATCTGGAGTGGCTCAAAACTGTGAATACCAACCTCAGGTAGACTGTTAAGAAGCCAGTGCACAAACCTCAAACTGATTGTGAGTACTGTACATAAGATTTCATCAATGAAGCATCGAGAGTAAACTCTTCAGGCACTTTAACAGCCTACCATGGAGTCACAAACAGTTCTGTTGGGTACTCTTGGTCTATTTTGCCACCCGTGTAAGCTTGCCTTTGTGATAGATGGTCACTCGCACCAAAAATCACCACAATATTTAGGCTACTCTGAATCCCAAAGGACTGGTCACTTACCCCAGATCAGTTCCACTTAAGATCTTACACCAAAGACAATGCTTATAGCCAATCCTATAATAAATCAACTAAAGATTTATTTAATAAAAAGAAGAAATCAGTTATTTACAAGGTTAAAGTAGATAAATATACACATACCAATGAGTTAGTCTTAGGTTTCAAAAGGTAATAGAAACTGCTGTAATATGCAATCTCTATATGTCCTTTAGGGCCAACCTAGGCTAATCAGCTGAGGATCTGGTGTATGCTTTGAAATTTTGCCCTCTCAAAGTCTAAGCAGCATAGAGATACAGTTTCTTCTTGTTGGGTATTTTTATTCTCTTCCTCCAGAGGTTCAAGCCAATGGGATTAGTTCACCCACATGTCTCCTGTTCATGGGTATACGGGAGGAATGCAATTAACAAAGTATTATTTGATGCTGCACAATGGCTCATTTGGTTTCAGTGGGCCTTCTTGGTGGGTAGGACGTAACACCTTCTGTAGGAAGCCAGCATTTTACATTAATTAATGCTCTTCTCATGTTTGATGACTGAGGACTTGTCTGCACTTACAGCACTGCAGAATGCTTAGTGAAGATGCTACTTAAGTTGATGGGTGAGCTTCTTCTGTTGGAGTAGGTACGCCACCGCCATGAGAGGCAGTAGCTATGTCTACAGGAGAAGCCCTCCCATTGGCATAGCTCTGTCTACACCAGTGGTTAGGTCGGTATAACTATGTCGCTCAGAAGTGTGGATTTTCCACGCCCCTAAGTGACATGCTAATACCAACATAAGTTTGTAGTGTAGGCCAGGGCTCATAGAGTTACAGAGGATTACAATGCATTTTTATGATATGAGGTACAGATGTTATAACTGAGATTACTACATGCAGCATCCTACAAGCATTTCATCAAGTATAAACATATTCTTATCAATTTAATATCTATAGTAACAATGCTAACACACATGTGAGCCAAATTGGTTTCCAGATATGTGTTGGTCAATGTTCAGGTGAGGCCTTGGTGCTTTGGCATGAGCTGGCAACTGGCCTGCCAGCACCACAGTCACAGCATTAACTTAAAACAAATGATTGGACTTATTTCATGCATCTTTATATACATGTATGGCTTTTTTGTGTAAGATTAGGTGAGCTATTTGACCTGACAAACAAGCTATATTCTTAGGGTGAAATTTTGGCCCCACTGAGTGCAGTTTCAAAACTCCCATTCATTGCAATGGGGTCAGGATTTAACCCTCACATTCAGATATATGTGATTTAAGGGGAAAATAATCTGATCCTTGTAAACCAATTGGAATTATTTGGGAGCCAAAAAGTTGTATTAATGTGGTGAAGAAGAAAACATTTTAAAGCTTTTATTAGATCTAGGAGGCTAGAGTCTTTTGCATCTCCCTTTCAATGTTAGATCTTAAGGTGGATGACATCCTTGTCCCCCTAGGGCCTTGAAACAAACAAAGAAGTCCTAATTCTGTAGAGGAACCTCTGTTTTATTAATAAAACTCAGTAACAAATTTCTGTGGGTTCCAGCTAGCCAAAACCTTGGATTAATATTTTGTAATTTACAAATAATAGATGTTTTATAATATTTAAACTAGGTTCAGCCCTACTTTTGTTGAAAGGTTTAACTCGCATTTCTGAATTATTCCTCCTTCAGGTGTTGTGCTGTTTCATAGTGCCTAGATCTAGTGGTCTAATTCCTTCTCTTTTTTAATCCCATAGAAATATCAAAAGCTTATCAGATATCCAAATAACGCAGGTTGCCTGTGGTTACTGTCACTCCCTTGCACTCTCAAAAGGTAAGTAAACTTGTTCTGAAGTATTCATGTGAATTCCTGTTAGGTAATTCAAAAGGTTTTACAGAATAATTTTTTTAATAAGGAACCACATTTTAAAATATATCTCCAAGGTACCTTTGAAGCTATGCCATGTTCCACCTTGTATTGCCTTACCTATGTCACCTTTTTATTAAAAAAAAAAAAAAAAAGTATTCTGAAGGTTATACTTCATATTTATTATAAAAACATACCTCTGTCCTGATAGCCCTGTAATTATTTTGGAGAACTTTCTTTTTAATAAATGTTATAATATGGATGTATAGCCATCTAATTAATGAATCTTTGACAATCCATATTTCTCTGCTACTCTCTAATTGAAATAGGGTTAAAAGAAAATAATGAAATTAATGTATAACAAGTCTCCAAAATACATAGTTGTTTTACTGATGTTCTTTGAGAGTATTATGGGAATCAGAATGTGAAAATCCAATTTCTCACTTGATCTTGATGAATAAGAACATTTTATAGAACATTTATATTATGGCAAAGGTTAAGGTTTTGTCACGGGCAATAAACAGAAATTCATGGAAGCCCATGACCTGTTCCTGACTTTTACTAAAAATAACCATGAAAATGAGGTTGTTGGGGAGATGAGAGCTCGAGCTCTGCTCCAAGAGATGAACCAAGCCCACCACAGGAATTCTGGGCCCCAGAGCAGAACAGTCCCCTCCTATCCTGCTTCTTCTGCCCACAGTCCACCCCAGGCCTTGCACCTGCTCCACCCCCTCCCCTACTCGCTGCTGTGTCTCCTCCCCCTCCCACCAAATTGCTCAGGCATTGGCGGTGGATATAATAGGCCAGGGGAAGCTAAGCCTCCCTGGTGCAGCTGCCATTCCGCTACCATATGTCTGGGTCATGGAGGCCCTACCTCTTCCTTCTTCCACTCCACCACTACTCGTTGTGTGCTGTCCGTGGTGAGGCTCAGAGCTCCTTGGGTGCTGGGGCTTGGGGCTTCTCTGGGTGCTGGCTGTGGTTTGGGCTGCAGCCTGCCAGCAAAAGTGGGGGGTGGGGCTTCAGGCGGAAGGAGAGTGTCTAGTGTGGCCCTGTAGGTGTGAGAAAGAGAGGGAGTTTTGTACTAAGTAGAGTTCTGGATGCAAACAATTCCCCCTTCAAGGTGGGAGACATGAAAGCAGCATCCAATAACATTGTTTGGCCTGTAGAGACGTCATAGGGAAGGATGCATTATATGATTAAACTTAGGTCTAGGCCACAGTGCATCCCAAAGTAATATTCCCGTATGATTCCCAAACAGGCCCATCTGTCATGGTCTTCAGTGGAACATTTCAAGCCCTGAACCTCCTGCATGGTCCTCTGGTATTTTGAATGGTGTCATCTAAGCCTGCTCAGAGTAGGTCTAGTCAACCACTGTATTTAAAAAGCTCATAACCCATCCATTCTACAGCTTTGCAAGGTTGCTGACATGGGTGGAGTTGAAAAAGTGTTAGCAATGGTGAAAAATTTGTGTAAAACTTCCCTACTGTAGAGGACAAGGCTGCTATATGTGTATAGATAAATATTTCTAAATTGAGCCAGTAAAAGGGTGAAGTAATGACCTCTCTAAGTAATTGGATAAAATTTGAAACATTGTAATATTTACTGAAAGGGCTTCAAAACATCATATGATAACTCTTTTCTTAAACTAACCAATAGGTGCCATCTGTTGGGGATAGTAGAATAAGTTACAGAATGGTGGTTCGTGCTGTAAATAATCATTTCAGTAGCAAAATTATTGAATTTATTCCAGACTAATTACAGCAAAAATTGTGTTCATTTTAATGGCTTTTTTAATAAGTGATGGAAGTACTTACTGTTCCATTTCCAGCTTAATGGACAAGGCTAATAACTAGCTGGCACTGCTGATGTGAAAAATGTTAAGTGCAGCCTTGAAGTTTTGTTATTGACTTAAATATTATTTTCAAATTGGTCCAACTACTGGATTTGACTTCAGTCTTCAAATTACAATCAGTTTTGGTTTTGAAAGAGCAAATCAATAATAATCTCTGAACTACTGAAATTATTTGAATTTCAAATGCCCTTTATAAAATACTCTAGCTCTGTTACATTTCTGTCCTTTTTGCTAAAGAGAGTGAATACTCTTTTAAATGATGTTTTAAGGTATGTTGATCCTACGTCATCTTACATCTTTTTATCTTTAACAGGAAGTGAAGTTTATTCCTGGGGACAGAATAAATATGGCCAACTGGGTATAGGTTATGAATTTAAAAAGCAGACTTCACCTTATCTGATTAAATCTTTACTGGGAATCCCTTTTGCGCAAATTGCAGCAGGAGGAGCACATAGTTTTGTACTAACTCTTTCTGGAGCCATTTTTGGATGGGGACGTAACAAATTTGGTCAACTTGGTCTTAATGATGAAAATGGTGAGTAGTTATTACTTCAAAATATTTCACACCTGAAGTCTTTATTTGTGGCTCTACCTTGTACTCAGTGTCTTGGAATAGTCTTCAAATTGGAATTTGGAATTTTTGCCAGTGTCATTGAATAGCAGGGTTATATAAACATCCTGGTCCTGTTAATTCAGTGCGTAGTTTTACATTCACCATTGCTTGGGCACCTTGAGATTGAGTTTGCAACTAAAAACCCAAGACAGGCTTTCCTCTTGACAGACCAAGGGTGTATTATAAATTAGCAAGTAAGACCTTGACTCTGCTAGCATTTACATACATGCTTAGCTTTTATCAAGTAAGTACTCCCATTGAAGTCAGTGGGACTAATCAACTGTTCAAGTGTTTGTGCGACTGGGACTAAAGTGGGTAACCTGTGGGTTTTTTTGCCTACTCCAGAATGAGGTCAGGTGTAACTGTGGAAATGGGACGGATCATCCAGACAGTGCTGTCAGATACTGTTCATGAGAGCTGAAGTCATAGTTACGTACAAAAGAGAAAATAGAAAAGATACTGTCTCATTGCTTCATGGTAAAAGCTCATACTGATAAAATTGTCCTGTAATTCTGCTGAGTCCCTTTCCCTTCCTATTTATGTATGAAAAAATTTTACTTTCGACTCTCATTATTTTCTTTTTAACCTTTCCTTTGCTCTTTTAAATTAATTGAACAAGAATGATTCTGTCAAGTTATTTAGAACTTGAACTATCTACCTTTTGGTAAATAATCACATTTTCTGAGACTGATTTTAATCTGTGCAGTCTTATTAGACAATAGCGTATATGGACAAATTTTTACATATCCTTTTCATTATATATTTGCCTTGTCTTCTCTCCCCCAACCACCTCTTCAGGGACTGGATTAATTATAAAATATTTCCTCTGGTTGGTCTGTTTGTTTAGTAGTGATTCAAAAACAAGCTATTTGATGAGGAAAAATTAACGTCCATCTCTCTTAATAGGATTTGCCAAATAGTTTTGGGCTATTAGGTTTTCTCAAGTTTCAGGGCTTGTAGTTATGAGTGTATCATGGCATATATCTGCATATAGACAATTTAGTGCTAATTACCATGTGTAAATTAATCCTACAGATGCAGAATTTATAAATTACCAAATTTCACCTCAGACATCTTGTTCTGATTTCATCTAATTATGTTTGGAACTGGCTAATGAGGCAGTGAATATGGAAATGATGGTGTGTGTTAGTTCCATGTTAGGTGGAGAACGGAAAGATGTATAATTATCTAAAATTTCTCAGTAGAAAATGCAATAAATTGAAACTTATTTCTGAATTAATAGTTTTAAATATGGTTGCAGTTTTTTTAATGGGAAAATTAGAAAGAGCCAAACTGGTTTTTAGTGGTCACGTTTTCACATTTAATCAGTCTGGTGGAGAATGATAAATCACATTGTTTTCAAATTTCATAGCCTTTGTAGATGTTCTTCTTTAGAATCCATATTACCCCATTTTTATCAGGCACTGTCTATTAATAAAGTATACATTTTTAATGTACAGAAAATTATTCTTAAAGTTATACAATTGTCAGTGTACATTAACAATATTAAAGAAATGTTTAAGTTAGCAAATTTTCACTTGTAGATGGCATTGCTGTTTTATTTTGTTATATCTGCAGGGAGATTAACCTCTGTCTCTAATATTAAAATGAACTCTAACATGGCCTATCACTATAATATTATTTAATGTGCTGCATATAAACATTTTTCAACCCCTGGAGTGTGCAAATTCAATGTAATAATTGCAATTTATTTCTGTACACTTCACTTTAAAAAAATCAAATTAACATTTTTCACCATCTAAAACACATGTATTTGTATTTGCTTTGTATTTCATTTATTTGTGGAATAAATTTCATGAGCCATTCCCTATAATTTTAAGGAATGTAATCCTTTGCTTGTCAAAATGCAGGATGAATATATTTTTATACAATGTTTCTATATGGTATAGAAACTTAATGCCTCTGTATTTTGAGTTCTCTTACAATTTTTAATTCTGTAGGTTAATAAATTTGGGCTAAAAAGAAGACTAATTTTGAAAGTTAAATCTGGAGACAAAGCTCTTTGCTGCCGCTTCTTTTTCAAAGCACTTGTTAAATGTACTGACTTCATAATGTGACCAACTTTTAATTAAAACTTTCAGACAGGTATGTTCCTAATCTGCTGAAGTCACTAAGATCTCAGAAAATTATTCACATCTGTTGTGGAGAAGATCACACTGCTGCTCTTACAAAGGTATACTACTTAAAGTACTGTCTGATTTGTTAATTTTCAGTACTTCATGTAGCAATTAACAATGCTCTTTTAATGTCTCTAAATGCAGTATTCGTATTTCTTAAAAGTTGGATGGATAAAATACACCCTGTGAAATCATGATAATAGCAGGAGAAAGGTTAAACATTTCCATCAAGATCCACATTTTACAAATTGTGTAGGCCATATCTATATTATGAGTGCTACAGTGGCACAGTTTGATGCTGCAGCTATGCTGCTTTAGCACCATAGTGTAGATGCTCCCTGCAGTGATTGAAGGGTTTTTTCACAATCCTGAGCAATTTAGCTGTATCAATCTAATTTATAAGCATAGACGAGCTTCAGTCTTGTATCTGGCTCAGTTTTACTAAAGATGAATTTGCAATATTTTATGTTATTAAAAACTCTTTGTGACCATGACATCGTTTATGGCATTATTTAAACTATGCAGTAGTTGAGTTTTATATTGAGTGCACTACTCTAAATACGAACATAAACTTCTGAGCTAGATGGTTTTATTTTTTACTGCATTGGTCATAAAATTTTCATTGGCAAAGTTAATTCTAAATTAGGTTATACGGTTGGGGGATTTATTTTAATTTAGCGGAATATTGCTTGTAAATAGTATTTAATGAGCAGTAGTGGAAATTGTCCTAAATTATCCCCAGAGTTACTCTGTGCAAGCAGTTACAGTACGAGCTTCCTTCGGGGTTTTACCAATAGCTTCAACCCTGTCATGAGGGCATGTTAATTTAATTTGAGGGCGTGTTAGTTTAATGTCACTGTAGCTCAATCCTTTACAGAGATGAGTAACTGAATCAAAATAAAATTTATAGCATTGGAACACATAACTTTGTAACTGACACTTACTCCTTGGTTGATACGTTTAAGGTCGTTATTTATTGTAGCCTCTTTTCTTTTTGAGGTTTGGTAAATTTTTAGAAGAAACTAATTTGAGTGCACCATTTCTACCATTTGCTGGAATAGTTTCTTGTACTTCATTTCATGATGAATTGTATCTATCAACTGTCCATTGATCAAAAGTGCCTTCGTTATTTTGTGGCATGCAGAGGAGTGCAGGGAGGGCTTACATTAAATGATAATATGAAACTGACTCTCTTCTCTTGCTTCCTCTATGTTGAATTTGCATTACAATTAAACATGTGGTTATTAACTAGTATATGTGTTAATACTGTGACATTTTCTTTTGTTTAGCAGCCTTTACTGAATTTGCTTTTATTAATCATGTAAAAACTCCTATTATACAGGATCTGGATAAGTGAATATACCAGCCCTTTCAGTAGTTTTTTCTGTTTTGTGAACAATGCATTCAGAGTATATAATAATGAAGAACTTGTGATTTTTTTTCAGGGAAAACTTGTACAGTTTGTTTCAACTGCAATAATTTCATTGCTTAAAGGGCTACACCAGTAATAATCAACCTGTTTTTGAAAAAATGCCGATTATATTTTGTGTGACACTGTTTTGATTTTCACATGGAAAGTTGTTGTTATTTAAGGGAGTTAAAGGGGCATGGTCAACATAAATGTGGCCAAATTTTTTTTGTATAAATCAGTTTATAGAAAACTTTCAAATAGAAATCTCAGCATAATTATAGAAAAAGACATCCAATAAAAGTAATTGTTTATGAATAAACATTACCCTGCAGTGTGTGAAACCTAATATTTGAATCACTTTAGTCCTGAAATTGAAACTGATTTCACTGATATTTACCATCCAAATTGAGATGTGCACAATATAAAGTCATGAGCAGTAAACTGTATTTTAAACTTTCCTTTTACTAATGTATTAATAGTAAGATAGATAAATCATATTTACAAGAAGTTTAAGTTGACTCTGTTCCTTTAATTAAAGTGAATGAATTAACATAATTTATTTACTGTAAATACTAAAACTAATACAATTTTTATGTAGCCCCTTCAGCCCAGCAATCCCTCTTCGTTTTGTATGTTGCAAAATTAGGGTCTTAATATATTACTGTGGGTGGAGTAACTGGTTTTATGTGAGAGTATTTTAAAAGCCCTTCCAGAATTTAGAAGTACCTGGCACTGTTTATTCTAATTCAGTGAATGGGGCTGTTTTTCTCAGCGGATGATGCCATTTTAATGACGATTTCCAGCAGAGATCCAGTCTGGTGCAGAGTAGAATTGAAAGAATCAGCTTTACAATTTGAAAGTATTTGAATATGGAAATTTTCACAGTTGTTGTAAGGTAAGTTGCATAACTTTAAAAAAATATTTTTTAACAACATTCTTCTGTTAAGGTTTTTGGTTAATTTCCTGTCAAATTAATCAAAAACCTTTTTTTAAGTAATTGAACTTGACTTACAACAGTGTTGAAACTTTTTGATATCCTTTTGCTTTCAAATGATGAAGCTGATGCTTTCAGTCATACTCTGCATCATTTATTTGAGGAGGGCAGTTTCCTGTTTAGAAATTATGATGAAATATTTTTATGTATTATGTTTTATGGTTTTCCTGTTTTTCATGAGTTTTTGTGTGCAATTGTACTTCATCTGTGGAAAAGAGTAAAAACAAGGTTTAGTATCCTATTTGACAAGCTAATGATAGAATTATTGAATAGTAATATGGACATTTCAAGAACATTATTTAACAATATTGTAATAGATAGATAGGCGTGTACCACATTTTCATAACTGCAATTAACTTGTAACCCTTGTATAGATGAGTATCCTCATTTTTCTATTCCACTATCTTGTTAAATAGCAAAGAAAATTTTATAAACCAAGAAAGGGGAACTGTGTAAAAGATGAGTGTCTTATTCTTAAATGTATTCTAATTTTAATCCAAATATGTTTGTTTAGGAAGGTGGGGTTTTTACATTTGGAGCTGGAGGCTATGGACAATTGGGTCATAACTCCACCAGCCATGAGATAAACCCAAGGAAAGTTTTTGAACTTATGGGAAGCATTGTTACACAAATCGCTTGTGGGAGGTAAGGTCCATTCTGTACTGGAGCTATGAATTGCAAAAATATTTTGTACATGGAGCATCCAGCTGTATAGTGAAATATCTGAACTTTGACCCTTACAGGTAAGGGATGAGGGCAAAATTATTAGGACTTGAAGTACTTTAATTCTGTATCTTAAACAGTATTAAATTAAAGAAAATTGTACCACCAAGACATATGACTGTCTAAACAGAACAACTGCAGTAACCATTTATTTGTAACCTGGGTCCATCCCTATCCCCATTTTCATGATTCTGTAAATTAAGAGAAGGCAATGAACAAGCATTTAAAAAAAACCCCAAAAATCCCAAATCCTGAACAATCAAAATGTGTACATGCCTTACTGAGTGTAACACGTACTAGAAACATACTTTTAATTATTTAAAAAAAAAAAATTCAGGAGTACAAGATGATGGCTTTGGGGAAGTTGGTGTCCAACATACGTCTGTGTGTACTCCTAATTCAAGCCATAGAGGATATTTATCATTGTTCATGTAAGTAGCATCCAAAATGTACGTGCTTCGCAGACACAGATGAAGATATGGTCCTTGTCCCAAAGAGTTGGTAATCTAAAAGGATGAAGACAAGAATGGAAGAAAGATACACATAGGAGCAAAATGAACATGCTGGTGATAAGGATGCTTTGTTTTTTAAGTATAAACTATCCTCAATTACCATTCTGTCTATCCATGGTGACCGAGAATGGACCATTCTCTGTTAACAATCTACATTAATTCACTGTTGCTTATACTGAGATGTCCCCTACCCTACCATAAATCTAGGGTTCAGAGGAAAAAGAATTGCAGCCAGTTTTGCAGAAACTTTAAAGTTTAAATGTCCAAAACACCCTCCAGGTCAGGCTTCGGTTGGAAAGGGATGGCAAGCTTCTCGTGGCTGCTCTGTCCCCTAATGTTCCAGGCAGGTCCTGATATCTCACTGCCTTGGAATGCATGGTTTCTGGTAACATGCTAAAGGATGTTAAATATACTGTTAACATTCCTATTTTGACCTGCACGTAGCATGTTACAGTGCTTGGATAATTTATTTTAAATTTTGTATTTCTTTGCCCTAGGCAGCACACTTCTGCCTTTGTTCCTTCATCTGGAAGGATTTATTCCTTTGGTCTTGGAGGTAATGGGCAATTAGGTACAGGATCAACCAGTAATAGGAAAAGTCCTTTCACAGTAAAAGGAAACTGGATTCCTTATAGTGGGCAGTGCCCACCAACCACAGGTAAGTGCGTGCTAACACATTATGTATCATTTGAACTTTGGGAGGTAGCTAACTATGATTTTAGTACTTCTTCATCCTGATGCAGTTTTTCTTGTCTGATTAATCTCTTTCTTAAAATGCTGGGATATTGGTCCTTTATATCAGAGATAAACAGACCCATCTCCCTAAAGCCTTTTCTGCACTAGGAAATATTTGCTAAAATCTTACAGATGATGCTACTTTTCAGCTCCTTTGGTCATAACAACAGTGAGAATGTTAGTGTAGCCCAAGATTTAGGTGGCTGCTGATACTTTAAGCACTGTGTTGTGTAGGCCAGCTCAGAGCAGGGGTGATAACATGGTGCTTCCTGCAGAGAGACCTTGATTTCTTGATTCATAGACAAGCAGTCACTGTTTCAATTGCAATGTTATATGCCACTTCATACTAAGATTTGGAATTAACTAAATTTTCTAATTACAGACAGTGAAGAATATTATTGTGTAAAGAGAATTTTCTCGGGTGGAGATCAGAGTTTTTCACACTACTTTAATCCAGAGGTAATAAACTAAAATATTGTAAATCAGTTTCAAAATCTATAGCCAAGGCTCTGTCCTGTGTGACATTTTAGACCTAAATTATGTGACAGGAACTTGAGATTTATGCACCTCTGCCTCCCATATCTTCCCTTCATAGCTCTCAGCATTGGTCCGCTACAGCACAATCAGTATAATAATTGATGTTTGTCAACTGATGTTGATAATGTATGTTTGTTTAATGTAAGTTGAGTTTATTTTATGCTTAACTTCCCTGGCCTCCTGCTCCCATTTTTTTCTTCTGTTTTTGATGTGCTATAGGTGTAAGTATTGAAAATGCATAACTGCATAGTAAAAGTTATAGGGGGAATCTAGTGGCTTTGATGGCTGGGTTAGTTCACAGTTGGGATTTTGGACACTCAGGAAAGTGGAAAGCTAATTGTAGTTTTTGGCCTCTAGAATGCACTTGAAGCTTTTGGTAGTGGGTAAGGAACAATGGATGTCCTCTTTGCCTTTCAGACAGGGTCAGATGTGAGTGGGGTTTATGCTTCTTGTTCTTCTTCGAGTGCTTGCTCATGTCCATTCTCAAATTAGGTGTGTGTGTGCCACTTGCACCAGTGCTGGAAATTTTTCCTCTAGTGCTATCCATAGGGCTGGCTCTAGTGCCCCCTGCAGTGGTGTGCACATGCGCCGGTATATGTATACTGCCAGCCCTCTTCCCTCTCAGTTCCTTCTTACCTCCTGTGACAGTGCTGGAACGCTGTCTTGCTTCGCAAGTTCTTTCTCTCAGCCTAGTGGTTTCGATTGTCTTTGTGTATATAATTCTAGTTTTTGCTGTTAAATAAGTTGTGAAGTTAATTAGAGTTAAATTTTGTCACCCAGAGAAGGAGCAGGCCACAGTCTCCAGATTTTAAACTCTGCACTTCCTGTAAGAAGCTGATGCCAATCAGTGACCTGCACCAGAGCTGTCTCAAGTGTCTGAGAGAGGCCCACATGCAGGAAAAGTGCAGAATTTGCAAAGGATTCTGGCCCCGTACCAAAAAGGATTGGGATATTCAGTTAAAGGCTATCTTAATGGAATCAGTGCTTAGACCAGCATCGGAGCTGAGCCTGTCAGACTTGGGACCGAGCACATTGACCTCGGTATAGAGTTGTCTCCACCCCATCCCTGGCACTGGCATCTTCCTAGCAGCAATCAACATTTCTGGTGCCAAAGAAGAAGCTGAAGAGACACAAGTGGAGTAGGGGCATTTGGTGGCGCCAAAGAAGGACAGGAAGGTCATGGGAAACCAAGTGAGACCCGAGTCAGGTTACTGGTTCCCGAAAATTCCCAGAGCGTCACCCGTCTGGGTTCTGATCCCTAACCCAGACCCACCTCTGACTCCTGGGAGCGGCAAGGGCCCGTGACACCTGGCAGTCCCCACAACACTGGTGGCTTTCCAGGCCATGAAAGATCTCTTGGCTATGCCGATGCCACAGATGCTTCGAGAGGAAAGACCCCTGAACCAGGACTGGGCACCATCATTATCCACATCGCAGGCTTCCCTCTTGAAGGCGCTAAGACCCCTGCAGCGCTCTCTGATGCAAGGCACCATTTTCCAGTCTGTGAGCATTCTCTGGACCCTCAGTACTGGCATGAGGAACGGCACCAGGAGCAATCAGTCTCGAGCCGCTGTTCACCACTTTCCCAGCACTGGGCTACGGAGGGAAGGTACTGATCCCTGGAAAGCCACCAATCCCCCAAGACCCAGCACTGACCTTCAGAGTACTGGCATAGATTCCCAGCTTCCCAACCCCTGTCGCCGAGCCTGTACAAGAAGCCGAAGGACCAGCCAGTCGTGAGGCGTTTGAGCTCCCCAGCGCCGGTCTCCGACACTGGAGCATCCGCACTCCTTTTACAGAATGGAAGGTCCATCGGCCTTGGCTGTCCTGTGGTCACTGAGGAACAGCTTATGCTCTGAGACGGTGTAGAGGATTCTGCCAAAGGGACAGTTCGTAGCCACAGCTGCGGACTACCCAATGGCTACCCTAAGGGGAGCATGGGCACAACGCCAATGGGCAATCCAATGGTAGTTTTAGAGCCTGCGGGTTCATGAGGACATTCCATGTCCTGGACCTCAGTGCCAAGGACATCAGTGGCAGCTCACCTAGCACTGTCCCTGGATGTCGAATCAAACTAGAAGGAGAGCCCATTAGCGCAAGGGGCTACCCCAGTGAGGGAGGAAGACGTGGTCACCTAACTTCTGCTGATCTGTTCTGCATCCTTCCCTGATGAGGCCATGGTGGAACCGTCAACTGGTGTCCCACTGGATGACTTCAGAACCCACCAAGAGCTCCTCAAAAAGGTAGCTTCCAACCTAGGGCTCAAGGTGGAAGAACTAAAAGAACCCACAGATGACCTATTTGGCATCTTGGCAACGGCAGCCCCATCCAGGGTGGCCCTCCTCATTCACAAGGGCATGGTAAAGCTGGCAAAGACCCTGTGGCAGACCCCGGCCTCCCTGCAACCGACATGTAAGTGGGCAGAAAAGAAACACTGTGTTTCTGTGAAGGGGTTCAAGTACCTCTACATCACCCGTCTCTGGGTTCGCTGGTAGTAACAGCTGCCAACAAACGGGACAAGCAAGGTCAGGGGAGTTCTACTCCAAAAAAACAAGGACATAAAAAAGCTTGATCTTTTTGGGTGTGAAGTTTATTCCATGGCAAGCTTACAATTATACATATCTAGCTCTCAGGCCCTGCTAGTTAGATATGATTTTAACATTTGGCAGTTGTGGAAGAATTTGCAGACTCCCGGCCACAAGCCCCCAGACATGAATTTGAGGTGGTCTAGGGGGTGGCGGTAGCCAGAGCTTCCCTTAGGCAACCTCAGACGTGGTGGATTTGGTGGCCAGAATCATGGCATTGGCAGTCTCAGTGAGAAGGGTGTCATGGCTTCATTTCATTCGGCCTCTTGTCGGAGGTCCAGCAGTCCACCCAGAACTTCCCTTTCGACAGAACAGCCCTATTCACCAACCGGACGGACTCTAGACTGCATGGGCTGAAAGACTTAGGACCACGTTGCGCTCCTTGGGGCTGTATTTTCTGTCGCCTGCTAGATGGCACTTCAGACACCAGCAGTCAGAGATTTTGGAGCCAGCCTAAGGGAGACCCTTACAGGAAGAGTTACAAGGGTTATAAGAAGTTACAAGAAGTGCCAGGGTCAATATCCAGCCACAGCCCCTGCTCGGGCTTGAGCTGTTACATGCTGGAGGAAGGCATACATTATGAAGGTGGGCCCTGAGACAGCCTACCAGCCATTTCTCAAGATCCAGACCATCTGTTTTTTCACCTCCTTGCACCCTTCCTCCTAGTGT
Organism: Emydura macquarii macquarii; assembly: GCF_026122565.2. NCBI lineage: Eukaryota > Metazoa > Chordata > Testudines > Chelidae > Emydura > Emydura macquarii. The sequence continues at coordinate 11,069,835 of NW_027131527.1, read as the reverse complement.
GAGCTGCAACAGCTTTGAACTGTGGGGTCCTCAGCATGGTAGCTTCCGGGTATATCCTTCAGTTCACTTTGCTTCCACCTTACCAGTCCCTCTTCAGGGACCCCTCTCACGAGCAACTTCTTGCGCAGGAGGTGCAAATCCTCTTTTAAGTAAGAGCCTTGGAAATCGTTCCTCAAGAATGGAGGAGGAAAGGTTTTTATTCCCAGTACTTTCTAATACCAAAGGTTAAAGGAGGCTTAAGGCCTATCCTGGACCTGGGAGACCTCAACAAGTACCTCAAAAAGTTAAAATTCCATATGGTCTCGCTAGCCTCTATCATCCCCTCTCTGGATCCAGGTGACTGGTACGCTGCCTTCGATTTAAAGGTTACATATTTCCACTTCCAAGGCCACAGGAAATTTCCTGTGTTTCACAGTCGGCAAGCAACTTTACCAGTTTACAGTACTCCCCTTTTGCCTGTCAACCACATCTCGTGTGTTCACCAAATGCATGGCAGTGGTTGTGGCCCTCCTCAGGCGGTGGGGTATACAGGTCTTCCCTTACCTGGATGATTGGCTTATTGGGTCGATCAAGGATGCAAATCCACCTCAGCATTGAGATTGTCCAGCCTATCTGCCAACTGTTGGGCCTGTTGATAAACAGACAAAAGTCAACACTCATACCAGTCCAGAGGATAGAGTTTATAGGTGCGGTCCTAGATTCCATCTGGGCCAGAGCACTATTGCCAGAAATCAGGTTCCTGGCCATGTCAGAACTTGTAGCCCAAATGTCAACCCACCCAATCACCACAGCAAGGTTGTGCTGCAGGCTTCTGGGTCACATGGCAGCTGCACTTACGTGGTCCATGGCAGGTTATGCCTCAGACCCCTGCAGCTGTGGTTAGCGACGGTGTACTCACCATCCAGACACCACCCAGACACAGTCTTTACAATTCCTCCATCAATATTCACCTACCTTTTGTGATAATACCACATCATGTGTTCAGAGGAGTACCTTTCGCAGCCCTGCAGCTGATGCTGTTGCTCATATCAGATGCCTTGGATATACGGTGGGGGGCTCACCTGGTACCTTCCAGACCCAGGGCCTCTGGTCCAAGGGCAAGCTAGCATTGAATATCAATGTCCGGGAGCTCAGGGCAATTCTGCTGGCCTGCGATGTGTTCCTGCCTCAGCTGTCCGGCAGGGTAGTCCAAGAGACGACAGACAACACGGCCTCAATGTACTATATAAATATGCAAGGTGGGGCCAGGTCCCTGGCACTTTGTCAAAAGGCCATTCATCTATGGAATTTCTGTGTAGCCCACAACATTCTTGTGGAGGCTGTGCATCTTACAGGGGTCAGGAATACCTTAGCTGATTGCCTCAGCAGGTCGTTTTATTCTTGCCAATGAGTGGTCTCTGCACCAGGATGTGGCCAAGGCAATCTTCTGGAGGTGGGGCACTCCCTGAGTGGACCTATTCGCCAACAGGTGGAACAGGAAGTACTCTCTGCAGGGTCTGGACAATGGCTCCCAGACTGACGCCTTCATGTTGGCATGGTTGGACAGTCTCATGTACATCTTTCCACCGATACCACTGATCCACAAGGTCCTCATAAAACTCAAGAGAGACAAGGCGAGGATCATTCCAGTAACCCCAGCATGGCCTCCCCAGACCCTGTTCGGGATGCTGCTCAGTCTATCAGTGGTCTACCTCTGGGCACTTCAGTCGTGACTGGACCTTCTCGCTCAGGACCAGGGCTGGCTGCTTCACCTGGACCTGGCCTCCCTGTACCTAAGAGCATGGCTGTTCTGTGGCTAAACTTGGAGAAGCATTCCTGCTTGGAGCAAGTCCCAACAAATCCTGTAGGAAAGTAGGAAACCACCTGCCAGAATGTCTTATCTGGCTAAGTGGAGACGCTTTGCCTGTTGGGCAGCCCTGAGCAATATCTCCCCATCTGAAGCGTCCATCCAAGTCATCTTATATTACTTACTCTATCTGAACAGAGAGGGTTTGACCTTGTCCTCAGTTAAGGTAAACTGGCGGCCATTTCGGCTTTTCATCCCCCTGTACAACATAGAATGGTATTCTCTCACGAGATGACGACCAGATTCCTCAAGGGCCTAGAGTTTCTTTTTCTGCCTGTACGGGACATGATTCCCTGGTGGAATCTTAACTAGGTCCTGTCCAGACCTACTGGTCTGCCCTTTGAGCCTCTAGCATCCTGTTGTCTTCTGCACCTGTCCTGGAGGGTGGTGTTCTTGGTAGCTATTACATCGGTGAGACAGGTTTCAGAAATTATGGCCCTAACCTCTGAGCCCCCTTACACAGTCTTTCACAAGAACAAGGTCCAGCTACATTGTCACCTGGATTTCCTGCCGAAGGTGATATCGCATTTCCACCTTAACCAGGCAATATTTCTTTCACTCTTCTTTCCAAATCCCCACAACACTAATGAGAAGAGGTGTCCCCACACTCTCAATGTCAGGAGAGCTTTTAACCTTCTATATCGATAGGACTAAGCCCTTCCACAGGTCTATGCAGCTCTTCGTCACCATTCCTGAACGGATGAAAGGGGCATCCGATACCATCTCAGAGAATATCGTCCTGGATCACAGCCTGCATCCGTGTCCGCTACAAGCAGGTGGGGGTTGCTTCTCTAGCCTTACTCATGGCTCACTTAGCAAGAGCACAGGCATCTTCAGCAGCCTTCCTGGCCCAGGCTCCTATCCAGGACATCTGTAGGTGGCTATCTGCACTTCGATACACACCTTCACAGCCCACTATGCCATTACGCAGCAGACCCGAGACGACGCTGGCTTTGGCAGGGCTGTACTACAGTCAGCACATCCGTGAACTCCTGCCCACTTCCTGGGATACTGCTGGTGAGTCATCTAATTTAAGAATGGACATGAGCAAGCACTCAAAGAAGAAAGAATGGTTACTTGCCTTCGTAACTGTTGTTCTTTGAGGTACGTTGGTCGTGTCCATTCCATAACCCATCCTCCTTCCCCTCATGTCAGAGTTCCAGCAAGAAAGAACTGAGAGGGAGGGACGCTGGCAGCATATATATACCAATGCATGTATGTACCGCTGCAGGGGGCTCTAGACCTATCCTTATAGATACCAGTAGGGGAAAAATTTCCGGTATCAATGCATGTGGCGTGCGCACACCTAATTTAAGAATGGACATGAGCAACACATCTCGAAGAAAAATAGTTACAAAGGTAAGTAACCCTTCTCAGCAACCCTTACCAGCAGCTAACTGCTCCATTGCACATTGCCCCAATATCTGGTATTACATCCAGTAATGGCGGATAAGCATGTTTAGCTCATCATTTCTGTTACAGTGATTAATAGCCAAATAGTTTATGCTGACATTTTAAATTGTCATTATTAGGCTTCATTACAGCTTTAGACACTGTGACATCAGCAGTTGGAGACTCAGTGAGCTCTTTTGTGAGGATAAGATTTAGTTTGGAGTGAAGTATGAGAAGAAGTAGGCGGATAAGGGGTACTTCATAATAAAGGGGGCAGTGCAAGAAGGTGATGGAAGCGGATTAATTTAGAGCGTGATTCAGCTAGGAAAGGGTAAGGTGGACGCAGGGTCATTTAATATAATTGAATATTGGAAACACCTAATATAGTTGGGATAGATATTGGAATTTAGCATTTAGTGAATAGGCAAAGTCTGGTGAGAGAATGCGATGAAATCAGTAGGGAATTAATGAAGTGGAGGGAGGTGAAAGTGTAAACAAATTAAAAAACAAAAAAACCTCCAAACTTCCAACAAGGACTTTGGGTGCATATCAGAATGTGTAATGAACCTTATGCTCACACCTTGTGTCAGATTTTAGGAACTGGGACCAGCTTTTACATGAAAGGTCAAGGCACCCTCACAGGTGGGATAAATGTGCATAGAGAGGAAGAAGGGAAAGAAATATAAATAATTAAAAAGACATAATTCCGAACACTACCTGAGAGAAACAAGGTGGGTGAGGTAATATCTTTTATTGAACCAAGTCCAACTTCTATTCGTGAGAAAGACGAGCTTTCCAGCCACACACAGCTCTTCTTTAAGTGTGGGAAAGGTATTTCCAGTGTTGCAGCAAAATGCATGTTGGAACAGATTGCTTAACATAAGTAGTTAGCACATATTGTAAAGGACCATTCAAGTGAGAGTGGCTCATTAACACCTTTGAAGTCTTCGCCCTCTACCTCCCTCTTTTTGTCCTATGACTGCAGAGGTATTAATGGTCCACTCTATCATGAGTAGTCCATTACAATATGTGCTAACTACTTGTGTTAAACAATCTGTTCAATCTTGCATTTTTTTGCTGTGACCCTTGGAGTACCTTTCCCAGACCTGAAGAAGAGCTGTGTGTGTGCCTGGAAAGTTTGTCTCTCTCATTAACAGAAGTTGGTCCAATAAAAGATATTACCTTACTCACCTTGTCTCTCTAATATCCTGAGACCAACATGTCTACAACTACACTGCATAAAACATTACTTCAGTCACTTTGCTTATATATTGCCTCCTTTCCTGATCAGTTTTTATTCTGCTTAAACTGTGAACTTTTTGGGCCTCGGATCTTCCTTCTTAAATGTTTGTGAGGTGCCTAGTAGAGTTCTGGGCATTATAGAAATAACACCACCCTGGCTCGGATGAATGTGAGCCATTCATGTGTTCCCTAGAGTTATTGTTGCAGGCTGTCTGTCGACTCAGGCACACAACACTGCATTGGCTTTCATTCGTTTGAGATTATGAAATTTATCTATAAGATGCCTCTGTGTTACCTATTTTCTGTATTACTGCATCTGATGAAGAGCTGAAGTCTCGAAAGCTTATGCCTGCAAATATTAAATTTGTTAGTCTTTAAAGTGCCACAGAACTCTCGTTGTTTTTGCTGTATACAGACTAACACGGCTACCCCTTTGGAACTATTAAAAAAGTAATTATTCTTAAATGAAAACTTAGATTGCAAGCAGTCATGTAGCAATTTTAAAAAAGACATTTATGCATTCATTTGCAGATCTACATTGTCTAATTATACATAGAATCTTGCCAAAAACCTTAATTTTCTGTAAAATTTAATTTGTTCAAAACAGTAGTTTCCCAGCAATCCAGTTTAAAATGCCATACTCCAGATCTTGGACACAAAATTGAACAAAACTTGCATATTACATTTTTTGTAATTATGACTTGGAATATTGTAGTATTTTAGGAATTCTAGATGAAGCAGTAGAAGAAGTTAGTGCCAACATAAATTTTAACAAGTCTTCATGATTTTTTTTATTGACTCTTTTACTTTCAGCACCTGGGAATAATATTTTAAAATATCTTATAACTGAAGCAATGTAGCTTGCTCAGTACTTTAAAGAGAACTGAAAAAGAAACAAATTTATATTTAAGAATGCTCAGATGTCTTTGGTATTAATATAATTGCAGTGCATTTTTTTAGGTAACAAATTTTGGCAGTTTCTAGAAACTGATTTTGCTAAATTAAGTACATTTTGACAAGGATTAGTTGAGATTAACTGAAGGTCACTGATGCATTATCTATCTTTATTTTGCTCTATAGTAAATTCATGTACCCATAAAACTGTAGGTGCTGTAAGAAGTTAACAGTTTAACATTTTGTTGTTACATTATTTGAAAAATGTTTGAAAAGCATCAGCAGGAATTTCCTGCATAAGTATATAAGGCACTGTTCCTGGTTTTTTTAACAGAAAGCAGCTATTCAGGAAATAAAGAGAACACTCTAATTGGCTTATTTTGTTCTCTTTCCTGTGTGCAGGCACACTGAATCTGTGCATGATTACCGTATTTCCCCATGTATAAGACGCACCTTTTTTCGAAAAATTTGGGGTCTAAAAACTGGGTGCGTCTTATACAGTGGTACTTACCGGTGATATACCGTAATACATTTATTTTCAAATTTCGGGCCCCAAAATTAAGGTTGTCTTATACATGGGAGCGTCTTATACCTGGGGAAATACGGTAACTGGTGTGGAGGGAAGCAAAAGCATGTTTGTTAGTATATTATTTATCAGGCATCCAAAAGTGTGTTAGGACTCTCTTAGATATAGAATAAAGGCAGTTCGCTTAAGAGCTTACCATCAAGACAAAATGGAGACAACACAGGATAAAGGAATAACAACATACCAAATTTCATCTCAGTAATGTTGCTTTTTATGTGGTGTTAGTTGCCCAATGTTTGTAGTTTCCCTTTTTTTAATTTAAATTTCCCCTCTGCCCTTTTTGTGCTTCCTTTTGCTACCCCCAGCTTTCCCCTCTAAAACAGCACCCCTATTGCATACCATCTGTCTCTGTCCCTTTTTCCCATCATAGACCTTGCACAGAGAATGAGAAGGTTTCAGTATGAACAATTATAACAAAACAGGAATTAGCCATTGAGACAATGCCATTAAGAGTTGCAGGCTCTGAGAGTGTTAAAAGATACAGGTGTGAGGTTGCTGGGAGCAGGAGTAGGGGCCACTGTTTATCAGACAAAAATGGAGTTGTCAGAGGGGAAGGCAAGCTCCTCTCCCCCTATAGCAACTGGCAGCCTCCCTGCACAGTGTATTTGAGCGATGTTCTGCATAGCATTTAGGGCTGAGGGAGGAACTTAGACACCACATTCAGTAGCTATTCTGACTAAATTCATCTTCAGCTTCAATTCCCATTGGAGGGTGGGAGCAGCGGCACAGGTGAATTGCCCTACTGAAGGGACCAGTGGTAACACAGCAATTTAGAAAGCCATTCTGTTAGTGTCCAGTTTGAGGTTGCATCTTGAAGCCTGGTTTGAGGTTGCATCTTGGAGGCTCTTAGGGGAGCGGATACTTAGTATGAGTGAGGTCAAATTCTGTGGCATTTGCCGTGAGATTTCCTTGTACGTTTGTGTTCTTACCTTTGTTTGGGCCATGTCTCCGCCTCACTGTAACGAAAGGGAGATTGTGGTGAATTTTCAGCCTTAAGAAGCCGGGAGCATTTTAAATGTAAGTCTTTTTCTTCTTGGTGCATATCTTGTGTGTAAAGTAGTCAATGGAATTATTTCCAGGTTGTCTGCAGAGCTCCTTTCAATGCATGTAATGAAAAATGAGATAATCCCATTATCCTAGGGAGTTTCAGGTGAACATGCACTAATCTGTTAATCAGAGCTCCCTTGTGTTACTGCTCAGCAGTCTGAGTTACTGCTCAGGAGTGGAAAGCGATTTGAACAGTTTCTTAAATTTACCCATCATCAAACGTGCTCATAATACCAAAATGGGTACTACTCACAGTAAGCCAAAAATAAATTGCAAAGTGACTTGTGGCAATTGAAATGGTGAGGACTGCAGACAATAAAAGGGATTCAGTAGTTAAAAAATGTAAAATCCAGCACTAAGTGGAAGGGGAGGAGAGACAGCAAATGAGATAGAGAGAGAGCTTGACAACTATATCTTTTTGCATTAAAGAGAGTTTATTTTAATCTTCCCTCTTTCTTCTTGTCCAAATATTTTTCATTTTACCAAGCAGTATAGTTCATAGTTTGAGTTTAAGGCAAAAAGGGACCACCAGATCTTCTAGTCTGACTTGTATATCGCAAGCCACCACCTTCTCCCGGCACTCGCAAATTAACCCAACAAGTGAAATTAGACACAAATATTACAGCCCAGAGGAGACTAGACTATTATGTGCCACATGCAGAGACTAGGAGGGACTGAGGTGCACCAATGCTTGAGGCCCTGGCAATGGCGCGACTGTATTTAACTGAGATATTGCCCAGATAATCCCAGCAAGTGACCTGCAGTCACATGCCTCTGAGCTCTGGGGTCTCCACCACCCGTGGTGGCTGATGGCAGGATCCCCAGAGCTCTCAGCTGCTGTGGGGGTCCCCGCAGCTGTCAGACACTGCTGCTGGCAGAGCCGCTGCCCCCAGCTGTGAGGGGTGACGGAGGGACCCTGCAGCCCCGAGCCACTGCAGGGAACCCCTGGAGCCCCAAGCCAGTTTGGATGGTGGGCCCTGCAGCTCCGAGCCACAGGCAGCTGCGGGACATCAGAGCCCGGGGGTCCCTCCACTGGCTGCGTTGGCTGTGAGCTCCAGGGTCCCGCTGCCACACTCGGCGGCTCTGAGTTCTGGGGTTCCCACCACCCATGGCAGCTGGCAGCAGAGGGTGATCCCAGCTACAGCGGGGATATCCCATTGCCCCAGCTGTTGTGGATGGGGGGGGGATCCTCACAACCCCAAGTCGCCATGAGGGGAGCCTGGAGCGGGCAGCAGGCCCTGTAGCTCCCAGCTGCTGTTCCCTCCAGCTCTCAGCTGCTTCTCCCTCCTTGTTGTTTTTAGTACAAGTCATGGACAGGTCAGGAACTTCCATGAATTTTTGTGTATAGCCCCTAACCTGTCAGTGACTTTTAACTAAAAATAACTGAGACAAAATCTTAACCTTAGAAATGACCCATGATATGACAATGTTTAAGAAACCTTTATTTCACAACAAGTAATATTATCTGTTCATGCATAGTTATTATTCATTTGAAATTAATTAGTTCTTATTAAACAAATTGAAAAAAATTTACTGGTTTTCACTTGCATTTAACTTTTATATTACACTGGAAAACTGGTGTTATTCTTTATGCTATTCCAGTAACATATTCTGTACTATTCAAAGGGATATCACAGTGTAGCTTGGATGCCCTTTGCAAAAAACATATAAAAATCTACCTCCCAGCCAAAGCTAAAAGGCTTAAATAGGAAATTTTGAACAAATCAGTCTTTGTATGAAATATACTGTATTAAAATGAAACCTACATAAACTGGTCTCTGTCCTCTAATACTGTATTTCACTGCTGTAGTATTCTCATAGAACATGACCATATGAATGAATTTTGTCAATTACATTTTGGGGGGTCATTTTCCTTAGTAAGACTGATAAATCAGAAAATTGTTGTGCTTTCTGTGGTTGACCTGCTTCTTGTAAATTTAGATCATGATGCCACCAGATGACTTCAGATATCCTGACTCTTCAAAGCAGATCTGGACTGTGAATGAAGTATTTATTCAGAAATTGCTGACTTGTCCGTCTGGAAGGCTTCCTGCGGAGATAGCCAAGTAAGAACAAATTAAAGCTGGTTGAGAAAAATATCTTTGAAAATTAAACTGAATTATAATTCATATACACAATTATCAAAGTTTTACACAAAGAATGTTTTAATTACTGGTTTTGCTGTACACATCAGAGCTTTACTTTTGACTCTGCTGCTTGAGGTGGTGTGTAAAGCCTTATCGTACTTCTACTTCCTTCCTGTTGAGGCAACTTAAAAAAAAAAAAAAAAGTAATTACAGGCATTCAAGATACAAAATTTGGAATCAAGGTAGAGATTATAACATATTGGTGGGATAAGGTGTGCACAGGGACTCGTGGGGGAGGAAGGACTTCTGTGGGTTGTCTCGACTGAGAAAAATGGGTGAGGTTAGCTAAGCTTGATCTTTTCCGTAGTTTAGATCCATGTTAGTGAAGTATTGGGGATTTGACATTGGGAGAGAGGTTTTGAGTTGGAACGTTGACAATTGGTCAATATAAACAATGGCCTCAGTGGGATAGGTAGAGAATAGGTCAGGCTTTGAGGGAGAGTGAACTGAGAATCTCAAAGAGAAGGAACAGAGAAGGGTGAAGGCCATGTGCTAGCAGCTACCTCTATACATAATGTAAAATTGTTTTTTGTGATCTTTTTTTGTGAATTTCAAGTTTGCTGCCATTTATAATTAATAAAGAATTGACCAAATAAATTCATCTATAAATGCAGTCCGTAATACGAAGTACTCTTCCGTTGTCAGCATCAGATCAGAGTGTCAAGAGCAGAGTTGGTTGTGGGTCTGCAATGTACTCTTGCACTTTACTCGGAACTGAAAACATCATCAAAAAGTACCAGCTAATGACTTTTGAATGAGGACCTTACAGGGGCTTTTCCTAGTGGGACAAAGCAAGTGAGAAACCTGTCCCTTTGGCAATTCTAAAGACACACACCTGTCAGCTAGAGCACAGATTTATTGATTTATTTTAAAGCTGAGCTTGCCTTAATTTCAGGAAATTTCCCTGTTGCCTGGTACACCAGAGTGACCATGGTTATTTCTGAGTGTTGATGGCCCTTCCCTATTGGACTGAAATACCTATAGTTACAGTATACAATAAAGAGAAATATAAGCAACTAAAATATTGTTTCCTCAAGCTTATTAATAGAGCGCTCTGTGGATTTATTATTGTATATGTGCAGTACATTCTGTAGCTGTTTGTTATACAAAAGTTCTAATGTGCATGTAGTTTCCCAGTTTTAACATTTTTAGTGACTGATACTAGCTATTCATTGACTTATATTCATATTTTGTAAATTTGCAAAAATGTTTACATTCCCAAATCTCTCAACAGTATGCATCTAAGAATTGGTTGTGAGTTAATTGCTCTTCACACGTTAACTTTGCTAGTCTGAAAGCTATAATATGTAGTAAAATGACAGGTCACTTCTAATAGGGCATCTTGTACCACTAACGAATTGTGTTTTGGTTATGGATAACTTCTGGGCCCATTATCAGTTTTCATAGATCAGATGTCTGATAATGACACTGGCAAAAAGATATCTTCTAGCATTTAAAGTTCACAAAAGAAGCTACTTGTAAGGTACTATAGAAAAATTATTGGCTGTATCATTTCAAGTGTCAGAAATATTTTCCTATAGAAAAGTATCTTATTTTATACAGGTTTATTTTTCTTTGAGAAACATTCAGAGCCTGGGGTCTTCTGCTCTCAGTTCCTAGACCCAAAACTGTCTAATGTAAATTATTGCTTTGTTTGGACTGTCTCAAATTAGCATTTTTTCCTATGTGCTTGACTTATACAGTTTCTTCTGATATTGCAGTTAAGTATGATTAGCTATTACGTGAAGTGTCACAGGGATTTAAATAACAATTTATAGTGTAAACAGACTTCTGTTTTCATTTGATATTTGAATCTAATTTTTCTTACGCATGTTTTGTAGTGAAATAGATGGAACATTTTCTTCAGCTGGCTGCCTAAATGGGAGCTTTTTAGCTGTCAGGTGAGTGGGCAGTTTTGTAAACTTCAGACTTCAAGATAATTTATTGAAGCAGAAATAAAAATGATTAAATATTACAAATGTTGGCGGGGGGGGGAGGGTGAAGTGGGGAGAGCAGCTGAATGCAAAATTCACTTACATCCTTTTTTTCCCCTTCAGCAATGATGATCACTATAGAACTAGTGCTAGATTCTCTGGAGTTGATATGAACGCTGCTAGACTACTATTTCACAAACTTATAAATCCTGACCATCCTCATATATCACAACAGGTTTGTCCTGCAAATCTTCCTTAAATCTAGTTATACTGATTCATAAATTCTGTAATGTTGTTACCTTTGTCTGGTTCTTTAGTATAAACAAATAATCTTCTGTATAGATCAATTCTAGGTTAATGAGGAGTTTGTAAAAACATTTTGTAGTGGCAACAGTACATCAGTACATTTTTTGTCTAAATATCTGTGATTTTAATTCCATAACTTTTATGTTTTAATGCTGTAATATGAATATAGATAATAAAGAGAACATTATAGTGTGTATTGTGACAGGGCCAGACCTGATGGCTACAGGAGAGTAGTAGAGGGGGTCTGTATTAGCCCCAGAATGAACAAATCCATGTTCCCTGGGTGATCCAGCTGGGGCTACTCCGGGGCAATTAGGTCAATTAAGCCAGCTGAGGCCAATCAAGGAGCTTGCCCCAGCAGTTAAAAGCCTCCCAGTCAGGCAGACAGGGGCAGCTGGAAGGGAGTTAGGAGAAGGAGCAGAGCAGAGCGGAGCGGAGCTGCTACAGGACTTGGAGCAACCACTGCCACATATTACAACCCCAAAGGTACCAGAGACAAGAGGGGGCGGTACCTGTCTAGCTACGGCCAGGGACCCAAGGCACAGGCCTGAGGGAGAACCCCTCCCCACCCAGTTCCAGGAAGCAGACTGCGAGCAGTGGGGCCAAAGACAGGCGACCCAGGGAAGGGAGTAAGTCATGGACTGGGCAGTTTGAAGACTACTCCACACAGGGTCCCTGGGTCGGGGCCCGGGGCAGAGGGCGGGACCGGGTCCCCACCCCTGCTCCCACCCAGGCACGCCATAGTCGTAGCCGAAGAGGGCACAGTACCCAGGAGAGGGCTAAACTAGCTGCCCGTGCCACAGTATATAATGTTGGTCTGTTTTTTCTAAATTATTGTAGTTTGTTAAGCATGTATATTATCTGCACTGTAACCTTCATCTTTCCATAAAAGCACACTTCAAAATGTTAACTATGAAGGTTTTGTTGTGGAATAATGATTTTATCTGAGAGATAAACGTTACGTGAAGCAAATACATGCATGCAGTAATATTTTTTTCAAATTACTATTCTGCATTGCATATTAGGATCAAGCCCTTTCACTAACTTTGTGTTATGTTTTCAGATGTGTGCTTATCAATTTTTTGTTTAACAAGTTCTATTCATTTAAAATAAATTGAGTTTTCCTCTATGCAATGTTGTAGGTTGCAGCTAGTTTGGAGAAGAATCTTATTCCTAAATTGACTAGTTCCTTACCTGATGTTGAAGCCCTGAGACTGTATCTCACTCTACCAGAATGCCCACTGATGAGTGATGTGAACAATTTTACGACCTTAGCTATTCCTTTTGGAACAGCTGTTGTAAACCTAGAAAAAGCTCCACTGAAAGTACTTGGTAAGAATTTATTTAAATCTTCTATGTTGAAACTTTAGCTGAAAATTGGTAGAATGTGGAAATTGTAGAAATTAATCCATAGAATTTGCAAAACTTTCTATATATATATGGTTCTGTAGAATTCCTCAAAGAAAAAGTTAAGAATCTAGTTCTTTTTCTTTTTATCTGTTACTTCATTATTGAGATGTATGTTCATAACTAGGCAGGAAAGTGTATATTTTCCTTATTTATTTTTGTGTGAGCTACTTGCCAGTCCATAAAATGCATCTGTTATCACTGTCTTCAGTTGGATTTGGGAATGAGAATCTCTGTAGTTCATGGATTACTTATGAAAGGATTTAGAGGGTTTTGGTGTGCTCATGTTGTTAGACCAACATAATTAGTGTTTACATTTTCTATGTCCTCTTCATACTCATTGTTAGTAAAATTTAAATCTGCATAATCAAGTGTGTTTTTGCTTGTCTTCGCTCTTCAAAGAATATGTGTATGTCCCCCACCATTTCCCTCTTCCCAAGGAATCATATGGTTACGCTGTTGGCATGCTAGAAGAGTCACAGTTAACCTCTCTTGCCAAACAGCATGCTGTAAACAGTTTCCAGGATTGTTCAAGAACAGGCATTGAATTCACATCTTTGATTTACCTTTTACCATTTTCTTCAGTAAGTCCCACAAATGCCATATAGAGGGACTGTTGCCTCCTATCCTCAGCCAGGATGTCTGTTCATATGCAGCCTAAAACCATTCTAGCTTTCTTACCCTTTTGCATTACAATTTCATATCCTGTTAGCTGTCTTTATTGCCTGAATTTCTTTTTAGACAATGCTTCTTTTACTATATCTTCTTCCATTGAATAGCTATTTAAGATGGTTTTCCCCCACAGATTTTCTGACTTTAATTTACATTTAAATTAATTCTTATATTTTATTTCCCAAGTTTGGGTCCCCTGTTTATGACAAAACTGATTTCGTTACAGTGTATTGTAGTTAGGTTGCTGTTTTATTGTGCCGAGTTAATTTATAATAAAGGGATATTCAAATTTAAAGGCTAAAAGAAGTGTTGTGCTAGGAACAGCTTGGTACTTCAAAGGTTTGCTGCACTCCCATCATGTTACAACCCTTTCTGTAGAAGGAAGTAGTGCTTTAGGGCTAGCTGTATGGTGCCTCTCCTCTGACATTTTTCTGTCTCCATACACAGCTACATACTGACAAACATGCAGCTCTTTTTGGACTCCACTATGCCTGTCTATCTTCATCTCTGTTCAAAGTTTCCCCAGTGCAACAGATACTAGTATCCATTTCTGCAACTAACTTCTAATTTTTTCAAAATTCCTGAATTAAAAAACCCACAAACATTTCAGCAGAGTGAACTGAAATCCCTAGTTTAAAGCCAAGTATTATCTTCAGATATTTCTTCAAGTGATTGCACATGTGCATTTCTTGTGCACAGGTGTCAGAGATTTTTTTTCCCTCAACAGTACCTGTCGGGGTGTCTTGAGTGCCTTCTGTCACCATGTGCCACTTCGTGCTGGAATAAGAGGATGGAACTGCCGTGACTCATTCAGTTCCTTCTTACTACCTGTGACACTTGTCAGAGTGATCTTGGTTTTGTTTACTCAAGTGCCTTCCCTCTCTTGTAGATAGTTGCAGTTATTGTTAGTTGTTAGTTTTTTGTTTTCTTTTAGATAAATTCATGTTATGTTTCAGATTTTTTGGTGTCCTTTTGGATCGTTTGTCCTTTTTCAGTACTGGCCTCATTACTGGAGAGATTCCTTGCTCCCCAGGATTTAAGTTATGTGGGACTTGTTCAAAGTCTATGTTGGTCTGTGATTCCTATCCAACCTGCTTGATGTGCTTGGGTGAGGTCCACGTTAGTGACAGGTGTCAGGTTTGCAAGGGTTTCAACCCCTGATCAAAAAAGGTCAGCAGCAAGGCTTAAGTGCTTGCTTATGAAAGCAGCACTGAGATCCCCTTCAGAGTCACCACACGGGGAGAGTATTTTTGTTCTCTGAGAAAATTGATGACAGATTTCATAGCCTTAAAATTCCAGGGCAACACTCAAATCCTCTGGAATCTACACTCCAGTTTCTCAAACCTTCAGTTTCTCAATCACGATCAGCAGTGTTGAAGAAGAGATCCAGACTTTTCTCAGGTTCAGCATCTCGCCCATGAAGGCAAGACAGAGGCAAGGACTCTGCTAAGCGTATGGCAGAGAGAGCCACTTCAAAAGCCTCACTGCCTAAAAGGGATTCATTGCCTCCGGAGGTTTGTGCCAGGCCTGTCAAGGTTGTCCCCTGAGAAACAATTGAGGAACCAACAGTCAATGCCACACTCATCTTCTGCAGAGGGATATGTGGCTACAAGGGACTTGGTCAGCCTCTCAGTATGGGTTTCACCAACACTTGAAACCATTCAACCAATATCAGCACCAGTGTTTCACTCCTCACCACACTGAGAAACTCTGGTGCCACTACCTAAACCTCCTCTCAAGCCAGTCTTATCGAGAGGGAAATCTCCCATGATTTCCCCAATACTGCCATCCCCAGGTTCAGGATATCTATCTCCAGTACTGTCTGCATCGGTGCCTCCATTTTCGGAAGCTTCTGACTTTTCGGACTTGGACTTGGAAGTGAGGTTTTCTGTGTCCTGGCTGAGACGCAGCACTTATCCCCCTTCAAGGTTGGCCCGGGCAAAGGAAGTCCCAGGTCCATACCACTAGCCTCTCTGAGCTCTATGGGGCATCCCTGCTCCAACCAGAAGCTCCCCTCAACCTTTTCGCAGTCATGGGGAGTGCATTGCACATGCTGGTACCGGGAACGTCATTCCCTTATACCTGACGCGGAGACGGGTACAAAGTGCTGAGACCATCACTCTCCGAAGTCCAGTACCATGACCGGTTCTGGCCAACCAGGACCCTGTTAAGCACCTTCATGACCACAGGAGTTGCTACCACCTCATATATTGCTTGCATGCTTTTCTTTGTCACCAGATGAAGCTTTCAATGATACTGGGAGATTCACCTCCTCCAGAAGACCACAGGGCCTGTTAAGGCCTCTTAAAAAGAGTGGCCTTGGTGCTTGACATCCAGGCAGAAGAGGTATGTGAGAGTTCTCAGAAGTTGGTGGATAGCCTAGTATCTGCTACCTTGGCTAGGGTTGCTCTGCCAGTCAATGAGGTGATTATGGAGCTGGTCAAGACTCTTTGGCAGACATCCCTCTCCCTAGCTCCCACAGCAAAATGAGCTGAGAAGAGATACTTGGTCCCCTCTAACAGGCATGAACATTTTTATACTCATCCATCCCTGGGATCTTTGGTGGTGGCAGCTGCTAATGACTGGGAAAGGCAGGGACAACAAGCCTCCATGCCTAAGAGCAAGGACTCAAAAAGATTGGATGTGTTGGGTCACAGACTTTATTCATCAGGGGCCTGCAGCTGAGGATCACAAATCAGCAGGTGCTCCTGAGTTGTTCTCCCTATACTCTGAGAGAACAGTGGCATTTAGGGACAAGTTACCAGAGGATTGCAGGCAAAAGTTCTTGGTAATGGTGGAGAAAGGGTAAGCTTGTTGCCAAGAAAGCCCTCCAAGACAGTCTGGATAGTGCAAATTCAATAGCTTGTGCTAGGCATCAGTGATTACTGTGAGAAGGTTTTCATGTCTACAGTCGTCTGGACTGCCTATAGAAATCCATCAGATCATACAGGTCCTCCCCATTGAAGATCCTACTTTGTTCTCTGAGAAAATTGATGACAGATTTCATAGCCTTAAAATTCCAGGGCAACCCTCAAATCCTTTGGAATCTACACTCCAGTGATGAAAAGAACGCATTTTCGTTAACAGCAACCCTTTAGACGGCATAGCTTTGTTTTCCATTCCCACAATCCACCTAGAGGGAAGGGATTATAGGAGGCACCTTCCACTGCCCTCCTCTTTAGCATCAATGAGCTTGTCCAGTCCAGATGCCTCTTCCAAGCAAGCAATTTGACAGGATTGTTGAGGACAGTGTACCAATCTCCTTACTTCCATCTGTGTCCCCTCTCCCCCCCCCCTTTTTTGTTTGTTTGTTTACCATTCACTTGTCCTGCTTCCTAAGTGCCTGGGCTCACATAACATCAGATGAGTGAGTTTTAAGCATGGTGGAATTGGAGGCATGCTGTCCAGTTTGTTTCTACCCCTTTCCCCCACACATCCTCCCTGTCCTTTTTCATGAACCATTCTCATAGACTGCCCTTAAACGGGAGGTCTGATCTCTTCTTCAGGCAGGGGCCATTAAGGAAGTGCCATTGCCCCTCAGGGGAGAAAGCTTCTATTTCCATTACTTTCTGATTCCCAAGACAAAAGGGAGTCTCAGGCCCACGTTCGATGTAAGAGAGTTGAACAAATTCCTGAAGAAAATAAAATTCTTCATGGTTATCCTACCATCGATGATCCCTTTCCTAGAACAAGTAGAGTGATATGCTGCCTTCAACTTGAAGGATGCTTACTTCCATATTTCAATACGTCCCAGTTTCTCAATGCCAGCCATTCACCATGAATCTGTCAGTTCATAGTTCTTCCGTTCAGCCTTGCAGCAGCAGCTTGGAAGTTTATGAAGCGTATGATAGTGGTGGCATCCCATCTTTGAAAACTGGGCGTCCATGTGTTTCCATACCTGGAAAACTGGTTGATCAATGGTCATTCTGTACTGAGGTCCTGTCCAGCATATTCACCACCCTATCCCCATTCAAACCTCTGGGACTTCTAGTGATTTGAGAAAAATCAATATTGAAGCCTGTACAGACAATAGAACTACTTGGAGTAGTCCTAGACTCCACAGAGGCCAGAGGTTTTCTACAACAAATCAGGTTCAAAACCATTTGAGACCTAGTACTTCAAATGAAAGCTTACCCGCTCACAATAGGATGCAAGGGTTTCAGGCTGGTAGGTCATATGGCAGCATGTATCTATGTAGTGCAGTGCACCAGACTGCGACTCAGGAAGCTGCAAACATGGGCTAGCATCAGAATATGCCCTGAATCATCACCATTTGGACAAGGTGGTTTGACGGCCAGAGCTAGTTCTGTTATCTCTGGATTGGTGGGTAGACCCTCTAAAAGTTTGTGTGGGAGTTACCTTCCTTCCCACACTACCCACTCTCACTCTAGTCATGGACACACCATCTCTAGGTTGGGGGGCTTACATAGGGTTCCTGAAGACACAGCGTCTTTGGTAGTCTCAGGATGTAGAAGCTTTCTTAGTATCAGGGAGTTATAAGCAGTACATCTAGCCAGCTCAAACTTCCTTCCCCACATAGTGGGGAGGAGGGGGAAATCTGTTGATTATGACAGACAGCTCAGCAACCAATTCTGCCAGGAGGAAGTTCACCTCTGGGACTTATATGATTCTGTAAGATTAGGGATGGAAGGGACTTCAAGAGGTCATCCGGTCCAACCCCAATTAAATCATCTTAGCCAGGGCTTTATCAAGCCGGGCTTTAAAAACCTATAAGAATGGAGATTCCACCACCTCCCTAGGTAATCTATTCGAGTACTTCACCACCCTCCTAGTAAAAGTTTTTCCTAATATCCAACCTAGACTTCCCCACTGCAACTTGGGACCATTGCTCCTTGTTCTGTCATCTGCCACCACGGAAAACAGCCTAGTTCCATCCTCCCTGGCATCCCCCTAGTTGAAGGCTGCTATCAAATCCCCCCTCATTCTTCTCTTCTGCAGATTAAACAAGCCCAGTTCCCTCAACCTCTCCTCATAAGTCAAGTGCTGCAGCCCTCTAATCATTTTTGTTACCCTCTGCTGGACTCTTTCCAATTTGTCCACATCCTTCCTGTAGTGAGGAGCCCAAAACAGGACACAATGCTCCAAATATGGCCTCACCAGTGTCGAATAGAAGGGAATATTCATTTCCCTCGATCTGCTGGCAGTGTTCCTACTAATGCAGCCCAATATGCTGTTATCTTTCTTGGCAACAAGGGTACACTGTTGACTCATATCCAGCTTCTTGTCGACTGTAACTCCCACGTCCTTTTCTGAAGAATTGCTGCCTAGCCAGTCGGTCCCCAGTCTGTAGCAGTGCATGAGATTCTTTCGTCCTAAGTGCAGGACTTCTGGATAACCCACATGATTCACCTTGAAGCTGCTTACCTTCCAGGGAAACAGAACACACTGGCAGATCAGTGAGCAGATCCTTCACCAATCAATATAAGTTGTCGTTACGCCAGACTTAGTCAGATCCATTTTCCAACTCGGGGTTTCCCCAACTGGACTCTTTTATGATAAGGGCCAACAGAAAATGCCATCAGTTCTGTTTTTGGGGAGAAGGGGTCTCAGCCCAGGCTACCTAACAACAGATATCTTTCTCCTGTCCTGGGAGAATTTGCTTCAGTGTGCCTTCCTTCCAATTTCTTTGCTGCCCAGAGTCGTATCCAAAATTAAAAAAAGACCATGCTTATCTCATCCTTACAGCACTGGTATGGCCCCATCAGTACTGCTTCTCAACCTTGCTGACTCTGTTGATAGAGCCTTCTCTATCCCTCCCGTTGGATCCAGACATAATTTACTAAGACCATGGCTGTATTCTCTGCTCCAAGCTCTCCATCTCACAGCATGGATGCTTTATGGCTAAAGCTTTTTGAAAGGTCCTGTTCACAGGATGTCCAGAACGTACTTCTGAATAGTAGAAAACTAGTCAACTAGGATAACTTACCTATCTGTGTGGAAGTGCTCCTCCATTTGGGCTCATGAGAACTGTGTGTCTCCTTGGCAAACCTCCCTGAACATTGTGCTGGACTATCTTCTAGATCTAAAACAGAATCTGACCACTATTTCTGTAAAAGTGTATTTTGCTGCTATCTCAGCTTTCCATATACAGTATGTATGGACAATAGGTCCTTTTCTCCAACCCACAATGTTACTCGATTCCTGAAGGGCCCGGCCAGATTATATCATCAAATGTGGGACCCTGTCTCTCCTTGGAATCTCAGTTTAATGCTGGCAACTCTAATCTGCCATTGAACCCCTCATGAATTGCTCCCTCCTTTATCTTTGTATGAAGGTGGCATTTCTAGTAGTAATCCCCTCAGCCAGAAGAGTTGAGAGCTTTCATATCAGAACTCCTTTATACAGTGTTTTATAAGGATAATGTTTATCTCTGGCCACACCAAAAGTTCCTTACAAAAGTAGTCTCTAGGCTTCATTCATTGGCTGTGAGAAGGGTGTTAGTTTTCTCTGTGGCCTGTACTATATCATTCTGGACTTCTACAAGCTCTTTGTACAGTTGCTGATAGAATTCAAAGTAATCCAGTTTCCTCTCAGAGAATCTCCTCCTGGAACTCTTCCTGCATCTGTTTATGCTACCAATTGACTACATAATCCCAACATTTATAGTATTGGCACATTCTGTTAGAGCACAAGCAGCTTCTGCAGCTTTCCTGGCTCAAGTACCAATTTTTGATATTTGTAAAGCAGCTACTTGGTCGTTAATCCACACCTTCACTTCTCATTACACCATTGCCCATCATTCCAGAGACCCTGCTAGTTTCAGACGGATGGTCCTGCAGTCACTGTTCAGTTAGACTCTGAACCCACCTCCATGGCTGTTTGCTTATGAGTCACCTACATGGAATTGACAGGCAATCACTTGAAGAAGAAAGTTACTTACCTTTCTGTAACTGATGTTCTTTGAGATGTGTTGTGTGTGCCCATGACCCACCCACCTTATCCTCTTTACCAGAATCAGACTGGTACAAAGGAGCTGAGGGGAGTCGGAGCAGTTCCGCCTTCTTATAGCAACATGCAGTGGCGTGTGGCAACAGAGAGTGTTTAAGCCTCCACGACAGGTAATGCTGAAGGGAAAAAAATTTGCAACATTAGTGCATGAGGTGTGAGTCTACAGTGGAATGGACATGTGCAGTATATCTCGAAGAACAGTTAGGGGATGGTAGATAACCATTTCCCATTTTAAATCGTTTTCCTACACCAGTTCATTTCAGTAGAGTTGAAAATTATGTTCCTGTTTCTCTACCTTAATCCCTTTATAGCTTTCAGTCTCTGGCAGGTATAATTTTTAGGAAGAAGGACAGTAAAACACTGAAAGTTGTGATTGTAAGTATTACATTTATATGTTCGTCCTTTATTGACAGAAAACTGGTGGTCTGTACTTGAACCTCCATTGTTCCTCAAGATAGTGGAGCTGTACAAGGATGTTGTGGTCCACCTCCTGAAATTATACAAGATTGGCATCCCCAATTCTGAAAGAAGAATCTTTACCAGTTTTCTACACACTGCTCTCAAAGTTCTGGAAATTTTACATAGGGTATGTCCTGAGCTAATTTTAACTCATTGTTATTTCCAAATGGCTTATTTTGTAAACTGTTGTGCAGTGTTAAGTCCCTTTCATTGTGTAATCAATAAAGGAGTGAAAGTGCTCTGATTTAGAATTCTTCTACAGATTGACACTATATAGTTTTCTTCTTTGCAATACCTTCTGGATGTCTGAACCATTGGAATTCTAAATTTCAGTTTGGTAAGCATGTGAATGTGTCCATCTCTCATTGGCCAGGACAATTATCTATTTTCATGGAAATGCAAATTGTATTTTACTGTATTATCTCAAATCTAATTCATTATAAGACTCTAAACATTCATTTATCAGAATAAAATTGAGACTGGAAATTGATGTGCAGTTATCTTAAGACTGCAGCTAGCAAATTGAGACAATATTGCTGAGAGAATTGTGATTGCTGCCTCCTTTGTCCAGTTTATTTAAATGGAGTATTAGCATTGAAACTTAATAGTTAGTGACAATGAAGTTCTGAATGTTGACAAAAATAATTTAAATAATTTGGAATCCTTATGTTGTGCACATTGTAAGCCTATGTAATTGCATTGTCTTATTAGCTACCATATCTTTCCTTCCCTCTTCCTTTCTGTAATTCATTACTCTCTCATTGCATTTTGTCTTTATATGCTCTTTGGGGCCAGGGACCATATCTATTTAGATGTGTGTGTACAACACTTAGCATATTGGGGCCTTGATGCTGTTTGGGCCTTTGAGCACTATGTATATTTAATAATGATTAAAAAAGATAAAATCATGAAATATTCTGGGACTTCAGTGCATGAGATTTGATATAGAGAGCCCCCATGAATCTTTAATTTCAAATATTATTAGTGGAGAGACCTACTTTTGAGGTGTGCCTGTGCGCTGCATGAAGCCTGGAAACTTTCCAGAAAATTTTTGACTCTTGGGTCAGTGCAGACTTTGTCTCTAGCTGTGAACCATTCTAGGTAAGGTTATATATGGAGACATGACACTTGCCCATCCTTGATTCCTTCTAGCTGCCAAAGAAACAAGTATGAACTCCCTCAGGTCTCTTGACTTTCAACTCATCTGTCTCTTTCTGCTTTTTATCGTCCTTTTTAAGACTATTTTTTGCTTAATATTTAATTGAACACAGAGATTAATGTTTTACATAAATACTTAGGCAGATAAATGTTTCTTCCTTAGAAATTGTCTTGTTTACTCACCAAGTTGAGTTAATTTTCTGCTGTATTGACAGAACTTTGGAATAAGACTTCATTTAAGGGCCACCCTTTTTTGGGGGACAAGATGTCCATTGCAGATCCCCCTTGTGTAAAACCGTTGTTGCCTGCTGAAAAAATATTTACTTAGCAGAAATTCCATCTGTATGACGTTCACTATCCAGGCCTGCAGGAGCTGTGAATTTTCATTGATGTCCATGATAGTAGAGGCTCTTAAAACTTCCAGTATAAATGGAGAGTTGGAGCTGTGTCTAGATCTTCTAAGTTCTGATACTGGGGCATATCGAAGTCCAGTTATCAGCGGGTCTGAGAAGCCAAAGATAGCATTGGTCTTAGCACCAAAGCATCTTTTCTAGGTATCAAGAGACTGAGAAGAGGAGATGGCAAAGTCCCGTGTTTTTCCTGAGAGCAGCAATTCCAGCATGAATTGACACCAGTTGATGGAACTGTAATGCTATAGTAAAGCTTCCTGTTCTTGGGGCTCCTAGTTCAGAGGGAAAAGTCTTTATTCCCAGTTGAGAAGGTTAAGCCAAGCCCTCTTTCCTGGTACCAAGAAAAAGCTAATCTTCTCCAATGAGGCTACCTTTCCTGGTTAGTCTGTGTTCTACAGAGATACATGGAGGACTACATTCACTCCTTCCCATTACAGGCTTCATCATCTGTTCAGCTGAGTAGAAGCCCATCCTCAAACATTCCCCCATCCAGGTCAGATCTCAGGGTTTCTGGAGTCTGCTTTGTTGCCATGTGAGATGGAGGCTCACTTTGGGGATGCTTGGTTTCCTGTTTCTCATAATAGACCTACCTTCAGAGAAGGGAGGTGGTGTTGCCTAGTGGATAGAGGATGGGACTTGGGGAAACCTGGGTTCTATTCTTGCCTCTGCCACCAGCCTGCTGGGTGACCTTCGGTAAATCATATCACCTCTCTGTACCTCAGTTTTCCCATCTGTAAAATTGTAAAGTACTTTGAGATCTGCTGATGAAAAGTATTATGTAAAAGCAAGGTGGTATTTGTTGTGGAGTAAGGGAGTACAGGAGTGGAGATGACTTTCTAGTGTTCTTGTATCATCACATTCACCTGAAACGTTAACCTTGAAACCTGCTGAGGCATCTGTCCTTGTTCCACCAATGGTTGATGCATAATATACACAAAAGGAAGAGAATGTCTATAAGAAAGATGAAATATATGGAAGATGTTAAGAAAAAAACATCTGTGTCTTCACCAGAAGATTTTAAACCATTCCAAGACCTTTTCTTCAGAATATCAGATTTTTTGGGTTTTGAGCTTCCATTATTCATGGGAGTTGTAGATTGGTTTGACATGCTGGAATAGTCAGTGCAGACTGCAAATTGATTAGTCCCTGGCAGAATTGATTGGACCTTTATCATTGGCACTAGATTCTATCCTATTAAATTCTTGGAAGGCAGACCTATTGTACTAGGCACCCCCTCATATAATTTGATTCTACCCTTCTCCCCCGTCTTTTACCCCACACTTAAATCGATTTGGGAAAGCAGTTGTACAGTCATTGTTTAGTTACTCTTGTCAAACTCACTTTTTTAGAGAATGGTTAATGCTTGTCAAACTCCCAATGATAACAATATTCAAAGAAGAAACATGGAAGCAACTGCTCTAACTGGGATTTCTTTGAGTGGATGGTCAGTAGACAGTGCTCACTGTCCATTGCTGCCATGCCTTCTTTTATAACATCACCTAAAATGTTCTATAGCTTCAAAAGGAAGTCTGCACAGCCCCCTGTAGCCAAAGTGTGTATTTGTTCTCACAATCTATTAAAACTTTAAGGCCAATACACCTTTTTTTTTTTTTTTTTTTTTTTTTCCCTGTCTTCATAAGCCTTTGGATCTGACCAGATCTACAGTTTTTCCTTGATTCTTAGATGATCAGTTACCTTTAATCAACACAGTGTTATGTCCCTTATGAGAACCATATCTCCTATTATACTCTGAAACCCCCAGAATCAATCCAGTTCTGGAAATATTTTACACCCTCAGTTCATGCTTTTTGCTGTTACATTACTGTTCTTTGTGATATAAGTGCAGTTTTAAAAAATGGTAGTTTATGCTGCTGTACTGCCCTTTGCTGCTTCATAGGAAATTGCACGTCACAGAGCAAGACTCTGCAGGGCATTAATTGGAATGGCAGACTAATGTTCAGGACAGCATATCTGAAATCTTTACAACTGTGCTATCCCTGTTTTTATTTCTATAATAGGAATATTACACACACATGCCTTTAGTGGTCGCTTTAGATCTCTTCTGATATGTATTGTCTGCAGTTGTCTGCCTGTCCTTCTGTTGCATTGCTGTATTATAGTGGTTTTACTTCAGCGCACAGAAAATGGAAGGAATGGCAATAGAATTTGGTCTTTTGAAAGCAATTATATGAATTCTTGCAATATTTTAATCTTCTACATTCATGTCTTTGTGGGGTGTGTGTGTGTGTGTGTTCCTAGTTATACTGTAAGTAAAATAATGTTTTTGTAACCAGATATTATCATCCTCTCCATTTGATACTTTAATTTAGCTTGGTTACAATAAACTTAGTTATATTGTATCTACACAGCAATTTCCCTCCTCCCCCATAAGCTAGCCACCCAGCAGCCAAGGTTGGCATCCACACCTACCATGGTTCTTACTTGTGTTTGTATCAGGAAGTTCTGGAAAAATCTGGGCAGCTATCTCATATTGGCTCAATAGGAGATACATTACACAGGAATAGGTAGGGCAGTATATTTTGGTTTGTCCTGTTATACCCAAACCTGGAAGGAAGAAATATCAGGTATTCTGGTTACAAAGACAAGATTGGGGAATTCTGCCTTTAAAAGTAATAATTTGTCTGCTTTTAGGAAGAAAACCATGTGCCAACATGTACAACTAACAAGGGAGACTCATAGTTAACTGCCTATGTCTATGGTTAAGTTTGTGTGTTGATAAATGCTATTCAAAGCAACTGTTTCATTAATTGGTTACTAAGTAGGTTAAAATTGTACTGTATTCAGGACCTTATAACAATACAAAAATCATACTTGAAGGGAGAGTTTTCTGCACCCCACTCCCTCCACTGCTTTTCCATAGGTTTAGAATTCTTTAGTGGTAACTACCTGTTTGGTCACAAGTGATATTCTTGCATATTCTTTTGTAACTGAAAATGAAGATTTTAAATTTTAAAGTCCTCGATCCTGGGACTTTTAAATGAGCAAAAATGAGATGGCCACCCAGAATATGGTTTCTAGTGGATCTCACAAGGCTTAATTCACTCAAGTCTACAGTAATTTTAAAATAACACTGTACAGTATGTGACTATATGCTGCAGCTATCCCTGTTCCTTTTATTCTTGCCATTTACATGGGATTTTTGAATAATCTGCATTTCAGCCTCCAGTGTGTCCTTTCGTCTGTTCTTGTAGGTATTGGACACCTTTAATGTTTACTCTGTTGAGAAGGAAAACCTCTTTCTTAGTTTTTGTTTGGTCAGCTTAAATTGTTGGTTTTTTTAAAAGCCTTTTTATGTTAAACATTAGAGACTGAGCAAACTTTTTGTAGCAAGTAATGATGAAAAATAAAATAAAAATTAAACAATCACACCTTTCTTCAGGTAAATGAGAGAGGAGGACAAATTATACAGTATGACAAGTTTTACATTCACGAAATACAAGACTTGATAGACATCAGAAATGATTACATCAACTGGATCCAGCAGCAGGCATATGGAATGGTGAGTTTCCCATTTCTTTGTGTTTTCTTTTAAAATATGACTGTAACTTCCCTTTAGTCTCTGGGTACCTCTTGTTCTTCATAAAAATGCCTTTGCAGGTCTATGGTGGCAGAATGGTGATTGTGCTGTTAAGGAATGAAAATGAACAACCTTAATTTTATGTTAATGAAATTTTAGTATAGATCCATTACTGGTCTGGTGTCTCATCTGCCACAAGGGCTTTCAAAATCTGCTAATCAAGCAATTACTCAAACACATTTCAAAAGGTAGTTTTAATGAAGAACCAACATAGAATGGGGTTATTTCGAATGGAGGTCTGCAGAGATTTGCACAAGGCCTGACACTATTCAATATCTTCATCAGTAATCTGTAAGTAAATATAGAATCATTGCTAATTTACAATTTGTGGATACCACAGAGATTGGTGGAGTAGTAAATAATAATGAAGGCAAGGCAGTCACATCAGAGTGATCAGGATCACTTGGTAAATTTGGCAAACAAAATGTGCTTTAATACAGTCAAAGGCAAGGTCATCTTGGAACAAAGAATGCAGGCCATATCTACAGAATAGGGAACTGTGTCCTGGAAAGCAGTGATTCTTAAAAATGATTAAGGTGGCATAGTGGGCAAGCAACTGAATATGAGCTCCCAGTTCAACACTGTGGCAAAAAGGGCTAAGGCAGTCCTTGAATGTATAAACAGGAGGGTAGTGAGTAGGAATAGGGCGATGACTTTTATCTCTGTATGTAGCATTGATGAGGCAGATATCTACTTCAGGTGTTTGCATTTTTTAAAATAATACAGCAAGTTGGAGAGGGTGCAGAAAAGAAACCATAACAATTATTTGAGGGCTGGGAAAAAATGCCTTGCAGTTAAGACTTAATGGGCTCAACATATTTATACAACCAGAGAGAAGTGAGAGGTAACTTGATTATGGTGTATAAGTACCTTCACAGAGGCAAAATACCAGATACAGAAAACCTCAGAGTTATGAACACCACAATTACGAACTGACCAGTCAACCACATACCTCATTTGGAACCAGAAGTACACAATCAAGCAGCTGCAGAGGGGGGGGGGGAAAGCAAATACAGACTCTGGGTATGTACACACTGATGGTGGCAAATTCACTGCCGTCAGATCAATCTATCCGGATTGATTGAGCTGAAGTGAAGACTTATTAAACCTTATTAAACTTATTAAAACCTTCTCTCACAGTGTGTAGGTTTTTTATTACCTGACAGTTGAACCTAAAACCGTAAGTCTCTTTGTTCTTTATAATTGTTACTTTTCTTGTTAGAACTTTGGGGCACAACTGTTTGTTCAGTTTCTTAGGAAAGTTTGAAAAAAGGTCAGTTGATGTTCTGATGAAAGATTACATTTTGTCCATCACTTATCATTTTTTTGTACAAACTGTGTTTGAGATGAAGACATGCATTCCAAGGAAGTGAGTTCTGTTCTTGTCATCTTGAGCCAGTAAGTGAGGGGGACATGTCTTTTATATTATGCTTTTAGAAAATCCTAATGGCCTGTTGTTCACTTTGTTCCCGCTTTCATCCTTTGGAGCAGTGTCCAA
This sequence comes from Emydura macquarii macquarii, assembly GCF_026122565.2. Classification (NCBI taxonomy): domain Eukaryota; kingdom Metazoa; phylum Chordata; order Testudines; family Chelidae; genus Emydura; species Emydura macquarii. The sequence continues at coordinate 11,042,270 of NW_027131527.1, read as the reverse complement.
ATTAAAACTGTTCCTTAGTACTGATATTCTTACCAAAGAAATCATTGATGGTTCTTTCAATGCAAGGAATTATTCTGTCATCACTTCTAATGTGGCTCTTATGCGCTTACTGCTATTTCCAGCATCTGCATTAATGTTAGGGAGTTCTCCATGGTACAGTGCCTAATACAGTGGGGCCCCAGTTCATGACTAGGGCTCCTAGGCACTATGGTAATACAAGTAAATAACAGGTGCTTTTTTATTTAGGTCAGTGTCCAAAGTCTGGCTCATTGATGGATGGACTGAATCCATTTCAGGTCATCCTCCCTGACCATTCTTTCATTCTTGTGTCAATCTTTTAAGGTACTTTGTGGGAAAAGTTTCAGTACTGACACCTAGGCTATGTCTACACTGCCGAGGGAAGTCGACTTACTTTAAGTCGACATTCAGCAGCCGATTTTTAGAAATCGCAGCAGCGTGTATACACATGCTATTTGTGCAGGTCTCCTATGTTTACACTGACCAGCCTTAATTCGAATTGCAAAGCAGTGCAATGTGGGTAGCTATCCCATAGTGCAACTAGCCACAGTGGCTGTTGGAATGAGTGTCTTCGTCCCATGATACAACGCTGCTTCCCCCTCCCTTCTTCCCCCCACCAAACAAACAGGAAAAGTATTTTTGTGCCGTTTTTTTACTCCCTGTGATCGCCATTGCTGCAGAGACATGGAGCCAGCTCAACTCTGCACTATAATTGAGAGCATGACAATACATTGCAGCATATCATCGATTATTTTCTAAATAGAGCAAGAATCCTAAGTACAGTCAACACAGATGCCACCGAGGCTGCCCTGCTACAAGCCATCGAGGAGACAATTCCCGATTGCTGCAGGCTGTAACAAGTCTCTCTGCAGTCCATGGAGCGCCAGTTCTGGTGCAGGGAAACAAGCACAGACTGGTGTGACTGCATTGTTATGTGGTTGTGGGATGATGATCAGTGGCTGCAAAACTTTAGGATGCGAAAGGCAACTTTCCTTGAACTGTGCTCGGAGCTGGCACCATCCCTGTGAACACTCGCTTGAGACAAACTATGACAGTGGAGAAGAGAGTTGCCATCACTCTGTGGAAGCTGGCAACCCCTGACTGTTACCGCTTGGTTGGGAATCAATTCGGAGTCGGTAAATCTACAGTGGGCAGTGCCATAAATAGACTTCTGCTACGAAGGCTAGTGACTTTGGGAAATGTGCAGGACATAGTGGAGGGGTTTGCCACGATGGGGTTCCCAAACTGCAAGGGGGCCATTGATGAGACGCACGTCCCTATCTTACCGCCTGCCCACCTAGCAACCGAGTACATAAACTGCAAGGGGTACTTTTCCATGGTCCTGCAGGGGCTTGTGGATCACAGGGGTCATTTCACTGACATCTATGTGGGGTGGTCTGGGAAGGTGCATGACGTGCGCGTATTTCGTAATTCGGGGCTGTTCTCTAAGATGCAGGTGGGCACTTTCTTCCCTGACCAAAAAATTCACATCGGGGATGTGGAAATGCCAATTTCCTGGGGGATCCTGCTTACCCTTTTCTCCCTTGGCTAATGAAGCCCTACACGATCACCTTGACAGTGACAAGCAATGTTTTAATAAGAGATTAAGCAGTTGCAGACTGGTTGTAGAATGTGCCTTTGGGCGTTTAAAGGGTAGATGAAGGAGTCTCCTCACTAGGCTGGAGATGATTGAGAAGTACCTCCCTTCTGTGATATCTGCTTGCTGTGTTCTTCATAATGTGTGTGAAGTGAAGGGTGAGAGGTTCCCCCAGGGTTGGGCTGTGGCGGCAGAAAGACCGGCCCCCAATTATGAGCAGCTAGATGCCAGCACTATGCTGGGATCGAACTGCGGAACGCTTTGCATTAGGGAAGCTTTTAAAAAACCAGGTTCTGCAATGAGATGCAGGACTGATTTCTGTTCCTCTATGTTGTTTGCTTTGGTGACATCCCCCCTCCCCCAATATCTGTGTCCACCAAATCCCTCCTGAACAAGATACAATTTAATAAAGAAACGTGTTGAAATGATGCAAAACTTTTTTTCTTAACATTCAAGTCATGGGGGAAGGGGGAAGTGTTCATTCACTGTCTCAAGGGGCAGGGTGGTAGCTTGCTGGCCAGCTGTTAGTGTGGCTGCCACTGCTTTCTGCTCACTTCCACTGGGGTGGAGGCGAGCACGTACTGCAGCCTGGACAATCTCCTTCAAGACCTCTTGGGGGCAGAGGAGGGGGAGGGCGGCAAAGCCCTTGGTTGAGGAGCATTATGGAGGGGCTGTAGCGGGACTTTATCCTGCCTCCACTCCTCCTGAAGCTCCACAAGCCGCTGGAACATGTTTGCCTGGTCCTGCATGATTGGCAGCATTTCCTGTGTGGTACTGCGATCATGCTCCATCATTTCTTGGCGACTCTCCCTGTCCATGTCCATGTTCTGGGACAAGGTCAGCCTCCATGCTCTTTGCTCTGTCTCTGTGGCAACTGAGGCTTTCATGAGCTCGACAAACATGTCATCTCTTGGGGTCCCCCCCCCTTTCTAATCTGAGATAGTCTTTCTGCAGCATTTCTTGAGGGTCAGTCCAATGCCAAGGTGTCTACAGATTGAAAGAAAAATAACAAGGTAGCCACTGTTAGCATAGTGAAGAAAATGATATAACTGTAACAATGTAGAAAATGATCCCCTGATACAATGTAGACAATAATCACCATGCAGTGCACAGGGCGCAAACAGAGCCTCATTCCATTCCTGACGTCCCAGAAGGGTCTGCTTGCTGTGTCATTACAGAGAGGATCTGAGGACAGCGTGGTGGTGGTGGGGAAACTCTGCTGGTCTTTTAAACCCTTACAGAGAGGAACTGTGGAGAGCGTGTGGGGCAGGGGAGTTTATGTTTAAAACACAGATTTGCTGGATGCAGCGGGGTACCAGTAGTGTTCTGCCATGATGCAGGTCCCTTGATTGCAGCGAAGTATCCTACCATGGAGGGAGGAACAAGGCAGCCCTCCCCTGAAAAGTTTTGTGAAGGATAGCAGATTACTTACATTAAAGTTTCTGTGAGATATCAACTGATGATATACGTAGCATTTCTCATCACATAAATCAACTGTTCCTTGGATTACCACACAGTACAGTCACCGAAACACCTGAAATCCCCTTCATGCCACCCCAGCTAATGTAAAAGGACAGAAATGCTAAGAAGAAAGAAAACTCACCAGATGTGCCTTCCCCGGGATCATTTGTGCTGTCCTGTGTGCTGCTGGACTGCTCGGGGGTCAGGAATATGTCCTGACTTTCTGAGAGAATGGACACGCCACTCTCCTGCACCCTGCTCTCCTCAGCCTCCTCCTCGTCCACAGATCCTCATCATTGACCATGGACTGTGGTCTTGCGGAGGTATCAATGCTGAGGGGCGGCACCATGGTGGAATCGCCACCGAGAATTGCATGCACCTCATCATAGAAGCGGCATGTTTTGTGCAAGGAGCCAGAACAGCTGTTAGCTTCCCTGGCTTTCTGATACGACTGACACAGCTCCTTGATCTTCACATGGCACTGCTGAGCATCCCTCATGTGTTCCTTCTCCTGTGTGCCCTGGGATATCTTCCCATAAATGTCCAGATTCCTTTTGCTGGCTCTGAGTTGAGCCAGAACGGACTCCTTACCCCACAGCCCGATGAGATCTAAGACCTCTGGTCAACTCCATGCTGGAGCGCATTTGGGCTTTGCAGTAGCCATGCGGAGAACAGTGACAATGCCTTCTCCACGCTGGCAGCACAGGAAATGAAAATTCAAATCTTCCCAGGGCTTGCGGGGAGGGGACTTTTCCTGGTAGCATGACCACTGAGCAGCACAGCGTGACTGTCTAGAGCGGTCAAAATGGGGCATTGTGTGATACATTCCAGAGGTCAATAAATTCGATTTAAGTGATGTGTCTGCACTGACACTAAATCGATTCAACAAATTCAATTTAGGTGCTACACCACTTGCAGAAGCGGTCTTATTAAGTAGATTTTCCAGGCACCTTAATTCGAATTAACAGTGGTGCCAGTGTAGACACAGGTGTAAATAGGTCGATATAAGTGACTTTAAGTTGACCTAAGTCTCCAGTGTAGACCAGGCCCTAGTAAATTATTTCTCTTATTGGTAGCTGAAGAACTTCAACTCTAAAGAAGGTAATATAGTAAAGACTGTACTGGTTTCCTTAAAAGTTGATAGCCGCCCCTCACCCCCCATTCTGTATAATCTCAACTCTTTGGGATCTGCTTTGTATTTATCAGATGAGTATGTTCTGATCCTGGTCTCTTCACCCAATATATGTATCTGTATTCTAGAGCTCATTGCAGGGTGCATTTTTTGTCACCCTTTTGTCCAATTTAGTTAAAACCTCTTCATTGGTGGATGCGTTCTTTCTTTTTGGCTCTACAGAGGTTTTCTGGTCAAACTTTTGTTAGCCCTCGGCATAAGAGTCATGCTTTTGTGATGGTTTGCTTTTGTTAGGTTTACAGGATTATATATTTTGCTGCTATAGCTTTAATTGGTTTCTGGGCTGAAATACTGTATGAAAAGTTGAAAACCCTACAGGTACATTCATTGTTGAGATCTTGAATATGAATTTCAGTGGAAAGAAGAGGCATCGTGTTATGATTGTTTTCCTTTGGGTTTGTCAGTCAGGTGGTCCATAACATGATCTTTGTCCTTTTTCTTTCCCTAAACCATAGAGGACCTGATTCTAGAATGTTGTTTCAAGAGGACATTTTTTCTTTGGCACGGAGTTATTTGCCATGATATTCCATTGAGCTACATACCTGATGTGACCCATCCATGCCCAGGGTAGCCCACCTGAAAATGCCAAGGTCAGAGCAGGCTGCAAAAGGGAAAGTAGATTCTCCCAAACTGGTGGCTAACACTACAGTAAATTCATCAACTGGTCGCAAACAGTGCTTTTGATCCCCCACACTGCTTTATCAAGAAGCTAAAAACAAGAAGCTACACAGCCTCCTTATTGCATTTCAGTCTCAGGCTCCCAGTCAGCCACTAGGTCCAGTAAAAAAAGAAGTTATTCAAAACTCTATTCCCTTTATCAAAATGATCTCCTGACCCCAAAGGGTCAGCCACATTGTCAGATCAATACAAGTTTAGATCTTACCCAAAATACCATTCAGTCAGCCAATCCTTTAATAGCTAAAACTAAGATTTATTATAAAATGAAAGAAACAAACAATAAGAGAAATGTTAAATGGTCAAAGCAATCAGATACATACAAATGACTGTAAAGTCCATATATATCAGATTCTCAGTAGAATTGTGGAGCCTGCAGGCTTGTCTAGTCCCTCTGATGTACATCCAGTATCTGGATGGGTCTCAGTCTTTTGTTTCACAGCTTCAGTTGCAAATGTGTTGATCCAGAGGCAGGAAGCAGGGATAAAGACAACATGGGATGGAGCAGTTGCCTTTTATGTCCCTTTGCCATGCGGCTTGTGGAAATTCATAGAAACAAGATAGAGTCCAGGTCACTCAGTCAAATCCTGGTGACTCATAAGGTGCCCCAGGATTCTTTCCCTGGGTTCATTGAGTTCCTTTAATGGGCTTATTGCACTGCCATCCTGTCTGGTGTTGACCAGAAGCACAGCGCACGTTGAAATACAGATAGATCAAACATATCCATAATTTACAAAACAAATATGACTCATACACATAAACAATATCATCATACTTAGCAAATTATAACCGTTCTAATGGTAACTGACATGGCATATCCTGTATGAATTATTGTAATTTTTCAGTATTGATATTTATCCTTAATCCAGACAGTGTCAAACCTGGCAAGCTCTGGCAGAGCAATTCAGTCACATACTGGATGAACTTTAAAACACAATCCTTCATCTGGAAGCACTTTCCTTCTAGTCTAGCAGTTTCCAGCAGTGTGGTCCACGTGGAAAAGAAAAATAATATCCTCACCAAGGAAATGTACAATTTCAAATAAAACAAGTAGCATGTGGTGGTCCGCGAAATGTTTGGAGGTTGAAAAGGGGTCCACACACTCGAGAAGGTTGGGAACCTCTGCTCTAGTCAATATTCTAGTTCTGGGATCTACTTTGGTTAATCAGCTAGCTTTGGGAATAAAACCTTTTGTATGTACGTTGTCTTGTTTATTTCAGTTCTTCTTAGCTAAAATCTGATTGTAATATTCTTTTGTTAGACTTTAATTGGAAGTTTTAGTAGTCTTCCAGAATTCATTAGTACAGATGTTTTTCACTCTTCCAGTGACGGGAGTGCTGTCTTCTTAAAAATATCTTCTGGTAGTTCACTTGAAACAGAATGAAATGAACACAAATAGCATATCCTATCACAGCTTCTATTTGGGAATTGTCGGGTCCTTAGGCTCTGTTCCAAGTCATTGGAAGAGCTCCGTCAATGCCAGCCTTCAACCATGAGGTAGAGATGAGTTGAAAAAGACCATTACAGTCTAATAATAAACTACTAATATAAAGAGTTGTTTTAAAAGCAGTTGGGATTTTGTTTAAAGGATGTTACTGTAGTCGAGTGATTAGGGAAAAAACAATATGTGCTATGTGTACACAGAGCTCCACAAATGTGCGCTTTTGCATGCATTACATTTGGAGAACTTGCAGGTAACCTAGTGTTTAGGGAAGGTACAGTGTGGGGTATTTATGTGCATGAAATAAACACCTTTGTAGTTATCATTTTGGCCATTAACTTTTATAAGTGAGGGATGCAGACATCCTGGTCCCTTGAGATTTTTTTAAACTTCTTGGTGCTGTCAGTTTAAATTTATTTTCCATTTTCTGCTCTTGGGAAATGTCTGTCTTTGCGTTCAACAGGGGGTGTCAGGGAAACATGCATGAAAGAGAGAGAATTTGTGTTCCATCAACATATTCCTCTTGTATCAATTCCCCTGAAAGTCCATCCAAAAAGTTGCACATTTTCTCTTAATATTTGTATACAATACAATAGTAACAGATTATGGAATGGATGATTTATCTAAACTCATGTTCCATCTTTTGCATCTTGAAAATTTCAACGTTATATTATACTTTGTTGCATTCAACATAACATACTATTACAACTTGAGAAATGAGAAGCAGCAAAAAGCTTGTGGTTTTGGGGTTTTGTTTTGTTTTTTTGCATAAAGACTTAGTAGGCAGGTAAGCATTATATGTAGAATGGCAGCATTTAAAAATTTGATAACACTATTGTTAATGTAACACTTGTATTACATTTCCCATCACTTAGCATTTATTATATTAGTGCCATCCAGCCAAGAAAACTTTATTGTTGCATTGCTTTGTAAAGACCCCGGATATAGTGAATTAATTCTAAATGCACAGTTTTATGGGGTTTATTTGCTTCTCTAATAATACAGTTTTAAAAAACACTGTAGCTAAATATTTGTGCTGGTTCAGAGAAGAAGAATTAATGCAGACACTAATGCTGCTTTTTATTCTTAATGATTGCTACCTTTGTGCATTGCTGTCATAGGACATCAACCATGGATTAACTGAGGTAAGATTGGCTGTAATCTGGCTTCCTTTTCAGTATAAGTAAATCAGAAATTTGATTAAAATCTAGTTCTATAAGGATTAATTTTAGCGTATTAGATGTAAGTAAACCTTTAAATTAGTGTGAGTGTAATTAGAAAAATGGCTCCAGAAAAATGTCCTGCTATGTTAGCTGATCATGTTGGATATAGAAGTAATTGATGGAGCATAAATATAAAACATTCTTAAAACTGTGAGCACTGCAAGATCAAAATAGGATCTGTAAACCAAAACACTTTTTGATCTCGCACCTATATCAATAATAAACATTTAGAAGTAACCCAACAGTTTTGTTGATGAAGCATAAGATAATTAAAAAATCCACTCCCTTTCTCACAGCAATATTGACCCTGCACGGACAACAAATAAAATCTTTTGTTAGCAAAGAAGAGAGAGAGTACCATTTTTACAATCCTGGTTTTTTCTGACTATTATCACACTTTATAAGTACCATATGATAACTCTGTGCACTAATATTTTACTTTTTGGTTCTAGCTAACAGATATTCCAGTTACAATTTGCACATACCCTTTTGTGTTTGATGCTCAGGCAAAGACTACACTCTTGCAAACAGATGCTGTCTTGCAAATGCAGGTAAAATATTATTTCACTCCTTCCAAACATTACAGTTCTAAAAAATATTCAAAAAGGATTAAAATCTGTCTAGTGGTTTGCAGTCTAGTTTTTTTCTTCCTATTTTTGTACAATTAACTTGCATGATATAAATTTGGGATATTTTATTTTTCTCTCCCATTTTAATGTTTTGAATCTAGTTGAAATCGTATAATTTGGTAATCCGTGTAAATTGTTAGTGTAGCAATTTCTCTTTTCACTAGCTAGGTGGTACTTGTTTACCTGCCAACTGATTACTTATCTCAAATTGTAATAGGTATGGTCTTACCTACATCTGTAATGCAGTGGGAGAACGCTGAGGCTTGAAAATAGTTTTAAATGGACCTTTGTGGGAAGGTGGGACTGAATTTCTTATTCTGGAAAAATTGTTGCAATTTAGAGATTTCATTTTTAATATTAATCATCGTTGGTTCTTTCCCTGTTTGCTGCCATCAAATTACATACTTGCTATTTTTAATTATTTCAGTTTTGCCTTCATATGGATAACACTAATTCATAAATATAACGGTTTATATCTCTAAGCATGAGCTATGCTTACCTAATCATGTCAGTTATGCATTGGACATCCTTGTTCCTTCTTTTGTTTCTATCTGAGCAACACTGAAACGTGAGCCAGTAGTTCTGAAGTGATGAACTATTGCTATGTTCAACAATTGCAATTCTGTGAATAGTGTCCCTATGGGTGCTCCACAGTAGGTGTGTCTGTGTCCCTGCGCTGCTGATCAGAGAACTTTGGTATTAGTCTGTCCTGCCCATACATTCACTACTCCTTACCTGCCACAAAGCTAGCCACCATGCCCAAGCACTCCCTCCTCAGTTCCAGTCTCCTCTGATGGCACTGAAGCTATCTAAATCTGGTATCTGGGGCACATAGAAATATAGAAGATCCGCCCCAGGGAAGGCTCCGTCGGAATGGTCATCAATATCGGTACCACCGACAATACACCAGGCACTGACAATCCCTGCTATCAGGTCCGCATCTCTGACACTGTTAGTACAAGCCTCTCGGTATCAATGCCCTCCACGCCGACATTTCCAGTGCATGACAGATCTTTTGGTAACTGACGCACCAGATTCTCCTCTGCTCAGCATTGGGGTCCCAGTATCGAGTTCTCCTGGAGCTCTTGGCTCACTGATGACCTCCTACCAAGCATTGCCCTTTTCATCATTGGAATCAGGAAGTGAACAAGAGGACCTAGCTTCCCAATGCCCTTCTTACTGATTATATGGAGCCCAGTGCCACTATGGATACTGGGCAGACCACCCCTCTGATCCACAGCCTTCCTGGTCTGGACAACTGTTGGATCAACCACCAGGCCTTTTCCCACTGCAGTGGCTGTACTGGGCCCCCTGGCAGCGCCAACAGCAACAGGCCTTCCATTACTTCTATCAACAGCCAAGGAAGTACCCTCGTTCAGCCACTGCCTCGCCCTTCTCCAAGGTCCTCTTGGTAGTGGTGGCTCACTTATGCTCTCAAGGCATCATGATTTATCCTTACCTGGATCACTGCTTTCTCAGGGCATGGTCCTTCACAGAGGCCCAATGAGTCACTGAGATCACACTGGACCCGTTTCAGAATCTGGGCGTACAGATCAATGAACAAAAGTCAATTTTAACACTGGTACAGAGCCTTCATAGGAGCCAACCTTGACTCCATTCAGGTGAACGTGCTCCTCCCACATGACAGGTTTCTCAGTCTCTCTTTGCTGACACAGACAATACAATCCAGCCCCCAAATTTCAGCCAGACATTGCCTCCAGCTCCTGGGACATATGGCTGTGGGTGCATCGGTTGTTGCTTATGGCAGACTATGCATGAGATGCCTCCAAGCATGATTTGGTGCGGTTTACAGTGTGAACAGAGACAACATAAGCAAACCACTATCAATGCCCACCAGGGTCAAGCGATCTTTGGACAGGTGGAAAAACACTGTAAATGTCTGTATGGGAATCCAGTTCGTTCAGTCTTCCCCATCTCTACTCCTGACCACCGATGCATCCCTCATAGGATGGGGTGCACAATAGAGGGCAAATGGTCTCCAGCAGAAACATGCCTCCACATCAACCTGATCAAACTCAGAGTGGTCAGAAACACGTACGCTCACTTTCTTATGCTGATCAAAGACATGCAAACCAGGGTCACGATAGACAGTATAGCCTGCATGTATTACATAAACAGTCATGGAGGTGCAGGTGTCACTGTATGCATAGAAGCACTAAAAGTATGGAATTGGTGCATCTCCCACAATATTCTAATATGAGCTGTCTATTTGCTGGGAATACAGTGGGGGACACCAATAATAGACCTATTCACTACCTACCAGAACAAGAAATGTCCACGGTACTGCTCCAGAGTAGGGATTGGACGCCACTCCATGGGAGATGCTCTCCTTCTATGGGACAAGGTCCTTCTTTACACCTTCTCCCTCATTCCCTCTGATGCTAAAATCCTGTTGAAAGTGAAAAAAGAGCAAACATCATACTAATTGCTCCCACCTGGCCTAGACAGACGACATACCCTTACCCGTCACAATTGCCACTGTGTCCACTGACGACTGTTTCAATCACTCTTTACCTATCGCAGAATGAGAGACGTACTCTCCATCCCAATTTGTAGATTCTACGGCTCAAAGCCTAGCTCCTTCATGGTTCAGCATGTTAGAGACATCTTGCTCTGAACAGGTGCAAGAAGTGTTATTGCACAGTAGGGAAGGAGCTACTTGCTGTACCTATCTACAGAAATGGAAGAGATTTCTGATCTGGTGCCAGCCCAGAGTATCATTCCTAATACATCCACCCCACCAGTTATCCTAAACTACCTGTTGACTCTCAAGGAATCAGGACTCTCTATCAGTTTGCTGAAAGTTCATCTAGCAGCAATTGCAACCTTCCAAGAGCATGTAGAAGGATGCTTCTCACATCCAACTACGAAGGGGTTTCTCAAAGGCATAGTGAACCTTTTCCTACAGCCCAGATTTCCCATTCCTCAGTGGGACCTAAAGTAGAATAAAAAGGTCTGACTAGACCTCCATTTGAACCATGGCCACTTGTTCATTAACTCACCTCTCCATGAAGATGGAATTCCTCATCGCCATCACCTCTGCAAGAAGGATTGGGGAAATAGCAGCTCTTATGGCACATCCCCCTTTCACATTGTTCTTTCCTGACAAGGTCACATTCAGACTACATCCAAAGTTCACTCCCAAGGTGACTTCTGCATTTCATATAAATCAGCTTATTTAACATCCAACTTTTATCCCAAACCCCATCAGGTAATAGGAAACCCATCCTCCGTACGCTTGAAGTGATGAGAGCCTTCAGGAAATCTCCAAGACTCTTCCTCTCTGTTGCAGATGAGTCAAAAGATACAGCAATTTCAGTTCAGAGACTTCTCCAAGTGGGTTTCAGGCTGTCTAAGCACTGTTACCAGTTGCATAATTTAACGACCTCATCTTCAATATTCATGCATTCTTTGAGGTCAGTCTCATACTCCATTGCCTTTTCCAAGGGTATTCCTATATCAGAAATCTGCAGAGTAGTTACCTGGGCATTTGCACAAACCTTCACAGAACACTATGCCATCCTGGGGATTGTGTCTGCAGACGCCAAATTCAGTGCCATTGTACTATCATCCATATCAGGCTTGACTCCAAAGTCCCAGTCTCCAGTGGTGGGCACTGCTTGGGAGTCACCTACTGTAGAGCACCCATAGGGACACTACTTGAAGAAGTTGTTACTTACCTTGTGCAACAGTGATGGTTCTTTGAGATGTGTGTCCCTAGGGGTGCTCCATGACCCACCCTCCTTCCCTCTACTTCAGAGTTCTAGCAGTTGACTCTGATAGAAAAGGAACTGAGGAAGGATTGCCTGTGCACGCTGGCTAGCCTCATGACAGGCAGGGAGCAGCGCATGCATGGGTGGGACAGACAGACAGTACTGCTACCAAAGTACTCTGATCATCAGCGCAGGAATGCAGACACACCTACAGTGGAGTACTCATAGGGGGACACCTCTTGAAGAACCATCATTACTGTACAAGGTGAGTAACTTCTTCACAGCTGTGATAAAGGAGTTCTGAATTATGTAAATCACATGTATAAAGGGGACAGAGTGACTGAAGGAAAACTAAAAGCAAATAACTGAAATAATAGTTCCAAACACCCTGACTCTACCTGACGTGCTCCTCTTCTCCACATGCCCATTTTTATATTGCCTGTTTATAGAGATAAGAGCCTATGTCTTGAAGCTGAAGATAGATGGGAAAGAGGTGCTGTGTTTGCATGATATGCACTTCTGCTGAAAAATACCAATTCCTGTAATCACAATAAGTTAATAAATACAATTTTGTGTTTTCAAAGCTTGTATTCAGCATTGATGCTCAAAAACCAGTAATTGTTAAATGAACAGAAAAATAAAGGAAAATTCAAGGAAAATGTTCATTCTATGCCTGTTTCCATTTACAGAATAGATTGTGTTAATTATATCTTTTAGTAGATACTAGGCAAGCTTTTTGAAACTCAGTGCCATAATCCGAATACTCATGATAATATTTTGTTTAATATAATCTTTCATGTGGGGAGAAGGAAAGTAAGTAAAAACGTTTTAAGGCAGTGGAAGAAAATACAACTCAAAAGATATAAAGAAAATAGCTAAAAGGAAAACATGAACAAATTTTATTCTCTGAAACCACTTCTTAATGCTTATTTATTCCACATTAATATTTACTTCCTCAACTTCCATTTGCCAGTTGTTTTCAACAGATCTGGATGGGTTTTAGTGTGTGTTTCAGCTTTGTTTCTGTAATACAAAAAAGTTAAAAGCAGTATTTTAAGACTTATAGAAATGTTGAACAATACTGTTGAATTGGTTGGTGCTAGAATGAAGCATATTTGCTAAGGTTTGTAACGTGTGCTAAACTGAAAATTGTAGCTCCCAGCTGTGGATGCTAAATAAATAAATTGATAGATGTTCTTAAATGTTGGCTTTTTCATGTGTACAGTGTTAATTATTACTATTACTAAGGCTTTTACTTGTTTTTTCCCAGATGGCTGTTGACCAGGCTCACAGACAGAATTTCTCATCTATTTTTCTCCCTGTATTTGAGTCTGTCAATCCTTGTCTAATATTAGTAGTACGCAGAGACAATATTGTAGGAGATGCTATGGAAGTTCTAAGGAAAACGAAGAATGTAGATTACAAGAAACCACTCAAGGTATAGCCAGTTTATACTGCTTAAATTCCCTTTATCTAACATTAGCATTTAATCAGATCATAATTTTAGTATGTTATACTTTAACAAATTTAGTATATTTTTAGATTAAATGTTGTTTGTTTTGCATTTCCTTTTTATATTCTATGCTAACTGAAGTGCCCATTTCAGGTTATTTTTGTAGGGGAAGAAGCTGTTGATGCAGGAGGTGTTCGCAAAGAATTTTTCTTGCTCATCATGAGAGAGTTGCTGGATCCCAAGTATGGAATGTTTAGGTACTACGAAGAGTCCAGGCTCATCTGGTTCTCTGACAAGGTATACTTCACTGTGCAATGAATGAATCCTCACAGCGATACTGAATGACTTACTGGACTGTACTAGATTTCTAAGGAAATATTTATAGAGGCAATGTGAGTAAAAAGGCCGCAAAGGAGATTCACACTATTGGATTAAAACTCCCCTCTTTGTCACATGTTCTGCTAAGATTCTCCCATTCCCCACTAATTTCCATACCAGACCCCGCATAACCATGACACACATAGCAACCAAAAATGCCAGGGAAAGTAAGGTGTTACAAATAACAAATAATGAAACTCCACATAGCAAGAGAACAGAGAAAAATAGGCAACAGCATGTTTGACAGATTCCTTTCCTTTATGTGGACAAGTGTATGGATCTTTTGTAGACAGTGAACAGATCATTGGCTTGGAATCAAGAGACAGGTTTCTGTTCCTTCTGTTATTTAACTGTGTGTGACTTTGAGCAAGTAATTAGTCTAAATTTTCAAATGTCCACCAGTTCGTTGACTCAGTTTTTGGATATAAAAGTTGAGATGCAGTCACACCAGGATCAGAACAGCTGCATTTTGATAATGGGTCTAGAGCAGTGTTTCTCAACCTTTTAAGTAGCAACTACCCCCTAATTTCTGAAAATTTTAATAAGTACCCCAACACTCAATTTTCCATGTGATTTTATACTTACAGACTAATGTGAGCCATATGTTGGCGGAAGGGCTGAGTATATAAGACTGTGATATGACAGATGTCAGATCTAGTGTGGGTAGGGTTGCCACCTTTACACCAGGGGTGCGCAACTCAAGTATGTACCTGGGCTAGGAGGCTTTGAGCAGCATGCCAATTCTGGGGAATATAAAGCGCTGCACCAAATTTTTTGCTATAGATTTGAAAGGAGAAAGGGGTGAGACTGGGAAGGTGGAGGAGAGAGAGAGAGACAGGAAAAGAGGGTAACTAGTGAAATCTGGGGTTGTCAATTTCATTGCTCAGCTAGAGCAGTGAAATTGACAAGTTTTCTGGGCACTGGCTTTGAGCCAGGGAAGGGGGCTGCCACCTGGGCAAGTTGCAGGCGGTTGCTGCCTGGCTGCCAGCCCAGGATGTGGGTGACCCACCTAATCCGAGCTGAGGCAGAGGAGGCTTCCGTGCCGGCTGGGACCCAGGGATGTGGGCAGGCAGCTGCTGCCCATCTTCAAGCCAGGGCGCAGGAGGCTGTCCCTTGGCTTGGAGCCAGGGTGCGGATGGCTGCCATCCAGCTGCAAGCCCAGCTCACAAGATGCAGGAGGCTGCCACTGGGCTCCCACCTGGGAGCTGGGACCCGGCAGGAAGCAGGGGGCTGCTGCCCACCTCCCTCAGAAGCTAGCAGCTGCTGCCTGCCTTCCAGCTGGGAGCTGTGACTGGGCAGGAAGCGGGGGGCTGCTGCTTGCTTTCCAGTTGGGAGCTGCAACCGGTCAGGGAGCGGGGGGTTGCCACCCACCTCCCAGTTTGGTGCTGGGACCTGGCAGGAAGTGGGCGGCTGCTGTGTGCCTTCCCCAAAAGTGGGTGGCTGCCACCTGCCTCCCAGCTGGGACCTGCCAGGAAGCGGGTGGCTGCACCCTGGTTTCCTGGGACTGTACTGGCTGCCGCCCACCTCCCAGCTGGGAGCTGGGGCTGGGTGGGAAGCGGGCTGCTGCTGCCTGGCTTCCCCAGAAGTCAGCAGCTGCCACCCGTCTCCTCTTCATTCTATTTTTCTCCGGGTACCCCCCTGCCTGTGTCTTGCGTACCCCCAGGGGTATGCGTACCACAGGTTGAGAAACTATGTAGAGTCTAGAAAGATCAGTAACGGACACAGCTTATATTTTGTAAGTGATAATTTTATATTATGACCCTATTTTCAAAGGATTGAGTAATCAAATATTAATCCATTAACAAAAGATATCAGCACTGTTCTATTGGACTAGTTAAACACATTTGACTCTGCAAGATCCCCCCAGAAACATAGAGTGCCGAGTGAAACAAACATACTCTCCTTGGATTTCAGTCTTTCAACTGGTTAAAAATATACCAGTTTTAACAATATCTGTGAAATATATTTTTATTTATAGGAAATTGAAATGAAATAGAATATAAACCTAATAAAAACCTGAATGTGTTGTACATTTTTTTCTTTTTTTTAAGTTAAACACATGTTTTAACTCTTCTATTTTCTGTTCTTTATAGACCTTTGAAGACAGTGATTTGTTCCATTTGATTGGTGTTGTCTGTGGGCTAGCAATATATAATTTTACTATTGTAGACCTTCATTTCCCCTTGGCTTTGTATAAGAAGCTATTGAATAAGAAGCCTTCCCTAGATGACTTAAAAGAGTTAATGCCTGATGTTGGCAGGTGAGCTGCTATAAATTGAATGACAAGGTAACCAGTGTATCATCTTTTTTATTAAATGCACTATATAGTTTCCTTATAATGTGCAAGGAAATGAATAAATAATATCTTAATAAGTAGACAAAAAGTTCAGACTAGAATTATACAGTTAGCCTAAAAGTTGAATTTGGATTTACACTACTATTTTGTAAAGTCTTACTTTCAGGTACTTAGTTTTGGGATTAAGAATTCTTTCCAGTTTGGAACTTGATATCCCCACATTTTAAAATTCTTAGGTTCAGATGTGTATTATAAATATAACTCTTCTTACTTCGAACATAATCTCAGTCTTAGGCAATCTCTTTAGTTTCTAATGAGGACACATTGTTTTTCTTATTTCAAAAACAAGTACATGTTATGAATTTGAACTTTTTTTCGTTTGCTGAGAATATATAGTTTATCAATTTTTGGAATATTTCTGCTTATTTTATTTGAAACCAGAAAATTCAGAGAAAACTATTTTTAACTTTTGTCTGTATATTGCCCCCATCTTCATTAAACAAAAATAGAATAGACCTTTTTGATCCATTGCCAAATCATATGCTTTTAGGGAAAAGGAGTGCTTGATGAGCTATTACACATTTTCCCCAATGGCTCAGACCTGTAGTGTCCCATGTTCCCATCCACCTCTGTTCAACGTGCAAGGCAATTAAGGGAAATTAAGATATGTTTTGGGCTGCAGTTCTGTCATCTTCCATCAACCAAAGGAGTAAGTGCAGTCTCTTGTGTCATGTCTAAGGGTATGTCTATATTGATGGTGGCACCGTTGGTGCCGCCGGATTCATTCTTCAGGATCGATTGAGCGGCCGTGGAGACCCACTCAATTGATCTGGAAGTTGACGGCATTAATCCATCCTCGCAAAAAGATTAAGACTGTCGACGGGAGGGCATTTCCCATCGGTGCAGCGTAGCGGAGATGCTGCGGTAAGTATAAGTTAGGAAGTCGACGGGAGATAAGCAAGCTACAGAGATAAGCAAGCTACTCTACATAGCTTGCTTATCTCCCGTTGACTGCTGCCGAATTTTGCTGGCAGTGTAGACCAAGCCTAATTCTAAAGCTAGACTGCTAGGGATGAAGAAGAGTTAGAGAAAATAATAGTTTAAGAAATGTAGTAGCATATAAGTTTATAGCAAAATGAGGAATCAGATTCAACAATATAAATTCCATTGCCAAAATTTAAAAAGGGGGCTCTGAAGTTAAGTTCCTAAATCTATATTGAGTTCCAGAGGGGTAGCCATGTTAGTCTGTTTTTAGCAAAACGGCAAGTGTCCTATGGCACCTTAAAGACTAACAAATTTATTTGGGCCTAAGCTTTCGTGGGCAGAAACCCACTTTGTCTGCTTAGGCCCAAATAAATTTGTTAGTCTTTAAGGTGCCACAGGACACTCGCTGTTTTAAATCTATATTAAGTTTCTTAAATCAAGCTTGAACGGATTTTCTGAAATGTTGAGTTCTCTGAGCTCCCACTGAAGTCAGTGAGAGACTTTTTGTAGAACTGGGCTTTTTGTTACTAAATATTTTCCTTCTATAGACTTTTCACTTACTCCTTAAACAGAATTGATGCACACATTTCAGGAACTGAGATGGTGGATCAGGCTGCCTTCGTTCTCCTTCTCTCAATACCCTCCCTCTTTTCCCATTCTGGGCCCTCTTGCTCCTTTCCAACTCCAAAATAAGAACCTTCTCGCCTTGTTTCTAAAGTAGACAATTGGAAGGAATTAATGGCTCTTAGAAATGAAGGAAAAATAAGAAAATGTTCAATAAGTTTGTGCTGCATTACAACTTAAATGAAACATGAATCAGCGGATAGTTCCTAACTTTGCATTTCTAAATGTTAGTTATCTAAATGAGAAAGCCAAAGAAGGTAACTGTAGAAAGATATAGAACTGACAAAATACTTAGAAGACTTAATCAATGTTAATTTTTCAATGCATTGAGATGAAGAGTAAATACATTATTTTGCAGAAGTATGCAGCAGTTACTGGACTATCCAGAAGATGATATAGAGGAGACATTTTGTCTCAACTTTACAGTAAGTTTTTGAATTTTTGTTTAAAGTATTTTATATATAGCTTTAGTCATTCATTGGGATTGCCTATAGCAGAATATATATTATCAAAAGCATCAGCTGCTGTCCTACTAGAATTTTGCATTCAGCTGGTATTTTAATGTTAAGCTGAGTGTGAAACACTGCCCATGGCTGAGTTGAGGGAAAGAGTCTTTTGGAACAGTAAATAAAGTGTACTCTGCATTTTACTTTTAAACAGATCACTGTGGAAAATTTTGGTACTACAGAAGTAAAAGAGCTGGTTCCTAAAGGTGCTGACATTCCTGTGGTCAAACAAAATAGGTAAGTGAATTATAACAGTGCAAGTGTAGTGGTCAGTTAGTGCTTCAGTTTTAACCTCTGTTTCAGAAAGATATAACTTGACGTCTGAACATAGCTTGTTCTGATCCAGAAATTGGCATATTTGGTATGGGAGAGACTGATCCTTCCTGCCTCTCAATCCTTCTACTGCTTATGGCTTTTCCAGGTTGCTCTCTTATGTGTTGTTAAAACAGCTTTTATTTAACATGTTGAATCCTTCCAGCTACTGAGAGAAAACATAATTCTTGCTGTATTTATTAATAAGAATTCATTGCTATTTGAAGTATGTTGTTTCAATTAGAATTTTTTATTTGAAAGCTATTTAGGACCTATTTAGACCATTCTCTTCATTTTATAAGGTTAGGTAGTTTGCTAAATATGCCTCCCTGGGGAAGACAACTCAAATCTCTTAGTAAAGGTCATAGACTGCTAAACTGTTAATGTAAACAAAACTGCACTGATCTGCAAGGAACTTGAGTGTAATTAGAATTTATTGAGCAGCAGTCGATGCCTCCTTTTTGATGCAGTTTTGTAGTTTTCCCCAATATGGGAAATGTAATTTGGGGAACATCTTTTCCCTTTGTAGAAGAGGTGAAGGAGTCTGATGGTAAGGATCTTGTAGCATTCTCAGGCAGTGAATTTTGTCATGATTCTATTACTTCTCTTTAAAACAAACCTTTTTTTTATTAATTCCCCTTCCACTCCTTTCAGTGTATTGGCAGATAGGGATGGCATCACTTTGTCCCTTTGTGGAGGTCCCTGACTTAGTTGCTACCAACCTTTTTCCCCCCTGTCCATTTTCTCTCTCTTTCCTTCCCCCCTCATATTTTTTTAAAAGTTTTTTTTCTTTTCCTTTTTCATGTATTTTCATCTTCTTTTTTTTTCTTGCTTGCTCCTGTTTTTACATCATATTCATGGACAGGTGGAGCAGAGGACATGTTCTTTGAGACCACAATATGTGCTTACAGCTGAGTTGAGTGTTTGTGAGGGACAGGGAAGATACGAGGCAGATTGCTGCTTGAGCCTATAGTCCAATACCTGGGAGCTATTCCTACAACTGTATCTGTTAGGGGCAAGTATAAGAGCAAAGAAGAAAGGTGGGCGGCTTTGAGGAACCTATCCACTCTTTTTCACTATAACCATAACTGTCTTTCAAGTGAGGGTGTCTCACAGTGAAGCAGCTTTACTCAGCCTCATCTGGCATCCACCACGAAGAGTTCTGGGGCCCTAGGTTCATGGGGAAACACATAGAACAAAACTATAACCTTCCACGTTAGCTAGAACACAGACATCAAGCAATGTAACTGGGGGGCGCACTGAACCAAAGTACTTCCTGCCTCAATCCTTCTGCCACCTTCCCCCTCAAAAGTAAACATTCAAATTCTGATAGGATATTGGGGTTTCCAGATTACATATATGTGGAATACATATTACAGTGCTCTATTACTTTTGCAGATAGTAGGGAGGAGCCAAAAGTGGTGACTGTCTCTTGTGATGCTCCTAAACACCATGTATGTCAGGAAATTTAATGCATAATTG
Organism: Emydura macquarii macquarii; assembly: GCF_026122565.2. NCBI lineage: Eukaryota > Metazoa > Chordata > Testudines > Chelidae > Emydura > Emydura macquarii. Next base: position 11,022,265 of record NW_027131527.1, on the reverse strand, counting down.
TTACCTTGCATGCCCTTTCTCCAGCATCCATCAGTCTAACCTGCATTGCTTTTGCTTCTCTAGTAGTTGTGTACCTCATCCCAATTTCCTCAAACCTGATTTGCTATGCAGCTCCATAAGAAGCCCATAACTCCTTAGGGTGATGTCCTCTTCTGGGGTCAAAGTGTCCCTCAGAAGGACTGGGCCTGAACGAGGAGGGCAAACATATCTTCCAGAATAGTTTGTCTCCATTGTTCCTGAGTACAAGGGATCCCGATTGACGGTTCTGCTGGATCTGATGCTGTGCCAGACTTAGTGGTTGGAGGGTCCTTATGGGACCATATCGGTACTGTTGCAAAGAGATAGTGTCCTGTCGGAGCTCTTGGTCTGTCCTGGCAGAAGTTGGTCCTTTGGCTTGCTAGAAGTCATGGTCTGCACTGGGGCTGCTTCCATTGGAGCTTTGCTTCTGCAAACTTTCCCTTCACATACGGGAGGCTCAGGCAGACCTAAGCTTTTGGTACCTGCATGCAAAGACTCACCTGACCCAGAAGGAATCAGAGAAGGATCCCTTCTCCTGGACAGACTTAGAAGAGGATCTGTTTTTATGTTTGTGAAAGTGCCTCTTACCTTCATGAGAAACCAGAGACAGTGGGTCTTAAGGATTTATCTGATAGAGTCTCTGCTCTAAAGCTTGTGATAGAAGCACCAAGTTTGAAGACTGCAATTTACTTTCCAGGTGCTCAGAACTTGCTGGTGGACAGTCTCAGTAGCCATTTGGCCACTGATCACATGTGGAAGTTACACAATTCAGTGATGAACATCACCTTCACTTATTTGGGGACACCATCTTGGGACCTGTTCACCACCCAGATGAACAAGAAGTTCAACATATATTGTTCCAGAGCAGCACAGTATCAGGATTCTGTGAGCGATGCCCATCTACAGTCCTGACTTACCTCTCATCCAATTACCACCTAAGGTTCTATGGAAGATTCGTCATGACAAAGCACAAGTCATCCGGCTCACATCCAACTGGCCCAGATAGTTTTGGTTTCTGGACTGCCTATGAATGTCAACCCATGAGTATTTAGTCCTTCCTGAACCTGCTGATTCAGGAGACTGGCAGTTTCAGATATCCCAAACTGAACTCTCTTGACCTCATGCTTGGTATTTGGATTGGCATCAGACCTAGAATATTCATATTAGGAGGCCATTCAAGCTACCTCGTAATCACAGCAGGAAATGTTACCTGACCAAATGAAGGTGTTTCTCTATGTGGTTGTGTAACAGGGTTGACGTGTTCTCTCTCTGACCAATACATGCCTGCAATCACTCAGTTTGAATGGGGCATCACCCACCTCTCGCAGGCGCCCTCTTTCTGGTTGGGTGTGAGCCTGCTTTTCTTTCAAGTCTTATAACATGGTGACACACCTCTCGTGAACGCCCTCTTTCGCCAATTGTTCTTTCAGTGGGTCTTCAGTGACACAGCCCTCTGACCGAGTCACATACTATCCCCCTTTCCAGGCTATGTAGTGTGTAGTTCTTTCTCATGGCCCTGGGGTGGGGCCATAGCACCAAGGCTTCCTTCCTGGAGAAACTGCTGTCTTTAACAGCTCAACAGGGGCCCATCTTGGTACCCTCAGTTGGTGTCCTTTCAGCAGCCCTCCATGGCTCAGTCTTCAGCCAGATCAGGAGGGACCATCACATTACCCTCACCTGGTCTGGCTAGGTTCTGGGCTCAGTCTGCCTGTCCTGTCCATGGTACTGCTGTTTTTCCAGCCAGCCAGACACCCAGTCCTCCTCCCTCTTTGAGCTCCAGGTAGCTACTGACTGCTCTGCCTCTGCTGCTTCCTTTTATATAACCCTTCTGGCCCATAATTGGCTGCTTCCCCTGCAACCACTCTAGGCTGCTTGGAGGACTTCTTTTCTACTTCTTTCTGGGAGTGGGTGTGGCAGGACCTTGAGGCCTCCAGCAGGGGGCCTCTGGTCCTTGTCTACCCCATCACAGGGAGCAATAGAACCAATTATAATCAGGGCTGGCAGGTATTTTGCTATTTTAGACTACCTCATCGCTGTTAAGATGGATCTTTCTGTTTGTTTTCTGCGCGTCCAGCTAGTAGCAATCAGTATACTCCATCTGCCAGTAGATGGCTATTCTATTTTTACTCACTCAGTAATAACCAAATGCCTAAAGGGTCTGACTAGGATTTTCCCCCCAATAGTGAAGCCAGCGCCATAGTGGGACCTTATTCTTGTACTTTAAGCACTTAACAGGCCATCTTTCAAACCGCTGGCCATGTGCTCAATGTTGCACCTTCTGTGAAGGTTGCTTTCCTGATCACCATTACATTACCCAGGAGAGAGAGTGATCTAAAGAGTCATCATGGTAGACCTGCCATATGCCTAAATTTCATAAACAGAAGGTACCTCTTTGCTTCCATCCAAATTCATCCTGCAGGTAATTTCTGAGTTCTACATAAATCACTTCACTGGCATTCTTTGCCTCATGCCTCCAACGAGCAAAGAAGACTGTTTTCTTGACCTCAGATGAGCATTGCCATTCTACCTGCCAACAGTGAAATAATTTAGAAAATCACCTAGATTGTTGCTATAGCAGAGTGAGCTTGGGGACAAGCGATATCTGCTCAGAGACTGTAAGTGGATTTCTGCCTGTATCCTCCTTTGCTATCAGTTGGCGCATCTCCCTCCCACCGATGGGTGAGGGCCCTTTCCACTAAAGCATAGGCAACCTCAGTAGCATCTCTCTGAGAAGTCCTTCTGCTGGACATTTGTAAGGCAGCAACCTGGAGTTCTGTCCACACTTTCTTGAAGCATTATGCCTTGGTACAAGCCTCTTCTGCTGATGCAGGCTTTGGAATTGCAGTTCTACAGACATCTATACAGCGTGCATCTCACACCCCCTTTCTATTTGACTGCTGCTTGCCAGTCACCCATGTGTGGAATACACATAGAGACCAGCACTAAAAGAAGAAATGGAGGTTACTTACCTGTCACTGGAGGTTTGAGTTTTGTGGATCCAGATGCCACTACTTGTCCTCCTTCCCCTCTGCTTTGGACACAACTGGGTTTATGGTAGAGAAAGCACTGGAGGGGTGGTTGGTCCATACCTCCCCTTGTGCCCCTTGGTGTGAAGTACAAGGAGATCCAAGGTGCTGGCATAGACCAAACAGACTTTGCAAGATTTTCTTGCATGAGGTGCATGTGCATGCATACCCATGTGTGGAATACAGACAGGGACCGCATGTCTTGAAAAACCTTCAGTTACAGGTGAATAACCTCCATTTTTTTATTCTTGGCTGATAGTGAAGGATCACACTGGCAGCACCATAATTTGTGGGATTTAATTGTTAGGGAAGTACCTTTTGTTCCTTGTAGATGTCTGTTCATGTTTTTGGTTTTTACTGATTAATTCTTGTAGATTTATATGAATTGGAAGCATGCCAAGAGGTTCAAGTATACTACCTGGAGTGTATTGGGAAGGTGTGCCTTATCAATAATTGTTAGTACTGATTATCCTGTGACACAGTTTTTTGAGAGAGTTCTTCAATCCTCTAGCACAGGGGTTCTCAAACTTTTTTTTGCTGAGAACCCCTTTGAAAATATTTCAGGCTGTGATGACCCCCAAAAAGTGATGACCCCCACATACATGCCATGCCACCCTTACCAACTTGTGGGGACAGACAGCTCGTGACACCCCCCCCCCCCCAATAATCTCACGACCCCCTGAGGGTTCATGACGTCCAGTTTGACAATCCTTGCTTTAGCATTTAGCGCACTTTATTTTCCTTTGTATAGCAATCTCCATTACAGTCTTAATAATAATGTGAATATTGCAGCAACATTACCTAAGCAAATGTAGCATTATAAAGATTTTCATGGCAATCACCTGAACAAATGCCAGGTTGTTTGCAAGGTGTATTCACGTAACCCTGATGAAACACAAAAAAAACCCTATGGATTTCCCCCCAAAAAATGTATTGGTAGGGTACTTGTAATGTGCTAACAGAAATTATGTTGGCAGCAAGGTTGAATAGAACAGTGTAAAAATATTCACAGCCAAAAGTAAACTGTACATTGATGGATTTTTGCTATCTGTTCTTGAGTGCAAACATTTCAAGTGTCTTGCCTGAAATGTTCATGCTCTTCTGTAGTAACAAGGGGTAGTTATCATAGCCAAACTATTTTCCTTAACCATAATTAACTCTTTCTGTCTGACCCAGACACTATACAGAGCATGAAATGTCCATGGAAGCTATGAATTTGTCTTCTAACACTGCACATTCACAATCACTCCCTAAAACTGAAAATAATTTTTTTATTAAAGGGACAACAATGACTTGAATAATTAGTTTCAGACCATTACACTGAATCAGCACTTCAAGAGATAGTGTATGTCTCTTGATGAGTCAATTCATTGTGGAGGTTATAAATAATTAAAAGGCTCATGTTGCCTGAAATGCATTATTTAATAGTGCTCTTTGTCCACTCCACATTCCATAATCTTTCAATTTTGGGAAAAATTGAATTCATGCTCTGCTCATTGTCAAAGCATCTTCACTGTGGCCATAGCAAAGACCACAGATAGAATACAGTATCAGTATTTTCTGCAGAGTTGAGCATTGATTTATTTATAGAAGAATAGTGCTTAAATATGTTCAGCTTTTAAAATGTGATTGTTTTTGTCTTTGCTCTACAGACAAGAATTTGTGGATGCCTATGTGGATTACATCTTCAGTAAATCTGTGGCTTCCTTATTTGATGCATTCCATGCAGGCTTTCATAAGGTGTGTGGCGGTAAAGTTCTTCAGCTCTTCCAGCCCAGTGAGCTGCAGGCGATGGTGATTGGGAACACGAATTATGATTGGAAAGAACTGGAAAAGGTAAGCAGCTAGTTTAGTTAGAGAAAATATTAAATTATTATACATTTAAAATGCAAAAGCAAAACATTTGATGGTATTGGCTCTCCAGCACTTCCAGCCCCCACATTCCTATGTTGCAGTTGAGATTTCCAGTTTCTCTAACGATGGGGTAGCATAATTTTACTAACAGTAAATGGACTTTCTTTAATTTCCACAGATTCATCATCGTCCTTAATGTTTCATTTCTGGTCTCTAAAATCTCCTGGACAAACCTGGCAAAGAACTGAGGGAGAGCTATATACACTACATTTATTTAAGGGGGAAAAGTTAACAAAAAACATGTATGTTAACGCACAAACCTAAATTCTTTGAACTCAAAAGTTCAGTGGTCTCTGGTAGTTTCACACATTTCTTGTTTGAATGGTAGTTCCATCTACACCAAAACAATCAAAGAGCTCCATTTACTGGCAGGTGACCCAGATGTGAGTTTTGTTATGTGCTTTCTTTTTTTATAATGCCCCTGGTTATCTAGATACACAAACTAGTAGGAATTTTCTTATTATATATGCAATGCATTAGTGAGCAAGTGGCTAAATAAATTTTAGTGCATGGATGTGATGACCAGGTTGTGTATTCGAAACAAGTTATCTTCTGAATTACTTTTGTGTGGTGCTTTATGAAGTCATACAGGAAGAAGGGAAATGAAAATATATTAAAATATTGATCCAGATGTTTTATAAACTGAAAAAAAGGCCCATTTCTTCTTTTGGATTGTAAATCCTTAAAACATATTCTGGACATTAGACAAGTTCCATTTGTGGTGTTTGGTATCACGAGATCCTTGGTGTGTAGAATTCCCTCCCTATCCTAGTCACTCATCATCTTTTCTTTCAGATAGCTCCCTGTACTTCCACAAATACTAATCCATGTAATTAACGAATGGGTGACAACAGTTTTATAGTATTAAAAACAATAGCACTAATATAGAACCTTCCACTAGGTCTCCTAGTGCATTTTGTGTTTTTTGGATGGTAAGCTTGGTGGTGAGGAGGTGCCTATCCGTGTACCATGGCTGAGAAAATAGACAATGTTAACAAGTAGTAATACAAACATGTTTTTTATAAATTTTTCATGTGATGCTAAAAGTCCTGCTTATACTGGATAAAGTAGACACAGATACAGAGTTCCAGTGTTCAGTGTTGTAGATGTACAGTTTAATGGTAAGGCTTTAGGATTTTGTTAGCTAGGATTTTACATTAAATGAACACAGAAGAAATTACTTAACATTCAGAAAGATCCCAAAGTCTTTTATGAATCACTCTGTGTCCACCACTGAAATGTGGTTGTGGTTAAACAGTGTTACTGTGTGCTGTTAAATGGTTCAGAACAAGAAATAAATAATAATTAAGGTTAAGATTTTGTTATGGTTATTTTTAGTAAAAGTCATGGACACATCACGGGCAATACACAAAAATTCATGAAAGCCGTGACCTGTCTGAGTTTTACTGAAAATAATGGATGGGGGGGCTGACTGGGCATTACTGAAGCCCGAGAGGTTGGGGAGAGGTGGGGGAGAGGGGGGTGAGAGCCCTAGCCTGTCTGCGGGAGAGGGAGGGTCCATCAATCATCACCTGCTACAGCTCAAAGCTGGGCATACCCGAGTTCCATGGTACTCACTGGCAGCTCAGGGCTCTGAGATCCCATCTTAGTGGCTCCAGGGTCCACCCACAACCTGCTGTGGCTGGGAGCTCCAGGCCCCTGCCATCAGCTGCTGTGGGCAGTAGGGGGAACTCAGAACTCCGAGGTCCCCCTGCCGCAGCTCTGGGCAGCGAGGCCCCCAGTGGCTACTGAGAGCTGCAGGGTCTCCTGCTGCCCACAGAGGCTTTGAACTCTGGGACCAACTGGTCGCCACAGGTGGTAGGGGGAACCCGGAGCTCTGAGGTCCTCCCACCATGGCTCTGAACTGCAGAGTCCTCCTGCTGCAAGTGGGGTATGAGAGGTTCCCCCATGACTGCTGAGAGTTGCAGAATCCCCTGCCACTTGCAATGGCTGAGAACTCAGGCCCCCCCATCAGCCACTGCGGGCGTTAGGGGGAACCCAGAGCTTTGAGGTCCCCCCCCCACCTGGCTGCCGTGGCTGGGGGCTGTGGAACCACATGCTGCAGAGGCTGGAAGCTGCAGGGGCTGCTGCCAGCAGAGAGGCTCTCCTCCCAGTTTACAGCTCCAGACGCTGCCTGGGGCAGAGGAGAAAATGTCACAGAGGTCTCTGGAAGTCACAGAATCCATGACTTCCATGATCTCTGTGACCCAATCTTATCCTTAATAATAATGTATCCAATTGAAAGTTCAAGAAGCATTTATATAGGCAGAGTACAAATACTCTGCTTAGCAGTTACTGGTGTTTGAGTTCTTTTAGTAATGATGGATATGTTAAGCTGTATCCAAAGTGGAAGAAACACATTTTTAGAGATAAAAGCATTAAAAAAAATCAACTTGGTGGAAAAAAATAAAAATGCTTATAGAACAATGTCATGTATAGTTTTGTATAACTCAATAGCAATGTCTCATTCTACATACAAATTTAGACTGTCCTGATATTTTGTGAATTTGAGTAATAATCACGTTTTTGTCATTTCAGAATACAGAATACAAAGGAGAATATTGGGCAGACCATCCTACAATTAAAATCTTTTGGGATGTTTTTCATGAGTTACCACTGGAAAAGAAAAAGCAGTTTTTGTGTAAGTATTTGAAACTATTGTATGGAGATAGGAAATCTAGTAGGATTACTGTAGTCTGATGCTTTTCTAAAAAAAGACCAAACTAAATTACACCTAATTTTAATAATTAATAATTATGTCTATGGGCTATGGGGTCAGGTTTGGTTACTTGTTGGGTGGCCAGCAAAGGCAATCAAACTAGTGTGCTTCATTAGTTGGTGAGTTGATGGTTGGTAATGATAATCTTGTAGTTTATTCTGGATTTCCTTATTTGAATGGCCCTTTGATCACTTCATGGTAGTAAACAGGGTAGAACAGTGCTGCCATACACATGGATTTTTATTTATTTAAATATGTAGGCCATGGTGTACACCACTGCATTCACCCACCACATCTTGATAAGTGGATTTATTTTGGGTGGTGGATAGCCTGGTTAATTCAGACTGTCCTCATAGGTTTGCTGATGCAAGTCTCTCCTCACTGAAGAAATTTCAGGTTATTTTACAGAAAAAATCAAGCACATTCAGACAGAACTGTTTAGTCTTCCTTCTCCTCATGCAGTATTACTACAGCTGTGACCAACTAAAGTGCTCACTCTGCAGCACCCTTGGTTTTATAGCAGAGAGAGTTCTCAGCAGGACACTTTTCAAGAGAGCTCATAGATTTCCCAATTCACTCAATGATCTGTAATAATCCAGATTTGTTGCCCTTCATGATATGCTGCAGTGCTCAATTTTTTGAACAGCTGCTTTGGGAAATCTGAGGTGGTTGGATTATTCCTCATGGCAGTCAGTAAACTTAAAATAATTGCAAAAGACTGAAATCACCATTCTCATTTGTCCAACAAATCTAGGAATTTTGTCCATGCTGGAATAGGCTTCTTTTCATAATTTACAACACATCTTGTTCTTAGGTGGAAATATCATTTGATATCACTGATTGTAAACACTGAAAGATTGTAGCTATCGAAGAATAATGGAAAACGTCTTACCCAATAATTTTCTTTCTACTTGTAGCATCTCCCACAATTTTGCTGCACATTGACTATTTCCCTCCTGTGTGTAGTTCCAGTAGTTCAAAGCTGCAGCACAGCCTGTTCTGTCCCTTTCTCTGGCTTTGGCCAGATGATTCATTCCAAAGCTGCGTAAAAACTTGTGGAAAATAGTGACAGTAATTCCAATTTCAATCAACTAACTATACACAGAAGACTTTTCTTATAAGGTAATTTATCCAAATAAAATATTGACCATTGACTGACGAGCCACCCAGGATGAATTGTGGGAGACACTACTAGCAGAAAGGAAATTATTGGGTAAGAAATTTTCCATTCTGCAGCCCAGCATCTTCCACAGTTCTGCTATGCATGGGAAGTAGTGAGCAGTGAACAGGGGTAGGAAAGGTTACGAGAGCAAACAAAAGAAAAGGGGGAAAAGCCCTCCCTTTTTACAACATTGCTCAAGCAACAAGGTCATTACTGGACCACTGCTTCCTCTAGCACTTTCCTGCCAAGTGGACAAAAGTCCACTCTACATCATCTGATAAAGGTGTTAACCAATGACCATGTTGCAGCTTTGCAAATCTCTCTGGTGGAAGCACATGTTCTTTCAGTCCATGAGGTTGTGATGGGTCTTGTGGAGTGCACCTTGATTCCTTCTGGGGCAGGAACATTGGTTACCCTGTATGTCTCAACGATATGTAGTCTGATCCATCTAGCAAGGGAGAACTTGGAGACTGAATGCTTGAGACTCTGGATGGAAGGAGACAAGCAGAATGCCTGACTTACTTGTGGATTCTGTGTGCTTGATGTAAATCTTCAATGCTTTTCTGATATCTGAAGTGTGCCACAGCTTCTCAATTGGATACTGTGGCTTCAGACATAATGGGAGAGAGATTTCCCTGCGAGACAAGGAAAAGAGAATTTACTTTTGGCAAGAACGTTTTTGAAGTCCTTATCATCACCTTATCATGAAACGTGCAGTAAGTTTCCTGCATAGATAAGGTTACCAGTCTAGTAGTTGTGATAACCACCACCAGAAAACAGGTTTTGAGGGAGAGATAAAATGGTGATGCAGAAATCAGGTCCAAAAGAATGGACCTGTCAACACTAGTAGTAGATCCTATTTAGGAAAGATGAGTCTGATTGCTGGTTTGGCCAGTATGATTGCTCTGAGGAACCTGGGTACCTCAGGGTTCTCAGCCAGGAAGCCTGAAAATCCTTTGAACAGTACACTACTGAGGGCTGACACATGGCACATAACGGTGTTAAGCTAAAGTCCTGTACTCACTCCTTCTTGAAAGAAGTCTAGAATAACTTTAATCCTGGGATCCTGTGGGTTTGCTTTGTGCTCTTGACATCAAAGGCTGAATTTAGTCCAGATGGATGAGTAGGCTTTTAGAATGGAAACTCTCCTAGAAGAGAGCAAAGTCCCTATCACTTTTTAAGGTAGGCTGAGTGTGGCTACTTCTCTTTTCAATAGCCAGGCTGTTAAATGAAGATAGTCTGGGTCTGGATGGAGGAATGATCCTTGGTAAAGAATGGTAGTTGCAATGGTGGTTGCAGCTGTAGTTCTGTTAGGTTGGAGAACCAGGTATCCCTGGCCAATGTGGGAGTTAATGCTTATCACCTTTGCATCCTCTCACCTTATCTTTTGGACCACTTTCCCTGAGAGAGGAAAGGGCGAGAATGCATATAGCAGGACTTGTGGACATTTGTGTGGGTTAGCGAAAAAGTCTACTGATGAGACTGAATGTCTGCGAGATCAGGTTGAAGACTTCCTGGTTTTAGGCAACATTTTGAGTTGCTGTTTTTGTGTAGGCTGAGCCAGTCTGCCCTTTGCATCAATTCCCCTTCTATGTGGATTGCCTCTAGGGAAAAGAGTCATTTCTGTCTGCTCAATTTTCTCCATCGCTTCTGCATGCAGAGCTGCAGTCCATGTCCCTCCATGGTTGTTTACGTATGCAACTGTTGTCAGACTGGAGTAGGACCTGATTTCCATCTAGGTGGCTCTTGAATCTCAGAAGAGCTAATTGGACTGCCCTGAGTTCCAAGAAGATTGATGTCATGGTTCAAGATGCACTGTACCCTTTTAGGTCCCAGATGTGCTCCCCATCCCTTCAGGCTGACATCAACAGTAAGAACGTGCAGGTCTGGAAAGTGTATGGAAAGAACCCTGAGGATGTCTCCCCAAACTGTCCTCCATCTCAGGGAGCTGAGGACCTGTTTTGGACATGTAAGTGAAGTTGCATGAGTTCGGGGGAGTAGTCCCAGACTTTCAGAAGAAAAATGTGAAGGCACCTGATGTGTGATTTTGCCAATGGGTGGTGCCTATGCACAAGACCAGGAGGCCCAGTAGCTGAGGGCAGGGAACAATAGTTGATCTTTCACTTGACCAGCATGGATATCAGATTCTGAATCTTCTGGAATCTCTTTACTGATTGGTAGATTTGTACTGTTGAAATGTCTATTTCCACACCCAGGTGAATTAGTCTGGTCAAGGGGTTCAGGAACTTCTCATGGTGTTTGTTATGAATCTGTGGACTTGCAGGAGATCCAGAGTCTGAATTGTAGTTCTGTGTGCTGCTGCCTGGGATGGGGCTCTGATTAAGGGGCTGTCAAAAAGGAGGTACAGGTGAATACCTTGGGACCTGAGTCTGGCTCTAGTCACCACCAGCATCATCATAAATACCCTGGGGGCTGACAAGAGACCGAATGGAAGTGTTCGACACTAGCAATGATTCATAATGTAAGCAGCAAATCTCAGAAGCCTGCAGTGGCAGGGGTGCACTGGAGTTTGAAGGTATATATCTGTCAAATTGACTGAGGTTAGGAAGTGCCATTGAGACAGGGATGTTGCTATCAAATTTAGGGTTGCCATCTGGAACTTTATTTTCCTCATCCGTTTGTTGAGCTTTTTGAGGATGTGGATGGTCCTTACTCCACTAGTGTGCTTCTGAGTAATGAAGATGATGTAGTAAAACCTTGAGAAATGCTCTCCTGGGAGAATTCCTTCTATTGTTCCCATGTCCTCCTTCTGGACCAGCCTGCACTTGGCAGGGTTGCGGGAGTCTGGATGAAGAAGGGATGGGGAGGAGCTCTTTGCTTAAAAGAGTATCACTCACACCAACTTGTCTGTGGTTGAAACAAACCATCTGGAAAATGGGAAGTCCTGCTGCTCAGGTCTGGGCGGAAGCACATTTGCTTGTTGTTGTAAAGGACTTATGAAGGCTTTAGGAGCTCCTCTAGGTTTTTCCACTTGCTCCTTGGTTCCAGGGTTTTCCCTTGATGTATCTGCAGTCTTTTCTCTGAAACCTTGGTGAGGAAGATGGACAAAAGGAGCATGTTTGTGGGTTTGTGGTCCCTTCTTCGAGTACTAAGTGGAGTGGGGAGGGACTATTTGGTTTTAGCCACGTTTTCAGTCACTATCTTGTCCAGTTTTTCTCTGAAGAAGAGCGAGACTGTGAATTTAGTGACGCATGGGACATGTTTGAAGCATCTACTTCCAAGAGACAAAAACATACATGTCTCCTGGCAGCAAAGCTAGATTCCACAGTCCTGGCAGAAAACCTCGTAGCATCCATTGAAGCACATACCATGAATGCTGTCGCTAGAGAGATTTTCTTAAGTATAGACTTAGTATCTTTCGTTTCTGTCCTTCAGGGCTTTAAGGTCCCCCAGTCCTATGATTTTGTGACTTAAAGAAAGTAATTGGCTGTCAGAAATGCTCTGAGAGTTGGTGAGGAAGCATCAAAGTCCTTTCTGTGGGTAACTTCCACCTTCTTATCCACTGGATCTTTGGGAAAGAAGTTTCCTTTGATGGAATCATCATATTCCTTGCTAGAGATGCTACTGTAGCATTGACCTTAAGCACATCAGTTATGATATTTTTGGCTCCTGGACCTTGTAGAATCTGTGTGCGCGCCTGTAAATGTGATTGCCCTTGCAGAAGCTCCCCACTTCTCCCTGATTACCTTCTCAAAGGATGGGTGCAGAGGAATTGCTGCCTCTGGAGAGGATTTAGCAGAAAGGCATGTGCTCCGAGGCTTGTCCTCAAGGGGCTGCTCAGTTTGGATCTGTATAGTAGATCCTGTGTTGCATTTTGTCTGTGTTCTCACAATCAGTCTGATGGCTCTCATTCCTCAGTAGAGGCGGAGTCTGAATCAAAGGACTAATATCTTTTGGGCGTTTTCTTATCCTTTTTATTCTTTTTGGATTTCAAAAAATATTTTTTTCTTGCACTTTGCTGCTGTGGTCCCATGGCTAGCCTTGCACAGGGTCTGAACCATCTGGGGAGTTCTCCCCTGTAAGTTCCTGCTTTCCCAGGTTGGGAAATGGGACTCAATGCAAGAGTTTCCTGACACAAGCTGGGAGGAAGTGGGGCTGATTATGGGCCCTGCTGCTTTCCCTGGAGCACTTGGACCAATTTCAGGACTTTGTTGGGGGACTTCGTATCCTCCTAAGTACTTATCCTTTTGCTCCTGAATTGCCCCAGGACTTAGCCCCGAGGCTGGCTGAATGTAATTTTCCTTGACCTTAGACCTCTCCCAGTTCTGCTGTCTCCCTCAGTCAAGCTTTTCTGTGGTAGAGTTGCAGCTTGTTGGGGACAAACAGGCCCTAACATGTGCATCCGAATCAAAGCACTGTGCTTGGGTGGTAGGATTGGCTGGCTGAGAACAGCCAGGGCATAATTCATCCTCCATGCAGCCTGTTAAGGCTGCTTCACAGATGGAGCACTATTTGGGCTTATGTGCTTGTGTGGCCACTCTGTCATTCCTGAAAATGGGCAGAAGAGCTCAGCCACTGCACTGCTGACTATGTGACTAAGAGGAGTAGAAAACAAAGAACGAAGTAGCTCACTACTACCACCCAAAAAAACCCCCACAAAGGAAAGTTCCAAAGCAAAGAGAATTGTGATGGACTGCTTCTGCAGAGGCAGAAGATCTGGTAGCAAGCTGAAGAAAAGGAAGTGTGACCAGCATGGGCTGTGCTGCAGCTTTAAACCACAACTGCAACTGCACAAGAGGGGAATAGCCCACACATAGCAGAATTGTGGCAGATGCTGGGCTGCAGGAACATATAAAAGGAGGACAACTGCGTACAAGATTCCCTTACTCATAAATAGAAAATTGTTCGTAATAGCTCATCTATTCATCATTTCAAATACAGAGCAGACACATTTAATTGACATTGAACAAATTAGAACCTGTTACTTAGCAAGTCACCTGCAAATATGATAGTGTCCACAAAAAGATGTGTAGTCACTGCTCTTTAAATAAGTAAACCCTGGCATCAGAGGGACTTTCTGTTCTATCCATCTTCTATTTGATACACATTTAACAATATAAACAGAATAAGACCTACAATATTCAGAGTTCATATGTAGAAAGCAGCATTCATGTACTTTAAAAAAAAAAAAAAAAAAAACAAACCCTGCTACTTTAATGTAAAAGCTAGCTGTGTAATAGAATACTTGAAAAATAAAAATAGTGATGTTGAAGTGTAATATTGTATGGAACTATCACTGTGATACAGATACAGTTTTCATATTTCTGTTTTCCTTGGCAGTGTTTTTGACAGGCAGTGATCGTATTCCTATTCTTGGAATGAAGTGCCTTAAACTAGTCATCCAGCCAACAGGAGGTGGAGAAGGGTATCTTCCAGTCTCTCACACTTGCTTTAATCTTCTTGATCTTCCAAAATATACAGACAAAGAAACCCTAAAATCTAAGCTGATTCAGGCTATAGATCACAATGAAGGCTTCAGTTTAGTATAACTTTTAGAAATGGGATATTGTAGTTGTTTAATGTGGGAGCATTAAACTAATTCTTTGTGTCTTTCTCGTGGTGGTAAGTTCAGTGGACAAGTTGATAATGTAACAACTGGTTATTTACAAAATGTTCAGTGATATGAATATTAATGGAAGCCGAAAAGTCCTTACAAAAATGAACTGTTAATACACAGCTTGTACAGAACCATGTTTTGTTACCTTAAAATAAAAATGAGACTGTGAATGAGACTCAAGTTTCACTAACACAAATTTTAACTTTACACATATAGAAACAATTTAGCGTGTGAGTGCATGAAAGACTTGCTTACATTTCTTTTCAATCACTGGGGGAAAACACTTAACTTTTTCCTGTTATGGTAGTCCCATTTGATTATTTTTCATTTTGTAATAAAACAGTTTAAGTTCTGATAGCGGTATGGTTTCTATTGTGTGTAATTAAACTTGAGCTTATTTTATGGCTTTTAACAAAAAAGTGATTACCCAATTGATTTCTGGAGATGTATTTTTCTGGGTGGGATTTTATTTTGAGAACTTAATGAAAACAATGAAAGTTGAAATGACAACTGTCCTGTATGATGTACAGTCCAACTTCCATGGGACAGTCACTTCTTAGTGCCAGTGCAAAACTGCAAATGTGGCTTCTGTTAAGATGGACAAGATGACTCAGTAGCCATTTCGTCTTATTACTGATGGTATAATTAAATGGATAAAATTATAAGGGATTAATTTAGTATTGGGAATCCAACCCCTGCAACCATAGGTTAAAAATATAATTGCTTTCAAGAGGATAAACATTTAATTTTTAAATGTTGAAAGTGTAGTTTTTGATTTCTAGGACAATGGTCACCTTTTTTCCAGCTAAAATGCATTTGAAATGCCTTTTAACCCCTTTTGGAACTTGTTTTGAATTTTAATATAAATGCTCTGAGATGACTGTGCTTAGTGGAACACTTTCAGATATGACTTTCGTGGTCTGGTTAAGTTCCAACATACTTGCGTCTTATTGATACATATGACTTTCAGCTGTGAAATAAATATTTATTTTTTTTAGATTTTTAAAATGCAGTGAAAACAATTAAAGCTAAAATAAAATACTTGAATGAAAACTTTTGTTGCTTCATGTGTACTGGATGCACATATCATGCATATTTTTTTAATTTGAGTATAACTTCATTAAGTGCCTTAAGCAAAAGACTGTAGTTAGAATATTGAACATCCTGGCTGTGGCTGTTGTATTGACACAATACAGCACAACACAGAAAATGTAAATAAGGCTATAACCATCTCCTGGTGGTGTAGTGATGGTGGTATTTGATTGGAACCTTCATAGTATAAATGTACATCCTTATAGGTCAGGGTGTGACCTCTAGTAACTTTCTTCACAGACATCTCTTGGGAGGCATACTTCCACCATCATGAGAATCAGGAAACAAACACAAATGAAAATGTTTTGATCATAAGTAAGGGCCCTACCAAATTCAGTCCGTTTTTGTAAATTTCACAGTCATAACATTTTTTAAATCTTGAATTTCACAATGCTGTAACAAACCATGAATATGTATTTAAAAACAGCAAAATGTAAACGTGTTAAATTCTTAAGACTCCGCACTTCTCAAATTTTTACCTAAAGTACACAGCTTTTCTCACACTGGAGGTACCAACCAAAAAGGGGGGGCACAAGGCTACTGTAGGGGAGTTACTTCTGCGCTACTGCTGGCGGTGGCGCTACCTTCAGAGCTGGGCATCTAGCCAGCACAGTCACTGCTCTCCAGCTACCCAGCTCTGAAGTAGCACCGAAGTAAGGGTGGCAATACTGCGACCCTTATACTGTCCTGGTGTGAGAAAGGAAAAGCAAAATGTTCATGTCTTTCTTTTGATTTTTTTCATGTTCCAGGTATTCTGCCACATCTGAAATGAAAGCATTGTGCATTCTACTGTTCCCTCTGGGCTAGACTTCATAATGTAACTGGCACCTTAGCAAGAAGTTTCACTGAAGAGTTCAGTAACTGAATCAACATAGAAAATGAGCAACCCTGTCTCATCATTCCTTTCTGGGTCAATGGCAATTTCCATCACATATTTTAATGGGCAATGCACTAGGTTTTTTGGGTGGAAGGAGTTGGTAAAACAAACGATAAACTTGAAGATTTACTTCTTGTGGCTGAATGAGTGCATGTTGATCGCTCTCAAGAGAAAAAAAGTAGCTTTCGGAAAAACTTTAAAAATGCCTAATCTTGCACTCGGGGCAGACATCAGAAAACTCAAATAGTGCAGCTGTAGCTCAAGAGTGACCTTGTGATACTTTTGTAGTCTTATTGAAAAATATATGCTTTTAAAGAAACAGTAAAAGTAAGACAACCGCTATGCTTTCTATAAACTTTTGAGACCATAACCCCTATTTAATATGGGATCATTGTCAAACTAATGGCAATAGAAGAGTGTATTTTGGTTTTCATTCAGTCATATCTCAAATACCAGTTATACTAATTTCCACTTTGTAAGCTGACCATTACAATACGCCCTTGTTGATTTAAGTGTGTGGTACTGGTAAGCATATGTCTTCATCCCCACTTATGCACCAGTGCAGCCATGAAGTTCTAAGTCTAGCCTGCAACTTTCCTTAACTATGGAAATTCCTTTCTTAGCTTCATATTGCAACTCCAGCTGCCACTTTTTTGTCCGCAGGACCTAACTGCTATTCTTCACTTGGTTTCCCTACATCAACTCAACATGCCTTAAACATGCCAGTTTAGTGCCAGTGCTTTGACTCTCCTAACAGATAGCTAGCTCCAACTAAGTGCTATTTTATGACTAAAAATGGCATTGCGAATTGTCATATCTCAACTTCTAAGTAATCATGCACCAACCTGCTAACTCAACATGAGTTCTCCCTGGTGACGATATGTAAATTCTACAGGCCAAATTATAACTTAACTTACACACAGTCCCTCTTGTGTTCAGACGGTGTGCTCAGTGATGTTTGTAAAACGGTTTCCTTCAAGGTAGTTGCAAGGTGTAACCAATCCTGAAATCAAAACAATTGCTTTGATTCACAAAAGGAATAGAAGCCTCCTCACTCCCTTTTAGCTACCCTGTTAGCAAAAGTAGTTAAAAACCTGAAAACTTATTTTTGTCACTAACATAGGCAGGTACGATGGAATACCCAGAGAGAAGATCTATTGAATGAGGATAGATTTTTTTTTTTCAGAGGGAAATTTTTTAAAATATCAAGGTAGATGTATTATAACCAAACACCCACTATAAAACATTTCATGTTTTATAACTTTGGATAGTATGTGAACTAAAAGGGCACAATAGATGTTTTATACAAAGTTGTTCTGATACATATAGATACAACCCACTAGCCTCTGCTTGGTGACAGATGGAACAATAGGAGAATCCTCTCTAATTCCTGCATATACCTTGGGCTTGAATATGTTGTATGGATCCTTTAGAGAAGAATAAAACAAGTTCTCAGTTACTAGACCAAGAACATGGTTAACTAAAAGCATTATCAAAGATCTTATTCAACTCTTGTACATATAATAAAAGGTCTAACAGTGTCAACTGTTAGTGGCAGCATTTGTGCCACCAAAATTACAGGCTGAACTCATGACCACATCCTAGTTGCCTAGAACATGAGTGCTATGTGCTATTTACAGTGCCTTTTTAGGAAAGCACATTAGTCTGTCCATAATCAGTATTGAATGCAGTATTCCAGTACATGACCCTCTCCTGACACTCCATGAAGGCCAATCTGCCTGAAATTTCATGTGCAATATTATGCTAAAACAAAAATACTCTGAGAAACCTGAGAGAGATGAAAAAGTATTTGAGGGTTTTTTTTAAATAAATTATACCCTTTTTAAAAAAAGTTTAGCAACTTTTATTTGTGAGAGAGTGTTTTGGTTCATGACACATTAAAACCAGCTTATTCTAGCAACTCTATTGTTCTGGTGGTCTGTCTTCAACTAGTTTAAAGGATGAATAAAGCTTGTTATTTGTCCTAGGTATAGGAAAAGGTGCAGTTTAACACAGGTGCAGTTATTAAAAGGAGTTTGTGCATTCTTTAGGAACCATGCATGCTTTACAAGCCGTAGTATGTCCACTAGCTAAATGCAAGCTTCCTAAAGCACACTAAGGCCCGGTCTACACCAGAGAGTGTTGTCGACAAAACAGGCCTGGTGTACACACTGAAATGACCCTTTTGTCAGCAAAACTGCCGTGTTTTTTTTGACAAAAATAAAACCACCTCGACGCAAGGCGTAGAGCTTTTTCAACAAACTTTTAGTGACAAATCGTCAGTGTGGACATTGCTGTATGTTTTTGTTGCAGTAAACGGCCTCTGGAAATGTCCCACAGTGCCAATCTGGACAGCTGTTTGCACTCTGCAGCTCTGCAGCCACCTGCTCCTCCCCCTTTAAGTTTGAAATTTTTATACCACTTCCTGCTTGGTTGGCGTGAAAAGCTAGCACCTCATCTTATCAGCCAACCATGCCAGTTCAACACAGCAAATGCTCGCCCACTTGGCACACATTGGAACTTCTGGACTTGATCAGCATTTGGGGGGAATCTGTCGTGCAGTTCCAGCTTCGCTGTAGCCGAAGGAACTTTGATGCCTACGGCCAGATTTCTTGTGCCACGGCAGAGAAGGGCTATGAGCGGAACAGGCTGCAGTGCTGAGCTAAAATCAAGGCACTGCAGCAGAGCTACCACAAGGCTAGGGAGACAAACCGTCACTCTTGTGCTGAGCCAATGAGCTGCCACTTCTACAAAGAGCTGAAATCCATCCTCAGCAGCAACCCCACAGCCAGCCCCAAGATGGTCGTAGACACCTCCACAGCCTCAGGACCACCGCATACTGGACTGAACCCTGATGAAGATGTCATTGATTAGAAAGTGGAGCTGGAGGCTTCCCCAAAGCCACGGAACAGTTCGGTTGTTAAGGTTAGGAGTCAGGAGCTGTTTTTGACCCCAGAAGGCTTCAGCCAGTCCCAGCCCTTCCGCTCAGTATGCAGGAGAGGGGCACTCTAGTAAGTGTTTGGAAGCTGATGCCTCTTGTGTACTGGAAGCATGGGGATACTTACCTTGGCTAAACCATACAGATACTTGAAGGGCTAGAAATGCACAGGAGTAGCTGTGTTTGCATGTGCTTTCCCGTTCTCCTGCGCATCTAGGCAGTACGGCTGAGAGCATGTTAATGCATGCTGAGATTTTGCGGGTATCCTATGGTGTGACCTCTAGGAAACTTTCTTGGCGGTACTCCCCGATTCTCTGCCTCAGATTCCTGGGCAGAGCAGCTGTGTTTCTGCCCCCGTTGTAGGTCTCTTTCCCATGCCAATTGGCAATCACTTGAGCGGGGACCAAAGCAGCGCACAGTCGTGCAGCATAGAGACCTGGTTTGAAGCTGCTCGCATGGAGGAGATGTATCCTAGCATTCTTGCTGACTGTAAGGAGTGAGATATCTGCTTCTACGGCCCCTGCCTTTGGAGAATGGTGGCACAATTTGACATTTGTTTTCCCTATTTACCAGTATTTATGCCCCAAGTGAGTACCCACCCAGAACCTAGACCTACTTGCATGGTCTTAACCCCCCCCCCTCCTACCCTCAACCCACCATTCTCAGGCTGATCAAGGAGCTGTATTCTGCACAGAGGGACAGTGAGAATGAGAGTGATTCATGTTTACTGTTAGGGCATTCACAATAATGGTTTTGTTCACTGTTTCTTGTTCTTACACAGATATGACCTTCGCAGTCAAGGCCCCTACACTGGCAGAGACTGCCTATGATTGATAAGGAAGCGACCCTGGAGAAGCAAGAAGGAGATGTTCCAGGAACTTCTCCTGTCCTCTGAGGTGTCCAAAAGAGAGAAAAGACATTGAGACAATCAATGTCAGAATCTCAGAAGATTGACAGACAGGAACAGAAGGAAAACCAGGGGAGAATTTTAGCTGGCCAGGCGTGCATGATCAAGGCCATGGAGGAGTAGAAAGAGCTTCTAAAGACAATAGTGTCATTGCAGACACAGTTCATGCAAGCTCGGCCCCCCTCCTTCAGCCGCAACAGAATTTCTTCACCTGCACTCACCAACTCCCCCTACACATTCCTACTAAAATCACGGACCATCTCGCTACCCCCCTCATTCTACCTCCTCAGACAGCTATGAGACCAACAGCTGGACTTACACGTAGCTGTCATAGCTGGAACTGCCCCCCCCACTACTTTCCCCTCTTTAGGATTTGTGTTGTGTGCTGTTTTGTGCTTAATAATAAAAGCAAGCTCTCCAACCAAGAAGCACTCTTTATTTGTGTGTTGAACATATGTGCACCTACCACCGACATACATGTACAGCTGTATAGCAGTCATAGAATGTCACAGCGCAGTTTCAAAAAACATCTGATGTCAAATGGGCCCTCAATGCTTCCCTTATGCATGTGGCGCCTGTTGTGCCCCTCTGATACTTCTGGCATCTGGCTGCTCATATTCTGATGCAAGGTGATACGCATCTGTGGTCCACCCAGGGGCAAACTTCTTGCCCTTAGCTTTGCATAAATTATGGAGCACACAACAGGCGGCTATAACCACAGGACTATTGTCCTCATTTAAGTCCAGCCTGCCATAAAGGCATCTCCAGCATGCCTTTAACCTACCAAACGCACATTCAACAGTCATTCAGCACCTGCTCAGCCTGTTATTGAAGCACTCCTTGCTGCTGTCCAGGTTGCCTGTGTAAGGGTTCATGAGCCATGGCATTAGGATCCCAGGATCACTATGGGCATCTCAAATCCCCTACTGGACTCTTTTCATCTGGGAAAAAAAGTCCCTGCTTGTAGCTTCTGGTACAGGCTCGTGTTCCTGAAGAGACGAGCGTCATGCACCTTTCCTGACCAACTCGTGTTATGTCAGTGAAACGCCCCTGGTGATCCACAAGCACCTGCAGTACCATAGAGAAGTACCCCTTCCTATTGATGTACTCCGTCACAAGATGATCCAGTGCCAAAATTGGGATATGTGTGCCATCTATTGTTCCACCATAGTTAAGGAATCCCATTGCTGCGAAGCCATCCACTATTTCACGCACATTGCCCAGCATCACAGTCCTTTGCAGCAGAATGCGGTTAATGGCCCAGCACACTTGAGATAACACCGCTCTAACAGTGGACTTGCTGACTCCAAACTGATTAGTGACTGACCAGTAGCAGTCTGGAGTTGCCAGCTTCCACACAGCAATTGCCACGTGCTTCTCCACTGACGGCAGCTCTAATTCTGGTGTCCTTGCACCGCAGGGCAGGGGCAGGCTCCGCATAGAGTTCCATGAAGGTGGCTATGTGCATTCGAAAGTTCTCTGCTCATCATCCCAGACCTGCAGAACAATGTGATCCCACCACTCAATGCTTGCCTGGAAGTGGCAATTCACCATATGCAGATACTTCATGAATGACATCAGTAACGTGGTGCCGTTTCCCTGCATGCCATTCGGCAGGTCAGGCTCCTTCAGCTGCAGAATCAAGGCCTTAAACTCTCCAATTCTGTTTCCTCAACAGAAAATGGTACTTTGCAATTTTATGGAACTTTTCGTACAAAAATCTCAAAATGTTTTATGTATATTTAATTATGCTTCACAGCTTCCCGGTAAGAATGCAATATTATGGTTGTTTAAGGGACCTTATTTCTGCATTTCAAATGTTTTCATACTTAGGGGGTGTGAATTAGTGTATTCTTAACTTTAGGTATCTTGCTTTGCAGACTTTGATTTGTTTGTTATTAATTAAATATTCTATTCAGGATTTCCCTCCTTCAAGTTGACACATTTACAACTTTAATTCCAATGTAATGCTTTTTATTTTAATTATTCAATATAAAATTTACCTGTCCTTTTTTCATAATCTCCAGTGTTTTCCATTCAAGTCCAGTTGCTTGTTTCTCATCACTGGGAATACCTAAATAGGATTAAAATACATATGTATTCTACATATTTATCAGATTAAACTAATGACTAATGCAAAGCATTAAACCCTTGTCCTAGACATCATCATAAATGTCCATTCAATTTTTTTTAGTTGCAAAGCATTTTTGATTGAAATAAGACATTATATAGGAATTACCTTAAGGATCAGACAGGTAGTCCTGTATCCTGTCTCTGATAGTAGTTAGTACTAGATGCTTTTAGAGAATGATACGAGACCCCTGCTGTAGGTAGATTTGGGATAAACTGGCCCCCATATTAGATGTTAGAAAATGTACTAGTTACAGCCAGTCCATCTAACAATTCTTTGGACAGAGGTTCTTATCGGACTGCATGTGGCCTCTTCTGGTATGACAAAGAGAGAGATTTGCGCTATCAAATCAGAACACTACAGGTTACAGCTCTTGCCATATAAAACCCCCTCACAATGGCTGTTTCTGGAAATGAGACCATGCACCAGTTCAGACTCTTTCCCTTTTCGTCACCTATTCTAATGAAAATGTAAATTTCAGTCTTGGCTGATAGTGTCCAAAAGTTAATATTTAAGGTAACATCAGTCCGGTCACTAGTGGACAACTGCACAACTGATGGACACCACCACCACAGCTGGCATCTTTGTTAGCAATCACAGAGGCCAATTATGGAAATGTAGGGCTGCATGAGACTTCAAGAGTCATTTTCCCATGATGAGGCAGGATTAAATATACCTAGACCATCCCAGACAGAGGCTTGTCTAGCCTCTACTTAAAAACCTCTTTGTTCCAGTGCTTAGCTATCCTTATTGTTACAAAGCTTTTCCTGATATTTAACCTAAATCTTGCTTGCTGCAAATTAAGCTAATTACTTCATGGTGGACATGGAGAGCAAATGATCAATATCAATATCCTCTTTATAACAGCCCTTGATGTATTTGAAGATTTATGTCCTCCTTCGGCTGTCTCTCCTCTAAATTAAACATCCCCAATTCTTTCAACTGTACTTCATAGATCATGTTTTCTAAACCTCTAATAATTTTTACTGCTTTCCTATGGACCCTCCAATTTGTCCATATCCTTTGTAAAACATGGCACCCAAAACTGAACAGAGTTCAGCTGTGGCTTCACCAGTGCCAAGTAGAGCAGAACAACTACCTGCTGTGTCTTACGTCTAACATCTCTCAATACATCCCAAAATGACATTTGCCTTTTACACAACAGTATCACACAGTTGACTCATATTCAATTTGTAATCCATTATAACCCCCGATTCTTTTCTACAGAACTGCTGCCTACCCAATTATCCCCCATTTTGTATTTGTGCATTTGATTTTTCCTTCTGTAACCCCCTTCCTTTCCTGGGTTACTTGGGAGCAGGCAACACTCACAGGTGTGCAAGGGCACCTAAGGATGCTGACAACAAAGGAGATCCTGAGTATCCCAGTGATGGTGTAGGATAGGTGGGAATCTTCTATCCACCCCTCTGCTGCAGTCCCTTTACGTCTAAAGGAATTTAAAATTGGCGGTGCCTCCATCTGGCTGGCCCCTACACATGCTCAATAGCGGGCCTTGGGAGCTTCCAGGACTAAACCTAGTCTAATAATTATAATAATCTGAGACATGGGTCTAACTCAACAACTGCAATTATGCAAACTAAACATCCAATATACTTAAATTAGAATTAACACACCTTTACTTAACAAATTAAAGAAAAATGGCATAACAGACTGAAATTAAACATCACTATTCTTTTAAATCCACAGGGGCCATTGAATAAATAAAAAAATAGCATATAGTAATAAATGAAACTTGTCTAACTGGCATCTACACTGTCACTATTCACCCCATCTCCAGAGTGTACACTCCCCTAGAGTTCAGAGCCCTAACCCCTTGCTTGCGCAGGCGCACTTGAAGATCTGAAGAAGGAGACAGCACTCTGTTAGTTCAGTGTACTAGTTCAGCCCAGTTTTCAAGCTGTGAAGGGACTTTCTTTCTGCCTCCTCTCAGGCCCAGTCAAAGAGGGGGGGATACACTCACACCACCTTCACTGCAGGTCCACCTCAGTCAGCTCCAGGCTCAGTCCCTGCCCTGGTTTGGGCAATGCCACCAACCTCTGAAGCTCCCTGCTTGATCAAAACTCCAACAGACTCTCAGCAGCCAGCGGCAGCAGGCAGTAGCCAGCAGCTTCCAGCCTCAGCTGTGCTCCACCCCAGCACCAAAATGGAGTCCCCCATATGCATTTAGCTGACTCCCTGGAAGGGGAAGAGTCTCTCTCCTTTTTCCCCAAGGCATCATGGATGTTGTAGTCTCCCACGATTTTCCCCACTGTAAAACTCCCAATTAAGTTCCAAGGCCCCTGAAGTACAGGGTGCCTACACTTCCTAAGAGCAGTATGCTATACTTGTCTTTTGTCCCTCTGGAACTTGTCTTTGTTGTATTTCATCATATTAATTTCAAACCTATTTTCCAATTTATCAAGATTGTTTTGAAATCTAATCCTGCCATCCATAGTGCTTGCAACCCCTTTCAGCTTGATGTCACCCACACATTTTATACATATACACCCTAACCCATCAGCTAATGAACAATCTTCCTACACTGAAGAATTGTTTTTTTACAAAAATTGAAAACAACATTTACAAATTGGCTGCTAACCCACTCACCTTCTCCCTCCCTCCTTTCTCCATAAACCCCAAACCTTTACATTCCTCCCCATATCCTCTGTGAAAATCTAATGTGAATAAATGAACTTGTAGAGTGCTTTAGAGATCAACAATTTAGGCCTCCAACCCTGCAAATTAATTCATACAGGCAGACTCCTGCACCTGTGTATAGTCCCACCATAACCTTCTATTGTGTGCAGTTAGAAGGACTCTATGCAAGCCTACGGGCACATCTGCATAACACAGGTTGCAGGATTGGAGCCTTATGCTTTGTTGTGGTGGAGGACGGAGTTCCAGAGTAGAGGGTCTCTTGTTGAACGTGTCCTATGCCTGGATAGATTGTTTGTTAATCATTAGTAAAAGCAGCTATGTACACAGAGTTTAAGCAGGATTCATTCAGAAGAACAATTTGGCATCCTATGCATATCAAATAGTCCTAAAAGTGGGAAAATAACTAGTACTGATGTATTTCCATTTCCACTCTTCGTCTCTTTCTTTACTCAAGGCTTGATTGTCTACCTTAGGGATTTTTGCCCCAGTGATACCAGTGCAAAATCCCAAATGAAGGCATGTTCCTATACAGCATCTGTCTGTCAGTTTTATGATTTTTAGCCCATTTTCCATCTTAACCCATCTGTGTTACAGTCAGTTAAGTCAGTAAGTGGATTTGAGCCCTTCTGCTTTGATGGCAGCAGCAGCAGGAGCTCTCAGCCCACCATGAGTTATTTCAGAGACAAGGAACTGGGCTCAATGTCACTTGTGTGTAGGAAGGGCTCCCGTGGCGTGGCTGAATAGCCAACGACACAAAGCCACATCCCTAAAGCATTGGAAGAAAAGACGTTTTAAAAATCCTAAAATAGGTTCAGAGCCACAGAACTAATCCGAGACTTGGGGGGGGGAGAATTAATTTATCTCGTTCGCCAAGATAATTCACCCTCTATACACGCCGGACACCCGCCCCCAGCTTCACACTCTTGAGCAGTAGCCGCACTCCCTCGGCCTCCCTTTCCCGGCCTGGCCGGGCCCACTCACGCCTACCAGCCCTCACACGCACCCCGCACCGACCTCTCCCGCCCGCCCCCTACCAGCCCTCACGCCCCGCCTGCCCCCCGCCCCAGCCCGCCTCCGCTCACTCATCCCGTGCCGTTACGCGCCCGCCCGTCTCTGCCCCGCGCCCCCTTCGACCCGCTCCCCCAGTCCCGGGCTGTACTGCACCCCCGCGCTCATGGCCCGGGCGGGGCGCTGGAGGAGGCGGAGCAGTCGCCTGGACAGCATCGCCAGGTCACCGCCCGGCCGCCGCTGCTGAGGGGTCACGGCGCGGACGTTCCCGGCCAGCCCGGGGGAGGGGGCGCTCAGCTCAGCTCAGCTCAGCGCAGGCAGCCAAGCCGGGCAGGGCGAGGAAGGGCTTTCCTTGCCTGCCCGGCAGGTGGGGACAGGGGCTGCAGTACGGAGCTATGGTGGGTGGGGCCGGGGGTACGTGGCGCGCTGCCCTTTCCTTGCCGTATGTCTGGCAAATGAGAAACCTGGCCCGCAGCTGGGGGAAGTTACTGCGGTTGAGAACCACGTTGCTTGGGGAGGAAGAGCAATGTCTGTGTGTTTTCCCCTGACAAAACGCACCCTTAAATAATAATAAATTGCTGGCTGGACTCAGTCACGACCCCTCACGATTAGCTGTCGGTGGTAGTTTCTGATACTTCTCCCTATCCAATTAGCTACCCCCCAACTTTCTCCTAGGGTGGCTTATTCTGAGGGATGGGATATTCCTCCATTACAATGAGCAACTTTCGCTGACCCCTCCCACACTTTTCTCTAGCTGCCTTCTCACCCACCCCCCAAAAACGGTACTTCAGCTCCTAACGTCCATGGAAGGTAAGAGCCTAACCCCTTTTGGGGAGCTGGGCCATAGTTTCCTAACTGAAATCAACTTCTCCTTCCCAGTGCTTCTCTCCCTTTCTTTGGATTTAGCAAAAAAAAAAAAAAAAAACCCCGAACAAAACACACCTGCAGTCTAAATAAGCATATGGGTTACATCTGTGGGTTAACCATTTTCTGGACAATGATTGGCTGGGTTTTGAGTTTAATCAATGCATAGCTAAACTAGGGGGATGAAATATAATTCCTGATCTTCTCCACCCTAGCTGCAACCACTGGTTGAGAAACAGGATCTAACATGACACTGCTGAGACCTCAGATCGCTGGAGTGTGCTCAGTAACAGTAAGGTAAGCTAATTTTGATGGATAGCTGATTCTGACACAACACCAGGCTGCTCTCCTCAAGCTGAGTTTTGAGTAGAGATCACTAAACAAATGCTGTGCCTTTTGTTTCTGTTTTCTTCAGAGAATGACACTGTCTTGTATTTCCTTTATGGGGCAATCCCCCCCCTTTTTTTTTAAACAGCACCCAAAATATGTTTGGAGAAACCTGGGTTTCAAGCCATGTTGGTACTTCCTATTTTGTATCTCCAGTCCTGTGACCCGATCCCTGGGGATAGCCCTTACACCCATGGGATCCAGTTGCAGGTGTGGAGTCCACGTGTGCAGCACCTTGTCCAAATTCTTAAACTTCTCAGGAGAGATGTCCCAAAGAGCATTTCCTGTTGCATATATCATAATCATACACTGCTGCAAACATGGATGCGTGCACAATCTTGTTTGGTACATTGTATCTCAGTGTTAGATGTAACATCAAATGAAATTATCATTCTTGCTTTATTGGTGCACTGAGCAGAAATTAGTACCTTTGCTGCTGCTTCCATCTGTTTTAAGGTGTAGAGATCGACTGCTCTGTTGTTTGTGCTAGAGATTCTTCTTAAGGTTTCTCTTGGGTACCCTCATTTCCTCACGCTAGTTTGTTTCCATGTAACAGCTTCATGTGGGAATTTGTGTTGGCATCCAGAGTACATGCCTCAGATATGTCCAGTGCTTCCTTCTGATTCTGGTGGAAATGAGTTGCTGGTTGGTGATTTCTTGGATCTCTTTGTTGGTGATGAAGTCTTTCCAATCAATGTTCAGAACCTTTTGTAGGCACTTATTTTTGAAGGTGTCTGGTTTTCTGTCTAACGCTGTGTTAGATCACCAGTTCTCACAGTCACGTGTTAGCACTGAGACTACCTTTGAGTTGCAGATTCTCAGTTTTGTTCTGACATTAGTAAATGGCTGTAGATGCCTTCCCTGTCCTTGATGTCTCTTCCTTCGTGAGGTCTCCATTAGCTAATATGGTAACTTTGGTAACTTCACTTGGGCAAAAAATATTTTATCTTATTTGCTGTAATGTATGTGAAGCTCTATTAGAGGATAATGTCTTTATTGGTTTAGAGATGAGTTTTTAACAGAACATTGCACTACCAAAATAAAAGCTTTGGGATTTCAGTTAATTTCAAAGAGATGCCAACAGAAGCAGAGCTCTCATTAGTGTTTGTTACTAATAATGTATATAGCTTTAAAGAAAATTTTTAAAAGATGCAATCACTGAGAATTGTGAGAATTTTGATCAGTTTTCCACTTTGGTCTAGCATTGATGCAGCTCCTCTAGGGAGTAGCAATTGTGGAAGCTATTGTCTATAGGAAAAAAATGCTGAGTTGTTTTTCCTATGTTTAGTAGCAAAGAAAATGGCACAATATCTTTGAGGAACTATAAAAGAGAGAGAAGAAACTGTGAACATGGACTAAATGGGAGAGGTCAGAGAAGACTATCAGTATAAAGGTGTTGAAAGATTACAGGAGCAGATGATGTCATCAGTGGGAAAGAGGTCAAGAAGGGAAAAGCCCCAGGGAGTACCAAAAGAGGGGAGGAAATAATAAATACAATGCGAAGGGATCAGACAGGAAAGGACAGAGACCTAGAAGCCCAAGTGGTATACCGGTGAGCTCCCACAATTTATTCCCAGTTTTTCAGTAGAAAATTGAATTCTTCTCCCCCAAAATATCCAGTATTTGAAAATCTTCAGTAACTTTTTCAGTTTTTGAAAAGGGAAAGCCAAAATTTAACAATTTTTTATTTTCTGGTTTTTCATCCACAAACTTAGAAAATTTGAAATTTTGAAAATTTCCATTGGGATTTTAAAGCCAATTTTTATAGAGAAAAATGTTTCAACAAAAACTCTAGTCTCAAGTATGCAGCTGATGTCAACAGTAGATGAAAGATTAAGAATGATGGAGAATATACACTTACACTTTGAAAGGAAGCCATCATAGTGACTTAGGGCTTGTCTACAAGGTTGGTTTAATTGTAGCTTTTCAAATTAATCCACTATGAAAATGCTTTCATATACACAATGTAACTCTTTGTAGTGCACTAGCTGTATTTATCACAAACTCTGGAGTCCAGTTTCAAAGTGAACAATCTTTGTTGCTCTGACATTCCCCTCTGCAATCTGGACTGGTGTATAGCTGTGTCACCCCAATCCCTCACTCCTACACTAGCACTTGCTCCGCTGTGTGAACACCCCACTCCTGGGTCAGCCCACGCACAGCCTCCTGCGAGCCAGCAGCTCTTACCTTAGTGAGTGAGTGCTTCTGGCCAGCCACTCATGGGATTATGCAATAGAATGACCCCCCCCAAACACCACCCCGTCCCAGATGCAACTCTAGGAACTGCTGTCTTAGAGTTCAGTGCTGCCCACTGGACTCTGCAAGCTCATATGCTTGTCAATTTATCAAAGAAATTGATATGTACCAGCTCTGTCACTTTAAATGAAATCTCTACACACACCCAAACCACTTGCACTGCTTTAGAGAAAACAAACATAAGTTTCTTAAGAACAGAATGATTTTAAATGATTATAAACCAGAGGAAAGCAGGTCAGATTTAATCAAAAGTAAACAAAAGGCAAATTGCATTCTAAACTCAGCTTAGCACTTTCAGTAGCCTTACATTCTTAGATGGGTCTCACTACAGACTGGTTGGCTGGCCTCCAACCAGGCTCTCCTCTGTAGTCAATGCTTCAGTTGCTTTATACCGTTGGTAGCTGGATTGCGAGAGAGAGAGACCAAAATGTCCCCCCTTTGGGGCTTCACCTCCCCTCCTCAGGCTCAAGTGACCAACAGTATTCCTGCATGGTCTTCTCTATGTCCTGAGTCAATGAGCATCACCTTATCAGATGCTTAGAGTAGCCCATTGTTCCTGGAAGAGCAGGGTTGTTTTATGCATACATTAGTGAGGTGTGAACTACCTCTCTGTTTTTAGTGTTTGCCTGGATCTGCTTCAAGCCGTGTGAGAGACATGTTTGGGAATATTACATAGAGTTTCATAACCAAACATATGACTTTGCAACAAACATTTTATTAGAAAATGTTTAAGTAAAAAACAAAAAAGCAACGTTCAGGGTTTACAAGGCACAGTAATACAATATCCAGGGACGGTATGCAGTGGGGGGGTTGGGGGGGTGATTGGGGATCAGGGGGTGGCAGCAGCATGATGAGCTGTGGCCCTGTAGGAGGGGCTGGAGGTGTGGGACTTGAGGTTTGTAGGGGGGTATGTGGGGAGAGGTGGACGCTATCCAGCATGGGGGGAGGGTCCCTGGGAGGCATTTGCCAAGGAAGGCAGGTGAGTCCATGTGCGGGAGTGGAGGTCTGGGGAGGACAATGGTGTGCAGGGGGGTATGTGGGGAGGGGAGGATGCTATCCAGCGTTGAGGGAGGGTCCCTGGGAGGCATTTGCCAAGGAAGGCAGGTGAGTCCATGTGTGGGAGTGGAGGTCTGGGGAGTACAATGGCGTGCAGGGGGGATATATGGGGAGGGGGGGAGGATCCCTAGGAGGTATTTGCCAAGGGGAGCAAGCGAGTCCATGCATGGGGGTGGGAGTGTGGGTCTGGGGAGGACAATGGTGGGGTGGACTGCAATATACATTCAGCATGTCATGAGCATTTCAAAAACATCTTACATGACATAAAAAATAACGAGAGTTCTGTGGCACTTTAAAGACTAACAAAATTAATATTTGTAGACATAAGCTTTCGAGAGACTTCAGCTCTCTTCTTCAGATGCAGTAATACAGAAAATAGGTAACACAGAGGCATCTTATAGCTATCCAAGTGCATTGAGAACAATGGGGAAGGTGGAGTCCGGTACTTAAGACCTAATGACGACCATTGAGTAGGAGGTGAGAATGGGTGAGCAAAATAATTTACCTTCGGTAGTGAGAGAGCCACTCCAAGTTTCTGTTTAAACCCAGTTTGAATGTGTCAAGTCTGCAGATCATTTCTAACTCAGCAGTTTCTCTTTGAAGTCTGTTTTTGGAGTTTTTTTTTTTTTTTTTTTTTTTTTTTTTGGAGAAGTACAGCAACTTTCAGGTCAGAGACAGAATGCCCTGGGGAATTAAAGTGTTCTCCCACTGGTTTATGGATGTTGTTATTTTTTATGTCTGATTTGTGTCCATTTATCCTTATGCGTAGTGATAGTCCAGTTTGGCCAATGTACATGGCAAAGGGGCATGACGTACTTACATGACATACTTTGCATTAAACAATATACAGTTACACTATAAGGGTGAACATGAATGATACACAATCACACCATAAGGGTATACATGGGGTACAGTGTGTCACAGCTGCAAAGCGAGTTAGTCCAGTCTGTTGTTAGTGCAGTCTGCACACAACGTTACTGTGATCTACTTTGGCAATGGTCCACTGACTATCCTACGCTGCTTTCTGGATGACTGTTACAGATTTGTCTGTTTACCTGTGTGTCCCCTCCTGCCGTGTGGCCAAGTTATCCCCCGTTGTCCTCTCCCCCAATTTATAAGCTGGTGCACAGGCAGATTTTATTCATTTGCTCCTAGATTCCAGTTTAATCACAATACCGGCAATACTTCAGAAGCTCTATAACGTGCTTTGAGCAGTTGCTTGAAGCTTCACTGAGACCCTGGATCTCATTGCCAGCTGGGGAGAAATGTTGGTACAGGAAGCTTTTGTGACCAACCACTATAGTAAAGGCCCTTTTGTAGTTATTGCTCGACTGATATCTCCTACAGACCTGGGATGCCAAACAGCTCAGGAGCACCTATATTAAAATGGGGAACAACAGGAAAAAAATCTAGCAAGGGACAATTTTTTTGAGGAACCAGATAGGATTTTATCTAACTACAGGACCACCTACCCCAGGCAGCTTGTGGAAATTGCTGGCTACCATCTCACTCAACCCCCTTCTCCTCCCTGATGGACGACCAGCAAGAGTCGTCATGGGATGAGCATAAGGAGGCCAGTGAAGAGATCTCCCTGGAAAGCCAGATCTGTTGGGACTCAGGATCTTGCTGCTGGCCTGGTTGAAGGCAAGCCCAATTTCTGTCCTGCAGCAACCAACTTTGATTCCCAGGCAGCAAACCATACCAGGACTGAAGAAGCTGATTCTATGAAGGGAACCTCAGGATGTACATTTTAATTTTTAAAATAATTGTGCTATACATTTATTATTATTCTGCTATACTGTCATGCTAGCTTCTATTCTGTGTGCCCCATGGCTCCAGCCATTGCACGTGGATGCTAGCTGAGAAACCTTTCTAAGCCCAAAGTCCTTACCTCCCTCCATCGACCCATGTTGTCTGTTCTCCCACCTCTCCTCTTCCCCCACAGGTACACTTTTCAAAGTGGTAGCTGCTCTGGCTGCACAACTGGCCTCCATCTCATGCTAAAACCCCAACTACCAACTGTTTTCAGATCCATGCTGAGAAAGGCATGTGCCCATGTACCCATATTTTCCCCTCTTCCCTGAGCTGTGCCTCTCCTGCACCCTACAAACCATAAACAACCAACCAACCAAAACTAAAATACATTTGCCACCTCAAAAATGTTGGCCAGCCAAATGATGCAACTGCAGTCTCTATCCCACCCCCTCCCGTGACAGATTTGAATAAGGAAAACATTCTTTTGTGTGAAATGCAGTTTATTCAGACAGTGGTTACAGGAAAAGAAGTTTGGTTGGTGTTCTCACTTTACATGAGCCAGTCTCTGGCTCCCAATTGGCTACTAGGTCCAGTAAAGAGATCAGTTATTTAAAATTATGCTCTTTACTAAAAAGATTCCCTCTGACCCCAAAGGGTCAGCCACAGTACCAGATCAATATAAGTTTGGATCTTACCCAAAATACCACGCTGCCAGCCAATCCTTTAGTAACTAAAACTAAAGGTTCATTATAAAAAGAAACAAACTATAAGAGAAATGTTAAAGGATTAGAGCAATCAGATACATACAAATGATTTGAAAGTCCATATATCTCAGGTTTCTAGTAGAATTGTGGAGTTTGCAGGCTTGTATAGTCCCTCTGGTATACATCCAGTACCAAGATGGGTCTCAATCCTTTGTTTCACAGCTTCAGTTCAGTTTGTAGATGAGTTGATCCAGAGGTAGGTAGGTGGCTGAAGGCTGAAGATGACTAAAGACAAAATGGATGTCATGCAGCTGCCTTTTATGTCCTATGGTCTTGGCCATGCTGCTTGTGGAATTTTACAGGAATAAAATGGAGTCTAGAGTCACATGAGGTATATTCCTAGCTTCTCCCCTTAGGCCCCCTGTATCTGTGAATTTCTTAATGGCCATTAAGCAGGCTAGTGCTGCAACCATCCTGTCTGGGGTGTTGCCCAGCCAGCATAATTTGAAATACAGAGATACCAAACATATCTATAACTTCCATTACACATATAACACGAACATAAACATCATCATCTTACTTAGCCCATTATAGCCTTTCTTACAGTTCCTGACATGGCAAATCTCATATGAATTATGATGATTTTGACATCTTGATGTTAAACAATATAATAAATGCTTTCCCCCGCCCAATCTAGCCAGCGTGACACTTACCATCTCTGAGATTCCCCCAGGTTTGAGTGGAAAAGTCAGAAATGCATGCAAAAAATAATGGTATCACAGCCTTCCTAGAATATATACAAATAACTGCTTGCTATTTTTTTTTTTTTTTAAATAACCCCACAGCGATGGCACCTGCACTGACCAGCTCCTCAGAGATAAGGCCCTTATCAATGGCGGAGCAGCTGACAAATGTGAGGGGGAGAAAATGGGAAAACTTGTGATGAACTGTTTGTAGACATCGAGTCCCCCCCAAAAAAAGGGGGGGGGGGTGGAGAGGTGGAAATAATAACTGAAGACAGAGAGGGAAACTGATAAGGAGCTTTCCAGGGAGATCATTGAAGTGGCAAAGGACAACATGGCAGTTGCCAGAGAAAACACTGCCATGGCCAAAGACAGTATGGAAAAAGACAAGAAGATGCAGACGCAATGACTGGAGGCAGTACAAAGTCAAAAAGCCCTGTTGCAGTGCACGTTACTAGCAATGCAGTACTAAAAACCAGCATCCAAACATGTTATGCAGTCCCTGGACAGCCCAGATCCTTTGAACAAACCTTCCCCCTTCCCTGTCTGTACCTTTGCAGCATTGCTCTCAGAGGCCATTCCTTTCCCAGGCCCTAGCCCAGGACACCGAGAACTGTGGCACCTGGGACCGCAGCTCTTTTGATCCCTCTATAGCTTCTAGTAACTTTGAGCTATGGCACTCCGTTTCAGAAGTCCCACAAACCAGAAAAGAGAGAGCCAGGATAGGTCCATCAATGGCTATTAGCTAAGATGGTGAGGGATACAACCTCATGCTCTGGGTGTCCCTAGCCTCTGATTACCAGAAGCTGGGACTTGCCTGTTCTGTTCATTCCCTCTTAAGCACCTGGCATTGGTCACAGTTGGAAGAGAGGATACTGGGCTAGATGGACCGTCTATGGCCGTTCTTAGTGCAACAGTACCTTTTCCCTGGCATCACACACGTGCATGACGACAATGGTCCCAAAGCTGATCTCACCACATCATATTGATTCACTACAGACCAGCTGGGGGTGGCCAGCTTCCAGATGGCCGTCACAACCAGCTTGTTCATGAGGATGAGGCAACGCATGTCAGTACACTGCTTCTGTAGCTCCCAGGTTAGTTCAGCACATGCCTCCAAAAAGAGTTGCCTTCTCTATCCTGAAATTTTCTCATCACAGTTAGTCATCCCAGGTCTGCAGAATGATCTTTTCCCACCAATCCACGCTGGTTTCCCAAGCCCAGAAATGGCACTGTATGCTGTGAAGATGCTTCAGGAACTGGTCCTCTACTGTCAATTACTTGGTGTCTTCCTCATCCACATCCCAGTTCCACTGATATTGAAGACCCTCCTGCTGCCAGAGGAGCTAGTGCTGCTGCCATCACATCATCTGCTTAGTGATGTGGATGGTGAAGTCCAAAGTCAAACTCATCTGGCTTGGAGTGAAATACAGCCCAAGCAGCCTCTGCATATTTGAGGTTGATGGCATAGTGTTGTGGAGCAGTTGGTCCATCGTGGCCAACAGCAATTTGAAAATGGTGCTAGACCAACCATAAAGGAAGTTCAGGATGGAGACAGCTGAATCATGGGAGTTTTAAAAATTTGAACTAGTCTGGCATCCACTATGCATCCCATAATGTACTCTGCTCAGCAGCAAAGCGAAGGCCCATGGGATACCCTCTGTGAATGCCATGCTCTCAGTCCACAGCATACCACTACCGTGCGTACACAACTCGCACTTAGAGAGAGTACACCAGCCCCTGTGCACTATTAGTATGGCTTGCATGCTGCATGTCATCAGATGTACAGCAAAAAAGTGTGCATTAAAGAGCAATGTGCAGATAATCGCTTAATGTGGCCTATTTCAGTGGAATAGAACAGATCAAAGGTGAGGTTTAGAGAAGAGGAAATCAAGGCACTGGGCATAGAGAAACTGCAGGAGGATCTTAAAAATGATTGGGTGACAGATGTGGGGCTGAGTTAGATCATGTTAACAGGCCAAAGGTTATTAAAGTAATTGACATGCATATAGAAGAAGCTGGAGACCAGAAAATGTTTTAATTTGCCTGGATATACACATTAAGGATCCAATCCAACTCCAATATATATTACAGGGCTCAAATCAATTTCTAACCGACACAATGAGTAAGTTTAATTTAAGGGTTGAGTTTAATTTAAGAGTTTAAATCATTGCTGAAAGTTACAGTTTGGGTCCCAAATGTATAGATAAGTACTCTGTTTGCAGGTAGCAGCTGTTAATTTCAGCAGAAAGTTACTTTTTATACCATCCAAAATATACTCTTCTTAAGAAATCATGATGTACATAGTACTTATTAGATAAATGCATCTTTAAGAAATAAGTCACACAACATTGTATTATACTGTCAGCAAAGTACTTGCAAATGCCTTTGTTTTTCCAATATACTATTTAATACATTTCATTTACATGCTGTGAAAGGATAATAAAGGTCCTTAAAATGGATTTGGAAAACAGCTTCTCACTGAATGGGTTTCAAATCTTAAAATGGTAGAGAAAAGTAAATGACAATCAGTATTATCTTTCAGATTTCTCAACCGGGTCAGTATAGAATGCTAAGCACTCAGCGAACATGAACTATGACAATCAATATATTTTTCCTGGAAATTTGTCCTTTAACTCTAGCTAAAATATGTGAACTTAATTCCATTGATAAAAAAGTTTAACAATTGCATAATTTGCTACAGAAAAGTACAATGTGTGCAAAATGGAGGGAGGAGTCATTATCTGTTTTATGACTCTTCTGCCAAAATATTGCTGCAAAGATCCACGAAGGAACAGAAACAGAACTTGCTACTGAGTCAGGTATAAAAACAGGTATGTATTCAAACTTTATTTCCCCCTCATCTATAATGAGTTCTCACCCCCACCTGTAAAGCACTTTCAGTGTTACATGATTGATGTGTAAAAAATCTGAGTGCTTTTTTTATGCTTCCCCTAGTCTTATTTCTACACTTTCAGATTAATGTTATTTAATTAATCTGATTTGCAATAAATGGTGGTTATATAATTTCAGGATGCTGTAATTAAGTTCACAGATGGGATGGGGCTGGTATAAAGAAGAATATTTTTCCCTCACGTTACCCATATAATATACATGCATTTGGCATCAATTTTCAAAGTTTATTTCATAGGATGGAAGAGTCAAGGAATTCAAATTCCCCATCTGCCAGTTTCCATCTGAGATCATACAAGAGCATGCAGCATAGACCAAAGACACTTATTCAACATCCTACATTTCAACCTGCTGCTTATGCTTTTCCCTCCCTCCAGAAAGTGCAAGCCTTAGTTCTAGACAAAGACTGTTCACTTCAGATAAGAATAATCAAGGCTGTATTCTAGGAATACACTATAATTTGCTACTGTAGACAATCCATGAGGGTAGAGTGAAATGTTAATTGTGAAATGAAAGGCTCTGAATTCACATAACCGTGATCCTAGTCAGTCAATTCAGATTTGTTAGTTTAAATACGTTGACTTTACAATGCTTTGAAGGAACTATACACCTCTGTACTTGATTTTCTTACCACTACCTTTTTTATTTGGTTTCAGGCTAGCAAGTCCCACACAAGGAGTTGGGCAAAGTCAGAAGAGATTACATGCTGTTAGATTTCATCCAATATGTTGACACAGGCCTTAACGGTAGCTGGAAGTAAAAAAAGCCCTTCAAAGGAAGAGTTAAACACTGGACCTTAACATTCCCTAATTTAAAAAACAAACTCACACCCTAAATCTGTGGAGAATTATTAACTTCTAATGGTCAGGTTGATTGTCTACACACAGTTACATACCTTTTAGAGCAGTTACTTTGCAAAGAGTTTGTCTTGGGTACTGGTACAAGTCTAGTGCTGGATGTAGTGATCAAAACAGTTATCTGCTAATGTATACGTGTTAATTTTTTGCTGCCCATTTTCAGCTAAATGCTTTCATGGCCTGCTATATGTTAAATAAGGAGGATGGGTCCATCTGACAAAAAGCTTACTGGAGGTAGCATCTCTCTCTGCTGTTTAAGAGGCTAAACATTTCATGGAAATAGAGAGTAGGCTGTTCAGTCTCCACTCCTGCTTTCTTTTTCAAGGGGCCACTCAATGGTAAGGGGGAAAAAACTCTGGCACCTACGGTGTCTGTCCAAGGCACAGAAGCTCTAGCTCCAGCACTTTCACATTCACTGAAATAAAGAGTAAGAGAGAAAAAGACCCACACCAAATACGTATCACAGTCTGCACCTGTTATTTTGTATGACATCTACTGACAAATTTAGAACTTTTATAAGACACCTTAAAGCTTTGTACACAAATTCTTAACAGGAACCAAGTCAAATGACAATTTTAATAGATTTTAGAACAGAGTGTACAAGTATAAAATACTGGTTTGTATTTCAAAAGTTGCAGGAAGAGAGCCAGTCATTTTAAACAGTCTTCTACAAAACATATGCCAATAGATTACATAAAAGACACTATATACAATATAAAAGAGCAGAAAACAATCCTCACTGTAAAAATAATTTAAAACAAAATCTTTCAATTTAAAATATCTCCAATAGCACAAAGTAATACATTGTGACATGCAAGTGAAAACTAAACATATTGCATTCTTTAGTGTAGCCAAATAAAATTGTCTTAAAATTTGGACCATGAGACATGCCAACATTTTTAGATGAACGCAGAAGGCCATTCTTAATACATTTGACACTCTCTGAATTACTTAACTGATGTATTTTATGTTTAAAGAACAGCTACTATACATATTCCAAAATGTAATAAATATTAAAGCAAAGTATGAATAATCTACATCTGTAGAGTTCTTTTGGGTCACTGTTGCAAGGAAGTGGTTTATAGAAAACAAATGCTTCACTTACTCCTATACTGTGCAATTTTACAAAATATTTAATTCTAAAAGCTTGGAAACAAAACTGCAGTTGAAAAAAAAAATTGTGGCATCCAGTTTTAAAGCAGCCTAGCACTTGAAGATATGCTATAGGAGCCAATTTCAGTAGCTGCTTTGCTTTTTAGTACAAACACTGTACTAGTAGATAAGGTATCATTCTCCAAACAGGAGACACAGAACCTCAAAGAGGCACGCTTTCTGGTTATGGTTACACTGCATTTTGCCAATTACTTTGGAAATGTAAGCAGCTCCTTGCCAACTTGGTATAACAGAAAAGGCTGAAACTAGTTCAAATGATAAGCACTAAAGTATTTGGGAAGAGAACTTTCCCCTTTCATTCTCCTAGAAGTACTAGTATTACAAATTCATAGCAGCTTGCATATTAACATCTTGGCAGTTTGTTTATCAAAAAGGACTTTGCAAGCTGTACTACACTGATAGATCTTTTATACAGTAACTTGAAAAACTTCTGCATTAGAGGATCCAATTTGTTTCTTTAATAGAAACAAATATTTTCATAATATTTATTATCTTGTTATAGTTTTATGAGCCAATATAGACAATGCTTCATGTCCACAGGAAATATCAGTCATCATTCAAAAACTAAGCACTTCATATAAGTTTCAGAAAGGCAAAAATATTTTCAAGTGCTCTGTCCTATTTGTAGTTATCTACTCACATTTGTCTCAAGTATACAAAGTAACAAAGCAAAAAGTAGCTGCCACAGAAAGTCTTGGAAAATGCCAGTGTTTAATAACAGATTTTGCAAGAATGAAAGATTTAGCAGAAGCACAAAGAGGTTTTAAATAAACCAAACTGTTATAAAGCATGAGGTGTGAAAATACCATTCTTTGGTCTAGATTAGCTGTTCCCTTTATATTAGTTTAACAATCCAATGGCTTTTTCAAAACGGTTTAAAAATAATTATGTTGAAATTCATTAAGCAAAAATACTGTGTACACGCGCGCACACACACACGCAGATGCCTGATCACATAAATGAACTTAATCAAAGTGAACATAGTGACAATTGCTTAAAGATACTCTTAGTACCCTTTTTAAAAACAAAAAATGAGTTAGTGTTGAATGCAGTTATAGAATTTTATTGAAAAAAAAGTTAAATCTATGCATGAAAATCTGTTTTCATTGTTTATAAACATTACATCCGTATGGTTTCCTGGCTCTAAATTCAGAAGTAAACATTCATTCCAACATGCCAAAACTCCTAATGCTGGTGGAAAAGTTCCTGTAACCAGTCAGTGGTTACTTTACAATTTGTTTGATGGACGATCAATTCCTGTAGCTTCATTAATAAAAGCTGGTTCACCAACTGCGTCTTGTTCAACTCCATCTTCCCCAAATCCAGTCTCTTCTCTCTCTGGAGCATCCTCCTCCTCCATGCCATTATAGAATTCTTCAATCTCACTTTCATCTTCTACATCTAAACTTGGACTATGACAAGAACCACTATCACTACTACTCCCACAAGAACTAGAAGATAGGACATCGTCTTCAGAGTCTGAGTATACCTCAGCACCATGGAAAATGTAACGATTTGGTGGTAAAAATAAGTATTGAGTACCTGAAATACATTCAATCAATAAAGAGTAAGCTGCATAATTAAGTTAGACTGCACTGTAGTATTGTTTATTTTTTCTAACCACAAAACCTATTGCCAAATGTGCAATATTACAAGCAAACTAAAATGATTAATTTATAAAAACCATTATAGTACAGTATCCTGTCTCTAGCAGTGGCAAATATCAGATTCTTCATAGGAAAGCAAGGCATTCCTTTCCTCCCTCTTCCCACAACCTACACTTATGAAATACAAATTATGCATTACTGTACAAGGGATAATGCTTTCCTGATTCCCACTTAAGTTCAGTTTAAGGCCTAAAGCATGAGGCTGAGTTACCCATAACAGTCTGGTTTTCAAGACTTTCAACATTAATATTAATGATTACCCAGTTCTTTTATAAAACCAACCACCTCACACTGGCAGCAATGAATTTTACAGGTAATTTATTTAGTTATTTTCTAAATTTGCTAGCCTTTCATTTCACTGCCTCTGTAGTCTATCCCTTTAGTGTACCAATGCATTTTATTCACTTACTGCAGCAGCACCATATGCATTTTTTAAAAGTTACCCATGACTATCCCCTAGAGCGCTTCACTCCATTCAGAGAAGATGCGCATATTTAGGAAATATCTTAATATGTAATTTCTTATGTTTCAGACAATCTTATTTGCCACATTGCTATCCAATCCCCTAATGTGTTTTAATCCAATTGACGTTTCATATTCTTGTAGAAAGAGTTAACCACAACAGTTCTGTTGCTTTGGTATACTGAACACCAGTTCCATATTGGCCCACTGGAGTACCTTCTCTCCACTCTGAGGACCAGGGATTAGATTCTAAACTCTTTAAAATAAGGAGTGTTGGTTTTAATGAGGTAAAACATCATGTATGCATACTGTATAATTTAAAAACAAAAGATTTTCACTAACAAAAGTATGGAGGTGTGTTTATAGCCCAGCTCTTTCCATTACTTTCTTACAGCAAGGAGCTGTCTCTCCCCAGATCTATAGATGTTTTCCTAGACTCTTATGCTCTCTTATTAAGTATTTACACTACAATAGCACAAAATTCAGACTGTGTCCTCATTATACTAGGTGCTGTACAAACACAGATAGAGACACAGTCTTTGCTCTGGAGAGTTTACAGTCTAAGCCTGTCAATGTCAATTCATTTTAAAACAGTGAAATATGTCTCATCAGCAGAACTTTCAATGGACTATGTAACAGAGTTACCATAGAGATTTGCAGGAACTTCAAAGTTTCTTTAATCTATTAGGACTAAAAATGTGTAGGATGTAATGCTGGTGTTAATATTATCTCACAATATCACTATTACTCTGTGTAATTACAGTGACAGTTTGAGAAAGTTAAATCTCACATACGAGATTTGGTTTCCATTCAACATCATATTTTTATCACCCAAAATACTAAAATATAGGCAGTATGCTGAAATGTAAATCAAACTTCTGTTCAATGTTTTTATAATTTAGAGTGTGGAGGATTAACAAACTAATGGTTCACCAAAAGTAACTTTGGCGGAGCTATCCAAAACCAAAGTTTTTAATTATCTCCAAACCCCTGAATCTTGTTTTCTCCCCACAGCATGCTGTAACAGCTTAATTGATTATTTCATGTAGGAAAGAGGAGAAAGGAACCCAGTTTTTCTTCAGATTCTTCCCATGTCTTTATTAAAATTATGTGTTTTTCATTAACTCACTGCACATAGACTTTTTCCTGCTGGCTTTCCTAAAATAGTCTACTTCATATACTGCTGAAGTGTCTCCTGAAACAGTGTTCTCTACCACCTCAAACAAATTAACAAAATGTAATTGCTTTAAAATTCTTCTAGATCTCATATCATAGAATCATAGAATATTAGAGTTGGAAGGGACCTCAGGAGGTCATCTAGTCCAACCCCCTGCTCAAAGCAGGACTAACCTCAGCTATATCATCCCAACCAGGGCTTTGTCAAGCCTCAGCTTAAAAACCTCTAAGGATGGAGATTCCACCACCTCCCTAGGTAACCCATTCCAGTGCTCCACCACCCTCCTAGTGAAAAAATTTTCCTAATGTCCAACCTAGACCTCACGCCCTGCAACTCGAGACCGTTGCTCCTTGTTCTGTCATCTGCCACCACCGAGAACAGCCTAGCCCCATCCTCCCTGGAACCCCCTTTCAGGTAGTTAAAGGCCGCTATCAAATCCCCCCTCACTCTTCTCTTTTGCAGACTAAACAAGCCCAGTTCCCTCAGCCTCTCCTCATAAGTCCTGTGCTCCAGCCCCCTAATCATTTTTGTTGCCCTGTGCTGGACTCTCTCCAACTTGTCCACATGCTTTTTGTAGTGGGGG
This sequence comes from Emydura macquarii macquarii, assembly GCF_026122565.2. NCBI lineage: Eukaryota > Metazoa > Chordata > Testudines > Chelidae > Emydura > Emydura macquarii. Next base: position 10,979,640 of record NW_027131527.1, on the reverse strand, counting down.
GCCCAAAACTGGACACAATATTCTAAATGCGGCCTCACCAATGCTGAATAGAGGGGAATAATCACTTCCCGTGACCTGCTGGCAATGCCCCTCCTAATGCAGCCCAATATGCCATTAGCCTTCTTGACAACCAGGGCACACTGCTGACTCATATCCAGCTTTTTATCCACCGTTACCCCCAGGTCCTTTTCTGCAGAGCTGCTGCCCAGCTCGTCGGTCCCCAGTCTATAGCTGTGCATGGGATTCTTCCTTCCTAAGTGGAGGACTCTGCACTTGTCCTTGTTGAACCTCATTAGATTTCTTTTGGTCCAATCCTCCAGTTTGTTTAGGTCACTCTGTATCCTATCCCTACCCTCCATATCCTAAATATGAAAGTCAAGATGGTCTCAGCATGTGAGTTAACACTTACCATCAAGCCGCTTGCTAATCTGTTCTTTTGCAAATCTGTTTGCCCAACATTTCCTCAGTGTTTCAACAGATGAAGCCATTTCATTTTTTTCTTTATTTTCCCTCTTGTTAGATCTATTATCCTTCATATGTTCTGAGTTCATTAACTGGTCAGTAGTACTTCCAGTGTTTTCTGAGGATGTTTGTACTTCTTGTAATTTTTCCTCCATGCAATTCCCTTTGGATTCTGAGGCAGTATCAGAATTTTCTGCCTTACATTCACTTGGATGCTCTGAGAGTATTACTAAAGGATATGGTGGTGTCATTCTGTCAGGTGAACTGGAGTCTTCAGAAATGTTTAAAGGGGTAGGTGGTAACTCAGCTGAATGCATTTCAAGCTCCTTGTGCAGTCGTGAGGGCTTTTCTGTTATTTCTGAAAGTTTTACTGAGTTATAGCAAAGTTTTGTATATTCACCACCTAGCCTTTGACATAATTCATTAATAATGACATCACAGTCTCCAAGAAGCTCCACATCGAAGTGTAGATGAGGCAAAGGTTCCCTGTTAATTAAGATCTGAGGCACTTCATGGGGGATGGAACCTACACACAGAAAATATCAGTCACCACAAAACTGTTAAAATACTTCAAATTTTTCTGATAAAGGTAGAATTCTTTTAAACAGCTGTGACTGCATTCTAACACTACTGATAAAACAAAAGTTTGTTAGTTGGAGTTCTCAAAGTTCTCTACTTATACCCATTTATTAGATTAAAACACAAGTTAAGGAAGGAAATGATCAACTTGAAATCTAGTCAATTTTTAAAAATAGAAGTAGTTTCAGGTGCTATACCTGCCCTTTGTTCACCAACAATTTTGTGATTTTATCATCATTTCCTTTTTTTTTTTTTTTAAACAAGTGTTTGACTCTGTTACTATGTGAAAAAACTACGTAAACAGAAGAAATTGATTACAGTGAAACAAGTTACTGTCAAATGCTCACAGTAAACAAATAGAAAAGAAAGACTTCTCTAATCTCTTAGAAAGGCTATAGTAATTTTGAGTTACTTGAAACAATGCAAACGTTTTCAGAAAGAAGTGTGACTTTCATGCTCCCCATTCAGCCTAAACAAAACACCTACCTATGGAGGAAAGAAGCCCAAAGAAAAAACAAAAACAGAGACTATTACAGTGAACAACTGACCATCAATTGTTCCTACATAATATTTTTAACCTGATAAGGTGAAGAGATGCTAACGAACAAACACTGTTGGTAAATCTAGCATACACCAGGCAAATAAACCGCTGACAATGATTTTCAGTACTGTCTGAAACAGGGATGAGGTTAGTTTTGTCCAATCTACACTAACACAAACAGTTTGACCCCAGTTCTGGGGACTCAGGATACTAAAAATTGTCAGCAGACATCATACACATTATCTAGTTATGCACAGTGCTTAAAAACAAAGGCTAGAAAATAAAAATTATATTTAAAGAGGACCTCAGTGTTTTTTCTTTTTTTCTTCCAGACAGCACTCCCTAGTAAACTTTTGAGAGATTATAAAAGAAAATTTATGATACAAGTGCAAGGAGAGAGGAAACATTTCTGAGAAGCAAAAATAGAGAGCTCAAACATACTATGAAGGCAGACAAACCTACCATGAAGTATTTTTGTGAAGAAGTTAAATAGTTTAGATTATATTTTTGCTGCTTTGATACATTCCTTATCACTTATTTTTTAAAAATGAGTAGGTTTAGATTTTTTTTGTTTTGTCCCTCTTATCAGATTTGTATAGGTAGCTTTCCCTAAACTATAGGCTTGAATTAGAAAAAAGCAAGATGATCAGTCTGGCTTTCACACTAAACCGAGGCCAGTGAAGATCTCAAACATTTGCTGGGGTTGAGTGAAACAGAAGCTAGATCATGTGCATTACCTTAGAATTTAAATGTGTCATCACCAGAAACTTTTGAATCAGAGTACTTTCCCTGTTATTTCCCAAAAATATTAGCAATAGTCACTTACTTGGAATCAATGCTACTGGTCTTACTTTCAATGAAGACCCAATAACAATAAGGAGATCAACTTCATCTTTGTCATACTTCATGGCCCTATGGAATTGCTCAGGCAAGTTTTCTCCAAAGAACACTATCTCTGGCTTCATGATGGCAAGTGGTTCATCAGGTGGACATCTGGGACATCTTGGCACAACCTACATTATAAAATATTTTATTACTAATCATGGCTCCAACTTTTTAAAGAGAACATCTCAAGTTTAAAAAATTCATGGTCATTTATTGTCAAAATGTATATTGTGAAAGATATTAAAAGTAGCTTCAGTAATTTATGTAGTCTCCTCAACCTGTCTTTCTACTCCATGCAGATCTCCTATGCATCCCAAATTTTTGCACACACAGCAGCATGTGAGTGACGGGGCAGTCTTGGTAGGGAAGGAGGGCTCATTTTGTGCTTTCAGGTAATTTTAAATCAAAGGAAGTACACAAGAAAATATAACCCGCAATCTGTATTGGGCAACTTCTGTACAGAAGTCCAGAATTTAAATTTTACACTTATCTAACCAGGCTTAGTCTACTACTACTCCTCAGCACTAGCTAAATACATTAACTTCAAGCAGAATTTATACTAATATTGTTCTGACTAAATAAGTTATTAACTGCCAATTTCTGGAAGATATCCCAATATGAAGCAATTTTCCTGACCAAAGTGCATACTGTAATAGTTTTACATTTATATAACCTTTCATCCTGAAGAATTTCACAAATTACATGAATATAGCACCACTGAACTCTAGCAGCTAGCCAATTAACAACATGCTGCACAACAGCACAGGAAAGATGCATTTTGACACCGAGGCAGACTCCCATCATAAACTTTCCCCTCCTGCACAGAACAGACAGAAGAATGCTGCTCACTAGAAACTACTACTTTTAAGGTGTTGTCTCTATATTTACATTTGTGTAATGCCCTCTTCCCTGCAGCCACTGAGCTTTGGGACCCTTCTGGAAAGCAGTGTGTGCTGAGGATGCACAAGAGCTCACAGCTCTGAATGTTCAGAACAGAGTTTATAAAAGGGTGATGCAGCCCTAACCGCCTAAGTTCCTTCTGATCAACTACAGAGTGCTAAGACTTGAACTTAGGAAAAGATGGGAAGGAGGGTGAGGAGTGTGACTATACAGAAGCAACACTCAAAAAAATTACTTATTGCTGAGTGATCTTCCTTTGAAGCGACTGCTGCAAGTTCCAATTTATGGTCTTACAAAGCAGTACAACTCCTAGGAAGGAAGGCTGAGACATTCTCATTAAACAAAGACTTCATAACTGCCCTGCCATAGCAAGAATTAGATTGCAATGGCAGATCAAGAGACTAGTTCTGCATAAAGGTGTGAAGAGAACTCCAGGTAGCATCTGCAGACTTTTAAGCCAAAAACTTTCTGAGCACCAGTCTGAAAGCTATCTGGAAAAAGACATCTTTTCAACAGAGAACCATGACCTAGTACTGTGGGTAGGAGGCAGAAATAATGGAAGCCAGTGTCATAATGTGGAACTTGAATTTTCTGATTAAGCTGGTTTGTTTCTGGAGGTCCATAATAGGACAAAAGCCATCTCTGAAATACCAAAAATAGATTTTTCCCTCCCTTTGTATTGTTGAGGCACTGTCTATGCAGTTCCAGTCTTTACCCAAGAAATCCACTCCTGTTCTGAACAAATTCTCATATGAGGGATCCCAGAAAAGGGACATGGCATGACATATGGAAAATGGTATAGAGTGAAGTTGGATCACATATCCAAGCTACATGGTCTCTAGATTTTCAAGACAAAGGAAAAGTGGTCCTCAAAGGGGACAGAGGAGGATGAAGTTGAAACTTGCTCTGGGCTCTCACATTCAGATCTGATGTATTGCTGATAAAGAGTATGAGTGGGTGAAAGAGCATGAAGCTGCTCTTTGCCTGAAGGGTTTTACACTACTCTGCCTCTTTCTGTTGATGCTAATAATGCTTCTCTGGAATTGCAGTTGGAAATTTAAGGATGTGTAAGGTACATTCTTGTGTAAGAAGGAAAAATTATATGCAGGCTTTCCCTCTTTTTATCTAAATTAAGGAATCCCAGTGACCTAGTAATGGTATCCATTTTTTCCAGATCTCATTCATCTCAAGGCTAAAAACCCGTTGACATGGGCCTGAACCTCAGACAAAGGCCCAATGACTTGTGACAAAAGTACTCTCTCCGTGAAACAGCTGATGCCACTATTCAATCCAAAGTGTTTGAAGCATTATAAGTAGTCATGCTTCGGTGTTATACATCTTTCCGTCACTAGCTTCTCCTCTAATCCTCAGGAAGATGATTGTTAAGGGGGAACATCTGTTGCAAGAAGTTAAAGCTAGAATACATAATTTGGTCACTCAAATTCCCAGGGTACCTCAGAGTAAACTTTTCCCTACACCAATCTCCCAAAAATTACACCTGCTGGCATCCTTGTCTGTTGGGAAGTAAGGTCCAACCTAATTTGGACCTTTTCACTGGCTGTTGTCATTACCGAAAGACCAGAAATTGGATGAGTAAAGAAATATTCCTTTTTTCAGAACGCCCAAAAGTTGGTGCATCTTTTTCTGGGCTTTTATTTCTAATTCTAGAACCTCTGCCACATGTGCTCTCTGGAAACTGCCTGAAGTAATTAGAAGTAAAACAGAAGAGAAAAGCATGTCGTCTTGCTCAAGAGTTCATTCCAGGTCTACAACCCTTTCTTGTTCTTATCCAGATAGCTGATCATGGATATTAGCCAGTAGAAAGCACAATGCCACTGGTGATGTCAAAGGTGGAAGACACTACTCAAGCTGTCTTAGGAGTGGCAGAGTGGAAGAGAAGCAATTGCAGAAGGATGAAGTAAAGCAACAGATTTTAACAGATCTTTTACAATCCTGTCAAAGGTGGTCCCTGTTGGTAAGAAGCTCGCTGGAATTTTCATTTCCTATCTGAACATCCCTTTGATTTAGGATGAAATCTGCCTGGAGAAGGAGCAAGGCTAAGAAAAGGCAAAATTTCTGAGGAGAATTAAAGGACCAGGAAACTGGCAACTGCAAGTTTTGATCTAGCTGGGGAGGAGGGGAGAGGGGAAGAAGAAGAGTGGAGATTGAGTCTTCTGTAAGGATTTAGGACTGAACGCCATTTTCCTGAAGGAATGGGAAGGGAGGTCCTTGTTAGAGGCAAAGGGGCTGCTGAAGTAGAGAACTACCTGGGGTTTCTGAGCTAGATGAGTTTCCTCTAGAAAGGGAGCCAATAGCTGGCTCCTAAAACAAACATTTTGGAGAAGCAGTGGGGAACTAAGATATAGAACCAGACAGGAAAGGGATATGGTTTCTCCCTGGGCCATTTCAAGTAGAAGAAGCCTGCTACTGGAGTAGTTTGCAGTGTGTGTGCGTGCGTGCTGCGGGAAAGGGTGTAAAACCAAATTTGGGACATTTTCTTTCCCTCTGATTGACCTGTTCTTTCCTCTTGGAAGCCATGTTCAGCAGTGGACATATTAAACTGCAGTAGAAAACAAACATCCCCCCCCCCCAACTATCTGGGATTATTTTAAAAGCCCCAGGTCCTGCCACAGGAAGCCCTCAGTGGCACCACATAGTCTTACTGTACTGCTGCAATAGGAGGAACTGCAATTGCATGGAGGCACACCAGAAAAAGAAGCCCCTTTGAACTTACTGCTAGGCACTGTACTTCTAAACATGCTGTAAACTCCCCAAGTGAAGAAAATGCCTGTCTTCCCTAAAATAGTTTTCCAGGATACTATTTACCAGAACTACTGCTAGACTACAAGGAGATCGTGGAGGCAATAGCTAAAATAATAATCTTGACTGGACAGGATAGGGAGAGCCCAAAGTCAAGTCTCTACTTTTCTTGTACAGAAGCAGAAAATTAGGCTCTGCATGTTAGTGCAGTGATCCAAGTGTGCTTAGCAGAGGGGGAGCTGGCAACTAAATGAATCAAACAAATGAAGCCATGAGAAGCCAGGTCAGTGATGTCAGATTAGGAGCTGACATCCCATTAGTTCAGAACTGAGGGAGGAATAGGTACCCAGGCAGGAGAAACAATACTCATATATAACATTCCTAATGACAACACAAATCAGACTTTATTTCATGGGCATTATTGCATGTTTCAAATATTACAAATAACCTTTAGAGTGCTGCAGTCACCTCAAAGGCCTGTCATATCTGAACTATAGTTCTAGTTTTCAATTTGAACTTCATAGTAAACCTATTTTTCAAAGAACCTTCTTCCTCTTTTGAGAAGGAGTTTGAATGTTTATGGTCTTCAGTCTTAATTTCTCATTTAAAGGAGCAATTATGGACACACTAAGCATTTGTGGTGCACTATCTAAGAAATGGACTCTATACAGACAGGCAGAGTCCCCACTTCCTAGGCTAGGACTCCACTTGTGTAAAACAAGTTCCCTTCCCCGCCCAGATCCTCCTGGCCAGCTGAACACCTCAGAAACCCCTCTGCTCCTTGGAGGGGATGGGATAAAGTGAGGGGGTGGGGCCAGAACAAATACAGTATTTATCTACATTAGGAAGAGTAGGTAGTAGGAACTACCTGCCCCAAATCTGGAGCATGTCACACAACACAGAAGGCTAGAGAGGTCTGACAATAGCTTCAAACGAACCTTTGAAAATGTGTGTCAAATGTCCCATTTGATTCCCCATCTTTTTAAACAAAGGATGCAAGAACAGCTTTATAATTTTATCAATGTTCCTTACATGTCATATGCTGTTTATCAAATTTTATCCAGACGAAATGTTCCAAAGAAGTTTTGTTCAAAGGAAGATTCAGATTAAAAAATATTTTAAGAGTTCCTTACCTGTGTTACTGTCATCTTACATTAATAAAACGAAGACAGTGTTAAATCCAGTTTACTTTTTAACCATTTGTATCATACTTTTATTTTGCTCAACTAATTATTCAGTGAAATTAAATAGTGAAGTTAATTAGAAATTATCTGGTTCCCATCCAATAGTATTTGGATTGCAGGTGCTGCAGCAAAATCTTGAACTATAAACTTAAGTGTCTTGGATTTAATGAAACATTTTTAGTGCACATTTAACATATATATTTAAAAAACATAGGCTGACAGTGTTCCTTTAAGTAACTGGGTATGTTTCTGTAATAACTTATTGAAAAACTATGACCACCTAAGTTTTTTTTTTACCTGATTAAAAATGTCTCCTCGAACAGCTTCACAGTCAACTTTGTATTTACAGATTAGGCAGGAAGCTGTTGCAAAGGAACCTGAAAGAAAAAGCATATATGAGTGAAGGTCAGATGTGTTAAGCTATGCAATAGTGACCGTTTGACAAAAATGTTATATAGCCTCAAATGACTTACATGATTTAATGATGCCAGAAAGGCCTAAGTTCACTAATGTGTCTCACTAAAAAAAAAAAAAAATCACAACTGAACTGAAAGATGGAAACACTTACCTGATATTATATTTTCTGAAACAAACCCCCAATCTGAGGAATTTGGGCTATGCCCCTCTTTCTAGAAATACCAAGATCAGTTCAGGCTTGGTCATGTCATGCCCCCCACCAGGTGATTATTTCCAAAGCTATAGAGAAACACTAATTTTTAGTAGATTGGAATATAATTTAACAATACTTTATTATTTAAGCAGTGTTAACTACATACAGGAAACCTGAAGATGCCTTCATATAGATAGCTGGAGGATTTCTTGAGTATTGCAAACTAAGGGATGTGCCCAAGGATTGGTCACTGAAAAGCAATCAGGAAACGAGTTTTTCTTTTGAATCTTTATCTCTTTTCTAGTCAGAAATACTTAGGATGCAACAATCAGTCATTAAAAATTAGCAAGGAGAGAAAGACCAGAATAAAGTGTTTAACTTTTCTCCAAAAAGAGTAGTAGTAAATCAATTTTGAGATGACTGCTTGGAACACCTTTTTCTCCAAAGGATGCCTGAAGAAAAAGTCAAACCTGTAAATCTTTAGGGAAAGAGAGAGATGACAAGGTGGCAGCTTTATAGATTTCCATTGTGGTGGCTGATGCCTTTTCTGTCCAACAGACTGATGTAGAATGGGGATCTCTTATGGAAAGATCTGTTTATCTGCAGCTGCATGTACTTGAGTCACCTATCTAAGGAGAATTTGGGTGCTTATAAAACACAGGCATTAAGGAATGAAGGAGGTGAATACAGGTGGTGGCCCAAATCGTCAGCTGGTGTAAACTGGTGTGGCCCCATTGACCTGTACCTTTAACTTGTGTAAATTGGTGTAACTCCATCAAAGTCAATGTTCAACTTCATTGATAAGTTCTACTAAGGTATATTTCAATTGCTCTTCTCAAGTTTAGCACATGCCATGCTTTTTCTTATAGCTGTAGACACTTCGGGCAAAATGAAGAAATAACTCTTCCTTTTACAACTCATAGAAATCAGTCTTGGTTATGAGTTTTTACTACATTCAAGAGATTTGAGAATCTTGTTGTCATCCTGATTGTGGCCTGGAAGCCTTGTTTTTATGAAGAGGAAATACAGGGAATTAGATTCTGGAGGTTCAAATATATGGGTTGTGAGAGTTTATAATACTGAAGGGCAGATATACCTACCTGCTGATTTGGGTAAGCATGCTGGTTTAGGAACCTTGCTACTACTAGGTAATCTATCAGACTTTTGTGAACCCATGTTTACAACATTGGTTTGCATGATGCATAGGTGAGAGGTTTTAAGGCCACGTCTAGACCTTCTTGTAAGAAGTCCTGAAGAAGTTAAATGCTTTGTTTTGTGGGGTTGAGGCTTTTATCTGACACTAGCATGAAAACGTTATTCAAACTCTTCCATAGATCTAAAGGGTGGAAAGCTTGAATGAGTGTAGGAGAGCTTCTTTCTTTGAACAAGTATTGTTGGCCAAAATCTTGTTTTTGAAATATATGTAAGAACAGAGCCACAACCCCCCCCCCCCCACTTCCTACCAAAAGGCACATCAGTCTGAATCAAAAGCTAAAACCTCAAACTGATTCTTACTGTTCTACCCTTTTAAATGTTAATTCAAGTCTGTCTGCACTTTGTATAATTTTAAGATTGTTTGTAAATGTCTGTACTATGTCCACTGGCCAGTTTATCTGTTAATTTTACCTGCTTCCAATATAATTTTAAAATCCTATTCTAAATACATTACATTGCACAGTGTGGCTTTTGTATCTATCTAATTGTGAAAGACACTGTCAAAAATGAAACAAGGTTTGCTCTAAACAGCTAGGAGTTGGCCCTGAGTGATTGAAGTGTGAATGGCCGAGCAATTGAGTTGGGTGTAGACAAAAAGAGTGATTGAACAATTGGTCTGAGTAAGAGATATTGAAACAGACATGAAGACACCAGCCTCACCTAAAACGCTTGAGGGAAGAAGAAAGAAGCAAAGATGATCAAATGGCCGAAGAGGAACCCACCCTGATGACTTTGGAGCCAGCCCATTTCAAAGGACAAAATCTGATCAGGCTTGCAAGAATGTGGGTGATTGAGAATCACACCAAGAATGCAGTTGCAGCATGACAATGCAAAACCCATAGACTTACATGGGGTCCTTTCCCTATAAAATGGGACAAGAAGATGAAGGCTGGAGGTTCGGGTCTACAACATCACATCAGCCAGGAGTACCGATGCGCATCGTCAGAACCTAGCTCCTCATCCTCATGCTCTAGTCACCTGGCCAGTGACTATCATGAGCACCAAGAAGCTGGTAACTGACATTTGAAAGATCCTTATGTATGTTTGTCTGTCTCTATCTGTGTGTGCCTGTCAGTGTGTGTGAATGTGAATGAAAGCATCAGTTGAAACATGTGTCACTGTAATAATAATACTGTTTTCCTAGTGTTTACATTATTAGTAATGCTATTTCATTGGTAAAGCACAATATTATTATTGCAGTGTTGATACTTTTCTTTGATACTATCTACAGAAGTTTCTGTGTTCACAATAAACGGGGCTTGTTGCCTTATCCCCTAATAAGATCCTGTAATATTTGTTATTTGGGTAACAGTATCCCATCTTGTTTTGAACTCAGGCCAGGCTCAGGTAGTGTGGACGGGGATGCAGGAGTGGTTTCTGGGATAGGAGATCCAGTTTTCTTGGAAGATGAAGTGGCAGTGTGACAGCTATATTATGTCCAACTACCACAAACTTCTTGGCCAGTCTGAGGTGGATGATTACTACTGCTGCCTCAATTTTCTGAATCACTCATTATAGCGCAAAGAAAGTGCAGTGGAAGGGGAGAAGGCACAGAAAAGGAAATTCACCCATCTGAGACTTAGGGTGTTGGTCCCAGTGATCTTTAGTCTGCTTCCCTGGTCTAGTTCCCTTCCCTTCCCTATTTTGCCACTGTTTTGCTTGATCCACCATAAGAAGGGAGTGGAACAAATACAAGCAAAAGTTTGTCACATGGTCTAAGAGAAGCAATGTCCTTGAAATTCGTGCCCCTTAAAGACGAGAAGAAAGAGGGAAATTCTTGCGAGCTGCTGCTTCAAATGTTAGCTTTACAAGTTAGGATTGCAATAGATAGGAATACTGAATTATTACTTTGTGTGCATCAGCAAAGTGCATCTGGCATAAGGGTAGAAGGGGCATGGCCAATCCCTGAAGCCTTATGGAGAACTCTGCACTGCCATTTAGATTTGAAGAGAGAGAGAGCGCCCATGTCTCAGACTGGGGCAGAGGCCAGGATCCAGAAAATATCTGAAATTCATGTATGACCTCAAGAAAAAGTAAACGGGCTCAAAGGCTTTATTAAAAATAGAGTTGTTCCTTTATTTAAAAAAATTAAAACATACTTTGAATTAAACAAGTGAATATAGACAGTGTTTTAAAAAAATGTGAGGTTTAAGAAGCCTCTTGAGTTTGTGCATTATTAGTAACAGAAGAAGAAAAGGGACCAATGAGTACAGGAGAATAATACCAAAATGACTGAAAAGCACATCCAGAGAAACATGATTTTCCCATCTGCAATCCAAAGTGGGTTCAGATCTTCTATCAACTTACAAACACATCTTGGTTAAAAACCCCTACATGCAAAAATTCTGCTGAGAAGATAGATGTGAGGGTTATGGTGGCAGAAAACTATTTTAAATTTTTCTGCTGCTGAGGGAAATGGGGTAAGGAATAAAAACATTAGCTTAAAAACTTCCACTAGCAGAGATCCTGACAGCAATTTATAGCTGCTCTCTCCTTCCATCAAGCAGAAATCCCAAGGGAAGGCAGGTAGCAGATATACCATCTGCCCTTCCTGGAAGTGAACCTCCAATGAGAAACAAAGGGTCAGTTTAGTGCACCCTTTTTGGTGGGTGAGGTGGAGTACATTAGTAGTAGATAAGTAGAAAAGAAAAATTTCCTGTTTACCAAAATCCAAACTGGACTTTATTTTATTCAATTCTGCATTCTACGGGACATATGTAAATGATAATTCACCAGTAGGTTTTAGTCAAATATTTAAGTGCAAATTGTTTTTAAATATAAAACAGTAAAAAGAAAAGGGTGGAAGGTAAATGTTAAAGATTTAATCTGTTTAAACAATCAAAAGTTATACTGTATTTTTCCTTTAAGTTGATGTGCACCTTCATCAAAAACAGGCATCTGAAAGATCCAAATCTGGATTTAGCTTGTATTTGAAAGATCCCTACAGTTTCTCCACTATTTTTTGTCCCAAAAGTTTCCATTCTTTCTCAGGACTAGCAGGGGAAAGAGTGGCAATTAAAGTTTATCAGCAGAATTTTTTTAAAAATAAAAAAATACATGTATTTTTCTTAGCCAATAATCCAGGGTTCAAATAAAAAAAAAAGTATGCATCTTATGAAACAGGATATAAAATGATACTGGTTACAGTTTTTATTTTTCTTCCAGACATTTGGCTTTTTTTTTTTTCAGAATTATGCCTTCTAGTAACTAAGTTTTTTTTGTTTGTTTTTTTTAATTCAAGGTTTTAAGATATAAAAGCATGCTAGAAAAGACCATAGATAGGGCTCTTTTCTCTTACCAATTAGGGAAAAGACACAGGACACTTTCTCGGTTTGGTTTTCAAATGTATCAATTTTATGGTTCACCATTTTGTTCTTATTTATACCTTCTCATGATGGCCTTTTTTATGGTGTATTTTTATACTGATTTTAACTCTATATTGTTCAAGCTAGGCTTGTAGTACAACAGAAATGTTAGTCCTATCATCCAGCTCTTTTCTCACAACCCTAACTCTACCCTGTAGGGTCACAATGAAGGAAAAACACACCCAGAATTTAGCATCTTTAAAAATAATTTTAATCTAATATGGGATTGCAAACACTAAAATGCCTTTAACAATCAGATGGTCATTACAGCATGGAGTCTTTACAAGGCAGAACTATGATAGTGTGAGTGCCTCAAGTAAGTATTTCCATACTTTAATATAGTTGGATTTCTTTTAACATTTACTCTGGATTTCCTGAGTTTATAAACACATGGTTTTGGGATAACTGCAACATTTAGTGTATTTTACTCTAAGTATCTGATGTACTTTGAACCTTAACTCCATTTTCATGGGTGGGGAGGGGAAATGATGTTCTGGGAATATATCTATGTAACTATTTAGTATGTGATGGAAAACAGTTAACATTTGAGAAACAGAAAACTTTTCTCCAAGTAGTGCAGATATGTGAGAAATGTCACTTCAAGTAGAAAAGGAAAAATTCTGAGAGATTACATATATCTTCTATGAATGTACATTTTCTAGAAAAATGCAGTAGTTTTAAAATCTCACTGACCATGACATTGAATTATCCTTTGGATTCCTGCAACCTGTTCCAGTGTATCTATGTTCTGAGTATAGTTGCGAAGTAGCTTTCCTTCTTTGTCCATCAAAGCTATGAATTTATGACAAAGAGATGGTTGGAACTGTCCGGGATATATTTCCTGCAGAATTAAGAATTACATTAGGATGTGTAAATAAACGCTAGAGCAACATTTACAGTCCTGATCCAGCATTGCATAGACAGATAGACAGACTACTGTGAGCCTGGAGACTCCTTATTTAGAGAGCAAAATATCAGTGCCAGTTAGTAGAGCAGCAATTGTAATTATTCCTTTCCATGGTCTCTTTTTTCCCCCAAATCCAACCCTTATTTCAGTCACTGAACTTTGACCATTGTTCACTATACCAACGTTTCTACTAAGATCTGGAATACTAAAATTGGTATCTGTAGTTTCTGATACAGACCAAAAGGAGTTTTGGTGGGGTCTTGGGTTTTTTAAAAACAAAACGATGAACAAGGGGAAACATGGCTTTTAACAATAAATAGCATTTGTGGTAGTAAATGTTATCAGATTGTTTGAGCATCAGAGCTCTGACAAAAAGTTTCATAAGGAAACTGGAGTTGAATCTTAGGTGTGGGACAAACAGTAATTTACACATCAGTAATGTGAATGGGAAATCAGCAGCCAATCTTGAAAAATTAACACCAGAAAGGCAACAGCTAGCTGCTGGATATTGGGTGTGCTTGTGGAGACTCCTTATATAAAAATACAGAATATCCGCATCCTGCTCTTAATTTATGTTCATTCTTTGGTTTTGCCATATGCCTCTAAGTCATTGTAACTCTGGAAAGTAGGAAGCTACCCTGGTTGCAACAGTTTATCAAAATCTTTCAAGTACTTAATCTATTTAAGTTATTTCAAATTCTATTCCATTCCACCACCGTCACTGGAGGCTGCAATTCTGAGATAATAAATACACTAAGAAATTCTTCAAGATCAAGCATTTACAGGTGAAGTAAACAAGAAAGCTATTTTCTATTGATAACATTCCTATGAAAATAGATTTTTATAATACATTTACCTATTAAGTTTGACTCTTACAATATTATCAATGAATGTCTCCTAAAGTCTCTTATCCTGAAGCACAGGATAGATGTTTTTAGGATTGCCTTTCCAATCCTAGTGTCTAAAGTCTCTTTGTATGATTATGTATTGTAGTATTCAATACTGTACACAAGATCTATATATAATATGCCCAGTTTTTAAAGTTTATTTTTGCCACCATAATTGTTTGTTCTTATATAAGTTTGATATTAAAAAGAAAGAAAAAATAATTAAGACCGTCAGGTAGTTTGTATTTTATGTTTGTTTCATTGAAAGGTTTTTGCCTAGTCTATTTTCATTCTGCAAGCTGAAGGAAATATAAAGAATAAAATAGCAGCAACAGTGAATTAGATTTTTAAAGTGTTCAGTTTTAATAGGCTAAATTGTTATTAGTAAAACAGCAAAGTTATTTTAATCAAACAATGTCCACTTAACCCGTCTCGCTCCTGACACTTAAGTGAACAGATAGTCTGTTCCCTCAAAAAATATGGAAGATATTTAATGGTAAACACTGACCATAATTTCTCAGGATTTTTACTAAAATATATTAATTTAAATGGAAAACCAGAAGTTCTGTACATACACAAGAGTAAACTGTTAGTTTAACTTCTCCTTGTGCCCAGTTCTATTCTTGACTGCTGCATAACCTTCCGTAACACCAGAGGCAAATTAGTAAATAGGCAACGCTATTCATAAAGTAGATACCCATCAGAAAGGGCATCTGCATCCAAATTGCAGCAATGGGCATGGATGACCTGAAATTGCACCATCTAGATTATGATCAGGCAAACAAACATTTATCTAGTGCTGTTCATTTACATCGCTCTTTACAAGTTTAGATTAAACCTATCCCCAAATATTTATAATCCAAATAAAATAAGATACAAACAGTTTAGGGAAAGGGAGCATGTGGAGATGGTTAATGAGAAAAAAGAGGAGAATAAGTGTTTGATTAGATGATTTTAAAGGAGAGATGTAAGAAGAGGAGAGAGAAACAGAAATAGCATGGTATAAGGCATAAAGCTAATAAATAGGTGGAGGGCATAGAGAATGAAATGCGAATAGAGGGCATAGAGAATGGTAGAAATGTGAGAACTATGGTGAGTATATTAGGATGACTATAGGAAAATGTAGGGTGACCAGAGCACAGTAAGACCAAAACTATAAATTGGTGCAAGATTATAAGGCCTTAATAGGAACAAAATTTGAATTTGATAAAATAAGATTAGGAAGCCCATGGATGGAGTGAAAAGGAGGGTGACAAGGCCAGGGTGAGGCAGGGGTGGGGAGTGATTATTTTGGTAGCAAACTATTGGGCAGATTGGAATGAAGAGGCAATGAGGAAAAAAGAAACAATACAGTGATTGTTTTGAGAGATGCAAGACAAGGGTTTTAGCAATGGAGCATGGGTGATTTTTGTAGATACTAAAGCAAAAGGAATCAGTGAGTTACTGGGTATCTAAAGGACATGATTGGATTAGTATTTGGATGGGAGACTTCCAGGAAAACCAAGACGCTACAGGATGTGATGTTTCTTCCCCAACCTCTGAGTTAGTACTAAACACAGTGTTTTAGTGAGTGGGATGCACTGTACTAATGATGGTGCTGTTTTTTCAGATGTTCTTACCCCTCCTCTAGAAATCCATGGTATTTCATTTTGTTTTGATAGAGTAATTAACAAACGTTCTGAGGAAACTCCAGACTGGATGTAATTGCATTTTGCTTCTGCATCTGAGTTCCCACATTACCTCAATTAGATATCCTCCCTTTTCCCTAAAATGACTTAGCATCACTGGCATTATTCTAAAAAGCTACAATATCCCATCCAATATGTGATGGAAGTAATCCCTACACAGTTTGTATTGTTTAATTCTGTAAAACACCTTTATGCTTGCAGAAACAGCTATATAAAAAATGCAAACTATAACAAATCTGCCAGTGTATGAAGACTCCTTCCCCTACTGGACTGTATGTCCTATGGTTAAATCTGAACATATGCTATGAAGTTAAGTTGCCAGGTGTAACAAGCATGTCAAATTTATCTGAATATATGCTTATTACAGTAAAGTGCTGCCCAAGAGTCCCTCATGCTCCTTGTTCCTCTTTAAAGAGCAGCTTAAGAACATAAGAACGGCCATATTGGGTCAGACCAATGGTCCATCTAGCTCAGTATGCTGTCTTCCAACAGTGGCCAATGCCAGGTGCTTTAGAGGGAATGAACAGAACAGGTAATCATCAAGTGATCCCAGCTTCTGGGAATACTAAGTTTTGGTGCCATTACTTGATAATGAAACATCATGCTACGTAGATAATCACATCTTTGACAAACAAATTTTTTAATACCCCTCCCTAAAACAAGAGCCCAAATGAGAAAGGTTGTGTAAGCATTCCTATTACAGAAACCAAGTATTATAAGATTAGCAACATTTTACCTTTTATTTTTTTTAAAACTATAAAACTATTGAAGGCAACGTGTGACTTTACCTATGATGAGACAATACTGAGAACAGTAAAATTTGTTAACTTTGTAAGACAGGCCTCTTACTTTAACGAGGGATGGCCTTAGTCAGTTTCACTACATTACTCGTGATTAAGGCCATCCTTCATTAAGATAAATTCAATAACGTTAGGATTTGTCCTCCTTATTCATGAAGAAAAAGTGGAGGCAGAACTATCTTTGTATTTGAGAGAGAAATCTTCTGTATCTGATGAAGGCATATCTTTACTGTCCAAGATAATAAAAACTACTGGAACATAATACCTTTGCAAATTTAAAAAATGGTCTTGGATCCTTTCTGAAGTACTCTATATCAAACATTGCTTGAGGATCTGGAAGGTCTGGGAAATCTACTGCAAGGCGTGCATAGATGCCATCTCTTGATCGGAAGTCAGGTATTCCACAAGAAACAGACACCTGAAATACAAATTTACAATTTGAAGACTGAAATCAATTGCATATTTGAATGTGATGAGTTGCTAGCATGTTATATTTGAGAATCTGCAAGCTATTTGTGAGAACGTGTGTGTGTGTGTTAACAATTTTTAATATCAAAGAACGGGAACAAAGGCAATTTAAATAACCCATGTCTATTTTGATAGACTCCTTTTTGACAAAGCAATGTTAGGTTTCCCCATGAATGTGCAGGAAAAAGGATGTGGAACATGAATTTAATTTTGGAGGTCACAAAACCTTCAGAACAATTCACACTTCAAAGACAAGCAGTTTAATAGGACACTGTTTAATATATATTTTTAGTACTGCATTAAGAATTTTGTAATATGAGTAACCCTAAAACAAAAACTTTGAATTTGGTTTCCTAAAATGAAGTTCACTGATCTCCCTGAGTAGTCATAAACATGAAGATTCATTCTTTTTATATTTATTAGTATAGTAGACCAGCTTATTTTAAAACTTTTGAGCACCAAATTAAAATAAAGCAATACTTACATATAATGAGAAGTACAATCATCATTTCTCTAGAGCAGCCAAAAATTTTCAGTTTGGGGGCTTGAAAGCAATTAAAGAACAAATGAGACTGGGCAGTACCAGGGCCGCTTCCTTCTCTTATGGGCACACTGATTTGCCTCAGATCGCTCATTTCTTTTATTTCTTGTCACACTCCATTTTAGGAATGAAAGCTAATAATCTATCACATCTGTTCTCTCATGAGCCAATCTGTATCCCTATCAAACATACTACAATAGGAACAAAACAAAGCAAGAAACTATTCCTTGACTTTTGTGCTATAACATGGTTGTATGCAGAAAGCCACACACATAATAACTTTGACTGTAACAATATGTACTGTGTTTGGTCAAAGTGCAACTGAATGACCAGGTACAATATTCTATCAAAGAAAGTTCAATCCAATCCCCATTTATGTTAGCAGTAGTTTTTCCTCCAGTGGAAGTTGTAGCAGGCCCAAAGTAATTCAGTAGAAAAATCTCAGTATCTGTTTCAGCAACACAAAGATTGGGATAGAAATCAGTTTTGTGGAACAGTTAATTAGGGATAAAAAATTACATCTATTGCCTTTAGATGCTAGAAAAGTTAGGATACAGTTGTCTAAGCTAATGCATAACAATAGTAGGTTAATTTTATTTCTCTGGTATACAAATTCTGTAAAATGAAAAATGTATCTGACCCATTCTAAGTTTAGGCCCTGATCCTGCAATTTATAGTGTCCAGGTGAACTGCTGCACCCATTCAGAGCACCACTGATTTCAGTGTGGCTCTGCGTGGGCACAGCACTCTGCCAGCATGCTGTAAATTGTTGGACTGGAACCTAAGTAGTCACCCATTTATTTTCACACTAACATATTTTAGATATACATACCCCAGCTCCAGTCAAGACAATCACTTTTTTGCACTCTTGTAAAAGTTTCACAGCATCCTCAATAGTATTAATATCTTTTCGTTTTTTCCTTTTGGGTGGTTCTGAAAGAATGTTTATAACAATCTGCCACAGAGTCATATCATCCAGTTCAGGTGGAGGAATTGTTTCTGGTAGCAAATCTTTTAGAATTGTCCGTGGGTCTGTACCTATCATGAGATGCTGTTGAACAAAAGTGTAGGGACCTATTATGAAAAACAAAGTTATAAAAATCCAGTTTAACCTTCTGAATCAAGGAAAATTCTTTAGACAAACATTTTAGCTAAATGTTACTATTTCTTAATCTTACTAACCCAATTAAGAGCCTTTTCTATATAATAGGCATAATGGTGCTGTTTGTTCACTAAAGATAACGCTCTAAGAATTTAGTTACGTAGAAAAACCTACCAGGACCTAAGATCCCATCTCTTATCATGCTTGAAGACTGCACAAAAAAGTCACATATTAGAACCCTAATTCCCAAAGTACGTTTCCTTTTAAGAACTCTCATTCAGTGTAATGCTTCCAACATTTTGGACTATGTTTTCAGGAAATATGATGTACCAGAATCTTGATTTTTGAAGTGCTTGGTAGACAGCACTTCCAAACTTAAGTTCTGATAAATTTTACTTAGCTGCTTATTACACAATATTTTAACTAGAGGGGAAAGATGATTTTTTTAAATGAATTTAATGCATACAGAACAAGAATAAAATTCATTTTTACTAAAATCACTCTCTAAAGATAAAGACTTGTAAGAGATTATCCATCTGACACAATAGTGTCTGCCAACCATACCCATAAAAAAAAGTCAAGCTAGTCCTTCCTCAAACTCTCAAGAGGAAACAAATATCCAACCTAGAAATTATAATTAAAATTGGCTACCACACCAAATGATTGGAAGGGAGCTAATATTGTATGTATCTACACAAATGTTACTAGGGATGATCATGTCAACAATAGAACAGTGAGCCCCACACTTCTGTACCAGATAAATTGGTTGCAACAATAAGTAGAGTCAGTCTTTTGGTCCCCAGAACATGAATGATGTGGTTGCACATAAGGTGACACACTTAATTCAGGAAGACTCCAGAAGACCATGATCTTTAGACATTTTTCTTTAATTTCAATGTCTCACTTTTGTTAAAGCAGTTTTTTGGTTAATCAAGCCCCTAGTATTGATCAGCAATGTTACTGACCTCATCTACTCAGCGTATATTGGAATGTCTCTGCAAATCAAATTTTAACTAATTGCAAAGCAGCAACATCAAACTTGTAACACACAGTTTAAAAAAAAAGAAATCTGTAATATGTCTGCATTCAGTGTCTAGCACAATGGGGACCCAATCGTTGATAGGGGGACAGAGATGCTATTGCTACAAATAATAAACAACAAAACATTACAAATAATTAGAATTCCAACTAGTCTGAACTTTAGTTCTATAACAAGAGCCTGATTTGCACTCCTAGCAATCCCACCAATTAAATTGCAAGGGGTGTAAATTAAAATGGGATTTGGCAATAAATCTGTAACATTTTGTGATGTTATATTGGTGAAGTGCTGTGTATATTTCATGATATTTTTGATAGTGGCGGGAGGTTTGAAAGATGCCATATAAAATATTTTAGGTGCTTTATAGTAAGAGTGTTAAGGAATTTCTTTTCATCTTTAACCACCCAGATACAGTATACTGCCCACAACTGCAACCTCCAGAAAAGTAGTAATTGTGTCAAAATTGCCTAGTGGTCTCTTGCAACAGGAACAGAATAATCAATATTAAAGGTCAGACATTAAATAACAGTTAAAAGTAAACAAAGAATCTTGGAAATGATACATTATATAAACTTCTACCTATACGTGGTCTTGGTGTCCAATCACTGGAGCTTGCATGTGAGGCTCTGTCATCTTCATCACTATCACAGGAATGGAAACCATTGGCTATAATTTCATCACTAAAAAGGATATTATCTGCAAGATAGTACCACAACAAAAAACCATGTATTATAATACTTGAGTCAAACACTTCCATTTTAAGCAGAAACGTCATTATAAAAGGCTAAAATGTTACTATACCTTTAGAGACCACAAAAAGATTTCTTTTTTAAGCAGGCCTTTTACCGAGAAGCTGAGAAAGGTTTTGGTAGTTTAAAAAAAAAAAAAAAAAAAGTGTGTGTGGGGGGGGGCCCTAAGTTACTTCTAAGCTTTTTTTTTTTTTTTTTTTTTTTTTTTAAAAAGCAAGTGGCATCACATTTGGCCTTCCCTAGTTCTACGGGAGATTTCAGAGGATTTATTTTCTACATTTCAGACCTCCATTGGGTGGGAGGGGAGGTGAATCTAATAAAGTTTTCTTTGTATAAAACATTAGTAATTGAAGTTACATCTGTGTTCATCCTCAACCCTCTTCAAAAAACAACAAAACAAAGACATGGAGTTTTATAATACTCTTACTAAAAATCCCTTCTTCTCTCAACCGCTACTTCAACTGCTCAACTTTCATTTTCTTGAATCCTAGGAGGTCATCACTGCATTAGTTCACCAACATAGGAATTATCTAAACTAGGATTTAGAAGTATGTCAGGATGCTTTAGCAAACGTTTAAGAACAGTCCACAGAAGATAAGACATGATGACTTTAATACATGCTAAATGGATTGAGTTAGAGCCCAAGGGGAAGCCTAGACTTTCCAGATATGTTAGAACCTCTGATCTCCAACAAAACTAGGGAAGACCAGATATGACACGTCTGATTATTTTTAAGTTGAAGAAAAAGGGAAGAAAAGTGGGAACTCACTCTTTATTACTCATTCCTTTAAAAAAAAAAAAAAAAAAAAAAAAAAAAAAAAAAAAAAAAAAAAACTTCAGTTTCTTTATCTTAGTCAGGTAAGGCCATAGTCTTCCAAGCTAGACAAATCCCCCCTCCTCTTTTTTTTTTTTATGTAAAAGGACAAGTGGAAAACACAGCATGTGCCCTTTATACACAAAAAGTAGTAAAACCCCAAATTCCATTCCCCCCTCCCCGCTTTGCAGGTTTCCTTTAAAGCTCTATTGTGACTAGGAACAAGGAATTGGAGAATAGACGGAGAATTTCAAATTCTAACTTGCAACAGTTTTTAAAAGTACAGAGTGCTTTTTTGGGGGTCATCTTTCCCCTTACAGTGTCTTCCCATGTGTTTGAACAGTTTTCGCTCTCACCTCAAATCTTTATGCATAATCAGAGTACAAATCCCATAAAAAAAAGAGGAAGAATTGATGATTGGTACACATTAGCGTACACAAGATGTAAGCTTTGGTACAAAATCCTTAATGTTCACCAAGGGGCTGATTTATTTCAATCAGATGTTTCACATGCATAAAGTTAAGGATGCATTTGAAGGATCAGGGCATACGTCGTTAACAGTTTGGATCCTACGTAGATCCTCAACCATACTTATTATATTGACCAATTTTTGCAGCATAAAAAACTGTTTAAACAACTGTTTAACTTTGCCACCCCCTGCATAGTCAGGGGATTCCTCAATCAGGGCAGTTTCCAGTAAAGTATGCCTATTGAATCAGATTCTCAGCCAAAGCTCTCAGCAATGGTGCTAATTACAGAAGGATCTTGCAAGGTATGTGCTCGAAGTATGACATCTCTTCTATGAAAATTTGTAAGAAACAGTTATTTGAAGTAATCCAAATACTAAAAGGAAAGAAAGTAAAAATATTGACAAGAAAATTGGATTTTTAAAACTTTCACTTTTAATAACTAAAGACACTTCTAGTAACATAGTTAAAGTAATTTATTTACAACAAGATTTGAATCAGTCTCCTTTTAGAAGTCCAGGAAACAAAAGTGAGAAAATGATGTGAAAATAGAGGATAAATGGAAATTGGTAAATTGAGAATAATGGATGCATACTGTAACACAATGCATGCAGAATTGTCTAGCAATAAGTAGCATAGAAATTAATATAGTATTTTACTGTAATGTAGAGAATTACTAAATAGAATGAAGTTTGATTTATATGGTTTAACAGTTCTACAAGCAGTGTAGTAACTTGTATGTCTGTCTATCGTACTGCCAATAAAAATTATAGAAGTTGAAAATGATAATATTTCACAATTCTCACACATAAGTTACCCTTGCACACACAAATACAAGCCAGTGGCCAAATACACCACTTTTGTATGTGTGCAAGCTTAAGTAGATGTACAAGGATGAAGCAGAAAATAACATTTGTGTAATAATGCACATGCTGAGCCAGAGCATGCACACACACTTAACCATGTGAAAAGCATGTGCAAAATGTCCATGTAAATACAATATGAACATCTGTAGATGAGTATGCAACAATGAGTACACTCAAAGTTCATTTGGCAAGCGTATATGTGAAAAGAGGTGAAACTGGGCAAGGATCCATTGAGCATACATGCAAAAAGGTGTAGAGCAATTGGTGAGCAAGCTCAGCACCACTGTAAATAAGGTACAGATATTTTGGTACCAATTACACAGCTGGAATAAGCGATGCAAGAGGATAGGTTCCTAAGTGCAGATGGTTGCTCTCTGTGCCTCCAAACACGGAGCGAGTGCATGACGGTTCAGTTTCCCCCCCCTCCCCACACCTGTGCATGTAGCGAGTCAGTGCGGGTTGAGGAATTCAGTTGCTTCTTACCAACCCCAAGTTGTGTTTAGCATTGGGGCTGGGAGAGGCTGCTGGTTAATTGCGTCTCTCCAGGCCGGAGGAAGAGAGCGAATTGCGCGCCCCAATCCCGAGTGGGCGTGGCAGGCAAAGGATTTGGCAGGTTGCTCGTTCCCCCAGGTGCGTGTGCCCCGTAAGGGGCGGGATCGGCGACTAGTGTCACACAAAAAGGGGGAGGCCGGCTGAGGGGTAGCTTGGCCGCTTTGCCTACCCCGTGAACTGCCGTGCTGGGGCAGGCCAGTTCTGTTTGGCCGCACTATGGGGGGCCGTGCGATCGGGCCGCGGTCGTGCGCAGCGGAGGGCGTGGGGGGGGTATCCCTGCCCCAGCCAGGCGAGGTGAGGGACAGGAAGAGTCAGGGTGCTGCTGCCTACTGCGGGCGGGGACAAGCCAGGGATCCTCACCGGGATGCGGGGCTGCCGCCGCCCCGTGTGAACACTGCGATCTGCTGTAGCCAATGGCGGGCTCCACCGCGTCTCCACTGGGCGCAGCCTCTGCTCCTGCCCCCTCCCCCTGCTGCTGCGGGGGCAGCTCCGCCCAGGGCAGGCCCCGCATCACGGCCCGGTTGTCCGCACCGCTCCAGCCCCCTGGCGCCGCCAACGCCGCCTCCCTGTGCAGCTCCGCCGCCGTTCCAGCCGTGGAGCCTGTCGTGGGCGCCCTCCCAGCCCCTCGCTCCGGGCCCTTCCCAGTCACCGAGCCCCGCCCGCCGCCGTCTTCCGAGTCCAGGCGCTGGCGCTTAGGAAGGGGCTCGGCCGCGGCGCAGGGGTCGGTGCGCGGCTGGAGGAGCAGACTCTCCTCGTCCGCCATCTTGGAGCAGCAACCGCCGCCTCCCAGTCCGGCGCAGCAGCGCCTCCGCCTAGAGCCCTCTTCCCCCAACCCCCACCTCCCCTCCAGGGAGAGATTTAAACCGTGCACGTGACCTCGCCACCGCCCACGCGGGCACCCTCCCGCAGAAGCCGAATAACAACAAACCCGGTCACGTGAGGGGAGGGGGAGAAGAGAGAGATGCCGCCGTCACGTGACCCTCTACTCAGGCGAGCGCACCTAAGCGATGCCATCCAAGCTTCTTTTTTCCCCTCACGTGACTTACCTTCCAGCCAGCCACAGGCTTCGCCCCTGCCCGTTCGAGGCGTCATGTTATGTAAGGGGAGGGCAGCAGGCAGGGCATGAGGTCATGGTGGGGGGAGGGGAGAGAGTAGTTGAGGTGCTGGGGTTTTGTTGTTGAGTGGGGGAACGATACCTGCAGTAGCTAGAGGTATGGGAGAAGGGGTTACAGGGAAAGAGGAAAGGGTTACATTCATATGGTGGGGTAGGACGGGGTGGATAGGGAAGGAATGGGAGCAACCCAAATAGCTCAGGTGAGGGTTGCAAGAGGTGCCACTGTTTTAACAGGTTGGGCAGGGGGAGAGGTGCTAAGAAATCAGAGAGCCTGTATTACACCCAGAGTGGTACCAGTTTAACTAAAGATGTGTGTTAAAATTAACTTAGTTCAATGACTGGAAGTTTGTGTTTTAGATGTGTAGTTCAATTATTTCTGTTTAACTTAATCAGTGTTTTGCAGGATTCAAACTAAACCCAACATCAGAGAATCATGGGATGGGAAGGGACCTGGAGAGGTCATCTAGTTCAGTCCCCTGCATTTATGGCAGGACTAAGTATTCTCTAAACCATATAAGCGACTATCAACTAGAAATAAGTATGTATGCATGCACAGATTTGCACAGGTTTAACTAAATCAGTTTAAAAACACCGCTTTAATTAAACTGGTGCCAGTTTTTGTAGATAAACCCTAAATAATGGGGATCCCGAATTTACTCAATCCCATCATCAAGGAGTGAGGGCTGGATGGGGAAAAAGGAAATCACCTCTGTCTGAGAATCCAGGGTGGAAAGGGGAAGAGAGAAATGGAGATGTTACACATTATTGGTAGCCCCAAGTATTCAAAAATCCTGAGTGGCTTAAAATAAGACTTCAAAATTAATACATTTTGGGCTTTTTATTTGCCTTGTTGGTTTTTGAGCCTCATGTTTTCAAGCTTTTCTCTGCATCCATTAGGGCTAGAAATTCACTAATTAAAAAAGAAAAAAAAAGCTAAGATTCTCATATAATATACTTGTCAGGCAATGACCCAAATGTTGTGAAACCTATTATAAAATCATGAGCTGGCAAACTGGTTACATTGGAATGGCCATCTTCAAATAACACTGCTATTAGTATATTTAGGACATGTCTACATCATGTGGCATAGCATAGCTATAGTGCCCATAATGTAGACACTTCCTATGTTGATTGGAAGAGGTTTTCCATTGATGTAGGTAATCCACCTCCCCGAGCAGCAATAGCTAGGTTTACAGAAGAATAGCAGTGTTACTTGGAGATGGCCATTCTGATGTAACAGTGTTGCCAGCTCCTGATTTCTTCTGTCAACCGAGTCATGCCATGACCAGGGGTTAGGTCAGCTTAACTAAAACGCTCAGGGGTATGAACAACATATGTAGATCAATCTGATTTTAAGTGTAGACAAGGCTTTAGTCTATACTTTTCCCTTTATTTTTTCTTTTCTGATACCCATAATTTATAAACACATCTAGTCTCCTTACATGACATTTCCAAAAGTCTCTTTTCCCTTCAATATATACTTCTAGATGGGACCAATAAATGATAATTAGCCTAATCTAATGTATTCCTCGTCTCTTTGCCAAAGAGTTTGACTTGTTCACTGGCATGAAGATGTTATTTGAGGTTGCAGAAACAGCTGACACACTAAGAGAGAATGTAATCTCTATCTGGCTTATAGCATCTTAAAGTTTTACAGAGTTCTTGTATATGCACATGTGGTGGGCTGCATTTTCATAGTGAATATAAACTAATTTTATTTCAGTTTAGCCAGTTTGTCCAATATATCAGATAACAAGGCCATTTTATTTTAGAAAGGTGTGTTTCATTTGGTCCTGCATAGTAGATTCTACACTGCAATTGCATGGATTTACCTTAAGTTCCAACTTTTCAGCAACATTACAGTAGTGTTGGTTATGTGTAGAATCATCCACTGCAATGGAGAAATGTTTCCTGACACTTGCCAATATTTGTAGAGACATATACTGTCAATGATTTTAATAGGGGTTTGAGAGAGTTTGCAAAAGAACATGGACAAATGTTGCCAAGTTTTTTCAGTATCTACCTTTAGCGTAAGAACCTAAGCTTTGTGTTTAGTGTTTGATATATTTATAACTTCTTCCCTAGACTAGGCCTGTTAGTACCTCACCCAAAGCCCATTGAGATCAATTGGAGTTTTTCCACTGACTCAAGTAAGATTAGGATCAGGCCGAGTGCCTAATATAATCCTGTTAGTAGTTTAGTTTTTGTGCCCTTCTCTGTATAAAGGGTCCTAAATACACCCCCCAAACTGTCTAATATTATATCAGTGTTTCCTTGTGTCCCCCTGGCAGTCTTTCTGTATCCATCTGTCTCTTGTTTTAGACAAGTTTAGTTAGATTGTATGGTCTTTGGGGGAGGGAACAGTATTTTTGTTCTGTGTTTGTATAGCACCTAGCGCAGTTGGGACTTGGTCCTTGACTAGAATCATAGAATAGTAGGACTGGAAGGGACCTTGAGAGGTCTTCTAGTCCAGTCCCCTGCACGTGAGGCAGGATCAGCATTATCTAGACCATCCCTGATAAGTGTTTGTCCAACCAGCTCTTAAAAATCTCAATGACAGAGATTCCACAACCTCCCTAGGCAATTTATTCCAGTGCTTAACTACCCTAACAGTTAGGAAGCTTTTTCTAATGTCCAAACTAAACCATCCTTGCTGCAATTTAAGACCATTGCCTCTTGTCTTATCCTCAGAGTTTAATGAGAACAATTTTTCTCTCTCCTCCTTGTAACAACCTTTTATATACTTGAAAACTGTTATCATGCCCCCTTTAGTCTTCTCTTCTCCATACTAAACAAAATCAATTTTTTCAATCTTCCCTCAAAGGCCATGTTTTCTAGATCTCTAATCATTTTTTGCTGCTCTTCTCTGGACTTTCTCCAATTTGTTCACGTCTCTCCTGAAATATGGCACCAGACTTGGACACAATACACCAGCTGAGGCCTAATCAACATAAAGAAAAATGGAAGAATTACTTCTCGTGCCATGCTTACAACACTCCTGCTAATACATTCCAGAATGATGTTTGCTTTTTTGCAAGTGATACACTGTTGACTCATATTTAACTTGTGATCCACTATCAACCCCAGATCCCTTTCCATAGGCAGTCATTTCCCATTTTGTATGTATGCAACTGATTGTTTCTTCCTAAGTGGAGTCCTTTGCATTTGTCTCTATTGAATTTCATCCTATTTTCTTCAGACCTTTTCTCCAGTTTGTCCAGATGATTTCGAATTTTAATCCTATCCTCCAAAGCATTTGCAACCCCTCCCAGCGTGGTATCATCCGCAAACTTTATAAATACTCTCTATGCCATTATCTAAATCATTGATGAAGTTATTGAACAGAACTGGACCAGAACTGATCCTTGCAGGACCCCAGTCAATATGCCCTTTCAGCTTGACTGTGAACCACTGATAACTTCTCTCTGGGAAGGGTTTTCCAACCAGTTATGCATCCACTTTATAGTAGCTCCATCTAGTTGCATTTCTCTAGTTTGTTTATGAGAAGGTCATGCGAGATAGTATCAAAAGCCTTACTAAAGTCAAGATATACCACATCTACCACTTCCCCACATCTACAAGGCTTGTTATCCTGTCAGAGAAAGCCATCAGGTTGGCTTGGCAAGATTTGTTTGTGACAAATCCATACTAACTCACTTATCATCTTATTATCTTCTAGGTGTTTGCAAATTGATTGCTTATTTATTTGCTCCATTATCTTTCCAGGTACTAAAGTTAAGATGACTGGTCCGTAATTCCTCAGGTTGTCCTAATTCACCTTTTTAATAGATGGGCACTATATTTGCCATTTTCCAGTCTTTTGAAATCGCTCATGTCTTTCATGACTTTTTGAAGATAATCGCTAATGGCTCTGATACCTCCTCAGTCAGCTCCTAGTTGCTATGGTGATACAAATAATAAATGCTGACGACAACATAGATAACAGATTTATTTCAGTTTTACCTCCATCTCACCTAGGGAAATGAATGCTATTAAATAGCTGTACTGTCATAAATAAACCAATTTCCTTTATCTTACTTTCTGGATTCTGTGCAAAATCCTGCTATCTGAATTCGAAGCAGAATTGGGGGAACAATGGGGAAATAGCATTTTTACCTCCACTTCTTGTTTGCTTTTTACCAGATTTACAAGCCTGCTTTTTCTAACAAGGGCAAGTTAGCAACCAGAATGTCTCCATTGATGATCTTAACTTGTTCATACTCCATTATTCAGTTGTTGGGTCGCATTAAGGCTCTGATGCCAATAATTGTAGTCCCAGATGCTAGGACACTGGACTGGGGCTCAAGATACCTGGATTCTGTTCCTAGTTTTGCCACTAACCTGCTGTTTGATTTTGGACAAACTATTTCACCTCTCTCTGTGTCTCCATGCCCACCCTTTGTTTGCTTGTCTATTAGATTGTGAGTTCCTCAGGGCATGAGCTATTTCTTGTTATGTCGGTACAGTGCTTAGCATGATGCAGCCCAATCTTGGAGGTGGTACTACTACAACTATTAAAACTTACACCAGAGGATGCTGCTCCAGATCTTATAGTCTTAAAAATCAGGAAAACCAAATCCATCTTTTTCCACTGGACAAAGTAAGGTTTCCCATCTTTATCTTATCTATCTTGTTCCAGATATGCTTCATTAGTATGTGGTATAATTTCTTAAGTCTCCACCTTAATACATTCATATCATCCAGTTTGTCCACTGTAAAGACTCTTGTGAATAGTTGTTGTTTTCTGGTGAGAAAGAGAGAGAGAAGCTGATAAAAGAAGAAAAGGAGGGAAAAGTTACTTAGAGTATTACCGGATCTTTGTTTCTGCAGGAGGAGAGAGGGCTTAGTGGTCTAAAATATTAGATGTGTAAATATCTGATGTCTCAGACCTGCATCAACAGGGTATGTAAACTGAGTTCTCTGCAGTTTCCTGTCTGAATTTTTCAGACCAGACTTAACAATGGCAATTTCATAATGCATTGAAGAGCTCATAATGCAGTTGTAAAAGTAGGGATTTGTATCATAGAAGCATAGATGATTAGGGTTGGAAGGGACCTCAGGTCATCTAGTCCAACCCCCTTCTCAAAGCAGGACCAACCTCAACTAAATCATCCCAGCCAGGGCTTTGTGAAGCCATACATTAAATACCTCTAAGGATGGAGATTCCACCACCTCCTCACGTAACCCATTCCAATGCTTCAGCACCCTCCTAGTGCAAAACTTTTTCCTAATATCCAACCTAGACCTCCCCCACTGCAACTTGAGATCATTGCTCCTAATTCTGTCATCTACTAACCCTGAGAAGAGCCTAGCTCCATCCTCTTTGGAACCCCCCTTCAGGTAATTGAAGACTTCAGGTAATTGAAGACTGCTATCAAATGTCTCTTCTGCAGACTAAACAAGCCTAGTTCCCTCAGCCTCTCCTCATAAATCGTGCTCCAGCCCCCTAATAATTTTTGTTGCCTTCACTGGACTCTCTCCGATGTGTCCACATGCTTCCTGTAGTGGGGGTCCCAAAACTGGACACACTACTCCAAATGTGGCCTCACGAGTGTCGAATAATCACTTCCCTCAATCTGCTGGCAGTGCTCCTACTAATGCAGCCCAATATGTTGTTAGCCTTCTTGGCGATAAGGGCATACTGTTGACTCATATCTAGCTTCTTTTCCACAGTAACCCCCAGGTCCTTTTCTGCAGAACTGCTGCCTAGCCAGTTGGTTCCCAGTCTGTAGCAGTGCATGGGATTCTTCTGTCCTAAGTACAGGACTCTGCACTTGTCCTTGTTGAACCTCATCAGATTTTTTTTTTTGGCCCAATCCTCCAATTTGTCTAGGTCTCTCTGTATCCTATCCTTACCCTCCAGGGTATCTATGACTCCCCGCAGCTTAGTGTCATCTGCAAACTTGCTGAGGGTGCAATCTATCCCATCCTCCAGATCATTAATGAAGATGTTGAACAAAACTGGCCCCAGGACCAAACCTGGGGCACTCCACTTGTTACCAGCTGCCAACTAGACATCAAACTGTTGATCACTACCCGTTGAGCGTGATGATCTAGCCAGCTTTCTATCCTTCTTATAGTCCATTCATCTAACCCATACTTCTTTAACTTGCTGATAAGACTATTGTGGGAGACGGTATTGAATCTCTGATATGTATAATGTTATTCTGGTTCCTACCACTATGCAAAAATATGTGCACTACTTTCTTGCTTATCTTATGCTGGTTATAGAGGCTGGTGTTTTGAGTTTTCATGATCTGTTGTCTTTTTATGATGGCTGTACGTAGGACAGTACTGGAATGATCAGTCCTGGTACTAGGTTGTGAACTAGCATTGTCTGGTCAATCCCAAAATAACTTTTCCACCTTTGCTTAGGCACCAATTCAGGACCGTACTCTAAAATGTGCTCAAGTCATTCTGATTCAGGAAAGCACTTATACACATGGTTACATTCACTTCAGTGGAACTTTAAGCATGTTCTTAAGTGCCTTCCCTGAACAGGCACATTTATGTGAATCATAACCTTAGCTTGAAGGCTTTTTTGAATCAGCACTTTTTAAAGATGTGTGTACAGACCTAGCATATTGGAGACCCAATCCCTGACTGGGGTCTATTTTCTTCTTCAATACAAATATTTATAAATGATGTATATTAAATTATAATATACTTTACACTGTGTATTTGTATGGATGTTATACATGATTTTGTGTTTCTGTTGACGTTGTTCTTGTCTCTACAGGTGGAAATTTATTCAGTTCCTAAACTATGAGGGTAAACATGCGCAGCTTTCAATTGTATTGTGCATTTGTATTTTTGTTTGTTTATGTATTGCCATAGATAATTGCACTGTGTGTAGAATATCTGAAATTCAGATAATCAGAATTTTAGAAAAACAAAATTTTGGGCTTGGGGTACACTTGTAAAATTTGGACAACTGGAGTTTAGATAATCACAGTTGAAACAGTGAGAATATTGCAATTTAAAACACATTCAGTGCTATCTTTAATTGTTTCACAATGCTTACGGAGATACCATGGGGAAGGGCACCAATGTCTCTATTGCTGTTTTGTTAATTAAACAATGTTTTATTTTTTATATATATATATATATATATATATATATATATTATATAATTCTGATTTTTTAAAAGTATTTCTTATTTTCCTCCTGGTAAATGTTAATCTTTATAAAAACAAAATCTGAATAGAGGAGTCGGCAAGTGGTGACCAAATCAATGGCTTGACGTCATCTTTTGGTTTGTTTAGCTGTTTCTGAGCTGAGCTGAAGACCAATATGATGCAAACAGTGTTTGCTTTTGAAAAATCAACTCAGAATTTTTAAAGCCACAGCATTGCATTTTTCCAGCAGCCTGGCTCCCTCCTATGGTGACCAGATAGCAAGTGTGAAAAACTGGGGTGGGGGTGGGGGTAATAAGCGCCTATATAAGAAAAAGCCCCTAATAGCAGAACTGTCCCTATACAATTGAAATATCTGGTCATCCTACTTCCTCTATTCTGGTATTGTCACATAGTAGTCTTCATGTAAACAGCTAAATCTGGGGTGTTTGATATAGTTAAGATTTGTGATGGTAAACAGAAATAGTCTATTTAGAACATATATACACACACATATATTACTGCCTAATATTACAAGCTATTAATAGAATAACTGTCAACTTAAAATTAAATTGTATTAAATAAGTCAATTACAGCTCCCGGGTTGGGCATGTAGAATCAGTCCTTCTGTTTTCAGGTGTTAATAAAGAGCAGTTTTTTAAAAAATAAACTTTTTAAGCCAAAATTGTTCGTTCTTAGCCTGGAAAGTGACTTTTCTGTATGTAATTTAGGTAAAATTCTAGTTTGAATTATTTTAGAAAGAGAAAAGGTTTCTCATGTTCTGAATTTTGTTTCTCACCCCCCTCGCCTCGTTATTTCTCAGAAAACTGAGAATTGGGTTCTTTCCAAAATTTTACATTCCCTTGACTAAAGACTTGTTACATGCACTGAAATACCTAAATCTGTTTTAATTCACATCTTTTTATTTTGGTGCATGTTTGTGTGTGGATACTCTTATGTTGGATTTAAGAGAGTCCTTTTTTGTTTGAAAGTTCTATTTCAATTTAATTAAAATAATAAGGGGGGAAATAGCCACATAGCGCTTGCCTCAGTATATTTAAAAAGGAAAATAAAATGAATTAAAACTAGAACAATTATTTTTGTGCATATTTGTGTGTAAGACAAGACCTTAGTGTTGAAGTGGAAAAAGTGGCTGACATTCAAGAACACTTGGGTTCTATAAAGTTACATTATAAAAAAAAAAAAAAGAAAAGGGTGCAAAATATTAGGTTCCTAAATCCAAATTTAGGACACTGTGATATAGCAAGGGCAGAGGGCAGTAGGAGAGTGCTACTATTTGAGTACCAGGGGAGGGTAGGTGGGCGCAAGCCCACCCACCCCTAAAGGCCCCTCCCCCAGCCCAAGGGGAGGAGCCACTGGACGCAGGTCTCAACTGGTTACGTGAGACAACAAATGCAAAAAACAGGAAGGGGCATGAGGGTCAAAGGGTCAAACAGAGGGAACCGGAAGGGGACACTGAGTAGAGAACCCCGAACAGCGCCCACTGCTCCTGGAAGGTGTCGAGGGAGCCAGTGGACGCTGCCCAGAGGAACTCTACACGGATGTGTGAACGGATAGAGGAACGGAAATAGGCCCCACAGTCGCAGAGCACCCCCTCAGCCGACCTCTCCCAACGGAGGAGATAGAGGAAGAGCTCAATGGCCAGAGCGTACAGCTGGCCTGACAGCAGACAGCCTTGACGCACCCCTCGCCTGAGCTTAACCAGACACTCTGCGGAGGCGTACAGCACTTGGAGAAAGCCCACAAAATGGGGCCCAAAGCCGAACGCCTGCAGGGTGCCCAGGAGATACGCGCGGTCCATCCGGTCGAACACCTTCTCCTGGTCCAGGGACAGGAGGGCGAATGACAGATCATCCCTACACTCGAGCTCCAAGAGGTCCTGGACCAGATAAAGGTTATCGAAGATGGTGTGGCCTGGGACGGTGTAGGTCTGGTTAGGATGGACCACGTCCTGCAGCACGGACCCCAGCCTCAGCGAGATGGCCTTGGCTATGATTTTATAGTCCATGCTGAGGAGCGAGACGGGATGCCAGTTCTGAAGGTCACAGATGTCCCCCTTCTTGGGCATCAAGGTGAGCACGGCCCACCTGCACAAGAGGGGGAGCGCTCCACTGCCCTCTGACTCAGCCCAGACAATGGCAAGGTCTGGGCTGAGGATGTCCCACAACACGCGGTAGAACTCCATGGTCAGCCCATCCATGCCCGGGGACTTATTAGTGGGCATGAGGTGGAGGGCTGCCAAGAACTCGACCAGAGTGAGAGGTAGCTTCAGCCGGTTTCCGGTCGCCTGCACTGACCGTGGGGAGTTCATTCCAGAGTACCTGCAGGCAGCGACTTCAGTCGGATCCGGGGAGAAGAGATCAGTGTAGAAGGCCCTGGCCCTTCCACGCATCTCCACCGGATCTGTGAGGGGGGTGCCGTTATCTATCAAAAGGCAGGTGACATGCTTCTTAGCCCCCCTCCATTTCTCCAGGGCATAGAAGAAGCGGGAGCCGTGATCCATCTCCCAAAGGAGACGGATGCAGGATCGAACAAAGGCGTCCCAGCCTGAAGGTCTTTGAGGGCCCGGAGCTCCTCCCCGCTTCTCCCGGCATACCTCTCCAGCTCTAAGACCTCCTGCTCCAGCTGCTCTAACCCCGCAACCCACCTCCAGCTGGCCCCCTGAGTGTAGTGACGGCAGAAGAGCCGGGCGCGCACCATCCCCACATCCCACCAGCGCCGCACTGAGGGAAAGGCATGCCTCTGCTCCTGCCAGGCCAGCCAGAACTCCTAGAAGGATGCCATGAAGCCCACAACAATAGCCTGCTGGAGGATGAAGTGCCAGTAGGCCGGCCCCGGCCTGTCCGCGGTGAGAGAGGCCGTCACGGTCACCAGGTGGTGATCCAAGAAAGGGGCTGGCCGAACACTGGAGGAGTGGGCCCACAAAAGATGGTGACGGGAAAAATAAATGCGGTCCAGCCGGGAGTGGCACAAGCAGTCTTCCCCCACCCGGACAAAGGTGAAGGTGACGACGTCATCCGGGTGGTGGTCGCACAAGATGTCCACCTTGGAGTGATGGGCTACAATCTCCTGGAGGATGTCCGTGGCAGCCGGGCACTGCTTGATCCCCGTGCAGTCCCGTTCTTCGAGGGTGGTGTTGAAATCCCCGCCCAGGACCAGGCACTCATGAGGATCCAAGGTGCCGAGAAAGGTGGATGCCTGCTAAAAAAAACGCACCTTCTCCGGGCCTGATGTTGGGGCATAGGCGTTGACAAGGTTCAACACCAGCCCCTCCATGCAGACCCGGAGGTGCAGCAGGAGACCCGGCATGACCTCTGCAACCCCCAGCACCTCGGGCTCTAGGTCGGGGGAGAATAGGGTGGCCACTCTGCCCACGCGGCTGGAGAGGTGACTAAAGAACACCCTGTCCCCCCACCCCCTAGCGGCTGGATCCGTATGGGTCTCCTGCACAAACACCACAAGGTACCCTCCCTCCCGGAGGAAGGAGAGCACCTGGCTCATGCAGAGACCCATCCTACAGCCCCTGGCATTCAAGGTTGTGAAGATGGTCGGGGCCATGGGGAGGGCTGGGGAGGATCCTTACGGGCAGGAACACCGGTGGCTCCCGTCAGGCCCCACAGCAATCCATGACCGACCCCGAAGGCCAGGAGGGAGTCACGGAAGCTGAGGGCCCATTGGTAGGAGGCAGCGTCCTGCCTCCCGGTTCCTTTCCCCTCCCTCAGGATGGCCCTCACAGCCTGGAGGACGAGATGGAAATCCCCCCAGCGCTGCAGGGCAAGCTGTACCCTGTTCCTGGCCCCATGACAGTCAGCCAGGAAGGCCCGCAGCTCGTCTCGCGGCTGGGGTAGGAGACCCCGGGCCATCATCTGGCCGGGACCCCACAGCCGACAGACGGGCAGACAGAGGGCAGAGCTCTGACGCGGCGCCGATGTCGCGGGTGCCGCGCTGCCCACCTCGATCCCCGGCACAAGGAAAGGCGGCAGAAGGAAGATAGCAGCCCCAGGCGGGAGGGGGAACTCAAACACCGCCTCCCAGGAGTTGGCTGATATAAGGGGAAACGACAACCCCAGGGGTGGTAGCAATATGGGAGGCGGACAGGGGATGGGCAGGAATGGTGTTGGGGGTGGGAATGTGGGGTCAGGAGCGGGGACAGGGAGGGGGACAGAGGGCAGGGGTGGGGCTGGGAGCAGGGGCCCCAGTGGAAGAGCCACTGGGGCACAGATCCGCCTGACCCAGCATGGGGGTCAGGGACATGGGTTCAGGGGGAGGGTCCTCACCGGGCCCAGGCACCATGGTGGACTCGGTGCCCACAGCCTCTGTGAAAGACGGGGTGGCTCAGGTCAGGGCCCTCAGAAGGGGTGGGGGACAGCTGCCTTGCCTCAGACACCCCAGGGCCCAGCTGCTCAGCGCCAGCCATTGCCTCAGGAGGCTTGTCGGCCCCAGGTGTGATGCCATCTGCAGCTGGGCAGATGGGGGCATCAGATGTTGGTTCAAGGGTGGGGAGAGCAGTCTGGGGAAGCGGGAGAAAGCGAGGGGGCAGCACATGGCTGCCCAGATCAAGGCCCGGTGGCAAAGGGTCATCCTCCCCTTGGGTGACCAGGGTCAGACCCAGGGACTCAATCTCCACGAAAATGGAGCCATAATCCCCCTCTGCCACCACGATTGCCACCCCACCGGAGGCCGAGGTGGCAAGCACCACGGCGGTGATGGGGGCAGAGGTGACAGGGTAGTGGGGGCGGCTCCCTCCAAGGCTTCCCCG
Organism: Emydura macquarii macquarii; assembly: GCF_026122565.2. Taxonomy (NCBI): domain Eukaryota; kingdom Metazoa; phylum Chordata; order Testudines; family Chelidae; genus Emydura; species Emydura macquarii. Next base: position 10,943,250 of record NW_027131527.1, on the reverse strand, counting down.
GGGAGGGAATCCAATAGGGCCTCCAAAGGGCAGGGATGCTATCCCCTCCTCGCTGCTGCAGCTTCCTTTTCGACCAGCACTACCTGCTGTATTTCATCGGGGGGTACAGCTGAAGGCTCAGTGACGGCAGCCCCCTTCAGGGACTTCCAGGGGGCTTCCTTCCCGTCCAAGTGGATGGGGAGGTTCTGAGCCTTCTTCCGCTTGCCGCGCTTCCCACCAACGAGCGCCCAGCCCTCCAAGGTGTTAACAGAGGGTGGACCTGCAGGGTCGGGTCCAGGCAGCAAGGGCAATGTTGTCGGGAGTTGATGGGGTGGGGACAGGGCAGCAAGGGGATGGGAAGCCTCCCCCTGGAGCAAGCCCTCTCCCAAACCCGGGTCCAACCTGGACGCCCTCTCCTCCATGGGCCCCGTCCCAGAGCTCGCTATGGGGGCAATAGGGCCTGGCTGCTCACCGGAGCATGATGGGGGAGCTGCCTCCACGTCCTGAGTGGAGACATGAACAGGAGGAGGAGGAGGAGGGGCGGCCACGGGGGCCGGGCAGCTAGGACTGCTGGCAGTGGCAGGGCCGGTGCCCACCGGGACCTCGGGCAGCCCAGGCGCTCCTCCATGCCGAGCCAGGGGGCAGTCCCTCCGGACGTACCCTGTCGCCTGGCAGAGGAAGTACCGGGCCTCCCCCAAGGAGTAATGGATCTGGTATTGGGCCTCCTCATGGGGCACCAGGAAGGACCCCTTGAGGGCCTCCCCATCACATGCCGCCGCTGGTGGCAGATGGAGCTGAACCTGCCGATGGAAGGACAAAATGTGATGGAGGGCGGGGTCCTTGCAGCTCAGCAGGAGGGGGCTGAGAACCAAGATGGGTTTCCCCAGGGTGGAGAGGAAGGGGAGCAGGGCAGCGTTAGGGAGGAAGGATGGGACGGAGATAAGTAGATCAAGAAAGATCAAGATGAAATCCTGGCCCTACTGCAGTCAATAGCAAAACTCTTAATGACTTCAATGGGGCTAGGATTTCATTCTGAGAAAGTTAGCAGTTTTGTGATCATAATTTCAAATAATTGCTATTCTCTTCCATACTTGATGCATACTTTTCCCGTGCTGAAATTAAGGCAAAAGTTACAATTTATAGCAGAAGAAAAATTTGGTTTAGTAGATTTAGGCCCCAGTTCAGCAAAGCACTTAGGCATGTGCCTAGTCTCAGTGAAATCAGTAGGACTACTCCTGCTTAAAATTAAGCCTATGCATAAGTCATAGCAAGATCCAGGCCTAAAACGATAGTGAGATTTTATCTGGTATCCTGAATGCTTTTCAGTCTGAAGAGGCAGATCACACAGTTGAATAATATTTAAATTACCTTTAAAACTACAAATCCCAGAGAGCATTGCAGATACCAGGCTTGTGCAATGTTACAGTCCTCCTGTAAAGAACCAATGATAAACAGAGAATTCAGGAATCCCAGATGACATCTCAGTGTATTAAAAAGCACTGTAGGGAGCCCTAGACCAGACTGCGAAACGCAATTTTTCCTGGGCTACATTTAAACAAGCCTATAAGCTTACTGTTGGCAGCTTATACTTTACACTTGGTGTGCATCAGCTGTTGGGGGAAAAAAGCTGTTTGACTAGTCCAAATGGATGCAATTTTGAACTGCAGTCTGGATGATATGGAAGATTATTACATCTTGTTAGGATGCGATGAACTATCCACGGTAAAAGAGTAGTTCTGTTTTCTTTGCCATGTTAGTTTGTTTTGGGTTTATGTGCTTGCAAGGGGAGTTTGAAGTTAATGTTTATCAGTAATGCTGATATCAGTAATTATTGAAATGCAACATGTACCTGCTTTCCTACCTACATAATACCTTTGAATTTCTCCTCCTCTATTGTTAATCTCAGCAACTGATTTCTTTGATACAATTAAGATTTTAGAATATAGTTCATAGTACAGATACTGTCTAAAACAAAGTTGTATTGTAACATCTTAAATAGTTTAATTGTAATGTAAATCATGTATTGTTTATTAAGCTAGTTCCATGTGTGATGTCAGAATGCACTTTGAAACACTTGTGAAATGTTATTTGTAGGCTGTTAAGTAATACAATGTATTGATCTTAAAAGGTGGCAGAAAATAGGTATAGTCAGTACAAATAGCATAAGAAATGTGAAAATGTTCTCTTTGTCAATAATTAGTAATAATATTCAGTTTCTAAGATATTTCACTTTGGGAAAAATATAGCCATTGCTTGGGAGAAAAAAAAATGTTTTAAAACAAACCTAACTCACAAAATACTGATGTTCAAATACTAGTTTCCTAGACTCACTTTGGTAGCAATTGCATGTCATCTCAGACTTGAGAATAAAATCTGTCTCAACAGCTGTTGGATCATTATAATAAAAACAAGGGTTCCTGGTTCCTCTACTGCGTAAAGTTTTCTTAAATTATATTTCCTAATGATGCAAATTTAGGAACATGCTAACATTTTAAAACTAATTCCTGTGCCAATTGAAGCAGTACAGGGTGTTGAGATTTTTTGCTAATTTTTCTGCTGTAATTAATATTATATATGGGTTAAATGTTTTGTTCTGCAAATGTAATTAAATACTCTTCTCTATTAATGATAAAAATGTTGGTAAAGTCTTTATTATGCACCCAAATACATATGTAAATATAGATAGAAAAATATAACATTCTTAATCTACTGTTGAAAATAAATTTAAGTATTTTCTGAGAGGCATTTTAAAACATCCCAGCAGGTGGCAGTATGAAAGTTTTTATTTCAGCTTTTTTAACAGCTGAAAAAGATTAATGCACTAATTCTGTTTTATAGCCTTGGGAAAAGATGCATATTTCAAGCACATACTGTAAACTTTTTTTATAGTTACTTTGAAGTGAAATATACTATGTTGTAATAATTGCTTACTGGTTCTGAAAAGTAATCTGTTACACATTATTTATTCAGAGAAACAACAGATGCTCTTAGTTTACTTTTGCCTTCTGAATATGAGTTGTATGTGTGAGATTGTGACTTTTCTGAATACCTATTACATCCCTATAGGGAAGATGCATTTTTTTTGTATTTTTAAAACATGGCAATATTTTCAACATTAGATTATAATTTGTATTATAAAATTGTCACCTTCAGAATGAAAACATTGAAAATATGCTTTAAATATTTATTGCAATATGGGCTCATGTGCTTCCTCTTTCAGGCACGTACAGGAGCAAGCCTGCTTCTGCAGATCCCAGCTTGGGCCTCGATCCTGAAAGATATTGTGTACTCTGATCCCAATCTAGCAAAGCACTTGAGCACATCAGTATTCCCATTCATTTCAGTAGAACTGCTTATGTACTTAAAGTTGACTACACGCGTAAGGGCTTTGCTGGATCAGGGCCAGAGTACTCAGCCCTTGGGAGTGGGCTCAATCCTCAAGGGAATTCGGGAACTGAAGAGGGTGGAGGCATGACATGGCGGTACAGCAGAGTGCTTCCATACAGAAGTCTCTTGCATCTCACAAATCTGCAGTTTTGGGAGAGGAATGGTCAAATCTATAGCCTCCTACATCAGGAAGTGTTGTTTCAGTTTAGGGGAGTGCCAGACTCTTTATTTGGTAAAATCCATTACTCTCTCTGTATATCCTGATAGGTTTTCCTTTAGTTTCTTTTTATTAATATCTTCATTTTTATAATAATTCATGTTATATTTGGATCTGAAAAGTAATTAGATTACATTTTCAAAAAGTAATGTCACTGCAAACGTTGTAACAGAAAAATCCCTGCATATAAATAGTTTTTAGAGATGTATTGGTAACTAGTCTCTCTGCTGAGGACCCAGTCCCACAATCCGCATATAATAGCTGTATTTTTTAATATGTAATTTATTAGATTTAAAAACTGAAGACACCACTCTTTGTATGTATACACAAGAGTAATAGAGAGCAACAATACAAAGAGTAAAATCTATAAAAGCACCATAGCTATCTGTTGTTTTCCAGGCAACTTGGTCAATGAAATTGGACTGACTAGTTGAATGATGCAATATTTTGTTTTTTAAAATAAAATCACATAGGCCTTACTTCCAAGAATTATTGAAAATTATGTGTTTCAGGGAAAGAAGGGGAGGGGTAAAGATTTTCACAAATTGCCAAATTAACAGATTAAAAAAAAATTATTTTGGTTGAACATAAACTTGCTACCAGATGTTATCAGAGCTTGAGTTTCACTGGAATAGCATGAAGAGGTTTTGGCTCCTGAACCTCTAGGTAGCTAAACTGAGGCTGCTCTAAAAGCCTGGAGTTGGTACCCAATTCCATCTTGTTGCTGAATGAGTCCTTAGTCAGCCCGTTTCTAAAGAGTCAAACTATCATTAAAGTGCTGCATCGGCACAGCGGCACTGATGCGGCTGTGCTGCTGTGGTGCTTTAATGAAGACCCTCTACACTGATGGTGGAGAGTTCTCCTGTCAGTGTACTTAATCCACCTCCACAAGAGGCTTCTCCCCCTGTCATAGTGCTGTCTACATGGGGGTTAAGTTGGAATAACTACAACACTCAAGGGTGTGGATAGACCTGTAGTGGAGACCAGACCTAAGTGATATTTAGATGTATGTGGTGCAAGTTTTAAAACGTTTTGGCTATAATAACTAGTAACAAAAAATAGCAACGTACTGCTGCTGTGAAATACAGAAGATTTGCCATATTGGATCAGACCAGTGGTCTATCAGTTCCAGGGTATTGACATGAGATTTCATGGCAAGTATATCTTTTTTTTTAGTTTGCATAATGTTCTATAGAACTATAAACTGTTGAGAGGCTGTGATGAATACACAACTAATCCATGCCATCATTACAGCATTGACCACAGAACTGACTTCATTCTAGGCCAACTTTATCTTTTTTCCAGGAGAAGTTCAAATTGATTGGAAAATCAGAAATCATTCTGTATCTATCTCTGTATCTATCTGTGGTAACCATGAATGAAGCAGATGCTGCTGTGTGCTAAGTTTCCACCTTTTAGGTGAAATTTACCCATTGCAGAGGATCATTCTAAAGCCATATAAACTCTTAACATAAGGTTTTAGTGATGTAGACGGTTTTGCATATGCCTTCTGCCCTGGGGGTATCTTCATAATTACAGCTGACTAAATAATGAGAACAAAAACTGAAGTTATACACTTTTTATATCTCAATAAAAAGCTAGAAATGAGTCTTGCAAGTGTGAACCTTTACTTATAATTTTCTTAAAACCAAAGCGCACAGCTGTGGAAAAGTACATCTTCATGAAGAAAAGAGTAAAGATGGGAGTTCAGAAAATGAAATTAAATTACTGACACAGCTGTCAGATGGTTCTTGTTATATATTTTGGTTATACAGGATCTTGTAAAAATCAAGGAAGCAAAACACAAGTTTCTGGGATTGGATTTTTAGGGAGCGGGAGAGAGAGAATGTATGTAATTAAAAATGTTGATATTCTGTTTAGGTTGAACAAATTCTTGCAGAGTTTAAGGTTAAAGCCCTTGAATGCCACCCTGACAAACATCCTGGAAACCCTGAAGCTGGTATGTAGTTTTTCCTATTTAAAAACAATCTATTTTCTTAAATTATAATTACAGCATTGAATGCAACCTAAAAGCCATCGGTAAATATTATTGTTTCCATTTTAATAATTTTTACATTTATGGAATGTACTCTTTAAATTTCAAGCCTTAATATTTTGCTGTAACACTTACAAAATCATGATTATCTAGTCCAGGCGTATCAAATTTTTTTTTAAGGGGGATGCACATTTTAAACCAGAGATTGTCTTGTGGACCGCATCTCCTCCCATGCATGGACTACCTCCTCTCCCCATGGCAATCAAATGACATATTTGGGTTAACTACAGTAATTGCTCACATGAAAAATAATATTAGGAAAATATTTAATGTATTTTAGATTCTTTTAATGTTACTTAGCAGCATTAAATAAGCAGGGCCCAGCATGATGTCAGGCCAGCTTTCTGCAGGCCAACAGCAAACATCTGAAATTGTGGAAATGCTGTCAGTCACCCAAATAGCCTTCCCCTTCCTCCCGTAGTAGTGCCTTGTGGAAAAAACACATACTCTGAAATAGGGTCATATAATCTTAACCAACAGGGTCACTGTCCTCAATGACCACAAACATTTGAATGCCTGCTCTGGCCTTCTTGATGGCTATATAAAATGCACAGAAAAAGACAAGATAAACAGTATATTGAAGGCAGTTGTTCCCCACTCTTTATTAAGTTTCCAAATATTGCCAAATGTGTTGTTGGAGACTGAACTAGTTGGACACTGAACTATTTGTACACAAACATCATAGACCCAGATCATCGGAATTCTAGTACTTACATGAAAACCTCCCAAAACAAAGGTTAATTTGATGACAGAGCATAACACTTAGTATTGGACATGTTTGTATTAAACCAGTTATGACAAGACAGTGCTCTGTGATCCACGTTTCCAATACTCCACTCAAAAACTTTGAGCCTGATTCTGCCCCCTACTATTCATATTGAAATCACTGGGACTACTCTTAGAGTGAGGTACTACTTGATGACTGGGATTTTCAAAGTTTAAGGAAATTAGACACCCAAATCCTTTTTGAAATTCCAACTACCTGTGTCAGTAAGGGGAGCAGAAGCAGGACCTGTCTCTTTTCAGTTTGATGTTCTCAGCTATAGATTGCTGAGTTTTAAAGCCTTTAGAAAAAGAATTGCAGAATAACTAAATAAAATGTTCCATTTTAGTTAATGCACAAAACTGCTTATTCAAATTTTCTCTCAGTTTAATTGGAGGCAGCTTGACAAACAGTGATAGCAACCACACAGGAGATTAAAATTTGGAATTCTTGTTTGCATCTTTCTCCTGGAGTAGTAGAAGCTGAGGTGCACTACACCCAGATGAAAGAGACTCACTCACTGTCTACTGACACCTTCAGATGTCTCAAGAGTGGTACTGAGTTGCACTTAGCTCTTCTAGGTTTTCTGAAATGTGAGTCCAGATCCAGTAAATTGATGAGGGGATTAAAAAATAAAATGGGTGGGATTCTTCACTCCAGAGAGCCTGAGAGGGATCCCTCCAAAATTTGTTGAAGTTTTCACCTTTTACAAAATGATCTTAAACCCTACTTTCCAAAATACATTTAAACGTACTTGTTAGAGCAACCAGATAACAAAGGACCAAATTCTTCTTTAGTAAACTCAGGCTACCCCACTGACTTTAGTGGGGAGGCAGAGGTATAAGTGAGACCAGAATCTGATCCATTGCTAGGAATTTTTAGTGTTAAATTGAAGTAAAAATAAATAATTTGATTAAAAAAATAAAAAGGGTGCCCAAGACCCAAATAGTGGAGCAGTCTTATGTATTAAGAGCAAACAATTTGATTCATTTGCTTCAACTGTCCACGAAATGCCTTACATTTTCACAGTACTGATAAAAATGTACTTTTTATGATTCAGTTAATACCAATATATTTAAAAAAAACTACCAAACCAGACTGCTCTTTATTCCCCCAAAACAGGTCACACTGGGAAAAAAAAGAAAAAAATCCTGTGTGCTGTTTGATTTATGCTTATCAGTTTTGGTTAGTGTTTGGGGTCAGCATATTTCAAAAGAAGTTTCTACTTCAATAAACTGGAATAAATTAATAAAGCACTATAACAAGGGTGACTCAAATCTTTGTAACCCTTTATACAAATAGAAACACACAGCTGCATCCTTAACCATTTTATAAAGAATTTTTGCTCCTGTAAGAAAAATAAGAGATCTTATTCACACAACCTGGTATTCAAGTTAATATTTTATTATGTACACAAAAGATGTGCAGTTAAGCACTGACCTTAGGTAATGCTATATTAAGATTTTTCTTCTTGCTGCTCCCACAGTGTCATTATGTTTCCTTCTTAATGTCTGTTGGTGGTGTGTTCTGCTCTAATTTCCTTGCTTCTTTGGATCTTCCTTCTGAAGTGCTGTCATGCTATTACAATATTTGTTTTTAAATGGGGCAGCACCTTGTGCTTTTTGCTTTGAATACCGCATAATTTTTATTCCTCCAGTTTATAAAGCATCTAAACCAAGAGACAAAGAGGCTCCACATTTGCATTGAATTGTTCATCTGAAAGAGGACATCAATTGTCTTAGCTGACATGGACTTCTTCAAAGCAGTGAGCAGAACTGCCACACCCCTTTATTGATCTTTTCTCTTCTTCTGCCCCAACCTGTGTTACCGTTACTTTGCTATTAATGGTCATTCCTGTTCCACAAGGAAATTAATTTATTTTAAAATAACTATTTGATTTAACATCCTTTTTGTTTGTGTTCTAGTGAAGAATTTTCAGAAGCTGCAGCAGGCTAAGGAGATTCTTACTAATGAAGAGAGTCGAGCTCGTTATGATTACTGGCGACGAAGCAAAATTACCATTCCATTCCAGCAGTGGGAGGCTCTGAGCAACTCCATAAAAACGGTTTTTTTTTTGTTTAAGTACCTAAATTTCCTGGGTACTCATTAGCATTATGAGATTAGGTAGATCTGTGGGAAGGGAAATTCACCCATGGGTGAGACAGGATGGGTCAGAGATCAGGGAATGTTCATTATATCATCCCTCTGTTGTTTTTTAATCTGTTTCCCAGTGTTTATCTGATGGAGGAAAGGAGACTAGTTAGAAACAGTGCTGCTATTTGACCAAAAATACTCTCCCAAAATTGCTGCATAGCAACATGTAACAAGAGTGCAGAAAAATACTCCTGAATCCATTAAAAAAAAATCAAATGCCACAAACTGGAAGGCAGTTGGATGATGTAGACATTTATGAACACATACGTGATGAAAGTCTAATAGCTGTTTTTGTTCTCAGGAACAGCATAGGTTTTTTTCTCAAAAATAGTTTATTTGGGGTTGAAAGTGGCTATATGATCTTATAGAAGCAAAGAAATATCTTATGGTAAAATGTATATTTTAAGTTACTTTTTAGAATGATTACTGGGTGTGAAATCTTGGTCCCATTAAAGTCAATGGCATACTGTCATTGAGTTCAGTGGGGCCAGGATTTCATCCTAGGAAAATAAATCTTCAGTAATTTCTTTAATGAGAATATTGAATAGATTTTTTTTTGGAGTAACCAGCATACCAAGAAAAATGTAATACCGTAGTATCTGAAGTTTTTTTTTTTCCTGTTTGGCTGTGAGGATTTAATATGAGAAAAGTGGAAATACCTGTATATCTCCAGTATAACTAGTTGTTTTTCCTAACAATTGATAGATGCTGAACTAATAAAGTGAATAATAATGATAAATGATATTTAAATTAATATTTTAGTTCATAAACAAATGATCCTTTCTGGTCATTTCTTTATTTTTCAGAACAGATTTTTGTTTGTTTTCTAGTTTAGATCAACTGCTGTTGATATATGTTTTTAGTGATGCTTGCAAAAATGAATGAGTCATTGCTGTGTGTTAATTCTGTTGATGTCACCCCTATCCTGAACAATGAGTACTACTATTCATTTTGGGAAGATATACTCTATGAAGATAAATAATCTGGAAGATGTTAATTATATCTGAGCAAACCACACTCTTCAGAAATTTTGATATTTTGTCTTTGATGTGACTGCAAGGTATCAGAGGTTTATATTTGTGTTCAGGCAACTTAGATGTTTTTTCCCCCACTACCTTCCTATTTCAGGCTAATTATATGTAGCTGTACTTGATTTTTTTAATCATCTTCCTGGAATTCAAGCTAGGAAAACAGGTGGAAGTATAATGGTTTATAATAGCATAGATGGCATTAATTTATAATTACATAGCATACAATTACACTAGTTTAGGTAGATGTGCACATTTATTTTTGTGCAGTGAGTGAATGTTTTTTTAAAAATCATTGTTTTTGTTATCAGTGTGTAACTTTGAATAACATGGAGTTATACAGTGAGGGATGCTTTCCAGCATCATGTACAAGCTTCTGAATGTCAGAAGATGTCTTACAAATATTTTAATACTTTGCACTTGATGACTGTAACATTAAAAGCTTGTAATATCTGTAATATCATGCACAGCACATCTAGTAGGTCCCAATCTTGCAATGTCATGATCACCCTCAATTCAATTAAAATTAATGTGAACTGAGGATGTACAGTACCATGTATGATTGGGTCCTATTAGAGGGAAGCAAATAAATTGTCCCGCAAACGTTGTGGAAATATGTCTTTAAAGCACCATACATAAATATATAGGGATTCTAGGATCAGTCCCTCAAAGCTTGATTCAATTCCAGTTAAAGTCAATAGGACTATTTCCATTGACTTTAGTGGGAATTAGACCAGGGTAACATTTCCAGAAATGCCCAAGTCCCATTTTCAAAGTGACTCAAGGTCTGAACTGCCCAAGTCACTTTTGAAAATGAGACTTTGGCTTCTAAGGCTCATAGGTGTTCTTGAAAATTTTACTCCAGGTCATTACTGAGCAGATGGTGGGCAAAATTATTAATACCTTAGTATTATTTGCTGCATCTCCACTTGTTCTCCTTTATCCCCATCCAAATTTAACTATAGATGAACAGTACCCAATCTACTCAACTATTAATTCCAAAATTCAATTAGATTATTGTAATAATCTGTAATTTCCATAAAGCCTTTTTATAACATTCTAGTGCGTACTTCAATTAGTTAAAAAGAATAAAGCCATGCAACTGCGCACTGAATTATTTAAAGAAGAAAACTAGCATATGTTATGTTTAAAATCTAATGTACAACTTAGATTTGTCCATTGTTATTTTTTTTTAATTTATTTAGTCAATGCACTGGGCTGTCAGAAGTAAAAAAGAGCCAATGCTGGAAGCACCTGATCTAAATAATAGCAACAACATAACTAATGGCATTTGGGCCCAAGAGACTGAAAACAATAAAGATGAATTGTCAGATGAGAGAAAGGAGCAAGATGATGCTGAGACTTCTGATGAGAAGCCACAATTGCCAAAGAATCCCAACTCTCCAAGTAAGTGGAACCAATGATGTGATAGATTTCAGTATCCAGACTTCATACCTAATACTGAAGTTCTTATTCAGGCAAAACTCCCATCTAATTAAGTGGGAGTTTTGCTTGAGTATGATGTTCAGGTCTGGGCCTTAAAGGATGAACTGAATAAGAAATGGTGACAATGTAATTTTCTGAATAATTCCCTTACTTTCCTGTACATTTGTATAAGTCTTATTACTTGGTGTGCACTAGAAGAATATTAGACCAAGAACATGGTGGCTAGATATTCAGAACTGTGAGTATCATTAATGTGATCATTCATGCAGTTGGCCTCTTGTGTGTATAGAGCATAACTAAGTTGATTTCACATTCAAGTAACTACATATGTACAATTTTGAAAATCAGGCCTGGAGAGTGCAAATTGCAATACTAAGGATCCCAAATACTGCAGGCTCTTAATTTAACTAGATATCTCAATTTGGGCCCAATTTAAAACACTTGTGTCCTGGATTTTGATGTAATTTATAACAGGATTGTGCAACATAACTTTTTCATCCAAAAGATGCACATTTCTGTATTCTTGACTATAAAATATTACACATCCCAGACCAAGTTCAAGGTATGTGAAGACAACCAAGTGTCTCTCAAGGTGGCCCGTGATTTCAGCCTCCACTGCCACTTGTTAAATTTTCAATAAGCACTTTTTGTGCTTTCTCTCATGCTCCCCTTCAGGCTTGGAACATCTGTAAAGCTATATCACAATTCTCCTTAAAACTCTCCTTTTCTGTGATGGCTACAAAAAAATTGAGCACACTTAGACTGCTGGTGTTCTGAGATCACTGCCTATCATGCTGATCAGTATTGTCTTATTGTTTCCTTGCTCTCCCCTGTCAGTATCCATCTGTTGTCTCTTGTCATATACTTCAATTGTAAGCTCTTTGGAGCAGGGTCATCTTGTGTGTTTTGTACAGAGCTTAGCACAGCGGGTCCTGGTCCATGACTAGGATTCCTTGTGCTACATGCAATATAAATAAATAATCTAGTTATGATATTTTCTGTTCTAAACATGTAGGGACTAATTCTCATATACACTAAGGCCCTTTTACACTGCTCTCGCCGTGTATATGGATGTTGAAGTGGGTATAAATGACATTTACACCTAATTCAAGGGCCTTTTACACTTTTAGAGCAGTATAAAGAGGGCCTTAGTGTAAAGGAGAACTCAGGCTGTAAAGTTTTAAAAAACCTAAAATCAGAAATTGGATGTGGGCAACTCTGAACTTACTCTGAATCCTATTGATTCCTCCACTGCAAAAATTAATGCATCTTTTATTTATTAAAATATTGACTGTGCTTGGTTCTGTACAAAAACCGCAAAGATAATGTTTTTTCTGATATACCAGATAGTCTTTGGCAAAGGCTCTGATTAGATGGATTTGTCTCAAAGAGTTTATTTATTTTGTTAGAGAGGTTCTTTCTTGCTAGATCAAGTGAATATTTATACTAAAATATATCTATCTGGACATTATTATCAGTATTCCTTTTGCTGTTGAATCTATTTATGTTTGAATCAAAGCTTTCTTCCCCCCCACACACCATCTTCTCTTTCGTTTGATACTGCAGTGGTTTCATAATTCTGGGTTTAGGCCATCACAGAACAGCACGTGATTATAATGTAAGGAAGTACTGGGTTTCTTCACTGCCTGATCGAACAGGAAGTGAGGTAGAGCTGTGAGGGATTAAAACCTATATAATGAATATAAATTAATAATCTAGTTATGGTAACTAGACAGACATCTTTGGAATGTAGCAAATATTATATGAAAATGTATATGCACATGAAATGTAACTGGATTTACATTCAACATTAGACAAATGATGCTCTTTAAAAGTTTAGCTGACATAATATTTGCTATATTAAGTCAGCATTGCCATTTTGCTGTTTGCAGAGTACAAAGTACATGAACATTTAATCTCACTCCCTGTGAAGCTTTGTTTTTTTCTTTGCATCATTTTGGCTTTTTTAGATGTGTTTCATTAAGTTCCTTGTTATTTCTCATCTGTTGCTTTTCATTGCAATCTTCAATCTTTTTCAAGCACTAGTTGTTTCACATTTGCTTTGTTTTCCTTTTGATAGGAAAACAGTAGACTATTCACCTAATCATCATCCAGTTTTCAGTCAGAACTAAAAGTGGACTTTAATATTATTGTGCAAAGATATTTTGATTTCCTAATTTTGTGGGTTTTTTGAAGGATTTCAGTTTTGTCTTTCTGATAGTCTTTGAAAAAAGGCTCTGATTAGATGGATTTAAATGGGTTACATGGTTTTTTGTAATTCAGGAGCATTGTTACAATAAGCTACTATGAGGCTTTCTTTCCCCATAAGTTATATTTTAGAAATTACTTGGATTGTTAAACATATCTGAAAGACTTCCTCTGTATATGATTGTTGAGTATCAAAGGGCTGGTGCTTTTGTTTTCCATATATATTGATAAACAGTTATTTTCATGCACATGAGAACATAAGTGTAGGAGACTGGACTAGATGATCTCTTGAGGTCCCTTCCAGTCCTACGATTGTATGATTTTATGATGGGTAGATTTGTTTCTAATGTTCACTTGGCAGGAGAGGCCATTCTTGCTTTAGTCCTAAGTGGCACACAGGATCTGGTCCAAAAGATGAATATAGCTGAACTGCCCAGTAATAGTTTTGATAATGCAATTAAACATCCTTATAGGGAGGAAAATACCAAAGAAATCCACCACAGTAACATTTCACTTCAAAAAAGGGGATAATTTAAAAAATGAGGAGGTTAGTTAAATGGAAATTAAAAGGCACCGTCACAAAAGGAAATGCTTGCATGTTGCATGAAAAGTTTAAAAACACCATAATAGAGGCTCAAACTAAATGTATATCTCAAATAAAAAGAAAAATAAGAGGACCAGAAAATGCCACCATGACTAAACAACAGAGTAAAAAAGGTGGTTAGAAACAAAAAGATATCCCTTTAAAAACTGGAAGTCAAATCTTACAGAGGAAAATAAAAAGAAGCATAAACTCTGGTGTAGTGCGGGCTTCTGCCCAACCTGGTCGTTGCAGCCCTTCCTTGGGCCCAGACACAAAGGAAGGCCACTGCACTGTCCAAAAAGGGGAATGTTAGTGTCTGGATAAGTCACAGTCCAGGCCCTTGGCAGGGCGGGCGAGCAAGGAGGGTCCTCTGGTCAGGAGAGCGGGGTACAGTAATCACTCCCCAGATGGCAAGGACAAGAGGGGAAGGGGAGGGGGACGTAGGCCCACCCAACTTCACTGTATGCCAGCCCAGGGCCCTAGCAGTGGCAAAGGCGTTGCCACGGAGTCAGCAGGGCTCCCACCGCAACACGCCGACGGGGTCTTGCCCTTGTCTCAGCCACGGCTATGGCTGTCCCTGGGCCACTTCCTCCCCGTATCCCCAGGTACCTGTATCGGTGGGATCCTCGGTGTCACTGGGGTACACAGCCCACAGCAGGATCACCAGTCCCTCTGCGTCCACTGGCGGCAAGGCAGGGAGCTCCTTGGCGGAGGGCAGCGCCTCTAGGTCGCAGGGCAACTGGGGTTCCTCGGCAGAGGGCAACTCCTCCAGGTCACAGGGCTCCAGAGTTTCAGCGGCAGGCAGCTCCTCCAGGTCTGGACCAGCCTCTGCGGGTCTCCCTCAGCCCTCAGGCTCAGGGAGCTCAGCCCAGTCGATCGGGCCCAGAGTTCCTGTCCAGTCCTGAGGGCCTGGTAGTCCAGGCCAGTCTAGGGGGCCCAGAGGCCCTATCCAACCCTTAGGGCTTGGTCATTTGGGCTGTTCCCGAGTCCTATGCTTCAGGAGGCACTCGCTTGGGGCAGCGGTCCAGCTGGGTTCAGGCCTTGGCTGCAGCCAGCAACACCGCACATCTGCCTCCAGCAGCAGCCTGTTCCTCACTGAGCTGTGGGGCCTGCTCTTTATACTCCCAGCCCCAGCTAAGGCTCCGCCCCTCTGTTGCCAGATTGGTCGGCCAGCGGGGCCTATCACTAGCCGGCTTCCTGGTTGCCGGGCAGACTGGGCTGCCGGCCCTTTCAGTGTCTGCTGTGGGCATTGCAGCCCTTCCTCTGGCCCAGGCTCAGAGGAAGGCCACTGCACCTTCCTACATCTGGCAACTCAAGACTATAAAAGTATAATTAGGCAGGCCAAAAAAGAATATGAAGAACTACTAAAAAAACCATGAAAACTAACAGGAAAAAATGTTTTAAGTATATCAGAAGCAGAAAGTGTGCCAAAAAAAATCTGTGGGACCATTGGATGCTCAAGGTGTTAAAGAAGCACTCAAGGAAGATAAGGCCATTTCAGAGAAACTAAATGAATTGTTTGCATTGGTCTTCACTGCAGAGGATGTGAGGGAGATTCCCACACCTAAGACATTCTTTTTAGGTGATAAATCTGAGGAACAGTCCCAGATTGAGGTTCTTATAGAGGAAGTTTTGGAACATATTAATTGATTAAACAGTAATAGATGACCAGGACCAGGATATTCACCCAAGAGTTCTGAAGGAATTTAAAAATGAAACTGCAACACTACTATCCGTGGTATGTAATCTATCATTTACATCAGATTTTGTATCAGATGACTGGAGGATAACTAAAGTAACACGGATTTTTTTTTAAAGGTTACAGAGTTTATCCTGGCAATTACAGGCTGGTAAACTTAACTTCAGTACCAGTACAGTAAAACTGTAGTAAAGAACAGAATTATCAGACACATAGATGAACACAATATGTTGGGGGATCAGTCAACACTACTTTTGAAAAGGGAAATCATGCCTTACACATCTATTAGAATTCTTTGACGGGGGGTCAACAAAGGTGGACAAAGGTGATGCAGTGGATATAGTGTACTTGGACTTTCAGAAAGCCTTTGACAAGGTCCCTCCCCAAAGGCTCTTAAGCAAAGTAAGCAGTCATGGGAGAAGAGAGAAGGTCCTCTCATGGATCAGTAACGGGTTAAAAGATAGGAAACAAAGGGTAGGAATAAACAGTCAGTTTTCATAGTAGAGAGAGATACATAGCGAGGTCTTCCAACAACCTGCACTGGGCCCAGTGCTGTTCAACATATTGATAAATGATTTGGAAAAAGGGATAAACAATGAGGCAGCAAAGTCTGTAGAATATACAAAATTTCTCAAGATAATTAAATCCAAAGCTGACTGCAAAGATCTCACAGAACTGGGTGACTGGACAACAAAATGGCAGATGAAATTCAGTGTTGATAAATGCAAAGTAAAGCACAGTGGAAAATGTAATCCAAACTATACATACAAAACAATGGGGTCTAAATAAAATGTTACTACTCAAGAAAGAAATTTTGGGGTCATTGTAGATAGCTCTCTGAAAACATCTGCTCAATGTGCAACAGCAGTCAAAAAAGCTAACAATGTTAGGTACCACTAGGAAAGAGATAGATAATATCATAATTCCACTACATAAATCTATGGTATACCCACACCTTGAATACTGCTTAGTTGCTGCATCTCAAAAAAGATATTTTAGAAATGGAAAAGGTATAGGGAGAGGCAACAAAATGTTTAGGGGTATGGAACAACTTCCATATGAGGACAGATTAAAGAGACTGGGATTGTACAGTTTAGAAAAGAGCTGACTAAGGAGGGATATGATAGAGATCTATAAAATCATAAAGGATTAGGACAAAGTGAATAAGGAAGTGTTATTTACCTTTTCACATAACACAAGAACCATAGATCTCCCATTAAAATTAATAGGCAACAGATTTAAAACAAACAAAAGGAAGTACTTCTTCACACCACACACAGTCAACCTGTGAAACTCATAGCTAGAGGATGTTGTGAAGGCCAAAACTATAACTGGGTCCAAAAAAGAATTAGAAAAGTTCATGAAGGACAAATCCATCAATGGCTATTAGCCAAGATGGTCAGGACTTAACCACATGTTCTGCGTGTCCCTAAATCCTGATTGCCAGAAGCTGGGACTGAATGATAGGAGATGAATCTCTCGATAATTGCCCCTGTTCTGTTCATTCCTTCTCCCAGCCCAGGTAAACAGACTCATTGCCCATATTTGCTCAGTTTGGTAGTAGTTTTTGTTCAGATGACATCTTTTGCACAAGTGCGCACACTCGCTCACTCTCCCCTAGACCAAGGACTGAAACATCATGCTAAAGACCTTCATAAGAGCAGGTTAAACAAACACCTATCAGGGATGGTCTAGATATTACTTAGTCCTGCCATAAGTGCACGGGACTGGACTATATGATCTCTCAAGGTCCCTTCCAGCCCTATAATTCTTTGATTTGACTCATATTTTAGTCACAGTAATCAAGACCTACTTTAGCCTAAGTGGATGAGGTAATATCTTTTATTGGACCAACTTCTGTTGGCGATAGAGTTCAATAAAATATGTTATCGCACCCATCTTGTCTCTCTAATATCCTGGGACTGACTGCTACAAGAACATTGTATACTACTTTAGCCTAATCTGTTTTAAATGTTTTCTCTAATAATTTATTTTCCCTCCCCTTTTTCTTTTCTCATAGGTCTTTTCGATGCAAATTGCTGGCACTTGCGTTTCCGCTGGTCAGGTGATGCTCCTTCGGAGCTTCTGAGGAAGTTCAGAAACTATGAAATATGAAGTGTGAGCCCAAGATACATGAGCATGGAATCTCTGCTCAACAGTGCAGTATTTTTTGTCCATGGTTAAAACTTGTTGTTTGTATCTTGTGCCTGTTCACCATTATTTGAATGTTATTCAGTTATATGGCTTTGTAATACTGATCTGTTATCACACTTTGTATAAGTATTTTAGGTGGAAGAATTTTTAGATGGCCTGGCACTACCTTTATTCAGTATTAGCATAAGTAACTCATGCAGAAAGTGGTCCAGTGTTTTATATCCATTTCCTGTGTTCTTCTTTAGTAGACAATCACTGATGTCTTTCTGTCAATATTAAACAAATAAAAATGTATAGTGTCATATACTTCTGACAAGATGAAAACTTTGACTTTATTATTTAATGCCATGAGTTCTTAATCTCCCGAAACCTGAATGACAATGAATTTTAAATACTTCTATGCGTATTTCTAAATTAGATATTTTGGGCCTAATTCTCAATTGACTTGCATGTTGTGTAGTCATTCATACTTATGCACAGCGGGTGTAAAACATTCCCACAAGTGTAAATAATTGGAGAGTTCTGACGTGGTTATGTTTTGCACTAGTGTAAGTGACTAAATGAGATAGTGGAAAGTTTTAACATGAGCGACAATTAACAGGAAACACTTTGATTCTTTAGGTAATGTTGCAAATCTTTAAGACGGTATTTATTTATTTTGCATTATTTACTTCCTTGTCATAACCTGACCTATATATAGCATATAACAGTAGCGCTACAGTGGATTTGTGGATTGATGGTGTTTTGTCTGTTGGTTGGCCAGCTAACTTTGCAACAACAAAATAGTTACTATTGGATATATACATAAACATTGACTGTTCTTTTAATTTCATAGAGCTAGATCATCCCCCTTCCATGGAGAAACCCCTGGAGTTTCCCGCCTCCCATCTCCCCAAATGGGGGAGGTGAGGAGGCCATGCAGAAGAGGATGTGAAGCCTTCCCCAAACCCATGAATCTGTGGGAGCTTCAGGGAAGGGTAACCCCAGATCAACAGAGTCAAAAATGTCTCCTGCATCTATGCTGGTGCATGGAAACCATGCTATTACTAGCTCAGTCATGCTGTGGTTAGCAGTTGCCAAGGAAATCTAATCTAAATATTATGATTATTGTATCAGGTAATTATTTAGCCAATAGTTGCAGTACAACTGTGGAGTTATTTTTGTGTTATGCAAAATAAAATACCATTAATGCCATTCACAAGTTGTAGCTCTAGAATCCTCACATGAAAAAACTTATGTTGAACTGGGAACATGCTGATAGTCTCACAGCTTTTTAGATACAAATGGCAAGTTAATAGTTAAAAAATGTCATTGGAAGAACAGATTAAAGCTGAATGCAAATAATGTTATTCAAAATTCCAGTCTCAGTAAAATTGAAGGGTGAGCAAGATCGTTTCCTGTTTGCTCATTTTGTTCTCAGAATATAATGATAGCTACAGGTTCAATAATAGTGGAAAGTGCCACTGATGACTAATACGGTTATTGAGAAGCTTTAATTTCCTGAAGGCAAACACTGTTACCTTCCACTTTCATATCCATAAATGAGGAGATACCAAGATTGCTGGGGATGCAATGAGTGAAGATGTTATAAAGCTGATGCTATTACTTAGCAAATGATAAAATGACTCACAATAAAGGCTTCAGTCTCCTTCAGTTTCAGATACTGTGATATGCATCACTTAGTTCTGTGTTGAGTATTATTATTGCTTTTCAACATTGATACTATCTGTGTCATCAGAGCCATTAAGAGTGCTGCCTGGAGCAGGAGTGGCATACATTTGGCCCATTTCCTCTTCTCTCTTCCCTCTTCTGTGTTGACAAGGACCAGACCAGCTGCTCTGTTTTCCCCCCACTCTGCTACTATGGGTGTGTCTCTGGGCTATTGCTGTGGTGGCCAGCTGGCTGTGTCCTCCTACTTCCAGTGCTTGCTATCACTGTAGGCCTCATTTTCCACTTCCTTCTTGCACCTTGTGTAGTCATTTACCTCCACAACATGTTAATGACTAGATAAAAAGTAGGTCAACAGAGAATCAGGACTGCCATCTGCAAGACTGGTGTACTTGGCATCACTATATTGAAGTAAATGGAGCTATGTTGATTTTCACTATGGATGAACTGGCCAGTGGTCTATAGCAGTCTAGGTGGCAGATTTATAGCACTACTGCAATAGGGGTTAAACTGCAAAGTGTTTGAGCAGTGCCAGCAGAAGCAGGTATAGCACTGTTTTCACCAAAAGGTACAGTATACAACTAATGGCATCTCATTTCCACAAGTGGATGGATAATGGATGGATTTAAGTGAGCCATGTGGACTCTTTATGTGTCAAAGTGGTTAAATAATGAATCAGTGTTGTCAAAAGGCCAATTTCTTACATTAGGAGCCTAGAGGCGCTGTAGTTCTTGGATCTAATAATTTCCTTTATCTAACATCATTTGATAGTACATTTTTATTGGGCAATACTATCACTAAATGAAAAGCAGTTTGCTGCCAGTGTTTACGAGGCCTCCAATGTTGTTTGATGTAGAATATGACTAGCAGTGCTCTAGAAAGAATGGTTTGCTTACTTATTTGACAAAACTGCTTCATGAGAGAGTTACTATAGAACCCTCAGTCCTAGAGGTAGTTCGTCCAGATCAGGATGGAGGAACATAGTGGAAGGAAATAGGTAGGGTGAAGAAACTTGGCCTCTGTGTTTATATCTTTTCTATGGACACCTTTGGTTAGATTCTCCATTGCCTTGCACTTTGAGTTATCATTTACACCTCTGCAAAACAGGTGTAAAAAGTCTACCAACTCAGAATGGTATCATTTTACACTCACCCTGCATAACTGTAAATGATGACAGCAGAAGCAGCAGAGAATCAGCCCATTCAGGTCTTAAGTTGGCTAAATTTACACATTCATACATTCAATTTAGGGGCCCTCTTTAATTGCTTTTTCTATTGCAAAGGCTGGTGTTGAATAATCAAAAGTAAAATGAGATGCTTCTTATACTGTAGCCCTCTGGCTGGGAGTATTAAAATTAGTTCTCCTTCGAGTGATTGCTCACGTCCGTTCCAATATCGGTGAGTGCACGCCAGCGTGCACGGTTCCCAGAACTTTTTTCCCCTTAGCAGACCCCGTAAGATCGGCTCTAGTGCCCCCTGGAGTCCTATGCACATGCCACGGTATATGGGGCACTGTCGACCTCACGACCCCTCAGTTCCTTCTTTCTGCCCGTGACGGTTGCTGGAACATCTCTTGCTCTGCGCAAGTACCATTCCCCTTTGTTGAACTGTTGTTATTGTCTTACATAGTTAAGTAGTTGTTAAGTAGTGTTAGTTAGAGATAGTTTAAAAGCCTCGAGGGGCTTAGGGCGGCCAGGCCATGCCCCGGTCACCTGGCTTTAAGCTGTGTGTCTCCTGCGGGAAGGCTTTCCCGCTCAGCGACCCCCCACGACTGCTGTCTTAGGTGTTTGGGGGAAGAACATAGAAGAGAAAAGTGTAAAATCTGCAGGGCTTGCAAACCTAGGACTCAGAAGGACAGAGATATCAGGTTGAAAGCCCTGCTTATGGCGGCAGCGCTCCGAGCCAACCGGCTCCACCTCAGCACCGAGCGTATCCTCGGTGCAGAGCGCACCTCCAGCACCAACTGCGACCCAGTGCTGAGGGATGTCTTCGGCGCAGAAGAAAAAGAAGAAGCGCATGGTGCGCGGACACTCCCCTGCGCCACCTGAAAGGGCAGGGTCGAGTGGGGAGATTCACCAGCCACCGCCTGTCAAGTCTGCTCCAGTGCCTGCATCTCCCGGCAGAGAGCCTACCCCGACTCAAGGGAGTGGGGTACTGCCTCTGCGGTGCCGTCGACACTTGTTGGCCACTTGTTGGCCTTGCCCACGTCTGTCCCCCACTCCCCTCCGCACAGGGAGAGAGGGCTGGTGTCCCGGGGCAAGCCTGCGATGGGTCCCTCCGAAGGGTGGCCTGCACTTAAGTAGAGAGGCTAGCTCGCCGGATGCTTCGGCTGCTTCAGGCGTGGTTGGCCTCGGCATATGTGCCGAGCAGACACCCCTTGGACAGGGTTGTCATGGTTCCCCCATCAGTCCTAGCCTCTCTGGACTGGTGGCGGACCCCCGAGGTAGTGATGAGGGGTATCCTATTCAAGGACCTGGTTCCATCAGTCACCCTAATCTCAGATGCCTCGGATGTGGGATGGGGAGCCCACATCAGTGCCAACCTGAGCACTCAAGGCTCTGGGTGGAGGAAGAAAAATGCCTGCACATCAATATAAGGGAGCACAGGGCCATTTGATTAGCGTGCAAGGTGTTCCTCTGATTCCTGATGGGCAGGGTGGTGCAGGTGCTGACGGACAATATCGCAGCCATGTTTTATATAAACAAGCAGGTGGGAGCACGATCCTCGGCCCTCTGCCAGGAAGTCATCCACCTGTGGGACTTTGCAGTGAGGCACGACTTTCACTTGTCTGCCTCTCACCTCCCGGGGCTGAGGAACGATGAGGTGGATCGCCTCAGCAGGTCGTTTCTACCCCTCCACGCCTGGTCATTGCACCCGGAGTTCGTGACTTCCATCTTCTGCAAGTGGGGTATTCCCCAACTGGAGTTGTTCGTTTCGTCCTGGAACAAGAAGTGCCCAAGGTTCTGCTTGCTCCGGGGTCACGAGTCAGGCTCAATATCCGACGCGTTCCTCATCGAATTGACGGGGACCCTCATATACGTGTTCTCACCCATTCCACTTCTGCCCAAGGTTCTCTTGAAAATCAAGAGGGACAGGGTGGATGTGATACTCATCGCCCCAACCTGGCCGAGACAGCATTGGTTCAGTATGCTGATGGACCTGTCGATTGCCCTGCCCGTGGAGCTCCTGAGACGCCATGACCTGCTCTCTCAGGACTGTGGTCGCCTGCTACACCCGGACCTGGACTCCCCTGCACCTCATGGCCTGGAGGCTCTGTGGCTGACGGAGGGAGAAAGAGCCTGCTTGGCGCAGGTCCAACAAATTCTGCTGGGCAACAGAAAATCTTCAACACAGGTTGTGTATCAGGCTAAGTGGAAGCGGTTTACCTGCTAGGTGGAGTCCCGGTGTATTCCGCCAAGCCTCTCTCCTATTCAGGCGATCCTGGAGTACCTGCTCCAGCTAAAGCTTCAGGATCTGGCGTTGGCTTCTCTGAGGGTCCACCTGGCGGCTATTTCAGCCTTCCATCAGCTGCTAGAGGGGAGATCCCTGTTCTCCCACCCCATGTCGGTCAGGTTCCTCAATGGGGTGGAGAGGCTTTATCCACAGGTCCGTGACCCGGTGCCTCCCTGGGATCTCAACCTGGTCCTCTTTAGACTCATGCCCCCCCCCCCCCCCTTTGAGCCCATGGCTTCATGCCCTCTGCTCATCCTGTCATTACCTCGGCTAGGAGGGTCTCCGAGATTAGGGCCTTGACCTCAGAGCCCTCTTACACCGTATTCTATAAGGATAAGGTGCAGTTGAGGCCGCATCCAGCCTTCCTGCCCAAGGTGGTTTACCAGTTTCATTATAACCAAGATATTTTTCTCCCTGTGTTCTTTCCCAAACCACACGGTTCGGAGGAGGAGCAGAGATAGCACTCGCTAGATGTGAGATGAGCCCTGGCCTACTACATCGAGAGGACAAAGCCGTTTCGGAAATTGACGCAGCTCTTCGTTGCAGTGGCGGACCGGATGAAAGGATCACCTTTCTCCACCCAGCGCATCTCCACGTGGATCACCTCCTGCATCAAGTGCTGCTATGAGCTGGCGAATGTGTCACTTCCAGGCATTATCACAGCGTGCACAACCAGGGCTCAGACCTCCTCTGTGCCTTCCTGGAGAGAGTGCCCCTGCAGGACATCTGCAGAGCCGCCACCTGGTCATCAGTGCACACCTGCACATCCACTACGCCATCGTCCAGCAGGCAAGAGAGGACGCGGGATTCGGAAGAGCCATGCTGAGGGCAGTTCACCGGTAACTCCTACGCACCTCCAAGGTATTGCTTTTTAGTCATCTATATTGGAATGGACATGAGCAATCACTCGAAGAAGAAAACAGGGTTACTTACCAGTAACTGTTGTTCTTCAAGATGTGTTGCTCATGTCCATTCCACAACCCACCCTCAGTCCTCGCTGTCGGAGTTGGCAGAAAGAAGGGACTGAGGGGCCGCAGGGTCGACAGTGCCCCATATACCGTGGCATGTGCACGGGGCTCCAGGGGGCACCAGAGCCAACCTTACGGGGTCTGCTAAGGGGAAAAAAGTTCTGGAAACCGTGCACGCTGCCATGCACTCACCAATATTGGAATGGATATGAGCAACACATCTCGAAGAACAACAGTTACTGGTAAGTAACCATGTTTTTGGCCACAAAAGTACCTGGGTATTCGCTTCCCTTTCACTTATCTGTTGAAGACTTGAGAAGAAAAAAATTAGTTGCAGGGAGAAAATCTGCACTGAATACCAGTATCTGATAGACTGAACAGGAGAATTCATTAATGCTTCAGCAATCTGTTTGATGCACTTTGACTTTCCATGTCTTCTTTCCAAGAGAGCTATTTTTTTTTGCCACATCCTCAATAAGCTCCACCAGTGGAAATGACATGCTAGTGATAATATTTATTTTAAAGCTCTTATCAGTTTGATGCTTTATTTTCAGGTTTATTAAAGCAATAAAACATATTCTTCCAAAATACAGACTGTAAGGTGGTCAGTAGAATTTGCTAATATATATGTGATGATGCAGTCAAAATGAGGATTTATAGCAAAGTTTGCCCATAGTAAAAAAAATACAATTTTTTAAAATTTTGTATGATTACAATACTACACAAACTACAGTTTTCTCATATATTCCAGCTGAAGTTTTTGTGGTTACATAACTCAAAAATGACTAAAGATAGGCACCCTAATCTTGGCTTAATTTACAGTTCTGACTGAGGAAGCAAAATCAATTCAGATGTGAAGAAAATCAGTTTTTTAAAAAACAAATATTTAAAACTGGCATGTTCAGTGGAACATTTTCTATTTAGTTTCTTGCAGCACTCTCACAGTGATTTAGAGCCAGTCCTGGTAAGATTTATGCATGTGCTTAAATCCTTGTAGGATCAGGGCCTTCAGCCTAGTCTACATCTAAAATTTAGATCAACCTATTTACATGGCTCTAGTCTGTGAGATAGTTCATGCTCACCATGATGTAGTTATGTTGACCTGACTCTCACTGTAGCTGCAGCTAGGTTGATGGAAGAACTCTTTTATTGACCTAGCTACCACCTCATGGATAACCTACCTCAGTGGAAAACCATCTTCTGTCGATGTAGGAACTGTCTACACTCTGTGGCACACCTGTAGCACTGTAGCTGTGCTGCTGTATCCACTGTAGTGTAGATATAGCCTTAGAATGTTAGGTTGACAGAAGTAGAAATTGCACAAAGAACACCTCAGTAAAGGACATCCATATGAAGTCCTTTTTAAAGGCTCCTGAGTTAAAAGAATGTTTTGGCTGAAGTAAATCTTCCAAATTAAGCTTAATTTGGCTAAAACCTCCAGATTTAAAGAGGCATCAATTAAGGCTTGGTGGATTAAGTATACTTTATTTAACAGTTTCTTCCTTACCCCACTTAGAAGTTCACTTATATGTGTATGTTGCTAATGTAGTGATTTAGCAGCATTAAAGCCAGTCTGAAGAGATTTAGCAGCCCTGAGATGCTCCTGAAGTGTTTTATCAGCAGTGAGGCACTTCAGAGTGCTTTAGCAGCTATTTTTCTGATTTCTCTCTCTCTCTCTCTCTCTCTCTCACACACACACACACACACACACACACACACACACACAGAATTAGAGGCAAAACCAAATGTCATTATTTTAAGGATGCAATGAAATGCACACAAAAATCAATAAACTGATATGTTAGGATTTCTAAAAGAACGAGTCACGTTGCATTTACATTTTATTCCTGTTTTCTTTCTTAATGTACACCTTATTAGTGAATAGTTGGTTAAAATCATTTTATAAGAGCCATCGCCTGTGCAATAGAGCTGAGCAAACTGCTTTAAAACCTTTGAATTTGCTATATTTAGTATGCTTGAGTTCTCAATGCTGCACGATTAGCTGTTAAAGTTTTACAGTGCATTAAAAAAAAATAGTGCTACTGACATTTGGATCTTCCACTATATGCTGGGCTGCAAAATTCAGATAAAGGATGTTTTACACCATTTGCCTATCTCTGCGTCTCACATGTATTGCTCTTTTGATGACTTTAAACAATTTGGAAAATATTTTACAGTGTTTTTTACACGAACATGAACAGGTTAGTAAGCTCAGGTTGAGTGCTGACAGCAGTGGGCATGCTCGAGAGTGCGGAAACACTGAGTCTACTTGCACATTCTTGGAACTCCCCCTGGTCATCGTTTGTCCCTCCCACGGCAAATGTGGCCAAACTGAAGGGAGTTTGCAAAGCATTTCAATTTCAACAGAACTGCATTTTGGAAAATGTGGTATCCCCAAAGTTTTCCCATCCAGCTCTAGTGCTCATCATCTCCATCTAATGTATCCAAGCATTTTATATTCATTGTCATCTCCAGGATAGCCAAGTAGTGGTGAGCTCATACTTAGCACCTGGCCTGACGTTACCCTTCTTTTCCTTCTCGGGCAGCATTTCAGCTTCCTCCCATTGTCTTTCAAACTATCCTGCTTCCAGCCACCTCCACACTGACAGTCTGACTGTTTACAACAATCTTGCTTCTTCCTTTTAGATGAGGCCTTCACACACCTTCCCGTTCCCTGTCTGCTCCTTGGAAGCCAGACCAAAATTGTTTTCTGCGATGTATTTTCCGGAGCGTCAGAAGAGAGGTTCACACCAAGTGGAAGGGAAAATCAAAGACGTTTAATATTAAATCGATCGCCATTAACTTATCTGCGAGAGTCCAGGGCGTTGGCTTGGGTGGGCAGCAGAACTGTGAAACAGGGCCCAAGCATAATTTCTTCGGGCCCAGTACAAATGTGTAACACAGGCCCCTGCTCCCACACACATACTACAGTCCCTCATCCCATACATACAATCTCATGAGCCCTGACAATTTTTTTCCTCATGGTAATGGGGGTTGCAGCCTGGGCCGGGCCGCCCAGGGTCTCCAGGCCCCAGTTAAGTGTACCATTCACCCCCTGCTCCCCCGCGGGTGGGGAGCTCTGCTGTGAAAAGCAGCTGTCGCCCAGGCTCTGCACCTGCATAGTCTGGTGCCCACCGGGTCGGGCTGGGGAGTTGCGGTGGAGAGATGAACGCTGCTGTGGAAATGGTACTGCCTCTTTCCATGTCCCTCTGCACAGGCAGCTCTATTCATATTGCCTCTCGCCCTGGCCTTCACCTGAGATACACAGTCAGTTGTCAGGCTGTTGTTTCGCCCTGACTGAGCAAGTGACACCCTGCCAGGCTGAGGGCAGCAAGTGAACCAGGAGGCCTGTGACCTTGTAGCATAAAACGCACCTTACATGCCACGCACAATAAACTTTTACTAGCTGCTAACCTGAAACCTAGAGCTAAGTTTGGGTGCTTTTGCCTCATGCAGGGGGGTGAGTGGCGGTAAGCCTGGCGGGCCGAGCCAGCATGGCCCTACATTAGTGTTTCACATGTCACTTGTGACGGCAATCGGGAGCAGGGTAAATTCGCTGCCCAAGGGAGGGAAGTGCCAGTCACATGTCCTAAATGCTGCAGAATCTTGGCTCCACGTGGTTATTTCACGACAAAGCGACACATCCACACCCTCATGGCACCAGAGCGGGACCGGGGTCACAACCCCTGCGCTGGAAGGCTCCTATGTTGCAAGCCGGGGTCCCGCCAGGTTTTGCGGATGGACAGAGTCTAAGAGAGAGAGGGAGGGGAATGGACCTAATTTTAACATTTTTCTGCCATTTAATTCAGGGCAGGCGGCAGGTGCAAGAGTGTGGCTGTGGCTAACGTCCGTGTTCCGAGTCCAACCCGCCATTTTCATGTTGATACAAAACCCTATTATTCAGCTACCTACTATAGGAAAGGCGTTTTTCATGAAAATTAAAAATCTAACCTTCTTCATTTCGCAGCGAGCAGGGTTCGAACCTGCGCGGGGAGACCCCATTGGATTTCAAGTCCAACGCCTTAACCACTCGGCCATCGCTGCTCCTGGAGAACGATCAGGCAGGTTGGCTACTTTACTAACAAGAGCTTTGCCTGCAGCCCCTTCCCTCCGCCTCCTGTAGGGTCGGCGACCAATGAGAGACGCCGGGCACCGCCTCCCCGCTGCCAAAGAGGAGCGGCTCGGGCCGGCCCCGCCCAGACTCATTGTCATGGCGGCCGACCATTCGGGCTTCCGTATCTTCGCGCTGCGCTGCTAGCCCGGCGCGGCTCGGGTGGGGAGCCGGCTACAGCTGCTCCCCGTGCCAGGCTGCGGGAGTGACTAAGGGGCCGTGAGTGACTAAGGGAGGGGACGCTGCCGCGGAAAGAGCCGGGTGAGGAGGAGCTGCAAGGGCCAAAGTCGCTCGTCTCGTTTCGCCGCGAGACAGGCGGGGGCTGATGGCGGCCCTGGCGCTGGGACTGTAGTGCCTGACACAGACACAACCCCTACCGCCCCCCAACGCACCCCTGCCCGCCCCCCCCCCAGCAGCCTCCACAGCAGCCACAGCCCCCCGCACACCTGCCGCAGCCCCTTTCCCTAGCACAAGCACAGCGCAGTGCTCAGCACCACCCTCTCCCTCACCGCAGCTGCACTCTGGCAGTCCCTCCTTCGCAACACTGCCCTTTACACCAGCCCTCAGCACAGCTCTAGCTCCAGCAGTACGCCTGTCACCCCTCCTGTCCATCAACAGACGGAACTACATCCCACAGCGCCTGTCCCTCAACACTACTACAGCCCTCACTCAGCACAGCTACTCCCAAGTAACCACCAGCGCTACACCCACACTGCCCCCTCCCCCAGCACAGCTACACCCTCATAGCCCTCGGCAGCGGCACAGCTTTTCAATCACCAGCACTATATCCACACAGCCCCTTCCTCCGGCCCCCTGCCCAGAGCTGTATCCTTCCTTGACACCCTTCTCCCATCACAGCTATACACTGCTTTATTTCTCTACCATACACATCTTTATCTTTACCAGGTACAATTCCCTCACAACTACACTTCCCTGACATGACGACTACAACACTCACAGCCTCTCCTCCCACAACTACACTTTCTTC
This sequence comes from Emydura macquarii macquarii, assembly GCF_026122565.2. Taxonomy (NCBI): domain Eukaryota; kingdom Metazoa; phylum Chordata; order Testudines; family Chelidae; genus Emydura; species Emydura macquarii. Next base: position 10,914,389 of record NW_027131527.1, on the reverse strand, counting down.
AGCACTACCACACCCAGCTGAAGGATACTGACCTCTTTTGAGTTCTACTGATGAAAGGCACTATATAAGAGTTAGGTATTAATTATTATTTTATTATTTATTTTATTACAGCACTCCTACAACTACATCACAGTTATTAAACTGCACTCCTTGCTACAACTAACCATGTATCACAAAATCCCTGCCACAACTATAGGACACCATCACAATAATTTGTGCCCAACCACCACAATCACACAATGCTTTATATAGATGACAGTCAAGATGTTTATTTATCTTTTTGACCAACTAGTAATTGAAAACTAGGATGTGTCTAATAGGTTTTGTGAAAAATAATGTTTTTGGTTCATTGTTTTACTTTTTATTTTCATTAAAATGTTCAAGTGGGACAAAAGTCATCCCCAGTACTGTCCATCAATAGACATCTAGGCAATAAAGTAACTATTCTTGTGATTTAAATAGTTATTTCACCTTATGTAAAACAGGAATTTTATTTTATGCTGTGATATTCTTTGTTAAAAGGTCTACATGTTTTATCTGTTGAAAATATAAACAGCACAAGTCACTATTCCCTTGAAAATGCATATAGCACCCTGAGTAAATTTTGTTTGAATATTAGAGTTTAAGCCAATTGAAGAATGATAAGCACTTATTTCTAGGAGTCTGGATTTATTGAGGTTGAGCCATCACAAGAAATAGATCCAAATATATGTTACTGTCTATTAGGAGATGTATGCATTAGTCCATTATTATCCCTTAATTTTTTTCTATTTCCTATTTTTTTCTAGCACTAAAAATCATCTCAACTATTACATGATTGCTAAATGTGAATTAATACACTCTTGACGTTTTTAGATCCACGCATGTTGATTTAATCCCTTTTATGATATGGCTGATGTGATAAATTACTTGGCCTTGTACATACCTTGCAATGGGGTAATACATTCCTTTTTGCTTTCACCTTGTTTGAAGTGTTAGTATTATATACTATGAGATGGTGGACTTTAATCTTATTGTCCTTCCCAGTTGTTCCTTTTTTTTATTGCTTCTTCAATTACAGCTAAAGTAGTGCTAATTAGTTCTTATGCATGAGAAAAAAAATTATCTGTCAAGAAGTCTTCTGAATGATCTCTAACTCTCCTCAGCATCAAAATATTAAGAGGACTAATAAAGATCTTAAAATAGTCTAATAAACATAGTATTTAAGAAGGTTCTCTGGAATCTTGAATTGAGGAAAAAATGAACTAAAAAAGGAAGAGGCATTAAAAAGCACATGTGCTTTTAATATAATTTAAACTATTAAAATTAAAATTCATGTTAGTGTATTTCAGAAATGAAATATTTATTAAGCTTTTGTTTTTGACATTTTTATTTTAAGTTAATTCAACATTTAAAAAAAGGTGTTTGGAGTCATTATTCTGATGTCCCTTACTCATTAATGTGAATAAGGCAGTTGGAGTATATTTTTGAATCTTTGACAGACCCTTAGAGCCCAGTCCTGCATTACTGTAGTCAATGTGAGTTTTGTCATTAATTTCAGAGAGAGCAGGATTGGGCCCTAAATGAGTTACTAACTATTTAAAAAATAGCTATAGTCTCTTAATTGCATGTGGCCTCATGTGACAGATACAACTTCAATTATCTCTTTAGAGTAGTGGAATTATGTGGAGATTTAGGCCATATGTGTCTTGGGTTATTTTTTCCCCAGATGTACGATTATTTTATGGGGTCAGGTAGCATTGTTCTTTCTGTCCATGTTTTTTCTGTCTACAGTATGTCACTTTGTCTTACAGTAGAACCTCAGAGTTAAGAACTCCAGAATTACGAATTGACGAGTCAACCACACACCTCATTTAGAACTGGAAGTATGCAATCAGGAAACAGCGAAGATAAAAAAAAAACAAAAAACCCACCACCCAAAAAACCCCAAACAGCACTGTACTCTTTTAAACGTAACTACTAAAACTAAAGGGAACATTAAAAAAAAAAAAAAAAAAGATTTGAGAAGGTCAGGCAACTGTTTCTGTGCTTTTCATTTAAATTAAGAAGGTTAAAAGCAGCATTTTTCTTCTGCATAGTAAAGTTTCAAGACTTAAGTCAATGTTCAGCTATAAACTTTTGAAAGAACAACCATAATGTTTTGTTTAGAGTTATTAACATTTCAGAGTTACAAACAACCTCCATTGCTGAGATGTTCATAACTCTGAAGTTCTACTGTATTTTACTGTCCTCACTGGTATTCACAACTCCTCCAAGTTTGGTATCTTTTGAAGAATTCATTACTGTGGTGTTTACTCTTTGTTGTAGAGAATTAATGAAGATATTTAGTAAGAATGGACCTAACAGAGGTCTTTGGCAGTACCCTACTAGGCATTTCACCCCAGCTTAATACTTTGCCATTGTCTTTGTTTAGTTCTTCAGCCAGTTTTTCATTCCACATGCATATGGTCATGTCCAAGGTGCTTTAGATTAACTTTACTAAAATCCATATATACTATAGTTTCTGTCTTTTGTGTATCTGTCATAGTAATGTGTCTGGCAGGATTCTTTATAAATCCACATTGTTCATTGGTCATTATTTTATATATATATTAGAAAAAGGGAAAAACTCATTATTATGTCAAACTTTTATATGAGGGTTTGTATGTACCAAATGCTCAGCCTGGCAAAAAGAAGCAGCACACAACTTGCATGAGGAATAAGGAAGAAAATTAGCTTCTTCCTGAAAAAAAAACTGTTACCAAGGCCATCCAGATGGAGCTTGTTAAGGAATAGGGATACAAGAGAGACAGAGTTAGACCACATTTGCTAATGAGAAAGCAAAGCACTTCTCAGTTATGAGTAGGAAAAGGACTTGGTTTCTACCGATAAGATCCAAGTAGCACTATTTACTCTCTAAAGTAAGAAATCAACTTTGTTTAATTTGTCTGAGGACAAGGAGCTAAGCTGTTTGTTTCCTGATGTAAAGGATCTGCCTTTAAGTTTATTTTCTCTGAAGAGAAGAGACTTTGTTTAAAAGCTGCAGGCATAGAGGACTGTTTCTGTCAGATTCTGTAAAACAGTGATCCCCAAACTGTAGGACATGCCCCCTGCTGGGGGTGGGGGAGGAGCAGAGGAACATTTGGGGGGTGGTGAGGGAGCACCACCCAACCCTGCTCTGCCCCTGGCTCTAACCCTGCCCCCAGCCACAGCTCCGGCCTTGCTCCGGGTTCTGGTTCTCAGGGGGGCACAGACAGATTCCATTATGAGTAAGGAGGGTGAGAGACAGAAAAAGTCTGCCCTAAAACAAAGAGCTAATTTTATTATTCAAAGCTAAAAGAATCTGTGTTGTGACTAGGAGTAAAGTTCTAGCACTGTAATAGTACCCTTAAACCAGAAGGCACTTTTAAAAAACCATTTCTGGAGGATCTGGTCATGAAATATACCCTCTTGACACTTGAAATTACTTGATGATTTCTAGGTTTGTGCAATAAAGAGTTAGCCAGATTGTGTGGCCTTCTGATGACTCTTGCATGTTATTTGTAAAAATTCATTTTACTTGAAAATTGAGAAGATTAAAAAAACTCTAACTTTTGCACTTTGCCAGTTATAGAAGATTGTACATGAGGAAAAGTCCTCTCTCATCCACATGAAATACATAAAGTTTGCTTTCCCTTTCATCAATATGGACTAGACTGTTCTCTTGATGCCAGTATAATTCTAGTTCCTAAAAAACAAATATCCAGATCACCAAAGCACCGCACACTATTTGGTTTCAGCTCTAATAAGTTCAGTATTGCCAACCCCAAATGTTCAAAATTCATGAGTCAGGCTCACCAAAAATCATGATATTGGCTTTAAAATTATGAGATTATGTCAAAATAATAATTGGGTGTTTTGTATTTGCCTTCTGCTTTTTGAGCCTTTAGGGTGCACTGGGGGTCACATTTTGAAGTTTTCTTCATAGCCACGAGTGCTGGAAGCTTTTTCTTTAATACTGAAAGCTGAATTAATCACATATCCACTTGACTCCAGGAGCTGGGGCTTTAAGGAAAACAATAATTATCATGAGACTTATGACAAAATCATGATAGTTGGCAACATGGTAAAAGCCCAAATTGGAATGGCAGGGTTCGTGCAGTTCAAGAATGAAGTTCATTGCCATCATTACTAAATTATAAAACCATGTTTTAGGTCTTATATTTTATATTTGATTTCTGTGCCAAGACACATGTTTCAAATCTACTGAAAATTTGTTACAAAAAATGTCATATTCGGGAACCACTGGAAGCGTAGACAACAACAAACAACATTCAGAACAAGATAATTACAATATGGTCTCAATCAGAATTTATTTTCATTTACGTGGAAGGAAGGGAGGAGTTGAGAGTGAGATGTCACAGAACCCCCGTGGTGGATAGTCACCAGATTGTGTTAATCAGACCCAACTTTTTGATCCCATGTGCTTCCAAGCCAGCTGGGTTTGGGCAGAATGAGACATTGTCTAGCTCTGGGCCCCTAGGGCACATTCCTGCGGTGCAGACTCCCTGTCTGAAACCTGACCTTGGGACATGGGATCCTGCAGTCCAACTTTGCTAGTCCCTAAGAAAAATGCTGAGACCGCCCAAGATTCTCATGGTGCTTTGCACATTCCCTCACAGTTTACCTCTCAGGGACCATGTGATAGTTAAAGCAAGGAACAAGCTTTTCAAAGTAACTTCTTATGCACACACACACACACACTTTATTCTTAGACAATATAGAAGAGTTGCAGATCTATGCAAAACAATAAACGTATGAACAATCCCCACCTCAGAATCCTCACCACTCCTGAGAATGTTTTGGTCAGTATCTTTGCTTTTGGTCAGTATCTTTCAGGGAAAACAAAGCCCCTATTGCCCCCACGCTTCCAGAAGTATCTTCTATTTCTGGTGATGGCTGGCACACTTGCTTAGAGAGCATATCACTTTTAAAAACAGGTTCTGACACCTTTTCATAGAAGATTAGGGTTGGAAGAGACCGCAGGAGATCATCTAGTCCAACCCCCTGCTCAAACCTTTTTTGTTTCTCTTCTTCTGCTAGGGGATTTCCATGCTCCAACCTCCCTGTTGGTTGCTGGGCAGAGAGTCATTACAAATCAATGGTTCTTGTGGGAGGAACTCCATTGTCTCACCTGAACTATTCAGTGTTGATGGCCCCTTGATGGTCATGTTTCAGCTTCCTAGAGAGAGGCAGTTTCTGTTACAAAAGAAAAGTTCTAATCTTCACTGAAAGTTACAATCATAAATGCTATTTATAATACAAAAAGAAATTCATAGGTTGACATAGACATATTCCTCAAACTATCACAAAGGCCAACCTGATTAAGGAAAAAATAAATTAAGTAGAGGGGACTACCTCTTCCAGCATCCCATGCGTACAAAAACTCTGCCTGCAGTGCTTACTGTGACACACCACTTCTATTTGTATTCAATAAAATTAATTTATTTGCAACCAGAACAGGGCTGCACATATTAATTACCATAAACCTTTGGAACAGGGAGACAAATGACACGCTGTATTGTGGTAGATCAATTGACTGAGCTACAAAAATGAAGCAAATCCCCAGGTACAACATATATGCACTAACCATGATTGTTCAATCTTTACTCTTTTGTCGTACTACTAAAACCCAAGGAGTGCAAAAGTATTATATTTCATTCTGCATCTCAGATAAATTAAAATACAAGAACCTAAACTTGAATCAAGAAGTGTGGATGGTAATTCAGTACACAGCAGACATGATAGTAGAGCAGCCCAGGAATACCTAAATTATATGTTTTAAATATTAAATAAATAATATAGTTGAATATATTTTTTTAGATTAAATATTTAAAGTTGGTGCTGCTCTTGCCCACAATTAGCTGGAAACTAGAAGTCTCAGTGTTACATACACATACATTTTTACATACACATGTACATATTGACAATGTATTCACCTTTAGATTTGAATTTCATTCTTTAGCAGGATTCTTCACAAACCATAGCAGAGAAACATCCAGATTAAAATTTTACATTCTGGCATACTTAGAAATGTGCTGAAACAAATGAGGAGCAAACAAAACTTTATAAAAACACCCCTATTTCAAGTTTCTGGGAGAATTGTGGAGTTTACAGGCTTGTACAGTTCCTCTGGCATACATCTAGTATCTGGATGGATGTTAGTCCTTCGGTTCAGTTGCAAGTGAATTGATCCAGAGGTAGATATGTGTCTGTAGCTGAACAGGAACAAAAGACAAAATGGATTCCCAGGCCACCGCCTTATATACCCCCTGGCCCTGGCCATGCTGGCTTGTGGAATTTTACAGGAACTAAAATGGAGTCCAAAGCCACATGGGCCAGTCCTGGTGCTTCATCAGATATGTTGCCTGTGGAATTTCACAGGAACCAAAATGGAGTCCAGAGTCACATGGGCAAGTAGTCCAGAGTCACATGGGCAAGTCCTGGTGATCATCAGGAATATCCCTGGCTTCTCCCCCCCTGGGCCCCTTGCACCTGGAAATGTCTTAATGGGCCATCAAGCAGGCTATTGTTCTGCGGCTATCCTGTCTGGGGCATTACCCAGCCAGCACAATTTGAAATACAGATATATCAACCATATCCATAACTTCCATCTTACATATAACACATGAATATAAACATTATCATCTTACTTAGCACATTATAGCCTTTCTAACAGTACCTGACCTGGCATATCTCATATGCATTTTTATGATTTTGACATATTGATGTTAAACCATATGTTAATTGCCCCCCCAATCTAACCAGTGTGACAGTCATGTAGTGTTGCCAGGAAACAGCAAGCTCTGGCCTAAGGAGAAGCCCAGCAAGCACATGTTGGGGACCAGTGGATTCAGCTAAACAGTAGTTAATGATTGGCTCTGAGTTCTAGCTGGAAGATATAAGTGAGCACCGAGGCATGTAAGAGAGATAAGTACTTCCTTGACCAATAGCAGATGGTTACAATAGAGCAGGTAGGCCTTGTAGTCCTCCTGAGACAGAAGAAGGGATGTGCTCCTTGAGTTACTGGGGATAGAGGATTGTACAGTATCAGTCCAACGAAGGGCTATAACTTTTTTGTTACTTTTCCAATTGTTTTTGGCATTTGTGTGTCTGAGAAGGCTCAATCAGATTTGGGTATAGCTGACTGTTTTTCCGCACGCTGGTAAACAGGCCCATCAGACCACATTATGTTTTAAAATCAGTCTGAAATACATAGCTGGAACAAATTCAATTATTTGTGCAATGCTTGAGTGCCCTCTAGTGTCTTTTGTGTAAATTGCATATAAAACATGGGAAGGGAGGATTATATGCAATGATCTTTGTGGATGAGCATTCTGTGTACCAGGAGAAGGGGAGTAGGGAGGGGCAATATTATCTGCAGAGTGCTGTTGAATTCCAGTAGGTTGCTGTGCAGCTACTACATTAAGACAAAAACTGCTACCTAACTGCAGTATGAAATTAAATAAAAAATCCTGCAGTAAAAGTCTCAACTAAAAAGTGTGGAGTGATGTCAGATCCTACTGCTGTGCTGTTGAGTAGCTGTATTGCTAGCAATTAAGGAACTCTTCAATGACCTCTAAAATCAATTAAAGCCTCTGATAGTAGCCTTAATTAAAAGTCTGCTGTCACACTCACACCTTAAACCCGTTCAAGTGTGGCTTTGATGATTGTAAGAGAGTGAATTGTACGGGTGAGGGTTCCTCAATGAATATATCCTTCCGTCTGCTCTGGAATTTAATTTTAAGAATTTAAAGCACAAACAATTTAGCTAATCTTAGGTGTTTAGGTAATGCATGGTGGAGGGAGGCTGCAAAAAAATCTGGTCTGAGGCAATTTGGGACTTTAGAGGCTAACTAGCAATTGTAATTTCACCAGGGTTATATATTCACTTCAGTATGATGACAATATTTGTTGGTCAACTTATTAACAGCATTTAATGCACTTAACACAACATCATGAAAGTAGTTAGTCTGTAGTTTTAACATCCTTTATCCTGTTTTTGCCACTCTAACATCTGGGTTTTGTTTTTATTTTTAACTGCCAGTAAAGATGACAGCTGGTAGCCTTCAAGCAAAATCATGAGAAGTTTAAAAAGTTTTAGTAGCTGAAGTCAAGAGCTGCAAATGCTATTTTAATATACTTGTTTTAGAAATGTAACTAAAACCATTAGCCATACAGAACTTTATTCAGGGTATGTCCACATGGAAATAGAAATGAGGAAGAGAAGTTGTTGGGGATAGTTCAAGGGATTATAGCTAGAATCAACAGGATGAAAATGAACAGAGTGGAAATTAGGCTGAATATGGGGAATAAGTTTCCAATTGCTAGGTCTACCTGAATTTGGAGTAGTCTCCCAAGGAAAATGCTATAAGTTCTATTCCTTGAGTTATTTAAAATCAGACTGAGCTGGGCACTGGAATTATAGCATGCTGCTATAATTGATCTGTGCTTTTGGGCTATATTCCTAATAGGATTTAGGCTCATAACTGCCACTTAAAGTTTCTAAAATTCCAGAATCAGGCCTACTGGGATTAACAAATCCCTCAGATAGTTGCTGCCAAATGCTGCAGGTGCCTACATTTGCTTGGCTTCTAAATTTTTACAGTAAAAGTTCCCTAAGCACCTATGTTTCTGCCCCCTGCAGATGCATGCTGCAGCCTCACTCTAGGCATCCAGACACCTAAGCCCCAGTGCAATGCACAAACTGGGGGAAGATTGGCATTCCTCCACTTAACTTGTGTGTGGGGCCTGGTCAGGTAACTGAGTTACAGACTGGGTCCCTGTAAGTGAGCTCTGTCAAAATGGCTTTGGAGGTGGTGGTCATTGGAGCAGAGGGATTTGGATCCTGGGTCTCCTATCTCCCAGCTCTAATCACCAGGATACTTAGTCATTCTCATACTTGTGCACGCGCTCTCTCTCTGGCTCAGTGACTTTGATTATTTATTCACAGTGGAAAAGCTTCAAGAGGAGAGACTGAGGGAGCCCCACATCAGACTATCCTATTGCCCAGAAGTTAGGGCACTCACATGAGAGGCCCTGTTCAAAATCCCTTCTCCCCATCAGGCTGTGGTGGGGGGGGACTTGAACCAGGGAACTCTCACATTGCACTGGACTAAAACTTATCAGAGAGGTCCTTTATCTCTTCCCGCCTGGCTTTTTACAAAAAGTGTAGTGGCCTAACTTCAAGAGAGGGTTTGCAGCTGAGAATCCCAAGCAGAGGGAGGCACCTCCCTGCCTCTTGGATTTAGATGCTGACCTCTCTGGGATGGATGGAGTTTTAGAACACACCCTTTGTCTTGGCCTCTCCCATTGGCTAATTTGGGTGGGGAACTGCCTAATGTGCTGACTTTTATGAATCCCATTCTGAGGCACCTATCTCTCCCCATTTATTGTATAGAAGAGTGGCTCTCAACCTTTCCAGACTACTGCATGCCTTGCAGGAGTCTGATTTGTCTTGCATACCCCCAAGTTTCATCTCACTGAAAAACTACTTGCCTACAAAATCAGACATAAAAATACAAAAGTGTCTCAGCACACTATTGCTGAAAAATTGCTTACTTTCTCATTTTTACCACATAATTATAAAATAAATCAATTGGAATATAAATATTAAACTTTCAACGTATAGCATATAGAGCAGTATAAACAAGTCATTGTCTGCATGGAATTTTAGTTCGTTCTGACTTTGCTAATGCTTTTTATTGTAGCCTGTTGTAAAACTAGGCAAATATATAGATGAGTTGATGTACCTACTGAAAGACCTTTATGTACCTCCAGGGGTACATGTGTTGAGAACCACTGGTATAGAGGGCCTTGTTGGCTAACACAGGCTTTGAGAATCCTAGTGACATTTTTTTCCCCCTAGATGCCTAAAAGTTAGGTGTGGTAAGAATTACTATACTTACATACTTTTGTAAATGTAGCCCTTCCTTTCAAGGTCTTGTATCCAATTGGACACATTTAAATGAACACTATGAACCTGGCTAGGATCTAAATTGGGTTTATGATAACTAAAACCTGGTGTGGAATATCCTCTGGATTCCTGAACTTCTACGCTTCCTTTCAGCCCTGCAGTTCCATTGGCTGCAGTGGGTTATGTTGTTGTAAAAGTGGAATTTTGCCTTATTAATTAAAATAATAAAAAAAAAAAAAAAAGAAAGAAAAAAGTCATCACTGCATTGCCAAAAAATTAAACCACAAAATTGCTATTATTTTGATGTGTGAGTGGAAGAAGAAAAGATGGATAAATATGGCCTCAAATGTCTTGCAAATAACTATTTGAATTTTAAAACAAGTTTACTTACTTTGTACATATCTCCTTTATGTTCAGTTTTCATAAATAACGCTAAGAAATGAATTTATTGACAGGAACATTTGTAGAAATAGCACAATTTAAGCTAATATTGGAGTACATTCATGGAAAATTCACTTTCCACGTTTTGGTATCAGGAACAGCTTGTAATATGTGACCGTACAGTTTGGCTTCTGAATATTGCTTGATTGCAACAAACTGCTTGTGGAGAAACTTCAGAACAACAATTATTCATTGCATAGTTTCAAATAGTAAATTGCTTGTAGTGAACAGGAAAAAATAAGGTTTGCCCAATATATTTGCTGTGAATTATTTGCCCAGGTCTAGAAAGAAGTTATGCAAAATGAGAATTAAATGAGAATGCATCTTCTATATGTATAGAGATTGTAATGAGGTGTACTGGCCTTTTAAGGCAGTAAGAACACTGAGGATCAAAATATCACAATTCTGATATTAAGAAATACTTGAAAGGACTTGGGGGCACAATAGCTGAAGGAGAGGAAGTGGTGTGTGGAAGGCAATTTTGGGTTTGGAAAGAAGTCTTGTAGTTTTGTTTCTGTTCAGGGTCTGAGACTGGAGAATTCCAATGATCAATTTGGGTTGGAGTGCCCATCTTCCCCCTTCACTGAGGGTAACTGAGAGTTGTAGCCTAGGGATGTGTTAAGACCTGTTAGGAAGGAGGCAGGGTATATAAGAAGCTCTCTTCTATTATTAAAGGAAAATAGGAGGTTGAGAGTCACTAATAAATGGAGGCAAATAATCCATTGTTTATCTTGAGTTTACTTGCTTTTTTATACTTTTGTCATTTTTGGGCTGGGTAGGAATTGACTGCTCTTGGGATAGGGACCATGATGGAATCAGAATTAGAGGACTGAGGAAAGAAAATCCACTGGTATGTATATCTTTTGATTTGGCTTGTTATGTTCCAAAACACGGAGGAATGAGAAATTCTGTGTATGGTGTGTGGCAAATGTATGGTGTGTGGCTTTAAAAAAAATTTTTTTAAAGGACTCTGTGGTGCACAACCTTTCTGTTAAATTCAGTTTGCCTCACAGAATCATTGGGACCAAATGAAATATTGGATATAAACTCCTTGAACTTTAAGAGCCCCCAAAAGAAGATTGCATAATAACCTAATTAATAAAATTACTAAATATGGGGGTGGAGGGGAACCCCAAATGCTTGAAAGGCTAGAGAACTGTTAGTTAACTAATAATGGACTGCAACTGTTACAGACAAGGAGTGGAGTATACAAGACTCAGTTTTGGAACCAGTATGTTTTATTCTGAACATAAAGACTTTGAAAGAAAGTCTAAGGATAGTGGTACATCTGCGCACAACTCTTCGGCAGGATAGGATCCGTGGTTTCTCAGGGTCCTATCCAGCCAATAGCTTGTGTGCAGAAGTACCACTAAAGTCATTGAGAATTTATCACAAAAACTGTTGGAAGGAAATGCCGGTATGGTCAGTCCCAAGTTTTAAAAAATCATGAGTCACGCTCCATCTCCCCAAATCATGATACTGGGTTAAAAATTGGGAGATTAAATATGTGTGTGTTTATGTACATATTTAGTTCTCTTTGTCTTCTCATTTGAGTTTCTTGAGCTTATATTTTCAAGCTTTTCTTTTACAGTCATGAGCGCTAGAAACTTACAATTTTTAAAATGAAAATCAATATTCTCACGTAATTCCAGGAGCAGGAGCTTTCAGAAAAATACCAATTATTGAAAGTCATAATAAATTTGTAAGGACTGGTAACACTGAAATGGCCTTTTTTTTTGGATAGCACCAAATTGCATTGACCAATAAATAATGTAGAGAAAAGACTCATATCCATTCAGAGAGACCTACTAGACATAGGTTAGGAGCATGAGTCATGAGTTTTAGAAAAGTCTACAGCGTTGAGATAAGCGTTTTGAAATAGTAACTAGAGGATATACATTAAATAGGCTTGACCAAGGTGACCAGAAGGTGGTCATGAAAATTTGGAAGGTCGTCAAGGTGAAAAAGTACAATAGTTCACATTAATCCATAGAGTTTTAAAATGCTTTTAGGAGATTTATTGTACAGCATATTTTAGTGGTAATTCAGAGAACTACAAAACTTCTGAGTTTGTTTTGCCATCTTGTGAAACTTTGGATATGGCAGTGCTCAAATCATCTGTCAACCAGCCACTTCAGGAGAAGACCTTCTTATTAAATATTTCATGGTGTAAATTGCTGAGATGATGACTCTTTTTTTCTTCTTCTTTGCATCCTGGATTAGATAATTCAAGCAATAGAAAAAGCACATACAAAAAAGGCTGACATACTCCTCCCCCATACGCTTGGTGCACATTAAAGTTGAGGGGTCATCTGTAAGCTGTAGTAATTTTTTTCTAAAAAAATGCTTTGAAACAATTTTCAAGATTTGTAGTTGTTTACTTGTTTAGTTTTTAAGAAGGGAGTGCTTAAACGGGCTGCAGAGCACCATTTAAAGTGTGTGGGGGCATAAATTTGTCACACCCCCACCTTCCTCTTCCTCTCTCGGGCACTATCCTCTCCTCAGCAGACTGACCGACTTCCCTGCCCCAGCCCATAAATCCCTACACCAGACCACCCCTCCAAATTTGACTGAGTAGTATTGTGATCTTTTATGCAAGCCATAGCACCACTCAGGTTTGGCCCCGCAATAAAGAGGTCAGGCCAGGCTCCCCTGGCTCAGTGGCCTGTGGGTTTAGGCACAATGCACATGGCAGTCTTGAAGATTTAATGTGCAGTAAAATAGATTGCATTTTCTTTGCTTTTTACTGTATAAACTGTCTTTGAAGACATTAATAAAACATAGCATCAAAGTAAGACATTTAAACAATTAACAACAAATTATCAGAATTTAGTATGAAATCACACAGCAAGGCACTAATACTATGCTAACGAAGTGTTTCTCGGCCCAGAAATTTTCATTATGGAGAAGTGTCATTCATGCCATTCCCTCCAAGTTCAGGAGCTAGAAGACCGTAAACAAAAAACATTATTTATCGCTCAACACTGAGCCTCACCAACTCCAAGAGGAATGAGTTGTGAATAAAATCATAACAGAATGAATCATCATTATCTTCGCTTTCCCTGTAGTAAACTATTTCATCATCCACAAAAATATTTTTAGTTCCTATGAATACTACTTGACAGAGAAATCGCTGCAGATGTTGCTCCAATACGCAAAGTCACCTTTTGGCTGCTCAAATCTTTTCCTCATGTGCTGCATCGAACAAACTAAGGCCCTGATCCTGCGATCTATTCGAGACAGGTAGATCCCTGTGTGGTCGCCCTTGCTGAGCTCATTGCAGGGCCAGTAGCTAAGACTTCATATGTAGATAGTTCAATTTCTGACTACAAAAATTCCCCATCCGTTCAAACTCTCTAGCATGGAATATAGTTACAAGTGTTATACCATCAGAACAAATTCCCATTGGCTGATTGTATCCCAAAGGAATTACACTAAGACTAACTCTAGCCTTATACAAATTTAACTCTTTGTGATATAAACGCTCATTAAGGGGTGAATATCAGAAAATATAAGGCCTGATCCCACTCCATTGAAATCAGTAGCAATTTAACGAATTAGAATTGTGCTGAATTTTCGATTCTCTACAGTTAGTTGTAATTGTATGACGCGGAGCCTGTTGTACAATGGAGTAAACTGCAAATGTTTTGAATCGTATTAGAAAGATGTCTCTCTAGCTGTTTGAGTGCTCATAAAGGACCAGAACTCAGTGGAAGGTTTTTATCTGTTTTTATGCTGAACAAACCATTCGTCTATGTTCAGAGTGTCATCAAGACTGGCCCCGAATTAAATATTCTTCTTAAGTGATAACAGTACCTGCCTAATTTGAAGATGGAGATTCCTCAAGTCTCAACTCTAATGTGCCACTAACCCAGGGGCTGTGATAATCACTTAACAATGCAACTTAAGAGTTGTCTTAATCAAAAGTGCATTTCTGAGTGGATCAGACTGTGCCGTACCTATAATAATAGGGAAGCTTTTATAATAATCACACTGCATCCCAATGTACTTGCCATTAAAGCACATGAGATGGGGAAGGCTAATATTGAAAAGGTAGGATCTTTATGAGACTACTGGAGTGACTACATGCTGCTGTTTCATATTCTCAAGGGGACAGATAAATAAATGGGGAGGAAAGAGAGAGAATAAAACGAAGAGAAGGTGAAGGTGGGGGAGGGAAAAGAAAGGTGGATTACAAGAGGAAAACAAAACGGAAAGAACAAAACATTTTTAAATTGTTTGTATAAACAAAATTTAATATTATAAAGACAAGGGGAAGTAAACTTTTTTATCATTTAATTCTTTACAGCCCTTCTGTGTACATCTCCCATTTGGCAGTTTGTCATCATATGTAGATATTATTGGAGTTCTCTGGCATGTGGACCATTATATATTATGGGGCCTGATCTGGATGAAATTTTAGTCTGTACATTGCTGCAATATATGGCATGAGTTCCAATTACAATATTTGACATTGGTCTCCTACTTACCACTTTCGCTCTTTTACACTGATCTCTCATGCCAATGACATTTTTTTATTCATGTGGAGATCAGCAGTTTGAAAATTGAAGAGGAAAAACTGATCCAAAACCTACTGACATCAGTGGGAATCTTTCCATTGACTTCAATGGGTTTTGAATGAGGCTCTAAAAGCTTAGTGACTGTGTTTGCAGGTTTTAGATGAACTAGTCTGAGCTTTTTCAAAGAGGTATTTTCAGTAACAAGTTGTCAGTGAAGTCGGTAACTCTCGTTTCAGAAGGAGGTACCAGATGGATACTACCCTCCCCTTCACTATATTTTCCACTGTTCTCCCCTCCTATTTCCTTTTCTAATCTGTGAGACTGACAGGCGACCAAAGAAGCTGTTCATTGTCAGTGCCTCTGGAGTCAGGACTCTGCAACAAGATTTCTACAGAGAGCTGTTTTCTGGAACTCTTCTTGTTAGGGCTGGCTTCTTAATTTGAAAGGTAAGACTGAAGCTGAGTGAAAGGAATTTTCTTTATAGTGAAAGTACATTGAGTTGTGAATTGAATTATAGATGCTTAATTGAGTAGTCATCCCCTCAAATGTCTGTGGAAAAATACGGGTGAATTTTTTTCAAACTTCCAAGAAATTGAACACCTTCTTACTCGTAAACATACATTTTCATGTTGGTTCAATAAATATAAGAAATCACCATGATCTTGTCACTCGAAGCCACTAATCAAGGTTGTGCAGTGCATTCACATATTTTCCAGCTATGAAAAGCATATCAGACTATTCTACAAGAGAAGATAAGATATTGCACAAATGCTGTTCCCTTCAGTAAGGCTGCACTTATCTCCTGACACTTCACTGGAAATTGCTTCCAATGGAGGGGAGGCTTATATAGATGTAAATTTGTCAGTTTAGGATTTAAAACATTGAATTGTTGTACAAGGCAGTTTTATAAAATAATTTATACATCAGATATTTAAATACAAAAGGTGCAGTTTCTGAAATAGTAATAAGAACAGACTATTAAAAGCGAATCTGCACATTTCAGGAAACAACTACATTACTTGTACATATTAAGAAAGTTCTCCGAGTGGATTCTAGTTAAAGAGTGAGTGTCTGCACGGAAATATTTTTTCTATCATATTTTGAGTACTTTTAAAAAGACAGAGCTGCATATTCACCCTGGGTGTAAGCCACAAACTTTTATAACAGTTAAGAATTATACCTATAGACTGGCATTTAGGGAAGGAAAAAACTCTGAAAGGATTAGACTTGGACACTTTGGGTATTCTTAATTATCTGGTGGAGATTTTTAGAGGAAGGAGTGTGAAATGGCAGATTGAATGCTCCTTTTGTCATCCAGTTAATTAGTGAGGGCCCAATCCAACTCCATCCTATGGAAGGCAACAGTAATCCGCAATCATACGTGTAGCAGGATTTAGAAGTGTTGATTTATATTCAAGGCATACAAAGTTAGATAAAACATAAAATACTCTTTTTTGAAGGTAATGCTCCTTTATTTCTTAGACTCCAGAACCAAAAACAGAGAGACGAAAGCAGGGACTTTCCGAAGGTAGTCAGGCATAACTCAGCCCACCCTTGCTTTAGGCTAGGTCTTTGAAGACTGACTGCTGAAGATCCAGATTACACACTTCCCTGCAGAGCCCACTAGTTTACAAACAGGACCAGAAAACCATCTACAGTTTAAAGTGATAGCTTTTTATTTTGATCCAGTTTTTAATATACCACAGTGATCATGTGAAGAAACAAAAGAAGAAACAAGAAGTGATACTGTATCTAAAGAAAGCCTGACTGTTTTGAGCCACTTTTTGTGTTTTTTGAAGCTATTGCCTGGGTTGAAAGAGGAGCTGAAGGGCCCTTCGGAAGAAATCTGCCTGACTCAGCCAGAACATTCTTGCAGGATCCTGAAATCACATTCTGTAGTAAGATCTCTGCCATCCTTTCTAGGGGTACAGGAGGCACCCTCCCCACTTCACCCAATTAGCTGTGCTGACTAGTTATGGTGGATTATGACTCTGCTTTTACTCTGCCCCTCGTCTTCTCATTTTAGATAGCTAGCCTCCATGAGGGCACTTGCAAGGGGAAGTGCTGTGTCCTTTAAGAGGACTGTGCCCAGTTTCTGTGAAGGGTGCAAATAGGTGAGGTGTCTTGAAACCACTTCCCGCTCCTACTCCTGTACAGCCCCCAGTCAAAAATTTAAAATTAATGAAAGTGATCACCCAGGACTCCTTGGTTTCGGTTTTGTGTATGTGTGTGTGTAGGGGGAGGGTTGAATGGTTAAATTACTTGTAACTATGGTAAATGTAGTGCTTAGAGTGTAAATGTTTAAAGATTAGATTAATCTGAAGATAGATTATTCAAAACTGGCACTTGATGAAGAAGTAACCTATTGTAGTCCATGAATGTGAAACACAAGGAAATCTATTGTGAAGAGTAGCAGCTGTACCAGGAGAATGAAAAACAGTCCATTGTAATGGGTGAAAAATCATAAGAGATGAAGATATGTTTACTAAAACTGGGAATAACATCACAGTGTGAAAACTGCACCATAATATAAAGAGAAATCTGTGTGGTGAAAATTTCATAAAAAGAATATTTAAAGATGCCTCCTTCTTAGTTTCAAGTTAATGTTACATCATATGTTACTGTAGCAAGTACAAGTCGTGACTTTTGTTGAGGTGAATAATAGGCTATGTTTAGAACAAGGTCAACTTGAACTTCATTTAAACATTCTCTCTGGTCCTGGTTAGAGAGAGGAACACTTTTTTGTTTTGTTTTGTTTTAAAGATAGCAGAGTGGGGTTTGGATGCAAACATCCTCTATCTATTGTTAACAGCACAGTTCAACCAGCTAGCCAAAAACCACTTAGTACCCTAAAAAGCGAGGCACATTTGATCAGTACCCAAATCTAGTACATGAAGTGAAAAATTACAGGCCAATTCATTTAAATGGGAGTCTTTGATAGTGAAAGACTTCATGAGTACAAAAGGGGCCGGAATGTGTATCATCCCCATGTCACCCCATATTTCTTTTTCTTTGAGACAAATATTATTTAAATAGCTCAAATATTGCTACCAAAAGGTAGAGCTGGGTGAATTTTTTTGACAAATAGTTTATATGCCAAAAAATACAGTTTTGGAATGACAAACTATTTGTTAACTCTGGCTGAATTTGGCAAATGGTATTTGCTAAAAGAGATATAAAAAACAAAATTTTCATGTCAAACCATTTCATTTTGTTGTTTAATTTCAAAATGTTTCACGTCAAAATTTACCTAGATTTATTTAAAAAATAATCAAAGGCTTTGAAAAAATCAAGAAATGAAACCAACAACTTTTTTTTGTTTTAGATCAAGCAATGTTTGTTTTAGATCAAGCAATGACTCAAAATAAAATTGTTGTGTTGTTTTTAGTGAGGGGGAAAAACTGAAAAAAATTGGTTTTAGGTTGATCCAAAGTAAATAAAAAAAATATTTTTTTTGGTTTGGCCACTGAACTGAAAAATCTGTTATTTGCTAAGCTCTGCTAAAAAGTTCCTAGGCTGATAACCAATGTGCTTGTGTGCGTAGGGGAAACATGATGAATACAACTATTAAATAATTTCTTATATACATGGCTGGATGCTGTTCTCACTTCCACTGGTATATATCCAGCATAACTCCATTGACTTCAGTGCAGTCATACTGGTGTAATATTGGTGTAACTGTGGGCAGAGTTAAGTTCACAGATTCTTATGGTTATACTTCAGTGGGAGGCTTTCCTGAGTAAGGATTCCAGCATCGGGACCATGAGGTACTCTTTGGGCTCATTGGAAATGCTCTGGTCTGTTGTTCAGAAACTGACAGACAAGCTCAAAGCTAAAAACTGTAACTGGGCAGGTCATAGGATTGTCGTCTCTGATGGAATAAATACAACACAGAGACTGGTTTTCACAAATCACTGTTAACTCCTGCATTTAGGTATGCAATGTTTTGACACAAAGTCTACCTAAGGGAGAAGGCGATGTTAGCCTATTTTATTAGAATGATATAATAGAGTAGCTTTGAAATAGATGTGGGAGTATGTGAAAGTCAAACCTGAAGTTGAACATATTCCTTGGATGCTTACAGAAGAATGTATATTGAAGTGAAAAGTGGGCTTCTCAGTAGTACTTGGCTAATGGTCAGAAAAGAATCCATGGATGCCCACAACATAAAAATTTAGAATTTTTGTGACTTGCAGACTCATACTTCACCATAATTCCCAAATGAGGAAGCTGCCACTAAGCTACAAGACTGTAACTCAATGACATTTGATTGTTCAATAAACAAAAGAATATCATGATTTCAAATTGAGTTCTGGTGAACATTTCCCTCTTTAATCCATTCCCAGTTAAACTTGGGACATTGCAGGCAGAGAAAGGATGGTCCCATAGAAACATATAACAAATAGAAGAAAGGGGAAGTTGATAGTAATTAATATTAAATCAGAAATTAGGAATTATAGAAAATTGATAAAGAGGAGCAAAGGGGGACAAGGAGAAATCGATGGCCAAAGAGCTAATGACAATAAGGAGTTTTTAAATATATTAGGAACGAAAAGAATCCTGACAATGGTACTGATCCATTACTAGATGGAAATGGTAGAATTCTTAATAATGCAGAAAAGGCAGAAGTGTTCAATAAATATTTCTGTTCTCTATTGGGGGGGGGGGGGGGAATAATTATGTAGTCTCATTATATAGTAGTGGTAACATTCTTTCAATTCCACTAGCATCACTGGAGGATGTTAAACATCAGCTACTAAAGTTAGAAATTTTTTACTCAGCAAGTTCACACAACTTGCATCCAAGAGTTTTAAAAGAGCTGGCCGAGGAGCTTGCTGGACTATTAATGTTGATTTTTCAATAAGTCTTGGAGCAGTGGGGAAATTCCAGAAAACTGGAAGAAAACTAATGTGCAAATTTTTAAAAAGAGTAAACAGGATGACCCAGGTAGTTATAGGCCTGATATCCCAGGAAAATGATGATAAAGACCAGAATTATCAGACACATAGATGAATATGATTTGATGGGGAAAAGTCAACATGGATTTTGTAAAGGAAAATAATTCCTTACCAATCTACTAGAATTCTTTGAGGTGGTCAACAAGTATGTGGACAAGGGTGATCCAGTGGATATAGTGTACTCAGATTTTCAGAAAGCCTTTGACAAGGTCCCTCACGAAAGACTCTAAAGCAAAGTAAGTGGTCATGGGATAAGAGGGAAGATCCTCTCCTGGATCATAACTGTTTAAAAGATAGGGAAAAAAGGGTAGAAATAAATGGTTCATTTTCAGAATGGAGAGAGGTACATAGTGGTGTCCTTCAGGGGCCTATATGGGGATCAGTACTGTTCAACATATTTATAAATGATCTGGAAAAAGGGGTTAACAATAAGGTGGCAAAATTAGCAGATAAAACAAAACTACTCAAGATAGTTAAATCCAAAGCAGACTGTGAAGAGTTCCAAAGGGATCTCACAAAACGGGGTGACTGGGCAACAAAATGGCAGATGAAATTCAATGTTGATAAATGCAAAGTAATGCACGTTGCAAAACATAATTCCAACTGTACATATAAAATGATGGAGTCTAAATTAGCTGTTATGACTCAAGAAAGAGATCTTGGAGTCACTGTGGATAATTCTCTGAAAATATCCACTCAATGTGCAGCAGCAGTCAAAAAAGCTGTTAGAATGTTGGGAATCATTAGGAAAGGGATAGATAATAAGACAGAAAATATTGTATTGCCTCTTTATAAATCCATGGTATGCACACATCTTGAATACTGCATGCAGATCTGGTTGCCCCATCTCAAAAATGATATATTGGAATTGGAAAAGATACAGAAAAGGGCAATTAAAAGGATTAGGGGTATGGAAAAGCTTGCATATGAGGAGAGATTAATAAAACTGGGACTTTTCAATTTGGAAAAGAGATGACTAACGGGGAATATGATAGAGGTCTATAAAATTATGACTGGTGTGGAGAAAATAAATAAGGAAGTGTTATTTACTTCTTCTCACAACACAAACACTAGGGGTCACCAAAATGAAATTAATAGGTTTAAAACAAACAAAAGGAAATATTTCTTCACACAGTGCACAGTCAACTTGTGGAACTCCTTGCCAGAGGATGTTGTGAAGGCGAAGACAATAACAGGGTTCAAAAGAGAACTAGATAAGTTCGTGGAGGATAGGTCCATCATTGGCTATTAGCCAGGATAGGCAGAGATGGCTGTTTTCCAGAGGCTGGGAATGGCTATCAGGATGGATCACTTGATGATTACTTGTTCCATTCATACCCTCTGAAGCATCTGGTATTGGCCATTGTCAGAAGACAGGATACTGGGCTAGATGGACCATTGTTCTGATCCAGTATGGCCATTCTTATGTTCTAAAAACTGGCTAAGTGACAGGTCTCAAATGTAATTGTAAATAGGGAATTGTTACTGAGCAGGTGTGTTTCCAGTGGAGTACCGCAGGGATCAATTTTGTGCCCTACACTATTTAACATTTTTATCAATGACTTGGAAGAAAACATAACATCATTACTGATAAAGTTTCATATGACCCACAAATTGCAGGAACAGTAAATAATGAAGAGGGCTGGTCACTGATACACAGTGAGTTGGATTGCTTGGTAAATTGGGTGCAAAGAATGAATGTCTTTTAATATGGGTAAATGTACACATCCTGGACCAAAGAATGTCGGCCATATTTGCAGGGTGAGGGACCTTATCCTGGGAATTGGGGACTGAAAAAGATTTGGGGGTAGTGGTGGATAATCAGCTGAACATAAGCTCCCAAACTTATGCTGTGGCCAAAAGAGTGAATGCAATCCTGGGATGCATAAACGGGAATCTTGAGTAGAAGTAGGCTATTTTACTTATGTATTTTGCAATGGAATACTATGTCCAGCTTTGGTGCCCACAGTTCAGAAAGGATGTTGATAAATTGGAGAGTTTTCAGAGAAGAGTCACAAAAATGACTAAAGGATTAGAAAACATGGTCTACACTGGTGACTTAGGTTGACTTAATGCCACTTAAGTCGACTTAATTACACCTGCGTCTACACTGGCACCACTCTTAATTTGAATTAAGGTGCCTGTAAAATCGACTTAATAAGACCTCCTCCGCAAGAGGCATAGCGCCTAATTTGAATTTAAGTTGATTTAGTGTCAGTGTAGACACAACGGAACTTAATTAGAATTAATTGACCTCCGGCATGTATCCTACAATGCCCTGTTTTGACTGTTCTGGACAGTCGCGCTGTGCTGCTCAGTGGTCATGCTAGCAGGAAAAGTCCCCTCCCCTCAAGCCCCGGGAAGATTTGAATTTTAATTTCCTGTGCTGCCAGCGTGGAAAGAGTATTGTAACTGTTCTCCACATGGCTACTGCAAAGCCCAAATGCACTCCAGCATGGAGTCGACCAGAGGTCTTAGATCTCATCGGGCTGTGGGGCGAGAAGTCCGTTCTCGCTCAGCTCAGAGGCAGCAAAAGGAATCTGGACATTTATGGTAAGATATCCCAGGGCATGCTGGGGAAGGGACACCAGAGGGACGCTCAGCAGTGCTGTGTGAAGATTAAGGAGCTGCCCCAGTCTTATGAGAAAGCCAGGGAAGCTAACAGCTGCTCTGGCTCCTCGCCCAAAAAATGCAGGTTCTATGATGAGGTGCATGCAATTCTTGTTGGGGATCCCACCACGGTGCCTCCCCGCAGCATTGATACCTCCGCTAGGTCACAGTCCATGATCAACGATGAGGACTCCGTGGACGAGGAGGAGGAGGAAGTTGAGGAGAGCAGGGTACAGAAGAGCCAGGTGTCCGTTCTTCCCAAAAGTCAGGACATATTCCTGACCCCAGAGCAGTCCAGCAACACACAGGACAGCACAAATGATCCCAGGGAAGGCACTCTGGTGAGTTTTCTTTCTTATTAGCATTTCTGTCCTTGTACATTGGGTGGTTGGGGGGGGGGGGGAGCACAAAGGGGATCTCAGGCATTTTGGTGAATGATCTGGGGGGTTACCCAGGGATCAGTTTTTTTTATGTAATGAGAAATGCTACGTTTATCATCAGTTGATATGTCATATAAAATTTCATGTATGTAATCTGTTATCCGTAGAAAAACTTTTCAGGGGAGGGCTGCCTTGTTCCTCCCTCCACAGTAGGATTCTTCTCTGCAATCAAGGTAGCCAGCATCATGGCTTCATGTGTTTTAAGCATAGCCTCCCCCCTACAGGTCGTCCGCAGTTCCTCTCTGTAATAGTTTAAAATACAAGTAGAGAGAGTGAATTGTGCTACATTGTATCAAGGGAACCATTTGCAACGTTTTTAATGGTAACATTGTGTACATTGTTTCTCTGTAATCATTTGCTACATTTTTTCAGGAGATCATTATCTAAATTGTTACATTTGTTTCATTTTCTTCACTATGCTAACTGTGGCTACCTTGTTACTTTTCTTTCATTCTGTAGACACCTCGGCACTGGACTGACCCTTAACAAATGCTGTGGACAGACTGTCTCAGTTTAGGAAGAGGGGGGAAAAAAAAAGCAGAGATGACATGTTTGTGGAGCTCATGAATGCCTCAGTAGCCGCAGAGGAAGAGCTGACCTTGTCACAGAACATGGACAGGGATAGTCGGCGAGAAATGATGGATCATGATTGCAGCACCACACAGGAAATGCTGCGAATCATGTGGGACCAGGCAAACATGCTCCGGTGACTTGTGGAGCTTCAGGAGGAGCAGAGGCAGGACAGAGTCCTGCTGCAGCCCCTACATAATGCTCCTCAACCGAGGGCTTTGCCGCCCTCCCACTCCCCCAAGAGGTCTCGGAGGAGATTGTCCAGGATGCAGTACATGCTCTCATCCACCCCAGAGGAGGTGAGCAGAAAGCAGTGGTGGCCATGCTGATAGCTGGCCAGCAAGCTACCACCCCACCCCTTGATATAGTGAAATGGACAGTCCGTCCCCCCCACCTTCCCCCATGACTTGAATGTTCAGAAATAAAGTTTTGCATTATTTCCACAAGTTTCTTTATTAAATCATATCTTGTTAAGGAGGGATTTGGTGGGCACAGATATCTTGGAGGGCGGGGGGTGGGGGTGGGGGTTACCAAAGGCAAACAACATACAGGAACAGAAATCACTCCTGCATCTCATTGCAGAACCTGGTTTTTTTAAAGCTTCCCTAATGTAAAGCGCTCCGTGGTTAGCTCTCAGCATAATGCCGGCATCTGGTTGCTCATAATTGGGGGCCAGTCTTTCTGCCTCCACAGCCCAACCCTGGGGGAACCTTTCACCCTTCATTTCACACACGTTATGAAGAACACAGCAAGCAGATATCACAGAATGGAGGTACTTCTCACTCATGTCCAGCCTAGTGAGGAGACTCCTCCATCTGCCCTTTAAAGGTCCAAAGGTACATCCTACAACCAGTCTGCAACTGTTTAACCTCTTATTAAAACACTGCTTGTTACTGTCAAGGTGACTGGTGTCTGGCTTCATTAGCCAAGGGAGCAAGGGCTAAACAGGATCCCCCAGGATCACTATGGGCATTTCTACACCCCCAATCTGAATTTTTGGGTCAGGGAAGAAAGTTCCCGCCTGCATCTTAGAGAACAGCCCCAAGTTAAGAAATAAACAAGCGTCATGCACCTTCCCAGACCACCCCACATAGATGTCTGTGAAACGACCCCTGTAATCCATGCAGGACCATGGAAAAGTACCCTTTGTGGTTTATGTACTCAGTCACTAAGTGTGCAGGCACTAAGATGGGGATGTGCATCCCATCAACGGCCCCTCACAGTTTGGGAACCCCATCATGGCAAACCCCTCCACTATGTCCTGCACATTTCCCAAAGTCACTAGCCTTCGTAGCAGAAGTCTATTTATGGCACTGCACACTTGAATCACGGCAGTGCCCATTGTAGATTTACCGACTCCGAATTGATTCCCAACCGAGCGGTAACAGTCGGGGGTTGCCTGCTTCCACAGAGTGATGGCAACTCTCTTCTCCATTGTCATAGCTTGTCTCAAGCGAGTGTTCATGTGCTTCAGGATGGTGCCATCTCTGAGCACAGTTCGAGGAAAGTTGCCTTTCGCATCCTAAAGTTTTGCAGTCACTGATCATCATCTCACAGTTGCATAACGATGCGGTCCCACCAGTCTGTGCTTGTTTTCCTGCACCAGAACCTGTGCTTCACAGACTGCAGATGACTTGTTACAGCCTGCAGCAACTGGGAATTGTTCTCCTCGATGTCTTCTAGCAGGGCAGCCTCAGTGGCATTGGTGTTGTCTCTGCTTCTGCTTCTTGCTCTATTTTGAAAATAATCGATGATAAGCTGTGATGTATTTGTCACGCTCACAATTATAGTGCAGAGTTGAGCTGGCTCCATGTCTCTGCAGCAATGGCGATTGCGGGGAATAAAAAAATGGCATGAAAAAACTTTTCCTGTTTGTTTGGGGAGGGGGGAGTGGGGGGAAGAGAAAGGGTGGGGGAAGCAGTGTTGCAGCCTGGGACGATGACACTCATCTGAACAACCACTGTGGCTAGTTGCACTGTGGGATAGCTACCCATATTGCACTACTTTCTAATTTTAATTGAGGCTGGTCAGTGTGAACACAAGAGACCAGCACAAACACCGTAGTGTGTACACTCCATATCCTCTGGTTGTTCAAAATAATTTAGAAGGATTCTGTTCCATTTTTAATTATATCTGACATATTTCTACATTGGTATATAGCTTTAAGGATGCCCAACCCCCACCAGCAGCCACTGTGCCCTGTCAATCATACTGAAATACACTAGAGCACTTGTCAGGCCATCAGCTTGCAGATGCACCATGAGCCATAATTTTTGTACTGAAGTTCTAAACACCAGAAACATTGCTTAGATAATTGCTTTAGTGCCCGAATGTGGACTGTTTGTGTTCTAGGATAGGTGAGTTATGTGGTGTTATCATCGTTTAAATACAATTTGTGCTGATTTATCAGTAAGCAAAAGTCTAATGATTATATATTAGAAAGGTTAGCTGTGTTTTTTGGATACACTTTCTGTCATTACATTATTTTGTTTGAATTATGGAGTACCCATTGTACTTAGAGCTTGTCTAGCAATTATACTTTTTATTGTTGAATTTTATTTCAGGCTGCATAAAATGCTCTTGCCTTTCTTTCTTTTTTTCCCTTTCCGTTCCTTCTCTCTCTTCCTCCCCACCCCCCCTTTTTTACTGAAACACTGAACTTTGTTTATGATTGATTGATAAGAAGATATAACAAAAATTAGCAATTAGCTTAAAGTATACCATTGTGTAAGAGTGCAGGTTATTGTTTTTTGGTTCCATTGAGACAGAAATACTCTATCTCCATGACACCTGAAAGTCATGTCTAACATTCTAAGTGTTAAGAGATGTTGCACTACATTGGTGAAATTGACTACTATATAGATTAATATAGCTGAGTTCCAAGTTATAGTATCCTTGCATCAAAGTATCTTAGATATAACCAAGAGCCCTACTTTGTCCAAAGGGCATACTATAGTGGAATAGATATTTTGTTTTTATTAAACAATGGGCTGTGATCTCAGGGTTTCCATGAAATGCACACCTGGGAAAGTTGTTTGGTTGGCAAAGAGGCAATATAGCCCCAGTTACAAGCACGGCTGATTCTTCTGAAGTTACAAATATCAGAAAGTGTCTTAGATGTTTTCCCTGATTGCCTCTATACTTTCCTCTTTATTACGTTAGTCTTTATTGCCTTGATATGTTTCTCATCCACAAGTATACTGATAATTAATATAAAAATAAATGATAATAGTGAAAACATAGAATGTTATGAATACATCTGTGGGTCACAGCTGAGGAGTCAAAATAGTTTGTAAACAATACTGTAAAAATTGAGAAAGAGGCATTAAAATACTACAAAAGAATACTACTTTTCAGAAACATTGACGTCTTAACCTGTTGTTTTACTATAGCTAAGAATATATGATTGAGATTTTCAGAGCTGTGCCAGGGATTTTGCCACACATTTTCACAATATAAGGTTCTGATCTAGAGCCACTGAAGTCAGTGGAAGGACTACTATTGTGTTAATAGAGGTTTAATCTGGCCCTAAGCAATCAATAAGTATGCCTGTTTATTAGACAAACTGGTGGTAGCAAGGGGTTGCCACAACAAGTAGAGGTGGTCATGATCTTCAAAACTTGAGTCTGGTTGGTAACACAACCTAAATTTAAGACTGTTCAAAACTAAGGTTTTGGATCAAGCTAATCTTCAATAAGATGAGAACAAGTGGTGACGTAATAAAATTGGAATATTTATAACTGTCTCCAACCTGTTAAGGAATATGTAAAATATGAAGACGCGCCTTCTTTCACTTTGCGTATTTGTTAGAGGAGGGTAAGTGCAAAGGGGGCTGCAGCTTGCTGTTAAACAGGCAAGAAGTAAGTGATTTTTATTTCTGTATTTTTGAGTTAAGCAGTGTTGCCACATTTTTACTGAATTAAAGTGACTCCACTAGGAACAACTTAATTCTTGAGTATGTTTAAAGAGAAAATAAACGAAAAAAAAATCTGGTCATTTCTTTAAACTGACAATAGACGTATGAGGTGCTTCCCTTTGCAACTGATATGCAGACTTGCCACGAAAGAACTCAGAGCAAAATTAACACCATCTATTTACAATAGTTGTGGTGATCTTCAGGTTGGATTTACAATTCTGGGAAACCAACCTTGGAATTAGTTTAAAAGATGGAAAGCAAAAACCAAGGGCATTGTGCATAATAAAAAGTGCATCATAAATGTGCATAATAAAAAGTGGGTCATTTTAAAAAAATTAAAATGCTGTTGAAATTTTGCCTAGACACTTCAGAAAACCAGGTCACTGACCAAAAAACAAACAAAAATCCTGCTGAATTGAAGTAGGTTGAAGAAAACAAGTCTCTCAAGGGTGTGAAATTAATACCATCTCCTGATGCTAAAATATCAGTAGGATCTGGTTCTGCGGTCAGTGATAGGAACCGATTGACTTCAATGGCCAGGCTGAACCAAGGGCTTCACTTCTATACAAAGCCAATCTTGTTTATTTATCATGGAGTGGCAGTTTAAGGAGCATTAAATAGGAGTCAAATGTAGGTTCAGACTGGAATCTAATTCAGAAGTGGACATGCATGGCTGGCTAGCTGATAATAGGTTTCTGGAAGCCATGAATTCATTGGTGCTGATATGAAAGCTAATTCTAATATGTCAAAAAGTACCTTGCATTAATATTTACAACTTGTGTGAGATGTCCTAATGCAAAATGAATGGGTGGCTCTCTGAATGTGAAGGGAAATAGGCTTTTCCAGGTTCCTGTTAGATTTCTTGCAAATATTGACATATATAATCCTAATTTAGCAGTAGTGTATAACCTACCTGCATGCTAGGCAATTTTTGAGGTTTTGTATTTCTTATTTATATTGTGGGAAAACCTTTTTGAGCATTAGTGCCCCAAAATAAAAAGTCAGGTGCTGGCTGTCAACCTTTATGGATGTCCATTGTATCTTTACCTTTGTCCACCTTGGCTTGTGATGGCCCCTTCTTTAACATTGGACGTCCACTCTGGGGCTAGAGCATTATGAACTTGGATATTTTTTTTCAATACACAAAGAGCAAACAGATATTGCAGTCAGAGTGACCTTTTATTATAGATTTAACAGCAGCAGAACAAGAAATAACAAAAGTAAAGTCTCAGTGAGCGTGTACAGAGTGGGTGTCTCCTCTGATAGTCTGAACTAAACTCTGAAAACAAGATGGTTTCTGATATCTGTGCAGAGAAAGAGTGCTTAGAAATATAAAGGTGCACTACATACATCAAAAGGTATATCAGTCTCTCCCAGACTATGGAAGTCTATTCGAGGATGTGCCACTAGAACAGGAATCATATGTTATTTCAAGCATTCATGACTTAGGTTCACTATCATTGTACTAACCCATTTTGTTCCCTTGCTTTCTCCACTCTACTTTGTCATGGTAAAGACTATAAAATGCCTAGTGTATGAGAATAGGGAGAAAGCTTATACATAATTTCTCTCCTGCTGAATTGTCCTTGTTTTTAAAAATGAAAAAATAGTTATTTAAAATATATTGTAAGTGTTTTTGTTCAAAAGTAAATGTTAATGAGAGGTTAAAATCACTGACACAGTGAATAACTATGCAATAAAATGGGGATCATCTGAATTATACTGTTTTTCAGCATATACAGTGCAGCCAATTTCAAGTTTATGGAGATGAAAAAACTGATAAACTGAGATGAAAAGGGGATAAGAAGAAAACCTCAGAGAAGCTAGAAGTGTGGATGCAATAAATTGTTCTTTGTGCCGCTTTTGTAGTCTTTGAAGATTGTCATTAGTTTTGTTAAGTTTTCAAATAGTAGAAATGAACCAAAAATGTGGGGCACCAATGTAACTTTAATGGAATGATAAAAAAGAGTCCCACCAGAACGGAGGAATAACCTGATTCTTCTGCAAATTATTTGAACAAAGCGCCACCATCAATGGTGGTTGTCTATTGTTCTGTATTGAATTAATCCATCTTTTCAATTATGTAAATTGTGACAGTGATAAGGATGCAAATAAAGAAATAGATTTAATAATTTAACAAAGCCACTAGGTAAAGTGGTGTCCTCAGGACAATGTTAATGTGAAATCCTGGTTTTTGTCATTCTTATGTCTGTCATGCTAAAACCAGTTTTGCTGCTAAATTAAAGTCCAGGACTGAAATCTTGGCTCCATTTGACTCAATGGCAAAACTTCCATTGACTTTTATAGGGCCTGGATGTCATTCTAGATGTAGAGTCCCTGGAGGGTTGCCAGGAGGTTCCAACTAGCACAATCTTTCATGCTTTGATGGTGTGCTGTTTGGGTCAGGGAACATTTTTTTGTTCTGTGTTTGCCTGGCACCCTGGGGTCCTGATCCAGGACTAGAGCTCCTAATTGCTATGGTAGTATAAATAATAAAATTATACTGGGGGGAAACAACAGTTGATGTTTTAATGCTGATGATCATGTCAACAACTGTCTTGACAGGTTCTAACTCCCACAGGAAGTAGCCTTCTCCATTGTATAGTAAGAACTAATGTTCTCCCCATTTTCTCTTAGAGGCCACTTTATAACCTGAGGTTCAGTACAGTTGTTACCCCCTGTTTTAGGCTACTCAAGGAGGGCACTTAAACATGTATTTGATTTTAAGCATATGCTTAAATCCCACTATAGTCAATGGGATTTCAACATCTGTTTAAAGTTAAGAATGTGCTCAAGAGCTTTCCTGAATTGGGGCCTGCTAGCAGACCCAAAGTGTGGTAATAATTCTATATGATGCATGCTGTGTTGTATCTTTATGTATAATGGTGTTGCAGCATTCAAATCACATAACCCAATTTCTTGTTTTAAGGCTTCCTCAGGATTTTTTTGTGTGCAACACTAAAGTACTTGGATTTGTTTAAAAATCTATCATCTTTGCTACAAGTGTTAAACAAAAAGATAGGCAGTTTTCTTTGGTCAGGAATTGTACTATAAAGGCTTCTTCACACTTACCATCTGCTCATATACAATTGAATATACTAGAACCTATGATTAGCTACAAATGTGATAGACTTGTAATTAAATAGTAAATTTGCTGCATGTGTAACTTTTACTCAGAATGGTGCAACCATAAATTGCCTCTAACCTTAACTCTTCAATCATCATTACCAATATGACCTAAGCTAATATTACACAGGGAGGGAAATATGAACAACTAACACGTTAGTTAACAAATTTTTCACTAGAAACCCTGAGCCTACTGTCGCATATTAAATCAGCGCTAGGTTCACCACAAGGTGACAATGTATCTCCCTAGCCTCTATAACCACAGTATCTTACTACTGAAACATGCAGCAGCAGTTGTAATAAGTCCTGTTTTTAAAAGACAGGTATCCATTCCTCCTGTATTAGAAGCCTTTATTGGTTAAATATACTTTGCTGCACTGTGTTTAATGTGAACTTAAAGCAATGAAAAGTTTAATGTGTTTTCTAACTGCTAATCTATGATTTGTTAAGAATATTATGATGACACACATACTGTAGTAGCCTAGGGCCTGATCCTTGTTCGACTTATCCAGCTACCTCAGTCCATGCCAGTATGAGTCCTGCTGTCCCACTTGTTGTTATTTAATGTTGTAACTTTGTTTTGTACACAGGTGAAATGTCAGCAGCAGTGCCAAATGTTACATTGAAAATTGATCCTCAGGATCTTCAGATCCAGACATTTACAGTGGAGAAGTTGTTGGAACCATTGATAATTCAGGTATTTTAGCACTGCAAAAATATTATGGACATCCATAAGAGGAGAGAGACAAGAGGGAGGAATTTACTTTACTTTAGACCTACCTAATGATGGAAAACTGTATCTGGGTTTTCTGTACTTGTGAATATGCAACACTCATTCAGGAATAGTGCAATTCACTTAGCCTCCTCTATTATCACAAATGCAGCACATTTTATTGTACCTTCTATAATCTGTTCCACCTAGACCCTTATACAATGTTACCCAACGAATGTGTAAATGCAGAAGGGGGTGAACAGATTACAAGTGGAGCTCCAGTATATAAAATGTTGCATGGAAGGAAGGAATTGAGGGTCTGTTGCAGTTGATGGACAGAGGGGGAAAGGAAGGGCCTTGATATGTAGATAAGTGTAGCTATCTGAACCTTAAAGGGTTAAATTCTGTGCCATGTTTTGTTTTAGATTAACCAGTTTGACAGTCCCTAATATCAATGCCATTTAATTATTGTATATTGTACAATCATTATTTAAATTGATTGTTTCTGTTGACAAAAAAGAAAACTTAGACCCAATGATTAAACAAAACTCCAGCAAATCTATAAATTGAGCCTGTTAAGAGTAAGCGGAGTTGCACTATAAAATCTAGGGTTATTCCAAAAGTATTCACAACTTAAATATGTAGTGCTTAAAGAGAAAATCTTTATCATACACAACTGAGTTTACACATAGACACAAAATGTCTTTTTCTATTTGTGACCCATCCCGTGCCCAGGGTAGCCACCTGAAAATGCCAAGGTCAGTGTAGTCTGCAAATGGAGAGCAGATTCTCCCAGCACTAGTGGGTGGCACTGAAGCCAGACTTCCCAACCAGCCACTAACTGCGCTTCTGAATCCCCACAGAAGCCAGTATACAAATACACACAGCCCCCTTTACTGCATTTCAGATTCTGGCTCCCAATTAGCCACTAGGTCCAGTAAAGAGACCAGTTATTTAAACTCTATGCTCTTTACTAAAAAGGTTCCCTCTGACCTCAAAGGGTCAGCCACCGTACCAGATCAATATAAGTTTGGATCTTACCCAAAATATTACGCTGCCAGCCAATCCTTTAGTGACTAAACTAAAGGTTTATTGTAAAGAGAAAGCAATAAACCATAAGAGAAATGTTAAAGGATTAGAGCAATCAGATACATACAAATGATTTGAAAGTCCATATACATCAGGTCTCTAGAAGAATTGTGGAGTTTGCAGGCTTGTACAGTTCCTCTGGCACACATCCAGTATCTGGATGGGTGTTGGTCCTTCGGTTCAGTTGCAAGTGAATTGATCCAGAGGTAGGTATGTGTCTGTAGTTGAACAGGAACAAAAGACAAAATGGATTCTGTGGCTCAGCCTTATATACCCCCTGGCCTTGGTCATGCTGTCTTGTGGAATATTACAAGAACTAAAATGGAGTCCAGAGTCACATGGGCCAATCCTGGTAACTCTTCAGGTATGCCTTTAGTTTCTTCCTGGGCCCCTTGCATTCGTGAGTGTCTTAATGGGCCATTAAGCCGGCTATTGTTCTGTGGCTATTGTTCTGCAGCTATTGTTCTGCCGCCACTCTGTCTCAAACTGACATACAGAAATATCAAATACATTTATAACTTCCATTTCACTTATAATACATGAACATAAGCATCATCATCTTACTCAGCACATTACATCCTTTCTAACAGTACCTGACATGGCATATCTTACATGAATCGTTATGATTTTGACATATTGATGTTAAACCATATGTTAAATGCTCCTCCCCATCTAACCAGCATGACACTATTTTACACCTATGCAATGGAAAACACTTTGATGAAAAAAACCTAGACAGAATTGCAATAGAATGATTATGCATGTTTAAAAAAAAAAGCATTTGTACTATAGCAGTCCATTAACAGTAGTCCTTTTTATAGGGCTAAGAATAAGAAATGCATCCTCTTCTCTGAATCCTAAACTATTTTTGGAATTCTTTTTCTTTCTTTACTTGATGCATAGATGTAGCAGCATTGTTTCTTGTAACAGAGTAGCTTGTCCCTATAAGAGCTAGAGGACTAAGATCAGCCAGCAACAGAGGTTGCTGGAAGTGAGTTGGCTTGAGAAGAGGAAACCTGAGAATTGAGGATGAGACTGTAGGCAGGAAAAGTCTCAGAGTGACCTGATAATAAGGTAAATGAATGGATTTGACATCTTGAATGTTTGTTAGTTTAATAAACCAGAACCTGAGAAGGGGTGTGAATGGACAAAAAGGTTGAGAGGTATTGAAGAAGCGCCTTGAAGGGGGAAACTGAGGCATGGGGCTGCTTGCCGGGCTGTCTTGAAGCAGGCCATGAGGGTGTGTGCAAGAGACAGCCACCTGATGACACTTCTAATCAGTTAGTTACATGTAGCACAGCCATGTCAGCACATCACTTTCTTTCAAAATTTGTGTCACCACTGCGGAGCAAATTGCTTGTCACAGCCCTATACTGTTCATTTATTATTCTGCTCCTGCTGACTTTGTTAAAACAATGTTCCTTCCCTTAGGGCCTGATCTATAGCCTGTTGAATTCAATGAAAGACCTACCCCCCATTGACTTCAACACTGATCATGCCTTCATACTCTAGTCAAACTGAATTATTGTATATTGGTACTTAAAAATGTTCGTAATTGGGTTACAGCCCTTTGAGGTGCCAGTTGTCTTCAAAGGCAGTTGAGGTTGCTCAGCACCTCAGAGGATCCAAACCTTTGTCCCTGGAAGTAAAAATGCCCTCATGTTCATTGAAATAGAAACAACTTGTTGAATGTATTGGTGCAGATCACTTGTAGTGACTCCAGTTGTGGTGGAAGTGTGTGCCTGAGTAAAGGTAAAGGTTGTGAGGTGGATCCTGCACAGAACACAGAACAGAAACAAATAGATTCTTTTCTAGATGACTCTACAATAGTTTCCTTTGGGCAGCTCCTCTGAAAGTAGTATCCTGCAGTCAATGCAGAGATTGACCACAAGCTGACCAGGCCGTTCAAAATAACACATTCTTGAAGTCACCAATAATGAATGAATAAATAAAATAAAATAAGAATTCAGTTAAGGCTTTTGATTCTATCTGAAGTTAATATCTTCCAGTAGAAATTCCAGATCTACAACATTAATCTTTAAAGAAAAAGTTTTGAAAAATTGTTATTTCATTATAGTTCATATTTGTTATTAATCTCTCTCCATTTATTCCTTAGTAGAGCTTCCGTTGTTTTGTTAGATTCCTTAAAGTATTGAGTGCAGAATGTCCTACAGTTCCAGGTTACTAATTACCTTTACGTATAATTGCTGCAGTAATTGATAGTGACTTAAGTCATTGTATGACTTCCAGATTCATTTGTTCATGAATCTTTAGCCTGTTCTTTTAATAATTTCCTTATTCTTCACTTTAAATCTTGATTT
Source organism: Emydura macquarii macquarii (assembly GCF_026122565.2). Classification (NCBI taxonomy): domain Eukaryota; kingdom Metazoa; phylum Chordata; order Testudines; family Chelidae; genus Emydura; species Emydura macquarii. The sequence goes on along the minus strand of NW_027131527.1, from coordinate 10,879,752 downwards.
ATCTTTAATCTAAAACTTTTTCCCTAGCATGTAGATAGGGAATTGTGCATAGATGCCCAGCCTCTGGTACATTTCAATCATCCAGTTCCATTTACTCTGTGTGATAGATGCAACTGTTAAAGTTATCTGCAATAACTTCCTCCAGTGCATTAGACAATCTTGTCCTCGGTAATTACATTTTTATTATTGTAATTATATGCATATGCACTTTATTGCTTTAAAAAGTCCTGACTTGGCAATGTAATGAAAAAAAAGTTGATGGTTTTATGCAGAGTTGCATTTTTTGTTATCTTTTTACTTGCTTCTCTTTATTGCATGATCTGAGAAGGTTGGCCACATTGCTAGAGTCAGTCTGTGAAGGTGGTCCAACCTACATCGTATCTGAGCCTTTGTGATTTTGTAGGTAAGAGCTCAGATGATGTGTTGCATTTTTTGCCTCTCTAATTCACAAGCACTATAAAGTTTGACTGTATTGTCAGATTTAATAGGCTGATGGACTAGAAGAAATATTTTATACAGGCTTTTTAGGTTATAAAGGTGGCTGAATCATAAAGCTGGGATGCACCCGTAGTGAAATTCCATTTGTAAACTACCCAAGCAGGCTTCATAATAATAAATAACTTTGTTGAAAAACATATGTAGCGCCAAAGGCAACATTGATTTCAAGTAGTCACTGACCTATATGGTCAGAGCTCAAACTGAACCAGTATTGCATTCTTATTATTTGGCTTATAGGCATTAATGGGATTGTGGGTGTACAATCCATAACCCCCCCCTGAAATCTGGGGTTTGGAAAGGATGTTTGCAAAATTCTTCTATTTTTTCAGTGCAGTTGAGGTCGAGTGGCTTGTCTTTGTTCTCTGTCCCAAAATTCCAAATGAATGAGGCAGGGCCAAGACTTCCTTGTTTTAAGGACTGGCTATGGAAATGCTTTCCTGAGGCTGGCTGTTGAAATCCTTCTGTTAGGCATTGATCCAGCATAGCACGTAAGCATGTGAACTTCTGAATAAAAGCCTGCATAACACTGGATGAGGTTCTTGATCAGGAGATGGAGTTGAATGGAGACACACACAGGGATGGATTTCAGTGGCAGGCTGAAATTTTGTTAGCTTAACTGGAGTGGGGGTGCCTCCACCCTGCCTCCCTCAACTCTCATATACCAGGCATTTAGGTGGGTCCAGTGCACTAGATTATAGGGCTCCCACTATATAACCCAAACTGTGAGTAGACCCTCCCTGCCCTATCCCTAGGATTCAGCTCACTCTTCTGAGTAATTTCATTCTCCTCCCTATATAGGGAACAAAGGGTACCAAAGGTCTGTGAAGATGTCAGGGCTCCCTTTCTTTCATAGGCACAAGGTCCACTAGTGAAATATCAGGTCTCTCTTTACCTCTGGGCATGGCCCTTCTCTGCAATGAACACTGGCCTCAAGTTATGACAAGCTAAACAATCCCGCCAGTTACTAATGGTATTTTCTAAGTCCTATTCCTAATAACTGAACTATGTCTCATAGATGCTGGAAGGAAGGTGACAAAACTAGGTCTCTGCCAGTTTGGCCCTAATGGGAAAAATTCCTTCCTGACCTCAAACAAGCAATCAGTCAAACCTGCAGCATCCTAAAAACACAGCTCCTATACTACAAATGGAGGCAGGAAGGGTGGGGCATTAGCAATGAAACAAGAGGCTCCAAAGACCTAGGCAACTGTTTAAAGGGCCAGTTAGCTCCCCCATCTCCCCTTGGCTGCCCAATGGGAGGCAGAGAACCTTTGGAGAAGGAGGGGCCAGTCCCTGCCTCCTGGGCATCTGCTCTCCCCACCCTAAGTCTGCCTTCCACACAGCTGTCCAATCAAGTTTTCTGTCCAGTGAGGTGGATGGGTGGGTGATGTTCTCCTTATTAGACATCCTTTGACATATCATATTAAACAACAAGTACTGTAGTTGCCTGAATTCCATGAGTATGCCTATTGGGATAGGATATTTGTATGCTCCTTTTGCCTTACTTGTGCAATCATTCTGCCAACTACCCTAATGCACAAAGAAACAATCTGATTTCAGATGACTGGAATGCCATTTAATACACGTGAAGTAATTATATACATATAAAAATGTACTAATTGAGCTCAGAGATTAGATCTGTACTTGAATTTTAAACTATACTAAAGACATGCTAGCACAACATAAAGAACTAGAAGAATAATAAAGAATTTAAAACTTCATTAGTGAAAATAAAATATCTTTTGATATTTCTTAAATTGACAATATTTCTCTTTTAAAAAAATCTCTTTAGAATGCACTTTTAGTGTGAAAGCCTTAGTAATGCATCAAAAAATACTTTGTTAGAAAAATTTCTGTTGGAGTGTGGAGGTTGTGTTCAATAGCTGAGGACTGTAGAGTGGGAAGCTACATAAAAATAGCTTGCTTATACTTGTTAAAATGCATGATTAAAAACTTAGGATGATGACACTCTAATATAGATTCCAAACAAACATTATGCACAATGTCAATGATTTGCAAAAACATTAAATTCTTTTGGGCTAAATCCCGTCTCTGGTATTCTGCCCAGCAATAGGGGAAGAATTTGGGAAGAGATGGGTCTGCACCTCTGGCATGCTGTGGAGACTCCTTGTGTCTCTACTTGTGAGATCATAGGAAGAGTAGCCAAAAGGAGGTGTGGGAACAGTGGAGGTGTAATTCTGAGAGTTATATTTCCTGCTGTTACTGAGGATTTTGTAAATACATTTAATTTTTATGTCATTATAATATTTTATAGGAAACAGTGCAAGGATTTTAAAACAGAGGTAATATAATGGGTCAGATTGGCAACAATGAGGATTCTACCTGCTTTGTTTTGAAGGCTATGAAATGAAGGTCATATATCTAGGAGAATTTCAAGTCAGACTCTGAGATGATAAAAATATTGACCAGTCTGACACTATCTTATTGTGTTTGGCTCTGTGTTTTTGAAGCATCTGCAGTTCTATTGCTCATTCCCAGGGGTGTTCATTATTCTGTCATTAATTTTAAATAATTTTAAGCAGCATTTGTCTATTTGCTGCAGAACTTAAGACACCATCACTTATTTATTTATGTATCTTTACATTTTTAGGTTACTACATTAGTGAATTGTCCACAGACTCCTTCTAATAAGAAAAAAGGATGTTCCAAAAGAGCCCATGTCCTCCTAGCTACTGTGGAAAAAGCCACTTGGAACCTATTGGACAAAGGGGAGAAAATTGCTAAGGATGCCATTGTATTTAAGGAGGAAATTAATGTAGCGCTGAATGATGTTCGTAAAGAAAGTAAGTACAATACCCACTGTGAAGAATAAACCAGGTGCCTTAAGGAATTCAGTTATACATATCATTTTTGTTACTGTGTCTATCTGAAAATGCAAGCTGTCTTTCCCATTTACTGAAGTTTGTTCTTAAAATATGAAGTATATCATCGTGGTGAAATAATGTCCTTGGTTCTTGTTTGGTTTTGTCTGCTATGAGATTAGTTTAGCACTCACCTGGCTGAAGATTATCCAGTAGACGTATTTGTAGATACTGCACAATTGAAGATGTCAGTTTTAAAAAAATCTAATTTAAAAAGGGGAAAGATTTCTACAAAGTCAGTACTTTAAACATGTTTTACAGTTTAATAGAAATTCTGTAGTCTTAATATAATGCCATTAGTCTTTAATACACTGACATTTTATCTGATCAAATACAGTAATGTTGCCCCTCTTTGACCTGAGTCATTTTGGGGCCCTGGGCATGTTCCAGACGGGAGCAGAAATTGGTCATAGTCAAGTATTTCTTTGATGCAGTTTTGTTTATTTATAAAGAAAGTACAAAGTCCTGTGCCTCTGAATCAAATAGCAGAAAACAGATTCTTTTCCCCGCAGCATCAAGAACACAACTTTCACCCTGCACCCCTGACTCAAAAACCTCTCCAGATGTTTCTTCCAGGATTAAACACCATGCATTCAGTTGCTCCTTCCAGTTATCTGTTTGTGTCTCAAGCCTGATCTATACTAGAAAATTAGGTTGGTATTCACACCCCAAAGCAATGCAGTTAAATCAACATAACCTCGGATGTAGTCAGTGCTAGGTCAACAGGAGAATTATCCTCTGGTTGCTGTAGGTAGTGCCTTCCTTGAAGGGCTACAGCAGCCTAGTTGCACTGCTGTAGTGGTGGTTTATGTCTAGACATACCCCCAGTCTCTCCTAGATTTTGTCTGTTCTGCATTCCCACGCACCTTGCACCCTTACCCACCCCCCCAATACTCAGCAAAAGCTCCTGGGCAGATTCATGTACTCATTTTGTTTTAGGTAATTGAAGAGTGAATTCACACCTATCACTAAGGTTTTAACTCAACCCATAACTAGGTTTTATCCACCTGACAACATTAATTAATTTTGTTGGCTGGCATTTTCAAAGACACAGAAGGAATTGGGTGCCTAACAGCCATTTGTGCCTTGGAAAATCTCCTCTGCTATTTTTATCACTAACTTTTATAAAACAAACAAAAAATACTTGTTTCACCAATGTCGTTGCTGTGTAAGTCATGCATATTTTACCTTTCTTGGTTATGTAGTTAATTGAAATGAACATGTGATCTTACAGCTTGCTTAAAATAATGTCAAAGATGGTCATGCTTTGATCAGATTGAATCTGGTTAAATTAATAGAGATTGATATGAGGAACTAATTCTTCTTTGTCATCTTACCTGGAAGAAAATAATTATATAGCTCACTCTGATGTTTGTTTACTCTTTTGGTCTTGCTACTAAAGAATGAGGATGTTTGCATAGTGGATTTGGGGTATAAGGACTGGCCAGTCCCTGTCAAGAACAAGTATAGAAAGCACTGACCAATCAATCATTTCTGAAAAGTTCAGGACTGGGGAGAGGTCTCTCGCTTCATCTTCTTCCCACTGGCTTTTCTGAGGTTTAGGATTCTGGGATTTTCTTTCTCCCTACCTGCCGAGGCTAGGGGAATAGATATTAGGGAAAAAGTTATGGATTTAAGTGGAAGGCATACAACAAATGTTGGTTTTGCATAGTTTCTGACATAAAATCAAGTAACCTTGACTGTTTGAGCTGAGGAGTTTTGAGTTTTTGCATTCATACTTGCACTGAACCTCATGTGAACACACACTGTTGAGTTTAGCACCTCTCTGGTCACATTCATCTATGATTTTCTGTAATATTTAGGGATGCTCACATTTAATTGGAAAATGGGTTATTTTTATGGTAAATAGATGAACAGAGTTCACTGAGGTCTACATACTCAGACATTAATTTTAGGTTGCATCGTGGAGCGAGACCAAGGAGAGTGATGCAGGGGACTAATAGCAGTCAGGAGCTCAACCATAACACTGAAGATGTACGTAAGACCAGACAAACAGACTCTCAGTCAGTCAGAGTTTTAACTCCCTAAAGAGTCATGTAGGCCCTGCTAATGTGAAAAAAGATGGTGGGCCAAATTCTTTTTACTTGCAGAGGGGCAACCTAATGATGTTATATAGTGTAAAGGAGAGCAGTATTTGGCACATTTGTGGAAAATAATTTGGAAGTCGGATAATAACTTTTATTTTCCTCTCTAAAGAGGTCAGTGCTAAGTTGGTAACACAAGCTAATATTCTGTCATTTGCAACACACTGAGCAAAATTATTCTGTGGGTTATATCCCAGATAACCCCCACTAAATTCTGTAAGGTTGAACAGAGTATGTGTCAGGGCAGAATCTGGCCCATTATCTACTGCTATAATTCTCTATATCTGTGACACATTTTTTTTTGTTTTTAGTGTGCACGAATTTCTTAAATGACACTCTGATACAAATGTCTCTCAATTTCAAAGTTAGCTGTTCTGCTAATTTGCATATTTAATTTTTAGAGAGAACATTTTGTAAGCTATTCTATTCCACTTCAGCATATGTTTCAAATGTATTTTAAAGGTAATTTATGTAGCTATTGAAGTTATGATCCAAACAGTCCTGGAAACAGACAAAATTATCAAACATATCAGTGGAACACCATGCTTTTGCAATACCCATACAATTTTTATAAACAATTTATATAGGAGTAGAAAGAAATAGGTCTCGTTAAAACAGTCTTAACATATCATGAAGGAGAATGTCTTAGAGTATGTTTATACTGCAGTCCAAGGTTTGACTGCAGTATGGGTCAGCATACCCATGCTAGCTTCATCCAGTGCTAGCATGGTTAAAAATAGCAGTGTAGAAGTGGTGTGCTTCTGAACAGACTGTGCAAATGTGCTAAGAATCCTAAGTACCTATGAACCTTTATAGCTCATGCCAAAACCTGGGCTGCTGCATCTACACTGCTATTTTTAGCCAAGCTAGCAGAGTGAAGCTAGTGTAGATATGTCTACCTGTGCTGCCATCACACCTTGGACTGCAGTGTAGACATATCCTGAGTGTGCGAAACCTCAGGCTTTGGGATACATGACCCTTTGGAATAACAGACTTCTGTCTCCAAAAAGTCATTTTTGACCTTTTCTGAGGCGATACTGATAAACTGAATAGCATGCAGTGTGAGACAGCAGGGCCAGAGGGCAGCAGAAGGGTCTTTTTTTTTTCTATCTGATTTTTTTTTAAATAGTTATAAAATGTATTTGTTTTTCACATTTTATACAAAACAGGAGTTGGTTTCTCTTAACTAGCAGAATCAGCTGAACTTGAGATTTTAACTAGGTGAGTCTGAAAACAAAATGAGATTGGGTTCTACTGGTTCTGGAAAGGTCTCACACAGCTTGCCCCATGTCTCTTCAGCTTTGCTCTCATGATATATAAGCCCCAGAATGGTCCAGGCCTTGTTCCCTGCAGACTGAGCAGGGGTTACTACAGGTTAATTAGAAGCACCTGAGGCCAATTAAAGCCCAGCTAGAGACCTAATAAAAACCCCCTGCTCCAGCCAGAGGGAGATAGGAGGGAGGGGAGGAGAGGAAGGACAGTTGGCAGTAGTGTGGGAGGAGTGTCACGGTCAACCAGAGGAACCAGACCAGAGCCACGAGAAAGATACAAGAGAACAGAGAGGGGGAAGTAGCCCAGGGGAAAGAAGTGCAGTTCTTCATAGGGCCCTGGGCTTGGGCCCGGAGTAGAGGGCGGGCCTGGATCCTACAGAGTCACCAACTGCCCAGAGATGGGCAACAGGTGGTGCCCTGACCTACCATACAGGAGCAAAGGACAGGACCTACCATAGCAGAGCAGGCAATTTGCCACTGCAGTTACAGCAAACTGGGCTCCAACTCCAAAAAGCTCCTATGCACACTAGGTGAAATCCTGACCTGTTGAACTTAATGGGATTTTTGCCATTGACTTCAACAAAGCCAGAGTTTCATCCATTGAGTTCAGTGGGACTTAAGCACATGCTTATAGTTAAGCATACACTTAAGTGCTGTCCTTGAATAGGGATACTTTCCTGAATCAGGGCCTAAATCTTTTAGAGAAAAACTTAGAATCTGTCTTATCTGCTCTGTCTGGAAATGAAAGATAAGAATTAGGGATTTTGCCCTGCTGTAGTTGGCCAATACTTTCCCAGCCCCCACTGTTATGCAGAGTGGTGATCACCAGTTACTTTCCTCCTTCTACTTGAGGAATGGCTGCATTTCAGAACTTGTGCTGAATGTTCATGGTTCCTGAACCTTTGGCATGCAAGGATGGCTGTCAAATATCATTAACTGTCATACCGGGTCAGCTGAGGCTTTTTAAAAAATCCCTCATTATGGAGCACTCTTAAAATTTTAACCCACCCATTTCAGTCATGTAACACAAGATGAGAAAACACATAGTTTTATTGATTTTTATACCCAGATAATATAGAAACATTTCAGACTTTACATTTATTTATTGACTCTGAGCCAAGATCAGAGATGACTACAAAAATAAATAATACATAAACTAGATTACATACAGCTCATACATTTTAAAAGGAAGTTAATTCGGTGTTCTCTCCTGTCGTACAGTGAAAAATTAAGTGCTCACAGGCAATCTTTCTCCAAGGATTTGTTGAACTGTTCGAATTAATATTAAGGAGCTGAACTCCAGTACAATACGTGCCAGTTTGTTAATACTGCAAATATTTTTAGTTCTTTGCAGACATATATTGGTTTTAACTTGTGGTATGCCACCCAGATCATAACTCCATTGCCTATTATTCATGTCACATTCTGCTGCTGTTAGAAATCTTATCTTATTTACTTTAGTGTCTTTGGAAGGATGTACATCATAAATCCTGATAAGCTATGTATGTACATCGGCACATGTCATGTATGTCACAGCATACAGTTTTTAATTTAACTGGGCATTGTTTTTTATGGTGACAGCCAAGTAGTTTATATGTATGCCTTTTCATAAATTATTAGGTATCTGCAACTAGCTGCAGTTTCTATGTGATGATCATATTGGAATTTTAAAATGATCTTCTGGATAAGCTAGCTCAGTCCAAATCCAAGTTATCTGTTCCTTGGTTGCAGACCAAGAGTAGGAAGGTACAAATGCAGTCTCTCATTGGCTTGCATTTCAGCTGACATCACTCAATAAGGTTCTGAAAGTCCTGGGGAATTTGTGAATTGTGACGTGAGTCTGATTCTTTCCTTTTGACTGATGAAGGCCAGTATAGAGGTGCTGGAGTCACTTTTGGAGTTCGTTAATGCTTCAAGAGTCACTGTTAGAGAAGTGATAGTTAGGCTTTTTCTCAAGATGTTGATGATGACACTGTCTCCTGTTACTGCCCTGTTACTCGTTTTTTGGGAGTGAGAAGATTATTTGGAAGATTATTTGATCTCCGTTTTATCTAATGCATCTGGTGCAATTCAATGACTAACCTAGTATCTATCTACAGAGGTGAGGCATGGATGTGTCCTAGTTGACTGGTCCCATTTATCTCATGTTTATAGAGTTTTGCCATTGATTTCAAGGGAGCAAGGATATCACTTTGTTTTAGGAAAGGGAGAAACAACTAGAAGAAAGGGCACAGATTATATAAACTTTGTTCTGAGGGACTGTGTCTGCCATTTGTTACTCTACTACTTTGGCTACCTGGGCAATAGAAACATTCAGGTTCCACTGCTTTTGGCCACAATGAACCTGAATGAGTAGGCTTAAGGTTTAGCTTGAGATTTATGGACATGTAGCTGATCACTTCTTCACCCAGAGATTCTCCAATTTTTCATGAGTAAACTGTTTCTTGAAAGAGAGAGTTGCTTCTAAAGAACCACAGCCCCCCACAATGTTGGAGAAAATAAACGGGATTCTATGGGAGACACGTAACCCACCTGCCAACAATTAAAAAAAGTAAGTGTCTAGGTCCCCCTTCCGCATCTATCGTCGGAGTAGTCAGGTGGGTAAATACCAAAACTCAGAATAAAGCAAAACAAGGAACAATTTATTCAGGGGGCAAATAACAAATGAGGGGTCACTCGGGGATTTATCATGGTGGAGTTTAACTCCAGATTTTTTCTCATCATAAACCTAAACTACCCAGGCCCAAAGTTAATAAAAACTACTCAAGGTCTTTCTTCATTGTTCACGACTCCCAGGATGATGAGCCAGAAACTGAGGATCTGATGATGGACTCACAAACCATTACAGGTAGGTATGCTGATCTTCTTGTGTGGGGGCTATCCATGATGTTCTTCCTAGAGGCTTCTCTTCTTCTCTCAGCGACTCCTGCACGTGACGACACCTTGTTGCCTCTAGGGTGGACAGCCCCGAGCTGACTGGCTCACTACAATTTATAGAGTCCTGTTGCCAGGCATATCACACTCCTTTCTACCTTACCTTTCCCGCCTTTTTCCCAGAAAGGGTGGGAAACACTGGGGAAGAAGACCTCGAAGATGGAGTCCTAGTTGTTCTTTTGCCATTTCAAAATGCCGATCAGCTTAAACATTTTACTCAGTTAACATAATAATTCTCACACTGAGGATTTTACCCATAAGGAATAGGGAACATAACACGAGGGTATTCTCAACCCAACAACAATACCCCAAATTTCCTACTTTTGGATCTCAAATGTTTTGTTTTATGAATCATCAGAAATAGTTTGGTAGACTATTGGTGGTCTATTGACTGTGGTCTGAGTTCCCCTGGTTTAACAGCTGCTATAAAAAACTGCAGTGCTTTTATTATTCTTTTTCTGGAGGGAGTCTGTTTAAAGGTACTCTTGTAAAATAATTGCTAAAAATAATGTATTATCTCTTATAACCAAATGCAAGCACTTTAAATATGAGCCACATTATAAACAGCATCTACTGACTCAGACTCACAAAATCCTATATACTACTCAAAAAAACCCTGACTTATATACATTGAACTACTCCTTTTTTCTTTAACAAACATTTTAGATTGTAAGTATCAAACTACAGTTTGCATTTAAACTCAGTTTGTTTGAGCTGATATACAATTATTTTAAAAATAGAACAACAATGTAGTTTATCAGTAGGATAATGACTCTTGTGCATATGTGATAAGTTTCCCCCCCACCCTCCAAACAGAGATGTTCCGGCTTAGCTAAAATGTTTGGTATTTCTTGCTATTACTCACAGACCATATATGGTCTCAAAGACAACAGCTGTTGCCTACATTATTTCTATCTATTGCCATGTTGATGTCGCATGTGTTTAGCTGCTATCATGTCACAAGTGTGTTCTTAGATAAGCTTTAAGTTGTACGTAACATAATCACTTAGAAACAACTATAGCAAAATTCTATTGCTGTTTGAAAGGAACTGAGAAAATCTGGATCTGACATTTTGAATTTTCCTATACAGTATGTCTTATCAAAGAAAATAGATAAGGAAACAATTTCACTGTACTTAACTTAAAAATGCATTTCAAAGAAATTTCTAATTTCTGTAGGAAAACTGGAGATGGTATCATAAAGAAATTTACTCAAAGAAATGAGACAGTGGCATATGATTTATACTGTACTCCTATTTCCTCCCTCCCCTACCCACCCAAAAAACCAAAACCAGAACAGATTAAGACAGTTTAGGTCCATGGTGCCTGCAGTGAGATCTGCATGAGTGGACCCCAAAACCCATATGGAACCCCACTCAAGTCAGAATTCACAGGGCATAAATGTAGCTTAAAGCCACCTTTGTTCTGCCTTCCTTTCATGCAGCCAAAGCCTGATCTAAGTCCACAGGAGTCAGGAAAAGATGCTACTGACTCTAGTGGACACTGCATCTGGCACCCCCAGGCAAGTGTAAGGAGTAATGAAAAACTTGGCCCAAGAGATATCAGTGGAGGGTAAGTGACAGTTCTGATTACACATTAGGTAACCAGCAGTATGTAGAGTGGAGGTGGAGATTCCTGGTGTGAGGGATTTAAATAATTACTGTGCAACATAACAAATAGGTATCTGAACAGGGTTGGAAAGCCTGAGTAGCAGCAGACATTTTGTATACATCCTTTAACCTCTACATGTAGCTACTATGGGAAACTAAGATACCATGGTATCAAATGACAGTAATTTGCAGAAGAGACCCATCTCTCTTTCCCTTTGCACCATTTTCCAACTGGTTGAAGCTGGACAAGATGAAGATTTTTGTTGGAAGAGAAAACAGTTTGAACCCCTAGCAACTAGTATTTCACCCTCCATCAAAGAGGTTTGTCTCAGATTGTCACACTGGAGTGTAGCATAGAGGTACTTCTAGACACATAGAGAATGGGAACAGCAAACATGCTTTTCTCTGTCCACAATTAACCAGAAGGTTATATCAGATATGGAACTGCCCATAGTGATCCATACCTTTGTGACCTCCAGGCTGGACTTCCACGCTTCACTACACATAAATATTTAAAAATATAAAATAAAATAACAAAATAAAAGCTTCAGTTAGTACAGAATGCAACAATCCATCTATCTGAAACACCAGCTGAAAAGAGTCTGTCAGCCTGGTGCTTTGCTCATTACACTGCCTTTTCAGTGAATACCAGGAGAAATTAAAGGTCTTGGTGCTAATCTTCAAGGCCTTCCATGGAACTGTCCCTAAATACCTCAGCAGGCAACTTTCTCTTTGAGATGATGAGGTCCCTTGACAGCTATGTTTCTCAGGAACTATAAAGCTGTCAACATCAAGGATGAAATTCATGAGTGGGTGACAGGACTTCCTTGGTGACAGGAGCAAAGCTTTGGAACTCCTCGTGGGTGGAGAGAAGAATGACCACAAATGCACTGCGTTCAACTTAGCTTCCCCACAGCTGCAACTAAAAATAGGATGGGACACAAAAAAAAAAAAAAAAAGGAGAGGAAAGGAAAAAGGCCAGTCACCCCATGACATGACCCTAAGTGGGAGTTGATGCCAGTACATCTAGACTTAATTACCTGATTGATTAAGAGGAGGGCATTGGAACTTTATAAGGGGCTGAAGGCCTTCTAGAAAGGGAATATTAATTATTAAAACTAATCCCAGCTATGGGAGGGCAATTGGGAAGAAAAAGAAATAGAGTTGGGAGCTGAGAGCTGCAGCAGGAACCACTGAGGATCAGTTGAGGAGCACCTAAAAGAAGGAGACTAGGAGCCAGCCTAAAAGTTAGGGAGGCTACAGTCCAGGAAAAGGGCCCTGGGTATTATGGATGTAAAGAGAACATGGATGAAGTTTATGTTGGGTTCTGGGCAATTTAAAATACTTGAGGGAAGAGGAATCATGTTTTCCTGGAAAGAGACTGAGAGAGACTGTTTGTCCCACTGAGAGGATGGGAAAAGAGGGTTATAATTATTACGTGCTAATAAAAGTCCTGAGAAGGGGTTTATTATGTGACTTTAGCCCTAGTTGTATGTTGAAAAGCCTGGGGTGAAAGGAAACAGAGAGGTGAAGCCAAGAGACCAGTAGGAGGTGCTGCAAAGAAGACCTATACATCTACAGGAAGAGAGAGAGGAGAAGTAGTAGGAACAGATGGAGGAGAAAGAGAAGGAAATAGATTAAAACAACTAAGAAAAACCCCTATAGTCTTGACTGCCTTGTCGGAAGCAGGAAGGAATATTAGACCACTGCCCTAATGTGATTCTGGTTATTTCTTGGGAAGCATTCAGATACAACATTGTTGTACACTGTTATAGGAATCCAAATAGACAGACAGACAGTGGTGCTTGCCTTTGGCCTACAGCCAGCCAGTGGCAAGCAGATCCGTCAGTTGTTATCTGTGAACTGCAAAATGTGGTAGACTCATGATTGCTTTGTTTTCTGGGGTTTTTCCCATGTTGCTCTTTTGATATCCTTACTCTAGGGTAGGGACCGGTAAGGGTGCTACTACTGCCTCTGGCTGGGCTGTGTTTTTGCCATTAGTTGTTCAATTACTGCCCCCTCCCCCGTGTAAGTTCACACATATGTACATATACGCCTCCGTAGTGTCATTCTTATCCCTGTGCTGGCAACCTATCATTCTACTGTTTCTCATTGTTCATGACAATTGGAAGCAATGAGAAATAACAGTTCCTCCATCTTTATGGCATATTACGGTGAAGCAGGAGAGAGGTGATACTGTGTGGTGCTGTTGGTTGCCTCTTGCTTTTTAGACAGTTTTTAACACCATGCATGTGTGAAAGTTTTAGTTTGTGTTTGTTGTTCTTCCTACCACTTGCATTACTTGCTCATATCTCCCTTCTTTGCCTCACATACTTTCTTTTTCTTGCTATGGCCCCTTTCCATTCTATACCCATTCATCCTGGCCCTTCCAATCTAGGTCCAGTAATTCTCCATTTGAACTATTGCTGAATGCCTCTAGGGTGCTGGTTATGCCACTTAAGCATTTGTAACATATTTTAGGCACTTTTGAGCCTGCCTGTGCTCATGCACTCACTGTCATATCAGTGGTTTGATCCAATATGAATAAAATTCCATATGGTTTCTGAATCTGGTAGACCAGATGCCAGTTCTTGCCCAGGCTGTAAGCATCAACTGAGCACTGGCAAATTCATAGCTGGAAACCAGACCAGCTCACCTGTACGTTAGTATTGTTCAAGATAAATGTTAGACTTGTAAGACTGTATTTAGACTCTGTAAAATGCTTGTAAATTGCTGCATGCGTTGATCTTACATGTGATGTCTGTATCCCATTCTGTAACAGCTGCTGCCAGAAGCTCCTCCACCTCTCTGCCCCACCCACACTCCATTTCTGCTCTCCACATGCCACCGCAGAAGGAGTTGCCTTGGCCCGCTCTCTGTGGCCACTTCTGCATTTGGCAGACCCAGCCCAGGATGGGCCTGGCGCCGCAGCTACTGCCATCCAGGGCTGCAGGAAACACAACTTGGGGCCTGGCACAGGCTGCGCCCTGGAAAGCAAAGGGTGCCTGCCCTTCCTGCCTGGTGGTGCGGAGCCTAGCCGACGCGGGGGGTCCAAGTGGGCTCCTCTCCCAAGGTCCTTCCCTGCCTGCTGTCCGTGCCTCTTCGCCCCCTCCCTCGCCCTGTGCCTGTGCCTCTTCGCCCTCTCTCTCGAGAAGCATAAGCAGCGGGCAGAGGAGCAGGAGTGTGGCCTGCCTGGATCCCCTTCATGAGTTGGGCTCTGCTCCACCACCCTTTGCTTTCCGGAGTCACAGCCTGTGCCTTCCCAGTGCTGGGTGGACTCCTCCCACAGAGGCATATGGAAGCCGGGGATGGAGTGTGGGGATGGATTAGGGGGAGGGGCCACAGGAGAGGGTTGGTGCTCTGCCTCCAGCCTCCCCAGAGGCAGGTATCACATACTGCCCATGGCTGACAGATTACTATACCTCTGCCACCTTTTGGAACCATAGACTGTGACTCATTGTGTATACATGTTGCCTGCTTTAACCTGCAAATAACCCTCTAATTTCTTTTTCCTAGTTAAGAAATCCTTAATTAGGGTTGGCTACAAGCGCTGTCTTTGGTGTCAGGTTTAAAGTACAAATTGATCTGGGATAAGTGACTGGTCTCTTGGGACCGGGTCCAGGAGCAACCTGAATCTTTTGTGATATTTGTTGTAAGTGACTATCACTTAGTCCAGCTTACCTGGGTGGCAAGATAAACTGGAGAGCCCAAGATGATTTTCTGTGATTCCATGGTAAGACTGTTACAGTGATCCAGGAGTTCAGATTTGTTACTGGGTTGGTGAAATCTAATTTTAGAACATACAGCCAGTTTGGGGTGTCTACCCTGAGGTTGGCACTCACAGTCATGAACCATTCCAGACAGAGTGACATGGCTGATATTGTCAGGATCACAGTTTAGCTTCACCGTCTAGCTGGATTCTTGTCGAGAAAGTAATAGTAGCATCATTCACTTTTTCAAGGTTAGCTGGAGTCACTGCCATCATATTCTGTATATTATAAGGGGTTGTCTAGATCTTACTCATACGTGGTAGAGATTAAAAAATAATAAAACTCCTGGAAATGAATAAGGGATGAATTAGAAACCTGGTTTTATATCATATTCCATCAAAGCACTGTGATTGCTAAAGTTCCATATAGTGTTACATTTAAATTGGAAGCAGAGATATTTAACTAAATTCAGGTAATTTGGCACATTTTTCAAACAGTATTAAATCAAAAAGACAAAGGGCATTTCAAATATTTGGTCTTTCGGTTTCAACTCTCTTATCCTCAGGAAAATATCTTGCATCTTCCAACAAAATAATGGTTTAGGGTCCTATTGAGCCCACAAAGTACATGGTCTCATGTGCATAACCTCAAGGCTGGGTAAGTCTTCTGCATGTCAGGCTGAGCTATTCTAAGTGAGGGGGAAACAAATCCACTCCTTGTGTGGGAGGAATTTGGGGAGCTGTTTATGACTGTGGCTGTTGTCAAGCCTAGGAAATTTTAGCAAAGTATTGCAGCCATTTCCCTCTCCATATGTCAGCTCATTCATACACTATGACACTGTGATGTTCCCCTCTGCTATCTGGGCAGGTATATTGCTGTGTCACCCCAATCCCCCAACCTGGAGCCTGTCTTGCCCTTACCCTGCTGTGTGACCCTCCCCACTCCTGGGTCAGTTCATTCACAGCCTCTTGCAGATAAGCAGCTCCTTCCGTGGGCAGTCTGTCAGTTGCTTGTTGCTGCTTTGTAGATGGATTCCAGGGAAGAGCTCAAGAGACAAAAATACCTCTGCCTTTAATAGGTTTCCTCGTCACACCCTGAGGTCAGGTGATCAGCCATGTCTGGCAATGGGCATGTTTTCCACCACTTGTGTCAAATGAGCGTTGCCTTATCAGATGCTCAGGCCAGTTCATTGTTCCTGTATGCAAGCCTCTGCAAGGCGTGAACCCTCACTTTGCTTTGTGTTTTCCTGGATCTATTCAAGCCATGTGAGATACACATTTGGGAATATTACATAGCAGAGTTTCATGTCTATACATATGTGACATTGCAGGGAACATACTACCATAACAATAATGTTCAGTATGTCATGAAAAACACCTTACATGACATACTTTGCATTAGACAATACACAGTTACACAATAAGGGTGAACATGGGGTATAGCATGTCATAGACACCCCCCTCAACTCAGCGTCACCACCACTTACCCACACTCAGTCACTAATCCACCGACTCACCATTCACGCCAGATAATCATACATCCTCTTCCACCAAATACAAATATTCCCCCTTCCCAATCAATTATTTTTTCTCTCCCCCAATTTTCTCCCTACATCAATTCTTTCTCTACTAATTAACCTTTCCCCAAATTCTTGAATTCTCTGTTGTGCTCCACCAAACTTATTATCTCTCAATAACAGCTCTTCAAAGCTTCATCAGTTGCTTGGTGTGGGAGATGCAAGTTGCTGGAAAACCAGATCCAATGTACTGACTTATGTCTCCTTGATACCAGTGTAATATTTAAGTAATGTATAAATGCTCTGTTAAAGATAATGGGCCAGATTAATAGGTACTCTTTGGCTGCTTTGGTAATGTAAAGCAGCTGTAAAGCTAGTTCAAGTGGCCAGTTAAGATGAGTTAATGGCTGCTTTGCTTTTCTGGAGTGGCATAAGGCATATCGGTGAATCTGGTCCAGTGCCATACTCAAAAATAAATGTATAACAAGTGACATGTCGTTATACTGTATACTATTTTCCCCCAGATATAAACATTTCAACCATGTTATGTTTTTTAAAAAAAGCCTCTAAATGTTTGTTTGTTTGATGTTTCTGTCAGTAGTTTGCACCATCACTTGGGGATGAAGCCTTGGAGACCCAGGTGGGCAGCTGTTTAAAATTCAAACCTTATACATCTTAATTGGACTATAAATCTGTATTATTATACTTTACTACTGTATTGAAATGCTACATGTACCAGTTTCCTGTATTTGTGCAAACGTGTTAAACTATGACTGTTGTAATGGCATGAATTAACATTATAGTGTACACATTCTGAATATATAAAAAAGATGTAATGTTAACTTGTAATTTTACCTCCTGAAAGAGAGAATTTCAAACTTAATATATTCAAAACCGTAATTGGCAAGGTGAATGGGCAGCAGTTTAATAGTATGAAAATAAAATGGAGACAGTATGTCAGATTATTCATTTAAAGTACTCATTCTCAAAATTTCAAAAGGTTTTTTCTATCTGAAGTCACAAGACAAATGAAATGAGAAAGATTTAGCTTTATGATACAGTGCACTGGGATTTTAATGCATTGTAGTTTCTTATGAATTCATCTTGAGTTTCTAGAGTTATTGTACTAAAGCCCCATAAAAAAACTAATTAGTATTTAATTATTAACATCCACATTTTGCAGCAATCAGTTCTAATGAATGTATCTATAAATGTGTGTATATGTGAACAGGGTTTTCTGCCTCTTTCTTTTTTCTGATTATTGATCTAGATCTGATGTTTGGAAACAATTACCAGTCCAGAAAGCATTACTACAGGTCTGGAGAGGTGTTTCTATCCCTTACAAATTGTAAACAGACATTAAAAATCAGTCAGTCATTCTGATTTTTATTCCCATTTGATTTGAACAGCTGTGATGCAGTTATTTCACCAACTGGTAGAAGTATGGATTTAATTTTTTATATCATCTGAAACAGGGTATCCTGGATTTTTTGCTTTAGTGATTCTTGAGGTTGCAGATACTAAAACCACATCAGAAATGAGTGTCATTTTTTTTATTTGAATGTGTATGTTAAATAGGTAACTGGAGAACAGGGGGAACACATTGAAAGATGACAAAGGTTTTTACAGAGGCAGAAAAGTTTTAGCTTAATACATAGGGCTGAATTTCATGCTGAAGTCAATTTCACCCTAGAATTAAAATTTAACTAAATTAATTATAAGCAGGTTTCAATTTCTGTTTATAATATACATCTTTAATGAACACTTCTTCTCTACAAAATTATTTTTATCTATTTCTAAATCATAAAGGGTTTCATTTTAATGATAGTAGTTAAAGAAGAAATGTCAAATTCTGTGTAATGTCAAATGTATTATCTTCAAGGTATTTTTAACTGGAAAAGATATTTTGAAGCTAAGATGAATAATATATTGTTGAAATATGTATTGTCTTAAAATATCAGTTTATAAAGTCCAGAATTAGATGGAGAGATATGATTCTTAGTGTGACTTTTGTTTTCTCCTCACACATAATCTCAGGCAGTGGTTCCCAACCTTTTCTCTGCCATGGTACACCTTGATACCTTTAATTATTTTGAGGCACCTTATAGTCTCCAAATGAACTCATGAATATTCATGAGCCAATCCAGAACTCTTCAAATAGTTTTTCAAATAATTCCACAGCACACCTGCGCAAGCCTGACTCACGGTGATCTGCAGCACACCAGTTGAGAAACACAGCTCTAAAGAAATTCTGACCTTTTAATCCAAGATCAAATCCAAGAGCAAAATATTGTAATTCAAAAGCATAATATAGTGTGTGATTTTCAAAGATGCAGAGTACCTGCACCTCCCTAGATTGGCTGGATGCTGAACATGTCTGAAAATCAGGCCAGTAACTTCTTAAGTGCTGGCATGGAGCATGTTAGCAAATAGTTGGTCCACTTCTGTAGTTCTTGCTCAATCCCTACCCATGTGAAACGTCTAGTAAAGTCGACAGGAGTTTTGTCCTCTTAAGAACTGTAAAATTGGATCCCCTATGGATTTAGTCCTGCAAATCCTTACTCACATGAGAAGTGCTTACTCAAACCGGTAATTCTGATGATATGAGAGAGGACTATTCATTTATGTAAGTGATTGGAGGAACAGGGCCTATATTTCTATAAACAGGCTATAGTTCTTTATTATATGCACTCATGAGCCGTAGTTGCATGTGTCATGTTCTGGGGTGTGCTCCAGCCCAGTGAGGGATTGTCACTGGCTGCCTTGTAACCCTGAATGCCTCAAAATACTCTGCTGCTGTAGCTCTCTTGTCTGAATGCTTCCAGCCAGCACACAAGCATGCACAAAGTGTGTGTGTATTAAGCAGCTCTGACTCATCAATCCTGATTCCAGCAGCCTGCTTGTTACACCACTGCCACACTCTGGCCTCCACCAGCCTTGATCGCATCTGGCAAGATGACCCCAACATCCCCCCGTCCTGAATTTTCACAAAACCATGTGCTCTGCGATGTCCAACTCTCTCCTGGACCCTTCAGAGAGATATTAAGGTTCATTTATTCCTTTAAAGATACAATACCTAGCAGCTTTTCCATTAACTGGAGTTAACAGTCACACGGGGTGGTTTAGATTCAAAGTAAAATAAGTTTATTGACAAAGGAGATAGAATTTGAAGTGAGTTCTAGTATAGAAGATAGAGTTAGAAATGGTTACAAGCAAATAAAATGAAAAATGCTTCCTAGAGACTATGACTTAACAAAACTACAGTCTTGGTTCAAGGTTAGATTCTCATCACCCTACCTTCCAGCTAGATGGCTGACCAACCTATCTGGTCAGGATCTCCCACAAAGTGTTTGGTTCCTTTGTCTTCTTAGGTGAAAGATAACTTGGGGTTCTTCGCCCCTTTCTTTTATAGTCCACTGAACCTTTCAAATGGATTATTTTGAAGATTACCCCTCAGAATAAGGTTCATTCAGATAGTGAGGAAGGTGACCTACAGTTTGCTGATTTCTTCCCATTGGTGTTTGCTAAAATGCAAATTGATCTGTTTCCTGCAATTTCTTCCCTCTGCTGTGATGTGAAGTTGTTATCTCCTCCCCTTGTTGACTTGATGATCTTGGTTTACTTTCTATGTAAATTGAATTCACATTATCTTAGTGATTCTTGGAAATACCCCATCCTAGACAAAGAAATATGGTTTTGCTACGTGGAAGATAACTTTAGCCCTGATTGGCAGACACACTTTGATAACAATTTCCAATACATTTGTAATTTTGAACTTGTCCTCCATATTTACACCACACAATAATAATGATCAGTCTATTTATTGGTTTTCTATTATCTTACTTGACATCTCTTAGATACAGGTAGTGACATTAGTGGGTTGGGATACACTGAATTGGTCAGGCCTGCTGAAACTTCCTACCAGATATCAGAGATCCTCTTGCATAAAGAATGAAGGTAGTGTATAACTCTGAACACTAGGAATCTCAAAGATTCTCCTCTACCCAGGATTTCAAATGGCAGCAGGGAATAGACACTAATTCTGTGTATTCTCATAGTTAAATGAATATTATTAGCACTCTTGGCATACTATAGAATAAGATCAGAAATATTTAAAATAACAGCTTGTTTTTATTTAAAAGACTAGCCAGTATTTCAAAAGGCATCTTTAAAATAGTCATTTGACACATTAAGGATTTCCTTCAAGTATTTGTAGTCTCTTACTAGCTACACTTATCTTTAATGGTATCATCTGATTTTAGCTAGCTAAACTGTTAATTTTAGGACTTCAGATCTGCTTTAGTTTCTGCTGATGTAGAGAGTTTTAATGGGCAGAATGTTTTAACCCTTTGAACTTGTACAGCAGGGATTTTCTAGTTCAGTTATATAATAAGATATTAGAGTTTTTATGTTGGCATTTTTCTTAACTTCTCTCAGAGCTGCACTACTACTAAACATACTTGTAATAGCAAAGGTAGAAGCACTAGTATAAACTGATTGCTGGCATTTTTGCCACTATGCTATCAAATCTGACACTAAAGGCAGTGCAAATTGGGAGAAATTAAGAAAAATGCCACTGTAGATGAAACCATTATGTAGTGCTGTTTGTCTGAAGGCTAGAGGGCACAGGCACAGTGCTTTTCAGTGTTCTTGCAGTTCTAGCCTTCCCCAAGGAAACAAGGTGAGGGCAGGGCCAGGAACCCATCCACCAGATACCATTAGGGATGGAGGGGAGCACATGCTTTATCCTGCAAAAAGGTGGCAAACTCTCAGTACAGTATGCCAAGTTGGCCAGAATTCATCCTGAGACTCCCGCAGCAATCTGATCACAGCCTCATCATCCTTTCACAGGATTGTGCATTAAAACACAAGGTAGCTCATAATGCCTTAATACTGCACAGAGGAAGCATTAAATTTCCATTGACTGATGTAATAATACAGTCTGATTTTTTCCCCGTATCCTGGGATTTTATGCCTTGCACTTGCACTGCGCAGTTTGTATGCATAGTACCTCACAACAGTGTTGTTTTAGTAATATAGTACTCATCCACCTCTTCTTCCTGGCTTTAGTAGACACCTATCCCGACATCAGCCTTGTTTTTTACTCCTTTTTTCCTTACCCAGAGGCTTTCAACAGGTCTGACTCCCCCTTCTATCTCAAATTCAGTGCAAGTGTATACATGTTTGATATACAAGGCAACACCTCTTCCTTTTTTTTCTTGTCTATCCTTCCTGAACAAGCTGTACCTTTCTATACCAATATCCAGTCATGCAAATTATCTCACCAAATTATTTGTGATGTCAATTATGTTGTAATTTTGATTATTCACTAAATTTCTAGTTCTTATTTTTTTATTCCCCATACTTTTTGCATTAGCATACAGACATCTAAAATATTAGATTTCCCCTCTATATTCCTTCTTTTCTCTCCTTTGTGCCTGCTGTGATTGCCCATGTTCCCTCTCTCCCCCAGATTCCGACTCTTCACCCATGTCTCCATATTTTGGGCTTGTCCATGGGCTTTTGTCTCCTGTCCCTGCCGAACCTAGTTTAAAGCCTGCATCACTAGGCTACCCCGTCTGTATGGCGAGATACTTTTCCCTTTTCTTGATAGGTGGATCCCATCTCTGCACAGCAGCCCTCTTGGAACAGCATCCTATGGTTGAGAAAGCCGAATCCCTCCTGGTGATACCATCTGTTCAGCCATGCATTTACCTCCAGGTTGTGTCTGTTTCTGCCTCTGCCTAGGTCCTACCCTTGACTCTTCAATTCCCAGTTCCCTTTGGGAAACACCAGCTCCAGATCTGTGTGTCTGGACCTTGGCTCCTTGTTCCCGGGTCCTGCATGGGAGCTAACTCCACTCTCCAGCTCCACTGCTGTTCTCCACAGCCAACCCCAAACAGCTGGGCTTCCTCCCTTTTAAAGTCTTATAACCAGCATAGGTGTGATGGGGCAGGCCTAATTAAACTAGTAGGTCAGCTCCAGGCCTGCTGACCCTCAGAGGGGCAGGCTGACCTATTACAAGTGAATGCTGCTGTTATGGAAACTGATATTAGGTTAGATGATAGTTTTGGTTAACATGGTTATCTATGGTTATCCACCCCCCTCCATGTCCGTGGAACATCTCTTCCACAGCACTGCAAAGCCAGGTAAGTGTCATCCATCACACAGAACATTGTTCATGATCTGGGTTATCTGAGAGAACTATGATCCTCTTTTTAAGGCATTAATAAAATGTCAGTTCAATTGAAACCACTTTCAATATGCCAAATAATTGATGCATTTAAATTATGTTGCCTAACATTTGTAGCTTTGGAATGTACCCTAACAGAATTTGTGGATTTATTTTGCAGGTGAAGCTTTAAGCATATCAGCAGGGGAGTTTACAAATGATCCCTGTTATCTGCCTAAAAGGAAGGCTGTTGTTCAAGCAGCACGCTTCCTTCTGGCTGCTGTCACTAGACTTCTGGTTCTGGCAGATATGATTGATGTGGCATATCTATTGCAACATTTAACAGTGGTGAGTAGAATTTGCGTTAATTCAGTATAACTATGGTCAGAGAAGTAACTGCAAATGGCACCTTCTGACGCAACATACTTTTTTCATATGTGTATCTCAAGTCATATATGTTTAAGTTCTTGACAAAAATAAGTTTTTAATCACTTTTTACTCCTACTAGCATGTAGAGCCAATACAATCACTGGTCTGGGAGAGTGATCTGGCTTCTCTTAATCATACATCACCAACAGAATTTGCAACCCAATTACAATGGAAGAGTGTCTTACTGGTGAAAGTGCATGAGACCAAACGCAATGCAGATTCTACATGTGATTTTCCTCCCTGCAATCTGGACTGTTGTATTGCTGGGTCACCCCAATCCCTCAATCTTGGAGCCCATTTTACTTTGCCCTGCTGTGTGAACCCCCACTCCTGGGTCAGCTCATACAGTTTACAACAGGCAAGCTGCTCTCAACTAAGTGAATGAGTGCTTCTGGCCAGCCACTCTTGGGATTATGCACTGGTATGATCCCAGTCACCACCCCCAGGCGTCAGATGCAACCCGAGGAACTGCTGTCTTACAATTTCCAGTGCAGCCCACTGCAAGCTTATTGGTTCATCAGTTTATCAAAGAAATTGATATGCACCAGCCTTGTTACTTCAAATGGAATCTCTAACACACCTTACACCAAATGCACTGCTTTAGATTAAAAAAACAAAACAAATTTATTAAGTACAGAAAGATTTTAAGAGATTATAAATCACAGGAAAATAAGTCAGATTTGATCAAGATGAAACAAAAAGCAAATCGCATACTAAGCTAAGCTCAACACTTTCAGCAACCTTACAAACTCAAATGATTCTCACAGGCTGGCTGGATTCCTTCAGCTAGGCCCTCCCTCCTGTATCAGCACTTCAGTTGATTGATGGTGTTTGTAGATGGAGATGGAAGACAGAAAGAGAGAGTGCAAAATGTCTCTCCTTTTTAACATGTTCCTTCACCGCCCTCTGGGACCTCACCCCCACCCCCCCACCTTTTAGGGTCAGGTGACAAACAATGTTCTTGTACGGCTTCCTCCCTACCTGAGTCAGTGAGTATCCTCTTACTGATGCTTAGACTAGTCCATTGTTCCTGGAGGAGCTGTTTTTTTTTTTTTAAATGCATGCCTTAGTGAAGTGCGAACTGCTGCTATGCTCTTCGAGGGTTTTGCCTGAATCTGCTTAAAGCTGTGAAACACACCTTTGGGAACATTACATAGCAAAGCTTCATAACCATACATATGACACTGCAACAAACATATCACTATAACAATAATGTTACATGATGCACTTTGCATTAAACAATACACAATCACACCATAAGCGTGTACATAGGGATGCAATGTGTCACCCTAGGTAATGTTGGTGGGAATAGCAGTTAGGAAAAAACATCCTGACTGAATAACTGAACAAATTTGATAAGGAGCCACTCAGAGGAAATACAGACCCACCCCTACAGTGACATTTTAAGTTTCATTGTTTCACATTCCCTACTTGATTATGTGGAACAAAGTTACAAATTACTATAAAACTGCCATTGTTTCCAGTACATTGGTTACTGCTAGATCTGAGAAAATCCTTCTTCCAGAATATTTTGAGATTATTTCCTTGAATTTATTTGTTCAAATGTATTCAAGTAATATGTTTCTGATTTTTTTGAATTATAGGTTGGTTGCATACATTTGAAATCATAGCTGTGTTGAGAATTCTTGTGGTCATATAAGTTACATATTTTTGTTTCCTATTGGATGAGTCCAGGTGCAATTACAACATGCATTCTTTAGGTAGCAAGGATAGAGGCTGGGCAAAGGTGCCGACTTTTACACACATGCCCTATTTGGGGGCAGGTTTGGCCCTGTCAAAAGTTACAGATGCCTCAGGGGTACTTTAATTATCACCCAGCTTCAGCAGTTCCCCAGGGACTATCTTAGTAGCCAGATATTGCCACAGTACAGCTGTGCTCTGGTCATAGCCCATCTACTTCAGCCATACACTTTGCCAAAGCCAGAGGGGGTTGGTTGTACAGAGCTGGCTTTATAGCATTCATGACTTCTTCTACAGTGGGGAATCCTGAGCTGTCAGGATAGACCACTTTCCCCAGCTTCCTTTCACTGCTGGTACCAGGCTTGGCCTTCAGTTCTTGTGACTAGTTATGCATGATACTCTGAAATTCACTTTCCTTATATTTGTGTAGTAAACCTGAACATCTTGTTTGCTCAGTTAGCATGTGCCAACATGTTAGCTAACTCAAGTTAACTGGTAATCAATTAACTCAAGATTAAAAAAACTCCAATGTAGATAACCCTTTCAAGTTTGAACAGTGGAAAAAGTGCTTAATAGCAACTTTACTTTTTAAACAAATGAACAAGGTACTTCAGTAATATTTACCATAGCATCAGATGATGAGTTTTTGAAGGGTTGTCTTGTGTCATCATTTTTTGCCCCCTGCATTAAGGAGAGAAAGCCTTATTCTTTTATTTCTTTATGTTTCATGTCTGCTTAAAGATGCTTAGAAATGTGCTATTACTGCCTCATTAGGCAAATTGTTCCACACTCTTGTTGATTTTAATGTCAAGGTGCTGTCCTATTAGATAAGCTAGATTTATTCATTCAATTCATTCCATTATTACCTGTTTTTAATACTGATGTCCTGTGTAAAGAGCTTTTCTCCCTGTTTTTGTACTGTGACTTCCAGTACTTAGACGGTTACCAGTATCATGTCTCTTAAATATATTTTGTAGGCTAAGTACGTTTAGTTCTTTCAGATTCTTTTCTTGGAGGTTCTTTCTTTGGCTCAGTGCTTGTTTTTGGTAGTTTATGTTTAATAGCACCTTACTTCATAGGTAGACCCATTGAGTCCAGTGGGACCACATGTGGAGTGAGGTACTACTCAGCAGGAACAAGAGAATCAGAATCTGGCTTCAGTTGAGATGAGGAGGGAATGTCTCTCCAGGATATAGTATTTAATTGTGAGGGGCATCATGGGGATTTTAATGCTTCCTTGAAAATATGCAGCACTGGCAGTTGTTGGAGTCAGGCTAGCTGGACCACTGTTTTTTTCTGATATAGAAACGTCTATGATCCTACATCATATAGTATATGTGTGTGATGTTTGCCAATTTAGAGTGTTGAAACTGGTCTTTCTTGATGTAGATGAGCTTAGGCATGCAAGGAGGGAGCGGGGGCACTCCCTCAGTGTCAGTCTCGGAGGGAAGCCACACCTCTCAGACATTGCGCCTCGAGTGAGCAACCTATATCAGAGGGGAGGTTAGCAGTTCTGGATTGTTCCACGTTTGTGGGCCCCAGCCCTCAGGGGCAAGCAGCCTTCAGATGGGGCAGACAGCTGTCTATTGCCCAGGCCTTCAGGCAGGGTGGGGCAAGCAAGCAGTCTATAGCTCACTGGCAAGGCCTCCTGGTCCAATGAGGTGTCTGCTGCACCAGGAGTGGTGTGGTGGTGGGGAAATAGTGGGACACAGGCCCGCCCCACTCCACCGCGTCCCTGCTCAGGGCTGTAACAGTGGTGGAGCATTCCACCACTGGGTTGGCGGGGCTCTGGCCGAAACATGCCAACCGGTGCTCCAGCATGAGCACAGACAGAACGTGGTCGGCTATCTCTGGGCTTTTTCCTACCCCATCCCAAGATGTATCTGAGTCCCAGGGTCGTCTTCCGCCTCCTAGGAGTACATAGCCAGTGGTAACCCCAGCAGTTCCTCGGCATTGGGTGTCTCCGGTGACTCTAGTAGTCCAGGGTCATCACTGGAATGGCAGGAATCACTGGTGAGCTCAGGGGCTGGCAGCAGGCGGGAGGCATCTGTCTCCGTTGGCGTCTCCTCCTCAACTGAAGTAGAGGGCCCACCTCTTATACTTCTGGTTCCTGTCCCACTCCTCTGTTTCTGTTCTGATGGGTGTGGAATTCCTGGTTCTGCCCACCAGGGGGTGGATGGCCTTCCCTCAGTGTCAGTCTGAGGGAGGCCACACTTCCTGGCTACACTTGATAATACTATTTATTAAAAATATTCTTGTCTTGACACTTTTCATCAATAGTCTCTGTATCCAGGTGCCATCCCAGGTGCCCACTTGTGGCCTAACATGGCATTGCAGCACCTGCTTTAGTTTCCCTTTGAGGTTTCAATAATAACTTGTATACACCCTGAGTCTTTATTTGGGTCTTATGTATTTAATATCAAGGGGCTCTCCAAAGAGCCCCTTTTGGTCCCCCACACTTATTTTCAGGGTTTCTCAGCTCTCCCTCTAGCACCTGTTCTTCAAATCCTGGTCTCCTTGGCCTGTAAAGTTTCCCTTCAGGTTCAGGGGTTTCAAAGCCTTCCTAGCTGAGTTCTTCCGCCTATGCAGCTCCTCTTTTAGTGGGCTTGGAACCCCTTTTTGAGTCACCCACCCAGTCCATAATCAGTCTCTTGATCTCCAAGTGGATCTAATAATTCCAAGGACCTGTCTTCACTGTCTGGGTGAGAGGGGCGCCTTTCCCCATCCACTCTACAAGGCTCTGGGTCCTGGGATCTTAAAAGAATATGGTACAGGATGGCCCTGTACATTCCCTCTCCCACACACTGACTGCTCACTTGGACCATCTTCTTCTCTTCCAGCTTTCGCTTTAATTATTTTTCAGCCTTCGTCCGCCTCCCTCGACACATGGAATAGGATAAATGGTCTCTCTCATGAACCCATCTGGTTTTACAGGGCCAGTACCCAGTTGGTCTTCTACATTTTTATATAAGAAAATGTTTTCATAAACTTAAAGGCACCCTTCCTGAGCATTTTTAGTGCTCTTAAGACAAGAAATAACTAAACTTTTGATGGTATTCTTGGGTATTTTTTTTTAACAATTCTGAGTCTCTATATGATTTTCATTGGAGAGAAAGAACTAACAATAATTGAAAATCATAAAATGACAGAATTTTTCAGAAATACTGAATCTGTACAAAAAGTACAGTTAAGTTATCTTCTTTCCTCCTTATTTAAATGTAGTTTTCATGAAAGCTACCAAATTGATAGAGGAATTCAGTCTTCAGCCCTAAGTGCAGGGGACTAGACTAGATGACCTCTCGAGGTCCCTTCCAGTCATACAATTCTATAATAAATGTACAGAACAAATTAAATTGCAGTACAAAGTTCCCCACAATGCCTAACCAATGTTCCTTGGCTTTGTCCTGGAGGGAGGTCTTGTATTCTCTGTCTGCTGAGTCAGCCGACAAGGGTAACAGTTATAATGCTGTCTTTTTATGTTGACACTTGTTAATTAGGAAATGGGCTGAGATTACCAAATAGATTTACACATGCCACTGAACAGGCATCAAGTGACAACAGCTTTTTGTCATTACCAACTTGGGTCAGGATCATATACAATTAAAAAAAAAACATTAATGAGTCCTGACTTTGAAAAAAACAAAGTATTTAATTATTATATATTAGAGCTCCTTTAGGAAATTCAAATTTTCTTCAATGTGTATCCAGCAAAAAGACATTTAGTTTCCACAAGGTTTCTGCAGCATGGAAAGCAAACTCTGTCTTTGCTTAATCATCTTAAATATTCTGAATGTTTGCTAGTGCCATATCTCTTAGAAATACCATACTTATTAAATATACCTTGAGAAATATTTCTTTGAACTTGTTCTA
Organism: Emydura macquarii macquarii; assembly: GCF_026122565.2. Classification (NCBI taxonomy): domain Eukaryota; kingdom Metazoa; phylum Chordata; order Testudines; family Chelidae; genus Emydura; species Emydura macquarii. The sequence continues at coordinate 10,851,057 of NW_027131527.1, read as the reverse complement.
AAACAGGTAGCTCTAGCACCATTGTTCTGTTTCTTCATGAGGTTCTGAACTGTATAGCTGTCATTAATCATTTGAGAGGAGAAGAGAAATGCCTTTCATTTCCATGGCTCTGAGCTTTGTAATTTTCATAGAATAAAATCAAGGAATTTGATCACTGAACCAAATTTAATTTTAAAGGTTATATCATTCAATACAGAATGAATTAAATGAAAATCCTGACCAAGGAAGAGATTTGTTGTATGTGTAAAAATGAAAGAAAGTGGGCCAGCATCATCAAAGGGAGTTGGCAGAATATTTATCAGTTCCCAGTTACATATTTATTATGTTGTATGAATTATGTTACATGGTATCCATGTGTTTTAATGGATTATTTTGAAAATGCATACATTGAAGAGTTGATTAAAGTTAATAGTATTGCTTATTCAGTAGAATTTGGGTTTGAAACCACACTGTTTGATGGAACATTTTAAAGCCCGTTTCTCTGTGGTAAAATGGGATGCTGCAGGCAGTGTTTTGCCACTCATTGTACTATAGAAAAGCAATCTGGAGTGTTAAACTTTAATTTTACTAGAAAATCATGGCATACAAAAGAGAAAAGAAACAATAGCAATATGATTAGCTGCCAGAAAAATCCTCTCATAGTATCACATGTCATTCTGAGTTTAGCTGGAATAAGCAATACATATGTATTGCAAAACAAGCTATTGTGTTTGCAGAATAGTATTATGAGTAACTATGTGACAGAAGAACTGACTTTAGTAAGATCAGCTTAATTGAAACTGCATGTATGAAATGAAAAGGAAGAATTTCAGTTCTCTGGTTGCATAGAAACTGCATCAAAGAAAGCACTCACTTGGGTATCAAATTACACACACTCCAGCATCAGCACAAACTCAATGACTGATTGCATGATACTACTTTTAGCTGTGGAAGCGGCAGTCTTATGACACTCATTGATGACACACACACTGCCTAGACCAAATTCATTACCTAAAACAAAGTGGTAGGAGAAAGAAAAGTACATCACATTTATGTCTGCTTAAAGAACACAGTGCAGATTTGACTTTTCTTTCTCCCCCGCCTCTCTTGAGGATCGGGGGTTGAGATATGCTGACAGTTCTGCCTTGGGCCTCCAAACCCTCCACTGCATTGCTCTTTCCCTGTATCCGGAGTGTTAGATGTGGCCGCATCAAGAGCCACAAGCTGTTCTTTTAGGGCCTGATCCAACTCCTCTTGAAGTCAGTGGAAAGAGTCTGTGAGATTTGAATTGGGGTCCCTAGATTCTAGGAGAGTTGCTGAAAATGTTGCTTACTGTACTAGACTATAGACACCATGCGACAAGGTTTATGGAAACAGCTGGTTTAAAAACCAGGTGCTATTTTAACTGATGCAAGTGAGCAAACAAAGTAGATCTCAAATCTATAAATAAAAACAAACAAAAAATCTGAGCAAAATATTGTGGAACTATCAAAATCCATGCCAAGTGTCATCACTCTTACTTTGTTTTTTGTAGCATCTCTGCATCTCTTCCCTTTTCCTTTGTCCTCAGTATCTATTTAGCTTGTAAGCTTCTCGGAGGCTAGCACCTTGGAGCAATGTAAACACCTATACATACAAAAAGAAATGGAGCATTCTTTAAACTGGAGCGATTGTTCATACTGGTTTCACAGAAACTCCACCCATTAAAATTATCCAGTATGATACTGAATGACTACAGATTTAGATATTGAAATGCAAACACGAGAAATGTTACATCATTAGCTGATCAGTGATCTTGAGGGCAGGACTCTATTACTTACCAACTTTTGAGAACTACTTTTCTAAAGTAACTCTTTTATGGGTGTCTCACACAGAACAAATGAAGCATGAATAAGATTTACCAGTGAAGGAATTAGTGAAATTTTTTTACTTTAGTTTCTTCATTTATTTCATTAATCAACAAAGGTAAGAAAATCCATGTTTACCAAAAATCAAAGTTTACCAAAATGTCTCCTTTCTGACCTACTACCTAAACATTATTTCCCTTATTTCAGTGTTCAGTTTCCTACATTCCCAAATAATTTCATCATTGTTGTGAACAATGTGATCAGACTAAAGTCTGCCCCATGCATCTAGTACTTCGAATCAACAGTCCATTTTCAGCCTCATTCACTTTAGAAGTGTTGCCCAATATTGTTTAATTAAGTGAATTAATAGACAGGTGGAATAACTTGAATTTACTGATCAGAGGAAAAAAGCAAGAAGGTAAGAAAACTATTCAAAGAGCACACCAGCATGTCTTTCTTCTACTATATTTCAGATAATGCTCATCCAGCCTATTTTCTTTCTTCTCATGTTTGTAGATTTACATTTTAACTCTACATATCTTTCACAAACTCCTCAGTAGACTCAGAAATATCTACAAAGCATTAATTTAGATTTAGTTAAAACTACCAGAGAAAGAAGAAAAATTGTTGGAAAAAAGAAGTTACATGCAGAGCCAGGCTTCTTTGGGAAGATCATTATCTGCTCCTCCTCTCCCTGCAAGCCTCCTGTGTTAAAGGTATTCTAAGCAGTGTAAAAACGATTATTTTACATAAGGGGAAAAAATTGAGTCGCCTCAGTCTACCTGTGCTTCATGATTTTTGGTATTAATTTTTGATTGCGCCACTGCTAGTCAGAATAGAATGTGATGACATGCTGCAATAGGCACTTACACATCCCATTCTACTCTGGTGTCTTGTCCTAGTGATGTGTGCTTACAGTTCTGATGCCCTGGTATGATGCAATGTAACATTAAAAATGAAATGTGAATGTATGTAACCATAGTGCTGATCTAAACCACATCAAACACTATTGCAGTCTTTCCACTGACTTCCATAGGTTTTCGGTCAAGCCCATAATGAGCGATGGCTCTCAAAAAATTGAGGGACATTTTAGAGAGATACACAGGAGTATCTGAGGACAGATCTACACTGGAAGCACTACTCTGGCACTGCTGCACTGATGCAGCGTGTCTGGTAAAGACACTGTATACTGATAGGAGAGTGCTCTCATGTTGACATAATTATTGTGGATGGTGCTTTGGTCACCGTAACTTGTATTGCTCAGGGGATATCTTTTTCACACCCCTGAGTGACATAAGTTAGATCAACTTAAATGGTAGTGTTGATTTGCCCTGAGAGAGGCTTTAGTTCCTTGGTTGCCTTTTCCTTTAATTCATATACTGTAGTCAATCTGGATTTACAGATCTTTCTTTATGGATCAACCAACAGAAGAAATTCTTGGTACTGCTGAAGTTTGTGCATGCCACAAAGGAGACAGATATGAGTTATTTGTATTTCTATCATCAATATTGATATGTCTATGTATTTTTACACTCTACAAATTGCGGCGGAATTATTGCAGAATAAATGAGAAAGGTAATGCATATCCATCCTAAACAACTACTTAGGAATAGGGCTTTGTGAAGTGATCACCTTTTATTGCAGCAAAAGAATGGATGCACTACCACTCCTGCAATGTCTGTGAGATATACGCCATAACCCCTAGCAAGGTAACTTTACAAACCAAGGGGATTCCCTAGGAAGTGTGATATGACTTAATGATTCTTTTATCTTAATAAACTATTGCTAGGGAACAGGTTTCCCTTAATACCACAATAGGGATTATGAAGTATCTCTGTTCTGGCCCCATAGTGTGGGAGTCACTAAAGAAAGAGCACATCACTTCTCCTGCGATGGCATAGGAGTGTTTAGCAGGGTGATCTGTCCCTTTAAGGGTCAGGGGGCACAGAGCTAGATAGCCCTGTTCAATTATCAGATCCAGCTGGGAAGGGCTAGGGATGCTCGGTTGGAGGGGGGCTGGCCCTGGAGTAGAGAGAAGGTTGCAGAGTGCAAGGTCTCTGGGCCCCTGTACTCTGTGTTGTTCAGAGGAATAGCTTTGTTTTGAGTTCTTTTGTTAGCTTTTTTTCTTTGACATAATAAATGTGCCCTGAGGGAAGGGCCTGAAAGAGACTGGGGTGCGGTGTTAGTCCTTCCTGGGCTGCGGGAGATACACCAGTGACCCTGAACATGGTGAAGAATGCAGATGTCTGGTTGGCCTCTGGAAGTGAGGAAAAAATGAGGCAGCAGAAGAGAAAACAAAGCTATTCCCCAACAAATATAGGCTGCAAGGGCTCAGAGGCCTCTCAGTCTGCACCAGCACGAGTCATAGCAGTTAGCCTCTCTCCAACTGAGCTCTGTTGGGCTTTTATAGCGACTATTGACCCCCTTCCAGCTGGATCAGATAACTGAACAGAGCTGGTTGGCCCCAGCCCTCTTGTCCTTAAAGGAGCAGCCCACTCTGTTATAGGGGTCACAGGAGAATTGTATCCATCTAGAAGAACTTTTTGTGAAGTGGAGGTAGCAGTTCATAACAGGCTGCACTCAAGAAGACCCTGCTGGGAGGGAGCACCCCTTCAACACCTTCTGATGACATGGGGATGCCTGGCCAAGGAGCCCAGTGGCAGAAGGGAAGGCAGCAGTTTCTCCACGGTGAAGACAAAAAGTAAGGAAGAGCTTCATGAAACCTGACACACACAGAATGAACCACATCCATCTCAGGTTCATAAACCATTTGTGAGCCTTGGATGATGTTTGTGAATGCAAATTTGCTCTGAGTCACATGAGTTCTGAGTTCTATGCAAGCCATTTGCACAGCCCAGGTATGAGAAAAAGTTGAAGGAATCAGTCTTATTCTAAATGGGAAAGAAGAGACTTTGGAGGTGACTTAACAGATCTCTAAATGAAAGATTTATAAAACTGATGCAAGTATATTTCTCATAATGGTGAAGGATTCAAAAATGAGGAGAATTTCTGAACTAAAAAAAGATAATAATGGGGAACTTAGGTAGAACTATTTGATGCAAAGGGTAATAGATATATGGAATAAATTGCTGTGTAATATATTAGAAGTGAAGAGTATAATTGAGATGGAGAAACTAGTGTTATTTCTGGAGATAGAGGAGATAGAAAAGTACTTTGCGAACCTGAAGATGAGATTAAAATCAATAAAAATGAGCAGGTATTTTAATCAAATTATTATTTATTTTATTGTTGTAGTGCCTAGGGTGCCCAGTCAGGGATTGGGACGTATAAAGTCTCCATCTGGTATCAAGGTGCTGAAGCAAATGTGCATTTCATTCTCTCTTGGGGTTCTAGGATTTGTAAAGAAAAATCAGCTGCTTCAGTAAAAATTGGGTTTTCTCAGTCAAAGCTGTCCTAATAATCTGGAATACTGCATAAAATCATGACTGCTCTGTTCCCCCTTTGTTTAAACTGTCTCCTCTACTTTTGTTAGAAGTCTTCTTGGATTTTGGTCACCTCCTATTTGGTTGACAGCTGGTGGTTGCTGCTGCTGATTCTCTTTTCCCATACTGCGATTGCCATCTTTGCCAAAGGAGTCCTGGTAAATCTGGATAGAGAATTGTCTATGATATTCCTAAAACTCAATTCTTCAACAATACGGATTGTGCCAACTTTTATGCCAGAATACCTGAGGTTCACATTAGAGATGGGCATAAACCAAAACCTGAGATTTAAACAACCTTGAACTTCACCATTGGTAAAATAGACTGTTTAATGAGGATTCTGGAAAAGTTGCTGTTGACTGCAGCTGCAACAAACCATGACATAAAAGAAGAATTAAACTGTCTCTTAAAAAACAACAGGAAAACTCCCCATTGTACTACTGATATTCTGCCAATGCCAATATTATGAATTAATTTGCTTGTAACAGCCAAACCAAACTACCATGACAACCAATGAAACAAAAACTTTAACAGAAAATGCAAAGGCAAGCTGAAATATGTAGAGATTTTTCGACAGTCATTATTAAAGGCTGGGGATAAAGAATTTTAACCACAAAACAAATTCTTCATGCCCTAACTTTGTCAAGTTTTCAGATGACTGGAACCATAAACTCAGTCCACGGGGTGATCACAAGATCACTTAGAATATCTTCCCCTTTCAGTTTATGCCCAGACTATACCAGATCTCCAACATCCTGTATATGAAGAGACAGGACATCATTGTCCTAATTAGCTTTCCATCTAGATAGTCATCTGTTCCAGAATCACATTTGATATTCCAGTTGCTTCAAGTTACTCAAAATTGGGTTGTGAAAATTTTGGAGAGACATTCAGCATTCATTTGTCAGTATCTTGACCAGTATCTTGACGTGCTTGGTTCCTTGATGATGTGATATGCACTTTGTGTGTGTTATTACCAAAATAGCAGTTTCATCTTACTCCGGCTCAAGTTTTATGATTGTTGATTTTGTTTTTTATTACGAAAGGAGTGTAGTAATGTTCATGGACCCAATCAAAAGAAAAGCTTGTTTATTTTGAAAAGTGCTACGAAATTATCTATCGTAACTTCTACTGCCTATCAAATGAGACCCTCGCTGTGATGATACCCTCCCAACTCAGCTTGCTTCATAAGGAAAAGTATCATCAAACCAGAGAGTGATTCAAGAGTGCTACAGGGGCCACTCATGGCCCTAGGGGAGTTTCTTTCTAGCTCAGAGAAACAGAATGCCTAGCTGGATCCCAACTCCTTTAAGACAGCACCTTGTTTGTAATCAAGAGGCTTATAAAGAAATAGCAAGTTTCCTTTCAGAGAAGAGAGAGACAGGGAAGTCTTTAGACAAAGGAAGCTATGAAAGAACTGCTCCTGAACTTCTAAGGACTGGGATGTGTGTATCTTGGCGATGTAATGAGGAACACTGAGCTGCTATAAGCTGTTTTACCTCTGATTTTTTAAATAGTTAACAAAGTTGGGGGAGAGAGGGTGGATTCTCTCTCTCTCTCTCTCTCTCTCTATATATATATATATCCATCCATCCATCTCAGAACAATAAATGTGAAGGCTTCTTGGAGAAAGAAAGACTGGGGCCAGGCCATGGTAACTTGAGAGATGTAGGTAGATTGTATGTGCCTTGTAGGTTTAAAAATAGTTATGATATCTTTTGTCTGTCCTCTTCTGCAAACAGGACAAACTTGTGTTCATTTTCTTATAGTTAGCTTGTTTGTATTTTTTTATTTTGAGGGAAAACACTGGTTTTATTCCACTCTCTTCTTGAGAAAGATGTCTCTTCCAATTTTGTGGAATATCTCCGCCAACTTTATAGCCTCTTGGGACTATTTCTTGGCTTCCAGCCTCCTGGGGTGTACTATCCTTACAGTTATACACATTTTTTTTTCACTGGCAGTGATTCACTGATCCCTGCAGTCTCATTACCAGACAGAGGAGGCTTCTAATATTATGAACGGAAGAGAGAGGTTCTTGGCTTGATACATCCTGCAGTGGCCCCACAGATTAATAATGAAAGATATAGTGTATAGGCTTGCAGGGATAGTGATCTGACAGGAGTGCAAGAAAGAATTTGGATCTGCAGGGACAATTATTACATGAAACGATCTGTTGCTTTGCTTGTAATTTCTGTGGTCTAGTGTGTTGACACTATTTTAGATAACTGTTTCTTTGCTCCATAGAAAGTCACACCTTATGATCATTTCATTAATGTCTTCTGGACTCTGGAATTCTGGGTTCTTGAAAGACCTCTCTTCATACTATTCAATTTTGCTGCTGTCAATGAAAGCTTTTAGGTAACATCCAATGTGGACCATTATGTTGTGGTTTGGTGTTCAAGTAGCCATTGAACTGGTACCACTGCAATACTCCTGGCTTCTTACCCATACATAGGAAAAGTCATTGTAGATGGCCCTTGCACTACACTGCAAGTGGCAATTTCTTACTTTGAGTTATTTAATCATTAATTATAGAAGACTGTGTTAGAAGGGGATTGAGTGAGATATGAAGAGACATATTACAAACTGATCACTTCCTTACCTTGCCTCTCGAGTGTGAGAACAATAGACAGTAAATAAAATAAATTTAGAAAACTTAGGGTATGTCTACACTGCAGACTGAAGTCGATTTACTTTAAATCAACTTTCACCCACTGAATTTTTGAAGTCGCAGAAGCGTGATCACACCACACTCCTTGCACTGGGCTCTTGCATTTCCACTCGCCACGCTTGGGTCGAAATTTAAAGCCAGTGCACCGTGGGTAGCTATCCCACAGTGCAACTAGCCAGAGAGGCTTTTGGGAAGCTTGTCATCCTCCCATGATGCAACATGCTCTTTCCTCCTCCCTTCTTGTCCCAAACAAACTGCAAACGCCTTTTCATGCTGTTTTTCTATGCTGCACACACGCCATTGCCGGAGAGACATGGACCCCCTCTCGGTCTCTGCACTATCATTGTGAGCATCACAAATACCTCATGACTTATCCTGCAGTATTTTCAAAGGCGAGAGAGGAGCTGCAGCACGGAAAATAGCGATGTTACTGAGGCCACCCTGATACAAACCATAGAGCAGAACAATTCCATTTGCTGTAGGCTGTCACGCATCATCTTCAGTTCATGGAACACCGGTTCTGGTCCCGGGGAACAAGCACAGACTGGTGGGATTGCATCATTATGAAGGTGTGGAATGCTGAGCAATGGCTGCAGAACTTTCATATGAAAAAGGCCACTTTCTTTGAACTTTGACAGCAGAGCTGTCTCCAGCCCTGAAGCGCATGAATATTTGCATGAGACCAGCTCTGACAGTGGAAAATTGAGTGGCCATCGCTCTGTGGAAGCTGGCAACCCCAGACTGCTATCGGTCAGTTGGGAATCAGTTCGGAATTGGTAAATCCACCGTTGGAGCTGCTGTGATGGAAGAGTGCAGTGCTATCAATAGGTTTCTGCTAAGAAGGGTAGTGACTTTGGGAAATGTGCAGGACATAGTGGATGGGTTTTCCACAATGGGGTTCCCAAACTGGGAAATGGGGGTGGAGGAAATTGATAGCATTCATATCCCTGTCCTAGCACCTGACCTCCTTGCCACAGAGTACATAAACCGGAAGGGATACTTCTCAGTGGTGTTGCAGGTCCTTGTGGATCACAGGGGCCGTTTCACCGACATCATTGTGGGGTAGTCTGGAAAGGTGCATGATGTGTGCATCTTTAGGAACTCACGTCTGTTCAGGAAGATGCAGGTGGGCACTTTCTTCCCTGACCAAAAAATAAACATTGGGGATGTGGAAATGCCAATAGTGATCCTGGGGGATCCTACCTACCCTTTGCTCCCTTGGCTAATGAAGCCCTACACTGGGCACCTGGACAGTGAGAAGGAGCTTTCAATAACAGGCTAACAGCAAGTGCAGAATGGTGGTGGAATGTGCATTTGGCTGTTTAAAAGCCAGATGGAGATGTCTGCTTACTAAGCTTGACATCAGTGAAAAGAACAGCCCATCAGTTATATCTGCGTGCTGTGTGCTCCATAATTTTTGTGAAACAAAGGGTGAAAAGTTCCCCCAGGGTTGGGCCATGGAGGCTGATAGGCTGGCTGCAAATTTTGAACAGCCAGATTCCAGCGCTACGCTCAGAGCCAACCACAGAGCGCTTTGGCTACGGGAAGCAGTGAAAAACTGGTTTTGCAATGAACCGCAGTAATGTATATCTGTGCTGTGCCCTTCTTTCCCATCCCCCACCCTTGCTCCAGTGGCCCCCTCCCTTTCTCTCCCCGCCCAAGCTATGAATGAATAAAGACGGATGTTTTTTAATGCTACAAAGTTTTATTTGTGACCCATTTAAATGGGGGAAAAGGAGGATAAGTTAACATTATAAAGTGTCACTGTGCAAGTAACTGTGGTTGCGTGCAGTTCTTAAAGGGATCGTTGCGTCCTTCTGCTCACCTCCACCAGTGTGCAGTGCAGCACGTACTGCATCCTGCTCAGCCTCCTCCTAGAGCGCTTGGGGGTGGGAGCTGATAACAAAGTGGTAGGCGGCGGAGCATTTTGGAGGGGCTGCAGAGGGAGTCTGTCCTGCCGCTGCTCTTCCTGGAGCTCTAACAGATGCCTCAGCATGTCGGACTGATCCCTCATATTATGCAACATCTCTTCTTGAGTATCATACTCCTGCTCCTGTGCATATCTTCTGTGTTCTATATCCATGGCTAGTTTTTCAGACAAGGACATCCTCCAGGCTCTGAGATCCGTGTCAGCAGTCACTGAGGTGTTCACTAGTTTGTTGAACATGTCATCCTACTATTTTTTTCCCCACTGCCTAATCTGGGAAAGTCTTTCAGCAGAGTTTGGCAAGGGGGGGCCGAAGGCCGAGGTGTCTACTGTAAGGCAAGCAAAGCACAAAGTTGACATTGTTAGCTGACCCAAAGTAGTAAAGGAAATGTTACAATGTAAAAAGAACTCCCCTTCAAGTTCACAACACTAAGTCAGATCCGCATTCCAATCTGTACATATCAGATGGTCGGAGTGCCATTCCAGACATGGTAAGCAAAGGGCCCTTGCATCAGTTATAGAGAGGTTTCACTAGCACTAAAATCCACAATCCACACTTGAGCAAGGAGAGGGATCACTGGGCTCCCCTGTAATATGCCAAGGACCAGTTTGGGAGGAGGTGGGCAGAACAGATTATAGGACACTGCAGGTGAATTGTAGTGGCAGAAAACATAGGGCAACCAGTGTTCCGACCCATAACTCCCATTGCAACAGTACTAGAACTAGGAATAGTCTTGGGGAGGCACCCAGGGACCCCATCCACGAAGACTAAAATGGACTGACTGTATTGGTCAGGTACTTTAAACTTGTGCCATCTTCCCTAGGTGACCATGTGTGATATCAGTCTCCTGGGGGTAATGCAGGCCGAGAGGGAAGATTTGCTGCAAGCATCAGGGTACAGTCCTGGCCCTTATGCTGCTATGCTGTGTTCCGTGATGATGCTTGCTTATTTAATAGCAGAGTGGTGGGAAAAAGTATCCTACCATGGTGGAAGACATAAAGTTACCCTCCCCATAAACCTTCTGCAAAGGTTAACAGATTATCTAAATGAAAGTTTCCTTGAAATTTCCACAGAGGATTCTCAGAGCATACCTCTGCACATAAATAGTCTTCCAGGAGTAACCCTCCACTGAAGTTTGCCAACACCCAGGAAGACCACAAAACAAAAACACAAACTCATTGTAAGAAGCTGGACTAGGGACATAACTGCAAAAAAAAGATTTGCCACATGCATTCATCAGATGTGCCTTCCCCGGCATCTTGATCAGTCCCGCTGTCCTGTGTGTGGCTGGGCTGCTCTGGGGTACGAACAGATCCTGGCTGTCAGGGAGAATGGATACCCCACTCTCCTTCACTCTGCTTTCCTCATCCTCGTCCACAGAGTCCTCCTCATTCGTCCTGGACTGGGATTCTTCGGAGGTATCGATGCTGTGTGGTAGAACAGTGGTGGGGTCATCACCGAGATTTGCATGCCACTCTTCATAAAAGCAGCATGTTTTGGGCGAGAAGCCAGAATGGCTGTTAGCTTCCCTAGTTTTCTGATAAGCCTGCCTCAGCTCTTTGATCTTAACGTGGCACTGCTGTGCGTCTCTGTTGTGCCCTTTCTCCAACATGCCATGAGATATCTTCTCGTAGATATCAAGATTTCTTCTGCTGGCTTGGAGCTGAGCCAGAACAGATCTTAATCCCACAGGCTGATGAAATCCAAGATCTCTAGTTGACTCCAAGTTAGAGCACATTTGGGCCATGCAGTCACCTTGAGTGGTTCAGCTGCAAAGCTCTCTCCATGCTGTCTAAACCGGAAATGGGAATTCAAAATTTCCCAGGGCTTGGGGGAGGAGCTATTTCCTGCTTATGCGGCCACGTCACAGCAGAGCGCGAATGTCCAGAGCGGTCACAACAGAGCATTATAGGATCCCTCCTGGAGGCCAATTTACATTGTACTTTGCCCACACTGATGCAAACTCGACCCATGGAATTTGACTTCAGCGCTACTCCACTTACGGAGGTGGTTTTATTAGGTTGACTTTTACCTCGCTTTAGATTGGTGGAACTTATGTGCCAGTGGAGTTGCATACTTTAGGGGGTCGACTTAAACGGCGTTACGTTGACCTCCATTGCCAGTGTAGACCAGGCCCTAGAGCAAATATTAGGGCTATTAGACGTCACAGGATTCTGGTAACATGATATAAAGTTGTTTCAGTTGTAGGCTACCAGTTCAAATTCAATGCAGTTGTTTAATGCCCAAAACTGGGATAATCTAATGGTTTTCCAGTGACTTATGTAATACAGTTTCACTCTTAGTCAAGTGTCTGGTGAACAAGAGTAAAAAATGATGGGAAAAAAATCGCTGGTCAGCATTTATTGGCAACTTTGTTAGCAGCCTTAATGGAGAAGGCAAGGGTTGAAATGGAATGAAGATTTTTATCTCAGACTTGGTTTCTTCAGGTCAGGGAAGTACCATTTCATAATTGTGGGACAATGTACACTCCTGCTGCTTGTGTAGTATCTGCTATGTGGATAAATGCAGTGCTTTATTCTCCAGGGCTGGTGATTGTGTATATTTTGCAACCACTGTATTCACTTACATACAAGAAATGGAACAAAGAAAACTTGTAGCATGCAATGAACCTGTAAGGATGCTGCAGAATACTGAGTCAAACACTTTGGCTGGGTTTATTAAAGAGGTATACATTTGATCACTGATACTGCAACTCCTTTGATGCAAACTAATAACTATTTATAGACTCTTTTATGGTGTTCATCATCATCATAATGGGATGGTGAACTGTGGAAGAAAGAGTGAAGTGACTTGCAGAAAATTACAAGAAGGCTGTAGCAGAGCCAGGAATATAACACGTCTTGTAGTCTCCAGCCCACTGCCTTAACTGCAAAATTGTCCTTCCTTAAATTGTATGCTCTAGGGTGTACACAACTCAGCTCTAGGGTTATGAGGGGAATATTTTCCCCTATGTGTAACATTGAATAACTTGCACAGTGGGCTATGAAAAGTTTTCATTTTCCTCTGAGGTATCAGCCATTGTTGGGACAGGATATGGGTCTTGATAGGCCATGTCATGATCCAATGTATGATCCAAGACAGACTAATCATCTTCCCATATCTTGTAGGCTCTGCAACCATTTGCTCCTCAAAACCCTCTCCTATAGTGATAATAACCATCTAAATACTTCCTGTGTTGTCTTGGTCAAGTCACTTCACTTCTCTGTACCTCAGTTCCTGTACCTGAAGAAATGGGGATAATGACACTTTGTGTTTAGAAATCAATAGATGAAAAATGCTACGTTTATGTGTAATTTCAGAATTTTAAATAATAAATAAAAGCAAACATATATTAAAACATGTTTTCCCTCCATCTTCTACACCCTTAGTCTGCTCTTTGTCTTAGACTCTAAACTGTTCATACACAGATCATGTTTTCCTTCGTTTGTACAGCAGCTAGCACACTGGATTGTGCACATCTTGGAGCAAGGAGACTCATTGTTTGTGTAAAGTCCCTCCTTTCTCCCTCCCAAATGTTGTCTCTCTTAGTCCTGCCATGTATGTCTCTCTAGTATTTTGTAAGTTCTTGAATCAGAGTCTGTGTCTTTAGTCTCTCTGTGAAGTGTCATACATGTCTACTATAATATACAACTGTTGTTAATCATCTGCATAGGAAAGAAGTAATTAATATACTTACACACTAAATCAAGAACTAGGTTCAATCCCCAACTCCTATAGTTTTCTTATAGTATGTGACCTTATGCAAGTAGCTTAGAATCCAGGCCTGCAAACTGCTCCGTGTGAGTAGACTCAATCAGGACCATCTTACAAGAGAATAAGAGGTGTTTTTTCATCCTTACCACCCCATTACATATTAGAGATGAGTGTTCTCCCAGAGTCTTCTGGGAGAGTGCTGAGGGAATTTAAAAAGGAGGAAAAACATTACAACCCAGGATCTAAACACCACCCCAGATTTTGGGGATAGTTTAGGTGAGGATCAGATCTTTGGGGCTAGGGACAATCTCTAATTGTGTCTTAAGAAATTCCAAACTTTAAACTTCAAATCCAGGACTCTGCATATTTCCCTATATCCAGGTGCTCAAAGCACAAATTTTTCAAGAGTTGTAGCAATGTATTCTTGCATATTTGAGAATATAACAGAGCCCATAATGTTAATATTTAAAAAAAAAATCCTAATTAATGGAGCTATAAAGACAATATCTGTGTGAATGATGACATAATATTTCTGTACCATCACAGTTTCAAAGAACCTATGAGTCTCTACGAAATGTGTCCAGTAAATCTGAACTACAGAAATCCTACCAGAAACTTGGGAAAGATCTGGAAAATCTAGATTATTTGGCCTACAGACGTCAACAGGTAAGAATATGGAAATTTATTGGTGAGGCACAATATCTCTGGGTAGAGAAAGATGAGTGATGCTTTTGTCTGTGGGTAGCAGATCATATGAGTCATCAGCCAGGAAGACAAATTTATATGTTCTCTGTTTTATATTAAATGTGAGTGACCTTGGATTAGGCGATTTTGGATTTCAGCATAAACCTGTTCCATTTCCAGAAACTGACATACAGAAGAGGGTAGGCTTTAGCAGGGGCATCAAAGAGTGTAAGGTGCCACTATAACATAGTAAGTATTGCATATAGATTAAGGGGTCATAAGGGTAATTTGGCAAAGTCACTATGAAAATAAGGTTCTGACAGGGAAGCTACAGAAAACTCAGGGATTCCACAGAACACCTTGGAGCCTTCTGCAGTTATTCCATCACTAAGTCATTTTATATACCACCTGCCATGCAAAGAAACAATTGTTTGCTAAGGCAGAACAATAATTTGGTATCATATGGAAAACATTAGTGCTGTATACTGGATAATAAAGTTTGTATTATGGTGATCTAAATTCTGACCTGCACCCACAGAAGTTAATAGTATCAAATTTTAATGTACACGACTGCTCTACATAAACAGTTAATGCATTTTAAATTCAAAATCCCAATTTATTTTTAAAAATTAGTTTTCATGGTTAGATCCTATATAATTTAAATTGGACTATGGACATGCCTTATGTCAATCGTGTGCAAGTGTTTGCAGGATCAAGGTCAAAGACAATTGTTAAAAACGTATCTAGAGCAATTTTCTGTAACCTTTCCATGACTGATTTAGAAACTTTAGTTTTCATAATAGCTTCTGTAGTTTTATTAATATTTTCACAGCCTTTTAAAATCTTTATTTTTCTGAGCTTTGTATGTTTTGTAGTATATTGAAGGAGTGGGATAGTGGCTTTATTTTAGTTCTGATGTTTTTTAATGTTGCCACGAGGTGTCAGTGTTGTCAAACTTACTAGTTTCAGGGAAAATCTGTTACAGTAGGTATTTAAATAAGATAATTGATTAAGGAGCAAGTTGCCTGGGTAAGTTTTACTGTGGTTATAGATGGTGTTTTTCTGGTTTGACAAAACAGAAGTTTTCACAAAATTGTATTTATTTTAACAATTTTCCATGAAAGAAAAATTTCAAAGCAAACTTTTTGTATGTTGGGAAAGATTTCACTTCGGAATTCTGAAATTTTGTTTCAAATTTCAGTTTTTTTCATTTTTATATTTTTTACATTATTTTATGACATGGCAGTAGTACTATTGTCAAACTGTTCTATTTCAACACAAACAGAACACACCTGATTTAGAAAAGATGTTAATTCAGTACTAAGTACGAGCCATCTATAATGACTTTGAAATAATGTAAAAATAGAGAATACATATAATTGACAACAGTTTTTCCAAAACAAAAAATTTTGATTTTTTTTCTAATTTAGAATGAAAACAAACTTTTAAATGTCAGAATCTCATATGAGATGGAAATGCTGAGTTTTGACCTGTTCTAGTCATATTGTGCCCTTCAACATAAGGCCACTCAATAGCTAGAAGGTGCTGTTTCTAGTAGTGAGTAATGTCTGTTTCTGCTTCTAATGGGTTTGCTATCTCATAATTTATGTAGAGCATAGTAACTGTCTCATCTGTAAGGGCTCAGGGAGCATATCTGAGAGAGATGGTGCCAATTCTGCAGTCAATTCTGAAGAGTAGATCTGCACTTTATTTGCAATTATCTCTTTATTCTGAATTCTCACTCTTTGCCTTGCAAAATTCCATTTAATTTAATGTAATAAGTCCCTCATTCCCTAGCAGACTGTGAGGATACTTCAGTCACATGCTTCATTTCTCCTTGGGTTGGCATTCAGTTTCGCTGCTTCTTTCCTGTTCACAGACCCTGGTTTACTCCTGCATTTCCTGGGACTTCCCCCAACCCCTGGTCTCTCTAGTTTGTGTTTCCAAAACATTTTGAGACTATCTTGTCACCCTTGCCTGCCTGTCTGGGCCGCAAGCATCTCTTCAGTATCCTTTCCCACTATCTTTTGTCTCTACATCTAACTGCCTTCTCCAAAACTACTTCTCTTATTAAAGATATATGAGTCATAAAATGTGTTCCTCATTTCAATTGCAGAAGACCATTGCATAAAGAGACAGGGTGCACATTGTACTGCTTTACCCAGGCATATAAAAGCTTTTGCATATAACACGAATTCATATTTAATAAAGGTAAATTAGTCAATGGCTAAAATTAATATATAAAAGATTTCAAAATTTTGTTACATCCTTTCCCTGCTCCTTGGTCTGTCTGTGTATGTTGTCCTATTTACACATTTGAGTTTTGTTTGTTGTTTATGCTACTGCTTCACCTGTTTCCATCAGCCAATATAATGTAAGTCTTGGTAGGATTTACAGGAGAACTTGCAGAGTGAGAGCTGCCTAATCTCCTACCTACAGAATACGCTTTGTTTACTTTTTGCCTGGAAAACAGAACAGTATATTTTTGAAGAGGTTGCCACTAGAAATCAGACCAAACCACAAAAGACCCAGACCCAATCAGAATCTAAACTTCTTTCCATTTAAGTGATGGTTGAATCTGATTTTCCAGTTTAGGCCACTTCTGACTGCTAACAGTCTCACTCTCAGTAGTGTAAAACAACACACCTTTTCCTGTTGGTAAGATGCTGATTCACTACCATCTTTTGGGGGGATGAACCAGAAGTACTCTACAATATGAAAATTAATTTTCATGTGGTACAATAACATAGAAGAACTTTTCAGAGTCAAAGTGATGAATATTTCTTTTAAATGAGCTATTTTTTTTGTCTGTTTCTGTCCTTATTTTCTTCTTAGGAGTGAGAAAACTAGAGAAGATCTGAAATTGCAGTAGAGAACTGGAAACAATGATATTTTTGAAGTTTTTAGAACAGGTTCTAAAAACAACTTGTTTTAAGAGGACATTCATAATGTCATTATGACCTTGATTTTTTAAAGCATTGATCAAACTACTAATATTGCAGTCACAAGGGTAGATAAAAGATAAAGGTTCTAAGGTCACTTTTAAGTGACACTTTCTTTAGAATTAGTCAGAATGTCTTCCACTTCAGGGTGTAAAGAGTCCTTAATTATCTCCTTCATCAGTGGACGTAGGAATTCCTCTTTGGCTTTCAGTAAACAAGAAAGACAAAACTTTTGGCATGGGGTACCTCAGCCTTCCCTCGGTGCTTTCAGAATCTCCAATTTTGCAAATAGGGCTGAGCTTTGTAAAGAGAGTCGGTATGTTTGCCACTTTCTTCTCTGACACGGATCTGGCCAGACAATCTAACTTGTTTGATCATTTCAATGAGGGAGGATGAGGTTGCTTCTTGCAGCAGGAGGCATTTGGGTTTGAGACTGTGGGAGGCTGTCCAGGTTCATCATTCTTCCTACAGTGTAGCCTGAAGAGAAGGAAGGGTCTCCCAAATACTGTGCTAAGTGTGGAATAAGTGTGCATGTTTCAGGTAGTTTTTGTGAGCATTCATCCTTTCTCTTTTATGGGACCCTGTTCCTACCAATCATTAACTGGCCAGTAATAATGCAAGACCATTTTGTCACATGCATATACAAATGCATATTATGTATCAAATTCAATTGTACCTAGTATTTGTCAGATTGAAAGATTATTGCTGCAGTTGATGGTCTTAATGTAAGTAATGCCTTTAGCATGCCTGTAGCACTGTTGGCTCAAATTCAAAGAAAGTTTTTTTTCTGTTCTGATGTCTCCAATAATACTGTAACATGACGGCTGACAACAGAACTTTAAAACATGCAAAAACTCACACCGCTCTAATGTAGATGTTAAGTTACTTGTTTGATTTTTCATTGTATGCCCCCAGGCTAATATGCTGTGAAAGAACTTTAATTTATATGTAGTAAAAGATTGAATTTATGATGAATTATTTAAATGCCATTTTTATTCTTCATATCATGTGCTGACCATTCGTATGTAAAGAAAGGTTTAAAACTGCTTTCAGATAAAACCTGAAGCATTAATTATTACAGGAGATAATTTATAGCACACTCAGTAAATTACTTTGTGTGAAATAATACTTCCAGAATATGGAGCAACATTGTCAAATTGTTCTTCATTTTTGTCTTGCTTCCAGAGAAGTGCATGATGTGCAGTATTATATGTTTTCATGGACAAACAGGTCAATTTATTTCTTAAAATACTAAATTTTCAACGGAAGGTACTCTGTAAAACTCAACAACAGAAACAGTTTATCTTTTCCTTGAGATCCAGTGTTTCTATTTATTGAAAGGGAATAAACATACATTTTCACTCTGCTTTTTAAGATTCATTCAGGTGAGCGGCAAATCTTTGCATCAAAAGATTTTGCACCTAGAACTGGGGCCAAATTTTCAAAAGAGTTCAGTCCCCAACTACTTTATGTATGGCTTTGGTGACAGTATTATTGTGATATGTGTAGTTCTGGTGTCAACACTCTAAAGAGGATGTTGAAAAATTGGAGAGGATTCAGAGCAGAGGTACAGAAATAATTTGTCACCAGGAAACGAGGCATTATGGTGAGGCTTAAGGAGCTCAGTCTCTTCAGCTTCTTGAAAGAAGGTTAAGACTTAAAAATACCTACAAAGGGAGGTACATACCTGATACTAGAGGACTTTTTAATCTAGCAGACAAAGACATAACAAGATTAAATAGCTAGAAGTTGGAAGTCCAAAAAGTTCAAATTGGAAATCAGGACAGATTTAACCATGAGGCTAATTAACCATTGAGTAAGGGATGTCACTCAGATTCTTTAAATCAAGACTGGATGTCTTTCTAAAAGATATGCACCAATACAAGCACAAGTTAATTGGCTAGATGCTGGAATCACTGGGTGAAATTCTGTGACCTGTCCTATACAAGAGCCTGAAATGGAGTCCAACCACTGCACAATTGTGGGGTCTCTAGACCAGCGTTTCCCAACTGGTGTGCCGCGGCACACTGGTGTACTATCAGGCTCAAAGAGGTGTGCTGCGGAATTTTTAAAAAAAGTACATGTGAGAATAAGGGGGTGGGGAGGCCACCTTCTGATTGGCTGTCTGCCTCACTGCTGCATCTCCTCCAGGGCGGAGCAACCAATCAGACTTCAGTCTCCCTCTCTTCCCTCCTCTCCTTCTGTCTGAACAATGGTTGGCTCCTCTGCCCTTCCACTCCCCTCCTGCAGCTGCTGGATGTGGGTAAGGAGAAGAAGTCCCTGGAGCTTGAGGTATGCTGTGGCAGAGAAAAGGTTGGGAACCACTGCTCCAGACACACTTTTGGGATACAGACCTTCTATCTGGCACCCTCTTCTGTGGCCTGGAGCCTGCTGATCGATTGTCTAGTCCCTTGGGGCACATAATATGTCAAACCTTCAAACACCCCTGTACTTAAACATACCCTTTCCCAGAACTCTAATGAAAGGAGTGAAGCTTCTGATTCAACTCTCTCCAGAGGCATGCAGTAGTTGAGAAGTATAGAGAACACTGACACTTTGCACAAATCTAACACACTATTGCTCTTTTACTTAATCATATAAAATATAGAACAACAAATCCTACCTTACCTTAGCTCATCTCACTCTTCCCTTTGGAGTCCTTGGGTGGCCATCTGAGTCTAGGCAGACAGGCAGGATGTCTTTTTATTTCATACAGGCAGTTACATGCTGGATGGCTTCTGTCATGGAGGCTCCTATCCCAGTTTATGTGACCTTTCTCTCTCCAGTCCAATGCTTTGTGTTCCTGTCTGGCTCAGCTCCCCCTGTTCCTGTCTGTTTCCTTATTAAAACACCTCCTGGCTGTTTTTGTTCTGTTCCTGGAAAATTTCCATTGCTTTTACTTTCCACTGCTCTTACCTTCTCCCCTCCTTCTAGAAGGGTAAGATGAAACTGACTTTCCAAAGATGCAGCTCCTTTTATCATACTATTGTGACCAAGGACCATCGTTAATCTTTGGTACCTCCCCTTGTCCTGTTCTAGGAGGACATGACACAAAATTGCTCATCCATGATGGATACCCAGACAAGCATTCCTGATGCAGCAGTTTTTCATAGTAACATTTTCACTCCATTATATCAACTGATATTCATAAATTGTACAGACAGATTCCCAAACGGTCACACCTGGCATGTGCCTCCCTTATACTCCTTTGAAAATCCGAGTCTGTGTCTGTCTAATATTTTTGACATACAGAACCTACCTTACGAAAAGAAAAGATAGCGTTGAGTTGTATACATTTTGTATTTCCATAGATCTAATGTCTCATTATCTCTGCTTGGCATACTATTAACTCTTCATATTTCATATATAATGTTCCATGTGTAGTAAGTATTTTAAAAGTCCAAGTTTGAAAGTCAATGGGAGTCACACACCTAACTGCCCTTTATGCCTTTGAAAATTTCCTTTTCTAAATAAAATTTCCTCCTCTAAGTAATAGTGATCATTTTGTATCTGAGAAAGTGGGCAAAATTCTACCCTCCCTTTGATCCACCAGCATGATTAAAAAGGGAGGTATAAGAAATGAAGACCACTTTTTTCATATAGTTGTATATAAGGAACAAGTAGTTAGTACAAGCCTTCAAGAAATGACAGAAATGACTCATTGTTAGAAGAAATCATGGCAAAAAAAAAAAAGAAAAAAGAAAAGATTTCTTGGCCTCAATGTTTCCAAAAAAATATGAGAAGAAATGTGAAATGGGATTATTTTCTCAGGGGGAGAATTTGTAGTTGAGAGAGGTACATGGAGTTGTAGTTGAGGTTGAGAGAGGTACATGGAGTTACATCAAACCACTTTTCACTGCTGGTATTTGATAAAAGGAAAAGGAGTTGGGGGGAGTTGTGGGTTATGGTAATGAGCTGAGAGAAATGATTTTGGTGTAGTTTTGCAAAACCTCAACTAGGGTTTGGTTCTGCAAAAGCAGGAGTGGCTCAGATCAGTGTTTCATTGATCTGAACCAGTGAAGTCCAGGGGGTTTAGACATGGTTCTTGCTTAGGCCCATTTCTAAGAGCTACATTTAAAATCTCCTGGAAGGTAGGGCTGAAGGATACATTTAAAGAAAGTATCCAGGAAAGCTAAATTAAATTAAACTTGCTTAAAATAGTTGAAAGGAAAGGAAATCCTCAGTTAGACATTAAATTACAGTAACTGATGAATAAGTAATACTAAAATGGCATGATTTACAAAAGTGAAAAACCTCTTTAAGTATCATAGGATAAGGTGATGAATGCTACTTTATTTCTGATATTGTACAGCGTGTATCTCTTATGTCAATTTTTAAAACTTACATGATGTTTGCCTGTATTGCAGTAATCTCAAGGGGGCACCACTGTTAGAACAGGCCAAAAAACAATTCTGTTTTGTGAAATTTGAGGTTTCAAAATCTGTTTTAGTTTTGATGTGGAATGAAAAGATGTTTTGATATATATATATATATATTTAAATCAAAAAAGAAAAAAAGAAAAAAGCCAATAACTTTGTGGTTAGGCACTTACCTGGGATGTGAGACGTAGGTTTATTTTCCTACTCCGATTTGAAATAGGTACTTGATCCTGGTTCTCCTAGGTTCCAGGTGAGCTATGCTGGGGTGAGTGTCTCATGCTCCAAATTCCATGCTGAAGTTGAGGAGAAACCTTCCTGACTAAATTTTTTGTCAAAACCACATGTTTCTGTGAAACACTTCAGTTTTGACAAAACAGCATTTTCCAATGGGGAAAAAAGCATAGTCAGTTTTTTCAACTAGTGCTACACACTATGCCTGGGACTGTACAAATATGTAGTAAAAAGGTCATCCTTGCATGGAGAATTTACCATCTTGGTTAATGACAAAGCATAGTAAATGGGTGAAACAAACAGGTGAGGAGAAGGGCTGAGGTAACAGTAATATGAGCATGTTTTTGCATAGACAAGCATTGTGCACAGTATAGTTCATATTCTGTCTAGCTGTTATCAAAAGGCAATGTTTCTTAGGCAGCATGGCAGAGGTGATTTTTAAGGAAAGATGTGAAAGAGGATAAATAGTATTGGCTTTATGGATTTTGGGACAGGGAGAATTTGTTCCACACACAAGTGGTAGAAAGCACACCAGTGTTTTATTGGCCATTAAGAGCTGGCATCATTGGCAGAACTGAGGTGGATAACAGGATAGCATGAAATAAAGATACTAGCTGTGCTCTGGGATTTCCTTTCAATATCTAAAACACAATCAGCAGTTACACTGAACTACTAAAATCCAATATGCCACCCACACCATCATAATTAATTCCCATCCCATAACTCCATTATACTGCAATTAACAAATCACCTTCATCCTGTCTCCTTTCCCTATGCTTGTGAATAACGTCTAGTGAGGATGTCTGTTCCAGTGTTGAGGTCTCGTGGAGAATGCTGTAATGAGGGAGCTGCAGCTCAGTTGCTTCTTCTGACTGCAATTGTGACAGCATGGAACAAGGAAAGACGCAGTCTCTCGCTACCCAAACCAGTCTAGGCTGTTAAGTTTATGGGTAAAAATCAATATCTTGAATTCCAACCTGAATTCCAGATGCCCCAGGGCATCTTGCACTCAATGAAAAAAGTGCAGCTTCACAGATGGGCTGTCACATTTTGGAACTTCAGCTTTTGAATGATTCCCAATCTGTAACCCTCAGTAGAGGGCATCACAGTAGTCTAATCCTGTACACAGACAGGCACAGAAAAAGCATAGTGAGAACCCCATTTGAAACAAAGTTGCACTTCCAGTACCAAGTGCAGATGGAAAATGCCCTCTTCACCATAATTGCCATCGTTGCATCCAACAGCAGCCCATGATATGGAAAAATCTATGTGGTTAGTCTGTATGCTGGGGGGTTGAGCTGCCCATTGGATAAGTAGAGATATTGGGTATTGAAGTAGAGAGCAGTTGTAGCAGTGAAAGATGGACAGATGTGACTGGTAGAGAGCCAGTTCCACAAGGATCAGTATTAGAACGAATTTGTTTTCTTGACATGAACCAAAGGGTGATGTGGTGCAATTTTTTTTAGACAATACAAACTTTGAAAGAAGGAAATATTCAGTACAAAGGAGGGAGGCATAGAATTTAGAACGCCTTTGATAAAGCAGGACTTGCATGCCCATTCCTGCAGCCTTATTAAGTGAAAACTCTTTTTGACTTCAAAACGCTATTGAATTTTCCAGAGTAGGGACTACGAGATTAAGCTCTCTGTCAGAGGGTTTATGGGACCTAAAGAAAAAGTATTCTGTGATTTGTGAGCTTCTGAGATGTTGTAATGAGACCAGCTAGACTTAACCATAAGTAATGAGATCCCATGCTTAGAGTGATTTGACAAAATGACTACTTGCTCTTCTTATTATTTTAATTTTTCAGCCATAACTTTCTGTGAAAGTATGGAACCATGTACATGGTAAACCTCAAGTGGACTTAGTATATAGGAATAATGGGGTGGTGGTGGGAAGACAGATAAAAACCTAGAAGTGGGACTTGGACTTTGACCCAGCTCCTAGCAGGATCTAGGGCCAGGGTTATGAGTCCTTGCTGATCCAAGTCAGACTGATTTGTGTGTGGACAGACGTGGGGCTTTGGCTCAAAACTGAGTCAGTGCACAGACATGCTGTCACAGTCCTCCCTGCCTGGAGAGCTTTCTTTACTCTCTTCCTGTGTAGAGCTTCCACCACAGCTTCTCTGGGCATCCTGCCTGGCTCTCACCTTTATCATCACTTCTTTATGGTGAATTGCCTGATTCCTCTCAGATGGGGTCATTTGGGAATCAAGTTGACTTAGCCCCAGGCTTTCCAGCTCATGGGCAAGCCATCCTGTTACATCAGGCTTTAGAATAAAAGCTCTCTAGAGCAGGAACTACATCTTTCTAGGACTTCTGTGAAATGCGTGGAACACCTCCAGGTTCTATTAAATAATTATATAAAAGTTTAACAAGACACTATGGAGACAAAATAGTGTATTCAAAAACTTCATATATGGCTTACTTCTAGTAAAACCCAAATGTTATTAAAATTGAGAAATTTAAATATATTATCCAAATTGAATGAAATTGAAAAATAAACTAGAATGGTTGGTTTCACTTTTGTTAACAGACATGTTCGCTTTCTGTTGTGTTTGGGCTCATAGCACCACATATGGCTGTTTAAATTCATCCTATTTTCATTTAATTTATTGTAAAAATTTCCATTTATATTGGGTTTTTAACCCATTGCCACCTTTGTTTTTAAACCTAAATTTTGTGATTAAACTGAATTGACCATAACTGTATAAAGAAATGAAGCATTAAAAAGAAAAGAAATTTCATTCAAGCAGGCACAATGTGGACTGGAATCATTAGAAGAGGGAACACTCTTTGAGCTAAGAAAGAGCCAGGTGCTAAAGGCATTGCAGATGCTCTTTCTTCTCATACAGTGTAGCTAATGCAGAGAATATTACCAAGGAGAACAATGGGAGCAGCTGGTATAACTAGCTTAAAAAAATGTGTTGAATGTTGTACTCTGCATTACTGCATTATTTCCATCTATTGTGTAAGTCTATACAGGAGTGGACTGAGATGTTGCTTTAGCTTTTTCATGTCCCTCAGGTCTGATTAGTTTCCTGATCAAAGCTGAACGATGCCTGGAACTATACTACAGGTGCAGTTGTCCAAAGGCATTATCATTACATTCTGATGCTTGACTTTTTACAATACTTAGCACTTTACGCTTTTAGGAAGAAAATAAAAAATAGTTTTGGGTTTAACACTCTTACTCCCTGCCCCCCCAAAAACCCTAAACAATAAAAAGATGCAAAAACGCAAAGATCTTTAAGAAAACAAAATGCTCCAAACAGAATTTTCAAGCTTGAGTATCTGAAAGCTCCTAAATTCATATTTAAGTACACAAAAATATATTGACTTCATAGGAGCTGAGCATCTGCAGCTCCCAGCCTATAGGTGAAATTTTAAATAGAAATAACCGCAGAGAATAACAGGTGCTCTTTCTCTCACTTCTGCTGACTGGATTGCAGTGAGCTGAAGTATTTCTGTGACTGGAAGAAAGGAATATATACAAGGAGACTTCAAACTCTGACTGCTGTTGTATTTTTATGTGGGAACCTCTGTTCCTGTCTATTTCTCTTACTCACATGGTTCCATGCTTCTGCTCTCCAGCTGACCTCTGAGTGGAGCTCAGGTAGAGAATGCAATAAGACTGTGCCGCAGCTTGGGGATTTTTACTCTGCTTATGAAATAACACAAATCCTATCTAGTGGGAATTAATAACCTTTTTTTTAAACCACCCTGTACAGATGTTCCAAAAACTGGAAAGAGCCCAGAAGATTGGTCAGACCTTTTTTAATTGTTTAACTGTGTATTTACTCAATGGATTAGAATGATTTTGAACAGCCTGTCTTATCTGAGTAAATATGTATGTATTAGAGAGGGGCCATTCTGATCTCTAGGGTATGTGATGCAATCTTTAAGGGGGGTATTTAGGTCTGCTTCTGGAAAAGATGAAGAATACGAGGTTTGAAAATTGGGAAAGTAAACCAAAAAATGCAGGCATGTTTGATCAGATGATCATTTCAGATTTGAAAAATACCTTCCATTCTTAGAGCCGTTTGTAAAAGATGTTTTTAATTTTGTATTTTTTATTGATTTTGCAAAAGCAAAAAACATTCTACCGAAAGTAACGATACACAAGGGTCCATAAAAATAAAATAAGAAACACAAAGGACTAAAATTAGGAATAAAACATAACTATAATGAACAGTCTTAGACATCATGAAAATAAGTGTCCTATAAATTGAGGGAAATGAACCAATCCTTGGGATCTAGATCAGGAACAATTAAAGTGAGAGTTACCATAGAATTCGGTGTGCTGAATATATTTGAGATTCCTGAGATCTAGAACTTGGTGCAAATCCTTTTACTTCTTCAGTGTGAGGAAATAAGGAGAATAGAAATCTTTCCAGATATACTCCTGAAGCACTAACTCTGTTGCTTCTAGCTTGATTAAGTAATCTATCTACTGACACATGGCACTGTCATGAGAATGGCCCCCGAACAGGGAAGAGGGGGTGGGTGGGAAGCAGGGATTGAAATCAAATGGAATAACCATCCCTGATTACCTGAGAGACCCATTGTTACGTAGAGATCGCCATCCAAACCTCCTGGATATAAGATAAGGATCTATACCTATTTACTCTACCCTGTAGACTAGTCCAAGATCCTCGATACCAAATTCAATATCTCTGTGTCTGACCCAACTATGTAGTTACCGAAGAGGGCAGGGAACTGGTTTATTTTTCTTTTATTGCTTTGAATATCTCTGGTGATGAGAGGATGAAGAAGAGGACTATTGATTGTTCTCTATCTGAAGAATGAAGATTGAGGACAAAATTGTGTTCTCCTTACTATAGGAGTATATAAACCCAATGATCTGACCATGGATCTCTAACTTTTCAGTGAATGTGAAGTCTCATAAGTCTTAATACTAAATAGATTTTGAAATCAAATAATATTTGCCCATATTTCTCTCATTAAACCTGATGCAGATAACAATGATGAGTGTATCCTCAATACCTATAGCTATTGAATGAAAACCTGAATCAGTAGCATTTAATGCAGGTTGAAGTGAGATTTTAGCAATCGGTTGGTCTTCTTCACAGATTTATTTAAACTTATTTCTAAACTCTGAGGGTAACTTGTTCTTAAAAATCTGACAGTCTATCCCATTGCAGATAATAATATTTAGATAGCATGGCCTGATAATTCACTATCCTGACTGTAAAGAGGCTGATGAGTAGATTTGGTTCCCAAAAAGATAGTCACTTGGGTACCTCCTCCTTCAGAGATGATTTCCCTGACCTTTTAGATTTTTCATTTCTATTTTATTCTATATTAAAGTGATACAGTGGTGCAGTTGCAACAGTGCAGCTATGGTGATGCATCATTTTAAATGTAGACCTATCCTTTGAGTTAGTTTACCAGACCTGAAGAAGAGCTCTGTGTAAACTCAAAAGTTTGTCTCTCTCACGAACAGAAGATTGTTCAATAAAAGATATTACTTCACCCAAATTATGTCTCTAGATTTCTCACTGGCAGCAGCAACAACCAAAAAAGTGGTACTGGTTAAATATAAAAATATGCAAAACCTTTGAACAGTACTTGATATTTATGATCAGCACATTTTGAAGTAGCTAAATTGGAGGCAAGGGTTGTCCTCTTTAGCTGGATCCAATATCTCTTCATTAATTAACTCTGCTTTAGGATGTTGATTTCAGAATATCAAACAACTTATACACCTTTTTCTGACCTGTCTCCAATTGATTTTCCAGTGTTTTTGCCATGTGCTTCAATAATTCTGAAAGGTTTTTAAATCATCAGCTGATGTCACTGTAACAGGTGACCTAGTTTTCTTAGGCAAGGAAGAACAACAAAATGGAGGTTCAGAAGGATTCTCCTGATGAACAGGTATTTCTCCATCACTTGAGATTTATTGTTCCTCTCACTCTTGAACTTGACGAGGAGAGTGATAAGATTAATGAGAATTTGTAACAGGTTTTTTGTAAATAGATCTTCTATACTGTGGGATAAGTTGTCCTTGAAATTGTGATTATTGTGACTATGGTTGCAGACCAAATGGGAAGGGGACATTTTGATACAATCTCTCACAGTATTCTTATCAGCAAGTTAAAAAAGTATGGGTTGGAAGAATGGACTATAAAGTGGATCGAGAACTGGCTAGAGCATAGGGCTCAACGAGTAGTGATCAATGGCTCCATGTCTAGCTGGCAGCCGGTCACAAGTGGAGTGCCCCAGGGGTCAGTCCTGGGGCCGATTTTGTTCAACATCTTCATTAATGATCTGGAAGATGGGATAGATTGCACCCTCAGCAAGTTTGCAGATGACACTAAGATGGGGGGAGTGGTAGATACCCTGGAACGTAGGGATAGGATACAGAAGGACCTAAACAAACTGGAGGATTAGGCCAAAAGAAATCTGATGAGGTTCAACAAGGACAAGTGCAGAGTCCTGCATTTAGGACGGAAGAATCTGATGCACAGCTACAGACTGGGGACTGACGAGCTAGGCAGCAGCTCTGCAGAAAAGGACCTGGGAGTAACAGTGGATAAAAAAAGCTGGATATGAGCCAGCAGTGTGTCCTGGTTGCCAAGAAGGCTAATAGAATATTGGGCTGCATTAGTAGGAGCATTACCAGCAAATCACGGGAAGTGATTATTTCCCTCTATTCGGCATTGGTGAGGCTGCATTTGGAGTATTGTATCCAGTTTTTGGGCCCCCCACTACAACAAGGATGTGGAGAAGTTGCAGAGAGTCCAGCGAAGGGCAACAAAAATGATTAGGGGGCTGGAGCACAAGACTTATGAGGAGAGGCTGAGGGAACTAGGCTTGTTTAGCCTGCAGAAGAGAAGAATGAGGGGAGATTTGATAGCAGCCTTTAACTACCTGAAAGGGGGTTCCAAGGAGGATGGAGCTAGGCTGTTCTCAGTGGTGGCAGATGACAGAACAAGGAGCAACGGTCTCAAGTTGCAGCGGGGGAGGTCTAGGTTGGACATTAGGAAAAGGTTTTTCACTAGGAGGGTGGTGAAGCCCTGGAATGGGTTACCTAGAGAGGTAGTGGAATCTCCATCTTTAGAGGTTTTTAAGCTGCGGCTTGACAAAACCCTCGTTGGGATTATTTAACTGAGGTTAGTCCTGCTTTGAGCTGGGGGTTGGACTAGATGACCTCCTGAGGTCCCTTCCAACTCTATGATTCTATGATTTGACCTATTTGGAGGAAATTAAGGAACCTAGTGAGAATTAACATCTGCATGTCTAGCAGGAGCTACTTGCCCATATCCCTTCCTACTCTTTTTTTATTTCCAAGATATGATTTCCTTTCTGGCAAAAGACTTTGGATTCTGAAGAAGAATCTGAGTCTTTGGGTAAGGAAACCTCCTCTGCAGGAGCCATTACAACAGACTGAAGGATTTGAGTGGGACTCTCATCCTTAATTTACTGACATGCTTACTTAGAGAAAGTTTCATCACAGGGAACCCTTCCTTCTTCCTGTCAGAGAGATCTGGCTGGCACCAAAATTGGGGAAGGTTTGGTGACTCAGATCCTGGAGTGACCCTGAGGACTGGTGAGGACATAAAAGAACGCCTAGGTGCTGAAAAATTATTCTGAAGAGATAATTTGTTCTGAGGGTGCTGCTAGTGTCTCCCTAGGCATTTGAAGATTCCTCAGAGGCTGAAATTGCTGGGGCAGAGCACGGTTTTATTAATGCTGACTCTGCCTACAAATTGGTGCTGGGGTAGACCATCCTGAGTGCTCTGATGCTCAGAGGGATGGTGCTGAGGTGGAATGAGATAAATGCCCCTTTGAACCTTTAGGTCTGTGAGCTCTTTTTGATGAAGAAAATCATCTCTGTACCCTCTCCTTACTATGGTGTTACACTGAGAATTACAGTACCACTTTTTCCTGCCTTGTCAGCAGTGGGTCCTTTAAAGAGCTCCTCTCGTGCCCAGCCCTAGAGACAGGGCTCAGTGCCATGGAACTGAATTGCAGTCAGAGTCTCTGTCCTTGGACAGCAGAGGTCCCTGACCGCACCAATGTATTTTTTTTTGTCTCTGTCTCTCGGCTTAATTGCATTTGCTTTTGGTGTCCTGTCTTTGGTGACAGGAGTGCTTGAAGAATGAGTCAGGAATGAAAAAGTCTGTGTTAAGAGTCCAACATATCCCTCATCGATTTTATTTCCCCTGAGTAATAGCTTCAATCTGGACTGCCTCTTCTTTTTGTATGCACTTCTTCAAAGACTTGTAAATAGCACACTTATATTATTATGCTCTTCACCCCAACAGGAAAGGCATCTGTCTTGGATGCCAGTGAGAGGAATACCCTCCTCCTCCAAACAGGAGGGGAATGACTTGAAGCCAGGACATCAAGGCTCTGCCGTAAGTCCTGCTGTGTGCAAGCACTCTCTGTCTCTCAAACCTGCCCTACTGCTAATGGGCTAAATGAAACAGTACCTACTGTGCTAATTACTAAATAACAAAGACAAAAGGACACTACATTGTTCCAACTCACCGCTTAAGGCAGTTCTAAGGAACTAAGTTGCGGTTGGGGTCAGTGGACCCATCATTTTGGTAGAAACATGGCTCCTCTGGGATTATGGCAGGAGTATAGAGTTGTGAATGCTGCCTGAGTACCAATTATTCTATGCTCACTCATTGTATGAGAGCAAAATGAACAAATAAAACTGCCTTTTGGTTTTTCAAGCCTTTAACAGGAATTATTAAAACAGATGCTTCTGTAATTTCTGGACCATGGAAGTGTCATGGATTCCTTAGGTTATGAGGCTGAGAAAAGAGACTCTTCCTTCTCTGCTGGCCACAGAATGAATCCTATGCTGCCCTCTACCCAAGGGTAAAATCTAACTCCAAATAATCAGGTTGTTGAGAACTGCTTTGGAGAGCTGTTCTGATCAGAACAAGTCCTTTGAGATTGTAATGTTGATGAAGGCAGTTATTTTCTAGCTGCTTAATTTTTATGCAGGTAGGAGAGAAATAAAATAAAATGAAAAAATGGCTGCAATCCAAATGTAATCTCTTTCCTAGCAGTGAGCTCCTTTCTGGGTGTTGGTCACAGAGAGCAATGGAAGGAGGGATATAGTACAGTATAACCAGTTTACCCTATTTCAATTGTTTTACCATCTATTATTGTAATGTTTGCCATTTTGAATGCCATCATTTGGTCAACAGTTGCTTCAAAAAGCTATCAAAGAAGATAACGTTTCTCCTCTATTTAGGGTAAATAGCTGAAATTTAGTTTTCAGTGTTGACTTCATAATGGTAAGTGAATTTTTTAAAATGTAACATGTTTTGTAGCATTTCTTTAAAACCATGTTTTTATCTTTTTCTGACTTCAATTGCCATAGAATATAGTTGCATCTACACTCAGGAAAAAAGCAAACTCTTTTTTTAAAAGGAAACTAGCTACTACTTTCCCCTCTAAGGTATAACAAACAAGGAATGATGCATAATTTGGGGGAAAATATCATCATATACATGAGCAGAGTAAATGCACATTGGCAGAAACAAATGACAAGATGTTTTAGTATGTATTTAGTTGTGAAGAATAGTCAATAAATGAGTGTAATTAAGTCAATTCCCTTTTAAATGCAATTTTAAAATACTGTATACAAACCCACAGATTAGAAGGTACAAACGAACATGATGAGTGGACAACTAGGCTATGAATTTCAAGACAGATTAAGAATCTGGAAGTGAAAATAACTAATTGGACACAATCTGTTTGGGGGTAGACAGAATGTTGTCAGGCAGCTTTTTTTTGTTGTAACAGAAATAGTGTGGCTACAAAGATGATTATTTTAGCATCTGAGAGAGGTTATTAAAATACAGAAAATATCTAGTAAAGTAAAGATGAATGCATGGGTGCAGAAATCCATGGGTGTGTAAATTCCAATGCAGAATTGGAGATGTGGTTTATTTTTAGGCGATAGCCCTCACCTTTTGGTACCTAACTATAAGATACTTCATATTGCAATTAGGTATGTTGCAATGTCATAAACTGTAGGCAACATCATATAATGGCATCAAGACTAATTATTCCATGGTCAAGCCAGACAGTGAAAGTCATTTGCTTCAGAATATGCTCTTTGCATTTTAACCATGTTTTTGTATTTAAAACATATTAGAAGTAGATAACCCCAAATCTAGCTTTCTATCCTCTCAGCTTGCTTTCTGAGGAGAGTGCTCTGGAGCATTTACTCCCATTTGTTTGGGAAGATCTCCTGGGCTGTGTTACTACATCTTTAAGACAGTCAGTGTTGCACTGATTCATCCATCAGTTTCTGAGCTAAGAGCAGCAAGATTGAAAATCTTGAAAGCCTTCTATGTTAGGACCATTTTTTTGTCAATATCACCCAAGTGGAGAGTTTGTAAACCAAAGCAAACATGGCCAGCTGTGGAACAAGGGAGCTGGCCAATTCCTAATGCCTCCAGTGATGGCTGTCTGGAGGGAAGTGTTTTTGCTGTCCCTGGGCTGAGCTCAATTTGCAGTTTGGGTTGGATTTGATGGACTTTAATGTGATTGGTACAGGTGGATTTGAATTTCTACTTGAACCATTTTTCCAGCTCTATTTAATAGCAATGAATTAATTGGCTGTAAATATTGGAAATGAAAAGTTTTTTAAAAAATAATTCCCCATTCTGCTGAATATTCTGGATGTTCCATCATGCTTCTAACATTAGAGGGTCTGACTAGTTTAAATTTAAAATGTAAAACGGTCCTCTCTTTTAAATACATAGCATAAGAAGGTTTTGTTTTTTAAAAGCTCTTTTCTTTTTTCTACCACTGCGCCAGATCAATTTTACAGACTTCTACACTCAGATTGGTAGCAGCAGAGGAAATTTATTTGAAGATTTAAATTCAGACTGAGGATTTCAGGAAATACTGTGTCAAGGGGATTGTAGCAGCAAGAGAAAACTGTACTGGGGTGGGGACGGATACACTTAGACACCATAATGATAGGGGTGGTCTAAAAACCTAAATAGAATAGACAGTAGAAATTGTCGGGGCTTCTAGATGAGATCAGCACTTTAATTTGAAAGAACCTGGTGAGTCAAATAGTCTCTTATCATGGAGTAGTAGCTCAGGCTGGTTTTTATATTCAAATAAAAAAATTAATCTGTTCAAAAAAGCTAATAAAATAGGGTAAATTTAAGGGCCAATTTTGGATATAATGGCTGAAGGTCCATGAAGGATCTTGCTTAGTTAGAGCTAAATCTATCCATGCAACAATATTTTCTGTCGCCAAAAGGTTAGTCTGAAAAGAAATCAGTAGAGATAACTGCATTTTTGGCTTCTGGTGAACATATCTGTGAAGTGAAAAGCGTGATGCACTTCGGCTTTTCACTTATGGCAGCCTACTCTAGGTTGTACCGTGGCTAGTTTATAGTATGACATAGTCCAGGTGACCTGCCAAACCTACAGAGCAAGTTGATGTTCTCTTCACTTCACTGGCATACAAGCCTCAAAATGTTGCAACCCTTTTACACGTTTTGGACAAGTCATTCAGATTCTGTGACAAATAGTTAAAGGAAAACTACCCATTTTTTCATCCCCAAAATACAAGGTTCCAAACCATAACCCCAAAGTGATATACATATTCTGTAGAAAACCTATGTTGAGAGCATTAAGACTGATGGTTAAGAATTTAGGCAAGAAAATGCCAGAGTTGAGATTACCTATGTTGCAGATATATCTCCTAATCCATTTGGCTCATCAGGATTTACCTGTGTATGTTTTCTGTCTTAAATTGCAAGATCTTCAGGGCACAAATTATTTGTACAGGATCTAATACACTGTCCTTAGTAATTTTTTGTATGTAATTTAATACAGTAAAAGAAAATTACTTTGGCTGCAAAGTCAAGCATTCAAATACTGAAGAATCCAGATCTATGGTTGTCATTGTTGCCTTAATTTTGCTCTTTTGTGAATCCAGTGCATTTACTGAATGAGGCAGAGGTCCTTTGTTTTGTGTGTGGGTTTTTTTCTTGTGTATTTTAGGGCCCACTCGTACACCACTGTAATTAATGTGAGTTTGTCAATGACTTCAGGATCAGATCCTTAGGTCATAAGTCCTTCAGCACAGAGTAGGTCTTACACTCTTTTGTAAAGTGCTGTGTGACTTTATTGTACTACAGGTGGGTAAAACCCCTATAAACTAAATGGCTTAGTGGAGATTTATAAAATTTTGAAAACTGGTATTTCAGAAGATTGGAATTGTGATTTTGGGCAAACACATCTGAATTCCAGTAATGTGTATTCTGGATGAGCAAGGCTTGCCTGTATGTGACTCTTAGCAACAGAGTGCTGCAGGTGGAGAACACAAAATTTTAAGAGAACTATCAAGGACAATAGATGTGACAATGGTTCTCCAGCTGTTCACTTTTGGGACATTTTGTAAGAGACTGTCTTGTGTACTATCTTCCCTGTAGCATTTTCTTTTTCATTGGATGTTCCTGTAAATCCACTTCAAGGGATCTGTAGATGCTGGTGGTCCATGGGAGTATAGTTATGAGAATTGTTGTGATAAGGAGAAATCATTTCACCTTCTTTTTGATTTTGCGGACTGAATAGCAGGATGCTCTTTGCCAGATGCTGATTTTACTTATGCTGGTATAAATCTGGAGTAGTTTCAGTGCAGTTAATGTTATAATTTTACACTAATGTAACTAGAGGGATAAATTCTGACCATCTATTTAAGCATAAAGAAGCAGTTTCAGTAAATGAAGTGTTTTAAAACTGAATTGCTTACACCATACTTTTAGTGCTGGCTTTGTTCACCACCAGCACACAATTATATGAAGTGTCATTAGGATGACAGGATTATTACTGTTGAATAATTTACAATGGGGTTACAGGAAACTTTTGTCTTCCCTTGGTGGTATTAATAGATTTCCAGTACAGCTGTCTTCTGTGCTAAGAACAGTCAGATTTCCTTTGGTGTGCTTTAGTATTTGTAGTTGTAATTGCACTTTACCTCCTGAATAGTCTTCTGCTCTGGAGAAAAAAGAAAACATCTATTTTTGAGGAAAGTCTAAAAGAATAACTTGGCCAAAACAATTCCTCCTCCCTTAGTGTCCCCTATAACAATAAAAATACTTTAAAACCCCCAACCACCCTGAAAAGAAAAAAAAGAAAAATGAAATATCAAGCCTTTTTTATTTATGCTGTTTTCTCTTTGCATAAATAATCTATATTTCCTGAAACCCTCCATTAATTGCAGTTAGACCTATTGCTGAGGAAGAATTTATTAGCTACAGGCTTCTCTTGGTCTATATTTAACCAATACCAATTTAACCATGGGCACCTGGCATTTTCTCATTTTGCAGATCAATTGGAACCTATGCAGTGTGCCTTTGTCTCTTGATGTAAATGACAACCTATTTGAGTCCAGAATAAAATGGTTATTCTCTGTGTTCAGGAGTACTTGAGAATGAGCTTGTCTCTCAGAAATAAATCAGCTGAAGGAGAAGAGTCCAAGTCATTGTATCTGTTCTATTTGCCATTTTTTCTGTTGACAAATGCTGAGAACAAAAGAATATACGAGCTACCTATTTAAAAATGTCTTTTCCTTCTGATGTAGGTCAAAACAACAAATTCTGGTACTGTATGGGGATGGGGGAAGAAATAAATTACATGTGTTAAACTGCCATGGACTGTTGGAAACATAGTCTGCTATGGAAACCCCAGAGTATTGAATAAGAAATTCAAGGAATCAGCAGACAGGTGAGAGTCATGAAGAAAATAGTAAATAGAGAACAGGAAACACCAAAAAGGAAAAGGCAGAAAAAACGGTTGGATGATCTCCTACAGAGTCTGGATTAGGGGTCTCATTCACATATACTCCTTTCTCATAATACTGCGCCTTCTGCCCCTGCCAAGAAAGGGATGGTTAGAATGCATCCCATGCCACATTATGGTACTTCATGCTGAACCGAAAGGGTTTTAAAAACTCAATCTTATAGGAGTTGGTGGCCCCAATCTTTATTTTAAATCACCTAGTCATCACTACAGGACCAAATCCTTCTTGCCTGATACATGCATGTGTCAGTGGGACTGCCCATGGGAGCTTGAAAGATCAATCCTCCCTCCCCTCCCTTTTTTTTTGTGCTAAATCCCTGCTCCCCTGTGGACAGGAAAAATTTAGAGAACCTTGGAAAGGGAAGAGAAGTAGGGAGATGGAGGAGAAGAGAGGCGAGTGAGGAAAGCAGCTGGAAATTCCTCTGTCACTTTTCCATTCTTTGT
The DNA here is from genome assembly GCF_026122565.2 of Emydura macquarii macquarii. NCBI lineage: Eukaryota > Metazoa > Chordata > Testudines > Chelidae > Emydura > Emydura macquarii. Next base: position 10,814,975 of record NW_027131527.1, on the reverse strand, counting down.
CCTTTTAAAATGTCGATAGATGGCAAATGGATGTTGTGGCTATGGAAACAGACCTCTTCCCTTCCCCTCTGCCCCCAACATGCTATATCTCATTATATACAATAATAAAAATAATGGAGTTGTTATATGCCCAGGTTCGTCTCTTAACACTTGTTTTACACTGATGTAACTGCATTGACTTTAACAGTGATTCTTGATTAACAGGGGAAACAAGGAGAATCAGGATGTACCTGCATGTGAGATATGTATGGTTTTTCTCCTCCCCATGCCCTAACTCAAATTCCACTCTCAGCACTAAACCAGGTGGGCTCAGTAGAGAAGCAAATATTTGAAATAAAACCTCATGCCCCAAAGTTACTCAAATTTCTAAAACTTTGGTTTTAAAGTTTGAGTGAAAGGTTCACACCAGCTCCTTCATCTCTACCATCAGACAAATGAACTTTCAAACTGACTGTTCAGTATTTATTTAAAGCTGCTGTTCTATGTGACAACTATGTGACTTGATAAAAAGCAATGGAGGTGTTCAATTATGTTTGAATGATTGCAGTACACATACAATATGTGGCTTAAAGATGGTAAGCCTCAGATGTTAGATGTGTCTCACATTCAGTCCCTTTTAGCAATGTTTAATTCTTTCATCAGACAAATACTAGAACATTCAGTAATGCAAGAAATTAACTCCTTCCTCTGACACATTAGTTGGTAGACCAGAGATAAGAGGCGGTGGTATAAATGATCTTCTTTACTAGAGATATGCTCATCCAGAGCCCTGAATTCAACCCCTTCATCAAATTTTGAGGTCTGCAATTTGAAATTCTACCACAAACTTGGATTTGAATTTTGTGATTCTTGTTTATGAAATGCATTTTACTTCCAAAGTACCCCCATCACTTGGATATTTAGATCTAATTAGAAGTGGAACTTTTAATTCCCAACATCCTAGAACTTTACAGGAGTGATCAAAATCAGGATTCAAACCACCATTTGATTTTTTTTTGGCTTGAATGTCCTCATCTGGTCTTTATTCAGTGAGGAAATACTGTACAAGTTTTAAATGGAAAATGTGAATCATAAATGCTATTTAAAATAGCTTTGTGTTTTGTTCTGTGTAGATATATGGTTAATGCAAAAAGTATTGATAGTGGCTGTAAAAAATAAACAATCTTGCATCTCTGATAAGATTAAGAACAATGAGGACAGTTCCCTTTATTTGACCCAGTGTTATTGGTCATCTTCAATACCTGACTCTACAGCTTTGATACCATGCACAGCAACTGTAGCTCTTAGTTCAATATCTGGGACAAAGTCTGTAAATTTAATCTGTATTATTCATTTTCCCCTGCCTCACACATGTTTATTTATGTTATGTTTCTAGCATGTTTTAAAAGTTCTGACTTCAGCAATGGGATTTGATTGGACCCTATCGCATCTGTTTTGTAACGTATGAAGCTGATATGATATGAAACAATTGTACAGACCTGAATGTCTCTTGATTTTCACCATGTCACTGTTTACAAATTAAACACCACTCTATAAAATCTTTTGACAAAAACTAATTTCATAAGAGACTGTAATTCACTTTAAAGTCTAGATAGGGACTCAATCACACTTGTTCTTTTCAGTACATTAATATCTCTGGTTGCTCAATTTTCTGTATGTTTTAACATGAGCGGAGGGCCATCCTGACATTGTGATTTTGGAAGTGTTAGAACTAACAGCCTCCACTTCCATTCATCTCAGCTACAGAGTAAAAATATACCTGCCATATCTTATTCCCTTGCTGCATATTATATAATAGGCATGCTGAACAATCTAATAAACACTGGGGGACTGTTAATATATTCTGACACATGTGATGGGGTTTCCACAAAGTCCATAAACTTTGGATTGTTATTTAGGTTGTCCCCCAGAACACAATTTTAAAGCATGAGTCTAATACAAATTGGGCCCCATCCATGCATGTTGGTCAAACCATGGGCCAGATCATCCCAACCTTAGTCTCTCCTGTTCTCTCCCTGTGGCACACAGTGTAGTCTCCTGAGAACTGAGAAGCTTTAGTTTAACAAGTCTCTGGGCTTAATATAGGGTAATCTGTGTGAAAATTAATTGCGAATGTAGACGTTTGGGCTCAGGCTGGAGCCTGGCCTCTAGGACCCCACAAGGGGGGATGGTCTCAGGGCTCAGGCTTCAGCCTGAGGCTGAACATCTACTGCAATTAAACAGCACCTCCTACCCCGAGTCAGCTGACGTGGGCCACCTGCAGGGTTTTAATAGCAGCATAGAGATACCCTATATGGGGTGTTCCTGGAGACATGCTGGATCAGGGGTATGCACATTGTCTCCCATTGGCCCCCATGGACCTTGCCTGGAATAGACAATACAGAACCATCTGCCAGATGGTTTTCTGTGCAGTCTAGGGCCTTATAGCATTTACTGTACATAGTACATTTCAAATATTAACTATTTAGTCATCACAACACCCCTATAAAGTAGGTAAATTTATTGTTATCCCTGCTTAGAGCTCAGCAGAAATTGAAAAAAGATAATTTTGGGTTGAACCAATAATAGAAATTTTCTGATGAATTAGAGTTGGGTTGAAACAAAAAATGACCCCTGTGTCTTCCTTTTGATTTTGGGCATTTTTGACAAAAGCGAAGGTGGAATAGATTAATAAAATGCTAGGGGTGAAGAGGAAGGACAATGACCTTCCTAATAACCTTTAGCCCAGCGATTAATGCCCTCTCGTGGGATGTGAATGACCCAGGTTCAGTTCCTCAGCTTTTCCTGACACGGACAAAGGATTTGAACTTGAATCTCCCACCTTTCAGGTGAGTGCCCTAACCACTGACTGGTATGGGGTGTTCTCAGTCTCTCCTGTTGAAGAGCTGTTCCACTTTGTATAAATAAATAGTCATTAGAACAGGGACCTGCATCTCACACCTCCTAGGTGACTGCCCACCAACCTATAGAGTCATTCTCATTCTTTTTGTGGCTTAATGAGTATTCATTGTCTTCATGAATGATTATGAATAGTCACAGACTTTACTGAAAAAATCTTGCCCACTGTATCCTCAGTTTATTAGGTAGGGAAACTAAGACTGAAAGGTTACTTGATTGACTAGGACTACAGGGGGATTCAGTTATGGAGCTGGTATTAGAATGCAGGAAGTCCTTGCTATCAGTCTTATGCTTGGTTCATTAGGCCATGCCACCTCTTGTGCTGCTGGGTTCTGCCCTCAAATGCCTAGAGATCACAAAAGCTACCCAAAAGAGCTAGCTCTGTTGTAGGAAAAAAGTTGGAAGCGAGAAATTAAGTGGTCTGGGTTTGTCCCAAATATATGATCTCTGACCCTGGGTTTCAGTGATCCAGAGGGCCAGTTTTGGGTGAGATGTAGGGTGCAGGAACTTCAAGAAAAAAATAAGTGACAAACTTCCAACCCTAGCAATCAGTTAACATTTTTCAAGTACATATTAACATAGGAACATTTTTAAAAAAAATGAAAGCTGAGATTTGACTTGAAATTCCTGAAACCGCATCATCCTAGAGAGCTCTCAAATGTGGCTGGCTGTGACAGCAAATGTAGCTGGCTGTTGGGAGGGTATTCAGTCTTTTTTCCACTTCCCTTTCTGTTTTTTGATATTGATGTACTGTGTACACATTTTGTGAATGCCATTTCCCACTTTTATTAAAACAATGAAAGCTTACACTAATGTTCACTGTATCTTTGAGTATTTTGTCTTCCTTGCTAAACTATAGCATTCCATGATAGCATAATATATTTTCTGACGGTTTTTTTAGGGAATATACAGCTTCTAGTTGTGAATTGAATGCTGTCTGACTGTCTTCTGGAACTATCCAAGCAAGGGCAAACCCCTTTGTGTTTAGAACCCATCAATAAGGTTAATCATTAATAAGGTTTTTTGCTGCTCCAACTAAGTCTTGGGAAGCTGTTGATGTCTCTTACAATGAAAGGAGAGGTCACTGGGAAGCATTTAAAAGTGTATAGCTTGGGGAGTTGGTTCATCTTTATGACATTGATTCTACCTGGTAAAGAAATGAAGTATTCCAGCAATGGAGATTTTATACGATATATTTAACAACAAAAGGGTATTTTGTTTTAAATAGTCAGCATGTGTTGGAGAAAATGTTTATTGTCCATGTCAAGGTATATCTCTAAACTACCCCAGGGTAGTTTAAAAATTAAAGTAGACTGAAAATAATAGGCTGTATTATTTGATAATGGAAATCGCTCTGATTGTAGCAATCTATTGTGTCCAGAAACAGAATCTGTTCATTCCCAGTTCTGATAAGTATTATTTTTTTCAAAGAAGAAAAGGCACAAAAATTAAAGCAACAAAATATGTTGAAGTACAGTGATTAAATTAACCAAGACACTACACACAAAACTGTTTTACAAGAAAGATAAGCTTATTTTGACAGGTAAGGTATGTTTATTACAACACTGTCTCAATATCTTTCAGATTATGTTTTCCTCTCTTAGGTTTGCTTCCTCTATCACATATGAGATTTCAGCTTTCAGAGACAAATGTATTGCATTCATTAATGGGGTTCTGCTCTGACTAACTTCCTCTCTTGGCTTTTTTTATTTTTAATTTTTTTCCAGGATTATGAATGTTGGGAATAGATAATGAATTAAACAGGAGTTATTGCCAGCAAATAATAGTGCTAAGATCATCTCCATAGATTTAGGCTTATTGTATTTGTGCCAGATGTATTTGGATATGTCCACACAGCATTTTGGATCAACCTTTCCAGGCCAGGGTTGACAGACTTGGTTTAGTAGGGCTTGTGCTAGTGCTCTTAAATAGCTGTATAGACAACACTTTGAAGTTGTAGCTTGGGCTCAGAAACCCACCTCACAGTGTAAACTTCAGATCCCAAGCTCCAGCCCAAACCACAACTTCAAAGTGCTGTCTATATAGCTATTTTAGAGTGCTAGTGTGAGCCCTGCTATTCCGAGTCTATCAACCCAGGCTGGAAGGCTTGCTCCAGAAGGCTGTGTAGACATACCATTTGAGGCTGGATTCATGCCAGCAGACAGGGTCCCTGCAGTGAGTGGCTTTCCACCTTCCTTTGGGAAACTATTCTTTAAAAAAAATTTTGTTTAGATGAGATCCTCGGGGCAGGCACCATATCTGATTTTGTGCCTTACACAATGTCAAACGCAGTCAGCGCCTAAAATAATTTAATTTTTCAACATCTGTAACATTCAGCACACAGATCTGAGTCAGGACCTCTGAGTTTGAGTGTCACCTGGCCTCAAACTGTCAGTTGTTTGGATTGACCCAGACCCACCCTGACCTCGGTCAGTTTTTTGAAGAAGGGTACTTGCAGCTTCCTTGCCTTTTATTGTCTCATCTAAACTATTCCCTCACACCTGCTTCTGCTTCCATTAAAATCAGTAACCTGCTTCCTTCAGGCACCCAGTAATGATTGTGCCCTCACTAATAATCTACATCACCAACCCAGGTACCTTAGTACAAAGTTTGTTATAGGGTAGAAAATAGGGAGAATCCCAAACAAAACTAATATTAAAGTAGAATATAAATGCAGATAGACTTGAAACTTAGTGGCAGAGTTCACTAATTAAGCAAGAGGAAGAGCTGAAGAGTGCATTGTCTTGGTCAGCTGCTGCCAATTTGTCTTATAGTGTAACCTCTGGCCAAGTTATGTCTCTTGTCTTGTTAATTCAAGGTCATATGTCCTTGAGGGTCAGAGTAACAAAACGTTTTCCTGTGTTACATAGTTCATGAGGGTTGGGTCACTCAGGAGTTCACTAATATGCTGGCATTCTTTAACCCAGTCCAAACCCTTGGTATCCTAAACTCATTTGAATTCAGCTGGGTTTTCTCCTGGAGACATTCAGAGGTAAAGTACAGTAGAACCCTGCCTGGGACTATATTTTTAATCCTGCTCCCGTCCCACCCCACAATTCCCACTCTTACCCATTCCCTCATTGTTTCTAGTATTTTTATCCCACTCCCACCTGCAAAAACCTTAGATTCCCCCAAATCCTGCAAGAGAGACAGAATCTCCAATGCTACTAAAAAAAACTCAAACAGACAAACTAACAAAAAACCAGCTGGTTAATATATATACACACACACAAAATGGAATTCAGACACAGTTTTTACCACTAAAAGAATAAAACAAATCTTGCTTAAAACATGTAAAAGAATACTTTAACTCCTGTTCTAATAGATATCAAATCTCTTTCTATCCCTCACTTAAATTTAAGCATTAAAAGTTTTAAAGTGTTTTCCTGCAAATTATTGGTTTGGGTTTTTTTGTCCACCCAATCCCGCCCGCAATGAAGTACATTTTACCTGCTCCCGCTATTCTGGCCATTATGGGTCCTGTGGGAGGGCTCTGCAGTACAATGTACTAAATGATATTCCCTTAAGTCTTCACTTGCAGTCCTGCTTATCTTACCATGATTCTCATTAGAAATGGGTCTTTATTTCCTGTGGCAATTCCAAATTTCCACTTGTACAGGTACGTATCTGGCATGTTCACTGGACCACTGTTAGGCCCAAGAATAGAAATACAATTAACTCATAAAAATAACTGTGCAGTGTCAGCAGTTAATACATAACTATAAAACAGATATTTGGCAATAACTACCCATCACATTAAGAACAGCTGGAGGGGCTGGAGATGTGTGTTTTTAAGTATTTTTCCATCCTTCTTTGATAAATTCAGGTGGCAGTGGTGGAACTAACATAGAAAATACTCATGAGTTGTGATATATAAGTTGTGAACAGTTAGTTAGGAAGAGGTGCTGGTAAACCAGATGAGCAAAGGTAAATGAGAGCTATAAAGTTAAACCCTGGGCTATATGGGAGGCTAAGAGGGAGCAGGGGATCAGCAGTAACAATGCTCTGAGACAAAGGATTTCATCAATTATAAAAAACAATTAAAAAAATCTTTGGAGAGCTTGGCAGAGTTTACAAAGATTAACTCTGGTAGGTCAATTCCTAAATTCAAATTGACTTACTGTTACTAGAGTGCACGTGTGCTGTCTCTATCTGTAATGAAAATGGAAAACAAAAGGTGACTTAGCACACAGAACACTTCCTGTTACTTCTGATTTTTTTCTTTTGTCATGACTTTTGCTTTGTTCACTCTAACAGCGGCCTTAAAATATTGCAGCAAAATCAGATGTGTTCATGAGCACAATTTCACGGCTTTTAGAGACCAAACACAGGAAAACCACTGCCTGTGTTTGAATTTCACTTGTCAGTCTATGGTTGCTAAAGCTTCATGGCCACAACGGTAAGCAAATCTGTCTTTCATCATTGAACTGTGGCACATATCCAGGAAATGCACATTATGCAGGAAAATTGGAAAAAAAAAAAAATTGCAAAAGAAGTCACTAAGCTGCAAGTCTTTCTACCCTTACTCTCCTAACTATTACATACTGCTTTTTTATGTCTCCTACCACAATGTGTCTTCCTCAGAAAATGCTGTAGAATCTAAATTGCGTGATTCATAGAGTCAATGTGCAGCGTTCAAACTCAGACTTGAATTTCTGCAAATCTATGAGCTTTCAGACATTCAAGATAAGAGGAAGCTGAATTATGACAAGGAGCTAATGGAGTATTGGGGAATGGGTGGAAGGGTCAGCAGCTGTAGTACTTAACACGTGGTAGAGGGAGCCATTGGAGCAAATTCTGTCCCTAGCTATGGCCACATCATGATGGTCTGGTGGTTTAAAAGGGCCTTAAATGGAGTGGAAACAGCCACCAGAAGATATCCCCATCACAAATTGTTCTGTGATGCCTCCTGCACAACTTCTAGTATAGGGGTATAAGGGATATGGGGAGGGAATGGCCAGAGTGTTCTGTGGTCCTGCTATTGAGTTGTGGAGTAGCCTATTACTGATGTGGGTGAGATACTGTAACTTATGCTTGAGGTCTATGTTGGCCTTTAGAGCGCAGAAGAATCTGGGATGCACACATGTGCCTTAAAACTATCTTTGCACCCTTCTTTTCTGGACTGTTCCCTCTGTGTTGTGCTTCCTGAGAGGTACGACATAGAATCTGGCGCCTTGCTGTCTGTATAAGGCTGGTTGTTGCTGCCATAAGGGGAACCGGTGGATTACGCTCAACAGCAACAGTAGCTATTATTGAAGAGAATGTTTTGTGCTTTTCCTCCAGTGCTACTCTTCAATTCTAGCCATTAGGCAACAGAGAATGGTAGTGCCCCCCTACATGCCCTTTGCTCAACCAGGTGTGCCTTATTGGGGGGTATTGGGTACTATTGGGAACCCTAGGAGGCCCTACATGTTTGCCCTATGGAGTGAAAACCAGTGTATTAAGGCTGCCTGCTGTATGGAGGTGCTTGTGGGGAGAAGGAACTGCATGCGAGCTCACTTCCTCTTGTGCCTCATGGTGGGCATAAAAGTCATTCTTCTTTCAAACTAGAAGACTGATACAAACCTTCAGGAGGTCAAAACAAACAAACACTTAATAGATTGGAAATCAAGAGATTTAAGTTTTCCCATTAGCAATGTTCTGAGCTGCCAGTCTTTCTGGGGGAAAGACAGGCTCATCACATTGATATTAAATAAAAAATATCAGGTCATGGAGATATCATATTTTCATCTCTTTTTTCAATGGAATTTAACAGAGGGATGTAATGTGAAAAAACGACTGAAATATTTGCAATGCAAATTTTTCATTCAAAATAAACTAGCTCAGAAGTTAGAATGGGGGAAAATGAACTTTTTTTTTCAAAATGTAAACTACCAAAACTAGAGTACTAATAAATTCATTAGTGTATGCCTGTAAGAAGAGAATTGATAACTTAGTTCTTTAGCCAGACCTGTTTCTTTACTCTCACTGGATCACTTCATAAGGACTTTGTAGAGGAAAACTGTGCCTATTTTCAATAATACTCTTGAAAAAAATATTCATGAGACATGCTTTTCCCTGACCATACAGTGAGCTCAGATAAATTTAATTCCTAAAGAGGCAAAGGACCCTAGCACTTGGAATTTTCATGGATAAATCTTCGTACTCGATGTAGATGTTAAAATAAAGAGATAAGGTTCCTCAAAATAGATGAGTTTTGCACTGGTTTGTTGCAATGAATACAGCTAAGTTCATCTATTGTTCGTTACCGTTTTACCTGAGGGTAGGTTCCATGTCTGCATTTTCTCTCTAAAGCACCATATATTCCTATGGTGCTATACACAAATGTGATAGTAAAAGTGATTTGTTTTAGTTCTGATGAAGTACATATATCCTACATTTATGTAGTCCCTTTAACCAGAAGTGCCTGAAAATGCTTTATATATCTGATCTTGCACAAAGCCTACATGTACCATGTAATGCATGTATCTGAGAGTTCTGCACACTACCAAGCAAGGGGTACAAAAATGCCTATTACTGCCATGTGCTGGTAAGAGAGCAAGTGGCAATGCAGGACATAGGAGTGAGGTTGCAGGAATAGGTTAGTACTGAATGCAGACAGGCTGTTTTTGTTTTTGTTTTTTCCACACTGTTTAGCATCAGAGAGGTACAGTGACAGTGAATAAAGCAATATTAGCAGCTCCTGCAGGATGATTCATTTTAAGAAGCTACTGTGAAACAACACATGGAGGAAAACAGCTGCCATCTTGGAAGCTTAGAGGACTGCAGAGTAGCTAAAGGAAATAATAATAATAAATTAATAATAAAAGGTCAGCATTGCCAGGTTCTTGAAGAGAGCTGCTGTACACAGATTGTCAGTGTACACTCTCCCCACTGTAGTACTGAACCCTTAGTTCCTAAACTATTTATTTCACTTAGATTTATGACACGTCTCTGTATGTTTCCATCCTGTGCTCTAGGCTCCCGCTAATAAATTACACAAAAGGAAAAGGCACATGGCACATGCATAAAAATATCCACCAAATTCCTTTAATCCTCATCCCATTCTCTCTCCGAAAGGCTGGAAAAAGAGCATGGGCTTTGCACCATACTAATATGGCTAGCAAATATGGGATCTAGCCTCTGGCAGGTTTTTAAGCTGAGGCTTGACAAAGCCCTGGCTGGGATGATATAGCTGAGGTTAGTCCTGCTTTGAGCAGAGGGTTGGACTAGATGACCTCCTGAGGTCCCTTCCACTCTAATATTCTATGATCAAGGATCGCTTATGGAAAATGCCCTGCCTGCTAATATAAATGAGGGGGCTCCAGCTTGAACACCTCTACTGCTCTTGATTGTGTCAGAATATCATAGGAAGAGTAGCCAGGGCCCAAACCATTTAGCACTCCTGAATTCTACCTGTAGATCTACTGGAAGCAGAAGTGTGGCTCCCTCATAGTCCTACTGGGTGATAGCAGAGGATCCCGCTTATATGTGGATCTTCTCCCTTAGCCTTGTTCTCTGCTCTCCATCAGTTGCTTAGCTTCCCAGGCCACTAGTCAGGTAACTCTTCTTTCCCAGCATCAGCTCTGCTAATCACAGCAGCTGCTGCTCAGTCTCCCCTTTGGCTTCTCCCAAGCTAGCCACCTTGGCATGGCTGTCTTCTCATTTGACTGGTCTTTTTCTCAGCCTTTTTCTGTGGGGCCAGCTCATGTCCACTTCCCTGAACCCTATGGGACTGCTTCTCATGGTCTCCCAGGCTTTTATAGATAGACATCATGCTATTTTGCCTGTCCTGCCTTTCATATAGCTTCTATTTGCTCATACACTGTCATTGTCCTGACACGCCTTGTGATTCCCAGTGTTCTCTGGTTGTGTCACTTGCTTTACATGATCAGTAGAGGTTATCACGTTGAGGGCTTTACTGGCTAGGTGCTGATCTAGGGGTCTGCCTCTCATAGGAAGACCCATAGTGCAAGTCATTTCTCTTCAGGTCATGCTGAAGAGGGCAACCTAATGCTGGGATAGTGAGTTCACTACAGCACTACTGTCCTGCATATTTAGCATGCACCAGCAGGTTCACTGAGTGGTCCAATGAGTGGCCTTGTGCTGACCACCTTTGTGGGTTTTGGCTCACGCATACACGAGTGTAACTTTTCTCAAGAATTGCTGTTCAAGGTTTTGGTGTCTGACATATGTAAGGAGAGAAGTATCTATATATAGCTAAAGTAATTGGTCTTCTGTACCATTTGTGCTACTGATGAAAATTTTGGTTGAAGGCTTAAGCAATAAGCTTTATACACCATCAGTGAATATGGCCCATGATCTACAGCTCACGTCTTGTATGTATAACTGATATAGCTCCTTGAGGTAAGTACTGTAATGGTATTGCAAAACCACATTGTTTTACAACACTTAGCATGCAGCACTTGATTTGCAATAGTAACATGCTTGGGCATTTGCAAATGCTGGTATTTAACAACATTTTGCACTTGCTTTTCTCAGCTTCCTCTATACAAAGATGTTAGTTTATAACAAGGAATTATGTGGTAAAGCTACATCTTTGACAGCATAACAATTTCCTGAATTCAGTACCTATTTAATAGATTGTCATATTTTCAGGCAGGATATTCCTTTCATAATGCCTCATTTGCAGATTCATTGCATTTTTCTTCTGCACTGGGTGGCACAGAAATGTTACTTCTACTTAGAGCAGAAGTACTGTCTTTTCCAGAATATGAATGCTGCACACTTGATCATGACGAAGATTGGAGTATGATAATTTTAAGTTTACACTGGTCTCTTCAAATGGCTGACATGGTGTAGAGAATGCCCAAACATTCTGGCTGACTGCACATTTTATTTAATCCTGTTTTTGTTCATGTGGAATGTGAATGTTTAGTAGCGCTTCTGTGTTTAAAAAACCCCACAAATTGCTCTGTGTACTGCACCAGGGCATGCCGAGTTGTACCTGATATACACACAGGCCTGAAATAAAGACACTTTCTGTGCTGGAGGAAAGCAGACAATTAGAACATTACATCCTGCCCAAAAGTGTGGGATGGGGAATTTTGGCTCTGTTGTTGGCCAAAGTCAAGCCTTGTGTTGAAAAAGGGTGTGGGATCTCTAATGTCCATGCAGAGCAAGACCTGGGTTTTCAGGTTTCAACTGAAAGATTCCCATGCAATAACCTACATTGAATTATTTCATATATGTGAAAGGATTTAGCTTAAAATCATGAAAACCACTAGGGACCACATGTGACTACATGAGTCTTTGGACCCGGCCAGGGAATGGCAAAGTGTCTGGATTTCATCCACTGCTCCAAACGAGCACATTATCACTGACCCAACAAGCTGCCCTCCTGATTTCAACTTGTCATGTAGACTTTGGACCACACTGAATTGCATTCGAATAAACCATGGAAGATACGGCTATTTGCTGCACAAGTGGAAAATCAAAGACTCCCCTTTGTGCAACTGCAGTGGGAACATCCGAACAATTAAACACATCATAATGCAGTGCCTCACATATGGATTCAAAGGTGAAATGGATGATATCCACAGCATCACAGAGGAGACCTTGAAATGGCTTATGGACCCACAATTGCATCTAAAGAATGTTGCTGTGCAAGAGAGAGAGAGAGAAAGGATGAAAAGTTGAGTCAGCATTGCAGGGATTTAAACTTGTGGTTCCAGAAAGAACAGGTATTTCTATCTTGCTGCTCTAATGAACTCTAAACCATTCTCTCCATACCGATTTAATGTGAAACTGACTACTTGTAATTATTAAAGACCCATGGTCCTCTTTGCACATAATGAGGTGTTGTTAACTTTGGTATCCTTGCCAAATTCAAGTTTGGGTTCTGCCTTAAACTGTCACATAGAATTGTATGTTGCTCACAAGTGCTGTATTCCAATGAAATGTTCTTGTGTGCATTATCTTATTTATAAAATACTTTTCGATTCTTCTGAATGAACATTGCTATTTAAATTTGAATCATTTCACGATGACTGAAGGGCACATGCTTTTGATCTGTGTGGGTGAATGAATTAGTAAGGAAGGGAGTTCATGCTTGTGTATTTTTAGACAATGCTAACTACCCAAGGAAGATGGCAAAACAGGATTAATATTTTTCACAAACCCTAATAATGTAATGGAGAAGGAGGTCCAGTTAAGTATCAAAACATAAAACTTTTACTGCAGCCATCCATTTACAGGACAAGTTCTAGAACAAATGCATGTTCTTTCAGTTTCACAAGAACTTGAGAACTCCACTGATTTTTTTGATGAAACGAACTTTAGTAGTTAGTTTCATATCTCCAGATGCTCATCTACTTGTAACAAATAGCTTAATCTTCATATTTACTTTACCAGCTGTTAAAATTGCAGTATGCCTGGGCCCTGGAAATAGATGACTGAAAAGTTTGAAAAGTAGTCTGAATGTGCATATATATATATGGAATCCTGAAATCTATTCACTTGATGTTTTGCTCATGTTCATTTTTTGTATTTGTTATTGATGTCATTGTGACAAGATTTATAGATTCTAAGGCCATAAGGGATCATTGGGATAATCTACTCTGACCTCCTTTATAACACAGGCTTTGGGACTTACCTGAACTATTTCCTGTTAGAACTAGAGCATATCTCTCATAGAATATATCAGTTTGTCTTAAAAATTATCAATAGTGGAGAATCCACCACAATCCTTTGTAGATTGTACATAGGGTTAATTACCCTCACTGTTAAAATTTTGCACCTTATTTCTAGTCTGAATTTGTCTAGCTTCAGCTTCCAGCCAGTGGATTTTGTTATACCTTTGTCTGCTATCAAAGTTTTGTTTTTCATATAGATACTTACAGATTGTCTCTTTTTTCAAGCTAAATAGATTGAGCTTCTTGTACCTTTCACTCACGGAGGCATGTTTTCCTATTCTTTATTAATTCTCAGGACACTTCTCGGAATCCTCTCCAATTTATCAACATCCTTCTTAATTGTGGATACCCACAATGGACACAGTATTCCAATAGCTGGGAAGGTGGGAGCTTGAGCTCTATTGCTTTGTTGAAAGTGGGGTGAGAAGATGAGATGTTTAAAAACTGCTAGCTTATTGAAAAACTCATCAACTTCTGTTCTGTAGCAAAATGACCAAAGCATTGAAATGTCACATACATTCCTTTCTTAATGAACATGTCAATCTTGTTATGTGTTATGGATGTTTATGGAATAATGCTCTGATGAATGTTTCTTGTTCTGTGACCAATTAAGGAATCAATTCATGAGAAATTAAGAAAAATGATAAACTGAGCTGTTTTCATCTAGTTTGTACTGCCTTGTCAAGATACCACTAGACTTTTTGACTAAAATGATTTGTGCAAAATTTAATTTTGCATTTAGAACTAATATCAGACATAGAAATCAACGTATGCTAATTTCCAAAAAATAAAAATGCAGTATGTGTTTTTGGATGTGCATTTATTGGAGTTGAAAGTTGGGAAACTGAGTCACAAGTCCACCCAATTTAGGGTTAATCAATATGTGACTTTATTTATACAATTTCCAACAGAATTATTGTTACTTATTGTGTCCAGACATATATTTATACCAGACAGATAACAACAGAAAGTATGGAATTGGTAAATGGGCCCAAGTTACCACATTCTGGGGCACGGGGAAGTCCTTCAACCTTCTGTGGTAGTCGTTGCCATCTCTGATTCCTTGGTACGGTCCTTCAGTCCTGTTCCTTAGTTTCTGGCCCATTGTTTCTCCAGTTTACTTATGTCTTTTATACATTTCTACATTATAGACTACTTTATCTATATTTATCCAATTGGCTTTTAACAGGTTGGCACTTTGGGCTTTAGGCAACTCATATATTATTCATGTGCAAGCTTCACTTACCCAACTTATGCATTTTTTTCAGCTGCTTTCGAAGTTTTGGAGTCATACTGTTTTTGTGTCACCTTGCCCTCAGTCTTCCCAGAAAAAAGGGGCTTTGTTGTTGGAGGTTTGTGTGTTCTAACTCATAACTTCCAGCATGTTGTTACCATTCTCCTCTTAGCAATAACATAATTTTAAGCAGTTCAGAAATTCTAAGAAGAATTGACAAAATCACACTTATGACAGCAAGGCCTTGGCCTAAGTGTTACCTCTTCTGTACTCATTCGTTATACATAATTACAAATGATTAAAATGTAACAAAGCTTTTAATTTTTACCATTTAGCAATCCTTCATGTTATATTTCAGTGTTAAAAGTTGGTATATGTGTGTTATCCTGTGCTAACTTTTAATCTATTAGAAAGAGGGGGAAATTTTAGAAAACATGATGATTCTTTAATGTCAGTATTTCTTGTCTTCTTTAAACATTGTCTTTTCATTCACAATCTAGTTTGGTTTGTGAATCATTACAAAGAAATTTCATTAGAAATTTTCCCGTTAATGCATTTTGAGGAGATGTCTTAATTGTATGGCCTTGATATTTACTTGTTTTACTGGAACCCCAACACATTGAAGTAGGCCTTGATTTTGTTTTTGCAGCAGGAATGTTTCAGTGTTTCTGAAACAAAATATTGCAAATTTCACTTCCACAATTTTTTTTTGGAGATTTTGGCTTTTTGTCCCAATTTGGGATGCTTTTCCCCCCTAAACAGCAAAAACGTTTGCAGAAGTGAAATTCACTTTTCTGGCCAGCTCTAATCCCATGACACTTCTTGGGGGAAAAAAAAAGAGAAAGGATAATACTTGTCTCCTGGCTAACGTATAGTCTCTTATTGTGAGCGAATGAAATATCCAAGACTATGAGACAGCTGTTGAAAATGTGTGATACATAATTTCCTTTGCAAAGTGCTTTGCTATCTGTGGATGGAAAACATTATATAAGACATAAGCATTATAGAAGTTTCAGTTGCCTGCAGATTCACGGCACTACTAGTAGACAGGAAAGTGCTGTGGGAGAGACCTTAAGTATGAAAAATATTATATAAAACCAAAATGGAATCGCTTCTTAATAGGTGTTCCCGAATTATAGTGCAGTTTCAGATACCCAAACCCAGTGCTTTGTAACCTCATATAAAATATTACTAACTTTCCTAAAATTATATGTTCCTCAGAATGGTTTTTGACATAGTTTCTATCATTGCTTGAAGGCTGTAAAATGTGATATTTTCATATTATGCTATGCATAGTAATTATACTTGGATTGATTATAAATGCTGATTTTAAAATATCCCTCAAAAAATGAACATTTGACTTAAAATCTGAAATATTTATGGGATATCATTTCCCATTAATGTGCCATGTTCCCTAATCCAAATTCATACATACACAAAGCAATAAATGTTTATTGGTTGAGGCTAACAGCTAATTGAGTGGTGAATGACACTTTATCACAACAGAATGAAACATACAAGTCCCTAAAATTTTCAGACCTATCTTAGGAAACTAACTTAAATAACAAAATGCCTCTTACATATTTTAAGAAATAAAACCTGATTTACACTGATGCATAGGAAGCAAACATCTTATGAGTTGAACATTACCAAGAATAGCATATGGTACATGGTTTTATTTAAGGAAATAATTCAAACCAGTATGTTTAAATTTTGCTTGGAAATCCTATGAACTATATTGATAACCTTTTTGGCATGGATGTAACACACCCTTTTTTATTGAAAAGCCAAGAAAATTATAATTGGCAGGAGTTCCTTTGGGTGTCTTGTGAACACTTCTCAGACTATTTTTGCTTATATATGGTCCAGTGATTAGGATTGAGAGATGTGGGTTCAATTCCCTGCTTCATAGCAGACTTCTGTTGCGACCTTGGGTAGGTTTCTTAGCCTCTCTGTGACTCAATTCCCCATCTGTAAAATGGGGATAATAGTACTTCCCTACTTCACACGGGTGTTGTGAGGATAAATACATTTAAAGTTCTGAAGCACTCAAGACAGTACGTTCATGGGGGCCATGTAAGTACCTAAGATAGATACAACTACCCAACTAGGGCCAGAAGTTCTGGCATCACAGTACACAAATACAGTGTATGAGTAAATGGGAAATACTCTCAAATGAACATAGCAATGCATCAAATGAAGATTGGAAGGTAGCTTTAATACTCTCCTGACCTCTCCATATGAATACCCTTTATTCTTAAAATTATAAAAATATAATGGACAGATACCAAAATGTGGAACAACTCCCAGGGTAATATCTGGGAATAAGAACTCTGATGATCAGGAAAATATGTATAACTAATTACATTATGTAATGGCATGCATGTCAATAATCTAATAATGATCAGTGAAAGAAGTAGCAATTGGTGGTATTATATTTTATTAATCCAAGCCTGAACACACGCTGCCTTATATATACTAGTTTCTCACAAACTGAAGTAAATTTCTCTCTATTTGAAATATTACTCTACCTTGATACTAGTTAAGTTAGATTCAATTCAATACAACTGTACAAGTTTCGCAAAAAAATGAGCCAGGAGGGGAAACTATCTGAGAGTGGAATATGTATTTAGGAACAATAGGCCAGATTCTCCAGTCCTTATCTAGCAAACTCCCATAGACTTTTAATGGGAGTTCTGCTGAGTAAGGACTGCAAGATCTAGCCCAACACTGGGTTACTGCCTTTAGAGGGAAAGGTCCTTTGGCTGTACAGCAAGGAATAGGAGAAGCCCAAATGCATCTCTGACAGGGAGGGGGGATGCCTACCCTTTGGTTCTGTTCTTAGCCATTGACTGGGCAAAGGAGGATGGGGCCATCTGACTGGCTGCTGGGTTTCCTCCTACTGGCCTATTTAAGCTAAACCCAGGATTCTGCATGTTGACCTTGTACTCGTGGGGGGGGGGGGGGGGGGAGGGGGGGGGGGGGGTGTAGGAGCCTGAAGTCTTCAGGGACTGATGTTCCTTCCCAGCCTTGTGGCCTCCATCATGCCACCCACCCCCCACTAGGTGAGGAGGCAGGGGTTTCGCAACTAAGCTGAGTCCATCAGATAGACCAGAGAAGCTCTATCTCCACGGTGTAGTGAAGCTGGAATACGCCAGAATGCTACTCCAGCACTACTGCAGCAGCCATGCGCAGGCCTCTGCTCCCTTCCCCACAGCACCCTCTGCTGCTACTCCTCTCAGTGTCTCTGCTGCCTGTCAGAAGCTGGCGCCCATGGGAAGTGCTTGCACACTGCAGTTGCTCGGTGCCTGCCCCAGAGTTTGTGCAGCCTGCAGCCCCCTAACAGTTTCCTGCCTATTTTAGTTAGAGTAGCATCTGCTAGTAGTGGGCATGGGGCAGCTCATGTACATGCAGGGTGACAGGCTGCTGCATCCAGGAGCCTTGAGAAGCAGCACCAAAGAATCCTGGGTGTTGGCACTTGAAGCTTCGGGCTGGGAAACTTGGGGATGGAGTCATGGAGACAGGGATGGAGAAGCCATCACTCCAAAGGCTGTTCTGGGCCCTGAAGCCACGACTGGCATGTGGGGATCCTCTCCAGCACTAGCTGCAGCTCCGCACCAGCAGGAAGGGAGTCCAGGGACATCCCGCCAGGCAGGCACCCTGTTGTGTCTGCAGTGAGCATCCAAGAAACAGCAGGGCAGCTCCAGCACAAGCTGATTGCATCAGTGACTGAGCTCCCATCCGAACCCTCTTGAGTCTCTCCAAGCCACCCATGCTGAACCCCTTCCTTTTCTCCTCTCCTCCATTACC
The DNA here is from genome assembly GCF_026122565.2 of Emydura macquarii macquarii. NCBI lineage: Eukaryota > Metazoa > Chordata > Testudines > Chelidae > Emydura > Emydura macquarii. The sequence goes on along the minus strand of NW_027131527.1, from coordinate 10,796,399 downwards.
CAACAGAGCCCCCATTGCCCTAAGGAACAAGTTAGGAAAGGGACAGAGAAAGGGACAATCTAGGCTCCAGCTGAGACTGAAGAACAGACCAGGTTGAGATAGGGACAAACAGGTGTGGAGGATTAGCAGGGCAGAGGCACGAGAGCAAGTCAATCAGGCTGACAGGAACAGACAGGACCTTGCACATGCACAGCAGAGGGCATTTGTTATTTACAGCCCCCAAGGAGGGAGGGGAGTCAATGGACAGAGGCTGAAATTGAGGGTCTGCTTCCAGGAGCAAATTGGAGAAACTTTCCTGGGATTCTGGGCTCTGCTGGGTTAACTCCCTGGGAAGATGTGACCCAGACGAACTTGAGCTAGGTGTTATCCTCCCCCACATCTCCCTGCCTGTGCCCTGTCCCTTAATCGCCCACCCCCCCATTGCTCCCTGTGCTAGACGCTGTCAGCCTGACCCCTAGGCAGCCCCTGTGCTTTGACCTTGACTCTCTCCATCTCCTCTCTGCTCCCTTGGTCTCATCCTCTGCTTTCGGCCCCCTTTAGTTAGTGGCATTCTGACACCTTCAAAAGTAGGATTACATCACTAGTCTACCCCAAGTTTTTGTTTGGTTTGTGGTTAAAGCCCTGTAACCTGCAATAGAACCAATTAATGCCTGGTATGTGAGAGCAGAGGGCAGGCAGTGTATTGTCCCTCCCTGAGGTATAATTAAAAAGGTTGTGGCCTGTTGTTTAAACCCATCCCATGTGTCTGCTATTCATACACTTGCTTTTCCTGGGCAATAGGATGACTGATCTAAGTTGGCATTGTTACAGAATCATAGATCATTTCTTATTTGTAGTTCTTTTTCCAGTCAAATGTAACATATACAACAATGATGAAATTCATTTTTGCTGTTTAACTTTGTAGAGTGTGATGAGTCCTCACACTTGCCTGGAAAGGGTTAATGCAGAGTGAGAAGGGGGCTAATGAACCCAACAAGCCACAGCTGAGTGGGAATCAGGTGGCCAGGTAATCCCCTGACTGACTGAGGGAACCCAGCTGAGGAGGAATGAGCTGGGCTGAGACTATAGAGACAGGAGATTAGAAGTAGAAGGAGGCAGAAGGGAAAGTCTACAATCACTCTCTGGGAGAATTGTTTGGAGGCTATAGGGATAGGTAGATGGGGGGAGGGGGAGAGTTAATTCTAGAAAGGTGAGAATGCCAAATGGTAGAAGAGGGCTCAGAGAAAGGCAGTAAGGTCTAAAAGGGAATAGACCTTGAGTGCTAGTTAGAGGGTCCCTGGGCTGGAGCCTGCAGTACAGGGCAGGCCTGGGTTCACCTGCCAGCTCCTGAGGGAATGGCAGTATGAGGCAGCGAATGGGAAGACTGTTGAAGGAGACAATCTATAGTGATCTAGCTGGAGGGCTGAGTCATGAGGAAGCAGTAGCAGCTCATGGAGGTAGAGCTTCAGAGAGTGTGGGAGACCGAGGACAGTGTGGAACTGTGGGAAGAGTTGTCGACCTTGTGAGCTATGTTTCCCAGAACGATCAGGTGAGTGGACCACCTTGTCACATAGGGTTATAATCAGTGAATGGTGAGAATGACTTGGTATGAGACAGGGAATGCCTGTAATTGAGTGATTCATCAGGGGGATAAGCTGTTATGAATCAAAGTGCTGTGAATGAGTATTTTATGCAGTTGTGCTTGGTTTAGTTAAACTATGAAGAGCTGCAAAAAATAATAATTTTATAAGGTTAAAGCATCCATGCAAGAAATGTGCTTGAATATAGAAAGTGTGGTTGAAGACCCACAAGATCACAAGATGAGTGGGCAACCAGTAGGGAAAAGAAACCACTCCAGTAGAAGCACTCTTAAGTGTAATTTTCAGTGATTAATTTGTAATGAAAGAGGTTCAACTATTTTTTTGAACACTTTCATAACTTATGCAGCAAGCCCAGAGGTGCTGGGGCTATGAACTGCCAAGTCTAGAGGTGCCAGGGCTCAGTCCTGGCCCAAATTAAGCCCGGCTAGTTTCCTTGTAATTTTTGGAGACTTGTGAGACACAGTTCCAGCAATTCAGGCAGATAGAACAGCCCACAACCAATGGCTGGGGAACAGAACTGGTTTACTTAATCTGCACTTGAGATGCAGCACAACACTGAGGACTAGGACAGAGAATTGTAATGGGGCTAAAAGGCATCATTGACATACAAGGGCAACCAAATGCAGGTTCTGATAGCCTGGCTGAGACAACCCAGGTATATGCACTGAACATGGACAGATGGTATCCAGGGGGAAAGAGTTGGCTGCCAGACATAGGCTTCTAAAAGCAAAAGGGGATGCAGTTCCTGTGTTGCTCCCTTCTGAGTAGAAGAAATAACTTTTTTGGTTTTTTCCCTTAGCCCGAGGAGCCTAGCTGATCAGAAGCACCACCTCCACAGAGGCTGTTCCCATTAGCTAGCTTTCCTTGAAACAGTTTAGCTCCTGAAATGTCAGCCAGGGGTAGAAGCCAGTTCCTCCACTTACGTGGTCTCTTGCCACAGACCCAAAGGATGAGATGGAGCTTTCAGATCCCATATCCAGAAGGAGAGGGCCATCTGTTGGCCAGGACAGTTGTTCCTTGCTCTGGAAGCTAAGGGAAGTCTGGGGGGGTTGAGCCACTGTGTGGAGCAGGTCCTCAGTTGGAGATTTGCCTTGTAGCCTTAACTGTGAGCATTGGGTGTACTTCACCTACCTAGTTAAGAATGAGCTCTGGAATGAGGACAGACCTGGTTTGTGGGTGCACAGCCAGGTGAAGGCTCACTGTGTTCTGAAGGGATTTGTGACCCAACACTACACCAAGCAATGGGTAGACTTGCAACATTTCTTTGTTAGTTTGTAAACTTACCTTTTTTCAGTCAGCCCTGTAGAGCTCCAACAGAAACAAATGTGCATACTGACCACCTGGGACTTGTGGATAGACTCTGGGCTTGTCCCCCTTTGCCTTTGTGTTCTGTGTGGGATTTCTATTACGTCTAATTATTAGAGAGGGTATTTTAATTTGAGGGGAAGATCTGATTGTTGTGGGATTTCATTGGTTTATCAGTCTATTCCCTTTGATTCCCCTACTTTTTCCCTATAATTCAATCTGTATCCCTACCTTTCTTTTAATTTAACCTCTACCCTTTCCCCAATAAAGTTAGTGCCTTCTTAAACCTGGTTCATCTTTATTGATTGCTTTTAATTCTTAATGTCTCAGAGGTTATAGGTGCTGTTTGCTCAACTGGCAGAGACACTGCACAATGAGAATTCAGTTTAGTGCAAGGGAATAGCAAGCAAAGGCTGAAATTTATCAGCCCAAGAACTGCGAAGAACCCAAGGTTTATTGGCCCCCTGATGGGCCATAGAGCCACTTAGGAGGGAGGAACAAGTGGACTCTATCATGCTTGGGGATCATGGGTACTATGAAAGAAAACAATCGTACATTACTAGCGTATCAGCCGTTTCACTGTCATATTCACACTTCATCTACCCTGCAGTCACATTACAATGCCACTGTAGCTGAATTAGAGAGATGTGTCTGTCTAATATCCTGGGACCGACACAGCTACAACTATGTTGCATGCTGTAGCAGGATTGCAGTTATGGTGAATGCTTAATTATCTTCTAAATCTATTGCTAATGAGCTGTTACTATGTTGATAAATGTGACTCATAATCAGTAGTGTGTACTGGTAGCCATCCATAAACTCTTCAGATTAACACTACCCTTTTAGTCACAGGGAGAGAGAGAAGAAGCAATCAAAAGAACTGATTGTGTTAATAGCCATTTGACTCATACTTCACATGACAGCTAATGTTTTGGGTGTTTGATTCTTCTTACCAGCCAATATGGTGAGTACACTATGCTTGTAATAACTGAAGACCCTGAAAAGATGCTAGACAGGAATCTGAATTTGTTCATGCATTGATACAGAATAAATTAGTGATGATATAAGTACATTATTAAGCCTAGTAATCTTTTTCCAGTCACAAACATTTTCCATTGAAATGGTGGCTCTTGAAGTATATGGGTTAGTGTAAAAGCATAACAAATTTTGTTAGGTGAGAAAATAATGCATATCAACTTCAGCGAGAATGTCAGCAGGAATGAGAAACTTCTATTGCAGTGGGTCGCTTTCTTGCTTTCCTGGGGAGGAGGAGGAATTTAAATATTTATTCCCAAAACCGTTATTTCTGTAACTTGTTTTTTAATGTGAATTTTAAAAAGTCACAGGCCTTTATGAGTTTTATGGTTTGGATACTTTTTCTGTGGAATTAGCATTGGACTTCATTCATGGAATAGAATGGTGCATTTTTTTTTTCAAGTTTGCTACTATCTACTGTCATTATATGTACAAAAGGAAGATCAGCTAACTATGGTGAGCATACATTTTTCACTTGTTTCATTGGTGTCCAATCTTTTATCCTAAGCAGAGGGCCAAATGTTTTATTTCTGGAAGACAAGGAACTACAATGAATAATTTGGAGCACAGTCTTTATACTGTTTTGGTATTTTGTGCCAAACTTTACTGAAGAATTGGAATCCACTTGCCTGAAGGACTTGCCAGAGGGCATAGAGCTTGTGGCACTGGCTCCTACATCTTCCTTCTCAGGGGACAGGCAGGGTGAGTGGCTGGAGTGCACTGTGCTTGGATTATCCCTAGCTGTTTGTGTCGACAAGGGACAGTTGTCAGTTTACGTGAGTTAGAGCATCCCTTCCTCACCCCTTGCCAACTGTAGTGATGGGTCTGATTCAAATATTTCAGTACTTAAATTAGAGCTCCTAGATCAGGGAGCCCACTGGAAGTTCTTTGAGACAGGGACAGTCTTTTATTCTATATCTGTACAGCACCTAATGTGATGGAGTCCTGATCCATGACTAGGCCTCCTTGGTGCCTTAGCAATACAAATAAATAATTTCTATTCATAATCCAGCACAATGTTCTTCCTAGTAAAGTCATTCTGGAGGGCAAACATTTAAAGTCAGACTAGACCCCCACCTGTTGAATCCTTTGTTTCAAATCAAGAGACTGCTTTGCAGGTCATAAGTAGGAGGTCATGACTATCGTGTTTTAAATAGTAAGGATCAGGTTCAATTCTTCCAGCTCAGTCCCTTGCAGAGCCTAGGGCTATGTCTACACTGCAGCACTAATTCGAATTAGCTTAATTTGAATTACAGAAAGTGATTTATAGAAAGCACTGCAGACTGTCCACACTACAGTGTTTGTGCTGGTTTCTTGCGTCCACACTGGCCAGCCTTAATGCGAATTAGAAAGCAGTGCAATGTGGGAAGCTATCCCACAGTGCAACTAACCATAGAGGCTGTTGTGACGAGTGTCATCATCCCAGGATGCAGCGCTGCTTTCCCCCTCCTCCCCCCTCCCCCCAGGAAAAGGATTTTCATGCTGTTTTTTTACTCCTCCGATCGCCATTGCTGCAGGAACATGGAGCCAGCTGAACTATGCTCTCATTTTGACCCTGACAAATACATCGCAGCTTATCCTGGATTACTTTAGAACTGTATGCTGTTTCCTTTTTATGCTCCCCCTATTATCCCCTGTATATTGCTTGCCTTTGATTTTGATTCTACAAGTGTCTGTAGAATGTAAGATAAATAACAATGGAGTCAGTTAGTATATTAATACAGTGATACAAATGTTTCCATTTCACTGATGGAAAGCATGATATAATGTATCCACATGTAGCACTGTGAATAAACTCTTAAGAAAGTATCAATTTCCATGATTGGCCACTGAAACAATGTAGCAAAAAATTTCCTCTCACTGCTGGCGTTTAAAACGCATTCACCACACGGGGAGGCAGGTGGGTGGTGAAATCTTTCAAAGGGACAAATCTTAAAGGGACAAACTGCAAAGGGCTGGGTGGGCAGTTAAAACGCATTCACTACGTGGGGAGGGGTGGGGGTGAAATTTTCAAATCCTTAAAGAGACAAACTGCAAAGGGCTTGTGTTGTGTGTGGGGAGGGGGTAATCACAGCTTAGATTTTAAACCCATTCACTGCAGGAAATGAAGATTTAAATCTTCCCAGGGCTGCTTTGTGGGAGGGTACTGAAATGGGGTATCATGGGATACAGTCTGGAGGCCAATTAATTTGAATTAAGTCCTATTGCATCCACATTCTCACTAATGCGAATTAACTGATGTGCTTCAGGCACTAATCCACTTGCAGAGGTGGTTTTATTAATTCGATTTTAAAGGCCCCTTAATTCGAATTAACAATGTGCAAGTGTAGATGTGGGAGTAATTAATTCAAATTAAGCCACCAGTGTAGACCAGGCCTACAACTTCCCCTTCAGTAAGTGGCCTTAACTCTCCCAGAACAGCCTCAGATATTAGTGGGTTTGACTGAGAAAGACGTGGCTCATGAAGCCCAATTTAGAGCAAAGCTACTCTCCCTTGGCAAACATGCAGGGGGGACATTGGAAACATCTTTTCTCCTTGGGGAAGTTTTCCTTCCCAGGACACAGCAGCAGTGTGCACCAGCCTGCACTAGCAGGCGTATGTTTGAAAAGTTTTGGTAGTGTTCCTGAATAGTACATACATCTGCTTGGATTCTTTCTTTCGTGTAGGATTACTCACGAGGAGGCTGGTAAAATTATTTTCAATGAAGTTGGATTGCTTAAGATTTAGCTGGAGGCAGGGCTTAATATATAGACAAAGATTTACGAACAATCTCCATAACTGAATGTAGCAAGAAAGGCTTCTGAAGTAGCCATTTAGTTGATGTGACTATCACTTGCCATGAGCATGGTTCTTCACATAAAGTAAAATGCAAGGCAATAGGCATCATCATGAGTTAGTTTTTTAATATGGAGTATTTTATCACAATAAAAGTATGTAAATCTCTCTGTATATAATCTTACTGTCATTTTGTTATGACAAGACTATCAGTTAATCCAGGATAAATGAGCGGGGAAACATTCTGTATGTTAAGTCTTTAGAAAGAAGCCATCTACATTGTATGTGAACTGAGTATTTAATCCCACTATGGTTCTTCCAATGTACTGAATTTTGCAAACGTTAGGAACTGTTTTCAGCAAATGAGGCAAGGAGAGGAAGAGACGCTGAGTATTTACCATGGAAGAGTGGAATCTCCAATGAGAAACCAGCAATGAGTGTTCTGTAAGAAGTAAGCAAAAGAAATCATTTTTTGAGATTAAAAGTAAGGAGCATAGATGTTTGTGACTGCTAGTAGTCACAGGCCACTAGTAGTTACAGATATCCAGTTTGATGAAAGCAGGCTATGAATATCCCCAGGATTTCAGTAACTCTTCTGAAAAGATCTTGCATTTCAGCAATAATCCTGAAGGGGATCATTTCAGAAGAACTAGCCTGCTTATTTTGCTGTGAATTACTATGATAGAAAATGGAGGCAGTTAAATGACACTAAGGATTGCTGCATCTTTAAAGATCTTTGTTTTTCCTTGTTTTAGGCATCTCTTCAGTCCTGATGTAGATGTGACATGATAAATGTAGAGTAGCAGCTCAAAGCCAGAGTTGCATCATTTTTCTTATGCTGCATGATACAAATATTATTGCTGTATTTCAGGATCAGATAAATTTTTGTACACAGGTATCTTTCAGAGCTATCTTCTCCGAAGTGATGGTGATTATGTGAGTTGTGTGGATTTTGTGCTTTAGCTCTTCACCTTTGATTTGCTGTAATATTTATTTACACTGTCCTGTTGATAGAAATACCTGTGCAGCTGGGGAGGGAGGGTATGCTACTGGTTTAAAGGCAAAGGAAGAGAATACAATAATTACTGTACTCTCATATTGTAACTATACAAATGGGTTCTATGTTGTACATGTCTCCTGATGTAAAATATATGCCAGGGTGGCCAAACTGGCTCATGAGCTGCAAGTGGCTCTTTTATAGTCAAAGTGCCCTCCTATTCTCTGCCTACTGGGGTGGGGAGCTTGGAGCGTCTGCCCTGCAGCAGGGTGGTGGGGCTAGAGGATTCTGGCCAGCAGGGAGTGAAGTATTTGGCAGGGGGGCTCAGTAAGTTTGGCCACCCCTGATACGTGCTTTACTGGCTATCAGGAATTTAGAAACTACTTAACGTTTTCTAGCATTCATACTTATCAAACATTATACAATCCATCTTTTATCTCTTTACTTTCAGCATTCTGTGGGTCACATTTTCTCATCATCGATGGGTTTGTTTTCTCTATGTAAAGAAATGAATGAAGAGGGTTGACTTACAGTAATTAAGGTGTTACTGCTTTATTTATTATATTATATTATTTATACCTTGCCTGAAACTTCATTGGTAACCATTGTAGTTTGGAGTATCTCTCTGCTGCAACTATACTAGCAAACTCTGAAAAATTCCTGTTTCGATACGTAAATAGAAGTCTACGTGTAACATCTCCTTTAACTTCCTAAGTGATCATCTGTTTATAGATGGAAATAACATGTGCCAACAGTGAGCTACTTGCCATCTGTCTCTAGCCAAGGGTACTGGTGAATTCCCCAGTTAGATTGGCCAGAACATTTACACAAGCATTTTCAAGACAAGGGCCTGAATCCAAAAGCCCTGGAACTTCATAAAGAGTTCTGACTCAAGATCAGAATTTTGGGGCCGAGACTCATATCTTCATTTTAAATTATGTACACAGGGTATATTAGGTGACAGTATTTTCACATCATATTCCTCCATCACTTTTTGTTTAATATTTACAATAATTAATCTTTCATTTAACTATCCCTTTACTTATACTTACAAATTATTTTGTATTCCCTGCTACTCATATTAATAATAGAAAACTATGCACAGCCCAAGGGTCTGATGTGCAACTCCCATGGAAGTCCATGGAAATACTGACACATAAGTGGACTGCACTTCATCTTATGTGACTGAGAAATTGAACTACACTATCATGGTATTTACAGGATTGGATTTGAGGAGCTGGGGTGGAACAGAGAGGAGAATGATGGATGTTGGGAGGAAGTGGGTAGTAAAGAATCCTGGTTTTTCTGGATTCTGGCCTGGCTGTTCCCTTTATTAAGACTCTATGCTGGAATTGAAATGTGCAGCTTTTGCAAGTTGTCCTGCCAAGACATTCATCAGGAATATAAAAAACTAGTTGAGAAGCAGTTAATGTCATCTTGAAAAAGAGAGAATGAATGAATATCCATTTCAAGAATAGTCTCCTCCCGCACAGTCACCTGTTTTGCAGACAAACTTGCCACCATTGTGGCAGCAGATTTCAACAGTCTAAAGCAATGATGGTCCAGAAAGGCAGTAAACTCCAGTTACAATCAATTTGAATAATTCAAGAGAAATGACAGATGGTTCTGACATGGTCACTAAACTTAAACAATAGGAAATGAAAGCACTGAGGTTGGTTTTAGGAAAATAAAATGAATATGAAGAGCACCAACAAAAATGGCTTCAGTTGTGTTGGAGTTATTTGAAGAAGTTATATACAAAGCATCTTTAAGAAAACGAAAAATATTTTTTTACCATTAATTTGACTTCTGCATCTCAATGCACTCACTGACACGTGATTTGCTTTGCTTTCTTAGAATTGACAGACCACAAGGCCAGTCAAGACTAGATAATTTAGCCGCCTCCTGGCTCTGTCTGTCCTTCTGTCTCTGACAGAGACACAGCTAAAACATCAGTGCCTTTCTTCTGGTCCTAAATTTGCCACGAAAAAAACCCAACCAAAAAACAAACCGTGAAAGCATGCTGGATATAAAGGATAGGAAATGTGGGATATTCAAAAACCCTCAATTGCTTGGTCACTAAAGGGGAAGGAAAGAACTTCTGATGAAACTTTTAAGTTTAGTGGATCTACCAGTGATGAAAGTTCCTTTGGAATCTTCCTCTCTCAAAAATGATAGAGTACGAAAAAGGCAACTGGCTATTGGTTACAAGAAGTGAAAAAACAAGGCTGGGATTGGGATGTTGACAGAGCTAGAGTGAACACTACTAGACAGAAGTGCACTTGCAGAAAAGATTAGAGTACATGAGACTTACTGTAACTATAGTGACACAGCAAGAATCAAATTTCCTTTGGTGTAAGTGCCTTGTTAGCAGTAGCTAGGCAATACAAGATCCCAGGGAGGTAACTGAAACCAAACAGAAGAAAATGTATGATACAGAGTCAAAACAGCAAACAAATTCCAATCATGGAAGTAACAACTATCAATTTCATCAACACATTCATGCAAAATCTAATATGAAAGAATAATCTCTGGAGTGTCAGAAACTTCATCTTGAGTCTGACACTGACTCTGGCCTTCACACGTCAGTTAACTTCTTTGATCTGGACAAGCAAGTGAATGAGGACAGACACAGGGATGGATTTAAAGTGGAAGGCTGCAACTTTTTATTAATGCCCCATTCCAATGTCAAATTTTATTTGCCATCTCCCCATACCAGCCCTGTAGGTGAGTCCAGTGCAGGGTTTACAAGGCATCCATCATAAAGCCCATATCTCAGGATAGACTTTCCACTGCCTACCCCAAGGATTCATCTTACTGTTAATCCTCTCCCCTTCCACTTTGTGCAGGGGACAGAAGATATCAAAGAGGGATGCTGGTCTGTGAGAACTTCAAGTCTTTTTCTTTAGCTGAGGGGTTGCACCATCAAAATCTCACATTTTATTTTCTGGTTGCTATCCCTTTTGGCCTCTTATCTGTACTGATAAAAAGCAGTGGCCCCTCCCACTGGGATGCCAGCAGGGGTTGGGCCCTGCCCCCTCTGGGAAAACACATGCTGGAGGAACAGCAGCTGGTGAGTTCCCCACTTTCCCAGGGGAGGTGAGGCTTGGGTTTGGGCTTCTGCCATGTAGTGGTAGGGGACAGGCTCTGGCCATGCAGTGGTGAGCTCTGGCTACAGGGCTTTGGGCTCTGTTGCCCAGCCCCAGTTCCCAGCTGAGGATTCTGGTCCCATTTCCTAGCTTCAGCCATGGAACTTCAGCAGTACTTAATTTGTGCCAGGGCTGAGCCTTGGCACCTCTAGGTTTGGCAATTCAGAGCCCTGGCACCTTTGGGCTTGCTGCATCAGTTATGAATGTAAACAAAAAAATTGCTTGAGCCCTGGTACCTTATATTACAAATCAAGTGTGGGGCTATAGCCCCAGGCTCACCAGCCCCCTCTCCTGCACATTGCTAGGGTTGCCAGGAATGAGTGATAGCAGGGCCTTGGGGGAAGAGGTGAAGTGGGGGCATGCCTTGGGGGGGACACCTGGTTTACATAATACTTAAGTCCAATCTCAGTGCAGGAGACTGGACTTGATGGCTTATCAAGGTCCCTTCCAGTTCTACATTTCTATGATCTCAACTCTGAAGTATTCTCATAATTCAATCTTACTCTGTTCTGTGTAACGCTCAAGCATGCAAAGCTTAAGAAAAGTTCTGTTACTACTTATACTGTGTGTGTGCTATGAGCATGAGAAGGCCAAGTGCCTTTGTTAAGAAGGAAAATGAAGGGCTTTTTTTTTTTTTTTTTTTTTTTTTTTTTTTTTTAGATAATTCTGTTTCATTGTTGCAGTGATGTTTTATAAGATCACTTCATTGGGGGAAAAACAAGTTTCTGAAGAATTGTTGGTTTAAATCAAAGATTGATAAATCCTTCTGAAAAAGACTTTGTCAAAAGGGACAATTGCTAGCAACCCTTATCAAAGTAATAGTATATTTTCTATGCATGCAGTAAAGCTATCTTTACTATACAGCAGTGGTGTCTCTAGTGCAGTGTTGTATATTCTTTCCCAAGGTTTTTAAACACAGAACATTTTTTTGTATCTGTGTCTGAAGCTATTCTAAACAGTTTAGTAGAAGCTATTCCTACAAAAGTAACTTGATCATAGCTTAAAAAAATTGCCGTGTTTCCCGGAGATATGCTTCATAACTGTTCTTTTTTCTAGGTGGTTGGTAACTAGGCTGCATGACACTCCAGGGAAATTGAACGGTTTCATTTATTTCTCTACTAATTCTTTTTTCATTTCCCACTCTTGCTGCTGGTACGAATACAGGCTGTGAAGATGGTGTTACTGTGAAAAATTTGCACTGGGGTTGTGTGTGCTTGCGCACGTGCGTGTACCCTTTTCATGGCCAAAATACCCTCTGCAGCTGCTGGTCCTTAAAACACAGATGGTCCATGGGGGTTTAACCCAACCATGGAAGGTGCAGCCTAGTTCAAAGATTTGGCTAGAACATCTCCTTAGGAAAGGTCATAAAATATAAAAAGACATTCTTCAGCCTCCTCTTTTCAAGGGTGGAAGTCTGTCTTTGGGCAATATAATTACCATATATATCAACTGATCTCAAAGGGATGACTGAAGGGTACACTGACCATCTGTATGCTAAGTGGGGGAAGGAAGAGGAGGGGGGAAAAAGTTTTGTTTCTGCAGAGAGGCATTCAGGTAGCCAGAGTAGACTCTTGTCCTTGCTTATTCCATCCCCTACAACTTTCTGTTTTACAATACTTTTTACTGTAAGCCAGGCAAAAAAGCAAGAGGTTCACTGGGACAAAACAACATTGCTTCCTTCCTCCCCCTGCTAATAAGAAACAGGAGTTGTGAGGAGGGGCTATTTATGATGCCCACAGGTCTCCCCATTCCTAAACTAAATTTGAGGGTTTTATGCATGTGGTTTTTCTATTTTTTTTTTTTTTTTTTTTTAAATCCAAGTTCAGGAAATTGGATTTACAAGCAGTACGGATTTCTGGAAAATACAGCCACCTATTGCATGGCCTCACTGTTCATACAACAATAGAAAAGTGAGAAGTAAGCCTGTCTGAACCTTGGAGAGACAAAAAACAAGGGCTACTCCAGTAAACCAAAATGGGTTTGTCTGCACAAATAACACATGGTTTTGGTTAACCAAGTCCCTGTCCACATGGCAACTTCTAATCCTATTAGGAACCTGGCATGTTTTACTGGCATTGTTTGGCTCTAAACAGGGTTTGTGTCTATAAGGCACATGGCAGTTGAAAGTATCTTGCCCCGGCCAGAGGGCCTAGACTGGCACCATTATAATCATGTAATCAGTGCTGTAGAGCAGTGTAGACCGGCTCCTCCAGTGATGTTTGTGGAAGTCATCCTTCTTTCAAGGTCTCTCTGCAGTTTAGTGTCTCAGTTTGCACTGCCCCATGTGCTGCTGCTGATATAGTTGTGTGTGTGTGTCCTCTGGGCACCCTATCTTTTTTGTTGAGGCACCAAGGGGTAGTGGTCCAGGTTTTTCCAAACTGCACTATTAGAAATAGTGGATGTACAACTAAGGCTGTACTTGCAGAAAAGCTGCTTTAGGGACACACCTGACCCATGTTACTTGTAACCAGATAAGATAATTTTAAGGCCCCTCTGGTATTAGAGAATTTTACAAAAACTGTCGACCAGTGCTATCCCTGCTGAGGTTCACCCTAATGTAGACAGAAGTCTCCAGAAGCTTCCATTACTTTTGCTACACTATTAGCTCAAACTGTAGAAAAGTAGGCTTGAATGCCATGGGGGTGGAAAATAGACTTGTCCACAGAAACCTTGTCTGTTCTAATGTTGTGTCCTAGCTGATTAGGGGCTTCTGGAATGAATCACACTGACACTGTATTTACTTTAAAAGTATATACAGATTCTACAAACTGCTTGTTTAATTCTGCAATTTGCAGTTCACCCAGCTCTAGCTAAAGGGCATTTGCTGTCAAAACCCAAACCTGGAATGGATTAATGTGACCTGGCTATTTGTACTTGGCACTCTAAATGACTGGCACAGATCACAGAATGGAATCTCCACAAACACTGCAGTAGGACTTCTGCTGTTGCTGCTAATATGGGTTCACTTGAACCAGTCCTAGCATTAATGGGAAGAATTTCTGTAACATTTCCATAATCAAAGTTCATGTACTTAAATTCAAAGTTAAAAGCTCTAGTGTTCACAGGGACACAGGCAGGCTTACCCTTCAATGTGAGATATGTTTAATTCTTTTCTTCAAGTGATATATGCCTCCAAAACCATAAGTTAGTAATAAAATATAATCAGTTAATTTTAAAAAACCCAGAATCTCTAAATTATAAACATTTTACCAAGTTTATAACATTTATAATTTATTTTTGTATATGTTCTAAAGATACAGAGTCTGTGAACTATAGTTCTGGGTTCAGAATTTCCAAGGCTTAACACAACACAACCTTGTTTAAGTATATGGCAACTATTTTGCTGGAAAATGCTTTCAAATGTTATCATAAAACTTTTGCAGTTTTCAAAATCTTCATTTTTTTAAATAAATCCTCTAAATTCCTTTTTCAAAAATCACCTTGTTTCTGGTCCTGCACACACTAACTTCAATATGACAACACACATGGGTGAAGTTAAGCATGTACATTTTGCAGAATTGGTACTCTAATTTTTTTCATGTACATTGTACAGAGACTATCATTTTTCCCTCAAAAAATAAAGACATTAGGAGAATATAAAACTATAGCATAACTACTTTATTGGCAAAGGCAGCCAAAATGTTTGAACAGAATATATACTGTTTTTGATAGATTCAAGTGATCTGGAGGAGGGAAATGAAAAATATACAAATAGTTTTCTTACATAGCAAAAACTTTCCTTTCATCCTTGTACATTACTTTTTTTTATACTTTACAACAGCAGCTGATCAAATATTTAAAATTCAGTAGCTTGGTAGAATCAGTGAGCAGTCTGACGTTATCTTGTGTGGAAGCAACTTTAATCTTATTAAACAGTTGTTTTGCAGTTGTCCAAGGAGATGAATACTTTTCCAAGATGTCTAACCCACAGTTTTGCTGAGTATGGGAGAATTGTTTCCATACCAAAGTCTGCAAAAGTGTCTCAGTTGTTGGATTAACTGCACCTCTGATCCCTTCATGGTCTCCTTGAGAGCACCCACTCTAGCCTCTAGCCATCACCTCTCAATGGGTGGGATCTGTAGTCTCTCTCTCTCTCTCTCTCTCTCTCTCTCTCTCTGGACTGGCAATTTAGACTGCAATTCTTTTTTAATTCACTGTGCTTGTCTCACAGGTCTGGCTTTAGTTCAGCACTTGCAATTCTGCAGTCTCCCAGGGGTTATGACCATTTTTCCCAGTGAGCAGCCAGCTTTCACAAAGCTCAGTACATTTATTTAGAATAAAGCATTACAGAGAAAACATATCAAACAGGCTACACACGTTAAGCTTTCTAGATGTCACCCATCTTCCATGTGGAGACCCTGGTAGGTTTCAAAGTCTTTCAAAGCCTGCCAGCAGGGTTCTGCCATCTTGGTTAAAGTCTTACGTCAGTTCAAAGACTGAATGACGGTCCCTTTTAGTCAGTTAAGGCTGATTCTTTGTACTCTTCTTGCTATTTTGTTTGCTGGGCCTCTTGAACCCACTCAGAACGAGTATATGTAACTTCCCCAAGGGGGGTAATACTTACCGGGAGCTGTCTAGCTGTCCAGGGATTTGCCGTAATTTTCTCTCCAAGGATTTTTTCTGGCAGGAAGCTTTGTCACCCTAACCCATGGAGCCAGAACACAATCCCTAGCTCACAAAGATACATTTAACATTTTTACAGTTGATACAATAGTCACAAAAATATTGGATGTCTGTAATATGACACATCTCAATATAGTCTCTTTTGAAGTGTTCATGCTTTCAAGATTTCACATCTGTTGCACAAAGCATTATTTATTCCTTAACCAAAAGATAGATAGATATAGTGTGCAGAGCAAACAGTAAAAATAATAAAGGCTTATACACATTTCCCCTTACATAAACTTTAATCTTTCCCTTGCCAGCCTTACTGTGTTCCATTAAACCTAGTTATCTTCATCTTTGAGTTGGGAGAAGCAGAGTGTGCTGCTGCAGTATGCTCTCTGTGGGTCTCTCTGTTAGAGACTCCTTTCAAGCCACTGATGACAGCTGGCTTCACCTCCATTCCTGCCTCAGCTAGACATTTTTGAGTCTAGGTTCAGTCTGGGATGAATAAATTCTGCCAGCCTAGTAAGTGCCAACCAAGCCAGGGGTATTTCCCACTTAATAGCTCCCCACTTGGCTCTCTGAGGATTCTTGGCCTTCTCTGCCATTGTTTTGCTTCCTTTTGAATTCCCCTTTATAGCCTCCTTTGATTTAAGTCTCTGCATCAGGCAGGATGATATCACTCAGGTAAATAGAGTTGCACCTGATATTTATCAAACTAATATAAATATTTCTCACCTTCTCCACAGGGTGGGAGTGTGCAGAAAATGGCACCTTTAGCTGACACAGCTATGCCAGCAAAAGGCCTACGGTAGATGTAGTTATACTGGTAAAAGAACTTTTTGCCAGTATAGCTTATTTTGTTTGGGGAACTAATATAAACTATACTGACCAAGAACTCCTTTGCCAGTATAAGGCCTGGTCTACCCTTAATTAAATTAATGGTGTAATTTGTAAACTGTTAAAAAGCCAAAATTGGTTGGTAACTTAAAAATTGGATGGTAACAGACTTCAAGTGGTGCTATTCTAAACAAAAAGATCTCTCAAGCATGCTTGTAGCTGTTTTCATTGCTTCACACGGCTTCAGAGTGATACTTGTGGATGTCTTCTGGTCTTGTTGTGTGGGTGGTCATGTTGATTTGTGTTGTGCTGGTAGAGTTGTATGGATTTGTATGGGTAGCAAATGAGGGCTGTGTGCTGCTGGGAGGAGCTAAGTGTATTTTGGGTTGTGTATGCTGATTGCATTGATTTGTGTCTGGGAGGGTTTATGTTGATTTGTGGAGGTAGAAATTGGGTACATGGGTGTGGCAGTTACGCCAAGTAATCCATTGTCTGTACAGTCTCCCACATGTAGCCAATGAAATTGTTGTATGCAAACTAGCTATAGGAAAAGGCCTTGATACTCCTATCCTGACCTTACATTGTCATTTACACCTGGTAGAATGACTATAAAATACTACAGTGATTTAGCAGCATGTTATACCCACTATACAGGTGTAAATGACTGTTAGGTCAGGATAGTGGAGAATCAGGCTCTTTTACTTAATGATATGAAAGGGTGTCTGCTCACATTGAATGTCCAGTTAAGCTAATTTAAGGAATGATTTAAAGATGTTTTTAGGCAATAAGAGCAGCATGAAGATGTAATTCCTTCTTTGCTATTCAGTGTATAGGTGTCAAAGAAGAGTCATGTTGGAACATCTTTGGATGCTACCATAACATAAGTTTATTATTACTAATAATTTCATATTCTCCATTCTGTAGATTTATATACTTAATTATGGATCAGTTTTACTCTGTTATGAAACTTAGTTGTGAACTATGCAATTCATATTGAAATATATACTAATGCAAGATAACTACGGCTTTTATTATTGCCTCTTGCCACTATGAAATGCTTTATATACATAATATATGCACTTTCAGCCCTCCGATTTAAACCGTGGGGGTTATAGCAAGATGCAATATCTTTTAGATTTACAATACAATTGTACAATTCTCTGAGTAACTGCATCTAATCAAACTTTTGTGTCCTCCCTAATTCTTTTCAATTTCTCCTTGGTGTAATCTTGCAAAACCTGCTATTTCAAATGACTTACTTTGAAATACTTCATCCTATTAATCATAAGCTGTGATTATAGGTTTAGACCTTCTTATATTCCCTTTCCAAGATCTATTTTCTTATAGAGGATAACCCCTTATTTAACTGAAGCCTTTCTTTCATGGTTATCTGGTTTTTTCCAAGACTATCCTTCTCTTCCTGATTAAACAGAGTTCATACCCACTTGATTCACAAGAAAAAGCCACCAATTAAAGCATATTTTTCCAAACTTTCATGCCAATTCACCACAATGCTAAAATCCAGTTTATATATTTAAAAAAAAAAATTGTAGTTTTTATTTTCAGAAGTAGTGAATAAGAGAGTATACATCTGTAATCCTTCTGCCAGGCAGAGCTGGCAGCAGCAAAGGGCTGGGTTCTATATCTATGATCAATGATACAACACCAAACTGGCTCGAGCCCCCACCCAGTCACCTGGGAAATCACACACTCTCCCGTGGGGGCCCCAAAAGGCAATGCTTCCCTTCTTGCAAACACAGAGTTTGAGTGTAGAAAGTAAACCTTTTAATAAAAGGAAGGAAGTAACACAGCACTGGCTTTGGAACCAGTGCAAACAGAATTCATCATTTCAATGAGCCAAACCCACCCCAGAGTACGGGGGCGTGTCCTTCGTCTCTTCCTTCTTGCTTTCCCCTGTACTGACTTTCCTAATTGCAGTATCCACCTCTTGGTTGGGGACTCAGCCAGCCACCTCTGCAGGCTCCTGCTGGACATGGGCTTGACCAGGCCCCCTCCACTACTCCCTCCTGCCCCCTCTGGGCCTTGCCAAGTCCCTGCTACTGGCTCCGACCGTCTGCAGGTGCCAACTGCTCTTGGTTCCTCTTGCTGGTTGTCAGTCAAGGTTTCCCAGTTCCTCTAGTGCAGTGTTTCTCAATTGGTGTTAGGGTTCCGCGGGAACGGTGTTCTCTGAAAAAGGGAATATGTCTCGGATTTTCCGGTGGAGGGTATCCAGTGTAAGTGTAATTTAAGTGAGAAATGCTGACCTTTGCTTATTTTGACATTTGAAGACTGCTAAGAGTTTGGGGGGGGGTTCCGCAATTTTTTATGGAGTTCAAAAGGGTTCCGTGGCCAAATTTAATTGAGAAACACTGCTCTAGTGATTTTAGCTCAGTGAATTTCAGCTTTCAGCTCATGGGAAAACCTCCTACTAAAACAGGAGCAATGTCCCTGCTTTTTAGCAGGACAAAAGATTGCAAGAAGAGTAACTAATTCTCCCACTGTTAAAAGATAGAAGATAGTCAATCCATGCCTGAGGGTAGCCCTTTGCCAGGGCTAGTGCAATCTCAACAGGAGACTTCTCACCCCCTCCCTGCTACTCTCACAATGCTGAAACATCTATCTGCCACCCTGGTTGGGCTCTATTTAAATGAGTGAATTTTTCAGCAGAACAGGCTAAAAACAGATCTGTTGCCATTTGTTCATACAATCAAAGGACATTTCATTACCTCTGCAGTTAACACAAGTGATTTGTAGCACAATACCAAACATATTGACCATTTCCCATCACGTTCTGCACCTAGTGTGCTTATGCAATATGCTGAGTACTTAACTGTACTCATGGAAATAAAGTGCCCCCCCTTTCAACTGCTGAGCAGGGGAAGTGCCACACATTCATTTAGACCTCTCTTACACATCAAATCATGGAACTGTATATGCTTGGGCAGATAGATCAAAATATTACAGAATGATTTGATTTATATTGTTATGATACACAAAAAAGAGCAGAGCAATTGAAAAGCTATTATCTTCCATTTAATCATTGAAGAGCCTTCTAGATATGCAAAAATAACCATGCACAAGAAACTTTTACCAGATACACTGTCATTCTTTTGGAATAAAACTCTACTAGAAGTATAAGTCTGCTGCACACACTTATTTTCTAGCATGAACTTGTGTTTGTGGATTTAGTAGTACATTGTAAGATCTTTTAAGAAAAAATAATTCTTATAAAAATGAGAAACACTTTTGTGCTAAGAAAACAAATATCACTTTTAAAAATGATTAAAACAAAAGTGATTTTTTTTTTTAGTATAAGGAAAATACCTTTCTTCCTACTTACACTCCAACCTTAATTTCTAAATCAAGACTCATGCAAGCATGGTTCAAAGTGGCAACAAGTTCTAAGGGTCACAGGCTGACATAGTTTCATTTCTCCAGTGCAACAAGCCAAATGCATAGAGGACATAGATCAGACAACTGATCGTGGCCAATGGGCATTATTTTGACGCTCCATTTTTAAACCACCATCCTCCATATTTGCTTCTTGGTTGTCCAATCTGCTACAACTATTCATGTTAGTAGTCCCATTGACTAAATTAGGGATACTCATGTTAATTGTTAGTTTTGGGTGAGGAATGTTGTTTGAGTAATGTCAGTTGCTTCTAATTAAACAGGGTAAAGTGTACCCAGATACCATGGTGACTGGCACTCAATATAATAACTAAAAGCCAGCCTTGCAAATGCTCGCTCAGGTAAGTAGTCTCATTGACTTTAATGGTACTATTTACATAGATAAGGATTTGCAGAATGAGGCCCTAATACACTTTCTGTCAATGGACTGTCTTTTTCAGGGTGGCTTAATGGACCTTGCAACTCTAGCTAATGACAATATTTCCATGTTCCTTCTACATGTGTTGCTCTAGGGAATGCCCCTTTTTCTTTGTTGGCATTCAGCCAGGTCCACCACAGCATCCTCAATGTACCGAGCAAAGATTGAATACAAGGTAGGAATGGTGAAAAGTGTTTACGTTTTCTGGAGAGCATAGGCCTCATTTTATTTTTCCAGACTTGCTTGAGGGAGGGTAGAGGTGCTTGCATTTGGCTAATATTTGTGTTAGAATCTGAAAATTAATTCAAATATCTGACTATAGTGTATATATTCTTAGGTACTTAATCCCTTTATTATGTTGGCCTTGTCTACTATCGCTGTGGGACATTTGTGGAAATTACAATGTCTGTGCTGCTGAGGGAGGAAGTATCCTCTGTGCTGCATTTGCTCTTTAAAGACCAGACAGCAATAGTTCTTGTAAAAGTGTTTTATTTAGTTCACTCGTTGCCACATACTGTACATCTTGGCTATTGGATTTAATTTAACATACATCACTATACTTAATGTTGAAATAAATGCATTCAGTTCCTTGAATTTCTCATGCCAACCTTTGATTTGTTAAATTAGATGTTTTAGCGTTCTAGTGCAATTTCTTAAGTCCATCTTCTTACCATGGAAAAAAATGAGCCGTTCTGGATAAATGTTTTATCATCATAGCTACCCACTAAAAAAAAAGACTTAGTTTTAACTGATTTTAAGGCAGCTTGCAATTACTGAAGCTTTTCACATGGAACAATCATTTTTATCTGGAATGACCTGAACAAGGGGATCTCTAGTCAAGTGACTTTGTTTTTAATTTTATTAATTATAATTCTGGTGCTGTCCAACACAGTCTGGTATAATTATTAAGCAGGTAATAAATATCTGATAAGCAGATTTTTTTTTTTTTTTTTTTAAGTTTTAGAAGGTTTAATAGTGTGAATAGGTATCCTAAATGTTATTTCAGAAAACCTCCCTGGGAGGGGACACAAATAACTCCATAGCATGGAAAGTATTCAACATTTTACAAATGTGCATTTTTTTCACTTGTACAATAAGTTGTTTCAATGAGCCCTTAATTCCCCAAAGTACTGTGCTGATCACTGTCCCCATGACTGCCTGCTGTTTTCAAAGTGAGAACACTTTTGAGTCGTCATAAACCTTGAAATGAATGGGAAACATACAATCACTTTTCTATGCCCACTACTTTTTCATTAGCTGGCACTGTAAAGATTTTTAAAGGAATCATGGAGGAAATCAAAATGTGAAGAAATGTTGCATTTTGAAGGTAAATTATAAGCAGATGCACTGGGCAGCAGAAGGTAATCATAAGGCAGTCTGCAGGTGTACAGAGCAGCAGAAAGGTTGTACAAGTAATGTTCATCTTCATTCTGCAAGGTTCAGTAGTAAAACTGAAGGAAATTTATTATGCTTTTATAATAGGGATCTAGTTAATACTGAATTACAATGCATCAGGAGAGAGGTGTGTAGAAAAGTAAATCAGATGTGTCAAGTTGAACATTTATGGATATTTAAAGTGTATGTGTATAATTATAATAGAAAACAGCAGAATATTTTAGCAAAATAGGTAGGAATTTCTTTTCTCCTAAATCTGTGGAGTTCTGTAGGATGGTACTTCTGTTCATGTGTCCATTCCTCACATATCAGTAATAAACTGGGGCCCTATTTTAGTTGCCTTAGTATTACAAAAAGGTCCACTTCAACCTTATTTTCCTTCAGTTGTAAAGTTACTTTAGCATTTTCTGAAATTCTTCTGGTTCCATGTGCAGGACCAGTTAAACAGAGAGGACTTCAGGGTCTCCATGTGTGGATGAGACAGTGGTGCTTCCAAGCGGGATATAGGCTTATTAGGAACTTTGAGTAACAAGGTGTCTATGCAGGAAGGAAGAGGTCCACCTAAAGCAAAATGGAAGCAGATTGCTGGCATATAAAATTAAAAAAGTCTTAGAGGAGTTTTTAAACTAAGGGCTGGGGAAAAGCTGACAGGTGCGGAGGAGCACAGGGTTCAGAAAGACATCCTTTAGGGGATGATTGATTAAAGGGATGCTCCATATTCTAGTAAAAAGGTTAAGATAGAAGTTGATAAAATACAGGTAAGAACTGATGAGCAACAGTCAAACAAAAAAGTCACATACAGTTAAATCATTTTGTAAGTTCTTGTATAGAAATACTAGAAATTCAAATATAAATACTAAGATGAGTGAATGGGAGTACCTGGTATTAAATGAGGATATTGATTATAGTAGGGATCACAGAAAATTGTTGGGATGATGATGATGGGACATGGTGATACCAGGGTACAAAATATATAGGTTGTGCTGGTGGGGGTGTGGCACTATATGTGAAAGAAAACAGTCAAATATAATAAAAATATTGAATCAAACAGTACCATTGAATCTCTATGGATAGAAATTCCATGCTTGAATAATAAAAGTATAGTAGTAGAAATATATAACCGTCCAGAATGTTGTTGGTGTTTGTGAAATACTCACGTAGATAGGAAAGGCAAAAAACAATTTTTTTTTAAAACTATTCTCCTATTGACTGGGTGCGTGTCACCTCAGGATGGGAGGCAGAGAACATTTCTAGACCCTATTAATGACTGCTTCTTGGAGTAGCTAGTCCTGGAACCCACTAGGGGAGAGGCAATTCTTGATTTGGTTCTAAGTGGCACACAGGATCTTGTCAAAGAAGTAAATATAGCTGAACTGCTTGATAATAGCGACCAGAATGTAATTAAATTTAACATCCTTGTAAAGGGCAAAATGCCAAAAAAAAACCTCACCACAGTAGTTTTAAACTTCAAAAAAATGAGCTATACAAAAATGAGGAAGCAAGTGAAATGGAAATTAAGAACAGTTGCAAGAGTGAAATGTCTGCAAGCTGCATGGAAACTTTTTAAAAAACACCATAATAAAGGCTCAAACTAATGTATACCCCAAATAAAAAAAGTTGCCATGACTGAACAAGAGAGAAAAAGAGATGATTAGAGACAAAAAGGCGTTTTTTCAAAAATTAGGAGGAGCAAAAACTCTGGCAAGTCAAGTATAAAAGTATAATTAGGGAGGCCAAAAAAAAATTGAAGAGCAACTAGTAAAAGACACAGAAACTAACAGTAATTTTTTTTAAGTACATCAGAAGCAGGAAGCCTGTCAAACAATCAATCATCCATTAATACCATAGGAGTGCTAAAGGAGCACTCCTGGAAGAAAAGACCATTGAAGAGAAACTAAATGAATTCTTTGAGTTGGTCTTTGATGCAGAGGATGTGAGAGAGATTCCCACACCTAACCCATTATTTTTAGGTGATGAATCTGATGAACTGTCCAGACTGAGGAGTCAATAGAGGATTTTTGGAACAAAGTGATAAATTAAACAGTAATAAATCACCAAGACCAGATGACACTCACCCAACAGTTCTGAAGGTACTCAAATATGAAATTGTGGAACTGTTAACTGTGATAAGTAATCTATCACTTAAATCAGCCTCTATACCAGATGACTGGAGGATAGCTAATGTAATTCTGATTTAAAAAAAAAAAAAAAAATCTCCAGAGGCGATTGTGGCATTTACAGGTGCATAAACCTAACTTCAGTACCATGGAAAATTGATTAAAACAATACTGAAACAATTATCAGATATTTAGATGAACACAATATGTTGGGGGAAGAGTCAGATAGCTTTTGAAAAGGGGAAATCCTGCCTCACCAATCTATTAGAAATCTCTATAAGGTCCCTCATCAAAGGCTCTTAAGCAAAAAGTAAGCTGTCATGGGGTAAGAGGGAAGATCCTCTCATGAATCAGTAACTGGATAAAAGATAAGAAACAAAGGGCAGCAATAAATGGTCAGTTTTTACCATGGAGAGAGGTGAATAGTGGGGTCCCCCAGGATATTAACTGGGCCCAGTGGTGTTCTATATATTCATAAATGATCTGGAAAAAGAGGTAAATAGTGCGGTGGCAAAGTTTGCAGATTTAAAAAAAAATTACGCAAGATTACTAAATCCAAAGCTGACTGCAAAGCTATCACAAAATGGCAGAGGAAATTCAATGTTGATACTAACTAAGTAATGCACAGTGGAAAATATAATCCCAACTATACATACAAAATGATGGGCTCTAAATTAGCTATTACCACTCAAGAAAGAGTGGTCATGGATAATTCTCTGAAAAATCTGCTAATGGCAGTCAAAAAAGCTAACCGTGTTAGGAACCATTAGGAAATGGATCGGTAATAAGACAGAAAATATCCTAATGCTACTATCTAAATCCATGGTACACTTGCAGCTTGAATACTGTATATAGTTCTGGTCATGCCATCTCAGAAAAGATGTATTGGAACTGCAAAAAGTACAGAGAAGAGCAACCAGAATGATTGGGGTATGGAACAACTTTTGTATGAGTAGAAATTAAAAAGACTGGGACTGGTGAGCTTAGAAAAAAGATGTTTAAGGGGGGATAAGATAGAGGTCTTTAAAATCATGAATGGTGTGGAGGAAGTATTATTTACCCCGTCACATAAAACAAGAACCAGCGATCACTGAATGAAATTAATGGACAGCAGGTTTAAAACAAACATAAGTACTTCTTCTACAATGCATTATCAATCTGTGGAACTCATTGCCAGGGGATGTTGTTGTGAAGGCCAAAGGTATAACTGGGTTAAAAAAAGAACTAGATTAAATTCCTGGAGGATAGGCCCATCAATAGCTATTAGCCAGGGTGGTCAGAGACTCACAGTCAAGCTCTGGAGGACCCTAAGCCTCTGAGGGCCGGAAGCTGGGACTGGATGATGGGTTGGATCACTAAATCAGCCCCTTATTCTTTTCACTTCCTCTGAAGCATCTGGCACAAGCTGCTGTTGGAAGACAGGATAATGGCTAGAAGGACCATATGTCTGAACCAGTATGGCTAGTCTTATGTTCTTTCTTTACTATATATACACCTAGTCTAGATGTATATGAAATAAATGACCCATAAAAGATACCATGCAGAATTATAATGCACCTATATACATACACACACATTTTTTTTAGATTAAAATTAAAAAGGCATAATCATTACTCAGGTTGGATGTTTTATTTTAGAAAGACTTATTTAAAAGTCATGAGGCCTGATTTCCTCCTCCCCTCCCCCCCCGGACACTACTTTCAGTTTTGTGCCTGCTGTAAGTTGTAAGGTGCAAAGAATAGCATTTAGACATCGAACTACATGATTGCACTTACCAATTTAAATAATTTAATTACCAGGCTTTTAAAATAAATAGAAAAACAAAAAACACCCTAATTCTGTTCATGTTTGGGTATCCACAATTGAGCTTTGAATTTAATGTACTCTATAAAGATGAATAGCCAAGTTCACAGCTTTTCTGGTGTGACTGTTTCAGTTTATTTGGCTGCATACCAAATGAGACAGCAGAGCATTTGATTTACAAACTGAAGTTTAATTACTTTTATGTTTTCGAGTGAAAGATCAGAACCTGGTAAGAGCAAAATCCACAGAGAAGTAGAAATCTCTTTTTGACTCCATACCTGAGCCTCATCTTCTGTATCTCAAGTCAACAATTTTACTTGGGATATAGTGGATTCATTGTGTATGTTATGTTAATCCATCACCAAGTGTATAAAGGGTAAATACCAACGTGAAATCCTAATTCCAATTAGAAAGAGTATGGGCCTATTTCTGTGGGCCTTACTAGGAAGGCTGCTAGAATCTTTAAAATATACATTTTAATTTTTCTTTGGTTTTAATATCAGCAAAATTATAGGATGTCTGGAAAACTATTTGTAGCATGGGGCTGCAGCCATATTATATCCTGAGAGCCTGTGCTAATGATGCATGCTCAAACAATAGCAATTGTAGTGATCCTAAATCTTAAACAAAAAATAAAATGCATGTGGATGTTGCATAGAGTTGCTGCTTTCAAGAGATGGTCAAATTTTAAAAAGTTTGTATCTGCTGTGTTGGAGTTGGTTGGAAAAATTTCAGCGGAACCATTTTCCATCAGAAAATGCAGTTCCACTGAAATCAGAACAGTTTGAAATTGGGTTGATTTTACCTTAATTCTTTTTGGAGGAAAACCAAAAAACAGTTTGGGCAATGTCCAAGTCTGTTCGTTTTTTTTTTTTTCTCCAAAAGAAAGTCAATTCAAAATGAAAAATTGACATGTTTCATTCTGTTAAGTTAGAATATAAAACAAAATTGAAGTAAAAAGAGAACTTCTCATTCAAGTGATTGCTCATGTCCATTCCAATATAGGTGTGTGCACGCCTCCGTGCATGGTTCCTGGAACATTTTTCCCCTTAGCAGACCCTGTAGGGTAGGCTCTGGTTCCCCCTGGAACCCCATATACATGCCATGGTATATGAGGCACTGCCCGGCCCTACACCCCCTCAATTCCTTCTTTTTGTCCATGATGGTTGCTGGATCTACCTTTGCTCTCTGCCAGTACCATTCCCCATTGTTTGAACTCTTTGTTATTCTAAGTACTTTAGTTAGTTTTAAGTAGTTGTTAAGTAGTGTAGTTACATAAGTCCCTGAGGGACGTACAATGGCCAGGCCATGCCCCCATCGCCTGGATTTAAGCTGCCCCCATGATCGGTACCTTAAGTGCCTGGGGGAAGAGCAGGAAAGACAAGTGTAAGATATGCAGGGCTTTTAAACTGCAGACTCAGAAGGGCAGAGAGATCAGGTTAAAAGCCTTGCTTTTGGAGGCAGTGCTCCATCCAGCATCTGAGCTGTCCCGCTCCACCTTGGCACCGAATGTCATCTCTGTGCAGAGTGCACCGCGGGCACCGAGCTTGACTCGGCACGGAGCCACATCTCCGGTGCCAGGGCAAGGTCAAGGTGGAAATGCACTGGCCACAGCCCGTCCTCTCTGGTGCCTGCATCTCCGAGCAGGGAGCCTCCCCTGACTCCTAGGAGTCGGAGAGTGCCCCTACTGACGTCGTCGAGACCGGAGGTTTTTCAGGCGGCAAGAGCCTTGTTGGCCTGCCTACGCCACCTCCGCCCACCCCTCCACCGAGGGTGAAGGGGCTGGTGTACCAGGGCAAGCCTGCATTGGGTCCCCCTGAAGGGCTGTGGAGATCCCCAATATGGGGAGGAAGATCTCCCACCAGATGGCCACCAGAGGTAGAACGAGGACGCTCCCCCAGCAGTTGCTCCAGGTCAGCGTCGTTGAGCCAACCTGCACCGGCACGGGATGTGGAGTCTCCCTCTTGGCACCGATGTCGATCCCCGGCACTGGAGGCAGCGCATGCCAGGAAGTGGCACCGGTCGAGGTCCACCAGGCAGTGCCTAGACAGCTCCAGTTCCTGATCCCTGGCACCGAGGAGCTCGCCCGCACCAAGGCAGCGCAGAACCTGGCCACCGTCGGAGGCTCATCACCGTGGGGTTTGCCCACACCGAGGCAGTGCAGAACTCGGTCGCCATTTGAGAACCCCACATCGTGCAGTTCCTGACGTGGAACCCGGCTGCCGGAGTAAGGCTCAGCACCACAGAGTTCGCAGTGGCACCAGTCTCAATTAGCAAGAGGTAAGCGGCGCCGCAAGTCCTCGGTACCGAGGCTCTGGTACCAAGCGCTCTTTGGAGCGTGCCTCCGTCCATTGGCCACTCGCAGCGACGGAGGCTGTCCTTGTTGTCCTTCACGTTGGAGGTGGCAAGAAGATGATCCCTGGCATGGCATGACACCCGGGACCAAGGACGGCTACGGCACTGCTGGTTTAGTGGCTCAGGGTCCCGCAGGCGGGACAGTCGTTGGGACAGCCGACACCCCCACAAGGCATCACAGCAGGTGGCACTGTCAGCCCCGGTTTGGCCCCAGATGGGGGCAGGGCCCTAATCCACCCTGTCAGCAGGGGTGCAGTCCATGCCCCCCGCACAGGAGAAGGCCCATAGATAGAGGGTTCATCTATGGGTGCATCCCTTTGGTGGGCAGGGGAGCACCCACAGGACGTGCCTTGGCAATCCTCTTCCCCTCCCCAGATGAGGCAGTCTCCCGGGACCACATGGCACCACTGGAGGGTTTCAGGGTACACCAGGAGCTGCTCGAGAGAGGGTGGCCTGTAACTTGGGGCTGGAGGTCAAGGAGTTAGTGGAGGCCGTCGATACCCTCTTCAATGTGCCGGTGGTAGCTGCCCCAGCAAGAGTGGCGCTACCAGTCCATGATAAGGTCATCAAAATTATTAAGGCCCTGTGGCAAACAGCTTCCTTGGTCACCCCTATGTCGAAGGTGGCTGAGAAAAAGTATTATGTCCGGCCAAAGGGTTCGAGTATCTGTTTGCTCACCCAGCCCCCGGAACCATGGTGGTGGATACAGCCAACCAGTGGGACAGGCAAGGACAGCCTGATTCCATTCCTGAGAACAAAGACAACAAAAGGTGTGGATTTGTTTGGGAGAAAAATTTTATTCCACAGCAGCCCCGCAGTTCAGGATTGCCAACCATCAGGCCCTCTTGGGGAGATATAATTTTAAGTTTGTGGGATTCCCTCAAGTGATTTGCTGAGGCCCTACCCCAGGACTAGGCCACAGACTTCACCACCATCCTGGATGAAGGAATCACGGTGGCTAGGGCAGCGTTCCAAACATCCAGTGAGGCTGCTGACTCGGCAGGTAGGGCCATCTCCTCAAGAAACGGTGGAGGCTGTGATTGTGACTGCAACCCTCAGGCCTGTCCCAGGAGGTGCAGCAATCAATCCAGGACCTCCCCTTCGATGGGTCGACCCTCTTCTCCAATCAAACTGATGCGAAGCTGCATGGTTTGAAGGACTCCAGGCCACGTTTTTCTCCCTGGGCCTGTATGCGCCCCAGGCTTCCAGGAGGCGTCACACCCCCAGGTGCAGCAGCGACCAGGCCTCCACCTAGGCCCTTTCAACCCTACAGAAATAGGGACAGAAATAGGGGGTTTAGAAGACGGAATCAGCCCCCCAGCTCGTCCTCAGTCCCTCTTCTGGGGCCCCCCAGGGGGTCGGGCAATCTAGGAGACGGTTTTGATGGTGTGCCCGAGGGTGATGTTACCAGATTTGCCCTTCACCTTGGGGTATGCTCACTTATTTAGGGTTACCTTCCTAGAAGGGGGGTGGGATCCTAGGGGTATGATTCTACTAATGTACTGCTTGTTACCTGTATGTTCATAGGGCTATAAGCCCCCTCTCAATGGAGCTATCCTGCAGGACCTAAGGTTTTCAGGGCTGGGTTCCTCCAGCACCTGATTCAAATAAACCCCCCAAGACACACACACACACACACACACACACACACACACACTTCAGATTAACTGAGTGCATCTGAGTGGACCGGGCTATCAGCATTGTCAGCTGACCCCTTATGTGTCCCTGAACTCAGCAGGCTAGGTGACACCACACTCTCAGTGGCTACTCTTATATGCCCCTGTGCAATGCATCAGAATAGAGCAGGCTGGGTCCAAACAGCACCTTTTTGGCTACTCCCCTTAATTGCCCCTTGGATTCAATCAGGCTGGGTCAAACAGCACTTGAGCTGCACCCTCATTTGCCCCTGGACCTCATAGACTAGACAGAGTAGCACTTCCTGGCTGTCCCCTTAATATACCCCTTTACACCACAATTGTTCTAGCAGTAACCCCATTGATAAGCAAACCTTATAGGACTTTTGGGCACTCCAGAGATCTTTGGCTTAGGTAAGAGAAGCATTACTACAGAGCAAGATAGGGATCAAGGACACACAGGAATAAAATAAGTTTGGAGAGAGAGAGAAAGTGGCAACCAGCTTGATTATAACAGTTATTTTATTGCTAGGTATATAAAACTTATGATACTAATAGTAATACCATACCAGGAGAGGAAAAACAATCAAACACTTACAGTACTACACAATTACAGTTGGGGGTATTGGAGAAAGCTATCCCAGGTTTGATTACAAAAGTAGAAAGTTATACCTGGACTAAGAGAAAGGGGGGGGGGAGAGACAAGTTGTGTTGAGGGAAGAAGGCGGGTGGGGTGGGGGGTTGATCTCAACGCTCCATGCAGTTCAGAGGTTCCCAGGAAGAGGCTTGTCAGTTCAGGGTCTGGAGGGCTTTGAGTCTGGCAGAGTCCCCAACATGATCAGTCAGGAAGAGGAGACAGGTTACAGTGGAACTGATGCAGAGTTTGGATCCAAACATCAGAACAGAGGTTTGAGCTTTGATGGGGATTTGTAGATGCCAGGTTTGTTTATGGATAAACAATGTCTGGACAAAAGGAGCTGATCATTCCTGGAAGGCTGTCTTTTTTTGAGAGAGGGCTCACAATGCAACCAGGTTTCAGTGTTTTGCATACCAATAACTAGAATGGTCTGATAACTGCGGAGCTCGGTGTGTACAGGTGTGAGTTCATTCACATCGAGAGCAGAGATTTCCCAACATGCAGTGCTTCCCTGCTTCACCAATCCCGGAGTTCAGTGCATGTTCCATCTTCGGTGTAGATGAGGCTTCTGTTCTCCATTAATGTGCTAACTGAGATGCTTATGAGGCATGGGGAGTTGTCTCACCCTTGATGGGAGGGTTTCAGTTGTCTCCTGCCTTTTCATATTGAAATGCCTTTGGTTTCTGGTTCAAGCAACCTTTGGTTTCTGGTTCAAGCATGGGCGGGGGGAGGGGGTAATTCAGGTGATCCAGAGAGAGAGAGAGTTGGGGTTTTGCGCCCTGGTTCCCCAAGAACATAGAGCTGCTAGGTAACAATGACGCCCTTACTGCTCTCCTGGACCCGCCCCGCCCTGTCCCGATCAGGTTAAGGACATTCTATCCCGACTGGGGGAAGGGGTTCTATTTGAGATACTTTCTCGTCCCCAAAGCAAAACGGGGTCTGAGACCCATAATAGACCTGCGTTGTCTGAACAAATATGTCAAATGACTCGGGTTTCGCAGGGTTTCCCTAGCCTCCATAATCCCTTCCCAGGATCCAGGAGACTGGTATGCAGCCCTCGTCCTCAAGGATATGTACTTTCATGGGTCCATCCTCCTAGCCACAGGTGCTTCCTCTACTTCACAGTGGCTGGCTCCTACTACCGATTTACAGCCCTGCCCTTTGGCCTATCTTCGGCTCCAAGGGTGTTCACCACATGCAGTCCAGTTTGAAGTGCAGGGGAGCGTGACCCTCACTTACTCCACGTGCAGCAGGCTGGGACTGCTCATAAACAAGCAGAAGTCTACACTAACCCCAGTGCAATGCATAGAACCCAGTGGAGTCACCACAGATGCTTCCTAGGCCACCGCCTTCCTGCCTCAGCCATGTTTCGAGGCGATGGTCTCTATCATCTCCCAGCTACACCAATGCCTCATGACAACAGCCAGGCACCGCCTAGAGCTGTTAGGCCATATGGTGACCTGCACGTAGTGGTTGGCCTCAATGTATGTGCTGAGCAGACACCCACTGAACTGGATGGTCACAGAGTGGTGCAGGTGCTGACGGACAACACCGCAGCTATGTTTTATATAAACAGGCAGGGAGGGGTGCGCTCCTTGGGCTCTCTGCAAGTAAGCTACCTGTTTGCGAGACTTTGCCATGAGGCACAACTTCCACTTGACTGCCTCTCACCTCCTGGGAGTGAGGAACAATGAGGCGGATCGCCTCAGTAGGTCTTTCTACCCAGCCACAACTGGTTGCGGCACCCGGAGGTAGTGATTATGATCCTCCAAAGGTAGGGTGTTCCCCAACTGGACCTATTAGCATTGGCCTGGAATGTGAAGTGCCCAAGGTTCTGCTCACTCCGGGCTCACGAGACCGGGTCGATTTCCAACGCATTCCTCACCGACTGGGCGGGTACTCTCATGTATGCGTTCCCCATTCCACTCCTGCCCAAGGTCCAACTGGAAATAAAGAGGAGACAGGGCGGACATCATACTGGCCTACATTGCTTTGGCCTGGCCGAGACAGCACTTGTTCAGCATGTTGTGGGACCTCTCGATCGCCCCGCCCATGGAGCTCCCAGGTGGCATGACCTTATTTCCCAGGACCATGGTCGCCTGTTGTACCTGGACTCCCTGCACCTCACGGCCTGGAGGCCCTGTGGCTGATGGAGGGGGAGAGAGCCTGCTCCATGCAGATCCAACAAGTCTTGCTGGACAGCAGGAAACCTTCTACCAGGTCATGTATCAGGCTCTGTGGTGATGGTTTACCTCTTCAGTGGAGTCCAGGGGCATTCTGCCCAGTCTCTCACCCCTGCAGGCGATTCTGGAGTACCTGCTCCATCTAAGGCACCAGGGTCTGGCGCTGACCTCGTTGAAAGTTCACTTGGCGGCCATTTCAGCCTTCCATCAGCCACTAGAGGGGAGATCGCTGTTCCCCCATCCCATGTCGGTTAGGTTACTCAAAGGGGTGCAGAGGCTGTATCCGCAGGTCCGTGACCCGGTGCCTTCCTGGGATCTCAACCTGGTCCTCTCGAGACTCACGCCCCCCCCCCCCCTTTTTGAACCCATGGATTCATGCCCTCTGCTCATCGTTTCATGGAAGGCACTTCCTGGTGGCCATTACCTTAGACAGGAGGGTCTCCGAAATTAAGGCCTTGACCTCAGAGCCCCCTTACACAATATTCTATAAGGATAAGGTGCAGTTGAGGCCACACCCAGCCTTCCTGCCCAAGAGGGTTTCCCAGTTTCATTGTAACCAAGATAATTTTCTTTGTGTTTCTCCCAAACCGCATGGTTCAGCGGGGGAGAGGAGATGGCATTTGCTGGATGTGAGATGAGTCCTGGCCTTCTATATCAAGCGTACAAAGCTGCTCTGGAAATCTATGCAGCTCTTCGTTGCAGTGGCGGACTGGACGAAAGGATCACCTGTCTCCACCTAGTGCATCTCCGAATGGATTACATCCTGCATCAAGCACTGCTATGAGCAAGCGAATGTGCCGCTTCCGGGTGTCATCACAGCGCACTCAACCAGAGCTCAGGCCTCCTCTGTGGCCTTCCTGGAAAGAGTGTCCCTGCAGGACATCTGCAAGGCTGCCACCTGGTTGTCAGTGCATACCTTCACGTCCCACTACGCCATCGTTCAGCAGGCAAGAGGATGCGAATTCGGCAGAGCTGTACTGAGTGCAGCTCACTGGTAACTCCTACCCACCTCCAAAGGTATTGTTTTTTAGTCATCTATATTGGAATGGACATGAGCAATAACTTGAAGAAGAAAACAGAATTACTTACCAGTAACTGTTCTTCGAGATGTGTTGCTCATGTCCATTCCACACCCACCCTCCATCCCTGCTGTCGGAGTTGGCAGACAGAAGGGACTGAGGGGCCGTAGGGTTGGCAGTGCCTCGTATACCGCGGCATGTGCGTGGGGCTCCAGGGGGAACCAGAGCTGACCCTATGGGGTCTGCTAACCGGAAAAAAGTTCCGGGAACCATGCACAGAGGCGTGCATACACCTATATTGGAATGGACATGAGCAACACATCTCAAAGAACAACAGTTACTGGTAAGTAGCTTTTTTTTTTTTTTTTTTTTTTTTTTTTTTTAATCCAATTTTTAAAAAATCTTCCTTCACTGAGAATTGACAATTGTTGCAAAATGGAATTTCCATCCTCCTCCTAGCTCTACTAACCATACATAACAATGTCATATCACACGTGAACATATATAGGCTGTGTAAAATATGCTGTTACAGCTTAATAATACAATGTACCAATGTCCTGTGTAACACTGGGATATACTTGTTTTAGCTTTATGAAAAGAGACATCACTTCCAGCACTTACATGTATATTTATCACATATGTAGTTACATCCTAATTAGACATTTTCCTGTTAACCTACTTGCAAAGATCTTTTAAAATAGTTTAAAAGAACTTCTAATAAGTTTAAAATAAAAAAGCCAAATAGTCAGCTTTGTCTGTACAAATAAACTAAGGGGAAGGAGTATAAGAAAAAATGCCTTATTTTAAAGTAATAGTTGTAAGACCAATTATTAGGAACAGAAAAATGCTATAGTTTAGGATTTCACACAGACTCTCTGGTTTTGATTTTCAGAGAATAAAGTTCTCAAGCTGTGGTGGTGGACCCACTTGTGTTCCACAGAGCACTTGTTTTGGAACCATGGAGAGCTAGTTCATCACATGGTACTTGCTCTCCTTGCTTCCAGTTGCTAAATCACATCAGAAACCGTTAAAAATACATTAAAGTGAAGTTCTCTGAAAATTGATTTGGTAAAAATGGCACTGTGGGGTTCTGGGTTATTATGTCTCAGTGATTTCTATATCAGATGTTCTCAGAGCACAAGTAAAAAAGCTTTCCACTTCCTCACCAAAATGCCTCTAGACTCATACTGACCTCTGAGTGAAACTTGGTTCTTTCCTTCTCATGCACTGAAAATAATAAACGCTCTACTACAGTGTAGCAGATAATTTTTCATCTGTGTATGGATTCATGTTTGATACTAAATCGAAATTAATGTTAATTAATTATAAAATCTGTTTTTAAAAGCAAACTGGTTTCAATTTGACACCTTCAGTTAAGACTCTTAATTTGCATAAAATGGTGGCATTTAGGGTAGGAAGAAGGGCAGAAAACCTTTTGGAGAAGGTGCCTACATTTGTAACCCTTCTGCCAGACCGAGTCGGCAGCAGCAAGGGCCGGGTTCTATGTCTAGGGGTCCCTGTCAATGATACAACACCAAACTTGCTCGAGCCCCCAACCAGTCACCTGGGAAATCACACACTATCCCCTGGGCGCCGCCGAAAGGGCAATACTTCCCCTCTCACAAGCATAGAGTCTGAGTGTAGAAAGAAACCTTTTTATAGCAAAAGAGAGGTAACAGCACTGGTTTGGGAAACAGTGCAAACAGTTCATGAACTCAATGAGCCAAACCCATCCCAGAGTACAGGGCATGTCCTTCCCTTCTTTCTTCCTCCTGTACTGACCCACATAGTTGCAATGTCCACCTCTTGAGTGTGGCTCCACCCCCTATGCTGCTCCTATGCCGACACAGGCTTGACCAGGCCCCCTCTGCTGCTGTCTTCTACCACCTTTGGGCCTCGCTGCATCCCCAACTGCTGGCAGTGACCACGCCTGTTTCCCACCGACCGCTGGCTCTGACTGCATCTGTCTCCTGCTGACTGCACCGAGCTGGCACCAACTGTGCTGGCTCCTCGGCCAACCGCTGACCGGGCTGGCACCAACTGTGCTGGCCACTCTGCTGACCCTGACTGCACCAGGCTGGCACCGACTGTGCCAACCTCTCCGCCGACCACACCGGCCCTGACTGTGCCAGCCTCCCACCAGAGTTCCCTGGTGCTCACTCAGCTCTGTTAGTTGTCAGGCAAGGTTTTCCAGATCGTCCACTGGTTCAGCTCTTAGTGATTTCAGCTTGTGGGTAAACCTTCTGCTGACATACAGGCAATGTCCCTGCTTTCAAAAAACAAAAGACTCCAAGATGAGTAATTAATTTTACCTTTTAACAATGGGAAGAAGAGAGTCACTCCATGCCTGGGGGGCAGCCCTTTGCCAAGGCCAGTACAATCCCAATAGGAGACTGCTCCACAGGGGGAAACATCTGTCTGCCACCCTTGTGGAGCTCTGTTTAGTTTAGGGTTCAGATTTTATCACAACAAACTAAGCACAGTTTTGCTGACATCTGTTCATACAATTGAAGGACAACATTTCATTACCCCAGAAGTTAACACAAAAGTGGTTTGTAGCCCAAAACCAGCCCTGCTAACCATTTCCCATTATGCTCCGCACCTAGGTAAGTTATGCTAAATACTTATTTGTATTCATGCAGATACAAAGCCCATGCAAATGAAATGCCCCCCTTTCAGCTGCTGAGCAGGGAGAGTGTCACTGAGACACTCAGACCTGGCTTACACATGTACGTAAAATCTAGAATTATGCAGGGGGTCAGTATTTTGTGTATATACCTTTAAAAAAGAAAACCTCTCAAGTTGTACTCATTGCTTTGCATAAGCAATGTTTTTTCCCTGCACAACCCTGAAGAGACTCTGGGGACACAATGGGCATTTCACAAGAGACTGTCATCTCTTCCTCATGATACGTACAGGTCATAGATCATGGGGGTGGATCAAGGTAACTCTGGAAGGTATAAGTGAGGGACAGTGACTCCAGACACTTGAAATTAAAGCCTCTTTCTGACAGGGGGGCCTGCTAGAAGGATGAGAGGAGAGAACAAAGATGTTTTCTAGAAATGTAAATGTTTAAAAAATCATTGTGTACCTTGACTGCTCACTTTCAAAGGAAATCAACCATGAATAGGATAGCGAGGTGCTCATCTTCTTCACTGGGTTTGGGCAGGGTGTGGAGGTTTGTGGAGAGGCTGCCTGCATATGAACATTCTGTGAACTATCCTGTGCTTTTCCCTTTCATCGCTGTACTCATTAGAGTAGCTATGAACCCAAAGCACATCAGAAGTATATTTTAGGCTCTGGGTGAATGCAAGCATTACTATTTGTATTGTTCATGTGCTGAAGTTAAAAGGCAAGTAACTTTTTGTTGGTGGTCTTTTTTTTGTGCTTTGTGGACTAAAGATTAGAAATTCTAGGCAGATTAGCGGAACGTGCCAGGACAGAAACTGTTTGCATTTTTTGGTGCTCAGATGGTAACAGAGTATTTGATTTTATCTTAGTGATGGCTCAGGCATCTTACATTTACACGACTAATAGTGCGATTCTGTACCATTCTGAAGGAAACATTGCTTTCAGTGTATTTGCAGTATACACACTTTTTTTTTTAAAAGCTCTGACTTTGAGTGAATGTGTCTTATCTACCAGGCAGTAATATTAAAAAAAAATTCCAGCAGATCAGTTAACCATGACCTCCCCTGCCTGAATCTATGCTAGCTGTCCTTAATCAAACACTTTTCCAGGTGTTTCCTCTAGATTCTTCCCCCACAACTGGTGTTAAATCAATAAATCTGTAGTATCCTTCTGTTTCTTGATTACTTCCTTAAAAATGGCTATCTTTGCCACTTTCCAGTCTTCAGGGCACTGTCCTTAATTTTAGGGCTGACAAAAGGCTAGTAAGGGCATAAGGGTAAATAGGGTTAAAGAAAAAAACCTGTTCAAAACTTGCTGGATGCAGAGGGGCATGGGATTTCTCATGAACAATTACCAGGGCCATTTAGGTCTTTTTAACAGCCTGTAAGGAGAAAAGTATAGATAAGTGAAAAATGTATCCAATAGGAGATGTTTATGGTTTTATATAGTTTCACTCATCTGTTTTTTGGGTGTTTTTGGTTATTTTCTCTTATTGCTGCAGCAATGAAGTTTTGTAAATAAACTACCTAGTTCATGCTCAGAAATCACCCTACCAATGCACAGTACCAGTGTTCCTGATGCTATTTCATAATTTCAGATTTATGATGCTCCGCTATTACAAATAAGTTGCCTTTACCTGCTGAGGTACAGACTGCAATTCTGTTTTTCTGAAGTCTGTGTGTGTGTGTGTGTGTGTGTGTGTGTGTGTGTGTGTGTGTCAGAGAGAGAGAGCGTGCAAGCGCAGGTGCTCCTCTCAATCCATATTAACGAAGTCCTGAATTTATTTACTTAGTGGTACTTGCCCTAATTGCAGCACAGATGTCAGAATTTTGAGTACTCATACAATTCTAAATTATTTTGGCTGGATTTGTGAAGTAACCTAAAGCAAGCAATCAAGGTGAATTAATGAACACTGTTTATTCCTAATGTTAAGTATATATTTAGGAATAAAAATAAGACACTGAATTCAACAATGGATACACAAATATACTGAACTTCAGATATACCTTTCCCAAGATAAAGGAAGAAAACATGTTCTCCCCACCCCCATTTTTACACAGGCAGTTAGTATCATATTCAGAATGAACTGTTTATTACAATTCTCCTAAGCAATACAGACTAAAAGCATGCTCAGCATGTTATGACAGCATGAATCCTGTTATAGTGGATGCTTGAGAATTGTCATATCTGATGTTTCAGTGATAAATTACGTTGATGTTTGTTTGAGCTCCTACATACTGTAGTAAATCCCTTTTTTTAACTGGAAATCTTTGATTAAATAACTTTAAATTATTGGTGGACAGACTGAGTTTGAGCACAGGGACTAGGAACTCCTGAATTCTAGTCCCAACACTCATGGCCTTTGGTAAGTCACTTAATATCTCTGTTTGTTTTTTCCCATTAGGCAAATAATGTTTTTAATCCCATTTGACAATCTTATGTGAGTTTTGTGAAGATGCTGTGAGTTAGTGTAAAGTGCTTTTATTGCCTAAAGCAGGCCTGGATTAGGGTATAGGCACTAGAGGCCTCTGCCTTGGGCCCCAGCTCTTGGAGTCATACGACTGTGTTAGATTATCAGATATCATTTAAAAAAAAAATTGTAGCTCTCATGGATCAATAATTAATGCTTGATTTACATTTGCAAGCTTTTAGCTGTAGTGACGTCTAACTCATGCTGCAGCCATCCTGAAATCGCTTTGGGGTTGTGAACTGCCCCATGTATCTCAATGTGGTGGTGCTGATTCAAATGGCATGTTTGCACTGTCGTGTACCTGTGTCCTGGCTCGTGTGCGCACACATGCTTGCCAAACATATCTTTGAGCATCCACACGGCAGAGCTGCACACTTCTCAGACCTGTGTATCTGCATTCATATAGAAGCTGCAGTTACACATGTTTGGGACTAATATTTCTGGGGACATGTCCCAGGATTCTTAGTGTCCTGCTAACTTGAGCCACACTAGGAATTGATGAATGTATTGTGGGAGAACGTGTCTTGTTCCTGGGCCCTTGTGCAGAAATGTTCTTAGCCAGCCAGTACATTCAGATGAAGTGCTTCTTGCTCTGCAAGATGCACATTCCTATTTGTTCAAGTTGCTGATAATTTGTGGATCCGGTACTGTTGGAGGAGCTGTTCCTGCTTGTGACTGAACTGTTTGTTGCAGCAGGATCCAGAGAGAAGGTCTGTGAGATGGTACAGAAATGTCATCCACCAGTTTCTGACGAGAAAGTAGCAATGGGCACTTGGACGGGAATTAATCCATGGCAGACTGGGGACAACTATTGAATGCTACATTCCCTGTGGATTTGCCATATGTAGACCTCAGCTTCTGGTGCCAGCAATGACTCCAGACTTTCATGGAACTGTCAGGAGCTTTCCCTAATACTTCAGCTCCATGACATGCAAATGAGGAAGGCCATGTCAGTCCAGAAATGGCTTGCTCTTGCCATCTGGAAGTTGTCTACCCCAGGCTACTATAGATTGATGGCTAAATGTTTGGTGTTGGCAAGCCAACTGTCAATGCTGTGGAGGTTGAGGCAATTAATACTATGATTTACTCCCAGGGGTGGACATAACAGCTGGCTTGGAGAGAATGGGATTCCTCAATTGAGGTGAGAGCAGTAACAGTACTCATGTGCGTGCCTGTAGTTTTCTGCCTGAAGGAGCACATGAATATGCCAACTGCAAAGATACTACCTGACCCTGGATGACCATGAAGACAGATGCATCCTATGTTGGTGTTCATGAATCAGCAAGGTGCATGATGACAGGGTGCTGAGGAGATCTGGCCAGTTTGGTCATGCAGGGAACTTAACTGTTGTTTTGATGGAATATCAACAGGGTATTTCTGCCCATTGCTACTTTAGAGGACCACACTATTTTCTTCTGCAATGTGTAATGATATTG
Organism: Emydura macquarii macquarii; assembly: GCF_026122565.2. Lineage (NCBI taxonomy): Eukaryota > Metazoa > Chordata > Testudines > Chelidae > Emydura > Emydura macquarii. The sequence continues at coordinate 10,756,603 of NW_027131527.1, read as the reverse complement.
TACTCTGATCATAGGGTACCTGGCAACAGGCTTAATTACTCATTTAGCAGTTGCACAATGCTGGTGGAGTGAGCATTTGACAGGCTGAAGGCATGTGAGGATAAGGGGGTGAATTTTTGCATAGAGTGGGCTGAAGACACCGCTGGCCCAGGAAAAACAACTAGAAAGTGCACTTGTCATTGTTGAGTCTGAATCCAGGACAGCAAGGAAAATAAAGAATACCTTGTATGCCCATATCTTTGCATAGCAGTGATGTGACAAGGATCATGTGGTGATCTTGTGATTGGGGGATCATAATGTTGTGCACTGTTGGCTTTTTGCTGATATTTTGTTTGTTTTTTGCTGATGGTTTTCATTTGATACTTCATTGAAATCTTTGGATACAACTTCCTGGCTCTCTCTCCCCAAAGCATTCACATGCCAAAATATTGTACAGCCAAACCAATTTATTAAAAAAAACCAAAAGTATTTTCCCACCTGCCTGTCTACAAATAACTATTTATAAAGTGAACAGTGAAATACAGTGGAAAATGATAATCAGGTGCTAAGAGGGGTTTTCCAGCCAGTAGGTGTTAGATCCATGGAAAAAATTTAGGGCATTGAGGTGTGTGCCTCCATTTACATAGGCCACTTGGCCACCATCTCAGCCTTCCATCCACCAGTGAATGGCAGATCAATGTTGTCCCATGAGATGATGGTCAGATTTCTCAAGGAGCTAGAAAGGCTTTATTCTCAAGTCTGACAGCCCATTTCACTGTGGGATCCGAACCTGGTCCTGTCCAGGCTCACAGGGCCCCCCTTCGAGCTCTTAGCATTGTTCTCCCTACTGCTTCTCTCATGGAAGGTCACCTTTCTGGCTGTGATCACATCAGCTAGGGTGTCTGAGGTAAGGGCTCTCTCATCGGAATCACCCTACACAGTGTACTTTTAGGACAAGGTCCATTTGCCACCCTATCCGGCTTTCCTTCCGAAGACAGAATATTAGTTTCACACTAGCCAAGATACCATCTTACCAATTTTCTTTTCAAAACCTCACAAATCCACTGAAGATTGGAGGCTCCATACCTTAGATGTTAGGAGGGCCTTCACCTTTTACATTGGAAGAACCAAGCTCTTTTGCAGGTCGCCACAGATCTTTGTAGGATAGCCAATAGGATGAAAGGTCTGTCGATGTCATCCCAAAGAATCTCATCCTGGATAACAGCCTGTATCAAGATGTGCTATGAGCAGGCGAATGTCATGCCTCCAGCCATTCTGACAGCCATTCCACAAGGGCCCAAGTTTCATCAGCAGTGTTCCCCACTCAGGTGCCAATCTAAGATATCTGTTGAGCCACAACTTGGTCGTCGGTCCATACCTTTGCGTCCCACTATGCTATCACTCAATAAGCCTGGAAGGATGCAGTTTCATAAGAACAGCCATTGGGTCAGACCAATGGCCCATCTAGCCCAGTATCGTGTCTTCAGACAGTGGCCAGTGTCGGGTGCTTCAGAGGGAATGAATAGAACAGGTAATCAAGTGATCCATCCTGTCAGCCCTAGCCAGCCTCTGGCAAATAGCAAATCCCTGTCTATCCTGGCTAATAACCATTTGTGGACCGATCCTCCATGAATTTTAGTTCTTCTTTGAATCCTGTTATATACTTGGCCTTCACAACATCCTCTGGAAAGGATGCATTGTGTGAATCATAGAATACTAAGGTTTGAAGGGACCTCAGGAGGTCATCTAGTTCAACCCCCTGCTCAAAATAGGACCAACCCCAACTAAATTGTCCCAGTCAGGGCTTTGTCAAACCAGACCTTAAATACCTCTAAGGATGGAGATTCCCTCACCACCTCCCTAGGTAATCTATTCCAGTGCTTTACCACCCCCATAGTGAAAGGTTTTTTCCTAATATGCAACCTAGACCTCCCCCAGTGCAACTTGAGCCCATTGTTTCTTGTTCTGTCATCTGCCATCACTGAGAACAGATTAGCTCCATCCTTCCTGGAACCCCCTTTCAGATAATTAAAGGCCATTACCAAATCGACCCCTCACTCTTCTCTTCTGCAGACTAAACAAGCACAGTTCCCTCAACCTCTCCTCATAGTCATGTGCACCAGCCCCCTCATCATTTTTATTGCCCTCTGCTGGACTCTCTCCAATTTGTCCACATCTTTCCTGTAGTATGGGGGACCCAAAACTGGACAGAATACTCCAAATGTGGCCTCACCAATGCCAAATAGAGGGGAATAATCACTTTCCTCCATCTGCTGGCAATGTTCCTGCTAATGCAGCCCAATATGATGTTAGCCTTCTTGGCAAAAAGGGCAAACTGTTGATTCATATCCAGCTTCTTGTCCACTGTAACCCCAAGTTCCTTTTTTGCAGAACTGCTGCCTAGCCAGTCAATCCCCAGTCTGTAGCAGTGCATGGGATTCTTCTGTTCTAAGGCAGGACTCTGCACTTGTCCTTGTTTTATGTGTATTGTTGGGATTGTTTTCCAATGTGCATTACTTTGCATTTATCAACATTGAATTTCACTTGCCATTTTGTTGCCCAGTCACCCAGTTTTGTGAGCTTCCTTTGTAACTCTTCGCAATCTGCTTTGGACTTAGCTATCTTGAGTAGCTTTGTATCATCTACAAATTTTCCCACCTCACTGTTTTACCTCTTTTTCCAGATTGTTTATGAATATGTTAATCAGTACTGGTCCTTGTATAGACCCCTGGGGGACACCACTATTTATCTCTCTCTCTTCTGAAAACTGACCATTTATTCCTAGCCTTTGTTTCTTTTCTTTTAACCAGGATCCAGGAGAGGACCTTCCCTTTTATCCCATGACTGCTTACTTTGCTTAAGAGCCTTTGGTGAGGGACCTTGTCAAAGGCTTTCTGAAAATCTAAGTTCACTGTATCCACTGGATCACGCTTGTCCAAATGCTTGTTGACCCTGTCAAAGAATTCTAGTAGATTGGTGAGGCCTTTACAAAAAGCCGTCATTGGGTATGACCCTTCTTTCCCCCGTCCCCTATATGAGTTTATAGATTAATTTAAAATTCTTGCTATTGAGCTGGCAATTTCATGTGACAGTTCCTTTTAATATTCTTGGATGGAGATAATCTGGGCCCCCTGATTTGGTCCCATTAAGCTATTTGAGTTTGGCTTATCTCACCTGTGGTAACTTCTGCTTCTGTATCCTCCCTTCCATTAACCACCCCGTCACTACCCATAAACTCCTCATTACTCTTATTAAGAACTAAGGCAAAGTATATGTTTGGTTTTGGGCCATGCTTAGATTATCTTTAATCTTCACCCAATCCTCACCGCAGAGTGGTCCCATTTCTTCTTTCTTTGTTTTCTTCTTAGTTATATGGCTATAGAACCTTTTACTACTGGTTTTAATTTCCTTTGCAAGGTCTAACTGTGCTTGGGTTTTGGCAGTTCTCTCTTTTCCTGTACACCGTTTGACCTCCAATGTTAGCTTTGTTTGCTGATCCATCCTGTCTTACATTCCTTGTAGGCTTTCTGATTTCTCTTAATAATCTTTTTGAGATGCTTGCTCATCCAGCTTGATCTGCAACTCTTTCCTATGAACTTTTTCCCTTTGCTTGCAATGCAGGCTTCAGATAGTTTATGCTACTTTGATTTAAAGTAATTTCAAACCTCCTCCACATTTAGATCCTTGAGTTCTTTAATCCAGTCCACTTTCCTAACTAATTTCCTTTTTATTTAAAAAAAATATAAAATAAAATAAAAATAAAAAGTTTGCCATTTTGAAATCAAGGACCCAGTTGGAGACCTATTTTTGTTTAACCTTTCATTTAGTTTAAACTGAATTAGCTCATGATGACTCAAACCAAGGCTATCCCCTACAACCAGTTCTTCTGAGGTCCTCTCTACTCACCAATACCAAATCTAAAATGGCATCACCTCCTGTTGGTTCAGTGACTATTTAAAGAAATATGTGACCTATCCTATCCAAGAAAATCTGGACCCTAACCTTATTAATAGCAATTGTCCTTCAATCGGCATCTGGGGAATTAAAGTTTCTCATAATCACACAATTTCCAACAGTATTTATTTAATTAAAAACATTAGAGGTCTCTATCTGTATCCAAAGCAGATCCTGGGGATCTGCAGCATACCTCAAACACTATCCCAGGGGAGCCTCTGGCAGCTTTCTTCCCCAAAGTTATTTTGATCTAAACAAACTGTTTTATCCTGGAGACCACCAGGCATTTTGTCTTATAATTCTCTTCTGGCAGAACAGAAGGTGAAACTCCCAGTAGTGTCAATGGGGACAGAATTTCACCAGAATCTTCTAATGTTGTTTCTACAACTCTTTGGGAAAATATTTTGGAATTGCATTGACTACAGCGTGACTAACAGATTCTGCACAGCAGCAGCAGCTAATGTTTAAGGGATGTATGGAGAAGCAGTCAGCAATTTATTTTTTCTAACTATGTAAATCATGAAAATAGTATTTCTGGAGTAATGCAATCCATCCTTCAGTTTTTGTTGGTTGGTTGTTTTGGCCTCAAGATTTTCAGTGGTTGGTGATCAGTAAGAATAGTGAATAGAGCACAATGCAAGTACAGGTGAAAGTGTTCAGATGCTGCAACCAAAGCCCCTCTTCATTTAAAAATAGCAACTTTCAGACAGCCTTTGACTTGAACAAACTACAGTGTGATGATGATTACCTGGATCTGTCTGAGTCAGTATAGCTCAAGTGACTTTCATCAACCATAAATTCTGAGTGAAAAGGAGGATTGAAGTACAAAATGGTGGTTTTCATCAAGGCTAGATTTGATGGTTTTAGTTGCCTTAGAATGTGCTTTCATCTACACAATCTTCTTGTCATGTTTTATATGTACTGAAAGTGGAGCAGATAGAGTTGAAAATTTATGATGAAACATGAACAGTGGCTGTTCATGCCTATTTAAAAAAAAAAAAAAAAAAAAATTGTGAGTTGGCCCTGTCTTTGACAGACTATAGAGGCAGCCTTCAGACAAAAGGAATACTGGCCATGATATGAGACCTTGAGGTTGGAAGATTTAATACAACACTACCTGAAGGTGGGAGTTTGTTTTTGCTGTATATTTTTCTTTTGGACACAAGACATGTTTGATATCTAGCACATAAGAATCAAGCTATTTATTAATTAATACGTACAAGTTAATTAAATGAAAAGGATTTAATTCTTGTCTAGTTATTTGTGTAGGAGGGTTTACTTCACTGAGAATGTTGGATAAATCCTCAAAAGCTAAAAATATATCCCCAGCTTCCAATAAACTAATATTGTGAAAGATAACACATTAACTGATCAATATAGAGCTCTGTACACAAATAAACATGCACAAACACTGTCCTCCTCCTCTGTACATACTTCCCTTTGGAAAATCAATTACTTTTGTATTGTTGAAACTTTTTTAGAAGAAAAAATATATTGGTTAAATATTTTCACTTCACGGCCTTTCCTCCCTTCCTCATATCACAGCAGTCGTGTAAAGTTCTGAGATAGACAGACAGAAGGCTCAGTACAACTTTATAGTTATAATATGACTCAGGAAGCATAACATTATAAAGGTACATTGTCTTGAAAGAAAGTATCACAGATCATGACTGAAGAATATACGAAACTTCCTTATTGGATCTAAGATAGACATAGTTAAAATGCTTAAAGTAGAAAGCTTAGTGATAGAGCATCCCTAAGTGTTCGAAAATGAGTGGAAGGAGTTGACTCAGTCGATTTCTTTTGGATGAGGGAAGGGAAAACAAAAGGGAGAGTTGTGGCTCAGCAGAATTTTCCTTCCATTTCTTACCCACAGAAACTTCCATGCTGGAGTTCCATGGGAATCTTCCCTCCACATTGTCTGGGTACCGGAAAGGGAAGGAGCTTGAGACGAATCTCTTTTCAAGACATTGTTTCTAGCTGACTCTGCTGATATCTGATATAGAGTATGTGGTGGTTGAGGGGTCCACAGTATTAGCATAGAATTTCCTAGCCCATCAACTTCCAGCCATCTGGATTTCTCAGCAGGAGGGGACAATCTATATTTAGAGTACTTGAACTGACTAAATTCTAACACATTTATCATGAATATGATTTAAATGTCTAGTTCAGAGAGATTTCAGGGCAATTACTGGCTTGGCCTATTTAAAAAGAACCTAAAACACATTAAACCAGTAACAGCTGTATGTAAATGGTAATTGTCACGTGCCTGCAAGAAGAGAATAACAAGGCAATGAAAACATGCATGGCCCTTAAAACAAATTAAAGTGTTGGTTTTTTTATAATTCTCCTTGTGAGAAAGGAAGGCAAATCAAGCAATCAGATAAAGAATTCTTAAATGAGGAAATGAACGAGGAGGAAGACAAGATGGAGAGAGAGACAATGTCTCACTTTAATCAGGGGAAACTACTGTGTTAGATGGGATTACTGTTGAGTTCTATAAAACCATTAAGATTTATTAATGTTTATGTTTAGGGATTAATTTAAACCCCTGCATATGTCTAATTGTTTCTAGGAAGTGGTTCTCTACCACTTTCACTCATGGTAACATTAATTACAGAGGTCTTGCAATTTAGAAGGATCCTATAGTTGTACAGACTCTAAGAGAATATGGATGTGAATCTTCTTTCTAAAACTTTAATTGAAGATGCATAACTATAAAACTAATACTCAATGACCTGTCAGGATTCCTGAGTGACTGTACCCTTGTCTAATGAACTAATGTGGAATAGTGTCCACTTAATTTCCTTACTTTACAGGGTATAATACACATCCTCAACACCTTCCTCTTCTATTTAATCAGGGAAAAGGCATAGCACCTTTTAATGTGGTCACATAAGGTCTTATGAGCTAAGTGAGATCTGGCTAGGGCTGTATGTAGATATAACAGGAGACCACCATGGAACATGGCACTATGCTGCTAAAAGTGTTTTTTTTTAAATGGGAGATGTAGGACTGAGATCCCAGCTATGTGTGGTTATGAATGATCCTGTAGCACTTTTTCAGGATGGGTAACTGTGGTGACTCAATATAATGACAATTTAAAATATATGGTGACATAGTATCCCCTGTGGTTTTATTTGCATAAGTCAGTCTCCACTGCTGCCCTAGACGGTTATATAGTATTAGTGTGCTGTGTTAAACAAACTGCATTGGCTACATATTTGATAGATGGAGTGATTCTTGTATATAGTTGGTAAAATACCCAAGGTTCCGTCTGACTGAAAGGTGCTTTGAAAATATAAGATTTTAATGTTTTGTTGTCTTATTATAACTTTAATTTAATACAGTTATTAGTTGAGTTGCTTTTAGTACATATTTGCCTTTTTGAGTCCTTTCTGGTGTACTAAAGTCACCATTTGCTATGACCATGCTCAGTTCATTTAGTATATCTATAGGGAACTACTTTCATATATAGACAAGGCAGGGAACTATGTAATGATGCTTTGCATTAGCCTAGGCAGTGAGATAAAACGTAAGACAGTTTTGTGAGTATAGTGCATTGAGTCTCACTAGACTCTGTGTAAAGATTGTTGACAAGTGAGCAGCAGAAGCTATAATGCTACTGAGTTACATAGAAGAAATTCTGAGACCAAAAAAAAAAAAATTAAAACCCATATTAAATGTTCACAGTACATTAGAAGTCTGCTTACCCTTTGGCAATTAGAAGTTAAGAATCTGTGTTATGTTATACTGAACTTTTTTCTTTTTAGAGTCTTACATTCAATATGTAAACTATCTAGCTGTCATAGTGAAATTTTGCATTATTTTATTTTCTTTCTAACATTTAATTTGTTACTTATGAAAGGTGCTGGTTGGAAATAGGACTTAAATCTACTTAGCTACAGGACAGGCACCACATAAAAAGTAATAGTGCCTTATGCGTGTACTTTGTTGTGTAAATCACCATACTGCTATCAGATGGCAACTCTTCTGTCAGTACGAAACCAGGCCAGATCCAAAGGAAAGACACAGATGAAAGATTCTCTACACTGTTATAAATCTCATGAGCTGTCCGGACACGTTGGTTCTGTATTTGGTATGAATCTTTGTACATTTAGGCTAGCGGAGCCAGATTGTGGTCCATCCTGCATGCTCACTCAGTGGAATAAGGAATGACTGCTACCTTTCCTGTGCAAGTGGGTGAGGAGTTGATCAGATAGTAACATTTATAAATTACCTAACTGACTTATGTTCTTTCTTTCCATTGAAAGTCAAAGGGATTTTTATACTTTTAAGAATTTTACTTGATGAGTTGGCTATGCCCATTCCAGAGCAGTGGGGAAACAGAGGCAGATTATGGCTTTGAGTTAATTTGCTTCCCAGGCTGCTCCTGGGACAGCACAGCAATGCACTGCCCTATACATAGCTCTGGTAGTAAAATTATAATCTAATTCTTTGTTAGCATAACTAAAATGTGGACATATTCATTTTTTAAAAAATAAGTTGTCTCCTCATTCAACTTATGCCTTCAGGATGAGGTGATCAGGTGAGGGATAACTTATCCCTAACATCAAAAGTTCAAATTCCACTCCATCATATACAAATTCTGTACATTTGTCACCAATTTTTTTTCATGTGCCCCTTGTTGCACAGCCACATTATATAGAAGAGGCACTCCTCTTTTCAAACGTGTCCACATTGTCTGTTTCAATCTGATCATCTGATTAAAGATACAGAGCAAGAATTTTTGCAGAAACAATTTGGCAAATAATTTTGATTATTCAATCTGGGAGTATTGTGATCTGTTCAGACAATTTGTGAATTAAAGAGGCAAAATTTTATCCATATACCTCTTTTTCTGAATTAGTTATCCAGGTCTAGTTTTTAACCTCCTCACAGAATGCTAGGTTTCTTTGCCAAAAGACAACTGCTCAGTAGAGCGTTACAAATTGATAGTGCATACGACTTCATAAAGATACACTGGAATAATTAAATTTATTTTTAGTAGCAATGGCATATTCATCTGATCTTTAAAATAACCAAACAGCAAATGAACAGCAGAACTCTTCAAACCAATGCCACATGATTTAGATAATTGCGGATGCTATATACATAAACAAGCTGCTCTCCACAGAAGGTTGACTAGTCAGTAACCCCAAAACAGTTCACAATTTCATCCACTAGTTTGTAAGGTGGGGGAAAGTTTTGTGTAGTCTTATGAACCTGAAATACTAGAGTGCTAGTTGCAGTCAGACTGTGCTGTGTACTGTGGTGTGAGCCTGCAGCTATTTCTGGCATTCTAGCAACTGAAGTCTGGATCTGGTAAGGTGCTGAACGTCTCCTCTAACATATTGACTCGCTAGGACCTAATATTTTTAACATATGCTATTTGAGATACAAATTCTCCAAGTCATGTTGTAACAGTGTATAGCACCTTCATTCAAGACTGCAGGCTAAAGTCTGAAATTCAGTGTAAATGATCAGAGTTAACATCTGACAGCTCCTAACTGTCCTATGGGAAATGATCTTCATCAATTTCTTAATGGACAGGTGTCCATAACAGTTTGTATTTATTGACAGTATCCACAGTGAGGATAAACATTAAGATGTTGGGTATCTGATTAGTCTCACTGAAGTCAATGCCATTACTTATGCTTAAAATTAGACACATGCTTAAATACTTTGCTGAATCAGGGCCTGGGTGAGATGCTGGTTCCGTGGAAGTTGTGTACTAAGCACCCTATGGAAGAGGTTCCTCTATCATCCTGGAAACTTGGCTACCTTATCACTGGAGTGATTCCCTGTAGAAGGAGTCGTCATAGGAATGGTTCAGGGTGATAGGAGCTTTCCCAATAGTTATACCAGTTGTGTGGATAGAGGACTTGTTTCTGAACCTAGGAATCCAGCACAATTTACAAAACTAACACAAAATGCTGTTGGAAGAACTAACTAGTTTTCTACTAAATGAAAGATAAAGATTACTAAAAATGGAAATAATATAAATTGTCTCTGCATTTCTTTAAAAAAAATACTTGGTGGGCATCATTAGATTTTACAGTGGATTTTAAGTTTAACGTGGAATATGGATAAGCTTAGATATTTTCTGCTTTCAGAATAAGTGGCTAATTCGGCATTTATACAAGGGAGTTGGATTTTAAAATTTACTTTTCTCTAGTATATTCAATAGGGCTGAACTGTCAGAGTATAACCTGATCAAATAATATCTTATGGAGAATGGCACCGGAATTCTCTTTAAAGGAATTTTCCTGTGTCTCTTGGTTGATATGTAAGTTAAGGTTGCAATGGAATTTACAAAAGAGAGAATTATGAAAAGAGGTGGGGAGGCTAGGGGAGGGGAACCCCACAGAAAGCTATAGTTGGCATTTTCCTTATTCAGTTTAGATTTAAGCATTGGTTGTTACTTTTAATGATGATTTAATTACAAAATACTGTACTTCCTTATAAGTGGTGTTTAAAATACACTGTAACAGAGTTGTACATAAAGTTGTAATTTTATGGCTGTATACAATGATGGAACAATGTTCTGCAAGTTTCTAGAGTACCTTGATCTCACTTTTTTAACTAATGCAAAAGATTCTGACCTTCGTGAGATATGCACTAAAAATGCCAAGAGATGTCCTAAATTAAAAAAAAAAAAAAAAAAAAAAAAAAAAAAAAATACTGTCCTATAATTTTGCTAGAGTGGCTTGCTTTTGGTGTGATTAGTCAGCCTTTAGTTCAATATTTTTTAATCTTGTTATCAAGCAGCCATGTTTGCTTGGTTGTTTATAGAAGCTGTAAAGTTAATAATGAGGAAAATGGATTGTAAATCTCACCACAGCTTTCTGTACTGTGAGCAGGAGAAGAGATAAACACTAAGGAAAAAATCTTTCTTCCTAAGAAATCAATTTTTCATTCTTGTTAATTGGATGATGTAGACATTCATAATTTATATTAAAATCAATCTGTGAGATTGTCTACACTTTCATACAGAAGAGCGGGCAGACTTTAAAAGTTACACCAGGTTGAGAGATTCCATCAGTTCTTTCCTTGAATTAAAATGGGGAATTCCATTACAGCTAGTTTATAGATGTAAACCATGTAAACAGGGTCCTCTATTTGCTCATGCAACAGGATTAATCTGTAAATATTGACACACAGCTATCTGGATATACTCTGTCATTAGCAATACTGATTATCATGCGTTTTTAAGGCACACATCACCATAGTACTTTGGTGTACATTTGCACATGGCACATGAAATGCTTGCTTAAAGATGGAACGGAGCCAGGTGGTAGTTATCTGGAAGATTCTGTGGCTCTCCTTGGAGAAGGCCTACCCCCCCCTCCCTCCCCCCCCCCCCCCCAAAAAAATTAAAAAAAAAAAAAAAAAAAAATTTGTTCAATGTGCCCAAAAAATGGTAAGATTTGTATTCAGTTTTTTGGAAGGCATGTATTTCTCATAGATTCCACCTTGGGGACTAAAAGCAGAAGCATCCTCTCCAGTTCCCCCTGGATTGGTTGCCTTTGTGATAGTTGTGTCCTACTTGATAGGAATCAAGACTCCAGGACCTTGATTTAGACTCTGAATTGAACTGGCAGCATATTTAGAGAGCAGAGTACTTACGTTGTCCTTGTCGGTCTTTCCTATGTAGAAAGCAGATCATTGAATTCTGAACTAGTTGTAGTTTGCAGGTCAACTCAAGTTAGTATGTTTCAATAGTCTAGTCCTTGCTTTAGGTGGTAATAGCAAGGATCATCATGAATAACTGCATCCAGCATGAAAGGACACAGCCTCCTGTCTAATTGACAATGGGGAATAAATATCTGGTCACTGTTTCTGTCTGGGATTCCAGGGTCAGAGAGTGGTTCTGTTAGGCTCTTTGACTGTACTTCTCCATTAAAATGGATAGACAAATGCCCAATTAAGTTTGAGGTTTCAGTTTCTGCTTGTTTCTCAGAATTAATCCTTCTGCCAAACAAGATTATACCTTCATTTTACTCAGAATGAGTCTGAGCCCAGCTAACTTCTGTTCAAGTTGCTAGTTTTCTTCAGATACTGGAACATCCTGGGATATACGTTATCTACAACAGATAAGGAGATCTTGAGCTGTTTCATCTACACTTATGGCAAGGCTGTGCAAATGGTCTTAGCCTCTCTCCAGAGGCTTCACTTAGTGTTGAACAAGAAATGTCATAAGCCTATTGTAATAAAATGGTCATGATAGGGTTAACTGGGTAGCTCAGGGTACTGTGGAATGGAGCCATGCTCCATCTCTCCGTTTCCTGTTTAGTCAGTGGAAGTTTTTCTCTCCACTCCTTTGAGATGCACTTTAAAATAAACAGCAAGTTCCCAGCTTGCAGCCCAGTGAGTAGGCTTATCTGTGTTGCACTGAGTGGATCCTTTACGAAAGCTACATGTTGTGGTACTCTACTGATGAGAGTTGTCAGGGAAGAATAACAACACTGATACCTTCACTTATCCTTCAAGATCTCTCTCAAAGGAATCTAGGCCCATCCCACCAGGTTCCACAAAGGGATTTAGCAGCACCTAATGATCATTGGTATTAAAGGTAACCTATAGATTTAATAGCATTATTATGATTATTTGTATCAGAGTAGTGCCGAAGATCTCTAGTCAGGGAGCAGGACCCCTGTGCTTGGTGTTGTACAGAAACAGAAGAAAAACATGGTCCCTGCCCCAAAGAGCTTGCAATCTAGCCTGACCTCTGTCCATAGCAATGAGAAAACTTTTCTTCAATACAACATATGCTATCTCCATGGTGCATACAAGCCTGAATGTAAAGAATCTTGTATACTGGAGAAAGTCAGGTTGGTCTATCACTGCTTTCTTGATTGGCTCTCTTAGGAATGGATAGGCTATGTTGATCAAGATTGTTATTAAATGGCTTTCCTTCAATTAGGGCTAGAGCATTGTGTGTTTGGGATTTTTGGAAGCTTCTGTCTCATATTGGCATTAAAAATCTGTAGCAGCAGTGGACTCAGGCACTTCTTAATGACTTTCACCAATCAGCTTGAATCTTTTGTGCAAGTTTAACAACATTTCAAAACTTTTGAGTTTCTCTTCTGTGCTCAGGTAATTCATCAATGAGACTGTTTTAAAATATAGAAGTTGGCATCCCATTAATCCTTAATAAGGACCGTTGTTTTGTCTAGGTCATAAAGGAAAACTAAGTTGGTGATAGTCATCATCCAGAAGATGCACCACATCGGTCATGAGTTTGAATAAATACACAGAATGTGGGGTATCTTTTGCGTGATTATGAAAGTCATTTAAAATAAATCTTTTGATTTGGACACAGTGGCACCATGAGGACAGACACATGCATGGAATTAAATGGCAGGTCTCAACTTTCATTGAACTTTAACACAAGAGAGGAGCACTACCTGTCCATAATCAATATTCTCCAATACCAGGCATTTAACTGGTTCCAGTGGGGGAAGGGGAGGTGGTTACAGGACTCCTTACCATATAATCCATAATGCGGGGTAAGCTCTCCTCACCCTACCTACCAGGACTCAGCTTTTTCTGAGTCCTTGAACCCTCCCAATATGAGGGGGACAGAGGGTGTAGCAAGATGGGGACCTCAGCCTGTGAGGTCCAGAAGGTCTAACCTTGTTCCACAACGGCTACAAGGTCTCACTCTATCATATGAGCCCAAGGCTCATCACTAACATCCCAGCTCTTTTACCTTTGGGAACCGTTCATTTTATTCTCCTAACCACACTGGAAATCGGCTGCAAGTTATCACTAGTAAACACCACACCAGTACCTCAGTTAGATACCATATGTGTTCCTAACTAACCTACTGTGACTTGCGGATGCTGCCAGGAAGGCAAAAAAACTCCCTGGTTCTCCTCCAACTGGCCCATGGTGCGAGAAAATTCCTTCCTGTCTCCCTAAACAGGAAATCAGCTAGACCCACATCATCTGTCAGGTCAGGTTCCCATTCCTAGTTCAGGTGGGCAGGGTGGGCTGTGGGAACAGAGTTGAAAAGGGCTCCATGTGGCCCCTGTGCTGAGCTAAATTCTGGGCACTGGGGAATGCAGGCCATTGAGCACCCCTCTCTCCCAGCTGGCTAATGGGTACCAGAGATTCCTCCTAGGAGAGGAGCTACCTATTGTCCCTTGGTTAGTTTCTCCCTCCATTGCTGCTCAGTTTCCCTTTCACCACCAGCCCCATCAATTTGCCCCACCCATTTATGTGGGTGGATGGCTTTTCTCTCTTTAAAAAAAACATTTAAACTAAGGCCAGGTCTACACTGTGCCACAGTGCAAACTGAGTGAATGAATTGCAGAGTGCATCAATCTGTTGCACTCTAACTGCCCTCATGTGGACGCTACTGGTTTCAGTGGATGATTCTACTTAACATTAGATAGGAATAGTTCTCATCTCCTTTTACCACTATTACATTAGCATAAGGATTATTTTTTATTTGAAAATGTTTAGGCCCAAATCCTGTCCGTAGTAACCGCATGGTTACCCAGCTGCTGTGGAATTCCATGTGCAGAGCTTCCCTCCTCCTTCCTCATTGCCAGGCTGTGGAATGGCTCCACTGCCATTCCATTGTCACCACTGCAGCAGGTTGACTGAAATATCCTGTGTGGCTCATGTGCCTTCCATCTTTTCTCCAAAGGTTGGTTGGATCCACTAATCTTGCCCCTGCTACTCTCCCACTTAACACCCCTCCCCCTCCCAAAAAAAAACAAAAAACAAAAAACAAAACCATGAGTGCTGGGGTGTGCCTCCTTGGAGCTGTTCTCCATGGCAAATAAGGGATGCTGATCTCTTACATGAGTCCAGTCTTCCTCCTCCATCCCCTCCAGTGGTACCACTGCATTTCTGATTAAGGTCCTTCATTCCTAGGGGAGAAGGAAAAATATAAGGGGACAAGATTTACTTTTTAGATTTGTTGCTGAATGTTTCCTTAAATTTAGCAGTGGCTAGTATGTGCTATTCTCCTTACTTACAAAGAGCTTTTAAAATTGCATGACACTAAATTAGTGTCATAAGGTTAATGTCTTAAACATCTCCATATCACACAAAATGTCAGAAGTATTTGCTATGCTATCTGGCAGTAACAAACACGTCCTGCCTTCTTCCTTACTTTCTCTGTCTAGCTAGCTAATTCCCTCCTAACATGTCCTAAGTGAATGGATTTAAATAACAAAATAAAAGCATAAAAAGATTAAGAAACCAACATATTTGCAGATGTATTATTCACTCTACTTGTCATCACTTTCCCCTACTCTTGGTCTCTCTTGTCTAGATTGGAAGCTCTCTGTATCAGAGATTCTCTCTTGTTTTTACAGTGCCTAGCACAATGTGGCCCTGTTTTTAGTTGGCCTTAAGGCACTGCTGTAATAAATAACATTATTAAAACATCAGGCAAAGGATGAAGTATTGTTATTGTTATTCTTAAGACAAAACTTAATATTGCATCCAGATAGTTTACACATGAATATTGAAAGAAAATCAAGTTTTGAACCATTACAATATACTGTCCTTTGTAAGTTGCAAGCATATTCCATTTTTGTTTGGCAAGAAATATAGTTTGTGTTTTTTCCGAGCGGGAACACAGTTTTTCCCACATTGTTAAAAATTTTGCTGGTACAATAAAACACAAGATTTGTTCCTCTTTTTCAAAAAACAGTTTATGCCTTTTTAGCTTGGAAGTTGAGGTCTCTGAAGGATTACAATTTTGAAAAATTTTTATTCATTTTTGTTAAAGTGCTATTCAAATCCTAAACTAAGTAAATTGATAGACTTTTATCATTTTAATAATGAGGTATTATCCCATGGTACCATTTTTTGTTGTTAAATGTATGACAGGTGCAATCCAGAAGATATGAAAGGTTATTTTTATGCCAAATTAACTTTTCCAATGTGAAAAATCATCTCTTCTATTTTGCAAATGTTATTCAAAAGCCTGCAAATTTATAAAGCATGCTGATGGCAGAGTGGCTTAATCTGAACAAAGAGAAAATACAATCTACAGTATATTTCTGACTACTTCTAATCTCAGCAAGCAGGTAAACTCACTACTCACCAAGAAATGTAAATAAAAAAACACTCCTGATACTTAGATATCATCAAGTTGGTGAATATGCTGCATAAGGAAATAAAAGGACTTGTACTGTAACTGGATCAAAGTGATCCATTTAAATGAATGACAATAAATAACTCATCAGTGACAGAAATGCCTAAATGGACATTTTTTAAAGCTAAGGTGGTTAAATCCTGGAATGTAAAATAATTATTATGCTATTCACAATATTTAGCAGATAGGGCCTGATCCAGAGCCCTACCTGTGTTGGAGTCTTTCCTTTAACTTCAGTGGCCTTTGGATCAAGCCCCTATTTAACATGATCATGATTACTAACTGAAATTATGACTCTGCTTTTGTTGATGAGGTAGGGTTAACTGTGCAGGCTCATGTGTGCTAGTGAAAAATGTGTAGAGAGGAAAGTGGGAATTCAGCTTTATTGAGCACCGGTGAGGAGACGCTTCTGCATAATAAAAATAATTGTAGGTTTTTATGTACACAGGCCACACATATGGAGGTGACAGCTATTTGATAAATTGCAGGGTCATGTGATAAACTCTTTGCTCCTTTTGACTAATTCGCATGTCCTGTTTAATCCCTCTCCCTGGGATCAAATCTAAAATACAGTTTGACTAATGGTTACCAAGACATCTGGGTTTACAGATGGAAGGATAGGAAAAGTATTCTCATGAACGTTTTTAAAAACTCTAAAACTTTCCTAAAATACCTGTATTGTAACGTGATACAGACTCAATCCTACAAGCTATTGAGCCATAGACTTTCAAGTGATTCCTAACTGATGCTTAGCAACTTTGTATGAGATGCAGAAAGATAATCTAATTCTGAGGTGGCATCCAGCTGACTTAACCACCAGACCTTCCTTTCTCTTCCTGTGATAGACTGCCTCACTCACCGTACACTTTCCAACTTTTGCAACAGAAAACAGACCCATTTAGTGCAGAACCCTGATTTCATCCTGTGCAGTGAAAGAGTCAGGAGTCCTGTGGAAAAAATGGCCTGGTCCTGGGAAGGGGAGCATAGAAAATACACAAGAGTTTCCTTGCTCCATTCTGGTACCAGGTGCTGTAGCTTTCCCTGGTGTTGGAAAAAGCAATTGGAAGAAAAGTCCTATTAAGTTCCTGGAACCCTGGGATGGTGCATGTTCAGTCTGGTCAGTTTATAGAAGCTGTGCGAGTGCAGTGCTTATGGAATTTTCAGAGAAAAATACAACTAGCCTCTAGCAGTTCTCTACTGGGCAGGGGTAAAATTGATAACTTGAGCAAATTTGGGTGGCTTTTCACGAGGATGGCAAAAGGCACATTCCTGACACTAGGGGGCCTCAGCTAAATGTTAAGTCCCTGTCCAAAGTATGCAAGTGCTAGAACTTCTCAATGAAACAGCTGTAAAAATTTTTTAACACATTTCTCCCTTTCCTTGTTCTCAGAAATGGCTAAACTATTTTTGCTGAAACTTTAAAAATAAATAAGTCAGCATGAAGCAGATACCTGGCATGGAAAAATTTCAGCCTGAACAGTTTGTCAAAGCTATAGGCAACTGATAACAATAGTGGGAAAATGTTAGGCAACCTTACCCTATAATAACTTATATATCCTAACAACCCATAAATATACAATATTATGGTCACACAAGGGTAAGACCATAGTTAAGGTAGTGTCAGAATTTTCTGTGTTAGAGGCAGTACTTCATTGTCTCGCCTTTTTTTTACGAACCCTTCTTTGTAAATGTGCCCAGGGGACTTTAAACTAAATTTCAGCCACTAATTAAGATGTGTGGAACAATCTTCAATATGTATTTTGTGTGTTTGTATTGGTTTTTTGGAAATTTGGGAAAATCAGAACACCAGAAAACCCTGATTTTTTTTTTTTTCAAACAGTGCACATATGCTTCCCTTGTGTGTCAGAGCAGTAACATCGTGTCATTAGAGATAATTAGCCACTCAGCATTCCCTTACTCCAGCACAGTTTAGTACTTGGAGAGTCACTCTTGCCTGGTTGTCATGGCAATGACTGTCTGAGAGAACTGATTTACCTCAGACTGCCCAAAACACTGTTAAAGCAGGCTGGGTTTGGATAAGCTCCTGCTGTGCTCCTCTGGCTTTGTGCTGTGGTAAGTTACACAGTTTTTTTCAGAGTAATTGTTTCTTTCCTCAGAAAAGGTTATATGAAAATAAGATACAAAATTCCAGCTTTTTCATGGATAAACAATATCTGCTGCTTAAAAATGGGAGTATTTGAGTATTTACTTTTTTTTTTAAAAAAAAGGCAGGAAATTATAGCCGAGTCCATAGTCCACTTTCTGTTCCACAATTTAAAAAAAATAATTTAGAAGTTGCAGTAAAACTGAAGCTGGTGTAAAAACAAAACAAACATTGTTTTTTAATACAGTTCAGTTGGTTTCAATATATTGACCCAACATGGCACTGAGCGGTGAAGTATGGAGCTTCACAAAACAATGGCAATAAAACACACATCTGTTGTCTTCAAAGTATAAGTTCTTTGTTATTTAAATAATACTACTTTGAATGCTTGCTCATGTCCATTCCACTATCGGCGTGTGCACGCCTCCATGTACGGCTACTGGAACTTTTTTCCCCTTAGCAGATCCCATAGGGCCAGCTCTGGCGCCCCCTGGAGCCCCACGCACATGCCGCGGTATATGAGGTACTGCCCGCTCTACACCCCCTCAGTTCCTTCTTTCCGCCCATGACGGTCACTGGAACTGCCTGTGCTTGCACTGCAAGCGCTTATTTCCCCATGTTTGAGCTTTAAGCAATGATTTTTGTGTTAATGAGTTAGTTAGCTTAATAGCTGTTGTTAGTGGTAGTTAGTCTAGCTGAGATTTTACCAGGAGTGGGTACACTCCGGTCTCATGGCTTCAAGCCATGTGTTTCTGGCAGGACACTTTCCTGCTGAGTGACCCCCACTGCCTGAAGTGCGGGGAGAGTGGGGGGGAGCCTTCATAAGGAGAAGATCGGATCTGCAAGGCTTTAAATCCAACTGAAAGCCTCACTCATAGAGCCCCTGACCAGCTCCGAACCAACCCGCTCTGCTGCGGTACTGATGGGTGAGGTCCATCTCACTGTTCCCGCTCTCTGGCACTGAAGTCTTTGCCCACAATGACGTAGCGCTGATCCCGGTCACTGGAGACACTCTCAGTACCAAGGAATTCACCGTGCGGTGCCAAACCTGGTTGCTGGAGACAGACTCGGCTCCGAGGAGTTCGTCTCCAGCACCGAGGCAGCGCTGAACTTGGATGGTGGAGACAGACTCTGCACTGAAGATTCACCCCATACCAAGGCTGGGCCAAACTCGGTTGCCGGAGACAGACATGGCACTGAAGAGTTCGCCCCGCAGCCTGGCCATGCATGCTGGCGCCAAGTCCTAGGTACCGGGATGATGCTATGGTCAGCCCAGCTTGCTGGGGTGTTATCCATACTCCTCCTCCAACCATGGCACCCATGTTGAACCTGGTAGTCGAGGTAGTCGACGTTGAGGGGATGCTTGCGGGAGCGCTGGAGCACCTGTGGATCAGGGCACCACCCCACGCGCTACTGTACGGTGAGAGTCTTTGGGACAGTGCCACCATGGTCCTTTGACAGTGCCTCGGTGTCCCTTTGGGGAGGTAGTCGCTGGGGGAGCCACCACCACCAACGAAAGGTGCCAGACCCCCAGGCAGGTAGCCCTGGATGGCCTTAGAGGCAATGGTCATGGAGGCCTATGGGGTTTCTTGGGGGGGAGAGAAGGGACGGGACCACGGTTCGTCAACCCTTTGGGATGCAGTCAGTGCCTCAGGTCCAGGAGATAGGGCCACCATTCGCCCTCGGGCGACGACTCGGCCCCAAGGGCAGGGACTCCTGTGGGGACCGCCTGTCGACAGGAAGAGGTGCTGTGGCCCTCCAATCCCCCCTACTCTCCTCCCCACTGGATGAAGCATGCTCCTGGGCCCTGGTTGATTCTAGGACACACTGGGAACTGCTCAAGAGGTAGTCTCCACCTTGGGGCTGGAGGCAAAGGAGCTAAAGGGGTATCAGACAGTCTCTTTAATGTGCTACCTGTGGGCCCCCAATGTGGGGGGTAGCCCTCCTGGCCTACAAGGGGGTGCTCAAGATAGCGAGGTCCTCATGGCAAACCCCTTCCTCTGGTAGCCGATACCTAAATGAGCTGAAAAAAGTGTAGGCCTCAGCCAAGGGGTTTGAATACTTGTTCACCACCCTGCCCCAGGTCCCTGGTGGTGCTTGCCACCAACCATAGGGATAGGCAGGGCAACCAGGCTCTACTCCAGAGAACAAGGGCGATTGTAAGCCAGACTTGTTTGGAGAAATTTTTTTTATTCAATAGCACTACCAGCAAGTAGAAGGTGAGCCATTGGGGGACTCAGTGAGCTGCTTGCTGAGGTTCTGCCCGGCAGCAGGTGCTGAATTTGTATACCGTTGCACAAGAGGGTGCCACGGGAGCTAGATCAGTGCTGCAGGCATCCTCAGTTGCTGCTGATTCAGTGGGCAGAGCCATACCCCCCGCCATTGGCATGCTGAGGTAGCAGTCCCAAAAGGTCCAGCAGCCCATCCAGGGACCTCCCTTGGACGAGCCCGCCTTGCCTTCGGTTCAGATGGATGCGAAGCTGCATGGTCCAAAAGACTCCAAGACCATGCTCTGTTCCCTGGGCTGCTACACGGCACAGAGCTTTAGGTGTCAGGCAGGTCCCCAGGGACAGCAGCAGCAGAGGTCAGCCACAGCTATCTCGCAACCTATGGGCAATGGGACTGACTCAGGCTCCTTAGGCCCTCAGTAAGGGTCATATCAGCGATAGGGTAGTCGGAAAAGGCTCTTTCTGATGGTGCATGCAAGGGCAGCGTCCTAGCCTCTACCCTCCTTCCAGTTCGTGTGGGCTACAATGCCTTCGAACCACTGGGTCCTTGATATTGTTCGGTGGATAAGGCCCCCCCCGCTCCCCCTTTTCAGCCTCCATGACACCTCCCCCTTCCTCCCTTTGTGGCAGTTCTACCCCCAAGAGGTTGAGGCTGCCACAGCCAGGAGCATGGGAAAGGTTCCTCAGGGCATGGCGGAAGAGGTCTTACTCGAGGTACTTCCTCATTCCCTAGAAAAGGGGGATTTAAGGAAGGTGTCAGACCTACGTCGTCTCTCAAATGCTGCAAGGGATTCAAGTCTTGCATTGTCTCCCCAGTTCCAGTATTGGATACAGGAGCCTGGTATGCCACCTTGGACGTCAGGGACGCATATCTTCAACACTTCCTTCACCTTGTAGTGGTTGGCTCCTTCTAATGCTTTACAGTTTTATCCTGTGGCCTGTTCTCGGCCCTGAGGGGATTTACCGAAGGCCTGGCAGTGGTAGCGGTGCACTTGAGGCAAAAGGGGGTGCAGGACTTGCACAATCAGGTCCAGGTCCCAAGTCCAGAGCAGTGTGAGCCAGTCAGGCGCTACTTGCGGCTGGTGGGTCCTGCTGGTAACAAAAAAAAGTTCACATTAACTCAGGTACAGCCTATGGAATGCATCGGCGTGATGGGTTGCTTCCTGGGCCAGGCCTTCTTGCCTCAGCCGTGCTGTGAGACAGCGTCCCTTGGGATGGCCCAACTGCACAAATGCCCGACGACAGCCAAACGTGGCCAACAGCTGGTAGGTCACAGGGTGGCCTGTGTGGTGAGGCTAATGCGCCTGACACTTAGGCCATCATGGTTAGCCTTGGTGTACAGTCCAAGCAGGTAACTTCTGCACCGAGAGATGTTGGTCCCCTTTCTCCTCTCCTCCTCCACCTCCCCCGCAAAACAAAAACAAAAAACAGCATCAAGCCCTAGCAGTCCTAGACGATGGACGACTCCTCAGGATGCGTGAAGGAGCGTTCAGTTCGTGGAGCTGGCTCCCTTAGTTACTCTATCAGACGCCTCAGGCAGAGGGTGAAGCGCCGTATCGGCGCTGACTTCGGCTGACAAGGCATCTGGCCAAGGAAGGAGAGGCGTTGGTACACCACTGTAAAGATCTGCAAAACGCTTGCAGAATGTTCCTCTGTTTATTGAGGGCAGGGCAGTACAGATGCTGACAGACAGTGCAGTGACCATGTACTACATCGACAGGCGGGGGAAGCCCATTTGTCAGCCTTACAAAGGGAAGCTATTGGTCCTTAGGACCTGGTGGTGATTACCTCCCCAGGGTGATGAACGGCGAGGCAGACCGCGTCAAGGAGTCCCTCACCACAATGGGTCACTGCGTCCACAAAGGGTGTCTGACTGTCTGGAGGGGAGGTTTCCCCAAAGGGAATCTGTCCATATCGAACTGGAGTACGAGGTGTCCACAGTGCTGCTCTCTCCGTGGTCAAGGGCTGGGGGCGATCGCAACACTGTCCATCTGTAGCGGTCATAGAGCTTCATATTCACTTTCCTGCCTTTCTCCTCTTGCATACAGTCCTGCTAAAGAGGAGGAGGGGTTATACAGACGCCATCTCGATTGCTCCGGCCTGGCCACGCCAGCACAGTTCAGCATTCTGCTGGATTTCTCCATTGCCTACCTCGGGAGTCTCTGAGACAGCACGATCCCAGCTCCCAGGATCACCGTCACCTGTCGTGTCCAGACCTGGACCCTCGACACCTCAGGGAGTGGTGGAGCAGTGACAGAGAGATGATGAGCCGCTCAGAGCAAGTCCAGTGAGTCCTGCTGGGTAGCAGGAAGTCTTCCATGCAGGTCATTTACCGGGTTAAGTGGAAATGGCTGTTTCCTACCAGGAGGAGTCCCGGGGTATTCTACCCAGCCTCTCGCCAGTGCAGGTGATCTGGGAAATACTTGCCACAGTTAAAGCTCCAGAGGCTGGGTGCGGCCTCCCTGAAGGCCCACCTACCAGCCATATCAGCCTTCCATCAGTCGCTGGGAGTGGGATTGCAGTTCTCCCATCTAGGGTCGGTTAGGTTCCTGAGGGAGTTGTCTGTAGGTATGCGACCCAGTGCCTCCCTGGGATCTCAACCTCATCCTTTCATGACCCATGGCCCCTCCCCCTTCCTCCCTCCCCTCCGCCCCCTCCCGGGAACCTGCAGTGTCATGCCCTCTACTCCTGTCTTCCGGGAAGCTGGCCTTCCTGGGGGTGTTTACCCCAGCAAGGAAAGTCTCCAGGATCAGGGCTCTGACCTCAGAGCCCCCGCATTCTGCATTCTATAAAGATAAGGCTCAGTTGAGGCCGCACTGGGCTTTCTGGCATAAGGTGGTTTCCCAGTTTCATTGTGACCAACATATATTCTCCCTATGTTTTTCCTGAACCACACGGTTTGGAAGAGAAGACAAGGTGGCACTCGTTAAAGATGAGCGTGGCCCTGGCTTCTATAGCAGGTGTATGAGGCCATTCCAGAGAGCGACGCAACTCTTCATCACAGCAGCCAACCGGATGAAAGGTTCACCTGTCTCCACCCAGCACATCTTCCTAGCGAACTTCCTTCTTCAAGTTTGGCTACGAGCAGGTGAAGGTGCCGCTTCCGTGTGCCACCACAGCTCACTCAACAGAGCTCAAGCTCCATCTACAGCTTCCGTAGCAGAAGTGCCAGGGCAGGGCAACTGCAGAGCAGCTGCCAGGCCGGCGGTACATACCATCACGTCCTACCACACCTCTGTCCAATGGGCATGGGAAGATGTGGGCTTCAGCAGAGCTGTGCTGCAGGCAGCTCACCGCTAACTCCGGCTCACCTCCAAGGTACTGCTTGTTAGTCACCTACGGTGGAATGGACATGAGCAAGCACTCGAAGAAAACAAGGTTACTTAGCAGTAACTGATGTTTTTTGAGATGTGTTGCTCATGTCCATTCCACAACCCATCTCCCTCCCTGCTACCAGAGTTGATGGAAAGAAGGGACTGAGGGCGGGTGTAGGGTCAGCAGCGCCTCATATACCGTGGCATGTCTGTGGGGCTCCGGGGGCGCCAGAGCCTGCCCTACGGGATCTAAGGCAAAAAAAGTTCTGGTAGCCGTGCACGGAGGCGTGCACATACCTATAGTGGAATGGACATGAGCAACACATCTCGAAGAACATCAGTTACTGGTAAGTAACCTTGTTTATATATACATTTTTTGTCTATTTAAAAACTAAGGAAATTCATAAACAAAAAAATGCATTTAATGTTAAGTTTATCAATAAACTAAACACTTAAAAATAGGAAATATAAAGTTAAGGATTGAAAAGGGTGAAAAGATTGCAAAGCCCAGCACTCAGGTTTAATTCAGCCAATTTGTGTATAGGCATTGATACAGCCTTTAATTACTTGCCAGAAGTGACTACCTGTGAAAAAGTTGGTGTGACTGTGACCCCTAGGCACCTCATAATCACACCCTACACATTACTGTAATATTTGTACAAAATATTCCTTTTGAGGTATCATTTAAAAACTAACACACTGGCTATATCCTTGTGAAATGTATGTGACAATTCTATTTTTGGAGTTATGACTGTCCTCTGCTACTATGTTTTAAACTCCATATTTGAAAGAAGTAGAAAACTGGTCTGTCTGGCTCTTGAGGACAAATTAATGGGCTTGATCTGTGACAGTGGGATTGCAATTTACACATGAAGTAAACAGAACCTTCAAAGTTCACAAGGTGGTTGGGGCATCAGCTTGTCTGCGTCATAAAGGAAGGACAACTAGTCAGTTGGGATCAGGAATTGCTACAGGGACATTTACATTGGACCACATCAGGGAACATCTTAATTGAGATGGAGTTGGCCCCCAAGAGTAGACAGGAGACTGAATCCCAGAGGATTAATTTCTCCCTTGAAACAAAGGCAGACTTTGAGATATAAGAACTTGCACAAAAACTTTGGATTACCCTGCACCTGAGAGGACAAGGAAAACCAGTGCCTTGGACTATGTGAGGATCCTGGCTAAGAGTTAGAAAACTATTGCTTGGAAAGGAAGATTGATGAGAAAACTACTTTGAACAAAGACTGTAGCTTGTTAAATTAGGTCTTTGGCCATTAGAAAACAGTTTTACTTTTGTTTGTTTAAACCATATCTATCTTTATTCCTTCTACTTACTATCACTTAACCTATGTCCTTTTTAAATCAACTTGTTTAATTTTTATTATAAACCAACTCAGTGTTGTGTTTAAAGGAAAGAACGTGTTTACCCTAGTTAATAAACAGTAGTGTACTGACTCTCTAAAAGAGCAGTGAATTTAATATCTTCTGTGAACGCCCAGTGACAGAGAATATGAATGTGCATTGCAAAGAAACATGTTTGAGGAGCTCGGGAGCTGGAGTTCGCACATTGTTCCCTGCTAAGCAAGGTTTGGGCCAGGATAGTCTTGAGGAGTTTGCTGATGATGAAGACAGACAGACGTGGCAGTGAGCTGAAACAATCTAATCTTCAGCAAAGCTCACTCATGCTGAGGCAGAGAGGTAACAGTGGCTTCCAGCTCTGGGTTTCTCCAGCAGCATGTTACTGTGACTTGCCCATCATCACATAGAAGCTTGGTGGCAGAGGCAGGGATAGAATTCAAGTGTCAAGGGCATAATTCAAATGCCCTAATCATGAGACCATCCTTTCTGTTATTACAATCTCCTGCCTCATTCACTACAAACCTTCCAATTTCTTCAACGGATAAGGCAGAGGTTCTGCAGGCAACAGACTCCTTTGCTACACAAGCCCGATTCATCCACAGAGCAAAGCCATCCTGTACACTGAATGAAGCAGGATTTCTATGGAAAAAATGAGATAATGTAATTAGACTATCATAATGCATATGCACAAAGATCCAAATTAAGGTTGCATGGGTAATGTTAATTTTGGCATTTCCTGACTAAAAAGTTTCAAAGTCCAGCGCTCTCTAATCCTTTTTAATTAACTCTGGATTTTCTAATTTTTTATAGTTCTGTTTATTGATGAGAGTAATGTTAACTAACATTTTAACAAGGTTTTTTGTTTGTGAATAAACAAATGATAAACCATGGCATACATGAAGTAAATTGCTTTTGCCATGCCCATCTTTGTCTTCAGTGGCATTCTGCGCATTAATGCTTCATTAGGACATTACAAATCCCAGATCAAGTTTGAAGTGCTTCAAATTTTTAAAAATTTGTCCAGCAAAATGTTGTCTATTAAATGTGGCATTTCTCCTCCCAAAGTAGTCATCCGAAGTGCAGCCTGGGCAATATTCAGCCTTTTGTCAGTGACAGATTGAAGTCAGATATTTCACAGACATGCAAAACTAAGTGGTAGGAGCTTTATACCTATTGGACCCTTATTCTGTGACTTGTTTTGTACAGACACTTCTGTGCCCACACAGAACAAGTTGCAGGATCCAGACTAAGTTGTTTGGGGCAAGTACTGTCAGTGTATGTGTGTGTTTGTATATTGCCTCCAAAATGGGGCACTGAGCCTGACTTGGGCCTTTAGGCACTACTATTATTATATAACTATTATTATAAAAGGGAGGTTCCCAGCTACTGAGATACAGAGGACTTGCTATTAGCCCTGGAAAGGGAGGGGGGGGAAGGGAGAGGGTGAGTGTGTGTGGTTTTTGTTGGGGTTGTGGTAACTAAGACATCCAAATTTCCAAGTGGACTGATAGAAAAAATAGTCTTTCAAACCTTTAAAAAATATTATTCTGAAAAATAAGTGGTGAATAGAGTGGAGACTACATGATAGCATGGTATATAATTTTTATTGGCCCTTTTTTGGGGTAACCTTCTAACATACATGTGGCTTTATCACTCTTGAGGAATTGAGTCATTCTGAATTTGTGCTGCTGTTCTGTAACTTGAATTTACCATTTTTTTTATCAAGCTAAAGGCTAAGAAGAAAAATTTTCTTCAAAGAGTAGCAGTATGAATGACATAAGGGAAAATAAGAACCATAACAATGAAATAAAGCATCACGTCTTTGTTTTTGGGAAGCTTGAGAATGAAATTGGAATTTATGGGCAGGAAAAAGTAACAATATGGGGTACCTTTTGAATATACTCTAGGAAACTAAAGAAGATAGCTAGTGTATTCAGTAAGGTTTCAATTCTGCAAAACATTTAATGGGGCCTGGATTTCAGAGTGTGGGTGTTCAATGCTTTCTGAAGTAAGCACATGTAAAGTGTGCCAGTTGGGCACACACAAATGGTGGGACCCAAAACCAGTAATCACTTTGTTTACATGTTGTGATGCTAGGCCTGAAAAAGCCAAGCAACTTGACAAATTGCATGGCCCAACTCTGACCTTTCAAAATATATTATAGGAAAATACAATGGTAGTGAGAGACATTCCTTATAAGTAGACTAGAACTTTGATATGCAAATGTATTGTTGGTAGTTATTTGATGTTAGAGGTTAGCAGTGTAGATAAACTGCTTTCCTGTCTGTCAATGTTCTATTGATTTGAGTACAAAAGGAACACATGAACATTTTAGATGGAACTTTGAATTTAACAATACTATTGTTTGTATTTCTCTTTGAAGTTTAAGTAGTAAATAGCTGTGAAGGTTGTAAATGGCCAATTACCTTGTGCTAATGTAACTAGTTACTGGTGGGCTCAGGACATAGGAGATGGTACTTCAGATTCCCAAGTAATCATCTATTAATTGTTCAAGGAGATACCTGCTGTCAAGAAAATATCGATCAGCCTGCATGGATCTATAAAAGACTCTAGTGAACTGATCCTTTTTATCTCAAATCTGTCCAAACTTGTCAGGGAAAGTTTTTTGGATCACAAGATTAAGATCCCAGCACCAGCCTGGAATCACCCTGCTAATTCTCATGGGAGAATTTGAATAACCTCTGGACATGGACTATTTAGTCTTCATTCTTCTGGATCAATTCCTGTACAATGGAAGCTGTGAAACAAAGGACTGAGACCTATCCAAGTACTGGATGTACACCAGAGGGACTATGCAAGCCTGCAAATGTCACAATTCTAGTGGAAACCTGATATCTGTGGACTTTCTGATCATTTGTATGTATGTGATTGCTTTAATCCTTTAACATTGCTCTTATAGTTTATTTCTTTTCTTTTATAATAAACCTTTTAGTTTTAGATACTAAAGGATTGGTTGGCAGCATA
The DNA here is from genome assembly GCF_026122565.2 of Emydura macquarii macquarii. Classification (NCBI taxonomy): domain Eukaryota; kingdom Metazoa; phylum Chordata; order Testudines; family Chelidae; genus Emydura; species Emydura macquarii. The sequence continues at coordinate 10,728,553 of NW_027131527.1, read as the reverse complement.
GTATTTTGGATAAGATCCAAATTTATATCGATCTGGTACTGTGGCTGACCTTTTGGGGTCAGGAGAACATTTTGGTAAAGGGAATAGAGTTTTAAATAACTTATCTCTTTACTGGACCTAGTGGCTGATTGGGAGCCAGAGATTGAAATGCAGAAAAGGGGGCTGTGTACACTTTTGTGTTAGCTTCTCTATAACCAGTGTTGAGAATCAGAAGCATTGTTTGTGGCTGGTTGGGAAGTCTGACTTCAGTGTCACCTGCCGTGCTGGGAGAATCTACTTTCCTTTTGCAGCCTGCCCTGCCCTTGGCATTTTCAGGTGGTCTACCCAAGGCATGGATGGGTCACATGTATTCCTGTATCAGGGCCCAAATATAGATCATCTGACTTTAAAACAGATGAATAGTTTGCCTCATCCCTCTGTTACGTGTTGTCTTTTGGATTGTAAACTCTTTGGGGCAGGAACTGTAATTTATTATATGCTTGTACAATACTATGCACCATGGGACCTCACCTGGTTGCAGCCTTTAGGCACTTCCTCCAATGCAAATGTTAAACAGCAGTAATATCCTGATTTGCCACTTATGAAGGTTTTCTTATGAAGATAAGGAAGGTTTTTATAATAGCTGGAAAACTGCTAGACTTGATGTCTTTTGAAAATATCTGGAATAAAATTTTTAATAGATAGTAAATATTTTCAATATCTTTAAGTACACAAATCAAATTTGTTGGATTTTCCCAGATTCAATACAAGTATTAGTTTTCTCCTTGAAGACACATTATCTGGAATCATAGAATCCTACTGAAGTCATGTGTTGTATTTTGTTCACCCAGGATATGTTGAACTAGTTTATCTACAGAAGGAATTTTTTTAATCTGTCCCATTTTCTTTTTTAAGCAGAAGAGCAGTGCATGTTCAAGATCTTTATCTTGAACACCTAACCTATTTACTGAAGATTGTATCCGTTAATTTGTGGTCCATGTGGGCCTTGGCTTTAGCTAATACTAATGACACAGGAAAGAATACCTTTTAAGTGCTTAAAAAAAAAATCAGAATTACATATGTGTTCATGAATTAAGAAAGATATGCGTCGCCCTTTAAATTGCCTAAGGTGTTTTCATACTGTAGGTTCCAACTGGATGATAGCTTTTTTCTTTGTAGTTACCTTTTCTGAATGATTAAAAAAAATTACCCATTATGATTTTTTCTGAACTGTTGGAGTCAGTAGAATAGATTAATGGGAGGATGCAGATTGTCCAGGAAGGACAGGCATGGAAAAAAGGGAGGAGGTATTGCTTTGTTAATCAAATATGTCTACACTTGCACTGAGGTTGATAGAATTAGGAGGCAGACCTGTTGAAAATCTCTGGGTAGGATTAAAAGCAATAAAAAACAAGGGTTATATCATGATAGATATCTACCATAGACCGCCTCACTAGGAAGAAGAGGTGAATGAGACTTTTTGTTAGTGGTTTTAAAAAAGAAAATCATAAACAGGACTTGGTGGTAATGGGGGACTTCAACTATCTAGACATTGGTTGTGAAAATAATGTATCAGGGCACAGATTATCCAACAAGTTCTTGGAATGCATTGGAGACAACTTTTTATTACAGAAGGTGGAGAATTCTGGAGCGGATTCAGGCAAATAGAGAGGAACTAGTTGAGAATTTGAAGGTGGAAGGCAGCTTGGGTGAAAGTGATCATGGAAATAATGGAGTTTTTGTGATTATAAGGAATGGTAGGAGGGATAAAAGCAGAATAATTACAATGGACTTCAAGAAGGCAGATTTTAACACACTCAGAGAACTGGTATGGTAGGTATGATCCTATGGGAAACAAGTCTAAAGGAAAAAAGTTGAGGAGAGCTGGCAATTTGAGACACATTATTAAGGGCACAAGAGCAAACTATCCCAATGCTTAGTAAAGATAGGAAGTTTGGGAAGAGACCACCTTGGCTTAACCAGGAGATCTTCAAGAACTTGAAACTCAAAAAAGAGTCACACAAAAAGTGGGAACTAGGTCATATAAAGATGGATGAATATAAAAAAACACAAGCATGTAGGGACAAAACTAGAAAGGCTAAGGCGCAAAATGAGATTACCTTAGGTAGGGAAATACAAGGTAACAGGAAAGCATTTCTCAAATAGATGAGAAGCAAGAGGAAGGCACAGGACAGGTCAATTTCTCAATGAAGAGAGAGAGACAATAACAGAAAATGCAGCTATGGCCAAAGTGTTAAATGCCTTTTTTGTTTTTCACCAAAAAAGTTAGTGATTGGACAACTAAAATAGTGAACATCAGTATCAATGGAGTAGGATCTGAGGGTAAAATAGGAAAAGGAACAAGATAAGATCTCTAACTTGTCTAAATAATTCAAGTAGGCAGGGCATGATGAAATAAATCTTATAATACTTAAGGAACTGGTTGAAGAGATCTCTGAGCCATTAGTGAATTTCTTTTAGCACTTGTGGAGGATGGGAGAGGTACTTGATGACTGAAAAAGGGCTAGGATGACTTGGTCACAACAGTAAAATATCAGGACACATAGGGGCAAGGGTGAGGTGACATACCATATCATAAATGTGTTTTAAAAAATTGGTATGAATAGTAATGGTATAAGCATAACCTCAACAATTACAATATAGTATCACTAACACAATATACCGTAGACATAAATTGATGATTGACCCATTGTATTAATTAAAACAGTTTTGATCTTACCCTTGTTTTCTTTTGATAATTCACAAACACATAATTACATAATATAACACTCCAAAAATGGTAATTAATACTGAGTAATTATAATCCATATTTAAACATACAGATTCGTTTGTACACTAAACCAATAACATGGTTAAAGGGTGCAGTTTTTATTCAGTCTATAAATCAACTTCACAATTTGGATACCAGTCAGACATGCTAGCAATCAGTCTCGTACTACTTTGTTGACATGGCCATAGCCATGACTTGCTTCTGGGAAATCACTTCTGTAGAAGTTCTTGCAACTCATCCGGAAATTCATTTTGACAAGGGTTTCACTCTGCACCAAGCCTATGCTGCTTTGATTCTGGACATTGGTCCATGCACCTTTCATGCTCTGTATGCTTTGCCGACTGGTATCCTGAGCACTTATGACACCAGCTTTGTCATGTTCAGGAATTCAGTTCTACTGTCCTTGTTTCTCAGCACTTGAGATCAGAGTTCCCCAACTGAATATTTGCCAGGCTCCACCTTGGAGTTGAGGTCTTTTGATACAGTACTCAACTGATCAAGATCCACTGTTTTCTGTAGGTTTACAGCTGTCTTTGCTGCAGACAGATCCCTGTATTCAAATTCCCTATTACCCAGTGCTTGAACATCAAAGTTATTGAACAAGTAGCCAGTTGTCAAAAAAAATCAAACCTTTTCTCCAGATATTGGACCCACACAATGTAAAATTTCATGAAGTCTTTCCAGAGACATTGATCAGTGACAAGCAGCATCTGTTAATGCATTTTCAACTTTGAAGCCAAAGAATTTCATTCTTCCATTGTTGATGTTTAATTCTCAGATTATTCATTATGGCATACACTTCACCTGCCGTCACACTCTTGTTTTCCAAACAGAGCACAGTATCATTGAAGACTTTCAGGACATTCTGGAGGAAAGACAGATGAACCTCAACTTTGCTAGGCCCCTCACCTTCTTCACCATTTTCCATGTTGGCGAACAGCATCCATAGAGATTTTGGATGCTTGTCGCTGCCCAGAGAAACACAGTAGCTCTTAACAGCCTGCCACATATTTACAAGCTTGTTTACAGCTGGGAAAAGACTCAACCAGCATGTTGCAACATGGCCTAGTAAACTGGCACTCTATATCCAAGGACTCAAACATATCCTTCAGTGCTGCTACTTTCTTAGCAGAACTGCTGAAGTGATTGAATGTCTTAATGATCAGAATCTCAGTGTCAACTTGCAGGGTATTGCTAGCATATTTCATGCTGCTGTGCACAACATGGGCCAAGCAGTTTGCAGGCAAGATACTTTTTTTTTGTTTTCTTAAATTCTGGTACACAGATTGTCACTTTACATAATTCACTTTTGCGTTATCATTTGGCCTGCTGAAAAAATTCAAGACCAGGGTATTGCTCTTGTAAGTCTTTGGTGTTTTTGTTCAGGTATGGTGTGGTTTTTTTGTTTTTGTTTTTGTTTTTTTGGGAACAGCATGACCCTGAACATTGGACTCACTACCATGGGAAATGCTAAATTCTTTTCTGCATGCTTTACAAAAGGCTCTTGAATCACTTGTTGGATTTCGGAACTCAGGTGTAAGTGTTTTTTCCATTCTGTTATGTATCTCCACTGTTGTTTTTTGGTAGTTGGCTCCTCTTCACTCGCCATTGTCATTTCGGGATTTTTGGCTGAAGATGGTTGGCAAGCAACTGAAAAGAACTGTGCAATCTCTATATGCATACATGTGTTAAACGCAGACTGTAGTTTGTGCTACAGTACACACTGGTCCAGAACTGTAATATAAACTACACATTCCCCATTGTAAACTGTGTTCCACTTGAAAACTACACGAAAAATCTAAATTCCCAGCAGATAGCAGAGTGCAATCAGGTAAGGGTTTAACAAATAGGACAGTCCAAATTGACTAATTTTCTATTTCACTACCAAGTTTCACATTTTACCTGAATTTGGGACAAACTGTGTCCCAATTGTACATCGATTTGTGATGTGGGACAAAGGATTTAATATTGGGACAGTCCCGATTTTTATCAGGACATCTGGTCATCCTACAAAGGGGCAAATATAGTACCTATCTGTGAAAATGGGAATAAGGCTAACCCAGATAATTATAGACCAATCAGCCTAAATCAGTACCTAAATAATGATGGAGCAAATAATCAATTTGCAAGCACCTAGGAGATAAGTAATAGACAACATGAATTTGTCAAGAATGAGTCATATCAAACCAACCACATATCCTTCTTTACAGGGTAACAAGCTTTGTGCATGAGGTGGAAATGGTAGATGTGATGTCTCAGCTTCAGTATGTCTTTTGGTATGGTCTCACATAAACTTGTCAAACTAGAGAAATATAGGCTAAATGAACCTACTGTAAGGGGGGTGCACAACTGGCTGGAAAACTGTGCTCATAGCGTAGTTGCCAACTGTTCACAATTGAACTTGATGAGCATATTGAATGGGGTCCTGCAGGGATCTGGCCTAGGTCTAGTTCTAGTCAATGTATTAATACATATTTGGATAATGGCACAGAGTACATTTATAAAAAGTCTGCAGATTAGATTAGGCTAGGAGGGATTGCACATGCTTTGGAGGACAGATTTAGAATTCAAAATTATCTTGAGAAACTGGGAGAAATGGTCTGAATTAAGTAGGATGAAATTCAATAAGTACAAATGCGAAGTACTACACTTAAGAAGGAATAATCAATTGCACAGGTACAAAATGGGAAACGACTGCCTAGGTAGGAGTACTGCAGAAAAGAATCGGGGGGAGGGGTTATAGTGGATCATACACTGTTGACTCTTATTTTAATACTGTTGACCAAAAAAAAAAAAAAAAAAAAAATTGAACAGCACTGTGGGATGCATTAGCAGGAGTGTTGTAAGCAAGACATGAGAAGTAATACTTCCATTCAACTCAGCACTGTTAAGGCTTGGAGTATTGGGTCCAGTTGTAGGCACTATACTTCTGGAAAGATGTGAACAAATTGGAGAAAGTCCAGAAGAGAGTAACAAAACTGACTTAAAAGTCTAGAAAACATGACCTAGGAGGAAAGATTGGAAAAAAAAAATGGGTTTGGTTAGTCTGGAGAAGACTAAGGCCTGGTCTACACTGATGACTTAGGTCGAATTAAAGTCACTTAAGTCGACTTAATAACACCTGCTTCTACACTGGCACCACTCTTAATTCTTATTAAGGTGCTTGTAAAATCGATTTAAGACCATCTCTGCAAGTGGCGTAGCGCATAATTCGAATTTATGTCAACTTAGTGTCAGTGTAGAGGCAAAGGAACTTAATTAGAATTAATTGACTTCCAGAATGTATCCCACAATGCCCTGTTTTGACTGTTCTGGACAGTCGCGCTGTGCTGCTCAGTGGTCATGCTAGCAGGAAAAGTCCCCTCCCCTCAAGCCCTGGGAAGATTTGAATTTTCATTTCCTGTGCAGCCAGCGTTGGGAGAGCTTTGCCACTGACTGTTCTCCACATGGCTACTGCAAAGCCCAAATGCGCTCCAGCATGGAGTCAACCAGAGGTCTTAGATCTCATCAGGCTGTGGGTGAGTCCATTCTGGCTCAGCTCAGAGCCAGCAAAAGGAATCTGGATATTTATGTGAAGATATCCCAGGGCATGCTGGAGAAGGGACACCAGAGGGATGCTCAGCAGTGCTGCGTGAAGATTAAGGAGCTGCGCCAGTCCTATCAGAAAGCCAGGGAAGCTAACAGCCATTCTGGCTCATCGCCCAAAAAATGCAGGTTCTATGATGAGGTGCATGCAATTCTAGGTGGGGATCCCACCACGGTGCCTCCCTGCAGCATCGATACTTCCGCTCGGTCACAGTCTATGAATAATGATGAGGACTCCATGGACAACGAAGAGGAGGAGGAAGCTGAGGAGAGCAAGGTGCAGGAGAGCGGGGTGTCTGTTCTCCCCAAAAGTCAGGACTTAATCCTGACCCCTGAGCAGTCCAGCAGCACACAGGACAGCACAAATGATCCCAGGGAAGGCACATCTGGTGAGTTTTCTTTCTTAGCGTTTCTGTCCTTGTACATGGGGGGGGAGGAGGTGGCACAAAGGGGATCTCGGGTGTTTCGGTGAATGATCTGGGGGGTTACCCAGGGATCAGGTTTTTTTTATGTGATGAGAAAAGGTACATTTATCATCAATTGATATCTCATGTAAAATTTAATGTATGTAATCTGTTATCCCTAGAAAAACTTTTCAGGGGAGGGCTGCCTTGTTCCTCACTCCACGGTAGGATTCTTTGCTGCAATCAAGGTAACCAGCATCATGGTGGAACTACTGTGCCTAGCAAATCTGTGTGTTAAGCATAGCCTCCCCCTCCACGGTATCAGCAGTTCCTCTCTGTGTTGGTTTAAAATACAAGCAGAGAGAGGAAGTCCTTTGCTACATTGTATCATGGGATCATTATCTAAATTGTTACTTTTGTATCATGTTCTTCACTATGCTAACTGTGGCTACCTTGTTACTTTTCTTTCATTATGTAGACACCTCGGCGTTGGACCGACCCTTAAGAAATGCTGCGGACAGACTGTCTCAGATTAGAAAGGGAACTGAGATGACATGTTTAGGGAGCTCATGAATGCCTCAGCAGCCACAGAGACAGAGCAAAGAGTGAGGTGGCTGATCTTGTCACAGAATATGGACATGAACCGGGAGAGTTGCTGAGAAATGCTGGAGCATGATCGCAGTACCATGCAGGAAATGCTGTGGATCATGTGGGACCAGGCACACATGCTCCGGCAGCTTGTGGAGCTTCAGGAGGAGCGGAGGCAGGACAGAGTCCTGCTGCAGCCCCTCCATAATGCTCCTCAACCGACTGCTTTGCCTCCCTCCCCCACCCCCACCAGGTCTCAGAGGAGATTGTCCAGGCTACAGTACATGCTCTCCTCCTCCCCGGTGCAGGCGAGCAGAAAGCTGTGGCGGCCACCCTACCCCTTGAGACCGTGAATGAACCCTCCCCCCTACCTGCCCCCATTACTTGAATGTTCAGAAATAAAGTTTTGCATCATTTCAACACGTTTCTTTATTAAATCATATCTTGTTCAGGAGGGATTTGGTGGGTACAGATATCTTTGGGGGGGGGGGGGGTTCACCGAAGGCAAACAATATACAGGAACAGAAATCAGTCCTGCAATCCATTGCAGAACCTGCTTTTTTTTTTTAAAGCTTCCCTAATGCAAAGCGCTCCGTGGTTAGCTCTCAGCGTAGTGCTGGCATCTGGCTGCTCATAACTGGCGGCCAGTCTTTCTGCCTCCTCAGCCCAACCCTGGGGGAACCTCTCACCCTTCACTTCACACACATTATGAAGAACACAGCAAGCAGATATCACAGAAGGGAGGTACTTCTCACTCATATCCATCCTAGTGAGGAGACTCCTCCATCTACCCTTTAAAGGCCCAAAGGCACATTCTACAACCATTCTGCAACTGCTTAACCTCTTATTAAAACACTCCTTGTCACTGTCAAGGTGACCCGTGTACAGCTTCATTAGCCAGGAGAGGAAGGGGTAAGCAGGATCCCCCAGGATCACTAGGGGTGTTTTCACACCCCCGATGTGAATTTTTTGGTCAGGGAGGAGAGTGCCCGCCTGCATCTTAGAGAACAGTCCTGAGTTCCGAAATACACGAGTGTCATGCACCTTCCCAGACCACCCCATATAGATGTCTGTGAAACGACCCCTGTGATCCACAAACCCCTGCAGGACCATGGAAAAGTACCCCTTGTGGTTTATATACTTGGTCGCTAGGTGTGCAGGCGCTAAGATGGAGATGTGCGTCCCATCAATGACCCCCCTGCAGTTTGGGAAGCCCATCGTGGCAAACCCCTCCATTATATCCTGCACATTTCCCAAAGTTACTAGCCTTCATAGCAGAAGTCTGTTTATGGCACTGAACTCTTGATTCAAGGCTATGCCCACTGTAGATTTACTGACTCCGAATTGATTCCCAACCGAGCGGTAACAGTCAGGGGTTGCCTGCTTCCACAGAGAGATGGCAACTCTCTTCTCCACCATCCTAGCTTGTCTCAAGTGAGTGTTCACGCACTTTAGGGATGGGGCCAGCTCCGAGCACAGTTCGAGGAAAGTTGCCTCTTGCATCCTAAAGGTTTTGCAACCACTGATCATCATCCCACAGCTGCATAACAATGCAGTCCCACCAGTCTGTGCTTGTTTTCCTGCATGAGAACCTGTGCTCCAGGGACTGCAGATGACATGTTACAGCCTGCAGCAATTGGGAATTGTTCTGCTTGATGGCTTGTAGCAGGTCAGCCTCGGTGGCATTGGTGTAGTGTCGTCTTCGCCTTCTTGCTCTATTTCTAAAATAAGCGATGATAAGCTGCAATGTATTTGTCATGCTCACAATTATAGTGCAGAGTTGAGTTGGATCCATGTATCTGCAGCAATGACGATCGTGGGGAGTAAAAAAAGGCATGAAAATACTTTCCCTGTTTGTTTGGAGGAGAGGAAGAGTGGGGGAAGCACCCTTGCATCCTGGGATGAAGACGCTCATCCCCACAGCCACTGTGGCTAGTTGCCCTGTGGGATAGCTACCCACGTTGCACTGCTTTCTAATTCGACTTAAGGCTGGGCAGTGTGAACGCAAGAGACCAGTGCAAACACCGTAGTGTGTACACTGCTGCGATTTCTAAAAATCGCCTGCTGAAAGTCAAATTAAACAAAGTTGACTTCCCACGGCAGTGTAGACATAGCCTAAGTGGGGGGACAGGTCATAAGTCTTCACGTACATCAAAGGTTGTTAGAAAAAAGAGGGTGATAAATTGTTCTCCTTAATCACTGAGGACAGGACATGGAGTAAGGGCTTCAATTTCAGCAAGGAAGATTGAGGTTAGACATTAAGGAAATGTTTCCTAACTGTAAGGATCGTTAACCACTGAGACAATTACCTAGGGAGATAGTGGTATCTTCATCATTTGGAGGTTTTTAAGAACAAGTTAGACAACCACCTGTCAGATGATCTGATAATCTTTAGTTCTGCTTCAGTGGAGGGAACTGAAGTGGATAAGCTATTGAGGTCCCTTCCAGTCCTACATTTCTATGATTTTTCTGCTTATTGTGCCAACGCACTTATAAGAAAAGTAATAAACTGCATCAGAGCAAGAAATACACTATAGGAGAATATTTATTGTAAACTAAAAAAACACCCATAACCCTTACATTCAATGACTCTCCACACCTCCTAATCCTTCAGTATTTTTCCAAATGCTGGATGTGATCATTTAAATTTTTTTCTGAATACTGACAGCAATTTTTAGCCACCAACAGAACATATAAATCATCAGTTCTAATTAAGATAAAATGTTGAGTTAATAGGAGAGGTAGATAAAGATAGGGAAGCAGCTCTAAGGGTAAAGGTAAACATTATAGGTTCATTTCTGCCAGATGTGTCTCAAACAAGGGAGAGGTCATATGTGAACAAGCAGAGGAGACTGGGGCAAAAAAAAGCCACCTCTCCTTAGTAAATTTAAAAACTCTTTCCCCATTCCTCTCTTGACAGTGCCAATAAGGGATCCGATGGCAAGCAACTAGAACTCAGGTAGCATGCTGGATGTTTTCTGAGGCAGTGAGCAAATAGTAGGAACCAAGAAGATAATCCAGAGATGTTTTGATTCTTGCTATGACTGACTAACCCAAAGCTAATAATTAATACTTCTAATACTTAATGGCCTGGGACTGGGGGGTAAAACTTGCATGGATTCTGTTGTGTCCCTGGTGGATTTACAAATTATTCTGGACTATAACAGTGAGGAGTCTGGCTTCCATGACTGAGTTAATAAAGAATCATATTTGTGTAATGGATAGCATTTTTACTGAGTACAGCTATCCTTGAGAAGGTTGCCTGCAGTATCCCCTGGAGTAACATTTAGAATTATATTAAATTCAGTGAATCATAGCAGCTACCACACATTCGGCAATGATCATGACAGTCTCACTTTTCGGTGTTCCAGAATACTATAAACAACTCAAAAATGCCATTTGTTGTTGGAATAAAATTAAATTCTGAGTTGGTTGGGAATTTTCCATTGGAATTATTTTCTGACAATGTGTGGTTTCTGCAAAATTTAAATTCTCTGGGAAACTGCAATTTCCCCCCCAATTTTTTTTTAATCAGAAAAATTGAAATGAAATATTTTGTTTTCAGTTGGCTTGACCTGAATTGGAATATTTCATTTAATTGAAATGACCTGAAATGTTGTATTTCGAATCAGTTAAAAAATGCCCCAAACACTAACCAGCATTCCCCCAGAGCATTGACTTGCAAGAGTAGTAATTTGGGCCCCCATCGTCTCCTATGAGCCACGTTCCCTGGAGGACTGCATCTCCCGCAATGAAATGTGGACTTAGCTGCAAATGCAGTTTAACGTTTAAGAAAACAAAATAAAACATTCTGGGATGTCAAAATTGTTTCATTTTGATCAAATATGTTGAAACTTGTTTTGATATTTCTGAATAGAAATGGTTTTGGAATTTTGGTTCCTCAACAATTAAAAAAAACTTCAACTTTTTGTCCTGTTTCAGGCCCAAAACAAATATTGAAATGTTAGCATTTCTTATGGGATGGAAATTCCAAATTTTGTTCTCCCCTGATAAGTTTCATTGGTTGCTGTTTATACAAGAAAGTCATACATCTAGCTTTAGAACCTTAGACTTCATTTATTAAGAGCTACCTCACTCATGTACAATTAATGAAATTCCTCCACTTTAGTGTACAGGTGTACGGATGTAGCCCATTGTTAACTATTGTGCAATACTACAGATTTTTTTTAAGTCTGTTGTCTCCAACATTTGTTTCTCACGCTATCTATGTATTTAGAGGTGAGCCAGAATCCTTTGAGACTTTAAGCAATATCAGAGCTGGGTAAAAAAGACCCAAGGCACACACATCTCTTGTACTAATGGGTGGGGTACTAATGGGTGGGTAATCCTGTTACTTTAAATATCTGCTTTCTATATGCATCTCTGTTATGCAAGTCATCTGATTAGAGTGCTTTGTTTTTCAGCTGTGAGAGCATATCCATGGCAATGCATAATAAATCAGAATTAATTAACTTTAAACATTTTTTCATTTGTTTTAATAAACAATCTTGCTATTTATGCTTTTTGAATTTCACTTAAAATTGATAAATTAAAGAGGTTGTTGTATTTTAAGTGGCAATCTGAAAGATGAATAAATGTGCTTATCTAATAGGTTCTTTGCAAGGATAATTTCTAATTTTTGTAGGAATGTGTAGCCTGAAAACGAAGAAATCAAGTCCTTTATTTGCACTCTTCTTGACAAATACTAATGCTGTAAATTATACAGCTGTTCTTCCCCTGTATGGATTTTGTAGTGCTCAGAGCGATTTATAGGTCGAGTGCAGCTGCTGAAAGTCATTTATTCTCAGTTCTGTATTAAATCTGTCATATACAAATGCATTAACATTCAGTACAGAGCTCAAGGGCTTAAGACTTTTTTCCTCTCTCTGAGTTGCTGTCCTGAAAATGTTTGCAAGGTATGCAGAAAATATTTTTAAAAAGATTAAACTGATGTATTAAAAAGAGCCATTTTTAGCGTTTCTCCATGGTGAATATTTGAAACCAGCTCATTTTGCGATTTGCACTGAACAGCCAAGACAAAAATCTCCTGTCATCATTAACAAATTGGGCATGCTTCTAAGCTTGTTTTGATGAATTACGATTTCAGTTTAGTTTGCTTGTATGCCACCCTTAATGTACGTCAACTGTGTGTACATATGTTCAAGTTTCAGAAATTTAATATCTTTGCAGTTTTTTAGGATCATGTGTCTATCCTTGAAAGAGAGAGTACAGCTTTGATTCATATTATTCATCAGTTTATTTTATCTTACTGAAGCTTTTTAATATAAAAATGGGAACTATGCTTACATGAAATATTTGCGAAGTATACAAAAAAGTGCATATAAAGATCCATATGTTGTAGTTATAATAGTAATTAGAACATGACAAGAAAACCAAAGGCTAGGGGCCACAGCCATTATTCAAATGTGTAATTTCTAACAGAATAGCACTTGAAATGTCTGTCTTTTATCAGTTATGTATCTGTTTATTCTTGATTTCACATAGTTGAAGCCAAGATATTTAGAAAACTTGAACTAGTCTGTATCCAGGACCAGGAGAAATCTATATCTGGGTGAGTCTGACCTGATTTATTACAGAAAGAAGGTGCTGAGCTCTTGTGGTGAGTGGAATATGACACAGGGTATATGTAATGAAAAGGAGACCATACAACTGCCATAAAACAAAAGCCCCATCAGAGTGGCATCTGACAACCTGGGAATTAATGGAAACCATTGACAATCTTTCATATCCTCATGTACCAGTTGTTACAGGCCACATAGACCCTGCTGCCTGAAAGGGTCAAAGGGAAGCCTAGTGGTCAGAACTGGCAGTGGATCTTAGGTTCAGAGTCGGCAGTAGCCCAAGTTGGCAGTGGTCAGTGAAAAATTCAGATGCGGTCAGTTGATGTTTTTTAAATGTTAAGGATTTTTATTGTAAATTAATTTAAATTTCTAAACAAATTTGACCCGAAAAACAATGTTTTTGTTGACAGTGTGTAAACTGGACATTTTGACAATTTAAGAAGTTTTTCCAATTTTTTTCGTAACAGGAAATTTGTCGAAACCAATACTTTTCATAAACTACTTTGATTTTGATGAATCAGCATTTTCTGATAAGTTTTGTTGAAAAATTCCTAAACAGCCCTAATCACTCTTATTGAATGCCCACTTAAATCATATTTACTGATAGTATTTTATACTTGCCATACCTTTGCCATACCTAAAAATGAAAGGCACTGTATAAAATCAAAATCTATATATTATAGTTTTGAGTTTTTATAAGACCTTTATATGCAGAATTGTCCCAATACTACATTTCTTGCAGACCTCAAATTCCCATTGGAATCAGCAGCAATTGGTCCTACTTTATCATATCTTCCTGTCTCCTTTCTTGGCTTTGCCACAGAGTTGGAGTTTAAATGTAGGCAAGCTAGTTAAACTATCTGTGTCTTAGTTTCTCCCTTTGTATAATCTCAGAAGTGCTATGAAACTTTGAGATCTTTATCATAGGAATGTAGGTTGGAAGGGACCTCAAAGTCATCAAATCCAGCCCTCTGTGCTGTGGCAGGACCAAGTAAACCCAGACCAGTCCTGACAGGTGTTTGGACAATCTGTTTTTAAAAACTTCCAGTGATAGGGATTCCACAACCTCCTTTGTGATCCTATTCCAGAGCTTAACTACCCTTATAGTTAGAAAGGTTTTCCTAATATCTAACCTTAAATCTGTCCTGCTGTAGATTTAAGCCCATTACCACTTATCCTATTTTCAGTGGACATGAAGAACAATTAATTGCAGTCCTGTTTATAATAGCCCTTTAACATATTTGAAAACTGTTATCAGGTCCCCCCTCGGTTTTCTTTTCTCCAGACTAAACATGCCTAGTATTTTTAACCTTTCCTCATAGGTCAGGTTTTCTAAACCTTGTATCATTTTTGTTACTCTCCTTTAGACTCTCTCCAATTTGTCCATATCTTTCCCAAATTGTGGAAACAGTACTCCAGTTGAGGCCTCACCAATGCGGAGAAGAGTGGAACAATTATCTTGCATCTCTTATGTACAACACTGCAATTAATACACCGTAAATGACATTAGCTTTTTTCGCAACTGCATACATTTGTTGACTTGTATTCAATTTGTGATCCATGATAGCTCTAGATCCTTTTCAGCAGTACCACCATCCAGTTATTCCCCCTATTGTCATTTCGCATTTGATTTTTCCTTCCTAAGTGAAGTACTCTGCACTTGTCTTTATTGAATTTCATTTTGTTTAATTCAGACAAATTCTTTAGTTTGCAAAGGTCATTTGGAATTCTAATGCTGTTCTCCAAAGTTTTAGCAAGCCCTCCCATCTTGGAGTCATCTGCAAATTGTGTTAGTATACTCTCCACTCCATTATCCTAGACATTAATGAAAATATGAATAGTATCAGATCCAAGACTGACCCCTGCAGTACCTCACTAGATACGGTCTCCCAGTTTGACAGCAAACCATTAAATATGGTCATCTAATCAGTTGTGCACCCAAATTATAGTAATTCCATCTAGACCACATTTATCTAGTTTGCTTATAAGAATGTCATGTGGGACAGTGTCAAAAGCCTTACTAAATTCAATAGATTTCACATTTCCAGCTTCTTCCTATCCATTAGTCCAGTAACCCTGCCAGAGAAGAAAGTTAGGTTTGGATTGGCATGATTTATTATTGAGAAATCGATGCTGACTATTCCTTATAGCCCTGTTATCTTCCAAGTGCTTACAAATTGATTGTTTAATAATTTGTTTCAGTGTCTTTCCAGGTATTAAAGTTAGGCTGACAGGTCTATAATTCCCTGGGTCCTCTTTTTCCTTTTAAAGATAGGTACTATGTTTGTCTTTCTCCAGTCTTTTGGGACCTCACTCGTCTTCCATGAGTTCTCAAAGATAATTGCTAATGATTCTGAGATTTCTTCAGCTAGTTCCTTAAGTACCTAAGGATGAATGTCATCAGACGCTGCCAATTTGAATATATGTAATTTATCTAATATTCTTTAGCCTATTCTTTCCCTAATTTCATTTGCATTCCTTCCACCTTTTTGTTAATATTAATTGTGCTGAGTATGTGTTTTCCATTAACCTGTTTAGTGAAGACTGAAACAAAATAGAAAGCTGTGGTGTTTAAAGCCTATGATGCCATAAAAGTATAGATTGCAGTTATTATTGTTAATTTGTTCTTAGAGATGCATTTTCATTTTGCGTGGTCATTGCTCTTCCCTTTGACCATTTTCCCTCCCCCTCTTTTTTTTGCCCATTCGTTTGTTTTCATGTTTTGCTTGGTTGGCTCATCCTTTTACATCGTATACAGTAGAGCTGTGCAAATAACTGATTTTTTTTGGTTCATTAGACATTTGGAAAAAATTAAAAAGTGCTTTAGGTTGACTTGAAAAGAAATTTTTTGACAACTTATGATGAATCAAAAAGTCAAGTTCATTTGGGGATTAACAAAATGAAGTTTTAAAAACATATTTAATTTAAAAAAAAATGGAAGGAAAATTTGAAAAATTTATGATGAAATAAAAAAAATCAAAACAAAACATTTAATGGGGGGATTTCTTTAAAGCTATTTTTTAAATGGAAAAAAATTGGTGACATTGACATGAATTTGTGAAACGTTTGTCAACCCGAATGTGCATTTTTTACCCCCCTCCTCCCCCCCACAAATTTTTGGTTGAAAAATTTCGTCAGCTCTAATATACAGTTAATCTCCAGATTGTCTTCATATGGAACAGAATATCTATTCTTTTCATGACTGTATTTGTATTCGAAACAGTTATTGTTCCTGTTTTAGCCACATGGTTGTTCTGTTTTATATTTATTTGGAAATAGTACCACATTTCAGAAGCCTCAGACTTTCTTTGGTTTTTCAAGGTCCAGGGTGTTAGATCACTACTTTGTAAGGCTGCCAGTAGCAACTATTATTTTATCCAATATTGAAAACTCTCCTCTCTCTTCACTTTCAGGAACTGAGTTCTGAATCATTCTAACTGGATTATGAAAATGCTTTTTAAGAGCTGTATTAGTGACTCAATAAAAAGTTAAAAAAAACCCCAACAGTCCCCCCACCCAAACCACCGCTACAACTATTTCTACAGGACAGATCTAGCTGGGTGATATGGGCTATTGCTCTGACAATATCAAGCACTGAAAAATAAGCCCTTATACAGGTAAAGACTTGCACATTAGGAGTAGGCACATTGACTAAAATGCGACTATTCACGGGTGAAATCCTGGACATATTACAATCAAAAGAAGCTTTGCCATTGATTTCAATGAGGCCAAGATTTCACCCATATTTTCAGTCAAGTACAGGTGTAAGTCTTTGTTTCAGGACCTTATTCATGATAACACTGAATGTGTAAAATGCTTTAGATATGCAATTTATAGGACATTTATAGTCAAAATGTAGCAAAAAGAAACGGACAACAGAAGGCTACCAATAAATCTGATCTTTATGAAATTGTGCATACACACATTTTTGTATAAGTTTGCAAACAGGCTGTTTGAATTTTAGAGTTCCAATAACTTTTTAATCATTTATATGTTTGTTATATTGCATTCATGGAACAATATGGGAATGCTCCAGGAGCCAAAATAATTGAAAATATTTTGATGATTAAAATAAGTTTTGAAAATGAACTTACACTTGGACTCAGTGAGAAAAGATATGGTGAATCTTTAATAGTAAATTAGAGGTGAAATCATTTGACTCAGGATCCTGATTTAGAACACTTTAAACTTTGGGATTATTTGGATCTCTGTTCTGGTTTTGATTCAATATAATTATGCAATATTTGGATCCAAATTCAGGTACAAACAAGCCCAAAGTTCAGAGAAGTCTGAATGCTATTTTTGTTTTAGTCCATTTCTAACAGAAATACAATCAGAACAGAGGGCTAATGAAATAACTTGAAAATGTAAAACAAATATTTTATCCAGTTAGGTTAAAGTCCTAGATCCAGGGTGGTCTGTTTCTTATTCAGGAGTGGCCCTGCATGAGAGGCTCCAGGCAGCTGTGGGGATATTCACAAGTCCCGGCTGCGTGCTGTGGACTTCGAGTTTGTCCTAGTAGATGAGAGCGTTTCCTTGACGAGACTTCGGGTGTCTGAGAGGAAAACCCTGACCACTGTGTGTGTTTATGCACCTAACAGCAGTTCAGAGTACTCAGTTTTGGAGACTGTGGGATTGGTGCTTGATAGAGTGCCACCTTTCGACTCTGTCTGATAACGTGTGACCTTTCGACTCTGTCGTTCTACTGGGGAACTCCCAGATCTGGACCCAAAAGATAAGCTGTTGTTGGACTTGTGCTAGTCATGGATTGTCCATAATGAACACCATGTTTGAACACAAGGTTGCTCATAAATGTACCTGGTACCAGAGCACCTTGGGCCAAAGATTGGTGATTGACTTTGTAGTCATTTCATCGGACCTACAACCATATGTTCTGGACACTAGGTGAATTGGATCGGATGCATGGGATGCCAGCTGCGTAGACATGGGAGGCCCAAACGATCAGTGCAATTCTCCTCAGAATGTTCGGTAGAGGACCCTGTGAGGAAAGACTTCAATTCCTACTTCTGGAAGAACTTCTCCTGCATTCAGGGTGAGGTTGTGGACATCGAGTCCGAGTGGACCATGTTCAGGGCCTCAATCATTGAGGCAGCCATGAAAAGCTGTGGCCTGAAGGCAGTTGGGTCCTATCATGGTGGCAACACTAGGACCTACTGGTGGACACTGGTGGTGAGGAAAGCTGTCAAGGCAAAGAAGGAGGCCTTCTGAGAAATGATCATGAATCGGACTACTGATATGACTGAGAGGTGCCAATGAGTTAGGAGGGCTGCTGCTGTGACCGTCATTGAAGTGAAAGCCTGGGAGAAGTTTGGAAAGACCATGGAGAAGGACTACTGGATGGCCTCAAAGGTGTTCTGGCAAATGTTTCATTGCTTTAGGAGGGGTCAGCAGGACGTTGCCCAAGCTGTATTCAGCAAGGGTGGTGAAATGCTGATGGAGACTGAGAAGATTGTTGAGAGGCGGAAGGAGCACTTTGAGGAACTCCTCAACCCGGTGGACATGCCTTCTTTTAAGAGGCAGTGCGGGAACTCCCGCAGTGGAATCGGATATATTTCTGTTGATGAGATCACTGCAGCAGTAAAGTGCCTTCATAGCAGTAAGGCAGCAAGGTAGATGAGATTCGCTCTGAGAGGTTGAAATCACTGCACAAAGGTGGGGTGTCATGGTAAACGTGCCTCTTCAATGTTGCATGGAAAGCAGGTGAAGTACCTTGGGATTAGCAAACTGGGATTGTGGTCCCCATCCACCCACAGAGATTTTCCACTGTCATCTTTCTTCCCCTCCTTTAAGAAAAAAATAGAATGCCAAGTTTTGATTCAGATAACTCAATCTTAAAATATCCTGTTGAACATCCATTCAAGTGAATCCATTCAAATTCTTCCCTCAGGAGGTGTTGGAGTGAAGTTTGCCCTTCTCCTGCTATGGAGGCCAAACCCCCTACTTCCACCAAGGAGGCTACAAAGTGCCATCTTCGCAGGCCATATTCATGGAGTCCTCAGGTCTGATCTGCACTGTCTCCTGGTCCCCTGCTATTCTCCTGTGACTGACTGACTGCTCTTTAAAGAGAGGTTCTCTTGGTGAGGTGGGGCTACAGTGAAGCTTCAAGCTGTACAAATTTTTCCAAGTATTCCATGGGAGCTAAAGGGAGAAGGAGGTAACAATGTGCACCAAGACCCTGTACTTGGTAAACCTCTTCTCAACCTGCCCCTCCCATTCTCAGATTCCTAGTTATATAGGGCAGAGAGTATTTACTGTGGTTGTTTGGAGTGCTTAGGTATACTTTCTACAAGAC
This sequence comes from Emydura macquarii macquarii, assembly GCF_026122565.2. Classification (NCBI taxonomy): domain Eukaryota; kingdom Metazoa; phylum Chordata; order Testudines; family Chelidae; genus Emydura; species Emydura macquarii. Next base: position 10,709,311 of record NW_027131527.1, on the reverse strand, counting down.
AGTGGTGGTGGTGGTGGTGGTGGTGGTGGGGTTGGGGGGGGATGAGGGGCGGGAGGTGAATGGTGCCATAGAAGTCAGGCCTGTACAGGACCTCTTGCATGGATCTCAGAAGGACATACAGAAATAATACATTTTTGCAAAAGCCTTAAGAACTCTTGGTGTAAAAAGCTTCTTCTTCTGGTGCCCATACTACTGGTGTTCTATAATCATTGCCATTTGTCATTCATTTCTTAAAGGACCAATCACACTTCCAAGTTCTGTTGTGACTGCTCCAGCTTTGATTTCCATAACTCTGTGAGGTGTATACATGAATGTTCCCATTTCTGGTGATCTGTTGCCATAATTGCTTTTCATATTTAGTCTTAAACTGGATTCTAAAGAGTCTTGATCACCACATGATTATGTCAAGTTCAGAGCTCTTTACTTTCAGTGGTGGGCATTAACTTCGCGGGTCTGACATATCAATGATTAATATATTAGTGATTTCTGACAATGAAGACCAGACTCTTTTTTTTTTTTCCCTCTGAGACAAATGCTGTATTTGTCTTAAAGGATAGTGTGGTGTTTACTTTAACAGACCAACTTGTATGCAGTGTTGTTGTTGCTTTGTTGGTCCTAGGATATTAGAGAGATGGGGTGGGTGAGAACATCTTTTATAGGACCAACTTCTGTTGGTGAGAAGGACATGGACTGAATGGATACACTGGATTTATGGCTTATTACCATAGCCTATAACCCACTGTGATGGAAAGCAAGGGGTTAAAAGCAGCCCCTTATGGAGACTGCAGGAGGCAGCCAATCAGGGCCCAGAGGGCTCACATAAAAGGGAGCTGCAGGGAAGAGCAAGTAAGTGGGTGCTCAGGGAGTGAGGACTATCTCCTGGGGGGCTGAGAGAAGAGACAGCAACTTGGACAGACCAGCTGCTAGCAGGGACGGGGGAGCAGAGGGAACTCCTGGCTGGCTGCTGTGACTAGCTGGCTCAAGACCCTGAGAAAAGGGCGAAGAAGGTACTAGAGTTGTGGGGAAGAGGCTGAGGGAACTTAAGCAGAGAAATTAAGGACAGGCAGCAGGAGGCTGCTAGCTACAGGGTCCCTGGGTTGGGACCCAGAGTAGTGGGCGTGCCTGGGTCCCTTCCACTTGCCATTGGGGAAGTGTCTGGATTGCACTGAGATACTTCCAATTTACCCTTCCCACGAAAGGGGGAAAACATGGGTGGTGACATGTCCGGAGGGCTGAGTCATGAAGGAGATGCTGCAGTTCTTGGACCGAGGTGGGTCTGCAAGTGGAGTTGAGGACAGGAGAGGCACTACTAGGGGAGGGCGTGCTGGCTGAGAGAGCTAGTCCTTGAGATGGCTGACAGGAGGTGCCACTGTGGTAAGTGAGCTCACTCACACCCACTAAATGCCATATTCCAGGTTTCCCCCTCCTTTTCCCCTTATGACTAGAGAGGTGTTCGTGGGTCACTTTACCTTGAATGGTCCCTTGAAATATGTGTTAATTACATGCTAAACAATCTGTTCCACCTTGTATTCAGCTGTGACACTGAATACATTTCCCAGATCTGAAGAAGAGCCCTGTGTAAACTTGAAAGCCTGTCTTTCTCACCAACAGAAGTTGGCCCAATAAAATACATTACCTCACTCACCTTGTCTCTCTAATATGTCAACTTAACACTAAAAGGTCCAACTGCAGAGCTGACGACAGATTCTGAACAACTGGTTATTAATTCCAGCCCTTCAGTGTCACAGAAACAGAAATCCAAACAGAGTTAAGAATTAAATCCTGAAATGTTGACAAAAGTAGATAGGGCATTTTATGACATTATATTAATTCTGACTTTTGGAAAACTTATAAATGACTTACTGCAACAATAGGGAAATTTGGGAATTAGGTTTTGCATGGGTTGTGACAAGATGTTAAAAAGTCGGTTCTCGGCAGTGAACTAGTTAAAGAGGGATATAAGAGGATTGCAAGCTATAGGACCCTGGATAAGGATGCAGATCATACTGGTATCAGGAGCTTGAGCCCTGCACGTAAGTGCACACTAATAATGAATTATGGATGATGAGTCTTAAAAGCAGGTGGAGTCAGCTGTAACCAGAATATAAAGAGTTGGAGCCTCATCTAATCTGTCATCGCTTTTATTTCTAAGACTCCTAATACTTGTATCTCAGCATCATTATTTTTATTATTTCTTTCTCTTGTTGCTCTTGCTGTTTTCCTCTTTCAGTCTCACTCCATCTTAGTACAATTTTCTCTTTTAATACTAATACCTAGATTTTAGATAGCACGTTTCACCAGTAGATTTCAAAGCACTTTTATCCACATTTACAGATGAGAAAATGAGTTAGAGAGGGGATGTGACTTGCCCAAGGTCACCCAACAAATAAGTGGTAGCAGAACTGGGATGAGATCCCATGGCTTGAATCCCAGTCCAGTGCTCTATCTGCTAGGCCACACTGCCTCCCCCTTTATTTCGTTTTTCTCCCATTTTATGAATTCATAAAGTTTTCCCTTGTATGTTAGTCTACCTCTTTTCTTCCTCCCTCCCACTTGCTTCTGATTTCTTTCCTTTGTTACTGGTTGAAGATCAGGAAGAATCTCTTCTGCAGTTGCTCTAGGTCACAGTGAGTTTCTAAGTTTAAGGACCCTTCTCCTGCTGGGTGAAGCAGATGCTTTGTCAGTTCCTGGGGCACTCTTGCTTCCACTCTAACTGTATTGGTAAATGAAATTATGTTTACACTAGGAAAATAAATGTATGTTTAACATACGTTAGGTAACATATTAACTAGCATGTGTTCAAATTCTAGTCTACACAATGCAAGTTGTAGTTTTAATACATTCTAAACTGGTTAACATAAACCCTTCCTCTCCTCCCGTCTGAGTGTTAAAACTATACTTACCTTTTAACACATTTTAGTTAACATATATTAACTGACCAAATACATTTAAAAATACTTCCCCCCCCTTCCCTACTAAAGACCAGCTTTGGAAAGGGTGGCTAAGGTGTGGAATTCTGCTGCAAGCTGTCTCAGTTTCAGAACAAGTGATGTTACACTGCTTTGATGCATTTGCTGTGGATAAAAAAATCCAGATGTGGAATCCTAATTTCTTTTTATAACCTAATTTGATAATTGACTTAATTTAACTTCCAGAATATCTAATATTCTGCATTTTTCTATCTTAATGGGAGATTAATTAAATGAAAAGAAACACCTGGAAGTTTGCCAAAGTACTGTTTAAGATGTCTGATCACTAACTTTCATACTATGTTTTTAAACTGCTTTAGGATCTGAAAGAATACAGAGAGACTTTGGTGAACTAACTGTTTCACTCCCACTTTGTCTGATGTGGGGAAAGCAGGAGCTGCTTGTCCCCCTCCTTTTATTTTAAAGTTTAAATTCTAGCTTCCTGCCATATGGTAACATCGGAGAAGACAGCTAGTCTCCATGATAAAAACATTGGCTTCACTGCAGAGGAAATGCCCGTCTACTGTCACACATTCAGTGGCAATGAAATCCAGATGCTCTCTTCTCTTGTCAAAAAAGAGAAAATAATGAAGCTGAGAAAATCCTGTTTGATCTTCTTAAATATTTGTAATCTTCCTTTTTATAAAGGCTTCAAACAATATTTTTTCACAGTTTTTAAACCAAGGAATTTCTGACTTCCTCTACCTAACCCACTGTGGCCCTGTCCACACTGGGAGCAGGAATGGTGTGTTGCCAAGCAGGGCTCACCAAAAACAATGTTGTTTCTAATACTATTCTGCTTAGTATGGGTTTAACACTGTTTCACTGACCAATGTGGACAGGAAGGTTTTTTTAAAACATAGAAGGAGAATTACAGACAGTATTCAAAAACTAGGGATAAGCACAGATTTTCAGAGATGTTTTAGGTATCTAACGAGGCAAATAGGTGCCTATTGGGATTTTCAGAAGTGTGCCAGCAAGTGAAATCAATGGGATTTAGGTGACTAATCTGTGTCTGAAAATCCCACTAAGCGACTGTTTCTTTAGGTGCCTAACTACCTTTGAAGATCTGATCCTATCCATAGTTTATGAATATAGTTGGATTGTTGGTCCTAATCCTGCAAACAGATCTGTTAAAGTTTTGTTTGACTTCATTGGGATTCTGCATAGTAGTAAGCATTTACTTAAGTGGATTTGTTTTCAGTATCGTTGTTCTAGTCTATTTGTGAAACAAATGTTATAGCCATAACTGTTTGAAAATCATTTCTCACATTTTTACAACCGCTTGTGTGAATGAGGCCTCTGTATATTGGTTGTGTGATTGGTACTTGTGTATAATATCTGCACATTATTCTAGAAGTTAGTGAAGAACTTGGGAGAGAGGAGAGATTTTTTGTAATAGGTCGGCTAAGTCTTAGACATACAAAATCATCAGGAAAAACATGATTTTCCAGAAGAAGAGCTGCAGATATCCCCTGAAACATGAAAAAGTTTTAGTGGCATGCTGACAAGGAACAGGCAAATTTTGTAATGTGGTCTATTTTAATTGAGAGGATGTATCTTATAGACCCTAACAAGTCATGTTGTAATCTGGTCTTGCCTAGCTCAGAAAGATGAGTGTTTGGTGATTCAGGTGATTGGTAACAGACGAAAGCTAGCTTTATTTCTTTAGGATATTTGTATCAATTTGAATACCATCATTATAGATAAAAATACAGCCAGTATCATTTCTGGTCATAGCTGATGGGTTTATTGTAATCAGTGCTTCACCAAGTAGTAAGCAATATTATTAAAGTATTTTCTGTGTGAAAAATGTCTCTCTTCTCTTATTGTCAAATAATTTCTAGAGATGGAGGGATTTGAAATAAATCTCAAGATAATTGCAGATGATTTTGGAATAAGGTATTCAAAATGTTAACTTTTAAAACAGGATCCCAATTAATTTGCAAATATTGCTAAAACATATATTTTTCTTTTTTCTCTCAATATTCTATGCGTACAATATACCCCAATGTAACTGACCAAATTATAATATCTAGAATGCGAAACTGTGCTTTTTAATTGACGTATAACACATTTTTAGTAATAAAAGGAAATTATGCATTTGAGCAAAAATGTTCAAACTTGATGTCTAAAATTAGACCCTTAAATAAAAATGGCCTAACTTTTCTTGATGTTGAGCACTCATGTCTCCCATTAAACTCAGTAGGAATATAGTAACTCTGAAGATCAAGCCTTTTTTATTTCAGAACCTAAATATGGATTGAAATGCCTACTCTGGGCACCCAAATGTGACCACTTTCTCTTCATCTCTAACAGGTACAGAAAACAAGGATGAAAACAAGTTTCAGTGATATTTTTAAAATTAGTTTTCTAATTGACTTCCCCTCCAATCCCTTTTCCTCTCAGATACAGTCAAGCTTTTCTACTTGCCAGGGAGGACAGGAAACCTACAATATAGTAGCTAAATCTACTATTAGGAAGGATTTCCAGTGAATATCAACCAGAATGTTGTATCTTTTATTTTCTTATTTCTTAAATTTTCTTAAATTTTAAATGTCTTAAATTTTCTTATTTCTTATTTTCTCTTATTTAAGTCTGACATTCCTTACTGAAGGGAATGGTGCATCTTGATTTTAGTTGATGACAATGGATTGCATACACCTTAAAAACTGCACAGAAGTGTACTTAGCAGCTCCTTTCAATTCATCAATGTTTGTTATAATACTGTACATTTTAAAGAGTTGTTTAACTTGCTGTAAATACTTGTAAGATGAATTTTTGTGGTCATTGGAATACAAATTTGTTATATGACTTGTCCCATTTGTGCAGCTAAAACCATTGTCCCAAATGAAATGTTTTGGCATGTTTCTTGTTTCGCTTGTGCAATAAAAAGTTTGTCCAAATCATCCATTCATTCTCTCCATTTGCTGATTGTTCTGTGATACATCATCTCCTTTTGAAGCCCACTGATGATTCCTAGTCTCTTTTCTGAACCCAGATGTCATCGTCCACAGTCATTTATTTTGGGAGTTGGGAGACCTGATGTTGCCTAGGATGGACATCAGATGAGGCAGACAGATTGGGATTTGCCCATGAGTCTGTTTTAATTGGTTTGCATTCTACAAGGTTTCCACAGATCACCTCTATTTATTTGGCTTACATATTCTACAGAGTTTACATAAAATGAGCATTTTGCGGACTAATTAGAGTGCATGGGATTGCCTTGTAATTGTTTTGTTCATTTCTTATGGGTAAATCCCTGCCATTGGTGTTGAGTAACTTCTCAGCTTGGCTGAGGAACTTCTCTATGATCCTCTGTAGACATGTATTTTTAATTTTTTGCGTGTGTGCGCATGTTAGCCAGCATATATTAATCAACAAAAGAAAACTAACAATTAATACCTGCGGATTAAAAAAATAACAGTGAAAAGTAAAATTAATTTTTTAACTGAAAATTCTGGATTCATCTTTCTATTTACTTTTTCCCTATCTAGCTCACATTTTAGGGAGTGGAGTCAGCTTGATCCAGTAAATAAAATATTTGACTGGAAGAGACAAGACCGGGGCTTCAATCCCAGTTATACCACTGATCTGCTGTGTGACCTTGGACACATCAATTCTGTCTCCACGCCCATGTTTTTCTTCCCACCTTTGTCTATCTTATCTGCTTAGACTGTAAGGGCCCGATTTTTTTTAATGTACTTAGACAGCTAAATATGGAGATAGGCATCTAGTAGGACTTTCAAAATTGCCAGTTTCCATCTTTAGCTGTCTAAATACATTAAAAAATCTGACCCTAAGTGCTTTGGAGTAAGGACTATCTCTTTTTGTTTTTGTATAGTGTCCTGGTCTCAGTAGGAAGCCCGTAGGTACTACTGTAACAAAAATAATAATGAAAGATAAAATGTTTAGGCATTATACCAAAATCCGAATCCTGTATAATAAACTAGATAGAAGAAGAGTGCAGAGGGCTCTATCTAGTGTTATCAGGTGTGGAGGGAGGTTGAGTGGTGTCCTGCAAAACTCATCCATTTAATATTACATAAATGATTTCAAAGATGATTAAAATATTGGTGTTAATTCCTTGATAACATTAAGATAGAAAGCAAGTTAATACTTCCAGAGGAACTGCACATTATACTAAACACTAAATAGATTAAGGAAGTGGGTGAGTGACAAATAGTATTCAGTGTCTCAAAACATAGTTAAACATGCATGTAGACTTAATGAAAGAGAATATACATGTAATGGAGTACAACTGTAGGAAACAAATGAAGAAAGGGACACAGAGGAAAAAGTCAGTGATGGAGTTAGTGCTTTTATTAAGAAAAGAAGCAAGTGATGTTCTAAGTTTTATAACTAGGCAAGTGCATTTAACTCAAAGATAATGACTGAATTATAAAAGACTTGGTTTGAAATTTTGTGGAGACTTTGAGGTTGCTTTATAAAGAAAATTAATCTTGAATTCTTTTTAACTTTATTTTGGGGGTGACTTACAGGAAAGATTTAAGAAGCTGTATATATTTAACTTTGAAAAGAGAACATTCAGAAGTAGCATTCAATATATATGGGGGAATACATGTGGCAACCACAGCAATGTGTGAATGAACTTTGTTTATATTAGTAAAACTTATGGGCAAGAACTAAACCTAAGGAGACAGTAGGGTGTGACTCCACAAAGGTACTTAAGTGCCTAAGTCGCATTTTGAGGGCACCTAAATCCCATGTTTAGGTATCACTGTGATCCCCAAAACTCTCGTTTGTCTGCCTCCTAACCCTGTAGGTGTCTAAACTCTCTCAGCTTCTAGCTATGCATACTGCAGTCCTCGCTGTGGGTGCCTATCTCCATCCTGCGCATGTGCACTACTCCCTCATGATAGGTGTCTGGATGCCTAAGCCCCAGAGCAATTCATGAACTAGGAGAGAGAGGTGTTTGGCAGCCTAAGTTGTGTGTGTGTGGGGGGGGGGGGGAGGAAAGGGGGCCATCCAGCAGGTAGCCCTAAGCATGTCTACTGAATTGAACTGCTCAGGCAGGTTCACATGAAACAGTCAGGAGTAGGAGGGCCTCCCTTATAACCTTTATCCTCAGGTAGAATGTGGGAGACACCCATGTCAAGTCCCGTCCCCTTATCCTGGGGAGAAGGGATTTGAATTGGGATCTGCCACTTGTCAGAGTGAATGTCATAGCCACTAGCCTATGGAATATTCTGATGTGAGGCTCCCTTCACCTCTTCTATTGAAGTTTTTCCACTTTAGTTAAAGAATGGAATACTTAAATATTAATTGGGCCAGTGAAAGAGTTAGAATGACTCTAGTCTAGTGAGTAGGACTCTCACCTGAGAGATAACAGGTCCCTCTTCAAATCCCTCCCCCAGAAGAGGAGGGGGACTTGACTCGGGATTTCCCACATCTTGGATGAGTACCCTATTCACTAGGCTAAAGGTTTAAGAGAGGTCCCCCCAGTTGGTTTGTTTCAGGTCTTGCGTGCAATTTAGGCAGCTGAGCACCAATCTTCCCCCAGTCTGTGGATCACTAGCAGAGCTAGGTGCTTTCACCCAGACTAGGGCATGTATCTTCGAGAGGGGAATAGAGTTTACCACACACCCTTCTGGTCAGCATCTCCTATTGGCTAGGTTAGGCTTCCCTTCCTAACGTGCTGGCTTTGTAGACTCCATCATTATGCATCTGCCTCTTCCCTTTCATTGTATAGAGAGCCTAGCACTGAACTCAGACTTTGTGGATCACAGTGTTGTTCCTATGATTTTTCTAGGTGCCATGACACTCAGCATTTTGGGCATGTAGTTATAGGGAAATCTAAAATCACTTACTATTCAAACTCTAACTTTATTGGATACCTATAGAGTCACAGCCTTGGCTTTCCAATCCTTTTCATAATGCTTGCTTGCTTTTATATTTTAAAAAAAAAGTTCTTGGCTGCTATTCACCAGACACTTTGCTAAGACACAACAAGGTTTAGCAGAATGCTGGGGTAGAATCATGTTGTATGAAAGAATCCAGCCTTTGTAGTGTGGGGTTTCATTTATACAATGGCTTATTGATGATTAAAAAGAAATATTAGAAAATAGTTCTATTTATCCTAAGCAAATGATCAATGAGGGAAGCAGTGATTGGCTTCTGTTTAAGGCTCCCTCTGTGTTGCTTTGGCCTAAGACTTCCAAATTAGTCTGAGGAAACAAGATCTGGTTTGATGGTCCCCCAGTCTGCTACAAAAATATGACTTGGAAAAAGGACCCTGCTTGTTCAATATTGAAAGTCCCACTTTCCAGCCATCAGCTTACGGTCAAAGAAGTGACTACTTCATTTTTTAAATAACGTGTTTAGATGCAATGCCCATGGAAGGGCACTGTCACAAGAGAGAGCTTCTCAGCTTGCTAAGGACTCACTGTCTTTTAAGCATTTTTATTGTCCAAACAAACAGTTCCTCAGCTCTCCCTTTACATATAAGACTTTTGCTGCCTCCCCTCCCAGAGGAGTCTGACAGCCCTGCTTTTTTTGTGTTCTGTGGCTTACCTCACTGGGTCTCTGACCCTTTATAGCCCCAGGTGCAGCCTCACCCCCTAAATTAGCCCAAATAGAAGCACTTTTTTTGGCAAAGGGACACGGAACCCCTTTCAGTTATAGGGGCCAGCCACCCTGTGACAGACCCTTATTAATTTCAATGGACTGTCAGCAATTTCCTTCTTATCTTCCAACTCATTCTTGTGCCTTTCATTTCACTGTTCTGCCCACAGTTTGAAAGAATAGAGGCTGGTAACAGGGGCTTCAACTATTCTAAAATATTTCTTTTTGTTCTTGTTCCTCTTCCTTTCCCTCAATTTAATTTCTGCTTTCATTTAAGTCATTTTAAAAATAAGTAATAAAGCGCTGAAAAAGAGAAGTTATAGTAAATCAATCTTGGTTGAATGTAAGTCACTGTTTCTTTTAGCAAATATAGTACAGAATGGAATAATTTGTTTCTACATTACTTGTCAATTTTAGAGTGCTTTAAAAACTTTTTTTTTGCTGGCAGGATTTGAAATCTAGCAATCAACGAGATGAAATTGCAGCAGCACGTGCTTCTCTGAAGGAAAATTCATCTCTTCTACATTCAATTTGTTCAGCTTGTTTGGAACATTCAGATGTTGCATCCCTTACAGCCAGCAAGGACTCAATTTGTAATGAAATACAGAATGCTCTCAATGTCCTTTCTAATGCTTCTCAAGGAATTAAAAATCAGAAGGTTCATCCTACATCTCATTCAGCTATGCTAGGAAGTGCACTTGATGAGCTTGAGGTAGGTAAATATGTAAACATGTACAACTGCACCATGCCCTGGAAAATGACTTAATTTATTTTAAATGAACATAGTGCTTGCTAAAAGTGACATTTGAAAGCATTAGAAACGGAAGTTCTGTTTATTCAGTGTGGACAATATTAGTGTAAGCTTTCCCATAGGGTGCATCAACCTTGACCTTGGTGGTACCACTTCCAGTAGATTAGGTGGTGGTTAGGTCTACAAGTCTGTTCAAATTTTGGCTTCTCTAACATTGCCAACAAGGGTGCTGTTTAGTTCTAGTTGAGTTGAGTTGCTGATGGATACACATGGGAAAGAAACTGAAATAAGCACATCAGTTCATTTTGCAGTTATCAGGTGAAAGCAATTTGAATGATCACTGGCCTGGGCTGGATTTCAACAAGCGTATTGGAATAAAAGACTCTGTCCTAATGCCAGTCACATATGATTGACATAGTTGAAGAGTTTAGGATTTGAATTATGCTTTTTCTGTCATTGTTTAATGAACAAAGACAAGGTGTTTAAGTTAATATCTTTTTATTGGACCAACTTTTGTTGGTGAAAGACAAGCTTTTGAGCCACACTGAGCTTTTCTTCAGGTCATCCAGGGACCAACACAGCTACAACAACACTGCAAAAAATGTTTAACGAATAGATATAATGTAACTAATATGCTTAGACAAAAATTGGGTTTCCGTTTTCAGCAGTTAAGAATGTATTTGAGGAAAGTCCAGTCTCTCTCTTCCCAAGTAACTCTTAATCATTTGAATGAGGTTTTCCCTTTGCATGTCTGGCTTTGACCTGATCTATTTGACATTAGGAAACCAGAGTTCTATTCCCAGCACTGCCACTGGTCTGCTGAGTGACCCTGGGACAAGTCATTTCCTCTCTTTATGCCTCAATATTTCCAAATTGGGCATGATGATATTTACCTCCTTTGTAAAGCACTTTGAGATCTATTGATGTGTAAAGCACTGTATAAGAGCAACGTATAATAATGTTGTTGTTGTTCCTCCTCCTCCTTCTGGAGCTTGAATCTACTCTCTGTACACACTTTCCCTCTAGTAAAGAGTCACTAGCTCTGCATTATGGGCCTGATCCTGCAAGGTGCCCTCAGTCCCATAATGTTAACAGGAGAGTTCCACCTTGTGTAGTTTGGCTCTAATTCTGCAGCCAGTGTTCTTCTCTCAGAATAAGAATACTGTTCTGTGTAACTTGGTTATCAGGATATAAGGATGACTTCTGAGTGGGTGAGAGACCATTCCCACCTAAAGCTAAAGTATCCCAACACCTCTATACATCTGAGTTCTGCTTGTCTGGTGAGCACACATCAGAGAGATGCTGCATAATATAAGAGAATGGACTTAACAGTAAGAGTAACAGAATGATCTGACTAATAATGTTACTAGGTGCCATTGAACCATGCAGTATGTCTTGGAAGTAACTGCTCTCTCTTTAGCCTTTTCTGTACCCTGGAAATTTAAAAAAAATTCCACTGGTGTTACTATTGGACTACATATACACTATGAGCTAATGGTGTGATTCCCCTGCTCGTATACACATACTTGCAGTAGCTCTCATTGAGATAGTATGAGTATGTATATGTGAGCAGTGGAATCGCACCCTTACCTTGTAGTGTAGATGTGATGTTAATTGAGCTTGTGAAAGCCCTAATGTAGATGAGACTTATTTGGCTAGACCATGCCAAATTAATCTGATCCTCAGTAGGTATAACTGATTTAGTGCTAAAAATGCTGGAAATTACCCAGTTGTTTGCCTACATTGGGCTCCCATTATTGCTAACACTGATTCTAACCATTAACAGAACGTCACGTATGCCTCACTTGAATTTTTAATTGTTTTAACATGTGTTAACTAATACATAGATATTAAATATGCTGTTTCAGGACACAGTTATGTTTAACCTCATCCTGCCCAATTTCATTAAAGTGTTAGATAATTAACACCTGAAGAATGACTAACACTTGAAGTGTAGATATACCATTTGTTGCAATAAAATCTGGAATGACGAAAGATGTAGGCTGAAGAATGGAGCTTGTCTAAACTGTTTTCTTTTAACAAAAGTATAGTTTTTGTAAAATTTGCAAGAGGGATAATAAATTTTTCTGATACCACACAATCCATGTCGACTATATAAAATCCATATTTTTTTTATCAGTTTTACTGTTACATTTATTGTTTTAAAAGATAGAGAATAGTGGTAATTCTAGCAAGATCAGAAATTCAACAAAACAGAGGATTTATTTTAGTTAGAAATATAAGAATATGGAAGCTCAGACTTCTGTTAATTTTTTAAATTTTTTTTTACCTACCACAAATGTGAGCTGAGGCTGTATGAGTTAGATAAAGCAAAATGTGTTGAGCATTTACCATTTTTAATGATTTTATAAATGTAAGGGTTGTACTTTATATTCAGAAAGTTGAGTATGGTAGAGACCCAAAGTAACCTTCGCTCTGTCTTGCTCTGGCAAATACAGTGCTGTAAAATAAATTGACGTAGTAAATAGTCTGTTGGAAGCAAATCTCATTAAATCTCTATCATGTTAAAATGTATCAAGGAGTTTACTCAACAAGTATTATACAGAAGCTTTGTAGTATCTTTCAACATTACACGCAATTGGCAGTCTGAAAGTAAATAGAGGTTTATGGCTGAGCAAAACACAGGTAGAATTAGAACATTTTGCCTCCTAAATCCTTGTGTATCAAGAATTCTACAATAAACTCCATAGAACTACTATGACATTCATAATTAAACATAGACTAGTAATGTTTGGTTCTTAATAATTACATGTTAAAAACTGTATTAAAAGAGCATACAGGGCCAGATTCTCTGATGCCTTCCCAGGCTCTTTGCATCATCTGAGTGTAGAGGAGCTCTCAGCTGTTGCAGAGCCACTATGTCTGTTTCCTGTGCCAGCCTCTTCATCCCCTACTTGGCCGCAGCGTATAGGGCATGGCCAGAGTGCAATGCAACTGGCATAGGGTCCCTTAGAGACCACAGCCAGGTGGCATAAATTAGAGAAGCCAAAAGACGGCTTGAACATACACTAGGGCACAGGATGGTACAAATCTGCTCAGAACCTCAAGGTGCTGTAAACAGCTTTCACATTGTTCCAATCCCTCTTTTGGTTGGAGCAGAAGCTGAATGAAGCAGAGAATTTGGGCCTAACCATCTAATTTAAATACTCATTTTCTTCTGAAACTTGTTTTGCTTACTGATCACTGTATTAATTCAGTTGCAGAAAAAGACATTCAGGTGAGACACATTAGCAAATGTGTACTGTAGCTACTTGATCTGTCTACTTTTGTAGGTTCTGGTTCATTTATGTTGACTCTTCCCCCTGCCACTGCTTCCTCTGAATTGATCAAGGCAAAATCAGTCCACTACATATCCTTTGTCTTATGCCTCATTGGGACATGTTGCCTGTTCTTTTTAGCCTCTCTATGCTGTTGAAGAGAGCATACATATTTGATTAAGCTTTGGAAGAATTCAAACCACAACCAGAATCCTTGAGTCACTTTCTTCTGTTTGTTGTTGCCGAATATTTAAATTCTTTATTTGTAAGTGAATGTTGTAACTATTCACTCAAATACGATAGTGATCATCAGATTGCTTAGGTGTTACATAAATGGTACATAAGATGTCTTCTGTGAGAATGAATCCCTTCTGTTTTCCCACATATTCTGAAGTTGCTTCTTTATGAGCATTTGACTCTATTGTTTTCCTCTGTGAGCACATTGGCAAGTCATTCATTCAGGCCATGCAGCTTAGCCTCTGTCAGTGCACTGGAGAAAGTAGTAATGCCAGCAGTAGCAATGTTTTCTCTGTGTCAAGCCAGACCAGGTCTGAAACCCATTTAGAAGGGGTCAAGGTGACTTATTGCAGTTGGCAGACAAACACCTGGAACCAAATCACTCCATGGACTGGTACCTCACTAGAGTTGTTTAGTTTCAGTGATTCACTTTAATCACCTTCCAGTGTGTTTAGTCCCTGAAGGAGCTGTGATATCATCTCCCTGCATGGAGTAGAACAAAATCATACATAAACCAGTCATAAACGTAATACAATATGGTCTCTAAATATATTGCATGCAATTATATTATCTGTCACTGTGGGCATCCAACATTCACCCTAAAGACAACAGGCGAAATGGGTGCTGTTTGCTCCTGAAAATCAGGTATTTTATTTAGGTGCCTTGGGTTAGGCACTGAAATTTGAAAAATGTTTTCAACATTATTTATCGTTAAGAAAACGGTATCAAAGAGAATAGAAGCAGTGTTATCAGAAGTGCAATATTAAAAATTCTTTGTATAAAAAAAAATTAACTAGTCCTATCTTGACAATATCATACTACCTTTTTTCATAAGTACACAAATACTTCTCCAGTTTAAATACATTTGCCTGCTCTAAGCCTATATGGAATTTTGTACATGCAAATGTAAAATGTTTTGAAGTGAGACACTGATGCTCTGCTATAAAGAAAGGAAAATGCAGCTCTCGGTGTGATTTTTTTTTTTTAATTTTAGACTACTTCTACTTTGTCATCTTTTGGCTATGGTGATGCTGATTGTCATCTATGCTTAGAGCCATGTAAGATTTGCACTTACCTGAATAAAAGCTTTGAATACTTATGATACTTTGCAGATTCTTTGCCTGGACCATATTTCCAGATTCTGTATTGAAAGGTTAATTTTACACAATATCTCCTTACAGCGCTTTTGGTAAGCAGTAGCTTTTGTGAAATGTTAGTTTAGATTTATTAACTTGCAGGGAAATATATTTTGTAAATTTAGAGAGCGATATTTAAATAGACTGACTATCTCTGAACTATTTCAGTGTTTACTGCATGCAGTTGCACGACTCTAAATTACTATCTGAAGTTTTAGTAATAATTCAGTATTTACCTCTCAATAGAGCAAAGGACAAAAGTACAGAAACAAAAGATGGCATGAAAAAAGATTGAGCAGAAATTCATCATCAGCCAGTGCTTTCTCCTGCATCCTTCTCCAAATGTATCCTAATCTAGTCAACTTGCATATGCTAGTTTTGCAGGTAGATCATCATCAGCAATTGATTGTGGCTGTATTTGAGACAGCATCTCTACATTGATGGGCATCACAGCACTTTTGTTTCACAGAGAGAAAGTAACAGACTAAAACTCAGACCAGAACTACTGAATTATTGTGCTTATTGACCAGAATAACTCCTTTTAACCAGTAAATTGCTAATAGGATTGTGAAATTTTCTCACCAAAAATATCACTGGCTAATGTGGGGAAGTCTCCTCTGACTTCTGAAAAGTAATCATCTTCTGACCCACGTACCCACATATCATATACACTTTTTTTTTACCCGTTGTGACAAAGCTCTTCCTCTACCTCAGTAGGTCCAGTACTTCCTTCTTGCGGTAGGTCAGGGCACTGTTTCACCCCTTAGTGTTCTTCCACCCTGTAGTTGTGGGGGGAGGGTAATACAGCCTCTGTAAGGTGGCTGCTCCCTGCTGGGTCCCAGTCCTGTTTCTGGTTCTCAGAGGTCCTTGCCTTTTCACTGGGGTTCCTGCCCCTGCAGTGAATGGCTGGTAACTGGGGGGGAGGGAGGGCCTGGTCCCACCCTCGACTCCGGGCCCCAACCCAGGGACTCTAAAAGTAGCAGCCTCATGTTGTGACTTCAGGAAAGCTGCTAGCTTGCCTGGGTTGCTTCCCTGGGTTACTTCCTGTTTCCCTTGACTTAATGTCTGGACCCTGCTCAGACAGGGGCCCTTCCTCGCCTCCTTGACAGTGGAGGCTCTTCACCTCTGACAGCCCCACTGGGCATGGTAGTGCTGAACCAAATGTCCAGTTCTATCTTCCCCTTCTGGCAGGGTTTTTTCTCTCAGGCCTCGAGGCCTGGGAACGGTCCTTTGTCTTCTTCGTGCAGGGTTTTTGCCTCCCCTAGTCTTTGTACCTGCAGGGTTCTCTTCTGCCTGCATTCTGCTCCTCTCCTTAAACCATCCTGATTTCTGACAGTGTCTTGCCTGCTCACACACACTCTGGGAGAGTGAGGTAAGCTACCAACTCCAGCCACACCCTTTCTCTGAAGGGGAGGCTTTTGACAAGTCCTGGGTGGGGCCTTGATTGGCTCCAGGTGTGTTAATTAACCTGGAGTAAACCCTGCTTTGCTACGAGGGGAAAAGATACTTGCTGCTTCTGGGGCTGGTATATTGGCCTTCTAGCACTCTCTGGTATGCACAACTTGCAGCTGGTCCCCTTTCGAACTGCGCTAAGGGCCCATCTTTACACGCTTGTGCTCCATACCCTTCATTTCCTTGACCTCGTGTCCCGCCCTGATACCAAGTGGCGGGACCTGATGCCACCTGTGGAGGGCGAGGATCCCCGGTGGGCCAGTCTGTATTCCACCTTGATCCCGCGGCCCTCCGGGGACATCAGTTGACAGCTCCTCCCTGGAGCCATGAGCAAGGGCGTGTACCTGGTGCGGTTCATCCCCCGCCCCGACACCTACCCCTTTTGTGGCATGAGGGAAACCCTGGCGCACGCTTACCTAGAGTGCGCCAGGCTGCAGCCCTTCTTCTGGCTCCTCCAGAACCTCCTGCTGAGGTTCTGGCTGCACTTTTCCCCACACCTGTTTATTTACGCGCACCCCAACCGTGGCCCCACGGAGTTGCGGGACCTCCTCGTCAACCTCCTCCTGGCCCTGGCGAAAATGGCCATCTATAACACCAGGGAGAGGAGGTTGGCACGGGGGGCGCTCTGCGACTGTGGGGCCTACTTCCGTTCCCTTGTGCACTCCTGCATCCGGGCAGAGTTCCTCTGGGCGGCGTCCGCTGGCTCCTTTGACACTTTCTGGGAGCAGTGGGCGCTGTTCGGGGCTCTCTGCTCGGTGTCCCCTTCTGGTTCCCTCCGTTTGATCCTTTGACCATCACACCCCTTCCTGTTTTCTCATTTGTTGTCCCCCGTATTCAGTTGAGTCCTGGATCTGGTGGTTCCTTCCCTTAGGCTGGGGGAGGGGCCGTTAGTGGTGGGCGGAATTGCGTCCGCCCACCCACCCTGTACTCAAATAGTAGCACTGTCTGGTAGCTATCTAGTCTGACCCTGTCACACCATGTACATGAACATACAGCTTTTGCTAGTTGTAATATTCACTATTTTCCATTTGACATGTGGCATAATCAAACTTCCAGGTTTGACATGACTAAAGATGTTTGGTAAGAAATAGAAGGGTATATGAGTTTCCACTTGTTTCAAGTTCTTCAGTTTTTTCATGGCAAGTAAGATACCTGTTTGTTCAGATGACTTAATGATTTATTACAAAATTTAGAACAACTCTAGTGTTCACTATTTAGTTGGAGAGTTCTTAATTTAGTTTTGTTGCAAAATGATCCAGACAATATCTGAGGCTGTAACTGTGCAGAAGTCCTGCCCCAATGAAGTTAATGGGAATTTTTCCATTGACTTTAGTGGAATCATGATTTCATCCCCATGTGCTCATTCCATGGTAAAGATAATGTGGCATACAGCAGCTGCAGTGTTGAGGAGACTGGGGCATCCACTGAGCATAATCCAGGAGCCTTGACACTATTGTGCAAAAGAAAAATAAAGTGCCAATACAATTATTCATATCAGAGAAAATATAACAAAAAGGCAGATTAAGTTCATTCTCCAAAAAAGCAATATAGTTCATAATACAAAGAGAGCTTTACCCACCAAATAACTAGTTTAATAGTTTGCAGGCCAGAAATCTTCCTATTTGCTGTCTATATTCCTATGGAAAGAAGGGAAAGCTTTGTTATTTAAAGGCACCCATTGTCTCAGCCTTGCAGTAAGAAAGACAAAACACAAGGGATGTGATTTAATTAGGTTGCAGCTTTATTAAATCATCTGGGAAATACTAGGCAATAAATTGTAAAGTGCAGGTCTATTCTCTCTTTAATTGTTTCCACTTATTGGGGAGGGCTGCCTTCAACCCTCCCCTTCCAGTCCCAGCCTGTTGCTGGGCCCCTACCACCCTCCTCTTGTTTGAGGGCTGAGGGGGGCAGTTATCTCCCTCTTATATCAGACAAAAGGAAGAATGACTGTAACTCCTGAGCAGGTGCCTACCCCTAAATCCACTTCCAATTCTGGTTTATCAGGGAACTGGATCCCCTGTAGAATGAGTACCTGCACTGGATACCTGCCAAATGAAGGTCCCAACAATTAGTTTGGTTGACTTGAAGGAGCCACTAAACCTTTTCTTCCCACTGTCTAAAGCCCCCTGCATTCAAAGTTGCAGGAAGCACACTCTCTGCCTTACATTAGATCACTTCACCAATAGTTTGCAGGCCAGAGGTTTTCCCATTTGCTATTTATAGCTCCATGGGAAGGGAGAAAAGCTTTGTTATTTAAAGGCACCAAACCCTTTCTCTTTCTGACTGTGTAGATCACTGTGTTCCAGGGCCAGTCAATCTTCCTGGCTTCTCTAGGACTTAGCTTACTTAGAACATAAGGGAAGAGTGTTTGGATTCCACAAGTCTACCAATCCCTTGTAGAGGGGAAGTAGGAATTTTCCTATTGTCACCTCAAGAGACTAAAGCTGTGTTCCCCAACTTGGGAGGAAGGCCCCCAGACTACCTGAGGTGGGATACTCTGAATTATTCAAAATATTTTTGCAACATTTATGCCCTAGCAAAATGGCTACTAGTATTTCACAATTGAATGTTTCAGTATATGTTGTTGTTTGGAAATCAGCTGTTTTGTTATAAATGAATTACCTCTATATAGTGATAAATCAGGAAATATTTAAACTTTATTTACTAATTGTGTATGCAATTTGCATTAGTATGCTAATTATCAAATATAAGTTTTTTCCTTTGTCTTTCATGCTGTGATGGGCGTTGCCTACATATGCAATCAGAATAATTATAACCTAGGTAAGGCAGTGATTAAACATCCGTGAAGCAGAAAAACACATATCCCACTTCTGAAAACCATCTAGATACTGCTTTTTAAATTTTTCATTCACTTGGTGTACAGTGATAACTGCTGAAGGGTGTTAATTTTCCCTACATTTTAGGCACTTCTTACCGTATAAATGCAATCTGTTGTATGACTTTTCCTTGATTTCCTACCAAGTCCTCCAAAGTAGAATGATACTTCTTAACTGTTGCCACTGCATTCAATATAGCTGATTTTGGTGAATGTATATTGTGCTTGAAAAAGACTTCTAGTGCACCTCCCCTTCAAGTGATGTGCATTTTTTTCCTTTGCCTTCAAGTGTGCTTTCACTACTGTGAGAAATCTACAGCA
Source organism: Emydura macquarii macquarii (assembly GCF_026122565.2). Classification (NCBI taxonomy): domain Eukaryota; kingdom Metazoa; phylum Chordata; order Testudines; family Chelidae; genus Emydura; species Emydura macquarii. The sequence goes on along the minus strand of NW_027131527.1, from coordinate 10,689,746 downwards.
AAGAAAGAAAATTATGAGGGAGAAGGGAGATGTGCCATGATAACATTTCTAATGTTATTTCTAATGTTATTTCTCTCTGATATCGTTCCGTACAACCATCTTGCTGGCGTTCTATCTGGGCACAGAAGAGTCTCCAGTAGTAGTTACTTCCTTCTATGGTAATGGTGATTCTAGAAGCGGGTACTGTAAACTGAACACCATTTAAAGTATGGTAGAGATGTTTCTGGCTGCCAAATTAGGGCCAGACCACCATCTCCGTTTCCTCCCCAAATGAAAGAAACAATGAACTCTCTCTCTTTGCCCAGACTTTGTCAAAGGGAGAGTAGTTCAGCTAACGCAGCATCACCCTCACTACCAGCACCATCCTGAACTGAGGACATGGGGGGCTCAACGGCTAGGGTGAAAGGCTCTTGTCCCTGGTACAACTTCTTTCTAAAGCTGCAGGAAATAGGATAATGCTGATATTATTAACCTTTGGTGCATATTTCAAACTGTAAATCCCCACTACTACACTGGAGTTGGGAGAGCTTGGCACAGGAGCAAGCAGAAAACGGCTGACAGCCATGGCAGAAGATGCAGAGAGTAGCTCAGAAGTATTGGTTGTCTGCATGGATGTGTCAAGCCTATGCATGTTGTCCAAGATGCATGTTATTGTGAATCTTGTTTTTAGGGCTGTGAATTTTTTTTGTAGTTGAGACTTCTGTGACAAAAACTGGGATTTGATATAGGTTATTTTCAAGATCAGAATCCTCATGGGTTTTAGCATTCCACTTTGCTCTGCATTCCCACTTTGGATTGGAGCAAATTTGAATGTGTGCTGGAGTGGTCGGGGGCTTTTGTGAAGTTGTATAAGTTAGGGGAGGTTTTATTCCTTTTTGCCTTTAAGAATTTTCTGTAGTTCATAAAACTCGTTTGTTGTATATAGTATGATGGAGTGAGCAAATAAATACAAATGGAGTATGGGGGATTCTCATCTTTGTTCTCATCTCCCAGCTTTGTCTGGTTATGTTGCAGCATTTTCCAGATCTAGTTCCCTTTCACTTTTTTAGGGAATTAAATAAGTTCGAGTCTTGGAGTGTTGACATCTGGCAATTAGTCGAAATTGCCATGACAACAATTAGCCAGGAAAAGTAGCAACTAATTGCCCTGATTTGATCCTGAAAAACCAGGTGAGACTTGGTGAGGAAAGTGGAGTTTGGGCCAATCAGGACAGCGGAAAGGCCATATAGAAACAGCTTTCCTGAGTTTGTAAAATCAGATAGTTCTGAAACAGTAGGAGCCTTATATGTCCTCATAAGGCTGACATCTGAACTAGAGCTGTTATCAACTCAAACTGGGAAGCTGAGAATAACTTAATAGAACTCCTATGCAGTCAATTTAAATGTTTGAAAGTTACAGGCATACTGGAGGTGGATGCTGGATTAATTAAACCTCCATGTGTTGAGCCTGAACCAGGCAAGATACTGAAACCCCTGGTGTGAAACCTAATTTTTTTTTTAAGGCTTTGGGAACATCCTTTCCTAGTTCAGGGAAGGATGAATGCATTTTTTAAATTCAACTCTCAAGAAAGAGAGCACCTGTGACTTCGTTTTAGTAAAGGTAAGTCCAACTGCTCAAGAAGTGCCTGTGATAGACTACTCAGGCAGTAAGTGTGCATGGAAGCGTGTAGGAAGAGAGGTCTAGAAAAGAGAGACAAGGAAAAAAATCTAAGATGTATTTTAATAAGGTATGGTTGTATCAATATTTATCGTGATTGATTTTTCCCTAACATTTCATAACACATTCTTGTCATTGCCTTTTTAAAAAATGCTTAAAATATTTATTAACACAGAAAATTGGATTTTGTTTTTTCCCTTTCTTTCTTAACTCATTAAAATTGCTGGAGGCATTTAGCCCACCCTTTCCAAAGGAATTTGTCTTCAATGGAGGACAAACATAGAAGTTCAAAGAACAAAATGTGGATGTTAGAGAAGTTTCTGAGATTGTGCAAAGAGTGTTATAATAGAGTCTACAGCCTTATCTATAAGAGGTGATATCATGTGCCCACTGTAACTACATGCAGCAAATGAGATTCTTTCATAACAGTTCCAATGTAGGTTTATGTCCTTTGGCTGTTGCTCACTGAGTTCATGATCTCTTTAAAATCTAGTGTTGAGGTACTGATTTTTCATCTTTACAGCAGTTTGCAAATGACTGAGTATTCCAGATGTATGGAGTTAGGATAAGTTTAATATATTTCCTCGCTGTCTGAGAGTAATTAATATTTTTAAGTTTGTGTGAATTTAACATCTGCAGGACCAACGTTTTCAATATGTATCACTTTAGTTCTGTTTTCTCTTTTAATTAGAAATGGGGTGACCAGATAGCAAGTGTGAAAAATCAGGACGGAGGTGGGGGGGGGGGGGGAGGAATGAATAGGCACCTATATAAGACAAAGCCCCAAATATTGGGACTGTCCCTATAAAATTGGGACGTCTGGTCACTCTAATTAGGAAATAATTAAGAGCTGAAGTGAGGATTAAAACTTGAGAAGAAATTTAGCTCATTAGGAATATTTTTGGCCATTAGATACACAACATTGGTCTTCCCTCATCATTAGAATATGGCATCTTACTCTTTACCACATCTGTGTGCACACATTCCCATCCATGTTTTAAAAAGGATGCTAGTATAAAAACAAACTGAAGTTACATAGTTGGCACTTTCTAAGTTAACTAAAGGTTGCCTCTATTGGATGCATATAAAACCTACTGATCTTGTGCCATCAAGCATTATATTCTGTCACCTGCCGAAAAAACTATTAAACCTAACTTAAGAAGTTTTATAGTTTCTGAGAATAGAAGCCAGAAAGTTACAATAGCAGTAACCACTTCTTGACAGTTTTGAATGTGTTCTTCATTAATTGTGGCAGATATTGAGTCTTTCCAAAAATTAAAATTCGCATTCAGAACATCCATTTGTGTGTGTGTATCTGTTGAGGAGATAATGTTTCTCTGAAATTTTTGAAGCTTCTGTGTTGGTATCCTGGGGGAGAAAGAGAGCTCCTCTGTGGTCTAAATATAGAGAGTGCAGGTTAGCTTTGATCTGCATCTGTACATACACCCTATCTCTGGTCCTGCTCTGTGCAACCTAGTCCTCTTGAAATGAACAGGATGCCAATGAGGATTTGCAGATTTGAGATGATGTGGTCTCATTTCCAGTTGGAGAGCAGAACATAAATTACATACCAAGGCTCCTGAAACTGCAGCTTGTAGGATTTGCAGGATTTGCAGGATTATGCTAATGAATAATAAGGGATAAAACTGAATTGGAACAAGTCTAGGAGAGTTCTTGGGCAAATGGAGAGTACTAGAGCATGATATCTGCGCTTGAGGTTTAGTGTTTTAAGCATATTTGGAATATTGCACTATTGCTGTGCTGTGAGAAATGTGAGTTGCATACTCACGTTAGTGTAATGAGAAGAGAAAGAGCCTAGACTAGTCAGAATTCCAATATATATCAAAAGTACATTTTTATTTAAGGTGATCTGAAAAAGACTTTTTAAAAATACTGTACTGGTACTCTTAAAAATTGCATAAAGAGGGGCTAAAGATTGTTTATATCTTTTTTTCCCCACTTATAAATATTTGTAATATTAAGTCTGGTTTTCCCTGGTTTGGCTAGAGGATCTTTTAACTTTCTCAAAGTAACTCTCATATTCACTGAAAACGAGGGAATGTTGAATGTAATATACTTCCTTTCTCTAAATCATTCATTAGTTATTGAAGATAGGTGTTAATAACAAGAGTTTTAAAATTAGTGACTAAACACTTGTCTCCTCTCAGTAGTTCACACTTTTATCTTGTGATGCCATCATGTCACTATTTCTCCACTCTTAGAATTCTCCAGTCAAGACAGGATATGAATTTCTAATGTAAAACATTAGCAGAAAAAATTATAATCTTCTATGCCTTTGTTATATATCATAAAGAAGCCCAACTATCTCACTTTTATAGGTCACCTTTAAAAGTCTGTAAAAAGTGGACTGACTCATGTTGGCTAAGTACAGGTAATGACTTCCCCTTTCAAACACCCAATTTGATTAAGGTGCTCTAGCTTTTATTAGGGGTTTGGACTTAATTTGCTTAATTTGGGCTGGAGACCAATTTTACTTACTTTGGCTTCAGCCTCTACTCTTCTGTGGGTTTTTTATAGTCGTTTTTTTTTTTTTTTTTTAAACATGTACTTAGTTTTAGCTTTAGCTCTCTTTAGCCAGTAAAATTCTATTAACATCAGCACCGCCCAAAGGCCAATGTTGAACAAAAATTAGGAAGAACACAGGCTAATATCTTGCAGCTTGCCCATTCAGTCTCTTGAAGTAGCAATGCCACATTTTTGCCCCCACAGACTCACAGAAATGTAAGGCTGGAAAGGACCTTGAGAGGTCATTTAGTTGAGCCCTTAGGACTGAGGCAGAACAAGTCTACCTAGACTATTCTTGACAAGTGTTTTGTCTAACCTGTTCTTAAAAATATCCAATGAGGGGGGGTTCCACAACCAACTTGGAAACCTATTCCAGAGCTTAACTATCTTTATAGTTAGTTTTTCCTAATATCTAACCTAAATCTCCCTTGCTGAATGTTAAGCCTATTACTTCTTGTCCTACCTTCAGAGGACATGGAGAACAATTGATCAGTCCTCTTTATAACAGCCGTTAACATATTTGAAGACTTTTCAGGGTTCCCTCCCCAAGTTATATTTTCTCCGGACTAAACATGCCTAGTTTTTTGTTGTTGTTGTTCTGTTTTCTTTTAAACCTTTCCTCATAGGCCATCTTTTATATATTTTTGTTGCTCTCCTCTGGCCCCTTTCCAGTTTGTCCACATCTTTCCTAAAGTGTGGTGCCTAGAACTGGACAGAGTACGCCAACTGAGGCCTCACCAATGCTGAGTAGAGCGGGACGACCACCTCCTGTGTATTACCCTTGACGTTCCTGTTAATATGCCTGAGTGATATTAGCCTTTTTTGCAAATGCATCAAATTTTTGACACTCATTCAATTTGTGATCCACCACAACCCCCAGATCCTTTTCAGCAGTACTACTTCCTAGTCATTTATTCCCCATTTCGTAGCTGATTTTAATTTTTTATTTTTTTTTCCTTCCTAAGCATAGTAGTTTGCACTTGTCTTTATTGAATTTCATCTTGGTGATTTCAGATCAAGTATCCAATTTGTCAAGGTAGTTTTGAATTCTAATGTTGTCCTCCAAAGTGCTAGCAACCCCTTCCTGCATGGTGTTATCTGCAGATTTTATAAGCATACTGCTTCCTCCTTTATCCAAGTCATTAATGAAAGTATTGAATAGTACTGGATGCAGGACTGACCCCTGCAAGACCTCACTAGGTACTCTTCTCCCCCACTCCCCACTTTGACAGCAAACCATTGATAACTACTCTTTGAATATGGTATTTCAACAAGTTGTGCATCCATTTTGTAGTAATTTCATCTAGATCACATTTCCCTAATTTGCTTGTAAGACTGTCATATGGGACTGTGGAAAGCATTACTAAAATCCAGATATATCGCATCTACAGCTTCCCTCAATCCAGTAGATTAGTAACCTATGTAGTGCAGTGTTGTTGTAAAATCAGCAGAACTCGAAAGCCCATTCACATAATCCAAGAAGGCATCTTTCAACTGTGAGCAAGCACTGTTGACTTCTCTTTGTATTCAGAGGAAATCCAGATCTCTGAGAGTGCAGTCGTGGGAGGTGTTGAACATCCCTAGGCTTTAAAATGAAAACAAATCCACTGACCTAAAATCTTCTGTTCAGGCAAAACATATTGTAGCAGGATACTAAGTATTAAGTATTAGTATTACATTATTTATAGCGCCATAAATGTACACAGACAATTTCTACCTTTTGAGAGTTTACAATCTCAAGTAGACAAGACAAACACATCATGGGGAGAAACCATTCAGGAAAGAGTGGGTAAGGAAAAGGAAGACTTACAGCCCTGCTGAAAGGGATTTCAGGGAAGGAAGTGAAGGGAGAAAGGAGAGAAGGGTTAAGTAGACAAAGGGTAAAATCCTGCCTCATTTAAGTCAATGACAAGACTCATAGAGGAAGGATGCTCTAGTGGTTAGGGGTTGGCATGAGATTCAGGAAGCTGTATTCAGTATCCTGCTCTGTTACAGACTTCCAATGTGGCCATGGGCAAGTCACACAGTCTCTCTCTGCCTCAGCCTCCCATCTGTAAAATGGGGATAATAGCACTTCCTTACCTCATAAAAGTTTGGATAAATACATTAAGTACTGTGTGATGTGCTCAGACACCACAGGGATGGGGCCCTATAAGTACTGAGGATAGATAAATAACATTTCACCCAAAGGGAAAAATGACTGGGAGGGGAGGAAACAATAGCAGTAATGTAGGAGTAGGAGTGACTTTTGGACTATAAAGGTGAGAACGAAGATCTAGAATTTTGATGTCAATGCAAATATTCAGGGATAAGGTAGGTATCGTGAGAGTGGTAGAAAGGGAAAATGCCTTGAACATCATTATTTTGCATATACTTGAATGGAAAAATAGTGGTAAGAGAGGAGACTGTTAGCCAGGGAAGAGATGACCACAACATGGACAGTCTTTTTATTGTCTAAATTTTTTTTCTAGAGTTTAATCCTATTGGATCCACTTACAATGAATGAAGAGAAAGTAAGGCCATCACTAGAGAAACGTTTGGAAGGGATTATTAGTGGGGCCGCACTATTAGCTGACTCTTCATGCACACGTGACTTTCATCGAGAACAAATAATCACAGAGTGCAATGCCATCCGCCAAGCTCTCCAAGATCTTCTTTCTGAATACATGAATAATGTAAGTGACCAGTTCTCTCCCATTGTTTCTGTGTATGCTTCAAAGCACATTTTCTACATTGCTATGTATTATGTATAATCAGTCTGGTAATCACTGGTGCCTCTTGAACTTTTACTGTAATTTTGATAATGTGGGCTACTCATGGATGTATTAGAGTGCCAAAAGTAGTAGTACTCATACATATGTGGTACACAAGGGGGTGAAATTTTTGGATGAATATATTATTCACCAAAAATGTGGTTTCAGGTCGACTGAAGCTACTTGCCAAATTGGATTAATTCAGTGAATAGTTTTTGGTCCCCCTCGCCTTCCACTTTCCCAAATTGATGTTTTCTAAACAAAATATTTTGACGTTTTTCATTTTGAAAAGACATTTTGTTTAGAAGTTTACCCAGATACCTTTAAAACGAGAGATAGAGAGCGTTTAAAAAAAAGTGACAATGAAACACAATGAATAAAAACCAAAAAAATCCTGTTTCAGGTTGATTTTAAACAATGTTCCCCTGATCCCCCCAGGTTTTTTGGGTCAGCCACTGAAATGAAAAATCAATATTGCTCAGCTCAATATTGGTACGCTAAGGGAAAGCCACCTATAGGTCTTTAAAATGAGCAAGATTTATTCTGTCCCAGGCAAACTGTGAAATATCTTATATCACAAACTGAAGGATATGTAGGTTACTTTATCTGTGCTGTGAGGTGTCACAGAAATGCTATGTTTCTTTGAATGCTGCTGGGGATTTTCTTTATAATTTACTAACTGGCTGTCTATTAGAATTTGAGGAATGGGAATTCTAGTATTTTATACTTATTTCTACAATATGCAGCAAATGTAATGAAGTTTTGTTTTGTTTTGTTTAAATCTGAGTAATCCATTTGCATAAACATAGGCATTCAAGCAGTCATAACTGATCAGTATAAGAACAGCAGTCTGTATGTGTTGAGATCCCCTAAATGCAGAAATGTAGGGTAAGGAATGTTCAGTAAATCCAAAAATCTGATTTGCTGGCATGCCTTATAATGTGTCTGTGGTAAATCTTTGAAAAAGTGACACAATTTTATAGCTTTTTAAAAAATAGATTTTTACATCCGAGTAACTGGCACATAAGTGTACTGCCAGCCACAAAAAATAAAGGCGTTAGGACAGATACCATTAATATGGGGACAGTGTATTAATATCATACGTTTCTTCTGGAAACATAATCACCATTTTCAGTAGATATACTGATTTTTTCCTAAAGTTACTTTGAGATGATGCATCTGACACAGTCCATTGAGGGGATAATTATGTAACATAGCTATTTGTTTCTCCTTATGGTAGCTGAAATTCTTTTCTTTTTTGTATGTACTGCTAGTTGACAAAGCCAAGGCCATTCTGTAGTGTTTTTTTAACTCAGGATAATAAAGTAGAGAACTTTAAGAAAATCTATGAATTCCCAAGTGTGTATTAGTCTCACAGAGATTATACCTGCTGATCTCTTCCTCTAGTAATTTATTATAGTTGGAGAAAATCTACAGCAATTTTAAATCAATGTCTGTGAACTCAACTTGATATTCCAGGCTTGAAATCTATAACGATGTTTTTAGTTCTGATTCTTTTGACTGTTGGCATTAATTTGTCTGAATCTACAATGAACCTTGAGCATCTCTGGAAATACTTTCTGAATGTGAGTAAGAAATACAATATTTCTTACTTGAGCTCAGTTTGAACTGTAAGCATAAAATGCACACAATATTTAAAGTAATCTTAAAACATTTGTGACCACTTTAAAAAAAAGCTTAGGATTCATTTTGTGATTTATTGTAGATAATTCTTCACAGGGAATTGTTTAAATATAATATGATAAAAATTCTGTTAGCTTTTTATTCTTTTCAACATTACAAAAAATATATTGAAGCCTGTTGTTACTGGATGTGATGATACTGGATGTGATGATATGATAGTCTCATATTCAAATTATTAAGGTCCCTTTTGTCTGTTCTCACCTTGCATTTTACTACGTAAGGGTCCCAGTTCTGCAATGAGCTCTGGGTGAATAGACTTGTATGCCGGTGCAGAGTCCCATTGATATTTTGATTTCAGTTGGGCTTTACAACAGAGGGATCTGCCATTGCTCTGCTGCAGATGGACAAATTAAGTGGTTGATTAGAATGAAATATAAACATCTTTCAATCTATTGTACTTACCTTTATTTCCCAGTATTCAAATTGAAAGCCCTTTACTTTCTTGCAAGATGTTGTTGTCTTTTATTTTGATTACAGAATTTGGGAAACTGCCTTAATTCTTGTTCTGATACCATTATTTTCCATGTTTTATAACTAATCCATATTCTGTATCTATCATTGATGGTATTTCACCTTAATAGGTCTATTTCTATAAAAATGTCCAGTTTATATATTGTGCTAAAAGTGTCTATACTTGGCTGTGGACATATTTTTTATTTTGATTTGAACACCAATTTCAGTTCATCTGTGTAGCTTAAAATGTCATCAATTTCAGAACCACTAAAATGAAGGCACAATTTAGACCTTGTTAACCCTATATCATGTACCATAGTCATTACCATTTGAAAGTCAAAATATGCCAACAGGTACCAGAAAGTTACCACAATTATTTCTTCTAAATGTATGGGAAAACTATACTCATCTAAATTGTGGCAATGGCTGGGATAGGCTGCATTTTTCATGGAGACCATGCAATTTCAGTTCACTGTGCTAACTTTTTCAATGTATAGGTGAGACATGAACTGGAAGAGACTATATAGGAGCAAATATTTTTATATTTATGATGCTATATAAAGGATAAGAATATTTGTTTGACTGGACTAAATCTGGCAGCTGGATAATATCTCCTTACATTTATATAGCTCTTTTCAGCTGCAAACTGAAACTAGACAAATTGAAGCTAGAAATAAAATGCAGAGGGTTGGTTTTTTTACAATTAGGGTAAATAATTATTTGATCAGCTTACTTACGGATGTGGTGGATCCTTCATCACTAGAAATTTTTAAATCAAGGTTCTTCTGAACAATATTCTTTAGCTGATCCAGACATTACAGGCCTGCTGCAGTAACCACTTGGTGAAAAGCTATGGCCTGTGTTATGCAGAATGTCATACTAGATGATCATAATAGTACCTTCTGGTCCCCTTTATTCACAAAACTGGGATTATTTTTCTACCATAGAAATCAAGACAATTCCCAGGTGAAACAATGCAATTTTTGAACAGAGTATATAAGTCTGGGACAGGAAGTGAAGAGAGTATCTTCAATTAAAAATGCAAAGGGAATTTTAGGGGGTCAAGAAGTAACTGCTCACATTTGAATGTTGCTAGAATGGCAAGTAACTACCCTACTCTTCCAAAAAATATCATGGGATCTTTAATTACTATAAGTATTTATTCCTTGGTTTTACATCTCCTCTGAAAGACAGCGCTTTGAGAAACGAGAGTAATGGGAAAGAGGTTTGAAAGACTTAGGTGTGTGTTATCACATTTTTGGTTAATTGAAGGGTGACTTTAAAAGGTTTTTTTAAAAATAGCCTCTTAAAATGTAGGTTTTTTTATGTACTTATGGAATTAATATTGATCTCACTGGGAGAACTGTGCTGTATTTGAGGACAATTTATGGTCCTTAGTAAGTTTTGGATTAAACAATTTTTACAGAGATCTGATTATCAATTAGCTCATTTCACAAACCTACCTCGCTGAAGAGTATAAAATCCAGGAGAGAGTGATCATTTTTCATGAGTTTGTGCGCTTCCTTGTTAATAATCTCAATGAGACATGACTGTGAATTGAATGAACCGTAAAAATTCTATAGGCCTTTTGTTAACACAGTATAATTTGAGGACTACAAAGTATACATTGTATAATTTGAGGACTACATTGGATATAGTGCCTTACTGACTCTGCATGGAGTTCCACTGAACACGTAATGCTCATTACATATGAAGTCTTTGAGACTCCTTGTAGAGTAAAATGAAGTACAATCTAGCCTTAAATATCCTAATTAAAAGGTTAGAGGAGTTGTTGCCAATCCAGTTTACTCTTATTCCTTCCTTTCTCTAAATTTCTGACTTCAGTCCTAAGCATGAATTCTTGGGTCCATTGAAGTCTGTGGTAAAACTCCCATTGACTTCAGTGGGTCTGGGTGTTCACCCCATGACAGGAGAAAGATCTCCTCTACAGCTGCGGACTTCTGTAGGTGTGAATCTCTGATTTATTTGACCCATGTCCTCTTAAACAGTACATTTTATCACATTTAAAAGATGTAATGATTTAAGAGTTCATATTTCTTTGAGAGGTGTGCTACCTGTAAAATTTCATTGTAAATGTAAAGTAAAATACTCGGTTGTGAATTGTAATGTGTAGAAATGTTTGAAATGTTTATTTAAAAAAAAGCTAAGAATGTTAATTTAGGATTATTTTAAATATAGTTAAAAACAGGGATTCTTTTATAAACAAATCTTAATAGCAGTTTTAGAACACTTCCAAAAGTCACCAAAAATTTCAGATTTACCCAACATATGAAATGAGCATTACTGTGTTCTCTTCCAAACAATACAATTCCACCATGGTTGTGAACTGCTGGATGTTGAATGTTTGTGTATGCTCAGAATTGTGTTGCTGGCAGCTGCTCATGGAGGCTCTTGGCCTCATTAGAAAGGCTTTATTGCATCAGGCACTTTGCAATACACTAGCTGGGGAACTGGTAGAAAAAATATTTAAATGGAAAGCTAAATTATTTTGGCCTCATTATTGAAGCCTTGCTTATGGCAAAGGAGAGAAAATCATCTTGTCCACTAAGCACACGGAACTGATGAAAGAACTATTTTAATGCTACACCGGTCCCACTTGAAGATATGAAATATCTTAATTTTAGAACTTTTTTCTCAGGAATATTGATTACATATTAGAATATCTATTACATTAAAAGATACATCTGTTGGAATGCTCATGTAAAAGGGAAATAATTAGCTGTATTATTTTGCAGTTATTTGCATCCAGAATTGTCTCGGCAACAAATGGCAAAATGTTTTCTTTTTTAGAAGTGGTCATCTTTCCCTGATGAATTTTGGTTATGGCAGTGTGATATCCTCCACTTGAAGCTTGAACTTGCCACACATGTGATACTGGTTTAAACAAAACAAACCCAAATTAGAGAGGAATCTTCAAGTGTTGCAGGGTCTGCTTATTTTTATTTTATATACTGAATATGCTCATTTATTTTTAAGATACAGCATTTCTAAAATTGTATAATTAATAGTGAAATAAGTTTTAGCTAGTCTGAGACAGAGTTCATGTCAAATTGTATCCAAATAAAAGAAATCTCACATTTTGTCACTTCCAAAAAATATACAAACATTAATATTACAGACAACTAAAACAGTTCGGTGTAACACTCAAAACCATTGCTAGACTTTTTAAAGAAGACTGATGATTCAGTACAGTGTTTCAAACTGATATTAGAGCGCTGAAATGGCGTTCTGTCCTATACAAATAATAAAGATGCTGTTCCTGCACTGAGGAACTTGTATTCTGCAACAAACAAAATAGCCAACATATAATAAATTGCAAAGTAGGGCAAAAGGATAAGCTCTAAGTAAAGCAATATTTCAATAATTGTTGTTGGATTATTAATGTACTAACATACTTTCTGAACTTAACACTTATGTATATTGTTAAAGTACATATTTACACTATCTATGCCATTACATAACAAAAAAGTCAATTTTGTGAATATGGGTGGGGTAATTTAATGGCAGGCTCAAGACATACAATATCAGAGGAACTGTACAAACTTAGAAATGAGCATTTTGAAGCTACAAATAGTAAACTTTACAGAAATCAACCAACTTGCTCCTTTAAAAAGAAAATCTCAATGAATGAATATGCTGGGAGAAATGTGGAAGTAAGACATTTGATGGTATGGAAGTTGAAGGCCCTAACCCTGCAAACGTTTACATGTGTTTAACTTAATTTATGTAGGTAGTACCATTGACTTCAGTTGGACTATGCACACAAATAAAATTTAGCATATCTGTAAATATTTGCAGGATCAAGACCTAAGGTTGTACAGTTTGCACCAGTATAAAAGCATAATAGAATAAGATGGTGACCCTGGTACTCTTAATGTTCCAATTCTGCAATATTCAGCTCCGCATTTCCAGATATAAAGCATTAGTGGACTAAATAATTAATGAAAGAAGAAAATGTTTTAGTATGAAGAAAATGTTCAGAAAATATTCAGAAAATGTTCAGAAAATGTTCATACTGAAAATGTTCAGTATGAAGTCCAGAGAGGAAATATTGGCTCCATTTTGTGGGACTTGCTGGGGAAGGTAACAGGTAGGCTTCTCTTAAGGACATGTAAGTCACTTGATGTGGTGCTAATGGTGGGTAGGTCACAGATAGAGGTTGATAAGGCTGGTGCAGTGGGATATTTTAGCCATGACTATACAGGCTCATCACCTCTTATCTGTGGCCCCGACACCACGAAATGGGGACTGAGGGTATGTCTACACAGCTGTTAAACACCAGCAACTGTGCTGTATCACATGTCTCGGGCTCATGGGGCTTGGGCTGTGGGGCTGTAAAATTTTGGTGAAGAAATTTGGGCTGGGGCTGGAGCCTGGACTCTGGGACCCTCCCAGCCCTGCATCCTGAGCCTGATGGCTGAGTGCCATATGGAATCAGTGCGGTTACAGAAGCAATTGCTAAACCTTGTTAAAGATGCAATCACTTAGTTTGACATTAGCAAAATCATCATCCTGTGTCTAATCTCTTTTAGTAATGGAAAGTTACTGACACCACTGTATCTAGAGGCCTACGACTTCCTTGATTTCTGTCAGTCTTCTTTTAGCCCCAGATACGGTACAGAGACAGCGCTTATGTTTTTGGACAATAGTGATGATCTAATGGTGAATAAAGATCAAGTATCTAAGTTGGTTTTAGTGGAGCATTGGGGGTTGCAGTGTCTTCATTATGTGGGTAACACCCAGGTTTGTGTGTGTCTTCATTAAACTGGGATGGTGCATTTGAGTAATTATCCCACCACCTAGCTAAGACTGTTTGGCTAAGACTTTATATAGACATGAAGGAAATAATGTTGGGGACAGCAGACTGGAATAAACCAATAGAAGTATAATGGAATAAACAAATAGAAGTATAATATCTGCTATCTTGATTGTGGGAGTTCACCTCCTTTTATAGCACTGTTCACAATTTATGGGTTTTGTTAGCTTCTCAACTCCTTCTGGATTTCATTCTGATTATTGGTCCTCTGTGCTTGGTCAGAATATTGCGTGATCTTCTCTTTGTGATTTTTATTGACTTCTGGAGCATGTTGAAAAGCCTCTCTCTTCACAGGTTTTTTTTTTTGTGTGAGATGTTGAATGCATGGGTAATTTTGATGAGGTGTTGGGTTGCTTGGTGGGAGGATGGGGCCTCTGAGCTGATGGGAAAAATTTATATATTTAAAACGATTTGACCCCGTGCCTTCTAAATTTGGAGAGGATTTTTTTCAAGCCTAAATTAATCTGAGGTTTAAGTGGTGCAAAGCTCCTCTAAAGCCAGTTAACCATCCCTGTTCTAATTTATGTCAGGAAGCTGCGAATACCAGAACAGCCCTAGGAACATGGGAGCATGCAGCTATCCTAAAGCCACTCCAATGTTGCTTAACCCTTGCATCTCAATTTTGGGGGATGCTATGATCTCTCTAATCACAGACAACTCAATAATTTTGATTGAGTAGCCTGCAGTTCCTCCTTAGCCACTGGAGACTGGTGTCTTGCTTGTGCCACAGGTCTCAGCAGTAGAAGGGTGCTCCTGTGCACTCTGAGCAGGGCAGAACCCTGGTGCAGGCAGAAGTAGCAGGGCTAGTCCATCCTGAGTTTGGAGGTCATGGCCTCATCCCTCCACCACTGCCCAGCAAGGGGAGCGTGGGAGTCTAGACAAGCTACCTCTCCTGCTCACTGGAAGCTGGATGCAGCTGCAGGGTCTTAGAAGAGGAGAGTGGGGCTGCTGGATCCTCCAGCGGTGGAGCAGGGTGTGAGGAACAGGGGGAATGGAGTCAAGGAGCAGGCTTACAGTGGAGGGCTCTGCAGTGGTATGGAGGTCAGGGTATTGAGGGAAATAGAGAGCAGGTGTGCAGGGGAGTTGGGGACTGAATTTGTATGTAGATCTTGTATGTACATAGGGTTGCGTTTTCAGCTTGTGGTTGTTGTATACACACTGGGGCTGGAGAGGGAGAGTTGAAAAACAAGAAACACCTTTTTTTTAAGGAAAGTCATGATTTTTAGGCTGATCATGCTTTTGCTGGGTTCCGACTCGTGAATTGGAACACTCTCCTGAACTATGCTGAGCACTCTTCAGTCTTAGCTCAGGAAGTGTCCCTCTATCTCTGCATAGAGAGGCTGCTCTTCGTATTTATACCCATTCTTCCAGTGATTGATAACATTTTGTGAGGTATTTTATTATACCCTTACCATTATTACCACTTCAGGTTTCATAATATCTGTGCTTTATGATTTCTTGCTGAAGTTTTACCACTTCTCTGGGTGGAGAGGAAAGACCATTTTGGTTTGTAATCATAATGGTACAATGAATCTAATATTTGAACTTGTCTGTTACATACATGTGCATCTGTTGTGTGAATTTATTAATTCATGCATTATACTTGCTGTAGAAGTGGGTGGCTTTACCTTTAATGTAGCTCAAATATAAAAAGATTTGAATTCTATAAACTCAAAATAAGAGGAAATAATGGAATCTCTTATGACAGATGCAGTATTGCTTGAATCAAATATTAAGCAAACTTATGAAAAAGCTACAGATTTTTTCATATTTAGTACAGTTCTTCACAATAATGCTTACATCCTGCATCTCTCTAAAGACTCCTTTAATCTTTTTCTGTTTTATGGTTTTACAGCCTTTCTCTAGAGCACTTTTCCTAGTAGAAGCCATAACATTAAAATGTAATCAGACAGATTGGTTGGATTCATTAGAATCAAGAATGGCAAGTTCTGGATATTATAGATTCACTTCACAACTATCAGTATTCTGATATCATGGTTTCCCCCCATTAATTAAAACAGGAAGTATCTGTTTTTCATCCTCCCAATCATATTGGGGAAAATTTTAAAAGACTCAGATGCTATGGAGTAATGCAGTCCAGTATATATTGACTTGGACTGACACCTGCTAGAATATATGTCCAGCAGTTTTCTGAATCATTTTATGATTCCCTATGTGTACAGCACTGGAAGCAGACAGGCTGCTTTTTCCTGCTGTACTGGCTTAAAAGCACACTGAGAAAACACATCAACCCATTCAGAGGCTCACACGGAAGTTGGGCTATTCAGGAGACTAAATGTTCACCGTTCCTTATGCTGCATGATTTTGCAGGGATAGGAAGGTGAGTGATGGGGTAGGGGATGGTGGAGGAGGGGAAACAAATGTTATGTATAAATATTGGTCTTTAAATAGCTCAAATGTATTTGGCGTTTATTTTTCCTCAGTGGACAAGTTTTCCTAGGTATTCAACAAACATCCTTCTTATTTCACTACCTGTCAGCAAGTGCTATGCTGTTGTTTCTCTTCTATGCAAACCTGCAGTTGTGACATGCAGAAAATGTTACCCTTGCAGGAGCTCAGTGTTACCACCAAGTGGCATCTGAGATATCACGGATGCTCCATAGTTCAAGTATTACTACTGCTTCTCAGATACAAATGTGTCTTGTTGCTGGGAGTTGTTGGTAAATGCCAGCTACCTGCTTCAAAGGCGGGGGAGCTTGATAGAAACAGTGGTGAGAGGTAACAGTGCCAGCAGCAAGGAGACATTTGCTAAAGGACACTTGGTAGCTCCTTCCCCTGGGAGTCTCTGGCACCCATTGGCCAGCTGGGGAAGAGGAGTGCTAATTGGCCAGCAATCCCCAGTGCTCAGGATTAGCCCAATGCAGGGGCCATGTGGAGCCTCTTTTGACTCCGTTCCAGCTGCCCACGCTACCCACCCAAACTAGGAATAGGAATCTGGCCTGACAGATGCTGTGGGTCTAGCTGATTGTCTGTTTTGGGAGTCAGGAACGAATATTTTCTCCCATGAGCCAATTGGCAGAAGACCAAGGAGCTTTACATTTTCCTTGCAGCATCTTCAAGCCACAGTGGGTTAAGTAGGAGTGTGCTTAGCACTTAACTAAGGTACTTGTTTGACTTTATTCATTTCAATTTGCAGCCAGTTTCCAGTGGTTTAGAAGAATAAAACAAACAGTTCCCAGAGATAAAAGACTGGGATTTTGGTGATGGACCTTGGGCTCATGGGATAGGCTGAGATCCTTTGGCCTTTGGGGACTGAGGTCAGATCTTGTGGCATCCCCTATTCTTCTGGTCTCTCTGAGGAGAGCCTATCCTGAGTTACAGGTTATATGGTAAGGAGCCCTGTAACGTCCCCACTGGAATCAATTAAATGTCTGGTATAGGAGAGTATGGGTGATGGGCAGGTTGTGCCCTTCCCCTGACTAAAAGTTTAATAAAAGTTGCGGCCTTCCCTTTAATTCTGTACATGTGTCCCCTCATTTTGCTGCTGTGTCTACATCAACTGCTGTATGTATTATGCTGCACCCCATGTATCCCTTGCCCATTTTTTTCGATCCTGAAACTATCTGCTTAGGAGTCCAGACCTATTAGTTTGTCTCCAAAATTCTGTTTGATTATGACTTCTAGTGAAATTATCTGTGTAACTGCATGACTTTCAGTCTCTGCATAACTAGTAATGTGTATTGACATAGATCTGCACTTTTGTGAATGTGTTTGTGTCTCTCTCTGTTTAGCATGCTATCAGTGTGCCTTTATTCTAGGAGAAAAAGAAACCTGTATCAGTCACTTACGGTATAATCAAGGATCACTGTAGCTGTATGAAGTTATATATTATGGTGTCCAACTATTTAACCGCTATAGTTAGCCATTATATGATGTCTCATTATCAAATGCGTACGTCAGTGATTACTCCAGTATGAAATGGCCAAAAACTCACAGTCTTATTGAATTATAACCAACCAACTAAAGCTAAAAGCCAAAAGTCCTAGTGACTATGAAGGAAAGACTATTTGATTTGTCCTTTTTGGCTGCGTCCACTTTTTTACTAATAAATTTGTTGAGGATATCTGCCTAATTTCCCCAGAGTCAAAGATTATCTGGGCAACAAGCCCAAGCCAAGTCTTTCTGGACTGATTCTGGCTACCAGCATCGTAAATGCTAACTTATCCTCATTGGGTGGGAATGGACATCCTGTGGAATCGGAGTCTAATTGAAAATTGGGTTGATGCCTATTTCACATAAAGAAACGTCCCCTTTTCCAAAGTGCCGTATTTTTGAGACAATATTCCCACCCTCCATCTTTGAGTTGTCATGTGTGTTTGCTGTTTGGAGCCCTAATTCTAGGACCCCTTGTCTGCTGGTAAATGGCCTATGGTTAAAATCCTGTGAGAAGAAATAAGTTAAGAAATCCAAACTGCCACACCAGAAATGGAGAATGGAATATCCACATCTGTGCCAAAAAGAAAGATACCAATAATAAAGAGAAATCGTATCGAACCAAATTCCCATTCATTTTATAAATCAAAACTTGTTATAAAATAAGCCTTCCAGTTACTTTGTTCTAATATATGAAATCAACAACTTGCATTTCTTTTATATTTTATAGCCAGCATTTGAGGAGAGCTTCCTAAAAGGGAGTAATGCATTTGTCCAGTGCATTTTTTGTGGGTGTTTGGAAGGGGGTAGAAATGTTCTCCCATATTGTCCTAACTACAACTTTAGAGCTGTGAACCATTAGTTGATCTTCTATATTGTAAAATAAGTTAAATGGATTTTTTTTAAATGCAGCTCGGTGTTCCTTCAAGCGCAATGGATACAGCCTGGAACTTAAACTACTGAGAGACTTCTCTTATTGAATTTAATCCGAGGTGTTAAAGATTTCTGTGTTAGTATTGTGACAGTCTGATTAGAGGAGAGTTGACAAACAAAGATTGCAATTGTGGTTTGTGTTTTCATGCTCTAGAAATGGACATGTTATAGTGTAGAAAGAAGTCAAATTATCTCTTTTGATTTGTGTTCCCTCAACACTCTCATTCCTCTAAACAAAAGTGTTCCTAGACTCATTCAAGGGTTGGATAAATGGAGATGTAAGTTATAACTGTAAGTGTGTGGTGGATTTTGAGAATTAACTCACATTTTTATTTACATTTTTTTTGGTTTGTTGCCATGGTATCATACCTTAAGAAGGAGTATCTGTCCCCATAAATCTAGCATAGCTAAGTAACATTTTGTACTGGCATTTATACAGAAAGTGTTTGGTTTTTCAGTGGTGTCAGATATTGGTGCCATGCTATTTGACTTGACTTTAAATCTTGCAGTGGATTGTCTTACATTTCATACACAAAATTAGTGGAATTGAGAATTATTGTATTGTCATTTTTATCAGACATTTAGCTTTAATCAGGATTTTGGTTATGAAATGTTCAGGGAAGATAATTTATTTAATGTGTTAAGACTGAAGTTGAACCCTGAAATTCATTAGCAGATTTAGAGTTGAAAAATAAGTTGCAGCTAAATTTATTTGATTTATTTAGCCTTATAAACTTGCAATAAACTGTGAGCTGTGCACATGAGCTGGAGAAAGATAATTAAAGATTTTCTCTTAAACCCTGTTCTTCATTTATTAGTTCTGAGCCAATTCACTTCAGCATTAATCGGATACTTACTTGAGGATTGCAATAATGTAGGGTGATGGGCAGCATGCGGATCTAGAGAAGCTGATTAGTGCAATAGTTAGTCATTCGTATTTGGTATACCTAACAGCCCTTGAAATATATTAGGCAGCTAAAGACTATTTCCTTCCAGAAAACCTTCAGTGAAGTGGCATTTTTCCTCTCTCCAAGATAGAATAAATCCTTGATTATGATAATAACCAAGCATCACAAATAAATATTAGAGGTGTTCGTTGCCTAAACATTTAGCTTGCTTTTTAATCCACAAGAAGGTTTTTTCCACAGTTCATAAAAATTACTATCTGAGTTTGTAAAAAAAAAAAAAAAAAATTAGGAATATAGTGTAAATGGTGCATTCATTTTCATTGATTTTCTTTCCTATTTCTTTTTTAAAGGACTTCAAAGCTTGTAGCCAATTATCTAAATATTCATTTGCCGTTTCTAATAACCGCTTGTAAGCTTAATATTCGAGCTTTTCACCCTATTGTGTTTTTGTTTTTTTTGTCTACGTACTATAGACATACCTTGTGCTTGTGGCTGTCAGTCTTTCTCTATATATATTTCCCCTTCTGTTTCAGTTTAGGTAAAGTATTTATTGTTGTGTTTGATACTTTTTTCATTTTAATATATAAATGTAGAAAGAACGTTTTTTCCCCAGCTTCAGGGACTGACAGAAAATTACAGCTAAAAGCAAACTAAGACCTAAACAGCAGAAAATCAACAACTTTTCTTCACAAAAGAACAAAATGCACAAAATCAAAATACCCCACATCTGCTCCTGAAAAACCTTAATCCCCTAATAAATATCCATAGAATCTCTTGACCCTCCTCTCCCACTACCTACTTCCCCAAATGCGTGTTCAAATAGGTAAACGTAACATCCCTGGCACTGGTGTCAGACTCATGAGGACAGAAACACCATTTTACAAATGGGTGCTGTCTTCTGTACCATGTTCAGTGTCTGAATTGGCCTTAAGATAAAACTGTCATTTTCAGGGGTATATGCATCTTGTTACCTCTTCATGATCCCTAGAGGTCTCCCACTTAAGATTTCAGGCTCTCAGCCAGGGTGTTTTGGACACAAACCTGTGTCTCTCTCCCTCCTGACCAGGAGGTACCTGATCTGTCATACATTGTGATATCCCCAGGAAGCTAGGTAGCCTAGAGGCCAGCCTCTGTGTATTGTTTTTTCTTCCGGGACAATAGAAGTATTTTTACAGTGACTACATGGCACTGTACTACTTCTAAAGCAAAGTATATTATTCTTTTTTACATAAAAAACATAAAAACAAACAGGTTTAAATCCACATTAAATGTATTTGAAATTGCCCATCATTTGGAATGAACCAAAAAGAGAGTTTTTCAGAATTTTGGTGAATTATGAAGTGTCTGATTTAAAAAAAAAAAATTATTTTTTTGGGTCAAATAAAATGTTTTGATTTTGACCATTTTAATGATTTTGTTTTCAATAAAATTAAAGAAAATTTGAAAGTCATTTTGAACCAAAAAACTGAAAAATGTTCTTTAAAAAATGTTGGCATTTTGATTTTCTGATTTTTTTCAGCTGAAACAATTTTGAATTCAACACAGATCAATAAATCTTTTGGTGTCGCCAAATCTGCATTTTTCCCTGAAAAATGTTTTGAGTGAAAAATTTTGCCCCGCTCTAATTATGACTCTCAGATTGCTAAATTGACTGTCATATGGAAGAAAAATACTCTTAGAAGGGTAGAAATAATCTGTAGCCGTTGGCTATATCTCCCAATTTATCAACTATTCACTCTTCTGAATTGATCCTCAGGCAGCTCACTTCTATCCATTCCCCAATCATTACCAACCACTTTAAAAAAAATACTCAGCTGTATCTTCTGGAGATAAAGAAAACACTGTAGTCAATATATTGAAAACCCTTCAGTGTAGACCTCATTAGATAACCTCTGCCCACATTAAGCAGAAGAGGGTGATGGAGTTGAATATTGAGGAACCCTCCTGAGTGAGCCTTTGGAGCAGAAAAGCGTTTGCCCAAAACTGCCCTCTGGGATTTCAGAGAGGGAAGTTTGAAGCCAATGCAAGGCAACATTATTTATGTTTGTATTGGAGGTAAGGTGACCAGATGTCCTGATTTTATAGAAAAAGTCCTGATATTTGGGGCTCACTCTTATATAGGCGTCTATTACCCCCCATCTCCTATCCCGATTTTTCATACTTGCTCTCTGGTCCCCCGAATTGCAGGTGTGTGAACAGCCTGTTGTGGTCTGTGATATGGGAGGCAACTGATAGGTCTAGTAACATCAGCATGGAAAGTTGGAAGCAGATCAATGCACTGTGCTATTTTACACCGCCTGAGGATGTGCCCCCTCATCTTTCTCTTGTCAAGAAGAGATCTACAGCCATGCTGCTCTTTACTATCCTGAAGCTTTTGCATTGCAAGCTGCTTGCAAAGAGTCAAAATACTTAATTTGATGGACCAGTGGTTGAATGTGATGTGGTGGAACCCCTACATTTTTTTGGTATTATCTTCAAAGAGAAGAACAGTTAGATTATTTGCCTTTCTTTTAAAATACATGAAAATTGAGTACTAATTTGATCTCAACATTTTTACAATAATACCTTACAGCAACAAAAAGTTTCAGCAACCCATTCAAATACATTGAAACTGCTCTAACATATATTTGACGTATGTACTAATAGTTGTTATAAATGGCCTATCATTATGTAATTTTCTGACTATACTAGTTAATGCTGTAAGAAGATGGCTTATACTAACAATTTGTTTCATGTGTAAAATGGTTGGTAAGGTGATCTCTGTGGATTCTGTCAGTCTGTATGTCTAGATTTAACATGGGGTTTTCACAAAGCTAATTATTTATCTTACAAGTACTCATGTTTGAGATAAAAAAGATTCCTGATTAGTAATCCAACAGATTTGTGGTCATAAATTGAAAAGGCTGAATATGATTTTTCTTGACATTAGCTGTCCAATAATTTTAGCTGATATGTGAAATAGCTTTGTGATCATATCTGATTAATTCTCCACTATCAAATAGCTATGTCGCATGTGTTTTATAAATACTTTAGTTCTTCTTCGAGTGCTTACTCATGTCCATTCCATGTTAGGTTTGCATGCGCCGTGTGCACAGTTGCTTAAGATTTTCCCCCTAGTGGTAGCTGTAGGGCTAGCTCCAGCGCCTTCTGGAGCCATGTGCCGCACGCACCCCAGACTCTCAGTTCCTTCTTACCGCCCATGATGGTTGCTGGAATGCCTTCTCTCTCTTGCTCTGCAAGACTCTCCCTTCAGTGGTTACTCTAATAGTATTATTTCATAGTTTGTGTATATAGTTATAAGTATTAGTGTACGTAGTAGATAGATAGTTAGGTCTTGATCATTGAGGGACTTCACACCTAGGGGCTGGGCATGCTCCAGTCTCCAGGCTTCAAACTGTGTGCCTCCTGTGGGACGCACATGCCTGTGAGTGACCTGCACACTGACTGCTTAAAGCACCTCGGGGAGTCTCACGGAAGAGACAAGTGCCACATCTGTTGGGGATTTAAGCACCACACAAGAAAGGAATGGGAGAAGTAAGAGAGAAGGCCCATCTCAGAGTCCAGCTGCTCTGATTCTGCCCCAAATATGTCGGTGGAGTGAGCAGTGTGCCACTGGCACTGACCTCTTCCAGGCATGGTTCTCCATCTCCAGTGCCCAGGAAGAGGTACAAAAAGCAGTGACAGCCCATTCCACAAGGGCCCAAGTTTCATCAGCAGTGTTCCTCGCTCAGGTTGCAATCCAAAACATCTGCAGAGCTGCAACTTGGTCGTCGGTCCATACCATCGCATCCCACTATGCTATCACTCAACAAGCCCAGAATGATGCCAGTTTCATAAAACCATAAGAACAGCCCTACTGGGTCAGACCAATGGTCCATCTAGCCCAGTATCCTATATTCCGACAATGGCCAATGCCAAGTGCTTCAGAGGGAATGAATAGAACAGGTAATCATCAAGTGATCCATCCTGTTGGCCATTCTCAGCCTCTGGCAAACAGCAATCGCTGTCTATCCTGGCTAATAGCTATTGATGGACTGATCCTCCATGAATTTACCTAGTTCTTCTTTGAACCCCGTTATGGTCTTGGCCTTCACAACATCCTCTGGCAAGGAGTTCCACAGGTAGACTGTGTGTTGTGTGAACAAATACTTCCTTTTGTTTGTTTTAAACCTTCTGCCTATTAATTTAATTTGGTGACTCCTAGTTCTTCTGTTATGAGGAGGAGTAAATAACACTTATTTACTTTCTCCATACCAGTCATGATTTTATAGACCTTTATCATATTCCCCCCTTAATCGTTGTCTTTTCCAAGCTGAAAAGTCCAGTCTAATTAATCTCTTCTCATATGGAATCTTTTCCATTCACCTAATCAATTTAGTTGCTCTTTTCTATACCTTTTCCAATTCCAATATATCTTTTTTGAGACGGTTGATCAGATCTGCATGCAGTATTCAAGATGTGGGCGTACTATGGATTTATAAAGAGGTAATATGATATTTTCCTGTCTTATCTAACCCTAACCCTATAATTCCCAACATTCCGTTAGCTTTTTTGACTGCACATTGAGTGGATGTTTTCAGAGAATTATCCACAGTGACTCCAAGATCTCTTTCTTGAGTCATAACAGCTAATTTAGACTCCATCATTTTATATGTACAGTTGGAATTATGTTTTGCAACGTGCATTACTTTGCATTTATCAACATTGAATTTCATCTGCCATTTTGTTGCCCAGTCACCCAGTTTTGTGAGATCCCTTTGTAACTCTTCACAGTTTGCTTTGGACTTAACTATCTGTTCAACATATTCATTAATATGGTATGTTCATTAATGTACTATGTACTGAACATATCGGAGTACTGTACATATCATATCTTGTACATATCAATGTACTGTATTATTTACCCCTCTCCATTCTGAAAATGGACCATTTATTCCTATCCTTTAGTTTCCTATTTTTAACCAGTTACTGATCCAGGAGAGGACCGTCCCTCTTATCCCATGACCTTTGATGAGGGACCATGTCAAAGGCTTTCTGAAAATCTAAGTACACTATATCCACTGGATCACCGTTGTCCACCTGCTTGTTGACCCCTCCCCCCCTGAGAATTCTAGTAGATTGTTGAGGCATGATTTCCCTTTACAAAAACCATGTTGGCTCTTCCCCAACAAATCACATGCATCTATGTGTCTGATAATTCTGTTCTTTACTATAGTTTCATCCAATTTTCTTGGTATTGAAGTTAGGTTTGCTGGCCTGTGATTGCTGGGATTGTCTCTGAAGCCTTTTTAAAAAATTGGTGTTATATTAGCTATTTTCCAGTTATCTGGTACAGAAGCTGATTTAAATGATAGGTTACATATCACAGATGGTAGTTCTGCAATTTCACATTTGAGTTCCTTCAGAACTCTTGGGTGAATACAATATGGTCCTGGTGACTTATTATTGTTTAATTTATCAATTTGTTCCAAAACCTCCTCTAATGACACCTCATTCTGGGACAGTTACTCAGATTTGTCACCTAAAAAGAATGGCTCAGATTTGGGAACCTTGATCACGTATTCAGCCATGAAGACCAATGCAAAGAATTCATTTAGTTTCTCTGCAATAACCTTATTTTCCTTGCATGCTCCACTGGTTGTTTAGCAGACTTTCTGCTTCTGATGTATTCAAAAACATTTTTGCTGTTATTTTTTTAGTCTTTTGGCTAGCTATTCTTCAAATTGTTTTTTGGCCTTCCTAATTACATTTTTACACTTCATTTGTTAGGATTTGTTTTTTTTCTATTTTCTTCAATAGGATTTAACGTTCACTTTGCCTTTTGCCTTTAACTGCTTCTTTTACTTTGTTAAGCTACTGTGGCACTTTTTTGGTCCTCTTACTATGTTTTTTAATTTGGAGTATACATTTAAATTGAGCCTCTATTATGGTGTCTTAAAGTTTCCCTGTAGCTTTCAGGGATTTCGCTTTTGGCACTGTATCTTTCAATTTCTGTTTAATTAACCATCTCATTTTTGTGTACTTCCCCTTTCTGAAATTAAATGCTACCATGGTAGGCTGCTTTGGTGTCGTCCTAGTCCCCTCTCTCCCCCCGGGCCTAGGGATGTTACATTTTATTATGTTATGGTCACTATTACTAAGTGGTTCAGCTATATTCACCTCTTGGACGAGATCCTGTGCTCCATTTAAGACTAAATCAAGAATTGCCTCACCTCTTCTGGGTTCTAGGACTAGCTGCTCCAAGAAGCAGTCACTTAAGGTGTCAAACTTTATCTCTGCATGCTGTCCTGAGGTGACATGTACCTGGTGAATATGGGGATAGTTTCAGAAGAATGGTGTTGCAATAAGCATTCCTATGAATTCCGAGCCTACTTCTGAAGTTACTGCTTGAGAGAGTCACCTAACATGGAATGGACATGAGCAACACGTCTTGAAAAACAGTTATAAAAGGTTAGTAACGTTGGTTTTTTTCAGGTTAGTTAGTTTGCTTGGGGGGAATTTTTAAAATGATGAATTTGCTAGCAACTTGTCTGAGCTGTTTTTTAAAGCTCTATTGTTGACTTTGTATGAGTTTTATTGGGAAGTTACTCTTTAAAAATGTAACTTTATATGGCTCATTAAAATATTTCTGTTAAGCAAAGATAACTTACAAATGAATCAGAAGATTAAATTAGTTGTGCATTTTAAATATGTTCTGATTAGCAAAAATGTTAACAGTAAATTTTCTATTAATTTAGCTAATGAATAATAAATGTTCCGAAGAATATATCCTATGCCAAATTACAATGTTACAAATAAATAGCTAAAAATAATCTGTCTTTAAAAATTAAGCTTTTGTGTTTTGGTATTCATTATTTTGATTACTTGGGATTTTCTCTGGAAGGCTTCCCCTCACCCAGACATATAACTATGTATTTTCTCCAGTTGACAAAACAGTAATGCAGTGGTCTGAACTAAAAACTTGGAGTTGTATGCCCCAACTGCTCGGGAAACAGATTCTGATGTGACTTTCAAGGCTCTTAGAAGTATCTTTGGACTTTGAAGAGCGGATTGTCTGGATCCAAATTTTTGCATTTCAGTCCTATGTCTCTTTAAAACAAAACCTGGCTTAATTAACAAAAACAGAGGAGCGTCTCTAGTTGTAAACTACATTTGCTGGTACTTCTCTTTCAGCCGTCTCTTCTGTGATTTAATTTATGTAGTTCTTCTCTGTCTGAAGTGCCTGTCTTCTTTTTTTTTTTTTTTTTTAACTGTTGTTGACATTTAGTTCAATCATATAAAATATTATTTTAACCAGTGTAGAATTACCAGAGGCAGAAACTATTTTTGTATCTGATCCTGATTTAACAAAACACATCTCAAGAAGATAAGGTTATTCATTTTCAATTACTTCCTGTGATTGTTTCTAAGCCTGTGGTGCCAACTGGCACATTTTCTTGCTAGGTGTGTGAGAAACAGGGAGTGGGAGAAAACAATGTTTTAACTAAGACAGCTGGAGAGCTTAATGGACTACATTAACTTAAGTAAATTTTTCTAACTACTGCATTTACTGAAAAAATGTTTGATGTAGGTTATTCTAATCTTTTTAGCACTATTATTTCATTACCAATAATAAAAAATTAATGCAAATTTATACAAAGATGGAATGAAAGGAGAACCCAGCTACATAATTAGAGGCTGTACTCACTAATACATAATTATCTTTTCTATTAATTAGCAACTATCTAATTTGAAAAACATGGATGTTCTATAGGAAAAATTAGTAATTGCATAATGAGGGATATCTGGCAAAGGAACATTTTTTCCATTTTCTATTCTTAGTTAAGAGAAAAGATAAAATTGTGGATTTATAGTACTCAGAAACTTGCATTTTTAACGCTGCTGAACAGGAAATTTTCAGGTTAACAAGTTATAGTCACCAAGAGATATGATATACCTAACAGAACAGTTTGTTTTCACTGACATACTTTACTTCTATAAATGTAATCCTTAATGTTAAGGCTTACATGTTTTATGTATGATTGATTAATGTATTTAATCATGAAGCATGGTGAAGCATGGAGTTGCACCTAAAGTTAAGGTTGACTAACACTTTCCATTATAATTCCCTGTTTCCAGTTGCTTATAACTTTGTTAAACTTTAACCATTTGGAATGAAACTCTCCAGACTCAGTCTTTGCCTCAGGAAGTGGTTGAGGGGAATGCATATGTATGCACATAATGATAACATTATGTTTGCCATATGTATATATAATTTTTAAAAAGGCAAAAATGGTGCAGTCCATTTCCAAGAATGAGGTTAATCAAAAATGGATATTTTTGCCAGCATTAAAACATTTTGATGATCTTTTGTTTTAATAGCTTTAGTGATGCTATAGTTTGGAGTAGCAACTTGAAATTTGGCAGGAGGATAATCTTGAGGTCAGAAAAGGTGCCTTTCACTGTTCCTGTGAAAATAAGTAATGGGAAATTGCCAATTGCACATGCTTTGTAGAACTTGCTGTGTGCTTGCCGAGTTTGGGCCTGATCCGAAGCCCATTGAAATTCTGATTGACTTCAATGGACTTTGGATCAGGCCCAATTTTTTTTTAAGGATTCCAGCTGCAGTGCATATGCTTCCAGACCCTGCTGAGCTGCCAACATTGTTTCAGATATCTGATACATACAGAGTTACTGAATGGTTTCTTTGATCCTAACTATAGGGATAAACTTAAAACTTGAAATGCCAGCCTTTTATGCTACTTATAATTATGAAGTCTTGTGATTTAAAAAAAAAAAAATTTTTTTCCTTTGTACCTGCCACACTTTCGTGTGTGTATATGTGTGTGTGTGTTTTATTGAGGGGATTGATTTAGGACCCACTAATGGTAGGGATACTCTTATTACTTATATAGATCATTGAAAATGTTTATATACCTGCCTCACTACCCATTCACCTTACTAAAGCATCTCTCATTTCTAGATGTATTATTTTTTGCTAAAAGACTTTCTGTTCTAGAAATGATACTTTAGTGTAGTCTTTGTTACCTGACCAATACAAGAGAGACCCCTGGGTATTGCATCACCTGTACTTCTTAGCATGTGAATGAAAAAAGGAAAAGCAGAAGGCGGCAAAAAGGGTTTTTGTGTTTAACACAAGAAGTATACTTGAATGAAAGTCCTTATCAAAGAAATATTCTTGCAGGATAAGTCTCTGTATTTTTGGAAAACCGTATTTTCTGTCTTTCGTTTGCCCCCTCTTACTCTTTAGTGTTAAAGTCTATGGTGCCTCAGACATTAAGTCTGGCTAGCACAAATCGGTTTTTATCTTGAAGAATAAAACGTGTTGTGCTCTGGTCAACTATTTATTTTCTGGTGGATATTCTGGAATAAACATTACATAGCTAATATCAACTTTCACCTGACTTAATACCAGACCTTGCCAGAGTAATACTAAAGTAGAAATTGGAAAAGTAAACCTTTTATTATTTTTAAGTGTTCTTATGGGGCAACGTTTGTGTGGAGAAAGGAAAGCCTGAGTATTTGCCTTAATGCTCAGTAAACCCTTGAAAAATGCTTGAATTCACATAAGACTATAAGAATGTTCTGACCCACTATGGCCAATGGTCCATCTAGCTCAGTATTCTGTCTTATGACAGTGGCTTGTGCCAGATGTTTCAGAGGGAATGAACAGAACAGAATTATCAAATGATAATTGTCCAGTCCCAGCTTCTGGCAGTCAGAGGTTTAAGGACATCCAGAGCATGGGGTTTTCTCCCTGGCCATCTTGACTACTTGACCGCTGATGGACCTATCCTCCATGAATTTATCTAATTCTTTTTTTAATTTAGTTATATTTTTTCCACAGACAAGCAATGTGTGTTGCATATGTTTGACTTTTTAAAATCATGCAGGGAAATCAGAAACAGGATAGAAACTATAGCCAGAATCCTGGCTGTGGAGCATTGAGTACCTATTTGGGTGGGGAGCAGTGCAAAAGTGGCTTATAGCCTATCTTGTACTCTTCTGACTCTGCATCTCTTTGTGTAAATTGGATTATGCTGAAGACTACTTTAACTTAAACCAACTCCCAATGCAACAAAGGGCTGTTATAATATGTGTGGATCATCTGAGTTTGAGGGAGACCCCTTATTGCCGCAGAGAAATGGGTGATGTAGGAGGCATGAGAGAAAGCAACTTGAATGCAGGAGAGAAGGTGGGCCTATATAAATGTCTTTTTCTTTCCTTAAAAAAATCCAACAAGTAATTTTGTTATTAGAACAAATCCTCCCATAAAATAAAAAAAGTGTGCAGTAAATTGCTTAATTGTGCACTGCATGAGTAGTGTGGCATAGACTAGTAGTGAGAGAATTCAAAGAAACACCACATTCTAAATCATTTGAAAGTTAAAACCACTACACTGAGGATGAGTGGAGATGCTGGCAAGAACATTCTTCGCATAAGTAATACTGTTCTGACATACTACAGTGCATTGTGTGACACCACCATCAGGGAGGCTAGCTGGTGAGATGAATAGGAGAGAGGTGCTCCTACAGGTGCCAGAAGGAGACGTGGGCTAGCCAAGTCATAAAAGCTAAGAGTGTGGTGGGCACTAGGCCACCCAGTCTTCCTCCTTTGTCAGAGGATAATGGCAATAAGTAGGGAGATTTGCTCTGGCATGCTCTTGCAATATTGAAAGAGGTATTTTGTCTATTCCTATCTCTATATTTGCAATGTTAAGGCTGTTACCTAAATATTTCTAAATATATATTTGCAATTTTTAGTCTGACTTATTGGCTGTTGTATGTTAACTTGTTTATGCTGTAGATGTGCGTGAATATATCTGAGTGCATAATACTGGGGTTTACATTCTTGAAAATTTTATTCTCCTTGTTTTACCATCGTGTAGATATGACCCACATTTACCCCCTTCTTGAGTTTTGCCTTTATGACTATTTTAAATAATCACTGTTCCAGATGAACAGGAGAAACTTGGAATACTCTGTACTCCTGGAAGCAATTTATTTAAAAAACAAATATCCAAATAGATTAAGTCTTTGCCCCAAAACATGATTACTAAGGTTTTCCCAAAACACTACCTACATGCCCTTTCACAATTGTGTGTGTGTGTGTGTGTGCGCGCGCGCGCACGCACGTGCTGGAAACATTTTTAGTTTGGTAATTATGTGTATTTACACTTCTTGTATTCCTTTTCCTCCCTATTTCTGTTCTACTTATCTAAAATAAAAATTATGAACTGGAGTATTGGAGAGAAAAGGAGAATGAAAATCTAGCAATGTTCCATTACAAAATTTGAAATTTAAACCATGCAATAACTAGATAAACCAATTAAACATAAGAAATAGGTAATGAATAGTTGGCAGCCATTGTTTATAGAGGTACATTTTATATTTTTGGTTTAGTTGAATAAACTATAGCATTCCTGTGATGTCATTCTCAAATGTTGCCATAACTGTGGGTCAACTAAAATGTCAAATGCTATTCCATACATTTAATGGTGTAGTACGCAGTCATTAAATCAGTTCACTGCTTGGTCCAATCTGTTGTCTGTAGCCTGCATCAATAACATTGGCTTTTGAACTTAATACTCACAAGGGATGGTATGTATTTGTCGTGTGTGTGTGTGTGTGTATATATATATATATATAAATATAAATATAAAAAGAGGGCCAAATTCTGCACGAATTTACATCCCATATGCTGACATTGACCAGAATGGGATCAATGTGGTATAGCTCAGCAGAGATTTCAGCCCTTAACTAATAGGTTATGCATCACTTGAAAGGCATATATAAATGTAAGGTATTTTGCAGCAGTATGCAGATTATTTTCATTTGGTTCTTATAATAGCCCTTTGAAACCATTGCTCCCTATCCTGAAAATACAAATCTTGTGACTTTTTTAAAAATAGCACAGTTAGTAGAGTATCTAATCCATAATTTTGGCATCTAGATTATTGACATAATAGACTATATTGAACTGTTTGCTGAAAATTCTTATGAATTTTTCATTGGATAAAATTATAGTGTGAATTTAGAAAGCCACTTTTCTAAACGACATAGCTGGGTGATTTTAAATGTATTTTTCAAAGTACATGGGTAATTGACATTGTGCATTAATAGCATACAAAACTGCAAAATTGTGGTTTATAAGAGCCATCTTTAAGTAACTAAAAAACACCTAGCACAAGAATCTTTTTTCTCTGTCTGAGACCTTGCATGCCAATTTACAGCTAAAGTGAAGTTTTGTGGCAAAGTCATGAACTGCTTCATAGTTTGTTTTTAGTGGAAAAAAATGCAAATATCCTAACTACAATTGTGAATCATTCTATTTTTCTGGGCTGTGCAGAGTGGCACACAATTTGTATACTGGGCAACATTAAGGCAGCTGCCACAGTAAAGTAATCATTTACCAAGTTACCATGTAATGGTATGTGATTCTGCAGAATTTACTTCTTATGCGAAATAATTGCAGAATCTCAGATCCTACTGCATGATAACTGGTAAACGTTGACTTTTCAGTGGTGGCCATCTCACTATAATAGTCCATTGTTTATGATGGAAATAGAGGTGATTGGAAGAGAAATAAATTGGCAGAAGAGAAGACTATTCATAATCTAAATTGCTGCTAAAGATTAATTAGACAAACCTGTGCCTGGCTGCCACCACCCAGAATGTCCAAAAATAATCTTCTATGGTGGATTCCAGACATATTTTATTCCAAATTAGAGCCTTTATTGTGATTCCAGTGGGAACAATAATTTCCAAAAACAAAATACAGTAAGTAAAAAAATTAACAGAACTGTGACCAAGAAGCATCATTATGCTTTAAATTTTTATTTTATATAGTACACTGTAAACAGAAACAATCAAGATTTATGAAATAAAATTAGTTGTACTCTGTCATTGCCTAGCTCCGTGAAATAAATAGGTAAAGGGAGCAATCGATGTCTGGCTCTTTAGCTCATAATTCACTGTTTGTCTTGCCTCCCACAGAGCTTCAGTCATTGATCACAAAATCACCTGGCATAGCATGATAAATGATTCTTGATAGCTATCTGTCTAAAATCAAGTGTTGTTACTTATACAGACTATTACAGATACAATATTGTCACTTCCCCTTTTCGTTAACTGCACATCTTATATCATTTGCAACAGATAATATCTTTTGTCTGTGAATTAGTTAAATTGGAGGAAACATTTGTAGTTCTCCAACAGCCTATCATCAAATTAATCCACTTTGATTAAGTAATCATGTGAATAAAGCAACATTTAATATTGAATATTGTTCAAGCTTCCCCTTGTTTTTATTCCTTTGGAATGGATCAGAAAGGGATAGTTTTGAATTTGTGTGACAGTTTTATAGTGTTATTCATGTAGACAAAATGAAATGAGTTAGAAAGATAAATAGTTTTTGTTTGTATTACCATGAAACCTCTAACTTGATAAATGTGCAGCACTGTTAGTAAATGCAAATGCCCTGGGCTAAATCAGGGTTTTCAGATGTACTCTTATGTAAGGGAAGAAGGGCATGTAACTGTGACACCCCAAAAGCTGTGCAGGGAAAGGAATTGTGATTTAAAGAGATGCAACTCGTTCATTGCTCCTTTCTTGCTCCAGGTGCATAGGCATCTGCTGCTGGCCCTTTCTTGTAGCAGATTACTTCCTCTTTGTGCTGGGAGAGTGCATTGCTGGGGTGGAGCCAAGGCACTATCCTTACAGCCAACTTCCCACCCACACACCATCTCTGGAATCTTAACCCTATGGCTTATTTTCCTACTTTAGAGTTTAATTTTCAAGGCGTACAAACATTTGAAATAGGACACCAACATTTTTTACTCTATAGTTTTATAGATGCTTGATTATGAAAGGAGTGGAGCACACCGGTGATGTGCTGAATGCTCTCCATTCTCTTTGAAGTCAGTGAGAATTGAGGGTGCTCAGCATCTCACAGGACTGGGTCCAAAATGTGCATTCTTGTATTTTACAACAAATATTTTCCTAACCGTTCTTTAGATAATATCTAATAGAAATGTAATACCACTTCATTCTGTGTACAGTGTCACAGTGTGTGTGCTTTGTCAGCATTGTCTCAACATTTGCAACCCAAGGTCAGTTTTTAAAATGATCATTATTTGGCCGTTACTGAACTATGGACTTGGAGATAGTTTTGTTTGTTTGTTTGTTTGTTTTTGTTTTTTTGTTTTTTTTCAATTTTGGAACCATGGATCCCCTCCTGTATTACAAAATGCTGCCACCAGATCAGGCTTTTTAAAAAAAATTTCTTGTGTGAGATTTTTCACACAGGCCTCAAAAGACCGTGGAGTATCCCTTTCACTTGGCTCATCAGAATGCAGAGTGATCATCCATAGATCCACAAAAGTACATCTTCACTTGGTATAGTCTGTATATTGTATGACACTCAAACTGTCTCTCTCCAAATTATATATATATATAATGGTCTGGATTGGGGGCTAGAATACATATGTGCGTACACATGCTGATACTATGGCCAGGGCCAGATTTCCAGTTAGGCACAGTAGGCACATGCCTAGGGGTGCTGGTGTTCTAGGGGCACACAAACAGTGGTGGATTATTGCACGGGCCAATGGGGCCCATGCCCAGGGGCCCTGGCCAATTTGGGCCCTGCACAAGCATTGGAACTCTGGTCCTGCCCCCTGCTCTTCCTCCTCTCTTTTGGGGCCCCACTGCCCTGCTCCTCCTCTTCCCCCTGAGGCTCTGGCCAGACTGGAAGTAGGAGCTCAGGGCTGATCATATTCCCCCTGCCCAACGCTGGCTGAATTGGTCACCCCAGGTCCTCCTCCCGCATGTGCTGCTGGTTCAGCCAGCTCCTCTATCCCCCATCCTCCACCCATGCAGAAAACACAAAGGTCAGCTGTAGGCGGGAAGGGGTGCTGAAGATGCTGTGCCTAGGGGCACGTAAGAGTTAATTCTGGCCCTGACTACGGCTGCCTTTTCTGTCTCTGAAAAATATCTATTGATATCAAAAGTGCATACTTATATGGCACTAATTTTAGATCTGTACAATTGCAGCACATGAAGTTGGGATATTCTTTAGGTAAAGAAGTGCCCATATGAAACCACTGTCCTTAATGATAATCCAACTATCATATCAATAGAACATTTTTGGCCTAAGGAAAGAATAACTTGTTAGAAAGGTTTATCTGAATGTGGCATTCTTTTAAAATCCAACTAGAAATACTACATTTCAAAATTTCAGGTTCTTAAATTTGAGAAATATGACAACTCAATTTTGCTTGTACAAGGTTATAACTATACAATAATGCCTCGTAATTCAGTTTGTATGGTACTATAAGTATATCTTCTACTGTTACTGTCTCCCAGCATGCTCTGAAATCAAGTCCATATACTTGGCAGAGGATATAACATGAAATAAAAAATCCCCTTCTTGAGGGTTTGATTTGACTTCAGTGAAGAAATTAACAATGTCATAAAGTTCACTATGACTTCATTGCTTCTAGGATTTCTTCATGAGGAATGCTCAGCCCACACCCTCTAGAGAGAACCGAACTTCAACTTCCTTTGTATTTGACTGCAGCAGCTAGGCACCTAAACCTTTTTCAGTAGGATCAATCATCTATTAATAGAGTGGGGTGTTTGAGGCAAACTCTGCTAGCCTGTTACACCATGTCACTTTTAAAACATTGTATACAAAATAAGCTGATATATATGCATGAGTGACTGCTGAGGCAGTTTGTGTAACTACTGAGAATTATGTCCTCTCCATATACTAAATAAGTATATCATTCAACATGCTTGCATATAGTTGTTTATGAAGGCATGCATACAAAAACAGCACCAGAAAAACGGATGTAAGAAGTGTATTTTGGTTGTTGGCTGGGATTGCTAGTGATTGGGGTAATAGGTCATGGGCTTGGAATGCTGATGCTTTAGTAAGAGGGCAGGGCTTAGCTGTTGAGTGGGGTCTGGTGTTCACAGATATGGAAGTGGGTACTGGTCTCCAACTTGAAGTGTAGGAGTTGGATGGTGATGCTTCTCTTCCTCCTTCCCCCCAACCTGGCATAGTGCTTTTCTCTTGGGCAGCTTCAGCTTTAGACACAGTGAAATGTGAAGTGCTTTATCTACTTCCTCTTTAAATTGATTGGTTGATGTTTTATATAATGAATGTAAGAAAACCTATGATGTGTCTATTTATTATGGGACTGAGTTCCAACAAAAAGTAAATCATTACAAATTTGTGGAAACATCCTCAAAAATATTTTCTGCAGCCTTACTCAAGAACCAGATATTTTTCACCTGAATCAGGTTGCAGTTTCTTTTCCTTTATTCTGGTTAAATAAGTTTAGTAAAGTTATAATTTTCATATAATTAGTTACCGATAAAGAGAAATTGCATTATGCATCACAAATATTTTTGATAAACTAGTGAAGCTAAAAAACTATACTATTAACAATCAGAATTTTATTATTGCAAAATATAATAAAATATTCTATAGAATAAAGATGGTATATTTCAGTTTTAAACATGATTTTTTCCAGAGATAAAATTAAAATTGCTGATGCTAAGAGAATAAAAGTGATGGATGGACTATTTACACTTGACCAGCTGCTGATGGATTCTCATTCAAAACATGTTTGCTTTTGCTAACATTACAGATAAGGTAAACTAGAAAATAGCCTGAAGCTGGTGAAAGTACTGGAAGGAAAAATTTAACTTACCGTGACATGTTTGATCTATGAACCGTTCTATAAACTGTTTTTTTCTGGGAAGGATTCAAAATAAAATCCAATCTTCTCAGAATGAATCATCAAAAAACAAGTTCAGAGGCCACTATCGGAACATAACACTGTACCAGAAGAGTATAATGGTGCATCAAGTTTCTCTTGACATTGGTCAATTGGTTCCTTCTGCATCAGAAGGAAATGCCTTCCATCTTGCCAAACAGTACTTGTTATACGGAATATCTCAGAATATTTCAAATGAATACTTTAATTTAATTAGCTCAGGTAATTGGAAGTTAAGGTCGTGGACATAGTGCTGTGTCTTTCATATCACTGCATAACATACACATTTTTTTCTATATCATGGTGCCTGATCCTGCCTTCTTTACTCCTGGACACTAAGGGTGAAGTCAGTGACAAAACCCGCATTGACTTCAGAGTGGTCAGGTTTTTACCTTAAATTTATTTGAGGAAATGCAGGGTCTGACCTTTGATACAGTACGTGTGCAGTTTCTTGTAAACTTTTGTCATTCTTGTATTATTAATTTCATTGTCCTAATGAACCAATATATACCTATTGACTTAGACATTTGTATGGTAAGATCTGTCCTATGATATTGTGTTGATTATTTGTCAGTACCCTCGTAACTTACATTTAACAGGATTTTGTTCTCCCGTTGGATGCTGATGACACTCAACAGTAATATATTATTTTAGTATTTTACAAGCTGTTTCTCTGAGAAAGATACTTCAAGATTTGTATAAAGTGTAAAATATAATTTTGATATGGTTCACTGTTTCTCCTATGAAGAAAGTGTAGCGAAGTTGAATTCTTGATATTACCTCTCTTCAAACTGTCTTCATATAGCTCCACTATGACTTTCTCCCTCTACTGGAACTCACTCTGAAGACAGAAAATTCTCCCACGAGACAAAAGCAACTTCAGTCCCAGCACCATGTAGAAGGGGAAGCAGGAATTCTGGTCTGGCCTTCCTTGTTAAAGCCAGTTGGAAATTAGGAAAAATGATTCACGAAAACTTTCAAAAAGCCATCCCTCTGCTCTCCCCAATTTTTTCATCAGACCTTGTTCTAACAAAAATGTTGTGAACAGGTCTTTTCTCTGTCTGTTGCCATCATATCTTCTCTTATTCTTATTTCAAACTGTGTGTAACTAGTCATAATTTATATAACTTCTCCTTGCTTGAAAGCTGTACTACCCAGAGGCAACTTAATCGATCATTCTTTTCCTCAACAATTCCCCCTTGCCTCCCATCCAAAAAGAAATGCGCAAAGTTTTATATGGTTCCCTAGTCCACAAATCTACTCCACCATCCTTAAATCATGCATATCAAATGCCAAAGCTATTGTTTTATAAGAACTTTTGGAAGAAATTTTTTTGGTGCTGTTAGGTGAAGGATGTACCTTTTTGCTGGTTCAGTTTTAAGTATTGCCGTGAACTAAAAGCCTTTTTTGTCAGAGTGGTATTGTGCTGATTTTGAGATGACCAAAACTGAATGCAAGATGAGGCGGTACCATTAATTCACATAGCAGTGCTATAATATATTTTGTAGTATTATAGTAGCTCTCTGATTTAGCAGGACATCTTTTTTGCCTCTTTTACCACCACTTGCAAATGAGCCAGACATCTCATTAAGCTGTCCACAATGACATCTAGAGCTTTTTCCTGAAGATTACAACTAATTTGGAACCCATCAGCCTGTTCAAGTAGCTTAAATTGTTTCTTCCAGTTTTCATTACTTTCCACTTGTCTGTGTTCAATTTAATCTGCCATTATAGTGCTCAATTACCTAGTTTTGTTATGTACTTTGGAGTTCTTCACAATCCTCCCTCATCTTGACAAACCTAAATAATTCTGAGATCTGCAAGTTTTGCTACCCTTCTATTTATTACCCTCTGCCCAGTTGTTACATTGAACAACACAAGTAGCACTGATCCGGGGGGGGGGGGGGGCATTCCACTATTTAACCTCTTTTCTCTTTTGAAAAGCTAAATTATATTCACTGGGTTACCATTATCCCCTGTCTAGTTATTAACTCTTTGAAATAACTGGTAGGAGAAATAGGCTAAATTTTATTGGGAGTATACATACATTCTCTGTTAACAAAAGAAAATATCCATTCTTGCACCTTAAATTTGAACTTCAGTGATTGCAAAAGAGTTGAAAATAAAAATGTTACAGATCAAGTGATTTTTATATTGAAATGTGCCTGGTCTTGTGCAGACATCAAACTCCTTTAGCTGACACTCCTACGTTGCCACCAATTCCAGTAGTAGTCTCAGAAAAGGATCAACCTTTAATTCCCTCAAACCAAAGAGAGGCTTAATTCAGCCTATGCTGGGACAATCCCTGTCATGTTCCTGTTTCAGATATGGACTGGTCACCGAGCTTGCTTATGTACATCAGATCTGGTGGCCATAAGATCCTTCAGGGCTCTGCCAGGTGTGGCTGGTTTGTTTAAATAAGGTATTTTTATACACAGGGCCACCTATTGGCAGAATGGTATAATATAGTTTAGCGTTCCATTACAATGCCTAGCTTCTTAAGTATTTCTTCAGTTCCTTTTACATTCTTTGTCCATCTGTGGATGGAATTCCTGCAGTTCCTCTCAGCCCCAGGCTCTGTAAGCATTATATTGTGTGCATAGATGCCAAGTTCTATGCAACTCCTCAAGTCTCACGCTGAGTGGATGTGGGTCAGTGAAGTGCACAAGCTTTTTCTGGTTCAGCCTGACTCTGTATGCATATCTTTTTCTTTCCTCATTTCTTTTCCCTCTGTCCTGCTTGTCTCCCATCTCTTTTTACCAGTTATTGTCTCTTGCACACTTTCTTCCTATTCTTTTCAACTGTTGCTCTCCACCCCAATCTCTGCTCTATCCTGGTCCACTCTCCTCTCAAACACACATGCTGTTTCTTTTTGGTTTTTGCCTCACCAATCCATGTTCCTTTCATCTATCTTTTTTGTTCCTCTGCTCCCCCATTGCTGTGTACATGGGTGAATACCAAATCAAGATCTCTCTCCTCATGGCTGCTTTGGGAGCACTGGGGCAGTGGGTTATATTGAGGCTGTCGTTATTCAAAATGGAAGACAGATGCGTGGGCATTCTTCACCTCTTTCCCACTTTCTCTGTCTGTCTTCTGGACTGCGTTAGTTCCTGTCCTGAAAGGAAAATAAGAACAGGAGTAAGGGGCTCAGAAAGAGAAGAGAGAGAATATTAGGACAGAGAGTTCCAATCATTGCCCTTGGCAATCAAGATGAGTGGAGACTAATAACAGCTGAAAACAATTAGGCGAAATGACTCATAAAAGTATGGGAATCTGTATTCTTAGTGAGAATATAGCTTTGAGAAAAGGACAATACTGTGTCAGATTCACAACAACACAGGCAAAGCCTATGTTTTGCTAAATTGAAGCACTACTGCTGGAATGAATGCTCTCTCCCTGAAGCCCTGCTGATGTGACATTTTTAGTATGACTGAGTGACTGCAAGGGCAAATGTGTTTTATGCCAAAAGAGTGACACTTGGCAAGGGAATGCACACGCATGCACAAACACACACACACACAGTCTGGTTATTCTGACTGGTTGCTAAATAGTCCTCTTATAAATTCTCTCCCAGCTCCTCCAGTGTTTGTCTCCGCCAGAAACGCAGTTTTATTCAGTAATGTTTCAGATATTTCAATTAAACTTTTAGAGAAAAAGAACTAAACTCAAAGCCAATTTAGGCTAACATAAGTATGTGAAGATTATATTGAAAATATAATCCTCAAACCTAAACCTAGGTAAGAAGACTGAATAACATAATATTTCTGAGATCGTCTCCTCCCTCATAGTCTTCACTCTATAACTCAACATAAATTTTATAAAACACTTAATACTGACACTTGACCAGAGAGAGAAGCTGATGTCCAAGGATTTAGGGCACTCAGCTGGGAGGTGGGGGTTCTGGGTTCAAATTCCTGCTCTATATCAGAGTGAGCATTTTAACCAGGATCTCTTACATCCTAGGTGGGTGCTCTAAGCACAGGGTTATACGGTAGAAGAGATCACCACCTCCTCCAATCCTCTTATGGATGTAGCCCAAAAATAATTTTTATATGGTTGAAATGATTCATCTAAACACTTTAAAAAAAAATTTTTTTTTTGCTTCAGTTGAAATATTTCACTGAAATCAACACAAATTAGCAAAATCTTTTGATGGTGCAGAATCTGCATTTTTAATAGGGGGAAAAAGTGTCTGAAAAATTTCACCAGCTCTAGTCCTGACCTATTTGCCCTCTAAGTACTCCCACAATATGCATGTTAAAAAACACTGCATTGGTTACGCTCATTTTCTGTTTCCAAGGTTACCTTCACAACCAGGAGGGATAGAGACCTTATTTTTTAATGCAAGGTTAGAGTCTGTAAAATCTGAACATGTGGCCATGTGGGCCACAAAAATGAATGAGAGCTGGGTCTTTTGACACCTCTTGGTTAGTGGCATTGTGTACCCTCCCTGCCCAATGTATTTATTCTTACAGGTGGCATGTTATATTCTTATTTCTGTAACAAAAATCTAGATGCTTTATAGTTTTATAGTGAATTACTTTTTTCATTTGTTTGTCTTGGAGTCTTAGCTCATTCACCTATAGTTCACAGAACCACTTTTATCATCTTGGATATAGGTACAATATCATTTACCTTTCAGTCACCAGTAATAATGGCTGTTTAATGGTAAGTTACATTATTTGGTTAGTAGCTCAGCTACTTTGATCTTTCAGAAATCTCTGCAGTCAATTATTAGGACTGTTTAATTTCTGTTTGTAATTTCAGTTGTTCTATCGTCTTTTTAAAAAATCTTTATCTCTGACGGT
The DNA here is from genome assembly GCF_026122565.2 of Emydura macquarii macquarii. NCBI lineage: Eukaryota > Metazoa > Chordata > Testudines > Chelidae > Emydura > Emydura macquarii. Next base: position 10,648,488 of record NW_027131527.1, on the reverse strand, counting down.
GTGTCATCTTCATTACTAAAATATACACAAGACCTGTCTAGACAAGGCAGTACTAGAGATGATAGAATAAACATGTTTTAAAATCTGAAATAAAAAACATAGTTATACTCAAAAGATGTGTATTATTAAATAGAAATTTTATACCAGGAGAAGCCTTTCGTCATGCTCAGATGTTTGCTGTTAAATCTGTCACCATCCTAGATTTAAAGATCTTTAATCCTTCCTGTGCCATATTTCATATAGTCTACTGTGTACTTACATGTCTTCCTGATATATAGCCTTAAAAGTCTTCTCTTTTAGCTTCAAGTCATGACTTAGAATACAACTTGTCCTTGCAGTTTGAACTAGTTCCATACTGGATGCTTATATGCCCCTCAGCCCCTCAGGTAGTTGTACACTATGATTAAATTACTACTGTCATCTTTTCTTATTCATCAGAGCATTTAAACCCATGAAGCTTTTACTTGGAAGATGAATCCTGTATTCTCATAATTGCTCTCATTGCACTTCTCTGGACTCTTTCCAATACTTTGATATCATTTAACAGCTAGGCAACCAGTGCTATGTATAGTATTAACATATCAATTTATAAATGATATGTAACTCTAGGATTGTTATATTCAACTAAGGCACACTGAAAGCTATTGCATATATTGCTCCCTGTAATAGTCTGCACAGTTTTTTGATAATCTTTTATATTTTAATGGAGACACATTAATGAAACAGGAGTTGGATATTAATTAGGGGTGGGCTTACTAAGAATTTGGTGTACATAGCTGGACAAACTGCTGAAACAACATCCTTTCCATTTCTCACTTGTAGCCAGCGAGGAATTGGAAGCACATTTATTTAATTTCTTCAGGTATGTTTTCCACACCCCTTTCTCTCTCTCCCAGGGGCATTAGGATACTTTTACTAAAGTTTGAATTTGCATATTAAGAGAATTTGGATTGTAAATCTGTCTGCACTGTAAGGCTCATAAATTTAACAATTGTTTATATTCTTACACAGAAAAACTGTACATGAATGTTGATTTTAAATTTTTATGAATAAAACAGATTTATATTCTGTTTCAATATTCAAATTCTGTTTTTTTTTTATGAACCATGGCTAATCTGTCTAAAAGTTACTTACACTTAAGTTTGTAAAACTATATTTGGGAAAAAATTCAAATATCTATGAATATTGAAACCACTTCAGAATTTTTCTGTTAACCTTTTATTAAAATAAGTCTTCAGTAAATGGCCAGTTCCTTAGCTGATATAAATTGTCCTGGCACTATTTGCTGCAAAGGGGGCTGCAAAGGGATCAAAGACAATTTGCACCAGCTGAGGATCTGGCCCAATACATTTATCAGTATAGAACATCTAGTTTAACAAAAATGTTATAGAACATTATTGACTTGAAACTTTTTATGATGTTTGGAGTGGAAGGCAAGAAAGACTGATATTTTGCAAGATGTGGGATAGGTGTCTTAATAGATTGTGGTGGATGTTGAGTTCAGTACTTTGCAAGTCCTTTAAATTCTTGAAAAATTATGTGTGTAAAAAGTAATGGAGCATATAGTGAGTGAGACCTACTATTAAAGGCTTTGAGAGGAGAGGCGAACAAGGTGTGTGTTTATGTAGCAGTAGAAAAACAGAAAACTTTGCTTTTTGTTGTTTTTTGAATCATTGAAATGTAGGGTTTAAAGAGACCTTGACTAAAGTCAACTAGTCCAGCCCATCACTCTGAGGCAGGATTAAGTGTATCTAGACTATCTCCAACAGGTGTTTTGTCTAACCTGTTCTTAAAAACCTCCAGTGACTGGGATTTCACAATCTCCCTAGGTAACCCATTCTACTGCTTAGTTATCTTTTGTAATTAGAAAGATTTTCCTAATATCTAACCTAAATCTCCCTTGCTGCAAACCATGCCAATTACTTCTTGCCCTGCTCTCCGTGGACATGGAGAACAATCAATCTCCATCCTCTAACAGATCTGCAGTCTTTATCATGTTCCTCCCCCCTCAGCCTTCTCATCTCTGGACTATATATGCCCAGCTCTTTCAACCTTTCCTCATAGGTCATATTTTCTAAACCTCTTATCATCTGTGGTGTTCTCCTCTGGACTTTCTCCAATTTGTTTGCTTTCTTTCTGAAAGTGGGGTGCCTCAAACTGGACCCAGCACATCAGCTGAGGACTCACCAGTGCTGAGCACAGCAGGACAATTGCCTCCTGGTTCTTACCTATGTTACTGCTTTTAACATATTCCAGAATTACATTTGCCTTTTTTACAACAGCATCATCTTGTTGACTCACATTCAATTTGTGATCCACTATCACCCTCACATTCTTTTCTGCAGTACTGCTGCATTGCTAGTACAAAAAATGTACTAAAATTAACAATTTTACTGGGTTTTTAAAAAATATTGCCAAGAAATTGTCATCTGGGTCAGACAAACTATAGTATGTTCACTTGGGAACAAAACTTTTCTGCTTTGGAAATAGACAATTGAAAATCAATTGACATATTTTTCTGGCTGTGATAATCCCAGTCTGAATAAATTGCCTCTCCTTCATTCTTAGTTGACAGTGAGAGCTTAGAGAAGGAGGCAAGTTTTGAAAGTGAAACAAGGAGAAATATAAGCTGTCTTGATAAAATTAAAGTGATGGACCAGAAAAAATCCCTGCATTTTATTTGTACATTTAAATTTTGTTTTTGTTGTGTCGGAAAATAACAGCTGTATTTTTGCTATTCTTGGGAAGACTAACTGTTTTTAGGGACGCTATGATTAGAATTTGTTCTAACTGTGGGAGTTTAAAGCCGGGGGGCTTAAATATTTAAAGGTGTTAATGAGTTGTTGCACTCTTTGTTGCAATGCACAGGAGCCTAAATCCTATTGATAGCTAATGGATTTAGGCTCCCAAGTGACTAAATCCCTTTTGAAAATGAGACTTCTGTCTCTAAAGGCAGGTCTACACTTAAAATGTTGCATCGGCACAGCTTTGCCGTTGTACTGTTTTAATTAAGATGCTGTAAACAGACAGGACAGAGCTTCTCCCATCGGCTTAGTTAATCCACCTCTGCAAGAGGCGGTAGCTAGGTTGGTGGGAGAAGTTCTCTCGTCGACATAGTGCTATCTACACCGGCTCTTAGGATGGTATGGTATAACAACGCTGTGAATAATTCACATCACTGAGCAACGTAGTTATACTGGAGTAATTCTGTAATGTAGACCAGAGCTAAGTTAGTTAGGCATTGCAACAGTTAGTGCAGCAATGCATAAATACTTTTATAGAATTAAGCTCAGATTTTAAAAGGTAAAATACATAAATAAAAAAATGCAAAATGGTAAAAAGGGAGTTATATTATCATAATAACTAGTGAAATAACTCAGTTCATTATTTCTGTTGAAAGAACAAGTTGGCAACAAAATCTATTCATTGTGAATGATTCAGTTAATAGCTTTTCATGCCTCATATGACATACTTTGATATAAAACTACTGAAATGATTGAAGTGTACAGTGCTGGAGTGACACTTAATTTGTTATTAATGAATATTCTTTCTAATTGAAGAGTTTTTCTTTCCCAAAGGAGTACAGAATTAGTATATCCAAAGTCTTAAACTATTTGACTTTGAAATATTTCACTGGTGCAATCATTTTGTGATTAGACTGTAGATTGAATAGTTGTTGAATTCAATCTACCATGTAGAGTTTATTTCTTATGCATTATAAGTGTGTCTACCTGTTATTAGGTAGATACTATATAGCTGAAGCTTGGTAAAATCACTTGCATAGGATAACTAAACATCCTGAATTCCTTTTCTGTTTGATGCAATAATGTAAGTCATACTGAGGTTATTTGACATTTATAAGGATGTAATGTGTATCCACAGAAATTCCATGGTAATTTAACATTAATGTTCTTGTAAATTATTATCCTTACATATGTAATATCTAAATTGAAGACACTTTGAAAGTGTCCATTATTATGAATGTATTAGGTCTTTAATCTAATAGAACTGGTTATAATTTATTCAATGTTACAGGCTCATTCATTTCCACACAGTTTGTGCTCCATTGTAGCTAACAATCTAAAGAGACAGTTTTTAAAAGTGATTTATTTAGCTACAAAATGGATGTTGATAAAGAAGAATATAAACCCCATTGCATGTGGGATTTTGACAGCTGTATTCACGGCATTTCAGTTTATATAAAAATTCTCAGCAACGTTCTAGCAGCAAAACATTAAATTACAGTAATTCCTTTGATATTTATTAAAATAACATTAATCATGAACTCTGGTGTTAATATTGATTTATTCTGAAACTTTAAAATTAATTAGATTCCATAATTAGAGCAGAAGAAAAGACATTGACCTAGTTACCTTATGTTAACATTATCAATTCAGTTTAGTGTTCGAAACATTTGAGGAATTTTAACAAACATATTCCTAAAATATGGATCAAACAGTGAAGCCTGTAGAGACAGGAGATTCTTGCATATACTGGCATTGTCTAGTATTAAAAATTCCATTAAAAATGTATGTTACAAATGTGTGGCAGCACTTGATGACAAATGGGATTATTTTCATGTTAATTGGTGCAGTGGGATTGACAAAACCGATAAGTAAATGCCTTGGTTTTGTGGTGCACTAAAATTTATAAATATCCCAGAAGGGAATTCTAATAGTGAGGGGTGAATCTGCAGCGGTTCAGAATTTGGATTCAGTTTGGATGAAATCTAAAATTTTGGATTGTTAACCTTATTCAGATTTTCAGAATTTGTCAGTCTACTATCTCCCTCTGCCTCCCAGATCACTAGGTGTCAAATATAACAATTAAAAGTATCTTAAATATTATACTTCTATAAAATCTGTTCAGTTCTTTTAAACAAAACACTTTTTCTGAACTAGAATTAAAGAAGGAGGCAATACCACTTAGTGAAAAAATTTATAATAAGTGCACTTGCTGGAGATGTTTATGCTTTGTTCCTGAAAAATATAGAGTTTTTGAAAATATATCAGAAAGGTTCATCTTGTGTCATGAGAAGCATCTATGTGTTTTGAAAGAGAGAAGTTCTTGTAGAGGGGTTCAGAAATATTCTATCCTCAAAAATATTCTATCCTTGAAAAATACTTTACATTTGGGCAATTTGGTGAATTCCAAAGAGGGAACATTTATAAGAGTCTTTTCAAGACTCCAGAGGCCATTCATATCTGACCAAGATGATGTAACAAATTCCAGGGAGGAAGTGAACTACATCATTGGCAGAGAAATCCTTCCTACCTTCATTTAGATTTTGTAACCAAATAATAAGAAGGAGCTCCTGAGAGCTACCTTCAGTACCTCACTATCTCTAGGTCCTTCTGCATATTTATCATTGGAAGACAAACTTAGAATCTGGACAGTAGTGTATTTAGCTGCTAACTCCTTTGGATTGTTTTACATTGGTAAGATTGTGTGTACAGTTAGTATGTTGTAATGTATATAAATTGTTCCCTGTTTATTTAAATATGGTGCACTAAATTAATTTAATTCACACAAGTGAACACAGCTGAGTGGCTAGTATTTCTTTTAGGGCCAGCCACAGCAAGTTGTTTGACTGCAGTTATAATGACCGCTGAACTCAGTAAAACTTCAGAAATGCAGGACCATTCTCTAGTATTTAAAGTGGCACTAAATCCTACAATGCTATTTTATGACTTGAGCTGAAGAGCCGCTTATCTTTAAAATCTATTCTTTCTGTCTTTGGCATTCATTATCAACACAGTCTTCAGCCTGTGCAACATGTGCCAATGCATGAGATATGCCTCCCCTCAAGTCTGTAATTCTTGTGATAACTCAATTTGCTTAGGTTACTTTGCCAATTGACTGGCATCCCTGGGTATTTCTTGTGTGTCTGTGGAAAAGTGGCTGAGAGTCCTGACATGTCCAGAGGCAGCATTTCCTTTCTCTGGTGAACAGAAAACCTAGTGAGAAACTGCGGGCTATAGGATGGAATTATTTCAATGAGCCCTGGAACACAGATGCGAAATATGCCAAACAACTCTTCCCCCTCTCCCCCCAACCTACTATACTGGAAAGTATGGGATGATTGTGGTAAGTATGTAATAATACATTTAGCCATCTAAGGTACAGTACAGTCCATTTAATATGAAGTGTAACATTTGTTGTACACTGCTGAAACATTTGTTTAAAGGTACTGTACTAAAATACATATTGCACACGTACATAAGGTAGGAAGTTTTAAAACCCAGGAAAATCTGTCCAGTTTCATACTTGTCTTTAAAGTGTATCATAATGTCACCATCCTGGTTTTTCATTAGACTTACCAGTCCCCTTCTCAAACAGCCTAAATATTTTCTGGACTCCTTTACACTGAGTTGATCACCTTCCTTGTTAATGTATTTAAAATGTTTATCACCCTCCACATGCAATAGTTGTTCCTGAGTTCCTTACTGATTCCTAGATTACTATATTATTATTATGGCCCCCAGTCTTTAATTGTCTTATTGGTTTTAAAAAATGTATGTTGACTTTTGTAACAGGATAGCAGTTTCTATACCCTCAGTAGGAATATTGGGGCTACTCTTCCGAGTTACAATAATACCAGATGCTAGAACCCTACACAGAGGTGCAAAATTATTTTTATGACTCACTTTGTCAGATCATCTGAGAGTCCAATTAGCTTTTACCTGGGAGGAAAAGGAAGGGTTTAGCCTCTCTGAAGCAGACAGGAGCAGGCGTGGGAACAAGAGTTGTCCTGCAGGAAACAAATATCAGAATAGATAGTTCAGTTTGGATGAAATCTAAAATTTTGGATTGTGATCTGAACCTTATTCAAATTTTCTGAATTTATCCTGTCAGAATAATTAAACTCAACAGAATTTTAGGCTGAGGTTTGTTTTGTTGTTGGCCTAGTTAACAATTAAAGTAAATTCCAAGAAGAGAGTAAGGTTGGATGCGATTGCATGTGTATTAGGAAAAGGGTAGATATGTCACCAATTACGAATTTTATAATTCCCTTTCAGTAGGGATTTTCAGATTGCTTCAATGTTTTCTTTCTTAAAGTTTAATTTTTTAATTGGTTTTTGTGTCTTTTCCTCTCATCGTTAGGTTTATTTTAATAACTTTACCTTATTGCCTGGGTTTTTGAGAACTGGCATCATCTTTTTTTGTCCTGTGTGACACACACTCCAGATGATCAGTGTTCTCTTTCTTACATGATTAATACAGTTGTTTCTGCTACTCTAGATGGGAACTAAATACAGTAACAGTATCATTCCTTTTAATTTGTATGTGGCAGAGTTATATAAATGATATTCAACGTATTCATTGATGTAATTACACCTGTATGAAGGTCTGGCACAAAGCATATTGAAGTTAAGGGAAAGACACCCATTGACTCCAGTGGGCTTTAGATCAGGTCTCGGTTTTGTTTCTGTTGAATTTTTCTCATTGTGTTTTAGCAGAGGTTCCATTTACTACACAAATGTGGTTGGGTATTTTTTAATGGCTTCAGAATCTGAGTGAGATATAGTATATTTTAGTGATGACCTATACCTCTCACTGGGACTGAAGAAAGGTAATTATTAAATTTCACTGGCATTAATCCATGCTCATTTTATGTTAGCAGGTAATACACAAAAGCTTTGCTGGCTCTCTGGTGCCAAAACATTATGTGGTAGTTTTATAATCTGAGATTGACCATTCAGCAGCATTGAAAATGTCATTATTTCTTTGAGGGCCTATCTGATACATATAGATGTGTACAAAGGTTATATCTGCCTCCCCCACATAGTTATTGAGCTGGGTATGCACATATGTAGAACCTTAGAATCATAAAAATGAAGGGCTGGGAGGGACTTTAAGGTCATCTAGTCCACACCCCCCATGTTGAGGCAGGATTAAGTATACCTGGATCATCTTTGACAGGTGTTTGTCTAAGCTATTCTTAAAAACTGCCAATGACGGGGATTCCACACCCTCCCTATGTAACCTGTTGTAGTGCTTAACTATCCTAATGGTTAGGTATTAGAGAAAAATGATTTAACCGAAATCCCCTTTGCTGCAGGTGATTACTCCTTGTCCTACTCTTGGTGGACATGGAGAACATCCTCTTTATAACAGTCTTTTATATATTTGAAGACTGTTATCATTTTCCCCTTCCCTTTCTCCCTAGACTTCTCTTCTGTGGACTAAATATGGCCAGTTCTTTAAGCTTTTCCTCATAGGTCATGTTTTTTAAACCTCTTAACATTTGTGCTGCTCTCCTCTGGATTCTCTCCAATTTGTTCAAAACTTTTTGAAAGTGGGATGTCTAAAACTGGACACAGTACATCAGATGAGGCTTCACCAGCGCTGAGCAGAATGGAACAAAAACCTCCTCTCTTCCCTAAGAAAGTCCTTTCAATACATCGCAGAATTATGTTGCCTTTTTCATGACAACATCCCCTTGTTCACCCATATTCAATTTGTGATCCATTATAACCTCCAGGTCCCTTTTTTTGCCATACGGCTGCCAAGCCAGTTATTCCCCATTTGTATCTGTGCATGTAATTTTTCCCTCTTAACTGCAGTATATCACACTCATCTTTATGGAATTTCATCATATTGATTTCAGACCAATTCTCCAAAGTGCTTTCAACCTCTCTCAGCTTTGTGTCATCTGTAAGTTATATAAGCATATTCTTCACTCTATCATCCAAGTCATTCATGAAAATATTGAATACTACTGGACCCAGGACAGACTCCAGTGGGACCCCACTATATCCATCCTCCCAGTATGACAGCAAACTATTGAGAAACCGCTCTTCGAGTATGGTCTTTCAACAAGTCTTACACCCATTTTATAGTAATTTTGCCCAGACCATATATCCCTAATTTGCCTATGAAAACATCATGTGGGGCATTGTCAATAATCTTGCCGTAATCTGGATATCACATCTACTACTTCCCCACTAAGCACTAGGCTGGTCACCCTATCAAAGAAGGCTCTACTGAATGATTTGTAGCCTAATGAGAAAAAGTTTATATGTTAATATGAATGGTGGTTCAAATCCTGTATAGTTGAATAGATATTGTAGTGAAAATACAACCTTTTTTCCATCAGTGTGTTCGCAGAGCAGTACTTACAATTCCTTTAAAGAAGCGTAGAAATGCTGGCATTTGTTCAATAGCCATTTAAATCCAGATTAACCAAAGTACACCCCTCAGGTCAAATGTATCACATGGGAATTGAAATTGTGACTAGTGGCTATCCTCTCGGGTTTCAGCTTTCAAGGTTAGGAGAGTAAAAGTTCCAGTAAGAGGTGGCTGGAACAATTTTTGCTAAATAAAATCTTACAGAAATATGCTCTTTTGTCAAAGCCCAAACATTTTGTGGAGACGGATCTGTTTTGATGAAGTGTTCACTGGGAGTGGGAAGGATAATGACTGATTTGCTCACTCTCATTGGTTATGGCATTGTCTTAGGTTGTGAGGGACCCTGGTTCAAGTCCCTGCTCTGCTTGATTCAGTGTGGTCTGAAATTAAAAAACTCTGAATCAGGTAGAGAAGAAACTTGAACAGGGGACCTCCAAATCTAGTACTCTAGCCATCAGGCTCCACACTGCATACGAGTGAACACTCACTTACCCTTCTCCCCACTCAAGTTCAGGTTTTGATCCAAAATGGACATTTTGACGGAAACCCATTTTTGTGAAAACTTTGTGTTTGTTACAGTGCAGGAAGAAAACACATTTGGAAACCTCTAAAGATGCCATGAAATGGAATTGTCTTCTTTTGGCCAGTGGTAGTTTCAACATTCAGTGAGTGCCGTGTTGGTTCCCATTGGCTACAGGAGATGTAACATGATGTACCATGGTGAACTTTGAGCTATCTAATCCCACAATTGCGGAGACCCATGCATCTATTATCTTTGGCTGCAGTCCTGGAAAGTATTGTGCAGATGCATAACTTTATGCACTAATTTAAGAAACCATGTATAAGGCTAATTAACTTCAATGGAACTACTCAAAGTATAAATTAAACATGCCCCTAAGCCTTTGCTGGATCAGTATCTTAGATTGGAGGTTATCCTACCAGAAGCTACTATTCCGTAGAAGCCAATCCAGGATCACAGACAGTAGGAAGATTGGGCAATCGGAGAGGAAAAGTTCAAAGGCGGGGGAGTATCTGATTAGAGAAAGATCAAGGAGAGGAGGAAGAGGGAAGGTGAAACAGAAAGAATGAAAAAAAAATGAATAGAAAAGACATAATAGAAGGAACAACAAAAATAGTATAAAGAAGAAGAAAGGTAGACAAGAGAGTAGACAACTTTAAGGCTAGAAGATTATTTTTATTTCTTTATATTGCCACATTTTATTGTATTTTCCTACAAGAAAGCTAACTATGGGGTACCTGTTTAAAATGTAAATACTGTAAGTTTCATGTTCGCTGTAGTAGCCCTTGGGCTTCTTGAAAGTTGTCTCTATGACTCTTAGTGCTGCAAAATATGGTCACCTCTGTTCTTTTCTTGTATGGCTGTTTTTATAACTAATGCATACTTAAATGGTTTAACAGAAGCTTCATGCTTCTCTCCCCAGCTTGACATGTGAAATATTATAGGTCAGATTTATGATTAATAGAGGAAATGATGTAACTTCATGGACCTTGTCTTCATCTTCAGAAGGAACCTCAGCTCAGTCACTAGCACTCAGCCTACTAATGGCTATTTGTGCCTTATATATTGCTGCATAAGCATAATCTGGTGACGTGCTAAGAAATGCTACCAGTACTTATTTTCTGTTCTGTCAATGCTTTATAATTGATGGAGGTCACCTTCCTCATCAGTTTACATTTTCTAAACACCATGAATTTGCCCAACTCCTCTTTGATATAATGCTTTACCAAGGTCTGGTTTCCAAACTCATTTAACTGTAACCTGGAGGTTCTTCATCTTGTTAGTAAAACTGTTTTAGTTGTTTTGTGGATGTCATTGCAAAGAAACATGATACATGGAAATAAGTCAATAAATTAATTAATATTTAAGCCTTTAGGCTCAGTCTCCTTCTCACTTCCTAATTTATACTTGAAAATACTGGGACATGATTGGGAGGTTTAATTTTGTATTGTCCATATAACTAAATCACTTCCTACTCCTGTGCACTTTCCAGTTTGTTATGCAGATAGTGATAATGGCTAGGGGTACAAGGGCATTTGGAAATCAGACATTACTTCATTTAGTTAAATCTTGTTTTTAAAAAGTCCCTGTATATTGTACATGCTTTTCCTACCCTTTGCATTTTTATTTTTATCATTTGTAATGTGAGTTCCTACGGGAAGGGACTGGTTTCTTCCTACATCTTTATACAGCATCAAGCACTCTTGGACACTGCTGCAATATTAATATAGGATAGGAATTCTTTGTATTATTTTTGCAGACCAAATAACTGATTCCCCACATTGGTTTGTGTAGTGGTTCATCCCTTTCTCTCAATGCTCTATTAAGTGGCCAACAATAATTCAAGTTCCCCACCCCCACCAAAAGCAAGGATTCCTGGTTATGCTTACCTTTAACTGTATCTCTGGAATTTTCCTAAACTCTGCAATCTGTCTCTCCAAGTTTAGTGTGAATATCTTATGATACTTTTATATTCTTCTTACCTCCCCAATATGTCTACATGGTGATCATGAGCACCTGGCAGGCTGAGTGCCACATGTTGCCCAAATTGTTCTACCTCTCCAAAGCAATTGATTATGACACCTGTGTGATCTTCCTAAATATCCAGCCTCTTCACAGATGAGAGAGATGGATCTCATACCATTTGGACAGGTGGGGAGGTTGCACAGTCTATTCTGTTGGGAATCTAAGCACCTCATGATACTCTGGGGAGATATTTGGGAGGTCACATGCAACTGTGAACTCCTCAATACATCAAAGAACATTTTGACCTCACAAGCACTCACCAGCTTTAATCATGGTGAGAATTAGTGTTGCTGATATGTAGGTAAGGAAAAGAAATATCAAGCACAGGACTTAAAAATAAATCACAATTGATGCAAGGGCATTGCTAACTATGGGAAAAAAAACAAAAAAAACCCCAATCATCCTCCTCTAGCAAGACAAACAGTAACTAAAATGAGTAGGTTTTATGTTTAGTTAACAAGACCATGTTTTGAGGAAAATTAGAGTCTATTGGTTTTCGTGTTTTTGGTAGGAAAACGTTGCTGTGGAAGAGCAGATCTCTGATTGGATTGCCTTTCATTTAAGAATTTTCACCTCTATTCTTAATAGATATTCATCTGTTCTGGGATAGCAGCTTTCAGGTGGGTGTAATCCAATGAAACAGTCATGTCCAGGTGTGTCTGACCACCAGTGTTTTAACACTAAGATTGGGGCCAGTCAGATGCTCCACAACTTCTCATGCCACTGAGGAGTTGTGGTTACCTTCTGGAATATTACCAGGAATCCCTTGAGAACATGTAACATCAACATGATCAGCGGGAAGTTATAGGGCACACTGGACTTGGGATTCCTAGCTGGGTAACATTCACTGTTGTAGTTCCTGGTGCTGAGACACCAGTTGTTAGGCTACAGCCTTTTACTGTTTAGGTGGTTTGCCAAGTGTTGTAGAAATGGCTGCTGCTATTGGGCCTTGTTTTGCACCAGCTATTTAAATAATTTGTCTATTGATACCCCGTCCTACCATCACATACAAATTAGGAGGATTCTCTGTTGAACTGTGAAATAGTGGGTCATGATTCCATTCCTGGGGGCAGAAGATAAAAGCCCAAAATATTTTCTGATCTTAGCTTGTTCCATTCATATGATTTCCCCTCTCTTGCCATGGAAAATCAGCTGTCCCATTCCTTATTGCTAAGAGACTATCTGGGCCTAAAGGCTTATCAAATTGCATTAACTGTTAATGTGTGTCAGCAGGGTCCACATCGACAGTAAGAGCACAGTAGACTAGTGCTGGATTGATTAACACCCCAACTTGATATTAACTACATTTTCATGTACGGAAGCCCTAAGTGTGTGATAGTCTCTACAATGTTTTCATATTTCATATTGTCTGGGGTACTCTGAGAGTCAGAAGCACACCAAATATCCACACTTGTATCTTCAAAGGGAAATGGGCCAGAGGTGCTCACAATGGTCATGGAAGGTAACAGTAAGAGTAAGAAAGGCTTAGTAACTCAGCATGCATTCTGAAAAAGATCAATTCTTCTTTTACGCCAACCAGTCTGTTAGACCATCCATATTCATCAGAACAAATCTGGATGTGAAACCTAAAGCCACAACATTGAAGGAATGGGAAGTAATTCATTTCCACAAAAATATAATTTTATGATTCCAGGACTGCAGCTAAGGTTTTTTGTTCCTTTTTATAATTAGCTGAAAATATATTGTCTAACTCTATATAATAAAATTCCAAAATAGAGAATGACGATCAGAAATCCAAGATCTCACCATGTTAATGCAGTAAAGAAATTAGAAACTGAAAAAATATGAAGGTTAAGATGAGTTTTAAAAATGACAAATAAAATATTTTGAATAGCAAATAATTTATGCAAAAAGGTTACAAAATCTGAGATGCTAAATAAATTACTGATACAATGTACTCTATTTGGACATTTTGTTTCCATTTAAAAGATAGTGAATGTAGATTCCATTGTATACAATACTCCAAAGGTATTTTTCCTATAATAGTTGCATTATACTTTTGTATAAACAATTGAACTGCAATTTTAAATTTCAGTCTTTTTCTGTGAAGCCACACTAAAATATGTTGGGAGAAACATCCAAAAATAGATTTATGGTTATATAATCTCTTTATTTTTTAAAAAGTTGCTACTACTGTAAGAAACTCTTGTTTTAATCCTTGGAAGGCTCTTGTGTTCCTTTCTATTTCTCACTGATTCAGCATGGTATATGACTTTTCTAATTATGTAATCTTTCATGATTACCACATGAGAGTACTATAACGAATGCTGTCCTAGGATGTTTATAGAAGCCTGGAAGCTTTAAAACTAAAGAACGAAATGTACAAATTCTTCGACCGATAGATTAAATGATAGACATATTGTGGACTCGTGGAATTATTATAGATTTGATGTTTTTCATATTTAAATATTTTTTTCTTAACTTGACTTTCCATAGCATTAAAGGGTTATTTATCTTTATCTTTACTTTTTGCTCCAAATTATTTTGTTTTTTGCAAAATGGATGTTTTCTACTTTTGAGTTTTCTGTAACTTTAACCATTAGAAAATGCTAAGAGTAGTTTAGCTCTGCACAGAGGACAGATAATGGAGGGCCTGCTCCCACTGAGGTCAGTGGCAACTGATTTCAATGGCAGTAGGTTTTAGCCCTAATAAACTGCTTGTCAACTTTTGACTGTATTTTCAAAATATTATGTGGAAGGCAAGAGAAAAAGCACCTTTTTTTTGTGTATCATCTTCAAGACAGTTTTGAAAATGAATCCTCATGTGTAGAGTGAAATCAGATATGTCTGAGGTTGGGGATGATTACTTTTAGGGCAAATTTTGTAAAGAGACAGCTGATTATTTTACTAGTATGGCTACCACCCATTTTATACATTGAGACTTAAGAAAACTGTATCCTTGTCAGTTAACAGCTGCATCGTGTAAGTGTATGAAACCTTGTTGCTGTGGTTACTGCCTTTGTCTCCAGTGTTGTTTAATCCATGGTTCATTTTTTTAAATACAGTACTATACAAAAGAATAAAATAATGAGTCATTCATTCAGAAAAGTGTTGTTAAAATATCCCTCTTTATCGTTACATTTCACTGCTTTAGAATTAACTTTCACAAGCTGTTAATTCAAGGCAACAGTTAAGTTTGAGAACTGTTAAAAAAAATTCTGATTTTTCATTTATAAGAAAAACTTGTCTGTAGCTGAAGAACTTCTTACAAGTTTGAACAATTAAACCCTTCTTTTAGTTAATGTATTATTTCTGGTACAAGTAGATAAAATTCTACACAGTAAGCATGGTAAAAATTGTGCATGTTCTGCACAGCACAGAATTTTAGAGTAAAGTTTTCTGGGAACAAAAGCAGTAACAAAACAGTCCCTACAAAACTGAGTAACTGAATAACACAAGAAATAATTTTTGTTAATTTAAAACTTTAGAAACTGAAATTTGTAAAGTGAGATGTAATTCAGTTATGGTACTGTACATACCAGCTGTTCTCGGTAATTGAAACTTTACAATATGAAAAATACATTAGATCTGTACAGTTTTTACAGATAGGTAGGATGAGTTTTGAAAAAAGATTTGCTTTAAGGGTCATACTCTGCTTCATGTCAAAAATACTGCACAACTTAGCTAATTACAAATTGTAGACTTGAAACAATTCATGTCTTCATGTGTAATGGTTCTCTTTTAATTGAACAGGGGGTTTAGAAACCATTTCAGAACATCTTCCTCATTTTGTCCTTCAAGTTACATAGTCTGGTTTCAGCCCTCTGCTACAAATGAAATCAGTTAAGCCAGCTGCTGACTGTGTTCACTGATTCTTGCGGCTGTTGTTATTGTGCTGAGATCCAGATCAGTCTCTAGGTGTGTTTCCATTGTCTCTTCCTGTGCATTAGATTCATAGGGCTTATGAGCAAGGAGTTCATGATGTACACCACAGTAACTTATTGGGGGTTGGTCATAGGCGAGAAATGTTGACACATTCATAGATAAAGGTATCTGGGGAAAAACGGATATGAAAAATAGTCAGTTAGCAAAAGACATAATTAAACTTCTGTGATGTGAATTTGATGGTGATGAAAGGATGATGAAAAACGTGGGCTAGAGACAGGAAGAGTGCGAACCTCCCACACACCTTTGACAATGCTCTTCATATCTTTTTGGCATCATCCTTGATGCCTAGTGCTGGGCCCAGGGATTTATTTGTGAAATTTTGTGTATGGTAGAGGAACCACAAAAGTGTCTTAAAGATGAAAACCAAGGAAAATAATCTTTCATAATATATTTAATAAATGCCAAACGTAACCCACAAAGAATGGATCTTCACCCTCCCCTATACATTACCAAACTGGTAAAATAGGGAATATTTTAAGTGGGAGTTATTTGGCTGCCCAACTGCAAATAAGTGACTAGGGGATCTTTCTTCAATATACCAGACTGTGTGGCAATTTTGCAATGCGGATAAATATCTGCTACAGATTACCACTTTATTACTATTTATGACTGAAGGATAGATTTAAATCTAGCAGATTTCCATACGTGAAAGGCTTGTTTGAAGAAACTGCTACAATCCACTATTTTTACCCCTATAATTGGAGGGTCCCTCCCCCACACTTAATTTACTTTAAATTAGGATGTCATTTGCATTTTTCTCTTTGACTATTTTCTTGAGGATTTCAAAGAATTTGACATACATATTTCAGAACCAGAGATGAAGAGAATGTAGGCTTTAATGATAAACATTCTACCAGCAGTTCTCTCTCTAATAATATAAATCTGAAGGATGAAAAATACAAAAAAGATTATTAAAATGGTTGATATGAGTCATGCATGTATAGTATTTTTTAAAAATTTCCAGTCAGCTGTCAACTTGCATTTTATGTACGCCACAGAGAAGAGCTTGTAGATTTGTCACTTTTATTGTCTTGCTGCTCTAAGATAAACCTATTTTGAAGCTTGACTGAAACTTTATATAACTAAATATGAAGACAATTCCAACACCTAGATTTATGTTTAATGGTTGCTATTGAGTGAATGTGATATTTTCTTTTTTTAATTCTAAAAGCATTTCAAATATTAAATGGTTGAAATAATAAAAAACATGAATATTTCTCCCTTGCAGTGACAACTTGATGTATGGTAGATGCCATATTTTAGAATAATTTCATTGAGAAGACAGGGTTCAGAACATGCTAATGTTTGAGTAGTAAAATTTACCACATAGCAAAAAATGAAAATCTTTTTACCAATCTCAAAGAACCAAAGTAAAAAGTCTCTTTTAAAACCTATTTTTAAATCTTATGCAGCTCATCTGTTATAGTCCATAGTACATGATCTTTGTCTTTCACTTAAAAGTTTAGGTTGATCCCATATATAATTAAAAAGTAAGGGATAAAATAAAACCCAACAGTCATTAGCCATTTTGTAAGTGGGAACATAAGTAAGAACTTGGTGCCGACTGCAGAATATAAGCCCCAAATCAGTAAAGCATTTAAGAACATGCTTAAGTCTCCTTGATTTAGGGTTTAATTCAACACCTAGTCTTTTTATTAACTTCACTGGGGATTGTGAACTGGGAATGGTCCTTAAATGAGTTTCTCAACATTTATATGGCATTAGGAAAACATGCAAAATTAGACTAATTTATCAATTTAGAGTATGTGTTCTCCAGTCAGATGTGATGCTTATTACTGAGGACTGTGATTTTAAAAAAAAATACATGTACTCCTTATGTTGGCAAAACTTAATTAATATGAGCACATGCTTCATTCCCTAAAGAACAGGTAACAGAGTACAAAACATAAATATGGAACTGAATATTAATAGAAATGTCTTCATGGCCTCTTAGATTTTAATGAAAAACATATCCTTCCTGTGTCACTCTTTGGTTTTCACTACTAGGGCAGTGGTGTGATACTAATTATCGTAACCTGCTTTCACTATTGTATATATGTCTAATTGTTTTTTTTTAACATTGCTAAGATGTTGGCTTAATTGATCCTCTTTCTGTGCTTAAGGAACAATCAGCCTTCTCTGCCTCGGTTACGTAGAACCCAACTAATAGAATTACCTCTATTTCATATTTGTTTTCTCCCATCATGAAACTAGCTCCCTTAATTGGAGGTTCAGAGCCACCAATTCTGATGTGGGCCTTCTCTATAGTATCCCTAAATTCTCTATAGTATCCCTAAATCTGCCACTGTAAATAATTCCATCTCTCTCTGCCTCACTATTTCAGCACTATTCCACTATTTCACTATTTCTGGCTTTAAGCATCTGCTTGGGCTTTGGGAGCCACAAACTGCTTCTATTAGGCGTGCACATTTGGCCATAAGTCAAATAACAGTACTCTTCTGCATTGTGTAGGGGCTAGCTTTCCCTATCTGATTAATTTGCTATTGGTGTTCTAGTCTAGGTCTGTAGTTAATGTGGGCTTTGTACTCTCTGGTTATGTAATATGTTTCAACTTTTAGTTCTCTAAGGGATGATCCGTATATGTATTCCACTGTGAGGGTGCACATATGCCCAAAACCAGAAAATTTTTATTTGCAATGTCTGTCTCCTCATGCTCTGAACTGACAGCATAAGGGAAGGTGCAGACTACCTCTCTAATTCCTTTCTACCACTCAAGATCTGAGACAGAACCCCTCAGTGTCTACAGCTTCACTAGCATTCCTTAATGGGCTTCCTGACTGCTATCATCTCTCCCAGAAGAGAGGTTGAGCCCAGGTCCCTTATGGTGGACCCTCCCTACACAGCCTACCATAAGAATAAGGTTTCTTTGAGATTACATCCCAAGTTCATTCTGAAAGTTCCCTCCCAGTTCCACATAAATCAGGTCATACACCTGTCTCTTTTCTTGCCTAACCTCACACTACCATTCTCTGCATGTCTGTCGAATCTTAGATTTCTAGCTGCAAAGGACATGACCCTTTAGGAAGCCTCCAGGACTCTTTTATTCCCCCGCTTCCTCCCCCGTTACTGAATGGATGAGAGGGGAAGCAATCTCCTTGCAAAGGCTTTCTCAGTGGATTTCAGGCAGTGTCCTTCTTTGCTATGACCTCATGCAGACTCCTCCAACTCAAAGTGTGAGGGCCCACTTGGCCAGAGCCCAGGCTACCTTGGTGACTCCTGTTCTGGGTGTTCCCCTCCTGGAGATCTGTGGAGCAACAATGTGGGGCTCTGTGCATGAGTAGATATTACACCTTGATACAGGCCTCTTCCATGGACATAGCCAGTGCTGCAGTCTGTTGTATAACATGGTTCCTCGCACACTCCATTTAGATGAATACTGTCTGGGAGTCACCGACAGTGGACCACTACTCGAAGAAAAATGAAAGGTTACTTCCCTTTAGTAAATGGAGTTCTTTGGGAGGTGTGGTCCTATGTGTGTTTCATAACCCATCCTCCTTTTGCTCTGCTTCAGACCTTTTCCTAAGGTGACCTGTGCTAGAGAAGGAACTAGAGAGGCGGTTGGTCTGCACCTGCCCTTATGCCCTTAATTTTGGAGCCAAAGAGGCACAGGACACAAGCATGGACCAACAGACACTGCTAGTAAAAATTTCTGGTCTTAGGTCTCTTACAGTGGAATGCACATAGGGATCACACATCTTGAAGAACTCCAGTTACTATAAGGTAAGTAACCTTCCTTTACCTGTTTATTAAATTAATCTGATGGACTTTCTTTACTCCACTAACAATTTATTAAGCTATCTACCTGCAGTGCTAAATTGCAATGCAGTCCCAACTACCCTGTGTTCTTTCAGCCTTGCAGATCAAGGGTGCCTCAGCATAAGAATAGACTTTCACGAATTACATCTGGGTCTATATCTAGCCAGTTCAAAGGACGAGGATTGTGTCTTCATATAAAAAGAAATCTTTTTTTTTAAAATATATATGTATAAGATTTAACATGACAGTATCCCTTTTAAGGTTCATTTTATTGGTGAAGTTGGGGCACCAAATGGACAACCAAAGTGAAGTTACCACATGAACTAGAATAAATCTGTAATGAATCCATAATGTAATCTCCCACATATTGTAATCTTGACAGTCAAGTAATCCTTGATGCGGAGAGATCACCCTTTTGGAGAAGAGAGACGTAGCTCAATCAATTCTGTCAGGAGAGGGTAAATATTTGTTGAATTATGTTGCATTGTAGGAAATATATTGTCCTAGACCTAGATACATGGGAAAATACACAAGATGCAAGGCATGTGATTTAATTAGGCTACATCTTTAGTAATTTAACTCATCTGGGAATCATCCAGCAATAACTTGTGCAGTGCAGATCATGCTTCTTTCTTTCATCATTTCCATCTGGTAGAGGATTGTTGTCATGCCTGCCCTCCAACAGTTGGTCCACAGCACCTTGTTCAGACCCCACTACCCTCCCCTCTTATAAGGGCTGGGGAAAGGGAGTTGTATCTTTGCTGTACCAGACATTGAGTCATAATCCCATTCCCCACCTTCTTTAGGGGATACCTTCCCCAAATCCATCTCCAGTTCTTGTTTATCAGGGAACCAAGTGTCGTATGAAATGAGTGCATACATTGGACACCTGCCATAAAGAGGCACCACCAAATATCTTGGCTGCCTCCTCCCAGACAAGTTCCCAGATAATTAACAATTCCCTCCTTATCAGCCAAAAATATATCTACTTCCTGATTAGAGAGGTGTACCCCAACATCCCTCAATAACTCAGGTGCTAAATTTAGTTTTGGTGGGGTAATTACTGATCCTCTCCGTTCCCACTCATCTGGCCTTGTCAACCTGTGGAGGCCTGGTGGCTCCCACCATTCCCTTTGAAGTAACATTTCAGGTTAGTTTACAGCCAGGCCTGGGAAAAGGTCCTGGGTCTGCCCTAAATATTTTGGTTCCCTGGTGATTGTCAACCCCCTTATAAAATCCTAAATAGTTTTCACCTTGGTGTACAAGAATTATCCCAGGTGGCTGCTTCGTGATTGCTCTTCTGCAGCATGTGGCACTGGTCATTTGCAGGTTTAAACTAGTGTGAATGGTGGATTCTCTAACTTGAAGTCTTTTAATCATGATTTGAGGACTTCAGTAACTCAGCCAGAAGTTAGGAGTCTATTACAGGAGTGGCCTGCAAGGTGCAGAAGGTCAGATTAGATGATCATGATGGTCCCTTCTGGCCTTAAGTTCTATGAGTCTATGTGACATATATAGATAAACATATAGAGCCCAATCTTCCTTGCATTGAAGTCAATAGGCGTTTTGCTATTGACTTCAGTGGGAGAAGGATCAAAACTTTATAATATATATTGATGAATTATAGAGCTTTTATTGGCATGAATTGAAATTAAGTACATTTTTTCATGACACTTGTGGGGGGTGCTAGTCATCCCAAATGAACACTGTTAAAGTCTTTATGCTATGCCACTAGAGATTATACCATATATTTAACATATTTTTAAAAGAGGCTAGATTTTTTGAAAAATAATTGTAATTTTTTTTTTTTTTTTTTTTTTTTTTGGTATTTCTTGCCTGTAAAACCAGTCTGCCTTGGTTACCATGACTAACTTGGAATAGGCTTTGGAGGAATAAATACCTAAATACCAAACTACTGTGTTTATTAAATAGGTAGATAATAGATTAGAGAAGAACCATTTTAGAAACCTCTACAAACTATCTACATTAACTTTTTTCCATAACTTCTAATATCCTGACTTCAGTCTGTGACCTACTACGTGAAAATCAAATTTTGTCTTCTAACAGGGAATCTCTCAAATCCTATCTTTCATTGCTCAGATTTCTGATCTCCAAAAAACTGGTCACCTTTCACCCTTCACCACCAAAAGCCCCACCCCTCACAGCAAAGCAGCAATCTTGCCCCCCCAACCACTCTTCCATGCTCCTTGACTTCTTTGCTTACACCACAATTCCCCTGCTCAATCTCAGCTCTCCCGCCACCTCTCACTTTCCCAGGTCTTTCCTATTCTTACCACACACTGACCACTCCTACCTATTTCTCTCACTTGTTAGCCCGACTTTCTCATCACTCCCATTCCCCTCTCACTTCCCTGTCTGACTTACTCATTCACTCAGAACATCATATACCCCCTTCTCCATCCACATGAACTCTGATTTTTACACTTCTCTTCCCCCCGGCCCCCCCCCCCACTCCCCACTTTCTGATCTGTGAATCATAGAATCATAGAGTTGGAAGGGCCCTCGGGAGGTCATCTAGTCCAACCCCCTGCTCAAAGCAGAACTAACCTCAGCTAAATACTCACCTCTTGCTGCCTCTTCACCATACTTTCTCCATCTACTGCTCAGGTCCATGCTGGAGACTGTCTACCTGATGACATCTTGCCACACATTGCCCTGCAGCCCACCATCACTGGGAACTCTTCATAAACTCCTGCCCAGTCCTCTATATACTGTAGTTACTTCTCACCCCTCCTTTGGGAACTGTCCTTCCCCAGTCCCCTCCAACTGCACTCTGCCTTTCTGGCCAGGCCCTCTTGCTTAGAACTATCCCGCAGTCTGCCTTATGTCCCCCTAAGCCCTCCTTCCTGTGAAGTACCCCCCAGACTTCTCCAGTGCTCTGTCCCCCCACTTCACATCTATAAATAAATGTCGCACCAGATCCCCCCACTTACATCTGTCACCTTCATTGTCTCTTGCTGAGAACTGTCCTCTTCAGATGCCCCACGTGGAAAAGGGCAAATTACACAATCAATTGGAGAACAATTTTGCATGATTGTCAGAAAACATTTTCATGAATTTTACCCAGCTTTAGTTGTATTCCTGCCCCCCACTCCCTCCAAAGAGGAAAAGATGTTTTTTCTGTTTTACAATGAAATTTAAAAATTGTAAGTATTTCCAACTGGTTCAAGCTGTAACTAATACCTTTTCAAGGAGTGACAAGATGGTGAGTTAATATCTTTTATTTGACCAACTTCTGTTGGTGAGAGAGACAAATTTCAAGCAATACCAAGCTAAGGAAGAACTCTGTGAAGCTCGAAAGCTGGTCTTTCTCACCAACAGAACTTGGTCCAATAAAAGATATTACCACACCCACCTTATCTCTCTAATATCCTGGGGCTGACACAGCTACAACAGTACTGCATTTTCAAGGAGTGTAAGTAGCTTCCATCCAATAACAAGAATGCTTCTTTAATACATTTTAACTTATAGTTCTTGCTGTGAGGAAATATTGGTTTTGTTTTCTATGCAGAAGGCAAACTTTTCTAATTTGGTCCTTGGGATTTTGTGTGTGGGAACTAGATTGTCACTCAGCTTGGCTTGATTACAGGGTAGTAATTCCATAGGAGTAAAGAGTCTTTGAATAGTCTTACCAATGCCGAAAGAGGCTTTTGTGAACATGACCCTGCATGCTATTTGTTCTCATCATTTTTCTCTTTTATTGCATCCCTTATTCTCTTTTATTTATCCCTATTTATTGCATCCAATACCAAAACTGTTCTCTCCCATCTCTCTAAAGATTATACCCTTGCTCTATTTTTCCTTGCATTCAGTAAACCAAGCTTTAAAGCAGTGTCACTGTGTTGCACAACCTCTGCTAGTGTTTAGTAATTTTTCAACTCCTGCATATTAGTGTTTGGTTACATAAACTATGTTCTTCCTTCTTAGAATATGAACACCATTTGCAGGTACAGTGGCAGATAAGGAAATAGAAATCAAGCACTTATTTAAATTGAATATATCCTGTCCCAATTCTCTACAGTCATGTAAAGCCCATGAGCACTGTAACTGGTATGGCCCCATTGCATAAGGGCAAGAGGGAGGGCAAATCTAGCAGAGAAGAGGTCTTTGTACCACCTGAGTGCTAAACTGTTCCCAGGGCCTCCATATGTGTAAGTGCAAAATGAGATTTTGGTGATATGGCCAGTGGATCCTTTAGCCAACTGGCCCTCCAACCCCTCACCCCCCAAAATAGGCTTTGCAATCACAGTGCTGAATCTTCAGGTTGGGGGAGAATTCTTTTATCCCCACAGAATTTCCCCATGCAGAGCTAGTTTGTTTGGGCTATGGGCAGGGAAAAGAATTTGTCCCTATAGCAACAGAAATGGCGATATGAGAAGCAGATGAATTCTAAGCTCATACTGAGAGAGTTTTGTTTCCTATGTCATTCTTTGCCTGCTCTTTCAGTGCTTGTTTCTATCTTAGTGCTTATAGTGATACTTCATAAATTCAGCTTTAGGTCTTGCTTGATTCGTTTATACAGTAGTGACACAGTATTTTCTTTGCCAGGTCACTGCTTAACATAAGTGTTTGTTTTGTCTTTGTAATACAGAGAATATAGTCACCATTGTGTAACCATGAAACACAGCTTTTGTATCAATATATGTGGCAGTGTATTCTGAGTCTGAGCAATTTATAGTGGGAGATGTTTTCCTTAGAAATAAATTACCTTAAAAAATAAAGGTCAACATTTTTGAACTTCAGTGTCTAAAGGAAGTCATCTAAATCCGTATTCAGCCTCCTACATAAATGCCCTGAATTTTCACAGACGCTGGATACCTGCAATCACTTTTCGCTTCAATGAGCATTGTTGGTGAATACCTAATACTTCTGAAAATGAAGCCATTTTTCATTGAGGAACCTAAACATAGGTTTATTTCCCTAATTTTAGGACAATAGAAATTGCCATAATGATTGAGACCAATGATTCATCTAGTATAGTATATCCAGTCTTTGACAGTGGTCAGTACCAAATGCAAGAAACCCTGAAGTGAGCAATTATGAAATACACAGCCAACAAGGGAAGCTTCTTCTGAACACTTTCAGCTAGAGATTGGCTTATGCTTTCCCAACATTTAGGTTTATTTTTAGGCACCTAAGACTGAAAATATTGGTTAGTGACAGTTTATCCCAGTTCTCATTAGAGAATTTTTTTAAGATGGCAGCCTATTCCCAAATTCTGAAAACTAAGTGTAAACACTTTAATTGTGTCATTTTTAGTATAATGGAATCTTAATTTGATAGTCTGTCTATGGTGAATGTGACTTCCATATTTTTTTTTAAAAAGGAAAATTTTTTTTATTTGTGATTCTGTTTACTGAGAAGTTTATTTTCATAATCGCTAAGAAATAATGTTAGCTCTACATTATACTAAAGGAAATTAGGTGTAGCTATCTGCACTAAAACACAGTCCCACAAATTTGAGTCCAGTCATCCTTTTTAGCATCCCTATTCAGTCTCTTTATGTCTGAAAAAGTAGCCTATCTATATGCTGATGACCTTGGATTCTGCTTTCAACTATGTAAATTTTCTCAGTGACTCCCAAATGTACCTCATAGAGTTCTGCAAGCACAGCTGGATGTAATGTGCTAAATTCTGAGAGGTGCTGAGCACCTGCAATTTGAGTTTAAGAGAACAGGAGTTGCAAATTCTTATTGCCTCTCAGGATTTGGTTCCTGGCTGCCAGACTTTCAGTTTTGCATGTTGTGTCTTTTCTCAAAATGTGGAGAGAGGTGGGTTTTCCTTAAGATCTCTTATTCCTCCATTACAGAATGTGGCCTTCTTGAGACAGGAAAATCTTTTTGCCTTAATTTGCCTGGATTTCATGCTTACCTTTGATTGCTGTCCCATTGCAAAATGAGTTAATTTTTGTTTGTTAATATTAATTTTTATCAATGTATAGAAAATTAATCAGTTCTGAAAATGAGTCAGTCCTGAAGAACTGAGTATCTTCTATACCTTTTTGAGAGTAAGGAGGACTCAAATTTCAACTCTTCTATAGATTTTATAAGAATTATTGTGACAATCATTTCCAAATTGCTATGCTTAGCAATTTTGAGAACACATACAAAATGTCTAAGATATTGTCATGTCATGCAAACAGTTATACACTAAATAAAGCAATAGTGCTTGTGACATGCATGTTAGACACTGAGCTTCTCTTTATTCTTTTTCACCTTCTCAGCTTTCACTTTTGCATTTTTTAAGATGCCAGCAGTTTTGCTGCAATTTTAACATTAAAACTGCCAACTAGGCACACGAAGTACCAAAACGCAAAAAAAAAAAAAAAAAAAAATTGGATCAGGTATATGTCTTCTTGTTTACTATATATACATGAAAAGAAAAAGCAAGGCATGAATAGAATAAAATCAGTTTAAAAGAGTATTGATAAGCTGACAGCACTTTCTCAAACAGTTTATCGGCAATGGAGTGGCAACTTCAAGGTAAATCACAGAGTTGTTTTTGGGAAGTGTGAAACTTAAAAAAACCAAAACAAAATAAAACAAAAAACCCCTTAAGTTCACATTAAAAAATGTTCCTAATCCTTCTGGTTGTGAAGATAACCTTCTGAATGCAAATAGCTCCAATCATTAGGTTTACTGAATATATGCTATGGCATGGGGGAATTTGGGTCACTAAGGGCGAAATTGACCCTTAATGTTGCAAGGCCTGTGCACCACTTTAACTCTGGATATGTCTATACTGACGGCGGCAAAGTCGCCGCCATCAGATCGACCTATCTGGATCGATTGAGCGGTCAGTGAAGACCCGCTCAATTGATCCAGAAGTCGACGCTGGTAAACCACCCCGTCAATTGGCGTAGCACTGCGTTGACGGGAACGCGGTTCCCATTGGCACAGTGCAGTGAAGACACTGCGCAGAAGGGAAGCACAGCAGTTGACGGGAGTTACGCAAGCTACTCTGCGTAGCTTGCGTAACTCCCGTCGACTGCTGCTGAATCGCCAGGTCAGTGTAGACCAGGGCTCTATTTTGAGGGCTTAATAGGGACCTACGTGGTTTATAGACCTTGGGCTGTTTCTGCATAAGGGTCAGTTTCATTCTAAATGATCAATACAAATGTATAAATTATACTTTAGTATATTCTGAAAATGTAAAATTTGTTAATTTTATATGTATTGGGTCAAATTCTGATACTGTTTATGTTGGAATAACTCCGCTGACTCAGTTGTACCAGTGTAGCGGAGTAGAGGCCTTTGCCCTTCAATTTATCTATCTTTATTTTGGCACAGTAGACTTAAGCTCCACACATGCACCACTTGCACACATGCAGTTTTACTCATGTAAGACATTCCTTTGGAGCCAGTGGGTTTAGCCACATGAGTAAATTACGCACATGTAGAAGTGTTTGCAGCATTTAGATCTTGAGCACTTTACAAATGATTCTTTTGCAGATGGTAGAATTTTTGTTTGTTTTTTTTGTCTGAAATGGCAGAAAAGATTCTGAGAAACAGGGTGATAAGAGGATATAGTGAAGGTTTGGAGGTCATGAACGAATAAAGAGGGTGTCTTAGGGCCAAGAGGTGAGAAAAAGTTAAACCCCAGTTGAGGCAGAATATTGATTTAAAAATATTTCTGTAAAAGAGATTATTCTGGCAAGGGGATGAACCCAGTAGATATTTTCTTTCCTGATCATCAACATTAAATAATGGATTCACATACACATTTTATTGTATCTGTCCTCGTCCTCTTTATAAGGACAGGTTGTGGCTGGACTGGCGCAGGTGTGCCAAGGAAAGGATAATCCCTTTCTTTTTGGAGCATAAAGACTGGGAGAGGCTAGCAGTGATTTGATGTGGAGGATGGGGGCGTTATCTGTATTATTTTTTATGCACATCAGTTTATATGCTTGATGTTATCTTGCCTGAGTGCAAGGAGTTGAATCAAAGGAGGCTGTTAGTGGGAAACAGGAAATGAAACAATGGCAGAAATAAGGTAAGATCAGAGAGGGTATCAAGGGTACTTGAGGAAACAATGTGGAGGCTATTTATTGGGGAATACTCGCTTGACAGCAAGGCTAGTAAAGTTTATTCTTCCCAGGCCCAAATAAGCCTTTTATGGGTTATCACTTTTTCCCTGCTTGCATCCTTGGGTGCATAAACAATACGTTTATTTTAATAGAACTGTTTTCAGTCACTTTAATCAGCTGCTGGTCATGGACTCCCAAATACATTTTCTTGTGAGTGCCATGTAGTTTGGTCTGTTGTGGTTTTACACAGTTGGGAAACAGGCCTGCAACCCAGCGATCCAGTCCAAAAATAGTTGGGTAATATTGTGGGTTTCCACCTCTGAGAGGGGGGAAGGGAGCCAAGCCTGTCACCTGAACAGTGCACTCGAGGATCAAAAGGGCGTTTTAAAAGTGCAGCTCACCCTGTGACTTTGACACTTGCCTTCCCAAAGAGAGGTGGGAAGGGATGAAAGTGAGACTATGGCCCAGTGGACAGGGGCTTTTGAGGAAGGAAACACAGTTTGAATCTGCCAGGCTGTATCTGCCAGAATACCTCAAGATTTTTGCTGCTACGCAGTCCCTCTATCTCCTCTGGCAGATCTGATGTTAATAAATTTCAATCACCATGATGAAGAGCAGTGTTTTATCTGTGTAGCATGGAGGAAATGGGAATCTAGATTAAATTTGGGAGTGCCCTGATTAGTATAGGGTATGGTTTTGGCTTACAAATTACTCTTAAATTTGTTACATTGCTTGAATGAGTAGCTGAAAATGTAGTAACCAACTGAACAATTTTCCTAAATGATCAAAATTACTTCCATATCTCTCAGGAAGTAACTTTTTCAGTCTTTCAATTTTTTTGTCATTTGTATACCAGACTCTGAAATTTGTTGCAAGCAAATTATGGAAAAATGGTTTCAACAAGATAACCATGATCTTTATAGGATTAGAAAAAAAAATCAAATATTGCTAAAGCTTTTATTTTGTGTGCTGGATAAATATTAGTAACTACTAGAAAACATTTGTTGCAAATGAAGCAATCTTAATATTTTTTTCTTAGTAGTAATGCATGAAACAGCTTGGTAAAAATCACTGTCATGCTTTTGTCTTGGTTTACTTATTATTGATGAATACAAAAGGATTTATCCAGAGAAAAGACAATCTGAAGATTCAGAGGTTTTGCAAATTTAAAATAGAAGTGGAATAAATTGTTTCACATGTAAAATGACAGTTGCTTCCAAAAACACACTAAAAATTGTAAAACCTGGGTACCTGTGCATAGAACATGGACCACAGGAGTACTTCCTGGGACCACTCTATGCCTCACCTGTGGCTGTCTGCAGACTCAGGAGCACAAAAAGAGCTGCTCCTGGGAAAGCCATGGATCATGAGAATTTTAGACCTATAGTCGTCCTCCCCTGTTGCGGAGGAGTAGACATGTCATAATGAGTTGGACCTCTTTCTTCAAATACTGTGTCTGGGGGCCTGATAACCAAGTTGTCTATATCTGTTTGATAAAACTTGTTGGGAATTTTATGTCGAAAGGTTTTTTTTTGTTTTGTTTTTGTTTTTGACAAAAAATGCAGTTTCTGCAAAACTGAAATTTTCAGTGGGGTAATCAAAATTTGCTGAAACTTTTTGATTTTCTATTAGGAAATCTGAAACCAAATATTTCATGTCAGGTCATCCCAAATGATTTGTGTCTGAGTTGCTGCGATGCCTCATGGGAGTTGTAGTTCAGGGGTCCTATTCCCATTCTCCTCTTAGTATGTGCTCTCTGACTAGTCTACTTCTCCCATGATACACTGCACTCTCCCTCTGGAACTGAACATAAAAATGGTGCATCGTAGAGGAGAATGGGCAGCCAAACAACAATTCCCATGAGGCACCTGGCAATTGAAGATGATGTAGTTCCACTTCAAAATGAGCCAAAATAAGAAGCTTCAACATTTCTCAATACATTTTTTTCAGAACTTTCTGTTCCATGAAATATTTTGATACTTGGACTTTTGTCTCAATTTTGGATTAAAACAAATGCAGAAATATTGCAATTTCCAGTGGGATAGAATTCTGATTTTTTTAAAGTCATCTCTACTGTGTGGAGGCATTGTTGAAGGATGTTTTTGAGAGATTTGGTGATGGGAGAAGGTATTCATATAGTATGTGGATGATGGAAATAAACTGGTATCTTGATTTTTACTAAAGGAAGATGGAAGTTGCTTTCTAAAGGGGAATATCCAGGCCTAATACATATGCTCACATTCATCTCTTGAAAGCCTGAAGCATCTGCTCTCTTCACATCTAGTTAATGTAGAGTGAATGGAGGAGAATACACAGGGTTCCTGAGTGGTGCATTCATATAATCTTGTCATGCCATCAGATGTCACAAGTCCATTTAATCTAACCTGGAATTTGCACATGCTGTAAAACTGAAGAATGACAAATGCAGTATGGAAATACAACTTTAATTTTGTGGTGTTTAAGGTGTTTTTTCATACCATGACACCTTAGCAATAAGTAAACCATTTAAAAATATATGACAAATTTAAATTGAAAGCTGCTTGGGGCCTGGACCATCCTTTTGTTCTGTGTTTATACAGTGTCTAGTACAAGGGATCTCTTCATGACGGGAGCTCCTAGGTGCTGCTGCAATACAAATAATGTGGTAATACTTATATTTACAATTGGTTTTGTTTGAATGGCCCAATAAGATCATTTTTGGGCACAGCTCTTTGTGAACCACTGCAATTTTTTAAACTTTTAAAACTGAGGTTAATTTTAATTTTTTTATAAAAGACCACGAGCCGCCCCCAGCATCCTTTGTTCAGTTGTAGATTGTGCTGGGGTCTGAATATAACTGCTGATACTTACGTTTTTTTCAAGGGACAATTATTCAAATGCTAGGTCCCCGTCCACTGGAAAGTCTAGTGTACGTTCTGATTAATTTCAGGTTGTCTATTTTTTTCTCCAATTATTTTAATGCAAAAAACAAAATAGCCAGCAACATTAATATCACAAGTGCCATAAAGAGCCATGTCATCGCTTTCCCTTGGACTTAGATTGATATGAGATGTCATCTGAGAAATAAAATAGGAGCATAAAAAATTGAATAACATTAACTCAACTAAAAGCTGCAGAATTGCCAAACCTAGGCATTTAAAAAGCATGAGTCAGGCACTCAAAAATTAGGAGACTGGCTTAAAAATAGGAGATTTTTAAAATATCACATTTGGATTCTTTTTCTTCACTTTCCAGTTTCTGAGCTTTTAGGTTACACTCATCAGATTTTCAAGCTTTTCTTTGCAACTGTGAAGGCTAGAAACTTACTCCTTTTTTTAAAATGAAAGCTGAGATTCTCATGGCTCCAAGAGCTGTCGCCTTAAGGAAAAACACCAAATATTACGAGACTGGTGATTAAAATCATAAGAGTTAGCACCACTGGGTGGTGGGTATAACAGGCCAGGGGAGGCTAAGCCTGAATGCCTGGGCCATGGTGGCCCCACCTTTTCCTGTCCCTCATCGGCGGCAGATAATGGAGGCTCAGGGGCTGGGCCACAGCGGGGCTTGGGACTCCTCTGGACTGCTCCAGAAACTGATTGTTCCAGCTGCAGCTGCTCTGGGCGCTGGCGGGCTGGCCAGAGTATGGGGCTGCTCTGGGTTCTGGCGGAGCAAGCTGTTTTCCCTTCTTTTATCCCCTGTGTTCCCTCTTTTCACCTTTCCTGTGTGGCTGCTACAGTCAGTGCTCAATGGATGGAGACATCTGGATCTCCCCCCATTGGCTCATCCTTCCACTCCCTTTTTGTCCCTGAACTGTACTGGTGTTTAGGGGTAAGTAAGGTCTGGATCCCCTCTTCCTTTACTATCTTTGTGCTGGCTGCCTGTAGCTGACCCATCTCCTCCACTGTCTTTTTCCCTTTGTGGCCATACCAAATGGTTTGCAAAGAAGCCATATAAAAATCCAGCTCCCCAGTTCTAAACCGGTCTGTGTTCATTTCCCTGTAGATACCAAAACAAAAGAGACCTACCACACTTTGTTTTCTAGATCCCAAAGATCAGCTTTGAGCATCAGTGTCTGAGACTATGGAAACCCTGTGATTTTTTCCTTTTAAAAAAAATCCAGAGAAAATTCCAATGGCAATCTGTTCTATATTTTGATTATTACCTTTTATCATTGATATTTAAAAGTTCCAGCAGTTGGATGGATTGTGGCTATGAGCTTCATGTGTCCCAAAGGCTGGTCCTGTTAACTTCCTTGATTATCTGGATAGAATGAGGATAGGGCGGGGGGGAGACATAACACTTATTTGGTCAATCTATAATTTGTATAAATGGGAGTTGTTTTGGAGTTTGGGGGCTTTCAGCTGTTTAGCTCTGATGAAGAATGGATGTGTGTCTGAGAGAAGATTTATTAAACAGTGCTTGCTTAACTCCTGCAAGCGTAAGGATTTTAGTATATAAAAGAGTCAGAATAGCAAACTATGAGCTGAAGTCAAGTTTTAATGGTCTTATTTGATCTTCGTAAAACTAAGAGTTTGAGTTAAATGTGAGCTCAGAAACATTGAGGCTACACTGTAGTTGCCTCCCTTGTTTTGAACTATGTTCTGCCTCCTGGGTGTCCAATCAAGAACAGGCTTCTCATCCATTTCTTTAGCTGACTTAACAGAATGAATGGTGACTGAGTAGTAATATATTATAACATCAGGAAAAAGTAATATTTGACTAAAATGTCAGATACCAGATGTTTATAATAAACCAGCCACTGGGGGAGTGGGCAGAGAGTTAAACAAGGAAATGTGTGGCTGTCTAGTTTTTGATTGGTTTATTATTGGCAACTTCAGGAAGTGGAGAGCCTGCAGAACCATTGCAGACATATATGTATGTTACCTGAATACAAACTGTTAATACCTAAAGAAACTGCTGCATGTGTGCTTTTATGACATATGGGGACGAGGTAGAGCTGAACTTACAAGAATGAAAAAGAGGGGAAAAAAAGAGGTTTGGGAAGTCCTCTGTAAATAAGGCCTAGAAACACCAGGGAAATTGCAACCTTTGGGTTTATTGCACTATTTAATCTGCCACCTCAAATTTGGGAAGAATACTGCAAAATATTATCTTATTTTTTCATAGCAAATGATACTACAGATGAATGTAAGAAGAAAGCTATCATGTACAGCAGTGTAGGGGCTAAGACTTAGTTTAATGAGAAACCTGTTAATCCATGAAAAGCTTGAAGATAAAACTTTTGATGAGCTAGTAAATCGGTTTAAAAAAATACCCCTTCAACCCAACACCTGGTGAAATAGTAGAAATTATTTAAGTTTAATTCTTGGTCAAGGAAGCAGGGGAGAATTTGTGGCAGAACTGAGGATGCTCTTTCAAGACTGTAATTATGGTGTGACCCTGACACAAAGGCTAAGAAACAGATTAATTTGTGGCATTAATGATGACAAAATGCAAAGAAGATTACTGTCTGAACCAGAGCTAACATTTGAAACAGCTTTGAAATTGGCTCAGGCTATGTAATCTGCAAATAAATACGTACAGGATCCATGAACCTAGGGAGATGGAAACAGCACACAGGAAACACAAGGTACAGTGCACAAAATTGCAAGGCCACCTGGGAAACAGATCTAATCAGCCAGCCGAGAGTGTTGTCACTGGGGAGACAAACACGCACAAGTGGGCTGCAGATTTAAAAATGAGAACTGTCACGTTTGCGGGTTGACAGGGCATATTCACAGTGTGTTGAAACAAAACCAGGAAAGCAGATACACAAAACCATGATAAAAAGCAACTTCATAGCCATAATACTTTTCATAAACTGGAGAAGAAAAGTAGTGAAAAGGAAAATGAGGAAGCAGCTTATATTATCTATAGTATAACTGAAAGAAATATTCTTAAAGTAGATCCCATTCACATAGAGCTTTCTGTAAATGAAAAAAAATCTATGATTTGAGCTTGACACTGACCCTAACTATAATGAACCAAGAAGTGAATGAGACCTAATGGAAAGATAATGAACCACCACTATTGCAGAAGGGTAAGATAAAATTAAAAACATACACTGGAAAAGCAGTTGAGATACTGGGAGCCACCAATGTGAAGGTTTGCTCCCATCTACCATTGCTAGTGGTTGCAGGCACTGGTGGCTCTAACTTGCTCGGTAGAGGATGATTGGCTGATCTTTGACTAAACTGGAAAGGAAAAGTGCATCACTTGAAATCAGAAGATGATCTAATTCTGTAAATTGTTTTAAACGCACATAAGGAAGAATTTAAAGATGAACTGGGTACTTTAAAAGGCATTAAGATGTATTTAAACCCAAATTTCCAGCCTTGTTATTTCAAACCCACATCTGCACCCTTTGCTATAAAACAAAAAGTTGAAATAGAGTTAAAAAGAGTACAGGTAACTGATATTATTGAACCTGCAAAGTGTTTTTAGTGGGCTGCACCAATAGTACCAACGTTGAAACTGCATGGTTCCATGCGCATATGTGGTGACTATAAGTCGATTGTAAATAGGGTCTCATAAGAACAGTACCCAATTCCAAAAATTGCAGTTGTACCAGACGGGCAATTGTTCACAAAGTTAGACATGAGCCATGATTACAAACAGATTGTCTTGGTAATATCATTGATGTATCATTGTAAATACTCAAAAAGAACTGCTTTGATATAATAGGTTACTTTTTTGATATGTCCTCAGCCGCCTGCTATTTTCCGAAGAACCATCAAGGGATTGATTCAAAGAATTCCACATGTGGCCGTATATCTGGATGATATACTAATCACAGACACAGAATATTTACAAAATTTAGCAGACATATTAAACAGGCTAAAAGAATCAAGTCTGTGCCTAAAAAGGGATGTGTTCCTTCCTGACATATGAAGTGATAGACTTGGGATATAAAGTGGATGCCTGGGGACTACAACCTGTGTGAGATAAAGTAAAAGCAACTGGAGATACCTTGGCCCTAGGAATATTTCAGAGCTGACGGCTTAGTTAGGCTTGCTGAATGACTACAGTAAGCTTTTGCCAAACTTATCAACACTTCTAATGTCTCTCGGTATGTTACTTTAAAAGAGGGTTAAAAGGTATTGGAAATCAGCTCAAGAACAAGTGTTCCACAGTTCTAAACTATTGCTGCAGTTCTCAGAAGTCCTAGTCCATTATCAAGCTGACAAAGGACTGATCTTGATTTATGATTCATCTCCTTATGGAATTGGAGCTGTTTTGGCTCACCAGGTGGAGGATGGATCAGAGGAACAAATTGTATTTGTATCCCAGACTTGTCTTGTGCTGAACATAATTATTCACAGCTAGATTGAGAAAGATTAGCTGTTATGTTTGGGTACAGAAGTTTCACAAATATATATGGGCATAGGTTTATTGCACCTCTGATTGCATTATTTAATAAGATGAAAGCTCTGCCACAAATGGCATCACCCAATAGCCAGAGATGGGCAGTGACATTTAGAACCTATGAATATACCATTGTATACAAAGCTGATAAGAAGTTGGGGAATGCAGTTCCTTTAAGTTGGTTTCCTTTACCGGGGAGATAAGGGAGAGTATTAGTAATGGACTATTTCAATAAACCTCCAGTGACTGAGTTACAGGTAAAATCATGGACTAGTAAAGATCCAGTATTTGCTAAAGTTAGAGAACTTTTGCTAAGGATATGGCCCCAGACCAAAGCACATCAGAAGCTCACACCTTCTATAAGCAACACAGTGAAGTTAGTGTGCATGGTGGGTGTGTTTTGTGGGGAGTATGGGTCATCATTCCAAAGCAAGGACGTGAAATAATAATGGATGAACTCCAATCAGACACATCCAGGTACTGCTAAAATGAATGAGTTAATCCAGAATTACATGTAGTGGCCAAAGATGGATACCGATATTAAGAGTAAGGTACAATCCTGTTCTATTTGTCAAGAGAGTCAACAAATGCCCACTGTGGCTCTACTCCATCCTTGGCAGTGGTCAAATGAGCCCTGGAAGAGAGTACATCTTGATTATGCTGGACCATTTCTAGGAAAAATGTTCTTAATATTAGTGGACGCATGTTCCATAAGGGTAGAAATCTATTCCATGAATACATCCATTAGCGAAGCCACCATAGAAAAACAAAGGATCAGTTTTGGTATCAGTTGTTTACCTGAAATGCTTGTATCAGATAATGGAAGTTCTTTTATTAGCATGGAATTCCAAAGATTTATGAAGCAAAACAGTATTCAAAGTGTTACATTAGCACCTTGCTATCCATCAAATGGGTTAGCTGAACAAGCAATTCAGTTATTGAAAGGGGGTATTAAAAGAATACCTGGAAGTACTATAGATATGAAAATGAAATGGTACCTGTTTGACTCTGGCGTTACCTGACAATTAATCTCAGGCTTGTCCCCAGCAGAGATGTTAATGGGAAGGAAACTAAAGTTAGGCCTTATGCATTCATGCTTAAGGGGAAAAATACAGCAAAAACAATGGAGGCAAACACAGCAACATGACAAACATGTCAAGGAACATAGTTTTACTGTTTGAGAAGCTGTTTATACTAACAACTTTGGTCCTCGTCCCAACTGGATGCAAGATATTATAGAACCAGTCTCCTAGATGGTAATTCTGTGGGGTGGCAGGATTGGGCACTGACATGTAGATTAATAGAGAAAAAGAACGGTGGTAAACTCTGGAGATGTTAGTACAGCAATAATGGAATTGCCACTGGAGAATGCCCAGTTAGGTTCAGCACCCGTTTCTGAAAGTCTGGAGGGGCAGCAGCCTGACACAAGATCAATTACTACTTATAGAGCTCATGGACAGACTTTTAAAGTTACTACATCACAGAATGATAGGTCTGAACCAAAAGTTGTTCCTGAAACTGCAGCAGTGATGAAGGAATTTATCTTTTGCAGAGGTTGAATTCTATATGTGAGAAATGTCCACCTACATATTTCAAATGTTATACAGTGTAATAGTGATGGGATGCCTGTCTATTTTATTATTTTCACTTTGACATGCATTGCTAATTATTGTTGATTTTGTAAGTTGTGTAGTAAATACTTTAAAGGATGGAAATGTTATAAAGTGTATAATATATCAGCCACTAGGGGGAATAGCGGATAGCCAAACAAAGAAATGTGTGGCTGTCTAGTTTTGGTTTGTTGTTGGCAACTGTGCTCATTGCAGGCGCATGTGTGTTGCCTGAATGGAGACTAATACCTAAATAAGCTGCTGTATGTATGGTTTTACAATGCAACAACAGACACCTTAGTAAATACATGAGAACAGGAAGAATAGCATGGACAACTTCATCCCTTTTGCTAATACCCATTTTACTGCTGTTTTCATATATTATGTATTGTTTAACTGTGCTTTATAATTGATTAAAACATTTTTAATTGAACTTTGAGGTGAGGCATGGATTGATTCACTCATGTAAAAGGTATATCACATATCACAAAATGGAGTTTAAAGGGTAGCATGCGTCCAATGAAGTATCAGATTGTTAGGTAGGTGCTTTAACTTCACTCTGAGGCATGCCATAGTACTGAATTCCCCTTTCACACTTTGTACAATCTATGTCCATTGAATGGTGTTCTCTGGTACACAGCATGCTCAGAAAATATAATTTTTAGAGAGTTCTAAGTGACTTTCATAACATGTATCAACTTATGATATGAGTAATATTATTTTAATGGCGGATCCAGGTATATCTGTCAGGTGAAAAACCCACATTATGGTCAGTGTAATCCATTTGCTGGTTTATGGTCCCAAAGTCCCTAGGAATATATGTCTCAAATCCAAATGATGTCCCCAAGCACTGGGTTCTGCATCTGAATCTTTGAATTAGCTGGATGTGTGCTGTCATATGTAGGCAGACAGTTCCTAGAGGTCTGAACATTTGACAAAGCTGAAGTGGATTGTTTATTCCAGCAAGAACTGTACTTATGCATACAGTATAATATATTGCGTGCATGCAATGCTCTCCTGATATGCTAGTTTGAGATATTAGTATCTGGTGCATAGGATTCCACACAACCATCTTTGTTTTTAATCACATTACCACTCTTTTCCAGGCTCTTTGAACAAATAGAGGTATACATCTTTGTATGTCCTAACATACTCTTTGGGAGGGCAACAATATCCTAGTGCAGCTACAGGTTTGAGCAGAGGCTTCTGCTATCCCCTCGTATAAATATGAATGGTGCTTTGCATGTAGAACTGAGTAAATTATTTTTCATTTTGAGGACTGAACTGTAAAAATTGGAAGAAAAAAATTGATGTGGTTCAAACCGAAACTGAGTTTTTTCACTTTTCTTGCTGAAATGCAAAAGATGGAAAAAAAATCATTTCAGGTCAAACTAAATATTTTATTCAACCTGCAATGAATCTCCCCCTCTTTTTTTGTTTGTTTTTGTGTTGGGGTTTTTTGGGAGTCTTTCACTTTTTTGCTTTTTTCCTCTACCTGTGTATGTAAGTCCTATTGACTTTAATGGGAATTACATATCTGTAGGGAAAGGGGAACCCTAATTGATCTTTTAATTAAAAATCTTAGCAGGAATTGCTGACAATTTTGTAAGGACTGGACAATTTAAACAAAATAAAATAGCTGGTAATGGCTGATAATTTAAATACTGTGAAACCTAAAGTTTAAGGAGATTCAAATAAAATACTTGATAGGACAGACTTAGTTCTTGGAATTTACCATATAACAAGCAAACATATACTTAATGATGAAATTTTGTATTCATTCTTAATGATGAAATTTAAAAAAATTCCCCAGGGTTAAGTAATTACAATGACATTAGTACTTGCCATGAATAAGCTCTACATACGTATTTATAGATTTTAAAGGAAAAGATAACTGCAGAAAAATGGAATGGAACCTTAACAGAATACTAATATTCCATGCAGCTTTGAAAGCAAGACACAGGTATCAGCACTGTGGTATGTAACAGCTTGTAATCATAATAAAATAGTGTTTCAAAACGAAGTTTTATAGAAGTAAGAAGAGGCACTAATTAAATAGCTTGGAAAGCAGAGCGGAGCTAGGCTTATCAGTTTTGACTTCCAGGCGTTCAAGCAAACCTTTCCCTCTCCCTGTTTACATCATTTTAGTTTTGCTTTGAATGCCACATACAGATGAACCAAAAAATTAAAACAAATTGCATATCCAAATCCACCGAAACTTACTGTCTTTGTTCTTCTTCCACACCCAAAACTACAAATCAGCTACTCTGGTTCACTCAGAGCTCAGACCATATTTGCCAAAATATTTATGAAACACAACCTGGCATTGGTTGTAGGGTGGAAATGAAACCTGAATTAAGAGAGTTTTTCCTGCTTTGAGTTCAGCTGTTGAGAGAGAGAGAGAAATGAACTTTGAATAGAGGCTTAAAGGTTCTGACAAAAGTGTTCATCTCACCAGAATTCCTAGCATTTAGGTGGCTCCATCTAGGCTACATACAGCCAGTCTACTCACTTTTTTGAAAAGACTAACTTGTCCCTCTTACATCTTTGGGTGCTGCTGGATCCCAACTAATGTAGTTAGTGCTCTCAGGGGGCTGTCTGATTATGGCTGTCCTTACGCATCTTTCACTGTCTATTGTGAGAGCTCTGCAGAGCAAGCCTTGATCAAGCAGCACTGGACATGTTAATGTAATTCAGGTGTGGTAAGATGCCTACCACTCCCTATGTGTTAAAGCAAAATTCTGACCAGAAATTTTTTATGGGAGAAACTTGTACTCACCTGTGTGTATGTAGGAAAACTTCTCTCCTCCTTCTCGGTAGTCAGCAAAGCAGTTTTTTTGCATTTTAAAAAAAATGTTGTCTGCCCTCCCCTCTTCAGACTCCTTTTCCTTTAGCTTTGTGTTTTTATATGTTTTTTTTTAAGAAACTTGTCTGCAATGCAGCAGCCTCAGTGAAAATGCTTTAACTAGCCTGAGTGCATGTCTTTCAAAGAGTGGTACTTATTAATACACTTTTATTTAAAAAAAAATCAGTTGAGGATTCAGTGAGTTAAGGACAAATTAGGAATTATTATTTATTATATACTAAATCTAGCACCACAATTATTCAGTCTGTCCATCACGTGCATATCTCCCGCAACTCCTGTGCTTCTGATCAAATGGTGCCTGGTAAGTTCTGACATTCTATCAATTTCAGATCATTTCTTTAATCAGCAGCACAGGAGCATGTAGGGTATAATGGAGCAAATGCATTAGAGAGAGAAAACATACAGGCACGTTCAGAGAGTGATAAAAATTCTGAAATGCTCTTCCAGTCTGGTAAAGATGAAGTGAAAAACACAAACAACAGCTCAACCTTTATACTGCAGAGGAAAATACGGTAATACTTAAAGCACCAAGTTACCGGGGGAAGGGGGAAACAGTTCAGCCAATTAAGAACCACATATTGCTAAAAGATCTCAGTCACCAGGTTTGGATCTGAGCCAAAAGGAAAATATTGCAAAACATTCAAATTTTAAAACCAACCTGAAAATGAAAGAAAATTCCTGTTCGATTTTAAAAAACCCAAACCCATTCAAATTGCTTAGAAATACATTCCAAGCTTCTCTTATAGGTGAGGCTATTGTTAATGTTGCCCTACCCATCCCATTATAGGACCCTGTATTCAGTTGCTCATACCTTGTTAAAGCTTGAACCATTTGGGCTGATATTTCCCATACTAGGTGTTCACCTAAGGCTGATTATTTCAGGGGAAATTTCAGCCAAAAGTGGCTCAGCCATTTCCTAAAACAAGGAACAAATCTTTATTTTTCCACGTTAAAAAAAAAAAAAAAATCTCTGGAAAGCTCTAGTGCTGCTTTTGAGGAGAGATTTGAAATTTTGGCAAAGCAGTGGAGTTTGTGTCAGGGATGCGCATTTTGCCATCACTGTGAAAATCTGCCCAATTTGACCATGTTACAATTCTTTGAACATTCACAGTTTGCACATGCTCACTCAGTAGAGACTTGTTAGTGCTTCACAGCTCCAATCTCCAAAGACTCTATCCTTGCTAAGCGTGCTTGAGCCTCCCACAGCTCCTGGTGCTGATTAAACCACACATGAGCCATTCTCACAGAGCAATTGACCATACTCCCTCCAGCCCAGGGCTACAGGACTAAAGCTGGAATTTCCTGATAATGGCTGCTGTCAGCTGCTTCAAGATGAGGTGGGGCTAGACAGTGGAACTGAGAACAGGGAGCTTGTCTCGCCTGTACTGTCAATGACCCACATTCCAGCTTGCTGGCACCCAGGCAGTATGAAGAAGAAGCTATTTGATTCAAATGCAGGAGGGAGAAGACCCATAAAAGGGATGGGGGACTAGACTGAGACAAGGAACTCAGAACAGTGGCTGGGGAAGGAGACTGGGCCTTGAAACCACTGGGGCAGGGAAAGGATGTGGGGGGGGTGGGAGAGGTTTGACAAGGAGCCAGGGTACAAGGGAAGAACTGGGACAAAGAGGCAATGGAAGTGAGGACACTGAGATTGGATAAGGAACCTGTGGTGAGGTAGAGACAGGACTGTGACAGAGACACGGGGGAGGGGGACATGGAAGAAAGGATCAAGCTTGTAAAGAATGGGCAAAAGAGTATGTGCCCACTAGAAGTCTCGAATGGAACCGAAGATCTCTGGATCTCCCTATTCTTCTGCTTTCAGCAAATATCTGTGAAACACACTGGTAAGATCTCATCCCATTATGGGTGATAGTCCACATAGCAGAAGAAGGTTGTTTTTCTCTATCAGTTACTCAATTAACTCAAGAGATGGAGGTCTTTGTGGTGGATCTTTAGGTTCCAACCCTGCTAATGAACCAAGTGGGTGTCAATATAATGCCATGTGATGGAATTTGCATTTTCAATTAGCTTTTTAAAAAAATGTAGGAAGTAAACACATAGAACTATGTTAAAAGAACACTATTAAGGTTGCAAAGTTAAGCACACAAAAGTTAGGAAATGCCAGAATGAAGATTGCCTGTGCCAACTCAATTCAGTGCCCTTGTATGTATGCAGTATGATAGTCTTGAATTATGTGGTCACATACTATTTTTTTCTAGAGAACCCCTGCTTTATTCAGTGAACAGGCTGAATGGTGCTCACTTTATTGAGCAGCTATTTTTTTTTCCTCATTGTTCAATGTGTGGCCCATGTCTTATTTACGCTATATTATTCAGACCCTGATTTGAAGACAGAACTATTAATTTCCTCATGGGCTTTTCTCAGGTGCTCATCACTACAGTATGAATATAACTTTACAAACTTCACAAACTTCAATGAATTTATTTTGACTCTGTGAGATGAATGGAGTTTTAATATTCCCATTTTATAGTAACAAACTGAGGCAAACAAGAATTTAAGGTCAAAGGTATTCACTAATTTTGGGTGCCCAGTTGGGGACATTTAGGACCTGATTTTTCAGAGTGGGTAGCTTTATATGCACATTATATATTCAAAGCACAGCTTTCATTGACTTCACTTGCAGTTGTGAGTGCTCAGCACTTCTGCAATTCAGATCCCAGGGTCTCAAGTTGGACACTCAGAACTAAGGAATGCACAATTAGTGACCACCTGTGAAATATTTGGTTTAAGTGACTTGCCTATCAGAGAAATACTCCTTTTTTTGTTTATTTTATTCTTTAGATTGTTGCTGTGATGCTTTGAGGTCACAAAGAAATCCAATTTTATATCTTGAAATAATACATAGTCATAAAACTAACAAAAGAATACACATTTTGAAGTGGTCATTTCAATGTGTTGGTATCATTGTTTATT
This sequence comes from Emydura macquarii macquarii, assembly GCF_026122565.2. Lineage (NCBI taxonomy): Eukaryota > Metazoa > Chordata > Testudines > Chelidae > Emydura > Emydura macquarii. The sequence continues at coordinate 10,606,321 of NW_027131527.1, read as the reverse complement.
TCTGTTTCTATAGTAATAAAACCACTTGACAGTGCCACATCATATCTCATTTTAAAGTAGATGTAATAACATTTTGTGTGTGTGTCAACCAAATTGGTGGTGTCCGCCACTCGCCTAAGGACAGTAGTATTCTCCTGCAACCTGCTCCAAGGATGAAGAGGTAACTTGAAAACTGTGCAACAAAAAAAGAAACAGTAGATTTTTTTTTGTGAGAGAGTATTTTTATCAGTAGACATGCCACTCACTGTTCTGGAACACCCTAATCTGACCTCCTTCAATACAAGGAAACATACTTAAAATCTACTATAGATGTTCCAGAGTATTTGTATAAATTGATATTCTAAATCAGTTGTGTATTTTGAACAAGCTACTCGCAAGTTATTTTTGATTCTTTGAATTTGTGGAAAAACCACATCAATATATTTAAATGGATGAAAATAGTTTTTCTTCAGATACGTTGTTGAAACATTTCAGAACATTTTAAAGCATTGCTAGGTTGATGCTGGCCAATGAAAATTTAATGTAGTCCTGTTAATGAGCCATTTTACTTCATGACACATGGCATTTTAATCTGGGGGGGGGGGCAAAACCCTACAGCCTTACAAATGTCTTTTCCATCTCTGTGATTCTCTATCATGTGCTCTGGTCTCTCATCCTGCATAATGTAATTCCTTTACATATGTTGTATGATTAGCAGAAACAAGGAGACAAAAAGAATAATGGCCAGATCATCAAACAAGGTGCTCCATCTTCCACCCCTAGTCTACCTGTCCTTTTTATTCCTCTCTGCCTCTGGAAACATGGAGCAATACATGCCATATCTTTACATCATCTCTTCATTTCCCAGCAGTGAGCATGTAGTCTTTGGACTATAATATTTGTAATGCATGCAGCAGGAGAAACCAGACTGCTATTTCTGCTGCATTTACTGTACCTACTTCACTGATACCGTTCAGCAGCTACCAAGGTCTGAATGACATTGATCTGTTGCTCATAGCGTAGAATTAAAGCCAGGTTTGGCCATGAAAAAATCTCATGACTGGTGCAAAAAGATCATTAACTCTTCCAGCTTGTTAAGAGAAGTAAATGATGGTAAGGGTACAGCAGCTTAGCTAAGGCAAGTGAAGTGTGCAAATGCTGCTAGGACAGGATCACTACCAAAGGAACAACACACAAACATTTGATAGGAATGTGAATCAGACAGACTTGGAGAAAAAAGCGAAGTTTGTGCTGCAACGCTCATCTAGCTGTGAAAAAACAATGTCAAGAGAGGAATTCCGATTGTGATCCTTAACTTTGGGTGTTCTGACTTTTATAAATCTTTGTCACTGCTATAATATGTTAGATTCTAATATTTGTCTTTTTGTTAATTTCCTCCTTGGAAAATGTCCTGTTTAGAGGGTTATATGTAGATTATCGATCAACAAAACAATCTCATTGATAGGTGCTATATATTTTAAAAGCTTTATTACAGTTTATTGATGCACCAATCTTAACACTATGCTCTTTGGTCAAGATGCCCTTTGCTTTCCCTCTTGTGGTGTGACCATATTATATTGGGTTCTGTGCAGCATCCTTGTAGTTTTTTGAATAAATGCCTTTTCATTTGCTTTTTGTTTTCAGCAAGGTGGCTTGACATTGCTGCCTATGGATGTTTGCTTGATAAGGAATCTCGCCCCATTTCCTTTATATACTTGTGACTCAGCTACAGATGCAGGTAGGAAAGTGTATCTGTTGCTTATAAAACCTCCATTACTTAGATGAAGTTCCAAAGAGAGTGACACAGCTTTGTCTGTCTTCATTATATTTCTTGAGCAGGATTACACCAGTTCTGTGTTGACTACTCACAGTAGTTAAAATACAGTCAGTAAAGGCTTGTTTCCTCCTCTACCCTCACCGCTCCCACCAAAAAATAAAAATAACACCTTGCCTATTTGGGGGTAACAGAGTAGAATTGTTCCCCATTTAAGGCACAATTTTATTCTTGGAAGATTACTAATTTTTCATTTTCTTAAATGTCTTCCCTCAATCAGGGCCAGCTAAACCTGATGGAACAGTTGGTTGCCTAAACAGCAAAATGTGTAGTATCAAGACAGCCAGGATATCGCTCCTTATAATTAAAAGGCTTTCTTACTGCTCCTGACAGTCCATCTTTTTCATTGCTCAGCAATGTCCTGCCATTTCAGACAGAATGGAAAAAAAAAAAAAAAAAAGAAAAAAAAAACCTTCCAGTGTTAACCATATCTCTTCCAAATCATCCGAAGTTTTCTTTTTAAGTATGATACTAATGTTAGGACTACACTGAACTAGATTAATAACCAACTCCATGTGTTTCAGGGGAAAGCTGTTTTTATGCCTACATTTTACCCAAAGAGAACAGAACATCTCTATTTGAACCTCAGGAGAGGTGGAGGGAAAAAAAAAAACTTAGTCTGTTCTCCATTGCAATGGTAGTTCAACATGCTGCTGTAGAGGGAGCCAAATTTAGACCCCGAGGTGAGCCCCAGGATAACAGGCTAGAGGTGCACCTAACAAGTAGCACCTGAAGGCCCTGGGATGGGAGGTGATTCTAAAAGCAGGCAAGCAGGACTGGCTCTATGTTGTGGTGTTTTGTGTTTTTGTTTTGGGCTGGAGGTGTGGGAGTGGGGGCATCCAAAATGTTTTCCACTGTGGTTGGCAAAACAGTGACGGCCACTTCTGATGCCACTGCCCTTCAGTGAATGCTCTGTATGTCTCAAAGACTGATGTAGATGGCCTCTGGTCTTCTTTGTTCTTAGACTAGAGCCTTGGTTGGAGAGGAAGAAAAATTAAATTACCAATGGAGCCAAGAGAGAGGAGAGTTAATATTACACAATTTCATTACATTTTACTAATGTCGGGAAGGAATTTTCCCCTAAGTCAGATTGGCAGAGAGCTTGGAGTTTTTCCGCCTTCCTGTGCAGCATGGGGCACGGGTCAGTTGGAGGTTTAAACTAGTGTAAATGGTGGATTCTTTGTAACTTAAAGTCTTTTAAATCATGATTTGAGGACTTCAGTAACTCAGCCAGAGTTTAGAGGTCAATTACTGCTGCACTTGGTTGTGTTCTGTGAGGATTGTGGTGCTGGTTGACCTATAGTAATGAGTTACATATGCTTCAGAATTAAAAAGAAAAAACAGCAGAATAAAGACAATGGACTTCAAGAAGGCAGACTTGAGCAAACTCAGAATTTGTAGGAAAGCAAGTCAAAGGGAAAAAATGAGTTCTTGAGAGATGGCAGTGTTTTAAAGAGACATTATTAAGGGCACAAGTTCAAACTATCCCAGTATATAGGAAAGCTAGAAAGTATGATAAGAAATGACCCTGGATTAACCAGGAGATTTTCAACAACTGAAAACTAATATATAAAGTTGAAACTAGGTCAAATAATGACAGATGAATATAAAAATATCATGTTAGGGCAAAATTAGAAAGGCCCAAGCACAAAACAAGATTAAACTAGCTAGGAACATAAAGGGTAAAAAGAAAACATTTTACAAAAAAGTTCACAAGTAAGAGGAAGACCCAGGACATGTAAAACCCTTTACGCAATGAGGAGGGAAAGATAACAGAAAACACCTCAATGGCTGTGGTGTTAAATGCTTTTTTGTTTCAGTTTTTACCAAAAAAGATTAGCAGTGATCAGATGACTAACACAACAAACATCAGTATAAACAGGGGCAGGATCTGAGGCTAAAATAGGGAAAGCACGTTAAGAAGTACTTAGACAAGTTAGTTGTCTTCAAGATGAAGAGATCTCTGAGCCATTAGCAATTATCTTTTAGAACTAGTGGAGGATGGGAGAGATCCCAGAGGACTGGAAAAAGGCAAATATAGTATCTATCTATAGAAAGGGGAATAGGGACAATTGAGAGAATTGCAGACCTGTCAGTTTAACAGCAGTACCTGGAGAGAGAACTGAATGAATAACCAATCAATCTGTAAGCACTTAGAAGCTAATAAGGTGATAAGTAAAAATTAACATGGATTTGTCAAGAACAAATCATGTGAAACCAAGCATATATCCTTCTTTGACAGGGTAATAAGCCTTGTGGATGGGGGGAAGCAGTAGATGTGATATATCTTGACTTTAGTAAGGCTTTTGATACTGTCTCACATGACCTTCTCATAAACTAGGGAAATATAGCCTAGATGAACCTGCTGTAAATTGGTTGGAAAAACTATTCAGAGAGAAATTTATCAATGGGTGACAGTGCAGCTGGAAAGGCATATCCAGTGGGGTCCTTCAGAGATCTGTCCTGGGTCCAATTTTATTCAATACCTTCATAAATGATTTGGATAATGGCACATAATACACTTTTTATGAAGTTTGTGGATGATACCAATTGGGGAGGGGTTGCAAGCACTTTGGAGGACAAGATTAGAATTTGAACTGATCTGAAATAAATAGCATGAAATTCATTAAACATAAATGCAAAGTATTACACTTAAGAAGAAATAATCAATAGCACAAGTACGAAATGGGAAATGACTGCCTAGGAAGAGTACTGCAGAAAAGAATCTGTGGGTTGTAGTGAATCACAAACTAAATAAGAGTCAACAATATAACACAGTTGCAAAAAAAAAAAAAAAAAAAAAAGAACATTCTGGGATACTTTAGCAAGAATGTTTTAAGCAAGACACGAAGTAATTCTTTCACTCTACTCAGCACTGATAAGGCTGCAACAGGAGTATTGTGTCCCCTTCTTGGCACCCCACTTAAAAAAAGATGTGGACAACTTGGAGAAAGTCTAGAGGAGAGAAACTAAAATGATTAAAGATCTAGAAAATCTGACCCATGAGAAAAGATTGAAAAAATTGAATTTGTTTAGTCTGGAGAAGAAAACACTGGGGGGATGCAAGTCATCAAGTACATAAAAATTGTTATAAAGAGAAGGGTGATAAATTGTTCTCCTTATCCACTGAGGACAGGACAACAAATAATGGTCTTAAATTGCAGCAAGGGAGGTTAGGTTAAACATTAGAAAAAACTGTCTAACTGTAAGGGTAGTTAAACACTGTAACAAGTTACCTAGGGAGGTTGTAGAATTTCCATCATTGGAGGTTTTTAAAAAACAGGTTAGACAAACACCTGTCAGGGATGGTCTAGACAATACTTAGTCCTGCCTCAGTGGTGTGGACTGGACTAGATTTACTATTAAGATCTCTTCCAGTCCTACATTTCTATGATTCTGTGCTTCCAGTACTGGGGTAGAGTTAGTATAGGAACACTGTAAAACAGATGAGGCTGCTCACATACAGTGCAAGATCTGAATGGTTTGAAGTGCTGTTACCCATGGATCTTTAGATGTTAAATGAAGATCAGACCCCTGCTCAGTCCAATGTGCGGAGAATGCTTTGGCTGTTTTCGGACCTCCATGTCACTGTATGTAAGTGCTTTCCTTCTGTGTGGTTTTATACAAAAGGAGGGAGTCTGGATGTTCCCTTGAAAGTAGTTTGAGTTTCTTTGTAGCTATTGGTCTGCAGATTTGTTTTCATTTTTCCAGATCTGTTTGCCATGTGTTTTTTGAAAAATAAATTTTGCTAAATCATAAGTCAAAGGGAAAGCTTTTTTTTTTTTTTTGCATCTGATAATCCAAAACATTTAAATATAGTGATGCTAAATTTGTAACGCTACTTTATGTCTACATAAGACTCTGGTGGATGCACTAACAAGGCACAGGTAGATCAACAGGGTGATATATAATGGTTCTGAATTGCCTCTGTGGGCACATGTATATGTTCAATTTCCACCCATGTGTCTTCAAAGGGCATCTGCATTTAAATAGCAATTGCCCTCATGAGGACAAGTGATAATGCTACTGTATCCCTCTGCTGGGGAAAGCCAGCTTTAAGCTGCTTCAGAGGCTGCTTGAGGGATGCGCTGAATCAGCAAATCCTCTTGTATCTTACCCACAACTCCTTCCTAGCAGGCCATGCCCAGTTTGTGGGCAGCACCAGCCAATAATCTTCCCTACATTGAAGAGGTTATTTTTTGTCTGGTTGGACCATTGCTTCCACTCACTAAGCATCACCATCCACTAGTTTACTTTTATTTTTTATAGTGGAGTTGGGAATGTGTCAAAAGACCATATAGCAAAAGCATTTTTTGCATTGTGTTACATTATAGCAACTATTTTCCTCCCTGTTGTAATTCTGCATGTTATGTTAACCATGTTGCGTCAGGATCAACGTAACCTGCTTTATGATTCTATCCTGACTTTTAAGTGGGATATTCAACACTAATAATGCATCTGCTTTTAGTTGAAACTGAACTGTTAAAGTACGTCTCTCGTTTCAGACAGTTTGAGCCAAGGATTGATTGGCTACCCACACATCTCTAGCACGTAACACATTCTAATAGGCCAATTTATAGATAAGTAGTGTGATTTTCCCTTAAAGACCTCTATGGGGATTATGTTGACTATACTAGAAAACTTGTAAGATTCATTTCCAGTTTTTCATATAAAATTATCATTACAGTGATGGAATTCTTTTTAACTGGGAAGCAATCTTCATTGGGGAGCAAGCTACAGAAAACTTTGATTGGATACATTGTTAACTTTAAACTACTTTAGCAGTCTCACAACTTCTCTAAAGTAGGTAATCACATTTGGCCAGGGGAATAGGAGTTCCACAGGAGGTTATTTGAAGTAATGAAATGATATTCATATATTCATGGAAATGTATTTTTGGATGGGGGGAACGGAACTTCACTATTCTTGAGTTATAGATAAAATTGAATTTAAAGGGTCCAATAAGCTAGTCTGAAGTTCAAAGAAACTTGTACATAAATTTGGCCAGCCTGGAGTTATTGCAGGTTAATGTCTATAACTGGATCAAAAGAAAAGTAGAAATAGTCATTCCAGAACCTCAGACTAATTAAATCAGTCTTTCTTGCCCAATGATGGAATTAAAAAAATAAACACATGGTCGTCTTTAAAATATTATCCTTATGAATCCAAGAATTTCTCCTCTAGCTATTCCAAAGTAAGTTTTACTTTCTCTCACTGTCTCTCTCACACACACACACAAACCCTTGAGTGAAGAAATATTGTCTTCCCTGTGACTTAAATAAATTAGCAGTCCAAGAGATGCTGTCTGGAGGTATGAGGTATGAAATCACTGAAAGTTGGAGAGAAATGTTTTTGTTCCCCCCTTTACCTATAATTTCCACTTTTTGTAAGAAAAAGCTTTGAAATAGAAATAAGCATATGTACTGTTTTTATATCTATTTATTTGTTTTGTATTGTTTTTCTTTCATTTGATGTAATGTTGTAAGATATGAAAGCTATTATTTGATATATTGCTCAATAGGTTCTGTTATGTGTTTTTGAAAGCAGGGTGGACCATTAGCAAAAAAGGAACAACCACAGGATATGACCAATAATACTCATGGCTGGCTTATCTACATTTGAATGAACAATTGTGTTTTAATGCTCGTCAACTAACGTGATTGAAAATGTAGGTGTAGACAAGTGTTGGTCATGGTTATCCCTAAATGCCATTTTCAGGACTTCTAGCTTCTGAAGGTCTGAATTTGAGAAAATGTGTTAAAGTGTGACAGGTATTAAAAGTATAACCTATTGGTGAAGAGAGAAAAAAGAAGATGGATATATGAAGAAGGAAAAAAGGAAGGCAATGAGCACTGATCTTTCACATGGCAGAGATCATTCACTACCCCCTCCCCACCCCCCCACCCCCCCCAAAAAAAAAGAAATTGAATTTCCCACCAATTTTTAACTCTAACAAATACTCTACGAAAGAAATTATGTAATTCAACACATAGAAGACATACAGATAATAAAACAAATATCAGACAACCAGCACCTAGCCTATTATATATAGGTCCACATTAAGACACTGATCATGAAATGAACTGGTCTAGGTAAAACCCTGGGCCTCATTGAACCTCAGTGACTAAAACTGGATTCCGCACAAGTCTGGGAGTCCATTCCTGTGGAGCTCATTGCAGTATTGGGGCCTAAAACACTGAGTATAGAAATAATTAAAAAACCAATACCTTCTAATGCAATGATATTGCTTTCAAAACCTCATAAATATTTTTAACAGTAATTAGCATAAAAATAATACCACCACACCAAGTAAACCTATTCCTGGGTTGTAATAAGTATCCCTTTCCCTCTCATCAAATTATAATTCAATCCTAGCACTCAACAACAGCTTTCAAGGAATTGACTTTTTTCATGGATGTGGGGAAAAAAGCATTGTAGCTCTTTTTAAGAATGGCTCTAATATTCCTACATGTTCAATAGAATACTGAACTTTCTTAAAATTTGGCATTTATTTGAAGTGGCAACAACTCTTTAATTCTATTAGACTATACAAAATTATATAAATCTGTTCTGTCACCATTTTTTGATAGCTTTTTTTAATAGTCTGGTGGTTTGGGTTTAAAAGATTTGTGGGGAAAGGTGACCTTGTTGCAGTCTTAAATGCAGTACTTCTTGACATAGTGGAGTAGAGAAGCAGTATTAGTATTAACATAATTATGTTGTTAAATGCACCAGAGCTGAATTACTTAAAACAAATTAAACAAGTTACGTTCTTATTTCATAAACTGCATTTAATCTCATGCATGACTGTCTTTATGGTAGAGCTACAGCCATACAGGAAATTAAATATGAATGGAAGAGTGGCCAAAACCTTTCTAAGCGGATGTTTTGCATTTGAACTAAAATTGAGGAAGCTGCACTTTAAAAGTCATTCTGGGCAAACAGGTGAGATCCCAGATAATTGCTGAGTAAAATACATTTATATTTTAATAGTTAATTTACTCTTTGTTTATCAGTCTGCATCCTACAGAAAGATATTGAGTTGGCTCTTTATCTCAGACTGAAATTGTACAAAGGAGGGTATTTTTAATAGGATCTTACAAAGAAACAAACAGGTGATAATATAATTCTTTTCACAGCTGCTGTTATCCATTTAGTGTATGTGCTGGCACTTCTCATTCATACAAAATTCCATCTGTAATCCAAAGAAAGCTTTGTCTAAGAACTGTAGCAAAAGACCCCCATGGTGAACAACCTTGAACTTTGTTGTATTGATATTAATTGGAAAAACTACTTTTTTTCTGTGAGAAGTTGAAAACACATACAATAAATCACTGCTCATTAGCACAGATTTTTTTCGTGTGTACTATTTACTGACTCCAAGTGAAATATGGAGTATGTCTTTTTAAAAAAATATGAAGAAAGGATCAATTTAAAATAAAAAGATATAACCTAGGTAAAAAAAAATCTTCTGTAATTGTATTACTTCTTTTGTGGCAGCACTTCAAAGTCCCAACTGAGATCTAGGCCTCACAGTGGTAGGTGCTATACAGACTTGTAGTAGAGGACAGTCCCTTTAAAAAAGTTCATAGTCAAAGTAGGCAAGATAGATGAAGGGGGATGGGGAAAACTAAGAAATATCACCTTTTTACAGAGGATCAATTGTGGCACAGAGAGCAAATAATTTATTCAAGATTACCCAGCAAGTATGTGCAAAACCAAGAATTGAGCCCAGAATTCCTAAATCCCTGTCCAGGGCCTTAGACTGTTGTTCCTCTATTTTTATCTAAAAATGGTGGCCAAATCCTTTCTCAAGTATGAAAACATCTGTAAAAGGCAAAACACAAACTTCAGCGGGGAAAGGATATCATCCAAGTTTTCTACAGATCATCCCTTTGAGGGAAAGGGGTTGTCCACCTTCCTGAGGAGAGCAGGCTTCCTGGGATTTCTCTGAATGAACGATCTAGCCATGACTAGCTGATAAAAGGAAATGAATTGCGGAGAGATGTACTCTCAAACTATTACCAAGAGGGCCATTGACATTCAGAAATATTATAGATGTACTGATCTCATTTTAAAAACGCCCTTTGTCCTTTTCCATATGTGCTGAAATATGAGGCAACCAGGAACATTCAGAGGAAGGGGTTACCAGTTTTCTGATTATTCCAAGTGAAAGAACTCCATTGTAATTTTGTAAATTGTTCAGAGCTCCTGGTAGATAATTGCCACATGTGCCATGCAATGGATAGAGAAAAATATTAGCTGAAAATATATTCAAAAGGTGACAATCAATGCATATATCCTTCCAGAGCTTGTGTACACTATATCTAAACCAATCAGAAAAACTTTAAAAATGAGTAAGTAAATATACAGCATTGTAGTACCTTTATAACATGAAGCCGTTTATAAAACTAAACAAGAAGAGGAAATGACAGACTCCAATCCAGCTAAGGAAAGTTTTTTATGAAAAAAATATTAAAAATAGATAACTTTTTAATAGTAAAGACATGACATGAGGCCAGATTAATTTAATTTTATAATTGTAGAGGTTAGAGGTGGAAAAGAGATCCATCATGTTATCCAATCCATTCCCCTGCCATTACAGGAATATTCCCTATACATATAGGATTATTTCCCAGAAATATTAGATATTTTATTACATGTATGAATAAACTGTCCTTTTATTTATCTGCCTCTGAATGTTAATATTTCTAGTGATGATTAGTTATGGAAAGCAGGTGCTTAGTGTACATAGTAACGCAACATGCTATTTATGAAGCACTGGCTTCTTAATACAGAAATATGGCAATTACTAGAGCTATCTACTATGAGCCAAATATTAGTAAGTTCCCCTCTCTATCACCCCCTGATATGTGTGCGTATGTACGTATACACACACACACACACACACACACACACACACACATATATATATATATATATATATAGCGTTTATCCATTAAGACGATCTAAATCCTAAACTGAATTTCTTGCAGCAGATGCAGAACGTAGACACGGAGATAAACAGATTGATGGTGTTTTATATATAATTGATTTTCTTCATCTGCTCAGATTCAGTGTTGCTTGAATTTACTTAATTAATATGCAGATAGTTCCATTAAAAAGAAAGATGTGAAGTGAAAAACTGCTGGAGGCTATAATAATATACTCTTAAATGTTTTAACTTTATTCCAAGTAACTGAAAACCAAATATTCTTTTAGTAGAAACTGGGGGGTTGGGATTGGGTGTTAAACAAAAGGCACAGGACTATGCATGGGAGGTCTTAGTAGCTGTGTGAATGTCTGGTTGTTCTTAGTGGGAAATGTGTGTTCAAGACAACATAGAATATATGTTTTCAAAAAGATCAATTAATTCAAAATTATTTTTTAAAATTACATTGAGGATCCAGATATAGTTGATATGTCTCCAGATAGAGACACATTTTTTTTATTGTAAACCAAAAAAGTCATATTGAGGAAAAAATTTAGAGTCATTGGCGTTGGAGTTGTGTGGAGTTGGAGTAAGTCTGGGGTAAAAAGTTACCTGGAAAAGTTTACACAGCCCTAGCCTAGGTTTATACTAACTTTTCCACAGATCCCCGCACCGTAGGAAAATATGAGGACAAGTCATGGTCAGGGAGTAGAATGATTCCAATGACTCCATGTGGGACTGGGGGCCAATTAATGCATTTTAGCTGACAGTTTAAATCCAGCTAATGGTGGACAGATTATGCAGATTCCACAAGTACAAGCAAGCCATGAATACTGACTTCTGATAAGTAGAATATGTTGGAGAGGTTCAGATATGCATTGCCAAATATGAACTTAAGGCTGGGATTTACAAAGTATTCTGAGGAAATTAGTTTCCCAACTGCCATGTAGGCATCCATCTTCCTTAGTCTCTTAAAAATTCCTGACTAAATTTTCAGTCTTTGCTTGTACACTTGCAAATTGAGGTCTATCTATACAGGTTTGCATGTAGAATCGGATGTATTACTTAAAAATCTTGAATAAAACTTAATTAAAAAGTATAGTAAGATCCTCATTTTATTTCTCAGACTTCTGCTAGTCTACAGATGTTAGAATGTGAATTAATTATAATGACAATGGTAATCCTGTATCAGAACTGTGCTGGTTTAAATATTGTGAAATCACTGTATGCACATTCACATATGGTATAATTACTAATGCTACAGTACATTGAATGATTGCAATTTATACAGCAGTGACAGCTCTTGTTAAGACTACATTTAAGGCAGAGAAAAATTATCCTTTTAATATTTAGAAAAATAGTAGCCTCGGGTTAGGGGATTTGTCTTTTTTCATTTTTTAAGCTTATTTTGAAAATGCTATCATTAAGGAGCAAGGAAAATCTTTTTCAGAAAAAAATATCACACACCATTGATGCAGGGATTTTGCATATTTTACCCAGAAATTATGCAGGAAATATGTTTGATTCAAAAATGCTTTGTCTCTTGGATGGTGATTTAGGGCTGTGTAATGCAATTTGTTGAAATAGAATGAGGCAAAAAAGTAGGCATGTTGGGATAAATTGTCAAAATGTTGAGCAAGGATATAGGCACAAAATTCCTGTGAAAGTCAGTGGGAGTTGCATAACTAAAGCACTGCACAGTACATTGACAATTGTACCCTGATGTGTTCAAACAAAGTATGTAAAATGGACGCTTAAACTTAGGTGCCTTTCATAGTATTAGCTTATACACACAGTATGGAAGACTGCTGTGATCATTAGTATCACTATTTAGCTTTATTTTTATATAGCTCACATGTTTTTAGACTTCCTCCATCAACACAGTGTATAGTTAAAAACACATACTCTTTATATCTATACATTGTGAAATAAAGTTCAATTGGCAGAGAGAGCTTCATGTAAATGAAAAGTGGATTAGCATTGTTGCAATTAGAGGAGAGAGACTGCATGATTGTTTGAATAAAAATAGAGAGGACCCAGCAAAGCTTAACTTGGCTTCCGCTGCAGCAAAATGGAGATAATTAAACACTATTTCATACCTGGGAGACAATTCTGTCTCTGCCTCTATGGCTGTAGAGGCTTCCTAGGCAGCAGAACCTGAGAAGACACACCCTCTACACTGCATGAAACTAGGCTCTGCGGGGTCCCTTGCATGTTATTGAAACTATGGAGATCACCCTCTCTTCCCTGAGAGGAAGGAGGTGCAGGGAAGACATACAAGGTTTCTGTAGCCTGAGGATGGGTTGGATGGATTTCTTCCTTCATCTCCCCTGTGCAGCTGCCCAATAGGAATTGTCTACAAGTAACTATCAAAGGTGTTTGGGGTTTGTCTTTTGAAGGGGAGATGAATGCAAACAGTGTAATTTGTCACTTATTTCTGGACAATATATCCTTCTGAACTCCCATTTATGCTGTTCATTGCTGTAGGCTATTAATCTGAAATGAGGGTGACAAACATAATAGTAAAAGAGGCGAAATGACAAAATAGAAAGTTTGTCCGTACCCACTACTATGGGATATACATCATAGGCTTGACAAACTCTATTATCTATTGTTATATTCAGTGTAACGGAAGCTATTCAACAGAACACCTGTGAAAGATTAATCTGATATCCTAGTTTTCCAACCTGATTTTCTCATATTGGCAATGAGCAGAGTTGACTTCATTTTTTTTTTTTACACCCCCAGACAGATTTGGAAAATAAGACCTATAACATAAATAAGAATTAAGTAAAACCTGACTAGTGGTGTTTTGTACTAGGCAATGAGCATTATGGTGGGTAACTGTATCAATATCCTGCTGGCTGGAGAAAGATAGATCGCTAATAGTCCTGCAGAGTCTTGCTCATAGGAGGTCTTGCTCATGTTCTGATTTTGTGTAGGGTGATTAGTGAAATCTCTCTCTAAAAAATGTGGTTTTAGTGAACATGACTGTTGATTTATTTTAGATTAGAGATAGGCTTGAACTAAAAATGTAAATCCAGATCTGATTTTCAAATACCTCAAAGTTGAGGATGAGGGAATGGACTTATTTCAGAACATGTAAAGTCAAGTGTCAAGCTCTGGATGAATTCAGATGAGTTCAGATTTGGAATGCCAGTAACATTGATGTGGTTTGGTCCAGACCCATCTCGAATTTTGATCGGTGCACAGTTTATCTGCTAGAGAAACTTACCATAGCAATAGCATACCAAATAGTTAACTCTGTTCTTCTTGCTGCTCTTCTCTTAACTCATATTCTTTTAAAGTCATTTTTTAAAATTTAGGGTAGTGGTGAATGATAAATGCCTCTGAGTCAATGTTTGATCAGTTTCCAGCCAGTCATGCATGAATAATTGACTTAGGTGCAAAACAAAAAAAAATCCATTTTCACAGTACTACAGCCTTAATAGAACAGCAATGAAATTGTGTTGCTGTTGTCTTGATGCCATCCCCCAAAACTCCTATTCCCATTGACTGTTACATTGTCATCTACATAGATTTGCATTGACATCATTCCACTGTAGTAAAGTAGTCTCTGTTGTCTTTCATTGCCATTTGTATCACTATCTTAATTTGGTAACAGCACTACCATTAACTTACATTAATATCTGCATTAAACTTTTTTGATGGGGAATATTGCTTAAGTAAAATTAGGATTGTAAAAAACATTTTGTAGCTATTTATATATAAAATAATATGGAAAAGTTTTCTGTTACTGCTGTGGCAACGTATTGCAAAGATTATTACAGAAAAGTAACTCCTCTTGTGGCAACACGAAAAATAACCTCTACCTTATTTTCTATGTACCTATATTATCTAGCAAGTATACATTAATTTAATTACAAAAGGTCTAGTCTGATCTGGTCTGTTAGAACAATGTTCCTTCATTCAAATACATTCCATAAATTAAGATTTGAAAACATATTATTAGGTTAGTCTTAAGAACCTTTTATGTGATGTAAAGCACAAATACTTTTAAATGTTACTGATGTGGTGTCAAATTTTACTGAAGATATTTGTTTCACAATTTCTCTTATTTTTTTGCTTTTTATTTTTAAAAGATCATAAAAGTAACTAAAATTCTGTACTGCCTAAATAGAGTTCACAGTATATGAAATTAATTGCAGATTTAAACATTTAGGTTCCTTACGTTTTGAAGGGTGTTACCCACACAATAGAATTTATACCTCTGGGAATATGCCATATTACTTCTCTGCTATTGCCTAGTCCTTTGCGATGTATATGAGATGGACCACTGTGCCAAAATTCAAATTTCTCTCCAACATATAAAGGCTTTACTGTCCAATGCCAGATTATTTTGTTTCACTTGACACTCATCAGTGGGTGGCTGAATGGAAAGTGTGGCCTCCTGACTGTTTTCCTAGTGTTTCTACCTACTTTTCAGAGATTCAGGAAGAGATGGAAGAAATTTCTCTTTAAGGGACTTATTTACACATAGCCATCACTTGTTTGCAGACCACTGATGTAACAATTTAGCTATGGAAGACTTCGGGGAGACTACTGAGGATAGAACTATGTTCAAATCTTCCCCTCTCTAGTCTGTGGGTGTCTATGTGCTAAAATTATTTGATTCCAATCAAATGTCAGGAGTCTACATTTCACAATTAAATGTGGACATTCCTTTTGGTAGGGGTAGGGCTGATTATAGCTCCAGATCCATAAACAGCACAAGTGATACAAAATAGAAACATTCCAGGGTAATGGATAACCTCCAGACTCATAGTCCTCAAGTATTGCTGTTTTATTCCAAATTGCAGAACTCTAAACTTTTTAATGAAGTACTGACCTTCCCCCATGGATAGTTTGAAAGACTTAAAGAAACAACTGACCTAAGCAAAGCTTGCTTGGCATTCACATACTTTCAAGCTTCCATAAATTCCTAAGATTCCATGGGAAAATGTAGTACCACTGGACAGTCATGGTATTTAGCATCTGTATTGCCTCGAGAGTATTTTTCATTATTAAGACCTACCAAGACCTCCCTAGCAATAACAATGCAGTCAAAATAACTCCTAGCGCTCCATATCTCACTTGCAGTACATTTGTTAAGGGGCTTGGCGGGTGGGAAGGGGGAGGAGGGTTGGTAAATGTAGAAAAATCCATTGTAAACCCTCTGTCAGTTTAGATTGTCTGGAATTCTCTACAGAAACCAAAACTCTGACCTTAAGCATTCCTGCTCCAAGAGGGAATCTATAACAAATACATGTCAAGAAGTAATGTCTGCTCAACCTCTCATTAGAGGAATATAGTGATATTGCTGGACTTTCTAGTAGCTCTGCTTGTTTTTTAAGCCAGATACTTATTATCACAGGGGCATCTACTCAATGCAAGAAAATGTGTAACTGATTGGAAAGCAAGTGTTTATCTAGCACTGGGTATATGGCTAGACTTCTGGTGGTGAAGGAACACTTCTTCAGAAATCCTGGGATGGATGCCTTAAATACAGTGTGGGGAGTCTCCTTTGTCAACAAAGCTAAATGGGTTATAGCTTCTGTCAGAAGCTGGAGGTTTCTGATAAACAAGGGCACGTACACAGAGGTACTGCCTTATAGTGCTATAGTCCCTTACTAAGCCAAACTAGGGGAACCAAGTCAGTATGGATATCCAATTTGGCTATGAAAATCTGGAAGCTATGGCAGAGCATGAAATACCATCAAACATTGTTTTGCGGAACAAGATGCCTTGTCCAGGGGTAGAGGCCTGTGGAATGAAACCTTGCTGGACTCAGAAATTTTCCTCAAATTGTGTCTCATAAACAGGGAACCTTGGATCTAGAACTGCTTGGAATCACTCAGCATCCCCATATTCTGATATTCTTGATGGAGATTTCCTCAAGGCTGCATTGGGGGGCAAGGGAGGGTTGGGGAGGAGAAGTGTCTTCATTCCATACAGTGTAGTATGTTGGGGATTGGGGTGTCAGAGCCAGAGGTTTCCTAGGTGAGTGTGCACTAGCAAGGCTCTAGCCTCCTATCTTGTGATCCTTTGACCCTTGATCATCCTTGTGATCACCCTTTCCCTGTATATTAATGAGGGGACAGGTCTGGCCTAGGAGAGAAGGGCTTAATAGCCAGACACTAAGTGACCACGGGGAGATAGTGAACAGGGGATTTTTGGAGGGGGAGATTGTAGGAGGGAGACAGAACAAAATCAGCATGGTTTGGAAAGGCTGCATAGCCAGTGACAACGCTGCTCTTGGCTCCTCCACTTGCACCTGTGTCAGACAAAGAACCTGACCATGGATGCCTCTACCCTGGCCCTGCTGTGGATTTGCAGAGACTGTGGTCTTCATTTCCCCATTACAGACAGCCAGGCTGGGGAGACCAGGCAGTGCAAGAAGTGCCTATTGGTAGAATCTCGCAGGCAGCGATGTAAGAGCTATTTGAGGAGGTGGCTAGGCTGAAGAGCGTCCATGCACATGAGGAATTCATTGAAAATCTGCATATGGAGACCTCCAAGGTTGAGGAAGCAATCCAGCTGGAGAGGACTGCAGTAGCACCACCAGGGGAAGAGGAAACTTCTTTTTAACAGGGTGAAAGCTGGTTGCTGGTTATTTCTCAACCCCTGTGCTGTGCTCAACCCCTGCTCCCAATCACTGTACATAGACATAAAATACCAATATGCTGTCCTGGCAACGATAGATGAGGAATCCACCACCTTTGGGAGAGAGGAGAAATTATGTATCCCCATGGCTGGGAGGATCACGACCACCACTCCCAAGAGGAAACAAAGGGTGGTGACTTCCTTCCAAGGGGGATGGAGGTAGCCATCTGCCATCCTGACCTGGCATCCTGGGAGGTGTGCTGCCTGCCAGGGCTCTATCCAAGACTTTATGGAAGGATTGCTGTGGATCATCTGGCCCTCTACTATCCTATGTTGCTCATCCATGTGGGCAAAAATGATCCTGCAGGATATGTCCCTGAACAGATCAGAAGTGACTAAGGGGCTGTGGGAGTGAAGTAGTTGGGGGTGAAGGTGGTGTTCTCATCAATCCTTCCAGTCAAAGGTAGGGGCCCAGGCAGAGAGAGAGACATCCCAGAGATGAATGTCTGGTTGTATTGATGGAGTTGCCAGAAAGGCTTTGGCTTCCTCGAGCATAGGAAGGACTGCTGAGCAGAGAATGGGTTCCCCTATCAAAGAAGGAGAAGAGTATCTTTGGATACAGACTGGCTAACCTAGTGAGGTGAGCTTTAAACTAGGTTTGATCAGAGCAGGAGACAAAAGTCCACAGGTAAGTTCAAAACATAGAAACCTAGAAGTGTCAGAATCTGAGAGGAGCTAGTCGCAGTTCCCACCTTACAAAATCCTCTCACTGTAGCAGCACTTCAGCCCTCCATCCAATAAGCACACTCATGTTTACCTTTTTTGATCCACAACCCACAAAATTGATTAAAATAATTGTGTCTCTCACAATCTGCTGCATTTTCTTTTGACACTTTGTAGGTTGTAGACCATAAAAGATTGATAGAATTTCTGGTCTATTACACCCACTCTAATCAATAGTATTCTGGGTGGGATAATCAATTAGGACCACACCTTTTTCTGCTTATTCATGGACCCAGCTAGGCTCCTCCCTTCTATGCCTTTTTAAGGGAGAGGACAGAAGGCCCACTCCCCGTCTTTACTAACTTGAAGGGCATGTGATGAGTTTCTTTGTCCTTAAATTCCATATGAGGTTCGTGGAAATACCATAAGAACAGTCATTCTCATGTTAGTTTGTCACATGTGGTTCTGGTCCTGGTCCTGGATGGAAATTAGAAGTGGAAAACACTTCTGAATGTTTCAGAATCTCAATAAAGATTCAGTTCTAAAAATGAGTGAAGGTTTTCTTTGTAGGAGGAGATTCGTATTTTATCCAAACTGATTTGCACATCTATTTAGTGTTGCAACGCAGTACCTGATATGTCCACCTCTCGCCCCCACCTACCCACCTGGTGCATCAGTAAAACCTCGACCTGACCTTATTAGGCCATTAGCTCACTCCTGCTGAAACTGACCTTATTAGGCAATTTCCTCACTCCTCCTGAAACTGACCAGGTGACTGGGAGCAGCTGGCTACCTGACCGGTAGCACAGCCACCCTAACGGTCGGCTCACCTCCCAGCCAAAGGTTTGCCCTGATTCAAATGTCTCCCCTCCAATCAGGAGTAACCTTGGCCACCTGAAGTGATTAGTTTAAAGCCAGGGCACGCCCTAGGCTCCAGAGAGAACTCACCATCTGCTAGACACACCAGCTGCCCTGTTTTTTCCCTCTCCCACTCCGGACTCCGAGCCTGAACGTGTAAGCCTGCTCTGTGTTGCTACTTAGCTTCAGGGGTGATGTTGCAACTTTCCCTCCTGGGACTGGTAAGATCCTAACCTTCTTTCTCTTTCAGTTTCTGTTTTAAATCTGCTCTGAAAGCAGAAGCCGCCCCCCCCCCCCCCGATTGCTAACCTTCTCCCTCTTTCAGTTTCTGTTTTAAATCTGCTCTGAAAGCAGAAGCTGCCCCCCCATTGCTAACTCTCTTTCCCTTTCAGTTTCTGTTTTAAACCTACTCTGAAAGCAGAAGCCGCCCCCCCCCATTGCTAACCTTCTCTCTCTTTCAGTTTCTGTTTTAAATCTGCTCTGAAAGCAGAAGCCGCCCCTCCCCCCATTGCTAACCCTCTCTCTCATTTAGTTTGTTTTAACTGCCCGTGTGAGTTAACTGCCCCCCCCTTCTGTGCAGTTTCTGTCTTAAACCCCGTTTGCCCCTTTGCAGTTGACTGCCCGTTTGCCCCTTTGCAGTTGACTGCCCGTGTGACCCCCCCTTCTGTGCAGTTTCTGTCTTAAACCCCGTTTGCCCCTTTGCAGTTGACTGCCCGTTTGCCCCTTTGCAGTTGACTGCCCGTGTGACCCCCCCCTTCTGTGCAGTTTGTTTTAAACCCCGTTTGCCCCTTTGCAGTTGACTGCCCGTTTGCCCCTTTGCAGTTGACTGCCCGTGTGACTCCCCCCCCCCCCTTTCTGTGCCTTGTAATTAACTCATTGTCTGTGAAATCTCTATGTGAGAGCATTCCCTCCTGTAGTTAACTGCTTCTGCCTTTGTGCTTTTCAGTTAAGTCTGTGTAACCCCTTTCTGTTTCCTACAAGCAACTAGTCCTGTAGTTAATTGCTTCTGCCTCTGTGCTTTTCAGTTAAGTCTGTGTAACACCTTTCTGTTTCCTACAAGCAACTAGTTGTCTGTGTAGCATAGTGGTAAGTGTCCCTGTCTACCATGTGGAAGACCAGGGTTTGATTCCTGGTCAAGGAACCACTGTCTGGTTAATATTAGTTTAGGTCTTTGTAGTTAGTTGCCTGTTTAATACTTTCTTATATCAGTTTGTTTTGTGCTTAATTGTTTTTATGTCCTTTTATAACTAGTTAAACCTATATTACTCCTGTGTTTATAATTAAACTCATTTATTTCCAATTGATTAATTATTGACTCTGGGGGATCTTTTACCTGTCGGAACATTTAGATTGAAAACTCCAAGAGAGGATCCTTGCCTTCTCAGTCATCTATAAAGCAATACAGTGGAATAACAACATGATAGGATTGTATTTTGTTAATTTAATCTTAAATACATGGGTGTGCCCATATTGCATATTCTGAGTCCATTCCTACATGTGTATAAATGTAGGAGCAGATCTGTTTCAAGGCATGTGGTTGGGTGTGTGACAAAATGAGCCCTGTAATTAAAATTTAAAATATTTCTAGATATAGTGCCATGAACTTTATTGCTTTTACAGCAGAGAAATAATACATTTCAGTTGTGATTGGGATAACAGTATTTAAGAATCTGAAAGCAAATTAGAAAAATAACAGCTGCTTTTATTAAGAGCTAATTTAAAATGAGCTTAATGGGAACTACATGATCAAACTGTGGGACCTTCTGTCTTATGTAAGAACGCCACATGCCCTATACTCCTTTAGTTAATTAAAACACTCAACCAATTAAACACAGGAGAAAAACATTACAAGACCAAACTCTTACTAGCGTTTATGTCTGAGAGTCTGCTTTTATTTAGGAACTTTGAAGAAGTGATTAAATCTTTCATGGTTGTTTCAATATCCCTCATCAGTAGGGGCAACAGGAAGCAAATGCCATATTCTGTGATCCCTGGGGTTTCAGAAAGGAAATGGTGTGGAATAGGTGTTGAGAGAGAGCTGGTGCTTATGCGGAGAAACTACAGTACAGAAAATTAGATTTTAGCAGGAAGGATGTCATGGTGTAATCATCCCAAAGGTTCTAAGATGAGGGACTAGAGCGGCACAAATAGCTTTGGTCTCTTTTCCTCCTTCTCCTGTTCCCTTTTCTCTCTAACAAGACATTTCTAACTTCCTACCTCAAATCTGACCTGCTGATGATTACTGGAAGATGAGTTTAATATTGGCCTTGCCTTAGTTACCTGTTCTGCTTAGTCCATACTCCCTGCTCACGACATTTTCTCTCTACGTCTGAACCCTGCTGCTTTGTGTCTTGGATGAAAGGTGAAATGTGGCAGTAGTGAGAGGATGGAACACGTTGGGAGAGCAGGATGGGAATAAGGGTAGAGTTAGTTTAAATCACTGCAGTCAAGTATCTTGTCAGGAACACAAGAAGTCCATGCTACTACCCCCAACAGAAACTCTGAAATGGGCCAGTCTGCAAGGTATTAATCACCTAGGACCAAGTTCTCTGCCAATATAAATGGGGAAAACTCCTCCAACATAAGGGGAACTGCCCTCCTTTAGAACATCAGAGAATCTGGCCCCTATGGAGTCACCAGTTTCCTAAGGGTAAACCATTTGTATCTGGGCTATGTTTATCCAAGAGACAGTATTGCTCTCAAACTGAAGTGTTTTGATTATAATTTATGATACTATTAAGAGAAAACTCTGTAAAACGTTTATTTAATCCCATAATAATAATAATAATAAAAAATTCTATTGTGAAAAACAGTAATTTAACCTGTTATCATGATAAATGACAATATTGAATTAAAGTAGACAGAGCAGTGATCGGTACAATCCAGTCAGTGATCTAAAGTAGATTCTGCTAATCAGGTGACCTTCAAAGACTTTTGATTAACACTACTATATAGATTTCCTTTATCAGACAGGAAAGGGTATAGAATAAGCAAGATTAGTGATGGTGTACGAAGTTGATGGACTGGTGCTCTAATTAAGGATGCTTATTAGTGATCCCAAAGAGAGCAATGCTAAAAGTTTAACACAGTATATTAAATTGATAACATTGAAGTTGTTGCTAATTTTGCATAAAGGCCAGGAAAAGGATATGTTTTACTCCAAGCAACTAACATTTTTAGATTTACCATCTCTCTGGGCCAGATTCTGATCTCTGTTACGCTGATGTTGTAAAGGCTTTCTAGGAGCTGTATTTTACTGATATAATCTTCATCAGCTGTGGAGCGTCATTCCTTGATCAAAAATCAAATCTGTAACTGGGGAATAGGGTTATTGAATTATCTAGAGGATTTAAGAGACTAAGAAGGTCTTACTGTCAGACTCTTCTTTAACTTAATTAAAATGTTAAAAGTCTTTAATATTGAAAACCAGATTATCGGTCATGCAGTGGCTGCATTCTGTTGCTCCCTAGTGATGCAAACTAGCTGTAAAGCCAGAAGATTCCCCCGAGCATTCCTCCAGCATAGGGAAATCCTCAGCTGATGTAGAGCCATCATGGTGAGAGCCATCCAGTTCAGGGGGTGTTTTCTGAAGAAATGGGGTGTTGCTGGGATGTCCCACTTTTCATTGTGGTCTGCCTGATGTAAGCCAAAGCAGCATGCTTTAACTTGCACCAGGGACTGGACCATCATCCTGCTGGCCCTAAAATTTGGGTGAGCATCTCGATGGTTTAAAATGCAATCTAGCAAGATTAGAGGATTGGACCCTAAATTTCCTTTAATTTTTTTTTTTACCTTAATATCCTGTTACCCTGAAAAATGAACTGCAGTATACAGAAATCTCATCAATTCTCATAGTTTTTATTCACAAAGAATGAGACAGTTAAGATGCACTAGGGCAATTTTATGCCCACTGGGCAGCATAGAATGGGAAGGTGGTGAGCAGCCCTCAGTGCTGAAAGAATAGGTTCAGGCCTATTTAGAAAGGCTGGACATGCACAAGTCCATGGGACTGGATGCAATGCATCCAAGGGTGCTGAGGGAGTTGGCTGATGTGATTGCAGAGCCATTGGCCATTATCTTTGAAAACTCGTGGCAATTGGGGGAGGTCCCAGATGACTGGAAAAAGGCAAATACAGTGCCCATCTTCAAAAAAAGGGAAGAAGGAGGATCCGGGGAACTACAGGCCAGTCAGCCTCATCTCAGTTCCTGGAAAAATCATAGAGCAGGTCCTCAAGGAATCCATTTTGAGGCACTTGGATGAGAGGAAGGTGATCAGGAACAGTCAGCATGGATTCACCAATGGCAAGTCATGTCTGACCAACCTGATTGTGATGAGATGACTGACTCTGTGGATGTGGGAAAAGCGGTGGATGTGATATACCTTGACTTTAGCAAAGCTTTTTGATATGGTCTCCCACAGTATTCTTTTCAGCAAGTTAAAGAAGTATGGGTTGGATGAATGGACTATAAGATGGATAGAGAGCTGGCTAGATCATCGGGCTCAAGGGACAGTGATCAACAGCTCAATGTCTAGTTGGCAGCTGGTAACAAGAGGAGTGCCCCAGGGGTCAGTGCTGGAGCCAGTTTTGTTCAACATCTTCATTAATGATCTGGAGGATGGGGTGGATTGCACCCGATGCAGATGACATTAAACTGGGAGGTGTGGTAGATATGCTGGAGAGCAGGGATAGCATACCGAGTGACTTAGACAAATTAGAGGATTGAGCCAAAAGAAATCTGATGAGGTTCAACAAGTACAATTGCAGAGTCCTGCACTTAGGACAGAAGAATCCCATGCACTGCTGCAGACTGGGGACTGACAGGCTAGGCAGCAGTTCTGCAGAAAAGGACCTGGGGTTTACAGTGGACAAGAAGCTGGATACAAGTCAATAATGTGCCCTTATTGCCAAGAAGGCTAACAGCATATTGGGCTGCATTATTAGGAGCACTGCCAGCAGATCGAGGAAAGTGATTATTCCTCTCTATTTGACACTGGTGAGGCCTCATTTAGAGTACTGTGTATAGTTTTGAACACACACCCCCAGCCACTACAGGAAAGATGTGGACAAAATGGAAAGAGTCCAGCGGAGGGCAACAAAAATGATTAGGGGGCTGGAGCACAGGACTTATGAGGAGAGGCTGAGGGAACTAGGTTTGTTTAGTCTGCAAAAGAGAAGAATGAGGGGGGATTTGATAGCAGCCTTTAACTATCTGAAAGGATGTTCCAGGGGGGATGGAGCTAGTCTGTTCTCAATGGTAGTAGATGACAGAACAAGGAGCAATGGTCTCAAGTTGCAGTGGGGAAGTAAGTGTAGGTTGGATATTAGGAAAAAGTTTTTGACTTGGAGGGTGGTGAAGCACTGGAATAGGTACCTAGAGAGGTGATGGAATCCCCATCCTTAGAGGTTTTTAAGGTGCAACTTGACAAAGCCCTGGCTGGGATGGTTTAGTTGGGGTGGGTCCTGCTTTGATCAGGGCATTGGACTAGATGACCTCCTGAGGGCCCTTTCAGTCCTAATATTCTGTGATTCTACAGAGAGGTAGTCTCAGGAAACCCACAATAGCAATATCAAAAGTCAGGAGCCAGGACTATCTGCAGAGCTCTGTGGGAAGGTTTGTAAAGGACTTGCTTGGCCTTACTCAGTAATATCAATATTTCAGTTTCATAAAGATTACATTTTACATTCATATTTCCTATGCATCAAATCTATGCTTTTAATAACGAGCCATTTTGGTGCTACCTGAAGCTTTGAAATCTCCATTTTAAGGTACAATTACAGCAAATGTGTTTATAACACACACATTTTTATGTGGTATATGGTGGACTCTTTGCAATGATGTATTAAGCTAAGCCTATATTATTCTAAAACTTAAGGTATAAAATCTTGCTGTAGCTTCTAACAACACAAAAAATACATTGATGTCCTTTTGCATTAATTTTTCTTAAATTGGCAACCACTTCTTTCTTCTTTCACAGTTAGGACCAGATTCACAAAGGTATTTGAATGTCTATAGATGCTGATAGGTGCCCAGTGGGATTCACAAAAGCCCCTAAATGAGTTAGATGCCTAACATGAATGGGCAGTTTTGAAAATCCTACTTAGAACCTATTTGAATCTTTAGCTGCCTAAATTCCTTTGTAACTCTGACCCCTCTCCCAATGGAAACTGAAAGTTTTAGGCTGATTTATATTAGTATCCATTAAAGGGGAAAAGAGCAAAGAGTTAATGCATGGAAATACCTCTTTATAGGTTGTCATATGTTATGTGCCTTAGTGACAATCAATTTATGTAAGTATCTATTAGAAGAAAAGCTATACAAATCATGCACATGAATTTCTAGAGGAACATAGTATATGACACATGCTGTCAGTATGAAAAAGTTCTCTATAGTCCACCCATGATTGAAGTCATTGGATTTTAGAAGAAAAGGGTCAGTATTGAGAGTTCTGTGAAAGCAAGGTGGAAATTCTTGTTAAAGTATTACTATAAAAATGTAGCTTTCCAGCTTCAGCAAAATACAGATCTAGCTGGAAGCAAAACAGCTATGGGTTGCCAGAAAACAATATGAGCATGGGAGCAGAACATCCTAGTATAATATGTGTAATGGTGGCTTGCCCTGTGGGCTGGAGAGCCTGGGGTTAAGCCTACCCTAATTACAGGATGTGTCCCACCTGAGAGGAATAAAGTGATTGATTCCTGTATAAAAGGAGACTGCAGCTGTGTTTTCAGAGAATATAGGAAGCAAGAAGATGCTTGCAGGGATCTGAGTAAGCAAAGGAAAAAGCTCAGAGAAGGCAAGAAAGTTGCAGGTGAGAGAATGCCGAAGAAAAGCTTTCCAGGCAGGGAGGCCCGGGAGAGACCCTGACTAACCAGGGAAGTGATTGGGAGATCCAGTGAGGAACTTGAGAAGAAAGGTAGGAAGTGACCTGAGACAAACTGCAGCACAGGTAAAGGAGCATATCTAGTTCTTCTTATAGGCACTGGGCCAGAGCCCAACACAGGGAGCAGGCCTGGATTCCTGTATTGGTCCCTAGGAAGGGGGAGTACAAACCCATTGTAAGGATTGTTGAGATTAGCAAGGGAGCAGCAGGCTGAGCTGAAGACTGGCTGAGGAAGTACCACAGATAGGGTGGAAGGTTTGGACTAAAGATTGAGACCCAATCAGAGGGCTGAATTACCAGGCAGAAAAACCACCAGAGTGACTATAAATGGCGGTGTTAGCCTAGTGAGAGAGCTGTGAGGCTTGCCTAGTGATGAGTGAACTCCGTTACAATCTGGAAGAGAGAGAGAGAGAGACTATTTCTGATTCCCACAATCAGGGGCCTAGATACTGTAGTGGATTATTATTATTATACATACTGAAGTTACTCAGCTATAGCCACCACCACTATATTAGGTTTGACACACAGGAGAAACTGGCTCTGTTTGTATAGCAGAATAAGAATCAGAAGAGTTAGAGGAAGTATTAAACAATAGTTTTAACACTCATCTCAAAATAATCTGAGAGTATGCTTAGGACAAATGAGTGGAGAGAAAAAGGTGCCCCAAGGAATTTAAGAGAGTCCTGCACAGCTCAATAAGGAGTCGTGGAAAAAATACATTGGTTTCACTACACATTCCACAAAAGTGTGTTGTTACAGTCCAGGATGAAATGTCTGCATTTTTATAGTAGTAAAGTGAGCCTTCTCTGTTTGGAATCCCTTTATGGTGTTTGTATCCCGATGGTTTTTGATCATAGATTTTTTTCTCTCTCTCCATAAATAACTGGCACAAGCCAAAGAAAATGCTGATAATCTTAGGTTTCCTCATTTTAATATGGATGCAAATAACGTTAATAAAGGTTTTCTCTACCACAAAGCCTTTCAGCAGCATTTTGAGCCATGTTCAGCCACTGATTTGATTTAATTTATTTCTCAGTTTCATATATTCATTCTCTGATGTCATCTCTAAAAATACTAAGTTAAAATTAATGTAAAATTGAAGAATTGTATCAGACAGAACTTCCCACTTTAACTCCCACATCCATGTGCATAACAGAAGTGCTTTCAGAAATTATTCTTCCTGATCTTGAGCCTTTTTTCATTGTTAGAAAGTGGCTTTAGAAGGCTGCTGAGAGAATTAAATCTAAATAAGCTTTCATCTTTCTTCAGTTTTTATGGTGCATTGTCCCAGTATATATACCATGCTATTCAAGATTGAGAAAATTAGAATCAAGAATAAAACAGTCTAAATGCAACAGGATGCTTTTCTCTACGGAAATATGATGCAGTGGTGTCAAGATCAAGCTGCTAGATTTCAACTATATGATGGGTTATGTGCCATAATTTTGATCACTCAGGAACTGGCAGAATACGAGGTTCAAAATGTGTTAATGGAGGCCTTCCCATCCTACAACTGGCCTCTACTAGCAAGATGGTTGGCTCGACATAGCTTTTATATTGGAATATTTATCACAAACAGTTGGCCAACTCTAAAGTTCTTTCTTGTAAAAAATTATATTGATTTCAATCAGAGTTTGTATAAGTAAGGACTGAGTAGGTACAGAGGAAAGATTTCAAGATTTTGTCCAATGCCATATTGAATACTCAGGGCGATGATCTGCTTAGTTGTCATGCACAAACTTGCATTGTACTTTTTTGAATCCACTTCTCAAGCTCTGATAACATTATATGAAAAGTTAAATAGATCTCATTGTCGTATCTGCAACTCTTAGGTCATTCTGCCATTTAAAATACTGCAGTCAGAAATTTGGTTTGCAATCAGTTTTGTGGTGTTGGGTAATATCTGTCTGTGGTGGCTGTGACTATTTTTTTTTAAATGGGTAAAGTCTAATGTTAACTCCAAGCATTCAAAAATCATAAATCAGGCTTCCAAAAATCAGGAGATTTAAAACTAAAAATTTTAAAAACAATATATTTTGGGATTTTTATTTGCTTTTTGGGTTTTGAGCTGTTGGGGTACAATAAATTAATGTTTTCAAGCTTTTCTCTACAGCCATGAGGGGCAGAATTTTTTTCTTTTTTAATTCAGAAAAGCAAAGTAAAAAGTAAAGAAAACTCATTGTCCTGTAACTCAGAGGTTTTCAACCTGTGGTCTGCAGACCATGTCTAGTGAGTCTGCGAAAGACTTAGACTAAAAATTGACTGAACAAAATTCAACGATATATGCCAACAATAGATTTCCAAAGGGATCACACCTCCATTTGAAATTTTTTAAGGGTTCACAAGTGAAAAAAAGTTGAGACCATTGCTCTAACTGATGTGACTCTGAACACCATATATTGTGAGACTCATGATTAAAATAGCTGGCAATAGTGAACTTCAGTTTTACTACGGTCTCAAGGGACACATGAAACTTTCCTAAAACTGATGATTTGGATAAATGATATTTGGATTCTGTGTGAATTTTGAAAATGAGGGATAGAAATGAATTCCAGATAATTAAGTTCTGGCTAATTAGACTTTGGAAAACTATGGTTTACCTGAATCACTGAAATGTACTATGGTCTTTCTAACCTGATACCTACTTTTCCCATTCTGCCTTACTTGATCATATTGCAGATGTAAAGGTCAATTAATATTTACTGAAGTGAAATGTTGTTAATGTCCTATATTCAGGAATGATAAGTTCAGAGAGAGATATTCTACTGGCTTAGGTGCAGGCAGGGCATCAAGAAGTCCTATGTTCTAATCTTGACACTAATGTATGAGTCAATGTGTGAGCTTGTGCAATTCAATTAGGACAAATTTCAACAGAGCCTACTAATTTTGGGTGCATTAGATTTTGGGTGCTTAAATTGAGAGACATAGAGACTGATTTCCAGAGGTTTCTGAGCACCAGTATCTCCAATTCAGATCCCTGGGATCTATGGGTGGACAACATTTCTGATAATCAGGACCTACACCTATCAAACTGAGTTTACAAAAATAGTGCACATTGTTGAAAATGTTGGCCTAATCTCTGTTTTAGTTTCTCTATATTATACTACAGAAAGTGCTATATACAACCCTTGCTAAATAGGTTGATACAAAGTGGGACTAGAGAACATTTCATTTTTACAAGATTAAAACCAAACAGCTGATGCCCTGATAGCATTGGTAGAAAATGCACAGATGCTCTTTCTGATCCAGAGTCTCAATGATAATGTCTAGTAAGCTACAGAATAGCCAGCGGGACCCTACATCCTTCAATTAAGGCTTCTGCTGAAAAAATTCTGGCAGGTTATATATCAGACCTAAAGTTGATTCAAAGCAGTGCTCCAAAGTGCTTTTTGACCAAGTATACTTTCTAAACCAACAGTTTGGCCACACTGGCTATTGTTGCTTTACATTGCTTAGGATGCCCTCCAAATTTAGCTCAAATGGAATTTGGAGCATGTCTGATAACAGTCTCATGCCAGTGGCTAACAGCACACTGTTTCCTGCCAAACTCAGGGTTTTAGATCTTTTGCATGTCAACCTAAGAATCAAATTTCAGTATGGCTTCAACTTAAAAAACAGCCAGCACTGCTTTAGAATTTGAAAGCTTGATCCTTAAGCAGTGTAAAGCAGCTCAACTCAACTGAAGTCCATGGAACTATGCTGATCTACACCAACTAAGGATCTGTCAGCGAATCCTTTAAAAGCACTAGAGATAGTGCCACTCCTTTTGTATCTGCTTCTGGTTTGTCTTTCTTTGTTGGTGAAATCCCTTGCCTGATTAGTTGGTGAGCATCAAACATAGGTTGAATTTCTTGGATCATTTTACATAGTTAGACAGTGGCAATGGCATGGGACAAAAAAATAACAGACAGATGAATCCAGTTTAGTTGTCAAAGACATGGCTGCCTCATGTGTCAACTAGAGATGATTTAATGCTAATGTTCCCATCTCACAAATATTCCTGTAATGCACTTCTGTTAAATATATGTTAAGGTCAATACCAAGCCATTGAGCAAGAACTATAATATCTTTTAGAGTGGCAGTGACTCATGTACAGTAATTAAGAGGGTGGCTATCCTCAATTTCCAGATACTATCAATCTCCTAACTAAATTCATTTATTCTTTCCATATATATGGGAGAGGGGTTACACTCTGATTTTCTGATGATAATCCTTACCCTTTATATAGTACTTTCTGCCTCCAAGCCAGTGTACAAATATCAATTAATTTACCTTTCAAATGTTAGTTACCCTTCAAAGTTAAATCTGACTATCCCCATTGTACAGATGGGGAAAAATGAAGCAAAGAGATTATGTAACTTGCCCAAGATTATAAAAGGAATCGGCAAGAGCTCTCCATCCTGTGTTCAGACCACACCTCACTTACACTTTCGGGTGCTCCCATATGCATAACCATTGTGGATGTGGTATTGGATTCTGTGACAGTTTTATGTAACTAATGATGATATATGGGGGGATTGACACTCACAATCCACCTCTAACTAACTGTGTTTACCTACTGTCAGGCACCACTTACAACTTCACAAGCTAATTATGTTTGTTTCTGAAAAAATATTCCTGAAAGATGGTCCCTTTAAAAGTGACAGGACAAAACTTGCAAATCAGTCACTTAATTCATCGGTAGTTGTCAAAAAGTCACTCTCCATACCCTTATGTAATAATGTCAAAACTATGTAACCAATAATTTGCTTTCTAGGAATGTGGCCCAAAATTTCATTGAACCTAGTGGAGAGTCTTTCCCTTAACTTCAATGGGCTTTGGATCAGGCTTTAAAAGTGGAACTTTTCTGGGTGCAATTTTATTCTTTGAAGTTTCTCTTTGCCTCCTCCCTCCTTTTTCACTTTCTTTTTGCATCTCTCTAATAAGAAACAAACAAACAAAAAAAGTTTTTGCTTTATTGATCTAAAACAAGGCCCAGATAACGCCGTTACTTCTAGCCACAGCTTCAGAGTGACCTTTATAAAAAATAAAAGGCAAAAATGATGTTTATGATACAAATTTTCCAGTGTTTATAGCAAGTATGGTTTGTCAATATGACACACAAGCTACAATGGCCAACAAACAAGAGATCACTTTGTTAACTCCTAACATTTTAACAGGATTCTGGGATGCTTAAATAGAAGAATGAAAATGAAGTTAAAGGGCATTATTCT
This sequence comes from Emydura macquarii macquarii, assembly GCF_026122565.2. NCBI lineage: Eukaryota > Metazoa > Chordata > Testudines > Chelidae > Emydura > Emydura macquarii. The sequence goes on along the minus strand of NW_027131527.1, from coordinate 10,575,296 downwards.
AACTTGTACAAGGCACTACATGGGCCACATTTGGATAGATATATGTAGTGTTCTTGTCACCATATAATATAATGCTATAGAAATGCAGGAAATATTGAAGAGCATGCTCAGGATTATATAGGAATTCAAAGATTGTGTTTATTCTAAAATGATAGACAAATTACAGTAGTTAAATGTTCTTTGGAAAAGCGAAGATTTAGAGCCTTATTTTGCCATTGAAGGCAAATCATATATCTAAGACTTTTGAAATGAGTCCATATTCTGCACCAAATAAATGCAGATAGACTTGAAGGACGTGACTTGCTATGCATCCCATTAAAGGATTTAGGGTGTGAGTAAAAGGGGTTAACTAGGGAAATGAGCAAGTTGAATTTACTGTAATTGGATGAATTTAGCATTTCTGAACATGAGAATCAGTGCATTATCAACAGGCAGGCATGGTGCAGAAACACACAGAATAAGCTTGCTGACACAGTTCCTAGTTCATCTCAATCCTGAGCTTGAAAACTTTGTTATTCCAGATTGTCTTCTCTCCTAAGAAGACTTCTGATCATGTTGAATTAATTAAGTGGTAGTTTGTGATGTGTGTAACATTTAAAAAATCTAAATTCTGCAGACTAACACTTTGCTATAATGCCTTTGTGAGGGCATTAACTCTGCTGTTCCAAGTGTTCGGTGAGATGGAAGGGAGACTAAGATTGAAGTTATCTGGGACATACCAGGTCACATGGAAGGGGGACAAAAAATCATATATATTAGCTAGTTATGAAAATGGAGAAAAAGGAAAGTGAGATACAATATTTGACGGGGGCATGTCAAATAGGATACACTTTCTGATTTAGAAGAACGAAAAATGGCTGACTTAAAATTTCATAACTATAGCTGTGATTTCTGAATATTGTTAAAACTGACTTCTGTTCTAATGAGTTTTCTCATTTATATAAAAATCCACCAAACTAAAACAACTGTTTTCACTTGTGATCAAATCCATATTTGAACCTCTTTCTAGAAGTGAAAAGAGCAGCCAAGTACAGTAGCATATTCTTTTCTTCTATTTTAAGTTTAGGGCATTGAAAGTGAAATCAGATAATTCAGGTTCAATTCTCAGGTTTGTCACCAACTTTTTTCAGTCTGTGCTCAAGTCACTTAACTTCTCTGTGCCTCAGTTTTCCCATTTGCAGACTGGAGGTGACACTTTTCTAACTCATAGGAATGCTGAGAGACTTAATTCATCAATGTTTGTAAAGCACTTTGATGGAAGACATTGATGTGGAAGATATGATCATGCTGATTCTCAGTTAATTGCACTTGGGGGCAAGTGTATTAAACTTCTCATTCCTGCATCTCTACCGTAGAGTGCCAACACTTCTCCTACCTCTTAATGCTGCCCTCTACCTTTCCACAATAGACATGACCTGAAACCCTATCGCCTCTTCCCTATCCCTACTCGCCACTACCACCAGTTTTCTTCTTCTCCCAATTCTGGCACATCACTGATTCTATCACTTTATGAATATATACTCCCAGATGAGCCATCTTTCCTCTACCAGTTCCCAACCAAAACAAACATCAAAGTAAGTTTAAAAAAAAAAAAAAAAAGCTGGCACAGTTTGTTTGATCCCTAAAGTAAAAAAAGCAGCAAAGTACATTTACTTTTCATTTTGCATTCAGCTTTGTGTTTGTAAGGTTTTGCACTTAACCAGATATATTTGTTGTTGATTAACAACTGTTACTTCAGCTTCACGAAAATGATTGCCATTTATCATCAGCAGCGCAGTTAGTAGTCAATGATTTGCAATCCAAATGTACTCACTTTTAGAAACCTGTGATTGACAGAGTGCATCAACCGGTTGCATAGTTTGCAAAGAAAGGAAAAAAATATTTCACCTTCCTTATCAGACTGACAGTGCTCTTTTTTTTTTTCAGTGCCAGTAAACAACTTTTGTACCTTTTTATTTGGAGCATTAGGCATACTTCCCAGAGTAAACTTTTAAGATAACTCTTCCTGTTGGAAGAAATGGCCACAAAGTTTTCAGTAAATCACAGTAACATCATTAAGAGATCCATAACTATTGGGAGAATTTTTCTGAATTAGATGCTCAGCTATAACACTAGCAAGAAAAATTCTTCTAGAAATGAAGCACCTGAAATAAAGCAACATTCTCAACATAAGCTCCAATTTGTTTCTTAAAAGAATACACGCAACCCAAAACCCATCCCTCAAAATCCCAGCATCTCAAGATTGAAGATCTCACTGTTAAGAGTATCCTGGGAGAAGCAATAAGTAAAGGCAACTTTCACACAGCTATTTACTGGAGCTCTTGGGAAAAGTTAAACAAAATATGCTTTAATAAATAAAACAGAGTTAATTAAAATCCACTTGAAAAGCTAGCATAGGGAAAAGTCAAAGGAAATTTATTTCCTATTACCATGTAATGTAAATGTGGTTAGTGGAAGCATATTTCTGTTTGGAATGAGACAGATATCTCATTCAGGGCTTGATTCTGCCGTCCTTATTCATGTTGAGTACTATCTTACTAAGCAAGCGATCCCATTAAAATTATTGGAACTACCTGACATGAGTAACGATGGCAGAATGTAGCCCTCAGTATGCATCATGAAGCATACAAACTGATAAATCTCTTAAAAAAATTATGGGGAGGGTATTGTATAAGTGTAGGTACATAACATTTTAATATTTTTATTCAAGTAGTAAGTGTGGTACCATTTAAGAAACATTAACTAAGGGTTATCTACTGTAATTTAAAGTGAAAAATGCATTTTCTAAATCTCGTTTAAACTGGGATAGTCACGCAGAGAACAAAAATAAACCTATTACTGAGGGGAATGGATGTCTCAGAGGATAAGTAATAGGATATAGAAAACATCACCTCTTTTTGCCAGTGAAAATCTAGCCCTGGTCAGTAGTGAGGGAAAGTAATTACCATCTGGAAGCTGTATTGTGGCCTCTTGAGAAATAAGTTTGGTTTTAGTAGATTTTGTAGTATATAGTTGACTATGTCACAAAAGTTACCATCACAACTCACATTAGTTGGTACGCTTGTGGTATGCTTCTGGCACATTGACAAGATGATGTGGGGAACCCATCATCTACCTGATTTCTGGATAAATAAAGATCTTCAGATACCAGGGCTCTGAATCTGGCACCTTTTACCTGCACTAACATCGTATTAGGAGAAAAAAAGACCACACATTTTGCATTGTAGACAAGATCTCTCCCATAATTCTCACTACTGTAATGTGTGTCACTAAATGAAGAGGAAGGTGTATAGGTCATGTATCCTGCCCTCCTCTATTGGCTTGATGAATACCTGTTCTGTTCATTCCCCTCTGAATCACCCGGCATTGACCACTGTCAGAAGACATACTGGGCTAGATGAACCGTGAGTTTGACCCAGTATGCCGTTCGTATGTTTTCTTATGTTCTTACTGGTTCTGGTTTCTGAATACTTTGCCCATGGAAGATGTGAATAATATTGATTGAAATTATTTTTATCAGCACTGAAATTTGCAGTTTGACATGTAAAATCTGGACTCAACCACCATTTTGAGTTCATATCTATGCATAACTTGATTAATACATGAAATGGTATAATGGCTTTTTAAAAACCATACTTGCTGAGCAAGAGAACAACATGTTCCAAATCAAGTGAAAAGAGGGAAATCACAAATATTTTAGGCATCTTTTCCCTACAGAAATAATTAGGCTTGTTATAATGGGTAAAAAACTAATGTATAGGTACTGGGCTTCAATCTTCCCCTTTGGTGCACAGGCATGTGCTTATGTTGGCAGGGTCAGCTGTGTTCAAGGATGGATGAATCTTCAAAAGGGGATGGGTTGTATTTGGTCAGCTGCCCTCCCCGAAGTTTTCTAAAAAGAAAGGTCAGCTTTAATTTGCAGACGGAGCTTTCTAGGATCCCTTCAGATAGAGGCTGCCTAGTATACACAATTTCCAAAATGCAGGGAGCAGGTCAGATCTAGGATTTTGGTTCAGGCCTATCTCTGCTATTTAGTTAGTGTTTCTGCCAGTTGCTTTATCTGAAGTGGTTTGCTCATCCCTAGTACCATAAACCACTACAGACTGCCCCAACTAATGCTTCATCAACTTTTGTTCCCAGGGTAGGAGCCAGCACAAACACTATCCTGTTCTGTAGGAGGCATTTCTTTGATTGATGTTGTTTCCAGTAGCACTTGGCAGAGTGCCAGTAGCAGCTGAAGTAGTAGTAGCCTACCCTCTCTACTTCAGGTTTAGCTGGTAACCCAGAAAAACCTGTGATGCCTCTGTGGCTGAGAACCATAGGAATGGTCAAGGCCAGGTTTTTTGTTGTTACATTCTCTTCCTTATTATATGATAGCTGAGTTTGATTACAGAACAGGCTCTGGCAGTTCCACATCAGACTTCTAGATATAGAACAAAAAGAGGAAGCATGCAAGGAATTGACAAAACAATATTGCTGTAGCAACTTTTGCTCCGAAATACTGCCTGAGGAGAGACAGGGGAGGAGTTTGTGGTGATAGATATAAATTAAATTTTCTATATCTGATACAAGGCTGGAGTTGGTTGTGATACAGCAAAGTACTTCCTCAAACAGTGGATTGGCACTGAAGCTGTAACAGCAATCTTATCTTTTCAATTCCTGGCACACTTCCTCTTTTTGTTCTTTATTTTGAAATCTCATATCAGGCCAACTGCCCTAGGCTGTGCTGTAAGCAAACTCAGCTGTCATGAATGAAATTCCATTTTGCTGTGTAATGGATCTCTGTGGCTCATGGAAATTCATATGAAGTAGAGGGTAATCTATATTTATCTGACACTTGTATGTTGCAAAACAACACAAAATCAGTTTTTAAAATGAAGCTAGTTACCAAAAAGTAGAAATAGAGGTGTGTGTTTGTAGGGAGGGTAGGAGGGGTTGGGTAGTTCAGGGATTTTCTGTGGCAGACCTGTATTCTAGTTCTGACCAAACTATTGACTCTCCGTACGGCCATGAGCCTGCCTATGCTTTCATTTCCCTCTCTGCAAAATTATGCATAATACCCCTCCCTCATAGGGGGGTTATAATGATTAATCATTTAATGGGCCAGATTCACTCCATGAGTTTGGCTGGTGGGAAGTGGCAGAACGCAGTCTGTGAGTCCCCAGTGACAATGAGTCTGCCTAGAGGCTGAAAGTCTGTGACAACATCAACTGTTCAACCCATACTCAGTTTGGGGGCTTGGACCAGCCAATGCAGTACCAATAGTTGGTTAGTGGAGTCCCTACAGGACAGGATAGTGGTACACCGGCTGCCATGCACAGGAGTGAATATTTCCTCCAGTGCAGCTGCCCCCAAAGAATGAAGGGGCTGTTTTCACTCACACATGTGCACAGGAGAAAAATGTTACATTATATAAGCGCTAAACATTATTGCTTTGATTTTTTTAAAATTTATTCTTTCATTACTTTTCTTTGCAAACATCCAGTTTTTAGCTTCGGGAGATGAAACTCTTCTTCCCAAACAATCTCCTCACTCCTGATCAGCCCAATAAATCAATAAAAATCCCACATCAATATCTTGATTTTGTTTAGAAATTCTGCCTGAGATTTTCAGAGCACTATATAAAATTTAGGCACACATGCTTCATTACCATTAATTTTAATGTGTTCAAATCCCCAAGGTTGTTCTGAAAATCTCAACCATTGTTTTTTCCCTATTTTTAGAGCTATCTTATTTTACATCTTATGTGCTATTTTTTTCCTCCAGTCCAACACTATGGACTCGATGTCCCAGAGAGACATTGAAATGGCTGCAAGTACAGCTGGTAAACCATTAAGAGTTGATGTACAACACAGGTGAGGTGAAGACTTCTGAGCCAAACTCAAAGATTTCACTGTCTTTGTGAGCTATTTGCTGTTTCAATTGATTTAAATCACTGTTCAGATTATACAAGCAGCATCAATTGGTAGGCATAGAGTTATACAAAATGTTCACATTGAAATCTGAGGCCATGTGAAACCTGCCTGGTTTCAGGTTTTGTCCCAAATGCAAAACTCAGCCCCGTTTCATAGAATAATTACAAAATTTTCAAGTAAACCTTAGCCATTTCTGTGTTTACATTGAAACCATGCAGAATTCAACAGGAAATCAAGTAACGCTCAGCAGTTTTCACTGAGTTTTTCCTTCATTGAAACCCATAACTTACAGTGAAATGCAAAGGAGAGATTATACATGGATTGAAACTGAAGAAACTATATGTATTGACCCCCTGTCAGAGGAAACCAGCAAGTTTCTAACAGCTGTAATATGTTGGCTGCTGGTTTGCAGGTAGTAACATAAATAGCTCATCCACAAGTACCTAAAAATCTGGTTGCACTCATTTTTTTCCAAAAGAGGTAAAATACAACATAAAAGCTTTTCATAAATTGTTTCACAAAGTGCTCTTCTGAGAATCAATCTTAAGTTAGAGAGAACATTAAGTTTAAATCAAAGGAATGGCTCACAGATTTGGGGGGAAATGGGGAGATTAAGTCTCAGATAGATGGCTATAAATATAATATTTGTGTCTTAAGTGAATATCTCTTTTGTATGGAAAAGATGGCCATGGAATACAATGTGGGAACATGTCCTCTGGCTCCAATAGCTTGGCTTGTGGTATGATGAAAGACAGAAGAAATCATGTTTTTGTTTCCTTCAGTAGTTGAGCTAGAATTTTGTGTCTCCTATCTGGTACTTTTCTTTTATTAATTTGTAGCATACCATTATGTGGAATACCAATTTGACTGTAATGCTTTTGATGTGTTGAAAAGTGACCATTTTTTCCTACTGTTTTCTATCTCATAGCCAACTTCTAATCCATGACAGTTCATTAACCTCTCAACGCATAACTATTTCATTTCCTTAATAGCCTATTGTTAGGGACTTTCTCAAAGGCTGGTTGAAAGTTCAAATGAATTATATCTATCTGTTTCCTTTACTATTCTGAAGGAGATATTTTTGGCTTGGTCACGTTCACACTGACCTCTAGGAACCATGCACAGATCTAAGTGGAAATTGTACTAAGCTACATTAGCAGTAGGATTCTCCTTCAATGATGGGCTCCACTGAAGGCTTTCCAGCTATCCAAGGATGCATACTTTGTTGAGTGTGTGTGTCTGTCTGTCTGTCTGTCTCTCTCTCTCTCTCTCTCTCTCTCTCTCTCTGTGCTTGAGTGTGCGTGTGTGTGTGTGTGTGTGAGAAAGAGAGTATTATGACTGAGATGTAGGCTGTTCGACCTAGTGGTTGGAGCAGAGTTGAGCGTCAGGATGGGTCTAATACCAGAAAGTCAGAGGCTGAAACAGGCCAAAGGGCAAACTGAAGTCAGGTGTCAGGCAGGGTCAGGTTACCAGGAGATTGGCAGTAGGAGCAGGTATCTCAGGGGAAGCAGTCCAAAGCAGGGATAACCCAGTTGCATGGACAACTTTCCTGTTCCTATGCTGGTTTTATATAGAAACTGTGACCTAATCAGGATGCCCAGTATTCTGACAGTTGGAATCCATAACTGGGGGGTCCTCTGTCAGAATTCAGCTCCTATTTTGATGACAGTTAGCAAATCACTGGATGGCAGGTTGGAGTGTATTAGATCTGAAGAGCACTGTGCACCCCAGGGTTCAAGACCCACAGTCCCTGATGGTGAATGAGGAGCATTAGGTGAACCCTATCCCCTTGAGAAAAGTATGTAGAGGAAACTGCAAATGGAAACTCAAGAGTTTACTGCCATATCCAAGGATCATATTGCCTAGGGATGCAAGCTGAGTTTCAAACGGGTCATAGACTATATAAAAAATCTGTTTGAATGCCCAATTCCTTTTGCAGGTAGATGCATAATTTTAAATAGTGTTTCGTGTTTACTCCTACACGTACAGTTTACTTAAGCCCTTCATTCAAGATATCAAATTTGTTGTCCGTTTGGTATTTGTTTTCAAAGGAGGCCTCTGAATTTGCCACCCACAAATTTGCAATGAAGGTGCACAATGGATGGTCTCATTTCTGGAGTGGCCAAAACCAGTAGGTAACCGTGTCCGTCCGTCCTTTCACACAGTTGTAGTAGTTACCCTTGCATTGACTTTAGTGGGAGTTGGTTCAGACCCATTGGGTATGCGTACACTGCAATAAGACACCTGCAGCTGGCCCGTGTCCGCTGACTGAGGCTCGTGGGCTGCAGGACTATTAAAATTGCAGTGTAGACATTTGGACTCCTACTTGAGCCCAAATGTTTACACTGCAATTTTGATAGCCACATAGTCCAAGCCCTGCAAACCTGACTCAGCTGACACCGGCCAGCTGTGGGTGTTTTATTGCAGTGAAGATATACCTTAGAGACCATCCATGTAACTTAGCCTGAGGTTTAACTGCCTTCTGGTAGGTCTTCACCTGTATTTGATGCTATATGTCTTGTCCATCCAAGATTCCCATTGAAGTCCGTTAAGTTTAGTGTTAATTTATTGTGGGGATGTGGAGTTTCTGTATGTTAACTAATTACACATGTAATTGATGTGTGATAAAATAATGGCTTATAAGGGTCGTAAACTTGTACTATATAAAATTAATACTATTTTAAAATTACACAAACTATTTTTTTTATACACAAAAGTCTCACTTGCATTATAAATTCAAGCCACACTTAAAGCCGGTTCCTGAGATGCATTTTGCTTGCATTTCACTTACGGAGATCAAAGAGAGTTCTGCAAGTGGAAACCCTAGAACTCAGACATTAAGTAACTAGTGTCCCTGGGTTTAGACACAACTTAGATTTTTCTCTTTTTAAATGAAAAAGTTACATTTTGAACTCATTTACTGAATTGTCAAAATATGATAACATTCAGTTTTACAGCATAACAAATGAAACTGACAATGTCTGCTCCTTTGTTTGTATATTCAGCCACTTGCAACAGTATAATCTATTATTTCCTCCCAGGGGGTATATTTAGTCAGCAAAGAGCTCAGATACTAACTTCTAGAATTTATTGTTCCACAAGCAGTATATGGCTTTTCATTCTGTCTTTTTAATATCTGTAGTTTTCGCTGGATATGAAGCCTCTTTGTCATAGAATCCCCTTTTTGATGTGGCTCACCTTTGATTGTGCAGAATTAACTGCTTGGTAAATTTTTATAAATTATTATTCTGTGCACCTTCTTTATAGTGTTTCCTTCCAATGTGATTTTCTAGCCAAGAAATTTCATAGTGGAAGCAGTTGAATATTCACAGCAGGAAAATGTCTATTTCCTTAAGTGGGAGCAAATGAACTGTTCACTACACAACTCATTGCTATTACATCTATTAACTCAATGATATTTAAAAAGTTATATTTTCCATTACTGTGCCATTAAGATATTCTTAACTACTGTCTGTCACACTTGGGTAACAAAATGTTGCAGCAGATGTTTAACTGTAGTTGCACTGTATAGTAGGTAAGAAAAGGAAATGATCTAGTTACCCAATTTAGAGGAAACTAGTAAATATATAGCAAATTCAGCAGCAAGTTTTAAAAATCTTCACTTTACTAAGTCATTGCATAATTAAGTAAAGTGAAGAAAATCCAATTATTTAGTAGCACCATCTTTTCTTAAACCAATTTGAGGAACAGAACTTTCTCATTAATTATAATTTATAAAGTAGTGATGGTTTAAATATGTGCCAAGCACTTGCAGATTTCACAGAGAACCTATGAAGCTTCAGAAAATTCTTCAGTATCTAGGGAAAAAAAACACAAACAAACAAACAAAAAAAACCCCAAACTCACTGGCTTCCATCAACTGCACCATAGGAAGACACAGGCATCATCCATCAATTTAGGCGTAGGAAGGTTAACATTTATAGTACTAATCATCTGAGGCACTAATTTGTTCTTTACTGTGAAACTAAAAGGAAAAAGTGTTGTGTGTGGTTAGTATACCTGCTCTGGGGGAGTTTTTTGATTCTCCCTTTTTAGTTCTTTAACACCATTAACATATTTCCATCATCCAAGAGGGGATAACTATAGTGAGGGCTATATTTTTGTCTACTCCCATATGTCATTTTATGGAACAAACTTTTGCCCCCAGCTGGTTTTTTTCTCAAGAAAACTGAAAGTGTATTTTCATCAGTTGTGAGAGAAGGGTGATAATTAATTACATCAGTCTGCATGCTGCACTGAATTCCATTTGATTTTACAGATTGGAAAATTAACTTACATGAATGTTTTATTTTCAAATGTTATGTAAAACACCAATTTTCATTAGTATTATTTAACATTAATACTCTCCTGTGTTCTATTGTTGTAAGTGCTCTACAAACATAGTAACTGACTGTCATGAATGGTATGAATTTTTCATGTAGCCCTAATCTGAGGTGTGCTGATATAATTTTAAGTGTATTCGGTATTCTTGAAAGGTGCTAGATGGCCAGTAATAGAGTCCAAAGTCCTCCCTTCTTATACAATTATGGCTTAGGTAGCTATTGTGTAAGCTTTGTCAAATTGCCCCTCACCTATGAGGTCTTAAAACTTCCTTAACAAGGGTGTTCTGTTATAGATAAAGGAGAGTATGTCATCCTAAATTTACAATGTGGTCCACAGTCTGTCAGTAAAATGGAATTTAACCCTCTCCACCAAATTAGTTTGATAATCCTGGTTTAGACACTAAAGACTTCCATTGACTTCAGTGGACTTTGGATCAGGTCCCAGAAGACTTTTAGGGCTAGTCAACACTTAAAACTTACCGTGACACAGCTGCATTGGTATAGCTGTGCCACAGTAAGAGTGTTTGTGTAGCTATGTTATGTTGATGTGAGAGAGCTCTCCCGCTGACACAATAATACCACCTAAATGAATGGCGGTATGTGTGTCAGTGGGAGATGGTCTCCCACTGACATAGCACTGTACACACAAATGCTTATACAGACAAAACTTATGTTGCTCAAGGGTGTGTTTTTTCACACCCCTAAGCGACATGAGTTTTGCCGCTATAAGTGCTATTGTAGACCAGGCCTTAGGTAGATAATTTTAAAATGCATATGTTTATTGCTATATCAAACACTCTTTTTGTTTGAGTCATTCACAAACCCTGCAAAATCTTGACCTTTTCAAAAAATTTTCACCAATTTAAAAATAGAAAAGATATACCAAAAATTAGATGTTGGCCTTTTTAAAAAACAAAACAAAACAAAAAACTCATGAATAAAGCAGGAAAGAGTGACTCATAAATGGCTAAATACAAGAGATTAGAGAATTTGTAAAAAGCTGTTCCTTGATCTATTCACTCTACTCTGGAACCTTGATAAAAGTCAAAGGTGGTCTCCAAACACTGGCTGTATGTGCAGGTTCTGAAATGAAGTACATCACTTATTTATAAAAATACCAGTGACATCTGTTTGTAGGGAGAATTTAACTTTTTATTTTTTCAATTACTACATCTTGATTTCAGAAATTGGGACTATTGTCATTCTGATCTCTTTAATTCCCCATACCGATTAACTGTGACACCTCCCTCATGGGAATTCCATGCATTTGCATCTGGGCAGGGATGTGGTCTTCTGGCCAATAGTCATCAGACTTTAAGTTGCAGATATTGGTTTACTGGAACTTTGTGAGGACTCTTTGAGGATAAGTCCAGTAACAGAATAAAGCATATGTAAGGGTTTAGTCTCACAAGGAAACTTTACACAGAAACCCAGAATAATGCACTAATACCAATGGGAGCAATGTTTACAAACTAAAGAGCCAATAAAACACAAATAAGTGAATATTAAAACAGAGATAGGTAGTTCACCCTGAATAACTTTATTAAACTGAGATAAGGAATGGAAAATAGAAACATTAAAAAATCCCAAAACTTTAGTTAAATTACACTGTTTTGCAAATTGACTAATAAAACCCTATAATCAAATTTTCCTCTGAAACATCCCAGTGAATGGTTCCCCCTTGCACTAAGTATGACTCCTATCACATACTATGCATTAGGTAGGATGACTGAATGAATGCTTGTTCACAGCCTCTTACATGCGCAAAGGTTGGCTGGCTTGTAGATGGTGGTAAGGCCCATTGCTGTGAATAAGGAACTTCAGTAATAGGAGAAAGAGAGTGTGCTCACAAAGAAGCAATAGGTGGCAGTTCCTCAGAGGTCTCCAACGAGCCTCTGGGTAAGGCTAATGTTGTGGAGTCTGCTCTAAACTATGGCAGGAGGTTATCCAGATCCACTGATAGTTTCTATCCTTCTCACTAGAGCTGGGACCCAGGAACTTCTGAGGAGGGGTAGGATCAGGCAGTCCTTCTGCCATGATAAAGGTCTTTCCTCTCTCGATCTCTGGCCTGGCTTTTTACCTGAAGACCTCACAGACAGAACACAAGGCCTTTGTGTAGCTTGTATCAGCAGCAAAAATAGGTCTTATAATAGGATATGCTTAAAGCTCTGCCTGAGGCTTCTGTCTTCATGGAAAACCTCATCTGAGTGTCCTGCATGTCAGTGCTATCTCTTATCTTTCTTCACTCCGCCCATATGAGGAATATACTTTGGATTGCATCAAAAGGGTGTCGCGTGTCCTTTCTGGTTATAGTCTAAAGAGGTGGGCTCTCATTGCTACTGCAATTTGCAGCCTAAAATAGTGCTGCAAACAGAAGGCTTTAGGGACGGTTTTCATCCTGGAGTTGCTGCTGCAAATAGAACTGGTCAAAAATATTTTGACAAAACTGTTTTCTGTTGAAAAGTGCAGTTCTGTTGAAACTAAAATGTTTTGTGCAAACTCATTGGTTTTGATGAAATAGTTTGAGGGGGACCGACACACGGAGAGAGACACTTTCTATAACCGCATGTTATGGCACTACCTGGATGTGAGCTAGGTTCAAATTTCTGCTCTGTGTGTGTGATCTAGGATAAATGTAAAACAAAACAAAAAAACCCTTTGCTCCCTCCCAGGCTGAGAGAGGACTTCAACCCTGGTCTTCCAGCACCCCAGGCCAGAGCCCTAACCTAGCCCTAGAGAGAATCTCTGTTGAAAAATTTTGAAAGGTCATTTTTGTTCCAGTGTGGAACAACTTTTGTTTTGTTGTGTTTGAAACATTTAAACAGACTTTCTTTTTTGGCCAGCCCTAGTTGCAAGTGGGGATTGTGTTTAAATGAACCCAATTAGCTCTGCAGGGAATGACTCTCAATGCTCAGAAACAAATGATAACCAACCCCACGAGAGTTACATAAGGGAATCGTTTTTAAATGTTAAACATTTGCAAATCTGTTTGTAATTTTTTTTTCTTTTAGTTAGAGATTGTAGAGTCATGACCAGAACAGGCCAAAAAAAAGTGCTGATTAGAGATAGGTGAACATTTTTGTTAAAAAATTTCAGTGAAAATGGCCTTTCCCCCCTAAAACAACATGTTTGAAGGATTTTTATTTTTGAAATTTTCCTATTTTTGAGAAGGGAGGAAAATAACTTAAACCAAAAGAAGATTTTTCTTTTCCCTCTTTCTGTGCCTGTTTGTCTTTCTCTCTACCCCACCCTCACCTCCTTTTTCAGCAAAATTAAAAAGGAAAAATATGGGGAGGGGGGGTCACAGCAGAACAGAGAGAAAAGATAAAAGCAAGAGAGAGGGGAGAAAACAAGAGACTAAAAACCAAAACATTGCCACTTTCAAAATCTAAAACATTTCTGGGGCTTGGGTTTGTCGGTGAAAATTTCAAAATATTTCTCAAAACATCCTTACCATCTTTCAGCCAGCTCTAGTATTGACTTCATAAATCTCTTATGTAACAAATGGAGCTCAGTCATAACCCTTTAATTATTTTGTTTTAACAAAATGGTGCAAGGTATAAATTTATAGTTAATACATTTTAAAAAACCAGGAAACATTAACATTTTAGACTATTTTAAGAAAAACAGAGTTAACTTTTTGTCTTATTAGTATATATGTATGTATGAATGCTTTTATGGCCAATACCAGAATCTCCAGATCTCAAAGTGTGAGTTTCTGCATCTTGAGCTAAAGAGCCACCAGGCCTCTTGACTTGAGTGCTGTGACAGAGACATGTTCTCAGTAGAACAGTCACAGAAAGGGCTGCAATAGCGTTCACTGTCCAGAGAGTTATAGTTATATTTCTCAGAGGTAGTATACGATAGAGTCAAACAAAGTTACAATTATTAAACAGTAATTTTCACAGGAAATATCTGCTTTAATTGAAAATTCTTTTTTCAGTTGGAAAACCAAAAACTCAAAATTTTGGGGTTTTGATTTTTTTGTTCAAGTCAATTTTCTACTGAAAATTTTTATTAAAATGAACATTTATTTTGTTTGTCTATTCCTCTTGGGGGGAGAGGGGGATGGTGAAGCATTTGTGACCAGCTCTTGTTACTATTAATGTAATCTCTTTAAGGAATAGTAAATATTAAAACCAATAAACTGAAACAGGCATATAACTCAGACCCTCATCCTGCAGTTGTTGGGCAGAGGAAATGCCCAAAAATTTTAATGGGAGTTTTGCTTGCCTAAAAGATACCGGATTATGCACCATATTGGTTAAATGTACAAACCCAGATTGTGATATCCCTTACACACATTAGTGAGCAGTTACTCATGCAACTCAGTGGAAACATTTATGTAATTAATGCTTACCAATGTGATTAAGGAGGTCACAGTATTACCCTCTAAGCTTTTTCTTTTTTTCTTTATAAACAGCTAAAATCCATTTAAAGGAGAGAGACATCTTCCCTGGCTAATTGTAGGTCTGAGCAAATAGTTCTCAATAAATCATTTATCCAGTTAATCTAGACTTTTTTCTTCCTATTCATAGAATATTTGCGGGTAGAGCATGTTTTCCTCATTTACTAGAGCGTTTTTATTTATTTATTTATTTATTTTAAATTTTGCTGATGGATTGTGAGTTGTTCACTCTGGTGACTTGGTCCTTGATATTCAAAATTGGAGCAGTATTGTTTCACTTGGATTAGTCAGATAAATTAAGTGGAAAAATTTGTTTCCTGATTAGATGAGTGTGCATAATTATAGTTACATGCAGTATATATAATACAAATTATATGTGATTTTGAAGGGTCAGTAAAACCTAATCACACAATTTTGTGAGATGTGAACACAAAAAGGGGTATGAAAATGGCTGTAGTGAATTTAATTTAAAATTATTATTTTTGGAAAATGTTTTACAAAATTTGTCCAGCACTAGTTATTTCTTAAAAATGTGGATGCTGTCTATGTGCAAGCCTTGGTATTTGGCTAGTTTCTTGAAGCATTACTGTGAATGGGTTGAGGACCTACCCCATCCTTTAGAGGACAAGCAGACCTGAGTGTCCAAACTCTGTTCTTTCCTGGTGTTTGACATTACTGGTAACTCAGAAACAATAATACATAAACCTCAGCCTAAACTTCCTCCCTGAGCTTGATTCTCCCTAGGCTTTCTCTCCACAATCTTAGCACTTTCATTTTCTCTCCCAAGTGAGCCATTCCCTTATTGGTGGAATTAATAAGATAGCCACAGAGTTAGCAGAATTTCAGCAACTTTAGGTAGGATACTTGCTAACATAGTGGATCAAGCAAATAATTCTGCCACCCCATTCTCTCCATCTGCCTGGAGAGAAAAAAGAAAAGCTGGTTTTTCTTTAAAAAGAAAAGTCCTGCAAATAATTTTTCAAAGCATGGAAGATTTATGCATTACTAGCATTCAATCCTATACCTTGGCTGACTTTGTTTTGAGGTACCCAAGACTTAACCATCTTGCCTCTATAAATATTTATGTTGTGTCAACAAATATTGTATGTTAGTTGAAAGATCACAATTCTGATTAACATTAACCACTGCCTACAAGGGTCTTTTTCAAGTTTAAACCTACTTCTCTTTCGCTTTAGGGTTCAGAATTAAACTGGCTGGGGAACTAGTCAAGCTTAGCTTGTATTCTCCTCCACACACTAGCTGATCTGACAGCTATCTCCATGGTAAAAAGCTTATGAAATGGGAGCAGTGTTGGTTTGTGAAACATACATTACTGCAAAAATGTTAAATGCCTTTGGAAGTTATGCTGGCAGAATTTTTGTGTTAATATAATGAAATAAATAGGGTTCAGTTTCTAAACCCAAATCTCTCTTTGGCACTATGAAGCTTATTCTTTTATCTCCTTACTGTAGGACAAGAAATACTAGTATGGCCCATTGTATTAGCCTTTTTAACCTTATTTTTTTGTTTTTGTTTATTTGGCTAGATGATCACAGTGGCAATGCTTAATTAGAGCTTGTTTTTTTGAATAGTTAAAGTACTTAAATGCTGAAAAATATAGGGCTCATAAGTACCTTATATGCCTGTGCATGGGAGAGCGAGGATAAAAGTGCCCCCTTACTTTCTTGCTTGGGATACCTACATGAGTAGTAGCACAAGAGGAATGGACAAAAGCAAACTTTGTGGGAGCAGCACTCCCACTGCTGAGCATATGGCTAGGGAGAGGGTGAGCATGGTTCAGGGGTGGGCAGAATATTTGCTCCATCACCTGTAATGACCTGGCCAGCACTGCTGAGACAGTATGCCAGGGAAAATTAATCTACACTGGCTATAGGAATGGCACAGACTAGTAGGATGAACAAGACTGATTCTCAGACTATGTAACTATGCACCCCTTCCCTTGTTCTGGGCTGAGGGCAGAGTCAATAGTAGTTGTAACTAAAAAGTCGATATTTACTAACAGTTTAAACACCAAACTAGAGTGAAAAATAAGTGCTGCATCTCAGTTAAATATAGGGGAATGACACTATTCTCGTTGGTAAACACTGACTTTCTAGTGGAGACCGTCCAAGAGGAATATTACACACATTTAGGGCCAAATCCAGCTTTAAAATTTTGTATACTGAACAAAGCTATGGTCATGGCCTACTTGGACTTGGTTGTGGGTTTTTCAGAAGGAGGCCTTGCATATTACCTGTGGCTGGTCAAAATCTACTGCAGTGTTAAATGCCTTCTTTGTTTGTTTTCACCAAAAAGGTTAGCAGTGGTTGTGCAACTAATAGTGAACTTCAGAGTAAATTAAGTAGGTTCTGAGGCTACATAGGGAAAGAATAAATTAAGACTGACTTAGACAAGTTAGATGTCTTCAAGCTGGCAGAACCTGATGAAATACATCCTAGAATACTTAAGGAATTGGCTGAAGAAATCACTGAGCCATTAGCAATTATTTTTGAGAACTAGTGCAGGATGGGAGAGATCCCAGAGAACTGAAAAAAGGCAAATGTAGTACCTATCTATAACAAGGGGAATTATAGACCAGTCATCTTAATTTAAGTACCTGGAGAGATAATGGAGCAAATAATCAAACAATCAAATGGTAAGCACCTAGAAGCTAAAAAAAGGTGATAAGTAGTAGTTGTCATGGATTTGTCAGGAACAAATCATTTACAGACCAACCTAATATCCTTTTTTGACAGGGTAACAAGTCTTGTGGATGGGGTGGGAAACATTATATGTGATCTATCTTGACTCTAGGAAGGTTTTTGAAACTGTATTGCATGACCTTCTCATAAGGAAACTAGGGTAATATAGCTTAGACAAATCCACTATAAGGTAGATGCACAACTGATTGATAAACCATACTCAGAGTAATTATCAATAGTTCACAATCCAGCTGGAAAGGCATACTGAGTTGGGTCCCTGAGGGATCTGTCCTTGGTCTGATTCTATTCAATATCTTCATAAATGTTTTGGATAATGGTAGAGGGAGTTTACTTATAGTGTTTGAGGACCATACAAAGTGTAGAGGGTTTGCAAGTGCTTTGGAAGATAGGATTAGAATTCAAAATGATTTGACAAACTGGAGAAATTGCCTGAAATAAATAGGATGAAATTCAAGAAGAACAAATGCAAAGTACTACACTTAGGAAGGAATAATCCATGACTCAAATACAAATAGGGAAATGACTGCCTAGGAAGGAGAACTGCAGAAAAGGATCTGGGTTTATAGTGGATCACCAACTAAATGTGTCAGCAGTGTAATACTGTTGCAAAAAAAGCAAACATCTTTCTGGGATGTATTTAGGAGTGTTGTAAGCAAAACATGAAGTCATTCTTCTACTCTACTCAGCGCTGATAAGTCTCATTTGGAGTATCTTGTCCAGTTCTGGGCATCACACTTTGAGAAAGATGTGGACAAAGTGGAGAAAGTCCAGAGGAGAGCAACTAAAATGATTAAAGGTCTAGAAAATCTGACCTATGAAGAAAGATTGAAAAAAACTGGTTTACTTTAGTCTGGAGAAGAGAAGATGGGAGACAACAGTTTTCAAGTACATAAAAGATTGGTACAAAGAGGAGGGTGATATTGTTCTCCTTATTCACTGAGGATAAGAGAAGAAGAAATGGGCTTAAATTTCAGTAAGAGCGATTTAGGTTAGACATTAGGAAAACTTTCTTAAATGTATAGGTAATTAAGCACTGGAACAAATTGCCTACAGAGGTTGTGGGATCTCCATCACTGTAGGTTTCTCAGAGCAAATGATACAAACGCCTGTCAGGGATAGTCTAGGTAATACTTAGTCCTACCTCAGTGCAGGGAACTGGAGTAGGTGACCTATTCAGGTCCCTATATCTCTGTGATTTTATGTAAAAATCCGAATATGTGCTGTAAGTCAACAAAGGGGTTTATTGTTAAAATAGGGAGAAGGCATTTTGGGAATAAGTATAAGCATATTTACTCATTTTGCTGTAGCAAATTCTGATGCCCCCACTAACCATACCTTTGCAGATATTCCTGAGAAGTTGTATATAGGAAGAGCTGTTTAAATTGTATTTGTACATGTATATTTGCTATTTAAGATTCACAGCCGATTACATAAGTCATAGGTAACTGACACTCATATTTAATTTTTCCCCCCTAAAGTACATTTAGTTATGGGCAGTGTACTTGTTAGCACAGAGAACTTTTGAATAGCTAGTGCTCATGGATAAATTGATTTTCAGCACATCTCCAAACCATGGCAGAACAGTTTACTTGCACATATTTAGCCTGTAGTTTTAAAACAGACTTAATAAGGAACCAGATTACTTCATTTTCCTTTGTTGTGTCTGCTGTTTGGAACAGCCTATAAATGCTAGACTATAGATGCATGAGTGGGGTGGGACCAGGAAGGTGAGTGTATCTTATGCAAGCATGAGGACTTCAGGAGCACTGAGAGAGCACATGCCAAGACAACTGCTACTACACACTCTTATGGCCTCTTCAGAAAGTGGGACCTCAATGTTATGTTTAGACAAAAGAAGGGTTAATTTGGTGATAGCGGTATAACTTTTCAGAGTAACCCTGAAGAAATAAAGCTACTGAAATCCCATTGTTATGGCTACTTATTAGGTCTGCAATTTTATTTACAGCTGGTCAATTAAAAACATTTTTGACCCAGTAACAGAAATGAAATCCACAAAAATAAAATAAAATAAATCCTCCAAACCTCAAGTTCAACAATTAAACTCTGACTATAAACTTGACAGCTAGTATGATACCGAAATCTGACTAATAGAGCAAAGAGCAAACATAGGGCAGTGCTGATACTTCTAGGCCACCCATGGCCATCTAGACTACCCAGGCCACCTAGAGCTGCTAATGTGGATCTGTTTTTGTTTTTTGTTTTTTTAATTAAAGTATGCCACATGCTCAGCCTTATTGCTGGGGGTGCACAGGATTTTCAGTAGTATCAATGAGGTTTCAGAAAATTGATTTGACCCCATATTATCTGTCTAGACATTACCAAAGTTGTCCTCATTATAGCATCTGAGCACTCCACAAACTTTAAAGAATTTATCCTCAAACACCCTTGTAAGGGAGGGGAGTATTATTGTCCCTATTTTATGAATGGGGAACCAAGGCAGAGAGAGATTGTGACTTGTCCAGGGTCACACAGGAAATCTGTGACTCTCAGGAATTCAACCCAAATGTTTTGAGTTCTGGAACAATGCCTCAACCACAAAACCATATTTCCTTTCTATAATAGGATGATTTTTCTCTTTTCCACTCATGCCGGAAGAAGGACAAAAGGCCATGGATGTGATTTAACTAGACTTCAACTTTATTCACTTAAAATATCAGGGAATACCGAACAACAAGTCGTCAGTGCAGGAAGGAGGGGAGGTTGGCTCCCCGCTGTTCCTGATGTAGGAGTCCTAGACCCTCTTCCTCACTGGTATAGAGGGCCTTCTTGGGCTGCATGGGATATAAATTACCCCCCCCCCCCCCCCACACACACACGCATTCTCTCTCTTCCGGTCAATAGGAAGGGCAATGTAGTGACCGTCTCCTGACCTGACCAAACTGCTTTCCTGCCTTTCCTGTCCATCCCTGTAAACTTCCCTCTTCTCCCTACCTGTTGTAGGGGAACTCTTAAAGAGGCAATGTCCCTTTTCTTCCAGTTAGCTCAATAAGAACACACTCACATGAAGGCTGCAGTGGGCATATTTTCTTTGAATTGCTCCTGTTAATTGAAAACACTAGAATAATGTATTTGTGGGGGAAAAATGGCTTTCCATCTTAGACAGTCATTGAAAATATAAAAATAATTCTTTGCATTTCAGGCTTGTTTATAAAATTAAATCATTTGGATTATCAAGTCTAAATCTGTATTGCTTTAGCAGCTCTCAAAAAAGCTTTTGTGTATGACCCTGAGGAATGCACTGTTTTCCCTACAAATGACTAGTTGCAGTATAGTAGCAACAGCAACATCAACAGCCATCCTTTTGTTTCACTACTACTTTTAAACATTAGCGCTCTCAGGTATTGACAATGTATATATGAAGGAGCACCTCCTTCCCCCCCACTCTATCCCTGAATGCCCTTTGATCCTTCTTTTCCGCCCTTCAAAATCCACCGCCTCTTCTCAGATTCCTTATCCTTTCACTTCCACACACAAAGTTCCTCAATTTGCACCCCTGACAGTCCTTGTTGCCCATCCTTTTCCAACCTGCCATTAGTGATAACCGTTGGACACATGCACTGAAAGCCAGCCTTTCTTTAAGCCTGAAAAGTGTATCCACCTGGAAACTGGCATGTTTTCTGCATGTTAAATAAACTTCAAACATAGATTTGCTTTAGGAGATTGTCACCATGTCAGCTATCAGACATCTATGTGTGATTAATAATGGCTGAGATCATTTTTGAAGGTAACTGAATCGCTACCGTGAAGGAAAACAGCCTATCTACTTTAAACACAGCTAGGAACCTGGAATTTGCATCAGTATGGCAAACAACCAGCAAAATAACAATATATGAGGGAGTTCATCTTAGCCTGAAATGACAGAAGTGAGCATCAGGAAGTTGTTAGTGGTTAGAGCTAGAACTTTCATAGGAATCTAAGGGAGTTAGATGCCCAAACTTCAACAGGAGTTGAGGACCTAACTCCCTTAGACTTCTTTGAAAACTCCAGACAACAATCTTGGAATTGGACTCAGGAGAGAGGGTTTCTTTTCTCAGCTCTGCTACTGCATCTTTGTAACATTTTACAAGTGACTTAACATCCCTGCATCCTGGTTTACCATTAGTAAAATGTGGGAAATAGTACTTTGCTCATGAGGTTTGTTTTAACGAATGGTTGTAAAATCTCCTAGTCAAAGTGGTATAACTGTAAATTAATGTTCTATTCTGTGCATACTTGTTCACAAAACCCCCATAATTTGATATATAGCTTTTCTGTTAAGTCTACTGCTACAGTTTTTGTCTTTAGCCAATATGAAAGGTTTCATGACATATCTAAAAATTGATAATTATATATATTGAATATGGGAAAGGCATTCTTATAAAACTAGATGCACTTATGTGGCATCAATTATGCAATATCTGACTAAATATATTGGTATTTGAGCTGGGTCAATCACAAACGTTTTTAAAGCCTATATCCTAAGCTTATCAAACTTACTTGCTAGGCAAGCTGGGCAAAACCAGGCTCTGGTGAAATTTCCAGTATTACTTGGTTTGGGCTGGCCTAGAAGTACCACAAGAACAGACTCTCTCATGGAATTTCCACTGCTTCACCTATTATTCATAGCCACAAGTGGCAGATATTCATTTTCAATAGTTCAACCAAACGCTTTGACCTCAAAGGTTTGGCCCAGGTTTTGCGGTAAGGTTGATTCTTTTACCCAAACCTGTTGTTTCATCTGTAGTTTTGTCTATTGTGTCCTCCAGGAGCAGAATGCAGTGGTTTCCCTTTGCAGCGCTGCCTTTCTCTTGAATCAAAGGTGTTTCAGGGTGAGGTACTTTGTACAGTATATGAAATATATTTTGAATATGAAATATATACTGAAATATATTTTGCTTCATGCACCACGTATTTGAGGCAGCACTCAAGCGATTAATACTCTTTATTATAAGGTATAAATGATAAGTAGCTTATAAATGATTAATAAGTGATCCATAGATGTTATAAGCATGTTACCACCATGAATAGTATGTTTTATAGATGGTTATAAACCTATTATAAAATGTTATATGGCTATAAGCAATTGATTGTTCCATTGGACACTAATAATTTATTAACAATTTATTAAAACATCTATTAATCCTTTCTAAGTTATTTATAAATGCATCCTTAATAGAAAGTGGGATCAGCTTTGGTGAGTAAAGAGAAGAAAAATTAAGTGTTACAACCAAATAACATGCTTTCAAAATGATTCTGCATTTGCTTTTAATTAATATAGTAGTTCATATTCAGCTTATTGTCAGTCACCTATAGTGGTGTGTGTTAAAATCAGCTGTTAATTAATAAAAAAACAGTAACTGACTTGGTTTCTGAAAACTACATATCTTAAAAATCTGATTGCTTATATCTGAGTGTACTGTTCATTTGTGATAAAACAAAATAGACTAACACTATCATGACCACGTTTAATGCAAACCTGAGTCCCTGCCTTACAATAAGATTAATTTTTAAGCCAAGAAAACATATATAGAAATGTAATTTTATGTACACTTATCTGTACTGAAAATTTTCTTTATCACATTCTCATATTCTTGCTGTTTAAAAATGTCTCATTTAATTGTATTTTTTAACTACATGCAGAGCTGAATTTATTCACAATATTTGTTATATGGAGAAGGCTTCTATTTATACTTCAGTTTGAAATAAGTACAGAGCTAGGAGACGCCTGTAATTTCATCCATTTTCTTGGATCAGGTAGGGCTTACGTGAAGTGGATACCCATCTTTGACTGTCAGTGAGCAATGAAGCAGTTCTCAGAACATACTCAGTACAGTGGAAACCTTATTTTTTTCAAAATGGAATATTCATTCTCCACCTTTTGTTTAAAAGCGAACAATGGAGCGCCCTTCAGACATTAGCCCTTCCCTCTACAGAGCTTTAAGTTCGGGTGCAGTGTAGAAGGATTTTGTAAATGATATGCTGGCAGGTTAATGTTACACACACAATGGGCTCTATTGTGCAAGTCCTTATGCTATGGAATCAGCCAGGGCCTGATTCTCATTTACACTAAGGCCTCTTTATGTTTTTCTGGCTGTGTAGGGGAGCCTTAAAGTGGTTGTAAATGTGATTTATACCCATGTTAATGCCCTTTTATCTTTCCAGAGTGGTATAAAGAGGCTTTAGTATAAATGAGAATGAGACCCTCCCCAGTCTTCAACAGGGGGTTTAATGAATAAGAGTTGCAGGGATCTGGTTTAAAAAAGAGGATCTGAGAGAGCCAGAATGTAGCAGAAGCTTTTCTGTGATGGAGTACTTTGCTATTTTTCTTTTGCTAATGTATTAAAATTAGAGGTACAATTTGGAGTAGTAGAGGTATTGATCTGAGTGTTTAACACTGAGGGAGCACCAATGCTGATAAATTATTGATTTTGATTTAGCTATATATGTATAATATATGCAACAAAACCTGCACAGAATTAGAAAACTTGACAAGGCAATGGGATGGGGAAAATACAATATTGCTTTTTCTTGAATATATTAACTTGGAGTTGTCATAGAAATTGCTCTGCAGCATGTAAACATCAATTAAATATTGTTCTAAATTTACTGACTGGCACTGATGACTCTGCATTGAACTATGGTAATAGAAAACAAAGGCTGGGCCTGATGTTGCAATCATTACTCAGACAAATTAACCAATGGGTCTCGTGCCTGTGTACGGACTTGTCACCCAAAGCCTGTTAGGAAACTTAGCAATGTAGTAGGTTACTGTACTTGCCTTTCTAACTAGAAATGTGGGTTAAAATCCCAACTTAGGTGCAGAGCCAGCTTCAGTTCCTGCAAAAATCTGTTGCTGCAGGTCCTCCCTGATTTTAAAGTCTTGGGAATATCAAGGCTAATTTTAGGATTTTTTTTTTTTTTTAAATTATACAGGAAATTTCTAGCCTGGATTGGACAGTGAAGAGATGTTGAGAGAAAGGGAAACCGATTCTCACTCCACATCTCACTTTCTCAACTGGGGCTGGTGATAGAATGAACAAGTGGAAAGGTTGGGAGCTACAACAATTTTAGTGAGGGGAAAGGAGGCTCTCAGTT
Organism: Emydura macquarii macquarii; assembly: GCF_026122565.2. Classification (NCBI taxonomy): domain Eukaryota; kingdom Metazoa; phylum Chordata; order Testudines; family Chelidae; genus Emydura; species Emydura macquarii. The sequence goes on along the minus strand of NW_027131527.1, from coordinate 10,550,812 downwards.
AATTATACACACTAGGTAGTAAAGAGCAACTCTCCAAAGGTTTGGGTTAAATGCTTCTCCAAACTACTGTGCTCTAGATATTTGGCTGACTCATTCATGCTGAGAAGAGAATCTCACAACTTCTTGCAATATTCTCAAAAGGAGGTATAGTGCAAGAAGTGCTTCAGCCTTATTCTTGAAGCAGGGTGGGTGGAACTACCACTTAAAACATGATTCCAAATCTTAGTTACATCTGTACTTGGTTTGAAAATTGACACCAGTTTTTAGGGGCAATGAAGTATTTCTTCAAGTTCAATTTTACAAACAAGAAAGATTGTACATGCAAGCAGAGGCCATTACATATATTACAGAAATTAAAGAACATATGACTTCTACACGATTGAAAGGACTATGGTTTAAAAATACGAATATGCTTAAACTCTATTTGATAGCAATAGTGGAGGGAATAACAGTACCCAGCATTATGTGCAGATTTCAGTAAACCAAATGCAAAAGGCTTAACTTTGTAATTTAATTTACTTAATTTTTTCCCCTTTTGTAAATTAAATCTCTGCTACTGGGATTTTAGGGATTGGTGTGACTTCTCATTTATGTAAATAAGGCAATGCATTTTATTGACTATGCAAACTAAAATATTAATCATTTGCATAAAATCTCCATCTTTCCAAAATTTCGGCCTCAATGGGTGTTTTAATTGCCTTACATATGAAATGTGTAGGTCATTTTAAAAAATAGGTACATGTATATATTTTAAAGTACACTTTAAAAATGAAAAATATACACATTTTCAAAAAAGGGGAAAAGTTAAGAAATTAAATATACTGCTCAAACCCAGATGCCTAAATTAGGCTTCTAAATCCACATTGAGGCACCTAACAAGAGGTGGTCTAGTTTCAGAAATGCTGAGCAACTCCAGCTATCACTGAAGTCCATGAAAACAACAGGTGCTCAGCACCTTTGAAAAATCAGGGCACTTTTATTTAAGTTCCCAATTCAGGAATGTACTGAACCATGTGCCTCACTTTAGGCATATGAGTTTGTCCCATAATGGGATTACGCACGTGCTTAGAACTAGGCATATGCTTAAGTACTTTCTGGAATAGGAGCCACAATGCTTAAACATGGCTTTAGAAGCCTAACTATAGGCACGCAGTTTTGGCCATATTTTTGTTTTTATTTAGCATTCAAAGGAATAAAGCACTGTTTGGATTATAGTACCTGTATGTATTCAGTGATATAACGTAGTAATATTTCATTGTTACTACCATAATCAGATTCCCACTTTTTTATAAAGTTTATTTTTAATACAGCTATTTATGCCATTAAACCAGGCAAATGGCCATTTTTGTGTAAAAATATTTTTTTAAATCTCAGATAATAGAGTTTTGGCTTTTAGAAGGTTGAATCATAATGTGACATCAAAAATATGACTCTGTTGTATAATTTACTTCTTTATGCAGTAATATAATGTAGCTTTTATCTTATACATCCAGAATAAAAGCATTCATGCATGGATTGTTAGAATAACAGACATTACGTGAAATAAATTTGCTTTTATCTGTGTCCTATAAACTTGCATGCTATCTGTGTCTAGCATTATGTACACTTCTATTTGCCAAGCATTAAACAAATAGATTTTAATTTTTGGAGTTTATGAATTTTTTAATCTATGCTATAATGCTCTAATCATATTTAACTCTACATCCATTGCTGAATAACAGTTTTTAACATAATAGGTCTTGAGTCTCTGACTCATCTAATTGATTTCCAAGGGAAACAGAGAGCTATGTGATGGCAGTATGTTTACACTGTTATACCCCAGTGATATGTAGTATAGTTAAGAGTAATACACACACATACTGTTACAAACCAGCAGTAAGAATATATAAATTAGAAAAAATATAAAGCTAACTTTATGGGTTTGGCTTAAGTTCATAACGGCAAAGAAATCAGATCTATTGCTTAAAATACCTCCCCATGTTCTTCCCAGTAGATAAGCTTGAAATCTCAACTATTATACCCATCTGCTTTGTGGCAATCTCCCAAATACCCAAGCCAGTATCTGAGGACGTATGAGGGATCCATAACCACCATACCTTAAATACAAGTAATGCTAACCTTGAAAGTCATATTTTCTAAAGTGACTTCACTACTCTGGTTAATCAATATTGTCTGACAAGATAAAGTGGGTAAAGGAGAACTGGTCGTCATAATTTATTTGGGTTTTCAAAAAGCCTTTAAAAGTCCCTCACAAGAGGTTAGAGGAAATTAAATAGTGATGGGGTAAAAGGTAAAGTACTCATGGATTAGAAACTGGCTAGGAGGCAGAAAACAAAGTATAGGAATAAATGGTCACTTTTCCACATGGCAAAAGTTACAAGTGAGGAGGCTTACAGTTCTGTATTAGGACCAGTTTTACATAATACATTTTAAATCTATCTGGAAAAGGGGATGGACAATGAAATGGCAAAATGTGCAGGTGACACATTTTTTTGGTAAAGATTAGAGAAGACTGTGGAATTTGAGAACCTAATAAAGTTAGGTGAACAGCTAGTACAATGCCAGATGAAATTCAGTGTTGACAAATTGGCCACAGTGCATGTTGAAAGGAATCATTTGAACTACTCATACACATTGTTGGCTTCTATGTAAAGTGTAACCGCTCAGGAAAAATATTTTCACATCCCTATGGACAGCTCAGTGTAAACACTTGTTCAAAGTACAGTGATGACAAAACAAAAATAAATGTTAGTGTATATATAAGCAATAGAATAGAAAATATACTGAAAATATTAAATCGCCACTATAAAAATCAATGGTATACCCTCACTTGGGTTATTATGTTGAGTTCTAGTCTAGCCATTTCAAGAAAGATTAGCAGAAATAGAAAGGGTTCAGAGATTGGTGAATAAAGTGGTTTTAACACATGGAAGAACTTTCATATGATGAGATTTAAAAAATTAGGACTGCTTTAGTTTAGGGAGGAGATGACTAAGGGGACATGCTGTATAAAATACAGTGGATGTCACAAAGAAGGTAAATTGGTCATTCCTATTTATCTTCTGTCATAATAGAAGGACAAGAGGAAATTAAATAAAGGCCATGAATTTAAAAATGATAAATAAATCCCTTTATACAAAGTATGTAATTAATCTGTGGAATTTACTGCCACCAGCTATCATTAAGGCTAAAAGCTCAGTATAGTCCAAAAAATCACACATTTAAATGAATAATGAGAACATCCACAATTATGTTGGAATTAAAAAGATGAGAAGGAATATAACTCTCAGGGTATAAAACAACCAGCTGTGGGTGGGCGGGCGGGTGGGTGGGTAGGAAGAAATTTCTCTTATGGACAAGTTATTCCATAATTGTTGTCTGCAGATACCTTGCACTTTTTCTCAGATATCTGGTTCTAGCCTTTATTAGAGAGAGGTTAGATTCAGAAAGACTACTAGTCTGATCTAGTATGATGATTCCTATATCTTATGTGCCTCAGAGAGTACTCCCCTAATGTATCAGGAACAGGTTCCTCCAGTTCAGCTGGAAGAATGAATAACACTTAGTTTAACTATGGTATACAGACACAACCATTTTCAGAGGTATTATCATAGACCCATCTCTAGGTCCTAATTCTTTTAATGTATACTTTACAACCGGTCATATTATTGCTGAACTTCTGCAACACACAGCCACAACAGAATGAATGAAAGACTGGGACTTGAATTTCTTGAGCTGTTCTTGAGTCATATTCATATTTGAAATCCAGCTTCTTAGTGTTACCTATGTGGCACAAGGAAGTCAGACTCTGGCCATAACTGCCAAGTTAAGAATTCCTCCAGTGGAGGGGAACTTTTAATTGGTAAAAACCTGGGTGAAGCTGGCTCCTATACTAGTTACCCTGCACACTGAGTGGGTGGGTATAGCAGGGTAAGATGTAAGTTAAAGCAACTCTAAGATTTTGGGGTAGAAGCTGGGGCAGCTTGAGAATCAGGGACTATAACCAGCCTCCTGATGCTTCCCTGTCCCCTTAGGCCACATGCTTATATTTTTATAGGAGAGACTCCAGCCCTATATTCTAATGCATGTTGAACATAGTTGAACATAATTTCTGCCTTTTTATTGTAGTAGCTTGTTCATCTCATCAGCCTGTTCCTTTGTATGTCTGATTGGTAGGTTGGACTGCATTAGTTAGTCAAAGGCACTGCAGTTCAGTTTCGATACCTCATTGTTGGTATAGTCCATATATGTTGTGATTAGAAGGGCCACTTTTTAATGGCAAGCCTAGGCTTTTGAGAACAATATCTCTGAAATCAACAATATCCTAATCAGAAAGGACTAATGCTAGAAACACCATAGAAAGGTATTTTAATGGAGATTGCAACTGATTTTTAAGTCTAGCATCATAAACACAAAGCTGACATTTTAACCAGGAGTGAACATTTCCTAACTTTAAATGTTGATGTAAAATGATAAATCTGGACTCAAGGTGGGTGAGGTAATACATTTTACTGGACCAACTTCAGTAATAAAAATAAAAGATATTAACACACCCTCCTTGTCTCTTTAATATCCTGCGACCAACACAGCTGCAACAACACTGCATACAAATCTGGACTCAGTCACTTTTGTAGGAAACTACGTAGGACGTTTCTCTGATTAAGTCTCCAAAACAGAACTTGCAGTTGTAAAAACAATCAAACATGCATCCACTTCAGGTCTGTAGCCTGGTTTGACATCATAAGTCTTGAAATGAAATGTTCATCAGTCACAAAATTGTGTAGGGCTTTTAATACTAAAATTAGAAACACAGGCTACTGACATATGCTGATCATAATTGCTGTATTGGATATTGTAGGCGTTTTAATCCATTTACTCTAATGAAAAGGATATAGTACACTCCAAGTCAATAGTGTTCTGTTGACTTGCAGTCAGAACAATATGTTTATCCTCAAACTCTGCAAGCCACCATAATTTGCATCATATTTGACAAGCTATCAGAAAAGCTTGCCAAACCCTTCAGGCCTACAGGCTTTCTGTGGCAATTAGGAACATTGCTTAAAAGAAAGTGTTTTATTTTATGTGCTGGTGGGCCCAGATCTTGAAACAGTACGTTAGAAATACAGTTTCCATCACATGTAATCCTAATGACTGCAAAATAAAAACAAATAAAAGCACATGAAAATATTCATTATGTATTAAAGGTGGCCAGGCATCCTGATTTCTTCTTCTTCCCATTTCTTCTCTCTACCTACTTTTCTCAGGTAGAATCAATTTTGTGTATGTTGTTTGTGTATGCACTAGGGATGTAAAAGGTTAAACGTTTAAACAGTAATTAGCTGGTTAAACGTTTTAAACATCTGATTACCGTTTAAACTTGGGAGAAAGGAAGCGGCAGCTGGGCTGGCTTCCTGCCAGAGAGGGCAGCTCTTGTTGGCAGGGAAGCGTGGAGCCCAGCGTGGGGTAGCTGCAGTGGGGCTCGGCTCCCCACGAGTGGGCGGGGAGGTGCAGATCCCAGCATGGGTGGGGTGAGCCGCAGTGGAGAGGTGCAGATCCCAATGTGGGGGGGAGCGAGCCACCACTGGGCTCAGGTCCCCGAGCAGGGACTTTGTGTTTGTGTATGTATATTCCCACGCAAAGAAGCAAACAAAAAACCTTAAATAAAAAAAGTTAAGGTTGAAAGAGTTTCTGTGGGGTTCACATAACACCCAAAACAATTACAAAATCCAACATCTTTTTAAAAACCCAGATGCAAGACTGTCTGCAAATGCACGACTGTCTGCAAATGCACAGGGAAAGGATTCGTCCAGTTCCCTGCAGCTTTGTAATAATTTTTTACTCACTAGCAACCTATCCGATTCATGTCGCTCACCCAACTTGAACTTTGTGTGCAAAACACACGTTTCTTTTTTGGTACTTTTTAGTAATGTTCTGAGTGAAGGGTGTGTTGGAGTTTGGGGATGGAGGATTTGAACCGGATGTGTGCTTAGTGTGTACATGGGATGTTAGCTATCTGCAGGGGTGCTGGAACAATTTTTATAGTGGGGTACTGAAAGCCATTGAGCAAAACTGTAAACCCTGTATATGATGGAGACCACTTCAAGCTAGGGGTGCAGCACCCCTAGTCCCAGCACCTATGTCATCTTATAAGATGGAGGAAAAAAATCTGCTTAAATAAATCTGCTGAAGAGCATGAGGCTATAAGGTGCTATATTTAGTATAGCTGAAGGAGGAACCAGTTACTATCTGGGCCTCTTAAGCTTCACCAGAGTGGAGCATGGGTTAGGAACTCAGATGTGCAGCTCTCTTGCAAGTTTTAGACTCCTCAGCACCTCACCCAGACAGTTCTTAACAGAGCAGCTGCACTCTCTTTGCCACTAGAAAATACCTGCGCAGATGATCATATATTTCACAATCAATCAAAAAAAATTATTCACACCCAGTTGATGGAGCTCATCCTAAAGGTCATTGAAGAATGAAAGGGATAGTTGAAGAGTTCTGTAAAGCTGCTGTTGTAGTAATAAGTTGTGTAAATCACCACTTAATGTGAAAACATCAACCAGCGTGTGCCTGGGGGAGGCATACTTTGAAATAAAATCATTCTATCACTTGTTTTGAATAAAGGAGGCAGCATGTGCTAGTGGTTAGAGCTAGAGACTCCAAGTCAGGAGACTTGGGTTCTGGTTCAGCTCTGCCACTGACTCTCAATGAGCCAGCCAGTTAACCACATGGTGCCTCTTTTTATTCCTATATAAATAATAATTAATAATACTTACCCAGTCTTGTGAAGTGCTATGAAATTCTGTAATGAAAGGTGATATAGTATTTTTGTTAAAATTATTTAGTGAAGTGACATTGATTTCTAATTACAACTAATTTATTTTATCATGTAGCACTAGGAGAAAGGTTAAATTCTTTAATTAAAAAAGTCTAAATGAATTAATAAATAGATGACTTCATGAGCTATAACCTTTAATTAGAATTTGTTGGGAAATCAAGTAGCTTTTTTCTTTGTTACCGAAACTAATTGTATAAGAATAATAATTACTTGCAGGAGTGACAACTTTTATATCTTCTTACACTGGTTTACACAAATAAAAGCAAAAGAATATATAGGGTTGGGTTGTTTTTTGTTTTTTTCCTGACTACAGTGCGAAGAAAATCTGTGTCTTATGTCCTTAACTACTGCTAGAAAAATACAAAAGAATATAAGGGAGAGTAGAAAAGAAACAAAACTGGTTTTGACTTAACAGGGGAGTGACTAAAAAAGAATGGCTTTCACTGGCTTTCTAGGCCTTGCAGCAGGCCTAAATTCTTCTTACCTTAGCAGTGGCACAGTCAGAAGGAGCCCCAGATGTCATAATGTTGCATGTGTCCTTTCCTGACACATATCTGAACTTGCTATGGTGGTCCAAAGACTTATAAAAACGATGTGTCCAAGGCTATCATGAAAACTTCTGAGAGAAGTTGTAAAAACAGCCATCCTCTCCCCTTAAACTGAACAGTTGTCACCAAACTTCTACTTCTCTGGAGGCTTGGCCATCTGCCCCATATTGTCATTTTCTGGCTCCTCCAGCCTGCCATTCACTGATCCCATGTCTGAAGTGTGTGAAGATCATGGAGGGGGAGTTATTGCTGTTCAGAGCACTTCAACTTATGCTGCAGTGTGTACTGAGACGGCAACAATGAACACCTGTAACTTGACCGTTACCATGGTGGAATAGCCATGGTCCTCGCGTTGTACAGAGATAAGCTTGCTCATTGCAGCCATGTCTAGAGGTGTTTCTTTGTTGAGGAAATGATATTGCTTAGCCATGTTTCCCTGCTGCAGGGCTTTTCTGTCCTGAATTCCTGGGGTTTGATCCCCTGAAACTATAGCATATGTCAGTCTTATGTAAAATGCACTAAGAATAGTACTTAGATTTTCTTTTCTGCAAGTCTTAATGCATGAATGTGGTGTAGAAGGCTAAACTTTTAGAAACATATCTGAGGCCTTGTGGTAAGCATATCTGCAAAAACACCCATTGTGCCTGTGTAGTAAGCTCCATGCATATCCACTTTTGGCTTATCTGGAACATTTATCCTCTAAAGAACTGTTGGTTAACATTTGCTATCTAATGAAATGACCAGAATAAAATGAACGGTAGATAGTTTTGATTCATGAGTGAGAGATTTTCAAACCTATAACAAGAGTCCCAAAATATTTCCACTGGATTCAAGTCACTGACCTAAAAGTTGAAGGGCTGAATTACCTTTTCAAATCCCCCACTCTGAGCCATCCAGTATGCTAACAAGGAGTTGCAACACTGAGATTCTATCACTTAATTGCTTCTCCATCACTGCTTCTCTAGATCTTTTGGAGAATTACTCTAAACTGCACATGGGGAAAAATGTACAGTATTTTCATAAGAAAAATTTTGTATAGACAGGTGGCAAATAAAATGATATACTGCTTCAAAGACATTAGAACATATGTCGAATGCCTTAGAATATGTTTTGCATTTGGACTGGGGGAGAGAAGTGCAGGTTGAGGAAGGGTGCTGTCTCTAGAGGTGTCATTTAGCTGTCTAGGATTCAGGGATTTCCTTTCATTGCTCGCAAGTCAGAATCCACCACTACAATCTTGTCTTTGCAATTTGAAAGCACCACTTGTTTGTTTGCTTTATGTTGTATCTTACTGAAATTCCAACTCTACAGCCTGTAGGCTACAAGATTGGAATTAAACTCCCAAACGTTATAAAAGATTAAAATAAAGGGAAGGTTAATGGTCACTGACATTGCTATTGGCTCCACTCCCATAGGCTCTGCAAATTTTGATTTCTGGAACATTAATGGACTTAGAAAAACATAAGGTTGTTGCTATTATCATCTTGTTGTTGCCATATTCAATATTGCTACTGTCAAGCATAACGACACTTCTTAAAGACCAGGCTGTTTCTGTGCTGGTGGTTAACCTGAGAAAGCTAATGATACTATTGAAAAATCCAAAGGGCACACTGTCTTCTCCATTAAACAAAATCTAAACAGAATGAAACCAGTGCTGAAGATAGGGGTAAATGATTCTTCACTGTCTGATTTTTCTCTGCTTTCATAAAGGGGATGTAAAGATAATGGATCTACCTCCCTGTGGAATGCCCTTAGTGCATGGATTTTCCTGCATAGCATAAAGCCACTATTTTACAATCTGCATAATAAATTGAGCTGAGGGAGCCCAGGAAGGAAAAGGGTGTGGCTGTATTTTAGCTAATCCTAGCAGGTGTTATGGGGCAGCTGAATATAAATTAGGACAATTTTGAGGTTTGTCTAACCTACCTAGAAGGCGAGCAGGCTCCCTCAGCCCAAGAATCATAGAACTGGAAGGGACCTCAAGAGGTCATCTAGTCCAGTCCCCTGCAGTCATGGCAGAACTAGATATTGTCTAGACCATCCCAGATAAGTGTCTGTCTAACCAACTCTTAAAAATCTGCAAAGATGAAGATTCCACAACCCTCCAAGGCAATTTATTCCAGTGTTTAACTACCCTGACAGTTAGGAAGTTTTTCCTAATGTCTGACCTGAACGACCCTTGCTGCAGTTTAAGCCCATTGCTTCTTGTCCTAGTCTCAAGGGTTAATAAGAACAATTTACCTTCCTCCTTCGTGTAACAACCTTATGTACTTGAAAACTGTTATCATGTCTTCCCTCAGTCTTCTCTTCTCCAGATTAAACAAACCCAGTTTTTTCAATCTTCCCTAATAGGTCATGTTTTCTAGATCTTTAATCATTTTTGTTGCTCTTCTCTGGACTTTCTCCAATTTGTCCACATCTTTCCTGAAATGTGGTGCCCAGAATTGGACACAATACTCTAGTTGAGGCCTAATCAGTGCAGAGTAGAGTGGAAAAATTGCTTCTCATGTCTTACAACACAGGTAGCCAGATGTGATTTTCTGGCAGGGCCTGTGGCTAACGGGTGGGCCAGCTGAAAAACCTGAGCTTCCTGCACCAGAAGCAGGAAGTTTGAGAAACGTGACACACCAGTTGCCACAGGCAACTGAAGTGTCAAGCAGCTTAATGATTCTCGGAAGGTCACTTCCTGCTTCCGGCCACGTGACCAGAAGCAGGAAGTTCAGGAAGCCACTGGCTGAGAAAGCTCCAGTTGCGTAGGTAGCTTCACCGGAGGTTGGGTGGACCTGCTTTCAAAGTGGGAGGCCCATGGCCCACCCATAGCTATGTTCCTGTTACAATACTCTTTCTAATACATCTCAGAATGATGTTTGCTTTTTTGGCAATGGTGTTACACTGTTGACTCATACTTACCTTGTGATCCAGTATAACCCCAGATCCCTTTCTGCAGTATTCCTTCCTAGGCAGTCATTTCCAATTTTGTATGTGTGCAACTGATTTGTTCCTTCCCAGGCGGAATACTTTGCATTTATCCTTATTGAATTTCATCCTATTTACTTCGGATCATTTCTCCAATTTGTCCAGATCATTTTGAATTTTAATCCTATCCTCCCCAAAGCATTTGCAACCCCTCCTAGCTTGGTATCATCCATAAACTTTGTAAGTGTATTCTCTATGCCATTATCTAAATCATTGATGAAGATATTGAACAGAACCGGACCCCAAACTGACCCCTGCAAGACCCCACTTGATATGCCCTTTCAGCTTGACTGTGAACCACTGGTAACTTTTCTCTGGGAACTGTTTTTCAACCAGTTATGCACCCATCCTATAATAGGTCCATCTAATTTGTATTTCCCTAATTTGTTTAGGAGAAGATCATGTGAGATTAGGGACGTGTGCAGGAATTTTAAATTCCTGTACTTATGGAAGAGGAGGAGCACACCCCCCCCCCCGCACTGTCGGAGGCCAAAGGAGCCCCCTCCTCCCCCGCAATCAGTGCACACCATCCCTTTGTGCATGCCCCTGTGCAAAACAGTATCAAAAGCCTTAATAAAGTCAAGACATACCACATCTAGTGCTTCCCCCTTATCCACAAGGCTTTTTACCCTGTCAAGCTATTAGGTCTGAAATCACAGAAAAGAAAATGTCCTCATAGAAAGAAAAACTTCACCTTTATGGAAGCAGACACACTTCTGAGTCCTTAGGAGAGCTCAGTGCAAAAATTAAATTGCTGTGATATCCTTTCCAAAAATACATGGGGATCTAAATATAATACTTTACCCACACAGGATCTGATCAAAGCCTATTGTAATCAAAATCAGGTCCATGTAGTATCTTTAATCCAAGACCGCCAAATATTTTATAAATATTGAATGAGTCAGCCCTGTAAGTCATATAAAGATTTTACAGATGGATAAACTGAGACACAGAGAAGGAAAAGGCCACATTTTCAATTGTCCACCATTTTTGGATGCCAAACTTGAGACCTGCTTATAATTTTATTCTAGACTGGTTCATATCCTATTTCATCTCCACAGACCTGCAAAGCAAATTCGCCTTTGAAAATCTCTTCCATACTTTCTCCAGCTATGCTGGTACCATAAATCACTGTGATATATTTGCAAATGCTAAGTTAAATGTGAATTTTCACTCCACTTTCTATTCTGCTGCATCCACTGCCTGGCATAGATTTTCTCTCAGAATTGCAGCTGTCCCTATTCTCATCCCTCCCTCCCAGATTTGTCTGAATTCATTCAGCAAAAGTATACTTAATGATTTATTCTAAAAAAAAAAATTTCAGTCCCCTAACATGCTGGGGTCTTTTTGTTTGGGAGTGAGGGGCTCAACTCACCATTTCTAGTGCTGATTCAAAACAGGGTTCACGGATTTCATTATATTGAAAGAGGGCCACAGATAAGAGCACAGGTTACAAATAGTCAAGGGATTTTCTATCAAAATGTTTGTTCTCATTTGGAAATCTTACAGAAAAGGAAGGTAGGTTACAAATCTTTGATGTAACTGTCTTGAAATAGTCCTATTAAATAGACCCAAAGTGCATTATAGCACTGAGAAAAAGGAGTCACAGATTATTCAGCTGTAGCTCTAAGAGAGCCTGTTATAACCATGCATTTTAATTAACCAGATCAGCTGAAGAAATGTTGTCTATACACTGCAGTGTAGCTGTCTGACTTGTAAAGTACCCTGTCGATAAATAGAGGACTTTTCTTTTTCAGAGGCTGCCATTCCGCAAGCCTTTTCAAGTACATAGAAAAAATGGAAGATGTTTTTTAATAATTAAACTACTATGAAATTTGCCTTAGGCAAATCTGCTGCCTTTTTCCAGTGTAGAGACATGTCCTGCCTGTAATATACATGTAGTACCACAATAAATCATTGACATTAACATTACAAATCAATTTGGTTGAAATGTGAGACTGCTACAACACCCTGACAGTGGCAGCACTATCAAAATACAGGATGGATTTAGGAAATCAAATGTCTTCTTCTAAACTAATCCACATGTTGTTACAGTAAGGCCAGTAACTCAGCAATAACTTAGACACTGATTTCTACTTCAGAATCCTTCTTTGAACATTATGATGCTTTTTTCATGTTAAACTTGTCTGGCTTGGTGTTACAGGTTTCATAATGAAGGTGTGGATTTTGGAAATTTTGCTTGATTTTTAGCTTTTAGGAAATCGATTTTCATTGTAGTAGCTCACATCTCTTATTACAAAGTAAAAGTAATTCTACTTGAGAACTATAGACAAGTTTCAACCTTACAATGTCAATTTTCCATTTAAAGAAATTACTAAAAAAAACACAGGATGAAATGGTTTTAACAAATATCAACAATATTAGCCTAGAAACAAAAGAAATTGCCCAGTGTGATACTTAATATTAGGAAAGGGGTTTTGGAGCAGGCCTAAAACCAGTGATGAAGGAAGAGTGTATATAAATCTGCTGTAGTGAAGTGATTTTTCTATATAAATCAATGGAGCTATTGTCAGCACTGCATCCCTTGCAGAGGTTGTGATTGGGTGGGGTGGTAGCGATCCTGTGGATCTATATCCCCAATAAGTCATTCCCTCTTTTTTGCAGCATGGCTCCACTGAAAATACAATTAGCCCTTTGATTTAAGGGGTCTAAGTGGTAAATGGAGGTAAATAAGTTGCATGCATGTGATGAGGAACCAACGATCTTTTTGCCACTGAGTTTCCTCTTATTTTCTTTTTACTTGGCTACCCTCGTCTATTTATTTTCTAGTTTGGAGAGACAGGCAGGATAGAGGTTACTCTTTCTACTTTATCTTTTGCCATCTCTTCTCTTCCCATGTTCCTTTCTTGTTACCTGCTGAGAATTAAACTGAATTAAATCTCTATATCTGGAATACTCTTCTGTGTAACTCCTGCCCTGATGACATAGTCAGATAAGCAATTTTGTCCTTTTCTTCAAAACTAACTAACATTTACTTGTCTCTGGGAGTACCTTTGCAATTGGAACTGCATTTTTTTAGGCGCAAGGAACTGTAGAGGCAGAAGAATCTTTGCTGGATTGGGATCTAGGGCTTTCAGAGAGGCTGATGTTTGTATGTAGCATTGTAATCTTTCTAATTTCTGCCATGTAAAACATTAAAACAGAAAAGAGGCAGAAAAACCTGATAAAGTAACCAATGATAAAATTTTACCCTACTGCAAAAATATGCCTGACCTAAGCAATCTTTGTAGAGCCGCTTAATCAGGGACTATGGAATCCTTCACTGTAACATAGCCCTCTCCACGGACATGTCTGCATTTAAAAAAAACCTGTTGGGGTGGGGAACTGGAGTGAAAATTAATAAGTCGTGTTGCTCACATGTTGAAAGGAATAAGATTGCAAACCATTGGTGGGAATATGACCCTCATCTTCCCATACCACCCCATCCCCTGTTGCACCTATTCCTTTTCTTACATCTTTCCATGTTTAGTATGAATTAACTAAAGAGCAGCCTTTCCAAATCATACTGAAATTGCGTGAGCCCAAGGATGTTTTGCCACTTACCTCTGCCATTATGATTTTTTTTTTTTTTTTTTTTTTTTTTTTGCCCTGACCTGGTGAGTAGAACTTTCCTCAGTTGCCATAAGGTAAAATTTTGACAACCTCCTTTGTTCTACCTAAGGCCTCTTCTCCTTAGGGTGACCAGATAGCAAGTGCGAAAAATTGGGTATAGTTGCTTATTAAGACAAAGTCCCTTATATCAGGATGCCTGGTCACCCTGCTTCTCCTATGCAAGTTCAAAGAATTAAACGTACCCAAGGAACCTCATTTTCTTTTGTGGCAGAGTTTTGCACCCTGTGGGTATCTAGTAGCATGGCTTCCCACTGAAGCCCTTCCGTTTGCTGGCTGCCTGAGGAAGGCACTAGGTGTTTCACAGAATTAGGAGCTGTGAATGACTTCAACCTCAAACAGCTTCAAATAAATGTTTAAATAATGTTGCTTGATGGCAGGCTGCAATGAGCTCCATGCGGTGGATGTCTCAAAGTTTTAATCAACACCACCTTTCCAGGCAGCTGGCAGCCAGACAGAACACCACATTAGATATTTTGGGAGCCCAGGGGTTAAGGAAGAAGGCCTCCCTTGGAAAGTGTTTTGTATACATTTAGAGAGGCTTGTATTTTGTTATCTTCTTCGTTTTTTGATAGAGGTTATTGAAATGAATATAGGTTACTGTCTTAAGCATATGGACTAAGTGGGAAATAATGAATACTTGTACTACAGTGTCCATATTTAGGAGCATTTTCTTTTACCACCTTATTAGTGACATTGAGCCACTAAGAGCTTACAGTGCTGAATAAGGATTTACATTTAATTGAAGTCCTCTGTTCTTTACTGACAAAATATATTTTACACACTAGATGGATGTAATTAGTGCATTGAGGCTTTAAAAGAAATTGGCTTTGTTAAATTTGGTATTTGTCATGTCAGTTTATATATGAAGCCAAACCATATAAATCACTAGTTCTGTGGGCTTGGGGAAAAACATTAGTGATTTTTATATGGAGTTACCAATATGCAGAGGCTTTAATTCAAAATATTTTATTAAAATTCAAATAAAACATACTCTCAAATTTGAATATTCAACTTATGAAAGATTTAAGATTATTTTACACTGGTACAAAAAATATTATTTTATTGTAAATGGACCATCTGATTATATATTGTAGGTGAAGAAAAGACATCTTCCATTTTACAATAGAGAGATTTCTGTGTTTGTTATTAAAACATTCATAAATACATCCCTACAGAATCCTGCTGGATTATGCTACAAATGATTTAGGGACATGCTCACAGTTACCTTTCTCACTACAAAGTCACCGCCTTCTGGTCAGCTAAGCAATAGCTTCTTATTTAAAAATAACTTCATGTCTTCCAATGACATCAGTTAGAGAAATTCAGAATGTTGAGAGACTGTATTTGTATATAGATTTCCTTAAACTGTAAAATAAATGTTTAGAAGTAAATTAAAAACCTTCAATCTGGAAAGAGCTTTGTTACTAGAAAATATCAAATGCATGCTGCTTCACAGAGCCAACTGCTGCCCCTATAGCAACTTCTATTTTTATTTTTGACATTCTGTTGTTGAAAACATGAAACCAATAATGAAGATTTAAAATCTGTAAAGTCTTAATATAGGACTCTATTTAAAGGAAAACACATGCTTTTATCACATGTTTTTGTAGCTATGGCCTATTCACAACAAAATATAAGTTTTTATGTGATCATTGAAGTTTAGATGAACAGAAACCTACTATCTAAAATCATACATGTGTGAAAGGGAAATGTTTTTAAAGAAGGACAAATCAACTAGGTGGCAATAACAATGTGGAGTATTCAGATAATAAATTATTAATACTACCAGATAGATTTTTCTGCATGCCCATAATCAGGTTAACATTGTAGCTTGGAAATAACTGTCAAGTTTGATCTTGCACTTAATATTTATTCTGAATTCAAATAGAGAAGTAATGAAAAATAGGAAAAACTATTTAATCACAAATGTATAGAGACAATTAAGAACTGGTTCCATTCAATTCTTACTCAGTATTGTACACGGTGAATATCCCTGGTATTACAGAAATTGGAAGACTGTATATTGCAGTGTGAATCACAGCTGCAATATGTGAGCCTAACCTGTGAATGATGAAGTGCTAATATATAGTATGTATAGTATATTGGATACAAATAATGTGAATGAGAAGAAGCTGGTTGGTATAAGGCAATACAAAATAGAACCCCAGTGCACTGTTTTGAGGATATGACTCATATTATTATACAGCTATAATACTGTGATGTGGAAGGATATTATATTGTGAGTAACATTCTGTGATGTCAATAGAAATCTAATGTACTGGAATATTAAACTGAACTTGATATGCCTTAGAGAGAGAAATCTGTTCTCAAATAATCACTAAATGTTTTGAGTATGATCTGATTGCAATTAGTGGTGGACTAATTACTTGGTTAAAATAAGAACTGAACCTTTGTCAAACATTTAAACCAAGTCTCAACATAACTTTTTTCTAAGGCTCAAATAAGGTCAGTTATTTTAATTATCTATTGAGAATCAGTAGCAGCTACTCTATTTATACGGTGGTAACTATCTTCCCATTGTACATCCTATTTTCAACTACCCCTCCTCCACCAAAAAAACCATCAGCTTTTCTGAAATTTTGCCACATTTCATCCCAGATTAGAAGACAGGAAACCGGGCCAGATAAACCCTTAGTCTGACCCAATATGACTATTCGTACATTCTTAGTTTCTAGGAAGACTAGTAAAAATCAGAAATGCTGGTGTAAATAGATGTCAATGGAACTATGGATATTTACCACAGATGAGAATCTCACCCATCGTGTCCTGAACATTTATTTGAAGTTCATAACTCTTTCTGGCTCAAATTATTTCTGTAATGTCTTAGTCTAGAAATAGCTGGGGGAAGCATAAGGAGGAATTGGATACATGGGAGGAGAAAACTGGCGCGGCTTGGAGGGTGGGATGGAGGAAGTACTGGAGCCAATGGGACATTAATGGAGTGCAGGGGACTGCAGGAAATTTGGAGGAGTGGTAGAAAGAAGTAGGTGAAGGGACAGGGAAAAAGCAGAGGCTCTTATATATGTTATTTTTTTTAAAATGAAATGTTAAGCCCTTAATGTAGAGAAGACTTCCACTCCACCATCTACTATACCACTGTGATATAACTGCCATCCCGCACCTTTGATAGACTTGCCAAAGTCTTTAGCAAGATAGCCTTGGGCCTCATAGTCTCAGAGCAAAGGATCCCATCTTGTGGGGAGATCTTATACCAACCAAATTTACATTTTCCTGGGAAGGTTTTCAGACACAAAGAGCAGTTAGGTGCACAACGCCAATTGAAAGTCAGTGGAAGCTAGGTGCCTAACTCCAGTTTGAAAATCTGCCTTCTAATACTCATGTAAATAACTAAATAAAAAATAATAAAGGGGGATGGGAATTAAGAAACAAAAAAATCTTCATTATAAGTTCCTATGGGAGCCCAGTTGGCATCCTCAAAACAACATTACATGAAATTCTACATCTTTTTTTTTAAAAAAAAAATTCAAATATTAAAATGTGGGGAAATCAACTGGAAAAGGATCTAGCCTGTTCCTCACTGTTGCATCATCCCATCTGATTTACGTAGCCAACTCAAACGTAATTTTACCCTTAAAATTGTGTTTAAAAAAGTGTGTGTTTGTATGCAAAGATCATAATAACTAATTGCTAGGAGATTATAAAATCTTGTTTCTGGTTCAAGGGATCAATTATTGATAATATTTTGGTGATACAAAATTTGGTCTTAAAGTATTATTACTAGTGTTCGCTCTACCTCAGTGAAGCACACTTTAACCTTTGCTTTTTTTTAATCAGGCTACTTTTAATTTTGAGGGAGGATTGCAAGGCAGTTAGGCATCCCACTTTAATATCTTCCCCTTTGTGCATATCTGAACCTTTTGAGTTGCAGCCAGACCAGCAGAAACAAAAGCGTGGAAAATCTCACGAAAGAACCTGGTTTTGTGAGTTTTCAGCACAAATTTGCAACCTCCAAATATTCAGAAAAACATTACTTTGTAATTAAAAAATGTAGACTGTGAAACAATGGTGATTTATACAGCACTAGTTGTGCTGTAAGCGGTTTAGGACGAGACATGGAAGTATTTCAAAAGCTCTTTTCATTGAGTACCTTTGTGATACCCACACATGGTATCTGACAGCCTGCTACTTTGATGTTAACTGCAGAATTAATACCTCTGAAACTCAGTATAGCTGGGGATGATGATATATCCTCATTGATTCATCATAACTACTAGTATGACTTCACTGCTAGAAGTACTACAAACCATCACACAGGAGGTAACAAAATAGTTCAGCGCAAAATGTTTGAAATGTTCACAGATCAATTCGTACCCATATTTCAATGCAGATACCTCTAACATCTCCAGAAAATAACTCTTATCCACACTTAAGGCAGGTGTGAGTTAAAATGGATAAAAGAATAGTATCAAGGTTTATATATATGCCCAGAGCAGTAGATGGTAACATCTGAATCAAAAAACAAAAGAAAAAACCCAACCCCTAAATATATAAAAATTTTCAGAAATACACAAAAGTATTTTTCCCGGAATAAGAACACAGGCTTTTTTTTGTTTTGTTTTTAAACTTGCCTCTTTTTTTAACATATGTATAACTGCTGGGAAATGGGACATGTACCCACGTTTTACTATGATCACAGGATTCATGCATTCCCATTCCTGAGCACACTCCTCTGCAACTAATATTATGTGGTAGCACTTACATTAGCAGCCATTAAAAATTCACTGTTTACCAACAATTTCCACACCATGGTATTGACTATAGTTATAACCTATTACAAATATAGGAAATGCTGCCATATGTCAAGTGACAATGCATGATAACTGTGAGAAAATGCTGACTTCATGGTGGTGACTGCTGCATATTCACTGCTTTAACATAGTTGTGCTAGTTTCTAAAATGTGAAGTTTTCTAATTGCACTGTTAAAATATTAGTCCACAACTGGCCATCTCACCATAGGGCTACTCCCAGAGTATCCTTAATTCAAATATTGTCTGTTTATAATCCATTCAGAATAGTCATGTGACTAAACTTTTCTGCACCCTACCGCCCTCATATCATGCCATTATGCCAACAGTCAGACTCACCTGTCAGCCTGAGGATAAAATTTAAATCTTGTACCCATATAATCTTGTTCTGTGATAACATGAAATCTAGCAGGTGAGATGGGAGAAAATCAAGGCATGAAATCAGTAACATAATGAGACACCTGAAAACACATACTTGTCGTCACAGTTTTCTGTTCCTCCTGAGTCAGAGTTAAATGATATTCAAGCAGATTAAGAGACACTATATTCTAAAGTTGCAATCTTTCAGATGAGATGGAAAATCAAAGCCATTGACATCCTGAGAGCCATTGACACCCTAAAGAGTATTTTCCACTATAGGTAATGACCCAGGTGTCCTAGCTAAATTCAACCTCAGATAGTTCTGTTTACTTAACTTCTTCCTGCAGTTTCAATTGGACACACTGGGTGAAATACTGGCCACACGGAAGTCAGTGACAAAGGTTTCATTGATTTCAGTAGGCCAAGATTTCACCCAGTTTTTTAAAAAAACCTTTTACTTAACCTTTTTGGTAGAGTTGCTATAAGTTTTATTAAACAAGTGCTGTACTCCACCCCAGAGATTGCAGTTCAGTGATGCCTAGGGCTAGTAAGTGTTTGGTTAGACTAAATAGTTAATGTTTGCAAAGCTATTTGATATCAATTAACTAACATGCAAAGCATTAATGCAGCGAATAAGACTTGCATCCTTGGTTTATACTGTTATAAATATGTTGATCCCAGAATCTCAGAGACGCAAGGTGGGTGAAGCAATACTTTCTTTTACTAGTCCAATTTCTGTTGGTGGAAGAACTTTCAAGCATCATAGAGCTCTAATAGAAGAAAGTATTACCTCACCCACCTTCTCTCTCTCATACCTTGGTTTAGTTAGTTTCTGTGAATTTGATTCAGGTTTATCTTACTGCATTGGCCTTATGCTCCCAGTCAGATAATTTGTTTGTTGTGCCTTCCCTATGTTGTGCATTTTCTGGGTACTGGGCTTTTTCTAATAGCCTCAGGCTGGTGGAATGCCCTTCAGTTTGATATCTGCCCAAGTGTTTCAATATTTAAAAATTGCACTTAAAATATTTCTCTTCTTTCTTGACGTTGAATGTATTGCTCTGAGTTATTTTATAAGATATCTTGACGATAGTTAATGGTGCTTTATAAATATATAATAATAATAATTAATACTAAATTCTTGCCTGGTCCTTGCATTTCTTAATTATACAAGTCTTTCTTTGCTAATCCATTAGCTGATAGAGATGCAATAATATGTAATAACAATTACAGCCCTGCACGTTTCTTGCCAGCATTTTTATACTACTGCTACTTTCTTCATTCACTCACTGAATTAATTTAGATTAAGACTCTTATGTAGAAATATGAAATACATGTGATTATAGTGCAGTTGAATACTTAGCATACTGTATTCACATGTATAATACTTAGTGCAGAGTTGGAGGGGTATTATACACTGCTTTTATGTACAGCAGAAGACTGATTTAAAGTCAAAACGAGTGGGAACTGAAAGAGACACCTGTAGTTAGTCTAATCAGCCACTGGATGTCACTATTGTTCCATACAAATTCAGCTGAAAGAATATTTATCTAGAGTTGGGTGGCTGACTATTGCACAGACCATTAGAATGAAATAAACTATGTGAACATATCCAATTACCTTTTCAGGAAAGTTATACAATACATTCATTTTAAAAATTACATTTTTATATCAGACTTCACCAGGTCGCAGAGCCAGCAAACTTTGTGTCTCTCTCTTCCCCTTCTTTTATAACCTTTAGCCCAGTGTTTGGAACACTTGCCTAGCTTGTGGGAGACCAATATTTGAATTCCTGCTCTGGAGCAGGAACTTGAACTCAGAGCTCCTCCCTTGTTGGTAAGTGACCTAACTACCAGGTGGAAAGCTGTGCTGGGTTGGGCTGTGCTCAGTCTCTTTTTGAAACTGTTTTACATGGTATAAATACTTAACTATTCAATGGAGCAGGGACTTGAACTGAGATCTCCCCCTGGCATGTGAGTATCCTAACTACTAGGTGCTATGCCTATTGGGCTCTCAATCTCTCTCTTGTTGAAGCTGTTCCACACTGAAAAAAAAAATTTAAATATTCATTGTGCCAAATAAATATATATATATATATATATATATATATATACACACACACACACATATATAATGAGAGAGAGAGACACACACACACACACCCTACAGCCTGATGATTAAGGCACTTATCTAGATGATAGGAGATTTAGATTCAAATCACTCTGAATCAGGCAAAGAGAAGATCTGAATCTAAATTCAAGTCCTTGCTCCAGACTGGGGATTCAAACGTGGGTGTTCCACATCCCATGCAAGTGCCTAACCACTGGGCTAAAGATTGCAAAAGGAGAGATGTGCTCCCACTTTCTCTTGCTGATACTTGGCTGACCTGAAATAGACATTTCAAATTTATGACAATTCTAAACATTTTTGGAACTGAAACAAATATTTCCCCTGATTTTTTTTCAATTTGCTGGCTGAACTGAAAAATCTGTTATTCGCCCAACTCTGGTTAGGGCTTGTGGGGTGCTGATTTTGTGCTTATGTCTATTTGTATCACTTTTAAAAATATAAAATAAAAATCCATTGCAAAACAAAAGAACAAAAATCAGTAGACAGGCCTACACTAGGAAATTACATCAGCATAGCTACATCTCTCAGGGGTGTGAAAAATCTGCACCCCTAAGAGACGTAGTTATACCAACATCACCCCTGATGTAGATACTGCTAGATCGAAGGAGGAATTCTTCCATAAACCTAGCTACTATGCCTTGGGAAGGTGGAGTACCTTATGCCGTTAGGAGAATCTCTCTTCTTGGCCTAGGTGATGTCTTTATTGAAGTGCTACAGTGGTGCAAATGCAGCTGTGCCTGTAGCATTCTAAGTGTAGACATTCCCAGGGATATAGCACATTATATCGAATGAAGAGCCTCAGGTCCTGAGCTGTGGCCAAGGATCACTCTTTGGAGGAGGAATAGGAGAGGCCATCACTGGCTTAAAGCCACCTTGGTGTGTCCCTGTTCCTGAAGTATTCTGACACCCTTAATTTACACCTTGGACTTGAGTAGTATCTGGGGATCACTGGCACATAAGGAAATCTTGTTCATGCCTCCTTCCTCCAGCCATGCCCGGGCATAGGCAATCAGAAAGGGTGGCATTGTAGTCTGATTCTGGGGTTTGATTTCCCAAATCAAGGTATGGAGTTCTCCTCCTATCTGAATTAGCACTTTCCTAATCAGAGCTTTCAGAACTTCCCCTGAATATAATCCTGGGTATGGTTGATTTATTATAATAAACAAACTATCAAACCCATAAAAAGATACACAAGCAAGCAAACTAGCCCTATGGGATACAGCATAAAAGGGACTATGGCTGCTGTACACACCTGAAGATTCCTCTACATAAGAGAAATTCTCCAGTGGTGGGATTTAAGGTAGCTTTAGGACAGAGTGGTACAAAAATGTGCCTAAGGCAGGTAAAATCTGGCCCAGGATTATAGTTATTTGTTCTTATTTGAAGAGAATGGAAAGGGTCATGTAGATAATCCTGGTATCTTTTAAAAACTCCAGCTGTATTTCAGAAAAGGAGAGTCTTTTTAATAGGAATTTACTGTAGATCAGTGGAATTCACCCAATAGGACTGGAAATCAAGATAGTTAGGATTTGCGACTCCATGACTGTGCTGTATAAACCGTCAAAACAATTGGACTTAACACAGTTGTTAAATTTCATTGTGGTGCAGCTAAATTGTAACATGGTTTGGTCAACCTATGTAGACTCTACCTATGATTTTTAACCTGTATATAACATGGTTTGAGGCTAGATTAAACCATTTTATAACCCATTGTCAACACAACTGGATTTAATAACCATTATTCAACTCAGCCCTCTTAACTGTTCAGTTGGGAATTGTTGGCACAGGCCTTTATGTTCTCCAGTCAGCCAGCAGTTTCGTTATCAGATAACTGTAGCAATAATTACACATCCATCTGTGTTTATCACTGAAAATATGTGAAAATGTAAATAGAGACTATTAGGCATCTTTCATAAAATAATTGAATAAATTGCTCTTCTAATCATGTCTATGCTTTAATATAAACATGGTGAATTTTCATTATTAACTTAACCATCTATGATGAAGTATTTAGTAATGGTTTTGGTGGCTGGTATTTGAAGAGACTCCATAGTTGGTCTCGGATTTGTGCCTGTATTTCTTACCCCCCCCCCCCCCCCCCCCCCCCAACACCCCTACCTACCTAGATGAAAAAAATGCAGTCGTCTGTTTCTACATGTATTTTCCTCTGTAAAAGATTATAGATTGGTATCTATTTCATATTTTTTTCATGTATGGTCACAATGAGGCATTAAAATACATGACATTTTAAAGTCGACCTTAAAAATAGTTTTAACTCGTCAACATTATACTCTATGGAGGACATAAAGTTACTTAGAACATGTACTGAATATTTTTTATATTGAAATAATCCTGGGCTAGTAGTATAACGTGTGTGTGTGTGTGTGTGAGAGAGAGACCCCAAAATAGCAACATAGCTTCCTTTATACTTTCATGTATTACATAAATGTAATTTTTTCTGTTTGGAAGCATATCGTGTTAGTCACCATTTCAGGCACTGGTGAAGTCAAAAAGTATAGCGATGCCTTTCAATTCTATATTTCTGACAAACCCTAATCTTCAGTTCAGTCATAGGCAAGTTTTGCTGGTAGAAAATGTAGTCCTTTAATGGTTTTAGGTGTGTTCATTTTACTGACGTTTTATATAAATTTCAAAACTACAGCTTGAGAAAATTACATTATGTTCAGCAATGCAGTTTAAAGTGCACCAAGCACCTGCATTATTAATCATGTTGGAATCTAAAGCTCTTTGCACTCAGTAAACATATGGTACCAGAATTACATGGTTCAGTATATTATGAATAATCCACCCTCTATTATTTTCTGTTTATAGACCTTAAAAAAGAAAATAGTTTTATTACACTAAAATGAGCTTAAGCACATTAGTGCTGTTTTAAATGATGCCTTCTAACCTTGTTTCATTGTGTCTTGCATAGTTCAAGGTGATTTGTTTTGATTATTTTCCCTAGTAAGCAAAGAATCTACAAGAACACCCTGTTAAAGATTTTGCTTTTTCTAATCTGCTGCAGTGAAACTGCATTGTAGAAACACTCCCTCCCAAGTAGTCAAAGATGTGCAATTTACTAAACCAAATCAAGTTACAAAACAGCGATAATGAAATTACTGATTAGCTTCTTTAAGGATGAGGCTGTATATGAAGAATGAGAAAGAAGAGCTATCCAGTTTAAAAGATCCTTTGTCTAGTATGTGAGGGTTATAATTTATTTTAATATGTGGGGGATGGTATATTGTTCTGCAATCAATAAAATTTTGTCAATGACTTTGAGGGAGAGGGATAGAGATCCAGATTATAAATAGACATCTGGGTTTGTCCAGAAACATACTGATGAATGACTTCACATTAAAAATGAATATTTATGAATTCAGCAGGGTAATGATAAATGATTTTTCTCTCATTTTTTTAAAGATCATTTGGCTTTCTTTCTTAGGTTATAGAATAACCAGTTTTCACTGACAGCTCTTTCCACTTGCTCTGGTGTTTCTAAAATGTACCCTGATTGGTTTTCTAAATACTTGAAGCTTCATTTAGTTATTACATGGATGGTGTGCAAAGCACATCCAGATACTCTAACAAGCAGAGACCACAAATAAAAAAGAATTGAAGAAAATGACAGATTTAATGGTTTGATTAACCACATTAATGTCTTTGACAGTCTTGAAAAGAGAATTTCTAATGAGCACCCAAACAAATGTGTGCAGGAAGTGGTCTTGTCTTTGCTACTGCACATTTGAGTTCCTCTAATTACATCAATAAGGAATTTCTGTGCCTGGTTTAATGAATGCCTTTTGACTACTTGCTGAAAGGCAACTGGATGTAAGAAGGGATAAACACTGGCATCTTTTGTATGAAGCCACATGAACAGATTTCAATTAGTAGTTATCAGCTCTAGAAAACTCTGTATTTTAGTACAGTAAATCTTCCCCTCCCGTTTTCTTTAGTAAGCCTCAATTTTCCTCTCCCCCTTAGCTTTCTGTGACACACTCTGATCTGAAGCTTTTACTTAGCACTGGCTTGTATTGCCTTGTATCATGCCTTGTATTGCACAAAAATCAGGCATTCTTTCAGGGCTGTTCCTGCACCATCTGTAAGCTCAAGCAAGTCTTAGAATTCATATGAAGCTATAGTACCTGGATCATTCAGTGTGTCTTTGATTCATAAAGTGAACTTCAAAACATTTTTTTGCATTGTTGTCATTTTTCAGCCTAAACAGAGGCACACACACTGCAGATGTGGTGGATTAGTTATGAAAGAAGTTTTCTATTTAAAAACAGGTGAGATTTTAATGAAATCAATAGATGGTCTGTACAATAGTTTTGTATTAAACCAGAACTCAAGCTTCACATTATTTGTGGCATTTAAATTTCAATGAGTTGATTATGTATGAGAGTAAAATGACCAATATTATGAATGTACAAAAAAGTGACATGGAAGTGCTGTGCCAAAGGAGTGAAAAAAACGTTCCCTTTATAGTCACTAGAGTTCAATAAAGCACCACTATTTCCCAGCTTTTAAAAGCTCTTTTATCACAATGGTTCATACCTCACATTCCCTGGAGCCTGATTTGTTATACGTGCAGGGTCCTGTTCCATTCAGCAACATCTCACTGGTTTCAGTGTTGGTAGGTTTATAGTCTACATAAAATTCCTGTGTGGTGGGAGTCATTTGCTTCAGTGACTGTCTTTTTTTTTTCCTGTGCCTTCGCATGAGAGAGTGTTGCTGCAGCTGCTTCATACTGGCTGGGTAACGCTTCCATGACACATAGATTACCAGCAGGATCACAAGTACAGACAAAAAAAGGGCCACACTCCCTGCTATGATTTTATGAAAGGAGATGTGTTCTGTGTCATGCTCAAGTTCTGAGCTGGATTCGGTGGCTCCGATAGTTGGGGACAAAGGGGGCTTGCTTTCATGTTTGGGCCTGGTGAGTTTTGGTTTAAATGTTGGCTTTGGGAGAGCTCTTGCTAATTCAAACCTCTCTGTAGTACTTTTGCCACAGATGCTGTAGTTTTTCACTGCATCAATAACATTCACCCCTTGCAGCTCTTTGGGGCTAGCACAGATAATTGTATTTTCCCTCAGCCCTTTAAAACTTTTTAGCCAGTTTACCAAAGAGCAAATGTTTCTGCTGCATTCCCATATATTCCCAGCAAGGCTGATATCATTGAGGGATATCCAAGAATCCAAAATTTCTTGACCAATAAATGTGAGCTTGTTTGAATCCAGGTTGAGGCGCTGTAAATTGGGCACACACTGAAAAACACTAGGTCCACTGAAAGCTTCTATTTCATTGCCAGATAAATCAAGCCTTTGTAATGAACTCCAGGTCCAGGACATAGTTTGTCCTATCACACTGATTTTATTCCACTGTAAATAAAGGTTTTGAAGGCTGACCAGTCTTGGAAAAAGTGCCAGGTTGAGCTTAGAAAACTGATTGTGCTCCAGGTGAAGCTCCTTCAGCCTTATCATGCCTGCAAAGACATTCCTTGCTAAACTTCGGATCCGATTGTAACCAAGGTCCAGAAGTTCAAGGTTCCTACAATCTTGAAATATTCGAACAGGGATGGTTCTTAGGGAATTGGACCGCAAATGTAAACTCAGTAGCTTCCTTAAGCCCCTGAACTGTTCAGATCCCAGAGACTGCAGCTGATTGTATGACAGATCCAAGTTACGGAGATTTGTCACAGGTCTGAAGGTATTATTAAGAAAATAGGAGATTCTGTTGGAACTCAGGATCAACTCTTTTAGTCTGCGTATTCCATTGAAAGCATTTTCATCAATATTGCTGATGTGGTTATGGTCTAGATACAGCCAGGTGAGCTGATTTAGACCTTTAAACTGATTATGTTTTAGTTTTTGGAGGCTGTTATAGCGAAGGGACAAACCTAAACAACCAGCAGATATAGTCGAGGGTATCTCCTGTAATTTCTGAGATTCACAATATACCATTTTTCCTTCACACCTACAGCCCTTAGGGCATCCTCGTTCAGCAGAAGAAAGCATTGTCAGTAATACAGTAGGGGCTATTACCAGGGCTACAGCTGATCCGCGCAGTAGCCTAATTACATTGAAACCTGGAAATAAAAACAACTTAGAAAAGTTATCCCCCCCAAAAGATCAGTCATTTTTAAAATCATGCTAAGAATCTTTCTTTTAAAAATCATTAAAAAAAAATTTCTAACTTGGCAGCTACTTTGCATGTTATTTTCTTTTACTTGGATTTAAAAAAGTCTTTATAAATATTGTAAAACAGTTAAGTAAAAATGTAATCAATAGACATTTTAACTATCTTTCTAAATCATATCAAGGTAAGTCTATAGAGCAATTAAAACAGAGTCTTATGCAGAAGCTACATGCTGTATATTTTTAAAAAAAAGAAAAACATACCCATCCTTTGTGTTGTTCAAAGGTCGTCCTTAGGTCTTTTGTTTTTTGCTTAGGGTGCCACAAGCATGACAGTCCCTGTCAGCTGCACTGTTGTGAGTCAGGGCTTGCTGACACCCAGGAAGAAAAATTGGACCCCTTGGGAGATGGACTGATTTTGGAACATTATTCTTTGCCAGCCATGCAGAACACTCCAAGAATAAATAAATTCCAACACACCATTCACAGCAAAATATTAGATTCTTCCTAGGTAATAGGATCTTCATGGATATTACGTTTTTGCATCTTTACTGTTAGAAACCTTGCTTTTAAAATCTTTCTTTATATGAAAGCATGATGGATTCTTCCAAGCAACATTTAGCTATCTGAATTCAAACATCTGTATTCCATAGTACAGCAGTTATTGTAGTTAGCACCCGATCCAGCTAGGAAGCTGCTTTGGAGCACAGAATAACAGAATAACCCAGTACAATGCACAAGCTCTGTTCACTTCTGCATACTGTCATTCTGAAAGCTCCTCCGACTGTTGCTTTGGTTTCAGTGAATGCAGTCTTATGTATAACTGCCTCCAGTGGTGAAGAATATTATGGGCATGTGCAGAAATGTCTTCCTTTTATCTTGCAAATGAATAAGCTCTGCTGGGAAATGAGTGATTGTTCTGGGTAACTAAATGGGAGCGAAGTGGTCAGCTTCAGTGTGAACTACTGAAATATTCTGAAAATTCCAAATCCTGTCTCGTTTTTGCTTTTGTCAAAGGCCTTTTCTCATTCTCTCTCTCATGCATGCACACCCACGGTAACTCACTACTTTTTAATGCAGCTAGTGTGTCTGTAATCCAACATTTTAACAAGGATAAACTATTCATATCATGAAAAATATTTTGAGACTAACATTTTGCTTTTTGCCCTTTAAAAAAAAATCATAGTGGAAAAATGTGTAGGGGAATTATCAGGTTCGTTTTATTTCATAACTTGCTATCCTTTGTTTCACAACATTAACTGTTTTAAACACAAGCTAGATTTAGTTAAAAACATAGTCCAGCGAGCAAAGGAGCCAAATAGATTTGATATGGAATCTGGCCCTATTGATTTTGTCGTGTTAAGTAAAGACACGTTTGAGGGTTTTTTATGTGTATTTACTGTAATTAAAGAACTTTGAAAATATATAATTAAATAAATAAATTTAAAAAAAACAAAAACCCAGAAATAGATTTTTACTTTTGTACAGTCTAAAAAAAATAAAAATAAAAAATAAAATTGATTGTGGCCACCTTATGTTTGAGAACAAGAATCCTCCATCCCTCCTCTTCCCCTCCCATGGGATTAAGGAGCCTCCTCCCCCTGCATGACCTGTTGGAGGAAGGAGCCTTCCCCTTGCATGGTCAGTGGAATTATAGCACAGAGGGTGCTATTGAGATTGTCCCCCTCAAGGAAGAATGTGTCTGATAGGTGGTAGAGTAGGTGGAACCATGGCTCAGTGCCTTGCAAGAGTTAGCCAGAGCAAAAGAGGAGTATACCTCATCTTTTAAAGGATTGTCACTGATTGCACTCCCCTAAATGCAGCTGGGGAGCGCTGAGGCAGAATATCTTCAGAGATCCACTGGGGTACTGTGGCTCCGTACTTTGTCCCTTACTATGGGCTGTGACTTTTGTCAGTGCAGCCGCTTGTGATTTACAATCAGATGAGAGCATACAGTTTCATGTAACATAATTCCTTTTGAAACTTACCACATTTCAAAATGTGATCAGTGCACTGGGAACTTTCTAACATTTCACATTATGTGACTGGGCTGTGTCCTTACTTGGTTCTAAACAGAACATGAATATCCTGAGGTAGCATCCAAACATATGCCCTTTCTGGGCATGGCTTTATTGGTAACTAAAAAACAATAGTTCAATATAAATCTCAACTAGAATATAAACCTAAATAATAAATACAGTATAAACCTCAATCTCTCCCTGAGCTTGCTATCCCAAGAAATTTTCTCCAGACTCTCTTCTCCCTCCCGTTTCTCCCCCCGTCCGTCGTGTCCCCCCCCCCCCCCGATGGTTGAGTTGAGTAGATTCCACTACCAAAAGTAAGCAGAACTTCAACAGCTTTTTTCATTATTCTAACAATTGCCACTAGGGTGAGCAAACAGAAGATCCCTGCCACCCTGTTACAGTTAGTTGTTTTCACTTTTTATAAAGTAGCAAATAGCGATAAGACATGGCTGAACAAAGCAAGCATGGAACATGATGTTAATTGCTTGTCAAGTTCAATTTTCTTAACTGAATCTTTTTTGAATTATACAAGCATAAAAAATGCCAGTATCTGGTAACCACTTTTTTCACTTGCATTTCTGTGTCTCCAGATAGCAGAGCAGATTTTGTTTAAATTGTGCAACCATAATCATTTCCAGCACAAGACCTTATATACCAAGTTTCAGCGCAGCATAAAATTTAACAGACAAATTATGAACTTTGAAAATCAGAGGCTTTAACTGAAGTTCTGACTTTATCTTAGGTATGAAAGCACCTTAGAATGTGTACATGTTTGGCCTGCATTTCCTCTCATTGACACTGGTTATACAATGATATATGGTGGAGTTACCTCCCAGTTTACAGTGAGAAAAGAATCACACCCAAACTTTATGGTCGATTCTTGTTCTTCTACACCCTGGTTTTCTTCACTTTTATGTATAAACTCCCTTTTGTAAAGACAATGACATACATGTTAGAGCGATTATTGCAATTTTGCGGTATCTGAAGTGCAACAGTTTCTTCATATAAGTAAAGTAACTCAAAATTTGATAAATCCATTAATGTGTATTTAATTTATATTATTTATACATTAGTATTCTCCAACGTTGCTTCTGGATGTTGATGTTGTTCAGACTGCATTTTAAGTTATTCACTGTATTTTGTCAGTCAATCTTCCATTCTGGTCCACTGAGAACAGCGTTTCCAAGCAAGAGGAGACTGCAAGTAACAGAAATCTAGAGAGCCACACATCAACTGGTGCTCAGAGGGAATGTTTGTCACTTTTCTTTGTCTGGTAGGACAGCATCTCCTGAGATGTTCCAAAGTCCATGGAAGTTTGTCAGTTTGTTTTTGTCACTTTCTCAGAGGCTTCTGGGCTTCTGTTTCTGATGTAGATTGTGATCCACAAAAGCTTTGGAGAACAGTAAGTCTTGCTAGTGAAGAACTGCGCCTTAGCAGCTACACTTCTACTCTTTGAGAGCTAACTTTTTCCTCTAGGCTTTGACTACACTGGGAAAATGAGGTACGTCGGCAAATGTGCTAACTAACATGCTGTTAAACCTGACCCAGCACCAAGTGTAGACAATCAGAATCACGTTTTAAAATGTGTTGGGAGTAGAGCTGGGTGAATAACTGGGGTTTTTTGTTGTTTTTAGGCCAAACTGCCTCTGTTGTTTTGATTCGTTCTCTCAACCAAATTCATCACTTCTAACTTGAGAGTGAAAGTGGTATTTTTTGGCTGGATAATGTAAACACTGCCATAAAAGATGATAGGCTCTTTTCACCCTCATTGACACAAGGGGATGCAAACTGCATCCCCCACCATGCCTCTGAGCCAACAGGGACAGCTACATTCTAGATGCACTCAGTTCTGGGAGAGGACAGATAGAACAATCTGCCCTCTCAGAAGCTTCCACCAGGGGCTTTCCCAACCCGACTAGCCTAGGCCATTTCTGGGGCAGTGTTTGTTCACTGCAGGCTCTGAGTGGAGCAAGGTAGGTGGTCACCTTGCATGACTGCAACACTCCTCTGGGAGGATGTTCCATCAGCAGGGGCCCTGCAACTTGATTTACACTACTGGAAGCTGGCATAGCCAAGGGGTGAACCAAGCACCTTGTATTGTTTTCAGATAGTAGGTATGTGAAGCCTCCATAGAGCTGGTTTGAAACTGGGCTAGTTTAGGAAATACAATGAGGAGAAGAACTTGCAATTTTTCAGGCGCATTAAAAACAGCTGAGACATGAAGCAGCTGCCACCATTTTCTGTGGACATTTGGAAAGAGAAGTAGGAAGGCAGTACATGGATTAAATGATTTGTGAGCCCCACAAGTGAGGGGAAGAAGGACAAATGAAGACGGTTCAAAATATTTCTGTGATTGCATTACAATTGGGAATCAAGCATTATCAGAGGTTAATTGAGTCTCCTCACCCAAACAATAATAAATCTGCCCCAGCTTCCCATCTTCCACCTTCAGTGTTCTCCTGTGTAAAAAGTGTTTTGTTTTTTTTTTTTGTTTTTTTTTTTTAATCATTTTGTCAGAATGAGTTTTTGGTAAAAATGTTTTTATTTCTGTAAAGCTGTTAAGAAGTCCACAGCTATAGGCTATGAATTACTTTCTTTTCTGAAAAGCCATACTGATCCTTTCCCACCCCACTACCCTAAGTACTTACTGCACAAATCCCATAATGTAGGATTCTGGATTTAGACGATTCAGCAACTGTATATCTGGATACAAAAGTAACACTTGTATGTTTAAGCACACATACGTGTGGGTGGGTGACTAATGTGACTGTGGGTGACAAATGTCCTTGCATTACCCTCTTTGGATTCATGAAGTGGCAAAGTATGTCTTTTATTAGATGGTGTTTAGCAGTAAAGAAGCGAGGAATCAAGAGGGTTAGCAATAGTAAGTTTGTTCTAAGTTGTACAGTAGTGTGTGGCCACTGTCCAATTAAGGGAAGATAATAAGATGTATTCATCATTTCTGGAGTCACTGATTAAATGACTGTTCTTTGAGGATATGGTACCAGATAGCAAGTGTGAAAAATTGGGAGAGGCGGTCTGGGGTAATAGGCACCTATATAAGACACAGCCCCGAATATCAGGACTGTCCCTATAAAATTGGGACATCTGGTCATCCTATTTGAAGATAAGATTAGAGCTGGGTAAGTACACCAAACAGGCTATAAATTTCCATACTCAAATGTTTATGTTGGAAAGTGAGAGAGAGAGAGACAGATGCAAACACACACAGACAGGATTTGGCAAGGGTTGATAGGATGAGGAAAAGGAAAGTAGAAGGTCAAGGGTTTAGGAAGGGAGGAGGTGGGAAGGTTCAGGATTCATATGCAGGGTGCAGGTGTATAGGGGTTCTACAGAGGATGGTAATGGATGGGGGGGCATCAAAGCGAGACTTCATTGCAGTACCTGAACATGCTTGGTTTGTATATAATGAGGAAAAAGGGGGTTAGGCAAGGGAGAGTCAATCTCCAAAGAGGAGCTTCCCTTACCACACTAGTAAGAAATATTAGCCTTACAAGACTTTCCTTGACCTTACTGAGGGTTAAATCATCCAGAGGTACAGGCTCTGTGATGAGCTGAAGAGGGACCAGGAGCTTGAGGGGAGCCATGCTCCTTCTGTACCAGTTACTCACTGCTGCATTTGGCTTCCTAGCCTTTGAGTTCTTTCAAAAGACATTGGGGAAGCTTACAAGCATTTATCAGTCACTGCTCTGTATACTCTGAGGATTTCCTCAATGCCATGGTTTGCAGGTCTACACAAGGCATCATGTTCTCCATTCACAGTTACACAACACCAAATGATGCAGGGATTTATGCAGTTGCAGGTTTTCCTTCAGTAGTGTGCACTGTGAATGGAGCACAGAGGTCTCTGATGTGTCTTGCTGCATACTAGAACAGGAAACATACCTGTTTAATGAACATGGTGGCTGTCTGTGATGCCAGGATTGTGCTCATGACATGCAATGACTAGATTTCTAGCATCATACCATGACTCCTACATGCTTGCAGGGGAATGTGAGATTCCTTTTGGGCTTTTTATACTACAACACTGTAGTTGGCTTAAGAGTTGGCAGCTTGCATCAATTGTTACAGCTGGTGATATGAGCACTTGGAGGTACAAATCTCCCAGTTGGCTTATTCATAGTGATGATGGATGACTATTGTTTTAGTTGGTTTTGTGATGGCACTCTCAAACTGGTTCTGCGGCATCTCAGTTAAAAGAGGAAGGAGCAACAAAAATACAGGGCCTAAATTCTAAAGTGGGTAGGGATGATGAAATGTCATTAACACTCCATTGTGGTAACTTCCACCAGTACAGTATGAATGGGTAAGAGTTGAAAGCTTTGGGTGCTCTGCAGATACCAAGCTGGCAGGTGGTTTTAATAATCGGTGCTTGGGACTCTGTCTGCAGCCTCTGTCCTTGTGTGGATCCACTGTAATGTTTACTTGAAGAGTGCCTGCTCTCTGGTTGTTCCTGTAGTGCGCACACTTCATATTTGTTCTTCAGAACTCAGTGATAGCCATCTATGAGATCAGCCTTCTCTCCAGTTAGTTCTCTTAAGGGCATCTCATCTCTAGGCTGCTGTGAGGTTTCTGCAGATGCAGTATGTGCAGCAGTTGCAGGGCATGGTGGGTGGTAAAGGTGACAAACCTACTGCTTGGGGACCCAGATTGCCATAGGATGAATGCTGCAGAGGTTTAACTGTGGTATCAGAGAGGGAGAGTCTGAATTATGTTCCTCACCCCTTTCTGCAAGAGCAGGGCTAGATGGCACAGCTGGCGCAGGATCAGTGGAGGTGGTGTGTACAGTACTTTCATCATCCTAACAGTGATTTCTTTCCTATCAGACATTGAGCTCTTTCAGGTGTTGACTAGCTGGGGGACTCTCTGAGGGTGTTGAAACTTCTACAGTTACTCCTGTACAAACATGGAGCATAGACATACAGTGTGTTTCCATATACTTTCCATTTCATCAGTGTGATGGCTAAGGGATTGGGCCAGAGTGCCTCAGAGATGTTATCTATTACACATTTAATGTGCACTTACGTGCTTCTTGCCTTGTCAGATGATGCTGTCTAGACTCCTTACCATATGATGTAGTCAATGAATCATCAGCCTCTGTGAGGTCAGTTCAGGAACTCCTTTTGGCTGAGGTGAAAT
This sequence comes from Emydura macquarii macquarii, assembly GCF_026122565.2. Lineage (NCBI taxonomy): Eukaryota > Metazoa > Chordata > Testudines > Chelidae > Emydura > Emydura macquarii. Next base: position 10,516,217 of record NW_027131527.1, on the reverse strand, counting down.
CCCCAGTATGGGAGTCAGACAGTTGGCAAAAACTGTGGTCTAGCAAATTAGGCATGGAAGTGGGAGCCAAAAAAAACTGCAATAATCTTGCTGCTAGTGCAGACTTGCTTTGTGATGATGGGCATGTCACTTACCATCTCTGAATTGCTATTTCTCCATCTATTAAATGGGTTTAGTGACAACTGCCTTTGATATAATGAGAGGGCAAATAGGAGAACATGTTTTACTTTCCCTGTAACATTCATTTTTTTCTATATCTCTTTCATGTCCCCTCTATTTGTCTTTTCTCTGAAGTGAACAGCCATAGTATTTTGAGTCTCTCTCCCTCTACAGAGGTTCCTTCCTGTCCCTAGTTATTTGCATCACCTGCCTGTGGGCCTTTTATTTCTGTTGAATCTTTCCTGAGATAGGGTGGCCCTAACTGAACACAATATCCTGACATAGTAATAAATAACTTCTGGGTTCAGCATTACTAATTTAAATCTAAGGATACAGAATTTTTCTTTTTAAATATATACAATTTCTTTGATTCTGAGGTTATCAAAAGTCAAAACTCACATTCTTCTCAGACTTCTTTCTTTCAGAGGACAGAAGGACACAGAAATCAGCCTCTCATTTTGAAAATCCCCCAAAATTCCACAGACAGTCAATTTTTTCATTTTGTCTAAAACATTTTGCAGAAAATATATAGCATTTTTCATCCAGCTCTAATGGAAAGATGGCACAGAAGGGCCCATTTCTTACCTTCCACCTCAGTTTGCTGTAACGTTTCCCACACTATATTATTTCAGATAGTCTCCAAATTACTGGGGAACCATAATGAATTTAGATACTGTGAATAGAATGAATAGAGTATTTCATGATGATGATAGAGTTGGTATGGTGGTCAGTTTGTGAGTTTCATTGATACTACTTGGATCAAATGTTCTTTATGGTGCTAATATGTTTTTGTTTTTCCTATTTGCTTTATTCTCTTCAACGTTAACAAGTCCCTGCTGTTGGCTGTGTATATTCTACTGACCTCTTGAACATTAATCCCTATTTAGAGATTTATCCAATTATGTTTTATATGGCTCACATTTAGACTCTGCCACCCTAATTCAAACTGAGAAGAATCTTACTCTGCAAAGGCTATTTACAGAATTAAGTATTCAGTGTGAACAGTTATGGCAGAATTCAACAATTATTGAATGGTGATTCATATATAGAGAGAGCACATTAGTGAGAGTGTGTTACACCAGTACTTTGTAGTGAGTGGCTTCTGTTTTGTATCTCAGTGGGGTTTAAGGTGTTGGTTTTCACATATAAAGCCATAAACAATGTGTGTGGGATCTCTTGTCTCACTGATGTAATCAGCAGTGGTTTTCAAATTAGCAGCTCCCAGTGTAAAAAGAAAGTGGCATGGGCAGCCCATGAACTCCTGTTTGGGGAAGCTAGCCTATGTCCCCGCCCCTTCTGCCTGAGGCCACGCCCTTTCTGTCCCCTCCCTTGCTAGTGACCCAAGCCCCCAACCACAACTGAAGGAGCCCCACCCCAGAGAGTCAGCTTGCCCCAGGCTTCCTGAGTTCCAGCCCTGGCCTGCCCTAGCTCTGGGTGGCCCAAGTCCCGGCCTGCCAGCGATCCTGAGCTGTAGCCTCAGCTGGCCTTAGCCCTGGGCGGCCTGAGCACCCTCAGACCCAGACCGTAGGCCGAGCAGCCCCTATCCTGGCCCCAGCCCCAGCCCTGGAGCACCAGCCAGTTCAAGTACCAGCCTCAGCTGCCCTGAACCACTGGCTGGCCCACCCTAGTCCCAGCCCCACCTGCTTCAGGAGAGAGGCTGAGCAAGGTCAGAAAGAGTGATCAGCACCTGCCTGAGCAGGAGCTTACAAGGGAAGAGCAGGATGCAGCAGGAGGGAGTGGAGCCTTGGGTGTAGTGTGGGCAGGGTCACGCCTGGCTGTTTGGGGAGGTTTAACATCCCCTGGTCTATGATACCTGCTGCCCGTGGCTAGTGGAAGGATGTTTTTCATAAGGGGTTCTGCACTCTGGACTTCACTCACCACCGTCCTACAAATCGTGTCATTGATACCCTTCAGGCCCTGGTCATGAGCATGACATAAATGCTTAAATGGAAATGCAAACTGCAAGTGTCCACTTTTTTCTTGATGGATGGTTTAAGGGATTTGAAATAATTGATGGGGAAGGCCAGTATTTTATGATAGGTGGATTCCTTGGGTAGTCTAGTGGGAGATGTTGGGATGGTTTGGCAGAGCATACCATGTTTATATTTTAGTGTTGCATGTTATAGTGTCTTTTATCACTATAGTTGGAGATAGGTGATTTGAAATAAAGAACATAAACATTTATATCTATCTTCTTCCCATAAGGAAAGCTATACCTAATGGTTAGAACAGAGTGAAAGAATTCAGATAAACCAAGGGCTAAATCCTGTGAGCTTTTCTCATTCTTGATTTCTATAGGAGTTTTGCCTGAGTAAGGACAGATGGATTTGACCCTAAACCTGTTCTTGAGACGTGCTGTATATCTGCAACTCCCATTGATTTCTATGGGAGATGTGGGGCTCAGCACTAATTTGAATCTGCCTCTAAATTAGTAGGTAAAACAATTATCTTTTGTAGTTAGAAGCCACTTGTTAGTTTGATCTATAGGGTCTTTAGTCATTTAATTGTTCTTCAGCATAAACAGATATACAGGTGCAAGCAATTAACGAGTGCAGTATATCTTGATTTTATTTGGCCTATCAAAATATTTTAAAATCAGTTTCGATTTCTCTTTGTATCCGTTTATTCCTTAAAAATTATAAGGAAAAGAAATGTTCCAATCTGTCCATATAAAAACCGTACTCATCCTCAAGCTGGGTACTTTTGAACCGTTAGGTTATGTTATTTACAAAGCCCACAGATGGGCAGAATAATCTGCTACCACACACAGTATTAGTAACATCTTGAGAACTACACATGACAGTTGAGTAGATTTGCAGTTGAAAGAGAAAAACATGAACACAGTTAAGAGGCATATAATTATATTCATTCACACTGTGACTAACATTAAAATGATTTATTCAAATGGTTATATTTATCTTCTTAGTCACCTCCTTCCTTGGCTCCAAACTTATTCAGTTTTTTGGCATTTTCCTGCAGAAAATATTTGTTCTGTCTCATCAAAGTGAATTTTACTGCGTTTCTGTTGTCTTTAATAATTCATCCAAGGCTTTTCCAATTATCAGAGCTACAGTGGTTGCTAGATACTGTAGTTTTAGTAGCTGGTATTTTTGGAATAGCTCAGGATTTTAATTATACCAACAGCCAATAGTTAATTAGCTTGTCAACTGTTTTGACATAGCCTTAGATGTCACTGTTTTATTAGCTGCAAAGGATATACAAGAGCATTTTGGTTAAAAAATAGAGAGACAAGCTGCTGTAGAGCTTTCTTTAGTAGCTATCCAATATTGCCATCTCTTTCCCTGTTAACACGTGGTAAACAAGCTCTGAAGAAACTATCTGATTTAAATGACTTGTCATCCTTTGAAGTCATGCCTATCCAAGAAAATTGTCTAGATTGTTTTTCAATTGTTTAATTCCATGAGATTAAACTAAAGTACAATATAGCTAATTGGCTTACATGAAAACAGACTCCCAGTCTAATTCATTTAAAAATAAAACTTTAGTCTTTGCAGATTTATTTGGGTGTGTTAAAACTGATGTTTTCATCTTATTTATCCAGAATACAGAACCCTATTAAAAGAACCAAGTAATAACATATTGCATTGTCTTGCCATGTTACCATCTAAAATAGTCAAATCAATGATGTACTCATTTCAAATTGGCCACAGTATTGGGGACTTTATAGTTATCACATCCATTTCTTCCTCTTACACCATTAAGAAGATGGACAGAAGAAAATTTTTCCTTTGCATATTTCTTTTGCAGTTTTTCATTTTATTCTCACCTTTAATATGCTGATTTAATGCCAAGTTTGTCATATCAGTATAAAGTATTAAAATGTAAATTATAACTTGTAAAGAAAAACTAGGGAGGCACATTAAAGTTTTCAGGTAAATGGGCATAATTCAGTTGACATAATTAGAAAGAAAATCAGAGAAGGATGCTTTGTTCCTACAAAGATGGATCACATGAATTTGTGTAGCTCTTAATTGCTATTGGCTATTTTCAGTAAATAGTGTCATTACCACTGTCCGTTGTCTTAACTTTTGAAGCTCTGCTGTCACATTTCCTAATCCTAATCCTCTCCTTTTTTTCCTGTGGATCTGTCTCGTTAGTTGCTGTGACATGAAGACATGGCTTCCTTTAAATCCTATACAAATCCAGGGTAGTTCACATGCTAGTGTTTTTACACAATGTCTGGAGCTCCTCATAGCCACAAGATATCACTGAGACCATGAGCCAGGTTTACAAAGGTATCTAGGTGCTTAAAGATGTAGATAGGTGCTTAGTGGATTCACAAAATCACCTAGCGAGTTAGATGCCTAGATTGACTTTCATATTATTACTATTACAATTACATTATATTATAAATACAGTACCAATCTGTTTGCTGTCAGACGTACAAAAACTGCTCAGTCCTCTTCCCTCTGAGGAACAAGGTGCCAAAAAGGGGGTCAAGTTGAGTGGGGAAGAAGGCAGGAGGACTATTTTTCTCCTCCCTCACCTTTGCATTGGCCTGAAGAGCAGGGCCTGTATGGGAGAACAATTTGCCCCATCCTAATGGATAGAGCAAATTGCTCACTCTTTACCTCTTCTTTCTGAAGCACGATCTCTTTGGTACCCCTTCTGAGACGATGTGGTTAAAAAGCCTCAGTCTAGCCTTAGGAGTTAGTTTAGATAGGGTAACAAAAGTTTAAGCATATAACTCATGCTTCAGAGAATATCTGTTGGGCATTAGAAAAAAAAATCCTATCAGCATGTTAGTGCATAATTGTCCACTATCAGTTTTTTTGCATTTCCCCCTGAAATATCTGATACTGGACAGTCACATAGACAGGCACCTAGAACAGATGGACCAGTGATCTGATCTGATATGGCAATTTCAATGTTCTCCTTTTCTTACATGATTTAAAGTCAACTGAGCATATGTTAACAGAACAGATACATCCATGCATGAAGGAAGACTCTTGGAAGTTATTTTACAGATCATCCTTAAAGGGAAATTATATGAATGTTCTTGAACAAACTTGGATAGCATAAATATTGTGATATTTGTCATTCAGTATTGGATGCTCAAAAATGTTAGTTTCATTAAATTTACTGTAGAAGTGTTTATTCAAACACCAGATACTTTACACTCCACTCCACTGTACAGGCAGTAATGTGAGAAAGACGTGGTAGAGACTCATTTGGTCTGCAGCTATTCTTTATAATAGAAGACATTAATTTAAAAATATATCTTATCTTCTTTTGTGTATTTTGGGGAAACAAAATGTATACAGTTTTGGGAAAAGTCACCAGTAAGAGCTATTGCTCAGGGTATTAACTTTTTTATCACAAAATTTGAATCTGCTTGTGGCATCCTCAATCAAGGGTCAATTCAAGAGCTGTGAAAATAACTTCTTTTTTGTTTCACTGGCCATACCAAAAAAATCTTGGAGAAAAAATTGTTTCAAGTTGACCGAAAGCAATTTTTTTTCGAAATTTTTGTTGAAACCGAAAACTTGAAGAAAATCTTGACCCAATACAAAACATTTTTGTTTCTTTTTTGAGATTTTTAAAAACTTTATTTTTGAAGTACAACTGAAGTAAATTTTCAAAATGAAAAGTTGTTTTAAATGGAAGAATCAAAATGTTAAAAAAAAATTAAATTTTGACAAAGCAAGGTGGCAAATTTGACATAAATTTGTTTTGGTTGAACCAAATCTGCATTCTTTGGTGGGGAAAAAGGTTTCAGATAAAAATGTTTATCCCACTCTAGTCAATTCACATCTGTGCTTGCATTTGTAGAAAGCATTTTACTGGCCTGCATGCCTGGTCATCAACTACTGACTCAGCTGGAAGATCTTTAGTACCTCAGGTGATGTAGTGGTTCCTTGGTGGTCCAGCTGGACCCTAAATATATGTAGCAGCATGTGTTTGAAAATGAACTTATTGCTGATAAACTTCAAACACTGATCTTGTAGCTAAAAAAGCTGCCCTAAGAGAAGGAGGGAAAAGGCAAAGAGGGGAAAACTTGTTTTCATATATATTTAGTACAATGTTTTACAGCCAAGCACTTCAAAAGATGACTCTAATACAAATTCTTGTGCAGTAAATTAATTTTTTTTAGAATTTAATTTTGCAGGTGGAATCTCCATTGGCAAGTTTGTGTCTGTTTTCTGATATACAAAATCCCATATCTTAGTGTCTGCATGAATTAATATCACAAATCGACTCGCTGACATAAAGGGGACCTGGATGGTCAAACACTGGCAACAGCACTATCCTCTAAATAGTTAATCATTAATTCTAGTGGGTATGCAAGGTGAACCCAACAGCATCTGCTTCTGTTTTTATTATTTTTTCACAAGGGTTGATTGGAGGGGAGAGGGGAAGGTACTTTGTCATTTACTTTTTATTTTTTTAAATCATGTTTTAGTACACCTGGGTTCTAAAGATCAGGCTTGAACATGGTGCATCCCATTGCCACCCATGGAGTACTTTTTCTTTAGGTCAGTTTCCAGAAAAAAAAACTAGCTACAGAAAGGCCAGCACTTCCCTCTTTGAACCATATTCTAGAAGAAGAGGGAAGTATCTTTAGTGTTTTACTAGTTTACAACCTCTGCCATCATTTGCTAGGGTTTGTCATCATCTGCTTGGTTCCACATGCATGGCTTCTTGTCATGATTGATAGGAAGTATTGTATGTGACTGTCAGAGTGGCATCTCCTACTCTGCATAGTCCAGTATGAAAGATGGAGCCTAATCATCAGGAGTAACAGGCCACTTGTAGGAACTTAACATGTTAAACAGTAACCTGCTTTGCTGCAGTTCTTTCTTTTCCATTATTTTTGCAACAAAGGTGATAACTATTAATTAAATTGATATGAACTGGAGTTTCCCATGTCCCATGGCCAGACTAACATGAATTAGTGCATGTTAGTTTGTGTGCAGAGGCATGTGATACAATGTATCAGATAAAGACTACCTGGTGAGGAAAGTACTCTGGAGCATTTAAGGAAATGCCCCTGCAAATTCTATGTACTCTTATTTTGCTTGGCATACATTTCTGTTGCTGGTTAATCTAGTGGGTTGGCATCATGCAATTCTAATAGACTGGCAAGAGTTTAGACGAGATCTTTCGTAAGTATGAAACCAGATTATTGGTTTTTACTTCAAGGACCTTAAATAGCAGTCTCTTTATGATATTGAATATCTGCATTTAAAGCTAGAGAGTTACTGTATTACTGTAGCTTCAGCTCACACCTTAATTAACTTTGAAATAAAACACAATTTGACAACATGAGGTGAGCTTTTGTGTCCAATTAATCATGATTAGTGTTCCACAGGGATGGAGAAAGAGATAATAAAATTTTCACCACCTACTGACTCTCCATGAAAGAACTCTCAGTTGTTAAAAATATTTTTTAAAGGAAGCATTTCTGCTAAATATTTTGAAATACATAAGCCCTCATCATTCACCATCCTCGACTTATGGTTAGGCCTACAATTAAGGGCTCAATTTTGCCATCAGATATATCCAGGCAAATTGAACTGAGTAGTGTAAGCAGTCCTGTGTGTATTAGAATGCAAGAGTAGTTTATAAGTGTAGAAGTAAAGTATCAACACCCTGATTCATCACCGCTTTGTAACAGTGGTGTCCATCATTATTGGGGAAAAGTTTTCTGATGCAATGTTGTACTCTATCTATAGCTTAGACTTGTGTTAAAAGGGACTGCAAGGGTCATATAGTCTAACCTCTTGCAAAGATGCAGGATTTGTTTTGTCTAAACCATCCAAGTCAGATGGCTATTCAGCCTCATTTTGAAAACCTCCAGTGAACTCTAGGCAGTCTGTTCCATTGTCCTAAGATATGTCTACATTGATGGCGACACTGGCGGTGCCGTCGGATTGATTCTGCAGGATTGATTGAGCAGCACTGGAGACCCGCTCAATCAATCCGGAAGTCAACATTGTTAAACCACCCTCAAAAAAAGAGTAACACTGTCGATGGGAGTGCATTTCCGGTCGGTGCAGCATAGTAGGGATGCTGTGGTAGGTAGAAGTTAGGAAGTCGATGAGAGATACACAAGCTACATAGAGTAGCTTGTGTATCTCCCGTTGACTGCTGCCGAATTTCACTGGCAGTGTAGACCAAGCCCTACTGTTCTTACAGTTAGGAAGTTTTTCCTGAGACTTAATCTACGTCTGCTATGCTGTAGTTTGAACCCATTGCCTCTTGTCCTGCTTTCTGTGGCAAGAGAGAACAACTTTTCTCCATCTTTTTTTATGGCAACCTTTCAAGTATTTGAAGACCACTATCACGTTCCCCACCCCCTTAATCTCCTCTTTTCCAAACTAAACATACACAGTTTCTTCAGCCTTTGCTCATATAGCTTGCATTCCATCCCTTTGATCATCTTTGTCACTCATCTCTGGATCCTTTCCAGTTTCTCCACATCCTTTCTATACATTGGTGACCAAAATTGGACACAGCTAGTCTAATCATTTAAAGGGTTTTCTAATGTACTCACCTGTTTAATATCTGTATCTAGGAGTCTTTGTTATAGCAAGCAAGAGGTATCTCTTGTGATTTCTTGAAGGTTTTTTAAAAAAACAAACAAACATTGCACTAGAGGATATAGAGGCACTTACAGAAACCAAAGGAAATTAGATAATCTTTTTATCGTTTTATTGAAATACTTATTGATCCCACTTAAGCATAGGTGAAACAATAATAAATTCTGCCAAAGAAAATTGTAACCAGAGTCTTTTATCGGATATTTCAAACACAATGTATACATCATCAACTCTTTGCGACTTTTGTTTTGAGTAGATTCCTTTCCCATTTTAGGTTAAACACTCTTAAGAAGTGCAAATTTCCTATTCACTTAGCTGAAAAGCAATTCAGTGTGTTATGAAAACATGCATTGTGTTTAGAAAACTAGCAATTACAATTTTTCAGGGTGCTTTAAAATGTGTGAAATTTGATGCACTGTTCTACATAATGTATTTTCTGTGACTCAGACCCTTGTTTCAATAGCATGGAGTTGAGAATGATCTAGGCAAGGAAGTAAAGCTTCATACTATGCCAACAAATTGAATGGCTTAATCTCTCATTTTATTAAAAGAAAATTTTTAGAAAAGAAATGAATACATGATATAAAATGTCTGCTAGTTTTGTTAGATATTTAATCAGAAATGTGCTATATGAATTGATGGGACTCTTCAGGAAACTTCCATTTTTAAAAAATATTTTGTTTTTAACTTGCTGAAATTCCCAAATCAGAAGGCCCCTCCCCCCCCCCCCCCAAGAAAAAAAAATGTCGTCATGATTTCAGGGAGACCTAAAAATAAGCTCCAATGAATTTGTTCAAAACTGTTTTTCAGTCCCAGGAAATACAAATGAAAGTAAGGAACTACACAGCATCCAACTCCTACAGTGAGTAACATTGGCAGAATGGGCATATGCCATAATAATTTGATTCAAACCATTCTAATCCATGAGGAGCAGCACCAGTCCTGAAGTCTCCCTGGAAAAGATAATGACTTGAAAAATTCTGTGAATTTGTAGCTGGCCAACTTGCCACCTCTATTCACTCTATGTGGGATCCTTAACAGAATAGTTAGGTGAATTTTTAGTTCTCCCACTAGGATGACAATATCTACTTCCAGAATATTCACTTATTGCACATTAGCCTACCCTACTGCTATCTCCTTTGAAATGGCCAGGGCTCGTTTTGTATCTCAGCTTGTAACATTGCTGGACTCATCAGAATAAGGAGAGCCCTGTGATTTTGAGTCTGGATGAAAGGGGTGCATTCCAATATATAAAGCACCCACCTTTCCTGAAGGGGGATAACTTTTAAATTCTTATAGTAGGCTTTATAACACTTGCCATAAATCAAGGTATTATGCCCACCAGTCAGGAGAACTCTTAGACTTCCAACTCCTTTCTTCCTTAAAAATGGTCCGGTAAGCATTTTTTATTTTTTTCTTCCTACTACAAACTTGGCAGGATGTTGTATTGTTTTGCCAGCTGAGAGAGAAACTGAGTCATCCAGTCTCATTCTTTTTGAAAGTCGCTCTCTCAACTTCCTTTGTGGAGTCCAAGGAAAAAGATGAATCTGAAGCATATTTCTTCTGACTGTTGGGCTCCCACCTTAGTGTCGCAGGATTCTTTCAGAGGGTCTCTGGATCTCCCTCCTCTCTCCTGTCTTTGCTGACCTCTCTGGAAGGGGCCATGGCCTCATTCTCTCTGGGGACTCTAGTGCTAGACTTAAGAAATGCAAGGACAATAGTTGTGTCCAGCCCCCTAGATAGAAGTACAATGAGAATGTGTATTTAGGGAGGGATACGGGCAGCAGGCTTCTTGCTCTCTCTCACTCATTTTGAGCACTTGTGTAGGTCATGGCATAACTGAACTCTAAATTAATAGTAATTATTTTGAAAAAAATAAACCAACAAAAATATGTGAAAGTCATCAGCAAAGATGATCAACTGCCAGTAGGAAAATTTATCCTCCCAAAAGAGCAGTATTCCCTCCTTGCATTTACATATCTCTCTCCCAGCACCCTCTTACTCCAACTCAACTTGGCTTTTTTAAGCTCTTTATCCAAAAGGAGGACCAAACTGTAAATCCCATTCCATGAGTACTCCTTAACTGCTTGCATGAGTTTCATAAATAAGGGTTACAGAATTGTCCCTTGAGTTTGTAAGGTCCTGGGGAAGGGATCTTATCTATGTAGCTGCTTGCAGAATGTCATTCACATTTATCCCGCACTTTGGACCAGACCCTCAGATGGACCAAATCAGTGTCACTCTCCAATGATTTCAATGGAGCAATGGATTTCTACTAGCTGAGAATATGATCCAGTAATAATAATGGGTAGGCTAAACTATTCTTCCTTCTAGCAGAAATTAAGTTTAATTAAGTTTAATATCTAAGAGTTCCTATGTTATTAATTTAACATCCTATTTTCTATTGTTTATTAGAGCTGAGTAGGCAACCATTTTTATGTCCTGGAAAAATTTTAGAGATATTGAAAAATTTTTCCATCCTGTTAAAAAAAAAAAAAAAAAAAGTCAAAATCTCAAACTTTCATCAACAAACAATCCCAAAAAAATTTGGTTTGAGTTGGTAAAATGTTTTGGAAATTCTGAAACATTTCACTTCAACTCTGACCACGTTTAATTTTTTTTACTATCATTAACTTGAAATTTAAAATGAAAAGTCATTTTGAACTGGAAAATTGGAATTTTTCATTTAGAAAAGTCAATGTTAATTTTGAAATTTTTTCCAAACAAATTTCAAGTAAAAAAAATTGTTCAAAGTGACCCTTTCCCACAAAAAGTTTTATTGTTGGCAAATTGACGTTTTCCAATGAAAAAACCTTAAGTTGAGAATTTCCCAACCAGCTCTAGTATGACTATATTATCTCACTGAAACTCAGCAAATATATGCTAAGATGGTAGCAATCTTTTAATGAAAACCTGTTGTGATTTGTTGCAATTTTGCTGGTTTGAGCTACTCACCTCAGCAGTTTGTACTATAATTCAATACTATAATTTATTTTTGTTTATCTTACAGTTATGGGAAGTTGAATTCTCTATTTTATTAGAGATCCTGTTTCATATTAGTTACTGAATTTATGCATAATACAAGCTGACAAGATTTATTATCGAGAGAATAGAATCTCATAAATTAAGTTAGGGTCTTTTTTCTTTCTAGTAAACTGATATCTAGTGGCTGATTTTAGGCATGATGGATTCATATGTTTGTTATTTACACTTCAGTTTAGGGATGTGTGTGAGAGGTGATTTGCATTGTCACATCCTAAGGACATTAATACAGCTGCCTTAGTCAAACCTAAACAAGGAAATAATGAGGAGAAATTCTGTGGTATTTAAATATGTATGTGTAATCATATTTGGGATTTACCAGAGTTTCATATATAATGTATACATACAAAGGTATTTTTAATAGATGGATGGATGGATTTTGTGGTTAAGGCCAGAATTAGTCATCCTTCTCTTTCCTTTCTGTCATGCCAAAACTTTGTCAATTAACTTTCACTGACTTTTCAGTATTTCAGTCTTGTTATACAGTACAATATTTTTTGTTTTCCTGTTGTGATTTGTTGCGATGGAAGAGTTGTTTACTTTGCTCATATTATCTGTGTCTTTTGTGCGATGCTATACAGAGCTGTGCTCCAAAAGTGTCTGCTCATTTCTCTAGCTGGCTAACCCAATCTGTGAGCTGATCAACTTTTTATTTAGAGTTTTAAGAGAGATTGTATTTTACCCGAATTGTAGAGCATACATGCTGCAAAAGGCTAGAATTCTGGTTGCACAGCAACTTGTGGGAGGCAGGAGCTTGTCTCTTCTCTCGAAAATTAGTTGCAACATAGGATATAGAGGTGGTCGTGCTGGGCACATTTAGGGGGGCAGCGTTTGCCATGTAGGTTAACATCAATGTGTCTAAATCACAAATATTTGCGTAAGATGTGCCATGTTGAGTACTGTTAGAAAGGTTGTAATGTGCTAAGTCAGATGATAATACTTAAGTTCAGGTGTAATGGGTGAAAAGGAAGTTGGATATATTTGAGACATCTGTATTTCAAAGTGTGCTGCCTGGGCAACATCTCAGGCAGGATGGCTGCAAGACAATAGCCTGCTTAATGGCCCATTAAGACACTCACAGAGGCAAGGGGCCCAGGAAGAAACCCCAGGCACACCTGAAGAGTTACCAGGATTGGCCCACGTGACTCTGGACTCCATTTTAACTCTTGTGACTTTCCCCAGGCCACATGGCCAGGGACAAAGGGGGTTTATAAGATCAAACCAGAGGATCCATCTTGGTCTTTGCTCCTGTCCAGCTGCGGACACACACCTACCTCTGGATCAATTCATCTTGCAACTGAACTGAAGGACTCAGACCCATCCAGATACTGGATTTGAACCAGAGGGAACTATACAAGCCTGCAACTCCACGATTCTTCCAGAAACCTGATGTGTATGGACTTTTAATCATTTGTATATCTGTGATTGCTCTAATCTTTTAACATTTCTCTTATGGTTTATTTCTTTCTTTTTACAATAAACCTTTGGTTTAATTACTGAAGGATTGGCTCCCAGTGTGATATTTTAGGTAAGATCCAAACTTATATTGGACTGGTACTGTAACTGACCCCTTGGGGTCAGAGGGAACCTTTTTGGTAAAGAGCGCAGAGTTTAAATAACTGGTCTCTTTACTGGACCCAGTGGCTAATTGGGAGCCTGGAGCTGGAATGCAGTAAAGGGGGCTGTGTGCATTTGTGGACTGGCTTCTTGATATCCAGTGTAGAGGGAAATCAGAAGCAGTTCGTGGCTGGTTGGGAAGCCGGGCTTCAGTGTCACCCACCAGCGCTGGGAGAATCTGCTCTCCTTTTGCAGCCTGCCTTGATGTTGGCATTATCAGTTGGCTACCCTGGGCATGGACGGGTCACAGAGGTGTAGAGTAGAGAAAAATCCAAAATATATTTAGATTCTTGTGGAGCTCAGCGGTAATGCACTCAATAAAATCTGCTGCCAAACTGCACCCCTTTAAATCTTGTCATAAAGCTTGTGCACAGCATTCACAGCAGGGTAAGATTTCACAAAGCAGAACATAATTAATAATATATTTGCTAATGGATTCTGGTGAGTGTCATGGCAGGCTGAAGTGTAGTTACTTCTTCCAAGATGTTCATAAAGTAAAAAAAACTCTGGTGTGCTGTACTGTATGCAAGTATATGGGAATATTTGTTTATTTGGTCAATGGTAAAACTGATAAAACAAAAAAAAGTACTCCTTTTGAAAATTCATAATTTCTATAGATTTCCTAAAAATGTATTTGATGGGTGACCTCATAAATTGGGAATTTTGAATTGAATAATGCCAACAGTTGCAGTACTGCTCCAAAATTTATCTGAATATACATGAATCTTTTAGTATTTCATGTTCCTTTCTCTTTCCTATTCTTCTCCCTTGTCAAAACCCAATTATTTTCTTTCCCTTGGTCACCTTTTCTCCTGATCTGGCCCTTACAACTTACACATTTTCCCCTCAATGGGCTTTCCTGGTTCCCACTTTCTTCTCAGTTAGTGTGTTTGACCATCTTCCTTTCTCTCTCACATTCTCAAGACCCCAGACGCTATAAACACACTTTCCATTTATATCTAGTTCTTTTTTTTTTGGTCCTTATTTTGTATGATTCTTTCTCTTGCCCTCCCTGAGCATCTAGACAATTTAAAGGGCTAGTCCCCACCTTGTTGTCCTGCCTGATCCTCTTCCTGCCACTTAGCTCTCTGAACTCCATGTCCTTCTCCAACAGGAAAGTGAAGAGCTTTTTGCTGATGACATATATAAAGGGTAAAAGGAGAAGAGAAGAAATGCCTTCCTACTCACACCATTATTTATCACTCCAACACTATCCTTTGTCAGTTGTGGCTATGTAAGGACCATTGTGCAAATTTTCTGAACTATACCACAAATCTGCCAAGCCCTCAGGATCTGGAGAATGCGGACATGAGTATCTGAAACCCAATTACTCCAAGCCTTCCCGAATCCCCACTGTGACTGAGTTGAGGAGACATCCCCCAAGAACACCACACACTGCGGTACTTTCTAAAGTTGGGCATCAGAAGCCAGTTGGTTGATTGGCAACCTCATGAAACAGTGAAGAAAATAACAGACTGAAGCTCCTGTGCTGAATGCAAGGTCAGCCATCAAATAAACTGCACCATCCATGATCTCTTTGGATAAAGCATATTTTTTCCTGCATCACTGAAACATGGTTCAATATCACCTCCAACACTATTCTAGCAATAGTTCCCACAGGATATTTTATAAGTCACAAGCCAAGCCAAGCCAAGTTAGACTTCAGTTTGCACCTGAAAAAAGAAGATAGGAATTGAATAGCAGTTCCATTTTCCTCCAGCCTCAGATGCAGAAGATGTTTCAGGATAGGAACAATAACATTTGAGTGCATCCATATGACCCATGAGGTGAAGGGCAAGAGGAACATAGGTCTCATAGTGTTATACAAGTCTCCAGATGGAAACTATCAACTTTTGGGAGAAACTTACAGAGCAGTTGCCCACTATGATATTGGAATCTCACAGATTTCTTCTCTTTGGTGACCTCAACCTTTAAATAGATGATCTCAGTGATGCAGTATTACTTGATCTTATGGTCTACATGGAAACCAGGGTATTCTCCCAGACAGTCTCTGGACCCGTACATGCAGCTGGATATATATTTGACTCTATTTTCTGCTTAGGACTCGATAATAGAGATGTCACCAACATACCACTCTTCTGTCTGATCATCACTTCATCTATGCAGTCAGCCATCAGAGCCTTTCATCCTTCCTACCAGGGTAGTGAGCAACCAAAGCTGGTTCACCTGTGAAGACTCCTGAACTCCCTATGTTTTCAACTAGCCTTAGAAGAACAAGTCATCAAAAAACGAGGCCAATAGTACAATAATCTGTTGTCCACTACCATTGATGCCTTAGTCTCACTCACTGACTAAGAAGATCAGCCTAGTTCATAGATGAACTATGGCAGATAAAGCGCGCAGGCAGAAGTTTATAATGCCATTGGTGCAAATAACATTCTGAATCCCTTTGCCATCAGCACGAACAACACTACACCACTGCAGTAAAGGTGGGAAAACAAGACTTGAACTTTTCGACAATCAACGCTACAAAATCATGATCAGCAGAGATATTTTGCATATTGAACCAGCTAAATCTAGACTGCAAAACCCAGACCCAAGCATCGATTGCTGTGAAAAGCTGTCAACATCACTGATAAAATAATCAGAATACATATGGAACTAACATTAATACCTCTGGCATGAGTTTGGCCCCATTACACATGCCAAAGCTCAAATGCCCTAAGAATATTAGAGCCACAATCTGTGAAACAGATCCAGTCCCTTCCTGGCTAGTGAAAGCCAGTGAAGAACAAAAATGCCCAACTAGAACAACTAATATAAATAGCTGATCGGTCCCTCAGAGAAGCATATCTATCAAACTTCTTTAAGAATGCAATTGTTTAGCCAATCTTCAAGAAGCCACTACTTGACCTTGAAGACCTCTCCTGCTACTCTCTGGTGTACAACCTTCTCTTCCTGGGCAAAATAATTGAAATAGTACCAAGCTTCAACAACATGCAACATCAGACAACTTCCTTGAGGCCTCAAAGTTCAGACCATGGTATAGCACAGAGATTGCTTTAGTAGCATTAAAAGATGTCCTCCCCATGGCTATGGAGACAGATAAGCTCTCCATGCTCCCACTGTTAGACCTCTCTTCAGCCTTTGACACAGTGGGTCACAAGTTACTGTTAACCCATCTTCATGACATTGCAAGAGAAGATGGCCCAGCAATATAGTGGCAGCAATTGTTTCTCTACGACAGAACTCAGAGAGTGTAGATGGGTAACTGTTGCTCCTCTCCAAAGGCCTCGTGCATTGGGTCCTATACAGAACCATGTTATCCTCTCTTCTCTTCAACAGCTACATCAGACCACCAGGAGAGATAGTTAGATGCCATGGCCTTAGCTGATAGGTGTGCTTATGCCACTCAACTATGTCTCGTTCTCAGTCTCAACTGACACAATGCCAGCACTATTAAAATGTCAGAATACCTACGGTAAATTTAGTTCTTTAATGAAGAGCAGCTGGCTTAAGCTGAACCCAGCCAAACTGAAGCAATGCAGGTTGGAAAGGGTAAATGCTTTGAAGAACTGGCCAAGACCTGGCCTCCACTAAATTATACAGTCACATTTGCAAAAGTGGTTGGAAGCCTCAGAGTCTTGTTTTACTACTCACTAAGCTTGATGAACAGACAGCCTCAGTTTCCAAAAATGCCTTCTTTCACCTCCAGCTTGCTAGGAAACATTGTCCCTTCCTCCTGGACAAGGACCTGGTCATAGTAATCCATGCATTTGTCACCTCAGGCTTGATTATTGTAACTCGTTGTGTCTAACAATGAATGTGAAGACAATGCACAGGCTCCAGCTAGCACAGAACACCGCTGCCCACCTTCCCCATGCCTTAGGCTGTGATGAACACGTCAGACCTATGCTCGAGTCCCTCCACTGACTCCCAGGTCTGCTTCCAATGCCAGTTTAAATCCTTTAACCTAACTTCCAAAGCAATTAATGGATCTAGCCCTAGCTACATCAGAGTTAACTTTGATCAGTGAACCATTGCAACAGCTATGCTTCTCTGGGACAATGTAGACCACTAAGCCTAGAAGAAAGCACATGAGAACTTGGGACAAAACATTTACTGTTGAGGGATCTGGCTATGGAACAATCTTTCAGAGTAGATCAGGTGAATCCAGAGACCGATGATCTTTAGGAAAAGTTACAACACCTTCGTTTTTGAGAACGTCTTTCCACCATAAGTGATACTTGCAGTTCAAACACCCCTTTTATGCTCCTCCTCCTAAAAAAAATTAAATTAAAAAAATCCTACCGGAAGCATTATTCTGACCCCATAAATGGAGAAGTTATAGAGGCTCCCTGAAGTCCACTGTGGACTTTGTTATTGCTACTGAATTTACATGGAAGGTGCTCAGTCAAATACTATGATGATGAATAATGGTATAAAAGTCTCAAATAGATTCATTATGAAGGAATCTAGGGCACCTGACAAACTGTACTGGTGAGAGCCGGAGTTGAGCTCCAGTGCATTCCAAATCCTAACAGCTATGAACTCGGCTTTCAGTCTTAATACAAGTCATTTGAAGAAGTCAAAAATTGCTAAGTGATTATTTTACGTACTGGGAGCTTAAATCACCACCTCTAATCTGTATTACCAGTAATTACTGAGATGGATGTGTTTGCTTGATATTCTTAAATACTTACTGACTGCTGCTTGTGGCTTTTTGCATAACTTGAGGCCCTTCCTTCACAGTAAAATAGGTTTTGTTGGCCTATTCCTGTTTTGATATCACTTATTCCCTCAGTTTAGTAGAACCTTTGAAGTATACTTCACAAAAGAAAAGTCCATTTCTGATGCCTGGATTGTAACAGCATCTAAACAGTCAAGTATCATGCTTGAAGTTGAAATCTCTGGCTTAATCCTCCGACCAGATAAATGTCAAGTGTTAGACCAGTCATGATTTAGCATTGCAATGGAAAGTCAAGTGTCCTTGTGCCAAACCAGTTGCTCTATGAGTTAAGGACCATTGAATGGGAAACATTCAAAGATGAAATGGTTCTAGATTGTCAGTCTGCAACACTTGCTAAATCATTTTAAATTAAAATACATCTTTTCTGTGACGCTTTATTGAATAAGCTATTGGTTAGACTAGCTGCAATCTGTATTATACAATTACATAGCAAGCTACCATCCCTGCCCTCAAAGAGTTAATAATCTAGTTTGAGACAAGATGTGGCAAGTGAATGTGACAATTAAAAAGGATAATAGTGATACATTCATGTCTTTACATGGATTATATATATAAAACTTAATGGTTTAAAAGTACTGAGTCTAGGGTCTTTTTGTTGGGGATGGTTGCAAACATTAGTTAGATATCCTATCAGAATCACAGTGGTTTCACAAGTCACAGCAGTTTCACCGGTGTTAATAATAATAATTAATAATATAATGGTTTTCATTGATATTAGCTCTTTTGTTTTCAAAGTAATTAACACAGTCAGTCCTCAGCTGGTGATCCATTATCATTAACCAGCTTTTACAGGTGGGGAAACAAAGGCATGAAGAGGAGAAATGATATGCCAAAGGTCAAGGAGGGAGACGCTAGTAAAGTTAAGACCAGAACACAGTGTCCTGTATTTCAGTCATGCGTTCAGTACTGTAGGCCTATCTGCCTCTTTATGAAAATTAAATCCACACTTGACATTTTTTTATTAGAAATTATCCAAGATTTTTGTTCTTAGGATCAGTCAGATATTTAGCAGAATGGCTATTGCTAACTCTCTTCACAGATCCAACTACACTGGGAGAATGGAGTTCCCACCCCCTGTTGTTTGCTGTTACTTTATATATGGTAATTTAATACTGTTGGATAGTTGAGTTAAGGTATTATTGGTATATGAGTATCTAATGCTGCTGGGTGGTAATTACTAACCAGTATGGTTTTTAAGATACCTAGAGCTTTTTGTATAGGTATTTTTGTTTAAATCTAAATAAATGATAAAATATAATAAGATGAATGCACTTCATCTCCACACCCCTCTCCTCCTGTTCACCCTTCCCTCTGCCTCAGGCTCATCCCACTCCCTTCTAGCTTAAGCTCATATCCCATTCCATCCCCACCATCAGGCTGATGGACCAAATTCAACCCTCTTTATGATTCATTAATATAAGGATGTAATTGCAACATTATCTGTGTGTGCGTCAGGACAGGAGGCGAAGAGAGAAGATGTTGGCACACTGTAGGTATAAGGGATGTTATGTCTGTGTATGGTGGTGTCTAAACGTAAAACACCCAAAAAGAAGGAAGAGAATAAATACAGATTCAGGGGGGATATACTATAGAGATGAAATTCAGATTAAATTTAATATAGTCAAGTAAAAATAAATGGACCTTATGTGGAATAATTTAAACCACATTCTTGGAGCTTTAAAACTCTACCTGTCCTGCAGGAAGGAAGGGTTTCTCTCTCTCTTTAAAGGATTTCAAGATTATTTAATGGAATGTAACTTGCAGGGTGAGGCATCCTCTGAAGGAGAAATGGAATTTTAAGGCTTCAGAGCTGTACCGATGAGGTAAGTCACAACTGGCATGACACCTTCTAAAATAGCATTGTTTTCAGAAGTGTGTTACAATTTCTTTAGACACTGGTATTGGTGCAAATCAAAGACCTCAAGCAAATTTTCTCCTGCAGTAGAGGTTTCTTGAAGTGAAAATAATTAGAAAAATTCTGGCAGACAGCTGCAACTTACATGGATTCACAAACCTAACAAAAAGATTATGCTTTGAGCTACAGGAAGCTATAGTGTTAAAATCAACATGTGATGCTGGGTTTAACTACAACTTAATTAAAAAACATAAAAATGTTTGTCATATAGCATAGTTTTTATTTGTTATACTTATGAATACTGAAAGTACATTGAATTGTAAATCATATAATGTATGAACAAATACATCTCCTGAGATTGTAAGAAACCTAACATTAATACAAAATATTTTGAGTAGGTAACAATTAAAGAAATCAGTCAGTAGTTCTGTGTTATTTGGCTTCTGCAATTCAAAGAGGAGGAATGAAATAGCAATGTTCAGTATCACAATGTATTTTAATAGTAAGTATTCTCATTTTCCTAACATATAACCCACTTTATGAGCGAGTCAAATGTGTTGATGCTGGAACAGAATAAGTAAACAAACTAACTAAACCAACTCTTGGCCTCCTCAGTTATTGTTGTGCTACTCCATTGTAAAAAGGACACACTATAAAAATGTTTCTTTGTTTCAGTGTAAAAAACCAAAAAATTCCTCCAGTGCCACAAAGCCCAGGTAACTACTGGTGGCTAAGTGACCTGAATTTATGTCATGGTCATCACCTCTAGCGTACTCATGGCTCTTACTTTAGTGACACATTGCAGTCAGTGGAGAAGTATAATTTGTACTCTACGGTGTCTCTTTGTGGCCATGGAAATACTCTTTCCTGAAGATATGCTGCATTTCCAGGGCATTTAAATGGCTAATTAAGGAGATTTAAGCTTCACATTTCCACCGTACATTTGGCAGAACTTCATATTAATGTTACATTTCAGAATAGAAATCCTGAGTCTTCCTACGATAAACACAGGTCAATTTGGAAGGAACAGTATAGCTGATGTTGAGCTGCTTTTCCTATTAAGTTAATGTTTCGTTGTGATCATTGCCATTAAATATAAATTCAAGTGAAAGCCCAAATGTTTATAGTTTTTCCGCTCTTGGTAGAAATGCATGTTGAGTTAATGCTTTGTTACTATAGGTCAAATAACTAAACTATTCAATTTGCATTGACTGTTGGAGATATGTAGGTTTGCATATTATAGAAACTCCTTCACATAAGGTCAGATTATCTGAA
Source organism: Emydura macquarii macquarii (assembly GCF_026122565.2). Lineage (NCBI taxonomy): Eukaryota > Metazoa > Chordata > Testudines > Chelidae > Emydura > Emydura macquarii. The sequence goes on along the minus strand of NW_027131527.1, from coordinate 10,494,994 downwards.
CAGTCTGATGCTTTGATGAGATGCTTTCCTTAAACGTTTGTGGGCCACAAGGCTTGTGGCTTCTAGTTGTCTGCTTAGTCATCCCACATTCAGCTCTCCACTTTAGAGTCAAATTCATCCTTAACATAAGTGGGCCAACTCTGTTGACTTCAAAGGAGGTGCAGTCATTTTCAGGAGGCTGAATTTGACTCTCTTTCGTCATCAGTTTACATAATATCTAATTGTGTCCTTCTCTTTCTAGCCATAGCATTAACTAAGAGCTTTATTAGAATAGATTCTTAAATAGTGGTGATAGGAAATGCAGTAAACGTAGTTATGTTTTACAGAAATTAACTTGCAGTTATAATGTAATTTATGAAAAATTTGCCCTCATTTATTTAGTGTTATGTTTGAGGGCCAGATTGAGCTCAGTGCCTGCATGAGTGTACAAAAGCTGGGAAAGTTTAACATCCCCCTACCCCCCTAACCCCAGCAACAACAAAAACCGAATACCATTTTTCTCATTGTGCACAGGCATTAGCTACACTTGCAGTCCATGTGCTCTGAGTATGATTACTTCCTGATAGCATGCCTTATGGTGCTAAGCTCCCCCAAAATTGGTGGAGAGGCGATGGAGCCATGCCGGGGAATGTCTTTTTCAAATCACATATCATTCTTGTAGCTTTTCAACATCCATTAAAGTGTGAACACCAGAGCTGGACATAGAGATAATACCACCTTGCTAAGTCCTGACTGATATTCCCCTTTGTATACATCTAAAGAATGTAACGCTTTCTGACAGCATATCACTGGGATCTCATGTTCATTTGATTCTTTATTGTAACTTGTACAATTTTTTGAGCTCCAGTAGGTAGGTTTTATAGAAGCAGAATATTTATCTGGTCTTAAGATAAGCCTGATTTTGTTAAATTGTGCAAAATTACAGGTTTTGTGGTGTTAGTGTGATGAGGGTTCTCATTCAATATGGAGTTAGCTGAGATTGGAAAACTCACTTTGTCTTCTACTTTCCTTAAATTTGTTTCCAGAGATGGATAGCAAGGGTGAGGCACCAAACCCTTAAATATAAAATAAAATTTACAGGAATTTTACTACTAATTGATCTGAGATGCTAAAACTTAGAAAGTGTCTGCAATGTATTTTTGTTAAGAATGTTTACATCATTGCATTTCATAAAATAATTACACCTTGTAATTATTTGATTACATGTATTTACTCTAACTATATAATAAGGCATAATTATGAAAGTATTTGTGTATGTGATCACTAAAATTAGTTTTAAAGAAAATTCTCCCAACAAAAATTTAATTGGAGCATCACAGTTGTGTTGCAGAACAATAAAAGCAAATAAATTAATGTCTCTGGATGCCTACAGTAAGCACCAGACAATTCATCCTCTGAATTTCTATCCCTTTGTCAATTTGTCTCAATATCCAAGTATTGTTTCATCCTAGTGTGTTTGGTGGTGCAAATGATATCTCTTTATAAGAACTGTGTTAGTAGTGTGTGTGTGAAAGAGCCACATTCTTAATATATATTGGTAGCCATCAAAGAGTCAATGATTACTAACAGAACATTCAGCATATTTCTTTCTTTTTCTAAATACAGGGGAAAACTGTGTGTGGTAACTATTGGTAACTTCTGACTTTTACTGGTTATCACTGTGAAATTATCTTACCTTTTCTAATCTCTGGAAATGAAAGGCATGTATATTCATGCATCTATGCAAACTTAGTTACTTTAAGGACTGTTGCTTTACCAGGCCTCCCAGTAGGTGGGCATGCAAATTTTTCATACACATCCATTCACATGTGTAAAAGCTATGTTTGTGTTTGCAAAATGTGTATTTGTATATGTAAATAGCCATTTAGTCAGCCAATTTGCACATGAAAAATGCAGGTTTTTGATGCACAAATGCTGTTCACACACGTTTTGCACCAATTGGAAGCCCAATGCAAATTTCAGCTACAGAGTGTATGACAAAATGTGGTTGGTTTGATAACAAAATGGATCAGGGCTGAGATCAGGACTTGGTTACAGTGTAAGGAACTGTGGACTTCAGATGTTTTAAAGAGGATGTATTCACTGGTGTTAGACAAATGCAGTGTTAAGTGCTATCTAGAAATATTCATGCTTTTTATGGCCCTACAGATATTTTTTATAATCACAAGTGGACAGGATTAAAAATGGTTGTGGTGACTTTATGTACAATAAATACTATCATGACATATACATTTTATGGTCTGTGAAACAAAAGACAATTTAATAACTACAGATAAAAGAACAAGATTCACAAAAATGTGAATGACTAAGAATATATCTGTTATATATGTAGTAATTGACAGATCTGCTGGAAACTTTGTTTCCCTGGCTTAATTTACTGTGGAATTTGCCATTTGTTTCCCACATTTTTGTCAATATACAGTGCTTCTGTTTAGTCCTTCAGGGTAAAAGATGAGGTTTTTCTGGGAACTACAAAATCCAGATCTCAGTTTGGGATTTGCTACCCTAGGGATGAGCCTGACAGCTATTTTTGAAACTAGAATAGCTTTGCTTGGAAAGCAAAATCATATAAAAACATAAGCACTGATAATGCCTTGTATGGACTTGGCTGTCTGAAAAAGGGAATGAGCTGACATGGGATTTTGTGGCTTTGATAATGTAGGGCCAAAGGTATACAAAGCTATTTACTCTTGCTAGTTGTGAATGCAAAAAGCCCTTTGTTAAACCAGAGATGTTTTGAGTGTGACTTTTTCAAAGCAGTTTATGGGATTTAGACAGACAACCCCCTTTACATTTTAACAGGAATTGTGTGTCTAAATTCCCTGGCCAGCTTTAAAAATTCCAATTTAAAAGTTTGCACTCCAGCTTCCAGGATTACCAGCCACATTTGAGTAATTGTACTATAATAATTACTACATAATACTGATATTTATCTCAAGGTAAGCATTTGATCCTGGTAAGAGTGCTTCTGGAAGGGGGGGGGGGGAAGAAGAAAGAACTAATGATAGTTGCAAATTTATTATAGTGTAATTTATTATATTGTCCCTTTTTGCCTGATAGGTGGAATTATTGTTTGATAATGCTCCAGCAGAAGGCTGGAGGTGTGCCTCAAAGATAACATTTTATACTTACAATGAACCATCTAGAAAAATGCCAAGAAGAAGCACTGACACATTAGAACTCTTCTGTGGCCAACAACTACCAAAAAAAAAAAAAAAGACATATGAAATTGCAGTTAACGTGTTGTAAAGCACTAAGGATTCTTTCTCCAAGAATCAGGCAGCACAGACAATACTGAAGAGGTTTATTCACGATACCGGGAAGTCTGATAAATCAGCTTCAACTTCATGGTGTTACAGTGGTCAATTATATATGCTTTCTTATTGATTACATAGTATGTTTTAAATTCTTTATCTATTCACATACAAATACAGACACTGTCCCATCCGGAGAGAACAACAGTGATAATGGTCTACATGCAGAGACACTTTAATCACTCTACTTACATCAAGGATGCTAGGGCTATGCTTGGGGTGGGGGTAGGGTGGAGGAAGAAAGGGGGGGGGGATCCTTACAGATAGAAATTCTAAAAGCAAATGTGCTGTTCTCATTGGAATTAGAATCACTAAGAGGACATCTGGCTTCCTGAGCCATCAGATGTTTACACTAGCCATTGTCCTTGAGGCTCAGGTATGTTCGTTAGCCGTTTAAATGAGTTTTGACCTCCAACTGGTTAGCTGAAAACAACGTCAAGCCTTACAGTGGGCACAGTATGTAGGAAGGTGTTGAAGTAGGTAATAGGGCAGTATATCAATGAGAAATACATTGGGGCATTAGCCACCCTGCAGTGAAATTAGGAAAGGTCCGGTTTGGGAATGCTAGAAACAGAGGAGGATTAAAAGTGGGCCCAGCCTACAGAAAGAGCTTCCAATGCTTGGCAAAACATCGCCAATCAGTAGTGAGCTAGAGATATTTTGACCTGAAGGAAGAGAGAAGGAGAGAAGAATTTAAATAAGCTGGAGTTTGCATAGGTATCTTCAAAATATCTAAGGGAGTTAGATAGAAAAACATTAGCTGAAGTTTCTCCTAGCTGATAGCAGCCTGCCTACTGGTGCACCTACTGCTGTAATACTGTGTCCAGTTCTGGTGCCCACAATTGAAGAAGAATAAGGATGTCTGCAAATTGGAAAGGGTTCAGAGAAGAGCCAAGAGAATGATTTAAAGTATTAGAAAACATGCCTTATAGTGATAAATTCAAGGAGCTCAATCTATGTAATTTAAGAAAGAGGTGGTTAAGGGGTACCTTGATTGCAGTTTGTAAGAATCCACATGTGGAACAAATATTTAATAACAGTCTTTTCAATCTAGCAGGGAAAGGTATAACATAATCCAATGGCTGGAAGATGAAATTAGACAAATACAAACTGGAAATAAGGCAGAACGTTTTGATGGTGAGGGTAATGAATCAATGGAACAATTTACCAAGAGTCATGGTGGATTCTCCATCAATGACAATTTTTAAATTAAGGTTGGATGTTTTTCTAAAAGATATGCTCAAGGGATTATTTTTGGGGGAAGTTCTATGGCCTGTGTTATACAGGTCAGACCAATGGTTCCTTCTTGCCTTGAAGTCTATGAATGGTAAAGCAGAGGAGTCCGGTTAACAGGAAGGAGATCAGAGATAACTGGATGCTACCATCCCCTCAATTTATGACACAATATCATGCTGTGACCTAACGAAGAGTGTGGGGGTGGTGGGGAAGAGGAGAAAGCTACAGGAACTGGGTAAGTCAGACTTATTAGCACCAACCTATTTGTTTTAAATGAATCATCCAGCTAATATAGTTTTTGTTTGTGTATTTTTCATAAAAAATACACAGCTTTTAAAAATCTTTTATTCATATTTATTCAGTTTGTGAACAAACCTTTGCCTCTTGGCATGAACTGTTTGTGTCCATTATTTGTGATTTGTTGTTCTTGGTATGTGGATGGTCACCTAATGTTGTTTCTGCTTTTTGATTCAGTGAGATGAATGATGAATAGCAAATGCCACACATTCTTGTTCACAGTGACTGAGTGTTTTTATGAAGCACCGAACATTTGTGCACCCTTTCTTTATGAGGTTGAGATGGGGGGTAAAGCAGTACTTTAATTGGGACTGGTTGGGGGGCACTTTTTGTAGAAATTGTGCGCACAAATATGAACAGAATGCCAAGGGGACTTGGTAATTTTTATATTAGACCTACTGGGCCAGTTCTACAGACTACAACGAGGTTGCAAAAGTATAGTTGAAGGGAAATTTGGCCCACTCTTTAAACTGTGAATTAAATGTATTATGTGTTAGTTGTACTTGGGGTGAACTCTTAAAGAGAGAATAATTTATATGGGATCTGAATGAACACTGGGTGAAAATAAAGCCCCAGAGAGCTGTGAATAATAAAAGTATTTCTTCTTTTGTATTTATTTTTTAATTTGGTACTGGGCCACTGGAAGGAGAGGAGAGCAAAATATTATATTGGCCAAAGCTATAGATTAGCAGTTATCTGTTCTTCTAAAATTTTTCTTTTCATATTTTTGTAAAACGGTCACATACAATATTCTTCTCATTAAATACCTCCCTGCACCTAGTACCCATTAAAAGTGTAATAAATGTACTTAACAGAAGTGAACTTTTCTTGCAAAGCAGTAGAAATGTTGTTCTTTGGCATTTAACATTAAGGCAGTTAAAGGGGGAAAATAATCAGTAATAGTACAGTATAATTCTGATTATATTTTAAAATCATATACACACTTATGTGTATTTTATAATAATTCTTTATTGCTCATAGTAATTTAAGTATTTCCCTGTACCACTTTTTAGATTTTTTAGATTATCCTTTTGTATTATATTGTTAACACAACACGATACAATTAGTGAACAATATAAAAACTCATTTTACTTCTCATTCCACCAATAGCTAAACCCTTTGAAGAAGTCCCTCTTTCCCAACATTAATGTTTTATTCCCTCCAGAAAATAAAAATGTATTCTTATACTAGTACAGATACTAAAACAAATACTGTATATACATGATTTTGATGAAAAAGCATTTCTATGTGTGAAAGTGATATCCTCTTCAAAACAAAAATATTTTTTTTTTCCTCAGTAAAGGAAGAACAGGAAGAGACATAGGCACCAATCTCGCAAATCACTTGAATACCTGCTTAAATTTAAGCACATTGTCTCATTGACTTCAGTGGAGCCACTCATTAATATTAAACATATGCTCAAGTGCTTTTATGGATTGGGGCTTTTGCAAACTTCCCTATTTCCTGGATTATTTTTACTTTTTAATCAATATGGTTATCTATATTTTTTGGTCCTTTATTCTGCGCATTTTTAAAGAGGGACAACATTACCCATCCTTTAAAACATTACATGCTTTTCCTCCCATCTGGAGTTTTGAACTCCTCACAATGGTTTATGCCAGTTCTCTCAAGTTTTCATACCTGACTTTGTGTAACAAAATTTGTGATGCAGTAACTTAAATAAAATCAGAAAATAATTCAAGTTATACAAGCATCACTGTTGTTACATTGTTTTTTGATGTGAATACTGGACTAGCATATAGCATTGATACCTTCCAAGGACATACCAAAAAATCTATTTATTGTTCAAGGTCTTCATCATCCTATTGTTATGATGAATTGGGTTGTCTTTAATAAATAGTAAATCATTGTACATTAATTTTAACAATGTCAACATATTCTTTAGTATTCTAGTCAACCTAATTATAACCAATGTACAAATTCAGATTTGCAAGCATACTTCAAATGGCAGAATGCATTTTTTTCTACAGCTAGATAAAAAAAAATCTTCTAATACTGTAAATAAAAGAGACAATAGTTAGAGGCAATGGAAAAAAGAGAAATAATCAGAAATAACTGGCGGACAAATGAATCTAAGATACACCAAGACATTTCTTTCCAGGTAGAGCTGGAGTGGTAAACTCTTTGGGACACAGTCATCTTTTCTCTATGTGTGTGTGTGTACAGTGCCTAGCACTATGGGGTCCCAATCCCTTACTGGGGTCTCTAGGCAGTTACTGTAACACAAATAAATGATAAGAGACAGGGGTCTTCTAGGGATGGGTTCACAGATACCATGCTGCAACAGGAGTATTCAGTCATAAGTTATGTTGTGGGGTCCCTGCCAGGAGCACACAGTGGAGAAGTAGCTCTGCCTGTTGGGATTTTACCAGAGATTAGGTATTATACTTCACAGGACTTGCTGAAAGGTAAGAAGGGGTGCAGGGGAATCTTCACAGTCATGCAGCGGTCATCTACAATAAACTTTAATTAGGAGAGAGGCAATATACATTGTCTTTGAAAGGGGGAGTTGATAAAAATATCTGCCCCGCTACACAGAAACTGGATGTAGCATGAGAGAGGTTCTGCTGGAGGCAATCAGGTACTGACTTCATTTAGAGATTGCCACAATAGGTGATATTGTTGGGATTGGGTACCAGGAACATTTGTAGCCAAAGAAAGAGTACAGCTGTTCTGAGAGTATTTTTCTGGGATGTGCCATTTTGTTTAGCCTGTGAGTGATGAAACGATACGTAGTGTCTTTGAAATCCATCAGTGTTAAATGTATTTTAAACAAAGGATGTGCATGCTCTCATTTCAGACTTTCCATATCTTTACTGCCCTTCTGCATAAATGTGTAAGCTCTCGTCTTACATTTTCAATTGAGGGTGTTGTACATGAGTGACTTATGGGGTACAATCAGCTTTTGCTCTGAATTATATACAAAATTAGCTTAAATGTGTAGAAAAAATTGTCGTTTATACTAGTTTGGAATTAATTGAGTCAGTTCTTTGGGGAAAAATGTACTGTGAGTCTCATTGTTTGATACAAAGAGATGTGTATACCAAGCACCAGATCCTCTCCACACTTAGGGCAGTTTTGTGCCACTCCATTGGCACAAATCAACCTAAAGCTGCCTTAGCCAGATACGGTAGACAATTATCTGAGCAGAAGATTGTCAGGTAGCACTTAGCTTCCACAATAGCTCTACCACTCTCCATGCAGCCAATTCAGGAGACATAGTTGGTGGAAAAGGGGGTGTGGTAGGATCATTGCTGAATGACTCAGGATCAGTGGGGAGCATGCCACAAAGGTGGCTTAAAGTTACCTTTGCAAAAAACCTTCCTGAATGGTATCAGACATTCCATGGCTGGAATGGATGATTAAGCCCCAACAGCTGAAAGTTCAGGGCAGGCACTGAAATATTCTACACAAAAGGTTTTACCATTTGAAACTCAGAGTGAGTTCATTGCAGTAGGTGAACTCAGTTGGCCTAATTTTGAACCGACTTGCAAAATGTGCAATCAAAGTACAAAAGCTTTAGTTTATGTTCTGCTTAGGAAAAACGAATGAAGTAGCAGAGAGATGAAAAATAGAAGTGTGAGTGTGTGAGTGTGTGAGTGTGTGAGTGTGTGAGTGTGTGAGTGTGTGAGTGTGTGAGTGTGTGAGTGTGTGAGTGTGTGTGTGAGTGAGTGTGAGTGTGTGAGTGTGTGTGATTGTGTGTACACCATATATCATTTAGGATATTAATTTGTGCTAGTTTAGCCGATAAAGCCTAGTTTACATTAAAAGGGTTTGTGGGTATGTAGACAGAGCGTATGTCCTCAAAAGTGTGTGTTTGTCAGTATAGCTTACACCAGTTCTCAAAACTAAATAAATTTATAGCAGCAAAAGCATTTTTTGTTGGTATTACTGTCTCTACACTAAAGCTTTTGGTAATGGGATAAACATTGGGATAAACACCCCTAATCAACATTATACTGACAAACGTTTCTGGCATAGAGCTGATGTATTACATAGAACAGGTTCTCTTTAGCTAGCGATCATGCTTGCCTTTTTAAAATTAATCAAAGGATGGGGGAAGGAGGTTAACAGAATAGGTCTAAAGTGCTGAGTAAAAGTTCACAAATTTGGAACAACTTTTGTGAACCCAAAATGCAATTTGAGAGAGATGCAAAGCATCAACCTGTATGCAGTTTGCCCATTCCTGTTAGTGGACACTTGATCATGTGGCATCCATTGTATTCACTGAATAAACATTTACCTTCGATTACCACGCTTCTTCATAGGCTGCTACTACACCATACGTATACACACTAATGAATCTAAGTTGTCTTTGTCTTGTGTTTTTTACAATATACCATGTCTGCCAAGCAGTGACTTGACACTAAAGTGTGTTTAATCAGTAGATCTGGTCGAGATCCAGGAAGGTTTCCTGCCAAAATAATAATAATAATAATTAATAAATAATTTTTATTGAAACCAAAATGTTGAATTGAAAAATTTAGTTTGGAATTGACATTTCTATATGAAATGAGTAGAACTGAGTGAAATTTGGAATTTACACCTAGTGGGAAATTCTGGGCATTTTAGCATTTGTTTTTGTACTGAAATGGGATGAGAAGTTGAAAATTCTAATTTTTTTGTAAAATAGAAATTCTGAAAATTTTGATTCAGGGTTGTTGAAATGTTTCATTTGGACATTTTTGATTGAAACAAAATGCTTCAACATTCCTGAATTCAAAATATTTTGTTTTATCATGTTGAATGGACTTGAAATGTAGTCCTGTCAGGAAGCCCTCATATGGGAGAATGAGGGCATCAGTTTTTCTAGTTGTACTGCATCTTCCACGATACACTCACTGTCATTAGACTTCCCTGATGCACCATGAAGCTTGGTAAGGATTCCATTATTGGAGATGTAGTTCTCTAGGGAGCCCAGCCCATAAAAAGACTATGGGGGGCTGAACTATATTTCCAATAAGGGAACGTGCTTAAAAAGGAAATGCAGTTTAATATTTTTTTAACTGATTTGAAACAAAACTTTTCAGATCAATTAAATAAAACAAAATGTTCCAGTTTGGAATATTTACATTGACTGAGGAAAAATGACATTTTAAGTCTAAACAAAATGAAAACTGTTTTGTTTAGAAATATCAATTTGAAACCAATGTTTTCATTCTGAATTGGTTCAGAACTCTGTTTCTGTTTCAACTGAAAATTTTCTATCAAAGATATCTTAAGGTAAGGGATTCTGATCACCTCTTTTAATCAGTTGGCTCCCGTTTTTGCTACCATTTAAATGAATGGTAATATTACGACTAGCGTCAGTGAGTGCAGAACTGACACCTTTCATTGTTTTGGACCCATTTTAAGAATATCCTGCACATTTCTACAGCCAGTGCTTAACCCAGGTCTGCTGATGTCCAAAAGACAACAGCCCTACTAGGTTAGTGGCAAGTGAATATCTCTTACTAAATTTGTAGGAGTTGTGCTAAGCTCATTCCAGCTAGAAGACATATTTCCATGTTTTTTCAAAGAGTACATGGGGAGAATATTCAAATTTTGTCTATAATTCTGAACAACCTAAAAAGGAAGAGAATTAAAATGTTTTATTGACATGCAGTGATTGTTGAAAACAAGATTAGATAGCTAAAACGGTTCCATAAAAATCCACATCCTATGCAGCATATGGCCATCTGATCACAAACCTGTAAGAGTTCTCAGAAGTGATAGTGTTCTCAGAAGATATAGTATGAAGTTGAAAAAAGATTCTTGATACTTAAAGACAAAAATACAACAGGCTAAATTCTGCTGTCAATTATGCTGGCAAAATCTTGACTAACTGTACTAAAGTGAATGGAGTTACACCAGTGTAAATCTAAAGTAAATAAGGGCAGAACTTGGCTCACTAATTTGCAAACAAGACCAAAGAGACTCTAGGGATTTCTTTCAGTAGTGTTAGGCTATATTTCTTTCCCAGTCATTGTTTGCACACCGTCACAAATCAATAGATCAATCTGTTATGAATCAAAAGACTGTTGTTAAAAACAAGCAAAGGATACACCACAGTTATTCAGATATTGACTAAAGATAACTAGAAAATAGATCAGCTTGTTTAACTTAATATTGCTAATTAATATTGTTGGGAAAGCAATAAGCTTCATCAAAAGTATAAAAGGCGATTGGGGAAGAATTTGGCAAGGATGTGTCTAACCTGTAAATCAGTAAAATTAGAAACAGCAAACCATGAATTTCTGCACAGATGCTTCGTTTCTTCAATCAGTTCTTGAATTAAAAATAAAAACAAAAAAATAAATCCTAAATGGCACCAGCTAGCTGGAAACTAGATACAATTTGTTTGAAAGTATCAAAAATAAATGCCCCTGGAGAGATGTAGCAAAAGTTTTGTGTGATGTTATAACTCCAGCTAGAGTACAATGGTTGGACTAAGAAAGTTTATTCATTGTAGCTTTATTTTCCATTCTAACTCAAGCCAGTAGAATTTTTTAGAAGGGAATGAACTTTCTAAATGCTACCACTGTACCCAACTAACAAGGCCTACAAGCATAAATCCCCAGTGAGTGCTATACAAATCATTTAACAAAGCAAAAGGATCTGACCTTCTCAATGGTCAGATATGTAATTGTAGAAAAAAATTGCAAAAGCTCAGCTCCTTCATCTACATGGGCATAGTTATAAGACCAAGTCAAAATACTCTATATACAAAATTAATACCAGACATAGAAGTGAACAAATATAAAAACTAAATAAACCCACATGGAACACTAAGATCTGTGGCCTAGAGGCTGAGAAAATTAAGGGAAAGTTGGCTGTAATAGAGGTACTTTATCATAGTCAAGTGTAACACAATTGTAGTGTTATATCCCTTTTGCTGAAACAATAACAAAATCTTTAAAAAGGGATTTAAAAAACCCTTGCAACTTTGCAAGCAGACCCCACAAATATTCCCCATTGCAAGTAACACGCATTAGGCTAGATTCATCGCTGACATACCCCCAGAGCAGTCCCATCAGTTGTATGTTACTTCTGAATTAGACCCTATGTTTCCCAGCAGCCACGCTGAACAAGTTGCAGTGCCATATTTATACCTAAGCTAGGTATTTCTGGGAATCTGAGAATACCTTTCCCTGCAGCCCTCCTCTCTCGCACACCTGTGCAGGAGCAGTCTCAATCTGGCCCAAAAACTTTTCTTTGTAATCACCAGATATTTGAGTTCCTGTAACACTCTTTAGTATTTCTTATAAGAGAGGACAGAAGCAAAATATGAATTGCATCATGGCTATGCCTTTCATATTCTAGGAAATGCTATATTATAGAATTGTCCTATTTAGGTATTAACAAAGGCTGGGATAGCATAAAACATTTCAGAACTGCAAAATTTTGCTGTACAAACTGGATAATATTAAATATTTTAGTACATCATGTTTATCAAGCATAAACGCACTAAAGGATGGTCTATTATGTCCATGAATAGTGTACATAGTGGCAAATCTGTTCCCCAGAGCTCCCAGTGAGTAGTTAAGCAAGGGAGATGTGCAGGAGAAAGTGAATAATATATTGTAGGCCATAGAGCAGCTGTGAAGATTCTCTGTGGCCACCACTGCAGCCCTAGCAACAATAGGCTATACAGCACCAGCATACACCTTCTCAGGGAAGAAGGACAGGATGATTTTCTGGCCGCATCCCCAGCCCACACATACTCTGTCCTCTTTCCTGGCATGCAGGGAGCAGAACCCCAGTCTACACAGGGTATGCATACTGCCTGCACAGCTCCGAACTCCTGCCTTCCCCATACAGCAAAACGGCACCAGGTTGGTTGTCAAACAACCCATATTGGGAGAATAGACACTACAGTGCTAAAAGAAAGTTACTATATCTGCTGGGTTACTGGGTGGTATTTAGTAATAGGACCAATAGGACTTTTCACCTCTTAGTCACTGAGTCTGTGATATTGTACCTCTATTACCACCAACTTTCCCTTTCATTTGGGTCCCCAAGTTGATAGTGATCAAAAGTTACTAGCCTTTGAAGACTTTATGTTGGCCCATGTGAATTGTTGATCACAGTTTGGACTATGCAAAAGGTTAGAAGAGAACCCTGAATATACCAAAAATCTTGGATGGGTTTGGAGTTTTAGTAGCTCAATGAACATCAGTCTAGACCCACAAGAGTTCAGTGGACCATCTGTCTACTCCTCCACCCAGCTGAACTCTTTCCCCCAGGCCCTGGAGATCCCTTCCGTTCCACCATTTTCTTTCTGTTTCCTTGTGACCTTAGAAGCTCACTTAGAAGAGCTCGGTGGAAGCTCAAAAGCTTGTCTCTTTCACCAACAGAAGTTGGACCAATGAAAGATATTACCTCACCTACCTTGTCTCTCATATATCCAATAAGGCAGAATCATTCTCTGATCTTCTGGGGATTCAGGTTGTCTACCTGGGTTTTCCATCTGAGATCTTTCAATTAGGGTATTTTATTAACTGATTGTGTTTAATTTGTTATTGGTATTTTTAGTTGGTTTTAGGTTTTGTTTGTATTTTTAAAGCACCTTGGAACAGTTGTGACTGGTGTCAATGGATGTTGACATATGATGTATGATGAAATATAATTCTTTTTTTAATACTGACCCTATCAGGTGACCAGAGGCAGAAAATAAAGACCAGCCTCTTACTAGCACTATATATCATACGTTTGTTTTATATAACTTGAGAGTGTAAAATCGGAGTGAGTGTGTCCTAGTGAATACAGCACTAGATTAGGACTCAGGAGATCTGGATTCTGTTCCTTGCTGTGCCACTTGCCTCCTGGGTGATCATGGGTAAATCACTTCACCTCTGTTTCCCAATCTGAAAAATGGACATAATGGTATTTGCCTGCTTTGTAAACCACTTTGAGATCTACTGATGAAAAGTGCTACGTGAGATGTAGATTACTATTGTGTGTGTGTGTGTGTGTGTGTGTGTGTGTGTGTGTGTGTGTGTGTGTGTGTGTGTGGTACTCTTACACTATCGTAGTAATACTTAGTGTTATATAAATAATAAATGTTCTTGCATTATGTTTTAAGGTCTTTTATTACACCATTACACAACAAATACGCATTGGAGGGGAAAATTCAGTCTCTCAGCCAATGGTCCCTCTGGCAATAGAACTGACCCTCCTCATTTTCAGAGGAGTCCAGTGAGATAGTTGAGTGATACTTAAACCACTGAGCTGAAACAGCCTCCATGGAGTGGCTTCACAGACATTCTACAAGTTGTGTGGTCTCAGGTTTTTTTCCTGGGTTCAGAGATATCCAGTACACCACCTGCTACTCATGTTGGATACAGTGTACCTGGATATTGGCCGTAATAAGAAAAAGCTATGTATAAGTATGGAAGAGCAAAAGAAAAAGTAGACCTATGTGAAGTAACTTCTCATGTTGTTGAACAGTTACTTGTAGCTACACTCAAGACATAGGTATTTGCTTTACAGAATGTGAAAGAAATAGAAACAGGATTAATAAATTATCTTAATCCTTTTATTTACATGTGCAGATGGGCTTTGAATGGAAAGAAACAGCACAGTTCTGGTTAGAACCTGGAGGCTACAGCTAAGGTTTATCTCACCATTATCACGTGTTAGATAATAAAGTATGTCTCCTTTCAGTATAGCCTGGGTGGTTTTCTGTGTAAATGAGCTTGTTTTCCTGTTTGTAATGTTCAGCTCACATCTGAAATGCTCTGTTTTTAATTTAGACCCAGAGCCCTAACATTTATTTTATTCTTGCCTGTGTACTGTGAAGTGGTTTAACAGTTATGCAGCAAGAGACTTCTGCCCTTTTTGTGTCAGGTGATTTCACATCTGAAAGAGGTAGCTTCTACTAAAGCAATTTCAGGCCACTTTCTTGAACTTAATTCCTGTGTTCAGTTCCAAGTGAGTGTTGATCATCAGCTTAAAAATGAGGGTATTTCAGAGAACTGTTTCAGTTATATCTATTAAATATCAAAGTGCTCCGGGTTTTGGGTTTTGTTCTCTCTCACCACACCAACAAAAGTTGACCCAATAAAATATATTACCTTTACCTACTTTGTGTCTCTAGTATTTTGAGACCAAAACAGATACAACAACACTACACACAGGGTTGGGTTTTTTCCTGTTTGATATATTGCTCTTTGTTTTAAAACAATGACTCAAAATTATTTTTAAAAAGTGCTCTTTTGAAAAGCAACAACATTTTCAACCTAATGTGGAGGTTGTTTTACAAATATATAGAAATCCATGAGAACCCTAGCTGAGAGCTTTTTCTGAATATAAGTTTTGGGGTTTTTTTGTTTTTGCTTTTGCTTTGTTTGCATTTAAATTCTCAACTATGATATGACTTTGAATATCAACTATATATAAAAGAAAAAAGTGTTTTACAGTGTGTATGTGTATGAGAGAGAGATGGTACATTTACCAAAGGTATAAACCTTCTGTCTGATGCTGTTTAGTGTAATTGGCTCTGATTCAGCAAAGTGCTTACACAAGAGTAATCCCATCTCTATTCAACAAAGGGCCTAATCTAAAACCCACAGAAGACCGTGGAAGGGATCCCATTGATATCAGTGGGCTTCAGTTCAGGGCCTTAAACACATACTTAGGTTTAAGCATGTGCATAGGGAGAGGAAGTATTGCTCATGTGTAAAAAATACTTTGCTGAATCAGGTCCATAGTTGTGGAGAAAGACGTTCAAGACATCCTAAGATTTTTGTTTTATGTTATCTAGATAAATTTGTATTTCAGCTGCATATATAGCAGACTGACATTAGTTTTAAAAATGATTTATGTTCTTTTTCTAATCATACCTTGACTTTTCAAACTCAGATGTTGTATCCTTGATGTTTTAACAATTAGGATAAAAAGCATGTATCTAGTGTTTTTCCCTTGGTACAATTATCTACTCTGGTAAATTGTCATGAAAAATTAAAAATAAATATGTATTGTTGGGCGAAAAGCATGGTCCACACCCAATTATTCTTAATCAATTTTAAAGCTTTATTGAGAATTTTTGGGATAATATATTACCACCTTAATCAAACATAAATAAAACCAACAGCAGGACAGCCTAGTGATCAGCCACCCAGTCCTGGAGTGCAGAAAGGCTGCCCCTGTCATCACCAGTTCCATGCTGGTCCAATTGCATGGGAGGCTTACATAGCTCCAATGATTAACTGTCCTTTTATACAGTCACATAACTCGTACATCGCGCATGCATCTTCCTTGATCTTGCATGTGTTACCTAACTAATCACTTGCCACCCTTGTTCATATATGATATATTTCACACTGAAACACCCCCCTGGTTCATTCCTTTATATCAGTCATGCAGAGATTGCATGTAGTAACCATGCCCATCTTACCCTGTTCCCTGTGCAAATGTTTTTCTACCTGTACGCTCCTGTGGCCTTGTTCTTGTCCTTGACATTTTGGGTGAGGGGTTCCTTGTTTTTCCTCAAGCATATTGTTATCCATCTTAGAACACAACTTAAACAATTTTTACCAGGGTACATTAATGGTTTAATAAAAAAAATTCAATTAGCAAAGCTTATTAACTCTTGACAGTATTTCACAAGCTTGGGCCTGGCCTTAACTTCTACTTAATATGACCCTCCAAAACATTTAGTATAATGTAAAACAGTTGTCACTGAAAGGAACAGAAATTAACCAGTGTGGCAGTTGTAATAACTTGTCAGTGGATTCACATGGATAGGGAAAATATACATGTTGAAAGAACTGAAAGAATCACAGTTATGTTTCTTACAGGAAATCATGTTGTCACAGGAAAGACACTAGAATTGTCTCTACCTTTTACACTTTCCATATTAAATGTTTACCTTATGTGTTCAGACGAAGCATGACAAATTTCAGTCAAAAAGGAATTTTTCTGTGTATGGTAAGTTAAAGGAAATGACTTAAAAGTTGAATACTATCTGATTAGTGGTCAGTGACTTATTGAACATTAGGGTGGTGGCCATACTTGTAAGAATGTAAGAACTGCCACACACAGTCAGACCAGTGGTTCATCTAATCCAACCCTGTCTTCTTGTTTGGCTTCTACCAATCAGAGTTCCAGGGTCACCCTGTGCATGGGATTGCATCCCCGATCATCTTGGCTAATAACTTCCTGGAGGATAGGTCCATCAATGGCTATGTAGTTCTTTTTTAACTCAATTATAGTTTTGGTCATCACAGCATCCCATGGCAATGAGTTGCACAGGTTGTGCATTGTGTAAATAAGTCTTACTCTTGTTTTGTATTAAACTTGCGGACTATTAACTTCATCAGGTGACCTCTGGTTTTTATATTGTAGGAAAGGGTAAATTATATTTCTCTATTCACTTTTTCAACACAATTCATAATTTTATACACCTCTGTGAAATGCCTCCTTAATTGTCTCTTTTCTAAGCTTAATAGCCCTTAGTCCTTAGGAATGGGTTACCTAGGGAGGTGGTGGAATCTCCATCCTTAGAGGTTTTTAAGCTGAGGCTTGACAAAGCCCTGGCTGGGATGATATAGCTGAGGTTAGTCCTGCTTTGAGCAGGGGGTTGGACTAGATGACCTCCTGAGGTCCCTTCCAACTCTAATATTCTATGATTCTAGTCACTCCTTGTATGGAAGCTTGATCATCTTTGTCGCCCTTTTCTGAACCTTTTCGAGATGGGGTAACCAGACAGTACTGGACACTTGAAGGCTTGATAGTGAAGGCTTCATTGTGGAGAAATTGTGCAGATGAATACCATCCATCTGCTGAATCTGTGGCATGAGGCCCATGAGTTGTCATTATTTCTTTAAGCTGGTGGTTCCCAACCCGTGCCCCATGGGGTCTTTCAGAGCATCCTGCAGCTCCCCTTCCACTGTCTGCAGAAGGGAGCTGCTGCCTAAGTACCCAGGTGGAATGTGTTACTGGTGTAGGCTCCTTGCTGCAGCCAAGTGGACAGGTAATCAGTGCTCCCCTCCCCCTGGCTGTAGCATGGAATGCGGCAAAGTGCTCCACATGTGTCCCTGGGTGCTGGGGTCCCTGCTGGAGCCTAAGGGAGGGGAACACTGATCTCCCATCTCACTGCCTGGGACCCAGGTGGAGTGCATGGTTTCCCTTCTGCAGCCAGCAGGGATGGGAGATCCCCCTTGCTGAACTCCTTCCTTCTGGCTGCAGTGGGAGGAAGGAAGGCTGCTGGAGGAGATTGGTGGCCCTTCAGGGTTGTAAAAATTATATTTGTGACTCTTGAGCCAAAAAGGTTGGGAACCACTGCTCTAAGAGGTCTGTTTTGAGATGGAGGAGGAGAGTAGAGAATAAATGAGCCTTGTGGAAGCCAAGAAATAGGGTCCTGGGTGATGAGGTGCAGTTCTCTATTAGAAGTCTCTGAGCGATAGAAATTATTAGATCCAGTATAGCAATGCCCTTTTTATTCCTGCAAGATCTCCTATCACTAGTGCCATATGATCATCAACATCAAAAGTGGCAAAGAGGTCTAGAAGAATTAGCATAAATATCAGCAGGGCTGTTTCTGTGCTGTGTCCCAGTCTCAGTCTGAATCTTATTGTTATTAGGTGTTGATGTAAAGAGCTGCACAAAGGAAGTCCTGTAAGTGTCCAACCACAGAAAGTTTAATTGAGCCCTGCAAAACCCAGCAACAGTTCTACATGTTCCTGAGCACCATCCACTGGCACCTTATCTATTAGCTAACTGTTTACATATATATATATATATATGTACACCTCTATTTTATATAGCACTTTTTAACATCTCTCTTCCTATAAAGGAAACTGAATAATTTCAATTAACTGTATAGTCTTTGAAATGCTCAGGCAACTTTACTGCTCTTCCACTTTGTGTAATTTTATTCTATATCCCTTCCTTCTCTTGCTGTCTGCCCTCAGGAGGTTTTTGTGCTGCTACAGTGTTGAGTAGAGCTGGTGAGAAATTTTTCATTGGAGTGCTTTTCCGGTGAGACATGTCCATATGCAAAACCAAAATTTTCCACTGGGAAAATTGTAATAAGAGCCCCCTGACTGCCTACCTAGAAAGCAGAAAGTGAAAGTAACAAAACTTTTCCAGAAGAGCTGCCAAGGCTGAGCACTCTGACTCTCAGCCTTCCTTCCTCCTCTCCTAGCTCTGGACCCAAGGAGGCAGAGATTCCTGGCACTAACTCTCCTCACCTCCTCCCCCAAAGCTCTGGGCCTGAGAGGCAGAGAGACCGAGCGCTCAGCCTTTCTGTCTCCCTCCCAGCTCTGAGGCTGGAAAGGCTGAGTTCTGCTTTCTCAGAAAGTGAAACTGAAAAGAGCCTTTCAGGTGGGCATCCAGGAAGCAGAAAAATTCCATTTGTTTCTTTCAAAATTGAATTGTTCTTGAAATTCCTTTCCATGAAAAACTTAGTATTTTTTTGATGTTTCATCTCAGTTTGGGCTCCCCCCCCCCGCAAATACAAAATTTTCATAGGGAAGGATTTGTTGAAATTAAATTCATTATTATTTGTAAAGTTCTTTGAAAATCTCATGTGGAAGTTACTGTAGAAACACAAACTATTATAATTGTCACCATGACCTTTTAGGTTCAGTGGTATGCTACAGGAGCATTTGACTGCTGTCTGTGGAGATCCATTACTACTCTATCAAGCTTTCTAACACATGAGTGCACTTAATGCAATTTAAATAACAAGTAAGCATTTTCTCTAAACAGTTACATAGAGAGAACCAAAAATTATCCTGTGATATACTTTTTAAAATAGAATTACAGGGAAATATTATTACAATGAAGTTGATATAAAAATATCTCAAAGTAATTCTAGCATTTATAGTGTGGTTTGATTCTTAATTCTTAATGTATTTGGTATTTTATATATGAAATGCTTTTCAAAAGATCTTAAAACAGCAGGCTTATCTACCAGGTCCCAAATATCTAGCCTTCATCCTCTCCTGACCAGATTGTTGTTGCTCCCATTTTACCCAGGGGTCAAGGTGAACACCACGGGAAAACTAACAACCTGGAGCAGCTTAACTAATGAGCAACAAAGATTGCACCAGTGATCCATGACAGTGGACAGTGGACAGACTGCACCAGTGATCCATGAACCCCCACTGTTGTTGTTATTAATTATTATCTTTATTACTGTTGTTTTCAGTAATGCCCACAGAAGGTTAAGTCCTGTTCAAAGATATAAGAACAAAAAGTTCCAGCCCCCAAAGGTTTATAATTTAAGATAAGCAAACAAAAGCATTTAAAAACAACATAGTAAAGTTGTCAGGATGATAAATGGCCATATCTTGATAACAATGCTGTTTTTAATTAGTTGTATAAAACTATCTTCATTTACCCTTCAACCTTGATAATATTGACTGGTTAATTCATATAGGTGTCATGGTAGGATTGGAAAGATTGGAATACAGAGAAGCTAGTGGCCTTGTAGGACAAATCAATAAGATATTTCCATTTGTATTTGAATTTGTTCCCTTTTTGCTTCTAGATTATATTTATAGTCATAAATATAATGATATGCACATAAGAAGTACATGAGGCAGGACTATAATGCCCCTCTTTGGCCACTGCTTATGGTTGTGTCTTTTCCCTTGGTTTCCTACTTACCTACTCTCTTTTTTGTGCCAGGTACTAGATTGTCCCCAAAATCACATTTGTAATTGCTTCTTTAGAAGTGGTTTCTGCATTTTGGCTTTGCTTCCCTTTACTGGTGGAATCACACCATTGACACTAGCACTACCATTCTTTGGCTTCAGCTGTTTTCAAAATGGATCTCTGAGATTCTGCCATCCTCCGATAATTGATGGTTTACTTTAAAATATTGCCATCGATTCTGTCCTAAAATATCCAAGCCTAGTAACAGTTCAGTGTTCCTGCACTTGTCTGGTATCATTATTTACCAATTCCCTCTGTTGAGCAAGCTATTCCCAGTTCCCCAAAATCTAGGGTAACTGTCGGGCCATTTTATCTATGCTGAGGGCCATAGGTCTACTTTACTTATGCTAATTTACAGGATACAGGCCTGTAAGTTCCTTTGGTTACTGCTAATTAAAATAAAAGGGTAAGTTAACTCTATGGATAAGCTGTTTTTACTTTGTTGCCCTTAGATGTGTATTAGTTGCCTCCTGTACAGGCCTGCTGACAAGAATTCCTGGCCCCAAGGCAGAACAGTCCTGGCCTGCCCCTTCCACCTGTGGCCCTGCCCTCAGTCTACCCCAGGCCCTGTCCCCTCCCCTGCTTCGACTGCTTGCTGCCGCATCCCTTCTCCTCCCTTCCACACTCCTCCTTCCCCCAGGTGGTGAGCAACAACTGGAGGGGCTGAACGGGGAGGGTGGAGGAGGGTTGAAGTGGGGGTGGTCTGTGGGCGAGGCAGAAGAGGCCAGACGGGAAGGTAGCCCACCATGCATATAGAAGTAAGGAATCATTTTCATCCTCTCTGCACAAGTACTATGGCAGAGAATGATTTGGAGGACCCTTCAGAGGGAATGGATCATCAGGAGACCCGTTTGATCAGAAGGCAAAAGATACATTCTCCTAGGGATGGGGGTTCCACGACCACCATTCCAAAGAGGAAGAGAAGGGTGATGGTGGTTGGTGACTCCCTCCTAAGGGGGACGGAGTCATCCATCTGCCGTCCGGACCGGGGAACTAGAAAAGTGTGCTGCTTGCCTGGAGCTAGGATTAGGGATGTGACGGAGAGACTGCCAAAACTTATCAAGTCCTCAGACCGCTACCCCTTCCTGCTCCTCCATGTGGGCACCAATGACACTGCCAAGAATGATCTTGAACGGATCACTGCGGACTATGTGGCTCTGGGAAAAGAGATAAAGGAGTTTGAAGCGCAAGTGGTGTTCTCGTCCATCCTCCCTGTTTAGGGAAAAGGCCCAGGTAGGGACAGTCGCATTGGGGAAGTGGTTACGCAGGTGGTGTCGAAGAGAGGGCTTTGGATTCTTCGATCATGGAATGCTGTTCCAGGAAGAAGGATTACTAGGAAGGGAAGGGATTCATCTAACGAAGACAGGGAAGAGTATCTTCGCAGACAGGCTGGCTAACTTAGTGAGGAGGGCTTTAAACTAGTTTCGACGGGGGACGGGGACCTAAGCCCGAAGGTTAGTGGGGAAGAGGGACACCACAAGGAAGCAGAAGGAGGAGGGTGCAGCAGGGGAGGCCTCCCGATTCATACTGTGAAAGTAGGCCACTCGGCTACTTATCTCAAGTGCCTGTACACAAATGCAAGAAGCCTGGGAAACAAGCAGGAAGAACTGGAAGTCCTGGCACAGTCAAGAAACTACGACATGATTGGAATAACTGAGACCTGGTGGAATAACTCTCACGATTGGAGCACTGTCATGGATGGGTATAAACTGTTCAGGAAGGACAGGCAGAGGCGAAAGGGGGGAGGAGTTGCACTGTATGTAAGAGAGCACTATGACTGCTCTGAGCTCCAGTATGAAACTGGAGATAAGTCAGTTGAGTGTCTCTGGGTTAAGCTTAGAAGCAAGAACAATAAGCGTGATGTCATGGTGGGTGTCTGTTACAGACCACCAGACCAGGAGGATGAGGTGGATGAGGCTTTCTTTACTCAACTAGGGAAAGTTTCCAGTTCACAGGGCCTGATTCTCATGGGAGACTTCAATCACCCTGACATCTGCTGGAAGAGCGATACAGCAGAGCACAAACAATCCAGGAAGTTTTTGGAGAGTGTTGCAGACAATTTCCTGGTGCAATTTCCTGGAGCAACCAACTAGGGGCTGTGCTTTTCTTGACCTGCTGCTCACAAACAGGGAAGATTTGGTAGGGGAAGTACAAGTGGGTGGCAACCTAGGCAGCAGTGACCATGAGATGGTCGAGTTCAGGATCCTGACGAAAGGAAGAAAGGAGAGCAGCAGGATACAGATCATGGACTTCAGAAAAGCGGACTTTGACTCCCTCAGAGAACTGATGGGCAGGATTCCCTGGGAGGCTAATATGAGGGGGAAAGGAACCCAAGAGAGCTGGCTGTTTTTTAAAGAGACCTTATTGAGGGCACAAGAGCAAACCATCCCGATGTGCAGAAAGAATAGCAAATATGGTAGGCGTCCAGCTTGGCTTAACAAAGATGTCCTTGGCGAACTTAAACACAAAAAAGAAGCTTACAAGAAGTGGAAGCTTGGTCAGATGACTAGGGAGGATTATATAAACACTGCTCGAACGTGCAGGAATGAAATCAGGAAGGCCAAAGCACAATTGGAGTTGCAGCTAGCAAGGGACGTGAAGGGGAACAAGAAGGGTTTCTACAGGCATGTTGCCAACAAGAGGAAGATTAGAGAAAGTGTGGGCCCCTTAGAGAATGAGGGAGGCGACCTAGTGACAGAGGATGTGGAGAAAGCTGAGGTACTCAATGCCTTTTTTGCCTCTGTCTTCACAGACAAGATCAGCTCCCAGACTGCTGTACTGGGTGGCACAGAATGGGAAGGAGGCGAACATCCCGCAGTGCTGAAGGAACGGGTCCAAGACTATTTAGAAGGATTGGACATTCACAAGTCCATGGGGCCGGATGCAATGCACCCGAGGGTGCTGAGGGAGTTGGCTGAGGTGATTTCAGAGCCATTGGCTATTATCTTTGAAAGCTCGTGGCAACAGGGGGAGGTCCCTGAGGACTGGAAAAAAGCAAATATAGTGCCCATCTTCAAAAAAGGGAGGAAAGAGGATCCAGGGAACTACAGACCGGTCAGCCTCACCTCAATCCCTCGAAAAATCATGGAGCAGGTCCTTAAGGAATCCATTTTAAGGCACTTGGAAGAGAGGAAGGTGATCAGGAACAGTCAACACAGATTCACCAAGGGAAAGTCATGCCTGACCAACCTGATTGCTTTCTATGATGAGGTGACTGGCTCTGTGGATGTAGGGAAGGCGGTGGATGTGATATACCTTGACTTTAGCAAAGCTTTTGATACTGTCTCACACAGTATTTTTATCAGCAAGTTACAGAAGTATGGGTTGGATGAATGGACTATAAAATGGATAGAGAACTGGCTAGAGCATAGGGCTCAACGTGTAGTGATCAATGGCTCCATGTCTAGCTGGCAACCGGTCACAAGCGGAGTTCCCCAGGGGTCGGTCCTGGGGCCAGTTTTGTTCAACATCTTTATTAATGATCTGGAGGATGGGGTAGATTGCACCCTCAGCAAGTTTGCGGACGACACTAAGCTGGGGGGAGTGGTAGATACCCTGCAAGGTAGGGATAGGATACAGAGTGACCTAAACAAACTGGAGGATTGGGCCAAAAGAAATCTAATGAGGTTCAACAAGGACAAGTGCAGAGTCCTCCACTTAGGAAGGAAGAATCCCATGCACAGCTATAGACTGGGGACCAACGAGCTGGGCAGCAGCTCTGCAGAAAAGGACCTGGGGATAACAGTGGATAAAAAGCTGGATATGAGTCATCAGTGTGCCCTGGTTGTCAAGAAGGCTAATAGCATATTGGGCTGCATTAGGAGGGGCATTGCCAGCAGGTCACGGGAAGTGATTATTCCCCTCTATTCGGCAATGGTGAGGCCGCATTTAGAATATTGTGTCCAGTTTTGGGCCCCCCACTACAAAAAGGATGTGGACAAGTTGGAGAGAGTGCAGTGGAGGGCAACCAAAATGATTAGGGGGCTGGAGCACAGGACTTATGAGGAGAGGCTGAGGGAACTGGGCTTGTTTAGTCTGCAAAAGAGAAGAGTGAGGGGGGATTTGATAGCGGCCTTTAACTACCTGAAAGGGGGTTCCAGGGAGGATGGGGCTAGGCTGTTCTTGGTGGTGGCAGATGACAGAACAAGGAGCAACGGTCTCAAGTTGCAGGGCGGGAGGTCTAGGTTGGACATTAGGAAAAAGTTTTTTACTAGGAGGGTGGTGAAGCACTGGAATGGCTTACCTAGGGAGGTGGTGGAATCTCCATCCTTAGAGGTTTTTAAGCTGAGGCTTGACAAAGCCCTGGTTGGGATGATATAGCTGAGATTAGTCCTGCTTTGAGCAGGGGGTTGGACTAGATGACCTCCTGAGGTCCCTTCCAACTCTAATATTCTATGATTCTATGATTCTATAGCCTCCCTGAGGGGAAGCTTTCACCCAGCTGCCCATGTTCCAGGCCCTTATTAAAATTACCAAGCCCCTGGGCAATTGGCCCCTTTGCTGTCCCCCATCAGGGGGCCTACTCCTGTATTTTCAGAGATGTGTTCTTTCTGTCTTTTTCTCTCTCTGTTACACTAAATAAGAGCATCTGCAGGAAAGCTTGTGTTTTGAATCTAGCCTGTTTTAGTCTGAACTTGAGTTACTGCAGGTCAGAGAAATAGCTGTAAAGTGATGATACAATTTATAACTTTCAGCTTGGTTTTTAAAATATTATGAACAAAATACACTAATATTATGAACAAAAAACTAAATGTTTTTATTTTAATGTATTTCTACTAATAAAGCCTAATGTTACAAGGGCTCTTGAGGGGAAGTCCTAAAGTGCATAAGCTTTGAACTATCCATTAAAAGCTCACATACTCAGAGGTGGCCCATTAATGAGGACAGCAGTGGTGCCAAGACATTTTAAAGGAGCAGCTGTGGGGTCCACTAGACAGGTTACAATAAAGGAAAACTCTATTATTCTTTAAAAGTGTGTGTGTGTGAGTAGGGGTATTTAAAGTTCCTTGGGTGTTAATGAGCAAGGAGAGAGTTGGAGCTTGTATATGTGTGTGGGATAAGGTGGGGGAAGGGATCAGGGATCTGAGCAGAACTTTTCTGAACTGATTATAACCTGGAAATAAATTTGGTTCATGTATATTTGGGGGTCAGTCTCTTTCAGTTCAAGTCTTTGTCTTTCCAGTGTCTCTGTTGCTTTCAGCATAGGATGAGTGGAAAGGCTAAGGCATGCGGCTTCTGTCCCTTTCTTTATATCTCTTGACCATGTGCCTAATAAACATGAGTCCATGCATGTCCATTGCTGAGTGACAAGCTTACTCAATCCTCCTCCCGCTTCCCCCCCCTGCATTCTCTCTTGTGACTGAGTCATAGAGTTGAACAATCTCCATTCTGTAGTCTTGTACAACTGTCATTGTATTATAAATCCTTTGCATACCATTACAGATTCCCTGCTGGATAGTAGTCGTCACTTCACACTCACCTGGGCGGGGACCACTGCCCTTGCAGAAGAGCCTCTTAAACATACAGCATATTTCTCTAGCCACTATACAGCAAAATCTTATCGCTTGATACACACTAATAGTGCACATATTTTGACAGCAGATTATGACCGTTCTTTAGATATCTTATATGCCATGCTTAGTTTGAATTATTACAATCATACTGGAATGATGAATATGGGGTTTACAGTGTGCTGCTTCGGGGTACAATGTATCACACACCTCAGCCCCCAGGCAGAGAAAATTTGGAACATACCCCACACTGTTCTGTACCTCAGAAAGATGCCCGCAGAAGACATTGGAAGTTGAAACAGACATTTTCTCCTTCCTTGAAGACACATACAGGAGATAGGAAGAACATGCTGATGGATGGGCATTGTCTGGGGCAGAGGAAATCAGAGGCTCAAAGCTATGATATGTCTTAAGAATTCTTTACAGTAATTGATCTAGGAATTATAACAATATATGAGAAGACCAAAGAAACAGATGAGTGCCATAATACTGAACAGACCACATTATGTGATATGACAGAGATTCTTGGTAACTCTTTGAATGATGTAGCTTACCTTTCATAGGCTCAAGACTTTTCATAAATGCACAAAGGAATGAGAGGAATGGACTCCAGTAACTTAACTTTTGATCCTGTAGCAAAGTTTAATAAAACGTTCAGCATTTTTAATCTGCATCCTGGAAAGGGGTGGATTGGATTTTTTAAAAGGTTTCCAAGCAGGTCTAAATTCTTACAGCATAACATTTTGATAGTCGTTAGGCAGAAAGGGAGGTTAACTGCAGGCTGCTGACAGGAAACATTTTACAAAATTCCCTGGTCTTAAATGGCAAATTGAATCAACTTATAGTCATTGAGCTTTAGGTGCATGAGTTCTTGTAGTTGGCAAAATTGAATAGGAAATGCTTTAATTTTATTTTGGCATACATCCAAAAACTAAAGAGATTTTGGAGCTATGCTGAATGACTCCAACTGACTGCTATGTAGGTTAAGGTCTTGACGAGGTCACTGATGGTTGCTGGCATCCTTTATATGAATGCATCTCCAATTTTTAGAGTTTAAGCCTGAGCATTCTATGCTTACATGTGACACTTTGCAACACCTGTAATAACAAGAGAATTCATTTAAGAGGATCAATTGCTTTGGATACAATAATTTAATAGATTTCATTTTCTTTAAAATCTAAGAACTTGGTACAAAGGTTGTCTGGGTGCTTCAGAATCAATGCTTACATAAGCAGAAATTGAATATTCTAAACAGATGGCATTTCTATGCTAAGGTATGAATCAACCACATGCTGAAATTGGCTTTTCCTCCTTCTAAGAATTGGCTCAGTATTCTTTGATTTACAGTTTGAGTCCCCTCCCCTCCCCTTTTTTTTACAGTGCAGACCATTGTCTATACAAGTGAACAGTGACGAAGGCCTGATTCAGCCCCAGTGAAGTCAGTGGGAGCAGGATTGGACCCACAGTCAGTAGAAGATTTGCCTTAGTCTCTCAAAGATACTTTGGATAAATTAATACTTTCTGTAAAAGCAGAGATAAATTTGAACCAATGTATTTTGTGCCTGTGCCTCAGTTTCCCTTCTGAGAGTATGGCAATATCTGATCAATCAATGAGCTCTGCAACATCATCTCCCACCATTCAACAGTAAACCTGCTTAAAACTGAAGATTCTCTTCCCTCTTTTTTTAGGCTTCCCAACACATCATTCCATCTGTCTTATTCATTCTCCCCTCTCAGTCTTCCATTTCTAGATTCATTCCTTAAGTGGAAAGGTGTTTGTTTACTGTCTGAGTCTCCAGAGAAGGCTGATACCTTCACTTTTTGGCTGTGTCTGTTCTTGCCATTTATTGTGTGGATGATGTTACAGGTTTCTAAGTGATGAAGATTTTTAATTCAATATTTTATAATTGCTGGGACATTATTAGTATAAAACAGCTCATGGAAAAATCTCAGATACATTTAAAATATTAGCAAAAACTGATGATTGCTTTAGTTTGTGTACCTTGTGTTGAGCATTCTGTACTAGACCTCAGACTCTGGTAACCTAGTTTTTATTTCTTCACTTGTTCTTATCATATATCATTTATTGCTTCTTGTGTATTTTACTGTTTGGTATTTCAGTTACATATAAAAATGAAAGCAAAGTGTTTGCTTTGTGTTACTTAGAAACTTATTCTCATTTACCATTTTAGCTTTATCAACAGTCTCTTCCAATATATTTAACTTGGCTAGCCCATTTTGCAGATGCATCGTGATGTAGTTTTGTATTTTTGTTTTTATTTGATTTCCAAGTGGAATATACATGTATTTATCTTCCAAAGGAAGTATTTGAATGCCGTTATATAGGGTGATTCTTCAGGAGGTAGCTTTTAATAAAAGCTTAATACTTCTATGTTGCACATGTTTGAGATTGTCTTGGTTTCTAACAAAATATAATGTAAAACCTAAATGTAAGGAGCAACATTTCCCCATAAATTCTGTAAGTGATATCAAGTGTGGTAAAATACTGTCACAGCCTCAGATCCATCAAGAAATGTTTTGGATTTCAAGAGTGCATAATTTCTGTACTGGGGGAGAAATGAGCACATGCTGGTTCAACATATTCCTTTCTATCCTGTTTTGATTTACAGTTTGCACATAGTTCCTGCTATTGCTTGAGTAATGATGTTTATTAAAAGCAAAAACAGTAACAAATTGAACACAGCTGTGGCGTCACCTTTTGAATTTGAACAAAACAGGTCTGTGCTCCTGTTCCCAGCCAACCTGCAATTTCTTTCGCTTAACTCTTCCACAGACAAAGCCTTTTTAAGAACATGAGTTTCAGGTATTGATAAAAACCATACACAAGACCCCTACCCTTTCTATGCAAGTTACTTTTCAAGATCCAGTTCTGTGCTGCCTATAGTGAATTTAGTTGCCTTGTATTTCAAACAAATAAACTCCAACAATCTATCTGGTTCCTTTTCTCTAATTTCTGTCTACCTGGGATGGGTTTGACCAGACCTTGTCCAAGGCTGAATTTAACGTCACTGAACTCTGTACTTGTGATATATAGTTTGTGACCTTTGGAGCAAAGGAGTTCACTGGTATGTCAGGCCATAAATGAAAGTTCATGCCCTCATTAGCAGTCTTCGCATATTATTCAGGAGACAGCATATGATCTAAATCAGATGATGATATATTCTTGGTTCTGGAGCTGGGAAGGCCTGTGATGGTGAAAGCATCACTGTCCTTGCACAACAGGGTCAGGACACTAACACAGCACTGTAGGAGCAGATACATCTTAGCAGGGACTAGTATTTCCAATGGTAGCAGGATCATCCAATATGTGCTGGAATAGATTGCACTTCTGGTACAGATTTAGTTGATTAGCATGATGTATCTTATCACTATCGCTTGACCAGAACATGACTCTTATACACAGAGAAACTAAGTTTCATTGATAATACTATAGGGGCCCAGCCATCAGTGACACAGACTACATACTGGGGCTGCATACAATAGGAGCATAATCAGATCATGAGCTTCCCAATTACTCTCCTTCTGTCTTAGATCAAAGTAGGTTTTAACTTTCTTCTAACCTTTCCCTGTTTAACTGCCACATACCAATGTAAATTTTGCAGGTGAGCATGCAGAGATTGAATATAGGTGTGCAATTTGATCCCTTCTAATTGAGAATCACTGGTTTGCCAGTTCAGAAGCTCAGACAATCTCATTTCTCATCCTGTCATCACTTCAAAGGGTGATTTGATCAGTCAAGGCTGCAGGAATAGCTCAAAAGGCCATTATCATTGCGGGCATCTTGCCATCCTAGTTTTTGTCTTTAGCATCCATCAGTTTCCTCAGCATTAATTTAGTGGTTTGATAGTGGGTGGTAAGGGATGTGCAATTTTTGTTGAATCCCTAACAATTTCAAACGTTCTTGGAAAAAGCAACGGGTATGTCATGGGGTGCACCACTCACTGCCAGCCTGGCGCCTCCTCCTGGTACTTGGGATGAGTTCCAGACAGATGCCCCCTCGTCCACAGTTTGCACAAAATCACTCTGTCTCTGCTGTCCATCTGCAGCCCTTCTTGCAGCCTCCGGAACTACAGCGTCCTCTTCATGGCCTAGCTCTCTGGCCATGTCACTGTCCGTGTTTCTCCCATTTGAGGGAGATTTAACTATTCAGTAGTCCTAGGCAGTCTTCCCACTCTCTGCCTTGGTGCCACTCACCCAGTGAAAGAAAGAAAGAAAGAGTTTTCTCCATAGAGTTGTCCAGCTGTTCCCTATCCTGCATGCCCAAAGTATTGGAGGATATACTTTGATAAGGGCTTGTCCTTGCAACACAGCTCTTACATTTTTTCAGCTTGTTTCTCTGCTTAACTATTTGTTCTTCACTGAGGTTCAGTGTGCTGAGCTCCGTCAGTTCTGCTTCCTTCCATGTAGGATCTGAGTCTGGGCTGCTACATTACTATTAGTAGTCTCATAATCAGTGCCTACTCCTCCAACTGCTCCCAGGGTCTGGTTGACTCCTTGTACTATTTAACCACCTGCAGCCCCAGGCAGGGTCTGCTCACTCCTGATTGCAAGACTCTCTTGGGATGTGAGGTAAGGTGTGGGGCCACCTGGTTCCTTCTGAACCTGACAACATTTCTTTATTTTGGCTTCTAGCCTGCACTATGGCTATTGGGATTTTTCCCCCTTCGGAAAGTCGATTCACCTCTTTGCCTTCTCCACTTCACTGGAGAAGAAGTGACTAGCTTCTCCATGGGCTGACTGGTGTGAGGCTGAGACACTGGCTCAGTCAGTGCTCTAGGAGCTGGAGTGGGAACAACTCTTGACTCTGGTGTAAGTACAGGTGTTTCCCTAGAAGAATGTGGACTCCGCTTGTTTTCCATAAGCACCCAGCCAGTCTGGCAGCCTGGAGGAAAAATTGGAGCACTATCAGGATCCCACTTTGCTTCCTGTTCCTCTGGTCATGCAATACATGTCCAGCTCCCTCTGTTATATTCACATTGTAAATAAAGCATGTGGTGTTGAACTTGCTATGATTTCTGTGTGAGGACTGTTTACAGTAAGGAATCCAGGGTGAGGGAACCCCTGCCCTGTCTCTCACACACACACACACACAAAGTCCCACAAACAAAAATACCAACATTCACATAAATTATATCCAGTTCTTCAGCCACATATAGCTGGATTTAACAATGATACAAAGGTGTCCGCCCTGTTATCCCATATTGGGTGGACATCTCTGTTTACCCTTTGTCTTTCCACCTTATTAGCAGGACATCAGCCAGAAATATGGAGGTAGTTCAATCCCTGATACCCTCCTGGAGGTGGCCTAATACCTGTTAACCTCCTGTTAAGTATGGAAGTGGCCCTGTCCCTGTTATATCCACCTGTCTCACAACAGTGAGGTGTCTGCCCTGGCTCGGCTTTACATAATACAGCCTACTGAGATGAGATGTCTCAGAATATCAGCATATTAAGACCTAATGTTTTTTTCATTTATGTTTATTCTCATTTTTCATTAGATTTTAGTGACTTTTAGTATAGACATTGCTTTAAGTTATATTTACTGTATTTCTAATATATAAAACTCGCATGTAATGTTAGAGATGTTGCAATTGCACTGGAACACATGATCTAGAGAGAAGCAAACATCAGGATTTTGTAGTATGCATAAATCTTGCTGTGCTTTCTCAGTAATGTGGGCACATACGTTTTAGAATAAAACTGTTCAATACTTGCATCAAAGAAATAACAGCAAAAGTTCATATACAGGCAACAATTGTAGTTTTAGTATGTATATGTTGTATGCTTCATTTCCTTTGATTTAACCTAGATGTGGCCTGGTTTGTTGGTGCAACAGCACTCCCTTTGGCCAAGAAGAGCATTGCAACTGAGTTCACTAGGTCTGGCAGGGCTATCAGTCAGTTCCTGGCACCTGGGGTTCTGAAAAACTCTCTCCATTCTTAAGTGTCTCAGGGAGTTGGTAGGCGAGTCCAAGTCCACTCACTCCACTGGGTTCCAGCTCAGGGCCCTTAACCCAGACAGGCAGCGCCAGACTCAATTACTCCAGCCATGCACTACCTTCTTTAGTTTCTGTAGGTTTTTCAGCCTCTTGGTCCTGATGTCCCTTCTCAGGTGCTGTCTCTGAGTGACTTGCAGCAACTTACTGGTAGGAGTTCTCTTCTCCAGAATGCTTGCTCCTTTGGCAGCTGCCCCACCCCTCTGTTTCCCAGCTCTTTTATTCTCCCAGTCAGCACTAACTGGCAGTACTGCATTAACCCCTTGGTTGGTGGTGGGTCAGCATAGGGTATATACACCCAAGGACACTATACTTATGTGAAGCTAGATATTAAACAAACATTAATGTATAATTAAGTTATGTTTACAATGAAGAGTTTTTTCTATTTTGATTTACTAGTAAATGGTTCAGTTTTAGATTTTGAACTGAGTTCATTTTAGAATTGAGCAAATGAAATTCATTTCCAAATGAAATTCTAGTTCGAAACAATTCTTAAAAATTTTTTCACTGAATTGAGAGAGATTTTGGTTTGAATCAACCAAATCATTTTGAATTGATTCAAAACAAATGTTTTTTGCTTTTTTGTTGCTTTGAGTTAACTGAAATGTTTATGGTTGACTCTAAACTCATTTTTTTAGTTTCATTTTGATTAAGCCTTTTGTATGTTTTTCTCCCTTTTGTTGTTTATTTTTTTAATTGGCCAAGTTTGAAATCAAAATACCATTTTGAATTGGAAAGTCAAAATGAAATGTTTCAAATGAAAAAGTCTAAACAAAGTTTTTCACTTTTGAATATTTTTCACCTGAAATCAAATTTGGCAAATAATTCTCCAAAAAAACATTTTTTGATGCAAAAACAATTTGTCAAGAAAATGTCACCCATCCCCAGTCCATTTAAAAAAAATGCAACCCATGCATTTTTCCTTGTTTTGTTAGAAAGCAGTTGGTTAAGAAATCTTTTTCGATGAAAAATGGGGAAAAGTTGTGAAAGTAAACTTACCTAAAAATTTTTTGTCTTTTCAAACCAGCTGTACTGGTAATTCAGTGCTGGGCATTTTCTGTTGTTTTACATATATTTTTAAACTTCTGCAGAAGTAAGATGTGCTCATTTACTAATCATCACCTTGTCACGTATTTCAAAATCTCATTCTCAATTTTACTGTGAATTGTACTGTCCACAGGATGTTTATACACACAGTGTTGGATGAGTATTAGCAAGTCTGTTCCAAAAAAATATGTTTCATATACTTTTACTTTGCAAAACTTGAACATATGGCTCTCAAATACATTTTGTCAGAAGGTTTTGTGCACTTCACTTATGTGCACATCTTCTTATATTCAAATTTCCATGAAAAATAGCATTCAGCACTGTTGTTTTTTCCGTGTAAGGTATCACATATAGAAAAGGAATTATCTGATGTGTATTATATACAAATTCTTACAATAAATTAATGTTGGTGTTGCAAAGTCAAGCACTCAAAATTTTAGGCGATGCCAGAATTAAGGTTGTTGCCCATGGAAACTTACTCCCGCCCCCTGGTATATATGCATTATGAGACAGTCTTTAATTACATGATCTTGCTTTACTTTTTTCTGTAGGACCTTTGTTTCATTCAGTGAACAGGGTAGCTGCACAAGAAGGCTGAATTAAAGTTGCATGGGCAACTGTGTCATGTGGCATTTTCCCAACTCTTCAGTGTTTTTTACTTTAATCTAAATAACATTATTTTAATGTTGTCTCTGTCTGTCTGTCTGTCTCTCTCTCTCTCCCTCTGTAAAATATGTGTGTATATGTATAACTTCTATTCACTTCACTTTTTCCATTAATTGTCTGAAAAAATGTGTTTACATCTTTAACATCTTTTAAAACTTTTAAAAAAAATTAAACAATGCACAGATTTACAGAATGAATTGATTGGCCACAGTCTGTGCAAAAATCACTTCACTGAATATGAGTGGAAAACTTCAAAGGGAAATATTCACCTCCATTGATGTCAATGGCATTACACAAGTGATGCATATGATAAGACATTTTGTTAGCCGTCTGCATTCTGCTGCTGCTTATCCATCTCATCACTTGAAGCGGTGTACCAATATATATCTTAAAACATCAAGTGGGTCAAGAATACTAGAAAGAGTGGGGTGCCCTAAAATGACATTGCATGAGCTATAGTACAGCCCTGTCTTCAAGCCAGCCTCTGTTATTCACTGGTATCTACATTGTTCTCGGTCTCATTTCAGGGATATTACAAAGATACTTTTAAAACATAACATCCCCCAATAAAACCTATTCTGAAGTTATCTAACTTTTTTGTCATGGAATTCAAATAATCTAATGTCTCTAGAGTTCAGCAATGGATACTCCATGAAGCTCACAGACACGTCATTAGATTTAAAGATTTCCTTTCGCTCTCTTTGTATACAGACCAAGTCAAATGGTATCACCACAAAATCCTTTCAGCAAATGATCATTCAGTTTAACTTGTGTGTTAGTGAGCATTTATGTTAGCTCTTTTTCACTGGTCATGTCTACCTGAAGACCTTACTTCTGTGTTCCTTAAATTTGGTAGGCCTAGAACTCTTCACAGGTCATCTTCCCCTTTGCTCTGTATGGCTTTCCATTTGAGCATGTACCACCAGGTGCAGATCATACCTGGACTATATGATGTTGCCTTAATCGACTCCACACTGGAGTTGGCCTTTCTAGAGCCACAATAATCAAGCTGACCCCTGTACCTGTGACTATGGCCGAGAATCTCAAGATATGAAACATCTACTGTGATGACAGCTACTTAAGCGCAAATGTTCTTCCAGTAACCTGGTAGAGTACAATGATTGGGAAATCATGTGCACAGATGTGGCAGGAAGCAGTATGAGGATACAACATGAAGATCTTTCTAAATCCTCAGAAGTCTTACCAGGAGAGTAACCACAATCCTTCCAACAAGGTATAATGGTTCCTATCTATAGGATGCTTTCCTTCTTTCTGTATATTGATAGACTTTCCTGAGCTTTGTACTAATGCCAAGGAATCTTCCTCCATGTATTATCACTTTATTAGATCTCATCTGCTGCTTATCTGTTAAAGGCTTATTCTTTGCCTACTAATGATGCATCAACATGAGATCTGTACCAGGTACATTTTTATTTCAAGCCTTTGCTGAATATTTCTTTTGTTCCTAGCTTTGTACAGTGCAACTCTTAACTTGCTTTTCTATTGCTGACACCTCCTTTTGAGCTCTTTCAGTTAGGTTATTGTCTTCTGCTTTACGCCCTCCTCCTAATCAGTTGTTATACACTGGTTTAGGTTAATTGACAGCAGGTGAGTCTATTGATTAATTAGGAATGTAAACACCTCAATAAAAATGGAACATAAAGCTTTTAAATCTTACCTGATAAAATAGTCTTTTAAAAACTGTAATTTAAAATTCTACAGAAAGGTAGCTCCTGCTGAAGTTTGTCCCTTCTGTTGAATTCCTCAAGAATGCTGCGTGCTGAGTTACTGATCAATTTGAATATTTTTCATAGATATTTATTTTTTTTTCTTATGAAAATAAGTAATTGAAAAATGCAGAGAATTCCTGCAAGGTGCTGCAGAGGACAATGCACTGTAAAGCAGACTTATTTGATCCTCTGCAGGATTCTGCAAATCCCTGTCCTGTAGGGGAGATTGTAATTTTTAGTTGTCTTCACTGCATGCTCTCACATACAACCCCCTTGCTCTGTTGGTTAGGACAATTTGTTAAATGTAGCAGCTATCCTTTTTTTTTTTTTTTCTTTACAATAGAGAAGCTCAGGTTCTTCAGACTCATACTGAGAGTATAAGCCAACATCCTCAGTAATGCTAAGGTTTCACCTGGTCCAAATCAATTTGTACAGCCTGTTAAATAAATAGTTATGCAACAGCCTTTTCTCTGGCAATCACTATGTAGTTTTCCTTTATCAATCCCCTTCTTTCCCACATAAATGCTAATAACAGAAACTATTAGTAATGGAACAGATGCCCTCTAGTTAACAATACTTAATTTTTAATTACATTTGGGTATTGAAAGCAGTTAACCACTGGATTCATGAAATAACACCTTGGACTCCTTCAACGAATTATACCAGTGGTGTCTAAGAATATCAATAATTTATTCAAGAATGTATGGAAAGGTTGCATTCACAGGGTAAAGTGTCTTTATTTACTTTGACAAATTCTGAAAAAAATTTGATTGCAGTACAATGCCTTTTAGTCCTCCATATGCACAGTGCATATAAAGAGGAAATAAAAGAGAACCTGAATTTGGTATATGTACAGGATTCTGCTGAGTGCCCAGTTGAAAAGTGTGTGGCTTAGACACTGAGGTCTGACTATTTTAAAACTCGTATTTGCATGCCTAAGTATATTTTAAGTGACTCATGGGCACTTAGATCCACAAATCGTATTCCAATATGATGTTACTCTGTGTGAACAGCATTGTGTAACCTATTCAATACCTTTATTAGGTAAATGTACAGAATTGTGCAAAGATCTTGGTTCACTTGAGTTTATGGAAAACATTGTCTGGCTATCCCAAAAGGACAGGAGACACTGGATATGGTTTCATCAGGCCACGATTTTATTATTAGATGTCTGGGACTACCTGTCAGATAAGTGTACAGTGCAAATAACTCCATGATCATTTCAACATCTACCTGGGGGCTTCCATCAGCCCCCCCCTTTTTTCCATCCTGCTCTCCCAGGAACCCATTTCTGGGACCTTACCATACCCCCCGCGAATAAGAGTTGAAGTGGGCTATAAGGAAAAGTGACTTGGCTTCCTGCTGTGCCATTCAGAGGAGCTCTGAACCCTTCACAGTTCCATTCATTTAACAAATACCTCCTTTTTAAGTCCTTTACCAAGCCATTTATCTAGTCCAGTGGTTCTCAACTGGTGGTACGCGTACCACCGGTGGTACTTCGGAGAAGGCTGGGTGGTACGCGAGCCGTACCGTGCCGCCGAATCTGCTGCGGGAAGTGCCCACCCACCCACCCTCGTGAAACCCTGCCGCCGAAAGGGGGCAAACGGCGGAAGGGTTTCGGCGGAGGGCATTGTTCCCCCCATGTAACCCGCCGCCACCGCGAAACCCCGCCACTGTAGAAAGTCCCCCCCCCCCCTTTTTTCCCGAGTGGTACTCGGGTCAGGTGCAGTCAGGTCAAGTACTACTTGACCTGACTGTACCTGATCCGAGTGGTACTCGGGGAAAAAAAGGTTGAGAACCGCTGATCTAGTCACTGTATCCCTTCCCCATGGAGTACCTGCACTGGACATCTGCCCCACACTTGCATAATGAGTTGTGACATCATAGCCTAACTCTCTTCCCTACTCACCATAAAAAAGCCCCCATGAACTTGCTGAAGGAAGGCAATAACCCCCCGCCCCGCCACCTTGGCCAGTCTGGTGGTGAGGAGGAAATTCCTTCCCAGCCTGCCGCCCCCTTCCCTCCCCCTGAAAGGAGTGACTAGCATAGTGGCTGCAGCAGGTCCTGATCAAACCTGCTATTTTGCCACCTCAAGGGGAGCAAGGGTGGTTCTGGGTCTTGGGAAAAGGGGCTTCTCCCACTAGGCTTGCCCCTTATCAACTCCCCAGCCCTTCTGGTCCCTGGGGATGAGTCAGTGGTGCTAAACTGACCCACTGCCCTTTTTCAGCAGCTTCTGAGCCCCTTTCTCACCTCCACCCGTAAAGCCCTATACCCCTTCCCCTGGCAAGCCAGACAATGACCTTCTTCACCTGCTCCACTCCTGCTTAAAGGCGCAGTGTGGCCATTTTTATGGTTTCAGTCTGCATGGGTTCTTACCCTTTGACTTTCATTCTAAAGTGTGGGTTTGAATAAATCCAAATCCTTAAAATGAAACTTAACCAATGTATTTTGCCAGGCTTCAGGATAGAGCTCTATGGAAAAGGACACATTTTCATATGGTTCCTGCCTAGAATTAAGACACATGCTCTCATGGCTAACATGTGCCTAAAACAGCTTTAAGACAGTTTCACAGAACTCTAGTGAAGACTGGGTGAGGCTATGTATGTAGGAAAATAAACAACAGGTGAGAGAAAATGTTTGCCACGGCAGTGTCCATTGTAGCTGAAAATCTGTATGGCAGAAATCCTAGAGCAATCAAATAGGAGGGAAATCATTCTCCATTATCTTCCTTTTTACTGTAAGAGTAAACTGTTTCTTTTCCCTAAAAGATAACTTATCCATTCTAGGAGTTACAGTGAGTGGGATCATAGAGATGCTTGGTTTAGCCTCTGTGGTAAAGTCAGGCCAGAAGGCCACAGAAGGGCATACCAGGGCCGGTATGTGAGCCCAAGAATGCTAAAAGCCCTTTTCCCTGCAGGCAGAGGAAAGATTGCTGCAGGTCCATTAGAGACACCTGAACCCAATGAAGGGCTAGTCCAGGTGTACTTTAACCCTGCCTTCCCTAAAGGGGGGAGGGGGGGGAGAGCACAGGAGGAGGAAGATGCCAGAAGGCTTGTGGCAGCTGGAGGAGAAACTTCCCCCGAACTAGGAGACAGTGCTTCTCTGCAGCCAGAGGAGCAGAGACGAGGAACACCCTTAGCCCCAGCCAGCAGGAGGGAGCCAGAGTAAGGTACCTCCCTGGGGAGATGGGGTAACCAGTGACTCTCTGGCCCACTACAAGGGGTGGAAGCGTGAGACCCACTAGGGTGAAGCTGTCTATTTGCCACACCTCAAAATAATAAACTTGTCAGAATATGAAAGTCACTAATTTCCTTACAAAGAGGGGAAACAAATTTCTTTTCACATCTGCACAGTTTTTCAATTCTTCTCAGTTCTGCTCTGCCTATTTCTGTACAATTCCCTTTAACATAAGCAGGGAGATAAAATATCAGACGATACCCATTGTTGGGTGAAAAGCACTGTTCTAATTATGAATCTTAACTAATGTAAAGCTTTAATAAGAAAATTTTAGCCCCTCCATCTCCTGCCTCTTGCACTCCCAGAGGTGCTGGCAGTATCCAGGAGTGCAGCCAGGGGCAAAGCTTGGGCTGCATCGGTGCACAGGCTGTGGCCCTTTAAAACTTCTCCAGAGTGCAGCTGACTCCCACTCTAGCTCCAGGCCAGTCTTTGGCTGCAACCTTCAGTTCCTTGCAGCATCAGCAGCTCCCTGTGGCAGTTTTCTTTTCTGGACTGGGTGTGTGTGTGTGAAAACAGCTTCCCCCACCGGATGGGATGGGAGGGGGTGAAACAGTGCCCTTGACTTACAGGAAACAGTGCAGACCCCGGGCTGTTTCTGCTCTGCATGCCAACCTTTAAGATGCAATACAGGCACAGTATGGTATTTGTTTTTTGGTTTTTTTTCCCGCCCTCTGCTACTGTCCGATTTGCTTTCTTCTGTTTTCACATGGTGTTTGGTTGACTGGTCAGTTCGTAACTGTGGTATTCTTATCTTTGTGGTTCTACTGTATTACCGCCTTAATCAAGTATAAAGCATAAGTAAAGCAGGTAGAGCAGAATAGTGTAATGATCAATTACCCAGTCCTGGGGTGAAACTAGGCTGTTTCCATCATCATCAGATCCATGCTGGTCCTATCTGGTGTTAAGTCTTGCGTTGCTCCACTCCCCTTTGTTAAACACACATCCTTTGCACCTTGTCTTGTAACATTGCATAGGTGCAAATGATTAAAACTACTTAATCCATAAACATTCCATAAACATCCAGGCCATGGATGTGATTTAATTAGATCACAATATTATTCACTTATGGGAGAACCCAGCAACAAATTGTACAGTGCGTGGAGGAGAGGGTCAACTCATTGCTGATGAGATGTAGGAGTCCCAAACTGCCTTCCATAGCTCCCATAATGGATGCTTTCATTCAAATCCTTTTCCAGTCCAATTTATCTAATAACCATATCCCTTCCATGCTGAGCACCTGCACTGCACATCCACCAAAAGTATTATGTAGAAGTTGTGACATGATACCTAACCCCCCTATACCACACCATTGGGTGCCCAGACCCACTGTGGGGAAGGCAAAAAATTCCACCTCACTTTGGTTAATCTGGCACTGAGGGAAAAATTCCTCCCCAGCTGCCCCAAGGAAAAAGGCAACTAGTGTAACACCCACAGAGGGTCTCAAGAGAACTTGGTCCCATTCCAAGTATGTGGGTGGGTGCTTCCAGCCTAATCTTGGTAAAGAGGGGTCTCTGTGGCTGCCTGGGGTATAAATATCTCTTCCAGTCAGCAGGAAGGGCAATGCAGTGACCTTGACCTGGTCTCAACTGCATCCTGACCTTCCTGTCTATTCCAGTATGCTTTCCCTCTTCTCCACCTGTTGCAAGGGAGTCCTTAAAGGTGTAATGCCCCTTTTCTTCCAGCTAGCTGGACAGAGATCCACTCACATAAAGGTTTCAGTGGGCACACTGACTGGTTATTTTTGCCGTGTTGTCTACTCAGACCAACAATCCACGGTACAAAAGATACCAACCAATTTTGATTCTTTTTACCTTCTTTGAAAGCTATGTTAACAAGACACACACACAGCAGAAAAGTTTCCTTTTACATTTTCTTATAACAACATATAATATCTGCTTCTCTAACGTTTATTTAATATATACTTTACTTTTCTTTACCCCATCATGTGTGTCTTAGACAAAAATGTTTCCTGGAATGAAGATAGAATTAGAAATGTTATATTTGTATATGTGAGCAATATTCCTGTAATCACTCAATATAATTTTAAAAAGTTAACTGATTTTATATTGTTTAGGTGATAATATTGTATAGATACATTCTATATTCAAGGGCTCTAAATAAATTAAATTGCCCATAACTCAGACCACAATGGAGATTCTTCTGTTTTCTTGAAAAAATACACAAAGATGTCTTTGCGTTGCTGCAGAAAATACCTTTCGAAGTTATACCAGGCCATTGTGCCCTTAGCTAATGGAAGAGTTATGGTAACTTAGCTCTGGGTATTCTTGCCTGTTTAGAATTCCACTTTAATTTAGCTTATTGATAAAACTTTCAATCAGGCTGTAAGGGAAGCAGTTTCTTGCTAAGACTTATTGCAAATTAGTATTTTAATTTTAGTTTTAAGTTTAGTTTTAGTTTTTTATTTTTCCTCACTCTGTTTTTTCCCTACCCCCCTCTCCTATAAGCAAATAGTCTTGAAGACATTTATATGATAGTTCATCACAGGAAAATTTTATGCTGCTGTTTTAGGATGAGCTTTCTTCCAACTAACTGCCTATTTTACTGCTGTGAAAGTGCCAAAACTACTCTGAAGAATGGTAGGTATTCAATTCAAAACTTTTGTATGAGAAAGTTAGAAACTTGCTTCTAAGTACACATCTGGTAATATACATCACTATGCTTGCTTTTGACAGTTTAATATTATGGATATCATTCTATAACATTTCTGGTTGTTTCCCTTCTTCATGTCATTAGTGGGTAGGACTGTAGTATCTTTCTGCTGGTCCCTCAGATAATTTTAAAGTTGAGAAAGCAAATTAAAAATGTTATTGCCCTTTATGATTCCTCTGAAATATAAAGTCTATCTCAACTTTTTTCAGAGAGGTTATTGTGGCTTCAGTTTTTGCATTAGAAATATTAGGCAATCCCTTTCCTCTCTTTGCTATAGAACACAGCAACATTTTTGGAGGACTTCCTTTCTGTGACATCACTATTTAAGTAACCTCAGATGCATCTTTCCCTCCCCCAAACTGATTGCTTTAGAATCTGCCTGAAATATTCGAGACAATACAAAAGTGAGGGGAGGGAGAGGGGAAGCAGAAGAAAACATTTTAATGAAAAAAACTATAATTTGAAGACATCCTCTATACATCATAAATAAGAAATAAAAATGGCATTCTCAAACTGAAGCAATTGGGAAAAATATATAACGAGAAATGTTGTACATGAAAGAGTCATGCTCAACTGGGCATGAATTTCCTTTCCATTGTCTTGTGTGTGTGTGCACGCGCGTGAATACACTCACCTGTTCCCAGAAATTGCCTTTCAAAGTCTTCCTTGAGTCAGGTCTGATTTTAGAAAAAAATGTGTTTGTTAAGCTTTGTTAAAGTCAGGGCTGAGTCTGCATTATAATGGATATAAATGAGGGAGTTTGATTTACTTATAATTTATTCTTCTCTTGCTGTAGCTATGTTAACAAAATTTAAAAAGAAAATAAATAAAGAACACTTTTAGATGAGTTTAGTTTTGCAGGCTTTTGGTGATGTCTTTGCAAAGGCATACTAAAGGGAATAAAAGGATGTACATTTGGAGGTTTCTCAGCCCTTACTTAAGAGTTAGGTTGCTAAATCTTTTATGAGGACCCTAATCCTGGAAAAACTTACACGTGAGTAAATTTATGCATCTGAGTAATCACACCGAGTTTAATGGGAGTACTCACTTGTGAAGTTACTCATGTGCATAAATGTTTCCAGGATGGGGACTAAAGACAGCTTTTCTCTCACGTTTTA
Source organism: Emydura macquarii macquarii (assembly GCF_026122565.2). Classification (NCBI taxonomy): domain Eukaryota; kingdom Metazoa; phylum Chordata; order Testudines; family Chelidae; genus Emydura; species Emydura macquarii. Next base: position 10,452,487 of record NW_027131527.1, on the reverse strand, counting down.
GTTAAAAAGATAAGAAGCAAACCAAGCCAAAATTAATCAAATTTAAAACAACCAAAGAATTGTAAATAGTCTGAATAAAACTTCTTGTTCGGTTTGGACCTCAACCGAAGCCCATTTAAGTGAATGGGAGCCTGTCCATTGACTTCAGTGGGTTTTGAATCAGGCTCTGGTTCTAATTCCTTATATTTTCTCATGTCATAAACTTTATAGTTCTGCAGTTGTCCATAGTCTTCCAGATAGGCATGACCTGAATTTCTAATTAAAAAGCCCAAGAACATAAAAATTACTTGAAAATAACCATTTTAGGCTTTCATTAAAGATCACCAAGAATCTGAAAAGGGGACAGGTTCAAGTTTATTTGTGGTTTAATTTTGAAGCGGCCCTTTAACGAGAGATTTTAACTTCATGACTATAGAAGTTATATAATATTGTGAGATGCAACAGGGGCAGTCTGAAAAGATAAAATGATGTGTTCCTGGTTTCTGCATCCACAGTGGAAAAAACTATCATGACACGGAGGGTTTTGCATTGTTACATGGAAGGAGAATGGTTCCTACATGGATATAAATAATGAATGAAAATCACTTCACATTCCTTTACTTTTGCTTGTGTGTCAAAGAAGAGGGTTTAGAAAAGACTTCTCTTTTTTTTTTTCCTTACCTTGGGACCCAAGGATGAAATGGAGGAATTGCTCAGCCTAAAGCAAGACAAAAAAGACAGCAAGGAAAGAAAAAACACTGAAGAAGACTCTTCCTTTCTTCTTTTGACTAGAATCAGGTGAGGGAGCAGCTGGATTGGGAGGTGAAGAGGTGGATGGTGAACTTCATTAGGGAAGAGCTGGAGGAGACATGCCTGAGTCTGAGGGCTGGGTCACACTTACCGTGCGATTCGGCGGCAGTCGACGGGAGTTACGCAAACTACGCAGAGTAGTTTGCGTAACTGACGTCGACTGTTCTGCTTCCCTTCTGTGTGCTGTTCTCACTGCACTGAGCTGTTCCCGTCGGCTCAGCACTACGCTACTTGAGGGGGTGGACTTACTCAGTCGACTTCCTGATCGATTGAGCAGGTCTCACTGATCGCTCAATCGATCAAGAAAGATCGATCTGGCAGCGGCGATTTTGCCGCCGTCAGTCTGAACATAGCCTAAGTCTCTCAAAAATTAAACTAAAAACCCTGCAACAGAAGTAGCAGTTTCGAAGGGGAAATAGCAGGGGATAATGTAGAAAGTCTCAGCATCTGTGTACATTGCCAATATTGCCATTAGTTCTGAAATTGCAGAGAACGAGGACATGGGCTCATGCTCACATAGAACATGGCAGGCAGTCTGACCAGCAAGTAACATTAGTTACAGGGATTTTCATTTCCTTTATCAAAAGAACACCAACAATGGATTCAGTTGTTTGTCAAGAAAAGGTATCAGAGGGGAGGAAGGTATCCCCATGGAAACAGCTGCTCTGAGAACTCATTTGGACAATAACCAGGAAATAGCATGGGAGAAACATTTGCACAGTGGGCAGCAGAACACTATCATTACTAAAGTAGGGAGGAGGGCAGAGATGTTAAAAGTGAAAGTAGCAATATATCACAGATACTGTACATCAGCAGACACACTGGTGAGTGACATAAACTCTATTATCCTTTGCCAGCTGCACTTTCCAGCCCCTGTTGTGTTGTAAAATTTGTTATAAATGAAGTTACTGAGCTGATAATGCTATTGACATTATCATGAAACTCGACTGTGATGGTAGGCACAGCTCTGAGCAAGAGGTGGTGTGTGAACTGTACCATCCCAGGAGCAGCCCTGGGAGGCAGTGTGACTCACTTCTGAGTCTCCATTCTTTCCCTGCTTCCCGCTTGCTGCTATGGGGTAGTAATTTGTTCCCGGCTTATTTCCGCAGCCAGCTCTGAGAAACATGAGGCAGGCAGTGGCAGTTTAGAAAAGATATTTTATGGTTGGTTTTGGTGGGTGTGTTGGTGTGGAGGGAAGCAGTATCCTGTCCTCCTTATCCACCATTTACCTTTCCTGTTGCCCCATGTGGCTTTCCTCAGGAACCATCCCTCCTGTGCTCTTTGTTTGCCTTGACTGGGGATTCTCACAGCAGACTTCCTCTACTTGCTGTTTCATCCTACCTTTCCCCTCCCGAATACTGCTAATCTTTACTTTGGCTTCTTCTGGGTCCCCAGCTGCTTCCAGCTAACCTCCCGTCCTGCATTCTACTCTTCCCATCTGAAGGCTTCCTCTGGGTCCCCTTTACCCCTGGCTTCTGTTGCTGCTCCAAAATGGGGGCTTCTTGCAGGTGATTTCCACCCAGCCACTTTATGCTGCCCTTTTGTGAGCTTTTTCTGGGGCTCTCCTCCTTGTGAGTGCAGACTTCCTTGGCTGTGGGCTTCTTGGGGTCTCATTGTCTGTCTGCCACCAGTTCATGCTGCCTACTGATTCCTTTCTTTGTTCCAGCACCCTCCTCCCGCTGCAGGCTCCAGACTAACATGCATTCCATATTCCCAAACCCCAGGCAATCTGAACTCATAGCTTTATGTATATCTATAAAACCACATAAATTGTAATTATAAACAGGGGAGGAGTAAAAGTGATTAGACAGCAGTGTCCCAGTCAAGTAGGTCTTCCAGGGAGCCCTGACAATGAGCTATGGGGCCATGGATGAGTTTGTCTTCAACAGAGAGGTGGCTTGCACCATTCCACTTGCCACCCACATGGAGCTAGGTACTGTCGAGCCAAGAATGGGCATCTGATGTGCTCATCATTTTCTTTGTAAAATTATTCTGAAATTACATTTAGATTTTTTTTTTTTTTTTTTTTTTTACTATTATGGCGCTGTTTATTATTGGCAAAGTTCTGAGATCAGAAAGATATCATTTTTATAAAACATGATATCATGTCATAAAATGTGTGCCAACCCCTTGTTGTGTGTTGCAGTGTTGTTGTTGCTGTGCCGGTCTCTGGATATTAGAGAGACAAGGTAGGCGAGGTAATATCTTTTATTGGAGTAACTCCTGTTGGTGAGAGAGACAAGCTTTCAAGCTACACAGAGCTCTTCTTCAGGTCTGGGAAAGGTGCTCAAATGTCACAAATAAACACAAGCTCAAACAAATAGTTTAACATAAGTAGTTAACACATATTCTAAGGGAGCATTCAAGGTGAAGTGGCCCACTAACACCCCCGTAGTCACAGGACTAAAAGGCGGGAGTTAGTGCGTTACAGATTGTTGTAATAAGATGTCATCCAGTGTCTTTATTACAACCTTCATTTTTCTAGCAAAGTCATGAAATTAAGCTCACAGGCTTGTCTTTTGAAAATGTTGTGCAGGTTTCCTTTTTGAGGATGAGGACTGAAAGATCAGACATGGAGTGATTGCTTTGTGAAAAGTGTTCATCCACAGGTGTTATGGTGTTTTTGTCTTTTATCATTTTCCTGTGTGAGCTCATTCGAGAGCATAGTGGTTGTCTGGTTTCATCGTCATAGTTGTTATTGAGGCATTTAGTGCACTGGATGAGGCATACCATTGTGATTAGCCTGTGTAAGACTTATGGATCTTGAAAGGTGTGTTGTGGGGGATATTGATCAATATAGCAGTGGAGATATATCTGCAGGTTTTATTGTTCTGGCAGGGTCTGGTGCTGCTTTGAGTTGGTGTCTCCTGGTCTGTGTGGGACTTATTTCTGATGATGAGCCTGGAGAGGTTGGGTGGTTGTTTTGAAGGCTAGAAGACGGGGTTCAGGAAAGATTTCTTTCAATATGGAGTCTTCATTGAGTATTGGTGGAAGCTGTTGATTATACCCCCTATGGGTTCCAGTGTGGGGTGTGGTAGGTGACAACTAGGAGTGTGCAGATGGAGAGGGTTCTATTTCTGTATTGAAGCAGGTTCTCTTGGGGCGTTTGCGTGGCCTGTTCCCTCATGCGATCTACTCTCTGGTGGAGTGTCCTTATTTGATGAAGATGGTTTTGTGTGTTAAAGTGTATATCCCAGATTTTCTCCTTGAAGCATATTCTGTGGTGTCTGAGTGCCTGGCTGTAGATAACAGATTTCTTGATGTGTTTGGGGTGGTTACTGGATCTATGAACACAGGTGTGGTGATCCATGGGTTTCTTGTGTATGGTTGTCTGTAGGGTTCCATTGCTGAAGCTGATCATGGTGTCCAGGAAATTGGTGCTAGTGTTGGGGTGTTGCAAACTTTGTTTAGTGAATGAATGATGGTTGTTGAACTTTGGTGGAAATCTATGAGGGAGTTTGTCATCTGTCCAGGGTATGTGAATATCATTGATGTGTATCAGGTATATTATAGATTTTTGTGGTGCATTTGTCCAGATATTCTTCTATAAGGTGGTCCATGAAGAGATTAGCATATTGGGGAGCCATTCTAGTAGGTTGTTCCCATGGTTTGGACAAAATGCTAGTTGAATGTAAAATTGTTATGGTGAGAATGAAATGGATTATTTTGGTGATGTGCTTGGGGTGGACATTTGAGGGTTGTCGTTATCTTGTAAATATTTGAGGCAACCCATAGAACTGCAGTATGGGTGTCTATGGACTGATCCTCCAAGGTGCTGAATACTCTGACCCTGATCCAGAAAATAGATAAAAATAGATTTGTTTCAAGGTAAATTGCAAGAAAAGACATGAAGTATTTTTTATCCATTTTTACAAGGACTATGATGTCAGTTTTATTGTATTTCTTGGTTCTTGCTCAGTCAATGGGCTATATTTGTGGAAGTCCTATGGCTAGTGCAAATATTGTTGGATTATTCCCTTGAACTATGGTCAATCTTTAACTATGGTTTGTACATCTATTAACTTATCACTGTTAATATTTTGATTGGTGTTTATGTTTTGACTGAGAATTTTTTTAGAATAGTTTCCTTTCCATAGATAATTGATTTAATGAAATATGCCTTCTATTTACAGTGGGGTTTGTTTGTTTTAATTTTGTCTTTGAGAGCTATAAACAAAGCAAAAGATATTTATCATAGTTATACTGTAGCTGGTAGGGAGGGAAAATTTTCACTCCAGTCTTTTGCCCATAAATTCTCTCACAAGCTCTGTAATTAATGTTCAATATTAGTACAGTCCCAGAAGATCAAACTTTTGTGCTCAATATCTAGCCTCATTGGAATATAGGTCTCCATGCCCTGTTCAGGGAAAGGTCTGAGTACAATTTGATCCTGATTTAGCAAGGTGCTTAAGCACATACCTAATCTTAAACACATCAATAGTCTAATTAAAATTAAGACCGTGTTTAAGTACTTCCCTGAATCAGGGCCTGTGTGCATTTGAGTTGAAGTCAGGAAAAATCATATCTTCTTGCTTTCATGTGTAAAGCCAGCTCCTGCTCAGGCCACCTATGGAATCCATTCCCAGTTGCTTGTGCATTTGACATGGTACTAAGCACAGAAGCACAGAGCTCACCTACCCTCTAATGGAGGGAGTCAGAGAAAACTCTGTGAGAGGTTCCTTTCAGTTTTCCATGGAGGGATGATCTGGGTCTATATTAAACTGAGAGACTTCTGGGGTTGACCTCTATAGTGATCTGCCTCTCCCTTAACCAAGGGACATTGCAAGATCAATACACTAAAGCTTTGTCTACATTGGCAGTAGTGTGTAGGGTATGTGTAGCTCCCTCTGATGGGGAAAGGCTCCAGCAGCAGGAAGCTACCAGAATCTTTCCCTGCTGCCTCTCTTCCTTCCCAGCAGTGGGAAAAGGTTCTGGCAGCAGGGAGGCAGTGGGACACTGCACTGCTAAAAATAGCAGTAAAACCTTCCATATGAGGAGAGTTTAATAAGATTGGGACTTTTAATCTTGGAAAAGAGACAACTAAGGGGGGGGATATGATAGAGGTATAAAATCATGACAGGTGAAGAAAGTAAATAAGGAAGTGTTATTTACTCCTTCTCATAACACAAAAAATAGGGGTCACCAAATGAAATTAATGGGCAGCAGATGTAAAATGAACAAAAGGAAGTATTTCTTCACACAACAATGCACAATCAACCTGTGGAAATCCTTGCCAGAGGATGTTATGAAGGCCAAGACTATAATGGGAATCAAAAAAGAACTAGATAAGGATAGGTCCATCAATGGCTGTTAGCCAGGATAGGTAAGAATTGCTGTTTGCCAGAGGCTTGGAATGGGTGATGGGATGGCTCATTTGATGATTACCTGTCTATTCATTCCCACTGAAACACTTGGCATTGGCTACTGTCGGTAGACAGGATACTGGGCTAGATGGACTATTGGTCTTATGTTCACTTATGTTCTTATGACATGGAAGGCACTGCTTGGGTGAGTAGAGAGCATGCAGGGTATATATCCTAAGGTTTTGGCATGTCTTTACTCACGTAAGCAGTGCCACACTGCTATTTAAACCTGTGCTACAGGGGTGTGCAGTGTGTGTACCCTACATGGTGCCCTAATGTAGACATAGCTTAACATTTGTTAACCTAAGCTAACATGGAAACCTTGGAGTGGGCAAAGATGATCCTGAACCAAAACTTCATTTCTGAACATTCTCAAACATCAGGAATGTCTTAAATATGAACCCAGATCTGAAGTTTGTAAGTGATCCTTATCTTTACCATGGGTTGAACTAAAACTAATTCTGACCACCTCTGGTATTTGAAATCTGGATCCTAATCCAACTGTTGTAGCTTGAGGCCATGTCAATTGGAGAGGAAGGAATTTCACAGACATGTTATTGCTATATTAATGCATAGAATACATTTGTTGTAGGAATCAATTAGGCAAAACCAAAAATATTTTAGTCTTATATTTAAAGTGCATAGCCTCCAGTACTACCAGTCAGAACATACCGGGTCTCATCTCATATGTTATAAAACAAATTAAGTATGATCCCATGTACTCTGCAGGGCTATTAACCGCATAATTTCTGATGATATCTTATCTAACTTATTCTTGAATAAGTTTGGTTAGTTATGAAAAAGAATGGTTGTATATTTGTGAATATGTATATTTCTCAGTGAAGATGAACCGTTTCAGTTGTATTTGAAGTAGACAATGTATTCTGTATCAATATATTTTAAAATTGAACATTGCTACACATCTAAACCCTCTGGTTCCATATGATTTGGCCTGTAGAGCTATTTCATTTATTAATAGGTCTATTAGAGAGAGCACTTCTGAAATCTGTGCTGTAAGTGAATTACTGATTATGGCTTAAAGGGGCATTGTTCATTGATTAACATGGTGAATATTAATTACAGACATGTACACTGTTATGATATCTGTGGATAGCTGTATTCTTATTATAGAGTTATCAGGTATCTATTAACCTCAACACTTGAAAAGGTTATATTGTTGCTTTTCTAAAACAACCCTAGTTAATCTTCTTTGTAGTCTCCTAAAGAACAAAACACAGTGATCAGTGCTCAGAAGAAAGGCAGAAGGCAGATTAGTGTGATTATTGTGTAAGCAGTGGTAGTACTTCAGAAATATATGCAAAATTAAATTAAAAGTGTCATCTCAATAATAGCTTCTTTTGTTTAAGTTCTCTAACTTAATGCAGTATTAATCTTGCAGAATTGCTGCTATCACCAACACTGTTTATAGTACAGTAATAATGTAGAAAAACGTAGAAATACCTTAATAATCACCTTCCACTCACGGTTCCTTCTTGGCATCTAGCCACTGAAGAATCCAAAAGAGTTCTATGCTTGCGTCCTTTCAGATTTTGTATCAAATATATATATTTTACCACAACTGAGTATACGTTATGCTTTTTCAAGGCTAAATCCTCAGCGACTATAAACTATCATAGTTCCACTGACATCAATGAGGTTATGCCAATTTACATCAGCTGAGGATCTGGCCTTTAATGTGAATTATATTATTATAGGCAGAGCTGGTAGCATTACCTATTATTAAGGTTGACCTACATTTCCCATTAGAAGACCCTGTTTTCAGTTGCCACAGATGATGCCAAACTATTTAGGCAGATTTTTTTAATTGCAGGGAGAGAAAAGATGCTGCCCTACAGAATTGGACTCCTCCCTGCCTCTGCTACATAGTTCTTATGTGATATTAGTCAAGTTGCTTAAATCACACTTTTCATGGATGGGAAATCTGGAAAATCCTGATTTTTTGCCCCCAGCTTCTGCATGAGCAGTAACACTGTGACATCAGAGAAAACCACTTATTGCTCCTATGCTCCGGTACATTTGCATACTTAGGGAGAGTAACTTGCCCTGATTATGGTGGCATTGACTGCCTTTGATAACTGATTTACCTCAGACTGCCTGGTATGTTATTACAAAGAAGGATCCCTGGAGGGACTTTAGGGAAAGCAGGCTGGATTTGGCTAAGTGCCTGTTGCTCCTCTGACTTTGTACTGTTGTAAGTTACGCTGTTTCTTTTCTAAGGGTAATTGTTACTTTTCTTTTTTTTTTTTTTTTTTTTTTTTAAAGTTACATGAAAATGAGATACGAAACTCCAGCTCATTTTCATTTATATTTGTTTATGTACATACAAAGTTGGGGCTATGGCTTTGTGAATATTTATCTTTTCAAAAAAGCAGGGAATTATAGCTGTGTCCCGACTCAATTTTCTTACACAGTTTAAAAAAAGTCATTTAGAATTTGCAGTAAAACTGCATGTTTTGGTTACAGTATAATTTAATTATTTTCTTTACATTGGTCAGCATGACACTGAGTGATGAAATATGGAGCTTTACAAAGATAACAATGGCAATAAGATATACTTTGAAGACAACATAGATCTTTAAACAACACTGTGACAGAGTATACAAGGCATTTGCTGCCCCAAAAGAGACCCCACTATCTTGTTGCACCCCACCCTCAGAAGGTATATTGCTAGAAGGAGATAGCAGCAAGTTCAGACTTGAAGTATTGCCTAGTGAGGCCTCCCATAATCAGCTGCAGGCAGAACCAGCAAGAACTGATCCTCCAGCTCCTAGAAAGGCCAGAAGCAGGCAGAGGCCAGTCAGAGCCCAGCAAGCCAAATAAAAATGGCTGGCTGCTTCTATTAGGAGCCAGTTCTGAGCGAAGCCAGGACAGGGAATGATGGCTCTCACTGCACTAACCAAGTAACCTGCGCTGGTCAGGGGTCTACCCAAGAAAATACTTGCTTTCGATCTCTGTAAAGAACTATTGTTTATGTAAAGGACTCTAATGTCCAGTGGCTATCTTGAGTTTCGTGTTAATTTGTTTTTTTATAACATGTCCTGCTCCATGGTGCTCCAGGCTCAGGTGAGCCCTTGACAAGCACATAAGAGAAAAAAATTCTTCCTATTTAAAAAAAAAAAAAAAAAACCTAAGGAAATTCACTAACAAAAATTTCACTTAATGGTAGTTAAGGTTGCTCTCATCAATAAAATACAAAGTTAAGGCTGAAAAAGAATTAAAAAGGTCTTCAGTAATGGAGTGGAGAGTATGTTTATAAAGTTCTGTAAACTTATTAAAATACTGTAGATTATAGCAATTTAAAAGCTATCAAACAGCATCATTTGTGTTCGGCCCTTTTAAACTGCTTGCAGAGATAGGTGTGGTGATAATGAAGTGGACATTTGGTGTTGTGTGTCTAATGTCATGTTCAATGTACCCCAATATTGAAAAAGTAATAGTACAACAATTCAAAGGAGAAAATATATTATATATATTTAATCATTTTTCCACTTAATGTCAGTAAAGTGTGTATTCATGTTCAATACAATATAACACTTTAGCAGTTAATGCTTGAAAATGCAAATTGGTAGTTTGCACACATGCAAACCCATCTCTATTCAGCAAAACACTGAAGTGCATGCTTAATTTGCATTGACCTTAAATGGGACTAAAGCACATACTTAGTTATCCAAGTCCTTAGGTGCATTGCTGGATTGGGTACATTGAGAGAGAAATTGTTAAAAGACGTTAAATAGTCATTGTATATGTAACGGTTTTGTTTTCTATAATATTTGTTTCAGGCTGACAAGAAAGAAAAGAGTAATGCCCTGAATATTGCAATAGATAATATGTGCAAGAAGACAAGAGACCTTCGCAGACAGGTAAAAAGCTTGGGGACAAAATGATGGTAAAGCAGATTTATCTAAATATTTATTTCCTGCTTTTGATATCATTATACTTTTAAAAAAGCAATAGAGGAATTCTCATCCTGATATACTGAAGAGCAGTTATAATGTTGTTAGGAATATGTAAACCCCCAAAGATCCAAGACTATGAATAATCCACACCAGATTTTTGCTTGAAAATAATACTTGTGAGTTATGTAAAAACTGCTTGAGGAGATGGTTATTGGTGCTATATACCTTGTGACCATATTGTGTGGAGGAATAAGCCCTGACTTGGAAGCCGTGAGATCCTGAGTTTTATTCCTATCTGTGCCAATACGTGGCTTTAATAATTCTTTTCAATTATAGTACTTGACAAACATGCCTCACAATACTCCTCTGAAGTGGGTAAAATAATTACTCTCTGATTTGTTTCTGTAGCTTTCATCAGGTGTTTCTGGCTCTACAAGAACAAATTAAATATGGAATTAGGACTTCTCTAGTGGCAGGTTTTCAATCCACATGGCTCAGCTAGCTAGGTCAGGGTCTTAGCGTGCTCTGTCCAAAGAGTAATGAAATTTTTTAATATTATACATCTTCCATGACTTTGGTGCTTCAACTTCACACAAAACTTTACGGAGGTGACATAGTGAAGTTATGTTTGAAATTGTAGCTCAAATGAGTGATAGATGATGATGTAGAACACAGCACACAGATCCATCATAGGCACATTGGTCCAGTCACCAGCTAGCTGGTAGGACATCATGAGCCATCCCACAAACTCACTAGCAACTTCAATGAAAGACAAGATTGGGAAGGGAGGGTTCTGCCATGTCTTGATTCAAAAGTGGGGTTATCTCATTTTGGAATTGTATATTTCAGGAGTTTCTAAAAGTATTACAATATTTAAAATATTTCTTGTGGCTTTTATTTATTATTATGTATATATGTAGATAATGCCATAGATGTTCATGGCACTTTTGTAACTATTTTATCTGTATGCAGTGTACTCTAGATCACTGCTTCTCTCACTAGCAGAGCCATATATATGTTTTAAGGAAGGGGTGATGGCACATTCATTCAAATGTCTGCTGCTAGGCGTCTTGACATATTGCCAGTATCAATTCTCCCATCCCAACTCTTTCCCATTGTACTTGTCGATGTCCTTTTGGAACAGGGAAAAGAGATCCCTCACTACGATTACTCTGTTTATTTCAGGTTTTTTTTCCCAGTGTTGCATGTGAGAAAGCACAATTTTCCACCCTCATCACAACATTGGTGCTAATAGCATCACACACAGATGCTGAGATTCCTTCTTTACTTTCTGAGGACGGATTTTATAAACTATGCTTTTCTGTATGGTCATTTTTGCCTCCTGTGCCACTTCAGTAACCAAATCCCAGTCCTTCATAAGGACAAAACCCTTACACCTTAAACAACAGCCACAAAGAGTTTGCCAAAAGTCACTCTTTCTCTGCCTTCTGCTTATGGTGTCTGCAACATCTTTCCTTTTCAATCACTGTATAATGTTATGATACATTTACTTTCCAAGTAACAGTCACCACCATTATTTCTCCTCTTCATCTGTATGCTTGCCTTTCTGCCAATATTATGATGTAGTTCACGGGTTTCTGCCTCATAGATGGTAAGAGTTAGAAACAGACACCTTAAGGAGTAGAAGAAATTGCTCACTATGATCATATTGAGGAGATATTGATACTGCTTTAGACACCAGAAAATAATTTTCTAGACTTTGCCTTTTGTTCTCCCCCCCCTCCCTTTTTTCACCTTTTTATCCTCTTCCTTGTTTTTGCATGATTTTATTTCCTTAATTCCTATAGCAAATAGAAAGAATCTTTCTAAAACCCAAACGCCATATATAACTCAGAAAAAGTAAAACACAGCAACAATATTTCAGTTTTTTATACTCGACAACAAAAGGCATGACAGTGCCTCTGTTCTCTGAAAAGTAACTGTTTCATTTTGCTAAATATCAGGACAGAGAGTTTCTCAGAACAAAAATATAGCAAGAACCAAAATCTCTGTAGATGAAAGATTAATTAAACCAATCGGATCAATAAACAGCTAAAGAAAAGAGTTATGCGACACGAGATAAAATAACCTATTGATTAGAAAGCTGACTTTAACTTTCTGGATGCTGCAGATATGTTATTATAGTCCCTCTTCCTAAAATGATCTTTGATGAAACTCTGTACAGGTGCAGGGATTTGTGTTACGCAGGCCTGTGGTCTTAGTATGTGGCATTCGTGATGTTCTTGTCCACATTGCATGATAGCATGAACTCTGCACCTATTAAAATATTGTCTGACAAGCGCTAAAGGGCCTGTTCCTGCAATGCTGAAGTCAGTGGGAGCTTTGCCTTTGACTTGAATGGGTGCATGATCAGGCTGTCTTGTGAATGCATTAGTACAATGCAAGTGAAATGCAGTGTAAAATGAGAGACATTTAAGTAATACACACATTTTTAAATGGCATGCTTGATTTGACTGGTACCTGATCCAAAACAAATCTGTCAGAGAAAATGAAACAGCAGCCATGCATATGGTGCTGCTGTGGCTTTTTTATGTTAATATTGTAATGAAATTTGGCAAGTTCAGGACCTCTCCCTTCATAAAGAAAATAATAAAGTAGATTGGCATGTATTTAATTGGAATATTAATGTCTTAGACGCTGATCCTACATAGGCATATAGACATGTTTCATTTTAAAGAGATGAGTAGATTCACAGTCAATGGCACTACCCACATGCATAAAGTCAAGCATGTGCTTTTTGCAGAATAGAGGTCTTCGTGTATTTTGCTCTTGCTTTTGAAACTCTTTTACTCTCCCTTTCTGAGTTGTTAAACTGGAGAATAAACAAATATAAGTATGTGTTGAATACGCAAATGCAGACTAATACTGCATTGGGATCTGATAAGCAGGACCCCTATGTGTATGTTGACACTGCACACTAAGGTCCATCTACACTACATACTGCTTGTGGCAGCATGGAGTGTATGTGTAGCTACACATCTGAGTGAAAAGCAGGCTGCATTCATACTGTGGTGTGCAGCTACATGTGTTAGTGAAAGGCTCTGATGGGGAGAAATAGTGGGGAAAGTTTTCAGAAGCTCCCTGCTGCTGGAGTCTTTCCTTGCAGCGGGGAAAGCCACCAGGAGCTTGCAGAGCCTTTCCTGCTGCCAGACTCTTTTCCTGTGTCGGGGAAAGGCTCTGGCACTGGAGAGGCAGTGTAAGGTGATCAGATGTCCTGATTTTATAGGGGTTTTGTCTTATATAGATGCCGATTACTTGCCCCCCCCATCCCGATTTTTCACACTTGCTATCTGGTCGCCCTAAGGCAGTGGGACACTGCACTGCTGAAAAGAGCAGTGTGATGAGGAGGCATGGCTTGGGCAAGAAGAGTCATTTGGGGTAAGTATACGGGTTCTCATACCCACATCCTTTGGCATATCTTTACTCACCTAAGCTGTGCCTCGCCAACTACACTGCTGTTTATACGCGTGCTGGGTGGCATGTGCCACCGAAGGAAGTGTGCAGTGTATCATAAGCCAAGGGTCTGTGGAACCTGGGTTTGTGGACTCCATGTTTCCAAGCACATGCTTGAGCATCCACCCTCCACTGTGAACCTGGATGTACAATGCTGGACCGGGGATTCACAGCCATGCTAACATGTCCATACTGCACTATGCAGATCTTCTGACGGGGTCTGTGGCTTGACCTGCATCCATGCTGCAGAATCACAGGGCTTTAGACCAAGTTACAGTAGGGCTTGGACCTGATTCATCCCCATAGCATGGTCCTAGAACCTGAGTCATGAGTGCTTCCTAACCTGAACCAGACTGATTTGTGTGTGAAAGGAAGAGGGGCTTGAGCTCAATCCTGAGTCAGAGTCAGGGCTTAGTGTGCAGTTTAGACATACTCTTTCTGTGCAGTGTCCCATGGACTTGGGATCATATAATGTGTATTATGTGATAAGCTACTTTCAATTAGATTGGAAAAAAGTTCAAAACATGTCTTGAACAACATTTTTCAGGAACTTCAGTGTCTGACTCAATGCCCATTGAAGTCAATGGGACTTTTTCCTTGGACTTTAGGCTTCCAATCAGGACTTTAGATGGACAAGTATTTTCCAAAGTTAGTAGTGGAATCTGTATCCAAAGCTTGCCTTGCAAGCAGAAATTTCTTGTATTGCTAGCGCTGTGGGTATATATACGTTTCCTCATATAAAAGGAGAGTAACATCAGAAAGGCTTTGTTTTTCATATCTGACTAACAGAAGGGGAGCTTATCCACACTGAGCTTTTTCACAGCGGTTCACTGGAAATAAAATGCTATATAAAAATATTTCTGTTGGGAGCAAACCCACTAGTGCATTTTCACTTCTGTATTAGTTTTAAGGTACTTTTTCTTTTCTGTTGCAATCAATATATTTTATATTACAACCAAAATCTTTTATATGTACTGATAAAAAGGGATTAGAACAAATAAGTACATATTTTGCACTGGGGAACTTAATACAATTGACCATGTTAATTATATTCCATCTACAGTTTTGATTTGTGTACTTCCTGGAGTGTATTATATGATTACAATAAACTAATTTAGATTTAGAACCTAGAAAAAAACCTCTGAGTAATTTCCCAAGCATCAGTTATAAGATTATATGAAATCTAATTTGAGAACTAATTTGAACTGGAATGCTACACTTGTTTAATAATATAAGATGGAAGTTCAAGAACAATTAATGCAGTTAGAAAAAATTGGATATCAGACTTGTTTATTATTCTCCTTACTATAGTAATCTATCAGATGTTGTAATCAGTGATCTCACTGGTATAATTACCATGCCATATACAGTTTAGCTAATCAAAATATATTGTTGGGCCTCCAACAAGGTAGAAAACATTTCGGTAATTTTGCAGTTATGAAAATACATGATGTAGAAGATATTGGGTATAAGTGAGAATAAACATCATTATACTAATATGCTCTTCCAGAAATAAAATATCCTTCTTTCTGGAGCCTGATCTTTAAGAGAAAATGAAAGAGACAAGATTAGGTTTATTTTAAATGATAAATAAATGAATTATTTTATTGGGCCTGATTTAGCAGTCCATCCCTATTCAGCGAAGCGTTTAAATACATGTTTAGCTTCCACTGACTTTAATGGGATTCATGCACATGCATAAAAGCTTGCTAAAGTGGAACCATAATACCTTGTATTTGTGCGTATTAAATAATACATTCTTATAATAAAATTATCCCTAAAAATTAAATACAGATACCTTTGAAGTGTACAAATTGCAGCTTCAATAATTTCCTTTCATATACTGCCCTTTTTATAGGGATTCAAAGAAATGCATTGAAGTACTGATCACTTATAGTTCATATTGTAATTATTATACATTGATCATATTCATTTATAATAGTTTTTATAATTACTGTAGTGGTCTGTAATATAGTATATAATGCAATTTGCTAATAGGAAGATGATTTATATTTCAGCTTCGGAAAGCTATTATAGATCATGTCTCAGACGCCTTCTTGGATACCACTATTCCACTTCTAGTTCTCATTGAAGCTGCTAAAAATGGAAGAGAAAAGGAAATAAAGGAATATGCTGCTATATTTCGAGAACACACCAGCAGGCTTGTGGAGGTAGGTTTCATGGATCTGCAGCTGGATTGACTATATGTGATAAGTGACCTCATACTGTACTACTTTTTTCTAACTGAGCTGATAACAAAATTACACACAGTAACTCAGCAAAGAATACATCAACAGCTAAATTCAGTAACAGAATATGCTTTCTTTGTTTATATCCTGCATAGTTCCAAGACCTGGTTTTATGTGATGTTGGCCTCATGTAAGATTTCATGAAAATGGAAACTAGCGTTCTTCCTTCTGTAAATCAATGGGACCCTTCCCATAGAGCAGTATTTCTCAATTAAATTTGGCCACAGAACCCTTTTGAACTCCATAAATAATTGCGGAACCCCCTGAACTCTTAACAGTCTTCAAATGTCGAAATAAGCAAAGGTCAGCATTTCTCAATTAAATTACACTTAAATTACACTTACACTGGATACCCTCCGCCGGAAAGTATTAGACATCTTCCCTTTTTTGGCGGCGCGGACAACAGCTGATCGCGGAACCCTAACGGTGTTCCTGCGGAACCCCAATTGAGAAACACTGCCATAGAGGAATTCAGTTGGAGTAGAATCAGATGCTAGCACTATAAGAAATAATAACTGGAAATATTTTGCAATTCTACTACCTGGAGTGTTGTAAATCACAAGTCAGTGTTAGTTATTTGCTAACTGTTTCATTCTTAATGTCTCTAACATGAAGCATAATGTGAAATGTATAGCCAAACTTCCTGAACAAGGAATGGTTAATTGACCTGCAGTTTATAGCCATAGTCCTGGAAAACTGATCCATGTGGGTAGATGCCTGTGGCTGGGTGGAGCCTGGAGCAGATGTAAGGATCTGTTTTGTGTCCAGTTGCAGGATTTGGTCCTAAAATATACTCTCATATATGCAAAAATAAATTTATTTTTGTTCAGAACAATTTTATATAGAAAGAGTTAAGAATGTTATTTTCTATTACTTGATAAAAGTGCTGAATAGAATTGATTGAAGCTTTGAGACCCAATCCTGTGTACACTGTGTACATGAGTAATTATACTAAAGAGACCATTCACATAGCTAAAGTTACCTATGTACTTGGGCTTTAAACATTAAAAACACTGGAAATGCCGAAGTTGGGGATCTCACAGCAATATAATCTCAGATACATGCAACAGATAAGCTGATGCTTTTTCCTTTTGAGTGCAATGTCAGTGATGTATAACTTGGGAAAAATCAATGATTTTTCTGTGTGGCTAAAAATTCTTCACTAAAATTGTGTGTCTCAGAACCAAATCATTAGTTGTGGCTGATGTGCAGATGATAAAAGAAAAGTAGAGAAAGAGATGGCTAAAGTGGAATTGGGGCATTTTATTTGTGTATCTCTTCACGTACTCTTGTAATTAGGAAGTCAAGCTAGATTTATTATTCTATAGTTCACTAGAATCTTATTTACATTATATTACAAAATAAAATTAAAAGCTAGAGATTAACCAAAATTTTCTAAGGTAACTAGTGATTTTAGGTTCTTTAGTGTTTGGATACTCAACCTGAGAACTGGGAGTGGCCTGATTTTCAGAAAATGCAGAGCACCCAGTCTCTGAAAATCAGGCTCCTTTAAGGTGTCTGGAGATGGGCACGCAAGGGTTGAGACAACCAACGTTGCTAGTAAGTTTTTGAAAATGTAGGCCCACAAGTCTAATACAAAATTGCAAAGAGGAATGCAGTATTTGATTTCTCCTTTTCAATTTCATTTCATTTAAAAATGATCAGTGCCAGAATCCTAAGTCTCATGCATGGTGCCAAGGAAAATTATTGACAAAAAACAGAACTACTACCAGCATGTCTGTAATTTTTTTGACTATTAAAGAAATCCAGGTTTCCTTTTCCAGTGTATATAGTGTTAGTGAGCCATTCACAAAGATGTCTAGACTTGAAAACAGCAAAAATTTTTACAAAGATAGCCTTATTCATTGCAATGAGTTAACTTGAAACCCTATTGTTACCTCTTTAAACTTCCTGCTTTAACACTACTTAAAGCAAGTCAGTCTAAGAAATATAATATTCATGTGCTGTATATATAGTACAGCCCCATTTATCCAAACTGTTTTGAGGACATCAAAGATATTTAGATAATGAGTGAATTACTTAGTAAGTGGCAAATGATTCATGCAAGGGGACATAAGCAAGATTCTTATAAAAGACATTTTTGGTTTAAAAGTTGATTTCAGTATAGGATAAACTTGATTTTACTGTGTGTACGTGTAAATAAACACTGTGTATGTGTACATATGTGTATGTTCATAATATATACTGTGTACTGTCTCCAGAGGGTTAATTTCTAAATTGTTTCAGCTTTTCAGATAATTCTATGTTCAGAGAAATTGTTACGCTTCTTTGAGCATGCACAAATAGTGTAATTTCCTATTGTAGGAATAAATAGTTCAAAATTAGCACCCTACTGGTGTTTAAATTATTATTTCCTGGTATGAAAAAATAAACAACATGGTAAGTCATCTAATAAAACTGAAGTTATCTATTGTAGATCTAATGGAAGTACAGTATTTGAACGTTTTTTATTGGTTTAAAGTACTTATATGCATCTCTGAACAACACCTTGATTAATGATATACAGAGGTTTTTTTGATAAACAGTTTTGCTGGACTCTCCAGGAAATTAATTAGACAGTAACTATATTACATCTGTCAACTAGTTGCATATCAGACGTAAAATACACCTAAACAAACTGCCACAGGGGGACTTTTTACATAAAAATTAATATTTATTTGATTAAAAATGCAGTGATTTTTCAGCAACATTGGCAGAGAACAAAACAGAAAAATTAGTGGTAGTATCATGTAAAGAAAAGGATAACCTTTCAATGAGCCTAAAATCTCTCTGGAGTAGTTCTGAATATCCAGAGTGATCTACGCAGACACAGTATTCTACTTTTGAGTAGCTGAAATGCTTTTAATTTAAAAATGCATATATTTTGTTTTATAATTCAGCTCCTGAATAATAATAATATAAGATACTGTTGCTACAGTTTGGCAGATGATACAGCTCATGTGATAGTCAGCCCTTGCTAATCCTGGCTTCTACCAGCATCACTCCGGTTGCAGGGACCTCAGTAGCGATAAGTCTATCTGGGGAGGGGGTTTCAGTGGAACAAGATACCCACAATCCCTGCTCAGCCATAGGGCCTGCAGATGGCCAACAAGAGCCAAAACTGGGCAGCAATGTCTAGCTAGGAGGAAGGAGAGTCAGATGAGCCGCATGGGTGTATTCTTGAAGCTCCCTCCCCTGGCTGAGATCCTACTTCCCAACCACAGTTTGTTTAGTTATTTATTTACATTGAAGCTTCATTTCCCTAATGAAACCCTGGAGGGAAGGTAGCTTAGCAGACATCACCTGCACGTTGTTGGGGGTGGAATCTCCACTTAGACACAGCCACCTATAATATATACCTTGCTGTAACGGAGGGCTTTGTCAAAGCCAGTTTGTCTAACTCTGAAGTGAAATCCTAATTCTACATACATATTATATTGTTTAGAAGGTAAACTTTTTAAAAAGAACAATTTGTATTTAAAGTGTCATAAAACTATATCCATATTACAGAAAGATTGTATGATATTCTTGACAACAGTCCAATAACTATGAGGATAGGTTTATTCTTCATATGGCTATTATGTAATTATCACAAATATGATCTTAACACTAAAACAAATATTTTACTGTGGTTTCTGATCAGAGGTTCCTTAAACTGACCACTCTGGCCAATGATTTTTATGGAGAAAATTAAGTGATAAAATAATAATTATATATGATGGTTACACTTTGAATATCTGACAGGCCAAAGATGTGGAACATATTTAGCATAAAAGTGTACCTATCAAGTCTCTAGTGCTTGAAGTCTGACAGCATACACCCTATGAGATGTTTAAATCTGGCAATTTTACAGCATTCATGGAACTGAAATTCAGCTGTTAAAACTGCAATGAATCAACCGTGGAGTAATATCTGGAGTAAAAATAACAAATTTTTGTTAATATTTGGCTGAGTGAAATGATTTCATTTTAATGTGATTGCACCCATGACTATATCCCCCCAACTAAAACCTGTGTTGTTGCACCATGACTAGCTCCACACCCTGTTGAAGAATAAACTCCACTTTCCTTTTCCTGTGAGATGTTGTTCCACCCTTACTGATCCTATCTTAGTAGTCTCTGAATCATTGAGGGTAAGTCTATGCTGCAAAAAAGAACCCCACAGCACCAAATCTCAGAGCCCAGGTCAAATGACTCAGGCTCACAAGGCTCTGTCTATGGGGCTAAAAATTGTAATGTAGAGGTTTGAGCATTTGAATTGAGGATTTGAAATCCAGATCCTAATTTAATTTTTGCCCAAATTTGGGGTGTTCAAATCAGCTCATTCTATAAGTAGCTTTTAGCTGCCAGCTTGAATCTCAGATTTGGGTTGTGGCTAGAGCTGAGTAGGAAAGAGTTTCATCATCCTGAAA
Source organism: Emydura macquarii macquarii (assembly GCF_026122565.2). Classification (NCBI taxonomy): domain Eukaryota; kingdom Metazoa; phylum Chordata; order Testudines; family Chelidae; genus Emydura; species Emydura macquarii. Next base: position 10,432,284 of record NW_027131527.1, on the reverse strand, counting down.
AAATTCTCACAATCTAAAAAACTTTTCCTGTTGTGTGAAATGATGAAAGAGATCTCTTAAATTTTTTCATAAAAACCAGAGAGCGAGAGAGATAATGAGACTGATCCCATGTATAGCCAATAGCCCAGTGTATAGGGCACTCACCGGAGGGGAAGCCAGATTCAAGGCTTTACTCTGAATTAGGCAGTACAGGAACCTGAATCTCCCCACTCCCACGAACCTCCAGCTACCTGACTATAATTAGAATTTAGGAGATACGCAAGCTACTCTATGTAGCCGAATTTCACAGCGAGTGTAGACCAGGCCTCAGTTCACTGAAAAATTTCAGATTTGGTTCAATCCAAACCATTTTTTCTTTAAGGTTTGGAACTGCCACTGAACTGAAAAATCATTTATTTGCCTTGTTCTAATCCAAAATCTCCAGGTACAGGAAATTTTGTATTATGATCATGCAGACTCTGCAAATCCCTTCTGCAAGCATAGTGTTGAGGCTGACCGTGTGCCACTTTCCTGTCTGACTTCAGAATGATTCTACTGAGCTGGTGTTTAATGAGGACAGCATGTCCCTTGATGAGATATAATAATACATACATTGTATGATTATGACATGACTCCACTGTGAATACAGTAGACCACTTATATTTGCAGTGTCTCCAATTTAGAGGTTTGTGATCCAGATTAAAAAAAATATCTCTCAGCCTTGGTTCATCTCTAAAGCTGCTTTTTTTTCTGAGCAGGACAAACTCAGATAGCCTGTTAACCTCCCTCTTGGGAATGTTCAGGCTGTGGCCTGACTCAGAAGTTTATTCAATAAATAAACTTCCTACCACAGCTATTTAAGGCACTAGCAATTTGGCTTGCACCTTCACTCAGCTGAAATTTGGGCGTTAGGGCCTTTCTCTCCCCTTGTATGAAACAATAAGACAAAAACATGATACTGGATTCTGCTGCTGCTGCTGGTGATTTAACAAATGTACAGAGTTTGATACACTGGAGGGGACAAAGATATTAATTTAGAGATGAGGTTCTCAGATACCTTGGTTGAATTCTTTTGCTCATGGAGTTACGGATGCATGTTGCAATGTGAATGAATAGGCCATTTCTGTGGGGGAATTTTTGTTTTGTTAAAAAGAATAAGCAAATGAGTATCAAAATTAAACAAACATATCACTGGAAGCTAACCTATCATAATTTTACTAAACCAGTTGAGAAGGAATAATGCAATAATGAAATCAAGGTCACAAGTGAAATTGAATCAATAGAGTAATCAATAGAGATAAAAAAGTCACAAGAGATTGAATCAATTGAGCAATGCTGCTGTTTCTGATCATCAAATTAATACAGTAGGTAAACAAATCAAATCAAATCCATGAGGTTGAATTGAATTACTTTTTGTTAATCCTACTTGGTGAGATTAGAGGAGGAACTGTTTTCTAAAACTCCAATTAGTGTTCCAGCTACAACTGTAGCCTCAACCTCGTTGGTGAAAGACATGAATGTCCGTTCTGGTTTTGGACCCTTCACTAAGGGAGACCACCCAGAGCAGGTGGTAAAATCAGCTTGTTTAGTCTTAATGTAATACAGGAACTGGACTGGTTTCGTTATAGATCCACTTTAATACTTCCTTACATCTCATTGCTGTTGCCAAAGCTATTGTTTTTCTCTTCTTACTCCTCCCCTCCCTGTTCCAACAATACACAATAGCACAGAATTTACAAAGACCTAAAAACAGAGATGATTACTGGACAGGTTTTGAATAACACTGTTTTAACCTCAATAGAATTTACTAACTTAGTCTATGTCTAAACTACAGAATTTTGTCAACATAGGATATGTTGACTTTCAGCCACCTAGTGGTGGCTGACATCCACACCGCTATCCTTGAGTCGGTGGAGTCTGTCCTCACTAGGACCACTTCCACTGACCTGTAGGGAGCACACAAGCTCCCAGCTGCCCCCCCACAACCACCACCACTACTGATCCCAGCCGGGTGCAGGATCTTCCCAGCTCCCAGCCGGAAGCTGGCTGCAGCCTCCCCGGCTTGCCCGGTCCCAGCTCGCAGCCAAGGGCTGGGAGGCAGCCGCCCGCGTCTGGGCTACCAGCGGGGCTGCAGCCGCCCGCGTCTGGGCTACCAGCGGGGCTGCAGCCGCCCGCGTCTGGGCTACCAGCGGGGCTGCAGCCGCCCGCGTCTGGGCTACCAGCGGGCAGCCGCCCGCGCAGCGCGCCTGGCTGCAAGTCTGCTTGCAACTTGCCAGCATCTCGGGGCAGCAGCTGCCTGCAGATTACCCCGGCTGGGAGCCTGGGTTCAAATTGACAAGTATGACAGCCCCTAAACCGCCTTAAGGGGATACAGTGTCTCTACTGACACTGTGTTGCCCTACCTCTGCTGACAAAAGCCTTTTGTCAAGGTGGTTTTATTTAGTCGACAAAACAGGGCAGTTTTGTCAACAAAAGGGTGGTTGCAGTGTGTACACCAGGATTGTTTTGTTGACAAAACTCTCCAGTGTAGACCAGGTCTTAGATGACAGACTTGGGGCTTGCATAAACACTCAGTCACATGTCCCTCCCATAAGAAACAACTAAAAAGAAAGGATTTACGCATCTGCCTTGTTTCCTTGGGATAAATGGAGCAGCAAGGGGCTTGCATTAGTAAATAAAGGAAATACTGAGTTTGGAACAGAAGCTTATGTAATCCTCTTTATTAAAAGAGGACATATATAGTCATTGTAAAAAATTACTCATTAAAATGATATTCAGCAGCTGTTATGCTGGTTTAACTGCAGCTCCTTCCAAATTAAAAAAAAGTCTATGCCCTTGATGTCTCATCTCTTTTTCCTTTAGGTGGCTTGTCCAGGGAATAGAGGGCCCTTGCTTCAGATCTTGGTGAACTGAGAGAACACACCCTTCTCCCACATAGTCTTGGCCTTTAAAGGGGAGAATTCCCACTTTGTCTCAGGAACCACCTTTGTAGCTTCAGGACCAATTCAGTGATCCATAGCTTTGAATACATTTAAATTGGTCCAAACTTCTTGCACTGGGCAGGCATTTAGGCCTTAGGTCACTATGTAAAGTCACATTGGTATATGGCAGTTGCCTTGCAAAATCTGCTATTGTAAGTGCAAGCCATGTGTGTTCTAAAAATATAAAAAGCACAGGAGGTGATTCCCTGGAATCTGTCTCAGGGCTCCCCTTCTTTGGGGTTGTGGTTGAGTTTGCAGATGGCTCCAAGTTTGTTAGGCCTTGACATGTTCATGGATGTGATAAAGGGCCCAAAAAACTGTAATTGTCCCTTGCCCATATACACTTCTCCCACATCCTCTTAGAATTTCTTAAAATAAGTTTAAGAGCCTCTTGGCAACCATCATATCATGTTGCCCCTTAACTGACAAATAATTTGGGTAACTAACTGTTATGGGTTAACTGGGTGAAGGATCACCTTGCTCTCAGCCACTTTAACCCAGACATAGAGCTGCCTTAGCTCCTGTTAATATAAATCCCACTTAAGATAAAGAAAATTAAAAAGTATATACATGAAGCTGCACTCCCTATTTTCCCACACCATCCTGAATGCATGAGGTATTCAGAAAAGTCCTGATTTCCTATGGACTCTAGGCTTTCCTGATACAGTAGGCAGTTCCATTCTGGGGTGAATTAGATGATCTTCAAGGCTTTTTCCAAAAAGGAAAGCAAAAATAAAAGATTCTGGCCAGACTGGGCTATGTATGCCACATTTTGGTCTAAAGGGGCAAAGGAAGCAAAGCACGCAGTATCTTGGAAACCCAGTTGTTGGATAATCAGTCTAAGTATGTCACTTCAGGAATTCTCAGTTAATTCTTAAAACTCTCTACTATGGTAGGTTAGCACTCTTTTCCATTTCAGACAGGCATAGAATTTGCCAGTGGTCCATCTAGTCTAATATCTTGTGAGAGACAAGATACAGCAGAAGATGCTTCATAGAAAATGCAAGATACCCACTAGTGAACAACTATAAAAAGACCTGTCCCTGCCCATAAGGAAAGTTTCTTCCTGACTCCTATCAATTAGTGATTGACTTAAAATGTGAAGAATGCGGGTTTACATCCCTTCTAACAAGTCATTTGAGCTGTAAAAATTGTTTTGTCCTGCCTAATGGAACTGTAGACATTCCCTAAAAATGTTTAATTCTATTCTGAGTCCTACTCAGTTATACTGGTCTCAATTATATCTTGTGGCAATGGTTACTTTTCCCCCCTCATTCAGTGTCCCTTTGTTCTTGTATGATGAGATTGTAAATAAGAGCTTCCACTTTACTTCCTCTATTCCATTCATTATTTTGTATGTCCTTATCTTTTGTCTCTTAGTCTAAACTAACCAGTCTCAGTTTTTTTAATGTCACCTCAAATAGAAGTTTCTTCATTCCTGTAATTATTTTCATCCATTATCTGTGAACCTCTTCTATGTTTGCTATTTCTTTTTCTGGAGAAGCAGAACTGAATATAGTATCTCTGGTGAGGGAGTCCCTTCTATTTATATAGTAGAATTATAATATTTTCAGTATTTTCTATCCCATTCTTTATATATCCTAACATTTTGTTTCATTGAGGTTTCCACAAAGATTTCTACCTTGCAAGGAGTGCAAGCACATTTTTATGCGCCCTATGAGTTTTCAGTTACATGGAATCAACTCCATCTGAAGCATACAGATTCTCATATAATTGGACAGGAATGATCTGCATAAATTACTTATCCTGGTGCAACATCAATTAGATACAACAGCAACTATTTTTATATAAACTTTATTTTCAATAGAACTATGTTAGTGGAGGGGTCTTCTTTTATTATTACTATTAGCTCCAATACCTCAATTTCACAGGAATTCTGTTCCTTTCTTGTTGTTAATTGAAAGAAGATGCTTAGTTTACCAATCACATGCCCAGCCTTACAAACCTTTGCTCACATGAATAGACTTTACTTATGTGAGTACTTCTATTGATATCCAGTGAAAGGCTACTTATATGATCAAGGGTATGCAAGACTGAGCTTATTTGTAAGAAAATTTCTGAGATAAAGAATATGAAAAACATTGGGCCAGCTTCTGGTCTATGCTATGCACCTATATACCCTGCTCTGGTGGTGTAAAGGAGCCACATAGATGATAGAACTGGCTCCTGAAGAACCTGGGGTGCCATTCGGGGTGTGAGTTCCCCATTCGGTTTAGTTTAAATGTGATAGCTATATATTGACTCCAGTCTCCGTAAAGGAGCACAGCAAGATCTGGTCCATAATCTTCAATCATTTATACAATTGCTATTATTCAATCACTGAGTGATGAGTGTTTTGGGGTTTTTTTGATATCTCATAATTTTTTTCTCCTCCATACCCGTAGTTTAATTAAAACATCTCTTATTCTTACTGCATCTGAGTGCTTCCCTTGTCAAGAGATTGAAAAGTTCTGAATAGTAGATATAATTGCATGTATAAATACAATAGACAGAAATTTGGACTTGTGAAGGTGAAGGTTCCTGTTTTGTGTACAGTTATTCAGCAGCAATTCTGAGATGGAAATTAGAAAAGATAATTAAAATATCAATGGATGTTTTCACATGGTTTCCATTTCAGACTGAGCATGGAAGTGCCTCTTAAATATGAATAATAGGATTTTAGACAACAAGTGTTCAGTTGAGTTTGCTTTGAATGTGGCATGTTAATTGAGCTAAGTCAAATTGTTTGCTATATTGACTCACTAGTAATATTATAATTTAAGGAACACATTAACTTCTTATAAGCTAATGACCTTTCTAATTCAACTTGGGGATTCAAATCTCTGATGAACAGCAGCCTATTTATATTCAGCATTCAAAAGTTTTTTCTTTCTTTTAAAAATAGATCTAGAAATGTAAACTATAATTGAACAATTACAGGAAACATACTGAACATTTTCATTTTGCAGGACATTTTAAAAGTTTTGTTTTTTGTTCTGATTTGGAACAAAAACAAATTTTGAGCTTGAGACAATTCCCCCTTCCTCCCCATACACATAGTAATGGATCCTACACAGCTCTACGTTAAACAAAACTGGGGCTCAACCCTGCTTTTGTGGAAGTCAATGACAATTCATAAATTCATTTCAGTGGAAGCACTTACTCTTTTTCTCTCAGTAGACTAAATACAATGGGCCAAATCCTCAGTTGGTGTTGTAAAATGTCCTTTGTCAAGTTTTGTGTAGCTATCATAGGAAAGGAGAATTTTAAAGGAGTATTTTAAAGAGGATAATGAGGTTATTTTGTAAATGTTTACAAGCATGAGGAACAGCATGGGAGAAAGCATGAAGGTGCTTGTTTGAAAATGTAATAAGTGGGTGATGGAGGCTGACATCATGGACTGATCTTGGTTGTGAATGAGAGATGATAGGGTGTGGATAGGTTATGAAATGCCTTGAAAGTGAAGATAAGTAGCTTATTTTTGTATGAGAGAGAAGGGAGAGCCAGTACTGGGTTACAAAAAGAGGGGTGATATAATCAAAGAGACAGGCTAGGAAAATGATATTTGTAACAGCATTCTGAATGGGTATGAGAGGGGCAAGACTGCCTTTGTCTAAGACAGAGAAAATGATGCTGTGGTAATCAAGAAATTATCATAATTTTAATGTGTTGCCTCTAAAAAGATTATGCATCTGGATCAGGATTATTAGCAGGAAAATGATGTTATAGATTAAAAAAGACAAAATAGTTCATATGAGTTACAAATATATGTCCTGATCTATAGAAAATTTATGGACATGAAAACTTTATGCAGACTTTCACTGGAAATCTTTGATATTATTTTTGTAATTGATCATAATGGCAGAGTACGAAGAAGACGATGCTATTACACAACAATGACATATTAGTGAACAATAAAACATTTCTGGGTTCTTCCCTCACACTGAGTCCATTAGCATGTCCATATAATTGTGAAATACAGCATATGGCTGCTTATTTCTTATATGTGAGAATTATTTTAAGTATTCTACTTTACAATTTCAAGGCTGTTTGAGTTTTAAACAAGGTGTTTGTCCATTCATATATGTGACTCTGAAAAGTGCGTGCATGGTTTATTTAAATCCTGCCAACATGCTTCCTAAGCAAAGGCTCAATCCTGCAAGGTGCTTATCACTCTGGTCTCAATCCACCAAAACACTTAAGCATGTGCATAATTTTGAGCACATGAGAAGTACCACTGAACTCAAAGGGACTATTTAAGTGCTTAAAGTTAAGTACATGATTTGCTGCATTAGGAGTCAAGTGCAGAGTATTTTGCAGGATTGAGCTCCAAATGCATAAAATGAGAATTCTGGCCCCTTTATGTAATTAATCAAACAAAGCCTAATTCTCTTATTACTGAACTGAGCTTCAAGCTACAAATGGTGACATTTTCATTAATCCCCTTAATCACAGCCTTTATTGCATAAGTGCATTGCAAGGGAACAAAAGATAAACAACTAAAAGATTTGCCAGATTCAATATGTCTGAGGGATACGTTTCAACATCTAGAAATGTCAGTGACTTTAGTGTCATCAGGCAGGTCATATTATATGTTATGTAAGCTCAGAAAGGCAAACTGTCCCGGTTGAACATTGACTCTTCACCTTTATACAATTTGTTAATATTGTCACACTGGTGATAATATAAGGGTGTTTGATGTACAGATATAAGTGAACATATAGCAGTAATTTTTGTGTTTTCTGTAATACTGGAGAAATCAAGCATCGGTACAAGACTGACTGTCATGATGAACGGTTTTTTACGTATTTTAGTTCTTTCTCTTTTCACCAATTTGCCATGCTTTATTACTAGAGAAGTGTGGGGATAAGGACGACTCTAAAGATCCTGGGCCAGATGGCTGGATCCATCCATTTATGCACCTGGCATTGTTTAGAAGTGATTTGTGCCATCAAATGTCAGCCAGGCCAGCATATGTCAGAGCAACCTTGAAGGAACAAGAAAACCACAACTCTCCAGAATATCAAAGCAAATGCGTTAAGGCTTGTGCCTCTCAAATACCAAATATATCTATTTATCAAATATATGTATTTTATGTATATGTTATATGTGTATATATAGGTTTTTTTATAAAGCAGTGTATTCATTTGCCTGATTTTTTCCCCTACAGGATATTTTTAAGAGACAGTCTTTTTAAATAACACAAGATATTGGGCTTTCACAATTTCCCTTAGGAGAATATTCCACAGTCTAACAGAATTTACAGCTAGGATCTTTATCTGATATTCAGCCGTTGCTTTTGTTTGCACAATGAAATTCTATTACCACTAGTAATCCTCCTTTGAATATTTTCTAATCGCTAAGCAGTTGTTGTTCTAATATTTTTTCCATTGTAAAGTGTGGTGCTCTTTTAAAGGCATACATTTAATGCAACAAACTGTTTGAATACATTGAAATTGCTGAGATATGTTCATGCTGCTGAAGTTATTGCTGCTTCTGTGGATATTTGTGCTGGAACTCTATCTTACTGTCTTTTTATACATAGAATCATAGATTAGAATCAAACTATTAGGGTTGGAAGGGACCTCCGGAGGTCATCTAATCTAACCTCCTGCTCAAAGCAGGTCCAGCCCCAACTCAATCATCCCAGCCAAGGTTTTGTCAAGCTGGGCCTTAAAAACCTCCAATGATGGAGATTACATCATCTCTTTGGGTAGCTCATTCCAGTACTTCACCACCCTTGAAGTGAAAAAGTTTTTCCTAATATCCAACCTAGACCTCCCCCAATGCAACTTGAGACCATTGCTCCTACATAGCCAGCAAAATGGTGCCTCAATAGTGATTTGGGATCTGTGGGTGTACTGTAATACAAAGCATAAATAATAAAGTAGAGGGTGAAATGTCCTGAAAAACACATCATGAGGAATAGTGTCCTAGAATTTCTCATCGTGAGGAAATGCCAACTAATTACTGAATAAGGGGAGAAGTCTGAAGTTTTGCGGAAAGGAATATTTTTTTGGGTGTTTCCTCCCTTTTAGAAAATGATTCTCCCTTTCAAAAGGCTTTCTGATAAAATATATATGTCAAAAATTTAAACATACAAACTATTCTCTGGGAGATAAATTTCAAACTTTGATTCTGAAGATCATCATGGTAGTGTAATAAATGTCATCCCTGTATTCAAAACGCTGAACAAACACTACAGTTTCTAAAATTTTCTACTAATGGAAGCTGTAGGCAGGAATTATTAAACAATTAGGTATGATTAATGTTTGCAATGTAACTGCTTTTTTTAACAGAATTCAAAATGAGAATATTAAGATTGAATTACAATATTTAACCATATAAATGCATATCGAAAAATGATTGCTTTTTGTGAGCTAACCTCGGTTATGAAATAATCAGCTCTTCTTTACTCACCGAGCTCTGGCAAAGGTATATTCATGGCAAAGTCTAATTTCCAAAGCAATGGCTGAGGATAGTACACCACAAAGCAAGAGTTTCAATTCATCATTTAGAGCTGCTACTATCCAGACATATACAAACCCTCTCATTTTGTTATTAGAAGCCATTTATGAACATTTACTATTATGTGGCAAGACTATTAAATTCCATTTAAAATGTATTACCAATCCATTCATCTCATACTCAGTCATGAATGGTTATATACATAAAATGGATTAAAATTCTCTACTCATAGTTTGAGAGCATCCCCTCTGTTGTGCTTCCCCAGACTACAAGTAGACTCACATGCAGTGCTTCTTTCCATGCTAGTTGATGCACCCCCAACATTTCAGTATTTAATCCTGCAATGTGCTGAGCGCTTGGGGCCTGATTCAGCATAGCACTTAAACATGTGCCTTAACCAAGGGTGGTGCATATAAGAGTTTTGCAGAGGCTAAGCCATGCAGGAGTCAAATGTCAGATCTGGGTCACCTCCCTTTGGAGGCACAACACTGGCCTGCCACCTTTGTGACCTGATAGCAGGTGTACCAGAAGCTCCTTAGAAATGTGTAGGCGGAGCTACTGGTGCCCAAACTGTGGCCCTGCCCCACTAAACCTCCTGAGGCCCTGCCTGTGCTTGGCCCCTGCTCTGTCCTGAGACCCCGCCCCTGCTCAGCCTCTTCCCCCAAGACTCTGCCCTCTCTTTTCCTCTTCCTGCCCCCGCTCCATCTCTTCCCCCAAGGTCCCCCCATTGCCCACTCCTCTCCGCTTCCTCCCTCTCGTCACTAGCCCTTAAGTCAGGAAAAAAGTGGGAGAGTATAGACTCCCCAAACAAAAGATTCACACGCTGTCTATGGCCTTAACTTTAAGAATACAAGTAACTCTATTGATTCACATCCTTAAAGTTAAACACATGCTTAAATGTTTTTCTGGATTGGGGACAGGAGTCAATGGTGAGATTCTGGCCCCTCTGAAGTCAGTGGGGCCAGGATTTTACCATTTGGTGATTTACATGCTTAAATTAAGTGGCTACTTAAGTGCTTTGCTAGATTAGTGTCAGAGTGCTCAACATATTGCATGTTGGAACCCTGAATGATTTTTTAATATGTCAGTTTTGTTTACTGTGGTTATAAATGTTTTTTGTGTATTCCTTTATGACCATTTTTACCTTTCCTAGTGCAGTGATTACATTATATATAATGAGTGAGTGGAGGAGCCCTTATCAGAATGTTTTATGAACCTTTAAACTAAACTAAGATTAAATAAGGACTTCCTGAGATACAGTAAAATATTTTATATTATTTTTATTTTATTTAATTTATACTTGCTTTGAAAAAAAATTCTGCAACTGCTCCTCAATCTCTGTGTCTCTTCTACAGTAACTGCAGGAAGCAGATAACCCTTATCTTCTATGTCTTCAACCAAAAACATCAGGAAAAATTAATAAAATTCCAAGAGAAACTGCTAACATTTTATCTTAAGGACTGCGGTGCTACATTTTTAAGGATAGTTTAGAAATAACAACAACAACAATAACAGAAATACCTAGGTCTTATATAGAGCTTGTCATCAGCAGATTTCAAGGAACTTTACAAAGGAGGTCAGTATCATCCCCATTTTACAAATGCGGAAACTGAAGCACAGGGAGGTGAAGTGATTAAAAAGATTAAAGAGACTTATTCAAGGTCACCCACCTGGTGAGTGACGGAGCTGGGAATATAACCCAGATCTCCTGAATCCCAGTCCAATGTGCTATCCATTGAGAGTATTCTCTTCTTCCCTTTCTCATTTGCTGGGAGAAAATTTTTAGAACCCCTCATCCCCACGCTCCAACTTGACAGTCTTTTAGATGGCAATAAGTGGTAAAGATGGTAATAATTTGAGGAAAGGAGAAGTTAGTTGAGATGGGAAGAGCTGTTTTTGCTGCCACTGCTGTTAAAGTTCAATCCTATTTTATCCCAGATAGTATTTGGGATTCAAATGGACTCGTAGAGGTGGGGGATGTCAACTGGATTTTGCTTTCTGGCCCTGTCTAGTAAGGACATATCTCAAGGTCAGGATCACAAAGGTCCCAGGAGATGGTGGGAGTAGCAGCCATGATGGTGAAGGTTGCTCCAGTAGCCAATTCCTTTTCTTCTTCTTCAAATGACTGCACATGTCCATTCCACTGTAGTTGTGTGTGCACCTCGTGCACTGTTATCAGAGAACTTTTTCCCTTCGTGGTATCCATCAGGGCAGCTCAAATGTCCTGTGCCACGGTGTGCCAGTATAAAACATTGGAGTGACCCCTGATCTCCCTCAGCTTATTCTTACAGCCAGTGACAGATGTTGGAGCACATCCAATCTTGCTATCACAAGTTTATTTCCTTCAGTCTTTGTATATAGTCTGTTTCTCATTTAGTACTTAGTAGTTAGATATCATATATAGTTAGTGTTAGGTTTTAGTTTTTATATCCCTTTTGGACAACATTTGATTTTGGGAACTGGGACTGGAACCATGTTTTGCTCTCCAGGGTTCAAGTCCTGCTGGTTGTGTCCCAGACCAATGCCAGTCAGTGACCCACACCCCTGCTGCCTAAAATGTCTGGGGAAGCCCCCTATCAGTGTCAGATGTCATATTTGCAGAGGGTTTAAGTCTTGCTAAAAAAGACAGAGCTGTGAGACGTATGTGTTTCCTTATGGAGGTGGCACTTCGTTCTCCATTGGTGCTGTCGGATTCAGAGCATATTCTGAGTGTGGCACAGTCAGTGGAGAGTGCACCTCCTGAGATGTCTTTGGCACCACGTTCTGTGTGTCTAGTACTGAAGAAGGGATACAGATCTGCCAAGGACATGGTAATTTGTCCAGTAAAACCTTCAGTATGAAGGCCAGCTAAAAGCAAGATCTTTGGGAGAGACTCTGAGAGTGAGTGTTCTCCAAAGTGCTCCTCTGCTGCAAAAGGGGATCCATCAGCTATGGAACCTATGCTAGGTCTGTTGAGGCCAACATCTGAGATTTCTATTTGTTAGACCCAAGACCCAGTCCTGGTACTGACAATGCTGGAAGCATATTCTGCAGCCAGAGAATTACTTAACCTATCAGTACCAGTGTCCCGGCAGTGCAAAAAGGATTTCAGCCAGTACCAGCATCTGTAGTCCATATGTCAGGTCCTCAAGAGCTTGTGACACTAATGCCACTCCTGGTAACTATGAGGTTGGTACTTTCCAGGGGGAAGCAGTCCTTGATATCTCTAGTACCACCATTTCTGGGTTTAGTTAACCCATCTCCTATCTGCCTAAGTTCGGCTCCATCATTATCGCAGGACTCTGTCATCTTTGTCAGAATTAGAAGTGAGATGTTTTGTGTCCGATACCAGATGGGAAACTTGCCCTCCATCAGAGACCTTAGATTCTGTGGATGTCCCAGCAGTGGCCACATCGCAAGATACACTGGCTTGCACAACAATGGGGCCCACTACCACCAAGTCAGTGGAAGTTCTGGACATTGTGCAATTTGTCTCCCCCTGCTAGGACCTCTTCTCACCTATCTGAGTTGACTTCATCGAGCATGTACCGAGATCATTGGCACTGCAGACAACGCTCTTAGACACCTGGTACCAGTACAGGTATCAAACAACTGGAACTGCAAGAGGTAGACCAGCCATTGCCTCAGCATCCTGGTGTGTCATCTTCTTAATTACCAGATGAGGCTGTACAGATGGCTAGCAATTCACCACCACCAGAGAATTACGAGGCTCACAAAGAGCAGCTTAAAGGGTTTGGTTTTAGACATTCAAGTGGAATAGGTCCATGAGAAGTTCCACAAGCTAGTAGACATTTTAGCTTTTGTGGGGTCCTTCAGAATGGTGCTTCTGATTAATAAAGCTATTCTGGAACTGGTTAAAACACTTGGCAGGTCCTGTTTTCCCTCCTCCCTATGGCAAAATGGGCAGACAGGAGATACTATGTCCCTTTAGGGGGCTTCAAATACCTCTCCTCTCACCTGCTTCTAGGCTTTTTGGTGGTGGTAGCACCTAATGACTGGGAGAGGCAGGGTCAATAAATGTCAAAACCAAAAAGTAAGGAATCAATGAGGCTGGACCGGTTTGGTCATAAACTTTATTCAACAGGAAGTCTGCAGCTAAGAATTGCTAACATAGCTCCTAAGTTGTTATGACTTCACCCTATGGGAAAGCATCATGAAGTTTAAAGACTGGCTAGCAGAGGACTCCAAGAAGGAGTTTGCTCTCATGGTAGAGGAGGTTAAGTTGGTGGTGAGGGTAGCTCTTCAGGACAGTTCAGATGCAGGTGACTAAGCAGCTTGTTCCATGGGATCTGCTATTTCTATAAGGATGAGTTTGTGGCTGAAATCTTTGGTCTCCCTTCTGAAGTACAGCAGACCATCTGGAATTTGCCATTTGAGGGTCTTTTTCCTCTTTTCAGAGAAGATGGACGAGAGGCTGCATAGCCTAAAAGATTCTAGGGTAACACTGAAGTCTCTTGGAATTTGCATACTGGCAATGAAGAGGAAGGAAGGAATTCCAACACCAGCAGGCTCACAAATATCAGCTTTATCCCTCAGCCGCAAGACCTGCCAAGAAAAAGGAGCAGGACTTACAGGAGGCAACACTGCCCCCTCATCTGCCACAGAAGATTCCTCTCAACTAGTGGCCCAGACTAACTATGCATTTTGATGGGCTTGTCGAGGGCAGCATACCAGTTACTTGCAGACAGATCTGTTCCTACCTATACATTTAATCTATCCTACTTCCTCCATGCTTAGACTCACGTCACATCAGATTGGTGGGTCTTAAGAATGGTAGATCTTGGATATTCCTTCCTATTTATTTATCCCCTTTCTCCATTCCTCTTCAGGGACCACTCTCACAAGACCATTCTTCAGCGGGAGACCAATCTTGCCTTCTAGTGGAAGCAATAAAAGAAATTCCTCTATTCCTCAGGGGGAAAGGATTTTATTCCAGCTATTTCCTTATTCCCAAAGCAAAAGGTAGTCTGAGATCTATTTTTTTGTCTGAAAGAGTTAAACAAGTACCTGAAGAAAACAAAATTCTGCTTGGTTATCCTAACTTCCATCATTGCTTCCTTGGAATAGGGCAACTGGTGAGCTGCCCTCAACTAAAGGGATGCTTACTTCCATACTTCCAATCCATCCAGACCAGTTGGGCACAAGTTCCTCAGGTTACTAGCGAATGGAACACATTACCAATTCACAGTACTTCCATTCGGCTTATCAGTGACTCCTCGTATTGTCACAAAGGTCATGGCGCCAGTAGCTGCATATCCAAGAAGACTGGGAATCTGTGTTCCTCTATCTGGATGACTGGTTATTGTGACATCTTATGACTCTCATGTACTACTTACAGTGGAGCTGACCACTGGGTAAATTTGTAGGCCCAATTATCACAGCAGAATTCCTCAGAGCAATTGCTGAAAATACGTGTCACTGTCATAAGCAAGAAAGGTAGGGCAGCATTAATGTTGTCTCTTGTTCACAGAGACATCCCTCTCTGTCCAATATCAGTGTCCTATCAAAAAAATTTTAACTTTAATCTAATTTTTAATTTCACTTTCATCAGTTAATGCTGATGAACACAGTTTATAAACCTAGAGACACAAACTTTCACAATATAGACATAAAGGTGGAATGTTTGTATTCTCTGAAGGTCTGGAGGTGCTATTGAAGTTTGTAGTTGAATCTTGGTTGTAGCACCAATTTATTGTAAATTCTGGTCCTTCCATTTGCAAAAACCTTCAGATGCCCTGCAGCTAAAATTGCTGGTGGTTTGACTTTTCACAGAACAGAGCAAGAACAGATTAAGGGTTTTTACAGTAGAACTGAAAACTCTAAGACATATTTTATCTGGTGTGAATCTATAATAATAGATGTATGTTGTTGAAGAACCCAACTCAGGGGTCCTTACCTACACGTCCATTGCCCAGCGGATGGTCCAAATTAGCCAGACAGCAGTTTAGCAAAGTCAAAAGTTTATTCTTTACGTAAAGAAGGTGGTCCCTATATGCAAGGGGCAACCTTAAACATACATTTCTAAAAGCTTTTATAGCCTTACACAAACAAGTCTATTCACGTCACAGTTTCCATGGCAATACGTACTAAAAACTACTTATCTAGGAATATTTTGGCCTAGTTCTTTTCAAATGTCCCTATCTAAGTTGCAAGGTCTTCCTCCACATTCCGTCCCTGCCGGCACCCAGGCCTCATAACTATCTTGTTACTGCTAAACATTCTGAGACTAAACATCTGCTAGAAAGGCACATTCCATCTCAGGCTTTTGCAGCCATTCCTACAGATCAGTTCTCATAAGAAACAGAGACTCCATCTTCTTTTCCCTCCACAATGTTCTATTGATTTTTTTTTCAAAAGATTTTTTGATTAGTATAGTCTGAAAAAGTATCCATCCATGATCATCTCTATGTCTATAAAGAGGGCTTAATTTAGTTAAAGACAACTGGCACTTCCAATAATTGTATATGAAAGGGAAAGTCATGCCTCATTGTAATGATCCCAGGACCTCTGGGAAGAACAATGCCTCCAAGAGCTGATCCCTCCGGGATGGCACAGCTCCTCATCATTGATGGTAAAGGGCTGTGGCTAAAGACAGCAATTTAACAGGCTGTTCACCATGCTTCATATTAAAGGTGATCTGCTAAGAAGTACCAGATTCCAGAAACTTTACTGAAATGGGCTGAGTGCCCCCCCAAAACAGGTTGAAATTACATAAAATACTGATAACATTTTTAATTTAAAACATTCCACAGTCTTAAAAAGGGACTTAATCCACAACAACTAATGTGCTGTGTGCCCCTAGGCCTTGTTATTGAGGGCATTCAGAATATATTGTTAAATCTTTGGGTACTTTGCATTTGTACGTCACCTTTAATAGAAATATTAAACGTTCTCTATTTTTCATTTTAAATTGCCTTTTATGCATTTTAAAATAATTGGAAAACTTTATTATTAGATGCAATTCCCAGCCCCTTTTCACTTCTCTCCTTGTTTAAAGAGAAATTAAAAGTGCTACTATAATGCAAGGCAAAGCACTTGTTCTCTGGTTTTAGGATAATCTCTTAAAATATTTTTAAATGTTTCTTCTAAACTCCTTCCCTCTTGTAACTCTCATCTCCTTCCCCCCCTCCCCCATTGTCCTGCTTCCTCTCTTTTACCCCCACTGTCTCTTATCTTTTCCTCCCCAGTTTTCCTCACTATTTCTAGATTTGTGGAGATGAGGGCAGAGGCTGCTAGATATCACCTATCAGTTATCATATCTCTACTGGGCAGATGTCAGAGTTGACTCATACAGTTTGTATTGCCACCTATGTAGAATAATTTATGCTCACAAAAGAGCTACATCTTATACTGTAATATTTGAACAATCTGTGGCAGGTTTTGATGAAAGCCAAACCTCCAATTTTATCTGAAGCGGCAGCACTAATTAGTGAGTGAAGGTGTGGAGCAGGGTTCCAGTTGCTGTAGCATCATTCTAGAGCACCTCATGATGTTATGGTTATTCAGTTTAATTTGTAGAATCACATATACCTCGCTTTCATTTACGGCTGATATGCATGGGTATATCCAAGTCAAGATTGTGTGCTAAATTTTTTTGAAAGGGAATATAATTTCCTTCCTTCAAATGAAACTTAGAGCTAAATCTCTTTGAGCCACAATTTTAAACCACCCTATTTATTTCCTGAACAGGATATATGTAGAGTAAAGAAATAACAATCTACAAGCTGATTTGATAATTCAAATGTTTTTCTTAAAATCCATTTGGGCATGTATTTTCCTCTGCACTTCAACTTCAAACTTGAAAACAGTCGACAATATTAGAGCAGTTGCCTGTGCACTGGACCTCTCCCCATTTGTCTTCATTGCTTTATTTGACTTTTGTGACCTTTTATATGTGACATGATTGATTTACACTATCTTTGTGCCAGCTGCTCCTCTCCTGCATAGTGCAGAAGGTAGGAAAGAAATGGGAGTATGGGCACAAAAGGCCAGAAACACATGCAGGAGGGAGAAGGTTACAAAACATGCTCCTGGGAAGCATCTAGTAATAATGAATAGTGTGAGAATGAGGCTTCCAGAGGTTTTAGTTGGGAGGTATATTGGGAGGAGAAGCAGAGCACAACCACTGTACAGGTTATGTTCCCCTAAAAATTCAGCAGACTGGTAGCTGAAATCTGGGTGGCAGGTTAAAGCTGCTTATTCAGTATTTATTCTCTCTCCAAGACTACTTCTCCTAGAGCTCAGTTCACTATTGTCTTGCAACTTGTGCGGTCATTTAAACCAGTGAAAAGTGGATGTAAAAAAAACTACTATTCTGTTTTTATGCACACTTTGCACTGGTGTAAATGACTGCACAAGTTGCAAAACAGCGACAAATCAGTCCATCATTTGCAGCTGCAGAAGAAGCAAATGGCAGCACTGTTCCTGAGTGAGTCATAGGTACTTGTAGGAAGATTTGGATGGCTGTCCTCTTCCTTCATATGGTAAAAGCCCCTCTTTCTTGAGGAGCTGCATGAACCTTAAAAAGTGCTGTTGGTTTTATTTTTTGGAGCCCTTTTTGCCTCACCTGAGTTTTTCTAAGTAAAGAAAACATTTACCCATGCTGCAGCTGTCTTCCAGGGAAATGTCTCTCTCTGTTCTGTTTCTAGAGAATTTTTCTCAGGATTAGCAGTGTTAAAAACTACAGACATGACTAATCCTTCCTGTCTGTTTCAAAAAACAAAGAAACCAAGCAGCTGTTAAACTGCTGTACCCCCTCACACTTATCCACACCCTTTCTCGTGCCCATTCATTTATTTTGTATTTGACTTTGAATTTTTACAATAATACTGATTAGACTGAACCATTCTGAAAGATCTATTAACAAATATTGTCTTTGTAAGCATTATTTTGTCCCAGTATCATTGGAACACAGATCCTTATATACAATCTTGAATGCATTTTCAGTATCTGTTTTACAATAGTGATTTGGTTCAATGTGATCTTATTGGCATTATGTTCCATGCACTGACAGTGGACCAGATCTGATCTCTGTTATACCTGTAGGTATAAACCCTAATTGAAGTGACATTAGTCTGGATTTACATTGGTGCACTTGAAATCAGAATCTGATCCCATAGCCTCATTTGTCCATCCTCTTCCTTATCTGTGTCGTCTGTTTTTAGATCTGTTATCATTCAGTTTTTATTAGGCAGTACACGTCTCATATTTTCTACATTTCACAGTGAGTTACAGGATTGCAGCAGGTAAGTAGTTAAGATCGCTTTCCATCCTAAGCCTGATTTTAACACCAACAAAACAAACACATGGTTTTGCACGTTTATCCCCATTGAGTGAATGTGTATAGGCATGCTTATGAGTTCAGAGTCTATAAGAGGAGAGAGTTCCAAACAAGCACAAATAGGCATTAGGTGCCTACTTTCTATTAACTTTCAACAGGATCTGAGTGTTTATCTGCACTTTGTGCTTTTGAAAAGTCTTCCCACAATTTTTTAAGGCCAAACTGTGCCCTTAAGCCACAGGCTTGTTTTGAGGGCAGAGCAGTGCTGCACCAGGTCACGATGGCAAGCTCTAGGAGGGGTTGTGCCCTGTGAAGGTTGGGATTCTATGACAAGTGGGGGCAGCACAATTACCTTCCCCTAGGAAGCCACAGTGTGTGCTTCCCTTCCTGGGATGGGACTGCAAATTGTGATTAGCCGCGGCATGAGGAAAGCAAGACTCCTGGTGTCATCCCTTCTTTCCACTCCCACTCATGCATCAGCCACCATCTGACCCTTAATAATTAGATTGTTGTGTTATAAGAAATTTTATGAACTCTGCATGGAGTCTGTAGACCTCTGTGAACTCTGAGGTAGGAACTGTAATCTGCAGGAGCTCTGATGTGGATGTTGGAGTGTCTCCTGGCACAGTAAAATCTGTAAAATCCTCTCATATTGGAACTAACCCAGGGGAGAGGGTCTAGGTAGGGTGACCAGATATCCTGCTTTTATAGGGACAGTCCCGATATTCGGGGCTTTGTCTTATATAGGTGCCTATTACCCCCCTTGCTCATTGTCCCAATTTTTTACACTTGCTATCTGGTCACCCTAGGTCTAGGTATCAATGAGTTTCAATGAATTTACCTCAGGAGGACATGCTGCAGACTTTTAAAGTCCTGCATGAGCCAGAGGGCCAGATTAATCTTTCCCCTGCATCAATGTAAATCAGGTGCACCTCTGAACTCAGTGGAGCTGCATTGGTGTAAGCCCCATAGAGCCAGATCCTGAGGAGAGTGTGGACACTTTGTGCTACACCAGAAGCAGATTCCAGGTGTCAATGATTCTGGTGTCAGTGTTCAGAGGAGGATGCCCAGTACAAAGGCAATATTCTGATGGCACAGAGCTAACATAGAAGTTCCTACATATATCTCTGCTAGTGGAATTGGAGGCATAGTTAGAGAAAAGGGAGTATGGCTGTGCTGTTCTCTAGCTGCTGTTTTGAGAGGAAACACATATTTAGAGATGAAGACCGATGAGGTTCCTTACAGTATGTTTCCTGGCATCTTGTCCTGTTGAGTTTTCAGTTTCCCAAGCAATATTATTTCCATCATTTTCTTGTTACGTATTTCTGTGGTACCTCAATAGACAGCTCTCCTTCAGTATGATACATCACCTTTTATTATCCATCTTTACAATGACAGTGTCCCTGTTAAAGCCAAAAATTGGGTTAGTATTGGAATGCAATGTTAACAGAAGAAGGGAGATATCAGGTATAATGCAGAAATTACCAGTCAAATACCCAGATGCTTGGAAAATGTTTAGAGCTGAACACTGTAAGAACATACCATAATAAAATATGGTATATAAGCCTGAGAAAAATATGTAGGATTAAGAACCGTTTATTCATTAAAGAGAAAAGCAACCTTCATTTTCACTAGACTCCTATATTAACTGTTAAAAGTTCAGTGCAGTAGAAACCGTGGGTCTTATTTACAGAAATGGTTTTGGTTGAGTTGTGGAAGTGACATCAATTGTACGAGTAGAATAACTGTGAGCAGAAAGTAGCTTTATCCATTTATCTTCTCCTCTGTTCTTTTCTCCAGGGCAGGTCAGTTCCAGATCAAAAACATCACCTTTAAAACATGCTTTCACGTTCATTTTCAATAAATCTTTCCAACAATCAAACATTTTAAGGTTCTGTTTTCAATGTTACTAAATAAAATTAGTTAGAAATTAATTACAAATGAAATTCACCCCTGGCAGAAGGTCTGCACAAAGTATATGTGGCATTGAATTCTGTCAGGACTGAAGTGGTACCTTGTACTGGCCTTCTGCACAGGGGTGAATTTCACCATATGTGAAACCATTCCTAAAAACCTTACTTTGTATTTCATTTTTTAAAATTGCATTATAGTAATGTGATGTATAATTTAGAATATATCTCAAATTATTATTGATCTTTTTGTAAGGTGAGATTTGTTAACAGGAAACATGTTTGGCAGGTGTGAACAGATACTGTTATCTTGAATTAATGGGGAATCTGATTTTGTAGAAAAACTTGGTTATGAAAGTTAACAAATCACTGTGATCATTATTCCAAGTGTTAAGTACATTTAATAACTATTCAGGTGAATGACCTGGGAGGATTTTATAAACCAGGTGAGAGATGCTCAGTCAGTAGAAGAAAAAAGGAAACAGAACACTGGAAGAATCTTTCTAGAGTTTACATGGTCATTAGGTTTTGATGTAATGTTTGTGCATCTTCAGTATAACTCAGAAGTTGCAAACCTTGAAGTTATATTGGGAGAATAAAGATTAAAATACTCTCCATATTAACAATATCTATGGTATCTTAAGTTGTTCAACTCGCCTACTTTGTTAAATTTTTCTAACAAGATTTTCCATCAAGCAAAGTACTTTTCCCAAAAGTCCATCTTAATCTTATTTGAGAAGTAATAAAATTAACAGAGCTGGGCAAATACTGGAAAAAGTTTTATGAAAGCATTTGGTAGAATTTAACAACTTCAGCCAGTCCTACCCCTTTTGTATTTACCTTCCACAATTATTTGAGCAATGAAGCTTTACTCTCCTGAATGTTGTTGTTTATATTTCTATTATGGTAGCATCTAGAGCACCTGATTGGGGATCATGGCCCATTGTGTTAAGCAATGTAAATAAATCAAAAGACAATCTCAGCCACATAGAGCTTACACTCTGCACAGATAACTAGACAGCAGCAGGTGGAGAAAACAAACAAATGAGAGAGGGGGCAGGAGGAATGATGACAAGGAAGGCAGTGGACCAATTCTGATTAGCTTAATTCAAGGGTTCTCCACTTGGGGGCCTGAGGAGATGGGGCCCTTTGTATGGAAAAAAGGTTGAGAACTACTGGTTCAATAAGTAGTATTGTCAAAAGTTAATTTTAAGCCCTAACAGTCTAGTATTTGCATCAGAAGTGTTATATTTTATATTGGATGGACCACTGCTTGGCACAGCAGGATTTCCCAAACCCTTAAAAATAGCACTGAGAAATCATCCAGACAGGGATCAGAGTGTTCCCTTTGCAGTTGAGCACCAAATACCCAGCCATAAATCTTAGCATTGCCTAATTTTCTTTTAGGAATTACATCTCATACAAGACCTTTGTAGTCTAGAAAGAGAAAAGGTTTAAAATTTTCTATGCCTGTTTATCAGGAGTCTCGCTCCAGTGTCAGACTCTAGGACCCTGTGTGGATGTCCAGAACTATTCTGATTAGTGAACTTGCTGCCCAAACCACAGTGGATCTTATGGGTGGCAAAGAGAGTATGATATCCTTCTGGACTCATCATTAGTCCTAGACACACACAATGCAGTGGTGATAAAAATTGCTTTCTTTCATGTTTTTCTAGAAAGGAAACTAAAGTATTTCTTATTGTGAGGACCTAACCACCAGGATTCACCTCTAATAGACTTTTGCAGTGCACTTTACTTGGAAATGAAATTACAGTTCATAGAGGAGCTCCAGCTGGTGCAATATGCAGAAATTAGCTACTTTATAGGTACTATAGTAAAGACAAAGGAGACCATAAAACCTGAAGAGTGCTCCATTGGCTTCTCATTTAATCCCAGATGTAATTCATTGAATCTTGGAATCATAGAAGTGTAGGACTGGAAGGGACCTCAGTAGGTCAGCTAGTCCAGTCCTCTGCACTCAAGGTAGGACTATATAATAACTAGAAAATTCCTAACAGATGTTTGTCTAACCTGTTCTTAAAAATCTCCAATGCTGGAGCATCCGCAATCTACCTAGGCAGTTTGTTCCAGTTCTTTATCACCCTGACAGTTAAGAAGATTTTCCTAATGTCCAACCTAAACCACCCTTGCTGCAATTTAAGCCCATTTTCTCTTCTCCAGACTAAACAAACCCATTTTTTTTAATCTTTCCTCATAGATCATGTTTTCTAGACCTTTAATCACTTCTGTTGTTCTCCTCTGGACTTTCTCTAATTTGTCCACATCTTTTCTGAAATGTGGCAACCAGAACTGGACACAATACTCCAGTGGACGTCTTATCAGTGCAGAGTAGAGTGGAAGAATGAATTTTCGTGTCTTGTTTACAACACTTCTGCTAATACATCCCAGAATGATGTTTGATTTTTTTTGCAATAGTGTTACACTTTTGACTCATATTTAGCCTGTGATACACTGTAACCCTCAGATCACTTTCTACAATACTCATTCCTAGGCAGTCATTTTCCATTTTGTATGTGTGCAATTGATTGTTCCTTCCTAAGTGCAGTACTTTGCATTGTCCTTATTCATTTCATCCTGTTTACTTAAGACCATTTTTCCAGTTTGTCCAGATCATTTTGAACTTTATTTCCTATTCTCCAAAGCACTTGCACCTCCTCCCAGCTTGGTATTGTCCACAAACTTTACAACTTTACTCTCTATGCCATTATCTAAATCGTTGATGAAGATATTGAACAGAACCAGATCCAAGACTGATTCCTGCAGGATCCCATTCAACATGCCCTTTCAGCTTGATTGTGAACCATTGATAACTATTGTCAAGGAATTGTTTTCCAACCAGTTATGCACCCACCGTATAGTAGCACAATTTAGGCTGTATTTCCCTAGTTTGTTTATGAAAAGGTCATGTGAGACAGTATCAAAAGCAAAAATAACGAGAGTCCTGTAGCACCTTAAAAACGAACAAATTTCTGTGGGCATAAGTTTTCGTGGTCTGCAGCCCACTTTGTCAGATTCATGAAGTGGAAATCACAGATAGGAAGTGTGTACACACACACACACACACACATGCACGCCTTACTAAAGTCCAAGATATACCACATCTACCATTTCCCACATCTACAAGGTGTGTTATCCTGTCAAAGAAAGCTTTTAGGTTGGTTTTACATGATTTGTTCTTGACAAATCCATGATGATTGTTACTTATCACCTTATTGTCTTCTAGGTGTTTACAAATTGATTGCTGGGACCCAGGTGTCTTAGGGCTTGACAACACATACAGCATTGCAGCAGCACAGCTGCACCATGCCTGGTGAAGATGCTCTTTACAGGAGAGAGCTCTCCCATTGGCATAATAAAACCATCTCCATGAGTGGCGGTAGCTATGTCCGCGGGGAAAAGCCCTCCTGCCGATATAACGCTGTCCACACCTGTGCTTATGTTGTTGTATCTTATGTCGCTCAGGAGGGTGATTTATGCCCCTGAGCAACATAAGTTACACTGACATAAGCTGTAGAGTAGACAACTTAAGGCATCTTAGAAGCCCTTAGCCTAAGCTTTGTCTACACTACCAGGTTTTCCAGAATCACTGGTTCTGCTGTAACACAGCAGATGCTCAGCTGGGGACATCAAAGACTATATTTTGTTTTGGAAAAAACATCTTTTGGTGTTTCCAAAACAAAATATTGAGGAATTTCAGTGCCATGAAACTTTGAATATTTTTGACTTTTCAACCTCATTTGGGAAATTTGTTTTCCAAAAATTCCAAAATTTTCACGGAACTGAAATTCAGTTTCCTAGCCAGCTCTGTGTTGGAACCCAAGTATGGGCAAAATAAATTAGCTGCCCTGAGTAAGTGAATGAGTAAAACTTTCCGAGGCTGATATAGGTAGGTAGGTAGATAAAAAAGATACTGTCAGAGCTGTTTGATCCCCGATTTTGTTTTTCTCCTGTTTCCAAAGCCATAGATCATTATTCAAAGCTTATTTTTAAAGAATCAGTGCCAACTATCTATACTCTTGAGCAACTTTGCAAATGAATGTATTTGGATGGATAATGGAGGGAAAAACCCTCAGTATGGAAACAGATACAGTTTGTTTTAATCTTCCAGGAGGTTATTACAAAAGAAGACAGGCAGAGAGAACATGGCATTTATACTCTGCAGGAGTTGGCACACAATGTCCAGTAAGGGATCTGGCTTACATTTTACCTTGCTTCTGCTGCCTTCAAAGGTAAAAATAAACTTAAGTGCTAAGGAAGTTCCATGAGTCACATGCTAGAGAAACCAATTCTATCAGATGAAAATTATAATATATTCAGAGAAGTAACATCCCAAGGTAGATAACTGTCCCTTTTTTTTGGTACTATAAATACATTCCTTTTGGCAGAGTCATACACATACAATAAATTTTTATCAAAATTTGGTTTAGTACATATTTCAGAGAACAGCAAAAATGCTGCTTAGGTACCTTAGAGAACAAAAAGCATCTTATAAGAAAATTCCTGAAAATTGTGGACTCCTGAAAATAATGGACTCAAGTCAAGGAAGCCCTTGAACCCTTCTAGTCTTGTTGGAAAATATTCCATCATATTTAGGATACTAGGTTAACACATTTCCCCCATACTGAATCTTTTAGAAGCTAAAGTGTAGTGCAACTGTAAAAGTAATAGAGATATAAAAACTCCAGATAATTGATGTGGATCAAAATAGCCAGCTGCTTCATTTGAGCCGGAAAGTTAATGAATTTAATTTGAATACATGTATGCTTGTATCTCTCTTTCTTGTTTGTTTTCACTGGTAGAAAACAAAACAATTTTTTTAAAATGAATTTTACTTTTGTTTGATAAATAAGAATTCATTTACACTTCTAGATGTGTGCATTAACATTTCACATGGCCATATAATTATATTGTACTCATCCTCATCTAACCCCTCCCTGTGTTGTCTCCTCTTGTTTTCATCTTAACTTAGGTTGTAAACTCCTCTAAAGTATCATGCACATCTGTGGTTCTGTATGAATAATACATAGTAATGATGATTTGTGATGGACTGGAATTCAAATATCTGATCCCCGTCACATAGCCCATGAATTCTAGGCGGCCAATCTGTGATATAATTCCTGACAAAACAGAAGCAGTTGGTCAGCATTTTAAGCAGTGTTACAGTGGTAGTTATGAAAAAGTAGTGTTTTACTGAAGATCACCCAACAGTCATGGCTGAAGGTATCACTGTGTGGTGAACGTGTTGATTTTTTTCCATGGGAACTGCTGTACACCATTCATTTAAGTAAAGTATTTGAGAGGAAGACTTATGTGAAGGGCTGATCCTGAGATGCAGCCACATGAGGGAATTTGGCACCTTGCACGTAAGGCAAGTTATAATAAGTACCCAAATGGAAAAATGTATATAGAGCAACCTTAAGTAACACGTTTTTCACGGTATGTATGATTACTGGTTTCTATCACTTTCCTTGATTTTCTGTGGGTTTTTTATTATTCCTCATGTGACAGTCATAGCAAATATTTGCAACACAATGTTTACTGCAGTCCCAAGCATTTATTTTCAATTAATATTCAGATATGGATTGTTTGTGTCTGATTAGCTGTTTCTCATGTATTAGATGAATTATTAACTGCTTATTATTGAGTTTTTGGTTTGAAAATATATAGTCGTAACCTGTTAAATAAAGTTGTTACATCAAAATTGTGTTCTTAAGATGAATGCATATTTCTGACTAAGATACTACTGCTATTTTAGGCAATATGTATTGGTTTGGCATTCAAATGGCAGTTTCATGGATAGATCTACTCTTTTGTCTGATCAGTGTTCCATTTATTGCTGGCTGGAAAATAGTTATCAAAATGTTTCATGGAACCAATTTGGCTTCACTAACATTTTTACGGGAGTGAGTGTGTGAGATACAGACAGAGACTCAATGGTCTGGTAGTTAGGGCAGTGGCTAAGGACACAGGAGATCGAGGTTCGTGTCCCTGCTTTGAATCAGGCAGAGGAATGAAAATAATTTTTGAAACCTCAAAATTTGTTGTGAAATGGAATTGTCATTTTCCAGCCAGCCCTTGTTCGGTTGATTTTCACATTTTGCTGAAGCTAGAAGTTTATTTTTCCTTGGTAACATTTATTTCTACCCATAAAAAATCTGAGTATTTGGATGCAATTCACGCAATAATGCAGAAGCTGCAGAGCTGCAGTATAGCCCTTTTACAGCTGCCTTTACAACCTATGTTTTGTAACTGTGACTGCTGCTCCTCCACACCACCCATGACAGTAGATGATGTTTGGGAAGGTCACAAGATCCATGTAATTGCAGATCCAGTAGCTCTTCTACATGTTAACATGGCACATTTGCTGGTAGTTACAGAGACAGCATGGGAGGGCTCATGACACGCAGAAGTAGTAATGTATCTGTAGTGTGGTGTGACTTCCAGACCATTGTTAATAAAACACTTACCTCTGCTGTAACCTCATGGGCTTCTATGTGCTTCTACATAAGGTTATTGTGGAGAAACTAAATGAATTCTTTGCATCGGTCTTCACGGCTGAGTATGTGAGCAAGATTCCCAAATCTGAGCCATTCCTTTTAGGTGACAAATCTGCGTAACTGTCCCAGAATGAGGTGTCATTAGAGAAGGTTATGGAACAAATTGATAAATTAAACAATAATAAGTCACCAAGACCATATGGTATCCACCCAAAAGTTTTTTGAAGGAACTGAAATGTGAAATTGCAGAACTACCGTTATATGTAACCTATCATTTAAATCAGCTTCTGTACCAGATAACTGGAAAATAGCTGTGACACCAATAAATAATGGTGTCCCCCAGGGGTCTGTATTGGGATCAGTACTTTCAACATATTCATAAATGATCTGGAAAAAGGGGGTGTAAACACTGAGGAAGCAAAATTTGCAGATGATACAAAACTACTCAAGATAGTTAAGTCCAAAGCAGACTGCGAAGAATTACAAAGGGATCTCACAAAATGGGGTGACTGGGCAACAAAATGGCAGATGAAATTCAATGTTGATAAGTACAAAGTAATGCACGTTGGAAAACATAATCCCAACTATACATATAAAATGATGGGGTCTAAGTTAGCTGTTACCACTTAAGAAAGAGATCTTGGAGTCATTGTGGATAGTTCTCTGAAAACATCCACTCAGTGTGCAGCGGCAGTCAAAAAAGCTATCAGAATGTTGGGAATCATTAGGAAAGGGATAGATAATAAGACAGAAAATATCATACTGCCTTTTTATAAATCCGTGGTATGCCCACATCTTGAATACTGCATGCAGATCCGGTTGCCCCATCTCAAAAAAAAAAAAAAAAAAAAAAAAAAAAAGTATTGGAATTGGAAAAGGTACAGAAAAGGGCAATTAAAATTATTAGGGGTATGGAAAAACTTCCATATGAGGAGAGATTAATTGGATTGGGACTTAATTAGAGCTAGCCACAGGCAGCACCATCCACCACAAGAACACCTGGCTTCAATTCCCATTCCCCTCTGCCTCTGTCTCAACCATCACCCACCTGCAACCCAGCCAGTGTGTGCGTATGGGAAAGCCAATACAATATGTTTGGACAGTAGCTAGGGTGTAGTAGGCATTAGTTTAACTAATAATTATTATAGTAAGGAATAGGATATGAGCAGCATGAAATCAATGAGTCTGCTCACAATAGTAAGCAGTACAGCCAGTAGCCAGTGTTTGCGGGATCAGTTCCTTGGAATAGTGAATGGAGAGTATTTTTTTAATTTATTTTTAATTTATGTATAAATTTATGTTTAAAGTGGCCTGCATATAATTATTTATAACTTGCTGGTTGGAAATTTTCTGACAAAAAACAAATTTCCCTGGAAAATGCTGCATTGTTGAACCTCAGATGTTTTGCAAAAATACTTCAGATTTGATGAAATTTTCACTGAATCACAGGCAGGTTCTAGGTGAGCCTTGTCTGCCATACAGACTTCCACTGGAAACCAGGAGGTTGCCTGGTTCTATGCCAGCTTGTCCAGCAGGTTGCTGGAGAGCATGAACTTCCAGAGAGCCAGCTGCAAGGCCAAGTGCCCCACCATGCAATCTGTCTCAGTGCTCCCAAGGCTTCCAGGCTTCCTGCTGCTGGAACTGGGAGCATGGAAGCCCAGGAAGCCCTGGCCTCAACCCATGGCTCTCAGGTTCCAGGCTTCTGGCACTGCAACAGGAAGTTTAGAAGCCCTGAGAGTCCCAGCTTGAGATTCAGCTCTCAGGGCTTTCAGACTCCTTGCCTCTAAGCCTGATACCCTGGCCATCTGGCTCCCAGGGCTGCCCAATTCCTCGGGTAGTTGGTTTCCCAGGCTACAGGAGTTGGGCAGTCTGGGAAGCCAGCTCGCCTGAGGAATTACTGTTGCCCACCATTGAATAGCCCTGATGAAAAATGAGTGATCCTGGTATGAATTATACCAATTTCAATACGCAGCTGTCTGGGGATCTTGGGATATTTGTTCTGGAAACCCTCTTAATTTTTTCAGAATCCCCAGCTTGTGGGAAATTTCACAATGATGAAATTTCACATGAACCAGAAATTCCAAAGTTCAGCCAGCTCTAGTTTCTGGTGACACCCACAATGTTTAAAATTTGGTACATACATATAGGAAGGCCCAGTTCCTTCCCCAGAGAACTCACAGTTTAAGGACTTGTCTACATGGCTAGCTAGTGTGCAGCAAGCCATGGGGAGAATGTACAGCACACTAGCCTGACATGCACTAACTGACTGTGTGGATGCTGCTACTATGCACTAAACATTCCATAATGCACTCCTGCGTCCTGTAGCAAAGTCCATGTGGCCAGTTAATACATTGTGCACTCACACCCTGGCTTTCTACACGTTAATTAGCAGTGTAGACATGCCCGAAAGCACATCTTCTGTGAGAACAGTATTAATAATTGTTAATCGTGTCTCCTTGTTTCATACCATTAGGCACATCTTAGAGTTACTTTAAGGTTAAGTTTTGGCTCTTAGCATGAGAAATTTGGATAAAATTAGATGTAACTTTATAAATGCAGTTAGAAAAAAAAGTTCTTGCTTTATATCACAATAGTTCTTTGGTTTCTGTTAGCAGAATTCTTCTGACATAAGTAAACTCATGTATCTAATGGTTGTGAATGTTAGTGTTTATAGCCAATGCGCTTTGCAAAAGACTGACAAACCAAATGGGATTTTTGTTTACTTCAACAGTAGTGTATTTATATGATGGTAAGATCTCTTTATATTTCCTTTTCCTGAGCAGTTCTCATGGATCAGTTAAAATGAAAAGGTGGTGTCAAGCACTTTATAAATCCATTAAACTGAAAGGTCTTATGCTTCACAACATTATAAATTCAATCTTTGCCTTATTTTAGCACTGCCTATATTAATTACCATTTTGCCTAATGTCAAAATGATAAAACTTTATTTTTTTTCCAATTATATTAAAGTTATCAGAAGATTATTGAGAGGGTATTAATTTAGCATAAATATAAACATTTATTTTAAAGTCTCTTACTTTTAAAATGCAAAAACAGATTGAAGCAAATTAACAATATTATGCTTATTTCTGAATGGTTCTTTTAGTATTGTGATGTTATCCATGATAAAAGTAAACTTAGTAAAGAGTTTTGTATATTATTATTTATTTGTATGATGGATAGTACCTAGAAGTCCTAACTGAGATCAGGGCCCCATTATGTTAGGCACTGTATAAACACATAGTAAGAGACCGTCTTTGCTCTGACCAGGTTTCAATATAAATAGACAAGACAAAGAAAGGATGAGAGTGGAGGGGGGAAATGGTATAGAGATGTGAACTGACTTCAAGGTGAACTGACTTCAACTGACTAAAAGGTCACACAGCTGTTCAGTGGCAGAACTGGGAATTAAACCCAGGTCTCCTGACTGTTGCTGTAGCATCCCTGTCGACTAGATCATGCAACCTCTCTAATGGTTTTTGAAGGCAAATGCCTCATTACATTTGACTTATATTAGTGGTTTGATCCTGCCCTCCCATAAGGGCATGCGTTGGTGAGTATATAGATGTGTTCTGTGTAATGGAGGGAGGATTAAGGCCTAAATATTGTGTAAACAGAATTGACTTCAGCTCACAATCCGGCCCCAAATGGTTAAAATGGTCTCTTTCAGAATATCTATACCCCTATCATACTGATTTACATTACAATTGGTATAATCTAAGGGTAAATATTCTGTAGTACCCTGATATTTCTTTTGGAAAAATATCAGCCATTATCCTACCAAGAAAAACAACAAAATATTTGCCTCCACTTTTATGTAAAAAAGCAGAGAATTCCCAATGCTGCTCTAAAGGGAAGCTATTATTATTATTATTACTGCTGATTGAAAATTTTCTGACAGAACAGTTTCCTCTTGGAAAATGTTGATTTGATGGATTTTGCAGGAATTTATCGTTGTTGTCAAAATGTCTGAGTAATTACTGAAATGATTCATTTTAACTTTATAATTTTGATTTTGTTCTGTATAATAAGATATAAAAATTTGGTCCTACAATAAATTAGCATGGGTCTCACTGAAATTAAGAGTTCTGTCTTCTTAAACCAGGGCTGTATTTGACCCATTTGTTCTGTTCTGAGCACACAGTAATCTAGTCTGATATTTATTTCCCTCTAAATCTCATAAGTGACAAAGGTTTATTAAATTCTACTAATGATAGATGTATAAAGGGTTCCACTCTGCCCATTGATTCAATTGTAATCCATGAACTAGATTTCTAATGCCTGGCTTCCTTATTGTATTGTACATTCTGGCTATGAGTTTATCACTTTTCTTTCTCTTACAGATATTTTAATTAATTACCTTATTCTAAACATAAAATGAAGTCTCTGTTTTGGCCATGGATTACTTTTATCTATTTATTGTGTTTAAAGTTAAACTCAGAAAAAGAATCAAATGATGAGTTGCTTATTTTATATTGATGGAATTGGATGTTCCCTCTTTCATTCTGAAAGCCATGTTTCTTCTTTGAGTGCTTGCCAAATATCCATTCTACTGTAGGTATCTGCATGCCAGTGCACCAGAGCTGAAGAACTTTTTCCATAGCAGTACCTCAGATGCACCTTATGCACACTCATGCTGAGAGTATAAAGGAGTGGAGCCATCTGACCACTCTCAGTTCATTCTCCCCACCAGGTCAGGTTTCAGGTGATATTTGACTTGTGCAAAGATTTCAAGGTGAATCCTCTTACAACTGTGAGGAATTGACTGAAACTTCTAGGTCACATGGCAGCTTGTACGTATGTGACTCAGTATGCCAGACTTCACCTCAGTCATGCAGAGGTGAATGAACTCTACGAACCCTGTTGTCATGTGTTGGGTATGCTGACTCATGTACCTGCAAGTGTTTTGCTTTCCCTGGACTGGTGGATAGACCCTACTAGTGTATACAATGGAGTTCCCTTTCCTCCTACCCTTCCCTCTGTGACCCTAGTCACAGATACTTCATCTCTTGCAAAGCTCATTTAGGGGACTTTCAGACTTGGGGTCTCTGGTCAGATCAGGACTCCTCCCTTCACATCAATGTAAGAGAGTTTCAAACTAGCTGCCTGGGCTATCAAGTGTTTCTACCCCAGATTAAAAGTTGTGCTGTGCAAGTGACAAGAAAACTGCTGCAATGTTCTGTCTAAGCAAGCAGGGAGATGCCTAATTGATCCCCTTTTGGCAAGAAGAAATAAATGTCTGGTCTGTTTGCATGAGGAATGAGATTACACTTAAAGGATCTCTCATTCCTGGGTTTCAGAAGTGTGTAAAGACCATCTCAGCAAATCATTCAGCAAAGATCATGAACATTGGGTCCCTCAGACCCAACACAGAAAAATGCATTTTTCAGATCTGAGCAATGTCTGAAGTGGATCTGTTCATCGCCCAACAGAACAGAAAGTGTCACTGTTTCTGTTCAAGGTTGCAGTCAAGGATCTGTATCGAACACCTTTCTATTATCCTGGAAGGGGAAACTCTTTTATGTTTCCCTTCCTCCCCCCGCAATTGCTTTGGTGCCGGGAGTGCTGGGCAAGCTTAAACAAGATCAGGCTGTTCTAATTGTGATAGCATCAGCCTTGTCTCATCAATATTGGTTCTCAGACCTGTTGAACCTTTCCATTCAAGATCCCATAACCCTTTCTCAGGTCTTGGACGTAATTTTACAGGACCATAGCCAGACACTGCATTCCAATACTTTCAGCCTACCCCAACTACTTGGATCCTTTGTGTTTAACTCCTCAGGAGGCTATCTGTTCTAGTGGAGTGGAAAACATTCTTTCGAGTAACAGAAAGCCTTCCACCAAGTATACTTGCCCCATGAAATGGAAAACGTTCTCTGTGTGGTCTCAGAAGACATATACCTCCCCTTCACAGGCTCCCATTCAGTTTATTCTGAACTACCTGCTTCACCTAAAGGAGAAAGGTCTTTCTATCTTTTCTCTGAGGACTTATCTGGCCATTATCTCTTCATTCTACTATCCTTTAGATGGAAGGTCTATTTTCTCCAACCCTGTGACTGTTAGGTTTTTGAAAGGTTTCAAATGGCTCTTCCCACCTACTAGAGACCCAATGATATCAAAGAAGCTCCCCAGCTTCCATTGAATAAGCAAGAGTCATATTGCCATATTGAATAAGCAAGAGTCACACCCTAATTGGAAGCTGCAAGTCATGTAATTTTTCTGAGCATGTGCAGTATGAAAGTAGGCCAAAGGTCACATAGTTGAGTGTAAACAAATGGAACGTAGGCTAATGGTCGCAAAAATAGTAAATAACAATGGTTGACAGATAATGGTCATGGAAGTGGTGGACAATGACTGGAGAATGAAAATAGAAAAAGCAGATAGCCAATGAAATGCTGAGGCTAAAAATAGATTGTATAAAAGAACTGACACTAGCACAGTATAAAAAGCAGTGTGTTAGTGGACAGAGGGGTCAGGAGCAGAGAAGGAGATGCTGGAGAGGAGAAAAGAGGGGAGGATAGAAAGGTCGAGAGTCAGAAGCTGATGAACTGCCGGAAAGGGAGAAATCCGAAGCGAAAGCAAGCTGACACATTGAGGAATGATCGGAAAACTGACCAGAGCTGAATCACCTTTCTTGGGTCATGTTCCCATCAGTGGCACTGCCATTTGATCATCTGTTTATATGTTCACTGATCATTATGCTCTTTCCCATGCCCCTAGGAATGATGGTGCAGTTGGGAGAGTGGTGCTGCAGTCTTTTAGGTAGATTCTGATATCCTCCTTCATCTGGAACTACTTGTGAGTGACCTAAATTTGAATGGATGTATGCAAGCACTTGAAGAAGAAAAAAGAGTTATGTACTTGTTTGGTAACTGTGGTTCTTCAAGATGTGTTGCACATGTCCATTCCATGACCCATCCTCATTCCCCTGTACATCAGAGACACAGGAAATACTGGTTTCCAGAGTGTGAAGAAATCAGGGAGGGGTCATGACATCTTTGTTTCTTTATGCTTTCAGCTAGCAGCACAATTGTGCAGGAGGAACATGTGCTGCCCCAACATGTACCAGTATGGAGAAAAAAGTTCTACATCTCCGGTACATTGGTGCACATATACCTAAAGTGGAATAGAGGTGTGCAACGCATCTCAAAGAACAACAGCTACCAAACAGGTATGTAGCTATTTTTCCATCCATTTTTACCTATCAATAAAATTAATCAATATCTTTGTACGAGAAAGTTTTGTTCTGCCTGTGAACATAGGGAGATAGGGCCAAGACAGTGCAACATTCAGACTTCTTTCTTTCATCCATATATATAATTCTGTCTCATCAAGTACTTCATGAAAGTACAGTTTTCTAAGTTCCTATACATAATCATGCTATAGCATCCCCTACAGAGAAGCTATTTATCATAAGAGTTTAGCAAAAATGTGTCAAGTTAAATATGTCTCGTATATTAAAATACAGTGTAGTTGTGACTCCTACCTCCATAAGATCAAATCCCCTCACCTGCCAACAACCTTGAATAGACAGGTTTTGGAGCATGAGAGAGGTGCTGGAAGGAATGCTTTTCCCAGTAGCTGAGAGGCCATCTGTGGTCACTACTGCATCCAGATTTTTAATTTGTTACTGCTGTAAGTGATACATCTTTGAGGCTCTGCTTGTTAGACTTCATGTCATTTTGATGCAAATGCCTTTTTTAATAGCATAATTTGTTTTAAAAAACCCAAAGAAATCCTTTCCTGTTGTTTGTTGAGCATTGGCTTGTTTTTATATACTGCATGTTGTACTACAGGGGTAGCTGTGTTAGTCTGTATACAGCGAAAACAACGAGAGTTCTGTAGCACTTTAAAGACTAACAAATTTAATTTCTGCAGGCATAAGCTTTCGTGGGCTGTAACACACTTCGTCAGATGTAAGGAATAGAAATCACATAAGATGCATATATATACATATCCAAGGGAAGTAACAACAATGGAGAAGGTGGATGAAAGCAAAGTCCATTGAGTTAGAATAGTTGAGGCCTATTCATAACCATTGATTAGGAGGTGAGAATGTGTGATCAGTGGCAATTACTTCTTGTAATGAGAGAACCATTCCAAGTCCCAATTCAGACCCAGTTTGATTGTGTCAAGTTTGCAGATGATTTCAAGCTCAGCAGTTTCTCTTTGAAGTCTGTTTTCAAGTCAGTGACAGAGTGTCCTGGGAGATTGAAGTGTTCTCCAATTGGTTTATGGATGTTATTTTTTATGTCTGATTTGTGTCCATTTATTCTTTTGTGTAGTGACAGTCCAGTTTGGCCAACATACATGGCAGAGGGGCTACTTTAATTGTACTGATTGCAATGGGAAATTATGCTAACAGGTTATTATTGCCAGAGCACAAGGATGTTCCAAGCATATCCCCTTTTCCTTGGCTATAGCCAGGGCTGTGAGGGTTTAGGTGTAGAGATGATTATGCAGTTGTCCACTTAAGCTATCTTTGCCTGCTTTGTACCTCCAAAACAGTGGAAAGTAAACTTATGTGGATAAAGATCAAGCCTAGTGCTTTAGATAAGAGGAAACTGCTTCTCTCTAATGTTA
This sequence comes from Emydura macquarii macquarii, assembly GCF_026122565.2. Lineage (NCBI taxonomy): Eukaryota > Metazoa > Chordata > Testudines > Chelidae > Emydura > Emydura macquarii. The sequence continues at coordinate 10,396,565 of NW_027131527.1, read as the reverse complement.
TCTTTTTGCAAGTACTATCCTGTGGGATTCTCACTCACTCATGCACCCAACTTCCCCTTAGAGTTTGGAGGAACATTGCTACATGGGGTATTTTGCATTCTAACTTTGTTTTTATTGTGGTTTCATGCCCAAGATTAAAACAATATCCACCAGGTTTGGTTGCCCAATTTGAGACACTTTTGGTCTGATTTTCAGAGGTGCTGTGCACCCAGAGTTCAAAATAAAGTCAAAGGGATCTGCAGAAGCTGACATAAGTGGAGTCACTGGTGTAGCAAAGATCAGAATTTGGCTCCCCTGCTGTTCAAGTAATCTTTACTAATTAAGTGCCTGATTCAACTCTTTAGCATCCTTGACAAATAAAATTACAGTTAACATTTCAAGGTTACATAACACCCTCAGGAGTGTAACCATGTTAACAAGATGGATACAGCTGAATAGGGACAAAGATAAACCTCCTGTGGGTAAGGCATTAATCTCTTAATATCAATAATGAACATAACATTAATAGCATACTGAATAACTAATATCATCTTGCAAAAAGAGAAAGACCTAGATCTTTCCCTTTAGGGCAATTATGAAGGGACCCAAAGGACAAAGTAGGGGTCTTATACGGGTGGGGGAGATATCCAGTCCTCCTCAAGAGTTAAAATACATTTTCAGGCTTACAAACATGCTGGAGTCAATTGCAGAAATGATGGTGTTGGTCTATTCTAAGCAAGGACATGAAACAACGAAGAGAGTGAATTTACAGTAGCCTTGTCACCTTGTAAATATATAAAAGATGTAACTAGTAGAGATAGTGGGATAGCAAGGAAGGTGCGATAGCTTGCAGCTGTGGCCTAGCATGTAGTACAGCATGTGTACAGCCCATGATCTACCTGGGGATTGGCTACAAAAATTAGTAGACCAATCATAAAGTGCATGATACGATGTATTAACCAATAATATCAAGTATAAAAATGTGTGTAAACTGATTGATGATTAAGTAGGTTGGATCTGTGTTATGTCCTCACCCTCCCTCTATTCTTGAGCCTGATCAACTCAAGTGTAGTTTTAACTCTATGTTAAAAAAGAAACCTCAGTGACAAGTCCAGAGTTGAACAGCTTTGTGGATTCCAGAGACCTGGATAAAGTGTTTCCCAGAACTGGATGAGGTGTTCTGGATAAGCCAATTTGAAAAGGTCTCAGAGGGAATCTCACGAGATGGCAGAAGGCAAAGTTTTAGATAGAGAGGAAAAATATCATCTGTATTCAATATGTTTTAAAGGAATTTTTTTCTAACCTCAGACTTATGAAAACAACAAATTATTATAAAAGTTGCAATGATATTGTAACTTTCAGGCTTACGGATACTAAAGCATTTTACCAGCTATATAAAGAAATAATTGTGGGAGGTTTGACAGTGGCTTAAAAATGGCTCAATACTTCATATATATAAATCTTGTATGAAGTTGAGTTTTACTGTAGAAAATGAGTTGAAAAACAAGCAACACTGTGATATTACTTTAATGCCCACTGGAGGTCAGTTTTTCAATCCAAAGGAATATAGGTTTTCACTATAAACCAAATATTCCTGTCTACGTAAGTTTTATTAAGCCCTGTAAAAATGCACATAATAGTCATAAATACACATAAAACACACTGATGAATAGAAGCTTTGTATACATCAATGCAGCTTTTTTAGGGGGGGGAAAAAAAGGAGAATTATTATTTATTAAAAAAACAGCGAGAGTTCTGTGGCACCTTAAAGACTAACAAATTTATTTGGGCATAAACTTTCGTGGGCAGAAACCCACTTTGTCGGACCTTTAAATATATGAATAAAATGCATCACCACATAATGTCTTCACAAAATCATTATGTATAAAAAAAACTGTGGAAAGATATGTCCATCATGCTCTTTTTGGTTCTATTATAGAAGACTCCTGCTTTATGGATAATCTGTAATAAAAAAGCAGAAGCAAAGACTATGCAGGGACTAACTTTGCTGTTTTTCAAATCAATGCTTGTGGTGTACTGATTTGGGGCCATAGGAATGCAAACCCACATTTACAATAGAGAAAAACATACATTCCACACAACATATTTTGTGTATATGATTGATAGCCAAAGCAGTCTTGCTCACTGTAGTTAAGATTGAAATGAAAATTATAAGCCCCTTTTGTCCCTTTTTCAGTTGTTCAAAACTCTTTTTTGGACAAAATTCCTTTTGGGCCACAGTGTCTCATGATTAATCTCTTCCCTGATGAATTGTTTTGGCTTGTTTGTGTATAATATCTTCAGGCATTTTTGAGTGCTGTATTGGTTTCTTGGGTGCAGAGTATTGCTGAAAATCAGGTCACATATTTTGGTGCCTAACTTTACACAATCAAGTCTGAAAATCTTGGCCCAAGTTATCTAATAGGCCAATGCCTAATTCACTAGACCACAGTACCCCTCAGGCAACTTGCTTCACCTCTTTCTATTTGCCTGTCAATAACACAAGGATAATATTTACTAACTTAATAGTGATACCCAGCACATGGGCCTCTATCTTTATTTATGCAGATTTGAAAAATGTGCCTATCCTCCAGGTGTATGCAAAATACAATAATTAAAAATTCTAAAAAAATAAATTAATATTTTAATTCTTCCATCAAAACTGTCCACGACATTCATGAGTATCTTTCTGTTTACTGTCTCTTTAATTTGTTGACTTGGGAAGATGTGTAAGAAATATAATTAAATTCACAACCAACAAATATACAAATCAGTTGTCAGAGCATTAATTCCACATGAGAGTGAGCATCACCTGGGTCACCTTTGTGACAATACATTTTGACAGGCAGCCGGAAAGATAGTAAGGCAGATATATCCACGTTGGGCAGGCTCCACAGATTCCTTAGAGCATATCATCTCTTATGTACATATCACAAGCTTTGGAAGGTGATAGATAAGTGACCAACAAGTTTATCACTCACTGTTGGGTTTGTGCTATTTGCAGTCGAGTTGTCATGAGAAAACTGAAAGCAGAAATCTAATTACGTGGCTTGGGAGCACTAACATCATGATCAGGTATAGACCCAGCAGAACTGGATTCTAATCCTGGGTCTAGCACAGATGTGCTGTATGGCTTTTGGCTAATCTGCCACGAGTCTTTGTAAATCTACAATGAATGTAATGGGAGTTTCCTAAACCCAGCATCAGAGGGAATGCTGTCCCGGCTGGAGGCTGAAGAGCAGTGAAACTGCAGCAGCGTGGGTTGGAAACATCAGTTAGATGCTCTGTACATAGTAAAGATCCTGGGTGTACTTGTACTTGAGCTGCCACCTGTGCTGCCATAGTTTCACTGCTATTTTTATCAAGTTAGCTCAATCAAGTGAGGTCATGTATGTCTACATGTGCTGCAATCTCACTCCGCAATTGTGGTGTGGACATACCTGTAGAGGCTTTTGTATTACAGAAGCATATGGAGGTCGCAACTGAAATCAGGGCCCTATTATATCAGGTGTGATACATACATATAATAAGAGAGAATTTCTGCACTACATAATTTGTAATCAAACTCAACAAAACAGACAAAGTGGGAGAAAGGGTGTATTAATATCTCTATTTTACAGATGGGGAACTGATCCATTAGAGCTATTAAATGATTTGTCTAAGGATACACAAAGTCCATGTCAGCGCCAGTAATCCAGAGCTCTTGAGTCCCAGTCCTTTTCATTAATCACAAACCATCCATTATACCTGTGGCATTGCAAGAAAGAAAATAATATTTTTGCTGCAGTATTTAAACTGCCCTATTTGAACAGCCCCAGCTGCCCTCATGCACAGCTAATGCAGGTAACTCACCAGAAAGTCTGCCAGCCATCTGACCCCTGTGAGCCAGAGCCCACAGTTTGAGAACCCCTGGACTAGATAATTGACTACAGTTCCCTTCCATCCCAATTATTTGGTGTTGCAGTGTCAGCCATATTAAACAGTGGGGTTGCACTATGCAGACATATTTTAGATTCAGTTCTGACTGTGGGCTTTAAATTCAGTCTCTGTTGGCCATCAGAGAAAACAGAACCTGATGAATTGTAAGCTCTTCAGAGCAGGGACCATCTTTTACTCTTTGTACAGCACATAGAATATTGGTGCCTTGATCCTGAGGGGAGCTGTCCTCCTCTCTCCTAAGCCACAGTCATTAAGTTAGTGGTTTGCTAAATTAACAAAATATTATGTTAGTGACGGTATATCCAGCATATTGTGTTTTCAAGATGTGTGCAGGACAAACTTCATGATATTTAGTTTTTAAAAATTCTAATAGGTTGGTTTCTTTTATACATTTTAAGGAATGAGTGACAGGAAGTTAAAATCACAGAATTTCAAAATATTTCTTGTAAAGACCATGCTTGAATGTCTGTGGTACACACTAGTGAGTAGCTTGTACTGTAGTACAACCGTGATAGGTTAAGTTAATTGTAACAAATTGAAAAGAAGAGTGTGCCAAATACCAAACGTTTTGGCAGGATTTCAAATACTGCTGCATATGATGACACAACCAATTTCTGTCTATCCATATGCAGTCATTTTCTACTTGATCTGTTGATTTTTTTTTTTTTTTGGTGTGAAAAAAAAATCCAGTATCAATTCTGTTTAATCCAGTTAAGTTTCCAGAGGCTGGGAGTCTAATATTTGTGTGCAGGAAAATGCCACCTTCCTATAGCAATCATGCAGGGCTAAATTAGGAGTTTGTGCCAACAATATCTAACAAATGCAATGTGAGTTGGTGTGAATGTTGGTCTCCAAAAAATTTTAAAATACATGGTGTTTTTTAACTTTTATCAGATATATTTATCTACTTACTACCAAAATATGTGTACTTCGTAAACTCACTTTATAGCCTCAAATGGCTTCTGCCTATGAGTAGGCAAACATAGTTTTAGTAATATTAATCTTATTATTTGAACCAGCATGTTGATTTTTGTGGCTCTAGTCAAAATTAATATATCATCTGGTCTGTTGTAAGTTTTCTCTGTTTATTGAATAACTGCAAGGAGTGAAAAACCTGCTACTTAGAAGTAATAGTATACCTAGCAAATATCTTAAAACATTTTCATCTCTGGAGTAATAATGCAGAATATTGCTGTTTTGCCAGTCACCTTTACATCTGCTTGAGCACATTGTATTTTCTTATCTTCCCCCTCTGATCTAGGAAATGCATCTTATTATGTGTATTGTTTGTTTTCATTACAGTGGTAAAAATAACAGTTTATTGAATCTGCATCAGGCAAATGTTAATACAATTGATAAGTTGTCTAGAGCTCTTTTATTAAAAAAAATAAAAAAGTGATAATGATCTCTGTTGTGGGTAGTCAGCATAGTTATTCTGTGTGCAGCTTTGGCACAGAATAAATAGTTCATCTTAACAGGCTACCATGGCAATTATAGTATGCCAGCTCTATCTTAAGTCATTCTGTTTTTGAAGAAAACAACACAGTAAACAAGTTTGCTGCTGAATGATGTGATCTTTTATTTGAGAGCATATTTAAATTCCAAATTTGACATTCTCTGTAAGCCAGACATTCCTTTTTTCTGCATAGTTCAGGGATGGGCAAAAAGTAGAAAAAATAGTATACAGGGCTCAGTGTTAACAGAAGGGGAAAATGATACCTTACCATCTCTTTTTGAAATCACACAAGGCCTTCCATATGAATGCTGTGCTTTTGGGTCTCAAAAGGGTTGGTACAGGTGTTTGGTGAAGTGGGGACAGAGATGGCAAACAGATACTCTATCTTCCCCTATCCAACATAATGGATGTTGGTGTGGTTCCAAGCAGTTTTAGGCATATGGTAAATAGGTACACCATAATAAGATGAAACAAATAGAATAGTCTCCTTGCCCTGTGGAGAGAGGTTCTGTATATCCACAATACATAGAAAATAGCAGCATGAATTTTAAGCATTTGTGTGTTGTCCAAGGAGAGGTAGAGTCTGGGACATCATGTTAACAATATGAGAGCTCACTGCAGTTTTCTGAAATTAAAGGCCAGATCCCCAGTGGTGTTGACTCTCATAGTTCCATTGACATCAATGGAGCTATGCTGATTTACATCAGCTGAAGATCAAGGCCCTTGATCTTTCCTGAGGGAAGAGGACCTTTTGTGTATGAAGAATGGGTAGGAAGAGTAGTGTGGATTAGCATCCTACTACTGTAAAATGGCACATTCCATAAGCGGATTCATTTTTAAATATAACCATCTTCTAAGTTTTCCATGGAGTTTCAAATTCCCTTTGATGATTGTGGACATGTGGAATATTTGGAACATTTGAACACATTCAGATCTGCCTATTTGAATGGCATGCAGCATAGGGCATGAAAGGAATTAGTTGGTTATCTGATTTGCAGTATCACTATTAATTGTAATTGAAAAATCATGGAGAATAGGGAAGTACAGGAATGACAGAAAAAAGCAAGCAGTAGTGCTTTGCAAAAATAAATAAATAGGGGAAATAAGTGACAGGGACAATCAGCATCCAGTAAGTCTAATTTGCATTTCTAAACAAATGGAAGAAATATTTTACAGCGAAAATATCTAAATATCTAAGATAATGGAACCATGAGATACAAACAGCATGGATTTATTAAAAATAAATCTTGCCAGACAAATCTGATTGCTTTTAGATAGAGTTACAAAATTAATGGATGAAGCAGTAGATGTAATATATATGGATTTTAGTAAAGCACTTGATGCTATCTCATGAAATCATACTTGGAAACTTAATAACATTTTCCTTGAATAAGTATAATATAATGTGGACTGAAAATTAGCTAAAGGACCGTAAACAAAGGGTTATGATATGCAACAATGATATCAAGTTGTAGGATAAGTGTATTTGGGGTTAGACCTGGTTGAAAATGTTTTGACAAAACAATTTTCTTCTCGAAAATGCTGTTTTGTCAAAATTGAAATGCTTCACAGGAACTTGTGGATTTCAACAAATCAAAATAAAAAATGTCAGAACTACTCTCTTCTTTAATTTCAGTTGTTCAACCAATACTTGATCCCTTGAATGTTTGTGGAAAGCAAATACAAAAGTATCAAAGCAAATTCATTAAAAATTTTGAATTAATTTTTATGAAAAATAGTTTACTTCATTTGCCTTGTCCTTGATTTCAAAGAAAACAACAAAAATTATCAGATGTCTTACTGTATATGGAAAGTTTAAAAGGGGAAAGTGTAGCTTGTCTGAGAGACAAATGAGGACTTGATATAAGTCTTCAGATATTTGAATGGAACTTTAAGGAGGGAAAGGAATTATGTGGGGCTAAATCCTGGTCCTCGTGCAGTAATTTGCAAAACTCCCATTTAATATAATGGAACCAGGATTCAGTTCTTGATACATAGGAGATAACTAGGAATAGGGTGATACATAGGTGTACATATTAGGTATAGCATGTCAAATTTAGGGCACATATAAAGAATTATCTTGACAATGTGATCCTTAGTGAATAGTCATCCACAGGAAATACTAGAGGCCCATTTGCTTGGGATGCTTAAAATTAGGGTGGACCAAATAATATAGTATGTGCTATAGAGGAAAAACCCGCATTGACAGAGAAATAGACTAGTGTATCTAATAAGTAGAGCTGGTTGAACGTTTTTTTCCTTAAACATTTTTTCAACTACTAGCATCTTTTTGACCAGAATAAAACTTTTTGCTCTGGACTAAATTTTCTATAAAATGGGGGGGGAGGAACAAACCACCTTTTTCGAAAAACTGATTTTGTTTTTGAAAACTTTTTTTTTCGTTCTGGTTGTGTTTTCCTCTTGAAAAGCTGAAAACTTTTCATGGGAAATATATAAAAAAAACCCTAACCCCTGATTTTATTTTCCCTCAAAAAAAATTTCTGCGAAAAACAATTGGCGTTTTTCTAACAGCTCCACTGATAAGTCTATTTCAATGCTAATTTCTATGATTCTATATTAAAGCTATTAGAACATTTTAGAATCTCCTATGTGTCTGTAATTATTATTGGCTTTTATGTATATGTTTGATATTGTTTTACAGTTTTTCATCAGAAGCCAAGAGTAGTTTAGATTGATTAGGATCATATTAGTTACCAATGGTTAATGTCTTTAAGATGTGGTCTGTTTGTTTTTAAAAATATGGTTATGCACAATTACTGTTGATTTTTTCCTACTAAAGATCATACAGATCAATGTTAATGTATTTTTATCAGAAACTAATGTAAGAATTTTGTGATACATTTTATCAGAGGCTTTTGGCATCCAGGATACAATTTATCCAATTTTAGATAGAATTAATTTATCTGTTAATCTTTCTGATTGCTCTATGTCTTTATAATTTAGAGATAAATGTGATTCTTGGGGAAATATTTGGTGTCATATGAAAGAAAGGAACCATTTCAACTATTTTTATTCCTTGTTAGGTTCCTGAAATAGCTTTATCCCTTCCCATTTTTCCTTCTATACATACAAAAGCCCAAGAAGAATAAATATGGAACACACACATTTATTCTGAAGGTATCTTAAAATAACATATGAAATAGGCATTATTGGTCTATTCCTGCAAAGTGCTGAGGACCCTCAAATATCATTGCTGAATTGTGGAAACTCAGTACTTTGAAGGATCTTGCTAAACCAAAGGAATTAGCGAAACAGCTGATAAAAATTCTTCACATCAAATCTAAGAATATAAAATGTTACCAAAATATAACAATAGGGTTAAGTTTACTTCCATAAATGGGTCAAGTGACCCTCAGTGATTTATACCACGTCTGATTGTGCCAGCAGATTGAAGGCTGGGTGAAAATAATGAGCAAGAGCCAGGCATCCATGTATTGGGTGGTGTTTGTGGAAGTAGGGGATCAGGTCTGAATATCCTGAACCTTTGAAAATGGAACTCTTGTCACTCTTAGTCTGTTTGAGGTATTTAACATTATATGCAAAAGGTGTTCAATGTTTTAAAAAAGATATTTGCAGACTACCTTGTAACGTGAAGATGAGAATGTTTACATATATCATGTTATAGATCATGCTGACAACACTGAAATTTGATAATACTGGGAATTGATAGCAGTGGTTTGGATTCTGATTTCTGTGTGACCATAGTTTGGGGCTGCCTCCCAGCCCCTACCCCTAACCCTAGCATGGATCCCTCAACCCAGATTATAATTTTAGCCTGAAGCTGTCTACTTGTCCCCAACATTGATATGGGCTCCTAATCCTAGCCCAGGTCCAGCTATAGGCCCAGGCATACCCCTAACCCTAATCTGGGGCTGCTTGCTTGTTTCAACAATAATTGAAGCTCAGGGATGCTAACAGCCTTAATCCTGACTCCAGCCTTTTGAACCTGCTACAGAACCGATCAGTAACCCTCACCTGGGGCCGTGATCTAGCTCCAACCTTATCCTCAGCCAGAGCGGCCCTCCAGCTCTAACCTTCTAATCCTAGCCCAGGACCAGCTATGAAACCCAACTTTAATTCTGGCCCAGGGACAAACAGCCCAAGCCCAGAACTGCCTGCTAGCTCCAACACTACCCTGGGGCTGCCTCCTGGATCCAACTGAAACCCTAAATGTGTCTTGATGCTACCTGCCAGCCCCAGTCCTAACCACAGCTTGGGGACATCTCCAAAACTTGATGGTGCCCGGGCCACCATTGGAGGCGTCTGGTCTGACTCAGTGCCAAGTGCTGCAGCTTCAGTGAGAAGTGTGCCTCCAGCTGTAGCAGAATCCTGGCACCATTCTCCTTCACCCATACTGAGAAAAAATGGTCAGAGGGGTGAGAAGGAGTTGAGTAGAGTGCACCTGAAACCTAAATATTCCTCTCCAAATCGGTGCCTAAAATTGGCTCAGTTGGCCCCAGTACTGCAAGGAGCACTGTTGAGCCTGCTGCAGAAAGCGGCACTGTCAACTTCTTTGGCCCCGCAACAAGAGACCATCTTGGTGCTAACTATCTCAAAAGCATTTGCAGGAGCAAGACATTTGCTCTGCCTCTCAATGCCTGTGTCTCCTTCCTTACAGGAATCCAATCCCTTGGCACCACTGCCCCATCCACCAGTGATTCATCCTCTTGTACTGCAGTTGCCTGGGTCCTGGACAGGCACTGGGCTCAGTACTGTCCAAGGGAAAGCCTGCAATGATGACATTGCTCCGCCCATCACCGGGCTCTCGGCACTGTTCCCTGGAATCAGTTGGATCAAACCCCCATGGTCAGAGGAAGGGGAATATTTGTCATCAGACTCGGAGGTGGGATCTTATGTCTCACAACTCCAGAGCAGGACCTGCACGTCTCCTCAAAGATCCTCTCTTCCTACCTCCCACCATGATTTGTCAGTGGTACCTGTCACAGGAATGTGGTCAGGGTAATGGGGCCCTGCCCCATACTGGTGGCTGTTTTGGGGCTTTCCCCCAGCTTCCAGATCTTCCCCCACACTGTGTACATAGTTCCCTCATCTAGAAGAGCAGAGTCTAGTAACGGGCCCTGTATCAAGCATCAAGAAGAAGTTCCAGAACCAGAGAAACAGTCGGTAGAAGAGATTCTACCCCATTCAGTCGTGGCTGCTTCTTTGTCCTCTCCAGATGAGGCCATTTCATCCAGGACAACTTCACTCCCTCCTGATCATTTTAAAATTTATCAGGAGTTGTTAGAGAGTGGCTGCAGACTTAGGTATACAAGTAGATGAGGTCAAGGAGTCCTTACATCATTTGGTGGACATTTTATCATCTGTGGGTCTCTCCAGGTCTCTCTGCCAATCAATGGAGCAATACTAGAGTATATAAAGGCTTTATGGCATACTACAGCCTCTTAATCTCACATCTCTAAAAGATCAAAAAGTACTATATACTCTTCCAAGGCTTTGAGTGTCTTTGTACTCATCCATCTATGGCTTATTAGTTGCCACAATGGCTAATGAGAGAGCACTGCAGGGGCACCAGGCTACTGCCCCAAACCAAAAGATGCTAAGAGATTATATTTATTCGTCAGAAAGATTTATTAGATGGGGGTTTGCAGCTGTGTATTGCTAACCAAAAGACTTTGTTGGGGCAGTACAATTTTAATTTGGGGGCTCCATGGAAAAGTGCAAAGAGCTGCTCCTGGAGAACACTAGACAGGAGTTCTATTCCCTGGTCAACTACAGCAGGCTAATGTTCACTGCATGCGGGCTGTACAAAGCAGATTCGGCAGCTAGAACCATGGCTTCCGCAGTTGCCATGCATAGAGATCATCTGGATTACAGTCTTATGGTCTTCTCTATGAAGTCAAGAATACTTTCCAGGGCTTGCCATTTGAGGGACCTTCTCTATTCTCAGACCAGACAGCAAACTTCATGGACTTATGACCTCTAGAGTCACCTTGAAATCCTTAGGTCTATACACACCTGCCATGGTCAGGAAATACTATCGGCCCCAGCAGACACACAAATATTCCACTCCTCCTCCTCAACAGGACCTGTCAAAAACAGGTCAATGGGTTATAGGCATAGGTCTCCCCGTCCTGATGCTTCGTCTCCAGCTCCAGGTCCTTTAAAACACCCAGGAAGTGTAAAGCAATTGTTTTGATGAGCCAGTCAAGGTCAACATACCAACGCCAACTCTCCAGACCCAAAGTCCCTCACCTTCACAAACCATCTGTCCACCTGTCTACAGTGGTTGGTGTCCCCAGTTACTTCAGACCAGTGGATCTTGAGCGCTGTAGAGGTGGGATATACTCTCCAGTTTGCTTCTATCCCTCCCTCTGATGTTCCCTCCCTGTCCTTCTTCAGGGACCACTCACATGAGAAACTCCTTATCTACGAAGTACAATTGCTCCTTCGCTTGGTATCTATAAGGAGGTTCCATATAATCTCAGAGGAAAGGGGTTTTATTCCCCATCTTTTCTAATCCCAAAAGTGAAAGGGGATCTCAAATCAATTTCAGACCTGTGTCAACTCAACAAATTCTTAGAAAAGATAAAGTTTTCCATAGTCATCCTAGCTTCTGTTGTCCCTTTCCTGGATCCTGGACACTGGTATGCTGCCCTCAGTTTAAAAGATGCCTATTTTCATATGAAAATCAATCAAGCTCATAGGAAGTATCTCCAATTTCTGGTAAATCCAAATAATTACCAGTTCATTGTACTGCCTTTTGGTCTGTCAGCAGCTTCCAGGGTCTTTACAAACATCATAGCAGTAGTAGCTGCATTCCTTTGAAGATCAGGAGGTCAGGATTATCCCTACATGGATGAGTGACTGGTCAGAGGCTAGTCCAAACTGCAAGTATAGAACAATGTGTTGCTCTGATCCAGTTAACGTTCAATGCTCTTAGATGATTAATCAACATAGAAAAATCACTCCTCTCCCCGATCTAGAGTACAATGTTTATAGGGCTGTACTGGACTCATCTCAAGCCATGGGCTTTTTTCCAGAGTCCAATGTTATAGGTTTGAGGGATCACACAGTCACAACAGCACAAAACTGTTGAGGCTTCTGGGTCACATGGCCTCTTGCACCTATGTGGTTCAGTATGCAAGTTTGTGCCTCAGAACTGCAAGGCTGGCTGGTATCAGTCTACTCACCAAGCCGACATCAGTTAATCTCAGTGGTAAGAGTTCCCACCTTTCATTAGTGGACAAATCCAGCCAAAGAATGTGTAAGCATTGCATGTACCCACCCACAACTGACTCTCCTGCTAGTGACAGATGCTTCTGCTCTTGGATGGGGAGCCCATCTGCGTTCTCTACATATGCAGGTTCTGTGGTCTTCAGTGGACTTAGCTTTATGCATCAGTGTCAGAGAACTGAACACTGTTAAACTGATGTGGCATGTATTTCTCTTGCAGACCAGGGGAAGCACCCTGCTAGTCCTCACACACAAGTTGATGGCAATGTTTTACCTCAACAAACAGGCAGGATCCTGCTCTTCTCCACTCTGTCAAGAAGCAACTCTGCTCTGGGAGCTCTAGTTGCCCTCTTGATAGATCTAGAAGCATCTTACCTTCCAGGGATACAGATGAGCTAGCAGACCACCTGAGCAGATTCTTTACGAGTCACTGTGAGTGGTCTCTTCATCCAGATGTGGCCAGATACATCTTCCAGAAGTGGGGTTTCCCCAATATGTGATTATATATGTATGTATATATGTATAACGCTTTCTCTATATGGAGAGTCTGAATGACTGAGGTGAATAAGTACACAGCATAAAATCAGAAGACAAAGGCAAACACTCATCCCCCTTTTTTCATTATCTAGTTAATGAATCTGTATTCAGAGATATTAGGAATATGATATATTCATGACTTTGTGTGATTTTTCTATCTTTCATTCAGTCATATGTAGTGATTTTTGTTCTTATGAGCAATCCATTTTGTACAAAACAATACAAAAATGTTATTAGTGCTTATTGTATATTCAGTGCACATTTCATTGTTCTGCTTAAGCTATTGATTTCTTTATTACATTTTATATAATTGATGGCCCATAAAAGTTTAGCAAGAACAGCAGCATTATTCTGATTAAAATCATATCCAACATGTCCCCTCTGTTTTTGTTTTATTTTGCTTTTTATAGATTAGCTATTGCAAAGAGAACAACTTAAAATATGTGTTTTACACTTAGAGTTTAATTACATGTTAGGTAGGGCGAGTCAAGGTGGGTGATGAGATTGCAGAGCTTGGTGCTTAAAAAAGCTAAATTGGGAACAGTTCAAGTGCTCCCAAATTAGCAATTTAAGTGAAAGTAAAACTTGAAAACAACAAGCTACCTGCCAAGCCTTGCTGATCTTGGTGACCACTTGGTGACGGAAGTAGCATTGCCTTTGAAGCTGAGTGACCTGCAAACTGAATGTGGCAGATGAACATTACAAAACAATGTTCTGTTTTTCCTCCAGCTCATCCATTGTAGAGATGCCTGCTCAGTCACAGGCTTATTTTCTTGGTGGGTGGGGGGTGTGTGTGTCTCTGTCTCTCTCTCTCTCTCTGTCTCTGTCTCTCTCTCACACACTCACACACACAGATTGCTTCTCCTTAGCTGGTATACATTTTAAACAGATAGCTCTTTGTGCTCCTTCTTGAACCATTTCTAGCCTGGAGAAATTGGTGGCTCATTGAATTATAAAGTGATAAAAAACAGGAAGTATAGAAGTCTGGTTCTAAATCAATGGTGCGTATGAAGTAGCTGATTCAAGTGGACATAAGGAGGTTCATTTCGGGTAATGAATATCAAACAAATATGTATTAATGCATCATTTTGTTCACAGAGACTGAATATTGAAGAATATAGTGTTTTAGCTCCTTCATATTCTAAAAATCAGTCAGATTAAAGGAGCAGGTTATACCTATAGATAATGCTGTACTATTCTATTTTATGTGTGCGCTTATACTAGCCTCATCACGAATGCCTCTAGCAAAACATTAAGTGATGTGACTAATATCTGTCACATATGATTCATTCTCTCTTTCTTCCACACCTGAGGAATGTAGTGAACTCAGGGAATGCAGGCATTTTATTGTCTGGTAAAGGAAAAGCAGATCTGTGCTCTTTGAGAAACCTTCCTGCATGAGTGTGATCTTTTCAGCTAAGAAAGATAATAGTTCTTCACAAAGTTTGGTGTTTAGTTATTCTGTGGGCTATAGGCACTCAGAACTGATGAAGTATTTTACCCCTTGGTTAGTTCTTGGAGAAAAATTTAACAGTTTCAATAGAAGTTGATTTGGAAGGTTTTCATGACCAGTAATACCTCACCATAGGCTTAGATAAACTCTTTATACTTCCATCTGCCTGCTTCAGCCTTTGTTTTCAACCACTGGCTCATGAGTTTCTGACCGTCTCTCTTCATGTGGTGCAGGGTGTCAAAAAACCAAGAAGATCTCTGTGGACAAAGAAGAGGGAGGGATGGACTCTCTTGTGGCCAGTATGTTGATGGTTGAGGCTACTATACAATAATCAAGATTCACCAGATGCTTGACTCCTTATCTGTGTGGTGGAGTCCTGTTAATCTAGTCATATTCAATAGAAACTGGCATGCTGCAGTGAGATACTTTTACTTATTTCATATACACTCAAGTTGTTCTACCTGAGTATGTCAGAGACATTTCTACCTATTTTGATAAAAAGAAATGTAATAGATTTCCTAGCATTAGTCACAATGAATGATGAAGGGCCAAATTCACCCTTGGTATAGCTCCATTGGCAGGAATCACAAATACTCAACAGAAAAGTTGTAAAGGAATAAAATAGTTTATTTCTGAAGGAACACTCAACTATTTTCTCTAGTATTTGATTGTTTTTAAATACCTGGGTCATGTGAAATACCCTCTTAGACTTGTACACAATATATTCCTGTCCAGTGAATTTTGTCCTTTTCCACATGCAAAACAGTTATATTTTTCTGTCCCTAGTGGAACGCAAGCCTATATAGTTCCTTGCAGTTTACTTCCTTAGTCCTTATTTGTGCTTTACCATCATTATGGATGCTGTTACGAATTTTTCCAACTCAAATGCTTGTTGTGATTGAAGAGCCAACTGAGGAAGCATATGACGATAAAATATTCTATGTCAAATACTCTGTTAAAATGTCTTGGTACCTGAATTCCAGATAAAAGAATATTTCTGGCTGTAGGGGTCATTTCCAAACCATATTATAAGAATGTATATCAGGATCTTTGGGCTGAGAGGAAGCACAGTGACTTCTACACTACTTTTCTTTCTGGCCTTTTGCATAGCCAGATGAGTATGGCCATGGTAACATATGCTTGTCTGGTCCTTAGCTCCTGTTATGGTTGATAGTCTGTGCCAGTGGACAGCAGAACCCCGTGAGTCAGCTTTCAGGCTGATCAAATTCGTGCCAAGGACTGAATTGGTGTGTGGATATAACTGACCCCAAAATTGGGGAAAGGGCAAAAATTTAATTCAAGATACTTTTGCATCTCCCATCGCATAGTCCTTGACTGTACCAGAGAATTGGGGCTTGTAGTTTTAAAAGCTGCGAGTATTTTCCTACCATACATGTGTTGTTGAGGGGTTCTACTAAGATCGTGGTTTTTTTAACTTTACTGTGGACTATGAAATGAAACTGGAAACATGTAGAACCATATCGCAGAGCTGAAATGATGCTAAGAGAATTTATTTTAATTTGAAGGAAAATCTCATTGATTTTTATTGTGTTTTTGTTTTACTGCTTTAGGAAAAGATCTATAATTTTTGCACTTAACCTTTTTGAATGTTTCTTTATATGAGATGGTATATTAATTCAGTGTGAGTGAATGTAATGTATTTGAAAAGTGGTTACATTAGCCCACAAGGGCAGTTAAATGTGTGGGGCAAACAAAAAGTCAAAATTATTTTTAAAAAAGCACATAATTACAGTTATTAGTTGTCAATAGTTGTGGAGGAATCCTGACTTCAAACCAACAAGGGAAAACAACTTTTAAAGTGAGCCCTTTTTTAAAATTAATAAAGTGTCTATAAATTTTTATGATACCTATACCTAAGAACATAAGAGTGGTGATACTGGGTCAGATTCAATGATTCATCAGGTCCAGTATCCTGTCTTCTGACAGTGGCCGGTGCCAAATGCTTCAGAAGGAATGAACAAAAGGGCAATTTTCAAATGATCCTTCCCCCATTGTCCAGTCCCAGCTTCTGGCAGCCAGAGGTTTAGGGGCACCCAGAGCATAGGATTGCTTTCCTGACCATCTTGGCTAATAGCCATTGATGTAACCAGCATGAACTTACCTCATTCTTTTTTGAACCCAGTTAAACTTTTGATCTTCACAACTTCCCCTGGCAATTAGTTCCACAGATTGACAGTGTGTTTGTGTGAAGAAGTACTTTCCTTTGCTTATTTTAAAGCTATTGACTATTAATTTCATTGGGTAACCTGTGATTCTTGTGTTATGTGAAATGGTAAATAACATTTCCTTATTCAGTTTCTCCAGGATTCATTATTTTATTGACCTCTATCATATCCCCCATTAGTCATCTCTTTTCTAAGATAAACAGTTTGTCTTTTAAATCTCTCCTCATATGGAAACTGCCCCATTCCTTTAACATTTTTGTTGCCTTTCGCTGTATTTTCTCCAGTTAAAATATATCTTTTTTGAGATAGGGCGACCAGAACTGCTTGTAGTGTTCAAGGTATGAACATAACATGGATTTATACAGTAGAATTATGGTACTTTCTGTCTTATTATCTATCTCTTTCCTAATGGTTCCTATGTTCTGTTAGCCTTTTTTGACTGCGGCTGCACATTGAGCAATGTTTTTTAGAAAACTATCAATGATGGTTTCAAAGAATCTTTGTAGCAATTGTGTATTATATACAGTATATCTCATCTAAATAGCAGCCCAAAGATGACTGGTGCCTGCTGATGGGGGGAGGGGAGGGTACAATATAAAGGTTTGCCCCCCCAACAGCTTGTTATGCCGCCCAAGGCATGCCTTCCTTCTTACCCTCAGTGGCCCGTCCCTGAAGCTCCCAGCTGTTTGCTGCAGCCTCTCCCCGTGGTCACTGCTCCCAGGTTTCTGGCTCCAGCTCGCCAGACCATGTGACCGAGCTGGCAAAAACTGGGGAGGGGGAATGTGATCGCGGACCCTCCCCCTATGCATCAACTCTGTAGCAGTCCCTGTATAGTATAGTGTGGATGAGACTGGAATGCAGGAATCCCTGAGTTACAGCTCCAGTTATTACACTAACTCTTCCGCACTGTCGCCAGCTCTTGTAATTTTATTCTGAGTCTTGTGATTTGGGATGTTTCTCTTCTATTTTTTAAAATATTAAGTGTCTAGACCTCATTTTGGAAGAAAGCTTGAAAATATGGCCTTTTAAAAACTCAGAAACCCAAAGGCACATGAAAAGAAACCAACAATTAATATTTTTAAAAATATCATGATATTTAAGCCAATCTCATTATTTTGGAAGCCTTACGGATGATTGTTGAATGCTTTGACTGGCAAGACTGTTTATGTAGCCTTGGGCAAAATAATTAACTTTTGTTTAATTTTTTTTCTAACTGTAAAATTAGGATGATGATAACTGGTGGTAATAAAACATGATTAATTTATTCATCCTCTATAGAAATAACATCCCAGGAGGTAGGTAAATTAAGATTAAATTGTTAATATTTTTACAAGATCTGGAACATGTAAAGCATGTGTAAATGTTAAATATAATTATATACTAAAGGATTATGTTTATAATGGATATGTAAAGCATCACATAGGCTGTATTTCATACCCCAGCCCTGGCCCAAGTAGCCGGGCTGGACGTTGGACAGATGCATATGAAGCAAAGCCATTTTGTGGAGGTTATTTCAGGCTAATGGGTGAAATAGCCTGTGTGTTGAGCTTTTGTGACCTCTAGAGGATGGGAATGGGAGGATCCATGTGGTTGCAGAACCCACAGATCCACCTGACCACATGCCTGCCTGTGCCCAGCTTCCACTTACCATTCATGTTTGCTGCCATGCACAGCAGGAGTGCGTGTGCCCCTTCTTCGCTCACATTCAGCCACACCTCTTGGACAGTGGAACCACTTGAAGATCCTTTTCACCTATGTTTCCTTTGCCAACAGCGAAATAAACTGTGCTGGTATACAGCACCTTTATACTGGTATAACCATGTGTAGACTAGGAGTTATACTGGTGTAAAATCACCTCTCCCCCCATTGAAGTAGTTATACTAATACAAAAACTGCGTGTAGCCAGATCATAGTCCACTGTATCTGTCAAACAGACCACTCCAACTATTCATACAGAGACAGATCAAGAGTAATGTTATATAATGTTTAAGAATCTGAAAGCAGGAAAAAATGGGAAGGCAACATAGAAGGCCTCTGAGAAATAATAAAACCAGCTACAGGCTAGCTAACTGAAACACCATGCGACTTCAAGCTTCCCAATAGTATTCAAATAGGGGACAAATGTTATCACCAGCACTCACTCTGGAGAAAAATCCAGTACTCAGTTGTCATTGTGCATTGGACCCTAATCAGGAAAAGTTCATAAGATTTCTTGTTTCTGTCTAAGTTTTTCACACCACCTTTTTCCCATCCTCACAGTGTTCTTGTTCCAACATGTTCTTTGCCAAATTATCATACCAAATAAGGCTTCTTGCATGGATTTCTTTCAGTTCTGCAAGACAATATTTATTTTTATGCAATTTATTTTTATGAACATGAGTGCATTCTTGTCGTCTTTTTTTCTTTAAGGTGGCAAATCTTGCTTGTTCACTGTCAGCTAATGAAGATGGAATTAAAATTGTCCAAATGGCAGCTAATCACATAGAGACTTTGTGCCCACAGGTATGACTTTTTCCAATTAATTCCATCACAAGGCACTGTGTGTAACCCACTGCATATGCTCATTCCCAAAAATTCAGCCTAAAACAGTAATTAGAAAGCAAAGGGTAATTCAAGGGCAAACTATTCAGATATTCTCTTTTTACTATTTGTAAGAGATTGAAACAAAATAGTAGCTAATATTGTATATGGGCTGACAGCATTAAATAATTTGGAAAAGCATACTTGGCTAGAGAAATTGTGGGAACTTATATATTTATATATATAAAAATATGCATTGGGGTTGGGATTTGCTGGTATGCAAATATCAGCAAATCCCAATAGCATATTTTTAATATGCATGGGGTTAGGATTTGCTGATAGTCTCCACCCAAAAGTTGCTGGGCTTTTCTTCTGGGCAGATAAATGACAAGCAGCAGAACAGTAATTACATTTTCACCAGGAATATTAACATTAAAGACCCAAGCATGCATTCAGTATATTTGAATAATTCAGTTTGAGTACATTACCCTGTTGAAGTAAACTGAAAGTGAAATTGTGAAATTATATTTATTTATAATAAATGATATATATTTGTTAAAAGCAAACTCTACAGGTTTCTGTGAGTAGAATATGAGTGCAACAGCCTTGAGGCTGTGTTAATTCAAGAAGATTAGATTTTTAAAGAATAATACTGTTGATACCACACCCTTAATGTTCTTCTCATTTAACATGTTTGAAAGATTACTGCAGTTGAAATAGGAAACTAAACAAAGATTAACGGTATTTTCTGTTACAAGATCAAGGAATCTGTTCTTCTCTCAGTGCACATTTAACATATACATAAGAAGCCTGGAATGCACATAAAGGCTAGAAAAGAGACACAAATGTCAATAATAGCATGCATGCTACAAACACAGCACTTTCATTTGAATCACTGTATTGCAATGTGGATGTTTTTGTAATTATTTACAAGTCAGTGTTGTTCAGCCTATTGTTTTTACTTTCATTTATTATTATTGCTAAATTCACATGTACAATTTATGACCATGCAGTTTTTGTTTGTACTCAGAGAAAAATGCATGTTTTTAATGCATTATTCTGTTTTGGGGTGTATGCTTCTTTTCTAATGAGAGGGGTATGGTCTGAGCATAGCATAGTATCTGCAGCCAGAAACACCTGAGTTCTAATTCTGACTTCAACACTGATTTTCTCCATGGCTTGGCAAGCCATATGACATGCCTATGTTTCAATCTACTATCAGTAAAAAACATTACATTTTATTTAAAAAAACCAAAACATTTACTTCTTAGTGATATTTTGCATATGAATTAGTTAATGATTGTGGAGCACTTTCAATTAAAAAAAAACAAAACAAAAACAAAAACAAAAAACTGATGTACATGTGCCAAGTACTAATTATTTAATTTACTAATTTATTAATACTGCAGAATTTATTTTTCTCGTACTTAGGCAATATTCCTATTGAAAGCAATGGATATTTTACCTGATTAAGGATTAAGAACAGCAGAATTAGGTTCATGGGTTTTAATAATGGCCCACATCCTCTGTTATCAGAGAAAAGCCCCCCAAGGGGGAAATAATGCTCTGTGAATCATTGCATGGGGCCTCCATGGGACCCAAAAGGGGGAGATCTGATCTCAGCGTCCCCTATATGCCTGAATCTCTGTGGGGGACAAAATTAGCTGTTGGATTGTTTTTACCATTATGCTGTGTATACATTTGTTTGTATAAACTACATTATTTGATGGAACCATGGTAGTTGAATTGAAATCTGAAAAGATTGAATTAAAAAAATCCTTGGGGTCGCAGAGTGCTATAGGTTTGAACAGTAACATTTTCTGTATTATAATGTGAAAAAATAGATATAGAATTTACAACCCTCAGAGGAAAATCTTTATATTATTAGAATACAGAGATATAGACTCATATTACATAGGCTATTCTGCGCTGCAGTTAAAATGAGTTGGAATGATTCTGAACTGTGGTGGCAATGCTGTTACTCAAATGAAGACTACAAGCATATGTTTTGCTATTGCTTGAATATAAAAATAAATTGTGGATTTACACCAGAACAGATAGATAGCATTGCTGCTTACATAATTCCTGTAGTTCCTGAATTACATTTCCATGACATTTTATGTGGGGGACCTTTTTAAAGAATGCTTAATCTAGATGAATGTCATCATTAAGAAAGCAAATAATTAAATAGTAGCTACAAATTTAAAAAAAAGAGCTACTTTTCTTGTTACTAGTTGTTTTGTTTTTGTACTAAATTCTTTTACAGACACTTTGCAGGCTCAGTAAAATCCAGTATGTGATGAAGTTTCTACATAGCAATTACATGTAACTTTTCTTGTATATAGTGAACATGACATTACCACATGTAGGAAATACTCCCTTTTTATACTGCAGAGATAAAAATTTGTCAGAAATTTTCTTAATCCAGAAGCTGCCTTTATCTGTCTCCTTATTTTACACTGTTTATACAGCAATTCTCACTTCAAAGTGTCTCAGGTTTCTCTACAGGTATTCCTCTAGTCTCCATCTGTAAAAGGGTCCCTGTCTGTCCTAAACTATTCAGAAATAGTAGAAATTCAGAAAGATGTAGAAAACTGAAGAAGTTAGAAGACTAGGATTTCCCTCACCCTATCAGAGAAAACAGTACTATATGTAAGTGCTAAGCTGTTGGAGTGTGGAAGGTTGGGTTCCCTTGCTTCTAGGCTCTTGAGGTTTCTTATTTCTCTTCACCCCCACAGGTAGCTGAAACAAGGGTCTATCCTGCATAATTGGCCATTAAGAGGAGTAGGACAGGAAAAATCACAAGAATTTAAGAGAAAGAAGACCCAGCCTGTCTTCTATGGGAGAATCAGATCCTCTTCTCTAAGGCACTTTCTCTTCCTGTTGCTCTCAGGGTATGTCTAAACTACAATTAAAAACTTGCAGCTGGTCCATACCAGCTGGCTCTGGTTAAGGGGCTGTTTAGTTGCTATGTAGATATTCAGACTTGGGCTCTAGGACCCTGCGAGGTGGGAGGATCCCAAAACTCAGGCTGCAGCCCAAGCTAAAAATGTCTACACTGCAGTTAAACAGCTCCTTAGCCTGAGGTCTGTGATCCCAAGTCAGCAGGCATGGGCCAGCCACAGGTGTCTAATTGTAGTGTAGACATACCCTGAGAGGTCTGATCTACTGGTAGAGCCAAAGAGCAGGCCTACTGGCTCCAATTAAATCCCCATTCCCTTCTGTCTTCTGCTTCTCATTCGTATTCACATCTCTCAGTCTTTTCTCTGCCCATCTGCAGAAAGCGAAAAACGAAGAAAATTTGAATTAATATTTTACCCTAATATTTTGTTTTTCATGCCAATATGGTTAATGTAGTTATGACTTTAACCATGGCTGAGGCTCTGTTAAACATCCCCATCAGAGCACAGCTTCTTAATTCCAAGGCCCCAGGCTGGAAGAGTGAGAGTTGACATTTTGTTCACATGCTTGTAAATTTAGCTTCTGTAAGTCTGCTGTTCTTTTACTCTGTTTATCCTTTCTCTGTATATGTGGTGATAAATTGAGAATAGCTCTATGAGGAGGAAATATAAGGGGTTACCATGAACCTCTTTTGAGTGTGAAGTTATCTTTAACAGTTTTAATAATAATAATAATAATAATTATTATTATTATTATTATTATTATTAATGGAACACCTCCCTGGTAAAACAAAAACAAGTTTATATCTCTTGACTTGCCATAAATATAAATAAGCTATTACTACCACTCCATTATTTCTTTGATTTTAACCAGATGAAAGGATAATTCTAGGTTTCTGAACTAATGCAAAAAGCTTGCGGAAAAAAATTTACAGCATTACAAAATTTCTTTTCTGAAAATTGGTCTTATCTGTGTAATATAGATAATATGGAAAGAAGAAAGATTATCTTAGAAAAAGTGAAAAACAATATTGAGAAGGGCAGGGTACAGAAACTGCTATTTGTATTCATGCCTGATTTTGGGTCAGAGCCAGTGTTCACATTCAACTATGAATATTGGCTCTAAAGGCTGAGTATATTGAGAACAGAGTTTATCTTTTCAAGAGAAATATTTTTGTTTGTATTGAACTGCACTGGGCAATTCTGTGCATCCAAAAATTAGAGCCAGGGAGTTATGAAAAAATGAATGGTGAAATCCTAGTTTTCTATGAAGGACGTATGCAAGGGTGCATAAATGGAGCAGAATGATACAGTACCAGGCACATATTTGTTACAAGACCTCTTTCCCAAAGGGACCTACATGGATTTGGAGAAGGGAGACTCCTGGGGCAGGATATGTTACAGGGGACATCTTACTGCTCACTTTTGAAAAAGAACAAATACACACCAGACTGCACACATGCACACACACCAGACTGCACACATGGTGCAGATTTCAGTATACGTGGTACCTGGCTGAAGACCAAGATATGTGCCCTAGCTGCCACTGAAACTACATTACACTGATATGGAAACTGGCTTCCTCTTAGTCTCCTGAGCTCTAGCTAAGGATTTTACTGCTTGTGAGGAGTGAGAAGCATTCAGACCTCCATTCTCCTTCCCAACATCATAGCCACACATCACAAGCAGGGAGATTTTCAAACACACAGATGATGGTTAGGCACTTAGCTCCCATTGACTTTCAATTACTCCTATAACTTTCAATGGGCATTACAGAGGTAACTGACATTTATGTCTTTGAAAACCATTCCTGAGGTCTACTGATTTATTAATTTGTTTTGTTGGGTGTAGTTGGAGTGGTCTGCTGGTTTATGATAAACTAACGAAGAAGAATGATTCATTCCCTTTGCCTCAGAAGCTGTTGTGATCAAATGTGATACCGATCTTGAAAATACAAAAGGCATAGAGCACTTCATGCAGACACAGTGGTGAAATGAGGACAGACGCGTGGATGGATTTAAGTGGCAGGCCACAACTTTTATTAACTTTAACACAGGGCAGGGGCTGCTCCCCACCCATTGTCCATACTCTCCTATACCAGACATTTAATTGGTTCCAGTGTGGGTAATTGAGCTCCTACCATGTAACCCACAATGCAACCCTCAGTGTACCCCCAGAACTCAGCTCATTCTAAATCCTAGCACCCTTCTACCCAGGGCGACAAAGGGTGCAGAAGGGTGGGGACCTTGGTCTGTGTGGGCTACCAGGTCTGACCTCATCCCACTCAGGGATGTCTACACTGCAACGTAAACCTGGGCTCTAACTCAGGCTCAAGCCTAACCTCCTTTCTGTCCACATACACATCCTGGTAACCCAGGTTCCCAGGACTCTCTGGGGCTGCAGGGTCTGAGCTCAGATCAAGCCTTAACCCAGGGTTCAAGCCCTATTGCTTTGCAATGTAGACGCAGCCTTGCTTAAGTCAGGTCCTGGAAATCCCATGGGCCAACTTCCTTTGTCCTCTCTATCCAATAATCTTGAATCTACTCTATTGAAAATGAGAGCATTAACCCTTCCGTTGTCTTCTGACCACTGAACTGCAAACAGAGCATCAGAGATCCTTCTGTGTTTGCAATGGAGATTGAACAGAACAAGCTTTTTGCAAAGCATGTTGCTTTGTAGTCATAGGAGCACAGTTTGATTTTGGTAAAGCTCTGGTGCAAGGCCAGGACAACTGTGGACTTCAGTAAAAGTACCAGGAATGATCACGCATACTAGCAAATAGTGAAGAAGCTGACAGCTTTGCAAATTTACTGCACCAGTGACCAGTGCATGCAGCCGATTAAGTGACTCAAGAGAGAGTACCAGAGAACCAGACCAGAACCGCATCATGGACAACTCACAAAAATCATGCCTGTTTTATGAGGAGTTTGACCAGATGCTGGGCTCTGGTCAATGGATGGAGCCAATCATGGTGCATGATGACCTGGACAGCTAGGATGGTGCCCTGCTGGCCCCAGAATCCAGCATGGGGACTGATGGTAGCCAACAGCAGACACCAAGTGGAGACAGTGAAGTCACTCTGTTGTTGAAACCAGTTCCGGAGCAGGCTTTGGGGCAGGAGCAGTATGTTCTGGGTCTATACTCAGAGGAGCAGATACACCCTCTGGGGAACAGAGACACCCTCTGAGGAGTAGCCTGCTGTTAAGTCTACAGCAGACAAACACCAGACTGAATCTGCCCCTGAGTATGGTTAGTTTCTGTCTGCATATTAATGTTTATTAATGCAGTAATGGGAGGGATTTTCACTCTGTGAACCAATGCAAAAGTTATGAGAAGTCCCAGCTAATGGTGGATTATCTGCCCCGCTAACTCCCCCCACCCTCCACACACATGTGGAGTACGAAAAGGCGATCAAGATATGTGAACAGTAAAGAATGCCTTTAAAGTGTATTTTTACTGAAAAGGTGCAGATTTTTACTGGGGCCATTCCTGGTTCTTAAAAATAATAACCTACATTGCCACTTCCGTAAGCGTGCATCTCTCTAACTATTCTACTGACTCAGAAGATGCCTGGAAACAGTGAATTCTGTGTGTGTATTTGGGGAAATGTATTCCATTCACAAATCTTGTCCATTTCAGTTAGAGGTAGTCTATGCAGTCCGTAAGTGACTGAATCATTTGTCCTAAATATGACTGCAGTTTGAAATTTTGTCCAGAAATGTGCCGGGGGGGGAGGAGGAAGACTGTGGATTTCTGCATGTTTGCGATCAGCCGTAACAGGCAAAGCCATGTGGAAGCTAACACTGTTGATCCCCTCATGAATTCTGACCCAATCCTGGGTGCTGATAGCTGCAAACTTTTCCTGTAACAGGAACTTCAGAGAGGTAGTTGCATTTCACTGAAGGGTGTATTTTCCAGGGCCACCTTGTTATCTGACCAGCCCACACACTCATAGGGCTGTTCAATGACTGTGATTGAATACTTTTGTTGCATAAACTGCATGTTCCCCACCAGCAGCTTGGAATAATATCTACCTTGCCAGTCAGGCACCAGAGCAAATGTAATGTCCTCCAAAATGTGGAAGGCCTGAAATCATAAAAAAAGCTTTTGTAGCACTGCCACTCATGGCAGCCCTTGCCCAAACCCAGGTAGTTTTGCAATTTTCTAAAATTAAAAAAGCAGCTTTAATATTTTTAACTTACCATTGTGCCTGCACTTCTTATGCTGCAATTAACGGGACTGTGGTCTGAAGCATCCCTTTAATATACACTGAAATTCAGTTTGTAAAAGTATCATTTTATGTCCTTGGAATTCCCAAGGATTTTTTCTGTGCCCCTGCACTCAGCTGTATGATACATTAACCCTCTGTGTTTTGTCCCGTTCCAAGCCCTTCAAACTCTGCTAGCTGCAGTACCTCCACAGTTTGCCCATACTGCAGCAGAAGCCTGGGTCCACCTACCTTCATGGATGGTTCCAAGAGGAAGCATTTCCCTGATTATCTTATGGTTGAATTTCTGTCGAGGGCCAACAAGCAGGTTTAGTACCAAAGACAGAGGGACTAGACGGAAGGCATGCCATGATATGAGGAAAGGTTCAGGTTGGCTGCACAACTGGAGAACTGGTTTCAGCACACAGGAGCAGGCACTTGCTTCTCAATACCAGGAACAGGAACTGCAGCTAAGGGAGGAGGACTGAGCTTGGCAAAAAGAACAGTTGGAGTGGCTCATATCACTAATGACCGCTAGAGAGCAGCTCCAGCTCCATCACCCAGGGCCTGTGTGACAAGAGAGTCCTGGCTACCGGAGAGTGCTAGAAGGCTGATATACCAGCCCCAGGTTCAGTAAGTCCCTTTTCCTCTGGTAGCTGAGCAGGGGTTACTCCAGGTTAATTAACACATTTGGAGCCAATCAAGGCCCCGCTCAGGACTTGTTAAAAGCCTCCCCTCCAGAGAAAGGGTCTGGCTGGAGTTGTGAGGGTGAGGCGAGCTACCAGAGTGTGAACAGATAAGATGCTGTCAGAAATCAGGAGGGTTTAGGAGAGGAGAACGCTGGCAGGAGAGAACCCTGCAGATACAAAGACTGGGGGAGGGGAAAACCCTACCCGAAGAGGGCAAAGAACCTTTCCCAGACCTGGAGGCCTGAGGGAAGAGACCCTGCCAGAAGGGGAAGATAGCTCTGGACATTTGGTTCAGCACTACCATGGCCAGCGGGCCTGTCAGAGGTGAAGAGCCTTCCCTGGCAAGCAGGCCAGGAAGGGCCCCTGTCCAAGCAGGGGCCAGACACTAAGTCAAGAGGCATGGGGAAGTATCCCAGGGAAGCTAGCAGCTTTCCTGAAGCCACAGTGTGAGGCTGCTACTT
Organism: Emydura macquarii macquarii; assembly: GCF_026122565.2. NCBI lineage: Eukaryota > Metazoa > Chordata > Testudines > Chelidae > Emydura > Emydura macquarii. The sequence goes on along the minus strand of NW_027131527.1, from coordinate 10,369,023 downwards.
GTAGGGTCCCTGGATTGGGGCCCAGAGTTGAGGGTGGGACCGCCCCCTCCCCCACCAGCCATTCACTGGAGGGGCAAGAGCCCCAGCGAAGAGGAAGGGCCTATGAGAACCAGAGACAGGACTGGGAGCCAGCAGGGAGCGGCCATTTTAGAGAGGCTGTATTACCCTCCCCCACCACTAGATGGTGGAGAAACACTAAGGAGTGAAGCAGTTCCCTGACCTACCACTAGAAGGAAGTGCTGGACCCACTGAGGTAGAGGAAGAGCTTTGTCACACCCAACTCCTGTGCATGCTACCCTGTGCTGCTGTCCAGAGTGGCTTGGAAGACTCCATGCTGGATGGCACATGCAATCAGGCCTCAGGAGCAGCTCGGTAGGGCAACCATGCAGCCCTGCATATTGACCTCCCCGCTGTGGATGCTTCCACCTTCCTTCTACAATGTCACAGGTGGCCAGGTGGTATGCCATGATAGTGAGTTTCTGTCTTGTACATGGTTTCACTGTTTGCATTTGCACATGCATTTTCTTTTTATTGTTTTTGTTTTACTGTAAGATTGTATTGTTACTGGTGTTTTGGTGTAGTAATGGCAGTTGGCCTGTCTGGGAATGGGTGAATGTTGTACTTTTCTAATTCATATTTATAAATAAAGTTTTTTATTTCATCAAGGAAGTTTTCTATCATTGCTTCACACCATATGATGTATATTCAAAAGGTGAACACATGATCCAGGACAATTAGGAATTAGTATGCAAAGATTATCCATTGGAATAGTTATCAACACAATCATACTTCAATCACTTCTTAACATGCTATGAATAACCATCTTCCCTCCATTTCCTAAGTGGTCATGTAATTCATAAGCACATTGCATGGCACTAAAATTCCACACCCCTTCACGAACACTTGACTGCCCCCTACAACCAATGAGCACCATGCTATCCTCCCCCACCACAAGCTCATTCTTAAAGGTACTATTTCCCCTCTTCCACTGGGCCATGCAAGTCCATAATGTGGGAGCACAAAGCATCCCTGACTTCTGTTGCCCAGGTACATCCATCTCCAGCTGTGGTAGCTGCACTTTCTGGCTGAGTGTACCAATTCAGCAGCCCTAAACTGCCATAGTTCCATTCAGGGAAACTGGTTAATTTCTGGCTTCACAAAGACTGTGAAGAGCACAGCAAGCCACAGTATTGCAGACAACATTGATGACACTGAAATCCAAATGGGTCTATAAACATCTTGAATGGGATTTCTGCCAAATGCATTCAATTACCATTCTACACCTGCTGAGAGTGTAATTAAACTGTCTTTTGCCAGGACCTCTGAAATCAGGATATGTTCATAAGCTAAGGCAAAAGGAGGTATGCAGGGTCCCCCAGAATAATAGTGGGGATAGTAACTCCATTTATGATAATGTCATTTGGTGGGAATACTGTCCCAGCCTGTCCATGAATGTAGACTCCTGATGAGTGGAAAAACCTGGTGTCTTGAACTTTTTCAGTGCAACCCAAATAGACATTCATAAATTGCTTTTCTGTAGCCTACGATGGCCTGTATAACAATGGAGGAGTACTCTTTGCAGTTTACATGCCCCTTGAGGATAGCAAACTATGGGTGTATGAATTCTATCAATGGGCTCTACCACTTTGGGGTAAACCACATGCCTGTTTGCCTCAGAAACTTTGGCAACCACTTTCCCATTTGGGAAAGAGTTGACTTTCCCAACCACACTAGTTTGCACTGGATCTGTAGTAGTCTGGGGCAGCCAGCTTCCAGATGGCTACAGAAACCCGCTTCTGGACTGGAAAGAGTGGCCTTGTGAGTGTATTTATGCTGGACGGTTAGAACAAGCTGCTTACAATTTCCAGAAATGTATTTTTATTCATGCAAACGTTCTGGACCCACTGCTGATCATCCCAGGTCTGCGTGATGATATGATTCCACCAGTCTGTGCTTATGGCTCTGCTCCAGAAGCCCAGGCCTACATAGGGGGCATCAGAAGCTGTACCAAGTATACTGTGAATCATCAGCCAATTCATCTGTCATACCTGTGTACTCCTCCTCTTCTGCCTCCTCCTCCTCCTCCTGCTCCATCATAAGCTGTGTCAGGTGCCTTTGATGGGTCAGAAAATGTCGTCAAAATGTCCACTAGTGACTCACGGAAGCGCTGCCCATTTCTTGACACAGGAGTTAAAGTGCAAGCAAGAGAAGTTCTTCAAAAATTGCCTCCTCCATGTTGTTGACCCCAGTTGCTAGGAACAGGATGTGTTGGTGGGATGTTCAAACTTCCTAAAATATGCAGGGTGGACAGTCAAGTTTTCCCATAATGCACTGTGGTCAAAGGGCTACAGTGGCCACATTTTGGGTCGGCACTGGGGAGTCTGGGATATGTTTGGTTTAAATCAGGTCTGTGTGCTGCAGTATGGATGCCACAGTCCCACGTTTGAGCCTGGGTTAGAAAATTCTTAACTTAGGCTTAACCATCAGTGTAAACCCTCAAGCCTTAGGTTCTTTAACCCATTGTCAGTTGAGTTGAGTCCCACTAACCCTGGGTTTACATTGCAGTGTAGACATACCTAAAGACAACAAGGTCCCATCCTATCCCATGAACTCTAGGCTCATCATCAAAATCCCAGGTATTTTGCCTCTGGAAACCATTAAATTTATCCTTTTAACCACTGTGGAAACCAGCCACAAGTTGTGATGAATTAATAACTCAAAAAATATGTCAGATAGGTGTATTAAGCACATTCATTCTTAACCCACTGTGACTTGAAGATGATCCTAGGAAGGCAAAAAAACTCCCTGGTCCTCTGCCGATTAGACCACAGGAGGGAAAAAATCCTTCCTGGTCCCCCAAATGAGCGATTGGCTAGACCTGCAGCATCTGTCAGGCCAGATTTCCATTCCTAGTTCAGTGTTGGTAGGGTGGAGCTGCTGGAACAGAGCCAAAAGATACTCCACATGGCCCTTATTGCAGATTAAATCCTGAGATCTGGGGAATAAAACCTAGCACTAATCTTGGGGAGCCAACTTTGAATAGAGCTGGGGAAAGCTGGCCAATCAGCATCCTTCCCTCTTAAGCTGGCCAATGAGTCCCAGAGACTCCCAAGGTTGGGGAGAAGATACCTGGTGTTCCTCAGGAAATGTCTTCTAATTAGTCCCTCACTCTCTGCTGCGAGTGTCCTCTCTCACAGCCAGCCCCATAAAGTTTCCCCATCCATTGAGGCAGGTGGGTGGTATTTTTTTGGCTATAAAATTAATGGCTTATTTTCAGATGAAACCAACAAAGTGAAGGTCTGAAGCATGTAGAACAGGTTCAATAGTAAACATAATGACTCCTATCTGAAGTACAACGCTAAATGAAGCACTGACACCACATTTTGGCTTCAAGTTTATGAGGAAAAAGTGTGTTGGGGTTGATGGTCTAATGTGCTGTCAGAGTCTGTAATGTCTCGTTGTGTCCAGTCTCGCAATGCTCCATGCTGGAATATCCATTGAATTCACTGGGAATTTTGTGTGTGGACTACTCACAATATTGGACCTTTTGATTGCATTGCAGGAGGAATTAAGTAGTGGCAGTATATTTCTATTTGCATGGAGTTTCAAAATATTTTTACAGATACAGAAAATTGAACAATGTCTGTAAATGCACCTGCTCTCTCCACAGTCTTCACACTAATCTGCTCACTATTTATTGATTTTATAAATATTAAATATATGGATAACTCAGCATATAATGTCTGTCTCTGTCTTATTTCCCCCACAGCATACCTCTCTACTAGATAGTCGTTTACCATACATTTCAAGTATGTCCAAGCAGGATTAGGTATGAGCAAAGAGAATCTTATTTGATAAGAGCCATAATGAGCCTTCAGTAAGCCCTTTGACCCCATCATTTTTTAAGATTCAGAACAATTGGTTAACTATTTTTTCCCATTTTTATGGGCCTCTGCATTTATCAATTGCAATTCCAGTCATGGCCAGAAGCACTGAAATACTGTGAGAGAAGCTATTCTGGCTTAATTGGAAATGGGAGATACACAAAATCTCTTTGTTAATCCTGTTCCTGTGACATTTGCAACTAAGACTCAGAAAAAGGTTTGGATAAGCATCCAAAGTTTTCAAGGATTATCTGAATTGATTCAGGAACCTGCACAGCCATCAGAAGGAGGAGTAAGAAAGGCAGAAGGGATGGGTTTGGATCATGGCAGCTTGATCAATGAAGGGGAAAGATGATTTCTGGCTAGAGCTTGGTGAATTTTTTTGACAGACTTTTTTTTTGTGAAAAATGCAGATTTGAGAACACTGAAACATTTCACAAAGTGTGTGAGCAAGTGCAAACAGTGAAACCATGTACAATACAGAAACCCTCTATCGTGGCTTGTCACCTGGCCTCCTTTCTCTTTTCTACCCATATGCCATGCACCGTGTAAGGATGGTGGTGGCATCCAAAGGGGGGAGGTCAATATGGAGGACTGCATGGGGCAAGTTTGCCCTGCCCAGATGTTCATGGGGTCTGATTACATGTGCCACCCATGGAGTCTTCCAAGCTGCTCTGTATAACAGCACAGAATAGCGTGCAGGGGACTCAGGCCATGGGTAATGGAGCAGGACCTGCTCTCTAGCAGTCATTAGTGATATGAGCCACTCAAACTGTTCTTTCTGCTGAGCTCAGTCCTCCTCCCTTACCTGCGGTTCCTCTTCCTGGTATTGAGAAGCAAGTGCCTGCTCCTGTCCTGAAACCCTGTCCTCCAGTTGTGCAGCCAGCCTGAACCTTCCTCCTACCTCGGCATGCCTTTCGTCTAGCCACAAGTCCCTCTGTCTTTGGTACTGAACCTGCTTGTTGGCCCTCTCCAGAAATTCAACCATAAGATAATCAGGGAAATGCGTCCTCTTGGAACCATCCATGAAGGTAGGTGGACCCAGGCTTCTGCTGCAGTGTGGGCAAACTGTGGAGGTACTGCAGCTAGCAGAGTTTGAAGGGCTTGGAACGGGACAAGACACGGAGGGTTATTGTATCAAACAGCTGAGTGCAGAGGCACAGAAAAAATCTTTGGGAATTCCAAGGACATAGAATGATACTTTTACAAACTGAATTTCAGTGTATATTAAAGGGATGCTTCAGACCACAGAAGATCCTTGGGTACAGCCCCTTTAATTGCAGCGTAAGAAGTGCAGGCACAATGGTAAGTTAAAAATATTAAAGCTGCTTTTTTAATTTTAGAAAATAGCAAAACTACTTGGGTTTTTGCTGGGGGTGGGTTGGGAGTGACTGCCACTAGTGGCTGTGCTACAAAAGCTTTTTTTAATGATTTCAGGCCCTTCACATTTTGGAGAACATAACAGTTCTATTAAAACACCAAGTAGCGTACTTTGTAGAAGTTGGATCTTCTGACTCTGTAAGTTTGTGACTCCTTTTAGCTGCCAAAGTGGCATAAAGGAGCCTTAGTATAACCAAGAATCAGGACCATAGTAGCTAAGTCTTTACAGGCAGAGGATATTTATAAATAATGTCACATAACATTTTTTGAAAACCTTATTAAATTGTTTGAAAAACAGTTTTTCTGTAAAATCTGTCATATAGGGACTATATGATGGTGTTGTATGGTATTAATGTTTTTATGGTGATATATCTTGATTTTAATAAGGCTTTGAATACAATCCCATATGACATTCTCATAAACAGACTAGGGAAATGTGGCCTAGATTAAATTACTATGAGGTGGGTGCACAAGTGGTTGAAAGACAGTATGCAGTGTAGTTTTCAGTGGTTCACTCAAATTAGAGGGACAAGTTTAGTAGGGTTCTGCAGGGATCTATCCTGTATCCAGTGCTAGTTAAATATTTCCATTAATGACCTGGATAATGGAGCAGAGATTATGCTTTTAAAATTTGCAGATGATACCAAGCTGTGAGGGGCTTGCAAACACTTCGGAGTGCAGTATTAGAATTTAAAATGACCTTGACAAATTGGAGACTTGTTCTGAAATTAGTAAAATGAAATTCAGTAAAGATAAATGCAAAGTATTAATGTTGAGAGGAAAAATCAAATGTACAAGTACAAAATTGGGAATGACTGGCTAAGTAGTGTTGCTGCTGACAAGGAACTGAGGGTTATAATGGATCACAAATTAAAATGAACCAGCAGTGTGATACAGTTGTGAAAAAGACTACTAACATTCTGGGGCATATTAACTAGAGTGTTGTATGTAAGACAGGAGATAATTGTCCTGCTCTACTCAGCATGGTGAAGCATCAGCTGAAATACTCTGTCCAGTTTTGGACACCTCACTTTAGGAAAGATATGGATGAATTGGAGAAAGTCCAAAGGAGAACAACAAAAATTACCAAAGGTTTAGAAAACATATGAGAAAAGGTTTAAAAAACTGGGCATGGTTATTTTTGAGAAAATAAGACTGAGGGGAGAATGTGATAGTCTTCAAATATGTTAAGGGCTGTTATAAAGTGGACAGTAATCAATTGTTCTCCTGTCAACTGAAGATAGGACAAGAAGTGATCTGCTTAATATTCAGCAAGGGAGATTTAGGTTAGATATTATTTCTAACAATAAGAATAGTTAAGTTTTGGAATAGGCTTCCAAGGAGGGTTGTGGAAACCCCATCTTTGGAGATATTTAAGAACAGATTAGACAAACTCCTGTCTAAAGGGATGGTTTTGGTATTCTTGGTCCTGCTTCAGTGCAGACTGCTATACTGGCCTTTTAAGGTCCTGTCTAGTCTTACATTTCTAAGATTCTGTGACTCTTGCACTCATTTGGCGTGACCAGCATAACTCAATTGTGGCTTTGGCACTAAAATGATAATCCAAAATGCATGCTGATAATATCTTTATACCATAGCACCGCATCTCTATATAACACCTGTGAGCCTCCATAGTGAGGGAGAATGGTAGGATCTGCCAGCAATTCTGGGACAGGTTTTATATTATGAGGGTTCTGTTCCTCCTGCAGCTCTCCCTTTCTTTTGTACAGTAAGACCTGGTCTAGCAGTCGTGTATAGGGTACATGTAGCTACAAGTAGCAGTGAAAGGCTCTGGCAGGGGGAGGCAGCAGGAAAAGGGTCTGGCAGCTCCCCATTGCCTGAGCTTTTCACTGCCATAGGAGGGTGTAGCCAGAGTCTTTACTCACTGCTTCCCCCCGCCAGACCCTTTCATTTTCATGGGAAGTATTGGCAGTGCGGAGGCACTGGGACAGCACAATGCTCGAAATAGCAGTAGGCATGGGAGGCATGGTTTAAGAGTGTAGAGAGACGTGTAGGGTATATATCCTAGATTTCAGGTGGGTAGGGTGCGCTGCTCCAATCTAGTGCCTAAGCCATGCCTCACAGTTTACACTGCTATTTATACATGTGCTAGCTGGGTGTGCAGGCGTAGATCTATCCTAGTAACATGGGCACAATTTCAGTTGCTTTTTTTGTTATTTTTCTCACATCCAGTTGTAAAGCTGTGATGTGAGTTTGGCAGGGACAAGTGGAAGGAGAGCAAAATAAGTAGCAATGAATGAGCTGGGAAACTGTGGCACCAAGACAGACAGGATGGCGTTGGAAAGGGGGTATTAAAAAGAATTCAAAACAACAATTATGAACCTACTAAGATGGCTGCCTAACTCCACCCCAGGCATTTATTGGTATATTTTATTCCATCGCACATTCTTTGTCTGTTGGATTGTAAGCTTTAAGGCAGGGACTATGTATTCTCTGTAGTCTTATAAATAGTGTGGCCATCCCAAACTACAGTGATTATACTATTGCACTCTAGCAGATGTTCTCTATATATCTCCCTGAAGCTTTATACGTAAATACTGTATAAATATTCTTTTTCAAAGACTGCTGATTAAAAATTTTCTTTTCCCCCATTAACTTCCTGTTCTTGATTTTTATTTTTCCGTTATTCCTTCTCCTGATTTTGCTTTGAATTGTTTAGCCTTCTATGGTTTTACATATATAAGGTTTCATGATGATTATCTTTATAAAAAGCATGCTGTATATTTACAAAATTTCAAGTTTGCAAAATCATTGCCCTAATATATTGTATATTTCAGACAACAGAAAGTTTAAACATCTTTTATGCTGCTATGGATTTTTGCAGCTATAACAGGACCTCAGTTTCCTATGTATTATATTTACTTCCATATCACAGAAAGTCAGTCACCCATTTTGTTCTCTTCCCTGGTACATAAAATGAGTGCAGGACTGAGAAAGCATTTTATTAGAGGGTCATAAAAGCTGTTCATCAATATCATCATAATAACCACAATTGTTTCATCCTCTTGACTAAAGTGTCTCGTGTTGCACTTCCTTTCTTTCCTCCTTTCCCCCTCCCCCCCAATACTATTTTATCCACATAGAACAGTCTTGTAGAAGGTCAGAAGTAATAGAGGGGAAAATGGGGAATAAATGAATTGCCAACCATCTGCTTAAAAAGAGATAAAACAGATGTTTGTATCTCTAAAAATATCAACATTCATCTTTAGTATCATCTCCAGTCTTTCAACAGACAGATTAATTAAAAGCATAGAATATGACCTTAATAATAACACTTCTAAAATGGAAAGGATGACATTTTGGCATAACAAAAAACAAATACGTTTCTTGTACAGTTTTTTAACAAGGCCCACTCATGCTGCTGTTGAAGTCAATGAGAATTTTGTCATTAACTTCACTAGTGCAGTAGCTTGTTGGAATTTTACAACCCTTGGATACTTCTCTTAGCCTTGGTTTTACAAATGTTAAAATATAGTTAACAATATGATGGATACTGTGCCAAAGAGTTGTGTTCTGGGAGGTTACCAGCAGAGTCATTCATGAGGTGATTGCCTGTGTTAACACTGCAGCAACCTGCAGACTGCTAATTCTCATGTTATATTTGCAGAAGTGCTGCAATGTAAAAACAATATGCAACACCAGAGTGATAGTTTGGCTCTTCTTTCCATCTCCCACTTTTGGGATCCCAGACTGACTTTTGTGGCTGCTCTCTCCAGGTCTGCTGGACTATTCAGTCACTGAGCCAATATAAAGGCAAGAGAAGTATTTCCCCCAGGAGGCAACTCTTTAATACCAATTTTGACATTCTACATCTGCCTGAACCTACCCCATTACCTCAGACCTAAACACAACATATGACAATTGAACTCATGGGAATAATTATCAGGGGATGCTCCACATCCATGACTTTGCTTATAAATGATGGAAAATAACTTAGGGCTAAATTGTGGTTGGTTCCTGTGATTATGGCCCAGGAAATCTTCCTCATCTCTTGCAGCCCACCCTTTATGTGGGAGAGAGCCAGAAATGTAGTCTTTGTGATCTTGTGACCCAAGCAGGGAGGATCTGGAATCAAGCACTGCTGCCTCTGTGTACCAACCAGCAGAACTGTCCCATTGTACCAGGGGAGTGTATGCTGCACACTCTTTCAGAGTTTACTGATGGACATTACCTCTGCTCCCTGAGGCTCAGAGATGCCCACTGTTCCCACTGGGATGGTGTAGCTCTGAACATCCCATTCAGGTCTGTAGCAAAAAGTCACAACAGAGCTTAAAACATCTGTGCTAAACCTCCTATTGTTGTTGCTGCAGTTAGCTCTTCTGTCCTTGTTCTCTCCCCCCAGCCCCGAGATTAACTTGATTTTTCTTACCTACCCAATGCATCTTGTCTTTTACATATTAAGCTCTTTGAGACAGCTTTTTTTATGTGTTGGTACATTGCCTAGCACAATGGTGACTTGACTTGTCTGAGGCCTCTAGGCACTAATGCAATGAAGATAATTACAAGACTAATTTAATATAATTTTATGTAATACATTGAAATGTAATTTATAATTAATATAATTAATTTATCATTTAATATATTATAGGTACATAATGCCACAAGGAACAAATCCTAAAAAAGAAGAGAGAACATTAGTGGTAGATGCAACACCCACTCTTAAGAGAATGATCAGTAGTGCCAGACAGGGAGACTAAAGTTAGGATAACCCATCCTTTTGATTTTGTCATACAACATGACTAAGTATAAAATGGAAACTGGAAACAAGTTTATGTACATTAGTTTATTTTATTAATTTTTATGGTGTTCATTATCATAGCAGTTCCATGGCTTAAATTGAAAACAAAGATTTAAAACACACAACTAGTCTTATTGTGATAGGCACTGAACAGAAAAGTAACACAAAAGACAGTCCCTGCCCCAGAGAGTCCATAGTCTAGGTGTCTGACAGGACATGAAAATATGATGAAATAGACAAATGGTGTGGTTATGGGGTGGGAGGATGAGGAAACAGTTAAATGAAGAGTTTAGCAGAAAAACAGAAGTCTCAGCTTGCAACTTTACTCTAAAACCTGATAGCAAGATTATGCCAGTTAGTCCCACCAGGTGAAAAGTGGTCTCTTGAGTAACTGGTTCTATATTATTCAGCGTTCGAACTGCACCTGGAAGTAAAAAGGAACCCATTGTTGAGATTGAAGCATTCCTGTTACAGGCTCATAGCAGCCCAACCTATTTAGGAGGCATGCAGCTGCATTTTTTACCAGCTGAAGTTTGAGTGCTCTTCAGACGTATTCCTAAATAAGACATATTATAGCACTGTAACCTAGTGATAGCAAATGTGGCTGACATTGCAAGGTCCATATAAAATAGGAGTGGTTAAACCCACCAGATCAATTACAGATAAGAAACTAATTATCCACCACAGCTTCCACATCTTACATTCCAAGAGCAGTGATAAGTCCAATGTAATCATCTGCTGGAAACATTCTGAGACTGTAGGATTGCAAGATTCTTCTGCTGAATCATCCTGGGCTCAGGTGCTAAAACTAAGATTGATAGGAAATGATTATTCAAATTGGACCAATTAACTCCAACCAGGATTTAAAGGTGGGGGGGGGCAGTTTCTGTGGGCGAGAGAGAGCAACATCAAAGGAGGTATTGGAGGTAAATCCTAGGAACAGCCGAGCTTAGAGAAGAAACTGAGGTTGAGGTTTATGTTGTGTTACTTTTTTTGAATTACCAGTAAAGACGAACGCCAGAAAGGGAATGACATGGAACACACTGAGGACATGGTAAATGTTCAGCTCATTCACAGACCCTGAGAGAACCACTTTGGCACAAGGCAGCACGTCTTCTAACTGGTACAGAAATGATCCTTTTCTAGAATCATTCCCTGTATCAAAAAGCATCACTCCCATCTTGTCAGGGTTGAAGTGTCAGCTAGCTCATCTTGATCCCTAGCACAGTCAGTCATTGCTAAAGTAGAGAAATTCTTGAGTCTGGGTTCAGGGAAAAGGAAACAGAGTTGAGCATTTTATCTGTCCTGGACACACATCTGTAGTGTCTGAATCTGAGATCTTCAAAGGTGCCCAACTTCCGTGGAAATCATTTGGAGTTAGGCTCTTAAGTATCTTTGTGGATTCTGGCTCCAGTGCCTTACATAGGTCACACAAAGTCAGCAAAATGTATAAGAAAATGTTGATTTTGTTCTCTCCTTCTCATCCATGAGCATGCATGGAAATTATCTTCTTTATCATCCTTTCATCTAGCATAATCTATTGACTTAGTATAGTAGGCTTTTGTCTGGCCCCTTGGAAGAAGAGATGAATTTTACATTTTGTTCTAAAGGTGGTAAGATTTCAGCAATTATGAGCTGTTGTGGCAGGGTATTCTATAGCCCTGGGCCATTGAGACAAATCCTGAGGTATATAACCTTATGGATTTATGGCTCTAAAAGACTTGATGACTTGAAAGTCTTTTCTTTTTTACTTGACTGCTTACATATGCCTGAGATTTTCAGTAACAGAAAAGTTTAAAGTAGAATTCTTACCTAAAACTACTTACCCTTGGAATCCCCAAAAAGTCTCTTGAGAACTGTTTGGCTGTTTCATGATAGTACTAGAAGAGACAGAATACTTAACAATAAAAATGCCTTGCGGTTTTCTTTCTAAACTTTCATCTTTCAGGGTCTCTCATGTTAGAAAAGAATCCTCAATAAATTTTAAATTTAGAATGTTAAATAAAAAAACCTTAATAATAGATATGCTGGTGCATTCATTTTCTGCAGCACTGCCATGGCTGCTCCACTTTAGCTTCTCTTCTGCTTAGCCCACCTGCAATTAGTGCAGGCGTTGACAAAGTATACTGTAAGAAATGACTGATCCCCTTAAAAGGGATAATAACCACTGATGTTTTGAGTCCATATGCTGCAATTGTATATTACAAAGAGATGCTGTTGTTACACTCCCAGACTGGGGACAGTTAAAAACTTGAGTTTTATTAAACTTCATATAAAATCCCGCATTGCTTGAACTAACCCCATTGCTGCTCAGCACTTTCAGAGCACACACAACTCTGCTGCTACAACAGAATTATCCCCTGTGCCCTTCTCAGTAGACCTTCAATCCTTAAATGGAGAGAGCACAGGTAAATAGAACCTTGATATTCTCTGATGAGTGCTGCACTTCCATCATGTCATCTCAACATTTCTGTTAACAAAATATAAAATACAGTCATTCATTTGATTTATTAACAATAGTCTACAAGTTCCAGAAGCTTATAACTGTCATTCTCAATTGAGTGTTTAGGTCTCTGCACTTTCACAAGTTTTGGTACTGATTGTGGAAACTGCATCTTTCTTCAGTTTATTTAACATTAAGCAGAATTGCGGTTCTGTGATCCAACAGAATAACCATCTTAAATTCTCCAAAATAATCAAGGGTATAACCAGGTAACTCCTAGTCACTGGGTTTATGTAAGTTATTTAGAAAAGAATCTTCTAAATTAACATAATAACAAAGTATCCAGAAGTATAAAGCACTTTATTTAGAACAATATCCACACCATGAATCAATATAACATCATTTACAAATAATGTATCAGTCTTGGATAGAATGAAGGATAAGGTACAGGAATAAGTATGTGGTGCATGGCATGTGACAAACATGAAGACAACTCAGGGTTGGGTTTAGATACTGATAAACAGATTATAAACCGTTCATATGTGAGTGTCTGTTGGGATGTTCTCTCTAGTCAGATGACCTCTCATGTCAGTGAATTGTTCTGTTGTCTTGTGCTCTACTGGTTTCGGGTTCCATAGTGAGTGATCAGTTCACATCGAAGTAGGCTGGGGAAGATGCATCAGCCCACCGAGCCGAGCCGAGCCGAGCCGACACGACCAAGAGATACACGGGGTGCCGGGTAGATTCAATTCATCTCTGCCCTCCGCTACCTGGGTTTGAACTTCTATAGTTTCCCACGGTCAGCAGAGGCTAAGCCCCATTGGTTGCTATTTGCTGCATGACCTTCTAAGGTCATGGCTCGGAGTTTAGTCAACCAGGTGCTCCTGATTTCCTGGGCAGGTATGGACCAGCCAACCAGGTGATTACAATTATCCTGGGCAGTTGCTGACCACGCACCAGCAGGTGGGGTCACTTCATTTCCTTATAAGGAGACAGGTACATGTGGCTCGTGCTGCTGAGTCAACCCTCCCTAGGCTGCCTCTTTATCCACGTGGGGGGGGGGGGGGCAGTGCATGTGGTGCTGCAGACGCCACTAAGCGATTCAGTCTCCACAACCTTGTGTTCTGCAATGTCCAGCTCTCTGTTGGACAGTTCAGAGAAATAATATGGTTAATTTCTCTGAACCATATTATTTTTCTGAACTGTCCAGAGAAATAATATGGTTCATTTTTTTCTCTAAAAACACACAAATACATCACAGCTTATGAACTTAACTGAAGGAAAATATAGCCTTTCCTTTAAACACAGCACTGAGCTGATTTATGGTAAAAATGAAATAAATTTAACAAAATATACATAGGATTAAATGCATTCAAGAATAAGAAATGAAGATAAGTTATGAGTAAAAAAACCAAAAACAACCCCAAACCTAAAATATGCTTCTAAACCTCTAAAACATAATTTAGCAAGATACAGGTTTGGTTCAGAATGGTTTTTCTCACCAATCATTTTTCTTCCCAGCCATGGCTGACTCCCTCAGTCAGTATCTTCCACATAAATTCCAGGTACTGGCTTCCCTTGTTGTCTTAGGTGAAAGAACTTTACATAAGCAGATTTCTCATCTATATTCAGTTCCAGAGACTTCATTCCCCCGTTGGTTGAAGGATCAGTTTTTCCCATCTTGCAAGAGCTCTGGCCTCTTGTGTCTGTCTGGGGATGGATGCCAGAGATAGCTTCTGTCTTTGCTTATGTCTTCCAAAGTTCAATTAATGTGTTTCAAGAGGCAGGGTAACTCCATGCTGTTCTTCCCTTCCTCTGGATTTCCCATCCCTCTGTATAATTTATATGTAAACGAAGTCTCTACTGTTTGATTCCACCATGCTTAATTTACTTAGGAGATAGGTAGATAGCTGTGACATTCCCTCGTCTGGATAAACTGTACATGCTAGTATCAATAAGTATCCATAATTCCTCATGTAGTGTTAATATATACATTTCACAATGATGTTAATCACCAGTGAGTGGGTCATTAGCTTTCATAAAGGACCTCACTGATACACTTTTATAATACAGTAATATGGTATACAATAAGTTGATTCAGTTGCTTATTACTAGAAACTCTCTGCCCCACCCGTCTTTGTAGATCAATAAACCTATTAAATAGATTCCTGTGAGAAGTAAAACCCAGACCAAGCTTCTCTTTCCTACTGGGTGTAGACACCATCCTGTCTTCTCCCCCACTTGTTAGTGTGAGGTTTTCCTCCACCGCTTGTTAACTTAGTGGGTCTGTTTACTGCTTATATGTAAATTGAGGTAAATACACATTCCTATAAGATAGACCTGTTTACTAACCTGCCACCCCACCCTGACATGCCTGACTTGAACACATTTTAGTTATAATTGCAGCATACATTCATAACTCATAATAACCATTGCATACATATATCATGCAAAAATATTAATGATCAATGAGTTATTCATTTTCAGCTGATACCCCACAAAGCATATTGCGCACAAAGATTATTACAATAGTACATAGGATGTGACTACAGGGATGCTTAGTGTCACATTTAAGGACTCTAGTGACATAATGTTTGATGTTCCTCTTCATCTGTGGCCAATAAAATCGATCTTTTGTGAGACTGATTTCTCGCTCTTCTCCTAAATGTGCCACCTCTTCATATGATTCTTGATGTACCTGCCTTTTGTGTGTTTTTGGATATTCTGATAAAGTATTCCACCTGTATCCAAATGCAACCGATGCCATTCAAGCATCAAGGCGCCAATCTTACTACATTTTCCTGTGTTCTTCCCATTATTCAGTTTGTGTCCCAGGGTCTTATAATGAATGACTTTAGCAATCACCGAATCTTCTGTCTGAGCTACCAGAATGTCTTCTCATGGAATAGATTTTATGGTGGATTTAATCTCCATGGAGAAGTCTTTACTTGCCAAAGAATTGTACATCCAATGACTATAAGACAGCATTAACAACATTTTTGCTTTCTGTGCATTCTTTCCTATGTTTTTCCATGTCAATGAGCATTCTGTATAAAGCATCTGTCTCCATATTAGAGTTCCCTGGATGATATCTAACTTTGAAGTTAAAGTCAGCTAATTCTGCATTTCACCAATGTGCTGTGGCGTTCAGCCTGGCAGAGGTGAATACATAGGTTAACGGGTTGTTATAACTGTAAACTGTGGAAGCATGAGCATAATCAAGGTAGTCACAAAAGCCATCAATTATGGCCCATTTCAGAGCTAGAAATTCCAGCTTTCCTGCGTGATGGTGCAACCAATTCTGATGCAATTGAATTATCCCCTTTGACCTGCTCAGAAGACCTTCAATCCTTTAAGAGAGACTGCACAGGTAAACCTTAACCCTGACATTCCTTTATAAGTGCTACATTATTAGTGTCATTTAAGTTTCTTCCTTCTCTTCTTCCTTTGTGACAGAAACTTTAAAAGCTTTCTTGTAGGAAGGTAACTCTTTATTTTTTTCTTCTCTCTTTTCAAGCAATTAATTATCATCCCTTTTCTAAGTTTACCACTTTCACTTTATATGGAAAATTTATTTATTCATTTATTTGTGGACAGTTCTGTAGCAGAATGCTAGAAAGGGAAAGAAACACAGCATGACATCATTATTAAGAGACATGAATAAGAAAACTGCCCAGTTGACAGTGGAAGATGGCTTTACAATAGGAAAGTTTGGAACAGGGCATGACAACAAAATAATACAAAGACTCCTATGAAATGTATTTTGTGTATGGCTTTCAAAAGAGGAAAGAAAGGCAGGAGTAAAAAGCAGAGAATATGAATAGGTGTAGCAGGCAATAACATTGAAAGGATTTTAAATAGCATATATTGACAGGGAGTGGTGTTCTACTGGATAAATCTAGAGACTGGGACCCCCACACTACTGAAATATGATCCCATCTCTGACACATCTTTGCTGCATGGTCTTGGGCAGGTCACTCATGTTAACATTTTCAAAAATGGTCTCTTAATTTGAGTGTCTCAATTTTGGGGCCTCATTGACTTCAGTTGGAGTTGTGGGTGCTCATCACTTCTGAAAATTAGGCACAGTGAGTGAAGTTCCCCAGAGAAGCTGATGGCAAAACTCCCATTGACTTCAACAAGGTCAAGATTTCACCCAATATGTCTCAAGTTGGGCACCCAAACACTGAGGAATCCAAAATCAGAGGCTGCTTTTGACAATGTTGTCCTTAAACTTCTATGTTTTAGTTTCCTTATCTGTAATGCTAATGATTTACCTAACTCATGTGGGTTTGTGAGATTAGTTAGTTAGGGGCAAATTGTAGCTGGCTATTGTGCAGATATGCAAAGCAGGAAAGGTGAAAGAAGCCTTTCTCTCCTCCTGCACTTCTCTGGCACAGGGGCCACAGTGGGGCTGTCTACACTGTGCCTGGAAATGAGACTCCCAGCCTGGGTAGACACACTTGTGTTACTGGGGCTTGTACTAGTGCGCTAAAATTAGCTACGTAAATGTTGCTTTGATGCTGGAGCTCAGGCTGTCAAGCCTCATCCTATCCCCAAGCTTGAGAGCCCAAGTTCCAGCCTGAGACACAACATTTACATAGCTACTTTTAGAGCTTTAGCATGAGTCCTGGTTACACAAGTTTGACTACCCAGGCTGGGAGGCCTACTCCCAGATGCAGCGTAGGCATATCCAGTGAGTATGGGGGGGGCATAGAATGTATTACCCCAAGGTGTGTGGGTGAGCTAGCAGATCTGGCCAGGTTCAGAGGAAAGATCTCGCTATACCTCCTCAAAGGAGAAGTGTAGTGACTGTGTCGGTGTGTGCTACCCGCCCAGGAACCTCTAAGATGAATTCTTTCTGACTCAGACAGAATTGTTATCGGGGACTTTGGTTGCAGTGCAGCCCTTCCCACGCTATCTAGCATTGTAAAAGGCACCAAGGGCACTGTCTAGATTTAATACATTGCTTTTAAAATGTAAAGTATAGCTGAAACAAAATGGATAACTGTAAACTAAATAGCAATAAGTATTAAATAACTTAGAGCTGGAACTGAACCAAAACCCTGGATCTATGTTGAGAGAAGTTTGCTATTTGGATCTGTCTCTGTATTGGGCTTAATTCAACACTGGATCCATTAAAAATATCCTTCTAAAAGTAAATTGTCTATTTACTGTGGTTGACTTGGCATGTTGGTCCTCACTCTAGATGTGCAGCTTATATGCTCAGTAGCATGTCTGGAAGTGAAAGGTGTGAAATGAGAGAGAACAAAGCCAGAGTTTTCTGCAGCAGATGTGAAATGAAATTTAACAGTGTGCAGGAAATCATCCCTAGTTAAAGCTCATAATTAGAATATTTCAGAACTTCTGTTGGACTGACTTAATCATTTAGTGCCAAATTTTGAAAAAAAGTCTGACTTGTGCCTGCAAAAATGAACATGCATGGATTGAACACAGATTTGCATGCACAATACCCACATTTACACACACACAATTTGGATGATTAGATGTACAAATGCATAGGATATTTACACATACATATGTGCATACACAGATATGTGAATACCTTTTGTTTTGCAGGCATGTCTGCCTTCAGCTTTCAAAAATGGGCCTTAAGATGATTTCTATTAAAATGGCATCAAATTCATGGTTTCAGATGATTACCATTGCTGTGTTTTCATGCTTTCTTATTGAAAAGATCACTCTAAAATGTCATAGGAAACACAGGAGGAATAATGAGATCTTAAACAGCTTTCATATCAATAGAGTTATAGTTGTACAGTGATTAAACATATTACATGGCTCACACAGTGTAGTGGGCAATCTTCTAATCTTGTTCATTCTGCCATACTATGTTTCAAATGAAATGCCATCATGAACAATGTAGCATTGTGTACAAAAGATCTGGAAAATGACAATGTTGCCATCAAACAGATGGTGCAATTGCAGCACCATTTTGGAGTGTGCCAAATCCCTGTATCTTTAGACAATTGGGCATTAATGTTAATATTGACCAGTTAGCTCTGGCAACACAATATTTATTCTGTACACACTAAAAAAGCTTGATCCAACTCCTAAAAAGGATAATAATTATTTAAGTAAAGCATTATTTCAAGAAGACTGTTTGATTTCCTTGTGTTTCTTTATGCAATGCTATATTCTTGAGGGATGTTCTGAATCTGATAAAAATGCATATTTATATTGATGCTCAAAAATATTATGGCAGAATGACTTATTGCCTTCAGCCATTATCTTATTGGTAATT
Organism: Emydura macquarii macquarii; assembly: GCF_026122565.2. Classification (NCBI taxonomy): domain Eukaryota; kingdom Metazoa; phylum Chordata; order Testudines; family Chelidae; genus Emydura; species Emydura macquarii. Next base: position 10,350,292 of record NW_027131527.1, on the reverse strand, counting down.
TAGTTAGCTGATCTTTTTATTTGCCATCCTCCAGCCATTTATCATTTGAAAATCACTGGTGATAATGTAGGTATATTTCTGATGTTGCCAATTATCCTAGTCCTCTTCCACTTTGGCTGAGAAAATGCAAAGTGAATTTTAAACTAAAGTGTGACATTACTGTAGTCACACTAAGTTGGCATTAGCCTCTATAATCAGTGAGATGTTTAAAAAAAGGAAGAATATATGTACTGCCAACAAGATTTGATCCATGTCTCCAGGGTAGAATTATCACCCAGGCAAACACAGATTACTGGGAAGGATGTTCTCATAAAGAATTGGGTTCTGGATAGTGTTATGCATACATCTGACATTCAGATTCATGTGTAGGGGTCTGATAGTTAGATTTATTTCAAATAGGTCATAAGGTATATAAATAATTAGCACTGTTTCAAAAATCACTCTTTCACATTAATCATTTTTATGACCTTGTGCTGAATACTTGTTTAATAGTACCTAACCCTAGTACTGGATGCTATGTCATTTTTGTCTCTATATCCTATATGTAATTCTATATTTTTATATATATAACATGGTGCAGAATGCCCTGCTCGGACAGCAGTGAGTTAAAAAAATACTAATGAAGTTGAAATAAAACCAATAGTACCAGCAATAACAAACCACATTAATATGCCTGCATCAGTTTGACTGCAGATAAACATACAGTATGAATAGAGTTGGCCTTTTTTCTTTAATTGAATGTGAATTATGTGTGTACATGATCTGTAAATACATTAGTGGACAAATATTTCCATAGTGACAAGTAAATACAGTGAGTTTCAAGGAAGATCCTTTAATATATGAGTAACAAAGGGATTCTTTTTACTAACTCTGGCAGAAAATGTTTTTTTCATTACTTTAACATTATCCAAGTGGACTCAGTTCATGTTTTTAGTGCTGTTTACAGAAGTGCTGTTTATACCTGGCTTTCTCTATATCATGTTCCATTATAGCATATATCATTATCATGTGCTCTCTTTTCTCCTCCTCTCTAAAATATATAGTCCTACTTCTTATTAATTTCTCTTCATATGGCATTCTTTCCAGGCCTCTGACCATGTTCCTTGCTCTTCACTTGAACTTTTTTATTTCACTATATCTTTTTATGAGAGGGGCTAACCAGAATTAGAACATAGTATTCCATGTGATGGAATACCAATGATTTATATAATGGCATTATAATACTTTCAGTATTATTCTTAATCTCTTAACGCAACCTAATATCTGTTTTTAAACCACCTATGTGCATTCAGAGGATGTTTCAACTGAGCTTGTCCAAACTGATGCTTAAATCTTTTTCCAGAGACATTACAATTGATATTGACTGCATGAGTAATTCTCCTACCTCTGTCTCACATATTTGTATATATTTTCCCCACCCCTTCTTTCTGTGACATTAAAACTGAATCTAATCCACAGCACATTACTCAACTCAATTCACATTACTCCAAACCTCAACTGTTGTTCTTAAGTTATTTCCTCATATTTCAAACATTCAAACCACCCTGTTTATGATGCCAAATAATTGGAGTTGCTCCTGGATAATGAGGTGATATAGTTGTCAAATACCAATTCTGTTCAGGTATTTTAGCCTGGTTCATCTCTGTCTTACTCTAAAATAATGTGATATAGAGTACATTCTGCCTACTTGAGTAAATTGTGCATCAGTGTTTTATGAAAGCATATTGCCCCAAATATAATTGTAGCATTAATGATAAAACTAATTTGTATCAATTATCAAACTATTATAATTTTTCAATAAGTGTTGGTTATTCTTATTTATTAGTTACAAGCAGAACCTTTTCCATCTCCTTTCCTGTTAAGAGTTGGAGGCAGATGCTTTACCTGAAGCTATATTTCATAGACAGCCCTGGTAGTCATTCACATCATTCATATTATGGTCAAATGATGCCCTTGACATTTACTTATTCAGGAATAATACATATAATTAGGGAATTTTACTGTGATTACATCTTTATTTCATGTACTTCTATTTGCCTGAAATACAAACACAACAGCCATTGTTTCCCTGAGATGCGAAAATATTCCAAACAAATGGAAAAAATTAAACTATTTGTGCCATTTAGAGGAACAGCTTTTGCATATGCAGTTAAAACAGACACTGGTTTACCTGTGGACATAATTTACATATTATTTTTTAATGGAATTTGTGTCAAGCAGGCTTTTCCTATTGCATACAAGAAGCAATGAGCCACACAATTCATGTAGTGTCCTTGTACAGCTGTTGGATGTTTTTGAGTAGTAGATTTATGATATTGGGTATGTATTCTGCCAACAGCCAGGAGAGGAAGGAGTTAATAAGCTTCCTTGGAAAGGAGGGAAAGTACCTACCAAACCCAAGTTTTTAGTACAGTGGAAGGAGCTGACAGATGGCCTTCATTAAGGAAATAGTCCGTGAAAAGAAAGGGTTTGAGGCATTGGGAGAAACTTACTTTGGCTGGTCTGAGACAATCCTACTTACGGGGCTCAGGAGTCCACTTATATTTTACCATTTGTTAATGGGCCCAAATAAATGTCCCCTTCAGCATCTGAAGGATGTGTAAATGCAATATCTCTAATAACCGTGAATCGAAGACTAAAAATGTCCCCTAAAATCACAGCACCATGTTTGAATCTAAGCTGCCATAACAATGAGTCCACCTCTTTAACAGACAGCCAATGGAGGTGGGGAAAGGTCATCAAGAGACTTTTTTCAACCAAGCCAAAGCCAATGACTTTTGCCAAAGGGGAGGGGGAGAAAAGGGATGTTGAGAGGCAGCACAGAAGTTTGGGAAAGAGAAAGGGAGCTCTGAGGAGAACAAAGGGCACAAACAGAAATTTTGGCTCATCTTACAAGCCCCTTTTCCTGCTGTTGACCCAAGGTACTCAAGACCCTGAGCACTGGTTTTATGACTTCAGGGAAAATGACAGACCAAGAAAAGAGAGATTCATATCAGGGCAGGAGGACTGCCTGATTCTGCCCACAACCAAATCCTAGCCCCAGCAAGAAGGATAGAAGCTATGAGTGGATTTGGGTAACCGCTAGACACACTTTAAAATGGAATCAACAGATTCCTTGTTCCACAGAGAGTCAGTTGTTCCTTGGAGATCTCTGCTTCATTGCTGTTTTGTGCACCCTCTTATATCATCTTTGGAGCCTCACTTCTGTGATAATGAGATACACTGTCTATAAGCTAGCCTGTGTTTGTGTCCATTACACTGAGGGTCTTGTTAAATGAGCACTAGCTGACACTAATGTGTGACAGAAATTAGTTCTTGAGTAAGGGAAATTAATTAATTGCAATATTGGGAATTCTTGGACAACTTGAAGCCTGCTGTCCAGAAATGGATACCTTTGTCTAAGGGCAAATGGATGGAGTCTCTCTGAGGAAGATGCTGCACTGAAGAGCTTCCAAAACAGGAGATTGAAGTGGTTTTGGAATGATCACTCACATTCCCCATAAGATGCAGCCTTGAGTCACGTATAATTCACATTAATGTGACATGAACTATGTGAACTGGGGATTCTTATGATCCAATATTGTATCTTGTAGTACCTGTCCATACACAAGAGAAAGCGCATCATCCTTAGCAGTTTCTTCTTTGACACTGTGCTAGTGATGGACAACCTTTCCATCAAATTGAGATAACACTTTGTCTGAAGTTTCTTTGGATTGATGGGAGCTTGGGCATGGCAGGTCTGGCAGCCCATCAGCATTGCTGCTTTGAGTCCCTTTATGGAATTGGATAGTATAAGAATAAGTATAAGAAAGTAGCAATGCCCATGATTGCATCCAAGCTTCAGCTAATGACAGAACTCCATGTTTCAGTCCAAAACCTGAAATTAATGAGCGATGATCCATCCACATGGTAAGATGTCTGCTGTATAGATAGGTAAGGATCTTCCAAATTCCAAAAAATAGTGCTGAGAGATTCTTGCCCCTTGCTATCTTTGCACATAGTTCTTGTTAGGGGTGACAAGTGTTTGTAAAATTAAGTGAACTGGTTTCTCCCTGCAATCAGGAAAAATGTCAGAAAGAACGGCATTCACTTCCTATGGTGAAGCATCATAAGACGGTTATAATCAAGGTGTGACGTCAATCTTATAAGAGCTTTGACTGATGTCAACAGTTTCTTTGCTTCCCTAAATGCATACTCACACTGTTTAGTCCATTTCCATTTTTCTTTTGCTTGTGACAGTTCATGAAAAGGTGCCAATATTGTCAGCAGATTTGGTAGAAATTTACTGTACTGATAAAGTAATCCTAAGAATGAATGTAACTGTTAAATGTTTTCTAATGGAGGTGCTTCAAGAACTGCTTTCTCTTTCTCTGGCAAATTCCTTAAGCCTGTGGCATCAATTACTTGTCCAAGGTATTCAGATGAAGGTTTGAAAAACTCACATTGGTCTTGTTCAACTCAGTTCATGGTCTTCCAAACATTGCAAGGCAGCGTCCAAATTTCAAAGATGATCATCTTAATCCTTTCCTGTTTTTTTTTAAAAAAAGTCATCCAAATAGCACCGAACTTCATTCAGTCCATTCAGAATATCATCCATGGCTTTCTGGAACAGGGCAGGTGCTGATGTGCAATTTGTTGTTGCAAAATAAGCCCTTCTGCATATTGATTGTGAGATGCCAGCTCAATCTCCATTTGCAGGTATGCATTGAGCAAATCCAATTAACTGAAAGACTGTCCTCCTGTAAGAGTTTTCTCTTCCACAAAGAAATTTTATTTTTTAACAGTGCACTGTCTGTGCTCGATCTCCCCTCTGCTGGCTGTGCGCTTACACAGCAGACTACAGAATATCTCCGTGGCTGTACTTGGGCTCCCTCTGTTGGTGGTAGACCCTCAGTGCAGGCTAAAGGCTGTCTCTGCCTCGCTTGCTTTAAAACAAAAATGGCTGCTGTCACCTTCTTGTTTGCAGTAGCTGCAGGCAGGAGCCTCTTCCTTTATGTTTTTACTTGCCTATTTTCCCTTTTCTACTGGCTGGCTCTTGTTGAACTTGGCAGCAAAAACAGCAGTCTGCCACTTTGTGCCTCTAGATGAACTCCTTTCCTTTTAAAAAAAACTGTGATTTGCTTACTTTTTCCTCTTTATTCAAGCCGCGGGAGCACTGGACATGTGCGGGACATACATTGCGCATCACCAGCGTGTTCTGTTTTTATCCAGGAGAGGAGGAGACAGGCACAGTGGGAACTGATTAAAGCGCAGCATCTCTGCTCTGGAGACGATTGTTCAGGCAGCAAAACTGAAACCAAAACTTTTCACTGGGAAAAGGGAGTACAGAGTGACCCAACATTTAAAGGGACAAGACATCATACTGACTCTCTCTGGTCAGAGGCTCACAGCAATGTTGCAAAATAGGCAATCTTGGTCAGGTAAGCCAGACTCTTATTAAAGAGAAGGCAAAAAGTGGAGGCGGGGGGAGGGGAGAGAGAAGAAATCTTAGGGAAGAAAAAGGGCACATTGGGATGAGGGGAAGAGAATCTCACATTCAAGGTAGTAGGTGGGATTTAGTTGGAGCTGGTTGAGGTGGCAGTGTCATCTGGTCAGGAGATCTCTGAGGATTATGACAAAAAAGTTCTGGGGTCCCAGGAGATAGTGGGGGTGGCAGAATCTCTGGAGTTATATGCTTATAATGCTTACAAATTTTGGTAGAGATATTAAAGCTCAATCTTCAGTGGTTAAACTAGTCCGTAATGATTGCGGAGTAGGAGGTTTCCTAGAGATTCATTGTTGGAGACAAGATATTGGAGTAGTTGGGCATGGGTCTGATCGAATAAGGCAATTCCTATTTTTCTATTTTGTTTTTCCATGAAAAAACATCTTTTGGACAATCATTGGGTGCATCAGCAAAGATTCCTTGGGGTCAGGAGTCATTGCTCCAGGGCCCTCCTTCTCCACTGTGTCCTGGTTTAGGGCCCTGAATGTGCAGCAGCATGAGATGGCCTAGGTTCAGACAACCCCTTGACCACCTTCCCCAGGGCCACTTCCTATCACACCTTGCGTCTCAATTTGGGGTGTGGTCATAGTTGACTTAAAGTCTTTACTTCAACCCCTCCCCCCACAGTCTAGGGTTGATGCCTGCAGCTGTCTTTTGTCCCTTTCCCCCCTTGCCTGGAGCTGCTGAAGGTCCCTTTATACTAGTCTTCTCTCCAGAAACATGGTCAGCAGTGTCTGAAGGGTAGGGGCTTCCCCTGCCTCAGCCTTAGTGTATCGAAGTATGTGAGACCCAAGTGTGTTATCTGCACATAGATTAATTTTCTAACCCTTACTCTGATCTCCTATTACAATGAATTATTTTGTGTTGTGACTGCCAAAAGATTGACTAGAATAAAAAATGATGGAAGGGAGAAACCTTGCCTTGTGTCTCCCATGAACTTAAAAAGACTTGCAACATTAGAACATGTGAACATGAATACTGGTGTGTTAAGATACAAAGTTTGGATCATTTTAATGAAATACACATAAACATTTGTCCAGTCATCACCATCAAATACCTTGCAGGCATCAATAGATGAAAGTCATGCATGGGTTTAGTTCATTTTTCTCCCAAAGGATCAGATCAATAACATTTCTAATGTTGGGTTTTTTAAAAAGAATAAATCTCATTTGTTCTTGAACGATTATTGTGACTATATATTTGTTGTTCATTTGCAAGCTTTTTGCACAATATCTTACAATCACAGTACAGAAGTGAAAATCTGCCTATAACTGGTTGTATTAAGAGGGTCTTTGTGGGATTTTGCAATAGGTTTATACATATCATATTCATATACACTGGTAATTGACCTTTCATCAAAACATAATTAAAGGAAGAGCAAAGCCAGTAAATCTATATTAATTTAAAAAAAAAAAAACTCACATAGCAGCTTCTGAAGTTCTTAATTTAGGGGAATTCTTCAACCGTTTGTTTTATTTAATCTACTTTTAGTGGAGTCTATAACTCAATTTTACTTTTTTTCTTTTAAAACATATATTCACAATTGTCATGGAATTGATTTGAAACAGCGCCTTGAGATCTGCATGATTTCATCATATCTTTTAATTGTTTCATTTACTATTTTAGGCAATCTCATTGTATCATCATTTCTCTGCTTTCTTGCTGGAATTTCTGATTGGGCTTACATTTTATTCAATGAATGTCAACATTTTTAATGGAAAACCTTAATTATGACCTCATGCTTTCCCATAATACCCTTCACCCTTATTGTGTGTGCATAGTTAAGCATGAATATTTTCTAATGTTGCTGAGATTAAGGTTTTTCATTATAATGTGAGGAAGATCACTATGTTATGTGTCGTGTGTTTCTTTTTCTATTGGAGGCAGAAGGAAATACTTTGTGAAGTGACAGAGTCTCTCTGACAACAGTGTTGGAGGCATTAGTGTATGTTTAAGAAGTGTCCCAAAACTTGTCATTTCCTTGCAGCTAAACATTTGCATTGGATTGGATTTCACTGTTAACCAGCATTGATACTTTTAAAATGAAGTCTTGTTTATCATAGAATCATAGAAATAGAGGTGTGGAAGGGACTTTAAGGCCAGTCCAGCCTCCTGCAATAAGGTAGGTCCAAATAAACCAACAGATGTTTTTCTAACCTGATCTTAAAAACTTCCAGTGACAGGGATTCAACAGCATTCCTTGGTAAACTCTTCCAGTGTTTAACCATTCTTAGAGTTACAAAAATTTTCCTAATATCTGATCTAATTCTCCCTTGCTGCTTGTTCTGCCTTCAGTGAACATGGAGAACAATTGATCACTATTCTCTTTATAACACCCCTTAACATATTAGAAGACTATTATCACAGTCCCTGCTCAGTCTTCTTTTCTCAAGACTAAACCATGCCCAGTTTTTTAAAAAACTTTCCTAGTAGGTCATGTTTGCTATATCTTTTATAATTTTTGTTGCTGTCCTCTGGGCTCTCCCCAATTTGTCCACATCTTTTGTAAAGTATGGTGCCCTGAACTGGACACACAACTCCAGCTGAGATCTCACCACTGCTGAGTAGAGTAGGACTATTACTTCCCATGTGTTATATTCAACAGTCCTGTTAATACACCTCAGAATGATATTAATTATTTTTGCATCTGCATCTCGTGGTTGGTTCATATGTAATTTATGATCCACTAGAACCCTTAGATCCTTCTCTAAGTACTACTGCCTACCCAGTTAATTAATTCCTCATTTTGTATTTCCGTATTTGATTTTTCCTTCCTGAATGTAATACTTTGCACTTGTCTTTATTGAATTTCACCTTGTTGATTTCAGACCAGTTGTCCCAATTTATCAAGGTCCTTTTGAATTCTAATCCTGTTCTTCAAAGTGTTTGCAACTTCTCCTGGCTTGGTGTCATGTGCATAAAAGTATAGTCTTCACTCCATTATCCAAGTCATTTGATGAAAATATTGAATAGCACCAGACCCAGGACAGACCTCTGCAAGACCCCACTATACACATCCTTTCAATTTGACCATGAGCCATTGATAACTACTCTTTGAGTATGTTTTTTCAACCAGTTGAGCTCCCACTTTCTAGTAATTTCATCTAGGCTACATTTCTATAGTTTGCTTTTGAGAATGTCATGTGGGACTGAGTCAAAAGCCTTATTAAAATCAAGATATATCATGTCTACTGCTTCCCCATTAGCCATTAGGCCAGTAGCCCTGTCAAGAAGAAAAGTAGATTGGTCTGTCATGATTTATTCTTGAGAAATCTGTGTTGGTGCTTCCTTATCACCCTGTAGATGCTTCCAATTGATATTTTTAAAATAATTTGTTCCAATATCTTTCCAGGTATCAAAGTTAGACTGACTGGTCTATAATTCCCCATGTCCTTTTTGTTTCCCAATTTAAAGATAGGTACTATGTTTGCTCTTCTCCACTCCTATGGGACCTCTCCCATTCTCCAAGAATTCTCAAAGATAACTAGTAATGTTTCTAAGATTGCTAATGGTTCAGAGACTAATATATAGGAAGTACTTCATTCGGTTTAGAAATGCAGTCACTTCTTACGTGGAATTTAGTTGCTGTTTAGCAATACATAAGAGTTCAGGCAAGAAGTGAAGACTATTGCTTGCAAATAAAAAGTCATGAAGAGAGTTAAAGGGACACTGTTATTGTGATATTTTAAAAAATTGATTAATTAGAAAAATATATTTTTTATTAGAGAACCCTTTTTAAATAGGATGTCCTGATTTTTTTTCAAGTTCCTTTAAAAATCATAAGTATTTTTCTGCACCCCTGCTGTTGCTTGGAAGCTTTTCTAGGGCAGATGGCAGAGTAACAGCACCAAACATACTCAGGCCCACTTATTCTTCCCATCTTGTATTACCTTTCCCATTTTAGTTTCATATTTGTTGCTGATTTTATTGTAAATACTTCCTGGCAGAGCCTAGGGAAGAGCTTACATGTGAGCTCCCTAGTGCGGTGTGAGGGTTATGTCTTCATCCTAATGCATAAGATGGAGAGTGCAAGTGAGCATAAACAAAATCCAGCACAAAGTGCTGGCAAAGCTAATACTGAAAAAAAATGTTTTCTCTAATCTTTCAGTGGTATTCTTTAGTAACACCAGTAGGTACACAATCTTCAGATAAAATATGATTTCAAGTTGGTGATATCCCTTTATCAAGACTTTGAAAAAGAAAAATATTATATAAATACTAAGAACTTTACAAACATTATCCAGTTACTCTTCACAACAGTAGAATAGATAAGTGAGAGGATTAGATAAGACTTTATAAATGCAGAACTTGAAGTAGAGAGAAGAAGTGACTTGCCCAAAGTCACAGAAGGAGTCCGTTATGGAGTTAACACATAAGTAAGTGGAATGTAAATAGTTATAGTGAGATGTGGCCAGAAGAGTCTGGTTAATGCCCCAACTATTAAGAAAATAGACCACAAGTAGTTTGGACTTTGGTTTTATATCTAATTGAGAAGGTATTGTCCCAAGCAGTACAGTTCCCTTTCTTAAACCATACTGGTTTATTAGTTCAGTATTGATTTTATGGCTTCTCTATACATGAAAATTAATCAGAATAAAATAGGGTGTGACTTGAAATCACAATAAGAATATCCACACATGGAGTTAATCAGGAATAGCTACTCCAGAATAATTTCCCATGTACACAAGCCCTTAGTGTGAAGAGATCCACTTTCTGAATGGAGCACTTCCTGTAGCATTTAGGTCTTCTATCTAAGGACTGACCTTGACAAGCCCTGTTTCTAGTGAGATCCAATAAAAAACAAAGCCCTGAATGGGTTGTAGTCACATTATGTGAATAAATTGGGACTAATGTATAATAACAAATTTATTTTGACTTTAAGACAAGATTTGCACCCTAGACTCTAGAGGTAAAAGGATCATACAATAAACCTGCTGCGCCCAAGCACGTTAATTATTAAGGCATGGCAGGTACACCTTTCTAATAAAATATCTTCTCTGTATATACAAGCTAAGTACAGACCTCTAGTTATAATTTTATAAGGGGAAAAATTACTTGGTAAAATTCTTGAGGTCTGTATTTTCTTATTATGTATTAAAGATTTTAGATGTGCTAGCTTAGCCCATAAATTAGACTGCCAGATTTGCTGGCATTTACACATTTTAAGAAAGCAAGCAATGTTTTTAAATTGTTACTTCTCAGGCTATTGTGGCTGCCAACTGCTGACGAGATACTAGAGAAGACAACAAATTAGCAGAGTCCCCATTTAGGGACTGAACTTGCTGTGTGTGTATCCTGCACATTGCTGCAACAGAAACTTGAACTGGAACCATTGTGTGTGTGTAGAAAACAGCAGCAGCTCTGCCAGGATAGCCAAAAAGGAGCTCCCTTGGCTGACCTGTGCTAAGCAAGGTTCAAATGTAAGTCACTTTTTGCGTGCATACGTGTGTGTGTGTGTGTGTATAGTATTAAATAGATAGGTCTTTTTGTATGATTATTTAAGCCTCCTTCAAAAGATACCTTACCTGTGCATTCTTTATGGCAATAACTGAATTGCATATCTCTTTCTAAGGACTTGTCTACATAGTGCATCAGTCCAAAGCAGAGAAATGTAAAGTCTAGTGTATACTACACACACAAAACCCCCGAGAGTCCTGTAGCACTTTAAAGATTAACAAATTTAATTTCTGCAGGCAAAAGTTTTCGTGGGCTGTAACCCACTTTGTCAGATGTAAGGAATAGAAATCACATAGGAGGCATATATATACATATCCAAGGGTAAGTAACAACAATGGGGAAGGTAGATAAAAGCAAAGTTCATTCAGTTAGAGTAGTTGAGGCCTATTCACAACCATTGATTAGGAGGTGAGAATGTATGAACAGTGACAATTACTTCTTGTAATGAGACAACCATTCCAAGTCCCGATTCAGACCCAGTTTGATTGTGTCAAGTTTGCAGATGATTTCTAGCTCAGCAGTTTCTCTTTGAAGTCTGTTTTTGAAGTTTTTTTGTAGGGGTACGGCAACTTTCAAGTCAGTGACACAGTGTCCTGGGAGATTGAAGTGTTCTCTGACTGGTTTATGGATGTTGTTATTTTTTATGTCTGATTTGTGTCCATTTATTCTTTTGCATAGTGACAGTCCAGTGTGGCCAATGTACATGGCAGAGGGGCATTGCTGGCACATGATGGCATATATTACATTAGTAGATGTGCAGGTGAATGAGCCCTTTATGGTGTGGCTGATGTGGTTAGGACCTGTGATGGTGTCACTAGAGTCAATGTGTGGGCAGAGCTGGCAACGGGGTTTGTTGCAGGGGTAGGTTCCTGGGTTGGTCTTCTTGTAGGGTGTATGGTTGTGGGTGTGTATTTGCTTCAGGTTGGGGGGCTGTCTGTAAGCAAGGATCGGTCTGCCTTCCACAGCTTGAGCGAGTGAGGGATCATCTGCTAGGATAGGTTGTAGATCCTTAATGATGTGTTGGAGAGATTTTAACTGGGGACTGTAGGTGATGGCCAGTGGTGTTCTGTTGTTTTCTTTGTTGAGTCTGTCCTGTAGTAGTAGTGTATACTAGTGTGTCTCACACTAACTGGCCCATACGGATGCTTCTTGGTTGCACTAAACGTTCCCTTGTGCATGTGAATATAGTGCTGTTTAAAACGGGACTACAAAGGGTTGTAATTGTTTGATATCCCACGTGGGTTCCAGTGTGGTATGCTAAGTGACAACTAGGTTTGCGTGGTCTTTTTTACTTACTGAAGTATGTTCTCCCGGGGTATTTGGGTGGCCATTTTCATGATGCGATCTACCTATCTGGAGGAGTGTCCTTGTTTAATAAAGGCAATTTTAAGTATATTTAGGTGTGTTTCCTGGACTTTCTCTTCAGAGCAAATTCTGTAATATCTGAGTGCCTGGCTGTAGATAACAGATTTTTAGTTGTTGTTTGGAGGTAAGTGTGGTAATTTCTGGGTTTCTTGTATATAGTCATTTGTAGGGTTCCAATGTTGAAGCTAATCATGGTTTCCAAAAAATTGATGCTGGTATGGGAGTGTTCTAGAGAGAGTTTGATGGATAGCTAGTGGTTGTTGACATTGTGGTGGAAATCTGAGGGAGTTTAGGTCTTCTATTCAAAGGATGAAAATATCATTGATGTATCTCAGGTATATTGTTGGTTTCATGGTGCATTTTTCCAGAAATTCGTCCTTGAAGTGACCCATTAAGACGCTGGTATGTTGGGGAGTCATCCTAGTATCCATGGCTGTTACCATAGTTTGGACAAAGTGAGATTAAATGTGAATTTGTTGTGGGTAAGGATGAAATGGATGAGTTAAAAAATGTGTTTTGGGTCAATTTCCAAGCATTATACATTAATTTTTAGGTATTTGAGGCAGGCAGCGATGCCGTCATGGTGAGGGGTGTTGATATATAGCAAGGTGACATCCATGTCAGGCAAGGATGATGTTTTGGGAGAGATCATTAATGTTGTGGTTAATGATATTTGAAATGTCTTGGAGGAATCTGGCTCTTTGTGTGATGGGTGGTTTTAGGCTGGTTTCTATGAGTCCTGAAATTCATTCAATAAGAGTGACATGACCAGATATGATGGGTCTATCAGGGTTCCCTTATTCATGTGTCTTGGGAAGCATGTAGACAGACCTTGAAGTGTGTTAGAGGGAGTGGGGGAGGATGAGGTGGTAGAGTTTTTCTTGGAGTTATTTGGGGAAGGATTTGATAGTATCTTTAAAGTGTGTGTGAACTGTGGTGTGGGGACTTTTTAGTTCTTTTTAGTAGATGATGTCAGAGTGTTGTCTGTTGGCTTCATTGACATAGTCATTTTAATTAAGAACTATGATAACACCCCCTTGAGGAGGTCTAAGTTGGTTTCCAAAACAGCTCTGCAAGCTGGTTTGAATGCAGCAGACTGCAGCTCACTGCATGGCCACCATCAATACTATAAGCCAGTCTTCATGGTTGCAATTCTCATATCTCCCTCCAGAGATGCAGCAAATAGTCCAAAACCTTCCTGTTTTGAAGAGCTATTGCTCTTTTTAGAAAAGACTGATGAGGCTCTTCATAATCTCTAGGACTCTAGAGTGAACATGAAGTCTCTTGGCATTTATACTCTGGCAGTAAAGAGGAAGGCCTTCGATCCTTATCAGACACAGTGATTTCAGAGGCTTGCACCTCAAGCCCAGACCTGCTGGGGAGAAGAGCAGAGGTTACAAGAGATGTCCACCACCACCCTTTGCCCCAGCAGCTGCTGATTTATCTAGGCAGGCTGCATCCTCCAAGAACTCATTTTGGTAGTCTGGTTGAGAGCCAACTACCAGTTCTGAGACTGCCATCTTTCCCTTCCCCAATTTTTAGAAACAGCCTATCCCATTTCCATCGTGGTTGGGGCCACATCACAATAGATTGGTTGGTTCTAAGCATGGTGGGATACACATTTCAATTTCTTTCTATCCCCCTCATCCCTCTTCCCGGTTCCTCATCAGGGATCTCTCTTATTGTTGTTGCAAACAATACAATCTCTTCTTCTTGCAGGAGCGAAAGAAGAGGTCCCTCCTGATCCCTAAAGCAAAAGGCGATCTCAGGCCTATATTAGATTTAAGAGAGTTAAACGAATTCCTAAAGACATCAAAATTGCAGATGGTCACTGTAGCTTCCATTATTCCTTACCTGGAGAGAGGAGATCGGTGTGCTGCTCTCAGCTTAAAGGACACTTAATGTCACATAGCTATTAATCAGAGTTACAGCAAATTTCTAAGACATACCATAAACAATTCCCAATATCAGTGCACAGTGCTGCTGTTTTCTCTGTAGATTGCCGCCCCTCCCCCCCCTGCATTCAAAAAGTATATGGTGGTGGTAGCAATGGTTAGAAGTCTACATCTTCCCTTATCTGGAAGACTGGCTGCTAAGAGTTCGATCCAGGTCACAGGTGTGGTCCAGTGTAAACATAAACCGGTTAATGTTCAATGCACTTGATCTGCTGATCAACACAGTAAAGTCAGTCCTGTCTCCAGTATGGAAAATAGAATTTATGGGAATGGTCCTGGATTCAGCAATGGCCAGAGCCTTACTATCTCAGGTGAGGTTTCACAAAATGCAAAACATCATTTTACTCTTAAGCTTATCGCGTAGCAATGATAAGAGACTGTTAAAGGCTGCTGGGGCACATGGCAGTGTGCACATATGTAGTCCAATATTCCAGGATTCATTTCAGACTGCTACAGGGCTGGCTGGATGAGGTGTATTCACCAAGGAAATACCACAGAGAGATGTTAATTCACATTCCAGATTGAATTTTATTGTCCCTAGATTGGTGGATGGATCTGGCCAATGTCTGCAAGGGAATTCCCTTCGCCCTGCCTCAGTAATCTCTTAACTTAGTCATGAATACCTTGGACCAGAGTTAGGGGCTTGTTTAGGCTTCCTCCAGATGCAAGGTCTCTGGTCTGCAGTTAAATGTAGGGGAGTTGGAAGCTCTCTGATTAGCTTGCATGGTATTCCTTCCCCCATGAAAGGAAGCAGCTTGTTGGTGTTGACTGACAATATTACAGCCGTGTTTTATGTAAACAAACAAAGCAGGATCTGATTTTTGCTGCTCTACCAGGAAGCGATTCTACTTTGGGACTTCTGCATTGCCAACTCTGAACTTCTGAAAGTGGTTTACTGTCCAGGGACCCAGAATGCACTGGTAGATTGCCCAAGTAGGTTGTTAATCAATCACTGTGAGTGGTCTCTTTGCCCATACATAGCAAGGTCAATTTTCCAGCTCTGGGGAGCTCCCCAAGTGGATCTGTTTGCAATAGAAGACAACAGAAAATATCATCAATTTTGCTCCTATGTAGGCCACAGCCTGGATTCATTGATGGCTGCTTTTCTACTATTGTGGTAAGAGGGAATCCTGCATGCTTTTCCCTACATCTCTCTTCTACTCAGAGTTCTGTGCAAGGTCAAGCAGGATAAGGCTTGTTTTATACTGATCTCAACAGCATAGCCCTGCCAACACAGGTTTTCAGAGTTCTCAGACCTTTCAATCAGTCTACTGCTGTCTCTCTCGCTTCACACTGACTTGATTTTACAAGTCAGTGGCTGCTTTCTCCATCCCAATCTTCAGATTCTTTACCTGATTGCCAGGAGGTTTTGTGGTTAAAGTCAGTGTCAGAGTCTTGCTCTAGGGAAGTTCAGGAGGTGCTGCTAAATAGTAGAATATTATCAAGGTGGAGTACTTATCTGGCTAAATGGAAGAGGTTCTCTGTCTGGTCCAGATTGAAAGGGGCCCTTGTTTCAGCATGTGCTGCACTATCTTCTGTTCTTAAAACATCAAGTATTGGCGATTAGCTCAATTGGGATGCACCTAGTGGCTTATCTCACCCTTCCACCCACTAATTAATAACCACTTTTTTCCCAACCCCATCTCTGTAAGATATTTAAAGGGCCTGGACAGACTATTCCCACAGGTGCAGACACATGTTCCCCGGTGGAGCCTGAAGCTAGTCCTAGCAAAACTGATGGGTCCCCCCTTTGAGCCTCTAGTGACCTACTCCCAGTTGCACTTTTTGATTAAGGTAGCATTTTTGGTGGCTATTACATTGGCTAGGGGCATGAGGGAGTTGAGTGCATTAGTATCAGATCCTCCATATAAATTTTCTGCACAGACAAAATTTATCTTTGCCCTGACCCTAAGTTTCCTACCAAGGTGTTTTCCAGTTTTCACATTAACCAAGCAATCTTCTTGCTGACCTTCTTCCCAAAACCTCATGGTCATAAAAGTGAGGATAGCCTCCATACTTGAGATGTTAGAAAATCTGTAGTTTTTTTAATCTGGAATAGACTAAACCTTTCAGACCTTTGTCTAAGTTGTTCATTGCATTTGTGGACAGAATGAAGGACAGTCGTATATCCATTCAAAGGATCACATCTTGGATATCCAGGTATATTCCTTTGTGTTAGCATTTGGATAATATGAAGCCTCTGGATAGAGTGTTGGGTCATTCCATTAGGTCCCAAGCAGCCTCTGCAACCTTTCTGGCTCACATTCACATATTAAACATTTGCAAAGAGGCATCTAATCTATTTGTCATATGTTTACCTTTTACTACATGATCTCCCAACAATCTAGAGATGATGATAAATTTGGAAGCGCAGTCCTCCAGTCCCTGTTCAAATAGACTATGAACCCTCCTCCATCTGGGATTGCTTGTTGGTCAGTGGAATAGACATGTGCAATCACTCAGAAGAAGAAGAAATGGTTACTAGACTTTCCATAACAGCTGTTCTTGCACATCTTTCTCCTCTCTATCGGAGTCTTTCTGGGGGAGAAGGAACTGAGGAGGGTTAGGGCCAGCTCTCCCGTTTATGCTTGCAGGCAGTGTGCAAGGCAGCAGACTGCACTCAAGCCACCCTGACAGGTACTGCCATGGGAAAAATTCTCCAACTGTGGGCTGGAGTGCACAAACACCTGCAGTGAAATGGACTTGTGCAACACATTTCAAAGAAACAGCTAGAAACTGTTTCTTCCTGGACACCATGATTAGCTTCAGCAATGGAATGCTAGAAATGACTATCTACAAGACTACCTCCACTGATTCAGCAACCACTTCAGATGCACCAGAAAATCTGTTATCTACAGCCAGGCATTCAGATACTACAGAATATGCTCCAAGAGAAAGTCCAGGATACACACTTAAACATACATAAAACTGCCTTTATTAAACAAGGACACTCCACCAGATTGCATCATGAAAAGGGCCTCCCACATACCTTGCTTCAGAATAGGGGGGAAAAAAACCCACGGACTCCTAGTTGTTACCTACCACCCCACACTGTAACCCATATAGGTTACCATCAAACAGTTACAATCCATATTTGATGGGGACCACATCCTGAAAGAAATCTTTCCCAAACCCCCACTTTTGGCTATCAAACAATCCCCCAACCTTGCCACGCTCATCATCAAAAGCAAGCTCTCCACAAACCAGGACACACCAACTCAAAGTGGCACCAAACCTTGCCAGAACAACAGATGCAAAACTTGTATTTAGTTTAGACACTCAGATTTCTTTCCCCAGATCTGAAGAACAACTCTGTGTAGTGTGAAAGCTTGTATTTCCACCAACAGAAGTTGGTCCCATAAAATATATTACCTTGCCTACCTTGTCTCTCTCATATTCTGGGACCAATATGGCTACAACCACATTGCAAACAAACATGTTTGATATATAGCAATTATAGCTAATTGATTTTACAGCTTGCCTATATACCTTGTTGTTGGTTCAGTTAGAGAAACTTTGTCAGCTAAATGTTTTTCAGTTGTCCACAACCTCCTACCCTTGTACTCATAAGAATTTCCTAGTTAACAGTGATGAAGCTTTCTCCTTTCTGTGACAACCTCCTTGTTTCTGGCCATGAAAAATGTGTAGGTCAGTAGCAAATTACAATGTCCCAGCAATGAGGAGGAAATGGGGATGTGGAACCTTGATTCAGAGGTGTGTCTGTGATTCATGGTTCACTCTGGAGCTATTCCTGGGAAAATTCAACTTATGCCATATATGGTAGTTGGAGTGAGGTGGAGGGGAGAAAGGCTGGTACAGTCTGAGTTCAGCCAGGCCGTAGGGTTTGGGCCCATGATCTTAAGAATGTAATATATGGCCACATAGTTTTAAGTTGAATGTATACATGCAGTGTCACTGAGTGATAACTTTTGCACTGATTATTATTATTATTATTTTTTTGGTGGGAAAATTTTTTTTAAAAGTACTTCCATTTATTTGCATGATCATGTATCTATGTACTTCTCTGGTTGCACATTCAAATACACCAGTGTCCCATGATGACCAGAATTTAAAAAAAAATAACTGCAGGTACATATAATATGTGATTTTTATGTCCTCCAGTATATGTACAAACTTGTGTATATGTGTGGAAATCCTACATATTTATGAGTTGCGTTAAAATTTAGAATATTAATGTACTGTGCATGTATCATTGTATTTTCAAAATCCTTTAACTATATTATTTCTTCATCGAAAATCTTTAAATAAGTCATAAACAATAGTCCCCCATAAGGACTCCATGCAAACCAAGTTTTGAAATTTAAACAAACCCATTTTTTAATTATCTAATACATAATAAGTGCATGGAAAAAATCTCACAGAAAAATGTACTTTTGTACTCTCATTTGGATAAATAAAAATAGCCATCACTAGCTGCCTAATGTTTTTTTGCCTGTTGAAAAGAATGATGGGACATCAGTACAGTTCCTGGTGGACAAATGTTCACAACACAGCAACTGCCATTGCGAATGAAACTAAATGGCTCCTTTTGTTGACAATCATAGTGGAGAAGCCAAGACTTGAATGACTAAGGAATTAAAACTTCTCACACATCCGTGCACAGGAGCTCTCTGGATTGCTGCAGTTAATGTATCTTGGATAGTGGAAAAGTTTCAGAGGGCTAATGTCTTGTCAACATTTTAAAGTGTAAAAAGGATGATCTGTGTAATTTATACACCTGTTTGCTCAATATAGTTTCCTGGCAAAATCATGTAAAGGCTGATACTAGACTCAACCAATCAACAGCTAAAGGGTGGTAATTTCTTTAATGCCAATCAACATTATTTTATGGAAAATAGGTCTTGTCAAACAAACTTTTTGAAGATAGACAAATTCAAACGGGAAGTAAAGCTTCTATTCTTAAAGGTATGTGTAGCTAACCACTGGAACAAATTACCCCAAGGGATGTAGTGAATTCTCCATCACTTGAAAACTTTAAATCAAGATTGGATGTCTTTGTGAAAGATGTGACTAGTGCAACCTCCAGTTATTCTGCTTCATGAAAGGATTACTGGGTGAAATTCTAAATGGCTTGTGTTATTCAGGAGGTCAAACTATGTGATTATAATGATCCCATTTGGCATAAAATCTAAGTGTCTATGGATCTATAATGGTGGTCCCTCTTGAAAAGAGTTGAGACAAAAGCTTGGGGCAGTGATAGGAAAGCCAGCCCTGCCGCTGCCTGTGCTGGACCTTTACTTTAGTGAAGATTTGAAGATTTCATCTTCCAGGGATGTGGATTTGGGGTCTGTCTTGAGTCCTAAATTCACTTATTAAATAAAATTGTAACAACATAGCTTTAACAAATTTTGATCAAACCTTCCAAACCAATTCACCTCTTTATTATACTTGATTTGCTAGAAATGTCACTTTCTCACAATATATTGAGACATGGTATGGTAGGTCCAGGCATTATTTCTGACAAAGACTGTCAGACTCGGAAAAAGAAATCTACCAAACAAGAAAGGCACAGAGGAAAATAATGACAGCAAGAGGAAAAGGCCCTCCTGGACTTGAAAGGAAATAGAATTTCACTCTCAGAATAATAACTTATTGGAGGCTTGGACAGGAATGTTTGCACTAAAGTGACTTTTATAGTATTTCTCTCCTGACAGACACATTTTATAACTAAATTGTTTGGTCAGCATAGTGAATGAAAACTATCAGTGTAACCTTAGAATTACTGAGATGGAGCGCTGAGTCCCTGGCTTGGAAAATTGATCACATGATATCGGCTTAGGCATGACAAATGCTGAGTGCTGCTGAGTCTTCACTTGTGGAGACTTAGTTACTTGGAAAAGGGAGTTGGGGGAGAGAAAAGTCTATTGTATAATTAACATCTGAAAGGAAATGGAGCAATAATACTTCCATTGTTCTGAAGGTGCTGATATCTTGTGTCCTTGGTGGTTACTAAGAAAGTAGGGAGTGACAGGAAACTAGTGACCACCACTGGTATGTACAGCTGCAGAATGCTGGTATGTGATCTGACCACTGTAGTCATTATTTGGTCCTTTGGAAATTACAGCCCGCACTGTAAGTAAGAGATCATAAAATTACTTAGTAAACAGACTTCTTTCTGCTTTCCTCTCTCTTCTGTTTGCTCAAAATGAACAAACTGTCCAATGCTAAAAGACCAACGCAGAACAGGAATATGGAATTTGTCTTCTAATGTCCATATCAATGTTACTTTTCTAAGTATTCTCTGCTCTTAGGAATAAGCCCTGTCCCTCCTTGTCGAAGGTTCACCCATAGTAGAATAAATGCGTTACTGCGTTTTTCTGGCACTGCAGCAATTTGGAGACCGAGCACCCCAATGTTAGGGTTTTTGGATCTGTTACAGTGCAGACCAAACACCCATATCCCCCTGCAGTGCCAGGGAGGCTACTCTAGCTATGAAGCTGGAATAGCAAGAGCAGAATAGATTTGTTGCATCTGTGTTGCCTGAGGATTGCTCCTTCCTTTTAGCTGCCAAAGATCTCCCTATCACCCATTCTGGCAATAAGTTTTTGGATTTAATTTCAACAGTGACAGGAAGTAAAAATCTCTTTTGGTGTGTTTTGGGGGTGCGGTGGGGGGGGAGAAATGGTGGGGGAGAAAAGTGGGGGAAAATCTTCCAGCACGTACAGAGATTGCCTGGACATTTTCTTCAGTTTCTTGGTTAAGGTTTTAGGTCTCATACTGCAACTTTATATTTCACGCATGTTAATTGCTGGGTTCCATCTTTCTTTAAAAAAAACCTCAAAACCTAGATTTTTGAGACTCATCTGCTAGTATCACTAATTATTTTCTTTCAAAACAATTAGGCTGTTGTGATTTTGAAATTCATGGATGACCTTTGCCAGTGATAATTTTGAAATCCAGTTAGAATATAACCATAAGAGGAAATTCACATGTATTCAATGTGTAGGATGCTTAAGAATTTTATAAAACAGCAATTCCAAATGCACCAACTCAGCACTTAAAAAGAAGAAGAAACTATTTCCCAGCATTTAGTAATTGAATGGAGAAGACACAATACAATGTTATGCCAACTGGGCACTATAGATAGGCAAATTATTTTGCTTAATGTGGATTGGTTTAAATATTTTAAATTCTATTAGGACAAACTGTGGGGTAAGGGAATGAAGAGTAGAGAGAAAACAAGGGAAAATAAATAGAAAAATGGGTCAGAGATTGGACAGTATGGGGAAAAGTTATAGAGAAACAGTGAAAAGAAAGCAGAAAGCAGAGAGAGAGAACTCAAATGGAAAAATAAATGTAGTAGGCAGAATTATATGGTGGAGATCTGGAAAAATAAGAATTGAACTCAGGCAGAATTCCTTTTGGTGCTTCCCCAGATGTGGGACATTTCAGCCCTACTTTCAGTTTAAGGATTGTTCATTAATAAAAAATTGAGCCCTCTATGTTTAAGTCAATTTACACTCACTTTGCACACCCACACATTGGCTTTATTGGCACAAATTAGATAACTTTCATGATTTGCAGCTCTTTTCATATCATGTTGTACTTGACAAGTGACTTACAACCCTATGTAAGTCATTGCAAAATCTTGCCAAGTGTATATAGGGTACCTGTTTTTATCAGCCTAATTTTGTGGGGTGTTTCTTTTCTCCCTAAAAGACATCAGAGGCTTCCCTCTACCTATAACTGTTTGTTTGCTTGATTTTTAAATTGAATTATCCTTTGGGAGAAAAAGATTGGCTTAAGATGAAAAGGAAAAAATTAGTCTGAAAACTCCAGCTAGTTTTGTAACCCTCTCTAAAGATAGTTTGAAAGGTTCACACAAGCATCACCCATCTCTAGTGGTGTTTAAACCTAGTTTAAGAACTGTACATCTGCTAGACTGTGCAAGGACTTCTGCTGCGACTGAGTCCATTATGAGCCATAGCAGGTCGTTCCGGAGAACAAGAAGGCAGGGAACCACTGCTTTTCCCTCTTTTAACCCTATTTTAATTGCAGATCTCAAAGCATCTTTAATTGTTTTATGGAACTTCTAGCAATGCCTCTTTAATTATTCAAATAATTCTTTCCAACTTTCTGGAAGTGGAAATGGGCAAAACCAAAGCACTCTAAAATGCTTTTGTTGTTGCTTGTTGTTGCAATATTTAAAACCATTGGAATAAATATTAGCAACTGTTCCTCATTAATTTACACATTTTCCAGATTGCTAATCCCTCTGATCTGCATCCCTCTGCACATAGCATTGGTATGGTACTGGTACTGCGTCCTCTGCTTAGGAGAACCCTAGAGTTGAAGGATCCAAGTTTGAGGAAGGAGCAGGCCTAGAGCAAGATTGAGAGACAGATATCATTCCGTTCCAAGCCAAGTGCAGATCTGTGGATATAAGGTAAGACAGCCCAGTGTCCCTACATGCTAGCAAATTACAATTTGCTGGAGGTTCTGGTAGATGATACTGGATTATAAAACCCTGGCAGTTGCCTACAAGCAAGAAGGTGTCAGAGCTGCTCCAGAGTTACATGCTCCAGAGTTACATGGGGTCCTGTTGATCTCTAGTATCCATAGAATTGAAGATTGAACCCTTATACATTCTCTAAGGAGCCAAACCACACAGAATGCTTTGATAGAAACTCTACAGAGGGTTCACTGAGAAATTTCCTTTCCATACTGATTTTTGTGGGAGGTGGAAATCCAAGCTATTGTTTTGGTGAGGAGGAAGAGGCAGAGGTTTGTTGTAACAATTCCATGTCAAACAATGAGTCGCTATGGCTATGTGTATTTTATTCATATAACTCTCCCAAAAAGGTGGATAGCTCTTATGTGGCTGCATTTCATGTATCCCATATTCCATAACTTGATCGCTGTACAAGTCTGTGGATATTCTGGTTGGCAGTGTGTTTGTATGTGCTACAGTTGTTGTATGTGCACAGAATATTAAAGCTATACGAGATGGTTTGTATGTCCTGTGCAGACTTGTTTTCCTTATTGTATCACTTTAGATGAGTAGTTTAGGAAAACATTCCCTTTTATTTGTCAAAAGAAGAAACAAAAAATCCACAACTGTAGAATTAAAAAAGACAAAATCAAGGAATATGTGAAAGGTTAGGTATTATATTGTAAAAAGTAAGAAGCAGAACTAACTCAATTTGTAGATTAGGTTTGAGCTTCAACTACTGCCAAAAGCAAAGGAAAGATAGCTACAAATTGGAAGAGTAAAGACAGTATTATTATTGTAAAAGCTGAAGATGCATAGCTTTGGTCAGGTACAAATAAAATATGCTTGACCAGTAAAGGTTGGTCCAGATGCCCAAAGGACAGCAGCTACGTCATCTCCTCACTGTGCATCCAAGGCCAAAATATCCATTAAGGGATTGGACATGCCTCCAGGGACACACTGTGGGTTTCCTTTTCCAAGAGCATAATCAGATAACCTTAGAGTCAGCTCCTAGGCGAAGCAGTTGTGCCACTGTCCAAATTTCACATGTGGTTTCTGAATAGAATTTTCAGTGGAATGTGTCAGGATTGCTCTAGGCAAATTGGGTGATAGATATTAGATGAATTATATAGCTTGTTTTTTCACTTTGTTTTCTTAGGGGTCACTGAATTGTTTGCTGAAGTAAAATTAAATGTTAAAAGTCTTATTGTGTGAGCTGCTTCTAATTCTTGGCAGTCTGGCACTTCAAAAGCTGTTTCATATGTCAAGAGTGGAAATAGTTTAGAAAGAACCTAAATCTACTACGGGAAGAGTCCAGCATTTTTGCTGCAGATATTTTGTATACTTTCTTCTGTTGCAAACTCTCTGGGTCAATGTGTAGTTGGATTTATTTGTAACACAGCAGAATAAAAGACTAAAACATAGGGTTTCACTCTTCCAATGTACCATACAGGCATTGTGCTTTCCTATACAGTGCTTGTCACCATGGGGCCTTTCTCCTGGTTAGAGTCTTTGAATGCTACCATAATATAAATAGACACAAAAACAAAACAAAACAAACACAGCATATGTTAAAAGATCATCATTAAGGTTACAAAATCAAGCACTCAAATGTTAGGAAATGCCAGAATTAAGGTTGCCCATATAATCTGAATTGTGTGTGTATGCAGTATGATACAGTCTTTATTACATGACCACATACCGTTTTTCCACAGGATCATTCAATGCCTAGGATGGATGGTTCCCACTTAAGAAGAAACTATTCAATATTTTGTTTGTGCCTCTTTGTTCAAGGTGTGGTCCTAGGCCATATACATTACTCAAACCCTGCTTTGAAGGCAGACATATTAATCTCCTCATGGGCTTTTCAATGGTGCTCATCACTATATTATCTGAAAGTTCACAAACATTAATTAATTAATCTTCACAACACCCCTGAGAGAGATCCTCATTTCACAGATGGGGAGCAGAGGCATAGAGAGATTAAAGTCAACATTATCCACTAATTTTGAATGCCTAATTTGAAATGCCTAGGAACTGGATTTTCAGAGAACTTGGCAACATATAGTACCAAACAACAACTCCTATTGACTTGAGCTGAAGCTGTGAGTGCTCAGCACTTCTGCAAATCAGAACTCAGGGTCTCAGGGCAGGCACTTGGGAAATAAAGAACACACAATTAGTGAATTCTATGAAAAGTTTGGTTTAAGTGACTTGCTCAAGATCACATAGGAACTCTGTGGCACAGGCAGGAATAGAATTCAGTTGTCCAGGGCAGCATTCAACTGCTTTAACCAAAAGACCATCCTTTTTCTTCCTGCAATCTCCTGCCTCATTCAATACAAACCTTCAAACTTCTTCAACAAAAGAGACATGGGTCTTACGGACAATTCCTTTCTGCACTCCATCATGCTGATTCATCCCCAGAGCAGGTCCGTCCTGTGCACTGAATGAAGCAGGGGTCCTGTAGAAAACATAACATCTTACCTGTGTTTAAGAAATGGGAAAAAAAGTCGTCTGAGCAATTACAGACCTGTTAGTCTGTCCTCAGTAGTATGCAAGGCTTTAAAATAAATTGTAAAGAAAAGAAGTGTTAAATTCATAGAGGTAAATGGTAAAAAAGATGTTATGCATCATGGGTTTACCAAAATCAACCTGATTTCCTTCTTTGAGAAAATAACTGATTTTTTAGATCTAATACATTTGGACTTCATTAGAGCATTTGATACAGTACCACATTGGAAATTATTAGTTAAATTAGGGAAGACAGGAATCAGTACAAGAATTATAAGATGGATAAGGAACTGGCTAAGGGGGAGAAGGCAATGGGTTGTGCTGAAAGGTGAATTGTTAGACTGGAGGGTAGTTACCAGTGGAGTTCCTCAAGGATCGGTCTTGGGAATAATCTTATTCAATATTTTTATTAATGACCTTGTCACAAAAAATAGGAGTGTGCTGATGAAATTTGGTGAGGATACAAAGTTAGGAAGCATCTTCAATGCAGAGGAGGATTGGAATATTATACAGAAAGCTCTGGATGACCTTGAAGACTGGAATGACAAAATGGGATGAAATTCAATTGTACATAGTGCAATATCTAATAAGATTTTTTGCTTCAAGCTTGGGACTCCTCAGTTGAAAAAAACAGAGGAGCGAGACCAGGATGTGCAGATTGTGATTCATAGTCCTCCTGGAATCAATGTGTGTGTGGCTGTGGAAAAGGCAAATGTGATCCTAGGATGTGTCAGGCGAAGCATTTCCAGCAGAGATAGGAAAGTATTAATACCTCAGTACGAGGCACTGGTAGGACATAATTTGGAATACCGTGTGCAGTTGTGGTCAACCATGTTCAAGAAAGATTAATTCAAAGTGGAACAGGTGCAGAAAAGAGCAACTAGGATGATCAGGGGGATGGAGAGCCTATGAGAGGAGACTGGTAGAACTTGGCTTGTTTAGTCTAGCAAAAAGAAGGCTGAGAGGGTGACATTGCTTTCTATAAATACATCAGGGGGTAAACACCAGGGAAGGTGAAGAGCTAATGGACAATGTTGGTACAAGAACAAATGGGTATAAACTGTCCATGAACAAATGCATGCTGGCAATTAGTAGGTGATTTCTAACCAGCAGAAAAGTGAGGTTCTGAAACAACCTCCAAGTAGAAGTTGTGGGGGCAAACAATTTAATTAATTTTAAGAGAAAGTTGGACAAATTTATGAATGCAATTGTATGACAGGGTTGCTTATGATGGGAGAGGACAGGACTCAGCAGCCCTAGAGCTCACTTTCAGTTTGTCTTATGTTCTTAAAA
This sequence comes from Emydura macquarii macquarii, assembly GCF_026122565.2. NCBI lineage: Eukaryota > Metazoa > Chordata > Testudines > Chelidae > Emydura > Emydura macquarii. Next base: position 10,323,771 of record NW_027131527.1, on the reverse strand, counting down.
GCTCATGCTTAGATGGCTACTAGCAGGGGTCATGAATGGATCTTCCTCCTTCTTCCAATGTATTCTGTGTTTTTGTTTGCTTATAATAAATGTGTGACATACAGAAGAACTAGTAAGGGGCTGGTATTTATTTGTAAATGCCAAAGGTAACATTCCTACTGTAACAGGAACATTGTATTGGTGTATTATGTTACTTTATTCTCTTGTGGTTATCTTTAGTACCCATTATTGTAGTATCACTACTTCCCAAATAAATTAGGTCTGTATGGTGAGATCCCTCACAGACTTTGTCAGTCTTCTGCTTTTCTTCCTTCTCAGGTGGAAAAGAGGCTTTCCTTGTGATATATATATATATATATTTGTTTTTGGGTTTGTTTGGGCACTTTTCTTCATTTGCTACCCTCCTCCACACTTTTCAATTCTCTCTTAGTCCCCCATTGTTTTGGGTGTACTGATATTATCTTTTTATTGTCCAAATTGTACAGTTTCTTGATATAATCTTTGGAATGTTATAGGGACTTAATATAAAATAGCTCATAATATAGACCATGTCTATACTGACGGTGGCAAATTCGCCACCGCCAGATCGATCTTTCTGGATCAATTGAGCAGTCAGTATAGACCCGCTCAGTCGATCAGGAAGTCTACTGAGTAAAACCACCCCCTCAAGAAGCACAGTGCAGTGTAGACAGCGTGCAGAAGGGAAGCAGAGCAGTCAGTGTGAGTTACACAAACTACTCTGCGTAGTTTGCGTAACTCCTGTCGACTGCCGCCAAATTGCAAGGTAAGTGTAGACCAGGGTATATGCTATTCCTTGTTTTTATTTTCTTGGTTGGGATTTTTACTGAATGTCTTTGGTCCTTATCATGATCCATTATGTACTAATGAAAAGTTTGCCTAGGGTTCAGTTGGATGAATCATATAAACAATAATACCCATCATTATGGACTGTACAAATGAAATAATAAACAGTAACATAAATCTTGTTCCAAACCCATAATGAGGGTACATAACAGAAAACAACATTACATTTTTGGTAAGATTTAGAAATACATTTTAATATACCGGATTTTCCCTTGGTACATTATGTGTTCCATAGAAAGAGGGATGGGCCAGATCATATGTATAGTGTCTGCAGCCAGGTGTGATAAATCAGAGGCTGAGGCTGCATAACCTTAGATATACAAGTTAAGGGTGTGGAAATCCTTTCCAATTCCATTGCAGGGGAAGATGGAGGGATTGGGGGAGAATTTGGCATTTCCCTGTCTCTTTTAGGAAATAACCTTCATAAAAGAACTGTCTGCCTCTAAGTCACGTGTCATAGTCATAGGATAGGGGCTGTGATCCCTAACTGTAAAATAAGGTGGGGTTTCTTTCAAATAAAAACTCTGCTGTATTCTTCCTGCTGAAGTGACTCCAAACAAGCATATATCCTTAGCAAACAAAACTTTTGACACACATGCTGAGAGATGTTCTAACAAAATAATTGAAAATGTCATATGGGCCAGAGTACCAACACTACATCTAAGGGACTTAATTCTCCAAGGGCACTTTTAATAGGGTCTTAAACCTTAGAAAATACATAACATTAGGTATCAAGAGGAATCAGTCTGCTTTTCTTAAGGAAGAATAATCTTTTAATCATAATAAAGATATAAGCAAGGGAACATATTTAATTTGCTGGGGAAATAGAAAGTGGATATGGCTGGTGTTAGGATAATGTGCTATTCTGTGTCTGTCATGTCTACCATGAAGTATTTACTTAAAGAACATGTTTAATGCCAAAGTTAATATTGTAACAGATGGAAATGCTGAGCACTTATCTTTATACAAATGAATCCTAATAACCTCATAAATGTTCCACCTTAACTGTTTGGAAAAAAAAATGCCTGTGCTGCAGTACTTTCATGAGAACCAGGGCATCATAATGGAGATTTAAATGTTTTGCAGCCAGAGCATCCATGGACTCATTTAAGAAGACTTAGTAGCAATGGGATATCAGAATAATAATAAAGGACTGTAGGATGAGACTCCACATTTGCAACATCAGATTTTTTGTTAATTAAAACTGTATGCAGGGATGGCCTGCATGCTTGAGTGTTGTGGTGATGGTGGGCTTATAGAGTCATAGAAAAGTTGGACTGGAGAGGATCTTGAGTAGTCATCTAGTCCATTCCTCCCATGCTGAGGCAGGGCCAAGTACAAAACCATGCCTGACAAGTGTTTGTCTAACCCAGTGTTTCTTAAATAGTGTTCCGTGGAACCAAGTTGAAGGGTTCCGCGAAAAAGCGGAACTGCGCCGCCGAAATCAACACAAATCGTGCGCCGCCGAAATCAACACAAATCTCGCGCCATGGAACAGCTGTGAGCGCGCCGCGGAACAGCAGATGGTGCTGCCAAACTGATGTGAATGCGCCGCCGAACAGCTGATTGCGCCGCCGAAAACTGCTTACAGAGCGCACCACCGAAAAGGGGAAGATTTCCTGGACTTGTCGGCGGAGGGTATCGCATGGCCCCCTCAGCATTCATTTCTCAAGATTTAACATGCCCATTTATTTTTTTAACATTTCATCATAGGTCAGGTTTTCTAAACTTTTTATCATTTTTGTTGCTCTCTTCTAGACTCTCTCCAGATAGGGACAATCTTTCTTAAAGTGTGACCACCAGAACTGGACATGCTACTTCAGCTGAGGCATTCTCGGTGCTGAGTAGAGCAGGACAAGTACCTCCTGGGTCTAACATACAATACATTTGTAAATACGCTCCAGAATTATTTTAGCCTTTTTTGCAACTGCATCACATTGTTGACTCCTATTCAGTTTTGACCACTATGACTTCCAGATCTTTTTCAGCAGTACTATTGCCTAGCTAGTTATTCCCCATTTTTTTATTTGTGCATTTGATTCTTTGTTCCTAAATGTACTTTGCACTTGTCTTTATTGAATTTCATCTTGTTGATTTCATTCAGACCAGTTCTCCAATTTGTCAAGATTGTTTTGAATTTTAATCATGTTATCCAAAGTGCTAGCAAGCTCATCTTGGTGTCATCTGCAGATTTTATAAGCATGCTCTCAGATCCATTATGCAGGTCATTAATGAAAATATTTTGAATAGTACTGGACACAGGACAGCCCCAGTGAGACCCCTCTGGATACATCCCAGTTTGACAGAGAAGCATTGGTTACTACTTGTGTACAGTCTTTCAACTAGTTTTGCATTCACATTATAGTAATTTAATTTAGACCACATTTCTCTAATTGTTTATGAGAATGTCATGTGGGACTGTGCCAAAAGCCTTACTAAAACCAAGATATATTATGTCTTCTGCTTTCACCCATCCAGGCTAGTAACCAAAGAAGGAAATTAGGTTGGTTTGGCATGATTAGTTCTTGACAAATTAATGGTGGCGATTGTTTATTACTCTATTATCCTCTAGGTACTTACAAATTGATTAATAATTTGTACCAGTATTTTTCCAGGTATTGAAGTGAGGCTGAATGGTCTATAATTCCCCAGGTCCTCATTGTTCCTGTTTTTAAAGACAGGTACTATGTTTGTCCTTCTCCAGTCCTTTGGGATTTTGCCCGTCCATCATGATTTCTTGAAGATAATCATTAATGCTTCAACTTATTCTTTTAAGTACCGTGGGTTGAATTTCATCAGGCCCTTGATCCTTGAATACATGTACTTTATCTAAATATTCTTTAACCTGTTCTTTCCCTATTCTGTCTTATGTTCCTTCCACCTTGTTGTTAATATAAATTGTGTAAGAATCTAGTCACAGTTGACTTTTTAGTGAAGACAGAAGCATAGTAAGCATTAAACATTTTAGCATTGGTGTTGTCCATAATTAGCTCTCCTTCCTCACTAAGCAGTGAATCTTCCTCTTGCTCCTAAGGTATTTACAGAACCTTCTTTATTGTCTTTTATATCTCTAATTAGATGCCACTCATTCTGTGCCTTAGCCCTTCTGATTTTGTCCCTACATGCTTGTGCTATTATTTTGTACTCATCCTTAGCAATTTGTCCATGTTTCCACTTTCTGTAGGATTCCTTTTTGATTTTCATGTCATTATGCTTGGGGATTGGTGTTATGATGGCTCCGAGCAATCTTTTAATCTAAGTTGCCAGTGTTATTTCTGTAACATTATTATATTCTAAATATTAGATGTGGATAATTTTATAGCTAGCTTACTCACTTTCCCCTTTAGCACTGTTTTGGGAGCTAGCTAATGCTAAAACAGTGGTACTTCATCTTTTCAATACTGAGAAGTCCTCCCTCCCAATTGTGCTGAGATCTTGCAAGGTTCCCCTACCCATTTAGCCATATGAGAAGGGCAAGATGGTCATGAACCCAGATTTTGAGAACCTCTGCTCTAAAGTGACCCACGTCTAATATTCAAAATACAATAATACCACAAAAAGACTTCATGAACTTAGAATTAAATCAAGTGTATTTCCTCATAATAATACAGATAATAAAAATGAGGGATGAGAACTGGGTTTGAGGTTCTCACAACACAAATGTGAATGATGTGCAAGTCTAGAAATCTGCCCTGTTTTAAGGATAGGATCATGTTAGCAGAGACAATAGCCATTGTTAGACCCTTAAACATATAATGTCTTTACCTCTAGGTTCTGGAGATCAGCAGTGTGGCTCAAATAGGGTCATATAACTCACTGTGAAGAGTATATGTTGAAGTAATATGTTAAATATAGATGAGTGGTTAGATGGGTCTTTAGTGCAATTTAATTTATAGTCAAAGAGGGAAAAGCTGAAGTCAGCTAAGGACCCCCAGTGGACCTAGCTTGGACAGTCCTTGCTTAGCATCAGAGAAGGCTGTGATAACAATTTATTGTTTTTAAAGTCAATATTTTTGTTTAAAGGAAGTTGCATGAAATCAACGGTTTTCTTTACACCCTGAATGACTAATCTGTCCAGCAATATATGGAAGGAAGCTACATTTTTTGGTAATCATTTCAAGGGCTGCTTAATAACAAAATCACCAGTTTTAGATTTCAGTAGAGTATTTTTTTCTGTAAAAAGTCCATGTCATCTTAATTTAAGATCAAGTGATTAATTATTGACCGATATGTTATTGTTAAAAACACAGGGCATGACATTTTTAAACAAAAATATTCAAATGTGAAGACTTTTGGATTCTAACTGCTAAGGTTTTTGACATTCTTTCTCTTAGTACATAGTTCTTATATTTCATCAGAATTAAATCAGATGCCCTTTTAAAATTGTATAACTATGTTTCTCTAAATATGAAGAGTTTAATAAACATTTATTGTTTAACTGTTGATGGTGCTGTACTGATATATAGGAAGGCAAAAGTTCCCATGTCAAGGAGCTTGAAATGTAATGTAAACAGATATAATTGTGGAATTAGTAAGCTAAAAAACAATGGGAAAGGGTGAATTCACATTAACAGTCCCTTTTTCTGTATTCAGCAATTTTTGGTAGAATTTGCTTTACACTCATGAAAAGTCAAGGTAAGAAGGATATATTGGAAATCTACAGAACAGATCAATAGTAATTTGAATAGCATGGAGACCTCGTGATTGCTTTTCCTTAGAGTACAATGAAATGGTTCTTTTTACATATTTATTCATTTATTGGGTATTATTTAAGATTGCCTCCCTAACGTACACTGTAGCACTGACATACTGTAGATTAGTACAGTAAGTCATATATATTAATAATAAACTTGTTCATAGTTCAACTATTATAGTATATTTTGCTATTTTATTCCTTAACTAATGTACGCCTTGTCACATGCTGGCTGGCCCTTCAAAGGAAGTCAGGCTGTGCTTTGCCTTTGATGCAGCAGCTCATTGGGGAAGGGGGAGACCTTGGAAAGAAGAGGTTGGAAGTTCCTATTCTTATGGAAGGGTCTGATAGGAGTCAGGTGGAAGGAGAACTGAGGAGAGCCATGGAAGAGGGAGAGTAGCTTCTGTGGTGAGCCTCAAAATAGGGCAAGTTTAGAGAGGAGGCAGCCCTGGGAGTGAGTGTTCAATTGAGGAAGGGAGCACAAGGAAATCTTCAGAGGGATGAAAGATCATCCCTGAGAAGGGCTGAAGTGGAAGTTTATTTTCATTTGGGATTTGTTGGGGGATTCCAGTGGGGAACCCCAGAGAGCCCCTGCCATGAAAGAAGTGTGGACCTTGAGAGGTCATAGAGCCTGGGAATATAGAGAGATTGTGAATCCCTGAGACAAAGAGGTGTGAGGATCACTTGACCCAGAGTCGCTGGTCAAAGACTTGACATAAGTTCATTGAACTGTTTGTTGGCGGGAGTTTCAGTTACCTCAAAAGGGGAGGAACTGTGGCTGTATCTATGCTATGAGCTTGTTGCTCATATAGACATACTTGGCTTAGCTCTCATCAAGCTAGCACCATATTTCCCAACAGTGCTGGGTTTCATGGGGCTCTCCTGTTTTGACCCCTAAAACACTCTGCCATGTTTGAAGCAGCTCCTGTCCCACAGGGCTGGCTGGACCCAGCTACCAGCTTTGAGCATTGCAGTCTGTCCCTCACTTCACCTCCAGATGCTGGACAGAGAGCTATGGTGAGTATACATGTGAGGGAGCTGGCTGTGAGAGGGGCAGCAAGGAGCCCTGGGGGGATGTTTGGCTTTAGCCACTTGAAATGTTGGGAGGTATATGGTGTAGCATGGGCAGCGGTGAATGGTGGCACAGACCAGTTGCCCTGAGTACAAACATGCCTGGAACCCTTGGACATGTACTCAGGGCTGCTAGCCCCTGCCACCACTGACTGTGTTACCAGGGCTACACTATGATTTTTAGCATTCTAGCTCAGATGAGAGCTAACACAAGCGTTTCTGTGCAAGCTAGGACCCACATTCGTAGCTCATAGAATAGATGTAGCCTATAAGTGACCTGACTGGAGGGCTCAGACACAAAAAGAAGCAAACCATTGCAGGACTACTAGATGAGGAAAGCCTGGTATGCCAAGCCCACCAATAAGAGGGCATGCTGGCCGGATATGCTTCTACACTCCTTCGTCTGAAATTCACGTACATGTGAAAAGAGAAACTTTTTGACTGCCAGGAACTGAGTTCAGGCTTCCGTGTGTTTTTTTTCCCCCCTCCTCCTGCAAGAGTTGATATTATAAATTTAGTATCTATTTTTAATTTAAATTTTATATGCTCTTTGTGTCTAGGGGAGAAATATTTTAAAACACTTAAAACAGGGAAGGAGTCTATCAGCTTTAGTGCAAGTTTTCTTTATTACTCCCCAATGTACATTCCAGCATAAGGTCAAGAGACTTCCTTAAAATCATGCAATGAGAAGGCATTTCAGCTGAATTTAGAACCAGGAACTGCTCAGCTGTAACCACTTGATTACAATGGAGTAGAATTGAGAATTCTTTCCAAGTTGCATGTTTTTCTAATCATCTATTTTGCCAGCGCTGAGGTGTGGGATATTGATTTATTAGTTTGTTGTTTAATTCTTCAAGTATCTTTGATTTGTTTGTTGTTTGAATTTTTATTTCTTCAATTGACTACAATCTAATAAAATGGGATTATATATCATAATATTTTGAAACTATTTTATACTGACAAAAATAGATTACATGTTACTAAACAGAATTGCTTAAGTCATGAATTCTCCAATTAAAGAATATTTTGTAGTACTATTCAATTAAAATTACAACTGAACTCTAATTTATGAACCCATCAGGAATGTTAACATATATGATATTTGAATAGTATTTCTCCTTTGAATATAAGGAAAGGCTGAATATCTTATTTCTTAGAAAACAGAAATACTGCCTTATAATCTCTTATGCATTTTACTTATTTCAGATGAAATCAAGAACATAATTTTATTTTCTGCAGGTTATTAATGCTGCTTTAGCTCTTGCTGCCAGACCAAAAAGCCAGGTTGTAAAAAACAACATGGAAATATATAAAAGCACATGGGAGAATCACATACATGTTCTCATTGAAGCTGTGGATGACATTACAAGCATTGATGATTTTCTTGCTGTATCAGGTATGTTAATTTTCAGAATCTGATTTTTTTTTCTTTAATTTTAACTTCTCTCTTCTTCATTTAAAAAAAAAAGAAAATTAATTATGTTCTCACTTCCCTAGAATCCAACAGGAAACCAGTGGGAGATTAGTTTGAGTAAGGATTATAATTTTGTAAATAACTTTCATGTATTCTGTCTCAACCATAGCACCCTTCTTCTCATTCTGTGCTTGGGCAAGGCGCAATATGACATTTGAAGTGTAATCTTCTAGGTTTTGTGCCTAAAAAACTTTTTTTTTTTTTTTTTACTGGGATTCAGAAACCTTTTCAGGCAGGCTCAGGATGTCTTACTCATTTTTTAAAAACAATAAATGGCCGATTAGTGCACACTCATAAATAAAATTTGTATTGTGGGTGTTTAAAAAGCCAACTAAAAATGGATGTGCAAATACTTTATTTCTGTCCCCCACTAAAAAAAACGATGTAGTGTACCTCAGAAGAGTCTAAACATAGTACTCAAACAAAGCCAAAGTCACAGCAAGGTATAAAGAATTTGTATTGTAATCCCAGTGTACTCATGACTGCTACTAGAGCCAAATCCATGTTCTGGCTACTAGTTTCTCAGTAAAGTGTGTTTAAGGGATTTGCCAGTCTCTTGAGGGCAGGTGCTTAGTCACTTGTAGGATTTTTGTATAAAACAAGTAGCCACAAGTTTCCAGCTGGTGATAAATTATTTTATTTACAGCTGCATAAATTTGAGCCTACCATCCTGATGTCAGGTTTACAAAATACCATTAGGAAGATTTGATATACTGGGTTCATGAAGGTTATTTGGTTGTCCTCTTTACTTAAATAAAAATTATCAGGCTTCTGTGTTTATTAGCAGAGAACTGTTTATTGGTTCATGTAAGCAGTTTGTCCTATAATTTCACTATAGAGCAACATTTGGGTAACTTTATCTTACATGGTCTGCTAAAAGCCCACATATGTTATTCTAGTAGCCTGACACAGGGATTCTAGGGAAGAAGGAAGTTTAGGAACAGCTATTGCCACTGGAGAATTCACTTTTCACAAAGAGACTTCTCCCAGGGTGTTTAGCCAGGTTCAATTTTTTGCTTGTGATGCCTGAGCACTGCTGGGCCTGAATCACCATTGCTGTGCACCTTGTGTAATCATGCACTCCAGTGCAAGTCAGTGCAAAGCTGGTGTAGAACACTATCTGATCAGAGTGGAAGTGTTTTGCACTTTATTTGCACTGATGTAAATGACTACATAAAGTGTAAAACACCGATGAATTGAGCCCCCAATGTTGAGTTCACTGATCAAAATGTATAGATTAGGCTCCACAGCTGCAAACCTGTTTGCTCAAAGAAACAAAATAGAAAGACACCTAATAAAATAATATGCTTCCCCAGAGTTTTTCTGTTTGTATAGCTTTTTCAGTCTTTTAAAGCTTCACATTCATGCTAAGATATATTTAAAATGCTTCCTAAATTGAATAGATGTACTGGTCTAGTTCCATATTTCCATTTTATATCTCCAGGAACCATAAATATCTGGTCATGAGAAATGTACTTTAAAATAGTATTCACTATATTCAATATTATTGCATTAGTAAGAGTATTCAACATCTAACAGAGGATACAAACTAGCTATCTTATTTCTTACATATTATGAGCCATATTCTTCCATCTCTTACACCTATGCAGCTCCATATAAGTCAATGCAGTTGCATGGGCATAAAAGCAGAACTATTTCCTTACTGTTAACATACATTGTTCTAAGCCTATCACTGTCCTGGTGAGCGCAGCCACGGTTCACCATGCCATTCATTAGGATTGATTTGTATCTTGCAGCAATGTAAAGCAGGAGGAGTTTCACATATGTCAGTGGAATTACAGTAATTTGAAACCATTGTAATTGGTTATCTATCGAATGGGTAGACCCACTCTATCATAAAGGGAGTTAGCTGGGATAATCACTGTCTTAAAATGTTTGTCCTGATCCCTTTGGGAACAACACATTCACTGTGGAAACTGAACCTGCTGGAAGCAAAATCCTCATGAGAAAGCAGCACTCTTGTTGGTACTAGGCCATTGATAGAGCAGTCCTAAATTTGTGCTCGGAGACAGAAAGTTCCCCACTCTCTTGGCAAAAGAATGTTATTGAAGGAATTTACCTGTGTTGCTTCCCTTCGGAGGCAGGATATTTTCGAAGGACACCCCACCAAGCAATAGTAAATTTGTAGGGAAGTTCAGGAATGGTGCTGTACCTCCAGCTTTGGTAATTTTCACCTTGAAACCACCATCAGCAGCAGGATCTGTTAACATTGTATTATATTGTGCCATAGAAAAGTGTCATGGATACAGCCCAATTAAAAAAATCCTCTGACACTTCTACTTTACAAATACATGATTTTAATTATCAGCTGATTTTTAATCACCATGGAACTCTCTATTGACATACAGTGGCTTATCAAATGTCATTACGGAGTTTAAATTAGAAAAGGGATAAAATATGAATTAACTTAAATTTGCTGTCTGTAATATGAAGTTTCGGATGCCTTTACATTATTCTGTTTGAATAATTCTTTTATTAAAAATTATGTTGTATCTAGCCTGTCAGAAAAGATATTGCACTAGATAGCAGAGGTTTTTACATTTGAGATGCATTAGTTGATCTTGCACAGTATATTTCATGTAGTAAAAATAATATTATCTAAATTTTGCCTTTTAAAAATTATATTGTGTGTATTATTCTACATGAAATGAAAGTTATGGACAGGCCACAATATAAGAAAAATGATATTAGCAAAGCAATTTTCTAGTAAATCCACAGCAGCTAGAGAAAATTTGATATATTGTGTTTGTACACCAGTTGTACTTGAGACTAACCAGAAGATTAGCTGTCACATACGCCTTAACTTTAAGCATGTGCTTAAGTGTTTCCTGGAATTAGGGTGACCAGATAGCAAGTGTGAAAAACTGGGATGTGGGTGCGGGGTAATAGGCACCTATTTAAGAAAAAACCCTGAATATCAGGACTGTCCCTATAAAATCAGGACATCTGGTCACCCTACCTGGAATAGGGATGGATTTAACCACATGCTTAAATGCCCTGATGAATTGGGGGTATAGAGCTTAATTCTTTCCCTGAGCTCTGATTTTTTCTGCTATTGCTTTTTCAACATTTCCTTAAATGGAATATTTAGTCCCAGGCCTTGCTTTCTCTGGGTGATGCACATATCTGTGTGTGCAGTTACCATATTTCACACAGTATAAAGTCCATTCTGCAGCTGATTATTCTAAGTTGGTTGTTCCACAAAGAATCAGCTAGATAGTTAATCCTTATCTGCTCATGAAACCATTTTATTAAGAGTGTGTGTGTGTATATATATGTTATATAATCCCTCCTCATATAGCACATATTACATATTTAGCTGCTAATGAAATCTTTCAGATACATAGATATTAAGGAAATCCAAGCACAGCACAGCTAAGTGTAACTATACTGTACAGCATATTCAGTTTCAGCCCCATGCACAGCAAATGGCATTTGTTTCACTGAAAAGGCTAGGTCCTTCTGTAATAGTAATGCCTGTTACTTTATGTCCTGTATATTTGCAATGTAAAATATGAATTCCTCAGGACACACTATATAAGTGTTTATGCTATCTAAGAAAAACAGTTTAGTGAAACTGTATTTTCAGAGTTCCCACAAGTTCTTGGAAAATAACTGTGAGAAATGAAAACCCCTGATACCTTAAGTATTTCTAAATAATTGATACGATAATATGTTCTACAGCAAAAAATGAAATACATTCTAGACTCTGATATCTGCACGCAAATCTTCATGCTGATATGTGCATTTTATGTTTCTGTAATAAACTGCATATAAATTCTGCTCGCTGACTTAAATGGAAAATGTAATGGAAGCAAAGCATCTAGCCTCCTAAATCTTTCTTTGTTAACTGTGGTCTAAAAATACAGTATCCTAAATTGTGCAAGATGCTTAATGACCATTACAATTTACTATGATAATATATTAGGAGTGTAAAAAGATGCTGAGGAATAGCTACTGTTTCCAGCTTTTAGGATCAGATCATTAGTCTAGCACAGAGTGCAAATAGTTGGGGAGTTGCAAAGACAAGTTCTTCATCCCCAAACCCTCAGACCTGTGGTACAGCTGTCAAGGTTCTTTATAGAAGTTTCTTCAGCCCAAAGGCTGAAGTACCCTGGCATGTCCATGAAAACGGGTAGGGTTGGAGAGACGAAAGGATCCATGTAGCAGTGGTTTCTCTTGCTCTGTCCTCACATGTTTCCTTGCTCACCTGTACCCTGCCTTCACCCACCGTTTGAATGCTCCTACTCAGGCTCCTGGAGAGCTGAACTCCATGTCCACACTGCTGAATAACTCACACACACTTATGCAGTGGAACCGTAACAGCCCCAGTACTAGGAAAATTTGCAGGCTGGATTTGTCCTTTACAGAAGAATCTTATTTATAGTTAGTTCATTTAAAACCACTTCAGACCACAAAACTAGTCTATGAACCTCTTCATGCCTGCGGCTACTAGTCCTCCTGTAGAAATGAAGAGAGACCACATGCAAACTTTTTAATGAAGTCTGCTAGAATTTCCACTGGTTGTAGATCTGAGTAAGTGTGCGCTTCCTGAGTTAAGGAAGGAACATTGAAAGGGCTCACCACCTCCTGCAGTTGCTAGAGTTGGCCAGTGGTAAGCAATCCCAAGTTATCCCGTGTCCCATTTTGGCTCCATTGTGCTCCTTCATCAACACAAAGGGGTTGGAAAACTAGCATACTTGGCCAGCTAGTGATATCTTCAGTGTATAAAAATCCTTGGTTCACGGGAACCAAGTCTTTGCTGGTTTATACAGGAGACTCCATAAACCTCACACACTCATCCTATGGCTACAATGATCAGTGGGAGAGAACACTTCACCCAACACTAAGCTTTTTTTTTTTTAAAGAACCAAACAAACAGCTCAGTAATTTCTGCTATCCTTCCACCTTTGATGAAACCACACAAGAATGTATTTATCTGTAGATGGAGGAACACTATCGCAAGTATTTATAAACTACCTGCATCTCAATTTAGGTTTTAACTTAAATTTTGTGCACCAATGTGGTGCATGCACATTCTGGAATGCTCACGGAGGTCCAAAACTAATTCTAGTTCCCATGGGGAAGGCCTGAAATCCTGCCCAAGAACTGATCATCCATTAAAGTAGCTCACTACACTTACCCACAGCTGGCATTTGACCCTCTAGACAAATAGATATATAGCATTCCAGAATGTGCATGCACCACATTGTGTGGTTTCATCAAAGGTGGAAGGATAGCAGAAATTACTGAGCTGTTTGTTTGGTTCTTTTTTTTTTTTTTAAAGCTTAGTGTTTGGTGAAGTGTTCTCTCCCACTGATCACTGTAGCCATAGGATGAGTGTGTGAGGTTTATGGAGTCTCCTGTATAAACCAGCTAAGACTTTCGTGCCTCTACCTCCCTCCCACTGTTTTGCAGGAAGAGGGGAAATATTTAACTCAATGTCCCTCTCTTCTTCTTGACTGAAATTCATTCAAAACTCAACTGGGAAGATGATGTTTTCATGGCATGTGATCCTTCAAGTTTATTACCACTTCCTGTCTGACAGAGGGAGAACTTGTTTCCCCTTAGCACCTGTGTCAAGTGGTCATAGCATGTACTAGCATGCTGTGACTTTGCTGCAAGGAAGGAGAACTTTCCTTTGGAATGTGGAACAACCTGTATGTCTTTGAATTGCAGCAGTCTTCCTAGGCTAACAGGTGCAGAGGGGATTTTGGGCTGGGTAAAACTTATGAAATAATAGTATTGCTTTATTAATGAAAGAAAACTTATATACCAAAACCCACAATCAATTGACTTAAAAATATGTGAGAGGACAATGCAGTTTTGAGCTCTGTGAGTCACATACTCTTCTGTGCTCTTGCTGCAGTGTTTATATTATGACTTGATTCTTTACAGACGTGGACAGACATGGAGCAATAAATTTAAAATCAGTATTTGACCACTGATTTATTAATTCATTAGCCTAATATCATCAAATCAAAACTCTGTACAACTTGTGGGATTTGTTGAAGATTGAAGTAATGAAATGTTATGCATTTTGCAAAACTATAGTGTGAAATTTTGTTTGACTTTACAAAATCACCACCATTTGCAAAAGTTAAATTAAATTACATTTTCTTCTTACTTTAATAAAATCTTCAAAGGTTTTTTTTATTTATATAATTCATAAATTTGGCGAAGAAAACAAAAAATTACCAGTTTCATTGTATGTGAAAAATTATTTGTACAGCTCTTTTTGTGGTTGAGGCCCTTTCAGTGAGAATTAGGCACCTAATTTAGACACTTTTCTAAATCCCACTAGTATCTATTTGTATCTTTTGGCACCTAAATACCTTTGTAAATCTGGCCCTTAGGCATTTGAAACATGGTGAAATGTGCTTCAATGTAAATACCTAAATATGTTTGGTCAAAGGTGAATCCCATTACTGAACTCATTTTGCTCAGACAGGTGGCACAACCCTATCAATTGTTTTAGGACTGGTCCTAGCATAAATAATTGCAGAATAGAGGTGCACCTTATTTTATGCACTATGGTCCTCCAAGTAACTTCTCATCTCCCTAGTACAGAAATGCACAGGTTGGAATTATTTTGTGCTTATACAGAAAGTCAAAAATGTTGCCTGTATAGAACGGCCTGTTATGGAATCAGCATCTGAGCCTTTCATTTCTCCAGTGACTTAGCAAAAATTCATGTAGTTATGGTAAGCAATGTTTATAGTAGCTTCTTTAGGCACCACTTCAGCAAGGCACTTGGACCCAGATTTTTGGTATTTAGGTACCTAACTCTCAGGTGAGTCTATAATCAGGCCCACAAACACATTTAGTTTGATTTCAATAGGGCTTAAGTGCATGATAGAAGTTAAGCACATACTTAAGTGCTTTGCTGAATAGAGTTCTCTGTATGATCATATCAGCTATTTATTTGAGAAGATTCTTACTGGTTTCTATATTATCATAAAATTACATTTCAAATACATATGGCAAAATGTTATGAGTCACATGTATTTTCTTTAGTCTGTGCAAACCAGTTCAAATGCATCCCCCAAGCACATAAGAGCTTGTCACCACATTGTATTCAATGAGGGTGAAAAATTGTAGTTCAAATCAGTGTGCAAGAAAACTTGAGAACATATGACAGAGCATAGGTGAAATCTTGAATTACAATGCTCAAATATCAGTAGATCACGGAGAGGGAATTGGGTGGGCTTGCTGTAATGGTTTGAGAGGATCAGGAAATTTTGGAACAAAAGTGGCGTTGGCAAGCTAAAATAAGGATCCATCAGTGTCACATTTTAACCTATATCCATGCATATCTTCATTTAAATTAGACAATATACTTTGTGTCTTGTCCGTCAATAAGAATTGAAATGTTGAATGTTGAAATGGAACATAACACATAGTCAAAATTAGTAATTTACTCTTATTCTGAATGTAATTGTTTATTTAAAAAGTATATGTTGGTGTCTGAGGGATGAGGAGGGTATCAGGACTTTGTGACAGAGTGAGAAAGGAAACTAGGAAAAGTGAATCATTATTGTGCACCCAGAGGAAAAATAAAGAAACTTTATTTTGTACTGATTATTAAAAACAATTATAAATATTAGAAAAGCAGTAAAGAATAATAGGATTACTGAATGGGCCATATTTTCATAAATCCACTTAATATTGGCATTTTTTCTCTGCTGATTTTTTGGACTTTCCTCTTCCATTCCCCAATGTTCATAAACTTGGAGAATTTTGCTACCTTTTCCTTTTTGTCTTGTTTTTATTTGTATTAAATAAAGTGAATTTACTACTTTCCAGTGTTAATTCAGCTCTAACTCTGCCCCCAGTAGACAAAGAAGCTTTAAAAAAAATTAGGAGTTTAATGAACAAGCCAAGAGGACATCCAAATCCAAGTAATGAATTTAAAAATACATGCTATTTGCAAAGTAAATAATTCAATTAATTATATATTTTTTTAAAATCACTGTGATTATCATGCATTATAAATGATGACAACATTGTTCAGAGCCCTGCTCCTGCTGTAGTTCTCAAATAACAGAGAATCTATTTCAGGCTATCTGGTTTTGGTAAGCTAATTTACATAAGGAAAAATGTAGGTACTAATCTTTATAATTCAGTGACATTAATGTAAAAGTGAACTGCATCTGTTTATCATGATAATGTGAAACTTTTAGAATGAAATAACTAAACTGAAATATACTAATGCAACTGATGTATAAATTCTCAAGAGACTCTAATTTTGATTGTAGATTATAATTTTGTTTTTGTTGGTAAAGTAAACTCTTTTTTCTACTTATTTTACCATTACTTTCTCTTTTTATGAATTGTATATTCAAACCTGGTGAAGGTATGGCAGAAGCATAGCTGTAGGTTCATTTTCTATTGTTGATTCTTTTAGTTATTTTACATCCTTTAATCAAAATAGTTTGTATTAACATTTGGATGTGAGTGAGGGAAAAACAATTGTCAAAACTTGTTGACATTAATAGTTATATATTCATCTCTTCTGATTCTAAACTGTTATTAGTATAGAAAACTCAAATTAGAATTCCAGTCATGTAGAAAATAGTCTACCATGGCTGTTATCTGTTAACAACAGACAAAAAGCACACAATTTTTAAATGATTTTGTCTATAGCTGAACATAACTTATACCGGTATTTTAAGTAAAACAAGTATTAGAAATGTCTGATGTGTCTAGGATTGGCAGGATTCAGGGTTCGAGAATGGACACTCCTTGCCTGATATACCTAACTGTAAACTTGCAGAGGAGATAAGCTGCTTAAAAAAATTCTCAAAACTTGTTGTCTTTTGTCTTCTGTTGCAGGAACAGAAAATATTGTTTGTGAATTTTTTGAGAGTACTGTTTTCACTTCTGAGCAGAAGCTTGTCTCTTAACATCTGTCTGCTTGAAAATGCAGTTTCTTTTATAGGTTGTTTTGTGATATGCCATTTTTGCTGAGGGATACCTCTCCAAAATCCATCCATTCTGCTGTAACTATCCCTGCCAGATACTCATTAATTTAACTACTACAGCCTTCTCCTCTTGGCCTCCCGCACTTCACATCCTTGGTTTGTCTGTCAAAAATCTACCTTACCCTCCGCTCTAGCCACATCCAGACTCTGTCAAGTCCTTTTGTCGGTTTCCCCTTGCCATCAGCATCAAATTCAGTTTTTTTATCCACTTCCATTGCGTACACACCATGGCTCTTCTCTATATTTTGGTCCTTGTGGTAGATTGCTAGAGGTGTTGATGGAAGACTAAAAGGAACAGAGTTTACGTTGCAGTGAGTGGTCTGTAGAATATGGTATGTTTGATTAGAGTAAAGTGTGGATTTGTGGGTGAAGAAGTGGAGCATGGGTACTGTAAATAGCTTGCATTTTCATTTCTGAGCTTTTGTGGGATTAAGTCAGAAATGTTATGCATAAATCTGCCCTTTCAGAGATGTGAGCCTTCCATCACTACCTACATCAAACTACCCCCTTGCAAAGAGCACACTACTTTGGGTCCCGTCCACAACTATTATTACTATTAGCTTGGTAGAGGAGTTTGTGGATAAGGCTGGGTTAAGGGAGCAGAGTTAAGGGTGGAGTCTGTGGTGTATGATAAGTGTATGTGTAATTTGAATGTCTAACTCTAAAATTTTTAATTTGTTAAAATGCAGCTCTTGTTAAATCCACCACAAAGTGTGTGTTTATCATTATTAGACAGGTAGTCCTTCAGTATACGCAGAAGTTGTTTGAGACCCATTGTTCTGATTATCCTGTTAGCACATGGTTCAGTGATATGTTGCCTGCCACCCTTTCTAGTGGGTGAAATTGCAGATAGTTATTTTTTCACACCTCTGCTAAGGTGCAAGTTTATATAAAAGAAGAAAAGAAAAAAATCCATGTGATTTATCACACAATCTTCTCCCTCAGATATATACATTTACTTTACTCCTGGGAACTTTCTTACTATTATTTTTGCTATATTCCTTTTCTTTTTTCTTTTATTTATTAATGTAAACTCCTGTCACCCCTCATTTCACAGCACAAATCCTCTCCTCTGCTAAGCATAGGGTAATGAGGCTGGAGACGTGGAAGACTAGATTGACAATATGCTGCTTTTAATACATTGTGCAAAATAAAGTTGACTTCAGAACAACATTTTTACAGGTGCCATTTCAAAAGTCTACTCTGAATAGAAATTAGACTGGGAAACGGTTCAGACTGTTCAGAATGGATAAATGTATCCAGCCTGGACTATTGAGGAAATTCTGTAGTAGGGCTAAAGGACATGCAGACTGTCTCAAGTGTTGGCAGAAGGGAATAATTTTTTAACTGAGGAGTTGCCATGAATCAGATAGCACTGTCAAGAGGGAGAATGGATGACTCAGCATTGACCTTGCTGTAGCTGCCAAGTGCAGTATGACTGACTAACGATTGACCAACCAAAATTAGGAAAATGTTGAGTTCCTTTTCCCTTGAATGGAGTAGAGAAGATGCTGAAATGGATACAAGGTAAAAGGCTGAAATGCACACAAAGTGCTAAGAGTTTTCTAAAATTCTTCTTTGGAGCAGGCTTGAAATTTGTCTCTAGAGCCTACTAATTCTCCATTTGGGCACCTATCAAATATGCCTTATAATAAAGGTATATGTTAAGACAATTATTTTAAATCATAATGGACGTCAGTGGACATAGGACTGAAACACAGCAGTCTTCGATCAGAAATAGTCTTATATTACAAACTCATATGCCATTAAAACCTACTTTTAATACATTGAAAGTATTAAGAAAATGGAGAGCAGTAAAAGACAGGATAGCATTAGAGAGCAGCTCGAGGTAACTGAGAAGGCATTTGCTATGGATGCAAAAGGATACAGTGTCCAATGGGAAAATAGGAGCTAATTGGCCAAATTCTCTGCTGATGTAAATTTGCAGAGCTCTGCGGACCTCAGTGGCGTTGCCCCAGTTAACGCCAGCAAGGCCCTTTATCTTTTCAAAAGCAGTTCTGTGGATGCAATACTTGAATATTATTAAAATACCACAATCCAGAGCAAAGAGGTGTTCTTTAATAGTCAACTGTGGTATAGGAAGTCAGATAAATATGAATCACAAACATACAAAATACTACATTTAAAACTGCAAAATACTTAGAGGATAAATCTGATGGTCCTAGAGAAGTATGGTTTGTTACAGCAATATGAATGTGTGGCACATAAGTGCCCCTCTTTAGAACTTACTTCTGTTCTGCCTTTCAGTGAAATTTGTTCCCTTCCTTCCACTCATCAAAACTGCATCCACTTCCTCTACCATCTTAGAGCAATTGTAGAGCTTGCTTGTATCAGTTAGGCACAGTACTTTGCATGCAGCCCCATTCTGCCTCAGCTTCCATGCATGGGGCAGGATGGGGATGGAACATGCTTACAGCACCACCCCTTAGAGTGCTGTAGTGTGGTCTCCCTTGCACATCCAGGCAGATCTGCTTTGTACCTCCAAAGGGGGTGTTGGGAGGGAGCTATAATTGTGGCTGATCCTTGCATGGAGGGTGGGGTAAGAGGGGAAAGAATCTGTTTGCTCTTCATTCTCAGTCAGATTCTGGCTTTTAATGGGAAGAAAAGAAGAGAGCAACTGGTGAATTCTGCAGTATGTTCATTAGTTAGCTGAATGAGAGACAAATTTTCAGAGAACCATAGAAATTCGAGATGAAAATGCTTATTAATACATGTAGTCCAACTCCTTGCCAATATTGGATTTGTCCTTACTAAAGTATCAATATATATTTTGTAGTGCTTTGACTAATCTACTTCTAAATGTCCCATGTGACAGGGCTTCCACAACTGCTCTTAGGAGACTATTCCACAGTCTAATAGATCTCATGTTTGGAAGGTTTGGAGAGATTATTGGCTGACAAAATCAGGCTTCATGCTCTACTCCGTGGCATTTCTCTGTCTGTCTGTAATTCAGTAATTTTTTAAGATTGTGTCCAATCAATTCCAAAGTTTCACAGAATGATTTGGACATCAGTGGGAAGTGTCCCATTGATTGTTGGTGATTAGCAGGAAACCACAACATTGGACAAGTCACATTTCCACACAGTGCCCACTTGGTGCTGTAAGGGCAGAGCATTGTGGCATCAGAGGTAATTCTGCCAGTCATCACTCACTTTCTGCAATTAATTTATGTATTTCAGCAAATGAAACTACAGACCAGGACTCTGGTGATTTGACAGAGTTGGAAGGTGCAGGGCTGTAAGAGTGGAATAGCAGAGGCTCCTTTAGATCAGAAGCAATATTGGCACTCTAAGACTTAGGATTCTTAAGGACCTCTGCTATCAGGAATAAGAAGGTTCAGTGTTTTTGTCACTAACATAAGAAGCTATGACTCAATACTCACAGGGATCTGATCTCTTAAGTGAGAAACTGCCATTTTTTTTTCAGACCCTTTTATTTCCATCACCATGTTCTTATTTTCAAAAAGGTACTTTGAAAAATTTAGTTCTAGGGTACTCCCTGAAGCTGAGCTTCTTAAAAACAATAGCAGTAGAGCAGGTATAGCTATCAGACGTGGACAAATCCCTAATCCGCTCCCATACATCTCCATTCATTACATCACCCTCCTTTATCACCAGTGCATCCATTCCCTTCCTTCAAATACTTCCTAGTGCCTTTCCTTTTCTAATCCTTGGTTCATCCCACTCAGCCTTTCTTATAATGCTATTGCTTTTTTATCTTGATCCCTACTATAGCATGTTACCTGAAGTGTATCTGATTGCTTCCTCTATAGCTCTGATTTGTACAAACTAGAGGAAAATGGGAGGTGTCCGTACCAGTGGATGAACCAATTAACTCATCCCCTGATGTTCAATGTATCAATATTCCGACCAAGAGAGGTAGTCAGTACATAGGCACAAATGGATACTTCATTTCTTAAAACAGTCAACCTGTATCTATGCACTGTCCATCAGACATTTTCACATATTTTAAAGTTAGCTTCTTATAATTATCATCTAGGATATTTACTGTAACATTTAATTTTTCACTTTGCTATGGTATAGCAGGCAACTTGGATAAACTCAAGGCAATTTCTAAATGTAGCTGAGTTTTTTTAGGGGACACACTTCAGAATGCTGTCCCATCTCTTTTTATATCTCAGATCTTGCAACTCCACCCCTACAGAATCACAATAACCTTGTTGCTCTGCTGATCCTTAGTAATAACAGTCACAGGTAGAAAACCCATAACTATCCATACCAGCAGTGTTCTAAATCCCTACCAGCTTGTGTTACTTTGGCATGTGGAATGCCAATACGGGGGGGGTTGGATTGAATGGGAGCTTTGGATGTGCAGTGAATTCAGGACCTAGCCCATACTCTAGTATGTAATAATTTAGGATCTAATCATGATACTCCTTGATATTGCTGAATATTACCTTACACAGCAAATAGCTCCACTGAAGTTAATGTAAATCAAGGTATCAAAATCTGGTCTTCAATTTTTTCTTTAGAAAATAATAAAATTTTGTTACATTTTTGTATTTCTAAAAGAAACAGTTGACAAAGTATAGTCAAAGTATTTATACTATACTATCCTCTCACTCTTCTTCCCCACACATACTTTAAATGGTCATTCCCTAAGTGTGGAGGTTTTGGACAGTATTTTCTGAAACTAGACGAGAAGCTAAATGTGATGATCAGATAAAGTACAGTAGAACCTCAGAGTTACGAAATGACCGGTCAACCACACACCTCATGGAACTGGAAGTACTCAATCAGACAGCAGCAGAGACCCAAAAAAAGCAAATACAGTACAGTACTCTATTAAATGTAAACTACTAAAAAAATGAAGGGAACATTTAAAAAAAGATTTGACAAGGTAAGGAAACTGTTTCTGTGCTTGTTTTATTTAAATTAAAATGGTTAAAAGCAACATTTTTCTTCTGCATATTAAAGTTTCAAAGCTGTATTAAGTCAATGTTCAGTTGTAAACTTTTGAAAGAACAACCATAACATTTTGTGCAGGGTTAGGAACATTTCAGAGTTATGAATAACCTCTCCATCTGAGGTTCTGCTGTACATTTTTCTTACGTAGTTTGTTTTGCATTACAGCATTTTAAAAAGTCTACCTTCTCATGATCCTGCTAGAACTAGATTGTGACCCAAAAATGAATCATGACCCACTGGTTGGGAGCCACTGACTGAAAGAATGAAAGTGATCCAGAGCATCATTCAAAAATAAACAGCACGCACAGAGCATGGATCAGTTTGTTAGACAGATTAGATTGGCTATAGGCCACAAATTGTTTATTTCAGCTCAACACATATTTGAACTTCAAAAGCATTCTATTTAACATTTGGAAAATTACCAAAATCATAAATGTTTAATATCTTAAAAAAAAAAAAAAACCATTCAGGAAAATAAGTACAGAACAAGAGACTTTCATGAACAGATTTTGTTTTAAACTGTTGGTTAATGCATGACATATAGCCACAGAAAGCTTTTCTAAATATTTTTCTTTGTTCTTATTTCTTTAATATAAAATGAGATTTAAATGTTGTTTTTGATTATATCATGAATATTTTTTCTGCTACAATAATTATATTAAAAAATATTGGGCCAAATCCTGTTTAGTTACAACAGTGCAGGTAACTCCATGGAATTCATCTGAGTTACTCTGGATTGACCCTGGAGCAATTCAGAGTCAAATTGGTTGTGTGTGTTTATTTCTCTCTATAAAAAATTATATTAGAAAGTGATTGAGTTCAAAATTAGACTAATATGTAGTTTATATCATTTGGAAACAAGGTAATTTTGTTTAGTTGTTTTCAAGCAGTCTGTAAGGTAGTAAAAATCAATATTATTTTTGCTCACATGAAATCAGACCAAGTATTAAATTATATATTTAGGTTTGTAATTTTTCACTTTTCACTTCAGCTGTGTCCAGTTTCTTGTATGCAAACTACAAAGGGAATTTTATATAACTACTCCCAGGTCTAAAAGAGCAAATTCATACTATTAAAGTAGCATATTAAAAAGAGAGCTGGGCTCTGAGCCATTGAATGATTTTCCTAAGATGATGGTGTTAGTTGGAATCGGAATTTGCTGGATGGATGCCCTTTGGTAATGCAGTAGTTGCTGCACTATACTGAAGGTTATAATTTATATCAACCAAAATGCATAGCCTTTCCTGTAATTGAAAAGGTTTTCCAAAGGCATTGCATTTGTAATCTTTTACTTAACATTATTTATTAAAGTAAAGCAACAAGTGAAAAAATCATTTTCAATTTGTATTTCATTTTTTAGGCTATGGTAGCATACGGTGATGTGGTACAAAATGACAATACAATTAATATTCTTTCATATCCTTTTAAACATTAAAGATTTCAGTTCAACTGGACAAACATGAGTGTGGAAGGCTGAAGATTTTTTGGTTACAAGCTGGTATTATGGATATACAACTGCAGGCAGGGCTGCAGTCAGGGAAGGCATGTCCGAGCGCTTCCTTTTCTGGCTGCTGCCTTGCAAATCTGCCTTTTGCTTATCAGCAACTGTGGGATAATTGTAACTTTTTTCTGAAAACTGAGGAGTGTCTAATAAGCAGCATTTGAAATACATTGATATATTGTAGCTTTATAATAGAGCTTGGCAAACTGGTTCAGGAGGGAAAAAGGTCCCCTCTTGCCCCAGAAACTACCTTTTTATTTTTAGACCAAACTCAAATAAAATGTTTTCTGAGGTTCTGCAATGCTCATACTTTCACACACATACACATACACACACTTTCGAGAAGGATCTGGGGGTCTGGAACTGGAAGTATCAAAGTACCACAAGAAAATCAGTTCCTTGTTCCTTGCTAGTACCAAAACAAGACATTTTAGAAACCCTTGTAAGAAGTTCCAGACTAAGCAGTTTTTCAAATTTATATAACTTTGGATAAGCATGAACTGGATGAACAAGAATCGCAAACTTTGTAAAAAAAAATTAGAAATTTTGCAAAAAATTATGAACATTGAGATTTGGATGAATATGAATTGCAAACCTTTGAGGTTCACCCTAAATCACACTAGCCTACCATTTCCACCTAGGTTAGCTGGACATTGCTCTCTCTCTGGGACCCATCAAGGCCGCTCTGTTGTTTAGAATGGGGTTATATTAGAGGAATTTGAGGTGAAGCTTTCTCTCAGGATCCATGGGCCGAAGCACTTGCACGCCTAAATCTCAGCTCAAGAACCTCAGGATTGAACTCAGGATCCAAACTAAACTTCCAATCGTAAATGTATTGTCACTAAATCTTTGGGCAGTTCTTGTTGATATGTTTTTAATAAAAAACATTAAGGCCCAGATTTTCCTCTGTCAGGGCGATGTTGTGTCATGCTGCTGCTGATTCATTTATTGTCGGTCATATGTACCATGTTTAAAGATTCCATGATATCAAGATGACAGGATTTCAGGAATAAGTCAGTCATGCGCCAAGAACACAATACATGGTAAAACAAGTTGATTAATCAAAGCTAAAGCTAATAAGACAATTTATAGTGTTTTTTTGGCCCTTATTAAGAAATAAGTTGCTCAATAACCAGCTGCCTATTTTTACCTAGTGTAGCTTATATGTTTTGATTACTTCTGAATAATTGTTGCCCCTCTAATTAATTGCCAGAAGATGTAGGCAGGAGGAAGAATTGTTTTTTACCCTGTTCACTTGAACTGGTTGACAGATTCTCGATAGCAGTCAAATGGGAAGAGAACAGGGACTAGATGAGATAGTTTATGCAGCTCTTTCCATGCCACTTGTTCCTGCCAAAGAAGGATTCTAATTCTCTTGGTATCATCTGTCCCTCACAACACTAAATCAGTATCTAGAAACAGACTGTACAGCTCTACAGTGTACCATTATTACTCATTTTAGACCTAAATTTACCTCTATCACACACAAACCTTCTGTTATCTCACTATTTATTGCTGTAAACTATTGACATCAGAAATGCTGAATTACACTGAGGTTATTGAAAACTTTGTACATTTTGAGCAAGTGGATCCTCCATCATTTCCAGTTCCCTTCTCTGTTGTTTGTTGTTGTTGACCTTTGTTCTAAGTTTCTGATCAGTGCACATTCTAAAGACTGATATCACATACTTTGTCCAAGGGATAGTAAGAATTATAACTGGAAGATACCATTTTTGGGGTGAGCTAAAGTTAAGATCACTGAAATTTTTGTGTGTGGGGGGAGGGAGGGGCAAAGAGTAAATTTTTCAAAAGTGCTTAAATTCCACTGATAGGCAATGTGACTTAGTTTCCCAAGTCACTTAGGTGCTTTTGAAAGTTTTGCCCCAGTTCTGTAGAATCTGTTTAATCCTCTTTTTTCATGGATTCTACAAAGTTTTAGGGCTTGTCCATATGGCACAGCAACACACACTAGTGGGGTGTAATTGCTAAAGCACACCGACATATTGCTAAGTGGTCCAGGTAGTCCTTGCTGGTGCGCACTAACAGTTTCCTAGTGCATGTTAACGTAGTGCTATTTCAAAAGGCCCTATGTTAACTTGTGTGCACTAGAAGTTCTCTAGCGCAAGCAGGCAAGTTAGTGCACAACATGTTGGTGCACTTTAGAAATCACACCCCCCTCTAGTATGTATTGCTAAGCCATGTATACAAGCCCTTAGATACTCTGGAAAATTATTTTAAGACAAATTAATTGAACACACA
Organism: Emydura macquarii macquarii; assembly: GCF_026122565.2. Classification (NCBI taxonomy): domain Eukaryota; kingdom Metazoa; phylum Chordata; order Testudines; family Chelidae; genus Emydura; species Emydura macquarii. The sequence continues at coordinate 10,297,955 of NW_027131527.1, read as the reverse complement.
AATGGATTCACTAATAGGTTCTATAACAAATTGTTTTTATTTCTTGTATAGTTTAAAGTAAAAGTTATATTTGTCCCTAGAAAAAAATCTTCCTCCTATTGTCTGAGAATTTGCATTTCCCATTCAAGATTTTCCATTTTCACCTAGATTTTCCCATATCTCTCCTTCAAAAATTTCTTTTCTATATCCACTGGATCTCCCCTTCCCTTCCATCACTGTTATGTTCTACATAATGGTTTCTGTAATATGGCTTTCAAAGTTTGTCAGATTTCTATGCACAAACATATTGAGTGAAACTCACAACCCAAAACAATAGAGATGATTTCTTTTTTCAGTTAGCACTTAGCTGTTCTTGTTTTATTAATTTATGATTCATTATTATTATTTTATTTATTAACATAACAACTCGGAGCTCTGGACCTTCGATCCTGCACAAAATTTGTGTAAAAACATCAAAAATCCCCAGGTTTTATTAGTTTCTGCACAGAACCCAACCAGGCTGATGAATCTCTACTTAAAGATGTTTTCCACAGGAAGCTGCTGGTGTAAGAGTCCCAGGCTATGTGGCTCCCATTAGATATATTTCCATGAAAACAGGATCAGTCAGTTGATCCCATGTAGTCTGTGAGCTAAAGGTTCAGGATGCTCTGGAACCTGTGTAGAAGTATGGATGAGCTGGGTGCATCAGCATCTTCACCGTTTGGGGGGTCGAACCCCCAGGTTGCATGAGCCACAAACCATATCCTCGTATTGTATCCCCTGAATGGAAGAAACTCATGGAGTTTCCCTCCCCCTAGAGAGCCTTCTGTATTTTTTTCTGGAGAAGTGAATGACCCTCTCCAATTCCCATAGTTCAGGGTGTGTGGCTGGCACTGAAGTATTGTACAAACGTCAATCAGGATGTCAAACGTTTTTCTGAAATCAAAGGCTCATCTGTTTTTTTGGTGCTTGATCTTAGAGTTAAAAACTCGAAGTGTGAAGATGTCCCCTGTTAATACGTACAAAACAGTGCGTATTTTAAATATAATTAATTTATTTGTATCATCTATTGTTTACTTTCAAATAAAAAAATCACATTGTCAGGGGTTTCAGTGATCTGAGCTGCCTTGTATTGGGCTTTGTTTGGAAAGCTTCTTTTTTTAATCTTGTAACATCATTGTAGCTTATGCTATATTAAATAACACTTGATTAATTATGTCCATATGCAATAAATCTTAAGGTCAAGCCTCAGTCTTTAAGTATCTGTGGCATTAAATTCTTGTGCATGGTTAGGCTCATGTTTCAAATTAGTTCGGACAGTAACACACATTAAGATAGCAATCGGAACATTTCAAGTCACTTAAAACAAATTGCACAACATATTGTAAGTACTCAGATGATGCCTAACAAGATGAATCAGATTTCTGGCTTGCTTATCTATATCTATTTCTATATAATTAGTTTTCCCTTCGTGTTCAAAGGTCCAGTTGACATTACTTTTTTCCCTCCAGTCCATAAAACAAGTTTTCAGATGATTACACTGCAAAGAGTACTGATTATAGATTTACTCATAGTATGGCTATAGATGTGGGGGGGGGGGAATCACATCGTCCCTCAAAAAATACTGTTAAAATATTATGTTCTGATTTTGGCTTGATAACTGCAATAGAAATATACCATGGTATACTTTCTGAGAATACATATGTACATTGAAATAAATCTAAATAGAATCATATTGAAATCATTGTTCAACTATTTGAGGGAACGGTGTTAGAGTGGGAAGGTAGTAAATGCACTCGGCCTTACTCTCATTTACACGGAGGCCCTATTAGACTGCTCTGGCATTTCAAAAGGACCTTGTTATAAATGAGAATCAATCCCACTAGGTTAAATTTACACAGGATTTATACTGTGTGATGCCATTACAAACTGTATCAGAGATGCCCCAAAGTGAAAAGTCCGCTGAGGAGATGGGAGATTTTTCAGTGGCAACTTTCCTTGAGCTGGTGAGCTATAGAAGGCCAGACAAATTAAAAACGGGGGGCTGAGCTAACCAGGAAAGAGGTATAGTTAAAAACATGTTGAATTAGTCTATCCCCCAGAACCCTCTATCTGTTGGACTCTTAAGGAGCCCTGCCCATAAACTAAGTCTACATCTGTACTTGGAGCCAGCTAAGAGATTCCCAGCTTGCACAGATATACTCACACGAGCTCCTCTCTAGCTTGCATGCTAAAAATAGCCACAGTAGCATGGGCAGTGGTGAGCAGCGGCATGGGGGTACCCACAGGGTTTAGCTGAGTTTGTACTCTAGGCAGCTAGTCAGTGTTGCTGCTCATCGCTACCCATGCTACCACAGCTACGCTACTATTTTTAATGCATTAACTTGATGCAAGCTAGCACAAGTATATTTATATAGAAAGCTGGGAATCACACCCTTAGTTCCAAATGTAGACTTACTCCAATTTCTACACTGACTTCCTTTCATTTTTGGATGTATTTCAAGATTTTAGTGATGTTAAAATTGGAGATCTGGCTACCTGAGAGACTTGCTTTAGTAAAAAAGGTCCATTGTAATACTTCTGCATCGCTCTCTTATTTGAGGGCTGTAGCATTTGGAATTAAATTCCTCATCAGTCTGGCAGAGCCCAGTTTTGGCAGCCTTTGGAGCATGATGTATTTATTTGATTTAGCTTTGCATTATTTTTTTTAATCTCCTAACAGCTTGGTTGCTGATACATTTCTGGATGCAGCCATAGCAGTTGTTTTTAATGTTACTGTGCTGCATCGTATAATTAGTTCGGTTGGCTTTTGTAATAAGACCTGTTTACATATGTAGGTCCTTTAAAAATTGGTATTTGAGTAAATACAATTAATAGTAACAGAAATCTCTTTTGGTTTATCTGTGCAAATGCTTTAAAATAAGACACTCCTATGGTGCAGAGTGCCAGACTTTTCAGCCTCCTATATTCTTTGCCATGGAACGTGCCATGGAGCGGCTTTCAGTATATTTGCTATGGTTCTCAATTTTCTAGAATACATTTTTATAAATGAAATCTAGCCAGCAAGGTGCCAATATTCAGGTATGTTTAACCCTTCTTTCTTCCCAAAGGGAGAGCTTGAGCAGACAGCAGATATACAGTATGTGCAAAAGCACATCACTGAATGTATTACTCTGTATTAAGCTCCCTGCTGGTGAACTTAATAACAAGCCACAGGACATTAATGAGTTTTTTTGTGATTATTATAAAACAGTATACTTTTTAGTATCTTCAGCAGCTGAATGGGACATACAGTTGATCAAGTTGAGGATACTTAGTGTATTGGAAGAAAACATCTAGAGCAAAATCCAGGAACTCAGAGCTCAACCTAAGTTGCAGGCTGTATGCTGGGTATTTGTATGGAAGGGATGGAAGGTAAAAAATCATTGGAATGTACTTCAGTCCAATGGCTGCAATATATCTCTGTTATCCCAGTGTGCCCCTACTGCAAAGGGAAGTGAAGCCTGGAGGAATATCTTGCATACATAATCTGTACATAAATTATTATGGGCCGGATCTTCAGCTCTTGTAAATGTGAGGAATCTCCATTTAGTTCATTGGCGCTACACCAGTTTGCATCAGCTGAGAATCAGGCTCCATGTCACTTGATTTGTTTCAGGAGGCATACAACATCATCACTTTAAATATCTCAGTCTGCCATCTCATGTGACAAATACAATCTTTTTCCTAAATGTTCACCTCTTGTACAATGCATTCATACAAGTCATAGGACTTATTTACACATGCAAATTGCACCAGTGAAAAGAGCTCCCAGGGTATCACTCTGATGGCCTGCAACCCTATTCTGAGCAGAATCTGCCATCATGGGAATTGCTGTGTGCTATTTTGTAATTCCCTTGATGCAGGCTGGTGCATGAACTACAAGCCTTCCAGATATTTAAGTAGTAATGCATCATTATTGAAACCATTTAACTGAAGAGCCAGTCTTCTCCCTGCGAACTATTGGGGTGGGGATGCAGGGGAGTTCTGATAAATGGAAGCCGGATCTGAATCACCCTTGATCATTTTGCCATATCATCTTTTTTCATGGTTTTCATAAAATAAACTAAAATGAAACTGGCTAAGGTTTCCCTGCACATTTGATGGTAAGGCATCAAAAATGAACTGCCTAAGGTTTGCAAGCCAAATTCACCCTCTGTTTTGCCATTTGCATGAAAATATGCCAGGATGGTTTGTGAATGTCCTTATTTTATCAATCATATTTTAATAGAAGCTGGAGTTTGAAATACTTTGTGAGTTTTTGCAGATTCCTTCAAAATAATGTAAAGTGGATGAACAGCCCCAGTGAAAATTAACATTTACACAGTATTTTGATAGTGGTGAGAGTTGCAGCCTACTTTTGTTTGCCTACCAGCACTTTTGCAGACAGACTTGTTTGTAGAAAACATCATTATGATCAGCCAGTGTGACTTTGATATACCATATGAAGCCCAGATAATGCTTTATTGGAATCTTAATAGTCAATAATGGCAAAAGAAAAACAGCTCTATTTGCCTGCAAGCACTTTTTCAGTCTGCCTTGTTTGCCCAAATGCTTACTTCCAATAAGCTTGGCAAATCTTTTGAATTTAGCTTAATAAAAGTGGTGTTTTGTAAAGTCAAAAATAAATGAATTTTGTCCCTGAATGGTAATCTAGTGGGGAAAATAGTAGGAATTAAAATGCAGCAGAGTAGAAACAAGCACAGGGGTGCCCCCCAGCGTTGATGCAAAGAAGTTCAAATAAAATCAGAGCACATGTAGGGACAGACAAATTGAATTTACCATACTCTAGGTCTTATCTGCACAATAATTAGAATATAAAGTGGGATGGAAGATGCAGTCTGAGTTAATGAAAACCTTAATTCCAGGTTAACTACATTTTTTGCCCAACAGCAAGTTTATTTATATATAGATATAGATACAAAAATAATTGCACATAAGTGAGCCATAATCTTGAATTTCCTTACCTTTATGCATGTAACACTATGATGTTTTGCATATACTTACAATTTATGATCAAGTGTATTTCACAGCCTGTCATCTGTATAAATATGTAATATATGATTGCACAGTGGAGAATCAATGTCCCAAAGAAATATATACCAAGCAACTAAGAAAGGGGATGACAATGTCAGGACTAGTAGCATGGCGCGTTTAAAAAGTAAATCTTCACTGTGAGACAGTATAAATATCTCACTAGGGTATACATTCCAAATATAGGAAGTAATGCATTAAAATCAATTCTGGCAGTTCAGGATTTGCTTTCTCCTTTTGTAAATGGAGGCCTAACATGAGAGAAAAGTGAATCAGAGATGAGCAAGGAGGAAACAAAATGAAAGAGAAAAGAAAGAGAGAATCTTTTCATTGTAGATTGACACTCATGTATGTGGTTGGTATAATTTTACACAGGTACCAATTTGTGAACATATACTTTAAGTGGTTTTTGTTGAATGATAAGCAGCCTGTCCACTCATTCAATCTCTAGGAGATATGTTGTTAAACGAAATAAAAGGGAAACATTGATGAAATAGATAAAATGTTGATTTTTTAGTGATTGCCATTTACACCACTGATACATGTGAAGTATTCGGGAACACATCACTAGAACTTATTTTACTGACTCTTAACATTAATCCACTAATAGATGCTCTCCGTCTAGTCTACAGTCTGCCTGGTTCTTGAGCTATATTGACTTCTGATCTAAAAAATAGACAGTGAAATAAGGAGCAATGATGGTGAATCAAATTACTGTGTTCAGACTAATAAAGATGATTGGAAAAAGCAACAAAACAAAAAATAAAGTAAGACGATATCAGAACAGATGTTGTGAATCTGTTTTTCATGCAGAGATGCTTAAATGCGAGGAATGGCCTTCAAGGCAAGATTGCTGAGATAACACTGAATTTGTTCAAGATAGTTTGATTAGATGTCATGGCAGGGGGGAGGGTTAGTACTAAAAGGAGAATAAGCTGATGGGCCAGCTGGTCTTTTCTCATTCCTTTAAGATTTCTGTTGGCTTTCTTTAGGAGCTCAAACCAAGTATTAAACAACCTCTGCTGTGTATGAACATCTGAACTTTTTCTCTGTCTTAACGACTGCAACTCTTTGCAGACACTTAGTCTTTTCTGCTTAATTATCCTAATTTCAAATTTTACTCTCTTTTAGCTCATTATGTCTTTCATTCCACATCAGGTGTTTGTTGTTGCTTTATTTTGTTTCTGAATTTCCTGCTACCTTTGCCATTATGGTAACATCTTACTCATTTCTGTTTTCATTGCTTGCTGTACAGCATAGCCTTATACTCAGTGAATTTCATATCTTTACTATACCAAGGTATTAACTGCTTGCCATCCTCTTGCATTTAATCTTCACGTATTTTATTGTCAACCAACAAGTCAGATGCTGGACAGCTGGTCCTTAGAATGAACAGCATGCAAATTTTCACTTTAAGTGAAAATATTCATATGTGAAACACTTTCATTTTTGTAAATTTGAAGCAAGGTGCATATGTATCAATTCTAGCACTAGGAAAAATCATGAATTCATCACAAGTAAGAGTTTGTCATATCTGCAATGAAGTTACATGTTGTTTCTCTCCCAAGCCAGCTTTTGTTGACCAAATGAGTTTTTCCACTTGCTGTTCAACAAAGGCATAGAGGACAAATTTTACTGCATCAGACAGAATTATCACATTTACGTCAGTTGTTTCGTATAGAAGACATAAAGCTGTTACAATAGAATGTTACCATGGGATGAGCATCTTCACCTGAGCAATTATCTAGGAGTGGCAGATGGCCATTATCCTCTGACAATATTTTATTGACCTCTCTAAAATAGCTGGCATTTAACATAATAGGGTATGCTCCGTTATTAACATTGTAAAAGAGATTTTAAAAAATTACAAAAAAAAAAAAAAAAGTCTGCATGCAGTCACATACTGCTCTGGTATCAGATGGAAATAGACTTTCAATTTACTAAGTGAATTTAGTATCCCTGGGAGTGCTGAACTGACTCAAGTCCTCGACTTAGCCATAGAAAAGATACAGCACAAGTCAAAGTGATGTAAGCTTCCTGAATACTCTTCAACCCTGACCTGAAGGGCATAGCAAGGATCGTTTAGTCTTCATTCAATGGCCTCTCCCCTGAGTTATCAACACGGGTGCCTGCTGTGTATTGTTTTTAAAATGGGCACTGGGAACTGGAGTGAGTCCACCATTCCCAGAGCCAACTGAAAAGTTTGTCAGATTGTAACAGCTTTTCTCACCACAGACTTGGACTAGATTTGAACTGAATAAGAAACTAAAAGTTCCATATCTCATTTTATAAATATTTATCCCTTGCTCCATATCTCATTACATATCCACTTTCCCATGCACTAACTCAGATACATTATTTTGTAATAAAACTGATTTTAGACTAAAGAATTAATCAATCCTTAAAGCCTCCCAGTTTTTTACAGATACTTTTGTGAACCTAGACTATTTCTTAGCTAGATCTTGATTTTATAATACAAAATTAAGTACACTATAAACTTCCATTTCCTAGCTATTGGGGGGAGAAAACAGATTTATTTTGCCTTGATGAGGACTAAAGTCTTTTTTCACCAAAGCAGTAATTGCAGTCTTCAAATCTTTTTTGCAAATCAAGTAGTAAGGAAAATTGAATCCTTACTTTTCTAGCAGTGAGAATGTAACTTGTTACTTTGTAGATCCTACCTACCTAATTTTTTTATCTACCACTTCTGTAAGCAACTCTTCTCAAAATGGCAAACATGCTGAAAAAGACCAAGCAATGGACTTGGCTGTTTGATGTGGTTAATGTGTGGAACAAGCCTCTCGACCATGCACTGAAGAACAGGTATTTCTTTTGTACTATGGAATCTCCGTCCAGACAGCTTTTCCAAATAGACTTCTTGTCACAGTGCTGGTAAAGCTCACCCACTGGACACTCACCTGGCTGTTGTGTTTGGATCCCACCATGCTGCACTCAAGTGCGTTTAAGCTTCCCTTGGTCTGGGTTGGCTGCAGGACTGTGTCTTTCTTTGGCCTCTCTGGCCCACTTCCTGGGCACAGATTCTCTATCTATTACCCTTTCACAGAAATGGGACCTCATGGCCCAGTTGCTGTAGGTCCCCAGGACCAGTGCTGACCCCACAAAATACCTCAGTAGCTTAAGTACATCGTTTTCTAGAGCTCCAACCTGGGTATTCTGCTTTATAATTTACCTCACCAGAAACGTGGTAGTTGGAGTACACCACACACAGACTCTGCAAAAGGGATTCTAAACAATTACTCATTACTTTAGATAGTACAAGAGAGATACATAATTAGAAGAAAAAAAACAATAAAAAGACATATGCCCTCACCTGCCTTTGTTTCCTTGCCTCTATGTAATATTTTTTGGGTTTAGGTCAGAATCCTCTAAGATATCCAGGATCCTTCCACTTCTCTGACTGCATTACCTTGGCTTCTGCTTCTGTATTCTTCTCCCTCTCTCCTTTTATAGTCCTCGTTTTATAAAGGTGCAGTCCTTTCTCTCATGTGACCTCCTGATGAGTCTTATCATGTGTTCAAAGTCTCCCACTAGGTGATCAGTCTCCTGGTTACAAGCCCACCTGGCAGAACCAGTTTTCTTTGTTTGGCCATCTTCTTTCTTTGTTGATGCCTCCATTTGAATAGAAGACTATCATGATTTAATGACCCTCCATTATTCATCCTGTCTCTTGACCCCTAGGAATTTCTCCAAAATGGAGGTAAAAAGACAGCAGAGAAGGCAGACTAGCTTTACAAATCAAAATGGAGTTTGTAATTTGATAAAGATATATATACAGAGAGTTCATGATCTCAAGCAGAATTAATAAATTGTACATAGACAGATTCCCCAAATTGCCACATTGTTCAAAACCTAACAGGAGCAAATCTAAAAGCAGAATTCTGCATCTCCAGTCCTTCATCAGCCAAGGAAGGAAAATTCTCTATATCTTAGCCAGAGGACTGTTGAGAGAAGAATCAAGAAAGGTGTTTCCCTTCCAAATTCTATGAGACCATGATGGATATTCAGACCCAGTAAAATGAAGAAAAAGACCAGGTCAAAACACATAAAGGAGCATTTAGTCCAGCTAGCTCCTCTATATTTTTTCAGTTAGATGCCAGATGAGATGTCAAATCAATATGAAGTACACCATGGGTTTCAGGTCAGTAATTCTGCATCATCCCCTGGTCAAAGGAAAGCGTCAAAAACCAATATTACCAGATGACTGATAACATGTATACCACAGCCAAAGGTTTATGACCTCCAAAGAAAATCAAAGCACAATTTACTAACCTGTGTTTGACATCTTGTGCCAAATAACTATATGCATTTTATGAGGAAATCTGCAAAGCAGCTATCTGTCCAGGATACACAAACTTCAATAGTCACTGGAGCTAAGATATACTGACCTCACTATCTATATATCTCTCTTAGCTGGAAGGTAAAACACAGTTTATTCCCCATCCCCTTAATACTTATGTCTGTTGTATATAACACCAGGAGAATATCTTTTTTCCTTATTCTAGCTCCTTTCTCAAGATATCTTTAACTGCTATTACTCTCCTATTTGTGAGGCTTAGCGGACATTAGCTATGTTTGAGAATGGAAAACTGGCAATTTTCCTTTGTCTGAATGGGCACCTGACATTTGCATTAGTCAGACACCGTCCCTAAGGAAAGCAATATTCCTTTCTCTCATTGTGCTCTTTTGTTCCTTCTCGGGAGAATTCTTTAAAGTGGAACCCTCACAGGGATATGTTTTTTTGTTTGTAACTAGTCTGTTAAGGAATAGTGAGTTTTTTTCAGTACAATTCAGTATTACTTTATGCCTAGTATGTTTTTACAGTTTTGGAAGGGTTCTTGTGGCAGGCTTTTCCAAAGTTTAGTTCTGAGTAGAGGATAAAGTCTGGTTCCTACATCCAGTTGTCTAGGAGATGGAACAACTCATCCATGGACTCCAATGCATATAGCTGTGAAGAGAGAGGGAATTATAATGTAGACACCAGTTTCCCATTATGGATTATCAGTGTCTTACTAAACCAAACAAGGAGTATGGTATGGTGCAGTGGTTCTCAACCAGAGGTACAGGGGTTCACGTACCCCTGGGAGTGCACAGCAGTCTTCCTGGGGATACATCAACTCATCTAGATATTTGCCTAGTTTTACAACAGGCTACATAAAAAGCACTAGCGAAGTCACTACAAACTAAAATTTCATACAGATGATGTTTTTATACTGCTCTATATGCTATACACTGAAATGTAAGTACAATATTTATATCCCAATTTATTTATTTATAATTATATGATAAAAATGAGAAAGTAAGCAATTTTTCAGTAATAGTGTGCTGTGACACTTTTGTATTTTTATGTCTGATTTTGTAAGTAAGTTGTTTTTAAGTGAGGTGAAACTTGATGTACACAAGACAAATCAGACTCCTGAAAGGGGTACAGTAGTCTGGAAAGGATGAGAGCTACTGATTTGACCTCTATTTGAATGCTTTTTCTTTAGCAGCATTTAAAATTATGGCTCACCTGTTGAAATTGAAGTAATGTCGGAAGATTTACTCAAAAAATGACACAGATAAATATGTCTATTTAAAATAGCTAAGAGCTAAAATATAAAATAAGGAGCAAAGCAGATAAAATGTGAAATTAAGGGCAGGAACAAGCTACAGGGGCATGCTGTAGAGCATGGTAAATAGAATATTAATAGGAACAACATGATGGTACAATGCAGGCTGAGAGTTTTAAATAACTCACAAATGGACATGTGATTGTTGTGAGGCACTAAGCTGGATAGATGATGAACTATGAAGCTGAGGTCTGAAGCACCAATCTCTCTTTGCAATGCAATTTTAACTGTAAGGGCCTGATCTAAAGCCCATTGAAATAATTGGGAATGTTTCCATGAATTCCAATGGACTTTGGTTCAGGTCCTGACTTGACTGGTCAGATCTTCAGTGGGTGTATACTTGCATAGCTTCAAAGAAGCTACACCAGCTGAAGATCTGGGCCTGAATATCTTGGACATAAATTGGTGATTTTAACCAGGACACACAAGATCAAATATTGCTCTGTTTCATCCATGCAATTCCTTTAAATTCATTGGGAACACACAGGTGTAACTGAGGGCAAAAGTTGATGTTCAAGCTATTAATATCCCAGCTCATCCAACATTTATTATAGGTAGTTTAAAATGAATGGGGAAAAATTACTTAAGTTTTCCCTCAGGGGCTATAAATCTTTGAGGAGGCTTAAGATTGCTATAAACTCTTACCCAAGCAGCTGATGATCCATTCTAGAGTAAGTTGAAACCTTCATTAGCCAATTAAAGTGATCTCTTTCATCTGCCAATGTTCTAATTAATAGACATTCACTTTGAGAAACATTTTTATTTCGAATTTTTTTACCTTTTGTGTGTGTGTTTTTAAATGCTGACAAATTGAAACCATTTGCTTGAGAGAGAGAAAGTTAATCTCAAGTAGAAGCTGCCAGCCCAATCAATTATTTGTGCATTCTAAAGTAAAACCCAAAAGAAATATAAACTTAAATTAATGTTTTCTATGTGCAGTGCTGAAATTAATGTCTCAGGCAACACAATGAACCTTCTGAAAATGCATATCCAATAAAATGATTGTCCTATTTAATTGTTAATGCTTTTTTCTTCAGAAGTTGTGTTGTAAAAATGTAATTGACATTAGTGATTAGTACCTCTAATGATTATGAAGGACAGCTTTTCTAGTCATAGTTTTTTGTCCTTTATGTTTGCTTTCTTTTCCAATTGACTTCCTTTGCCATCCCCTGCTCCTCTCAGTATTTTTGTTGTATTCCATAAAGGTACTAATACCTCAGTTATTCACATACTGCATTCAGTGACGTGACTGACATCTGTCACATCATTCTTTCCCCAGGAGAAGTGTGTGAAATGGAGCATCTTGTTTTGGTATGGTGTTTTTAATATACATATTGCTCTGTGTTTATGTCAGAGAAGGTAAGGTCAAAGAAATGTGCCTTGCACTTGGAGTGGATTGTAGTGAGGTTTCTGATGGTCCTTGGTGTTTGAGGAGTTTCTGTGTAGTTTTCAATTAAATACTTTGTGCTTATGCGCTGGCAGGTTTTGTCTGGGTTATTGTGGGTTAAAAAATAAGTATAGAAATGACTCCCTTTATAACCATATAATAATATAAGATTTAAGTTAATACTGACATGTACTTTATGCAGTGTTCAACAACAGTCATCCTGCATTAGCATAGAGAGTGTAGGAATTGAATGGTTTTATTCTGTAGTGTAGGAGTCTATCTGTTCCTGTTGGCATTCCTAACGTTGTTACCAAAATCTGTTTTCTTCACATCCTTTCTTACTGATATCATTATACAATACGTCTGAGCAGTGAAACAGGGCTGATTTTAGGTCTGTGTATGAAATGAGATAATTCAATAACAAGACATATATGAACTTGTAGAGTAGAAAGTCGATAAACATGTTATCTGTGGCTATTAAGAACAGTTAATTTTATTTGAAGAAAATAGTGGACATTTTTCACATTATGGGTAATCATCTATTACTTTAATGCTCCAATTAAGTAAATTACTTAAGCACATGCTTAATGTTATACACATGAGTATTTTCCTTGGAGTCAGTGAGACTAGTAACATGCTTAAAGTTAGCTATATGCTTAAGTACCTTGCTAAATCAGTGTCTGAATAGGCAGGTGAGGGCTCTGTGGCCCTTGAGTTAAAAAAGAAAAATCTTACTCTTCTGTATGAAGAGCATTGCAAGTCTCCTTCCTTTCTAATTGTATCATTATTTTTAGTTCAAAATCAAAAGTTGGTTGTAAAACATAAGTATACCTTGCTATTGCTCACAGGGGGAAAATGATCTTAAAATCCATGGTACAAAAAGCCATAAATATAATTAATAATATTATAAATTGTCCAGGAGGGCAACTCTTTCCCATACTGTAATCAGATATTAGATTACATATCTCTATAGATACAATATATCCCTCTATATAATATACACATTTCCAAGAATCAAACACTTAGGGACAGGTTTCTAAAGGTAGAGGATACAGTGCAGAAATATACATAGCCCCTTTGAAAGTCAAAAAGTTCCTTTGGCATCAATCTTTGCACCAGAAAATGGTTTGGGGTAGAGATGATCATCCCAGTAAAAAGACTCAGACAAAATAAACACATACGAAATCAGCACGTAACAAACAGAGCAAATAGACACAGTAAAATAGGACTATCACTCCATTGCACAATAAAAATAAGCATACAGCACAATAATTGCTACCTTTCACATTTAGTCGATATTTAACATTCATGAGGACCCATCAACATTTTGTAAAGTGACTTAAGGAAACATCTGGTAGTTAAAGAAGCATCTGTTAGGTGTCTAACCAAATAATCATTTTGCAGTCTCAATCACAGAAGACATGATTATAAGCAAGGTGAACTCCCTATCTTTCTTGAAGACTGAACATACTTAACTTAGTAGGAGATGGAGGTGATCAATGGTGACGAAATCTCAGGGACAAACTCATGCAAATGCAAACCTGGTTTTATGATTTTCTTCTTGACAGATTGGATATTTTGTGGCGAATGAAATAACAAAATTTGATAATAGCATGCATGTGCAAGGAGAATCAGAGGAAGGAACCAAAGACCTAGCTATAAGTGGAAGTAGGAAGCGGAAAACATTTGAAAAGTAAAATAAAAAGCTCCATTTTATTGTTGTTATGTTTGAGCTGGCAGCAAGCCATTTAGAATAATATGGAGAAATAGCCAAATACGCTGATGTGTAGAAAGAGTTTGACTGGAGAGAATTTTGTAAGTCATTAGCATAGATATGATAGCTGAATTTGAGATACTGCATGGGTCACACAGGACATAAAGGAAAAATAGAAAGATGCTGAGGACAGAGACCTGTGGGTCTCACATAAAGTGGGAGGCAGCAGAGGAGGAGGAACCTCCAAATGAGATGCTGAAAGACAGTTCAGAGAGGCAGAAGGGAAAACCAAGGGATTATAGTGCTACAAAAGCCAATTGAGGGTAGGTTATCAAGGAGGAAGAGATGTACTGTAGTGAAGCCGCAGAAAGTTTTAAGTTGAGAAGAGAGGGGTGAAGGAGAGAGTCAACTATGGAATCAGTGTTGGTAGGAAAAGAGAAGAAAGGGAGACAAGGGTGCAAATAAATAAAGGATGATGGTAGATTCCAGAGCAGTAAATAATGAGTAAAAGAAATAAGATACTGGTCAGAAAGTGAACTGTCAGTAAGAGGTAAGAGAAGAACAGTGCCTGGTAAAGACAGAGTTGAGGGGAATGATCTCGATGAGTGGCTGAAGATCAAAGGTGGAGATTGAGAAGACAAGCAGACAGCATAACAATTTCAGAGACTATCCATCTGAATACTGAAGTGACCAAAGATAGGGGCAAAGTGGATTTGGAGAAGAAGAGGGAAAAGTAGCCATCAGAATCAGAGGAAGAAGAGATGGACAAGGAGCCTGGGTAGGTGTTGGTGGCAATAAATAGACATTTTCATAAAGTGAGATAGGAGAATAAAGTCTGAAGGAGTGCATTTTGGAAGAGGGAAAAGGAGAGGGATGGGGTCAGGCAGAGTAGGACTGAAGGGAATAAACACTACCACCTTCTCTTCACTGTGCCATGGTCTTGGGGGGAGGAGGGGGAGAAAAGAAGTCACTGTGATATATATTACAACCCCATACATTATCTTTGGGGACCATATTGTAAATGCAATATTCAAATTCAAAAAGCCATTATATTTTGATGAGCCACATAGTATGAGCCATAAAATATTCATAGATCTCTGTACCAATACAGGTGATATATATTTGTCTGTTCCTGGAATTCAGAGAGGGAAGGAAAGGGTGTTCCTGCGGACTCTGGAATCATGAGGAGTTGATTAAAGGAGAATCCAAAGACTGGCTAAGCAGAGACCCAGCCTTTGAAGCCTGACCTCATGTGCAATGGTGGGTGGGTTTGGGTTACCTGTTTTCAAGAGGCTGGGAGGACAAGGCTTTTGGTATAAAATTCTGAGTTTAAAGAGACGTGCGGCCTTCTTTCTGACCCAGCAAATCAACATAACCTTTTGTCGAAGAGAAGGCCCAACCCTTGCTTAAGGGTAGAAAGGGCTTTGGCTTGCCAGAGCCCCACAGGGCTGATAGATGATGGATGACTTCTGGTACATTTAATGTACATTTAGATTCTGTTTTTGTATGTTTTCTCTCTTGGCTTTTATCCTTAAATAAAGGTATTCTACTTTGGAAGAGCTGTGTGGTAACTTGTAACTGCTGATGTATGCTGTTCATCGACTTTGGAGAGAAAGCACAATGAAGGGGATGGAACCACTCAGACGTGCTGGCTGGGGAGAATCACAGTGGAGCACAGACTAAAACCCTGGTCTAGACAGAGAGGGGTGTGGGTTCCTGCCCACAAAGAGGTGAAAACTAGAGGTCTGAGATCTGAACAGGCATTCCTAGAGCAGTTGATGAAGGGGGTCAAAAGTGTGTTACCCTGAAACTATGACAGCCACCATGAGATAATGCAGCTACTGAAGCAATGTCAGAGGGTGAGAGCCAGATCCCATGTTGATACATTAATAAACCTGAAAATCACAACCCAGTCCGAAGCAAAAATACTGCTCTGCTCACCTACTTGATTAATATTGTTTAAACCCAATGGTCCTATTTCCATGGACCTGGAGAAGATTAATTCAGTTGTGGCAATTTTTATAGATATACAATTCATCTCTTTATAAAACCCTTTGCCATAAAGGTTTACACAGGACACTTTCAATTATACTAATAAATCTTTCCCTGGCTCCATCCTTCAACTGTCCAGGGTGGATGACATTTTTCATAGAACTGGCAGCTTACATATATATTTTTAGACATTTTGGTCAAGAACCTAAATGGTATTTAGGTGTCTAACTTCCCCTTATTTCACTGGGAGTTAGGCTCCTAAATGTCTTTGAAGATCTGGGCCTCTGTAACCATTCCTGACTCCTTATTGCATTGCTATCACTGCAAATGGAACAATATTGCACATACAGTTGAAATGGGGGATGCTGTTGGAATGTCCATAAACAGTTTTAATTATATCAAGCTAAAGGAAAGAGAAGGAAAAGCTGATGTCTTGTGCCAAACAAGTGTTGTGCACTGTTTCCAAATTGACAAGAAAGCGTGAACTCATTGTTTGACGTTTGTCTGAGTGGAATCACAGCTAAAGGAATCCAATCTAAACATAGCTGTTTTGTTTACAGAAGGCCACATTCTGGAGGATGTAAACAAGTGCATCATTGCACTAAGAGAACAGGATGCTGAAGATTTAGATCGCATAGCGGGGGCCATCCGAGGACGTGCTGCAAGGGTGGCTCATATTGTCTCTGGTGAAATGGACAGTTATGAGCATGGGATTTACACTGGAGGAGTGATGAAAAATGTTCAGTATCTGACAAATACTGGTAAGTCTGGGTTTTAAACCAAGTGCATAACATAACAGAAAAGGATTTATTTGTGCTACTGGTTTAAAATAGATTAACTCATGATCTAATGAACCTTTGCCAGGGGTTCTATTATTTCCTCTCAACAAACAGTATCTTTTTGTGATTACAGCATACAACTTTAAAAACTGAATCTTTGTCAAAATATTTTTAGTCTAGCAGAAGTTCTTTTCTTTTTTGACATTATTTACATCAATCCAAGTGACACCATCTAGCTGGCTTTGGGGGTGTAGGTACGAGTGGCCCACCCAAGCTCTGCTTAAGCTACCTTGGCAACTGATCGTCAGACGGTGTCTTCCCGAACTTCCTGCTTCCTGTCACATTATCGGAAGCAGGAAGTTCTGGAAACCACCGGTTGAGAAATGAACAGTTTCTCTTGGCAACTGTAACATTGGGCAGATTAGTTTCTCAGCCGGTAGCTTCCTGCGGCTTCACATGACTGTAAGCAGGAAGTTTGGGAAGCTTCTGTTTTTCGGCTGGCCCACCTGTGTCAGCAACAGGGCTTGCCAAAAAATCACTTCTGGCTATGCCCCTGGCCAGCTTGTGACTAGTGAAGCAACAATTTTTAGCAGTGTTCTGCCAGCCTCATCACATTCCTTAAGCATATTCATGGCAAAGTCATTGATATCCCAGGCCTGCTTTTATAATATGTGTACAGTACAAATGAAGCCCTTGGTGTTAGTAACAAGTATATTTTCAGTTCCTTAGCAATTTGTGGTCCAACTGTAGCAGCAGCTCCTTTTAGGTATGAGAAAGTTGAAAGTTTTTTTAAAAAGAGAAAAGCATTCCCTTTTGTGATCACACGTTGTATCTATGGTTATATGAAATGAAAAGGGACTATTAACTATGGTTAATACCCACCTCTTCTTTGCTATGCAAAGTCTGATCTCTGTTCAGTCAGTTGAGAGAAGATATTAATTCCTTTATGTATGATTATCAGCTTGGCCAGTCAAAGAATAAAAGATGAAGCCACCGTATTGATAAAAGGTTTAAAACTGCTTTGTTGTGCAACTCTTTCTACAGTACCTGCCTTTAAAGGATGATTTAAGACTGATGAAAAACAAATGTACCAAGTATTTTGCCATACATGCTACCTTTGAGGCTCACAAAATTCCACAATTTGTCTGGCCATGTGGGATGAAAGAGAGCACCCTGCTGCTAGCCCTCTCCCTGTCCAGCCTGGGCCCATAGCTGGGACTCTGCTACCACCACCTCATCTAAGGGTAGGGGTCTGAAAAGAAAAGGGAGGTTGGCTCCACACTGTCCCAGATATTAAGAGCTCTGATCCCCCTTCCCCAGCTTTCTTAAGGGATGCTTTCCTCTAAATCCTCTTCTAATCCATTTTATCTAATCACCATATCTCTTCTATAATGATACCTGCACTGGACATCTGCCACATTTTTTTTTTATTACTAAGTCATTACATTTTAACCTAACCTTTCTGCCCACCCCACCAGGTCCCTGAACCACTCTGGGGAAGGCGAAAAAACCCACCCTGTCTCAGCCAATCTGGCAGCAAGGGAAAAATTCCTTCCTAGTCTCCAAGGAAAAAGGGCAACTAGCTTAATGCAGATCATAAAGAAACTCAATTCTACTCTGAAAAAAACCAAACCAAAACAATGAGAGTTCTGTAGCACTTTAAAGACTAACAAATTTAATTTCAGCAGGCATAAGCTTTTGTGAGCTTCAGTTCACTTCCTCAGATGAAGCTTCCTCATGAAAGCTTATGCCTGCTGAAATTAAATTTGTTAGTCTTTAAAGTATTATAGAACTCTCGTTTTTGCTGACTAACACGGCTCTGGAACTCAATTCTACTCTGATTCCATGGGTGGGATGGTGGGTATTGGCAGCCTGATCCCAGTGAGAGAGGGCTTCTCCAAAACTACCTGGGATATAAATATCCTGCCAAAGTCACCTGGAAGGGCAGGGCCCTTCACAACCTGGTCTAGCCCTTTCCTGTTCCTCCTTGCCCCATCCAAGTAAACTTGCCTCCTCTGCCACCAGTGGCAGAGGGAGCCCTTACAGGATAAGAGCATCTTTCCTCCCAATCAGTCAAAGGACCCACCGCATACAGTTATGGTGAGCAACACTGCATAAATCTGAAGAGGAAAGTAAATTGAATTTTCAGCCTTTGTCCTCTCTTCCTATTTCTACCACCACTTCATTGGGACACTGTAAGGCTGTTAAACTGGATCCATCTTAGTATCTTAGTTTTAACTTGAAATTCCTTGTCTCTTCATAAAAGACACCAAATCAAAAGGAGCCCCCTTCTTTGTTCTTTGACTAGTTTTGATTTCAAGAGCCAGCCACTTACGAAACTGCCCTTCTCCAGTTTTCTGGTGAATGCAGACTGGCTCTAGAATATAGCCTTTAATTATATAAATGTTGATGTCTAAATCCTACATCCATTAGCAGAGTTTCCTAAACAAGTCTTCAATGTGTTAAGCTTGACCGACATTCACTTATTTTACCGTCAAGAAAAGAGGGGCATTTTGTATTAGCTCATTCTTTGAATCAATCGCTCAAATAGGTCCAAGCTGGAGCTACATACATTGGGAGCAAGAGCAGACTGAGGACCCAAGGAGTTGCAAAAAGTGGAGATGATGATGTGTAGAGCTTGAAATAAATATGACCTTTATTTTCCCTCTCTGTGATATTTTGATGAGGGGAAAAGATGAGAAATTGTAGCACAACACACTTTTCTCATTACCTCTGAAATGAATAACAACGAAAAATAACAAAAAAAACAGGAGCTTATAGAGAACTACAGCCATGTGTTCTCTGGTACAAGCTCAGCCCTTCCTCCTTGCGGATGAGTAGTGTTTAAACACTTTGGGAACTGACACTGATTCCTGTTCCGTTGCACTGCTGTGACAGTGTGTGTCCCTAAATCGATGTACCTAAGACAGACAAGAAGAAATGCAGCCTTTTTTGTTGGAAAATGCAGTTTGTGTCAAGGCACATTGGGCACAGTGTCATGAGTTTGAATTTCTTTGTTATATATTGAACATCAGAGTCCAATATCCTTAAATTATTCAGTAAGAGTGAAAAGAAGGAACATACATTTTTCATTGTTATCATTATTTGTACATTCTTCAGTAAATAAACATGAAATCCTGAGAGGAAGTTGCAGGTGCTCAATGTCACTCAGAATTTGCCCCAATAAGTACTATGATTGTGGGGTCCTTCGAGTAGAAATCAGTCAATAACAAGGTGGGTTTTTACTAAGAATTATTTGTGTTTATGATGCCATCAGCTCCAAATTTAGCTTGCATAAATTACCCAGGGCAATGTAGTGATCTCTCTGCTTCCTCTATCTAGCGAAAATGAAGTATGTTTCCAAGGGCAGATCACTGTTAGGCCAATCTTTCTCCTGTTAATAATACTGTCTGAATAACTATGAATAATCAGACACAAGGGTAAGGTCAATAGAAAGATGTATTACTCTATACTAACATTCCAGGTATATAAAACAAATAAGCTGGAACACTATTTACACTGTTGGCCAAGGAAACACATTTGTATGTAGGACAGGATACAAATTATTGTTATAAGAGTATATGTGCTATTTCACAATAAAACAAATGGACTCATTTGAATCCACAGAACTCCTTGTAACCTGGAGTAATAGAAATAGGATGAAATGTAATAGCAGAAAGTGCAAGGTCATGCATTTAGGGACTAATAACAAGAACTTTTGCGATAGACTAGGAGCACATCAGTTGGAAATGACAGAGGAGGAGAAAGACCTGAGTGTATTGGTTGATCACAGGATGACTATGAGCTGCCAATGTGATGTGGCTGTAAAAAAAAAAAAAAAAAAAAAAATCTAATACGGTCCTAGGATGCATCAAGCGAGCTATTTCTACTAGAGATATTGACTCTTTATGAGGCATTGACTCTTCATGTTTCTAACCGTTATTCTTATGAGGGAGAGTCAGTAATCTCTCCACAAATAGAGTTGCAACTAGCTTTCTTCATACATATCTACTTGAATCTCCCCCCTAAAACTTTGGGTTTAAAATCCGTTTGGTTTGAAAAGTGGTAGCTTTGCCCCAGATAAAAAGAAGAAAGTTTCTACAATGTGTGAAGAAATTATATCAGAATTCCTTTGTGTTCCAAATAATCAAAAATTACCCTGATTTAAAATGGACTTTCGTCTAATATTTGTTTAGCTCCCTATAAACCAACCTATTAAATTCTATACAAGGAATATCATTCTCTTTTACATTTTGTAAATTAGCTTTAAAATTGGATAGAAAGAATATGACTTGCTGTTTCATTAGAATAATTATATTGAATTACATTTAACTTCTGTAGAACTCTACTGGATTAACACCTATTGAGTTATATAGGGCTTTTCCATAAGCGTGCAATAATTATACTAAATAAAATGGCAGAATAGAACGAAATGAAATCACACTGTTTCACACCACTGGTGTACTGTAATCCCATTGCACATAGACTCACTGGGTATGTCTATACTGCAGCTGAAAGGTGTGATTCCCAGCATGAGTAGACAGCATGCCCTAGTTCTGCTCAAGTTGGCACACCAAAAATAGCAGTGTGGACATTTCAGCAATGGTGGTAACTCAGACTTGACTCCTAGCCGCCTGAACACCTGAGTCTGAGCTCAGGCAGCTGAGACCTAAGGAATATACTCCTGAGTACTGTGAACTTATTTTAAGCTAACAATGTTTACTGGAGCAATAAAGGTACCACTGCTAAATATGACTTCACGTTCAAGATAATTTGCTGATGAAGGGTTTGCTATTATTAGTGGGACACTAGTAGTATTTAGACACTATAGTCTTGATTTAAGTACTTTTTTAAAGCAGCAAATTGTGAGTCAGACATCTCAGCGGATATTCAGTCCTGGACTGAAGAAAGGTTGCTGGGACAATGGTTGACATATAATCCCTCTGTGATGAGGGAGTCAGACAGGATTAGGAGTCTCTTCTAGAAGAAGGGCACAAGTGATCCATTATTAATTTGTTTATGGGGTTTTGTTTTTTTTTAAATACAGTAGTCTTTTTGACTTAATAATGTACTGTGAAGAAGCAACCTCTGGGGAACAGCCATTCTAACTCCAAAAAGTCTGGGGAAAGTCATAGCGCTGCTAATTCAAAGAAGGACTCTAGACCTGACCCCTCTGGGAATGGGCTGTGAAATTACAGAATTTGAGGACTTCAGTGTAGACCCTCCAGGGCTGGACCATGCTAACTTCAGAGAGGCTGGGAAGGAGAACCTTGAAAAGAGAAGGTTGTTGGTTTTTTGTTTTTTAAGAAATTAATGGGAGGAGCACTTTGTTAGGTTTGCTCTGACACTCTCCCAAAGGGCCTATTTAACTGAAAAGTGCCCATCTCTTCCACTACAGAAACAAAATACATTTTTTATTAGAGGCTCCATATTTTTATTGTATAATTAAAAGCTTTTAAAATTTAGATTCAAACTCTATTTCATAAGTGACTTATAAAGCTTTACAAAAGTAAAAACACTCCTATTGTTTCACAGTGCTCAAAGTAATCCAAAATCCACAGAGCTTCTTGTACCATCCTTAATGTGCTTGTTTATTATTGCGACAATATTTAATGTTAAGAGTTTTGTTTTTTATAATGGAGTGTAAATACCTCTCTCTGGAGCTATGAAAGTATCCAAAGTGCTGGTGGAAAGCTTATCCAAAATACAAAAGTACAAAAACATAGCACAAAGGAGCTGAAGCCCTCCAATACAATCTGTACAATCAATCTATTTGATTTAATGTGATACATTAAGGTAGATATGGGGATAAACATGTTAGGCCTTTGGTACTGTATCCATTTTTCAGCAGAATTGTTTGCTATAAAGTTTGCTCTTAAGGCTATGTTTATTTTTCCAAGAGCCATTCACAGGATTCACAGCAGTTGTCCAAATGATTTCTAAACAACAACAGAGCCTCTCTTTTGTTTACATGTCTTCTGCTTTTGATGTCTTCTCATATTATTTTTTTCTGGCAATTATTTCCATGGAAGCATTTCTGCTTAGGAAAGCCTACAGATATTCAACTCTTGATAGTTTGAGGAGAGATGCCATCTTTATTCAATATTACAAATCTTCATTCCTTGTATGTGAGTTGTTTTTTTTTTTCTTGGCTAGCTTTAGTATTCCTGAGACTTTACTTAGGCCCGGTACACCAAGAGCCTTGAGAAACACAGCATTCTTTCTGTGCCAGGGGTTAGGAACAGCTATTACTAAAAGCTATTACTGTGGCCAAGTTTTGTAAATTCTGGCGCACATGAAAAAGAGTATCCTGGAACCTTTTTCAGCCTTGCACTCTGACTGTAGAAAAGTGAACGTAACTAAGTCTAAGAGCATGTCTACACTGCCATAGCGGCAGGCATTGACGAAGTGGCATCGATTGAGTGGGTCTGTGTAGACCCGCTCAGTTGATGGGAGAGTGCTCTCCCATCAACTCAATTAGTCCACGTTCCAAAAAGTGGAAGGCAGTGTCGATGGGAGAGGCTCTCCCGTTGACATAGAGTCATGAAGATGCTGCGCTCCTTAGACGTAAGTATGTCGACGTGAGATATGTTAGTTATGTTATGTGACTAGCATATCACACGTTGACCCAGCGCAGCAGTGTAGATCAGGTCTATCTGACAATCGCTTTCATGTGTATTGGCAGTCAGTTGCCACTTGAAGTGTTCCATGCACAATGTGTACAGCAAAATCAGTCCCCCTTATAATTAATCACTCCCACTGTTTCTCCTCCCTCCTGCAGAGACGTTTGCTTCAGGGAAGAAGCTCCTTCCTAGCAACAAAGCTGGGCTTAGCATGCCACTAATATAATCATTTCATAGGAGGTAAAAGGTATTTTTGGAGACGGAATTGAAGGGTATTCTTTGGATTGTTATTTACTGGTGGCTGGATCATCAAGGCAGATGGGGATTTTATTATATGATATTTTGACTCTAAAATTTAATTATTGTAAAACCACTGGGTCCAATTGGCCAAGTCCTTACTGAAAATTAGAATAAAGAAAGAAATGTTCACTGCTTTCTACATAAAAATCTATGTAAAGAGAGGTCTGAGCAGAATGAGGTACAGCTTCTGGGCTATTCACCTACCACTTTGTAGTCCTTCCTGAGAGATGGGTCCAACAACAATGTATGTGCAAATTATATGTAGACTAGGGGTCCATGGGATTAGCAGGGGGAAACCCCTGTAACTCTCAATCCATTCTGAATGAACCAGACTGTCTTTTCACTTTCTCTAGCTCCTATCTCCCTCTAAGCAGTGCTAACAGTAATTTATGCTACTTTTGTGCCTGCCCTTCCCACCATTTTTGATGAGGAACATGCAGCACAGAATACTATGGTAGTCTCCTTATCCCACTTGAGTCTAGAAGTGGAGTGGGGAAGGTATTAGCAACTTTGGCAGGTATGGTGCTAGTAAGTTTCTTTTCTCTTCAGGCACATCCCACAATGATCAGCTGTCAGAATCATATGTGCATTAGTCAGATTCTAATTTTCAGTCAGTGTGTGAAGAAGCTCTGCTAGGATGTTAGCAGATATAGAGGCAACTGATAACTGATAGATAAACTGATTTAGATAAAATAAAAATACTTTTAGCTTTCAGCCATCCTCTGGACCAAATTTGTTAGAAAGTTTGAGAAAATTAGAGAAACCCCTAAGATTTTCTTTCCCCACTACCCTTTACTTTAACCCTGACTGTTCTCTGCCTAGATCTGGGAAGTTTTGCACAGCACTTGCAAACACAAACAGTGATTTTCCCCCACCACCATCTTTTTCACAAATCAGGTGAAAAAAAATCTATATTCCCTTAATGTGCGTCAATTTTCACTGTGATCAGTGCTGAAGAGAATAACTGCAAATCTGGAGATAGCAGCACCACCTTGATGGTATCAGTGTTAAAACTGATTTTGTTTACTTTATATCTGACTCTCCTGAAAGGAGGAATATTCTGAGTGATGATAAAATGTTTTGATGGACAAGCACTGTAAATAGAAAATATGGTACAGTTAAGAATAACTTGGATAAAGTAGGAATAAGAGAAAATAAATGCCCTATAGTATGTAACGAATATAGACAAACATACAGAAACTAGAATATAAAGTAAATAAAGATGAGAATAAGAACTATGGTTCACAATGCTAGGAAGAAAGGGATATGGACGTAGTAGAACTCTCAAATCTTTAGTACAGAGCTGAACAGCAGTAATAAAATCAAAGAAAACACTGATATATAATCTGAGGTATAAAATATAAAACAGAGGAAATTATTTTTGCTCTATATACAGGATGAGTGAAAACACATTTGGAAAGCTGTACACTCTTCTGCTCACCTCATTTTTGAAAGGATATTATGGAAATAAATAGTATGTATCAAAAGGCAGCTGTCATCACACAGACACTAAAGGATCTTTAGGCATTTAAAAAGCTTAGAGACACTACCCTTTGGAAGATAGTAGATTAAGAGAGACTGCATTGGTGAATATAAAATTCTGAAGGGAATTAAAAAGATTCAGATGATGGCAAACCTTCTGCAAAAAGGCTATTTAAACTAGTGCCATACACAAGAACACGGGAGCATGAGTATTAGGGTAAGAGCTTATTCACTCAATATTTCAACAGTTTTCAACACAGTAGATTAGAAAGTGTTAATGATCTAGCCCCTTATATGGCAGAGTTGGAGTAAATGAACTACAATTATTTCATTCATTCTTCTCAAACAAGACCTAGAGAATGATGATGGGAAGCTGTTCTTCATTCACACAGGGATTGAGCCTGTCTCCCCTTCTCTTCAGTAATCCATGGGGCCACAATACAATAATGACATCCAGCTTTATATCTACTTTTGAAATAATGCAACAAGCACCATCACAAAGATCTCACAATGCCCACAACAAGCATGACCAGAGAGATGCTGGTAGGGAGTGGGAAGTGTTTCGCTGAGGTCTGCCCCTCATTTGTCACAGTGGTTGAAGCTCTAGGGTTCTGCTTACGTCACAAGTAAGCCTGGATGACCATGCAGTGAAGTGGCAAGAAATGCCTTCCATCTTCAGCTTGCAAAGAGTTGTCACCCCTCTCATTTGAGGATAACCTCAGTGATCCATAGTTCTTTCACGTCCCAACAGGATTTCTGCAGCAACAACACAGAGACTCCAGATTGCTTAGAACATGGCAGCCTGACTCTTCTGGAAGATGAACCACTCATAGTACATCACTCCAGTGCTCTATGCCTTCTATTAGCTCCAAATAACTTTGTGTCAATTAAAGGCTTTGGTTTCAGTCTTAGGGACAGCTAAGTGTTTGTTTACCCATCTATGACCCACCAAGACATTTGTGCTTCACTGGGACAATGCAGTTAACAGAATGAAGCCTTTAAGAACGGGCAATAAGGATGCTGAATAAGCTTGACAGTGAAATATGCTAACAGAATGAGAATGAGACAAAGTCTGACCTACACTAGAACGTGCTTTAAGATCCATTTATTTGATAAAACTTTCCCACCATAACTCAAGGTAAGATGACCAATAAACTAACCAAATAAAAAAACTTAAGCAGAGCTTCCAAGAATCTTGAAAGAGCATAATCCACTATACAGTCTGCATTGGACTACCAACTTGCAGATATAATTTTCTTTTTTCCATGCTTGAATACTTCATTGATGGATGTTACAGAAATTCTGAAGATTCATTAATTATGGCTTGACCCAAAAAGAATAAGAATTTAATTAAAAGTCCCATTGAAATTATAACTTAACAATGGAATAGGTACCGTAGATTTTCTGGATCTCCTCCACTGTAAAAGGTCTGATTTACAGGAAGATTGGTCCATAGTCTTTGTATCATTGTGATTTTACTTTGTAATAATAATTAACCAAGAGGACAATGGGTAGCTCATTTTACTTTCCTTGTAGGTGGAACTATGATGGGCACTCTGCTCCCACTATCAGTATCTCTGAAGTCAGTAGGGAGCCACTTCCATCCTTGCCCTACTTGTAAGCAGGGCAGATCAGAGTCAACCCTGAAGGGAAGGGACATTTCTCCAAACTGTCACAAATCCCTGATTGCTGACCTCACTCTGCCCTTTTCTTTTTGAACTTCATCTAGTAACTTTTCAAACATTAATTTCTCTGCTTAGTTTTACTTAACTGGTCTATTGCCAGACTACCCATTTTAACCATTAAAGTACCTGCTCACTAATTCACTCATTACCTAACTGATTTATTTATTATCTATTACTAGGTGGGATGGAGGCAGGCTTGGAGATCCTGAACTCCAGTGGCTCTTATCTGAGTCAGGCAAGAGCCAATAGAAAAAGATGTTATCACTTCCTGGGCTACTTTATAAGGGACCTCAATCCTGCTCTCATTGAAGTCAATAGCAAAATTCCCAGTGAGTTCAAGAAAAGTGGTGTTGGTCTCTAAAAATGGAAAGTATTTGTTTTATCTTGTGAGCTAATCAGAGTTTGCTACAGTGAAACCAACAGTGGTTAGGCACTCACTGGCTTCCTCTCTGTCACCTACCCACTTTGAAAAAAAGAAGCAAAGAAAACATCTCCTCCTCCTACCAAAGAAAAAGAATAGGGTGTTTTTTTTATTCTTTTAATGTATACAGATTTCTACTCAGTCTTACTCACTAGCCAGAATTATTTCTGCATGCAACACCTCTCTGTGTGTGCAACACATGCATATTTTAAATCAATCAGATTATGAGTTCTCATTTTGACATTTTCAACAGTCTTTAAAAAGCACAAATGTACTGGGTACTTTCATGGGAAAGCATCAAGCATGTAGGCTAGGGGTCTGGTTCATCTTTTTGGATATGCAGTTGCATTTTCAAAATAATTAGGTGCTTAACTATGTGGTTAAACTTAATCAATGTATTTATCCATGTAAATAATGCCAATAGCACGAGTAAAGGCATTTTAAAAAGAAATGTGTACAAAGTTAAAGACAAACAGAAAAGCAGTAATAACTATACAAAAATAACAAACCAAACAAAAAAAACCATCAACAAAGCATTTTAAAGCGCATATTCTGTGGCAAACTTGACCTACATTCTGCAGAAGCATAGAATCATGGACATAGAGTGCCAAAGGGGACCTTGAGAGGTCATCTAGTCCAGCCCCCCAGCACTAAGGTAGGACCAAGTAAACATAGACCATCCCTGACTGATGTTTTGTCCAATCTGTTCTTAGAAACCTTCAAGGATCGAGATTCCACAACATCCCTTGGAAGGCTATTCCAGAACTAAATTACCCTTCTATTTATTTAGGTGTTTTTTTTCTAATATCTCACCTAAATCTTC
The DNA here is from genome assembly GCF_026122565.2 of Emydura macquarii macquarii. NCBI lineage: Eukaryota > Metazoa > Chordata > Testudines > Chelidae > Emydura > Emydura macquarii. The sequence goes on along the minus strand of NW_027131527.1, from coordinate 10,270,067 downwards.
CATGCTGCAGAGTAAGCCCATTACTCCTTGTCCTACCTTCAGCAGACTTAGGGAACCATTGATCACCATCTTCTTTATAATAGGAAGATCTCCTGGCTTCTTTAGCACTCTGCCCCCAGCCCAGCACGTGCTTAATTCTGAGCAAATTAATAGCTCTACTGACTTCAGATTTTAGCTTCCTGGCTTTGCAAACACCATTAATATATAGCACCTCTCCTCCACCTCTTCCTTCTATTCGCTCTGCTCACTGTAGTTTGTCTATCTATATTGACATTTCAGTGATGAGAAGTTTCTGTTATGCCCATTAGATCTCAGTCTTCATAATTTAGGGCCTGATTCAACACTCATGGAGGTCAATGGAATGATTTCCAGTGACTTCATTGTGCTGTGCATCACACCCTTAAGGAGACATCTAATTCCTTTTGCTTAATAAATATTATAAGGTACAGCAATGAACTTTTTAGATAACAATATATAGTAACATTGATGGTGTAGAAAATGTAGGAAACTCACAGATTTTGTATTTAGTGTTACTGGAATCATCTTAAGTTTAAACTTAATATTTTGCTGGTACCATTCAGAAGAGATATTTTTTGCAGCTGGTGGGCATACATTTTCATTGATATTTAAGTATAATTAAGAACTTTAGGATTTTATTTTGTGTATCACATTGTATTTTTCTTCTGCTTACCTTTAAATGTCAACAGTCTACCATGAAACATACCTTTCCTTGATTAAATTTTTATTTCAGTTATTGCAAGTTATTTACTGTAATGGACATGGCACTAAAAAATAGAATGACCTTTTTTCCTAAATTAGGTTTTGCTAGAGACCATTCTGTCTTTTTCTGTTTTTTGCCGTTTGTAACATATGTCTCATGAAAGCAAAGCATCTAATTTTTTCAAAATTAAAGTTCATTTCAGAAGTTTTCCAAGCTTGGGTGGGATCTGTCTTCTCATGGCTACATGAGAATACTTGGCAGGAGCAGCTTTTCCAATATTTCACTTATTTCCAGATTTTAAAAGAATTCAGCACTTGCAATCAGGGCCAGATTTTCAGAATGGCCCAATTTCTGTTTAGGCACTAAAATAAGTGGACAGATTTTCCAAAGAGCTCAGAATATTGGGTGAAAATCTCTCTTTTAGCATCACAGTGGGAGCTGCTGGGTACCGAGCACATTTGAAAATCTGGCCCAGTTGTAGGTGCTGAGCATTTGGAAATCTGGCCCTATGATGCTAAAATAGATGCTATATAGGCACAACCCCCATGTCCATATAGAATGGGGAATGCTGCATCTGTGGGACGTCTCCATCCCCATTGCTGCCTAATAAATGACTTTCTTTAGGCCTTGACATGGAAATAGCTCTGCTGGGTTTTGGTGGTGAAGATGGTAGAATACAGTAGCTGCTAGACAACATTACCATTTCCTCTTCATCCAGGAGATATTCTAGCTAGCATAAATAATGCATAGGGTCTCCCCTCTTGGAGAGGAGAGATGTTGCATCATGGGCGTCCCTGGCCATAGTTCCTCACGGGAGATGTAATCAGGCTGGGGAACCTGGACCATACAGGAGAATGGGGACATAAGGCAAACTAACTACAATTCCCATGAGACACTGCAGCAACATTTCCTAATAAAAATATTTCCGGTTTCAGCCAAAATATTTGGTTTTGCAACACTTTTTCAACAGAAAACTTGAAATTTTCCACTGAAAGTATTCATTTAATGAAAAAATTGGTTTAGCTGAAAACATAATTCTTTAAAAAAAATAAAAAAAAAAAACCAAATAAACAACAAAAGGCAGTTTTGACAGAAAATTTTCACCCAGCCCTAATTATTACATACCACTGATTATATCAATTGGTCTGTTTGTGTGCATAGTACAGCCACTGCACACATACTGCACGGAGGTGCCATTGAAAATATAGCATTTATCACTCCAATAATCTGTGACAACCACAGTAGCCTTCTATACTGAGAGTAGATACTGTGATTGCACAAATACTACATGGTGGTAAATACTGAGGTTTTAAATTCCACTATGTAACAAAACCAGGAAAGCCAATGTAAATAGGTCAGAATTCACATCTCTGCTGTTTTGCAAATGTAATTCAACTTTCATTATGTACCCACACTATGCTAAAACCAATCAAGGAAGTAGCTTTCAGTCTTTTGCCACAACTTTAAAATTCTTACCTGGCTGACTGATATTCATTTGGGTAGGGAAAACCCACCTGCATGTTAAAATACTGGAAACCACAGCTCAGGGAATTCACCAATGTCATTTCCAAGATCTTACTTCCCATTCAGGACTATCAAAGAGGACAGTAATACATTATGACTTTCAGCTGCAAAAACAAAGGTGTGTGTCAAATAAGCTACCAGTGCAGCTTTTGTAGTTCAGCAGCTTGAGGAAATAAATACTTGGCAGAGACAAGTACATTTTACACAATCCATCCTGGAATGATCAGTGATATATACATATGACAACTGATCATACAACATTAATGTTTAGCAAAAGTAAAAGTTTTGTTGATTTGTCTCAAAAAAAATTCAAGGAGAAATGGGTTGAAAAGTGTTTCACTAGTTCTAGATGATTTTAGTGCATAGAATGTACAGTCCCAAAAAGTATGCCAAACTCAGATAATATATACTTAATATATAGCATAGATATAGTACATTGACTATGAAAATATTGTAAATATTACATCTTTTATTGCCACAAAGAATACAGCCTACCTTGAATAGGTGATAAAATACCGTGTATGAAATTAACCTAAATAGTGATAAACCAATAGTGTTTTGCTGGTCTCTGAATAAAAATAGTATATTACTATTTAAGGTATTGTATAAAATGCTCAGGAGAAAAATATCTTTTAGTATGTGAGATGCATAGTTTGCATTGCATTAGGTGAACAAAAGGCAACATGCTTAGTAAGATATAAAATATTTTAAATCCAATAAATTAGATCATTAGCTCTTCAAAACTGATATTTTATGGTTCTCTATAGTCAGACATGAGTAATTAATGCTTTATTGTTGGCAGATCTACAGTGTGTGCACAAATCTCTTGAGAGATTTGAATAGAACCTTTTCTTTAGATTACCTGAGAATATGTGCCAAATCTGGAAGCTCTAAAGAGAGACTGCAAAAGGATATTACTTTTTTTTTTTTGGGTGCCTATTGAGTTTTGTGGTAATATGGTGCTTTTAATGGGACAGAAGCTCCCTAAATGTATAAAAACACATTACGTTCTCTGGTTGATAAGAGTAACAACATTTCAGGGTTGCTACTTTTAGCAACTTTTAACCATATACTTGTAACAGAATTTATAAAAGAAACTGCAACAAGGATATTTTTATCTAGTGTCCCAGGTCAGATGTTTCTTTCACAGTCTCCAAACTTCTTTCTGTGCTGGGTGTCTTATGACATGGTTGGTTGGGTTAATGGTATGCATGTTTTATGACACGATTGGCTGGATTAAACAGCTGTGCCTTGAGGCACACTAACAGTGATGACATTTGGACTCATCTTAATTTCCTGTGGGAGTTTGTTCTATGGCTTTGCAGCCATTTTAACTGCAGAATCAGTTGGAAAATATTTGCACATCAAAGATGTAACTCCTTCCACAAGGTAATCTTGTTGCTGCTCAGGGCAACAATTAAATCCAACACTCTTGCTTCAGTCGTTGGAAGAGCCAAGTGTGAAGAAGTGTAGTTTTCTCTCATCTTTGGTCAGACACATGTCCTCACATCTTTCCAAACTTCCCCATTCTAGCAAGAGAAGGCAAGGAGGACATAGCCATCCTTTACAAGTGATGGCCTCCTGGATTCTTTCAGTTATTGAGAGCATCACTCTTTAGTCCATGGTGAATCTTTATTTATGAGGATCTCTTGAAGAAAGGACCTGCCCCTCTGGGGGTTGAACTTAATGGTCTGGAGTTTAAGAGGCTGAGAATAACCCTGAAAACTAGTTGACCTACTTCTACAATTGAGGAAATATTTTACTTCAGGGGCTCAATCCTCTGGTTTTCCAGAACTGTACTCAGGCACCTGAAGGTTGGGGTGCAAAAATAGCTTTCTGTCACCTTCTTTCCCCACATCTTCCATATTCTGGGGACAGCTAGGGGCCAGTTCAGTTCTGAGACCAATTTAGAGCAGTCTCAGATCTACTGTAAATTGTAACAACAACTTGTAACAGCCATCTAAGCCAGGAGAGGTTTTGTAGAGTCAATATCTGGCTCCATAACAGGCAAGGATTTCCTAATGCCATTAGGGAGGTGCAGATAACTCTCCAGAATAAGCTGGCTCTGCTCCATAGGACCTCCATCATTTTTCTGACCATTATGGCACTTTGCTCTGGAAAAGGAAGCAGGATCAAGCAATCTTTGCACTCCCCAGAGTTTAGGAAGCACAAGTACTGATATAGTGGGAATGGCCTTTGTGCTAACACACCTCCCATAATAGGAGCATATAATATGATCCTCCATCTGGCTCTGCAACATCGGTGGATAAGAGCTATGGATTGGTAGATGCCCTCATTGAGAAATCCAAAGTTTACAGATAAGAATGTTTTTCTCTCTTCTATATCTCTTTTCTCTCAGCTATATCATCTATCTATTTGCTCAAAACATAATAAATATCATGCCACCTATAGTTTATACAAAGGTATGAATTGGGATATATTTTAATAACACCAAAAATATCACTTCAGTTATGAATCAGTTCCGGAAAAGATGAAGCCACCTAAGAAGAATCCAGCCTCCATTTAAGGTATAGTGTTGGCTCCAGTGCCCAATATGTTTGATGTTTAGGAAAGCACTTGCCCACTGCTTAATGGTTCTGAACAGCAGGCATCATTTCTTGCCATGTTTTGCAAAGAAGTTCAGCCTCCAGTAGAAAACCTTATTTAGGAGAATTTAATGTTTTCCAGTTTTGTATTTGCAAAAGATATGCTTCAGGCAGATGTCTTAAAATGAATTCTCTGGGATCCAAATAAAAATGAAAGTCAGGATTTTTTGCTATTAAATTCTGTTGCCTTTGTCTTTTATGAACTTCATAAAGCATGACATGGTATGCAAATGGTAATCAAGAACATGCCATTATTTCCCCTTTGGAAATAAACAATAGTATTAGAAACTGTAAAGGCAAATGCATGAGTAATGACAAATATAAAGCAGGATAATTTATATAGCGCCAATGCTCTATGGCAAAATAAGGGTTGCTATGCTTGTTTAGGACCCACTTTAGTGCCTTTTGAAATGAATGGGATTTTTGCCACTAACTTCACTCAGACTGAGGCCTTAATATAAAGAAACTACCTATTTAGAATTGTAGTGTGGGATTTTCTAAAGCATTTAGCATTGGCCTAACTCCGCTCAGTGACTTCGCTGCTTTTGAAAATGCCACTGTAATATTCTGGACTAAGCTATTTAACTTTCACACACTTTTCACATAGGAACATTATTGTTCTCATGAAATTTGAGGATATTGAAAGTGGAAAATAAAACTAAAAGCACAAACTCCCCCAACATCTAGTCTGTTATCTCGTTCTTTCACTATTGTGATTGCATAAAAGAGTTATAGTTAATTTTGAGAGAATTAACATGTTTTGCTGATGATGTCATAGTTTTCGCATAGTGGAATATATAGACTACTTGTATGAGTGTTTATGCATTTGGGGACAGATGATGGCTGAGGCCCAGCTTGAAGAAAACACTGAAGCACATGCTTAAGTCCATCCCTATTCAGGAAAACAGTGAGATATGTGTTTAAAATCATGCAATTTAAACCATGTACTCTTTTTAGGATTGTTTTCCTGAATTGGGGCCAGTAGGTAGAAAGGTGCAAAGTCTTCCCCAATTGTGTAACCTGTGCAGTGTACCAGCTGGAATTATAGTACTTGTACTCCCTGGATGCAATGACTACTCCATGTCAGTGTGTGTTGGGGATATATAGGCCTCACAGTGTGACAGACAGCAAAGAGTTAATAGATAGACCAATTACTCCTGCTGCTGCCACAAAGGGTATGTCTGCAGATAGACATCTGGAGCTGGCCTGTGCCAGTTGACTTGGGATTGCAGCACTCCGACTAAGGGGTTGTTTAATAGATGTTCGGACTCAGACTGCAGCCAGAGCTCTGGGACCCTCCCACCTTGCAGGGTCCTAAAGCCCAAGCCCAAATGCTTCTACACTGCAATTAAACAGCCCCTTAGCCTGAGCTCCACAAGCCTGAGTCAGCTGACATGGGCCAGCTGCAGGTTTCTAATTGCACTGTAGACATGCCCTTAGGGGCCAGTTAGCAACAGCTGGTGTATAAGGCTGCAGCTCAGGCAGAGAAGGGTTGCTACCACAGAGGCTGGGAGTGGCCTTGAGGATGCTCCTCAGTAACAGTTTAGGAAAAAGCATTGCAAGGAGACAGAACTCAAGCTCTGTGAGAGATGCTGATGAACTGGGAAAAGGTCAGAGCAGCTCAGGGAGGCAGCATGGGATTGTAAACTGCCCCCCTTAGCTGCCTAACACAGGGTCCCTGGGCTGGAAGCCAGAGGAGAGGATGGGTCTGTGTCCCCTCCCCTTCCCAAGCAAGAGGGGACAGTACAAGCCTCAGGACTAAAACCTGAGACTGTCAAGTTCTTTTCAGACCTGATGCTTCCCCCCTGAACCTGTATCAGTGCTGGCACTGCCACCTCATCCCTAGGGCTTGGCTTGGAGCATGTTTCCCACTCCCTATGCCTGTGATCCATCTCTGGTCACCCCCTGCTCATGGGTATCAGTGCAGCAGTGGCTATGTGCCCCACCCCTGTAGGCTGCCATCACCTTGCTGTGCTCTGTGTGCGCTGTAGAGCGAGAGGTGCTGTGGCTTGTCAGCACACTCATTCTGCAGCACACACGGTGAAGTGAGGTAGTGTTGGCAGCAAGAGCCTGCAGCCGCCACGATCAGGAGGAGGTGATTGGAGCTTGCCTGACCTGAGCTTGAGAGTCCTATTGTTTTCTCCCCCAATCTGAACCTGATACTTACAGTTGCAAGGTTCCACTGCAGACCATTACAGAACCAGAACACAGACAATCAGACAATAGAGAAGGGACTAGAGTAGAAGTAGTCCTGCAATGGGATAGCCTGTCAGAAGGAGGCGATTGGGTGGTGAGTTCTCCCCATTACACTGGGCACTAAAAGTGGGATCATATTATTCATAACACAAATCCTTTGGTCTGGTAGATAAGAAAAAGTTAAAAAATGAAAACAAAACAAAAAATGCAGGAAATTCTATGGCTGCTGGCCCAGTAACTGGCCACATTCTTGCAACACAAAGCAATGGCTAAAAGGCAGACCCTGATATTACAGTTACTCCTGGTGCAGACTCTGGTATTACAGATGCTCCTGGTACAACAAAGCTAGGACGAGGTACACGCTGTAGCATGACAACCTCTACAGGAGGCACAAGTGGTGGCATAACACCACCAACAACTGCTGTTCAGTCTGACAGCAGTGCAACAGCAGCTACTACGGACCCTACCACTGTCAGCAAAAGCAGGTCCTCCACCCACGAGAGTGAAGAATGCAGCAGGTATGGGCATCAGATCCAGGGCGCCTGAGGTGAACAAAATTGGGCCTGGTGACAATCCAGAAGCTTTTCTGGAGACCTCCGAATGCGTTGCTGGCTGCACCCATAAGCAACATTGGTCCCACTGGGGCAACTTTTGAGTCATGAAGAGCAAGACCAGGCCACATAGTCAGACTTCATGAAGCTGCTGGGTCAGAGGGATTTTATGTTCCATCATATAAAGACAGATCCAGGAAAGGTGGTATGGGAGACCTTGCAGTTCCTCCATCCAAGAAGTTACAAGAAGTAGTTAAAGAGGAGGTTGAAAGGATGAAAAAGTTGGGAGTCATTGTAGAGTCACAGAATGAATGGTGAAGCCCTGCTGTGTTAATCCCAAAACCTGACGACTCGGTCAGGTTTTGTATTGACTTCAGAAAGGTAAATGTTATATCAAAGTTTGATACTTACCCAGTGCCCCAGGTAGACAACTCATAAAATGGTTAGCTCAAACCCGTTATGTCACCACGCCGGATCTTAGCAAAGGCTACTGTCAAATCCCCTTTGGCAAGACATCATGTGAGAACCCCAGCTTCTCCACTGCTTGGTGTGTCTTCAAATTTAGGGCTGCAGGAACCTTTCAGTGCCTAATGAACAAAGTCTTGTGACCCTGTGCAGGATATATGGCTCCTTACCTTGACAACTTTATAATGTTCAGCACTCAATGGGTAATCCATGTGGATGATGTGACAACTGTACTACATTAACTGAGGGATGCCAGACTAACAGCAAACTTGGTGAAGTACTTGTCTCCCTACATGCGGTAGCTGCTTGGGGAAAGGACAGATCAGGCACCTGATGAGAAAAATGGTAAGATTGCCCTACCCCTGTGACAAAGAAGCAGGACGGGTCCCTCCTAGACCTTGTGGATTATTACAGAAAATGTATGCCTATGTTTGCCACCCTAACTGCACCTCTTATGGAGCTCATCAAGGCCTTGGCCTCTCTGGAAGGTGCAAGCAATGCTTGATTGTGAGAAGGTCTGCCAGGGGATCAAAGATGCAAATAGATGGTGGTGTGAACTCAAGACTTTCCATGACAGTTCATTCCACAAACAGACACATCTGACATAGCTGTGGGCACAGGCTTATTTTAGAAGTAGGAGTGGCAAGAACACCCAGTGCTGTACTTCAGCCAGGTACAACCTCCCCGTTCCTGTGGAAAAGGGAGTATGCCATAATAGAAAAAGAGTTTCTGGCTGTCAAGTGGGCCATCAAGGCCCCCATACACTATTTGTCAGTCAACTGTTTTTATCTGGTAACCAACCACACCCCATTAAAGTGTTTGAACAGCAGGAACATACTAACATGCTGATCATGCGCTGGTACCTCAGTCTGAAGCCATACTCATTCTCAGTGGAACGCTGGGCCCGGGACCGTCACAAGAATGTGGATTTTTTCTCTCAGGAATAGGAGGAGGCGTTGCTTCTGCAGGAGATGCTCCTGCTATCCTTCAGAAGGGGAAGGTCTGTGATGGGGGTGTATAGATTCCACAGTGTGACAGCCAGGAAAGAGTTAAAAGAGGGAGCAATTACTCCTCCAGCTGTGACTAAGCAGCCAATTAGCTCAGGCAGCAAAGAGCTGCTGCTAGAGGCTGAATGTGGAGCTGAGGAAGGGCTTCAGTAGCTGGCTAGAAAGAAGCTGCACAACTATAATGTGATCTTGTGCAAACATTAAAAATAAAAGGTAAAGAACAGGTCAATATCTAAAATTACCATTTATTTACATGCCATAAAATTAAGCATGGAAGAGTATGATCCTTGACCCCAAAAAATTGTCATTTACTACACCAGCAAAAACTAATTTTCCCCCAGTCATATAATGCAAAATGTTTTCCAGTTACCCGCTTGTTGAAAGTGTATCTTGTCAAGGCAATTTTGTTTAAATCCAGGGAACTAGATTCTCAAGTAGCATAAACTGGCATAGATCCATTGACTTCAGTATAGCAGGCTAATTTACACCATCTGAGGACTTTGCCCAAAGAATTTGTCTCAAGTTCTATGTGTTTTTCAAAATTACCTTTGTAAAACATCATGAATTTAGTATAAATCTGATGAAATGCATCAACACTTGAACAAATGTATCAACACTCTTTGAATCATGGGTCCACTCACAGCATAATAAGTGCTACTTATTATGAATAAGAGTATGAGAATCTGGCCATCATTTTTTTTATAAAGTAATTTTGTGGTAACTTTTCATGAAACAAAATCCAGAGAGTTTTTGTGTTTGTCCACAATGGTTTTGTTTCTTTTAGATGTAGATTTTGCTATTGGTTTCACATTTATATTTGTAATTAACCAGCTCTGTCATCCTCTTGTTTTAAAACTAAGTAGAATCTTGCCATATGGCACTTACTACAAAATTTCTAAATATCCAAAGAAATTGAAATATCAGGCCTGCGTGAAAGGCCAGATGCTGCTCTCACCTACTCTAGCAGAAAGCTGGAGAAAGTCAATAAAGTTACCGTGGAGTGAAGCTGATGTAGTCTGAGAGCAGAATCAGGCCCCAAACAGAAGTTAGATAGGATATTCCTAAAATCCTTGCAGATTATCCTTTCTCAGATTATTACAATCCAGTAATCCTCTTTCAAATTATTCAGCATAGTTTTCATTATTTGCAGTTATAAGTATTCAAATGAAAAGCTTGCAATTTTCCAAAAACGTCATATATTATATGGTGCTCTAAAGGTTAAAAGTGATGGGGAAAGGCTTTGAATCAAGCCAGTCTAAGACTCTAAAAACATAATCTTTCAAACATAAGATGAAGGAGATAAGTGTGCAGGATTTTTTGCTTTTGTTTAGAATTGTTCTTACTTCCTCACAACCTCTATACTTTATACCACTGGTTCAGAGAATCCCCCAAAATATTTAATATTAATATCTAAGTATTGGTTCAATAATGGGATGATCTGGCATAACTGAACTAATACCATTTATTGTTATATTACACTACTCATAATTTTAAAAAATCAATTCTTCCTATTATTTCCCAGCCTTTATTTGCTAATGGATGAACTATTCATGCATTTGGAATAGTCTAGGGATGCATGGGTTGGCACTGATCCAGTTATGACTCCTATTTTTAGCTTTTTTGTTTTAACAAAACAAACAAAAAACACCAAACAAACCCAGTCTGTACAGTACAGCACAGGGGGGCAGTAATTTTTTGGGATTCCAGTAAATCTAATACCTACACATTTATAATCTATAACAATCTTTTATTTGTAGCATAATTATATTCCAGTGAATCTCCTTCTTTTATTATTGAATTCCAAATCAACTTTCATGGCTAGAATAATGCCTGGTATATAAGTCCTTAACATATTGTTTCAGCTTCATTACCCTTAATATAATTTCAGTTTTTCTTGGAAAGTGGTCAGTTCCTATTATATCTTTTTTTAAAAAACAAAATGATCCAATTCTCATGAAATCATTCCTTTATATATTGTCCCTTATGTGTATTCTTATTACTTCAGCATTCATAGGAATTACCACATTAAACATAAAATTAACAATAAACCATATGTGATAATGCTTATAAGAGTTTTGGTGTTTTAGTTTTTTTTTTCACTAATTAATGCTTAACTCCCTATCTTAAGCAAGAAATAACACAATATTCATCAGAAACAATCCAATTTTGCCAAGATTTTTTGGGTCCAAGCTTTTGACTTTCCTTTTCTTCTCTCCCACTGTGCCCTTCCCTCCTCCCCGCACAGACACATAATGAGAAGCTATTTTCTTTTCTGTTCACAGATCCTCTCTATGGAAGTGAATCCAATAAAATGGCTACTCCATGGAAAGGCTTTTCTTGCAGCTCCCCAATTTTGTAGTTTAGAGACTGTCCATAAAGTTCAAAGATCCCACTTAACAATCATCAGTAAAGAGTGAAACCCTTCCCTTTCCTGACCAGCAACCGTACACCATACAACAAGAGCACTAACCCAGGAACCTATCCCTGCAACAAACCCCGTTGCCAGCTCTGCCCGCACATCAACTCTAGTGATACCATCACGGGTCCTAACCAAATCAGCCACACCATCAGGAGCTCATTCACCTGCACATCTACTATGTAATATATGCCATCATGTGCCAGCAATGCTCCTCTGCCATGTACATTGGCCAAACCGGACTGTCACTATGCAAAAGAATAAATGGATACAAATCAGACATAAAAAATGGTAACTTCCATAAACTAGTACGAGAGCACTTCAGTCTCCCAGGACACACTGTAGCTGACTTGAAAGTTGCCATGCTTCTACAAAAAAACTTCAAAAACAGATTTCAGCGAGAAACTGCAGAGCTGGAACTCATATGCAAACTTGACACAATCAGACTGGGTCTGAACAGGGACTTGGAATGGTTCTCTCATTACAAGAAGTAATTGTCACTGTTCACACATTCCCACCTTCTAATCAATGGTTGTGAATAGGCCTCATCTACTCTATCTGAATGGAATTTGCTAACACCTACCCCTCCCCACTGTTGTTCCTTACCCTGGATGTGTATATATACCCCCTATTTGATTTCTCTTTCTTGTATCTGAGGAAGTGGATTGCAGCCCACAAAAGCTTATGCCTGCAGAAATTAAATGTGTTAGTCTTTAAAGTGCTACAGGACTCTCGTTGTTTTTGCTGTATATAGACTAATACGGCTACCCCTCTGAATCAGTTTAAAGTTACAAAAAGAAAAGTAATATATTTTAGTTATGATTCATGGTGCTTTACTGAACTACATATCACCCATGACAGCATCCTAGGCGTGAGCATTAAAATACTATGTGCAAAGGCTTGTGTACTGAAGATCTGATTCAGCTCCCATTGATGTCAATGGAAAGGCTTCCATTCACTGCAGTGGGGATTAGATCAGTCCTTAGGTGATATGAGTTTGCACAAATGGTTGTATAATTCTTATTTCTGCAGGAGAATAACAAAAGTCTCTCCTTGCTCCCTGTAAATGGATAGTTATTTGGCTCGGTTCAGAGGGGCCCAGAGGAGTCAAAAGAAAATGCCTGCAGCTGGAAGAATAGGATGAAATCTAAAACTCAAGTTTAATTTTAAGAATACCCAATTGCAGACCCCGTTCTACGCACCCAGCAGACCCAATTCTCAGGAAAGAGATGTTCTCATTTCTCCCACACAGAAGAGCTTTCTTTATTTTTGGGGGGCTGGGAGGAGATAAAAAGGGAAAAATAAAAAGAAATAATATGAGTTTTATTAAATGAAATATAAGATATGTTCTATGTGTTGTCTCAAACATAATAAGGCAGTCATATTGTCTAAAATGAAATGCACACAAATCTGTAAGTAAAACACAAGAACTCAATAATCAAATCCTCAGTCCACCAACTGGTGAGGCCTACCATTGTTTTGCATTGGTCCTTACATATCAATACACTGTTACCAATTTATGTGCTTTTTGGCACCTTACTAATTACAAAATTTTGACCAAACTGATTTGAATGTACTAATAGAAAACTTGTCTGAGGAAGAGATTGGACAGAAGTGTAAATCTTCTAAAATTTTATATTTTGAATACCATTGTCCTGTCTTCTGTGAATTTACTTCCAAAACTATGCAACATTTTGATGGAACAAAGTTGCAAATATAAGTTTGGGGTAGAAATGTGAACTATTGGTTTTAAAATGCCCACCTGGCAAAAAATTCTGGGTTCTAGCTAACCAAGTCCTCCTAACAACTCTCAATTCCACTTACTTCCAGTTCTCTTCAACAGCCAATGACAATTGATTCCACCTAGCAGCTACTTCTCTCTCCAATCACCAGCACCTCTTTTCATTCCCTATCTTCTCTAGGCTTTCTCGTAGTTCTGTAATTTTCTAATTGCTTCCTAATAGGCATAGCAAGAACCTTGATATTCTCATCACCTCTCAACTTTTTAGAATATATTTAGAGTGAAACTGGAGTTATGAACTGGTTATGAACTGGTTATGTTCAGAGTGAAAAAAAAGTTCAGAAATGGGGAATGGAGGGAAGATAAATGTTAATAAAACATGGTGGCAGGAACATTGAGGTTTCCCCCCACCACTCCTGTGTGTGTTTGGGGTGGGACCCAAACCAATCCTTTCACAGCTCTTCTGTCAAGAGACCTATAACTACCACCATCTGCCCCACAAATGATTTCTGCTGCTATATATACACTAGGGAATTATGGAATCTTACATTTTATACAAGTTACAGCAGTCTGGGGACCAGAGGGTTTATAATCTGTGTTGGGCCAGTGTATGTATGAAAAAAAGGGAGAAGATGGCTTTGGCAGCAAACAATAGGAAGAGATGGGAAGAAGTGATCTTTCTCTGTGCCTGATTTTGCTGTGTAACTATGGGGGAAACTCATTGCATAATTTGTTTGCTATGCCACAGAGTACAAGTGACCTTGATTGTGTGTAAACAGTTTAATTGTTTGTTAGGGTAAGCTTTCCATACATACAACCTTTTGCATGAGATACTAAATTAATCCCACAAGGATCATTTTATAGTTCTTATTGTTCTAAATAATCAAGAATGGAAAAACACCCAATAGGTTATTTTGTGATATTTTATCTGTTGCACTCTGTTCCATGTTTAAGAATGCAGACAAAGATGAATTAAGTATGTTATGCCTTCACAACTTTTGTTTAAAAAATCTTATTAATCAGCCTTCCTGATGGTAACCTTTAAGCTTATTACTACAGAATCTGTGATTAAATATGAACAATAATATTTTAAGATGTAGAAGAGTTATCAAAGGCACCCAATGACAAAACTCTTCTATTCCTTACTTATGGAAGCCTTTACAGGCTGTTTGATTATAATATTGTGATAAAATGTTCAGTGGCATTTAATTATATAAATATTAGCTATTTTGAAATTAAGCATCTGTATCACAATGTAAGAAAATTTAGAAACTGTTTGTTTTTTATTATGCATTATATTGTATGCGCTAATTAAAAAAAATGAGATGATTAGGGTTTCAAAGGAATGCTTATGTCATTCAGTTCAATACTCTGCAAGAAGCCATGATTGTCTTCATCTGCACTAATTCTATCATTATTTTCATCTATTTCTGAACATATTTAATGAAGGTGTCTGCACTATTTATTAGGTAGTTTATTCTGTTATAAATAGCCTGCTATTGGAAGTACGGCTCAAGTCTATGCCAAAATACCCCATTGTATTTCAACTCCAATGACTTGGCCAATGCAGCTTTCTTAGTTTGGAAGGCTGTTATTTATTATCTGACTAGCATTTAATATGCTACTTCAGATTACTATGACATACAGAATATATTCATAAAATTCATTTTCCAAAAGATACTGGTAGTGCACAATTACTAGGCTTATTTTCTGCCCTGAAAACAGGGAAAACTTTAGCATCTCAGCTATCACTGTATATATAATAACTGACAAACACTGATTTTTTTTTTAAATCATAACTAGTGTAATGGAAAACTAAAATAAAGATTATAGACCAAGAATGACCATTTTTATTTCTAAAAATATAACATGTTGATATTTTGGAGGAGCTGGAAGCTGAACTGTTGCAGCTTAACTTAAAAGGAGATCATGTAATGGAAAATATTATCCAGACTGGAGCTACCACAATAGAGTGCTATTCACAGTATTACTCACATGCAGAGTGAAGAGAGAATTTTAATTGGTATTTTTATTGTCTGCTTAATATATGGCAAACTAACCCCAAATGCTGATATGAACAGAAAAAAGTGAAAGCACACAGGCAAGAATAATAAAAAACATGTTGAGATTCAAAGAATCATACATTCCAAGGTCAGAAGGAACCATTGTGATCCTCTAGTCTGACCTCCTGTACAACACAGGCTGTAGAACTGCCCCCAAATATTTCCTAGAGCGTGTCTGTTTTTGAAAAACATCCAATTTTGATTTAAAAATAATCAGTGTTGGAGAATCCATCAAGACACTAAGTAAATTGTTCCAATGGTTATTTACTCTCATGATTAAACATTTATACCTTATTTCCAATCTGAATTTGTCTAGCTTCAACGTTCAGCTATTGGATCATATTATACCTTTTTTCTGCTACATTGAAGAGCCCATTATTAATATTTATTCCTCGTGTAGATACTTATAGGCTGTAATCAAGTCACCCCTTAACCTTTGCTAAACTAAATAGATTGAGCTCTTTGAGATGCCACAAATGATGATGAAAATGTACCTGTCATTCCCATCAAGACACCTGAAGGAGAGAAGCAGGTTTGCTAATTAGTCTGGGAGCACAATGTAGTAAAATCTCATTCTGTGGGCAAGTTAGTGATATAAAGGTAAGGGCCATGTCATTTGATTTGTAAAATCAATAGAATCATAATTTCAATGGTATAATCCTCTGCAGTGTGGCGGGCAGACTTGCTGCCCTCCACAACTCCCAGCTCCAAAGTCCTCCAAAAGCTGCCTCTCCCCCACACGTAGTGGTACCAAACATGACAAACCTAGAGCACTTTTGTAGAAATATTCAAGAAAATGTTAAAAAATCAACCGTTTTTAAGTTATACTTTAACATAGGGATGTGTTGCTTACATAAAAAAGGCATTTGATCTTTGGTAATCCTAGGAAAGTTAACCTTGATACATAGGACTTAAAAATATTTATTCATCAAAAACATTATCAGTATCATCTCCATTTAGGGCACTATCACTAGATGTGTGGTCACACTGATCCTCATGTATGTCATGCTTGCACATCTTGGTACAAGGCAGGCTCCTGGCCTAATATTTGCTGGGTGGTGAGCACCTATTTTTTGCACATATAAATTTGGTTAGCTGAAGGATTGATTTAGGCATGCATGGTATTTCACACATAGCTGGTATGATCGGTTCATCCTCCAACACTCATCCATGCCAGATAGTGGAGGGTAGTTTTGGATGTGCTTGATCATCCCAGAGGCATTCCATTGCTTGATAATTTGCCATCTTGATGGAAGATATAAATGCAGTCTTTGTCAGTGGCAATTATTCTCTGTTTGCTTCTCGGAAAACATTTACCAGAATAGTTCTGCAAGTGTCGTAAGGTTGGCTTTCAAATGGTAAATTCAGCCTCCATTTCTTACCTCCAAAGTGCCTGTCTCAGCCATTTCATGGTGGGACTTCGAGGATGGACTGTTCACACCAGTTATGGTCTAAAATACCATGTGCTCCTGAATCAGTCCTTCAGCTAATCAAATGCTCATGTCCAAAGAACAGATGCTCAGCGCCCTGCAAATGTTTGGCCAGCCACCTAGCTTGTGTTGAGATATGAATGTGGCATAGACAAGATTAGCATCACATGTCTAGTGGTGGAGCCCTAGACAGAGATAGAAACAAAGACAGAACCTTGATATTTGAAGATAAAGTTGATAGAGACATAAATAACATGACATTTAATACTACTAGCCTAAAAAGAAAGTTTACAAAATCTGCTCATTAAACTAAGTTGACAGTCTTGTTTTGGTTTTTATCCAAATGTTTTTTTTTCCATTCCTATTTATTCATGAGTGGCGATTTGTATAGGTGCTGATGACAAACTTGATTGATTAAATTGGTTAGATTAGTGTGTCTTCCTCATTCCCTTAGACAAAGATCTGGTAAAGTGATGAACACATTATAGACCAACATAATCAAATATTGCATTCTAAATGGTGCTGATATGTGTATATATATGTGTGTATATGTGTATAATGAAAGAGAGTATTGTATTCTTGAATTTGAGAAGGACTGTGATGTTACACAAATATTTGAGAAACAGTATATGGCAGGTATTGTAATGAATGATGATACGGCAAAGGAAATAGTAACTTTAGCTCCTGTACTGACTTTTTAAAACAAATAATAATGGGGATCCTTAAAGCAATTCAAAGACATGTTAGGCTTTCCAATTAAACAGATCAGTTTAGTTAATAAAAAGGGTAACCAATAAAGCAGTATTAATAGCTAAATGTAATAAACAAAACATGGACAAATGAAAGTAAGGTAAATTTGGATTTACCCTCTGTCTCAAAAGTAATAACTACGGACAAAATAGATTTGTAGTCAGAAAATTCCTAGAAATTATGCTGTCCAATGTTACAGAAAATTGTGTTCCTCAGCACTTACAGTTGACTATACAACCTCAGTCGGAGCCTGATTTAAAGCCTGTTGAAATTAGTGCAAAGCTTCTAGTGACTTCAGTGGATTTTTGAATCACATCTTCAAAGATCAATAAAGGTTTGGAAGGGATAGTGAATGGAAAGTGAGAGATTAGAATCTCATCTTTCAGAATATTTAATAAGGAAAAGAGTTATAAGGAAAGATTTGAAGTTTCAAATGTATTGCTTGGTCCAAAGGACCTTTAGTTTTCATCTTAAGGAAAAAGTTGCCTTTCATGTAAAATGACTTAATGATCAGGGATCATCATTAAATGTTACAATGGGGTTTAGAAAATAGAATCTCAGATCACTGATCTTATATAAAACTCAGTATTTTCAAACTCCTGTATGGCATATTAGTAATAGAACCTTTATTACAGTAGGTACTGCTGTTAAAGACTGGACAAGATTAAAGTGTTATACTCACAATGGGAGGGTGCTTTCATAGCCACAGGAATTGGATCAATCTGAATTTTCCATTAGGAAATATGTAATTAGGATAGGGTATGGATTGATTTCTCATGGGTTTCATTCATGTTTGTAGAAACATTATAGTTAGCAAGAATAATCATACTGAAGTGTTTTTTTTCTACTAAAGATAAAACTGAGATTCAGAAGATTAAAATACAAGATAAGGAACTCAGCATACCGACATATATATAGCTGAGGTTAGTCCTGCTTTGAGCAGGGGGTTGGACTAGATGACCTCCTGAGGTCCCTTCCAACTCTAATATTCTATGATTCTATGATTCTATGACATTAATTAGAAATCATGGATTGGTTTTTAGAGCTCTTAAAGAATATTGTTTGATATATTTTCTGTTTATATACTTCAAAATATGTGACCTTGCCAGTGTTTTTATTTGAGTTTGTTTATATATTCTTAGAAACTTTTCTGATTAGCTTTAACAGCATTTGACTATGGTACCTTCTAGTGACTGTCTCTTTAATAAGTAATTATAGCTTTCATTCTTTGTTAAAGCACAAAAGGATTCTTTTTAAATTATCTTAAATTTGAAGTTGTTTTATAGCTTCAAAGACCAGAAGGGGAGATTGTGACCATTTAGTCTGAACCCCTGCCTGTAACACAGGCTATAGAACTTCCCCAAAATAATTATTTTACGCACTAGAGCATAATAGATAAGTTTGAGCCTCATGAGATCTTTAACTTAAGTGTGTGATGGGATCATCAATAAATTACATAACAGTTGAGGAAACTGCACCATTTTGGTTAGATATATGGACTTACTTCAGTGCTAGGTGAGCACCAAAGTCACAGGATTAAGCCCTTTATGACCAAAAAGAGAGAGTGGAAATAACAAAGCCATGTTCTTAGGTTTTTGTAATTTACCAAAAACAAGGTAAATATTTAGAGAATAATTTTGTAGTAAATTAGATTAAATAGAACGTCCCATATATTGTATATCAGACCCCTATAAGTGGAGAAAAAAATAACATAATAAAATGTATCTGGAGCCTCAGATTTCTGCTGCATCAGTAATGAAATACAAACTAATTTAAAAGACTAGGTGATACCAAGAATATTCCTCAGCGTCCTTTCCACTTTTTAAGATTGAGAGATTGAAGCAATATTACAGGAACTCATGAATACCCTCTCTTCTAGAGATATGAAAATATCTTAAACCAAAGACCGACCAACAAATCTTGGCACTGTTTATAATAGTCACCCTAAAATTATCGGGACCAGGAGTTTCAAATCTTTAAGAAGCTCTGATCCCTCCGTTGGTGTAAATAAAGGTAGCTTCATTGAAGTTTAAAATAAACTTGGGTTAAGCATCCGTTATTGATGTGTGTACTGTGAACTACTAGTTTCAGTTATCAGAGAATGATCTGATACTGAAAAAAATAAAATCACTGCACTTAAAGTGAATTCATTTAGGAGGTGAGTTGACAAATTAATCTGTGCTAATCAGAGATATAAAATTAAATTATAATCAAAAGGATGCCACAAAAGCCATGTATGAGTTAAGATAGCCCTAGAACAGGTTTCTATATTTTTAGTGGCTGTTAGGGATGGTCCACAAGTTTGCCAAAAAAAAAAATTTTCCAATGGAAAATGGCTCTTCAATCAAAATAAATTTAGTTAAAAAAATCCATTTTCTTTTAAAATGCTCAGGTTTTAATCAACAAAGTTTTTTCAAAAATCAATTCCTTTCTATTTAGCAAAATGCTGAAATATTCTTTAAAAATTCACTGATTTTTTTGGTGAGAGGGCAGTGGGTGGGTTGAGGAAGGGAATAATTTTCTTATTATTACAAGTAAATGCGTTATTACACCTACTGGCACTAGGGCTACAGTGTAATACCTCCAATATAACAATTAAATTCAACTTTGAGCATAATATAGGCATGTGAAAAAGCAGACAACCTGCTCAAATATAGAGTGAAAAAAGTTCATTAATATTAGAGACAAGGTGGTGAGGCAATATATTTTATTGGACCAACTTCTGTTGCTGAGGGAGACAAGCTTTCAAGCCTCACCAAGCTTTCTTTTCAGTGAAGAGTTATCCTATATGTGGAAAATTCTGGGCTCCAGACTGTTTGCCTTAGGGACAATGAAGGTGGGGGAAGTACTGGCAGTTGTCTTGTTTGCCGGAGTTCTTCAAAGTTGTGGTTCTGAGGCAAACCACTTTCTGCAGTTGAATAAGCCAGTGGGTATATTAGAGGAAATTTGATCAGAAGTTGAGGTTATATGAAGCAATATTAGCTCCCACTGGATTTCCTCTCTGGCTGCTACTGTGCAGACACAAGGGGACTCAGCCATTGGCACAAGTGGGAGAATGAGTAGCATAGAGGACTCATGTAGACTCCTCTGCAGGCAGACAGCATTTTCCTTTCCCTGATGTGGATCCTTAGGATTCACCAGGTTAAACAGTCTCAACCCCTTACTCCAGGGGTTAGTTAGTTGGAAACTCATAGGATTAGACATGCACTACCGGGGCCAAAATATACTGAGGGAATGATGCAGTCACCCAGATCTAAATACATGCACAATATTAGTATTAATATTAGTAATTAATATTAATTAATTAGTATTAATTGGCAGCTTTATAATAACCCATATCGAATACCAGAATACCTTAGTCCCAGTTATTGCTGCAGTGATTTTGAAATGAAAAATTAAAGGCAATTGATGGACCTCACAATAAATGTGTTCCTCTCAGATTTGCCTCCATTATTGTAAATTGTTTTTTGCACAGGAAAGCTTGCAAACCGCAAATGACTTATGTCTGATATAATTAGCTTTGAGACACATTAATATTATCATTCCATTAGATAACAGTGTTATTAATGTGTGTCACCACTGAAGAGCCTGGAAGTAGACAAATGAGTCACTCTTATAGCTGGCCTTCAGTAAGGTTGGAGGGGGAGTCAGATCAGGCAAATTGTAAGTAAACTTTCTAGATTACAGACATGTCTAGCTAAAGCACAACAGCCCTTTGTACTCTTGTGGGTTAACAAAGGGAGTGGATAATGCAGGGGAAGGATGGAAAAGGGGTTCTCTGTATTAGTCCTTGGAATAATTTATGACGGAATAGAACGTTGGTCAATTTTTGTTCATTCCACTGTTTATAGAAAGGGAGGGCAGGAATAGGGTAGGAAGGGGTAGTCTGCGAAGGTGGGAGGCAGCATGTAAACAAGATTAGATAGCCTATTCTTTCTGAGATTGGGCAGCAGGCAGTTAGCAGTCATTGAAAATGCACTAGACAGAGTTCATGGGAATTAGATGACTCCCTGGTGCTGCAGTAAAGGAGACCTAATAGATATTATAACTAAGAGGAATCCTGCCACAGGCAAGCCCTTGAAAACATCCCAGAAGTTCCTACTGCACCAGTAGAGCTCTGCAGCTCCCTGAAACCTTTTACATTTGCCTTGGATTGCTTTGTTCCAAGTGACAGAAAGAGCTGAGTGTTGAACTTCACATAATCATTGTGTGAGGTGACTATTTAGTTCAAAATGACACTACTTCCCATTACCTAGCCATAAGTAGCTTTGCATAATTTTGTCTAACTGAAGCTATCAATATCTGTTCTTAAATTATGACAAGCCATTTAGATTCCTTTTAAAAATACAAATTTGAGGTTGTGTTAAGTAAAAGCTGAGCACTCTGTCTGTTAGCTATTCAATCTGATCACTGTTGAAAACCATCTTCATTACTTGCTGACAATTTCAGTGGAAGATCAGGAGTAGGAAGGGGAAGCTTTTACTTATTTGGAGTGACACTCCTCTGTATAGAAGTTTGGTGAAAAATAAGTTTGACAGTGGTTTTTTTCATGTATTTGATTAATATTAAGACTGCCTTTTCTATGAATGGCTGAGTTACCGCTATCAAGTGGGTCAAACATAATCTTTTCTTACTATCCTTGAATCTATACTCAAGTACAGCATGAAATAATGTTTTAAAAGCATTCACACAGACTATTATGTGAACCTAGAAAAATTATATAGAATGCTACACTGTTTGACTTTCACAATTACTATAGCTTGTACAGATTAGGGATTCTTATAAAGTTGTACGAGAAACTAACTTGTCTGATCTTTTACTTAAAATGCCTTTGAAGAAACTTATGCTTCTCACAAAGTTTTCCAGTAGGTTAAAAATAATTGAGGAAGGATTAGATGGGAATAAAAGTTTTGAACATCCCTGTTTCTAAAAGTCAATGGCATTCCCTTATACAATGCAGACAGAGGACCTAATTTTAAGATATAGCTGAACCCTGCAACTCCCATTGATTTCATGGGGAACTACAGGTGTTCGTTATTTCTGAAAATCAGGCCATAAAGAAACAGCTATCATCTTCACTCGGAGCATGATTCATTTCTGAAACAGCAATGCTGCTTTAATTAAAATGCAAATTTGAAAATCTGTCTTATAGCTATTTACATGTTTTGAAAGCCCCATAAAAATGAGAGCTTGGGTCGCAGATCATGAAGTCCTTATTGAGGCAGAGAAATACAGTACTGATCAGCATGGTATCTAATGTAAAACTTCCATAATTCATCATGAGCTTTGCTTGAATTACGACTGATCATATCAGAATTTATATACCTCAGATTACTTGTGTAACTGCAAAATAATGTTTCTGTCAAGTGGTGCTTTTCACACTCAGTAACACAACTGGACTTTGGTTTTCCATTGATTTTGAGAAAAAGCAAAACAACCAACCACATGAACAAGTATTTTGCTTACATGCTAGAATAAAAAAGGATCTGAAAGTTGAAGGTCTCCCATTCCCTAGGTTATATCGAGAGTTGGTGATCTAGAGTTGGTGATCAAAATATTTTTATGGAAAATTGCAGTTCTGCAAAACTTTAATTTTCCATGGAAAAATTCAATTTTGTCAAAATGTTTTGAGTTTTTCACTGGAAAAATCAAAATGAAGTATTTCATTTTGGGTCTGGGTGACCTGAATAAAACTATTTCAGTTTGTCGAATCAGATTAAAGTGTTTTACATTTTACATTCAGGTCACTTTAATATTAATCTGTGCTTGCCTAAACTGCCACAGTGCCTCATGGGATTTGTAGTTTGGATGCCTCTTACCCCCATTCTCTACTGGACTGGGATCCCTGGCTGCACTACATCTTTCCTGATGCTCCAGAGTCTCCCATCTGGTTGAACATGTACAGTGCATCAGGGAGGCATGTGACCTCAGTGCACCATAGGAGACGTAGTCTGGCATGGAAGTCCAACTCATAAATGAGAATGGGAGCATGAGACAATTGAACTACAACTCCAATAAATTAGCACAGCAGCTCAGGAGGACTCAAATTAATGTCAAACTGAGCCAAAATGGAATGTTTCTATTTGGTTCCAGTTTCTTGAATCAATCACTTTGATATTTTCAAAACAAAATTTTTTGGGACTTTCCTTTCTGTGAAAAACGTTGATATTTTAACTTTTTTGTCATAATTTCAGATGAAAACAAATGTTGAAATAGCAAAATTTCCTGTATGATGGAACTTTGAATCTTTCATCAGCCCTAGTCCTATTTTAACATTGCTTCATGTGCAAAATTCCTATTGAAGTAAATGGGTGCTTTGTGCAAAAATCAATATCGGGGTACCAGCCTCTATTTTTTCCTTTCCTATGTTTCTGTAGTCCCTCCATCCATTTCACCTCCCTGTATATCACCCTTCTTCTCTCTGTCCCTACCCAAACACCAATGCCACAAATGACAAAAATTGTTTCCATTGATAGTTGTTTTGTTATTTTCACATTTTAACTTTATTTTTAAAAGTTTTCATTCCACAAACTGAATTTTCCAGAAACCTATGAAAGATTGCCTCTTTATTTTTCACTTATTATTACTTTAAAAAAAATTATTTTACAGTGATTCCGGAGTTTGTTACTCAAGTCAATATTGCACTGGAGGGCTTAAGCAAGAACACAATGCATTTGTTTGATGACAATCAGTTTGTGGACATCTCAAAGAAGGTCTATGATACAATTCATAACATCAGATGTTCAGTCATGATGATTCGGGTAAGTTTCTTCATTCATACCTTTACTATTCATTAATAAGGTTATTCAGCAATGGAACATTCACAAGAATTTAAGGTAAATCAGGCGCCATTGCCACAAAGCTCAGATCCAGATTTGTATAGTTCTGGACTATGACTGTGCTTTGATTCTGGGTTACTTGGATAGACACGAGAATAATTCTAAAAGGCCAGAATCAATTATACAGAATAAGTATTATGTCAAAATGTCTCTCAGAAAAATCAAATGTTTTAAAAAGAAAATTAGCATAGAAAAAAATGTTTACTTAAGTGCTGACCGAGGCTGTACAACAAGTTGGGACTATGCACCAAGCAATGTTTGATGTATCCGGAATCCACTCAGAGTTCTGTCCTGAAAAGTTCTTAGTCTTGTTCACTGATCTGCTAGAGGGGGATTGTCACATGATCCTGGTAACCCCTTGTTAAAACTTTGTCACCCCCCAAACTGAAAGGAAGATTAGGCTGATTTCTTTCTGTCTGATAGCTTCACCCCATGTATGGATAGTGACAGAAGAACCTTGCCAAAGATCACTTATCTCAGGAGTTCACCAAAATACTTCAGAAAAGAAAATTATTGCCTTTGTGATGAACCGGATATTCCCCAAAACTTCTTCATGGCACAAATACCATTTTAAATGATGTAAGATGCACACTGTGTTACGCTCTCAATATGTTCAGTCTGTCTTTCAGAAATCAAGTATAAACATTCCAAACAACTTCACTTAATACGTTTGTGTGCCTGTGACTGTTGCCGTCTTTCCTGTTTATGCAGTTAAGAAGAAACTGTGAAAACAAAGTATTAGATTCTTCTCTCTGACACATCATACAGGGTTTATTACAGGCTCAAGTAAGCTTTTTTTTCTGATCCCCTTTTTTAAAACACCAATTAATTGGCTTTAATGGGAGCTGAGGTACTCAGGATCTTGTAGGATTGTGTCCTTATTGCTGTGGCTTCAGATATGAAACTCAGAATGAAAGTTCTATATTACTGTGCTTTCATTCCACCTATAATGGATTTTTTTTATTAACTGCGAGCAAGTTTCACTGTTGTTAGTAGTACTTAGCACTTACATGCTCAGTATTAAATGCTGCTCCACTTTGCCAATGCCATTGGACAAAGGGAGGGAAAGACAAGTTGCTGTGGAAATGAAGAGATGGTCATATTAACTCCACTTGTGGTGACTGGGGCCAAAGAGGGCATTTTTAACTCTGCTGAACTAGAGAAAATGAGGTTTGTTGGAAGGTGGCTGTTGCATTAATTTAGATGGATTATATGGGCCCACAGGGTCAAAGGTGTTAACATGACCCTGAAACTGGCATCAAATAGTTTTAAACAAGGGTTTAAGGTTTGGCATACAGAGTCCTAGTCTGCTTAGTACCATGGCAAACACACCATAAAAATATCTTTTCAATCCAGAAAAGAAGGAAAAATGGTTAAAACATTTGAAATGTAAAGTATTAAGTAAGACTTTCATTTTAACAACATTTCTTGTTCTCTTTCCCTTTAGTTGGAGAGAGGTTTTAGAAGGAAAAACCCCTTATGTGACAGTCTCTTAAATGGTAATTGGCTTTTGTGGGGGGAAAAAAGATACAGTTGAGATGGGCTGGAGTTTTTGTAGTTGCTGTTGTTTAAAGTCTGGTCTTGTTTTCTAAAAAACAAAACAAGAAAAAAAACACACAAAAGGGGGAGAGAAAGGAATGATGATAGGAAATGGAATTTATGTCTTTGCTGTTGGCTTTCACTTGCAGCCTCGCTGCTGGAAAAACACAGGCTCAGCATATGGTCTTATCAATTACTCCAAAACCTGCCAAACTTGTGCCAGCATCGGGCTGTTTGGGGCATCGCTTGTAGTTGCTTCTCCAGTCACAGGCTACAGCAGTGTAGCAAAATATGCAGTCTGGACTGCCTAAGCCTGACTTATTAAACACAAGTCAAAAGGAGAGAGCTAGGAACAAAAGGAAATCAGGTGAGGGAAGGAAGAAGACTTGGGGGGGTAGGAGGAGATGAAATCTCACATCTCAGGTAGTATTTGAGATTTAGCTGGAGCTGGGGGAGGTGTCAGTGTCATTTGTGTCTGGCCTTGACTGGTCACGACATCTCTTGAGTAGGATGAAGGAGGTCTGGCGTCCCAGGAGTATTTTGTCCAGTAATAGACCTAATTTCTGACACAATAATTTTGATTTACCGATTTCTGGTTCCACACTTTTTTTTGTTTACCAAGCATGATCTTAATACAGTCCCTGAAGTTCTATCCGTAGGCATTTTTTGTTTGGACTAATTCAGCCTTTCTGTCTTTTTTGCATTTTTTCCTATCAACGTTGTTTGTTGTTTTGATGCTCGCTTTTTACGGTTGAACTCACAATTAGGGTAAATTTGGAGGCCCAATTATGACAACATAATCTGTCTCCATTTATAATGAATTTCCTTTTGTAACAAAGGGTGTACATGCACGCACATGCACATTAAAAATAGACATCACTAGAAGTGGATTCAACTACATGTGAATGGTCACTAGAAAGCAAGGGACAACAAAGTTATGACAAAAGCTCAGGAGATCAAGAAAAGACTGTCATCAAACAGGATATCCGGACTTTTCTATGCATGAATTCCACTGTGCAAAGAGTGATGTGAGTGGCTTTTTAAAGGGTCCATGGAATGACAGCCACCGTTTCATCCTCCCCAAGTGACGTTTAATGCTGTATGCTGGCAAACAAAGAGTAAAGCATGGCATTTATTTTGAATAAGGATTCATTTGCATTCCTAATAAGAGACAGTCCAGTCAATGCTAGCTTATTTTAGTCTACCTATAAGGAGCTTTAGTAAATCTGATTTATTCAGGCATATGCAGTAACCATAGCAGCCAATATGAGGATATTTAAAGTGTTCTATAGCCAACTGTAGGAGCTCATTGATATTGTGCCAAAGAACAACGTGCTCCTGATTACAAGGGATTTCAATGCTAAAATGAGGAAAGGAATTTGTTGATCAAAATATAATTGGGAGATGTAAATGAAGACGGACACCAATTCACAGAGTTCTTTTCAACATCAAAGCAGAAGCTCTTCAGATCAGCTCCACAGGAACCATTTCAGGCATGTAATTGGAGAGAGAATATTTTAAAAAGTAGTTCTTAACTGCAGAATCCTGCCAGATCCCATTAATAACTCAGTCTATCAAAATTCAAGCTTCACCTCAGATGTGTAAAAACACTCACTGCAGCCATGCAGGTATAAACTGGAAAACACTGGAAAGATGCTTATTGCCAAATAGTATGTGTATTCCTGAACAGTTGTGGAGAGTGGGGGGGGTTGAATCTGGGTCTCCTACATCTCAGCTGAGTGCTCTAATCACCATGTTGTTAGGTATTGAATGTGGCAGTAGCAGAATGTGGCAGTAGCACCTCCTCCTTGTTTTTATTAATGGGAGCTAAGTCCCCCTGTAAATCTAGCTCAAAGCATCAAAATATTTGATTTTGAAAATATCAGAATGAACTATTTCAACATTTCCAAATGTTTTTTTCTGACCCAAAAAATTAACCAGATTTGGCTTGGATTCATGAAATGTTTCAGCCAAACTGAATTTGTGTTATTTCAGTCAAAAAAAAGTTTTTTGTCCAGAAAAGTTCATCTGACACTTGTACTATACTTGATCATTCTAGAAAGGATCAATTCTAACAGTCAAAACAGAATTTAGTTTGGAGATGTGGATTTTAGTAATATTCCTATAAGGAAATAACTTTAATTTTAGTATATGTTTTTCAAATGAAGGTAATGGGTGTGTGTGTGCACATGCGTGCACACTTGTGGTTGTGTTGATGGTGGCTATGAGGGATATTGAATTACTTTTGTTTAAAGGGGCAATGTTTGTCTGCAATTTTCAGTTTTCTCACAAAATGTAGGAGTTTTATAAAATGCAGGCACAATAGAACTGAGTAGTTGTGATGTGATCAGCACAAACCCTTCTTTCATTTGCAGCAGAATGCTAGTATGATACCAGCGCTGACAGCTAATTATTTTAACACAATTTTGTTTGGTGTGGTTTCATGTATGTTCTTCGTATCATTGGTGTCTATGCTTTTGTAATGTGAAATTCTTCTAAAATCAATGAAAACACTTGAAATAGCAGTACAGGACTGATGTGGTTCCTGTGCATAATTAAGCTTGTGACTTTCTTTGTGATGTTTATGGTTTGCACCTATGCAATGGGGGGAATAGATCTGTGTGTCTGTCTTTCTGTCATCATAATTATCTCCACGTATGTGTTTTGGATGCTAGTCTTAGGCAAATTATTTAACTGTTTTTACATTTGCAAAATGGGAATAATTCTTACCTAGTTCATAGGGTTGGCACGAGGATTAGTTCAATATGGATTTAAAGTAATTTGAGTCTAAGATATGAGGCTGTATAAATGTAAAATATTTTAAGTGTTAATATATTTTATTATTTGATTTTATTTGGATATTGTGGTTCTTCTTCGAGTAGTGCCCCTGTGGGTGCTACCCTTAGGTGTGCATGTGTCCCACATACCTTTGATCTGAGATTTTCATTAACAGTGTCCATTCGGTCTGTGCATACACTGCTGATACCCTCATGCCCCTCACCAAGACTATATATCAGGCTGTGGGAAGAACTGCCCTCAGTTCCTTCACAACCACCTCAGCCTGAGATGGAACTTAGCTTGTCCACATTGTGCATGCCTCGGCTGCTTTCTGAGTTCATTCTACTTAGTTTAGTTAGTTTGTTAGTAGTAATAGTTACTGGTTATTGAAAGATTGTTTTATTTCCTCTGTGGAAATCCCCCCTGTGAGGGGCATGACCAGGGTTTAAATATTGTCTTGCATGTAGACAGCCTATCCCAGTCAGCGACACATTGTAAGGACATTCGCTGCCTGGGAGAGTCACACTTCTGTGGGATGTGAAACTTCTGTTTTATCCCTCAAATCCAGGGCATGGAAGAACTGGGAAATCAAGCTGCGACTGTTAATGATTGAGCGCTCTCTTCGCCCCACTTCAGAGCCTGGTATATCTGTCCCTGGGGGTCCCTAGTGCTCCTTTGAGTTCAGTTCAACAATCCCCTAGCAAGGGAGAAGCCTTAGCGATCATAAGAAGAGGAACCCCAATTCACCTTTTAAGGTACCCACCTCAGACCTCTCTCTTCAACCAGGTCAACAGCCTCAGAGACTTCATCCTTAAGGCTCAGTACAATAGAGGTAAAGGGCTGCTCCAGTATCAGCGAGACAGGAAAATCCTGTAGCTCTAAGAGTAAATGTGATTCTGAGAAGGCTCTGGTACCATCTAGTGGAGATGGTCAGAGCAAACACAGAAGATTGGTACTGTCAGACTTATTCCCTCTCCCAGTACCCTTATTAAGCTCCTCAGTACCATGTAAAACTAATCTACATCTACATGTACCTCCATCTACATCACCAGTTACTGGCCAGGACATCTATTCAGGCAGCTCTTGATTCCACAGATACCGCAGCCCATTCCATTTTCACAGCAGTGGTGATGCACAAGGCAAAGAGGGATAGATTCCAGAGAGAAAACAACCTCTAACCATCCCAATACAAGTTTGCAGCAAGCTTCATCTTTAAAGCATCAGTTTTGACTGGATGGTTGAGTGTTCAGAGCCTCACTTCTCTTTAGTTTGTCAGCTACAATGATTTGCCCACCTCTCCCCATTTGAGGTCTGATTGTCTCATTTCTGACAAGCATGGGAGGATATCACCTCAGACAGAAGGGTGCTGCAAATAATATCAGGCTATACCATCCATTTTACCTGCCTTCTTCCTCCTCATTCCCATTCTCTGTTCCTCCAGGTGCCCTTCTCACAACTTCCTACTAAGAAAGGGGGTGAACTCCCTTCTTTTGTTTAGGAGTGATAAAGCTGGTCCCTGTTCAGCAGAGGGAAAAGGGTCTTCTACTCAAAGTACTCCCTTGTCCCAAAGAAAAATGCAGGATGGAGACCAGTCTTAGATGTAAGACTCCTAAACAAATTTGTGAGGTCTCAAAAGTTCAGGATGGTGATTTTGGTAGCTATAATTGCTTCTCTACATTCAGGGGATTGGTTTTGGGCCATTGACCTTCAAGACACATAGTTAAGGTTAAGATTTTATCATGGTTTATTTTTAATAAAAGTCAGACAGGTCCTGGGCAATAAATAAAAATTCACAGAAGCCTGTGACCTGTCTAAAAATAATGGAGAGAGGGACTATTGAAGCCCGAGCCCAGCTTGTTTGGGGGAGAGAAAAGATCCTGAGCCCTGCTGTGGGAGAGGGGTGCTTCAGCACCCATCATAGCAGCTGACAGCTCTGGGGCCACTGCCACCCATGGTAGCTAATCGCTCCAGGGCTGGTGGCTGGAAGCTCCAAGCCCCCATCTTGGGGACTGAAGCAGAAGCAGAAAATGTCCCAGAGATTACTGAAAGTAACAGAATTGATAACCATGAGGACAAAATACTATCCTTACACACAGTTCCATACAGTGATGCACCCATCCCACAGAAAGTTCCTGTATTTTGTCATAGTCCTGTATCATTCTCAGTACCAGATACTCCATTTTGGTCTCTCCTTGGCTCTGAGAATATTTTCAAAGGTTCTATCGGTGGTAGCTGCCTACCTGTGTTGTTAGGTGACCGTAATACTCCTGTACTTTAACAATTGGTTGCTCAAGGCTCAGTCATACCCATAAGAGTTGTCTGCCACATGGAAGCATTTTCTCTGTTCTTGAACTTGAATCTTCAATTGGATGTGGGAATATCCATGCTACTTCCCATTCAGAATGTACAATGTAGAGGAGCATCCCTGGATTCCTTGGCATCCAGGGCCTCCCTTCCAATGGACAGATGCTATCGCACCTTGTCAGAACAAGTCAAGGGATGCCACAGACGTCAGACAGAAACTTTCTTAAACTTCTAGTTTTCATGGTGGCTTGCACTTTTGTGACAGAACATGTGAAATTATGCTTTCATTGTTTCTATGGCTATCACAGATCAATTTACTCACCAAACACACAGCCTAGACAAACAGGTGTCATTTCCTCAACCAGTCAGATCCCTAGACTGATGAAAGGTTCATCACAAGTAGGGGTGGAGGTCATCTTCCTCCAACCAATGCCATGGTAATCGTAACCACAGATGCATGTTTTCCGATGGGGAGCACACCTTGATGCTCTAACAATACAAGGCAGCGAGATCTCTTCCCTCAGTACCAAAGCAATAAAATTATGGATGCATGAGAATTTCAGCAATGTACCTCTCAGGAAGGCAAAATGTCACAACCAATGCTCTCAGAAGGTGTCTTTTCCCAAGAATATGAATGGGAGTTGGAGTTCCAGGTTCTTGTCGGCCTATTTCAGACAGAGATTTCTAGAAGTGGATCTCTTTGCCATAGTTATGAACAAAAAATGCCATCTATTCTGTTCAAGGGGGGGATTTAGGTCACAATTCTTGAGGAACATCTTCCTCCTCACTTGGCCAAAGAAGCTATTTTGTGAATTTCCTCTGACATCTCTGATTCTCAAAGTAATGAACAAAATCAGAGAGGAGATGACCAGAGTTATCATAATAGCCTTGATGTGGTCAAGGTTGGTGTAGTTTCTTTACCTCTTTTGCATAGCTCTTTGATAAATCTTTCAATCACTGCTCAGCTCCTCTACCACGGTGCAAATCAACTGCTGCACTCCAATCTGAACATTCTCAATCTCAAGGCACAGCTCCTCAATTGTTCACCGGATTAGAGTAGGTCTGTTCTGGAGAGGTGCACCTAATATTATTAAGTGGTGGGAAAGATTCTACCAGAAAGACTTACTTTCAAAATTGGAGATGAGTTAGTCAATGAATTCCAGAATGCTGTCCCTGAACCTCACTGTTCTGGAATACCTGCTTCAACTAAAGAGAATGGAATTGTCACTTGGTTCATTTGGCTGCCTTAGCAGCCTTTCATACCACTGTTGAGGGATTCTTGCTGTCTGCTCACCATACAACTGTAAGGTTCATGAAAAGTCTGAGTAATCTCTTCCCACTGGTGAAAGTCCCCACTCCAGTTTGGGTTCCTAATCTCCTAAAATCTCCTTTTGAACCAATGGCTATCTACACTTTACTGAATTTGCTCATGGAAACTGCCTCCTTAGTGGCTATTACATCAGCCTGCAGAATTGGAGAGACTGAAATCTTAATGAAGATCCTCTTTTCACAGTATTATACAAGAACAATGTTTCCTTATGACTACTCTCCAGATTTCTTCCTTAAGTGTCTTCTGAGTTTCATCTGAATCAGATAACTTACCTACCAGTCTTCTTTCCAAAACCACATAATTCCAACCTGGAGACCGCCTTCCATATTGTAGATGTCAGGAGGGCATTAGCCTTCCATATAGCTAGGACTAATTCTTTTGTAATTCTCCTAGACTGTTCATTTTGTTTGCAGACAGATCTAAAGGTTCTGCAATTTCTACCCACAGACTATCAAAATGGGTTTTGGGGTGTATTAAAGCTTGTTGCAGTGTTGCCAGCATTCCACCCCCTGCTGGCATGTCAGTTCACTTGACAAGGTCACAGTGTACCTATGGCTCTACTTTAAAATGTCCCAGTATCTGAGATCTGCAGAGCTGCTACATATCTTCTCCAAGCACTATGCCTTAACTGATGCCTCTTCAGCTGATGAGGCAGTTGAAAATGCAATACTTTCGTCTGTGCTGGACTTAATTCCAAAACTTCCTCCTCCTACGGGGACACTGCTCGGGGGGTCACCTGAAGTGGAGCACCCATAAGGACGCTACTTTGAAGAAGAAAGAGGTTACTCACACTGTGCAGTAACTGTAGTTTTCTGAGTTGTGGCCCCCTATGGGTGCTCCACTACCTACCTGCCTTCCCCTCTGCTTTGGAATTTCCTTCTGAAACTCAGTGGAGAAGGAACTGAGGACAGTTTGCCTGTGCAGCCTGATATAGCCTTGGTACAGGGCATGAAGATAGCAGTGGGCCAAACAGACATTGCTAATGAAAATCTCTAATCATAGGCACCTGGGGCACATGCACACCTGAAATGGAACACCCAGAGGGGGACACATCTCTAAGAACTACAGTAATTGCACAGTGCGAGTAACCTCTCTTTTTAGGAGTTTTTTTTTCTCTCTCTCTTACCTGTATTATTTCACAATACAGTGCTTGCTTGGTGGTTGACATTCATAATCAAATCCACAGATCCCTGCCACTGTTTTTTTCTATATGAAGCATATTCTTTTCCACTTCTTTAATAACATCATGTTCTTGTGACACATTATTGGATTGGATGATACCCTGATATGTCTAAAGTGAGCCCAGGTGGCCAATTCTTAGCTGGTGTACATCAGTGATGTAAAGCCATTGACTTAAATGAAATAATGCCAGTTTATATCACCCAAGGATCTGCTGAGGTTCTATAATTAATTTAAGTGCAGTGGAATAGTGCCCAGTTATTCAAGCATACGTTATACAAGCATATAGTCTAGTAATTGGATAAGAACATTTAAGCTGTTTCCTTCTCTTGGATAGCTAAAGATTGCCTGTCAGTTTGTCTGCCTGTGTTGTTTACTTCACTTTGGTCTGATCTAGTACATTGCTGTCTTGTGTATTGCTCACTTAAGATTGTCCCTTTGATGCTTTTGTATGATGGATTGTTCCCAACAAAAAAGCACAGTGCTTTCATCTCTGGCTGCCACGTTTGTTCTTGAAACTTTTTCCTGATACTGAGCTGGTCTGTTCCTTTCCACTTTTCCACTATTTTGAGTCCTTTAAATTTACAACCAAAGCCTAGAAATAACCTCTGTTTCCTTGGAGACTTTTATACCCGGAAAGCTATTAAAGAGAGCTTCCATTCTGTAATTATTATTATAGTAGTGGGATAGCAAGGCATAGAGCTAAAGGTCATTTTCTGGGCCCTATGTAATACTTCCATTTGTCTTTTCCAGCTAGTGATTATTGTAAGCTTTTGCATTGCTCGTTTATATTTTTCTGTTCCCTTGGTTGCTGCTTTGCCTGGCTTTCTCTCTAAGCCTGAATTCTGTTCTCTATAAAAAAAATCCTGTAGAATTTATTTGAAAATAACCTTTGTGTAGATTTATTTTTGAATAATCTTACAGAATGCTATATCAGAAATATAATGATCTATCACATTGTATAGGAAGGTCAATTCAGTTTTCTATATTAAATTATATAAGGCAGATCCTCTGCTGGTGCAAATTGTTATATCTATTGACTTCAATGACAACTTACACCAGCTGTCAATCTACCACTATTTGTGTCTGGAATATTTGTATAGAACTATATTTTTTTAAATTCCTGTTAAATTCTGAAGAATGTTCTAAATTGTAATATTAAGACACAGCCCCTAGAAGGATAGGTGCAGAGCTTCTTTGCCCGAACATGAGCTTCTGAAGGTATCATGCCTTCAGTATGCACAGTGTCTAGATTTTGTGTCGCTGTCTTCCTGCACTTGGTGAAGGAATTAAACAGTCAGAACACTCTCTTTCCCTCATGACAGAGGTATTCTGTGAGGGCCATTCTGTGAGGGCCTCTCTGTTGTCCCTTTATGCTGCTGGAGTAATGTAAAGGGGCCTCACTGTGAGAGACAGAGAATTTAGGTAACTGCCTCCAGGATTCTTGGTAGAATCCCATCCTTTTGGGAGACTAACAGCAGCACTAGTACTGGCCTACATATGCTCCTTGGGCTCTCCCCATCCCTTGTGAGCTCATGCAGGGACTAGACACAACCTGAGTGATTTTGTTTATTTTACTTCTGTCTTCAGTACATTCTCCACTACACATCAGGATGAATTCATGTATAGATTAATGACTTCTCCTCTTGCTGGTCTTCCTTTGTCTCGGGGCTAGCTGTCTGTCTATGTTTTATTAAGATGGTGATGATGAAGAGATATGTGATATTTTACTACCTCTTATGCACTGGACTAAGGCAGTGACTACCACTTTTACAACAAGTAAGTGGATGGATTGGTGTGTGTCTATTCAAACCTTTATCAAAGTGTGTTCTCCACTGGACATTGCAACCACCACAGAATCCTAAAAAGTAGCATTGGAATGGACCTCAAGAAATATCTAGTCTATCCTGTTCTTAACACTTCCAAGGATGAGAATCCCACAACCTCCATTGGAAGTCCATTCCCATGCTTAATTATCCTTATGGTTAGAAAGTTTTTTGCCCCCCTAATATCTAACCTGAATCTCCATTACTTCAGACTAAGTTGACTATGTCTGGTCCAACCCTCAGTGGCTGTAAAGAACAATTGATCACCCTCCTCTTTATAATGGCCTTGTACATATTTGAAGACTGCAATGTCCCTCTCCAGCCTCCTTTTCTTCTCTAGATTAAACATGCCCAATTCTTTCAACCTTTCTTGGTAGGTCATGTTTTCTAAACCTCTTATATTTGTTGCTCTCCTCTGGACTCTTTCCAATTTATCCACATTTTTCCTACAGCTTGAAGTCCAAAACTGGGACACAGTCTCCAGTTTAAGGCCTCACCAGTGCCAAGTAGAGTGGAGCGGTTACCTCCGAGGTCTTACATATGACACTTCTGCTAATACATTGCAGAATGACATTTGCTTTTTTATCGCAGTATCACACTGTTGACTGGTATTAAATTTATAATCCATTTTAACCTCAGTTCTTTTCTGCTGTACTGGTGCCAAGCCAGTTATTTTCCATTTTGTATTTTTATATTTGATTTTCCCTTCCTAAGTATAGTACTTTGCGCCCTTGTCTTTACTGAATTTCATATAATCAATTTCAGACCAATTCTCTAATTTATCAAGCTAATTCTGTATTCTGGTCCTGTCCTCCAAATGCTTGCAACCCCTCCAAACTTGGTGTCATCCACACATTTTATAAGTATACTCTTCACTCCACCATCCAAGTCGTTAATGAAAATCTTGAATAGTATTGGCCCCAAGTCACACCTCTGTCTTGTCCTCCCAGTTTGACAGTGAACCATACATTTTGAATGAGTGCAGTTTTTTCACTAGTTAGGCACTCCCTCCCCTTATAGTAGTTTCATCTAGACTATATTTACCTAGTTTGCTTATGAGACTGTCATGTGGGTCTGTCAAAAACCTTACTAAAGTCCAGTTATATTATATCTACCTTTCCCCCATCCAACATGCCAGTAATCCTGTCAGGTTTTGCATGATTTATTCTTGATGTTAGATCCATACTGGCTATTACTTATCACCTTATTATCCTCTGGGTTTGAACAAATAGATTGTTTAATAATTGTTCCAGCATCTTTCCAGGTATCGAAGTTAAGCTTACTTGTCTATAGTTCATTGGGTCCTCCTTTTTCCTTTTTTTAAAGATAGGTACTATGTTTGTCCTTCTCTAGTCCTCTGGGAGCTCACCAGTCTTCCATGAATTCTTGAAGATAATGGTTCAGAGATTGCTTTTGCTAGTTCCTTAAGTAAGTCCAGATGAATTTCATAAGGCTCTGCTAACTTGAATACATCTGATTTATTTAAGCGTTCTTTAGCCTGTTCTTTCCCTTTATGGCCCAAGATCCTTCTCCCTTGTTAATTGTATTAAGCATGTGGTCACAATTAATGTTTTTTGTGATGGGATTGTAATCCATATGGGATTGCAACATTATATACGTTAGGGCCCTGTTGTCTGAGTCTGACACTGAATGAGAGAGACATTAATGGGCCATCAAAATTGAGCAACTCTTCCCTATAGGAACAATTGTTCCAAGGAGTGAACAGGTTCAAGGAAACTGGTTTGATTCCAGGGGGCTGGCACTTCGAACATCTGACAGGGGCTTTGAAGCCCGCCAGTGAATCACGTGACAGAGGAGATAAAAACCTTACTATGGTCAGGATCTGCTCCTTTCTGTCTCTCATTGGCTGAACATCACCAGGAAGAAGGAGAAAGAAGGCAAGGAGGGGGCCTGCCTTCCTTGATACGTGGACTGGGCTAAAGGGCTCACAGAAGAGGTGAGAATAGATTTGGGGGATATTAGGCTTTTATTGTTTTATCTAAAGATTTGTAACTTGTGTATGCTTTGAAAGTAAGTTACAATGGTTTTAAACCTTCCCTTGAAAAGCCGGCATTTCTTGCTTTAACTGTCATGCAGTCTGCAAAGTGGTCAGCTAGCATCCAGAATGCTCACAGGGTTGACTCCAGGAGAGCATGCATCAGCTACTGGAGACGCTTGAGAGGTTCAGCGTTCATTCCAGGGCCAATGTTAGTTGAACTGCAAGATTTCCCACCCCTAGGAGTGGTGCCAAAAAGCAATCTGCACCCCAGGAGTGTGCTTGAGAGGCCGGAACTATTGGCAGTCTTTGGACTCTGCTCAGACCTAGCTGGCTTGAAAGTATGTGGAACCCAAAGATTTAGTCTAATACAGCAGATGGGTGACCATCCACGAGGTGGGATTCAGCCGAGCCTGTTAACAAGTCCTTGTCCAAGTCCCTGGGATGGAGTCTGTGGATTATCTCTGGCGCTCATCTTGGGGAGCCCAGAACTGTAAGCCACTATGTTGTCTCTCTGTCTTATCAAGAAAGAGCTTTGCTATAGCTTTAACTATATGACCATTCCCTGCCATACTAGCCTGTCTG
Source organism: Emydura macquarii macquarii (assembly GCF_026122565.2). Classification (NCBI taxonomy): domain Eukaryota; kingdom Metazoa; phylum Chordata; order Testudines; family Chelidae; genus Emydura; species Emydura macquarii. The sequence goes on along the minus strand of NW_027131527.1, from coordinate 10,232,221 downwards.
CCTTACCAACACACTCCTCAAAACTCAGTCTAAACCTTGCCTTGCAGTTAACATTAAATGAATCTCACTTCCTGAGTTTTCTAGAGACATCTCTATAAAGTGTCCAGTCCCTGTCACTGGACGCTCACAGAAATTGTCAGCTGTCTCCAAAGAGACAGTATACACATACACACATGAGCTTGTTATACACTCTACCTTAATACATATCTCTGAATGGTTTATAATAAAACCAAGAAGTTTATTAATAAAGAACATAGATTTAAATGATACTGAGGAAGAGAAAGAGACAGGTATGGTTACAAATAGAACAAAATAACATGTTATATAATTACTGAAACATAATTTTAGCAAGTTACAATCTTTAACTAAGCAGCTTGCTTGCTGACATCAAGCTACCAGCAGTTCAGGCAGAAGGATCCACCATTCACAGAATCAGAGGCTGCTGGTCCTTTTGTCCCCTAAGTGATGGATAACTAGTGGGTTTTTTTCCCCCTTTATCTTAGTCCAATAAACATTTGAAATATATTCTTTTGAAGTGTATCCTCAGATAAAGTTCTTCTCCTCTGCTAATGTGCAGACAGCATGCTCTCTTCATCCTTTTGTGAATTAGCTCTTTCTGTTCGTTTGATTACCTTGTTTACCTTAAATGCAAATGTACTTCCATTGTTTCTGGTTTACAGCTTGACCCTGGCAGACTGGCAAATCCAAATTCCTTTGTCTAGGACAAACCTGTTTATCTGCTCTACTCAGATTGGTTGATCTGACCATATTTTAGGAACATATTTCCAGTACACATATGTAACTCTTTACTCCCTATTTTAAAGAAACAAAAGAAACCCCCATAGTTTTTGATATTTGCAAAATACTAAAATCACAAGAACATTTTGTAGAGGCATTTTTCTCCAATTCTATATCAAATATTGTATTATTTATTCTTTAAACGCACAATAAAATGGCCATCAAGCCTCTCTAAGGAGAATTCCAGACAGTGGGGGGAGAGAGAGAGAGAGAAGCCCCTGTTAAGATGAATGAGAACTGTATAGCTTGGAGAACAGTGATATACATTTTCATCATGGCCTAGCTATCATATTTGACATGTTAAGTCCCATTTGAAAAAGGAACTGAGCAAACATTGTACAATTGAGAAGTAAAAAAATCTAAATGATTTTTGTGGAAGGACTGCGGGGATATATAACACTTTTAAACAACTGTTTCTAGCCTGCTAGTTTAAAAACCAGTAGCACAATTCACAGAAAGCCAGACACATAAATTATTGTTGCCATATCTCCTTACCAGAAAGAGCAGATATGCCACAGACATCCACTGAATCAGATAATATCCTGTATGTCTCAATTGAGAACTTGATCGTGAAAGAAGATTTGGTACAGAAGTTTGAACAAATTGTCAAGTGGCACCCACAGCTGATACCTTTTCCAGGAGAAAATACAGTTCTGTTTTACTAGTTCACATGTGATGCGAACAGCAGATGAGAATTAAGAAGCACTATAAGAAATTTCCTGAGAGGAACGAGTATTGTTGAGCCTATTGAAGCATAAGGCATATCCTGAGCACTGAGCTGTTTTAGCCAGACATCTCCTACTAAAGTCAATGAGAGATGGACAGCTAACATCCCTTGTGCCGCTGCATTCTGCCCTACTTAAGAGGGCAGTGTGTAACAGTGCCTCCAGAGAAGCAGTGTAGGAAGGAATCCTGCTTCAGAGAGGCCCCTTCCCCTGCTCCCCCAGTTGCTTTAGGGGGTATTAATCTGTAGATTACTATCCCTTATATCTAGACAATGTGACGGGAAGCTCCAATGCCTCAACCTCCTCAGCAGCAGCTTAACCACTTGCACCTGTACCAGTCCTACTCTCCTTTAAGTCTCTACATGGGTGTGTGTACCTTAAACCAGGATTTGTCCCATTATTAATATCAATGTGTTATCCTCTCCCCATACTGTAGCAGAGATGTCAACATTTAGTTATTTTTAAAATGAGTACAATCATTCGTGAATGTGAACCATTTTTACTTTCAATCTTGGGTATTTTGAAGTATTATCAGTTGTAGATAACAACATGTGAAACTAACTTTTGAAATTAAAAGCTGGGGAAAAAATAAAATGAAAGAGAAAAAAGTTTGGAAAAAGAAAACTTAAAAAAATATTCTTGTAAGCCATTGTAGTTTTTTCAGAGATCTCTGTGGTTTGGCATCAAGGAGAAAAAGATGAAGAACACAAATACAAATGTGGTGGGACACATTTTCAGAAGCAGCCTTTCTGTTTGCCTGTTTAAAGTATAATAAGGGTGCTAGCTCACCACAAAGAGGTCTCATTTATTTTGTTTAACTTCTGTTTTAATTTAAAAATCAATACATAGTACAGGTAAAAATAGTTCAGTCATTTTCTATTTCTGATTTGCAGCAAAGTAATAGTCATCCATCATAAGAATATAATGTGAGAAGTTGGTTGGTTGTTAAAAGGACAAAAAAAGAATTAGATATAAAAGTTCTGTGTCCTCTAGTATTTTGTTAGGAATAGTTGCAATTAGTACATTAATGTTATTACTATCAGAATGTGTTTTAGTATCATAGGAATTATGAATAGAAAAGACTTAAGTCATCTAGTGCGTCACATTTGAAGGGTGGAATTGTTCCCCACAGTACTTTTTCTAATATACTGCTCAGTCTAGCTTTAAAGGTGACCTGTAAAGGGAGAATAAAAAATTGTTTGTGACCTTTTTTGCTTTTTTATGATGTGTAAAAAGTTTTTTCCTTCTGCTTCTCTTCCACATTTGGAATCTACATTCCTGTACCTTAGGCACTATAGATATTAGGACATCACATGTACCAAGCTAATGAAATTGGATTAAGAGGAGAACTGATTTTTATTCAGACTGTTCAGAAAATTTTGGGGGGAGGGGGTTGTTTGAATGTTTTTGTTTTTGATAATACATAACAGAAAATATCTCTTTATTAAAGATTCAACAACTCTGCTCCTCAGCAGGGCTGAGAGATCACATTTTGCATTTCTGAGACTCCCAGCTAGTTGTCCAGCAAAAGCGGGAGAGACCAGACTTCACAATTCTGGAATTTTTAAAGCTTAAAAAAACAAAAAGTTATCTTCTGGGGTTTTGTTTTAGTTTTTTAATCTGAAACCTCCAGGCCTTTACGCACAAGGAAGGAAAAAAGGCACAAATCTTTTATTTCACCCTTTTCCAGGTCACTTTTAAATTAACCAACTTATGCGGTTTTCATCAGTCAATGTTTTTCTCCTGCTTTAATGCTATCCATTTATCTCAAATAATAATGTAGTGATACAATAATCATTCAATTATGTATTTCATCACCATAGAGTTTCAAAAAAATTTTTGTACTTCTTGCATTTTCCTTGTAAAGTAGGAAAGGGCTTAACTCAAGCTAGGCATACGTTTGTGTCAATAGGTAATGTTATCCCCATTTTTATAGCTGGATGAAAACAGCAGAAAGCTGTTCTCAAATATTTCTATAAATAAACCCTGTCCTTGTGTATTGCTGATATTCACAACCTGTCTTCCTGAACATTTGGATGAGTTAGTCTCAAAAAAGCACATGTGTTGAAAATACCTTCATGATTTATTTATGTGTATTATGGTAGCACATAGGAGCCCCAACCCTGGATCAGGACCATATTGTGCTAAGTGCTATACAAACACAGAACAGACAGTCATGGCCCCGAAAAGCTTACAATGTAAGTATAAGACATGAGAAAACAGACGGGGAAGTACAAGGAAATAGTGAAACAATATTTGTCAGCACAACTAGACTTCAAAGCAAATGAGAGTTTCAGCTCCCAGAAGATAAATCCTTTTCTTCCTATATATTACCTGAAGTATGGCTGGGGAAAAGTTATCCTCTTGGTCTTTTCACAAATATTTTGAAGAATTCTTTCAGACTATTTCTTTGGATTTGTGTTTCTGAGCTTAGAACTCAGTGGCACATGGTCAATTTTTCCCCTCCACAAAAATTGAGTAAACTTCAACACATAATATAAGCAGCTAAAAGAGCACCAGAAACAAACCAGCCCTTTGGAGTTGGAATCCATAGGACTTTCTTATTGCTTGGGGCACATCTGGTCTTTGTCCTTCGCTCAAGAATGGCATCTTTTTCTAAATGAATGCTTTAGTATATCAGGAGGTGCTTCATATTATAGGGGCATACCCTGCCAGTCTTACTCACATTAGGCTGAATTGCAAACCCCTTACTCCCAGTGAAGAGTAGCTCCTTACATGTGCAGGCCCATTGACTTAATCAGGACTACTAACTGCTCACTACTGGGGATAAGTGGTTCACAGTTTGACTCAGATGTATTTCCAGAATCAGACCAATAATTCTTATATGCAATCTCTATTTGTTGTGCTTTCTGTTCATCTCCTCAAATTATTTCCATATTATTCAGTCTTTCCAACACAGTCAATTTTTGTCCTTGGAATATTACAGCTAACTGAATCTGCTCCAACCTTTTCTGAATCAGTGCTTACATTCCACCCTGACACATGTTCCATTATCACTATGCAGGCTCCGTTTTGGGAAACAATATATTCTTCTTTTGTTTTTGTGTTTTAGAATAATTTCAGTCCCCATTAAAAGTTCAGCAGAGAGGATCTTTCTCTGAAAGTTTAGTTTTGTAGTTGGGTTTTGTTCCTGAAGTTTTAGGCCCTGATCCTGGAAAAACATAATCATTTGCTTAAGTTTATACACTGAAGAGGACTATGTACAGAACATAACATTGAGCACATGGGTAAATCTTTCCAGAATCAGTACATAAATGACTTAAAAATATATGCAGAGATCATAAATAAAACCTTTACACATGCCTTTGCAAGTACTAAACTTTACTGCATTATTCACCGTGGGCACAGTCTTATAACATGCTGAGTACTCAGGTCCCACTGAACTCAGTGGGAGTATTCTTGTGCTTAAGTGTTTTGTTGGATTGTGGCCAGACTACTCAGCACCTAACAGGATCACACCCTGTAGTTTCCAGGCATTTTTTATATCAAGTAAAGAGATTCCTCTGAATTCCTAGTTGTTACCTACATTAGACACAAAGAGTATGCACAGTGCATGTGTACAGTATATGTGGACTATGGGTATGTATATATGGAAATGATACATGATGGTGTGATATGGCTTTAAAAGTTTATAAAGTGAGTTTGGATTGGCCACGTTATTCACAAATGGCTTTTGCCACTCATGGGCAATGCAGGTTATCCCAAGGCTGTGTTGATAAAACCTTTATAGCGCACCACACAATTATGTATTCTGTACATCCACTCATCTTACAGAAAAAACTAGACTGCTATGTTTGACAGTTTTTTAAAAGTTACACTGAGCTAATTTTGTATGCCTTAAAACATCACCACTGTGATCATCTTGTCTGACCTGTATAACACAAGCTATAGAACTTCCCCAAAATAGTTCCTCGAACATATCTTTTAGAAGAACATCCAGTCATTATTTCAAAACTGCCAAGGATGAGGAATTCACCAAGACCCTTGGTAAATTGTTCCAATAGTCAATTATCCTCATTATTATAAATGTATGCTTTATTTCAGTCTGAATTTGTCTAGCTCCAATTTCTAGCCAGTGGATTACTATACTTTTTTTTTCTGCTGGATTGGAGATCCCACTTTCAACTATTTGTTTCCCATGTAGATACTTACAAACTGTGATTGTCACCTCTTAACCTTCTCTTTTCTAGATTGAGTTCCTTGAGTCTGTCACTATAAAGCATGCTTTCTAATAATTTAATCATTCTCATGGCTCTTCTCTAAACTCTGTGCAATTAATCAGCATCCTTCTTAAATTGTGAACACCAGAACTGGACACAGTATTTCAGCAGTGGTCACACCAGGGTCAAGTACAGAGGTAAAATAACCTCTCCACTTCTGTAGAAGATTCCCTTGTTTAAGCATTCAAGGATTGCATTAGGTCTTTTGACCACAGCATTGCACTGTGAGCTCATGCTCAGCAAAGCAGATTATCCAGCACAACATCTAAATCTTTTTCAGAGTCACTGTTTCCCAGAATAGAGTTCCCCATTCTGTAAGTATGCCCTTTGTGACTCTGAGTTACACTCTGATTCTTGGCCCTCTCCTGGGGCAGTGCAGTTACATGCTACTCTTTATTTGGGCTGGACTGTAATTTTACACTTCAGACCGTAGTGTTTGTTTATGAAATCTGTATTCAGTTTACCAAAAACGAAGACTAAAAACTCTCCCTCTGTTTCCAGCAACAATATCAGGTAGCTCACCTGCTGCTTTTACCAACCTTTGGAGGAGGTTCCCAATGCCCCTACCATGGTTGTCTCATGGTGTACCATGATTTAATAATGTCCACAGGTTGAAATAGCTATGCAAGAGCATGGAAGGAAAATAGCAGTGGAGCCACCTGGATTGCAGACTTCTTTCTCATATGATTTTATATGGATGTACAGATAAATTATGACTTGTGGTCAAAATTTGTTACTGGCCTTCATTCAGGGAACCTGCATGGAACAGGCTCGTTATGATGAATTCCTTTTAATTGCTTGTATTCAGAGAGAAAAATCAGCACAGGATCACAGAGAGATGCAACACAAGGAGCGTCTTTATTGAACTAACTCTAAAAACCAGCCAGGACTGGCTGAGCTATCCCATAATAGTCTAATTCTATTGCTGTGGCAACAAGCTAGGCTCTGTTGCTATGGTAACCTAGGCAAATCTCTTGAGTAAAATTAAGTCTAATTGCTCCTTACTGCCTCAACTCATTAGCAGTTTATAGTTCTTCAATTAATTAATTACTCAATTGAATCAATTAATTCACTGCATCTCACTCTTCTCCCTCCTCCACAGACCTACATGTTGTCATCTACTGTCTTCCAGCTCCTTCGTATCAAGCTTCCTCTCTGATTTTGATTCCTGGCTCTATCTTCCTCTCCACCCACTCATCCTTGGTGACTTCAGCGTCCATATAGATGATTCATCCCACCCCTTAGCTGCGCATTTTCTTGCATTCATGTTTTCATTTGATGTGCAACCCTGGTTCAACTCGCTCACTCACCAAAAGAGCGGTTCAGATGACTTGGTCTTTAAGCATTGCTCTCTCTCTTGTTGAGTTCTCTCTCTCCAGCCATCAACTGGTCTCTTTCATCATCACTCATCAGCCCCCTCCCTCATGCCCTGTCACTCAACCTTTCTTAGACTTCTAGTCCATCAGCATTGAAGATTTCTCATCTGCTCTCAGTTCTCTCCTCCCTGCCTTTCTTCTGTTAATATGGTTATTGAATCTCTCCTTGATCCTCTAAGCTTTCTCCTCTCTCTCTCCCATCACAAGGATAGGCTGTCAGCCCCCAAGTCTGGCTCACCACCATCCTTTTTCTTCACTCCTGCTCACATGCTGCATGCCAAAAATTCTGTGATCAAGCTGACTTCATCTGCCACAAATGTATTCTCTTCTCCTTCACTTCTGACATCTTCCTAGATAAACAGCTCTTATTCTCCAACTTAATTGAATCCCATGTCCTGTCTCCGAGCCATCTTTTCACACTTTTGACTGACTTCTCAAACCTTCCCTGCCTCCAGCCTCCACTTCTTTCTGTACAATAAGGCACCTTTTTCTTCAAAGTGAAAATTTAACAAAATACACTTGACCTTCCTCCTCCTCTAGACTCACCTTCTTTTCCTCTTCTGCAATTCTTACCTCCTTTTTCCTTGTGATAGAAGCAGAAATTTATCTTCTACTCTCCTTCTCTGTTCCTTCCACTTTCCTCAGTGACCTCATCCCACCTCCAGATCTCCTTCCTGTCTACTGTCATCCCCTCCCTTGCACTTCTCCTTAATCTCTTACTCTCCTGTAGCTTCTTTTCCTTATAATACAAGCATGCTTTAGTCTCTCCAATCTTAAAATAAACTAAACTCACCTTCGCCCCCACTTGTTTCTCCAACTACTGCCCCATCTTCCTTCTCAATTTCATCTTTAAATTAATTGAACATGGGGGTCTATAATCACTGTATGGAGTTCCTCTCCTCCAGTTCCATCCTAGATCCTCTCCAATCCAGCTTCTGCCCCTAACACTCCACTGAAACTGCTCTCTCCAGTCTCTAATAATTTCTTTCTAGCCAAAGTTCAGAACCAGTACTCTGTTCTAAACATCTTTGACTTGTCAGAAGCCTTTGATACCATTAGTCATGCTCTTCTTGAAATCTTCTATAACTTTCCTCTTCTGGTTCTCCCGCTACGTCTAATTGCTCCTTTAGCATGTCTTTACGAAGATCCTCCTCAACCTCCCTCCAACTTTTGGGACAAGGTGGGGGTTCTGCAGGCCTCTGTCCTTCATCCCTTCTCCCTGTAAATCCCATGTCCTTCTCCTTTTACATCTATCTCTGGATAGTCGCATTCACAGACACAAATTTAACTACCATTTCTGTGCTGATAAGTCACAGATCTGCCTCTCTACTCCAGACCTGTCTCCTTCTGTCCAAACTAAAAGCTCAGTTTGTGTTTCTCACATCTCTTCTTGGATGTCTAGCCCTCAGATTTAAGAGCTCTGTTCTTAGTCATGTTAAGTATGATTTCCCCCACCCCCTCCAAAAACCAATCCTGCTACTTCCTTTCTCAATCACTGTGGACAATACCACCATCCTGTCAGTCACCAGAGTCTGTCACCTGGGCATCAGCTTAAACTCAGACCTCTCTTTAGATCCTCACAGCCAGGCCATATCTAAATCTTGCTGATTCTTTTTACATAACCTTTCTAAAGATATGACCTTTTCTTTCCAGCCACACAGTGAAAACTCTTGTGCACTCTATCATCATCTCGTGCCTTGATTACTGCAATATCCTTGACATGCCTTGACAAATGAAATCTTGCCCTGTTCCTATCCATGCCAAATAGTGCTGCAATGATCATTCTCCTATCCTGTCACTTCGATCATGTCATCCCTCTCTTTGTGTCCTTCACTGGCTCCCGCTTGTTCATTGCATCAAACTTGTCTTCATTTTCAGGGCTCTTCAAAACCTAGCCACGCCCTACTTATTATCTCTGATTCATTATTGAGATGTCATCTCCCACCTCCGATCAGCCCATGAGGCCAGCCTCTAATACCCACTTTTTACATTTTTCAAACAAGTATCTTCATGCTTTCTCCATGCTGCCCCTCATGCTTGGGAAGAGCTCCTTGTATACATATGCAAAACTACCTCATTATTCTACTTCAGATCGCTTCATTAAACTCTCTCCTTTGCCATGATGCCTACAAAAAACTTCATCACAATTAGACAGCTGGTGTACTAACGTTGCTGTCTCTACCACACTAACCAATATTGCCCCATTGTTTTCTAATACTCCCCCCATCTGTTTATATCTGTCTCTTGTTTTATACTTGGAATAAAAGCTCTTTGGAGCAGGGACTGTCTTTATGTTCTGTGTCTGTACTGTGCTTATTACAATAATGTCCTGGTCCATGACTAGAATTCCTACATGCTATAGTAATGCAAATAATGTGTTCTAAACTGGTCTTTCCCTCCCATATGATTGGCAGCTGCACGCTCCCACACACTTGTTTCTTTGTTTTGGTTTGTAATAAGGTCATTTTACTCTTTATTGGACTTAAAAGGGAGCCTGTATTTGTATTGTGTGGTCAACAATAATTTAATGTGACCAGCTGCTTACCAAAAAACATCACAAAGAATAACACAATCAGACTTCGTTAAAAAAATAATCAGTGTGCAGGTTCAATTTTTTATTCAGATTAATAAATACTTCAGATTAACATTTTCTTCTTCTGTTTGGTAGAATTGATAACTACTTAAACCTTCAGAAAAGCAGTCATCTCATATGAGTAAATTAACTTAAATGCTTAAACTAAATGCTTAACTAGTTGTGACTACATACACTAGATTCCATTGAGTATTTTTCCTTTTCTTTTAGCATCCAAGTGTTTGCATTATTGTTAAAACAGTTAGTGAGAATAGAATTATAAGAAGCACACTGGGAGAATGTCAAGAACAGAACTATAAAGTCTGCTGATTTCTTTTTATCATATTTCTGTAAGAAGACTGCTTAATTACAATGCATACAAATAATACACTGTCAAATAATACATCCCCCTTTGTTTGCTGTGTTTAATCACAGCTGGTTACAACCAGCACAAATGCTGAAATCCATTTTCTTTATTTTTTCCTGTGTTTGAAAATGTTATCTTAACACAGCTTCAGGTTACTAGTTTGTAAAGTCTTTTAATGGGAAACTTTTTAATGGACGGCTATATAGCTTTGTATAGACTGAAACAGTGAATGATTGCAAATGCTGATACGCTGACCAAATGCTGAAATAGTCAATAGTATTACACTATAAAAGGGAAATTATCCATTCTGGCAACTCTGCATTGTCCCCTGCCCAAGCTATACAGCCTTAGGCATCATGCAAGGCTGTGAATTAAAAGCATTGCAGCATCAAATTGCTATATGGCTTACCACCAAGTCTCTTAGCTCCCGGGTTACTAGAACAGACAGTGGAGCCAACATAATGTATACCAAAAAATCTGATCATACACTTTACCCTTATGTACTACTTAAACTTGCACAACTTACTTGGAAATTAGATAATAGTGCAAAGATGTTGAATATATTTTTATGAATTTTAATCATTCAAAGAATCATCTCTCTTTAAGAAAAATAGAACTTTACAGAATAGTTACGTAGTGAATTGGAATCCTAAGTACAATACAATATATTTTCTCGAACAGTAACATCTTATCTGAGCATAATTCTGATAAGTCAAAAAGTCCCTTCTAGTCAACACTTCTTGCCTAATACAATTTAGATCCTCAGAAAAAAAGGAATTAATACTATTTTATTGAGAGGCTTGTTCTGTATGCCTGGGAATAACACTGAAATACATAGCAAAGTCTTCACAGTTCAGTACAGATGTGCTTATTAAAATATATACCCTACCCATAACTCAATGGAGTATGATAAGTGCAGGTTCAGTATACAGGCTGAAAGCCCTGGATTCATCTTGCCCTTTTATTCCCCATCTTATTTTCTTATCTGTCTTCTGGCTGATATAAGTTTGGGGCGTGAGGCCTGGCTGGCAGCACAGTGGCCTATTCCCTGAAGTTTTATATCTGGCAAAGAAGATATGCATGCAAAAAAGGGGCCAAGGGCTGTTAGTCAACAGTCAGCTCCTTCACGATTATGTATGTGGAAGGAGTAGGATTTGTTATCCCTTTGCTAGCCTCTCTTTTTTGGATAAGGGTGTGAGTGTGGGGGGGGGGGGGGGAGGGACCTGGTCAACACTGGTGGCTTAATTTGAATTAAAGTCCCTTAATTCGAATTAATTACTCCTGCATCTACACTTGCGCATTGTTAATTCGAATTAAGGAGCCTTTAAAATCAAATTAATAAAACCACCTCTGCAAGTGAATTAGCATCTGAAGCGCATCAGTTAATTCGCATTAGTGTGAGTGTGGATGCAATGGGACTTAGTTTGAATTAATTGGCTGTATCCCATGATGACCCATTTCAGTACCCTCCCCCAAAGCAGCCCCGGGAAGATTTAAATCTTCTTTTCCTGCGGTGAATGGGTTTAAAATCCAAGCTGCGATCACCCCCCCCACACACACAACAAGCCCTTTGCAGTTTGTCCCTTTAAGATTTGTCCCTTTGAAAGTTTAGCCCTTTAAAGTTTGTCCCTTTGAAAGATTTCACCAACCACCCACCTCCCCGCATGGTGAATGCGTTTTAAATGCCAGCAGTGAGAGGAAATTCTTTGCTACATTGTTTCAGTGGCCAGTCATGGAAATTGATACTTTCTTAAGCGTTTATTCACAGTGCTACATGTGGATATATTTTATCATGCTTTCCATCAGTGAAATGGAAACATTTGTGTCACTGTATTAATATACTAACTGACCCCCTTGTTATTTATCTTATATTCTACAGACACCTGTAGAATCAAAATCAAAGGCAAGCAATATACAGGAGGTGGTAGGAGGAGCATAAAAGGCAAACAGCATACAGTTCTAAAGTAATCTAGGATAAACTGCAATGTATTTGTCATGGTCAAAATGAGAGCATAGTTCAGCTGGCTGCATGTGCCTGCAGCAATGGCGATCAGAGGAGGTAAAAAACAGCATGAAAATCCTTTTCCTGTTTGTTTGGGAGTGGGGGAAGAGGGTGGGGGAAGCAGCGCTGCATCCTGGGATGATGACACTCGTCACAACAGCCTCTATGGTTAGTTGCATTGTGGGATAGCTTCCCACACTGCACTGCTTTCTAATTCGAATTAAGGCTGGCCAGTGTGGACACAAGAAACCAGCACAAACACTGTAGTGTGAACAGTCTGCAGCGCTTTCTATAAATCGCTTTCTGTAATTCGAATTAAGCTAATTCAAATTAGTGCTGCAGTGAAGACACTCTGTGTGTGTGTGTGTGTGTGTGTGTGTGTGTGTGTGTGTGTGTGTGTGTGTGTTTGGGGGGGGGCGGGGGAACAGTGCTCATGTCTGTAAATATCTACCAATTGTTAATATGTATGCCTGAGCAGCACTAAGAGACCAGAAAACCTCTGGATCTGGCCAATTTGAGAATTCCTCCAACACTGGAAAATCTCTCAGCTGTTAATGAAGCCTTGTGCTTGACCCTGACGTAAGAGAGAAGTAGGGTCATAGCTTAGTCCCCCCCAGACTTCTCTAAGTGAACCTGGGGCACAGGGTCGTGAGACATAACCCCCTTTTTAGTGGGCTGGGTGGAACTTGTGGACAGGAACACCTTTCATGTATTTCTTCTCTTGCTTCCGTCTTCTTCCCGTGGTTGCGTCCCATCACCACTGTGTTACAATGTTGCATCATAATATGATATTCAGACTTGTGAAGACAGCCACCAAAATTCGTGAGTGCTTCCCTTCCAACTTTAACTGTGGTTTAAATGGTCTTGCCCTACATGTCTTAGATCCCTTGTCCTGGTCCAAAGACTTCTGCATATATCCTGGATTCCATCCTTTCTCTTGCTGGTTAATCTTAATGAGGGACATTAATTCACCCAGAGATGGTTAGTCTGGTTAAATGAACTCTTTTTTTGCTTGCATCAGAGCTTTGATTGGACACAACCAACAGAAGTGGGCATGCAAGCAAAGAGCTGAATTTGTGATTGCAGGTGGCACATCCTTGACTGAGTATTGTAGTATTCTTCACTGCTCCCAGGTCTGTCCATATCTCCTCCCTCTTGTATTAGTGTCACTGGCACAGCTCCATATCCTGTTTTGTGGAGCTCAGACATTATGATCATCATAGCTCCACCTACATATAAAGGGTTAGATTGTGACCTAAAACCTAGGTCTGGATAAGGGGTGGCATGTACGAAAAGAAGAATTGTGAAGAATTGAGACTTAAAAAGTTGACAGTCACTTCACTGAGGGGGCACTGGACAGCATAGTGATAAGGAGAGGCAGTAAGACTCCACACACTTGCTCATAGGGTGGGGGCAGAGTATTTGCCATGTGTAGTTTGTGCTCACCCCAGTGCTTGGACTCATGACCAGAATAGGCTGTGCAAGAAGCACTGGAGAATTATAACTTCTTATTCCACTGTGTTACATTATAAGGGCAAGTGGCAATCTCCCCTCCTTCTCTATATCTTCTTAAAAGTTAAGACCCATTTTAAAAATTATTATGTAGCTTTGGGAATATTACTTCTTCCCTTCTAAACCTGACACATTCAGACATAATTTGCTAGTGTAACAAGGCTAAATATTTCTTAATGGGAATACTTAAAGAAAAATGAAGTTTTCAGAATATGGTTTTAATGTAACTCCTTTTGTGTCATTCAAAATTATTTTTATTGTTGATATATTTGAAATTTTGTTGGGCGGGTTGACAGGATTACTGATATTGAGGGTTAAAGTGGAAAACTATCATATTGTTTTGAAAAATTGACCAACAATATGACATTTTGTTCATTAGAGGCCAATTTTGTATTCTTAAGGACAGTATTGCCCTATAAGCTAAGAATGCCAATCAATGTGTTTTATTGCACTCTGAAAAATGTAGGCAAGCCATCCCTAAGAAAGACCTTTTCCTTTACTACTGTTTTTCCATTTACTAAACATGAGTGTAACTGGATGTTGCAGTAGGAGCAAGGTTTCCTGCTGAGCCCTGTCAGAAAACTTGTGAGAAAAGATGTTCCACAGTATTCTTTGCTGTGGTTTCTGTGGCATTTTTGAATGTGTGCCACATTTTATTATTTGCATTAGTGTCTCAGAGACTCAGTCATGGACCAAGTCACCATTGTGCCAGGTGCTGTATAAATACAGAATGGGGCTTCTGATATAAGTATAACACAAGTGATAACAGATCTACACCTCCTCTGTTTGTATGCAAGAAAGCAATGAGATAACAGTGGTCTCTGCACACTAGCAGACTGTTGTGAAGATTTACACAGGCATCACAGCAAGAGAGAGTTTTGGGGAGGGATTTGAAGTTGGTTTTTCAGTTGTTTCTGGGGAGCACCTCCCAAGAGTGTGGGGCAGCATAAGAGAAAGTATAAATGAGTGTATTTGAAAATTTAATAACTGGGCAGTGGAAGCTGACATTATTGGCCCATCAGAGGTAAGCATTGATAGCTGGAGAATGAATTAGAGTAGAGGGAAGACTGACTGAAGGTCCTTGAAAGTGAATACAAGCAGCTTGTTTTTTGATACAATGGAGAAGGGGGAAACTACTAGAAGGATTCAAAGAGAGGGGTGATACGGTCAAAGCAACGGAATAAGAAAAGATGTTTGCCACAGCATTCTAAATGTATTTAAATGGGGACCGATTACATTTGTCAAGGCCAAGGAGGAAAATGTTGCAATAATCAAGATGTGAGATGAGATGGTTTTAGTTGCATGGATGAATAAGAAAGACATATCTTAGCGATGTTATGTAGAAAGAATTAGCAAAGTTTAGATCTAGCCTAGATTGGCAGACCTACAGAGAGGTTGGAGTCAAAGATGACACTCGGGATATGGGATAGAGTGACAGACAGACAATATGGTGGTGTGCACAGTGATCGAACAAGAAAGAAGCTGGGAGGGAAGCTTTTTGGAGGGAAGATTAGGAGCTCAGTGTTAGCTTGTTTTGCTTGAGCAAGTAGCTAGAGATTCCTAAGGAGATGTAAGGAAGAGAAGCCATGATTTTATCTTAAACAGAAAGACACAGGCCTGTAGTAGACAGGTAGATCTGTGAGTCGTCATCATCGTAGAGATGGTAGATGAATTTGTGTTTTTAGATAAGATTACCCAGAGATAAAGTGAAGAGGGATAAGAGAAGGGAATCAAGGACAGATCTATATATATTGCAGGTATATCACATTTATCAGCAGTCCATAACTAAAATACATTCCACAATCCCTTTGCCATTATACCCAGCATTTCAAATGAGAATATGCTGTACAATTTACAATGTACAATTTTGGAGACAGGTGTTTTTTTTTTTTGTTTGTTTTTTTTGCGGGGTGAGGGGAGGACTATTGAAGTGATCAATCATGGAAGTTTGATGATAGACATGTGAAGTTAGCTATAATGTTACAATGATTAATTCTATACAGCTTGAAGGAAAGAAGATTGTGAGATTTTTAATGTATTAATATTGCATCTAAAAGGAGATTTAAGATTAAGATGATTGTTCAAACTAAGCAAAAACAGGAAAAACAATTTTGGTTTAAAGTTACAGTAGACTAAAGAAAGTATATGAAGGATTTTTCTTCATGTAGAGAACAGAGACTTCTTTGAGTACTCTATCCCCAGATCTTCCTCAAGAATGTAACTTAATGGGATTCAAGAAAAAAATGGACAATTGGACATAACATTATTTCAGGGAATAAATGGGACCAGATGCTCAACTACCATGTTATTCAGTCACATGCACAGAGTTAAATGGGTTTCCAAATTTGTGGTGGGAAGAAATTTTTCCCCGGGGCAGACTGACAGGAACTTTGTGAGGGGGTTGAGTAGGATGCTGTGGCTGCTGTCTAGATACATTCGCCTATTTTCAGTAAACTACTTCATTTTAATAGAAAAGTTTATTTCATCTCAATTATGTGAAGAACAGACTTTAGCCTCATGACAAGGATGCCTTAGGTGCGTAAGGCAGCCTTTTCCTTTTCAAATCCATAGATGTTTCAGTTCTGTTACTGACCGAAAGTTTTAGGGAAACCAGAAACTACAAAAACAAAATTCAGTATGTAAATAGGGAATGCTGAAAATACTCTGTATCAAAACAAAAATAACAATAAATCAGCAAAAGTTGCTGCCTCCCCATAACCACACACGTCCATAATATAACCATAGAGAAACAGAATCAGGTTAAACATTCTTTCATCTTCCCCTGTGAAACAATCAGTTTGTATATATTCCTGTCTCCAGCCAATACCTCTCCTACTCTCAGTTCTATGCACTCTGCTACTTGGAGATACATGCACCTGTAATAAAGCAAGCGGTCACTCCGGTGGAGAAAGAAAAAGATCCTGGCCAGACTTTTCTCTCCATCTATGTTTGTTAGGGCCCCAAAACTGAAGAGCTCTTCTTTTTCGTTGTTAGATGGCTGAGATAGTGCAGAGGAAACTTTATTCTGCAGTACAGAAAGATGAGTAAGCCAAGTGCCACTTTAGTAAGAGAATGGGGGCAGGGAAGGCCTTGATGTTCTTTGGCTGTCCATCACAGACAATGATGATTTAGAGAGGAACTAGCACTTTCCCGCACGCTGATGAGATGCAAGTCCAGTTCTTGAACAGAAACATCAGCCACATCAACGGCGGGAGATGTGTCTCTGTTGTTTTCAAGCCATATTGTGTCGTAGCTGATGTGGATGCTGATAAGATGCTAATCATTTTTCTTCTACCTTTTCAAGGGCCTCAGCTACAGCATTTCTCCAGTGTACATGGCTTTCTGCCAGTGTCTCCCCTGTGTCCACATTGAAGTCCGTTGTCTTGAGATATCTCTTAAGATGTCTTTGTAGCATAGCTTCTCACCACCTCAGCTTGATTACCTTCCTTCAATTCACCATAAAAGAGGATTTTCAGAGGCCAGTGTTCTGGCATACGGGTGACATGTCCTAACCACCTCAGCTGTGAGGAAGTAACTATTGCTTCTACACTGGGCATTTCAGCTCTTGCTAATACTTCAGTGTTAGGAATTCAGTCTTGCCACTTGATATTCATGATTTGCAGCAAGTGTCTCCTTTGGAGTCTTGTCAGCTTTTTCAGATGTCTTCTGTACCGTATCAGTGTCTCCCCAGAGTAGATCATAGAAGGTATCACTACTGCTCTGTAGACCTTGACCTTAGTAGCCAGTCTGATCCCATGCTGAGACCAAAGTCACTTTTTGATGCTGCCAAAAACCCTGGATGCAGCTTGAAGATGTGAAGTTATCTCAGCATCTGCAGAGTTGTCATTTGTCACTGTGCTACTCAGGTAAATGAAGGAGTTCACACTCTCGAGAGTTTCACCATTGATGACAATATCTGGTCTAACATTGTTCACTGGTTGGAACACCCAAGTAATTTGGTCATACCTGTGTTGATCTTCAATCCAAATTTGCATGTTGCACAGATGTTACTCTTCTCTTGGCAAGGCATGCTGGGATGGGAGGAATCTGTAGGCTTTATAATGCAGGGATCTATAAAGAAAGTAGGGCTAAATAAGGAGGTGGGTCTGCTGGGCCAAAACTTTGATCCCTCAGCAGATTCCTAGGATTCAAATGAATTTAAGTCCTTATTATCCAGGCCTTCTCCTCTGTGGGACTTGGAGTACCTGAACCTAAGTTGGATGACTTTGGCAAACTTACAGTTAAAGGCTCAGTCAGCTTTCCTCTTCATTGAGCTGTTTTGGATGCAGTTAATGAGAAACAGGCTCAGATGGAAAGAAGGTTCAATAATGAGAGGGCCATAGCTGGTAATTATATTTCTTCAGATGAGGCAGATCAAATGTTTTCTGTTCCTAAGTGGACTCTTAGCTTATCACCCTGACACAAAAGTCCAGCCTGCTCTGCAAATACAGGATCATGTCCCCTATTGCAATGGTAGCTAAATACCTTGACATCTGTGCAAAAGGACCTGATAACGACTTTCACTGAATTGCCATCTGAGTTCCACACTGACCATGATGTGGAGGGCATGATTTCTGACACAGATACCATCTGTTCCCTTTTGAATATGACTTTTGACAACACTCATTTAGCTATACATACTCATATACTACTCGGTTCTCAAAGCTAACATTCTGGTATGGATAAAGGTCAGCTATTGCTCTTTCTTTAAAAGGTCCAAACTTTTCAGGAAGGGGTCTAAGTAGTGAAATGAATCTTAGAAAAATCCCCCCCACCCCACCTTCCCTAGACACCCACATCAAATTTAGTTTATTCTTTTCATATTTTAAAATACATCTATAGGTGCCCATCCAGCACTCTGGGCACTTATGCCATAAATTAAAAATTACAAAATAAGCATAGACAAAGGACTGCCAAATGATGATGGTCACAATAGTAAAGGTTGTACAGAAAGTAGCTTGCCTTATTTAGAGCCCATCAAGGTTTCCCCCCTCCATTTAAAAAAAAAAAAATCTGTTTTCCCACCTGAAATATTTCATGGATCTTCTACAACTGGAGAGTTGTTTTGCATTTTAATCACACAATGTGTCTTAAAAATGGGAGTGAAACTTAAACCTTTTCAGGTTTCCCGATTACATATAATAATGTTTGTTAGTTATCTTTAACTGTTTATTTTTAAATTTATAATGAATCAGTTTTCTTGCTGCCTCTCCATATATTTGTTGGGGGATAATTACATGGGCTGGAGGCCTCTTTACATTGCTTCTTTTAGCACAACTACATTGTGAGATCATATAACAGATTAATTGCCATGCTTACACAATATTCTATCAAGTTATAATGAGATTTTTTTTTAAAAGAAATAAATTAATGATGTGCTATGACTCAATGTGTATCTGGAACAATGACATGGAAGTGGGGGGGCATTACTCTGATTATACACTGGCATACTTGAGAGCAGAATCTGATCCTATTATTGTAAGGGTCTTCTCTGATCCACCTACAAAACTAGGAGGAAAACAAAGTTTAAATGGATAATTTTTCTAAGTGGTAGTAATCGTTTTGATTTCTGTTTATGGAGAGATGCCTTTTAAAAAGCTTTAATGCGCAGTGGGATGGGTATCTAATTTTTATTTAGCAGTTATTGCCTGCTATGTACTTACTTACTGCTTTGGAAGCTCTGTAGTTCTTTTGTAAAGGGATCAGCATGGTTCCATTCTCTAATACATGGGTAACCCAGTTAACCCCTTGATGATCACTTTACTGCAGTTTCCTTTGACGCATGATTTTAAACCACAGAGCAGGTGGGATTATAGAGCTGTGCAAGTCAGGTATGAGTATCAACTAAAAAGGTTAGGTAGTAGCAAGGAAAATGGTTCAAAAGTACAAGAAACCATGGAAACAAGCCCTTTGGACAATAAAAATATCATCCACAGGGTATGATAAAAGGAAGACAGTAATTTTAAGTGCTGGCTACTTGAAATTATTTCTTCTGTGGTTGACAAACGAGTTACTACCCTTCTAATTAGTCAAATGCCCCTGGAATCTTTAATCTTTAAAAAAGATCCATCATTATTTGGTATTAATGAAAGCACTATATATCAGCAGTAAAGTAAGGTGTGTGTCTAGCAAGGGAATACTATACAACATCTAAAGGATTGATTACACTGAAAGTGCATCTTTAGAGCACCATTGCTTTGATGTAACTAAGCTAATAGGTTTTGAGGCCTTCTTGCTGCTCAGCATAGCAAGTAGTGTAGTTACTAGGAAATTAGAGCAGTAACATTCACATATGATATGCTATATCTGATCAGTCAAGTCCACCTAATCTGTTATCCTGTCTCTAGAAACTAGCTGATACTTAATGGTTATGAGGTTATAATGTATCCAGCCAACTGCACAATTCTCTGAATAATGGGGGGGAATTCCTTTCTTGTGCTTGCTGGTGATCAATAAAGCCCTGGAATAGCGTGTATTAGCTTGAATAACTACAAAGAACATGCATAGTGTTATAATACAAGGTTTATCCACATGGAGAATAATATGAAACCTACTTTCATGTTACCATCCAGCAAAGCATATCTTTGTGGAACACTGTAGATCAGAAACAACAGCCAGCCTTTGTGCTCTGGAATGGAGCTATAAGCATTTAGGATTTTCTTTTAGACCACCTCACTGGCTTAACTGACCGTTGTCCACTGTGATCATGTCACTGTGCACAGAACCAGCCTTAAGGTTCTGTGTGGGGCCTCTTATGTTTACTGGCTGATTTTATACAAAAGTGGGGAGAGGAACCTTTGGCTGCCAGCATTCTCCTTTGCTGCAGAAGAACTGAAGCCTGGTTGCTTCTCCTGATGAGTGCTTTCAACACTTTAAAACATTCCAAAAGACAATCTCTCTCTCTAATGATAACACTACTACTTCTATAGCATGTTGCAAACATAAACTCATTAGTTACTTATCACAGCATATTTATGAGATAGATGAATATTTGTCAACCCACTGGCAAAGACAGGGAAACTAAATTAAAAAGTTATACAGAGCTTGAGTCCTTTGTTCTCACACGTGTATTCCACTAATCATACTGCCTGTCTCACTACTGAACTGTGCTTATGCTCTTTGGGGCAGGGACTGTCTTTCTGTTCTGTTTGTACAATGCCCAGCACAGTGGGGTCCTTGTCCGTGAAAAGGGCTCCCAAACATTATGGTAATACAAATAATAATATAGTCAGGGTGCAAATTGTTTAGCAAGGGACATAGATAAGCTGAAGACAGACAACTCTGTCTTGGTTGCACCTATGGCAGCCTTATCGCCATCTGTGGGTCCATTCCCTCTGGCATAATGTCAAAAGAGTCTGGGGGGTCCCACCAGAAATCTACAATCCAATGACCATAAGCGTCTCTGGGGCCAAAGACTTGCAGGTATGAATTAACATCTTTTTTTCACTAGATTTATGTAAAGGTAGGTGTTAGGTTTAATTAATATTTAGTAAGCAAAGAGCAGCAATGAAGTCCTGTATATAATTTCAATCAAGAGCAAAACAAAGTAGAAACCTTTTTCTGGCAGTAAAATGGTTTGTTGTTTAAAGTGGTGTCAACTTGTCCCTAAGGCTTTGTCTATACTGGGAATAGGCCCCTATCTCCTCAGTCACTGGCCATCAAGTGATATAGTTGTGCCAGTGCAAATTTCTGTTGTAAACAAGGGAAGCCATAATTTACACTGGTGGAGCATCACTTTTTCCTTTGCCCACTCCACTCCTTTAATAAGGCTATAGCCCCACATCTTGCATCTTCTCCATCCACAGTCTTGACTTGTTGTTTTGCTCTTATTGTATATAGAACGCCCTCTGGAGCAGAATCAAGGTGACTCGCCCTCTGGCCTTCTAACTGCTAACAGAAAACAGCTGAACCAAAGAGCTGGTTTCCCCCAGTAAAAGTATCCTCCTATCAGATACTGTTGCATTTCTTCATTATGTGAGGAGTTGTTCTGGTGCCTCTGTAAAACAGAAAATACCTCTAATTTGTTATGCTGTTGCCCAAATAGAAAAATTCACACATGGATCTGGACTAACATAATTAAAGCCATATTACTTTTTTTGCACATGGTTTACTTATCAACAAATAACATCTTCAGATATTTTACATTCTAGAAAACAAACAATGAGTTGGGAAAATGGGGTAATAAAATGGTTCGTTCAGAGCTAGAAGATTGCCAGTTAGTTGAGAGTTTCTGGCAAGTGGTTATTACCTGACTTAATTGGATTTTAGGCTGTGATATTCCTTATGCTCCTTTTCTTTTTATTCTGGCATATGATGATGAGCTAAGGGATTTATCTACTGCCCAGAAAAAAAAATCTTCAGAGCATTATTAATTGTCAAAACTATCATTCTGCCAATATAGAAAGGAAAAGAACAAACTGAAGTTGCTATCTAGGACTGTGCAACTTGTATAAATCAAAGTTTAGCTTTCAGTGAATAAATATGGGTGGTGTCCTCCGAAGAATTATTAAAATGCCACATAGGAGCTATGATTACGTGTTGCAAAGGTCATTTGAAGACTGTATGTTTGTACCCTCTGTTCCTTTCCCTCTTTTTTCCCCCTTTTCTTCTCCTCTCTTTTTCATTCACCTTGCCCTTGCTGTTTTAGATTCAATTTCATATATCTGATGCTTATGTAGCTTGAGAATTATTTTCTTTAAAACATAATGGTGGGGTTTCCAAAGGAGATTAAGGGAGTTAGGTGCCCAAATGCTATGCTCCTTTGAATATCCCAGCTGATTTTTCTAATACATATTGTGACAGAGCCAGACCGGTCGGCTATGAAAGGGTGCTGGAAGGCATGTATATTAGCCCCAGGCTCCATAAAGCCCTATTCCCTGGGTAATCCAGCTGGGGCTATTTCAAGGCAATTGGGCCAATTAGGCCATCTGGGGCCTATCAAAGAATCTGCCCCAGCAGTTAAGGCCAGGAGGTCTGAAAGGGAGTTGACAGCCGGAGCGGAGAGAGCTGCCCTGCCCTGCCCTGCCCTGCCCTGCCCTGCCGCAGCTGCAGCAGCTGCAGCACTTGGGACTATCATAATTTAATTGGAATTATGGTGGCACCAGAAACGTCCAGTGCCAAATCCTTTGATGATCTGATTAAAATTGTCACGCATTCTCATAACGCCATGCCATCAGAGACTGTGCAGCATTTTAAATGTAAAAGTTTCTCCCTCCAATGTGGAATGTCCATGGCAGTTTTAGTAGCAGAACTGTGTTGTTTATCACAACACTGTAGTTTTGGAGATACATTAAATGTCATGCTGTGGGATAGACTTGTCTGTGGTATCAATGATGGATGAATTCAGACACACCTCTTGGTAAGTCCACTTTAGATTTTAACAAGCCTGTGGAAATAGCACAAGACATGGAAATAATTTTATAGCATGTTTTGGATTTACAGGGAAGCATTTAGCAGCATGTAGATAGCCAAACAGTTGCAGGCACAATGCACAAATTGTCCAGCATTCTGGACAAAGCAAATGAATGAAGTATACAGAGATACCGCCTTAAGAACACACAAAATTGCTTTAGATTGGGGGAGAAACATGTCCATATCTCCAGATGGGAAGCACGTTTGTAGACATCACAGTCAGGTTCATCTATAGTATCATGAGGAGTTAGTTACCTGTAGAGAATTCTAATTTGGATGTTGAGGAACTAGGTGTTACCTAGTCATTAGATTACCTAATTGCTATATCCAGAAATGGTGGAATTGTTGAGGACTCTGCACCAACACTACAGCAGACTTGGAAGTTATGCCTGCAGAGACATGCAGAAAGTTTTTCCACTGAGCTGTTCCAGAAGATTTCCCAAACCTAGAAACAGATTGGATTTGTAATAGAAAGGCAATTATGCTAGAGAGGGCAGAATAATCTTTTGTAATGACCGGAGGATTAGGGTAGTCTATCCCAGCCTCTTCGTTAGGATGCCTTGTTTTGTTGTTGTTATGTTCATGCTTTAAGTTTATTATTACTAATAATTTAAAGAGAGATGAGTGTAATGTAAAGGGTATTTTTGTTACACTTTTTGCCATTTGATGGCCAATCTGAAAATATCTATGTACTGTTAGAAGCTCTAAAGATGTCCTGAGCATGCTTCATAAAATATCTCCTCTTTTAGTTCAAATCTGTTTTGGGTCTCCATATACTATGTATCCTCACACCGATACACTGATGAACACTAACATCTGGGACTTGATAAGCAGATAGGGTGAGGGCTAGGGAAGATACAGTAGAGAGAGGCTGTCAGGATTGATTAGAAAATATCCGATAATTGATATGATTTTTAAAGGTGTAGAGATTTTCTTTTCTTGGTAACTAAGCTGAGGGTGGCCTTTGTGGAGCATTCAGATGAGCTATCATATAGAAATCATTTCTTTTGTTTTACTATCATTTTATTGTTTTTGTTTTTAAGAAGACTCTTGTTGTATTCAGTTATTTTACACACACTGCCCTAAAAGAAGAGAGAATACTTCAGCCTCTAGAGAGGTGCTGAAAGGGTACCGATTCTTGGGGCCTAACTCCTACACATGATCTGCCCAATGGGGCATGGACAGAACTCTCCTTTCCCATTAAGGTGTCTTGCAAGGGGCTGCAGGACAGTGAGCACAGGGGAGAAGCCCAGATACCAAGGAGGAGACATGAGTTGGCTGGAGTGCAGGTGACACTCCATGTAGTGAGCAAACATCTTCATCACCAAAATACAGTATAAATTGTTGGAAAAAACATACTTTTTTGGTGTGATGGAATCTGATTGGTAGAATCTCTCAAAACTCACTCTTTCCATGCCCTTTTGCTCAGGTTCACATTTTTTCTTGCCTTTAATGCCTGCTCATGGAGGTCTTACTGTTTCTTTAAATTAACATGGCTAAACTAAACTTCTCAGCTTTTCCTCCTAACTCCCCTTAAATCTCTCTTTTCATCACTATCTCATCACTATTGAGAACTCGTTACAAAAACTCTCAACCTAAGGCTGTCTTTGACTCCTCCCTTTCCTTCAGTCTTTACATCTAGACACTACGTAGACCTTGTTACTTCTCACTCTGTAATATGAAATGTCTGTAATTATTCTAAACTAGTTCCCATCCTCAATGCCAAAACTCTAGTTTGTGTCCTACCTATCTCTCCCCTGAAATACTGTTAATTCCTCCTGCCTCCTCTTTACTGATTTTCCCTTTCTTCTGTCTATTCATGTTTGACCATTAAAATAACCTTCTCCCCTTTTGCTCTGGCTATGTTCCCTGCCTCTCCACCCATTCTACTTCTTTGATTGGCTCCCTGGAAACTTCTTCATAAAGTTCAAATTTCTCATTATTTTGAAGTTCCACACACCTCCCACCTTGACTGCATCCCATCTCTATTTGTCCCTCATATTGCTCCATTGTGCTTTGACCACTCTTCACACAGTATTTCCTTTTTATTCTCCTACTATTTTGACATTCATGCCTTTTTTCAGGCTTTTCCCTGCATTTGGAACCAGGTCCATTTTCTAATGCAGCAGGCATCCTCACTCTTCTCCCTCAAAGCCCTCCTCAGAATCACTTTGCTTTTCACTTGACTTCACTTACATGCAAGCTGCTCCTTCTTGTCTTGTCTCAGTCTATAGTAAATTACATTAAAAAATCCTATATTAAAAGAATTATTAAGGTTGCAAAGTCAAGCACTCAGAAGTTAGGAAATACCAAAATTAAGGCTCCCGTGCAATCTTTATTTAGTCCTTTTATGCATATGTATTATTAGACACTCTTTAATTAAATGGTCATAAACAGTTTTTTCCACCGGACATCTGCCTCATTCATGCAGCTTGACGAAGGCACCTAGGGTATCCATGTATCTGCTGTATGTAATTTGCTATAATACATGCTTACATGTTACATTAAGTAAATGCAAAATAAGCTATTAATAATTATGCTGACTGAATATGTATTATGCTTATGGTAATACAGTGAAAGTAACAAAAGATTTTCAATCAAATCTATGATTTCACTGTTTTTCTTAAAGTGCTGTGTGACTGAATTATTTCATACTTTACTAGCTCTCTGATCTGCATTGAAATCTCACAAAAACATTGCGAACACCATTTGCACATTCACTCTTCAAGTTGTCAACAGAGAATTTCCTATATGGATCAATAATGTATTACTAGTTATTTTTCTATTCTGTTCCCAGCTATAAGAGAGTCTGTATTTTTAGTTTATCAAAAGAATTGTACATTCCCTTGTGTAATTCCAGCAATAATATTTCTTAAAGGAAATTAACAATATGTTGCAATAATGAAAAACAAGCATAATGATTATTGGATGTTTTTGCATCTGTTTAACAGGACTTGCATTATCTAGTTAGAATTACATATAATTCCTATATAGCTCTAAATGGTTTTTAAATTTATGGTCTTTATAGAAAAAGAACACATTTGTACCTCAGAAGGAAAATGCCATTGAAATAGTACTCTCAAGCTAACGGCATGTGTTCTCTAGCAATGCATTATTTGATTTTGTGTAACAATTTATTTAAGCTTTGAGGAAGTAATGGTAGGAAACAATGCTTATAAAGTCACATAATGTATATTTGCTTCTATTCAATTTATGTCTAATTGTATTTAAATAACTCTAACAAAATGGCCCATGTCAAGCTTTCAGAAGTTTCATGCACTACTATTCTCACTGCCAATTGTCACTGTATTGGCCTGAATTATCTCATTCTTTCTAATAAGTGCCATTGCATTGACCCATATCATGTATTCAGCTACAAACATACAGGATCTACAATGTTCTATAGAATCAGTACCAGTGCTGACCATTTGATTGATTGAATTACAGATGAGACTCTACAGTGTGTCCTTCACAATTCCACATAAGTAAAAGCACTACATGATGTCCCTCATACTATATGTAGTTTGATTTAAAATGTAAGTTCACTTAGTTTGTAGCACAGATCCCTTCTGCTATCTCACTGAGTGATATTTTCTGAGTTTCAGATTTAAAAAAAAAAAAAAAGCAGTGTTCATGATAAAATTAAAGACTGTGAAGTACTCTCTTTACCCTCAGAATAACATTGGCAGTAGGCATGAGCTTCACCTGCATTGCCCTATCAATGTGACTTATGGGAGTCAGAGGGTAGGTCGGATTTCATGCCTGTTTTACTATTGGGGCATAAGTTATTCTGCTCTCACAGGCCCTGTTGTAAAGCTGTCCTTGGTGACATATTACTGAGGATGTGAAGTCTGAGTGGGGACTACTCTCATGCTTAAAGTTAGGTACACCCTTAAGTACCTTGCTGAATCAGAATTTCATCTGGGTTCAGTGGTATGCTACTGGCTTTCATGCACTCCTCTACTGAGATATCTTGCCATCATTCTGGAAGTTGCACTAGTCAATCTATGAAGCTTGTGACCAACTACTAATGTTATATATACTCTGTCAGAAAATTTCCAACCATCTCTAATACTGATACTTAAAATGCTTGTGAAAAAATTTATTGAAATTGTTCACAAACATGAACAGTTTATCCAAAATGCTCAAATTAAGTGCAAGTGACTCAAATTCAAAACGAAAAGACTTCACCTATATTTTTCCCCACAATGGAGCATTGATACTGGAAAGGCAATCATTTTAACCACTTATTTTTGCGAATCATCCTAATTAGAGCTGGTCAGACAACATTCTGTCTCTCCTATGAAACATTTCAAATTTTTGGAGAAAAATTCATCCCAAATTGGGATAAAAGGTAAAAGTCAATTTGCTGTTGTTTTTAGGGACAGTGCGCTACATTTACACTGCTTTCTGTGAGATTTAAAAAAGTGTTGATTTACAAGGAAAGCAGCAGTTATTGCTTTTTATTTACTTATGTCTTTTCAATTACATTCATATAGTATGCTGTCCATGTCGTCCTGAGTCGTCATTGCTGGATTTCTGGCCTTACATATCTGAGGCCTACTTTATAACAATACTAACGCCTTTGTACTTTGACATTTAATTCTACATATATGTTGTATTTTATGATGCACACCATCTGTGTTCATTGGAATTGAGGCAATTTTGCTTCTGTAATTCTTTCAGAGAACACATTGAAATATCAGTTTAAGCCACCCTGCACTGCTGAATCCCTCTTAACATATGTCATAGCCCTGGTCAGGCTCATCTCACTGGACATTCACCAGGCTATTGTATTGGACCCATTAAACTGGACTTTTAAGGTTCCTTTGATCTTGGTTGGCTCTTGTGCAGTTTTTGGCTCCAGTCACTCTGTTACACTTCTGGGCACAGACTCTCTGTCTGGTACCCCTTTTGGACATGGAACCCTATGGCCCCACTGCCCTAGGTCCCCAAGAGCAGTTCTAAACTCCCTGTAAGACTCTGCAGTATTTTAAGCACACCCTTTCCCAGAGTTCCAACCTTGTGGGCACTCTGGTTTACCACTTCAGGGACATGTGACAAATAGACAGATTTTGCAGAAAGATTTCTACAATAATCATTGTTTACTTTGGACAGTGCAAGACTTATATGGATCCATGAAAAACAATAAACACCTGTACACCATTCCCTGCCTCCGTTTCCTCACCACTCTTGAGCATTCTTTGGGATTTGAGTCAATGTCCTTTCAGGGTTCCAATCCAGGTTGCCTCTCTGGAACTTCTCCAGCTCAGGGCTCCTCTGAATTATGGAGTCTCTTTCTCTGACCTCTGCAGTCAGCTCCAATTGGTCCAGCAGTCAAAAATATTTCATCTTGTTCAAAAAACCTGCCCCCTTTTAGTCCTTCTGAGTCCCTCCTCAACTTCTCAGTCTTTGTTTTGAAACTCATGTTCTTGCATCTCTGTATCTTTGTCCCCCTCTGGGGATTTTCCACTCCTTAAAACCCTACCTCTCTGCAGACTAGCTGGAGAAAACTGGTTTCCTTTAGGATGCATTCATCCCATTGTTCTAGTCAGGCAAAAAAGCTATTCAGGTGTTGATGGTCTTTAATGACTGTCCTGCTCAGAGACAGACTCAGGCACCCTTCTCTGACTTCCTACAACAAGAAGCATGAAGGAAGAATACAGTAAAGATAATTATAAGGGCTTAAACAAACAGACCGTTCATAATTTCCAACAGAATTCATAAATGGGACATATACAGATTCCTCAAATCATTACAAGATGTTGGGGTTCATGCTTGTCTCCTCACCACACCACTATTCATTCTCCTGGCTTTTTGTCTCTTTCTGTGTGCACCTTATCTCTCCACATAACACATTTGTTGTGTATGATCTCTCTACTCCTCCTCTCACTTGCCATCTCAAATTGCCAAAGATGTCTGGCATGGTACTTCATGAACAAAGGAGAAAGTGCACGCCAGAAGTGGATTTCCCAAGCTGATATGTCAGGGAAATGGGATGGGAAGGGAAGAAACTTTGACATTTTTATGTTTCCTGAAATTTCAGGACCTTAAACCATCCAAAATTGAGCTTGTGAAAAGTGTCACAGACAAAATTTAATCAATTTTGTCAAGTACAGTAATTTAGGTAACTTTTGTATATTCTTTTAAGTATAACTACAGTATTATAATTGTAGTACATTATTCTTTCATTATGAAAAATGGGAGCTTTATGTGTGCTGGTAAGGCTGAAGCTTATGAATTAGAACTGCTACCTTATGAACTAAAATCAGGATTCTCTGACCAGGACGTTGAGAACAGTATACTGGAACTGTAAGCAGCCAAGTTAAACCTCATGTGCTGTGACTAAAGCAGAGAAAAGATTGCATATTGAAACCCTGCCTGTGAAACTTTTTTTTTTTTTAAGGCTTTGAGTATATCCCTTCCAGTTTAGGGAAAGATGAATAAAACTTTTAATTAACCACCAAGCCTTTGTTTGGTTGACTTAGTTTTATTAAAGCTAGATGTACTGCTCAAGATGTTACGGTGATATATGGAAAGAATAAGACTGCAAAGGTAAAAATTAAGATTTTATCTGTTTGAAATATTATTTTATGTGGAAATTCTACTCTAGTAATAAAGGCTATCAGCCTCTTGTTTCAGAGTCAAGACACAGTTTTGTGACATGAATGTTGGTTTGCCCAGTGAGGAGCTTAATCGAGTGTTTAGTTCCACCTGAACTGGCAGCTGACATGGAGTACTCAGTTAAATAATTATTAGTTACAGAATGACAAAGTGGGGGTGGATTCATGTTGAATGACTTGGACCCTCCTGATCATTAAAAATTAGGAATGAAATATTTCTGTCTAAAATGAAAGTTATAATAAAAGCCGAAGTAGTACAGAATTAGCAAGGGTTTCTTCTGTTAGTTTGTCTGAGGAATGTGCTAAAACCAAGAGGGTAGGATTATGTGGGTAGGATGGCAGTGGATGTTACACATGCATGGTAACCTCATCTTGTTCAGAATGTAACTAGATAGTATACAGATGTAACAAAATCTTATAGTTGTGGGGAAGTTTGTGACTGCCAGGCTAATTTTGTCTGAAATATATTAAAGGCATTTATTTAAGAAGCTTGTGGTGAAGAGCTTTTTTGAAGCCCAGAGGTTTGAAACACTGCGTGTTTGTCTGCTGAAATAAGCTCTTCTTTCATGGTGTTGTGACACTTACGTAAAAGTTACAAAATCATGGTATCGGACAGGTAAATAGTAAGCCAGTTAGAAAAATACAATTAAATTGTCAGACTGTCACAATGTGTGCACAAAGTACTTTTGGACAGCTGAATGTTCTGCAGGTACTCCTAGAAACGTGACAGAAATCATACGAGGTTGGTGAGGGAGGCATAAGTCCACAAAACTTTCCAAAGAAAATTAATAATGGAGTACCAAGCCATTGCCAAGGTGGTAGCAGATGCCATAAGTCTTTGTATCTTGCTCCTATTTAAGATATCGCTTTTAATGGCTTCTAGTGTGAGGTCCACAAACTCTCATCAAGAGTAGCAGTGGTTACTGATTAATGATGTAGTCAGGATACACTGGAATGCAGCAGTAGGCTTATTTTTACAATTTAGTTTTTATGTCAGTTTTTCTGATTCCTCATGCCTAATGTTGTATCTGGACCAAACACATGTTGAAAGATGTCCTGTGTAATCTTGGATCAATTTATATGGTTTTAATTTTAATTTTGTTATAGTGCAGGGTATAATAGAAGTTGTGTTTTATCTTGCAAACAACAAAATATGCTTGAAATTTGATTGATTAAATAAGGAATGTTCCACAGGCCCAAACTGACCGAGGAACCTTTCCCCCACTTAACAGACTATATTAAGGGAAATACTGAGCACATACTTTAATTGTCATTTAAATAACATTTTACAGACAGTAGTAAAAGATGTGTAGGAATAAGTATGGGGCTAAGTTAGCCCATGCTGGCAGAAAGAAGGGTACAATATCCACCTCCCTGTGCCATCTAATTGCCCTGCCCTTGGTGGTTTTTTGCCTTGGCAGGGCAGTTTACATTGTGATTGAGGCTCAGTGGGATCCCAAGCAACAGAGATTGCACTGAATCTGATCAGTGTCTTGTGTTCTTGGACATACCCCTTGTAGGCTAGAACGACGCACTTTCTTTGACAGCACTGGGTCCCAGCAGGGAAGGGAAATTACTGCTGCTGTCTCCCACTAGCAGACATTCAACTTTTAGATTCCTCAGCTGGTGGACGATGAAGGCAGCTTGTGATCTGTTACAACAGTCAAATAAAAACATATGCTGTATAAAATTCCACTCACTTTTAAGCATTGTTAGTATAGAGGACAATTTCTTCCCTGGTTTTCAAAAAAATAATTCAGGAATATCTGCTACAAATATGGTAGCATTCTCTTTATAGACCCAGACAAAATTCAGAGGAACCTAAAATCCTGATTCAGCAAAGCACTTAAGCATGTGTTTAAAAATTTAAGAATGTGCTTTACTGAACTGGGGCCTAAAATCCAGGCAGTACAAGGAAGTAAATAGTCCCTAAACCTGTTTATTGGCAGCTCAAATAGTATAAATTACTGGAACAATCTCAGCCAGACAATTTAGTACGATTTAGGTCATTATACATATAAAGGAATGCAGCTGTTCTCAGAAGTATGGCAATGCGGGTATTAAAAAAAAAATTAAAAACTTGCATTCATTAGAAGAAAATTATGTTGTGACAGTTCTTGGGGCACCCAGGACTGTGGGTCCCCTGGTTACCCTTGCCTCCAGTGAGAATCTTTTTCATGATATGTGAAGATCAGCTCACTGACACCACCAGCCTTTCAGCCACTCAAGCACTCTCCTCTGGGCTATGCTAGCCCTAGCTTTACTTTGCAAGTTAATGATAGGTGCACCCCAATCCCTGAGTCCTTTGAATCATTCCCCTGTGATATCCAGCTCCTGACACTGGGTACTCATAGAAATTCCAGATTATCTAAACCCAAATGTGAAGTGTACCCCAATTTATCAATTTTATCTTAAACCACCATTCCTGTAAATTACACAGCCCTTGTGAGCACTTACATTAAAACAAAAGATACAATAAAGATTTAATTAGAACTGAGATAAAGTGGTGGAAACAACTGGTTAGAACACAAAACAAAATCAGGAAACATGAACCTGGGTCTACATATTTCCTATCTAATAAAGTAGGCTTTTGTCCCAAAGTTCAGTCTGTTGCAGAGCACATCAGTTTCACAAGAACCAGAATCCAAACATTCATGAAAGCACCCTGTTTCTTAGGTGGTTTTCTCAGTGAATGGTTACGGAGTGCCTTACACTCTGTTATACTGAAACAGTCTTCTGTTTTTATTCATGGCCACGGTGATCTCCTTCCTGCTATAACATTCCTTTTCACATCCAAGTAATTTTGATTGTTGGCAGTTGTCTTTGATTTTCCATTTAAATTTCTGGGGTGCGGCAAAGGTAGAGAAAAGGAATCTTACTTAACCTGGCCGACTGACTAGGGAGGGGTGACAACTCCATCTTGCTTGAATGGGTCATCACTGAGACACATTACTTTCTGGTGACTAATTTCTACTCCAACTCCATAAATCATGCTTTTATTATAAATACATTATTCCATAAATATTACCTGTACATACATCTCACAATGATTATGAATCATGACAAGTTATGAGGTTTCTGTAGATACCTTACATATTACTCCTTATGGATAAATATCCTGTAAGATGAGTTTTTGGTGTAGAGCGTTTGTCAGGCTTTCAGTGTGTTGTTTGCTCTTTTTGATGGGTAGGGGTGAGAGTGGGCACTAAACTTACCTAGAAATTGTGAGTTTGATGACATTCCTTCTTGGTAAGAGAGTGCAGTAACATGTCTAAGGAGAAACCAACCTGTACAAAAAGAGATTTCAAGCTTTCAAGCTTTTCCCCCAAGATTTCATGCTTTGGGTTTTGTAAATATCTTGATGGAACCTCGCATCCTTCACAACCCCTCTCTCTCCCCATGAAGCATCTGTTTTGTATGGAGACAGAAGGTATGTCCCAGAGTCCTGATTTACTACATGAAAAATTTGATTCAGTGCAGGATTGTCTTGTTAAATATAGATAACACAATTTAAGCTGTTTTGGGAAAATGTCAACATACTGAATTTTGAATAAGATGTAGAGAACAGTTTGTCAGAGTTGGAGGAGATTATCACTGTATTAATGAAGGACAATAAATCTATACCAGCTAAAATGAACAATCCAGAAGTAAAGCCCAAAAGAAATTTGAGACTGGTGAGGAAAAATGAAGTCTTTCTGTCAGTGATTGATCATGTTTCAAAGACATTTCACTGATGAACCAAACTCATTTATTTTTGCTAAATAAGTATCCTTTAAGAAGGACATTCAGATACATTTCCCTAGTGTGGTCCAATTTACCCTTTCAGAAAACACATCACATGAGGAATCAAGATTTTGAATTTGGGTTAGATCATCTGTTCATGTACAACCCAAAGATAAGATTTTTTGATGCAAGCGTGTAAAAACGTATGTGAAAAAATTAATTCTAGAAGCCAAAGAATATTTGCAAACACTGAGGTTTTTTAATTCTCTGTTTTGCATTTAGCCAAAGTATTCCAGATGAATCTCTCTATTACTGATTTTAAAAATGCTGAATAGATTTAAGCTGGAGAGGAATCAGAAGATGTGAATTGAAAAATCAGGCTGATTTCTTCATTAGGGTATAGTAATAGGTCTCACCAATAGTGGAATTTTAAACCTTGATCTGGTGCCAGTTAAATCATTGTGATACGAGCTGCACGTGCACATAGTAAGAGACTTCCATGCTCTGAAGAACTTACAGCTCCAGAATAACTGCAGATCTCATTCATTTCAATTGAAGTTCAGCACTTCTGCCAACCAGGCTGTAAATAAGGAAGACAGACAAAGGTTGGGAGCGGAAAACACGGGCAAAAAGAGGCAAAGTGATTTGTCCACAGCAGGTCAGTAATAGAGCTGGGAATAGATCCCAGTCTACTGAGCCCCAAAGTAGTGCTCCTGTTCATTGGACCACTGCTTCTTGGCAATGTGGGATCAGGTCCTTAAATATTGTATAGCTCAAGAATTCACTCACAGTTATGATTAAAGCATCAATACTGCAAACACTTATACAGGTTTTTAACCTTTTTTCATATGAGTGATTTCATTGAAATCAATAACATTACTCATGTGAGTGAAGTTAAGCACATGCATAAGCATTGGTTGCATCCACAGTTTGTACATTTCTTAAGGAGATTTTCCCCCCCATGAATTCACATTTTTAATGCACAGCTGGAGACCTAATAAGTTGGTACTTCCCTGGTTTCAGTTTTTTTCAGCAATGATTTGGGAGAAGTGGTTAATTCTGTTTTAATGTTTTTTCACTAACTGACTGTGCATTTCTTCAAGTACTGCTGCTGGGGTGGGGTGGGGTGGGGTAGGGTGGTGGGGGTGAAGTATCTTTGCTCTGTTTAAGGGAAATGTGACTGATCCAGTGCATACCTTAAAAAGGAAAATAGTTTGGCTCTGGCTCGTTATGTTGCTCTCTAAAACTTATTAACATATATGTTGCACAGAGGCCCTTTGGCAAAGGGGCCCCGTTCTTTAAAAATAGAACCTCATAAAAAGTTCCCAATGCAGAACTGATCAGAAGAGCCTCTACAAACATAGGCCCTGAACCTGTAATTGGATTCATCCAGTCAGATCCTTGCACCCCTGTGGAACCCGGTTGACTTCCACGGGGCTCCTCATGGATGTAAGGGACCATTTGCACTAATCTGATTGCACAATTGCGGCCATATTTTGAAGAATCGTAACAGTTTTTTTAACCCTAGAATTCCCCTAGTCTCTTTCAGATATGCAAGCTTTTATAGTTTACCATCATGTTTATCTTACAGAAACAGCAGTACCTATAAAATTTTCATTATAAAAAGTAATTTGAAAATTCAGTAAGAGGAATATAAAGGGAGATGGGGAGAGGCCTTGTAGAGAACTTGTAGAGTTTGCCTGGAGAATTTAAAACGATGCTCTCTAATTCTTTTTAAAGTCATAAATGTCTTTCAAAGCAATTTCTTCATGTATAGAAATCTTTAAAATAGAGGTTGCTGTCACTGCACATTTTGATAATTTATTTTGCATAGAAGTATGATTATTCACAAACCTTTCACTTGTAGAGTCATGCAGAAGGCTGTTTATTTTCAGCAAAGTGCTGAGAATAAAAAGACAAAATCAGCAACATATAGCTTTGAGTTCTGCTACATTAAACAGTAATGGTAGTGTGGATTAAGTTAGTATAGGATTTTTTTTTAAAATAGTATTTTGTTTACATTTATGAAGGAGTATTTTATTTACATGACCAGATAGAACTTTCATTGGGCGAGGCTAATTTGCCTATGCACAATTTAAATATGTAGTCTTAGTTAGGTTGTACTGAAAGGAGAAAGCAATGATCAGCTTTTGAACATTCATAATGGAAATGTAAATTTTTGTTGCTCTGGAGGTAACAACCACCATAGTTGTGAAGTTGTTATTTTTAATATACATGGGGCTAATGAAGAAGACAAGCCCTTGGTAATTTAATGAGATTGCTGTTTTCAAAATTTGGAGTCACATTTAAGAATATAAATGTGTCTTCTAAGTAGTTCAAGCACAAGTATAAAGAAGAAAATACATTGTAATTTCTGTAGTATTCTCCATTAATGTAATTGCTGATAAAAGTGTAAAAGAAGTCAACTAGTTTGGTTTGACATTATAGGTGTTAAACTTCCTAAGCAATATTTTCATTGTGATTCATATATCTAAATTAGCTTCCCACTAGATGGAGCAAATGTATTCCAGCCCAGCACAGGAGACATGCAATATAGTGTAGATGACAGAGGTGAAACATTGCAGATCTGTTCTGTTTACAAAATGACACACTACTTTTTTTTTTTTTTTTGCTTAATATAAAAATTGCAGATCAATAAAGTAAAGTTTTCTACCTAATCTGCACTTGATTATGATAGATTTTCTATCTCTGCCAGTATTAGATCCAGGACAGGGTTCAAGACTGGAACATGGGGCTGGCCATTCTGTGCTCCTCCATGGCTGTTGGCCCCTGAACTTTTCCAGGGAAAAGGGGTGAGCAACGGTGAATTATTTTGAAAAACGAAAGTGAAAACCACTTAGTTATTTCTTAGTACAAAGAGAGTTGAGGCAGGGGGAGAAAATACACTTTTCCCATTTTTATATATACATACATAATATAGTTGACCCATTCAAATAACAGCCATTGCTGAACAAATGGTGTTTAAAGCTCAAACCTGGAATGAAAATAGTTGTCAATCAGAAGTGCTATTGCTTGTCTTGGAGGACACTTTGTGAGGTGACAGATCTAAAACTCATGTGCTGATCATGCCTTCCTCCTGATAACTGTGTCTAAATTATACACAGTAAAAAATGTGGTCAGTGGTGTTGCTGCAAACCAGTAAAAACAGCTGGTGTAAGAAGGAGGATGCTTAGGAACTTGGTAGCACAGAAAAGGGTTCTGGAAGCATTACTGTGCACTTTGAATGATGTTTAGGAGAGAGCTCACTTCTGATACAATTTAGTGGTTCTGTTGGGGAGTCCTAAGACTTAGAGATGTAGATAGCAAAGCTCTAGGCAGCTAGATGCAGGCCCACATCTGCCAGGGTGTCACTGATATTGGTTGATATTCATACATTTGTCCTAATGTTGCTGTTATTCAGATCAGGGAGGAGGCAGAGTTTTTCCCCTCAATTCCTTCTCCTGGTTATTAGAGCTTCTCTGAAGGATAGCTCTGGCTATAGGCTCAGGGCTTCATCTCTTCTTCTTTCCCTCTCATTTTCTCCTAATAAATTTCTTGATCCTTTCTGTACTCCTCAATTCAGTATAGCTGGAGAAAAAGCTGAGACAGCAAGGAGGCAAAGGAGGCAAGTACTGAGGGCCAGATCCTTAAAGGTATTTAGGAGCTCAAAAATCCCATTGGAATCCTATTTGCCTCTCAGTTGTCATGATGTGTTGTTAGGAGCAAAGAGGGCACATGTGGTTCCAATAGAGGTACATTATTGATTAGCAATAGCTAGGAGTTCTCAAAAATGTTCTGTCAACACTTTTTTCCAATGAAAAAATGGAGTTTACAATTAAACGAACATTTTCAGAACGTCTGTTTCCTTGAACATTTTTATTGTGGTTTTAGGCAAATCTTTGGACAAAAAAGTCAGGTTAAGGTTTTTGGTTTTCAGCAAAAGTCAAAATTTTCAACAGAAAAAAAAAATTCCATCCAGCTCTAATAACATGAAAATGACATGTAGAGTTAGCACCATCTCTGTGTGCAATGGTGGTCCCAGCAAGCCCCATGGACAGGATAAAAATGGACCAAGGAGGATGCTTCCAACAAAATCCATGTAGGTTAGAAGAGAGTGTGTGGTGGAGTGCTTCTAGACGTCTCTCTCTAGCTATCACCTCTTGCTTCATTTTGTCAGCCTTGGGGCTGTCACTGCCTGGAGGTATCATGAAGGGATTTTGGCAATCATCCCTTTTTATGGCTAGGAAGGGAAACTTTTTCTGTTATAACTGACTCAGACTTTTAATATTTTGCCACTGTGTGTCTGACATTCTTTTTCAAAATAATTAGTTTTATCACAGCCACTTTTAATAAATTAGAAATAGGTTACCAACATTTTATCTTTGTTTTAAAGTAGTTTTAGAAAAATATGGTCTATGTGTTTCCTCCTTTTCCCACAAGTGTGTATAAACTCTGTGCTTGGCAGTAAATATTTGTATAATCTAACTTTAAAATGGTAATAGCTGAGGTGTTGTAAGTCAAGAATGGTTGGTCAGTAATGCAACAAATGTGTACACTATCTGTTTGTCTAAGGACAGATTCTGACACCATTAACTCACACTGAACAGTAACTTACTCCATGAGTAGTTCCACTGAGGTTACTGGGACCACTTATGGAGTGAAATGCTGCTCATCATGACTATATGTGACAAACTTAACCAAATGTCCAGAATAGAACAAATACGTTAGAATAGTCTTTTAACATCTATGTTTTCAAAGGAGAACATAGTGGACTTGATTTTATTCACACCAGAGTAAATATGGAGTAACTCTATTCATTGCAGTGAAGTTACTCCACATTTGCACTGATACAATTGAGATCAGAATCTTGTCAGTGATGCCTGATGAGCTGTTACTATACCA
Organism: Emydura macquarii macquarii; assembly: GCF_026122565.2. Taxonomy (NCBI): domain Eukaryota; kingdom Metazoa; phylum Chordata; order Testudines; family Chelidae; genus Emydura; species Emydura macquarii. The sequence continues at coordinate 10,193,969 of NW_027131527.1, read as the reverse complement.
TATTTTAACCTTAATTTTGAAAAACAATTACTCGACATAGGAGTGTTTGATTAGCAAAGAGAGGCTGAGCACAGGTTAAGCTGAACAAGTGAACTTTATTAAATCTTCTGGACTGCTGTGTCCATATTACTGTGTTGCTTCCAGCCAAACTCAAAGCTAGATATTGGGCTGATATACCTTCCTTCAGTCACATCATTGTGCCTATTTGTTTATACACTATGGTAAATTTAAGACAATGCCTACCTTGAGATTTAACCTTGGCTCTAAATTTCCTTGTTTTTTTGTTTTTGGTTTTGGCTGAGGACACTTATTACAGATCTCATGGATTAATAGATGTGTTTGGAAAAAGCTGAATGGACAATTTTTTGTTTGGAAATATTTTTTGTATTAAAATGAATTCATGTATAACATCGTTAAAAAGCAGCCGAACTCTTTGTTCTACATTCTTGCATTAAAAACAAATAAACAGAGTAGCACATTTCAGTTTTTTAAAATCTAACCTGGAAACACTAGGGTATCCAAATATCTGAATACTATAGTCAAGCATATTTTTATTATTTATAAATTTAATTTAATGTTTATTATTTATATATAATATATTATATATTGATATTAATATATTATATTATATATAATATAGCAATGCTAATATTATATAATATAATTTATTAATATTATTTATTAATTATCATCATTATACTTAAGATGCTACTAGTAAATCAAATATAGGGGATATGTCATCAGAAAGGGTGCCTTTCATTTCAAATAATGAAATCCAAAGTTTAGCTCAGGGTTGCAATTTGTCTGGATGAGGTATGACAGACTTACTGTTGCACCTTAGAGCAAGCATAATGTCAACAAGGTGTAAAATGCATCATACTGGACTTGGCTATGGATATAATAATAATTTATAGCCTTCAGCCTGGGTGAAATCTCTCATGAGGAAAAACAGTGAGAATGCATTAGTAATCTCATTCTACTTAAATCTGGAGGGGAAAATGCATTCTTATTACTTGTGCAGCATTTCAGCAGTAATACTATAATAATATACCTAAATAGACAGGGACATGTTTTGGATGCATCTTTGATAGAATAGATGGAAAATTTTAACAAACTGTCAGAATTTAACAGTTTTTCAATTTGATTGCTGAAGGTAAAATATTATAGGAGAGCTGTATAAATATAAATGTGTTTTTTAGAACTCTAAAACTCTTTAACTTACCTAAATCTTCAATTTCTAAACTCCAAAAAGTTAAAGATGGCCTTACAATTAATTGAAAAATGTATTATTTTCTGAAACACTGTTTGACTAGCTCAATGTAATAGCAATTTATTATTTCTATATTGAAAAATATTGGCGTAAACTAAGGAAATGTATATCCTATAAACTGTTCCAAGCATTTTGTTCACAGAAAAAAGTAGGAATTCTTAAATTGGAAATAGTCATGTTTATGAATTCCCTTACTCAACATCTCATGGGGCACAGGTGGCTCAAGGTGCAAGTTAATTAAAGGTGTTTTTTAAAATCCATTACTAAAAATATTTGGGTGGAGTACTTGCATGCGTTCATTGTCATACATCTGTTTCCAGTGGTTCTTTTGACAAGTGGTTGTGAGCACTCTCTTTTATCAGGACATACAACACAAGACAGAGATGCCCCAGTTGGAAGTCTAGACACCTGGCTGGGGATGGACTTTATGTCTTAAGAAGAGTTTGTGACATAAACCAGAACTGAATACAGTAGGGTAAATATTCTGCTGTTAACAACATTGATCGACCCATTATGTGTTTGAGAAAGAAAGAGAAGTTGCTGCTGACTAACAGTGTTGTGTAGAGCTGATGGGAGAATGACAATTCCATTCCGTGGCAAGTTTCAAGATTTTGAAAATTTGCATTGGAACAAAACTAAAACCTTTTGAACATTTTTGCAAAAATGGAGTAGTGTCAAAATGTCCATTTTTTTGACTGAAACTTGAGGTTTTTTTCAATTTGGGAAGGCATGTGTCTGTGCTGTGGTGCTTAGGGCATTGGTCTGGTATGTGAACAAGCACATAGGTTCAAGTCCCTACACCACTGCCTGATTTAGAACAGTTGTTCATGCCAGATTGCTCTGAATAGCAGAGAGGGGACTTGCACCTGAGTCTCCCACAGTCTAGTGCCCTTACTGCCAAGCAATCGGGTGCAAAAGAGAGTCTCTCTCTCTTCCCCATCTCACACACAAACTTTGGCAAAACTTATCTCCACAAAACATTTTGGCTGAGATGAAACAGCATTTGATTGAAAATGTTTTGTCCAACTCTTGTGTGGAGAACTGTTTTCTAGCTGGAGTTCTGAAAGAGTTATTGGCTCTCTGAACCATTGCTAATGCTATTCAGTGTCAACGGGAACTGTGTGCTATACTGTGATAGACTAGGAAAGAATGCTATGAAAGCATCTCTCATGTCTCTCCCTATGAGGAATCAACATGATATAAATGTCCTACACACAGCTTCAGTTCTCGGAAATTAGGGCATTAATATAGTGTGTTGTTTATTAAGCAGCATCCCTGTTTTTGATGTGCACAAAACATAGAGGAAGACCCTGTCCCTCCTCCAAGTACCTTACAATCTAATAAAACAGGAGACAATGTAGTGCAGACACTCGTACAATTTTATTATGTAGAAATCCAAATGAATACATTAGATGATCAGATTATGGCCAAATCTTACATCTTGTAGGTTTCTATACATAACATATATGCATTTGTGCAAACACTGTATTTGTGAGAGTAGATATGTGTACATGTATGTTATATATCAATATATACAAAATATTTGGTGGTGAAACCAGTAGGAAAAATTATAAAACCATGTAATAAATTGCATGGACGGGGAGGCTAGCAGATAAATGTTTCTTTCTCTTTCTGCCATGTGTAGAGAATTTGCCCCCAAAATCAGAGACTCTTTCTAAGAGGAAAATATTCATCCCTGGACTAGTGACAGGTTTAGGCTCTGATAACTCACAACCCATTAGGGGTAGAAACTGGATCCCTGATTCTCTAGGACACTGATGCGGCTTTGTCCTTGTCCTACGGTGCAAAGTACTCCTAAACCCAGCAATTCTGGACAATGGAGGAACTTACTTGTGCAGAGGAATAATCCTTGAGTATCACAGAGCTGTTAGAGAGTCTCCTTTGGCTAGGAAAAAGGGAGCTTGGACCAGGGAATCTTTCTGCCCAGCTGATCCCAGCCTTTGGAAGGGCTGCTGGGGTTTGTTGGCAGTCAGAATAAATTAAATCAGCCTGAAGCCTTATATTTATGCCAGGACAAATCTGGTGCCTGGACAAAACCCAGTGTTAGTGGGGGACTCAAAGCCATCCAGTGTTTCCTCAGACATAATAGAGAATTTGAGGGTGAATCCAGTTACAAAGCTTTTGCCATTCTTCTAGTGCCCATTAGAAAGCTAGGAATCCACCCTCCCCCTTCCAGTGATTACAAAGTCTTTTGCGTCTAGTCTTCAGGTGTCCCAAGGCACAGAGCTGGATCTGAATAGTAAAATAATGTATAGAAAACCTATTTCAGGGTATATTTTATTTAGAGCTTTCTTAAAGGAATGTCGTTTCCCTCTCCCTTTCATCCTCCAAGGCCTCTACACTTAGTATCATAAGCCTAAGTCAGTTTGGCTTTAGAGGAAGAGAAAAATGAAAAATAGCACCAATAAAATTTTGAAAAAAGCTCTCAAACATTTCTGAAATAGTCTTTGTGTAAAATATGTGGTATGTACTGAATGCATGATGGATTGGTGTGGTATAAAGGCTTTTGCTGAAAGTCATTTGGGATGATCTAAATAGCTCACTTGTGAGTAATGAGACCATCCCAAATTCATGCCAGTAAAACCTTTATACCACACCACCACACATTCTATATATACCACACATTTTACAGAAAAAAATATTTGGGAAATGTTTGTGTTTCAAACACTTTTATAGGTACTTATTTTTTTCTTTCACTTGCTGCCTTTCTATCATGAGTCCAACTGTACAGTCCTCAGAAGTAGAGAAAAAAATGTAACTAATGTTTAGAAAAATCTAAAAATTATTTACAATAGTTTTCTGTACATAATTTAGTGAATTTAAGTTCCAATATCTCATGTTCTGCTTGGAAAAGAAACAAAAGTCTCAGAACTTTTGAATGGGAGGATTATTTCTAGCCTTGTTTGGTTGTTATAAACCTTAAAACTAGATCAGGACTGATAATTTTTTTGGCAGAAAATGCAAATTTGGGTCCACTGTAATATTTTCTAAATTCATGTCAACTTTGTCAAATTGTTTTGGTTGGAAAAAAAATTAAAATTAAAAATAAAATAAAACCCTGTTGTTTCTACATTTTCAAAAGGAAACATTTCAATTTTTCAATTTGAAACAACTTCTCATTTTGAAATTTCCTTCAGTTTTCAAGCTTTTACAAACTTTTTTAATAAATGAAAATTAAACATTTCGTTCAACCTAAGATATTTTTTTCTATTTTTTGGTTCACCAAAGAAAAATTTTTAAGAACATGTTTTGGATCAACCCAAAATGAACGCTCTCTTTTCAATTTTTCAGAACTGCCAGCAAACCAAAAAGTCAGTTATTTGCACAGCTCTTGAAATGACTAATGCCTGTCTTTGCGATCCGGCCAATGTAATTTTGGGGAGCTCGATGGTACTTAGGTTTTTATGCCCTTCGGTATTTGGCATCCCTACTGAAACTGCCTATAAGGGTCTCAAATAGAACTAATTGTCGTGGTGATGGTGTTTTTTCTTGAATGGAGATCTGTCCACTAATGATCTGACTTATTTCACACTGTGGGCTATCAGACAGCTTTTCTATGGTAACAACTTACAGTGACTGACTTATACAGAATTGAAACCAGTGATCTAAAACTAAAGGACTTCATAACAAATTACTAATCCTCTGAGCCTTCTGGCTCACTGTACCCGCTCATATTTTATTTATTTATTTTACAAATGAAGAGCGTCTTAAATGTTGTAGGCTTTATAATCGAATTTGCCTAAACAGTTGATTGTACATAGTAGAGGCTGTGCATATTATTTTTCTATTTAATCTGGACATATTTTCCACAGCTTGCAATTTACTGGCGAACTATACACCAGGTAACTTATCTCCTAGAAACATTTTGCATAGTGCGTGAAATTCATCCCATGGGTAGTTCTTTTTGGGCATCTGATAAAGATTCAATTTTAGGGTAGTACTCAAATTTTAGGATCTATACATACAAAGAATACCAATATTTCTTTCTTTCTGACTGAAACTATAGCATTAGTTCAGGCAAATACTCTTACAGAAGGATTAGTCTCTTCATAATGGATCTATTAGTAGTTGTGCATTGTCCCAGAATCTCTTTTTTTAAAATGTGAACTGGAATGCACCAATAGAAATCTCTTTTTTATAATTACAGTGCTCTCGAGGTCATTTAAACAGCCAATGTCTAATCTTTTATACTTCACAATCACAAGAATTTCATGTTCTTATTTGCCACCATGGTTTTATTAGACTGATAATGTAAAAAAGCAAACCTTGTGGTTTGGTTTTGCTTTTTACACCTTTTCTCCAGCCGCATCCCTATTGTCTCATTTGCTGGATCATTTAGGGTAAAATTCAGGATTCCTGCAAGAGGCTTAAGTAACTTGGGTAGTAAACGAGGATTGGGGGAAAGGACAAAGGGAGAAAAGTAGGGGTCTTTAGAGCAGGAGACTGGGTGGAGGGACGTAGTACATGGCTGAGTGGAGAGAGAGAGCCAGAGTGGGACATTAAGGGATATGGGACATGTATGAAATGGCTACCACCATGTGGCAGTGACCATTTTAACTACCATTTTTCAGAAACTGATTTGTACAAATCAGTTCCAATTAGATATTTTTACATCACTCCACAGAACAACAGCTGTGAGCAGGAACAATCTGTTTTTACACTAAAGATAGGGCCAAATCAAAACTCTAGTTCTGAACATCCTCTAAATTTTCAGGGGTGAGGATTTTGAGGACACAGGGAGAGAATATGGGGTCATATTGAGAAAGGAGAGGGGGAAGGGGATCTCATTTTCCCCCAACACACAACAGCTGTACACTGCAGAACTTGCACAGAAACACGAATCAGACAGAGCCAGGAGGGGAGGATTCCCTGATCCGTACAAAAGAGCTTGATGTTTTACAGACAATTTGGGAAGACTCTGAGGTGAGATTTTGAGGAGCCCGGGGAGATGGAGAGGAGAGTGCTTGCACAAAGTACGATTGAGGGGACAAAGAAGCAACTGTGTAGCCAAATGATTCTGAAAGCAAATGTGTTGTTACACATTAGCTCAGTCGAAACCTATTCTTTCATGCGCTCAATCAGGGTCCAGTAGACATAACTTCCTGTAGAATCTGTTGGCTGGCATTCCAGAGGGGCTGTGCATTACTGTTCCATGGACTGCTTGAAGGTGGAGGGATGAATTTGAATTACTTATATATATTAGTGGGGATTGGTCCCATGGTTAAGGTGTTAGCCTGCCCCTCAGAAGATTTGAGTTCAGTCCCCTGATCTACAACACACTTTCTTTGTGACAGTTAGCCTTTCTGTGCCCCCAGTTCCCCATCTGTAAAATAGGAATAATAGTACTTCATATGTGTGTTAAGGGGATAAATAATTTAAAGATTGTGAGGTACTCACTCACATATTAGGACAAGAGTGACCATTAAGAGCCTAACATAGCTGGATACTTGGGTATGAATTGTAGATATCTCTGCTATAATAACTGCTTCTTAATGTCCACTGAAATATGCTGTTCAGTTATGGCCACTCCATCTAAAAAAGTATGATGGAGAAATACAGGAGTTCAAAAATAGGCAACAAAAATGATTAGATACATAAAAAGGCTTCCATGTGAAAAGAAATAAAAATACTGGGCCTATTTAGACTACAGATGAAATGAATAAGAGATAATCTGTAGTGATATACAAACTAACGAAGCCTCTAGAAATGGCAAATTGAGGTCTCCTATTTGTCCTTTCTCATAATGCAGGAACTAAGAGACATTCAATAAAACAAAAGCAACAAATTCAAAACTGATAAAAAGAAATATTCTTTCTCAACATTGCATAATTAACCCATGGCTCTTTGTGCCATTAGGTATCTCTGAGGCCAAAGGTTCAGTAGGATTTAAAAAGGGTTGGACATTTAGATAGATAATGAGAACATCTAGAGTTACATTAGATAGGATAATAACTTTTATTTTTGAAGAAGAAAAGTAAAGGATATAAAGCCTCATGTTTCTTTCTGGGCAACCCTTGTCATAACTGAGGGGGTTAGGAAAAAAACTTCCTCTTTGGGGAGGTTATATCATAACAGTCCACCTTCCTCTGAAATACCTCATGTGGGCACTGTCATTGACCGGAAGTGAACTAGATGGGCCACTGTTCTGATCCACTATGGCAGTTGCTCTGTTTCTTATGTAGCAATGGGTGGGTGGGCATATATAGATATTTTTTGAAGTGAAGAGAAATTGAAAATCTTTCTTTTTAATAATGAAAATCCTGCCCAAATCTCATCCATATCTGACCACATAGAGGTTCCCTTTTAATATATCCTTTCTAAGAGCAATAATGCTAGACTAGAAGACATGTAAACACAGAGAACTGTACTAAATGTCATCTCCAAAATAGAACTCACTACTGTAAAATAACTATTATAATATACTCTAAAATTGTCCAGACTCATTTTTTTAACATTTACTAATAGCACAATTCTGCAAATTGATTTTTGTTGGTCTCTTAAGTGGTCATGTAGGACAAGTTTAATATGTTTTTGATGTTATCAATATTACAATTGCTAACCATAAAACAGCACGTCATTTTTTTCTTGCTCTTCTTTTAGTCACCAGAGGAATTGGAAGATGTATCAGATCTTGAAGAAGACTATGACATATGCAGTCATACCAGTGTTCAAACTAAAGGGAAAACTGACAGGGTATGTATCAGACTAGTTTAATTAAAAAGTCGTTTGAAGAAGTTAAAAACAACAGCAAAACAACAATCCAATTGTATTACTGTTCCTGTGAAGCAATTCTAAGCCAGGCAATGAATCATTAAAATGTTGTTGCCCTCTTAGTAAATTTCTGAAAATATGCATGGGACGTAAAACTGAAATATATACGTATTGAAAGTGAAAAAGGTTGAACTGATTAAATTGTTAATATCTTGTGAACATTTAAACCAGCCAGGCAACTTCTTACATATTTAGAATTCAACTTGCTAAAGTTCAATAATCTTTGAGTTTGTCTAGCCAAGGTTAGGGTAACCCTGTATCTTGGCATTCAGATTTTATTTGTGCTTGAAGTTTGTGATGCACCGTATAAAAAAATGACTTCTATATAGAATAAAAACAGCCCTACAGCCCAAAAAGGACTTGGTTAGAAGCTTAGCTTCAGCAATGTGTGCGTAATGGGATTACTTCCCGAGGAAGGAGTAAGTATTTCAAGACAACTAATATAATACTACTATAAAAGAAATAATAAATAGATATAGTAAAAATAGTTGCAAAACTTTTCCTTAATTAAAAATGGATTTTCACAAGAAAGTTACATTTTCCTGTACTTATTTATTTTTGGTTTTTGACAATCAAAACTATATATTCTTTTTATGAAAATAAAAAAATCAGTGAAAAATTTGAATGAAAATGAAAAATAGTCAATTTCTTTAAATAAATAAAATGCAATTTTGGCCAGCTTTAATTAAAAAATAAATAATTTATAAAATAAATAAATAAAAGAAAGAAATGTTTTCAGCATATAGCCATAAAGAGTTAATCATAGTTGTCATACAAATTTATTAGGAGTTGTTTGAATTAATCCAGCTATAATGCATATCTCACTGCAGATCTAACTTTTAAAATGAGAAAACTACTGTTAATCTGGCAAAGTATTTACTAGGCCTGTGGTATAGAATGTTAAACTGACCCTTCTTTTTAAAAAGGACTGCAGTGTTATTGGATATATTTTCTCTCTTTTAAGTAGAATGCCAATGCCTAATAAATGGTACCATTATGCCAAGGTCTCATTGAGAGAGCTGATGTGAAGTTAAAGATAAAGCTATTCAGGAAAACGTGAAATTTTTGGCTACTTTGTTCAATGTAATTTCACTCCCCTTGAAATACCAATTTTTCTTTTAGTACAATTTTAGGATATTGAACTTTTACTTTTTTTGAATGAAGCTAGTGAAAGCTCATTAGCACAAATGTGCATAGCACTTCCGTTGGAGACCTGTCTGGGCCAACCCCCAAGCCATACTTTCTGTCTGGATCTAAAAACCTCTTTCGTTTCTGTTTGGTGCCAAGGCTCTAGGGAGTAACTTCAATTCCCACCATCAGGGCCGAGTTCAGCCTCAACAAAATCTCTGCTTTTTAACCAGAGGCTAATATCAATTTGATCAAATCCTTTATCAGGGCAGCATGCAATATTATGTAGCCCTTGGCAAATCACAGCACTCTGCCTGACATCTAAATAGTATTTTTTTTTTTTTTGCTTTTTTTTTTTTTAAAGCAACATTGCAGAACCAAAGTGGCTTAATTCCCCCAGGTTCGGTGATATGCTAATTAATTATCAATTGATTCTTAAAACATAATGTGAGAAATTTAACTACTGTGTGAAAGATTATCTCCTACAAAGTTATTACTCGATGAATACAGTTGACAATTGATAAAACAGCTGCCCTTTTCAATCTAAATTATGTCTTGAAATTGTTACCACATTTTCCTCCTATTACAAACTAAAAAAATTATATTGTAGCTAAGGAAAGCAAGATCCTTCTTCAAAATACTATCCATGTCTTTTCTATTAACAAAACAAACAAAATACCTCAGACAAACAAGCACGTAATCTTCCCCTGAAGCCTTCAGTCTGACATAAATCTTGACATAAAGGTTTTTAAATAAATGATTTTAAAAGTCCATTTGTTGTCGCTAAGTTACAAATGTGAGAAATAATTGAGGTTTATTGATTTGGGATACTTTACTGCACTTACACCTGACAGAGTTTAGGTGTGAAGGCGGTCTCTTTAAGTTCAATCATTAATGTCTGCAAAATTGCCACTCTCCTCGCAGAGTATCTTTCACTTTTTAAAAACAAATACCCAAAATAATGCAAAAGCTATGTATCATGGAGTGGTATTAAATCAAACTATATAATAGCATGGAACAACGACTGTTACAAAAGTTGAATAACAAGCTTCCATTATTCTAAATTAAGGATATGGAGAAAAAATGCAAATTGAAAGGGGAGAAGACCAGTGCACAAAATCTTTTGTTTATTGGCCTACCTTTCACACTATTGTTTTTCCTATGAGAAAGATGCAACCAAATACTTCATCTGAGCTACAAATCAGAAGGCAGGTCTATTACAGGCTATGATTGCAGCTTGAGTAGACAAAAATTAAAGTTAGCTTGGGTCCCAGCAGTTCACACTCCAACACAGGCTAGGAAATTGCGCAGGATTCCAGGCGAGCTTTTACAGCTCGGGCTGAAGCACATGCTGCTGTGGCTTCAGTGAGCTAGGACCCAAACAAGCTAGTTCAGGTCTGTCTATTCAAGATACAATCACATTCCATAACTGCAGTATGGACATACCCAGAGTCTTATATGTGAACACTCTATCTTTCACCTGTATCTTTTAAAAAAACCCAACAATTTACAGTGTAGTGATAGGGTTACAGAAATTGCATTACATGATTTCAGAGTAGCTTTTGCTTTCTCCTTGATCTCTTTCTCTTGGATATTTTTACGTTAAAATGTATTTTATATGTACATATTAGTCTCAAAATCAGTTGCCACGTATACATTCAAGAGAGCCATGATTTATGTTATGTAAATTCCTCTATGCCATTCAGTGTGTTTCCACCAGCAAGTAGGCCTCTTTGAAAGTACCTTTCTTATTTCACTTCTTTATTAGTCATGTTATATATGATCAAGAGGATAGGAAAAAATCTGCTACATAGACCACTGTGACTGAAGCGGCATATTCACTAGGAAACTGTGGAAGATGCAAAGTATTCAGAGTAGGGAGAGATAGCATTGCAGTGAAATGCTCTAGTAAGGTAAAAAATGTGTCTTTGTTTGGTTTCTCATCCTTGATAGGTATGGAGATCTTATACCTTATAAATAGTATCAAGTATTATTTGTACCTCTTTCAGAATCCATGAGGAGTGAGTGTAGTTTAGTGATGAGAATAGGGGACTGGGAGTTGATCTCTGGATTATATTCCTAAATCGGTCACAGATCTGTTATGTGGCCTCTGGAAAGTTATTGCAATCCTCTTTCCCTCAGCTCACCTATTTGTTAAATGAGTGGAGCTGTACTTAGAGGATCTCAAAAGGTTGTTATGAGGTTTAATTTAATTTAGTAAAGTGCTTTAAGATCTTTGAGCAATTACAGAAAATAATAATAAAGTTTGTAAAAGCAATTTCACGCCCTTGAATGAAAGACATGGGGCCAGATCCTGACCTGGTGTAGATTAGTACAGCTTCATTGAAGTCAGTGGACCTATGCCAATCCATTTCACATTTGTCCATTATGTACAAAGTATTCTTCTTATGGATCTGTAGTGATCTGAATGAAAATTCTCACAGTGCATTGCCCTGTCATTTTGTTTGAAGAAAGGTATGCCACCATGACCACATACTGAGACAAATTGTGGCATATCATCTTGGGAAGTCATGATGAAGAGAATACTTATTTTTAAGCATCTGTTAAGAAGAAGCTAGGGAAGATCGGAGTACGTAATTTAATTTAAAAATTACTGATGTGGGTTATTTATTCATATAAAAAATGTGGGCAATGTTTCAGTGCACACACAAATCAGTTTACAAAAGACCAAAGCAAAGATTATGCTTTCTCTCAGGCAACATCATGCCCACGCTTAATCTCAAAGTTTCTTCTACACTGCTTCATTCTTGAATCACATAGATAGGGTGCTCCAGGGTGCACCTGTCTCTTTCTATATGAATTTGTCCTTTGTTTTGTTTGCACAACCATTGGGAGCCAATGAAAAGTTAACCCATTGTATGCAATATTGTTAATGAGACTACATAGGCTTTTTATGTTAGTTTGTTTCACGTGAGAGATCTATATTCAGCATAAAGAATTGTGCCTGCTTGAGGTTTAGAAATTCTTTCTATTTAAAGTTTGTATTCATCTTTTAAATTGCTAATATGTAATTGTAATAAAGGAAAACAGGGAAAGTATTTATAGGACACATGAAAAAAGCTCAAAAAAATTCACTGCTTATAAGAAGTCCAGTAAACATTTAGCAAATGCAGTAGGGATGATGGTGATGACAACAACAAAAACACTTTGTAATTCAATGGCAGATCTAAAGGTACTTGCATTACATTTTGACACACAAAGCAATAGCTATAATAGAAATCAATTTACCATCAAATATGGCAACTATTCATTTTCAGGTAACAAAGAATTATCTAAAACATACATTGTCATTTTCATTTAGATGAGTTTCTTTTGGCCTAAATGACTTAATAGGAAAATTTTGGTATCTTCATAAGTTAAAAGAAGTTAATTTAAAAAAAAAATCCTTTCATAAGTTTATTTTGCCCAAAGCAACACAGAATCTTGAAAGCCTAATGACAAGAATTCAGGGCATAGTGCCAATAACTTTCTTCTGTGAGTTTAAGTACTTCTGCTAATAGTGATTTTAACATTTAATACAGAGCACAATAATCCCTGACAAAAGCTGTGATCTATCAAAAGCATCACATTTCCATGCATAACTCATATGTTCTCATAATTTCAGTAAAGGAGGGGACTGGAGTTACTGGATGACTCAGGACATTAGCAATGTGATATGTTGCCTTCCATCTTCTGGCTTAAAATCTAGCTCAGGTTTGAAGTTTTTAGGGGTGCTATTATCAGCAGCTGTTCAGTTTCCTGTGCAAAATGAGTTTAGTGGCCTCAATGTGACTCTTTGTGGCTGCATACCTGCCTACATCATAAAGAGCACCACAACTTCTTGGGGAACTCACCAGTTGAAAAAATGGGCAGTGGTGGCATGGAAACTGAACTGACTTTCTCACTCCTGTCCTGAGGTAAGTCCCCTCTAGGATAAGGTTGAATCACATTGGCAGAGTAGTAAAAGGGAGATGTCTAAAATTAGATAAATAGCATAGGGTTAATTAAAAAGTAATGTGTAAGGTGGTGCAAGATTGGAATCAATAATTGGGTCTATGTTGGTGTCATTTACACACAGGGGCATGACAAAGGTGCAAGTTAAAATACTATGATGGTTACTTACCTTATAGTTTGCTACCCACCTATTTGTTGCTTTTCCTTTCCCTCCCCTTATCATTTAAACCAAATTTCAGTGGAATATACTCATTAGGCTGGTGAAGCTTTTTTCAATGTAAAGTTATTTTATTGAGAAATAGTATTAGTCAATGATGGAATCTTTGACTTTTTTCATTTTTCTATGAAATTTAAAAATGAACATTTTTGAATTTTTTAAATAGTGGGGAAACTCCTACTTTCTCTCCATTTGTGTTCTCCCACCCCCACAATGGAAAATGTGGGGAAAGCTAAAAAGAGAGGGGGGGGGAAATACCTTCCCTCACTTATTTACTTGTCCAACTGGAAACAAGGAGGGAACATTAGAGAAAGAGGAAAGAAACACCAAAATTACTGAACAATTTTTTCAAAATATTTTTTGTAAAAAAAAACAAAACTGGAAAAAATAAGTTTTCAAATAATGAAAGCTGTTTGTTTCCATTATTATTATTATTGTTTTATTACTGCTTGATGTGGAAAACTTCTTCCCCATCACCAATTTTTAAAATACTCTAACATTCAGACACTTTTTTACACTCCCGTAATTACCAGTAAAATGAATCCAGAATGTGCCAATCTCTGGAGTGGGGGAGGGCGTATGGGCAAGAGTATCTTCTGGGATTGTAAAAATATTCAGTTTCATTCCAATATGCAAAACACTTTTTGCGCACACAGTTTTAAAGTTAAAGTTAAATTAAATTATTATATGTTGAGAGAGATTCCATCAATTTAAAAAAGATCCCAGAAAGAGATTTAAGATGATATTGTGAGAAGCAGAAAAACTCATTACTTTATTATGCTTATGAAGGGAAAAGTCCTTTAATTATGATGTGACTAAAAATACACAAGAAATAAATACATCACAGCACAAATCAGGCAGGCAATTCTTGGACTTGTTTGAAGAGTGCTGGGCTTCAGCAAATGGGTTGCTCACAGCACTTAAAATCAGGAACAGATGGCTGCTGACAGCAATCAGTAAGCTGAGGTTCTGAGGAAATTTGGCAAAAGTAATTCAGCCCCTTCTACCTGTGAATATCATATGCCCACAGAATCCATCTCTGAGGAGCCCCGTTGTGTTTAATTAGAAAAGAGTAAAGCTGAATGCAGGTTAAGTTGAACAAGTGGAACTTTGTTAAACCCTGTGCACTGCTCTGTCCATGTAGTTAAGTTGCTTCCAGCCTAACTCCAAACGTTCCCAGTTCCCATGGCATCCAGTTAATAACTGTTCCTCCAGGGAACATGAGCCTCTGATTCCAGTTCCACTGATCATGATACATCTTAGCAATTTTACAAATATTTTAATATAAACATTAAAAACAAATAATTGAGGCCCAGACCCCCACCATATGACCCTTCAGCCAGAGGTTGCTAGCACATAGGTCTTGTCTTTACCACAGATTCAGCTAGTTACATAGTCTTTGAGATAATTTGATCTCCTCAACAAGTGACCACACCAGGAATGGCCTGTCTGTGTTCCCTGTCACCTGTCTCCAAGTCTAGCAAACTGTTTCCCTGTGAAGTCTCCTTACTCCCTGTGTAGTTGGCCTCTGGATGATTTTGCGTGTCTGTTCTGTGATGGTCTCTGTATCATTGTAGGCTAATGCTGAGTGTTGTGTCTGCTGGGTCATAAGTGTCTTCTATTCTTTTGGATCACTTGTCCCTGTTGCATAATCACCTCATATGACCTGGGTGCCACTGTACTACTCATTGCTCCTTTAGTCCACTTTTTCTGGTATCACTCTAATGGCTGGATTCTCACAAGAGTGTTTGCCTCCAGGGATAGCTAGGTCCTTGGATGACCTATTGTACTCTAGTGCCTGCTTTCTCTGATTGTTGGCCACTTTTTCTCGATGGTATCCTCATCCTTCTGGTTGCAACAGGTCTCCCCTCATTGGTAACAAGGTTTGATACTTGTTCCGTGAGCACCTGTGCTGTGTTATTAGATTTGCCCGTCACCTTGAGGTATACTTATTTATTAGGGTTACCTTCCTGGAAGGGGTATGTGTGATTCTATTAATGTACTGCTTGTGTTACTTGTGTGTTCATATGGCTACAAGTGCCCTCCCAATAGAGCTATCCTGCAGGACCTAAGGTTTCCAGGGCTGGGTTCCTCCAGCCCCAGATTCAAATAAACCCCCCACAGATACACACATACATTCCAGATTAACCAAGTGCAGACCGGGCTATCAGCACTCTCAGCTGATCCCTTATGTGTTGCTGAACTCAGCAGGCTGGATGACACAACACTTTCAGCGGCCACCCTTGTATGCACTTTTGCAATGCATCAGAATACAGCGCACTCCTTGAGCAGGCTGGGTCCAAACAGCATTTTTCAGCTGTCCCCCTTATTTGCCCCTGGACTCAATCAGGCTGGGTCAAACAGCACTTTCAGCTGCACCCTTATCTGCCCTTGGACTCTATAGACTAGGCAGAGCAGCACTTCTCACGTCACTCTACAAGTGTTCTAGCAGTAACCCCCTTGATGAGCAAACCCTATAGGATTTTTGAGTACTCCAGGGATCTTTGGCTTAGGTAAAAGAAGCATTGCTGCAGAGCAGGATAGGAAGTTGAGAGAGAGAGAGAGATTTGCAACCAGCTTGATTATAACATAGTTGATTGCCAGGTATATAAAACTTATGATACTAATAGTAATACCATACAAGGAGAGAAAAACAATCAAACTCTTACAATACTACACAGTTTCAGTTGGGGTATTGGAGAAAGCTATCACAGGTTTGATTATAAAAGTAGAAAGTTATGCCTGGACTAAAAGAGAGAGAGAGTGTAGGAGGGAGAAGATAGGGTGGGTCCCACCACTCCGTGCAGCGCAAAGGTTCCCAGGAGAGAGACTGTTCAGCTTAGGGTCCGGAGCGCTTAAGACAGGCAGAGCCCCCAACACGATCAGTCAGGAAGAGGGGAAGTTCCCGTGGAACTGATGCAGAATTTGGATCCAGGCATCAGAACAGAGGTTTGACTTCGGTAGGGGTTTTTGTAGACCCCCAGGTTTGTTTATGGGTAAACAATGTCTCAAGGAAGTATCCCAGAGTGGATTTCTTAATCCTGGACAAAAGGAGCTGATCATTTCTGGCTATGGGCAGTGTTCCTTCAGGGAGCTCACAATGCAACCCGGCAGATTCAGTGTTTTGCATATCAATATATAGAATGGTCTGATAACTGCGGAGCTGAATGTGTGCAGGTGTGAGTTCATTTACATCAAGGGCAGAGATCTTCCATCATGCAGTGCATCCTTGCTTTGTCAATCCCAGAGTTCAGTGTGATCTCTGCTTTGGAGGTTGGTATGCTATGCTAATTCTTGTTCCATCTTCGATGTAGATGAGGCTTCTGTTCTCCATTCAATGTGCTAATTGAGATGCCTCCTTTTTACATCTTTGATGTAGATGAGGCTAGGGGAGTTGTAACACCCTTATTGGGAGGGTTTTAGGTGTGTCTTCCACTGCCTTTTCATATTGAGATGCCTTTGGTTTCTGGTTCAAGCAGGGGTTGGAGGGGGATTCATGTGAGCCACAGAGAGTAGGGGTTTTGCGCCCTGGTTCCCCAAGAACACAGAGCTGCCAGGTAACAGCTGGACTGTTTTGACCACCCTTTGATGAGGTATTCCTGTGTGACAATAATGCTAACAAGGGATCTGAATCAGCCAGAACCAGCCTGGTGTAAAAGTCTCTTACTATTTTCACAGTTGATTCCACCTTGCCATTACTTTGCATGTTTGCTAGGAAGGGGGTGTGGTGGTCAGACTTCCATTTGCGTGTAAATACCTTGAATTCTTTTGAGGCAAATTGAGTTGTGTTGTCAGTGAATACGGTGTCTGGAATACTGAATCTCACAAAGTGGGTCTTCAGTTTTCCAGTCACTGACTTCTTGTATCGGGCAGGGCATTGACCTCTCAGAAGTTCGAACAGTAATCCACTGTAAACCATACTGCTTTTCCTTGAAGGTAAATAAATCTACTCCCATTCTTTCCCGTGATCGAGTGGGCAGCTCATGTGGTAACAGTTTCTTTCTGCCAGTAGTTATTCTATGATCGGCAGGTGTCACACTCTGCTATCAAGGCGTGGAGTTTGGTATTCATTACCAGACAGTAAGTACACTCTTAAGACTATCTAAGACAGCTATCAATAGCTAGGAGATAGACATCTATTTCTTCGTGACATCCATATGTAATGAGGTGGGGACAGCAGCTCTGTCCTCAAAATATTATTCCATCCTAAGCACTCAGCTCATCTTTAATTTTGAAATATGGTTCTGCTCTTACTGGTACATAGTTTTTGTCTTCTTGCCATCCTGCTAGCATCACTCTTCATGTCTGCCAGCAGTTCTGTGTCCTTTCCATAGCTTGTCTGATTTCCATCAGCTTCATTGTTGAAACAGGGACATAGTGCAGCATGTTAATGGAGTCAATGTCCCGATCCCCTTCCCCCAGCTCAGTGACACTGGTTATATATGCCCTGTTGAGGGTGTCAGCTGACATAAGTAATCATCCTGGACAATATCTGATCTCTACCTGGTAGTGCTTGAGGCGCATTAATGTGCTGCAATCTCTTTGGATTACTATAAAGGGGCTTTTCCAAATTCTCTCTATGTATTTGTGGTCTGATTGCACTATGACTCTGTGGCTAAAGGTGTATTGAAGGAATTGCTTCACTTCAAATACCAAAGCCAGAAGCTCTTTTTTTGTTTGGGTGTACCGTGTTCAGTCTCTGACAGAGTTGTGCTGGCATAAGCCACCGACTGCTCCTGCAAAAGAGCTACACAAAGTCCTTTCTGCAATGCATCACACTAGAGTGTAAATGGCTGTCCTGGCAGCTAGTATTTCAAGATAGGGGCATCCATTTTCATTTGTTTCAGCATGTGAGATGCTTGCTGTTGGGGTCATGCCTAGTTCCACTCAACATTCTGCCTTGTGATATGACGTATGGGTTCTGCTACTGCAGCCGGGTGTGAACAGAAATTGGATGGAAAATTCATCTGTAGAGGCTGAACTGGCCTCTACATGTGCTCTGCAGACATTTGAGCTCCTTGTGTACTGGCTTATGTGGTGCCACTGGAATTTTTCTTCATGGTAAGCACACAGGTTCCACTGTAGGAGTCCGCTGCCAGTCACAGCTTTCCTTCGAGGCACCCATTGCCTTTGAAAACATCCCCATATGTTTTTAAATTGTTTCCATTGTCCATGGGACTTCCTCATTTGCTGCTTGTACTGAAGGTATGACACTGCATCCTGATCAGATCCATGGTTTGTATGGTTGTATTTCCTAAGAGAGGTCTGTGATGCTTATTATCTACAACTACAGACATCAGTTGGAACTATATATTATTTTTTGGGTTAATTACTATGAAGTTGTGTTTCCCTGTGGGCTGCTTTATGCTCTCACTGAATATTATTAGATTATGCCTACTTTCTGTAATGGGTATGTTCAAATCCAGTGCACCCCAGGGAAATACATTGCAGAAAACCCCTCTATTTAAGCTGAAATCACATTGGATATTTTCCTATTAACATTGTTGCATGCACAGAGGTTGGTAATGTCCCTAGTCACTCTCCTGTCCTGACAGCCTGAATCTGATATGCTCTTGGACTCAAGCAGACAGTCATGATGCCATCACTGTTGTCTGATTTGCCAGCTCCCTCTTGTACAAGTCTGAGTTAATCCTTCTGGCAACTCCTCTACTCTTGTAAACTGTGCTAAAATGGTTCAACTTGCCATGTTCTTTGTATTGCTGTCCTAGTGTGGGGGGACTTCTCCTTTACCTGCTCTTGCTGGCTTCCACATTAAATGCATCTCACTATGGGTATGGAAGGCTGGCTATCTGTCTCCTTTGCTGTTGCCTTACTGCATATACTCATGCATGTGTTGTGCCTCCTATGACTTTCATCCTTTCTCTTGAGGCTTCTGCTGCACGTCCCATGTTTAAGCATCTGTCTAATGCCAGTTCACTTTCTTGGTGCAGCTGCTCTTGTAGGTGGTGATCCCCAGTGCTGCAGATAGTCTTGTCCCAAATCAAGGAATCTGTCAAGTTCCCAAAATTACCTGTAGCAGCCAGTATGCGTGAGGAGTCTGTCCCCTCCACATTAGCTTGGTCTGTAATGAAAAATCTCTTGTGTTCCACAGTTAGATTCCACTTTGGGAAGCAGTCGATCCCCAGGGCTCCTAGGACTGCTCTGAGACTTGGGGCAGTGGTGCACTTCAGGGTGGTGCCAATCTCTCTGCCTTGTTTCCCAATAAAGTAAAACCATTTTACTTTCCTGCTCTTGTTGTCCTTCTGCATGGACAGGTCTTTGAACAGCTCAAACTCCTCCTTTCACCAGGTCCATTGCTAGGCTAGGACTGTGCCTGCAAAACCCCACCAGGGTCCTTCAGAACAAGTTGCATGATTCATGCTGTCAGCTCCTGCACTTAAGAGAACTCAAAGCTCAGATGCTGCCCCCATGTTTCATTAGCAAAGAGTGAAGCTAACTGCCAGTTAAGCTGAATAAGGTGAACTTTATTAAAAGCTGTGCACTGCTCTGTGCATGTGGCTGAGTTGCTTCCAGCATAACTCCCCATCTTCTGAGCTCCCCTGGTGTCTCATCAATAACTGTCCCTCCCCTCTGACTCCACTTCCACTGCTGAAGATACACTGTATACTCTCTCAACCATGAATTCTTGAATCTTTGTCAGAAAACCTTATGGTGCTAAACCCACTAGAAAAAATAAGACTTTTAATTAAGAAATAATGGACAGAACTTTTGTTATCCATTGTAATAGCCATCCCGTGCCACACTGCTGTGCTGAGAGAAATGTTCATTACAGTCTTCCGTACAAAACACACGTGTATAATAATTGTAACCAAATACCTACTTGTGTACCCGGTAAACTGGGCTCATCTGAACAATATGTCATAAATCTTGGGGGGGGGAATGGAACTCATAGTGAGAGCTAGTTAGAACTTTTTTGTCTAAATATTTGGTTTCACTGAAGTGTTTTGCGGAGATGAAGGAGTTTCCACAAAATTTTCATCAGAGAGACAGACTGACTCTGTTGATGAGAGGTTAGGGTACTTGGCTGAGATGTGGAAGAACTGACTCTGCATGATTTAGAATGACCTGGAATGAAAAACTATGCTGAGTGAGGCAGACCAGAGACTTGAATCTGAGTCTCCCACACCCCAGGTCAGCCATAGACACACATGTTTTTGAAAAAACATTTGAAAGTTTTGGGCTTTGTTCCACTGAGGAATGAAAACAGATTTTGAAACTTCAAAAGTTGTCCCAAAATGGAATAATTGTCCTCTAGACTACTTACTCTGAACTAGTTACAATTTATAGGTTACACCCTGTGTCCTGAAAAGCAGTGACTTTGGAAAGTAATTAACCATTGGAACAATTTACTTAGGGAAGTAATGAATTGCCCATCACCTGAAGTCTTTAAATCAAAACTGGATCTGTCTCTCTCATAAATCTGGTCTACCTCAATGAGAAGTTATGGGCTTTATGCTAGAATTGTCAAAATCTGTGTCCTGTGTTAATGCATGAGGTTAGACTATAGTGTCCTGTCTACCCTTTCAAGGTGTGAATCTGTGACACCAAACTTATCTGAAACTTAAAATTGGTTAAGGTTCAATACAAGCCTAGTTTTAATTTGGGATATGCCAGTTTACCCCTCTCTAGTATTATGAATAATGAGGTGGATAACAATGTGGCTAACCCACTCAGAAGTCATCAGATAATCCCCTTTGAAATTACCCTAATTTCAGATATACTGGCTACCTAGGATATGTAACTAAATTCAGTAATTCTTTTTTCTTTTGTAAAAGAACCAAAATGTTTGCAGGATGGTTCCTCACCACCACCCTCAGCTTCCTAACACCATTATCTTTTACTGTAGTGAAGAAGTTTGCAACTATTTGTGTTTATTATGGAAATAATGAAAACTCTCTTTCACTTTGTGGCAAACAGCTGGCTTCTCCCTAGTGGGTCTAACGCTTCTGCCCCTTGTAGTGAACCAGGGAGTCACCAGTTACCCCGTCTTCCCAGGGAGGTACCTTGCTGTGGCTCCTTCCTGCTGGCTGGGGCCAAGAGTTCTCTCCTTCTCTGTTCCTCTGGCTGAAGAGAAGCACCATCTCCTAGCCCGGAGAAAGTTTCTCCTCCAGCTGCCATAAACCTTCTGGCAACTTCCTCCTCTTTTGCTCCCCCCTCCTCTCCCTTAAGGGAAGGCGGGATTTAAGTACACCTGGAGTCGCCTTTATTGGGTCCAGATGTCTCTAATTGCCCTGCAGTACTCTTTCCTCTGCTTGCAGAAGAAAGGGCTTTTGGCATTCTTGGGTTCATACCCCGGCCCTGGTATACCCTTTTGTGGCCATCTGGCCTGACTTTACTACAACTTGTACAAAATAACCCTGCATTTACATCACAGCAAAGTTTCCATTTAAATCTTTATTTCACGTTTCACTTTACATTGTATATCTCGATACAAAATCACATCACGCTTAAAAAGCTGTGGATGTAATATTATGATTTGTTGCTACATATGTTTTCAAAGCAGTATCAGAGAACTTAAAGAAAAGTCAAGGTCAGCATTCTGTGATTTTCCTTGGCCACTTTGCTCCAGTGGATAACTTCTCATATTCCACCTGGAAAACATTATTGTGAATGAATAAGCAAAAATCATACTTCATGGTTCTTCTGTTAAAATCTCCTCTTTCTTAAGGTTGGCAAACATGGATCTCTGTTCCTAGGCTCAAACATTATTGAAGCTGTGGATAGGAGTGTAAATTAGCCCTCTCCATCAACTGATAGAAGATGGGAGATATGATAGTTACATATTCGCTATGTAAAATAGACAATATACTCTCCTAATTTTGATCCATTCTCCCTCTCTACGCCTTGCTCTCCTTTCTTTCCATTTCATCTCTTGCGTTACTCTCAGCTAGAACAGCCCCCCGGTTACAAGCAAACAGCCAGTTCCTCAGCTACAGAGATCTTATTATGATTTGATCTGCCTGTATATTTGGTCAGTTTCATACTTTTTTACATTTTAAAACAAACAGGGAAAATAGGACACAAAATTGTCTGTTACAGTTTCTAATCCAGTGGCTGTAATTACACCATGGTTATACTTTGTGAAACCTATAATTGCCAGTAATTCATATGACTGGGAAAATTAACTGTGTGGCAGAGTAATTGCAATGTAAATAAAATCTGCTTAATGTATGTGGATTCCAAAAATACATGCATTACATATAAAACCAAAATTGTAATGTAAGCAATTCAGTCATCTTCTTAACCTTCCAGTTATATGAATTAAAGGTAATTTGTTATAAACAAGAATAACCACCGTGTAATTATATTGTAATTGCAGTGTAACCACAGTGTTATAATAACAGTCACTATATTAGAAAATATATCCGTTACTTTGATGTGAGTGACCATGCAAGCGCTGTGCCACATCATGCCCTTTGAGAGACAAGAAGGTTAGTAGTGGGATGAAAGGGATCCATCAGCTCAGAACCATGGAGGCCAAAGTTCTGCAAGGATTCTTGGACTTCACGGTATTTGCATAGAGTCCCTGTCCTGCTGCTTGCTTTCCAGTAACACCTCCAGGACAATATTCTTTTCTTTTAATTATTTTTTATGTTATCAATCTAAGAACCACTTGTTTTTTCAACAGATAATGATATTGAGTTAGATCCTGGGGTGCAGCTGAGGGAGTGCTGAGTACATCTTAGGAAGGTGATGCAAAATTGGCTTTAAGCCTGCTTTGAGTTTCCACAAGCCTGTGGTCATCTGGCATTAGTCCAGTCACCTAAAGGCTGCTCCAGTTATGTTGAGTTCCAATGGTTCTGAGAGACCTTTAAGGCAGCTAGGGATCAGAATGGGACCAGGCTGGCTATGCCCCTCTGTACTGGTTACAGGCAGGAGAAGGGGCATAGGAGTATCTATGATGTGTCACATCTACCCTTTTTATAACTGAATTTGTTATGCATTTCAAATTGCTTTGTTCCAGTCGAGCAATGCAAAATGGCCAGAATGCACCACAGTATTCAGCTCATAGATTTTAATTTTTGAATGGTTGTGATAAGAGAATTTAGGAGTACATTTTTAAAGAATTCTGTCTTTGAGTCCTATGCAAAAACCTTAACCACACACAAGAAATTATTTTGTAATGGGTTTGACATGGAGGACTCCAACCCACCATTTTGATGATGATCTTCTCAGTGTGCATGGGGCTTTACTGTCTGCAGCTGATTCAGTACCAAAATGATTCACAGCAAGGCCACCCAGCCTGCAGAAGTCATATTTTTTCCCTTTAAAATTAGAGTTTGATTGCTTTAATCCTGAAGGGAAGGAGAACTCATACAACTGTCTTTCCCTTATCTTGGAGTGGTTGTTATATGGTTGTTATATCTGACAAACATGCATACTGTATTCCATAAGTGGAGTGTTTTCCCATTGTGGCTGATACTGTAAATGTGGCTTGTTGGCCTGAATCCATAAACTCATAAAAATGTTTCAGAAACCAAAGTATTATAAGAGAGACCATGATGAGAGTACCACTTCCCCATCTTTTGGGGATAATCAAATTTCTGTTCTGAATATGGAGTTTTAAAAATTATTTCTATGGTGCTTTGAGTCAATTTATCTTTTAAAATACTGGCTCAACTGACAGTACAGAAATTTTTGTTTTGACTCGTAGTTAAGGAGTTTCCAACACTATGGAGTAGACATCAGGGAGAATCCCCGAGAGGCCAAGAGCTCCAGTGTATGACTATTGTTTATGATTTATGAGCAGCAAGACTCTGCTAGTGAGAAAGACCAATAGAAACTGCCTTCCATATCTATTGCTAGTTAGGGATGTAAGTGTCTGAGTCATTGGCTTTAGAACCAAAGAACTCTCTAAATGTCCCCGTCCATGGAATCTATTTTGTATTGAATTCAATTTATTTGGCTAAAGTTGGATAAAATAACCAGAATTCAAAATTGGAGAAAGACTGCTTTCTGTTCCCGCTAATCTAATCTGCACAATTTTAAATAATTTACTCAACATAGCTGTATATTTCTTTTCATCTGACTGGTTACTGAACCGTGTCTGCATTTGTGTTTCCTTCAACCTGACAGCAGTAGTTAAAATAATTCATATTTAGTTGATGTGAGCTGTCCTAAATTTTCTGATGGAAATGAAATGCAGTGTTTTCAGATAAGGAAAAAGAATCGCTTGCTGATGCAATGCATAAGAGTTTATGGATTTTTCTTGTACTACAAAATTCAGATCTTGCAGCAAATATTAATCATTTATCAGATTAATGACTTTTTAATTAAAAACAATATTTTGAATAATATGAGCAGAAGCACACATTTTTAGTATTTTTGTGGGGTCCCCATAAGTCAGGTAAATTTTCTTATATTTTTTTTTAATTGCACAGATGTTAATTTTCAGATTACACTGGACACATTTGAAATGTTTCCACTGGCTTGAAATCCGTCCTTCTGGAGATGGGAAGTGGGTGTATCATTTGCTTAAGCCTGCTGACAGGGAGGTTAAAGGGTCAATATCCCAGGGGCCAAGGAATTTTTAAGGGGGCCCGGAAATTTTAAAAGGGGCCTGGGTCATGAGCAGCAGGGTGAAAGCTTCCCCTTGGGGAGTTTAGCTCCCCCATCCCACCACTTCCGCTCGTGGTCCCGCCCACAGTTCATCCCCGCCCCAGGTCCCGCCCTGCTCCACTTGCTCACCACCATGTCCCTCCCCACCAGCCCACCTCCCTGGTTGGCCCCCTCCTCTCTTCCACACTCCCACACTCCTCCTACTGCTTGGCCTCCCCATAGCCGCATCCCCCCTCCCTGTTCAGCCTCCCCGCTGTTGCTCACCGCATGTGTCCCTTCTCCCCTGCTCAGTTCCCCCCCACCACTGTTCACCACGTCCCTCCACCCCTTCCAGCTGTCAATCACTGCCTGGGGGAAGGGGGAGTATGGAAGAGAGGAGGGGAACTCAATGATGGGGGGAGGGATGTGGCAGTGAGTGGGTTGAGTAGGGGAGGGGATGGGGTTTGGAGTTGGGTAGACTGTGGGTGGGGCCGCGGGCAGAAGAGAGGGGTGGGACTGTTCTGCCCTGAGGCCCCAAATTCCTGTCAGTGGGCCTGCCTTGGCTTTACTTCTTTCTAAAGGTCTAGCCAGCATAGATGAGTCAGCAGGGCGGGGGAAGTAATCTACTTCTGATAGGGACTCATAATAGGTAACTTTTCCTGTGAAGCAAGGGGGAATCAGGGGTCACATTGTGACTCTGAGTTACAGTCAGTTCCCTGCTCTGCTCCTGGGACAGTTTAAGTACATGCTGCATATTAGGTGGGGCAGATTGCTAACTGACAATCTTGCTGATAAAGGGGAGTAGCCATTAAAACATTCTAAATGTCAGCACTGTACGTTACCAAGAGATGGTAAAAATACATTCATACAACCAAGTTAACTATTTCAATGAAAAAATTACAGGAGTGGCAGTCTCTCTCTCACAGGATGTGTGATAGCAGTTATGTTGGGCATTTCAAGTAATCTAAGAATACATTTTCAGAGCTTTCTCTAAAAGGAGGATTTGATATATTTCTGGGTATGGTGGCGGTGGCAGGATATACATTAATATCCCTACAAGAACAAAAGAAACCTTTAGAGTTTCAAGCCACCATTTAAATATATAAAATGCTAAGAATTTTCCATATTATAAAAGTTAAGTACAAGAACATGTGGAATCAACGTGGATCCTTGTATTCAGACTCAATGGCCTTCCCTGAAAGAAAAACCCTACTGGACTAGGACTGCTACGGGGTTCCCCGGCAACATTTAGCCTCTTTTTCTGTTTGCAAATTGTCAGCACATCAGTGTTTTGTACATAATTATTCTCAGTTTGTACCTGGTCAAATGATTTGTGTGGAACACTTTTAGCCAATGGATTTAGGATTGCCCTGGAGTCTCCAGGAATTAAAGATTAATCTTTAATTAAAGATTGTCATGTGATTAAATGTCCAGAAATATGTCCAATCAAAACTGGCAACCCTAAATGGATTGTTTGTGAACTGGTCATATTTTATTTGATTGTCTCTGAGAGCTCTAGCTACAGAGATAATACAGGGAACTACTATACTTCTCTCGGAGCAGGATGTGGCAGCTCAGAGTGTGGAGGGTGTTCCTTTTGGGACAGCCTGGAGGACTTTGGGCTTGTCCTTATTATCTCTCAGCTTCAAGTGGATTCATCCAGTGTTAGGACCACAAACAGGATGTATGAGAGAAAGTATGTTTATTGGTCTCTGTAGGTGGCACTAGGGCCAGGAAGCATGTCAGAATTATTTCTCTTTACTCACTGGTTTTTGGGTTGGTTTTTTTGTTGTTTGTTTGTTTGTTTTTTGTTATTGGGCTTGACAATTGTTTTCCTCTGCATCTTTGTATGTATGTTAAATCTACAAAGGGGTGGGTGGGAGAATCTCCCTATTAATGTCTTCAGCCTTCATTTCTTTTGCTGCATGTGGAAAATTGTTTTGTATTCCCTTGAGCCTCTGTACTTTGCTATGGAAAAGACCAACATACTTGCCTAAGTTACCAGACCACATTGGGTCCGAGGCTAAGGAGAAATTAGCTCCTGGAGCAACTGGAGGCTATGGCCTCTGCTATCCATGATAATGAGGATACTTTTCTGAGGGTATTCTGTAATAATGTTTGTGGTTTCTGATTAGTTTGTGTAGCATGATGAGGATGAGGATGACAATGCTGTGATTTCTGCTTTTCATGCTACTTGCAGAATTCTAGATGTGAGTTGCTGGGCCTTGCATAAAAGGAGGTCTCCATGTTTTTCAAAAACAAATCACTGAAACAAAGCCTACAAGACAAAAGCTAGTTAATGTTATCAGATGAGTATTCTTGTCCTGTCTTGCTATTGCTTGAATTCAGGGCACAGTACATACATACGGTACCATGTGCACACATTCTCACTCAGTGAGGTGAAATCATGGTGTCAGAACCACTTAAATAGGAAAATAAGACATTTTGGGTAATGGTACTTCCTCCTTCTAGTTGGATGGTGTGTTTTACAGGACCCTGTCCAGCTTTGAACCCAGTAAAAGCGTTCCAAATAGCTGCAAGAGCATATCTGATGTGAATACAATTATAAATATGTATTAGTGTTCAGGATGCTTTTGTGTTTGAATATTTTGGTGAAGAAAAGATCACTTGCATAAAAGTTTGCAGAAAAAATGAGTAAAAGGGGCCGCAAATTATAGCAAAGCGGAATAGCAGGTTTTATTTACAAGAATTATTAACTATTTTTTCTGCATTCACCCAGATCACCTTCATATTCAAGAAGATATCAGCATCTTTAGAGTTGTGAATATGTGGGTCGGATGGTTTTTTACCATTATGCTCAGAGGGTACAATAATTAATATTTTATTCCTAATCCTTTTAGATATAGTTTGCCTTCAGAGTCTTGTTTGAGCTGATTGGAGATTCTGATACGCTTCTCATCATAACTTTCTTAAGGGAGATGAGAACTGATCATAAAATATCGGTTGACTTTTTCCATTGTTAGAATCCACGCAGAAAAGTTCCAAAGACAATTGATGAGTACCACTAAAAAAAGAAGAGGGGTAATCTTTGGTTAGAAGGTGAGAATTAGAGATGGATTTGAACTTCAAACTTTAAACTTTGATCTAGGTCTACTCAAAGTTCAGGAGTACTAGATTTCAGAATTTTATTTCATATTGTTATAGAAATAAGGCCCAGTTGTGAAATTCAAAGGTGCTCAGATTGGACGTGCTGGTTTAGGCCTACGTATATTTAAAACCTATATTTAGTAATGTCCGGTTATTATGCCAATAAGAAAAAACAGACAGATGTTTTGCAAATCAAATTATCTTATGTTTCAGGCTAAGATGACTCAACTGCCAGAGGCTGAAAAAGAAAAGATAGCTGAGCAAGTGGCTGACTTCAAGAAGGTCAAAAGTAGACTTGATGCAGAGATTGAAATATGGGATGATACCAGCAATGACATCATTGTTTTGGCTAAGAGGATGTGTGTGATTATGATGGAGATGACAGACTTCACAAGGTAATTATGCAGAAAATGGCTTCAATATTTATAAGTGTTAGAGGCACTTGTCACATTGGTAAAATGAGAAATACTAGGAGTTTATAATGATAGGTGACAAAATCTTTGTAAAACTGATTGGCAAAGCTAATATAATTGAGGTTTAAAGAATTTGATATGAAAAGCTGAAACAACCAGAAGAGATGTTAAAAGTTTTTCACTGTGTTTATTATTGAAAGAAAAAACATGATGCGTATCTCTGGCCTCATTATGATTTATTTTTTTCCACATTTTGCTGAGGGATGTTGCTCCAGTTGATCCTTTTAGTATTTTAACTTCTTTTCTTTCTGACTTTCTTTCTTTCAGTGAAAGGAATAAATTGACCTAAAGTAATTTAAGTTCTCTAGTTAGGAAATAGCTCACTTTAAAGTGTGAGTACGATATTTACACAACATCTATTACTTTTGCAACATATACTGTAGTATGTTGTCAGACATCCAGTCACGCATACAACATGTACTGCACGTTGCAGATGACCAGCAAGTAGACATTTAGACTGATGCATATCCTACTTCACATTGCTTTTGATTGCTTATATTGGGTTACCTTACCTCTTTGCAGATACATTATGCTGTATTATACAGTTTAAAAGAACATTATGCCATATTGCAGACCATTTTAATGGCAGGCATTTCTCTCTGGTGATGTTACAAACTGAGCATAGTACTACATGAAACAATCTCAGTTTTAGGAGTCTATTCTGTCTTGCATTGAATATATGTATATTAATTCTCATTAGGCACAATGATATCAAGAGGCACTGTTGTTCATTACATCTGTTTATTAATAAAATACTTGTGGAATGTCAAATGTTCCATCATTCCTTCTGGGAACGTCATGCCCTATATAGGGTGAATACCATCAGATAACACTGCATTCCTTTAAAGAAAGACAATCCTCTCCTGTAAGATGAGGGGAAAATTTAAAGCACCAGGGGCTAGATCCTTAGCTGATGAAACTTGATTTAGTTCCACTGTGGTCAGAAAATCTAAACCAATGTATACCAGCTGAGGATCTGGCTGCAAGATCATTGCTTCGGTGCTTCTGTCCTTGGAGTTCCAATGTTATTAGTAGGTAGTGCAGCATGTTAATTCAGCAGACCTTGATGTTACTCAGGCTATGTCTTCACTGACGGTGGCAAATTCACCACCGTCAGATCGACTTCTCTGGATTGACTGAGCGGTCAGTGAAGACCCGCTCAGTCGATCCAGAAATCGATGTATTAAGACCACCTTCTCAAGTGGCGTAGCGCTGCGTTGATGGAAACGCGGTTCCCATCGGCGCAGTGCAATGAAGATGGCATGCAGAACAAAAGCAGAGAAGTCGTCGGGAGTTACGCAAGTTTTTTGTGTAGCTTGCATAACTCCAGTCGACTACTGCCAAATCTCTGAGGTAAGTGAAGACAAGCCCTCAGAAAGAAAGACCACAGGCACGGTTTGGTGACAAAGCGACTTGGTCAGGTTTATTACTTGAGGCACAGTCCTAGCACCCTGGCTCCATGGTCACAGGAAAGCTAACACATGAATGCCCCATGGCAAGGAGTGGCTCAGTCAGCAGCGAGAGATTTTTGCTATCACCTAGGCCACACAAAGGGTTTAGGTGAGGTACCCTAACATTTATAGGCTGCGACAAACTGGAGTACACAATTTACACATCACCTTATGTATTTCATGACATTGTTAGACTATGCAGATGTTACTACACTGCAGATGTTAGAAGATAATTTTTTCTTTAATCTTTTGCTCTTAGATTATAGTTGAAGAGATGCACGTAGTTATTCCGTTTGATTCCCAGTCTTGTGCAGAATGTTTTTCTGTATTATTTCATCCGTTTTCTTATTAGCCTGATCTGAATACTTCCAATGATGATGTCTCTCTTTTGTAGTCTGTGCCTTTTGATTTGTTCTTCAAAGTTGCACATTTACAATCCCAGAAAGTGAAATCCTTTAGGTATGCAAAGAATAAGTGGACTAATTGTTTAAGGAAGTGTGGATCTATCCCTTCATTCTACCCATTGTAATTTCAGAGACAGCAACTAGATAGTGCTGAGGGACAGCAGTGGCTTTTCCTCCTACTCTCCACATGAAAACCTGATGGTGGAAACTATGATGACCAAGTCACACACTGGCTGGACTCATGGTTTGGTAACCCCAGTCTGTGATTCCAAATAGTAGGACTTGGAAGGAATAAAAGATTCATACATCCTGTTTACTACATCAGAAATTATTCAGACAAATTGTGAATTTGCCTGTCTACCCCACTTGGTGTCTAAACTGTTTTCCTCCAAATGAGTTACTTTGCACTAATTTTTATTTAATCTCATTGAATGCATCACAAAACCCTAGTCTCTGAAGGTCACCTTGCAATCTCAATCTGCACTAATGTATATATATTATCCTTCACATTTTTGTAATAATAATAAATTTAACTCAAACTAAGGCATTGCTGGCCTCCAAAAATTCCTGACTCAGGCAAAACTCTCATTTAAATCAATGGGAATTATGTCTGCATAAATAGTTGATATTTGTGCCTCAAGGTTTTAATGAATTATTTTAGTCCTGATTCTTGTTCCTAACGAACATCATTTTAAACAATTCCTTACCTAGTGGCCATTCAGTTAATTATCATTTCCCGCTCATGGTCTGTAGATAGGTGTTAGTCCGTACTACTGTAATTTTATCAATTTTGTTCAAACTTTGGATATGATACACCATCTATTGTCTTATTGAAACCCTAATATAAGTGCTATCCTCAGCTGTGCAACTGGGCAATTCTATCATAGAAAACTATTGTATATGATTGACATAAAAGTAGCTGATGGGGTGGGAAGACATAGCTGGAAGTTTGTAACAGCTAGCATTGCTGCTAATAGGTGATTTATGTACTACATACATGGATGTTAAACCAAAACTGTTTATTATTTTGATTTTGAATATTATTTAAATATCTTTTAAAAAACATATTATTTATAGTTGGGGCCCAACATCAGCCACAGGTGCCTTAACCTATGAATATGGATGGTTTGGAAGCTTGGCATATCCTGAATCACTGAACCTGGTTCCTGAATCACTGAACCTCTCCCAGCTATGTTCAGCAGCCTAATTCCAGCACAGTTGTATGGATAACATCTGAAGTTAGACAATGTCAGTTTATTTTTCTCTTGTGTTTGCTGAAGGTTACTGCTGCTGGAAAAATTCTGGTAGAGATATTTCTAGATTCTCTTTAACAACATCTTCACTTCTCTCAGAAGGTTGGAGTAAACAAAGTACAAAGAAGAGAAAAATTGTAACTGTGCTTCTCAGGGTTCAAAAACACCAAGTAGAAATAGAAAAATAAATGAAAATTGCTTTTGGGCCTGATAGAGCTTTCCAGCCATGTGTTCAGCCTGCATCCACACCCTTGCTCCCTTATTTCTCTTTTTGGGTGAAAAGAAAGTTATAATTACATACATGTCTGCCTCTAATACCCTTTCAACAGATTCCTCTTCTATATTACATCATATAGTAAGTTGCACTAAGTTATTGCTTAATGTGTGTTTTGGGCCAGGAATGAGAAATTCATCCTTTGTTAATGTTGCATTAGAAAATCACCCTTCATGTCCTCTTCCTTCTTCCTTCTTCCTTCTTGATAGCTACTCATAGGCTGGTTAAACCGTTTACATGCAAAGATACTGCCTCTCAGGCAATGCCTCATAAACTAATGAGTACTAATATTAATGTTAGTTTAGTACTATTTTGGGGCCGGTCAGTTCACCTCTCTGGGCCTCAGATTGCCCATCTGTGCAATGGGGATAATGACACTTCCTTTGTAAAACACTTTGAGATCTACTGATGAAAAGTCCTATATAAGAGCTAGTTATTATTGTGACTTTTTATAACAGATCTCCTGTATCATTGCTATAATTTTAAAAATGGTTTCCCATGTTATAACGCCATTCAAGTTGTTGTTGTTCTTTATTATTCACTGAATGCCCCAAAGAATGTTAGATATCATACAAAAAGATAAGAAGTCATTCCCTATCCTTTGTCCCTCACATAAGAGGCCTGATGACTCAGACCCCATGATCTATCATCATCAGATTAGCCTCCTCGTTCTGAGAAGAGATAGAACAGGCCATCTTCAGCTTCAAAGCCAAGCAAGGCAGGGAAGTCTGGAGTTGGAGAGCTGATGCTAGATAGATCAAGCTTCATAGCAGTAACGCCTCAGTCTTTAATGGGCCCAATCCTTCACTGGCACAGAAAACATCAACTCAGAAAAGTGAGCTTTCTGGTGCCAAAACTTTCAGTGCCTAGGCTAATTTTGGCTTCTAAGGATCCCATTGGAGCAATATTCCCCACTAAGCAGAACTTCAAAGATAACCCAAAAACTGGTACTAAGTAGTTGACTATTCCTTTGACACCAAAGACCTTTATTCCTTTGCAACAATCCAGTGTGAGTATCCTCTAGTAGTAGAATAATCTTCTACTCCAGGGAAGTCAGTGGAACAGGATGAGGCTATCAGTGCA
The DNA here is from genome assembly GCF_026122565.2 of Emydura macquarii macquarii. Taxonomy (NCBI): domain Eukaryota; kingdom Metazoa; phylum Chordata; order Testudines; family Chelidae; genus Emydura; species Emydura macquarii. The sequence continues at coordinate 10,161,003 of NW_027131527.1, read as the reverse complement.
GGGTCCTCTTAAGCAGTGTCACCCACGCTCCAACCAGGACCTTGTTTCACGGACGACATGGGCAGGGAAAAGAGAAGTGCTGAAGGTTCTTCAGGATCAGAATGAGAGGAAGAAACACCACAGGTATGTTTGCTATAAAAGTCTGAGATAATTGCACATGCCACTGAATGAATAAGGAAAATGTTCAATACTTCAGGTACTGAAGCCTTATTTTCTTTTAGAATCTGATATCCAGAGTGCTTTGGTAGAGTCCTCTTGAAATAGGACTAGCTCAAAGCACATTAACAAACTGTTAATGCACATCATCAGTACGATGCACACAGACAGCTAGACCAAAGAAGGCTAGTGCGGGATAGATTCACACCCCAGCTTGCCACAGTCTAATTGTTCATGTAGAAGAGCCCTGAGGCACATACTTTTTAAAAAATGACATTAAAATTATGCTTGGGGAAGAAAGGCCACAGTTAAAAACATTAGAGACAAAAATTGATCTTGACATGGAGTCTGGTGACTTTTTACATCTAACAAATATGAAGAGCACTAACTGCAAAAAATAGTATGTATCTGTACTAGTAGAATACTACTGCTTTGTTTTGCAGAGGAGTAATGATTAGTTACTTGGGAAATGAATTAACAGTGGTCACGAGGTTTAGCAAAACTTGTATTTTGTATCTAGCTTGTATATCATCAGGTAGTCCCTCCGAAATATGCTTTTGGTATGCTTCAGGTAATGATAATTCCAATTCTAAAAGTCTATGTAGTTTAGGAAACATCAAATGATTTTAAATGAAAATTTGGTAAATTTGCCTTAAATATATGCTTCCATTTGAAGTTCATTTAAAGAAAGAGATGTTAGAGAAATCAGGTTTAAGAGATAGACCAGAAACCTGTATGCCAGCATTAGCATCCTAATCCAGATTTAGCCTCCTAACTAAAATTGGCCTAATTTTCACAGGTGCCATAGATTCCCATTGATTTCAATAGGAGCTTCAAGTGGCTCATCACTAAAACTGGGCAACATTTTTTTTTACCACAACCTTTCTTCACTGGAAAATGCAGATTTGGCAATACTGAAACATTTTGCAAATTCATATCAAATTCACTAAACTGATTTGATAAAAAACAGTTTAAAAAATGAACGTTGATGTGTTTCAATTTGACATTTTTAAAATAAAATGTTTTAATTTTTCAGCATAACTTTTTGTTTAAAAATTCCTTTAATTTTATTTTTAAAAAGAATAAAAGGTTTAAAAATGTCAAAAATCAAAATGAAATGTCAGTTTTGTTCAACCACAAATCCTTTTTTCCCCCATCTTCTTGATTTGCCAGAAAAAAATTAAAATTTGGTTCGACCCAAATGATTCTTTTTCAGATTTGCCAGTAAACTGAAAAAAAAAAATCTGTTCACTCTGCTTTACTTAACACCTTTGTGAACAAGGACACTTTTATTTAGCGTGCTAACTATGGACTTAGTAACCTAACTTTAGTTACCCAGTTTTCAAAATATTCAGACCTCCCATTTTATGTATAAATAGTTCATGGAACACAAGGCAGATATAATTATAATAGAACGCAAGAAAGTTATCATCCTCTCAAGGAACTTGGTTGCTAACATTGTAGCAACTCATCCCTCCCTCCCCGCTTTGAAATCTATTCACTGTTTTTTCTGCTTACAGTTTAAATACAAATACTCTCGAGGATTATTTCTTTCTTGGAAATTCAATTAAAAATTCAAGCCTGTCAGTTTCAAAATAGAAAGTGTTTTCTTGGGATTTCACTTCTTTAGTAGGGACAGAGCTGACTTATCTGGCAACACAGTATTTTGAAGGAACAACTTTCCTGCTTTGAAATTAACAAACTTATTCTATTGAATTGAATTTTCACAATGGGTACAATTCTTGGGGGCAGAGGGGAAGTCTATCTAAACAACAATCAGTAATTAGCTTTTCTTAGCTTCAAAGCATTTTGTTCAACATTCAGAAAATATTGCTCTGGAGAACTGACTGGATGAGCTAGCTGTACAGCTAGAGTGTCTCAACTTTCATTCAGCTATGCAAGCGAAAAGGGGGGGGAGCAAGCTCCCTCCCTTAATTCACTGCGTGTCCTTGCTCTGATTATGGCTCCAGTTGCAGAGGGGAAAGCTAAGGCTGCTCCAACAATATTCCTTCCATCCATTCCCTCACCACCACCATCACAGCACAAGCAAGTGAGTGGAGAGGTGATGGAGAGTTGAAGGAGCTTGTGCCTCTGTTTCCCCTTACCACTGGCCAGTGTAACTGGTTAGATGTATAACAGAGAGTAACCTGCTCCACGAGAAGGAAGCACGGTGGAAGCAGGCGAGGAACCTATGACTCATTCTTTCGTCTGCTTTTGCCCCTTAGCAAGTTAATTCCACAAAGTAGGAAGAAGTAAGTTTTTAGGCTTTTATTACATGCAAAACATATCCAAACCATAGATGGAGAAGATATATGGTAGAATAGTAGTAAGATTCACAGTCCTAAAACATTGTGTGATGAGTGTGGTAGATACTGAACTAATATTTTTACACACAGATGCACACACACATCTCAGTTATATCTGAGATAGAGATGAATTTCCCCAAAGTCCCATCTATACTTCAGAATGCTACCATGTTGTGGAACCCAGCTACAACAGTTAGCAGAAAATACAGTTAAAACATTGTTTAGATCTGTATTGTGGACCTTACCATGTTAACGGGCTCAATATAAGAATCTGCATAGAATGGAAGAGACTAGAGCAGAATCTTGTACATAAGGCTTGTTGGACTTTTTAGGGGTAATTGGCATTGTTGGGTGAAGCTGGTTTTGTGTCTGGAGACATTTGGGGGACAAGATCTATGCGGGTAAGAAAGCATTTCTGCTGTAGACTGTTCTTTTAGCACAGAATCTTGGCCTCTGAACAATCAGTTCACCTCTGAACAAGATGGACATTTTAATGGTTTGGCAATGGAGTAAATACATTTTCATTGAATGTGGGACTCTGAAGCAGTTGTAATCAAGTAGACAGGGCTATAGCTGGCTGATATGACAGAGTTGTCCTAAGAAAGAATCACAACAGCTTTTTAAGTAAATAATTCACAGATGTGCTCTGCTTTTTCAAGTTAATATTTTTTCTCAAAGCCATATTCTGGAGGAACTGAGTATGTTGCAAATAAATAGACTTGGTTATGTTATTGATCCTATGTCTTATGTCCACTCATTTTTCTTCCAATAAGGATATAACTCTCTTCTTGAGTCCAGACAATTCTGACCATACCAAAGTTATGACAATTGGTAAGGAACTTTTCAATGCCTTTTTATAGTTGTTTTTTTCCACTCACTTGTCCCCAAATGTAGGGCTGAATTGTATTTTTAAAGCACAGACCTGCATTAGGAGAAGTGTGGAGGTGTATTATTCCAGAAGAAACAGTCTGCCTACTGGAAGATCCTGACAAACAGGGAAGATATGGTCAGCCTGCTGCTATGCCCCTTTGCAAGATGCAGCATATTACTCACTGGATGGCAGTCCCGTGTGTGACGTGACTTACACACACACATACAGACTGAGGAATGAAGAGGTGTAGCAATATGCACATGTGACGGCCACCCTTCATAGAACAGGGATTGAATTAGGGCCCTCTGTAACAACTCAAATCGTCTGTAGATCGACATAGAGGGAGATCTCTAACTCATACTCACAAGTGGGTTATACATGCCCTATGGCAGGTAGAATATTCCCCCTGAGGGGACGGAATGAGAGAGTGTAAGTATACACATGAGTATGGTGTATGGGTGTGTGTACACACACCCACGCATTCTTGTACAGCTTCAGAAGTGTTTTTGTTGTTTTTTGTCCCATCATTTTACATGTGCATTTGAATCACCTTAGGGAAGCTAGGAATGGTAGGGCTTTCATTTTTGAGGGGGACATTATTTCATCATTTAGGTCAATCATTATTGTGCTCTCCTCCTGCTATTTATTGTCTCATAGTATATAGTAAGAAATTGGCCCATCTACTATGATCGTTTTAATAACATTCTGGAAAAAATATTAGAATTTCACTTCTGGTTGGCTAAGAAGGCCAAATGAGAAAAAAAAATTTTTTTTTTTTTTTGGAATGATCCTTTAAAAGCTTTTAGATGTAAATGAGATCAGTTTTTTTCCAGCAGACTTTCAATTAGGAAGATACCTATTAATGTGTGAAGAGAAGTTTCTTTTTGATTAAATAAAAGGATACATGTCTGACTGAGGTATTGCTAAGAGGGAATGCTACTCTGTGATTTTTAATGAATTCCAATTGGGATAATAGTATAAAAGGGCTCACTTTTTAGGTGGAGATGGAAGCCCTGTGGGATCAAGATTACTGTTTAAATCCAATGCACCAAGGGGAAAGTTCAACCATGAATGCAGGAGATACAGGCAGGCCAAATGCAAGGGTTCCTCAGGAGAATTTCACACCCCCAGTAATGACATACTATAAAGTATGGATCAAACATAGCCAAAACTCTTTCATAGTCATCTTTGTGACTTTCTTTAGTAAAAGTAAAAGATGTGCTGTGCCTGCTTCCCCATAGCATAAATAAAAGAAATCGTATATCTTCTGTTTCTTATGAAATTTTGCAGTGATTCAAAATCTTGCAAAATACTGCATCCAGTCTGTCCATTCTGTAGGTCTATCAAAACTGAAGTACTCTGGAGCATTGAAGAGTGGCATGTTGATGAGATCGATCCTTCAACCCTTGTTGCTTTGTCTATTTGTTTGCAACCTTTGTGGCTGCTTTGCCTTTGTTTCTGTTCTTCCTTGCCAGTAGTTAACTTCTGATTCAGGACCATATGTGCAACAGTCATCTCCAAATAGAGGTACAGTGACATTCAACCATCCCAGAGCTGAAATTATGTGACACAGCCTTGACTAGCTCTGGAAGTATTCTGAACTGCATGGGCCAGTTCACTGCAGAAACAGTTACAAGACACAAGCTGTGCATTCAGAGAGCATTGACAGAAGACCAATATTCTTCTCAGCCACAGTGTTGCAGCCATGATAAGCCATAGTGAGAAAGGTGGAAGAACACAATGGAGTATTTGGTGATATTGGACTTTATAAAGTTGATCCGGTATAAATAACATTGAGACTATGTTGAACCATATAACATACATACACTTTGCAGGATTTCTATCCCATTATTTCATGAAGTGGGAAGCAGAGTTAAAGAGAGTAGGGAGGATTAGCATATTTGAGAAAATCTTTGAGCCAACAATTTCATGTGCCCCAATGGGACCTGTTACTAAGAAATATGGAAAAAATTGATCTGTGTAGAGCTAAAAGACGTAATGAAGCAGTTGTGAGAGAAAAATGTATCCTCCCAACACTGGATGACTTCCTCCCTAAAGTGAAAGGAGCTACAGTATTCTCTAAACTGGATGCCTTGAGTGCATTTGGGAAATGCTTTAAGCCAAAGAAAGTGCTAAACTGACCATATTTATCACACTTTTTGGGAGATTTTGCTTTTGAAGATTACCTTCTGGCATTACCAGTGCACCTGAAATTTTTCAAAGAAAGTTGGCAGAGCTGTTAACAAACACAAGTGGAATTGTAGTTTTAATGGACAATATTTTAATATATGGGTCTTCAATGGAAGAGCACAATATCTCCCAGTTACATTCGGGCCAGCTGGCCTATGTATCTAAAGAACATTAAGGAAGTGACAAGAGACTACTGTCCAGTAGATGGACAATTAAGCAAGTCAGTTGGACTCATGATTAAAGTTGACTGCATCATAATTCCAAACAAAATGAGAGGAGAAATCCTAAATCTCATCCATTATTAACTTAATGCCCTGAAGAGACCAAACAGTCAGTGTGGTGGCCATAATGAGCAAAGACATAAACAATAAAATCAGTGAATGTGAACACTGCAGAACTAACAGACCAATACAAAGAACTTTTACTAACAACATGTCTACCAGACAGACCTTGGAGGAGCCCAATTGCAGATTTATGCCAATTCAAAAGACATCCTTACCTGGTCACAGTGAACTATTTTTTGAGGTATGTAGAAATAAGGTACTTGAAAGACATAATATGTCACGAAGTTAACAAGAAACTGAAGCACACTTTTACTTATTTTGATATTCTAGAACAACTAGTGACGGAAAACAGACCACAATTCATGGCAGCAGAATTTGAGTCATTCTGAATGAAATATGATTTTGATCATATTACTAGAAGAACCACATTACCTACAAGTGAATGGAGAGGCTGTGAGAGCTGTATAGACAGCCAAGAACATCCTGCCACAGGAAGATCCATTCCTTGCTCTTCTGAGCGACAGATCAACACCAATATCAGCTATTGGATATAGTTCAGTACTACTGCTGGTGAGTATACTACTTTACCAAAGCTGGAATAGTAGCTCTATCTCCAAATTAGCCACACACAAGGAGAGTAGCCAAACTGGATAAAACAGCAAAAAAAGCTTATGAGCTTTACAACAGGCATCACTCAGAGAACTGACAGGACTAGAACCTGGTGACTGTGTTTGTGCCAAAATGGATAGAGAAAAAAGGATGGACAGCTTCAGCTGTCGTACGTAAAAATAATTTAGTGCCCAGATCATATGTGATCAAGACCAACAGTGGGGAGTTCAGCAGAAACCATCAACATCTACAGGATGTTCTTCAGAAAGAGCACTCAACGGAGCAAACTATACAGATGGCAGATGCAGAAGAAGAAGAAAAAAATTCAGATTCCAAACCAATCACAGCCTGTCATTGCAACTAGTGGACAGCCAGACGACCAAGTTGTGATGCATTCAGGTCATGTAACTAGAAAACCAATACAATTCAGAGACCCTTAACAGACTTACATGTACTGAACATCAAAGACAGTGTGATACCGTAAATTTTGTAAATGGTATGAATGTAGAATGTAAAGGGGCTGATGTAATAGAATGCTAAACTGTATAATACTGTTCAGTCACTAGGTGGTGCTGAACAGCATACCTTATTTAAACTAATCTCAGCCTTATCTGGAAGGACATTAAAGGATCTTATGGAAAACACATCTATGGTGTAAGTCGCTGAGAAGGATGCTGTGTACTTAGTCCATACCTGATACAGAAGCCTGACCTGCTAGTAGCAGCCCTGCAGCCTACTGTGTACAAGGTGTACATGATACCCCCTATGAAAGAGGATTTTGTGGGTGTGCCAAAGAGGACCAGATCCAGTAACTGTGAACCCCTCTATATGTTCTGCATATGTGCCATGGGAGCTATTCCATGCCAGAGTCTGCAGTAGTGGCTGTAGATGGGCTGCAGAGCTGCCCGCTGTCCTGCTCTGCCTGTGGGCCGGGAGTGGATTCCATTTCCTACATAGTTCACTGTATGACTCTGATTGATTGTGTGTGGTGAGTATGGCAGATGAATTTCACCCTATCACAATCTGCAGGGGTAAAAGCTGCTTTTATAGGTTTGCTTAATATATATATAGGGATTCCTAGTTGAAATAATGTCTGCAACCTGTCCAGATTACCCATCTCATATTTACTCTGGACAATTGAAATTTGTTAATAAAAATGCTGTTAATACTGAGGTTGACTCCATATTAAAGACTGGAACAAAAGGCAATGCCTGTTTGTTTGTTTGAAAAGTAAACCTAGAGAGCTGGTCTCTTGAAAAATCCTAGTCTTAGACATTACTGCAACTGTAGTCCTTAAGATAACCCTAAATCTAATTATTATCATGACCACAAACCCTGCACAGACTCTAACCCTAACCCAAACATTTGCCCAGATATGAACCTTAATTTCATTTCTGGTCTAATCCAAACCCAAATTCCTAGTTCTAGCTCATCTTTATGCCCAATCCTAACCACAACCCTAACCTTAGCTAGCTGCAGCTCCCCCTCTAGTCTCTTTTTTGTTAAAATCGCTAGTGTAAAACTAATTTTATTTGGCAAAAATCTATAAACATCTACTGGATAATAGGACTACTTAGTGAAATTAATGAATGAAGGAATGTGTGCGTGCGTATGTGCATGCACAATGTGATCTGGAAAAGTATTTGATCCACAATAACATTCAACTCATCTTACTTCAAAACTAAATTATAATTTGTTTGGGATGAGAGCTGTCGTGGACTTTTGAAAGCACCATTTAAAAATGGAAAAGCACATAAAAACAAATGTATACAGTTAGGTCAAAGTTATTTGACACCTTCATTAAGTTTCTGGAAATTAGGGTAAACTGAACATTAATTAAATGTGCAGACAATACTAAATTGGGAAGGATTGTGAACACTAATGAGAATAGATAAAGAATTGAAAATATTACAAATATTTTAATAATATAGCAAAATGTATCACAGCCTGGAAAATGCAAGGTAATACTGGGGGGAAAAATAATCGAAAACAACAGCTATTTAGAGGTGGAGAGATATTCATAAATCTGTAAGGCTGTATAATTTCACCTCTAGATTTCCTTTAGCAAGTTAAGTGAGTTTGACACAGTGTTTGAGTTAGCACAGTACTAACAAAAAAGCCAGAATGATAAATTTTATGATGGATATGGAGAGTTACCATGTTATGGAGCACGCATGGCATTCCTTCTTTGTAAAGCACTGGCCAGCACCTACTATCAATGCTTTATTATGTTCTGAACACTTCAGTAATGAAATCCTCATGAGCCAGCACACATTAATAACCAATGCAACTACATGCCCTTATTGTTCCTACTTTCTCAGTGTTTTCTCATTATGGTCCCTCTCTCCCAGTCTTGTATACAGTGTTGTTGTAACCATGTTGGTCTCAGGATATTGGAGAGACAGGGTGGGTGAGATAATATATTTTATTGGACCAGCTTCTGTTGGTGAGAGAGAGAAGTTTTTGAGCTACAAGGAGCTCTTCTACCACTGAAGAGTTCTGTGTAGTTCGCAATCTTGTCTCTCTCACACCAGAAGTTGGTCCAATAAAGGATATTACCTCATCTACCTTCGCTCTCTTAATTAGGAATTGTAAATCTAATGAATGTATACATACACATAGCATATGGACACAGATATCAAATTATATAATGTTTGTGTAGTGACAGTCCATAGTAAAATTAAGGTGGGAAGAGACATAATTATGCATATATACTTAGAGCATAGAAGACGTCATAAAAGGGGACTAGTTTACTATTCAAGGATGTAATCTCAGTGGTTGGATTGGGTTGTATAGGTTACCGGTTGGGGCTCATTTTCAGTAAGTACATTTTTAAAGCTAGCTTTCTTTTGTTTTGAATTTGCATTTTACACTACTCAATTTTTCCATCCCTCACAGTCCATTGTTACCTTTCCTATCATCAGTACAGTTTTCTTTCACCAAATTCCATTTATAAATCTTTTTTTCTGAAATCCAATAAGTAGTCTATATTCTGCCTATACCATTTTCTCCATTCTTCCCATCTATCCAGCCCTAATTTGTGTTTCCATGTAAAATTGAAAAAAATAAATGCATTATGTGAAACCAAAAGCTTTTATGGCTGTGGCAATCTCTTCAGTTTCACCAGTGAATATCAATCAACTTTTTCATAATTCGAAATACAATAAAAACTCTCTGATGTTGGACAGTACTATTCTTCTTCTCTCCCTTGCTTCACCCCTGATTCTTTCTCTTGCCTGTTGTGTTCACACCTTTTTTAGGAAGGAAGATCTATGGGGTATGTTATGGCTTCTTAGTCACATTCCACACTGGAGCAGAGGATGCAGCACTGTGGAGTCCTCAAATGTAACTTAATGAGAGGAGTTCTGGAGGCCTTGGGGAGTTCATGCCAGAGTAGAACTTTACCACCACAGAATTGCACTCCCTCTGCCTTTTACTTCTGCCATGAGTCAGTCCTTTTGGAAAGTCTAGTGCTTCTGTATTGAGAGATCCCTCCAGCCCTTGCATTCAGGGAGAACAAGCACTGGGGTTGTGTCTGGCTCCTTTGCAAGGAAACAAGTTTGGCGAAGGTTACGTTTCCCTCCTTGAACTTTTCCACTGGCCCAGACACAATTTAGATGTACTCGTGTGTGTGTGTGTATTTTATATAAATAATATGTATTTGTCTGTAAATTTTCTATATATAATATGCATCTAACCTCTTGTCTATTCTTTCTTCTTCCACTTTGTTCTTGGAAGTGTGGAGAATTCACAGCGAGATCCTTTATTTCAAAATTGTAAAAAGCTTTCTTTGTATTTGTGCACCTTCTATTTCTTTCCAGGTGTGTAACTGCAAATAAAAATACTACATTTTTAGTTTAGTTTAAAGGGTTACATTTAGTCCCTTGATAAAATAAAACATGTAATAGGAGCACCACTGTGAGGAATATGTAGATTAAAGGACTATCTACACCACATAACTGACTCAATGAGGGACAATCCACTATTACGGACATACCTACTCCGCATTAACTTCATCCACTGTAATCCCTGCAAGTGATGTTCCCGAATTACTGATTGCTTGCATTAACTGTCAAACCTATTACTCCCCCCATCCAGGAGATGACAGATTATCCTTTCATTGTACTCCCTGACTCCCAACCAAACTCTGTACCTGCTGATAATCTGTACATTATGCCTGGATGTCCAGAAACTCTTCCATTTAAACTCTGTACCTGACCATTTTTAAACATTATCTTTAATTAATTTATGCATCTACCAGGGCTTTTCATCCTCCCCATTTAATATTTGTAGTCCAGCCATTAATTAAAGAAAATGTTGTTCAAACTCTAGTAAACTATTACACTGTATTATTTTATCAAAAACCATTAATATTATTACTGTTCAGTGTTTTCTTTATGTTAATGATGCAGGTTTTGTGTAACTTGCTCACTTTTTTATGTTCAGCCTGCCTCTTCGCCCTCCAGCTTTTCATTTTGTGATGACAAAATCTAGTATTTGTGATATAGAAGTTCACTATCTTAGGTACCACTGTGATGTCTCCAAATACTGTAATGTGACTAGAGCTGGGTGAAATTTTTCAGATAAATAGTTTATTTACCAAAATATGCAGTTTTGGTCAACCTGAGACTATTCATAAATTTGACCCAATAGTTTCAGCTGGGGAAATGTTTTTAGGGTCAGCTTCAGAAAACCATGTATGTCTCTTTCCCCCTTTATAATGTTTATCTCAGTAGTTTGGGAACTTGCTTGGGACACCGGAGACGCAGGTTTGAATCTCCATTCTGGAGCAGGGATATGAACTCAGATCTCCTTTAGCTAGGTGAGCATTTTAACCACCAGGCTATAGGTTATTCTGAGGTGGGTTGCTCTCAATCTCTCCTGTTGAAGCTGTTCCATTTTGTATAAATACATAAATATTCATGGGCCAAAGAGAGAAAGAGAGAGAGATCAAGAATGACACTGTAGCCTGGTGATTAAGGCACTCACCTGGGAGGTAGAGGAGATGTGGATTCAAATCCCTCTTCTGAATCAGGCAGAAAGAAGATATGAATCCACATCTTCTACCACCCAGATAAGTGCCTTAATCACCAGGCTATAGAGTCCTTCCCTCTCCCTCTCAGCAAGAATAAACTGTAATAAGGCAGCATATGCAAGCTTCAGAGATGGTGCATTCTTGCATTGATGCTAGCAAATCATGTTTTAAAAGGACAGCACTTCAGGTAGATATGTTCAGGAGGAGTCCTGAGAGATGGAGTGACAAAGAAAAGGGGCCAAATCTTAAGTTTTAGACATAAGACAAGAATTTCAGCGTAGCCTCCTTTAGTAGTTATATTTCTGCTGAGATTTCATAGTTTGTGCAAAAATATGGATTCAATATTGCTTCCACAAAAAGAAAGCCATTGCTAAATATTTGGGCCATATGCATTGTTTTTGTTTTTTCACTTTTAAAATTTTGATGATTAAATTAGCCTTTGCAGAATTTTATTGTTGCTGCTAATTTACTGCTGCACTGTGCAGAGCCACTTGTGAATCATATTTTTTTTTATCGAACAGAATGCCTCTTAGCTGTATAACTTGTGAAACAAAATGCCTCTCATTATTAGCACAGCTATATGCCCCATTTTTGAAAATGGATTTATAAATTTAAGGCCAGGAAAATGTATTCCATTTTACGTAATTATCCCCTTGGAGTTTGCTATTTCTATATATTGTAAGTACACAGTTTATAATGACGTGTTTGAGCAGTACCTTGTATACAGGTGAACAAATAGCATGCTTAAAATAAGAGCAATATATTATGCTTGGAAGCACTTTAAAAGAGTTTTTTAAAAGCCTTCCATCTCAGTAAAAGAGCAACCAGTACTTCCTTCAGAATATTTCCTGTAGTAAATAGCAAACATTTCCTACTTCCTCCTCTTTCCTTTTCCTACTTCCTTATTTGTTGAATGTTTGTGACTGTCTAAGGGCTTGTAGCAAAATGCTCCAGAGACTGTGATTTTTAAGGCTGTCAAATGCGGTATACTCTGTCTGCCCCACACAGCATTGCTGGCATGATCTATAAACTATGTCTAAAACTACATACCACTAGCGGTGCTATGTAGCATATATGTACCTACACGTTGCGTCCGCACAGCAGTATATAGCTGTGTGCGCCAATGAGAGGGGAGGCAGCAGGGAAAGGCTCCAGCAGCTCCTCCCTGCCAGAATCTTTCCCTGCTGTGGTGAAAAGCTACAGCAATGGGGGGCTGGCAGAGTCTTTCCCACTGCTAGAGTCTCTCACTGCAGTGAGGGAAGGGCTCCAGCAGCAACGATGCTAAACATAACCGTGTAGACAGAAAGGCATGGATTGGGCTTGGGCAAGAGTGCATGTGGGATATGTACCTAAGCTATGCCCCACCAGCTACACTGCTATTTATACCTGTGCCAGGGGGGCTATGCAGGTATGTACTCTACACACCACTGAAATAAGTCTGCCGTGTAGAAGGACCCTACAAGGTACCTTGTTTACACTACAGGACTAAGTTTACAAAAACTAGATACCTTTTAGAGCATGCCAGTAGGGTGTATATGGGGCAATTAGTGTGTTAGTGCACTTTATAAATCACATCACTCTGGCATGGTTTGCTGGGACTGTGTAGACAAGCTAAAAGAGGTGATTTCAGTGAATACCTAGGCAACTACTTAGCAGACATATTAAATTACTGGACACAGGTACCACATGTAAATACCCCTTGGTACTAGTAGCACAGAGAATTAACTCAAGCATAAATAAATAAAGCTGTGCAAATAACAGCTTTTTCTGTTCTCTGGTAAGGGGCACATTCAGGGACACAGCACAAGTGCTGGGCTTTGCATTTGGCTATCAGAAAGAAGGAATGCTTCCCTGGGATGCAGAATGATTGTGCAGCTCTTCCACTGGCACTACTTTAGTCCCTCTCAAGCCCAGGGTGCCCCATCACAGAGTGAAGAAAAAAGGCACTTTGCCTCTCCCATATTTCAAACCATCCTTCTACGCAACCATGCAGGGAAATCTTTTGCAGATAGGTTCTCTCCTGTGCAGGAGGTGTGCACCTGTTTCATGGTACTCACCCATGCAGACATATGGGGACCCTAGTGACAGCTGATGAAGGGGCTTAATTTGTTCACCAGTCCATAGCATATCATTAATGTGGTAGCCACTTTCATTCTAGGAGAATTCATCTAATATCTCTATGCCTCTATTCCCTATCATTACAATGGGAATAGTAAACCTACCCCACAGGAGTATTGTGAAGATAAATTCATGAACGTTCCTGACCTACTTAGATGTTATAATGATGGGTGCCATATAAGAACATATTACTTTGATTTATTTATTATTGAGAATTATTCACAAATTTCTTCATCAAATAATTCTTAGTCTTCAGATTGTTCACAAATTCTAAATATTTAAAATTTCCATAACTTTAAATATGAATATCACTTTGATATTTAAGACAGTCAGCTCTATAAATCATATTGTATTATTTCCATTCCTGATAATGATTTATATGATTAACCAACAATAGACCGAATTGCATGCTCAAGTTTACCTTTTGAAATCCACTCCCTGTTTATGGAGTTAACAATTCAGAATTTATTTACATGAGTATTTGATCACTGGCATTAAAATGTACTTTTTGTAAGTATTCATGCTGGAAAAATTTTAATATTTATGATAAACAAACACAGAAATGTTTGCAAATATGTTTAAGTAGAAATTGGTTTTCCAGTTTAATGGCTTTACAATAATTTTGTGCACAGTTTGCCTAGCTTTGTGTAGACAGATCAGATTACAAACAGTAGTTTCTTGTGATGATAATGGCAAAAAATCAAAGTGTTTGTCTGTTATAACATTTCATAGTTGTACTACATGACCTAATCATATACTCTGCAGATTTAAATGTAGTTTCAGCTTTCCTGTCATCTTGAATTTCAGGAATCATATGAAACTCCTGGATGCATGTTCCCAAAAACAAAAAACAAAAAAAAAACACCTCTTTGATCTGAAAACACTGAGACAGAAGCAGTTATTTTGAGTTGGCAGAAAATAAAGACTTATGATTTTATAACTAAAAGTACAAATATACAGCAGTGAAACTAGAAAATTTAATTATTGCCCATTTGTAACAGGCATTCATAGCTAGGCATGTGTAACTTGTGATATCCTTTCTTATGAACTGTACTAGGAAATTTTTCAGACACAGGGAGGATAATGCCACATTGTAACAAAATTAATTTTATGGTTTTGCTTTTTATCTGACAGTTTCCCAAGTTTTAGTACTATTAATTTTGAGACTATTTATTGTAATAAAATGCAGAACTGAATTATAAGTTGCCACAAGTAGCCCCCCAAAACACCAGTAAGTGCACTGGTAGAGTTATCATATTTTGCCACTTGAGTTATAAAAGTCTTACTTGCATGTATATAGTACTAGAGAGATTATGCAATGCTCCTTACAAATGCTGCATAACCTTTCTTGTATCTTATATTACAGTATTTCTCTCTTGCTCCACACATACACCTACAAATACACACACACACACAAATCCTGATGTGTTTATTAATACCTACATCGTTATTGTTCTTTGAAACTGTCTAGTTTGTAGATATAGTCCCTTGATTTTTCTAACTACTGTAGTTTCTTTCACCAATGAAAAATGGAATCTACAGTTGGACAACTTTACTTTTAATTCATTACACAATGTTCTGAGTAATATACATTTGTAACTTTCCCAGGGGTCAGAGTGTTTAAAATAAACAAACAAACCCTTTGTAGTAATTGATTCTCATTTACCTTACCCGCAATCCTAAAATTCCTCATTTGCCGCACTAACCTGAGCAATTCCTTTTATATTATTTAAGTAGGGGGGATTATCAAATTTAAATATATTTCTGCATCATTGAAAAACTTTAATAAATATGGCAGAAGATAACCGGTTGTAGTAGTCCGCATAGACAGGCTGTGCTATTTTGCTGACTCATCCTGGTGAGTCAGATGCAGCAATCTGCTACTTAGCAGCCTGCCTATTATGTAAAACAGTGTGACAAGAACATTTTGCACCAAAGCTAGACCGTGAATCCATTTCAAGGTCTTGAACCTAATCTTCAAAGGCCTTAACAAACTGTGACCTAGCTGTATTAGAGACTAACTCTCTCTCTGAACTCCTCCATGACAGCTCTGGTCACAGAGGCAACATAGTTAATGGGTCTAAGGGTAAAACATTCAGGGACACGTCATTCTTTGTGGAATGCCCTTAACTGTGGAATTCCCTGTCTAAAGAAATCAGAATTACATTGCCACTTCTAGAACACAATGCCAGACCTATCTTTTTATTTTGATCAAGCCATGATTCAATAAGAAAGGCCAATTAATACTTCTCACGGAAACAAACAAAAGGAGAAGGAAAATGCTTCCGCTCCTAACTCTTCCCTCCAAAATAAATTAGCAAAGCCTTGGGTTGTGGACTTAAGACCATCCCTATTCAGCAAAGCATGTACTTAGGTTTCATTGTCCTGGACATTTTAGGAAGAAAAACACGATAGTGGGAATGTGACTTAACAGACTTTAGTAAGTAACACATTTGGGTATTATCCAACAATAACATCTTTCCTTTGTCATCTGTACCACCTACTGGAAGGCTGCCATCAGGCCCCTCTTCCCCCCGGCCCTGTTAACTTGGTCCCAGCACTGTTGCTGGGACCCCTTCACCTTCCCTCACATAAAGGTTAAAAGGTAGGGTGGAGGGATTATTTCCCCCACTGTAGCAGACCTTAGGAGCCCCAACCCCATTCCCCATCTTCTTTAAGAGATCCTCTCTCTTCATCAGCTTCCAATTTATCAAGGAAGCAGACCTCTGCCCCCCACAATTGCCTGAACAGTTACCTGTACTGGGTATCTGCCAAGTAGCAACAAAATGAATTTTAAAGCCTAACTTATGAGTTGGGTCCCTGCGCTGCTGCTGAGGGTGGCAAAAAACCTGCAGTGCCCAGGCCAAGCTGGCAGCTATGGAAAAACTTCTCCCTGCCACCAAAAGTCCCTTCCAAGCATCTGACTAGCATGATGCCCACAGCAAGGCCCCAGTATCCAAACAACTGTAATCTCAAGGGAAAGGGGGACTTTTCTTCCCATCATAAAATGGCATCCAGGCAGAGACTTATAAATCCCCTTGGGTGCAGAGGGCCCAATAGGCTTACGATGCACCCTTCTCTTCAGCCAAGACCCCCTTCTTTCCCTCCCCTCCCCTCCCCAAAGCCAATGAGGAGGGAAGGAAATGCAATAATTAAAGGGGCCAAGGGTTTTCTTTCCCCTGCTGGGCCAAACAGTCTCCCTACCTGTGGGGAGGGAGCACTGAAGTTAAAGGGAGTTAAGTATGTAGGTTTAACGTTAGGTATATGGTCTTCCTATATAAGGATGGAATGCTGAATCAGGGCTAAAATGAAGGATGGTCCTAGAATAATTATAAAGAGACTTTCTTTTTATCTCTAATAAAAACATTTTAGCGTTATAACTGAAAACACAATTTTATCTTATTTTTATTTACTATACTTTGCACATGCTGGATATTATTTTGCTATAATACTGTAGAACCAGATTGCTTCTGAACTGATCAGAACAAATTAGAAACTTAAGACCTTGGAACATGTCCAGGAAATAGAGTGGAAACTTTTAAACATGCTGTCATCCCTTCTGTGGAAGCATAGGCATGCCAATGAATTCATTAAGACCAGACACTTGACATAAAATATTATCATTAATTTTTTTCTGTGAATTTAATGAAGGTGAAATTGGAAGTAATGGCTGCTTCTAAAGGCAGATTCAGTTACCTCTAGTGCTTGTATACGGTACACAGTAATTTCTCTTTACTACTTCTGTTATTGCTGATGGAAAAAAGGCTGATTAATTGTAATTACTGGACTGTTGATTTGGCATGTGCTTGCAGAACACAGGGCAGTGTTTATGTGACAGAGTTTAATGTGCTTGACACCTGTAGTGCTTGTTAGAGCAGGTGCCTGAAAATCCATATTGACTGTTCAAACAACGTAGAGGTGGAATAGTAGTGTAGTTGAATGGAGAGAAAGAAGACTACGCATTTAATGACAGAACAGAGTCCCATAGTCATTTTGAAACTGAATTCCATGCAAATGATGAAACTTAAAAAGTGACTTGTGCAACATCATGAGCAAGTGATTCATCTTCAGTCACCATCACTTTCATGTTATGTTTCTTGATAGAGCTGCAGATCTTCAAAAGTAACTAGTGATTTTGGGTTCCCCCAATTTTTGTGCGTCTAACTTGAAACATCTAAAAGGACCCTGATTTTCAGAGGTCAGGTGTTCAGCGCACACAGAAAATAAGATCCTTTTAAGGGCTCTCTGGTTGGACACCCAAAACCGGGGAACCAAAATTCCCAGTTGTTTTTGAAAATCCCTTGTGGACAGAGAAGGCACCAAATGCAGCAACATAGTACAGTTCCACTCCATGGTTGGGAGAGAGAGGATGTGGGGAGCCCATGTGTGCAGCTCAGCTCCAGGGAGGTTCTATGTGTCCTAATGAACACGAATGGGAAGGGTCCAGGGAAAGGAAGAGAATGCAGTTATTGGATTCAAGGTTACGCAAATTCACTGGTAACAGGCGAGTATAGCATCTGCAGACATTATCAGCTCCTTAGTGTGGGACTATTCTAGTCAGGCTTATCTCCCCTTCCTAGTGTAACCAGCATTCTCTGTGTTTTAGTGCAGGGTCAAGCTCATGGGGAAATATATTTAAAAACTTTAGCCTTTCTCCTGGCAGTCAAAAATTCCTTATCCTTACACTCATCTCCACCTAAAAGTTTCTTTGTCCAGAAACTTGGACAACCTAGAGAGATGATCTCTAACCAAACTAATTTGCTTAATATAAATTTGCTTAATATAATTTTGAATAAACCTTTTCTAGCCTAGCCCTCATTTCTCTAATATAAATGCTTTTCCCCAGCAACTCCCTATGATTTCCTGGTGACGCTCATACCCTTTCCAATTTCTGTCCATTCCGCTGAAACTTGTTGACCAGTCCTGGGGATCTCCCACTTCCGCTGCAGCGTCCATCCTTTTTCCAGTGACTCCCAGTGTTCTTTCTCTTCATTCCATGAGGGGGACTCTTCACTATATCCTGAGGTCAAAACTAAGAAAACCATTGTCCAATTATTCTGAATTAAGTTTCATTTTCCAAACTGTTTTCCTAACTGATGTCTCAGTCTTGACTTTTCCTGAGTGAAATTTGTTCTGTATATTGGATGAGTTATTTCTCTGATACAGCATGTGGCTCACCATGAAAGAAACCTTAATTCAGTGGTTAAGAAGTCTGATGAAATTATGGTCTGTGGTCCTATGCTAGCTTCAGTATAATAATGCTGCTGTAGATTAAAATCTCTTGGCTAACCGGAGAATAGGTGACATTTTCATGAATCATTTTAGTAGTTTGCTTTTTACTCAGACATAAACTGTTTTCTTTTTTGTGCATTTATTAATGCCATATGGTCCACTGGCTGCTACTTAGTTAAGCTGGTCATAGATTATTGTATTAGTATCAAAACACATGTTTTTATTATCAGTTAACATTTTCCACATGTACCCAGAAATACATGAACAGCAGTTCAATTTTTCCCTAATGCCAAAGATGTATAGTCTCTCACATTCCATGAATGGTTGCAAATGCTTAGTGTACATCAGAGTTGATGATTACAATTCTTGCCTTTATCAGTGCACTCAATTTACATGAGATCCTCGTTAAAGTTTTTGTTTGGAAAGGTGAATGAATACTAATGCTGCCTTTAGAACTTGTCACACTGTCTGGAGTGGATCACAACTGTGAGTGCCTATCTCAGGGCAGACAATGAAAAACAGAGCTGGCACCCCAAACTCATGTTATGTTCTATAATTTGATTTCACCAAGCCAGAAACCAATGCGAACTCCTGGATCATTATAACAGTCTTACCATTGAGTCACAGACAATTCTCTTAGACTCTCCAGTCTCTCTTGCCACCCAGGCAAGCTGGACCTACACCAAAAATCACAAAATATTTAGGTTGCTTCCAGTCCCAAGAGACCAGTCACTTATCCCAAATCAATTGATAGGGTATCCATAAGTCCCAATTTTATAGGGACAGTCCCAATATTTGGAGCTTTTTCTCATATAGGCATCCATTACCCCCCATCATCTGTCCCTATTTTTCTCACTTGCTATCTCGTCACCCTATCTAGCTCTTACACCAAAGGCAACACCTGTCACCAATCCTGTTATGTAATAAAATACCTAAAGTTTTATTAACTAGGAAAAAGAAATGGGAGTTATTTACAGGTTAAAGCGAGCAAATATATATGACAAAAGAGTTACCATCTATGGTTCCTAAAGATGACAGCGATGTGGTAATCTTTTAATTCATAATGTCTTTCAGGTCAGTGTAGCGCGCGTGCAGCCCCGGACATCTAAGGGCATCACAGACCTGTTATTGCTCAATCTCGGGTGGCTGAACGCCACTTGTCCCTCTAAGAAGTTGGACGCCGACCGCTCGGGGGTCGCATAACTAGTTAGCATGCCAGAGTCTCGTTCGTTATCGGAATTAACCAGACAAATCGCTCCACCAACTAAGAACGGCCATGCACCACCACCCACAGAATCGAGAAAGAGCTATCAATCTGTCAATCCTTTCCGTGTCCGGGCCGGGTGAGGTTTCCCGTGTTGAGTCAAATTATAGTTTAATGTATCTGGGCTTATGAGATTTCCTACAGCAAAGAGATGAAAAATGTGTTCATGTCAAATATTTTTATTTCCCTCTTCTAGCATTCAAACGGATGGGAGGAGGCCTTCTGCACGTACTTCTCCATCAGTGGATGGGGCAATTAACAAAGCGTTTGTCTAATGATGAACCTCTTAATTTTTTAGAGCCCTCCTGGATAGGCTGGGGGTGACAATTTCTGTGCTTGGGATCATAAATTCAGGGCCAATATTTTCAACGTTATAAAGCAAAACTTACATATTTCCTTATAGCATGGAATACAAACATTACAAGTGAGCTTAATGCATGCAGCAATTTACAAGCATTTCATACATTCTTGTAAGACTGATACCTATTTCGAACAAAACTAACATACAGGTGAGCTGGTTTGGTTTCCAGCTATGACTTTGTTTGTTCTTAGCTAATGCCTACGGTTTTGGCCAGAGCTGGGACGTGGTTTACCAGCATCACTCCTCTAATTATAATTAAACCTGGGTAAATAATATAGAATAAATAATTTATTTGATACATTTTACTTCTTCTGTTCTCATGTGGACTTCAAATACATTGTGATGTTTAAAAAAAAAAAAAAAAAAAAAACTTGTTCATCAAATTATTTCTGAGAGTAATTCTTGTCTGCAGACTGGCAGGTCCATTACCTACAGCTTTGAAGGGCTAGTGTAGGGCCCTGGGAGATCAATGATCAAAAGTGGCACCCTTGCCCTTCCACACCCTCAGATGAGATCCATCCAAATAAAGTTTCCATTCAGCTTGTGGTATTGGGGTGTCTCATTAGTTCCATAGACATGCATTATTCTAGAAATCTTTAACCACTAATATTCTGTCAATCATCACGATATGAACTGGAGGTCATTAACTTTGTTACATATGACATTTGAGATCACACCTATCATTTCTAGGAATAATTATTGGTAATTTCCCCCCCTCTGAAACTGGTGAGATATGTAATGTAAAATTAAAGTGTCCTGTGGAAAAAAAGCAATCCTGTTAAAAATCCACCTCACAGATATAAGGTATTATCTCTCAAATTACTGATTAGAAGCCTCAATCAAGAGTGAGCCCCAGGGATGCTGGAATTGTGGGAGAAGGAGTTGGGGGAGCATGCCCCCCCATTCAAAAGTGGAACGGTCATGCCTGCCCACTTTTTAACATGGATGTAATGTGGGGGGGAGGGGGCAGAGGGCGACATTGCCCCCCCACAAACTACAAGCCTTGGGCAGGTGTGGAGCAATGCCAGCAGGGGCTGTGCTCTGTAGTGGGGGAGCTGATCCTCATCAGCTCCCCGGCTGCAAAATGCAGCCTCTGCCAGCAGTGCCAGCCTCTTCCAGCTGTGGGGGGCCCCAGACCTCCCTCCTGGGCGGCGTGGACATGGGCTGGGGGATGCTCTCAGGCTGTACATAGGAATTCTGCGACAGAGACAGGAATTGAAACAGATGACTTGCATCCTAGGACAGTGCCTTTACCAGAATGCCATTCTTCCCCCTTATACATTTGTTAGTCCATCTCCACTGTTTCCATTTCAGAGTCAGATTGCACAGAGTTCAATTGACTAAATCCTTCTGGAATATTGCCAGTCCCAGATGCAGAAGAGTTGCCTTTCCAACTAATCCTAAACCAAAGCAGGGTAAAGGAAAACCCTGCCCTTCAAATGTGCAGACAATTAAGGCTTCATTTAAAAAAAATAAAATAAAAAAACCCTTTCCTTAACTGTGATTAAAAACTGGGGTTTTTTTTTCTCCTCATTAAAGCAGGGTTATTACTCTGGAAAGAGGGAAATTCTCAAGACCTGGAATAAAACATTGGCCTTAGTTCTAGAAGCCCTAATGATTTTATATGATTTAAATGAACAGCAGGTTATCTGTACTGTATGGACTGACAAAGCAGTAACATATTTCTGAATGTTCCCATCAACTGTAAATCCAGCCTGCAGGCCAAAAAAATAGACTACAGCTGGAGTTCTAGTGCTGGAAATAAAGTGTAGTGTTGGTGAAAAATATATAGAAAAATGGCATATTTCAAGCCCAGCAGGGTGCATTCAACAGGAATATTCCCCAAGGATAGCTCTCTAATTTGAGACTAGAAAACATCACCTCCTAAAGGATCATTTCAAAGAGTCTTCTACATCAGAGTCAGTGTCAAGCATCTTTTCTAATTCTCTCATCTCGATATAGCGAAGAGAGAGACATCCATGTGCCAATGGCAAGTAGGTAACTTTCCCTGTGAAAGTGGCCTTATGTACCAGTTTCTCTGGAACCTATCTATCTTTTGATTAAAAAATAAAATTTCTGACACTTATGGTTGTGAAGTAAACCTTCCAAACATTAGGTTTCAAGATAATTCTATAACTTTCCTATCATTGCCTGATAAGCACAGTAAGAACCCTGATGTTTTCATAAATTCTCTTTCAGCTTTTCAGAATATTTAATGTTATTATTGCTGCTAACTCTTGTAGTTTTACTGTGAATCTTAAAATGTTTGGTATTTTACTTAGTCTTAGCTCCTGAAATCACATTCTTATGGGAGAATCTTATCTTTGATTTTAAAAATAAATAATTGGTTAATTTTCATGGCTGTGAAGAAAAGCTTGAAAATGTGAATCTTAAAGGCTCAGAAACCAGAAGATGAGCCCATTGAAAAAAATCTAATGATATTTAAGGAAATTTCATAATATTTGGGGGCCTGACTCATAATTGAATGCTTGCAGTCAGCAATACTTAGTTTCCATTCACAGACTGAAATTGGAGCCTAATGTTTTTAGTATTAAAATTCCTTTCTATGTTCATATAAATATTTTATAGTTCAGAGTGACATTGAAGTTCACAAAATGAAAAACGAGGGGGAAATGGGGATGGAAGGATGTTCACTATGGGACTTAGGCATTGCAAATAACAATATATTTGACTAGATTTTTTTTTGAAGTACTGAAGAGTCAAATACACATATACAAAATGAGGCAGAAACATTGACGTACATACAATTCAGACCTTGTCTAAAACAGTTTTTCTACATGCAGCTATTATGTATTCTTTAGTCTGAAGTTAGTTTTCTTCTGTTTGTGTAGCATTTTAAAATATGAAACTGTGTAATTTTAAAAGACAGATGTTTGAATAATGCTACCGCTGAGACTTCCTACAGTTAAAATTAATTCTCCTTGACATGCTCATAAGTAAATTTCAGTATGTATATATATATGCACAGATAACTTCTCACTAATATTACTCAAAAGATCTGCTGAAGGTCACTGAATATGGCAACACCAGTCTCTCAGCTCTCACTTCAAACTAAAGCAGCTGGATGATTTAAATTGTGTTTAGTTTTCAAGAGAGCCTCAGGTACCTTTAAACTGAGACTGTGGTGATGCCACATGAGACTGCAAATTCCATGCAATCAGTGAACTAGTTCATATCTCTTAGGCCCAGCCACAGAGTAAAAAATGGTATAAAGCATCACTGTCTCATGGGCAATGCCAGGAGGTATTCTGGTCCCCTGAACTCCCTGGTGAACAGAGGGAGCGAACCTACTATTATACCTCTTTATGAGATGCAGCAAAATCTCCCTGCTCACCACTCCCAATCTAGGGAACTGCTTAGATTCTGCTTCCTCCTTGCCTCTTTGAAGCCCCAAGTGAATGAGCAATCCCTGCACTCAAAAATCTGTCTGGTTCTTATGTAGGCCAGGACAGATGAATTCAGAATTCTATTATATATGTATTTTCCAGATTAACCAGATTAATCAGCATCACTGGAGCATGTTTTTAGTAAATCCAGTTTGATCAATACTTCTTAATAGCGTAGATGCTGAATAAGCAAATGAGTTGGTAAAAATGTATTGGTATCCAAGGCCAACACAAGAGCAGTAAACTTCACTAGTTAATAGACTAGGTACATGATTATTGTGTTCTTGTGTTTATTTAGAGAACTTCATACTTTTCATTCTGGACAATGAGTGACTTTGAGTTTTTTAATAACAAACGTGCTTACAGCGTGAATCACACAGGCACTGATTCTGCAATTAACTCCATGCAGGCACAGAGGTCCACCTGGTAAGAATCAATTGAGTGATTCTGTGCATTTTGTATTGCACTTCATAAAATATTTTTGTTTTAGGGAGTTATTTACTGGGCTTTTTCAGAAAAAAAGATCCTCTTCTCCCCCTAGTATGGGAAAATTGCAACATTGATGTCCACCTGTTAACAGATCTGCCAATAATTATATTTATCCTATTAGTTTTAAATGACCAAAATGAGTGGATGAGTTGGGTTACGCAGGAGGAGGATGGTAGGAGTGAACCAGAATTTCTAGAGACAATGGGCTTGATTCACAAAAGAACTTAAATGCCTAACTGCCACTTTAGGTGCTAAATCCCAGAATCAGGAATGATGGGAATTCACAAAACCCCCCCATCAGCTGCCCTCATACTCTGCAGGACAAGCACCTAAACTAGCTCTATGCCTACATTTTTTAATTAAAAATTTCCTAGCTGCCTATGTTTCTGCCTCAGTGCATGTACACTGCAGCCCCACAGCAGGCATCTGGACACCTAAGCCCCAGAGCAATAAATAAACGGGGAGAAGTAGGTTTTCCTTCACCTAACTCACCTGTAGACCCATCTGCTAAGCGTGCTCAGATCTTGCCTTTCAGACTTGGCCCCTATAGACAAGCTTACACGAAATGTCTGGGGGGGGGGAGGAGGAGCACAAGAACCAGAACCTCCCTCATAATTTTTTGTCCATTGGTTAGAGTATTCATTTGGGGTGTTGGTCCCTGTGTATATTCCACTGTGTGTACACATGCTCCCCATGAGCCTGCGATGGAAATTCTTGCAAGCAGTGTTCACGAGTCTGCATCTGCACCCCTACCTTCCTTGTGCTCTGTACCAAGGGAATAAGGAGCAGGGCAGACAAACCACCTCTCCAGTTCCTTCTTACTGTGGCTGGCCGGAGTCAGAACCTCCAGTGGCTAGAGCTTCTCCTTTCTTTTCAGCCTTGTCTTCAACCTGTAAATATTTCAAAATTTTATCTGTTCTCCACCCCGGGGAACCCTCCCCTTTATGTCGATATGGGAATCAGACTATGCCCAGACTGGCTTAAAAAATTTTGTTTCTTGTCCCTGCTCCTTCTCAGTCAGTGACAACCATCTGCTTTTACTACCTCAGGAAATCATATATCTCTGCCAGGTGTAGTATTTGTTGCTCCTTCCATAGCTGGATCTGACAGGTGTGGGAATTCCAGCTTAAAAAGCCCCTCATGAAAAAGGCTATGATGACCCAGGCTAGGGGACGTCCTCTGAACATCAGCCAGAAACAGTGAGGAACACACCTTCTGCCACAAGGTCTGATTCAGGAGGGAGAGAATTCAGACCCATGGACCTTCTGTCAAGGTCTTGGCAGGAGAGCAGGGAATGCGCTCATAGACACAAGGACAAATCCCCCTCTAAGTCTGTTCTGAAGAGGACAGATGCAATGTGCCTAGGTTGGTCAGTCTGCATGCCTAACTCTCAAGACTTAGAACATCCTAAGTCTAGGGCCATGATAAACAAAAGCTCACAAGAACAGGTCTCCATCAGTACCAGACTCTACATAACCAGCACTGACACCAAAATAACACCCAGGTCAAAAGACTTAGAACCATCAGTACTGGCAAAGATTATCCATCAAGCACCTCTGCCATCTGGGGTTAGTCTCATTCAGAACTGCAGCACTTAAGCTCTGTCAGTATAAGCAGACAGAACTCTACGCACTCCAGGGAGAGCACAGAGATAGCCCTCCCCAGAAAACGTTGTTCTCTGAGATCTACACTCTCCCTTACTATTGGGACATACCGCAACAGGAAGATTTTGACCCCACCAATTGACACGGGCTATGGTAGAAGTCTCTCTTTCCAACCGCATGAAACCATACTGGAACTAGAGACAGTCATATGGCATACACCACCAACATAAGCGCTACTCCCCAAAAGTGCTGAAAAGTGCTACTTTGTCCTGGCTGAGGGAAAACAGTTGTAATTTACCCATCCCGCATCAAATACCCTAGTTCAGGCTGCCACAGAAAGATCTAGGCAGCTACATCTAAGAGTACCCCTTCTAATTAAGAGACCAAGTGTCTGGATCTGCTGGGAAGGAAGATTTTTACATCTACTAGCCTCTAGTTCAGTATATTGAACTATCAAGTACTGTTGCCTAACTATGATTTTCTGAATTATTCAAACTTCTTGGATGTTAAGGACAAATTCCCTTAGCAAGACAGGCCTTTATTGATGAAGGCAAGATGGTGGTTAGAACTGCATTACAGTTGGTGGTTGATGCAGCAGACACAATATCAGAATCAATGACGACTGCCATTGTGAAGTGCAATGAATCTTGGTTATTCACTTTGGGGTTTGCCACAGAGGTCAAAAACACCATGGAGACCTTGCCCTTTGATGAGCCTAATGTTTTTAATTAAAAGACTGATGGGTCGTTGCACTCATTAAAGAACTTCAAGGCAACCTCCACTCCAAGTATATATACACCAGCTCCGAAGAGGAAATACTACAAACATCCTTACAAGCCACGGGCCAGGCATCAAGAGTTTTACCATCAGCAATCCTATGAACCACCTTATAAAAGGCAGAGGGTTCAAAATCCATGATAACCTGCACCCTCCATATCCATCACATAACCCTGCCTGGCCACTTGGGACCTGTTTACCTCCTAAACAAAGAAGAAATGCAACATTTACTGCACCAAGGGAACTCAAGGAAAGCACTCCAGAGGCGATGCTCTCCTACTCTTGGTCAGATCACTTGAGCTATGCCTTCCCTTCCATTCTGCTACTACTTCAGTTTGTACAGAAGATTTGACAAGATGGCGTATGAGTCAGCCATATGGACCCCAAATGGCTGACAGTTCTGGTTCTCAAGGTTCCTACAAATGTCATCCTGTCCACCAATCAGCATTCAGTCCTTTCTGAATCTCTTGACCAAAGAGAATGGCAGGGTCAAGCATCCCTTCCTGAGGTGCTTAATCTCACAATTTTAGTATTTGGGTGGAAATCAAGCTTAGAACCTTTCTGCTCTGAAGCCATGCAAACCATTCTTAATAGAAGTAAGGACTCCACCAGAAAATGTTACCTAGCCAAGTGCAAAAATTTCTGTGTCTGGGCCAAGCAAAATCACATATCTCTGGAGACAGTGGATATTCCCACAATTTTAGACTATCTTCTTAGTCTCAAGATGACAGATCTTTCCCTTAGTTCAGTGGGAATTCACCTAGCTGCAGTCAGCACGTCACCCACCATCCGATGGTTACTCCTGGAGGATAGGTCCATCAGTGGCTGTTAGCCAAGATGGCCAGGGATGTAACCCCATGACCTGGATGTCACTGGCCTCTGACTGCCAGAAGCTGGGAGTGGACGACAGAGGATGGATCACTCGATCATTGCCTCTTCTGTTCACTCCCTCTAAAGCAGCTGGCACTGGACACTATCAAAAGACAGGCTCCTGGGCGAGATAGACCATTGGTCTGATCCAGTATGGCCATTCTTATGAACTCCATCTTTACTTACACATTAACAGCCAGATTTTTTAAACATTGGATCAGAATCTTTCCAACAGTAAAGAATCCAACCCTTCCTGGGACCGTAACTCAATGCTATCAATGCTTTGAACTGTAAGCTACATGTTCCATGTCTCACCTGTTGATTAAGTTTGCATTCCTCATTGTCATCGCCTCAGCCAGAAGAGTAGGGAAATTTGGGGTCCTAATGACTGATGCACCATACACAACATTCCATAAGGACAACAACTACACCTGAAATTCACTCCTAAAATGGTTTCAGAATGCCACATAATCCAGTCAATTAATTCACTTACTTGTGTTTTTTGCAAAGCCTCACACCTCTAGTGAGGAAATGAGACTGCATTCCCTCAAAGTGCTATGAGCATTGGAATTTTACCTGCAGGGAATGAAACTGATCAGAAAGTTTCCTACACCGTTTGTTGCCATAGCAGAACAAGTCCAAGGTCAAGCTATAATCTCCCAGAGAATCTCCACATGGATTTCTGGCAGTATCCTTTTCTGTTATAGGTTGGTACAACTCCCTCCCCCACATAGGGCAAGGGCTCACTGTACAAGGACACAAGAGGTGTAAATGGCATCACTTTAATAGGTAACCTGCTTGACATTTGCAAGCCAGCTATGTGTAGTTCCATCCACACATTCCTGAGATATTGTGCGTTGGTCCAAGACTCTTCCACTGGCACTTCCTTTGGGGCTCCCATTCTACAATCAGCTATACTTCCTCTATCCTTGCACCCTCCTCCTCTCTGAATACTGCTTATCAGTCATCCACAGTGGAATACACATTGGGACTAGCTCTCTAAAAGTACAGGAAACTTACTTATGTTTTTATAACTGGAGTTCTTTTGAAATGTATAGTCTGTATGTGTGTTCCATGACCCACCCTTCTTCCCATCTGCTTTAAATCATGATTGGATTCATGGTAGAGAAGGAACTGGAGAAGCAGTCAGTCCCCCCCCCCCCTTATAATCTCAGTACACAGCACAAGGAGGCTAGGGATGCAGATGTGGACCAACAGATTGCTTACAAGAATCATGCAGTCTCAGGTGCCTTGAGCCAATGCATATCCCCCAGTGGAATACAGATAGGGACCACACATCTCAAAGAACTCCTGTTATAAAGTGGTAACTTTTCTTTCAAGTCCCCCCTGCACCTATGGGGGAGAAGAGATTTGAACTGGTTTCTGCCACCTATCAAGTGAGTGTCCTGTGGGAGTGAGCTATGGGATATTCTGATATGGGGCTCCCTCAATCTCCCCTGTTGAAATTGTTCCACTGTAGATACAAAGTTTTAAAAAAAGCTGCTGGAGTAGGGGGACTGGACCTCTAACAATCACACTAGAGAATCATTGTCATACTTACACTCTCTCTGTGGCCAAATAATTTTGTGATACAGGATATATATTATATAATTAAAGCAAGCTTGCTCCATTGCAAACACTGAAATGATACATGAAATTGTCCAGAGCCTCCAGGTATTTCCCTGTGGGCAATACATATGCAAATAAAAAATGCTTTTGAAATATTTTGATAATTTTTTAAATTACACTCCTACAGTATTTGGAACATAAATTACTGAGCCATTAGCAACTTAGCAATATGATTAGATATCCATATTAATAAACACCTGTCACAATGGGACAGCAGATGTTCTAGGTACATATCTAACACAAAATGTAAATTTTTGTAAGTTCTTATTCTTCTGCTACAAAATGTGTTAATTACATTACATATCCTGTAATTTGATTGTTTGATTTTGCTACATTACAATTGCTAAATTCATTTTTATCTAGGAGGAAACTATACTGATAAATTCCAGTAGTGACTCTGCTGACTGAAATGTAAACTGTTTCTGAAAGGTTCATTTTGTTTACTTCCATTTTCCATCTACATTCAGTAGTTTGCTTGGTTTGCTGTACAGCAGTGGTTCTCAAACATTTTCATAATGTGGGCTACTTCTTAAGGTGGAGAGCCCCTTATGGACCACATACTCTGCCAACTTCCCAATCCCACTATTTCACTCCCTCCCTGAGGGAAATGTAGTGCTTTGTTACATGGAAAAGTTATATTAGAATAATAGAGAACACACAATGAAAATATAGTCACTCTACTGTAATGGTGGTAGCTGTTAGGTTACAATCCTCCTCCATTTTGTAACTGCTGTTTATTTCTTCTTCCCAGATGTTGGGCTTTACATTTATTAATAATACATATTCTTTCACTGTCTGCCATGCTATCACTTCTCTGAACTCTCCTTCTCTCTTTGCATTTTGATTCTGTCTCCCTGGTGCCTTTCTTACTTCACCAGTTTTGGTGTCCCTCTGATCACAGTTGAAATGATGGCAGAGAAACATCCCTGAAAAGCACACCTTTTTTTCTTCCTTGGGTGTTCTTTTGCTATAAACTAAACTGTGATCAACCAAAACTGGTGGTAACATTTATTTATATTTTGACTTTTGAATTTATTTATATTTTGACTTTTGAATTTGGGCAGGAAAATAAAACACTGGAAAAAAGTTCTGGAATAAGCTACAAGTAGCAGATCCCTCACTGATGAGACAGAATCAAATTAAATGTCAAAAAGCTCTGAGAACAACTGGTGATAGTGGTTGTATTATTTGCAGAGCTCTATAAGAATGCGCTAAGCTGTTATATTTTTAAAGCATTTCTATATCCCATCAGCCAACATATAGCCCTCCCAGTGCCTATTTCAGTAAAATAATTTTTATTTCATAGCATTTTTATTTACGAACATGTTAACATGGATTCCTAGAACTGAGCTGGATGGTTTTGACCGAGTGCAATTACTGTCAAACGAAGAGGGATATCATGTATAGATTTAAAAGCACCTATCCAGGTTTCCCAGCATCCATACAAATGATTTCAATAAACAAAACCAAGTATAAAATTCTGTTATAAATAGACTGAGGTTCGTAGTTGAGGTTCCTTCACAGAAGATACTCTGTGATTAATTTCTCCCTTTGACTCAAAGGGCTTTTAGCTCAAGGACACATTCTCCTACACCCACACCCACACTGGTCACAACTACAGCAATAACGTGTGGTGAGAGGCAACTTTTTATGTGCCCCAGTACCAAACTACTTTTGACTTCATGAGCCAGATCCTTAGCCTGTGATACATTCATAACAATTGCACTGCCGCCTGGCACAACGTGAGCCTGAAGCTGTTCTATTAGCTGACATACTGGCTCACCATCACACCATGTAGGAGACATTTGAGGGCATGACTGGAGCCGCACATGAGGCTTGTCTGAATTATGTTAGTGGCCAAACCAGCCCCTGGCTATTCCCAGGGTCAGAGGAGCTCACAGGTGGCTTTTCATGAAAAAAGATGTTATTTAGTCACACTGAGATTTTAATAACAGTTGGATGGTGTTGATGGACAGGAAGAGGAAAAAGCACTATTATCCATAGCAAATTTTAACTCTGAATGTAGGGAGGATTGGTAATTCTACCGAAATAGTGGCACACGCAGTCAGAGATGTGTTTCTATATTCTGAAGAATGTAAAAATTCACATGATAAGATTCATTCTGGAGTGTATGGTTTGGCTGAGGTTTAAACACTTAAATAAGGAGTATTGTAATGGAAGTAGGTGAAATATTTATAGTATGACTATAGTTATAGTATTTGAAAAAAGGGGAGAGAGAGAAACAAGAAATTCATAGGCTCCTATAATCCCCTGTGGTGTAAAAACAAAATAGGAACAAACTAACAGAAAAGCTCCAAGCTCTGTTTCTGGCACAGTCATTACTCTGCCCCATGAGATAACTGCTATGCCTTTTACATCTGCTCAGAGAGCCTTAACTAAATCTCTTATTCCATGTGAATTTCAACCTCTGGTGCATAGAGAACATTCTGCTTAGTGCAGCTCACCTGTCATTAATTAACCTCACCACTTTTTCTATATTCACACACAGATTTTGACGTCAGAAGTGACCATTATGATCTTAGAAATGTGGAGCTGGAATGGACCTTACGAGGGCATCTAGTTCATCTCCCTGTGCTGAAGCAGAGCCAAGTATATAGGGACTGTCCCTGACAGGTGTTTGTCTAATCTGTTCTTAAAACCTCCAATAACGAGGATCCCACAACCAAATTGGAAGCCCTGTTCCAGAGCTTAACTACTCTAATAGTTAGAATATTTTCCTAATATCTAACCTGAATCTCTCTTGCTGAAGATTAAGCCCATTGCTTCTTGTCCTACCTTCAGTGCAGATGGAGAACAATTGATCACCATACTCTTTACAACAGCATATTTGAAGACTGTTATAAGTTCCTCCCTCAGTCATTTCCTCCATTTTCTTTATATGTCAGGTTTTCTAAACCTTTTATTATTTTTGTTGCTCTCCTTTGTCTTCTCTCCAATTTGTCCATGTCTTTCTTACAGTGTGGTGCCCAAAACTAGACACAATACTCCAGCAGAGACATCACCAGGGCAGAGAAAAGTGGGATAGTTACCTCTCATGTCTTACATATGAAACTTGCGTTAATACACTCCAGAATGATAGGCTTTTTTACAATTGCATCATACTGTTGGCTCATATTCAGTTTTTATCCACTATAACCCCTGATCCTTTTCAACATTATTACTGCCTAGCCAGTTATCTCCCATTTTAAATTTGTGCATATGATTATTTTTCCTTCCTAAGTGCAGTATTTTGCACGTCTATCATCTTGTTTAGTTCAGACAAGTTCTCCAATTTATCAAAGTCCTTTTGAATTCTAATCTTTTCCTCCAAACAGCTTGCAACCTCTCCCAGCTCTGTGTCATTCACAAATTTTATAAGTATACTCTCTATTCCATTATTCAAGTTATTAATGAAAATATTAAATAGTACCAGACCCAAGTCAGATCCCAGTGGGACCCACTACATCTTTCCAGTTTTATGGCAAACTATTGATAACACTTCTTGAGTTGTGCACCAATCTATAGTAACTTAATCTAGAACACATTTTCCTAATTTTTTATGGGACTTTCATTTTGGGACTGTGTCAGATGCCTTTCTAAAATCAAGATATATCACATCTACAGCTTTTCCCTCCCACCCTCATCAGGTAGCCTATTAACCCAGTCAAAGGAGGCAGTCAGGTTGTTTGGCATGATTTGTTCTTGACGAATCAGTGTTGACTGTTACTTATCACCCTATTATCCTCTAGGTGCTTACAAATCGATTGTTTAATAATTTGTTCTAGTATCTTTTCAAGTATAGAAGTCAGACTGTCTAGTCTATAACTCCCTAAGTACTTTTCATTCAACTTGGAGTGATTTCTCATATCCATTCCAATATAGGTGAGTGCACACCAGCATGTACGGTTCCCAGAACTTTTTTCCCCTTAGCAGACCCCGTAGGGCCGGCTATGGTGCCCCCCGGAGCGCTGCACGTATGTCGCACTCTCTGCAAGTGCCATTCCCCTTCTTTGAACTCTTTGTTAGTCGAAGTACCCTAGTTAGTTTTAAGTAGTTGTTAAGTAGTGTACTTAGACAAGAAGTCCCTGAGGGACTTAAGGTGGCTGGGCTATGTCCCGGCCACCTGGTTTTAAGCCCCCCTCCCCCCTTCAACCCCTCCACTCGGTACCTTAAATGCCTGGTGGAAGGGCACACAGGAAAGACAAGAATAAGATATGCAGGTCATTTAAACAGGGAGCTCAGAAGGACAGAGATATCAGGTTTAAAGCCTTGCTCTTATCACAGCGCTCCACTTGGTGTCCGAGCTGTCCAGCACCGAGCATCATCTCGGTGCAGAGCGCACCGCCAGCACCGGATTCAACTTGGCACAGAGCAGCATCCCCGGTGCCGAAGACAAGGAGAGTGCGTGGAGCGCGGACACTCTGCTGCATCGTCAGTACGGGCAGGGTCCATTGCGGAGATGCACCGGCCACAGCCCATTGAGTCCTCTCCCATGTCTGCATCTCTGAGCAGGGAACCACCCCCGACTCCTGGAAGTGGGAGAGTGCCCCTGCCGACGCCGTTGACACCGGAGGTTTTCAGGCGGCAAGAGCCTTGTTGGCCTGCCTATGCCACCTCCGCCCCCGCCCTCCACCGAGGGAGAAGGGGCCGGTGTCCTGGGGCAAGCCCGCACGGGGTCCCTCCGAAAAGCGGTGGAGATCTCTGGTACGGGGAGGAAGATCTCCCGCCAGACGGCCACCGGGGGTAGAGCGAGGATGCTCCCCCAGCAGTCGGTCCTGGGCAAGCCTGCGTGGGGTCCCCCCCCGAAGGGCAGTGGAGATCCCCAGTAAGGGGGAGGAAGATCTCCTGCCAGCCGGCCACTGGGGGTAGAGCGGTCCCCGGCACCGGAGACAGTGCAGGCCAAGGGGCGGCACCAGTCGAGGTCCGCCAGGAGGCGCCCGGATGGCTCCTGCTCCAGATCCCCGGCACCAAGGAGTTCGCCCGCACTGAGGTGGCACAGAACCTGGTCATCGTCGGAGGCCTCGGCACCGAAGGGTTCGTCCACACCGAGGTGGTGCGACGCCCGGTCGCCATTTGCAGACCCTGCACTGCGCAAGGCCCAATGCGGAACCCGGTCGCTGGAGTTAGGCGTGGCACCGCGGAGTTTGGAGCGGCACCAGTCTCGATCACAAGGGATAAGCGGCGATGCAAATGTCCTCGGTACTGAGGCTCCGGTACTGAGAGTTCTTTGGAGTGCACCTCCGTCCCTGGGCACTGCCCGCGGCGACAGAGGTGGTCCCTGCCATCCTCCATGTCGGAGGTGGCGAGAAGTCAGTCCCTGGTGTGGCACAGCACCTGGGACCAGGGACGGCCACCACACCCCTTGGTTTGGGGTCCCACAGGGGAACAGTCATCAGGACAGCTGACGCCCCCCACAAGGTGTCAAAGCAAGTGGCAGTCAGCCCGGGTTTGTCCCCGGGGTCAATGGCCTTATTGGGCCCCATGGGGCACCCAGATGGGACCAGCACCCCCAATCCACCCGGTCATCAGGGGTGCAGTCCGTGCCCCTGGCACAGCAGAAGGCCCACAGTCACCGCTCCTCGGACGAGGAGTCGGACCCCATGGACCGGACAAGGCGGTCTCCAGGGACCTTATGGCACCTCTGGAGGGTTTCAGGGCACACCATGAGCTACTCAAGAGGGTGGCTTCTAGCTTGGGGCTGGAGGCCAAATTATTGGAGGCCGTTGATACCCTCTCCAATGTGCTGGTGGCAACTGCCCCAGCGAGAGCGGCCCTACCAGTCCACGATAAGGTCCTCTAATTGTTAAGGCCCTGTGGCAAACCCCTTCCTAGGTCACCCCTACATCGAGGATGCCCGAGAAAGAGTATCATGTCCGGCCAAAGGGTTCGAGTATCTATTCACTCATGCAGGCCCGGGAATCCCAGTGGTGGGCACAGCCAATCAGTGGAACGGGCATGGCCAGCCTGGTGCCATTCCCAAGAACAAACACAACATAACTTTGTGGAATTGTGTAAAAAGAAAAAAAAAATTAAATTACCCCAGTCAGGACTGCCAACCATCCCTCCCGGAGAGAGAGCATCTTAACTTGTGGGATTGCCTAAGGCGGTTTGCTGAGGCCCTGCCCCAGGACCAGGCCGCCAACTTCACCTGATGAAGGAATCACAGTGGCTAAGGCAGCGCTCCAAATGTCCAGAGACGCTGCCGACTAGGCGGGTAAGGCCATAGCATCTGCCATTTCCATCAGGAGGTGCTCATGGCTGCAATCCTCGGGCAATCCAGGAGCAGCAGCAATCAATTCAGGACCTCCCCTGTGATGGGTCGACCCTCTTCTCTGATCGGACCGATGCGAGGCTGCACAGTCTGAAGGACTCCAGGCAACAGTTGTGGCCCCAGGTGCAGTGGCAACAAGGCCTCCACCAAGGATCTTTCAACCCTACAGAAATAGGGGGTTTAGGAGACAGAATTAGCCCCCCGGCTCGTCCTCACCCCCCAGCAGAGGCCCACCCTCGGGAAATCGTAGGAGACAGTCTTGATAGTGCGCCCAAGGGTGGCATCCCTACTGCTCTTCTGGACCCACCCCAACCTGCCCTGAACAGGTTAAGGCCCTTCTATCCCGAATGGGCATCCCCAAGGGGCTCTGGTCGTGGGAGGAAAGGTGCCTGCACATCAACGTGAAGGAGCTGAGGGCCATTCACCTAGCGTGCAGGCTGTTCCTCCGATTCCTGGCAGGCAGAGTGGTGCAGGTGCTGACAGACAACACCGCAGCTATGTTTATATAAACAGGCAGCGAGGGGTGTGCTCCTCGACTCTCTGCGAGGAAGCTACCCAGATTGTCTGTGGGGCTTTGCCATGAGGCATGACTTCCACTTGACTGCCTCTCACCCCCTGGGGTTGAGGAATGATGAGGCGGATCACTGAAAATAGACAGGGACAAGGCAGATGTCATATTCACTGCTCCAGCCTGAGGCAGCACGACTGTCTCTCCCAGGACCACGATCGTCGGTTGCACGGGGACCTGGACTCCCTGCAGTTCACAGCCTGGAGGCTCTCTAGCTGACAGAAGGAGAGAGAACCTGCGCGGTGGAGGTCCAGCAAGTCCTGCTGGGCAGCAGGAAACCTTCTACACAGGTCGTGTATCAGGCTAAGTGGAAATGGTTTACCTCTCGGGCGGAGTCCGATTTCGTCCAGTCTCTCACTCTGCAGGCAATCCTGGAGTACCTGCTCCAGCTAAAGCTCCAGGATCTGGCACTGGCCTCGCTGAAGGTTCACCTGGTGGCCATTTTGGCCTTCCATCAGTCGCTAGAGGGGAGATCCCTGTTCTCCCATCCCATGTCGGTCAGTTTCCTCAGGGGGGTGGAGAGGCTTTATCTGCAGGTCCGTGACCCAGTGCCTCCCTGGGATCTCAACCTGGTCCTCTCTAGACTCACGGGGCCCCCCTTTTAACCCATGGCTTCATGCCCCCTGCTCATGCTTTCATGGAAGGTAGCCTTCCTGGGGGCCATTACCTCAGCCAGGAGGGTCTCTGAGATTAGGGCCTTGACCTCGGAACTCCCTTATACTGTATTCTATAAGGATAAGGTGCAGTTGAGGCTGCTCCCAGCCTTCCTGCCCAGGGTAGTTTCCCAATTTCATTGTAGCCAAGATAAATCTCTCCCTGTGTTTTTCCCAAACCGCACGGTTCGGAGGAGGAGAGGAGATGGCACTCACTGGACATGAGACAAGCCCTGGCCTACTACATCGACAGGACAAAGCCACTCCGGAAATCGATGCAGCTCCTCGTCGCAGTGGTGGACCGGATGAAAGGATCACCTTTCTCCGCCCAGCGCATCTCCACATGGATCACTTCCTGCATCAAGTGCTGCTATCAGCAGGCGAATGTGTCACTTCCGAGTGTCATCACAGTGCACTCAACCAGAACTCAGGCCTCCTCTGCGGCCTTCCTGGAGAGAGTGCCCTGCAGGACATCTGCAAAGCCCCCACCTGGTCATCTGTGCACACTTTCACGTCCACTACGCCATCATTCAGCAGGCGAGAGGGGACACGGGATTCGTCAGAGCCGTACTGAGGGTAGCTCACTGGTAACTCCTACCCATCTACATGGTATGGCTATTTAATCACCTATATTGGAATGGACATGAGCAATCATTTGAAGTAGAAAACAGGTTTATTTACCAGTAACTGTTGTTCTTTGAAATGTGTTGCTCATATCCATTTCACACCCTCCCCCCGTCCCCACTGTCGGAGTTGGCAGAAAGAAGGCACTGAGGGGGCGTACGGCTGGCAGCGCCTCATGTGCCGCAGCATGCGTGCGGCACTCCAGGGGGCATCAGAGCCAGCCCTACGGGGTCTGCTAAGGGGAAAAAAGTTCCGGGAACCGTGCACACTGGCATGCACTCACTGATATTGGAATGGATATGAGCAACACATCTCGAAGAACAACAGTTACTGGTAAGTAAACCTGTTTTTCTCTTTTTAAAGATAGGTGTCTAGTCTGAATTCCTGAATAATAAAGGCCTGTTGACCTATAGATATTTGTTCAGGTGACAGTGGAGTGGGAAAATTCCACACTGTCACATTTCATATCCTATGGCTTCCACCCATCACAGTTTTTCATCAGATTTGACTTCCCTCCCCAATGCACAGTGGTAAGGTAGGCATAAAGGTCAAGGCTGATTGACCACTTAATTAACAAATCAGATATCTGATGAGATCATTTGTGTTGTTTTAATTTAGGAGTTGACTATTTTTCCAGTGAAAAGTAGATACTTGTTGATCTGGTCAACCTGGTCAATTTTAGCAGGCTTTCCATTTGCAAACATAACCTTCTTGTGCCCTGTCGTTCCCTTTTGTGATTATGATCTGCTCTGTCCAACTACTGATTTAAGACTTTGTAGCTCTGGCCTCAGTTACTCCACCCTCTTCACATGCCTGACTACAGTAGGTTTTCTCCTGATATATTTTCCTCTCTGTTAGTGCTTAAATCAGCTTGAGATCTTACTCTCATTTTCCCACATTGTGTCAGGACCTAATTCTGAAGCATCTTTGACAGGGTATTGTAATGTTTAATAGTGATTCTGTATTCCAATTTAACACCATCTACACATTTTTCAGGTCTTAGTAGGACAGGACTTCTTGGTTATACAAGCATTTATGAGCAGGGTGAAGGAATAGGCACACTGCTATTATAACTATACATTATGAGGCAAGCATTCTATGGTGGCACTAACCTGAGCTGTTTCTGATAGAAGACCATAACAAGCGTGATACGTATTTTACAGTACTGCCATTATCCATTTCTTCCCCAGCCTTATAACTGAGGTTTTGCCAGTAGAATTTTCTAGCAGCTAGTTTATATAGCATTGACAAAGGAAGATACTGTAGATAAAGGCTGTTATGTCTGTGTCCTTTTTATGTCTTCCTTACTCCAGTTCAAGCTCACAGAACCATAGCAATGCATGGCATGTTATCTAAGGAGGAAAATTCAGCATATAGTGCTTCAAATATCCTTGATCTTAAAATCAAGAATTTAGCACAAGAACAAGAGGGGATACTGAGGGGAAGGGGCGGGGGGTAGAGATCAATTGTGACATACCAGCCACAGGTTCTGAATCCTGCCATGGCCCAGGATCCTCCATTGTTTCATCAGAGGAGCTTCTTCATCTAGCTCCTTTGGGTAGAGGTGCAGAATCACATGCTTCTTGTCCGCCTTGGTTTCCAGGGCATGCTCCATGGTTTCTGTTGCCTCCTTGCCCTGGATCTTATCAGCATCCCATTCGACAAGGAGACTCATGGGGTTGAGAAGAGGTCATGATCCATTTCAGGCTCTATACCTGGAGCCAATGACAACACCCAGTAAAGCTCCTCATAGCAGGGGGAAATACAACGCACATTCCTAGAGCAACTGTTGGAGTCTTTTGCTCTGAGCAAAGTCAAAGAGGATGGTGTAGTCTGACCACGTTGATCAGCCCTTGGGTGAGGTCAGCAGGCCAGGCAGCTGCTCTTGCAACAGATCCATGTTCACCTACACTGATCTGTAAAGAGGGCAGCAGAAATAATGTGGTCAGCACAGCACAACTAGTGAACACAGGGGACAGAGACCTTTATAGATTGGATAAGGGTTAGGAAGAAAAGGGTTCGATGCATTGTGGGAATGGGGGTGGAAGAATATTGAAACTAAAAAGCTGGTACATTTCTTTTACCCCTGTCCACACTGCACGCTGGCATGGATATTGGGCTATGCCACAGCCTCAGGAGTGTACTTACCCACACGCCTATGGTGTGTGAGCTTACTCATTCTCTATTCACCTTCAGACGTATTTCTGGGTAGAGATAATAGGGGGATTATGGTACAACCACAGAAATGAAGACATATACAGTCACTAGTGTAAAGGTACCCCTAAACATCACCATTTTCAGTTTGTTCATTGTTTGAAATATATGGGGAGGTAGATGAGAGTGGATCATAAGAGAAGAGTCTTTTGTTGGTTTTAAAGAGTGTTATTTAAACATGCCTGACCAACCTGATTGCTTTCTATGAAGAGGTGACTGGCTCTGTGGATGTGGGGAAAGCAGTGGACATGATATACCTTGACTTTAGCAAAGTTTTTGATATGGTCTCTCACAGTATTCTTATCAGCAAGTTAAAGAAGTATGAGTTGGATGAATGGACTATAAAATGGATAGAGAACTGGCTAGAGCATAGGGCTCAACAAGTAGTGATCAATGGCTCCATGTCTAGCTGGCAGCCGGTCACAAGCAGAGTGCCCCAGGGATCGGTGCTGGGGCCGGTTTTGTTCAACATCTTCATTAATGATCTAGAGGATGGGGTAGATTGCACCCTCAGCAAGTTTGCAGATAACACTAAGCTGGGGGGAGTGGTAGATACCCTGGAATGTAGGGATAGGATACAGAAGGACCTAAACAAACTGGAGGATTGGGGCAAAAGAAATCTGATGAGATTCAGCAAGGACAAGTGCAGAGTCCTGCACTTTGGACGGAAGAATCCTATACACAGCTACAGACTGGGGACCGATGAGCTAGGCAGCAGTTCTGCAGAAAAGGACCTGGGGTTACAGTGGATAAGAAGCTGGATATGAGTCAGCAGTGTGCCCTGGTTGCCAAGAAGGCTAATAGCATATTGGGCTGCATTAGTAGGAGCATTGCCAGCAGATCGCGGGAAGTGATTATTCCTCGCTATTCAGCATTGGTGAGGCCGCATTTGGAGTATTGTGTCCCGTTTTGGGTCCCCCACTACAAAAAGGATGTGGACAAGTTGGAGAGAGTCCAGCGAAGGGCAACAAAAATGATTAGGGGGCTGGAGCACAAGATTTTTGAGGAGAGGCTAAGGGAACTAGGCTTGTTTAGTCTGCAGAAGAGAAGAATGAGGGGAGATTTGATAGCAGCCTTTAACTACCTGAAAGGAGGTTCCAGGGAGGATGGAGCTAGGCTGTTCTCAGTGGTGGCAGATGACAGAACAAGGAGCAACGGTCTCAAATTGCAGTGGGAGAGATCTAGGTTGACATTAGGAAAAAGTGTTTCACTAGGAGGGTGGTGAAGCACTGGAATGGGTAACCTAGAGAGGTGGTGGAATCTCCATCTTTAGAGGTTTTTAAACTGCGGCTTGACAAAGCCCTGGCTGGGATTATTTAGCTGAGGTTAGTCCTGCTTTGAGCAGGGAGTTGGACTAGACGACCTCCTGAGGTCCCTTCCAACTCTATGATTCTATGATTCATTCACATGAGTGAAAAATGCATTTATCTTGTTTGTGTAGCACATTGCAACTCAATTCATAAGGCTTGATTGTGCCGGGTCCTTGCAAAAGCATGAAGGGGGAGGGGGCCTGTTCTTATGCAGGAGCCAGGTGCAAATGAAATGCCTTTCTAAGCACAGGGACTGCTTCCTACCAGAACCCCCTGAGGCAAT
This sequence comes from Emydura macquarii macquarii, assembly GCF_026122565.2. Lineage (NCBI taxonomy): Eukaryota > Metazoa > Chordata > Testudines > Chelidae > Emydura > Emydura macquarii. The sequence goes on along the minus strand of NW_027131527.1, from coordinate 10,119,878 downwards.
GGTCACCTGAAAATGTGCAGGAAAGAAGCAGGGCCATGCTCTTCACGTACACAAAGGCATACACTGGTTTACATGGAAGGAAGAGCTTACTGCATCCTTCTAAAGAATGGCACAAAAGATGAGCTACATGTGTTCACTGGAGAGCACAGTATTATCTTGCCTATGCAGACCTGTGACTTCATGGCAAAAACTGGCCCTTGGTCACAATAAGACAAATTTTCTGCTCCCATTCAGGCACCAAAATAAGTGGTCGTATTTTCAGATGTGTGTGACGTTCTTTTGAAAATTTGGACATAAATGTCACAAGTGGTGCTGCTGGGAATGAGCCCCACATTGCTAAGTGCAGAGAAAAGTTGTGTTTGATGTTGTCACGGTGCCTGAAGTAACTGTATTTCTGATTTCCTCTTGGCCTCATTGATAGCACCTCAGTTAGGTCTCAGGCCTTTAGCAGTCACTTTCTCGGGGCGGAGTCCTGGGACACTTTCCTTCTAGACCATGAAGTTAGACTGCAATTCTTCCGGCAACCCATTGTGCTCACCTCAGCAGATTTGACTTTAGTTCAGTGACCAGCCTGCTGTCATTAAGGCAAACTACTATTTATTCAGGAGAAAAGCATTACAGAAAATACCTTGACAACAATAAACAGTTTATATGTATTTCTAGCTTACCAGGTGTCACTCATTTGCACATTGAGACCTTGGGTAAAGTCCTTCAGGCCTTTTCCACGGGGACTGATCCTCTTGGCCACCATTTCATGCTAGTTTTTGGATCAGGAGAGGGTGACAGCGACACCCTTTCTTCCCCTCCGGCCTTCCTCTCATTCAGCTAGGTCACTTTATACAGTTTTTCAGTCCTTTTTTTGCTGATCTTGTCCAACCAGATAAAATCAGTTTATGCATTTTTTGCCAGGGACAGAGACAGGGGAATGTGATGAGAAGTCTCCAGAGTTCTTTACTGGTATACCACTTTGCATGAATATGCCCCAGTGACTTCAGTTCCAGCAGGAAACTCTACCTAGCTCAGACAATTGATTTCAAACATACAAAGTTGATACAATGATTTTGGAATATCCCATGATTCTATAGGGAAAAAGGAGAGAGGGACCGAGCTAATGACGTAGCTTCTCATAGAGCAAGTTTAACTAAACAATATCTTTATTTATTCTATAACTATGGTGAAAGCATAAGGGAGCCAGAGAGAGAGATTTGATCCAGATAAGAGACTGAGCATTAAATCAGCAATGTAATATCTGGATAGTAGAATCTTCCTGAGAGAAAAAAAATAAGAGGTAGACAGGACTGGTAGAGAATAACACTGATAGGAAAATGGCTTTAAATAAGAGTACTTGGCAATATACAGTCTAATACCAAAGTGTTGTATTAAAGGATTTAATTATTGTTATGGATGTTTAAAATTGGATTTTATTTTAATATTGTTTTGCTCACAGTCACATTACAGCTGTGTGAAGAATTCTCCAAACAGAGAAAAACAGGCACATTTCGCTTTTTTGCCTATTTAGTTTAAAGGGAAAAATCAAGAGTCTCGCCAAGCTGTTTTTATATGCAGTATAGTTGTAGCTGTTTCAGTCCCAGGATATTAGGAATACTGGGTGGGTGCGGTAATATTTTTTATTGCACCACCTTCTGTTGGCGAGACAGACAAGCTTTTGAGCCACATAGAACTAACTCTTCATTAGGTCAGGGAAAGATACACCCAGCGTCACAGCTAAATGCAAAGTGGCACAGATTATTTAGCATAAGTAGTTAGCATATATTGTAAGGGACCATCCAAAGTAGAGTAGCCTGTTAACACCTCTGCAGTCACAGGACAAAAAGGGAGTTAATGGGTTACAGATTGTTGTAAATAATATTCAGTCCATGATTTTTAGTGTGGCGCAGCATAATGAATATAAGCTCCTAGGCTTGTCTTTTGAAAGTGTTGTGCAGGTTTCCTTTGAGGATGAAAACTGAAAGGTCAGATATAGAGCGATCGCTTCATGAAAAGTGTTCACCCACAGGGTAACAGGATGTTTTAGTCTTTTTTCATTTTCTTGCCTTAAGCTAAACATACTTCTTGATATTTTTTTTTCCTAAAACATCTCTCTTACCTGCACTAATCCCACAAGTTTTATTGGCTAGGTCTGCTGAGGTCTCCTAAGTGCCTATGGAACTGATCCTGATTAAATACAACCCCCACAGATGGCTTTTTTGTTATAACAAAATGTAATTTGTTTTGCCTTTTTCAAGAAAGCTTCAAGAAGCCAAAGTCTGTTAATATGGGAAAAGGCTCTTTGCATAGATGATCTCCAGTATTAATTGGTATAGATAAAACAGTTGGATAATGAATTGCTAATTACAGCTGGTTGAAATAGTAGTATCTTGGCCTGCAATGTGAGCGAGACAGTCAAGTCTCTACTCTGCCTGATTTTGAGCTGAGTCTTTCATTCCAGATGATTCTGAATCAATCAGAGAAGGGACTTAAAACTGGGTCACCTACATCCCAGGCCACTACCCTCACCACCAGGCTTGGAGTATCAAATTCACTCCATCATCTCCTCATGTGAATGAAAACAAAGTTGAAAAAAGAAGCTGCAAAATGGAATTGTCATGATCTGGTCAGCTCTATTGCTAACACAGCCTTGAAAAATTATCATGAAAATGTACCAGCCCAGGCATTAAAAGCTATTCACTCATCCTTACCATGAGGATGCTGGTAATGAAGACACTAATGATATTTCACTTGTGTGTCAGCAAAAGATATTTGCCTTAGGAAGTGTATAAGAAAATATTTGGAAAGCTGTATTAAGTCCCTGCAAGTCATTGGATGCCTTCTGCTCAGAACTGCCCAAGATACATTTTCATGGCACCTCTCTGAGTAAAACATACAGGTTTAACATTACCTGTTTTCTCATGTGTTTTAGCCCAGTACCTTTCAGATCAGTCATAGCCATAAAAAACCAGTCCCACTCACCAGACCTTCAGAGAGAAAGTTAGGTTCACTGCCTTTAGAGAGACAGTAAACCACTCCAACCTGTTAGCCTTCTAGAAGCACACACTTTACTGAATTTGCACAGTGCTGGTGATTTATTATGAAAGCAAACTAATTAATTAGCAAAACAGCCTGGGTTAAGTAGTAGTAAGTAAAAGAAGATAATGATAGAGATTATTACAGGCTTAATCTAAAACTTAATATAGCAAGACACAGCCTTTATTTAAGGTGCTTTCTCTCACCCACAGTCTCCTTTCCAGCTTTGCCAGGACCCATCACAGAGATCAAATTGCTTGGTCTTGGTTCTTTTGGGGTTTTTTTGGTCTCCTAAAGTGAAGGATAACTAATCTCTGAGCTTTATATTCCCATTTTACAAATCCAGAAGGCCTCTTGGGGACTCAGTCCTCTGTGACTCTCTGGGGTGCAGGAGCCATGTGAATTCTCTGTCTCTGGAGTTCAGGTACAGGATAATCCCTGCTGGCTCATCTCCATAGCTTCGTTTATGGCTAATATATATATTGAGGTAAACTCACATGCCTTTCTCGAGGACTAACCTGTTTATCACCTCTACCCAGTCTGTCTTGTTTTACGCATGCTGCAGTAACATCATACAGAGGGAGTTCATAACGTCACATGTAGCATTAACTCATGCATGCTACAATGATATTAAGAAACAACATGGTATTAGAATTCAAATGATACCACACAAAGCATATTTTTACAGATATCATAGCAGTAATATGAAGGTTGTGAATACCGGAATGCCTGTGGTTACATATGTCTTTATGATATAGTAACAAAAAAAGGAAGTGGAATTTAGATCTGTTTGCGCTTTGCAGTGGCGTCATATTATTCTACCACAGGAAGGCTACAGTCGACCTTTCATCTTGCTATTGCATCTGGAACATTAGCGTCATTTCTGAGCAGCTCATTACTAGAAAGTTGCTGATAAACTGAAGAGCGTTAAGTGAAAAACAACTAAAATGGTTACATTTTCTACTTTAGAAAAGCTGTAGGTCCGCCTCATGTAAAGATCATGCCTGGGTTTAAATTTACACACACAAGTAGTCCCATTGGCTTTAAAGGACTGTCTCATTTGTGTAAAGTTATGTACATACACTGGTGTTTGTTTGAACAGGGCCTGAGAGAGAAATATGTATAGCTTGGCTATAAAACAAGAGGAAATATGAGAACAGATTTTTATACTTGAAGTGTGTAAATGCTAAGGACCAGATTCTGCCATCCTTCTCACCTTGAATAGTATCTCCCTCCACAAGTAGGCCAAGTGAATTCATTACATCTACATAAAGTGATTAAGGGTGCCAGAATCTGGCCATAGAAAGGAAAAAAAAAGTTATTGAAGTTTGTACAAGGGATAAGAAAAGAACTTGGACTAATGAAATGAAGTTGAGAGAAAAAATATAGGCTAAATATCAGGAAAAACTTCCTGACAGTGAAATGTATTACCCTGTGGCACAATCTCCTAAGGGAAGTGGTTTGTCACACTTAAAACAAGACAGACAAAATCCTAGTAAGTGCAAAACTCGTTAGAGTCCTGCACTTGCTGCGGGATGGATTAGATGATTTAAAAAGTCTTTTCCCTCCTAGGTAATGTGATTCACTGGTGTCAAGTGGTTAATCTGGGAGGGTGGCATTGTGAGTGAGTTATTCTGGCATTAGGTTACCTTGAGCCCAGTCAACTCAGTGCATGCACAGATGCATATATTAAATTGAAGTGCAGTGTGCATTGGAGTACATAAGAGGCGGGTGATTCACCAATCACCATAAAATTAGAGTTCACCTTAGACCACCGTGACCTCAGGGATTAAGGGTAACACATCAAATATTTTTTTAGGGGTTTAATGGCTGAGATCACAAAAGGGCAGAAACTGAGCCCAGTATATATGGTTTCCCAATGCAATGAAACCTGATTTAATGTTTTAAAGATTTTGATTTCCCCAAGGGTAGAAGGTGAAAAAAAGCTACTTTTTTCCTTCTGTGGAAAGCTGCATGACATATTCTGGGCCCTCCCACTACAGTTTGTACAGGTCTCTTCTCTTCATTTGTCTCTGCTGTGAGTATGTGAAGCATTGTCACTATTTATTCATAGATTCCATTCTTAAGCATTTGTGTTGCGATCCAGTTGTGGTTTATGGACTATATCTAACATCCTCCACTGTAGACAGCAGTGTGACCTGTCAGTTCTCAGAGAATGTTGGTACAGAGGCATATCAACACTTGCCACCTCCAGCTACTCAGTGGGACAGTAGTATGCTTCCTTCCACCTCCTGACTTGTACAGTCCCCCTAGATATCTCTATCATAGTTGTGTTGAGGGGATGCAGAGAACGGGGTGAAGACCTTATTGGGATGGAACTGCCCTATTCCTCATAACCAGATCCTAGGAGAGAGAAGGAAATTTCTAATTCATACATCTATGGCCGCACCTTTCCACACAATCTCTTTTAAAATAAGAAGGGCATTGTATTTACATCCTCAGCAGTTACCAAAGAAAACTACAAAACCATCATTGACTATTCACTCTCCCTTCTCTTCCACTGTTAGTTACATTCAGTTTTTATCTTTCATCTTTTATTGGCTTATAAATTCTTCAGGAGAGACACGTCTTCCTCTGTTTGTACAAACCCTGGCCCTGATTGTGGCCCCTGCATGTTGCCATACTATAACTAAAAATAATGAAGAACCAATTAATAGAGCAAAACCTTGGGGACGGAGTGGGGGAGGGACCCTTTAATGGCCACTTGTGAAAACATGAAACAAAGGGAAAATTCAGGAAAGTCAAATAAAGGTTAAGGTGAAGTTAAATTACTGGGACTTTTACATGATGAATCATATTTGCTGGTTTTCTGTTTTTTCTTTGAATTACAGCATTTTTCATTTATAACTTAAATCAATTCACTAAATAGTTTTTCCATAATAACAAAATTGCTTTTGTAGAGAAGTACAAATGGAAATAATTCAAAATCTATGTCATTGTAGCTTTCTTCAGATATGGTCTGGATAGCTGGGAATAATAAGTAACTGTAGTTTCTAAAATATTATTTTTGTTAAGGGATCAATAAGTAGTTCCTTGCCAAACAATACATTTAATTAACAACACAAGTAAAGATTAATCATTATATGTCAGAGTCTATTATCATCATCATTTAGGTATTTTTACTGCATATGATTTTTTTCATTAGTATGTTTGAGGATAAATGAAAAAAATTACTACAATGGTTTGGCTTATTTTAGTATACTAAAAATGTTGACTCTAAGCAAAATGGTTTATGATGCCCATTATCTGTACTTTGAAATAAGTTATTAAGGTAACCATTGTCCAGTGTTTTGCAGACCTTAAAAATTAATGCATAGTTTAAGTTCTCTATAGATTCTTGAAAACAGTTCAACTAAATGGCTTTCCATGAAACCAAGTAGAAAAGCAAAGTCTGTTTGGATAAATTCCATTTAACTTAGGCACTCTGTACATTGTGCTTTGATATATATATATATATATGTGAAGAATAATGTAATAGTAAATAAGGTTTATTTTAAGTTAAAGGAAGAAACATGCATATTTCAATATTAAATATGCTGAGGAATAACTTAGAGATCAAATATAATGGTGATGGGAGCCAAATAACTGCTTTCAGTATCACTGCTAATACTAATTTGTCTTCTTTGGACAATTTGCACCTAGGTCCTACAGTTTAAAAAAGCAGCTGACACAACTTTTATAATCACACTTCTCTTCACAGGAAAGGTGACCCTCAAAGTGTTCTGAGTAAATCTTACCGAATAACTTGTAAGAACTAATTTTGGGGCAGGGGCTGTCTTTTTGTTCTGTGTTTGTACAGCACATCATATAATGGGGTCCTGGTACTCATAGGCACTACAATAATAATAACAACAAAATGCATTCTCCTTGCTGTCATGCATCTTACAGTTTTCTCAAAGCTAAAACTGTTCTTCAAATCATCTGTGAGTTTGTCAGTCTGTAGATTATTTTTGAAGTAACAGAGGTATTTGATATCTGAAATTTGAGCTGTGTTGGTTAGTTTTGACTGGAACATAGTCCACATGATATTATTACTGTTCCCTGACTGGATAAGCATAATTCTTAGATTTAAGTGTCCAGAGCAAATATCCACATTTACTGTTTCAAAATGTACCTTAAATTCAGTGCTTCTGCAAATATTTTACTAAACTCACTCACTAGAATACTCATGGAAAATGAATGCAAAAGTGATTTGAACACAGAAAGCACATTTAGTTTTTTACCTGAAAAAATTGTCACAACATTTTTTGATGTACTTGTTCTTCTCTAATTCTGAGGTTTGGATAAATGTCCACACCTTTTGTATGCTTATCTGAAAATAATACATCCTCTTTAGGTTGGAAATCTCATATAATCAAGGTTTTAGTTTGGGTGTTTCTGTTTGTGCAATTTTCTAGTACTTACTGTTTGACCGGTCCAAAAGTAGTAATAGTGAAATACTGTGTGACACTATTCTGATGTTTCCACTTCCAGCTGAAGCCATGAAGTACAGGATTGTGGGGCATAAAAGAAATCATGCTGATTGAACCTCTAATAAGATTTTATTTTAATTCTGAAGTAGTTGTTTTATTTAATCTTTTTTTCCATCCCTATTTTTCCATAGATACTATATTCAGATATACCATATAATGTAATAAACTTTGTTTCATTTTAAGGGGTAGAGGCCCACTAAAGAATACGTCTGATGTGATTTATGCAGCAAAAATGATTTCAGAGTCAGGTTCCAGGATGGATATGCTGGCACGACTGATTGCCAACCAGGTATGTCACTTAAAGATTAGTGCTGTGGTTTATTAAAACTAAATCATCTCCATATTCAATCAAGCCAAAGGACCTCCAGCACACTAAAAGGTCACTTTGCAAAAGTACTCAAGACATGTCTGGATCTGCCTTTCCTGTTCTCTCTCCCTCACTCCCTGGCAGTGACCACTTCTCCCATGGATCTTTGGGTCCCAGGTTTTATAGATTCTGCCTTAATTCACCTCTGAATGTGTGTGTATTGGTTCTTTAAACCTAAGTGCAACCCCTGTTGCTAAACTAAAAGAAAACGCAAAGCTTTGGCTACGTGGCAAAGCATATTTATTAAGATCCCCATTGACTTCAACAACTATTGAAGGCAGATGGGCCTTAATACAAATATTCTACAGTATAATCAAAGCTTCTCCCTCTGTTTGTCTAAACAATAGTGCTGAGGAGTTTGGGTACTCACAGGGACTGCATAGCATTCTAATTCTAGTGAGACAGAGTTCACATCACACTAGGTTAATGTAACAGGACTGTTCAGACCAGGGGTTCCTTAAAAATGGGCAGTCCTGTTAGCAATCACCACCAAGTGGTCTTGGCTGCCCAGGGTAGATGTCTATTATGACACCCTCTGCAGGGCATAGTGCTGAAAAGGAGGGAATTCATGCAGTTTGGACTGAAGTCAAACTATGTGACAGTAGGAGAAAAGTTATAGGGCCAAAAATAAACTCTAAACTTTAATTTTTTTGTTTCACCTATTTTTGTGTCATCAAAGCTCTAAATTAATGCTGTATGCTCCTCTGGCGCACCATTTTTCAAATAATTGTTCAAAATATGATTATTAGCATGAATTTATGAACACATATTTCTTCCAACTATGCTTCTGTTCACCACATCCTATACAGTTGAGAAAACTGCAGCCTGAACTGAGAATAAGCTAAATCATTTTTATTTGTTGTCACATCTAATATTGTCATTTAGTTGGACATCAGTTTGCTTCACAATCCTCCTGTAGCCCAAATCTATTAGTCTGACTGCCTTTGCAGTTAACAGAACAACAGTAATGTAGGATAGTGTTTTCAGTATCCAAAACCTTTACTTTGTTTCCTTCATCTAGCTTCAAAAGCGAGAAATAAACTGAAATAAGCAATTGCTGTGTAATGAGGAGTTGTAGCTGTTTGACCTTCTGCAGTTAATAAAGAACAGTAGTTTCAAATGAATGATTTTGGTTCAGGCTGCATGTAGTTTCAGAGAATCAAAATTGAGAATTGTGAACTGCTTGACTTAGTTCATGTTGTTTTTCAGCTGGAAAAATATCCTATGAATTACATTAACAGAATCTTCCAGGTTCTCCATTTGAACAATACCTTTGGTAGTTACTGTTCCCCACTTTAAAAAACCCACACTTCTCTTGTTCTGTTTAAAGAAATGTGACAGTACCGGACAATTAGCATAATTCAGTTACATTGTAACCCATTTTTATTGTACTTCAAGATGATTCAATGTTAACAACTCTTAACATACTCAATAGATCAGCAATACAAACACAGACAAATTAGTCACAAAGAAATAATTAGCAAACATTAGTTAACATAAGATTGTTCTAAATCACTTGTCTAATTTGTGAGCTGAAAGTTATATGGCAACATATAGCAGTCAATACATCTCTCTTATCGAATGTGCTAGAGATTAAAGTCATCATTGCAGATGACCTCAATATTGTATAAAATTCAAATTTATATAATTGTTGTGCTCTGAAATCAAGGAGTTAAGGCCAAACATTATCTTTATAGTTAGGCAATCTCCTCATTAAGATACTTTTAGAATAGTTTTTTTATATGCATTTGTAAGATCAACAATAGATTCTTTAAAATGATTATCTGATCAATAAGAGACAGTCAGAAGTGTTAAATGTAAAATGTTACATTAAACAAATATTTTAAATGTATGTATATCTAATGAGAACATATTGAAAACTACTATTGTGATACATAGCATTCATCACTAAGCCCAGTTCAAGTGCAAAGGAAGTGACATTTATTTCTTTGGTAAAGAGGTGAAATCAAAACCCAATACACTTATGGCCAAGTTTCCTGCAGAATAATTTGTATTGATCTTTTGTGCTACTGCTCTGCCAGTGGCTAATGGAAATACTTTTTCACCTTGATTGTCCATAGAGGTTTCATTGTATTCACAACTATTGCATCACTTATCAAGCCATTTTGAGGCTCTTACATGGATATTATTTCTATAAACCTCCCATCTCCTCCCCCCATCCACCAATCTTCTAGTTGAATTTAGGATCCCATTGACTTCAATAGATACAGGCTCAAACCCTTTATTTGCAGTTTTGTTGTAGCTGTGTGATCCCAGAATATCAAAAAGACAAGGTGGGTGAGATAATGTCTTTTATTGGACCAACTTCTGTTGATGAAAGAAACACACTTTCAGGCTACACGGAGTTCTTATTCTCATCTCTCTAATCAAACCCTTTGTAGTTTGCCACTATATCTAGCTGAAACTTATTTCTCAGTGTGAGAAATTAAACTAGTAACGATCAGTTTTTCTCTAGGATGATAAATGCCAGGAACATAGTAATTGCCATACTAGATCAGACCTTTGGTCCATCTAGCCTAGTACTCAACGGTGGCCAGCAGTAGATGCTTCAGAGGGATGCGTCGGAAACCCCTAATGGAATAACCTGCCCAGAAGAGAAGTTTCTTTCTAACATCTATTAATAATTGACTGCTTAACCTCTGAACATGAGAGTTTATATTCCTTGTATTATTTTATCATGTTTAATGTAACTCAGATTATTCTCATTACCTATATAAATGTCTCATCCTTTTTTTAAAATTTCATTAAGCTCTTGGCTCATTCATATCTTTTAGTAATGAGTTCCACAGGATTGAGTTGTGTAAAATATTTTTGTTACTTTTGAATTTTTTACCTTAGTTTCATTGGCTAGTCCATTTTTTATTTTATTATGAGAAAAGATTAATGACCTTCCCCCTGACATTCGTTATTGTATAGATCTCTATTATCCCCCGTAACTATTCATCTTCTCACTAAACAAAACTAATGTTTCCAATCTCTCCTTATTTGGAAGTTTTCCGTGCTTCTAATCATATGTGTTGTCTATCTCTGGAACCCTTCTATTTCTGATATATTGTTTTCAGATGGGATAAGTAGAACTAAGCAGAACACTCTAGGTGAAGTCTTAACAACAAATAATATAATGGCATTATAATATTCTCAGTAGTATTTTCTAACCTATACTTTATAAATCCTAACATTTTTATTTGACTTCCATGGCACACTTTGCAGAGCTTTCCCTGAATCTTCCCCAGTGAAACCTAGGCTTCTTTTCAGAGTGATTACAGTTAAGTTAGAACCCAGTAATGTGTAACAGTAATTCAAATTATTCCCTCAAATGGGTATTTGTCAACACTGACATTATGCTGACCATTTTCCTAGCTTCGTTATGTGTCTCAAGAGTTTCCAACATTCTTCTCTATGCTTATCTAATCTAATAATGTTGTGCCATCTGTAATTTTTGCCACCTCACTGTTCTTCCTATCTATCTATCTATATATATATAGTGAATTTTAAATACCATTGACTCTGCCCTGAAGACTTATATGATCAATGATTTACTTCTATGTGAAGTCAATGAAAAATTATACCAAAGTCTCATCTGCCCATCTCTGGAATCTGCCCACGTGGAAATAAATATCACAGGTTATTTTAGAAAAAAACTGTAAAAGACTGAATAGATGGTTCCAATCAACATAGTTCATCTTCATACAATTAGTCCTGATACTTAAAGCTGTTTATGATTGGAAGGGCAGATTTTATTGAACTGCAATTACAAAAATAAACATTGTCTACATAAGCTGCCTACACTGTACTGTGATAGCAATATTAAACTCATTAATTATAAAGTGTGGTGATGCCAAAAAGCACTACCAAATTTACTTTTTTAACTTGTAATTGTTCCTGGCTCTCTTATTCTAAATCTCAAACGTGCAGTTTTTTAATTCATAAATTGAAATTCTGCTATATAATCATGTGGGATGAAATCCTGGCCTCACTGAAGTCAATTGGAAAAGTACTAATAATTTTTAAAAGGGCCAGGTATCTCATTAATTAAGCAGAGTTTGCTGCTCCTTCATAGTGTTACCTATTGTGGATTTTACATCTAAGGGTCTTTGTGTATTAACACCCATCACTACGCAAGACAACACTGGAGTCATTTCTCTTCAGAAGCAGAAACTTGGATGGACCTTAAACTCTATTGATACTCCTAGGCAATACTGTAATATTTACATATACACAGACATTGTCAGTATTTTCTAACAGTATGCATAAAAGTATGATGCACTAACTATGACCAGCAAAAGATCATGCCTCCTGCAATTTATTGAAGTGTATCTTTTTAAAAAAATATGCTAGTATTGACACAATGTTCAGTCAAAGGAAACTGACTACGTTTTCATGGTATTTACAGTAAAAAGACTACAAAAAAAAACCTCTCAAAGACTATATTGACCTTTACACTAAGACTGTTTTATACTGCTCCAGCAGTGTATAGGGGATTCAATACCCCTTTAAAATCCTTTTATACTGCCATAGCAGTGACTAGCAGCCTTAGTGTAAATGATAATCCAGTGCTATGTGAATAGCCTGTTCATCAGAGATTTCCCTCAAAGCATTCTTCATCATTCCTCTGAAGTTGGGAGAGAATAAAGAGAAGATCTCAAAGAAAGTATGAGCACCACCATAAAAAACAGAGACTTTACCATGAGACAGTGTTGTTCATATCTATGATCTACTCCTGCTCCCACTAATGTCAATGGGAATTTTCTCTTTGACTTGCGTGGAATCTGGATAAAGCCCATAATCTAGAGTTACTTATAGTAACCATCTATTAATTTGGGTTTCCATTGTTATTAGTCCATGTATGGACTATGGTAGAATGGAGTGAAATTTGGGATTATGGAGTACCTCTTTGTACAGTTTTAAAAGATTCACAAAATTAGCAAATAACTAAACTTTAGAGCACTGGAGAGCAAAACTCCATTGGAGAGCAATTATAATGAACACTCCTAAAGGGAACATGAATCTGATAAAGTCTGGGTCTAAATTTTGAATGCACATTTGAAATTTGCCAAAATGCGTTCACTAGTTTGAACATTAACATACTATGCTGGAGAGTTGAGAAGTTAGAAAAATCATAACCTTAATCATTGAAAATTGAAGTGATTAGGAATTTGCAGAAAATGTTTTAATTCATTGTTGTTTTAAATGTGTAGTGTCCAGACCAATCATGTAAACAGGATTTATTGGCCTACCTGGAACAGATCAAGCTGTATTCTCACCAGCTCAAAATCTGCAGTCAAGTTAAAGCAGAAATCCAGAATCTTGGTGGAGAGCTCATCATGTCTGCTGTAAGTAAAAAAAAGTCCAGAAATAATTTCTGTGCTAGGTACAACTATAGATTTCAAATTTTGGAATGAATTTGTAGCATTTGTGAAATATAGTCTTATAGTCCTCAGGCCCTTATTTGATTCGCCACTGCTTTATATCTTGTGTTGTCATTTGTACCTGAGTAAAGTGAGTACAAGACATTACCAAATCAGAAGGGAAGCATTTTGCACCCACCAGTGTGCAGTTGTGTGAGACCACAGACAATGCGGGCAGTGAAGAATCAGGCCTGGTGTCTTTAAAGATTTCAGGTGACCTGCTTCTTCAGTCCGTTACACTGAGGTAGTGAAATTAACTTCAACAGAGAGACACTGATGTAAAACTGGTTTAGCAAATCAGACCTATTTTGAGGTAATGTGTGTTCACCCAATGCTGCATCTTTCTCATGGATTTCTTTCTATATATTTTCACTTTTTTATTTTGTTACAAAAAATTTGTGGGAGCTGTTGCTCCCAGCTCATAAGCAATTGACTGGAGAGATTCTAGCCAGGCTGTGAGTAACAGAGCCAAAAAAACCACTGAGAACAAGGGAAATTGGTTCTTTATTAGCTTTCTGGATCCGCATTAGCCTGGGGACATCAGGTTAGGGTATATAAGTACTATTTAGCTATTGCTATGATTTTGAGCACCAATTAGTAGAATTTCTGTACTCCTGTGAGTAACCCCTCCCCCCCAGCAGAAGAGTCTGGCCCTGAGTATTCAAATTATTCCATCAGTGAAGAAACAACTGTTTTCATTGTGGTGGTATTATTTATTATTTCTACGGAGGTAGTCCCTGGGAGCAGAGATCTATCATGGACCTGTGCTCAGTGCTGTACAAACACATAACAAAAAATGGCCCCTATCCCAAAGAGCTTACAATCTAAGTAATGATTATCCCTTTCTAATATCTCCAAGCTCACATATACATATAATTGTGCTTTATTTTTCATTTTCTTCTTTCTTTTTAAAAATGGTGCTTCAAGCCACATCACAATTAATACTTAATTAGCATTTCTGAATACTGTGGTCAGTGATGGATTTGTGACAATTTGAAAAACAATATGGTCTTTGAAAGTTAAAACTCTGCATTTTTTATTAGTTTTTCTGGTATTGTCTCCTCTACTCACATTTCATTGGGGAAATCTCATCAGGAAAGTCTGCGCCCTCCTCCATCCCAGTTGTAGTATAAATATCAAGTTGTATTAAGTAATATTATTTTATTGTGTTCCCTTCTATTGACACTTGCTGTTCTCCTCCAACATTAAAAAATGCAAAATAAACAACAAAAATGATAACTTTAAAAACAAACCCAGCTTAACTCATAAATCCAAGAGAAAAAACAGGGCCAATCCTGTTCCTATTAATTTGAGTGCAGCTGTATTATATCCCAGCAACCCTGGTTCAGCAAAGCACTTAATCACATGCATAAATCTATCTCAAGCCAGTAAGGGTTAGCACGTGCCCACCTGCTTTGCTGAGTCAGGGCCAAGAGGCAGTGAAGTCTTAGCTTCTATTCTATTAAAGGATTAAATCTATGTAAATGCTCATGAAGTATTTTGTTAAATGCAGATAATGTGTTGACTCTGTACAAAAAACAAAGAAAGGCATTCCCTGCCCTGAGAAACTTACAGTATAAAGCCCTGATCCAAAACCCACTGAAGTCAATGGAAAGACTTCAATTATTTTCAAGGGGCTTATCGTCTGGCCCTGAGGGACTACATACCTGTCAATGCTGACCAATGGTTATAGCAAGTCCTTACTATTGTGAGAGTATAAATGTACAAAATGCCCTGGCAGAGCAGAGGTGGTGTGTAAACTTAAAACTTAATAACTTCTCCAATTGTCATTTCCTCCCCAATTATATATTGTTGGGGTAGAGAAAGCATTTGAAACAGGCTGTGCTCAACTATCACTTTTAAAGGAAAAACCGAGCACCAAATCCAATTTGCTGTCTTATATGAGTAGTACCAATGTATGTGAAACTGCAGACTCTTTGGATCCGGTGTTTAAAAGTGACTTCAGGGACTCATTTCATCTTGAGGGGAATATGAGAACTTAAAATACATCAGATGGGGAAGGCGCTAACAAAAGCAGGGCTGTTAATAAATTGAGAGGGAGACAAAATCAATGATTGCTCAAAAATGGCTGAGCTACTGCACTGGCTTTTTTCTTTTCTTTTTGAATGGTGGTTTTAAAAGAAGTGAAGCAAATCCTGCTTTTTCAAGTGGGCCTTGTGGCATTAAAATTGCTGGGGGTTGTACGGTACAAGGTGAAGGCCAAATATCTGGGTGGAGAAACATGCAAGCATCCAAAGTCCTGCTCCCTTGGTGTTTCCAGTAATGGCAATGCACAAGTTGCATTTGGGACTAACTGTAGGAGGGGACAGCAGGTCCACTATTATATGGATCTCCTGTGCCCTGCAGTGAAAGCCATACAAGGTGTGAAGGGCTACGTCAACCTATTGGCTGAAGTACTTTCCACTGTGCAGCTCTGCATAAAATAGCCCTGCACCTCTTCCTATTTCTAGTCCAACCACTCCAGCTAGTAGATTTGGCCCTTTTATCTACCCATCACTGTAGTATCTGGGCAACTTCCACATAAAATCAGTATCAATGTCAAAGTACCTAGCAAACTTAATAGAACATCTGGCACTTCTCCATTTTTGGAGTCAGAACTCTGTTTGGGGTGGGGTTATATATTTTGATTTTTTTTCTCCTGAGTACTATCTAATCTATTTCTATTGATAAGAATGAGAAGTGGAAAAAGAGACATCAGACTAGAAAAAAAATGGGAAAAATAAGGAAGAATCCACTTGTGCCTATAATGATATTCTCATCACACTTTTAGAAAACACTTAATGCATCCAG
Source organism: Emydura macquarii macquarii (assembly GCF_026122565.2). Taxonomy (NCBI): domain Eukaryota; kingdom Metazoa; phylum Chordata; order Testudines; family Chelidae; genus Emydura; species Emydura macquarii. The sequence goes on along the minus strand of NW_027131527.1, from coordinate 10,103,754 downwards.
CTATTCATAATCATCCTAAATACCACCCTCCAACATAATGAAAAATACACCTACTAAAGAGAAGAGTATATTAGATAGGAAATCAATGAAGCAACAGAAATGTAGAAAATCATTTCATTTAGTGGCCACTGCTTCTTTGTGTTTGCCCTTTCTCTGTTTTCTCCTCTCTCCACATACATCCACACAAACGAAATGGTCCCTGTCCTGTGCCCCTTGAAATCTCTTTACCCCTGCATTCCCTTGCTCCCTCCTGTGCATGTACGCGGTGTCTGCATTGCCAGAGAATCGATGTTAAACTTCCTACCCAAGAGGAATCAAGGTCTTTGCATGCTGATGAATAGGTGAATTCACCACCACCATCTCTCAAATAAGAATCACTACGTAGAAAGGAGGTGGGTAGGTTAAACTTCCCTGTTGATGATGGAGTACAGAGATGTACATAAAGGGAACTAGTGAGTTAAACATCCCCCTCACCTCCAGGAGATGACCCATGGAGAGTCTCTGCACAAAAGAGGAATGGCACATGAGGGATTATGAGGGTAGGGATTCAGTGAGATTTAATATCCTTCCTTCTGAAGGGGAAGAATGGCTGAAAAATCATAAGAACAAACTTGAGTTTGAAAGCCTGTAGTTTCTGTAACATATATTGCAGACTTGTGAAAATACACAACAAGATTTCGCCCCAATCACAAAATGTCCTACCAATAAAAACAATGGGCGAGAGAACAATATAATACATAAAATGGAACTACGGCTTCAACCTTAACTATGGAGTCATGGTCAGTGACACTCCATATTTTGTCTAAGGACAACTCAGTTACTTCCAGACTAATCTATGGACTCTTTTAATTTATGGAAATCTTGTGTCTGGGGCAGTGCTGATGACAGTGAGCGTGGTGGAGTTCTAGCATCATTCCCTTCATATGTTAAGGATATCATGAGTACTTGATTACTCATTTACTCAGGCATGTGAAAAAGTGTGCAGTACTCTGAGAACACAGACAGATATACATTACTCACTAAAGTATCTTATTTGCTCTTTTTTTTTTTTTTTTTTTTTTTGCTGTAAATGCTTTGAGGCTGTCTCTCCTCTGCCCTTGCCCCTTCCCCTCCTTATTCAACATTCCTCTGACCATGTCCACACTAGAAACTTCGCTCGATGCATGTTACGTCAGCATAAATCCATCACCAGTTAGTACATGTGCATACTTGGCTCCTTGCATCGGTGTTGCATGTTCTCACCAGGAGTGCTTGTGTCACTGCACAATGTTATAGGTAGCCCATTGTGCAACCTCCCACTGTCCAGCGCGCTGTCTTTTGGGAAGTTTTGGCAATGAATGGTGGGGCAGAAATTAGTCTCACAAGTTCAATTTCCTAGCATGCAACTGTCTCCATCCCATAATGTTATCTATATCCCATAATATTTGTGCCTTTTTTAAAAATCCCAGAAAGCCATGTGGCCCTCCTCATCTCTGACAGAAGCATGGAGCCTGCACAGCTCTGAACTACTGTCATAAGCATTGCAATCAGATACTCAATCCTCTGGTATTTGCAGTGCTGTAAGCAGAATCAAATCAGTGTCGACCATGATGATTTCTTGGAGGACAGGTTGCTGTGGAACACAGTGAGAACCACTTCAAGGTTGTTGATAGCATTCATGGAGCAGTTGCAGGTGGAGGAGTAAAACTTCTGGGCCTAGAAATGAGCACTGAGTGGTGGGATTGCATCATAATGTAGCTCTGGGATGATGGCTGCAGCGGCTGCAGAATTTTTGGATGCACAAGGCCACATTCCTGGATCTGTGTGCCAAGCACCCTCCAGCACAAGGACACCAAAATGAGAGCTGCATTGACAGTGGAGTGATGATCGCACTGTGAAAACTTGCAACACCAGATAGCTACCATTTTGGTGTTGGAAAATCTACTGTGGGGGCTGTTGTCATGTTAGTGAGCAGGGCCTCTTATTATCTGCTATGCAGGGCTATGACTCTGCAGCAATAAGGTTCCTGCACTGCAATGGAACAATAGATGGCAGGCATATCCCTATTTTGACACCAGGCCACCTTGCCACAGAACACATCAACAGAAAGAGCGATGTTTCTATGATTATTCAAGCATCGTGGATCACTGGGAATGCCTCTCCGACATCAGTGTTGGCTGGGCAGGGAAGGTGCATGATGCTTGCATCGCTAAGAACACAGGGCTGTCCAGAAAGCTACAAGCAGGAACTTTCTTTCCTGACAGGCAGTTTGCCATGGGCAATTTTGAAATGCCAATAGTAATCCTGGGGGACCCAGTCTACCCCGGCTCATGAAGTCATACATCAGCCACCTCGACGGCATCAGGGAAGATTCAGCTACAAGCTCAGCAGGTGCGGAATAACAGTTGAATGCATGTTTGGTATATTGAAGGAATGCTGACAGTGTTTACTCACAGGATTGGATCTCAGAGAAAAAAACATACCAATGGTTATAGCTGCCCGCTGTGCCCTGCATAATATCAGTGAAGCAAAGGGGGAAATTGGCTGCTGGGGTGGAGCAACTGTCTACTGAGTTTGAACAGGCAGACACAAGGGCTATTAGAAGAGCTCAACAACATGAGCTCTATGTGCTCATGGTCTTATGCAGCACTGGCTTGCACGATGTCACTGAACACGTTGAGTCTTCTTCTTTCTCTTCCTTTTCTGGGTCAGGTGTTCTCCAAGGGTGGAGGAGGAAACCCTAAAGGTTGCAGCAGCTGCAGATAAATCGCACTGAGGTACCATTGTCAGTATATTCACAACAGAAAGTAAAACTTGAAGGTTCAGAACTCCTCTTCCTCAATCCCCTAAAGTTTTAAACAATACACGCTCATTGACACTTCTGTGTGGGATTGCTCATTCCCAGCACCCCTCGGCCCGAGCCATGGTGAATATGACCCACCAGGGTGAGGAAAATGAAAACGAAATTGTTCAGTGGTATGAAACTATGAATATAGGGCAATGGCACTGAATGCTGGCACCATTTTTCACAGGCAGTGGTGATTTTAGCCGATATTTCACTCCTGACAGTATCAAAGGCAGAGAAAGAAGAGCTGTAACTGGCGTTCCAAAAGTGCTCTGGCCCGTATGCTGCTAGTCTGCAGTGTTGCCTGCCGAAGTTATCACTAACTGGCATGGGAAAGTGTCCTACCGTGGAGGAAGGAAGAAGACTGCCATCCATAGGAACCCGTGGGAGAGGATTGCAGAGTACCTCTTTGAAAGTTTCATTGAGATTTCTCAGGAGGCTTCAAGGGACATAAACAAACTGCTCTGCACGCCCCCCCTGCCTGCCTAATTCCACAGAGGGATGAAAAGCAGATAACAGTGCTGTCTCAGTTGTACCACTACTTCTTCTAGTAGTGTAATGAGAAAGAAATTTACATTCTTACCCCAGGATCCTTCCCCTACATTGGGCTCACCTGTGCTCAACTGTCGGGACTGCAGTGGAGTTTCAAACAGATTCTGGCATAGCTGCATCCCTGGTCCCATGTCCCCCATCCTCCACGTCATCCTTGTCCTCACTGTTCAGGCCAGGGGCCCATGGCTTGAGTTTCTCAGAAGTAGCCATGGTGGTGTACAGGGTGCTGGTGGGGTTTCTGTCAAGTATGTCATGCAACTCTTAGTAAAAGCAGCAGGTCTGTGGCTCCGCACCAAATGGACTGTTGACCTCCCTGGCTTTCTGATATGCCTCACACACACACAGTTCTTTCGCTTTCACACTGCACTGCTACTGCTCCCTGTCCTACCCCTTCTCGTGCAATCTGTTCATAGCTGTCAATATTCCCGTGGCTGGTCCATATAAGTGCTTGCACAGGCCTCTTCTCCCCACAGACCCAGAATATCTACTGTCTATTCCAAGCTGGAGTGCATCTGACATGTGTAGCCGGATTGGCCATCTCAACAGCTGTGCACAACAATGGAGAGCAGCTAGGTGTGCTCATCAATCAGGAAAAGGCATTTCAAAAATTTTCTGGGCTTTAAGAGGAGGATTTTGATAGAAAAACAGATTCTAATATTCTTTGTACACTTTGATTCTTATTTCATTTATTAAAAAACACTCTGAGTGAGTCAATATTTAATCCTTCATTTATATCCCTGAGAAATATCAAAACATTTTAAAGAAAAGACATAAAATATTGTCAACATTTTTGCCATCTACAAGTAAGAATTGCAAGGATTTACCAAGCTGTTAATTGGTATGATGGAGCAGGACAGGGAAAATTCTTTGCATTCACAGATTCTGGCTTTTATTGCTGCTTTTCAATTTTCCAGCAGCTGTACTATAAGCCTGCTTCCTACCTGGGAATGTCAGTGGTACTACAAGATGCACTGACACAGGCTGAACAATACCTCTTTAGCTGCAACACAATCTTCAAACCACACTGAAAATAACAGGAAACGGTTGTAGTCCTCAGTAATTACATTTATTTTAGCATATTATCAATAATACTATTTGTAGGTATCATATAGATATGGTATTTCCAGAAATATTGATTAACTTACTTACACTGCTCAAGTTGTCATTTTGCAGTACTAGCTTTAAGAAGAGACAGTTCTTGGAATTATATCACAATGCAGGAAATTAACATGTGGGTGTTCTGGTCTATTTCTGGCTCTAAGGCATAGTAGGTTTGATGTTTTGTTTCATCTATACCTACTATCACCACATAATTGTACTTTGATTAATGTCGTAAGAGAGACAAATAGTGGCTTCTTTTTTAATGATTGGAAGTACAGAAAGAGAGGCATAATTGCAGGAGTACTGATTCTTCCTAATAGTTTTGTGGGGGTTTTTTGGTTTTTTTTTTTTTTTAAATTGTCCCAGTAGTTGCAGTATCTCAGCTAATTGGGGTGGAAAATATTTCTCAAGTCCCCTAGCCTTATCCCCTGCATTGTGCAGGCTATTTCACAGCATTTTTTCCCCCATGAATGTCTGGCCTAATCTATTTTTGAATATCCATGATTGTGTCTCAACTCCTAGACTGCCTTAATAAGGGACTCCAGTTTGTACAAAGGTAGGCACTTAAATAAGGCATCCAACTTCTGCATTTGGCCACATACATCAGCATTTAATATTTCAAATTAAGCATTTTACATGCTTAATTACCACTTTCTCTCAGATGAAAAGTTCCTTCAGAAAGCAATCCTACAGCCTCACTGCTAGCTTTGTGGGCTTTTTAAAAGAGCTAGAAATGCCCTCAGTTTAATGTCAATAAAATAAAAAGTGGCACGTGTAAGGCTGGCACAATCACAGACTGGTGTCTAGCCCATGTCCCAGAACTGTGGCAGCTGGCAGGGTGTTCTACCCGTTCCTTCCCGCCCCCTCCACTTAGAGACAGTCCTAATGCATCACTTACTGCTGCAGAGAAGACTTGCATCAAAAGTTAACTTTTGCCCTAACCTTCAACTGCTGTTCTTTTGACTGAGAGGGAAGTTTGTGATCGTCTATAGGTCTTGGGGGTGCTCATTCAACAATTTCAGACTGCCCCCTAAGAATGTGCTGTTTTTCACACAGATCAGATTTACTCTTATTGTTGAGAGTTCTGTTGTAGACCACAGTCTTTAGACATTTTTTAAGATATCCTGGGCCTAGTTGCCTAACTAGCTAGGTATGGTGGTAAGTATTATCATAACTCTTGCTCAGTAAGAGCCCAACTTCAGCAAGGAATCCAAGAGGACTCCTGGACTATGGATTGAATTGACCAATGCTCACCTTCAACCAAAGGAGACTGCTCCGTGGCTGCAACTTATTCAAAATACTTTCCTTTGCCTACCAGCATCACCTCTGTCTTGCTCAGCTTCAGCCAGCTCTTTTGTCATTCATGAACTGATCTCCTCCAAGTGCTTGGCCATCATGGTGGCAATGTTGTGGTTTTATGTGGTGAAGACAGGTTAAGCTGTGTACCAACTGCATACTGCTGGCATTTGAGTCATGTCATCTTACCAGTTCACCTAGTGGTTGCATGTAGATGTTGAAAAGAACCAGAGAGAATTGATCCTTGTGAAACTCTGGAGATACAGATTCCATCACTATGCTTTGGGTGAGTCCCTCCAGGAAGAGCTCACGCTATTTTAGCTCATTACTTAAGATCTCTGCCACCTCTTTCAGGCAATGTAGCAATATCCCATGGTCAATGATCCACTCCAAGCCTCTTCATCTAATCTGGGGGTTTTGTTTATATTTTTATATTTTCCTTTGCATATTTTGGTCCCAGACCTGCTCCATCATACCAATTAACAGCTTGGTAAATCCTTGCAGTTCTACCTCTATGAACAAATAGGGTTCTAGTCAAATCACAAACAGGAATTCAGAAATCTTATACACTTATACCATAAATCTTAGCAAAAAAAAATGACTTTGGCTCTATGCAAAATTAGACGCATATTCCCATTCACCATGTAAAAGAAACCGCAGAATGTATTTTATTAAGGTTTAAAATAAAAAGTTTCCAATTGAAGAACAAGAACATAATCTAATAAATTGAGCACATAATATTTTGAATGTTTTCTACAGATAATTCTATGTAGAGAACTATATACAGTATTTCTTAGGCTATGCCTAAAGAGCAGGTTACTTACTTAACAAGCTGAAGCATGAATCTACAGCATACTCAGAATCCTCAACAGGAACTTAGGTGTCCGTGTTTTGAGAATGAAATTATAACATGGTGGATAGTTATTAGAAAGCCTCAAGATCTTTCCTTACCAATTATAAATAAATTCCTTTCGTGTTACAAAACTTTCAAAGATTTTTTTGATGATTACAACAGAGGGCATGTGCTTTTTAGACGAAAGTTCCTGAATTATTTTCTTCTTAACATAATGCATGTATGGTCATAGAATTAATATGGATTGGTGCCTATTGTTGGATTTGAAGTCTGTTACCCCCAGATGCATGAGGGGGAAGGAGTTTCACTTCAGTGGGCTTGAAGAGTGTATGTAATATAATGGCCCATGTGTACATGTGTCACTGATCTAGTCTACTGCAAGAATTCAGGGGGTATATGTGCATGTTACTTTCTACTGGATTCCCTTCAGGGGAATATTTCATTTTGTTTAAACTATACACATTTTTAGAAAAATAAAATACAATTGAAGTAAATTTTAAAACAAAATAATTTCAAATTGAAAAATCAAAACATTTCATTTCAAAATTGTTGAAATGAAACACTGATGGTTTTGGTGGGGGCACAGCCCCTTTGACTGCAAGAAGTTAGTGAAATTGATACATATATGCATAATGTTTTGTTCATTCTGAATCTGCATTTTTTTTGCCCCCTTCCCACTCCCCCGCCAAAAAAAAAAAAGTTCCAGCCAAAAATATTTGGCTAGCTCTAATCCTGAGTCCTGGCCCTGCTGCACCTGTGTGTGAAGTCCATGCAGTCACATAATCAGTAGTCCTAATGTAACTGAAACAAACTACTGATAATTCCTTACCAGCAAATTGAGGGTACTATAAACAATGCTCTTCCTAAATCCTGCCATGAATTATTGTGTGTTCTGACATCCAGTTAGAGATGTGAAATGCTGAGACTGGAATACAAAAATGATGCACGGTGTGTGTAATGCTGGAATAACAAACCCAGTATTCAGGTGAAGACTGTCAACCTTTTAATGTATATATTTTACTCTCACACACACACACACACACACACACACACACACACACACACACACACACACACCATCTTTAGAAACCATTTGCTTAAAGACTGAAGAGTTTGCAGCCACGTCTCTAAATAAAATGAACTTGAATGTGCTATGAATAAATATTTTATCAATCTTCCGTTTATGCCAAGTCTCATTTCATCAGTTTTCCCTGATATGTAATGAGACCTTGAAGAATCTGTTGAATATTTGAGAGACATAAAAGCATCCAAGTGAAAATGGGTCTTGAGTACATTCATAGTAGAACAATACATTTACATCAAATTGTATCATGTTATGGGCACTAAACTATTTAAAAATAAAACCTGCTGCTCTGTCTATAGACAGACAAGATAAAGTAAAATGTGGGGCCTGACTTTTTAGATGTTGCCCCAAGAAAAATCTCTCCATGACATTGAAGTTTAACTGATTAAAAATTAATAATTTTTCTATTCAGACTCTATAGTTTCCAGATGATTGGTGTGAGGTGCCTCATGAAAACAGAGAAAATGTATTGACACTACGATGCTGCAAATAACATTGATCTCCTAAAGGGAAATATTAGTAAACCTACTAAAATTAAGTTGCTTGCGCTGGGGTGTCAGAGTAAATGCAATAGAAATTTCTATCTCCCTAAACTATGAGAAATGCACCAAAGCAACTAATTAAAACAGTCTTAGTAATAGTTAAATATTTGGCTTTTCACCAAGGAGGTGTGCAGGTTCTAGTATTTATATTTGTTTCACATGTGTTTGTTTTTGAAAGCTTTTTTGTGTCTCAGGGAGTCATTTCTGGAACTGAAATAATGCCAGACATTCAGCTAGTGTACAACAACCTTGGGGCAGGTGTACACTGCTGACAAAATTCAGTGGCAGTTGGTGGGAGTTAAGCAAGCTACGCAGAGTAGCTTGCATTACTCCTGTCGACTTAGTAACTTCCCTTGTTTCTACTGCACTGCCCCAATGGGAAATGCATACCTGTCGATACAGCACTATGATTTTTGGGGAGGTGATTTTTATAGATCTTCACTTATTAGTGTCTTCACTACTGCTCAATCGAACCGGAAAAATCGATCTGATGGTGGTGAATTTGCCACTGTCAGTGTAGACACAGCCTAAGTATAACCAGTTATTAACTCAAGACTAGAGGTGTGTGAAACAAATGAATGTTTGAGTGCAACCTGTGCTCTGGACTCAGTTGTTCTCATGAATTGTGTTAAAAATAATAGCCTGAAGAAAAATATCCTGTGCATATAAGCCTAGGACAGTGGCCAAGCTAACTGATGCCTTAGAAATAGATTTGATATGTTAAATAATTGTCCTAAAATACTCCAATTTTTAATGCAAAAAATACATGGGTCTGTGATAATCATAACCAGAAATCCTAAGCAACCATCTTTTGTTGAACATTTCACACGCTGCAGAAAGGAATTATTTTATACATGGTATGTTGAGTTATTGAACAGTTCTGGATCATATAAATGATAAATTGATTTTGCTAATCAGTATATTTATGCTGAGGCACATTAATTTGACAAATAATTTAATGCCATTTTTAATTAAAAACAGAAACCCCGTGAACCAGTGATAATCTATAGGGGCTTTGCTCAGCTCATTCAGGTCTTCGTTCATTTCCCAGATGAACTCAGCCATTGTTCAGAGTTGGTTACGAAGTCCTATACATAAACACACACACACTTTTCTCGCATCAAACTACCCTATAAAAGTGGGGGAGTGGGACTGCAGGTTCCTTCCTTTGATAAAAGTCATTTTTGCAAATCTCCAAATTTCAAAAATACCACAAAAGCCTTGCAGTTGAAGGAATTTTAATAGAGCAGCCAGACAGAACGTATGAAAGGATGACAGATTAGTGACCACACTAAAATTGAATATTCCCTGTGGGTGAGATTTTGTTGGGAGTTTGAGAAGGAAGAAAAATTTGTCTGATCTGGGCATTGAGATGTATCCTCCAAAACTACAATTTTTTTAATCTTTTGCAGACTTTATTGGCTCAGCTTTAACATGTACAAGAAAAATCTGAAACAAACTCCATCCTTATCAATCTATATCACAAAATGTCATTAAAAAAATAGGAAATCTCTCCCGTTCATGCATTACCTTAAAACTCAAAGGTGTTCCCATTTTGGCAATCTGACTATAACGTTGTTAGTTGCTCTATTCATTAAATGTTTGTGCAATAAAGAGTGTGTCACAAAATGGCATTCTGCCTTACTAGCAACCAAACTTCAAAAATGCTAAGTACTCAGGTAGATTGGAGGGTAAAAAAAATCAAAGCAAGATTTTCTTAAAGTTATTCAAAATGGAGATGCATTTCCAAATTGAAATTGTCAGACTTATAATTAAATATGAGCAGGGTGGCTCTTTCCTTGAAGATTAAAGCTACTAATTCAGGTCACTGATCTGATTTATACAGTACATTTATCCCCCGCCAACTCTCTGTTGCAATATGACAACAGCAAAGACAGCTTAAGTTGAAAGCACAAAGTATCTTTAATTCAAGGAAATACATACTGAAGAATTTTAACACCAGCAAGAGGACTAGATTCAAAATGAAATATGATATTGTCCAGCTGTTATCTGGCAGTGTCATAAACTATTTTCCTTATAAAAAGAAATGAAATTGTAAACATATCACCTAAACACTTTTCCTGGGCCAGTACTTTATGCATGTTGGGACTCCTCCTCAAGTGTCCTGAATTTCTATGGAAGGCCCAAACAAGGTAAAAAACAGAAATAGGGAATTCTACACACCCTGTTTTTCTCAGATGTGGCTCCTGTGTTGGATCTTTAGGGGAAAAGGTGGCGAGCAAGACCCATTCATGTCCCCTAGTTTCGTCTCTGTACTCTGCCTGTAGCCCATGTGCCCAACCCCCTGGAGGGGAACTAATGGGGTCTTTGCACTACGACTTCTACCCACCTGTAGAAACTTCGCTGACTTGCAGCTACAATGCTGCATAGCAAAGCCTAGGAATTCTCAACATGTGCCAATTAGTACTGACATGGATTGGCCTAAGTAGCAATTTTTTAATTATTATAGTGCCCACGTGTATTCATGAAAGAGCCCTTAAATTTGCATGAGGATGGCAGTAGTTATTTAAATGCAGGCAATTGACAACATATGCCAATAAGATAAGGTTTATACTATACATTCAGCATACTTAGGCTCGGGTTTTTGTAGATTTAAGACCAGAAGGGACTCATCGAGTCTGACTTCCTGCACAACAAAGGCCATGAAACTCCCCCAAATAATTCCTGTTTGAATTAGAGCATATCTTTTAGAAAAATATCCAATCTGGTAGAGAGATGAAATGACTTCCCCAAGGACACGCTTCATAGCTGGGGAAAAACCTCAGGGTCTCCTTAGTCCTTTTTTATCCCCTATCCAGACCATACTGCCTCTCTCCAAAATAAGACTAATGGAATTAGGCATGCATTTCCCTTTGAATTTCAATGGGAGTTGTGCACCTAATGCCTAGTCTCCTTTGAAAAACCTAAACATAAAGAAAATTATAAAGATACCATACTCCTGAGGAATACGTTTACTTGACATAATACTTCTACATTACTTTGGTCCATGCAAGGGAGCCATTGAATTACTGTGGGAACAACTGGAGAATTTTGTCTAGTGCACTGTCATGGGTCTTCTGGAAGGTAGTCTCCTTACCATCAATATTAAGTGCAATGATATCTTGCAGACAGTCGACATGAATTCATGTTTAAAAAAGAAACATTTTTACATAGACATTCATATTCTAGCATCACAAATTACTTTAGATCTGTTAAATCCAAGCAGTGGAACAACATGAATATGATGATCAGAAATTCCTGGCAGAAATGAAGAAATTGGGTTTTACTATGTTAGTTTTATTTTTAAAATGTTGTTTATTCCTGTGTATATTATGTTTAAAGACAGACTGATTTCCTAGGCTAACAGCCATGTTTCTCATTACAGTTGGATAGTGTCACTTCACTAATTCAGGCTGCCAAAAACCTAATGAATGCTGTGGTGCAGACTGTGAAGATGTCCTATATTGCCTCCACTAAGATCATCAGAATTCAAAGTCCTACTGGCCCACGACACCCTGTTGTGATGTGGAGGATGAAGGCTCCAGAAAAGAAGCCCCTGATTAAAAGAGAGAAGCCAGAGGAAATCTATGCAGCTGTCAGAAGAGGTTCTGCTAAGAAAAGGATCCATCCTGTTCAAGCTATGAGTGAATTTAGAGGAAGAGAAATAATCTAAAATTATTATTCTGCCACTGTGCACTTTTCATATCTTGAAACTACTCATTTTGCATCTTTATTTTTACACTTGTTTAATTCTCTAAGTATGCTAATGTTTGGAAATTCTCTTCTTCTGTATGTTTAACATTTACTTAGGTTATTTCATCTTTAAAAAAGATAGTTAAAATAAATATTTGCTTAGTTAACAGCACACAATTTAACAATATTTTTAAACTCATCATATTTTATTGCTCACTCTCTTTATAATGCCTTTTTTTGCAGCTGAGCATTTTGAGTGATAGGTTAGGATGCTGTGTTATAACAAGCGTTGGCGTTCATGTAATTGAAAGGCAAGGCACAAGGAATCAAATTCATCCCTGGTAACTCTATTGACTTCAGTGGAGTTACACCAGAGATGAATGTGGCCTGATAGCTTTATATTCAGAATGTTTTATGACATACAGGCGTCTATGGATGGGATATAATGGGCCACCTCCTTAGTTGGCATAAATCAAAGGAAATGTGCTGAATTATACCACCTAGGGATCTGACCCATTCGCTTATCTTAATTGAAAGAGATTTTAAAATATTTTTTTCATAAACCTTAGGTATAAACAAAAATGGAATTATAAGTTTTAAAATATTTAGCGGAACAAATGGTATTATAACAATGCAGATTTCAGTAATATAAAATAGGGTTGATTGTAATGAAACTATAGTAATAGTAATAACTCTCAAATTTAAAGAGAACTTTGAAACTTTAACATTAATCCATGTTCTGCCTCCTGCCTGCTCTATGATTGACTACCATCTTCATAAATCTTAGTAAATCAGGTAATAACTATAAATGATTTTAGGTGAAAAGAAAAGAAGAAATCACTTTAAAAATGATAAAAAGAAACATATGGCTAGTCCTGCCATCAAAGACAGGTGCAAATTTTCAGGAAGTACCCTATGAATATCAGTCTTTAACTGCAGTGGACTAAAATATTTTGTCCATGGCACAACAAATAGCACAACGGTTGCTGGTGGTAGCCAGCCTGCTAAATTACTACTACAGTATATTTCAAAGTATGACATGATGCTAAAAGTGGTATTAGTTGTCAAAATTAGCACTTTCTTCCTATAAAATATTCAGTGCAAGAAACTCTTTTCAAGCAAATGCAAATTTTAGCCTCTGCTCACAATGAATTTGTGAGCATGGACTGAAATCATTCATAGAGCTACATAGCCAGGAGCTTCCCTTCCTGCCCAGTCATCCACACACTTTGCTCCATGTCCTCAGGCTTCACTACTTACCTAAAATGCCTTTGGCTGGATAATTGGTGGTCCACCTCCTCCCTTCACTGGGTAGTAGTGGATCGGGGACCCCCCCCATTCCACAACTTCATGATGAATAAGATGGCTGTTTCTTCCTCATGCAGATTTTTCAAGAGACCACACAATATGGGCTGGTGCCTACCCACAATTTATTAAAATGTTACAGAGAACAGGATGAGCTAGTTCCTTTCCCCCAGATGGGAGGATGGTCTGGGAAAATACTCCCCTTCCTTCTCCAGCTAGCTTGTAACTAAGATCAGGGTAGTGAAGAATCATAATCCCAAGAGTGTTTGCTAAGAAACCCCATTTGTTCTCTGGCAAAAGGGATTTTTGAGGTTTGTTGCCTCTCAAATTAGTTACTAAGGCCCAGATCCTCAAAGGTATTCAGGTGCCTAACTCACATTGATTTAAAAGGGAGGTAGGTGCCTAAATATTTTTGAGGATCTGGGCCCATGTGGCTACAGTAATGAGATGAAATAAGCAAGGGGAGGCTGGAACAATCTTGCCTCCTCACCCCCATCAACACCCTAATGGTGTGGAGAGCAGCCCAAAGAATTTAGCAGGCTGAATGGGAACCTGCCATTCCTTGTAATTCTAGCCAGCCGGGGGTCAGATGACAATCAGATAGGGCAAGTAGGGGGGCTATGGCCTACAGTAAGTAGTGCTTATGAATGATGTGTGGGGGAGGGGGAGGTGATAGTGTATTGGAAGTTCTTCTTGGAGCATTGCATTATGGACCTCAAACCTCTAAGTGATATTTCAGGTTCTCTGTCAGCCCCTGAGAGACGAATTGTACAAGGTTAAGTTTGTACATCTACCTCAGGGGGTCACACAGTCATATCCATTTTCCTTTTAATAGAGTCGTGCATTTGTTGTGGGTTACTTTGGTATCAGATATTTCTGATTAATGCATTAATCATGATTTTAGGGATTACATTAATAATAAAAACATGTCATAACCTTAAGAGGATTGCTCAGATTTTGTGTGTCCTGATTAAAGTCTCCAGTACTAGTCAGATGTGGAATAGACGTTGAGTCACTTTGTACACATCATGCTCACAATTACACACCACACTAAAATTAAAAGCGTGGCCTGAGGTGGTAGCATCAAAGTTACCAAAAAAAAGTTCTCATGGGAAACCAGGCAACTCACTTCAGATTAAAAACTCTGAGAAAACAGATGTTGAAACCTTAGGGCCAGATTGTACAACTCAGAGGCTCATGTTGGAGGCTTTAGCAGAAGCTCTGAGAGACATTATGGCTCAAAAGCCTTAGGGCAGGACAGCCCTGATACCACTTGTTAGGAAAGTGCAGTGTGTGCATTACACAGATCTATTGTTGTTCTTCCCTCCACCCATTTGAAGTAGCTGAAGCCTGCAGAAGCACTAGCAGGAAGCAGGCCTTGTACTTGAAAAAAGCAGAGGCAGCAGTTGTGGCTGGCACCACTGTGGGAAGGGATATAAAAATTCCTTGCATCCTCCCAATTTGCATTGGGGCCATTCACCATCTGGCCCTTTCTATGCTCTTGCAACTCCCCCAATCCAAGAGTATTTAACGAATAGGTGTTTTTAAAAAAAGGGGATGTTTTCATTGCTTATTTTCCTCCACCCTAGTATAAGTTCATATGTGATTTAGCTGAGCCAGGTGTTTGCTGGTATGATTTACCTTTCAAATACACAGACAGTGTGCCCATGTGTGCTAAATAACAAGACCATCCTGGATAAAAGTTTGGCAGGTGTCTTTATAGAAAGCAAGTACCAAAAAGAGATGGGTTTTTATCTATGTGCTTCATATAATGTAAGTTACAGTCCCACACAGTGAATAGAATTACACCATCCTCTTATTTCTTCACTCTGCCTGCATTTATAGTATCTTTTATGTGAGATTTGGCTATCTGCTTCTGACTTCATGATTATAAAATAAGACTGATGGACTCTGAATTCTGAGAGTAACACAATGTGATAAAAGAGACATTGCTTTAATTAGAACTCAGTGAATATTTCTATAAACTATTTGGCACAAGTTCAAACCTACGTAAAAATATGGCAAGTTACAGTTTATCTGGAACCTAACTGCAGCCATGGGTATTTTGATTCAGATCTTCTGAATCTGAATGTCAAGGCTTACTGTGGAGGCAACCATGCAGAAATTCAGAATGCAAGCTCTGACCTATTTAGCTTGCTGACCCATTTAATTGTATTATATTTATATTACAGTGGTGCCTAGAAGCCCCAAAGAAGACATGGGGCCCATTGTTCTGAGCACTGAACACAAACACATAGTGAGAGTCACACAGGAACACTGTGACACAGCAATGAACTGAACCTGTGCCGCTCAACTCTCAGACTACCACTGCATTGACTTTGCTGTCTCAGCAGTATCAGTAATGTGAAATGGAAAGCCTTCCATGAAATAACATTCAGTACTGACACACAGCAACGGTAATATAGCCCAGCTGCAACTGAATGATGTACAAATCATCAAAAATTAAATTTATGCTTAGTGAATCTGCCGAGGTCAGGGACACAGCCTGCCACTGCTTACAGAATATTAATCAGTCAGAGAAAAGTTTTAAGTAAGACCGGGCCCAATAGATATCAGTTTCTTCCTGGCTAAAAGATAAGGAAGATGAGATGTCAGAGAGTTTTTTTTGTTTTGTTTTTGTTTTTGTTTTTTTGTTTGTTTTAGTATGGTGGAGAAAGATGGACAATCGTTTAGCCTCTTTCCTCCCCTCACGTTGCAGAACTGCTCCAGTAAGATTCCAGTTTTTTTGTTTTGTTTTAGTTTGTGACGTGAAGGAAGCCCTCACTCGTAACCCACCAGTAATCAGAAGAAGTGTTGTTTCTCTAGCACCAACACATACATTTGTAATATTAGCCAATCACCCACTCAGACCTCCCAGCCACTATGTTTGGATGGCTTCGTTTTTTGTTTGATGTCAATAAATAGCAGGTCATCATTTCCCTTGAAAGTTCAGCTGTCATAGAGCCAACAGCTGCAGCTTTCCAGGGCTCGCACAGCTCAAGGTCACTGATGCTTTTCATCTGATCTATGTTTATTGTTGAGTAAGTGAAGCAGTTAACAAAACAAACAGCCACCTAAACCACAGTGTAGGCATCATTATGTTGACAGGAAAGCCTTCTCCCATCAACATACTGCCTCTCAGGGAGGTGGAGTACCTACATGAATGGGAGACGCTCTCCTGTGAACATAGCTCTGTCTATACCAGGGGTTAGGTTAGCATAACAATCTCACCAAGGGGTATTGAAAATCTTGCATAAGTTTGTAGTATAGATCAGGGCATAGGAAGAGTGAAAGAGGTAGCAGTAAAACAGTGATTTCAGAGCCAAAATGATGTAGTTATACTGACATAAGTTTGTAGTGTACACCAGGGCTCAAGGTATAATGCAGGTGAACCACTAATCTGATTCCTGTCCATAAACAAAAACTTCTAGGTGGAGTCAAGTGGTGATTTAAACCTGAGCTAGTTGGCCCATCAGTTGCACTGGGGGGAGCTGGAATGTTGCTATAGCACCAGCTATTAATGCACTGGAGATGTGCAGTTGAGTTACAACTTGGCAGCTGCTAATCCGATGCAGCTCAAGTGTTGTTTCACAACGGGACTCATTTAACTCAGGTGAGCTTGAGTATAGTAACTTGAGCTAACTCTTGCAGTGAAGACGAGCCTTTGGTCTACATTACAGAGTGAGGTCAATGTGAAGCAGCCTACGTTGCTCTAACTCTGTAAGCCTCCCACTAAAATGTAGCTCCCACCGATGTAACTCACCCACTATACTGACTTAATAACCCCACCTCTGTGAGGGGTGTAGCGCTTAGGTCGATGCAGTTAGCTTGATGCAGTGTCAGAGTAGACACGCATTGCTTCCATCAAGTGTTGCTGCCTTTCAGAAGCCGTCCCACAATACTGCTCTAAATCAATTCACATGCTCCTGGTGAGGACGTGCACCGCCGACATAAGGAGCATAGTGTGGTCATGCAAAAGCAATTTAATTACTGTGGTGACTGTAGATCGACATAACTTAGGTCAACTTAATTTTGTAGTTAGACTTGCCCTATTTCTCCCTATGCTGGCATCCTAGCTTGTTTTAAAAATTCTGTAGCTATTTTTAAAAGTCTTCTTGTTCTAGCTTCGTCTGGGTTCTCTACTATAGAACTTAAGAATGTGTTTATCCAGTAATTTCTTTAGAAACTATTTATCAGCTATGAACTGTAAAATTCCATCCTGTCAAACCACATTTAATTGCTAACAGTGTATATTTAACCTTGGTGCACTGCCTTATAGTTTAAAATACAGTCTTGCCTGTACAGATGGTTGAGGGGCCCAGGAGCTAGATAAATTAAAGTCTATCACTTAGGTTTGTTATCACTTCGGTTTGGTTTATTTTTCATATACAAAAAAATACTACTGCAAACAGTGAACATTAGTATGACATTAGCGATTCTATTCTAAGATGCTGTCACTGTCTATTGATCAGCAGCCCCCCACCCACCCTCCAAGAATGTGTTCGGATAGAGTACACTTTATATTTCACTACGATATCTCATCAAATCTAGTTTCCTTAAAGAAAAAAACAGCCCAAGTACATCGTGTTTAATATAACAAAATATTACCATCTAATTTTTTAAAAAGCTCCCCAGTTCAGGAGCCTTACATTACTCTCTGGATACCCTACAATGCAATATGGCTACCATACCATAATTAGTTAGCTTTCCAGACCTGAAGAAAAGCTCTGTGTAAGCTCGGACCTTGCATCTCTCACCAACAGAAGTTGGGTTAGTAAATGATATTACCTCACCCACCTTGTCGCTAATATCCTGGGACCCAGCACTGCATACCATACCATGGCATCAGGAGTCTCGTCACATCCAGTTTACAGAAAAGAAAGCAAGAACAGATGGTTCACCAGAGAAGGAAGGAAGGATACTTCATTCACATTCGTCACCTGAGGTAAGTGGCTTGGCACTCCTCTTAACTATGCAAGGTTACAGACAGGAAACAACAACTACCCTCATAATAGTATGATCATTCCTGTCCCCTTTGCAACAGTGACTACCCCCAGGACACAAAGTGAAGGAGAAGAGGGAGCTCCTGTTTATCCTGATCCAACAACTCTAGTATCAGAGATGCATGGCAAATAAAATACATGTTATGCCTGCCATAGGTGTGCCTGTAATTTAACAAGTTAATATTTAACAGCTACATGTTTTCTCTCTCCTCTACCAGACTGGAAATAAGGCATACATTTTTGACAATGAGGTTAATTAACCATTGGAACAATTTACTAAGGGTTGTGGTGAAATTTCCATCACGGACAATTTTTAACTCAAGATCAGATGTGTTTCTAAAAAATATGCTCTAAGAGTTATTTTGGGGACATTCTATGGCTTGTGTTATATAGAGGTCAGACTAGATGTCTCAGTGGTCTAGTCTGGCTTTGGAATCTGTGAATCTGCCATATTGCTAAGTATAATCTTCCTAGGTAATGGATGCCGCTTGCTAACACCAAGTCTACAGACACACAGGTTGCCAATAAAAAGTTAGCATTTGCCAATGGTTTCCTTACAGTGGTAACTGAGATATGGCAATTTCACCTTATACTTATTGGCAAATGTTGCTTTTATTTAATGATATTCTTGTAAGGTGTGAATAAAATAAATAAGAGGAAGGGTTAGCGGTGAGGAAGCTAGAGGCTTCAAATGGCTTTTTTTCCTCCCAAGCCATGAGTGAATAACATCCTATTACAATTATATGAGCAAAGGCCCTTAGGCTCAGATTTTAAAGGTGCTGAGGCATGGTTCTGCTCAGTGATGCAACTGACAGCCTAAATATCATGCCTCTTAGCATTCTTCACACATTACCATGGGTAAGTTACCATGAACAGAACCAGGTATATGTTATGCCCAATTTATAACAACAACAATAGTTTTATTTATATGCCACAGCTGTTACCCACTGAAGCAGTCATGGTGCTGCTATACAATAGAGTAAAGCAACTACAATAAAAACATAATATTCTTCTAAAGTGCTCTAATAAAGTGTGATTCAAGAGCAGATGACTATCAAATATATTTTAATTAAAAATAAAATAGAAAATGTCCAGATGTCCTATTTCTTTGTTGTTCTCCCTAATAGGTCATAAAATAGTTCATATTTTGTTTTCAGGGCTTAAATTTTAAACAACATTTTATTTGTGAAAGTAATAAAAATTTACCGACTTAGGTGATGAGTGTGTGGATTTTTTGGGAGGGTGAGGGGGGACACAAAGAGCTGAAGTGAAAAGATTTTCAAATACATAAACTTTTGTCATGGGTACAATGATGAAGACACTTCTTGGGGCCAAGATTAGCAAAGTGTACCCAACATGTAAACTGACCAAAAATGTATTTATATCCTTTGCTATTTAAAAAGTCTCTGAATTTCTACAGCAGAGAAATTAACGGAGGGAAGACCTTATCATTAAGGGCACTGGACTGGTCCTCGAGAGATCTGAGTGCTATTCCAGACTCCAGCTATTTTCTATTCTCCACTGGCAAAAATAATTGACTTTTTAAATAGGTAGGAGATTTCCGGTGTGCCCTGCCACGCATGGGCACACCTCTTTGGAGTTTCACGAAGCTCTGTCAATCTGGCCATCGTTGTTCTAATGCCTTTACCTTTTTGGTATCAGTTATTTAATACAAGGCAAGACGACATGATTTTACACAGCTGAAAATATCCCTGTGGCTCAGATTCTGAGGGGTATCCTGGCCTCTTCAGCACAGCCCGGCATTGATGTTGGGGGGGGGGGGGGGGGGGAGAGTGGTGGTGGCACTGCACCACTCGAATGGCCACACTGAAGGCAGCTTGTCTCAAAGAAGCAAACTGCCACCTGGAGAATCCCTGCTGGTGCACGGTTGGAGGGGACAGAGCAATAGGTATGACTCAGCCTATTCTCTACCTCTCCCCAGCCCATTTGTGGCACCACGTTTCTTTGAGGGAGAATTTCAGTATCAACCCTGGACTCCCCTGAGGGGTGTGGATGGAGTTCTGGGTAGCCCTCACACAATTCAGGAAAGCAGTGGGAAGAGAGGGTCTTTACTCCCTTTCTCCCTCCCTTGGGAGCCCATGTAAAGGTTACCTACAGTCTGTCATGAAACAGTGCCTGATTCCAGATCATTCTTCCTCGTGTACAACTTCCCCCTGGAATTTTTATAGCAAGAGTTGAGCTACACATGCTGGAGATTTCCATAGCATCTTTTAGTCATTTCAAATTAATTGACGAACAGTGTTTCCCATTACCTCTATTCATTTCTCTTTGAAATGCTAATGGACTGATCCTGCATTCTTTGCAGACCCAAAGCTCTCCCAGCCATTAATCAGAACTGCCCAAGCAATGCAGGATCAGGCCCCATCTCTGCTGCTGCTAACCTAATTTTTTTGTGTGCTCTTATACCATTGAATATGAAAGCATAACAACTTTCACACGATAAAATTACATATTTAAGAGGACTTTAAATTAATAGCATGCTTCCGGGGGCGGGAGGAGGAGACTGGGGGGAGTGCAGCATGGCTTGAATATATGATCCAGACAGTAAATATTCAAGTGTTGAGATTCTAGCTGGCACATCAGGCTGCCTATTTACACAGCATCCACTGAAGTCCTGTACATTTGGAATTGATGCGCATTCACAAACTCCTACATTTTTAAATACAATGGAATCCCAGCCATCAGTTTGTCCTTGACTGTCAAGATAGAGACTCGGATTCTAGCTACAACATAGCAAAAATCATTACCAAGTGTGCCTCCTGGCAATCCTGAAAGGAGTTTACAGACTAGCAAAGTGATGATAAAACTTAGTCTAGATAATATTCAGTCCTGACTCAGGGCAGTGGACTAGATGATCTATTGAGGACCCTTCCACTTCTACATTTCTATGATTCTCTGAAGTGATTCGAGGATTGACAAATTGGTTTGACAAACAATACTAAATTATTCCTATAGGGCTTATTTAGCCCATTCTTCTAACATAATTGAAACACAGCAACAACATTTGATTTGGGCGCCAGTAAGACCTCCTCTGTTCAGCTGGGCTCTCACTTCCAGGGTGGCCCCCTATGAGCCCGTGATCCCCTCCCCACACTACTTTCCAGCCTCATTTGCATGTATGGATCATGAACCTCACCTGCCTCATCTCCTTCTGCTCCATCTGTTCAACTCCTTTCTTCCCGCCTACATGGCTTCACTGCACCTCTGCCTCCCTCTCCCTTCCATTCACCTTCACTCCATATTTGCTCTCCTAATCACCTGCTTTACTTCAGCACACTACTTGCAAGAAACTATGGAACCAGATCATTAGCTGCTGTAAAGCATTCCCCGCTTTGACGTCAATGGAGCGTCACTCATTTGAACTAGATGAGAGTCTGGTCCTATAATTCTAGCTATTGATATATGGAACAACATCTTCGATAGAAAACTTCTTGCGCTGTGTATAGGCAAAGAGCATTGCCACCTATTGTAACTGTTGCTCTTCCCCTCGATGTGTTTTCTCCTTTAATGTGCCTTGTCTAATTTTAGCTTGTAAGCTGTTCAGGAAAGAGTGTCTTGCTATTTGGTTTGTTAAGCAAAGTTTGTTTGCTTTGGACATTGCACTGTAAAATAATATATATTGCTGTTAAGTAAAACCATCTCCAATTTTTTGTGGAGAAGGCCCAAATCCAAATCCTGATTGCAAACACTCCATGAACTTCGAGAAAGTTTAGATTTGAAGCAAATTATTCCTCTTCAATGAGAGCCATTAGCAAAACTTCTGCTGCACAAGGTCTCATTTCAAGTCTTCATATATCTGTGCCGTCAGTTTTGGTGTTATGGCTCTGGTTTTGAGCAGGTCCTGGAGGATCATATTCCTCCTGAACATAATGTGGTAGCTATTGTAGTTCTTCACTTGTGGAAGACAAATATAGGTAGGGAATTGTGGTTCAAGCTCCCCCATTCTAGCTGGTTAATACTGACTGGACTCCTTCCTTCCTGTTTGCTAGAGGGTACAAAGAATGCCACTATAATAGGGATTGCTCCCACCATGGACAGTTTTCCCTCCTTGCCCTTTCTTTCTACTATATTTCAAACAGATTGCCTCAGTTCATGAAAGTCAGTTGTATTCCCCTATGCCTTTCCCATTGCAAAGCCAACTTTAAAATATCAAAACACAAAATATGAAGGCCAATGATGTGGCTATTCAAAGGAAAACAGTGCTAATTGATATTATGGGCTACTGAGTCAGGCGGTGGTGGTGGCAGAGCCACAAAACTGCTATTATCATAATGCCTGGGCTGAAGATGCTGTTAATTAATTTTCTGCATCACCAACAGCTGAGCACCACAGCTGACAGCCAACAACAAATGACACAGGTGAAAGCAAAGTACACAGAAAAATAATTCCTCCCAAAGTCTCTCGAAAGACCAAAGAAATATGCAGCAAACCGATGGATATGATGAAAAGTGCTCCCAAGTAAAAGAACCCCTACAATGTTCTAATTAGAATATTAAGCAGTTCTCAATTTATCTTTACACAAAAAAGTGATTTAGATGTACCACAGCTTCATGCAGAAATGGCAGACTAGCAATTTGGGGTGAAAGGGTAACTCAAAAAACTGTCACATTACCTCTTCAGCCCGCACTGCACCTCTCTCCTCCCCTTCTTCCTCACATAGCGACATAGCACCTTAATATCTTTATCTTCCCCTTACCAATATCTCCACTCAGCCTATTAAACATCATGGGCAGGGCTGGATGGGCCCTAGGCAAACATACACTTCTGGGCCCCTCCTTATTTGGCCAACTAAACTAGATGCTCTCACACACAATATCCATGCATTTACATTAACCATAAGTTAATATAACCATAACATAAGTTATGGCCAGCGTAGCTGCACAAGTGATCTACCAACCCATGCACATCCAGCTCCTGCTACACTGATGTTGCTTAGTTAACCCTGTCTATCCAAGTCAGTGACAGGTTCCTGCTGCACAGACTCTGCCCTATTAGCCCTCTCGTGTCTAAGTGCCCTCCCAGGGCTCCAGAGAGTGACCATTTTCCTACTAAAACTAAGATAAATTGAAAGCAAGATAACCAAGTTTTGCTACAAAGTTTCTATCCATGAGCTTAGAGCTCAAAGGTATTTTGTCCTCTGTTTGACAAAAGGAAGAATTTGCATCAATAACATAGCGATGGGCCTGACCCACCAAGTTTGGACCCAGTACAATATGCTTTAAATTACAACTTTCTCTTGCGATCAGAAATCATAATATATTTTTATATTACTTACTTTTAAAAAATATCATCCCAAAATCTTCATGAACAGAGTTAATAGACATTATATTATTACATAAACTCGCTGAAACAAGATAACAGTTAGGCAACATGCAATATATTATCTAGACACACAGGTACAGTCTTCATGTAATCCAGTCACTGTGCCTAGTTATTAAATGGTTTATGGTAGATTTTCCACTTGATTTTGCTTCCTGTATTTTTGATAGTCTAATGTAGTTTGCATCTGTGAATATTACAAATCACCCTCACTCCAGATGTGTGACTCACTATACCATGCAAATGTCAGTTAATGCTTTGAGGGGAAAACATATTTCTAAATCTTGGCTGAAATAACTAGGATGAGTAATTTTGGCTTTTTCATACAATAAAATAATATTTGGGCCAGTGTCTGAGCCAACAATTACCTATTGGTTGATGTGTAACACACATTACCTTTCTGAATAGAATATGATGTGCCATGTTGCATTATCCCATGATGAGCAGAAGCCATGATTTTCATAAAAGAGAATTTTCATTAGTCTGCTCGTGCTGTCATCAATATAATTAAGCACATGTCTAAGTGCTTTACTGAATAGGGATGGACTTAAGGATGCGCTTAAAGCTGAGTAAATGCTTATATACTTTGCTGAATCAGGACCATGGTGCTGGACTATTTATATAACAACCTGTCTCAAGTAACCACTCCTGAGACCAGCAAAACACAGTTGCCTAGTAAAGATGACTTTCAACTAAAAGTCAAACAGAAAATTGCTGGAAGCCTGGAGGATACATTAAGTTGTAGTTGCTGACTAAGGTTTCACGATTGGGGATGGTTCTTAGGGCAAGTTTATAGCATATAGGAACTCATTTCTTTTACAGTCTAATTATGCACATACTGCACACCTCATATTGCAACATGTCACCAAACCTTGACCCACAGCTGAACCTTCTTGGATTACCTGCCGTAAGTCTTAGGTAAATGTGGTATTGATAGAAAAAAATCCATTTATATTTTTTATTTCTGTAGGAAAAGTGAAGGAACAAAGCCACTTTAATACATTTCTAGTATTATTGAAACCACAGAATATAAAGAATTAAATATAGGCCAATTTTAGCCAGTGACCGAGGTGTAATATCTTCAATTTCCACCTTATTTTTCTGCTTTTGACATAACCAATCAAATTTTCAAAATAAACTCTCATTTGCAGCCCCTTTCAAAAATGTAAAAACGTTATTTATCAAGCTAGTCAAAGACAAAGAATAATCTAGCCTGAAATTCAAAAAAAAATAAACATTTATACTCTACAGGACAAATAAATATTTATACCAAAAGCTTTAAACACTGGGAAAAATCTGATTAGGATATTCATATTTGAAAAGGACATTCATATTTGAATGTGAAGTAGTGCACCTTTGTGACTGTCAATCAGTAGTATTTACTAAAAACCTGAGTCAGAAGAAAACAAAAAGTCAATAGTTTTTCATTCAACAAGTCCAACAAAGCACTTGGAAAAAAAATCTTCTCGTTCAGCCTTGATCGTTATGGAGTCCCGGGCCCCCACATGGGGGTGGGGGAAAGGGTATACTTTACTGGGGCCCAGCCCAGGCTGTAACCCCCATTACCATGAGGAAAAACCTTGTCATGGCTCATGAGATTGCATGTATGGGATGAAGGATTGTGGTATATGTGTGGGGGCCCGTGTTACAAGTTTTACTGGGCCCAAAAAATTTATGCTTGGGCCCTGATGGAGGCCAAACTGATTTCTGACTGACCTGTTCTTAAATAATAAAAATGATTACATCCCTTTGATTGTTCCAATCCCCAGATTTCCCCAGGAGTATTTGTTTAACAACTTGGGTGAAAACTTTGATGACAACCTTTTTTCCTAGAAGGTTCTCTTTGAATAGATTTTGAAGAACTACTTCTATTTTCCTCTTGTTAACCTGCACTGAAACAAATGTTTTATCACATTTCTAAAGGCTTTTAAATGTATACCCTCCCAAACTGTTGTTTATATAAAACACAAATTAAGTGGAGATATTCTAAAGACTCATGGAAAAATTCAATACTCTTGTTTATCAAATGTTGTTAATTGACCACAGCACATAGTAGTAAGTAAGCATTTGCAGGATTGAGACATCCCTGCTGTAATTCTGTGGGTGAGTTTTTAATATTGGTGTTTTGAATTCTGCATTATTTCAGAACATCAAGACCCTGAGTTAATTCACAGTTAATATGCTAAAAAACAGATGCTCAAAACAGTGGGTAGCCTAGGGCTTGTGTACCCAAGAGATTTGTATCAATTTAACCACATCAGTTTAGAAACTGATTTTGATAAATCAGAACTCCTTTGTCTGGAGATCCTTATTATGGATTAAGAGTGCCTTATATCAATTTATCTTAAATCGGTAAAAGCTGAGGATCTGGTTTCCTCTGTTATTTATTATTGTGAAAGTTACCATCTATATAAACAAGATATTCTGGATGAAGTGGGAGTGTAACAGCAGTACGATCTGATTGATTCAGCCATTCACACCTAAAGCATTATAAAGTCCACTCCATTCTTTTCACATACCAATCCTGGAAAAGAAAAGTTATGGAAGAAACTGTAGTAGAGATAACTAGATACTGTATCAAAACACCATCTGCCTGCTTTTAGCATGATTATGCAATACTATATGTAAAAATAGACCTGAAAAGTCTCTTGTAAATCAAGAAAAACATACAGGCACCGGTCTTTATTCACCCTCATAAAGTCTGCTTCTCGGAGGAATAGATGATTATATGCAGTATGATAATGGACTGGATTGTGCCTCAGTAGGGTGTGGTGTGCAGTTTCACTGGTGCCAGGGAAGCTGAAGAAAGGTTTGGGACTATAATTGCTCTTGAAATGTGTGTGTCCATCTGTCCCTTGGTGCCTTCTCACCCTCTTCAAGTGCCAGAGGCAATCTGGATCAGTCTGAGGGCCCCAACTTCAAGTTTATCTATAACCATTGAGATGTAATTTTTGTTTTCTTTTTGTCTTATCTTCATAGATCTTAAGGACAGAATGTACCATTATGATCATCTAGTCTGACCTCCTGCATAACACAGGACATAGAACTTCACACAGTAATCTTTGCATCAAGCCCATAATTTTCAGCTGAGCTAAAGCGTAAGTATCTTTTAGAAAAACATCATATTTTGATTCCAAGACTCCAAATGATGGAGAATCATCACATCCCAAGGTAATTTGTTCCAGTAGTTGAGAACCCTTACCATTAAAAATGTGCATCTTATTTCCAGTCTGATTTTGTCTAGCTATAACTTCCAGCTATTAAATCTTGTATGTGTTGGCCTGCTAGATTAAAGAAACTTCTATGGTCAGAAATCTTCTCCCTTGTAAGTAGTTATAGACTGTGATTAAATCACCCCTTAACCTTTGCTTGGATAAACTAAACAGATTGAGCTTCTTTTATCTGTCACCATAAGACAGGTTTTCCAGACTTCACATCTTTCTTAGCATTCAAAATTACAACCTTTATTCTACTTTCACACAGATTACTGTTTCAAGCAACATTTCCATTTCACGTGGTGTTAGAAACCTTGCATGCACAATGTGGTTCACCTGCATAAGTCTTTTCAGGATGGAGGGCTACGTCTATTTACTGTATCTAAATATATTGTTGCCCTTCTACAGAGTGGTAGCAGATCTTTAGGGCCTTACAGATCAGCTTCTCAGTGGAAGAGAACACAATGACACAAAGTGAGCATCTTTCTAAATTTAACTTGTTTTATTTACACATACACACCAGTCCTGGAACAAAGATAGCCACAAACATCATGCAGAAAACCTTTTCTTTCAGGAATCTTAGACCAACACCAATGCTCCTTTCCCATGGAGTAATTCTATCTCAAGAATTGACTCCAATTAGAGACCAAGGCAGACAACAAATTGCCCTGCTGCTCACACAACTCCCTATTTCCAGAAAATTGCATAATCAAAACTGGCAATACCTCTGAATGCCACTCCAAGACTACATTTGCTCGCTATGAATAAGAGCTAAGAAGACTGTGTGTAATGTTGCCATCTGATGACACCTGCCATAATAATAAGATTTATTTTAACAGGGTGTTACTGATACTCCTCTCCTCCTGCCCCTGCCCAGCCTGCTCATTCATATGACCCCTGGCTAAGTTCACATTTTATGATTTGGTAAAAGGGATTTAGTGCATACAATGCAGTTTTAGGCAAAGCTGAAACTTGGATAGAGACGAGGAAGCCCAAAGAAGATACAGATGAAAAAAAATATTTCCATTTGACCCTGATGGCTGTTTGTCAAATTTAAAATAGTGTCTTACATTTCACAGGATCTCAAAACAACTGACAACCAGTATATCTTAATAAGAATCAAAGTAACTAGATAAATACACTTATTACAATATCTACATTGTTTAAAATATATGTATTTTTGGAGGATGCATAATAAGTGGTTAGAGCATATGCCTGAGATCAGGGCTTTGAGTTCCATTTTCCAAGCTCTGCTATTACATTACTGTGTTGCTTTAGATAAGTCTCTTAACATTTGTACATTAGTTTCCCTACCTATAAAAAGGTAACAATATTTACATCTGAGATGTGGTGAGGATAAATTGATTACTATTTTAAAAGCACTTTGGGATCCTCAGAGTAATAATGATACAAATATTTAAAAATTCTGGTGATCTAGCTAGCACTTAGATAAGAATATTTTAAAATGTTGAAATAAGACTTTAATGTGTGCCTCTGACACAATGGAACTCTCCACAGTAAAGATAAATCTATCTGGGCAGGTGACAGAACTTTTTCAAGGGCTGCTCCAAGACTGTGGAATGAACTTCCCTAGGAACAAAAGACCATCACAAACCTCACCAACTTCCACTTCAAGTGCAAGGCATATTTTTTTGAACTTGTGTTCTCTAACATAAATACTCAGCTACATGTATATTTAAAAATAAACAAATGAACAAACATAAACCTAAAACCTTACCAAAACAAGAAACTCCACTTAACATGCTTCTCCCTGGGGAGAGGATGAGACAACAAAACACACATGATGGATATGTAGTCAAGTTGCTCAATGCATGATGATCAGACATTATGGTGATGAGTATGGTATAAAAACCTACATAGAATAGAATAGAATAGCACAGAACCTTGATATGAAAAGATTTTTACGACAATGCAGTTCTAGTAAGGTGAAGAGTTTTGTGTTTCTAAAATAAGCCTGACATCATAAACAATATCTGTCATGGGTGATGAAACTTCCATCCAGAGGGCCAAACTTTTAAGGGGGTTGATTTAGATAAGTACTAAGCACCCACAAATCCAATGAATTCAGCATGAGATGCAGGTGGTCAGGGTCCCTGAAAGTTGCTTCTCAAAGATTGGCTTTCATTTCTGCACCACATAATTGGTGGTGTTTAGATGTCTAATTGCTGCTTTCTGACCTCAGTTGCACACTTAGAAAATTGCAATTGGAAACAAAATTCTTCCCACAATTATTTGCATTCACAAAATTTCAGTCACTAAAAAGGTGAGGCCAGATTAAGGGTTTGTCGTTTCTTCTGGCTTTTCACTAAAATGAAGCGCAAGCATGACCCGATGGCCTAAGGCAGTAGCCAGAGAAGTCTTATGAGTTTCCTTTACACTGTGAGTTAGGAAGGGAATCCCCACAGTTCTCACTATGTGATTGCTAGGTCACCTCTTTGAGTACCCTACCTACCAGCTGGTCAAAATTTTTCTGCCATAACTGTTTTTCAACAGAAAATTGTTTTTTCAACTAAATGAAATTGTTCACAAGAAATATCTGTTTTTTGTGTAAAATTTTGACTTTTTGTCAAAAAGGTAAGAAGCTAAAAACTAAAAATTTTAGTTTGGAAAAACAACTGCAGTACCTCATGGGAGCTGTAGTTAGGGTTCCTCATGCTCCATTCTTCTCTATGGACTTCATCTCCCATGATGCACCATGGCCATGGGATTCCCATAATGCATCATGGCAGCTCTATGACAGGGGAAAGTGTGGTGCATCATGGATGATGCAGTTTAGTCAGGTAGCTCACCCCATAGAGAAGAATGGGAATATGAGGAACCTGAACTACAACTGCCATGAGACACTATGAAAATTCCAAATGGGAATTTTCAGTTTTCAATGTTCTGCATTTCCCCCACCCCATTTTCTGATAAGTTCTATGTGATCCCGTTGCTTTCTGCATACTACACATTTAAACTTCTAAGTACTCTTCCCTATGCACAGGATTTGGCAGCCATTTTGTTATCGGAGTTCGGAGCAGACTGTGAAAGGAGATATCTACTGTGCTTTCCCATGGATTATTTATTCATTCTTTCTTGTTTTGTTGCTGTCTTAACATAAAATTAAAATTATTCTAAAAGGTTCTCTCTTTATTCCTTGTATACGGGAGGAACCTAAGAATTCTGGTAATAAGGATGACTTTCCAAAACAGAAAAAGTGGTAAGAGAGAGTAAAAAAAGAAATGTAACTTACTGGTAAACATAAAAATTAGAACAGGTAAAATGGTTATTAATAAGGATATTGAAGGGTTCTGATTTGCTGAAGATGAGGACCTATATGAAATATATGGCAAAATAAGGCTGTTGAGAAAACGAAACCAAAATAGAGTTAATCTAACGTATTGGTGAATTTCATTTCAGAGATTTCATGTGGTTAGTATACAACACTTCTCCAAAAAAGAGATGAAAGCAATAAGAGAGAGTTCACACACATGAAAAGAGTAAATCCCATAGTATTTACTGCTTGATCACTCTCAAAAGTTGAGAGGAATTACTCTCAGCTAGAAATAGAAGGAAGAGGCATTAGTTGGGGGTATTTATATTTGCTAATTTTTTAACAATATTCACCATGAGCAGCAATCACAAACCCCTGGTAAATATACAGGACCAGAATCTTTGCCTTGCATTCTGTGTACTCCTTTCCATCTATGTAAAGTAGGTGTAATCTGCTACCAAATCAGAATTCTCCATTCACTCATTCTGGTGGCAGCTCATGTAAATAAACTACACAAAGTATAAGGCAGTGGAGAGTCACTCCCCTTACATCACCGTTTCATAGCTACATACACCAGAGCAACAAGTACAGACTTTAAAATAGATTACAACCTTAGTTATACTGATGAAAATCTGAAGTAATTCCACTGCCACCAATGGAGTCATTCCAGATTTACCCTGATCAAAATGAAATCATAATCTGGCCTCTTGAACCTAGAATCCATTCAAATACTACCAAGGTTCCTAAAAACAATATGCATCATTCTAGAAGTGGGTGGATTATTTCTTTTTCAATATTTAACCAATAAATGACATTTCTATGCATTAAAATTTGAGACCATCTCAACAATATATAGATCCTATGACCAAAGTCTATATTTAGGGGAAAATAGCCTTTCATAATAATAATTAATAATGCTTATCACTTACATAGTGAATTCACAGCTTCCAAATGTCTTCTAACGTGAATTAATTCCTTAAAATTTATGTATCTCCTATAATCCATTCGGAGAATCAGATTAGTGATCTGTTTTAATCACTATGAGTTCATTTAGTCAGGACAAGTATAGTAAACAGTTTTTCAGATGCATTATATTAAAGTCAAGGAGGCGATGAAGCATTAATCAGTGGTATTTTTAGGCTATGGTCCTCAGAATAATTTTACCAGCCAGTGGATTTTGCCATAGATCATCATAGAGTATTTGAACTTTTATATGACAAAGATTCCCAACTATTAAAGGAAACTGTTTAGATGTATTATTTAGCAGCAAATTGGCACTTTCCTAAATGAAATAATATATAATACCATTTCTTGAGGACAGTATCTGAAAGTTACCTCTAATGATACCAAACTAGACTAAATTAAACCAGTAAATTGCCCCCAAAAAAGGGGTGTATGAAAACTCAGAGTTAGTCTGGACTCCCCTTTGGATCAGAAAGAGCAATGGAGTGGTTCTCAAACTATTAGTCTGTGGAACACTTGCTGGTGGTGTGAGGAGAGCTGGCCACTATAATCACATCATTGCATACTTTTGTACAAAGACTTTCAGCTGACTCAAACGCAAGAAATGATCTGAATTAGTCTGTTGGAAAAATGTGCTTTTAAGATTCTTGTCCACAAGCATTTCTATTGTACTATACTCTTAATATTTAATTATTTTTACATGTAATTAACATTGAAATCCTCAGCCTTCCCAAATTGCTGTGAACGTTTTCCAACCCAGACACAAAACTACTTGCCTGCCCTTTGCCTTGTTAATTGAAGAAAATAAAAATGCAAATTATATTTTACTTACCTTGGCCAAAAGGAATTTTAGAATGTTGCTAATCATCTAAAATCTACCATACAGAGAGCTGCCATTCCAATAACCAGCTGTCTCCTATGTCCCACATTCTTTTGTGACACATTGGCTTTATTCTAAAGCTTCCTGATCTAAGATGACAGGTTTTTGTCAAGCAGCTGTATTTATCCTACATCTCTTGTAACTCTCATTTTTCATGCTTCACAATATAGGAAGTGACACCAGACTTCTGCCATAATCTTCTGTCTGATAAGTAATGGACAAAACTTAAAAGATTTGGAGGTTATTTTTAGAAATTCAATATTTATCTAAACCCTACTTGGACTCTGAAGTCAGAATTCCCTCTTGCTCCAATCAAGCCCATATGAGTTTTCTTCCCCTATCCACCCACATCAGGTTAGCACAAGTCTGCTCCTCTTCTCAACAGATCCTTCCCCCCTGTTCCAATAAATAAATTTCAAATCTACTATCCATCTCTGCTTCCAAAATATCCTTGACATAATTCTAAACATTCTCCTCATTGCCACTGGGATTCTATGCTACCTTGTTTTTACAAATGTGGCCAAGCGGGTCTATTGGCCTGTTTTCTAGGTTCCAGTGTGCTGTATAGTATTCCTGCCCCTAAGAGCTCTCAATCCAAAGGGTAGAAAGATGGAATAATCATTTTAAAAAAAATCACTAGAGAACAAATACAGCCCATGCGTAATCTTTACGAAATCAGGATGTTTGATTTTACACAGAACAAATTATGATTGCCTAGATAGCAGACGAACTGCAGTGGCCCATAATAGGATGATCTTTTTCATCTTGATTTTATCAATCATCATATGATTTAATCAACAAAAACAATAATTTTTCCTGATTATACATAATTTTTTTAAAGTTTTCATCTTACACTTCCATGTTGTGGAAGCATATGGCAAATCACATGTAAAAAATACATTCAGAAAATGAACAGGAAAAATGTGTCATTTCCATTAGAAAATCGTAATTAGACTACCTGATTGTGAATTACCATGCCTCTGAATGTTTAAGACAATGAGCCAACTCTCAGAATAAATTGGCTATCTACTGAGAATTACAGGAAAAAAGAGGGAAATCCCAAGTATCTAAAGCATTCAAACTAAGCATAATTCACCTCTCGTCCCTTTTAGTCTATACAGCTGCAGGGGCTATTCCTTATTTCAAGAGAGAAGTACCCATGAAGAACAGCTGCATAATATTAGTTCAAATATTCTGCGACAATCAAAATCTGTCCGATGCTTGGGGACAGAGCCGTATATTCTACCTATTTGGTTGATAATTGGGATCAGGAAAATAGGGGGAAGAGACATATGGAGTTGTTGAAGGAACAGTTCCATTTCCCTCCCTTTCATTCATCCAGGGAAGTCATTTAAAAAGGGCTATATGACTAAAAGAGTGTTGCTCTAATAGCCATCTGAAAATGAGATGAAGAGTCCTATCTATCTCACTCCACCAAAATAGTGATTGGAAGAAGGCAAACCCTTAGCAGATCACCAGTGGCAAACTCCCTACTGGGACTGTGTGTAATTGATTGGATAAGAGTAAGGGTATGTCTACACTGACGGCAGCAAAGTCGCCGCCGTCAGATCAACTTATCTGGATCGACTGAGCGGTCAGTGAAGACCCACTCGGTCGATCCAGAAGTTGACAAGTGGTGCAGTGCAGTGAAGACGGCGCGCAAAAGAGAAGCACAGAAGTCGACGGGAGTTATGCAAGTTCTCTGCGTACTTTGCGTAACTCCCGTCGACTGCCGCCAAATCGCCGAGGTAAGTGTAGACCAGGGCTAAGTCTTTCCCCTATTAGACTAAGAATTAGAATTTTATCGTGTTCCCCTTGACACACAAATAACGGGAAAGATTCAGTCCCTTCATCATCACGCTACTATATGGAAAGGTTATTCAGACTTTAGGGTTTTAGGAAATACCAGCCTGCCTGAGTTCCTGCAGAGAGAAAGGGCATAATGTGTAATAGTGCCAGACCCAGCGGGCATATTTTTAGCATGCAGGAGGCAGGGAATATACATAGATGAGACTTCTCTTTCCACTACTACCAACCCAATCTATTCCTGAGCAGTTCTGCAACCCTCTGCTGCAAAGCTGCATTTTAAAACTTGTCTCTGTGCAGTGGGCCACCAAACTATTCCTCTGGATAGACCATCCCACTGGGTGGACTGCGTATGCAGCAATCTTGAGTTTGCACGCTCCAAAAGAACACCTTGAAAGAACCTTAACAGATCCCACTAACAAATGTGAAAGACATGGAAACTGATTACCAGGAGGATAAAGTTTAGTTAATGTCAAGAATTAATGTCATATTAAACCTAGTGCAAAAACGCCAATGCCCCCAATATATTCCATTTTAAAATCAAGATAATTATATTTTACATGTGCTGTCCAAGCTGTGGGGCATGTCTGATTTCTGGATCAGTAGCATTTTCCTTATACTGAATTGAACTGTGGTGTATGTTATTCCACAGACGAGTTGATCATCATCAGCACCTAGACCAAGAGTATATATTGCACTGAATAAACTACTGTATGAGTTTAAATTGTTTTGTTTTGGAACTGGTATTTAGTGAATTAGTTTAGGGTGTGAGTTTATATAATGTACAGAGATGGAGAATGAATTTTTCTTCAGTAAATTCTTTGCACACAAGAGTTTAAATTTACTCAGACTAATGCTATCTTCTTCTATAATTTTATTATATTTTATTGAAGAAAACTGAAATATTTGAAGGGCCAGCTGAATGAATTATTAAATCCAGCTGAACTTTCATTTACCAATTATTGGCTACATTTGAGAGAATGGATTTTTATAATGGAATTGGATGTAATGAAATTCATAAAATGAGGAACTGAAATGCATAAAATATTGATTTTTCTTCTAAAATATATTTTTTCTTGACATCTCTTTCACTTTTTTCCCTCTTCAGTGGAATCAAGTTCCCTATTCAAGATGTACCTGGCATCTGCAAAGCAAAAAAATTGATTTTCTACTGGCCATCACAGTGCAGAAGCAGAGCTGACATTTTTATTGAACTACTTCCCTAGTTACTGTTTAATATATTTGTATATGTGCACATTTTCTAGTGATTAAAGTGATACACAGAATAGAAGGGTCTACATTATCATTTATGTATTGATCTTTTTCTGTCTCTTATACTCAAGTTCCAGAAGTATTTTACTGTTTATAAGGGCCGTGAATTAAGGCTGTTTTTCTAGTCATTAGAACAGGATTCAGGACTCCTGAAGTCCATCCCCAATTTTCCAACTAAATGTTGGGTGATGATGGGCAAATCACTGAGACTTTGTGTCTCAGTACAAAACAATAACAGACATATCACTGTATTGTTTTGTTAAATTTATTTAATTAACTTTGGTAAAGCATTTTGAGATCCTCAGATGAAAAGTGCTGAATAAAGTATGATCGTTATTTTTTATCATTATTTGTTCTGGAGTTTTGGAACTAGTTTTAACTCAAACATATTTAAATAAGTACATTATCATTTTAAAAAGTACAATATGTGTGTATATCTGAGAGAAACCTGATTTTTTCATATTTTTAGAAAGCTAGTGGAACATGTTAGGAGAACTTGTGTGTTTTTATTGTTGCCTACCTGAAGCCAAGTAAAATGAAAAAAATACATCTATGGATAAGTTATGAAAATACACATTCTATGAGGTCACTTCACAGTAAAAAGAGCTTTTAATCAATACAGAATTCTTTGAACATATAAAAATAGCAGGAAAAGGTGAACTGGTGCATAATTTATTTTAGCTTTCAAAAAAAACCTAAGACAATGGTCATCACAAGATGATAGAAAAGCTATAATGACTGAAGAACTAGTGAAATGATGCTTTCGCAATGGACAAGAGAGTGAAAGCTGAGCAACAGAGAGAAGAGATTTTTAGTCAGATGGTTTACAAGTCTCTGGGTTATTTTTTTTGTTTGTTTGTTTGTTTTTGTTTTTTTAATTTATATCTACTTAATGACAATAACTACAGAATGTTTTAGAGAAATTACATCTGTGTTAAAAATTCAGCTTCCTCACCCCTACAATCACAGTGGGAGAGCTAACACCACATGGACTCAGATATTCAGGAAACTCTTCTCTAGGGAAAACTAGAACTGGGCACAGGCTCAATTATTTCACAATCCTTGGCACATCATCTGTAAGCATGTGTGTGTGAACAAGGGACATAGGACTTGTGGCACTCCTTACTCAGGCAAAATTCCTAATGAATCTATTAGAAGTTTTGCTGGAGTAAGGAGGGCAGAAACATATTCATGATTTATTTACATGAAGTATTGATGATTTGGAATGATTTTACACAATTGGCAGTTGTGGATGAACTGTTTTGACAGAAAACGAAGAGCACATGGACTGGCAGGTAACAATTTTGAACAATGAACTTGTGAAGACAAGGGGCTGGTAATAAAAGAATGTGGTTGTCTAATCTGTTGTCCCCATGCCAGAAATTATGTCTGATATTTTTGCCAAGGAAGGAAGCATTAGCTGGTGATGACAATTTAAGCAGGACAAGATGAAGGATAATAGGTTGCAGTATAAATGGGATAGAAAATAACAGACAATATCAAAGTGGCTTGTATAAATTATTATGTCAGTGCTCTGAACATTGTCTTTAGTTCATTGCTTAGTGCGTTGAATGTTGCTGCTAGTTTAGGTGACTGCATTCTAAGAAGGACATTGCTGAATTCAGAAAAGAGCTGGCAATAGGAGATTTCTGAGGGCTTATCAAATGAGGGACTTGATGTGGACTGTTTATTTTAAAGAAGTAAATAACAGGTGACATTGTAGAGATATGCAATATGAAGTGGTTAACTAGTTAACTAATGACTAGTCCTCTTCACTCTGTCCCATAATTTAAGGACAAGGGACCTCCAAGGTGCAGAGTACACCTTCCTTCTTTATCTTTACCCTGGAGACTTCATATAAGGTTTCAGAAAAGATTTTACTATAGAGGGACTTTCTATATTAATCCTTAAACAGCTCTCTCTCTTGGGGCCTTGCAGCCTCAGTGAATGAATGCACCATCATGCAATTACATCAACAAATACAGGGAGCTTTTATTCTGGTGATCACAAATAATTAAACACAATGGAGCATACTGGAAGAGAGTTAATTGGGATTCAAGATGAGGAGTGATGGTTGACTGGGGAAGAGGATGGGTTTGGTTTGGCTGAGGGGAGGGTAAGACAATGACTGGTATTGCCAAAGCATGGATAAGGGGTTGAGAAAAGGAGACATGTTAAAACATTAAACATCAAAACTATTCAGGGATGAAGACATTTTTCAAATAATTTGAAGTTCATTCATCCCAAGAAGCTTAGCATAAAACTGTGTTTGGAAGTCCCCTTGTTATAATATACTTTTGATGCTACTTAAGGAGAACAAAGCA
This sequence comes from Emydura macquarii macquarii, assembly GCF_026122565.2. Classification (NCBI taxonomy): domain Eukaryota; kingdom Metazoa; phylum Chordata; order Testudines; family Chelidae; genus Emydura; species Emydura macquarii. The sequence goes on along the minus strand of NW_027131527.1, from coordinate 10,066,427 downwards.
GTGAATGAACACATACTGCCCAATACTATTTCCATTTTAGGTGGTGCTCTGGTTGTAACATAGTGCAATGTCTGCGTAAAGACTTGAGTCATCTGAGGCAACAACCCCTGGAATCCATACAGAATGCCTGTCTCAATCAAATCTGCTGTTTCTGAGGTTACAGGGAAAGAGAGCTAATTATGGATAACATCAACAAGACTGATGTGTTTAATGCCTATTTTGCTTGTCTTCACTAAAAAAGTAAATTATGGCCAGATACTTAACACAATTAACATTACAACAAGACAAAAGGAACATAAGCCAGACTAGGGAAGAACAGGTGAAAGGATATTTCAGTAAATTAGATGTATTCAAGTCAGATACATAGTCACAGACTTTAAGGCCAGAAGGCACCACCCGATCATTTAGTCTGACCTCCTGTATATCACAGGCCACTGACACAGCCCAGCACCTGCACAATAAATCCAACAACGGAAATTAGACCAAAGCATCACAGCCCACCGGAGACTGGAGTATTATGTGCCACAGCAGAGAAAGGAGGGACCAAGTGTTTTATGCTTCATTGCATCTGGATCATCTGCCCTATAAGGTCTCACTCTGATACAAAGTTAACCAACAAACTCCAGCTTCTGTGGCTGCTTACAACATGGTTTCTTCACTCACATGGCTTCTCAGACAGTTCTCTAGGAGGTGTCCCTTTAAAAAAGTTCCCCCCAGGATACTGTGTGCTGCCTGAAAGTGTCTGCAAGCATTTTCATATTCTTACACTGAGGTGCAGCAGTGCCTGAGGGCACTGCCATGAGTGGAAATGATTAAGTGAGATATACCCAGATCAGTGCTTCTCAACCTATTTACCATTATGGGCTTCATATGCAGTTTTCTATGTATTATGTGGGCCACATCCATACAATATATATACTACCTGTATGGCCCTGAGGATGTCACATGGGCCCAGTTGTATTCTGATTGGGCTGCGGGTTGAGAACCACTGACCCAGATAAGTGACCCACTGCAGGTTGAGAACCACTGACCTCTGGCAAATGACCCAAACCCACATGCAGCAGAGAAAGGCAAAAAAGAAAACAAACCCCAAGGTTATTAATAAAAATATTGAATAAGAATGGTCCAAACACCAATACCTGAGAAACTCCATTTGTCAACCTAATTCACTTCCTTGACAGGGTTACTGGCCTAATAAAAGTGGCGGGAAGGGGGGAGGAACAGTAGATGTGATATATGTTGATTTTAGTAACGCTTCTGAAATAGTCCCACATGACATTCTCATAAGCAAATGGGAAATGTGGTCTAGATGAAATTATTTTACAGTGGGTGCACAACTGGTTGAAAAACCAGATTCAAAGAGTGGTTATCAATGGTTCACTATCAAACGGGGAGGATGTATCTAGTGGGGTCCTGTAGTGGTCTTTCTTGAGTCTGGTACTATTCAATATTTTAATTAATGACTTGGATAATGGAGTGGAAAGTACACTTATAAAATGTTCAGATGATGCCAAGCTGGGATGGGTTGTAAGCATTCTGCAGAACAGGACTAGAGTTCAAAAGGGACTTGATAAATTGGAGAATTGGTCTGAATTACATCAACAAGATTAAATTCAACATAAGCAAGTGCTGAGGATTACATTTAGGAATGAGAAACCAAATACACAACAACTGTCCAGGCAGTAGTTCTGCTAAAAAGAATTTCTGTGTTGTAGTGGATCACAAATTGAATATGAGCCAACAATGTGATGCAATTGCAAAAAAGGCAAGTATCATTCTCAGGTGTATTAACAGGGATGTCATACATAAGACAAAAGGAGGTAATTGTTCTGATCTACTTGCACAGGTGAGGTCTCCGTTGGAGTATTGGGTTTAGTTTTGGGCTCCACACTTTAAAAAAAGATGTGGACAAACTGGAAAGAATCCAGAGGACAGCAACAAAAATGATAAAAGGCTTACAAAAACATGATCTAGGAGAAAAGATTAAAAAACACTGAGCATGTTATTCTTGAGAAAAGAAGACTGGGGAGGGAGGGCGGGGACCAGATAAGAGTCTTCAAATATGTTAAAGGTTGTTACAAAGAGGATGGTGATCAATTGTTCTCCATGTCCACTGAAGGTAGGAAGAGAGGTAATTAGCTTCACCTGCAGCAAGGGAGATTCATGTTGGATATTAGGAAAAACTTTCTAACTATAAAGATAGGTAGGTACTGGAACAAGTTGCCAAGGGAGGTTGTGGAATCTCCACCACTGGAGGCTTTAAGAAGAGGTTAGACAAACACGTTAGTGATGGCCCAGTTATACTTGGTCCTTCCTCAGCACTGAGGGATGGATTAGATGACTTCCTGAGTTCCCTACATTTCTATGATTTCTTGATTCAATACTCTGCAGAACAGACTGACACTTGAGGCCTTATTCTGGTAGATGACGTATCAGAAACTGGCTAGTGAGCTGAAATAACTATCATGATGCAATGTACACAGCCTACAGCCCGTGATATGCATTTTAAGAGAAATATTGGCCCTGATTCTCTTTTACATCCAGGCATAGCCCAGTGGTGGTGACCACAAGATACTGACTGCAATGGTCTGGCCCAGGCTCAGGCTCAAACTTTTGCTGTTGGCGTTGTTGATGTAAAGTCCCTTATCCCATCAGAAAGTCAGGCATTGTAGAGCTCAGCTCTGCCACTCCTCTCCTGTCCCCAGTAACCCTCCAGCCCCACCTCTGATATACCCTATTCTCCCCTTATGGTGAGTGGGGGTGAGCAAGTAGGAGGCTGCTACACTGTGTCCCCTCACTCAGTGCCAGTGAAAATTCCACCTCCACAAGGGCAATTCTGTGCCAGGAAGCCCCAGCTGGTTTAAGGCTCCTTTGGACAGCATGAAGCAAAAAGGGGTCACAGCAGACTGGGGAATAAGGCCTATTACGATCATTTTTCCACCTGAGGCATCAGAGAGAGGCCACTGGAAAAGAATTTGAGACCCAAACTCTATTAATTTGCTTGTACTCTGAAGAAGAGGATCCCAGATTTTGAATATGACTGAAGAAGGCTGACTGCAAAAAGGAGAATTTATTTTCTGTAAATAAGAAAAAAATAAAAAAGGGGGGTGGCCGGGGAGACTTGTTTTTCCTGTCAGCTATGAAGTCCGAAATATTTCTGGTATTGGGAAATAGCCAAAAGCTTGTTAGAAGGACTCAAGAATATAATCTGTTGTTCTCTTATCCAAGGAGATGTAGAAATTATTATTTTATAAATGGACACAGAAATCCAGAAGTACATCAGAACAGAAGTTTGGACCAATATGTACGAAATTCACAATGTGAGTGGAATGGCCCAACTACACTTTTCTCCTCTCTTTCGATATCCCTTGCTTCTGTAATGGTTGTCTTCTTTTTGTGTCTTTGTAAAAAGACATGTCACCTATACAGTATGTAGTCCAAAGAACTGAAAAGTATTGTACGCTTTGTACAAGTTAGCCAATGCTCAGTCTGCCAGGACAATGCTTGTCATTAAGCTTTGTCTATGTATTGCACTGTTACTTTGCTAATTAAGTGTGACAAGAGTTATTTTCTTCTCTCAGTCAGTCCCCAAACTCCAATGAGCTACTGCCTGAACTGTCTCCATTTGTACTCCTATGATGCCATGCTGCCTGTAATGTTCTCTTGCCTGTTTTAATACATTAAGCCATCTGCCAACAACAGAGCATGAATAACAAGATTCAAAACATCTCTAATATGAGTGTAATGCTCCTCTGTGTCATTTCTATTCATTTGATTGGATTTCCTTGCACTTCTATTCAGGATAGAAAAAGGGCTAGATTTTCACTATCCCATATTTTCTCTTTGTAGAAATGTATGTATTATTTATTTGGAAACAGTTTAATTTAAACAATTTCTTTTTGATTAACTTTGGATGAGTAGGATAAAGAAAAGGCTGTCCCATCTATTTATGAACAAACTTGAACATGATACTTATGAATAATTTTGACACACAGCCTCAATCTTTCACTTGAGACATATAGGTAAGATACTAATTTTAATTGGATAGGAAACCACTTTAGGCTGCCTCAGATCATCAAGGATGGGCACAATATCAATTTGGGTAAGATACATATAATAGGAGCTGAACAAATTTCAGAAAGAAAATTTTAATGTGAAGACTATTATGGGAGGGATAAGGGTGGTTCCCACTTCCCATCAAGAAAGACCTAAGAAATAAACCCAACTTATTCTACTCATCCATATATTGGGCAGAGTAGCTAAAGTGGGAGAACCAGCAATGGATTCTGAAGATTAAACAAATAATAATCTGAGCAGTGTGAGGGTTGTGAACCTCATTAAGAGGGCTGCTGGCAATGTAGCACTCCTGTGAAATTTACAAGTCAGAATTCTAAGCAACTATGGCCAGATTTTCAGCTAGTAAAATCTGCATGGCTCTATTGGCATCAATAGCCCCACACTGATTTATACCAGCTGAGGATCAGGCTCCTACTTTCTGCAGTCCATACTGAACTGACCCTTTGGGGCCAAATTCTGCCTAATTTTTACACCTGTGCTTACAATATTCATGCTTGTTATGTCTGAGGTGACTTAGGGTACATCTACACACCAAAAACAACTCCACGGCAGCAAGTTTCTGAGGCAGGGTGACCATCTGTCCTGATTTCGGTGGGACAATCCCAAAATGCAGAGGTCAAGTCCCAGTCCCAGGTTGAATGATTCTGGGACAGCATTTGTCCCAGATTCCCTGTGGCACTGCTTCGTGCCTGCCCGAGGCTTGGGGGTGTTGCCAGCCTTAGACCCCACTTGCCATGAAGCCCCGTCCCTGCTCCTCCTCTTCTCCCTGAGATCCTGCTCCCAGACAGGCTGGAAGCTGGTCCAGGCTGTGGTAAAAAGCTGCCCAGGGAGCTTGGGCTGCTGTGAGGACCCTTGGACCCTCCACCTGCCCTGGGCAGTGTGCCGGGGGTGGGGGGGGGCAGGGACATGAGCCAGGGGATGCTCTCAGGCGCCTCAGCACCCTGCTTAGGGCAGGTGGAGGGTCTAGGGTTCCCGACAGTGGCTTGGGCTCTCTGGGCAGCTCTTACCATAGCCCAGCTCCGGCTTCTGGCCCAAGCAGGAGTAGGGCCTCGTGGGGAAAGAGGAGAAGCAGAGGTGGGGCCACCAAGGGGGCAAGGATCCTGTATATTTTTGTCTTTTGAAAAGGTGATTGCCCTACTCAGAGCCCACTCAAATCACCTGGGCTTGAGGGGCTTATGCTGCAGAACTGAAAATACAGGTGTAGATATTTTGGCTTAGGCTGCAGCCTGGGCTCTAAGACTTGGGAAGGGTCTCAGAGCCCAGGATCCAGCCCAAGCCTGAAGTCTACACTGCCATTTTTAGCCCTGTAGCATGAGCCCCGTGGGTCCAAGTCACTTGACCCAGGCTCCAAGACTTGCTGCCCTGGGTTTTGGGATTTGGGTTTTTTTGCTATGTAAAAAGGCCTGTGATGGGGGTGTCCTCCCACTTCACTGAACAGGGAAGGGTTAACCCCACACTGTGGGCTGAAGAAGCCACGCCCCCTCACCCCTGCTGAGCACACTCCAAGTGGAACAGTGATATAAAAGGGAGCAGCTCAGTTCAGTCTGGATGGATAGCTGGAGAGGAAGGATTGCTTGTACTGGTGCCTGCATGGGAAATACCAGAGGCTACGACAGCAGCAACCAGAGACGCTGAGACCCAAGGGAGGGCTCAGACGTCAGCTAATGTCTGGGTCTGATTCTCATTTACATATAGTCACACTACACCACTCTGTCAGTGAATGCCCACTTAGGTTTATACCCACTTTAAGGATCCTTTGCACTGTCAGACCAATTTAAAGGGGGCCTTAGATGAGAGTCAGATCCATTGCATCCATCTCTGATATAGATTCTTTTACAAATCTGCCTTCTCCAGTCCTGAATGCTAGGGCACACTATTTTCACATTCTCTGCTGCTTGTATGTCAGGACAGTCTTGCATAAATATGGGACATTGGGCTTCTCCACTGTAAGAAGGGAAAAACTTAATTTTCTGCTTCAGGAAACAGAATTGCTGGTGCAGAAGGTCATCAAACACCAGCTTCCTCTATGGCGTGAAAGCAGTGACGGGAAAAGAAAAGGAAAGGAAAACACTCTTCTGCAATTAGATCCTACCAACCAACTTTTGTTGGGGCACAAAAACCCATCCACTGGAAAAGTATATAAGAGCAATTTAAGACACCTCCCAATATTGGGGGAAGAGAGAATAAACATCACAGGGCCACATGGAGAACTGGGATGAGTCTAGACACTCTTTTTTACTTCAGTAGAGTTAATGTTGGAATATTGAACATTCAGAGATCCTTGGAAAACAAAGGAATGGACTCATTTTGAAGTGGAGGTGGTTAACCAATCTCTCTGCATATTTTATTAATTTGCAGGAGATTTCCTTTAAAGATTTAATATTTTAAAAAATGACATGAAATAGGTTAAGTACTGTATCATGAACACAAATTCATAATTAGGCATGAAAACAATTGGATTAACTCATGCCTATTCCTCATCTGAACACTCAGTACTAGAAACTGCATAAAAGGGATTCGAGTGTATTGTAACCATGACAAATCATTAGAATTTAAAAAAGCATCATATGTATTACCATATACTACTGATAGTACCCATTTAAAACAATTCTCATTGACATTTCAGTTTTATTTTTACATGCACTGGGCTAAATTCACTGTTTCATCTGGGCAAATCTGGAGTAGTTTCAGTTACGGTAAGGAAACAAAAACATTTGAAAATAGGAAAATGAAGGTAAGGGATCCAAACAATCTTAAAACTGCCTAATAGTTATGCCCTGAGAAAACTCAAACTTCAACACTACTTCCTCCATCAATAGCAAGCAGCTGACTCTCACCAATAACTACAGAATTTTAAATGGCTTCTCCCTAATTGCACAGAGATTGTACCTAGTCTGGCCTTTTTAATGGCCATATGCAATCCACAGAAATAAATGTTCTTTACAGAATTTTGAACAGACAAGTAGCATACTGAAATTAATACTTTTCACGGTACACACATAGAGGAGAGAAACTGGCATCTCCTAGGGTGACCACCTTTTCAAAAGGCAAAATTCAGACACATGCAGATTAGAAGCTGGAGCCAGACCATGGTAAAAGCTCCCCAGAGAGCGCGGGACACTGTGGGAAGCCTTGGATCCTCCACCTTCCCTGGGTGGAGCACTGGGATGCCCAAGAGAAGCCTCCAGTCTGTGTTCCCATCCCCTAGGGTGCATGGCCCAGGGCAGATGGACAATCCGGAGCTCCCCACAGTGGCATGAACAGGGAGTGGGGCCCCAGAGGGAGAAGAGGAGCAGGGGACAGGGCCTCCTGGCAACGGGGGGAACTAAGACCAACCTCGGCCCTCTCTCACACCACCAGGAAGAGGCTGGTGCTGCCCCTGAGCCTCAGGCAGGGGCAGATTGGTGCTTCAGGGAATTCAGGACAAATGGTGTCTTGTAGTCATTCATCCTGGGAACAGGACTAGAACACTGCATTTCAGGACTGTCCTGCCCAAATCAGGATGGGTGGTCATCCCAGCATCTCCTGACTTTCCTGCTGCAGCTAAAACAACCTGGTCTGATAGTTTCTAAGAGACTGCTTTCCTCCACCCTATTACTCTCTTTCCCATCCAGGAGGGCGGGCATTGGCAGGGAATGGGTTGAACTTTGGCTCTTCTACAAGATATGGCCAAACTCAAACAGATGTTATGGGCCTGACAGAAATTACTGAGTGAGATGCTTTGGCAGAAAGTCAGACTAGATTATCAAAATGGTCCCTTCTGACCTTAAAATATACTCATCTTCCCCCTGGCTAGTAGAGCTGGTCCATGCAAAGCGGGAAATAATCTGTTGCTTCTGTAGACCAATGGACACTTCAAATCTCATACCTGAATTGTGAGACTAACTCATTTGGACCCCGTCTCACACACTCATGTCTTCCCCCCCTGAAATCTCACACATCTGGACCAGTGCTGAGAAGTTTGGGTGAGTGCCCCACCTCAGTGCCGACATCACCTATATGTGGCCCAGATGCACCCTTTGTGCTCTCACTCCTGCTAGGCCAGCAGTATGGAGGATTAGGCCCGAACCACAGACAGTCAGCAGCAGCACCATCTGGTAGTGATTGCAGCAGGGAGAGAGAAGCCATCTGCGTCTGTGGAGGGTGCAGGACTAGGAAAGCAAGAGTAAGGGGACAGGAGGAGCAGGGGGCAAGGTAGAGGGTCGGGGAAGCTCGGCGGCTGGGGTAGGAAGATGAAAGAGCAGGGGGCTGGAGGACTGGGGAGAAGGTACCAGAGAGCAGGAGTTATTTGGGGACAGTGGGGTCCTGAAGTAGAAGGCTTGCAGGAGTTTGGGAAAGAGACTGGAGGTGTTAAGTTGAGGGTTTCAAGGCTCTTCCACCCTGTAGCTGGGAGGTGTGGCCTCCCTCAGAGATTGATGGCAAGGGAAAGCCAAACCTGCTCTGGCAGGTGGAGCCCGGGAGTACAGCAATACCTGACCAGAAACAGATAGGCGGGGCAAAGAGTATAAAAGGCAGGCCTTCTCAGTAAAAGGAAGATGGTTGCGGGAGAAGGATGTCTTTCTCTTAGTACCAGGCCTATTACCTGGAGGAGAGGCTGCTGGAGCTGCTCACTGCCTAGGGCCCTGAGGACCTGGAGGAGCTACCTGAACCTGGTGAGCTGGAGAAGACTCTGGGGCCTTGCAACCTGGAGGAGCCACCTGAGCTGCCAACCCACTGTGAGGAGACCCCAAAACCCTGTCACTTAGAGGAGCTGCCCTCCACGGATGATTCCAAAGAGTTTGTGGACCTGCCGTTGAGCATCGAGGCCAAGGGATTCTGGAACTTCCACAGGGCAGAGTACCCCGAGGAGATGGGGTGTGACTCAAGGGACCAGGTAGTATAGGGAGAGGGTGGGAGGAAGCAGCCGAGGGGCAGCCAACTATCGTCTGGCTGAGCTTACACTTGCACCATCAGTGCGTTTTGGCTGGAGCCTTGGTGACCTAGTTATGGGACACCCCATCACTGCCAGGGCCCTGGGCTGGGATGCAATGGAAAGAGGTGGGCCTGTATTCCCCTTCCCCTTCCTACTCCAACCTAGGGGTGATTGCCTGCTAAGAGCCAGAGCCTGTTCCCTGCTGTCTGCCCCGCCCCGTCTAAGGGCTGTGCTTTGGGACTGCTTGCTCATCCCCTCTGGGAGCTAGAGACAGGTTTCCCTGCTGCTGGCCTACCCTGTCTGAGGACTGGGCCTTGGACTATTTCCTCACCCCTCTGGGGGGCTAGAGACAGTATCCTTTCTGCTGGCCCCACCCTGCCTAAGGGCTGGGGCTCAGAACTGCTTACTTGCTCTGCTAAGGGCCCAAAACTACTTCCCCATTTGCTTGGCTCACCCTGCCTAAGAGCTGGGCCCTGAAACGGGCTCGCCCTCCTAAGGGCCGGAGACTGTCCCCTCTTTATTAGGACTCCCCACAGGATGCAGGGGCTAGAAGGTGTGGCCTTCTTCGGAGAGTGATGGCGAGAGAGGGCCACTGGCCCCGCCCACAACAGGGGTCCTTAACACATCCCAATAACTAACAACCCTAACTGACCTCCTTTGCCCCCCCTCTGGTAGTCCCCTGCTATGTGCTATGTGCCCACCCCATCCCTTCTTGGTGCTGTCATCATTCTTCTCCTCTCCAGATCAAAGCAGATTTGCTTTTTGATGGGCCAGTTAAACGCCATTAGCTCTCAAGCCAGACTCTGTGACTGAGCTTGTGAATCTGAGCCTGTTCTTGCAAGGTGTAAATATGTGTTGAAGTCCACTGTGCTTTCATGCCTGGGGTGGTGGTCTAAGCATATATGACTAGAGTCAGATCTACCATCTGTATTTTTAAATATCTTGTACTTTTTCTAGAGTACTTTATTTTTTTTAAAATGATCCCTGAGCTGAAAATTAAGGAAATAGGATCTTGCCTCCAGGGTAGATTGGGTTTAGCTGCCTCACTTTTAAATATGGTTCAAATAAACTAATTTGTTGGTCAAGACTTGTTTCTTTTGAACCCAAATACAAAGCAGCTTCTAGCTGATACATAATCAGAACCTGCTGCATAGTTAATTTGTTTCTGTGATCTCTGAAGTCTTTTTGATTATTTACACTGGGGTGCACTGCTGCTAGTAACGGACCAATATAGCAACATCATGATGATTATTCAGAAAGTACAAATATTTATCGTATATGACAAAATGTTACTACTACCTTGGCTTTTTCAAAAATCTGGAATATTTTTTGCTTTTAGTAGGTTGTAGATGTCCTTGTTTTGTGACTTATTAGTGGGTATATTAATAGGTTACCTGTGTTTCTGTGATGTCATATTGGTATTCAGAAAAATTCACTCATCACAACTTTGACAACTTCAGATTTCTGGATAGTATGCAACTTTTCCCCCTGTAGCCACAAAGGGGCCAGTGTAGCAAGATAAAATTTTTGGATGATTAATTTATTCAGCCAAAAATGCAGTTTTGGGGTCAACTTAAATTATTCATTAACTTGGGTCAAATATAGTGAATAGCTCTGAGAAATGCAAGTCAAAACATTTCAATATTTTAAAACAATGTTCCATCTTTTCTATTTGAAACATTTTGTTTCACCATTTAGCTGATTTATTTTTTAAGATCTGGGTTTTTTTTTTAAAAATACCCTGAAATGAAACATTTTGGATCAAACAAAATGTTTAATTCATTCCGAATAGAATTTTTTTTCATTTTTTGTTTTGGTGAGGGAGAAAAATGAAAAGTTCCACTTTGGGTCAATTCAGAGTGATTGTTTTTTCTGACTTTTTTTTTTTTTAAGCTCAGCCACAAAACCAAAAAAAAAAAAATTTGCTCATCCCTAGTAGCCAGGGAGGGAATTGACTTTAAAAGTCTTAAGTCTGGCTCTCGGATGACTTGTAAGAGTTATTCAGAGATATAACTCCACTAACAGATAAAAGAGGCTAGTTCTAGGCTTTAGGCAAAATGAATTAAATAAATAACTATTGGGTGCTTATTAGCCCCATTTCTGCCACCATTGAAGTCAGTACGCAGTTTGCCATTGACTTTAATTGGATCATGTTCAGAACCCTAAAGCTACAAAATATTAGGTTACATGCAGAATCCACTACCAGCCTTCCACCCCTGCAGGGCCCCCTGGAATGGCTGATTTATAGTGAACAAAGTAGAAAAGATTAAGTTTGTCATTCTTCTCCTTAAATGAGAGGAGATAATGGAATCAGTTCTCCTTTCTTTATATCTGTCTTTCAGATGAAAATGTTTAAAACCTTTTCTTTCATTTCATTCATTCAATCTATAGACTTTAAATTAAATTTTTATCATTACATTATCTTTTCCTAAAAGCTTTAATCTTGATTCTTAATGTATGGCTACATTTTTTTTATTTGCCCACTTAAATCAGAAAATGTAGGCAGTAATGTGCTGCTAATTTATTTTAACCAGGGGGCTTCACCACAGTTCCCCCATCCTCTCTTATGGATAAATCTTGTGTATAAGGGGAATATGCGCTCAGGGAGGAAGTCTGAGATTGAGAAGTTCTCACTTGTACAAATTTGCTTTCTCATATCCAAGTGGGCAAGCACTACCCCTTGAAAAACAAACATACATGAAAGTTGTATTTCACTGGAAAGGGTTTGTATTCTGCTCATAAACAATATACTGAGCATATTGATAGTACAGCACAGAATCCCATTTGCCTTTCCTCCCCCCCCAGTTCCTTTGACTGTAGTCTTGTCTACACAGATACCCATAGAGACTTAGTGCAAGGCAAGCCAGGGTGTAAATCTACAGCACACTAGCTGCAGCACTAACACAAAACTGGACCTCCAGACAGGACAGAGACAAAACAGACCTTTCTGATTAAAATACCCTTTTTTGTTCCACAGGAAGGTGCAGCGAGCTGGAAGCCAAAAGAGCATGAGTTCTAGTCTCATTCTTCCACTGACATGCATTCACAACTCAAACTGAAGTCAGGTGCTTCTATTAATGTTTTTGTGAACACATATTACTTAAAGCAAGTTTAAATAGAGAAATGTCTCTATCAGTTGAAATAGTGGAACAATCCAGCTTCATGAATATGATACAATCTTTCTCTCTACACTTCTAAACTGGCATGACCATCTGATCAATATTCTAATCGGATAACTATCTCTAGGTGGTTTATTATATATGCAAACAAGGCATTTGCTGAGTTGCAGGTATTTTTTTTTAGTGGAGAACAAGCTTTTATGACCATACCTATAACTTAAATTTCTCTCAGGTGGTAGAGCAGTGTATAAATGAGAACATATTGTAAATTCAGCTCAATTGGAATAATTGTTTTTAATATTTAAATTTAGGAAATCTAAAGCCCAAATTACCTTTGAAAGCCCACTGCGCTTGTACGGGAGGAGATGAATGCATCTGAGGATAAATGCATTAGCAATGAAGCCACAGAATGTCTGCATCAAATTTGCCTGCGATATTTCACTGTTAAATTGGTTCCACAAAGCAGCAGTCTGTTACGAGTTTAACAAGACATAGATAATGCACATAATTCTATATTACATGTATTACAAGTGGTCACACTTAAACTTCTTTCTGGTTATGGAGGTATTTCCAATTCCAGTGATATTTCCTGTACTTAGAATGGGAAACAGTGCTGGAAGCATAGAAAATCAGAATGCACTTTTTGAGTGCTTGCAGTGTACACAGAATCCAGGACCTGAATCCTCAGATGTGCAGAACAGTGCTTGTAATCTATGCATTTGAGAGAAGACAGTCAGGTGCCACTTTTGCCTTGGAACAATTTAGGCAACTAAGTTTTATTGATCTAAAATACACTGATTTCATAAATTATAGGACCAGAAGGGTCCATTATGATCATGTAATCTGACCTCCTGCATAACATAGGCCATAGAACTTTCCTAAATTAATTCCTGCTTGAACTAGGCAGCTTTTTTAGAAAAACATCCACTCCTGATTTAAAAACTTCCAGTGAGGGAACATCTAGTGCAGCCCTTAGTAAGTTATTCCAGTGGTTAGTTACCCTCAGTATTAAAAATATGTATCTTCTTTGTAATCTGAATTTGACTAGCTTTTAGCCATTGGATATTATTAGTCCATCTACTAGATTCAAGGGCCCTTTTCCATCACATTTTTGTTCCCATTGTGTTTTGTAGGTACTGATAGACTATGTTCAAGTCATCTCTCAAGCTTCTCTTTAAGTTAAACAGATTCAGTTCCTTAAGCTTTCCCCTATAAGGCATGTTTTCTAATATTTCAATCATTCTTGTGCGTCTTCTCTGAATCCTATCCAGTTTAACAACATCCTTCCTGAATTGTGGATGCCAGAACTGGACACAATATTCCAGTAGCGGTCACACCATATGGATGTTAAATAACTCTCCTATTCCTTGTCAAGAGTCCCTAGTTTACACCATATGTGCAAGCATATTGCATATTCAATGACTGTATTAGGCCTTTTCGACACTGCATCACACTGGGAGCTCACCATGACACTAAAATCCTTTTCAGTCACTTCTCCCCAGAATAGATTCCGCATCCTGTAAACATCGCTTACTTTCTTTATTCATAGATGTATTTGGCTGTATTAAAGCACATTTCAGTGCTTGTACCCATTTTACCAAGTAATCCAGATTGCTCTTTATCAGTGATCTGTCCTCTTCATTATTTACCTTTCCCTCAATATGTATCTCATCAGCAAACTTTATCACTATTTGAGGTTTTCTTCAAGATCATTGATAATATTTAATAGCATCAGTCCCTGTGTAGCCCCACTAGAAACAATTACATTTTGAGACCTATCAATTAGCCATTTTAATAATCTATGTGTGCGCCATGTTTATTTTGCATTGTTCCAGTTTCTTACTTAATAAAAATGTCATCTGTTACCAACTCAAACACATTACAGAAACTTAAGTACATTACATTAACACTACTACCTTTTATCAAATAAACTTGTAATCTCATAAAAAGGTATATCAAGTTAATTTGACAGGATCTGTTTTGCATGTTGATTGGTATTAATTATATTACCCTCCTTTTAATTCTTAGAGTTCCATATCAATGATTCTATTAATGGATCAATGTCAGGCAGACAGACCTATAATAAGTTGGGTCATCCTGTTTACCTTTTTTAAATACTAGCATAAGATTAGCTTTCTTCCTGTCTTCTGGACCTTCCCTAGAGTTTCAAGCTGAAAATCAAATTAACAGTCCAAACAGCTCATTAGCCAGTTCTTTTAACTTGCATACAAGAGTTTTATCAGGACTTGATTATTTAAAAATATATCGCTACACTAGCGCTGTTTCACATCTTCCCAAGTTACTGTTGGAATGGAAAGTGTTTCAACATCATAACACTATATCTGTTTTTCCCCCAAATATAGAACAAACATGTTTACTAAACCCTTCTGACTTTCCTGTATTATTACAGATAACTCAACCATTTCTATCTAATAATAGACTATACCATTTTAGGATTTCTTTTATTCTTAATATACTGTAAAAAAATACTACTTATTGTCCTTTACAAGGGTGGGTATAAATTTCTCCTTTTGCTTCCCTTATCAATTTTCTACAATTCCTAGCTTCTGTTCTATATTAATTGCTGTCAATTTATTATAGCCCTCTAGGGCCTGCTATGCCATGAGGTATTGTAAGATCATAGTACACTGCAGCCACACCTCCTCTCATCTCTGGCATATCCTCAATTCACTGCCTATGCCAGAGGTAGGAAGGGTGTGCAGGAAGGAGAAAGTGCAGTAGAGTTGATGTAGCTGGCTCTTCACCGCCTAAAGATTCCCCACACTGGGGATTCCTCTGCTGCCAGTTCCCTATATGCCATTGGAATGATGCAAAGAGGACGAAGTAGGGCTGGATACTAGTCCTCAAAGTGGAAATGCACTATTAGGACATCCATGTAGTGCATGCCACTGCCCGTACAGGAATTTATTATAACACTGTCTGGTCTACAGCAATTTTAAATATGCCAAGTAGTGAGCCTCTACTATTTCCTTTTGGAGATAGAGAGATGCATTAGCTGATGGAACTATCAGGCTGGTCAAAATTGTGCCTCAGGACCAGACACACAGTCAACAGCTCAAGGATCAGGAGGGTACAATGCTGGATGTAAGCTACTTCTCTCCAGCTCTCCCCCACCCCCCACCTAGAGGTGTGCAGGGTAAGCAAAGGATAGCTTCAAGAAACTGGCCCTCTGTGCCTCAGTGATTTTCATAAAAGTAATTCAGCCCCTTCTGGGTACCACAGCCTGAGGAATATATGGACACATTATAGTCTCATTGGTTCCAAGCTTCCTTGGAACGCCGCCATATGCAAGTGTGTTTTGATAAGCTGCTGACATTAATTATCTGTATCAATATAAAAGGTGACCTCATTAAGTTTGTCAGCAAATGGCATTTGGGCTCCCAAATTATGATGGTTTGGATTCTTTTCACTTTGTCCCAAATTAACCTTATTCAACACTAATGTTTTAACATTTAAAAAGTACTTATTTCAAATCTGTGTCAGAACAGTAGCCCTCTGGATATTGAAGGTCCATTTTAAAATTCCCTGGAACTTTGCTTTAAATACAAGTCTTGCAGCATAGTAGTTTGTGCCAACCCCAAACGCCCAGCAACATAATAAAATGTGTTTAACAATTGAAATCAAAGCACAGGTATTTTCCTTATGATTTTGTTGTACCTTACAGAATCATTTAATAATTTTAAGGTACACATTCTTTATTCCATGTTTAAGCATATGTTTGTGTAACCTCATTAGAAAGAGTTGTGTGAGAAACCTATTCCAACAATCTTCCTTTGGAAATACTGGGCCTGATGAGCCTCAGCTGGTGTAAATTGGCATACCTCCACTGAAGTCCAGTGAAGTCAGTCAGCTATGTTAATTTATGCCTTCTGAAGATTTGGCCCATTGTCTTCAAGAAAGCTAAATATAGTAACCCAAGGTTAATTCTTTTTCCCGTCATTAAAACAGGAAGGGCAGAATGATGAGGAATCTGTCCTCCAACACTGTTGCTCTTTATAAATGAGGTGTTAACCTTGAGTTCCTAAACAAATAGCTTACTATTTTTCAATAGGTTAACTAAATGGATAGACCTTTCTAGACATATATCCTGGGAACTGATTAACCTGCTGTTAAAAGACTTGGTTATAGAAGTGGAACTCGAAGGGAAAAAATCAAGACTTATACTACATTTAATGATATAAGGACAGCTCCAGAGGGGATGGCTGGGCAGCTGCCAAAGCAGTAATCAGAGATAAGATAACAGACATAGTGGCAGGGAGTATAAAATGGAAAGGAAGGTGGGGAGGGTGGGGGGGCGTTTAGAACCTGAGGTGTCAAACAAACAAAACCCTGGGCCACTGATTGCAGGAGTGGGGGACTGGGTAGAAGACTGGAAAAAAAACGAAAGACCCATCAGGGAAGGATTCAGAACACAGAAAGGAGGTGGATCTATTCAGAGAAATTAGCATCTCAAGGAGAAGAATACTGTTTAGGAAATTGAAAAAAATAAACTAAAGAATGGGGAGTTTCTGCAGCAGGGGGAACAATTAGCTGAGTGTTCTCCATGAGACATATTGTTGACTTCAAAAGCATTCAGTTTACACCCTCCTGATATGCGTAAAAATACTTCTATAATATAATCTATGTCTCTCTCTGGTGCCCGCCTATCTTTCTTTTCCCTTGTTTCCTACTCAGATTAATTACCTCCAATGCCTTTTTAAAACACACACTAGTGAAAAATATCCTAGACTGAGTAACTATATTGCAGGTACCCATCTGTGTCTTTGGCTGCTGTTCCTTCTTGTGCTGCCTTTAAGTCATAAAGGCTATTTTCTCCAGTCTTTGATGCCAACTTCTGTAGTTCCTTGCTGCTAAGAGCAGAATTGATAGTCAGTTCCTTTTGCTTCAGACCAGAGAGGCATCAACAGCAAAAAGACAGAGTTTAGGCTTAAAAGCAGTATAAGGAGGAGCAGCCCTTAAAGCAAGAGATAGAGACAGGCATATTTTTTGTAATATGCTTTATAGTGCAATACTCTATCTACAATCACCTTATATTTTACATTGCTTTTGTGTTCTGACTTCCCTTTTCTAAACCTGAGAGTGAATTCAATGCTCATTAAAACGTGCTGGAGTCTGAAGAGCTCTGTTAATCTACAGTTCACACAGGACACATGCAATAGGTATGAAAGTATCCATGCTCCTCCCTGCCACTGTGCCTCAATTCTGTGTGGGATTAGCTCTGGGATGAGAAAGTAATTCAATCTCATAACCATTCAGTTCTTGGTTTCTCTGCTGTGAAAGCCACCAACACTGTCAACTAGTGCAGACTGTGGTGATAGCTTTCATTTTAAGGTGAAAGCTGCCATATTTCTTTACCAGTTCCCTGAGTTATTTAAACCTCCAGACTGAGAATTTTAATTAAACAACCAAATTTCATTAGAATTTTGCAAAAAAGTGTTAACCATTATTTTGGCTTACTGATAAAAATCTGAATTAATCACTTTGTCAGTACTAAATGTGCTGCTTAATTGCTCAGAAATCAAATTATATTAACACTACCATTAGCTATTGAAAACTGGCACAAATACCATTAACAGCTGCGGTATCAATTACATGAAATACTTCACTTTTTTCTGTCAGAATTAGTGCTTAGGAAATGGACATGTCCAACTTGAAAGATATTTCTTTTTGGTGAGAGTGAAAACGAGTCTTTCATCAATAAGCTATTCCATCAGAATAAGGATTGATAGTTACTTTTTTCTTACACTTAACTTTAGAAAGGAAAATAAATATCCGACCTATCGTTTTTTAAAATAAACAAACACTTCTGAAAAAAATCAGGCCATTGACATGTGCCTAATGGCAATTTAGGTATCTAATTTTAAGCATCAGCATTGACAATTTTACTTATATGTTGTTGTAATTTATCTTGTGGTAGCAACCTAGTGAACCCAACAAGGTTGAGGTCACATTGTGTTAAGGCATAGGTACAGGGAATTGCAATAGCTGCAAGAGCAATGTTTCCAGGTCTGAAAGGAATATAGTTATCTGTATTTAACTGTTCTTTGTTCTCAGTGACATTGAAGGGTTAGCTTCATATTGAAACTACATAAAACAGAAGCTGGGAATCGGTTCCAGAGCACTGCATAATGTTTTGTCTCACTCCAGGCTTTCAGTAAGGGCTAATATTAGCTGTCAGAAACTGCAACTCTAAGATTATGTCCCATAATTAGTGAAGTAATAGGCATCTTGCTGCACAGTTATACAGATTCTTTTGTCTTTTTCCTATGGGAAAAAAGGGTTTAATTGTAATATAAAGTACCTACTGTACTTATTCTTAGAAACGCTCAATGGCATACATGTAAATGTTAATTACAGATATTTTTTGAAACTTTCTAAATGACCTTTCCATAGCTAAGTCTAAAGGGTTCCTCTCTCCTCTTGTTTTTTCTTGATCTGAATGCTGCCTTTGAAAAAATTAATCACACTTTCTGCTTCTTAGCTTTCTTTGCTCTAAGCTTCTACAAGTTGTACTTTGCTTTGTGACAACCAAAGGCTAATTAGAAAGAGCTGGTCAGACTGTTAGGCTGACCTGATGACATCTACACAGGTCATATGGCTTATTGGGAAAAAAGAAAGTGACTATCTTTTTATAATTAAAAAAAAATTAAACTAAAAACGAAATCACAAAAACATATCATCAAAGATAAGCAATTATGAATAATATTAAGACTAAAGAAATACAACAATGAAATCAAATCAACAAGTTTCACTATTGGGTTGAAATTAAATAATCAGTGATTTAAATAATCAAATTAACACTAAAAATAATCATTCTTTACAAATTCTAAAGATGATTCTAAGGAGTTGGCTCTCTGTTTGGTTATAAAGCTCAACTAAAGAACTGCACTCGAGTCAATCAAATCTAACTTGGAGCGGGTTAAATATCCTAATAATGAAACCAAATTATTATTCAGTGTTTCAATCACATCACCAAAGCCAGTTACCAAGCTTCCTTCTTTGAATTCTATTCTAGTGTGATGGCTAACCTTGGCCATTCCTTACCCACCCTCATAACACAGATGTTACAATGGACTTTAACAGAAATTATTAAGCAGAAACTTTACAACTTTTGTGACCTTTAAACACAGAACACACTTCAATGAGTATCGTTATGGAGTTAAAGTTTAGGGCTGTTTAAACCTTTGTCTCCTGTCAGCTCAACTTTCCCCTGCTAAGGCTTGTCTTCCATCCTACACAGGCTAATTCCCCCACCCTAAACAGCTTCTGGAGCCTTTCCCTGACTTTTTTCAAAATCACCCTTTCTCCCAGGCTCAGAAATCTTTCCTTCATTTCCTACCCAACACGCCCACCTCAAAGAACCCTCCCTTACTTTGAAACCCCTTCCTACTCCTCTCTGACTTTTCCCAAGCTCAGAACCCTTCTCTGTCCTTCACAACACCCCCAGAGGAGCTAAACAAATGAATGCAATACCAGGTATTTATTGAGCATTTTTCCTTCTTTAGATACATTCATCCTCTGACAGATATCCTGGTTTGCACAGAAATATGCGAATTCATTTTAAAAAAAATCCCCAAACGTTTGTGTGGATCATACACCCCATCCCTGTTTACACTAATATTCACCAGAGGGAACAGAGTCAACCTTAGCAACATTTTAGAATTTGAGTATGTTTGTGAATACAGTGTTGCAGAATTCAACATGCTATAATTTATCATTTATATCATTGTTGCTGTTTCTATTATTTTAAATAACTTTAAATATTTCAAAGATGCAAAACCAATCTTTAGCATTATTTATATACTCTCTGGTTTTCAAGAGTTTTTCAAAGAAGCCCAAACTATTAACAGTGGATGGAATTTATATCATTCTCAGGTTAGTAACCTGATCTTTTAAAAAACACATCTCTTCTAAGATTTCCCTATTCATTGTCATTGCTCAGCCAAGTATCGAGGATTGAACTACA
This sequence comes from Emydura macquarii macquarii, assembly GCF_026122565.2. Lineage (NCBI taxonomy): Eukaryota > Metazoa > Chordata > Testudines > Chelidae > Emydura > Emydura macquarii. The sequence goes on along the minus strand of NW_027131527.1, from coordinate 10,046,332 downwards.
TGGAAATCAATGTATTATGGGCTGGCTTTTTTCACAGAATTTTGTATTCAGTGTTTCCATGACACCATGACGACATTCAGTTATAAATTGATATGGCATTTATTTTGGAACTGGAGTGGGAGCTTTCTTAGCCTTCACTTGTGAGATGAAAGTGTTAAAATAAAAATGTTTCCCCAAAAGATTGCCAAACCTTTATATTTTGATTAAATAGGTGTTTAAAAAACCTGTTTTAAGCAGTGTCATTAACACCCCATTGATCTCTAAGAGGTTTTTTTATCTTTCTTTTGTGATGTCATGACCTCACGACTTCTCCAGCAAAAAATCTGGGAAGTCGAGACCTCATTGGTTTGATTTTCAAAAGTGGTGAACTCCTGCAGCTCCCATTGGCTTCAATGGTGTTTGTTGCTGCTCAGCACTTCCAAAAATTAGGTTGTACATTTCTAATATAAAAATACAATAAAAATACAAACCTCCATCTACATAAAGAAGCCAAAAAGGGCAGAACCACATCTTTTTTCTCTTTCAGGTCACCTTGAAAACTAAAAATAAAGGATAATAGACAGGTATTTTAACAAAATCAACAAAGAAATTACAAACAAACACTTAAGTAGTGTACTGAAGCATTCTTGTCTTATTATTCCAATAAATAATTTGCAAGTTTAAAATGCTACAAAGTCAATTTTCTTTTTCAGAACTTTGGGAGAGTGTGTATATATGGATACAAAATGCATTTCTCTGAAGGAAATATTTCCATTACACTACCCCTTTTTAGTCTATATGTACATTTTTTCTGAAAACCTCATGTTATATGTATAGTGAGGGTAATTCTCTGGTTAAAACAAATGTCTACCAATGAATGGCAACACTTGAGTTCCATAATCTGAATCTGAAAGTCAGTACTACTTGAGATTAATTCTGATGACAGTATCCCTGAATAAGGGTAATAAAATATGTTCCTTCTTATCTTATTAATACAAGCAACCTACCAGTTTGTGATGTGGGAAGTTCCTGAGGTGCAAATCTGCCAGATAATGTTTTAGTTAGCTGCATCTTACATCAGAGTAAATTAACACAGCCCACAAATCCTCTCTCTCTAATGACAGAGCGAATATTGAAGACAAAAATAAATCAAGAGAAAATTCATTAGACGAATACTTTGCCAGGATCCCACCAAGCAATTCTCAGTCCTATACGTAGTAGTATATAATTACTGTCACAAGGATATTAGAAATATTACCACCCTTAAAACCTGAAATATTTTGAGAAATTATGACAAAATAGATATCACTTACAAATAAATGAAGATACCTTGTACAAATAAATGAAGGAATAGGATGCAAATGTTTGCTTTCTATAGATGTATGAAATACAAAAAACCCTGGAATTATATATTAAACAAGAAATTATAGGAATTAATAAAGCATCATATTTTTATTCACAATACTTGAATGTTATTTAGACTAAGGTTGCCCGGATTGCTGTGTGAAATATTTGTGAAACCATAAAGACAATCTTCTACTCTTCCACACCTACCTTTTGAGTTCACAGAGCTGACGTGGAAAGGCAGTGTACCTTGCAAAATTCTTCTTGTCATATGGACATGATTTTTTTTCTTCACTGCCTGAATGTCAGTAAAAGTGTCACTATGAATTTTCCTTGTGCATTTTAAAGTTTCAAGATGGATTAACTGAATATCAGCATGTGATTTAAACCATAGTAGTTTTTCAAAATCCTTGATTGTCGGATTCTGCCTTGTGAGTTCAGAAAGAACATCAGCAGACATTTGACTTATGTGCTTAGGCCCGAGTGCTTCCTGTGAGAAAAGAGGAAATATTCCTTATCAATCTTTCCACCTCTGCTGTTTTAGCAAAATTCTTGGAGCTACTTGGTACCAACGACTCACCAATAGCGAGATTCTTGAGAGAACCGGCCTACAGTCTATGATGGATGTTTGCAGGCTTTGCTGGTGTAAGCAGCAGAAGAATTTTGTGACGCGAGGGTAGCGTGAGTGGCAGGACTAGGCCTGAGTTAGCATAAGTAATAATAGCTAGGCTTTATAAGCAATAGTAGGCCTCCCGAGCAAAGCTAGGTGTCTTATAACCTGGGCATAAACTCGGAATGACATGTAGAGGTAGGCTAATTGCAGAAAATTAGGTCAATTGTAGGAAACTAGGCTAACCACAAACCAGTTTAAGCCAGCTAAAAGCCAGCAAAGTTGTAAACAAGTAACTACAGCTTATAGTGGATTGGTCCCTAGCTAAGTGCCAATAGCAAAGAGAACAACAAGTGTTAGGACCCAATCCCCAAGTGGATTGAGACATAACCAATGATCTTATTGCTAGAAGTGGGGGAAAGGAGTATATCGGGACCCTCCAGGTGCCGCCCTGCCGCGAAGCTCTCCGCTGGCCTGTAGAGGATCTAGCAGGCGCAGCATGGCAGGTTCACCCCCTGGTTGCAACTCGCTTACAGAAAGGACAATGGGCTTCCCCTTTCTTGTTGTGGTAAGTGCCTGATTTATAATCCTAGCAGCTTGAAATATTGTAACAGCAGCTAACAGCTTAAATAAACTGTGACTGTGTGGGTAATTCCTCATCCAGCTGCTCTTTTCTCACAACTGAGATCTCAAACCACGAACCCTCTGTCTCTGCAGAGCACAGCTGGTTGGAACACGTGGAGCTCATACCTCAAGATCACCTGCCAAAGGCTGTGCTCTGTGGCCACCTTAAGATCTTGCCATGACCTAGAGGAAAGCCAAAGCTACAGCAACGAAGTCAAGTAAGGCCTCAAGAAATTCAGCATTCCCCCGGACAACAGGGAAAATCCTGCCCACAATCGTTCAGTTTGGTTAAAACTGGTGCAGTCACTGCGGAGAGCCATCAGAGAGCCCAGGCTGAGGCCAGTGAGGCAAGAATATGCATCAACTTCCATCAGGCAAGTGGCCCTGTAGCCACGGTGGGAAGGTTTGCCACGCACAGGCTCTTTTCCCATACCATTGCTAAGCATCACTGATGGACCAACTTTGTCACACCTCCTTTCATCTGTCAAGATGTTGGACAGCCACATCTATCTAACTAAACAATCTATCTAGGGATTGATACTGTGCTCAACACCCAGGATAACAACATCTGAGCATCTCTAAAAACACCAGAGTTGTACAAATCTGCCATCCCAGACAGACCTGAGAGGACTAGAATCCAAAAGCCCTGTTAAGAGACAGTTGGTCAAATTAGGTATGCATTTTTATTCAGACTAGAGACAGGCGAAACATAGGGATGGTATTGATTTTGCAGAACTAGAACTAGAGTAATTCATATACTGGACCCATCCTATTGGAACCCCGCAAAATCATCTGGATTTTGGACCATCTCCAGTTTAAAGTAAATCCAGACAAATGTTTCATTTTCAACAACCAATTTATTTTAGTTTAGTTCAGCCTAAATTGAAAAGTTTAGACCCTGTGTTAGAGTGTTTGAAGGCTGAACTATTTTACATAATATTAATTACATGAAATTATCCTCCTATAGTTCACCTGAAGGATAATTTTATGTTAGTGATGCATACTGTATTAATTTCACTACAGTTCAGAATCTGTCAGTGTTTCCAGTTTATAGCATGCAGTAAAAATTTGCCAGCAATAAGTGAATCCACAGATAAAGAGCTTCCAAGGAGACCATAAATACTTTCACAACATTTCAGAAGACCATAACTGCTACAAAAAAGCCTGTTTATGGTTTATCGTCACTAATCTGCATACTAAGACTAATACTTGATTTCTAAGGATTCAAGAATTTATGGATTTAAAGTCCTCAGATTGTGAAACAATAGACTTCCCTCTCTGAAGGCACAATTACAGTCAATTGAGTCAAAATATGCATATTTAGAGTCCATAATAAGCATTATAAAAATTCCCTAAACATGTATTTATATAATTGGAGCTATTATGGGTTATTATGTCAATTACACATGAGGTGAAGATAAAAAAAAAAATCAAATGATTAAACAAATACTCACTAGCAATGTGATGTTGGCAGCTACATACAATGCAAAATCCCAGTTATCTTTTTATATAAAATATCTGATACTAATTTTTCATCTGAACCAAAATGCTAAAGATGAGCTAAAATTAAAGCCATGTACCCAACAACCTCCATATGCTACACTCAGATAAAACAGAACTTTATTCTATGCTCCCCTGCACTAGTTTTACAAAAGCAAAAACTGACCGGTGAGGTTTTGCCAAACCAGAAACAGTCTCCAAGTTTGTACTTTTCTACAAATAATAGAAGAGCAACATCACATAGAGTATAATACAGAAATACATCAATACTGTGTGTTATCAAAGAGTAAAAGCAAAGTTTCAAGGTACACCATGACATGGAAAGTTCTGTTTCAATGCTTTAGTATTATTCTGTTACTACAGGGATTATATAGACCAATTATGCAATTCAGTAAATTCTGGGTGGATTACAAAATACCAGAATGTGGTCAATTAACAGGAAAATTAGGATTTGATCTTCAGTCACTGAGATTTTCTATTTTAGTTCAATAATCTTTCCATATATGATTAATTGTCATTGCCATACCTTAGGCCATTGATGGACAGGTTCAAAGAAAAGAAGAAATGAAAGATGTAGCCATAATATTGAATTAGATTTAAGGAACTGCATAGATTACTCACTCTCATGGTGTTTTCAGATGTGGAACTCAAATAAGAATTAATAAGCAAAACAACTAACCAACAAAACAAACAAAAGTTTGACACCTAACCACTAATGGAATTAATATTACTAAATAATGCATGAATTTCCTTTAATAGACATCTACATAATAGTAGAACAGGTATGAGATGAATGAAAAGAAAATCTCATTACACAAAGGAGCAACCACACAAGGAGCTTGCTAAATGAGCAAGGTTTTTTGAGCAATATTTCCAGATTTCCTACAACAATAGGTCCTGATTCTGAAAGCAGCTCTGCGCAGAGAGATCCCGCTACTCTGGGTATGTACATAGACAGTGGCAAATTCACCGCTGTCAGATGGATTTATTTATATCGACTGAGTGGAAATGAAGACCTGCTCAATCGATCTGGAAGTCGATTTAGTAAAATCACCTCAACAAAAAGCGTAGCTCTGCGTTGACAGGTACGCATTTCCTGTCAGCACAGCATAGTGGAGATGGCACGCAGAAGAAGATGTAGGAAGTTGACGTAAGTTATGCAAGCTACTCTACATAAAACTACCATACTCTACATACTCTACCAAAACACTCACCGGCAGATTCTGCCTAGAGTGTATTCCAATGGTGGCTCTGATCTTTGCTGCAGGGATGGATTGTGACTTGGTTTGAGCTGTGCATGCAGACCTGGGTAGGCTAGATGGTAACTCTGGCTGGGTAGCCATTTTGACCTTAGGGTCTGCCCATGAAAACAGTGCTCAAATTGAACAGCTATAACCTGCCTTTGCTGCAAAGACCATACTAATCTCCATCTCTACATTTGTTTACATTCTTGTGTTTTATTTAATGAAATTGCGGCCTTTTGCTCAGGAGGTCTATAGGAGAATCACTTTTGCAATTCTTATCAGTCAGACAGTGATTCAGAGGATGATAAATTATTATTGATAAGCACTTCATGTAGCAGGGTAGAATGTTTGTTTAAAGTTATAGAGATATGACTGCTGAAAAAGTGGCATCACAGATTACAACCATTCCCTATAAACCATCTACTGCTAGGATGAAATAATCAAGACACAGTTAATATAATTCCCAGAATGTTCATGTTCACTATATATTTTAACTGGCTAATACAGGAAAAATATACAAGATAATGTTTGTGCGTAAAACTGCAAATAGAAAAGTGTTGTGGAATTGTTTGTTTTTTTAAGTTTTTAAAAAAAGATTCAGATTCCTGGGGCAACTAACCTAGCTGCACTTTCAGGATTCTATTAATCTCTCTTCCTAAGTACACATCTCTCTGAATAATTTTTCTGATCTTCTCCAAGGCCCCAGGTACATGGTATATATCTTGCCCATTTTTCATGCTGCCATAGTTTTAAACCTGCACCTGCTTAATGGCCTTTAGAAGAGTTTTAAGTAAAATAGACATGACAAGGTGTGACTTTTAATTGTATCTAATATATTCTGTAGCACAAATTTTGCTGATGGTTAAATGTGTGTAATCCCACTGTTGGCTTTAAAGAGTACCTATATCACATCAATACGAGCCATGAATAATACTTAATTCGCCAGCTAAATCATTTTATTGTGATTATAAAATGTAATATTTAACTACAAATATTTAAGGGTTCAGTTGTGCCCTGGTTCTATGCAGCTTCACATGGAAGTAAGGGGAACAAGGCCCCACTCGGTCAGCATAACTACACAGAAGTTTGTTGCAGCTCCATTCATGGAATGAAGCAAAAATGGTCCTTAAAGATTGTGAAACTTAGGCTATGTCCTCACTGCCGAAAAAGGTGCATTTTTACAGTGAGATAGCTAATGCACTTTAGTGAGCTTGCTGTAAAATACTAGGAGATGAGGTTCTGTAGTTTTCACTGCAATTTATCAAGGTGAAGTGAACCATTAGGGGTGGGCAGGACAAGAGAAGGAGGGTAATACTGATAACCTCATCTAGCTACATCATGGTAAAAACTGCCTGTGTCTTGTCTTCTCTAGGATTTTACAGCAAGATAGCGAAGGGCTTGTTTATACAAACAATTAGTGTGCAGCAAATTGGAGTTTAAATCGACAGCACACTAACCGGTCACACACTAACTGTCCACATCAACCTTGCTACATCAAACTAAACGTTCCATGTTGCACTTTGATCTACTCTGCTTTCAAAATGTACTACAGAACTTTCAGTGCATGGTAGTAGGGTCCACATGGACAATTAGTGCACGGCGGATTCAAATCCCCTCCTTGCCATGCACTAACTGTTTGTATAGACAAGACCTAACATGTATTCGTTATCTCGCTGTAGAAAACCACCATTTTGGCAGTGAAGACAGATCCTTAAATGTTAAAGAGGGAATTTTCAAAGGCACCTAAGTCACTAGAAGCATAGTTTCCACTACATTTAAATGGGACTGCAGCTCCTCAGTCACTTAGGTACTTTTGAAAATCCCACCCTAAACAATAAATTGGAGTACTTTTACTTTTAGATTGTAACTATGTTCAAGTCACATTTTGGGCCTAGATTCTTGATTACATCTCTTATACAGAGTACATAAGGAAGTCATAGGCTTTAGGCATTTCTCAGAATCCAAACCTAAAACAGCTCTGACTCTGCTAAATGACTGAAAGTGACATAATTGAAGGATAAATTGATCTTTACATAGAAGCCAGCAGGATATTATTCCATAATCTAATCTGAATCAAGTTTTAAAGTAGTCATTTTTGTACTGTAAATTTTCATATTCAAATAACCTGCATATAAAATGTACTACTATGAAATATGTGAAATTTTATAAACATGGACTTACTAGCTATAAATGTGTAAGAAATCTCTACAGCATCTAAATCCCTGAATTAAAATCCAGATAGTTAAAGTTCTTTATAAGTGCTTAAAATATTTCTTTTAGCTTATGGAAACTGAGGGAGTTGTGTGTATAATATTTTATAAATATAGTGTAACAGTAAATCAGTTTATCTGGTTTGTATTATCCTGCTTGTCAGCAAGGAGTTAAATCAAAGGCAACAGAGGGGGAGGAAGGGAAATAAAATAATGCCAAAGACAGGTACAGCCCAGAGAATAAACAGTCCTTGAGGGAACAATGCTGGGAGCTCTGGGGAAATGCCTATAGTTGGCTCCAGTATCACTGGTAAGGTTTACTGTTCCCTACCTAAGCCCAGTATCAAAAGACAATACTAACCCATTAAATGACTCCAGGTCCAGAAAAAGAAGGGGGGTTGAATGAGTTGCTAGGAGCTGCTCAGAGGTGTCCATGAGCAACTGGGATGCCAGGAGACACACAAAGAGACTCGGAAAGCGTGATAGAGCAGGACAGTCTGTTTCTCCAAACCCACAGGTGACAGTCACTGGGTTGAACAGAATATACGAAAGCTTGCAAGGAAATATTAAGATTTAAGTAAGGGGAAATATGCCTCTAGACCTTTAGTTGTTTTATCTCTTTGCTCTGCTTGCTGTGTGCCTTTGAGTCAATTAATAGTTCTGGTTTTGAAGACGATGTTTTTGAGTCAGTTTAATCAGTTGCTGGTCACAGGCTCCCAGAGATGAAGAATTTATAGGAGTCAAACCCAGTTGGGCATGTCATCTTAACGCAGCTGGCAGACAGGGGGGCTGCAGCCTAGCCATCCTGTCTAAGAGTGATTGGGCCATGTAGTTCAACTCTTGAGAGAAGTCACATGAGGCATGCGCTCAAACGGAATTAAAAGGGGTCTAAAGTGCATCTCGCATTGTAACCATTACATAAATACAGTAGATTTAATTGATGCTGTCGGGCCTCTTTGCTTCCTGCTTTTTGGGAAACCTCAGCCCCAAAAAATTATAGACAATAGGGGGGTTTTTTCCAATTATTTTGATTTCTCTTTTTCTAAAACAGCGGAGTGTGTTTCCACTCCCATTGAAAATATGGCTCATCTTTGAACATTCAAGTAATTCTTATGCTCAATCAGAGTAACAGATCATATTGGCGTGGCTTTTTCCATTTAGGAACATTAGGAATATGTTTCTACCTGATCTTCTGAGATAGTTACTATGACAGATATGACAATGTCCTGTAATATCCTGTACAAACCTTAATGAAAGAAATCAAACCTCACTAAATTAAGTTTAGTATCTTGGGAGCCCATTATATTAAAATAAAATTGTTTAGGTGAGATTGTATGCAACTTCTCTGGGAAAAGGGGGTATGCTACTGTAATTTGTCTAGTTATCAGTCCTTAGGAGCTTTGCCCCTGGGAAGGGGACCCATTATTTGGCTAATTACCTATACCCAGTCTCTTCAAAGTTTCAAATTGGATTCTCTAGAGACCAGCAGACAAAGAAAGGATGTTGGGATACATAACTTAATGGTGAACTGACTCAGGGCTTTTGCTCTGATCCAATAAATGGAAGGACCTCAAGTCCATGGAGAGCCCCAAGTCTTAGGGAAGGTTTGAAAGGACTGACACCAAGAAAAGCCCTTGTGGAGATGGTGAGGGGTGATCTCTGGGGAGCTTATTACCATGCATGTAGGTTATTTTATTGTTTTTAATATGTTTCTCTGTAGTACTTTTACTTTACAAATAAAATATGCTTGCTTAGAAATAACTGTGTGGTAACGTATAACTGGGGCAATTCCACTGTTAGTCTTTGAAAAGAAAGCAGTAGAGCAGTGTGAATGTTAATGAGAAGATGGTTGTATTTAGAGAAAATTGCCACTTGGAATTGATTGAGTCACAGTTATAGGGAAATGGGTCCATTTCATGAAGAAGTCTACCATAGTTTCCTGGCCTGGTTTGTAATTAAGGTAAAATAGGGTAGATGTGTTGTGACATTTATGCCTAGATACACAATTAGATAAGAGTATTACCTAGGAAGTGGGAGAGGGAAGAGGCAAGAATGACTGTCTAATATCTAATATTTCAGTTTTATGCCACTCATCCAAGAGGCTGGAACTCTTTACAGACTTGAACAGAGTGTTAAATGTTTCTGGCAGAATGGAGTGGGCATGTAAGAAGTTAATTAAGAGTTTGTCTGAATACACAGAGACTTTACTTCTAGCAGACCGGAGATCCTTGAGTTGTCTCTTTGGGCTAATCTGCCCTAGAGAGTTTTGTCAACAAAACAGTGGAGGTGTACACACTGAAAGGTACCTCCCACCAGTGTAATTCCCCTGCTATGCCAATATAATAAAACCACCTCAACGAGGGGTGTGGAGCTTATGGCGTCGTAGATACAGTGACGCAGTGTCAATGTAGACAGCACATCCCCCTTACATCTGTAGTTAACTGTCATTCTTGTCAATTTCAGGCCACCAGTGCAGCCCTGTAACAGACAAGAAAACCAGGTAGGAGTGGGGTAAAAAAGCCCTGGGGACGCTGTACCCCAGCTCCTGGCTGCAAGCTGGGATAGGAAAAGATGGGGGAGGCTGAACCCTGGCTCCCGGTGAGGAGGGTAGAAGCCCTGAGAGGCTTCTCTGCCTGCTCCCCGCTAGAGCCAGGAGCCTTGTCAAGTTCACAGCTGAGAGCTGTGAAATTGACAAGGCTACCTGGATCTCATGGGGAGCAGGCGGGTGGTGGGGTAAGAAGCTGGGGCGAGAAGCCAGGGCAGCTGGACCCCACTCCCCGGGGCTGCTTCCCCCTGAGGAAGCCCCTGGAGACTTTCTCCAGTTCCTGGTGGGGATTGGAGATGGGAGAAGCCTGGGGCTGGCTCGTGGCAGAGAACAGGGAGTGGGAGGGGAAGCTGGGAGCCTGTTTTTTAAAATCTTCTTTCTGGCAAATTAGATATTACAGATTTCTGCACATATTCCCTATACTTACAATGGGTAAGACCACCGACTTGCAACTGTGAAGGGAAAGTAAAACTTTTGCCCACTGAAGCTCTGTAGTCCTGAACTCCTGAAGTATCTTCCAAAATTGCTAAGCATCTCTTATGCTGAGCTGGGGATTTGGGGTATTTTCCAAAAATGGCCTCAGAAGGTGAGAAATTACAAGAGCTGAAACACATTTATAGGTTTTCCAGAATTCACCAGACTGCTAGCTATCACTGCCACCGCTTATACCTATGTGGAACCTGCAGATGAGCTGGGAGTTGCAAGGGCCTCCAATTTTATACAAGATAGGATATCAAAGGAGATACAACAGGTGTTTAAGTGTGAGGACTGGCAATGGGTGGAATTTATGAGGAAATGAAAGGTGGGCATCCCAGAGCATGGTACAGTTAATAGTACCTCAGGATGAGCCCTGGACTGAACGTGTTTCCAACAACCTTATGTTAATGTCGTCTTTATAGTGGTGATCAACCTTACCCAACTAAAGTGCCAGTTTTGCACTGAACTTGAATTGATTCTGTGGTGGAAGATATAATTCTGGAACATGAGGCAATAGTGAATGTCTGTAAAACATCAAAATGAGGAAGGACATCTTTGACTATGGGGAAAGGTCAGTCTGTTGTTAGAATGATGATCTACACTTGTGAGAGCTACAAGCTTTGTGGACAAAAGGAAAGTTGTTACTTTGTGGACTCTTGCTAAAAATAGAGTACCATTTGAACTTATAGAAAGATGCTGGGAAAAGACTGGAGGGAAACATACATATTATATATATATATATGTATTAGTGCTGAAGCAACAGAAGCTCTAAGGACATTAAAAAAAAATCACGGCACCGGTCATATTGCCAAATCACAGCAAAAGTAGTGAAAAAGAACTCTTGAGAATATCAAGACCACTGATTTTAATTTAGTCTGGCATGCAAAAATCTGACAACGCTAGGACACCTCTCTACTAGGCACAGAACAGTATAGCAGAAAGAAATATGTCAGCTAAGGACACAAATGATATTATTTGTAAAATTAGAAAGTGTGGAGAGAAACAAGAAAAATAAATCAGACGAGAGCAAGTTGCAAAATTAAGATCTAGATCCCAATTCTGAACATACCAACATTCAAGGGTGTTGAGATCTTGCAGGTCTGATAGCTCCTATCTTTCTAACAGGATCAATTTTCAAAATCAGAAACTGGATTAGGGTTCAAATTTCATAATCCTGCTAAATTGGAGGTATTTAGAGTCATATCCTTGGTTTGTGGGTCTTTGAAGAAGCAGAAGGAGTCCTTCCCACCCTTCAGGCAGCTTCTGCCACTCCTCCTGTCGACCCCAACATTTGTAAACATATAGGACTCTACCTTGGTGGGGCTTATTCCTACCATGAGGAAGAAAGAGGAGAAAGTCACAATATCCACATTTCCCACTATACAGGTATACTTTCTCTCTCATCCCTCCATCCACCCACCCTGTACCAAGATTGGCCATTTACTCACCCTCCTTTTTCCCAAAAGCATGTGTGTGAGAGAAAGTAGAACCACCTTTTGGATCAGTGTATCAGTTCTAATACACTATTCGAGTTATTGGCAAATGATTACATTATATATATGAATACATATGAATATATATATATTATAAATTCATTAATAAATTAATATCTATTACAGGAGTCAATTGAATATAGCACAATCAACTGGATCCTTGGAGGGTTTTTTCCCAGTAATATTTAATATTTCTTTAATATAACAACTTTTTCAAATATGAATTTTTAGTCAAGTGTCGGTCAGATGGATCGTGATTGGTGATAACGTAATGATTCAGTGCTCTTTTATGATGTGATAAATACCCTTTAAATGTAACATATTTATTGGAATAATAAAAGTCTCACTATGACAGGTTTTAGCTTTTTTTAGTACTCTAGGAAGAGCACTTTTAAAATGGATAGTTTTTAGTAGTTTTATTTGGGTATTTTGCTTAGAAACTAAAGACAAACGTTTTTGTCTTATTTGACATTTCAAAGATTATTCTCAACATTTGTAGTAACTGTAAACCAGGTGGAACAAATCTCTGAAGAATATAAAATAGAATATCCAATCTTTTCTAATTGCTTTCAAAATCTTTATGTCTACTTCACAGCTGCCTTCTTCATACATGCTGCATTATTTCCCTTCCTCCTCCCCCACACACCAAGTAAAATCCTGAAACAGTTGAATTCTCAAGCTTAAAAGAAATGTGACACCTGGATCTAAAGTCAGCACAGATGGCCACCATTCACGGAAGATGTTTAAATTTCACTTTTCATTTGACCTGGCGTAATCAGGCTGAGACACCAACCTCCCTGAAGTGGGATGCAATGTCCCTCTGTTTCTCTGCAAGTGTTCTCATTGCTCTTTTTATGGTTCTGGAGAATTACTTAAAGCCAGATAATAAGTTTGCTGCTTTGCACACTAGCATATTGCTCCAAAGCCTAGATAAACACGAGTTGAGAAGGAGGAATTTATACTGTTTAATTAACCAATGCATGTGATGTGAGAGAATTGTAAATTGGATTCGCTACTACTGAAATGTTTTAAATGCTGAATTAAGTATACATATTTTGGGAATTAATTTCAAGAGCAAATCTTAATTATTCCTTAAAGGCTTGATCATGCAAATGTTGACTCACATGAATAACCCCACTGAAAGAAATGGGTTTCCTCATGATTATCAATTTGCAGGATATGGTCTAACATTATATTGTAAGGTCACAGCCATTATACACCCATATATAGATAAAAAATAGCTTACACTTGCAGCAAAAGCTATAAACAAGGCTTTAAAATGGTTCCCATTATAATTCTCGGTTTCCAGGTGTTCCTGCCTTTCTGAAAGCTTTTTCTTTTGAGCTGAAATTTTTCATGCATGCAATCATGCAGTCCAAAAGTGATTGATTTCCCCTCTCGCTCTCTCTCTCTCTCTCTCTCTCTCTCACACACACACACCCACACACCCTTGGAAAATTTGGGATTTCATTCAGCCATTTCAGAAACAGGCAAGGCTTTTAAAAACCCTTATTTCTGTTTTCACACACATTCTAAGCATGCATCCGATGAAGAATTGCATCTGACGAAGTGGGTTTCTGCCCACGAAAGCTTATGCCCAAATATATTTGTTAGTCTTTAAGGTGCCACAGGACTCTCGCTGTTATTCTAAGCATAGAGGGGTTTTTTTTTTTTTTGTCACAGTTACAGCAAAAGATGGCTGACATTTGCATGTCCTTAATGAGGCTTTGGCTGGCTTTAAGTGTGGGGAACATTTTAAAATTACTGAAAGAAAATCACTTCTAAGCATGGTCAACACATTTTGCTTAGACCTTTAGCAGTGAAATAAGCTCTGTCCACCTATGAAATTGGGGCTGGGAGAACTGTACATTCTATGTTAAATATTTAAGATACAACGTATGTACCACACCAAGAAAAGTCATCACCAAACTAAAATTTACAGAGAAAAATGTCAGGGAATTTTCTAGGTCAATGTAAATATTTACTTTTTGTATATTGGAAGGCTATGACCAAAATATATGCAACACTAACAGTAAACACACACCAGGGCCCTTTCTTCTAGTCCTCAAGGAGGCAAAATCCCCACTTAAGTCAATGGGAGTTTTGACTATATAAAGACTTCTGGATCAAGCCTAAAATAGGAACAAATTCTGTCTGTCCCATACGTGGGTTTGTAGTGGGGGGACAAATGAGCAAGGAATATCTCACCCTTATGTAGTCCATATATGAACCAGCAGGAATTCCATCCCTGCATTCAATGCTATGATGGGGCTGCAGATTACTACCCAAAATGGGAGTAAAGAGAAGCTCTGCCTACAGTAACCAGCAGAGCTACAATCCACAGGGGTATATAGCAGCAGCTGTGTGCCCTGTTGCTCCAGAAGATATCCTGAGGCCAAATCTCTTACTTTGGAATGTACCTACTAGGCACAACTGAGTCCATAAGAAGTAGGCATTAAAACCGTACATCCCCTAATCTTATACAACTTCTGCAATGTGTCACATACAATACTAAGAGGTAACTGTAGCATAGTGAAGGTCTGCACAACACTATTATTGTGTTGTTAGAACATTACATATCAGAGTCTGTGTACGTTGAAATTTTGCACTTGCTGAAACTGTAAGGTGTGTGTCATAGCTGATGTGGCTCTTAAAGCCAAAGTTGAAATATTCTTTGCTGGAAGCTTAGTGGATTTCCTAAACTTTATTTTGCCATAAAATCTTAGTTTGTTCATTTCCCTTTTTTGAGGGTTGCTTTTTTTTTTCGGGGGGGGGGGGGGGGGGAGGGGGATGGATTTGGAGTCAAAGACAATGTATTTACAAATTTCTAATATCCAGTCTCACTTTGCAAATTATTTATTCCACGAGATTTTGTAAAAGTGCAAGTCTTTATGTTCTATAACTGGAGATTATTATAATGACCAGTGTGTACTGGGAAATTTTCTTTGTCTTGTTTCATGAACTCAGTAAAAAGCCAAAATTGATCTGTTTTGCTTTCACTTCACATTTGTTATTTGGCTGATGAAATCTAATTATAGAACATACCACCCGTTTGGGGTGTCTACCCTGCTTTTTAACAGTGTGCCCTGAGGTTGGCACTCATGGTCATAAACCACTACAGTCAACCACTACACCAGCCACCCTTTAATAAATCACTCCCAATGTGGCACCCCGTATCTGATAAACTACTATATGCCAGGTTGATGCACCATCATGGGCAGTTTTCCATCTTTGGAGTGTATGCTCCCGCTGAGGAAGCTCTAGATGCTAATAAAGATAAATTCCATCAGCAGCCAGCAGCAGTGATGCAATCTGTTCTGTTGCATGAAGAACTTGTTCTATTGGGAGGAATGAATTCCACATAAAGTTGTCCCAGAAATCTAGTTATTTATTTATTTATTCCTTCTCCATCCATTCTGTTCTGGAACAATAAATGATAACTTGGTGTGAGATTTTTATTCTCTTGCAAGTTGCATAATAGTACCATCACATTCAGTTCAGTCAGTTGGGTGTCCATTGGGAAACCTGACTATTCAGCTGTGGCTGGATAAGGAAGAAGTTGGACCCTATATTGGTCCAGAATTGTAAGACGGTAAGGTGATATTGGGCCTACAGAGGTGCAAAATCTGCAGCAAATACTGACTGTTGTCTCCTTGTTGCTAAAATGGCAATTACCCCGATTTCAACACAAGAGCATGCCTCTTATAACACAACAAGGCACAAT
Organism: Emydura macquarii macquarii; assembly: GCF_026122565.2. NCBI lineage: Eukaryota > Metazoa > Chordata > Testudines > Chelidae > Emydura > Emydura macquarii. The sequence continues at coordinate 10,030,582 of NW_027131527.1, read as the reverse complement.
GCATCTGTGAAAATTCAGCACTTGCTAATAAATACTGTCACAATGCATAACAAATTTGATGCACTTGGCACTCTGTCAGATGACACAGAATCAGCTTGGGTAGCCATAAGCACAGTCATCCAAAAAGCCAGAGATGCTATTTACATACTGGAATGCTACAAGTAGCATCTTTGGCTATATGATGAGACATTTCAAAATCTGCAAAAGAAATCTGAGGCCAGATAGCGCCATGATGCCACTGAACAAACATTTACAATGTATTTTTCAGGTGAGAGCAAAAGTGTATAGTGAAGGTTATTTTGAGAACATAGCAAAAAGAGGCAGAAGCGGGAATAAGGTCTGATAAATTATGACCTGCATTTAAAGGTATTCAATTACTTCAGTCCAAACTGGACTTTGAATGGGGTTTATGCCAATAAATACAGCTGATGGTAAAACATGCTAATCCAAGAAGTTATCTTGCAAAGATGGAAAGAATATTAAGAGTGGCATTTAACCATCCTGAGAGACACCATGCCCAGATCTGGACGGTTTAGTAGTAGATGCAATCCCTGACCCTGAAACCTGTTTAGACATAACTACGTTGGTAGAGGTTCACTCTGCCGCAAGGAAACTGTGAAGCAGGAGTGTTGCTGAACCCAACAGCATAACACCTGAACTTCTCAAGTGCATCATAGGGCCCATAAATGTAGCAATACACCAACTTTTTGTCTGGGCTTGGACTACTGGGAAGGTACCAGCCTAGGAAATGATCATCATTCCGCTTTATAAGGGAAAAGGCCCACCCCTGAGTGCAGCAGCTACAAGCCAATAACTCTGCTTTCTGTTCCTGGAAGTGTTTTTACATATGTCCTACTCACCTGGCTTCAGCCTCTCCTTGTGAAACACCATCATCAAGAACAATCAGGTTTCACTGCTGGGTAATCTTCAAAGGATGCTATTCTTGCTCTTCACCTTATATCTGAGAATGATCACAAATTAAGTCTTCCTTTGACAGTAGCATATTTAGACCAAGAGAGAGACTTCAATTCTCTTGATAAAGATACCCCATGGAGGGCTCTATGAGGCATTAGAGTTTCCAATATCCTTTTGAGGTTCATTGAAGATCTATATAATGACCTAGGGGCATGGATGTGATGGGGGGACCCATAGGTCCAGCAGGTTTTACACTAGATCTAGACTAGACTAGGATGAAGCAGGGATGTGTCCTGCCCCTAGCCCTTTTCTGCCATGCAATGGATTGACTCCTGGAACATATCTCCACAAATATTGGTATAACTGTCAGTTCAAGTTCTTTTACGGACCTGGATTACCCAGATGATGTTATCTTCTTTGGCCAGGATGCAGATGACCTTAAAAATGCACTAGAGAGCTTGTCCAATGTGGCAACTGTCCTTGGGCATAGAATTTCTTGGATAAAACAAAAACTAGAGTGCCTGTGCAAAAGTTGTGATACAAGATATCTGTGCTGCCAGACAATCTATCTAATGGCGCAGCCAGACAGACATCTTAAGGAGAATCAGTTTAGCAACTTCAGCCATAAAGGACCTGCCTAGGGTCTGGAGCCAAAAGAAGGTGAAACTGTAGACACAAGTACAAATTTATCAAACCTGTGTACTTCTGATCCTTTATATAGATCTGAAACATGGACATTGCTGAAACAAGACATCAGGAGGCTGGAGACATTTAATATGCCTTGCCAACAGCAACTATCGGTCATAAGATAAGTCTTGGAACACCAAGGAAGTTTGAGTTTGGAAGAAAGCTAGTTTTGTGCCAATATTTAAAAAAGGGTAAATGGAATGACCTGGGTACTTATAGGCCCACTAGTCTGACATCGATCCCGGGCAAGATAATGGAGCGGCTGATGCAAGACTCGATTAATAAAGAATTAAAGGAGAACAGTATAACTAATACCATTCAATATGGGTTTATGGAAAATTCTATCGAACCAACTTTTTCTCTCTTTTGAATGAGATTGCAAGTTTGGTTTCTAAAGGTAATAGGGTTGATGTAATGAACTTAGCCTTCTGTAAAGCATTTGACTTGATGCTACATGACATTTTGATTAAAAAACTAGAAAGATATAAAATTTACATGGCACACATTAAATTGATTAAAAGCTGGCTAACTGGTAAGTCTCAAAATGTAATCATAAATGGGAAATCATCCTCAACCAGGCACGTTTCTAGAGGGGTCACGCAGTGATCATTCTTGGTTATATGCTATTTTAACATTTTTATCAATGACCTGGAAGAAAATATAAAATCATCATTGATAAAGTTGGCAGATGACAAAACAATTGGGGAACTGGTAAATAATGAAGTGGACAGGTCACTGACACAGAACAATCTGGATTTCTTGTTAAGCTGGACTCAAGCAAACACTGTGTGTTTTAATTTGGCTAAACGTAAACATGTACATTTAGAAACAAAGAACGTAGGCTTACTTACTTTATCCTGGGAAGCAGTGATTCTGAAAAAGATATGAGGGTCGTGATGGATAATTAGCAGATCATGAGCACAACACCATGGCCAAAAGGGCCTATGCAATCCTTGCATGCATAAATGGGGGAATCTTCAAGTGGAAGTACAGAGGTTATTTTACCTCTATATTTGACACTGGTGCACCACTATTGGGATACTGTGGCCAGTTCTGGTGTCCACAGTTTAAGAAGCATGTTGATAAACTGAAGAGGGCTCAAAGAAGAGCAAAAACGATTAAAGGATTAGATGATATGCCTTACAGTGACAGACTCAAGAAAATCAGTCTATTTAGCTTAACAAATAGAAGGTTAAGGGGTGAATTGATTATAGTTTACAAGTACCTACATGGGTACTTAAAATATTAAGTAATGAGCTCTTTAATCTAGCAGACAAAGATATAACAGTTCAATGGCCGGAAGTTGAAGCTAGTCATACTGAGACTAGAAATAAGGCATAATTATTGCTGTTAAAAATTTAACCATTGGAACAATTTACAAAGAGTCATGGTGGATTGCCCTTAACTGACAGTTATTAAATCAAGATGGAATGTTTTTCTAAGAGATATACTTTAGGAATTATTTTGGGAAGTTCTTTGGCCTGTGTTATACAAGAGGTTAAACTAGATAATCACAATGGTTCCTTCTATCCTGAGAATATATTTATTTTCCATAGTACCATTTTGGTTGCTTCACATGTACATGAGGTTTCTGGTAATTAATTTGGTTTTTTGCTTCTGTATCCTCATGCTGATACTCCTATGGCTTTTCACATCTTCTTATGAAAATACACTCTCACAGTGAAAATATGCTTCCCCCCCACAACTAACATTACATCCAGTTCACTATAGGCCAGATTCTGCCACTCTTCAGAGTAGCATCTCATTCTAAGTGGACTATCACTGAACTCAGTGGGACTACTTTCAGAATAAAGAGGTACTCAACATAAGGGTGACTGTATAAAACTGGCATTGATCTCTATGCTCAACAATCTTCCTTTCACACACACACTAACAGAATTAGCAATAGTTTTCATTCTGAATAATTTATTTCATCTGTCTAATCTAGCGATGTCTCTTTCAGATTAGAGGGTGCTCATCACTGATGCATTTGGCCTCGAACTGTAGAGACTAGTATTTGCATAAAAGCTTTAAGGCTGAGGAGGCTCTGCTCTTTCCCTTCCTTTGATTAACTGTCTAAACATGGAAAGATTTTTGTTTTTTTTTCTTAAAAAAACCTTTCCGTTCCTCACTCCTTGTTTTCCACTGTTTGTATTTGTGGGAAGGCTTCTGGGAAAGAAAGGTGGGAGGAGTTGCTATGGATACTGACATTGGTCAAATTTGGGCTCACTGTGATTTCATTCAGGAAGGTGTTCCACATTCAAAGACTCTATAGCAAGAACATGCTTCCTGCAGCTCCCCAACATGATTCCCTGTTTCCTTGTTCCCAGTGAGTACAGCTTTTTCTCAGAGACGCAAATAAAGAGGTGGTTTTTCACTGTGGGACTTACATATCATGAGTAGGACCTTAAACTGGACTCAGCAGTGATCAGGAAGCCAACTGAGGGCATGCAATGTGGCATAATTATGTTCCTACAGTAAGTTCAGCAGCATCTTCTGCAACCTGAACTACAATGATTTACTCTGTATAAAGTCCTAGGTGGAGTCAATGTTAGGTTAAATGTTGGACTGCTAAAAATAAAAGGTTTATTTCTACCAGAAGTGGTATTGCATTTTCCATTGTTGATGGGACAGATTCACTCAGGGCTAAGTGGATGCAACTATTATGGAAGTCTCTGGATTTAATTAAACAATTATGTAAACAATGCTATATATTACACAGTGGGACAGATTTTGATCTCTACTTCCTAGCTGTCAAATCTGGAGTAACTCCACTGTCTTCCAAGATACACTCTGCTGTAACTAACAACATAATTTGGACATCTAATCTACACCTTGATTAGCTGTCAAATATGGAATAATTCTACTGCCTTCCAAGATATACTACTGCATGTGGTCTAATTTTTTACCTAGACTTTTCCTGTGACATTTTAGTTGCACAGAAACTTTGGATCAATAGATGTTCATTTTGAAAGAGAGAATAGCATATATAATGTGCTGCAACAGCACCATTATATTGTGAATTTTCTGTAGATATTTAAATCCGAATGCTTGCTATTCAGTGTGATACTATCTGACAGTTATTGTTAAGATTGCTTATAATTTGGATTTGTGAAATTTGAATATTCGTATTACTGGCAGATTAATGAATACTCTTAGTATTGTGACTCAAGGATCTGGTGACTGCTTCAGCAAATGTTTCATTGCCGTGATAAATTTTATTGTGATTTCTATACCATGTCCTCCTTTTATCTCCAAGCCTTAGATAAATACTTGAATTAAAGTAAATATCTGTGAAGTGGGTTGCAGCCCACAAAAGCTTATGACAGCAGAAATTAAATTTGTTAGTCTTTAAAGTGCTACAGGACTCTCGTTGTTTTAACTTTAAGACAGTCTTTAAAAAGACAATGTATATATACTTGAATTTTAATGACAAACAGTGATAAATCCATGTATGTTTTTACATGTGAATATAAACATATTGAGCAGCTACTTGGAATAGATAGCTTGCTTTTTAACTCATGTTAGGAAGAAACTCACCTCATGCAAAGGGGACTGCACAAGACCTATGCACCACTCAAGTTCCACTTTAAATCCTATTTATGAGGGCATAGTGTAAATATCTGCACCAAGATTGTGTTTGGCTTTAGTCAAATACATGCCCTAACTTAAATCCTTTTCTATTATCTGGACTTCTCGAAGAATCAAAATCCACACAAAAACTATTCCATACTGTCTATGTCTCATGGTCTTATACAATTGACTCCAAAAGTATGAGGGTTTCCAGCTCCAGTAGAGGCAGAATTACTATTGTTATTATTGTGTGTTCAATCCTCCAAAACTGGGAAAATAAAATCCCTTTGCCAAGTCATACCGAATTTAATGCATGTAGGTGTCAGTCTGACACAAGTATTGAAAACCTGCAGTATTGTAGACAAGTATCGGGGAGCTGAAGAAGAGGGGGGAAACTCTACATTTCATGTGGTCCAAATGATTTTAAAATATAGTTTCACAATGTATATTCTAATTCACAATAAACTGCAACAGTAGAGAAGGTGGAATAATACCACAAGTCACAGGCACAAATTTTGCTATAGTACAAAGGTATAAAACAAGAGGAATAAGACAACACTTCCTCAAATATTTTAAACCGGATGTTCAAGCCTCCAGACCATTCCCTCCAGCTACAGAGTGATAGGAAGAAGCCTAGTCTTCCTGTCATTCTGGAACCTCTTTCTAATATATTACAGCTAGATCTAATTTATGCTGCTAGATTTTAACCATCTGCTTATCCTAAACTAGAGTTCTGGATCTCGTAACAGTAGAAAAAACAGCATTTAAAAGTAGGTGTCATCCTTCTAAGCCTTTTTCAGCTATGTGATATTATTCTTCTGAAGCTTACTACAATTTAGGATTTTTTTTCCAAATGTACCATTTTACATTTTTTTTAAATGAGAGAAATTCTCCTCAAATACACTTTACATTTGTTTACTCTGAACAGACTTCAAATCTTCTGAATTTGCAAGTGAAAATATGCAATTATTATATAGTATTGTGATCATGTCTAGAAGCTCCAATTAATACCCCATAGGGGCTGTACACATATAACAAAAAGACATTCCCTGTTCCCCCGCCCAAAAAACTGAGGTATTGAAAAAAAGAATTTGTTCTAGGAGGTCTTTGCTTGGGATCAGGTCAGAGGTGCATTTGAAGAATCAGTTTCTTGTCAGCACTTGCATGACATTTAATTCCAAAACATTAGAATTAGAATCCTTTGATTCTAGATGACTTTCCACATTTATTGTAACAAATTTTAAGGTTAGTTACATTTTGTGCCTTACTCAACTGATAGTATCCCTTTAAAATATTTAACTTAACTAGTTAGAATGGAAAAAAAAATGTGTATGTAAGGCTTTCTATTATCATATTAGTTCTGCTGAGTAGTTCCTTTTTTAATACATGCAGCAGAGTTATTTATACACTATCAGGTAAATTCTGACCTCATTTTCACCATTGCATTATCCAGCATAGCTCCAGTAAAGTAAAGTAGTTCCATTAAAGTCAATGGTACTATTCACATGCTTAAAGCCAAGCATGTGTTTAAGTACTCTCCTGAATCAGGACCATACACAAGTTTAAAGTGTAGTCACCAGCAGTAATTTATTAAAACAAACCCTTTTCAAGAACTTTTTTTATTTGTATAATTTAAATCATTCTGCTGATTAACTGAATCACAGGTGGTAAGTGAAAACCATCTTATGAGAAACAAGATTATTTTCTTGAAACAATCTGTGTTGATTCAATAAAGCTTAGGTACTTAGGAATGTCTAAATTGCAACAATGAAACTGACCAATTATCAATTAAATGGTGCTCCACCATCTAGTTTCTAAGAATGGACATTCCTACATGCGCCAGAGGAAATAACAGAAATCCCCTAATGCATTTACAGTAGTTGTTCACTACTATATCACAGATATATTGCTTGGGGTTTACAAAGGAAATTAGGAGCTTTTCAAAATCCTACCCTTACTGTACATATAGCATACACAATTTTGGAGTATGGATGGAGACACACAACGCACACACACACATTTGTTACATTTCTCCTACTATAGGAGAACTTTTTAATAATTGCATTGGATTATGGAATATAAAATATTATACTTGTATCATATGATTAACTGAGGGCAATTTTGTATAGTCAAAATTCCCATTGACTTCAATGAAGCCAGGATTTCATCCATTATATGCCTGTTTTCTGTATGGCCCAGACCTTCAGTGTCAATTGCTTGCTGACCTGGACTGTAATCAACTGCCCTTTCATGGGCCAAGCATTTTGTGAGGATTGCAATTTTAAAACAATGAGAAATACAACAGCAAAAGGTTTTGCAATATATGTAATTAACATAGTTATTTCAATGATCCCTCTTCCTCCACCGGACTGGATATGACCTATTAATTATTTTAGAAGAAAGACACAATCCTTCATTATCTTGCAAATTACAAACCACAGAAATTGATCTAGTTAAGAAAACAGATGGTGAAAAAAGAGCCCCTCCCCCATTTAAAAAAAATCAAAATGAACTGAAATGACAAGGCTGATGTGAGATGAAAGAAAAGGCTCAGTGAATATTTAAAAAAAGCTCTCTGAAAACCAATGAGAAAGCAACAAAAATTAGTACAGAGAAGTAAGATGATTATTAAATCTTTTTAGAATAAGAGGGTTTGAAATGCATAATATGTACAAAGAGTTCCTGTTTCCTTAACTGACCATGCTAGTAAAATAAATTGTTTTCCTATGTCTCAATTACCACAACATCTCTGCTTCAGAGAATTCTGAAATATTACATATTCAAAGTACAACTGTTCTAAGGAGTTAATGATCCTGAACTTCATATTTACATATTTCTGCATAACAATTCCCAAGAGGATACAGTACTCATGTCTCCAGTTCTTATAACTGGTCACATTTAGTAGACTGGAAACAGAAAATACCAACTAGATGTTTTGTAGCATTCAGCAAAATTGATGTATGTCACTAAAAGCAGTACAGCCATGACGCCGCAGAATCTTTCATTTTGAATTTTGGCTCCACTGTATCACCAGGAACATCATATAAGTGCATTATTCAAAATGTTTTTTCATCTATTTTGGTTGTACATTTAGATGTCCTTTTCAAAGTCACAAAGGGGAGAAAGCACCCAACTCCTATTGACTTCTCATGCTTCCTTACTCTAGAACATTGTCAAAATCCAAAATCCCCCCTTTCAAAGAGCCAAACAGTTTTCCAGAGTTTGTCACTCTTCTCACCTCTAGTACTGCACGCCCCCTTCTCTTTGAACTGCTGGACTTTCAGTTCACTCCTTTCATCTATCCAAAATGCTTCACAAAATCCTATATCTTGCTAAACATTTGGCCTATGTCCAGTTCTTTAAATCTCCTCACTGGCGTCCTCTCAGACTTGACTTCATATAAAATATCTTCTCTTTATCCTCAGTTTCAAGGTCCTACCCAGCTTTGCTCCTGACTGTTTCTACTATTATCTCCTTTCACTCCGCATATCACCCACTTCACTCCACTCAGGTTGCTCTTTTTATATCTTTCTGAACTTAGAACTAACTGATGCTTTACCAATATTCACTATTCAATCATTTTGCTTCTTTGCTACTCCCCTTCCTCTTTTATCTCTATATTGTTTATTTAGATTGTAAGCACTTTGGGTTGGGGAATTTGTCTTCTTGCATGTCTGTAAAATACAAGCAGATTTTCATACTGGGTGCTATATAAATATTCAGTAATAATACAGCTCCTTTCATCTAAGGATCACAAAGTGCTTTATATGAAGTTTAATGTCTCGAGCCACACGATATCCCATGGGTAGGTAGGTATTATTACTCCTATTTTAAAGCTGGGTACCAAAGGTCTGCGAGGTAAAATGACTTTCATTAAATCATATGCTAATTCTGTGGCAGACCTAGGAATACTTGGTTCCCAAGATAACCACAGGCTTTGCTTTCTTTGTAGACTGTATTGTAAATATAGTGAATGCAAACAATGTTCATCCAAAATCCTTTTGATTAAAAAAAAATTAGATTCCCCAACAAAAGGCTTTAAGATTTTAGAAATACTCCAAAGGTACCTGAGCATGAGGTTTTTTATATTTTAGAATAAAAAGATGCCTCATATGTGCATATTTGCATATTAGTGTTATCAGCACCAAAGGCAAAAAAACATACAGATCAGCACTAATCCATACGAGGCCAAATACTGGCTAATGATTGTATGCAAGTAGAAGGCTTAAAAGTCCTTTAAAACTGCATTGGTAATTTCTTCATTGGTCTGACAGATCCCAAGGTAGGATTTTCTGATTTTTGTATGTTGTCATAATTCTTTGCACATTAATTATACTCCTCAAATCCTTGCTGTATTAGCCAAAGTGTGTCTGGAGTTTAAAACCTCATAGTGTTTGTTCTTAAATTGAACCAGTGTGTGATCAAATGAAGGAATGTGTACAATGTTTTAACGCCCATCACTGAATCCAGATAGTCAAGAAGGGACTCTTGGAAACTGATAAGGATGTCTGTCACTACAGAAGTGTATTATAATAAACAAGATTGGGTAATGGATAAGAGGTGTTTATAACCCAACTTCTGTTCTGTGATTGATAGGGAATAGCTGTTGTTATATATGTTTTCTTTCTGTGATTTATGAAATAATGACCCATTGAAGTATGTTTTTAACTCATTAGAAATGAGTATTGAAACAGGTGTTAAAAATCCCTTTAGCTTATCAGTCAGGTAAACTAAGATACCATAAAAGAAATTCATATGTAACTAGGTAAAATGAGGGACTAAAACCAGAACACAGTGAAATTAATTGTGGGGAAAATGTTTTTCCTCCCGACAAAGGAATTTGCTGTACAAAGAAGAGGTCTGAGGAATTATACACTGGGAGTTATACACTGCCAGCATTCCAGCAGTTCCAGAGGAAGAGAACAGGGCACAATTTCTTCATCTTTCACAAAGGGAAGTAAAGTATATTTTATTTCTGTATTCTCTGTAGTGCTCTGTTAATCTTTGACTAATAATCTGATTAAATAATTCCAGTTGAGCCAGTCATTTGACATCTCAAATCATTATTGGATTCAAACATGCAATAGAGGTTATATATGTGCACATGTATGTGAACTCCCAGTGGTGGTGGGGGGGACCCTTTGCTCTCTCTGCTTAAGTGACCGTGGGGCATGGGTTTCTTACAGGTGGGCTGGCTGGAAAACAATGCAATTTAATGACAAATCTTGAGGATTTGAATTTTTTTTCTCCCATTTGAAATGAAAATGAGACCTTTTGAAAATTTTTGTGAGAAACCACTTGAGAGAAAAAAGGATCCACACCAGAGTGTCCAATAGTCTGGTGATTAGAGCAGTTGCCTGGAATGTGGGAGACCTAAGTTCAAGCCCCTACTCTGTTTGATCTGGAGCAGGGACTTGAACCTGAGTTTCTCACATTACTGGTGAGTATGTTGGCTATTGTGGGATCTCTCTCTCACTTCTATCCCTGACCTGGGAAACCTTACTGACAAAAATTGCACTGAAACAGATACATTTCAATAAAACAGAATTTTTTTTTCTTTTCTTTTTTTTTTTTAAGCAGAAAAAAAAAGTGTAGTTGAATTTTTTTTTTTTTTGACCAGCTCTAGTTTTTTACCTCAATTGACTTGGTCTCTTCTCTGTCTGACAACTACCGACAGTCTTCTCTTTTATGGTTCCCTGTGGAAATCTAAAGAAACATGCCCACGGCTATACCCCACACCAAGTCAAGAAGTTTCTGCACAGGTGTAATACCAAATTTATAATCTCCAAAATCCTGGAACACTGAGGCACCCCTATCTCTTAGGAATTATGCAATTGCAGCTGAGTGAGAGAGGTCTGGCCCTCCGGATGCCAGCAAGCTTCTGCGGTCACTGACTCATGCAATAGATTTTCAGACTAGTTCAGTGTTAGGGACGGAGCAGGGCTAGGAGTGTACGAAGTGTGGCCTTTTAATAAATGATTAGTGGATTTTTAGCCTTCTTATGTTTTACCCTCATTTATAAATTGTTCCCCTTAGGAGACATCAGATAATCAAAAAGGCAGTTATTGGGCCAGATTCTGACCTCTGTCACATTGGTGTACATTTGGAGTAACTTCCCTGTAGTCAATGGAAACACACTGGATTTGCATCACTGTAATAGAAACCAAGGGTGGGTTTAGCAGCCTGACCAGCTGAGGGAGGGTCCCAAATGCAAGTAAATCATGGTGTGGAAAATAAACCAACCCAGAAACACTTTTTTTAGAACAAGAATTTCACCAACTTTCATAACCTATTTAAATAAAGATGATCACTGAACTGCCACTCTCTCCCATATGCAGATCTGTACCCCATCAGATCTTAAATATACAGGAATTTGCTGCTGTGGGTGAAGTAAGTAGAAGCTGTATCAGAAACCCTAATTATTCCAAGTATTGTAGCTAACTTTTACTGCATATTTATGACTCTCCAGTTTTCTGTTTTCCTAGGTGATTCACTGATTAGAGATATTCATCGGACCAACTGCCTTATCACAGAACATGTAAGTTTTACTAATTATAACGTATCTCAGACAACTGTCATCAGTTTATAACTCTGATCTGACTGCCTGGTTTTATTTCAGAGTGGTTTTGAGAGCTTTGATTTAAAGAAGTATTCATAAGCACATGCAGGAGGTAAGTGCTTCCATCATGAAGTGGAGAATCTTTGAACTATCCTCATCTAGTAACAAACTCCATTCAATTTTTATTGCAAATTCATAAAACACAAATGAAATAAAATATCACAAAGAAGCATTAGACAGTGTTTTCCTGTTGAGATGATTCCACCGAGACAAGATAGAATACTGAACCCTATTTAGTGCACTTAGCAAAACTCTCATTCAAGTCAATGGGAACTTTGCCTGAATATGAAGGAAGAAGTGCTGCATAGAGCCTGTTGTTTAGACAGCGTGGGAAAGCCAGGTTTATTGTTGTTATTCTATGGATAAGTGGAGGGCTGCCTTTTTTGAGTGCAGAATACTACATTAAAATATATATATATATTAAAAAGATGGGGACTCCAATTATAGAAAACTTCAGAGAAACCCCATTGTGATGAGAAATGTTTAAAGACCACACATCATAGGATAAAAGTTCCTGGGTTGTTTTCAAGAATACATTTAAGTTTGAAATGTGGTGCAACTGTCCACCCAACTGCATATACAAATAAATATACATCTTTTCATAAGAGTAATACATGCACCTACTGCACTCCAAGACTTTCATTGCAATCAGAGTGTTCACATTTGATGTTACTGAACAGCAAGCTGATGCAATGTAGAGTCACACCCTGCTTTGCTGCACAGTAAGTTGTCATATAGACGTGGCATGAGTGAGAGACTTCTAAAGGCACAAAAGGCAGTTAGGTGCTCAATTGCCATTTCACTTATTTTCCTATGCTGAGGGCCTATCTGAACTGGTATTGGAATGCAAAACTAACAACTGAAAATTAGGGAAAAAAGTTTGTATATGACAATTAACAATCCCTTGCTCATGCACATACAAATAATTTTCTCTTCTTATTTGCATGCTTATGTACACAATATAAATGACTTCTAGTTGGCAGGGGAACACTCTTTTTACCTATCATTCGAAGAAACCATGGCATTTGCAAGCCAAATTAAAAACCATAGAAAATGAAACAGAGGTGTTGGTGTGAAATCTAATCAATTTTCTTTTCCAAATCTCCTTTTAAGTCACAGAAATAGTTCTAGATATGGTTATACCCACATCTTTGAAAGTCAGAAAGGAAGCCTTGCCTGTATATATCACTTAGCTGAGCAAAAATGCCTTCCTCTTTCTTTCATCTTTTTTCCACACTACACAATGAAATTCAGTTATATACCCTTTTTTTATTTAGAAGAGATGGAAAATAAAGTATTAATCCTTAAATAAACTACATGAGAAATTAAATGGACATGCAAAAGATGGCCATTGTAAACAATGGAATTGCGAATGTAAACGATAATGTTGCTCCTCAGTCATATGGTTGTCCTTGCTCTTTCATTTACACATGCAACAGTTTGTTTGCTGCTAAATGCTTGGAAAATGAACATTCAAACAAAAGCAATTGCACATTCATTTAGAAGAGGACAATACAAGATTGACCCAGCTGCATCTTTGTCTAAAAGTGATCATGTGTCACAAACACTCAGTAGAGCTAAGGCCTTTATTATTAAAGATACCCACCCACCTTGCTATCAAGATTTACAATCACCTTCCTTTGCAGGAGCATAAGAAAACACATCACAACCTAAAAGGGGTTAAAATTGAAGGTATAGATGAGGAGAAGGCATGTAATGCATGTTTGCGGGGCTACACTGGCTTACACCAGCTGAGCATCTGGACCCTGGAATATAAAGAAAACATGCAAATTCATGCTGCTTTATTATTTCTAAGTGAACCATAAACAAGAAGGCTAGACTAATTCTATTCTCCCACATACACAAAAAAAACCCCTAAAAGTTTCTGATTATATCAAAAGATTGTTTCAGAGTATACCATGATGACTGTACTATACTATGTAATGATCAACAGAAATAAACAAAAGTAAGTGGGTCAACACAAGAGGGAAGAATTCCTTACTGTCAGGAGAGAGGGCACCACCCAGCTGCCAAGGGGAAGGAAAGTATGGAAACTCTCCAGAACCTTGGAAGAGTGAGGACTCAATAGTGGAAACCGTCCAGAATTTAGAGAGAATTCCCATCCCTTCAATTTATAATTTGCTCAGTAGCCAAGACTACATTGTGCACCAAGATCTAAGTTGTTGCATTGATAAATTATGGAACTTTCTGGCATTTGCAATTTACTCAGCTATTATTAAGAACAGAAGGGAAAATAAATAAGAATGAAGAAGGTGAGGATAAAAGCTAATGACAAATCATGGAGCTGTGGTGCACCGAATGCCAATTCAATACTGAATATATTCTGTGGTAAACATAATTTAAGAAGCACTAACAGAATCCATCTGATCCAGGAGAGTGATATTTCTATTAACTAGGGATGGTGGGCAGATATAATTAGTAATTTGCTGAAAGCATGAATATTTCTGCTTTTTGCCAGCTGAATATTTTTGAATAGCAATAGGAAAATATTTGGCTGCTACTTATTAGTTTTGAACATCCTCCCCCATCTGCTGCTATCATCATCATAAACATGCCTCTATGAGCAGGAGGCCTGAGCTAGGATAATCAGCTTTCACTGTTCCATTTGCAGGGCTTAGCCTGCAGCCTCAGATTCCTTTATTGGAGCAGGCACTTTTCACCTTGTTCCGACCTGGTAAACTCAGCCTGGTCTATATGTAAAACATTGGTCCATCTAGTTATGATGCTCTGTGCTATATAATGAGGTTGACCTAACCCTCCTCAGGCTCTGTGCCCGGGCCTACCGGGTTCCAGTCCAGGGAACCTATAGCTAGCAATCCAGGTTCTCAGTCCCTGTTCATGTTGTTTTCACGGCTGCTTCTTACCAAAAATCCCGACCTTCTCTTTCCTACTTCAGGGTTCACCACAGGCGCTTACTCCACTTTTCGTGGCTACTTCACCCTCCTAGCCTTGTGTCAGAGTCCTTACTCCAGAGCAGAAAGCCAGTGCCTACTCTCTCTCTGGGCTTCCTCTTTCCTCCTGACAACCTCCCTTCTTCCAGGGAGTGACTGCAGACTCCTTCCCATGCAGCCCATTTCTTTTTTCTTTTCCTTCCCTGTTGTTTTATAGCACAGCAGCCTCAGCGTGTGAGGCTATGACCGCCACCTACTGTGGTTTTTGCATAAGCAAAAACAGTGAAGTAATGTTTTTTTAATGATACTCCACTTTCCTGGTACTCTGACTAATCCTTCCAGGTTATATTCTTCTACCTTGAGGCATCTCAGTCCTTCTTAAAGAAGCTTTTTTCTGTGTAATTCTCCTTGCATTGCTACAGCAGATGCTCATCTGTTTTTTTGGACTTTCAATGTGCTACACAACCCATCTTTGTGCTTGTTTAGTAAATATAAATTACCATTCAGTTCACAGTGATCTGTTAGTACTCTAAATATAGTTACTTCACTACTTCTGCTGTAGCTATTAAGTATGCCCATTATCCTCAGATTTAGGACACATCTCCAACATTTTTCCTGTTTTCTCTTTGATCCATAGTTCTTGCTATTCTTTCTTAAATTCTATCTTAACCAAACTTTCAAAGTCCTGTGTACACAGAGGGATCTTTATATCAGCAACCTCTTTTTTAAAGGCATTTTAACTGCTTTATCTTCAGTGTATCTTGACATGTGCTGGAATCCACACTATTATTATATGTATTCCTAACTGTACTGTCTCTGTAGTTAACAGCAACATTTCATTGATTAAGTCATTCCTGCTTTCTAAAGCTGCTATTATACCTGAGTAAGAGTCAGATAGGATAACAATCAGAGCTGGAAAAAACGAGAGTCTTGTAACACTTTAAAGATTAACAAATTTAATTTCTGCAGGCATAGGCTTTCGTGGGCTGTAACCCACTTAGTCAGATGTAAGGAATAGAAATCAGATAGGAGGTATATATATACATCCAAGGGTGAGGAACAACAATAGGGAAGGTAGGTATAAGCAAAGTCAATTCAGCTAGAGTAGTTGAGGCCTATTCACAACCATTGATTAGGAGGTGAGAATGTGTGAACAGTGACAATTACTTCTTGTAATGAGATAAACTGGTTCTGAAGAGAGACTAGGAATGGTTGATTGTGTCAAGTTTGCATGAGAGTTCCAGCTCTGCAGTTTCTCTTTGAAGTCTGTTTTTGAAGTTTTTTTTGTAGAAGTATGGCAACTTTCAAGTCAGCTACAGGGAGTGTCCTGGGAGATTGAAGTGCTCTCCGACTGGTTTAGGGATGTTACCGTTTTTTATGTCTGATTTGTGTCCATTTATTTTTTTGCATAGTGACAGTCTGGTTTGGCCAATGTACATGGCAGAGGGGCATTGCTACTGTCACTACGCAAAAGAATAAATGGACACGAATCAGACATAAAAAATGACTACCACAGGGCTACCCACTCAAAGAACCTCAGTTACTGCACAGGATGAGTAACCCTCTCCTTCTTCGAGTGGTGTCCCTGTGGCTTCTTCGAGTGGTGTCCCTGGGGCTGCTCCTCTTCAGTGACTCTAGAACAGTGACTTCAGAGTTACTTGGGTGAATATATATGACAGTACTGTTAGGCCTGTCAATGCATCCAATCTGGAAGCCTGATCAACAGCATAATGTTTTGTGAAAGCATGTACCGAGGCCCAAGTAACCACTCTTCATATGTCTATGATTAGCATGTTATTGAGGAATGCTATAGACATAGACAGTGCTCAGGTGGGAGGCTTGCACACTCTTTTGTTGGGAGCATAAATGAATGTACCCTGAAATCCATTTTGATAATCTCTGTGGAAATGGCTGTGCCTTTGGATCGTTCCGTAATGGATACAGCATTTAGAGGATTTTCTGAATGGTTTTGTTCTCTCTAGATAGAAAGCTAGTCCACATTCAACATCTAAGGTATGTAATAATGTATCTTGTGTGCTATTCTGTGATTTTGGAAAGAAGGTAGGTAAGTGGATTGGCTGATTTATGTGGAAAGCTGAAGTGATTTTTGGTATAAGTTTTGGATGAGGTCTCGGAGTGACTTGGTCCTTGGGAAAAAACAGTGTAATGTGCGTACACCATGAGTGCCCCGATTTCTCCCACACGACAGGACGATGTAATGGCCACTATAAATACCACCTTCAGGGACATGTGTATAAGTGAGCACGATGCTAAGGATTCAAATGGAGACTTAGTAATACCTCACAGGGCTAGGTTCCCATCCCATCGTATTGTGGATGCACATATGTCAGGGTAAACATTCTGAATATCCATGATAAAGCATTTAACTTTCGGGTGTGCAAACAGTGTGGTATCATCGATTTTATGGTGGAAGGCAGTGATAGTCACCAAGTGAACTTTGATCAAGCCCATTGAAAGGCCTGATTTCTTTAGTTCTAGGATGTATTCAGGTATAACTGGGATCGATGCAGAGGGAGCAGTAACGCGTTTGTCTTGACACCATATGTTGAATTTATGCCATGTTTTAAAGTAAGTCTTTCACATTGTAGGTTTTCTGTTATTTAGTAATATGTGCTTAACTTATTCTGAACAGTTTAGTTCTTTGGGACAGAACCATGTAGAGAGCCAGGCTTTCAGGTGAAGCTTCTCTATACTTGAATGGAGAATCTGACTGTTGTCTTAGGTCATTGCACAGTGGAAGAGTGATTGGTGTGCATACCAACATCTGGAATAGGTAAGAATACCAGGTTTGTCTGGGCCATGTGGGCACTATCAGTATTACCCTTGCCCTTTCTATGTGTATTTTGTGGATGTCTCTGGATATTATTGGAATGGGTGGGAATGCATAAAGGAGGTCTACATTCCAATTTAGGAGAAATGCATCCCCCATCAATCCGTTTCCCAGACCTCTTCTCGAGCAGAAGTGGGGACATTTGTGATTCTGGGGTGTTGCAAAGAGGTAGATAGTTGGATGATCCTATTGTTGAAAAATATGTTGCAGGATTGTGTTATTTAGTTCCCATTCATGATTTTGACCAAACTGTCTGCTGAGGGTAGCTGCTGTTGTGTTCTGGCATCATGGTAAGTATGTGGCCGATATATTGATGTTGTGTTGGATGCACTAATTCCCTAGTTTCATTGCCTTGGTGCAGAGAGAGTGGTATTGTGCTCTTCCCTGTCGATTTATATAAAACATGCAAGCAATGGGGTCTGTCATTACTCTTATCATCCTGTTTTTTATGAGTGGGAGGAAATAAGTGCATGCATTGCGTACAGTGCGGAGTTCTTATAAGTTTATGTGGAAGCATGTTTCAGTTTGCAACCATCAGCTCAGGATTGTATGATTATATAGCTGCGCATCCCATCCTATTAAGGAGGCATCAATGGTAATCATAATCAAGGGTGGTTCCTGTGAGAACGGGATCCCTGCCCATATGTTGGTGGGTTATGTCCACCCTTGTAGAGAGTCTGACTCTGTTTGGCATTGA
This sequence comes from Emydura macquarii macquarii, assembly GCF_026122565.2. Taxonomy (NCBI): domain Eukaryota; kingdom Metazoa; phylum Chordata; order Testudines; family Chelidae; genus Emydura; species Emydura macquarii. The sequence goes on along the minus strand of NW_027131527.1, from coordinate 10,012,328 downwards.
GTTTTTTGTTGCTTGTAGATGGTTGCAAGCTACCCCTGTAGGCAGCCCCTGTGGAGGAGACATGTGCGTGCAGTTATATTTGGGCTGTTCTTTTTAGGGGGCATTTAACAGCTTTCACCAGCAATCGGGCAGAAAGCATAACAAAATGGTAAACAGATTTGACCCATGGCATGACCTTTTGGGGTTGTCTGAAAAATATAGTAAAACTGCCTGAAGAACCTTAACCACAAGATGTTCCAGATACCTGAATATGATAGGTGCCATGGTAACAAGTTGTGGGTGATTTTTAAGAACAGTTAAATGTCGAGGCAGCAAGTGCATGGGATGTGGTCAGGGTGTGTTGTCTCCTTCCATCCCCCCATCTTTTTCCAATGACCTGCTTGCAATAAGGAAATTTGCTGCTACTGCAAGTGTTAGTGATAAGATAGTATATAAATATGATCCACTCTGGTTGTGGAGGGAGGAGGGGGAAAAAAAAAAGTCTTCTGAAGTCCGAAGACTGACCTCATCCTGTACTAAAGGAAGGTACAGAGCTGAAGACCCCCTCTGGAATGGAACCTTGACTGGACAGCAAGATTCACCTGGGGATTGTAACACTAGTTGGTGAGCTATAGCTATACTGCTGCATTCATTTATCATTCATCTCTCAGGGATTGTACAACAACAATAGGTTAATAAATTATAGTCTCTAAATAGGACGGATGTGCTGTGCTGTTATGAAACCCATTAACTCCTTTCTGAACCTTTTAAACCTAAGTCAGTGAGCTCTCAGGGGAGAGGACGTGATAGTTGTCCACCGGGAGCCCTCCGGATTGGGAAACTGAGGAAGGTTTTCCCTCCGTGAGCCTCCAGGGTTGGGGAAACTGGGGAAAACCACCAGAGCCTTTATTCAGTGAGCCCCAGGAGAGGGAATCCAATGGGTCTAAATCAAGGAGCTTCCGGGGGTAGGGAGATTTGAATTGCAGGGGGTGAGCTCTCAGGGGAGGGAATCCAACCTGCTGACCCAAAGGCCAGAGTAATATCTTCACCAATGATATTAAATTGATTATGGTAAGAAACCTGTTCTCCCATAGCAACACCCTGGCAGTTTGTGAGTCCAGGTGTGCTCCTAGGAATATGAGTTGTTGTACTGGATTCAAAGTGGACTTCTGTTTGTTTTTAGTCCTAAGTCTTGAAAGAGCGATATTGTTTGTTGAGCAACTTGAATAGCTTATGCTTTATTGTGTGCTTTTATCAGGCAGTCATCTAGATATAGGAATATTATTACCCCTCTCCTGCGCAGATGTGCTGCCACTACAGCGAACAAAACCCTGATGCTGTGGAAAAAAAACCCTGATGCTGTGGAAAGGCCATAGAGTAGTACCTTATATTGATAATGGTTTTCCTCTAGCATGAATTGGAGGAATCTTCTAGGTGCTGGATGGATTGTTACATGGAAATAGGCATCTTGTAGGTCGAGGGCTGAAAACCAATCCCCTTGTTCCACTGCTGGGATTATAGTAGACAGGGTGACTATTCTGAATCATTGTACTTTTATGAACTTGTTGAACCTTCTGAGATCCAAAATGGGTCTCCCACTACATTTTGACCCAAAAGAAAAATGGAGGATGGAGTAAAAATTTTTCCCTCTGTGTTTTGGGTGGTACATGTTCTAGGGCACCTAGAAGTAGAAGATTGTTCCCCATCCCTTATCAGGGCCTCATCTCAGGAGCACCTATTACAACAAGAAGTGAACAGAGTTGGGTAGGGGGATAGAGGTAAATGGGATGGACTGGAATATCCTGAGTGTATGATCTCTAATGCCCATTAGTCCAATGTAACAGATGCCCACATGTGAAAGGGTGTAGTTGATGTCCCAATTGGATTGCTGGTGTCATTAGCACTGGATAGGGATGTTGTTCAAACCCTCAACCAAGATTTCAAAAAATTGTTATTTTGTGGACGATGGTTGTGATGTTGAGGTTTGTTGATGGGTCTGCCATCATCGTTGTGGTCTTAGTTTGTTACACTGTAGTTCATAATGTCTTTGTTGGTGGGTGTACTGTTGGTACCTCTGTGGATATGGTTGATACCTGTATTGTTTTCTCCTTTTTGCAGGTGTGTAAACCAAGTGTACATAGTGTGACTCGTGAGTCCTGATATGGAGGAACTTGTCTGCTTTTGCAGCAAAAAGTTTCACCTTATTGAAGGGAAGGTCTTCTATTGTGGACTGTAGATCTTTTGGCAAGTCTGCAGATTGGAACTACGATGCGCTGTGTGTGACCACCACCATAGCTGTTGTTCTTGTGGCTGTGTCAGCCACATTGAGGGAATCCTGTAAGGCTGTTCTAGACATGAGATGACCTTTGTTTATGAGCGATCTGAATTACTCTCTGCTGGAATAATTCGAAAGCAATGTGGTGTAATTAGCTACAAGTAGTTGTGATGTAGCAGATGAGTATGTTTTGCGCCCAAATAGGTCTAGCCTTTTCCAGTCCTTATCCTGTGGTGTAGACTTATATTGGGGTTGTTTGTCCATTGATTTGCCACCATTATAACGAGGGAGTTAGGAGAGGGTGGGCAAAAAGAAATTGCATACCCATAGAGTGGGCATAATATATTTTATCTGCCCTCTTGCAAGTTGGTGGAATGGTTGCTAGTGTTTGCCAGATGTTGTTGGCTGGCTCCAATAGCGCTTTGTCAATCAATAAGGTAATTTTTGATGAGGAAACAAATTCTTCACACTGCATCAGCTTGTAGTAAGTTTTAGTGACTTCCTCGCGTGGAACTTCCAGATTTTCTACCACTCTTTCAAAAAGTTCCAGAAACTGCCTGAATCATCTGAAGTCATAGATGGAAAAAGGTATTATTGCCTCAACAAGTGATGTTTCCTGCTCAATACTTTCCTCCCTTTCTTTAGTAATCTGCAATGGTTGGGACAGCTTGTGGTGGAGATATGATTCTCTCCCTAAAGGGGATAGCAGGTCTGCTGTAACCCCTTGTATAGGTGGACCGTGTATCCTAGTTGGGTCATTGCATTAGGAAAGTATAGGTGGCCTGAACCATGGTGGTCCGTACCATGGTTGTCTATGATGTCTGGTACTTGACCTATATTTTGGGGATTCGGGAGTTGGTTTGGCAGGTCAGGAATGTTGTGAGAAGACTTCTTCCTCTCCCTCATCTCTGCTGAAAAATGATATGGGAGATAGAGCCTCATCAGGTGCAATATGTACTGGGTAGGTATCTGTGCCGGACAGTGGCGACTGAGGTGTGGATGTTACATATATGTCTGTCTGATGGCAGTAAAGTTGTTTTGAAGTGTGTTTTTTCCCGGTGCTTATGTCAGTACTATGATTTTCGTTGGTGCCATCGTTAAGGTTGGTGCTGAGGTCCAGGTTGGCTGTGTCACCAGTGTCGGTGCTGCAGTTGGCATCAGTGCTGTAGTCAGTGCCAAGGTTGATGGTGGTTTGACCTGTGAAAAACTGGTCTCTGTGCTGCATGTTTCGTTATTGCCGTAGTGGAGGAGGTTGATTTATTTTTGACTTTCGACTCTGTACTGGAACTTTGAGAGTTCTTCACTGCTGCTGAATGGGTGGTTCCTGAGGAACCTGGTGCCTCCTATACATTTAATTTTGGCACCATTGGTACTGCCAAGAGAGATTTTGCCAGTAAGTTCTTCTTTTTTGCCGGTTCTCTTTGAGGCAGAGTTGAGGCTCTTTTCCATGAAGATTTTTCTGCAATTTTAGCTTTTTGGGCTCTGATGAGGTTTCCTGGCCAGGGTCAGAAGCGGGTCTCAACAACTTTTCCATTAAAATGAGTTTGAGTTGGAGACCCCTGTCCCTTCTGGCTCTGAACATTTGGTTCTTACAATGGGTATACTTTTGGGGTATGTGTCCTTCACCCAGACATCGGACACATTGAGTGTGTCCAGCTGGTGCTGGCATCACATCCATACAGGACATGCATCTTTTAAATCCTGATGAACCAGGCATAATAGCAGTTTCCCTGAGTGAAAAATCTATTCTATGCAGTCAGGGGAAAAAATTTCAACTGCATAAATGAGGAAAGGTAAGTAACTAACAATTAAACTAAAACTATCTAAAGACTATCTAATTGTTAGGACCTTCTGAGGGCTGTGTCTTGGACTGCAGACAGTTGAGAAGAAATTGAAGGGGTCTGGCCACATATGCACCAAGTGAGGAACCAATGGTAATGATGGGGATGATGCATGCATGACCCAGACAAACACTGCTGACAGAAATCTTTGATTGAGGATGCGAGGACGCACCAACACCTGAAGCGGAGCACCCACATGGACACCATTCAAAAAAGGAGGAGTGTAATCCTAAATTATATGAAACATATAAACATTTCTGGACTGGGGTTAGGCACTGCCTCTTATTATTGAAGTATTTCTAGTAAACTCAGTGGTTGTTATGGAAAACATTTCCTGTTGGAATATGGTCCTGATCATGGAGATGAATGCAAAGGGTAGAGAGGTAAAAAAGATTTGTTATGTAGTTGTATGAAAATGTGGTTCCTTTGAAGACTTCAGATAGTCACTTGTTTGCACCATAATCAGAAAAGTGTCAGTAAGCCATGTTTATGATATTTACAAGGAACAAAACATAGTATTAGGTCTGACAAAAACATAGCTACCAACCAATAATTTAGAAATGGAGCTACTATCATTCTGGTCAGTTTAAAAACTTTTACTGAATTCTCGATTTCTACAGGGGCTGATTTTACAAAGTGTAGGAAAAAAATATGCTATCTTGATGGAAACAAGGAACACATGCACACTCACTTGAGTGAGTATCTGCCCGTGGGATTTATTTTTTAATGCCATTGCTGGAAATTAAAAAATATTTTTTTTACATGAATATGTAAAACGATTTCATACACCTAATTTATCCATCTCCTCCTTCCCAACATGTATCTACACTGCACAGTATACAAATATAAATTACTTATTGTTTGAGGCTGAAAAAGCTTTGCTTCGATCATATAAAAAGTAAAGTTAGCCAGGCTATACAAATGTATTATCTTATTGATTTTTGGCAATTAAAGGCTTTGTGGAATAATCTATCCAAATTTCAGCATTTTCTCTCTCAGGTTCTAGTCATTCCTGACAAAAAATTTGATATGCTAGGACTAAGAAAAATTTTATCAGTCATTTTTGAATTTCACTTTTGCTGGGAGAATGGATGAAAATGTATCATGCCTCCTCATTTCTTAAACTACCACCTTTTTGTGATAGCGTTTCTGCTTACCAGCATTATAAACTCTGGATTTTGTGAAATGCTAAATCTCGATCATTTTTCTCCCTCACCCTCTTCCTTGGTACCAGCTTTATTAACTAATACCTTGTGATTTTTATAGTTGGTATAGTTATTCTGAGCAGTCATCTATAATGAAGCCATGTAAATTATGATAAATTAGTCTGTTTTAGGAAGTGGTGCTCTATCTATCTTGACTCTCTTGACTAAATCCTGCTAGAAATAAGGTGTTATTGTGAAAGTGGAGCTCACATTTAAAAAAAAAAAAAAAAAAAAGTCATTACAAGGTTAATTTTAACTAAAATAATCTATATGAAAATTTCTTTAAAGGTGTACCTTCTCTGTACCTAATTTTATGCATTGAAAAGTAAACAGTGACACAGAAGTACTGATTATGTTAGTATTGTGTCCGTAATATAGTCATTCATCTCAGGTTGCTCTAGTTATGCATTGGAAAGTATTTAATGGTAGCTTTATAAACATGTAAGCATTCAATTATCTATAAATGAAACAGAACTATATAAAACAAGAAATTAGGGAAGAGACAGATGAATAATTGTTACGCTAACCATGACCAAAAGTGCCAAACGCATGATGCTTAAGTGATTTTTAAAATTCATAAGCCACAATTTTCAAACTTGAATATCTAAAAATAATACAGATTTAGGAGTCTAAGACATGTACCACGAAAATCAAGGTGATTTTCCATTGCATTTTCGTGTATGACAGTATGTATGTTCATGTGTGAATAGAGGTACACTGGATTGATCATTGGTTATGAATTATTGAATTATGGGGAGGGGCAGGGAAATCAAGCATATACGCAGAGTAATTAGTAGAGCAGCAGTATGAGGCCAGAAACTTATTTGGAATTAATTTCAGTTTTTTCTGAACTGATATTTGAAAGCAGTATTAGGATTTATTATTTAATCTGCACAAACTGTGGGTGTGGTACCAAACTGTGCTTGCACCGTAGCATTAACCCCTTCCCCTGAATCTTGCAGAGAGCTCTCCACAATTCTGGGATCCATGTGCAGGGATGAGGGCAAGCTATAGGTGGTAGGAACAGACCAGACATGCAGGCACACAACAGAGATAAGCAAGGATAATTAGTGTAGCTAAATGGTGCATGAGATTTCTAGCTCAGCCCCTTATATGCTTGGGACCCTGGGATTTAAGTGGGCTCCTGGGGAACGCCCTGCCAGCATACCTCCAATAGAACTGATCTGTCAGGAAGCAGTGACAGTACTGTACAAGGGTCAGAGTTTCCACAGAGATAAAGAGCTTATGCATGTGGAAGATGGTCCCGTAATGATCTCAAGAGATCCACAGTGTTGGAGGGACAGATGTTTGCTTTCTTCAACATGGCAGGAAGAATTCTACCCCCAAACTGGAGGAGGCAGAGGAAATTCCATAAGGGAAGCTTTGTATTGTTCTTTGTTCCCAAACACCTCAGCACAATTATATTGGTCAGGAGTGTGATGGGGTGTGATTTGTGACCAACACAGCCATGCCAGCAAAAAAATTGTAGTGTAAATGCAGTTATACAAGCAAAACATTTTGAGGTGGTCGGAATTCAAATAAACTATGCTGTTAAAGGCGCTGTTTTACCAGTATAAGCTGCATCCACACTAGGAGTGCTTTACAGGTATGATATATTGGTATCCCTATACTAGGGAAGCATTCTTAGGGCAGACATAGCTTAAGGGATGGCACAACACCCTGGATAATTGGAATCCATTGCTCTCTGGCCAACTCCCAAAATGCACTGATTTACCCTCTATGTTAGGACTTGCAGGAGGAGGTGCATGAGATAGGTATGCTGGCTGTGTCAGACTTCCCCCACCCTAACGAAATTCTCAGCTGGCCAAATCCAGCTGCTTTCCACCTAGTACAAAGACCACCAGGGGGGCTCCAAAGGGCCAGAACACAACGGACAACCAGGACTGGTATTTATCTACATTTTTACTACTATAAGATCTGAGATACCTGTATTTTACTGTGTATGTCTTTAGATACAGTGGCAAGACCTTCCTCATTTGATTTTGTCTTAAACGGTTTGATGTTTGAAATTCAACAGAGCTTATGTGTCTGTGTTACTTACTGTGTCTTTTTTCTTATGCAAAAATACATATCACCCTTTTGTTATTTCACCATGTTTTATGGAAAAAAAACTGATGACATTGACAAGAAAAGACTATTATAGGAGCCCTATACTCAATAACTATTCCTATTATAATTTTGCTTCCCAAATAACCTAAGCCTTTCCCTCTCTAGAAAAGCTTTAAAAAAAAAAAAAAAAAAAAAAGAGAAACCAAAAAAGCCCCCCACATTTACCCAACTAAGTACAATGGTCACCTTAGAAGTCATCATGGTGGGTAAATGCTATCTCCAGCACTGCAGCATTTCCCAATGCTTGAATAAGGATTAATTCTTCTATATCATCAAATGGGGTCTGTTCTCCAAGTCCTCTCCCTCCAAAGTGCTCTGTTCAGTGCCATATCCCCTATCACACCACATGCTAACACATCTTTCTTTATGACATGCCACCACATCTTGGGTCAGCCTCTGTCTTTTTCTTTCATTCTTGATCTCATGTACTCTCTTATTCACATAGTTATCAGGACTGCACTTTACATGGCCAAGCCATCTGAGCTTGCGCTCCCTCATTTTTTTCATTTATGATAATTATTGTATACATTGTCTCCAACATACACATTCCTCACCTGGTCTTTCTTGCTTACACTACTCATCCATCTCCACGTTCACATCTCTGTGGAACAGATCATTTGCCAATGTTGCTTCTTTGTTGTCCAACACTCAGTGCCATACATTAAAACTAGACTAGCCAGTGTTTTCTAGATTTTCCTTTTTAATCTTATGGATTTCTTCCTCTCACATACTACACCATCTCTCTCTCCCCATTTGAGCCAAGCGTTTATTATACTAGCTCCAATTTCATCTTCTATTTCCCCATTTTCCCGGATTCTGGAACCCAGATACCCGAAACTTTGCCTCTTTCATATTGCCTGCTCATCTATTTTCAAGGATAATTCTTCAATGATCACATTACAGAAATTACATATCATATACTCGGTTTTTCCCCTCCTTTTTTTGAGCCTGTTTCTCGCCAAGACATCTCTCCATTTATCAAGAATAGAATAATCATGGTATCTCAAATACCACTGTGCACTAGCTGTAGGCAATTGTTGACTTTTTAAAGGTCACCGCTACATTAGATCACAATGCCAGCCTCTACTTACCATGCTTTGTTTCAATACGCTTCATGCTTTTTTCGCCCGCAATGAGAAAATTGATGTAAAACAAGATTTAGGACCCATTCTTGTCTCCATAGAAATAAGTGGCAAAATTCCCATTGACGTCAGTGGGACCAATTTTAGGCCTTTGATGAAATGTTTCCTTTTTCTTGCAGCTTAGTACGAGTGTTTTAATTATAGAAACATAGGACCAGGTTCTCCACTGGTTTTAACTGCAATGACTTCAATGAAATTGCATTGATTTATGCAAACATCGGATTTGATCCATGTGATCCTCTGTGTGAATCTTTGATTAGATATTCATAAAGTCCACTTGCAGAACGCAGAAATCTTAATAAATGTTGAAAAGTTGCCAGTGAATAATTGAAAAAAATTTAATCCAGCAACATAACCTGCAAAAATTAACAATATTGAAATGCAAAATCAAGATGGAAAGAATTCTGTTAAGTGAGGTGTTTTTATTTTTAGCTGGATTGTTCTTGCTAAACTACCTAATTACAGTCTCAATTTATGCACAATTGTGTGTATGGCAGCTCCCTAAGAAGAATAATTTGACCTACTCTAATTACAATAAATGAGTAATGACCATTTCAATATAATTGCATTTTATATGATGTTTATCTACTAACACAGCTTGGTTTTTTATTGCTGTTCCTAATAAAAATAACTCCAGACACCTGGAGGACGCGTGGGCCACTGTGCTGGAAGACGGGGCAGGAAGTAGCCCTGGGGCACTAGACATTGATCTAGTTGTATAGTCAGGAACTGGGTTAGCATGTTTTGGATGGATCCCTGTGATGAATATGTTTGCTGCTGACAGGGCCCTGGGCTGGGACCTGGTGGAATATGCAGGGCCCAGGTCCACCTACCTCGGCTGCCATCCACTTTTGGGTGATGGCTCATTCCCCTCTGGCCACTAGGCTACACAACCATGCGAAGGAGGGCAGCAATATTGACTCTGGCCCTTAAGCCACACTGGTCATCACTATGCAACCATAGAAGGGAGGACACCCGGACTGACTCTGACCGCTTAGATCATAAACCCTTGCTGTCATTTGAGACCGGGCACACCATGACAGGGAATATCTACCCTATGACAGCTACAGACTAGAAGTTACTCAACTAACTCCACCAACACACCCCTGATGGTTAAAATGCAGCCTACTGATACTGTAAACATTTTTGACAAATACAGCCAATTCAAGCTGATTAAATTTTTTTCAACAGAGTGGAGTCAGTAAATACACTCACCTGGGATGTGGGAGACCCAGGTTCTAGTTCGTGCTCCAAATCAGGCAGAGCAGGGACTTGAACCTAGCTCTCCCAAATTCCACTGTGTATGCGCCTTTGTTACCCAGGGTTCCTCAACCCAATAATATTTAGTCTTTGTGAGTTGGAAATAAACCAAAGGAAATGCAGAACCTCTGCCTGCTACTTGGTTGGCACAGACAAGTCAAAACCAAGTGTCTTAACTTAAAGTTTTTCCCATTGGAATGTCTTTACCAGAAGTCTCCACTTATTAGTCTTAAGCACATAGAACTACAATAGGTTATCAGAGTACCCAACACTCATAGTTACCCCACATGTCTGAGGCAGTCTTCGGGTGATTCAGTCACAGATTTCTTTCCGTCTGTGCCTGGAGAGCTTTCAATGTATCCACAAAGTGATCTGCCTAACCCAGACCCACAATTCTCCTTTTATACCCCAAAAGTTACAGAAACATGTTGATCAAAAGTATTACATAGCTGATCAAATGGAAACAATTGTCAAGCAAAGGCAAAGGTTACAAGGAACGTCAAAACAGCATGGGGTTATATGGTTCTGAATTGTTAGTCTGGCAGGTCTGAACATAAAGACTGCCTGCTTTTCACCCTACACATCAAGAAAAGGGCACAGAGTCAGGTTCGCCCCTCTGTCTCCCTTCCGGCTTTGCCTTTGCTGAACTAGGTCACAAAAGAAAATCTACTAAATATCTATTCCTAGAAACAAGCAAATAAGCAATAAACAAAATAATTGATAGTTCATCTCAATAACTGTCGGTAGCTTAGGCACCAGGTGATTGTTAAAATGCCCCCCTTCACCTTAACCATTGAGCTACTGACTATTCTGGGGTAGGGTCACTCTAGGCTTTTGGGAGGGAGGTAGGTTGGAGGAGAGGTTTGCAAAAAAAAAAACAATAGGTTTCACTTTCATTTAATGGCAGAACTAAAGCAAATCTTGACATCTTGAAATTTTTGGTAAAATAGAATTTTTGTTTTCCACCCAGCCCCAGCACCAATCCTTCATCTCCTCTTCCCTTTTTATCTCTATTTTATAGAGTATAGGCCTCTGGAGTGATCATCCTCCAAAATTTCAGTTATGCCCCTCTTTTTACCAATACTCCAAGTTCCCATACAGAGATATTATAGATGTTAAATGCTTCTCTTATCCACCTTTTGTTCAAAACCAGTGGCATCTATGTTGCTACAAATTCTAGAAGAATATATATTACCGAAGGTAAACAATAGCTGACTTTTACATAATCTCCTTACTTGCAGCTCAGAAAGCTTGATAAATTTATGGAGGGGATGGTACAATGAGACAGCCTAGTTTGGCAATTGACTGATCTTTGACTACTGGTGGTAGATATGGGACATTTGATGGGGTGGGTTCTGAGTTATTACAGAGAATGCTTTCTTGGGGGTCTTGCTTGTGAGTCTGGCTCACATGCTCAGGGTTTAACTGAGCACCATATTATGGATCAGGAAGGAATTTCCCCACAGGGCAGATTGGCAAAGGCTCTGGTAGTTTTTTGCCTTCCTCTGTAGCATGGGGCACGGCTCATTTGCTGGTGGATTCTCTGTATCTTGAAATCTTTAAACCATGATTTGAGGACTTTAATAACTCAGTCATAGGTTAGAGGTTTATTACAAGAGGGGGTGGGTGAGATTCTGTGGCCTGCATTGTACATGAGATCAGACTAGATAATCATATTGGTCCCTTCTGGCTTTAGAGTCTATAAAGTCTGAGGACTCAATTGTGTTATTGGAGTACAATCCTTGTTGGGCTGTTGTGAAGCCTGAAATTCCACTCATTAGTGGCACCAAAATGAGCCATTGTTAAGATGTGTGATCCTCCTCCTTTCCTACATGAGGGATGGTATAGTTAATGTTTACATTTAAATTATCTGATTTAACACCTTAGTAGGCTGAATAGGGCAGTTCACAAATGTTGAAGCTATTATTCCAGACCAGGGCTGGTCTAGACCTAACTATATCACACAGGGCATGAAATTTTCATAGTCCTGGCTACACTGCATAAAATCAATCATCAATATGCCCTTCATCATGTGACAATACTGATGCAGTAATATCATCCTAGCCACAGGAATGGTTCCCTTACTGGTAATTAACAACCTGAGGCAAAGTCAAACATTATTAGTACATATTTTCTTTTTCCATTATAAAAGTCAACTCTCCCACAATGTGTTTTGTTGAGTCATACTCAAAACCAGATTCTGACAAGAAAATGTAGTTACAGAAGTTGTAAGTGCGTTTTTAGATATTTAGATATGTAGTACTCTTTTTTGGGCTGATGAACCACAATCTTGCATCTGACAACATCTGTGACTCACTTATGCTAATTCTTCCATCACCCTTATCCACACATGTATGTGAAAAAAGTTTCTGCTGACAAGAGAAAGCTTTTAAAAACTTTTCCCTCCACTCATATGATTTTATATCAGTTGATAGAGGGTGGACTCTCAAAAAGAACATATACTTTGAAACAATTGCCTAAAATGAATGAATTCTT